>NC_138088.1:23021900-33021900 GCF_964212035.1 Myotis nattereri
GCATGTTCAAATAGCAGTAAAGGCAGAGAAGCAAAATTGAATTTTGGACCCTGATAATCTTTTGTACTTGAACTAAATCCTGATTCAGTTTAATTTAAGTTCATATAAATTGTGATGAATTTTCAATTATTTTAAAATGAATGAAATTTTTATTTACTTCTTTTTTATTCCCAATTCTTTTCAAGAGTTTTCTCAGACACTACAATGCTATTCTGAGGATTAAAATTAGCTGTTTTATATCAGTACAGGTATTTTACCTTGTTTGTAATGGGCCTTGTGAGAATGGGGTCATAGCTGGCCCCGCAGTATTTATCAACAAGTAGTCAACCACTGTAGTACACTCTCTATCCCTCATATAGATTTTAAATAGCTATAAATTTAAAAAAATAAAAAATAAATAGTAAATTATCTTTTCTAATGTGTCACTGAATGCTCTATTTTTTTCTCATTTTATTTAACTGATATTTTATTATTATTTTAAATATATTTTTATTAATTTTAGAGAGAGGAAGGGAGAGGGATAGAGAAACATCAATGATGAGAGACAATCATCCATTGGCTGCCTCCTGCATGCCCCCTACTAGGGATCCAGCCCGCAACCCAGGCATGTGCCCTGACTAGGAATTAAACTGTGACCTCCTGGCTCATGAGTTGGCTTTCAACCATGGAGATACACTGGCTGGGCTATTTTATCTACACTAATAAAAGACAAACATGCAAATTGGCCATACCTTCACTATGCCTGAAGCCATGCCCAACAGCCAATCAGAGTGACTATATGCAAATTAACCCAACCAAGAAGGTGGCCAGCAGCCACGGAGCTGGAGCAAGCAGAAGGCTTGGTTGCTCCAATGATGGAGGAAGCCAAGCTTCCCGCCTGCTGCAGCTGGCTCTGAGCTCCACTCAAGGCAACAAAGTTTCAATTATAGAAGATAAATAAACCCCAGATACCTGCTATCAGCAGGCCGTGGCCACGGAGCTGGAGTGGGCAGGAGGCTTGGGTTGCCCCTGGCGATGCAGGAAAACAAGCTTCTCACGCGCCCTGGCCAGCTCTGAGCTCCACTCAAGGCTACAAAGTTTCAATTATAGAAGGTAAATAAATCCCAGAATAAAAAAGAAAAAAGAAAAAAAGGAGAGGCTGGGAGCTTCCGTCGCCAGGGGTTTATCCAGCCTGAAAACGGCCCTTAGCCCCTCGCCCAGGCTGGCCAGGCACCCCAGTGGGGACCCCCACCTTGAAGGGGGTGTGACCAGCCTGCAAACAGCCATCAGCCCCTCACCCAGGCTGGCTAGGCACCTCAGCGGGACACCCAGCCTGATCTGGGACACTCTTCAGGGCAAACCAGCCGGCCCCCACCCGTGCACCAGGCCTCTATCCTATATAATAAAAGGGTAATATGCAAACTGACCCTAACAGCAGAACGACTGGGAATGATTGGTCACTATGACACACACTGACCACCAGGGGGCAGATGCTCAATGCAGGAACTGTCCCCTGGTGGTCAGTGCGCTCCCACATGGGGAGCTGTGCTCAGCCACTAGCCAGGCTGATGGCTGCCAGCACAGCGGTGGTGGTGGGAGCCTCTCCCGCCTCCTCAGCAGCACTAAGGATGTCCGACTGCAGCTTAGGCCCACTCCCTGCTGGTAAGTGGACATCCCCCGAGGGCTGCTGGGCTGCCAGAGGGATGTCTGACTGCCAGCCTGGGCCTGATCCCCCAAAGAGCAGGCCTAAGCCAGCAGATGGACATCCTCCGAGGGGTCCCAGACTGCAAGAGGGCATAGGCCGATTGAGGGAACTTCCCCCCCCCCCCCCCGCCTAAGGGCACAAATTTTTGTGCACCAGGCCTCTAGTTATTAATAAGAGACTTAACATGATAAAGTTTGATGAAAGCTTACTATGTCCTACACTATGATGAATATATGTTTTCTCATTTTATTTTCAGGATGTTTCGATTGATTATTGTATTGTCCCTTTTATTGTTAAAGAAAGGGAGATTCATAGAGGTCAGATAAATTGTTCAAGTGCACACAAATGAAATGACTTCCAATTGAAGTTGTTCCAACCTCAGAATCTGGGTACCTACTCATTGTATTAGAAGTCTTTACCTTAGTGTTAAACAAAGAAGACCCAGTACTTTCCCCAAGGGAAAAACAGGTACATTAGAAACGACAACAATCATTATGTAATGCATTGTATACTTATAGATGTAAGCACATTAAGATTTCAGAAGAGGGGGAGTATCAGTGGGGGGCAGAGAAAGCAGAGAACAAAAATATGAGCAAGTAAAGTTTGTATTAGATTGTAATTGAGATACGGAAATTGGATTGTAGAATGGGATGATATACATGAGAAAACCCACAAAGGTGGAAGTCAGGAGGTGGGTATGACTCAGAGTGGGGGACGGGGAGGGGGGCATAGAAAATTATATAAATACAGGAAGAAGTTAAGAGAGGCATGAAGGAAGTGATAGATTAAAAAAAAAACTTAGAAAATGGACAGTTTTTTTAAGAAATAAGACGTAGGGAACTATTCAACAATTATGGTCATGCTGGTGACATGATGGAAACCAAAGAATTCTAGGAATGAGAGTCTGGAAGAATGACAGAGATTCAACTCAGGGGGCTGTAGCCACAGTTGAGAGACCCACATAATTAAATGAACTTTCGAAATTCTGGCTATTAGAAACTTGACACATTTCTAAGAAGTACTGTATCCGGGGCTGGAAAAATTACTTCTGTAAAGTTGTAGCCATTTCTGAGCCCAGGCTTATGCCCCTTGGCGCACTGACCATGTAGTACGCCCCTGAGCCTAAATGGCAGCTGGCACAGGTTTTACTGTGGTTGTTTGTGCACAATTACAAATAGAGTAAGGCCTCTCTGTCGCTACCACCGTGTGCATTCATTCCAGGGCAGAAACGTCAGAAGTTAGTGTCTTAAACATGATTTTGTCTTGGCGAAGGGCCATTCATGCAGTCACATAATCTATGTCATCTTATCACACTAAAACTCAGCAGTCCTTTCCTTCAGTGCCTGGTATTTTCTAGAAATCAGGCTGAAGGATTTAAGACTTGCTGGGGGTACTTCTGTTTGCCCTGTCCTTTTGCGTACCTTCACTGGATTGCATTCAAGAAAGCTTGTCGCCCCACCTTTCTTTTCTAAGATACAGTTCTGAGTGATGGATGAGAAAATGAGTAAAGGGAGGGGTAGAAGCTCACCTTGTCTCCATTCAGCGAGGCTTCAGAATGAAAGCCTTTCGAAAGCATTGCCGAGATGCATAAAAATTCCTGTGTTCTCTGAGTCACATTTCTTTGTGCCTTAAATATGAAATCTCTTTGCAAATAGCTTGTTTTACTTTTTAGAAGTGAAATATTTATATTCTAATAAAATGTGGTAACAACAATGGCCATTTAAATGGCTTAGCTCACACAGCCAAAAGAAGAATAAATATTGAACAGTTTCTTTTTTTTTTTTTTCCTTTTTACCCAAATGGTTAAAAAATGGTCACTGGAGGAAATTTGTATTTTGACATTTGCAGTTACTGTCAGGGTTTAATTAATTTTCATTGTGAACTTCCTTTAAAATAAATAACCTTTCCTTGCTCCTCTCTGTAGAATGTGCGCCTTCTGTGCTCGGAGAATAAAGTCAGGTTCTGTCTTGCCAAAGAATGCAGTGTTCACACAGGGGCTTTTTAAAGTCTTACTCAACTCTGTGGTGTGCAGGTCTTTCCACTTTACCTTCCCCAAACAGAATAAATTATTAATCCAAAAATAAAAAAGCAACCTTATATCTTATGATTTAAGCCATAAAAACAGATAAATTTAATTTTTGTTTTATTTCATAAAGCTATGAATTCTGTTTCTCATTTATATTAAACTAGTAGCCTGGTGCATGAAATCCATGCATATTAAAAGGAAATTAATTGCCCTAACTGGTTTGGCTCAGTGGATAGAGCATTGGCCTGCAGACTCAAGGGTCCCAGGTTCAATTCCAATCAAGGGCATGTACCTTGGTTGTGGGCACATCTC
The DNA here is from genome assembly GCF_964212035.1 of Myotis nattereri. NCBI lineage: Eukaryota > Metazoa > Chordata > Mammalia > Chiroptera > Vespertilionidae > Myotis > Myotis nattereri. The sequence goes on from NC_138088.1 coordinate 23,025,923, forward strand.
CAGTAGGAGAGGCAGCTGATCGATGTTTCTCTCTCATTGATGTTTCTAACTCTATCCCTCTCCCTTCCTCTCTGTAAAAAATCAATAAAATATTTTTTTAAAAGGGAATTAATTAGCGGAGATATTTTAATATTGCTATTTGCCCTTTCTCTATAATAGAAGTGTGAGAGATGAAAGGAAATTAGTAAAATATATATGAAAATAATTTATAAATTTATTAATAAATAAACAGTAACAAAAGGATATAACAACAATGGAGGCATGATATAAACACAACAAAAACATGATATGAAAACAACAAAACATGGTATGAAAACAACAGAAACATGATACAGAAACAACAGTGATGCAATCAATGACTGATAAAGTGATTAAACATATTCTAATATCTCCCTGTACCCCACATTAAGAGTGAAAACACTTTCAGAGTGCTTGACTAATTTCCCTTTTGATGAAGTATTTAGAACTTTAACTGTAACGTCACATGCTCTTCAAACTCGAGAGAAAGCAACATATAACTGACCATGTGCGAAAATGGGTTCAGGTAGGAATATGCCTACTATGATTAGAGTTTGTCCTTGTGATTTATTAATAGTCATCACAAATGCTGGCATCACAGGAAACCATTGTCAAATCAATTTCAATGGGAAGCCAGTGTCAGATGGGAACAAATTAATTCTTGGAATCAGAACAACCTCTCCCTCTGCAGATCCTGTTAATACTTCAGCTTTGATAATGTTAGGTTGTAATCTTTTGATAATAAATCTGGTACAATTACAAAGACCCCATTTACTATTGAGATTTCTCAATAGCATGATGATTGCACCCACTTTCAATTTTAATTTATGACATGGCATTCCCGAAGGAGTAATACTATTAAGAAATTCGATGGGAAAATTTTCCTTTTCAGCATCATCTGTGGAATCAATGGAATCATCACTCAAATATGTGTGAAAATCTCCATTGAGTATATCCAAATTTTCTTCATTTAATTTTTGAACTTGCTCATTTTTTGGACAAAGAATTGCACGTTTAGATATAATTTTAATATTATCTATAGCAGTGGTTCTCAACCTTGGCTGTACATTAGAATCACCTGGGAATCTTTTTAAAATCCTGATTCCTGGGCCTCATCCTCCAGAAATTTTTTCTTTGTTATGGGGTGGGGCCACAACATTAGTAAAAAAGAAACAGAATTTCCGTAGGATGAGGCCCAGAAATCAGGATTTTAAAAAGATTCCCAGGTGATTCTAATGTGCAGCCAAGGTTGAGAACCACTGATCTATAGATATAGTATTTCCAAAGGCAGCTTCAATAATAGATCCATTACAAATCATTTCAGTTCCACATTCCGCTCCGAGGGTGGGTTCCTGCCTGAAAACTCACCCTGAGGGCTAGTTCATGCCTGAAAACTCACCCTGAGGGCTGGATCCTGCCTGAAACCTTGCCCTCCAGGAAACAGCTGGGGGAGGGCACAGCCATTTCTAAGATGACCCCTGCAGGACTGACTTCCTTCCGGTAGTCACAGTTCTGGATGTGATGTTATGCCCAGGGTTTTTATATAAGTAGATATACACATATATATCTAGAAAGATGATTGGAAATATAAAATATGAGGTATGTGGATCATTTAAGATTTTGAAAAAACATTTCTGGCTATTCAGTGTTAGCTTTAAGAAGGCATTCATTTTATATTTGAAATAAATACAAGACCAGGAGGAAGAATTATTTTTCTGTGCATTACCGTGATGGCTTTGTTTTTCTTCTTGGACTGTGTGTTAGGGTTATTATAAGCTCTTATTGCCTCTCATGAATATTCTCCCTGTAAAGAATCTGCTTGTTTCTGTTGTGAGAGTTTTGAATCACTGGAAACAATTATTCAGCAATGCTTTAACATAAAGGAGAATAATTCTGTCTGCCAATCATTCTGATATGATATGATATGATAAATCATTTACTTCTTAGTAATTGTTTAGTAAAACTGAGAGTGAGAGCACAGACCCTTTTTCCTGAAATCTAGCACTTTAATATCTGTAGTGAATGGATGAGAGAACTGGGTGAAAAGGCTTTACCAATTTCCAAGTGTCAAAACAGTTCTGTACTGTGTGACTCTGCATATTTCAGGTGGACAGGATTAACATTTTCTTAGTGCAGAGGAGACTAAACTATTAGACATGTAGGGATAAACAAAGACACCCCCACCCCCACCACAAATGAGAACATACAGAGGCTATGGCATTAGATACCATCATTTGCTTTGGTGGAGACTCAAAGGCAGGCAGGGATGAAGAAAATCTTTCAAATTGGAGTGGGGGGAGGGGAGGTGGAATGAAAATGAAGACTTCAGGTATGTTGTTGGATTGGAGGTTGTAGACATAGGAAAGATGCAGGTGGGCTAACTAGAAGCAGGGCATCTTACGTGATTGGTTTGGGGAACATATTTTGCTTTCTCTGATTGTTGCTGGATTTAAAGCAAAGGCAAATGTAGGTAGGCTGGCTGCTATTGTCCAAGTCCTGACAATTCTGGGTCAATTGCAAGAGAAGCTACAGTTTAATTTCTTAAGGTAGTTGCAGTAGAAGTTGTGGGTCAAAGTTCTACTGTCATATTTATGCTGACAATTGTCCATTTGCATAGTCAGTCTCTCAAAAATGTCACTGATAATCACTTTTTTGGAATAGTGATGGATGGATAATTGTATAAACAATATTTATTTTTATATTTAAAACAAAATACTCTTATAAGAAAAAAAATCTCTCTGTGATAATCTATATCCTAAACCAATAGTCCAATGAATTTAAAATTTACTATTTTTTTTAAAAAAGTGAAATGTCTCAATAGATACACCTTTGTGAATATAAGTAATTTTATCAATCTCATTCCCACTGTGTTTCAAGAACCTTTAATTAGTGAAGTTTATTTTCTCTTCTATAGTACTTGATGAATGTATTCTAAAAATTATTTTTGATATCTTAAATTTCCACTCTGTGTCTAACTCATTTCCAAAAATTTTATTGCCTAATCTTTAATCGCATCATATACTCTTATCTCAGATCCTTTCATACTGCCCTCCCCCCCCCCCCCAATTTATTTAGTCATTTCATTCTGTCTTTCCTTTCTTAGACAGCCTGGACCACTTGGCCTATACTATAACCACTCACTCATAAAAATCTTGATCTCTTTGTCTCTCGTGACCACATGACACACAAAATCGCAACCCTGCCTCAATCCAACAACAGCTACCTTCTGCCCTTCACTTGGGCTTCAGATTGTAAATTTCACTCATTCTTTTCTTTTGACAGTCAGGTTGACTGTCTTCCCCCCTGGTGGTCAGTGCACATCATAGCAAGTGGTTGAACAGCCTTAGCATATCATTAGTATATTACACTTTGATTGGTCTAACGGATGACCAGAGGACCGGACACTTAGCATATTAGGCCTTTATTATATAGAGTTAAAAGAGAGCCAGACATGCCCTGGTTGGTTTTGCTAAGTGATTAGAGCATCAGCCTGAGCGGGGGTGGGTGGGAGGAGTGGGGGTCCTCAGGTTCAATTCCCAGTCAAGGGTACATACCTGGGTTGCAGGTTTGATCTCCAGCCCTGGTCTGGGTGCGTGTGGAAGGCAACCAATCAATGTGTGTCTCTCACATCAATGTTTCTCTCTCTCTCCCACTCCCTCCCTCCCACTCTTTCTAGAAAATAATCAATGGGGAAAAATATACTTGGGTGAGGTGAGGATTAACAAGAAAGAGACAGAGGATGGAATACAGTTTAGGTAATATGGATTATGTAGAGAAAGGAGTAAGTTATATCCTGCATTGCCTGAAATGAGGAGGAGATATTAGCTCCACAGGTAGGCATTTCTAACAAATTTTAAAGTAGACAAATATTGAAGAGGTGTTGTTTTGAACTGGTATAAAATTTAGTTTGGTTCATTCTTCATTTTTCTGGATAAAGAGTGTGATTATAAATCAAACTCTACACTATTAAAAGAAAGTAGTCCTGTTACATTTTAGGCACACTATAACTCTAACTAACATCATGATACTCCTTTAGATCTACCTCCTACAAAACCTTAGAGTAGAACAGATTCAAGCATTGCAGATGTCATGTCAGTTTGCCAGCTGGCTGCCATGTGTCTGACTGGTGTTTAACAATGAGTATTGGCTGACCTCTACTGAAGAACATGGATAGTGTCTGGGTACCTGAGGCTATTGCAACCCACAGGCAAAAACACAGCCTCTCAGATTTGTAATGGAATACCAGGAGATGTCAGGGTGAGTCACTTCACATAATGTCACCTGCTCTGACAGCTTCCCGGACATCTGCCCGTGGTGCTTCTCTTCGATTTTCTCCTGGTATAATGAAGCAACTCTTAAGATGCCAGTGGGGACTGGTAGTCTTTCAGTGCAGTGATGGAAAAGAACATTTTATATTTCAAGTCTGTCTCATTTGTTACAGCTAAAGACAGATACTGAATCACAGTTGCTGTTGATGAGAGCAAAACTTATTTAGCATAACTATGCAGAAAAATTAACCTTAAGAAGGCATGAGTAGCTTTATAGTACTGTCTAACGACCGCATTGCCAGTAGAATTGCTGGCTTTGGGTTCAGTAATTGTTCATTATTTTTAATAAAAATAAATACCTTTACTGTTTTTAGCAAATTCCATATCTTATCTAATAAAGGAAGGATATGCAAATTGACTGTCACACTGTCACAAACATGGTGGCGCCCGTCATCACAAGATGGCAGGGCCCAGTCCCCTCAGCCCTGCCGGAGTACCCCAGTCCTTTCAGCCCCACCGGGAGTGGCAGGCCTGCAGTGCGGCCAGACCCACCCTCAGGCGGGTCAGGCCGATCCTTGCTCCTGCTGCCAGAGTCCCACAGTCTGTTCAGCCCAGCTGGGGGGGGGGGGGGGAGGGGTGGCAGGCACATGGTGCAACTGGACTCGCCCTCAGCCCCCCAGCCACCCAGGGCTGGCCGAAGTGCAGGCAAGCCTCGGATAGCAGCTGCCCAGCCAATGCCTGAGGTGCAGGCGAGCCTTGGATGGCAGCTGCCCAGCCAACGCCCGAGGTGCAGACAAGCCTTGGATGGCAGCTGCCCAGCCAACGCCCAAGGTGCAGACAAGCCTCGGATGGCAGTTGCCCAGCTGCCCAGAGCCGCCCGAGGCTCAGGTAACTAGGACTGGCTGAAGTTTGCGCTGTCTGCAGTAGCAGCAGCAGAGGTGTGCCTCCCGCCGCTCAGGGCTCCCAGACTGTGAGGGGGCAGGCCAGGCTGAGGGACCCTCCCCACGCTCCAGTGCATGAATTTTCATGCACTGGCTCTCTAGTTCTAACATAAGTAAATGTTTCAGTACTTAAAAAAATCTCTAATATGCTTTAAAGTCATAATTTCTTTCCTCTCTCTCTCTCTCTCTCTCTCTCTCTCTCTCTCTCTCTCTCTCTCTCTCTCTCTCTCGTGTGTAGGGAGGTGTTTCCTTAAATGCCCCTTCCTTAGTATTGTCATTAAATCATTTCTCATCCTTTATTTAGTGTGGCCTCTCTCATTTTTCCTTTTACTACCAACATGGCTAGTTTATGTTGCTATTTTCCTTGCTGATCACTTATCGATATACCTTCTGATTTCTTTCCTTCTATTTCCATGGCCTCAACATATTGGATTATACTTGTCAGTTTTTTTCCTTTGCTTTCCAGAATCTGCTTCTTGCACCTGTCCTCTAATAGCCCTATTTTCCACCCACTAATTTTCTTAATGATTTTTTTACCTTTCTCCGATTTCTCCTTTCAACATTTTTCCACTCTTTTTTGTAAATGACTTATTTCTAATGTTTCTATGCCACATCCTTCTCCTTACATGTATACAATGATTTCCATATCACCCCTTTACCCATCACTTTCTTCACTCACACTTCTAATTATTTATTAAGGTCTATTATGTACCTCAACTTAGGGAATTAAGATAATATGACCCAGACCTTGCCTTCAGGAATTCCCCAAGTAGAAGAGAGAGATACACAAATTAACCAATCTTTAAACATGTAGAAAGTGCAGGGATCCAGTTAGATACATGGTTTTGTAGAAGCTCTAGACTCTAGAGCAGCTGTGGGCAAACTACGGCCCGCGGGCCAGATCCGGCCCGTTTGAAATGAATAAAACTATTGAAAAAAAAAGACCGTACCCTTTTATGTAATGATGTTTACTTTGAATTTATAATAGTTCACACAAACACTCCATCCATGCTTTTGTTCCGGCCCTCCGGTCCAGTTTAAGAACCCATTGTGGCCCTCGAGTCAAAAAGTTTGCCCACCCCTGCTCTAGAGAATGGTGCTGTGAGCTGGGAGAGGGTAGCATCAACAAAAAGAATTTCTGGGTGATGAGTTACCTCCACTAAGTCTTTCTTTCTTTTCTTTTTTTAGCTTTATTTTTATTGTTGACACTATTGCAGATGTCCCCATTTCCCCACCCCTTTGTCCACCTCCACCCAGCCCTACCCCTCCTCCTCTCTAGCCATCACCACACTATTGTCTGTGTCTATGGAATATGCATATATGTTATTTGGCTAATCTCTTCACCTTCTTTCATCCAGTTCCCCATCACCTCCCCTCTGACAGCTGTCAGTGGGTTCCATATATCCATGCTTCTGGTTCTATTGTTTGTCAGTTTTTGTTCATTAGATCCCACACATAATGGTATTTGTCTTTTCTCTGACTTATTTCACTTAAGATAATAATCTCCAGATTCATCCCATGTTGTCACAAAGGGTAAGAATTCTTTACTTCTTCCCGCTGCACAGTGTCCCATCGTATAAATGTACCACAGCATTTTTCATCCACTCATCTACTGATGGGCACTTGGGCTATGAACATATGTATGCCTACATTCTTTCTGCTTGGTGTTTCAGTATTCTTAGGATATACTAGTATCCTCAGAAATTGGATTGCTGGATCAAAAGGCAGTTCCATTTTTAATTGTTTGAGGAAACTCCATACTGTTTTCCACATTGGCTGCGCCAGTCTGCATTCCCATCAACAGTGCAGCAGGGTTCCCTTTTATCCACATCCTCGCCAGCACTTGCTGTTTGTTGATTTATTGATAGTAGCCATTCTGGTAGGTGTGAGGTGATTTCTCATTATGGTTTTAATTTGTATTTCTTTGATGATTATTGATGTTGAAAATGTTTTCATATGTCTATATTTTCATATGTTGTCTTTGGAAAAGTGTCTACTCGGGTCCTTTACCCATTTGTTGACTTGGATTGTTTGTCTTCTTGGTGATGTTATATAAGTTCTTACTATATTTTAGAGATTAACCCTTTGTCAGATATATCATTGGCAAATATATTCTCCCATACTGTGAGTTTCCTTTTCATTTTGAGAATTTTATTTTATTTTGCTGTGCAGAAGCTTTTTAGTTTGATATAGTCTCATCTGTTTATTTACTTTTTCTTTGTTTTCCTTGTCTGAGGAGATATATTGGCAAAAATATTGCTGTGAGAGATGTCTGAGATTTTACTGTCTACTCTAAATTTTAATGGCTTATCAAGATACCACTCAAGGAGGACGAAGGGGAAAGGAAAAGGGCATTTGGGGGACTCCATGTCTGAATGCATACTATTTCATCTCCCTTTCATTTTCTACTGGTATTCTTTTCTGTATTACAGACTCCTCAAAAATGCACTTGCTTTCCATCTACCCATCTAATTGCCCTCCCTGCTAATTTTGAAATACATTTAGTTTGGATGGCAAAAATAGATGTGATACAAAAAAAATGTAAAAATTTTTTGAAAGAAGTGAAATATGCAAGGCAAAAAGGAAAAAGGGCTTGTTTGTAAAATAGCAATGGGGTGAAATTTAAACATAAAAGTGGATGTTAACTTTACCCTTGTCAAGAGTAGGCATAAATTTGACTTTAAGATGTTTAACTAGAAGAAAGTGATTTGAAATAATGAAATTCACTTAAAATATAATTATATGTTTTGGGAAAGCACAACAGTTTCTGTTGTGCAGGTTTACAATTCATTTTGTATTCTTAACCCACAGCTCAGGATTTTGCATATGGGTTGTACCTGTTTTCTTTTCATGAGCTTTAATGGGCTAAAACTGATCACTTTTCATTCAAGTGAATAATATCTGGGCCACAGGAAATTGAAAGTAAGTGGTGATTAAAGGAGTTCTCTGGAATATTCATAGTGCATAAATTAGAGTTTTATAAATGATGTAAAACTAGTAAATGGGCAAAATAATGTTCAGTTTGAGATCATACAAATGAAGTTAAGAGTAGAAACTAGCTTTTCAAATTATCTAAAATATTAATATTAATTTGTTCATTACTGAGCACTGTGCTACTTCTGATGAAGTTAGGTGGGAATTATGAAAAAATGAACTAGAGATGGTGTAACCAGCACTGTTATGAGCCCCAAAGGGCATCGATAAATGCTTCCTTTTGTTTTCCTTTCTCAAAATTCTATTATAGAATGAATCAGAGACTGATAATAACTGACTTGAGAGGAAGAACACTGGGAGCCTCAGGATATCACTTAGTCCCTGCTGGATAATACTTACAGAGTTTTATGTAATGCTTAAGATTAATATTTAGCCATTTAACACTTTTTAAACTTGTAAATTTCATTTGTTGTTCACCATGTATTTATATACACAATGCAAAGAATGTCTACTGTTCATTTGGTAGGCTGGGTTTTTCCCCCATATATTTTTTTTTCTTTTTCTTTCTTTATTGATTAAGGTATTACATATGTGTCCTTATTTCCCCTTGGCCCCCCTCCCCTGCTCATACCCTCACCACCCTGGTGTCTGTGTCCATTGGCTATGCTTATATGCATGAATACAAGTCCTTTGCTTGATCTCCCCCTTAACCCCCACCCTCCCCTACCTTTTCTCTGAGGTTTGAGCATCTAATCGATGCTTCTCTGTCTCTGGATCTGTTTTTGTTCATCAGTTTATGTTGTTCATTATAATCCACAAATATATTTCTTAAAATTTTATAAAATAAATATTGTGCAGTAAAGAACAATAATATTATGTAAGAGCGTATTAACATAAGTCTCCTCTTACACATAATCCTTCTCCAAATCTAAATTCTAAAATATGACCACTTTTAGCTACTTCCTATTTAGCTTTTATTTTAGTTATCAAGGTTTCACTAAACAATTATATTTCTATGCTATAATTTATCAGCCATGATCATTGTTTTTTGACTCCCAATTAATTTATATCAGAGTTGGTTTTTGTTCAGTTCTATAGTTGACCACCTATATAATTTCAAAAATCATAATTTAATAACCATTTGTCAACCAATCATCAGCATTCCTTGATGAGAACAGGATTTATCTGGACTCCCAATTTGTATGATGAGGGAATAGTACCTATTTTACCATTTTTCCACCTTTTCTGAATACCTCCTACCTTACCAAATCTTAGGAATGTATCTTGATTTTTACATTGCAATTTACTTTATAACCATAATTATAGCATTTATACTTTGTCTATTGGCTGATTCTGTATGTTTAAGTACCAATAAATATTATTCATATGATTCAGCCTATAAGTTTTATTCATCATAATGAGTGGTATGCTCAGATCATAGTTTCTTTACAATGTATTTTAAGTCTTGTGTCACTCAATGGAGAAATGCTTCATACACATATTTACTTCTCCACTCAATAAATAGTTATTGGGCATCTTCTATGTGCAGGTGCTGTTCCAGGCCCTGGCAATACAATGTGCCTGACCTCAAAGAGCTCATATTCCATTGAACAGAGACAGACACTAAAGAGTGGACACAATAAGTAACAAAATTGGATCATGTTTTAGAAAAGCACAGGGAAATGAAAACATAGAGAAGAGTGAGGAAGACCAGTTTTGCTGATAGAGTTCCAGTTTTAAATAGTGTGATCAGAATAGGCCTCATCTGAGCACAAGTTGAAGTTGATGGGGAAATGAAGCATGCAGCTTCTAGGAAAAGGGAGATTGAGGCAGGAGGCGCAACTAGAGCATACCCTAGCTGGGGAGTGTGCCTGATGTTTGGGCCTGGGGTCAAGAGTATGAGAGGAGGTCAGAGGTGTGATAGGGAGTGAAAATCAGATTATTTGAAAACTTTGGTTTTACTTTGAATATAATTGGAAGCATTTTAGGGTTTTGAGTAAAGATATTTACTGCTCTGTAGTACATTTTAAATGTACAGATTGCTATTGTGTTGAGTAAAATAATATATAAGAAGAAAGGATAAAAGCAAAAGGGGGACATTAGAAGCTCTAACAGGAATGCAGGACAAACATGATGGGCCCTTCAACTCTAAAAATTCCATGTCTTTACATCTTTAAAATTTCCATCACTTTTTGATGGTCTATCTTTGTGGAGTTCCTATTAGTTGAATGTTTGATCTTCCCTACTGAGTCTATATATCTTTTAGTTTTTCTCTCAAAAGTTCCACCTTTTGTCCTTGATTTTATTTTCTAATTCTTCCATTGAATTTATTTTAATAAAACCTTTTAATTTCAAATGTTTTTTTTTCTTGTTATTTAAATGATTGTCTTTTCTACATAGCATCATGTATTTATATTATGGATACACTGTCTTCATACAGTCCTTTTAACAATGTTAATACAGATATGAGTTGCATAACAACATTTTGGTCAATGATGGACTTGTGGACACAAGAGATGTCTAAACCTATAATGTTTATGAGTTTATTTGAGCCAAAACTAATGACAGTTGCTGGGAAGCAAGATCTCAAAAGCTCCTGAGAATAACAGTTTTGACGTTTCTTTTACGCATTTGAAATTAAGGAAGGAACTTAATGTGGATTACATGAAGGTGGGAAATAGCAAGGTGAAGATGGAATTACATGATAATTTAACAAGATTATATGCTCCCTTAAGGGTGGTTGTGCCTTCCAAGGGTATTACTTCTGGCATTTTAAAGGTGTGTTAACCTAGATGTGCAAGAACAATGGATAGGGATAGCTTAAAACCTTTCACTAAATAAGTTACAGGCCTAGAACATGACTGCCCAGGAATTTATGATTTATTACATCACTCCGTTTTCATCTACAGACTGGATACGAGATGCTGGTCTCGTGATATTATAATGGAGTGGAAAAATTCCTATCATCTAAGGACTTCATAGCTAGTCTAATATTGTAAAGCAACACATTATACCAATAATTACTATTGTGTTACAATTTCCTATAATGTTAAATACAGTAACATGCTGTACAGTTTTGTAGCCTACCAGTGTTAGGGGCAAAAATAGAATATTGGGGACTAGCTATGGTTATTGGAAATATTAGTCATGCTCTATTAACCATGATTGCCTTGTATTGGTTTAAAAAAAAAGGACATTCTAACCTGGCTGGGAGTTGTAGGCCCCCAGGCCTTGGGAGTCAACCTGGATTTGGGAGCCAACCTTGGAATGGGGTCCATTCTCATTCAAGACTTTCCTATTATCATGGAAAGATTAACAGCCTTGTTGTCCAAACAATGGAGTCCCACCCCAGCCCAAATTGCCTACTTCCCCATTCCTGTAATCCCTGCTTCCCCATGTAACCTTTGTTCTACCCGATATAAACAGCTGGTTTATGGGGGGACAGAGCAGATTTTTGTGGATGACCTGCTGCTCTCCCATACTGCCGGCAGTATTGGTATAGACGCTCATATATGATTCAACCTGTCTCTCCTGAATTGGCTCACGTAGTGACAGGCAGTCCCATTTCAGAAGCTCTAAGGGAACAGAATTTGTCACCCCAAAATGAGTTTCTTCGGCATGAGAGTTATTTTAGGCTGATTAAATTTTAAGAAACAGAAAACATGAGAAAAGCTCTGACAACCAAATAGAAGTTAGTCCTTATAAAAGACAGTTACATTTGTAAGGAAAATCTTCATTTGCAAGGGTTATACCAGGAAAGGGGGGATGACTTTATCTCTAGAAACTCTTATCAAAGCCTAAGGCAGAAGGCAAGGACTTAAACCTGCATAACATCCTTACCTTCGTTTGCTGTGTTTTTCTTGGTAACCTCCCACACTGATTCCCCTCAGCTCCAACATCATCTTTTGTCTTCAGCTAAAGGTGCTACTTAAGGTGGTGGCTTCAGACATGTTTTCCTGTGTCTCTTCCAGGTATACAGGAGCTATACATGCTAATAAACTTTTGTTTCAGTTTCTCCTGTTAATCTGTTTTTTATTACAGGTATATCTTAGCCAAGAACCCAGAAGGGTAGAAGGAAAGTTACTTTTTCCCCCCCACAGAGCAATAAGCCATACTACATAGCCTAGGTGTGTAGCAGGCTATAGCATCTAATTTTGTTTAAGTGCACTCATGATGTCTGCACTATGACAAAATAGCCTAACAATACCTTTTTCAGAACACATCCCCCTGGTTAAGTGGCGCATTTATTTTGATACACTTTTTAATGTAAACCTTTACTTTTTTGTTCTTTAAAAATAAATTCAGACTAACTAGAAGAGCAGGGCCCAAAACTTGGGGATAATAGAATCCATCTTAGTGAATATATTGATTAAATAACTCCACCAAACTAAAAGTAATAGAACAAGCCTTCTTGGAATGTTACAGGTACCCAAAACACCAGAAAAGGTGTTATTGGGTGGCCCCTTGAGTCAGAGGAAAAGGGCTGTCCCCTTCTCGGTTCTCATTTTCTCACATGAATAAATTCAAACAAATGACTCCAAATAATTGCATTGTATTAAAGCAAATTTATTAAGAAAGTAAAACATGCAAATTTATTAATGGAGCAAGGCCAGCAAATCTATCATCCAGCATAAAGCACGAATGAGCTCTCTTGGCTAATCCAAGGAGCCAATGGATGGGGGATTTATATGTAAATATTTGTTTATTAAACTGATTTGAGTGACATTGGTCAACATGAACATATAGGTCTCTGTTGTGAGTTTCTGTTACAAGATCTGTATGTTGCACCATGTGCCACCACCCAAAGTCAAATCTCTTGTCACCTTATATTAGGACCCTCTTTTTACATTTTGTTGTGTTTTTATCAATCTCTTTTAATAATGTTTTGTAATTTTCAGTATAGAGGAAAGTTACTTTTTCCCCTTTGTTAAGTTTAAAATAAAAGGAATTTATTTTTTGTTCCTTTTTCTGAAGTTTTGTTGTTAGTATACAGCGAGGCAATGGATTTTGAACATTGATTTTTGTTTCCTGTGGCTTTACTGTATTTGTTTAATGTTTCTAATAGTTTTTTGGTGGAGACTTTAGGGTTGGTTTTCTATATACAGAGTCATGTCATTCAGAAAAAGTGACAGTTTGACTCCTTTTTTTTTCCCTAAATATATTTTTACTAGTAGCCCGGTGCACAAAATTTGTGCACTTTGAAAGGAAATTATTTAGAGGAATGTAATTTGGACTCACTATCTAATATCAATAATATGTGAGTGTGAGGCTGTCCGCGTTTCTGAAATTCAATGACATGAATTTTAGCTATTATTTTGCCAAATAAATGGAATTTACAGATATCATTTAAAAGAGCATTCAGCATAATATTAAAAACTCTGACTGCCAAGTCAGGTCTGTTTTCAACTTTTTGCCAGCGTTGTAAATTGTTTGCAATATCTGTCCATTTGGGGTTGCATGTCATGGTTATGAATAAATCGGGCTTGCCATACTTTGTTACAATTGCCATAGCAGCCTGATATTGCTGCTGCATATTTCTGGGACTACTCTCAGAAGATGATGGAAGTATTATCATTTTACCAATCGGCACATTGTCATTTTCAGATCTAGATTTGAGATAATTCATCACCACTATATTTTTCAACTCTCAACTTAGATTGGTTTGCTTTAGTGAAATTTATCTGATTGGCCTCCATTTTAAAATACAAATCCATGCTAAACTGTTGAGTTAATTTTCCTGTATTTAAAATAAGATTAAACGTGTCCTGCACAGAGAGATAAAATCCATAATACTGCATTTGTGTGACTCGTGTCCTTATATTTTGTCTAGTATTATTGTTGATTACACTGTTGTCTCTGAGTCTTAATGCAATATCTGTTCCCCAGCCTTTTTCACCATGTGGAAAAAGAATAGGGTATGTCATTGCATCTAATGTAGGAAACGGGATATTGATTTATTTCATTTTAGTGGCATTTGGATTATTGGGATCTGGTTTGCAATGAATGAGCAAGTCCCTTTCAAAAGGATGTTCTCCATCTTCATTTCTGAATATGACAGCAACCTCGGTTACACGGGGAGAATTATATCTACCTGGGTCACTATTACGATTGTATTTAATCATCATTGTTACTTCTGTGGGAGCAATACCTTTTGCTGCTGCTTCAGATTGGGCTTCCTTTTCTACCTCATGTAGCATCTTATACGATTTTGTTAATTCATTTATTTCGTGCATGAGGTTGTTGATGTTGATCATGAGTCTTTCTGAGCAGCCCTGGTTTTCTGGCATTGCTAATCTTTTACTTATAGCTTCGGCTGTATCCAAAATATAGAGTTGAGCAAAGTTCTGAGAAACACCATCCGAAGGATGTAAAGTTCCAGTACGGTGATAAACTTGTCGTGTATTCTAAAACAGTATGGCCCATATTCTGATGGCAATGCAATATTTGCACCCATGGAAGCAAAAGCAAAAGAACTATTTATGGAACGAATATTTTCCATGACATTTTTACTGTCAGAATCTTAATTTCTCATTAATCTTTTTAAATATGCCAGGTAATCTGGAAAATGTATATCATTTGGACAGACTTTCCCTTTGCTACAACATCGAGTAAATTTCCCATAGGATGGTTTTTCATCAGAGAAATTTAGTGATAGGCAAAATTCACATCGAACAGTCATTCCACCACAACTGTGTTCGAGAATTGCATCTTCATGTACTCCATTTTCATTGAGAAGGCAGTTCCTACCGGTATTGGTAGTACTTGTTGATGACTGTTCTCTAGACATATTCTGTCGCCACCGCCTTCTTTCAACTTCAAAGGCATGTTGGTCTCTAGACATTTTCTGTCGATAACACTGGTGTTTTACGGTATCAGAGCAACGTTTTTCCAATAGCTGTTAAGATACATACTGTCACAGGCGCCGCCTTCTTTCAAGATCAGATGCACGCTGCTCTGCAGACACTTTCTGTTGATAACGCTGGCATCTTTCAGCTGCAGAGCTGTGTTGTATCAACTGTTGTTCTTTAGACATAGTCCCACCTCTCTACTGTCACGGTCTGAGATGCAGGTGAATGAGAGTCCTGGCTATCAGGCCACTGAGAGCTGTCTGACCAAAGGCTGATTCTGTGGAGGTGGGACTTCCTCCTCCATGCTGTGATGAGGAGGCTGGGGTGACAGAGGGAGCCGTGCCCTCCCTCTCGCTCTGCTCTATGTCCAGTGGTCTCCTGCTCTGCCAAGTCCTCCAAACCTCCTGCTCTCCGCCTGCTCCTGTCCTACTCTGCTCTCTGCCGGCAAGATCCCGGAAGCCCACAGGCATGGCTTGGCGCAGCAGGCCTCGCCTCCCAGGCCAGCAGTGGTCCCAGGAGCCCGCAGGTGTCGTATGCAAATTAACCGCCATCTTTGTTGGGTTAATTTGCATAGCCACTCTGATTGGCTGGTGGGCGTGACTTGTGGTCGTGGCTTGAGCATAGTAGAGGGATAGTTAATTTGCATGTTTCTCTTTTATTATATAGGATTAATTTCAGAGAGGAAGGGAAAGGGAGAGAAGCATCAATGATGAGAGAGAATCATTGATTGGCTGCCTTCTGCATGGCCCGCACTAGGGATCCAGCTTGCAACTGGGCATGTACCCTTTACCAAATCAAACCTGGAACACTTCAGTTCTTAGGTGGATGCTTTATCCACTGAGCCAAACCAGCTAGGGCTTCGTGTGTGTGTGTGTGTGTGTGTGTGTGTGTGTGTGTGTGTGTATAGATTCGGAAAGGAAGGGAGCGAGGGAGTTAGAAACATGGATGATGAGAGAAAATCACAGATTGGCTGCCTCCTGCACACACACTATGGGTGATGGAGCTCGCAACGTGGGCATGTGCCCTGACCAGGAATCAAACCGTGACCTCCTTGCTCACAGGTTGACACTCAACCAGTGAGCCACACCCACTGGGCAAGGCTGATATTTCTTTATTGATGTTCTCTTTGGTTGATCTGTCTAGAGGTGTCAATGGAATATTAAGGTTCCAACTATGCTTGTGTTTTTTTCTGTTTCTCCCTTTAGTTCTGTGAGTAGTTGTTTCATGTATTTTGGTGCTTCCTATATATATATATATAGATGGAAGATAGATATATATGGAAATTATTTGTTTTCTGGATGTAGTGTCCCCTTTATAATTATAAAGTGTCCATCTTTGCCTCTTGTTACCTTGTAATCTATTTTGTCAGATAGAAGTATGGCCACACCTGCTTTTCTGTGGGTATTATTTGCTTGGGGAATTATTTTTCCATCCTTTTACTTTGAATCCACCTTTGTCGTTGCAGTTTAGATGTGTCTCTTGTAGGCAGCTATGGTTGGGTTGTTTTCTGATCCACTCTGCTATTCTGTGCTTCTTTATTGGTGAATTATGACCTTTTATATTTAGGGTAACTATTGCTGTATAAGAATTTCTGATAGCCATTTTATCTTTTATCTGTTAGCTCTGTGCCCCCAGTGGCTCTTTTCCTTTTTGTTTCTGTCTGTTGTTTCTGTTTGGTAGTATTCCATACATCTTTCCTCTGTTTCCTCTCTTTTCCTGGTTTGGAGATTTTTGTGTGTGGTTACCATTAGTTTTATAAAAAATGAAATTGCATATATACCATAGTTGTTTGTTTGTTTTTTCTTATGAGTGCATCTGATCTTCATCTTCCTTTGCCAGTTCAGACCTTACCCCCCCCCCTTTTATATTTTTGTTGTAACAAATAATTCCTGTTTATGCTGTAAGTTTTTTGGTGTTCTTACTCATAGTGTTGTGACTTTATGTTCTTTGTTTCAGGTAGAATAACTCCCTTGAGTATTTCCTGTGATGGAGGTTTTCTGGAGATAAAACCATCAGCTTCTGAATGTCTGGGAACATCTTTATTTCTCCTTTATATTTAAAGGATAATTTTGCTGGATATATTATTCTTGGCTGGTAATTTCTCTTTTTCAGTCATTTGAATATTTGGCTCTACTTTTACTTCTTGGATTCGAGGATCTAGTTCTTGCCATAGACTTTGGAAGTTCTCCTCCACTATTTCTTTGAATAGACTCTTCATTGCCTGCTCCCTGTCTTCTTCTTCCACAATGCCTATAATTCTAATATTGCTTTTTCTCATGGAGTCACATAGATCTTGTTGAGCTCTTTCATTTTTCTTTATGCTCAGGTCTCTCTGAGTCTTCCCTCTGCATCATTTCTTGATTCCTGTCTTCAATATCATTAATTCTTTCCTCCATCTAGTTGGTTCTGTTTTCTATGCTCAGTAGCTCACTTTTAATCTCCTTAATTGCATGTTTCATTTTTAGGATTTCTGATTGGTTCTTTTTAAAAAGTTTCCATCTCTTTGGTAAATTACTCCTTTTATTCATTGATTTCTTTTCTGAGTTAATGGAATTGCTTGTTGATATTTTCTTACACCTCGTTGTGTATTTTCAGAACTTCATTCTTGAAATCTTTGTCATTAATATCACATATTTCCATGTGTTCCAGCTTGATTCCTAGGAATTTTTCATTTTTTTTCTGATCATTCTCATTGCCTTATATACATTTCTGTCTATGGATTTATAAATTCCTCTGTCGAATATATTGGTACAGATTAATTTTTAAGGTCCCCTTATACTTTGTTGTGACTTTCCCAGAATTTGTGAAAAACACCTGGAAATTATATCTTGCCAAGCCCTGAGACTGTTAGCTTTTCTGTTTAGGGAGTGAAATAAAACTGCCCTTTTTCCATTTCCTCTTCCTTTTCTGCATTCTCTCTTTAGGGAAACTTTTAATCTTTTACTCTCAAGTGTCCTTGGTTTGGGGAAGATAATGGCTTGTTATTTACAAGCCAGCTGCAAGCTGTCCAAACTGCTTGGCCTTGTTTAATTTTCATATGTCAGTTTCCCTATTCCTCCTTCCCTGGAATTTTCCTAGCTTCTTTCTATACTCTAACAGAAACATAGGGATTTCATGTGGGGATCTTTATGATGATTTACATGTTGAACCAATCCTTTGTTTTTATTTTCTCCTTCATGTAGCAGATATCATAATATTTTATCTAAAACACATATAAATAGGATTACACAGAAATTCAGTAACAGAATTAGAAATCAGAAGAAGCTGGTGAACTTAACTTTACAATTTTTATTTCACTGGTTTTTAGAGACCTTTAGTGATTACATAAGTCTTACGAGTTTAAATGGGGGAAGATTGTGGGGGAAATATACTTTTGCCCAGCCAGTGTACATCAGTGGTTGAACATCAACTATGAGCCAGGAGGTCACAATTCGATTCCTGGTCAGGGTTGTGGGCTTGATCCCACCAGGGGGATTCAGGAAGCAGCCAATTAATGATTCTCACTCATCATTGGTTTCTCTCTCTCTCTCTCTCTCTCTCTCTCTCTCTCTCTCCCCACCCCCTGTCTGTCTCTCTCTCTCTCCCTCTCCCCCTCCCCCCTTCCTCCTTGAAATCAATAAAATATATTTTTAAAATTAATAAAATAAACTAACTTTAGATTACAGAACTCACATTTTGATTTTTTTAAAATATATTTTACTGATTTTTTTACAGAGAGGAAGGGAGAGGGATAGAGAGTTAGAAATATCGATCAGCTGCCTCCTGCACACCTCCCACTGGGGATGTGCCCGCAACCAAAGTATATGCCCTTGACTGGAATTAAACCTGGAACCTTTCAGTCCTCAAGCCGATGCTCTATCCACTGAGCCAAACCAGTTACAGCTCACATTTTGATTTTTAACCCAAATGTTTGTGAGTGTATTTGCACTCGGGTACACAACTCTCCTGTTACATGTTGCTTCTAACATTTGGCAGAGTTGTGCAGAATCTTTTTTACAGCTGATTTACTAATCTACCACATAGACTCATTTTTAAATCATGATTATTTTATGAAACAGGATGTCTTCTACTCCTAATGCCTAGGTAGCACAATACCTGCTATTAGTGTGGCTCATCATCCTTTGCTGAAAACCCTCCTCTAAATCCGAGGCTCAGAAAATGTACACCATTTTACATAATTATACCTTTGGAAATTACCTCTTCTGCCTGATGCAGGTTGAATGCTGCCGCTTCAGGTGTATGAATTATTCAAATTTTGTTACAGGTGGACAGACCATAGATGTGGGGAAAAAGCAACAACACAAAAAACAGTACATCCTGTGCAAGAACACATGCAATGATAGAAAATAATTTTACTGAACTTATACCTTCCATCAGTATTCAAAGCAAAGCAACACCAGAAAAAAAAAAAAAGAAAGAAACAGTGCCATTTAAATAAGACTCACAGTTGCTAACTTGAACCCTGGGTGTTTGGCATTGTTTTGCAGAGACTGGGTGGGTGGGTTGTTTTGATTGCCTCTGCTGTGACCCACACTGTGCATTTATAATTGGGCTTGCTTAAATATCAGTGGGAGCTTGTTCAGAAAGGTTTTCCTCTGCCAAGTTTAACGAACCTGTTTAGGGATAAAATCCTTGACCTTGTTCTCATTAACCCAGTGCTCTACCCAACTGAGTCAACTTCTCCAGTTTGCATTGGAGTGTGTGTGGGGTTTGCAACAGCAGACAAACAAAACCAAGGTATTAACACAATAGACATTGGCAGCATTTACATTTGAAAATGAAATGTTTTCTTGAATGAGTCAGTATCAGCATTTTAATTAATTACTGTTAACCAAAGCATTCCATGATGTACAGGGCTGTCACATAGATGATGCTATTGATGTTAGGAATATCCCCATGTCTGAGGTTTAGAAGTGGTGATCTGTGAAGTATCAACCGTCTTTTTCCTGGGGCTGTGACGTTTATCAAGCCAGATGCAGACTACAGAGGGGATAATCTGCTGCCTGTGACACTGACTCTTAAGTCACTTAACTTTTGCTACTTTTATTCTTTCATGAAACATGTCTTGGCCTTTCTCAGGCCAAGATTAGTTTCACCATTTGAATCGGTGTTTAATTAGCTCCCCAAATCTGCCATTCATCTCTCAAACCATGTGTTCCACTTCTTAATGTGGCCATTGTTTACATTATCAAATAGTTTAGCCTTGACCCAATATATTGCCTGGGAAGTAGAGTTTGATAATTGTTTCTTACTTGGATTTGTTCTTGAAAAAATACACTTCTATGTAGATTTTCTGAACTATATATAGAGTGATATGTAGTCCATCGTTACAGAGGATGGTGTCATTTTGTTGAAAGGCTCATAAGCCAAAGTCTGAGCATTTTTGTACCATTTATCAGTCTGGGAAACTGTGTCACTGACTTAGGGCAAGTTAAAACTCATCAATTATTGGTTTTCCAGATGATTAGAAGAGGTGTTCATACCTTCAGTTCTTACTGAACCAGAATGTGCTATAGAAAAGTAATACAACTCTATTCCATTTATGAGAGAAAATGGTTCTTAATAGTCATCATAAACTTGTTGATTAAAACATCATAGAACAAGATACACATAGGATCTGGAGGTTTGTTTTTTTTTTCTGATTATATAAATACTTGTGATTTCCTTTTGAAGGAAGGCTCATTGAAGACCTGCAACAGTGATTTAGCAATTCAGCTGCTGCATAAGTTATCTTCCTTAAGCAAGAGTCACACTTCTAATGTTTAAAAGGCCTGCGTGTGCCTGTAGTCTGTCTATCTTCTCATTTTACAGGTGAGGAGAAGGGACTCAGGTTGCAGGAAGCAATTCGATAATACATCTAGGGAGAATTCAACAATCTCCTTATTCAGGAAACATTTTATCACTGAACACATTTGCGATAATTTTTAAAGTAGAATTTGTTGTAACATTCATAGGCATAGTTTAATTGTCTTATAACTGTATTTTTATAAGAGAGCAATATACTTTACCTCCATCGTTTTCATTACTGGAAATGGAGAAGCCAAGTTAGCCAAGCCACCATTTGCTGATGCCAATGAGAGTCCACATCCTGTTTCCAATAGTGTTTCTCTGTCACTTTGAACTCATGAAATATGCATGTTAACAAAGTAGCAATGTCAAAAGCTTTCTCTTCAGGTCCATCCATGCTGTTGCAAAAGGTAAGATTTCCTTCTTATGACCGAGTAGTAGTCCATTGTGTTAATGTACCACAGCTTTTTTATCCACTTATCTACAGATGGATAGACCTGGAGAGTATTATGCTAAGTGGAATAAGCCAGTCGGAGAAAGACAAATACCATATGATTTCACATATATGTGGAATCTAATAAAGAAAATAAACTAACAAACAAGATAGAAACAGACTCATAGCTGTCGGAGGGAAAGGGTTGGGGAGCTGAGTGACAAATGATTAAGCAAACAACAACAAAACATGCCAGTATGGTCATTACCAGAAGGAAATGGGGGTGGGGAAAGGAAGGAGAGAGTAAAGAGAGGATAAATGGTGATGCAAAGAGATATGACTTTGGGTGGTGAACATACAATACAATATACAGATGATGTATTATAGAATTATATACCTTAAACTTATATATAATTTTATTAGCCAATATAAGTCCAATGAATTCAATTAAAATTACTTTCTGTATTTGGCAAAAACAGTTTTAAATGCAAAGTTGTTACCAATTCCTCTACTACAGTCTAAGAAAAAAAAAACACGTAATCCCACAAGCTCCTGGGAGCTATTTTTATTTTGTTTCAGCATTATTTTGCTGGGTTATGATTTTAAGCAAACGGGCAAAAATGTGGCAGAAATGCTTTCTTAAAACATTCATTGAGCACCTGGTTCAAAATAGGTTCTGTTCTAATTATTAGAGGTATTTAAAATGAACTTTGAGCTTCTGAAGTATTCAAATGATACAAAGATGCAAATATATTATTCAAACCAGACCAACAAAATAGCTGGATATGGATTAATATCAATGTTATGGGAAAACAATGAGGGGAATAACTCATTATTTTGAGGAGGTCCATAGATATTTTTAAAGAAGTGGTAGAAATTAAACACTAGATTTCCATGAATGCATCAGAATTCACTTGGTAGGCAAGGAAGGAAAGAGATCACAGGCTAAGGAAACAGAAAAGGCTAAGTAATGGAGATAAGAATACAAGGCCATATAAGGGTAAAGGAGCCCACCTATCAGCATAAAAGTATGGTGAGGAGAGGATGAGTATGGCAGGGTGTGGTTGGGGAAGTGGAGCCCAGATGGTAAACAATCTTCTATGCCTTGTTATGAAGCTAGCTTGGTGTGTGTGTGTGTGTGTGTGTGTGTGTATTTAATATCAGGTCATGTTTCTGTTTGTGGATGCCCTGCTGTTGTGGGCGGCATGTATATGTGGAGAAAATACAGTTCCCTTTTCTCCTTCCCCCTAAAGTAGTTTCTGGCATATAATCTTTAATGCACCTCAAGTGGTAGAGCAATGCATGCTTTTCTTGGTACATGTTAATGCTGAAGAATTTTAAGGATATTTTTGTCAAGGCAAAAGAACAGTTCTCATTAACCCTGTACTTTTTACACAGGTTGAGAACTTGCATACATTGTTAATTCTTGAAATACGACTTTTCATCAAAGATACTGGAGATTTTACATTAGCTTCTTATTAGCTTCTTATTTAGGAAGGTTAGTATGAAAGTGAGAAGAACCTTGCAGATGAGGGTTGAACATGTCATCAGCTTGTCCAAGAAAATACAAGGTCAAAAATTAACTCTTTACCGCTATAAAAATACATCATCTAACAACAACAACAACAACAACAAAAAACAGAGCAAAGATATATGTAGAACTTTCAGATTATTTTTTTGCGGGGGTAGGAGGTGTCAATGGAAGTATTCATTCAATCAAGATAAAATATTTTTAGTTTAATATTTTCTTTTTCAATTGTGGTCATTAATATTGTGGTTTATCAAATATGGAATCTTTGAAATTTGAGAGCTCTACGATTATTTGAAGTTTGGTCTTCACTGAATTAGAGCTCATATGTATAGTCTCTTTTATAGTAGAGTCCAATTAGCATCTTATAAATAATGCAAATATGGATGAATCAGTGAGTAAGAATTCTGCCAAAGTTCATTGCTTATTTTTAACATATTGGTATTTGCAAATATCTCAAGTTAGTCTTTATGTAAACTCATTTCAAAGTACTGTTATGAGTACTTAAGACAATAATTCACATTTTAAATTACACAGAATAATGTCAAACACAAATTGCCTGTATATAATTGTTGCAATTTCCTCTAGTTTGGCAATTCTCTCATTAAAAAAAATAAATCTACATTTCTTTTCCTTAGTAACCCTGATTTTCCATGATTACTAAGAGAACAGATAAATTCAGCCTCTTAAATTCTTACAATAGGTTGGATAGAATCAGACTAATTATTGACAGTGTTTCAGCATTCACAATCCTTACGTTTGGTGTTTTGTGGTGTGCCAAAAAAAATATGTAGACCAGACTTCCTATCTTTAAATAATGTCCATGACAAATGAAAAAAGAGAGGGCACATCTATTAAAAAATATTTTAAGAAGTAAAGATGAAATGAGCAGAGAAGGGAGACATTTATAGGCTGTTGTTTTGTCAGGCCGAGGATTAAGGATTCAGAGATCAACCCGGAGTAAAATTCAGATCAGCATCAAATGTTTAGGCTTTCAGGCTGCACCCCTGAGAGCATATGAAGGACCCAATCAATTGACGAATCATCCCTGTGGCTGCCAGCGCTTTCTGAACATCAGTGAATTTACTGGCCACAGTGGAAGAGAAATTAATGTTGCCTAAATATTTTCCACAGTTTCTTTTTTTTTTTTATTTTAATCCTCACCTGAGGATATTTTTTTCCCGAAAGAGTAGAAAGGAGGGAAGAGGGGGGAGAGAGAGAAACATCAATGTGAGAAACACATTGATTGGTTACCTCCTGCACACAGGGCTGGGGCGCAGGTTCCCCATCCCACACCCTTGTCCAGGTATCAAACCTGTAACTCTTCAGTCCACGGGCCAATTCTCTAACCACTGAGCAAAACAGCTAGGGCTTCCATAGCTTTCTTTCTCTGTGGTCATTGTCTGCTTTGGTTGAAGAGTGTCAATATTAGAGGTTTCCTAAAAATGTCAGCATTCCAGGCTTTCCAGATCTGGTCCTTGCCTACTCTCCTGTTTCTTTGCCCAGCACTCTGCTAGGGAAATCTCTGTTCTGGTCAAATTAGATGACTTTTCCTGGAGCAACTCAATTACTAGTGTGTGCCAGCCCCTGCCTCCTTTCCATTGGGCCAAGCCTTCCTCATTTTCTTCCAGCTCAAGTCTACACTTCTACAAGTTTGCATTTAGCCTTCTGGGATAGATGTGGGCAGATTATGACTTTCCCTCAAATAAAATTGGTCTTAAAATGGTAGTGTAAATCATTTGTTCTGGTGTCATTTGCCATTTTTATTGACACAATTGCAGTACATAAAATCATATTCAGCTACTTTGCTGAGTGCTTTGCAATGGAGAAAAGAGCAGTTTAGAAGTTAGTCTCTTGTCCTTAGAATTTGAATGCTTTGAAATCCAGTAGGATTAGACAAGTCAATCTATTCCCCTTGTAATTCATCTGAGGAAAATAAGTTGGTTTTTGATTTGTAGTGTATATAATATTGCGTTAATTACAATACTGCAGAGATAAAATGGAGGAGACACTAAAGAACTAATGGATTTATTATGCTAAAATATTTCCATTTCCAGGCAGAAATTTAACAAGACAGACATTTCTCTCTCGTCTATTCATTTTGTAGATGTGGTAGAACAATAACATCACATTATACTAACAAATTTCTAACTGTATTTATTATGTCTGTTTTTTTCTTTAAATGTCTATTTCTCCTTAATTTTTATTTGTTACTTTCCTTTTCTTCTATTTTTTGGTCTGTAGTCTGTGTTTATGTAGATCATTTACTGTAGTATAAATGTATTTCACTAATGGAGTTTTATACGAATTTTCTAAAGCACTAGAATCTTTGTAAATATCAAAACTGTAGCTATAATATATACAAATACAAACAAAAGATGGACTAGGGTATGCTGTATTGGAGGCATTCCAGATTGGCATCCTTTTCGGCTCCCCACTTCTATACTCTGTATTCTTGCCTACCTCAGTGAAAGCACCAAAGCACCTCAGTGAAAAATAGTTTGAAAATTATTCATCTACCTAAACACTTTATATATTTAACCTTAGTGGTTTTATTCCCCTTACCACCTTTTATGTAAATACTACTCATAGAGAAGTGGGTAATTTTTATATAATTAGGTATATCACATTTTTTTCAATATGTAATTGTATGGAGCTATCTCCCTTAATTTGCTTGAGAAGTAATCATAAAATAGAATTGTTGGTCCTATGTTAATTGTTAATTATGATATAATTTCTCTGCAATAAAACTCTCAGCTAAATAGGTAATATATGACATCTTCGTGAGTTAGTTTAGCAGTTTGGTTAAAATATAAAATGTTTCATGTCTGTTTTGTTTATACATTTATTAATGCCTTATGGTTGACCATCTGTGTAGCTGTTTTCCTAAGTGGTTTCAGACAGCTAAAGACACATTTTCTCTATAAAAATATAAAAATAAATATTTTCCATTATAAATACAAATGCAACTGATTATCACTACGTAATATATTTGTTAAGCCAAAGATGTCCTCTATTCAACTTTAAGGAATTATTTATTGAAGGAGAAAAAGGCATAAAATGATAAGATATAAGTTCTAGAAGGTCATGTCAGATTATTTTGTCCAAACCTTTCATTTTATAGATAAGGAAGATAATTCCTGTGTTTTAAAATTTAATATTTCTTATAGAGTTAATATTTGAGAAATGGTTAATATCTCCCTGAAGACCATTGTACTTCAGGGCTTTAGATTGAATGTGATATTTCACACATAACACAACTGTTGATAAATAAAGCATGTTGCAGTACTATTGTTCTACATGGGTTGTGAGTGCCCATAAAGGATGACTTTGGTAAAATATATGTCATGATTGTATTCATCTGTGGGGGGCTGATTATTTTCTTTCAAAATAATAGTGACAATATCTTAGAAAAGAATTCCCAGAGCTTCCATATTGTCTACCTGAATAATATCTTACTTACCTGTGATGGTTTGGGTGTACCTTCAAATATGAATTAAGTAATCCTATGTAGTCCTATGTTGAAAAAACTGGACTAAAAAGCAATGCATGAAAATGATTCTCCTGAATCAGAACAAGCTCTTTTATATACTGAACGCTTCTGCACTCATTCTTTGTCAACCCATGAAAGAACATGTGTATTTGAATTAACTTTATTTCCAAGTAAATAGATAAGCAATTAGGCAGTGTGACCATAGGTTTGTATGACTTTTATAATTTGTATGTAGTATAACAGATATTACATCATGTTATACTTTTTTTTTTCTGGGGTACAGTGGAAAGATCTCTAAAGAACCAATTATACTCTTTTGTGGTCAAGGAGTTAAAATGATACAAATGATCTTATATCCAAAGTACAAACTTTTTACATACCTAACCATTTTAAATATCAGTTAAATAAATATATTTTTAAAGGCCAAATAGGATATGAAAACAATAATGTATTTTTTTGAGAGAAAATTATTTTCAGAGAATTAGTTCGAAACAACCCATTAATAGACCCTACTCACAAAATTTATATGTCATTCTGAATGACAAACAGAACCCATTTTTTTTTAGTCATCAAACCAGAAATTTGAGGCATAGGGTAGCTTTAGTTAGTAATTGTTCTGCTTCACACCATTATTATGGGATATTTAAGATGCTCCACTCTGTCTCCTGTTTATGCTCCTGTTTATACGTGAGAGATTCAGAGGTTCTTAAACCACTAGAAGTTGCTTTTTCTAATTCACCACTTATTGCCATGATTTTCAAAGTTAAAGCACCACCTGCACTGATTTTGCCTTACCTTTTCTTGCAGTTCAAATGATACTCCTTTAATAATTTTCAGTTGTTGATATAACAAAGAATCCACAGAAAATTATAGTTATCTCTTTTTTAAAAAAAATATATATTTTATTTATTTTTCACAGAGAGGAAGGGAGAGAGACAGAGAGTTAGAAACATCGATGAGAGAGAAACATCGATCAGCTGCCTCCCGCACATCTCCCACTGGGGATATGCCTGCAACCAAGGTACACGCCCTTGACCAGAATCGAACCTGGGACCCTTGAGTCCGCAGGCCAACGCTCTTTCCACTGAGCCAAACCGGTTTTGGCTATAGTTATCTCTTGCAACAGAAATGCTAGAGGTAATGTTTTAAATCTTGCTACTTAGAGTTCTTACTACTGGCTCTCTAGGGCTTTACATAGAACCTCTCCATTGGCTCCTGTGGTTAGAGTTAACTCTGGAAGACTAAAATATTGAGATAATGTATCATCTTATCCCCACCTGACTGATTTCATAGAACTAAGAGGCACCAAACACACTCGGATTAGAACACTGATTCAGAAAAAGTCCAAAAAGCATATTCTAAAATATTTGTGGCTGTACTATGACTGCTTGGTTCTGTTTTTTAGTACCTCTTGTATTCCACACTCCAATCAAAGATCTAAATCCATACACATTTCTAAAAAAGGAAATTCAGGCATCTATATAGTTCAGACTGTAATGTGTACTTTATTGTATTATAAAACCAAGATCTATACTGTTGGACTGAAAGAGGAGAGAAAAAAAAATGTCCAAAGTTGAGATATTAATTTTTATTGAAGCATCTGGTAAGGGAAAATTATTCTGATAAAGTTAAAGGTTCTACCAATTGAAAAGTTGAAATACCCATTTCTGTTAATATACATTAAACTATAACTACTTTCTTTGACACCTTTAAGAAACCTTTATGATGATTTTAATGAAAGTCCCTTATGAAAATAAGATTATATTTTATGTTAAAACGTATACCATTATATTTTATGTTAAAAGTTATACCAAACAAGTACTTAAGATTATCTTTGAGAACAGAAGCACATCTGTTTTATGATACTTTTTAAATAAATGCAGAGAAGTAAGTTCTACTTAGGACAGAGAGTAAATTTTAATTTTTCTCCTAACAATGTGAGGAATTCTTTAAATGAATCCCAATGAAATTACACTTGTTCTTAGACAATTGCACTGTAATTCCAATAGGGTTGTTTCTATTTTTGGAGTAAGTCTTTAGACCAACTGAAAATTACACTGCGTGAAATAAAGCCTAAGATCCAAGTGCTTAAACTGAGCAGTTAGAATCTATCCCCTGGGATACATAGGTCATCTGTGATGTTTGCCAACTGTTTGCATCATTAAATGGTCCATCATAAATGTTCCCTTGTGCATGGCATCCTTCTAGCATCATCTGTTCTAACATCAGCTCATGGCATGAAATATGCACACTACAGAAACCACTGTGGGAATCTAATAATTTGAAGACTCTCTTTCTCCAGTTGGATTGAAATGAGGGCATATGTGATACATAGCACAGCCACTGCGACAACTCACAGGGCTTTCCTCCCTGGTTCTAACCCCAGGGCCTAAGGTACTATGTTCCTGAATTTTGCACAACATATAGGCTACCTGGGTGGTTATGTCAATAGATGTGTCACAGGGGACCCTTTCCCCCTCCCTACATGGGAGTTCATTCTGTGGGACTCTTCTCTCTCCCCATGTGGGAGTCTGTATCTACTTCAATAAATTTCCACCTTCACTATAAAAAAAAAAATAGATGTGTCACATTGAATAAACATTGATTAAGTGGTTAGCATCGCTGTGTTTTTAGGCATCTTACAACTTCTTATGTAGGCTACTATCCTTAAAATGAGTTTGGAATGTACTTTTGTGTTCAACTTTAGCTCTAATACTCTCTCATCACCAAGATTCTAGGCAGAGATCTGTTACTCCTTCTACTTAAACTAGAAAAAAAGATGGTATAAATGATTGTGCATTAAATTTACCATGAAATAGGATTGAAACACATAAGGCTTTATTTGGAGACTATTTAATTTTATATATATTTGAGATTTTAGTACCTCACTTTCTAAATTGCTACATATGTTATGATATATGTGTATATATAACTATATAGATACTATAACATACAAATATCATATATTATTTATGTATTATATATGGTGAATGAATTGAGAAAAGTATACTTTTTTGTAGGAGACATTTTCTCCTAATATTTATTCACCTAGGTCAGAAGTGGCAAACTTTTTCTATAAAGAGCCAGATAGTAAATATCTTAGACTTTGCAGACTATAGGGTCAGGTCTCAGTTATAACTAATCAACTCTTCTGTTGTAGCATAATTAGTCATACACAATACATACATAGATGGGTGTGGCTATGTTTTCATAAAGATTTATTTAGAAAAGAGGTGGTGGGCAGAACTTGGCTTGTAAGCCCTAGTTAACTACTGATCTAGGTCGTATGAAAAAGATTCTGAATATATTCACACTCTAATGAACTGTGCCTATTGCTATTGTGGCTCCATTTCTAGCATAGCAAACAATATCTAGAAGATCACTTGTCTTTCAGATGCTGATATTATTTTCCTTTTTATAAATAAAAAACATGGAATTCTAGCACAACTATCCATGCAATAATTTAGCATTACTCTCAAGTCTAATGAAGCATATTTTATTAAATCAGAAAGTCATATACTATGATTTAGGCCTGCACTCTTCCATTCTGTAGCCCTTCACTAAGTGTAACTATTTAAATAAGTATAATTGATTAAAACTAACACAATTAAATATTCTTTATTTTTAGTTGTATAAGACAAATTTCAAATGCTCAAAAGCCACATGATTGTAGTGGTTTTCATATTGGATAGCATGGAGAACATGTCCCTTATTGTAGAAAAGTCTACTGGACAGTGATGATACTGGACTAAAACCACACATGCTACCATTATAGACAAAAAGGCAAATATTCTCATAGAAGTGAAACAGAAATAAATTTCAAACTTACAGAATCTATAATTATTCAGTTTCAGACTTTCAAAGATTTCTGTTTAATACTATTACCACAAAAATATTCTAGAGATTTGTGGCACTCACTTGCATTATTTAAGAGGAAATCCAAATTCAGAGTCTATTTTGTAAATGTCACCCATCAAAGCTACTCAATCAAATTGTTGAGGACCACCAAATTGCTTTTTGTAGACTTGTACTATTCAGACTTTATTAAATAATTTTAAGAACATTTAATTAACAAATCTGAGTTTGCATGTCCTAAAATGTTGGTGCCTCCCTCTTTTTCTTCATAAATATATGAAGTAATACTATATATTATGAAGTAATATATGAAGTAATAATATATATATATTATAATATATAACATTATAATATAAATTTTTAATTTTAAGTAATAATATATATATATAATTTTATAATTACTGTTTCTCTATAAACTCACTTCACTTCTAGCTCAGGGCATTAAAAATAATTTCATTTGTATTTATATAATGAAGGGCCTAAAGAAATTTGAATTAATACACATTTTGGCTTATAAATGGCTTTTATAACTTCATAAGTTCTCATTATTGAAATGTTTTAGAAATTTTAGAAAAATATTGAGATTCCAAAGGAAAATACACAGCAGGTTTTAAAATTTTAATCTAGTGAGAAGAAACAGTTTTGAATCAATTATCCACAGTTTCTAACATATAATCAAGGATTTTGACAATATTTAGATGTTGGATTGCCAAGCTATTAGCGACCAAGAAATTTGACTAGACATCCATATTAATAAACACCTGCTATAATAGTATAACAGATGTTTTGGAAATACAGCTAACCCAAAATGTAAATTTTAAAAATTTTGGTCATATTTATTTGCAATATGATACCAAAATTAATTTTCATGACCTTATCTTATTTGTTTTAGTAAAATCCAATTGTGGATATAATTTCTCTCAGTAGCAAGTATTTTTTTAAATGATAAAAATGATTATCTTTGAAAGCAAAGTCTATTTAACAAACATTTAAAATTATGAGTCAAAAGTACATTAACAAATACTGATATGTAATGTGTGTGTATAAAATACATACACATATCCTATATAATAAAAGGCTAATATGCATATCAACCAAATGGCGAATGGTGAAACGACCGGTCGCTGTGTACATACTGACCACCAGGGGGCAGACACTCAACACAGGAGCTGCCCCCTGGTGGTCAGTCCGCTCCCACAGAGGGAGCGCTGCTCAGCCAAAAGCCAAGCTCATGGCTGGTAAGTGCAGCATTGGTGGTGGGATTCTCTCCCACTTCCGCGGCAGTGGTAAGGATTTCCCACTGATGGCTCCCCAAGGGGAGCAGGCCTAAGCCATCAGTCAGACATCCCCCGAGGGCTCCCGGACTGTGAAAGGGCACAGGCCCAGCTCAGGGATGCGCCCCCCTCCACCCCGCAAGTGCATGAATTTTGTGCACCAGGCCTCTAGTATATTACATAATTTAGGATTTACTATTTTAAAATTTATGATAATTGAAATTTAATACATGTAATTTTAATTTACACTCATATATGTAAATTCCATGGATTTATATTTTTTTACAAAAAGCTTATTGTTGAACTGATGCACTCAATATAATGTTTCTATTATATACTAAGCTATCAAAACAAATGTATTCTCTTTCCTATGGGAGCATATTTCATGAAAATAATATTTGAATAAATTTAATAAATAAGCAATCTATATTATCAACAAAACAAATGCATGAATAATACAAAAAAAATCCACAGTATCTACAGATGAGCTGAGGGGATGTTCTAGTGTATAAATGTGTTTATTTTTTTTCAATACAACTCCAATTATGAAAAATTTTCCAATGCAAATTTATAGGATATTTAGGCAAGTATATATTTAATGGAGTCTCTACTAGTTAACTATGCCAGAGTATTAAACTATTGGTCTTAAGGAATTCAAACATTATACACATATATTAATAGCATTAATATATCTCTATAGAAATTTGAAGTACACAAAATACTTCTATAGGCACTAACCCATTTAACTGAGGAAGTTTTTCCATGAGATGAACAGGACTGACATTACTACACCCTTTTAAAGATGTTAAATCTGACCCTTAGAGAGGTTAAGTATATAATAACTGCTTGTAAGTGATTCCTGTCCCCACCTCACCCCGTAAGATTGCAGCCCACTGACATGAGCAACCAGATTCCTGATGTTAACAGCATCAGTTTGGGCAGAAGCAGAAACTGGTTGTTAAATGGAGTAGCAGAAAAATCCAAGGATCGCGGTAAAAATAAGCAACTAAGGGAGCAATGTTATGGGTGCTACGTAAGGCTAAACACAGCCTGAAAATTGTCTTTAGGGAGACAAATCTTGGTTTATAGAGAATGGATATATGCACACACTTCAGGTGGTGAAAAATTAACCATAGTGAATGTTTCAAAATTGATAACAACATGGAATTTATACCGCTTTCCACTTAATAACGGACTTATTTTCACCCACAATCATGGTTAAATGCTGAGACATCCAGTTCTGAGTTAAAGCTCCAATATCATCTTGCTGTACATGTAATTCTAACTTATAGGCCACCAGACTCCCACAGCCTATTTTGCACCACGTCAATTCTGAGACCTTGGTTGGTCATACAAATTTGGCCTCAGTGTTTTAAAATCCCCCCTCTATTAGCTGCTGCCTGTCACTGTAATTATCTGAGAGGGCTCAGTTTGTTCTTCCAACATGTGCTGCTGTCCTCTTTGTAGTGGAGGTGAGCTGTGATGAGGACGTTCTGCCCCAGTGCTTCTCCAGACCTGCCCTAAATCTTGATTACACTTATCAGGTGTTTTTCTACTTTTTTTCCTTCCTCTCTAGTTTGACTCTAATACAGCCATCTTCTTCATCACTTTCATGTAACGAAGGTGTGTGGTTTCTTCTTCTTTGCTTGTTCATTGTTTCGTTTTTAAAAATCCTCTTTCTTCGTCAGTATTCTAGGATGTATTTTCAGAAACTACAATGGTGTCTCAATAAATATCAAATATCTGAATCTATTCTTGCAGGATATGCATTGTGTTGCTCTGGAAGGTGTGTAGGATAAATGTGAGGAATTTGACAGATTTGTGCTCAATTTCAAGAAATAGCTAGTGGTTAAAGCTGCCAAACTAACAAAAATAAACCTATCCCATTGAGGCAAGGGTGTCTAGTATCTCTAATATTCATCAGAAATTAGAATCTATTAGTGATAGAAGTTATAGAAATTATTTCCACAATTGAGAGAACCCAGACTGACCACCCAAATTCCATTCAACTACGTATTAGTTTCTGTGATTGTATAGTTCAAAGGCATTTGTGATTATAAAGTGCCATGATTCATGTCACTCTGATTGTTTTTCATTCACTTGTCTTACCTAGTTTTATGCTTTAATATCATTATTTAGGTTTAGATTACTTAGCAAAAAAAGAAATTACTTCCTTTGGAAATATTCACTTACACATTTCCAGCTGGACTTTAAAATGCAAACATTATATCTTTTTTCTTATCCACTTTATTGATTGCTATTATTTGCCTTCTGTTAATTCTGAACTTGGTACAGACTTAATTGTTTTCTTCCTTAATATTCTCCTCTGCCCTAACCAAGTATTTGATGATATTTACTCAGTTTTATTTTTATCTTATT
Source organism: Myotis nattereri (assembly GCF_964212035.1). NCBI lineage: Eukaryota > Metazoa > Chordata > Mammalia > Chiroptera > Vespertilionidae > Myotis > Myotis nattereri. The sequence goes on from NC_138088.1 coordinate 23,059,681, forward strand.
ATTATTTGTATCTGAAACTATCATTTTTAAAAATACATATTTTTATTGATTTCAGAGAAGAAGGGAGAGGGAGAGAGAGATTGAAATATCAATGATGAGATAGAATCATTGACTGGCTGCCTCCTGCACGCCCGCTATGGGGATTGAGCCTGCAACCCGGGCATGTGCCCTCGACCGGAATCGAACCTGGGACCCTTCAGTCCACAGATCAATGCTCTATCCATTGAGCCAAACCGGCTAGGGATGAAACTATTTTATTTTTTACATGCTTATTAACTTTACCATATTCCTATTAGATTTCAGGCATCAAGGATGCAAATCTCTATAAAACATCCTGGTCGCCAAAACCGGTTTGGCTCAGTGGATAGAGCGTCGGCTTGCAGACTGAAAGGTCCCAGGTTCGATTCCGGTCAAGGGCATGTACCTGGGTTGTGGGCACATCCCCAGTGGGAGATGTGCAGGAGGCAGCTGATGAGATAGAATCATTGACTGGCTGCCTCCTGCACGCCCGCTATGGGGATTGAGCCTGCAACCCGGGCATGTGCCCTCGACTGGAATCGAACCTGGGACCCTTCAGTCCACAGATCAATGCTCTATCCATTGAGCCAAATAACTAAATATACTACTTTTCTACTTTTGCATCCATGCAGCTAAAGATAATAGGGAAGGCAGTCTTTCCAGAGGGTCTTTCAGTTGGAGTGACATTTCCATCCAGTTATTCTATGTTACAGAGAGTAGGGGCCATGTCTTATTCATATTTCTTTTTTTTTTTTTAAATGATTTTAGAGAGAGGAAGGGAGAGGGAGAGATAGAAACATCAATGATGAGAGAATCATTGAACGGTTGCCTCCTGCATGCCTCCTACCAGGGATCAAGCCTGCAACCTGGGCATGTGCCCTGATTGGGAATCGAACTGGTGTCCTCTTGGTTCATAGGTAGATGCTCAACCACTGAGCCACACTGGCAGGGTTCTTATTCATACTTCTTCCCATCCATGATATTGTCTAGCAAAGAACCTCACACATACCAATAATCAATAATGATTTGTTAATTGTACAAGTTAACACACTTCATGGAAGATAAATAGCATTTCCTAAAAAGCCTTAGAAAACTGGAATCTTTCATGATTAAAGACAGGAGAAGGAGGGGTTGTGTTTGAGAATAAAAGGAACTGGCAACCTGGGATAGCATAGGGCAAGAATCAGAAATAACAGATTTTACTGACCTCCTGGTCAGCCAATTCCTGAATATGTTCACTAGATTGGGCCACTAGCTCATATGAGCATCAGTATTTTCTTTTGTAATTGGGGCTGACAGTCTCTGTCATTCTATACTGCAGGTTTTGTTACGTATATCAAAATTAAATAATTTGTAGAAAAGTGCTCTTTAGTTTGTACAATACAATTGAAATTTACTATTATGAGTAACATTAAACTAACAGTGTACTAAGGTTCCCTTTTCTCTGCATCCTCTCCAGCACTTGTTTATTGCTGATTTATTGATGAAGCCGTTCTGGCAGATGTGAGGTGATATCTCATTATGGTTTTAATTTGCCTTCCTCTGATGATGAGTGATTTTGAGCATATTTTTATCTATTAATTGGCCATCTGTATGTCCTCTTTGGAGAAGTGTCTATTCAAGTACTTTGCCCATTTTTAATTGGATTGTTTGTCTTCTTGGTGTTGACTTGTATAAGTTCTTTATATATTTTGGATATTAACTCCTTATCAGATGTGTCATTGGTGAATATGTCCTCCCATTCGGTGGGTTCCCTTTGCATTTTGTTGATGACATCTTTTGTTGTGCAGGAGCCTTTTAGTTTGATATAGTTCCATTTGTTTATTATTCCCCTTGTTTCCAGGATATATCAGATATATTGCTATGAGAGATGTCTGAGATATTACTGCTATGTCTTCTTCTTAGATTTTTATGGTTTCACAACTTACATTTAAATATTTTATCCATTTTGAGTTTATTCTTGTGTATGGTGTTTATATTTCTATATTTGTTTTATAATGTACATAATTTAATATTAGCACAATAGTATACATGTGACATAAATACATATATATTGAGAGAGAATGAAGGTGAGACCTGTGTTATCTCATTCTATGCTTGAAAGAGAAGGATGAAAAAAGTCTCCAAAGCAACCTATCTGCCTAAAACTGTGGATATTTCTGCTTAAAGCACCAAAAGTTAAATGCTATGAGGGGATGTCTTCAGAATGCCAACTTCTGGTATAAATATGTTAGCCTTCTTGGAACTGATCCCATTGGATAGTAAAAATATTAATGAGTTTATCCTGTGGGAAAATATCATTATTTCCCATTCAGGAAAAATATATATATATATTCAGCAGCAGTGTAAGCTATAGAAATGAATTCTATAAGCTCCCACTTTAGAGCTACACATTCTGATTTTATTCAGGGTAACATCCTATCATGTGGCTGTTTGTTTCCTATTTTCTTCTTCCTAAATAACCCCACTTACTTGGAGGTCCAGGATCTCACATTTCAAGAAACATTTTCAAAAATAAAACACTGAGATTTAGGGAGGAGTTCTTGGCAGGAGAGAACAGCAGCCATCTCAGTCAATAAGCTTTAAAAAATAAATAAATTGGCAAACATTTGATGCCTATTTTTAGAAATAGGGAACTGGCAGGCCTTGAATGAAATAAGCTCCCTATGGAAAGGGGGGAAGGAGATCCATGGTTTAATATGTTCTGACATTGAACCACGGCACACTACTGGGGCACGGCCAAAGTACCCAATTCTACCACAGAGCAAAAAGGTCTAGAGAGTAAAAAAAAAGGAAGGAAGGTGGGGAAAAAAGGAAGGGCAGAAGAAAGGGAGGATAAATATCTAAACATCTAAACTTAGATTTTCTTTTATTTGTCTTTCTTAAGTAATTTTGGTTGAATGAGAAATAAATCATTAAGCATACAATTCTAAAGTAGTTTATATATGTTTTTTTTTAACAAAGTTTGATAGCAACATGTGACCCAGCAGACTGAGTTATTTAATATGAAAGCAGATCCAAACACCTAAGTATTGTATGGGTCTATATTATTCCAAAGCAAGAGATTTTTAGGGCAAATATCAGCACATACAGAATGAGCATGGATCATCCAACCGGGCATGATGCTGGGCAACTACTGTTTTACAATTACATTGCTTTACTACCTTTTAATTAAAGAGGTATTAAGTATGTTGTCTCACATAGCACTAGATAAAACATTAGGACTTATAGAGAGATGCAATGAAAAATAATGTGCATGTTTAAACTAGAGATGATTATTTCATTCAAATTTTAAAATAATACCCTTTTTTAAAAAATCAGCTTCAGGTCACTCTACAATTACAGTAGGGCCTTGACTTACGAGTGTCCTGACTAACGAGTTTTTTTAGATACCAGCTGTCTCTCCGCCGATTTTTTTTTGCATTGAGTTGATAGAGTAATTTGAGTTAACGAGCTCGGTCTCGGAATGAATTAAACTCATAAGTCAAGGCCCCACTGTATTTAATAAAGCATGTAAGTCAATGGAGAACTGCAATACTTACACATTAACGTGAAAACCAGCTGACGGTATATCCCAAGTCACACTCAATCTGAGTAAGCCATCTGAACATGGAAAGCTTTTATAATGTAGTAAAACTTAATAAACTGTAGCTATATCTGACTAGACTAGGGGAGGGAGGGCATGCCAAAGACCTACTGGTAGTATTATCATCTTGGAATCAACAACAACACTGGACACTGGTGGCAAGACAGATTCTTGGACCACCTGTGGATCCAGTCTATTAACTGTGATGTCTTCACTAAGTTGGTGGCCCCTTCACCCTCATATGTTTCTTCAACTAGACCTTAGGATAACATTGGGCCATGACTAGCATAAGAAGAGAGTAGGTATGACAGCTTTAAGAAAGTCAAACATTAAATAATAAAAGCTGAATTATATTCTTTTCATAAATGGAAAATTATTTTCTGAACCCATCGAGTTTGGGCTGCTATTAAAGAAGCAGGAGCAGCTAGTATGTCACTATAGTTTAAGGGGAAGCTGGAAAAAATGGCCAGGCTCTGTAAGAGATCATGTGTATGATTAATGCTGAGGCCACTGCCAACAGGAATAAGAGGGACTCCCACAGTCAGGGAGTGCAGTTGTATTTACAGTACATTGGCTTTGATTAATGTGCACACTCAGAGAAGTAATGTGTAGAAGATGAGAAAAGACCTGTTTTCAAATGTTGGTGCCCAGTACAGATTTTCTATTATACCCTGAAAGGTGTTGATGACTAATGACTTAGTCATTTGGGGGAGGAGGAGATGGGGAAAGGCTGGTGCTGGAGAGCTTGCTTTCCTATGCATGAGAGAAGATAGAAATGGATTCCCTTGTCAATCCTCGCTACCCATATGAGTCTGGAGAGCCACCACTGAGAAATTTATCCCTTAGTTCATAGTTTCAGTAACCAATTACTTCCAAAGTTTTCTTAAGTGATATTAACTATAATTATAATCTTTTCCCTAAATGACCCCTTTAAGCAGCAGGTATACTTTCTGAATGTCTTATGAGAATATTTTCCAGAGTTTTCAAGGCCTGTACGTCTCAAAGAAGAAATGAGTACTTATAGTAATTATTGGAAAAACTCCCTCTCCCAAAAGAAGAAAAAAGAAAAACTTTCCCTATCTTCCGGCATGTAGGATTTCTCCCTCTTCTTGCCTCAGGCTAGAATCTGATGTACACAATGGTTTGTGTTTCCTGTGTAGCCCAGGACAAGGCATGTTAACATTGATGCGTGGTGGATGGGAAGGACATTCTTGAGTTGGCCTGAAGGAAAAACTAGAGTTGCTAGTTGCATGGATGCTGATTCTCACTGCTCCTTCTATAACCCAGAGCTGGTGTCACTCTTGTATCTATTATTCTCCTGATCTTTCTTCACACGGACTCCTTGTATTAGTTCCTATTGACTTTTTGGTGTGATATTAAAACAACTTGTTTAATTAATCTAAAATTGGGCGTAGATCACTGGAAACGATGTATACTCAAATACTAGAGCTTTCACCAGTGCTAGGATTCCCAACTGGCTTCATTTTTGGTTCTAGATAACTTCTGATGGTCAATGCTGGATTCCCACTACTGGCTCCATTTCTCTCTGAGTCAAAAGTCGAGTTGAGAGGGAAAAAAACAACTGTGACTTTCTTTCCCCCCAAACGTATCTGCTTTCAGCCCCAAGTAGAATGGAAAAAAAAAAAAAAAGGAAAGATAAGTGTCAGGTTGTGGATTACAGAAATTCAATCAAAGAAGAGGCTATTCTTTTGATAACCCTTGGGATTGGTCAAATAGTTGCTTCAATAGGACCCCACTAAGAACAATGGCTAGGACGCTCTTGTTATTATATATTTCTTTGTAATACATGAAACATCCCACTGATTCAGAGCTACCCATTGCATTTCAGTGCTTCAAAATACATACTGACAGAAAACGTATGATGATGCTTCCACCTACATGATTTCTTTTTAATTGGCTTTGAGAGTGCTAATGATTTGATCTCCCTAAATTTAGACTAACCTGTATTCATATACCTTGAAGAAAAGTTAAGGATCATTGGGCTTCTAAGCTTTGATGTTCTTGTTTATAGGGTGAAGATAATAGATGCTAGAAGAAGAATGATGATGTAGTTCAGCATAAGTTATAAGATGCACAGGTAGTATCCATGATGTGGATGGCAACTCTTGAATTTTTGCAGTGAACAACCTATACCCCACTATTCAGCTGTTCTGGGTGTGAGGGCTGAGTGAGAAAACGGAGTGATTTTACAGTTAGTTCCTGGAACATAGAAGTACTCACATTTGCTCGTATGTACATTTTGAATACAAAATTACACAGGAAAAATAATAATACTTAGGGAGAACGGGAGAAGGTTTATCATTTTACTAAACACAAAAATCAGAATATCTGGCTAGCTGACCTCTTTTTTGCCTTAAAAACAAACTTTGTGAAATAACTCCATTCTAATTCTACTGCTTTTACCTAGGTGTTTAGTGGGTTTTTGACCCTTAAAGGTACTTCATAAAATCCTTCCCTGAATTTTACAGTCTCTAGGTTTGATACAACACTATCTAGTAGAGGATAAATTAGGGAATTTGAGGGCTGAAGACCAGAGAAAAGACTTAGGTCTCAGATTTGTTTAGAAAAGTAATTTTGGATTTGAAGGGAATTTCTACTTACTACACACACACATGTGCACACACACACACATGCACGCACACACATACCATAAACAAATATAGCAATCATACACTGTATGCACACAAACAATAACAACATCAACAGCAGAAATACTAATATTATTAACCTTAAAAGTATTCTCCTCAGGCTGATCACCAAAAAGATCTCTAAAATCAGCCCTATCCTTTTTTCATAAATACAACACTGAACATGGAAGACTATTATCACCGTGTACAAAGTAGCTGTATATCATTTTTAGTTTTAATAATAGACCATATACAGTGTAACAATTTTAAACCAAAACCAGAATTGGTTTTCTGGCCAAGCAGAGTGTAGGTCTTATAATTTCAGCTGTATTGGTGAAGAGCCTTGGTACTTTCCCAAACTGTCCCACCTACTTGATGGCATCCCAAATTCTCTTCAAAGGGAGCACAGATTTTGTTGCTAAAATAAAATACAGGATTGTTGCACCCCTGGTAGTATGCACAGAAATGCTCTAAGTTCATAAAGCCTTGTTTTCTTTTCTCCCTGTGCCCAAATGAAATGCATTTCCAGCTTTCTTTGCAGTTGCATGGGTCTATGTGTCTGGATTTTAAAATATTGGTCAGAGTAATGTTTCCTAATTATTTTTTATTTTTTTAATTATTATCATTATTATTATTTTTTACAGAGAGGAAGGGAGAGGGATAGTGAGTTAGAAACATCAATGAGAGTGAAACATCAATCAGCTGCCTCCTGAACACTCCCTACTGGGGATGTGCCTGTAACCAAGGTACATGCCCTTGACTAGAATCGAACCTGGGATCCTTCAGTCCACAGGCTGACACTCTATCCATGAGCCAAACCAGTTAGGGCATGTTTCCTAATTCTTATCTTGATCCCTAATGTCTCTTCTGATATCCTCAATCTTTTCCTGTGTCAGATGTCTGAATGAAATGAATCCATCCACGGGTCGTGATGCCTTAAAAGTAGGTTATCTTGTAATAGAAGGTGCCTGGGTTCTTAAATGGCTATGTGGTGTGTAGCCCATCACCCACAGTACACCTTGCTAAGGATATAAAAGAGGAATATTCTTCGTTGGGATAAGGACTAAGATATTTTGATGTTGTTAGGCTACTCTGAATAATATGAAATAAGAAAAGCAGAAATGAATATATATGAATATATACATACATATGAAGACATATATCCCTTTTACATGGGACATTTCTTTTAGACTTGCATCTCAGAGTTTCTTCTAATTACTCAGGAAGTTAGCTATTTACTCACTAGCTGATTTTCTAAGGAATTTTATAGGGTGCTGAAAACTTGAGGATGATACTTTATAAGACAAAAATAACATCCAAGGGGAAAAAGTTGCCTAATTAAAAATTCATGTTTTAATAGTAGAAGAACAGTGTGTCTTGGCTTGAGTCTATTTCCTCTATTTATCTCATCATTTTCAGTTGCTTCATGATAATTAGTTTTTTTCTTTTGTATTTAATGTCAGAATTACAAGTAAGAGAACTGTAGAGCTAAGTTATAAATCTTGGGAAATTCATACTACCAAAAAATGTGTCCATTAAATGTAAATCAATTTTTTTATGAGGAGTTAAAGAATAATCTTAACAATGACTATGCACATATACACACACACAGTTTATAGGTGTAAATATCCTATCTAATAAAAGAGAAACATGGTAATTAGCATATGACCGCTACCCTTCCCATTGGCTAATCAGGGCAATATGCAAATTAACTGCCAGCCAAGATGGCAGCCAGCAGCCAGGCAGCTTGAAACTAACATGAAGCTTGCTTGCTTCAGTGACGGAGGACTCCAACGTTCCCCGCCTGCCGCTGCAGGCCTCTGAGCTGCAACTCTACGCAACTATGTTACAAATATAGAAGCTAAACAAAACCCCAGAAACCTGCTTTAGTCCGCCGGGCTTCAGCCAGCAGGATCGCAACATTGTTTCAAATACAGAAGGTAAACAAGGGCCAGAAACCTGCTTTCAGCAGCGGAGGCCTAAGAGCTGGAGCCAAGCCACAAAGCTAAACCTGGCCCACAATAAAAAAAAAAAAAAGAAAGAAAAAAAGGAGCGGTTGGGAGCTTCAGTCACCTGCCAGCCTGAAAACAGCCCTCAGCCCCTCACCCAGACTGGCCAGGCACCCCAGTGGGGACCCCCACCCTGAAGGGTGTGTGACCAGCTGCAAACAGCCATCCCCTCACCCAGACTGGCCAGGCACCCCAGTGGGGACCCCCACCCTGATCCAGGACACCCTTCAGGGCAAACCAGCCAGCCCCCACCCATGCACCAGGCCTCTATCCTATATAGTAAAAGGGTAATATTCCTCCCAGCACTGGGATCAGCGGAGCTGCGAGGCCTCCGGGCACCGGGATCAGTGTGACGGGGGCAGCGCCCAAACCCCCTGATTGCCCTGCAGCTCTGTGTGTGACAGGGGGTGGGGCCACAACCTCCCTATCGGCCCTGCTCTGTTTGTGACAGGGGAAGGCGCCCCAACCCCCTGTTCAGCCCTGCTCTGTGCCTGATAGGGGGGAGGTCCCCAACCCCCTGATCGCCCTGCAGCTCTGTGTGTGACAGGGTGCGGCGCCCCAACCCCCTGATCGGCCCTGCTCTGTGTGTGACAGGGGGCAGCGCCCCAACCCCCTGATTGGCCCTGCTCTGTGCGTGACAGGGGGTGGCGCCGCAACCTCCCCATCGGCCCTGCTCTGTGCATGACAGGGTACGGAGCCCCAAGCCCCCTGATGGGCCCTGCTCTGTGTGTGACAGGGGACAGTGCAACCTCCTGATCCGCCCTGCTCTGTGCATGACAGGGGGCGGCGCCCCAACTCCTCAATCGGCCCTGCTCTGAGCCCAACCAGGGGCTGCACCTAGGGATTGGGCCTGCCCTCTGCCACCCAGGAGCAGGCCTAAGCCAGCAGGCCGTTATCTCCCGAGGGGTCCCAGACTGTGAGAGGGCACAGGCCGGGCTGAGGGACCCCCCGAGTGCACAAAGTTTTGTACACCGGGCCTCTAGTCTATATATATAAAAACCTAAGTGACCGTTACGACCTAACGACTGGAACGACTAGTCGACCAGTCGCTATGACACTCACTGACCACCAGGGGGCAGACGCTCAATGCAGGAGCTGTCCCCTGGTGGTCAGTGTGCTCCCACAGCCAGCCAACCGCCCCCAGTCCCTCCCCCCGGCCAGCAAAACTCCTGCGGCCTCTCCCCCCCTGTCTGCAGCTGGCAAGCTCCAAGGCCCCAGCTGCCTGGCCCTGATCAGGACTGGGTGTGATGGCCCCGATAGGCTCTGATCACTGACCAGACCTGGGGACCACACCTGTGCACAAATTTCGTACACTGGGGCTCTAGTTTTGTTTTTGTTTTTTTCTTAGTAAAAGGATATTGAGGTATAAGAAGAAATTCAATATAATCAAGCTAGTCCATATTATCTGGAAAGTGCTATAATTATTACATAGAAATTTAAAAAGTCACCTATAAAATAAATAAAATACCATTAGTCACTAAATAAAACATCATTACTTATAAAGGGCTAGAAAAAGAAAAAATAAACATCTACTGAATACCTAATATGTGCCCAACATTGTGTTAAATATGTGATTTGTATGTATCCTTCCCATGTGGCAAGTGTCGTCATTTTAATGACGAGGTAAAAAGCTCAGACCAACTGAGTCATTACCAAAGGCCACATGGCTAACAAGTGTCAGTGCTGGGATACAGACACAATGTATTTCCCAAGTCCATATTTACTTCGCTCTACTTTATTGCAGCACTAAACTTGAGTGTTAGGATTAAATAAAACAAATGTCTAACTAAGATTCTAGGAGAAAAAGTTGTATTTGTTGTATTAGAAATAAACACCAAAGTGCAATCTCTGATAAGGTGTTTGTAAAGGCTGAGTTTGAGTCTAGTGATTATATCCAGGGAGAAAGGAAGAGGGGGAAAGGCACCTGGGAAAATGATAATTAAAAATAATAATAATACCTTAAGAGAAAAATCCCAGGAGATCCAACTATTGATGTTATTTCAACCATTTGACATGATTCTAAAAGTCTATGTCATGCAGCACATGTATATTTTGGGGGAACTGGGACAAACTTAGGTCGTGTTCCTTGAAGCTGTTGTGTGAATGAAGTCACTATGGTGGACCTCCTGAATACCCAGCACCTAAATCTAACCCTCATGTTTGCACTCTGTTGCTTTCATGGTAACTCTCATCATGTCTTAAGGAGATATTTTAAAATAATATAATTTGATCTTTATGTGTTTTATTGAAAGACATATAGGATAGTCATTGAGAGCAGATTCGATAATCAGTTCCCCTGAATTCAAATCCTATCCCCAATACTTAAAAGCTGTTGAACTTGATCAAATATAAATTTAACGTCTTTGTTCCTCAGTTTCCTCATCTGTGTGATGAGGATAATAATAATTCAAAAATCATAGGGTCATGATAATGGTCAAATTAGTTTGTGTAGAAAATGCTGCCTAGCACATAGCAAATGCTAAATGCGTTAACTATTATGTAGCAAAATATATGCTATCATTGTTTTCATCTATTAAGCTTTTCACAATGTCATGGCATTTATATATAAATATCAAAGGAAAAGAGAATTAAAGGGAATATTCTGGTCTTGAAATGAGGGATAATATGTTATCAAAGATTTAGGGACTACAAAAGATGTAATTAACCTTTTTGTTTTATTTTTAATTAGTAGCAGAAAATACCAATTATTTCAAAATTATTCTCAAGCCCTAAAAGACAAAGTCGGTCCATGAAACTATTTGATATTTTCTAATATTAAAGCAATTTTCCAGTTGGTTGAGTTGTTACTGAGCAGCTGTATCATCTTGTTATTACTTATGCTAATTAAGAGAAAGAAGGGAGGGGTGGATGCCAGAAATGGGGTGAGGACAGGGAAAGAAATGAGAATCAAGATTGGGGCAGTGTCAAACATAGCTCAAAGGTGTATGTTGCACAAATAACGTTTCAGCCGCTTTCACTTGCATTAATAAAGTTTTCGATGGCATGCACATCACTGGGTGATTGCAGCCCTTCCCATTATACCTTCTAACCTATAATTTAATGATTAATTGGCCAACTCTAGTCCAGAGTTTCATCTGCCCTCCTTCTGGGGGAAATATATTATTAAGGATTTCTGGCCTCTGGTTCCTTTAAAATATTTCCAAAGTCTACCCCCTCCTCTTCTGGGTGTCTTTCTCTGTAGGATCCAGGCTCAATGATTTAAGACACAATTTGCTGACAGGAGATCCTGAGAACCCATTATGAAAATGAAGGCAGCAAACAACCTTTGAATGTATTTCCCGATTTTAAAAAACCTTCATTACATAGCACATTTCAGGCTGAGGATGTTAAAAAATTTATCACAGTTTCAGTAATTGCAGCTTCCTCTGGAAGCCTGGCATGATATGGAATCATTTGTAAAATGTGAATTTTGTGTGGCATTCAGTAGGAAGCTTGCCAGGCAATACATTTAATTAGGAACACGGGGAAGGGAATAATTGCAGTCTGTCATAATGTATTATCGTTACTTTTAAGTTCTCCATGTGTTTAGGACAGTGGTGTCATAACAAGGTGTGTATTTAAAGCTAGAGGTAATTTCCCTCTCCTTGGGCCACTGATTTTATATGGGGAGATATATTATTTTGAGTGGGAAGGTACATTAGCCTCATTCCTTAGATATAACCCTTTGTCCATTGTTCAAACTCAGAGTGTTAGCTGCTCTCCTTAGAAACAGCCTTTGTCCATTGTGTTAAGGCCTCGGACGCTGATGCATTGCCCTTTCGGGAGCTGAGACAGCTTTATTGAAGTTTAACTTTCTCTGGAGATGCATCGAAATAATGAAATGCAATGCCTCTCTTGAGCATAACCATGGACCTAACATCTAGCCCCGCCTGATACATAAATTTGATAAGAACAACTCAAATACTGTATTGATTAATGTTGATGTTTTTAAAAATGACAAAGCAGCATGTGTCAGCAGACTTAAAAAGAAGTATGATGATGACCATCTTCGGAGGCCAGGCTTCCCTTGTGCTAGACATGATGTTCCATTTTATAGGGAAACTTGCTTATAATGAATTTGAGAGGCACCGCAGAAAAAGTGCAATGAATGGGCCTACTTGGCACATGCGTTTTGGCATTCAGTTTTCAAGCAGAGAATACTCTGATCATTTGTCTCTGCATGAATCCCTTCCATCAGTCATAGTCGCCTTCGTGAATGAAGAATGTCCTCTAATAACAAGTCATTGGATTTAACATTAGGGCATCTACCCTCAGAACCAGTCCAAGGTGTAAATTAGACATGAACAAAGATTGTTTCATTCTCTTTCTCTTCTAATTATGCTAGGTGTTAGCCTCTCAAAACCTTCCTTTTCTCACTCTGACCAGTTTACTACTCCTGCCCACCTCATCACTCTCCCTTCACCCATCAAAGCATCAAAACAACCCTATGTGATAAAAGCCTAATATGCTAAGTGTCCAGTAGTCTAGTCATCTGCTCAACCAATCAAAGCGTAATATGCTAATGATATGCTAAGGCTGCTCAACTGCTCACTATGACATGCACTGACCACCAGGGGGCAGATAGTCAACTAGTCGACCAGTTGCTATGATATGCACTGACTACCAGGGGGTAGATGATCTGACCTGGTAGGTTAGCTTGCTGCTGGGGTCCGGCTGATCAGGACTGAGCAAGATGGGCTGGACATGCCCTGGAGCCTCCTGCAGTTCCTCCCCAGCTGGCTAACCTCCCGTGTCCCTCCCTGGCCCCGATCATGCACCAGTGGGGTCCCTCAACCTGGCCTGCACCCTCTCGCAATCCGAGATCCCTTAGGGAATGTTGGAGAGCTGCTTTCAGCCTTATTCTTCTCAACACAGGAGCTGCCACCTGGTGACCAGTGCACTCTCACAAGGGGAGCAGTGCTCAGCCAGAAGCCAGGCTCACAGCTGGTGAGCTCAGCAGTGGTGGTGGGAGCCTCTCCTGCCTCTGTGGCAGCGCTATGGATGTCTGACTGCCCTGGGGGGAGTGAACCTAAGCTCTCAGTCAAACATCCCCCGAGGGCTCCCAGACTGTGAGAGGGAGCAGGCCATGCTGAGGGACCCGCCCTGAGTGCACAAATTTCGTGCACTGGGCCTCTGCTTATGTTATAATATACAGATGGTGTATTATAAAACTAGAGGCCCGATGCATGATAATTTGTGCAAGAGTAGGCTTTCCTTCTCCCAGCTGCCGGCACCGGCTTCCCTCTGGCACCAGGGACCCAGGCTGCTGGTAGCATCTTCCCTCTGGCACCCAGGACCTGGGCTGGTTTCCCTCTGGCCCTGGCTTCATCAGGAAGGATGTCCAGAATGACGTCCGGAAGACATCCAGTCTAATTAGCATATTACCCTTTTATTATTATAGATTATACATTTGAAACCTATATAATTTAATTAACCATTGTCACCCCAATAAATTTAATAAAAAATTATAAAAGCAATTATGATAGCATTTCCTTCAGGGTCCAATTCTCTGAAAAATAAGGAATAGAACCCAAATAGTTAGAACAGCCAGTATTTGACACTCAGTAGAGGATTAGCAATTGGACATAAGGAAGTAAGGAGAGAGGAGTGGTTTTAGGTAGATGGACAGTTACATTCGTTCAGGCAATCATTCATTTATTTCTGAGGAAAGAGAAATCAGAAAAATATCTCTTTATCTCATCCCTCTACAAAAATGTAGGCAGTGCACTTCTTTCTTCTTAACCACCTTGTAAAAGCTCTAAATGGACACAATTTTGATTCAGTGGCATTAGAAATCAAGATTATTTTAAAGTAACAACTACAATAATAATAACTTGTACTATTAAATGCTTACTTTGTTTAAAGCAATGTTCTGAGCACTTTTTAGAAATAAAAGCATGATTCTATATAGTAGATGCTTCTATTACCACCGAAAAAACTGAGGTACAAAGTGGGTATTTATCTTGATTTCCTTAGACAAATAGTAAGAAGTGATCTGATTTTGGTAAATAGTACAAGATAGTATGACTTCAGGTTCATACTCAATGATTATTACTATGAATTAATTGTGGGGGAGAAATAATGTAATTAAAAACAAAATGCAATTAACCAAAATACTCTTTAAAAAAGAATTAGAAAGAACAAGACTAAAAGTCTGATCAAAATTGCTGTTGGACATATATCAAATTTTAAATCTCACATTTCCTCCTAGAATTAGAAAAATGTGTTTGCCTTAAGGTATCTACATTTTCTAAGAGTATTTTTAGACTGAGGTTTATTATAAGAAATACCTGGGAATAAAGATTGAAAGTAATCCATCTCCTTGGCAGTATTTCTTGCATCTTAATACAATAGGCCTTTATTTTATTTTGTCTTACTTAATACTGAAGTCTAATTGAGACCTATCTAAAACTGAAGTATATAAAGCTAATAGCCAGTACTTTGGAGTGCAAATCTGTGTGTTTATAGGATGTGTGTATGTGTATATTAGCATGAACCACTTCAACTAACATGTATTCTTTTACTTTAAGGGGCAAAGGACCATTAAAGCACACGACCGATGTGATCTATGCAGCTAAAATGATATCAGAATCAGGATCAAGGATGGATGTCCTTGCTCGACAGATTGCCAACCAGGTGAATTTTCTACAAATGCATGTGGTGAACGTCTAGAAATTGTTTTCTGCCATTTCAATGTTAATTTTTAAGAGTTGAAATTTTACTCTATTGGATTATTTTTTATTACTGAATTATTTTTAAATTTTATTCAGTAATTAATGCATAAGTAGTGGACAATTCATTCTAAGGAAGCTTAGTGCATTATTGTTACTACTTAGGACTTGATTATTTCTAAGATTTTGAGTTTCACATATTCAAATTATTTTAAATATCAAATATATTTTTTGAATTTCAAATGTATTCCATTGGATTTAATATCCAGTGTTAACATTTTTCCTTAATACCTTATATTTCTTATTTTTGCTCTTCAAAAAGTAATACTTTTCAGAATTCTATTATGTTATACTTTCTGAGTCAACAATATATTCTGGCACCCTATGTAAAATTGTAAGTAGTAATTATTAGAGTACTAAAGTGAAGATTTAAAATGTATAGGTATATAATGCTTATAGAGACTGATGATTTATATAGTTGGTATTTTCCTTTACGTTTCTCTCATCTGTATTTCCGTTTTCTAGGCAGCATCTAGATTATTAAAGTTACCTTTTGCCTAACATGAAAGTTAGGAAAGTCAGTTTTTAGTTATGGTATAGGCATATTTAGTTGATATTTCAAACTGAGATGTATTACTTTGCAGGTTTCATATTATTCAACTTTATAATGCATATTTATCTCCCTTTGGGGGAAAGGGGCACTATTCTTTTTGACTTTGTAACTATTCCATATTATTTATAGCTTATATACTTTTATTGGGATGCTTATTATTATTTACTCTTTTATCCTCTATTTCTTAAAACATGAAGAATTTTCTCTTATTATATGTTGTATTTGTGGATATAAGGAGGAGAAATAAATAAGAAATAATAACTAATAGTTTTAAACATTCTTGAGTATATATATATATATATATATATATATATATATACATATATATATATATATATATACACACACACACACACACACACATATTCAGTGTCTAGCTACTTTAAGCATTATAAATATTTTATTAATTTTTTAGTATTTAGTATTTATGGTTAAAGACAAACTCTGTGCTAATATGTGACCAAATGACTGAATCCAAAATTTCTGGTTTTCTATATTATGTCCAATCCAAGTTGAAACTGAAAATGAATTGAAAACAATTCTTAAATTCAAGATAATTTTAGTCTGTGCACTAAAAAATGTCAGACCATAGTTTTCCAAATATAACTCTCACAGGTCAGCAGTCAGTGTAGACCATATGAGTCTGTTGTCCTTTATCTCTGACATAATAAAAGAGCTCCACTGTATTTTTCTTCTTCACCTGAGGATATGTTTTTAATGATTTTAGGGACAAAGGGAGAGAAAGAGAGAAACATTGATTGTGGGAACTATACCTACAACCTAAGTATATGCCCTGACCTGGAATCAGTCTTCTGGTACATGGAACGATGCTCCAACCACCTGAGCCACCCAGCCAGAGCAAGTCCCACTGTTCGTTTTAGCTATACCTTCCATAGATACGCTTTTCTTCTGTGTTTTAGAAACCTCAGTTTGCTAAAGTGCAGCAAAGATAGACATAGCAAAGAAGGAAAATGTTCAAAGTATACTGAGATTTCTACATGTAAAATCATCTCAAACTGATGACTAACCAAATTTGATAGAGTGAGGAAAAGCCCTCTTTATTGAGATAGTAAATTGAATAGAAAAATAGTTTTATCGTAGGCAAGATGGATTATGAGATAGTTGAGGGTTCCATGTGTTGGATGTGAAATGTTGATAAGACAATAAAATGAATAAATGCAATAGGTATATGGAACTTCTGAAGACAGAACTGGATGATTGATAATTATTATTATTATTTTTTATTTTGTAAGTGATAGCTGAAGCCACGACAGTGTATACTATTATCCAGGAAGAGGGTAAGAGTGAAATGATACCCAAGAACAAAAACTGAGAACACCAAAAGGGCAGCATTGACAATTGTTAGAAGGCATGTTACCGAATAACAAGAGAGGCAGATGGGGTTACAGGGTTGAAGAAGGGTTTTTATTTTCAGGGATTTTATGTTGATCGATTCAAGGGTGAAAACATTAAAAGTGCAGAAACAAATGGGACAATTGATGCTATGTGACCCCGAGGAAGGTTCAGTTTTATCAGCTATGATACAGTGGTGCTGGTCCTATAGCCAGCCTCTGGGCTGGAGCACTGGTAGGGAAATGAGTCCACCCTGGGGAGGGAAAGGTCCTGGACACACTGTTCTTGTTATCACTGGTTACTCAAAATTTCTATTCTAGCAGTCACAATGACACCTCATACTTTTGGTTAGCAAACTTTGCCAGTTTAGCAGAAATTAAACTGTTGTCTGTAATTGCAAAAGTCATTATGTTTTTAAAATAAAGTTTATATTCTATTGTGGCAAAAAATAGCTGAGTTTTAGAATAAAGGTCTTTAAAGTATTCACTTTTCTAATTCACTCTTAAAATTGAAACTTAAAGGTAATGTGTTTTACTTTTCTTCTCACTCCTAAATGAAGGATTCTGCATTGGGACCAAGCATCTTGCTAGAAGAGTGAAAGCTGGTTTAGCATGAGAAACCCACTTAGGCTGGCATGCCATCTGCTTGCCTGTAGTGAGAGTCTTAGTAGTTATAAATTTAGAAAAAATATATATCCATGCATTAAAAAGCTAACCAGATGTCCTGGTCAACATCTTAATAAACTGGGAAATACCCACACTGTTATGATAGTCTACCACTGGATTTGTCTTGAAATCCTGAGCAGAGTTCCTTTAAAAGATATTTTATGAAAATTTTATTTTTTTAAAAGTCAAGGCCAAGAATGTTTTACAAATATAAGGCTCAAACTTTTTTTTTTTTCATCACCATCATATAAAAAAAAATAGGGGAAAGATTATTTGACTTTAATAAAGGAGTTTTGGCAAATAGGAACATTTTTAAAAATATTTTTTTTAATTTTTCAATTATAGTTGACATACAATAGTATATTAGTTCTAGGTGTACATCATAATTACACATTTATATAACTTATATGAGGAGGTCACCCTGATAAGCCTAGTACCCACCTGACATCATACATAATTGCAATATTATTGACTGTATTCCCTGTGCTGTTTATATCTCCGTGACTGGCAATTTGCACATCTAGTCCCCTCCCCTTTTTCATCCATGGCCCCAACTCCCCTCCCTCCTGACAACCATCAGTTTGTTCTCTGTATCTATGAGTTTTACTTTTTGATTTTTTCTTTATTTAGATTCCACATGTAAGTGCAATCATATGGGATTTGTCTTTGCCTGACTTATTTCACTTAGCATAATACTCTCTAGGTTGATCTATATTGTTGCACATGGAGAGGTTTTGTTCTTTTTTATGGCTGAGCAATATCCCATTGTGTACATACCATCTCTTTTATATCCATTAGAGGAGCATTCTTCGAGTGGGAATGATTCATTCTCCTGATTCTGCTTTTAGGTGGTCAAAACCAATCAGAAAAGCTTTCCAAATGTCAATAGGAAGAAGGCTGTAATAAATTTTGCATTATAGAATTGACCAATTAGTATGCTTTTAGTCCTTCAGTTATAAATCTGACTAGCATTGTTAGGTGTAAGCAAGATTTTCATTAATTCTGGAAGTAAAGGGTAAAGCTAGCTCAGGCAACTTTTAATTTCAAAAGTTCAACTTCACATTTTCTGCTCATTTGAATCTTTCTTAACAGAATTCTAAACTCTTTGAGTATGGCTTTGAAAGAATCCCTTGAGAAGAGATTGTATGCTTTTCTTGGTGGTGGCAACATTGGTAATTGGTTAAGGGTCTAATTATTAATTTGCAAGTTCAATTTTATCATCTGTGATATAGTGGTGCTGGTTTTTAAGAAAAAAATCCTATAGATAAGAGTGTCCATTTAAGAATCAATTTACAAATCAGGGTGGCAATTTACTGTTCACTATCCTATATAATAAAAGAGTAATATGCAAATCAACTGAATGGAGGAACAACAGGTCAGCAGGGGGTGGAGCCGGCCGCTTGCAGCCAGTGCAGTCCCCTGATCGGCCCACCTGGTTACCTCCCACAGGCAAGGACTCCCGGACTGTGAGAGGACACAGGCTTGGCTGAATGCACGAATTTTCATGCACCAGGCCTCTAGTATAAGATAAAACTGGTAAGAAGACTAATACTGTTCCTAGATTATAGAGGTAGGTAAGTATAGCCAGATGATGTCAGTTTGAATAATAGCTCTGCCATTTATTAATTGGGCAATCAATTAATATATCTGTGCCTCAGCTTCCTTCTTTGCTAAGTGGGGATAATGAGAGACCATACCTCATGTAGTTGTGTGATTATTAAAAATAGTTAGTATAGGCAAAGTACCTGGAACAGTATATGGCAAATAAAACACTACATGTCAGAGATTTTCATTGAGTTCATCCATAAGAACAAAAAATAGATAAGGCTGTTACTCAATGAGAACAAAGAAAATGGTGTTTTCAATGAATGTCATGTAGAAGAGATTTAACACAGGGAATGAAACAGAATACAAAATTCAAATTATCTTTAGATGATTTATATGCTCTATCAAAACTTAGTTTGCAAATGTGCAAAAGGACAATAATTAGATCTGAGAATACACCATATTCTCAAGATCAATCCATGTTGTTGCAAATGGCAGTATTTAATATTTTCTTATGACTGAGTAGTATTCCATTGTAAATATGTACCACATCTTCTTTATCCAATCATGATAAGCAAAATAAGTTAGAAAAAGCCAAGAACCATATGATTTCACTCAGATGTGGGATATAAAAAACTGAAAGCAACAAGAACAAGTAAGGAAAACAAAGAAACAAAAATTCATAGACACAGACAACAGTATGCTGGTTACCAAAGGGAATAGGGCTGAGAGGAACTACAGAGGAAAGGGAGTCAAATATATGATGGCAGAAGAGGATTTGAATTTTGGTGATGGGCACACAATGCAATATATAAGTGTTGTATCATAGAATTGTACACTTGCAACCTATCCTCCTCTTCTTCCTCCTCCCCTTCATCTCTCTCTCTTTTTCTGTCTCTGTCTCTCACTTTTTCTGGTCCCTTTCCTTAATTAGTTATAATTTAACCCTTTCTGTGAGATTTGGGGGATTACTCTTACTTCCTCATTTAAAATTTTAAAAACACAGTTAAAATCAAGATCTCTCTCATCTTGTCTGGTGGTAGCCCTGGCTGGTTAACACATGTTTCATATGTCCATGCCTCTCTAGCAGATTGATAGTATTTATGCAGAAGAGTTTATTTCTTTGCTACATTTGTTGATTAACTTTTATTCAAGGTTCCCATGGTTTCATCTTGTCCACACATTCCGGAGCTATGTAGAGTAGTCTATTCAGCAAATATAAAAGGGATTCTCAGGTATTTTCTGGCAGCACTCCAGCTTATTGACTACTAGGTAAAAGCAGAAATTCCAGGAAGGCTTTCTGATCTTTTATCCTATCTTATATTTTACTAGAGGCTTGGTGAATGAAATTCATGCATGGGTAGGGTCCCTAGGCTTGGCCGGCGATCAGGGCCAATCTGTGGGGTGACCGGCGGGGTGATCAGGGGGCCCCTGCTGGCACCCACCTTGGCTGGCCTGGGACCTGTGGAATGGGGGCATCTCCTGCATGGAGCATCTGCCCCCTGGTGGTCAGTGCACATCATAGCGACCAGTCATTCCACCAGTTGTTCTGCTGTTCAGTCAATTTGCATAGTAGGCTTTTATTGTATAGGATTTTGCATTTTAGTTTATCAGTAGTGTATATTTTAAACATAATGCAACCATTTTGTTTTATACCATTTAATTAAACAACATAATATATTTTAAATACTGTGTTTTTTTTTTTCACTTTTCCAAAACATTTTCCACATCCTTTGGAAATATTATTTTCTTGTAGACTATGTAATATCACATTATATGAAGAGCATTCACCTTTAATCTTTTTACTCTTTTAGGACATTTAAGTTATTTTCAAATTTTGCTATTATAAGTAATACTGCAATGAATATCTTTACAGAAAATTACTCTCCATATTTCAGCATCCTTATGAAAATGCATTTGAATTAGAATTAAGTTATTGGGAATTTTAAAAACCTATTTTAATTACATAGAAGAAAGAACACAAAGATTAAACACAGACCATAGATATTTATGTTATGATGAAGCTCAAAGCTGTATTCCAGATAGTTCCTTACAGAAGTGAATATAACATAGGTAAAGAAATTTAGCACATCTATAAAACATGGATGCATGCCTTCTGTTTCTTAGCTCCAGGTAGATCCACAGCTGTTATTTAAGGTGGACTGATTTCTTTTGTTTGTAATAGCTAAGAGCATTAAATGCTGAAATTAAGAGAACATAATATATAGTTTTTTGCAGATGATTTTTTATGCTCATGTAAATAGCAAAGCACAGACAATGCAGAATTATGAGTTCAGAAGAGTGTTCTAATTGCAACTCTAGGTTAAAGGAATAATTGCATTTATCTTGGATTTACCTAAAAATATAATCTGAACACTTCTAACCTTATCATAAATTAAATGCATTATTTTATGTACCTCTTCATGTTTGGATATTTCTTTAATCGTTCTTTTGTCTGTGCTGAAGTAATTAAAATCAAAACATGAATAAACTCCTCTAATGGAGGAAGCATGGCCTTGGTCTGAGAATTGGAGCTCAATGAAAATAAAATTGCTTATAAGTCACCTGAAATGTCAATATTTCCTCACTTTGATCTAGTTATTATTAATTTTGCTATTTCCACTTTTATCTTTTATGCATATTTAGTGTCCAGATCCGTCATGCAAACAGGACTTGCTGGCTTACCTAGAACAGATTAAATTCTACTCTCACCAACTGAAAATCTGCAGCCAAGTTAAAGCTGAGATCCAGAGCCTGGGGGGAGAGCTCATCATGTCAGCTGTGAGTACTGCCCAGAACTAATATCATATTGTAGAAGATGCTTAAAACCTCTTTATTCCACCACATCTTACATGTCCATGTAGGTTAACAACTCAATTGGAGTGTAAAAAGTTGCATGTAAACTAGTGAGAAATCTTACCAGATTTCTTAAAGATATGCTACATAGGTACAACTTATTTTTATTTACTTCAGAGATACTAGAATGAATCATGTTTTATAAGACACTTGGGTGAGAAATAATACTTAGAGCATGATTTTCAGACTTCAGAAAGAGTACAGGCGGAACTCTGAATTGAACCCTATAATTTTCATAAAATGAAATTCATATGGCATTGCAAGTTAAAATAATTTTATGATTAATTTATATTCCCACCGTAACATAGAAATGCAGGCTTTGAAAGATTTTATTTCCATATATAATTTTAGAAGTGGAATATGATAGAACATTATAGATTTAGATGAACTTTCATGAATTCTTCGGTGACCCTGAGTTTCAGTCTGCTATAAAATGACCATGGTAGAAATAACATCTAACTTTTCTACTCATTTTTAATAATAGTATATCATTTCTTTAGAGTGGGTACAGTAATAAAATATTTTATATCAGTATTGGATTCAGTTATCAGTGACTTTGAGAAGGACATGGAACAAGATTATAAATTTAAGTTAAAGTGAAGCATCATGAATGTTATGGGAACTTACATTCATGAAGACAAATTTTGTAAAAATGATAACAGTATACTTATAAATTTGAAATGTTTAGGACCTCAATAGCCTGACTTTGGACTCTCCCGCAGTGAGCTAACATTCTTAAAAGAACATAGTTACAAAAATGCAAGCAAAGAATTACCATCAAGACTAGAGGGCAGGGAACTAAGCCCCATAGACTGTTTCTTGCCTGTCTTTTATCTTCACAACAGTATGCCTCCTAGATTGTTTATTGGCTTGTCTCGTTTACTTTAATACTTGAAAAAAATGAAATTTAGAAAGGTGAAATAGCTTCTCAGCGGTCATACTAGTAAATGCCAGAATTGGGGTTTACCTTCAAACACCTATGCCTTCTCTATTCAGATGGGCAACTTGGAATGTATGATGAAAGTGAAGAACACAAATCAAAAGTGAGTAATTTGGAAATTATGTGTAGTTATTATTAAAGGTAAACAAATCGGTGTTTTTTTTTACATTTATATTTTGCAAAAGAATTTATAAATCAATACAACCTATACAAGATTGGTATCCTTTCAGTTTTCAAAGAAAAGTATATTTTAAATTGTCACAATCTATACACACAGAAAATATGTGTGTATGCATACATACATGTTTATAGGCATGCACAGATAGACACAGCATGTGTATTTTATTACATATATGCATTTTAAAATATTGTATCTTTATTCTGTATTAGACATTTAGTCTTCATTTTCTCAACATTATAATACTTTAGATGTGTAAAAAGTATTTACACCAGTCTGCTGTTTACTTTTCTTATTTTCACACACTCACCATCATTCACATGGTATAATCCATGTAAATTTTATGATTTAATTATATGCTAATTTTTCATGTTACCTGAAGCTGAGCTTTCAAAAAACTTGATAGAAGTTCAGCCTATAGATTACTGCTGAAATATATTACTATTAATGGTACCTCCAAAATATAATTTCCATCAGGTATATGAATTGAGTTTGTATTCCTTCCTGTTTGATATGATGATTCAAATTCATGAACTTTACATATTTTACAGAAAGATGAGGCATGAGCCATTTAGAATTCATGATTTACTATTTAAAAGCTGAGTTGTTATATAAAATGAGAAATAGCATTGCAAATCCAAAACTATTTGTCATCATTTCGCCCATAATTTCCCATTAGAAAAAATATAAATCTCAAAATAGGAGCACGCCCCCTCTTACATGCTTTACTGCCATCTGCTTGCTGGTCGATCCTGGAAAGCTTTGAAAATACATTTCATTTGTGCGTGCCAAAGCACACTTCTTCCATCTCTCCATGACCCTGAGTTCTAGTCTTGTTCTTTTTCTTTTTTTCCTTTAAATTGAGAAGATCTTATCTAGGTCACTCTTTTTTCCCCCATAAAATCTTCTGAAAAATAACAAGCATGTTTCTAAAGCAAGGAAACTCATTAAAAATTACAGAAAATTGTACTCAAAACTACAGATGATTCAAAGATCACTAAATAAAGTTTGCATTCCAGAATCAGGTTCATGAAATCCTATTTTTAGAAAATATATTTGGTTAAGAAGAAGTAAGTGGAATGCATTTCTGGGGTTAATGAGTAGACTGATTTCTGGGTCTAGGCTAGGGTATTAGGATATAGGGTAAAGAAGATGAATTTAGAGCAGAAGAATTTTGAAACCATTCTCATAATAGAAAATGTCATTAAAATTATTTTTCTAATCCTTTTTATATCTGCAAGCACTTATCCTGAAATTACATGTTTTAATTACTAGGAAACCAAAGTGTGATTAGTCTAAAACCCCAGCACCGTAGACCATCTGGGGGATGAAACTATGAATAGATGGTACCTCCTTCAAAATACTCAAAGATGCACATATAAAACACTCAGATGGCCAAAACCGGTTTGGCTCAGTGGATAGAGCGTCGGCCTGCGGACTGAAAGGTCCCAGGTTCGATTCCGGTCAAGGGCATGTGCCTGGGTTGCGGGCATAGCCCCAGTGGGAGATGTGCAGGAGGCAGCTGATCGATGTTTCTCTCTCATCGATGTTTCTAACTCTCTATCTCTCTCCCTTCCTCTCTGTGAAAAATCAATAAAATATATTTAAAAAAACAACAAGGAAAAAAAACCCTACTCAGATGTACAAAAATGACTCCAAAACAATATAATAAACTATATAACAGTAGTTTACCCAAAAGCACTTAGTAAGGCGTGAGGAAATAATCCCATTGATTTGGCAAGTGGGCAAGAGAATGCCCCAAAAGAGGCTTGACTAATTAAACTGTACCTTGATTAAAAAAAAATCAAATGTATATTTATGGGGAAAGGAGAGGAAAAGAGTCCAAGGTACATGGAACAATTGAAAGAAAAGGAAATAAGGAATTTTATAGAAACACTAAAAGGTCTGATGTGACTGGAAACAGTTATACAGGCAGTCCTCGGTTACGTCGGACTCGACGTACATCGTTTCATGGTTCCGTCGCCATCTCCCTTTTATTTATAAAAACAAAAGTTCCATCATTTCAACGTATGTACCTATGTGCTTTATGTTTTTTATCATTTATTTACCACAAGTGAAGGTCAGGAATTGTTATCTTTCTTTTAAATTGTTTTTACTGTTTCACTTCATTCCTGCTGTGTCTGTGCTCCATGTGAGTGACGTAGGTGCTTATGTAGGTGGGTTCTGACTTACAGCAATAATCAGGTTATGTCACGCTGCAGGAAGGGATCTCCGACGTAACCCGAGATCCTACTGTACTGGGTACTGTTGGTGTGTGTACTGGGATGGTGGGGAATAGAAGAGAACCTGAAAACAAAATTGGAACTGTTTCAGAAGAACCATTTATGGCATTAATCTGACAGTGCAGGCAATTGAGAAGGATGGAAAAAGTTTAAGTTTGAGATGGGCATAAACAGATCCCTCTGTTTAGAAGTTAGCTGCTTTTAAAACATGTTCTTAAATTGATTCCAGAGAAAGGAAGAGGGGGTGGGGGGAGAGAGAGACAGATAGACAGACAGACATGGATGTGAGAGAGAAACATAAGATTTGTTGCCTCCTGCATGAACCATGACTGGTATTCAAACCCACAACTTGGGTATGTTCCCCTATCAGGAATTGAACCCAACACCCTTTGGTACAAGGGACTACACTCCAACTAACTGAGAGCCACACCAGCCAGGGCTGGAAGTTAACTGTTTTTGACAAGGTGATGAGAGCTAGAAAAGGCAAGGGAGGGATTGGAAGATAGAGGCCCGTTTAGGAATTATTTTTTTAAATAATCTAAGAGTAACAGTGAGGCCATAGATTAAGGCAACATTAGTGAGAATGGAGAGCAGTATATTCATGCATGAAAAATCTTCTGAGGTAGACGTTATTAGAGTCAATGATGTATTAAATGTTAAGGTTGAAGAAGAAAGAATTGATTTACCCCAAAGTTTTGAGATTTGTAACTTACTCAACAGTGGCATCATTAACCAAAAGCTATATGTAGAAGGAAGAGCAGATTAGGAAATTCATTCAGGGTTTGCTTGTTAAATTTAAGTGATTAAGGGGCATTCTAAGACAAAGGTCTAGGAAAATGGCTATGTGGCTATGAAACTCAGGAGAGAAGTATGAAGGAGAAATAGATGGGACCATCCAGTGAAATTAGTGAATAAAACAAAGTATAACTCAGAAGGAGATCCAGAAAACTTTTCTACATGCTAGGGATTCTAATGTAGGAGATACAGAGACTTTGGTTGTGGCAGTTTAAACATATCGGGCGTTTACTATCTCCATAAAATCTGAGAATGGGTAACCCAGGACTGTAATGGCAGCCTCACAAAGTCATCAGGGAATCAGGCGTTTTTCTCTTTTTGCTTTATTGTCCTTGGTTTCTGGCTTTCATTTCTATCAAAGTCGAAATATGGCTTCTCTAGCTCTACTATGGTTTTGATATTCCAAACAGATAAACAGAAACAAGCATTTGTTACATCTTTTTAAGTTTCTTCCTAGTGATTTTTTTTTAATATTATTCTCTAGAACTTAATTGTATAGCTAGACTTTACTGCAAGGGACGCTGCAAAATGTAAAATTTCTTTGTGTTTTAATCTGGGCACATTGCTTTCTCCGATTAAATCGGTTTTGTTTCTGTGAAGAGAGAATGGATAGCAATTTCTATCGTATCCATCTATGATTACCCAAATCACAGCAGTACTCACATATGTTGTAATTATCTGCTTTTATGCATATTTTCCACTAGACTATATGGTTTCTGGATATTTTTGAGTGATTAAGGCTGATCAACATAAAATTTCTGCATTATTTATAGACATTGGCTGCTGTACCGTCAAAGTGCATATTGGAACTTCATATACTTTTCCAAAACAGTATTAGTAATATGATGTAGACAAAAATTAGACCATATTGGGATGAATGCTTATGGTGCAGTAACCGAGCAAAGATGGTAAAATAGACTAAATTTTCCAACAGTTTGTATCTGGAAGGAAGAAGAAATAAAGAGTAAGAGAATGAAGAGAGAGGGAGAAAGATTTTTAAGGAGTAGACGGAATTACTCAAAGTTTCTTTTCCTTGTTTTTCCTTTGTTTTGTTAACATTTTTATTTATGTACTTTTTAACATGGCAATAATTGAAAAAGTATTAGGTAAAGACTAGAAGAAACTAGAAAAGAATGAATCTATGAAAAATTAGAAATATAACTCACTGAATAAAGTGTTAAGAATGGAATTAGGAAAACAGATAGAAAGACTAGGTTTGGTTTTAAAAAAAACACAAAACAAAAACAGAAAACAAAACAAAACCCTCTTCTGAGCCAGTATAAAGATAAATAAAGCTATAAATACACTTAGATACTGATAAATAGGAAATTGAAGAATTTCTTGCTGATGGATCCCATATTTGTGGTAAAATAGGAGGAGGAGTTTTCTGTTGAGATTAAGATCTGAGTGCTATATCCACAGTTTCATTTTAGCAAAGGAACAAAGTAAAGATTCCCATATGTTCAGTCACTTTTCGATACTGCTTAGAAGAGAAAATAATCCAAGTGAACAGTGATGACTTGAGATAGTAATCAGATATACTGTATGCTACACATTGTTCTACCAGAGCTGAGCTTCAAGACCTGGCCTAGATTAGGGACCTTCAGGTTATCATTCAGTCACATGAAAATGAAGCCAGCATAGCCTTCCAATGCTATCATTATTAAATGGAAAAATGATAGCAAAACATGGCAGAACTATCTAATTAACATACTGTTGCAGATCACTTTTCAGACACCTTAACTTATTAATGTACCCATTTAGCAATAGAATAAAAATGATATAACCCCAAGAATATTAAAATGTACGTGGGTCACCTAGGACTCTCCTATAAATACTCTATCAGTTTCTCTAGTGTCCTGATGCCTAGTGCTAATTGTGGAAGTTATTATACTTTGTGAAAGGTGCCTCACCATAAAAAGTAAATATTATTATATTCCATCCTGTCTATATAAAAAATAAAATTCAAGAGGAGAAAATAAAATAATTCAAATGGTTTGAAACTCTTAAAATTACCCTTTCCTCGGCGTTAAGGTTTTAGGCCAACACCTTTTTATACTACTTAAAACTGATGAATTATGTAATCACCATGTTTTTACATTTCCTTTAATGTATTTAATTGTGTGTGCTCTCTTACCCTCAGGCAAGTGTGCCAAAGTCACAATTTTAAAGATTGAATAAATAAATAAAACTAATCAGTTGTGGGGGGGCGGGGAGATCAGCAAGATTGAAAATTTGCCAACAACTGCAGCTTAGCATCAGCAGAAGTCAAGGGGCAGTGTGCATTCAATTAGGAATGAAAAGAAACAGCAACAATACAGCTATCGGCCAAAAGAGCCACTAGGGCCTGCAGAGCCTAGGCAATCAAGCACATACAGAATGACTTAGTAGGTTAATGTGCTTGCCACGTTAAGGCATTAAGGGAATTATTTAATGAGGTTTCTGAACTTATTGCAATCATTGGTAGTCATCAGGAAAATCAGAAAAACTAAAGATTTAGAAAATTAGCTGAAGTATTTATAGTTTTGAAAAAGGGGCAGGGAGATATATGATATGGAATGGGAAGAGGTGAAAGAAATGAAGAAGAGGAGGGAATGCAGAGAAGGGCCAGAAGTAAAAGTAAAGAGAAAAATATACTTTACAAATAAACACAACTCTAGACGGTTATGTTTGTGTGTTTGTTGAATGTTAGGAGGCAATGGAAGTAATTGGCCCTTAGTAATTAATATATTTTGAAAAGAAGTTGTGGGAATGCTGTTTTCTTGTTTTATTGTATTGTAGTAAAGTGGACTCAGTTCTCTTGGTAGCTAGGTAAACTGATATCACAATGGATTAGATTTCCTTTTTTTAAATTTCTTTTTCAATTACAGTATACATTCAATATTATTTTGTACCAATTTCAGGTATAAAACATAGTGGTTAGCCATAATATACTTTACAAAGTATTTCCCCTGATATTTCCAGTATACACCTGGCACCATACATAATTACAATATTATTGACTGTATTCTATATGCTGTACTTGACATCCCTGACCATTTTGTAACTATATATTTGTACTTCTTAATTCCTCCACCTTTCACCCAGTCTCCTAAGCCCCTTAACCTCTGGCAACCATCTGTATGTTTTCTGTATCTATGAGTTCCAATTTTGTTTATTTTATATACATATACACACACACACATACTAAGAGCCCAGTGCACAAATTCGTGCACCTTTAAAGGAACTGTGGGCCACGAGGCTGCAGTGGGCACAGGGGTGGGTCTTGGCCCATCCCCAACCCTCCACCTGGCCCCTCTTACCACGCCTCCCCCTCCCCTGTCTGCTGGCAGTCCTGCTCCCGCCACCACTGCTCCCACACGCTGATGGCCACATCCCAATCATACCTGCTGATAGTGCGGAGCAATTGGGCCAGCGCCAGCAGCGGGTGCAAGTGGCGGCTGCTGTCCTGATCACCCCTTAGGAGCAGAGGGATGTGGAGAAGCCCTCAGGGGTGATCCAGGACAGCAGCTATCACTCACACCCACTGATGGTGCCGAGAAATTGGGACTGGCAATGGGCTCTGGCACTGGGTGTGAGCGGGGCCAGTGCCAGCAGTGGGTGTGAGTGGTGGCTCTGGCACTGGCAGCAGGTGCGAGTGCCCGGTGGAACTGGCATGCAGGAGCAAAGATTTTTCAGTAATCACCAGAAGCTCACCCTGATGACAGTGACCTGCACCCTGCCTCGGTCTGGCATCCCCACTCACTTCCTCCACCATCCCGCCGCTGGCTGATGCCCGCCATGTTCCATGCGCGCCCCCCGGTGGTCAGTGCACATCATAGCTATCAGTTGTTTGGTGTTCTGCCATTTAGTCTATTTGCATATTAGCCTTTTATTATATACTAGAGGCCCGGTGCACAAAAATTTGTGCACTCAGGGGGCGGGGGTGGTCCCTAAGCCCGGCCTGTGCCCTCTCCCAGTCTGGAACCCCTTGGGAGATAACAACCTGCTGGCTTAGGCCTGCTCCTGGGTGGCAGAGGGCAGGCCCAATCCCTAGGTGCAGCCCCTGGTTGGGCTCAGAGCAGGGCCGATTGGGGAGTTGGGGCGCCGCCCCCTGTCATGCAGAGAGCAGGGTGGATTGGGAGGTTGCGATGCCACCCTCAGTCACGCTCAAGGTAGGGCCGATTGGGGGGTTGGGGCACCGCCACCTGTCACACTCAAGGCAGGGTCGATGGGGAGGTTGTGGCGCCACCCCCAGTCACGCACAGAGGAGGGCCCATCGGGGGTTGGGGAGCTTCCCCCTGTCACACACAGAGCAGGGCGGATCAGGGGTTTGGGGCGCCACCCTCTATCACCCACAGAGCAGGGCCAATCAGGTGGTTGGGGCGCCACCACTGTCACACTCAGGGCAGGGCCGATGGGGAGGTTATGGCTCTACCCCATCACACACATAGCAGGGCCCGTGGGGCGGGGGGGGGGGGGGGTTGGGGCGCCGCTCTCTATCACCCACAGAGCAGGGCCAATCAGGGGATTGGGGCACCGCCACTCTCACACTCAGGGCAGGGCCAATGGGGAGGTTATGGCTCTACCCCGTCACACACAGAGCAGGGCCTGTGGGGTGAGGGGGTTGGGGCACCCCACCCTGTCACACAGAGAGCCCCAGGGTAATCAGGGGGTTGTGGAGCTCCCCCCCATCAGGCACAGAGCAGGGCCGATCAGGGGGTTGGGGCGCCTTCCCCTGTCATGAACAGAGCGGGGCCGATAGGGAGGTTGTGGCCCCGCCCCCTGTCACACACAGAGCTGCAGGGCAATCAGGGGGTTTGGGCGCTGCCCCCTGTCACACTGATCCCGGTGCCGGGAGGCCTCTCAGCTCCGCTGATCCCAGTGCTGGGAGGCATATTACCCCTTTTCTATATAGAATAGAGGCCTGGTGCATGGGTGGGGGCTGGCTGGTTTGCCCTGAAGGGTGTCCTGGATCAGGGTGGGGGTCCCCACTGGGGTGCCTGGCCAGTCTGGGTGAGGGGCTGAGGGCTGTTTCAGGCTGGGACTGAAGCTCCCAACTGCTCCTTTTTTTCTTTTTTTTTTTTTTATTCTGGGCCAGCTTTAGATCTGAGGCTCCAGCTCTTAGGCCTCCGCTCCTGAAAGCAGGTATCTGGTTTGTTTTGGTTCTATAATCGAAACTCTGTATCAACTCCAGCTTTGAGATCCCAGCCGGCTGAAAGCTGGTTTCTGGGGTTTTGTTTAGCGTCTATATTTGTTACAATGTTTGAAACTGCAGGCTCAGAGGCCGGCAAGGCAGGCGGGGAACGTTGCAGTCCTCCATCACTGAAGCAAGCAAGCTTCATGTTAGTTTCAAGCTGCCTGGCTGCCGGCCGCCATCTTGGCTGGCAGTTAATTTGCATATCTCGCTGATTAGCCAATGGGAAGGGTAGTGGTCGTACGCCAATTACCATGTTTCTCTTTTATTAGATAGGACTAGAGGTCCGGTGCACGAATTCGTGCACAGGTGGAGTTCCTCTAGGTGGCCTGCAGGGATCCGGCCGAAACCGACAGTCCAATGCCGCCTGCAGCTCCTACCTGCCACTCCTGCTCATCCCTGCGCCACTGTGCCTGCTGCGGGCTTGCACTGAATCAGTCCCTAATTGGGGGAGGCTTGCACTGCTGCAGCAGTGCTCACCAGCCATGTGCCCTGCATCTGGCACCCTCCCAAGGGGAGTGGCCTGCGGGATTGGGCTGAAACCCACTCTCTGACATCCCCCGAGTGGTCCTGGATTGCAAGAGGGCTCAGGCCAGGCTGAGGGACCCTACCAGTGCACGATCAGGCCAGGGTGGGACCAAGGGAGGGCTCTAGGGCATGTCCGGCCCATCTTGCTCAGTCCCTATAGGCCAGACCCCAGCAGCAAGCTAACCTACTGGTCAGAGCATCTGCCCCCTGGTAGTCAGTGCACAGCATAGTGAGTGGTTGAACAGCCTTAGCATATCATTAGCATATTATGCTTTGATTGGTTGTTCTGCCATTCAGTCTATTTGCATATTACCCTTATAGTATATAGGAGGATATATATATATATATATATATATATATATATATATATATACACACACACACACACACACACATATGTATATATACACATGTGTATATATACATACACATATATGTGTGTGTGTGTATATATATATATGTGTGTGTGTGTATATATATATATATATATATATATATATATATATATATGACTGAAATCATTTGTCTTTCTCTGATGAACTTTCTGTCACTTTAGCATAATACCCTCTAGATCAGTGATGGCGATCCTATGACACACGTGTCAGAGGTGATATGCGAACTCATTTTTTTTGGTTGATTTTTCTTTGTTAAATGACATTTAAGTATATAAAATAAATATCAAAAATGTAAGTCTTTGTTTTACTATGGTTGCAGATATCAAAAAATTCATGGCACTAGAGTTAAGTTAGGGTTTTTCAAAATGCTGACACGCCGAGCTCAAAAGGTTCGCCATCACTGCTCTAGATCCACCCATGCTGTTGCATACGGTAAGATTCCACTTTTATAATGGCCAAATCAGATTCCATTATATAGATGTATGACAGCTTTTTTATCCAGTAGTCAATTGATGGGCATTTGGGTTGTTTCCATATCTTGGCTATTGTAAATAACACTGCAATGGACACAGGGGTGTATATATTCTTTTGAATTAGTGCTTTGAGTTTCTTCGGATATATACCCAGAAGTGAAATCAGTGGGTCATAAAGCCGATTCATTTTTTTAAAATTTTTTGAGGAACCGTCATACTGTTTTATAGTGGGTGCACCAGTCTGCATTGGATTTTCTTGAAAATGCTGATTGAGCTATGCATTTGAAGGAAATTTGGAAATAATCCATTCCTTATATCTAACTCAGATTAACATTACAAACAATTAAATAGGTCAAGAACTTTTAATGACTTGCCTCAATTCATGAAGAAATCTAATGGAACCGAATCTCTCATGTTTGTTGTTTTATTGCTGCAGGAAGTAAGCCCTAAGGCCTCCCAGTGAGTTTGGTGGCAAAATGACAGGAGGTGGTATTATTCCACCCAGCCAGGATGGTTACTGCAGATATCAAGAGACCAGGAATGGTTTTAATTTAAAGATGTGGAAAATCACTGACTAGAACATAGTATTAATTGATAATAATGATGACTTAATGATCCTGGATTCTTAAGAAAACCTTACCAGAACATAACTCTTCACCTTCCACATGACAAGCTAACATGAGGCTATAGGAAAATGAGTAGACTCCAAATTAGGAGATGTTATAGACATTACTCTCTTTAGGTTTGTTTGTTCCTCTATCTATAAAACTAAATTAGTTTTATAATTTGGTATTAAATTAGTTCTATGGTTCCTTCCAACTTAGAATTTCTGATCTTATTTTACAGTGAATGTTTTAATTTCCTTTCTCATTCTCTCTTGTGTATGTTCTTCAGTTATTTTCTTTGTGATTACCATGGGAATATATTTAACATACTAAAATTATAAAATTCTGACTTGAATTTATACTAACTTAACTTTAATGGCATACAAAAATTCTGCTTCTTTAACAACACTATCACCAAATTTTGTTGTTAATGTAACAAAATTTCATCTTTATACATTGTCTAAAAACATAAACTAATAACAATCTTAATGCATTATCTTAAATTATGTAGAAAAACTGTGGAATTTAAAACCAAAATATTAACTTTTAGACTATTTTTAAAAAATGTATTACCTTCTTAAATCCTTAGAAAACAATATTGTTAAATAATACTAGCTTCTACTCTTTCCAACGTTTTTACTTTATTGAGATCTTTATGTCTTCATACAACTTTGAGTTACTAGTGTCTTTTCAATTCAACCTGCATGTCTTCCTTTAGCATATCCTGCAGGGCAGGTCTAATGGTAATGAAGCCACTAGCCTTTGTTTATCTGAAAAAAAATCTTAATTTCTCCTTTATAACTTTTGAAGGACCATTGTGCTGGATATAGTATTATCAATCAACTATTTTTCTTGTAGCACCTTGAAGATTATCTCACTACCCTCTGGCCTTCAAAGTTTCCAATGAGAAATCTGAAATTCTTATTGAGTAGCCCTTATAAGTGAACAGTTGCTTCCTTCTTGGTTTCAAAATTTTTTATGTGTTTTGCTTTCAACAGTTTGATTATAATGTGTCTTGGTATGAATCTTTTTCAATTCATTCAAATTGGAGTTCATTGAATTTTTTGATGTTTATATTCATATATTATATCAAATTTGGGAAGTTTTCAGCTGTTATTGTTTTCAAATAAGTTTTTAGTCTTTTCCTCCTGACACGCCTACAATGGGTACATTGTCAGTTTAAACATGCCCCACATTTATTTAGAATCTGTTCACTTCAGTCTTTTTTCTGTCCAGTTCCCAGACTTGTTCATTTATTTGTCATATTGTCAAGTTTATTGACTCTTTTGCTTGCTCAAACATGCCTTTGAAACCATGTAGTGATTTTTTTTTTCCATTTTAGTTATGGTATTTTTAGTGCCAGAATCTTTTTTGTTTCTTTTTATATATTCTATCTCTTTATTGATAGTTCAATTTTGTTCATACGTCACATTCTTGATTTTCTTTGCATCCTCCTTTAGTTCTTTGAGCATCTTTAATTCAGCATGTCTTAAAATCTTCTTGTAGATCTGCCATTATGCCTTTTATATGGACAGTTTTGTTGGTATTCATTTTTGTTCCTTTGAATGGAACATACCTGTTTCTTTGTATATTATGTTATTATTGTTGTTGTTTTTAAACTGGACATTTGAATCTAATTATACGGTAACTCTAGATATCAGATACCTTACCTTTCCCACAGTTTGCTGGTTTTTATTTGATTTCTTTTTGTTGTTTTTGTTTTGATTTTTGATCATTTAAGGCTATCGCTGTGTCAAGAATCAGCCTGAAATATAACTGCAAAGTCTTCTCAGGTCTTTCCTAAACCTCTGCCCTGCCCTAGGCACACACAGTGATTTTATAATTTCCCCTGAATATGTGGTTGCTTTTTAATGTCTGGCTTCCAAAAATGGGAGATAGATAAAAATGAAGGCTTTAAATAAGGTGCTGGACCTTTAAGTCCACCAAAAGTCACTTTAGTCAATTGGAAAGACCTGTAACAATGATGGCCACTGCCTCTTTGCCTGCATCTCTGTGATGCAAAACAGCAACCAGTGATCAGGTACAGAGCCCTGATATTTGGAGGACAGGGTCCTCTTTCCTTACCTGGTTCCTGGCTCCTACAAGTTGTGTGCAAGCTGCTTCAGGAACACGTGCATAGCTGCCCGTCAAGTGGCGGAGGTGTGGAGGATAGATAGCTGCTGCTGTGCTAAGAGTGAAACGGAAATAAATTAGCCATGATGTACCTTCCAAGCCTTCCTCTGGAGGCTGTGAGTCTTCAGTAGACGCCAGAGTTCCTAAATGGTCACATCAAACAGATTCCACCAGTACAATTATGGTCTGGGAGGGAAGACAGGTTTCTGATGCTTTCTATACAGCCATCTTTCCAGAATCCTTGATCTCATTCCTTTTGGATGTCTCTTCCTTCACATTTCTTTTCTAAAATCTTCTTCTTTGCTCCAAGTGACAAATTAAAGTATGTAGCAGCAAATAGTTTTGTCTTGATTTGTTTTAAAAAGATGCTTCTAGGATTTTGCTTAAGCAATGTACATCAGTGAGGGTGAGATCAGAGGCTTTAGGAGTTACTTGTTAATTTTAGATATAGAGGAAAGTGAGACGTGCATATCAAAATGGTACACTATATTGTTCATGATTATGGGATGGATTTGACAAGGCTTTACTGAGACTGCTTGGTGTCTCCCACAGAAAGCAGTGATCTATTTTGTGAAATTAGATCCTCTGTGCAATTAAGAGATGAAGAGGATAAAACATCTGGATGAGGAGTGTGCGTGTGCGCACGCACACACGCAAGTTCAGGAAATAGGAGAGAGAAGAAAAATATAAATGTGATGTGAGAGTCTCAACTATGAAATTTACCCATTAAAAGATTTGCCATATTCTTATTTGAATGTCAAATAGTTCCATAGTATTAAAAACAAAAAATATTGGACGAATATAAGACTTAATGAAAAAGACTGTTTTAGTTTGAGAAAAGAAGAATGAGGACTAATTATTTCTATCATGTACTAGAGCAGTGGTTCACAACCTTCTGGCCCTTTAAATACAGTTCCTCATGTTGTGACCCAACCATAAAATTATTTTCGTTGCTACTTCATAACTGTAATGTTGCTACTGTTATGAATCGTAATGTAAATATCTGATATGCAGGATGGTCTTAGGCGACCCCTGTGAAAGGGTCGTTCGACCGCCAAAGGGGTCGCGACCCACAGGTTGAGAATCGCTGTGCTAGACAGTCTGAACCCACAGTTTCGAGGAGGTGCAGAGGGAGGCTGTGAAAGTGAGCAGGACGGATCCGACAGCTGCAGGGTGTGCCCGAGTCCCCATTAGGCAAAGTGCAGCTGAAGGAAAAGCGCAGAGCTGGATGCAGACACCCCGATGTTTATGAGTTCAGCTGGAAGCCAGGGAGAAAAAGCACAGAAGGAAAGGGGCGAGAAATAAAAATCCAGGGGCGAACGAGTCTAGGACAGCAAAGTGCTGGCATCAAAATCCATAAAGGTGTGGATAAAGGCAGAGCTAAAAGCTGATGTGAAAAAAGGCACAAGGGAGTATGGATGACATTTGCAAAAGTAGCCATGCCAGTCCATGACTCACGCTGAATGTATGCTTGTTGTTGCAGATTGTGAAGGAATACTAATAGTGATCCCAAGATAAAAGTTCCTCTGAGAGTGGGTTTGTGGTGTGTGTGTGTGTGTGTGTGTGTGTAGCAAAATCAACGCAATCCCACATTTTCCTCTTTTGATTAGTAAAGTCTGAATGATATTAATAGCAAATCAATAACTGTTATAATGAGCCGTAAACATTGTCGTTTATATATTTGTTTATTCCAAACATTAGCGTTGGCATTTGGGACTTGGGGCTGGATAATGATGGGGCAAGGGGCTGTGCTGTGCTTTGTGGAATGTCTGTCAGTAGCTCTGCCCTACTCACTAGGCCAGTGCCCCCGCATCACTTAGCTGTGATAACCAAAGATGTCCCCAGACACTGCCAAATGCAACATTGTCCCTTGTTGATAACTATTGGCCTAAGGGAAGATAAAAATTAAGGAAAAGCTAATAATGCTATTACAGGTGTTGCTACTCCTGCCAGATCCTCTCACCTGGCAGTTCACCCATCTCCCAGCTATTGCACGTGTTGGCAGCTGATGTCTCACAGCTGCTGTCTCCTCTGGATAATTGTTCTCAGTCAGATAGGAATCACCCTGTCAGGGTGGTTATGCACCATCGCCCCTCATGCCCTGGAAGCCTGTAGCCAGTGACTGAGGGGAGGATACAAAAGGCCAGACTCCTTGCCTCAAGGTGGAAGCTGCTCTGCTGTGCAATTTCACAGCCCCTGTGAGTTCAGCCAGACGTGGTCTCTGGCTGAAACCAATAATGTTCTTATCTCTACCCTCACCCACCCTATTATAGCTCCCTCCCTACCCTTCTTCGAGGACAGGACTTCAGAAAACCACATGCAGAGAATTCTGTAGGCTCTTTGAAGGTACCTAGTACTTACGAGATAAACGATAGCATTGCTGTGTTCTTTACTGCCCCTTTGTTTGTGGATGGGAAAGAGGTGATGGCTGAATTTGGAAAATACCCCACTTGCATTGAAACATTGATATGTATTATTTTATCCTCTCCGCAATGCTACAAGTGAACTTGTGGTATTTTGTTGACAAGAAAACTAAGCTTAATAAATGAACAGGACCTGCCAAAGGTCATATGGTTGGTAAGTGATGGAGAGAAAATGGGAATCCGGGCTCTAGCTTCAGAGCTCTTTGTGGTGTTCCACACTAACGTTTATATATTCTCATTTTGCTGCCCTGAAACAACATTACAGAGATGAGTAAACAGAGCCCTGTTCTCAAAGAACCCCATTAGAAAAGAAAAAAATAAGTATGCAATCATAGCAAATGTTAATTTACAAACAGAATTTTGTATTTTTTTATGCTTCTGAAAAAAATGTAGCAGTTTCATGTTGCAAAAAAATATAAAAATAGAAACTAAAAATAAGAACAGATGTTTAATAATGTTTAAAATAATAAAGAAATGGGTATTTTCAATCTTTTGGGTTAATCAGTTATTCTAGTTATATTCAACTGAAAATTAATAAGTGATTATATAGTTATCACTGCTTGGTGATAGATAGCATAGACATTTCTCTAGAGAAAGAGAATGATTATCAGGCATTAAATTTAAAGATATTTTTATTGCATGGGGTCATTATTTGTGTAACAATTGGTAATATGATGAATGATGACTTAACCTAGGGATCTGTAAAAGGCAGAAATGTGTAAATGGACATTTCTTACACTGACCCTCTATAAAACCTAAAGGTACGACATTAAATCTAACTTTAGTGAAGCCCTTTCAGCTATGGTCTACAAATGCCGCTTTCTGAAAATATAGCTGATCAAAAAAGAAAACACACCAAAAAACACTATGGCAGCCTTAGGGGAACAAGTGCATTAAGTCATCTCTGCGATGTTAGATGTCTCAGGGAAGCTTTTAGTCAAGCCTTGGGTCATGGTTGAATTTTATAACAGAGTTCTATGTTTTTGCAAAAGGCATGCAAGCCCTTTATGTATCACTCATACATGGCAAACACTGGGCAACTACTCTGTGTGTGTGCTCATGGTATTATTTCTTATTGCTAATGACAAAAATGACACTCATGAAAGTTTTAGGAGTAGTAACTTATACTTTTAATCAGATGGACAGTAAAAATGTACTCCTGTTCTGTACAAAGATACATTATTTTTAGGCTAGCCTCCGGTTCTTCATCACATAGCATAAAAAAAGAATATCTATAATTGCAAAACATTTAAGGAAGGTTTTTTATTTATTTCTAGTCAACAACACTGAGTTAATCAAATTCGGTTAGACTCTGCTGTCATATAAACAGCTCACAATTCTCAATGATTTAAGATAAGAAAATTCTTACCTTTTGCTCACTTTTAAGGTTGGTAGGGATCTTTTCTCTACATTGTTCCTCAGAACTAGGCTTTATGTACTTTTTGTAATCGTACTATAAGGCTCCATCATCTCTGTACTAATAAAGGAAAGGACAGAAGGGTTGCTCACTTGGCTGATAGATACCTTCCAGGAGGAAAACGAACTACTGCATGTAAGGTGCACAATGATAAATCATGTTTAGTCTAGCCTCAGGTGTATAGCATATAGTAAGTGCTCATGAAATATTCACTAGCAGCAGTGCTAGAATAGTAGTCAGAATAGTAGTTAACTTGGGATAATGATCACTATCATGAAGTGATATTACTCACTGAGATGTTTCACCTAATGGTTATAAAAGTTTATTTCAAACTAAGTTTAAAGAAAGAAGCCTAGGAAAATATTCTCCTTTTCGTGGATAATTCCTCTGTGTAATATAAAATGGCTTATTGCCCATCCCTTTTTTAGTAGCAGCACTTAATATGGGCTTTGATGAAGAATAATCATCTTTGCTTCTGAGCCAAGGTTAGAGTTTGGGCCACACGTGGCTGGTGAGGAATGGAAGACATACAAAGTCAGTCTTAGGCTATCCTTAATTGTATTCAGCCCAAGGCAAAAGATATTCAGATAGGTACTTGGACTTTAACTTACTTGTTGCCAATGCAAATGGAGGCATTAGGCCTTGGTTTTGAAGAAAGATCGGGCATAGAGATATTTTTATTCAACATTAGGGTATATATGTAAATGTCATACGTTCAGATTTATTCAATTGCAATATAGGGTAGAACATCAGCTACCCAAAAGTTCAGGGGAGTCATTTTGGCAAGATTAACATTTCTGATAGCATGGGATTTTAAGGTGTTGGGTAAAACACAGTGGGTCAACATATTACAGAACCGTTTAAGAGCAGTGCGGAATTAATAAACAAGTAAATGTTTGGGGAAATAGATGCCAAACATCTGCGGCAAAGCAAGTACTCTGATTTAAATAGTCTAAAGAATCTTAAAGATAACTTGAGCTAAATAATACAAAGCAATAAAAGAATTTGAGGAATTTGCTTACACGGAAAGGAGAAAAGGACTATGAAACCAAACTGGAAATATAAATGTTCCTAAAATGCAAGGTAAAGTTTTTAATAATAAACCAGGAAAGCCTTGTTTGAATTAAGGAATAGTGTGAGTATAGACCCATCAACATTTTGCCTGCATAGTGTGTGTGAGTGTAAATGAGAAAAAAACTGAGACTGACAAGAGACAGAATGAATGAAGTCACTTTTCATCAAACTACAAATTTCTGTGATTCTATTTAGAGTTAAAGGAATAGAGGGTGGTGTGTGTGTGCATGCACGCATGTAAGTTTAGTTTATATATGTAGATGATATATGCCTATGTCTACTTGTGTATATACATAAAATTGGGTGCTTATTAATGCTGAATGCTGTCCTAAATATTTTAAATGCATTTGCTTTCATAATCCTTACCAAGAACATCTATATGAAATAGTATTATTACTATTTTATATATAAGGAAAAATGAAACGGAAAGAGATTGAGCAACTTCTCCAAGATCACAAAGCTATACAAAAGAGAGATCTTAAATTTGGTTCTTTGATTCCAAAGCAAATACACATAATGCTAAGTTGTCCATCAGAGGGGCACAGAAGCTTTAGTGAAAATGGAAAGTGGAGCAGATTCAGGTCCATATCTCACACTTTAAGCAAATGGGACACTCTTCTAGGACAAGGTCCTTACTCTTCATTTCTGTGATAATTGCAATAAGGTTAATGGTAACTAACTTTTATCAGGCGCTTGATGACTATATAATTTTAAATCCCTTACATATAGTAATTATTTTATACACACAACAGAGGCAAGTCCCACTGTTATCTTCATTTTTCAAACGAGAAACTAAGGTTCAGAGTACTTGAGTTCAAGGAAGGACTTCTGTGTCTTTTTCCTCCTTTTCTACCTACATCCTCCAGCTCCCTTATCTAAGAGGGGTTCTGCGACCCATGTTTAGTGATAGTGGCTTATCAGAGTCCTTCTTTACCTGTCTGCCTGTTTATATACATGTTATCCCATATCTCCAACATTGTATTCTGAAATAGCCAACCTTGAGTACACCAGCATTATCCTCTTGGTCCTTTACACTTACTCCTTTTTGGGGTGGAACTTGAAACACGGCGTTTTTAGAGCTCAAAAGGATTACGCTAACATGCTGATGCCTGTGTCAGTCTCAGACTTTACCTAAAAGGTACTACTGCTTACTTATGGTCATGACAACATCCAATCAGTTTGCAGAAGTCAGCCAATGATAGTCTTTGAACTTCTGGTCACTTCTATGCTCATGTCTTCCCTATGTCTCACTACTTACATCTGTGTAGTTATTACTATACTTTTTTGACCTTCATTCAGTCTCTTTGTCTTTTAAGCAATTACTAGAGTCTATGAAAAGTCTCCCCTTTGTACCATTTAATTAAATTAGACTTCTCATCTGCACTCTTGCTGAGTCAATATTTAGTTCCCTGTGTACATTCCTGGGGCAACCTGAAACATTCCATATACTAACTAAATGGCTTAGAATGCATGCACATAGGAGTTGAACGCCTTTTTGCGTTCTCTCTCCCTGCACAATATCCAGGGGAAGCTGCCACAAAACTCCTCCACACTGCCTCCCCCTCTTAATTGTTTCCCTCCCCGCTTTATCTGGCAGTTCCTTTTTCTGGATGATAAATGATGATGGAACAGAAGGAAGAGCGATCCCCAGCCCTGCCTTACTAATTTTGTTCGTAGAGCTCTTTCTCTAATGTAGCATTTCCAAACAGGTCCATTATACATCTGCTTCTCCACCTGGGACCACGAGCCATGCCAGGTGCAATGCCATTGATGGCATAAGTTTGCTTAATGGCATCAAGTGCCTGGGCGTGAGCTGAAAAGAAAGGGAAAGATGATGAATGAAGCTCTGGAACAACCCCAGCTTGTTTGCTCTTTAGAGGGAGGGGTAAGTGCAAATGTTGGGCTTGGGTCCATGAGCCAGCATAAAAGGAAATGTTGATCGAGAGGTGCACTCTGCCACCCTCACATTCTCCCTACCGGCTGTATACTGGTGCAGCAAGTAGGTTTGATGGAAGGTCATTGGATGTTTTGTATGTCCTATGTCACTTTAGAATATAGGAGTATTTCTCATTAGAATATCCCATCAGTACTATCTGTTTGTGTGCAGTTATGATTCATATAGATCTCTGTATTAAACTATCACCCTAGCATCTAGAACACAATGCATATTAAAAATAACATTATTATTACCAATAGCAAGACAATGACAATAGTTAATTATGACAGGGGCTTGCTATATACTAGAGAGTACTTTAAGTTTTGTATATGTGTTATTTAATATTTAAAATAATTTTATGATATCTGTTATTATCACCACTTACAAATTAAAAACTGAGGCAAACCCTAAGTAACTGGCCTAGTATGTGGTAGAACCACGATTCAAATCTAGACCTTTGAGTCCAAAGCTTGTTTTCCTAAACAGTACATTTTATTGTCTCTTAAATCTAAATATGACTTAAGCAAATGAATAACTTACTTTAGCTTGGTTCTTACTCTCTCACTTCTCCCTATACAAAGTTCAGATCAGAAGACATATTGGGAAGGAGAAGGGAAAGAGAAAACAAATTAAATTTGTATGGATGCTTCTCCATATTTCAACTCTCTGACCAATGGCAATCTCCCTGCTATTGTTCCCAAGCTCTAATGCATCTCCAGGTGCCCTGCAGACGACCAGAGAGCCGGTCCTGCATCCTGCCCTAAATTTTATTTTAATGATTTTATGATCAACTTGCTTTGAAAATTGAACAGATGAGTATAGAGTTCTTCCCTGAAATCTATGTAAAATCTACTCCTTTCACACTTTCAAAGATCCTCCTATGTCAAACATGTTTTTCTTTCTGTGTTATCTAAACAAAGTAAAACAGGTGATGGCAGTTCTGGGGCAGGCATTGATATGAAATAAACATTCCATGATAAAATAGAGTGATCCAGAGACACCAGTTCTTGAAATGAGTCATGAATAAGGGTTGAGGCTTTTCAAAATGAGATTTATACCCCTTTACATTCTCCCCATTCTTACAAGTTTTAAACATTTAAAAACATTTCAGGATTGTGAGTTTCATTAAGGTTCAAGCAAATGGAACAAACCACAATCACTTTTGGGAAGATGACATTAGAATCAATTTAATAAATATATTATGAAATGGGGGTGAACAGTGACAATTAAATGATGTAAATATATGAAGCTCTTCAATAATGCTTAGCACATAACTAACACTGTTTACTGTACATTAAAATTATGTAAACATTAGCCATAAAATATTGACTAGATTTTGTGATATTGGAGAAGACAATTAACCTTCTTTCTTAGTCTATAAAATGCAAAGTTAAATTTCATATCTCCTATAGGTTTTATTTCATTTATTTGCAGGAATAGATGTGATAATGGATGTAAAATTTTTGGTATAATAGTGATTCAGTAAGTATGAATTATTATTTTAGGATTTATGATAACCATAACTTAAATATTTGTATATAATGTAAATTAAGCAAGAAATATTTAATAGACAGTTGGAGAAAGCATAATACCATGTATAATATTGATTTATTTTGTGAAAAACATTCCAAGTTTCACAAATTGATTTATGAAAAAGCTATAATCCCACAATTTGGGAATCTTGGCATGCCAGTATTTTACCATATATAAGGTTGAAATACCTACACTGTGATCCTTAAATCGGATCAGTTTTGTTGCACTTCAGTAATAGAAGCCTAAGGATCTAAATTCTGTTCTTTCCAAAAAACCTTGTGTGTACAACCAAGGTCTCTAAGTAAAATGAATCTACATATTTTCTGAATAAATATTTCACTATTTTTTCAATTTGTGCCAAGTTTCATGTAATCATTTCTCAATGATATGTGATCAGAGGGGCAGTGTAGGTTGCATAACAAAGTCCATTAAATTCTATAGTGTATATTGGCCATGAATACAGGGCTGGCCAAAAGTAGGTTTACAGATTTTTGTATGGAAAATAGTATAATTAATAAATAATAATATAAGAATAATACTTGTGTTTTGTGTGCTCACAACTATAAACCTACTTTTGACCACCCCATATATAAAACAGAGTAAAATAATATGTTTTGTTCACTTTCTGATATGTTGGGGTGAGGCTGAGAACTGTAAAGTCCATGCTTTGTAGATCATTAGTTTTAGACTAATCTAGAGCTAAACATTATACTCCCAACTGTCTAGTTGCTCAATCCCTTATTAGTATGAGGTAATACTGAATAAGACTTTAAAAAATCTTGTGGTTTGGAAGTGCAAAAAG
Source organism: Myotis nattereri (assembly GCF_964212035.1). NCBI lineage: Eukaryota > Metazoa > Chordata > Mammalia > Chiroptera > Vespertilionidae > Myotis > Myotis nattereri. The sequence goes on from NC_138088.1 coordinate 23,104,296, forward strand.
CAAGTACATTCTGTATTTAATAGTGAACTTCATCTGGATTTTTAGGATAATAATACTTAGGGTCCTACTTCTTATGTATTTAGAAATTTTCTTTATGTATTAAGAGAAATACTGAGTTCCGATACATTGAAATTATAGATTAGAAGTGAATATCTTTTCTTTTGGTTGGAATATTGTCAATGATTAATTTTAACAATTAGTACATGCTCAAATATACTGTTTGATCAACACAGACCTGTTGCTCAATTTCATTTGACTTATTTTTCTGGGAAAAATACATAGTTCCCTACCAGGAGAGTTCAAGTTGCCTCCTTTATTGATAAAGATTAAAAGGTTTGGTGAACAAGTTACTTTTACTCTAAACATCACCTGTGTTTTTTGCAAATAATCTTACTGAAGCAAAAAAGATCCTATAGTTCCCCAGTTTATCAAATCATCATACTCTAGTGCACTCTTGCTTGTTTATATCATTAAAACTGCACTATAATAGTAGCTTGAGAATTTAATGTATATATAAATGGGTGTTGTTTGTTAATTGACTTGTTTGTTACGAATTTGGAAGGGTTACACCAGGGATGTATTGCAGATTCAGAGAATTATATTAGGCCTGATGTAGTTAGTTTCTCATGAATGACATGAGAGGGTCAAATATTCATTAAGGATTATATCCCAAACATCTCTATTAAATCAGGAAAATATGTGGCATGTGTGATGACTTAGTTGGCTTGGGCTGTCATAACAAAATGCCCTAGACTGGGTAGCTGAAACAATAGAAATTTATTTTCTCACAGTTCTGGAGGCTGGAATGTTCAAGATCAAGGTGATGGCTGATTTTGATTTCTGCTAAGAGTTCTCTTCTTGCCTTACAGATGGCCACATTCTTACTTTGTCCTCATAGAAAGAGAGAGTCTGTATGAGAGAGAGACAGACAGAAAATACTTCCTCTTATAAGTGTTTTTGAGATATAATTGACAAATAAAATTATATTAAAGTGGGCATTGTGTTGACTTAGCATACATATATTGTAAATGATTTCCCCCATCTAGTTAATTAACACATCCATCATCACAGTTTTTTGTAAGAACATTTAAGTTTTACTTTCTTAGCAAATTTCAATTATACAATACACTATTAATAACTATAGTTATTAATAACTATAGTGTTTTTACATTATATCCTCAGAGTGACCTATTCATCTTATTCTTTTACCGATCTTTTTTTATTTTCCCCACCTCCCACCCCTGGCAACCACCTTCTACTCTCTGTTCTGTGTTTGACTTTTTTGTTACGATTCCCGAAGTAGATGATACCATATATTTGTCTTTCTCTGTCTGGCTTATTTCACTCTGCATAATGACCTCAAAGTTCATCTATATTGATTCAATATAGATTCTTTCTTTCTCATGTCTGAATAATAATCCATCATGTTTATGTACATATATACTTTATAAATTGTACATGCATATATATGTGTGTATACATAAATTTTTTATTCACCTATTGATGGACACTTAAGTTGTTTTCGCATCTTGGCTAGTATGAAGAATGCTGCAATAAAAATGGGAGTGCAGATATCTCTTTGATATTTTTTAATTGCCTTAAAAATATATATACTCAGAAGTGGGATTGTTGGATTATATGGTAAACCTACTTTTAATTATTGAGAAACCATCATACTCTTTGTCATAGTGGTTGAACCAATTTAAATTCCCAACAGTGCACAAAGGTTCCCTTTTCTCTACATCCTTGCCAACTCTTGTTATCTCTTGTCTTCATGATGATAGTCATTGTAATCATTTTGAGGTGATAGTTTACAGTGGTTTTGATTTGCACTTGATTTTTTTTAATTTGCATTTGATAACCATTTTCATGATTAGTGATGTTGAATACCTTTTATATACCTGTTGAGCATTTGTAGGTCTTTATTGGCAAAATATTTATTAAGTTCTTTTGATTTTTATCCGTTTGCTTTTTTGCTATTGAGTCATGTGAGTTTATATATTTTAGATAGTAATCCCTTATAAGAAATATTAATTTTCTAATATTTTTCTCCCATTCTGAATATTGCCTTTTCATTTTGTTGATTTCTTTAATGTGTAGAAGGTTTTAGTTTGATGTAGTCCCACTGATTGATTTTCTTCTTTTATTGACCCTTTGCTTTTGTTGTCAAACCCAAAAGAAAATGGCCAAAACCAAAGTCAAGGAGCTTATATCCTTATTTTCTTTCAGGAGTTCATGATTTCAAGGTCTTATGTTTAAGCCTTCAGTCATTTGAGTTTGCATTGTGTAAGATAGTTCACTTTTATTCTTTTGTGGCTGTCCAGTTTTCCCACTGTCATTTCCATCCCTCCCCCCTGTATAGTCTTGTCACTTTTGTCATAATTTATTGATCAGATATGCATGGGTTTATATCTGGGAGCATTCTGTTTCATCGATCTTTATGTCTGTTTTTATAGCAATGCCAACCACTTTTATTAGTATAGCTTTGTAAAATATTTTGAAGTCAGAAATATGATGCCTCCAGCTCCGCCCCCCAAGATTCTGCTTTGGCTATTTGTGGGTATTTTGTGGGTTAAGAAATGTTTCTTTGCTAGGTCCTGTGGGACCTAGAAATGCAAACCCCACTGTTCATCAGACCCAGGTAATCAGGTGCTTTGTCCTCTGGTGGCAGCTGCAAAAGCCAGAGCTAGGCACATACACAAGCTCCCTCCAAAGCAAGCATGTCAAACTCACAGGCTAACACGGGCCAAATAAACAAGGTTTTAGTTTATGTGGGCCACACACAAAAAAAAAGTTTCAATTTTCATAGAAACATAGGTTTATTTTGATAAACTTGCTGAATACAAAGGGCTGAAATAAATGAGTAATCATTAACATAAAATAGAACATTTTAATAAAACTTAATATTTTTCTTGAACATTAACTTGCCAGACGCTGAATAACTGCACAAATTAATAAGCATAACGCAAATAAACCTATTTTTCTTGTTCTCCAAAAGCGGTATATTTCCTGTTGCTCACACCAAATAAGTCAATCCAAGACTAATGACATGGCAATTGGCTGCTAAACTATTTGCTGCTAGTATTAGTGGAGAGAAATGGTGCGCCTGCATGTAAGGCACGTAAGGGAAACGAATGCAACATGATTATAGTAATCAGTCATTAGCGAACGTTGTAGCTCGTTATTAATAATTATGTATAACAGGATCCTGTAAAAATTAAGTTATGAAATTTTTATTAAAACGTTTCTTATGTACTGTTATATTTGGCTGGGCCGCAAAAATATTCATTGTGGGCCGCGAGTTTGGCATGCTTGCTCCAGAGAGCCTGCGGGGACCTGGAGTGGGCCAGATGAAGAATGTAAAGTCAGTGATCATTGGCCTCCCCAGTTTCTGGGAAGGAACTCAGTCACCTCAAGGCCTAAATGTGTATTAAATTAGAATCCTGACCCTCAGGCACTAGCTTTTGAAATATGCAAATAGGCCTTTTTCAGGGAAGGCCTGAAATAGGTTTTTTTCTGTTTGCTCCCTCTGCACTGAGCCCTGGCGAGGTAATCACAGTAAGTCCTTGCAAGCCCTTAAGCGCTGTCTCTTTGTTAGCTATAGTCTGGGTCTCATGGATCCAAGCCCCATTGGCTTTTAGAGCTAGGCGTGTTGGTATCCTCAGGTGGGCGTCTTAAAAGTTGGGGCAGTAGATATTGGATCCAAAGCCTCACTCCTCAGGGAGAAGTTATGAGTGGTGCGGTCCCTCCTGATTGTGTGTCTCTGTGGTAGGGGTGTGGTTTATGATGAGACTGTGTCTCAGCCTTTCTGATGCATTTCGATGTGTGTATTTTCTCATTTACCAGAGATGTAGGACTCATTCAGCTAGTGTCTGGATTTCTTTCAGAGGGAATTACTTTCTGTGAAGCTGTAGACTTGGTGTGTTGGTGGGAGAAGGCGAGTTGGGCAAACTTCCTGTGTCAGCATCTGGGATCACAAATTCTTTATTTAACCGTAAATTACAGCCTAAAGATTTTATCTACAGATATAGTCACAATGTAAGTTAGAGCTTCAGCATATTAATTTTGAGGGGATATAATTTAGTTCATAACATGTGGTTAGGCAGATAGTCTGCATATACCAAGAAACTAAGTATGGGAAGAACAGATTTTAAGGAAAATAATCTAGTCACTGATACAACCTTTCACGATTTTCAAGTGCATGTGAGAGGACCTAGAGAAAAGGCAGTAATTAAGACTTAGCATTGTTAAACTAGATGGGACCTTATAAATCACCCAACCCAATCTCTATACTGCACAAACAAAGAAATTGGAGCTCAGAAAAGTAAAGTAGAATTAAAATTATTCGGTATAGTGAACCTTAAACTTAATCTCTTGACTTGTGGTTAGAAATGGCTTTCTACTGTTGTATGTTGGCTTCTAGTTCCAGATGAGAAATCAGAGCACAGTTCTAACGAACTTAAGGGGCAAAGTTAGTAACATGCTGGCAGGTAAACAGACTCAATGCCAACCAGTGAGCTACCTGGCAATGATGCCTTATCAGCTCTTGTGTTTTTACAGGTTCTGGGGTGAGCAAGACCTAAAAGGTGAGGATATATGGACACTGCCACATAGGTTAAATAAATTCAGGGTTGGGGTCCAGGAAGATCATTAGATAAAACCTTTGGAGAATTCATAGATAAAAAAGTTACTAAATCAGACTTACTCCTATAAAGCAGTGGTTTTCAACCTTCCTAATGCTGCAACCCTTTAATACAGTTCCTCATGTTGTGGTGACCCCCAATTTCATTGTTACAAATTGAACATAATTAAAGCATAGTGATTAGTCACAAAAACAATATGTAATTATATATGTGTTTTCCGATGGTCTTAGGCAACCCCTGTGAAAGGGTCATTCGACCCCCAAAGGGGTCGCGACCCACAGGTTGAGAACCGCTGCTAGAGACTTTACCATTCATTCACTTTAAGCCTCTAATCATCTTACTGCCTCACTAGTTCCAATAAACAGTCTCAAGGTTATAGAGGTGACCATTTCATGACATGAGTCATGTCTTGCATCATCTCTGATAGAAGGGAGGACCAAATTCTGCTGAGGAATACAGAACTAATTATATATGCTCTTCCTGGTGTTATTAGTTAAACACAGACTTACTTTGGTTCCAGACGGTTTATGAAGCATATTTAAGTGTCAAAGTTAGGAAAGTGGAACAGAACATTCAGATTCCAGTTTTAATGGAGTCAAATACTCCAGAATACAGCATTCAACTGAATTCAGAGGGTTATTCATTTTCCATCTCACCCCAAGGATAACTTTATTAACCTTAATTATAGAACTCTTACTAAGACTGCTCAAGGACACTGTTTACCTTAAAAATAGTTTAACATTCCTTGAAATATTTTTAATTAGCATCCTTTTTTCTTTTGATATAGGACAGTAAATCTGAATCTACTTTGGTTAAGTAAGAATTTCTCTTCCACTCTTTATTTTGGTTATTCTAGCATGGCAAAAACATGCTCGCAAAGTGTCAGGATTTATTAGATCCATGTAATCAATGAAATATTAGTCCTCTCTCGGGTCTTTAAAAACTGTGATTATCACTTAAATGGGAGCCAACAACCAAATAAATTAGAGTTTGCTTTATCCTCCATCTTTAGTTTCTTATCTCTGTTTTCCCAGTGAGGATCAGGCCAAGTGCTACACCTGAAGTATGTGCAGAGTCAAGTAGAGAGCACAAAGAAATCAGTGGTGGTCTCCACCCTAAAGGGAAGAATGGAACAGGGGAAATGATTTCCATCTCACTGGAGAATTACAGGGATAATTCAGCTGAATCTTGACGAATAAGTAATGATTCCAGAAAAACTCTTGGAATAGAGGCAAACATCCATAAGGCATAGGAGCATGGTTTTCATGTAATGCAATGAGGAAAAAAAAAAGTGAAGGTTGGACTGGTGGAACATAAGATTGGTGTAGTTATTTGAGAATATGACATGCTCAGTACTCATAACTTCACTCTATGGTTATGTATCCTGCAATGAAGTTTGTAAAGTGGGAGAATAATTATTTGAATTATATTTTAGAAAGATAATTCCGTGTACAGTTTGGAGAGTACATTAAAGAAAGGGGGGTACTCTAGGGAACTAATAAGAGGCTATTTCAATGGTTCACATAAAAAGGACATTGACTTAAATTTATGAAATGATATAAATTCTAAGAAGGAGATTTAGATTTAAAAGAAATTTAGGAGACAGAATGAATATATTTTGGTGACTATGAGCAAAACTGGCACAGATTTGGGGGCTATTATATTAGTAGTTAAACAGTTACATATAGTGCATGCTCCATTCCAGGTATTCTTCTAAGTTTTAAATATACATATATCTTTTTTGTCACGTCAACTTTATTAACAATTATTATACCTGTTTTTCAGATGAAAAAAACAGAGGCACATATATATTGAATAAATCATCTGAATTAATGCAGTTAATAAGTGGCAGAACAAGTTTTTGAGTATAGGCCTTTTCTATAAAGTATGGTTTAGTCACTGTTAACCATTATTCTGTTTACATAGGGAGAATATAGGGATTTAGGTTTGGGTTTATTTGTGGTTATTAAAGCAAATCCATATGTAAATGTCCAAGACATAATTGGAGATATGATAATGGAACCCAAAAGAGAGGTCAGGGCTGAAGTTAGAGATGTGAAATACTTCTGTATATGTTAACTGAAGTTATAGGCATGTCCAGTAATGATACCTACTTCAATTGATCCAGATGAGAGAAGTGGGGAATTCAAAATAGCATGATGGCATCAGAAATCTCTAGATGCAGTCCCTTTCATGATGTTAAAACAACTACTTTATTGTTTAATGAATAAGCTTAATTACATGATTTGTATATATTTGAAACAGTTATTTGACCAAAATATTTCTGACATGTATAGTATACATCTGCACTCTAACTTCATTAATCCCAGATACAAAGAGCTAATTTAAATAAATTGACAATACTAATCAATGTTTAGTTTTTATTGAATTTAGATTTGAACAATTAAGTTAGTCTCCTTTCTAAATCTAGTTGTAAACTCTCTAAACAAAGTTTTCCTATTGTAATGAGACAAGTGGACATAGCCATTTGCTTCTTCTGGTGAATGAACATTTTGGACAATAAATTATAAGCCTGGGGCCAAGATGTATCAGGTATCTGGACAAAGAAGCAGGATCAATATTTTATTTTTTGTGTTGTTGCAAAACTTTATTACCTAAACTTTTAACAGTATTTATTAAATTGATTGGGGTGACATTGGTCAAGATGAGCATGTAAGTTTCAAGTGTGAATTTATGTATTACAAGATCTGTATATTGCACTGTTGTTCACCACACAAAGTCAAATCTCTTCTCACCTTATATGAGGACCCCTTCCCTCGTACAATCACCACACTGCTGTTTGTGGTCACAAATTTCAGCTTTATACACCATCTATCAGTGAAATCATATAGTTCTTAATGTCCATCCACGTTGTTGCAAATAGTTTTAGCTCATCCTTTCTTATGGCTGAGTAGTATTCCACTGTGTCTGTGTACCACATCTTCTTTATCCAGTTTTCTATCATAGGACACTTTGGTTGCTTCCATGTTGGCCACCGTGAATAATGCTGCAATAAATGTAGGAGTGCATGTATCTTTGTGAGTACACTATTTTGAGTTTTTCAGGTCTATGCTCAGGAGAGGGATTGCTGGGTCATATGGTAGCTCTGTTCTTAAATTTTTGAGGAATCGCCACACTGCTTTGCATCGTGATTGTCTGCATTCCCACCAGCAGTTTTTCCATAACCTCTCCAACAACTGTTCTGCCTGTCTTGTTTATAATGGCCATTCTAACAGGTATAAGGTGGCATGTCATTGTACTTTTGATTTCCATTTCCCTAATTTCCTGTGAGATTGGACATATTTTCATCTATCTATTGGTTGTTTTTGCGTCTTCTAGGGAGAGGTGTATTTTCAGGTCCTCTGCCCACTTTTTGATTAGGTCGTTTGTTTTTTTTTTTTGGTGCTGAGTTTCATGAGTTCTTTATATATTTTGGAAATTAAACATTTGTTGAAGCTACTCTTTGCCAATACCATGTCCCATCTGGTTGGGTGTCTCTTTGTTTTGTTGTCAGCTTCTCTTGCTGTGCAGAAGTTTTTTAGTTTGAGATAGTCCCACTCATTTATTTTTGCCTTTTCTTCCCTTGCCTTTGGGGTCAAGTTCATAAAATGGTCTCCTCTATGACCAAGGTCCAAAAGTTTGGTACCTATATTTTCTTTTATGTAACTTATTTTTTGGATCTTATGTTTAGGTCTTCAATCCATTTTGAGTTTTGATACCTGGGGACAAACTGTAATCCAGTTTCACTCATTTACATGTGGCTTTCCAGTTTCCCCAGCACTATTTATTGAAGATTCTATCTTTGTTCCATTATGAGTTTCTGGCTCCCTTTTCAAAAGTTATCTGTTCACCTATATGTGGTGTATTACATTGATTGATTTGCATATGTTGAACCATCCTTGTGCCCCTAGAATAAACCCACTTGATTGTGATAATTACTTTTTGATAAACTATTGTAATGGATTTGCTAGGATTTTTGCATCTGTATTCATAAGATATATTGATTTGTAGTTTTCTTTATTTGTGTTATCAGGGTTATATTGGCCTCATAGAATGTGTTAGGGAGTATCGCCTTATCTTCAGTTTTTTGGAAGAGTTTGAGAAGAATAGGTTTTAAATCTTTGAACATTTGGTAGAATTCACTAGTGAAGCTATCTCGTCCTGGACTTTGTTTTTTTGGGAGGTTTTTGATGGTTGTTTCAATTTCCTTATTGCTGATCAGTCTATTTATATTTTTCAACTCTTCATGATTTAGTCTAGAAAGGTTATATATTTCTAGGAACTTATTGATATGGAATTTTTGGACTGGAACCCGGATTCTTTGTCCATTGGAATCGAAGAATGAATCCATGGACAGAGGTAGTATAGCAAAGGTGGAGATTTATTGAAGAACAAGTACAGACTCCCACATAGGGAGAGGGAAAGGGTCCCACAGAGTTCCTTTTCCCTATGTCTTATAAAGGCTACATATCCTGGTGCCTTGATATCCTCTCTGATTGGCCACTATTCCCTTGGACTAGTTACTATAGTAACTCCTGGGCTCAAAGGTTGAACCTCACATGTGGCATGTGAGGTTCTTCCCCCCTCCTTCCTTACTGTTTTCCTATTCCCTCTGGGCTTTCTTCTTCTCCTTCTAGAATCTAGATCAGTGGTTCTCAACCTTCTGGCCCCTTAAATACAGTTCCTCATGTTGTGACCCAACCATAAAATTATTTTCATTGCTACTTCATAACTGTAATGTTGCTACTGTTGTGAATTGTAATGTAAATATTTGATATGCAGGATGGTCTTAGGCGAGCCCTGTGAAAGGGTCATTCGACCGCCAAAGGGGTTGCGACCCACAGGTTGAGAATTGCTGATCTAGATGAAGGGCTTCCTTCTTTTTATTTTGTAAATATAGACCTTTTTCTGTTCCCAGCTCCCTCATTCTATGGAAATGTACCTTTGCAGCTTTTCAGCTTCCCCTATTCTATGGAAATATACCTTCTGCTGCTCTGCAGTCCTGTGTTTCCTCCATGATCCCCTTAATTTCTAAAATTTCCTAAAACCTGTCTTTTTCACCCCCAAACATACCTGTTTCATTATCTATTTCTTCTAGGTTTTTAAATTTGGTGGCATGTAGTATTTCATGTATTCTAGTGTGATCCTTTGTATATCTGTGATGTCTATGGAGAAGTGACTTTGTTTCTGATTTTGTTTTTATATATCTTTTCCCTTTTTACCTTAGTCTGGGGGGGTGGGGGGAGAGAGGGTTGTCAATTTTATTAATCTTTTCAAAGAACCAGCTCTTTGTTTTGTTAATTTTCGGTATAGTCTTTTTATTTCATTCAATTCTGCCCTAATTTTTATTATTTCCTTTCTTCTGTTGACTTTGGGTTGCTTTTATTCTTCTTTTGTCTAGTTCTTTGAAGTGTGATGTTAGGTAGTATACTTTGGGATTTATCTTGTTTTTGATATAGGCCTGTAATGGATAAACTTCCCTCTTATTACTCTTTACGCTGCATCCCAGAAGTGTTGATACGTAGTACTGTCATTCTCAGTTGTCTCTATATATCTTTTGATCTCATCTTTTATTTCTTTTTTGATAGTGTGTTGTTTAATCTCCACATATTTTGGGGTTTCACTTCCTTTTCGAAGTATATTTCTAATTTCAAAGCATCGTGGTCGGAGGACATGCTTGGTATAATTTCAGTCTTTTTGAATTTGTTGACACTAGGTCTACCCTTAAGAAGGTTCCGTGTGCAGTGGAGAAGAATATAGGTATAATCTGATATTATGGGATGAAAGGTTCTGTAAATGTCAATCATGCCCATTTGGTTTAGTTTTTAATTTAAGGCCAATATTTCCTTACTGATGTTCTGTTTGGTTGATCTGTCTAGAGCTGTCAATGGAGTATTAAGGTCCCCAGCTATGATTGTGTTTTGATCTGTTTCTCCCTTTAGTCTGTGAGTACCTATTTTATATATTGTGGTGCTTCCTGGTTGGGTGCATATATATTCGGAAGTTTTATGTTTTCTTTACATAGTGTTCCCTAAACATTATAAAATGTTTGTCTCTTGTTATCTTGAAATCTATTTTGTCAGATATAAGTATGGCTACATCTGCTTTTCTGTGGATGGTATTTGCTTGGAGAATCATTTTCTACCCTTTTACTTTAAATGTACCTTTGTCTTTGCAACTTAGATGTGTCTTGGGTAGGCAGCATATGGTTGGGTTTTATCTTCTGATCCACTCTACTACTCTGTGCCTCTTCATTGGTGAATTTAGACCATTTACATTTAGGGTAATTATTTTTTAAAAATATATTTTATTGACTTTTTACAGAGAGGAAGGGAGAGAGACAGAGAGTTAGAAACATTGATCAGCTACATCCTGCACGCCTCCCACTGGATATGTGCCCAGTGCCAAGGTACATGCCCTTGACCGGAATCGAACCTGGGACCCTTGAGTCCGCAGGCCGACGCTCTATCCACTGAGCCAAACCGGTTAGGGCCATTTAGGGTAATTATTGATGTATGAGGATTTCTTGTAGCCATTTTATCTTTTGTTTTCTGATAGCCCTGTGCCTCCATTGGTTCTTTTCATTTATGTTTCTGTCTTGTTTTGTGCCCCTTTTTTAAAGCTCTTTGTCCTGGTTTGGAGATTTTTGTGTGTGGTTACCATTAGGATTATAAAAAGTGAAGTTGCATATATTTCATAGTGTTTTTCCTTTTAGTGCATTTGATCTTCATCTTCCTTTGCCAGTTTGACCAACCCCTCTCCCCCCAGACCTGTTCCCTTTTATGTTTTTGTTATCACAGATTATCCCTGTTTATGTTGATCTTACTCATAGTGGTGTGACTTAAAGAAGTTATTCTACCTGAAACAAAGAATATTGAGTATTTCCTGCAATGGAGTGTTCTGGAAATAAAATCTCTCAGTTTTTATATGTCTGGGAACATCTCTATTTTTCCTTAATATTTAAAGGATAGTTTTGCTGGATATATTATTTGTGGCTGGTAATTTCTTTCAGACCTTTGAATATTTGGTTCCATTCTCTTCTGGCTTGCAGAGTTTCTGTTGAGAAGTCAGATGAAATTCTGATGAGTTTTCCTTTGTAGGTCACTTCTCTATTTTCCCTGGATGTTTTGAGAATTATTTGTCATTAATTATTGACAGCTCCAATACCAAGCGCTTTGGAGAGGGTCTCTTTGGATTGAGGTAACTAGGTATTCTCCTTGCTTCTTGGGTTTGAGGACCTGTTTACCCATAGTTTTGGGAAGTTCTCCTCCACTATTTAATAGACTCCATTCCCTGCTCCCTCTCTTCCTCCTCTGCAGTGCCTATAATTCTAATATTGCTTTTTCTCATGGAGTCAGATAGGTCTTATTGTGCTCTTTTTCTTTATGCTTAGGCCTCTCTCCTCTCTTCATCATTTCTTGATTCCTATCTTTGATATCACTAATATTTTCTTTCTTGTCATTGTCATTACTGTGGTTCTTCATGATATTTCTTTCCTACTTTGCTTATGCATTTATCTCTGAAGAGGTCTTTCTACTATTTTCCAGTAGATGGCGCTGGATCACAAAATTTTTACCTCTGTGGTCTCCCAGTCTTAAAGCTCCCCTCAGTGACTGCTGTGAGACAGTACAGCTGAGCTGCTTGGGGGTGGAGTTTGTGCTCCCCTCACTGTCATGGTAACCTGTGACCTCTGAGGATCCTGCCCCAAGGACCCCTCCTGGGCAGCAGTCACAGAGGGAAACAGCAATTCCACTGCATCAGCTCTTGGACCTGACTGCAAGGGCAACAAGAAGCGAGCTTTGGGAGTCCAAGTGGTGGCAGGGCTCTGTGGTTCCATTTCTTTGAAACACCACCACCCGGCCTGACATTGGGGAGCCGCAATGCAGACCCTTGTTCTCTGTCAGGCATCTGCTGACCCAGATACCCTTCACTCTCTTGCTGCTCCACCCTCTGGGTTGCGCTGCCCTTCCCTTCCACATACCTCCCCCTCCCCCCATCCGCAGCTCTCTGCTCCTCCAGGTTGAAGGAAGTGCCTGCTACCTCGTGTCTTTCTCCACTCTCGGCTGAGCCACAAGCCTCTGGGTGCATCTGTGGGGCGTGTACACTTTCCTCCCTTCTAGTCTCCCCTGGCTGTCCACCTTTAGATGTTTCATTGCACAGGTTTCTCAGGGGTGCCTCTGTGATGAGCAGGAATTTTTTTGTTGAATTATAGTTGGTTAACTTGTTGGAATTTCAGGGGAGAGGAAAAGATGGACTCTGTCATTTCTCTGATGTCATTCCTTATCTAAACTCTTTATCTGTCCCGCAAATCACCTCACTTGTTTTTCAGTTCCAGTAAAATATGCATTTGTGAAGGCTGAGCTATAAATGGATTGCATATTACCCATAGTTCACCCACTGGAGATATCCTTAGGATATTCTATTCAGCTCAAAAGTTTTCCAGTAAGTTAGAATTGATGTTCATGACCTGGAGATATACTCAATATAGAAAGCTACCTTATCATTATGCTGTTGTTGAACTGAAAGGCTAAAATCATTAAAAACTATGAAATATTATCATCAGGTAAATTTAACATTACTTTAGCTGCATTGTTAAATGAAGCTATCCTTACATGCAATAACATTTTGAATAAAAATTCTGTACAATGAAAAACAAGAATCTCCAATTTGCCAAAATTCTAGCACATGATAAGTTACTTTGTAATTTTTTTCTGAATAATTCAAATACATCAACACAATCAGGCATCATTACCAGATATCTTAAAAGAGAACAATTCAGAAACATGGCATGATTATAAGCAAAACCATGAGCTAAAATACAAATGCAAGTTAGTATACATTATCTTCATAGAACTGATAGATTAATTCCTGAGAATCCTGAAAGTAAAGGGATCCTAGAAAAACATATTTTATCATGCCCTTGGAAAAAAACTTTATTCTTCCTTTGAATGGTAGATTATTTTGAAGAATAAAAGATATATGCTCAAAGATACATTCTCAGAACAAAACATTAGTGTTGTAGCCAGAATTTCCTAGGTCTGAACAACCCAAGTATTATACATATGGTATTATATTGACAGGAATAACAAATTTCCCTGGCTTGTACAACTCTTGTGATTTGGGCTGCTTGTGGGGATGCAAAGGAGAGGCATTCATAAGTGCTCTGAAAAATGTGTAACTCTTCTGGCATTGCTACGTCTTTACTTGCCAGTCTCTTCCCTCTCGGAGATGCTGTGATTCTATTCGGTGGTGAGATCTCCAGTTCTACAATGCTAGGCCCCAGTTTCTGCTCTAAAAAACCCCAAAAATCACACAGCTCCATAAAATGGTTATCTTTGATTTTGTCCCCAGTCAATGTTTATCCAACGTGAAAACCCTGACCCACTGGCACCCAATCTCTTTTCATCCACAAGTGAGCTTGTCTTTGTTTTTCAATGCAACACTGTGCCTTGACCTCTTGCCATTCTCCCAGAATTTTTATTCTCTCCCTTTTTAGTGACTTCTACTAGTTTGACCATGTTTTTATGTTTCTTTCTCAGAGGATTGTTGAACAAAACTCAATACCATGTTGATTGGATGTATACCTATAGCCACTGTTTTCACTGAAGTTACAGACGGCTTTAAGCATGGATTTTAGGGTTGGAAACAGATATGAATTAGATGAGTGCGGTGTGGTTCCATAGGTAAAATATTTGGGATTAAAATTGTGGAGGCAGAGCAATAGCAAATGGAGTGGTCATGCTAAGTAAATACATGATCAAAAAGAAGTCAATGCGAAAACTGAATACCCATAGTATGAGACCCTACAAGGAGTGTCCTTATGTTCTTGAACAAATAATGCTAGAGGGAAGTAAATACAACCAATGTTTCCAAGATGGTCAGGATATGGACTATCAGCTAGGAGACCGATGGCATCACCTTCATCTGAGCTGTTTTTGGCTGAGCATAGAGAAGTGGAGGCAGGATTTGAAAGATGAGTGCTTTTGATTGTGACAAAATTTACAATCCATGATGTAAACCATAAGTCCAGATAATGGTTGTTCCAGGGTATACTATAATTCATTATACTTGGATCCTTTCCATATTTCCTTCTATCTATATTTTTTGATCCCTTATATGTTCAGTATGGATGCAGTAGCTCCAAATTTCACGTTTTTATACAACTACTTTTCAAGATGTAAAAAAGGAGCTATCTCTTTATATGACAAGATCTTTCATTATAAATGAATCTTCATCAGATCCACCCCCAGCAGACTTTACCCTTCTAGTTGGTCAGGACGGGGTCACATGAAATACCCCTAGACCAATCAGTTGTAAATGGTAATTGATTAATCATGATTTAATCCCTCAAGGTTGGGTAAATTTCTGAACAAAATCAGTTTAGTTTTCAAGGAAGAATGGGGGAATGCCTGTTGGGTACTCAACCACTGGTGTCTGCCATAAAAGTTGTTGTGTAAGATAGAGATTACTAAAAATAATGTAGACCTCAAATCTTGGTTCTTATTAAAATGGCTGTATAGCTACTTCATATTGTTGCTATCGGGAACATCTTTGAAGGAGAGTAACCTGCTTAGTCCCAGTCTTTAGTTCCTAGAGAAGAGTATTTCAAACGTTTAAATTTTATTTTTGTTTTTCTGACATGACACTCGTTCTCCTGCAGAGCGTATTTCCTATGAGCAGCCCCACTTCACTGAACACAGTGTTGATAAAGTAGGCTTCTAGCTTGATTACTAGGAAACTAGCTTTAGCTCTTCTCTTTCCTTTCATACTCCAGGAAGTATATCAGAATGCATGTGAGTGAACGGATATAATTAGAGGAATAACCTTGAAGCCACTGTAATTTGTGAGAAAACAGTAAGTCATTCTCCAACTTCAGTGTTTGACCTATTGTTATTACCACCAAATTATGGACCTTGTGACACATATCACAAGTAATTGAAATACAGCAGTGTGTCTGGACCCCTAGGTCAAAAGCTTTCATCTAGAGGACAGCCCTCTTCTGTCTTTGTGACCACGGTGTTATTGCCATTACACTGTTGCATTTCTTGGACCCATAATGTTTAAAATTGAATGGTGAGATTAAAAAGAGAAGAGAAAATCCTAGGCAGCTGAAGTTGGAAACACACGAACAGTAACACTCAGCCCATTGTTAAGCATATTATAAAAACTTAAAAAAACAGAGTCTACAAATATAGGGATTTACGAATAAATTCAGAATTTTTATGACAAAAGTCAGTTACATTGTAGTAGGGGAGATATTATGCAGCCACATTTGGCACAAGTTTCTGGAGGACAAGGTTTAGACCGAGTGGAGAGCAGTAACAGAGTTAAATGTTGGCATTAAGACAAAAACTCCTTAAATAGAGAGGAGGAATATATCAGTACAAAATCAATAGAATAAGAAGAGTGGGTTGGAAGACCTCAGCCAGAGCAAAACTATCCCAAATGAGAGACTTTTCACTAAATTACAAAACATTTTCTTTTCTTGAGAGAGCAGGGGATTTGGAGTTTAATCCCAACTTTACCTCTTACCGCCTATGTGACCATGGGCAAGCAAGACCATGAAATTCCCTGAGTCATCATAGTTCTTAGATACCTTATCCGATGTATTAGAAAAATATGTACCTCACAGGGTTGTTATTTGAATTATAGAAAATAGTTCAAAGCATATGACTTAGATAAAAGTTTACAAAACCGAGGCCATTATTATAACTTCATCTTCCCCTACTCTTTTACTTTTGCAATGACCCACTAGCAAAGGAATGTTGTATTCAAAACCTTGATAATGGTAGTAACGATAATGAATCAGTATATATACGATACGTTGTGCTACATACTTAATCTGTCCTCTTGGCAGTCTTATAAGATAATGTTATTGATTTTCCAGTTTACAGAGTAGAAAACTAAGACTTAGATTATATATATTTTGGTAGTCTCCAGAGTCCATATTTTTAATGACTCATCTCTACTTACTTTCTCTCCTCTCCCCCAACACACCTACACACCTCTAAAGTCACCCTGTGGGCTTAATTCTTTAAATTTCCACCCAGGCTGAAATCACAGTGATTAAAAACCACATGTGCCTTCATGCTTTTACTCCCTGCTGAATCCAGTGCCTGGGGGGTTAGTTTACACTACTGCTTACGGGCTGGGGCTTGCTGCCAGCAAAGTTTCCCATTTTCTAAGCAGCTGGGAGAACAACGCCAGCTGTGCTGAACTGTGTGTGAATCGCATCCCCTGAACTAGGAGACAGCTGTGCTTATCTGTAGGAGGACTCGGGAAGATTGTTTTGTATTTTATAAGGCACTCCTGGCAAGATGAGAGAGCTTTCTGATTTGATAAGAGACTAAAATCAAGAAGGGAACTTTTTAGTATTTCCCCATTGTAGACACTTTTCAACCTCTTATATTTACTCACACAAAGTTTGTGAGTCTCAGATAAATAGAAGACAGTCGTTTTAAAGACACTTTAATTGTTTTCCTTAAGGTGCAATTTTTACACCTGACATTCTCCATGCCTCACATCTGAGATAACAGCATTTTGTTGCTGCAGGCTTCCCCTGGAATAATTTCTGAAGCACTGTTCTGTCTTGTTACCTGCTGTACTTTCCTTCCAGTGTGTGGATGAAACAATAATGGGATAAGTCAATGCTGCTGCTTCTGATCCTAGATTTAAAGCACTGACACCGTACATAATCATAGTGTCTGTAGGCCAAAGCAGGCATGGGGCTAGAGATCTACCAGTTGAATGAGACTATGGGAAGGATAGGATATGAAAATAACAGAGAAAACTGGCAGCTTTATCATAGATTTTGTTGTGGTATTGTCTAAAGCTACTCATGTTTTCAGTATAGCTCTTACTTTATAATTATGAAATCCAGTTTTTAATTTAAAAAAAGAGACCAATACTGTATTGTACAGTGTTATGATAGACCATGGTCAAATTTTCAACGATTCTGAAAAAACTGGGTTACAAAGGAAATTTACATGAGGCAGAATTTCAGATGTACTTTGAAACAACAGGGGAGCTGACATTTTACTTAAAACTAGGAAAACACATTCTGTACATAAGTATAGATAATGTGTGTGCTTATGTGCAGGGTGGGACAAACATAGGCTGCTTTGTATGTAAAATACAAGAATAAACTCTGTTGTGTGCACTCACAACTGTAAACCTACTTTTGCCCCATCCTGTATGTAAGTAAGAACGAAAGTTTATTTATGTACCACCACCAGTCCCCATACTCTTAGAGCCTCCATTTTCCCAGCAAAATACCAGAATTTATCTTCAGAAGCAGAGGCATGTTTGACAGCACCTTAAAGAATATAAGTGTATAAAAGCCTTGAGAGCTAAAGAAGCCATCACTCTGTCATATTTTATTTTACCAAGAATAAAGGTAGGAAAACAACTACTTGATTTTGTGTAAACATGTC
Source organism: Myotis nattereri (assembly GCF_964212035.1). Classification (NCBI taxonomy): domain Eukaryota; kingdom Metazoa; phylum Chordata; class Mammalia; order Chiroptera; family Vespertilionidae; genus Myotis; species Myotis nattereri. The sequence continues at coordinate 23,122,372 of NC_138088.1, forward strand.
CTTGATTGAATGCGAGCACATGTGAACTTTTCTTTTTCAAACACACACAATATTATAATCACAGATATGGAAAGGCAAGTACTATGAGATTTCATGAATAAAACCATGACATATTGAAACTGAAGGGAACGTGCTTGCTTATGCAAAAATCTCATTTTGCCAGTTATAGTTACTTTGCTCTCAGAACCATTCTCTATCCAAGGTTTTTTGACTGCTGGTTTTCAGCCAGGTTTACCCCATGGGAGACAAGTGGCAAACAATCATCCACGATTGGTGTTTCAGCTGCTTGTCATGGCTTCATCTTTCCCATCTCCTCTAGTGCTAGGAATGATACCAGTTCATGCTGATGGTGAGTTGAGGGCTGCCTTACAATAATCAATTTCCTATATTAAATTTAATGTTTGAAACGCCTGAAGTAGTTTCTATTTTCCTCACTGGATCCTGACTGGTAAACTTACTAAAAGAATTGTGATGAGCAGAGCTGGATTCTTGAGAAGTGTGTATGTGTGTGTGAAGCCTGAACTAAGTGTGCTATAAGAGTTATCAGACTTAATCTTAACAACCACCCTGAAAAGTATTTTAATTGTAGTTACACTAAAAGAAAAGAGAAACTCAGAGAAGCAAATTAACTTCCCAGGCTGCAAATCTAGAATATGGTGAAGTTCGGATACAAATATAGGTTATTTTAAACTATAAAAACCAGTATTTTATTCTTGGGCTAAAAGGCATATTTTTAAAATAACTAAGAATGGTATTAATCTAAATGTGGGAATTTGGAGTTTTTTGATAAACATTTCTTTCAACAGAGTTTTAAATATAAATATTGAGAAGCATTATTTGATCATGGATTTTTGTGCCATTCCTAGATGCCAAAAACCCTGTTTGATGGAGCTTGGGTATAGATGTCTGGAGGCAGATTAGAAAAGAGTAACTGAGATAGTCCATCTTTAAAATATTTTGCAGATGGTTTCTGTACTCACATTTCCATAACTTATCTCAAATAATTTATTTCTGTGCCAAGTATCTTCTGTAGCATATCTCAAACAACTATACAGCATGAAAAAACAGTGCTATTTTTTTCTACATGGACCTTATTGCCTTAAAATGAGTCTGATGTTAAATGAAACATAGATTGCTATAACAACATAGGAAAAGGCAATCTGGCCTAGTCTCAGGATCATGGAACCCTTTCCTGAGAAACTAATATTATTAACAGGAGACCTGAGGAAAGGGCTCATGACAAGGCTTGGAGGTGAGGTGATATATGTGAAATATTTTAGTTAGTTTCATTTTGTTATATGGATGGGCCTTTATGAAAGCAAGAAGTAAGTAAAGTCGTCTAAGCAGGAAGAGACACAACTCTTACCCAAGGCTTTGTAATCTGTAACAAAAAGTTTAAAGTGAAGATACATTTTAAAGGTCAATGAAAACCCATCAGTGCATTGTAAAAACAAATGGATTTTTTGATAGGTCATTTTTGCATTATTTTAGGGAATGGACCCAGAGAGGAGCAAAAAGTGCAGCAGTAGAGCTCAGAAACATATTGTATTTGTCCAAGTTAGCTCAGAGTGGTGATAGTAAAGGAGGGAAGATATTGATTGATAGGATTGGACTATCTGTGGTCGGCAAACTGCGGCTCTTTGGCCCCCTGAGTGTGGCTCTTCCACAAAATACCACGTGCAGGCACACACGTACAGTGCGATTGAAACTTCGGGGCCCATGTGCAGAAGTCGGTATTTTGTGAGCTGGTAACTGGTGAAGGAGAATGGTGAGTCAAAGATGACTTTTAGAGCTCAGGTAATAATGAGAGCTTGAGGATCATACTCATAATTATAAGCAAAGTAATGGTAATTAGAACCTTGTGAGTCCATTAGTAGGGATAGACTTGGAAAACCAACAAAAGCAACTGAGGGTTTAAAACTAAAATATTTAAAGAACATCTGGAGGAGACATCCTGCACAGGAAAATCCTACATGGAGCAAGCTGAGAGGTAGATTGATAAGCTAGACTGGCTTTACTTGAAACTAGGGAAAAATAGGGTTTTCAGAAGAAAATGGTTTTTCACAGACTTGAATATTAAGAACGTATGGAAGATAAAGAGGGAAATGTCCACTGAAATGAAAAATTTTTTATTTCTGGTTAGAATGCAGTGGGTTTTGATAAACCAGTGGCTCTACAAATAACTAGAAAAGCCAGATACGCAGCAAGAATAAGCAGAAAATGAAGAAGAAGGGGACAAAAGCAATATTCAAAGAAATAATAGTCTAAAATTAATTGCCTAAATTCATTTTCCTATCTGAAAGGAAACCAACTCAAAAATTCAAGAGGCTTGCCCTGGCTGGTGTGGTTCGCTGGCTAAGCATCATCCCATGCACCAAAGCATTGCCGGTTCAATTCCAGATCAGGGCACATACCCAGGCTGTGGGTTTGATACCCAGTGGGGGTGGGTACAGGATGTAACCAACTAATGATTCTTTCTCTCTTCCCTCACTCAAAGAAAAAAAAATTCCAAGAGGGCTTAGTAGATCGAAAGCATGATATGAGAAAAAGCCTGACAACTCAGTCCAACATAGTCAAACTACTAATAATAAGAGTTAGCTAAAGTCTTAAGAGCAGCCAGAGAAGACAGACCAGTTTCCTTTATAGGAGATTCATGAAAACTTATGACTGCCTTCAAAAGAAATAATGAAAGCATGAAGAAAATTAAATGATATATTTAAGGTGAAAGAAAACAACTGACAATCTATAAGTAATGATAATATCCTTTAGAGAAAAAGCTGCAATAGGATCCTTGCAGAAAAATCAACAATTGAGGGGATTTCTCACCATCGGGCATTTTCAAAAAGAAATATTTAAGGAAGTTGCCCAGACCGGTTTAGCTCAGTGGATAGAGCGTCAGCCTGCTGACTCAAGGGTCCCAGGTTCGATTCTGGTCAAGGGCATGTACCTGGGTTGCGGGCACTTCCCCAGTAGGGATTGTGCAGGAGGCAGCTGATCAATGTTTCTAACTCTCTATCACTCTCCCTTCCTCTCTGTAAATAATCAATAAAATATATTTTAAAAAAATATTTAAGGAAGTTATTCAGGTGTAAGAATTTTTTTCCAAATAGAAAATGTAAATGCAATAGAAAAAAAGTACATATCTGAGAAATAGTAATAAGTGTTGAATGCACAAAGTAATATTATAATTGCCCTACTATACTTAAAATATGTTTATAATTAAAATTTATGATGATAATGTAAAATTGAATATTTAATTTTCTATGACTCAACATTATAGAAGAGTAGTAAAAGTAATGTTTTATGCTAATTCTTAGTAAATCAGAAGTATATTTTAAAGCAAAAGAAGTCAAAATGTAAATATAACTGAGGAGGTACTAGAGAAGGACAACTGAATAATATATTTCATTAGCCCCCCCATAAAAAAGAGTAGATTAAAGAATATATTGTATGATGTTTTAGAGAGACACACTTTAAATATAGAGACAAGTAAAAGATTGCTTCAATCACTCATAAAAAGATTGCTAATTAAGTTATGCTACTATCAGACAAAATAGAATTTGAGACATGAAAAGAAGCATTTCACAGTGATGAAGAGGTCTTTCAAAAAAGACTATAACACTATTATAAATCTCTATGAACCCAACAAAATAATGTAAAAAAATAAAATATATATAGTTAAAGTTCATAAAACTGGACATTTGCTCCCTATCATTGTTTAGTAATCTTTCCTTGCTATCATGAGCAACCACAGCACTGAAAGAAATGTTACTTAGAACTACTTTCAAATACAGGACAATAAATATTAGAATACTAAATCCCAGAGAGAAGGAAAACAAACAAGATGAGTGCACCTTTGCCTTAAAGTCTTTCTAGAGACAATTTGTGGACAATATAAATGTTGCGAGAAATAAGATAAAAATAAAAAAATTAGTTGTATTTTTGTATAATAACAATGAAAAATCAGATGATGAAAATTTCAAAATAACTTTTACATTAGCATCAAAACCAAAATACTTGGAAATACAAGATGTTCACACTGAAAACTATGAGTAATTATTGAAGGAAATTAAACTATGTTCACAGATTGAGAGTCAATACTGTTAAGTTTCATTTCTATCCAGATTGTTCTACATATTAAACATAATTTCAGTCAACATCCCCACAGGCATTTTTATAAAATTTATCAAGCTGATCTACAAATTATCTAAAATTTATTTTTTCAAATACTTTTATTGATATCAGAGAGGAAGGAGAGGGAGAGAGAGAAACATCAATGATGAAAAAGAATAATTAATCAGCTATCTCCTGCATGCCCTTCACTGGGGATTGAGCCTGCAATTGGAGAGGTGACCTCTTGGTTTATAGGTTGACGCCCAACCACTGTTCCATACTAGCGAGGTTATTTTATTTAAAAACTTAATAGAAAACTATAATATTCAAGATAGTATGTTACTGCCATAAAAGTAAGCACAGAAATGGAACAGAATTGAAAGTCCAGAAATAGATCCACACATATATGGTCAATTTAATTTTCACACTAGTTCCAAGGTATTTAAAAGGAAAAGAAAAGCATTTTCATCAAATGGTGCTTGAACAACTAGTTATCTATATGAAAAGATGTACTGTACATCACTCCATAAACAAAAATCAATACAAAGTTGCCCATGACTTTAAACATAAATCTAAATCTTCAAACATCAAGAAAATCTTGGTAAACTTGTTGTAGCCAAATATTATAAAGGAAAAAATTGATAAATTATACTTTATTACATACAAGAACTTGTGCTTTCTGAAAGATTTGATTAAGAAAAATTACAGGCTTGTAGAAATTATATATATATATCCTGGCAAATAATTTATAGAAGAAGATAGTCTAAAAATGATATGTGAATGTTCATTAAGTACTGTAAACATATTGAACATCATTAGTAATCACAGAAAAGCAGCTTAATATTCTCGGATCCCAATGGCATGAAATTAGAAATCACCTACAGTAAAAACACTCAAAAACATGGAGGCTAAATAGCATGTTATTAAACAATGAATAGGTCACCAATGAAATCAAGAAAGAAATCAAATGTCCTGGAAACAAATGAAAATGAACACACAACACCACCAAATCTATGGGACACAGCGAAAACAGTCCTGAGAGGGAAGTTCATAGCACTACAGGCCTATCTCAAAATATAAGAACAATTAATAATAAACTATTTAACCCTACAACCTAAAGAAATAGAAAGAGAACAAGAAAACCCCAGAGTAAGTAGAAAGAAGGAAATAATAAAGATCAGAGCAGAAATAAATTACATAAAAACAATAGAAAAAAGTCAATGAAAACATGAGCTGGTTCTTTGAAAAGATAAATAAGATTTATGAACCTTAACCAGACTCATCAAGAAACAAAGAGAGAGAACCCAAACAAATAAAATCAGAAGCGAAAGTGGTGAAGTAACACCACAGAAATAAAAATTATAAGAACAGCCGAAACCGGTTTGGCTCAGTGGATAGAGCGTCGGCCTGCGACTGAAAGGTCCCAGGTTCGATTCCGGTCAAGGGCATGTACCTGGGTTGCGGGCATATCCCCAGTAGGAGGTGTGCAGGAGGCAGCTGATCGATGTTTCTCTCTCATCGATGTTTCTAACTCTCTATCTCTCTCCTTTCCTCTCTGTAAAAAATCAATAAAATATATTTTAAAAAAAATTATAAGAACAAGTATATGCCAATGTGAATGAAACGGGACGAAAGATACACTCTTTTAAAACTGAATCAAAGCCTGAGTAGGCTAGTAACAACTGATAAAATGAAGCAGTGAACAAAAGCCCTGGTCCGGACTGCTTCCCAGGGAGTTTTACCAAACATTCAAAGAACTAATACCTATCCCTCTTGAACAATTCCAAAAATCCAAGAGGATGAAATACTTCCAAGTTCTTTTATGAGGCGAGCACAGCATAACCCTAATGCCAAAACCAGATAAAAGACACAACAAAGAAAATTACAGGCCAGTATCCCTGATGAACACAAATGCTAAAATCCTAAAAAAATAAAAATAAAAAAATAGAAAATTAGATCCAACAATATATTAAAAAGATCTTACACCATGACCAAGTGGGATTTATTCCAGGGATGCAAGGCTGGTACAATATTTGCAAATCAATAAACATGATACTCACATAAACAAATTGAAAGACAAAGAAATCACAAGATCATATCAATACGCAAAAACAGCATTTGACAAAAATCTATCACCCACTTTTTTAAAATATATTTTTTATTGATTTCAGAGAGGAAGGGAGAGAGAGAAACATTAATGATGAGCATATCATTGACCAGCGGCCTCCTGCATGCCTCACACTAAGGAAACAAAAGACCTGTACTCAGAAAACTACAGGACATTGAAAAAAGAGAAAGAAGAAATAAACAAGTGGAAGAATATACTGTGTTCATGGACTGTTAGAATTATCATTAAAATGGTCATACTACTCAATGCAATCCCTATTAAAATACCAACAGCATATTTCACAAATATTCCAAAAATTCATATGGAACCAAAAAAGACCCCGAATAGCCCCAACAATATTGAGAAAGAAGAACAAAGTTGGAGGGATCACAATACCAGAGATCAAGTTACACTGTAAAGCCACTGAACTCAAAACAGCCTGGTTCTGTCATAAGAACAGGCATATAGATCAATGGAACAGAACAGAGACCTCAGAAATCAACCCAAGGCATTATGCTTTGAATTACTTTTAATTAATGCAAATTAATATTTGATGAGGCAAGAGCATAATGGAGCAGAAACAGTCTCTTCAATAAATGATGTTGGGAAAATTGGACAGGTACATCCAACACAATGAAACTAGACCATCAACTTACATCATACACAAGAATAAACTCAAAATAGATAAAAGACTTAAATGTAAGATGTGAATTATAAAAATTCTAGGAGAAACCTTAGGTAGCAAAATATTTACAGATACATCTCCTAGGGCAAAGGAAACTAAGGAGAAAATAAACAAATGGGACTGTATCAAAATAAAAAGCTTCTGCACAGCAAAAGAAACTACCAACAAAATGAAAAGATGGCCCACTGCCTGGGAGAACATATTTGCCAATAATTCAACCAGTAAGGGGTTAATTTTCAAAATATATAGGGAACTCATACAACTTAACAAAAGGAAGACAAACCATTTTAAAAATGGGCAAAGGCTCTAAATAGACAGTTCTCCAAAGTGGACATAGAAAAGGTCCAAGAGACATAAAAAAAAAAAACAACGCTCAAAATCATTGATCATCAGAGAGATGCAAATTAAATGAACAATGAGGTACCATCTCACACCTGTCAGAATGGCTATCATTAACAAATCAACAAAGTACAAGTGGTGTAGAGAAAGGGAACCCTAGTACACTGCTAGTGGGAATGCAGATTGGTGCAGCCACAGTAGGAAACAGTATGGAGTTTCCTTAAAAAAATTGAAAACGGAATTCCCATTTGACCCAGATCCCACTTCAAGGAATACATCCTCAGAATACTGAAAGACCAATCAGAAAGAATATATGCACCCCTATGTTCACACTAGCGCATTTTACAATAGCTAAGATTTGGAAACAATGCAAGTGCCCATCAGCAGATGAGTAGATAAAAAAGCTACGGTTCATTTACACAATGGAATACTATGCAGTTATAAAAAAAGAAAGAACTACCATTTGCAACAGAATGGATGGACCTGGAGAGTACTAGTATTATGCTGAGCAAAATAAGCCAGTTGGAGAAAGATAGGTATCACATGATCTCACTCATGTGGAATCTAATGAACAAACTAGACCCAGAGATACAGAAGCATGGAACAGACTGCAGAATCTCAGAGGAATGGTGGGAGAGGGTAGGTGGGTGGGAAGAGATCAACCAAAGAACTCATATGCATAACACATGGACACATTCAATAGGTTTGTGAAGGCCTGGGGTCGGGGGCGGGCTAGAAAAAGTCAATGGGGGAAAATGGGTGCTGGGGTTCTTGTTCCAGCATCAAGAAGGGTTCAGGAATCTGGAGAAGGCTGTGGGTAAATTATATAGGAGTCCAGAGACAAAGCATAATTTTGAAAGGCATTTGGGGGTCAGAGGAGTTTAGCTTAAAGGAAACTAACTTCTTGTCTCAGGACCCCATGCTTTTTATTAACACAATTTGTCCTGAGAGGAGGCAGAGATATACACTTCAAAGGGTCAGGTTTTCGTATACAGAGTCCATTGTCAGAATGAATTAGCCTACGGCTGTTCAGGTGTTTGGCCAGTAGGAGGCAATAACATGTAGGTTAAGATGCCCTGAGCTGTCTGGCAGCCAACAATCATCCCTTTTCAGGTTTGGGGAAATGCCCTCAGCCATTCCCAACAGGTGACTACATGTGTGACTCAGCCCTTGTTGAGTCCCCAAGTTCCATCAACCTTTTGATGAAACTCCTGCAATTATGACATGCTAGAATTGGCTTCCAGCAAATGGGGACATATGTAATATTTTCAATAATAAAGATTTTAAAAAACTTGCTACTTAGAATATGATGGAATATAAACAATATCAAACCACCATCTTGACAAAATACCTTGCCAAGTATGATATCCTCATTTTTCTTAGTACCAGTAGGCATTATAAAAATTCTACAACCTTACCAAAGCATTGATTGGGTAGTCAATTTTTAAAGAATGTAGACATTATGTTAATGTTAGTGCAACTGTTCCAACTACTGAATATCTGAAAATAAACACACATTGACCGCGGAATATTACTGAGAGGAAGGGCTATATAATGGGTAAGAAGAGCACCAAGTACTTGACCCAGCCATCCTTGATTCAAATTCCAGCTTTCATTTAAGAGCTGTGTTGCCTTGAGCAAGCTACCAAGCACTCTAGTTCGTTTCCTCATCTACGAAATGGAGATAAGAGAAGTCCTTACCTCACTGAGTTACTGTGAGTTCATTTACATCGACAGTGCCAAGATATAGGAAGCACAAGAAGCACACAATTTGTATAAGCTGTTAGTATAGTTGGAGCCACACTCCCCATATTTGCCTTTTGAGTATTGCATTTGTGCAATGTAGAGGTCCCTGGTAGATCTTTAAGTTAGAATAAGTATTGACACTGAGAAGAATATCATGGGATACACTTGGCATCAGTTTACCCAGAAGATTATAGGACAGGGACTACATCTTTCCAGGCAACATCACACTTTTGTCTCCACAGGAGTCCCAGCAGCAGTAGCTGGCATGGCAGTTCACACAAAGGTTGGGAAGCTGTGTTTTCCCGAGATGACAGCCAGGTGCAAGGAGATGAGATTCACATCAATGGGAGTGAAGTTCATCATGATGCAAACATATCTGATGAATGCCTTGTGTCTGGAATATGGGGTGTTAGAGTAGTACAGTGTTAGTATAAGATGTTCTGCTGTTCTGACACAATATAGATGAGAAACTTTGAAACTAACAAAAGGAAAAACTAGCATGTCTTTCTCCCCACCCCGCCACCCAGTATTCCTCTTGGCAATCCATAATTAAAATAGGGCCCTAGCCAATGTGGCTCAGTTGGTTGGGTGTCATCCTGTGCACCAAAAGGTTGCCAGTTTGATTCCTGTTCAGAACACATTCCCAGGTTGCGGGTTCCATCCCGGGTAGGGGGGTGTGCAGGAAGCAGTTGATCAAGGTTATCCTCCCATTCTCTCCCTTTCCCTTCTTCTCTTTCTAAACATCAATTTTAAAATATCTTTTTAAAAAAATCCATTATAATAGGATTTTGACAGGGTTTTCCAGCAGACATTCTAGCTTGTCAGAGTTGTGGAAGCTTACATCACAGAAATTTAAATGTTGGATTTTGTAAAAAGATACAGATGGTCTATGTATATTAGTCACGTGGAGAAAAAGTTGGCATTTTATGAGGAAACAGAAAATACCTTGGATTGTTGTTATGCTTCTTTTCTGTACCAAAGGATTGTAGACATATCTCTAAATAGGACTGAGGCTTATGTCTGAAAGCATGTTTAAAACTGGACAAAACTGTACTGTAGCTTAACTGAAAGCACAGAATACATATTACAGAAGCGAGATTGCAATAAAATAAGCTTCCTGTATAAAGATAATATTGAGGAGGACTCTATCTCTAGATGGTCATAATTTGGATTGTTTGCAAATACATCTTGCAGTTAGAGTAAGAGCTAACTTACTGAACGTAATCACTTAATATTCATTTAGATCCTCAAAATAAGAATAAAACAACAAAAGAGGCAGAACTTCCCAATTTATGTTTGGACACAGATAATACTGAGAAACTTATTGTGTCATTAATAGACTGACAAGCTCAGGCATTTTGAAACGACACCGGTGTTGTATGAATAAGCACAGGTCACCAACACAGAAAGGGTGGCTCTCTTCCTATTCACTATAGTAGGAGAACAGATCTCTGATTTCTTTAGGATACGAGCCTTTAAATTAGGTCAAAAATCCTCTTTGAAAAGTTACTTAATACTTTGGCCCCTTTATGGAATAGGGAGAGGGAAAATGGGAAGCTGTGTATATGTACCTGCATGCATATTTACATATTAAACTTAAGAGGTTTAAAGCCTTGGAAGCCAATTTCATTTTCCTTTGAAACCTTGATTAAGAACACTTCATGTGGATCAGACAGGAATGTCATCAGATATTAGGAAAAATGGCTCCTTCTACGGTAAACGTTTCAAGTTACATTTGCCTAGAAGAATTTTCAGTTGTTGAACATGAGTTGTAATGAGTTAAAAAAAAATTGGGGTCCTGGGTTTTGTAGTCTGATGACTCTACCGAGCCTTTCAAGTAAATTTATGTTCTTGTCCTGCACAGGTTAATTGACTGAATTGTGAAACTCAGAAGAACTTTGTTCAATAAGTTTAACAGAGTCTCTAATATGATGCATTACCCTACTCCAATTTACTATCGATTTCACAGAAATAATTCTGTTGATTTTTCATGAAAGTAAACCTGGATAAAAGGATAAAAGGACATGCATAATTTTTCTGAAGACGTAACATTATGCAGTTATTTTCTGTGAGTAGGTATGACCCATTGCTTGGGCCTCCAGCAAAATTCCCGACCATTTGCTAGGCTTGCCTGTGCTCATTGCTTGTGTGGCCAGCGCTTTGGTAATCGCAGAGAGTCATGCATCTTAACACACATAGCTCTCAGACCCTTAAGAGCCTCATAGAATGTCTTATAAGCTTTCCTAACGAAATAACAGTATTCTAGCAGTTGTCCTAATCTGTCTGCAAAACAGTCTTCATGCTCATAGAGTGATACTTCATCCCGTGGGTGTTTGAGTCGCCCAGAGAAGGTTTACTATGGCCATTTTGGATTTCAAAGTAAACACATTTGTAAACAGCCAGCATAAAGGATCACAATGCTACTGACAGGGCTTTGTTGATGCCGGGAGGAAAGTAGACAAGGCACAGATTGAGCTTAAACGTCCTCTCTAGACTACGGGTTTTGCACAGCCTTTATATAGAAAAATCAAAAGGAAATAAATACAATCCATACATAGCAAAGGTTAATGAGTCAAAAAGAGGATTAGGGAATATATGTTTTCGAACGGGAAAGCCACAGCCACTGGTGACATCCTGAATAGCGGGGGACCTTCTTCGGCAGAAGGCTTTATGCTATTACAGAGCCCTCAGGTAAACCAAGTATTTTCATGTTTGAGAGAGAAATTTACCAAGAATCCTCAACACTATTCATGCCAATTCATCAGTTAGGAAAAACTTTCTTCTTCCTATGGTGATATTGGAAACAACTTTAACATCTAAATGGGTTCTGGGAGGTTTTTAATGAAAATTATTAATTATTAAAGTACCGATTATAGCTAACAGTTTGCCCATAGAGAAATGTTAATAACAATGTGTGTTATTCTGTTCAAAGTCCATTGTCTTTTGAGTTGTGAACAGGTGTAGAAGCTGTGTCGTCTGAAGTACATAGGAGTGCTTCATGAAATCCTGTTTAATGTTTGCCAAACATTTGTCATTCCTGCCAATGAACAGATTTTACATTTCTGGCTTCAATACACAAAAAGACTTAAAGATGTGTAGTTGTCTAGTATTACTACCTTTCAAATTACAAATTTTGTTACCTTTTCAAGAATTTCAGGCTTGGCATATAATGGAGCTAATTAAATTTTTTTTCCCTAGGAAGCAGCCAGCCCCAGGCACATAACCTCACTTACTACTTCCCTTCTCTCATTTATTCTGTATGTGAGATGAGACTCTGCAGGCTGCAAAGGTAGAGTACTCAGACCAGGCAGCTGCTGATGGATCTTAGGAACTACAGAGTGGGCGTTTGAGTCTCAACCTTGACAGCACACATCACAGAGAGGGGATGCTGAAGGCATATCTTTCGGTCTTAGTTGGTTGTGGATGACAATGTGTCAAACGGAAATTATGGAAGAGGCATTAGTTGTATTAAAATGAACCAACCTGGCTTAGCTGTAAGGTATTTTGCAAGATTCTAGGAGTACCACCCCATTTTCCCCTGAGATTAATTTGTGAACAACTCAGACAATATAGTAATTGAAAATGGAATCATGTGGGCAAAAGGTTTCTTTTAGTGATGTCATTAATGCAGCTTCATGATTAAGCCATTTTGTCCATCTTCACAAGAAGGGGATTATTCTTAAGCATTTAAAAATACTTAACTATTTAGCAGTCACCCTACCAGGTTCTTTACACATGCTGTTTAAATTTAATAAGCATTTTTTTCCAACTTAATATTTCAGGAAACCAGGATGAAACTGGTTAAATGATTTGCCCAAATGGCAAGCTAGGAATTTAAAGCCAATTTTGACTGAAAAGCCTTGTCTTTCTTTACTATCACTGCATGTACATTGAAAAGTTCTGTGTTTAACATAGAAAATTTTAGGTGAAATTGCTTGGGAAATTTTCATGAAAGTAAGCAGTATTCATGCATGTATACATTTGTATGTGTGTATGATATTTATCATAAACAAATATCATACACTATCAATTCCCTGAAAGGAAGACTTTTTAGTTGTTCTTATAAAATTATATGTAATATAGCTCTTATTATGGATAGTCATATGTTATAGAAGGGCCTAGTAATCACCCCTGCAAAAGGGAGAGCCATTAAAAGGAAAGCAATGATCATCTGGACCTTATAATATTATATAGAATTTATAGAACCCATTTCACTAAAAACCAGCAGAAAGAAGTCAATCTAACATATCATCTTAAAAGATAAAATGGATTTGTGCAGAAGATAAATAAATGCTCAAATATAGATGGATAGATTGATGTAGATAATTACACATATCTATATGTAAAATTTGAATGAACTCATTTCTAGTATAAAAATAAAGTGGCGCATTTCAGTTTCAATAACAATAAATCTCTCTAAATTCCTGATTGCACTCTTGACTAGTATTTCTTTCTTTTCCCTCCTACAGTTGGACAGTGTCACCTCCCTAATCCAAGCAGCCAAAAATCTAATGAATGCTGTCGTGCAAACAGTGAAAATGTCTTACATTGCCTCAACCAAGATCATCCGAATTCAGAGTCCTACTGGGCCCCGGCACCCAGTTGTGATGTGGAGAATGAAGGCTCCTGCAAAAAAGCCCTTGATTAAAAGAGAGAAGCCAGAAGAAACTTGTGCAGCTATCAGACGAGGCTCCGCAAAGAAAAAAATCCACCCAGTGCAGGTCATGAGTGAATTTAGAGGAAGACAGGTCTACTGAAACCACTATTTTACTCTATGTCTATATTAAAAAGTCCTGGCTAAACACACTGCTTTAATTTTACACTTGTTTCATACTGTAAATTCATTATCTTTTAGAGTTTAAGCCACAAATAATATAAAACATTAAAGGTGGAACCAACATGAGCACCCTATATTTGGGGCCATGTTATCTCTGTATGCCTAATAAGTAATCAATATATGTTTGTTGAATGAATGAAAACTTCAGGTACCGTTCAGCTTTTCCCATCACAGAGAATATCTTACATTCACTACCAAATGAACATAGGAGATTCCAATGAGTCTTATTCATCGGTAATAGCTTGATTACATTCACCCGTTTACTTTTAAATTTAAAAATTGACACGAGCTCTTGACTTGGTTTTCAATTAAAAACAAAAGACCTCATAAAATATTTTCCCATTAAAACTTTTCTTACTTGGTCTGATCTGACACAGATGTGTGATCCTTGCTATGGGTGGGGAATCAATCTCTACATGTCTCTGTCTACTGCCAAATGATTAGGGTGATATCTATCAGAAACTAACCAACCTTGAGCAGTCAAGCTGCATCCTAGATTTTTAAGATCAGCATTGATTATTAATGAAGCAATTTATTAACATTATAAAAGTTACAATGAGTTTTGATGCCACAAATGTGCCTTCTAGGACCCCATTGTGTTTAGCAGTTCTGCATGTTGAGAACTGGGTTTAAGCGAGTCCATCAGAATTTATACATGGAGGGAGAGTTATTACCCACTTGGCGAAATGGGACATCTAACTACTAGGATATCCCTGAGTGAATTATGCCAACAGAAGTGTTAAGTAGTTCTGCATGACTCTAAAATTTCATTTGTATCAGCTTGCAATTGTAATTAAAAGGAAACAGCCAGTTTGAAAAACCTTTGACACTGAGTAAGATATATAACTGTGGAAAATGTATCATTGAACTATGAAGTAGAGTTCATGGCAATGTAGCTGGAGTGATTTTTAATAACACTCTTTTAAATAAAAGTCATTGAGGTCATTTTTTCTAACTGTGCTCCCAGTGCACAGTCTCAATCATTGTGCTCATCCCTAGTTGAGTTTGTAATGAACTTCATAATAGTCTGAGTCCAGTGCATTGCTTGTCTCTCTCATGCTTTCGCCTTTGCTCTCTGATGGAGTTGAATTTCAGTTACACTTTTTCTCATGCATAGAGCCACCATTCACAGAATTTTAAACATGGGTTCCCTATTCTACTTTATTAATGTGATACTACAATTGTAACTACCCTTTGTAAAACATTGCCAATAACATATTATTTCAACAGCCACCTCATCATAGTTTGATAAAGTAAAATTCAAAAATGCAGCACCAATTGATATTAGGACGACTAGTCTGAGTAACTCAAAGAAAAAAAAATGGGGAAAAGCATTTATTTAATCGGTTATATTAACTATGAGGAAGTGATAACTTTTATTCTAATGAATTATTTTATTTTTCTAAACTTGAGTTGCCTGGGCTCAGCACATAAACTTCCTAGGAGGTAACAGCAATAAGCTCTCCCCTGTTTTGAACTATACACTGGCCTACAGTAATTATTCTGGACAGAACCCACTCTCTAAAAGAGAAGGCAGTGCAGGAAGGAATTAAGAAGTTAAAAATAATTCTATGTTCTAGAACTACCTTGATAAATGAAGCAAAATAGTTTCTTTTGTTGAAATGTTACCATCACTTTCTACTCTAAGAGTAAACATTACAAGAGTGACATCTATAACACATCCTTTTCTCAGATAGAAGTGCAAATTTATAATTTAGTTAAGAAAATAAATGTTTAAGATATCACCATACTGCTAGGTGCATATCTTAGTTCTTAAAGCCACATGCTCAAGAATCACAACAGTCCCCTTTAGAAAATCTAATGTCCCTTTGATCCTGCCTCAGCTTTCCACAGGTTGGAAGTTAGAATGAGGCATTAGATTCCAAAAGAACAGAAGTAACTTGAAATTATTCAATTACCAAATATCCCCTGTATCTTTAAAATAAACCAACTCTACACAAAATGAGATGTGAACAAGGCCTCCTCTTCAAAGTAGGTAGATTTCCGACTTAGCTCAAAGTAAACAACTTATAATTAAAACTTATTATGAAAAAAATAAACTTGGAAAATAGCCCAGGAGTAAAGCCAGCTGTAGTAATCAAAGGTGTAATAAGACCAGGATGCATAGAGCTGAGAAAGGCATCTGTCTGCCTGGGTGAGTTTTTGCAGTTGGGCAACATTTCAAGAGTTAGTCCAATTCAAATCTGCTAATGATATAAGTGCTAATACACAGCAAAAATATTAACAAACCTTTGCATTACAAAGCATAGTTAAATGAATCTAACCAGTATGAATGAATGCATTAGATAGAATCTACACTAATAAAAGAGAAAAATGGTAATTGGCGTACGGTGATACTGTTTTCATTGGCTAATCAGGGCTATATGCAAATTAACTGCCAACTAAGATTGGCAGTTAACTGCCAACAAGATGGCGGCTAATTTGCATATGTAGGCACAATGCAGGGAGGCAAAAGGGAAAGCAGGAAGAAGCCCCCTGCCACTGACAGTGATCTGAAACCCAGGGGGGAGGGCCGCCTTTGCCCTGCCCCCCAGCCATGATCGGAGAATCAGGCGCCTTTGCCGCCCTGGCCAGTGATAGCAGGAAGTAGGGGTGGAGCCAGCGATGGGAGCTGGGCACGGTCGAAGCTGGCAGTCCCAGGAGCTAGGGGTCCCTTGCCTGTGCCTAAAGCGGAGCCCACGATCGCGGCGCCCCCCGCTGCCATTGCAGGTCCCCGCTGCCTGGGCCGGACGCCTAGGCCAGAGGCGTTAGGCCTGGGCAGGGGCGGAGCCTGCAACCGCGGGGAGCTGGGGGTCCCCTGCCCAGGCCTGACACCTCTGCCGGAGGCCTCAGGCCTGGTCAAGGGGCCGATCCGGTGATTGTTGATCGGAGGGTGATGAGGGTCAACTCCTCTGGCCGAGGCATCAGGCCTGGGTGGGGGGCGGAGCCGGGGATTGGGGGGATATGATGGTCCCCTTGCCCAGGCCTGAAGCCTGGGTCAGAGGCGTCAGGCTTGGGCGGGGGATGGAGCAAGCGATCAGAGGGAGATGGGGGTCCCCTGCCCAGGCATGATTCCTGGGCCAGAGGCCTCAGGCCTAGGGGGGGGCCAGAGCCAGTGATCGGGGGGGAGATGGGGGTCCCCTGTCCAAGCCTGACACCTCTGGCAGAGGCGTCAGGCCTGGGCAAGGGGCTGATCAGGCAATCGGAGGGTGATGGGGGTCAACGCCTGAGGGCTCCCAGTATGTGAGAGGGGGCAGGCTGGGCTGAGGGACACCCCCCCCCCACCCAGTGCACGAATTTCGTGCACCGGGCCCCTAGTGTATTTATATTTAAGCACTTCTTCTCTAGGGGAAAACTTTAATGAGAGTGATACCTTGGTGGCCCATCTATACACCTTTTCAAATCACATCACAAAGATCAGTGCTTCATCCTGTTAATCAAAGCTCACTTTTTTCTTTTAGTGAAATCAATTTATGGAGGAGAACAGGGTTTAGACTACCTACAAGGACAGTTTCCTCCTGGTTAGCCACCAGCATAATTGTCAAACATTAGACTGGAATTAGAATGATAGTTAGAAAATATCCAAGAAATCATAATCCACTAAAGATTTTTATTATAAAAAGTGGAAGGTTTTCATTAAACAGGAAAGGCGAGCCATATGAATTTCTCCCTTTTAATCATCACAAGTGAAAATTATTGGATTAAAATACTTGTCTCTTTCTAATACAGTTTCTGGGTTATAACTCAAATGGGTCACACACAAAAAAGATACTTTTTTTTATAGTATTTTGTTATATATTCCCTTCCTGTTTGTCTTATGGCATGAGTGAAAACTATAAATGCATAAGAAAATACAATATTCTTTTTTTTAATATATTTTATTGATTTTTTACAGAGAGGAGGAGAGAGAGATAGAGAGTTAGAAACATCGATGGGAGAGAAGCATCGATAAGCTGCCTCCTGCACACCTCCTACTGGGGATGTGCCCGCAGCCCAGGTACATGCCCTTGACCGGAATCGAACTTGGGACCCCTCAGTCCGCAGGCCGACGCTCTATCCACTGAGCCAAACCGGTTTCGGCAATGCATAAGAAAATACAATATTCTTAAATGTGCCTTCTGACTTTTGCACATTGCTTAATTTATTAGTATCAATATAAATAAATGTCTGCCATAAAAAATACTGTTTAAGGGGGAAGGTCCACTATAGCTATACAGAAAGGCTCTTTCTTGCACACTCAGTGGCTTCAAAGGAAGTGAGTTTTTAAGTCACACCACAGCAAGACAGAGACTACACAGTTAAGTGCCCAGTTTAGTCCTCACACCCAATAATGAAGGCTACTCAAATTCCGTGAAGGGTGGCTGAAAAACCTGCCTAAGAACAGAGGCACATTTTCAGTGGCCTTCACTTTCAAGGTGGTCCTTTCATCTCACCCATCCCTGTGCTAGGTGTCCTATTAACTGCTGATACTTTCCACCAGAATGATCCAGGACTGCTCATCCCAGGCAATTACCTCCAATTTATATCCTCCCCTCTTGGCCCATGCACCGAAAGTATCTCTCATCTCCTTAGGTGTCTATGCTACCTACAAATTGATAAATAATTTCTAGTGCTCTAGTTAAAATTATGAATTTTAATTCCCAGCAGCATTATTCCTTTTTTTTGTCTATTCCAGAATATATTCTTATTCCTTTTGGTGTGAAAGGTACACTTCCATGCTAGGGATTGTGGTTCCCATGGATACAGATGTCTGTACAATAGTTGCAGAATGGGTGGCATGAGATCTGAGACTTTTCCTTGTGATATTTATCATTCGCTGGTGAACTCATTGCAGAATTGCCAGCTCGTTTTAATATCATTTTTAAGTAATTCTTTAGGTCAGCAAACCAGGCATCAGAATATCAAGTTAAATGAAGTTAAATGAAACCTATTTATTTCGTCAGCTTGTTTTCTCCCAACCAACCTTCCTATTGTATATTTAGGAATCAAATAGCCATTTTTTTGGTTTGGGAAAGACAGAAGTATTTCTGTTTGATTTGATCAGAAAATTAAGGAGCACATAGTTTAAAGACTATAGACTGCATTATTATATTAATAATGATTTTAAGTAAATGAGGAAAATATGACTTTAGAAATTTATATTTATATATCGCATACCAGGAATTAATACTGACTTAATAAGAACCCTATTTCATTTCTTTTGTCATAATTCTCTGTCCATACCATTATAATATCTTTAATATTAGTATTTTACACATTACTACCAAATCCAATAGGCCTGGCTTGTTTGTCTGTTAGGAAAGAAAATAGGGATGTTATTAAAATCAAGTGTATGCAACTAAAGATGTCCTTATTAAGGTTGTAATACTATCCTAGACATCTAAGTGAGAGCAAGAAGAAATTTTTAAATTATTTTTGTCATTTTTAACCAATTCACATGAACACAAAATACTTTCTATTATAGCAAAAGAAATAATAGTTTACAGCATTAATGATTTCTCCTAACTAGCAGGAGAGAAGAAGATAATTAATACTAATTGAGAACACCATTTCCAAATGGAACTCAACCTTACCAGCAACCTGTCTACAGGCAGTAGATGGTTGGTAGGGCTGGCCTTATGTAGATCCTGGGATATTTCATGGCTGCAGCCTGCCTTATGCCATCCAATAGTCTCCATTGGTTTATGTGAACAAACACAAGGATTGACTTTCAAAATTCATTTAACACGTTGTAGAAAAAGCAGTAAAGACTGAGCATTTCTAAAGAAATACGGGTAAGAAAGTGACAGAGGTGAGGGAGGGTGAAAGAAAGGTAGTTGCCCGGCAGAGCCTAGGAAGGAGGAGTTTTGGTTCCATGAAGACCAGGCAGCCTCCTCCTGAGGAAGAGGGATATGATAGAGTACTTGTCTTTGGTGGTTTGTGTGAAGTCATGTAGGAGGCAGGAGGATGGACTATATAATGGCTGATGATGATTAATATTGTGTGAAAGATGAGAAATGGAAATTCAGCCAGTTTTCTAAGCTGATAATGGGTGAAATTTTCACCATTGTCAAGAGCTAAGCAGGATAATCACACATTTGTATATTTAACAAATATTTGTTGAACAAATAGGATGTCCAGGCACTACTTTGGTTCTTAGGATACACCAATAACAACACAGTGATCCTAGCCCTCCTCTGCTAGCTGTGTGTTAAATGCTTTTACCTTAATAAATTCTCTCAATAACCCTCTGGGATAAACATTGTTAGCTCCCTTCCATATACAAGGAACCTGACGCTTACACGGAATGAGAATTTCGCTCAAAAACTCACTGGCTCTAAAACTGAGTTTGTTGCACTCTAGAGTCTGAGCTTTTGGTCAGCACATCATTTAGCCTTCCTGGAAAAACGAGATTGGATTTTTTTCAGTTGAAAATAAGATACAAATTTCAAATGGCTGGCTGGCTGGCTTCCCATGGAATAGCACAAATATCAAAACTTAAAAACATTATTATTAATCCATACCTACACTACTCAAAGCAGATAAAATTTGCTGCATATTTTTACCTCTAATAACTGAATGTCGGATATCAGACATCTGAGTGAATATTTCATCCATGTGATTTGCAGTAAGATGAAAACTCATTGCCAAATTACTTTTATTCCACCGAGGAGAAACATGCAATGAAAATGCCCCTTTTAATCCATCTTTATTACGGATTGATGAAAAAATTTTGTGGATATAATTTCTTTCCTTTTTTTACTACTACTGTGTGTTTGCGTGTTTACAGTTAGAGATCTCAAAGGAGTGTTGGCCAAGAATTATCGAAATACACTTGTTTCCTTGCATTCTAAACTGACTCAAACTATAGCAAATAACTGTTTCCTTCTTTATGGAGATGACAAATGTATGCAGTGTGTACCTTACTGCAGGTACATGCAGTCCTTCACGTTTACATGATCCTTATTCCCAGAGCCAACTGAAGCCAGACTCTTCTCGTCCACATTGCTGGCTATGCTTCTCTATCCCAATCACTTCCTGTTCTTTCTGATAGTTGTCTTCCTTAAACTGAGGTTCCTCAAACTGGGGTTGGCGCTTTCATGTACCTGGCTGTCATGATGGTGCCCGTTCCCAACTGTAAGAAAAGGATTTCCCAACTGTAAGAAAGGTAATTCTCTTCAAAAAAGGCTCCGCTTCCTAAAAATCTCTTAAATGTAGGATATACAAAAGCCACGTAAATGGTATTTACACAGTGGCCTCTGTGTTTTCATTTCCAAGGAGATATTTTCTAAAATTCTAAAGTTTTCTTCACATTTTCAAGAAAAATGCTTACTTTTTGGTTCTGGGTATCTTGAAGGCATGTAGCATCTCTTTAAAAATGTTAAAGCCCTGTCTCAATAATGAAATCAATAGTTCAAAAGCCTGCCCTGACCGGTTTGGCTCAGTGGCTAGAGCGTCGGCCTGTAGACTGAAGAGTCCCAGGTTCGATTGCGGTCAAGGGCATGTACCTTGGTTGTGGGCACAACCCCAGTAGGGGCTGTGCAGGAGGCAGCTGATCGATGTTTCTCTCTCATTGATGTTTCTAACTCTCTATTCCTCTCCCTTCCTCTCTTTAAAAAATCAATAAGATATAAAAAAAAAATAGTTCAAAGCCTGCAGGTAACTTTTTTTGTCTATTCCAACAGCTATGCACTACACAATCCCAGTTCAACCACAGACATGCCATTTCTGTGAATGACCTGAACCTCTCTGTGGCATTCACTGAGAGTCTCACTTAGACTGGTTTTCTTGACCTGGGCGTCAAACACTAAGTTTGTGCTGGACTGGTGATTAATAAAGCAAATGGGCAAGTCTGATGTATTAGTTCCTGCTCTCTGCTGAACAGAACTTTCCTCCTTCCTGCGGCTTTAAACATAAAATTAACTTTAAAACTGCTGTAGACATAGTGTGCCATTGCTTGCCAAATTATGCCATTATAGCTCTATATTCTTTGTGCTGGTATACAATATGCCCATGGGGACATAAATATGGGAATTTCAGCAACTGGCTTGCAGGGTTAAACTGTGCTTCCAACTGGTTTTGAAGTTTTTCCTTGAGTAGTACAGTCCCTCCAAAGAAAATGTCATTGGGCTTAAATGACAGCTTAATGTTCCCCTCCGTATTCGGGACTTATTCGTGTAAGTCCCTAAAAACAGAAGTAGACATGTGTTATGCCCAATTTAGTACCTAATACCAGTAGTTGGGACTTCAAACAATTTTCTTGGGCAAGTTAGGTAATTAAAAAGGAATTAAAAATTCCAATGGTTTCCCTAACTGGTTTAGCTCAGTGGACAGAGTGGACAGAGTGTCGGCCTGCAGACTGAAGGGGCCCAGGTTTGATTCCGTTCAAGGGCATGTTCACCCAGTTCGGGGTGTGCAGGAGGCAGCTGATCAATGTTTCTCTCCCATTGATGTTTCTAACTTTCCATCCCTCTCCCTCTCTGTACAAAAAATCAATAAAATATATTTTTAAATAATCCCAATGGAAGATTTCCATGTGCCCCTGCTTTCTATTTTGATTATGTTTTAGATCCATAGTGACTTGGCAAAAATTAAAATTAAAAATAATTTTATTTGATGTACTTTTATAAGCCACAATTTTGACAGACTTTGTGACATTTCTGCAGCCAATAAGTATGTTATAATTCAGGATGAAGACAGACTTAAGACTGAGATTAAAAGTAAGCAATTGATAAGAGTCATGCTTATTGCAGCAATATCCCGAGAGCTTAAGCTGAGTGGCATTTGAAACCTTCCAGACTAGCGTGCTCTGTATGGGGCATCTGCTGTGCAGAAGGCAGAGCGGGACTGAGTGAAGGCACTAGTGGGGCCCAGTACTGTAACAGCCAATTAAAGCAGTTTTATGGCTTGGCTATGGATAAATGTTGGCAAAAGCACTTGTGGTTCTTTCTGGTCCATATTTATCCTTAAAGTTAATTTCACCAATTAATTGTCCTAACTTGTTTAGCTCAGTGGATAGAGCATTGGCCAGCAGACTGAAGGGTCCTGGGTTTGATTCTGGTCAAGGGCATGTACCTGGGTTGTGGGCTCTATCCCCAGTAGGGGGCGTGCAGAAGGCAGCTAATCAATATTTCTCTCTCATTCATGTTTCTAATTCTCTATCTCTCTCCCTTCCTCTCTGTAAAAATCAATAAAATATATTTTTAAAAAGAAAAATGAACTATTTATCCAGGAATAGAAAAAGCTTTTTAGTACCCTCATGACTGACTTAGAAGCCCAAATACTCCTTGAGATTCTGCATGCCTTTTGTGTTTAACCGAATTAATGAGATTTTTTTTCATTGTAATCACAATTGATTTATTTCACATATGTAACACTGGTTTTGTTCTGAAGTTCATTATTTGAAACAATATTTTATTCCAAGTCATGTCACTCTGTAGTTTATTAATACTTTACTCAACTGATAAACCATGTATGTTAAAGCAATAAAAAAAAAGGATTAGTTATGCATTTGGTAATTATCTTTGGTGGTATGTGTCTTAGGTGGGGCAAAAAAAAAGGGGGGGGTATTAATGAATTGCTCAGTAGTCTAACCATGTGCTTCTCAGTATGACTTCATCCCCAGTCCCACACTCCTTCAGTGATAGATATTACAACTCATGGAGGGTACTTTTTAAAACAACTGCATGTCCAAGTAGCATGAACCACATTGGACAGAATTAAATTAGTTTAAATGAGCATTTTGAGGGTCCAATATGGGCATTAGCTCTGACTTTAACAGTCATGTCTATGTATTTGAAGAATTATTATTTAGCATAGGACTTTATGAATAGTTATTGAAAATAATGAGATATCTGAGGCTATCTGAACATACACTCCATAGTGAGCATAGCATATCATTGGCTCTACCAATGTTCCTGCATCTGACTATTGACTATTGTGAAGTTCTGAACATTCATCCGTGGCTTCCTCACCTGTACATAGGCGACCATGCTTTTTCAGTGTGAAGCCCAAGGGCACAGTCTCTGGATCCTCTTCCAAGGTTTGCACACTGCTGCTGTCTGTTCTGAGGCATCATTTTCTCCCTTCCAGACTCCTATTGCTTCAGAACACTTATTGCTGCAGCTCAGTATGTTTCTGTATTTTCTCAAAATGCAGTCTGAAAGTATAGTCTTTATCATCTAATTCCTATGAAACACCATGCTTCCTCTCATTCTGTTCTGCCAGACACCAGCCGTGCGTGTCTTTGTTCATAAAAAAGCCAGCGTGGGGTTGCCTTTCTGTGTCAGTCTCTCCCAGGCTCCAGGAGCCTGGATTTGCTCTGGCATTCTCTCCGCCCTGATCTGTTCATAGTGCTGGTCTGGGGGCGGAAGTGGAACTGAAAGCACTCTTGGCGGGAAGAGTCTGTGCCTGCCTGGAGCCTGAGCTGACGCCCTGACAGTTCCTGGGCAACACCATTAAACATCCCATCCAGGAGCTGTAACGCAGGGGAGTGCATCCAGCCACCTCGCGTCAAATACCTTGCGAGGGAAAAGCTGCTCTCCATGGTTGACAAGTAACTGTGGCTTTCTACCCTGTCTGAATCCCTTGTTTTCAAAGAGAAGGGGTAGCTCCCTTGAGGTATGGACCCAGAGAATGGAGTTCTCTGTAAAGCAATGGGGAGTGTCAAACCCCAGAGGGAAGGCAAGGGCAGGGTGTGGGTAGAATGGCTCATACCCAGGTTTATCCAGAATGGCCCTTTGTCCCTGAGGACCATGGGTGTGTTACTCTGAGCTCCACAGGGAGGTGGAAGGAATCTCCACTCCTGCTACTTTCCTGCCTCTTACCACGTCCTCTAGCTCTTGGTGGTGACAGAGTGTTAGGTGTGCAGATGAAGTCCACCCTCCATGTTTATAACAGTGAAGAAAACAATTTGCTAACAGTTAATGGAGCACCACTAAGGTCAAAGCCAAGGGACAGACATTAGCTGTCCCCCTCCTTGATGATGTGGGCAGAGGACTAACGGGGAGGTGTTGTTCCTCTACATTTTACTTCAGAGGAAGCCTCGGTGACAGGGCTGGGGTTCCACTGGGTTCTGGGAGGTCTCCGCCATTCCAGTAAATGCTCAGAACATTCCCCAGGCACTAGCCTGGTTCATTGTGTGGCAGTCACTCTGAGGCTTACTGCTCTGAAGGCTCAATTAGGAAGGCCTGAGTGTTGTACCAGGCGCCAATGCCAGAGAAATGTTTGAGCTCCTTAGCTCCATTATACTCTATAATCTTTTGAGCAATGATCATATAATATTCACTTTTGTATCTCTATCCCTAGCACAGTGACTGGCAGAGAAATAGCTCAACTGATATTTTTGGAAAGATGAGCAAATTCATAAGTTGTTTTTTGTTTTTTTTTCCAAATGAATGAATGAATGCAGAATGAATGAATGAATGAATGTGATTCTGGCCCTCTCCAAACTATCTAACTGGAAATTCTGAGAGTGTGGTAATTCTAAAGTGTATAGAGACAGTAACTACTGTCAGAAATAGAACTTGAAAACTTTTTACTTTTCCTGCCACGTTTTGCTAACTGTCATCAGTGGGTTACATCAATGAAAGTCACTGATGAGGAAATGCAAAGAGGTGTTTTCACTCATTTGTTTATGCAAAAGTCAAAAATAGTTCTTGAGGGACAGTTTTATGCAAAGTTGCAATGGGTGATATAAAGAAGTGTGAATGTTTTGGAACCAAGAGTTGAGCTTATGAAGTTAATTAAAGTGAATAGCAGAGGAAGGGAAATTGAAATGCAGCTCAAGACAATCTTACCCTGGGGGCAAGGAAACAATGCAAGTTTCAGGGGTGCTTGTGTGGAGACTCTCAGGAGGGTATGGCTTAGCAGACTGGAGAAAGATGACATTCTGGGGGAAAGACATGAGTGAAGGCACAAAGGTAGGAATGAGCAGGTCAGAGGCAGGAGGTGACTGGCTGGAGTGCAGTGTGCTGAATGGCCATGGTAGGACAGCAGCTCAGAAAGACAAGGATGGGACTGTTAGATCACAGAAGGTTTCAATGTCAGGATAAGGTCTATGGCTTTACTTTGTAAATCGGGACAATATTGATGTCTCCTAGGAAGCAAGTTCTCTAATACAAGCGGAGTTATCAGATGACTAATTAGTGAAATGCAGGATGCATAGGATATTCAGAGTGAGGTAAGCCATTAGCAAAAACCAGTTGTAATTATCTTGTATGACATAAACAATTGCTTCTGTGAAATTATTGGGTTAAGGATTAAAAACACATTTTTAAAATAAACTAGCAAGAATCAAACAGACAGTAATGATTGTTAACCCTAAGCAACTGATTGTATAGGAAAGATTAAGTGCCCACTACACTCCATCACATTAAGAATAACCAACTATTTAAAAAAAATAATCATATATTCTCTTATGAATGATGAATATTTAAATACAAATAATATTTATTGAGCATTTACTAAGTGCCTAGCTTTGTGCTAAACATGCTAGTTGCATTATTGCATTGTCTACTCACTGTTGTCCAGTAGATATTCTATCTTACTTCCACTTTACAGATAAGACCATTTTAAGTAACTTAACCATGGCCATCATACCAGTGAGTGGCAGATCTGGAATTTGAGCCCAGGAAGTCTGAAATTAGTCTCTACTCTCTTTAATGGAATTATTTTTTTATTTTTCACCATCTATTCATATGGAAACCTTTTAACCAAATATCTGAACATTTTCTGTTTCCTTTGTGATATGATCAGGCCTATGTCTGTTAGTATAAACATTAACCTCTTTTAGTATTCTGATCAACTTTGGTCCTAGTGACATTCTCTTACAAGAGGTAGAGAAAGTAGAGCCTTCTACCCCTAAGTCACTTAGCTCAATTTTCAAATATCTAGAGAATGAGAAAGACTAGCATAGTATTCACCCTACCCTTTCATAAAAACAAGAGACACTATAGCTCTCAGTGTTTCTCCAAATTTCCCTTTGATATACTCCTGACTACAAAGGCATTCAGAAAATATGAGACATGATCACTGAACAGCAGTCATAAGTCTTAGGTTCTACAACTTTGGATACATTTTGCATGCTGCAATTTAGTATATTCATAATAATTTTAATAAAGTATCTACACTAATAAAAGACAAAGAAGCTAATTGACCATACCTTCACTACACCCAAGCCATGCCCACCAGCCAATCAGAGCGACTATATACAAATTAACCCAACCAAGATGGCGGCCGGAAGCCACGCAGCTGGAGCAAGCAGGAGGCTTGGTTGCCCTGGCGATGGAGGAAGCCAAGCTTCCCACCTGCCCTGGCCAGCTGTGGCCTCCACAAAAGGCAACAAAGTTTCAATTATAGAAGCTAAATAAATCCCAGATACCTGCTTCCAGCCAGCCTCCACTGGGAGCTTGGGTGGCTGGGGACTGTGGCCAGCCTGCAAATAGCCATCAGCCCCTCACCCAGGAAGGCCACACCCTCTAGGGTGAGGGTCCCTGCTGGGGGGTTTGGCCAGCCTGCAAACAGCCATCAGCTCCTCACCCAGACTGGCCAGGCTGTTTTCAGGCTGGCCATACCCCCTTCAGGGTGGGTGTTCCTGCTGGGGTGCCTGGCCAGTCTGGGTGAGGGGCTGATGGCTGTTTGCAGGCTTTCCAAGACCCCCAGTGGGAACCCTCACCCCATGATGGTGTGGCCATCCTAGGTGAGGGGCTGATGACTGTTTGCAGGCTGGCCACAGCCCCTTCAGGGTGGGGGTCCCCGCTGGGGTGCCTGGCCAGCCTGAAAACGGCTCACAGCCACTCACCCAGGCTGGCCAGGTACCCCAGCAGGGACCCCCACCCTGAAGGGGGTGTGGCCAGTCTGAAAACGGCCCTCAGCCCCTCATCCAGGCTGGCTAGGCACCCCAGCGGGACCCCACCCTGATCCAGGACACCCTTCAGGGCAAACCACCCAGCCCCCACCCATGCACCAGGCCTCTAATCCTATATAATAAAAGGGTGATATGCAAATTGACCCTATCAGCAGAGCAACTGGGAATCACTGGTCACTATGACACACACTGACCACCAGGGGGCAGACGCTCAATGCAGGAGCTGCCCCCTGGTAGTCACTGTGCTCCCACAGGGGGAGCTCTGCTCAGCCACAAGCCAGGCTGACGGCTGCCAGTACAGCAGTGGTGGTGGGAGCCACTCACACCTCCTCAGCAGCTCTAAGGATATCCGACTGCAGCTAGGCCTGCTCCCCACTGGCAAGTGGACATCCCCCAAGGACTCCCGGGCTGCCAGAGGGATGTCTGACTGCCAGCTTAGGCCCAATCTCCCGGGGAGCGGGCCTAAGCCAGAAGGTGTTCATCCCCCGAGGGGTCCCAGACTGCGAGAGGGCACAGCCTGGGCTGAGGGACCCTCCCAAGTGCACAAATGTTTGTGCACCAGGCCTCTAGTACTTGATAATAATAAAAGTATAATATGCAAATCAACTGAATGACGGAACAGCAGAATGACTGTCTGGATGACCTTCCGGACGACCATGCTATAGCACCACTGGTGCCAGGCCAGCCAAGGCATGTACAATGCAATTTGTCAGGGGGACCCCACCATCGCCCCATGATCGCCCTGTAGAGGGAGACCCAGACTCGACGATCAAAGGAGGGGGGCACTCCACGATCACCTCAAAGAGGGAGGCCCAGGCCAACCTCTGCACAGGATGGATCGCTGAGCCTTGGCCAGGTGGGTGGGGCCTCCCTCGGCTGGGCAATCGATCATAGAGCCCCACGATCAATTGCCCCAAAGAGGGAGGTCCCGCTGGCAGCCATCTGGCTGGTGTTGCTGCCACAGGTGGGAGGGGCCTCCCTCTGCGGGGCAGTCAATCTGGAGGCCCTGTGCTTGATCGCCCTGCAGAGAGAGGCCCAGGCCAGCTGAGTGATCATACCCCAGGCCTGTCGCCCACAGAGGGAGGCAAATGGTGGTGGGGAGGAGGCAGCGCTGCACAGATGGCAAGCAATGGCAGCAGCAGGGGTGGGGCCAGCTGCCAGGGGAAGGAAAGCCCCGATAGGCCCTGATCACCAGCCAGGCCTAGGGACCCTACCCAAGGGTTCCCGGATTGCAGGAGGGCGCAGGCTGGGCAAAGGGACACCATCCCCCATGCTTGAATTTCGTGCACCAGGCCTCTAGTTTTACTATAAAGGCAATTTCATATGTTCCTATCAAGTAGTTATTATGGTCAAGTGGCACAATGTTTATCCTGTGTCTTCATATACCCTCTGAGACTTGGATTACTTATTTCAGCAATGCAAAAGCAGCACAGATGTGGAATTCTCACTGGGTGGCAAGATGGCACCATGGCCATCTTGAGCATAAGGTCTGGCATCACCCTGCCGGTTGGCATGCTGGCTCGACCATTATTAGCACCAGCCTTCTTAGGCAAGTTGCTAAACCTCTCATTATCTCACAATCCTCATTTATGAAAATAGAGGTGATATTCTAGAGCTCAATTAACAAAATAATGATGTGTTTTATAATCAGTGCCTCTCAGATTCAATGAATTATGATATAACCCACCACATGGAGAACTGAATGAGTTAAATCTATGTCAAGTACTTTAAATGATGTCTGGCACAAGGTAAACACTATGAAATTTAACCATTGCTATTATATATACAAATTTACAAGTTTCAAGAATGAAACACAGGAAATGGACTTCTGAAAGTCCCCTTAGAGGGGGAACAGGGAGCGAGAAATACCTGGAACAGGAGAGCATGAGTATGTCAGGGAATGACAAGGGATAGCCAATTTATATATTAATGCAGTCAACAAATATTGAAGACCTGTGGGTTGGATATTCTTCCAGGTAAAAACAATCTTTCCTCTTAAATGACTTAGAGACTAGCAGAAGAAGTAGGAGTTAA
This sequence comes from Myotis nattereri, assembly GCF_964212035.1. Taxonomy (NCBI): domain Eukaryota; kingdom Metazoa; phylum Chordata; class Mammalia; order Chiroptera; family Vespertilionidae; genus Myotis; species Myotis nattereri. The sequence goes on from NC_138088.1 coordinate 23,152,079, forward strand.
TTAAATAATGTGATTAAAAATACCAATTTGTATGCCTGATAACTCCCACAAAGGAGAAGTATACAGATGCCATGAGCCTAAAATTAGGGGCTTTGGCCTAGTTCAGTGATGGCGAACCTATGACACGTGTGTCAGAGGTGACACGCGAACTCATTTTTTTGGCTAATTTTTCTTTGTTAAATGGCATTTAAATATATAAAATAAATATCAAAAATATAAGTCTTTGTTTTACTATGGTTGCAAACATCAAAAAATTTCTATGTGTGACACAGCACCAGAGTTAAGTTAGGGTTTTTCAAAATGCTGACACGTCGAGCTCAAAAGGTTCGCCATCACTGGCCTAGTTAGAGAAATCCAGAAAGGCTTCTCTGAGGCAGCGAGGCTTAAGCTGAGATCAGAAGAATGAGTAGGAGTTTACCTGGTGAAGTGGGATGGAAAGAGAGTTGGAAGCAGAGTGCCAAGCTCCTCTGGGAGGGGGAGCCCAGCACACACACTGCTCAAGCAGATGAGAGAGTGTAGTTTAGCTGGAGGAAGGGGAAGTCAGAAGAGTGGCCAGGCACCAATTGGCCAAGGTGGGAAACACAATAAAAGAACAAGACAAATCCTGCTCTTGGAATTCCCCAAAGGCAAGCAAGGTAAGAGGCAGCCTTCCTCTCTGTGCCTCCACAAGGAAGCCCCACCATTGCTCAGAGTCCTTCTTCTACCCCATGTTGCTCCTCCCTCATGCAAGGATCTGAAACCAAAATTACTATATCCAGCAAAGCTATCATTCAAAGTATATGATGAAAAAAAAGAGTTTCCCAGAACAAAAAAATAAAAGGCTAAAGGAATTTATCATCACCAAGCCAGCACTGCAAGAAATGCTAAAAGGACTGCTGTAATGAGAAGAAGGAATATATATAGAGAGAAACAAAGACATACAGAATTAAAATGGCACTAATAAGTAATAGCCTATCAATAGTAACCTTTAATGTAAATGGATTAAATGCTCCAATCAAAAGAAAGAGGTTAGCTGAATGAATACAAAAACATGACCCAATTATATGCTGTCTACAACAGACCTACCTCAAAACAAAAGACTCACACAGGATGAGAGTAAAACGATGGAAAAAAAAAAAATTCCAGCTCTAGTTGGTTTGGCTCAGTGGATAGAGTGTCGGCCTGTGGACTGAAGGGTCCCTGGTTTGATTCCTGTCAAGGGCACATATCCAGGTTGCAGGCTTGATCCCCAGAAGGGGGCGTGCAAGAGGCAGCCGATCAATGATTTTCTCTCATCATTGATATTTCTATCTTTCTTTCCCACTCCCTTCCTCTCTGAAATCAATAAAAATACGTTTTTTAAAAAATTCCATGCAAATGGAAACAAATGAGAAAAGCTGAGGTAGCAATATCTATATCTGAAAAAATAGACTTCAAAATGAAGGCCATCACAAGGGATATTAAAGGTCACTACATAATAATAAAGGGATCAATGCAACAAGAGGATATAACCCTGGTAAACACATATGCACCCAATATAGAAGCAAATATACATACACACACACACACACACACACACACCTTCTAGAGAACTTTCAGGGAGAGGTGGACAACAATACAGACATAGTAGGAGACTGAAACAAAAGCCCTGGTCTTCTAACACTCCACTGACTTCACTGGATCGATCTTCCAGACAAAAACTTAACAAGGAAACAGTGACTCTAAATGACACACTGGATCATAGAGACAGACCACATGTTTGGACACAGGACACACAAAAAATGTCTCTATATGTTCAAAAAGATTGAAATCATAGCAAAGCATCTTTTCAGATCACAATGGAATGAAATTAGAAATCAACTACAGTAAAAACACTCAAAAACATTCAAACACATGGAGGCTAAATAGCATTAACCAATGAATGGGTTACAATGTGATCAAGAAAGAAAGAAAAAGCTTCCTGGAAACAAGTGAAAATGAACACACAACTACTGAAAATCTATGGGACAGAGTGAAAAGCAGTCCTGAGGGCCTACCTCAAAAAAAAAACAACCCAAGAAAAATTAATAATAAACTATTTAAACCTACAACTTAAAGACTTAGAAAGAGAATAAGAAAAACCCAGAGTAAGTAGAAGGAAGGAAATAATAAAGATTAAAGCAAAAATAAATGACATAGAGGCTAATAAAACACAACACACACACACACACACACACACACACACACACACAGAAATCAATGAAAGCAAGAGCTGGTTCTTTGAAAAGATAAACAAGATTTATGAACCCTTAGCCTGACTCATCAAGAAACAAAGAGAGAAAACACAAATATATAAAACCAGAAACAAAGATGTCAAGTAACAACTGACCCCACAGAAATACAAATGATTGTAAGAAAGTACTACGAACAACTATATGCCAACAAGCTGGACAATGTGGAGGAAATGGAAAAAATTCCTAGAAAAATACAAATCCAAAACTGAATCAGAAAACCTGAATAGGCTGATAACAACTGATGAAAAAAAAAGGCAGTAATCAAAAAACTCCCAGCAAACAAAAGCCCTGGTCTGGAAGGCTTCACAGGGAAGTTTTACCAAACATTCAAAGAACAACTAACACTTATCCTCCTCAAACTATTCCAAAAATTCCAAGAGGAAGGAACACTTACAAAACACTTTTTATGAGGCCAGCATTATCTTAATACCAAAACCAGATAAAGAAACTACAAAGAAAGGGAATTATAGGCCAATATCCCTGATGAACATAGATGCTAAAAACCAAAAAATAAAAATAAAATAAAAATTAGCAAATAGGATCCAGCAACATATTAAAAAGATCATACACCATGACCAAGTGGGATTCATTCCAGGGATACAAGGCTGGTACAAATGTTGATAAACATGATACATCATATAAACAAATTGAAAGACAAAAAACACATGAGCATATCAATAGAGTCAGAAAAAGCATTCCACAAAATCCAACACTCATTTTTTATAAAACTCTCAGCAAAGTGGGAATAGAGAGATCATATCTCAACATAATAAAGGTCATATATGACAAACCTACAGTCAACATCATACTTAATGGTCAAAAACTAAAACCATTTCTCCTAAGAACAGGAACAAGACTGGGATGTCAACTTTCATCACTCTTACTCAACATAGTACTGGAAGTACTAGCTACAGTGATCAAATAAGAAGAAGAAATAAAAGGTATCCTAATTGGAAAGGAGGAAGTAAAACACAATATCATCTCATTATTCGCAGATGACATGGTATTGTATATAGAAAACCCTAAAGATTCCACAGAAAAACTACTGGACTTAATAAAGGAATTTGGCAATGTAGCAGAATACAAAATTAACACCCCAAAACCGATAGTATTTTTATACATCAACAATGAATTCTCAGAAAGAGAACTAAGCAAAAAATCCCATTTACCATTGCAACAAAAAATTAAGATACTTAGGAATAAATTTAACCAAGGAGGTAAAAGACTTGTACTCAGGAAACTATAGGACATTGAAAAAAGAGATAGAGGAAGATATAGACAAGTGGAAGATAATACCATGTTCATGGTTTATTGGAATTAAAATCATTAAAATGTCCATACTAGCCAAAGCAATCTGCAGATTCAATGCAATCCCTATTAAACTCTCAATGGCTTATTTCACAGATCTAGAGCAGACACTCCAAAAATTTATATGCAACCAAAAAAAGACCCTGAATAGCTGCAGCAATCTTGAGAAAGAACAAAGTTGGAGGGATCAAAAGACCACATATCAAGTTATATTACAAAGCCATTGTAATCAAAACAGCTTGGTACTGGTACAAGGACAGGCCTATAGATCAATGGAACAAAACAGAGGCCCCAGAAATTGACCCAAGCCATTATGCTCAATTATATTTGATAAAGGAGGCAAGAACATATAGTGGAGACAAGATAGTCTTTTCAATTAAGTGGTGTTGGGAAAATTGGACAAACACATGAAAGAAAGAAAGAAAGAAAGAAAGAAAGAAAGGAAGGAAGGAAGGAAGGAAGGAAGGAAGGAAGGAAGGGAGAGAGAAAGAGAGAAAGAGAGGAAGAAAGAGAGAAAGAAAGAAAGAAAGAAGAAAGAAAGAAAGAAAGAAAGAAAGAGAGAAAGAGAGAAAGAGAGAAAGAAAGAAAGAGATATGAATCCATCAACTCAAAATGCATAAAAGACTTAAATGTAAATCATGAAACCTTAAAAATCCTAGAAGAAGCTATAGGCAGCAAAATCTCAGACATTTCTCATATTATGTTTACAGCTACATCTCCTAGGCAAAGGAAACTAAGGAGAAAATAAATGGTACTACATCAAAATAAAAAAGCTTCTGCACAGCAAAGGAGACCATCAACAAAATGAAAAGGGAGCCCACTGAATGGGAGAACATATTTGCCAATGATACATTTGATATAGGGTTAATATACAAAATATATAAGGAACTCACACAATTTAACAAAAGGAAGATAACCAATCCAATTAAAAAGTGGGCAAAGGACCTGAATAGTCATTTCTCCATAGCAGACATATAGATTGCTAAGAGACATATGAAAAAATGCTCAAAGTCACTGATCACCTGAGAGATGCAAATTAAAATGAAAGGGGGTATCACTTCACACCTGTCAGAATGGCTACCATCAACAAATCAACAAATGACAAATGCTGGCAAGGATGTGGAGAAAAGGGAACCCTAGTACACTGCTGGTGGGAATACAGACTGGAAAACTATGGAGTTTCCTCAAAAATACAGAACTTCCATTTGACCCAGTGATCCCACTTCTAGGAATATATCCTAAGAGACTTGAAAAACCAATCAGAACAGTGCAATTTACAATAGCTAAGATCTGGAAACAGGCCAAGTGCCCATCAGTAGACGAGTGGATAAAAAAGCTGTGGTACATTTACACCATGGAACACTATGCAACAGTAAAAAAGAAAGATATCCTACTCTTTGAGACAGCATGGGGGGATCTGGAGTGTATTATGCTAAGCGAAATAAGAGAAAGACAAGTATCATATGCTATCACTCATATGTTGAATCTAATGAATAAAATAGATCCACAGACAGAAAAGCACGGAACAGACTATGGAATCTCAGAGGGAAGGTGGGTCAGTGGGAAGAGATCAACCAAAGAACTTGTATACATATATGCATAACCCATGGACACAGGAGACAGGGATGGGTTAGGGGGCCAATGGGGGGGGTGGGGGCATACGTAATACTTTCAAATATAAAGATCGAATTAAAAACACACACACACTGCCCTTGCCGGTTTGGCTCAGTGGATAGAGTGTCGGTCTGCAGACTGAAGGATCCTGGGTTCGATTCCAGGCTGGGGCATGTATCTTGGTTGCGGGCGCATCCCCATTTGGGGGTGTGCAGGAGGCGGCTGATCGATGCTTCTCTCTCATTGATGTTTCTGGCTCTCTCTCCCTCTCCCTTCCTCTGTGTAAAAAAATCAATAAAATATATTTCAAAAAAAAACAACCACACACACACACACACACACACACACACACAAATACTTTACTTTGAAGTTTCTTTACCTCTCTCAGCCTTCAAAATATTGAAGGGTGCTAGGGCCTTCTTCTGTACTAGGCTTTGGCTTAAGGGAATGTTATGACTGGTCTGATCTTCTATCCAGACCACTAAAACTTTCTCAATATCAGCAGTAAGACTGTTTCACTTTCTTATGATTCATGGGTTCACTGGAGAAGCACTTGGAATTTCCCTCAAGCACTTTTCCTTTGCATTCATAACTTGGCTAACAGTTTGGCACAAGAGGCCTCGCTTTTGGCCTATCTTGGCTTTCGACATGCCTTCCTCACCGAGCATAATTTTGATTTAAAGTGAGAAACATGAAAGTCTTCCTTTCACTTGAACACTTAGAGGAATAGGGAGTGCTGAGGAGAGGGAGAGAGATGGAGGAATGGCCATTTGGGGAGCACTCAGAACACACACATTTATAGATTAAGTTTGCTATCTTATATGGGCACTGCTCGTGGTGTTCCAAAACAATTACAATAGTTAACATCAGTGATCACTGGCCATAGATCACCATAACAAATATAATGATTAAAATGCTTGAAGTATTGCATGATTTACCAAAACGTTACACAGAGACACAAATGCTATTGGAAAAATTGAGCAAATGGACATGCCCCATGGAAGGTTACCAAAAACCTTCAGTTTGTGAAAAATGCGGTATCTAATGCAATAAAGGGAAGTACAATAAAATGCCTGCATTTAAAATCACTTAAAATGCTTTACATCTAAAACGCCCTATAGATCTAACTTTTGTCATTATTATGACTCAGTCATAGAACTAGGGGCTTAATAAGCAGATCTACTTTGTACCTGCACATCCTTTTGTTTTGTTTCACTTTTTGTAACATATTCTTATTACCTGCATCAATGAGGAGAAGTTATTTAATTAACCTATCTTAGTTTAGGGATATTTACTGTCCATATGCTAAATACAAACCACTATGTTAAATGTTTTTATGAATTGACTCCTCACTCTTTAAAGCGGATATTATCATCATCTCTAATTTACAATTGGGAAAACTGATGGTCAAGAGTCAAATAAATTGCTCGAGACAGATGGTAAGCAGCAGAAAAGTCAGGTTTTAAGCACAGATAAAACATACTAAGCCCTTTTAAAGACACTAAATAACATCTATGATTAAGAGCTTGTCTCTGAAACAGGCTGTCTGGGTACCTCTTCAAATTACTAAGTGAAGACAGCAAGTTTATTTAATGTCTCTGAGCCTCATTTTCCTCATCTGTAAATGGAGATAATAACTGTCTCATAGTGTCATTGTAATGATTGATTACACACATAAAATTAATGATACTTATTATTTAGTGCAGGACCTCATCCATAGTAAGTGCACAATTGAAAGCAAATACTGTTAAATATCTATATATATAAAAGGCTAATATGCAGTGTCTGCTTGGGAGTTCGATGGGAGACCGGGAGTTCGATTGCTCGCTATGACGTGTGCTGACCACCAGGGGGTGGCACGGGATGAAGGAAAGCCCCAGCCAGCATCCAAAAGGCCCCAATCGGCCCTAACTGTGAACAAGTTTGGTGCACCAGGCCTCTAGTATATCATAAAATATATGAGTGTGTTTGACAAACTTTTTTCAATCTTTTCTACTTTATTAAGATCTCTTTTTGAGTGAATAGTGTAGCAGTTCTATGGCCTTCTAACTTTATTTTGGTCAACATGCCTTTGTACATAGTCTACTACTATGTAATTAAAATATTTTTAGCCGCCGAAACCGGTTTGGCTCAGTGGATAGAGCGTCGGCCTGTGGACTGAAAGGTCCCAGGTTCGATTCTGGTCAAGGGCATGTGCCTGGGTTGCGGGCACATCCCCGGTAGGAGGTGTGCAGGAGGCGGCTGATCGATGTTTCTCTCTCATCGATGTTTCTAACTCTCTATCTCTCTCCCTTCCTCTCTGTAAAAAAATCAATAAAATATATTTAAAAAAAAAACACACAAAACATTTCTAGCCCTGGCCACTGAGTAGTGGTTAGAGTGCCGGCCCATGCACTGAAGTATCTCAGGTTTGATTCCCGGTCAAGGCACATGAATGAGGCAACCAATCCATGCGTCTCTCCCACATGGATGTCTCTCTCCCCACTTCCCTCCCTCCTTTTCAGTTTCTCTAAAAATCAATGCAAAAAATATCCTCAGGTGAGGGTTAACAAAAACAAAACAAAAAACACATACACAAAAATACTCTAAAATGGACTTATCGGTAACCTTTGATGAGAAACTGTTAAACAAAATTGTTTTGTTGTTATTGAATAGTTGATATCTCACTTCTCAGTTTTCCCACTGCTGTCTTCTTTTCACATTTACATAAAAGAAATACAATAGCAGGTAGCATTATCATCCTCATCCTCATTATCAACAGCATATACTGACCATTACTAAATAGTTTACTCCACCCCGGGCAGTAATCCCCTAAAGCAAGTCATCTTATCCAAATTATAAATAGAAATGTATCTATTTTTCCCAATAGTTTTATTTCTTAAAAGCAAATCTGTATTCTTTTTACTCTGTGCATATCTACAGTGTTGGGTATTTAATTACTGAAGACGGCAGAAACATGTTTGAACTGCTAATTACTCATAGGTTCAGTGGTATGTTGTCCATACTTGCTGGGTTTGGTTGGACAATCCCAGTTTCCCCACTACTTTTGAACACCTGCAGTGTTTTAAGCGTTTACTGAACATTTTTAAGTGTTTACTGAACATTAATTGAAAATAATGAGTAAATGGATTATATTAAGTTCCAGCTGCACTGATGTAGCTGCAGGGTCTGTATATAAATGAAACTTTTAAATAATTGATGCAATTGAGAATGAAATATCCAGTTCAAGAGACATTTGTTTTTCTCATTACATTAAGACATAAAGAGAAAACACAATTCAAATACCATTAGATCTTTTAATATCAGATCCCCAAATTCTCAAATATTCTGGGAGATCTGATAAGGTTGGGAAAAAAAAAAAAGAGCCATGGAAACACCTCTGTTTATTTGAACACACAAGTTTTGGATTATAACATTAGTGACACCAGAATTCCAACTGGTTGTACTACTCAGGATATGGTGATTGCCAACGCCTCAGTGAGGGCCCGTGTCCCCAAACCACTTAGCTTTTCATTTTATTTTCCCAACCCCAAACCCATTCTTTTCTAGGAAGAATGATCCCATTACAGATTTTATAAAAACAACTGATTGTGAAGAAAAAAAAATGAGTCTCCATTTTCAGTTTTTTTTAAAGATTATATAAAGCTTTATTCTAAGAATCACAATCATAAGCAGCCATATTCTTGATCACAAATACCAAAGTGACATTCCTTCCTTGCCCACTAGGATCTTGAGAGAGCCATAGGACAGAGTATATGTGGAAGTGCTTTGGGAAATAGTAAAAAGTAGTCATCACATAAAAAATCTGATGAAATAGCTTTGAAAGTCTGCATAAGAGAGCATCACCACCTAGACTTCTTTTTAGACACAGAAACTTGTTTTCAAATACTATATAGTGTAACCTCAACATAAATGATAGATGAAGTGTAAAGCTGCTTGAGTACAAAGCAGAAGACCTTCCTCTTGGGTCTTTCATCCTCACTGTTCCCCCAGAGGCAAGAGAATGCACAGGAAATGAGAAACCCCAGATATAGGCCATGCTCTGCAACCTGGCAGCGATCTGTCTTCATTTATATTTTACTATGCCTGGGTTTTAAAACAATTTCAACTGGAATGCCTTTACGAAGGCAAAATAATTCTCATCCCTAGCTACCAACTACCTTCTATTGTTATACCAATGGATGATGCTAACCTTTAAACCCTTATTCATATATTTGAATTTGGGCCCTTTTATAGGCCTTTAGAGACTCCTAATACTTTTCATTTTTTTAAATCTTTGTTGTTGAAAGTATTACATATGTCCCCTTTTTATCCCATTGGCCCCTTCTAGCCTGTCCCCACTCCCCCAACCCAGGCCTTTACCATACTATTGTCTGTGTCCAAGGGTTAGGCATATATGCAGACAAAATTCTTTGGTTAATCTCTTCCCACCCACCCCACTTTCCCTTTGAGATTCCAGTCTGTTCCATGCTTCTCTGTCTGTTGATCTATTTTGTTCATTAGATTCCACATATGCATAAGATAATGAAATACCTGTCTTTCTCTGACTGGCTTATTTAGCATATCCAAAATACATAAGGAACTCATACAACTTAACAAAAGAAAGGCAAACAATCCAATTAAAAAATGGGCAAAGGACCTAAAAAGAAACTTCTCCAAAGTGGACATACAGATGGCCAAGGACATATGCAAAAATGCTCAGTCACTAATCATCAGAGAGATGCAAAATCTCTCTATATAAAAACCTAAGTGACCATAACAACCAAATCACTGGAACGACCGGTTGACCAGTCGCTATGACATGCACTGACCACCAAGGAGCAGACACTCAGTGCAGAAGCTGCCCCCTGGTGGTCAGTGCACTCCCACAGCCAACCTCCCACGACCCCCTTCCCCCCTGGCCAGCCAGCCCCCTCCGCCTGGCTGGCCGGCCTCCGACAGGCCTCGATTGCCAGCCAGGCCAAGGGACCCCACCCATGCATGAATTTGTGCACCAGGCCTTTAGTCAAATAATGTGCACCAGGCCTTTAGTCAAATAATGAGGTACCACTTCACACCTGTCAGAATGGCTATCATGGACAAATCAACAAAAGACAATGCTGAGGATGTGGAAAAAAGGGAATCCTGATGCTTTTTTAATAATATATTTTTATTGATTTCAGAGCAGAAGGGAGAGGGAGAGATATAAACATCAATGATGAGAGAGAATCATTGATCGGCTGCCTCCTGCACACCTCCCACTGGGGATTGAACCTGCAACCTGGGCATGTGCCCTGATCCCTGAAGGGGAATCAAACAGTGACCTCCTGGTTCATAGGCTGACACTCAACCACTGAGCCATACCTGGTAGGCCTAATGCTTTTTAACTTGAATTTACCATTAGAGTAGCTACTTCCTATTTTTTCTTCTATCCAAGACTCAAAGGAAGGATGAAGATAAGGCTGGATGGAAATCCAGATCCACTTGGAAATAAATGGCAGTAAAGCAGAGGAAAGTCTAGGGAGTAAACCAAAGGACTTGCTCACTAAGATTGTTCAAGAAGCAATCTGCCTTCAGCATCTCTATTGAGAGAAACCAGAAACAGTCATAGGATAAAATGTGATCCAGCTAGTTTCCAGAAAAGAGTCTATCCGTTATCAAGAGCATAGCTTACATTTAAATTTTGTTTATGCTATTGCTGTTTCTTTATCAATCATCATCCCCTAAGGAATTCAGGACAGAGAACAAGGTGGAAAATGTTTGTACTGACTTTCCTAATTGCTTTTAACCCCAGGCTTTGTGGAGAATAGGTGGCTAGGTAATGTTTGTTGAGCACCTGGTATGTGGTAAACAGCATCATGGTGCCTTTATAATGATATCTCATTTGATCATCATACCTATATTGTCCCCCTTCGATTTACTGCAGTTCTTAGATTAACTTGACTAAGACCACAGAGTTAGAACATATCAAAACAAGGATTTAAATTCTCTTCTCTTTGGTTCCATGGGTCATGTTTTTTTCACCAACTGTGTGCATCTTCCCAGCCCTTAGCACAAAAACTTCCAAACCAAATTTCAATTATTTTGCCCTCTCTCAATGCCACTCATTTTTTCAACTGATTTTTTTTCTGTTCATACCATTTACTTATTTTCTTCCTATTTGTATGAGAATTTTCAAAAATTCATTTTGACTAACCAGCATCCATCAAAACAGCTTTCAATATTTGGGGATCCCACACTTTTGGAGTTTGAAATTACATGGGAAACAGTATTTCCCTCTAAATAGAGAGAATTTTCCAAACATTTGCTCATCTAGACTCTCCTGAAGTTAGGCATAGGCAGTGTCTTTAATTTGTCCTGAGTCAGCTTCTATTTCTTAAAATTTCTAACCTAGAAGCAGTCATTCATTCAGTGATAGCTATGTATCATAGATCTCCCCAAAATACACACTACATACTCAGAAGCACAAATATGCACACATTTACACAGCCTGCTGGAAGTCACCAGACTGCTAAATAAGCACCTTGATTTTACTGCCCCAACCTACTCAATATTAGATGCCTAAATCATAGGATTATTTAACACCTTGCTGACCAGTCACAAGTATACTCATGTTTCCATGTCTGAACATTGTTGACTGGTCATGAGTTAACTGGTGCCTCTTTTCTCAACTCATGGATCAGTTATTTCCAGAGATATGATGAGCAATACATCTAATTCTTTTCATCCATCTTTTATTATGAAAAAGGTTTTAAAAAGATGTCACAGCAGAGAAGAATGTTTGAGTGAATTATGTGCAGACACTTTGTCTGATTGGCTGAGTGACTTTGGTAGTCAGCTGGAAGATAGTAATGTCTGACATTAGACCAAGGCAAAAGAGAAATGTGATAGTATCTGACAGTGAAATGATTCTGAAGAATGGGAAGAAAAAGACATCTTACCAGCCTTGGAGGATTATACAAATATTTCAGGCATAACTGTTCAATTTGAAGACATACAAAGTAAAAGTGAAATAATTTACGTCTTGGTAAGGATTTTTTTTATCTCGTAACTTCTCAAACCAATTTATACCATCTCCAAATGGAAAAATACCACAAAACCTCTGATAAAACTTCACCATGGACTGACATTACTTATATGGATATAAATAGCTTTCTTGGTTTAGTTATATGAATGGGACTAACAAAGAAGCCAGAATGGAAAAATTACTGGCCAACAGATCCTTACTTCAATCACCCATATTTCCACAAACTATGACTGCAAAGAAGTTCAAGCAAATACTAAGATTCTTTCATCTAAACAATAATTCACAAACAACATGTAACACAGACCGTCTGTACAAATTCAGACCTCTTTTGGATCCCCTTATCTGGAATTTAAATCTTTATATACGCCAAAACAGCAATGATTCCATGGAGAGAATGCATCAGATTCAAGGTGTATAATCCAGCCAAAATAATAAAATATGGGATTTTAGTAAGGATGTTTCATGAAAGTGAGAGTGGCTATATTTACATCTTTGAGATATATATATGTATGAAGGCAAAAAGTTACAACAAACTATATTATCCATCTTACAGCATTTTCTTGGTTCTTGGCATCATATTTACCAAGATAATTACTACAACAGCGTGTCTACAGCTGCACTATCATTGCAGAACAAAACACTAGTCTGTGAAACAATAAGGGAGAACCAGGGATTGCCAAAATTCCAGAACGAAAAGTAGCCAGACACATGGATGAGTTTTGGCGTGAAATAGCTAGTCAGCAAGACGTTAACAAAAATCAACTCGATATGCAAATATTATTGTGGTTCCATTTTCTATGTAAAGTCTACGGCTCATTTTTCAGTTCTTACCAGTACCATTTCTTCACCAATCATCTCAAACACTAAATTTTAATAACCAGAGAGTCATATGCCTGAAAACCTCTCTATTGTTGCCCTCCTTCCCATAAATTTTCACCCCGGCTTTTACACAAGAACTTTTACATTGTGACCTCTTGATTCCCCTTAAAAAAAAAATCTCCAAGCTGGACCATCTCTAGGACCCCCTCTCTGATTCACTTTTTTATAAACCCCAACTTTCATTTATTTGTGGATAGTCATTGCTGTCTACATAAAATTTCTAACTTTGAAAAAATAAATATATATGTGACCAACTCTGGGTAAAGTGATGGGGACAGGTTATAAAACAAATTTAATTGTTTCTCATGAGCAAGTATTATATATCTTCATCTTGTTAACCTTGAAAGTGGCCGTTTGACTTACTTTACTAATAGAATCTGAGCCCCAATGATGTGTCACTTCTAGGCAGAAACTTTAAGAACCAGCCTGGATACTGGAGTGAAGACAACCTGTAGCTCTCTCTACAGAGCGATGCATATATAGAGAAAGAGTTGATTACCTAACCATCTAAATGTTAGAGGCACCTGACACAGACACCAGAGGGTTATTGCACAGCCCTGAGTCAGTGGGGCTGCCCAGTAAATGACTTTAAATGAGAAAACTCCAGATGACTGTGTTGTGATGAAGCTGATGTCATGAAAGCATGCACCTTTATTAAAGAAGCAAAGCAAGCAAACCCATGCATCTGATTTATGAAGGTGCAGGTGGGCTCTCAGCTAATCTGAAGAGTGAGTTGGGTGGGGGTTCGAGGCATTTTAGACTCTCCTGTTTATACGTTTCAGAATTCCTCTTGGTACAGATTAATTATCAAGGGTCCTTTTTACTTGGTCTTGGCCTTCCCAGAATTCATAAGAAGCACCTGGCAACTTTATCTCGCCAATCCTTGAGACAGCAGACTTTTCTGCTTGCAGTGGTTCTCAACCTTCCTAATGCCGTGACCCTTTAATACAGTTCCTCATGTTATGGTGACCCCAACCATAAAATTATTTTCGTTGCTAATTCATAACTATAATTTTGCTACTGTGATGAATCATAATGTAAATATCTGATATGCAGGATGTGTTTTCATTGTTACAAATTGAACATAATTAAAGCATAGTGATTAATCACAAAAGCAATATGTAATTATATATGTGTTTTCCGATGGTCTTAGGCGGCCCCTGTGAAAGCGTAGTTCGACCCCCAAAGGGGTCGCGACCCACAGGTTGGCGACCCACAGGTTGAGAACCGCTGGCTTAAGGGGGTAAAACTGCCCCATTTTCCTTTACTCTTGCCCCCTCCTTTCCTGTATTGTCTATTTAGGGAGCCTTTTAACCTTTTGCGCTCAAGTCCTTAGTTTGGGGAAGATAATGGCTTGTTATTTACGAGCCAGCTGCAAAATGCCCACACTGTTCACCCTGCTTTAATTTTCCTGTCTCAGTTTCCCTATTCCATTTGCCCTGGACTTTTCCTAGCTTTTCACTGCCTTGTCACAGACACAGATTCAAGTGATAAACAGCAAAGTGCTTCACTCCTCAAGAAAGACAAAAGCGTAGTCAAGCAAAGAAAACCACAATAAAATCTCTTAAAAAGTAATCCTTATTGACATGAAAATAAAGCTGTTAAACCTGTGAGAGAACAGGCAAAAAAGTAAAATACCGTAAACCCTTGATTTTGCGGACCTCAATTTAACAGACAAAATTTCCAGTCCATATGCCCTATGCGAAAATCAACCCCCCCCCCCGCCCCCGTTAATTTTAAAATGCTTTTAACCAAGATTTGTGTGTCATTGAGTGAACAAGTTATTTTTGGTTATTAATTCACTGTGTGTGTGTGTGTGTGTGTGTGTGTGTGTGTGGTTTAAAACAACGAAAATGTATTCACTTACAGTTCAGGAAGCCAGAAGTCTGAAGTCAGGCTCACTGGGCCGAGGCCAGGGGTCAGCAGGGCCACGCTCCCGAGTGGAGGCTCCAGGGTAGAATCCTTTCTTCGCTTTTTCCAGTGGCTGGTGGCTGCCGGCAGTTCACTGCTATTTATAACAAATATTGGCATAGGCCATATGCTAGAGAAACACTGTAGTAATGTCACCAACATAAATAAATATTACGTATCTACAACTAGCGTCCACACACTTAAATCCAAGAGTCCCTGCTTACTCGTAAACAATGTTCCGAGAATGATTAGCTCGCGATCACACCGAGTCTCTCTGGGTAACTGGTCCTGTGCGGCCTGGCTCTGCATTTTATAGAGAAAGCCTGGTTTCCACAGCAGTTGTAACACCTGCCTGCAAATGCGCCCACGTGCGCTCAGCCACGCCCCAGCCGCGCGTTTGTTTACTGGGGTAATTGGTGAAGGCATGCATGTCTCTAGTCTAGAACCTTTCAGTATAAAGTTAAAATTACTGTAATCCATATAAAAAACTTTTCTGCGAAATTAAACTTTTCATACATACTTAATTTTAATTACACAAACGTGTCTACATGCCTAAAAGCACGTGAACTGGCTCAATTTTTTAACTTACACATTTGGAAAACCTGCTTTATTATATAACAGACCTTCGGCTTTAACAGGTGCACCCTCGCCTGAATTAGTCTGTTATATAGAGATTTTACAGAGAAATGATGAAAAGGAAAGAAATATGCCACACAGAAAAGACTCATTATTTAATAGGAGATTCATGTTAATGAGTGGAAACTTAAAAAGACTTTCACATTGTTTTAAAAGAAAAAATGAGTTATAAGCAAATCTATCTGTTTTAAAGAAGCAGACAATGGTTGTTTCCTAATTGGGTTCTCGGTAGTTATTTAGAGATGAAGTATTGTTCACGATCAGGCTCTGCAATATTGAGGTTTAAAAAAGTCTTTGTCAGAAAGCTATTAGTGGTTTCAGTAGTGTTTAAATCCCCTCCTTTTTTTTTTTTTTTTTTTTTTTGAGAGGGTCAGCTATGGAACTGACAAGACGTACAACCATCCCTATAGCAATTCACGAGGTAGAAACAGGGAGTGGAATAGCTATGTGTCAACTTCTTACCTTTCCTACCAAAGCACAAAATAGAAAAAAAAAATGTATAAGTAGGTTTGATGAGATTTCAATATTCTAAAAGGAAAAAAAAATCTAAAGGCTCTGTTTTCAGTTTATTTTAAGAATAAAATCCTATAGCCCTGGTAGCCCTGGCCAGGTAGCTCAGTTGGTTAGAGTGTTGTCCCAATAAGCCAAGGTTTCTGGTTTGATCCCTGGTCAGGACACATACAAGGAGCAACCAATGAATGCATGAATAAATGGAGCAAAAAAAAAAATCAGTGTTTCCCTCTCTCAAAATCGATCAGTAACTTATTTAAAATATATTTTTATTGATTTCAGAGAAAGGGAGAGGGAGAGAGATATAGAAACAACGATGAAAGAGAATCATTGATTGGCTGCCTTCTGCATGCCCCCAACTGGGGATTGAGCTGGCAACCCCAGGATGTGCCCTGACCCAGAATCGAACTGTGAAATCCTGGTTCATGGGTCGATGCTCAACCACTGAGCCACACCAGCTGGGCAATAAAAAAATCTTTTAAAAAGAATAAAGCCCTGCTCAACTAGCTATTTCCTTCAGTACTGTTTAACTAAGGAAAATGATATTCTAAACACAAAGAATTATGATCTCTTTCAGTATGGAGTAATTTCTCTCTCTTTTTAACACAAATCAGTTTCAAACTTGTAAAAAAATGAAAAAATGGAAAAATATGAAAATATTCTACTATTTGGAAGAACTTCTGATAATATGTTGGTCTATATTCCTCAGATATTTTATTAATTTCCATTCTCATTTCTACTCCATTCATCAAAGAAAAATGGCTCCATATGATCTTTTATAATCACCATTTTTCTATTTTAACAAAATATAATAGACAATATTTTATATATGACAATATAAATTTACAGCATCGATGTATATAACTGTATAATTCATTTTATGTTTAGGTTATCATCTATAGGTTTACTTGCCCCAAGATTTTGGAAAGGAATGATTAATTTTAAATTGCAAAGAGCCAGGTGAATTTATCCTCAGTGTTTGAAAGTAGTTGTTTGAGCATATTTTGAGGAGAATTCAATCTTGGATTTCCTTTCTGCCTGGTGTTAGGAATACAAAGAAAAGCTGAGCAAATACGTTGCTTCAATCATTTATTCTTTTATTCTAGAAATGTTTATGAAGTGCCTTCTATTTGTTGTGTGCTATTTTAGGTCTTAGGGATAATAAATTTTATTACTTATATGAAATAAGTAAAACAACACCAACAAAAAGTTCTGTCTTCATGTGGCTAACAGGGAGAGACAGATGATAACAAATATTTTAAATGGTGGCGTCTGAGAAGGGAGACAAGAAGGAAAGGGAGAGAGAGAGTTATGCCTATTTTGGAGTAGAGTATTCTAGAAAAATAAAGAAGCAATGAAAAGGCCGAGAGGAGGAAGCTTACTTAGAGTGGAAGCCAGTGAAGTTGAGGGAGAGTGAATGATAAGAGTGGGAGGAGATGAGGTCTAGGAGTTAGACTTTAGGGCCGTGTAGGACTCTGACTCCCTCTCTCTCGCACACCCCTCCTCCCCATTAAGAAAGAATTCACTAAAAGATTTTGAGCCAAGGAGTGACACCTGGCTTATATTTAAAAGGATATCTCTGACTACTGTGCTGAGAATAGACTGAATAAAGACAAGGGTAGAAGCAGAAAGACAAGTTGGAGAATTATTTCCATAATCCATATTAGATATTATGCTGTTTGGGCCAGGTGAGAAGAGTGCTGACAGGATTTGATGATGATCACTTGTAGATCATGAATAAACTTCATATAAGGCAAGAATCATCTCAAGTTTTCTGGCCTGACCAACTGGAAGATAATAAGACCAGTTACTGCTTTCAAAAAGAGAATATAAGAAGAACAATTCAGGATCAAAATCTGGAGTTCAAATTAAAACTATCTGCATTCTGAAGTAAGGTTTGGGATAGAAATATAATTTTACTATTCATCAGAATATAGGTAGAATTTAATGCCATGAAATAAAATAAGAGTCCCAAAGAAGTGAATGTAGTTGAGAACATTGAACCTTCAGTCACCCATCTTTGGATGAGCCAAAACCAGATAACAATGAAAATGATGGTCAGTGAGAGAAACAGAAAACGAAAAGTGTGGTGTCCTAAAAGAAGTATTCCAAATAATCAAATGTGTTATTTTTATTGATAGGATAAAAATATGATTATGGAGAATAGACAGGACCACATAATAAAGTGAAGGCATTAATTATACACAAATTGAGCACCTGCTGAATAGTAGGCCCCCTATTATTTCTATAGAAGACTTAGCCAGGAAATACATCTCATTCCTGCTCTAAAAAATTCTCAAAATTGAGTGCAAGAAATGGACATCTTAAAAAAATGCATAGGGCAAAATATGACAGAGACTAGTTGAAAGTGAGAAACAAACAAAGCTGTTCCTCAACCTAGGAAATGGATTGATTCAAAGAGGCTACATTAAAATATTGAATTATGGCTTATGGTATGAGTGGAATTTGGACTGGCAGAAATAGAAAGAATATGAGTTCTGTCATAAGGATCAGTTTAAGCAAAGACAGAGAGGGCTGAAGCATACAGCATATTCACAGAAACAGTGCAAAAAAGCTACACAAAGCATTCCCCCTTTTTCATTCTTGATTCACCCTTGATTCATTTTTATTTTTGTCACAAGCAAACTTTGAGTTAATGACAATAAACCAAGAAAAATGGAAATAGTAGCAGTCATTCTGGAAGTAGCAATTGCCTATTAAGAGTCAATGGAGATGATGTGACCATAATAAAACCAAGGAACAGAACTCAACCACCATAAGAAATGAGGTTTTTTTACAGTAGTATCTTTGGGAATATTACAATACTTTTTTTGGAGTTTTCTCAAATATTTTTGACCTGTGGTATGAGATCCTCTGACTTAAAAAAAAACCCTTATCTTCTCAAGAAGTATTCAAATCAACCATAGCTGAAGGATAGAATTATCTACTGAAATGAGATTACCCATGAAGCTTCACTAAAAAAATGATCTCCTTCAGAGATTGGCTTTGCAAGATAACTCAAAGAGGATTGCTGCCTCCATTTTGTTTCTTTCTATTCTCTCCATGTCTTTCCTATTATAAGGAAATTATACTTAATTTTTTTCTTAAAGGAGAAGATACCACCAAGAGTGATAACCACCTCAGAGAAGGCCCTGCTACTCTAAACAGTTAAACCCTAACAATCATTTATTTGGCCATTGGATGTCATCATTGTTCTGTGGAACCTGCTGAGTGAGTTCTGAGACAGGGAACACTAGAGTTAAAGGCAGTAATTTGTTTATTGCTTTGATGGCACATTGGCATACCTCTCAGCTAAATGGTGTGGAAACAGTAACAACATTCATTTTTATGAGGCAGTATTTTAAGATATCTAGTAATAACTTTTTTTAATAAAAAAAAAAGCTATATACCCTGAGACAGAAAATGTGAATTTAATAGACTCAGTCTTGAGATTAAGCCAGTTGCTAATGCAAATAGATCAAATAATCAAAGAATGTGGCCAGAGCTTTTATTATTTTGCTAGAGGCCCGATGCATGAAAATTCTTGTAAGAGTAGGCCTTCCTTCCCTCGGCTGCCAGCACTGGCCTCCCTCTGGCACCCAGGACCCGGGCTTCCCTCCTCTGGCCGCCTACAGGCACCTGGAACCGAACTGGCTTTCCTCCAGCCCTGGCTTCATCAGGAAGGACATCTGGAAGATGCCTGGTCTAATTAGCATATTACCCTTTTATTTTTATATATCCCTGGTGATTGACTTGATCTGGGATACATGGTAATCTTTCCTGCTACTTCCACGAATGTAATTCTAAAAGTTGAACAGTTTGGGAAATGCAGGCATATCTAAAATGCTTTTTTTCTGTTAGTTTTCAGTTTAAATAAAAGTGTACTAGAAAAGAAGAATAAATATAAACATCTAGGATGAATGAATAGTATATATTTCCAGTAACAATTTTAACCAATGCATAGAGATTGTTTTGAGCTATTGGAGAATATTAATGTTTTCCAAAATATATAGCTTTACATTATTTTAAAATTGTACAAAATAATTCATTGATATAGTTTTAAGATATTTGTATCTAAACTAAAAATTAAAAGTTTCCCTTTAATCAGACACTACCATTAATCTCCTCCTCCCTCTCACATACTCTACACCCTCCTTTTCTTTTTAGAGGAGGACATTGTGAAATGTTTGTGTATGCCTTTTAGCACTGTTTCATATATTTTAAATGCGTTTCTATACAATTTTAAGTCATTATTTAAAGCATTTGAAGATAGGTTAAAACATTAGGTGCAATAGAGTTATAGCAGTATGAAGGTAGCCAGTGTGTGTCGGTAGAGAGTAAATAGAAAAAACAACATTAAGTCTCTCCTCACTTCTGGTCTTGGTTACATAGGGTTGGAAGTAAGATTTAGAGCGTTGTTAGACTTTATTCTACAAAGAAACATACAAGTCCTCCCTTGGAGTCTCCGAACGTCTTTATAGGAACCAGGGACACACGTAAATACACAGATTCAAGCTAACAGTGACCTTTGGTTGGCCAGAAGGAGTTTACTTCGTCTTCATTAGGGAGTGATAGCACATTAGTGGAGTAATACATTTTGATTTCTTTTCCTCACTTCCATTGTTATTAGATTTCTTTTTAATTGTTATTATACTTTTGTTAAGCTAACAGGCTTTAATGAAGACTAACTGTCTCTGATTCCTATTTTTTCAGTAAGTAAATCATTAGATTACACACAAAGGTCAACACGGACAGAGGTTATACAATCTTGCTCTGCCTTGAACAGTATCTATTGCAAGAGATTAACTACATAACAAAGGCTATGTCTGGTTGGAGACATATAGTAATAATAATGTATAAACAAAAATACATACAATATTTTCTGAGTTTGAATAGTCTCAGAGGAAAGAAAAATAACATTTTAAAACTTTTTTCATATAACATTGAGAAATGGAATGGGTATATTAATTGTACATTTATAAACTTTAGCTTTGTTCTGTCATAGATTGTTATTTCTGGACATTTTGTACAAAGAGAAAATGAGAAAGGCATGGGGAAATCGCTGAAGAGGAAAGTTAAACAGCATTGAGTTTATTCATTCTGGAAAGAAGCAACTTGGAGGGCAAAGTAATAATGTTCTTCATACAAGTGGAGACTTCGCAAAGAGAGAGCAATGGCTGTTGGGAATGCAGTTTCCTCCAGCATGATCCTGCTGACCAGAAGGGCACTTAAAGGAAGAAAAGTACTTATATTATAATTAACTAAGGGCAAGGGATACACTTTGAAATCTTGCTTGGAGACTCGCCATGAAAATTCTCAACTGTCAGCACTGATAACAGAACAAGAGGAAGCACACTTTCACCCCAATATGAAAAATTCTGGTTATAGACCATGGTTTTAGAGTTTATCTGAGTAAGAGAGAAAGTTGTTACTGGTGAAGTTGCACAAGGAAATGAAAAATTGAATGACTGCATCAGTCTAGGATGGTTTGGTAAAAAGAATAGATTTTTTTCTTAAAGTACTATCACAATAACAACTCGATTCTAATATATATATGTGACCATTCGACCGGTAGCTATGATGTGCACTGACCACCAGGGGGCAGATGCTCAACACACAGGCATGGAAACATGGAACAGTCTGATGAATCTCAGAGGGAAGGGGGAAGGGGGGAGGTTGGGAAGAGATTAATCAAAGATCATATATGCATACTAGAGGCCTGGTTCACGGATTCCTGCACCATTGTGGTCCCTCAGTCTGGCCTGCACCCTCTCACAATCTGGGACCCCTCGGTGGATGTCGGACTGCTTTTTTCAGCCCAGTCCGTGCAGGCCAGGCCGAGGGACCCCACCGTGCACAAATCTGTGTACTGGGCCTCTAGTCTTAAATAACTGAAAATGGAGAATAGTTAATTATGGGAAGAAATGGGTGAGGTGGGCTGAGTACTAGTATCTGTTGAGAGTCTTCTCAGTGTCTGTTTCATTGTGATGCATTTAAGTAAGTTTCACGTGGACATAGTTTGCCAGCTGACCAGAGTCCCACCACATGACTTTGACTGTGAACCTCCTGGCACCATATACTTGAACAGCAGCTAAGAGGTGCCTTTCTCATAGTTTACTGGAAGGATCAATAAAGCTGATTACCTGGGCCCTCCCTTGATAGAAGAATGAAGGTACTACACTGAGTGGCCAGATTATTATGACCACCCCATCAGTACTTCATTGACACTTGCAAAAATACTGAATATTGAAAACTTCCTAAGCAAATACTCTCAAGGTTTTATTATTATTATTATTATTATTATTATTATTTGCATAACTAATTCACTTCATTGTACTGATGGGGTGGTCATAATAATCTGGCCACTCAGTGTATGTGCCAAGAGTGGTATGGTGCATATGGCTATTCCCACTTTATAGATGGGAAAACAGATGTAGTAAGTGCACTACTGTGGATTCACTAAGCAAATTTTCCAGGAGGCTCAAAACAAACTGAAGATTTTGGAAGGAATTGCAAAGCGTTTTCCATTTTCTCAGTTAGCAACCAAAGAATTATCCCACAACAACTTGCCATTAAAATAATATTTAGCATAATAATAACATTCAGTTACACCTTGGCCTATGTAGATAGCAATGTAGGATTGGTTAAGTTAAAGATGTGCCCCACCCCACTATCCCAATCATATGTTTTAAAGTTGAAATAGCTTCAACATGAAAACAAACAAACAAACAAACAAACAAAAACAACTATTAACACCTTGAGGATAACTGTGCCAGCTCTAATCATTAGGTTTCTTCTCAGATCAAGTGTTTTGTTGGTTAACGTGTTGTTGTTTTTTAAATATATTTTTATTGATTTCAGAGTGGAAGGGAGAGATTGAGAGAGATACAAACATTAATGATGAGAGAGAATCATTGATCAGTGGTCTCATGCATGTCCCCCACTAGAGATCGAGCCTGCAACTGGTGCATATGCCCTGAATGGGAATTGAACCATGACCTCCTGGTTCACAGGTCAATGCTCAACCACTGAGCCACACCAGCCGGGTGGTTAATGTTTTAATAAGACATTAACAAACACATTTCCTGAAAGATAACATTATATATAATCATCTACTTCCACTGAAAAATATCGCAAACTTTTACAGTTTTGCCCTGCTGGAACAGATGTCAAACCAACCATCAATAGCATCCTTTTTAAAGCACAGAAAAACAGGAAGGAAGAAGAATAAAAGATGCTTGTTCTTTGTTAGGTGTCTTAATTATATTTCCTAAGTAATTATTTTGATGTTGAAAAGATAGCACTGTAAGATCCCTGGAACTCAAATGAGAAATAAGCCCTATTTAGCAGAACTAAGAATGAATTTGCTAACCACTTTAAGAATCTAATTTAACTAATTAGTGATTTTTGCAACTATCTACTTTCCCTTTCATCTACTCAATTTTAATTTTAAAACTTTTCCCCCAGAGATTCCCAATGACTTTATGCACCCTGACACTTGATAACCACTGTGACTCCAACCATCAATAGTGTTCAATTTGAGTTTCTCAAAGACCTAAAGTTTAATGAAACATTCTCAGTTGCTGTATCAGGAGACAAGAGGGAGAACAAAGAGAAGGAGGATCTCTAGATTATTTGGCCATAATCAGAACAGTCCATTTCTATGTGTTTTATACATTTTGATGAAATTCAAATGTGAAAATTATAAACTAAATGGCTATATCCGGTTTAACTTTTTCTTGCTGTTATTAATTTATCTTTTTGTTTCCCATGGAACATACAATGTATATTATTTGATGAGGGAAAACGACGGAGCATTTAGTTTTTTGCCCATTTGGGGACAAAGAGAAAGGAACAGTTTTCTCTAGGGCTTGTATGGTATTGAAGGAAGGAGCCAAAATGGAGACTCCCTGAAGCAGAGAGAGTCTAAATCTAAGGAGCAAATTGTCAAAGACAGCTTTCAGCAATCACGTCCTAGAATTGGGCCCCCACAAAAGACCAGTATGAACAAGCCTTGGAATTATTTACACTACATTTTGTTTTAAAAGGACCAGGGTAAAGGGATGCACTATGAATTGGGGTGTAGGGGCTGAAGGAATGCATTTTAAAAAATAAAGCCTGTATAGTAAAACAAAACATATCTAAATGTATTGCTCAACAACAAACAAAACCAAAACAACAAGAAAAAAAGCAAAAAACAATAGAAGGAATTTACAGAAGGGAAAGGCCAAGAGGCCAAAAACACTCTTTTTTTTTTAAAATATATTTTATTGATTTTCTACAGAGAGGAAGGGAGAGAGATAGAGAGTTAGAAACATCGATGAGAGAGAAACATCGATCAGCTGCCTCCTGCACATCTCCTACTGGGGATATGCCCGCAACCCAGGTACATGCCCTTGACCGGAATCGAACCTGGGACCTTTCAGTCCGCAGGCTGACGCTCTATCCACTGAGCCAAACCAGTTTCGGCCAAAAACACTCTTAGTAAAAGAGTGTTCTACAATCCTATATAATAAAAGGCTAATATGCAAATCGACCAAGTGGCAGAACAGCTGGTTGCTATGACGTGCACTGACCACCAAGGGGCAGATGCTCAATGCAGGAGCTGCCCCCTTGTGGTCAGTGCACTCCCACAGGGGGAGCACCGCTCAGCCAGAAGCCAGACTCACAGCTTGCGAGCACAGCGGCGGTGGTGAGAGCCTCTCCCGCCTCTGCAGCAGTGCTAACCATCAGTTGGATATCCCCCGATGGCTTCTGGACTACAAGAGAATGCAGGCTGGGCTGAGGGACCCCTCCCCACAGTGTACAAATTTCATGCACTGGGCCTCTATTTGGATTATAAAAGGGAATAGATACTTGTTTGCAGAGAAGAACATTAAAAAAAAATCCAGGTGAGGGGCTGAAGCATGCTCTCTTCTTGACAGACTGGAGATTTCTTTGGGAAGGATAACTTGATTCTAGAAGTCATAAGCAGTGATTTGTGCCCTTCCCAGAAAAGCAGGAAGCAATGACCCAGCCCCTAGAAACTGCCAAATCCCCACTACCATGACAGTGCTTATTTATCTTGCTTTAAATAGTTTCTAATGTTCGTTCTGGTGTCCTATATTTGGTGACTCTTGTCAAACAAAAATTGTACTGGGCAAGTTAAACAGGCAAGGAAGACTGTATTCAAGAAGATTGCAATAATAGAGAAAGATTAAACTAACTCCTCTGAAATAAAAAGTGGGAGAGATTTTAAATGCTCGTGGAAAAATACTGGAAGATGTTATCTGGGGATGTTATCAATATGATTAGGTCATCTGTGTTGGATAATTGGTGATGATCTAAGTTAGGCTCATACTCCCTACAGAGAATGGGAGATAGAGATTCTATCTTGCTTGGTGATTATGATTCAAAGGGATGGCTCCCTAGGTCGTTGACAAAGGCCTATATGGGTTGTTAAATGGCTGTGAGAATATGTACATCTTGTAGGGACAAGGAATTCCTCAAGTAAATGCAGTAAGAAAAAGGATCCCTAGGAATTATAGTCAGAAAAAGACTGTCTAAAGTTCAGTCAAGTTGAGGGAAACATGAATGCCCTCTAGCTCACCCTCAGGCTAAACTGCATTAGCCAGCAAAGTACTCCTTTTCTGACCCATAGCATCCCAAACTTGCTTCTCATAGGTTGAATATATGTGTTTATATGTCTATCTTTCCAATGAGACTAGTACTTTCACTTCTGGCTACTACTCCAATATTATACTGGAGTGGTGAACTTATTTCTCAAAAGTATATTGACCAATCCTAAGCATCTTCACTACATTAAGTAATGGAGAAGAGATTAAGAAAGTGACTTCGTACAGAGCACCAAAGCACCAGTAAATAAGGTGATGACAAAAGCCAAGAGCACCAACATGACTCAGCTATTCTCAAAGGAACTGTGTTAAACCACAGAGGTTAGAGATAGGGAACTCAGCCAGGATGAGAAATGGCATTTAGTGTTTTCAGTTTGGTTTTTAGGGTGTTTTTACTTCTCAAATACAATTGTGCAACTTGATTTGCACAAACTTCCAAAAAGGTATCTTAGGATACAAAAGTGTTAGGAACATCCTTTAGACACTTTCCTAGAATGCTTAAATGCTTACCTTGTAGAAAAATAAATATGCATAGTTATTTTCAGTGTCTATAAGAGCTAACTGCTCTTTTTTTTAAAATATATTTTTTATTGATTAAGATATTACATATGTGTCCTTATCCCCAAGTTGCCCCCTACCCCCCCCCCCCCCGCTCATGCCCTCACCTCCCCCACCCCCCCGTTGTCTGTGTCCATTGGTTAGGCCTATATGCTTGCATATAAGTCCTTTGGTTGATCTTTCCCCCTTACCCCCACCCGCCCCTACCTTCCCTCCAAGGCCTGACAGTCCAATCAATGCCTCTCCGTCTCTGGATCAGTCCTTGTTCATCAGTTTATGTTGTTCATTATATTCCACAAATGAGTGAGATCATGTGGTATTTATCCGCTCTCCAGTTCCATCCATGCTGTGGCAAATGGTAAGAGTTCCTTTCTCTTCTTCCTCTTCTTAAAGAATACCTTTCAGCATTTCATATAATGCTGGTTTGGTGGTGATGAACTCCTTTAGTTTTTTCTTATCTGTGAAGCTCTTTATCTGACCTTCAATTCTGAATGATAGCTTTGCTGGATAAAGTAATCTTGGTTGCAGGTTCTTGCTATTCATCACTTTGAATATTTCTTGCCACTCTCTTGTGGCATGCATGGTTTCTGTAGAGAAATCAGCTTGCAGTCGTATGGGTACTCCCTTGTAGGTAACTGACTGTCTTTCTCTTGCTGCTTTTAAGATTCTCTCTTTGTCTTTTGCTCTTGTCATTTTAATTATGATGTGTCTTGGTGTGGTCCTCTTTGGATTCCTTTTGTTTGGGGTTCTCTGCGCTTCCTGGACTTGTAAGTCTATTTCTTTCACCAGGTAGGGGAAGTTTTCTGTCATTATTTCTTCAAATAGGTTTTCAATATCTTGCCCTCTCTCTTCTTCTGGTACCCCTATAATTCTGATGTTGGTACGCTTGAAGTTGTCCCAGAGGCTCCTTACACTATCTTCATATTTTTGGAATCTTTTTTCTTTTTTGGTTGGGTATTTTTTGTTTCTTTGTATTTCAAATCGTTGACTTGATTCTTGGGATCCTCTTGTCTGCTGTTGGATCTCTGTATATTATTCTTTATTTCAGTCAGTGTATGCTTAATTTCTAGTTGGTCTTTTTTCATATCCTCCAGGGTCTCACTAAATTTATCGGCAGTTTCCATAAAATTCTTGAAAAACCTTATAAACGTGGTTTTGAATTCTATATCCAGTCATTTGCTTTCCTCCATTTCTGTCATTTGTGACCTGTTTCTTTGTCTCCACATTTTTTATGCCTCCCTGTGTTGATAGAGTGGCTTTGTGTGCTAGGTGTCCTGTAGGGTCCAGTGGCTCAGCCTCCCCAGTTACCTGAGGTGGACACTCTTGGTGCACCCCCTTGTGGGCTTTGTGCACAGTCTTGTTGTAGTTATGCCTTGGTTGTTGTAGGATCACTGGGAGGAATTGACCTCCAGGCCAATTGGCAGTGAGAATAAGCTGTGCCTGCAGTGGGAGAACTTCTGTTTTGAAGACACCCTTCTGGGGCAAGACTTGCTTCAGTGGGGCTTCGGTGCTCACTGAGTCTGCACCCTGAGTGTGTCCCTTATGGATCTGAGGAGTTGTAATCTGGATGGTCCCCCTCTGACCACTGGGTACACTGGCTCTTGGATCTAAGGAGGTGCTAATTTAGCCTCTGCTTGAGGTTACCCAGCAGGAGCTAACTGCTCTTTATGATATAAGCTATAATCCTGATAATTATCAACTCAAAAGAGAGACTGACTCACAAACTTAATAGCATGGAGGAAAATGGGTGTGGGGCAGGGGTGGATAGCAAGTTGGTGTGGAGTGGGAAAGTACATAGTTAAGTGGGTGGAACACAAGAGAGTTCTTGAATTTATTATCTTGTAAGACATTTTATTGCACATATTTTAAAAAATATATTGAATAATTGAAATATTTAAGACCTGAACCAAATGCATTATCAAATCTGGTTATAGATGAACTTTAATGTTCTAATTACTGAATCTGTACAAAGTGGATTTTTTATATTGAAATTGAGGTCATAAAATTTGGTGAGAAGAAATTCAAATTAACAACAAAGAGTGGATTCTACTTCTAAAAACACAGCTTTTCCTTGACATCTCTTGTTCTATTTTTTTTTATGCCATCTTAAGTGGAATCATTGAGTATCCTATTCAATAATAGATTTAGCTGAATTCTGTACAAAAAGATAGAATTGATTTGTCTGTAGGTTCCAGCATAATCTATTTTTCAGCTTAAATCCAGTTCCTCCACAATGTGGTAGCCTGAAGCATCTCAGTATTTCCTAACAGTGTCTATCAGTGCTTCATTTGTATGAGTTGTGAGTCATCTTATACAGAAACTCAATGATTATACCTTTTATCTTAAAGACCAGAAAGTGTAAGAAAATACAGAATCATATGACTTCATTAGTTTTTCTTCCATATTGATGTTTACCATACATAGATTTACACCTACATATTTTCAAAGATATGTGGGTTCAGTCCTTATTTTAATTGAGCCATCATTGTCATTGTACAAGAGCACTTATACCATCCTTCACTGGTACTTAAAATAGTCTGTGTGGACCTAGTATGTATAGTAACAATATGATTTTTCAGGCTTGAAGTTCTGGTATGTTCAGAGGGGTATAAAAAATGTCTAAATTCACTTCACAAATATATAAGTAATATGCAATTAAAATGGCTTAGATAACAAAGGAGTAAGTGGAGATTACATTTTCAGAGATGTTATTCACCTCAAAATTGAGCTTTGGTGTAAAGAATAGTGGTTTTCCTAATAATGAGTGGGGCAACTTGCAATTAGGGTTCATCAAAAGTTCAGAATAAGTCTATCAACAGATTAAAATTAACACCTATCAAAACTACCTTTGATGACATATAAAATAAATAAAACATTATTTTATCTTATTTCTATGATAAATAGCTCGCTACAGACATTTCCCTGACTCTGCTCTGGCTGAAATAGCAGAAACTGAGTTAGATTAGATGTAGGACATCAGCAAATAAGAAGGCCCTATACTCATACCCCCTAGAAGCACTATTACTGAAAACTCCAGAATTGAGTTAAGAAATTGCAATACCCTAGATGAGCACAAAACTAAGACTAGCCACATTAAAAGGGTTAAAAAGTACAGTTTCATTTACCTGTGTCAGCCTCTCCCCTTAGCCAGCATAGCTCAGCACCAAGAGAAATCCCCTCAGTGTGCACTGTCCTCCTGGGGGCAAAGGGAGAGTGATGTGTGCATCCAATCTTACAGCGCTGTCAGAGAGACTTGCCATTGTCCTGTCTCGCCCAGAATGCTGAGAGAACTGGCATAGTTTTAACACTCAAAACAGCTAAGAACAAAACAAATGAGCACGCGGCTTTCAGCAGCTGACCTGGCTGTGCACAATTGGTAGAAGATTCATAATTTTGAGAATTCTCCTTCAGGAAGGAGAGTGAGAAGTGGAATTCAACCCACTGTCTCGGAATTTCAGTGCATTGTCCTACAGAAAAGGGGAGGGTGGCTTATTGTGCCCAACCCAACTCTATGAAATTGGGAAAAGGCATGCGACCCTAAGACTTCTCCTGCAGGAGGTAAGGAGAGAAATGAAATATACACATCCATTAAAAAGTTTCAAGAAACTACCAGAATCTCTAGCAAGGAGAACTAGGGAAGTTCTTCCTTTGTTGAAGCCAGTCTATAAAGACTCAGAGAGGCGATTGATTCTTCAATGCACAGGCACCAACACACAGTATGCCGGGACACACAAAACTGGGATATATGACAGTCAAAGGAACAAAATAAATGATACTAAAAAATGGAGATTTATGAATTGCCTGGCAAAGAATTCAAAATAATTGTTTTAAGATTAGTGAGGTACAAGAGAACACAGACAATTAAATGAAATCAAGAAGGCAAAACGTGATCAAGTCAAATTTATCCCTGAGATGCAAAGATGGTTCAATGTATACAAACCAATCAATGCAATACACCACATTAACAGAGTAAAGACTAAAAATTACATTGATTATTTCAATTTATCCAGACAAAGCATTTGATGAAATTAAATAGCTTCTTGAGATAGAAACCTTCAAAATGCTAGGTTTAGAAGAAATGTATCTCAACATAATAAAGGCCATACACTGGTATAACAAGCCCATGTTTAACATCATACTTAATGGTGAAACATTGAATTATTTTAAGGTCAGAGACAAGACAGGAATGTCTACTTTCCCCTCTTCTCTTCAGTATAGTATTGGAAGTTTTAGCTAGAGCAATCCACTAAATAAATAAATATGTCCAATTTGGAAAAAGTAAAATTATCTGTTTGCAGATGACATGATCTTATATAAGTAGAAAACACTAAAGACTCCACAAAAACTGTTATATCTAACCTGTGAATTCAATAAAGAATAGATAATAAACATACAAAAAATCGGTTGGATTCCTATACTCTCACAACTAACTATCTGAAAAATAAGAAATTTAAAAATAATCTCATTTACAACAGCATCAAAAAAATACATAGGAATTATTTTTTTAAATATTTTGGAGCTGAAAAATCTGCACACTAAAGCTACAAGGCATTGATGAAAGAAATTGAAGGTGATACACAAAAAATTGAAAATATAACCCATGTTCATGATGTCCCTGGCTGTTCAAATGTCATGTTTTGTAGAAGCAGAGAATCTTTACAATAAGGAGTAATAATAATAACAATAGCACTTTATGTGCCTGTCACTAAGCCAAGCAGTTTTATATAAATAAGATAAGTTAATAATAAATCATGATAGAGGTGTTTACTATTTTAAATTGTCAATATGTATAAGAACAACTAAAACTAAACCCAAGCAATGATCTTAACCAATAAAAGCTAAAATAGAGCCCACAGAGGCAATAAGCCTCAGTAGCAATAGAGAATTATAATTTTGAAGACTTTCCTTCAAGGTGAACTCCAAATGTTTTAAGCTTGGCCCCAGTTTTTTTCCACATTTAACCAGACAATCTGCTTTTGTTAAAGACCCAGAACTGAGCTTAATTCCTCAGAGCGAGAGAGCTGGCCAGATGCCAAGATTTTTTTTTCCTGTAATGAACATAAAGTGGTTATTGGGATACAGTGATAAAAAAAAATGATTGCTGGATTTTCTTCAATTTACCCTCAATGCAACTACCACCTCCTTTGGCCCATCACTGTATTTGCTAAACTCTGGCAAAGTCATCTGTTACAGTAGGCTAGATTGCTACATAATTCAAGTTTCTCATAAGTTATGTAAATTATCAGTGACTTTCTAGAATAATCCCAATGATAAAGATATGACCTTAACAGCACATTAGATAATTAGGACTTACACTTGGGTTGGCTAACGTTTCTCACTCGCCTTTCTATTACTAATTTCTCTCATATCTTCCTTTACCTGGGCTGCTGCTCTGACATCCTGCTCTATAATGCTGTTTGAAGATGCTGAGACATCTGTTCAAGATGAAGCCTGAATAATGGGATGCAAACATTCCTAATATAACTTTAATACCCCTTTGTGCCATTATCCATTAGTTGGTTGGGGTTCTACTTCTATCAAAGGCTATAAAAATAAAATATCAGACAATTAAATTCTCTGTTTTCTCAACCACTAATGCTTAAAGCAGTGGTTCTCAACCTTGGCTGCACATTAGAATCGCCTGGGAATCTTTTTAAAATCCTGATTTCTGGGCCCCATCCTCCAGAAATTCTGTTGCTTTGTTACTAATGTGGCCCCACCCCATAACAAAGAAACAGAATTTCCAGAGGATGAGGCCCAGAAATCAGGATTTTAAAAAGATTCCCAGGTGATTTTAATGTGCAGCCAAGGTTGAGAACCACTGGCTTAAAGAGATAATAAAATGGACATTTCTTCTCAACTGCTACTCAATTGAAATATTACAATGTTTTTGGTGACTTCTCAAGAGTAATGGAAAATGAGTGCCACCTGTTTATGGTTTGCCATCAGGGAGATAGCACGTCTTAGATGAATTCTACTTAAAAGGTTATGTCCTTTATTTGGTGATGGGTTATTCTGTGGGAGAGTAGCTGATACTTAATTGCCAGGGATGACCACAAAATTCATTTGTTTCATCTGTCTTCACAGCTATTGCATGGAAGCCCAGTCGGTTTGGCCCAGGGATTAGTGCAACTATGAAGAAGACCCAAAGGAAGAGATTGGTTGCATTGCTGGGAGGCCAACTGTGCTAAGGAGGGAAAACTTTGTTTGATTCTTGCTCTCTTTCTCTTTCCCAAAGGAATTTTGATTAGACTATTTGTATATTTCATTTATTCCTTTAGTTTATTTCACCTCCATTTTTGAGTTGGGGAATGACAGAGGAGGTGAACTTAGCTTTGATTGATACTTTCCTAACGCTCTCCTGAGAGTTGTTCCTCATCTCCCTGCATCTACTCAATCAATTCATGTTTACTAATAAAGATTTTCTCTTTGGAGTTTAGTATTTTGATACATAAAACAACAAAACAAAAACACAAGAACAACAATGACAAAATTTACTCAAAGTAAACTTGGTTACAATTTTAGTCTTTCACAATTTTAGTCTCTAAAATGGGCCGTCGGAACTTTAAAGTGTAATGCTAAATATTGATTCTTTCTCTTTGTCTTCCTTCTATGAAAAAATGATCCTTTGATGCTCAAGGGAGAAATGCATTAGGAAAGGGTAGCAGAAAAAAAAGTTTAAAAATGGCTTATCTAATATAGTTAAAATGTTTCATATACTATTAATGAACATCCAGGTAAACTTACCTTATTCTAAACTTCACCCTACATCTACCATTTCAACATTTTTTATATTATAATACTATATTCTCCAATTTTTTTTTTCCTCTCTGGTTCAGTGTATTGTTTTTAATATATGTTTTTTATTTTTCTCCAATTCTAATTTTCATATTCCAACCTGAGAATAAGTATCTGGAAGACTAGGACCAGACTGTACATAGTCTTCCATAAATATAGACTCTACTTACTGGTTTTTAAAAAAAACTATTCATCACCTCTTGCTAGAATTGGGAGACAATAGGATTTTAGATGATATCTACTATGCAAAATAATATATATTAAGCATAAACTATGTGCTAGAACAGAGCAGTGGGATTCAAAGATAACCAGACCTAGAGCTTTCCCCTTGAACTTTATACTCTGACAGATATTTCTGAAATGTCATGCATGGCCTCTTTATAAGCTTGGAAGTTCACTGATACACTGATGTATATAGTAAACTAGAACCAAAGACATGGTCAAATGCTGCCATTTATTTCAAAGTAAAAAGGGCTATTACTATTCTGGGTAAAGTTCTAATTGGAAGGAACTCCTACATTTCAGCCAAAGCAATGTCATGATGAATGAAGGTCACATCAAGGTTCCTTATTCCCCGATTTCATACAAAAGCTGTAATATCTAGGCACTTGGGAGCTCAGAATTACTAATGTGAAATGAATCCAATTTCTCTAAAAATATTGCCAAGATCTGAATTTAAACCTCAATATTTCAGCCAGCAACCTACATCTAAACACCAGAGAATAATCCACAACAATTCAGAATCAGGAGAGTCAACAGTTTAAGTAACGAATGCAGTTTTGCCCATATGAACCAACTGTGATGATCTCCCTTGGCTTCCTAAATATTTAACCTATCAATTATGTTTCTCTTGGTGCTGTAGCCACAAAGTAAACACAGTAGAAAGACAAATGATTATGTGTGGGTTGTGACTATAAATTAATGGTACTAGTTCTTTGTAAGATTTCAGAATTTGTACTTCAGTTTGCATGGCGACATGAGTTTAGAAGATTTTAATAATGAACTATTTTTCTCCCACATCTGAAAGAACGGGATTTTAGTCTTCTATAGGAATGACTTATTTCTACAACCTTCTGGCTGTATAAACCCAGATAAATCAGCTGCTTTTTCTGTGTCTTCATTTGCTCAATAGAAAAACAAGAATAAATTACTTAGTTCTAACTTACACTCACAGAAATAAAAATGATTAAAGATCATATGAAACATCATTTTTAGAAGTTAGGAATCCTGAAAAATAGAAAATGACTGTAAAGTGTAGAATAGAATTAGGTAATCATGTGTTAAATGATTACCCTGGCCAGTGTAACTCGGTTGGTTGAACAATGTCCCATCCACCAAGAGGTCGCTGGTTCAATTCTAGGTCAGGGCACTTGCCAGGGTTGCAGGCTTGATCCTCAGTACAGGAGGCAGCTGATCTCTCATTTATGTTTCTCTCTTTCTCCCTCTCCCTTCATCTCTCTATAAGATCAATAAAAACATGCTAAAATAATAATAATGTCAAGATGGATATGTGCAAAAATTAATGTAATAAAGCTTCTGAGTTCAGTTCAACATGTAAAGAACTTGGAAGTCATCTCTCTCATCCTTAAAACTTAATTTGAAAATTTGGCTTAAAGACACTGTTATGAAGAAATCATTTTATTGGCAAAAAAAAAAAAACTTGATCAAAATAGATAGCTCAAATCAGACTCAGAAGGAAAGTCAACATTATTCATAATGGTACAACTATAATTCAATAGAAATAGAATCTTTTCAAAAATTGGAATTTTCCATATGTAAAACAATAAACCTAAACAGAGACCTCATATCTCACACCAAACTTTACACAAGATGCATCAGAGACCCAAATGTAAAATGCAAAACTATTAAGCTCTTAGAAGAAAACGTAGGAGAAAATATTTATATATTTGGGTTTGAAAATGAGTTAATGATACAAAACCTAAAGAAAAATTCATGGAAAAGAAATGATAAGCTTAAATTTAAATTTTAAACTTATCTATAATAATAAAAGCATAATATGCTAATTAGGCCATATGTCCTTCCAGGCGACCTTCTGGGCGAAGCTGGGGCTGCGAGGGAAGCCCAGGTCCCAGGTGCCAAAGGGAAGCCAGTGCCAGCAGCCAGGGAAAGGAAGGCCTACTTTGCATGAATTTCGTGCATCAGGCCTTTAGTATTTCATATACAGAAAGAATGCTTGCTTTAAAAGAAATTAAGAGAATGACACTACAAGCTGTGAATTGAGAGAAAGTATTTGCAAAACACATAGTATTTGAATATATGTATCCATAATATAAAAATAAATCTTAACATTATAAGAAAACAAACAACCTCAACAAATACATGAGCAAAAGCTATGATAGATACCTAACCCTTAAGATACATAGATGGGAAATGATAATATGAAAAGATACACAATAGTTCTTCCTTTGGATATTCAAATTAAAGCAACAATTAATACAACTATAAACCTAATAGAAACTTAAAATGCAAAACCTTGACAATACCCAATTGCTGACTAGGATGCAGAGCAACCAGAATGCTTATTAATTACTAGTGGGAATTAAACCAGTATTGACACTTCAAAAGTCGTTTTGGCAATTATTTACAAAATAAGCAGTCTTACCACATGACTAAGACTTTTTACTCTTAGGCATTTATTCATCAGAATAGAAAACTCATCTACACAAAAACCTACACTTAAGTACTCATCACACCTTTGTTCATGCTTGCCAAACCATAGAAGCAATAATAATGCCTTTTTTTTTTCATTGCACATTCCTCCTTTTTATATTGATCTGGAAAAAAAAAATTTAGTAGTTATGCCCAAAATGCATACTGAGTCCAAGTGGCAGGGCCAAGCAACTGGAACATGATTCAGAAATCAGACACAGTGAAAGATACACCTGGACATGATGGAGAGACATTTCAGGGCCATAAAACAGTAAGGCAGGGGAGGGATTCTAAAACACAGAGCAGGAGGAACTCCTACATCTTACAAGTCAAGGGGCCTATTCTGTACTGGTGTGAAGAAGAGCTTATTTTGTGATGACCACAGGTGGGGCCATTTCAACTGATACTAGAAACCCCAGAAAGGTTTTTGTTTGTATTATTTTACAGAAAGTAAATGCAACATGCCCTGGTTGGGTATGTTGGTTAGAGCATCCTCCCAATACACCAAGTTTACGGATTAGATCCCCAGTCAGGGCACATGCAAGAATCAACCAATGAATGCATAAATAACTGAAAAAACAAATTAATTTTTCTCTCTCCCTTCCCATCTCTCTCAAAAAAATCAATAAAAATTAAAAAAAAAATAAAGAAAATGCAACACATAAACATTCAAATTTATCCCATTTTCTGGAGCTACCATTTGTGGGGTCAGGGAGGAAATGTCTGTTTGAATCACCATGCATCTATCTTCCACTGTAATGACTAGAGCCTACCCACAGCACCCCAGTCAGTCACCTGACTACAGAATAGCACAGGACTGGCTCCTGGAATCACAAATAGGTTCTCTTGCCGCTCCTCATTGGTCACACTTTAGCATTGCTCTTCCCTATCTCCCTACTCATGCAGGTCCTTAGCAATAAACAAAACACTAGCAAAAACCCATCAGGCCTCTTGTATGAGAGTCTTCCCTCTCTTGGGTAGGAGTTTTCCCTTGGCTTGGACTGAGAACCCATGGCCGGAGGTGCCATTCTGAACAGACTGCAGATCTTGAAGAACAAGATGTGTTCCCATGTAGCAATTGCTTGGCCTCTTTTTGAGGCCACCGCTGTATTTTGTGAGGTCAAATGGGGGGGGGGTTCCCTATCCTTTAAGAGGCTGTAGGCAATAAATGCCACATACCTCTCATTTGTGTATATTTGTCATCATTCTAACATTAGCTCTCAAAATTAATGCCTAGAAAAACTTAAACATATTTAATAATTGTCAATCTGTGTCAATCTTCCCTTAGGCAGAATGCTCTGTGGTAGAAATGTTGCGGCTAATAGCAAATTTTGTGAAGTCACATACTTTAATAAAATGACACTTATTAAGAGAGTAAAAGAACTGCTATACATAAAGAATATATTCAGCTGCAAAATTTTAACAGCTTTGTTAACAATGGTCTAAAGGAAGAAATTGTTCTGATCTTGCCTGTAATAAATAACATAAAGTTGCTATTAGTTGGAAACATGAAGTTTGCTATGGAACACTGCAGAAGGGACCTTGTGTTTATTTACCCCTATGTTGGAATTTCCACAAATTGTGATTTAAACATAAAAAGTTCCCAAGGGGACTTCCAAAGAATTACTCATAGATAAATAGTTTGTTCCCCTTTATGAGATTTGGTAACATCAAACTGCAATGCGCCCCAGAGGAGAATGAAAAGATACCAAACACCCTTGGAGTGGAGTCCTAGCCCCAATCATGGGTCAGAGGAGCCTGCTACTATCAACCATTTTCTTGGTGTGTTTCACAAAAATATATTCTACATATAATATCATTGGGTGTTCCAGGACACTTGAGAACGGTGATACATTAACTCCATGACACAACTTTGTCAAATTTGTCTCATCTTTCTCAAAGATTAAGATTCAGAGCAATGAGAAAATATTTAAAAATATATCCATAAAATGCTTTCAAAAATGCCTTACATTTGAATAGTACATAATATATTATAAATCACTTTTATATACTTTTTTAAATTATTACAATATCATCCAATGAAGTGATTCATACTATAATTTATACTTTACAGTAAAAGAAGCTAAATGGGACCCTTACCCTTATTTCTGTTGAGAAAAAAAGTTTATCTAGCATCTGTCATGCACACGCATTCTTATTGGCCTCTACAGAGTGATAACCACCCATGCCTTCAAGAAACCCTGAAGCAACTGACACAAGTGGGTTAGTTATCAACATACCAGAGAGCAAACAGCGTTTAGGGTGATGTCAATGTATTTTATTCTCCCTGAAGTCTTTAGAACTGGGCACTCAAGACATGATGAAAATCCAATATTTGAATAAGCAGAAAACTCTAATTTCCCTATCCCTGCCGCCCCGTCTCCCACAAAACAGTTAAGAGAGTGCTGATTACATTATTGAAAATACCTTTGACAAAAGCTTTAAGAATTGTTGTTAATGGACCATCCTTAGATGTAGAATCCATGAAAATTATACTATTGAGGTATTTAGTATATTTCTCAGCTTGGTAAATTTGTCTAGGGGGCTACAGAGCAGGGAGTATAAAATTTCATGACCAAATAAATAGCCTCCATATCTTACTGGCAGGAGCCCAGTGAATAAATCACAGAGCATATGCTCAGTTCAATTTTGTTTTTAGTGTTGAAACTTCAAGAAATATAATCATTGAATGGCTTCCCTGGACCTCAGTGCTGGAACAGGATATAAATACAGAGTAGCATGAAAGCACCATCAGGGAAACGAGGGAAACTTGTTTTGAATGTTTCTGTGTCATTTCACACAACATAAAATAAGCACAGCAGAATTCTGTATCCTTTTACAAATCATTGACTCCATTCCCCTAAACTTCTCTAAAGGCCAACATTAAAAAAAAACACACAACAAAAACAGAAAACACTATTCCCATATTTATTACATAACAATTGAATAATAATCACACCTCACAATTTTGTGTTATTGTAATTTTGACATCTGAAATGTGTATTTAAGTAACTGAGTTTTAATCCTGAAATTTTTAAGGAAACGTGTATTTGTTTATATCCTGGTTTGTTTCTGATTCTTAATTTAATGTAAATTAATTGTGTGACATTGGTAAGTTACTTACCTACTTACAAATTCACTTTACATATGAGGATATGCCTTCACCAAGAAGTCTTGTTTCCTAAAAAGCTATGCCACCATTGCTGCAAGGTTAAGAGCATGACTTTGAGACCTTTCCCCTGGGCTTCATGTCCATAATCTCATTCACCACAGAGTAGGTTAGAACTTGATGTATCTTGTTTTCCCTGCCTCTTACTTTAGAGAAAGAATTAATGTTACCTACAAATGTCCATGCATAATCTCATCTTTAACCATTTTCCCTAGACCACAACATTTCAAAGTGAGATTTGATTTACTAAACTCAAGCTCTGTAGGGTATAATTTTGGGGAAATACTATATTAACAATGTGGAATGGGCACTTCAAAACACACACACAGCCCTAACTTGTTTGGCTCAGTGAATAGAGCGTTGGCCTGCGGA
The DNA here is from genome assembly GCF_964212035.1 of Myotis nattereri. Taxonomy (NCBI): domain Eukaryota; kingdom Metazoa; phylum Chordata; class Mammalia; order Chiroptera; family Vespertilionidae; genus Myotis; species Myotis nattereri. The sequence goes on from NC_138088.1 coordinate 23,191,376, forward strand.
CTGAAGGGTCCCAGGTTCGATTCCGGTCAAGGGCATGTACCTTGGTTGTGGGCACATCCCCAGTAGGAGGTGTGCAGGAGGCAGCTGATTGATGTTTTTCTCTCATCGATGTTTCTAACTCGCTATCCCTCTGCCTTCCTTTCTGTAAAAAATCAATAAAATATAAACACACACACACACACACACACACACACACACACAAAAAAAAAACAACTATGGGGTTGCTCGGGCTCTTTAATATTCAATGCTACATCTTGAATCAGAGAGTACAGAGGATAAATTTCCCTCCAATCATGTGAATGTCTATATTTTTCAAGTAGCATATTTTGGGACTAGTGTCCCATAGAACATGTTTGGGAAATGTGCTTGATGTCAGTGGTTCTAAATCTTAGCTGCTTATTAGAATCACTTTAGTGATTCTAAAATCAGTGATCCTATTTCCACTCCCACACATCCTGATGTAGATGGGCAGAAGTGTGACTTGAGCATTAGAATTTTAAAAATCTTTGCCATTCACTCTCGTGTACCAAAGCATTAAGATGACAGTGCAAGCTCATCTCTCCCTCCTTCATGCCCCATTTCCTGCCAGCGATGATATGATGAAGTAGGTCTGTAATCTTCAATGTCATCAACTACAATATCTCAGCAGACCCAGTTATTGTCACGAGTGGTCATCAGATTCTAAATGTTGGGAGATAGTAAGAAGCCTTCTGCTTTGATTATTGAGTCAAGCTCCATTCTCCAATTGAACTTGATCAGATGGCCTTGTTCTTTCAGAGCTATTGGATTTTTTGCACGACCAGTTGGTACAAGTAACACATTGATACCCAATTTATATACATTCCAGGTATAGTTTATTAGGTATATTCTTTATTAGTTATAATCCAAAGCAAAGAGAAATGAGTATCAGGCAGACTCCCCCCACCACTGCATAATATTGAGGGATTGGCAGGAAATCCTATGAATGGACACCAACATTGATTTGGGTTTAATTAATTTATTGTGTAGAGAATCAGGTTTCAGGTGCAGCAGCTGTAACTGGATTTAGCAGCCGTAGGCCAAACAAGAAATAAACTGAACAATTAGTAGCTTTTATACTGTGAACACAGACGTTCTGGATATGATATTGTTAGGAAATTTTTTTGGTTAATTTCCAGGTAAGGCTTACCTCAAAGCAAGCAGAACATTACTGTATAGGCTTGGGCTTATTAAGCATAGTTGGCTGGAGAGAATTGCTTGTATGTTTTTTATTCTCCCCTTTTATTATGCTCTCATTAGGATGCAGATAATTATTTTCAATCACATGTTACACAGTCTAATTTTTATTCTGTTTATTTCATAAGCTTGTAGTTGGTTTAATTTAGAGATCTAGACTACAGGTTAATTATGGTAAATAGTAAATTTCATTGATAAGCAGATAAAATGAATGGGCATCCTTCTTATATGGAAACATCATTTTCTTAATGTAGAGGAAAAATTCACTGTAATTCTACAAAAATAAAATCTTGGAAAAAATTTAACCCCAGACTTTCTAGGTAACAAGTTTGTTCAGTAAAGGATGAATGTTATAAGTTGCAGCCCCCCTGCCATCCAAACAAAAAAATCAAAAAAGGAAAGAAAAGTCCAGATACATGGTTTACCTGATGGAAGGAAGTGATTTTATCTCAAAAATGATTGAGATCTCAGAGACCAGGTCATCTGTCTCTCTATCTGTATATCTACCTATTATAGATCAAATGATAAACCAGTCAATCTATCATCTATTTATAGAAAGGTACAAGCAAGTCTACTTTATAGGACTAGGAAGAATAGGAGGTAATTGAGCTGATATTGGTTAGGAGGGTCACTAGAGTTAAAAACAAACAAAAGTAAAACAAAAAGAGGATCTCTGAGGGCAAACTGATTAATGCCTTCAGATGATCCGAGACCCCAAATACTATAGAGAAGGGTCCTCTTTAAGTTATTAATCAGAAATCAGTTATAAAAGCAACTGAGAAACAGCTCCTTGATGATTAAATGAGCTACAAGATGGCTCAACATTTGCACACATTTGAATGAAAAAAAAAAAAATCTGGGAAATCAATGTGTAATATTTTTATAATTATTAAACATGTTTTAAAGTAATAAAGTTATTATGAGTGGATAGCCTGAGAAATTTAAGCATATTCTAAATAAAGGCATAAGGAGATGAAAAAAGAAATAAAAATCAAGCATTTGTGGAAGAGAAGGTGATCAGAATTTACTTGAATGTTGTATACTTTTGAAAGATTCACAGCTCATTGTTTTATGTCTCACTACAGGAGACTCTGTAGGACAGAATCTGGAGAAGAAAGTAGAAGGCAAAGGTTAGACCTGAGTGCTGCGCATGCAGTGGAGGCGGGTCCCAGCGGCTGCTACTCTGGGCTTCCTCCGGCGTTCCCGCACCCCACACATGCTGCAGAGGCAGAACTCCCAGCTCCAGTCTACCTCTTTAGGGCAATCCATCGAGGAGACCCGGATGGATGGACGGGGCCTACCTCTTTGGGGCGATCAATCGCGGGGCTCCTGCACTGTGAGAGGGCACAGGCCTGGCTGCCCCTCCCCCCAAGTGCACAAATTTCGTGCACCAGGCCTCTAGTATTTTAGATTAAAAAAATGAATATCTGAAGAAGAGTGAAATTTGATAGATGACATGTCACAGATGATTTGTTTTCTAGTGGCAAACATTAAGGCAGCCAGTTGTTTCAATTCAGCAATTTATTATGGAGATCCTCCCATTGGGACAGAAATAACCTATTCATTTAAAAATCAGAGAAGAGGCCCAGACCAGTGTGCTCAGTTGGTTGAATGTTGTCCCATTCACTGAGAGGTTGTCAGTTCAACATATGTCAGAGGTTGATCCATGTTTTTCTCTCTCTCTACCTCTCCCTTCCTCTTTCTAAAATCAATAAAAAAATATTTAAAATTTTAAAAATGTTTTAAAAATCACAGAAAAGGAAGCAGAATTTGCAACTATGGAGACAAGTAACGAAAAATGTATTAAAATCATGCTGAACATGGAGAAGAGCAGGATATTTGATTGGTGTAAAATGTATCACAGTGAGCATCTTGTGGTAAAGGAAGTAAAAAATGCTCAGAAATGATGGAGGTATGTAAACAGGCACTATGAAGGGGCTCCCAATAGCCAATCTGAGACAGTGTAAACAACAACATACTCATGATTTTATCCTTATGCAAATAGAATAAAATAGCTAACCATGAAACTATTACCCATAATCTGAGAGGAGAAAACTCTTTTTTACAATGGAATTTTAATTTAATAAATACAGAATGTCAGAAATAGAAGAGTTTATTTTGCAAAATGGCACAGTATTTATTGTTTCAAATTTAAGAATCATAACTATATTTTAAAATTAGTAAGCAAAATAGGATGATAAACAGGATATTTGCAAAATATAGACCTGGATTATGCATCATAAGATTGGCAGTTGGACTACACTAGTATAACCTCTAAGATCTACTCCATGCCTGAAACTTTATAAACCTATAATTCTGTAATGCTTTAAAAAGGAATTACATAAGAAAGGAAAGTTAACTTTTTTGACACATTGCCCAAAGTTCCTAATTAATCATTTTGCCAGTATAAATGCACTGCTTAATTGCTCAGAAATCAAATTACATTAAAACTACCAAAAGCTATTGAAAATTGGCACAAATACCATTAACAGATGAAGTATCATTTAAATTAAATGCTTCATTTATTTCATTATTTTAAAGCCATCACATGAGTTTAGAGTAAATGAGTGCACAACTTATGACAATATACTTTTGGCAAACAAATTGGGTCTTCTAGGGACAGGATCTGAAGGCACTCATTCCGGAACAAAGAAGAGCAACCTCCAATTTGGCTGTATCCGTAATGTGCTTTACCATGTTGACGAAGAAGGCTATTTGAGCTTTTGCAAATTGAGGAAAATGAGGTGGACACATTTTCATGCTGAGACAAAATGCAAGCTCAAATTCAATGGCTAGAATTTATAAAAGCATGCTTACATTCCCTTGCAAGGGTATATATCAGTCTTTTTCAGGAAAAACACATCATAGGGGAATGGTGTATGGAAAAATATGGAGGCACTTTTGGATCAAATTTGTATAAATCTGTAGTCTATATCTTAGAGAAGAAAAACAGAAATTAAGCAACTTGCTTAAGGTCATAGCAAGAGAATGAGGAGATCACACTATTCTTTCTTAGGTCTTCATTTATTTATGACTTTTTCTCTTCTTCTGAATGCTTGTTACTGAAAGGATTTTGTGTAGCCCAAAGAGCCACGCACTTGTGGTTTTCTGCACATGAGTGTTTTGTGAGTATATGGGTGGGAAGGAAGTGAGTATTATTAAGTGGAAATATTAGGTGAAGGTAGCATAGATAATAAGCTGATGGATAGATAAGAAGATCAGAGTTTGACTTTTAAAATATGATTAGTGTTTGGTATAGTTCAGCTTTTTGTTTTCCTCTCTTTCAGCAACATGTCACACTAGAAATGTAATGGAGAGAGAACTGCATTAGATCCTCTGAGTTTATTTCCTTTGGACATATAACTACTTCAACTCTGGGGCCATTTCACAAGTTCCTATGCACTTCAAGAGCAAGTAGGTAATTGTGACTTAAGATGTAATTTTCTGAAGCTTTGAGGTTTGAACTTTGTCCAGTGGTGGTCCTGAACTAACAAGCCCTGAGTCCAGCAAAATTCCACATAACAAGGGTAAGAGGACCCAGACCCTCTTAACCCTTGTAAATATTGAGAAGATTCCAGCATTCCTCTTTCTTTGGTTTTCATCTTATTCTTAGACATGGAGAATTGGACTAACATAAAACCAGAACTACCTGAACCATAAGGAGGACAGCATTCATCAGGATTTCCAGTTGACAATTCATAGGGGCCTGTTATTTTATGCACAGGGGGCCCAGTGCATGAATTCGTGCACCCTGAAAGGAACTGTGGTCTGCAAGGCTGCAGTGGGCACAGGAGCTGGTCTCGGCCCATCTTCTATGCCCCTGCCTGGTCCCTCCCCTGGTTCCTGTCTGCTGGAAGCCGCTGCTGCTCACACCTGCTGATGGCACCGAGCAATCAGGGCTGGTGCCGGGTGCTGGCAGTGGGTGCGAGGATGGACAGCACCAGCAGCAGGTGTGAGTGCTGAGTGGGACTCCAGCACGCAGGAGCAAAGAATTTTCAGTAACCACCAGTCTTGCCCCGATGACAGCGATTGGTGCTCTGCCTTGGTCTGGGGGCCCTGCTCACCTGCTCCACCATCCCGCCATGGCCAATGCCCGCCATGGTCTGTGTGCGGTGCGCCCCCTGGTGGTCATCACACGTCATTGCGACTGGTTGTTCAGTTGTTTGGTTGTTCCACTGTTCGGTCCATTTGCATATTAGCCTTTTATTATATAGGATTATAATTCTTCTCAAAGTCTCATATCTTTGCATATATGCATATTATATTTTCTGGTAATACTTTCAAAATTAATATTTTCTCTATATACAGTTTAATACATTAAATTGTTTTGAGAAATTACTTTAACTGTCACTGCAATATTCAATAATTTATCTCTTTCCATCCACAAACACTCATATACTAGCTATTTAAGTATTCTAATGAATGTGTTTCTCTGTTTAACTGCAAGAAAGACATGTTTTCCCCATTTAATTAATCAGGAGCTCCATTTCAACGGGCTGAATTGTAACATCATGAGGCTTTAATAAATTATAAATCTTTCAATGGTTAAAGGCAACATTTCCTAGGCTTAATATAATGGAATTGGGCTAATTCACTCAGAGCTCCACATGCTAGGACTCAGATATGCTTGCCTCCAGGCAAGGGGCATGAATTACTCAAGACATTTCTTACAGAGAAAGTACAAGGTAGAATTAGAAATCTCTTTCCAAGTTTCTATTCCTACATAATGTTTTTGCTCACTAATATAAATTATTTTATAGGAATAAATATTGGAATTGACTTCTCAGATCATAAAAAATATACACTGAAGCAATAGAGGAGTCAATGCCATTGATGAAGTTAATTACATTCTGGGAGATGGATATTTGGTTAATATATTTTCTTTAAAAATTTCATTTTTCCCTTTCACTGAAATAAGGTAAGTCAGCATTGAACCTGGAGTACAGGTCATCTCAAAGTTATAGTATGATGCCATAAAAATTCACATGATTTGGGAATTTAAATCTTCCTCACAATCTTTGAAGCAACTTGGACTTCTGTGTCATAATCAATTCTCATATAACCTAATTGGAATGCTTAGCTCTCGAAATGTTAACTGCTACAAAAACTATTTAGATTGGATAATTTACTCTTTATATTACTAACTAGTCACATGGAAACTTGAAAAGAATAACCTGAATCAATCATCATAGCCCTATTTCTATTTTTAACTTTTATTTAAAAAATAAATTTATTGAATTTATTGGGGTGACACTGGTTATCAAAATTACACAGGTTTCAGTTGCACAATTTTATAACACATCATCTGTGCATTGTATTGTGTGTTCACCACCCCAAGTCAAGTCTCCTTCCATCACCATTTATTCCCTCTAGACTCTCCTCCACCTACTCCCCACTCCACAATCACTGTACCGCTGTCCATGTCCATGAGTTTTTTTCTCTTTCTTGCTCCATCCCTTCACCCCATCCACCTAGCCCCTTAACCTCCTCACCCCCTGACAATTGCCAGCCTGCTCTCTATGAGTCTGTCTCCCTTTTGCTTGACAGTTTAAGTTGTTCATTAGATTCCACATAAGAGTGAAATCGTATGGTATTTGACGTTCTCCGACTGGCTTATTTCACTTAGCATAATGATCTCCAGGTCTATCCATGATGTCACCAAGGGTAAGATGGTCTTCTATTTTATGCCTCAGAAGTATTCCATTGTGTAAATGCACCACAACTTTTGTATCCACTGGTCTACTGATGGACACTTGGGTTGCTTCCAAATCTTGACTATTGTAAATAATGCTACAATGAACACAGGGCTGCATATCTTCTTTTGAATTAGTGTATCAGGTTTCTTCAGATAAACTCCCAGAAGTGGAACTGCTGGGTCATAAAGCGGTTCCATTTTTAAATTTTTGAGGTAACTTCATGCTGTTTTCCACAATGGCTGCACCAGTCTGCATTCCCACCAACAGTGCACAAGGTTCCTTTTTCTCCACATCCTCGCCAACACTTGTTGTTTCTTGATATATTGATGATAGTCATTCTGACAGGTGTAAGGTGATATCTCACTGTGGTTTTAACTTGCATTTCTCTGATAATCAGTGACTTTGAAGATATTTTCATGTCTACTGGCCATGTGTATGTCCTCTTTGGAGATATGTATATTCAGATCTTTTGCCCATTTTTTTAACTAGATTGTTTGCTTTTTGTTGTGTTTTAAAAGTCACTTATAAATTTTGGACATTAACTTTTTATCAGATGTATCATTGGCAGATATGTTCTCCCATTCAGTGGGTTTTCTTTTCATTTTGTTGATGGTTTCCTTTGCTGTGCAAAATCTTTTTAGTTTGATGAAGTCTGTATTTTGTTTGTTTTGTTTTTGCATTTGTCTGTGCTCCTACTACATTTAATCACGATGAGGTTGCTTACTTTGCAGGGGCAGAGAGGTAGAGTATGTGCATTCATGGGCTTGAGGGTATTTATTCATTAAGTAGAAAACATTTTCAGTGAAGTCAAATTGTATGGTGAATAAAAGGCATCAAAGGTGGCATCACCTAATTTAAATCAGCCTATGCCACATGTGACCTAAGTTATGTCCCTTCCAGTTCTCTGGGTTTTTCTCCCAGACAAAACAGTCCAGGGCTGTATATATAAGAGTTGTTCTTATTTTGATTTTAAGCAACAAAACAAAAGAACAGTGGTAGGATGAGTGATTATCATGTTGTGATTTTTTGAAACTATGGAGCTTAACTCCCATATAGCACAAATTAACCTTTAAATGAGAGTGTTTTTTTGTTTTGCTTTTTTAAACAAGAGGGTCCTATCCTGGAACAAAATCCAATTATCACCTATTTGTTTTCGATGGAAGGAAAACTGTCTTAGTGACTCTTGGGAGGAAAGGAGAGTTAGTACAAGTAATATGGTTCGGCATCCCATAATAAACAAACAAGTGAACAAACACAATATTTGTGGAGAGAAATTTGGCAGCATTGTTTAAAATGGTATTTCCAAATATCCAAATTTAAATTAAATATAAAGGGAATTGAAGGCTGTTTCCCCAGACATGGAGATATAGAGTTAGGTATTTTACATATGGGATTTCAGTGAATTCTCACATCACAAGTTAATAGGTATTATTATCTTCATTTTACAAATTCAACCATCAAATTTAAGTATTGTTATGTGTAGGAAACTTAACTTCTCTCTGGCAGAACTAGGATTAAAATCCAAGTTTTATCCATGTTCAAAACCCTTCTTTGGAATTATAATCATGGGAAAGCCTGAAGGTTGCAGTTGAGTAAATAAAAATCTCACTTTAAATATCATTGAGACCAATTTTGACTTTCAGACCAAATAGAACTACTCTTAAATAAATTGCATGTGCTACAGAAATTATAATAGCTATATTTTGCTTTCTAGATGGGTAGGCATGCTAGTGATGGTGGGAGTGAGGGCAAGGATTATCATTGAGGAATTAAGAAAACGATTTAAAAACCCTTAGAATGTAAGTGCAAATCCTTTCTGTGCCAGGAAGAGAGCATCACACTGTCATGTTAACACATGAAATGTCAAGGCAACTGATGAACAGTCTATGTTTCAGCCAATGTGAATCTCTGAAAATTAACCAAACAATTAGGAATGGTTAAGATTATGATCCATATGTAATATGGATTCAAATCTCAGACCTCTGTTGAGTTGAACTAAAGTGACAAAGCTATTCAATCACTAGATGAGGGTATTTCAAGGAGAACTTCTTAAATTGACCTAGAATTTGACTGCTATGCAGGTAAGTTCATAGCATATCATCCAAATACAACCTTTGTTTCATGCATGCTTTTTATATCATGACTTGTATTTTACATAAGCAATGTAAATTACATAATTATCTTTAACAACATTACTGCCAGATACTATACAAATATCTATACTAATAAAAGGTAATATAGCTAATTAGACTGGACATCTTCCAGACATCCTTCCATACAAAGCCACGGTGGCGGGGGCCAAGGCAGAGGCAGTTAGGGGCTACCAGGCCAGCAGGGAAGAGCAGTTAGGGGCTGGTAGGGATCAGGCCTAAACCAGTCATCAGACATCCCCCGAGGGGACCTGGAATGGAGAGGGTGCAGGCTGGGATGAGGGACCTCCCCCCACCCATGCATGAATTTTATGCACCAGGTCTCTAGTCTCTAATAATAAAAGCATAATATGCTAATTAGACTGGATGTCCTTCTGGAAAATGTTCCAGACAAAGCCAGGGCTGTGACGGCCTAGGCCTTTGCACAAATTTCGTGCATGAGGCCTCTAGTTTAAAAATAATTGTACGTTAATTTAGCTAAAATTAAAAGCCATATACCTTTAATTAAACTACATATAAATCAGATTGCTCAATGATAGCATATAAAATGTTTCTGATACTTACATTAGAATTATGAGCAGGAATCTAGGTTTATTTGCTGGCATTTCCATCTTTGTATATGTACACTTTTAAGGACTGTAAAAAAAGAAACCACAAATTAGTGATATGCAAGTAGGACATAGTTTCATTGTAAATTACTACTGTAACGACAACAAAAAAGTTTATGCCACATTTTTGTTACTAATATGAATGCCAAAAGAGTTGAAAATTTATATTAAGAAGCTCTCTCACCAAGATTGTGAAACAACAGATTCTAATAGCTTTGAAGGAGCTCTTAGTAGTGTATTATGTAAAAAAATATATATGCATTCTAAAATGTCCCTAAACATGTATCTATAAAATTGGAGCTCTTATAGTTTATTATATCAATTACCCATATACTAAAAAAGAAAGAATCAACAGCTTTAAACACTCATTAGAGAGACTGGCAGTTGCATGCAAACAACCCAATCTTGAGCCTTGGAGTTAGCTAAGAAAAACATTTCAGATGTTCTTGTGAGGTTCTCTGTAATATCCCTAGACACAGTTTCTCTTTGGGAATAAAAATATAGTCTATACTTGTGATGATTATCAAATAAGAATTACATGGTTGTCATAGAAACCAAATCATATCTCATAAATTATGTCAAGCTGCTTTGGAATAAAAAGAGATGAATGTAGAGGGTAAAAATCCGAGCTTTGATAAACACTAGAATGGCTCTCTGATTTCATTTAATTGGCATCTATGTATGAAGACACAAAGGAGGCCTCTCTATGCTGTAGGAAAGATTGGATAGCCTTTGCCCTCAAGTGATGTTTTTACTATTGTTGTTCTTGTTCTAGTTGTTTAGTATATTTATTCTGGACTGGGGATAAGAAATTTCATCCAAGAAATCTTAATTAACTATACAGAGCAAAAGCACAGTAAACGTAATGCTACCTCAGTTGCCAAATGAATGGTACACCATACCTGCTATCACTTCAGAGAATGTGCAAATAAACCTCTAAGAGTTAAATTGATTTTTTTAGTTTTCACTCAATGTCAGTTTCCAGAGGCTTTTGATGCAATGGGAGTTTTCAACTGCAGAGACAGAGAACAAAGATAACACCAGTTCAGGAGTAAATTTACAAACTACTCTGAATGATAACAAATCCCACTTGGCTGAAGATGATAATGATGTGATAAATACTGTGTCTTCTCTAGAGAGAGAACTTAGTAGAAACAACTTAGCAGTTCTTTCAACAAGCACATAGAAAATGTATTATTTTCCTTCCAGTCAGGAATGGCTGAGTGCACAAGGAAATTTGAAGACTATATTCCTCACTTTGCTAGAGTAGAAATGTAACTGCACAGGAAATTTATTATTTTTTAATCTGCCCTTTTATTTTGATTGTTTTCTCTTTAGCTCAAACGGGCTACCAGGGGTGGGCAAACTTTTTGACTCGAGGGCCACAGTGGGTTCTTAAACTGGACCGGAGGGCCGGAACAAAAGCATGGATGGAGTGTTTGTGTGAACTAATATAAATTCAAAGTAAATATCATTACATAAAAGGGTACGGTCTTTTTTTTTTTTTTTTTTTTTTTTTTTTAGTTTTATTCATTTCAAACAGGCGGGATCTGGCCCGTGTGGCCGTAGTTTGCCCATGGCTGGCTAACACCCTGACCCACCCACCTTTCTCTCCTTTGCTTAATCATTAAGCCTTCAGGACGCTAAAGTCTGGTCAGTATCAGTGTAGTCTTAGAAACAAAAGTTTCAGGTCTGTTGACCACAGAGACAGAGTTTTAGTCAAACTGGAGATATCTAGGCCTCATTAGTATTTCATCACCAGAATGACCTCACCAACCACATCGTGGGAAACCAGACAAAGTGACACCATGGTTTACTTCAATCAGGACCAGATGCAATAATCAACTACCCGCTACCTTACTGCTGACCAATCAGTAGAGACCACACCACAACTATGACCCTACTCCCTTAGTTACCATGATTAATGATTTTTCTCCTATATAACCCATCCTCTGGAAGCCATATCATGGAGCTAGGTCTTTGAGCATAATCTACCTGTGACTCAGGAACGGCACCACCTCTTTAATAAATCCTTACTTCTTGGCTGCGAACTCCTCCTCCTGTCTTATTGGGCTTTGATGTACACAGGCAAATGGACCGCTTCAGTCGGTACCAGAACTAACCAATGTAGCCTAGGTAACTTTAATTACTACATGTAATATTCTTATGCATTTTCATCCCGTTTGTTTGTCAGACACTGAAGTTCCCCCTAATGCAATATAAAAATGTTTAAATGCATATTTACCAGCTATGAATTGATTAAAACACACACACACACACACACACACACACACACACACACCCCACATGCTTTATGCTAATAACATGATGATGAGTACTTTCCCAAGACCATATTTTTGGCTTTTATTAATTTCCTTACCCAGCCCAGTGACTCAACACACATCATTGGCAAATGGGCATAAAAATTAAAATTATGTACAAATGTTGGTTATTCAGTACTAAGAAAGGAAGGTTTCAATAGGGGAAATATGTCACCTACCACCAGTCAATCAATTGTGTAAAGAAAAAAATATATAAACAATGTACATAATATTAGTAAACTGTGGGGGCTAAAATATATTAATACTTTTCCTCCCACCTTCTAAGTTCTTCTGGCTGGGGAACACAGGTGGCAAGAAAATCCTTGCTAGGTGACTCAGAAACAATGGGACACGGGGTATCTAGCTAACAGGCACCTGCCTGACACCCTCTTTTTTACCATACTTCATTCAAATTCAGATAAGGTGGCATCCTAAGAGCTCCTTCCTGAAGCAGGTTTTTCTGTCTAAATCTCTTGGACAGCAAAGTGGGGAAAGGCCAAAGGTTTTTTTCTGAGTCTTTTGTTTCTTCATAAACCGCTTAAAATCAATATCCCCCAAATCAGCTTTCAGAATGCAGAATTCTGGTCCCTTCAAAAATGGTTAGTTGACAGTCTGCCTTGACGAATATTAAAATTCTTGTAGAATTTACTTTGGCAACAGTTTTTACATTTTTATATTCTTGAATTTAACAAAATAATAACCTTGGTAAATACAAGTGTTTAGTAAGTGTTAATTATGTGCCAGTCACCATGCTAACTATTTCATATGAAATAACTCTTCTACTATTAAAATACTAGGAGGAAACTAGAGGAGCTCATAGATGTTAAGCAATCTTAAACACATAGCTGGGAAGTAATAAAACAGATAATTCTATTTTATTTTTAAAATGTCATTAACCTAATGTAGTACTATGCTTATGTATGTTGGTTCACTCTACCAAGAATTCCATTCTATTTTCATGTCTGCTTATAAAGGTCTTAGCTACAGTTCAAGGGTGTTCAAACTACAGTTCCCAGGAAGACTTTCAATAGGAAGTGTCTCCACCACTCCAAACTTCTGCAGTATGAACATACACTTTTATCGAGCACTTATGACACACTACCCTGTTAATAAATTATGCATACAAATATTAATTTATGCTAATTGGATTGTGAATGCTGAGTGGTCAGGAATTATGATTCTGTTATATTGAATCCTGCACAAGTCCCACTAAAATGAGCATTTGCTGCATTTATGCTGCACTACTATTTCCATAAATACGGTCTGCTCTCCTTAGAGTTTAATAAAATTCAAATTGCACCTTCATGACAACTTGTCAAGCAATAAAAATCCATGCACTATAGAAACATAAAATGGTTTTACTTTACTAAAACAGTTAAATGGAAAACAATTAATATTAGCTACTATGATGATGTCAATTAAGCACCATGCTAATATAAAACAGATTTATAAATTAAAAGAAATATTTACTGATTGTTTCCCCAGTATTCTGTAACTCAGAAAAAGATAGCAACCTTGTATGATATTTACTGCAAGACAAAATAATTCAGATAATGGCTTTGTTTTTACTTTTTTTGTATTCATATTCCATTAATTGAAAAATCACTGAAAGGGAAAAACATAAACATAAGCAGGAAAGATTTTGAAAGTGCCTGGAATGTAAACTATCCATTTCAAAGTAATTATATAAAGGTTATTTATGGGAAGAGGTATCTTTGAGAAAGAGATGGGAGTCTCATAAAACCCGTAACTAAATACTTAATGTATTTCTTTCTTGTGTTTATGTAGGTATCGTCTACTTTGGAAAACAGCGATTTAGTAAATTCCACTTTATTTCTGATAAAGACTAGAAAGAGACCAGAAATAATGGAAATGTCCTCAAATACCTAAACCACACATTTTCTGAAAGAGCAAATGGAATTTGTTGCTTGTGAAATTGCTTCTGACATTTGTAGTAAGTCTTGCTGTTCAAACTGCTTTTATTAAAGCATTTGCACTTTCTTTATAAAACAAAATTTAACGCACCAGAAAACTGTTTCTACCATTATCTCTTTAAAGCTTAAGGAGGTAGAATGTCCACGTCCCAGGCCTCCGTCATCTCTTCCTTTTATGACTAATGCAAAGAAAGGGCCTATGTTGGGGGCCCAAAACCAACGAGAACAATGCCATTTTGTTGTTGTTGATTGTGATGATGATGATTTTAAAAATGACAAGTGAGTGCACTGAGATATTTGCATCATTTAAAATATCCCAGCCAGAGCATTCTCCTGTAACCTTTAAATGTTTCAAATACCAAGAGGAACATGTCAGTTCAAAATTATATGCATGGCTCACAACAAACACTAAAGGCAGAAACAAGTGTCTTTCCTGTCTAAAGGGCTGACTCTCAATAACTGGCATATGGCAAGCTCATCTCTGCAGCTGGTAATCCGAAGCAGGCGAAGCCGATCACCAGGGTGTAACCAAACTATTACAGCTACATCACCTGCTTGTAATTAAACTATTGTCCCTAGTGTATGTCCTTGCTTATCATACCACTAAACGAATTTAAAGCTTATTTTATTTACCTTCCAAGGTTACTTTTGACCCCTGGAAAGTTATTTTTGACATAGTTTAAGAAAGCAACAAAGAATTCTAGGATTAAGATGGTGTGTGAGTATAAAAGGTAAGAATTTCTCTTGGTATTATATGGCCAGTTTTCTTCAAATTTCCTATGCAATTGTCTATGACAATGAATATTTAGTATAAATAATCTGATGAAGTTCTAAGTAATAAATTTACGGTATGAGTTAATTCCTTGTACGGAATTACCATTTAGCTAGTGTTCATTTTTATCTACTATTTCTCTTTCATATAAAGGGAGTTTTATATGTGTTTATCCTAATGATAGGTCAAAATTTGAAATAATTTAAAAATTGACACAAGATCTACTGGTTGAAAGAAAATGGCCCGAGAAAGCCTCAGATAACAGCACTGAGAACTTCTAAATGGCAAAGAGATCTGCTTACCGAAGAGCTGCCTCTTAGAAGATGGGTGGAAGAAGCTGGATGAAGTGATTGTTTGGATGCACAATATTGTACAAACTTAGAAGAAAAATAAGAGTTCTGCCAAGGTAATATTTGTTAAGTGCTTATTATGTACAAGTGTTTGATATTTCCCTTAAAGAGCTGCTAAGTCTGATGTGAAAGAAAAATATTATCATAATATGGTGAATGCAATAACTGAGGTAGAGTTCCAGGATAATGGAGGCACCAAACAGACATGAGTGGGAGCCTAGGGAAAACTAGATTTTGGTAGTGTTTTATTTCCGATCTGAATTTCGCAAAGGATGGGTTTCTGTGGTGCCTAATTTAACAAGTAGAGACAAATATTGTCTTACTTATCTTTTCAAGGAATCCATCAACATTTGAAAAGACTGTAAACCAGGTGGGGAAAAACTTCTGTAGAATATAAAAATCAAATATTCCATCTTAACTAATTACTTTCTAAAATCTTTATTTCTTCTCTACATCTGCCTCTGGCACACAGACAACATATTTCAACCTTAAGCAAAACTCCCGGAACAGTTGCTATTGTGCTTAGGCTCAAAGGAGATGGGCATCTGGCTTTCATGTTGGTCCATTTGGCTTCATTTATTGCAGCCATTTAAATTTCACCTCCTTCATGATCTCCTTGTAATCAGCATTTTACAGTGGCCCCAATTTAAAACACATACCCTGCCCTTCTTGGGTATTTTCTCTTCTATATATTTGAATTATTATTTAAATGGCATGATTCATATGACTATATTTTACTCACATATATCAGTAATCATTTTGGTGCATACATTTCTTTTGCAATTACTGACTTAAGTATATAAATCTCAAGTAACTAGATAGATTGTTTTTCTAAAAAATAAAAAATTCCAGGGTAGCTGAGAGAAAAAAATCAACATTAAAAAATATTATATACAATTTATTAGCCCAAAATGAAATTAGATAATGGGTAAAAATGTATACAGGCTGCAATTCTTTTTATTATTATTATTTATGTTATTAGTTTAGTATGAAATTGGTTAAACACATTCAACCACAGTTTCCCCCAATCTAGGCCTATACCCATATCATATACATCAGCCAATTATCTCTGAAGGGTTTTGTTTGGTTTTTCTGGAAATGGTACTGTCATTATCACATTTATAATCTTGGAGTGGGGAGTAAATGAGTTTTATATTTTTTTCTTTTTATGGTTCTCTACCCTTATGTTATTGTTTTCAACCTGTGGGGGAAAATATTTCTAAATCATCTGAGGACATTTGTCAGAATACAGATGCCTACTCCTCCCACTTTTGGAGTTCTTCTTCCCAATATTTATATACTTTCTAGGAGGAAAATAACTGTGCATTAAAATAATACATATTTTGATTCTAAAACTGATCCTTTTACTTGTTAACTACTATCCTATTTTCCAGAACCCCTTAAACTCCCCCTTGATGCTGTATTATATATGCTAAACCAGGTGTCTATGTTTTCCTCTCACCATCTTGTTTTTTAAACATCATGTTTAAAAGCATGTTTATCTCTTTGGTTTAACCCCTTTGATAGTGATAATTGGTGGTCATCAGTTTTAATCAGATAGAAGAATCCCTCCTAATAGCTATTAAATCTCACTGCCAGTAAAGCTCTTATAAAACACTCTGTAAGGAACCTGGATGCCTACTCTTTGTGGAAAGCATAACAGAGAATGTAAAGAAGCTTAAGTCAGGGAACCACCACTTGAAAGGCCTGCGCAGTTTACTTATGAAGATTTAAGAGTAAAAGATATTCATTCCGTTAAGTACAAATGGAATCTAAGAATACAGGAAGAGTCACTGAACAGTTCTCGCAGGGCAATTAAGATATACTTTCACACAATGAGTAGGCCTGCAATAAGATTAGAATTAACTAAAGGCACAGAGGATAGAAAGAGACACATTTAGAAAAAGGTTATATTTACAGTATATTTGACTAGGTGAGAACATTGTAGCAGAAATATTTGGCCAGGTAATTTGGGATTGGATGATAGGATAGATCAATAGTGTCAAAAGCAGGATTCAGAACAAGCCAGAAAATAGAAACACCGTGAATTTTCCTATTTTTCACACTTTATTACTATTTCCATTCATTATTGCCAAATCACTTTGCCTTCACTTGCAAAATTCCTAATCTTGTGAGGAAAAACAAAAAACAAAAAGAAGAAGAATATAAAGATCACACAAAACCGTAGGAGCCACATAAAAAGTACTTCTTATTCTGAGAAATAACTTGTATGGCATATTTATGATATAAATTTTAAAAAATAATGTTTCTGTAGTCTTGTAGTGGCTATACATTTATCAACCAATATGTAAAATTCAGGAATCTTCTTTTTTAGTAATTATGACTTGAAACTCCAGACAGCTTTTATCTGCTGAAGAGTGAGCTAATTGATTGCCTCTGTGGCCACCTTTTGATAAGTTATTGATAAGTAGATGCAGACAGTAATCCTTCAGCCAGCTTTCTGACATTATTCTGGAAAGAACCTCCAATTCACCTCCTTGTTACAACAGCAACAATGCCTTTGGGATATATTTGCATATGACTCAGTTGATGGGATTGGAGAGGTACAGGAACATGCCCCCTGCAGGGTGTGAGAGGTTTACAAGAGATTTCACTTTATCCTTACATGTGACATGTCTGAAAAAGGTTCCCTGTCAGAAAAAAAAAACACAAAAACAAAAACAAAAAACCTAGAAGCATCTGTTTTGTACCTATCTTGTGGCTGGAGAAGCTCAGATGACAAGACTGTCAACTTGTCAGTTTTATGAGTACAAAAGAAATTTCAACTAAGAGTCAAGCTGAAAATGTCATCTTTTCGTGAAAGCACCTCTTAGACTTGATTTGCAAAATGGATGTGTTTTTTTGCACTCTTGCCAAAACGCAATTACATGCACAGTTGCACAGGCAAATCTGCGGGAATATTTTCATAAGAGTAATTTACAGTAAACAACAAGTGCAAATAGAAACTGAGAAGGTTTGCCTCCACACAGCTATGTGACTAATAGGACGGCAAATGGTATGATACAGGACTTAGAGAAGACAGAAGAGCGTTCACCAGCAGTCACTGCCAATCAGTGTCTTTGTGGCATCCACATATTTGGCTGCATTGATTCATTAACCCAAGTGGGGTTCCCCTATAATTTTTAAATTGGTGCACAGAGCACCTTCAAGTTACAAGGGAAGATAGAAAAGCAGAGAAGATATATTTACCAAAATGTAAGCTAGATTAATGATTGTAAATAGGGCTTACAGCTTCTAACTTCAAACATGCTTCTCCAAACGGAGTCCATGTCCTGCAAGATTTCTAAGGGCTCTCTCTCGTGTACACAAGTCCCTGTCTCCTAGCAAAGTTTACCCTAAGGGATCTCTGACAATGGTTCACTGGTTCCCTAAGTATTTTCTAGAAGAATCCAGAAAACACACACAAAAACATGAGCACTTGACATTTATTATCCTCTCATTTATTTTTCTAGAAAAATGAGAATGAGTAGCCTTTTCCAGCTGATAGGTCTTTTCAATGGGATACACATTTCAAATTTTATTCAGCAATAATTATACTGGGTGTGGTTTGTCATCTGTATTGTGGTGACAGGTGACAAAGAAATTGTTCTAACAAAACTAATTGGAAAGCCTGTGGATTCCAGCCCATACATCCTAGAATAATACAACAACAAAACAAAGCAAACCAACATTAATTAATGCAAATAAACGGAAATAAATAAGTCCAAGATTGATTATGCATACCTAGGGGAATTCCTCTGGCTTATTACAATTATGCATATGTAAAAGTTTTAAACATCTACACTAATAAAAGAGAAAGGTGCAAATTGACCATTTCTCCACAACGCCCACCAGCCAATCAGGAGTATGCAAATTAACCCATCAAAGATGGTGGGTTAATTTGCATATGCAGGCACCGAGCAGCCGGGAGCAGGGTGGCCACTTGTGTCGTGCGCCGGCACCAAGCGGCCTGGGTCCTGGGAATGGGCATCCTTGGGACCCAGGCCGCTCTGAGTCTGTAGGCCCACACATAGGTCTGGAGTGGCCAGGGTCCCAGAATGACCCCCGGCCTCTCTGGGCCCAAGTGCGCAGGCATCGAGCAGCCAGGGGCGGGGTAAGAACATCCCCGGGATCCAGGTGCTTTGAGCCCGTGTGCACAAGCAGCTGGGGGCAGGGCGGGGACGTCCCCGCAGTACGCAAGCAGACAGCAGTCCTCTGCAGTGAGCGAGCAGACAGCAGGGCCCTGCTTGCCACTGGCTGTGGAAGTGAGGGGCAAGCAGTCCCCCACAGGGCCCCCACAGAGAGCAGACAGCAGGGCCATGCTTGCCCCTGGCCCTGGCGGCGAAGGGCAAGCAGGCCTCGACAGAGAGCAGACACCAGGGCCTATGGTGGCGTCAAGCAGGCAGGTCCACAGAGTGCAGAGGACCACAGGGAGCAGGCCTAAACCATCAGTAGGACATCCCCTGAGGGCTCCCAGATTGGAGAAGGTTCAGGTCGGGCTGAGGGACCCCCACCCGGTGCACAAATTTTGTGCACCGGGCCCCTAGTGTCATTATAAAAGGTGGACTTTATATCTTTAAGACTGTGACCATTAAGTATGCCTTAGTATTTAAGCATTATAGTTTCCCACTCCCACATTTCTAGCTCTTTCAGCCTCAATGTTGAAAATATTAAGCCTAAAGACATATGTTAAAAATGTGGGTGGGGAATGGATAATGGGTTAAAAAACAACAAGTAGGTTTTTCTTCTATAGTGTTCCTTAAAACATCTACACTAATACAAGAGAAAAATGCAAATTGGCCGTACCTTCACAACACCCACCAGCCAATCAGGAGTGAGTATGCAAATTAACCAACAAAGATGGCGGCAGCCCCGCTCCCCAGCCACTCAGGGCTTCTGGGCAGCACGCATGCAGGCGCGGAGCTACCAGGTGGGGCAGGATGCCTGTTATGAGAGGGAGGGCGGGGGGAGGGTGGAAGGAGCTACAGGAGCGGCGCTCAGGCTGGAATACAGACTAAAGGCTCAAGCCACAGAGAAGACTGAAGGCTCTGGCCACAGTGAAGATGGCGGTGGCCAGAGTGAAGGCCCAGGTCCTGGGTGCCAGAGGAAAACCGGTGCCTGCAGCCAGGGGAAGGAAGGCCTGTTGCACGAATATTCATGCAACAGGCCTCTAGTTTAATATAAAATGCACTGTAAATAGTGCCAAAGAAATATTGCACCACATGAGGTTAAACAGGCAAGGGAGACTTTATTCAAGAGTGTTACGGGAGAGACAAAATTGGAGTCTAAGTAGAAGTTTTTAAACACTGGGGTGAGCTAGTGGGAAAGTACTAGATGACTTTAGCGGGGAGGCTGGTAAATGTAACGAGGCCTTTTCTGTATTCTAGTGGTACTTGTCTAAATTAGGCTTTTGCTCTCTACAGAGACTGAGAACTACCTTTCTAGATGATTACCTTTCATAAGAATGGCTCCCAGGCCTTTGAGAAAGACATTTCTCGGTAGCAAAACTGGCAAGAGAGGGAGAGAAGATTTATATCTCCAAGGGGCAAAGAAAGAAGTGATAATTGCACATTTTTAAAAGTAAATGCCCTAAGAAAAGGGAGAGGAGGAGCCTATAATCAGGAAGAACCTGTCTAAAGTGAGTCAAAATTAGGATAACATTAAGGCCACCTTGGTCAATATTCAAGATGTGAGCGTAATAAGTGTGTGTGTTTTTTTTTTCAAATTATTTATCATAGAACTACACTTTTTAAGGAGCACCTTGTGGTATTATTTATCTGAAGAAAAATTCTAAGAAACATTGTTCTCTGAGGTTTGTGTACAAGGCTGAGAAGTTCTGAGTAAGTGCTATGTAAGCTATTTAAGCTGTTAATTGCCAATCCACAGAGCATATTGCTCTTAGTAGGAATTGCTTAAAGGGATAAATGGCACAATGAGTCCTTGAAGACTAGAAGGGGGAAACACATAAGGTAGATGAATTTCATAAAATCTGGTACTTATTTTTAGAATGCTAACACATCAATTAACTTTGATGTGAATATGTACCATATGCATATGGCAGTAGAAATGCTTAGCATTGTTAGATGTCTGCATATATTTTTAGCTACATATGTGCTGTCAAAAGTAAGTGCTAGAGATATCGCATGCACATGCACAGATGCAACTTTGTCTTCATTCTTTCACATTCTTTTTCTTTCTTCCCACTATCTTATTTAAGACACAGAGATTTTATCTTTGACATAATCTATTTAAATTATTTAATCACACACAGTGTCCAAGCATTATTCTGTTTATGATAAAATACTAGACAACATTTAAAAATTATTTATCTTCTTTTCCCTTGATTTGGAAATATTTTTATTGTTTAGACTCATTGCACTATAAAACATAATAGAAGTCAGCAGTCCCTACCCACAGCCCTCCAACCCCTTATTCTCAATCACAGAGAGAAACACATATATAATTATTTTAGGAGGTATTTATGTTACATATTTGTAATGCAGTGTATATTACTTCCCCATTATCTGTGGTTTTGCTTTCCATGGTTTCACTTATCCACAGTCTACTCCCGTACGAAAATATTACATGGAAAACTAAAAAAATAAACAAAATAAGTTTTAAATTGCACACTATTCTTAGCATAATAAAATGTCACACTGTCCCGCTCTGTCCCACTCAAGACATGAATCATTCCCTCGTCCAGCAAACCACTCCTTGTATAAGCTACCTGCCCATTACTCACTTAGTAGTCATGTAGGTTATCAGGCCGACTGACAAGGTATCACAATGCTTGTGTTCAAGTACTCCTTGTTTTACTTAGCAGAAGCCCCAAAGTGCATGTGTGCTGATGCTGCCAATTTGGATATGCCAAAGAGGAGCTGTAAAGTGATTAAGTGAAAAGGTGAGCACAGTACAATAAGACATTTTGCAAGAGACCACATTCACACAACTTTTATTACAGTATGTTGTTATAATTTTTCTATTTTATTATTAGTTATTGATATCTTACTGTGCCTACTTTATAAATTAAACTTTATCATAGGCATGTGTATAGGAAAAAGAAATGGTATAGTATATATAGTGTTTGGTACAACCCATGGTTTCAGATATTCACAATGGGTCTTGGAACATATTTCCTGTAAATAAAGAGGGACTACTATATTTATTTTCTTTCTTTTCAAATCTTTTTTTTTAAATCTTTATTGTCCCCCTTTTTCTCCCAGTGACCCCTTCTAGCCCACCCCCATCCAGCCACCTCAGGCCTTCACCCCCCTATTGTCTGTGTCCATGGGTTATGCATATATGTATACAAGTTCTTTGCTTGATCTCTTCCAATCCACCCACCTTCCCCCACTTTCCCTCTGAGATTCAACAGTCTTTTCCATGCTTCTATGTCTCTGGTTCTATTTTGTTCATCAGTTTATATTTATTTTTCAATTATACATGTTACCTATTGATTTCCTAATAAGTAAAATGAGGGTTTAGCACTCTTACCAATTCCTTCCATATTAAAGGCATATATTAGTTATTCTCTCAATCCATTTATATCAAAATTGTGGATAAATTAGCATTATTTTTTCATTTTTATAAAATATATAACTCATAGTATTATTTATAACTGAGATACATATCATACTATGATTGCATTCCTTTCTTATACAACTCCTCACCCTCCACCCCCGTTTAATAATTGCTTCATTAGATGCTTACTTATCAATCTGTTTTTTTACAAATGACCTAAAAAACAGAAAGGACTCTTAAGCATCTTATATGGTCAAACATTTCATAAGATTTATCAGGGGTACATTTACATGGAAACAGGTTTTTTGTGTGTGTGTGGTTTTTTTTTTTTAATTTAAATTCTTTTTTTTTATTTTTTTTATTTTTTTTTATTGCTTAAAGTATTACAAAGGGTATTACATATGTGTCCATTTTATCCCCCCGCCCTAGACAGTCCCCCAGCCTCCCCTATCCCCCAGTGTCTTATGTCCATTGGTTATGCTTATATGCATGCATACAAGTCCTTTAGTTGATCTCTAGTACTACATATTGCTCTGACTGGTTTAGCTTAGTGGATCGAGTGTCAGTCTGCAGACTGAAGGGTCCCTGGTTCGATTCCAGTCAAGGGCATGTACCTTGGTTGCAGGCACATCCCCAGTAGGGGGTGTGCAGGAGGCAGCTGATCGATGTTTCTCTCTCATCGATGTTTCTAACTCTCTATCCCTCTCCCTTCCTCTCTGTAAAAATCAATAAAAATATATTTTAAAATAAATAAATAAAGTATTACATATGTCTTCTTTTTCCCCCACTGACCTCTCCCTGGCCTTTCCCATCCCCCAGCACATGCCCTCACTCCCCCCACTCTACTGTCTGTGTCCATTGGTTATGTTTATATGCATGTATAGAAGTCCCTTGGTTAATCTTTTACACCCTCACCCCTCGCCTTCCCCCATAGGTTGGACAGTCTGTTTTATGCTTCTATGTCTCTGGTCTTATAGATATTATCATCCTCCTGCGTCAATCTGGACTACTGATTCTCTAAAACTCGATAAAATATATGACTATCTCTCAGGACAGTGATTTTCAACACTTTTCATCTCATGGCACACATAAACTAATTACTTAAATTCTGTCACACACCAAAAAATGTATTATATTTTTGTCAATCTGATAAAAGTAGGTATAATTTGATTGATTCGCACCAGATGGCTATTATTGTGTTGGCTGTTGTCATTTTATTTGACAATCTAAAGGAAAAGAGGTCAGTGCCCTAACTAGATATCTACTTGATTGTCTATATCAGAAATAACTCTCCAAAGAATAATCAAATTTTATGCTATTTTTTGTTTAATATCAAAGAGGAAAACAATAGTTTGTCATACTATGAACATTAAAAATAATTCTTATGACTGCATACCATGAAGAAAACATATTATGAAAACTCTACCTTTTAGATAATATATCTGTCTCTTCATAGATATTATATCATTTACATGTCTCTTCAATCCCTCAAATTATTAATTTTTAGTATATAAAGGAAAAATTCAACTTACATCAATAAAAATACAATTAATGGCCAAACACTGTTAGAGTCATGCTTATCTTTGCCTGGAAAAAGATAATCTAAAGTGACATTTTGAACCAAAGAATTTTCACAGCATATTTTCTATGGTTTCTTTTATTTAACCAAAACATATGCCAGAAAAGATTTTTATTAGGATTATGCTACACATTTATTTTAAGAACCTATGTAATACTGGGTTGCACTGAATTCCACCAGGATTCAATATGTTGATAAATCCCAAGAAGAACATATGGATTAATTTGTGGTTTTGCCAAGTTTCTTTAAAATCAAAATTTCACAGTATTGAGAGCCAGTAAGGAGCTCTGCATCTAAAATATTAGGGTGATATTATATAATCCTTTTAATCATTTAAAGATATTTACTGTTATTTTTCCTTGGAGATGAATGTAAGATTTGGTCCATATGATCACAGAGTTCACAGAACAGTACTACAGAATTGTCAGAAGCTAAGAATTATCAGGAAATGTTTCATTGAAGAGGTAGGCTTTTCCTGAACATTAGTGCATAATTTCTGAGGGTACACAAAAAAGATAGGAGAGCCCAGGGTCAAAGAAAACCATAAATGAAGGCATAACATGTGAAAGAACAAAATATTTTCAGAGAATTACAAGTGATGTGACTGAGGTTAAAGTGTAATGGGAATAACAGTGAGAACAAAAGGTAGTAAGGCAGTGATTTTAAAATTTTGTTGGATATTGGATTCCACTAATGAACTGAGGAAAACTGTCTTAATCAGAAAAGACACACACTGTATTTCAGTATTAAGCTTATGTCAATATTATGTCTACCTATGAAGTAAAGTTCATACAGAATGTCTTATGTTATGCTCTGATGTTATGTTTTATCCTCTATGCACTACAAGATATGAGTGATTTCAATGAAACCAGATACACTAGGGAGCCTGAGAGATTTAAATATGACCCAGGCCCTGTACAATGTTATTGTACATCCAGTCACAGAGGCACAAGCATTCACTGACACTATTTCCAAGGTTACTGCTTCTTGCAAGATCAGGAACTTGATGCAGCCTTGTTGCTGTCTCTGCTATAGATAACATTTGGCTTCTTGGAATTCCTTGGTGGGGCTGTCTTCCGTTCTTGATCATCCCTAATATGTCCTCTGTGGGCTTTGGCCAAGGGGCACTGCTCTTTTCTTTATATTATTTCACCTCAAGTGTGAGCATATAACTATTCCTCTTTTCTGAGAGCAGAGCCAATACCAGGATGTCATTTTAATCAGAGTTTAATAAAAGGGTAAGGAGCAATAAATGGAAATTATAGCATAGAGAGTATTTATATAAAATTCAGGGAAAAATAATGAGAATACATATCCCTTAAAAAAAGAAATATTAAATCCAGATATTTTTATTCAAGCTTGCCAAACAAGATCAAAAGTGCAAGAGTCAAGGAGATGACATGAATGCAAATCCTGAGGAACTGTTAAAAAGTAGAAAGAGTTTAGATACTAGAATAAGCTATAATTCCAATATTTATCAGTAGCCTGACATTGGGTGAATTAATAAACTTGGTTACTATGTTTATAAAATTGGTATAATAATATCTATCTCCCAGTCTTGTTGGAAGATTTCTTTGAATTATGTCATCTCTATTTTCCTCAATCTGAGTAAAAAATGGAAAATTATTCAGAGACATGAAAGCAAGGCAGATAACACTGGTTAAAAAGTATGAAATTTACCAGGAATAGGAGAGGCTTATCTTCACTGACCAGCTGGGAACAGGACCCAATGTTAAATTAGCCAAATATTTCAAAGAAGAATGCTGAAAGCAGACTAAGAAACTTTTGCTTCATGGATAAGAAATCTCCTGATATCTATACCAATTATGCGATGGTGATAAAGAATAATGAAATTAAGGCCTAACTCGGGTGTGGCATCTGGTGACTGGGAAATAATAGATATGGAGCCAGAGCAGTGAAGCATCAGGAGAAAAATGGGAGCAGGACAGGGAAGGGGACTGAATATCTCTATTTTATGAACAACAGATTCCCTCTCAGAAATGAAGTTAACCCTGCCAGAAGCTGGTCCAGTGGCAAAGAGTCACAAATGGAGTTCAACTGAAAGTGTTTGGTGTTCAAAAATTATGATGTGACTAGAAGTCCCTAATGTTGGGTAACGTATAACTTTTGAAAATATATGCAAGGGTCCTGACTTCCGGAAGAATAACTGGGAAACAGTAGCCCCTCTCTTGTCAATATTGATTTGCTGCTAATTATTTGGGATCTTGAGATATCCACTATTGTTTGGGTATATAATAGTATTAATGCCTATGATTTAAGTTATTACTAAATACCCAAATAATGATTTTCTTTTTAATCCTCACCCGAGGATATTTTTCCACTATTTTTTTTTTTTTTTTTTTAGAGAGAGAGAGTGGAAGAGAGAGGGAAAGATGAAGAGAAACATTGATGCGAGAGAAACAAATCAATTGGTTGTCTCCTGTATGAGCCCTGATCAGGGCCCGGGCTGTGGAAAAGCCTGCAACCTAGGTGCGTGCCCTTGACTAGAATTGAACCTGGGACCCTTCGGTCCACAGGCCGACACTCTATCCACTGAGCCAAACCAGCGAGGGCCCAAATAATGATTTTTACTCCTCTGACGACTTAAATTCTGTGGCTTCAAAGATTAATCTGGAGAAATTATTAAGATAAATCCTAAGAAACATCCCTTAGGTTTTTGGCAACATATATTAAAGATTAGGTCAGCTCCAAATAGGACTAATGATTATTTGCAAATTACATGAAAATATTAACACAAATGTTTTCAGATACACACAGACACATAGTATCCTCATCATTGTTTACTAGCTAAGAATGTTGAAAGACAGAAATCATTGATCAATGCCATTAATTCACTCATCTTCTGCAAAAGAAAAAAAAGGAAAAGGCTTACTATTATGGGATACCTGCAAACAAGCTGAGATATATGTGAGTCATTATAAGAGTTTGTTTTCATAAATGGGAATCTTAACTATGATTAATAGAATTCAACTTACAAAGGAAATGAAATATGGTTAAAATGACATATCAAAAAAAGCTTGCTCAAGTATCGAGTGTGAAATATAGTTTCAAAAAAACTAAAAGATTTCTGCTTTGCCACATAATTGGTTTAAGTTCAGCAGTCTCCATATTCCAAATTAAACAAATACTTTCTGCATGTTCACTGTAGCAGTAAATTACATAATGCATTATAAATTACAGTAAAAAAGACAGTGTTCTTTTGAAAGTGTGATACAAGGCCAGCCAGGATAAGAGAGGCAATCAGCATCCTACTGTTTCCTCATTGCACAAGAAATGTGTTTAAAACAGTTAGCAAAGTACATGGATTTCACTGGCATCTAATGGCCCAACCACCCGCTATTTGACAGTATCATGGTTTGTTTTGTTTTTCTGGAGTTTCTAATGTATGTTAGTAACATGTCATCTTAATGTAACATGCCAGGATTATATAAGCTCTTTTAGGTTTGTGCCTGGGAGTGTTAATGCTGCACTATTCCTTCGTAGCCACACTTCCTGTGTACCATTCATTTGAGAGTAGAACTCCAAGTAGAAATGAAGAATAAAGAACAAAAAGTAAGATATAATGACAAAAAGTGGCAGATGCAAATTTAGCTATATCAGAAATAGTATTAAATGTGAATAGCAATGGGGGGATAAGGACACATATGTAATACCTTAATCGATAAAGAAATAAAAAAAAAATGACACCACAAAACAACAACACAACAATTCTATGAAAAAAACAGAGATAGATTAGATTAAAAGAACAAGCACAAGGTCCAAATGTATTTTGTTCATAAGGACATGTTTGCTATTGAAAGATGCAAGTAAGTTAAAAGTAAAAGGATGGATAAAGATATAGCATACAAACACAACCATAAGGTGCAGTGGCTATGCTAATATCATGCAGAAGAAAATTGAAAAAAAATTAAATGTTACTAGATGTAAAAAAGACACATAATAATAATAATAGGTTATTGCACCAGGGATATTTAATGAATATAAACATTAAATAATAAATTATACTTATAAACCTTGTAAACAATGAACAATTATAAATAATAAACAATGATAAACAAGCACCTACCAACAGTGTCCAAAAATGCATGAAGCAAAAACTGACATAATCTAGGAGAGACCTATATAATTCAGTAGTAGTTGCTTAAGATTTTAATACACCCCTTTTTTTATATGTTTTTAGGGATTTTTTTTGAAAGAGAGGGAGAAGGATGGAGAGATGGAAACATCGATGAAAGAGAAACATTAATATGCTGCCTCCCTCACACCCCCTATAGAGGATCCAGCCAGCAAAACAGGCATGTGCCCTGACCATAAATCAGACCAGTGACATCTTGGTTCATAGGTCGATGCTCAGCCACTGAGCACACCGGCCAGGCTTAATACAGACATTCAATAATGGATGAAACAACTACATAGAAGGGAAATAAAATATTTGAACATCACTGTAGTAGACCTAACAGAAATTTATGCAACACTCAACAAAGCAACAGCATAATATAAGTTCTTCTCAAGTGTACATGGAATATTCTCCAGGATAGACTGTATGCCAGGTTAAAAAGTAAAAAAGAAATAATTACATTTGAAGGATTAAAATCATATAATGTATGTTCTCTGACCACCATGGAATAATAATAGAGATCAGTAACAGAAAGAGTTTTAGAAATTTTACAAATACATTGAAAGCAAACAACATATTCCCAAAAAACAAATGAGTTAAGAAGGGAATCATGAAACACAATAGAAAATATTTTGAGATGAATAAAAAATGAAGATAAACATAATAAACATATGCAGCTAATGCAGTGCTTAGTTGAGAATTTCTAAGTATACATGCTTATATTAAAAAGATCCCAAATCAATCAACTAACCTTCTAGCTAGCTTAATACATTAGAGAAAATAGAGTCAGTATAAAGCAAGTAGGAGGAAGGACATTATAAGTATTAGAGTGGAAATTAATTAGAGTGAAAAAAAAACATTAGAAAAAAATCAATGAAAAAAATTAGATCTTTGAAAAGATTAATAAATTAACAAATTGTTAGCAAGAATGACCTACTGTGAGGATAGCAGTAATCATTAATGAGGGACATCTCTGAGCAGCAAGGTGACAATGTCTCAAAAATTCCATTTTGCTGGGTCAATTTGTCAAAGCTAGAAAGCAAGAATCTTCTCAGGAAACTCAGACATAGATGAAGAATCCACTAATGGGTACAAAATTCCAGAAACTTTGTTGTTAAGGAGATTCTGACATAATGGTTCAGGTATAAATGTTTCTTAAAATAAAAAAGTAATATTTTTAGCAAATATTCTGGAACAAACTAGGAGTTTTGCTAGTATAATAGATACCAGTATTGGCTTTAATTGAAGTACTATTAAATAGATGTGAATAGAGCAAACTTTTTTTCATTAAATGAAGAATCCAACAAAACACTAGTAGATGTGTACTCTTTACCAACATGTAGAAGAAATCTTTCCCTATTTGCTCACAAGTCTCACAGTGTGCCAGATAAATTGACTAATACCACAAACTTGAATTTACTTTTTAAACTTCAAAACTGAAAACTTAACAACGCCAAGGAGCTAATGTACTTCATGAGGAAGAAAGTGAAATTTCTTGGAAATTTTAATTACTTAATGTTACAATATATTTCTATTCACATTTAGTGAGCTATTTTAGAGTTCAAAGATTTTACTATATAACATACTGTTATTTATTAGGTCTCTTTATGTCAGAGGCAACTCAGGGTTAACCAATAGTGCATTTTTTTTTCTCTTTCTTAGCTTTGTCAGTTTTGTGTTGTTGTTTTTTCAATTTAGTCTATACTTTCACTTATGTATTCTTGAGTGGGGAGACAAATTATGAGTGGAAAGTTCAATCATCTCAAACCATAGAAATACAAGACTTGAGTGAATTTCCTCAATAGAACAGAACCCTAAAAATAGGTATATGAAACATATGTTTGAGAAATTAACTCAAATGAACTCATGGACTATAGAAAACCACATTCATTTCAAAAGACAGAGCAGGTGTTGGGGGAGATGTTTTATTCTTGGCTGTGTTTGACTCCTTTGAAATCTAAATGAAACACATTCTCTGGTTACACACTAGTTTTCAGCCTCAAAGCGCTTTACAAGTAGCAGCTAACTTCCTCTGTCCCATCAGCAGTGGAAGATGAAGTGGAAGCACAGAGGTTAACTTGCTTTTCCAGTGCTGCAGAGGGAAGTAGCCAGCAGGCGGGAACTTCCAGCATTTCCTGCATCATTTTAATTTCCCGTGTTTCCACATGTGTGCTATAAGGTTCAGCCCATGGTAAGAGGAATAACTAGCATTTAAAACTTCCTCAATTGTACTTTTAACTGTTACATGATCAGCGTGTAATAAAAAATATTTCCCAATTGTAATGTTAAAAAAAAAGGTTTTAATTTTCTTTCCCTTTATAGTCCATCAGCAAGCACAAGGTAAAAAACAAAAAGATATATAAGTATCTATACATGGTGCTATGACTCGGGATTTTAGAAATCACTGATTCTCCATTGAATCACAGTGAAAATATTTTTTTTTTCCACTGAACATTACCTCAGGCAGATAAAAGGCAAGAAATAGTTTATTACTCCGGTTGAGTATACTAGAGTTTTTGTCATAATATTTGGTGCAATTTATTAGCATTAACACAGTACAAGCGCTTGACATGGAGGAAAAATAAAATAGACTCTGTGGAATGTACCAAAATAAATTATTTATACTAAAACCCGAGGGCCATGTCATCCTCCGGTACAAAAGCAGAATGACTGGTTTCCTCTAGTTGATAACTCAAAGGTCATTTGTCTTTCAGGCCCTGTTAGTGTTATTACAAATATATGAAGAAATAACACTGCATGTAGGACAAAAACAAATGCATCTGATGCTGACAATTCTACCTATAATCTTGTAGAGATTATATAATTGTGCCAGTTGTGCCTCAATCTCTATTATTTTTATTTTCATTTATTTATAGATATTCCAAACTTTACTCAGACACGATAGTTAATATAATAGACACATACACAGAGATACACACACATACATAACCTCTACAAGCAACATAAACACACATTACATATATGGTTAAAAATGAACATTCATTTTAATTAAAATTGCTCTTTGTAAGTTCAAATATTTATTTAAAACAGAAATTTATGAAAATATTTATTTTATGTTATTTAATATTAGCTATGATGACAATCAAATTGGCTAATGTAAGGAATAAAATTTTGACTGCTTAAATATAGCAAGAGTCATTTTTTATGGACCATTTTATAGCTCACACTTAACCAAATTAAAAGAAGAAAAGTGGTCAAGAAAGAATATTTGAATATTTTTAAAAGATACCACTAAAGATGAATCTGTTTATGTCTAATAAAAACTAAAAATCGAGACTAGATGTGAACATCCTTGATGAAATATCCTATATAATAAAGAGCTAATATGCTAATTAGACCAAACAGCCAAATGACCTTCTGGACAACCTTCCAGATGAAGCCAGGGCTGGCTGGGGCTGCAAGGGCCAGCCAGGACTGTGAAGGCCAGCCAAGGCAGCCAGGGCTGCAAGAGCCGAACCCCTTGCACGAATTTCATGCATCAGGCCTCTAGTAGTATATAGAAACTGAGTGTATATACTGATGACCCAGTAAGTAGGGTTTATCCTGATTTGCATAGAACACTGGGATATATAGTAGTAAAATATAAAGATCAGATAAAATAAGTAATGCACTATTCTCATTCTTAAAATTTTGATCAAATTCAATACTCATATTTTATAATGCTTAGAGAAAACAGGTAAACATTTGATTCTGCTAAAATATAGTCATTAGCAACTACCATTAAATATTATAATTCAGAAATCAGTACATTTTTGCATTCACAGTTTTATTCTTGTTTTTATTCACCTTTCTCTAATTCATTGATCCTACCAGGTATATATGCTGTTTGATTCACTACAGTGTTAGAGTATGTTTTAGATTCTAAAAGTTTTTGCTTTCATGGGTTTTGCATTTTACGGGGAGGATAAGTACTAAAATAAGTGCTATGACAAATACAGAAGCCAGTGGTGAGATAGAGTCTGAGGGCAGATATATTGGACAAAAGAGTCCATGAATTTCAGTCTCAGGAAGTGACTTTTAGGCCACGACCTGGCTAATAAGAAAGAATATTCTGAAGAGTGGTTATAGATGAGATTTGGGGGTAGGTCAGGACTAGTTCAGGTAACATTTTCAAAAAAAAAATAAACAAATAATAGGTAAACTAAATGCCCCTGGGTAATTTATTTATTTTTATTTTTTAAAATATTTTTATTGATTAAGTTATTACATATGTGTCCTTATCCCCACATTACCCCCCCCCCCCAACTCATGCCCTCACCACCCTGTTGTCCGTGTCCATTGGTTAGGCCTATATGCTTGCATATAAGTCCTTTGGTTGATCTCTCTCCCTTACTCCTGCCCTCCCCTACCTTCCCTCTGAGGCCCGATGGTCCGATCTATGCCTTTCCATCTCTGGATCTGTCCTTGTTCATCAGTTTATGTTGTTCATTATATTCCACAAATGAGTGAGATCATGTGGTATTTATCCTTCTCTGACTGGCTTATTTCACTTAGCATAATGGTCTCCAGTTCCATCCATGTTGTTGCAAATAGTAAGAACTCCTTTTTTATTGCAGGGTAGTATTCCATTGTGTAGATGTACCACAGTTTTTTAATCCACTCATCAACTGATGGGCACTTAGGCTGTTTCCAAATCTTAGCTATGGTGAATTGTGCTGCTATGAACATAGGGGTGCATATATCCTTTCTAATTGGTATTTCTAGTTTCTTGGGGTATATTCCTAGAAGTGGGATCACTGGGTCAAACGGGAGTTCCATTTTTAGTTTGTTGAGGAAACTCCATACTGTTCTCCACAGTGGCTGCACCAGTCTGCATTCCCACCAGCAGTGCACGAAGGTTCCTTTTTCTCCACATCCTCGCCAGCACTTGTCATTTATTTATTTGTTGATGACAGCCATTCTGACAGGTGTGAGATGGTACCTCATTGTCGTTTTGATTTGCAACTCTTGTGACTTTGAGCATGCCCCCGGGTAATTTAATGTTAAGATAAAATCTTTGTCCAATAAAAATATTAAAAATGCTATCAATATCTTGATAAACAATCAGAAAATGTAGTGACAGTGATATTTCAATACACAAGATCAAATACAACTGAAACAAAAGGGGGAACCAGCTCACTCTAACAAACAAACAAACAAACAAAAAAACCCCAGTAGACTTTATTTTGGAACTTTGACCAAATGATTCTGAAGCTTATCTAGAAAACTAAGCAAATGAGACTAGCAAAAACAACTCTAAGATATCAGGGTAATAAGAGGGCACTAGCTATCCCAGACCTAATTTTAATAGTATGAAACTGAGATAAAATCAGAGGGAAAGAGCAATAAAACAGAACTATCAGCCAGGAAATAGAACCTCTTACATATAAACTTATCCTATCTAATAAAAGAGAAACATGGTAATTGGCATACGACCGCTACCCTTCCCATTGGCTAATCAGAGCGATATGCAAATTAACTGCCAGCCAAGATGGGGGCCGGCAACCAGGCAGCTTAAACTGAACATGAGGCTTGCTTGCTTCAGTGACGGAGGACTGCAACGTTCCCCGCCTGCCTTGTCGGCCTCTGAGCCTGCAGTTTAAGAAACATTGTAACAAATATAGAAGCTAAACAAAACCCCAGAAACCTGCTTTCAGCGAGCCTGGGATCTCAGAACTGGAGTTGATACAGAGTTTCAATTTTAGAACCTAAACAAACCAGATACCTACTTTCAGCAGCTGAGGCCTCAGAGCTGGAGCCAGAGCTAAAGCTGGCCCAGAATAAAAAAAGAAAAAGAAAAAAAGGAGCAGTTGGGAGCTTCAGTCCCAGCCTGAAAACAGCCCTCAGCCCCTCACCCAGGCTGGCCAGGCACCCCAGTGGGGACACACACCCTAAAGGGTGTGTGACCAGCTGCACACAGCCATCATCCCCTCACCCAGGCTGGCCAGGCACCCCAGTGGGGACCCCCACCCTGATCCAGGACACCTTTCAGGGCAAACCAGCGGCACCCACCTGTGCACCAGGCCTCTATCCTATATAGTAAAAGGGTAATATGCCTCCCAGCACCAGTATCAGTGGAGCCGCGAGGCCTCCCGGCACTGGGATCAGCATGACAGGGGGCAGAGCCCAAACCCCCTGATTGCCCTGCTGCTCTGTGTGTGGGCCACAACCTCTCTATCGGCCCTGCTCTGTTCCTGACAGGGGAAGGCGCCCCAACCCCCTGATCGGCCCTGCTCTGTGCCTGATAGGGGGAGCTCCCCAACCCCCTGATCACCCTGCGGCTCTGTGTGTGACAGGGCGTGGTGCCCCAACCCCCCCCCCCCCACCCCACAGGCCCTGCTCTGTGTGTGACAGGGTAGAGCCATAACCTCCCCATTGGCCCTGCCCTGAATGTGACAGTGATGGCGTCCCAAACCCCTGATCCACCCTGCTCTGTGTGTGACAGGGGGCGGTGCCCCAACTCCCCTATCAGCCCTCCTCTGTGAGTGACAGGGGGGAGCTCCTCAACCCCCTGATGGGCCCTGCTCTGTGCGTGACAGGGGGAAGCTCCCCAACCCCCTGATCGACCCTGCTCTGTGCGTGACAGCAGGGAGCTCCCCAACCCTCTGATTGACCCTCCTCTGTGAGTGACAGGGGGGAGCTCCCCAACCCCCTGATCGGCCCTGCTCTGTACGTGACAGGGTACGGAGCCCCAATCCTCCCTGATGGGCCCTGCTCTGTGCGTGACAGGGGGCAGCACCCCAACCCCCTGATTGGCCCTGCTCTGTGCATGACAGGGAGCGGCGCCCCAACTCCCCAATTGGCCCTGCTCTGAGCCCGACCAGGGGCTGCATCTAGGGATTGGGCCTGCCCTCTGCCACCCGGGAGCAGACCTAAGCCAGCAGGTCGTTATCTCCCGAGGGTTCCCAGACTGCGAGAGGGCACAGGCCAGGCTGAGGGACCCCCCTTCTCCCCCGAGTGCACAAACTTTTGTGCACCGGGCCTCTAGTTATATAATAAAAAGAGAAAGCACAAATCAAGGATGTAGGAAATTTATATTTGTATCAAGGCAATTGGTTAACTTGGAAAAATGACACTGAGCCTTGCTTTATAACACATACCAAGATATTCTCAATAAATGAAAATATGATTATTTGGGGTAGATTAATTTTTATTCAAATAATAGAAGACATAAAACAGAAGACAGATAGATTTTAACTTTATATTTAAAATGGGTCATAGTATTGTACACTTGAAACTTAAATCATTTTATTAATCAATGTCACCCAAATAAATTTAATTTTAAAAAAAAAACTACAAAAATTGCATGTGTAAATACTAACCAAAATCCACAGATCAAAAATGGGGAATACGTTTATTGCCATGTGACATACATTTCTATTTTATTACAGAAGGAACATGCACACAGCAATAAAATGCAAACATTCCAACTTTAATTAAAAAGTGAGCAAAGATAGTGAACTAATAATTTCTTAGGCACACTGGTAGCAAGTAAATGTGTAAAAATCGCCTGCCTCCCTAGTAATAAGAAAAATATAGTTTAAAACAAAATCAGAAAAAAAAAATACTGATGCTGCTACATGTAAGATCTTAAGTGGATTTACCCTTTCATAAAGCAGTGTGGTAACATGTACCCATGTAGCAAGACACTTAAAAATATGTTTCTTTTTCTATCCAGATATTTTTCAGCTGTTTATTTAGAAATAGCTATTAATTGGGAATACTGATATGCACAAATATTTAAAATGTGGTGTTTTTAATAACAGCTGAATTTGGAAATAGTCTACTTTCCAAGCATAGGGAAAGGCTAGGTGTATGATGATGAATCCATTTAATAAAATTGTATGCAGCCACTAAAAATGTTTATTAAAATTAGATAATGTTATTGGAATAAACTGGGAAAATGCTTATTAGTTGAATCTATTAGGTCAAAAAATAGGACTAAAATCATATCTAGCCCAGCGAGTACTGCTCAGTGGTTGAGGGTCAATCTATAAACCAGGAGGTCACAATTCAATTCCCAATAAGGGCACATGCCCGGGTTGTGGACTCAATTTCCAGTAGTGGACATTCAGGAAGCTGCAGATCAATGATTCTCTCTCATCGTTGATGTTTCTATCTCTCTCTCCCTCCCCCTTCCTCTCTTTGAAATCAATAAAAAATATATATAATCATATCAAACATTTCGGTTGCTTAAATATTACTATAAAGAGAACTCTAGAAGGAACTACACACAACATGGAGAGTAGTTATGACTGGATATTTATACTTTAGAGAGAATAGTTTTTAATAATTATGTTTGTCATATAACAAATATAATAAAAATTCACTTAAAAAAGAACAAGTTATATGTAATCTATAGCATTATTATATTACCTCTAAATGTTTTGCTAAAATGTTTGTTATTCAATTACAGATATCATTGGTATATTTTTATACAAGACATGATTTTAATACTTTAAAGAGTACAGAGCTATCCTGCACACATTATAATAAAGAAGATGTGCCACAGGGATCAGGAGCACCAATTACTGTCAATTATAGTCGATCTTACCTGTCAACCTAGCATCTTTAGGAGAATAGCTACAGAACTTTCCTTCTTTTTATATCCTGGAAAGAGTGATTTCATTGTTATTTGAGTTTGAACCCAGTCATTATATGAACATAAGGTTAAATGATGGGCTGTACAAATTAAGACATCATAGATAATGGTGTTTTCTAAAATTTCTTTTCCCACTAACTTTTACTTTTGTGACAGTGTAAAGTACATGGTGAGGTTATATTTATGGGCACATGTGAAGGTTTAGAAATGTGTCAACTCTAATGGGAATTATCATTTAATGCTTTTTAGATGTTGGTATTTGATTAACATTTCCAAAAAATACATTCTAACTTCTTTTGGGGGAGGGAGAGGAAATGGACAAAATCACTTCTCAATGTAAAGATATCACCATTCACAAGATTTTTTATGTAACATGTTTTAAATGAAAACAATAGTAGTCTATTTGATAGTATATTTGCCTATTCCTTACTTACTTTGTGTTGTTGATACATTATTTTTATTTTAATCCTTTTTAGTTTTGAAGAAATGAGAAGTAAATTAGTGAATATTATGAATATACAACCATTCAAAAAGGGAGAAAATGAACTTCATGTGTAAAAACACAAACATCTTACCTAATAATAGACAAACATGTAAATTGACCATACCTTCACCACACTAACCAGCCAATCAGGAGAGTATGCAAATGAACCTAACCAAGATGGCGGTAAATTTGCATGCGTAGGCTCCAAGCGGTGGAGCGAAGCCAGACAGCCCTGGGGCCGGAGCAGCAAAGCCTGATGGCTCCGGGGCCGGTTCCGGCCGGAGCCCAGCCAGAGCGAAGGCCTGGGTCCTGGGTGGCAGAGGCAAACTGATGCCAGCAGCCAAGGGAAGGGAAGGCCTATTGCATGAATCTCTTCGTGCAACAGGCCTCTAGTACCTAATGATATCAAACTAAGTAGCAATAACACCATCTGTAAATCTAGCAATATGCTCTCTCAAAACATTTTGTATTTGTGTGTATGTGTGCGTGTGCGTGTGTGTGTGTGTGTGTGTGTGAGAGAGAGAGAGAGAGGGGGGGAGAGAGAGAGAGAGAGAGAGAGAGAGAGAGAGAGAGAGGGGGGGGCAGGGGGACTGAGCCTCTTGAACATGATTTTCTTTATATTTGCATTATATTGGGCAATGCTGATATATCCTATTTTCCAAAATTCTCTTTTCCCAAATTTGACCCTTCTGTGGATGTTTTTCTGCCTGCCCAACATGCATCAGCTTAGATTCAAGGCACTCTGGCTGAAATAAGGAGTAATTCAGAAGTTGTTTCATGAGAGCCATAAGCAAGTCGTGAGAATCAGTGGACACAGCAGCATGAGTCAGACTCAGAGAGAGGAGAGGTGTCAAAATCACCCAGCTCTTACACTTCTCTTCATCTAAGGTGGGGAGGCAAGGGGGAAATGGTGGGTCAGAAAAACTTGTAAAGGTCACAGACCTTGGAAAGAGGTCCACTAACGACTGAGATTTAATCATAAAACTATAGAGCACTTTCCCTGTTTCACTCTTTAACACCTCTGAAGAGTGTTCAGAGGAAAATTTATAGCTATAAATGCCTACATTAAAAAATAAAAAAAGATGTCCAATCAATAGCTTAGCTGTCTACTTTAAAGAAATACAAACTAAAACCAAAGCTAGCAGAAAGAAGGCTATAGTAAAGATTAGAATGGAGATAAATGAAATAGAGAATAGAAACACAATAGAATGAAGTCAAAGTTGGTTCTTTGAAAGAGCAACATTATTGTCAACCATTTAGGGAGATTGACTATAAAATTTAGGGGTAAGACAGAAATAACCGAAACAAAAAAAAAATGGAGATTACTACTGGCCCTATAGGTAAATAAGAATAAAATAATAATAAATACATTTTTAAGAGAATACCATAAACAATTGAATGCTAACAAATTAGAAAATATGGATGAAATGGAT
This sequence comes from Myotis nattereri, assembly GCF_964212035.1. Taxonomy (NCBI): domain Eukaryota; kingdom Metazoa; phylum Chordata; class Mammalia; order Chiroptera; family Vespertilionidae; genus Myotis; species Myotis nattereri. Next base: position 23,230,179 of record NC_138088.1, read on the forward strand.
AAATTCCTAGAGATATACAAATTACTAAAAGTAAATAGAAAATCCTAACAGATTTAGAAATAGGTTGATTCATTTATCCAAAACATCCAAACAAAAAAACCATAACCAGATTCCTTCATTGGTAAATTCTACCAGAAATTTCAAAAAGACAGCATCAAATGCTTCTCAAATTCTTCCCACAATTAGAGAAGGATGAAACAGTTTTTATTTCATTCTATAAGATCAATATTACCCTCATACCGAGCCACACAAAGATACCATAAGAAAACAACAGACCATATGTGAAGATAGATAAAAAAAATCCTTAACAAAATGGTAGAAAAACAAAAACCACAAAATATTGTATGGAGTATTCACCATGACCAAATGGGATTTATCTCAATAATGAGAGGGTGGTTCAACATATGAAAATCAATCAGCATATAATACACCACATTAAAAGAACAAAGGGAAAAGACATATAATGATATCAATTTTCATAGAAAAATCATTTGACAAACTCCAACAACCTTACGTGACAAAAACAGAGCAAAGTAGGAATGCACAGGAATTTCCTTAACATGATAAAGAGAATTTATTGTAACCCACAGTTAGCATAATACTAAAAGTGAAAGACTGAACGTCGTTCTCCTAAAATCAGGAACCATACAAGCATCCCACTTTCACAAATATTTTTCAATGTTCTACTGAAAGTTCTAGCAAGAGAAATTAGGCAAGAAAAAGAAATAAACAGCACCCAAGTTTGGAAGAAAGAAGTAAAATGTTCTTGTCTGTAGAAGACATGACCTTATCTACAGAAAAAGAATCCACAAACATCTATTAGAGCTATTAGAAGAATTCAACAAAGTTGCTGAGTACAACATGCAAATTTCAGTATTTTGAAAAATTCCATTTATAATAGACCCAGCAGAAAAAAATACTTAGAATTAATTCATCTATGATTTAAGATCTGTACACTGAAAAATACAAAATATTATTGAAGACATGAAAATAAATCAATGGAAAAATATGTGTGCTTATGAATTGGAAGATATAATTTTGGAAAAAAAAATGATGCTGCCACATAAAGCTGTCTAGGCTTTTACACTTCCAATTTCAAAAGTTCTATAATAATCATAACAGATTTATATCTATATAAGAATATACTTATAGATTAATGAAAGAGAACTGAGTTCTCAGAAATAAACCCATACATTTATGATCAAGATTTCTTGGCAAGGGTGCCAAGACCATTCAATGGGGAAAAATTGTCTTTGCAGCAAATGGTGCTGGGACAAATGGATATTCACATGCAAGAGAATGAAAGTGGATCCTTACTTCAAATCCTATATAAAATTAACTCAAAATGGATCAAAGGCCTAAATATACTGGTAATGGCCAAAATCATAAATCTTTTAAAACAAAAACATAGGGGTAAATATTCAAAACCTTAGAATTGGTAGTGGTTAATTGTACATGACATAAAAGTATAAGCAAGAAAAGAAAAAATATATATTGGGCTTTTATTAAAATTAATATTTTTGTGCATAAAAGGACACTATAAACAAAGTGAAAAGAACCTACAAAATGGGAGAATGTATTTTCAAATCATGTATCTGATAAGGAATTAGTATTCAGACTAGAAAAAGATTTATTACAACTCAACAACAAGAATAAAAGCAACTTAATTAAAAGCAGACAAAGGTCTTAGGTAGCAGATATACATGCAATATACAGATCATGTATCATAGAAAATATACTACATAATCTTATTATCCAATGTCACCTTAATAAGATTATTTAAAAATAAACACAGGATATGAATAAACATTTCTCCATAGAAGATTTACAAGTCAAAAACAAGCACTAGAAAAGATACTCAATATCATTTGTCATTAGGAAACATTAAGTCAAAACCCAGTGGCATAACAATTCATATCCTTAAAATACCTATAATAAAAATAATAAAAAGTGTTGAGCAAAATCATGGAAGAATTAGAACACTTATACTTTGCTGATGGGAATATAAAGTGGTAATAACCACAGTGGGAAATAGTTTAACAGTTCCTCAAAAGTTAAACATAGAATTACCATACAGGTACTTCAGACAAAAATGTATATAAAAATGTTCACAACAGCACTATTCCCAATAATGAAAAAACAACCCAAATATTTATCAACTGATGAAAATATAAATACAATGGCATATTAATTGGCAATACAAAGAAATGAAGTACTCATACATGTTATTACATGGATGAACCTTGAAAATATGCTGAGTGAAAGAATATATAATTTTATTTACATGAAATGTACAGACTAGATCAGTGGTTCTCAACCTTCCTAATGCCACAACCCTTTAATATAGTTCCTCATGTTGTGGTGACCCCCAATTTCATTGTTACAAATTGAACATAATTAAAGCATAGTGATTAATCACAAAAACAATATGTAATTATATATGTGTTTTCTGATGGTCTTAGGCGACTCCTGTGAAAGGGTTGTTTGACCCCCAAAGGGGTCACGACCCACAGGTTGAGAACCACTGGAGTAATCTATAGAGATAGAAAGTAAAGTGGTGGTTTCTAGGAGCTAGTGGGAGAGAAGAATGGAGAGTTACTGCAAAAGGGGAATGTGATTTCCTTTTGAGGTAATGAAAATGTTTTCAAACTCAATAGTGGGAATTGTTGCATAATATTATATACTAGAGGCCAGGTGCACAAAATTCAGGCACTCGAGTGGGGGGGCCCTCAGCCTGGCCTGCACCCTCTTATAGTCTGGGAGCCCTCAGGGGATGTCTGACTGACGGCTTAGGGTCTAAGCCGTCAGTCAGACATTCTTAGTGCTGCCATGGAGGCGGGAGAGGCTCCTGCCACAGCCGCTGCACTCGCCAGCTGTGAGCCTGGCTTCTGGCTGAGCAGTGCTTCCCCTATGGGAGCGCACTGACCACCAGGGGGCAACTCCTGCATCAAGCATCTGCCCCCTCATGGTCAGTGTGTGTCATAGCGACCAGTCGTTCTGCTGTTTGGTCGATTTGCATATTAGCCTTTTATTATATAGGATGTACTAAATATAGCTTATAGTAAATTTTATGTGTATTTTACTACACCACCCCCCCCCCACACACACACACACACAAACCCACAGGCAATGGGGGTGGGGGGAAATTCATGTTCTCAGAGAATAAAATAACCACATATCCAAACATGTTATAGCATCAAAAAACTAGAGTTAAGGAAAGCAGTCCTTCTTATCTGCCATTTATATAACTTTAGTATCATTAGCCATCTTATCAAGATAGTTTTAATGTCTTAAGAGCTTTAGAAAAAAGTAAATAAGATATTTTCAATTTAGAAAATATTACTGTACCAAGTCACCCCTTCTCAGTTCTTACCTGCTCTCACATTATCCTGAAATATGTGAAACATCTGATTGTATTAGTAATATCTTAGGAAGCAGTATTACTTCATGTTCTATTAAATGGCTGATAACTCCTGATAGACTCCCAGCTTTCAGGCCAATTATATTTATTGGACCATTCTACTTAGCACAGCTGTATTCTCTGGCCATTGGAGTTTTTCAGAACAGTGGAAGAATTCCCCTGGTGGCCTGAAACAGTTACTGCACTATACCCAAGCAAGTAGGTGATTTTGCTTGTACCATTTGCTTATTAGTTCTGCTCTAACAGAGAGTTTCCTTCAAATAAATTAAAATGTGTTTGTGCTCATCATCCGAAGATAGTAATTTTGTTTTCTACTCATAACATGAGTCCCTCCTTCATATACATAACAAGCTTCAGAATAGGTTTAGTTGGTATAATGGTTCTTGGGAGGTTTCATGAATTACAAATATGTATGAATTATGATTGGTTGGGACACAGGCCCAGAAATGTTTTAGGCAGATTTTGAGCTCTGGACAAATGCTGGTGATAAAGAATCAAAGCCAGAAAAATCACAGAAGATTGTTCCTTAAACTAGCTATACGTGGTCCACTTAGGAATAAAAAAAGCTGAGAAGTTTAAACAACATAGTGGAATTTTCATTACATTTGTGAACAGCAAATTTCCAATTATTCTTTTTCAAACTGGAAATATTAAAGCTTTGTCAAAATCACAACCTCTTCTTATATAAACATAACCTGTATCCTGCTTCTCCAAGTCTTAATTTTTGCCTTTAAATCCTTTGAAAAATATTTATCACCTGCAACTAGTCATGAGAAAAAGGCAGATTATCACACAAAAATGGACAAGGCGAACATCATGCTTGCTGCAACCTTAGACCCCAGCATCATTCATTTACTACAGATCTTAGTCTCCATTTAGGTCTGTGTGAAGACATTTGGAGAAGGCACTTAGAGAAGTCTAGACTTGAGGCTGATGATCTTGCACAAGACATTTTTAAAACCTGGATGAAGTCACAAAGAGATCCCTCACTTACTGATTTTAGTCCAAGAAGTTGCTAAGGTTTGGTATCATCATATTACTTGCCATTGGCCTGATGGAGGTTGTAAAAAACGAATAAGGCATTTAAAAAGTAAGTTCCTGGCAGTTGTGGATGATAACTAAAATAGGTGTACTTAAGCAGATTTTGTTGTGTTTCATTCAGAAATCAGTGTTCTCTTAGGAAAAAGCCAAGACATTAAAATTATATTCTTACTAAACTCTCTCAGATGCAGGTTTGTTTTCTACACCTGGACACATTGTGTAGATATTATCCTTGAACGTCTGGATTTCTTTTTTGGGGTAGTTTTTCTAATTGACTTGTTCTAAACCCCATATTAATAATGTTTGTAGAATATAAATGAACTATAATTTATATCATATATAAAGATGCCCATAAAATGAAAAATGCGATATTAATGTGTTTTTCTTGAAGTAAGTAGTTTGCAAAATATATTTTACATTTTAATGTAATGTAAGCACAGATACATAATTTTGAAATTACTAGTCATAGACAGTGTCTGCCATCAAATAGCCTGAATAAGGACTTAATGTGTGTGCATGTGATATGCTGCATTATTACACCTGTGGTGTGTCATTATGTATGCTTGACTGTGATTATTTACAACAGATACTCTCCTTAGAACTTTAGCTGCAATGAAAAAAATTAATTTTAGAATCACATATTTGTGATAATATTAACAGTATTTTTCTGAAGGTGTCAGCATATTGATATTTATTCTGTAGTCAAGAAGAGGAGTCACATATGGTCCTGATAAAAATAAACCATTTCATTCACATGAAGATTCTCTTTTTGAATTCTAGTAATATATTTTGTCAAATCTCTGCATCATCACTTCTGTTTTGTATACTAGTGCTTCCCAAACTTTGGTGTGTGTCAGAAACCCCTGCATCTTGTTAAAACACAGATTTCTGTGGTCCACGTCCAGAAACTGAATTACTAACCTCAGGTGAGGCTTGGAAATTTTCCAGCAATTTCCCAGATGATCCTAATGCTGCCGTTTCAGGGAACACATTTTGGAAACCACAGATCTATGCTAAGACAGAAATGATCACTTATCTGTGCTAAAAGAGGAAATTAGGACCATAAATAAACTTACAAAATATTTTTTGGTAAATGAAACAATTAAAAATATGTGCAAACATATCCGTGTGCTTGCACAACATACACAATCAAAAGTATTTCTCTTTTGTTACTTAGGCAAAATGTTGAGTGTCTGTGAGAAATATATTAAAGCTCATTGTAGAAAAGTTAGAAGGTACACAAATATTAAAACACTTATATTTTTAATATTTTATGTATACATATATAGAGACATGTCTGTCTATCTATCATCTATTTACATTTTTTATTATTAATGGAAGCTACAATCTATAGTCTCTGCAGACTCTGAATTAGTGAACACTGACCATTGCCCTAAGAGAAACACAAGGTTAGAGTCCTATGAGCCTCTGGGTACATTTTCAGCAACTGATCTATAAGTAGCCTTGCTTTATGTGTCTTTCGGTTTAAGGACACATGGTATAATATATATCGTTAACATTAAAATCATGACCAACCAGCTCTATACCTCATGCCTGAACTAAGCTTTCCTACCACACATTTCCGCCATAAGGCTCATCACAACCTCTTGTGCTCAAAACACTGGAGAGCACTTCAGTACTACACTTGAGGGCCATTTTAAACAGTAATATCAACAACCAACAAAAAGCACAAAAATGTGGAAAGTGTACCACTAAGTAGAACGCAAACAAAGGGCACTTGTTTAAAATCTGAGAGCTGTTAAACTAAGGCAGAGCATCATCTTGATTGACCTCAGCAAGGAACATGTACCTTGGGTGAAAAATTTCTAAAACTCTTGCACATGTCCATGGGTGACAGTGAAATTACTTCCAGAAATGATTTTGGCACCACAAAGGAGTAAGAAAACTTATGAATATGAGATCAGTTAATAATGAGTCTATCCATCTATATCTATTTAGAGTATATACCTATATACGTATACATATGTAGATTATATGAGCCTGACTCATGCATTTAATGCCAATAGTGAATCTGACAATGTTAGTACTGGAAAATGAATACGTATTTAAATACTTGAGTTTATAGTCAGAATGCCTACTTCATCTCAGTTAACAGCGTTGTTGACCACATGCTTAGATCTCATGATAAGTCTCCCTAATTTCAATATCAATTGCATATGGTTCATTAACTTTATGTTTAAGGGAAAAAACAATAATAAACACAACAAAATACAAAATGGCAGAATTGGTCACTACTAACAATACTGATTTCACATGACTATATAAATATAACTTGTACTTAATTAATATAAAATGACTTGAATAATCACCAATATTTAATCTGGGCATTCTATATTATAATCACATGTTTTATGCAAAATTATATTGCACCAAGAAAAATACTCAAATATAGAAAAATGATCAAAAAAGGATAAATTGGCAAATATGAATTTCTTTAAATATGATTTCAGGATTGTAGAAGAACAATTCTGCGAGGAGAGAAATCACCTTCAAAGTTACATTTTAAATATTTACCGACTGACATATAGAAGATGAGGCAGACACAGAATAATATTAAAGTGATCTGAGAAAACCTCCTTTGAGATTTCCGCTGCTCATACAATTTTGCCCATGGCAATGACACAGCTTATCTGATTCATAGCATTAATATACATGCAGGAGTAGGCAGTGTAAGAATATCAGAATAAGCAAGACTACTGTGATAATAACCAAATATAATCCTTAGGCAAACATAGGACAATTAGTGTAAAGCAAAGCCTTTGAAAAGTAATTTCATCAAGAACTAGCATCATATTCATGTAATTATTTTCATTAAATTCACAAGGAAATCCAATTGTTGGTTTACTCAGAGATAAAAAACTTCTGACAGAATTTAGGCTTTGGAAGTCAAAATATGCTTCTTTTAAATAAAATCTTATTTTGTAGTTTATACTTTTAACTTTAGCTGCCTCTATTTAATTGTGAATTGTTAATTAGAAATTATCTTGGCTTCCACCAATTTTTTTGAATGACATTATTTATTAGGTTTCAACAGATTTCTGTCATTCTTTATCTGATGAATTAGCACAATACATTTTAATTTTTAAAATAGATTATTTTCTACTTCTTTTTTCATACCTCCAGCTTAAACCATATTAACTTTTCTCAATTATTAACAAAGAAAGCCAATAAAAATAAAATAAAATAATGGGTCATATATACCACTTCACTGATTATACATCTTTCCTGAGAATATGCAGTTTAGGACTGCATAGGACTGGCATCACTGTTCCTATGGTTTTCAGGGAAGGAATTCCCTAACCAATTGTGTGGCACAGTAACTAGAGAGATGAAAGGTCTTCCAGGGAAACAGAATTGCTTCAGACTCAGGGTTTTGATCCTCAGGTGGGCCACTCCAGAAAATAGATTTTATTTCTTTGGAGCAAGCTTGTATTGGCCCCAAATCATAAGATTCACAAGAGACTGACATATAAAGCACAAGTTCTATATGTTGGTTACAAAGAGAAAAACAATTCTTCTAAACAGGTTGGAATACTCATAGCAGCAGGACTGATATTCCCCAGTCCCATTCATGGAGGAAGAAAATAGAGTGGGCTGCTTTCAGAGCATGCACTCTGAGAGCAGAGATGGGTTATATTAGAATTTTTTTCAGTCAAATGCAAACATGCCCAACTATATCCTAGCCTAGGAATAAAACAATGAGATTTAATTTGGTATTAAGACAAACAACACATCTCAAAAAAGTTTCATGTTGGAATAAATATAAAACTTGTGGAATATGCATCCAATAGAATACTTACGGCATTGAAAAAAAACACACACAGTGTTATCTGTGAGAAAAAACATGGATATATGCCCCCAAATGATGTTGAATGAAAAAGCAAATGGCAATAATACATTTAGTATAATATTATTAATAAAATAATCCAAACATGCAAGGTAGAACAGTATCGTATTTACAAACACATCCATTTGCAGTAAAGCTATTTGGGAAAGCAGAAGCGTGATAAGTGCAAAATTAAGAAATTTATTTGATGTTAGAGGGAAGGCGGTTTCAAAAGAGCATTTGAGTCCATGAGGGTTTTGTTGTTGTTGTTTTAGCTTAATCCCTTCACCTTTTCACCCAGCCCCACCCCATCACACCCCCATATGATAGCAGTATGGTGATTACCAGAGGATAAAGGATTTGTCTTAGTGTTTGGTAAATAATTTTCTATAAGACATGGATTCTTTGTTATATTTGTCTAAATGTATTATCATTCTATAGACATATTTTAATTTTATTTTTGACCTAATTTTTTTCAGATTTTTCATAAGACTATGTGGCTTTAAATTTTTTTAATATATTAGGAAATAGTTTCTACAATAAAATGAAACATATAGACTCCTTTTACTTTCCTTTATATTTTTAAGATTACAAGTTCTTATACCTAAAGTATATTATATTGTCAGATATAAGATTAAAATGTCATTTTTATTAAAATTCTTTATAAAGTTCCATAGATTTTTTTTTAATATATTTTATTGAGTTTTTACAGAGAGGAAAGGAGAGAGATAGAGAGTTAGAAACATCGATGAGAGAGAAACATCGGTCAGCTGCCTCCTGCACACTCCCCACTGGGGATGTGCCCGCAACCCAGGTACATGCCCTTGACCGGAATCGAACCTGGGACCTTTCAGTCCGCAGGCCGACGCTCTATCCACTGAGCCAAACCGGTTTCGGCCATAGATTTTTAATATTTAATCGTTTTAATCAATTTGGGTATTTTAAAAACATGCATATGTATATTGTATACAATAGCCAATTTCTGGGCTGTCATTCTTTTTCATTTTTTTCTCTATAAATTCTTCCTCATTGATTTTTAAAAATCGTTGACTACCAATTTTGAACTAATACCATATTGTTTTTTAATGTATAGGTAAGGCGATTCTATGTTATAAATATTTTTTCAGTAGATTTTAGATTTATTGATTATACTTCACCCCTATAAATTTAGTATCATCAAGTTCCTGGACTGTAGTAATGATATCCTCATTGACTTATCTACTTCAGCACTGCTAACAGCTTTCATCTAGTTTAAAATATACGGAGCATCCATGCATTTCATAAACATCTCCACAGGATCTGACCACCCAACCCTGGCCCCACATTTTGACCTAATTCTCCATTTCTCTCATTCTGCTCTACTCACTCCTGCCTTCTTGATATTCTAGTGACAAAGTATACTCCTGTACATACCAAATGATGTGGAAATGTGATAGCGTTTCAAGTGTTTCTATGCCCATTTCAGTGGTAATTTGAAGGAGAACAAACCAGTCACTGATAGCCCCCTTGGTAATTATAATCAGAAAATACTTTACAAAACTTCTACATTTTAAAATTTATGTCGGCATCAATTAAAAATAATACTGTTGCTTTCAGTTTCTAAAAGCACACACATACAAAAAAATAAAGTGAGTTCAGCAGTGGCGGAGTGGCAATGGAGGGGTGAGAATGGGGCTGGCCACTCGCCAGCCTGCTCTGTCCCCTGATTGGCCCACCCAGTCACCTCCTACAGAGGGAGGCCACTGGTGGCAGCAGTGGCTGGGTGATAGTGGAGTGGGGGGAGGGGCGCGAGGCCGGCTATTCGCTGGGCTGGTGCATTGGCCTGTTGGGGTCGTCTCCTGCAGAGGGAGGCCACTAGTGATAGCTGTGGGGTGATTTGGGGTGGGGTCAGCCGCTCACGAGGGCCAGCAACATCCCGATTGGCCTACCCGGTTGCCTCCTGCAGAGGGAGGCCAGACTGCAGCTTAGGCCATGAGTCAGACATCCCCTGAGGGCTCCCAGACTGAGAGGGCGCAGACCGAGCTGAGGGACCCCAGCCCCACCCCCTGAGTGCATGAATTTTCCTGCACCAGGCCTCTAGTAGACACATAAAAACTGAGGGTTTTGAACATGAAAGGAGTGTCATGTTAGCTGCTTGGTCAAAAAGTGATCACAAGGATGTATCCTCTAGGAGCTTTGGGAGTGGTTGCAAGACCATTTGATAATCTCGGGCATGTGAAGTTCAGAAATATGGCTAATCACAAGAATCTTGGGAAAATGAGCTATTTCCCACTCCTAATTTTCAACTTTCTTGTACCAAAAACTGTAACAAAAAATATCCAGCCTGGTTGGTGTGGCTCAGTGGTTGAGTGTCGACCTATGAACCAGGAGGTCATGGTTCAATTCTAGGTTGCTGGCTTCATCCCAAGTAGGGGACCGTCAGGAGGAAGCCAATCTGATTCCCTCTCATCATTGATATTTCTATCTCTCTCCCTTCCATTCTGAAATCAATAAAAATATATATTTTTAAAAACCTATTCAATAGTCATGTGTTATCCATGAATGACACTGGCTAGAATAAACAGAAATCATTAGGTAGTCCAAGCATTGAGAATTTTGTTTTAATTAGTGTTCAAAATAACCTAAGGACATTGGAAGAGGAAATTATTATCAGGCTTTGTTTATAGATAAAAAGTACAACAAACAAATTTTCTATGCATCAAGTATTTTTAGATTAGGCATAAAATTTCTCAAGCATAAAATTCAGCTTTTAATAAACATTGTGCTTTTTTCTTTGGGTAACTAAAATTAATTTGTAATTCAAACCTTTATTCCATTAGAAAAAAACATAACTTAATCTAAATTAATCAGGTTTTCTGATTGTTTTTTAGCATACCCAAGAACTCACTCTCATGACATCCTCCCTTCTAGAAATCAAATTAAATTTACTGGAGGGAGTGGCTTACAAAGAGGATATTTATCATCATTCTTTATGCTGGCACAAGCTGGCATCCAAGTTCCCATGAGTTCTCACAATTTATGAGGCCTAAGGTCACAGCTGTAACTTTTTTTAACATTAACTACATGGCCACTGTAGGTACTACACTTTTTCAGTTACTTTCATGACCCACAAAGGACATGAGAAGTAATTTCTTGACCTTCTGTAAACATTTGGAACTGTGGAGAAATTCTCTTAAAACTACCAGCACCGCGAAAGGATGGATTCTTCAATAAATGGTGCCACATGCAAAACAATGAAACAGCTACTAGTTTACACCACTCACAAAAATTAACTCAAAATTAAAGACTTGAATGCAAGACCTGACACCATGAAACTCCTAGAAGAAAATATAAGCAATACAATCACTGACATAGAAATTGATGATGATTTTTTTAAATCTGACACCAAAAGCCAAAACAACAAAAGCAAAAATAAATAAAAATAAATAAGTGGGACCACATCATAATAAAAAGCTTCTACACAGCAAAGGAAACCATCAACAAAATAAAAAGGCAACCTACTAAATGGGGAAAGTATTTGCAAAACCTATATCTGATGAGGGATTAATATCCAAAGTGTATAATGAACTTATACAGCTCAATAGCAATACAATAAATAAATAAATAAATAAATAAATAAATAAATAAATAAATAAACAAACAAACAAACAAAACAATCCAAGTAAAATTGAGCAGAAGTTTTGAATAGACATTTTCCCAAAGAAGACATACTGACACTCAGCAGGTACTTGAAAAGAGGCTCGATTTTATTAGTCACCATGGAAATGCAAATCAAAACCAAAATGAGATATCAAACATTATTATACTAGAGGCCAGTGCATGGAATTTGTTCACAGGTAGGGTCCCTAGGCCTGGCTGGCAACCAGGGCAGATCAGGGCCTTCCGGCTGCCAGCTGGGGCCTTCCTTCCCTGGCTACTGGCTGCTGGCTGGGGCCTTCCTTCCCTGGCTACTGGCTGCTGGCTGGGGCCTTCCTTCACTCTGTGCCGCCCCTGATGTTCAGCACACATCATAGCAAGCAATCGAACTCCTGGTCTCCTGGTCGAACTCCCAAGGGGACATTTTGCATATTAGCCTTTTATATATATACTAGAGGCCCGGTGCACAAAAATTTGTGCACTCGTGGGGGAGGGGGGGGTCCCACAGCCCATCCTGTGCACTCTCGCAGTCTGGGACCCCTCGGGAGATAACAACCTGCTGGCTTAGGCCTGCTCCTGGGTGGCAGAGGGCAGGCCCAATCCCTAGGTGCAGCCCCTGGTCAGGCACAGAGCAGGGTTGATCAGGGGGTTGGGGCGCCTTCCCCTGTCAGGAACAGAGCAGGGCAGATAGGGAGGTTGTGGCCCCGCCCCCTGTCACACACAGAGCCGCAGGGCGATCAGGGGGTTTGGGCACTGCCCCCTGTCACGCTGATCCCGGTGCTGGGAGGCATATTACCCTTTTACTATATAGGATAGAGGCCTGGTGCACAGGTGGTGGCTGGCTGGTTTGCCCTGAAGGGTGTCCTGGATCAGGGTGGGGGTCCCACTTGGGTGCCTGGCCAGCCTGGGTGAGGGGATGATGGCTGTTTGCAGCTGGTCACACACCCTTCAGGGTGGGGATCCCCACTGGGGTGCCTGGCCAGTCTGGCTGAGGGGCTGAGGGCTGCTTTCAGGCTGGTGGTGACTGAAGCTCCCAACCACTCCTTTTTTTCTTTTTCTTTTTTTATTCTGGGCCAGCTTTAGCTCTGAGGCTTGGCTCCAGCTCTTAGGCCTCTGCTGCTGAAAGAAGGTATCTGGTTTGTTTGGGCTCTATAATCAAAACACTGTTTCAACTCCAGCTCTGAGATCCCGGCTGGCTGAAAGGAGGTTTCTGGGGTTTTGTTTAGCTCCTATATTTGTAACAATGTTTCAAACTGCAAGCTCAGAGGCCAGCAGGGGCAGGAGGGGAATGTTAGCTTCCTCCGTCACTGAAGCAAGCAAGCCTCATGTTCGCTTCAAGCTGCCTGGCTGCCGGCCGCCATCTTGGCTGGCAGTTAATTTGCATATCGCCCTGATTAGCCAGTGGGAAGGGTAGCGGAGGTCCAGCTAATTACCATGTTTCTCGTTTCTCTTTTATTAGATAGGATAGATTAAGACATTGGAAATAAACATTTAAGATGTTTAAATAAAGTATGACGTGACAGGATAAAATATTATGTAACCATTAATCTGTAAATTTTCAAATGATAATAATGACTGAGGCTATTTCCCTGGAAGCAATGTTACTATAAAATGCAGGATATGGCATGACTACAGCTACATTAAAACCATGCTTACATAAGGCAACGGGAGCAGAGGGTCTATAATTGTGTGGCTAAGGACATTTGCTCTGCAGTCAAATTACCAAGGTTTGGATCCCAGTTCTGAACTTTGCTTTCTGTGTTATCGTGAATAATTTACTCTGTGCAGCTCTGGCCAGTTAAATATGTGCAAGATTGCCTCTATATAAAATGAGACAACAGTAAAATGTAATACTTTGGGAAGGTTCCATGACACAATGCTCAAGAAATAAGAGCCAATAACTGTGTTTTACACTTTGTACATAATTTAAAATTTGTATCTAACATCCCTGTTTCCATCAACCAAGTTAAGAAATGAATATTTACTTGTACTTTGGGAAACATTTCCTACCTCCGTTTCACCACACCCTTACAAGTGCTCCCCAGGAGCAACTGCTCCTCTTAAATTCAAGTTATTCATCCTTTGAGTTATATTGTTTGGGACTGTCTGCTTTTGAACTTTATGTATTTGTGAACATATCATAATGATTCAAACCTAACTTGTCTCCTTTTCTTAGTATTTTCAGGATTCACCCATCGACACATATGGATTGTTGATTAATACTCACTGTGCATCCAATCCAGCAAATAAATATGATAAATAATTTATTCAGTCTAATGTTGATAACATGTAAGTTGTCTCCTTTTTTTTGATATTGCAAATGATGGTGACATGACTACTCTTGCACATGTCTCCTACACACCCAGGCCAGAGTGTCTCCCGTTTTCTACCTAGGATTGGAATTGTTGGGTTGTAAATAAGCTGCATGTTCATTTCAGGGACCTCAGCTTCTCCTTTGACTTTAAGCTCCATTGATTCCCTTGGTTTTAATGTCAACTCTGTTGATGTTGCAGAGAGCCATGCTAGCCTGGCTAGCCCCCAGTAACCACTTATTCACACACACACACACACACACACACACACACACACACACACCTTAAAGGAGAGGTACAAGACAATACTAAGCTATTTACAATATTCAAAACAGTATGGATGAAGTGTCAAGCACTTCTACATTAACATGAGCCACCAAAAAAAATTGTATATTTTAACCATGCTTTTAGAACCCAAGTGTTCTATCTGGCTGACACATTTAGCATTTTAGGTTACTGATGTGACAATACCTCCCCTAATGGGCATTTTTTTTTCTCACCTATATTTGTGTTTTAAGTGGGAAGTATAAGAAAAGATTTGTCAAATGGCAGATCTTTTAGGCAAGCCCTTTTCATTGTTTAAGCACAGTATCATCAAATCCTTATCCCATAACTGATGATGATATACACACCATTAGTTCATAAAATCCAACCAACGACCAGTCCTTCAGCCACCATCAGCATTTCCTTGACTGCTTTATGATATGGATTGAATAGACTGTGTCTTAATTCCAGTTTTGTTTTAATGATGCTGGGAGGCATGCTCAGACTTTAAGTTACTGCGGCAATGCAGCTGGAAAAATTAAAACAATTTTACTTCGGACCAAAGTAAACAAATCATTTTTATACCTTGTTTTCGGCTTTCATTCCTACATAAAAAATATAGGACAGCAATCTTTGTGGCAGATTAGGACATTAATTATTCTCTGGATGAAAATAAGGAATAAAGACTTCAGTGGACAATATATTTCTAACTGGATTTGAACATGGATAATTAACAGGAAAGAGACAAAGTGTCTGCTCATAACTAATTTTTATTATGATTTCTTTTGTTGGGAAATGTGCAGTATTTTAGTTTCTCTGCTTCTCTGGATGGCTGCCATCTATTCCTTAAGCTAAGATAAAAATCTTTATGAAATTTCTCCCAGAATTACTCTTTTTGGACATGTGATTATTATAGGGAAAAAATGACATTAAAGCCAATTTATCTGCAACTAAAAATAGCAATGCTATATTGGTTTAACTGAATTATAGCCAGGACTATATTTTAACAGAACAGATGCGAACAATAGACATTATTTCAAACTCCTAAAAAGAGATGGTGAAATTGTTTTGTTATAAACTGTAGAAATGGTTATATGATTTTATGAATCTTTTCTCAGAAGGATACTACTGAAATTAGTCTAGGTTTGCCTTAAGCATTCAGGGAACAAATTCTGGGAAATCTTTTCCTGATTTATCAGAGAAACTTGATGCTTGGCTTAAAATGAACTAACATATTCTAAGGGACAACCTGGGTGAGAAGGTAGAGGGGTTAACTGGGGGCAATTGTGCTTGCTAAATACACTAAAATAAAACAACGTTCTTTCTATATATATTTTTTGATTGATTTTTTTTTTTTTTTTTTTTTTTACAGAGAGGAAGGGAGAAGGATAGAGAGTTAGAAACATCAATGAGAGAGAAACATCGGTCAGCTGCCTGCTGCCTCCTGCACACTCCCCACTGGGGATGTGCCTGCAACCAAGGTACATGCCCTTGACCGGAATCAAACCCGGGACCCTTGAGTCCGCAGGCCGATGCTCTATCCACTGAGCCAAACTGGTTAGGGCAACATTCTTTCTATATTAATTAGCAATAAACCTTTCTGAATGTAACAGAAAATCCAATGAACTTATCAAAATCAGTTTTAATTTTTCTCATGTAATGAGAACTGAAAAGCATTAGATCTGGGGCAGATACATTGGTTTCAGAATGTGATCAGAGACAAGGCAGCATCAAAATTTCTGTGCTATCATCTTGGGAATACATCCTCCTTCTTGTTACCTCATAGTTACATAATAGCTGCTTTACTACCACCATCTCATCTGCATTCCAGGTAGGAATAAGTAAAAGGACAGGGCAGTGAAAGCCTCTTCCCACATGAAGTTTCCCCCAGAGACTCTTGCAACATTTCCACTTTTATTTTTCAAAAGATTATATCACATCAGCCACTCTTATTTCTACCTTTTGAAAGACCTACTGCCACAGTTATTAAACAAGATGTACTGATGGTTGCTATATGTTATGTTGATAAGCCAGCTTTTTAAAGAAGTAAAACAATTAAAAGCAAACTTCCAGAATCAGAGAGTAGAATGGTGATTGCCGGGGACTGGGAAGTGGGGGATGGCACCCTTATAAGAGGAAGAATACCAGAGCTTCGTTTCCCACCCTGTAAAGATTCAGAAGGAGGGGACCATGTGCAATCCAGGAAGAGGCTCTTGGGCAAGAATGGAATCAGCACCTCGATAATGGACTCCCCAGCCGCCAGAACTGTGAGAAATAAACACCTGTTTCAGTCTATGCTATTTTGGGATAGGAGTCCAGACTGACTAAGACACATAAGTTCTCAGGTTTTTCTGAATCCAAAAGGTAAACTGGGCTAGAAAACCTTGCTCAAATATATACAGCATTTTATTTATTATACCTTTGTTACACAGACGGCACACAGAGGCTTGAGGGTTAAGTAAACTATGCAAAGTAAGTAACTCGCTAGTAAGTGTTAGAGCCATGATTTATACAGAACTGTCTGAATTCCAAACACTTGTTCCCTCTAGTACACTACATCCTCCGTCAAATACTATTTTCTTCAGAAAAGGCCTGGATAAATAGCAGGCTGATGAAATGAGGGGCTGACTTTCTTGCAATAATGGCCCTATGATTAACATGGCTCACAAAAACTTATTTGGTAATTTGTACATTAAAATTTCAGAGCAATTTTTATCTATCAAAACTCTAACATTCCACAAGGAGTCAAACTACAGCCCGTTCAGCCATCATATTTGTAAATATATTTTGGGACACTGACACACACACACATCTGTTCATGGTAACCACCATATTATTGTCTGTGGCTATGAATTTTTGTTTGTTTTCTTGTTTGTTCATTTATTGTTTTCAGATTTATATCTCACACATGAATGAAATCAAATGGTTCTTTTTTCTGTCTTATTTTGCTTAGCGTGATAATCTCAAGGTCTCTATGTCATTACAAATGGCAGTATTTCATCTTTTCTTATGGCTGAGTGGTGATCCATTGGGTACATTATCACATCTTCTTTATAAAATCATCTATTGAAGGACCCTTCAATTGTCTCCATGTCTTGGCCACCATGAATAATGCTGCAGTGAACAAAGGGGTGTATAGTTGTGTGTATTTTTTTAGCTACTTTCATGCTACGACTGTAGAGATGAGTAAGACACAAATCATACAGAAAGTACTAATCGGTGCTTACAGAAGAAAGTTTGCCCACAACAGGTTCCTATACGGTGGGGCCTTGACTTACGAGTTTAATTCGTTCTGAGACCAAGCTCATTAAGGAGCTCGTTAACTCAAATTACTCTATCGACTCAATGCAAAAAATCGGCGAGAGACAGCTGGTACCTCAAAAAACTGGTTAGTCGGGACACTTGTAAGTCAAGGCCCCACAGTATTTTTAACAATCAACTGACCAAAATATGAGTTTGTCCTGGTATTTTCAAAGTTAAGATACACAACTCAAGCATGGGCCATGGGGGTTCTGCAGAGGTGGGCCCAGAGATAATTGTATACAGACCCAAATTATGATCTGGAAAAAAGGCTCTGAGGGCTCACATGTTCACCATTCTCAAAAATAGACAATTACACAAGTCCATGGTAATTTTTAAATGCAAAAATTTCAGATGCAGGTATCACCAATCGTCTCTCATGGCCATGAAAAAATTTTCAATAATGTAATTTCAACATATCTAGTTTAAATTGTAGTGTGTGTTTATCTTAGTAAGAAATCACATCATCCATCCTGACATTTTCAAATACAAATGTTATTTGTGTGGTGTAGATCATGACAAATGAGAAGTGATGCTATCTATATCACTTACGCATCTTGGCACAAGATTGTTAGCCTTGTTTCAAAAGGTCATCTCGTAATTTTTTTTAAAGTATGGTATTTGTTTTGTCTTTATGATAGGCGCTTAAGTAAATTTTTATTACACCTGTGTATCAAGAGGCCTATTATGACACCGCTTCCTAACTCATCAAATTTTAAGATATTTTCCTGCAAAAGAACTGCATGGATTACTAGGAGAAATAATGCAATGAATAAATTTATAAAGATAAACTTCTAATACAAGAGTGACTGAAGGAGAACTATGAGTTATTTTCAAGTAGGAAAATATTACACAACTATGCCACTATACAACAATAACAAAATAGATTATGTCAGATATTTTTTTTCAGTAAATATATCAAAAAAGTCATTTTCACCTTTGAGAACACAATGGCTTGAAAAATTATAATCAAAAACCTTCTTTTTTTAAAAAAAAAAAAGTTATTACTTTTAGAAAGAGAGAAGAAGGGAGTTAGAGGGGAGAGAGAGGGAGGGAGAGAGGGAGAGAGAAACATCAATGTGAGAGCAGAACATCAATCCCACTGGGTGCCTCTGCAACCCAATCGGGCATGTGCCCTGACAAGGAATCAAACTGACAACCTTCAGGCACATGGGAAACACCCAACCAACTGAGCCAACCAGCCAGGACTCGAAAGGTTTCTTTCTTATCATTAGCCTACCATGTTGCTACTATGTCTAAATCCTCTCAAAACTTCAAAATACCCTTTTATTAAAGAACAATATGAAAAATATATCATTTACTGTGATCCAAGTGGAATTAATGAAAGTGTTGTTGTTTTCCTGCGGTGGGATGTTAGTTGTAGTCCTTGCGGCATCTTAAGAAGAAAGTAAAGCAGCATTTTTGTGCAGACTTCAGGTAGTGCGAGTTCACACACAACATCTGGAGTCTCAGCTTACTCACTTAAACAGGGATATACTATTTATCTTCAGTGCAACAGGGCTTTTAATGCCAACATAAAATGATACCTTCCAAGTAAATATTGTTCTCTGACAAGAAGGAAAAGGAAAGGTCAAGATGGATTGTGCCTATACATTTTGTTTTCAAACAGATGATCCAATTATTGGTAGGTTTTCCCCCTGTTTTATTGAGGTTTAATTGATAACTAAAAAATTTATACATTTAAGGTATACAATGTGATGTTTTGATATATGTATAAAATGTGTAGTGATCACCATAATCAAGCTATTTAACATGTCCATCACTTCATATGGTTAACTTTTTATTTTTATTTTGGTGAGGACAATTAAAATTTATTATCTTACTTTGAAACTGTCAAGTGTACAATAATACAGTATCATTAAGTATAGTCACTATGCTATGCATTCGGTCTCCAAAACTTACTCATTCTGCATATCTGAAACTTTGTACCATTTGACCAACATTTTTCTGTTCTGCCCACTTTCAAATCCCTGGCAACCACCATCCTATTCTCTGTTTCTATGTGTGGGCTAAATAGACGCTTCTCAAAGAAATATACAGATGAAAAACTGGTATATGAAAACATGCTCAACATCACTAATCATCAGAAAATGCAAATCAAAACCACACTGAAATATCACCTCATACCTGTTAGGAGGGCTATTATCAAAAAGACAAAAGGTAACAAATATTGGTAAGGTACTGAGAAAAGGGAACCCTGTGCGCTGTTGGTGGGAATGTAAATTGGTAAAGACCTTGTGAAAATAGCCTGGAGGTTCCTCAAAAACTTAAAAATAGAACTAGCATATGACCCAGCAATTCCACTTCTGGGTCTGTCTCTGTCTGTGTGGGCTGCTGTAATAAAATATCACAGACTGGATGGCTTAGAAACAACAAACACTTATTTCTCATGATTCTAGAAGCTGGAAGTCCAAGATCAGGGTGCCAGCATGGAGAGCCTTCACCAGGTTTCAGGCTTTCCATCTTTCATCTTGTCTTCACATAAGATAGAAAGGGTTAAGGATCTCTGTGATGCCTCTTTTATTATTTTATTATTATTTTTAATCCTCACCTGAGGATTTGTTTATTGATTTGAGAGAGAGGAAGTGGGGCGGGAGGGAAAGGGAGAGAGAGAGGAAGGGAGGAAGGAGAAAGAGGGAGAGAGAGAGAGAGAGAGAGAGAGAGAGAGAGAGAGAGAGAGAGAGACAGAATGAATGATCTGTTGCCTCCCGCAGGCAGCCCTACCTGGGATCAAACCCGAAACCTAGGTATGTGCCCTGAAGAGAACGAACCTGCCACCTTTTTGGTGTACTCTCCAACCAACTGAGCCACATGCTGGGCTATGATACCTCTTTTTTAAGACACTCATCCCATTCACGATGGCTCTATTCTCATGATCTAATTACCTCCCAAACTCCTCACCTAAGAATATTATCCACTTTGGGGGTATTTCAACATATAATTTTTATGCAATATACACATGATATATCACTTGAAACCCATATAATTTTATTAACCAATGTCACCCAAAAAAAATTAATTAAAATAAATTTCAAAATAAATTTTAGAAAATTGATGGGGCCCAAGCTGGTTTGGCTCAGTGGATAGAGTGTCTGCCCTCAGACTGCAGGGTCCCGGGTCCGATTCCGGTCAAGGGCACGTACCTTAGCTGCAGGTTTCTTGGCCCTGGTCAGGGTGCATGCAGGAGGCAACCAACTGATGTGTCTCTCTCACATCAATGTTCCTCTCTGTCTCTCTCTCTCCCTTTCACTCTCTCTAAAAATCAATGGGGAAACATCCTCGGGTGAGGATTAACAAACAAAAAAATAAAATGGATGGGGACACAAACATTGAGACCATAGCAGGGTATATATCCAAAAAAAGTAAAATCACCATATCAAAGAGACATGTACACTCATGTTGATTATAGCTTTATTCATTTGTTATAACATGGATGAACCTGGAGAACAATATAAGTGAAATTAGTCACAGAAGGACAAAAACTGTACCATCTCACTTACATGTCATTGGCTTTTCATGATGCCAATGTATGAGATTTCTGGACATGTCTTCACATAAAGACAGTGCAAAAATTAAAAAAATAAAACCTTTGCCCATCATGCGAATTATTTATGTGAAGCAGATTTGGAGGCAGACACAGGTCAGAGGCTAAGAGTGGACAATATGAATAGAGCTCTGTGAGCTGCTTCCCTGTGAAGCAGGGAGTCAAAACAAGTTCAGGAAGGCACCTGTCTATGTGATAAATAAAAAAAATGCTAGATCTTATATATAATGTTTATATCTGAGGGAGCTGGGCAGGGAGAAGTCTAATAGGTAAGATTGGTTGGAAACATTAGATAACTGATAATTCAGAATGAGTCTGAGTCTAATTAAAAAGGTTAAAAAAATAGTCACTGCCCTCTCATTTCCAGTTCATTGCCTTGTAGATCAGGAAGGCCCACGTTACCAAGTGCCAGTGTGAGGCAGCTGCATCAGAGGGAAGGCCAGAAGTCAACAGGAGTTCCACAAGCAAAATGAATAAGTTACATGTGTTCTCCACTGAATCAGTCAAAAAACATTCACTCTACACTTACTCTGAGCTAGCTACTGGAAAGATCCTGGGGATATACGACATCTATACAAATAGGGTTACTATCCTCAAAGAGATTTCATTTAAAAGCAGAGACAAGCCAGTATACAAAAATTACAAAATAATGTGATAATTAATATAGGATTTCTTACGCAGACAGAAAAAGGGTACCCAACCCAGCCTTGGAAGTCAGGCCAGAGGAGGCCACACTGGAAGTATCTCTATCTCGAACAGGACCCAGTGATTCGATGCAAGAATCTGAGCATATTATGCTTGTATTTATTCAGGATAAACAAATGAACACTTTGGGATGAATATACTAACTAAAATGTGGTGCTTGCAAACCAGCTGCCTGTTACGTACTGAACACTGTAGGATTCTTATTTTACTGTTCAGTATAGTATCTACACACTAAATTATCTTACCCCATGTGCCAGAGCCAATATGCAGGGTGTTAGTCTTGACTATAAAAAAATGACAATCCAATTAGCTTTCCCAGAAGACCATCAACTTGAACTCAGCCTCACATATCAAGGAAGTTGGAAATGCCCGTGTGATATGACTGAAGGTGCTAGGGTCCAACCCCAGCAGGTCCAGGGGTCCCCAAAGATGTGGACGGAGTCGCGAAGAAGGAATGACACAGAGGCAGCGTTCAGTTGATCAGCAGCCTAGCCAGGATCTCTAGCCAAATTCTGGTCAGGATCTCCAGTGAAGTTCTGGTTTTGATCTCCAGCAAGGTTCTGTGTCCATGTTCTCTTGCTAGGTTCTCCAGCCAGGTTCTCCAGGTTCTCCAGCCAGGTTCAGTCACCAGGTTCTAGTCAGGTTCTCTTGCCATGTTCTATCCAGGTTCTGTAGCCAGGTTCTGTCTCTAGGTTCTGTCTCTAGGTTCTGTCTCTAGGTTCTGTGGCCAGTTTCTATCCAGGATCTTTTGCCATGTTCTCTAGCCATGTTCTGTCTCTAGGTTCTGTGTCCTGTTGTCTTGTTACATCTGTATTTACACCAGTTGATTCCAATCCTATCAATCTCTATTCCAAAGGTTAGGGCGTTTCTTATCTCCATTCCAGGGAGTAAAGATTATGTAGCTTAAGCATGATTGTTCATAGTTAAAGTGATTAACTACCCACCTGGCACTTAGTTAAGGGGTTTTATTCCCTCCCTAATTTCAGGGGAAAATCCCTACCTGGGGAAACAACCTTTCTTGGAGAGGTGACCTTGGTTAAAACACACAGCGCCAAGAAGGTGAGCAAACATATTAAGAACAATATGCCATATACGCCAGGTCCCTTGAAACATATGCTGTGCAGATGTTTCTTCCCTGCAGCGACTGTGTCAAGCAGCAAGGATGGACCGGCTCCCAGCATGAAGGGACAGGAGGAAGACCACAGTCTTCTCACTTGGCTCTCCACACCTGCTTCGTAGATGGGCCATGAACTAAGCTTCGACCTTAGAGTGCTACCTCTGCGTCCATTTATTTCGAAGGCGCTCATCGAAAACTTTTTAAGTTTTCTAGTGCCCTGAAAGCCCCATTCAAAATATCATCTATGTGCCTAGACTCAATGGAGTGCAGCCATGCAAAATTATGTTAAAGGTGACGGCAGGCCAACCACAGCTTCAACTTGATGAGAACTCTGTGCACAATGGGCTATTAAACATCTCCTGGCAACTAGTGGAGTGTGTTGAGCAGTAATGATTTTGGTTTCAAATAGAATTTTAGAACACGCCCTACCGCAGCACTCGTGTGTGCCTATATTATGTGTGTCCCTGCCCTGTTTAGGTTCAGCGTGCCAATTTTATTCCTGTGTCAAACTGGGACTGTTTATCACTGACAGTGCTGCTGCCCTACTAAAATGTTTGTGGTTGGTTGGTCTCAGTTGCCATGGCAACCATCCTGATGTGTGTTGCCTTCAGGAGTTTATCATTAGATACCTGAAAACCTTGACTGCATGTAGATAATAAAAGCTATCAAGGTAATGAGTCTTTGTGTTTCACATGGTATTTTCTAGACACTCAGTAAGTATGTTAGAATGGTGAGCTTCTGTTACATTTTAGTCCCTTATTATTGAAGATCTTGATAGGAATATATTGATCTTTACTACCTTCTTAGAATTTTTAGTTTATAAATAGAGAACCCAAGTGAAAGTATTCTATTATTTTATGTCAAACTATATGCAAAAATAATTTTATGGAGCATATGACATTATTTAGGATAATCTCAAAGTAAAAGAA
Source organism: Myotis nattereri (assembly GCF_964212035.1). NCBI lineage: Eukaryota > Metazoa > Chordata > Mammalia > Chiroptera > Vespertilionidae > Myotis > Myotis nattereri. Next base: position 23,254,316 of record NC_138088.1, read on the forward strand.
TTAGTCATGAAATTCTCTCAGGTCTCTAAGCTTTTATTATCTTTCTATTTTAGCAATTCTCAACCTTTCTCATCTGACCAATTACTAAAATTCTGTGGCATGCCAAAAAATATATTATATTTTTTGCTGATCTCAAAAAAAAGGGTATAATTTTTATGCATTCACACCAAACAGCTATTGTTGTATTGGCTGTTATCATTTTTATATTTGACTAGTGGCCTGGTGCACAAAATTCATGCACAGGGGGAGGGGCAGTTGTCCCTCAGCCCAGCCTGCACCCTCTCCAATCTGAGACCCCTCATGGGATGTCCGACTTCCGGTTAAGGCCCGATCCCAGGGCCAGCAGTCGGACTTCCCTCTTGCAATATGGGACCACTGGCTCCCTGTGGGTAGCGACCCCTTTGGGGGGTCGAAGGACCCTTTCACAGGGGTCGCCTAAGACCACCAGAAAACACATATAAATTACATATTGTTTTTGTGATTAATCACTATGCTTTAATTATGTTCAATTTGTAACAATGAAAATACATCCTGCATATCAGATATTTACCTTACAATTCATAACAGTAGCAAAATTACAGTTATGAAGTAGCAATGAAAATAATTTTATGGTTGGGGGTCACCACAACATGAGGAACTGTATTAAAGGATCGTGGCATTAGGAAGGGTGAGAACCACTGATCTAAGGGAAAAGAGGTAGTGCCCCTAACTAGTCAGGTAGTGCAGGTTTTAAAAATTCTTGCATCAGACCAGTTGAAAATTACTCTCCTATTGTGTCTTTGCTCCCAACTGCTAGTAGTGGCATCAGCATTATTTTTTCTCCCCAAGTTTAATCCTTTTTTTTTCCCTCCTGAAAGCCAGAATTGTAGACTTTGGAAGTCAGACATATTTGGGCTTATTCCTTTGCTTTGCGTCACTATTATATTTAATAATTGATGCATTCTTTTATCTTTCCGAGCCTCAGTTCATTTAACCATAAGGTTAGATATGGATTGTTCCACAAATGGATAAGTGACAATGAATGTACATAATTTAAAACAGTATCTGACACGTTGGTTTTAAAATAATTACATATATAATCAAGTGAAATCATTTGCCCTTTCACAGATAATTAGTTTGATGTTTTCTCTATCTATATTGGTAAAATGGTTGATAAAGAATGAGTAGCCTCCTAATAAGGTCCACTAAAAAGGGAGTCTTACCTGCCCGCCAAACATCTACAAAAACTTTTAGCCTACCAAGTTATGAGAATCCTAGAGCTTTAGAAGAAGTATTTTGGGGTAAAGTCTTTGTGTTTTCAGACATCTCTCCTTCAACTATAATACACATGGGAAGTACAGCACATTAAGCTGTTACTTGCTAACAACCATCTGATAGGAATTAGTTGGCTTCAGAAGTTGGAGTGTCAGGGAGCTTACACTAGGATGGAGTTTGTGGGGCAAGGTGCTTATTAGAGATCAGCACCTGTGGAAAAAAAAGTGAGGAGACCGGATGGGGCAGAGGAAGAAACTGAACTCGGATGTAGATCCTACAAAGACTTGGTCAACCTGCGGGAGAGGTCTGGAGCAAGCGTTATCTATCAGAGTTGGCGTATTTAGAGCTCTGACAGCCTTTCTCCCCCAGCCTTCTCATCCTTTCAGTCTGCACTCCCCAGGAAAAGTCCCGGCCTCTGGTGACACTGCTCTCTGCAGCTGAGGCTGATCTCAAAAGAGCTGACTGACCACAGCCCCGCAGCAGAGCAGCGCTTTCTGGAGGGAGATCCACACGCACTTACCCGTGTCTATCACACTTAGGTTAACCAGCTGTGTCTGAAGAGGAAAGTGTGCTGAGATTTAATGAGACAGCAAAAGACATACAATTAGCTGGGGGATTTGAAACAGATTCTTTCCTTGATGAGTTCCATCGCATGTGGCGCTTCTTGCCCACTGAGGAAGCCTAGATCCCTGAATTCCCAGATGAAGCATACTGAGGATAACAGAAAAAGAGAAAGCCTTAGACAAAAAAGTAGAAGCATCAGGGCTGCATTTCACTTGTATCAGGTGGACACAGCCATTTATCTGCTTCGCAAAGGCAATGCATTATTTAATTATTTGATGTTTTTCCTAAGCGGCATATTGTCTGACCAAACTTCTCCTTATGTTTATAATCATATTCATTCTTTCATTTTTAAGCATCACTTCTTTCACTCTTTCAAGAAAAAAAAAATATGTCTTTCTTGTAACTTTTCTGCTGTGTTTTCTAGAATCAGGCAAGTCGCCATCCAACAATATTGGGCAGAACCAAAGTGCCTCATTGCTGCAGAGCTCTGTGGCAGGTGTGGAGGTTCTGGTTATGATGAATAACAGAAATCTCCTGGTGAAGGTATGGGAATGTTTAAATGTCAGTACTCCTGCCCCAGTGGTCTGGGATGCTTATAGGAACCCACACAGAGCTAGTACTTTCAGCTTATTTCCTCTCTTTAAAAAAATGCCATTATTTTCTCCACCTTAAATAATTTCTTTTTCTAAAATCTTTATGTAGTACTGATGCAAAGTGACTCAAAATGTGGAGTTAAATATCAATAAACTCAAGGGGATAAAAAGCACACACAACTACAAGTTATATTACCCTGATGGGCCATTATGTAGGAATCAGCAAGCTTTAAAAACCAGAGTTTAGACAAAATAATTTGCACTGCCCAGTAACTTATAAAAAAGCTGAATGTTTTATTTCCAAACTTCCTTCTAGAGTTATGCCTCAGTGATTTTCACTTACTAAGTAGCATCACTGAGCCATGAAAATATTCTCTCCAGGTGCACACAGCTCACCAGACTTTTTGTTCACAAAATATTGATTTCATTTTTAAATTTTCCATCAGATAAGAACTCAAGGTCTGAGTTTTAAACTTTTCACTCTGGGTTGCATTTATTGTTGAAAAATCCTTGAAAATTATCTATTGCTATTAATAAAATATAAAGATAATGTTTTACCTGGAGATTATATTTGCTCCCAAATCCCTATTGCTCACAAGAGGCTAGTATTCTACCTAATTTATGATTACATTTAAATACTTAAGCTTCATTATGTGATCACACCTGAAAAGTAAGGTTGAAGTTGTCAGGAGCATTAATGTGTGCCTCCTTAAGAGAATGCACACTGATATCTTTTGGACTACACTTAATTATTGTCTTCCCCTTGCCCCCCTCCAAATGGATGCTTATAAAAACTAAATTTTCTAAATTTGGTTTATAGTGTCCAACACAATTTAAATGGCAATATGGGGTATTTAAACTATGCTAGGTTCTGCATAGAGTCTCTCCACTAATTAGAAACTTTGAAATACTTGATCTTATTTTTTAAGTTCCTCCATTATTAGGTTGACAAACCTTTATAGACACAGGTGATTCTTAAAATTGTAATACATTGAACCTTTAACAAGGTGATTCTGAGCCATCTTAAACACTGCAGTATTGTTTTTAAATTTAGAAAGATTTCAACTTAAAAATCTAAACTCCCATGCTTAAGATTTTCTAATGTAAAATACTAATATGAAATCAACTATATTTTCTTGATTCTAAACACTATAAGAGAATTCTATAGAAAATTCTGCCATGCCCTTATTCACAGAGTGGAAATGCACGTTTATTTAACTATGCAAGCCAGTAGGGTGCTTACCACTAACATCACAGTTAAACCTACATAACCTGAAGGACTGGCTTCCTAAAGCAAATTCTTGGAGCTGCTATTTCCATTTTCTGTGTGATTTAGAACTGGAACTGTTAGCTGCGATGACCCTTGCTTATAACACTGATGGTACATATAAACCCTATTAGTATATCCCAGTTACTGCATTACAAAAAGATGGAAGTGGTGATTTTGAACATATTCCTTAAATTAAAACCTAAAAACCTGGTGCCTGATGGCTCTGGCTCCTGGTTGTGATATTATTTTTGTTGTCCTGGAGTTATGTGATTGATTTTTTCCCAGTCTGCAACTCTAAAGGTCTTTGAACTTGATGGAATTCCTTATTCTTTCTTTTTTTAAGAGTAAAGGGTTTGTTTACTGATTTTATTTTTCATTTATTAAATTGATTGGGGTGACATTGGTCAACATAACCATACTGCATGAATTGGTAGGTGTGTGTGTTTTTTTCCTTCATAACTAAGGGTAGTTGATGGAATATTGCTCAATATCCATCCCCCTTCAAAGAGCAGATTGAGAATGATGATGTATTATCTTTGAGGAGCTAGTACTATCCAATCTGGAAACCAAGATTTATTAAGTTGCAATGGTGGAAAGAGCTAAGGAACATAAATCATTGGCTTGAACTTCTTTATTAGTATTCTTATATTTGCTCATACTATCAGACGAAACCCACAAAAGGCACATCTCTCTATTCCACTGGCATGAAGTCATAACATCTAATGGAAGTGAAAGTGTCACTTTCCCTAGATGTAGCTTAGAAAATTCTGATATGTCCTTATTCACAGAGTGGAAATAATCATTTACTTCAACTATGCAAGCCACTCTAGGGAATTTAGACTCTAAGGCTATTTTAGACTCTATGGCTTTGTACTGTAACAGAAGTTTTTTTGTTTTTTTTTAAAATATATTTTATTGATTTTTTACAGAGAGGAAGGGAGAAGGATAGAGAGTTAGAAACATCGATGAGCGAGAAACATCGATCAGCTGCCTCCTGCACACCCCCTACTGGGGATGTGCCCGAAACCAAGGTACATGCCCTTGACTGGAATCGAACCCGGGACCCTTTGGTCCGCAGGCTGACGCTCTATCCATTGAGCCAAACCGGTCAGGGCTATCACAGAAGTTTTATTCCATCCGTTCTTTATACAATTAAGCTTCTCCTCCATAATTGCCACCTGAATGTCTTTTCCTATTTTAGTTACGTTTCTATGTCTATTCCTCCTAAGTGTCTTTACTTGATGAGTCTAGTTATAGACACTGAGCACTTACTACAGTACACAGTACACATTGTGTTTCTCTCAATACAAATTATTAAAGAAAAACAAACAGTGTATGTTTCCTGCTGAATTTTGCCTTTCTATTACTAAGCTCAACACTTACAACATGTGCTCTCACATCATAAATCAATTACCATTTTGAATCAAAGTATTCCATTTCCATTGCACTATACTGTAGAGATCAATCTATAACTTAAGCAAAAGACGGGCCATCTATCATACGGCATATGACCCTAAAAAGACCAATGTCTGTCTCACATGCAGTTTAAGTTGTTTAGAAATTGTGATTCTCAGCCTCTCATTTTCTCTAGAAGCCACAGTCATAAATGCATCCAAACTATTTAAGTAGCATCCTAAGCACAAATTGTAGCCATTGACTGACAAATACACTCATAATTCTGATTAGTTATAGTGATCATACCTCATTTCTAGAAAGCTGAACACAAGTAAATGGCTATACACAGTGTGTAGCGGAAAACAAATAAACATAAAAGAGGAAAATTTTTTCTCCATCTAAAAGATTTCCAAATGGAAAGCCAACCGTTATAGTTTGTCATAGTTTGGAACATAAAATAATGTATGTAGTATATATGGTTTAAAAACATTGGTGAAATTACTTCCTCAAACAAAATCTTTCTTTTTTTTAATATATTTTATTGATTTTTCACAGAGAGGAAGGGAGAGAGATAGAAAGTTAGAAACATCGATGAGAGAGAAACATCGATCAGCTGCCTCCTGCACATCTCCCACTGGGGATGTGCCCGCAACCCAGGTACATGCCCTTGACCGGAATCGAACCTGGGACCTTTCAGTCCGCAGGCCGACACTCTATCCACTGAGCCAAACCGGTTTCGGCAAAATCTTTCTTTTTTATACTAACCCTGGCCAGGTGGCTCTGCTGGCTAGAGCATCACCCTGTACACCAAAAGGTTGCAGGTCTGATTCCCAGTCAGGGCGCATAACTAAATCGCATCCCCTGTCAGGGTGCACTTGGGAGGCAGCCAACTGATGTTTCTCTCTCTCTTTCCTTTCTTCTCTCTCTAAAAAGCAACAAAAAAAACCTTATCCTTGGACGAGGATATTTTTAAATCCTTTTTATTCTATACAAAAGTAACTAGATGGAAAACAATGCATTGTTTTACATGAAACATGACCTTTCATCTACTAACATGATTTAGAAAATATGGTTTATAAAGCATCTGAGCCATCCATTATGATTAGAGTATTTTTAAAAAATCCACAAGCATTTTAATAAAGGATATTCTGGGATCATTTAACAAATGAATTTACAAGAGTTTGTTGACATGTATCTACATAATAATACTTCTTTAAATCTATCAGCAAATTTTAGCAGAGTATAAGAGCAAGCTTTGACTAGAAAGAATGCCCTGTGGCTACAGTCAGCTATGGGTTAAGGACGTTGGATCTGAATATACATTGACCTTACCCTGACTTGTTACAAGTGCTTAGGGTCCACTGTGTTTTGAATCACCCATTAACATATCAGCCATAAAATATTTAGGTTTATGTTGAATATTTCTAAAATGCAAAGTTTCACTCCTGGTAATTTTGTCGAGGTGCATGCGAGTGTTAAGTGGAGCTTAGGAAATAGTTGAAACATTGAGTCTTAAAAACAAACCAATACAAAATCTTTATGGAACTACTAATTTGTTTCATAGTGTTTAGGTCTTGGTCTGTATTGTCATACAGCTTTGAGCAATGGGTTAACTTTGGCCATTTAAATAGTAAATATCTGTCTGTACTATTTTTCCCTTTCATACTGATATTGAGGGTGTCCTGTGTCTGATTTGAATATAGAAAATGCCAAGAAACCAACACTGTCTTTTTTTTAAAATATATTTTTTACTGATTAAGATATTACATATGTGTCCTTATCCCCACGTTACCCCCAACCCCCCCCCCCCCCCCCGTTGTCCGTGTCCATTGGTTAGGCCTATACACTTGCATATAAGTCCTTTGGTTGATCTTTCCTCCTTACCCCCACCCTCCCCTACCTTCCCTCCAAGGCCCGACAGTCCAATCAATGCCTCTCCGTCTCTGCAACAGTCCTTGTTCATCAGTTTATGTTGTTCATTATATTCCACAAATGAGTGAGATCATGTGGTATTTATCCGCTCTCCAGTTCCATCCATGCTGTGGCAAATGGTAAGAGTTCCTTTTTCTTCTTCCCCTTCTTAAAGAATACCTTTCAGCATTTCATATAATGCTGGTTTGGTGGTAATGAACTCCTTTAGCTTTTTCTTATCTGTGAAGCTCTTTATCTGACCTTCTATTCTGAATGATAGCTTTGCTGGATAAAGTAATCTTGGTTGTAGGTTCTTGCTATTCATCACTTTGAATATTTCTCTTTTTTTAAAATATATTTTTTATTGATTAAGATATTACATATGTGTCCTTGTCCCCACGTTACCCTCTACTCCCCCCCACCTACTCATGCCCTCACCCCCCCCCCCACCCTGTTGTCTGTGTCCATTGGTTAGGCCTATATGCCTGCATGTAAGTCCTTTGGTTGATCTTTCCCCCTTACCCCCACCCTCCCCTACCCTACCTCCAAAGCCCGACAGTCCAATCAATGCCTCTCCGTCTCTGGATCAGTCCTTGTTCATCAGTTTATGTTATTCATTATATTCTACAAATGAGTGAGATCATGTGGTATTTATCCGCTCTCCAGTTCCATCCATGCTGTGGTAAATGGTAAGAGTTCCTTTTTCTTCTTCCCCTTCTTAAAGAATACCTTTCAGCATTTCATATAATGCTGGTTTGGTGGCGATGAACTCCTTTAGCTTTTTCTTATCCGTGAAGCTCTTTATCTGACCTTCTATTCTGAATGATAGCTTTGCTGGATAAAGTAATCTTGGTTGTAGGTTCTTGCTATTCATCACTTTGAATATTTCTTGCCACTCTCTTCTGGCCTGCATGGTTTCTGTTGAGAAATCAGCTGACAGTCGTATGGGTAGTCCCTTGTAGGTAACTGACTGTCTTTCTCTTGCTGCTTTTAAGATTCTCTCTTTATCTTTTGCTCTTGGCATTTTAATTATGATGTGTCTTGGTGTGGTCCTCTTTGGATTCCTTTTGTTTGGGGTTCTCTGCGCTTCCTGGACTTGTAAGTCTATTTCTTTGACCAGGTAGGGGAAGTTTTCTGTCATTATATCTTCAAATAGGTTTTCAATATCTTGCCCTCTCTCTTCTTCTGGTACCCCTATAATTCTGATGTTGGTACGCTTGAAGTTGTCCCAGAGGCTCCTTACACTATCTTCATATTTTTGGAATCTCTTTTCTTTTTTCTTTTTCAGTTGGGTATTTTTTGTTTCTTTGTATTTCAAATCTTTGACTTGATTCTTGGGATCCTCTTGTCTGCTGTTGGATCTCTGTAGATTATTCTTTATTTCAGTCAGTGTATGCTTAATTTCTAGTTGGTCCTTTTTCATGTCCTCCATGGTCTCACTATACTTATTGAGGGACTCATTAAATTTATCGGCGGTTTCCATAAAATTCTTGAAAAACCTTATAAACGTGGCCTTGAACTCTATATCCAGTCCTTTGCTTTCCTCCATTTCTGCCAATTGTGACCTGTTTCTTTGTCTCCGCATTTTGGCTGCTTCCCTGTGTTGATAGAGTGGCTTTGTGTGCTAGGTGTCCTGTAGGGCCCAGTGGCTCAGCCTCCCCAGTTACCTGAGGTGGACACTCTTGGTGCACCCCCTTGTGGGCTTTGTGCACAGTCTTGTTGTAGCTATGCCTTGGTTGTTGTAGGATCACTGGGAGGAATTGACCTCCAGGCCAATTGGCAGTGAGAATCAGCTGTGTCTGCAGTGGGAGAACTTCTGTGCTGGAGACACCCTTCTGGGGCAAGACTTGCTTCAGTGGGGCTTTGGTGCTCACTGAGACTGCACCCTGAGTGTGTCCTTTATGGATCTGAGGAGTTGTGATCTGGATGGTCCCCCTCTGACCACTGGGCACAGTGGCTCTTGGATCTAAGGAGGTGCTAATTTAGCCTCTGCCTGAGGTTACACAGCAGGAACTACGAAGAGAACTGCAGATTCCCCTTCCTTTTTTTGGAGTTTGGAAGTGTCCTGATGATGCTCAGCTGTGTAGCAATGCAAGCCGCTGTGGGGCCTTGAGCCCTCTCTTGGAAGCTCTGGGTCTGTCTGGCCAGGCTGCAGTTAGGTAATTACAGGTTGCAAAGGGCCGGGGCATTCATATGCAAAAGCCTCTGCTGCAGCCTGGGCGGGGCGGGTTCTCAAGGAATCAAAGGGCGGAGCACCCAGCTATGGAGGAGCCTCAGCCCCGCCCTAAGGAGTCCCGAGTCCCAGTGTCCCTGCAATGGTTGCAAGCACCTCTGAGGGAAAGCCACTCTCAAGCTTGCCTGCTGCCAGACAGTCCAGTTTCTCCCCGTATGAGTCCTGGGTTCCCAGAGACTTCCCGGAACTGGATTTCAGAGCCGTCAGGAGCTTGTGTCTCCCTCTGGATTCAAAAAGACAGCCACGCCCTCAGATGCCAGAACCTTTCCGCGTGCGCGCGAGAGAGCCCCCATACCTCTGCACTCCACCTCCGCAGCTCCTCTGGCTCTCAGTGTGCTTTTCTTTACTTCTAGTTGTAGAATTTACACTCAGCCAGCCCCCCTGTAGTTCTGGATGATGTCCACCTTGTGTTTTTGATGCATTTATCAATTGTTGTGGGAAGCAGCAATTTCCCGGTGTTTATCTATGCCGCCATCTTAGTTTCTCCCCACTTTGAATATTTCTTGCCACACTCTTCTGGCCTACATGGTTTCTGTTGAGAAATCAGCTGACAGTCGTATGGGTATTCCCTTGTAGATAACTGACTTTCTTTCTCTAAGATTTTCTCTTTGTCTTTTGCTCTTGGCATTTTAATTATGATGTGTCTTGGTGTGGTCCTCTTTGGATTCCTTTTGTTTGGGGTTCTCTGCGCTTCCTGGACTTGTAAGTCTATTTCTTTCACCAGGTAGGGGAAGTTTTCTGTCATTATTTCTTCAAATAGGTTTTCAATAACTTGCCCTCTCTCTTCTTCTGGTACCCCTATAATTCTGATGTTGGTATGCTTGAAGTTGTCCCAGAGGCTCCTTACACTATCTTCATATTTTTGGAATCTTTTTTTCTTTTTTGGTTGGGTATTTTTTGTTTCTTTGTATTTCAAATCTTTGACTTGATTCTTGGGATCCTCTTGTCTGCTGTTGGATCTCTGTAGATTATTCTTTATTTCAGTCAGTGTATGCTTAATTTCTAGTTGGTCCTTTTTCATATCCTCGAGGGTCTCACTAGATTTCTTGAGGGTCTCACTAAATTTATCGGCGGTTTCCATAAAATTCTTGAAAAACCTTATAAACGTGGTTTTGAACTCTATATCCAGTCATTTGCTTTCCTCCATTTCTGTCATTTGTGACCTGTTTCTTTGTCTCCGCATTTTGGCTGCTTCCCTGTGTTGATAGAGTGGCTTTGTGTGCTAGGTGTCCTGTAGGGCTCAGTGGCTCAGCCTCCCCAGTTACCTGAGGTGGACACTCTTGGTGCACCCCCTTGTGGGCTTTGTGCACAGTCTTGTTGTAGCTATGCCTTGGTTGTTGTAGGATCACTGGGAGGAATTGACCTCCAGGCCAATTGGCAGTGAGAATCAGCTGTGTCTGCAGTGGGAGAACTTCTGTGCTGGAGACACCCTTCTGGGGCAAGACTTGCTTCAGTGGGGCTTTGGTGCTCACTGAGACTGCACCCTGAGTGTGTCCTTTATGGATCTGAGGAGTTGTGATCTGGATGGTCCCCCTCTGACCACTGGGCACAGTGGCTCTTGGATCTAAGGAGGTGCTAATTTAGCCTCTGCCTGAGGTTACACAGCAGGAACTACGAAGAGAACTGCAGATTCCCCTTCCTTTTTTTGGAGTTTGGAAGTGTCCTGATGATGCTCAGCTGTGTAGCAATGCAAGCCGCTGTGGGGCCTTGAGCCCTCTCTTGGAAGCTCTGGGTCTGTCTGGCCAGGCTGCAGTTAGGTAATTACAGGTTGCAAAGGGCCGGGGCATTCATATGCAAAAGCCTCTGCTGCAGCCTGGGCGGGGCGGGTTCTCAAGGAATCAAAGGGCGGAGCACCCAGCTATGGAGGAGCCTCAGCCCCGCCCTAAGGAGTCCCGAGTCCCAGTGTCCCTGCAATGGTTGCAAGCACCTCTGAGGGAAAGCCACTCTCAAGCTTGCCTGCTGCCAGACAGTCCAGTTTCTCCCCGTATGAGTCCTGGGTTCCCAGAGACTTCCCGGAACTGGATTTCAGAGCCGTCAGGAGCTTGTGTCTCCCTCTGGATTCAAAAAGACAGCCACGCCCTCAGATGCCAGAACCTTTCCGCGTGCGCGCGAGAGAGCCCCCATACCTCTGCACTCCACCTCCGCAGCTCCTCTGGCTCTCAGTGTGCTTTTCTTTACTTCTAGTTGTAGAATTTACACTCAGCCAGCCCCCCTGTAGTTCTGGATGATGTCCACCTTGTGTTTTTGATGCATTTATCAATTGTTGTGGGAAGCAGCAATTTCCCGGTGTTTATCTATGCCGCCATCTTAGTTTCTCCCCACTTTGAATATTTCTTGCCACACTCTTCTGGCCTACATGGTTTCTGTTGAGAAATCAGCTGACAGTCGTATGGGTATTCCCTTGTAGATAACTGACTTTCTTTCTCTAAGATTTTCTCTTTGTCTTTTGCTCTTGGCATTTTAATTATGATGTGTCTTGGTGTGGTCCTCTTTGGATTCCTTTTGTTTGGGGTTCTCTGCGCTTCCTGGACTTGTAAGTCTATTTCTTTCACCAGGTAGGGGAAGTTTTCTGTCATTATTTCTTCAAATAGGTTTTCAATAACTTGCCCTCTCTCTTCTTCTGGTACCCCTATAATTCTGATGTTGGTATGCTTGAAGTTGTCCCAGAGGCTCCTTACACTATCTTCATATTTTTGGAATCTTTTTTTCTTTTTTGGTTGGGTATTTTTTGTTTCTTTGTATTTCAAATCTTTGACTTGATTCTTGGGATCCTCTTGTCTGCTGTTGGATCTCTGTAGATTATTCTTTATTTCAGTCAGTGTATGCTTAATTTCTAGTTGGTCCTTTTTCATATCCTCGAGGGTCTCACTAGATTTCTTGAGGGTCTCACTAAATTTATCGGCGGTTTCCATAAAATTCTTGAAAAACCTTATAAACGTGGTTTTGAACTCTATATCCAGTCATTTGCTTTCCTCCATTTCTGTCATTTGTGACCTGTTTCTTTGTCTCCGCATTTTGGCTGCTTCCCTGTGTTGATAGAGTGGCTTTGTGTGCTAGGTGTCCTGTAGGGCTCAGTGGCTCAGCCTCCCCAGTTACCTGAGGTGGACACTCTTGGTGCACCCCCTTGTGGGCTTTGTGCACAGTCTTGTTGTAGTTATGCCTTGATTGTTGTAGGATCACTGGGAGGAATTGACCTCCAGGCCAATTGGCAGTGAGAATCAGCTGTGTCTGCAGTGGGAGAACTTCTGTGCTGAAGACACCCTTCTGGGGCAAGACTTGCTTCAGTGGGGCTTTGGTGCTCACTGAGTCTTCCCCATGGGTGTGTCCCTTATGGATCTGAGGAGTTGTAATCTGGATGGTCCCCCTCTGACCACTGGGTACACTGGCTCTTGGAGGTTACCCAGCAGGAGCTATGTGGAGAACTGCAGATTCCCCTTCCTTTTTTGGAGTTTGGAGGTGCCCTGATGAGGCCCAGGTGTGAAGCAATGCAAGCTGCTGTGGGGCCTTGGGCCTTCTCTTGGAAGTTCTGGGCCTGTGGCCCAGCTGCAGTTTGTTAGGTAATTTTCAGGTTGTAAAGGGCCAGGGCATTCATATGCAAAAGCCTCTGCCTCAGCCTGGGTGGGGCGGGGTCTCAGGGAATCAAAGGGTGGAGCAAGGAACTATGGTGGATTCTCAGCCCTGCCCTAAGGGGCCGTGCATGTCTCAGTGTCCTGATAATTTAATTGCTGCAAGTACCTCTGAGGGAAAGCCGCCCTCGAGTTCCGAGTTCTGCCCACTGTCAGACAGTCCAGTTTCTCCCCATATGAGTCCTGGGTTCCCAGAGACTTCCTAGAACCGGAGTTCAGAGCAGTCAGGAGTTTGTGATTCCCTCCTGATTCAAAAAGACAGCCGCGTCCTCAGGTACCAGCCCCTTTCCGCGCACTCTCGAGCCTCCGTACTTTTGCACTTTACTTCCGCAGCTCCTGACCCTCAATGTGCTTTTCTCCTTCCTTCTAGTTGTAGAATTTCCACTCCGCCAGCCTTCCTGTAAGTTCTGGATGATGTCCGTTTTGTCTTTTTATTGTGTTTTGAAGTTGTTGTAGGAGGCAGCAATTTTGGTGTTTCCCTATGCCGCCATCTTAGTTTCTCCCCAACACTGTCTTCTTCAACTTTTCATCCAACCAATGTAAAACTTAGTCCCTTGCACATGGTACAAATTAAATATATGTTATTTAATGCATTTATTTAATGCCTTTAAAAAACAAGAGAAATGACTTGTAATCAATTTTTAAATAGTTGAACGAAGTTGATAGGTAATGTTTAAGTAGAGATAACTTTTTGGACTTGAAAAACTATCCAACTTGATATGTAGTATAGCAAAGTAGTATGAGCCCAAATTCTGAATCCATTTTCCCAGGTTCAAATCTTGGTTCGGCTATTCATTGATCCCAAGTGTAGTAGATAGTTATTTTATTTCTCAGAATCTTCAAGTTCACAGTGAAGAGAGCAATAGTATGTACCTTACAGGGCTGTTGTCAAGATATCTGAATTTATATGTAAAATGCTTAGTGCCTGCACATGATCATTGTTTTGCGTTAACCACTATTATTAGATATAGTAGACATTACTATGTTTTATGGCTCAATATTATGATTTATTAAAGTTCTTTTTTAAAAAATTAAATGTTTATTGTTCAGATTATTACAGTTGTTCCTTCCCCCCCCCCATAGTTCCCCTCCACCCGATTCCCACCCCACCCTCTGCCCTTACCACCCGCCCCCACTATCCTCATCCATAGGTGTACAATTTTTGTCCAGTCTCTTCCTGCAATTCCCATACCCCTTTCCCCCAGAGAATTGTCAGTCCACTCCCTTTCTATGCCTCTGATTCTATTATATCCACCAGTTTATTTTGTTCATCAGATTATTTATTCACTTGATTTTTAGATTCACTTGTTGATAGATATGTATTTGTTGTTCATAATTTTTATCTTTACTTTTTTCTTCTTCTTCCTCTTCTTAAAGGATATCTTTCAGCATTTCATATAATACTGGTTTGGTGGTGATAAACTCCTTTAGCTTTTTCTTATCTGTGAAGCTCTTTATCTGACCTTCAATTCTGAATGATAGCTTCGCTGGGTAAAGTAATCTTGTTTGTAGGTTCTTGCTATTCATCACTTTGAATATTTCTTGCCACTCTCTTCTGGCCTGCATAATTTCTATTGAGAAATCACCTGACAATCTCTTGTAGGTAACTGTTTTTCTCTTGCTGCTTTTAAGATTCTCTCTTTGTCTTTTGCTCTTGGCATTTTAATTATGATGTGTCTTGGTGTGATCCTCTTTGGATTCCTTTGTTTGCGGTTCTCTGCGCTTCCTGGACTTTTAAGTCTATTTCTTTCACCAGGTAGAGGAAGTTTTCTGTCATTACTTCTTCAAATAGGTTTTCAATAACTTGCTGTCTCTCTTCTTCTGGCACCCCCATAATTTGGATGTTGGTACGCTTGAAGTTGTCCCAGAGGCTCCTTACATTATCTTCATATTTTTGGATTCTTTTTTCTTTTTGTTTTTCTGGTTGGGTGTTTTTTGCTTCTTCATATTTCAAATCTTTGACTTGATTCTTGTGATCTTCTAGTCTGCTGTTGGATCTCTGTATAATATTCTTTATTTCAGTCAGTGTATGCTTAATTTCTAGTTGGCCCTTTTTCATAACCTCGAGGGTCTCACTAGATTTTTTGAGGGTCTCACTAAATTTATCGGTGGTTTCTAGAAAATTCTTGAAAAACCTTATAAACGTGGCCTTGAACTCTATATCCAGTCGTTTGCTTTCCTCCATTTCTGTCATTTATGACCTGTTTCTTTGTCTCCGCATTTTGGCTGCTTCCCTGTGTTGACAGAGTGGCTTTCTGTGCTAGGTGTCCTAAAGGGCCCAGTTACTCAGCCTCCCCAATTACCTGATGTAGACAGTCTTGGTGCACCCCTTTGTGGGCTTTGTTCACATTCTTCTTGTAGTTAAGCCTTGACTGTTGTAGGTATCACTGGGAGGAATTGATCTCCAGAACAATTTAGTGTGAGAATCAGCTGTGTCTATGGTGGGAGAACTTCTGTGCTGAAGACACCCTTATGGGGCAAGACTTGCTTCAGTGGGGCTTTGGTGCTCACTGAGTCTGCCCCCTAAGTGTGTCCCTTATGGATCTAAGGAGTTGTAATTGCTGCAAGCACCTCTGAGAGAAAGCCGCCCTCGAGTTCCGCCCGATGACAGACAGTCCAGTTTCTCCCCATATGAGTCTGGGTCCTCAGAGACTATCCCGGAACTGGAGTTCAGAGTAGTCAGGAATGTGTGTCTCCCTCCTGATTGAAAAAGACAACCACGTCCT
This sequence comes from Myotis nattereri, assembly GCF_964212035.1. NCBI lineage: Eukaryota > Metazoa > Chordata > Mammalia > Chiroptera > Vespertilionidae > Myotis > Myotis nattereri. The sequence goes on from NC_138088.1 coordinate 23,269,888, forward strand.
CAGTTACCAGCCCTTTCCGTATGAGCCTCTGTACCTCTGCACTTTACTTCTGCACTTCCTCTGAGTCTCAGTGTGCTTTTCTCTTTCCTTCTAGTTGTAGAATTTCCACTCAACCAGCCTTCCTGTGGTTCTGGATGATGTCTGTTTTGTCTTTTAGTTGTATTTTTGAAGTGGTTGTGTGAGGCAGCAATTTCAGGTGTTTACCTATGCTGCCATCTTGGCTATCCTATTAAAGTTCTTTATTCGATGTCACGTTTGGAATAAATCACTGAAATTCTGATTTCTGATCCCTTTATTTGTACTTCTATTATTTGGTTTACATATTGGCAAAGTGGGAATTTTACTTGTAGTCTATTTCAGACATTTTATATAGTAAGGGCTAATGAAATACATAAGACACTTTCCAAATAAAGAAATATGTGTCTTCCAGTTAATCAGTAGAGAATTGCATTTAAAGATGTGTAAAATCATTCATCGAAGTATCTTAAAATTGCCTTATGGACAAGTATGATTCTATTTAAGAGCCAGAGAAAATGAGATCTGAAATTACTTTTTTAAAAGGTCAAAAGCCAGAAAACTAATAATAAAATTGAGGGTTCTGAATTCCTCCCAGAGCAGCCTAATCACTAAGCCTACCTGAGTCTTCCCAAGTCATCCTAATGACCTAGATGGGGAACAGTTAATTTTCCGCATGAGTGCATTGGACATCGGGACACTTACTCCATCACTCCCTTTTCCTCCTCACTGTATTTCCCATTTCCCACACTGATTTCCAAAAGACCTGTGCCTCTCTTTGATGGGAAACGTCCTTTAAAAGCTGAGATAAGCTGAACTTTTGCCAGTGTACAATGGAATTGTCCAGGTTCTTGCACAGACACAGGTCTGGTTAGTAAAACTGCTAACAAATAGTTACTGACCATTTATTATGTGTTGGTTGCTATGCTAGATGAAAAGAAACAATGAAAGATGAAATGTGCTTCATTCCTCTCTTGTAGCAAACATCTCCAATGGTAGACCTGTTTTGATATGCCAAGGAGTTAACAGTCTTGGAAAGCCTCCACTGATATTTCACCTTGTATGTTAGCCCACCAAATGTTGAACACAAAGTTGGAATCTGCTGACTTGGCCCAATATACAGAAACAGAGAGTCAGTTACATATGCTCACCTTTGGCTGCCCTAAGTTTCCCTTCCCTTATTCCCACAAGCATCCCAAAACCCTGTCCACCTCCACTGTTGGGCATCCATGGTGGACCCCTCTTTCTTTGTACTTTTATCTCAAACAAGAGACTGACATATCTTTTTCTTGTTTTCACTTACCTCCAACTTTTCCACAATGTTATCTGCACTTATTGTTCTTAATGATATATCCCTACACCCCCTTACAAGACTTCAGCTCCCCTCTTTTGAAGCTACTAATGGTTCTGCTTTTTACTCAATTTGGCTTCACATTGAGTTTCCAAGTGTTTAATACCATTATCTATTTTTTTCTATGCTCTTAAGCAAAGAAAAACTGGAGTCTTCCAATACAGAATCAGGTGTTTTCCAGTTTGAGTTTTCTAGAAATCTAGAGATATTTAAGGCTGGGCTCATGGACCCCCAAGATGACTTCTAAATGGATGAGAAATGTGATGTAGGTTATGAAGTCCCATGCAATTGCATGCAAAAACTATATATATATATATATATATATATATATATATATATATATATACACACACACACACACACACACACACACACACACACACACACAAATATGTATAAATATACTATAATGAGATATATCTCACTTTTCAGGAAACATAGCTTTACTCAGATTCTGAACAAGAACTGAGACTCAAAAAAAGGAATAAAATTTTTAAAAATTATAATGTGAAGAAACAGGTAAATGTTTATGGAAAGAGAAAGAGAAATTATTCTAATAAAGAGGAAAGACTTTAAAAGTGAAAAGTATATAATATTGATAATACAGACTCACAAGGCCAATCAGAGAGGTACTCACTAGAGGAGCTGGAAACAGTTGCACGAGTGGAGAAGCATTCAAGGATACCATTTCTACTCATCATGAGCATAGAGGGATGTTCTGAAAAGGATACATTTATAATAATGCTAATAGCTGTCACCTTTATGATCACTGACTACATAATCAGTCCTGTGCAAAGCATTTTGCATTAATTATTTAGTACTCACTGCAACTTTATGAAACAGATGCTAGAATGCATTTCACTATCCCATTTTACCAATAAGAAAACTGATGTTTAGTGTGGATAAGTAACTTTATACTAATCGTGAAACTAGTAAGTGATTAAGCCAAGATGTAAACCTTAACCATTAAATACTGACTAACCAGTACTTGCTGGAGCAGATGACTTATTTGGAGATGAAAACAGAAATGAGATTCTGAATGAAAAGGAATAAATTGGCACAGGTAAAAAACCCTATGGATCTCGCCTTGAAATTTAGGTATAGTTTGCTAATAAGAGGCCACGTTCTCAGTGACTTCTTGGTCTTCTATAACTACTAAAAGTTCCTTTTACAACTGATTTCAAATATTATAATTTAATAATCTATTTTAATCCTTTTTCCATTTCAGATGACAAAAATGGTTCAACAATGAATATTTTTTGCTAGCTATTGTCTTCTTTAACATACAGTTGTTTTATAAGATACCTTTATTAACATACCAATTAAAGTTCTGATAAAAGCTGAAAAATGTTGCAATTTATTTTAAGTAAAAGTGGATATTAACATTATTCACTTTGTGATTATGTACCTTGTCTTTTACTAAATAATATAAAGTTCCTTTCTTTTCTGATATTTAATGGAATGAATTGAAGACAAGTTACTGACCTTTCAAAAAGAATCTCACTAGGACATTGAATCAGAAAGCAAATTAAATAAGGAAGCAATTACTACTGGCTTTGGACTTTAATAAATGAGAATGGAATGTGCAGCTGCCATAAATACGTATAGTTGGAGTTGAAATGAGGAATGTGTACTTGTGGTGACTCTACAGAATTCTTGTGTGTTGGGTGAACTGGAAGCCATCCTCACACTCATATATGGAAGTCTTTAAGAAATAAACCAGCCGAAACCGGTTTGGCTCAGTGGATAGAGCGTCGGCCTGTAGACTGAAAGGTCCCAGGTTCGATTCCGGTCAAGGGCATGTACCTGGGTTGCGGGCACATCCCCAGAAGGAGATGTGCAGGAGGCAGCTGATTGATGTTTCTCTCTCATCGATGTTTCTCTCTGTCTCTCTCCCTTCCTCTCTGTAAAAAAAATCAATAAAATGTATTTAATAAAAATAAACCATCTGGTTGAATTCTTAAATACAAAATACTTTTAAAGTGAATCTGATCAAAGTTTTGATCATACAGTGTTCCAGATCATTGTAAATAACTTCGTCTTCCTTGTGATAAACAAACAAACAAACAAAATAACCCCAGAAGTTTTACTGTAGAAGGCAACTTCATTTTACATATTATTATTTCTAGAAAGTTACATGCTATTGACCAAAAGCATTCTCCTGCAGGAAAACATCTTAAGATTTTTTCAACCAGCCACCAGCTCAATGCATTACAAATGTCAAGTCACTTTTAGCTTTACCTAAACCAAATGAACATACCCATTAACAAAAATTAATGATGAAATTTCTATGCTTAAAATTTTTTTTGTAAAATCTTTCAGGGGAAGGAAAAGGCATAATTATCTTTTGATTTGAACATGTTACATACATATATAGTCAATTTTACTTGGTTCTTTTTAAGAATGTTAATATAATTGATGATGATGATGCTATAAATAAATATAGTTGTTGGTTCAAAAACTCAGTAGTTCCCCAGGTGAAAAATGAAATTGGCCAAGGTACAGGAAGGGCAATACCAAGATATATGATCACGGGACTCAAGCTTTTATCCATGAAGTCTCTTTCTGTCTTACTTTTACTACCGCTTATCCCTTATCAATATTCATTTATATATCAGTTCACATACATATTCATATATATATACACATAATTAATTAATTCATTAATTAAACAATACTGTCAAAACAGAAAATGAATTAAAAATCTTTTTTGTGTGTGTCATTCAACACAAAATGTAATTTCCCAGAAATTATAGTCCAAATGAGTAAGAATATGTCTTTGGGGAGTGTCTGGTTTTAGCAACATTCGGATGCTGAAAAATAGGAACTTGAACCAAGATTAAAAGTCATAAATTCTGCTCTTCTTAGCAGTTAGCCCCAGCTTCCATGTGACTTGTCTACAGGCCCTCTGTATAGTATTTCCTAACATCTGAGAAACAAGTTCAGAGCAGCAGGGCCGGGGTAGAAGGTGGGGTATTGAGTTTTTACAATTGACTGGTGGGTGAGAGGGTATCCTGATCATTCCTCATCGTGGCCTTGCTTATAAATGATCACCTCTAGCACTTCTCATTGCACCCTTATATTTATAACACATAATTTTAGGAATGTGGTTTATAAGGGGCATGGTCAAGCCCTGTGATCTTTTATCTGCTATGTGCTGAGTGCTCCCTACATAAAGAATAAAGAGTACATTTCATTATCATTAAACAACTGTAGTTAAGGATGCACATTATACACAAAGGGAGAGATAAAACACATGGACTAAAAAAAAAAAACCCAACAAATAACAAAAATTGATACAAGGGCAAAACTCTCATTAGGCCCATAGCAATGAAAAATAAATGTAGATACAGTTGTTTACCTGGAAAGGACTACTGATTATAAAAGTACCTAGAAGCCACACAGTGTCACCTCCAGACCTATTCTCCCTCTTTCCTTCATGTCTCTCTTTCTTCCCTTAAGAGTGGAGTTCTGCTGATATTCTTTCTAGGTTCAGGTGATTTGTTAAGGAATTACTCCAAGGGAAAACAGGATAAGATAAGACAGAGAAAGGAAGGAAGGTAAGCAAGCCATTTTAGGCAAAGTACCAGACTCATCTTGCATAAAACAATGACCTGGTCTGAGGGACACAATCCATGTATGCTTTCCCAAGGCTGCAAAAACCCTATTGCTTTGTTTGAGCGGCAATGGCATTCCTTATTGGTAATACTTTTAGGTCTCTTTCAGGATCTTCTTAGGAAAATTCAACCATGGTTGTAGGAAAATGCAACCACTCCATATGCTGATATTGCTAGAACGAGCATAAATTCATTACTTTTTCTGTCAAAATCCACCCCTTCCCCCCCAATTAGGAGTAACAATGTTAGTAAGAAAGATTGCTTTTCACCCAACAAATTAATACAAAATTCAAAAAGCAGAAAGACAGGTTCCACTCTAGCTAATTATTTACTACAAAAAGAAAGATCTGATGCCACTAACCTGGTTTTACCCTACATATATAGGCAATCAATAAACTATTTTAACTTATTATTAGTTTTGTATTATATATCATCATTTAAATGTGCCTTTTACTAGAAAATTATGTTATGTTTACCTGCTAATAATTACTGATACATGTGTATTCAAATATTAAAAGATATAAATATATAAAATCAACATAAATCACAATTTGTAACCTGTCTTAAAAATTTAGATTAAAAGCCAGTATTCTTTGCTGGCAGCAAGGTTTTGTTTTGTAAGGTAAAGAGAGTAAGTATAAGTTATTTGGAGAACATTTGAAAGCTTTTATTTAACACAACTTCCTAACATAACATGTACTTTTGTCTTAGTTGAGATTCAGAGAAGATGATGTTATGGATCAGTTTCTGCCATTTGAGTCAAGATATATATCACAATAAGTCAACTTCAATTATTTGAGGAAAGTATTGAAAGATTGATTGGAATTATTGTGTGATGTATTAGAACATCCTGGATTCATAATTTTGAGGCTTCTATTTTATATAATAGGTGATACCAAGGGTATAGAAGTGCTATGATTGTACTAATATTTCTGAAAATAACTGAGTTTTCAGTGAAAATTGAACTGCATAGGAGATTGAAATGAAGCAAGAAAACAAATTAGGAGTCTATTCAATAGGTCATGTGTTGGTAATGAAATCATGGATCAGGCAGTCGCCCTGACCATGAGGAAGAGGGATAAATGAATTTCCTTATGATTTCATTTTTGAAAATCTTTTCTTTATGAATTTTCTGGAGACTTCTTGTGAAGAGAAAAAAAATCACTAGTTTTCAAGTTCTAGAACATCCGAACAGTTTGGTATGTTTCAACAGAATAGGAGATACAGTGTTCTTGTAACCTCAAACAATCCATTGCCTGACACAAGATTGGTGCTCAATGAGTATGATTTTTAATGAATAAATTCATGAATGAATGACAAAACATAAATTAGAGTCTGATTTCATGTGACTTTATGCCAGGCTCTTAACTATTCTGAGTTTTTTATTTCTACTCTATAAAAGGAGAGAAGAAAAATAATACATTTTTCACAGACATCTTCTTAAACTAGTAAAATAATTTTCTAAAGTATAAAAAAATTTAAAATTTTTATCATTACTATAATATATTAGTTGTATTTAGCTTACAATATTTTATATAAAAATTTATTTTATTTGATATATCTTGTATGCTTTTTTGAGGTGCTGTATATGTTTATTTATAGAACAAAATGCTGTGCCAATGTTAGTCAGAAGTGGAAATTAAACTTGAAAAATTTCACAGTGTAAAATAATTAAACATTCTCATTTTATATACATAAAAATATGCTTTATGAGTATTTTGCCCAATTTAAAACCTGCATGATTTTTATCTTTTACATTTCAATCCTTGAAAGTAACTTGATGTACCCAGAAGCTGGAAGTAATGAATTGCATTTTTTAAATTCATTACCACTTTACTGTGGCTTTCTAGAAAGTCACTTAACCTGTTTGTATCTCAGTTTTATTTATTTTAAAAGGGAAATACTCATTGAGTTAACTGTGACTTAACACAAAAAAGGGGAGGATTTTAGAATCTCTCACAGATAGCAAAGGGTTACATAAGCAAGAACAATAAATTCGGCACAAGAACTGATAAAATGTGAATTCCTATTTCAAAAAAAAAAAAAACACTCACCAGAATTAATAAGAAACTCTATTAGACCTTTCAAAACACCATCTAGCTCTCTAAAAGCACATCATTTCTTAAGGGAAAAGCAATCAGAAACATTCTGAGTTCCCCTTGAAATGGAGGAAAGCTAAAAAAAAATTTAACACAATAAGAGAAATATAAAATGGCTTAAGAAATTTGGGTCAAACTTAAGTGTCACCGAATCTCCTATTTGGTAGGAACATAAAAGATGAAAATGTTCAGATTTTATTAAACTTAAAATAACCCTGCTTGCCCACTTGGAATCTTCAATATTTTATTCTCTATCATCTTAGGGAATAACAGAATCTCAGCATTGGAAGGGGCATTAAGGTCACCCTTTCTAGTGCTGCCATTAATGGCTCAGTCCCCTTTACTGTATTTCACTCAAATGTTGGCTTATTTTCCTGCCTACTTCACCACACAGATTACATCAATTTATAAAAAACTCTACTGGCAAGCTGTTGCTTATGTTAACCCAAATTTACTTCCTATAAATGTTTTGCACCCTGGATTTAAATAAAGCAAGAACAGACGAAAGCACAACAGCAGCTACACAGTGTAATGCTATATGGTGGATCTGTATCCTTATGTCATGTACACAAAACACACAGTGAGGAAGAAAAAAATGAAGAATCCCTCATGGGGGTAATTGCCTTCAGGGCCTTCTAAGTCCAACTGTAAGATAATTCATAATTAAAAATAAAAAGGTGTCAGCAAAGAGACAGATATGTAGTATGTGATTCTAGTAAACAGTCCACGTAAAGTCAAGTAGAAGGAAAGCATCCTTCCCAGGACGTGACATATAGATGGAAAATAAGGAGACACTTCACAATCTCTGTGTTTAAATTTCAACTGCTTTACCTCTACTTCTACAATAATTTCAATATCATAGCCTTAGAGCTTTCCCAAGAGAACACAGCAGCATTTGAAATGATTTTTAAAAATCTGTTCCTCTGGGCTAAGGCTCTCTTAGTCCCAACCTCATGATGTAAAGCAAATATCAACTAATAACTTAGAATCCAGGAGCAAATAGCATCAGAGAAACACATGGGAAAGCATGAAAAGAGGTAGTAAGATACTAGGATCTGAATTCCAGAGACACTGCCAAATGCAAATAGTGGTTATCATTTTCAGGATATTAGAGAACTTGGCATGTTCCCCAGGCATATACTCTTGCATCCTGGGAAAAGGCAGGGAGCAAGTGTTATGTAGAAGCTGATTGGAGATGCAGATTCTTATTCACATGACTAGAGGCCCGGTGCATGAAATTTGTGCACGGGTGTGTGTGTGTGTGTGTGTGTGTGTGTGTGTGTGTGTGTGTCCCTCAGCCCAGCCCGCACCCTCTACAATCTGGGACCCTGTGAGGTATGTCCGACTGCCCATTAGGGCCCGATCCCAGTGGGCAGTCAGACATCCCTCTCACAATCCAGGACTGCTGGCTCTCAACCACTCACCTGCCTGCCTGCCTGATTGCCCCTAACTGCTTCTGCCTGCCAGCCTGATCACCCCCTAACCACTCGCCTGCCAGCCTGATCGACACCTAACCGCTCCCCTGCTGGCCCGATCGCCCCTACCTGCCCTCCCCTGCTGGCCTGGTCACCCCTAACTGCCCTCCCCTGCTGGCCTGGTTGCCCCTAATTGCCCTCCCCTGAAGGCCCAGTCACACCCAACTGCCCTGCCCTGCTGGCCCGGTCACCCCTAACTGCCCTCCCTTGCCAACCTTGTTGCCCCTAACTGCCCTCCCCTGCTGGCCTGGTTGCCCCCAACTGTCCTCCCCTGCAGGCGTGGTCACCCCCAATTGCCTTCCCTTGCAGGCCTGGTCACGCCCAACTGCCTTCTCCTGCAGGCCTGGTTGCCCCCAACTGCCCTCCCCTGCTGGCCTGATCACCCACATCTGCCCTCCCCTGCCAGCCATCTGTGGTGGCCATCGGGGGTGGCCATCTTTGACCACATGAGGGTGGCCTTCTTGTGTTTGGAGTGATAGTGAATTTGCATAGTACCTCTTTATAGGACTAGTTGAGGTAATACTCAAATTCACTCTCTAATTTGCATACTCACTCTCTAAAGAAGGACAAATGAGGTAACAGGGAAGGGGAAAGAAATTTCTTAATATTGGCCTCAGCCAGATCCAGTGGGGACTAAGGAGTACAAATTGCCCCAAAGAGTTAGATCATTAGGCAAGGAGGTTACTGTTTGCTGCCCCTGAGTCAGGCCATTATTAGATTAGGACTATGCTGAGGTACACTGGGGGTTGGATTTACATCCTAGGCAAAATAGATCAATTTTTGACAAATTAAGAGGTATGTTAGCTTAGGGAGAATGAAGTGAATTCCAGCTGAAATGTACGGTTGATAGTTTGGTTCTCAGTACTTGCAATTAGGGCCCATTGGAAGTCAACAGTGACTACACATGTTCTTCAAATACACACAATATTAGAGATGTGAAATACTGTGTGAAAGCCACACCGAGCCTGGCAATTTTGGAAATCTTTTAACTTAGCATTATATTTAATAAATATTTAAATACTTATTTATTCTTTTTCTCAAACATTCCCAAAAAAACTGAAGATCGCACATCTATTGGAAAAGTATCTCTTTGGTCTAGTGCAGTGATGGCGAACCTATGACACCTGTGTCAGAGGTGACACGTGAACTCATTTTTTTGGTTGATTTTTCTTTGTTAAATGGCATTTAAATATATAAAATAAATATCAAAAATATAAGTCTTTGTTTTACTATGGTTGCAAATATCAAAAAATTTCTATATGTGACATGGCACCAGAGTTAAGTTAGGGTTTTTCAAAATGCTGACATGTCGAGCTCAAAAGGTTTGCCATCACTGGAGTGCTCTCTGAGATATGTCCTATTGCCTACTTTTTAATGCACTGGATGGAATTTCAGGTTAATGTGGAACCAAATCTTGTCATGGAATCATGTAGTACAAATTATTTTAAATATTAAATATGGAAAACATTAAAGCTGGAAGAGGTCAGGAGGATTATTGTATCAGAAATAATGCAGTTGTGAAAATTACAGTTCATAGGAAGACAAATACAACTGGCTTAAAAAATAAAAGGCAGTCATTGGTCCAGCAGCAGGTTGGGTTTTACATAGCAGTCTACTCTATCAACACTATTTTTCTGTAATTCTTCTGGCCTTGCCCTCCTTTGAGCTTTAGCTTTCTTTTCAAGGTGGTTTCTCTATTGACAACAGGCCCAAAATTGAGTTGCGTTAAGCCCCATGTCACCAAATGGAGCCTTAATTATAGTTTTGGCTCTCCCAGTCAATCAAGAACTGCCTGATGAACACTAGTTAGGTAATTTACCTGATAGACCTCTGCCATCCCCAAAAGGAAAGTGACCTTGCAATAACCAATCCAAATTTTGCCTAGTCTAACTTTCTTGTTCTGCTCCCTTTTCCTTATGAATGTCTTTCATTTAGTATAGCTCCTTGGAGCTCCTTTCTATCTGCTCAATTGTATGCTGATCAATTTGTGAATTGTTGAATAAAGCTAATAAGACCTTTACTCAGTTCCAATTTTTTTAAATAGTAGCAAAAATATCTGATGCAATTCCTGGCTCTACCTGCATATACTACACACGCCAAGTATGCAGAGTCAAAGCAGAACAGACAGTAAGAAAGACCCTCATCCTCTGACGCTCAGGCCAGAGCTCTTTCTATCAGACCATTTTTTGCACTCACTCTACTTAACTATTTTAAGACTTTTTAATACAGTAATTTTCAATTAGATTTATAGCATAGTAGTAAGAAATGCATTTTTAGCTATAGTGTGTCACTCATTTTCTTGTGCCAATCACAACCCTGCATTACAATAATCTTTCAACAGAGTTTTGAAGAAATGTAAGCACCAGGGACTCATTTTCATAGAATCCCAACCAGTATTATAAAAAATGTTAAAGGGTTTTCTTTAAAAAAAAGGAAAAATTAATAAAAAGCATGAATAATAAAATGGCAATAAATCATATCTATCAACAATTATTTTAAATTCAAATGGATTAAATGCTCCAGTCAAAAGACATACGGTGACTGATTGGATAACAAAAGATTCTTACAAATGCTGTCTATGAGAGACTCACTTCAGATTGAAAGGCACACTGAGATGGAAAGAAAAGGGATAGAAAAAGATATTGCATGCAAATCAAAACAAAACAAAAAAGCTGAAGTAGCAATACTTATACTAGACAAAATAGACTTTAAAACAAAGGCTACATCAAAATATAAAAAAGGACCCTTAACTCCACTGCCGGTATTTATCTGAAGAAATCCAAAACACTAATTGAAAACACACGTGTATCCATGTGTTCACTGCAGTATCATTTATAATGGCCAAGATACAGACTCAATCTAAGTATCCATCAATAGTGAATGGATAAAGAAATGGTGCATATATACAATGGAATGTGATTCAGCCATAAAAAGGAAGGAAATCTTGCCATCTGCAACAACGCAAATAGACCTAGAGGGTGTTGTGCTGAGTGAATTAAGTCAGACAGAAAAAGACAAATTGCAGATGATTTTACTTATACGTGGATTCTAAAAAGCAAAATAAACAAACAAAACAGATTCATAGATACAGGAAACATTTTGACGGTTGCCAAATGGGAGAAGGTTTAGGGGAATGGTGTAAAAGATGAAGGGATTTAGAAGTACAAATTGGTAGTTACAGAATACTCATGAGGATGTAAGATACAGGACAGGGAATATAGTCAATAATATTGTAGTAACTATGCATGGTCCCAGATGGGCACTAGATTTATTGTGGCAATCACTTTGTAAGTTATATAAATGTTTTATCATGGGGCTGTACATCTGAAATTAATATAATATTGTATGTCACCAATAATTAAAAAATAAAATAAAAATAAAAAAGAAGTATCTTTTTATTTATAGTGACCTACCTATCTCTCCAGCTTCATCTGCACCAAAATTGTCAAATCTTAATCTCTGCTTCAAATCCACTGCTCTTGCTGCCAAAGAAAAATGCTTTCTCCTCTCACAGATCTTTTCTACACATTTTTTCTCCCCAGAACACTTCTTTGATCCTTTGTCTAGTAGCCTTTACTCTCCTTTAGTTCTAAGTTCACTAAACATGTCTTTAGAGCAAGCATGTCAAACTCGCTGCCCATGGGCCACATGCCTCATTTATTTGAGCCATGTTAGCCTTTGAGTTTGACATGCTTGCTTTAGAGCAATTTCACAAGAATCACAGAGGAAATTTGACATGCTGATTATGATCTCATACTCCCCTTCAGAGCACTGACTAACAGTTGTAATTTTACATTTATTTGTGGGTTAGTTTGAGTCATTTGCATCTTCCTTGTTCTACTGTAAATTTCAGAAACACAAAGTCCATACCACATCTATCTATTAATTATCTCTCCAGTGTCTAACACAAACACTGGTAAAAAAAAAAAATCAATAAACATTTAATCTGCAAGTAAATAAAATACAATTTATATGCAACGATATGATTACAGATAATAATTACAAATAATAATTAAATCCCATTCTATAAAAGAGTAATGAAATTATCACTTTTGGATTTTGCTGATGGGAGTGAAACTTATTACAGCCATTTTGAAAATCATCCTGACTGAAACACAAAACTTAAGGATGTTTATTAAGATTTATCCTAGCAATTTCATTTCACATGTTGCAATTTTTAGAACATAAGAAAATGGTACCACTTCCCAATTGGTTAAAGAAAAAAATGACAAAATTCAGAGGACATATTCAGAAATACTGGTCAAGTTATGAATGCATATCCACACACAAATAATAAATCAAATCAACATTTGATATTATTATAAATGTAAACTCCTTAAAAATTTTAAATACCTTTCATAACAAAAGATTTAAAAATTTAGATATGGTAAAATTATACATATATATCCATTGATAGGACCAAGACTAAAAATTATGTTAACATGTGAACAGTAATATCTACTTCTGATTTTTGATAGTTCTTTTTTATACTTTTCTAAATCTATTTTCCATGTTTTTCAAAAAACATGCATCACAATGATGACTATAGCTATAACCATAACTATAACTGTAACAACTATAACAAATTAACCATATATAATAATTTGCCCTTATCACTGGGGTATACATTCCAAGACCCCCAGTGGATGCCTGAAACAGTGGCTAGTACCAACTCCTACATTTACGATATTTTTCACTATCCATAAATACATACCGTTTCACTTAAAGGAAGCACTGTACAGCTTCTCTTTGGCGCTTCCGAAGTGCCAGCATCACTACACTTGTGCTTTGAGGCCATTATTAAGTAAAATAAGGTTACTTGACAAGAAGCACTGAAATACAGAGACAGTCAGTCTGACAACACCATGGCTACTAAGTGGCTAGCAGGCAAGAAGCATATACAGCCTGGATATGCTAGGAAAGGGGATGATGTCTATGTAGGGCAGGATGGAGCCAAGCAGTGCAAGATTTCATCATGCTTCTCAGGAGGGCACACAATTTAAAATTTATGAATTGTTTATTTCTTGAAATTAACATTTACTATTTTTGAACTCTACGGTTGACCATGGGCACTGAATCCGCAGAAAGCAAACAGACAAGGGGGAACTACTGTGTGCCTGCGTGTGTACCCAGTACCCATATATGTGTACTAGGATATCACCCAGATCTGCTATTTTAATTTCAGATTCGGTTAAATCAGTGGCATGATTAATTCAACCTGTATAGGATATTTTCTGTTTTCACGCTACCGTACTCTTCCCAGTCTCCATGAATTCTTAAATTCAAAAAGGAGCCCTTTGCAGATTCCCTAACAAATCTTTAGATTCATGTCAGATCTACATTCTGATTTATATACATTTAAAATTACTAAAAATCAGTGAGCCAAACAGAGTCATGATTGCTAAATGACAAGTCATAGAAAGTCAATATAACTCCTACTCATTTCATTTTATAACTTAAAAAAAAACACATTGATAGAGTTAAACCAAAATATAAAGGTGTTCTAATGCCTAGAATAATTAGTTGAGGGAGAATTTAGAGATATACTGTATCACATGAAACCTCACAAGTTTTGTGGAAGTCATCTCATTTTTTAAATTTTCTAACTTACTATTTTTCAATGAAAATGATACACATGAATTTTCCATTTAGGGATTTTTCCCTAGCTGGAATCTTTAAAATATGCATTCTAATAGCATTCTAAAAATAGCTTTTTTTTAAAAAAAAAATCGGGTTAAAGAATTAAGATTAAATAATTTAATCAACACAACCCATTATTATGGATATACACTTCATGAGATCTAAGACATATCTTAGGAACTTCAGACAATGTTCTTTATTTCTGATGAGGTAAGGCAGAAACCATTCCAGGTAACAACATTTCCTTTATCTGTGAACACTGGATTTTTTATTATTTTTGATATTCACAAGGAAAGCATAGTACAAAATGGAATTTAGGCTGTTCATTTCCAAAAGCCAAATTACTTACTATACTAATTTCTCAGCCCTCTACTAGCTTATATAAACTGTAATCACGAGAATAAAATCATGAGATTCTGTGGTCTTTATGCCATGCCTGCTTGCTATTTCATAATAGTTTTGTTAGAGAGCATAGAAAGCTTACCATACAGTGTCACAATGAAAAGAAACAATAATAACAGAAATATAATTGGATATTGGAAGTTGTCACTGTCAATAACAGTGGATATAAAGTAAAAGAGGAAAGTTCACTAAAGAGAGAGATGGCATGTCCCAGTTTTATCCATTGAGATAAATTTTGATATATTTTTTCTTTATGAAAAAAGATTAAAATGCATTGCAAAAAATAATGAGGGCTATTTCACAAAAATGAAATGTTTAATTTACCAGGACAATACAACAAATCTAAATGTGTGTGCATGTGTTGTGTCTATGTCCAAATATATGGTTTCAAATTATACAAAGGAAAAAAATGGATAGAACTACAACAAATAGACAAATTGACAATCATGGTGCCAGAATTCAACAGCTATTTAGCAGTACTTAATAGCAGTACTTCTGCTATTGAAAGAAAAGAAAAAAAAATACTAAAGGGCAAAGAAGGGCTAAATATCCATCCTAAAAAGTTAAAGTACAATAAAACAAATATAAAACAAAATATATAATCAAGGATACAGCAGAAGTTAATAAAAATTGAAAGTAAATACATGAAAGAGAATTATGATTAAATATCAGCTTTTTGCAAAGGTCAATAATATTGATAGAACTCTCACAAGGTTAATACGATAAAGAAAGAGAGAGAAAAATATCTTATTACTAATACCAGGATTATAAAACCTTAATTTCTTCACTTTAGGCCCAATAGACAAAAAGAGAATAAGATATTGTATGCAAATTTTTTCTAACAAATGTACTTTTAAAAACAAACCAGAAACTTACATAATCCTATACCCACTACCAATATCAAATTAGTAATTATACCTTTTATCGCAGTGAAAACTTCATGATCAGAGGTCTTCACTAGGGAAATCTACCAAGTATTTAAAAATAACATATTTCAAATCTACATAAATTATTCCAGGGTCTAGAATGAGGATACATCTCTTTATTTTACATGGAATTCATAACCTTCATATTAAAGTTGATAAGTATTGGACAATTACAGATGAATTAAATTAAGAAACACAAGATATAAAACTCTAAATAAAAATATTAGCTAACATAATTCACCTATATATAGGATCCAATATCACTACTGAGATTCATCCTAAAAAAGGCAATGAACAAGTAATATATTTACTGGACTAAAGTTGATGATTTTCTATTAATCTATTTATGATTATCTAAATAGATTTTTTAAATGTTTCCTAAAATTCTTGCCACTGTAGAATGGAACTTTCTTATTTGAATAAAAAATATTTCTCAAAACAACAACAAAGAAACAAAGAAAAAAAATTGAAAACATCATGCTGAAAGTGAAATATTGAAATCTTCCCGTATGCAATCAGGTGAAAGAAAGGATGCTCAAAATTACCATTTTTATTCAATATTGAAAAATGCTGTAAAGCACTGAAAATATAAAAGTGCAAAGATTGGGAATAGAGATAAAGCCTCTAAATTTTCATAGATAGAATTGTGTGTGTTAGAAAATTCAATAAAATTTAAAGAATACATTTTAGATTTAATTGGAAAGTTTAGCAAGTTTCTGATTATGTGTGCAATATTCAGAAAAGAACTACAAAGAAAAATATATAAATTACAGATATATGAAAAATATCAGTGCCTAGAAAGAAATTTAACAACAGGTGTACATGAGCTCAAAAATAAAACTATAAAAATTTAATGAAATAATTAAAAAATATCCAGAGGAAAAAAATTATGACAAAGGTTGCACTGCATGGCAATGAGTAATCAATCCATAGTTTTTTCAAGTAATGATTCAGGAACATTTATACACTCATATGAAAATTACTGTTCCTCTAATATATGCTATTAGAAGATTAATTCTAAATACGTGGTAGGCTAAATGAGCATGCCTAACAATAAACATTTTAAAAGAAAACCTAGGAGACTATCTTTATGAACCCATTGGGAACAATTTATAAAGTATAATTTATTTATTCTGTGTATAATTATTAAACTATTAGACTTTCAAAGTCATGAACACTGACATGAGATGATAGCTATGTTATATTAAATGATAAAACAAAAACTGTAAAGCCATCGTAATTAACATCATGTAGTATTGGCACTGAGAGAAGTATATGGATTAATGGAACAGAATTAAAGTCCAGAAGTAGACTTCATATGGTGGTCAACTGACTTTTTAAAGAGGTGTCTCTCATTGGCCTTTCTATTTGTTTTGTGCTGTTGACACTCCCCATAATCTCCTGACGCCCAGACTGCTTCCTTTGCCCCAGCTGTAGCAAAGCACATTTGGGAGCCTCTGGTGCATGTGTCCCAGGACCTCTCCAGAAACAGCTCATCCAGAAGTCAGAAGGTGGCCTTTTCTCTACGGCTCAATTTCTCCAGCTCTGAATAAGTACATCAGTCATAGATGCAGTGTGTTCTGTACTGGTCCTGGTATCAGTCTTCAAAAATGTGAGTGGGAAATTATATAATGTGATCATTATTATGACTGTTTATTAAGCATCTACAGTGTTCTATGCGCTTTCTAGGTTCTCAGCATTCCAAAGCTAAAGATATTGTCTCTTTCCACCTGCCTGAAGGGCAAAAAGGTTTGACTTTTTTGAGATAAAAACATGCATCCAGTGATAATAGAGCTAGAGGGTAGATGATTGACAGGTGAGGGCTTCACCCAAAGAAGCTTCCAAGAACTGAGTTATGTGTTGGATGATTAAGGTGTCTCAAAACATAAATTGAGTTGGTTTGTTGAGTCCTACTTCAATATTGCCCTCTTCCATAAAATTGTGTTCTTTGACTCTTAATCTCCTTAAATACACTCATTCATTCCATGTCACTTCTCTTGAGGAATTAAGTTGCTGCAAAATTCCTAATCCTCATGTGTCTAGTCCCAGGGTCCCCTGCACTGGCTGCTGTATGTTTTAATGGTCTTCATGCATTAGCACCAGCAGACTCAGGGTGTTCCAGGTATTTAAGCTTGGTTCGGTCTAAGGCAGTGGTCGGCGAACTGCGGCCCCTTGAGTGCGGATCTTCCACAAAATACCACGTGCGGGCGCGCACATACAAAGTGCGATTGAAACTTTGTGGCCACACTCAAGGGGCCAAAGAGCCGCATGTGGCTCCTGAGCCGCGGTTTGCCGACCACAGGTCTAAGGAAACTTGGATGAGAATACTGAGCATATATTAAGTTTGTAAAATAAAGTTCTTTATAAAGCTGCCTATATAAAATCAATTTATACCGACTGAAATGTATGTTTGTCTATGTGACTGCCATATATAGCCTTTGTGTGTTTGTGTGTGTGTGTGTGTGTGTGTGTGTGTGTGTTCAATGACAGATGCAATACAGATGAATTTAGTGTGAGACACACATTGTTAAAATCAATACAAGAATGTATGGCTGAGGTATTCTTCACTGGGCAAAATCACCTTTGATTAAAATAGGAACACACCTCAGGATAGCCATGCATTTGTCCTGTGATTTTTAAGCATATTTCATTTGTCCTGTGATTTTTGAGTGTATTTTCTAACCTCTTTGAGCTTAACATCCCTGATTTGGTAACAGGGGATAATGATCTGATGATTCTTATGAGGTGTGTCAATCAACTTTCAGTCAAGAAAACAGAAGCCACCTTTTGTATCAACAGTAGGAAGGGTTTAAATGCTTAAACAATTTTTGGAAAGTCTGAGGACACAAAAATCAGGGAAGCCACCATCACCAATGTCAGTCAACAGCACATACATACATGATGAGGAGGAGCTCAGCTCAGGGCCATGGTGAATGTCAACATCTCTGGGGAAGTTGCTTTAGGTCAGGGGTCCTCAAACTACGGCCCACGGGCCATATGCCAATACAAATATTGTATTTTTTCCCGTTTGTTTTTTTTACTTCAAAATAAGATATGTGCAGTGTGCATAGGAATTTGTTCATAGTTTTTTTTTTAAACTATAGTTCGGCCCTCCAACGGTCTGAGGGATAGTGAACTGGCCCCCTGTTTAAAAAGTTTGAGGACCCCTGCTTTAGATGGTATCAGCCCGCAGCTTTGAAGCAGGTTCCTCTTAAGAAGCTCACCTGAAAGTTGCATTGAACCTTGTATCTTCACAGGGGCAATGGGCTCTGGAGAATAATGGTCTCTCTTTCCTGCTTTTTTTTTTTTTTTAATCTCAGACATGATTTCTCATTTCAGACTTTAGGTCAGAACCATATGTGTAAGTGAATTCAGGGGAACTTAGTTTCTGGTATTTTTGAAGCTGAGGAGAGTTTAAATAGGGGTGGTGCTGATGTTAACGCTATACAACAACTCAGCACTGGTCATTGTTATCCTATATAATAAAAACCTAATATGCTAAGTGTCGAGTCGACTGGTCAGCCATTCAATCAATCAAAGTGTAATATGCTAATGCTATGCTAAGGCCCGCTATGATGTACACTGACCACCAGGGGGCAGACGCTCCAACCTGTAGGTTAGCTTGCCGCTGAGGTCTGGCTGATTGGGACTGAGAGAGAGGGGCCAGACATGCCCTGGAGCCCTCCTGTGATCCCTCCCTGGCTGGCCAATCTCCTATGTCCCTCCCCGGCCCCGATCATGTACAGGTGGGGTCCTCAGCCTGGCCTGTGTCCTCTCATAACCCAGGATCCCTGGAGGGATGTCAGAGCCGGTTTTGGCCTGATCCTGCAGGCCAGGCTGAGAGACCCCACTGGTGCATGAATTTGTACACCAGGCCTCTAGTATTAGATAAGATTAAAAAGCAACATGTTTGTAGTCTCACAAGCAATATCCAATCTAATAAAAGACAAAAAGGGTAATTGACCGTACCTTTGCTACACTTCCCATTGGCTAATCAAGGTGATATGCAAATTAACCGCCAACAAAGATGGCGGTTAATTTGCATACTAGGCTCCAAGTGGTGGAGCGAAGCTAAACGTACCCGAAGCCTGCCCAGCAGCAAGGCCTCACGCCCCGGGATCAGCAGAGCCGCGAGGCCTCATGGCTGGGAGGGGGTTGGGGGGGAGGGGTCTCTGCCCAGCCAGAGCCCGGCCAGAGCAAAGACCTGGATCCCGGATGCCAGAGGCAAACTGGTGCCAGCAGCCAAGGGAAGGGAAGGCCTATTGCATGAATCTCTTCGTGCAACAGGCCTCTAGTATATTTAATAAGTTACGATTATTATTACTACAAAGGTAAAATTCTAATGTATTATAGTTTCCCAAAGCAACCTAGTATATACTAGTATTTATCAATTATATTCTGAAAAGACTTCCAAAATACACTCTAATATTTACTGACACTTCTCCACCAGCTCTGTATGCCATTATTTTTCTTGGTTTTACATTAAATAGGCAATTTAGAGCTACAGGAAAAATTGGCTCAGTTATGATTTGGGAATAATGCTCATTATATAAAATAAAAATAAACAAGGCTTATTCTCCAACATATTATAACTACCACTTCTAAATCATAAAAAAAGAGATCTTTCAAGTATGCTGAACTTTAGTTGGAAATGGCATATTAATGATTACATTTATAATGTCTGAGAAAAGTTGAAGAGGGCACTTTAAATTCACAGCTCCCTAATTCTTTCAATATTCTTAACAGCCCATTTATTCTTCTGTATCATGAGAATTCCATTAATACCAATACATTAAATTAGTTCAGTAAAATGTTTAAAGTACTTTAAAATAAAGCCTGACTCCAACTTTTTAGAAGGACTGCATGTGACAGTGAAAAAACAGAACAGAACTGAAAATACTTCACACCACACAAACACCTTTAGTAACTTTTTATAATTAGCAATTTCATTGTAACCTGCACTTCAGAAGATATCCAAAACCTTATATTTAACTAACAAATAAATTGAGCCCAAATTACATAGTTAATTATTGAAACTTGTGGATATGAGAGGCAGTGTTTTGTGCATTCTTACTTAATCTAATTAAGTTAATCTTCAGAAAACCTTATGAGGTATGTATTGTAATGATCATGTTCTTTATACTGATGAGGATACTGATATAAGAGGTGGAAATAATTTTCCCAAGTGTAAAAAGCAATCAAGAGATAGAGATAAGAAATGAACACAGGCAGTCTAATTCTAAAACCAGTTGTTTTCTAAACAGAGTGCTTCCACTCCAAAGGTTATCAGAGCCCAAAATTCTCATTATTCATGTGAATATACTTAGGCCACATTTCCAGACTATGAGTCAATAATCTTACTATGATTACAGACCTGTCAAAGTTCTAAATAGCATAAGCCAATCTTTAGTATCCTAAATATCTTTAGTATCCTTAGGTTAAATTGAATATAAACTTTACAATATGGCAATGAGTAGTAAAATGGGGAAAAGATCAGAATATGAAAGTGAATGAAAGAAAGTGGTGAAAGAACACTAGAGACTTATTTTACTTCCAGATAGATATCCTTGTTTCCTGACAGTTTATTTACTAACTAGAGGCCTGGTGCATGAAATTTGTACATGTGGGTGATGGGGTAAGGTTCGTCCCTCAGCCCGGCCTGTACCCTCTCCAATCCAGGATCCCTCGCGCAATCTGGGACCACTGGCTCCTAACCGATCACCTGCCTGCCTGCCTGCCTGATCACCCTAACCCCTCTGCCCACCTTCCTGATCGCCCCTAACCACCTCTGCCTGCCTGCCTGATCACCTCTAACCATCTCTGCCTCCCTGCGTGATCACCCCTAACTGCCTCTGCCTTGGCCTGTCACCATGGCTTTGTCCAGAAGGATGTCCGGAAGATGTTGGTCTATCCGGTCTAATTAGCATATTACCCTTTTATTAGTATAGATATTAGCTAAAGTGAGTGTGACATTGTCCAGCTGATAACCAGAGCACAATAAAATAAGTTAGGAGTTGGTACAGAGCCTCTGTGATCTTCAAAATTAGAAAATTACAATTTATCAACTATCAATTGGAACACATTGGCTGGAATTTCTTAGAAAACTAGAGAAACTTTTTATAGAACACTTGAGAAAATTTTGAAAATTAAAAATCATTTCTTATGTGATCAAAAATGATAGTTGTTCTTTTTGGTGGTATTTAAATGTCTACATAGCTAAAAACTTGAAATGATGAGCAATTGATGTGTTAAGTCTAATGAATTGACTTCATCTGATTTTAATTTCTACATAGCACTATTATTATATAATAAAAGATAATGTGGGTTAATTAGAATTGTCAAGTTCTTGCTTAACATTTCAAACACAAAGACTAAAACATTAGAGTTCACTGATGCCAATGTATAAGCTAAACTAGAGATGTACCTAAAGTGTGACTCATTTTTAAAAGTTTACTAATGGAATTGCAATGAAGTTTTAACAGAACAGAGAGATTTATTTATTTTTTTAGACTGGTTGAACTATTCTTAAAAATGGTGGATACAGGTAATTAAATATCTGTCAAAACCCATAGAATGACAACAGCAAGAGTGAAACTTAAACTATGGACTTTTAAATGCTGATGATGTATTCATTTGTAACAAATGAACTATGACAGTGTACTGGGATTTCCACAAAATACCATGTGCGGGTGCGCGCGTATAGTGCGATTGAAACTTCGAGGCCACAGTCAAGGGGCCAAAGAGCCACAAGTGGCTCTCAAGCCGCAGTTTGCCGACCACTGGCCTAGGGGTCTCTCAACCCTTAACCATTAGCTTCACTGGAGGATTTCAAAAAGCTCAGAACAACTCAGCCTGAACTTAACTCCAGAAACAAAAGAAGGAAAAGAAAAGAAAGAAGTTCCTTCCAAGCCAAAGGGCAAAGAGAGAGAGAGAGAGAGAGAGAAAGAGAGAGAGAGAGAGAGAGAGAGAGAGAGAGAGAGAGAAAGAGAGAGAGAGAGAGAGAGAGAGAGAGAGAGAGAGAGAGAGAGAGAGGGCTGGAGGGAAAGATGCAGGAGGACAGAGAACACAGTCATGTCCTTCAAGCCAAGGTGGCGAGGACAACTGGCTTAATGTGATGAAACAATCCGAGACAGGCAGCACCAAACCTGTTGAAGGTGGCGCGACCCGCATCTGGTGTCTGATGGTTGGGGTCAGACCAAACCTGGGTTCAGCAACCTTGGTACTTGAGTTCTGTCTAGAAAAGAATTCAGAGCCAAGGCTCAAACTGTAAGAAAACCTTTATTTGGAAAAATCACAGAGATAGAAGAAGCAATTTGTATAAGAAATGGCCATAAGAAACAAGTTATAGAGGTAAAGGAGGGCCCTTGAGCTTACTAGTAGAAGTGAGGGAGGTAAAGGTGAAGTGCAGGGGGGAAGATTGGGAGGGGGAGAGGGACAGGTGTGCTCCCAGGAAGGAGAGGAAGCTGGGTCCTCCCTCCTAGGGTTTGAAGGTGGAGATTTTAGGGGAGGTCCCAGGGGAAGATCTCAATAGAAGATTCAAGAGGTTTCCAGGTGTCCTTTCAGCGTCTAGGTCTCCACTGACTGATTGGTCGGTGCCAGGGCTGGGGGGTCATTATCCAATGCAGCTGGTCCTGAGGTCAGCCCTGGGGTCACTTGTCTAGTTTTGCTGCTTTTCTGGGCTTGGAGCTGAAATAGCCCTGAGGCACAGAAGTTATCTCTAGGGAGGAAAGGTCAGGGGGTCCAAACTGCATGACCAGGGATATGCTAGGGGAGGAAAGGTCACCCTGGGGGTGGGCCTTCACAATTGTCATTTGCTAGGCAGCCAGGGCTTTTCAACCTGGTGACCTGTAGGTAGCCCACTGTCCTTGCTGTCCTCGTGTCTGACTGCCTGCCACAGAGATGCATCATATCAGAAAGGGATGGAAGCTTAGAAGAATGGTTTATGGGTATTAATATGACTAGATTTTAAACCAAGGTTGTGATATCCTAAAGAAACTGATTCCAAGACTTGGAATTTTGAGAAAACCCCCATTTCTTAGAGCACATAGATAACTTCTGCTGCCTACAGTATATATTGGCATAGACTTTACAGTAGAAAACTAAGTGTTTTGGTAAGCTCCAAATTATGCAGGTACAGTGAAGGGCAGGTGGCAGACAATGTCATCTAGTACAGCTGTAACTTTTCACAGCAAGCACAACTTCTTCCAGAGCCCAAACTTTCTTAATATGTAATCTTAGATGTCTGTGGAGGCAAATCTTTCAGGCCACTACAGGTGCATTTATTCTACTTCACAGAGGTATGAATTCTTCCCCTCTTGACCTAAAAGACAGAAAGCAGTGTGCAAAAGCAGCCAATTTGCAAGCCCCTCAGGTTGGGAGCAAAACTGATCTTTGCTTAGTGCCCTGAAGCTCACTTTTAATTATGGGCCTTGAGAAAGGGTAGCTGGCAAGGCTGAATTAGTAACCTCCTCCTAGACTTCCAGTGCAGTGTAATTCCCAGTCCTTTATTGGCTCCGCATACAATAGGAAATCTAGTGGAAATTTCCCCGTGGTCTAAACTCAGTGCAGCTAGCTTTCCTCCTCTGTCACGCACCAGGACTCGTTTCCATAGCAGCCACTTTGAGATATGAAAGCCACTTACATGATACTCCTTCTGGAGGTAAAATCTAAAGAATAAAGCAGTAATGTTCATTTGCACAAGAACAAGAATTGCTTGGGTACATTTTTTTTTTTTGTAAAGATAGGAACTAGGTTCTTTTTATATAACAAGGTGTAAAACCATTTAACAAAGGCATATATACCAGAGCTGTGCTCAGGCTCAACAATATTTCCCTGCCAGCATTACAATCCTAGGAGGGTATCTATTAGTCTACAAAGGTGAAGAGAATCCTAAACGAGAACATGCATTTATATTTACCTTTTATACTGGAGTCCTTTATATCCTCCAGAACTACTTCTGCCCTAAATTATACCTCTGGGCTGCAAAAGAAAGGCCTATCCCATTTGTGCTGGTCTGTTAAGGCACCTCTTTTGTAGCCTGAAATCCAAGTGTCTGTGTGGAGGGCAGACAGTAGTCCGGTTACCAGCAGTTATCACTCAGCTACAAGGAATTTGGGTGATTTCTTAAACTCCATAATTCTGAGGTCTCAGATTTGGAACCACTAGTAAGTTGACCCTGAAATAGGCTTGGTAAGAAGTAATGCAACTAGTTATGGCAAGATAAATAAAATCCAAGGTTAAATTACAGTTTTCACAACTTTTCTGTTATTTACTTTCAATTCACGGGACTCTTGTTTCCTACCCAATGGCTACCTGAAAGTTGAATATTTTCATCTATTCCTATGGTTATATTCACGATCTGTAGCCTCTCTCGGGTAGGAATATCTAGAATTAAATTTCCCTCAGAGCCCTATACCTGTAAATTCTATTTTTTAAAAATATATGTTATTTATTTTTTACAGAGAAGGAGGGAGAGGGATAGAGAGTTAGAAACACTGATGAGAAAGAAACATCGATCAACTGCCTCCTGCACACTCCCTACTGGGGATGTGCCCACAACCAAGGTATAAGCCCTTGATCGGAATCAAACCTGGGACCCTTGAGTCCGCCGGCCGATACTCTATCCACTGAACCAAACCGGTTAGGGCTATACCTGTAAATTCTAAATGACTACCACTGTCATAGGCATATCAACAGTATCATGACCATTTTTGTGCCCAAAATTTTTGTCTTATGCTCCCTACCAAAACAATGGCTTTATCTTATAGGTTCCCAACCAGATTTTGTAAACTTCATTAGCCCTTGCCCCACATACCTAATGGCCCCTACATTAAATGAATCTTACCTTATCTTACTGACCACTCTTAAATCATTATCTCTATTTCTGCTGCGTCATCATTTAAATTCATACTATGAAAAACAAAACACAAAACAAATTCCTCACTCTCACAACTGCTTTCTATGGCTCCAGTTTGACATCTTTTTTTATTGTTGTTAATCCTCACCCCAGTATATTTTTTCTATTTATTTTTAGAGAAAGTGGAAGGGAGGCAGGGGAGAGAGAGAGAGAAAAACATCAATGTGAGAAACTCACATCAATTGGTTGCCTCCCTCATGAGCCCTGATGGGAATTGAACCTACAATCTAGGTACGTGCACTTGAAAAGGAATCTAATCCAAGATCCTTTGGTCCATGGGCTGACACTCTAATCACTGAGCAAACCAGTAAGGGCCAGTTTGATATTTTAATAATCTTTATAAAAAGCAAATATGATAATGCCATTCCCTTGCTTTAGATACTTAAATAGCTCCATTAAAAATAAATAAATCAGAGTGTGGGGACAAGGTATCAACTCAAATCACAAGAATTTATAATTTATGTGTAATTTTACCACCAAACACAGATAAACACAGTACTAGAAGAGAAAATAAGCTATACAGAAAACGGTGGTGAAAAAATATTCCAGAAAATTATTGGATAAAGAATGGGGTTATCTAAAACATATATTAATATAGAAAAATCCATTAGTATAATCCATTATACTAAAAGACTAAACAATTAATTATCATCTCAATAGATACAAAAAGCATTCCTTAATGTTCAACAAATATTTATATATCAAACATATTAGAAAATAAAGCAATATAAAAAATTTCCCTAACATATACAGGTTTTTCATTTCTGTTTTTTCACAAAACCTATAATGATGATTGTAGTTAATGCTAAATTTGAGAGACATTCCTATAAATTTAAGAATAAAACAAAGGTTCCTATAATTGAAGCTCTCATACAACTTCATAATGGAATGCTTTGACAACCATAAGATAATAGCCTGGGAAGAGAAGTACAGTGTGAGCTTGAAAGGGAAAAGATAAAATTATTGTCATTTGTAGCTGAAATTATAGGGAAATTAACAGACAATATTTGTGCTAATAGATTTAGCAAGGTTGCAAGTAGCTTATAATTGATACAGCAAAACAGTAACAGGCATCTGTTGCAGAAATAATCAACTTGTTTTGTAGCTTTAAGCCTTATTTTTAGTTTTAGTTCATTATGAATTGTGATCTAGCTAAAGCTGTTTTATATGTACACTAGAGGCCCAGTGCATGAAATTTGGGCATGGGCACAGGAAGCGGGGGCGGGGGGGGGGGTCCCTCACCCTGGCCTGCACCCTCTCCAATCTGGGACCCCTCAGGGGCTGTCGGACAACCCCCTCTCAATCCGGGACTGCTAGCTCCTAACCACTCGCCTGCCTGCCTTCCTGATCACCCCTAACCACATCTGCCTGCTGGCCTGATGCCCCTAATTGCTCCCCTGCCCGACTAATCGCCCCTAACTGCCTCTGCCTGTGGACCTGATCGCCCCCTAACTGCTCCCCTGCCAGCCTGATTACTCCTAACTGCTGGCTTGATTGCCCCCTAACTGCTCTCCCTGCTGACCTGATCACCCCTAACCACCTCTGCTCGGCCCCTGCCACCTTGACTTTGTCCGAAGGAAAATGTCTGGAAGATGTTTGGTCTAATTAACATATTACCCTTTTATTAGTATAGAAGATTCTACAACAGGGGTTGGTAAAAGTAGGCTTACAGTTGTTTGTGTGGAAAATAATACAATATTGAATAAATAATAATACAAGAAGAAACTCTGGTTCACATACACACAGTTGTAAACCAACTTTTGCCCAACTTTGTATAGTGTATATTGTGAAGTTTGAGGAAATACTGAACTATTTCCACAAGTATACCCAATTAGCTCAGCACAATTTGTTAAAAGACTTTCTTTTCCCATTGAATTGCCTTGTCACCTATTTGTGGATTTTCTATTCTACTACAGTGATCCATATATCTGTCTTTTCACCAATATAGAAGTGCTTTAATTCTCATATCTTTATAGTAAGTCTTGAAATCAGATAGGGTAAATCTATTTTTTATTTTAAAACTGCTTTGGGTATTCTCTAGGCTTACACATTTTTTATATTCATTTAGGAAAAGCTTGGAAATTTCTACCCCAAAAAAGCCTGCTATAATATTGATTGTTCTTGTTGTTCTTGTTCGTTTAATCAACTCTGCCAATTTCTGCCTTTTAATTGGAGTTTTAAGTCATTAACATTTGATACAAAACAACTTATGTGTCTGGCGTGGAGTATACCATTTTATTGTTTGTGTTCTGTTTATCCCATTTGTTTTGTTATTATTGTGATTGTTGTTCCACTGTTTCCCTTTTCCTGGCTCCTTTTAACTTATTTAAATTTAACTAATTTTTACTTTTTATTTTACCCATTTTTCATTTGGATTTCTGTGTATCTTTTTTAAATATGTGGCTCAAGGAGCTGAAACTTTCAGACTTAACCTTTCACACATTGAGTTAATATTGTATCACTTCACATAAAATATGGAAAGCTGGAGATAACAGGTTCTTTTCTCCCACCAACTGTTAATGTTATAATTTTCATGTATATACAATGTGCACATGTACATAGATTAAAAAAACTACCAGCCAACATTATATATTTTTAAAGACATGTACTTATTTTAAAAACTTCAATGACAAAAATTTAATGATGTACTATTCCTGTTGGCTTTCCCTCATCCTTGAAGATGCAAATTGCCCAGTAGTATTATTTTTTCTCTCCCTAAATAATCTGTTAGCATCAGTAAACAGCCAGCTTTCTTACAATTCTTCGTTTTCCTTCAGATGAAAATGTCTCTATTCTGAATTGGTATATAAAGGATATTTTCTTTCGATGTAGAATTCTGTCTTTATTTTTTCCTTTTCATATGCTGTTTCTGTCATTCAGTGTTTCTGGTGAGAAAGGCAGGGTCCTTGGAATCACTGATTCCGTGTGTCCTGCACTCCATCATTTTTCCCTAGCTGCTTTCAACATTTTTTTCTTTATGGTATTGTCACTTTCATCATGATATGTTTAGAAGTCATTTTATTTGAAATCATTCTGGTTGTCGTTCACTGACATTTATAGAACAGAGCTCAGCAACAGGCAAATGCATTCCTCTCAAGTGCACATTTAGCATGAACACAGGTAAATTTCATGGAGACATACATAGACTTTAAGAATTTTAAAAGAAGAGAAACCATGCCTCACATTCTGGAGCCCTGTGTTCCATTCCAGCAGAGCTGCTAACACATTATAGTCCCGGTGTAGTCATCTGCTATGTGCCTTTTTGTCCTAGCGTTTTAAAGAATTTTCATTGAATTTATTGCAGTGACATTACTTCATAAAATTACATAGGTTCCAAGTGTACAATTCTATAATATGGCATCTGTATATTGTATGGTGTATTCATCATCCAAAGTCAAGACTCTTTCTGTCACCATTTAACACTCTTTACCCTTTTCTACCTCTCCCACCCACCCCACCCCCCTTTCCTTCTTATAATCACCATACTGTTGTCTGTCTATGAATTTTGTGGTTTTTGCTCAGTCCCTTCACTTTTTCACCCAGTCCCCCAAACCCACTTCTCTCTGATGGCTGTCAGTCTGTTTTCCATAACTATGAGTCTGTTTCTGTGTTCTTTATTTGTTCATTACATTCCACATACAAGTGAAATTATATGGTACTTGTCTTTCTCTGAATAGCTTATTTCACTTAGCATAAGGTTGATTCATGCTGTCACAAAAGGTAAGACTTCCTTCTTTTTATGGCCAAGTAGTATTCCATTGTTTACCACAGCTTTTTTATTTACTCCACTACTGATGGGCACTTGGGTTGCTTCAAAATCTTCGCTATTATAAACAATGCTGCAATGAACATAGTGGAGCGTATATTCTTGTGAATTTGTGTTTTGGGTTTTTTCAGATATATTCACCAAAGTGGAATCACTGGGCCATAAGGCAGTTCCATTTTTAATTTTTGGAGGAACCCCCATAAGGTTTTCCACATTGGCTGTACCAGTTGGCATTCCCACCAACAGTGCACGAGGATTCCATTTTTTTCACATCTTCGCTAACACTTGTTTGTTGCTTTGTTGATGACAGCCACAATGACAGGCTGGGAGTAATATCTCATTATGGTTTTAATTTGCATTTCTCTGATGATTAGTGACGTTGAGCAACTTTTCATATGTCTAATAGCCATCTGTATGTCCTCTTTGGAGAAGTGTCTACTCAGATCCTTTGCCCAGTTTTTAATTGGATTGTTCATTTTTTGTGTGTGTTGAGTTCTAGAAGTCCTTTATAAGTTTTAGATATTAACCACTTATCAGATGTGTCATTTGCAAATATGTTCTCCCATTCAGTGAGTTGTCTTTTCATGTTGTTGATGGTTTCCATTGGTGTGGAAAAACTTTTTAGTTTGATGTAGTCCCATTTGTTTATTTTTTTCTTTTGTTTCTGCTTCCTGAGGAGATATATCAGAAAAAATATTACAGTGAAAGATCTGAGATTTTATTGCCTATGTTTTCTTATAGGATTTTTATGGTTTCTAGTATTATATTTAAGTCTTATATCCATTTTGAATTTATTATTGTGTGTGGTGTAAGAAGGTGGTCTAGTTTCATTTTTTTACACATATTCATCCAATTTCCCAGCACCATTTTTAAATAGACTGTCTTTACTCCATTGTATAATCTTGCCTTTTTTGTCACATATTTTTTAAAATATATTTTTATTGATTTCAAAGAGGAAGGGAGAGGAAGAGAGGGATAGAAACATCAATGATGAGAGAGAATAGTTGATTGGCTGCCTCCTGCATGACGCACACTGGGGATTGAGTCCAAATCTGGGCATATGTCCTGACTCAGAATCCAACTGTGACCTCCTGGTTCACAAGTTCACACTCAACTACTGAGCCATGCCAGCCAGGCTTGAATATATATATATATATTTGGTTACCCCTCATCTGAGGATATTTTTCCATTCATTTTTAGAGAGAGTGGAAGGGAAGGAGGAGAGAGAGAGAGAGAGAGAGAGAGAGAGAGAGAGAGAGAGAGAGAAGAGACACATGGATTGGTTGCCTCTTGCACCTGCCACAACTGGAACCAGACTGATACTGTGAGGAAGGGAGTGATCCACCCAAGAGAGATGGCGTTTGCAGTGTGCAAGAAGGACTCAGCACAGGGATCCTGGTGGCTGTCCCTTCAGCTCCTTCCCAGAGCAACAAACCCCAGTCACTCATCGTGCAACTCTATTCTGCTCTGCTCTCCCTCTGCTGGAGCCCAAGGTGAGTGGCTGCAAATGAAACTTTGTGTGTTGGCTTTTCCGAGGGTGCCTGTGTCTCTAGCAGACAGAATCCCAGCTGATTTTCACAGTCAGGGGTCATGCGGGAGCTTGTTCCGGCTCTGGTGCTTTGGGCTGGAATTGAGATCCCATGCTCCTCAGGGAAACTTTAACAGCTAAAATATCCCTTCAGAACCTCAGCTGCCTGTGGGATTGGGCCAGCCCTTTTCTTGTCTCTGCACTTCCTACCAGTCTGGTTGTGGCTTCTTCTGTAAATCCTTGGTTATAAGACTTCTGTTCAGCTAGCCTTCCATTGGCCTATTCAGGTTGACTGTTCTATATTTTAGCTGTAATTCCAGTTTGTTCCTGGGAGGAAGTGAGTGGAGCTTCCACCTACTCTACTATTATCTTGCATCCTCATGGTCATCTTAGCTTTAAAATGAGGGATTGGGCTATATTATCTCTTGATTGTCATTCAAACTCAAAGTTACAAAATGTTTTATTGTTAAAAGTCACATTTAATTTCCAACTTAAATATCTTAGGAGTTCACCTAGAACTATAACCAAGAACTCACTAATATATACTAATTTCAAAAGATCTACTCGATAGGGTATAAGACAGAGTGGTTTATCAAAGGCACAGTGAGAGCTGCAACCCTTTTCCAGTTGGGTGAAAGCCACCACATAAACTGCTCTTGCTCAGCCATAGCGAGTGCTGACTCAGGCCTTCATACAGCTAGCAAGTATCAGTGCACATGTAAGTTATGATTTGGATCTTGTACAGCCATTAAATGCCATTGAAAGTGATAACTAGCAGCCGTTTCAAGAGGCCAATGCAATTCATTCCTGGAAGAGCTTACAAAGCAAAACTTAACGTCCTTTACTTTCAGTCCTTGTTGAGCCTAGTTTTAAATCTATGTATAATTATAACCAAATCTTTTATTTTTCTTATAATAATAGCCTGTAAAGGGATTTATGTAGTGTTATCTGTTTAGAGATTAGAAGACTTTTAAGTAAAAACTATTTCTATATCCATTGAAAGCTCTCTAAATTTAGTTATAAAAGGTTTTGTACGCTCTGCTGTAACATGTCATTTCTGGAGGAGTATGAAACATACCCTGACAGGTTAATAGAAGTGACTATTAAGCATGAAGGAAAAACACCTGTTGCAAAGGCAAATGAACAACAACAAAATCCCTCCCGAATATTTCAGACAACGTAGAGAAAATCAAAAGGACTTTTTACTCAATGATAATGGATTAAAGTATTAAACAAGAGACCAGTTATCAGAATTTAGGCATCAAGAACTACTGCATAACTCCACTTTTATTAGGACGTGGGTCATGATCCTCAGTTACTTTCTTTGCCCAGCTTATGAGAGTGTTATAAGAATCCACCAAGTACTAGGAGAATTTAAAGTCTAGATGCCTTAAACCAGGAGTAGGGAGTGGGGAACCCGTCTACCAAGAGCCATTTGGATATTTATAACATTTGTAGGCCATTCAAAATCATCAACTTAAAAATGACCCTTCAGGAGGAGAAGGGTAAGGGAGGGAGGAATATTTGTAATATCATCAACAATAAAAAATATATTTAAAAAATGACCCTGCTATATTTGGTCAAACATTTAATTAACTCCCCTCTAATGCCTTGGCAGGGCCAGACCAAAAGATTTTGTGGGCCTTATATGGCCTGTGGGCTGGCCATTCCCCACCCCTGCTAAACAATAGTCATAAAATATCAGCTATTCTTTGGGGTCACATGTAGAAGTCAGAATATTTCAAATAAGAATATGAATTTCTGATTTGTTTAGAAAGTCTAGGGTGTCTGGAGACCTTGTCCTTCCTTTCTACTGGAGCTAAGTTGCGGGTTCAACTCTTTAGCATATACTTTGCAATATGTGATACTATCAACCATAGACTG
This sequence comes from Myotis nattereri, assembly GCF_964212035.1. Lineage (NCBI taxonomy): Eukaryota > Metazoa > Chordata > Mammalia > Chiroptera > Vespertilionidae > Myotis > Myotis nattereri. The sequence continues at coordinate 23,302,507 of NC_138088.1, forward strand.
CTTCATCCTCTTACCACTAAACCTTTGTATATTTGCTAATATGATGCCCAGGATACTCTTGGGGGTTTTAATTATTTAAAAACTTATCAGACTACATATATTTAGAAATATTTTTAAATAACCCTCTAAAATCTCCATAGTTGATCAAGCTAAATTTTTAACTATGAATTCACAAATTCCATCCTCACTTTTTATTCAGGGACCCTTACATTTCCAGAAAATAAAGAGCATGTATGTGAAGGAGTAACACACATATTAAAATTGATGATAACAAGTCATCAAGTAAAACAAAAAAATGTGCAAAAATCTACACAAGCAGGTGTCTCTCACATAGATCTTGACTTTTATACTCGAATTTGATTTTACATGGAAACTTCCAACAGAATTGCAAATTTCTACCATCTTGACCTATTTTCTGATTTAATTGAGTATATCAAAACCAATTTTCAAAGTAGAAGTGAAGGGTGGAACAAAAAATCCTTTTGGAATAGGAACAAAACAGAACAGAACAATTTATAAATTGTGACTGTAACGTAAGGCTATCTGTTAAGGACCCTTGAAATGATGTACAGTAGACTTCTCATTTTAATGAGTTTGATTCTACTATAAAAAGTTGCTTAGAAGTCAGTGAGAGACTTGAAAAAAGTGAGTTTCTGAAACAGAAGAGTGTGTGTTATAGAATATCATTGTGTCAAAAGAGTAGGAATATAATAAATATACAGTAACTGTGTTTGTATTACAGTCACATGCACATGAAACGATATAAATAAAAACTTACATTGGTTGTATCTGGAGAGGTTACTGAATTTCCAGGGGACTTTGATGAGCAAAATACTTTTTAGTGTTTTCAATAATTTTTGAATTTTGAACTCTGAGTTGATTGGTATTTCTTAAAAAAAAAGAAACTAACAAAATAAACAAAAAAAATCCTACCTTATCTGATTTGATTCAATCAGAAGTTTGTAGCAGTTTATGTGACAGTTGAAATTCCTAATCTGGATAAGAAATACTGTATCATATGTAATCATTAAGATAGCCTGTTGTAAAGCAGTTAAATGTAGTTACGGAAAGGGAGACTACATAAAAGATTGTTTACAAGATTAAATAGATTAAATATATATATACTTGTATGGCTATATATGTACATATATATAAACTGTATGGATATATATATATATATATATATATACACACACAGATATATACATATATATAAATTTATATAAACTATGTTGGATATCTACATATAATTGGTTTCACAAGGTCAGAGTAAAACTCTTTAAAAGATGTGGATGCTGGAAACCACACTATTGTAGAAGTTTTCAGATGCAGTTATTTCTAAATTAAATGTCTCTTCTTAGCTGAAAATAAACAAAGCCTCTTTTAATATATTAAAAATTAAATGTTCAAGAAAATAAAATTTTAAAGAAATGAAAGAGATATAATTATATAGTCTTTGAAAATAATTTATATAAGAAAAGTAAATTACCCCTCATCACTATTACTAATGAGAATGCTAGAAGAATATAATTTTTAAAAAATGTTCTGAAACAAACTATTTTATTAAGGTATGTGCTCAATGAGTGTTTGAGCTATTGTGACTTGAATTTTTCTTTTAAGCTATTTTTCTGTGATGTCTTCAAAGAACAAAGTATAGGCAATATTCGTTATATATATCTTGATAGGTTTTGTGTGTGTGTGTGATGGCTAGTGGGTTTCATCACTTTGGAAATTACTAGCCACTACCTGTTCTAATATATTTAGTTCCACTCACTGTCACCTCTGTAGCATTTCAATTACATCTATTTTTTTTTTACCTTTATCAGTGAATTGTCTTTTTTTTCTTTTGCTCATTTTTTTCCTTCCTTTGGTGTCTCTAGGCCTAGATACATTACACCCACTTATCTTCCATCTTCCAGCTCTCCAATTCTTCTTTCAGCTCTGTCCCATTTGCCATTAAACTAATCAATGTTGCTCTTAATTCCAGCTATTGTTTTTACTTCAGATTTTCAAATTCCTCCTCTTTATATAGTTCCAGCTGTGCGGCAAAATTCCCCATCCTGTCTTTTAAGTTTTCCCACATATTAATCACATTGATTTCATAGCTAGTCTGATAATGTCATCATCTGAAGATCCTGGAGATCTACTAGTATTTCTATTCTCCTCCTTTTCTCTCTATCATTACTATGTTCTTTTATCATTCTCTCATCAGATTCTTTTTTTAATATTGGATCTCAAATATTGAGCATAAACACATTTAAAGGCAATTTGACTATCTGTGTGATGCCATTTTCCCCAAAGGAGGTATGCTTTTGTTCCTAGCACTTGACTAACAGAGAATTTCTATTACTCTAGGACAAGGGTGGGCAATCCTTGGCACGCATGACAAACATGGCACGCCAGTACCTTTTGCTGGCACGCGAAACCCTCTCTTATAATCTTCCATTTATAATTTTTTTCTTAATATCAACTTTTTTATTTTTCAGATAAATTCAGTGTAGGAGCATCTTAGATAAATAAATAATTTTACATAACAAGTTATCTTAACGACCATAGACATGGATTGACAAGAGAGGGGAAGAGCAATTTCTATGCCTCTGCCTTAACTCTCCCTGCCTTCCTAGATCCGACCAGTGTTTTGGCTTCATCCACATACGCTTGTGAATCTTTGTTCTCAGTGATGAATTTTGTTAAGTCTCATAATAGGAGTAGCCTGAAGGATGAAAGTAGTAGCTCATGCATATCTCTGAAGGTCACGAAATATAAACCTGATGTAAAATCTCTGTCATCAGTGATGCAGCAGCAAAAGTCCCACTGATAATATCAAACGGAGTCATAAAGTTTTCTGTCGGACTATCAGTGTACATCTAAACATTAAAAAATAAATGTATTTTCATCATCTTATACTGTGTTTTTGTGGCTCGAATGAATTTTATTATTTCTTCAAGGTTCTTCACATATGTACACCTTAAGAGATATCAAGTAGGCGTAACATGTTCTCAAAAAATTAGGGTTGGCACGCAGAAGGATTTTGAGTCAGAGATTTTGCTGGTTTTGGCACGCACTCACTAAAAGGTTGCCCATCACTGCTCTATGGTCATAATGATCTAATTAGAAGTCTAAATGACAACAAGCTGAGCCACAGTCTTAATGCTGGTCTATTTTTAGTTTCCTCTAACATCTAGAGCAGTGGTTCTCAACCTTCCTAATGCCGCGACCCTTTAATACAGTTCCTCATGTTGTGGTGACCCCCAACCATAAAATTATTTTTGTTGCTACTTCATAACTGTAATTTTGCTACTGTTATGAATCGTAATGTAAATATCTGATATGTAGGATGTATTTTCATTGTTACAAACTGAACATAATTAAAGCATAGTGATTAATCACAAAAACAATATGTCATTATATATGTGTTTTCCGATGGTCTTAGGCAACCCCTGTGAAAGGGTCATTCAACCCCCAAAGGGGTCGTGACCCACAGGTTGAGAACCACTGATCTAGAGAATCCCTCTTTAGTATTTTAATCAGAAGTTTGGGATGTTGATTATACTGATGTGTTGGTTTTTTTTGTTGTGTTTTTTTAATTGCACTATACTTCTATTTTGGTCTCTCAGTCCCACAAAACTGGTAAGAATTCTGCTTAACATCTCGGTCTTTGATTTTTTTTTATTATTTATTTATTTTTTAATATATTTTATTGATTTTTTTACAGAGAGGAGGAGAGAGGGAATAGATAGTTAGAAACATCGATGAGAGAGAAACATCGATCAGCTGCCTCCTACACACCTCCTACTGGGGATGTGCCTGCAACCCAAGTACTTGACCTTGACTGGAATAGAACCTGGGACCTTTCAGTACGCAGGCCGACACTCTATCCATGGAGCCAAACCGGTTAGGGCTACATCTCGGTCTTTTAATCACCCTTCTCATAAATGTTAGGAGTCTCTGGAATAAAAAAGCCTCTGGATTAAACGTGGAATAAAAATGTCCTAGTTCATAATCTAGATCGTCCCTTCTTTCCTGATCTGATCCCTGTAACTGCATACTGCCTTGGAAAGATGAAATGTCTGAACTGGTTGGTGGAATTTATCTAATAACTATTTATCTGATAACTATTTTTTTTTTTTTAGTATTTTTTAACAGGAAGTAAATAACAAAAATCCAGTATTGGTGCATGTTAACCAACATTTTCCTCAAATGCTTTTTCTCATCCAAATAAAGAAATTTTTCAGCTCTTGCAAAACAAACAGATAGTTAAAACTAAAGATATATTATTGATGAAAAAATTTAAATGTAAAAATAATGTAAATGCTTTATAGCTCAAAATATTTCTTGAGATAAACTTATCTCTTGAATGCATCTCCTAAAAATAGAATAAAACAATTCCTAGGGTTAATTCTGTTTGCAATGAGCATTAGAGGAAAAGCATTGCCTAAATTTGAATACACAGATGCATATTTTAAGCCAATAAATAACATATTAATGGAATGAGATATGAATAGGCTAATTTTTGGAAGCAGTGAAAAGCAAAATTGACAATAAAGAAAATTCAATCAATAGACATAAAAGGACTATCACATTATATACATTACTATAAAAAAATAAATAAGGAACTTCAATATGGTAATAATAGGAGAGACTGAGGAAGTTAAAACAAAAATCCATGGAATGTATATAAAAGTGCGTTATAGAATAAATTTTAACTTCATAGAAGAAATTCTTAATTTAGGTATCAAACTCTCATTGAACTCCAATTACAATGATAATTGGAATATCAGTATTTATATATCCTTTGTCTTTCCATAATATGTTAAACTATGATTTTGTAACTATCCTATATAATAAAGAGCTAATATGCTAATTAAATCGAACAGCAGAATGATCATCCGGACGACCTTCCAGACGAAGCCTGGGCACAGCTGGGGCTGCAAGGGCTGAGCCCATTGCATGAATTTCGTTCATTGAGCCTCTAGTAAGTACATAAAAACAGGCATCCTACAACAGCAGAGATCCGAGTAGCATCATGTTCTCAGTGTAACAAGATCAGATGCTATGCAACAGCACTTTAAAAGCTCTCTGAGAAGGGAAATTGCTGAACCAAGGAGACTTTCTTTGGCAAACAGAAATTAAAAAGCCATTTGCAACTTCTAAAACATTTGGGTATATACAAGGTAGAGATTTTCATTAAGCAGTTGAAAGTACATTTAACTGTATAGCTTTGAGATGTAATAGTTTCTACTATTGTAACAACATTAAATATTAACAGAGGCAGAGTTCTTTGTTTCTAATTATTGAATGAATATGACACAGAATTTAAATAGGAAAAAGATTATAAAGGATAAAGGTCCTAAATTTGCTATTAAATTGATAGGGATGGGAAAACGTAGGGAAAGAAGGGACTAACTGAAGCCGAAAAGGCTACAACTTTTTACCTATATATGAATAAAGTAAAATCTGAAGTTCTGATTATGTGAAACTAGACAAATATAAAATAAAATACCTTATTATAAATTTAAAGTATGTTTAAAATTATATAAAATTAATGTTAAACAAGATGACAAAAACTGTAACCAGTGTAGCAAATACTACTCTTCATTAAATTGTCTAAATTCCAATATTAAAAGTCAAAAGACCTATATACACTTAAAATGATGATATACTGTATGTGGGGTAACACAGTTTTAAAAATCACAGAATTTGCCCAGTTGGTGTGGCTCAGTGGTTGAGCAGTGACCTATGAACTAGAAGGTCATGGTTCGATTTCTGGGTTGCGGGCTTTGATCCCCAGTTGGGGGCACGCAGGAGGCAGCTAATCAATGGTTCTCTCTCGTCATTGATGCTTCTACCTCTCTCTCCTTCTCCCTTTCTCTCTGAAATCAATAATAAATAAATAAATAAATAAATAAATAAATAAATAAATAAATAAAATAAAAATCATAGAGAGTTTTATTATAGATCATTAGGCAAATATCATACTCAAACATAAGGAAATACAAACCATAAATTTAATATTATATGAAATACAACTCTTAAAACTTAAGAATATAAGTGCAGTATTTAAAAAATTAAGAATATAAATATATTATGGCAAAAATGAAAGAATATTGAATAAAAACATTAAAAAAGTGAAAACCCTGAAGCAAATCTGGTTATAATTACATTTTGATAGATATACAATTGTAAAATATTATTCTTCATTATCTTTGTTCATTAGGTAAAGTGAAAAAAAGTTAAGAAGGATATAAAGAATATCAACATAATTTTAAAATCAGAAATTGAAAGATTTAATATATTTTTTTATATATTTTATTGATTTTTCACAGAGAGGAAGGGAAAGGAATAGAGAGTTAGAAACATCGATGAGAGAGAAACATCGATCAGCTGCCTCCCGCACACCCCCCACTGGGGATGTGCCCGCAACCAAGGCACATGCCCCTGACTGGAATCGAACCCAAGACCATTCAGTCCGCAGGTCGACGCTCTATCCTCTGAGCCAAACTGGCTACGGCGAAAGATTTAATATTTTTAAAAATAAAGACAATTATATTTTCAGTTGTCCATAATTCACTACACTATATCTTCATTAGACCTTAATGTATGTTTTCAAGATAAAGTACAGAACACCAGTTAAGTTTAAATTTTAGATCAACAATAAGATTTTTTTGTTACATGCATAGTGGAGAGACAACTTATATGAAAAAATGTGTTATATGAAGTTCATATTTCTATTTGCACAATCTGGTAACTTGGTTCTGTTATTTCTATTTGCACAATCTGGTACCTTGGTTTTAACAAAATCTCACTTGCTACACAAAAATTGAATTCTGCATCGAATGACAATGTAAAAAAAAAAATTAAGATGGGAAATTGCTAATAAAAACCAATGTTAATTCAAAATTATGAAATTCCGTACTAAAATTCAGTTTACTCAAGGAAGAATACAATGCAATAAAATACAACAAGAGGTTCCTTTTAAACAGTAATTTAAAAACAGAACATTATGGTATAGCATCTTTGCTACACAAAGTCAGTCCATAGAATAGCAGAATTACCATCACATTGAAGCTTGTTAGATATGCAGAAACTTAGACTTCATCACAGACAGGTAAATCAATATTTGCACTTAACCTGATGCCTAGATATTTCATGGAAATATGAAAGTTTGAAAAGCACTGATCTAGATAATGTTGATAATTTCTGTTTAAATTTAAAAAGTAATATCTTTGAAACTTTTAATGATCAGAAAAATATTTTTAATTTGTTTCTTATAAAGCAATATAAAATTAAAACAAAAGTTGAAAAAAGCAATAAAATAAATATAAAGCATGGCTAATTTTGATAATTTAAAAGATAAATCATTAATGACTTAAAAAATCCAAAGGAAAGCCTTTAAAAATGAAATAGTATAAAATTATGTCAAATAATATGGCAATTATATTTTAGAAGTAAAAAGTAGATAAAATAGCCTATTGATATACTTTAATATATGATATGCATAACTATATCATACGTTTTAACTAAAAGATAATGAAAACTATATGCTGAGGAATCCAAAATTTTCTTCAAAATATATAACTTAAGATTGAATATAAAACATTTACATTAACGCATCACAAAGCAGAAATGCCTCAAACAAAACAAAATGTACATGAAATGACTTAGCACATAGTTGGTCATATATTCAAAGGTGAGTAATGGTTAGATCTCTGTTGTCTTTCTCCTGTCTTCCTTTCCTTCTCTTAAATTTCATTTCCCTATCCTGTGCCCCCACCCCCCCTTTTTTTACCCTCTCTATCATTACTATTTTCCCTTTTTTCCTTTCATTAATTTCTGATAAAAAGGGAAATTATAGAAGGCCTCCTCGAAGTCTGTATAATTAAAGAGGATTCATTATAGAGATGTCTTTTTAATTATGTGTGACATTTCAAATGGATATTTAAAAATATTTTTGTAATTTTGAACAAAAGAAATTTTGAATAAAAGGAATTTCTTTTAAATGAAAAACCATGAACTGTTGATGAGAGGTAAGGATGAACTGTTAGAACACATAAAGGAAATGCAAACACAGATATATCTCTTCTGGTTTCTTTATAGTATCAAGAAAGTCTTGACCTGTACTGGCCGGTGGCACAGTTGGTTGGAGCATCGTCCATACACCGAAAGAAGTTGTGGGTTCAATTCTGGTTAGGGCACATACCTAGGTTTTGGGTTCCATTCCTGCCTGGTCAGGGTTGCTGGAGAGGCAACTGATCTCTCTTTCTCTCTCTCTCTCTCTCTCTCTCTCTCTCTCTCTCTCTCTCTCTCTCTTTCTCTCTCTCATCCTCAGGTAAGGATTAAATAATATTTAAAAAAAAGAAAAAGAAAACCTTGACCTGAGCATGTGCATAAGAAATTAATTATCATTTCCACATTATGTACTTTTTCAACAGACTATGAATTACAGATAGGCAACCTATTCAGGTTTAACTTTTCCTGAAACCAAAATAGTGCCAACTTGATTCTATTTAGATCTGAACACAGTGATTTCCTTGCAAACCAAACACACTCAGTGGAAGAAAAGTTACTGATAAAGTAGAAGAGAGAAGAGAATAGTGAGGGAAAAAATGAAAGAAAGGAACTTTAGCAAAAAAGTATCTCATAGGATATAGGAACCATCTTGGAAAATAGGGTTTGAACTGAAATCATTTCTTATTCCCCAACCATAATCATCTGCACAGAAGCCACTAGTGCTGATTCACTAGCATTATAACTGAAAACACACTTAGATGCTTCCTAGAATCTTTTCACCTACTCCAGTTAATGCTAATATTTATCTCCCCCAAACACCTTTTATCCTACATTCTTGATAAGCATAAATAAAAGGGAAAGGTAATTCTGTTTGCTAGAAATGGATGACAAATCAAAATTGCTTTCAGAACACTAAAGCTACTTAGAGAGAAGACAACTAGATTTGCGGTTTGACTGAATTAATTGATTGCTTTACTCAATGGGAAATGCAAAGTGCAGGTCTCACAGGCAAAATAAGGCATATCTATGTTCTAATTTTATCTGTAACACAAGTTTGAAGAAGATATTTATCTCTTTCAACTTCAGTTTTCTAACTGCTAAAGGAGGGACATGACTTTTCAATTGCAGAAAGTTGTTATGAGCATTTAATGATAAAGGTATTAAGTACAGAGAGTGTCCAGTGCCTATATGCACTATTTTTTAAAAAAATTAATAACAATATAGAATAGAAAGCAATTCTATATAATAAAAGGCTAATATGCAAATTGTCCCTTCGGGAGTTCAACAGGGATACTGGGAGTTCAGTCGCTCATTATGACATGTGCTGACCACCAGGGGGCGGCTATGGGGCACTGAGGGAGCCAGGAAAGGAGGAGGCAGGGAGGCTGGGAAGCTGGGAGGATGGGGAATCTTATCGGCCCTGATCACCAGCCAGGCCTAGGGACCCTACCCATGCACGAATTTCATGCCCCGGCCCTCTAGTAATTAAATAAAAAGCAACACATACCACATTAGAGAAATTGGCATCATTTAGTTTAGATCAGTGGTTCTCAACCTGTGGGTCGCAACTCCTTTGCGGGGGTCGAACGACCCTTTCACAGGGGTCGCCTAAGACCATCGGAACACACATATATAATTACATATTGTTTTTGTGATTAATCACTATGCTTTAATTATGTTCAATTTGTAACAATGAAATTGGGGGTCACCACAACATGAGGAACTGTATTAAAGGGTTGAAAACCCTTTAAAAGGTTGAGAACCACTGGTTTAGATGAATATTACATATAGACAGAGAGATAGAAATAAATTTCCAAAGTTAGAAAGAGGTTGGTCAAATTTAAAATTTAGGTTGCTAACATCTGAGCCTGGGTTTGCTCTTTAAAGAGAGTTTATTCTCAATTTATGCCTGAGAAAATGTTGTCATATTTCCAAGTTATAATTTTTATTTTTATTTCACATTATAGTATTGCTATTGATAGCATTGATGTCAACTGCTGTACTTGGTTTATAGCCCATTATGTTCGATTATTTGTGTTGCTTCCTTTTGTCTTAATAAAATACCTTTCATATCTTTAAATTACTGTTTTCTTCTTATATCCAACAAGCCTGATAAAATTTGAACCTTTTAAATCAGTTCATTGTAAATATCTGATATAAATATTAATCACTAGGCCAAGATATCTTAGTTTATACTGTATTCAGTACTGTGGATTATATCTGCTCAACATTATATAGAACAGAGAAAAAAAACATACATTTCTCAAAATCCTATACTGTAGTAGATATTCCTCCTTTGTTATGCTTCTACAAAACATCTGGAATTGCTCTGAACATTTCTAGAGAGTTTAGGATATCTCTTATCCTATTTGGCCAAAGTATTACAATTTCATAACTTACTATCAAACTGGCCATAAATGTTCTACAGATGAGATTATCTGAACAGAAACAAGAGATTTATCCGACACAGGTTGTTTTATAATCTCATCACAGCTGAACAAGTTTGACCAAAAGTCATGAATGATGACTCCATTTTGGCCAAGAATTAACTATGATGTTTTACATATTAAATCCTTTATGTATTTTGTATCCTATTAGGAATATGTGCTAGTGACAATAAACACTAATAACACTCGAAATATTGCAATACTAGTAATCCCAGTATAGCTTCTCCTCTCCTGCTCTTCTTGTTCCTACTTCTCCTTCTCCTCCTCTCCCCAGAAAGTTTGAGTTGACACATGAAGCGGGGTTGCTATTCCTCCTCATAGTTAGTTATGGCCTCATTGGTTAATTAGGAAAAATGACATCTTGAGAAAATGTCATACATGCAATTTACAGGTTACCTCTTTAAAAATAAAGCTTTTTGTCTTAAGACATCCTCTTTTCCTATTCCATGGGTAGAAATGTGTATATGGCAGGGTGCCAGTTTCAACCATTGGATCAAGGATAATGTCTTATGAAATGGCAAGGTAACAAAATAAAAGAAGTATAGTCCTTGAATGACCTTATAAAAGCATAGCTGTGGTTTCCTTCTAAAGACATGTGATTTTTGCAAGTCTGAGTCCATGGAAAGATATCCATGGACAGACATTTGATGTTCTATTTCAGCAAACTGCTTAACTTGAGATTTCTAGCTAACTCTTCCTTTAAGAGGGAAATATCTAGTTTTTTCAGGTTGAGTAATGGAGCAATCAGAAAATATACATGGGGAAAAAACACAGAAATTAAAATGACCTTTATTTCTGGTTGAACTTGACAAGTAGTGAATTTGAATACCTCTCCCAAGGATAATTTGTGGGACCCTGTGCAACATGAAATTGCCAGATTTCTTATTTAAAAAAATTAAGAAATTCAAGATGTTAATAGCAGAACATTAAACCAAGCACTGGGACCTTCTAATCATGGGACCCTCTACCCCTGCATAGGTCGCTCATGCATAATACTCACTCTGTCTTTCCATCCTATATAATAGAGAGGTAATATGCTAATTGAACATCATACCCTCACACAAGATGGCCACCCCCATGTGTTCACAAGATGGCCACCCCCATGTGGCCACAAGATAGCCAGCAGGGGAGGTCAGTTGTGGGTGATCAGGCCAGCAGGGGAGGGCAGTTGGGGGGGACCAGCCAGCAGGGGAGGGCAGTTGGAGGCGACCAGCCGGCAGGGGAGGGAAGTTGGGGGTGATCAGGCCAGCAGGGGAGCATTTAGGCATAGATCAGGATGGCAAGCATCAATTAGGCCCACAGGGATCGGGCCTAAACCAGCAATCGGACATCACCCAAGGGGTCCCAGATTGGAGAGGGTGCAGGTTGGGCTGAGGGACACTCCTCCCCCCACCCCCCAGTGCACAAATTTCGTGCACTGGGCCTCTAGTCTTTCACATAAAACTATGAACTGAATTAGTCACGAGTATAGGGTTATCATGCTGCCACATAAATAACCCTGGCCTTCTTCTCACTTGTCAATCAGAGTATGCTCTTGAGCCCATAAGACTCTAGTCTGGGTCCTGACCCAAGTTTGTATAACTCATGGATATGAGAATAAGAGGAGAGAGAACCTTTGTCTATGTGTAGGAAAGCAAGTCATAAAGAGAGAACTAAGAAATGCTTAGGCCATACATTCATAAAGACCTCTTTTCTTTTCTGACCAAGTAAATAGTCCCCCTGCCTGGACATGAGTGATGGACTAGTGAGCTGCATTTATCTTTTCAATGCTTCCACAAAAAGAAATTTTTTCCTGAGCTGGACAGTGTATGCCTATAAGGAGAGAAGTGTCATTTTTCTCTATTTAAATTTTTTATTCACTTACACATTGGGTTTACCAAGCATTGGTAGCATTGGTGATTTGATAGCAAAATTCCTCCTTGCCAAGCTTGGGACACAGGGAGATTCCTGGTCAGCACCAGGGGTGCTGGAGTTGAAGTGTGTATGATCCACTCCTCTCTTCCCTCCAAATTTTCAATCAACTGAGTAATTTGAATAACAATCGATAGGAATCAAATATCAGTCATTTTGAATATTACTAATAGACCTGAATTGAAAAAGTTGGGTTTGACTAAAGGCAAAAACCAAGTTTAATAATATGACACCCTCCCACCCAAATTAATATTTGAACTTGCATGTGGGAAGATCTGCAGACATAAAATCAAATCAGTCATATGGAAGATCTTATCTTACGTCAGACTCTGTGTTCCCCAAAGTCAAAGAAACCAAGGAATCTGTGATTTTAACAGAGAAATGGAATAGAGGGAGGGAACTGAAACCACATACCTCTTATTAGAATAAGCCAATGAACAATGAAAGGTGAGCAGAAGCATCTTCCCATTAAAAGGCTGAAGTTCCAATTTCATGGGATGGTAGAAACCTGGGAAAGAGGGAATAAAAAGGCTCCTAAGTACAGAATTGCTGGGCCATTCAGGTCTTTATCCTCCAGGTATTTTAATCCTACAGAACAAAAGAACCTTTGCTTCTCTCTCTTTTCTTCTCTTTTCCTTTGCTTTCTTTCAATTCTGCTATTGCAGCATGAAAGTAGCAGCTGTGGGTAACAGATAAACGAATGAAGCATTATTTAAAATAGAGAATGCAGGCCAGAGTCTGTTTGTTCTAGAGCTATTAAATGACAACTTTACCAACATTTTCTTAGCATTTACAACATACTCAGTTGTCAATTTTCTTCACATTCCACCAGCTTATTTTCATTTTATCATGAAATACAAACTACCAAATAATAAATTGTCACACATTTTAAAGAATTATTTTGAAAAATATTTAATACAGGATATAAGTTTTAAGAATTTTGTTAAAGGGAGGGGGCACAAAGAGAACAACCAAAACTAGATTTTCATTATGCCGGATATTGTGGCTTGGAAACTATTCAGGAAATGAATTTATTTGGAGAAGAGTTAGTGTAATTAATTAGTGCATTAACACTAAGAGCAGTAGCTTCCTGAAATAAACGGTTATTTCTCTTGCCATTTGAAAAACTCACCATTTGAAAAACTTGCCTAGGGCTTTATTTTTGAGGCAAATGGAAACAGGATTTAACTCCATGGCTTCCATCGACATTAATGGAATCCATTCATCTACCTTCCCATGCTCTGTTCAGAAATTTATACATTAAGGCTTATATTTACAATTCTAGTTATGTGCTATGAGCTTGCCGTGGGGGGGAAGCAGACGTCAAATAAATTCACTAACTGATTAAAATAATTTCCATGAAAACTGGATGTATTTGTTTTTTATTCATATTATATATTTTTGGAACATAGCTTCTTTTACTTAGACTTTATTCTTTACGTGAAATGAGAGAAATATTGAGTAAAATTTTACTTTGGTTCTGTAACCAATAAAAAATGTCATTTCTTTATTATGACCTTTTCTTGTTTCTTTCCTTTGATTTAAACTGGCCTCATCCAGTACCGACTCACCTGCCTCCTTCTCTCCTGGAGGACCACTCCTTAGTCATTGAGCCCTCAGGACAGTGAGGTTTTGGTGGCATCAAGTAATCTTAGGAACAAAGCCTAGGGTCTGTTGACCAGAGACTGGGTGTCAGTCAAACTAAAGATAGCATCTAGGCCTCAGCTGTGTTTTAGTTCCAGTCCCAGAAAAGCCATGGCTGACATCAGAACCAGATGCAGTGATCAACTACCTCCCGCCCTAGCACTGACCAATCAGTAGAGACCACGACCCTGACCATGATGCTAACTCCCTTAGTCACCAGGATTAACGACTGACTTTTCGTCTATCTGAGCCATGCCCTGAAAGACACTGGGGAGCCAACCTGTGACTCCAGGCATGGGCCACTTCCCTTATTTTCTTTATTGCAAGTTCATGTTCATGTCTTAGTGGGCTTTGATATGTGCAGGCAAATTGACCCTTTTAGTCTGATAACAGTTCTAATCCCCACTCCTCCCTCAAAAACAAATACTACAAATCCTTGTATGCATGCATATGAGCATAACCAATGGACACAGATGGGGCGGGGGGTGGGGGCGACCGGGGAGAGGTCAATGGGGGAAAAAGGAGATTTATGTAATACTTTAAACAATAAGGAATTTAAATTTAAAAAAAAAATACTTCTTGCATTTAAAGAATTTGAAGTGTACAAAATCCAAAGTACCCTTAATTACAAGAAATGTTTGTCAGTAATATCTTTAAATGTAAATATTTTAATATAGAAGAGCAATTTTTCATCAAATATCTGAATATCAAATCAGCATTAGCACAATTCCAAATTAAATATTATAAATGGAAACCTTATAAGTGAAAAACCAAAAATCTATCCCTGTAAAATAATCCATGGGATACCACTAAAATTGTGACTCCTTCAGAGGCACAATTAATGCAGTTGGGAAAAAGTAACCATGGTGGATTGTTACTATTGGTCGAATACCAATCCCCCTTCATGAGAAAGAATCATATCCACCCACTGCCATGTCTTTTGAAGTGCCTCTTAAGGAAGTGGTACTTATTTTACCCAATTGATGTTAGGCTTAGCCACGTGATTTCCTTATCCATGAGCTCATGTGACATACACAGCGTCCAAGTAGAAGCATAAAGAGCCACTGTGTTTCTGTCATGTTCCTTGTACTTTTCCTATGTTACAAGATCAGATGTACGTCATCAAGGCTGCTCAATTTTCAAATCAGATTGGCAACTAATCTATAGAACCTTATATATTATATGGGTGAGAAATAGACTTTACTATTTAGTATGACATAAAATATGAGGTTATTTGTTACTGGAGCATAACTCACAAAAAAGTTACTGGTTCATCATAATTCTTTTAGGTAAGATTTCAATGGCATAAGTCACTAAAATTTATATAAACTAGAGAAATCAAGTTTTTAACAGTATTAGTAATAATTTCCACTTGTTGTCTACCCATATTTGTTTATTCTAGGATGTTTGGATAGAGAAAATATTTGATTGGCTACAATGGTAGTGAGATCGATAACCTTGATACTAATATGAAGTAATGAAGAGGAAAGAATTGAGGGACAAGGAAATCTACAGGAAAATACATAAAAAGGGAGGTAGAAGGGCACCAAGGCGAACCTCATTTACTTTAACACTTTACTTGGGGGACTATATTAATAATAATCACAGCAAAATAACCACTTATGGACAGTTTTGTATGTGTCAGGTACTGTTACAATGACTTTACATATCTCTATTAAGCCACCCAACTATGGTCTCAGGTATGACACTATCACCATAATGTTATTAATGCTAAATATGAGAACAAAAAATTTAAATACATTTAATAAATGTTAAATTTTTATGCACTTAATAAATGTTAGAAAGTGTATTAAAATTGAATTGGTCTAAGATTCCAGAGGCCTTAACAATGAGGTTACTGGGTTAAATTTTTTACTCATAAATATCAGGGAACAAAGTCCTCCAAATAATACTCTCTGGAATCATTTCAAGACATGAAGTTACTGAACTGTTTTCTCTGCTTCTATGTACCTCTGTCTCTTATGTTCTATTTCATTTAAGGTGAATCGCCAATACATTTTTCACTAAAAAAAAAAACAAAAAACCGAAAACACACACACACACACACACTCACACACACACAAAAACAAAAACAAAACACCCCACACACAGTCATTATTCTAATTCCCATAATTCAATTTCTTGATTGTGTCAAGAGGGGAAGCAGAAAGAGAGAAGCTTAATAAGTAAATTAGAGCTATGCACTTAACCTTCAATCCCCAGCTGACTTCTAAGTACCTACTTTTATTCTTATGAACTTTAATTGAGTAACTACCTAAGTGTTCTTGTAGATTAAGGATACACACATGTTTCTATATATTAAATCAGCCTGATTTCATATGGCAGGAAACCACATACGTGCATGTAGGCTGTTGGACACACAGACCACAGTGACTGAATAAAGAAAACTATGAGTAACTCCACTTTTCATAAACATTGCTTGAGACATACACCCCCATGCCATTTTCTTGAGCTCTTATAAACTCTTTAAAACGGTCTCTTGCAAGCTGCTGCCGCTGTTTTCCAAATATTTGCTAAGTGTTCCTGGACGGTTGTGGTATTTTCTCTCACTTCTAGGTGCCTTATACAACTTCTGATGATTTCAAAAGCAAGAATCAGGCTTTGATTTTTATTCTACAATTTAGAAGTGAACTTTATAACTTTATTTCCTTTAAAGGCATTATTTCTTTGCCCAAATAGTTCCTGAATAATAACTGTGTATGATTTCACAGGCTACCTGGACGTAGTATGATTATATCTCTACAGGTTGGCATATGTTTACCTCAGTCAACAGCACTCCCTTTTGAACAAATGTCTCTGATTTGTATGAGAAACACTAGTCAGTCGCAGGTGGAAATAAAAAAGAACATACATTTTCTCAATTGTACTTAAAACATGTTACATTTTCTCTTATTGTTCTCCTCCTAAATTTCACTAACTCATTGAATAGCATTTTTACTACCGGAAAATATGTCCACAGATTTTAAATCTGGTAATGCTGCCGACACACAATTTCACTCAGACTGCTTTACAGCATGGCCCAATTTCAGACGGAGAGGTTCCTGTTAAAACATGCCACCTTGCAGCCTGGCTTAAGTGCACACCTGGATCAAAACTTGGTGTTAATTTCCCACGCTTGTGTACATGAAAATTTTGGTACAAATGAACCTAAGATATAAAATGGATGATTAATCTGTGCTTTAAAGACTATAAATGCATATTTCAGTGTTCAAGGGCTCACCTAAGTTAATTTAATGGCTAGCCAGCCATTCATTGGTCAGAGAATTTTCTTAAAAGCTTTACCTTTCATCTTTTGCCCAGGATATCTCTATGCGAAGGCACACCTTTGAACTTTAGGCAGTATATAAAGAAAGGTTTAGCTCTTACTTCCTCCTAAGTATGGTATCAAGGTCAGCTAGAGGTCAATGACTGTGGCCTTTCCCTACCCCAGCTCTATCCTGGAAATGTATGCAGCCTTCCACATATATGTAGCCTTCTAGCGCTCTAGGAATATGTCAAAGCTGCTTAAAGTCCCCTGGGCCCCATCTGGTTCATTACTGCTTTCTTTCAATGTGTTCGGTATAGTGCCGGCTCTTGTTTACCACAACTGAAATCACAGCCTTAGATGACTGTGATGTTGCAAGGTGATTGCTATAGTTTCAGTAATGCCCAGGGATAGGCTGTCCTCCCTGCCCTCCCCGCCCCCCCAACCCCCACCCCATCAACTCTGAGTCATGTCAAATACCACCAGGGCAATGGAGTTTGCTGGGAATATTCACTGTTACTAGGTGGTTCTTATATTTGAGGTCCAAAAGAGGTTTGTAGTCTTGACTGGCGACGAGACCGCTAGTTTTTCAGAGCTGCTGCACCACGGAGATGAGGTAGGAGGGGAACTTGAGAGGGAATGGGGATAGACCCAAGTTGAAATGCCACAGACAATGCTGTCTTCCAGAGGTTTTCAGTTTGTTTTATTCCATTGGTTAATTTCCAGCGATCTGAAGTTGTTAACTTTGCTTTTTTTGCCAGTCTTTTTTGATTATTTTTCTGGGAGAACACTTCATTCAGGTGTTCCCACTGCTATTTTGAAAGTCAGTCTCTCTGTTGTACTTTTAAAGATATTCCCGCTCACGAATTTGGTACAAAATTCGTGATTAACCATGGCATGGAGAAAAGGTACCATATTTCTATGCTTTGTTTTCCACAGCATCTAAAATCTGTGTATCTTTTTTCTTGTGTTAGAAAGAAAGCAGAATAAAATACACTATTTAAATCTAAAAAACAAAACAAAACAAAAACACTTAGGCGTCTTTTACTGTTTTCAAATTTTAACTTGTTTATGAGACAAAAACTGAAGGCTATAAAAGTTGAATTATTAGAGGTTAGAAATATTTTTATTATTAAAAGTCCTAATTTGTTTGCTTTCCTATACTAATGGGTAGAGCGTTTTTTTTCCAGTATTTCTGATTTTGAGGGGTTAATTCTTACACTCCGGGAATAAGTTAATCCTTCTTGCTATATACATAAGACTGCAAATGCAGACATTGATAATAAGTGCTCAATCTAATACCAAACAATGTGAGACAAGAAAAAAGAGATAGGTATTCAATAAAGGGTCATTTAAGCTTGGGGAATGTGAGAAAATAAAGCTTCCTAGAAATTCATTTGCCTATACTTAAATTTGGTGTGGGATGCTCTCTGAGAATTATGATTGAGAATTAATGTCACCTGGATGTTAAGTACACATTAATGCATCACTTATGCAGACTTAAGAGTACTTAAGCCTAAGAGTAAAAAATTATATATAGTTATGATCCCATATTGTGGTTTCAGTAATTAACATTTTCCTCTATTTATAATGTATTCAGGTAAATATTCCTATGTGTTTATAGAAATCACAGTTTATTTTATTTTCTCAATTAGTGGCAGATAGATAACCAAATTAAGTAAACACCTCAAAATTACTTGAAAGAGCATAAAACTATATTCATTTTTAAAAATATGTTTTTGTTGATTTCAGAGAGAGGAAGGGAGAGGGAGAGGTAAAAAGATAAATGATGAGAAAAAATCATCGATTGGCTGCCTCTTGCATGCCCCCTACCAAATATTGAGCCTGCAACCCGGACATGTGCCCTGACCGGGAATCTAACCCTGACCTCCTGGTTCATGGTTCAATGTTCAACCACTGAGCCACACAGCCAGGCAAACTTCATTTATTTTGATTAACATTTTTGGGGGGTACTAAGCAAAATTTCATAATTACATTACTTAGTGATTAGATTGATGTTAAGCATTTTTTAAAATATATTTTATTGATTTTTTACAGAGAGGAAGGGAGAGAGATAGTTAGAAACATCGATGAGAGCGAGACATCGATCAGCTGCCTCCTGCACATCTTCTACTGGGGATGTGCCCGCAACCCAGGTACATGCCGTTGACCAGAATCAAACCTGAGACCTTTCAGTCCACAGACCGACGATCTATCCACTGAGCCAAACCAGTTTCGGCGATGTTAAGCATTTTTATAAAGGATAACAAAGAAGGTATCTATATGGTGTTTCTTTTAGTGCATCCTTTCAAGATATAAATGATGATGCCAGGTTCTGTAATAGGGGAGGTTAACTTTGATGTTAACTTTGATCTTTTGGTGTAGGTGGTATTTATTAGGATTGTCCACAATAAAGTTACAATTTTCCTTTGTACTTCATAAATATTTTATGGGGAGATACTTTAAAGACAATGCAAATATCCTGTTTTCATCCTACCCCAACTCACTAATCATAGGATTTACCCACCATTTTTGCCTGGAAACTTTTTATTGGAGTTATTGTTTAATGGTGGTTTTCTATTTCCTCCAATTTTTCTATATGTATAAATTGAAAGTCTACTATAGGGAATAATTGTTCCTACCTATTATTTATATATTATTACATCTATTCGTTTTTGTATTTATTCTATTATGTATGTCAGTGTAGACTAATCGATATTTAGTTTATTTTCTGGGTTATAAGTCATTATTTATTTTGTTGCTAAAATTATCAAAAATTATTCAGAAAAATAAATTCCACCTTTCTCCCTCATGGTCCATGGTTCAATGCTCAACCACTGAGCCACACAGGCACCATGTTCTCTGTGTATGAGATAATTCTGTTTTAGGCACCTTGAAAATTATTCTTTACTTATGAGATAATTCTGTTATTTTCTTCCCATTCTTTCCTGTGTTAATCAGCATTAATTTCATTTTTTTCCTTTTCAAGTGGTTTTTCAATACAGATCTTATTTTACTGAGTTAAAAAATAAACACTTCCAGGTTGTTGTCTTCTTGTGCATATTGGTTGTCATTAATCTGTGCTGTCTTAAGTTACTTTTCTTATTTAAAGTTATTTGATTTTTTGGCCTGGAAATATTATAGATTGCACATTTAATCCAATCATTGTACTAGGATATATCTCTGAGATGTTTGTCTTAGATTTATTTTCCTAGAACCTAATAGACCTTTCATATATATACATTTAAAAAATATTTTGTTAATTCTGGAAAGTTTTACTTAGTTCAAATTTTAAATATTCCTTTTTTCCTGCTGATTTTTTCTGCAGGGTCTCCAATGAAATAAAGGTTTTCTTTGATTTACATTTTTATTACTTTTTTGCTTCTTTACTACATTTTTATTGACTTGGCTATTTTATAACTTTCTTCAATGTTTCCTATTAAATTTTCACTTCAGTCTTTTCTCTTTCAGACTCCTTAAAATTATTCTTTATCTATGAAATAATTCTGTTATTTTCTTCCCATTCTTTCCTATGTTAATCAGCATTAATTTCATTTTTCTAACTTTTGATCACTTTTCATAGCATTTTCATTTCTGATTTCAAGTGGTTTTTCATGTTCACATATTTTAGTATATTTATTTTACTTTGGAAGGTTTCCTATAAGTTCTTCTGTTTATGGTGTTTGTGCTTTTCTCTAGGAGGAATTTTCTTCAGTTGATATATACTGGATTTTGTTTTCTGATCAAGGTATTAAATATTTCCTGATAATTTTTGTCTTTTGAAAGGAGGACTTTAAAGATTCTTGTACCATGACTCTCTTTAAACACAGAAAAATAAAGGTACTTTATTTTGTTTGTTTGTTTGTGTTTTTAATTTTTATGGTGGATGGAGAGGTTTCATCTCTTGAATTTTTTTTCTTTATTGATTAAGGTATTACATACGTGCCCTTACCCCCCCCCCCGTTGCCCCCCACCCCCATTCCCACTCATGCCCTCACCCACCTGGTGTCTGTGTCCATTGATTATGCATATATGCATGAATACAAGTCCTTTGGTTGATCTCTCCCCCTTCCCCCCACCCTCCCCTACCTTCCCTCTGAGGTTTGACTATCTTATCGATGCTTCTGTCTCTGGATCTGTTTTTGTTCATCAGTTTATGTTGTTTATTATATTCCATAAATGAGTGAGATCATGTGATATTTATCTTTCTCTGACTGGATTATTTTGCTTAGCATAATGCTCTCCAGTTCCATCCATGCTGTTGCAAATGGTAAGAATTCCTTCTTTTTTTTACCGCAGTGTGGTATTCCATTGTATAGATGTACCACAGTTTTTTAATTCACTCATCTGCTAATGGGCACTTAGGCTGTTCCAAATCTTAGCTATGGTAAATTGTGCTTCTATAAACATAGGGGTGCATATATCCTTTCTGATTGGTGTTTCTAGTTTCTTGGGATATATTCCTAGAAGTGGGATCACTGGATCAAATGGCAGTTTCATATTTAATTTTTTTTAGGGAATTCAATACTGTTTTCCATAGAGGCTGCACCAGTCTGCATTCCCACCAGCAGTGCAGGAGGGTTCCTTTTTCTCCACATCCTCTCCAGCACTTGTCTTTTTTTGATTTGTTGATGATAGCCATTCTGACAGGTGTGAGATGGTACCGCATTGTTGTTTTGATTTGAATCTCTCGGATGATTAATGACTTTGAAAATGTTTTCATATGTCTCTTGGAAATTTTAGTTCTCTTTTGCATTTAAATTTTCAAATGTTGTTTATCTTTTCCCTAAATCACTCAAATGTCAAAAGGAGTTTCTAATTTCCTTTTCCATTTTTGCTCCTCCAGAAGCCACAAAGTTTCATCAGGTGGCATATACTTTTATCTCCCCTGTTACTGATTTTCTTATCTTCTCTGACACTTTTTAATGTATTTTTATACTAGGGTAAATTAGTCTTTCTGATGGTGGTTTTAGATAAAACATAGGTCCTGTTGCTTATTCCCTTCTTCTCTGTCCCCTGCATTTTTCTCAATCTCCCTTTGGCATGGGTGGGAGCATTAGTGACAAATATGGCTTTTGTTCTACTTTTACTCTCAGCTAATTTGGTGTTTGAACATTTTTGTCTTGAAGGTATCCTGAGCTTTATCTGTAGTGTGACATATATATTTTCCCCTAGTTGTTCTCTATCTTTTTGTAGAAAATAATCAGAAGCAGGTACTTAGACAGTCATTGTTGTCTTCAGCTATCAAGAAGTTCTGATAACAGTTCCTATTTGAATGCTTTAAAAAATCACTTTATCAAGGAAAATAACTTAATAATTTAAGAATTTTAAGATTATTTGAAAGGGGATGAAACATAACCTGCAGAGCAAGACAAGTCAGTACTATTCCTAAAACTGTTACATAGCTTCAAATTTTCATGAGTGTTAGAATGTCTCACTTTCCAAGCACAGGATAAATATAAAAGCTTTAAAATACTAAAGAAAGATCTTTGTGGTTTGATGATATTTAACTGACATAGTTGGAGGAAACTCTACCAAGTCTAATATCTTTATTAAGAAGCAACCACAATAGACCAGCTCTATTAAATTGCCCCCAAATTGAACATTCAACATTTGATTTCCTTACACTAAATCCCTCACTAATAAATTAACTACAAATTGCAAACTGTACGAGCTGAAACTGAATGAGACAGCTACCTCAATTCTGGAAAAGGAAAAGGACAAAAAATAACAATGGTCATTTAGATATGCCATTAGCCATTTGCCTAGTCAAAAGATCACATTTCCAATGGGAAAAATGGCATTCTACTCTTTAAAGTGCCCATAAAATTATTCAAATAGAGAACACTCAAACCCATCTCAAGACTGTGGCATTTGATATGGTTTTAAAAGTAAACTCCAGGGAAAGAGGACACGGAAAAACGGAAATGAGATATGCTCTATAGAAACAGAGATTGATGGATAATTCACACTGAAAAGTCCCAGCAATTAGTTATCATTTGTAACTTTTGGCTCTACACATTCTATTACTCTTTTGGAATTTCTTTTAGTTATGTAGATTTAAATCAATTAACATTTCCTGAGGCTCTTCATCATGTTAGGCATTAAGAAGTGAGATACAATTGTGAATAATAATTATTACCCATCTTCTTTTAGAACGAATTTAAATAATATTCCTGCTTTCGAGTGCCTATGTGGTATAGACACCAATTTGTAAACAACACGTGTAGAAAAGTAGTTAAGGAGATAAATATGTTATGAAAATCCAAGAGAGTTATAGA
This sequence comes from Myotis nattereri, assembly GCF_964212035.1. Classification (NCBI taxonomy): domain Eukaryota; kingdom Metazoa; phylum Chordata; class Mammalia; order Chiroptera; family Vespertilionidae; genus Myotis; species Myotis nattereri. Next base: position 23,326,065 of record NC_138088.1, read on the forward strand.
ATAATATTAGCTAGTAAGATGGCCTTTACACAGAAGGTATACTTGAGATAGACACTTCAAAATTGGTGAGTTTTTAAAGAGAAGGGATCGGTGTGAAGTAATCCTAGGGAGAGGGGATAGCATCAGCAATTTCCCAGAAGGAGGTAATTACTAAATAACAGTGACTGGTTTGAAAGGCTAAAGTGCAGAAGGCCTTTAGATTGGACAAACATTTTGATATGTGGAGGCTTGGTTGTCAGACTAAGGTATTTAGAATCCCAATAAAAGTTTAAACTTTTAATTTTAGTAAAGGCATATCCAATATTGGTCTTTTTTATTCTTAACAAATAATTAAACATGCCAATTCAGTGGCTGGCAAACTCATTAGTCAACAGAGCCAAATATCAACAGTACAACGATTGAAATTTCTTTTGAGAGCCAAATTTTTTAAACTTAAACTATAGAGGTAGGTACATTGTTATTAACTTAATTAGGGTACTCCTAAGGCTTAGGAAGAGCCACACTCAAGGGGCCAAAGAGCCGCATGTGGCTCGCGAGCCGCAGTTTGCCGACCATGGGTCTAGCTGAACTAGACATGCTAGATATTTACTCCTTGGTACAGTTTTTTAACAAAGACTTCCAAGAAGATGCTTTCTCTATGGTATGTGTTTAAAAAAGAATAAAGACATGATATATAAGTTTCCTTTGGAATTTGTAAAAACACAGCCATGCACGTTGCAGAGTCTGGCTGTTGGTTGGTGATTGGGTGGCACAAAGTGAGACACACTGCACAAACCGGCAAATTTATAACCATCAGCATGAAATTTGTGCAGGGGGGGTGGTGAGAGTCCCTAGTCCTGGCCAGTAATCAGAGCTGGGCCAGCGAGGAGGCGACAGTCGCCAGGCAGGGCATGGAAGGAACAAACGCTGGACGCCAGCGCCACCACTGTTGGTGCCCTGCCACCACGCGGTTCCCCTCCTCCTTCCCTCACCACCATGCAGCCGCCACAGTGGGCCTGCGGTGGGCCAATTGGGGCCTGCCGGCTGGGGAGAAGGACAGGACATGGGAGGTTGGCCGCCGGCCCCAAGAAGGGAGCTGACCCTTGGCACCTCTGAGAAAGGGGCCGTGTCTGCCACCACCCATCCCTGTTTCCCCATCCCAACCCGGGCACCGGCCCCAATCAGGTGATCACGGCCTGTCGCCTGGGGGGAAGGACCATGGGAGATTGGCCAGCTGCGGGGGAGGGACCACGCGAGGTTGGCTGGCTGGGGGAGTTTGGCTGTGGGAGCGCAGTGACCACCAGGGGGCAGCTCCTGAATTGAGCATCTGCCCTCTGGTGGTCAGTGTGTGTCATAGTAACTGGTAGTTCCGGTTGTTCTGGTCATTCCAGTCGCTTAGGCATATATATATATATATATATATATATATATATATATATATATATACACATTTTATTATTTCTGAGTGGTTTAAATTTCTTTTTAAGTTTAAATATGAATTCAACTAACTTGAATAGTTATGAGGAAATTAAAAAATTGTTTCTATTCTATTAGAGGGAAATATTTCAAGTATATTGTTTCCACAACTTTTTTTATTCAATAATAAAAAGTCAGATACACATTAAAAGTACATACATATGTATCCTTTGCTAAATAAAGAAATTATCAATAAAGTTTTATGCATACACATTTTAAAACATATTTGACATTCTTACAGATATTTGCATCTTTCTTAGACTGTCACAATAATAAATATCCAAGGACCTTAAAAAATTGTGGTTAACGCAAATGTGCTCATGTTTTATTACAAGAACATCTGGCATCCCATCATGTATAAGAATATCCATCTCCAAAGTAGACCTCTTTATCCTAAAATTGTTTAGTTTATATGGTACTATAAACACATTTCTAAAATAGATGACAAGACCATCATGTCTATAAACTTCTTTACTATCTCTCTCCAGATTACCAATAATATTTTTTTATTTTTATTTTCCAGGACTATACAGAAAGAGTCTAACTCTGCCCCCAAAGTGCCATAAATGGCCTCTTTTAATTTCCACTAATATTTGTACTTTCCTTCAGTATTTTTTTTTCCATTAAATTTGACTTATTTCAAACTCAGATTATGAGTCAGCACTTACATGAACATACTTTATAAAGGCCTCAGTGTTTGAGTTAGGAACCAGAGAGAGTTAAATACCTGTGAATTACTAAAAATGCATACTTCCAGGAAATAAAAAATGATTATTAAAATAGCATATTGTGGCTATAACAATGAACTTATGTGCCAGAAGCTCTGGATTCATCCTTTAATCATTTATTTAATTGTTATATTCAATTGTTATATTTATAAATATGCATATACTGAGCTCTAAACTTAATATTATTGAAACTGCATATATTTTTCAATGCTTTCTTAGCTTCCTGGAATTTTATTTTTATTGATTGATTGATTGATTAATTTCAGATAGGAAGTGAGAGGGAGTGAGAAAGAGATAGAAACATCAATGATGAGAGAGAATTATTGATCAGCTGCCTCCTACACGCCCCCTCAGTGGGGATCTGCCCTGACTGGGAATCAAACCTCGACCTCCTGGTTCATAGGTCAATGCTCATCCACTGAGCCACACTGGCTGGGCAGCTTCCTAGATTTTAGAAATAATTATCTGTCTCTATGTCTCTCTCTCTCTCACACACACACACACACACACACACACACACAAATATACACACATGCATACATGCATATTTATGAATGATACATATATATGTATATATGTGTATATATATATATATATATATATATATATATATATATATATATGAATTTATGGAGTGCAATTTGAGAAATAGTAAAATTTGTCAAATATAGTAAGTATCTATGGGGAATTTTATTCAAACTATAAATAAGGTTTTCAACATCACTAAATGTCTTCAAAAGTTCAAACATAGGACACATATAGTTATTTCATACTGGGAAAACTATATTTAGTTACTCTTTAGGATTATATTTGTCCCAAAGATACCCATCTTGCTTTAGCATAACTTTAACACCCCAGATCTGAAGTTCACTAAGTATTTCTTTATTATTAATTAGTGGTGGCTTCATTTAAAGGTGATTTGCTATATAGATAAAAATTTTACATAATTAACACTTGATTTGGTTGGTTTAAGGCTTATAAAATTCAGTTGGGAGTGCAGTGAAGACCAAAAATGGCCATCATTTTTATGCTAAAAATATTAAAAGGAAAAGCAATTCAATACAAAAATTGGTATAGAGATAATATATGTATTAATTATATATATATTATAAAATCCAGATTATGAAAGAATTAATCATGTGAAAAGTCACTAGAGAGCTATCCATTTATCTTAGATACTAGAGGCCCAATGCATGAAATTGCAGCCATGGCAGTTTGCCTCAGCCCTCGCAGCCCCGGCTTCCTCTGGAAGGTCGTCCAGAAGGATGCCCGAAAAGTTGTTCATCTGTCTGGTCTAATTAGCGTATTACACTCTTATTATTATAAATTGTTCTTAGCCTAAATGGTCAATTGATTCATAAGCTAAAACTAATGCAGTAATGACTGCTTGTCATATAAATGATCTTGATTAGAAAAGATTTATAGATTTCATGAGATGTAGAAAACTAAATATTTTGACAGTGGCTGCTTAGAGTGGTCTTGAGACTGGTTAGCAAGGTATACCATGGTTGCTGAAGACAGTGATAGCAAATGTATGAGGGGTGCAATACCCATCGTGTATTATAGACCTAATTCCATCTGTTCACTTAATATCATTGACCTAGCTGTGAGCTTCCCTGCTCTCTCCAGACATGCTCCCTATGCAGTGGGGAAGACTCCCTGCCCAGCTTGTACTCGTATGAGCCAGACCACCTGGACTCTACCTAGTCCTCAGCCTAGTGGATTTCAGTTCCCTGGCAGCCCATTGACTACTCCGTTCTTTTGTCACTAACGTCTCTCCATTCCACAGCCTTGGCTGGTTCATCTGTTCATGAGTGTAACCCTCATGTGGTTCTGCATGGTGTGTGGCGTTCTCCTCCCTTGAGCTGTGAGTATATCTGACTAATAAACTAGTCTATCTCATCTCTCTAGTGCAGTGATTCTCAACCTTCCCTTTAAATACAGTTCCTCATGTTGTGACCCAACCATAAAATTATTTTTGTTGCTACTTCATAACTGTCATGTTGCTACTGTTATGAATCGTATTGTAAATATCTGATATGCAGGATGGTCTTAGGCGACCCCTGTGAAAGGGTCGATTGACCGCCAAAGGGGTCGCGACCCACAGGTTGAGAACCGCTGCTCAGGTGTCATGCACTTGGCCATAGTATTTAGGGTGAGGCACCCTTCATTGGCCAATGGGGTGAATACAAGGTGATCAGAATAGAAACATAACCACTTTGTCAAACAATAGACTATTTCTTTATCGTCGCATTATGCAACCGGATGCATAAATTGTTTCTAACAGACTTTTCAAATTATTCTTGTGTATTAGGCTAATTAAATAAGAAATGGTTATTTATTCATATTGATTGCATAATTGTTTGATTTATAACTTCTGCTTGTCTAGTGCTGTGCAATGATATATAAATAAGCAAATAAATAAAAAATAATAACTCAACTCTAAAAAATAAATCAAATCATTAGAGGGAATGATCTTCCAGTAATATGGTGAACAAACTATCTGAAGAAAAGAAAAATACCTTTTGAGAGAGCACCTGCAATGTTGGTAAAAAAGAAAAAGAAACTATAATATTTGGTTTAGCTGAGGGAAAAGTGAAACAGTCCTTTGAAACAAAAATAACAAGGAAGCACAAATCTAGAAAGTTAAGCAAACCCTGAAACTGACATCTACCCATCTCTTGTGGTCTTGAAGTTGGTTTTTAATGGGCTCACCTGGGGGATAAATACAAAGCTTAACTTGAGCACAGTGAAAAATTAGAACAGAGATGCTGGTACCCAGGGAGCTAAAAGGTAACACTTAAGATGTGAAGTAGGATACGTCCTATTTGTTTACAGAGATTATGGAGATGCTTGTTTTTCTCAGCTTTGGCTCTGGATAGGAGACAAAATAACACACACACACAATTAAAAATTCTAGAAAGATTGAAGAAGGACCACCTTCCCCTTACAGGTATTCGAGGTTAAAACTTACAGTAACTTTCATCCTACAAACACAAAATAGGAGGTTGAGTTGATGTTAGTCCTAGAAAGATAGGGCCCCAGCCACTTGGCAGAAGCAAAGGTAGATCTCTGGAAGAAAGCAATGCAACACTAACTCCAACTTGTTTTCTTAAAGACATGGGGGTGGGGCAGGAGGAGACAAACAAGCAGAGACAAGAAAATATAAAGCAAACCCTTAGATAATAATGGAACTATCAGGTGCAGAATGACAGTATGTTTTAAGTATTTGAATAAATAAAAAACAAAATATTTGTATCATTAAATTGCAAGGAAGTACAAATATTTGCCATAGAAATTTCAAAAAGGAAGCCCTAACCAGTTTAGCTCAGTGGATAGAGCGGCGGCCTGCAGACTGAAGGGTCCCAGTTTCGATTCCGGTCAAGGGCTTGTACCTTGGCTGCAGGCACATCTCCAGTGGGGGGTGTGCAGGAGGCGGCTGATCGATGTTTCTCTATCATCCACATTTCTAACTCTCTATCCCTCACCCTTCCTCTCTGTACAAAAATCAATAAAAATATATTTTAAAAAATTTCAAAGAGGAATATGTAAAACTTTAGAAACTAGGAATGCAACAATTGCCTTTGGAAATGGATTGAAATGAACCTAGAGGCCAGAGGTTCATCATACATAGGTAGTGCAAGAGTAAGGGAAAGGTCCCAGCAAGACAACATTTTTACAAATCACACATTATGTTCTCCTGCATACTCATCTCCATTCAACTCAGCCTGTAACTTGGCACCTTCCACCGTGCTGTTTGAAAGTCCATTGTCAACCCATCTTTCAGGGATATTTTATTTTTTACATAAAAACTCTTTTCAGCTTTTCTCCTGAGTCAAAACCTGTCATATCCTGATAACATTATTTATCCTTGGGGCCAACTCTGAAATTATTTACTTTTTCTCCTATTTTTTTCTGTTCACAGAATGGAGAGAGAGGACTAGCATGCTCTTTGCTCTCCACTGCTGCTTCTAGTCTAGACCCTTATTCTGAAAACATGCACCAACAATCTTTTTTCAACTCAGTGGCATTCCTCATTTTTATCATTGTCTTTGAAGGCTATTCACTCTCCTATTTTCTTCATTGTTTTGCCATGTGTATCACAATTCTCCAAACACATAAATGTCCTTTTATTGATCTTATTCATTTTCATGTGTTCATCACAGAGCCACAGGACATCTAGCTTTATGGTACTGACTGCACTGCCCTCAATTATAAAAACTTGCATTCAGGACACCTAGGTTGCTGCCAGTCCTTTAGAATTTCCTTGCCCTCTACCAAGTTTCCAAATTACAGCTCCATATAACATCCAGATTCAAAAGTAATGCTTTCTACTTTAATTGCTTCTATTTCCTTAATCTGCCTTCATAAAACATATATGTCTTAGTCCGTTGCAATGCAAACTCTGCTATCTCTCTGGCAACTGTTCTCTCAACAGATTTTGATCCCATGCTTTCCAGATCTAATGAGTTTTTCTCAACATTGAAATCTATGCAGGTTATGCTATGGTAATAAATCACTGAATTTCAGGATGGAGCCATCTTTTTCTCATGTATGAAAAAATAGATGCAGATTGATATTCCTGGTCCTATTGCTGCTCTCCTTAATAGTTCTCCAAGCTTTGATGCAAGGCTTCCAGCTTATTTTATGCTGTGATTTCTGTACCTTCGGATGTGCCTTATGTGCTCCCCTATCATCCAGCTGAGCTGGGGCAGAAGAGGCAGAGGGAAGGGAATAGGCAGCATTTGAACTGGGTATACCAGCTTTTAATTGCTTTGGACCCATTACTTTTGCTTTATTATGAAGAACTAGGCATACAAGACTATGCCAATTGCAAGGAGATCTGGAAATGGACTTTGTCTTTATTTCTAGGAAAATAAGTCAGTCTCTGTCACAGTGCTTCCATTAACAAAAATAAATGAAAAAGGGAAGAAAGAGTGTGAGGAAAGAGATTAATTATGCTTTAGATATGCTAGAGTAGAAAAGTGATACACAGTGGATATTGTCAGATAGGTATTTAGAGATTTAGGGCAGGAAGTGGGGAGGTATTTGAAGGCTTTAGATATACAAGAGTTTAAAAAATGTATGCAGAGCCCAGCTGGCAGGGCTCATTGGTTGAGCATTGACCTATGAACCAGGAGGTCACGGTTCAATTCCCTGTCAGGGCATATGCCTGAATTGAAGGCTCCATCCCCAGGACATGCAGGAGGCAACTGATCAGTGATTCTCTTTCATCATGATCTTTCTATCTCTCTCCCTTTCCCTTCCTTTCTGAAATTATATATATATATATATATATATATATATATATATATATATATATATATATCCTGGATTGGAGTAATTGAGGGGAAATAATGAGCCATTGGTAGCATGCTGGAGACTTTTATTACATGGACATTTAGAGAAGTAATAAGTAAGGAAGATTTCAAGATGCTGAAAAGGAACCAAGAAGCTAAGGCTGGGGTGAGGATGCGGAGAAATATGGAGTAGTCCTCAGCTTCAAATACTAACACATTCAGAATGGTTGAGTCTATCTTGAATGGATAAGGATGCTCTTCAGTTATTTTTTAAGCTTCTCCTAGATAAGTTCAAGGTTTCTCTTCAGGCTCACCTCAAAGAGCTCCAGTTTGCATCTGCATGGTTCATACCAACCCACAGCAGGAACCGGAAAGCAAAGAAATCTCCTCTGTGCCTGCGTGAAGAACGCAGCCCTGTATAAGCCAGACCCGCAGCAGTTCAGGGAGCCATACTCTTCATCAATATGTGCTCCCTTGAAGCCTCAAGCCCCCTCCCTTTCTCCTTTCCCTCCACCTTGTTTTCAGTAAAACTCTTCTTTTGAATGTTTCCCATCCTCTCTTGATTTCTGTCTTGGGGTGGGGGGAGCAGGAATCCCTTCGTCGGTGACAAGAGTACAAGAAAATATTAGTTATTAATCCATTCCTTTAGTACATTTGATAAATAAAAAGAAAAACAACCTATAGTAGAAGGGGCTTTGGAAGAATTGTGAAGGATTCAGGACATCATTGTTTGGGGGCATATGCAGCAACCTAAGAGGTCAGAGTCCAAGAGACAGGGAAGCTTAAGTAATGTTAAGCTCTTTGGTCTAAATATGTCAGTAGATTCTTGACACTGGAAGGGCATGTGTAGTCTTAGGTTGTATTCATGACTCCAAGATGGGTAGAGTAGTTGAATCTCTTAGAATTGTTTTATATAAAATGTTTTCCAATATCACAAAGCATATACAAGTTGGCCATATTTCCCAATATATAAAATATTTCCAAAGAAATATATGACTTCGATAGACTTTAAAGACATACATATTTCCCCCCCCCCTCTCTGAATAATGGTCCTAATTATTTTTTTTTATGTTTTGTGGGTTGTTATGGTGATAGGAGGGAAATTAATTTGTAAGAGTTTAGACAATATAGTATATGTTAATTTTGGACATAGTCTATTCCTTTATCAGGGTTTGTAATATCCCACAATTTATTACTAATTCTGTGCTGCTGGTATTTATTAGTAAAATATCTAAATTTTCCATGCAAGTTAATATCTATCCTTTCTCTGATTACATATTTCTAATCAAGTCCACTTCTATAGGGAGCTACTAAGGAGTGTCCTGGAGGCGGTGACACCAAAATTTATTTTTCACTTCTCCACTCTTGCACCCACCCCCATAAACTCTGATGAAGCTGAATGTTACTATGAAACATCCCACTACATTGCTGACATACTCACTGAAGTTCTCATTTTTTCTCTCCATTTTCTTCTTGGATTCTTAAGGAACCAACTCATGAGTTCCTACTCTCTGGGGGCACTTCTAGCATATTTTTCCACAAAATTATTTTTCTTTTTTTTTTTTCTTTTTTTTTAAATATATATTTTATTGATTTTTCACAGAGAGGAAGGGAGAGAGATAGAGAGTCAGAAACATCGATGAGAGAGAAACATCGATCAGCTGCCTCCTGCACATCTCCCAGTGGGGATGTGCCCGCAACCCAGGTACATGCCCTTGGCCGGAATCGAACCTGGGACCTTTCAGTCCGCAGGCCAACGCTCTATCCACTGAGCCAAACCGGTTTCGGCGACACAAAATTATTTTTCACTAAATATCACTTAGTTAACTGATTATTCAATAAAATGCTGCTGATAAAAGAATAATACAATGATTGCATACAGGTTTTTTTTTTAATAAAATGTATTGTATCTCTCTATAGTGCCAGTAAGCCTCTTATGGAAAATTTGAAATCATTTTCTTTTGTTGTTGTTTTTGTTTTGTTTTGTTTCTGTTAATCCTCACCCGAGGATATTTTTCCACTGATTTTTAGGGAGAGTGAAGAAGAGAGGGAAAGAAAGAGAGACACGGCGAAGTGATAGAAACACATAGATTGGTTGCCTCCTGCAAGAGCCCCAACCAGGGCCTGGGCAGGGGAGAAGCCTGCAACCAAAGTACATGCCCTGGACCAGAATCAGTCCCGGGACCCTTTGGTCTGCAAGCTGACACTCTCTTCACTGAGCCAAACCGGCTAGGGCTGAAATCATTTTCTACATCTATTTTTCCTACATCATTTGACATAATCTTGTAAGTTTCTTAAAAGGTAAAGCTAGCCCTGGTTTGGTGGCTCAGTTGGTTGTAGCATCCTGTACACCAAAAGGTTGTGAGTTTGATCCCCAGTCAGGGTACATACCTAGGTTACGTGTTCAATCCCCAGTCTGGGTGCCTAGGGGAAGCAACCAATCAATGTTTCTCTCTCTCTCTCTCTCTCTCTCTCTCTCTCTCTCTCTCTCTCCTCTCTCTCTCTCTCAAATCAATAAAGACATATTCTCGGTTGAGGATTTAATAAAAAGTTAAGCTGTGTCTTGCATGCTTTAACAATAGCTTCAATAAAATCTATCATATTGTAAAAATTTCTATATTTCTATTTAGTTATTGAAGAAACTGAATAATGTTCATGGATTTGTGGCTTTGTTTGCTACTGTAGAGATAGTTATGATGTATTAGAAAAAAATTAAAAAAATTCAAGTTAGGAAATTTGAGCTTAAATTCTGTTTCTGCCACCTACTATTTATATGGATGTAACCCTCTGTATTACATTCTTCCTACACATACAATGAGAATATGGAAAGGTAACTCATGGCAATATATGATAATTATCCAATAAAAGCATCTTAGCCTAGTATCTGACACATTTTAGTCACTCAAAATTCACTAATCTTTCCACTCCTTTGTTCATTTACTCACTTACCTACTCATTTCTCCAGTGACAAGGCAGAATATCCACCTGAGCAAATTGCTTAACAATAAGTTAAAACTAATATACAGTAAACACATTCAACATTTTACCTTATCATCAAAAATCCAATATCTGTAAAGTCCAGAATAAAAGTGCTGAAAATGTATAGAGACTGACTGTAGGAAAAGGCTTAGAACTTGACATCAATCCCATGTACTGCCTTTGAAACTGTTGCCTTGATTCTACATCACTTAACCCAGATGAAATTGAAGTAGCACTCCAAACAAGTGACAGATCTGCATAGAAACAGCCAGGGCTCCTGATAGGAGTATTGCTCCCATCCACTCAACATCAAATGACACTCTAGAGCACTTTCTATAGAAACTCTCTCCTCTTTGCACGACTTCACTCTTGATTTTTGCCTTCTTCTCTGGTCTCTCTAGCCTGAAGTCCTCTCCTAAATTACTGCAGGCACTTTCATCTTTACATGAACGGCCATAAAGTGATCTCAAACTTAACATGTGCAAAGAAGGATTGTTAATTTTCTTCTTCTGTCTTAACATTCTTCACTGAACAATTAATTTACTTCCTTTGTGTTTCCCATCTCAGTAATTAGTAATATCAGACTCACAATTGCTCAAATACTGAGAGTCAGCATCCATTTATTTCTTTCCCTAATTATAACTATAATAAATCTATCACCAAGTCTCTTCAACTTTATATCCAAATAGATACCACATCAGCCTCCTGCATCTGTCTCCATTATTGCCATCCTCACTCAAGCTCCATGATAGCCTCTAATTAGTTTTCCAGGTTCCATACCTATCCTCTACATTACAGCATCAAGAATAACCCTTATAGACCTAGCCAGTTTGGCTCAGTGGATAGAGTGCTGGCCTGCAGACTGAAGAGTCCCAGGTTTGATTCCAGCCAAGGGCACAGGACTGGGTTGCAGGCTCAACCCCTAGTTGGCGGGGAGGGGGTGGGGGGGTGGGGAGGGGGGGTGGGGGAGGGGGGTGCAGGAGGCAGCTGATCAATAATTCTCTCATCATTGATGTTTTTATCTCTCCCTCTCTTCTTCTCTGAAATCAATAAAAATATATTTAAAAAAAATAAAAAGAATAACCCTTATAAAATAAAATTTCAACTACTTACCTACTGGCAGAAAACAATCCCTGTGCAACACATATTAGGCCTTACTTAAGTGTTTTCTCTCCTCTCCCTCTTTTCCAAAGCAGTTTAATCTTTTTACAGTTGATGCTTGAAACTAGGGGGTCAGAGGTGCCCACTGAGAGCAATAAAAAAATCTGCGTATAACTTTTAACTCTACAGTCGACTCTTCGGACCCTTACAATCAACTACCTGTAGATTGAAAACAAATATTTTCCATCTGCAGTTGGGAATCTGCTGTTGAGAAACTGCGAATGAAAATGCGAACATAGTTTTCAGTCGGCAGTTGGTTGAATCTGAGGCTACAGATACCAGAAAGGCCCACACTACTGAAAAAAAAAAAATCCACAGTAAGAGGACCCTGCAGTTCAAAACCTGTGTTGTCCAGAGTCAACTGCACATGCGCTCTGTTAGGTGTAAAATGCTCTTCAACAATGCCCGTGTCTGCAGCGTGCAGCTTTACCAGAACCGCTTGCCTTTGCCCAAAGTTCCCTCTTTTTTGGTGCCACCAGAGGTGGATACCTGAGCTTTGGTTATAAATCTAGTGACAAGGACCTCCAGTTTAAAATAGGATGAAAAATGATAATGTGAGTGATAATATAGATGTGCTTTTTTTACCGGTAAATACACGTTGGACTGATTTTTGCTTCCTCACTATATTTGACATATAGTAAATGTTCAAGAGAAGTTTAAGTGAATAACAATCTTTGCAAACTTAGAAGTGTAATGGAATACTTGTATTTTCTTAATTAGATCAGCATAGGAGAAAATAGTTTGAAACTATATGGTGAATAAGTTACTAGAAAGTTGGGAGTATGCATAGTATTCTTTGTTTAAATAAAAGATAATCCTTAATTGGTATTTAAATGTTATCAGTACAAGCCAGTTTTCTTCAATTTCAGCATCTAGCTTATCTCGAACTAAAAGTTCCAGAGAAGTTATATTGAAAATATAACCAACATAAGGTCTAATATTTAAGGAAACTCTTTAAGAGTTTTGTTTCTGCTGTTTTGTTCTACAAATATTTTTATTTAAATTAAATTTGAGATGGCCATAGGAAGAATATTTAATTGGATACAACTGAGTTATTATGCATAGTTAATTAAATATATTTCTTTTTTAAAAAAATATATATTTTATTGATTTTTTACAGAGAGGAAGGGAGAGAGATAGAGAGTTAGAAACATCTATGAGAGAGAAACATCGATCAGCCGCCTCCTGCACACCTCCTACTGGGGATGTGCCCGCAACCAAGATACATGCCCTTGACCGGAATCGAACCTGGGACCTTTCAGTCCACAGAACGATGCTCTATCCACTGAGCCAAACCAGTTACGGCTAAATATATTTCTTCACTAAGAACTGAGGGAGGTGGTGACAGTAATATTTTTCTATTGCCAAAAGTGACTTGGAATTAAGTTTAAGTGACTTTCAAGGAAGAAGTCAGAACTAACAATGAATCTGTTTTCACTCCTTCATGACTCATACACAGAGACACTTCTCCAGACACACAATAAACACACAGACATACCTACACAAACATTTATGTAAACACACAGGCATACACACTAATATAGGCACTATTTCTCAACGAACGTGATTTTTCTTAACTTTCTAAAAGGTATAGACCCGTGGTCGGCAAACTGCGGCTCGCGAGCCACATGCGGCTCTTTGGCCCCTTGAGTGTGGCTCTTCCACAAAATACCACATGCGGGCGCACGTACAGTGCGATTGGAACTTCATGGCCCACGCGCAGAAGCCAATTTTCGGCCTGGGCGAGTCTATTTTGAAGAAGTATTGTTGATATTTGGCTCTGTTGACTAATGAGTTTGTCGACCACTGGACGGTCTCAGGTCACTAGCTCACCATATTGCCTGCTGAAAAAAATAAATAAATGACTGTCTCAAAAGTGGGCTACTAGTATGTCAAATGCCATCTATCTTTTGGGACTAAATATTACTCCTTCTCAGTGAGACCCCATGATGCACATTTTGAATCCAATTTTAAAGCTATGAAGAGGAAAGTTACATTTTTAAACAACATACGACTTCTGGTTTTTGAGTTATAAAATAGACCTTAAGAATATAAAGAGCTTTATAACTATGTTCTCCAGAAATTGAAAAGCCTAATTGTATTAAGAGTGAGTTTCCTTTCCCTGGAGGCATTCAAGTCGAAAATGCACAGACGCTACTTCTGGGCCTTTCCAAAGGCATCAATCCACAAGGCAGCCAGTTAAATTAGATGCCCTCTGAGGTCACTTCCAAACTAGAGTCTCTATAATTCTACTAGTTCTCCCGATTTTAACATCTCAACCATATTTTATTAGAGTTAAGGGGCCTCTGACATGATAGCTTTGCCTATATTATTTTTTGGATCCAGGTGGGGATACACATACATGCACATTCAAATGAAGCAGAGGCATGAATAATTGACTAGCCTCGATTTACTGTGAACTACATAATTGTCTGAGGCTAAAATACTTCTCTGGAAGTGACCACTTACATTTTTCAACAACATAGTTTTAAGTTAAAGTAAGCAACTAACTGAATTATTTGGTGGCATTTAAATATGTAAAGAACATATTTAAAAGTTTACATCTTTTTTTCAGGCAGGAAATATATTAACACCTCCACTAGTTTAGAGTAAACAAAAATACTTGTAACATCAATATGCTCTATTATTTAATCAATTACCAAGACACTTTAATTTTTGAAATTGCCAAGATTTGTATGGGTTAGGTAAGAAAAGGTTTTGAGAAAAGTGAAATAGGGAGGAGCTCGGACTCTGACTGCCTCAGGTGAAGTAGTTTAAAAACATCCAAAAGCAGAAGAAAGGGAGAGTCCAGTATAATTGGGTTTTTAATAGGATTCTGAGATAGCTTCAAGCTCAAAGTCTTATGAAGCATTCTGTTTTCCCAGTTACCAGGGAGCAGAAGATATTTTATAGGCAACTTATCCTATTTGCAAATATGCACACATTTTTAATTAGTAAAGTACATTCTCTTTTTAGAATATCTAAGTAGGGAAATTGAAAAGACAACTCATTAGGTTGTTTTTTTTTTTTACATAAAAATTTAAAAACTTCTCTTGTTCATAAATTCAAGAAAATTAGTTGAGAATATACTGTTCATGTTTTCATAACATATCACTGAGTGAGGCATTATTTTTGTTGTTGTTTTATTGTTATTTACAAAAGTACTGAGGAAAAAAATGCCATCCTGATTTACTATCCTTACAACTCAAATGAAAATCTTGCTCAATCGGTTTTAAGGTTTTAATGTTTACATATTCAATTGCACTCTCTCTTGTGTTCTTGAGAGTACATTATTTTTCAATTGTGTTCATGACACTTTCTATACATATTTTATCTCTTCATGAAGATAGTAAACTTACGAAGTCATGAACCATTTTTTTACATTTTCTATTTAGTTCTCTAAGATTCGTACAAGATTTTTTACTGTCAAATTCAAATATCAGCTTTGCAAACCCAACAATAATTCCGTAATTTGTTCTTTCAAAATGATTTTCAGTTAGTCCCACAAAGTATACCTCTAAACATATGTAAAACATATATTTATTCAGTGTCTCGATAGTTGGTGAGCAGTATAGCTTTTGGTATCATTGCCAAAAAAAAAAAATTTAAAAAACTAATCCCTTATTACAGTGAAAACTTCCCAAACTCAGGAGCCTCTCTTCACAAAGCTCATCATCATATGCTCAACTATTAGTGGTTAAATTTAATCAAATACTCTGGGTAACTCTACAGTAATTAAGTGGCTTTAGAAAATATGCAATAGCCTCTAATTTTCAAATGACAAAACTACATAGTTTATGTACCTTTTAAATAATTTCATTCAATTGCCCCTATTTTTTTTTTATTTCTGTAAATACCAGACATAGGTCTTTAAGACTATCATAGTTAACTAGAGAGGGCATTGGTGAATTATGAAATGGGATATTCTCCAGCATCTGGGCTTTGAAGGTATCCATGAACTATCCCTTCTTGATTTTCATGTCTGTTCATCGGAAGCTGGCATGGTTAGATGCTATCCAGTAAGTTCCATGGCTTTTAACTATTTACCTCTAGTATCCAAGGATTTTGAAGTTTTTCTTTTATTTTGTGACTTTTACTGAACTATGTTCTATATAAAGTATATATTAAAATTAATTTATACATTCTATGTTATTCAGAATATTGGGTATAAAATTTAAAGACAAGGTATCTGTAATCTCACAGCAGAAGAATGTCCACTATTTATATTTTAATATACAATATTTCCTTCTGCCATTTGAGTGTGTATTTTAAAATAAAATTGTGATCATACTGTGCATAAAGCTTTGTATTTTGTTTCCCTCTAGATAATATTATGGTAAGTTTCTCAGACCATAAGTAACTTTCAAAACATTTTTATTCATTTATAATATCTCATGAAATACATATACCATTGTTCAAGGATCTTGGTTTGTTTTCTCTCACTCAAACAAATAATACCATAGTAAATTTTTTAGTAGATATATCTTTTTGAGCATCTTCATATTTCCCTTAGAAAATTCCCAGAAGTGGAATTTATCAGACCAAAACTTTGAATAATTTTAATGCACATTAGTATTTTTTAAAATCCTCACCCAATATATTTGATTGATTTTAGAGAGAGAGAAAGATAATCGGTTGCCTCTACCTGATTGGGGACTGAACCTGAAACCCGGTATGTGCTCTTACTGGGAATCAAACCCAAAACTTTTCAGTGTATGGGATGATGTTTCAATCAACCCAGCCACCCGGCCAGGGCAGGTTTATGATTTGTTTTTTAGTTACTTTGTGTCTAGATTCATATTTTTTTCCATTGGACATTCAGTTATTCCAGTATCATTAGTTGATGAGACTGTTCTTTCTTTATTGAGTGGACTTTGCTCTGAAAAACCCAAGGCAATTAGACTCTGGCAAGATTTTCTTTGAGTGCAGACTTTTATTAAGAATTGCATGCTCTGAGTACATTTTAAAATGGTTACTTTTCTTGCCCAGCTGGCATGGCTTAGCGGTTGAGCTTTGACCTATGAACCAGGAGGTCATGATTCTATTCCTGGTCAGGGCACATGCCCGGGTTGTGGGCTCCATCCCCGGGTTGTGGGCTCCATCCCCAGTGTGGGGTGTGCAGAAAGCAAACCAACAATAATTATCTCTCATTGTTTATGTATCTTCTATCTCTCCTTCTCCCTTCCTCTTTGAAATAAATAAAAATATGTTTAAAAAAATGGTTACTTTTCTTTTTATTTTTTTTAATTACAGTTTACATTCAATATTATTTTGTATTCGTTTCAGGTGTATTTTCCTCTCCCTGTGTAGGACACACAACAGGATTTTGTCTCCAGTCTTCACCCTGAGAACCTGCTTAGGTTCATGGAGGTAAAGCCCATGCAAGTGTGGGGACCCCTTTAACACTGGGGGGCCCTGGAATATTTAACTCAAGCTCATCTATACTGAGCCACCAGCGATTCATCAGTCGAGGTTTAAGTGTTTCTGCTTCTACTGGCCTCAGTAGTGAGCTGCTGCTACTGGTAAGCGAGGATTCTCAACATTCATCTTTGTCTCCGTTTTTTAGGGTGGCAGCTTAGTCTGTGACCTCAATTTTCTGATGGACCCAAGGAAAGTTGCTACTTTACAAACTGTTCAGGGTTTGTTTGCTTTTTTTCTAGTAAAGGCAGGCGTGATGACTCCAGGCTTTTTCCGATACTTGTCAGATGGGAAACTGAAAGTCTGTTACTTGTTACCATGGACTTGACAATAATTTCCAGGGAGCTTTATGAAATCAGTGTCCTGGCTTCCAGATTTTTGTATGTACAAAAGAATATTGATCAAGATCATTATTTTCAAAATAGTTTTCTAGGAAATGTTAATTAGATATTCAAATAGAATACTATTTGATGATAAAACAAAATTGACACATATTCTTTGAGATCTTTCAGAAGGCCAGCGATAAATAGCATCTCTCTTTCGCACATAACTTCATTTGAGAGATAAAATGAAGGAGCAGCAAATGGGAGCAAATGTGTAACTTGTAGAATATTCAGGCTGCAGGATATTATTCTGGTTACGTTGGACAAATCGAGCAAATTATTCAGTCGCTCAGGCCAAGCTTTGCAGGTCTGGGCAGCAGTGTTCTCAGTGATGGAAACGGGCCTGGACCAGGGGTACTTAACTTTGCCTTATGAGCAGATTGTCCTCAAGAGGAAGAAAGAAAGAGCAGGGCCATAAGGTCTTGCTCCCACAGTCACAACCCATTGAGGCAAAGTGAGTAATGGTACAGCAGAGGCCAAGAGTGCACTTATGCAAATTCTGTCCCTATAAAAACTAGTGGAGAGGAGGAAAGCCTTTCTACTGTTAACAACAGACTTTAATAACTTTCAACATTCCCGAGCCTTTATTCGACCAATGTCCACAGAGGTTTTCCAACACGGGCCAGACATGGACTTCCCAGCTCAGCTTTTCTTGCCATCGAAACAGGTCTCTCGAACTGGTATTGTGCAGACAAGTGCAGACTTTCTTATGCAGACAAGTTTGTCCTTTCTTAATTTGTGCCAAGGTTTTTCATAGGAGATTTCACCGAAATTGTAGATATGCAGCTCGATCTATAGACGGCAACGTCGGGCCTTACTTCCAAATGGCAATAATTGCCTGCACCTGTGAAACAGCTGCTCTCACTAAAGCAGTGGTTCTCAACCTCGGCTGCACATGAGAATCACCTGGGAATCTTTTTAAAATCCTGATTTCTGGGCCTCATCCTCTGGAAATTCTGTTTCTTTGTTACTAATGTTGTGGCCCCACCCCATAACAAAGAAACAGAATTTCCGGAGGATGAGGCCCAGAAATCAGGATTTTAAACAGATTCCCAGGTGATTCTCATGTGCAGCCAAGATTGAGAACCACTGCACTAAATAATGTGAGGACGTTCATTTTGCCAGTTTTCACCAATTAGCCAATCTGACCAAAAAACGCTCTTACACATTCATATATGTGTCTGTCCTCTGTGGGCGTTTGGCTTGGTATCACTGCTCTGCAGAGAACTAGGCTCAATCACCTTTTAGCACTCCTACCTTATCTATAGGTAGCGGCTGGAACCGCTTTGGGATTATAAACCCAGCAGACAAATGTTTCTTCTCCCCATGCCATGGCCATTTATTTTGCAAACTGCCTCTTTCTCTGATTTTCACTCTAAGATTGGCCTTGAAAAGGCAGTTATGCCCATGTAACATATGCTCATGCCCTAGATCTTGTGTGTGTGACTTGTGTTTAAATCTTTGAGTCAGCCTGGTGGAAACCAGAACGCCCTGAGGTGAAGGCTGCTATGCCTTCGCTTTCTGGATAGAACTGTGGATACCTCCTCCTCTGGCCTAGACTTGATGTGAGTTTGTGCTACACTTATGTATGCTGTAATGTGTTCTAGGGTCCTAAGGCAGAGGCAGAACAGCAGAGTTGTGAGTTGAAACAGCCGATCAGCCCTGGCCAGGTGGCTCTGTTGGTTGGAGCGTTGTTCCATGTATCAAAATGTTGTGGGTTTGATCCCCAGTTAGAACACATAGCGAGGCTCTCTCTCTCTCTCGCTCTCTCTCTAATTATTCTGGCAGAGGGAAAGTTATGTGTTTAAATCAGGGATTTTATTTTTCATTATAATTGATAATACCTAGAAAAAGAGAGGAGCAGACTTATCCATGAATAATAGAAGATTATCTCAAAATGAAATTTTTAATCTTTTCAACATTGGTACAACTTTCTATCTCTTTTTTTCTTTTTCACAAAGATAGTGATCACTAATTTATACAGTTCCAATAATGTTTTGTTTTACATTAACACAAAGGAAACTAGCCTTTGGTTACTGAATTTCCTTTTGAACATCAAATGACCTTTTTAAAAAATAGTTTCTTATTGATTTTTAGAGAGAGAGGGAGAGAGAGGGAGAGAGAGACAGATATGTCAATGAGCAAGGAATATCATTGATTGGCTGCCTCTTGCATGTCCCCTACTGGGGGTTGAGTCCTGACTCGGAATCCAACCGGTGACTTCTTGGTTCCTGGATCAATGCTCAACTGCTGAGCCACACCAGCCGGGCTCAGATGATATTTGTACGAGTTTTCTCCAAAGCCTTTTCTTTTTTTTTTTTTTTTATAAAGCAGGTGTGAATGACAAGCAGCCACTGCTGGAAGATTTGACTCCGTATTCTCTGAAGTTTCTTTAGGCCCCTACTCTTCTTCAACATAACATTTATCAGGACATAGAACAGAATTCCTCTTAATATGCTATAATATAAAACTATTTTCTTACTAAAGAGAGATAGACAAGGGGTGGTTGGAAGTAAAGAGAGTATTTACTACCCCTGTAAAACAGATGAATCCCTATAATAGCGTTTTCCCCCAGGCACTGGGTGAGGGCCAGAGGAAAGAGGCATCAGTGCAAACAGGGGTGATGAGGTAGCAGAGGGGCAGGGGGCGCACAGCAGAACCATCTCACTGAGAACACAGCCCAGGGAGCCAGGAAGTCCTGAGCAGAGACTCTTGCCATTTTTTGGACCGGAGGGGGTGCAGGGAAAGGGCAAGAAGTGAGAATGTGCTGTGAATTGAGTCAAAGCAAAGTGTTTTCAAGCATGCCCTGTCCTCCTTATAAGGAGGTCTTGGCAGAAAGGAGGTTTTAACAGGGTCTTAGCCAAGGCCCACCCTAAGGAGGTCTCACATGAGGGGGCCTGTGAGAGGAGTGCTGGGCTGGGAATCTAGACATGCATAAGGGCCTGAATGCTCCATTGCAACTCTCTCCAGAGACGACAGTGCACTGGCTGGGCACCAAGTCTGCAGTGAGCAGGCGGCTTTCCTTGGAGGTTTGTCGGGTCAACTCTGTCCACACAAACCGTTTTCTGTTTCCTCTCTGTGCCTTTGCTCACGCTGCTCCACCTCCTCGGAAAAACCTTTATCTTCTCCTTCCCATGAACTCTTGTCCATCTTCTAACCCATATTTCTCTCATCTATATTCAGGTGTGTGAATGACATTTGCTTAAAAATGACCTGAGGCCCGGGAGAGAGGGTCTCCAGCCCAGGCCCCATGTTTTAGAGAGTCCAGCTCTGGAGGTGGCCAACCTATAACCAGAATCCATACCTCCACATTTCTTGAGAATGTCCAGTGTACCCAGAAACCCAGAAGTCCTTGCCCAAAGTTCTTCACCCAATAGTTTGTATGTCAAGGTGCGGTGGGGCATGCCAAGGGCGGTTTTGGGGGATGAGGCTAGATGGAGGTTGAAAAGTACAGGGGGCTGGATTGTCCATAGGTCCTTGCTGTGCTACATGGAGCTTGGTGTAGTCAAATAAAAGGGGCTTCTGAAACTGGAGGCTCAAAGCCTATTATCTCTACCACCACAGAAAATTCACTAGAGTAAAAAGAATTTAAATTCCCACTTGGTTTTCCATGTTGTTATAAAGGTTCATGTGTTTGATAGCAGGCATTTAAAACATAATGTAAAATTTTGTTAGCATGATTTATACCTTTTAAATATTCAGATGAACGGTGTGCAGTTTCTATCCGTGTCCTTTTTTCCCCCCACATCAGCTGTTATATTATTTTTTTTAGTTTTTTTTTTAATTTCTTCATTGATTAAGGTATTACATATGTGTCCTTATCCTCCCCAATACCACCACCACCCCCCAATCATGCCCTCAGCAGTGCAAATACTAGGAGTGGGCCTGCATTTTCTGCAATAGGTATTTTATTTGCAATCTTTAAATTTAACTATATTCTTCTCTGTGGCTTCATAATACTTTGTCTGCTCTTCTATTACTAAACTTTCATGTGGTATATTCCTTAGTGCTCTTAGCTGTACATATTATCTGGTCCTTCTTATTTCACTCTGTTTAGTGTCGATACACTTATTCCCGAGTGTTCACTTTGCTACCAAGGTAAAAACATAACAGGGGGTCCCTTCTTGAACTTACTCCCAAGCTCTACACCCTCACCTGGAACAAATCTCTATCAGACCAGAGCCCTCAAGACATGTCAGGATTACATCTCCAGGCACAGGGTCATTTTGCAGAGGAAGATTGTACAATATGTAAGGAAAATACTCAGTAATCATGATAATAATACAGCAACTAACAAGATTTAGCATTACATGTTATACATTCCCAATGTTTAGCTTATGCTTAACTACATGGCTTACTGTTCAGTCACCCTGCAAAGTAAAAATCAGTATTTCCCTATTAAAGTTGAGGATACAAACACATGAAGATGAATTAACTTGCCCAAATTCACACAGTTTATAAATAACACATCTAGGATTCATGCCCAAGTACATATTCCTTAAGTCCTAATACTCTCTGCTAGATGGTACTTTCTTATCATCTTTTTGTGGTCACTACTACCAAGTGCTTCATACATAATTTTTGTCAATAAATGTCTGTTCAATTCATAAATGAACAAACTAATGAGACGTGGGAGGGGAGATGAGTAGAGAGTAGACTTATAGTTAGAAATAATTATAAAATAAAGGCCATGTACGACAGAATCCACCAATCTCAAAAGGTGTCAGGGCTGCTGGCCGAGGTGGGGTCTGGAGCTGGCAGACCAGCGCCAATCAGAGAGAAAGCCGCAGTGTTGATTTTTTGTTTTTTCTCTAAACCCAGAGCCCAGGATTTGCAACTACTCACCTGAGGCTTTGTTGCAGGGTGGGAGGCACGGACTTAAGATGCCTGAGGAGAGGTGAGGAGGGAAGCAGGGCTGGGAGACGTGGGAAAGCAGTAGCCAGGAGTCCTGCACTGGGTGGAAATAGGCCTCCAAACCGAAATGGCCATTTTTCCTGAGAGGCTTTAGCCACGCCCTGTGGCCTCAGGTCAGGTGATCAGCTTGCCCCACCCTCAGGAGCCAAGCATTTTGAGCTTTTCAGAGGAAACAAAGGCTCAGCTTAAGGGTCTGAAAGGAGCCCTCGGTGACTGGGTTGGGGGAGGGGCCGTCCAGCCTGCAGAGGACAGACACATACATGACTGTAAGAGTATTACCGTCCCATTGGGTAATTGGTGAAAACTGGCAAAATGCAGGTCCTCACATTGTTTAGTGACAGCAGCCGTTACTCAGCTGCAGGCAATTATTTCCATTTGCAAACAAGGCCCTACTATAGATCAGGCTATAGATCCTAAACAACACACTAGATCAGATGGAATGAATTGACATTTTCAGAAAATTTCATCGCAAAACTACAGAACGTACACTCCAAAAATTTATATAGAACCAACAAAGACCCCGAATAGCTGAAGCAATCTTGAATAAGAATAAAGTTGGAGGAACCACAATACCAGATATCAAGTTATTCTACAAAGCCACTGTGCTCAAAACAGCCTGGTACTGGCACAAGAACAGGCATATAGTTCAATAGAACAGAACAGAGAACCCAGAAATCGACCCAAGCCATTATTCTCAGTTAATAATTGACAAAGGAGGCAAGAGCATACAATGGAGTAAAGACAGTCTCTTCACTAAAAGGTGTTGGGAAAATTGGACAGATACATGCAAAAAAAAAAAAAAAGATAAAGAAAGAAAGAAACTAGACCACCAACTCACACCATATACAAGAATGAACTCAAAATGGATAAAAGACTTAAATGTAAGTCATGAAACCATAAAAATATTAGAAGAAACCGTAGGCAATAAAATCTCAGACATCTCTTGTAGCAATACATTTATGGATACATCTCCTAAGGATAATGGAAACTAAGAAGAAAATAAACAAAGGGATTATATCAAAATAAAAAGCTTGTGCACAGCAAAAGAAGCCATCAACAAAATGACTAGAGAGCCCACCATGTGGGAGAACATATTTGCCAATGATACATCCGATAAGGCGTTAATCTAACAAATATATAGGGAACTCACATAACTTAACAAAAGGGAGACAAACAATCCAATTAAAAAATGGTCAAAGGACCTAAATAGACACTTCTCCAAAAAGGACATACAGAAGGCCAAGAGACATATGAAAAGATGCTCAAAGTCACTAATCATCTGAGAGATGCAAATCAAAAGGACAATTAGGTATCACCTCACACCTGTCAAAATGGCTATCATCAGCAAATGACAAATGTTGGCAAGGATGTGGAGAAAAGGAAACCCTAGCACACTGCTGGTGGGAACGCAGACTGGTGCAGCCTCTGTGGAAAACATATAGCGTTTCCTTAAAAAAAAAAAAATGGAACTCCCATTTGACCCAGTTATCTCACTTCTGGAAATATAACCTAAGTAACCCCGAAATACCAATCAGAAAGGATATATGCACCCCTATGTTCATAGCAGCACAATTTATAATAGCTAAGATTTAGAAACAGCCCAAGTGTCCATCAGCAGATGAGTGGATGAAAAATAATACATTAACACAATGGAATACTATGCAGCTGTAAAAAAGAAAGAACTCTTACGATGTGCAACAGCATGAATGGACCTAGAGAGCATTATGGTAAGTGAAATAAGCCAGTCAGAGAAAGGTAAGTATAAAATTATGTCACTCATACGTGGAATCTAATGAACGAAATAAACTGATGCACAAAATAGATCCAGAGACATAGAAGCATGGAACAGACTTTCAAACCTCATAGAGTACGTGGTAGAGGGTGGGTGGCTGGGAAGAGATCACCAAAGCATTTGTATGAATATATGCATAACCAGTGGACATAGACAATGGAATAGTGAAGGCCTGGGGTGGAGGGCAGGGGCAGGCTATAAGAGGTCAATGGGAGGGAAAATGGGATATATGTAATACTTGGAACAATAAAGATAAAATAAAACATGCAAATAACTTCAGTGTGCCTACCACCAATCTAGGGTATTTTTAACATGCAGATTCCTTGGCCTTGCCTTTAGGGATTGTGCAGAGGATGGACTGCATATAGTTTCACAATCCCACCAGATGATTCCAATAAAGAATTCCATGCTTACACTTCGGGTATCTGTAACTGTGAGAAAGTAGGCAAGATATTTTCCCTTATCCTCAAAAAGAATACATGAATAATTTAATCCTGAATAGACTTTGCTAGAAAGAGCCATTTTCAGTGCTTGGGTCCATGTTCCAGTCTCAATCTCAGGGGCCCACAAGTGTGCTGAGGTTCATGCCCCACAGATCAGTATTGCAGGTCAGCATCTCTGGCTGCACCATGGCAGCACCCACCAGTAGGCAGCAAAAGGGCTCCACTGGATGGCCTGGAGCTATCCCCTCTAAATGCATCTCCCCTTCCTCTGGCTCCCTTACCAGCCTTCCTTTCACTTTAGTACCTTTCTTCTTATCTGGGAGTGGATATATTTCCCTGCAAAGTTTTATGAATCTACCTTTTGGATTAGCCACTGGTTTTTAAAACTAATAAAGTATTCACTGTTTTAGTTTATGGTTCAACAGTGGATTACTGGAAAGAGGAAAACAGAGTGAAGTGAAGGAGTTTACTGAGGGACAATGGAAACCCTGAAAATAAAACTGCAAGGAGGGCCGGGCTGGTATAACTCAGTGGTTGAGTGTTGATGGGTCATGGTTCGATTCCCCGTCAGGGCACATGCCCAGGTGTGGGGTCAATCCCCAGTGTGGGGTGTGCAGGAGGCAGCTGATCAATGGTTCTCTTTCATCACTGATGTTTCTATTTCTCTCTCCCTCTCCCTTCCTCTCTTAAATCAATAAAAAATATATTTTAAAATATACACACACAATAAAACCCTGCAATGTAGCCAAACAAAGGACACTCAGTCCATAGAAAATAACTTGATACCATGCCTTCAATTACATCGAAGAATCTGCCAGTGTGAATGGAAAGGGCAGGATACTTTTTATAAGAAGACAGTAAAAGTAAGGACTCATCGTCTATTGTTGATATGGTTATAGTTTTCTCCCAAATCTTGAGACTTAGAAACCAAATTAAGGTAAATTAATAGCTATTTGATTATTTTAAGTGGGAAATAATTATCAAAAATATGTCCATGTAATTGGTAAAATTTCCTTATTTCATAGTACTTCCAAATCATGCTTAGATCTAATTTAATAAAAGACATTGTGAACGTCTGTCTAAACATTTGTTTACCTAGCTAGGTTGCCTTCCAAACTGCTTTAAATTGATGAGGAGGAGGTTTCAAAGGGAATATACTCCAAGTAAAAAGAAAACAGTAACAATAGCATGATTTAAGCTGAAAAGCAGGTGGGACGGTGTTTCTGATTTAGCAAAATAGAGAACTCTGACACTGAAGCGAACAGTCCAGAGAACCCCAATCTTAAGATAGCTCACCTGCAGAACCCCACAAAGGTTCCATTACAATGCACACCAAATAGCTGTGGCAGTGCCAATGGAACTGAAAGCATTGAGCCTAACAGATTCCCTCCCATCAACCCACTCAGCAAAAAACTAACCTATCCCCACGCAGAAGACTGCCAGCTCACTCTCTGGAGATACTAACTCAAGAAAAAATCCAGAGACACCAGGTCCGACCTGGCACTGGAAGCAACACTGAAACCGGGGGGCTGATTGAAGGACTGTATTCCACCCACAAGACCCACAGCTGTTTCCTGATTGTGCTCTCAGGGTGGTGGCAAGATTCTCTCCCTCAGCATGAGATTAGAGACTTCCCTCAGAAGAATTGACCGTACCAAGGGAAAAGGAATTTAGTGATTTTAGAAATCAGACATCATGCAACTACTTCATGAGATTTTTGAAATTGAAGTGCTAGTTGCTACTGAGAAATCCTTTCCCTACATTGAGAGGTTCCAATCAGCTGTTCGGTGCTTCAGTCTTCATATATCAGACAACCAAGGGCTGCCTGGTGCTTGAGGAAAGCTGTGCCAGGAAATGTGGAAACCCAAACAAACAAGATGGAGGAATTAGAAATAAACAGCCAACTCGGAATAAGGGGAAAAAACCTTTAGCAGCAAAGCAATCATAAGAAATATCCAGTAGTGTATCCTCAAAAGAATATTTAAGTATTTAAAAATGAAGCTGTAAACAGAAAATACTTATCTATAATAATAAAAGTGTAATATGCTAATTAGACCGGATGTCCTTCTGGATGACCTTCCGGATGAAGCTGGGGCTGCAAGGGAAGCCCGGGTCCTGGGTACCAAAGGGAAGCCGGTGCCAGCAGCCAGGGGTAGGAAGGAAGGTCTACTCTTGCATGGATTTCATGCATCGGGCCTCTGGTAGTATATATAATCCTATATAATAAAAGGTTAATATGCAAATTGAACCTAATGGCGGAATGATCAGAACGACTGCTTGACCAGTCACTATGAGGCACACTGACCACCTCTGGGTCCCTTTCCCCTGCTGGCAAGCTCCCATCGCCCGATGGTGAATGGGGAAATGGGGGTAGGTGGTGGTGGGGGCAGGGCCTGCTGCCAGCAGCCGGGGAAGATGGCCCTAATTGCAGGCCAGGCCTAGGGACTATATCCGCGCGTGAATTTTGTGTGCCAGGCCTCTAGTTATATATAGTATATGCTATACTATATATTATATGTAATGTATATTCAATATATAATAATATATGCTCTGGAAATACCTTTTCATTAATCTTACAATTTCTGTGGTATCCAGTAAAGTCCTGAACAAACAACACCAAATTTGGCAATTTTTTTTTCATACCCATTAGGATGCCTCATTAGGTGATGCCATGTATGCAAATGAAAACTGTGAGTTATTCAATGAGCAGGACCAGAAGTGGGCACTAATTATCAGGAAGCAATTCTGAGCTCTGAGCTGCCCACGGGATTTCAGACTGAGGTTATAAAGCCACTCGCCTCAACCACACAGACTGTCAGGCAGGAGACATCTGGGTGGGCAGGGATCGGCACCTCCGTCCGGCTTCGGAAATCAGCATTGCCAACCACAAACACCCAGCGTCTCACCATCCACTTTAAAAGCAAAAACACGCTTCCCATCCTCCACATATCCATATGCCATCCTGGAGAGAAGCCAGGGAGACATCAGGAAATTGAATCTCTGCAAGGCGAAGAATATTCCACAAAACAAACTGTTTCCGTTACCAATTTTGAACACGATAGTACTGACAATTGACTCTCTAATCCCTTTAGTCATCTTGTGAAAACTTAAGACAAAGGCTCGGTGAGTCCAAAACAAAACAAAGGCCTTATATTTTCACTGAACACAGAAGGAGTCCTTTGAATAAATTAGCTTAACTATTTATGCACCTCACGGGGCCAGTTGACCAGGACTGTCACTGAACCATGTTACTTGCAAGACAAGCCATCCCCTTGCCTGTCCCCGTGCCCCTGATCCCCTGTATGACTCTGTGTGTATGTCCCGGCTCCCCTTGGCTTACCCCTTCTGTCACAATCTGAAGCTTCGGTGAATTTATGATTTTAGCCTCACACCTTTCTCCTCTCATGTTTCCCCTTGCTCTTCTTTGCTTTTCAAGGTAGTTAATTCTATGGTTGTCACAGAAATTCCGTTCACAGAAGAAGATCCCTCAGAGACTGTTTTTATTGGAAAAAGAAATAACTGAAGACTGAGAAGTGGGCTTGTGAGGTGAATGACAGAAGAAGAAAAAGAAAGTTTCTGCAATGCAGGCTCAGGACAGGAGACAAAAACGCCAGGGCCCAGATGTCCACGAGAGGGTGGGGGAGGC
Organism: Myotis nattereri; assembly: GCF_964212035.1. Taxonomy (NCBI): domain Eukaryota; kingdom Metazoa; phylum Chordata; class Mammalia; order Chiroptera; family Vespertilionidae; genus Myotis; species Myotis nattereri. Next base: position 23,354,284 of record NC_138088.1, read on the forward strand.
AGGTCAAGAAGGTCCTTCTAGACTTTGTGGTGCTCTAGCATGAGGTTATAAACAGAGCGGAATGCCAGGATGCCCGCTTTAGTTAAAGGCAAGTCAACGGTGAATAAGAGGACACACATACGTTTTCCATAAAGAGTTGTAAGTTATGCTGCAGGGTGGAGCGCTCACAGACAGGAGGGTCTGTTCTCTGTGGACAGCTTCAAGGCCCTCATGCTTCTGTGTATGTAGGTGTGAGTGCGCTGACAGGAGATCTGGTTCTCTTTGTCCCACATGATTTTTTACTGAATAAATCCTACTGACCTGGATGTCTTTCCCCGCCCCACCCCCTCACCCCCACCCCCTGTTATGACAGTGCCTGCTAATTGGCTGCTCTGTGCACCCCCGCCTGGAGCTGCTGCAGATGCTGTGCCGCTGCTTTTGCTAAATCTTGAAGTGGCCTCTTGCACACGTGACACTCTCCTGCTTGGGCCTGGTGAGGAAAATACTACTCCAGATGTGAGAAGACAAACACCCATTTTATTCCCAAACTATTACCAACAATGGGGGAGAGAACACAGGCTATGTATGAATACCCAGTGATACCCAGAGATAAAGGGCTGGAGTTTTTTTAAGTGCTAGGTAGGAGTGGGGGGTGGGAGAGAGTCCTAGGCTAACTGTATTTGATAATTGGCTTTACCCAAAGAAGAAGTAAACTTTCTTTTATCTTCATGAAGGGAGTCATTTGACAACTTGGAACAAGGCAAGCCCCTGGTTAGGCTCTTGTCCTCAACAGAAAGTAGGATGTAGGGGCTCTATCTGCCTTGATGATCAGATTTCAAAGAGGTAGCTCCCAGGTCCTTGAGAATCACAGTCCCGGGTTATAAAACTGGGAAGAACCTGGGAGAAGGTTTTACACACGTTTCAAAGGAGCAAAGGAAGGGATTACAACTACAAGTTTTCTAAGGGAAATGCTCTAAGAAAAGGGAGACCAGGGGCTGTGGTCATGAAGAAACCTCTCTGAAGCTTAGTGAAGCTGAGGGGGATGAATGTTCAGGCCTCCTTGGTCAGGCCACAGTAATGGTCATTGCTGTGGGCACATCGATGCTTCAGTAGCTCCAAGTGGAGCAGCAAGGCAGCCATCAGTCATTTGGATCATTGCTGTCAGTGACACTGTGCTGACTTTGTTTCCACTATCACCAGTGTCTCATCAGTGTCAACTCCATTCATTGTCAAATGACTATTTATTTACCTATGTCAATCTATATCAGCGGTTCTCAACCTGTGGGTCGCGACCCCTTTGGGGGTCGAACGACCCTTTCACAGGGGTCGCCTAAGACCATCGGAAAACACATATATAATTACATATTGTTTTTGTGATTAATCACTATGCTTTAATTATGTTCAATTTGTAACAATGAAATTGGGGGTCACCACAACATGAGGAACTGTATTAAAGGGTCGCGGCGTTAGGAAGGTTGAGAACCACTGATCTATATGAATGAAAAATGCTAGCCACAGAAATAATATATGTTGTATATGGAAAAAGGATCGGAAAGAATACCATGGTTTTCTATAGGGAGTAGTCTGAATAGGTTAAGATGAGTAGCCATATCAATAAATTATGAACACTTTACTTTTAATGACTCGCCATTGGTCATTAAAAAAGGCAAACATATGCATTCTTGCATCTGCTCAAGGATGAGGGGAGAAGGAAAAGAAGGAAAGAAAAACCCAAACACAATGGCTGCACAAAGATCCCTTCCCTTCACAGCAAGGGCGTGGAAAGCACTCAGAGACTGTTCCCTGAGCACACTGGATCCTGTGTGCTCCAGCAGAGAGTTGCCAGGGGTTTTATGAGCAGAAGTTGTTAATGCCGGCAAATGGATGCTACTCTCCCACTCGGGTTATAAAGGGGAAGCAGATGTTCCTGTGCAACTAACCCAAACACATTGCGAAAGGCTGCAGACATTTTCCCATTTCAATTACCATAATTTAATGCCTAGAATACATGCCCAAATGCGTTTCATGGCGGAGGACCAGCACATCCCCTGTAATGCAAACCGGGTCCCCAAACTCTTCTGTATGTGTTGCTCATTTTCAGAGATGAAATCATTACCCTGCATATGAGTGCAAAATGTACTTTTGTTGGTGTAGCTTCAACGATTGCAAAGGTTTGTTATCCTGTAATTTTCATTATAGATTTCTTAACGCGTTTTTGCATTTTAACATTTTCATACAGTGACTTTTTGCAATTGCTAGTATTTAGCTGAATTATTTTTCTAAGTAAAAAAAAAGCATTTTATGAAAATAGAAACAAATATGAAAAGTATGGAAATATTTGTGGTGGATTATGTACAAAAAACTTAAAATGATTGTAATTCATACATATGCACATAAAAATGTATTACCAACAAAAATATGAGTGAGTCATTTATTATTGGTAGATTATGAAAATTTTGCACTTGTCTTTCTTTAGCATCTGCATTTTTAAAGTTCTGTTAATTTGCATTAAGAAATATTTTAAGTACCTAATGTGATGTAGAAAACATGCTTTGATATAAAATTTAAAGAAACATAAAACTTAGATGTTCCCTCTCTAATACCTCAAACTGAAAAATTGCCTATATTTGAAAAATATATTTATGTATTTTCATAAAAATTTTCTTAATTAGTCATATAATATATCACTTGCAAGAACAACAGAAAAAAATCTTACCCTCATAATAAATTATTTGGATTTTGGTCTATTTCTTTAACATAGTTTTTATTTTATTTTTATTTATTTGTTGATCACTGGAAAACCTAAGAGATTTTTAAGAAGAAAAGCATTCATAGAAAAATAATTGCACATTATAAATATGCTAAATAAGTCTTCTTTTCATGACCTTGAGTTCCTTAATCTTTCTTCCCATAACAAAGAGTATTACCTATATACAATGTATTCGTAAGAGTCTACATATAAAACAGGAATAGTGTGTGTTGAATGAGTATATAAAGAGAATACATAAATGGTTTCATACAGTGTTCTTTACTGTCCTTTATTCACTAAAAATTTTGCTTCTAATTTTTTCATAACTAAGCGATTGCATATTGTTCTATTATTTGTCTCTAGAGTAAATTAATAAATCCCATGTTTTTAGAGATTTTGTTTATTCATTTTCAGTGTTTTACACTTCACAGTTTGAACAAATGAATAATCTCTGTGCATATATGTGAGTATATTTTTTATGGGACATATTTTTGAAAAATAAATTTTCTGGTCAAAAGAATCCGCTTTAAAAAAATATTTTTGATATATAGTGAAAAAATGTTCTTCACACATTTTATACAATTTATATCAATATATCACTGTAGTAATTCACATAGCTTTGCTAAGAGATATATTTTTATTAAGAATATTTTAATTAAGGTTTTAATTTGTATTTTTTTAACTTGATTTTTGCAATCAGTTAAAAGTCATTTGCCTATTTTGTGCACGTGCGTATATGTGTATAGAATAGTTTGTTTATGCTTCTGGCTATTTTTCTATTGGCTTGTTTGGTTTATTTTTTTCCATGAGCTGTAAGAAATCTTTATGCACTAATAAATTTAGTCCTTTGTCAGCCATATTCTTTGCAAATATTTATTCCCTATTTTATTACTCATGTCTTTTGATTTGGTTTATTTATCTGCGTCCAGATTTATTGACCTGGCCACTGCTTCGAGTGCTGTCAGTTGAGAGTGTCCAGCTGTTAGCCCCCGACAGGAAGCCTCCCCCTCATTTTACCTGCTTTCTGCAGGCCAGTCTCTTATGGAGGACTGGGATTCAATGACTGATTCATGCTGGGGTATAAAGGGCCCCAAATTTGGCCTAATGTGAGACAGCGCTGATGGGCTGTTTTAACTGCAGAGGTCCTCCTGGGGTCAGCTGAGGCTCGCGCTGGGTTTGCGTTGCAGTTTAACTTCTCCCTCTGCCCTCCCGCACTTCCTTCTTCTTCCTAAACAGTCGCTGATTTCAAGGACACTCCTTAATAAACACCCTGCTCACTAAATTCTGAATCACAGTTTGCTTCCAAAAGAGTACACTGTCCTCCCCTACCATACACACAGCATTTACAGATACAACTGAAACTCCCTTTATATCTCCCTTAATCCAATATATGCCATCCAGAATTCAGTGCATTCCTGTGTCCATATATAATACTAGAAGCCCAGTGCACAAAAACTTGTGCACTGGGGAGGGGTCCCTCAGCCCGACCTGTGCCCTCTCACAGTCTGGAGCCCCTTGGGAGATAACCACCTGCTGTCTTAGGCCCACTCCCCAGGTGGCAGATGGCAGGCCTGATCCCACGGGGCAGGCGGCATCCGGCGCTGCCTGCCCGCCTCCCCGGGTCGCAGATGGCAGGCCCGGATCCCGCACTGCCTGCCTGCCTCCCCCGGTCACAGATGGCAGGCCCGGATCCCATGGGGTGGGCGGCCTCCAGCACTGACTGCCCCGCTGCCCTGGGTCGCACACGGGAGGCCCAGATGGCAGCGGGCGGCAGCTCGCGTTGTGCTGCTCTGCCTGCAGTATGCAAATTTAACGGCCATCTTTGTTGGGTTAATTTGCATACTCTTCTGATTGGCTGATGGGCATAGCGAAGGTATGATCAATTAGCATATTTGTCTTTTATTAGTGTAGATTATATATACAGGGTACAGCAAAATAGGTTTATAGGTGTATGAACAACAATTATAATTGTATTATTATTTATTAATTATTGTATTATTTTCCTTATAAACAACCATAGGCCTACTTTTGCCCTGATCTGTATAATTCACTAAGTATATATCTATTAATAACATGTTATATATTATTATAATGTAAATTATAAATATATAAGTTCAAATATACATATATTAATAAATTATGTTGAATATCATTTTGCACACTTAAAATTTTCTAAGGCCCGTATCAACATAGTTTACCATTTAATTTTTTTCACTAACATTTTCTTAGATTCAACTCTTTGATAGAAATGGTCTAACTCATTACTTTACCTGCTATTCGGTATTCCATTACATAAATATATCTGCTCTCCATTAGCAAAACAAATGCTAATGGTCATTTGTTTTGTTTTTCACTGTAAGGAATATTTTTTTGTCATGCATATGTGTATTTTTCACTGTAAGGAATATTTTTTTGTCATATATATATATATATATATATATATATATATATATGCATATATCTTGGAGTGAAAATGCTTGGTCAGAAGAGAAGGAAATATGTAATATTACTCGAGAATTCCAAATTTCTTAAAGCTGAGTTTTCACAATTGTTCTAATTTTAAATATGTCCTCCAAATGACTCCTTGCCCATCCATTAGATAGGCAGTTGGGTGGAAAACTCACCTTCTATTAAACTAGATGCTAACTGCACAGCAGGTGGAAGATAAATTTTGGATATTAGTCCCATTAATGATAGTACCTTCAACCCAGTCCCTGAAGTGGGACATCTGAAAGCCACTTTTGGAAGGCTTTAATTGTCTTTAATTATTTTTTTAAATATTCATTGCTTAGCATTGAACCTTCTTTTCTCTATTAACCTCAAAACTCTCATGCTGTAATAAGTTTGAAGTTCTGGCCTATATATTTTTTTTACAAGCATCCTGTGTTAGAAAAAGTCTCCAGGCGATTTTGACTCTTTCAGGGTACTGGAATTCAAGTTATTTCTGTGCTTGCTCTCTTCAATCCAAACAAGGGAGAAAACAAACACTTCCAAAATATACTCCCTCTCCCCCCCGTCCCCCCAATTTTCATTTGTGAGAGGATATGAAAACTGGGTTCTGCATCTCCTCCCTGTTCCTCAGACACTGAGCTTTGCCTGGCCTTCAAACATGATCATTTCAGTGAGTGCTCTTACCTGGGAGCCAAATGCTGCAGACTCTTTACTACTCCATCCCTGATTTCTCTGCCAGGAACAGCTCTCACTGAACTGAATCTCCTGTAATGTCACAGCTCTTCCTCACACTGTAATTAATAACCATGAAATATCTAGTGTCTCTGCCTCGAGGCTGCTCCAAGGGAAATAGCTGTATGTTTCTCCTTTGCTCAGGTTCAGATCCTTCCTACGAGCAAGCACATGTATTTCTGTACAATTGGACGTCGCTAAGCTTCCTCTGAGAAGGTTGGGAAGCAGTTAAGTCAGAGATGAGTCTGAATCCTGAACTCTGCTACTCTGCGCTTGTGTTCCTTCAGGTGCGTTCATCAAATTCTCTCTTGCTTTATCTGCAAAATGATAATATTTTAACCTGTCAGCCTATCTTTGAGAATTAACTAGGAAAATTCATGCGTAAATTTCTAAAGGAGTGCCAACAGTAGGCATTTAATAATTTTTATCTTGATTTACTATTTCATTTCTCTTGGATTTCTGAAATTATTTCTCATATACTTCTCATTGAATTGTAAACTCTTATTTCATTTAAAAATATTTACAATGAATTTAAAATAGCAAAATATTTGAGGGTATTAGAAGTACTGAAATATTTTATTGTTAAATAAAATAACCATAAATCGTTTACCTCTGCATCAAATAAATAATTGTATTATTTTATTTATGTGCAATGTAGACTTGATATCTATGTTGATGTTTTTGGCTTTGTCATATGTCCTGCCATTTCTATTTCCATTCCATGTTGATTATGATATTTCCAATATGTTGTATTTCCAACATACATCCTTATACTTCAGTGCATAGTGGGGCACATACAGAGGTGGGCAAAAATAGGCTTACAGTTGTAGGTGAAACACAGAATTTATTCTTGATTTGTTTTTAATCCTCATCTGAGGACATGCTTACAGAGTAGAAGGGAAGGAGGGAGAGGGAAGGAAAGAAGGAGGGAAGGAGGGAGAGAAAGAAGTTGAAAGGGAGAGAGAGAAGCAGAGATGTGAGACAGAAACATCAATTGGTTGCCTTCCATATGTGCCCAAACTGGGGATCTAACCCCAAACCAGGTACGTGCCCTGACTGGGAATCGAACCTGCAACCTTTTGGTGCCCAGGATGATGCTCCCACCAACTGAGCCACACCAGCCAGGCCACGGAGTTTATTCTTGTATTATTATTAATTATTGTGTTATTTTTTATTATTAACCTACTTTTGCCCACCCCTGTACTTCTTTCACTAACTCCAGTAAGATTTCTAGTTTCCAACATTTTGAGAACTCACCAGGTAACTTTATTATGTTTTCCACGACCTATCTTGAAAAATAGTCTCTTTAAAATTATTTTTCATAATTATATTTAAATAAGTGTCCACTGCTGGACATTTCAAAGTGAAACAATGCATGTATTCCTGTATGATTTACTTCCGTTTTTTGTTAAAGGGTGTTTTTTTTTTTATTAAATCACTTTGTTTTCAGATTACTTCCTGCCTTTTAGAAAACAAAAGATTCAGAGAGGTAGCGATATATTTATCCATGTTGTTGTAAATAAATGCTCTTGAAACTGCAGCATAAGAAATATATACAAACTTTTATAAAAGTGCATAGGAAAGAGAGTAAAGATATTTAAAAGAAATCCACAGTTTGTTGTCTAAATAAACTTTGAAAATGAGGAGGAAAGCTATGACTATAATACCTTTGTAGGTAAATGTTTCAAGAGAAAGAATGTTTAGACAATATTGAATATGCTATAGACCATATTACCATTGCAAAGCATATGTTCTTTGGAAGTAAGAGAACATAAACCTACTATACAGATGAAAATAGCAAAATTTGGACTCACATGAGAGAAATGCTCAACATCTAAACTTTAATGAATCCATAATGAACCTACAAATTGAGAATTAACACCTGTTCTGGATCATTATCACTAGTGAAGTGCCAAGTGGAGACTTGTTTATATGTGGGAAATGCTATTATTCTTCAAGGTCAGCTGCTAATATGTATCATTTACCTAAGTGTTTCTATTAACAGCCTCATATCAATGTTGGGGGGAAAACAGTTAGAGTATGACTTATTTGCCAATTTTTTCCACTAGGATAAAGTGAGGGAGTTATTTATCCAGAGTCACAGACCAGAAAATTTCCCCAGCTGTAACTAGGATAATACTACCTTGGAACAAAGTGGTGACAGATGGACAAATGATGTGTGATCTTTAGCCATATTCTGAAGTATGTTGGGTACTAGCCATGAGGACAACGGGGGTGTTGAATGATTGTCTCAGAACTTTTCTGGAGGGATCAGACCCAGTAAATGAGCCTGACTGATTACTCTTCTCCTCTGTGGACTAGAAACATACTGCCAAGTACATTCTCACATTATAAACAACAAAGATCCAAAACCAATGCACTCCTATATAGCAATGTGTCCCCCATGCAAGCCAACGGCAAGTTTGAGTCCTGTGAAAGGACAAAAGAGATAAGAAGCAAAACAATGGGTCAAAAAGGAAGGAAAGAGGAAAAGAAAGTGACAGGCACGGTGGAGGCACATATATTTCTGTCTCTGTATAATAAGTTCCCAGGGGGCCGGTTTCCACAGGTTGCATTTGATTAGCTCAGATGCCAGATAAGTGTAGAAAACTAAGAAGTCATTCCCAGTCACAAATAGTTTAATGCTGTTAAAGAATCTCGTGCATTTTTAGTGTTTTGTTTTTCAGTGAAAGGATCCTTTGTTTCAATTAGATGTTAACTTTACTAGAAATTGTATTTACTTCTAAGTGGACATATTTGAGATCTTAAGAGTTATTTAGTCTAACTTGGAGCCACAACCTGAGCAAAGCATCTTTATTAGGAAAAGTGAATGATTTTTTATATAGAAAACATGCTGGTTGTAGTGGTAGAAATGTGTTATTTACTGATGATCAGAAAGTAAAGAGCTATAGATAAACATTTATTATGTCTAATTCATTCTTGCTAGCCCTTTTTGAATACCTACCATGTGCAAGGCAACATGGCAGACAGCTTGGGATCGCTGATCTCAAAAAGGTAAAGTCTCACAGAGGAAATGATATGGAGACCTCAGCGTGGAAAGTTTTAAGGGATGTAAGAAACAGGAAAATAAATGGGTATGTGAATTTAGAGAAGATAGGAAGTTTATGGGAGGGTCCAAACTAAAGGGAACATTTAGCTGCTGGAAATGATGGGTAAACAAGCTTTCAAAAGATTGTTTCCTTAGGAACACCAATCAGCACCAAGCTACAAAGAGAAAGCAGGAAGCAACTGAAGACCAGAAGCAAAAAAAAAAAAAAGAAGAAGCTGGTTTTATGAGAGATCTCACTGCCCCCAAATCTCCCTCTGGCAGACCCTGAATCTCCTTTCCAGACCAGTACCTGTGCTTTTCCTGCATTCCGCTCCTTTTTCTTTGAGAAACAATTGTCAATCCCTTTCTTCAAAATAGCCTCAGAAGTAAGGGATTTGGATATAGTAATCCAGTTTGCCAATCCATATTGTTTGAATATGGAAGGTTATTTAAGAAGTTGCTGGAACACTTCTTTGTTACTTATTAGTCCTTTATCTTAGGACTCGTAAAAAGCAGTAAGCCACAAATTGAACACATCATGATTAAAACAATCAGCCACATATTTTGACTTTTTTTAGGAAAATTAACCAACTCAGAAGCAGTGGTGAGAAAACAGATGTTGGATTGGGACAATAGGTGAGAGAGAGAGAGAGAGAGAGAGAGAGAGAGAGAGAGAGAGAGAGAGAAAGAGAGAGAGAGCTGCCTCCTTCTACTGAATCACTACTTGTATTCTATTATTCGAATGCACCCTGTATACTTTCTTCAAATACATAAAAACTTTCTTCAAAATTGTTATATATTGTAAGAACTACATAAAGCTGTACCATCCAAGCTTTCCTATGTGTGTGAATTTTGTACCCTAGTTGATGTGTGTGTGTGTGTGTGTGTGTGTGTGTGTGTAAACTAACAATAAATCACTATGTTCTCTTCTAAGATAAGATAATGCATATAGACATGTGAAATGTGGGGTAATTAATTATGTGTTATTTTTTAAAAAATTGTTGACAGTGTTGGAAGGGTGTTTGAACTATTTCTGTAATATATTTAAATAAATTTTGTAGATTGCCATCCATTACCTCCATCATATTGCTAATTGTAGTTAATTACAGGACAAATAAATGGAAAAGATACTTAAAATTAGAGGGTACATTTCATTTCAATGAGATGCCTTATGTCTATTCATTTGTGGGTACTAATAATTTCTGTCACTTATTATCATGGGTTCTTTTCCACTTACAATTACAAAGTCTGTACAAAACATTTTTATTAAATTACAACACATCCAGGTTCATTTCTTGGATTGGTTTGAAGTTGTGGATGAAAAAGGGGCCATGTACTAAATTTGACCAGCTCAGTGAGACCTCTGTGGCAGCCTTACACATTCAGAGACCAAAGTGACCACATAGGATGGTCTGGAATTAAAGCTTACTAACTAAAAGCAGTTCATGGCAGGTAGTTTGTCATGTCCTAGGGCAGTACTTTTCCCTAACGAAGGTCAATCTTCACCTTAACTGAAGCTGTCATCTTTTTTAGTCTTTTTTTTAATCCTCACCAAGGACATGTTTATTGACCTTAGAGAAAGGAGGGGGAGAGAGAGAGAGAGAGAGGAGAGAGAGAGAGAGAGAGAGAGAGAGAGAGAGAGAGAGAGAGAGAGAGAGAAAGAGATCAATGTGAGAGCAAAACATTGATCAGTTGCCTCCCATAGGAGTCCTAACCTGGATCAAATCCACAGCCTGAGTATGTGCCCTGACCAGGAATCAAACCTGTAACCTTTTGGTGCACAGGACAATGCTCCAACCAGCTAAGCCATACCAGCCAGGGTGAGCCTGCTTGCCTTTCACATGTAAGATAACATACTTGATGACATACCTTTGGAATAGCAAAGTAATCGCCCCCCTCAACCCCTCAAAGCACAACCACCTCACCAGAGCAGAGACCACAGATCCTCTCATTGTTATACCCACAAATGTAAAAGAAATATGTGTCTATTCCTTCTAATTTTTATTCAACCCCAGAGATGTCCCTGCTTTGCTCTCCCATACCTCCCTAATGTATCACCAGTGGATTTTATGTAACCCCCTTATACCTCCTCGTTTCACTGTTATGTATAAAATAAGGTGCCAACCTGCCATTATTTGCAGCATTTTCTCAACCCATTGAGATTTTGCTTCCCAGCAATTATTGTCAATTTGGTGCAAATAAACTCATAAAAATTCTTACAGGTTTGGACTTTTCATATGTTGACAGAATGAAAGAACTCACTTCACACCAAATGAAGTGTGGCACGGGCTCATGCTCAGGAACTCTATTGATGTTACCTGGTTCTCCACAGCCCTAGTTAGACAGAATGGTGGAATGACCTTGTAAAGGCTCAGTTGAAGTTGAAGTTGTTAATGGGCACACCTACACTTTGATTCTCAAGCACAACACTCAACCATGAGACTTTCTATCCTCTCACTAGCTGAGGACAAACCTGGTATGAATAGTTGAGAGAATGTGCAGCATAGAAAGGTATGCGTTCTAAGAACTGCTAAATTTCCTTCATAAACTAGGCTACTTACACCAGACATTCTACTTTCTGTGCTGTACAACTCAGAATAGCATTTAGCAATAAATTAGCCTCTGGTAGAAATCCCCCGTGGGCTTTATTTGTTCGCGCTTTTAATTAATTTGCTGAAAGCAAACAATAATCCCACCATATTATGTGAGACTGCTCATTGCACAGAACAGTGAACCTAGCTCCTGTTTTTCATTGAAAACCACCTTTCTCAAAAAATAGTTTTGGCTCATTTTCTTCACAAAAAATAAAGGAAAGGAAAAATTCTTTGACAAAATTCCATTTTGAAAACTGAGGATATAAAATATACCTTTTCTTGTAAAATATTAAAAAATAATGTTTTTCTTTCACTTGAAATAATTGCAAGGTTCAAGTTTTATGTCCCCAACCGACTTGAATATTTTTCTCATTATTTGTGCTTTCCATATAAATAATAAACATAATTTAACAATTCAAGAAATAGTCTCTGAAAAAGTGATTTAGCATTGAAATCCCATGGGAAAAAAAATCCCACAATACACTTGGTTGAGCTGACTTTTTAAAAAATGTGACTAAAATATCACACGTAATACCAAATATAGTCAAAGCAACACATCTTTAATTTGGCAAATTAAATTATTTCAGGATGGAAATTATGTATTGTGCTTAAACATATCAGCTCTTTATTATGTTGTACCTTTTCTCAAATATTCATGTCAGGTTTGTCCTCAGATAGTGAGAGGATAGAAGTTTTTGTGATTAATGTTGTACTTGAAGAACAAGCATAGGTGGACCTGTTAACAGCAATAAGGCACATTAAAGGGACCTACCTTTGCCCCAGGTTAGTCCCCAAGGTGGTACTAACATTTTATAGCTCTTCCTGTTTTAGCTATATTTCATTGATAATGTTGCAAAGTGTTGGAAGTTCATTAGAAACAAAACAAAACAAAAAATCCCAAAAGCACAATTACTTTCAAATAAGTAAATTTACAGAATGGAGTAGCTAGATTGTAATGTAGTTACTCATTTATTTAATACTAGGGGCCCAGTGCACAAATTTGTGCACCTTGAAAGAAACTGTGGACCTTGAGGCTGCAGTAGGCACAGGGGAGGGTCTTGGCCCATCCCCCGTGACTCTGCCTGTCCCCTCCCACCACAGCCCCTGTCCCCTGTCTGCTAGCAACCCTGTTCCCACTGCCACTGCTCCCATGCTGCCACGGCTCCCACGCACTGAGGGTGCCAGCCCCGCTCACACCCGCTGATGATGCAGAGTGAGTGACTGGGACCAGCACTGGGCACCAGCAGCGGATGCAAGCAGCAGCTCTGGCACTGGCAGCAGGTGCAAGTGCCAGGTGGGACTGCGATGTGTGGGAGCAAGGAATTTTCAGTAACCACCAGAGGCTTGACCCGATGACAGCAACTGGTGCACCGTCCTTGGCCTGGTGCCCCTGCTCACCTGCTCCACCATCCCACCATGCCCAACGCCCACCATGTTCTGCACACGCTCCCTGGTAGTCAGCACACATCATAGCGACCAATTGTTCAGTTGTTTGGTTGTTCAGCCATTCTGTCTATTTGCATATTAGCCTTTTATTATATAGGACTAGAGGCCCAATACACCAAATTTGTGCAAGAGTAGGGCTTTCGCCCTAACTGGTTTGGCTCAGTAGATAGAGCGTCGGCCTGTGGACTCAAGGGTCCCAGGTTCGATTCTGGTCAAGGGCATGTACCTTGGTTGCGGGCACACCCCCAATGGGGAGTGTGCAGGAGGCAGCTGATCAGTGTTTCTCTCTCATCGATGGTTCTGGCTCTCTACCCCTCTACCTTCCTCTCTGTAATGAATCAATAAAATATATAGAAAGAAAAAAAAAAGTAGGGCTTTCTTCCCCGGCTGCTGGCACCAGCTTCCCTCTGGCACTCAGGACCCAGGCTGGCTTCCCTTCAGCCATCCCCAGACACCTGAAACCTGGCTTCCCTCTGGCCCCAGCTTTGTCCAGAAGGACATCCAGAATGACATCCGGTCTAATTAGCATATTACCCTTTTATTATTATAGATTATCTACACCAGGCCTACACCAAGCAGTGTCCTCAATACTATACAAGGACACTCTCTATAACAAATTGGTACAGCAGTATTAAAAATAAAAGCATGAGAAAATACAAGACATAAAGAAACCCAAGTACAGTGGGGCCTTGACTTACGAGTGTCCCGACTAACAAGTTTTTCGAGATGCGAGCCGTCTCTCAGCCGATTTTTTGCTTTGAGTTGCGAGCTAAAATTCGGGTACCAAGCCAGCTTCAGATACCCCACCGCTAGTTGGTGCAGCGAATGTCACAGTGAACGCCACAACATCAGCCCAGCATCACCTGTCTCACTCGTTCACTTCTTGATTTGACATACGAGTAATTTGAGTTACGAGCTCTGTCACGGAACGAATTAAACTCGTAAGTCAAGGCCCCACTATAAATGGCACAAGAACAAATTTGTTGGTGTACAATCTTATATTTGTTGTATTAGTTTCAGGTATACAATATACTGATGCCACATTTTTATTTCTTACAATGAGATACCCAACTAAATCTACTGGTCCTATGTTATTGTGCAACTTATAACAATATTATTAACTATATTCCCCTTCCTCTTGTCTCTCCCTCCCTTCTTGTAACAGTCCCTTTGGTTTCTGTGGCTATGAGTCTGTGTTTATTTTGCTTTGTATTTAGAGTTACATATAAGTGAAACCATATGGTATTTGTCTTTCTCTGTCTGACTCATTTCTCTAGCATAATACCCTCTAGATTCATCCATGTTGTCACAAATGTCAAAGCTTTATTCATTTTTTTTCCTGGGTAATATCCTATTGGATGGATAGAGAGATGGTAGATGATAGATAGATAGATAGATAGATAGATAGATAGATAGATAGATACCATATCTTCTTTATCCATTCATCTATCAGTGGACATGTAGGTTTTTCCACATATTGGCTATTATAAATAAAGCTGCAGTGAAGATAGGGGTACATATATCTTTTTGAATTAGTATTCTATTTTTATTTTTTAAAAATACCCAGAAGTGGAATTGTGGGGTTATAAATTTATTCATTTGTTCTACAAAAATTTTTGTCACTTACTATGTAAAATCAGGCCAGCTACTCAATTTCTCTGAACTGCAGTTTCCTGCTCAGTAAACTAGGGATGATATTTATGACAATCTCAAAGAATCTGTGAAGAGATCAACCCATATAATGCATTAAAGCTCTTGCCAAATTTCTGGCATAAAGAAGGTGCTCATTTCATGTTATCTATTGCAATTCAATCATATGACGATTCTACAAATAGTATTGTATTTGTCATTTCAAAGATAAAGGATTTTAGAAAGCTAAAATGATACAAGTCAAAATAAAAAATGTATTTCCATATATAATCAGTTTTTCAAATTTCTATGAAAGCCATTTTAATTTGGGGTATGATTCTACGGATTCTGATCCACACTGTTTTATGAAATAAAAACTTGATGGTGTTCCACCCCTACACCATCAAGGTCTATCATATTGTTAATATTCATGCAAAACTATTATTATTAATAGATGATATTTCTAATAATGAGAGAGTTCCTTATTTCCCAGTAATGAATGAAGTACTTGTTAGACATGTGTACACATACAATGGAAATCTCTCGGGATAAAGGCATGGGTTGGAGCAGATTGTGTTGTCTTGATATGAGAATCCAGAAAATCTAAAATGTGGTGGTTGGTAGAATTCTTAACACCTTAATATAAAAAAAAATTATGAGATCTGGTTATTTGACCAGTTTTAAATCTAAAATTTTGGCATCAGACAGATATAGCCATAGATATAGCAATAGATTTTTCAGAGGTCTGAGTATATAATTAAGGAAGTCATTTCTAATAAAAGTACTAAAGACCAACTTTTCTTTCAGAACCAGTAACACATGTTCCTTTCAGCTCCCATTTCCAACACTAATTTATTTTTTTATCTATTGTACTTTGAATGAAATATACTGATATCCACACCTCAAGTTGAAGACCTATCCATTTCATTCCTCACACTGACTCCAGAATATTCTTTGCAAAATAATGCTTTTGCTCAATTCAGTAAAAATAAAATCTTTAAAATAGAACATTACTAATGCAGGGTAAACTTAGATTCAAAAATTCTACAGCCAAGCACCTGTATTCCATTTTAATATCTATTTCTCCTCTTCACATGCACACAATCTCCAATCTAGTTTTCCAAGATCTCACTGATGTAAATAAATTTCAAGACTTTATTTCGACAATGTTAATATTCATTTCAGTTCTTCAAGTGTCTTCAATTTTGATCTAAATTTATTCCTTTTCAAATCCAGTTTGTTTGTTTGGTGAAATACCTAATCCAAAGATATCTCTATCTTGTCTGTTCCCTTAGAATATAGCTTCAAAGTTCCTAAGCCTGTTCTTTGCTTGCCATTAGTCAAACAATCATTGCCTAATGTGTGACTTAGTCAGTTAAACTTTTCATATGTGTAATGACTTCCTCCACATTAATATTGTAATCTTAGAGTCCAGTGATTTGCATTTATTAAATTCACAAAGAAGTTCTTTTATTGATTTATGTATTAACCAGTGTAATTGTGAATATGATAAAAGAAAAACAGAAATTATTGATACTATCTTATATAATAATCCATCAAAATTCTCAGTGCAAAATGGTTAAAGCAGCCTAGATTTGTTTGGGATATTTTATGTTTTATTAGAGAAGTGGGATTACCAGAAATTAATATGTTAATATAGTGGGATTCTACTTAGTATCCTCAGCAGTTTTCTTACTTTTTCTAACATTCCTAAAATAGACTTTAAGTTTTCAAGAATGAATAAATACCCAAAAAGAAGGAAAATAGTAAAATATAAGTAAATTGCCTTATTATATCTAAGAAAAAACTATAATAACATCATTTGGAATTACCAAGGGAAGAGGAAAATAGTTTAGTGGAACAATATAAAGAATAATAAAAATGCTAATCCCAGTTTATGCATAGTATTTTAATAAAAATAATGATAACGTTTTAATCAATGAAGAAAATTATTAATCATTGAACAAGTGATGCTGGTATACTAAAAAAAATCTAAATTGATACCCTAATCTTCAAACTAGGATGTAAAAATAAAAATTGTGAAAACCTAAATGTAAAACATAAAACGATAAAATTTACAGAAGAAAGGTTATTTGTACTCTTAGGAAAGAGAGAAGTTATTAACTAAAACTAAAAGCTCACATATATAACAAATTAAAATAATATGGTGATTATTTATTAAAATACAAAATATGTAAAGCATTTCTATTTTCAATAATCTGTTCCATAGAAAGGAAAAATCAGTTCATAAGTATATGAATATTCATTAAAGTATTAATATTGGCCCAAAATACTATAAACAAAGTGAATTTTAACTGATAGGTAAATAGTTGAATGCATTTTCACGTCTAGAAATATCAGGAAACCATTAAGAATAATTAATTAGCGCTTATCAGTTGACTAAGGAGATTCTCATGTGTCAATGACAATAGAAAGAACAAGATGCTATTAACTGTATGATCTGATGTTATTTGTGAAAAAGTAATGACAATATGTGTATATTTATTTGCATATGCCATATTTAATGTTGTATATACTTTTATGAGTACATAGAAAGTATGAAAACATAATTATTGCCTTGGTAATATGAGATACTTGGTTGTTTAAAAATAATTTGTTAGGAAAAGGAGGAGGGTTGAGAAAATAAGCAAAATGAAAATGAGGATTAAGACAGTCTTTAAAAATACATCCACTGAATGAATAAGTAAAACTGACATTATTTAGAGATGATGAGATATATAAAGAACCCTAAAGACGCCCCCCAAATGTTGAGAACTGATAAGCTGAGTAAATTGGTAGGATACAAAATAAATATTTAAAAATATGTTGTATTTTTATATGCCAATAATGAGCTATCAGAAAGAGAAACTGAGAAAACAATACCATTTACCATTGCATTAAAAAACCACAAAAACAAAAAAAAACAATACCTAGGAATAAATTTAACCAAGAAGGTAAAAGACATGGACACAGAAAATTATAAGATATTGAAAAAAACACACAAAACAACAACAACAACTGAAGAACATACAAATAAATGGAAGTTTATACCATGCTCATGGACAGGAAGAACTGACATTGTTAAAATGTCCATACTACCCAAAGCAATCTATACATTCAATGCAATTCCTATTTTTTAAAAAACAATGGTGTTTTCATAGAACTAGCACACATAACAGAGTCCTTGAAAACTGAACTGCACAGCATTCTCCAAATTACCGCTGCTTCCCATGCATTCATTTGTGTGTGTGTGTGAAACAGGTCACAACCTAAATTGTGCTCCCAATAAAACAAAGAAAGACAGAACTTATAAAGGTTCTGGATGCATGTTCTCTCTTTAATCCAATCCTCCCATGTAAATGAAGGATTTTGGCTAAATCAGTAGAGATTGTTTGAGCCCTAAATGCAAACAGAGGATGCTAGCTGGCAATATAGTTGGCTCTTTTCAAAGTAAGGAACCCAAATGGTTTGGTTGTTAATTTGAAGAGATTATTAAATTTCAGGCACAGCTGGAAAGTCAAAAAATTTATGGGAAAATGTGCCAGGTGGATCAGGTGTAAGACTAAGTTCTTCATGGCCTCCCAGACCACGTTAGCCTCTTGACATAAATAACTCCACTGTGGCAATCTCTATCCACATTTTCTGTATTATAACTCATTTTCTCCTTCCCTCTCACTATGTCAAACCCAGTAAAATTTCAGATATCAGCTAGAGAAATCTGAGTTAGCAGAGAGGAGGACCCTGTAGCACTCATTGTCTACTATAGTACTTGTCCAATAGAAACAAAATGTGAGCCTTAAAGGTAATTTTACATATTCTTGTAGCCATACTAAAACTAAAAAGCAAAACACATTTTAATAATGTATTTTATTTAACTAAATATATCTAAAACATTATCATTTCAATAAGTAATTAATATAAAATTATTAATGAAATGTTGTGCATTATATTTTTATTTAATTAATTTTATTGGGATAACATGGGTTAATAACATATAAGTTTCAGGTAAAATTCTAGAATACATCATCTGTATATTGCATTGTGTACTTACCACCCAAAGTCTAGTCTCCCTCTGTCACCATTATTTGACCCCCTTTATCTGCTTCATCTTGCCCCAACCTCCTTCCCATCTGGTAACCACCATACTGTTGTCTGTGTCTATGAGTCTGTTTGTTCACTTTGTTTGTTCACTATTGATTTCTGTTTTATATCCTACACTAAAGGCCCGGTGCACAAATTCCTTCTGGGTGGCCTTCAGGGATCGGGCCAAAACCCGCAATCCAATGCTGCCTGCAGCTCCTATCTGCTTCTCCCATTCATACCAGCCCCACTGTGCCTGCTGCAGGCTCATGCCCAATCAGTCCCAATCAGAGAGGCTAGCACTGCCACAGCAGTGCTCGCCAGCCATGAGCCCTGCATCTGGCACTCTCCCAAGGGCAGTGGCCTGCAGAATCGGGCTGGAACCGGCTCTCCAACATCCCTCGAAGAATCCTGGATTGTGACATGTAGCAGGCCAGGCTGAGGGACCCCACCAGTGCACTATTGGGACTGGGAGGGACCATAGGAGGACTCCAGGGAATGTCAGGCCCTGTCTCACCCAGTCCCGATTGGCCAGACTCCAGCAGCAAGCTAACCTACTTGTCGGAGCATCTGTCCCCTGGTGATCAGTGCACATCATAGCGAGCGGTTGAGCAGCCTTAGCATATCATTAGCATATTAAACTTTGATTGGCTGTTTGGTTGTTCTGCCATTCAGTCTATTTGTATATTACCCTTTTATTATATAGGATGAGTGAAACCATACGGTTCTTGTCATTTTCCATCTGACTTATTTCACTTAGCATGATACTCTCAAGATCCACCCACATTGTAGCAAATGACAATATTTCAGCATTTTTTATGACTGAGTAGCATTTCATTGTATACATGTACCGTGTCTTCTTTACCCAATCATCTGTCAGTGTACACTTGGGTTGTTTCCATGTCTTGGGTATGATGAATAATGCTGAAATAAACATAGCAGTACATACATCTTTATGAATGCGCATTTTCAAATTCTTCAGGTAGATACTCAGCAGAAGGATTTTTGGGTCATAGAGTAGCTCTAGTTTTAATTTTTTGAGAAGCCTCGGTACTGTTTTCAAAGCAAGCTGCATCAGTTTACATTCCCACCAGCAGTGTATGAGCGTTCACTTTTAGCAGCCATTCCAGCAGGTGTGAGTTCTTATCTCATTGTGGTCTTGATTTGCATTTCCCTTATAGCTAGTGAGTTGAGCATCTTTTCATATATCTGTTGGTCCTCTGTATGACTTCTTAGGAAGCATGTCTGTTCAGATCCTCTGCCCATCTTTTAATTGGATTGTTTTTCTGTTGTTGCATTCCTATATTGTACCAAGTGTTTGAGATCCAGTTATATTTTATACATAGGACACATCTCAGCTTGGACTAGTTATGTTGTAAGTGCTCTCTGTAGATAAATAAAAAATCCCAGAAACATTAATTCTAACATATTTGTTGACATTTCCATTGAGATTTTTAAAACTATAGTCCTCTTTAAAAAAAAAAAACAAAAAACAACCTCTAAAGTATACTCCGCATGTCTAGTTTTATTCTTTCTCTATTTAGGAAGATTCTGAGAAATATGTATGTTCCAAGGAAGGGCTTCTTCATTAAGAGAGTTATTACTGCATAACAAATACAAATGTCAAATAAATGGATGAAAATAGGATGAAACTTCACAACTGCAGTGCTTTCATATAAAAGGTATTTTCAACCCTCTATAAGCACCTAAGTTATCAGTAATCATAAGAGGTAATGCAAGGTAAGTTTTAATACTTCAAGCACATTTCAATCTCTATACTTCATTTATTCTACAAATTAGTTTACTATAAATCCATCATCAGTAACAAATTTTATATACTGCTTCATAAAAAATAATTTCTCTTTACATTTGGGAGTCTTTTTTCCTCTCTGCTTTTTCATACCCAAGTAAACATATAGATTTTATTATTCCATTAAAATGGTTCAGATTGTATAAAAAATATCTTCAACACTGGGGACAGTTTGACACATTCCATTATGCCAAACACCATGTGCGTGCCTTATGTCCTTAACATTTACAGATTTTTATTATAATCAGCATGAGAAAACAGAAGTCTGTTCCACCAAATAGAAATAAACATGTTAAATGGCTTTAGAGTGACTTAGCTAGAAATTATTTTAACTAAAATCATCAGCCTATTGAGATATAAGAGTGACAGTGTTTAAGTCTCTTCCTCCTGAATATAGATACAATTTGAAATGTAAATATATAACAACTGAATAAAAACAGCCTGAAATGAAAATTCAAATGTTCATTCTGCACTCAGTTCTTGAATTGACTCATATCATTTCATAAATCAATATCTTTCTAATTTTTATATCTTTCAGGGTAAAATGACACACAAAAGCCTTTTTAAGACATTCCTAAAGCTATGGAATTATAGATAAACAGTTTATCCTGTTTTCTTCAGCTGTTAATGGAAGTTGTCGGTTGTTTACTTTCACATTAATTTAAGTGTATATAAAATAGCAAGAATAATGAGATATCATGATGGCTTTATTAAAATTATTATGTGTAATAAAGTTTAGATTATTATTTTAAATCATACATTTGTGTTTACAAAAGCTAAGTAGTATGAGAGATGCTTTATAATTTAAATGTTAGTGAAATAAATTTAAGTAGAGTTTGTCTTCTTAAAAAAGTTACTTTAGATATTAGTATTTGTTTTAAACAAAACTTTATAAGACAGTCTAGTAATTCTCAACCATTATCATATTAAATCACACCAGTTACTCATCAATGATGAAAATGAATTAATATTTTTCTGAAGAAAGTATATTTGTGAAAGCATTATTAATTAATATTATAAAAATCTCCTTCCCATGGAGCACATGATGGCAGGTATATTACTTATCCAGAACAATTTTTCCATTGGCATTCAAAATCCTCATTATTTTAATAATGTGAGATTATGAAATTTCTGTTGCAGCGAAAGAGATAATTCATCTGCGGCTGCTGGAATGCAAATTAATATTTCTTTCTGAAGGTTTATTTGAACATACCTATTTAGAGCTCTAATAATACATCTACTCCCTTGACTCAGCAACTTTACTCCTGAAAAATTATCTTAAGGAAATAACCAGGAATAGGCACGGAGAGTTGCTCTGATGATATAGGCAAATAGATATACAAATGTAAAATCGCATTGTGTTATATAAAAATGAGAGACGCTGTTATTCCCCTTGAAGTAATGTTTTGAGAGGGTCTATATGGAGAGGGCCAGATGTCAAGCGTCTGTAGGTGGCCTCCGGGAGCTGAGAGTAACCTCCACCTCACAGCCATTAGGAAGCTGGGGCCCTCAGTTATACAATCACAAGGAAGTAATTTCTTCCAACAACCTGAATAAGCTTGGAAGCAGATCTTTGCCCAGGTGCCTCCACATGAGAATGCAACCAACTGACACCATTATTGCAGCCTGGTGAAACCATGAGGTGAGGGCTCAGCTTAGTCATGTCTGGACTTCTGACCTAAAGAAGCTATAAAATAATTAATGAGTACCACCAAAGGGCTTAACGATTAAGCCACTAACTTTGCCCCAGTTGGATATGCAGGAACAGAAAGCTAATACAGTTAGATACAGTCATCTTCATCCTTATTTTATAGGTGTGAAAATTAGGGCAGAGAGAACTCAAGCACTTGCTGAAGACATTGCTGGTGAGTTCCTAAATTAGTTCCTTATCCCAGTTATCATTTATCCTCCTCTTCTTCCTACACCTTCCAAGTAGAGGTACCATTTATTGAATATTAGCTGGATGCTAGGCAATTATTTACCATGGATAGGCATGATCTCAGTTAGTTTGATCCTCACAAACTCCTCTGAGGAATATATATCTTCTTACTTACTTATTACAGATGAGAATTTTTATATGATTGCCTCCCACTTGTAGATGAGAGGCTAAATATCTTCTGAAAAGCACAGAGCTAGATTTCAAGTGCTGCTTTAACTACAAAACACATGCTGTTAAGCATCCTGTATGATTCCAGTGCTTCTTTTATCATCTCTCTGCTGCCTCAGAACGGTGCTGGTGCAATAAACTACAGATGTAATGCCGCAGTTTATCAGGATGAACCTACGCTGATGTCAGCATATTCCTTGATCTTTTTTGAAGTCAATCACATAGACAAGGGAGATATCTCTTAATATCACAAGCCTCTTTCAATGGATGACAAATATTTCTGAAAATATAAATTTCTGTTTATTATTGTTACTTCTTAATATCAATATCTAATTTGTTTGAAATTATAACTAAAATATAAACGAAACAAATAGTGTTCTTATACCCAGTTTCAATAATTCGCTTCTTAATTATAACATCATTAAAATGGACACATGTACAGTCAACACAAAACTTTTTCTTCATTGAAAAGTAAGTATTCTATATGAGAAAAGAAAAAATGCCGGAAGTATTTATATAAAGAACTCTAGCCACATAAAACCATTTCTTTTTCAAATACTTGAACTTCTGCCCCAATGAGACCTGCAAGACAGACTTTTATGTTGCTCTGGTTTTTACAGAAAAATAATGAAATATTTTAAAGTAATATTAGGGAGACAATAAAAGTAAATAGTTTATTCAGCCACAGCATGTGGGGATAAAAGCAATTAAAAAGGAGATTCAAACAGAGAATATACCATTTTCCTTTCATACTAAAGTTGCAATATGCTGACCTAGTTAGCTTTTTAAATAGGTAGTTCATAGAGCATTTCCATACTAGATCATTTTTAGGTGTTCAAACATTCACTGGGCATAAGAATGAAACGGTGTCATATTTTCTACTGTGATCTGATAAGTATTTTACACAGCAACCCACTGTTTAAAAGGCTGAGCCCAGAAACCACATTGGAAATGCTTTATTTCCTGTTGTTTCTGAGCCTCACATCTTTAGAAATCAAAGAGGCGAAAGAATTTTGGTTCAGCTTACTTCATGGACATGAAAAGAGTTATCTACTACTAGATATGGGCAATGTTTTAAATAATTACATATATATTCCAAAATGTTTTCAAAGATCACTCTTAAAGGAGTCTAAAGATGCCAACCTAAAATATATATTATAATTCCTTATAATTTACTAGAGGACTGGTGCACGAAATTTGTGCATGGGGGGGGGAGGGTTGCCAGGGTCCAACCCCAGCGGGTCCAGGGGTCCCCAGAGGTGTGGACGGAATCGGCGAAGAAGGAATGACACGGAGACAGCGTTCAGTTGATCAGCAGCCTAGCCAGGATCTCTAGCCAAGTTCTGGTCAGGATCTCCAGTGAAGTTCTGGTTAGGATCTCCAGCCAGGTTCTGTGTCCATGTTGTCTTGCTAGGTTCTCCAGCCAGGTTCTCCAGGTTCTCCAGCCAGGTTCTGTAGCCAAGTTCTCTCGCTAGGTTCTCCAGCCAGGTTCTGTCCAGGTTCTCCAGCCAGGTTCAGTTACCAGGTTCTAGTCAGGTTCTCTTGCCAATTTCTGTAGTCAGGTTCAGTCCAGGATCGTTTGCCATGTTCTCTCGCTAGGTTCTGTCTCTAGGTTCTGAGGCCAGTTTCTGTCCAGGATCTTTTGCCATGTTCTCTCCAGGGAAGTTCTTCTGTCTCTAGAGAACATTCTGTGTAGGTTCTGTGCCAATTTCTGTCTCTCTTCGTTCTGTCTTCTTATATCTGTATTTATACCAGTTGATTCCAATCTTATCAATCTCTATTTCAAAGGTTAGGGCGTTTCTTATCTCCATTCCAGGGAGTAAAGATTATGTAGCTTAAGCATGATTGTTCGTAGTTAAAGTGATTAATTACCCACCTGGCACTTAGTTAAGAGGTTTTATTCCCTCCCTAACTTCAGGGGAATATCCCTACCTGGGGAAACAACCTTTCTCAGAGACCTTGGTTAAAACACATAGTGCCAAGAAGGTGAGCAAACATATTAAGAACAGTATGCCATATATGCCAGGTCCCTTGAAACAGCAAGCATGGACCGGCTCCCGGCAGAGGGTCCCATAAGGCCAGCCTGCACCCTCTCCAATCTGGGACCCCTCAGGGATCAGGCCTACACCGGAAGTCGGACATCCCTATCATAATCAGGGACCGCTGGCTCCTAACTGCTCACCTGCCTGCTGGCCTGGTTGCCCCCAACTGCCCCGCCCCACCATCCTGGTCACCCCTTACTGTCTCCCTGCCGGCCTGGTCATTCCCAACTGCCCCCACCTGCTGGCCTGGTCGCCCCATGCAGCCTGCTGTTCAGTCATTTAGTCATCCCTCACTAACCCCAGCCAGCCTGGTCGCCCCACACAGCCTGTTGTTCAGTCGTTACTGTTACTGTGAAGGCGTCCTGAACAATTTGCATATTCCTCTATTATTAGCATAGATTTTTAAATTAAACTTCAAAAAAATTTTCAGGACTGACCTCTGGAGCACCTGTTATAAACCAAACTAGGAATCAAGTTTAAACAAAATAGGATCTGTACCCTTGAGAAGCACTCTGTCTCATGCTCACTTCTTGGCAATACAAAATTATTATCAGAAATATTGGCGTTTGGAGGGTTTATTGTTTTATTGTCCATGAAACACCTCTTAAAACATTAAATTACCTTTATAATAAAAATGATTTTCTTATTTATTAATAAAAAATTAATATAATATAATAAAAATGATTTTCTTATTTTTTATTAATAGCAATGATATTGACATTTTTGAAATGTCAAAAAGAAAAATAAACTTGCCTCTAGCCACAAAGATTATAATCTACTAGAGGCCCAGTGCACGAAAATCATGAATGGGTAGGAACCCTGGGTCTGGCCGGCAATCAGGGACTATCAGAGCCTTCTGGCTGCCAGCTGGGCCTTCCTTCCAGCTGCCGGCCAGGGCCTTTCTTCCCGGGCTGCCGGCTGCCTGCCAGGACCTTCTTTCAATCCATGCTGCCCCTTGGTGGTCAGCGCACGTCAGAGCGAGCAATTGAACTCCCAGTCTCAGTTGAGCTCCTGAGGGGACAATTTGCATATTAGCCTTTATATAGATTAAGAGACACAGTTACACATTTTATTATGACGAAAAGCTCATGTAAATTAATGTTCATTTCGGAGAACATTTTGTCTCTTTTTCTGAGTTGCAGAGGTATATAGATGTCTTTAAAGATTAAGAAAAAGTGAGAGGTGACTTAAGGCATTTCAACTGCCAAACAATTGATTTTGATTTTAACTAATAACAATTAACCTGGAGATAAAAGTATGTAATATCAAAGTAAATGCCACTTCAATTAGGGGCACACTTCTTTCTCTTTAGAAGGATTGCTCATTTGGTTTAGTTCTGTTCTAAAGTACAAATTCACTGCAAAACAAAACCTTCTAAGACTGCAATTTATATATCTGTTCATAGAAAAAAAAAGAGACCTTTTGTGTCTTTAAAACTAGAAAGGACTAACTTCAGAGTGATTTCTATGAGGTTTCAGAATTACTTGTAATTTGGGAGCAAGACAAGCTGGTAGGGTATAGAGCATATACATTTTCAATTCAATATTTTACTGAAATGATTTGAAATCATAATGTGTTTCCTAGGCAACCAGTATGGACCAGACGCAAAATGGTGGCAGCCAAGTCAAAATTGGCTATGGTGAGAATCCCAAGAGAAGGAAGGAGAGAATAATATAACTGAATGCAAGGGAACCAGGCATCTATAATACTCTTGTCATTAATTCAAAAGATATGTCATTGCAAAGCTCAGGGAAAGGTAAATGAATTTTTCAAATCCATATAAGAAGGGAACAAGCTGTGATTAGTTTCCTGAGGTTTCCCTTCCAGGGAAGGGTCAACAGACATCATTCTTCTACCTTGCCTATGAAGACAATCCAAAATCTGGTAAAGGCTTTCGGACGCATTTATTAGGAAATTAGATGGCTATGTTGTTCGTTCTCTACACGTGACCATGCATTCATTCCTTGATTCATTCCTTCATAACAGTTACTACTTTGAAAAAAAACAACAACAAATCTTTTTGCCTTTATGGAGTTTCCATTCTTACAGGGGGTACACAGCA
Organism: Myotis nattereri; assembly: GCF_964212035.1. NCBI lineage: Eukaryota > Metazoa > Chordata > Mammalia > Chiroptera > Vespertilionidae > Myotis > Myotis nattereri. Next base: position 23,381,014 of record NC_138088.1, read on the forward strand.
GACACGAGAACTTCAGATCAGAGCAAATGCCATGAAATGACTGATGCAGGAAACATTTTCAGCGATTTGACAGTGGAAAGAATGCCTTCTGCTTTTGCATCAAAGTGTGCAGTGAAGAGTGGGAGAGCAAGTAAAATTTTTTGAAATGCTTTATAAAAATACTTGACTCTCAGAGAAGCCTCTCTAAGACTCAGCATTTTCCAAAGAGTGGTAATTATGTATATTTTAATGACCTGTTAAAGTCATAAATGCATGCTTTTTATGACTTTAATTACAGAGTAAATTTCCTAATGTTATAAAATCCTGAATAGCTGTTGGGAAGAAATCCCCATCATAGTGTGATGGTCTGCAGACAATACACAAAAGGGCTATTAATGAGTTCTGTGCAAAATGCACAAAATTACTTGCTTGCTTGAGGCAACTTGACATGGAAATGAAATTATTAACTGAACTGGGCTTTAATCCTTGTCTTGGCCCTACCCAGATGAATATGAAATAACTGTTCTAGACCTGAATTATTTGTGAAACAAGAGGACTGCTTAAGAGGAAACACTCACTACTCAATCTTGTGTTAGGAAATGGTTAGAGAAGAAAAGATGCAGTGGTGCCGCCCAGCCTCTGTTCAGGGTGGGAATGCAAAGGAGGGTCAAGGTGTGATGTAAGAGGAGTGTGGCATTGGCATTTTCGGTTAGTAGAGGAAAGTGGTATAAAGCACGCTGATTTGCTGATAAGACTGTGTGCAGGTAGAATGGTCTCATTCAGGAAAAGCAAGAGGTTTTCTAAGTAAAGAGTCTCCCATATGCTTTCAGTGCTACCTATTCTAAAATTTTATTCCATTTTATTTATAGCTTTTTAAAAATATATTTTTATTGATTTCAAAGAGGAGGGGAGAGGGAGAGATAGAAAGATCAATGATGAGAGAGAATCACTGTTAGGCTGTCTCCTGCACACCTCCTGGTTCATAGATGGACACTCAACCACTGAGCCAGGCGGCTGGCCCTGTTTATAGTTTTTACTCAAAAATCTTCTCTGGCCTTAGGAGAGGAATGTTAATTAGTAATTATCTTCTAAGCTGATTCTCGAGTGCTGTTTCATTTTGGTTTAATTACCTTTATAGTTTAAGATCTGTCATAATGTTATACAACTGAAACCTTACAGATGATATTGTCTAGCCAGTAAAAATATTTATGTCTGTAAGACTGTGGGTTTACAGAACATCATCTTTTATGCCTTATTTAATGTAAACGAAGAATTAATGCGAAGATATGGTTGGTTTGCTCGAATGAACTAAATTCTGTGCTGTAAAAGAAGTAGTAGGTGTGGGGACTGGTGAGCCTACGGTCGGATGTAGGTCAGGGTCATAGGTTGGCTTACTATCATATTCAATACTTTCATTGTCCCTTCTTTTACTCATCTTATTTTTAATACATCTTTATGAATTTCCTATAAGTATGTGATTTCTCTTCTCTTTATTTCCCTTGATACCTAAAAAATATTTTATTCTAACAACTTGGTTCCCATCATTTTTTGTTACTTAGTTAACATCCCACTTCTACCTGTTGCAGAGGTAGAATTTGGTAGCTTTATGTATTGAAATCTGCTCTTTTGAGCTTAACATATGTAAGATGTATTTAAAACAAATCAAGGCAGTAATTAAATAATATGTTTAATAAAACATGGCATATATGTTTTATGAAATTATATTTCTTTTTCCTTTTAATAGTGCACTCAGCTGGAGTTATCTGATACACATATCAGAATGTCCTAGGCTAAGATGGATGGTAGTTTTAGTATTTATGTAGTATTAATATAATATTTATTATTTCATCTTCCAATTAAGTTTTAAATATTCTATTTGATGTCTTTATGACATTTCAAATTAAATGAGGCAATAAAGTGAGTAGGTTTATAAAAAAGAGCCAACTATTAGAATTTATTAAAAGCAAGACTAATTAATCACTCATTTTTTTTAGATGCCATAACAAGCAATTCCAATACAGTGATATTGGCTCATGATCTGCAATTAGGAAGTGATCATTTATTTTTTAAAATTAAAAATGTTTCCAATTCTAGGGGGAAAAAATGCTAGGTCTTAGGAAGATTATGTTCCACAGGAACATTTTATGTCCTAGATTTTAGTAAAACAAAGGAATTTAATGCAGATCCTAAAAGGAGGTGAGGCTATTGAAGCCACAATTTCCGCAATATCAAAAATTCATTCAACACACAGCACTCCCATGCATGGGACACCTAGGAAATAGACACGTAATATATACTGTATCACCCAGAAAAACAATACTTTTCTATCCTTGAGGGTAGCGGTAATTGTCTTATATAGAGGGTGTTACATTTACAAGAACCTATTCAAAGATTGTTTAATGTAATACATTTTCCAGCTAGGGTTTTTCAGAAAATAGAGTTAGAAACAGAGTTTTGACAGATTCGTGATGATTTTGTTTTCCTTAAAAAACCCTGAATAGACTTCAACTTTACTTAAGCAAAACAAACAATTATATTTCTCAGAGTAACAAAAAAAAAATGTAGGACAACAATTTTAGTGCCTTCAAGTAACTTTTATCCTTTCGAAATATAAATGTATATTTTAAAATAAAATGAACAATAATTGTCTGAATTCACAATGGGGTAACCATTACATGCTTGTTTTGGACTCACTTACATTTAACCGAATTACATGACATGATAAGGATTATGCTAAATGTAGGTAAGCTCTTTCCCAAGGCACATTCCACATTCTATTATATGTTTACATGATTTTCCTTCCTCTTACTTCCTCTTAGAGCTGCAGAGTTGCAACCACAACTAGCACTCAGTAACTACAGGCTGCCTCTTAAGGAACTTGGAAACTCTCAATTAGTTTTACATCTTAAAAGACAGAAATTGCCCCTTCTCTTTTCTTAGTAGCAAATTTCATTTTCAGTGTATATACTGTGTAGAAGCTATTTTTACTCTGTTTTAGATGTGGTGAGTAACTGCCATTTTCACCAATTATTTTGAGCTCACAGTCACAAATCTACCTGATTAGTAACCTACCTACCTAAAGGACATGATCAGGCAGAAAAAGCAGCAGAATCTAGATTCTAGAAGAGAAATGTTTCCAGTGTGTGCTTGCTGCTCAGTTGATTGACAGTTTAGAATGGGAAAATATGCTTTATTGATGACCGTATGTTTGGATGGTGATCCCTGAAATCAATGAAATCTGCCTGTTACCTGTGGATATTTTTAGATACAATATGGATTCCTCCGCAGCCCTTCCCCATCCTGAATTAGATTCATGCAAATATTGACCCTTAGCTCTTTCACCTTAGTGAAACGAATAGTAAAAGAAAAGTCTGAATAACCAATTTTGAAAGACTCTTGGGTGAATTGAGACGTGCATTTTCCATCTAGCAAATCTCAGTCATATCTTCTAGTACCGGAATCACACACACTTTCTATTTCTGCTACTTATATTAAGAGAGCGTCAGGTTATGATCAGAGAGATTTCTGGCTTATTTGCAAACAGATAAAAAAATACAGAGGAAAAAAAAACACCTTTTGAATCCGACATTAACAGAAAAATACCTTCCAGTGCAAAGATATGAGAGGACACATGTAGACAACACAGGTAAACAGCATCTAAACAAGTTATGGAGACGACTGCTTTCACATGAGCAGATTGGAAAGTATATTCCCTTTAGCTTCAGTCAGAGGAAAAAGCCGTGAGTTAAATCAAGGTCTCGTCTAACCCTATAATAATACCAGAGATTCACTTTTCTTCCTGTTGCTAAAGAATATTTTACATCAAATTTCAAATGGAGTGATCATAACAAGGCTATGTGAGTCGCCTTCCTCTGTGTATTGGCAGGGCACATACAATAGCAGCTAAGATTCTCAAGGAAATCAGAGGGGCCGTGGAATCTGCTTCATGCTCCTTGAGTTTCTAGCGTCAAGGGGTCAGATGTATTCTTATATATCAACATGTGCTTTATAAATTTTAATGCATATGATTGTGGAGAAAAGATGGGGTTTCTTAGTGTTTTAAGAATAAGGTTTTATAAAAAAAAAAACATTACTCAAACAATCCCTTGTCATTTTAAGCATGAAAAGAAAAGTCATTACAACTGGTAATTTACATTAGTAGGGATGTTTTCAAGTGCAGGTGCTAACGCAGGACCTTTAAATAAGTAGGTGGAGTGGAAAGGATGCATTTACTAATGTCTGAGTTGTGAAAAGCACAACCTTGAGTGCTGAGGGGGTCATTATGTCCCCAAACAGGACACGCAAGCACGTTTTCAAGTGCAACCATCTTTCTGAACGTGCAGTACTTAATCATGTGTAAGCATTCTGTAGGGGCAATTTCTGCTGGCTCTCTTTCTCTTCCTCTCCCTCCCTCTCTTACAATATGGCTCTTTGTCGAGCCCATAGGAAATTTTAGGTACATTTTCTGTCAGTCTTCTGTATAATGAAAGGGGAAAGTAGTAACAGCAGAGTCCACACTGCAAAAGGAAAATGGAACTACAGTTCATAGCGATCCCACCTAAGAAAAAATATGCCAACACAGACTATTTGCGCATTCTTTACTGACTAGGGGAGCTTTGGTTTCATTCAACTGATGTGAATGTAAAGGACCCCTCTTTAGCGAATGAGGGAGTCTTCATTCAGTCTGAACAACAGCAAACTGAATTATCAGCATTACATTTGGACCCTTGTAGTTAATAACAGGTTTCTCTATGGTAGCAGCATCTCCAGGGAGAAAGGTAGAATAGGAAAAGTTGAAATGGCCTTTGAGTTTTTTCCTATATGTGTGTCTTAATACAATTTCCATGTAGAAAATGTTTTTTTCCTAGTTGACTTGTCTAATAACAATTAAACATGAATAAGCAAAACAATTTTAGTATCAATATACAGCATTGTTCTAAGGCAGTGGTTCTCAACCTTCCTAATGCCACGACCCTTTAATACAGTTCCTCATGTTGTGGTGACCCCCAACCATAAAATTATTTTCGTTGCTACTTCATAACTGTAATTTTGCTACTGTTATGAATCATAATGTAAATATCTGATATGCAGGATGTATTTTCATTGTTACAAATTGAACATAATTAAAGCATAGTGATTAATCACAAAAACAATATGTAATTATATGTGTGTTTTCCGATGGTCTTAGGCGACCCCTGTGAAAGGGTCGTTCAACCCCCAAAGGGGTCGCGACCCACGGGTTGAGAACCACTGTTCTAAGGATTGGAACTATGTATGTTAAAATGCAAAGCAGAGTACTTGGCACTTAGGAGACAAAAGTTGTTAAAATGAGTACTATGTGTTCCTACTGCCAACATTACATAGTGGGTTTCTTTATTAATTAAAATTAAATCAATAAATTATAGGTTTTTTTTAAAGGTTGTGCTCTCTTCTATATAAACAAGGCAAACTAAATGTACGTGTTAATTTCTCTGTCCATTCAAAATCACATTAAAATGATGGTGATAGCAGGATAAACCCACAAGGAAAAGAGAGTGTCTTTATTTTTTACAATCATTTTTATGAACCACTCGGAGGGAGTGGCGATCAGTGGCAATGTGTGGTCTTTAACGTTTAACCAGACATACGGAAGGATTTAAGGCCACTTAACAGTATATAAAACCACAACAAATAGTATATTTTAAAGGTAGAAAAAGAAGAGTAAGAATACATCCCGCAATCTTCTAAATATTGCCTTTGTGAGTACAAATTTAGCAATTATTTGTCCTAACGGCTAAGGTATAAACAGGAAAGTTTCATCATTCAGGAAACCTACAATGTCTCACAAGACAAAGACAAACTAATCGCCAAGGAGAAATACAACTACTATGGATAGAAATTCTGGGGTACAACTTCTCCTATGAAAAGTTCTGGAGAAGCTATTGAGTGGCATAAATAAATGATATCCTGAAAGTGTTCTTCTATAAATAGATTCATTAATTTTATAGAAAGAAATCTCAATATAGAACTGGTGGTATGTTAGAGTTCAATAGAGATAGTTATGCAGATAGCAATAAGATATGCTCTTCGGTGCCAAATTGGATTTAAAATGTTATAAGCCTTGTCTTCTGAGCATTTCCCCCAAGGCTTTAGCTATTTTAATTCACAGATAAATGCTCATACATTTTCTCAAGAGCATGAGACCATGTCGGATATCTTGATTCACAGCAACTTTCCCCTTCAGTGTGGCATATTCCTGGAGTTAACCATCTTCCCACACACCCTCAGGACCCTGCTGTTGTGCCTGGATCACCAGATCACAGTCCATTTTCTCATAGTGAGAGGCCTCTGGTGGCTTTCTTGCCAATGGACCTCAATCAAAACTATCTTAATCAACCTGAGGACTTACATGCTTTACCATTACTGAATTTTCTCTTTTACTCTAATTATATTTAACCACCAAAGAGAATAGAATGTACCAGGGTTTTAACCATTTCCTCCTTTGGAGCTTGTCACCATATGCAAATGTATCCATTTTCTTCCTAATGACCAGACCTATATGACTAGGAAGCATTCTTTGTCAAGAGTGAGTCCTCATAAAGAAATTTTATTTTTAAATTTAATTTTAAATGTTTATTGTTGAAAGTATTACATATGCCCCCCTTCTTCTCCCATTGACCTCTTCTAACCCAACTCTAGTCCCCCCGCGTCCCCCCACCCCCCCCAGCTCCAGGCCTTCACCTCCCTATTGTCTGCGTCCATGGGTTATGCATATATGCATACAAGTTCTTTGGTTGGTCTCTTCCCACCGCCTCCCCCTCCCCCTCCCCCTTCCCTCTGAGATCCCGCCTTCTGTTCCATAGAAGTTTTAAATGGGAATAGTTTCCCCAGGGACGAGACTTTCTAGCAGGGAGTCTTGTTTTTGGCTTGGGACCTTGTTCTTTTTACCCATAAATGAGCGTCAGAGGCTTTAACCTCCAGTGGGGAGACCCTTTTCAGAAATACAAGTGAGACATTCTGCATCCACCAACACACCACAGGAACTCCAACAGGTAAATAACCACTTAGCACTGCATTTTTCCCTTCCAGAAATGTATGACTACAGAATTGCATTTCATTTTGATTTCTGTTTCCAATCAAAATTTGTAATGTTTCCCATGGAAGAACTTCAGACTACTTTTTTTGTGTTTTATGTTTTCATGGTAATCCTTCATATAACTTTTCATTGCATTTTGTTTGTTACTGTACATATTATTCTTTTTTCTGTAAAGAGATATTTTGCATGTTTTACCATTACTGAATTTTCTCTTTTCTTCTAAAAAGTTTAGTTATTTCTCTTGAACATTCAGGTATACCATCATATAATCATATTAGTAAATTTCTAGATATTCATTTACTGCTCAAGAAGCTGCTTTCTAGCAAAAGCTTTTATATGACCATAAACAGATGAATATTCAGATATTCATTTCACTGAGAAGTGATCTTCCAATGTTGGAATGCCCAATAGACAGCTAATAAGGATGTTGACATATTCCCACCTGTTTATTTATTTATTTTTATTGATTTCAGAGAGGGAGAGAGAGAAAGACACATCAATGATGAGAGAGAATTATCGATCCGCTGCCTCCCACACAGCCCACACTGAGGATCGAGCCTGCAACCCAGGCATGTGCCCTGACCGTGAATCAAACGTGACCTCCAGATTCATAGGTTGACACTCAATTACTGAGCCAAGCCAGCCAGGCCCATCTGTTTCGTGGAATTAGATCTTAGCTATCATGATGTGTTTGCCTCCTCTTAGGTCTCTAGATCTCAGAGTTATTGACGTAACATACTACTTGAAGTTAGTTCTTTAAATACAAAGAGAAGCTAGCATTTTAAATATGCTACTCAGTTACTCCTTCTAAAAAATAATGATATTTCATCTACCATTTCAGCTGCCTCCAATCTTGGCATTTATAAACACTTCATATGATATAGATTGTAAAAGTGCTAAAGCTATCAGACAAAACTACTTTGGTTTCCTTTTTATATACTGATGAATTACATATGACTTTTGTTTTTTATTCTCTTAATGAAATATATATTGTATGGTTGAAAAAGCACCACATACTAAATGCCAAACTTAAAGCTATTTCTTTTCTAAAGTGATTTCTGTTTGTAAGTTATGCTTCTGTCTATTAACACTAAAAATGTGACTCTAATTCTTTCCCTTTGAGATTTTTCCACCCTACCTTATCTCAGCTGTTATTAGCTGTTATTATAGTGTGTGTGTATGTGTGTGTGTGTGTGTGTGTGTGTGTATATATATGTATATATATATATATATATATATATATATATATATATGTATATATATATATATATAAATTTTTTCAGTAAATTTCAGTTTGGTGGCCTAGGTGACTCATGAGACTAGAAATTACAGGAAAAAATGTGTTATATTGAACATTAAAGTTGTTAAAAAAAGGTTTTAAAAAGAAAACATGAATATTTTCAATACTAAAAATAGGTATTCATTAAAAATAATGACTGGAAGTTTCACAAATTTAAAAACTTATTTTGTGAGCTTAGTTTTAAAATTAGGGAAAGTTATAGATAAATTGTTCTGTTCATTTTTGTACTTGATGAGCAAGAAGTTGCTATGATACTATTTACTATTTTTGATAACTCCTTAAAGAAAAATGTGTGAGGAATAGTTTAGAAGTTCTTTTTTGTCTAATTATTTAATACTTTACTTAATGCTTAGCTGCTTTTATGGGCTCACTTTATTCTAAAAAATTATGCACATAAATATATGCTGGTCTCTGAATCCCAATATAAATTTGTTTCAACTTAGAATTTGTTAAAAATAGGAAAAATGCTTTTTTCACATTTCTAGTTGTCAGATATAAAGAATTTACTAATGTAAAAAAAGTATTTAAGATAGTACTTTTACATAAATTATCCTACTCAGACATAAGACTGCCAAAATTCTTACCTTCAAAGAATGATGGCATAATATCAAATTCCTTGAAAAGCAAGAAGAATGAGAGGCAGTAGGTTCAGATTGATTTACAAGTACCCACATCCTTCCTAAGCAGCTGCCCTTATCAGAGATGAGTTTAGTGAAGGATTGGTCATGATGGGGGGTCAGATATTGGGCTAGGAGTGAGAAATTCTTTTTTTTTTATTTATTGCTTAAAGTATTACAAAGGGTATTACATATGCAGAAATTCTGACTTGTAGGCCCACTTCTGTCACTAGCTCATAAAGTCAGAATGTAGCCAACATCTTCTCTTTTTTAATATGCAAAATGAGAATATAATGTTACCAAAAAATTAAAATTCTCTGTAAAGTGTAATGTACTATATACATGCAAGGCATTACAGTAATTACAAACCCTCTTAACTGAGCCCAGTAACTGTGAACTGGGATAAGAATTCAAAGCCAATATTACTTTCTGGTTTAATAGCTTGCTCTGTCTATACCAGTGATGGCGAACCTTTTGAGCTCAGAGTGTCAGCATTTTGAAAAACCCTAACTTAACTCTGGTGCCATGTCACATATAGAAATTTTTTGATATTTGCAACCATAGTAAAACTAAGATTTACATTTTTGATATTTATTTTATATATTTAAATGCCATTTAACAATGAAAAATCAACCAAGAAAATGAGTTCGCGTGTCAGAGGTTCGCCATCACTGGTCTATACCATCTAGGGCTAGGCTCTCACATAATTTTTGAATAGTTATTTTACCTGTTGACCACTTACATTATAGTTTATTATCATTGAATTGACTTTGCTACTTTTTGTCATTTTGAAGCCAGTTCATTGAGGAGACAAGATTCCAATTCCTTCTAATATTTATTAACTCTATCATTGCTATGATTTTAATATTCTATAATAATAAAAGCATAATATGCTAATTAGACCGGATGTCCTTCTGGACATTCTTCCTTCTAGACAAAGCCGCAGCTGCTGGGGCTGAGGCAGAGGCCCTGGCTGCAGCGGCGGGGGTAGGGGTAGGGGTTGGGGGGGGGGGGCCGGGCAAGGCCCTTGCATGAATTTCGTGCATCGGGGCTCCAGGTATTTATACATGTGCAATATTTTGTGAATGATAGAATTGGTTCATATTATTGTGGCTGTCCTTTTCTTTAAAAAAATTTAAGAATCTATCTTGAAGACTCTATGGGCCTTTTAGTCAGTTTGTCATTATAGAGATGACAGTTTCACACTGAAGGCCATACCATTGCCCTGGCCTTTGGTATAACGATGTCAGCTGCATACACCTGTGATGCTCTCAGTGACAGTTACAGCCAGCATGGAAAATGAAGAGCGAAGAGTAAGGTGTGCATGGAGCAATCAGAGGGGGCAACAGCATCACCTGTTGCCAAAAAATGCAAAATCCTAAGGAAAATATAAATATTATCTATGGGTGCGACATCAAATGATAATGTTTGCTAGTATTTATATTTTGTCCCAATAATATGATAATGGCATGATTATAATCAACTTGTATTTACAAATTCACTTCTACCTAATCAATTACTAATTTTGAAAAGCTAAATGCAGTAGGTTTAAGTAAAATTCTGACCAATTCATTTCATCTTTCATTCTATCAAAATACCAATTCTTCACTGAAAAGCAACAAAGTTGTTAAATGTACTAATTAGATTAATAGCCAGATAAAGGGATCCATCCTACCACGAACAAAAATAACAGTGGTAAAATAGAAGTTGTTTAAATCTATAAAGAATTACAAATTTGACTAAATTGTATTGCTTGTTAACTAATGCAAAACAGGCAAGAAAAAAAGCATACAAATTGGGAAGGAAGACAGAAAACTGCCTAGGTTGGCAGATGACACTGTTTGCTGCATAGAACATTTGGGGCTTCCTGTCAAGATGGTGGAATGGGTAAACTCAGTACTCATAACCTCCAAAATGACAACTGAAGCACAAGACAACCATCATTCAGAACCACCCGAAATCTAGCTCCACTGGAGCCCTACAACTAAAGATACAAAGAAGAAGCCAACTCAGAACTTGCAGGCGGGGTGGAGACTGGGAACCAGCCTGGTCTCATATCCACATGTCACTGGTAAAAACTGGGAGGGATATGTGGGCTGCTGAAGTCTCCCCGTAGGAGCAAGGAGTCCCACACCACCCCAGGATCCCAGCCCAGGGCTCCAGTGAAGAGAAGTCCCCATAACTCCTGGCTGTAAAAACCATGAGTGCAAAGGAGACTCCAAGCAATTCCTCTTAAAGGGCCTGCAGAGGGACCTCTTGGATTCACTCCCTCTGAGCTCCAGCACTGAGGCAGCAGCTCAAAAAGAACCAGGGACATACTGGGAGTTGCATTGTCTGGCGTTGGGGTGAGAGCTGGAGAGGCAGCTTTCTTCCAGACAAGTAGGCTGGCAGAGGCCATTGTTTCATTTCTAGGCCCTTCCCCCACAGAGCCAGCAGGTGGTTGAGCAGTAGGTCTATGTTCTGAATAAATTTATTTGAAATAGCAGATCCCCTAAAAATGGTATCCTAGGCCCTTGTAAGTAGCTCCTTGACAACCAATTACTAGATATTCTCATACAGTACAAGATAGGTGTGTGAAGATGCCAGAGGCAAAAGGAAACAGAAGCCTTTCTGTTTGAAGGAATGTCAGTCTAGCACTTAATCAGCAAAGCTTCCTGACCCTGTTAAAAAGAACGGGACAATATGTTACTTAAACAGAGATTAACACTGGACTAAGGATTGAAGTTGGAGAAAGCTAAAGCTTCTGATTAGGGTAACACAATTGCTTAATGTCAATGCAAATCTCCATTCTTTTTTCTGTTCTAGTTTTCTAGAGATAATCAAACTCATGGAGGGAATAATTACTGAGCCTTGGTTGATTCTGAGAAATAACACTGTCACAATCTGTTATGGGACCATATGCTAAAGATTAGTTCTGTACCCTCAGCTCAAAAATAATAACTTTATTTTTAGGAACTGAAAAGTAGGATAAGAAATGAAAAGTATTCTGAGAGAAAGTGGCCTCTTGATCAAGCCTGAAAGAAGGCAGAAATCTTGGATGCCTTTTTCACTTATAGTCTCTCTTTAAATATACTTTTTTGGATTAGCAACTAACCTAAAGTACTAGAACAAGGTACTTGTAGCTTGGCCAGCATGGCTTAGTGGTTGAGCATCAACATATGAATCAGGAGGTCATGGTTCGATTCCCAGTCAGGGCACATACCCAGACTGCAGGCTCAATCCCCAATGACTGGCTGTGCAGGAGGCAACTGATCAATGATTTTCTCTCATTATTGATGTATGTTTCTCTCTCTCTCTCTCTCTCTCTCTCTCTCTCTCTCTCTCTCTCTCTCTCTCTCTCTCTCTCCCCTGCCTCCCTGTCTCTCTGAAATCAATATATATACATATATATTTTAAAGGTAATTATTGTAGTAACACTGATCTGACTCTTAGGAGATGGCTTTGTGTTATAGAAAGAGCACTAATGGTTAGAATTCCTTGGGTCTAGAGATACCAAATTGTATTCACTTTTGATTCTGAAGGAGGAACAGAAAATTAATGTGACATATGATATGCATGAGAGACAAAATGTTCTAGTTGCGATGCTATATTGTGAAGAAAGAGAAATAAGAATGGGAACAAGATTAATAAGTCTATATATTAACCCACTGCATTATACTCAATAGATAATCTTTAATGTGTTGACATAACACTTACATTTTAAAATAGACATGGCCAGTCTTTAGGTGGTGATGTCTGTATACTAAAATGATGGCCAAGATGAATCGGCTGGGGAGCACTTACTAAATGTTTATTGAGTGAATCTATCAATAAATGAAACCATCAGCCACATTTGTATTATCTCTTTTTAAAATATATATTTTTACTGTTTTCAGAGAGGAAGGGAGAGGGAGAGAGAGATAGAAACATTAATGATGAGAGAAAATTATTGATCAGCTGCCTCCTGCGCGCTCCACAGTGGGGGCTGAGCCCGTAACCTGGGCATGAGCCCCGACTGAAAATGGAACCATGACCTCCTGGTTCATAGGTTGATGCCGAGTGTCACACTGGCCGAGCTGTATTACTTCTTATTTGCAGAGAACAGTGACTTCTGTTACCACAAAAGCAGAAAGATTTAAGACACTAAATAAACTTACTGATATGTCTATAGTTGTATCTTCCATGTATCCTCTATAATACACTGAGATTAGGTCAATCATTTGCAAGGTCTTTGTGGCAATGCTGATATTAGGAAAGTTTCTAAACACATTTAGGTTTAACTTCCTTCATCTATCTAATACAGGAGTGAATAAGATCATCCATTAAGAACTTTTCCTGCGTTCACATGCTGCTGTCCTCAAATGGGAGAAAAAGTTTCAGGTTTTGACCTTACTTGACTTTTTTGGCTTCTTTCAAGAAATTGATTGATAAGACCTAACTGACCTTCAACATGCCACCTGTGTGTCACAGGAATTGTTCTCCATAGATCGGAGTCACAGATGGATAACCATTTTCTTCTACTTTTTAAATTATTTAAAAAAAAAAAACAAAACTAAAAACAACACTTGCTATTAAGGACCAGGTAACAGCCTACTCTTCAATCTATTTTTTTTAATCCTCACCTGAGAATATTTTTTTCCACCGATTGTTAGAGAGAGTGGAAAGGAGGGAGGAGGGGAAGAGAGAGAGAAAAAAAAAAAAGTCACACATTAATGTGAGAAAGAGAGACGTTGATTGGTTGCCTCAGCATGTAGCCTGACTGGGACTAGGGATTGAACCTGCAATCAAGATACATGCCCTTGACCGGGAATGAACACCGAAACCCTTCTACCCTTCTGTCTTGCCGGGAGTCGGTCCATGCTTGCTGTTTCAAGGGACCTGGCATATATGGCATACTGTTCTTAATATGTTTGCTCACCTTCTTGGCACTATGTGTTTTAACCAAGGTCTCTGAGAAAGGTTGTTTCCCAGGTAGGGATTTTCCCCTGAAGTTAGGGAGGGAATAAAACCTCATAACTAAGTGTCAGGCGGGTAATTAATCACTTTAACTACGAACAATCATGCTTAAGCTACATAATCTTTACTCCCTGGAATGGAGATAAGAAACGCCCTAACCTTTGGAATAGAGATTGATAGGATTGGAATCAACTGGTATAAATACAGATGTAACAAGACAACAGGACAGAACCTACACATAGAACCTAGACACAGAACCTAGAGACAGAAGAACTTCGCTGGAGAGAACATGGCAAAAGATCCTGAACAGAAACTGGCCACAGAACCTAGAGACAGAACCTAGCGAGAGAAACTGGCTAGAGAACCTGGACAGAACCTGGCTGGAGAACCTAGCGAGGGAACATGGCTACAGAACCTGGCTGGAGAACCTGGACAGAACCTGGCTGGAGAACCTAGCGAGGGAACATGGCTACAGAACCTGGCTGGAGAACCTGGACAGAACCTGGCTGGAGAACCTAGCGAGGGAACATGGCTACAGAACCTGGCTGGAGAACCTGGAGAACCTGGCTGGAGAACCTAGCAAGAGAACATGGACACAGAACCTGGCTGGAGATCCTAACCAGAACTTCGCTGGAGAACCTGACCAGAACTTGGCTAGAGATCCTGGCTGCTGATCAACTGAACGCTGTCTCTGTGTAATTCCTTCTTCGCCGACTCCGTCCACACCTTTGGGGACCCCTGGACCTGCTGGGGTTGGACCCCAGCACTGTCTGAGGGCCGAAGCTCTAACCACTGAGAAAAACCATCCAGGGCCTCCTCTTTAATCTTGATGAGGACTGTCAAACATAATTGTGCAGAATTTGCACTCCATAAAAGTGCTCACCTAGGGGACATAAGGGAACAAAATGCCAACCATCTTCTGTTTGTCAGTCTTCATATGTCATGGTCTAAAGCCACTTTACCAAAGGAGGACCTTTTCCCAATCTGTACAGATGTGAGATTGACTTTACTTATTAATACTTAGATTCAGTAATGAGTGAAGTGATTAATAAACTATACTCTCTACATTCAGTAGAAATTTTGAGTCATATGTTCCAATTCTGCTTTTATTAAAGGCATGCTCATCTCACTGTGGAACCATCAGCAAAATAAATGCTTTCATTGATATTGTCCTCTTAACTACAAATATCTTTTATAAATTCATGTGACTTTGTGTCTTTTATGTAGTTTTCTATGTTAGTGTTTATATGCATGTGGCTTTTCAGTATGTGTGTGTGTGTGTGTGTGTGTGTACATATGTACTGAAAAATAAGGGTTTCTCCAATCATAGTTGATAAGATGTTGGAGAGGAGAGTGTTAAGAGCAAGTCAGACCTATTTTCTTATTCTACCAGATCAACCACATAATTTCATCAGTGGATAAATAAAGATCAATCAGATTCTTGTGTACTTCCTATATACATCATCCTCCTGGTTTTGAGAAAAGACATATTTATTAAGTGTTTAACAACTTCCTTGCAAGATGAAGTGGGTAAGGTCTGTATAGCATGACCTACTCATAAGAAGCTTTCAATCCAGTTAAAGTAAATAGAATCACATGGAAGTAAAAAGAATAGCTGTAAAAGTCATAAATCATGCTGCAGTTCAACTTCACATTTTATAGAAAATAAAACTTGGCTGAAAGTGGTCACTTAATGTGTCTGAGATCACACTGATATTCTTGGCAGAGAAAATGCATTTTAAATGCACTGGATTTTCTCCTAGGACTTGTCCTGAGTCTATCTGGCATAGCAGATCTGATCATGAACTCTAGATTCCAAATGCTTAGATGTGAATCTTGGTTCAACCATGTACTACCTGTGTTACACTGAGTAATTAAATTAGCTTTGCTGTGCCTCTGTTTTAGCTTCTGTAAACGGGGGAATATTAACACTTAAATTCCTTTTGTACAGATTTACTGAGTTAAAATTTCTGACCAAGGCCTATAACATAATAATAGAAGGAAATAAGCACTTTTTATAATAATGATAATGATAATATTTTCCTTTGATGGCTTAGACACAATGAGGTATTTTTGTATAGGACAGTTGTACACTTCAATATGCACCCCCCCACACACACACACACACACTGTAGTTGGAAATAAAGAAATCAATAGAAACCTAAAATGGTAAAGCTATGTTAATCTGATGAATAACAAAGTAAATAAATGACTAAAAAATAATATTTTTATTGTAAGTGAATTATAAAGTCATCAACAAATTATTTATTTATTTATTTAGAGAGAGAAACTTCAATTTGTTGTTCCACTATGCATTCACTGGTTGCTGCTTGTATGTGCCTGACCATTTGCAACCTTGACATATGGGACAGTACTGTAACCAACTGAGCTACCCAGCCAAGGCTAACAGATTATTTCTAATTAGAGGCCCGATGAACAAAATTTGTGCAAGGGGCTTGGCCCTCACAGCTACAGTGGTTTGCCTCAGCCCTCGCAACCCTGGCTTTGTCCAGAAGGTTGTCTGGAAGGATGTCCAGAAGGTCGTTTGGCTGTCGGTCTAATTAGCATATTATACTTTTATTATTATAGATAGTATCTGTCTGAATTATGTGAACTAAAACCAGTCCTGGAGCGTTAGGGAAACTGTTAAAGGTCCTCACCACATATAACAAAGAGAATACTGTCAGATAAATGAGTACTTACAAAAACTGCTCCTGGATTTTTTTAGTTTTATTTTAGTTCAACTAGATAAAATATTATGGAATTAAAATAATTGTGATAAGGGGAGTAAAACTAAAGCTAAGTCTGATCAAAATTTTCCATTTACATCTCTTGGTAATTAGATTTCTTATACCCTTTGTTCCAGTTTGCCAGTTTTTAATGGTACTGATGGTTTAAATCATGAAGAAAAAAAAGTGATTGTTAATTATGTATACATACAAATACAGGGGTATGCAAAAGTAGGTTTACAGTTGTGAATACAAAAACATAGTTTATTCTTGTATTGTTATTTATTAATTGTTGCATTAGTTATTTGTATTATAACTGTAAACCTATTTTTGCCAATATATATGAGTCTATAGCTTCACTATACTAATTTTAGTATGAAAATTAATTTAGCAATGGTGTTTTGGCAATGGTATTTTGGAAACTGAAGAGGAAATAAAATACAAGATAAGGACTGTGATATTGACTACACTCATAAGTACTGTTTGTGTAATATATTATTTGCAACTTGTTGATATCCCCGACTACTTCTCCCACTAGGGGTTTCCTATGCTTGCTGTGAATGGAAATATCTACTCAGAAATTCATTGAAATTTGATCAAAGTGAGTGACTAAATAAAAACAGAATCCATCTGTCACCAGAAGCTGAGCAACTAGAAAAAAAACAAGTTGAAGGAAATTTCTGAAGTGGGATTACAGTCTTATTATACTCACAATAAATAACAAACTGAGTGTGGGGAGTGGGAAATAAGGATTAGCCTACTTGTATTAAGCAGGTAGAATTACATTATAGTTACCTGAGAATTAAATTAAAAATACAGTGAGGTCACTGAGAGACTCTAATAGATGTACTAAACTAACGACCAGGGAAAAGAATAATGGAAGAAAAACCCAACAAAGAAAGTGTCCTAGCTAAATCCAAAATCAGAGCGAAAGCTGTGGTAGAGCTGAGCTAAGCTTTAGCTGAAAGGGAATTGCCTCTGGCCTTTAAGAGGATCTGCAAGGTCAAGTGATCTGGAAGCCTGATCATTCTCCTGTGGCAGAAATTGTGTGAGGCCTGCCCCGACTTGCCATTAACCATTTCAAGTAATGATGCATATATCGACAAGAAAATATTTTGACCAGCTAACCTATTACATTCAAATGAGTACATTTATCTTTTTAAAGATTTCCATTACCCTCCATAACCTATTTTTTCCTTAAAAGAATTTCTTTATGTTATTGTGAGAAACATATTTACTGAAGTGCAATCTGAGAAAAGTGAGCAAATGACCCAACTTCACGAATTCAGAAAAAAAGAATAATTTCCAGGGAGTTGTTGATATCAGAAAACAGCAACAAAACATTGTGTGTTAACCTGAATCAGAGTAGCAATGCATTTACTTATCCAATGTTTCTTTTTGACTTATTTACTGAGTGTCCACAGTATACCAGAAGGCATGGCTAGGCACCGGGAATATAATGATGAGCGAGGGAGACCTGGACCCAGCTGTCATTAATAATGCAATTAAATGAGATAGTAAAATAATTATGCAGATGAATATAATATTTTAACTTTCTAAGGCAAGTCAGTATGTTTCATGGGAGCATCAGTAGTAAAACTATTTAGTCTGAGAAGTGAGCCAAACTTTCTTGAGAAAGAAATGATTATGCCAGAGTAGGGGTCGGCAAACTGCGGCCCCTTGAGTGTGGCTCTTCCACAAAATACCACGTGCGGGCGTGCAAGAACAGTGTGATTGAAACTTCGTGGCTACCCTCAAGGGACCAAAGAGCCGCATGTGGCTCGCGAGCCGCAGTTTGCCAACCACTGGGCTAGAGGAACATCACTGGTGGGAGTGGGGGGTCCCTGGCTAATAGAATTTTTGCTGAAAGCAGGCCAGGGTGGGTGATCAGATATCACCTAGGGAATGGTGAAGGATGAGGAACCTGATCAGATACTGAGAGTGATCAGATATCAATGATGGGGGATACTAACTAACAAACTTAGCAGGGTTTTTGGTAAAACCAGATAATGCAAGGCCTGGTTGAGAAAGAGATTTAGAGGAGTTGGAGTAAAGTTTGATCAAGGAGAGTATCTTTGTCAGCCATAACCCCTGGCTGTTTCTTAAAATACATAGCAGTACATAATTTAAAACATGATGAAAATATATGGTGGGTATGCTTGCTTCTGAGAGTGATCAAAAGAGTGAAATTGACTCAGAGAGCTGTTATGCATGCATTGTAAGAAAAATCCAGGAAAAGTTTATTTAGCAATGATGAAAGAAGTAAATAGACTAAATCTGACTGGTTACAAAAAATCACGGAGGATGTACAAGGAACAAGTTCAAAATATAGAAGAATCAGATTTCTACCAAGAGACCCCGGATGCCTTGATTTTTGTCATCCTGAAGCAATAATTCATTTTCCATCAGAAGATTCATTGCACACAAGTATATCTCAGGTCCAAGCTTATGACTAGTAGCAATTTTATTGACTTCAGTGTCCAGGAATGCAGACCGGAAATAACACTGTCTGCAGGAACTGCCCTGTCACACTGATGATATAAATGGCAAAAGCTTTTTCATGATTCATTATTTGCAGCTGCATCAGTACTTTTCTTACTGACATTGTACAAAAAGAAAACATTGATTGATGAGCCAAAAAAGAATAGTAAGGAGAAAGATAAATGTCATAAGGTCAGTTCAGAAGTAAGTAACCAGCTAGCAAAGATTAAAAAAAACCTTTGTCATAGTAATAAATTGTACTTATTATGTGTGATTTCTCTTAAAATTGTGGATATATGTAGTTCATATAACGATATTTAATGTATTACATATTTAAACAAAATGCTATTTTAATAACTGCACAGTACCATGATATCTTTTATGAGGAAATGGGCTCCCACTGAAAATATTTTTGTATTATAAGTGAAATAATAATTTACTCATCCTCCGGTTTTACTTAAGAAGCTTCATTTGAATTGAGACAAAAAAATGAATTCTGAGCATAATGGAACAGGAAACATTATAAGAAATAAAATAGATGTATGAAATACAGATAAAAGTTATCCTTTACAGAAAAATTCAATACCATCCTATATAATAAAAGGCTAATATGCAAATAGACCGAACGACGGAAAAACCGGAACAACGGAACAACTGAACAACCAGTCACTATGATGTGCACTGACCGCCAGGAGGCATGTGCGGAACATGGCAGGTGTTGGCTGCAGCAGGGTGATGGAGCAGGTGAGTGGGGGTGCCAGACCAAGGGGGGGCACTGGTCATTGTCATCGGGGTGAGCCTCTGGTGGTTACTGAAAATTCTTGCTCCCACATGCCGTGGTCCTGCCTGGCACTCACACCTGCTGCCAGCGCCAGAGCCACTGCTCGCACCTGCTGCTGGCACCTGGCGCCGGTCCCGATTGCTCAGTGCCATCAGTGGGTGCGAGTGGCAGCTGCTGACCCCAATCACCCCTCAGGGCTTCTCTACCTCTCCCTGCTCCCGAGGGGCAATCGGGGCTGGCAGCCACTGCTCGCACCTGCTGCTGGTGATGGTCCCACTCACACCTACAGCCGGTGCCACTTGCACCCACTGACTGTGCCCAGCGCCAGTCCCAATAGCTCAGCGCCATCAGTGGGTGCAAGTGGCAACTGCTGGCCCCGATTGCTGCTAAGGCCTTCTCCACCTCCCCCTGCTCCTGAGAAACGATCAAGGTAATAGCCTCCACTCACACCCACTGATGGTGCCGGCCTGCTTGCACCTGCTGCTGGCACCAGCCCCAATTGCTCCACACCGTCAGCAGTTGTGAGCAGGGCCAGTGCCATCAGCACGTGGCAGCAGTGGTGGTGGGAGTGGGGCTGCTGGCAGATAGGGGACCAGGGACTGTTGTGGGAGGGTCTGGGAGGGGCACACAGGAGGGGCCGAGACCTGCCTCTGTGCCCACCACAGCCTCGTGGCCCACAGTTCCTTTCAAGGTGCACGAATTTGTACACTGTGCCCCTAGTCTATATAATAAAAGCCTAAGAGACTGTTATGTCAGAACAACCAGTCACTATGATGTGCACTGACCACCAGGGGGAAGATGCTTAATGCAGGAGCTGCCCCCTGGTAATCAGTGTGCTCCCACAGGGGAAGCGCTGCTCAGCCAGAAGCTGGGCTCACAGCTGGTGAGCGCAGCGGTGGAGCTGAGTGGTAAGGAGCAGTGAGCAGGCAGGCAGCAAGGAGCAAGAGGCTCCGAAATGCAAGAGGGTGCAGGCTGGGCTGAGAGAAACCCCCCGCCAGTGCACGATTTTCATGCACCAGGCCTCTAGTTGCTTTATAACTGTGATGAGCTATATATAGTAAGAAACAATCAAGTCAACCCATAGAATATGATCATTTAAAAAACTCCTTTGGCTTAAAATTATAAAAAGCAAGCAAACAAACAAACAAAAAAACACTAAACGTTATGAAGAGGAAAATATAGGAAGATCTGAGAAATTACAACTCTATTTCCTGGTGAGGTGCCAGAAATCTTGGAAGCTTGTATTAGATGCATAAAGGTGCCAAGATTTAATATATGTAGGATAAAACTAGTTTTAAGTAATAATAATATAATTAATTTCAGGTGTTTCTTTTATTTCTTTTTAGTCAACAACAGAATTTAAATTTTCTTTAAAAAAAAAAAAGAAGAAGAAGAACCTGACCCAGATAATCTGCATAGTACAAGGCATCTTTTGTAAATAAACGAATGATTCAGGGGCTAGAGACTGATGCTATCCCCTTAATTAGAGGATGTTGAAATAAAAGTATGATCGTGTTTTACCAAGAGAGAAAAACAAAGTTAGTCTCAAGGTTCAAACTAAGACTAGTCCAAATTTCATTTGAGAATAGGAGTAGAGAAAAGGGATTTTTCAAGGCCTGGGGTATTTATAGAGTGTGGTTCTGCTATATGTACTCTGTATTTTTTGTTTGGAAATTCATGGAGATACATCTGAGAAGTTTGTCTGACGGCCTGATCCCATTAACCATTATCACTAGTTTGAGGAAATCAGTCCATTTCCACCACCTCAAATGCTTCATTTGCTTTGCAGGACACTCTAAACATGAAGGAGAGGGTTATTGGCTCTGGCATCCTTATGAAATACTGACTCTTGGCAGCTGCAGAGCATCTTCCTCCAGAAATTCCATTATGCTCTTTAACATTTCAGCTGTAATGTGGCAGAAACCATACACCCTGTAAACCTCAGTTACCAGGTGTCCTCAACTACTGCTAATGCAGGAGTCTTGCCAACATAATAATGAAGTCTCATGATGCTGCACACTGCTTGTCTTTCTCCAGCAGCTCCAGGCCTGCGGAGAAATGGGCTTTCTGGGGCTTCATTAGGCCAACATTTGGCAAGAAGCACCTCAATATGTAGAAACCTCTTCTCCAGAAATGTGCAAACAAATTCTCACTCCTAACACTTTCTGGAACAATCCATCAAAATAAAGTTTCAGTGCGGCTTCTTATCCTTTAAGCTTCCATTTTTTATCTGCAATTTCCAAAAATCACCTTGAGACTTTGAAGAGAAGAGCCGTGTTACTTGCATTTCAGAATAAGAAAACAATTATCACTGGGCTTTGATGAGTAAGGCAGTGATATTGCAAATAGGCTCATCATAGGTTTGGCAACAATTATAACACAACATGTAGTTATGGTTCAAGCCTGGCTCTTCCTTCGGAGTCTCTTCTTTGTTTTTCCTATTTGGTGAATAAACTAAAAAAATAATAGCCTATACTTCTGTATTAGAGGGTTCTCCAGAAGAACAGAAACAATAGGATATGCATATATAGAAAGAGACATGTTCTGAGGAATTGTCTCACACAATTACAGAAGATGGCAACTTAAGAAATGTGCAGTGTATGCTGACAAGCCTGAGCGCCAAGGACAGCCAAAGCTGTGATTCCAACCTGAGGACCAGCATCCTAAAAACCCAGGTTATTAATAGTGCAGTCTGAAGGCAGTGTTCTGGAGAATTCTCTCTTGCCCAGGGAAGTCAGTATTTTTGTTTTATTTAGGCCTTCAACTGATTAGATGAGGCTCATTCACATATGAAGAGCAATCTGCTTTACTCAAAATGTATTGATTTAAATGTTAGTCACATCCAAAAGCACCTTCCAAGTTGGCACATAAAATTAACCATCACAAGTCCACTGCTTGTCAAAATGGCACCCAAACACATCTCCTTAAATTATACTTAATCTTCACATTAAGACAATAAGAAGGTCATACTTCCATCTAACCTAATATAATTATCATGTGTACAACTAAAAACATACTAACCCTTTCCCCAGAAAAGAATGGAAAGACCTTGGTTGATGTCTCTTCTTCTTGATATCTGATCACTTAAATAGTATGATGTAAAGTTAAGAATATTTAAATACTATGACATAAAGTCAATACATTATATTGTATATGATAAATGGGTAAGAGAGGGAAGAAAACAATGACATTAGATAGAATCATGCTATTACACCAGCGGTTCTCAACCTGTGGGTCCCCAACCTGTGGGTCGCGACCCCTTTGGGGGTCGAACGACCCTTTCACAGGGGTCGTCTAAGACCATCAGAAAACACATATATAATTACATATTGTTTTGTGATTCATCACTATGCTTTAATTATGTTCAATTTGTAACAATGAAAATACATCCTGCATATCAGATATTTACATTATGATTCATAACAGTAACAAAATTATAGTTATGAAGTAGCAACGAAAATAATTTTATGGTTGGGGGTCACCACAACATGAGGAACTGTATTAAAGGGTCGCGGCATTAGGAAGGTTGAGAACCACTGTTTATGTATGTGTTTTCCAATGGTCTTGGGTGACCCCTGTGAAAGGGTCATTTGATCCCCAAAGAGGTTGTGACCCACAGGTTGGCGACCCACAGGTTGAGAACCTCTATATTACAGAGATAGAGATGGATAGATAGATATAAAATCTCCACACACAAACATATCCATAACAAAATAATAATCACAAGTACAGTTCTTATTTGTGGAAGTAGGCATGTGGTCATTGCTGGTATATGACCATCTGACTACTTTCTTCCACTAACCATTCTATTTTTAGAAAACACCTAATTTGATTGTGATTCTTTACCTAATAGAGTGACCCAAACTTTCATTCCTGAAGGGTATAAACCATTAGTAGTTCTTCCTAAATTGTTTATTGTAATTTTTCATTGACTTTAGTCACAAGTCATGGTAATACTAAAACAAGACCTAAAAGATCTCTTTTATTCTAGATATAGACTTTCTTAGCCATATCATAGAGCAACAGTTCAATTTCCCCTTAGCAATCAGGATCAATCACTCTAGCTAACACAATAACTCCCTTTGTGATGCAGATAGCATGCTGGACTGCTCAGGTTGCATGATTACTTGATGGCCCATGGTTCAGCTCTTAATAGAAGGCCCAGTAGAAGGCCAAGAGCTATTTATCCAAAGGAGAGTTATTGTCCACATATAATGGCAAAGCTTTGATCCTAAAGGCCTGCACAGTAACTCACCTATATGAGCCCATCAAAGATTTCAAACAGCATCACTCTCTGACATTGAAACTCCAAGCACCTATCATCAATAAATCAACAAACAACAAGTGTTGGTGAAGATATGTAGAAAAGGGAACCCTAATGCACTGGGAATGCAGATTGGTGCAACCACTATGGAAAACAGTGTGGAGATTCCGCAAAAAAATTAAAAATAGAATTTCCTTATGACCCAGCAATTCCACTTCTGAGGATATATTCAAAACACTAATTCAAAAGAAAATATGTACCCCCATGTTTTTTGCAGCATTATTTACAATAGCCAAAGTATGGAAGCAACCCAAAATGCCCATCAGTAGATGAATGGATAAACAAGTTGTGTTACATATACACAGTGGAATACTACTTGACCCTAATGAAATCTTACCCTTTGCAATAGCATGGATGGACCTAGAGAATATTACACTAAGTGAAATAAGTCAGACAGAGAAAAACAAATACCATATGATTTCACTTATATGTAGTATCTAAAGAAAAAATAATGTATAAAAAGGCTCATAGAGAGAACAGACTAATGGTTGACAGAGGGGAGAGGGGTTGGGGGACTGGGTGAAAAAGGTGAATGGATTAAGAAATACAAAATGGTAGTTACAGAATAATCACAGAGATGTTAATTATAGCATAGGGGATATAGTCAATAATATCATAATAACTATGTATGGGGCCAGGTGGGTACCTGTAATCTCGGGGGTGGGGGACACTCTGGAAAGCACGTGATTGGCTAACCACCATGATGTACACATGAAACTAATACAGAATGTTATTGAATGTAAACTGTAATAGAAAAATAACAATAATATATTTAAATTTTAAAAAATAAGTAAAAATTTGTAATTACAAAATAGTCATGGGGAAAATACAACATAGGGAAAATAGTCAATAATACTATAATATTGTAATATTGTAATTTTCACTATATTTTAATATATACTGATACAAAATCATACACATAGAGATGAAGGAGAATGATCATTTGGTAGCTAGGGAATCAAGGACATTTTACTCAGAAATCTCCCCCCACCTCAACAATCACTGAAGACCAATCAGGGTCACCCTTGCTGGCGGGGTTCTGGGTGGAATGTGGGGGTGTCACGGGTCTGTAGCGGCTGGAGGTTCCGTGGTGATGGGGCAGACCCTGTGCGGATGGTCCAGGGAGGGGCTGCGGTCCCCTGCGGAGCTGGGCTTTGGGCCCATCCTTGGGAAGCCGCGCGAGGTGGCGGTGGAACTGCTGCCTGATGGCCTTAGTCTATGCCTCTCTGCCACGTCCTCCAGTGGGAGTCACTGGTGTGTCCACCTGTTGTGGGCTTCTTGGTGGGTCTCATATTTATAGTCAGACTTGTTTGGTTTGTGCAGAGTCCACTTTATGGAAGACATGAAGCACAGCTCACACAAGCACTGGCCGCACAGATGGAGGAGAAATGTCACCTCATTGGCAAGAACAGCTCAGCAAGAGAGGAGTGCGCAGGGCTCCAGTCATCCTTCGACGATGGCGGGCGTGAGAGAGTCATTAAATGTACCCAGCCTTGCGGACCCTTACAGAAAGGTGACGACGACCTACTGGATGCTGAGGCAGGAAATTACCTCCCTGGTTCACCAACTGAAGGAAGAGAGGTCCAAACGCTCAATGCAAGAAGTGGAGATATCTCCGCAGAGATGCTCAAGATGCTCAAGTCCCTGGGAGAGGGGGTGAAAATAATCTGCTTGGCCAAACCTACCAGGACCCAAGCCCTGCTGGTCCGCTCCTCAGAAGTGCATCTGGGTCTTAAAGCAGCGGTGTTTTTTTTTTTTTTTTTTTTTTTCACTGAGGCCTTCCCAGGTGTCAGCTGTGCCCCCCACTTTCACCTCCACGGAACAATCCCCAAGGCCAGTGGATGCAGAAGAGCCCTCTCCCTGGGCTGGGTGCCTCCTCCTGCACACACTGCACATAGCAGTCCACTTCTGCATGGACAACCCCTCCAAGTGTAAAGAACATGGGACTTCCTGGAGCACACCAAGAAATGCAGGGCTTCTCTACAGCCACAGAATGTTTAGATTTTCTCTCAGCAGCAATGAAAGAAATGCTGCACTTAAGAGACGCATCTTTTACTCAAATTGAATCTTCATCAAACTACGTTTCTCAGTGTTTTGTGAGCATCATATATATGTTTATCTTCCAAGTGAACATTTATATTTTATCCTCTCCTTAACTATTGCGTTTTATTTAGAAAATCTATGCAGCTTTACAATAAAGACTTTTAATTATTTTTTTAAGAAGAAAGAAACTCCACGCACCATAGGATCTGCTATGTCATAGGGCCCAACTGGCAGAACCTTCTCTTGCTCTGGGCCCCATTCAAAATTAGCAGCTTTTTGATAAATGGGCAGGAGAAACACACCCAAATGAGAAATATGTTGCCTCCAAAATCCAAATAAGCCCTCTAGGTGTTATTCCTCTTTTTCTGGTAATAGGACAGATGAGATGCAACAACTTGTCCTTCATTTTAAAAAGGGATATCTCAACATTTCCACATAACTATATACCTAGACATTTCAATGGGATGGAGGCCTCTGGATTTGGATTTACTTTTCACCCTTGACACCGAAATATCTTACCAAGAAGCCTAGAATATTTGCTGCTACTTGCTCCCCGGGTCTGTCAGCTTGATGTCATTAATGTAATGGGCCAGTGTATACTTTACAGAAGAAAAGGTGATTGAGATCCCTGTGAACTAAATGACACAGGTCTGAGAAGTTGGAATACCCCTGAGGGAGGGCAAAAAAGGCATATTGATGGCTTTCTAGCTGAAAGGAAACTGCTTGTGCTTCTTATTAACAGGCATTGAGAAAAAAAAATGGCCAAACAAATAGCTGCATACCAGGTAGCACGAGATGAGTTACTTGTTCAACAATGAAACCACATCTGGTATAACAGCTGTGATTGGAGTCACCAACTAGTTAAGCTTGCTGTAATCCATTATCATTCTGCAAGATCCATCTGTCTTTTTCACAGGACAAATAACGGAGTTGAAGGGGGTGTGGTGGGAATCAAGTCCTTGATGGGGACACTAATTTCTGCAACACCCTCAGGGATATGGTATTGCTTTAAATTTACTACTTTCCTATGTTGAGGCAGTTCTACTGGCTTTTACTTGGCCTTTTCCACCATAATAGCCCGCATTTCACAAGTCAGGGAATCACTGTAAAGATTCTATCAGCTGCTGAGTATTTCTATTCCAATTCTTCATTCTGGAACTAGAGAAATAACCACAGAATGGACTTAGGGGTCTACTAGGCACACCGTCAGATAAACCTGAAGCAAATCTCCACTGATCACCTGGCCTCCATGAGCCCTTACTCTGTATGTTGGGCCACTGTGTGTTTTTGATTCTTCTGGAATTAGTGTGGGTACAGCACCAGTGTCCCGTAGTCCCTGAAAGGCCTGATTACTCCTTAATTTCTACAGCCTACTTATAATTCTCTTATATTCTCTCAAATCATCATATTCTTTTTCTTTATAGAACCAACCACAATTTCTTGTGAAAATATTTGACTTATTTATATATCATTTCCTAGTGCAAAAGTTCTATTAAGGCAGAAAAATCTTTTCTTTTGCCATTGCATGGCCAGCTTGTACCCAGTACCCAGTATATAGCGGATGCCTAGACATTTTTGAATTAATGGAGGGTCAATTCAACTCTGGGTATGTACAGTGTGAACAGAATGCTGAGCAATATCAATTTTTAAAGAATAAATTGGGAAAGAGATGTCCTTAAATGAGGCAATGCAACAAAAGGCTATTGTCCCCTATAGTTAGAAGCCTTTCTCCATAAATGTGTCAGTTTCAATGTACACATATTTTTATGTACATATATTTACTAAATTGCTTTTAGACCCATACCTGCATGCACAGAACTATGTCATAATTACCAGTAATAATCTTTGGTACTTAAACTAAGATACAAATGTAATATATAATTTACTTTGACAAAATGTGAGAGGAGAACAGAAGCATATCCCAGCAGTAGAATAGCATGTGCGATGCCATTGTAACATTAGCATACATTATAATCTTCTTCTTATTATTATTATTGTATTGTTACTATTGCTTTTTCTACCTGCATTAATTCTATTACTAGTTATATACTTATGATTTCTAATCTATATTTCTAGCCCGTATCACAATCAAGCCATAGATTAGCATTTCCAACTTCCTATTTAGTGAACATTTTCATCTGGAGGGAACAACCTAGGCAGGGGCAGACATACCTTAGCCTTCCACAGGGAATTGTTACAGAAGCATGTGGGAGGTTATGTGAGGAATTATACCGATGATGTGTAGATGCCATTGTGGCTTTTTATATGACACCAGCCCAGCCATTTTTATGTCAGGGTACTAAATATCCCAAGAGAGTATCAAATTCAGTGTGCTGCAGGTCAATTATTTTTGGGGTCTGCTTTTATGACTGTCTAGTTGTGTGGGGTAATAAACAGAGTATGGATTTTGGAATCAGAGTCCTCTGATAAGTTTAACCTTGGGTGAGTTATTGAATCTTTCTGAGCCTCAGTTATTTCTTTTTATAAAATAAGTGTTATAATCACTGCTTCAAAGTAAAGTTTTTATAAGCAAAGTAGCTAATTGATAAATGTCACCTAGCATGGCCTTCGGCACAGAGTAGGCACATAATAAAAGTTAGTTCCTTTGTCTCTCTTTTTGACTGCTGGAATAAATTATACCAATCCTTCAAAGAAGAGATCATATCACATCTCTGTGGCCACTCCATAGTGCTTTATAAATATTTCTTTTAATACTGTTTTTGCTACCTACTTTCTAATCTGCCAATCAACTATTCAAAAAGTTCTTCAAGTGCAGATATCATATAAAACACATCTTGCTACTTTTGTAACTACTTCTATATTATCACTTAGTAAATGCTCATTATTTGTTAAATCAGACTAAACTACCTTCACTCACATCCTACAATTGACTTAAATCTAGAAGTCAACATATTGAAATTCTGACATTCATCTTTTAACTTACCTTTTAATCTCTTAATTAGACTAAATGTGCTACTTTCTTGCCTTTTCGAATTTCTGTTTAAAATTGTTTCTGTTAATTCCTTCTTTTTACCCAAACAACTAACAATGACTGTGGTAGCCACTCTCCAAGATAATCCCTGATGATCCCACTCCAGGCATTTAAGTTCTTCTGCATTCCTCTGACACACTGAATCTTGGTTGGCCCCGTGATTCATTCTGATACAGAACATTACGGAAGTAATGCTATGTAACACTGGTGTCTCAGTTTTAAGAGATCTGTAGCTCCACTTTGGCCTGTTGTAACATGCCCGATTGAACCTCAGTCACCATATTGTGTAAGGAAGCCTAAGCAGTCATGTGGAAAGACGCCCATGAAGTTCAACCAAGTCTTGTCCTACCACCCAGCTGGGACCACCACCAACTGCTAGCTATGTGAGTGAGGCTCTTTTGCACCTTTCAGCCCATCTAGTACCTTGAATGATACCTTCGTAAACTGAAGATGCTCCCAGATAATCCATAGAATTGTGTGAAGAAATTATTGTGTTAGGCTACTAAGTTTGGTGGTAGTTTGTTTATGCAGTAATAAATAACCTAATTAGTGAACAATGTATTGATAATAATGGTCTTTCATAACAACTTTTCAAAATCAGAATACCAGGAACCATAGCAGCCACACAATCTGATTACCCATCTGAGGTTTCAATTCTTTTCACTGTTTTCCTCCTACTAAGTGGCAATTTAACTTCAGCTCAATCCTCCAATAAGTCAATAAGCTTACCATATACTTACCACTGGTAAAAACAGTAGATTCAACTTTTGGATAACTCTATTCAAGTACACTATTTTCATTTGTCTAGGACTTATTTCCCTGTATCTAGCACTCCTTCAGTTCTATATGTCTCTTTATAATCAACTATCATAGACTCCTCTACCCCCTTCACTAATCACACCTTTAATTTGTGTCTTGGTTAGCATTTCCCCTCTACCGCTGGCTGTTAAACTCAGAATACGCTCTAGTCTACATACCTCTTAAAACAGAAAGCAGTACTCGTCGAGTAGCCTGTTGTGTGCTGAGTAGAAGACTATCATCTTTCACTAAGAGGTATTAAGTACATTCGTATCCCAGTTTGTTCTCTTCAAAATGCCCCCACTTATTAACTCACATGATTCTAATGTCAACTCCCTAAAGCAGGGCCGAGGAGTTCTTCACATCCTTGTAGTGAAAGATAAACAAACTGAGACTAAGAAAAGTTAATACTCTCAAGCTATCATCAGGAATTTCTGAGTCCCAGGCTAGAGTTTTGTTTTGTTTTGAATTTTTTCCATCTTTGTTTCATCAAGTGTAAAGGCATAATGGTGAAGAGATACTCTTCCTTAGCTGTACTCTCACTGAGATTATATTTCTTATAAGTGACAGGTAAAAGACTGACTAAAGTCATTACACTTTACAAGATTTGTTCAGCCTTGCCGAAGGTGAAACTAATACTATGTATATTCCAGAACCTTTAGTCATCTGTCTCCTCAGGCAGCAGAGAGAGCATCTGACTAAAAGCACGGATCAACACATGTTCAAAATAAATTCTTTCTCAGAGTGAAAAATCACTCAACTTGTTTTCATGCAGTTAGCCTCTATAAATCCCCATTTAAAAATAGAAAAGGATGATCAAAGTATACATCTTTTCTGGAGCCAATAGATCATTTTTTTCTGATCACATGGTGTAAGGGAACCAAATTATTGCATATTAATAATGATTATTAAAGAGGTAAAAAGGTGCCCTAACCGGTTTGGTTCAGTGGATAGAGCATTGGCCTGCGGACTGAAAGGTCCCAGGTTTGATTCCGGTCAAGGGCATGTACCTTGGGTGCGGACATATCCCAAGTGGGGAGTGTACAGGAGGCAGCTGATCAATGTTTCTCTTTCATCAATGTTTCTAAATATATCCCTCTCTCTTCATCTCTGTAAAAAATCAATAAAATATATATATATTTTTAAAAAGAGGTAAAAGGCAATCTTATACTTTCATATCTAAGTATTGCTTGGGTGCAAATATTGAAATTATGAAAATTGAACAAGAAACATATATCTTATAGGTATGAATGCAAGTGTAAATGCATGGGCAAGGGTATATATTTGTGTGTGTGGGTGTGTAAGTGGGTGGAATCCAAGATTGCAATGTACATATAATTGAATAGAATAATCAAATGTATATTTTGTTTTCTAAGTTACTATAACTTTTAAAATTTTAGTACTTTCTGCTTGCTTGAAGTAATATTTCATAAAATAAAATTATTTTAATATTGATAGACATTCTAATTATTTTTATTTATTTATTTCTTTTTTCTTTTTTTTTAAATTAAATCTTTATTGTTCAGATTATTACATTTGTTCCTCTTTTTTCCCCCCATAACTGCCCTCCTCCCAGTTCCCGCTCCACCCTCCGGCCTCACTCCCCACCCACTGTCCTCATCCATAGGTGCACACTTTTTGTCCAGTCTCTTCCCGCATCCCCCACACCCCTTTCCCCCCCAAGAATAGTCAGTCCATTCCCTTTCTATGTCCTGATTCTATTATAATCACCAGTTCATTCTGTTCATCAGATTATTTATTCACTTGATTCTTAGATTCACTTGTTGATAGATGCGTATTTGTTGTTCATAATTTGTATCTTTACCTTTTTCTTCTTCTTCCTCTTAAAGGATACCTTTCAGCATTTCATATAATACTGGTTTGGTGGTGATGAACTCCTTTAGCTTTTCCTTATCTGTGAAGCTCTTTATCTGACCTTCAATTCTGAAAGATAGGTTTGCTGGATAAAGTGATCTTGGTTGTAGGTTCTTGGCATTCATCACTTTGAATATTTCTTGCCACTCCCTTCTGGCCTGCAGTTTCTGTTGAGAAATCAGCTGACAGTCCTATGGGTACTCCCTTGTAGGTAACTGAGTTTCTTTCTCTTGCTGCTTTTAAGATTCTCTCTTTGTCTTTTGCTCTTGGCATTTTAATTATGATGTGTCTTGGCATGGTCCTCTTTGGATTCCTTTTGTTTGGGGTTCTCTGTGCTTCCTGGACTTGTACGTCTATTTCTTTCACCAGGTAGGGGAAGTTTTCTGTCATTATTTCTTCAAATAGGTTTTCAATATCTTGCTCTCTCTCATCTTCTGGCACCCCTATAATTCTGATGTTGGTACGCTTGAAGCTGTCCCAGAGGCTCCTTACACTATCTTTGTATTTTTGGATTCTTTTTTCATTTTGCTTTTCCAGTTGGGTGTTTTTTGCTTCTTCGCATTTCAAATCTTTGACTTGATTCTTGCGCTCCTCTGGTCTGCTGTCGGGAGTCTGTATAATATTCTTTATTTCAGTCAGTGTATGCTTAATTTCTAGTTGGTTCTTTATCACAACATCGAGGGTCTCATTAGATTTCTTGAGGATCTCACTATATTTATCGGCGGTCTCACCAGTCTTTTTGAGGGCCTTACTAAATTTATCGGCGGCTTCCAGACAGTTCTTGAGAGACCTTAAAGGTGTGGTTTTGAACTCTATATCCAGCATTTTGCTTTCCTCAATTTCTGTCATTTGCGTCCTGTTTCTTTGTCTCCGTATTTTTTATGCTTTCTTGGTGCACGCCCTAGTGGTCTTTGTGCGCAGTCTTGTTGTAGTTAAGCCTTGATTGTTGTAGGTATCACTGGGGGGGATTTGACCACCAGGCCAACTGGCTGTGAGAATCAGCTTTGTCTGCAGTGGGAGAACTTCTGTCCTCTAGGGAGGTGCTAATCTAGCCTTTGCCTGAGGCTGTCCCACAAATGCCTCTGTGCAAGGCTTGGGCAGGGCGGGTCCCAGGGGATCAACAGGGCGCGTGGAGCCAGCAGTTATGGCTGCTTTCAGTCCCATCCCCAGAGGCTCTGCCTCTCAGTGTCCCAGCAACTGCTGCAAGTACCTAGGAGAGAAAGCTGCCCTTGAGTTCCAACCAATGCTAGACAGTCCCGCTTCTCCCGTTTGAGTCTGGGTCCCCAGAGACTCGCTCAGAACTGGAGCTCATAGCCTGAGACTCCCTCCTGATTGAAAAAGACAACCATGCCCTTAGCCACCAGCCTGCTCCGCACACACCTCCCGACCTTTGTATTTTACTTCCGCACAGTGCCTCCTCTGAGTCTCGGTATGCTTTTCTCTTTCCTTCTAGTTGTAGAATTTCCCCTCAGCCAGCCTTCCTGTGGTTCTGGGTGATGTCCGTTCTGTCTTTTAGTTGTATTTTTGAAGTGGTTGTGTGAGGCAGCAATCTCCAGTATTTACCTATGCCGCCCGCCATCTTGGTTTCTTCAAAAGACATTCTAATTATTATGTAAGCATTGAAAATAATATTTTTAGGAGAATTTTGAGTAGATATTTGATAGACTCTTACATATCTTTTGAAAAATTATCAAGAGAAATAGGGAAACTAATTTTTTCTTATGTAGATATATCGGTATAAAGCTATCTTGAACCATTGTTCTATATACCTGGGTACCTCTCTTTGCATTTGCAGAAATGATTTTTTTTTTGTGTGTGTGGTGACCATTTTTCACATACTTTTACATATTTCTTTATTTTTTCCATCACATTACCTTACCTTGGGATATTCTTTTTAAAACTATTTTTTAGAATTTAATATATTTTCTTTAATTACACAGTTTTACACCTGTGAGTATTTTATTATGGTCAGGATATCACTATTTTCAGTATGCCTAGTAATTTCAACCCAGTTCCCAATTGAACTATCATTGGTTTCAGCTCTCACCAATCGTCAATCAATTTATTTTTTAAGAAAAATGACATGACTTAACAGAATATTCAAATGACAGCACAAAATCATTTGTGGTACACAGTTTTGTGTCCTTGCCAAAATTAATTTATATAATATGGGGAAATAAATGTGTGTTTATTGGCTAACATACCATAATGCCCTCATTCATTTAAGAGATGCTAGTGTTCTTATGTAGAGATAGATTTTGTACAAATCAGGGGACTTTTATAAAAATTGTTGGACTCATGCTGTGTTCTAGGATGCTTTCCAAAGGACTGGACATTATTTTTTATTTATCTGATAAGGGTACTGAGCTCGGAGATGTGAAATATGGTGCTTAAGAGCAGATAACCAGTAAGTTACAAGTCAATGTCTACATAACTAACCTTAAACTAACATTTAAATGTAAATGGAGTCAGAGAAATCTTTTTTTTTTTAAATATATTTTATTGATTTTTTACAGAGAGGAAGGGAGAGAGATAGAGAGTTAGAAACATCGATGAGAGAGAAACATCGATCAGCTGCCTCCTGCACATCTCCTACTGGGGATATGCCCGCAACCCAGGTACATGCCCTTGACCGGAATCGAACCTGGGACCTTTCAGTCCGCAGACCGACGCTCTATCCACTGAGCCAAACCGGTTTCGGCGAGTCAGAGAAATCTTGAAAAGCTTGCCAAATTTCCAAAAAGACAGGAGGGAAAAAAATAGAATTGCATTTTTCTCAAACATAGGAAGGAGAGCACTTTGTCAACTCGGGAAACATTCAAACTTTCAGTCAAGCAGAAACAGAAGCCACATTTGACTGTGTAGTGCCATGAAAGCAGAATGTTGGATGATGTTGCTTGCAAATCAAGGGTGATCAACTGTCCAGGTTTGCCTGTGACGGGGAGGAGTTCCCAGGGGATAGGACTCGCAGTGCTAAAATAAGAGCAGTTTCAGGCAAATGCAATGGTTGGTCAACCTACCAAAAAAAAGTGTCTTTACGTGAATGTGAAAGAAAATACTTGAGGAGTAGGAGTAATCAGAAAACAGCTGAAGTTGCCATTCTCCCTCCATTCCCCCATCATTCCTGATCTTTCAGGATATACATCATGGATAAACAAACTTTTTCCAATCACTCAATGTTTGTAAGGTACACTTAGGGTGAGAATGCTCTCATGTAAGGCAGGCAGAGAACATTCAGTGAATATGCTAATGCCATGTAATTTTGCATTGCTTTGCTTTGCTTTGTTTTTAATGGCGCACTAGTGTTCCAGATGGCACCGTGGAAAGGGCTGGCAAGGAAGCCTCTACTGAGAGATTAAATCAGAGAGGAAGAAGGATAGAGCAGCATAAATATAAGAGCGAGGTAGAGACAGATTTCAGGAGTGATGGGCATTTAGAGGATGTAGGGGATGACAGCCCTGAGGAACTTTCTTTGTTAAACTGTGTATTTGAATTCTCATGCAATGTAGTATGTCAACCAAGAAAGAGGAACCAGTGTTACTAATCTGTCTTAAAAAAAGTAAAAATAGTGTGGTTTTGCTTAGAGTTTCAAAGACAGCATTTGTTAAAAGATAAACAAATATTATTCTCCAACAAACAAGCACAAAGAGCAAACAACAAAAACAGGCAACTCTCTTTCCTATCTTGGCAAAGTTCAAATTTTGGCTACAGTTTGACCTCAGTACAATTCCTCAGCCAGTAAAATGTTACCTCCATATCAGCACACAAAGATTTGTGCTCCTATACTACATCACTTAGAATTTTTCAGATTGCAGAAAAATATTTAGGCTAATATATTTTGGGAACATTGTAAGAATGCATGGGAAAGTAAAGACAACAAACTATCAATGAGTGTACAGTTACACCACATAGAAATTAAAATGCCATTCTAGATAAAACCTAAATCTCATGAATCACCACCATTATGGTGACTCAGTCACTTTCTATTCTACTTATAGCTGTTTACACCCCCTCTACCACAGCTTCTGTTTAGCCATGGGTTCTGCGTGCTACCATCTCTCTACATCATTATTCTACATCATACCACTCACTGCTGGATTTCTCAGCTTTAAACTGCCATCTAAAGGCTTATCCTGTGTAAGAAGTTCCTTATGGCAGAGGTTTTGCATGAAAGCACTTAGTAACTATGGAAAAATCTAGATGCCTAGTTTAGACCCAAGGAGATATGCCAAGTAAGACAGAGTGGGTAAGATTCAAACTATGATGAAATCTAGTTTTTTTAAAAAAGAGTTCAAACGTATAGTTAAAAAGAAGAGAGTCTATTGTAAGAGAGCTTTAGGCCTGACACTTGCTTCAGGAGAGGGCATTCATATATAGTACATGTTCCTCTACAGTACATGCAGAATTCAGTGAGGAGACTGGATACCAGAGAATAGGACAGAGTTCATCTAAGATTTAAGCCTCAGGAAACTTTAGTCCAAATACAATGGGTCCAGATTAACAAATAATCTAGTTTCAGTATCTCAATTGATTCTGTCTCTATTTTTAATGTGCTGTGTATTTCAGGGCAGCCTTGTCAGTCATTTAGGTCCATATTTGCTCTGTGGAACATAGCTCAGTCACTTCACTTTTGCCTTAGATATCTACCTTTCATAGATGAGGCATTATATCTTCTCCATACTTTCTTTTTGTCACATTTCACAGCTTCTTCTGGAATTTAGCCAAGAGAATCCTATTAAGATTTCTTTTTTAATTTCAGTGAGCTCAATGCCACAAATTCAATATAATCTTTTCTTCCTTCATTTGTATCTAATTTTTCACTCCTATAAATTCATAATCATATTCCCTTGGTAATAAAGATAGCAGAGCTGCACACAAGATATGTAATTATTATAGCAGAAGTATCACATAGAAACTTCTGTGCCGTATTTTCTATAATCTGCAAAAGCAAGGCAATTTCAACACTTTTAAAAAACTGTTGGAGGAAGTAACAAGAAAGGATGTATCTTTTAAAAATGAAGACAAATAAAATATTAATTCAATCATCCATTTTCTATTAATTTTATGTATGTACTAGAGGCCCGGTGCACGAATTCATGCAAGGGTGGGGTCCCTCTTGGCCTATCAGGGCCAGCTGGCCAGGGGGAGGGACTGCAGGAAGTTAGCTGGCCAGGGGAGGTTGGCTGTGGGAGCACACTCACCACTAGGAGGCAGCTCCCACATTAAGAGTCTGCCCCCTGGTGGTCAGTGTACATCATAGTTACTGGCTGGTCATCCTGTTGTCTAGTCATCTAGTTGTCCGGTTGTAATGGTCACTTAGACTCATATATATAGACTAGAGGCCCGGTGCACGAATTTGTGCACAGGTGGGGTCCCTCTGGGTGGCCTGCAGGGATCGGGCCAAAAGCTGAAGTTCAACACCACCTGCAGCTCCTACCTGCCACTCCTGCTCATCCTGGCCTCACTGTGGCTGCCATGGGCTGGCGTCCAATCAGTCCCAATTGAGAGAGGCTCTCGCTGCCACAGCAGAGCTCGCCAGCCATGAGCCCTGCATCTTGCACCTTCCCAAGAGAAGTGGCCTGTGAGATCAGCCTGAAACTGGCTCTCCGACATCCCCCAAGGGGTCCCAGATTGCAAGAGGGCGCAGGCCAGGCTGAGGGACCTCACAATTGGGCTGGGGAGGGACCGCAAAAGGGCTCCAGGGCCCATCTCACCCAGTCCCAACCAGCCAGACCCCAGCAGCAAGCTAACCTTCTGGTCAGAGCATCTGCCCCCTGATAGTCAGTGCATGTCATAGCAACTGGTTGACCAGTCAACTGTCTGTCCCCTGTTGGTCAGTGCATGTCATAGGGAGCAGTTGAGCAGCCTTAGCATATCATTAGCATATTACGCTTTGATTGGTTGTTTGGTTGTTCTGCCATTCAGTCTATTTGCATATTACCCTTTTATTACATAGGATAATTTGAATTTCCTAAAGATAGGTGGCGAAATTATTTCATTAATTTGTCAGATATTTCTCTCCACTACCTCACACATGAAGATGAATTTATGAGATATAGTACCAAGGGAAACACATCAGAATAGTTAAAACAATTATTCTTATTTAATTTTTAGCAAACCTGATTCAAAAGCAACAATTCATTGAAATTACTCATCAATGGATTGGAGAAAGATGCAATTAGTAATATTGAAATTTATTTTAGATTAGCTTTATTTTCTTATTTCCTAGTTAGTCCTCATAACCTGATCAGAGCAAACATGACAGAGACAGAATGAAGATATCTGGGACTAGAATGCCTATATACACGTTCTGTTATCTAATCTCTACTGTATTAGGTTTCTCTAGAAAAACAGATCTATCTGTATCTCTATTGTCTCCATTTCTATCTCTATCTCTGTCTATCATTATCAAGATCAATATTGATATATATATATACATAATGTGGAATTGGCTCATGCAATTATATGTAGAAGCTGATAAGTCTCATGATCTGCCATTTGCAAGCTAATGATTCAAGAGAGCCAGTGGTGTAATCTTGGGCTAAATCCCAAAGCCTGAGAACCAGGACGGCTGATGGTGTAAGTGCCAGTTTCAGGGCAGGAGACAACCAACTTCTCAGTTCAAGCAGGGAGGCAAAAAGAAAAGGGGTGAGTTCCTCATCCTACTGCCTTCCGTTTCATGCAGTCCTTTAATAGTCTAGATGGCACCACCCACACTGGGGAGGACAATCTACTGTACTGGCTCCAGTGATTCAAATGTTAATCTCATTGAGAAACACCCTCACAGATACACTCCAGAAGTAATGATTTTTGGGGGCCATGTGAGCAATCCTTGGCTCATTCAAGTTGGCTCATACAGTTAACCATCACATTGACTTGATTTGTGAGGAGATTAAGACCAAGGAGGAAAAATGACAAAGTGGCAAAGTATGTCAGATAGGGGTGTTTTTAGCTGCTGGTAACAGAATACTACTTGCACAAGCTTAAGCAAATAGATTATTTTTGCTCACATAATAAGCAGTGTAGAGCAAGTCAGCTGTTGGATTGATTCTAGGACTCGTAAGTTGTCGGAGCTGATGACTCATTGCTCAGTACAACCATCACCAGTGGGAAGAAAGAATGGGAAGATAGAAGAAGTAGCACCTATGTCAAAATGGAACACAGAAGCAGACTTAACACTTATCATTATCCGAACAATAGTATCGGATAGCCAAAATGTAGACAGAGGAAACAGATTTGGGAAAAGGTACAGGAGCGCTAACCAGTGGTGTCTGCTATATATAATGCAAGCACAAAACTTTTTTTTTTTCTGGAGGAAAATAAAATAAAACTCAATTATTTCTATTTAATGATGCTATGATCATGATAGAATGGATAGCACTATTAGGTCAATGTTTTTCTCTAAAAGTCAGTGTTAGAAATATTAACATAAGCAAACAGCATCAGAAAATTGGGATGAAACATAAGGGATAAAGAAACAAAGTTCACATGCTTGATTTTAAGGAGGTTACTGAAAATACACATTAAATTGTCCCTTCCTTTAAGGGAATAACATAACCTACGGCATACTGCTATGAGCACAATTAAAACAACATGAACCCCTTGCATAGGAATCATAGTACATGGATAAATAGCATTTCCTAGACTTTTTGTTGGAGATTAACTTAAAGCTATAAGGAGTTTCTTATGGAGTCCAAAATGGGCAGCAAGAGCTTCAATTTATCAATCATCTCCTCTCCTCTGTTGCAGGAATACAGATCATATTAATTAGCACTCATATATTGGCATTAGTATTCATATTTAAAAATTGAAAGGATAAAATTCAAAGAGATTAATTACCCCAACCATATTAGTGAGGCTAGAATTCTTATAATAGTATAACCCAGGTAGATCTCATTCTAAAGGTAATAATATTTTCACTCATCTTCACTTATAAAAAAAGACATATGACACCAAGAAGTGTACTTCAGAGACATTAGTGTATTTTAGTACACATTTATAATGAATCACATATTATGCTTTTGCTATTTAATACATTTGCAGCATTTAGAATGTAGAAAAAAGGTTTAGAAATAATTAAAACTATGAATCACTTCCAAATAAAGGATAATTATCATGTGGGTAAGTGAAATAATCAGTACTAAAAGGCAGACGGAAACATTGAACTCTGTAATCAGAAACTCAGAGACCTCAAAATTTACCTTTCCTACTCTCTCTATCCATTACCACAAGTTCTTTGCAATCAATTTGCCATGTACTTCTTTTAGTGAGAAAAATATGTCCATCCTCATTTGTTAGCACACATTAAATATTGGTTTTCATCCTTAAAATTGTCCGTGCAGCCCATTTATCCCT
This sequence comes from Myotis nattereri, assembly GCF_964212035.1. Lineage (NCBI taxonomy): Eukaryota > Metazoa > Chordata > Mammalia > Chiroptera > Vespertilionidae > Myotis > Myotis nattereri. Next base: position 23,421,298 of record NC_138088.1, read on the forward strand.
TTATAGTCACTGTTCACTAATTTTGCAATTTCTTACCCTCCTTTTCAGAACTTTCATCTGCTTGACTGATGCACAATACTTAGCAGAAGTTCTCTGATGTTAAGGTCTTTAGAACCTTCCTTCAGTTTTAAGAAGTGCAAAGTGCTATGAATGTCTACTCTTCTATAATAAATAATATCACTTAAAATGGCAGTCATAATTTGAAAAAAAGCCTTTCAGTTGCCATTTCATATCTCTCAGCTGATATACTGTATAATTAGGAGTTCCTAAGTGCAATTCTTCAAAGAAAAGCTGAAAACAGGGCTTATATATGTGTCAGTGAGTAATACATAGTATATCCAGCTCCCCTGTGGTTGAGAAATTAGTCTGCTCTTCCCCCAGAAATGTGAAATAGGCACCAGACAACCAGTCATTTGTTGCAAGAAATGTGATCGCTGCATGGATTCATTCCTTTAAGGAGGCTTGCCCTGTCTGACGTGGTTCAGTTTTTAAAAAGACTTTGCTTTTCCACAGTGAAATATGTAATTTTATCCACATTAACTAAATTGTCTTATGAATTTAGTAAAACTAAACAAGAATTCAAGTATTTTTTAATTCAGATAAGAAAACGGTGTTCATTAAACCTAAGCCACACACATTACTTCCCCAAGGAATCAATTTAATTACGATCCACAATTATAGACTCATGCTAGAGAAGAAATTTAATGAGCACTTTGCTAATAGTTGCTCTTCCAATGAAACCATGCATAACTGTCTCAGATGCATGCTCTTAGATATTGTTAGCTGTCACCATCTCCGCTCATTGATGGGCTCCAGGAGGGGTGCTCTAAGCGAGATAGTAAATAAATAATAAAATAATGAAAAGCACACTTGACCCCTCAGGTGATCATATGCCAGAGTATCTCTTGAAGTGACAGCTCTAAGGTGCCTAGAATAACCCTTTATGTAGATGTCAAAGCCCCAGCCTCCAAACCAAAGCTACATACAGCAATGCCACCTGCTTCAAGACTTTATTCCTTTAAGACTTCTTTACAAAACATGTTTCTATTTGACATCTATTCCTTTTATTTGTTTTCTTCCCAAGTCTCTTAAAAATCTCTCCCTGTGCTTCATAAAAAAACAAAAAAACAACTATGAGCTCAAAGCCTATAACTTACTTATTTCCCTTATAACTTCAAAAACAGAGATAATATAAGATTAATTGCAAGTTAATATACACACATACATGTGTATTACATATAATACACATATGTATGTGTGCTGACATTGTTAAAAATAGTAATTTGCTTGGATATTATATTATTGTCCTATAAAGTGTAAAAAAGTAAATACTTGGGAAACTTAAAAATATTGCTCTTATTCTCATATATAGAATTATATATATATATGTATATATATATATATATATATATATATATATATATTATAATTCCTAAAATAAGTAAAAATATATATTATACATTTTCTAACATAAGTAACAACTATTGCCAGGAGCCGGTCCATCCTTGCTGTTTGAAGGGACCTGGCATATATGGCATACTGTTCTTAATATGTTTGCTCACCTTCTTGGCACTATGTGTTTTAACCAAGGTCTCTGGGAAAGGTTGTTTCCCCAGGTAGGGATTTTCCCCTGAAGTTAGGGAGGGAATAAAACCTCTTAACTAAGTGCCAGGCGGGTAATTAATCACTTTAACTACGAACAATCATGCTTAAGCTACATAATCTTTACTCCCTGGAATGGAGATAAGAAATGCCCTAACCTTTGTAATAGAGATTGATAGGATTGAATCAACTGGTATAAATACAGATGTAACAAGACAGCAAGACACAGAACTTAGAAGACAGAACTTAGAACACAGAACCTACACAGAACCTAGAGACAGAAGAACTTCGCTGGAGAGAACATGGCAAAAGATCCTGGACAGTAACTGGAGACAGAACCTAGAGACAGAACCTAGCGAGAGAACATGGCAAAAGATCCTGGACTGAACCTGACTATAGAACATGGCAAGAGAACCTGACTAGAACCTGGTGACTGAACCTGGCTGGAGAACCTGGACAGAACCTGGCTGGAGAACCTAGCGAGGGAACATGGCTACAGAACCTGGCTGGAGAACCTGGAGAACCTAGCAAGAGAACATGGACACAGAACCTGGCTGGAGATCCTAACCAGAACTTCGCTGGAGATCCTGACCAGAACTTGGCTAGAGATCCTGGCTAGGCTGCTGATCAACTGAACGCTGCCTCCATGTCATTTCTTCTTCGCCGACTCCGTCTACGCCTTTGGGAACCCCTGGACCTGCTGTGGTTGGACCCTGGCAAACTATGTGTGTGTACATATATAATAGCATTATTTACCTAGAGAAATTGTGATAATATAGTTAAGAATATTTTAAGTTTGCAATCATATCACTAAATATAATCACTATATCAAAACTGGAACACACTTTTTATTATTTGTGTTATTTTTCTTTTTTTTTATATATTTTATTGATTTTTTACAGAGAGGAAGGGAGAGAGATAGAGAGTTAGAAACATCGATGAGGAGAAACTAAGATGGCGGCATAGATAAACACCGGGAAATAGTCGCATCCCACAACAATTGAAAATTAGCCCAAAGGACGGAGCAAACATCGTCCAAAACAACAGGAAGGCTGGCTGAGTGTAATTTCTACAACTAGAAGAAAAGAAAAGCACGCTGAGAGCCAGAGGAGCTGCGGAGGCTGAGTGCAGAGGTACGGCAGCGGCTCGCGCGCGCGGAAAGGGGGTGGCACCTGAGGACGCGGCTGTCTTTTTGAATCACAAGCTCCCGACTGCTCTGATCTCCGTTCTGGGAAGTCTCTGGGGACCCAGGACTCATACGGGCAGAGGCTGCTCTCTCAGGCGGCAGCGGGCGAACTTGGGGGGCCGCTTTCCCTCAGAGGTGCTTGCAGCCGTTGCCGGGACACTGAGACGCGCGACTCCGGGCGCGGAGAATCAGCCATAGCTTCTTTCTCTGGCCCTTTGACTCCCTGAGACCCCGCCCCACCCGGGCTGCGGCAGAGGCTTTTGCATGTGAATGCCCCAGCCCTTTGCAACCTGATAATTACCTAACTGCAGCCGGGCCAGCCAGACCCGGAACTTCCAAGAGAAGGCCCAAGGCCCCGCAGCGGCTTGCATTGCTTCACAGCTGAGCCTCTTCGTGGCGGCTCCGGCTGTGTGGCCTCAGGCAGGGGCTGAATTAGCACCTCCTTAGATCCAGGAGCCACTGTACCCAGTGGTCAGAGGAGGACCATTCTCCCACTTCAGACACAGCTGCTTCCCACAGCCAATTGGCCTGGAGGTCAATTCCTCCCAGTGATCCTACAACAATCGAGGCACCAAGAGTGCACCAAGAGTGTCCAACCCAGGTAACTGGGGAGGCTGAGCTACTGGGCCCTACAGGACACCCGGCGCGCAGGCCACTCTATCAACACAGGGAAGCAGCCAAAATGCGGAGACAAAGAAACAGGTCACAATTGGCAGAAACGGAGGAGGCCAGACGACTGGATATAGAGTTCAAGGCCACGTTTATAAGGTTTGTCAAGAATTTTATGGAAACCGCCGATAAATTTAATGAATCCCTCAAGGAGTATGGTGAGACCATGGAGGTCATGAAAAAGGACCAATTAGAAATTATGCATACACTGACTGAAATAAAGAATACTTTACAGAGATCCAACAGCAGACAAGAGGATCCCAAGAATCAAGTCAAAGATTTGAAATGCAAAGAAACAAAAAATACCCAACCGAAAAAGAAAAAAGAAAAGAGATTCAAAAAATATGAAGATAGTGTAAGGAACCTCTGGGACAACTTCAAGCGTACCAACATCAGAATTATAGGGGTACCAGAAGGAGAGAGAGGGCAAGATATTGAAAACCTTTTTGAAGAAATAATGACAGAAAACTTCCCCCACCTGGTGAAAGAAATGGACTTACAAGTCCAGGAAGCGCAGAGAACTCCAAACAAAAGGAATCCAAAGAGGACCACACCAAGACACATCATAATTAAAATGCCAAGAGCAAAAGATAAAGAGAGAATCTTAAAAGCAGCAAGAGAAAGACAGTCAGTTACCTACAAGGGAGTACCCATCCGACTGTCAGCTGATTTCTCAACAGAAACCATGCAGGCCAGAAGAGAGTGGCAAGAAATATTCAAAGAGATGAATAGCAAGAACCTGCAACCAAGACTACTTTATCCAGCAAAGTTATCATTCAGAATGGAAGGTCAGATAAAGAGCTTCACGGATAAGAAAAAGCTAAAGGAGTTCATCACCACCAAACCAGCATTATATGAAATGCTGAAAGGTATTCTTTAAGAAGAGGAAAAAGAAAAAGGAACTCTTACCATTTGCCACAGCATGGATGGAACTGGAGAGTGGATAAATACCACAAGATCTCACTTATTTGTGGAATATAATGAACAACATAAACTGATGAACAAGGACTGATCCAGAGACGGAGAGGCATTGATTGGACTGTCGGGCCTTGGAGGGAAGGTAGGGGAGGGTGGGGGCAAGGGGGAAAGATCAACCAAAGGACTTATATGTAAGCATATAGGCCTAACCAATGGACACGGACAATGGGGGGGTGAGGGGGTGAGTGGGGAGAGGGGGGGTAGAGGGTACACATATGTAATATCTTAATCAATAAAAAATATTAAAAAAAAAAAAAAAAAAAGAAACATCGATGAGAGGGAAACATCGATCAGCTGCCTCCTGCACACCTCCCACTGGGGATGTGCCCGCAACCCAGGTACATGCCCTTGACCGGAATCGAACCCGGGACCCTCCAGTCCGCAGGCCGACGCTCTATCCACTGAGCCAAACCGGTTTCGGCTATTTGTGTTATTTTTCAATGGGAAGTTGGAATATAACCTGCATTGTACTTTTTTCCACTTTTGAGTTACAAAAGAAAAATTGCACTGTGCAAGTTAAGCTGGCAAAGAAGACTTTATTCAAGACTATTGCAATTAGGGTCAGGGCTGTCACAATGGGGAAAGCGATTGAATTCAATTTCAAGGAAACAAAAGACAGGAGAGGATTTTAGGGCTGGGATGAGTGACAAAAACCACTGAAGAGCAGGAGCAGGGGGCGTAGTCCATGCGATCAGGCTTTCTGGCTATCTGCTAATTAGTACGAGTAGAAATTAGGCTTCTACTCTCCCACAGAGATGGGGAGATAGGAACCATATCTTTCTTGATAATTATATTTTTAAGGGATGGCTCCTACATCACTGAGAAAGGTTTCCTGGGTTCAAAACTGGCAAGAGACTGGAAAAGATTTACACCACAAAGGGACAGAGAAAGTATTTACAATCGCACATTTATGAAAGTAAATTATTTAAGAGAAGGCAGAATAGGACCCTACAGTCAGGAATAAATCTGTCTAAAGTTTAGTCAAGTTGTGGGTAAGTTAAGTCCAGTTAAGTCCATTACAGTTAGGATATTTGTATAGGAAGGAATAGTGTATTTTATAAATTCATCATTTTCTGAAGTTGATGTGGACATAAATTCATGTGTGGTGTTACCAAAATATAAACTATGATAAGAGTCTACACCAGCCATGGGCAAACTACGGCCCGCGGGCCGGATCCGGCCCCTTTGAAATGAATAAAACTATTGAAAAAAAAGACCGTACCCTTTTATGTAATGATGTTTACTTTGAATTTATATTAGTTCACACAAACACTCCATCCATGCTTTTGTTCCGGCCCTCCGGTCCAGTTTAAGAACCCATTGTGGCCCTCGAGTCAAAAAGTTTGCCCACCCCTGGTCTACACTCATATAATCTATATTCACGAACTATTGTTTTTCCATTGCCCTTATCCTGTCCATTTGAATTAGACTGTATATGGGTACAGAACGGTCGGTAGCATGTTTTGGCTCCAAAATATCACTTTATGATCTATACAAATCTGAGAAAAGAATTTTTTAAAAAGACCTTATTGTATAAAATGCCTTCTATTAGGATAATTTGTTTCCAAAGACAAATTATCATTGACAGTTTTACTCTTGTCATATGGAATAAGACCTAGAAAAATGATACTAATTCGATCCTCATTATCTCGCCTTTAATTATAGCTTTGCAATGTTCACTAAGTGGAATTTACTGAGGTATCACAAAAGCAACATAGAATCTTTCAATGTTATAACTGGAAAAGACCTCAGAGTATCAGCTCCAACTAGTTCATTTAAAAAGTGAAGTAATTAAGATAAAACAACTTGGCCATTGGGTATACCTCCTACTCCCTATACACACACACACACTCTCACACACACACTAGCACTAAAAGTGATGAATTATATTCTTTCTAAATTTCCATATCCCTAAATCCCATCAAGATCAGTTTATATATTATGATTTTTAATCACAATTACTTATAACTAGCATACTGTATTTTGCATGAGGCAGAAATTAGAATAAATACTTGATGGAAATGTTCTCCCTGTTCTTTTAATTTAACGTTAATTAAATTTTAAAAATTATTCCTCAGTTACTACAACTTATTTTATATGTAAAGAATAGAATCCCTAGTTGAATACCTAGTTGAATCCCTAATCATTCAGGTAAAATGAGCTTTAGGGCCTGGCCAATGAGCAACATCATTCTCAAAGTGCTCATTAATATCAAATAAGCTTACAGTGAATACATCTATTTCTATACTAATGCATTTTTAATTAGCCCTAATTTAAATTTTTAGAAAATGAGGACGTCTTATAAGTACCTTTTAAGGGAGAATCCACCTTTTTCAAAACCATTACATATCTACTAACTCTTTTAGATCAGATGTATAGAATTGAAGCATATTTTCAGATTAAAATAAGTGTTATGCCTGAATGTTTGTGTATCCTCAAAATTCATATGTTGAAATCATAGCCCCCAACATGACACTATTAGGATGTGAGGCCTGTGGGAGGGAATTTGGTCAGAAGGATGCAGCCCTCATGAATGGGTTTAGCGTCCTTATCAGAATAAATGTATTGCTGTTCAATTCAGTCTTTTAAATTTATTTTTCTGGGGAGAGGAACCAAGATGGCAGTGTAGGTAGACGCCTGTTCTCGCAGCCTCCCACAACCACATCAAAATTACAACGAAAATACAGAACAACTCCCCCCAGAGCTGCCAGAAAGCTGGCTGAATGGAAGTCCTACAACGAGAGAAGTAAAGAAGAAAGCGCTGAGACTGGTAGGAGGTGCGGAGGCGAGGAACAGGCTGCTCCAGCACCCACGTGGGCTGCTGTTTTAATCCGCAGGGCGATTGTCTCTGCGGAGGCTGCCTGTGAAGAGCAAAGGGCCCAGCCCCACACCAGACCCCCAGCCCAGGGTCCCAGAGCTGGGAAGAGAAGTCCCCATAACTAGGGCTGTAAAAACCAGTGTGGATTGGGGCTCAGTGACACCGAGGCTGCAGGAGACCTAGCTGCTCCTCTTAAAAGGCTGGCACTACAAACTGAACTTTGAATTTCATTTCCAAGGAAGTGAAAGTTTTCTCTGCCTCCCACCCCATGAAACCCCTTACCTCATTAAAGAATTTAATAGATGGTTAATAAATTAAATAGAACTATAGCATGTTAGTTTAAACGGTCTTATTTATATGACATTCTTTCCTTGATGTTTTTGATAACGATTCAGTGATAGGTTAACTGATATACTTATTTTCACTGTCCTTTACATACTTGGTAGAAAGGATATATTAAAATCCTATTTGCAGAATGGAAGACAAACTGAGCTGAAAATTTAATTATTTTGCAGAGTACAAACTTTCATTTGCATAGCATAAATAACTTTTTATTTTACTTTACATTTCTTATTTGAACCTAACTGCAAATAAGATCAGTAATGAGTTTTCCTACATAGTAAATTTTATTGCAATAAATAATTGTAAATACTTAATAATTTATAAAATTATTCACAGTAACATAAAAATTAATTTCAAAAACAATATTTTCATTCTCTGTTTAAAATAAATTTCTTAGTGATTTTCAACCAGCACTGACAGTTTTAGAGCACTTACTATTTCATTAGCAGTGCTCTAAGCACAGGGGAGAAGACAATAATTAAGACTGAAATATTAGCCTACCTGATTATTGTACAAACCTTGAAAATATATAAATATAAATGCTGTGATATGAAAATTGAGTGAGTTTCCCAGATCGCAGGGTAGGAATTTAAAAACTCAAATCTCCAGAATATCTTTACAGATCTCCTTCCACTTTCACACACTGCTGCCAAGTGTTCCTTATCTTCTGTCCCATTTAAAATGACGAGAGTCCAATCCACCAATTTCTCCCCAAAAGTAAAATCCATATTTCTTCACATGTATTGGTCCTGTTCTAATACACACACACACACACACACACACACACACACACATAAATACAGTTATATAATTTTATTTTAGTATACTCCAGTGCAAGAAAGTATCAATAAAGGCAAAATAGGCTGATGATTTAGTCTTCATCTCTGATAGTTTTTATTTCTAGAATTTTCATGTGACCCTAATTAATAATTTCTATCTTTCTTAAATGTGCCTAATCTGTTCATGCACACTGACCAACATTTTCCGTAAACCCTTTAACACATTAGGAATAGTTATTTTACAGTTCCGGTCTGATAGCTCTAATATCTACGTTATCTCTGAGTGTCATTTGTGGGTTTTTTTTAATGTTTTTTTTAAATTTCTTGTTTTTTGGGTTTCTAATTTTTTTTTTAATTGAATGCCAGTTGTCACATAAAGGAGAAGAATGGAAAAGAAAGCATATAAAATTTACATCTAAAAATGGGCACACTTGCTCTTCTGCCAGGCCATTAGTGTGAATTGATTCAGTCTAATTAATTTAGGTTTTGTTGTTTCTAGAGTCATTTTTTAATGCATCAAAGCATTAATCCAGTGTATTCCTCCAGCACTGGATTGATGCCACATGTTACTATCTGAAATACAGGTTACTTAAAACTAGAGTCTAAGACTGGACCTTTTGAACAGATGATTTATGGAGAGGTTCTCCTAAAAGAAGAGAGTAAAGCAGGCTAATCGCTATATATAAAAGACTAATATGCAAAGTGCCTCCTTGGGAGCTCTACTAACCAGGAGTTTGATCACTCACTATGATGTGCGCTGACCACCAGGGGGCAGCGCAGAATGAAGGAAGGCCCAGGCCGGCAGCCAGCAGCTGGGGGAGGGAGGCCCCAGCAGGCAGCTGGCAGGCATTTGAACCCTATTTGTGCACGATTTTGTGCACTGGGCCTCGAGTATTGGATAATAGGTAAGTAAAATATGGTTGCAAAAATTTTAGCCTAAGTATGATCCTAAGGGAGAAACCAGAGTGGCAACACAGATGTTGCCTTGCTCAGAGACAAGGCTTTTAGCAATTAAACCCAAATCTGAGTCAGTGATGAGCTGAAGGTCACCAAGTGGGAAGAGGACACAGCCATTCAGGCATCTCCCGTTGGCATGGTTTCCATCTCCTATGCTCAAGTCTCTGGGGAATATAAAGTTGCAGCATCCAAGGAATAGGTACATCAACCAAATGATAAGAATTTAGGCTGGCCACCCAAAGCATTTGATACACTCTGAACCAAATTCCATGTTCTGCCATTCCAGTCAAATTGAGGTACAAGTTCACAGCTAGGGAATTTATATATTAAGTCCAGGAACTAGAAGTAAAAGAATAAGGCATATATTCACTAAGTGGCAAACATAAGCATGTGTTAAGTATTAACACTAGAATTCTAAGTAGTAATTTTTTTCCACACTAGCTTGAGATCAGATGTTCAAAATTTACTTTTATTTTTGCCATAAATTTCATGTGTTTGCATCCCTACTGCATGCTCACAGCTGGCAAAGTAAAATTGAGTAGACACATTAGGTACTTACAAGCACACAAGATAGTCAAGATACCCGAGTCCTGATCGAGAAATGATTATGAACAAACTCTGTGACTTCAGGCAAATCACGTTTTCTCCTGGCCATGGTATATCTCTAAAAGGCAGATAAGGAAGACAACACATAATTTTAAGATTAAATTTGGCTCAGGGAAATTTTATTTTCAAGTTCAGAATATATAGTATGCATCTTTTCTTTATTGTTAATAGAAAAACGATATTCTGAAATGCAGATTACTCCCCATGCAAATTAACAGTGATTTGAAATATCATAATGAGAAATTTCAAAACATGCATAAGTAGTGGAGTAATTTACCCCTGCATTTTAAAATCCCTTACTGCAACAGGAAAAAATATATAATGGCACTGAGAAAAAGAGAGAAAACAAGGTACACTTGGGTGAGGGAAAGGGGTGATTAAGATCAGTGATTAAGTTCAACTGTGATTATTTTTTTAAAATATATTTTTAGTGATTTCAGAGAGGAAGGGAATGGGAGAGAGAGAGGTAGAAACATCAGTGATGAGAAAGAATCATTAATCGGCTGCCTCCTGCATTCCCCTACAGGGGATAGAGCACACAACCCCGATAGGTACCTTGACCTGGAATAGAAACAGGCCTGCTGGAACAAGTAAGATTATTTTTAAATGTCTTTACTTCTTTTGAATATGCTAATGTTTCATTTTTAACTGACAAATAAAAGAAGCACATAAATGTATATAGTTATATACATTTCAGAGAATGAAAGATGCTTAGTTTCTCACCTAATTCTCTAATATTACAGATGAGGACATTGAAGTGGAAGATATTAGGGATGGAATGGATAGGAGCCATATCAGAACTGGAAGAGCTCTTCTTCACTCTGCTGAAATTAAAGGTGTCTGTTACCTGTTTGTTTTTTTTTCCCAGAAAAATTGGTATGATTTTATTGTTAATCACCTTGGATTACTTTAAAAATAAAAATGTTCATTCTGAATAACTTGCACCATCATTTTGCTCAATTTAAATGTTTACCTTTCTCCAAATTCATGGAGAGATTTGTATAAATGTTTTATTCTGTTTATCTATTGATGATGAATATGAGGAAGACCCAAGGAAAACCTTTGGTGAAAGATTGAGAGAAAACACCTCATTCAACAATAAATCCTATGTGGTCAGAGGCAAATACTATGAGTTTTAAAAAGTCACAAAAGCCCAAGAAGATAATATCTACACTAATAAAAGAGAAAAATGGTAATTGGCGTACGGCGATACCTTTTTCATTGGCTAATCAGGGCTATATGCAAATTAACTGCCAACTAAGATTGGCAGTTAACTGCCAACTAAGATTGGCAGTTAACTGCCAACAAGATGGCGCCTAATTTGCATATGTAGGCACAATGCAGGGAGGCGAAAGGGAAAGCAGGAAGAAGCCCCCTGCCACTGACAGTGATCTGAAACCCAGGGGGGAGCTAAGAGCTGGGGGGCAGGGCAAAGGCGGCCCTGGGGCCGCCTTTGCCCTGCCCCCCAGCCATGATCGGGGAATCAGGCGCCTTTGCCGCCCTGGCCAGTGATAGCAGGAAGTAGGGGTGGAGCCAGCAATGGGAGCTGGGCACGGTCGAAGCTGGCAGTCCCAGGAGCTAGGGGTCCCTTGCCTGGGCCTAAAGCGAAGCCCACGATCGCGGCGCCCCCCCCGCCCCCACTGCCACTGCAAGTCCCTGCTGCTGGAGGCCTCAGGCCTGGTCAAGGGGCCGATCCGGTGATTGGTGATCGGAGGGTGATGAGGGTCAACTCCTCTGGCCGAGGCATCAGGCCTGGGTGGGGGGCAGAGCCGGGGATTGGGGGGATATGATGGTCCCCTTGCCCAGGCCTGAAGCCTGGGTCAGAGGCGTCAGGCTTGGGTGGGGGGTGGAGCAAGCGATCAGAGGGAGATGGGGGTCCCCTGCCCAGGCATGATTCCTGGGCCAGAGGCCTCAGGCCTGGGCGGGGGCCAGAGCCAGTGATCGGGGGGAGATGGGGGTCCCCTGTCCAAGCCTGACACCTCTGGCGGAGGCGTCAGGCCTGGGCAAGGGGCCGATCAGGCGATCGGAGGGTGATGGGGGTCAACGCCTGAGGGCTCCCAGTATGTGAGAGGGGGCAGGCTGGGCTGAGGGACACTCCCCCCCACACACACACCCAGTGCACGAATTTCGTGCACCGGGCCCCTAGTCCTATATAATAAAAGCCTAATATGCAAATCCATTGAATGGTGGAACGACCGGTTGCTATGATGCACACTGACCACCAGAGGGAAGATGCTCAATGCAGAAGCTGTCCCCTGTGGTCACTGTGCTTACACAGCCAACCTACTGGAGTCCCTCCACCCCAGCCAGTTGGCCCCAGATAGGCCTCGATCGCTGGCCAGGCAGAAGGACCCCACCCATGCACAAATTCGTGCGCTGGGCCTCTAGTATACATATAAAGTTTTAATAGTTTCATTGCTCTAAAATATGTATCAATATGCAAATTAGAAATAAAATTATTAAACACACATCATCTTAAAGTGGCAAATATATTACAAGAAAATATTATATTTCTTTCCCACCTTTCATATTGTATTGATGCTTAGCTATGAGGTCTAGCTTCCAAATTCTTTCACTAAAATTGTTTTGTTACTTGTGAAACTGTGCCTTGAATAATTTTAAAAGAACACACAATACAGGAAAGTCCTTAATCATTTGTGATTTACATTTAAAGTACAAAAAATACTTGTGTGCTTCACAGAATCACAGCTTTTATTCTTGGAGGCTACTGGTTATGTAGTTAAACTTATTTCACAGGGAAGGCCGCAGATTTGCAAGGCTTAAGTTTTTTCCCCAAGGCTTAAAGAATTTTGAAATAGATAAGGCAGGTTATTGATGGCTTGTAGCCCTAGTCCTATTGAATGTTATTCAAAGTGTAGTCTTCTGACAACAAGCATTGGCATCACCTGGGAGCTGGTTAGAAATGCAGAATCTCAGCCACCCCTTCAGATTTATTGGACCAGAATGTACAATTTACCAAAACCCCTGGTGATTCATTACATGTAGTAAATCCCTGGTTGCTCAGATTAAAGTGTAACAAGCACTTCTCATTAAGAAACTTTGGGATGGAAAAGATTTTCCCCTTTCGCTTTCATATTCAGCTTTGCTATTTTGATTCTAAAACGGCAGATACCGAAGTAGGATGCTAATGGTAAATAGTTTTCCTTGGTGTGGGAAGAAAATACTGAAAGTTTTTTCATATATTATTGTTAAGAATGCTGCTAAACAGGTCATTCTCTCTTTTCTCCCTCAAAGTCCATAATCCAGCCAGTATGCCCTACTCTGTGCCATACCATAGGTGGGCTGTCCTCTAAGAGCACAATCACCTGAGCTCAGTGCCCTCTAGATTCTGATTGGGTTTCGTCAAAGGGAGGGAGAGATGGAGACCAGAAGACGAGGACCAGGTTCAGGTATTTCTCTGCTGGCTCCCATTTCCTCTCAAGGTCGTAGAAGTGGCTGTTTTTCTCTGCAGTTACAGATGCCTTTAGGCAGTTACTCCTCTGGGCCCTGCTTCCTCTTGGCTCTAGTAACACCAGTTTTCCACGCTGCCTTCGGAGTTAGGAGTGATACACTTTGGTGGTGTTACAAGTCCATGCTAACATCAACAAGTATTGCTGGTTACTTTAATCGTATCCACAATTCTGTAAACAAGCTCTTCACTCTTTTCAAATTTCCAAAATCATCTCTTTCCCAACAGGACCTTGACTAATGCATTTGCCTTTTGTTGTTTCTGTGTATGTTTTATAATTAACACATCCAAATCTATATTCCACACACTTGCACACATGCACTGATGGGAGGAAGCATGGTGAAACACATTTTTATTTCATTGTTGGCATCATCCAAATTCTATAATACCTATATTAAAAACTTTGCCCTTTTAGAGAAGGTATTGTTCTGTAAAAGTTACAGAGGTCATAGAGTTAAGTCTAGTCCATTAAAACCCTACTTTGCATGTTTTCAGGACATACATCCTGGGTCTTATTTGCATAAATCATATTCTACTTGCAGATGAATCTGTATGGTTCTTACAAGATATGTTGTTATAATTTGAATATGAAATTTATAAATCTTATCAATGATAAAGAAATCCTTAGTATGATATACATACATACATATACACATACATACATAAATGCTCCAGCACTTATCTTTGTGATTGGATCCACTGATTAATTATTTTAACAAAGCATCAGGTACAGGGAAAAATAATTAAAACATGTACTAACTGGCAAAAATTCATCTTCTTTTTTCTATTTGGCATTACGGATGTTGGCAGCCAGACTTACTTATCCCCTCACTGCCAGGCAAGAAATAGCTGTATCTTCTCTGGGAAAACTGCATTTAAAAAAAAAAGAGTTGGTTGCCCTAACTGGTTTGGCTCAGTGGATTGAGCATCGTCCTGTGGACTGAAAGGTCCCAGGCTCGATTCCAGTCAAGGGCATGTACCTTGGTTGTGGACACATCCCCAGTGGGGAGTGTGCAGGAGGCAGCTGATCGATGTTTCTCTCTCATTGATGTTTCTGACTCTCTATCCCTCTCCCTTCCTCTCTGTAAAAAAATCAATAAAATATAAAATATAATTTTTTTAAAAAAGAGATGGTAAAAGATTGGAGCTCTTCCCCCTCAATTACCAAGCTACTCCATCTTTAATTGACACACAAGAATCCATACAAAGAGTAGGTATGTCCAGTCAGTTTTTAAGTGTATCATTTTTTTTAAACAATCATGTGAAAGAGGACCGGCAAACAAAAATATTGTGAAGGTGTCATAAACAATCCTATATAATAAAAGGCTAATATGCAAATTGTCCCCATGGGCGGGAGTTCGACTGACCAGGAGTTAGATGTGCACTGACCACCAGGGGGCAACAAGGAATTTGGTGGGCAACAAGGAACATGGTGGGTGGCACCGGCAGCGGGCGGCAGTGGAGGTGCTGCCAGCCTGATGAGAGAGGGACTGCAGCGGGATGGTGGAGCAGGTGAGTGGGCAGTTCCAGGCCAAGGCAGGTGTTAGCAGGGGCCCCAATTAACCCGCCGGTCATCCCACAGATCGGCCCTGATCGCTGGCCAGGCCTAGGGACCTTACCCATGAATGAATTTTGTGCACTGGGCCTCTAGTTTAAAATAAAGGCAATGCTTGGAATGAAAGAAAACTTTAAAAATTAAAATCAATGTCATCAAATAACTTAGGTGAAATACTGCAACCATGAAACAAACACAAGGCTTTAAAAATCTCATTTAGAGAATAAATTTATAGCTTTAAAATTAAAATGCAATTGAAGAAATAAAAACCTCAATAAAAGATAAAATGGAGGAAATCTTTCAAGAAAAAAAAAATAGAATGGGAGAGAACAACAACAAAAAAGATAATCTAGAAAACCCAATAATCAAAATGCAATTACCTGGAATAGAGAACAGACAGTTCAGATACAAAATATAAAAGTTAAACTGTTTGAGTTTCCACACTGAGACGGTCCACTTACTGCCCATTGAAATGAATGGAAAATCGCTCTGCTAAAGCTTATTATTGTGATATTTCAGAACTCTCATGCCGAACGGGAAACCCTGAATTCTTCCAGAGATGAGAGCTAAAAATAATATAAACAGAAAATTAGACTTTAAAACATCATCAAACAGACAACATAGAAGCGTAGGACCCTGAAACCATGCCTAAGAAGTTAGTAGGTATGACTTCCTATGCAAAATTCCATCCCTGGCCAAAGAATCAAAAACAAGGCAGCCAAAGACATTCTCATACACTCAAGCGCTCAGACATTTCACCAAGCAAATATTCATTCCTCCGAAATTATTGAAAAGATGTGTGCTACCAAAACAGGAGAACATATCAAAAAATAGGAAGTCAAGAGAATCAGTAAACAGTGGATCCAATACAGAGAAAAAGGCTTAAAGGATTTCACAGGATAATGACAGACAGATTACAGAACAGCAACTGTGCAACTGGCATAGAGAAAAATCATTTGAGAATAAAGCTCCAGGAAAGATGTTGCCAAGAGAAAGAGAAAAATCAAAAACTATATAACATCTCATGAATTTGAAAATATTGAGAGGAAGTTTTTATTTTTGGAAGATAAAATTATCACATCAGAAAAGGAGCATTATTAACCCCCCAAAGTAGTATGTATATAGTACTATTGAATCTGTCTGTATTTTTTCAATAAAATGTAATAATTAAAAATACATCTTAAATAAAATAAAAATAATAATTGTAAAAGAGCATAATTCTGACCTTTCATGTTGAAAACTGTCATTATCTAATTACTAACAAAGATATATATGTATTATTGAGAAATACATAGAGGAGAACTATAAAGTATAATAATTACAAGTATCGCAAGTAGTTGATTCTGGGAGGGAGTAATGGTTAATATGTCACAAATTTCCCCTCCATGCTTACCCAAATAAATTCAGTTTACTGTAACCAATACTGACTGCAAAATAAAACATGCAAAATCTACATTTACAACTCCACTTTTCAAGAGCCCTACACAATTACTCAGAATCCATTTAATATTGGAGTTATTTAGGCATTACTGTACTCTAGAGCAACAATTTTTACATTGATAGCCAACAGTGAGCAGGTACTCTGCTATGCACTGGCACACAATGCTATGATCTTTCCCTACAGAAGCTTGAATATAAACATAAGAACATTCTCTCACTCTATGTATCTCACTTCAATTCCTACCTTGGCCTTGCCTCTGTTGTGATGCAAGCCTCTTCCCAGGAAGACTATTTAACTTCCTTAATAATTATACTAAGTTTGAAAAACACGAGTTTAAAAAGAGAAATTACTTAAAAACTTTATAAAGTGATATCATACTCATGAAATTTCTATGTTCACTCATTCAGTCAGCAAGTCATTCTATAAATTCTTATTCCTCATTGGGCACTCGATAGTGTGTTCCAGGTATCTGGGACATAACTATTACTTTCTCTATTGTTAAAATTTCCCTATATATCATTTCTGCCATGAATGTAGCCTCAAGTTATCTGGAAAGACTTAATATGAAAAGCTCCTATTTGAATCTAAGAATATCATTGCTATTTTCCCTCTTCCTATTCCATTGACATATTTCTCATTCCTGGAAGGTATAATCCTATCTAATAAAGAGGGAATATGCTAATTGACCCTTATGCCATCACAAAGATGGCAGCACCCACAGCCAATAAGGAGGGAATATGCTAATTGACTGCCATGCCCTCAAAGATGGTGGCACTCACAGCCACAAGATGGCTGGCAGGGGAAGGGAGTTGTGGGTGATCAGGACAGCAGGGAGGGTAGTTGGGGGCAAATAGGCCTGCAGGGGAGGGCAGTTAGGGGAGACTGGGCCAGCAGGGGAGGGCAGTTAGGAGAGACCAGGCCAGCAGGGGAGGGCAGTTGGGGGTAATCAGGCCAGCAGAGGAGCAGTTAGGCATTGATCAGGCTTGTAGGGAAGTGGTTAGGGGTCATCAGGCTGGCAGGCAGAAGCAGATATGGACAATTACAGGCAGGCAGGCAGACGAGCAGTTTGGAGCCAGTGGTCCTTGATTTTGAGAGGGACGTCTGACTGCCAGTTTAGGCCCGATTTCACAGGGATCGGGCCTAAACCGGCAGTCGGACATCCCCCAAGGGGCCCCAGATTGGAGAGGGTGCAGGCTGGACTGAGGAACACCCCCCCGCCCCAGTGCTTGAATTTTGTGCACCGGGCCTCTAGTTATCATATAAGTGATATGAATATATGTCAGTTAAATATTTCCTTATACAGGGTGGGGAAAAAGTAGGTTTATAGTTATTACTATGGAAAAATAATACAATAGTTAATACATAATAATGCAAGAATCCACTTTGTTCTGCATACTCACAACTGCAAACCTACTTTTGCCCTTCCCTATCTGTTTATTTTCATTTCCTATTTCTCTGTATATTGACTGCCATCTTGAACTATAACTTCTTGGAGGAGGAAACTGAAGTTCAGAAAGCATAAGTGATTTTCTAGGAGTTGCACAGCAAATGAGTAGACAAAGACCTGACTCACCCAAGTCCCCTGCTCCTGAACTCAGGCCTATTTCTCTTCATATTTGTTTTCAGAGTTTGGTCTAGATCTCCAGAAGGATCCTTTATAAATGTCTATTCTTGACAATTAAGCCTCCTATCTCATTTATTTTGCAATTTATTCTTTTGTATCAGTACTATCCTATATTATTTGTTATTTTTAGCTGAGATAAATATTACCTTGATTATTCATTAAAGTAGGCAAACTAGCAATGTTGGGTGACAGAAAGCAAAGCCAGGTAGAAGACTGTTCTATCTGATGACTACCGTTTGCAGTATTTGGGATAAAATACATTTAAATGATTCCATCAAGTGTTACATTACTAAAAAACTTCACACATTTTAATTTGATATTAGTGTGAGCATATATATATCACAAAATGTATCCCAGTGACTGCTAGAAAAATATGATAAAAATATGAGGGACAAAATAATTATTAGTTAAATCCAATACACTTAGTCTATAAGCCTTTTGTTATTCTGCTGTCTTTTTATTCTGTCATTAGACTCATGATTCACATTTGTTTGAAATGTGAGGAACACACAAAATACAAAAAGGAATCTAGATGATTAATAGAATATGAGTCCTTTTATCATATTAACTTAAATGGGTTATATAACTTCATGGATAGACAATTGCATGATACAGAAAAAAGATTTTATCAGGTTAAAAATATTAAAAGAAATTCTTAATATTTTTGTCCTTTGCATAGTCATAGAAAATAAAGTCAGTCCAAAATGTTTTCAATAATTCTAAAATTCAATATATGTCATCCAGAGAGTCTGTCATTTCATGCTTTTATACTTACAAAGAAATCTTTGTAGATAAATTGGATGTACAACCAAAGAAAGGTCATTCTTTTTTTATTGAAAAAATCCACAATTATAATGGCATGAAAAATATGATTAGAAAACATAAACATTGAGAACTATTGAGAACATATTTTAATGTTCTTTATAAATATTATTGGTTAAAGATGATAATTACAAATGTGCTCTCGTTTTAAATAAATAAAAGAACAAAATAATTTTAGCTATTTAATACAAATCCATCATTGTGCAGAGGAGGAAACTGAGGTTGAGAGAGAATAACTAATTTTTTAGAAACTGGACAATAAATTAGTAGAGCAAGACTTTATTAACTCAGGTTCCCTGTTTCTCATCTCAGCCTCATTTCTAACTTGCTTACTTCTCAAATACTTGAAGCCCATTGTGGGGATTCAATTTTAGAAATAAGGAATATACAGATACTCTTCTTCATAATAATTGCACGTTTAGTATTTGTTGATTAAAACTGTCACTATATGCAATATCATTTTTAGTATTATTTCATAGTTATGAAAAGAGACAAGACTTGGACTTAGAGTACATTTTATAAAAGATGAAAGCACCTGAACATAAAACATAAAATATAATATCATAATCTTACAACATTATATTTTTGGCATTAAGAATGAAGACTGGGCGGGCGGGGGGGATACAGGAGAAGGAACAGTTAGGGAGTCTCAGGGGCATCTTCACCAAGAACAGAGAGCATTTCTGTGAAAGCACAGAAGGAGAAAATAGGAAAGCATAGTTGGAATCTACAGCCTATAAAATGTGAAGCTGGGAAGCCAGAGGAGATTAAGCTGGTGAGACACCAGGGTCAGAATATGAAGGACTTTCAATGCCAAACATCATAATTTCATCTGAAGGCAAAGGGGAGAAACTGCAGAACTCTGAGGAGAGAGCATAACTGGGTGTAAGA
Organism: Myotis nattereri; assembly: GCF_964212035.1. NCBI lineage: Eukaryota > Metazoa > Chordata > Mammalia > Chiroptera > Vespertilionidae > Myotis > Myotis nattereri. Next base: position 23,441,037 of record NC_138088.1, read on the forward strand.
AGCATTTCACTCCCGGGACAGTAGAGCAGATAGAAGGAAGATGAATGTAAGGAAGTAAAGAGTATGATGAAAAGACTATTAAAACAGGATATAGAACATCTAAACTGCTGAAGTAGATACTAGACATTTAGGATTCGACAGATTGAACAGATATTAAAGATTTTGGTCATATATTGTTTTTTTTCAGGTAAGTGAAATCATATCTACCAAATCAGTTCATGTTTGCAAGTGAGATAGAATTTATTTGGCTATTATAAATATAGAATGTGGTTGTTCCTTAGACACTGATCAATTCCCATGAAAAATATAGGGTGATAGGAATTTCAAATATAGAATCCTTCAGGATGTTAACTCTTATGTGATGCATAGCAACAGAGGAATTCATTCTTTTGCCACAAAATCAAGAACAGAGAAGTCTGAAAAATGCTCATGGGATATAGAAGAAATTTAGCAAGAATATTTTTAGTAAGGTGATGAGGTCAAAATTCAAACTAAAATAAATCACTGAGTGATTAGGAAGTGCTTACAGTCCAGGCTTTTCATGTGCATTTTTTAAACGAAATATGTAATGGCATTAGAAGGAATTTAATGTCAAAATGGTATATTTTGTGGATGAAAAAATTTTAAATGTATTTATATACACGGAGAAAGTTGTAAATGTAGAGAAAGAAAATATTTAATGAATAACTTTTAGAATTTTTAAAAGGAATAAGGTAAAAATCAAAGAGAAAAAAATAATATTTTGATATGAGTCTGAATAGCACTTTCTCTGACTTGGATAGATGTAGGGTGGTTGAAGATACAGACGAAGGCAAACATAATTAACATAACAGTGTTAATAAGTTAAATTAGAAAAAAGGCACATGAAAGAGATGGAGATGAGGTTGGATATTTGAGAAGAATAAAAATAATGAGGCCAAAACCGGTTTGGCTCAGGGATAGAGCGTCGGCCTGCAGACTGAAAGGTCCCAGGTTCGATTCCGGTCAAGGGCATGTACCTGGGTTGCGGGCATATCCCCAATGGGAGATGTGCAGGAGGCAGCTGATCGATGTTTCTCTCTCATCGATGTTTCTAACTCTCTATCTCTCTCCCTTCCTCTCTGTAAAAAATCAATAAAATACATTTTAAAAAAATGAGGAAAAATGCCTTAGGGAATGCAACAAACAAGTAAATACATGTAATAACACTATACAAATGATGATGTGAGATAATAAGACTCTATTTTTAAATGGTTTCCACCCAAGCCTATTGTGGTCCTGAGGATGCTCACATATGGGTAGGCAAATAAATGTTTCCAATAACTTACTTAATTGAACATTCTTGTTCTCAAGCCAATTAAATATTGTTTGCATTATTTTAGAAATGGAAACATTAGTCACCTGCAAAGGTTCATCTCAAATTAAGAAGCCCGAAGTTAAATGTAAAACTACTGGCACCATGCTTAATTGAATATTCTTATTAGGATCTCATTTTCAGTCAGATAATTTATCACTAATTCCATATATCAACTACCAAGAATTTTTCTAAAGTATCAAATGCATGCATAACACTGACCTTGAGAGCATATTCATAATGTTCCTTTTAGTAAAAGGGATCTAAGGGGAAGGCGACATGAATGAAGGTGTCACCCTCCAGGCCTAAGATGTAAATGGTAAGCTACTTATGCGACAGCCACTGGTGATACCTAAGCATATGGTACATTTTGGAGTAGTTAAAAATAAAACTGATTAGGTAAGAGTGGAATACACATAGGTGGCTCTGAAAGTCAGTAAGAGAAGATTAGATTAAATCAGTTAAGATTAGGAGACCACTAAGCTGGTTTGAAATATTGGAAAGGTAAAAGTCAGAATCTACTAAATTTTAGGGTAGAGGACAATTTAAAGGTAATTAACTTGAATATACAGGAAGATTAAAGTACCAGAATAAATTGGATAGAGATGAAATTGCAAAGAAAGCAAAGAGCTGTGAAAAAAGTACTATAAAAAGTACTGTTTTTAGGCTTTGGTAACAACATTATGCCAAACCAATGCAATATCTAGAATTTTGATAAATTATTACCATATACTTCTTGTTGGATTTTAGTGATTTATAAAAGAAACAGAAAAAACCCATAAGTGCTCTGGTGTCTTTAGTTTTAATATGCTAAAACATCAGATGTATCTCAGAAAATTCATGCTAAACATTTATTTTAAATGTTTTACTAGGATAGTCTATAAAATCAGAGCTGTAATCTGTGATGAGACCAAATTATTTTCTCAAATTGTCTAAACTCAGACACACAATAATATCAGTGTGATCTCATAATGTCAGATCCATCTTCAAGAATATGTCTTGTAACTGACAGAAGCCAGACACTGTAAGACAACTAGTGTCACAAAAAAAATGATTATAGAAAAAAATGCCATGTCTAAATTCATTATTCATCTCTTCTCAAATAGTGTCAAAAAACCAACAAACAACAAAAAAACCACAACAACACCACACTAGTAAACCTGAATTAGTGGTTTTTCCTATGAGAAATCTAATTTACATTTAAAAGTCATTAAAAAGACAAACTCATCTGCAGGTTTATCTTAATCTAAATTATATCAAAATGAAGGAGGCAAATATTAGAGATTCTGACACATAAGACACATTTAAAGAAAATATTTTAAATATAATACAGCTAAGTGCAATATTTAACAGGAGTTGTCAAAGGCCAAGGTGATTCTCATGATAAAGGGAAAGTATGGGTTGGTAGTCAGAAGATTTGGTTTTCAAACCTAGATTTGCTGAGTTTCAACTAAATTCACTGGGTTCTGCTTTCCTTGTAAGTGAAATGGTGATAATGGTGAAATAATACTAACCTACCAATACTAAGAATAATTGGCAGAAATTTTCATCTACCCAACATTTTGAGCACTTAATATGAGGTAGGTTCTAAGTTAAGTTTTTTACATGTATTAGTTTCATTAATACTTATAAAACTTGGAAAAATATCATTTTCATTTTTATATGCTGAAAAAAGAGAACATATGTTATACTTTCAACAATAAAAATCTTTAAAAAAGAAAATATAAGTGTCAAACTAGGAAACAGAACTCAATAAATATGCATACATATAAGCATAACCAATGGACACAAGACACTGGGGGGTAGGAGAGGCTGGGTGAAGGTCAAGGGGGGAAAAAAGGAGACATATTACTACTCTTTGTAATATTTTAAGCAATAAAACAAAAAATTTTTTAAAAAGCTTGTACATGCAATAATTATAAATCATTTTTATTTGCTCATTAAAAGAGACCTTCCGCCAGAAAGAAAAAAAAAAGAAAGAAAATATAAATTTTAAACTAGGAAACAGAACTCAATAAATTATGCATTTATTGATATCCTATATAATTCCTTCCTATATAATAAAAGAGAAACATGCATATTAACCGTCCCTCGGCTACACTCAAGCCACACCCACAAGTCATGCCCACCAGCCAATCAGGAGTGGCATGCAAATTAACCCAACTAAGATGGCAGTGGCCATGAAGCTGGAGTGATCAGGAGGCTTGGGTTGTCCCCGGCAATGAAGGAAGCCAAGCTTCCCGCCTGCCCTGGCCGGCCCAGGGCTACACTTAAAGCTACAAAGTTTCAATTATACAAGATAAATAAATCCCAGAAAAAAAAAGGAAAGAGGCTGGGAGGTTGGGTCGCCGAGGTGCGTGGCCAGCCTGAAAATGGCCCTCAGCCCCTCACCCAGGCTGGCCACACCCCCATGGGGTGAGGGTCCCTCTGGGGAGCTTGGCCAGCCTGCAAACAGCCATCAGACACTAATGCAGGCTGGCCAGGAACCCCATAGGGACACCCCCACCCTGAAGGGGCTATGGTCAGCCTGCAAACAGCCATCAGCCCCTCACCCTGGCTGGCCAGGCACCCCAGCAGGGGTCTCCACCCTGAAGGGGGTGTGGCCAGCCTGCAAACAGCCCTCAGCCCCTCACCCAGGCTGGCCAGGCACCCCAGCAGGACCCCCACCCTGATTCAGGACACCCTTCAGGGGAAACCAGCCAGCCCCCACCTGTGCACCAGGCCTCTATCCTATATAGTAAAAGGGTAATATGCAAATTGACCCTAACAGCAGAACACCTGGGAATGACTGGTCACTATGACACACACTGACCACCAGGGGGCAGACACTCAATACAGGAGCTGCCCCCTGGTGTGCTGGTGTCCAGCCCCAGCAGGTTCAGGGGTCCCCAAAGGTGTGGACGGAGCCGGCGAAGAAGGAATTACACAGAGACAGCGATCAGTTGATCAGCAGCCTAGCCAGGATCTCTAGCCAGGATCTCCAGCCAAGTTCTGGTCTGGATCTCCAGCAAAGTTCTGGAGCCATGTTCTCTCGCTAGGTTCTCCAGCCAGGTTCGGTCGCCAGGTTCTGTCCAGGTTCTCCAGCTAGGTTCAGTCACCAGGTTCTAGTCAGGTTCTCTTGCCATGTTCTATCCAGGTTCTGTAGCCAGGTTCTGTCTCTAAGTTCTTTGGCCATGTTCTCTCACTAGGTTCTGTCTCCAGGTTCTGTTGCCGGTTTCTGTCCAGGATCTTTTGCCATGTTCCGTCTCTAGGTTCTGTCTCTAGGTTCTGTGTCTAGGTTCTGTCTCTATGTTCTGTGTAGGTTCTGTGTCTAGGTTCTGTGTTCTGTGTCCTGTTGTCTTGTTACATCTGTATTTATACCAGTTGATTCCAATCCTATCAATCTCTATTCCAAAGGTCAGGGCAATTCTTATCTCCATTCCAGGGAGTAAAGATTATGTAGCTTAAGCATGATTGTTCGTAGTTAAAGTGATTAATTGCCCGCCTGGCACTTAGTTAAGGGGTTTTATTCCCCCCCTAATTTCAGGGGAAAAATCCCTACCTGGGGAAACAACCTTTCTCAGAGAGGTGACCTTGGTTAAAACACATAGTGCCAAGAAGGTGAGCAAACATATTAAGAACAGTATGCCATATATGCCAGGTCCCTTCAAACAGCAAGGATGGACCGGCTCCTGGCACTGGTGGTCAGTGCGCTCCCACAGGGGGAGCTCTGCTCAGCCACAAGCCAGGCTGCCGGCTGCCGGCTGCCAGTACAGCGGTGGTGGTGGGAGCAATGCTAAGGATGTCCAACTGCAGCTTAGGCCTGCTCCCTGCTGGCAAGTGGAAATCCCCTGAGGGCTCCTGGGCTGCCAGAGGGATGTCTGACTGCCAGCTTAGGCCCGTTCCCCCAGCAGGTGGACATTCCCCGATGGGTCCCAGACTGCGAGAGGGCACAGGCCTCGCTGAGGCATCCCCCCCCCCCCCAGTGCACAAATTTTTGTGCACCGGGCCTCTAGTGTTCTAATAAAACTTAGAAGTGTTGTAAAACATTATGCCTTGTTTTCCCCCACCTTCCTCAGAGTGACAACATAAAAATTACATTGGAAAAAAAAAAAAGAAATTCTCTGTATACCAGAAATATGTTTCAGATTTAAGAGACAGTACCAAAACTTATCATATTTTACTGTACTGTAAATGTCTTAAGGGGAGCATTGATCCTAATGCATTTTTATATTATCATAGTGCTTTTCATTACAGATCCTGACTACATATTTGTTAAGTGAATGAAAGGAAGGCAAGAAGGAAGAGTCTCATGTTAACATGAAACATTGCGGAAGAAAGTCAGTAAAACTTTGAGGTTGTACCACATGAAATTGTCATTTTTGTGGGACAAAATGGTTGATGTCTCTGCAAATTCATAGAGTTCCAGCTAATGCAAATAATACAGTTACATTTTACTCAATTTTTAAAACAATCTTAAGTCAAATGCTTTTATTTAAGGAGAAATGCATTTTGTCTTCTGTTGTTATACCAGTGATAGATGCTGTGGTCATTGACTTTCTCTGTGTGACACCCTGAAACACACTGGTTAAAAAAAAACAATTTTTCAATTCTCACAATTCTTCTGCCTTAGACTCAGAATTTCCACATTTCTTTAGAGATTCTACCTGTAAACTGAACATTTCATTTTCTTTGTTTATTATGCCTTATAATATGCAGTTTTATGATAAAAATAAAACTCCAAACAGTTGATACTTATCAGTAGTCTGTTTAAAATTTCCTTTAATCAAATACATAAGTTCCTAATATACATTTGCAATTTTTGGTACCACTGTTGACATTTTTAGCCTTTTTCTGCCTCTATAAAGCATGGGTCTTCTTTTCTAACATCTCCACTAGCAGCTTTCTCATTGCCCTTCAGCTTCCACTAATAATCTTCCTGCTACCATCCCACTTCCATCTGTGACTAACCTCAAAGTCAATGCCACATGTATATACATTTTGTACATATGTGTGTATATCTATCTATATCTATATCTATATCTATATCTATCTATATCATCTATAGCTATAGCTATATCTACATCCCTATATCTATGTACATCTATATCTATATCTATCTATATATCCATTTGACATGACTTTATGAAAGTAATAAATTAAATAACATATCATTAGTAAGATGAGAAGTGATTGTAGAGCCTACAGTGCATTCATATCTGCCAGCATTTAAAAATATATGTATTTTATTGATTTTAGATAAAGGGAGGGAGAAGGAGAGATAGAAACATCCATGAGAAACATTGATTGGCTGCTTCCTGCACGCCCCCTACTGGGGATTGACCCCCCACATCCTGGGCCTGTGTCCTGACAGAAATGGAACCATGGAACCGTGACTTCCTGGTTCATGGATCAACACTCAACCACGAAGTCACACCGGCCAGGCCACTTGCATATTTAATGCGTGCATTATATTATAATAGTAAATCCATTTGGAAATATATTATCATTGTTTTATAATGAAATGATTTTGTGATGTACACTTGATACCAAAGATGTTATAGTTACATCTTTATATTCTGAATAAGGTCTGTTCTCCATCTCTAAATATTTTAATATTTAGATCATTACCATTTCTCTCTCTGCCTTCTCACTGACATTCGAAAGAGGCTTCTATTCCTCAAATCCATCTATACTGCAGTGTACTAAATGATTTATTCTGGTAGATCTCAGAAGGGGCGTTACTGCCCCCAAGGGTAATTTTGAATATTTGTAGAGGCATTTATGTCTTCTAATAGAGATATGCCTGAGAATTTACATATAGCAGTGCATATTATTTTAATATAGATGACTTTCCTTATACTCATTTTCAAGTTTCAGTTATATAGATTCCACTGGCATTTTATTTTCAGTTTTCAGGAAGTACAAATAAGTACAGTAAAAGTCAGCAATATGAAATATAAAATTTGGTGAGTTTTACAAATGTATAGTCATGAAACAACTGATAAAATCATGAATGAACATAGCTGTCACCTCAAAATTTTCCCATGCACTTTCTTACCAATCTTTTCCCCACCCCAAAGCCTAGTGCTTGGCAACCACAGATGTGCTGTCTGCCACTTCAGTTTTATCAAAATGTTTGGCATTTTGAGACCTACAGTTTGTTTTGGATGGATAAAGCTCAGTGTATCTAGAGGCAGGTAGAAAGAAAAAAGATCAAATCAGGAACAATTTTAAGTGACATGCTCAAAGTTGTTATTTTACCTTGATGGCAATGAGGATCTACCAGTGGATCTTTAATAAGCAAGATTCTTGATACAATTTGCATTTCCAAATTTTCTGGAGGCAGTGGGGAGAATTCACCGGAGAATGTGAGACTGGAGGGAGACCAGTCAGAAGGCTGCTGCTATGGTTCCGGTGAGGAATGATGAGACCCGAACCAAGGCAGGATGGGACCAAAGGAGTAGTGGGCACCAGGCTGGGGGAGATTGAGCATTAGAGAATGATCAGATGTTAACAGTGGAAACAGGTGGGTTAATAAAAGATTCTGTCCAGGTTTCAGCTTAAAAGATGGATAGATAGTAGATCCTTTAATCAAAAAAAGTAAACAGAGAAATAGGATAGAGATATAGAAAGAGAATGTGGAGTTAAGCTTTGATCATATTTAGTTTGAAGTATCTGTGAAATATTCAGGTGAAAATGTCTAATCATTTCCAAGACCAAGAATAATGTCTAGTGATTAAGGTTACAGATTTGGAAGTCATAGTATATATTGAAAGTAATGTGATTTGCAGTCCTATTCTGCTAAGCAAATTTGAACAAAATGTTTTTTCTCTCCTATATTTTTTCTTGAAGTTAGAAATATTCCCCTTTTTGTAGTATCAGTACTCACCTCTCTATTTTTATTTGCATTTATCTTTTTCAAGACTTGATTATTTCCAACATATACAACCATAACTTCCTAACAGGCCTACCTTTCTTAAATTCCCCAACTGACACAACTTAAATATTGCTGTCGCACACGTTTACTCTTGTTTTTCTCTTTGCCTACAAGGCTCTTCTTCTAACCATTATTTGTGAAACTCATATCCGCCTTACAAGATCCAATTCTAAATCATTTAATCCCTTTCTGAGTCTATTTGCCTCACAAAATCACATGTAATTTCCATTATCTTTAAGCCTCTATAAAATTTAAAAAAATGCATTGCTTATTTTGCACCACTTACTTATATTATAGTTTTGCATATTTCATAAATCCTCTTTATTAAATTGTGAAGTCTTCAAACATATGGTTTGGCCTTTATTCACTGTGTTTACCAGTCGAGTACAGAAATGCTACTTTACGTATAGAAGTCACTCAGAAATATTCATCAATAAACATTGACAGAAATGTTTTATCTATTTTACACACAGACCAAATATAAGTGGTCCTATATGATGCCCTAATTGAGAATAACAATTGTCTTTTTAGAATCATTATTGATAATTAAAACACTTTGAAATAAAAACTACTGAAATAGTTATCAAGGGGAAAATGGGATTTCTTAATTCTGAATATTTATTTTAAAATCAATACTAAATGGGATACTTAGGCCCATAAATATTGACTTACTAGTCCTTTATGGATGTCTTATGCTCAAAAAACATAGGAGAAACCAAGATTTTAAGTTCTGCCTTTTAGTGATTATTAAGTGAATTCTCTGCCCTGATTCAGTAGCTATTATAGTAACTTCAACTGTGGATAACTTTGTATATAGTAACTTGGACTGTGAATAACTTGCACTACATAAATAGTTTTCTCACAGTTAAAATAATCAAAGTTAAATTAAAAATAACTTTTAAGGGGAAGGCAACATGAATGAAAGTGTCACCATCTAGCCCTCACAGGAAAATGGTAAGCTATTTATGTGCCAGACACTGGTGATATCGAAGCATATGGTACATTTTGAAGAAGTTAAAAATAAAATTGAGTAGGTAAGAGTGAAATACATATGAGCTCTGAAGATAGGCAACAAGATCTCTTTTCATAATCTAAGACACCCATTAACTGTTAGATATCTACACCAGCTATGCAAGCAATAATAATAGCTTTTAAAATATTTCTGGTATGATAAAGGCTATGAAGTTAAGAATGTTAAGGAAAAGGTAATGTTGAAATAGTTATATAGGATGGCAGAGGCAGAATGAAAGAATAAAATAGAAAAAAAATCAACAGTAATGCCAAATGTCAAGTATGCCAGACAAATACTGACAAAACTGTAATATAAAAATTAATAATTTTTTATGCAAACACTTTCAATATTTTTATTTTTAGTAATATGCAAAGGCAATTAGTATAACTGCTTTTCTTTAATATGAAAAATTATGTAATTTCTTTACATTTCTAGATTACAGATGTAGACAATATTCTTGTATAGTGGCTTCTTCCTCCATCTGAAAAATAGCCAGAGATTACTGCTAAATGCAGATTGAAAGAACGGTTGTAAATCCCACAGCAAAAGATAATAATGTAGGCCAAAAAATATTACCCTCTTAAAGGTTTATATAACCTAACTTCTCAATCCTAAATTCAGGAACAAAGAAAAAATATTTTTACCCATAAAGATAATAGGCTTTTTCTGTCCTTTGCATAAAAAATGTTGGGTAGGAACACTATCTTATGTCTTCAGGAATAATAATAAGCCCTAGAATTTCTATATCTGAAATTGTTTCAACTCTTATCTGAAAAGTTTTAAATAATTAAAACCAATATGATAGATAACTTCAAATTTTCATGGTATCAAGTTATGTTTATAGACTTGGAATTAATTAATACACAGTATTAATTATATATTTGGAATCTTTTAGAGTCTAACTCAGCAGTTTTCTTGCAATGTAAACCGTTCAATTTATTTACGTTTCATTGTTTAATAGAACCATATCTCATTTTACCAAGTCTCTGTGTTTTAAAAATATATTATTGCTTACTTAATCAGAGTAGCCAGGTCTGTCTATGGGCTCTAACTGAAAGCCAATTATTCTCCTATTTATACCCTCAATTATACCAAATCATATTCTCTGGATATGCCAATTCCACTATCTACCAAATGAGAAGCTTAAGAACCAAACTTTATTTATTTCTAATATAGCATTATTATTTAGGTAATGTAAACAATTTGTTTTTTCATGACATAAATAAGCTACAATCATAAAAAATGTGTGACATAAAAGGGAAAATGAAGCACTAAAATAGAGTTTATCAAAGAGATTTTCTGTGGATATCCTTTTATTATTTTTCAGCAGTGCTTGTGAAAAACTTTAAATTTCATTTGAAAATGTCAAGAGGTTTAGGTTGTAACCAAAGTGTGTGTTTTATTATACCCTTGACCATTTCTGTCAATAAGAACAGCACTTGTGAGGCTGTTTTATGAAATCAGAGATAAGCTTAAAATCAGCATGTATTTTAATTATTCATGCTGCCAGGTTTCTCTAAAGTTACTATTTTCCTTTTCCACACTCTGTTCTTTCAAAGTAAGTAATGAAGTCCAGCCTATCCTCAATGAGAAAGGAAATCTATTCCATGCAGGAGGGACTTTCTCTATGTGTCATTTAAAATTCTTTTTAAGGAAGACTTGTCTGTTCTGCCTTGATTAAGTGACTAAAATATTTATTTATATCAGTATGGACCCACAAGTATTTATTTTATACTTTGGACTATAAATCAACAGTGTGTTATTTATTCTAGACTAGAGGCCCGGTGCACGAAATTCGTGTACTGGGGGTTGGGTGTCCCTCAGCCCAGCCTGCACCCTCTCCAATCTGGGATCCCTTTCATAATCCAGGACTGCTGGCTCCCAACCGCTTGCCTGCCTGCCTACTTGATTTCCCCTAACTGCTTCTGCCTGCCAGCCTGATCACCCCCTAACCATTCCCTTGCCAGCCCGATCGCCCCCAACTGCCCTCCCCTGCAGGCCCAGTCACCCTCAACTGCCTTCCCCTGCAGGCCCAGTCACCCCCAACTGCCCTTCCCTGCAGGCCTGGTCCCCCCCCCCCCAGATGCCCTCCCCTGCAGGCCATCTTGTGGTGGCCATCTTTGACCACATGGGGGCAGCCATCTTGTGTCTTGTGTGTTGGAATGATGGTCAATTTGCATACTGGTCATGACTAATTAGCATATCAAGGCTAATTAGCATATCCCTCTCTTATTATATAGGATTATTCTAGTTTCAGCCATTGGGAGTTCTTTCATATTGATTCCTATGTCCGTTGACATGACCCCATTTTGTTTAATACTTCTTATTGTTTCCTACTTTCTGGCAATACAAAATACTACAAGCTCCTCTTGGATTTTTCCTGTCCCAGTCTTAGAATTAGCCATTTCTCCTAGGTCCAGCTCTGGTTTTAAATGTTATTAAGTCATTTAACTACTTTATGTTTTCACTACCTCCTCTGTTAAATGAACATATTAAAACAAAATTCACTGTTCTTCAATCTTGTGTAGGTCATATTCTTTTAGGATAAATCTACTAAAATGTATGTAATATCTCCTTAAGGAAGCACAAATACACACATAAAACAATATTGTTCAAAATGTTTCAGAGAGATTAATGTAACTTAAAGCCTACTGCTGGATATTCTGTAAGGATCTGCACAAAATAAAGTCTGGCGTCCTTCATAACGCTAAAATTTACTAATTATAAAATAACTTCCTCCTGGAATAAGCAAGATGTTTGTTTAAATTCATACAAGATTGTGCTGCATCGCTAATAGGAAGTTTTGTTTTCGTTGATTTTGGACTTTAGATAATTTACATAATTTCTGTAAACTTTAGTTTAACTATTTTAAAATGGAGTTCATAATCCACATCTGAAAGAACTAATGCAAAGTTTAGTTAAGGAGTATGTAAAATGCTTAGGAGAGGCACTCCACACAAGGAAGCTCATGGAATCTGGCATTGCTGCTTTGCTATTGTAATTACACACTAACTCCCAGTTTTGTAATCTTAAAAATAATTTATTTAATATTTTATTTGCTCTTTATTCCACAATTTAGGGTATGCTCTTTTTATAAATTTGAAGCCAGACACTAAAAATTACTTTCAAAAATTCAATTTTACAGTTGTTCAGAGACTAGAAAATGATGTTGTATTCTAAAACAACATCGTACCTGGTCCTAGAATATTACATAAAAAGACATTGTGTGCCCTAACCGGTTTGGCTCAGTGGATAGAGCGTCAGCCTGCAGACTCAAGGGTCCCAGGTTCCATCCCAGTCAAGGGCATGTACCTTGGTTGCAGGCACATCCCCAGTAGGGGGTGTGCAGAGGCAGCTGATCGATGTTTCTAACTCTCTATCTCTCTCCCTTCCTCTCTGTAAAAAATCAATAAAAAATATATATTTTTTTAAAAAGACATTGTGTGTGGTCCCCAGTGTACATTTAAGCTCCATGACCATGGTTCTCTAATTCTTGATAACTGTGTCCCATTGTAGCTTACATCTAGTTTTTAATGTTGGTTGCTTACACTGAGTTAAAATCAACCCCCTAATAAGTTCTATCTGTAGAGTCTTCCTTCAGCAATAAATCGTATAAAACAAATCTATTTCTTTTCCTACATGTAAACACTTTATACACAATTATAATTTTTTAAAAAAACTATTGCTTTTATGACAATAATTAGAAATTATGATTTTATTATGAAGACTTTTTAGCAGGGTGCCATTTAATTATCACAAGTCAGAAGTAGCATATAGGTTGTGAATCTAATACCAATTAGAAATTTTTAAAAAAATCATTCACAGTCTTATTCATTTATAAAATGATATATGCTACTTCAGAAATAATGAATAATGTGTTCATTATCTATCTGTGATGGTCAATTTTATATGTTAATCTGACTGGGTAATTGAATGCTCAGACATTTGGTTATTCTGGGTGGGTCTGTAAGGATGTTTAAAAATGAGATTCACACTTGAATTGGCAGATTGAGTAAAGCAGATTGCCCTTCCTAATATGTTGGGCTTCCTCTGGTCAGTTGAAGGCCTAACCAGAACAAAAAGGATGACCCTCTTATGAGCAAGAAGAAACTCCTGCTTGACTGCCTTGTCTTACATCTCAAATGGAAACATTGGCTCTTTCTTGGTTTTGAGCCTTCTAACATTTGAACTACAATTATACCATTGGCTCTCCTGGGTCTCCAACTTGCCAACTCACCCTGCATATATCGGGACTTGCCAGCCTCCATAATCACATAAGACAATTCCTTATAATACATCTCTTTTTTTACATTTTATACATTTTTACTGGCTCTGTTTCTGGAGACTGTGACTAATACACTCTCTAAATCAGGGGTCCTCAAACTTTTTAAACAGGGGGCCAGTTAGTTCACTGTCCCTCAGACTTTTGGAGGGCCGGACTATAGTTTAAAAAAAAAAAAACTATGAACAAATTCCTATGCACACTGCACATATCTTATTTTGAAGTAAAAAAAACAAAACGGGAACAAATACAATATTTGTATTTGCATGTGGCCCGCGGGCCGTAGTTTGAGGACCCCTGCTCTAAATCATTATTATCTAAGTATCTCCTGGATGATTGAAAGTAATATTGGTGGTCTTATTTATTCTAAATCTACATGAGAACTAAATAAGTAAAACTATGCGCTGCATATGGAGCCATCAGCGTAGACAACTGGGTCCTAAAGTCTTCAATATTCACACAATCTATAAGATATCCCATTCTAAAAATTAACACAAAGTATTTGTATATTAACTGCAGAGAAAAGCTAAATACGTCTAATTCTATATACACAGAACCACACAAAGATATAAAAACTTTAACCCACTTGCGTTGTCATCAGATGCTACTTATTAAGGTAGGCTCAGAATAGGTAATCAAATAATAATAAAATTATATAAATGTGGGGAGAGAGACAAAATATAATAAGCTTAAAATAAGTAAATTATATGATATAAGCACCATCAAACAGGCTTTACCATACAGAAATGTTTTTGGTCATTTCAAAAGAGCCACACACTCATTTAAGATAAATTTCTGGTTTTAAAAATAATATTTTCATTCATTATGCAACTGCTCACAGATTTCTTACATTTTAGAACACTCTTCATCTGCCTCTCATTATATTCATATAATAAAAATCATTTTTAATGAACACTGAAACATTTTGCTAGCTCTGAATATATTGGGAGAGCAGTGGACTCTGCCAGTCCATACTCATTCTTTGCAAAAGATAAGAAACTTGGCCCAATGTTTTATTTTAATCCTCTCCCCATATCAGTAGACACAATTTTTGCCTACACAAGATATGGGTTTCCAAATATATTGTGCTAATTTTCTCCAAGCTGTTTTTATCCAATTTTGTTTTTACTGTCTATAAATAAATGCACAAGTTTCTCCTACTTCTAAAGGCACTAATTCTTTACAGGGGTCCTCAAACTACGGCCCGTGGGCCACATGTGGCCCGCCGAAAACATTTATCTGGCCCGCCGGGTATTTTTGCCACCACTGTGTGCATAGGAATTTGTTCATAGTTTTTTTTAAACTATAGTCCAGCCCTCCAACGGTCTGAGGGACAGTGAACTGGCCCCCTGTTTAAAAAGTTTGAGGACCCCTGTTTTATTAGATATGACTAACCACACATCAGCTTTCATTAATTGTTATAAAGAAAAGAGTATTTTCCTAGATGGATGGAATTCCTTGAGAGCAAGGACCATGCTTTTTTCAATGTTTATAAATTATGCCCATCTTCTGAAATATAGTTAGATCATCATAACTAAAACTGGTCGCAACTACAACCTTCTGAATATGCTGCACTTTTAAAAAAAAAATCATTTTTTTTATTATTTTTCAATTACAGTTGACATACATTATACTAGTTTCAGGTGTATACCCCAGTGATTAGACATTATATAACTTACTAAGTGATCATCCCAATAGATCCCATATCCATCTGACACCATACATTGTTATTAGAATAGTAATGGCCCTGTGCACGAATCCCTGCGCGAGTAGCTCGCTGACACTTGCCTCAGCTGGCTGCCCCACTCACCGCCACTCACTAGTAGCTCTCTGCCGCACGTAGCTCACTGCCCTCCTGTAGCTCTCCGTTGCTTGTAGCTAGCTGCCCCGCCCTCCTGCTGATCAGTCGTTATGCATCACGGCATAACAACCATTTGCATATTACCTCTTTATTATATATTCCCTATGCTATACTTTATATCCCCATGACTACTCTGTAACTACCAATTTGTACTTCTTAATCCCTTCACCTTCTTCACCTATTCCCCCAACCACTCTTTCATCTGGCAACTGTCAAAATGTTCTCTGTGTCTGAGTCTGTTTCTGTTCTGCTTGTTTATTTATTTTGTTTTTTATATTCAATTAGTGATAGATATGTATTTATCAAAGCTATCATTTAGAATCAAAGGGCAAAAAAAAAAGCTAAAGGAATTCAGCACCACCAAACCAGTATTACATGGAATTTTTTGTTTGTTTTTTGTTTTTAATATATTTTTATTGACTTCAGAGAGGAAGGGAGAGGAAGAGAGAGATAGAAACATCAATGATGAGAAAAATCATTGACTGGCTGCATCCTGCATGCCCCCTACTGGGGACCGAGTCCACAACCTGGACATGTGCCCTTGACCGGAATCAAATCCGGGAACCTTGAGTCCACAGGCTGATGCTCTAGACCAGTGATGGCGAACCTTTTGAGCTCGGCATGTCAGCATTTTGAAAAACCCTAATTTAACTCTGGTGCCCTGTCACATACAGAAATTTTTTGATATTTGCAACCATAGTAAAACAAAGACATATTTTTGATATTTATTTTATATATTTAAATGCCATTTAACAAAGAAAAATCAACCAAAAAAATGAGTTCACATGTCACCTCTGACACGTGTGTCATAGGCTCGCCATCACTGCTCTATACACTGAGCCAAACCGGCTAGGGCATGGAATGTTAAAAGGATATTCTTTAAGAAGAAGAATAAAAAACAAGATAAAAATGTTATAATAAAATGGAAATAAATTCATATATATCAACAATTATATTTGAATTCTCATCTTACTTGGCCTCGTTAGAACAGATCCTTGTTCATAAAATTCTATTTATTTCCACTCCCTACTGATTTCCCACTTTATTAAATGGCAGCATTTTCAACTCTTCTGCTTATACAGGGAAATTAAACAGAAATATCCCCACTCTAAGATCTTTCAGTGGTTTTCAACCTGTTTTTTAGAGGAAACATTATTTGTAAATATATTGAATTTACAAATTTACTCATTAAATTATCAATGGCTGTGGCAGTTCCATTTTCCTTGTTGAATTTCAAAATTTTACCCAAGGATGTAAAAGTGTAAGCAATGGTAAAACTATGAGTGGTATAGTCATTATTATAATGTCCTTAAGTGCTACATGATATTTTCACCGTATGTCATTCTGAATTCATGTCTATGATTGATCATATACTGCACAACCTTACTCAAGTTGTATTTGATCTACTGGTTTGTGTTCATATTTGGCTTGTCAAATATTTGTCAATCACTCTGTGATATCAATAACAATAAATAATAGCTTTCTTTGGGTATGAACTAAACAGTGCTACCACAGATATAAATACAGGTACAAAAACCATATGTTTTAACTAACCTAAACAGTGATATGCATAGGAAATTAACATATTTCATCAAGGTTTTTAAAATGTCACAGGAACCCTACACAAGATCAATTGGAAAATATATGATTAAGACCGACTGGCTGGCAAAACACACACACACACACACACACACACACACACACAACCACAGGGTTGCAGCTCCCAGGTGAATTCGCCATAATTTAAATTCAGGTCTTGCAGTCTGCAGGCTAAGAAACCTGATTTGTCATGACTCCAGAAAGGAGCTATCTTTGCTGAAGGGCAGACATTAACTTCTCTCACAGGGACTAAAATACAAAGGCTAGAATATGAATAGTTAATTTACACTGAGAATTATAAATTCCAAAGGAGGGAGTGGGTGTTTGAGTTCTCTAACCATTAGTTAAATAAATAGATGGAAGATGAAAATTTAATAGGCAGACTGCTTAGTGAGCCAACATCCCCAATAGAAGGATTAGTTTTCATATTAATGTTTCATACCACCAGCTAAGGAGAGTTAGCTACATTTGTCTGGGCAATAGCGTTACACCTACCAGACACAAGTAAAATATTTGGACCAAGACATATCTTCCCTGGATAATAATTAGTTGAGAGCTTCTTAGTCCCACTCCCATTTTTTCTGTATTTCTAGTTCCACCACCTCTTTCTTTCATTAGAAAGACCTGAGAGATGTGGAAACTTTTTATAATAATTTTTGCTTTATCTGATTGGATAATTTATATATTGGTCAAATTATTTAGTTCTAAGGTCATAATTTGTTTTACTTTAAGATCCTTGGTATTGCATCATTTTTCAAACTGTTTCTGCATAAATGCAAACCCATGATTCTATCCACTTCCAACTTCTATGAATCCCAAATAAGTATAAGTTCAGAATATAACTTCAGAACCAAATCCCTTTCTGAGTTTCATCATAAGTTTTCCAATACAAGCATCCTGTCTATATAAAGTTTAGACAATTTATTCAAATTTACCCAGAATTGAACTGCTCTGTTTTTCAAAAAATATCATTTCTTCTTTCTTCTTTTCATAAATATTATCACGCATTCCTTCCCTCAGTTAAAGGAAAGGTATGTTAAAATTTTAATCAACTACTATGCTTGTGGGCAGTGTATTGTTTCTCATATATCGTTTCTCATGAATGCCATCTACTCTATGATGCACCTATGGAAATTCTGAGACGTCAAGGAGCTTGCCCAAGGGAACTCACTCCTCTAAATTGTAAAGTAACACTTTAAGTCCATTCTTGCTCACTCCAAAGATCTTTATTCTTTTTAATGTCACCATTCTTTCTGACATCATCCCTACGTAACAAATCACCGAAACTGGATCTTTTTAAATAATTCCCCACCGCCCATCTTCTCTCATCACTCTTATCTTTTAAATCTTGAGTTCTATTTCTATTTTTCCTTAACTATTTATTTGTCTATCCCCTTTACCATTACCTTATTATACTTTTCATCTCCTTAGATTCTAATATTATTATCCAATCTTGTCATTTTCTGCATCCTGCAGGTAAACTGGCCTCCCCTCCATGATAATGTCATAGTTAGCCATCTCAAATTAAATCTGGTCTTGTCATATTCTTGCTTAAGCTCTCAAAGAGTTTGGTGCTGTTAAGATGGCTGTTATTTTCCTTAGCTCTCTCCTACCTGTGTCAATGTTACCATTCTCTTTTTACCCAAGCCTTCTGCTTTCTGCTCCTCAGTTCTCCCTAGCAACTCCAAACTGTGTACATTGACCTCTGCTTCACCACAACCTTTTCCACTTTTGCAAAAATCAATGTAAATAATCAAAAATACATTTAATGAATGTCTGAAATTTGTCGAGCACTATGCTAAGAGTTTTACATGGGTTATTAATTTTTTTCACAAATAACCCTAAGAGGTTTTGTGATTATTATTCTCCTCTTACAGATTAAGAAATTATGACTCAGAGATAATCACTTGTCTGAAGTCTTATAGCTGGTTATTTATATAACATAGAGTTTTACCCAGGCAGAAGAGTTTACACTTTCAATCGCTACAGAAAATAAAATGTACTCATCACTTTAATATAGAGAACTTATGAGAATTAAATATTGGATTTTTAACACTGCAATTAAAAATTCAGATAAAATGAAAGAATGTTCAAAATGCGAAAGCGTAATCATGTGAATTATGTATAAAAATAGTGTGAATAAGCAAACTAAGCAAGTCAATTCAACATGGGATTTATGAAATGTATTAAATGTATACTGTATGTCTGCATTAACATATCTATATTATAAAGAAAATAATGCTTAATATGATTAATAATGGCTTCATTATGTCAAAGAAGTTACTGGGATCATAAAAGACATATCTTCTTATAGCTTTAAAGTTCAGTTCAACTTTCCCTCAGACATGCTATTTAAAAAAACACACATGAAAATACATGGTTAAAATAGATAACCTTTTAGAAATTATCAGGGCATAGCAAATAAATTTTAAAGAAATCTTTCGCATGCTCATATTTATGACTGAATAAAACCTTAAATATTTTTAAACATAATGGTATATATTTGAATATATTACAGAGCACTTGCCAATTAGAGCTGTCCCACTAACTCAAGACCTTGGAGAAATTTAGCTTCTGAGATTCAGAAGCCATTTGCCATTCACCAAGTCACATGGATTATTTATTATATTCATTTGTAGTTTGAGTGTGCATTAGAGACAAAACCCTATTCATCATGATTGTTTTAAGATTTCACTTTATTTATTAAAATTATCTTTACTGTGGAAAATATTACAGCTGTCCCTCATTTTCCCCCATTGACTCCCTCCACTCCACTCACCCCCCCTACCCCAGGCCTTCCCCAAACTATTGTCTTCCCATGGGCTACCTATATATGCATATAAATTCTTTAGTTAATCTCTCACATCACCCCTCTCCCTCTGAAATACATCAGTCTGTTGCATGCTTCAATGTCTCTGGATCTATTTTGTTCGTCAGCTATTTTTAAATACCCACATCCAGCCTTGGTTTTTCCTGTTGCAGAGAAGATGGAAATAGCAATGAAAAAGCGGAAAAATTAGATACTTCAGACACTTGGCAGCTGCATTCACTTGCTATTTCAGGTGTTCTCAGGCATCCCGGGAGGTCCACGCAGGCCACCCAGGGGCCATCTAAACAATGTTGTTTTTGTCCCTGAGACCTTGGACCTGATCTGACTGTATCCTTTCCACTTGTTTCTTCATATACCACTAGTGGCCTGGTGCATGAAATTCATGCACGGGTAGGGTCCCTAGGTCTGGCCGGTGGTCAGGGCCAATCAGTGCCTTCCGGCTACTGGCCAGGGCCTTCCTTCATTCCGTGCCATCCTCTGATGGTCAGCACACGTCATAGCAAGTGGTCGAACTCCCATTCAGTAGAACTCCCAAGGGGACAATTTGCATATTAGCCTTTTATTATATAGGATTAGGTTACTATACTGTTTCTTCCTGTCTTTGAGTCCTCTTCTTTTTGTCTTGCTCTGTCTTCTGACTGACTCCTGGCCTTGCTATTTGCTTTTTGAATGAGATTTCAGATTGAACACCTGATCCTGGCCTATTGTCTGACCTGTCTCCATTACCTATTTGATCTGTTTACTTTTTCTTTGTTCTTACTGCCACCCAATTGCATATTGTTTTTCCTCCTCCGCATACACAAAGAGTGGATTTGGAAATGTGAACTTGAAATTCCACCACCCCCAGTCTGACAAAACAATACGAAATTTGAACATAAAATGAGTATCAGATTAAACTATAAAATCAACATGTAGATACAATCAGAGATAGAGAGTGGACTTAATGATACAGAATAGCTCCCATTCATACCGTCAGTAATGGGACATGGAAAAAACACAGGTTTAATTAGAAACATTGCATCAGTGCACTCTCCCCAGAGTTCAATGCCTATAGCTCCATGTCTACAAAGCTGATAAAAAGCTATAATGATATTCTTAGCCTTCAATGTTGTCATGATGCCATGGACAATTTCTAACATAGGTAACATATTTGGTTATAGTTATAGACTGGTACGAGGGCAGTCACAACTGTAATCTACTAAAATGCTTCTACAGGCAGACTGCCCTCTGTGCTGGGTTTTCTGGACTCGTCAGTAAAGATGTGCTAGTGAAATCTCCATGTGTGTTGGGGAGGTGTTTGCTCCATATCTACTTTAGAAACTGGTTTACTTAACTTTGCTTTATAAAAAAATCCTGATGGTTGTAAAGCAGTTGTATTTATTATTTGTCTGTCTGTTTGTTTGTAAAATTAATATTCCCATTGCTGCCAAAAGTTGGAAGTCAGGATTGGTGGGGATTAAGGAATTAGCCGTGTGCCCTGGCTTATGTTTTCCTAGGAACAACACCCCCCTGCTTAGGCCTGAAAAGTGCTCACTCATATGTATTGTCGTCTTTCCCGACTCAGTCCCTGCTCATTCCCAAGGCTCTTTCCTATTACAGCCTTCCCTCTTTATTGCATTCTCCACCCCCACATCTCCCACCTAAACTTTTCCTAGGTTCTGCTAACCGCCCCCTGTTGAAATTAAATTGAATCTCAGTTTCCTTCAGGCCCTTTCTATTTCTTACAAATGCTTTAGCCCCTTGAATCAGCTTCTACCTTCAAGCTTCGATGCTTTGAAGGCTGGCGCCTGCATCCAGTGGGTTGGCTCTCCTGGAGGGAGGAAGATGAGCTTTGTCCGCCATAGGAGTGAGGAACAAGGCAAGGTATGGTGGGAAGGCCAGGGTCTTTTCTTTGGCATGGGTTAGGTTTATCTTATAGTAACTATAATTTAAAAACAGAACTCATTTGCTGAAGATTAATTCTCTAACACCTTTCTTATTGATCTAGGTGAGAAATTCCTGCTTTTAACATAATGCTGATCCCACTGCTGAAAAAATAGTAACCCGACTTCATTTCATAAAAAGAGCATTTCCTCCTTGTCTGAATTACATTATATCACCTCCTCCATGGTCACAAATGGTGCTGTGCCCAAACAGTTTTTCTCCAATAACGAAGCTTATCTTTAACCACAGAGTCTACGACAGAAGGAGAAAAGGTAGGATTTGAACTGCAACCATGTGACATGCGGTCCCTCCATGTGGTTTGGGCTTCCCACAGCATAGCCAAGAGGTCCTGAGAGGAAACCTTCCAAGAGGGAATGTTCAGACAACGAATGCTGTGTGAAAGCCAGACAGAAGTGGTATGGCCTTTGCTGATCTGTCTTCAAAAGCTACACAGCATCACTTCCACCTTTGAGTCCCTAAGGCCAGCCCAGATGCCTGTGATGAGAATTAAGCTCCACATGTTGATGGGAACACAGCAAGGTCACCTTGCAGGAGAGAAGAGTATGCAGAGTGCGAGACATAGTAGTTATTTTTGGAAAATATAATCAGGGATATAAGTCATCCCTGCTGGGGTGTGTCCAAATTCCTGACCCTCAGAATCCATGGTTATTGGTTTAGAGCACTAAGTTTTGGTGTAATTGGCCATGTAGCCATAGAGAACCAGAAATAGTAACCCAGCTGAGGTGCTCACAGCTTGGATTCAAAGAAATGAAATCCAGGATGCTCTAATTTCATAAAATAAAATAAAGACTTTATTTAAATGCAATGGAGGCCACTATCACAGGGAAAGAAAACAGATGGTTTCAAATGATCCTGGTATTCAGCCTCAACATATACCCACTGAGTTCTGTGCTGTGCTATTCCCTGTGACTGCTACCTGTCTCAGTACCTGCTCAAGGGAGATGGAGCAAGAAAGACCTCTGGGCACAGTGATCCTGATCTTTGCCTTTGATTCCTCTTTGATTTATTTTTCATGGAAGACAGTCTGTAAAATTATCATGATAGCTGCAGAAAGCATTATAACATTTATTCCTACTTGCTTGTTTCCTTACATTTTATCAGCATAGAAAAAGCAAAAATTTTAAATGCATGTGTTGAAAAGTACATGCTAACTGGAATTTCTTCACAGTATGGTCCAGCACCCCTTGCTACACAAATAACTGAACTTTTTACTCTAAAATTCACAAAGAAGGCAACTAATTATAACTTAATGTCACATGTAGCCATTTTATAGCAAGAGAAGATATATGTATATAGGTACATATATATATATACATATATGGGAAAGTAATTTTATATATATGCTTTATTAATAAATATAGATAATGCACATATATACACCAATGCATTCATATATTTACATACATATATTAACATATGCCTATACACATACATATAATTTCACTTTGAATTTTTACTTTGTTAAATTGGGTAATTAATTGGATTTCTGATTTGTCTCTATGAAATTGCAAACTCTATTATTTAGAGTCTATCTGAGAAATCGGTCTACTCTGTGTACTTATGAATCAAGATTCTAGTCATAAAATTCTCAGAGGAATACTGTGAGACACTAAATAAGGTAGATTTCAGCTCAAAGGGGTCTAGATGGTCAACTTCAAATTCGTACTATAATTTTCTACTACCTCAGTGCACCCTTTCTACTCTGAATGTGTATTCCCCAAATAGTTGCAGAAAACATGGAAGATGGAAAGTGGTACATTTCAGCTTGGCAATGTGCACTGTTTTTATCTTCTAGTAAAACAGTACTATAGATCAATGTAAAAAACAAGGAATCCTGACTAATTTTTTACCATCACTCAAAACATCTATGTCTCCTATTTATTATGTCACCTATTTAAGCTTATGAATGTGTGTATGTGGATTGAGTATATGCATACAAAATTGGGGGTAATGGTTTTTCGTACAGCAAACTGACATCGGTTTCAGAAAAAAACATGCTTATTTGAAGTTAAATGTTTTTTTATTTAAATTCTATATTGTGTTAAAGTATTACATAAGTCTCCCTTTTCCCCCCATTGACCTCTCCCCAGCCGCCCTCACCCCTAGCACATGCCCTCACACCCCGCCCCCCCCGCCCCCCGTCTGTGTCCATTGGTTATGCACACATATGCTTGCATGCATACAAGTCCTTTGGTTTATCTCTTATCCCCTCCCCCAACCTTTCTCTCATTGGTTGGTGAAGTTAAGTTTTTATATAATAGTTTGAAAAAATAAGCCCATTGTCATATGTACTGTATATAAAACTACCTACAAAAATTACTGTCAAAAACAGCTTTTGTTTTAGACTGGAAAATGTTGCAACTATTCTTTCATGCCAATAATTGTAGAAATGTCTCAATATTTTTAATGTTTATGAGGGTAGTGGTTAACAGCATTAGCCTGGGTTCATAACAAACTTTTATCTACTTTTATCGGTATATTAGGCAAGTTAAGTAATTGCTGTGCCTTCAAGTTTCCTCATTTGTAAAACAGGAATGATAATTCTGAGGATCAAATAATAGGTTTAATGTAAAGTTATGAGAATTAAAGGAGTTATTTTATGTAAAGTGCTTAGAACTGTGCCTGGTACACACAACAATTAGTGATTGTAAGTATTATCATTTATATTCAATGACAACTTAATTTCTTTAACCAGTTCACTGGGGTATGTATCAGGATTGTTTTACATTTATTTTGTTATTGTAAACACTACTCTGATGAGCATGTTTTTATGTACATCTTTTTCTACTTATGTACTTAGTATTTATTTTTCAAAGTAGAATTTGGGGGTGAAATTGATGCATAATTTAAAGCCTTTTGATCCATACAGTCTAATTGCCATCCAATTTTCTCTCTCACCAGTACTGTACAAAATAGGAAATTGAAATATATCTTCAGATAGTTTAACATAATTTACAAATATTTTTAGTTTTAATTTGTAAAAATCTATATTTACAAAAGGGGATTTTTAAATGATTATAAGGAAAATGCCAGGCATGTGATTGATAATTAAGTAATTCGTGCTG
The DNA here is from genome assembly GCF_964212035.1 of Myotis nattereri. Classification (NCBI taxonomy): domain Eukaryota; kingdom Metazoa; phylum Chordata; class Mammalia; order Chiroptera; family Vespertilionidae; genus Myotis; species Myotis nattereri. The sequence goes on from NC_138088.1 coordinate 23,465,882, forward strand.
CTAACTCATGTATTTGCAAGCAAATTATTCATTTTGTTGATGACAACTAGAAAACTGTTAAATTCCAGTTGGTTGTACTATGTGCTTCTCAGAATACACTGGACCAATTCCTCCCTAGTAGTTAGTTATTATGGGCTCAGGACAAAGGACTTATTTTTAAACTTTACCTAAACTGATATTAATTGTTAAGTAAATCTACTGCTAGAAATGTCATGGAATCTGGCATTTCATAGCTAACTAATGCACTTGAAGTGACATGCTGTCAGATCTGTTTATGCCCCTAATCCCTTTATTCCTGGGGATGCCTGAGGGTTACAGATACTGATTTTATTACGTATCGAACCACCAGGATATAATTACAAGGAAAGTAGCTCCCCTTCCCTAAGCTGGAAAGCAGTATCTCCACCCCTAATTTAACAGATAAATTATTTCAAAAAGCTTTCAGATTCCATTTAGAACAACAAAATAATTCAATATAAACCTGTGTAAAAAATAGTCTCAATTTTGTACTTATTGTGAGCCTTTCCCATTCTTCTTGATTTAGTGGTCATCATAAAAGTTTAAAGTGAGCTAACTGTTCCATGTCACAGAGTGCAGGTGTCATCTGCACTTTGGAGAGGCCTCTGTAAAAGAACTCTGCACGGTCATTAAAATGAGTCAAGTTGCAGAGTTTATACTCTTTCGTGTTCCTTCCTCTTCTGCTGGTTGCCAGGTGCCAGACCATCTGCTCTGGAAGTTGTTGCTGTCACAGCAGCAGCAGAAGAACACTTGATTTTCCATAATTGATTGTATTCTTTATGATGTGGATGTCTGCCTCTGCTTTTGCAGAAGGACTTAATATAGTCTTGGAGATATTTTTAAATGTGGATAGTCATGCTTACATTTTCATGCACTCTGCTTGCCAGACGTGGGATCGTCAGGGTAAATACGAGGCTAATAGGCAGAGACCTTCCATTCTAGGTGCCTGAAGGGAACCAGTCGGGGACCAAGCAATCAGTCAGAGACCAAACAATTAGTGGTTACTTGTGCATATCAGACGCTCCAGTGAACAGACAGCCAGTTATAAAGTGAGTTTTGCCGCCAGGGAATGTACTTAAGTGCAGGCAGTATGAAATCGCAATCAAACTGATCAAATACCTTTTTTTTTCTTCTATTTTTTGCTGAGGAGTAAAATAGGGACTTGGTGAAGAACTTTATCTGTAAGCTGAATTAAAATGATCATCAGCTTGCTGTGAATAAATTTCCTTTTTTCTTAAGAAAAAACTCATCAACTCAGTATGGATTAACTTACTCAATTTTGTCAAGGGCTTCAAGATAAATCCAATAAAATTTCCTAAGCTCCCTTTCAATTTTTTTTTTTTAATATTAAGAAGCATCAACAATTGAACTGCTCCCTGTTGCTTGGCAGCAAGCCACTAACATTCATTCTCTTCTCTTTTGCCTCCTACCCACTCGCCTGTCCTAATAACAGCCATTATTTTAATGAATCGTTGACTACTTTATTGACTGACCTCAGAACAGTCATTTCTTCCTAGATTGAAATAATTAATTTAGGAAGTGTACATTGTGGTTTAGTTCAAATCAGTTACAAAACATTAATATGGACAGTAATAATATCCCTGCCCTTATTAGACTCCATTAAGTCTCAACTGCTTAATAAGGCTTTATTAATAAAAACTGGAAAAAAAAATAGTACTTAAATCCTGAAGAAATGAAGAACTATGCAAGGATATTTCAGTAATAGCCACAGTTTTTACCTGATGAAGCACAAAGAGAAGAAACGCTGTTCCCAACCTTATATAATGCTGCTTCTGTCGGGCAGTGCAGGAGTCCTGCCACACAATGAGACCATAGACAATTTCCGATTTGAAAGAGGAATAGGAATTTATATTTGACTTGCCTAAGAAGTTTATGTGTTAACTAGAGACACAGTGCATGACATTTGTGCACTGGGTGAGGGGTTCCTCAGCCCAGCCTGCGCCCTCTCGCAGTCCTGGACTCCTCGGAGGATGTCTGCCTTCCAGTTTAGGCCCATTTCGGACATCCCCTGAGGGGTCCTTAGCACTACTGCGGAGGCAGGAGAGGCTCCCGCCACTGCCGCTGTGCTCGCCAGCTGTGAGTCCAGCTTCTGGCTGAGCGGCGCTCCCCCTGTGGGAGCGCACTGACCATCAGCGGGCAGCTCCTGCATTAACCTGGTGGTCAGTGCGCCTCATAATGACCAGTTGCTCCGCAGTTCAGTAGATTTGCATATTAGGGTTTTATTATATAGGATGATATCAGGAAATTTTAATGGGAGAGATTATAACAATCTCACTTCCTTAACTATATCTGAGGAAATCTTTTTCTGCTTTTGTTATGAGATTATTTTTTATAAGAAATGATCTCTTAGCTGGTGGCAAAATAAACTGATTTTAGGAAAAATTAACCTGGAGAAAATGAACAGGTGCCCAAGCAGATTTTTAAGTTTAATTGATGGCAAACATCACAGAAAGCCATTTAGTATTTTCTTGTCAGACCTGAAAATGAAGAAAACAAGATTTCTGTGGCTGAATGTTTCAACCTCCACCTCTAAAATTTGTGTCATGACAGGAGTGCTACTTCAAGAAAGAAGGCCAGCAAATCTGAGAAGATTTATTTTATAAAGAATAAAACAAGTACTTTAGAAAAAAATGTAGAGATAACTCATAATTTAGGAGTTTAATAAAAGAGCATTCTAGAATTCTGAATCATGCAAACAATCAGAAGATGCCTTTTCTATCTTTGAAAACAATGTTAATCAATAAATAAAGAAAAACAACAACAAATTCAAACTGTAATGTTATCACTAAATTTCATCAACTTATAATAAAATTCAATTTCTAACGCCATAGACTTAATAGTAACAATTGTAAATAAAACAGAGCAATATTTTTATCAATATATATCATATCTGTCACACCAAAACAAATCTATTAAATGAATAAGTATTATAAATACAGGGTGGAGCAAAAATAGGTTTATAGTTGTGAGTACACAAAATATAGAGTTTATTCTTGTATTATTATTTAGTAATTATTGTATTATTTTCCATATGAACAGTTGTAAAGCTACTTTTGCCCCAACCTGTAGCCTGTAGGTAGTTTAAATTAGTCTTGATGCATTTTGTTTTAGTAGAAAGAATGCATATATATATATATATATATATATATATATATACACACACACACACACACACACACACACACACGCTAGGTGTACCGGTTAATAATAGTGGGTTTTGTAATCAAAGAAAACACGATAATTTCAAGAGAAACATCAAAAGTGCTTATTCAAAGTAATGTCCATCGCTAGTTACACATTTCCCCCATCTTTCAGGGAATTTGTGGATACCGTCTCAATAGAACTTTTCTTGTTTTGAGGCAAACCATTCAGAGACCCAATTTTCCACTTCTTCATATGTTTTGAAGTGCTGCTCAGAAAGTGCATGTGCCATGGATCGGAACAAGTGGTCATCTGAAGGAGAAGGTCTGGTGAATACGGCGGGTGGGTTAATACTCCCCAGGCAAGATCTTTTAACGTGTCTTTAACTGGTTTTGAAGTGTGTGATGGTGCGTCATCATGAAGCAAAATTACTTTGCTGTGTGTTCTGGAACATTCTGGTCATTTCATGATGAAAGCATGGTTCAAATTGATTATTTGTTGTCGGTAGCGATCAGTATTAATGGTTTCACCTGGTTTTAGAAGCTCATAATACACCACACCTTCCTAATCCCACTGATCGCAGAGTGTGTCTTCTTTCTGAAGCGATTTGGCCTTGCAGTTGATGTTGATGGTTGACCTGGATCAACTCATGATTTTGTGCATTTGCGATTCTCAAAATAAATCCACGTTTCGTCGCCAGTCACAATTTGATGCAAAAAAGGCTTTCTTTTGTGCCATTGAAGCAACATTTTACTGATGACTTTTTGGTTTTCCATTTGTCTTTCGTTCAGTTGATGTGGCACCCATTTTCCTTCCTTTAAAATCTTTCCCATTGCTTGCAAATGATCAGAAATTGTTTGCTGAGCAACATTTAATCTTTCTGCAAGTTGTTTTAGAGTTTGACACCCATCTTCATCCAATAATGCTTGTAACTGCTGGTCTTCAAACTTTTTCAGTTGACCTGGACATTCTTTGGCTTTCACATTGAAATCATCACTTTTAAAGCGTCTAAACCGGCGCTCACAAGGATCTTGAGATGGAGCATGTTCACCATAAGCTTCCCAAAGTATTCAGCAGCACTTTTCTTCAAACTAAAGTAATGAATTATAACTTTCCGCAAATGCTCTTTTTTTTGGCACAAAATTAGACACTTTTAAGTGTGAAAATATCTATGATGTTAACACCTTCAGCAAATTTGACATATGAAGTTTTGAAGCTTGTTGTCAATACAACAAAATCGCATACGTATCAAATCACATATGTATCAATATATGTGTAACTCCATCTATTGAAAAAGATCCACATTATTAACCAGTACACACCTAATATACATATACATATAATATAAATTATTCATAAAATCAATTAGATATTTTGCAAATTATTGTAATTTTTATCAATTGTTTGTGATATTTTTGGACACAGCCTATCAATACTCACATATTACCCTGTTTGAGCCATGATTCAATATATGGAACTACATTTAACTTTGTAAAAGACTTCTCCATTAAATTGACAGTCATTGTATGACTTTCATTTATAAAATATAGATTATCTTAATAATGACAATACTATTTAGTATACTCTATCTTTGTTGTTGTTTCTCTGACTATATAATTTCAAATTATCTGTTTGAGTTCATGCATTGCTCCTGCTGCTTGATTAAGTCTGATGTTGAAGCTATCTATTGAATTTTTCAGTTCAGTTATCGTATTCTTTAGCTCCAGAGTTTCTGTTTGGTTCTTTTTTTAGAGTTTTTCTTTGTTGAACTCCTCATTTTGCTCAGGTATTGTTTTCCTTATTTGTTTTAGTTGTCTATCTGTGTTCACTTAGAGCTCACTGAGTTTCAAGATAATTATTTTTAATTCCTTGTCAAGAAGTTTGTAAATCTCCGTTTCTTTAAAAAAATAACAATTGTATACATTTAAGGTGTAAACATGATGATTTGATATACATATACAGTTGACTCTTGAACAAGACAGGTTTGAACTGTATGTGTTCATGTATATGCATATTTTAAAAAATATACAGTTGCCCTCCATCTCCCCAGGTTTCACATCTGTGGTTAGGAATTTCTAGATGCAGAGGACCAACTGTATGCACTGTTCTATGCCATTTTACATAAGGTATTTGATCATCTATAGATTTTTTATCCACCAGGTTCCTGGAACCAGTCCACTGTGAATATCAAGGGATGACTATAGTGAAATTTTTGGGGAGTTAGAAATTATATTCAGATTTTTTACTGCACAGGAGTTTGGCGCCCTTAAACCCCAAGTTGTCCAAGGGTCAACTGTACATACTGAAATTATTAGTACAATCAAGTAATTAACTATAATTTCCTCACAGTTGCCATTTTTGTGTGTGATGAAACACCTGAACTCTACTCCCTTTACATATTTCTAGTATTCAATACAGTATTATTAACTACTAGAGGCCGGGTGCATGGATTTATGCACCGGTGGGGTCCCTCATCCTGGCCTGCGGGGATCAGGCAGAAACCGCTCTCCGGGGGTCCCAGATTGCAAGAGGACGGTTCTCAGGTGACGCACCCTGGAATTGGGCTCCCTCCTCTCTGGCTCCGCGTGAGTCACCTGAGAACCACAGCTGCCAAGTCACTGCTGCTTGGCAGCTCCTGTATTGAGCATCTGCCCCCTGGTGGCAGTGCACATCATAGCTACAAGTCAGGGCATCTGCCCCCTGGTGGTCATTGAGCGTCATAGCTACCAGTTGGACAAACATCTGACAGTCACTTAGTCTTTCGTATATATAAATAGCCACCACACCACACATTACATCCCTAGACTTACCCATCCTTCACAATTGTGATTTTGCACCCCTTGACCAATATCTCTCCATTTCCTGAACCCTCAACAGCCCCACCATTCTATTCTTCAGTTTTACGAGTCGAACTTATTTAGGTTACACATATAAGTGAGATTAAGCAATATCTGTCTTTATGTGTCTGGTCTATTTCATTTAGCAAAAGGCCTGCAGGTTCATTTATGTTGTCACAAATGAAGTTTTTTTTAGTTATGAATAATAGCCAATTATATATATACCAGAGGCCAGATGCATGAATTTGTGCACGGGTGGGGTCCCTTGGGATGGCCTGCGGGGATCAGGCCGAAACTGGCAGTCCAACGCCACCTGCCACTCCTGTCTGCCACCCCACTCATCCCAGCCTCGCTGTGCCTGCCGTAGGCTCGTGGCCAGTCAATCACAATCAGGAGAGGCTCGCGCCGCAGTGATGCTCGCCAGCCATGAGTCCAGTGTCTGGCACCCATTGTAAGGTGGGTAAGAGGGGTGGGATGCAATCAGTCCTCCAGGCAGGTGGTGGGATGCCCTTGCCGGCCCATGATCCGGATTTGTCCCGCTGACGTTTGCACCAGTTGTCGGGAGCCACCTGGTGGCCGCTTTTATATCATTTCTTCCTTGTGGAGTGCCTAGGGAGGGGAAGCAGCCGCAGTGCCCAAGGCCGACTTCTAGGAGGCCAGCAGCGCTGTCGGGATTGTGCCAGCAGCGCTGGTCCGTCAGTGTCTGGCCCATTCTCTGGAGATTGGACCTGCAGGGCTACTGAGGGAGTGAGTGGCTGCTGCTGTGCTGGTGGGCTACTGGGATGGGTTGGTCAGCTGAGCAGCGCTCCCGCTGTGGGAGCACACTGACCAGCAGGGGGCAGCTCCTTCATTGAGTGTCTACCCCCTGGTGGTCAGTGCGTGTCATAGCAACCAGTTGTTCACTTAGGCTTTTAGATAGATAGACACATAGACGATAGATAGATAGATAGATAGATAGATAGATAGATAGATAGATGATAGATTAAAACTTTTTAATACTTAGATTGATGTCATATCTTGACAATTGTAGATTACTATTTCTTTAGGATAAATTACTGGAGCTTAATTTTTTGTCTTTGGTAGTGCCATGTTTGATTCTTCATGATCTTGCAGCCTTGTGTTGGTATCCATGCATTTGAAAAAGAAATCATCTCTTCCAGTCTTTACAGACTGGCTTTGGCAAGAAAAGCTCTTCACCAGTAAGCCTAGCCAGGCTTTCTGGGTGGGCTGGTTGGTGGGATCTGTGGGTGGGCTGCTACCTGGGTCCACAGGAAGGGCCTCTAACAGGGGTCATGGGCCAGCTGTTGAGATCTCTGAGCTACTTGTGGAAAGCCATCATACATTTTTGCTGTTTGTTTGTTTTTAACTACTGCCAAGCTATCTAGCTATGCCAGGTTACCCAGTGTTTTGGGAGGAGCACAATAAAAGCATATCTTTCATTAGTGCCTTAAAAGACTGAGCTATGCCCTAGCCCAGTGGTTGGCAAATTCATTAGTGAACAGAGCCAAATATCAACAGTACAACGATTGAAATTTCTTTTGAGAGCCAAATTTTTTAAACTTAAACTATATAGGTAGGTACATTGTTATTAACTTAATTAGGGTACTTCTAAGGCTTAGGAAGAGCCACACTCAAGGGGCCAAAGAGCCGCATGTGGCTCGCGAGCCGCAGTTTGCTGATCACTGCCCTAGCCGGTTTGGCTCAATGGATAGAGCATTGGCCTGTGAACTAAAGGGTCCCAAGTTCGATTTTGGCCAAGGGCATATGCTCTCGTTGTGGGCTCGATCCCCCCTCACCCCCCCAGTATGGGGCATGCAGGAGGCAGCCAATCAATGATACTCTCTCATCATTGATGTTTCTATCTCTCTATCTCCCTTCCTCTCTGAAATCAATAAAATATATATATATATATTTTCTTAAAGACTGAGCTATAATCACAAATTTATTAAATTTTTACCTACTTCAATATAAGTAATTTTTCTCTTGTGAATACATGAATAAAAATTAAAAAGCTGAGTGAAGAAAAAAATAAAGTTTTACTAGTGTATAGAAATATCTTACTGAATATTAATAAAGTTCATTTGCTAATAAGAAAAATATCTCTAAAATTGTGTTTCTGAAAGAGACCTCCAGGGTCACTCCAAGGTCAAGCTAGGTCAGCACTTGGGTGTCCTGCCTCCAGCAAACACAGCTGATACTTCCCAGAAAAAGGAAGATCACCCTCTGAGTCCTGTCCAACTAGTTCTTTGTCACAGGCCTGTGTGTTTCTCTTAAAGGAATGCCTATAATCATAATCATAGGTCCATCATTAGCAATGCTGAACTTAATATCAGGATAACAGTGCAACCATTCAAACACTCAAAACCCAGAATAAATACGACCTAGCTGTGGTTAGGAAAATAATAAATTCCAGAGGATCCGCCACAGACAGCTCAATTACCCCATTGAGGGTTATTATCTACTGTCAGTTCTTCTCTCTGCTCTCCGGTGATAATGCAAACAGCATCTGCTCTATTTTTCCCACTGCCTTAGCATTTCTGGGTAATAATGTGTGGAAATATCACCAATAAGTCAAATGAGTGCAAACAATTCAGAAAGAATAGATGCACAGTTTTAATACTCCAAAGGAGACCATTACATGTAGGAGGAGTGAGCCTGTACCTGGAGAACATAAAACTGAAGGAAGTAGGACTGTTTTCATTGTAGAAATGGATGCAAAGAAACATAAGTTACTGGAAAATCTGAAAAGAGCCCAATTAAGAAAATAGTGGGAAGATTTTCTCCTGCCCTTCAGGTTGAAAATATAGATCTGGGAAGACCCACTGTGAACAGGCATCGTTGACCTTGTAGTCTTAAAATAAATGTGTAGGGAATTGTAAGAAACACATAAATTTTACAAGACAGCAAAACACAGCTCTAATGGTTTACTGAGAGGAGTGGAAAAGTAGTGATACGTTTCCATTTTACTTCAGAGAAATTATGACCTAAGCTTGAAGAAACTTGCTTGCTATCAAAATGAAATACATTTTATGTAACATAAAACATAAGTTTCACATCTTTTAAACTTGGATTCAGCAACACCTGGGGCATTAGCACCTAGAACAGTGAGACCTTTCGTTTAATTTTGTTATAAGTGAGGTCCAGATTTCATCATTTTGTTGTTGCTGCTGTTGTTGTTTTTTTAATCAGAAGATTCAACATCAGATATATTCGAAGCAAAATAATAACAAAGAAACAAAAATAATAAATTATAAATTTATTTTGTCCTAATCTATTGTAGAAAACAAACCAATAAAAAGCACTGAAATTGAAGAGAGAAAATATTTTGTTCTGCCTCTTTTAACAGTTTGAGAGACAGTGTATCTGTTATATAGTCATTTTTCCCTGTAGATTCGCTTTCTTATCTGTAACATGAGAGATTTTAACTAGGTTATCAATATAGTTGCTTTCTAATATAATATGCAATGAATAGAATGACTACACAATTTACCAACAAAATAGCATTTTTGAGAGTAAAGAAGAATGCTAAAATAATTAAAATTATGTACTTTAAAATATGTATTAGCTTACAAATTGCTTTGCTTTTATCAGTAGGTCTATAAATACTTCTTTTCAAAATTGTTTGAACTATGTACATTAGAGCAAAGTCTCCCCACTGTCTATTAAATATCAGAATACTTAAAATAACATGCAAGGGTTTCTGGTCAAGATGGCAGTGTAGGTAAACATGGTACTCAAAACCTTCCTTGCCTGCTTCAAAATAACAACTAAACCACAGAATAACCATCACTGAGAAACACCTTGGGGTCTGGCTGAACAGAAGTTCTATAACCTAGTGTATACCTAAAAAGCAAGGTGGAGACTTTTAGGAAGGGCGGAGACCTGGAATGTATAGTCCCACACCCACATGACGCTATTACAAATCTAAAGGGATATCTCAGCTGCGGAGGTCCCCCCTGAGGAACAAAGAGTCCCAGCCAGACACGAGGGTTCCAGCGCCAGGAATACAAGTATCCATAACTTCCGGCTGTAAAAACCAGTGGGGATTATGGCTGAGAGAGATGGGGGGCTGCTGGAGTCCCTGGCAGTTCCTCTTAAAGGGCCTATACATGGACTTACTCAGACTCACTTATTCTGAGCTCCAGCACTGGGGCAACAGCTCCAAAAAAAACAACAAAAAACACCAATGTCATACAGGGAGGAACAAAATTGTCTGGTTTCCAGGTGAGGGCTGGAGGGGCAGCGTTCTCCCTGACAGACGTGCTAGTAGAGGCCATTGTTCCTTCACTTGGTCTTCCCCCTGCAGGCATATGTGGGCACCATACCTGAGTCTCCACCAACCTGGCTGCCACCTTCACCCTGCCCCAGTGATTTCCTGAGACCAGTCCCACATAACTTGTAGGCTTACCCAACCTGATCCCAGGAGCTTTTCCATACAAATGGCCTGTCTTGGCTCATGCTGTGGACTTTCTTCAAATCTCTCAAACATTCCACAAACTCCCAACAAGCAGCATCTGGCCTTGGCATGTCCTGTATGTCTTGTTCAGAAGCTCCAAGCCCAGCACTAGTGGCAGCAAGCTTGGGTTCAAAAGCTGACTTTTGCCAGACACTTGTAAGTCCAGTACAAGAAGCATCATTTGTAGATTGCTTTGTGCTCATGCCAGGTGAGCACATGCAGTGGCTGGCCTTGCCCCACACCTCCTGGGAAACCCCAGAGAAGGCACACCCCATGGATAGTTTCAGACCACACCAGCCAACTACCTCCACAAGAAACACACTCAAAGGGTAGACTCAGCAGGCACCAGAGCAAGTCCTGCTCCTTGGGCTGGGCGCCTGTACAGTAGCTCCTCTATACAGCAGGATGGTGCACACAGCCCATACAGGGGAAGGGGGACACACCAGAACTGCCCAGCTCAGGTGATCAGGAGGCCGTGGCACTGGGCCCCAGCGGATACCTACTACAAAAAGCTAGTGTATCCAGATCAGGAGACATGGTAGTTCTACTTAATAGAAGTCAAAATGAAGAGATAGAAAAAGATGTCCCGAATGAAAGAATAGGACAAAACTTCACACACACAAAAAGAAACAAAATGGAGACAAGCCATCTACCAGATCCAGAGTTCAAACCACTGGCTATAAGGATGCTCAATGAACATGGAGGAATAATATATATATCAACTCAAGGAGAACTTCAACAAAGAAGAGAAAACATAAAAATGGAGCTGTAAATCATAGAAAAAAAAATCAGAAATAAAAAATACAATAACTGAAATGAGGAATACACTAGAAGGAATCAGTATATTTGATTAAGCAAAGTATCAAAACAGAAACTTGGAAAATAAGGTAGCAAAAACACAAATTTAGGACAACAAAAAAGAAAAAAGAATACAAAAAATGAGGATAATCTACAGGGCATCTGGGTTCAAAAGTTGACTTTTGCCAGACACTTCTAAGTCCAGCACAAGAAGCATGGGATACCATCAATCATAACAAAATTTGAATCTTGGAGGTGCTGGAAGAAAGCGAGAACAAGAAATTGAAAACCTGCTTAAAAAAATAATGACTAACCTGGTAAAGGAAAAAGACATACAAATCCAGGAAGTTCAGAGTTCCAAATAAGATGAACCCAAAGGGGCCCACAACAAGCCACATCATAATTAAAATGTCAAATGTAAAATACAAAGAGAGATTCTTAAAAGCAGCCAAGAGAAAAGCAGTTAGTTACCTACAAAGGAGCTCCCATATGACTATCAGTTGATTTCTCAACATAAACTTTTCAGGCCAGAAAGTATTATCATAAAATATTCAGTGATGAATAGCAAGGTCCTACAACCAAGATTACTCTACCCAGAAAAGCTATCATTTAGAATTGAAAGATAAAGATCTTCCCAGATAAGAAAAACCTAAAGGAATTTATCTCCACCAAACAAGTATGAAATGTTAAAGGGTATTCTTTAAGAAGAATAAAAAGATCAAAAATATAAATCCTAAAATGGCAATAAATACATATCAACAACTATTTTAAACACAAATGGATTAAATACTCCAATCAAAAGATATACAGTGGCTGAATGGATAAGAAAACAAGACCCTTACATATGCTGTCTACACTCACTTCATATTGAAAGACACACACAGACTGAAAAGTAAAGGAATAAAATAAAATATTTCATGCACATGGAAATTAAAAGAAAAAAGAAAAAAGCTGGGGTAGCAATACTTATCTAAAGAAACCCAAAAGACTAATTAAAAAAAAAAAAAACACCAAAAAACAAAAAACATATGCGTTCATATGTTTATTGCAACATTGTTTACAATAGCCAAGATATGGAAGCAACCTAAGTGTCCATTGATAGATGAATTGTTAAAGAAATTGTGGTACATAAATACAATAGGATATTATTTGGCCATAAAATGTATGAAATCTTGCCATTTGCAACAACATGGATGAACCTAGAGGGTATTATGCTGAGTGAAATAAGTCAGACAGAGAAAGACAAATACCATATGATTTCATTTACATGTAGAATCTAAAGAACAAAACAAATGAACAAACAAAACAGGAACAGACTCATAGATTAAGATAACAAACTGATCATTGCCAGAGGGGAGGGGATTTGTGGTGCCAGGTGAGAAAGATGAAAGGATTAAGAAGCACAGATTGGAAGTTAAAATATGGTCATGGTGATATAAAGTATAGCATAGGGAATGCATTCAATAATATTGTAATAACTATGTATGGTGGCAGATGGCTATTAGATTTATTAGGGTGATCCCTTCGTACATTATAAAAATTTCTAATCAATGGGTTGTACACCTGAAACTAATATATTATTGTACATCAACTGTAATTTAAGAAATAAAATTTTTAAAAATAACATTCACATATAGAAATCTGTTTTCTAGTCATCTCTCTCTAAAAATTCAGTGCCACTGGTTTTACTTTATATCATTTTGAAGAATATATTTTTAATATAGATTTATTTTAATTTTTCCATATCATTGCTTATAATTTTCTTCAAACTTTTATTTTAAGGATAATAAAACTAAAATTGTTTACAACCTCAATTGATCTTTCTCTGAGAAAACATCAATAGTGAGGTATCTGGTAAGTTCAGAGAAAGTTCTGTTAAATTGATTATATTTTAAATTCTATGTCTTGTTATCAAGATCTATACATACTTAAGGTCATATATAAAACTAGAGGCCCGGTGCACAACATTCGTGCATTGGGGGCCGGGGGCGAGGGGGATTCCTCAGCCTGGCATATGCCCTCTCATAGTCCGGGACCATTGGGAGGATGTCCACCTGCTGACTTAGGCCTGCTCCCTGCAGCAAGCAGACATCCCCCCCAGAGCCTAAGCCGGCAAGCAGACATCCCCTCAGGGGTCCTTAGTGCTGCCTCAGAGGCAGGAGAGACTCCCTCCACTGCCGCTCTGCTCACCAGCTGTTAGGCTGGCTTCTGGCTGAGCGGTACTCCCCCTGTGGGAGTGCACTGACCACCAGGGGGCAGCTCCCGCATTGAGTGTCTGCCCCCTCATAGTCAGTGCACATCATAGCGACCCGTTGTTCCACTGTTTGGTTCATTTGCATATTAGGCTTTAATTATCCTATATAATAAAAGCCTAATATGCTAAGTGTCTGGTCAAACGGTCATCCATTGAACCAATCAAAGCATAATATGCTAATGATATGCTAAGGCCGCTCAACTGCTTGCTATGGCATGCACTGACCACCAGGGGGCAGACAGTTGACCAGTCGACCAGTAGCTATGATGTGCACTGACCACCAGGGGCAGATGCTCAATGCAGGAGCTACCCCCTGGTGGTCAGTGCTCTCCCACAGGGGGAGCGCTGCTCAACCAGAAGCCAGGCTCACAGCTGGCAAACACATCGGTGGTGGCGGGAGCCTCTCCCGCCTCCATGGCTGCGCTAAGGATGTCTGACTGATGACTTAGGCCCATGGGGAGTAGGCCTAAGCTGTCAGTTGGACATCCCCTGAGGGCTCCAAGACTGCAAGAGGGCACAGGCCAGGCTGAGGGATCCTCCCCCCCCCGGCCCCGAGTGCATGAATTTCATGAACTGAGCCTCTAGTATAGGATGTTTCCATACATACATTTCCCACCCCCAACCCCCGTTCAATTCCTGGTCCCTGCTTTGGCATGTATTTATACAAGAATTAAAACTTGTCAAAATGTTTTCTATGTTTCTAAGTTTTGATGTTTAACTAAATTTAGATAATGCAAAATTGTATACCTTTGAAATTTATTTCCATTCTGCAAGAATATAAATTTATGCAGTTAAAAATTGGAGCTCCATCAAAACATTTCTTTCTTAGGTTGAAATATTCCAAAAACAAGCATAGAACTTTAAAATTATAATATCATGTGGGCCCTGATTGTTTAATTTGTAACATTCCTTTCTTGCTTTTATTGAGATAAATGTTACTGCCTTGTTTGTTGCAAGCAGTTTTTAAAGTTCAGTTCGTAAAAGCTGAAGTATTTGGTTCATTCGTTGAAAAAATCTTGTTTAAATATTTCCAAAGATTGAGAACGAAATACGAACAGAAATTTAAATAACCCACTTGCAAAAAGTTCAATGGGGTTGTTAATCATTTCGTTTGATTTAAAAGAGTTTTTCAAAGGCTTATCCATTTCTAATACACAATTAAAAACAGGTGGCCGTGGAAGGAAGTACTTACTATTGCAGGGAAGCTTTTTCTTCTATTCAACATCAGTTTTGTCACAATTATTCTGTAGTCCAGGTACTCTATGTACTTACAAAAAATTATACATTTTGACAACTAAAATATCTGCTTGGGTTGGTAGGATTTAATGACTGATTATTATCAATTTTAAATTATGTGTGCACTTCAACCAAATTGAAGCACATTTCTGTATCCTAGTGTCTTTAATTTCCTAAGAACATTGTTTTTAATTCAACACGATGGTCCATCAACATTTGTATTTTCATTATCACTACATAGGCAATTGATTTTATTTTTAATGTTGGACTTTTTAACTGAATTTACAACAGTATTGGCAATAATGCAATATATTTCAAGTTTGATGGAAGAAATTTATGAAAACATTTTGATATTTTAAATTGAATCTTTAAAAAGCCAATATTTATTAGAAGTAAATACTTTTTTAAAAGTGTCTGATGACACTGATACTCATCTGTTGATGAGATTAACACTTTAAGAGCTACCACATCACTTGTTTGTATGTGTACAAAACGAACAAACCTCACAACCTCAGAATCAAACAAGAGATAATTATTAGAATGAGTTTTTAAAGCTTAAAAGGGTCAAGCTTTTTGGAATGACAAATACATTTATCTTCAGCTACAAGTGTTTAAAAGTAATCTTCAGTGCAGTATTCTTTAAAAACCTACTGTGAAATGGATGTGGGGGTTTCTTCAGCAGACCTATGTCTTCTGCTTTTCATGTGTTAGTGAAATAAACATTGTGCCCATGGTGGATGATAGATGTCAACAAACATTTTAATCAAGTTATGTGTTTATCATAAGCTGAGAAACAACAATTCAGCCTCTAATTTTCAAATAGAGATGTACTTTCAATATTTAGCTCCAAAATACAGTTTCATTATTTAGTGAAAAAAAAAAGCATTACAATATAATAAAATCTCCCTTAAATACTGCTCCCTGTAGCTCAAAGCCAGACAGCTCAGTATCTATGTCCCATGCCAGTTTCTCAGAACCTAATCTAAGTTTCCCACTTTCCGCCCAATCTCACCAGTTAGCAGCCTGGGGCACAGTGTGTTCTCCAAGGTCACAACATAGATCATAGCAGCTCACTGGATGGCACCCTGAGTAGTGGGCAGGGGCAGCATCTTCATACATTCATCACCACTGAGAGCAGAAAGTTAGCTGTCCCTAGTCATTGGAGGCCCAGATTCCAGCACATTTCATTTTATCAGCAAAGCCCTTCTTGCTGTCCTTGAAAGGAAGTGTTAGTCGTGCTGCATCTGGGAAGGCATCACGTTATTGCTGGTCATCTTTCAGATTTCACCACATTTAACATCAGAAATCTGTTTACTGCACGTGCATTTCAAAGGCTATTAAACAAGAACATAGCAGAAGCTAAAAGTACAAGTGGAGTCAAATTCATCATGGCTTCATTTAATGGAACTATTATTAACAATATTTTATTTTAAAAAATAAAGCCAGGGCAAAGCTTTAATTAGAATGAATGTCTAGACAACTATCTGGCAATTTGGATGCATGGCCATCCTAGTCATGGGTTACTGGTTTATGGAGGAAGCTCATTTTCCTTTTTGAAGTTGCTATGACTATATATAGTTAAGTGGTTATTTTAATAACTATTTGTTGAAGCTACTAAATTACTGAAAAGAGTGCTGAAAAAAATTTCCTTCTGGAAAAGAGAAATAAATAACCTAACAATTTTGGGGCATTTCAATAAAAGAATATGGCTGCCTCGGCAGAGTAATAACTTCCTATTCCTGATCAGAATATGAGATGTCATATGGTTATTGTAATGATGGTATGAGTTTTTATTACTTAGGTAATGGCAACAATATAAAGATGGCTATAATATTCGTGAGTTGATTTCAAAGGCTATAAGAAAAATAAATGGAGAATGATTTGTTTGCCAATAAATTAAAGTTAAAGTAAGAAATAAAGGAGTGAAGATGGGCAACATTAATGAGAAAACAAAAGTAAGTATGTGAACATAAAAGTTATCATTTTTTAACATTCACCATAAAATAAAAATATTAATAGTTTGGTCAAAATTATCCTAGATAACTTGATAATGATTTTTCTATGCTTAATATATATAGTTATGTAGTTAATGTATTCATCACATTCCAGCAGGAATAAGCTAGCTTTCCAAAAGAAAGGTAATAAATTGTGGCAGAATGAAGATAACAATGGGAAAAATAAGATAAAGCCAAAAGTGGCATCAGAAATCAGAATTCATAAGTTTTTAAACAGTAAATTATAAATTAACTTCTTTGGTACCCCCACAGTTGATAAACACAGGAATATCATTAATATTTGTACCTTTACTTTGTTCGCAAACTAATGACAAAGCTAGATTTTCAGAAGAAATGGGCCTCCTTTTGATACTGATAGCAATGGGAAAGGAAAAAAGATTCTTAGAAAGCTACAGACCACCTACCAAGATTGAATATTTCCTCTTCTCTGTCTTCCAATAAGTATCATAGGCCTATTGTGAATGCAAAGAAGTTTGAAACCAACAATGCCAGGAGTTAGAGTAGAGCAAAACTCCTGGGTGTTTAACCTGTCCAGAATATATTCCTGAAATTGTTACAAGAGAATAACTAGGATGTATTCACTTAGAACAGCGGTTCTCAACCTGTGGGTCGCGACCCCTTTGGCGGTCGAACAACCCTTTCACAGGGGTCACCTAAGACCATCCTGCATATCAGATATTTACATTATGATTCATAACAGTAGCAACATTATAGTTATGAAGTAGCAACGAAAATAATTTTATGGTTGGGTCACAACATGAGGAACTGTATTTAAAGGGCCAGAAGGTTGAGAACCACTGACTTGAATAAAGTGTGAACATAATTGATAAAATCCAGTACTGCCTGGTTCCTTAAGTAAATATATCAGGAGTTTTCGATGCAAAAACAACAACACGTAACTCTATAGAGTTTGGTGCATTGGAAACAACTGTCTCACATTCAAACTGTTCCAAGTAGCAACTGGTAGAATTTTGACAAATCATTTTCTAAGAATAGATTATAATTTACTGTAAATTATATAGAATACACAAAGTTCACTGAAATGCTATGTACAGAAAATTTTCAACGTGTAAATAAACATACATGCATTTATTTAAACTCATATAGTTGCATATGTATACATGCATATTTAAACATGCATGTAAACCTTTGAGTTTCTTACGGCACAGCTAATTTATAGAACTCGATATGTAGGTACTCCAGATGTATTAAATATCACATCCAGCATTTATTCTGAGGATAGGAAGAAACAAGCACATAAAACAGCCATCCTGATTAACCGTAGTAAAACATACACAGCACATAGTATGCATGTTCTAGTTCATGCCTCTCTTATTGCACATGTGTATGGTCTGAAACATAAACATGGACAGTTGGCTTACAATCTGCCAAAGAAAGAAAAATCTAATCCAACAGCTCTTCTAGGCTTCTATTAAAATTACAATGTTACTTAAGTTTACTCTTCATCGAAACCCCAAACCTCCCAAACCTCACTGCTAAATCTAACCTTTGAAGCAGTATTTCTTTATTTTCCACGGAAAAAATATTTGCAGATGTATGGATTGGATATTTTGAAGGCTATAAGTATATCTACACTCTTGCATTTGATGAGTTCATGTATTAGTTCTCCTGAACAAAAGAGAAAGATCTTTTTAATTAGCATTTCTTATTCTTAGTTGAATCCATCAAAATCCACGAGTCCTTCCCAGCAAGGAGCTGCAAACATGCTTTAAACTTTTGGAAAGTCATGTAGGAGGTTCAGGTGCCTTGGTTAGCACTTCAGTACCCACTGAAGTGACATGTCATTTCTAGAGGAGCTATTAATATTTCACCGATGGTTTTAATTATATATTGTCCTTCAGGTGAATTTCTATGCCTTGTAAATTCTGGTTTTTGGTTTTTATTTGAAATTTAGTTTTGAATTTTAGCTGCAACTTGCACTCCAGGTGCAGAGTAAAACCCAAGTTCCTAAACTGTCCAAAATTGGGTTTTACTTCTATATACATTTAAAATTCACTTCAAATTTTAATGTACAGGTTACACAAACATTATAACAAGACATATATTTTAATTTTAATTGAATTTTGTCATAAGATTAATTCTGTAACTATTTCCACATTAACATAATTATAAAAGAAAATCAAAATAAGCTTAGCATTTGAACAGCATTAGAAGACTTTACCAAACCTTTACCACAAGTGGAAAACATTTCCATGAGCTCTAGAGCTAAACGGGAAGAAAGGAGCAAATAAGAAAAATCAAAAAGAGATAAAGGAAGAGCTTTAACTCATCCACATTACCTATACTTGGTTTGATGAAACATCCAATAATCTGCAGCAGACTGGAATCCAGAAGGCATGCGAGGGTGAATGTGTGAGAAGAGATCAACCAAAGAACTTGTATGCATATATGCATAACTTAAGGACACAAACAATAGGGTGATGAAGGCCTGGACAGAGAGTAGCGGCAGGCTGGGTCAATGGGGGAAAAGGGGACATATGTAATACTTTCAGTAATAAAGATACATTTTTTTAAAAAAGTTAATTTGAGTTTTTGAAGGACAGAGATCATAGCGACGTGATTTGTTCTTTTCTCAACCACTAACACTCAGTAAGTGTCAAGTATCAAATCAAGTGGCTGTTTATCAGGTGTTTATTCCTAATATCTCATTTGTGTTTGCAGCATGAGAGACAATCCCCAGAATTAACACTTAAGACTAAACAGGTGAGTGCACGCTCCTTGTGCCTATTGTAAAGAATCACCTAGAAAAGGGATCAGCAAGCCATGGTCTCTGGGCCAGCTACTGCTCACAACTGTCAAGTTAAGTGATCAAGCAAATCAATCCTAAGGCAGCCTTGTCACACATCCGTAAACTCAGTTGGTAAGGAAATAGCAAGTCCACGCTGACTTAGACAATTTACTATTCAAAACTACCATTACATTGCTTCTTCCTGCCCAGCCCAACCCCACCCAGTTCCACGGGGAATAATGCAGTGCTTGCCAGGTAAATGCTGCTCCTAAAGGGTGTCCTAAAATTCACACAAGAAGTAATTTTGATAGAAAACACAGGTTTTTAAGTAAAAATTGTAATTTTTTTATTGATTCATAAAGTATACAGTATAGGGTTATGTATGGAATAGCATATCGGGTAAATGGCCTCCACGGCTTTGCTGGCACATAGGCACTCTTTTGTTGAAATTTTCCATGACCGTTTTGCATAAATGTGGCTGAATGTCTATGAGGCTCATTTTCATCTTGGTGGCTTGGTTAATCAACAAAAATTGTCACATTTGGGGTTCAGAAAATCCATGAGTGATTGTTGAGAAACAAATGCATTCACAACGTGTCACTGTTTGGTGCGGATTTTGGGCTGGAGCCATTCTTCTTCGGAAATGCGGCTCTTCAGGCAGTAACAGTTAATGGTGCTCGCTATCGCGAGATGATAATCCAGTTTTTATGCATGCTATTCCCTACATAACCCTATACTGTATACTTTATGAATCAACAAAAAATTTACAATTTTTCATTGTAAACCTGTGTTTTCTATCAAAATTACTTCTTGCGTGAATTTTGGGACACCCTTTATATATTAGTGTCACAGCCAAAGGGCACTAAGGCTAGGATTCTCCATATGTAAAAGGAAGCTGCTAGCAAATATTCCCAACCTTTGTCTCAGAGGCAAACTATCATTTTACTCTAGGACATAGTTTCCAGGGGGGAGGAGAAAGGTTTCACTATGTTTATTACGTGGCTATGTAGGCAGATCTCCCAGAGAGGAGGGCACTCTACTCTTCTGAAATATCTTTGGACGCTACATCTTAGAGAGATGTTATGCAAATATCCCTGCCATGCTCTTTTCTCAGAAGATATGCAGCAATCAGTTACACAGAATTGTCTCCTAACATCATCTTCTTTTTATAAATAACATTTTATGAAGACACAGAAATGTCCATTTGTTTGCATATTGTCTATAGCTGTTTTTGCACTACAAGAGAGATGATTAGTTGTGGCGGACACCATATGACCCGCGAAGTCTAAAATATCTGCCATCTGGCTCTTTTCAGAGAAAGTTTGCAGACCTCTGCTCCAGATACTGCTGCGGCCCTAGATAGGCATCTTCTCCCCAGATGGTCAGAAAGTAGGCAGGGAGTCAGCATCAACAGCAACAATAAAAGCAGAACAAACGAAGAGAGTTGTCCAAGATACAAAAACTTGAAGTTAAAGTAAATGTGTAATTATCTCATTGAACTCATTTTGGAAATAGGAAAGCACTGTCTCAGAAATTCAGAAATCAAACAAGTAATAGCAAAGGTAAAATTGGTAAGTTCATAAAGAATGAAGAGGAACAGTACAAAATATGTAAAAGTTCCAAGAGATAAAGCAATAGAGTTGTGCACGGAGAAAAGAGTCAATTCATGAGGACAGTCAGTCATCCCCAATACAGCACGTAAAACGAAAGAATCCTTATTTTAAAAAATAAACAAATAAAGGAATAAGGAAGTAAAACCTAAGCATACCTGACCTAAAACAACAAAGGTCTAAGAAACCAGATAGGAAAAGACACAAAAGAATTATAATAAAGCAACATCGAAGTGTAACTTGATGACAAAAAAATCAAGCATAAAAATTAAAGCAATCAACTACACAGCAAGAGGAATTAGTGTTAAACTCTTCTTTTATCTGAAATGGGTAGATAATTTTGAAGAAAATAAAATATGTATTAAGAATGATCAAATCATGCATTTTTTCCATGGGTGAAAGCAATAGCAATAATTTAAAATGTGTAATAGCTGAGAAAGAATTCCACCCATGAAACAGTTCTTTATAAACTTGCTGTAGGATATAGCTCCGTTACCTCAGAGAGAAATCAAAGTTATGAATCCAAAAGTAAGTACTCAGCATGAAAACTGAAGGCCAGTCTCACATACTGTTCTTTCAAAGTGTAAATTGTAAACACTTTAATACCTGTTAGCCAGTGTTAAAAACATCAATGGTTGACTACATAAGACTGGGATGGATACTCCCACGGAGGTGGGCTCCGTGATTTCAGTGAAGACTATGGGATCTAGAGTAGTGGACAGCCAGTTCACCACTTACTGCCAAAGACCAGGTGAGCGCATCTGCTGTGAGGGAGCAGCAGGGACACACTGGGAACCAGGGTACACTGGTTCACACCGATCTTTGGTAAAAGCTCATTAGCATGGTGTTCCGAGGAAGGAAACACGTAGGCAGCCCGCTGGAATACAGCCCCTTCCCTATGACAGGACAGCCTTAGCTCTGGAAGCCAGAACCCTGACCAGAGGTGTGAGAGTGGATAATCTCAGCCTTGACCTAGTTTCTGTAATGACGTAATTCATATCCCCAGGACCCCTCGATTAAAGGGCAGGATGAATCCCCTGGAGGAAAGACTCGGCGCCATTGCCACATGCACGCATCTTCCTCCAAAGCTTTCTCCGGGACTCTGTAGCCATCTTCTAGAATGACCGGGCACTGAGAACAGGGAAAGTGCAGGCTTTCCGTGACTGCTGGGCAGTAGCTCTGAAATGATGCTAACTCCTGGGACCCCCATGCTGTCCCGCTCATCAGTAACGTGGACGCTTCGGATGACCAATTCATAGGCACATCCCACTCCCTTGAACCACATACCAAGTGGATCCAGGGGGGCTACAAACCGCCATGTTGTTATACCCCCAGTTTGGAGGAGGAGTACAGTCGAAACAGACTCACTCAGCAAATGCGTTGGCTCTCTGACACATGAGGACCCTTAAAGTGCAAAGCGCTCATGGGGAGCCCCTGGAGCTGACCTCCCTCCCGTCCAGTTTGTAAAGCAGACGCAGTGCTTTCCCCTTCAGGAACTGCCTAGTCATCTATTCGGGAAAAGAGCCAGCGAGGTGATACAACACCCCCCTTTCACTCACCGGTGTGATGGACGCAGGAGTCAGTTGCATCTTCAAAGTGATACGGAGTCGGACCGTCCGAAACTAACCGGGCGGTCGCTCAGCTGCAGCTCATCAACGCCATGTGGCGTCTGCGCTGGAGAGACAGGCACCTGGAGCTTGTTGTGGAGTCATTGGCCCGGCTACTGCCCTCTCCTCCGTTCCGGCTTTCAGGGGCCTCCGGAAGCTGTTTGCTTTCATTTTCCTGGGATGGATGTGAGGGGTACTCCGTTATATTAAGACACTCCCTTGACTCCCCCCCCCCCCCCCCTTGACTTTAGAGCAGTGGTTCTCAATCTTGGTTGCACATTAGAATCACCTGGGAATCTTTTTAAAATCCTAATTTCTGGGCCTCATCCTCGGGAAATTCTGTTTGTTACTAATGATGAGGCCCAGAAATCAGGATTTTAAAAAGATTCCCAGGTGATTCTAATGTGCAGCCAAGGTTGAGAGCCACTGCTTTAAGGGGACATGCACAGTTCAAACCTGTATTGTTCAAGGGTCAACTGTGAGAAATTCAGACCACACAAAACAAAAAAAGAAAATTGGTATTCCTTATGTAGAGAACCCAACACTGTAATCAGAGAATCATTATCATCCTCATCTTTACTAAATAAAGGAAGGGCCTTATGTGAAATCCAAACAAATTTATTTCAAGAAATGTAATTTTTTAAAAAGCAACATTAAGTTATACTTTACTTAATTTATTGAATATAATGGCTATATAAAGTGTTCTTTATCATTCAAAAAAAAAAAATTCTAATACAGGAGAAAAACCAGGGTGACCTGAAAATTTTCCACAAAAATCACACAATGCCTGTGAACAATAGTATATTTTAATAGCTAAACAATTCTGAGAAAAAAAATATATATGATGCCAAAATTTTACATTTAATAAACAGAAGGTCGAAGAATGATTGCAGAAGAGCATGAGAATTTTTACATTTTTTTTCATGTTTCACTGCATTTGATACTGCCTAAAATTGAATAGTAACTATAATGACACCCTTATTAATGCATTATATGATTTTATTTCTTAAACTTAAGAATATTTTAGGGACTGACATCACTGTTGGAAAGAAACATATGTCTTAAAATCAAGAAATCCCTTTTGTGCTTCTTTTTCTTTGATGCATTAAAAACAATTTGAAAATTCCATATAAAATATCAAATTTTATGAATTTATCTATTGGTTGATCTTTTTCTGTTGGTACAATGAAATGAGATATAATTTATCCATCTGTACAGGTGGGCTATTTCTCTATATGCACAAATAAATGCCTAAAATATGAATCTTTTAATATTAAAAATGAAACATTGGGTAATTTTTCTCCTCTTTTTTTGTAAGTTTGAAGTATTTGCCCTTTTCTTTTTTCATTTAAGTATAGTTGGTATACAATATTATATTAGTTTCAGGTGTACAATACAGTGATTCACTGTTTATATATCTTAGAAAGTGATTACCATAATGAGTCTAAAATAAGTCTAGTAACCATCTGTCATCATGCATAGTTATTATGACACTAGAGGCCAGGTGAACAAAATTCATGCACAGATGCAGTTCCTAGGCTTGGAAGGGTAGGTCCCAGCTGACCTCGGGGCCCTGGGCAGCACCTGAGCCCCTGGACGTTCACGTGCCCCCCCCCTCACCCCATCCCCCCCCCCGCCTGAGTCACAGTGCCTGAGTCCCCACATGCAGATGCGGTGAGCCCAGCCAGACTGGGGCGCAGTGTGGGCCTCTGGGCTGCCCAGCGGTGCTGCATGGAAGCTGGGTGGGCAGCGTGCTCTCTCCCAGCCAGCCTTGCAGACCAGCTCCTGTGGGAACCCACAGGGAGCCCTATGGTCCTGGTGGCTGTAGCCTGGCTCACCTGGAAGAGTCTGCGTGGTTGTGAGGTAGGCTCCTGGCACCTGAGATGGGGGGAACTTCCCAGGCGTGTGAGCCCTGGTGTCCTGGGGGAGGATAGCAGGGGGCGTGAGAGCGAGCTCAGCAGACACCCCGTATTCTCACCACACCTCCGCCCCCATCACCCCTGCCCCCAGGTAGCTGGCGAGAGGTCTCCGCAGGAGGTTGGTCACCAACACCCATCCCCAGTTCCCCATCCAAGCCTGGGGCCTGGCCATTCATTGGTCGCCATCTGCTGAGTGATTGATTGAGGCCAGGCCCCCCGCCCCGCTCCCTCAGCGACCATCTGTCTGCGGGGCTATTGGCAGGGCGATTGAGCCCCCACTTGCACCTACCTTGGCCTGGAGCCACCCGCTCACCTGCTCCACCATCCGCCCTGGTCTTGCTACTGTTGGGGCCCATGGGGGCAGGCAATGCCTCCACTGCTGCCTGCTACCAGCACTGTGTCACCAACGCCCGCCATGGTCTGCGCTGCCCCCGGTGGTCAGTGCCCATCATAGCAAGAGGTTAAACTCCTGGTCAAACTCCTGGTTGAGGGGACAATTGGTATATTAGGCTTTTATTACATAGGATTCTCAAGTTTTTTCACTTATCTCCCTCTTTTGGGCAACTATCCTTATGATCTCTCTATGAATCTGTTTCTGTTTTGGTTTTTTTGTTCATTTTTAAGTTTATTTTTTAGATTTCACATATAAGTAAAGCTATAGAGTATTTGTCTTTCTTTGTCTGATTTATTTCACTTAGCATAATACCTTCTAGGCCCATCCATCTGTGGAAAATGGCAATATTTCTTTCTTTTTATTGCTGTGTAATATTTCATTACATGCTCTGTAGTTCAGTTTAAATTCCTGTAATTGATGATATACCAAGCCAATTATTTCCTGTATTAATAGGAAAAGCCTGTTGTAGCTTAATTTCCTTCTGCTCATTTATATATACTAATAAAAGGATATTTGACACGTTACTTATCTAAGTACTAAATGAGAATATTTTATATTAAGTTCCATTCTCAGATTGAATCTGAAAGAAAAAAATATAATTGTATTCTTGAAATGACAAAAAATCTAACTTCTGTTTTTAATTCTTTTGTTGTTTCAAATTGGTTTAGGTATAATAGCTCAAATTTTCATAAGTTTCCAATAAAATTAGGTGAAAACAATTTTAATTTTGGAGAATTTAAAGACTGGCTCCAGTGGGGTTAAGAGGTATATGGGAAATTTCTGTACCTTCCTCTCAATTTTCTTGTGAACCTAAAATTACTTTGATACAATTAAAGCCCAAACAAGACCAATTTTCAATCAGAGGCTTTGATGTTAATTAAATATTATTTATGTAACAATTTTTGATTCATTCTTCCTTCTAATACATCATGGTAAGAACTATCAATGAACTATTTTTTCTTGCTGTCAGATAGATTTCCCATCATTTTCTCCTCAGCTGCCAGGGTATGTTTTCCTCTGGAAGGATCATCCCATAATTGACAACAAAGATTACAAAATCCCAATGGAATAAATTTTAAGAATAGATTTTAAGATCTGCGCTAGGTGCACAGATCCTCACACATGTGCTGCTTGTGTCTGAAACCCTTTTCCACCACTTAATTGTGTGACCATAAAAAATGTACCCAATGTTGTATTTCTGTTTCTTCATCTGAAATTTAGGGCTAATCATAGTACCAATTAACAAATTTTCATGGTGAAAAATGAGTTAATATATGTAGACCAGTTAGAACGAGGCTTGATATAGCAGATTGCAAGTGCTAGCTGTTATTTGCAGTGATAATTGGGAAGTTGTTGACGGTATTTTTTCTCAGGTAATACATACTCCTGATCCACGTGAACACTGATGAAGCAGAAATGAGTTTTCAGCTCTGGTCATGGAAGAATATGTGTTATGAACTCATTGTTTGTACCCCCAAAATGTGTATGTTGAAATCCTATCCCCTAATGTGATGGTATTTGGAGGTGGGGCCTTTGGTAAGTGATTGGATCACGAGGGGAGAGCCCTCAGGAATGGGATTATTTCTCTTATAAGAGAGACATCAGAGAGCTCTCTTGCTTCTTCTGCCATATGAGGGCACAGTGAGAGGGTGGCAGTCTATAAACCATGACGCAGGTCCTCACTAGACACAAATCTGTTGGCACCTCAATCTTAGACTTCTGAGACTCCAGACCAGGGGTCCTCAAACTTTCTAAACAGGGGGCCAGTTCACTGTCCCTCAGACCGTTGGAGGGCCGGACTATTGTTTAAAAAAAAAACTATGAACAAATTCCTATGCACATTGCACATATCTTATTTTGAAGTAAAAAAACAAAAAGGGAACAAATACAATATTTGTATTTAAATGTGGCCCGCGGGCCGTAGTTTGAGGACCCCTGCTCCAGACTGAGACATAAATATTTGTTCATCAAGCCACCCAATTTGTAGTATTTTTATTATAGTGCCAGAAGCTGGTCCACCCTTGCTGCTTGACATAGTAGCTGCAGGGAAGAAACATCTGCACAGCTTATGTTTCAAGGGACCTGCCATGTATGCTCCCCCTCTTAGCGCTATGTGTTTTAACCAGGACCACCTCTCCGAGAAAGGTTGTTTCCCTAGATAGGGATTTTTCCCTGGAGTTAGGAATTAACAGGACTAAGGAAGGGAATGACACCCTAGTGTTAAGGTAAGACCCCCTAGTGTTACAGAAATACCATGTACTACTTATGAAGTACTTGGACTAAGACTGTTGGCAATAAATTTGGGACTTGTTGGGCCCACATCCCCAGGAGTCTGCCCACCAGGGAAAGCACCAAAGCCTATACCCCTGGAGACCCACCGACACAGGGCAGTCCCAGGGAAGGCAAGCAGGGAGGCTGGGAGGACATAACCTTTACTGGGTAGGAAAATCTCCTTCAGTCACTTCCTTGTAGCTTATCAGTAGAGCAGTGACCTTGGAATAGCCCTTATAATGAAACACAGATTAACCTAGACAGGATTAAATTCAACAGAACTAGATTAACAAACGCCCTAACCTTTGGAATAGAATTGATAGGATTAAACTCAACAGAACTAGATTAACAAACGCCCTAACCTTTAGAATAGAATTGATAGGATTAAACTCAACAGAACTAGATTAACAAATGCCCTAACCTTTGGAATAGAATTGATAGGATTAAACTCAACAGAACTAGATTAACAAACGCCCTAACCTTTGGAATAGAATTGATAGGATTAAAATCAACTGGTATAAATACAGATGTAACAGGACAATAAAGACAGAACCTGGCTGGAGATCCTGGCTAGAACCCGGCTGGAGAACCACTATGCTGATCAACTGAACGCTGCCTCCGTGTCCTTCATTCTTCGCTGACTCCGTCCACACCTTTGGGAACCCCTGGACCTGCTGGGGTTGGACCCCAACAAATGGCGCACCTCCTGCTCGCGCGGCCCAAGTCCCTGCTGCAGAAGCTGGAGACCTCCTTCCAGGAGGCCTGGCTGCGGGACTTCCCCTGGCTGCGCTACTGCAAGGACACTGGCCTCATGTCCTGCTCCTGGTGCCAGAAGACCCCTTCCGACGGCGGCGGCAGGGAACTCCCCCCCAGGGGCCCTGACGAGCTGTCTCGAGGTACCCGCAACTACAAGAAAACCCTGCTCCTGTGGCACCACGTCTCCACGGAGCACAAGCTCCACGAAGCCAATGCCCAGAAATCAGAAATACCTTCAGAAGAGGGATACTGTGACTTTAATAGTAGGCCAAATGAAAACTCTTATTGCTATCAACTTCTTCGACAATTAAATGAGCAGAGAAAGAAAGGTATTCTTTGTGATGTCAGCATTGTGGTGAGTGGAAAAATCTTTAAAGCTCATAAGAACATCCTGGTTGCAGGCAGCCGTTTCTTTAAGACTTTATATTGCTTTTCCAACAAAGAAAGCCCTAACCAAAACAATACTACCCACTTAGATATTGCTGCAGTTCAAGGTTTCTCCGTCATCTTGGACTTCCTATACTCTGGTAACCTGGTGCTCACGAGTCAAAATGCCATTGAAGTGATGACCGTGGCCAGCTATCTGCAAATGAGCGAAGTTGTTCAGACTTGCCGAAATTTCATTAAAGATGCCTTAAATATAAGCATTAAATCTGAAGCTCTGGAGTCTGTGGTTGTGGACTATAACAACAGAAAACCAGTCAGTAGAGATGGTCTGTCTTCATCACGGGATCAAAAAATTGCCAGTTTTGGGGCAACACGGAATCTTACCAATTTGGCAAGTAATGCAAAAACTGAAAATGATGGTTGCAATGTCGATGAGGGCCAAATGGAGAACTACCAAATGAATGACAGTGGTTGGGTCCAGGATGGTTCACCTGAATTGGCTGAAAGTGAAGCCCCAAGTCAAACAAAAGTGTTTATTTGGAATAATATGGGTTCCCAGGGAATTCAAGAAACTGGCAACAATAGAAGGAGGAAAAACCAAACTCCAAAGAGATTTATTGATAATATACCACCTAATAATGAAACAAGTTTAGAAGATTGCTCCATGATACAGCCACCTGTTGCCTATCCAGAAGAAGATATGTCATTCATTAAGGAAGAACCGGATCTGGATGGTGCTCTGCTCCCGGGGCCGGACTGTGACAGGACTGTGAACGCAAACGTGCTGGCAGAAGCCAGCTTGGGGCAGGATGCAGGCAATGCTGGTACTTCACATGATTTCAAGTATGGCCTGATGCCTGGCCCATCAAGTGATTTCAAGTATGGCTTGCTACCAGGTGCTGCAAATGATTACAAGTATGGGTTGTTGCCTAAATCTTGGCCAAAACAAGAAAGTTGGGAAAATGGTGAATCATCTCTAAACATGAACAAGTTAAAATGCCCTCATTGTACCTATGTAGCCAAATGCAGACGAAAACTAAAAAGGCATTTGCTCATTCATACGGGAGTCAGATCCTTTAGCTGTGAGATTTGTGGAAAACTGTTTACTCGCAGAGAGCATGTAAAAAGACATTCCCTGGTGCATAAAAAGGATAAAAAATACAAATGTATGGTGTGTAAGAAGATCTTCATATTAGCTGCCAGTGTTGGAATCAGACATGGATCTCGACGCTGTGGTATTTGTGTAGAATGTGCAAATAAACCACGGCCAGGAAGGCAAGAAGGTGTAGATCAGGGACAGGAGACAGATTTCCCTCGGGATGAAGAGTACGAGGAGAACGAAGGGGGAGAAGCCCAAGAAGAGCTGGCTGACGCGGGAGAAGATCAGAACCCCCCGTCCCGATGGGACGAGTGGGGAGACGTCTGTATGTCTCAGGATGATTAAGTGGTCTACTCTGCTCCTCAAGGATGCTGCAATGGGACATAATATGCAGCGACAATTTGAATTGTTGAACTTGAAGGCTTGCAAATATGGGACATGCTGGATGGTAGTTAAGTTGCTGTGAAAACTGTAGGGTCAAAGCCTTAGAGCAAAATTTTTTTATATTTGCACAGGACTGGACAGCAACCAACCTTGCGGTTGGATTACATGGAGTCCCCACATCTTCAGTCAGTTATCAAAGTAAAGATATTTTTTTATTGATAGGATATACAGTAACTCTTTGGGTCCTAATGAAAATGGATTACCTGTCTGTAAAGAGCTGACGTTTACGTACCAGTTGAACCGGAATGAAGAAAATCCAGTTATGAGGATACAGTGACAGCTGGCCCAACTACACTGCCCACCAAGCCACTCAGGCTAGTTTGTACTAGTAGAGTTTTGTTTCTATTTTTATTTTTATTAATTTTATTTTTTTTAATACAGATTTTCAGTGAGGGGCCTTTTCAACCCTATTGGTTGTACCTTTCCGTATTTTCCATTTTGATTTGCTTCATAAGTTAAACCAAGTCTCTTCTAGTCTTAGGTATTATTCCTCAATTTTGTGCTGATGGGCATGTTTATAAGAACTGGAGAGGTAATTTATTGGAATGAACTAATTGACTTCCTCCATTCCCCCTTCCTTTTTGACATGAATTTTACTACTTCACAAATAAAGGATGATGTTGCAAAGTTACCATGACGAAGTTGATAAATACCACTAAATGATTATGATTTAGAAGACACTTCCTCTTGCTGCTCTAATCTGATAAAATGGTTCTATATGATGTTTTCTGACATGGTATTCAGTTTTGGGTATCTGTTACTTTGGTACTATTCTTGTTTGCCTTTTTTTTATTTTTGCCAGTGTACTATATCTCAGTCCTATTTGAAAAGACAGAAATCTGATCGGAAGAAGAGTCATAGAAACAATAAGTAAAATGATTTGTTTATGATTTATCCTCCATGTCCAGTTTGATTAGCTTGTTATGCAATATAAGTGAACTATCAGGTTTTTACTCTTGTGCCCTTTTACCAAAAAAAATATTGACCTTTTAACACATATGTTTGCTACCAGAGGAGTTAAGGTTACTCCCAGTGTCATTCCTTCTTCGCCGACTCCGTCCACACCTTTGGGAACCCCTGGACCTGCTGGGGTTGGAAATGAATGAAGGCAAGGCATTAAAGAGGCTTGAGATCATAGAAGAGAATTGGGGGAAAACCATATGTACTAGGGTAAGAGAAGGCTTCCAAGCAAAGCTACACTGAAATTTGTGAATGATTCTCAATATAGGAGATAAGCCTTTTGGCTTATTCATATAAATGTTCTCTCTTCCTATTATATGACAGTACTAGTCTAGATGGTGAGGATAGAACAGTTCACAAAATGAAATCTTTACTTTCATGGAGCTTATATTCCAGAGGAGGGACCAATACAAAACAAATGAGAAAAATCACTGAGTGCACCAGAAGATGCTAATGTTAAGCACTATGGAGAAAAAGAAAGCAGGGGATAGTGGATAAAGTGAGCTAGTGATAGAGTGGGTTGCTACTTTGCAATCAGGCGACCCTTAATTTAGCAGGGCTCTAACCACAAATGAACAGAAAGCAAGATTATAATCCAGCTAACCCTCGAGAGAGGCGTCTAATAAACAAAAATTGAAGATGCTGTTGACGTTATGAAATCATGGAGGAAGAATAGCAGAGAGATGATGAAGTGCTACAGCCAAGTGAGGACTTGCAAGAGTGAATAAATTATAGCAGAAAATTTAAAAGCATTGAATTTTTGCACATATCTAATCTAGTCTACTCATGCTCCGTAATTAATCTTTCCTGTCTACCTGCTTTCCTGCCGTTCACACATCTGCTTGAGTGACTATCACTAAATAGTACAGGGGCTTATGGTCAAGACTTAGATCCTGCCCTCAAGGCGTTCACAGTGCAGTGAAGGAGAGTGACATATTGACAGGTTATAATAATGTAGGGCCCTGGGCACCATAAGAATGATACGAATAAAGTGCTTCCTTGAGCAATTTATAGACCTCTTAGTATAATCTTGGAACAATCTCTTAGTAGAATTTTTGTAATTCTTTTAAAATGATAGACTTCCTAAATATACAAATAAATATGCAGAAAACCACAGGCAAAATTCTACTCAAAATATATTATTAAATACATGAATAGCTGGTGGTGGTTTAATCTGAGTCTAAAGTATAGCTTCCCAGAGATGCCCCTTTTTTCACTGGTATCATTTCTCAGAGAGGAGGGGCCCTTCCAATTATTTTTCTGGCAGACAGTATTAGTTAACTAAAGTGAGCATGAACCCGGAATACATTTTACCAACTTTGAAATTGCCGATATTTCTATTGCATTTTTAAGTTCCCAACACTCATTCATGGTCCTAATAAATCTGTTTTTGACATAGTCATTATATAACAATTATATTATTTATTCACTTACTCATGGAAGAAGAAAGATTTTTGCTATAACCTTTTTGAAAAAGTTGCACGTATTCTACAGTGCCCCTCCAATTAGTTGGGAATCCACACCTTGAGATAAAACTCTCAAAGCAGTTGGTTTTCTCCTAATTCAATGATGATGCCTTCAATAGTCGTTCAGACTTAGCATTTCAACATAAATCCTGTGCAGAATTACAATCCCCTTCTGTAAGAAACATAGTAATCAATATTCTACATTTAATGCAATATTTATGTTGAATTCATTAGTTTAACATCTACAGAGATCCCGTTAATATTAATAGGTTGGATGACTGATGGCTGAGCAGGTGAAGTATAGCTCCAGTCACATGATCCTTTGCTATGGTATCAAGGCAGCCACAGGGGGTGATGCTGGTACTCCTTTCTGGCAGGCATGCAGAATCCTTACAGGTGTTTTCTGCCCAAAGTTATTAACTCTACAGACAATATTAAGAGAATTTTGCATGAAAATATTGGCATGCCTCTATCTGTAAAAGGTTTGTGAATTTAAGGTTCTTCATAAAATTTCAGAAGTAGACTATTACGTATAATTGTCAGGGCTCCGAAGTTTTGGCACTGGCTTGGTTCTCCCTTCTTTAGCAAAATCACTGTCTATAAAGCCATTTCCCAGAAGCTTTGTGCAAAAGAAAAAAAAAATAGATTGTATTTTTAAGAAGCAAAAATAAGTCAAATATCAGAATATGCCTTCATTTTTAGTCATTTCTTCAATTCCATCTTCCATAGGAATCTAAAGCTGAGTGAAGAGCTTTCTCATGGAGCTGCAGGGCCCCACTCCCCTTCTCTCAGATTTTCTATTGTTCATTTCAAATGTGGACACAGAATGGACTGCTCTGGCCTTGCCTGATCACAAGTGTAAGGCCTATGTCAGAGTGATCACTCATGTTCTGCCTTGCAGCATTGTACATGTAATGAAAGGCCTTTTGTGGGAGTTACGGTTGCATTCTTAGTCCCAGATGTCATTCAGTGTGACACATTGTGTGATGGCTCTACACAGCTAAGAATCTGGACAAGACCTGAGAGAAATATGTAAACAAATCAAAACAAAACAAACACACAAAACAGGATACTGATATTTCAATACCCAGCAGACACAGTGTGTGTGTGTGTATCTGTGTGTGTGTCTGTGTGTGTCTGTGTGTGTCTGTGTGTGTGTCTGTGTGTGTCTGTGTGTGTCTCTGTGTGTGTCTGTGTGTGTCTGTGTGTGTGTGTCTGTGTGTGTGTCTCTGTGTGTCTGTCTGTGTGTGTGTCTGTGTGTCTCTCTCTGTGTGTGTCTGTGTGTGTGTCTGTGTGTGTGTCTCTGTGTGTGTCTGTGTGTGTGTGTGTGTGTGTACTACTAAAGGAAAGAGAGAGACTAGGAGAGCTTTAGAAGGAGTCACTGCTACTTTATTTCCCTGGGTTTGTGTGTCACATCAAAAGACACTGAGCCTGGTTCCTTCCCTTACGAGAGGCTTAGGAAAGATCATAAGGAGGTTGAAAACAATTAAGCTTTTTAAAGGTCTATGGTCTCAAGATTACGTGAGTTGGGAGTGGAAGTAATTGGTAGTGTTCATTAGTTAACACTTTGTAAATGAAGTGGACAATCACCTGAATATAAATACAGCAGAAAGAAAAAGCAAACAAAAAAGATTATAAACCTCATGTTTAAACACAGTTATCATTGTACAGTGGGGCCTTGACTTAGGAGTTTAATTCATTCCGTGAAGGAGCTCGTAACTCAAATTACTCGTATGTCAAGTCAAGAAATGAACGAGTGAGACACGTGATGCTGGGCTGATGTTGTGGCGTTCACTGTGACGTTCGCTGCGCCAACTAGCGGTGGGGTATCTGAATCTGGCTCATAACCCGAATTTTAGCTCGCAACTCAAAGCAAAATATCGGCTGAGAGACGTTTGTATCTTGAAAAACTCATTAGTTGGGACACTCATAAGTCAAGGCCCCACTGTACCTGGTTTGCATAATTTCTTTATTTAAATTCTTATGCAAGTCTTAACTTGGATTAGAATGAGTTAATTTACTTGCTAAAATCCTTTGCTTTCTTTAGAATGCTAACATTCTGACAATCAGAGTTTGATTTCATTCCTCTGTTTCACGAGTACATTTTTAGTGATTCCTTAGACTTCAGACCCCTGACCTACCCTAGCAGAGATTTTCACTACTTCTTTTTCAACTTAAGAAACTGGGACACTGAGAATTTAACATACCTTTGGGTAATAACTGAAGAAGAGGGATATATCCAGTTTTTTCCTAAGGTCAGGGTTCTTATTGTATTGTGACTCCACAGCCATATTTGACTTCATAGGGGAAATGTTTTTCAGCCAGTGTGGGCAGTAAACTTAGTAAAAAAGCTATAAACCTGTTTTAGAAACTAAACCTACTGTAGTTCTCTGTGTCATATAATGTCCAGACCAATTGCATATACAGTGGGGCCTTGACTTACGAGTGTTCCGACTAACGAGTTGTTTTGAGATACCAGCTGTCTCTCGGCTGATTTTTTGCATTGAGTTGACAGAGTAATTTGAGTTAATGAGCTCCTTAACGAGCTCAGTCTCGAAACGAATTAAACTCGTAAGTCAAGGCCCCAATGTATAAATCCATGCTTTTTCATTGGCTTTCAAATACAGCCTGGAATCCTTAGCACAGGGTGTTGTGGACCTTGGCTTCCCTGATCTAGCTTCACTATGGTATCTTCTTCTTCCTACCCATCAAAGGCTTCACGCATACTGGGCCCAGATGCTTTTAATCTCCACACTTTCATTTTTCTTTAGTCAACCCTACACCTGTGTTCTTCTCCCACATCTAAATTCTACTCATTCGTGAAAGCATTGTCAGATACTGTAGACAGAAGAACCCTTTCTCTCCTTTGAATCACCATAAGAATTTTATCTATGGATATGTCTCTCCTAGTGTATCTCTTCTACTTTGCTTGGCAGGATGAGTGACTGTGTAAATGTTATTTTCTCTGCTATTGTATAATATATAAGGATAGGACTTGTTTCTTTATACACTTCAACTAGAGGCCCAGTGCACAAAAATTTGTGCACTTGAGGGGCGGGGAGGGGTCCCTCAGCCTGGCCTGTGCCCTCTCACAGTCTGGAACCCCTCAGGGGATGACCACCTGCTGGCTTAGGCCTGCTCCCCGGGGGATTGGGCCTAATATGGCAATCAGACATCCCTCTGGCAGCCTGGCAGCCCTTGGGGGATGTCCACTTGCCAGCGGGGAGCAGGCCTAAACTGCAGTTGGACATCCTTAGCGCTGCTGAGGAGGCAGGAGAGGCTCCCACCACCACCGCTGGGCTGGCAGCCATCAGCCTGCCTTGTGGCTGAGCAGAGCTCCTCCCATGTGAGAGCACCCTGACCACCAGAGGGCAGCTCCTGCATTGAGTGTCTGCCCCCTGATGGTCAGTGTGTGTCATAGTGACCAGTCATTCCTAGTCGTTCGGCTGTTAGGGTCAGTTTGCATATTGCCCTTTTACTATATAGGATAGAGGCCTGGTGCACTGGTGGGGGCCGGCTGGTTTGCCCTGAAGGGTGTCCTGGATCAGGGTGGGGGTCCCGCTTGAGTGCCTGGCCAGCCTGGATGAGGGGATGATGGCTGTTTGCAGGTGGTCACACCCCCTTCAGGGTGGGGGTCCCCACTGGGGTGCCTGGACAGTCTGGGGGCTGTTTTCACGCTGGTGGGTGACTGAAGCTCCCAACCTCTCCTTTTTTTCTTTTTCTTTTTTATTCTGGGATTTATTTACCTTCTATGGCTGTCACTAGAGCTGAGAGCCGGCTTTAGCTCTGAGGCTCGGCTCCAGCTCTGAGACCTCGGCTGCTGAAAGCAGGTATCTGGGCTTTGTTTAGCTTCTATAATTGAAACACTGCTGCAACTCCAGCCCTGAGGCCCGGCTGGCTGAAAGCAGGTTTCTGGGGATTGTTTAGTTTCTATAATTGCAACATAGTTGCTTAGAGTGCAACTCAGAGCTGGGCAGCAGCAGGCGGGGAACCTTGGCTTCCTCCATTGCTGGGGCAACCAAGCCTCATATTCACTTCAGCTGCGTGGCTGCTGGCCGCCATCTTGGTGGCAGTTAATTTGCATATCTCGCTGATTAGCCAATGAGAAGGGTAGCGAAGTTATGGTTAATTACCATGTTTATCTATTATTAGATAGGATACTCAATAAGTAATAAAAGAAACTGTTGGCTGAATAAAAGATATTCTGGAGGTAAAATATTCTGTAATATTATATCATGTAAAATTTTAAGCTACTTTGTGATTGGAACAAGTTACAGATAAAATAATTACTTCTTACAGCTGATACAATATTACTATGTTTTTCCAAAGTACCTACCTAAATAAAACTGTCAACATTACAAAATATAGGAATAAACTTATTTGAGGCAGATATGTACATGTGCATATGCTAAACCCTAATAATTCCTTATTAAAATTCTCTATTAATACACCCTATTTATAAAATATACTTTACAAGATAACATCTAATACTTTATAATTTACTTATTTTTGTTGCTATTAAATCCTGTTTCCTCACTAGAATGTAAACTCCATGAGGGCTAGTAATTTTCTCACTTAATTTACAGATCAATCAAAATTCCTAGAATAATGTTTGACATACAGTAAATATTTATTGGCTGAATATATAGAAGAACCATTATCATTATAACTTCATTGGACTTCATTTTGCTCAAATAATTTTTTATTTACTCTACACAGAGATCTAATGAAGAAAATGGCATGTGTTATATTCATGATAGAACCTCACTGAATTGACTAACATAGGAAGAGCAACTTTGATTTTAGTGTTTTCTTTCTCTCTTAATTCATCTCTTTTAGACACAACTGTTTAGAAGTTATTTGCTTGATCATATTTAATTATTTCCTCTCTAAACTACATGCAACTTAATATTCTGCAACCACAGTTTCGAAAATAAAGGTCAAATACTATGATCCCCCCCCCCAAAAAAAAGATTATTCAATTGTGATTATAAGTTTTAGATATCCTAAAGCAAAATATATATTTAAGAACTGGGGATTTTTTAGATCATAAATATTAAATTTTTTTGAGACACTAAATAAATATTATGAACTGTGCTAAAAATAATCGTGTTAGATTTTATTTTTTTTAATTTTTTAAAATTCTTTATTAGTTAAGGTATTACAAATGTGTCCTCATCTCCCCCCATTAAATCCCCCCCCCCCCCCACACACACACTCATGCTCTAGTCCCCCTGTTGTCCATGTCCATTGTTTGGCTTATATGCATGCATACAAGTCCTTTGGTTGATCTCTTCCCCTTGCCCCCTCCCTCCCCTACTTTCCCTCTGGGGATTAACCATGTTAGATTTTAATGCTGGAGTTTATAAAAGCTTATGGAGATTTTAGAAAATGTTAACTACCTTGTTTACTATCCAAGTCTTTCAAAAAACCTGGTTTGAAGTCAACTGTAAGAGGAATAGGCATTAACTCAGAGAAAATGTTTCTCTAATGGTTAGCATAGCAGTCATTTTTACTGCAAACTTGTGGAACTCAACATTCCCATTATTGTGATTGTGGAAATCACATGTAATGACTCTCATTCAAATTTAGCATAAAGCATCAGTTTTAAACTACTACTTTCTATTCATCTCTGTCACTTCACTTTTCAATTTGAAGCCAGGTAGCCATAAATTAAGTTTGGCAGCTGGTGAGAAAATGTTTGTAAATCATAAGAAGAAGCCTAGTCAAAATTTAAATCAATATTCCTATATTTCAAAAGTAATAAAACTAGTACATGATGTAAATTTCATATCACAAAGGAGCCCAATGAAAGCAATTGTAGGTAATATGTGAGCCTCTTTGCAAATTTTGCCTTTTACCAGTGATTGGAGGTTTGTTTCCTTAAAAAATAAAGTAATTTTTTAATTACTTTAGAATATATTTACAGGTGCCAATAATGAATTCTAATTTGTTTTAAAGTTGTAACAGAATTTTTCTTAAGCTAAAAATGAAATCAATGTCAAACAAGTGATAGTTCAATTGTCAACTTTGAGAAAGACTGCCTCACAGAGCAAAACTTGGCCTTGGTGGTGGGAGTGGGGTAGGGATAGCATCACCTTCTTAAAGAGAATATCCTATTTATCCTAAATGATCTAGGTCCGTGGTTGGCAAACTGCGGCTCGTGAGCCACATGCGGCTCTTTGGCCTCTTGAGTGTGGCTCTTCCTAAGCCTTAGGCGTACCCTAATTAAGTTAATAACAATGTACCTACCTATATAGTTTAAGTTTAAAAAATGTGGCTCTCAAAAGAAATTTCAATCGTTGTACTGTTGATATTTGGCTCTGTTCACTAATGAGTTTGCCGACCACTGATCTAGGTAATGCACTTAATTACTTTGGCATGATGAAAACCAGAGGTTGCTATGGTAAACTTTACCACAGATTGGCAGTTTCAAAGACAGTTCTCAAATAAAAATAATTATGTGTAAGACCCTGGTTATTACACCAATTTTCCAATAAGTCTGGTTTGAATCCTACTACAGAAATCACAATGAAGTACTTTATTTTATACACACACACATGCGCGCGCACACACATACACAAATGTTTTCAATTATCTCCCACTAGGTTTGCATATCAGTAGAAAAACCAAAAGTGAGTGATTCTGAAAACTGGTTGTTACCTGGAATCAGATGAATATGTTACTTTGGCACTCGATTTATTCATCTGAGATATGGGAAAAGCAACAATACCCAACTTTCATAGATGTTCTGAGACTTAAAGAGAAAAAGTTTACAAAGCACTTGGTGCAGTGTGGTTTCCAGTATGTAAATCAATAAATATTAGCCATTTCTTTAATTATGATGATGGTGACTACAGCAGAACCCCCCTGCCCTTCTTTGGCCTACATCAAAGAGATCCAGGACCCAAAATGTCATTAAAAGGGAAACAAAACAAAACAAACAAAAAAATAAATAAAGATTTATGTCAAACTCAAACATTATGAAAATATTTATTTAAAAAAAGAGGGCTGTCAATGTTAAATTGACTCAAAATTCACTCTAGAGAAAGTCATAGTTATGTCCCTCATGCTATTTTGCCGAGTTACTGTCATGGCCCCTTAAGAATATATTTCTTGATTTCAATACATGATTCTATTAATTACTATTTTGAAGATGGTGCTATCACACTGTGCCTCCCTGAAGAGTTTGCATTAGTCCATGTCCTTTAGATTTTCTATGGTTCTTGAGATTTCTTCCACTGCAGATACCCACCATAAACCCCTTTTTTCCCCCTGAGAAAATTATCCACAATGGCAGAGCATAATTTAATTTTTCTCTCAAGTACCATACACCCCACATATTTCATCATTGTGACATTCTAATATGGTATATAAATATGTCTTTGACTCCATTTTTTCAAATACATTTCTCTCTTTAACTGTCAGCTGCAATGAATAAAGGCAATTCTCCCCAACCCTTTCCAGCTTCTCTGTGCAGGGACTGTATTAATCATCTTTGATTCCTCTGCAAACAATTGGAAGTTGTCCCTCATATTCAAATTGGGTAAAATCATATTTGCATATTAGTAATGATAGACCTTGTGGAATGATTGGTTTTGGGGCATGAGACAAATGTCTGAAATTTCATTGTTCATGCAGATAACCTAGTTTTAAACTCTGCATTATGTCAAAGGCACTGCTACTAGGGCATTTTACCAGATTATGCCACTGACCACAGGGAGAGTGGGTGGATAAGTAAGAGTCCATCCGCACCTGGGTGTGTTGTTGTGTAGTTAGAATGATTGAAGAAATGACTACCACTATGAGAGAGTTTTGAGATCTAGGGAGCCAAAATAGACATTGTGAATAGTTTTTGTTTTCTTTTTAAAAACCCACTCACTGTCCTCTAGTAATTAACCAAAATTATAAATGTATTCCTCCTTGCCCAGTATCGGCACATGTGTTTCATTTAGGTGAAACTTTAGCTAATTGATTTTATCACCTATACCAAAGTCAATTAGATTGCTCTGGTTATAGTGAATCATTCTTGGATGGACAGATGGCTTCTGCAGGAACAGCAAAAGTCCATGGGTCATTTATTTAGAATACTGGAACAGAATCAGAGATATTCCCAACTGGAGTTGAATTAAGAAATGTGAAGTCAAGGTTTGCTGTAGATCCTTTGCTTCCTCAAGCCTAAAGCTAACTCAAAAGGAAATAGAATAAGCCTTAGTGACATTTTTTTTTTACACCTCGAATCAAGCCATGACTAAGGATAGACTCACTGCCCAACTATTCAGGTATTATAATGGACTATTTATCTGTGTCCCCTGTCCTCCAATTCATATGTTGAGATCCTAAGCCCAATGTGATGGTACTTGGAGATGATCCTTTGGGAGGTAATTAGGATATGAGAATGGAGTCCTCATGATTGCCCTTATAAGGGGCCGCAGGACTAGCTAGCTCTCTACCATGTGAGGAAACAGCAAGAAGTCAGCCCTTGGTAAATCAGGAAATGGGCACTCAGCAAGAACCAAACTATGCAGTTTTACTTTAAAAAGAAAAAGCACATATGCATGGGGAAATGATACTAACAAAAGTTATTATAGTTATATCTGTAAAACCTAAAATGATCATTGATAAAGAACTATTTCAGTAAACTAGCAAGATAATAATGTAGCAAAACAAAATTCATAGCTTTCATTTATAAAAATATTAGTCATGCAAAATTGCTATGCAAAGCATTTAACAAAAAATATGCAAAAGGACTGTGTTGGAAAGACTCAACATAAAATAACTCTCCCCAAATTAACTTATACATTTAAAATGGCCTTAATAAAAGAATCAATTTTTTCTGGTTTGAGATAAGCTGATTATAATATTACTAAAGACATATACACATAGAACATCTAAGAAACATTTTAAAAATATATTGATGGTCTTATCCTTCTTAGATATGATCAAAGCAAAAGTTGTATGGGACAAAATTAAATGGGCAAAGAAGAATTTATTAAAGGATACCACAATAGGGGACAGAGGCCAAAACTCAGTGAGCTAAACTCCACTGATACTGTTTTAGGCAGTTAAACAGACATGAGCAGGGCAATGGGCCAGGATGATGGCCCAGGCACAGAAACTCACCAGGGCAAAAAGGCCTTGATGCCTATCAAGGGGCAAAACTGGGAAAAGAAGAACCTCGCCCCCAGGGTAACCTCTTCTCCCCTAGCATATTGCTGGTCATGCAGTTTGGACCCCCTGACTTCTCGTTTCCCCAGCCATGCAGCTTAGACCTCCTTAGAATAGATGCAGCAGAGAGAGTCTGTAAAGCAGCGGTTCTCAACCTGTGGGTCGCGACCCCTTTGGGGGTCAAACGACCCTTTCACAGGGTCACCTAAGACCATGGGGAAACACATATATAATTATATCTTGTTTTAGAGATTAATTACTATGCTTTAATTATGTTCCATTTGTAATAATGAAAATACATCCTGCCTATCAGATATTTACGTTACAATTCATAACAGTAGCAAAATTACAGTTATGAAGTAGCAACAAAAATAATTTTATGGTTGGGGGTCACCACAACATGAGGAACTGTATTAAAGGGTCGCGGCATTAAGGAAGGTTGAGAACCACTGCTGTAAAGCTCCTGGGGATGAATAGCATCTGGCTCTTCTCTCTTTCTAGTTAATCTTGCAAATAGCTTAGGCAGGACAGAAGGAAGTTAGGGAAAGATCCGGATGAGTGGAGTGGGGAATTAGGTACTTGACATCTGCTCACCAGAGCCACTACCCTCAGCATGACCACAAGGAGACAGTTAATGGCAGGAAAGCCCTGGGAGGTCTCAGAAGTCACAACAACAAGCTACCCGTCCAATCAGAGGCAGAGTCAGAATTTGGAGCCCCTAAACTTGGAGACAACCCCCCACCCTTGGAAACACATACAATCCTAAGAACTGACAGTGCATTTAACTCACTCCGTTGGCCCGCGTTCACTGGGACATGTACTTTTGGCTTTTTTTCACAGTGTGTCTGTGCCCTGGCCTCTTTCCTCTTCTTTATCTGAATAAAACTCGCTTTATTCTGACTCTGATTTGTCCAATCTTCCCCGGGCGAGCCAAGGACCGGGAGGTCACCTGACACCGAAGGTTCTTGTCCCATGGCAGGGCCAGCCTGCAGAGCTGAAGTGGTCCACTCACATACTTACCTGAAAGTTAAATTTAATCCCAACATACACTAAGGAGAGTGACCAGTCATTATTGGTTTTGCACTGCAGTTGTTAACTGATTAACCCCTTTTTGTTTCTTCCTTCCAACCTCTGGCCTGCTGTACTTTAATCTAGGACATCTCAGAATTTTATCCTGGTCAGTCACAAGGTAATATCTATCCCAAAGATAGATTGGCAAAAACATTGAATGAATTTGGAATAAAGTAATTCATTGCAGCATGTTAATAAAAGGCAGAATACAACTCAAATGTCCTTTAATAGTGCCGGAAGCCAGTCCATCCTTGCTGCTTGACAGTCGCTGCAGGGAAGAAACATCTGCACAACATATGTTTCAAGGGACTTGGCGTATATGGCATACTGTTCTTAATATGTTTGCTCCCCTTCTTGGCGCTGTGTTTTAACCAAGGTCACCTCTCCGAGAAAGGTTGTTTCCCCAGGTAGGGATTTTTCCCTGAAGTTAGGGAGGGAATAAAACCCCTTAACTAAGTGCCAGGCAGGTAGTTAATCACTTTAACTACGAACAATCACCCTTAAGCTACATAATCTTTACTCCCTAGAATGGAGATAAGAAACGCCCTAACCTTTGGAACAGAACTGATAGGATTAAAATCAACTGGTATAAATACAGATGTAACAAGACAATAAACACAGAACCTGGAAAGAGGAACCTGGCTATGATGATCACCTGAACACTGCCTCCATGTCATTCACTCTTTGCCAACTCTGTCCACACCTTGGGGAACCCCTGGACCTGCTGGGGTGGACCCCAATATAATAGAGCACAGGTTGAAAAACTGTTGTGCAGCCATATAATGAGACAGTTTATAAAGTGAGATCATCTCAACATACTGTTCTTAATATGTATATATTATATATTCCTAAGTAAGAGTACATTCTTTGTGTATATATATTTTAAATAAGAAAACAATCACAGAAGATAAAATACAGAATTCTATAATTTTTAGTTGAAGGGGCAGAAATATTTTCCCTCTACCCTTCTAGTTTATTTTGGCAAGTCTAAGAATCAGATTAGCATAAGACAAATTAATGGGAGGGAAAACAAATTTAACTTTGTGGTTTTTAAAATATATTTTATCGATTTTTTTACAGAGAGGAAGGGAGATAGAGAGTTAGAAACATCAATGAGAGAGAAACATCAATCAGCTGCCTCCTGCACACTCCCTACTGGGGATGTGCCTGCAACCAAGGTACATGTCCTTGACTGGAATCGAACCTGGGGCCCTTCAGTCTGCAGGCCAACTCTCTATCTACTGAGCCAAACCGGTTAGGGCACAAATTTAACTTTGTATGTACATGAATCCATAAAAATATGAGACCCAAAAGGCAACCAGTTTATTGAGGTTTATCTAATTTCCTAAGCTAAGCTAGGAGATACAAAGGGGAGTAAGACCATTCACAGGAGAGAAAATGTCTGGAAATCCAAGATTGTCCTGTTTTGCAGGTAAGTTTCTTAGGAAAAAAGGTATCTTTAGTGATAGCTCTCTTTTTGGTACAGGTCCATTTCCAATGTAAAGTTAGCAGCTGAGGGAGGAAAGAGCTTTTCCAAAATCTGCTGGTGTTGTATTGCCTTCAGCTGAAAATAATACTCAGCCAGAGTGACATATATGGGGGTGGTAAATTCCACTCCCCTTCATAGTGAGAAAATTAACTGATTAACTGATTAATGTCTCAGACTGGATAATTCAGTTCCTTGTATATCAGGACCCACAAAACAAAGGCCAAACCAGTGGCCCAGCCCATGTCACAAATCTAAACTTAAGTCAACCTGCACGCACAGAAAACACCTATCAATGAATCCTAGCTTTCACCAATCACAATCCTCCCACTCAGCTTTAGCTAGCTCACGCTTGAGAATAGGACCCGCTAGCCTTATAAGAAAATCCCAGACCATG
Source organism: Myotis nattereri (assembly GCF_964212035.1). Classification (NCBI taxonomy): domain Eukaryota; kingdom Metazoa; phylum Chordata; class Mammalia; order Chiroptera; family Vespertilionidae; genus Myotis; species Myotis nattereri. The sequence continues at coordinate 23,510,442 of NC_138088.1, forward strand.
CCAACCATGCTCTGTTTCCAAGTTGCCTCTCCTAATGTTCTATAAAACTCGCCCTGTCCCAGAATTCCTAGGGAAGATGCTCCATTGCTTGGGAGACCCTGCACTCCCCAATCGGTGGAGTGCTTTCCCTTGAATAAAGGACACCAAGCTCACTACTGAATTGTATTAATTTTGTCACTTGACAGAAGAAAATGTGTAGGAGAATGAGTGGAGTATATACATATTATTGTACTTATATTTTAAAAAATATAACAAAAACTGAATAACAATGGCTATTTATGTCAAAGGGAGAGAACGGGGCCTGTGGAATAGAGATAAAGGCCAGGTCACATTACATATAACATGTTATTTTACTTTGCAACTATGTAATGAGATAGTTTATAAAGAGAGATCATCTCAATATACTATTCTTAACATGTGTATATTATATATCCTATATGTATATAGTAATTATTCTGTATAATTATTTACATAATTAAAATCCAAATTTAACATTTTAAAAAAGGCAGTAAGTAAAATATAAATAAATATTTGAGTTTAACTGTATATAGAGTTAGTGGTAAATTCATGTAGAGAAAAACTGCAAGTAGCAGTAACAAATAGCATTTTACTTGTCCATGTATATTGTCATATATATTTTTTTCAAATAATGATAATAATAAAATTTAACACTGTATTATTTTACTTATAAATCATGTTGTTAGTAACAATGGTATGAAATATCTATCTACATACCTATCATATGCTTGAGCGTATATATAAAGGTTTTTAGCTTAATGTAAAGGGTTATAAATAGTGAACTAAAAATACTATTAAAAGATCTATCATCTTAAACAGTAAACTGAAAATATAGCATGAGCATATGATTCTTTTTTAAATTAAATTTTATTTTTTCCATCACCATTTATTCTCCATAGTCATTAACTCTATGAATGTACCACAATGCTTCTAAACAGAAAAATAAGTAGGTATCCTAACTCATTTTTCTCTCTTATTTTTCATCCGAAACTAATGTATCAGACTGGTTAATTCAGTTCTTTGATCTTTCTGTAACCTTCTTCACTTCCATAACTTAATTATGACACCATTTTATGTCTATGTTCCTGCACAACAAGTTAGTGTCTCACTGATAAGTCATTCATTCAGTCATTCATGCTTTCATCCAACAAATACTTACGCCATCACCTACATACCAGTCATTAGTCTAGGTGCTGGGATACAGCAGTTAAAACACTAGGCAAAAATTCTTGCCATAATGGACTTTATATCTTGGTGCAATGTACTGTAATTGTGCGCCAAAATAATCTATTTAGAATTGTAGACTTAAGAGTTATTCCCTTTATTATATCTTTCAGTGGCTCCCCTTTTACTAAAGAAAAAAAAAAAGGCATGTTTTTTAACATTACAAACACGTTATATAATTTCTTACATCGTCTCTTTGCCTTATGTATATTTCAACTCTGTGGGACGACTTGTATATTTTCGTAGTATATGTTTTATTTTTCCCCATTCACCATGCCTTCTTTTTTTTCTATGTAAAGCCTAATCTCTATCTGTGGTAGGCAGAATAATAACTTTCAAATATATCTATGTTTTAATTCCTGCAATGCCAAATGAGATCTAGATGTAGTTGTTGGGGAGGAAAAAATATATCCTCTAACTTTCTAGGTTTTTTGGGCTGGTCTAACAATTAAATTAATGTAAATTCATAAGAGAGAAACAACTTTTAATTTTATACTTATGGGAGTTTATAGAAATCTGAGACTCAAAGAAGTGACCAAAACAGTCAGCTTTTATACCCTTTAGACAAAGAAACAATAAATTTGTGAATAACTGACAAGACAAAGGGAGTCAGGTTGGGTATTGATTAGTGAAGAAACCAAGCAGACTGCTTACCCAGCCTTCTGGGCCCTGAATTCCTCAGGTCTGGAGATGAAGGTGTCTTTTTACCTCCTGGCATAGGCAGGGAACCTTCACATGGGAGATTTATTTCCTGCCTTCAGAGGGGTAGAGCGTGCCCTTCTTGCACTGACGATTTGTCAAGTAACTTTAATTAAAAAATCATCAATATGCCAAAGTGGCATTTTTTAAGGTGGCTTACCCTTTACCCCATCATAGTTTAAGGTAAGGACTTTGAGATAGGGAGACCATTTTGAATTGTCCAGGGAGCCTAATCTAATTACAAAAGTTTAAAAGACAGAAGAGTAGAAGAGAAAGTTGCAAGGCAAGACACACTTGATCCATCATTGCTGTAGGTAATAGGCTGAATAATGGCCCCTCAAATATGACTACTTTCTGTTCCCCAGAAATTGTGAATATGTTACTTAAATGGTAAAAAGGGTGTTTTTTTTTCAGTTGTGATTAAAATTAGTATAGTGAGATGGGAGACTATCCTGGGTTGTCCTGGTGAGCCCAAAGTGATACCAAGTTTTCTTATAAAATGGAGGCAAGGGGGTCGAAGTGGCGAAAAAGAGACATGACAACGGGACCAGAGTTTGGAGAAGCATACTTTGAAGATGAAACAAGGAGCTAGAAGCAAAGTAATGCCAGCAGCCCCTCGGAGCTCACAAAGGCAAGGATTCTCCCACTAAGCCTCTAGAAGCAATGCAACCCCGCCAAACTTCTGACTGCAGAAAATAAATGTGTATTGTTTTAAGCCACCAAGTTTATGATAACAACGTATTACAGCATCACTAGGAAACTAATACTCTGGCTTTGAAGGTAAAAGTAGAAGGCCATAAAATAAGGAAGATACCAGCCGTTAGTTAGAAGATGGAAATAATCCTCACCTACAGCTTGCAAGAAAATGGGTTTTCAGTCCTTTATCTGCAAGGGCCTAATTTATGCTAAAAACTCAGATAAAAAGGAAATACATTCTTCCTCAGAGCATCAAGAAAAGAACACAGTCCTGCGGATTCCGTGATTCGCCCCAATGAGAACAGGATTGTATTTCTGACCTCAAGACTGTAAAATAATATTATGTGGCTTAAGTCAATATCATGCCAGTAATCTGGCCCCCAAAACTTTGTATTAAATCAGTTTCTATTCACTCATTAGGTCTCAATCCAGATCTCCCAACCTTCAATATTTTCCCTGTGGTCTCTCACTCTCCAATCCAGATTCTATTCTTCCATAACAATCCACGGATAGATCTAATACAGCACTTAACTTCTGGCACTGCAACTCCTTTTTGGTCTGCCTTTCTCACTATACATCCTCTGGGGACACAGGCAGCGCGTCTTCTTTACTGCTGCCTCCAACATTCTAGCACAGCAGCCCTTCGTTTATATTGAATTCAAAATAAATGCATGCACAGAATAATGAAAAGTCTTAATCAGCTTGTTTCTTCCGACATAGTTTCCGGAATCATTCCCTGGTAAGCTGTTATTAATTATGTCTGTTCCATGCTTCCCTGTCTCTGGATCTATAGCTCATTGATACCCTCTTTGTCAACAGCTGTGGCATTTATAGCTTAGGGCAAACTGTTAAGTAATTAATGATATATTGTATTCATCATTTCAGGTGTTTTAATATTGTCATTTTCACCAGAGGGTAAGCACTGGTTAATTTCCATAATACCTTGGATAAAGTCTGATTTGAATATAAGTGTTACATTCAAATATATATTGTCAGTCCTATTCTTATATATAAACAAATAAAAATATCTACTACCTATGTTTCATGTCTAATATAATTTAGAAGAAAACTGTGATAATAGACTCAAAAAATTTGAATACTATCACACAGACTTGTATTTGGAAAGTATTTTTTGTTTTAATTTCAAGATTGGAGAAATACTGCATGAATTATCTTATTGTGTACCATATGTGACATAAGTACATTTTTCAGTTTTGGAATGAATAAAAAAGCCCAGGCCCTCACCACACTACCATCTGTGTCCATGGCTTATGCATATACTACGTTCTTTGGTGAATCTCTTTCCATTCCACCCTTTCCCTCTGAGATTCATCAGTCTGTTCCATGCTTCCCTGTCTGGGGATCTATTTTGTTCATCAGTTTATTTTGTGTATTAGATTCCACATATGAGTGAGACCCTGTGATACTTGTCTTTCCCTGACTGGCTTACTTAGCTTGGCATAATACTCCCCAGGCTTTATCTTCACATAGAACTTAGACACTCCATTGTGTGAGAGATTGCATACTTAAGTTTCAGTCATGCACACGGACTCAGTAGTTGTCTTTCAGTCCATATTTTACGTTCTTGAGAGAGAAGGAATATCTGGTCATTATAGTTTGGTTGTGTGCCCACTGCTGTTCAGCCTCTAAGGCCCATGTCAAGAGGCTGGGATCACACTTTGTATGTATGACCAATGTTTCAAGGTCAGAGTGCATTTGTGAGAGAAGAAAGGATATTTCTATTACTGAAAATAGTGCTTCTTTTAAACACATGCACATTTAAGGGAATGTAATACATTATATTATGAATAGATTGTTTTTCAGAGCTAAGAGTCCCATGTCTATGAATTGCATAGGCATGATTCTAAATTGAAACTTTAGTGAAATGTGAGCACTTACTAAAATATAGATAGATGATTATCACAGTCAATACTGGTTCAGAAATTAAAATTTTGCCAAACTAATTTGGCTGTATATAATACTAGAGTCCCGATGCACAAAATTCGTGCAAGGGGCTCGGCCCTCACAGCCCCTGCTTTGTCTGGAAGGTCATCCGGAAGGATGTCTGAAAGGTCGTTTGACTGCCCGGTCTAATTAGCATATTACACTTTTATTATTATAGATTGTTGCACAATTTACTAGGCGACCGGAAAATATGTAACCAGTACTGGAGATTCAGGAAAACCCTTTTCTTTAAAGCAGAATGTTGGCTCAGGGGATTCAAAGATACAAAGTCTGAACGCCCTAACCCAGTGGTCAGCAAACTCATTAGTCAACAGAGCCAAATATCAACAGTACAATGATTGAAATTTCTTTTGAGAGCCACATTTTTTAAACTTAAACTATATAGGTAGGTACATTGTTATTAACCTACCTATATAGTTTAAGTACTGTTGATATTTGATGCTTCCCCCGCGCTGCGTCTCCCGTCGCCCGCCCAACCGACACCCCCCACTTCTTCTATTGCCACTTCTTCAAAATAGACTCGCCCAGGCCGAAAACCAACTTCTGCGCAGGGGTCACGAAGTTTCAATTGCACTGTACGTGCGTTCCCGCATGTGGTATTTTGTGGAAGAGCCACACTCAAGGGGCCAAAGAGCCGCTTGTGCCTTGCAAGCCACGGTTTGCCGACCACTGCCCTATACAATGAGATTACTCCTTATATCTACTCCTAAATTTCTTTGTTTCCTATCTGTTTCCTAACTACTGGGCTTTTGTGGTGGGCTTTCACAGCCCCTCCTGAGTCAGAATGCGAAAGTTAGATTGTATCTAAATGCCTGGCCTGGGTGGTGCCAGCAACCCCCCTCCCCTCCAGCCAAGCTGCCAAATTCCTGGCCCGTGGCCCCTGCAAACAGGGAGCACCCAGGAAAACAGACTATTGCCTAAGGAAGGGGCAGGGACTTGATTATAGGCTAACAAGAATGTGCACTAGGACACTGGTCACTGGCACAGATTCAGATTACTAGCGTCCCTCTCCCCAGGTTGCCCCCTATAATCCTCCTCATTATCACTCCTAAATACATTTAGGAGTGGTATTATATACAGGATATATAGTCAGAATTTGATAATGTATTCTAAAATGGCTTTGTAGCCACCATAAAGAGATAGACAAAGTAAAAAACAAGAAAGAACTTTAGCAAATAATTGTTTTTCCTAACCCTAACACTATCCTACACATTTTTAGCAAATATTTTTGTTTGCTTGTTCTTATTTACTTACATGATGGAGATCTGTGACTATTTATAGAAATAGTGATTTTTTTCTTTCTTTTACATCAGTCATTTTTGTTATATTTAAAATTTAAACTTTATAGTTAAAAATGCTTACAGTTAAATTATAAAGAAAATCAATCTTACTATATTTTAGAATTAATCCTGTAAGTACTTTGCAGGATTGAAAAATAGCATTGCCCAGCCAGCTTGACTCAGTGGTTGAGCGTCAACCTATGAACCTGGAGGTCATGGTTTGATTCCCGGTCAGGGCACATGACTCGGTTGTGAGCTCCATCCCCAGTGTGGGGTGTGCAGGAGAAAGCCAATCCATGATTCTCTCTCATCATTGATGTTTCTATCTTCCTTTCCCTCTCCCTTTCTCTCTGAAATCAATAAAAATATAGTGTAAAAAAAGAAAAAAAAAATAGTGGCATTTAGTAAATGTCCAATAATGAAGGTAAATTTCATTGTTATGCCTCCATGACAGACAAAACAAGCAAGTTTTTATTCATTAAAAACCCATTCATGCTAATATTCTTTTATTTATTCAAAACAGAGACCGAAAGAGAAGCACTGACTTTTCCTGTTTAATTCATCAACACTTTCAATAAAGACTTCCTTTTAGCTCCTTTATTCCCTTTTGATGAAATTTTAATTGAAATTAGTTTGTCATTAATTAGAGAGGATATTTGTGTCAAGAATTTCACCAAACTTCATATCAAATAATAATAGAAAAGTTGTCTTTTCTGAATGTACTCCAGCACCAGTAGTGGTAAAGGTGTGACTAATGATTACTGTTTCCCGCTGTGTGTAGTTTAGTTTGGTAATTAGCACTCCCAGCTGTTTTCATTGTAAATGAAGGGGTCCTAGTGAGTCACTTAAAGGTGCTGAATAAATGGACGATCTGTCATTATCATGTCCTCTTTTTATAAAAAGCTCATTTAAAATGTGCATATCGCACAGATTGCGTGAATAAGAATATGGTTTCTGTAATTAACTCTTTTTTATCCTCACCCTAGGCTATGCTCACTGATTTTAGAGAGCAGAAGAGGGAGAGAGATAAAGAGAGGGAAAGATGTCAGGCACATTCTTGTGCTCCATTATACTCAGCTTGGGGCTCTTGCCCCACCCGGCGACTGTCCTGTTATCCTCAATGTAGGCTTCATGATTAATGGCCTTAGGCTTTCAGTAAACAGCTACACCCACTTTCCAGTGGACTGCCTACACCTGGCCACCACCCTGTATGTGGTCCGACCATTACTCTGACTGACCCTTATAAGAGACATAAATATCCTGCGCCCAATACTCTGCCCTGCTGATGCCACTTTGGTCTCAGCCCTTCTGCCAGCAGATGTAATAATAAATGTATAATTCTTTACCCCTTTTGGCCTCATGCGTTCCTCCTTCGGTGACCCTAACAAGGGAGACACCGAAGTGAGAGATATATTGAACCGTTAATATTTTTACTGATATATTTTCGCAGGGCAAGGGAAACAAAGGAAAGAAATAAATGGGAATGCATAAAACTAAAAAGCTTCTGCACAGCAAAAGAAACCATCAACAAAATTAAAATGGAACACACTGTATGGGAGAACGATGATACATCTGATAAAAGGTTCATTTCCAAAATAGGGGTTACTTTCCAAAATCTATAAAGAACTTATACAACTCAACACCAGGAAGGCAAACAACCTAATTCAATATAGACAAAGGACCTGCATAAACACTTCTCTAAAGAAGACAAACGGATATCCAATAGACATATAAAAAATACTCAAAGTCACTAATCATCAGAGATGCACATTAAAATGACAATGAGGTGTCCTGTCATGCCTGCTAGAATGGCTACCATCAATAAATCAACAAACAGTAAGTGCTGGCAAGGATTCTGAGAAAAGGGAACTCTTGGGTACTGTTGGGAGGAATGCAAAATGGTGCAGACACTGTGCAAAATGGTGTGTAGTTTCCTCAAAAATTAAATAATGGAACTGAAAGGAATTTTTAGGGATGAAATAGGCAGGTTTTAGGAAATTTTAGGAAATAAGAGGTCCATGGAAAAAGCACAGAGTTACAGAGGTGCAAAGGGTACATTTCCATCAGACAGGGAGCTGGGAGTGGCAGAAGGTACATTTCCATCAGACAGGGAGCTGGGAGTGGCAGAAGGTACATTTCCATAAGACAGGGAGCTGGGAGTGGCAGAAGGTACATTTCCATAAGACAGGGAGCTGGGAGAGGCAGAAGGTACATTTCCATAAGACAGGGAGCTGGGAGTGGCAGAAGGTACATTTCCATAAGACAGGGAGCAGGGAGGGCAGAAGGTACATTTCCATAAGACAAGGGAGCTGGGAGTGGCAGAAGGTACATTTCCATAAGACAGGGAGCTGGGAGTGGCAGAAGGTACATTTCCATAAGACAGGGAGCTGGGAGTGGCAGAAGGTACATTTCCATAAGACAGGGGAGCTGGGAGTGGCAGAAGGTACATTTCCATAAGACAGGGAGCTGGGAGTGGCAGAAGGTACATTTCCATAAGACAGGGAGCTGGGAGTGGCAGAAGGTACATTTCCATCAGACAGGGAGCTGGGAGTGGCAGAAGGTACATTTCCATAAGACAGGGAGCAGGGAGGGCAGAAGGTACATTTCCATAAGACAAGGGAGCTGGGAGTGGCAGAAGGTACATTTCCATAAGACAGGGAGCTGGGAGTGGCAGAAGGTACATTTCCATAAGACAGGGAGCTGGGAGTGGCAGAAGGTACATTTCCATCAGACAGGGAGCTGGGAGTGGCAGAAGGTACATTTCCATCAGACAGGGAGCTGGGAGTGGCAGAAGGTACATTTCCATAAGACAGGGAGCTGGGAGTGGCAGAAGGTACATTTCCATCAGACAGGGAGCTGGGAGTGGCAGAAGGTACATTTCCATAAGACAGGGAGCTGGGAGTGGCAGAAGGTACATTTCCATAAGACAGGGAGCTGGGAGTGGCAGAAGGTACATTTCCATAAGACAGGGAGCTGGGAGTGGCAGAAGGTACATTTCCATCAGACAGGGAGCTGGGAGTGGCAGAAGGTACATTTCCATAAGACAGGGAGCTGGGAGTGGCAGAAGGTACACATTTACAGAATAAAGGGAAGGAAGCCCCTCATTTAAAGAAGGAGGAAGAAAAACCCAGAGGGAATAGGAAAAGAAGGAGGGAACATCACATGAGACTTGAGCTCCGAGTTGCTATAGTGACCAAATCAAAGGGAAATAGTGACCAATCAGAGGGGATATTGAGGCACAAAAGACTGCAGCCTTTATAAACCATAGGGAAAGGGACTCAGTGGGACTATTTCCCTCTCCCCACGTGGGTGTCTGTGCTTATTTCTCAATGAATTTCCACCTTTGCTATACCATTTTCCGTCAGTGGTTTCATTCTTCAACTCCACCAGACAAAGAGCCTGGGGAACCATCCTGCCCAGGGGAACACTGCACGTTCCAGTCCAAATTTCCCATTTCAGAACTGCCAGCTACCCCACTTCTGGGAATATATCCTAGGAATCCCAAAACATCAATTAGAAACAATACATGCACCCCTATGTTCATATCATTATTTACAATAGCCAATATTTGGAAACAGCCCAAGTGCCCTTCAGTAGATGAGTAGATAAAAAAGCTGTGCAACATTTATACAATGGGATACCATGTGGCTATAAAAAAAGAAGGAACTCTTACCATTTCTGACAGTATAGCTGGATCTGGAGATTATTATGCTAAGTGAAATCAGCAGGTCAGAGAAAGGCAAATATCACATGACCTCACTTACATATGGAATCTAATGAACAAAATAACTGATGAACAAAATAGAACCATAGGCATGAGTAGATGGAACAGACTGACAGGGGTGATATGGGAAGGGTGTCAGGGGAACTGGATAAAAGAAGGTGAGAAAAGTAGCCAAAGAACATAGACACATAGCCCATGGACACAGACAACAGTGTGGTAAAGGCCAAGGGAGGGGTGGAGGAGGCTGGGTGAAGGTGGGCTAAGGATCAGGGAAAATAGGGGACATCTGTATAGTATCAACAATAAAAATAAAACAAAAAACCTTGAATTTTACCTCCCATACTCTATAATAATAAAAGCATAATATGCTAATTAGACCAGACGACCTTCTAGACAACCAACTGGACGACCTTCCAGACTAAACCGTGGCACCATGGGCCGAGGCAGAGGCAGCTGCCACGGCAGTGGGGGCCGAGCCCCTCTGCATGAATTTTGTGTATCAGGCCTCTAGTTACTAGATAAAAGAGTCTGAGCACGTGATTTAACATATTTTAGCATCAGTTCCTTTACCTGTTAAATGGGTTGAATAACACCTGCCTTATAAAGAACCTTTTCAAAATACAAAAAGAAAGAAAAAGCTCATTTATATACAGAAAGACACAGTAGGTAGGAAGTAAGGAATAGCAGGACAACTTCTCAAAATATGATCTAGTTTTGTTTGTATTCTATAGTTTCAAACTCAACTCTATGTGCCTGTTATTTGAAGTTTTTATGTCCTTCCTTGTTCCACCTTAAAACTGACAATAGAGTAAGAAAGCTTGGAGATTATAACATATATGTGCCAAATTGTTAAATGTGCCCTTAGTTATTATAGATACTAGGCAAAGAAGAAATTGTGAATATGTTGAAAAATATCTTACACTCTGAGAAATATGTTAGACATGACAACTGAAATTGTGCAACCCTGCTTTAAAAGACAGAGCATTATACTTGTGTCTTTGAGGAAACTATCAATTCATTTAGTGTATTTTTGTGAGTCTTTACTTAGCATGTTTTTGTTTGTGTGTTTGAATTTCTGGATATTTTTGGAAATACCGCCAGATTTTCTCAATGAAATTGGAGATGGAAGATAATGCATATCAGAGCAAAAATTGCACTGACAATGTTAAACAGGTAAGGAAGACTTTAGTCAAGACTATAGCAACAGGGGAGAAAGGCCAAAACTAAGTCTGAATTTAACTCCACTGAAACAGTGGTAAGGTTTTGAGGGCTGCAGTGAACTAGTGGGTTTGTTAATTGGCTTCATCTATATATTTTTAAAATATATTTTTATTGATTTCAGAGAGAAAGGGAGAGGGAGACAAAGATAGAAACATCAATCATTGATCAGCTGCCTCCTGCAAGCCCCACACTGGGGATGGAGCCCACAGTCCCGGCATGTGCCCTAACTGGGAATCAAATCATAACCTCCTGGTTCATAGATCGACGCTCAGCCACTGAGCTATGCCTGCCTGGCTATATCTTTACAAAGATATCCTTCTGAAAGATAGGGGTGTTGTCCCCTTAATAATTACATTTCAAAGAGATGGTTTCCAGATTTTTGAGAAAGACATTTTCAGTTTGTAAAACTGGCTAGGGGCTTTTTCAAAATATACAATCACTTCAAAAAAGCAGAGCAGAAAATTTACAGTTACAAGTCTTCTAAAGTAAATGCTTTAAGGAAAAAGAGGTTAGGGGCCTAGAGTCAGGAAAAAGCCTCTAAAATGTAGACATACAATGGGGAACATTAGGCCTTCTTGGTCATGGGACTGGAGAAATGTACACTAGCAACTTCATTTTTACTTTCAACTTCTAAAAATGTAGTTAGAGAAATATGGAAAAATTTTAAGATTTGTTCAAGCTTTGAGATGTTGATTATATTATTCAATTATGGTCAGTATAGTATTAACTGTTCTGTATGTTAACAAAATTACAAAATATTTAATATTATAATTTCTCTTGTGACCTTAAATAAAATGGGTAAGCACTCACCATTTTCTGATATTTTATAATTATCAATAATTTATATAAAATTTACATTATACGTAATTTGGTTACCTGATATCTGATAAAATTCATTTGGAAATTTGACATTTGGAAATAATACTATTAAAGGCAGTTATGTTTTACATGCTTTCTATGCTCATTTGATACAATAAGCATTTATCAGCATTGTCTCACTTAACATTATAATAAATATTATCCCAGATTCACAGATAAGAGAGAAATTAAAACTTGTCAGAGGATCAAAGGAAATACAAAGAATTATCTCACTGGTCCCAACCTTTCTTTTACTATTTAATACCCTGTCTCCAGATACCATCTTCTCTCTTTTGTGAAAACTGATTTCTTCATTGATATTTTAATCATATACTTAGCTAAGTCATTGACAAAACACATCCAAGTTCTATGCAATTAAATTATTGAATGCATTATCTGTTTAAAGTAATAGGCTATTTATAACTTTTACCAAAAATTAAATTCTGCATTTTGCTTAACCTAAAGGACTCTGCATATTATAAGAAAAATTGAATACAAATTGAAAATTATACTTGAATGTCATAGGTTTATTAGACTATGGCAATAGGACGAACTTTTTTGATGTACATAAAGATCATAAATCTTAAATTCAAACGCTACAACATTTAGATCTTTTCAGTAAGATATGTAGGATGGTGGGGCAATTAGCATATAATGCTGACAATCTAACCTTTTTGAAATAATGCTGTGGACATAAATCAGGTAAGACTCATAGCTGCTGTTCATATCCCTTTCTTTTACTGGTATTGCATCAACTATTGTGTTTACTAGTACTACATAAGGCTGTTTTGTAAATGTGTTGCTTCATGCAGCCACCTTCATTAATTATATTAGCTAGATCTTCCGGATTTTTTGCTGCAGCTTCTACATCAGCACTTGCTGCCTCACCTTGCATTTTTATGTTATGGAGATGTCTTCTTTCCCAAAACCTCATCAACCTCTGTTAGCTTTCAATTTTTCTTCTGTAGCTTCCTCACCTCTCGTAGCCATCATAGAATTGAAGAGAGTTAGGGCCTTCCTCTGGATTAGGCTTTGGTTTAAGGGGATGTTGTGGCTGGTTTGATCTTCTATCCAAACCACCAAGACTTTCTCCATGTCAGCAACATGGCTGTTTCACTTTCTTGTCAGTCAGGGCTCACTGGAGTAGCACTTTTAATTTCCTTCAAGAACTTTTCCATCACATTCAGAACACGGCTAACTATTTAGTACAAGAGGCCTAGCGTTCAGCCTAGCTTGCCTTTCCACATGCCTTCCTCACTAAATCATTTCTAGCTTTTGATTTAAAGTGAGATGTGACTCTTCCTTTTACTTGAACGCTTTGAGGCCACTGTAGGGTTATTTACAATGTTGTTGTGTCTCAGAAAACAAGGAGGCCGAGGAGAGGGAGAGAGATGGGGGAAAAGTCATGCAGTGGAGCAGTCAGAAAAAACACAAAATTTCTCAATGAAGTTTGCCATCTTCTATGGGTGTAGTCCATGGCGCCCCAAAACAATTACAATAGCAACAACAAAGATCGGTGATCCCAGATATCCATAACAAATATCACAATAATTTGAAAAGCTTACAATATTGTGAGAATTACTAAAATGTGACACAGAAACACAAAGTGAACAAATTTTGTTGGAAAAATGGACTTGCCCGGTGCAGGTTTGCTACAAACCTTCAATTTGTAAGAAACATATTATCTGCAAAGCACAATACAGTGAAGTGCAATCAAACGAAGTATGTCTATACTTATGATTGAGAGTGATAAGCAGTTTGTGCTAGCATGCAGCTATCAGTAATGTGGTATTTATGCCTGAACAAACATACTAGTGTGAACCCTCTGAAATGAAAGGGCAGATGGTAGAAGGCCAGGTATGCGCTGAAGAATCTATTACATAAAAACAAAGAAAAGATAGTTTGTGAAGTAGGGGGCAAAAATTTGTTTCATTAGCAATTAAAAATTTGGATTCTCAGTTTTTCCATACAGAAGGCAGCTTCGTGTCATAATTAAAGACATTTCCACGGCCCTGAGTCATAGTGCCTGTTCTTGCATTTACATGTAAGTCTCTGTAACTATACCTTTTCAATAGTAAAACAATAGTTATTTTCTTTTGGATGGCTTTGAGAATTAAATGGGATAGTGTGTTGAAAGTACTCAGTACAGTACTTTGCATACTGCTCTCATAGTATTAGCTGTTACTGTTTTTAATAGGGATGACAATCTTTATCCAAGTATCTTAATATTTTGCAAAGGTTTAGAGATGAAAATGGATTTTAATTTGGTATATAATCTTAGGGGAAGTTACAATGAAAATTTAAAAATCACCATTCCTGTTAAACCTTTACTTAGTAAAAACCCCAGTACAGCATAGCTCATTCGGCTTTCTAGGGGGCAGACATTGTATTCTCTTTAGGCAGTCTATCATGATATATGTCAGAATGCCATGCAATATATATTAAATTGGAACTAAAATATGCTTGAATATAATGATTTCATCCCAGTTTCAGAAATAAAAGTCCCTGTCTCTTTTGGGGTACTTTGGTCATTTTAGCTTTTCTAATTAAATGATATTTTCTCCCTCACTGTGATGTGTGTGTTACTTCTGTAGTGTTCAGCTGTAGCAACTTTAACTAGGACACTTAACTGGAATATTTAACTATCCTTTTGATATCCCCCTGAGTTTAAATAGCTAATATACCTCACATGGAGACCCACATTCCTTACAATGAGAAGTAATCAGTTGCAGTTTCACTAATGGTTTTATATGAAATATTAATAAAGGGAATAGAAAACAAAAGAAGAAAATAAAATTTTTAAAAGATATGCTATTTAGCGTAACTTGGCTCGAAGACAAATGGAGTACTTAGACATAGAACAGGATAGAAAAATAAAATAGATGGGTAGCAAAAAGTTGTAAGGGGCTTTTAAATTTTTTAATTAATGAAAACAGCAGAAATAGAACTTTATAAAATAATATAACAGTCACTGTTATAAGACTATTCCATTCTTTGCAAAAAGTTGTCATGTACATTTTTTTTTTCATTTTAATTTTACAGATCCACTGTGACACATTTCAAGCTGGTGGTGTTACATAATTTTTTAAAATATGTCATTTGATCTGTTCCCTAGTTTAAGGATTTAAAGAGCAATGACTAACGCCCAGGTCTAATTGACTTGTGGTGTTATGAATTTATTTCATGTTAGCATGAACTTCCAAATTTCTCAACCTAAATCTGTCAAAATCTCACAAAGTTGCATATCAACATTTTCCCTCTAAATATGCAGCATAGAGTATTTAGATTTTTAATTAACGTAATTTTAAAACAAACAAAAGCTTTATCTAATAAATTTTGTAAAAGCTCTTAACCTACTACTTAGCATTACCTCTATGTCATCAAAATTTACTGTTAATCACATTTCTCAAACTGTGATCATTTATTCCTCTAATTCTCACCATATGTTAGTTGTTGCTATTATCTATTCTGTTCTTTCTATAGATGCTGAATGGAAGACTCTAAACACAGATGACCAGATAGTGTGACATATGTTGGCATTCAGCATTCTCACTTTATGAGAGTACTTAAGTCTTCATTTTTGTCACTCAAAGTGTTTAGATGAATTACTTCATTTTTTCAGGACACACTAATTCATCAGTTTTTAATGATCAGTACATGATTATGCATTCTGTTTCTTACTCTCTTTTCTTCAATAACTGAGGTCACTGTTTGGTAAAAATGGCATATCTTTTTCATTGAGTAAGGCAGAATGGTATAAAAATCTAACTAAATGGCAGAATATTTTTCTAGATTTATCTGTGTGTATACAGACATATCAATAGATAAACAGATGTATGTATGTTGTATGCATGTAATAAAGAACTTCCCTGACCCCTGCCCTGAATGAAGATTTTATTCCATCCTGTAATATTAAATGGCACTTATTTTCTATAGACCTCAAAATGTATATATTTTCATTAAAAAAACCATATTTTCTTGATTTTGACCACTTCTGATACCAGTAATTCCAAGTTCCCAGTACTGATTCTCCTGAATCATTTCAATAGGCCTCTTGTCTCCCTGCTTCATCTTTTTCTCTTTCACATTTCTCCACAGTGGTGAGAATTACCCAACAAACATTAACATCAGACAATTTTGTCCACTCACTCAAAACCTTAGAATAGGTTGCAGTCACATCTATTCATATAAAAGGCTAGTGGCCGGCCATCTGTCCATCCGACTGGCCAACTGACCGGCCGGTACATATGACGAACACTGGCAATTTAAAAATAAATGTTGACTTGCGCACGCACGATACATATAAAGCTCTCGCTGACACCAATCGCACGCGATGCCAGAATTTATCTGAAGACCAACTATTGGCACAACGTACCTCTGAAGCTGAAAGTGGCATCATTGACAAAATACATCTGAAGACCAACTGTCTTTCTTCTAATTAACTTCCTCTCAATGTGCATGAATTTGTGTACCAGGCCACTAGTCTATAATAAAACACCACTCCTTAGCATGGCCTGTGAGGTCCTACCTGAACTGTCTTTCTAAGAGCATCTCCAAACAGTTCTCAGGTACATCAGGTCCAGTCACTCAGAATTTCTTGCTATTGCTAGAATAATCTTGGGTTAATTCTCCTCTGGGCCTTGACACTTGCTCTTTTCTCCCCTGAGATTATACTTCAGCAGGGTATTTATTTATTTTTTTTTTAATGTATTGCTTTTATAATTTGGTTAGATCTGTGCTAAAAATATATCTCCAAAGAGGAACTACCTGCCCAACCTAAAACAGCCAGTTTTATACCCTACTCCTTCCCCCACTTTATGTTTCTTCATGACACTTATATTTTCCAAAAGTTATGATTACCTGGCTAATTTTACTGAATGCACTCCCTATGGAATGCAAACTCGAAGAGAGCAGAGGATATGTTTCTTTTATTTGCAGTTTTTTTCTGCAACAACAGAGTGACACTTGGTGGGCATAATAAATATCTGTTGAATGCATAAATATAAATATAGGCTGATGAAATAAAAAACTTCTGTGCAAATTATCTTTAAAATAAAATATATTGAGTTGAATATTTTATTATTATTATTATTATTATTATTAGTTAAGGTATTACAAATGTGTCCTCATCCCCCCCCCATCAACCCCCAATTTCCCCCGCCGCCCCACACACTCATGCTCCCACCCCCCTGTTGTCCATGTCCATTGGAGTTGAATATTAATTTAATTAAAATTTAAGTCAACTAGGCCTGACCAGTGTTCCTAAGTGGTTAGAGCATCAGCCTGCTCATCAAAGGCTTTCAGGTTCAATTCCCATTCAAGGTCATGTCCCTGGGTTGCAGGTCCATCCCCGGCCCCCCATTCAGGGTGAATGCACAGCCTTTTGGTGTACTGGACAGCACTCCAACTAATTGAGCCACTGGACCAGGGCTAAATATTGTTTGTTTTTCCCTGAGATAAGATGTGCCCTGTGAATTTTTCAAATAGAGTCTCTATTTCAGAAAATTTCCTTTTTTATCTTCGAATGTACTTTCTTTTCCATTTGAACTGTATTTTCTTTTGGGTTATAGTCTTTACACCTCAGATATATCTATCAATATTTTTAAAGACAGGTGGCTTTTGAGGATATTTTGCCAATATAAGCACTTGATGAGTTTTAAAATCCACTCCCTAGGGAAGAGTGACATTTATATGTCTTTGCTATAAGATTGATTGTATATGTGTCCAAAAACTAATAAAGTAAAGCACTCTTCATGGCAGAATACCAGTTCTAATTCTTTCCAGGAGCAAAAAAAGAAACTGTAATGCATTATATTTGGCAATCAATTATGACCTAATTCATTACCAAAAATTACATAAATACAACATTACTAAACAATTCTTTTTTAAAAAATATATTTTATTGATTTTTTACAGAGAGGAAGGGAGAGGGATAGAGAGTTAGAAACATCGATGAGAGAGAAACATCGATCAGCTGCCTCCTGCACACTCCCTATTGGGGATGTGCCCACAACCAAGGTACATGCCCTTGACCGGAATCAAACCTGGGATCCTTGGGTCCGCAGGCCGACGCTCTATCCACTGAGCCAAACCGGTTAGGGCTAAACAATTCTTACTAATCAATTATTCAATGAAGTCAAGTCTTTTAGACAAGCACTGATTTTTATGTGTAAACACTTTCTATAAACATCACTCTCATTGATGATGAAATTTTCAGGAGGTACCTGAAGTAAATCAATATGTTAACAAAACTAAAATGAATGAGAATTCAGTGAAGCCATCTTTGGTTCCAAACTATAACTGTTAGGTAAAAGTGTTACTTTATTCAAGATTCAAGATTATTTTCAAATAAGCTAATGGGTAGGACGTGTTGCTTCAAATTATTTTTTGAGTAGTTTTTCTACTCACAGTTACTGAGGGAGAGTGAAAATAAAGGAGAATAGATAGATAACATATTGAACTTTAACTGTGTATATTGGCAACCATTATACATAGGTAGATATTTTCTTATTTAAGGGTGAATATAAAAGGTTAAGATGCCAAAAATAAAAGAAACATAATAAAACTTACCTTGAGGCTCTGTTACTAGAGACGGTGTAAGGGCATTTTTACTCTGAATGCTATGATCATGCTAACCATAGCAAAGTGCTGCTTCGAGGAGTGGTACAGCATCAGGCAATGCTAACCTCCTAACAAACTGCACATAGCATACCCTTTCTTAGTCTTCTCTGTATGACATATAATTATAACCAGCTCTATCTGCTTACACCAAGCAAACTTAAATCACTAATCACATACTCCTTTGTCAGCCACATGGCAGGTATTTAAATTGTTTTGTTCTGAAACAAACAAACAAACAAAAAACCCCCACACAACACAAAACAAAAAAGCGCACATTTCACTTTAGTTCGTATAAATTAGTACTATGTTCTTCTTTGTTTTAAATATAATTTTATTGATTTCAGAGAGGAAGGAAGAGGGAGATAGAGATGGAAACATCAATGATGAGAGAGAATCATTGATCACTATGATAATGTCTGAGGCAGGCAATTTTGTGGAAGCTTTGTGCTCTGGGATTGCAATTTGAAACCCAACACACTAGGTCAGTGGTCGGCAAACTGTGTCTCGCGAGCCACATGCGGCTCTTTGGACCCTTGAGTGTGGCTCTTCCACAAAATACCACGTGCAGGTGCGCATGTACAGTGCGATTGGAATTTCGTGGCCCATGCGCAGAAGTCGGTATTTTGTGGAAGAGCCACACTCAAGGGGCCAAAGAGCCGCATGTAGCTCATGAGCTGCAGTTTGCTGACCACTGCACTAGGGCATAGTGAAAACAAAATTAGTTCCAAAGGGATGCTGGGTTAACTCATTCATCAACTATTTTAAGCAATTATATATACAGCAATTAGGCAGAAGAAACTAGATGAATGGCATTTCCTTGTTGAAGGAAATATATGCCAATCAATAAATAAATAACATACGATTACAACTGAGAAAAGTGCTATTAAGAATAATTGTATTGTTTTATGAAAGAATGAAAGAGGGAAATTTAAACAACCCGGAATAACAGGAAACGCTTTCCTAAGGAAGTACATATTGTCAGAAGTCGGAATAAGTTAAAAGTTTAAAAGATTTTCCCCATCACTTTAGTTGGGGTGAGAAAAAAAGAAATGGAAGGGACTGAATGGGGAACAAAAGAGTCTAATTAGGAAGCTATTTCAGTCGTATTGGTAAACAAAAAATAATAGGAATTGA
Source organism: Myotis nattereri (assembly GCF_964212035.1). NCBI lineage: Eukaryota > Metazoa > Chordata > Mammalia > Chiroptera > Vespertilionidae > Myotis > Myotis nattereri. The sequence continues at coordinate 23,529,882 of NC_138088.1, forward strand.
GTAGTGGGAGTGAAGGTAGAGAAAAGCAGATGGACACTTGAAATCTATTTAGGAAGCAAAATATCTTTATATCGTTTTTAAAAATAGGTATAATATGCCAAGGCAGATTTTGTCAATGTTTTTTTAAAGTGTGCTATTGGACGCTAATAAACAAATATACCAATGAATTTCAATAGTTTCCTGAAAGAAATCAGACCATTTTATGGGAACATGTCATATTTAAAGTGCCATTACTAAGGGAACAGACACACTATCCTATATAATCCTATATAATAAAAACCTAATATGCAAATCAACCGAATGCTGGAATGACCGGCAGAACAATTAGTTGCTATGATGCACACTGACCACCAGGGTGTAGACACTCAATGCAGGAACTGCCCCCAGCCCACAGGCCCAAGGCCAGCAAAGGCGGTGCCAGCGGGCGCCCCCCTGATCGCCCTGCAGAGGGAGGCTATTGGCAGCAGTGGTGAGGCCAGCGAGTGGGCAGTGCCAGGCCAGCCAAGGCAGGTGCCAGCAGAGGCCCCCCATCACCCCACCGGTCACCCCACAGATTGGCCCCGATTGCCGGCCAGGCCTAGGGACCCTACCCATGCACAAATTTTGTTCACCGAGCCTCTAGTTCAAAAATAAATGATTTAGAGATAAGTCATTATAAATATAACAAAAATAAAAAAATATTTTTGGTAGTTTACAAAGTTAGTTAATTAATTGATACTCCTCTTTATACTTTTTGTATTCCTCAGTAATCTAATATTTTTCTATAATATTTTGTTTGCTAGCCTTTATAAATTGTTAGTGTAATAATTTCTGCTGCTCTACATTCACATTCTTAAATGCCTATGGCACAGCTTAAACTGAAATGTCTCACAACAAAATACTGTTTCTTAAACTGAAATTTGGGCATATAAAAGCTTGTTTTATTTTTCTCTATAATTATACATATATTATAAATACTTTTTATGTTCAATATATGCCAAATATATATCTTTAAAAGAGAATGAAAAGAAAATAATTTGAAAAATCACAAAAAGAGAACTTGAAAACAAAATCCTAATTTTCCAAGGCAATACTTCAACACACAGAATAGATATTTTAAAAATATATCAGACCGTTAGGTAATAGATATAAATGAATTGCTGAAATGTTAAAAGTTATTTATGTACTTTTTTATATTTTCATTATAAATATGCCTTACTTTTGCAATAAGACACATACACACATAAAGCTGACATTAATTTTCGCAGAATATCTTACAAATTTCAAGCAGAAAGACTTCAAAAGTCTCTCTTTTGCCTCCATTTTATATTTTAAAGCTGAAATTAGATACATGTTTTAAACAAAACTTTTTTACAAACAGGATTTCTACTAATTTATTTGATTCCCCTAAAATCCTAAAAACTAAAGTATTTATATTAAATAGCCCACTAGTATTATATGCACACTTACTTGATAAAGGATTTTCAAAATGAGAATATCAGGGCTTAAAGGAATTTTTATACCTAGAATGTACATATGTGTTTACACATCCTGGATTTTGCCTGCTTGAAAAACACCTAAAAGGTGTAGAAGTAATTGAAATTCAGATGATTTTCACCCAATTGCTCCAGTTCACATTTAAACAAGTTACTGACCTGCTGTCACTTCCTGCTTTTTCAGTCCTGACAGATTCTCTGAATTGGTCACAGATTTTTGTGTCATCTATTTTTGCGTTCTTATCACATTGAAGGACAATGTCAAGAAAGTTGAAGTTACTCTGAAAAGCTTAGAGACATGAAGAAAAGTCTATTGAAATGAGGGGTAAATTAACATACCTTTTCACCATTCAAAGAGTTGAGGAATTACAAGGCTTTCTACACGTTGACATCTCATAGACATTGCACAGGAAAATTTTATGCCTTTTTATTTGCAAAATTTAAAACAGACAAAATTTTCCCATGAAGTAAAAATAAGTGGGGAGTTAGTGGAGATGTTTTCCATTTTTGTATAATCTTTCTAGACCAGGTTCTAGAAAAATATAAAAGCCACTTGGGTGTGGGGTGGAGAGGGTCAATGAGGAAAAAAGGGGACATCTATAATACTTTCAATAATAAAGATTTTAAAAAGCCACCTCACAAGATTTTTATTATTTAACTAGAGGCCCGGTGCATGAAATTCATGCACGGGTAGGGTCCCTAGGCCTGGCCAGCGTTCAGGGCCAATCTGTGGGGCGACAGATGGGGGGATTGGGGGACCCCTGCTGGCACCCGCCTTGTCCAGCCTGGGGCCTGCGGGCTGGGGGTGCGTCTGCACCCTGGTGGTCAGTGCATGTCATAGCGACCGGTCATTCCACCGGTTATTCCAGTTCAGTCTATTTGCATATTAAGCTTTTATTATATATGATGTGCTTAGATAACCTTGATAGAAATGATGGTTTTGATGCCGTTGTAATAAGCTGTTTAATAGGAGAGGAAGAAATGGAAGACTATATATAGGTGTGCCACTATATAGCTTTGCCAAAGAGCTGCATTTAACACTCCCCCAGTCTGTTCCCTGCTGATTGATGGGGGAAGGGACTAGACAGACTTTAGACACATGCCCAGTAAAGGAATGAGTGATGTGGGAAGGTACCTTCCTGTCTGCCAATCATATCTGGGAACAAATTAGTGGCCAGGATGGGTGTGAACACTGCAAGTATGAGAAACCTAAATATTTAAACTTACAAACAACAGAAGTTTGCTCTCTTAGCTCTCTTCTCCCTCTCATGTGTCAGGTTCATGGCTCGCCTGTGTCAGGGGGATGTGCTCCCCTGTGCCCACATGGCACACTGCATGCTGGACTCCACACATGGACTAATGGAATGTGGCCTAAATGCTGAATCACCGCTGGCTGCAACATGGGATGGAAGCTCTGGACAATGGCCCTATTTCTGCTCTGCTGGGACCCCAGCTACACCTTTTCCAGGACTGGCTTCAAGGGCAAGGGAATTTGGAACCTGAAAACTCCACAGGTAATTCCACACCAATAAAAACCTTCTACCACTTCTCAGGTTCCTGTATGAATCTTAGGAAATACATTTTCTGAAGATATTGCAAGAACCTTACTCCACGAGTGACCAGGGAGTTTAATTTTCCAATAACAGTTTTAACATATTATTTTCATATGCTCTATTTTTAATACCACAAAAATGTTCTTCATTTATTCATAAATGTAGCTTGATTATCAGATACTGACTGTATAACTAAAACATACCATTAGAAGATAGCACGGGCATAACAGAAGCACAAAATACTTCCTCTGCCCTCAATATGTTAATATACTCTCAATGGTAAATTAAAACCACCTTATGAAACAGTTGTTAATTTAATCAGATAGTTTGTGATAATTCTCTTACAATCATTGATCTTTATTTGATGAATAATAGTTCAGAAGAAGAGCTAAGTGAAATGGAGATAAGAAATTTATCTGATATAGAATTCAGAATAATGATTACAAGGATGCTCAACAGCATGAAAAAAGATACAGAAACTGTGAAAATAGATCAGTTGGAAATGAAGAATGACATAGCACTAATAAGGAACACATTAGAAGAAACACACAGCAGATTAGGGGAAACTGAGGATCAGATAAGGGAATTAGAAGACAGGGTAGAAAAAATCACTCACTCAAAGAACTGAAAAGAATTTTTATGTGCTATTTTCAAATGTATCCAGAGTGTACCACAGGTTCAAATTTGCAATAACATATTTAAATTAATTCCTAGAAAACACAACTATATTTTCCTGAAGATGTTTTTTATTCACCAAATGTTGACAGGAAAATAAAGAATTATTTTTATAGTTTCCATGATATAATTGTTTTTAATATTGAATGGACTAACTATAGAGACTCCTAAAATTTTTTATTTAAATATTTATCCCATCGATCAGACCATCAAACCTCAGAGGGACGGTAGGGGAGGGTGAGGGTAAGAGGGAGATGTCAACCAAAGGACTTTTATGCATGCATATAAGCCTAACCAATGGACACAGACACCAATGGTGTGAGGGCATGAGTGGGGGGCAGTAGGAGGGCAATGGGAGGATAAGGACGCATATGTAATACCTTAATCATTAAAGAAAAATAAATAAATATTTATTTATCTGTGAATGAAAAGGATTAACTTTCTCAAAATAGTTTAAAATATTTATTTAAAAATATGACCCTTAGAAATGATGATGAATTGATAGTTTAATAAGTTAAAATTCTTTTTACCAGATAGAATTTTTTTATAGAAAGATTTAAATAAATAATATGAGAAGAGTATATTTGCAAAGAGGAAGCAAACAATTAAACTTAAGAACTGATTTTTCTCTCCATAATTAAAGTTCTTTAAAAGCATCACTAGCCATATTTTAGGAACCATGGTTCTGAACATATTAGCAAAAATCTCATAAAAATATAAATGTAGCTAATTGATTAATTGACCAAAGCAGTGGGGGTTGCAAATCTGTGAGGGTGGTGAGCCTAAGTGCTGGGACTTCAGATGGTTGCCTAGAAATTAAGTGACAGCAATCTAATTCTAAATGAAGTAAGTTAGATTTTAAAAGCCTTCAGATAGACTCAAATCAGATTGCTTGCTGCAGGAGCCTAGCATTATGACAAGAATGGATGTTCATGACACACTGATCTACTTAAGGCATGGTTATTATGTCAAAACTGCATGCACCGATATAGTCAAAATACAACCTGGTTTATCTGAAAGTACTCTGAGAACCATCATCCTTCAATAAACAAATAAAGCTTTGCTGCTACTTCCCCTGAAGCAGCATGGCTTCGAAAAGAAGCCACCCGTAGCCAAGAAATGCCAGCAACTGACTGTCTTTTGACTTTGGATTTGGAGATCAGTCTGACACCACTTTCCACAGTGTCAGAAGTCACAGGGAATTTCTCCTGATCAGCATTACAGTGCTTCTCATCATACCAGGCTTTGTCACCCTGGAGTGATCCTTAAGGACACTGCACACACCATTTTAACTGTATTTTAAGTCAGACAGTCCCACACAAATGCAGAAAATTTGGTAAACACTGGCTCAGCCATTGGTACATGACACTCAGGCAAAACACAGACAGATAGAAACTGAATTATAAAATAAAGCATACATTTGGATTTTGTTTCTTTATTAACTGGAGTTCAGCTTGTTGTGTCCTAAGGCATACATAATGTAAACTAAACTAAAGTGTTATTCAAATGAGGGGAGGAAATGAAATATTTTGCTAACTCAGCTTTTTTATCTTATTAATTTATTCATTTACTTATTTAACCTTTGACTCCCTCACTCAATTTTCCTCCCCACCTCTGGCAACTGCCAGTCTGTTCTCTGTATCTATGAGCTTGTTATTGCTGTGTGTGTGTGTGTGTGTGTGTGTGTGTGTATGTGTGTGTTTAGATTTTACATGAGAGACTATATGGTATTTGTTTTTCTTTTTTTTTTTTAAAAATAGATTTTGTTGATTTTTTTACAGAGAGGAAGGGAGAGGGATAGAGAGTTAGAAACATTGATGAGAGAGAAACATCGATCAGCTGCCTCCTGCACACCCCCTACTGGGGATGTGACTGCAACCAAGGTACATGCCCTTGACCGGAATCGAACCTGGGACCCTTCAGTCCACAGGCCGACGCTCTATCCACTGAGCCAAACCGGTTAGGGCGGTATTTGTTTTTCTTTGTCTGACTTATTTCACTAGGAATAATACCATACAGGGGCATCCATATTGTTGCAAATGACAAAGATTTATTTTTTATGGCTGAATTATATATACAATTTCCTTACAATTCATCCATTGATGAACACTTAGGTTTTCCCATTAATGGCTATATGTATATATATATATATACACTAGGGGCCCGGTGCACGAAATTCGTGCACTAGGTGTGTGTGTGGGGGGGAGAGTGTCCCTCAGCCCAGCCTGCCCCCTCTCACATACTGGGAGCCCTCAGGCGTTGACCCCCATCACCCTCCGATCGCCTGATCGGCCCCTTGCCCAGGTCTGACGCCTCCGCCAGAGGTGTCAGGCTTGGACAGGGGACCCCCATCTCCCCCCGATCACTGGCTCTGGCCCCAGCCCAGGCCTGAGGCCTCTGGCCCAGGAATTATGCCTGGGCAGGGGACCCCCATCTCCCTCTGATCGCTTGCTCCACCCCCCGCCCAAGCCTGACGCCTCTGACCCAGGCTTCAGGCCTGGGCAAGGGGACCATCATATCCCCCCAATCCCCAGCTCTGCCCCCCGCCCAGGCCTGATGCCTCAGCCAGAGAACTTGACCCTCATCACCCTCCGATCACCAATCACCGGATCGGCCCCTTGACCAGGCCTGAGGCCTCCGGCAGAGGTGTCAGGCCTGGGCAGGGGACCCCCAGCTCCCCGTGGTTGCAGGCTCCGCCCCTGCCCAGGCCTAACGCCTCTGGCCTAGGCTTCCGGCCCGGGCAGCGGGGACCTGCAGTGGCAGCGGGGGGCGCCGCGATCGTGGGCTTCGCTTTGGGCCCAGGCAAGGGACCCCTAGCTCCTGGGACTGCCAGCTTTGACCGTGCCCAGCTCCCATCACTGGCTCCACCCCTACTTCCTGCTATCACTGGCCAGGGAGGCAAAGGCGCCTGATTCTCCGATCATGGCTGGGGGGGCAGGGCAAAGGCGGCCCCAGGGCCGCCTTTGCCCTGCCCCCCCCAGCTCTTAGCTCCCCCCTGGGTTTCCGATCACTGTCAGTGGCAGGGGGCTTCTTCCTGCTTTCCCTTTCGCCTCCCTGCATTGTGCCTACATATGCAAATTAGCCGCCATCTTGTTGGCAGTTAACTGCCAATCTAAGTTGGCAGTTAACTGCCAATCTTAGTTGGCAGTTAATTTGCATATAGCCCTGATTAGCCAATGAAAAAGGTATCGCCATACGCCAATTACCATTTTTCTCTTTTATTAGTGTAGATATATATATATATATATATATATATATATATATATATATATATAAGCTTAAGTGACTGTTATGACTGAACGACCGAACGACCAGTTGACCAGTCGCTGTGATGCACACTGACCACCAGGGGGCAGATGCTCAATGCAGGAGCTGCCCCCTGGTGGTCAATGCGCTCCCACAGTGAACCTCCTGCGACCAGCTAACCTCCCCCAGTCCCTCCCCACGGCTAGCCAACCTCCTAGGGTCCCCCAGCTGGTCAACATCCCACGGTCCCTCCCCTCAGCCCTCTCCCTGGCCAGCAGGCCATGAGCGGGACTGGGAGAGATGGTCTCGATGGGCCCTGATTGCTGACCAGGCCTAGGGACCCCACCTGTGCATGAATTCATGCACCAGGCCCCTAGTTGTAAATAATGCTGCATTGAAGCTAGTGGTGCAAATATCTTTTCAAGTTAGGGTTTTCATTTCCTTCTGATAAATACTCAGATGTGGAATAGCTGGACTATATTGTAGCTCTAATTTCATTCAATTTTTTCAGGCACCTCCATTCTGTAAGTTGGCTACACCAATTTACATTCCCAGAACAGTGTACTTTTTAATAAAATAAACTAGAAAGAATATGAAAGTTAATTTTACAGAAATGTATGATGTAAAATATTAGACCAAAGTGGTATTTTTATGAAGTTGCTCACAAAGTAAGGTACCCCCCCTTTTTCTTTCCTTTTTTACCTGAGCTTCATTTCCTCTTAAAATAGATGTGTGGCTAATTTAAAAATGACCTCATTCTGAGGGATCTGGACGCTATTATTTCCTAGCTCCTTCTTTGCCTAAGTCTAATAGAAGAATTGATTTTTCTTCCAGAGTAAATGATTTAGGATGTTATTCTGTTGAAATTTCTAGGACGTCAATATAATAACAATCCTATGTAATAAAAGCCCAGTGACTAAAACAGTGGAACAACCAGAACGACCAGAGACCAGAACACCACAGCCCCTTGCCCAGGCTGGCCCCTCCCCCCAGGGAGCAGATAGGGGTGCCCCTAGGCAACGTGATAAGGTGAGAGTTTGATGGAGGAAAGTCAAAGAAATAGGGGGGAAGGTCTTAAGGGTCTGCGGGGTTGGGTGGTTGGCCTGAGGTAGGTTTGGAGGGTGCTGGGGAAGAAAGAGGAAGATCCGATTGGAAAATGGCTTAGCACAGTACCTTTCTCATTGCAAACCAGGACGGTGCCAGCCATAGACTGAATGGGTGGTTGTTTCATGAGTGCGCTTGGGACCGACATGTTCATAGCAGCGGCAGTACTCCTGAAACTTCACTGATTCCAAATAGTAAACAGCTATCAACGTCAAAGAACAGAAAAATCCTCTCCAACTAGAGGCCCTGGACGTTGCAACATGACTGAAGGAAACACCACTTAAGGAGGAGTTAGAAAAACTGGAAGTGTGTGACCAGAGGACTGTGGGATTGTGAGGATGCCCGTTATTGTGCATGTACATAGTTAGCCCTATAGTCCTCAGTCGCGTTGAATTTGGACATGACTTCTGGCGGGAAATTGTTTCTATTGAGGTTTGCTGTTCCCTTGCGGTAAAAATATCAGAATTAAAGGTTTCCTTTGTTACCTTGGTTTGAAACGGAGGAAAATGGGATAGTGACGAATAAGAAACTTTGGAGATAGTGAAGGGAAATTTGTCCAGACTGTTGAGAGCTCAGAATTAGAGTTTAATTGGGATAGAAATCCTGCTAATAGCACCTGATGCCTGAAATCTCAGGACTCTACTTTTCGGTTTTCTAGTTCAAGTTTTTGGAGACTGTCTATTAAAACATTACTGGTTGGAAAGTGTTTGTTTAGAAGCCCACAAGTATTAAGTATTTGCTGTGTTTACCATGCTTAGCTCTCTGTAAGGAATATGGAATAATGTTAGACATCTCATATTCTCAAGACGCTTGAATTTTAAAATAAAAAAATAAAGAAGAAATATAAATATTAAAAATAAAAAAAGAAGAAGCTTAAGTTTTATTCAGGAAGTCTTCAAGGGCTATCCTATATAATAAAAGCCCAGTACACAAAATGGTGGAATGACCAGAATGACCAGTGACCAGAACACCACCGCTCCTTGTCCAGGCTGGCCCCACCCCCCAGGGAGCGGTTAGGAGCGATCAGGCAGGCAGGCAGAGGCAGTTAGGGGTGATCAGACAGGCAGGCAGAAGGGGTCAGGGGTGATGAGGCAGGCAGGCTAGTGGTTAGGGGTGATGAGGCAGGCAGGCTAGTGGTTAGGGGCAATCAGGCAGGCAGGCAGAGGCAGTTAGGGCAATCAGGTAGGCAGGTGAGTTGTTAGGGGTAGTCAAGCAGGCAGGCAGAGTGGTTAGGGGCGATCAGACAGACAGGCAAGCAGTTAGGAGCCATTGGTCCCACATTGCAAGAGGGGTGTCTAACTGCTGGTTTAGGGCCAATCCACAGAGATCCCTGCAGGATCAGGCCTAAACTAGCAGTTAGACATCCCCCGAAAGGTCCCGGATTGCAAGAGGGTGCAGGCCGGGCTGAGGGACACCCCCGCCCCCCATGCATGAATTTCATGCTCCCAGCCTCTAGTAATGTAAGAACCCTAATCAAATAAATAACCATAAAGGAAATATATGATAAAAATTTTAAAGTTTCTAAACTTTCACTCCTTTCTCTGTCTCTCCCCTTCCCTTCCCTATCTCTGTCTACACTCCTCCCCACCCACACACACAAACTGAAGAAAACTTTAGGTAAAACATCTTTACTTTTTAATGGTAGATATAAAAAAATTTAGAAAACAAAAGTCATAAAATAATACTTATTTTGGAGTTTATTGCACACAAACATTTGAAATTCTTCTAAGAAATTTAACTTTCTCACTAGTATTTTTTTAACCTGAGAGGGATTTTAGATATATAAATATTACCTTCTTGCCATAACGAAAATATCACTTTTTAGTAGAATACCAGATAGCATGGTCAAACTTCTTTCAATATTCTAAATAAAAAAAAAAATTCCCATTCCATCATATTCAGTATTCTGATCTTATTGAATTATAGAGGCTATCTAAAACATGAGTAGTTTTGTTTCTTGCAGTCTGTCATGACAGATGCACTATCTTAGCACAGTGCCTGATCTAAACGGGTGTTTGATATCTGCTGTTGAATGAATAATAGACATACTTTACATAGGGTAAAATGAGCCAGAGATTCATCAGACAGTGGCAGGAAACTGACACCATGCAGACCTGGGCATCAGAACATGGAGAAGAGAGAAGCACAGGTTAGTTACATCACTGGGTAAATTATGCTTTGTCACATACCCCTAGTGTACTGATTGATACTAAGTACTGAGATATTTAACTATCAGTGCTTTTTGAAGCTTCTGTCATCTTGGAAGTTTTCTCCTATTGAGAGGGAGTCTGTGTTGCAGATTGATGGGCCAAATATTTTATTTTCCCCATTTGGGGGATGTCTGGGGTGATGCTTGCTATCACCAGTGAAGTATAATCAAGGTTTTGTAAGATATGTCAAGGGATGAAATAATCTGTGAAAACTCTGATATATTTCCATGTATTGCTTCTCATATATTACCACTTGTATTTTTTACTTAATAAAACAGCAATTTTTTCACATCCAAATTACAGCATCATGATATATTTCTTATTTAGTATACAATATCTGATGTCTATCATATTTCATGTTCTGCTATAGTTCCTAGAGCTACTTCAGTTTATCATGACATTATGGGAGAAGCTTAGGTTGGCATACACAGTTATCTTCATGTTCATTCAGACCCCCTGCCATAACCTCAGAGCAGACATTGTGTTGAGCATTATAGATATGTAGATGGCATAAGCTCTTAGAAAAAGTAATTTCACTTAATACAGAAAAAATCAACTGTGTTCACTTTGGCAAATATGGGAAAGAGAAATCACTCAATCTAGCCTAATTTTTATTATGCTACAATCAGAGTCATAAATAACACTGGGCACAGTCCTTCAGGAAATGATGGTATTTAACTTTGTTAAAAAAAAAAAAAAAAGAAGAAGAAAGAAAAAAAATTGGCTAAGAAAACATTTCACTGGACAATGAAACATCAATAGGATAAAGCGCATGTAAAGCATAAATAACAACTAAATAGTGTTATTTAAGTAGAGAATGAAATCATTACACAATCAAAAAGATAACACATCTTGCTGGTCATTGAAGATGAAACTGCTGAATCATTTAGATATTTGGCATATACTTTGATTCACTTTTTAAAAATAGATATGCATCTGTCATACTTCATTTCCATTTTTTCTTACTTGAGTTTTATGATGCATATTATGCATATAAACCTAGGTCAAGCATACAAATAGTATTCCTATAATATTATACTTGCTGGATCTCCAGTAAATCTAGAATACTTACTGGACCCTACTGGGACAGAACCATCCAAGAATCACATTCATAATGAGGCTCTTATGTATTAATTCTGTAGGTCACATGTAGGACACAGGTATTTTATCTTTAATGTAAGTGTAAGGTGTGCTGGACGCTATGACCGATTATACTAATTAAATTGAAGGAAAGAAAAACAAAGCAAAGTAATTGGAAAAGTTTACTTAAAAATGTATCTATAAGTGGATCTCACTCCTTTTACATTCCAGGAACTTGATTAAGAATCAATAGCTCCACTCTGTCATCTGTATATTTTCTTTTTGCTCCAAAACCGATAAAAGTAATTTGAGATTTATGATAGAAAAAGTACTGTTTTATATCAGTGTCAACTAGAAGAACATGGCTTAGATAGGGACTTTATGCATACTTTTTTACATACATAACTTACACATTCAAAAAGGATCTGAAACCCAGTTCTAACTGGCTTTTATTCTCAGGGATAATTTCCTATAACAGAAAATGCTATGTATGATGTACATTCGGCCAATAATTTAATATGTGAGCAATTTTTGTGAGTAAAAACAATTAGACTTACGATTAAAGCAGCTTCCCCTTTTTGCTAAGTTTCGTTTCTTTTTTTAAAGTCTGTCCCAGTTATTAAGTCAGAAACATCTCCAAAAGGATATAGTAAAAATCATTGTTATGTATGTTATACTAGGTTGTAATATGTCATGTGATAGACCAATACAATTTTAAACTATTTAACTTTGACAAATGAGCAAAGAAAATACAATGGAGCAAAGATAGTCTTCAAAAAATTGTGATGGAACAACTAGACATTTATATTCAAAGAGTGAATGCAGACACAGATTTTTAGGCCCTTCACAAAAATTAACCCCAAATAGATCATAAGACTTAGTATAAAATAAAAAACTATAGAACTTTTAGAAGATAATATAGATGAAAATCTAGATAAACATGGGTTTGACTGTGATTTTTTTAAACACAACACCAAAGACACAATTCATGAAAAAATAACTGATAAATTGGCTTCCTTAAAATTAAAAAATTCTGCTCTGTAAAAAGCAATCAATGGAAAAGTATGCAGGTATACAAAAGAAGGATGCATGGACCTGGAGATTATTATGCTAAATTATATAAGCCAGTCAGAGAAAGACAAGTATCATATGACCTCTCTTACACGTGGAACCTAATGATCAAAATAAACTGAAGAACAAAATAGAACCAGAGGCATGGATACATGGATACATGGAACAGACTGACAGATATCAGAGGGGATAGAGGTGGGAGGGACTGGATAAAAGACAGTAAAGAGATTAGTCAAAGAACATATATGCATAGCCCATGGAATGGACAATAATGTGTTGAAGGCCAGGGAGGGAGTGGGCGGGGGCTGGGTAGAAGTGGGCAAAGCAGGAAAATGGGTGTCATCTGTAATAGTGTCAACAATTTTAAAAAAGGCAATCAGGAGAATGAAAGAAAAAAAAAAAAAGCCACAGGCTGAGATACAACATTTGTAAAATGCATACAGGGGGGCCATGACTTACAAGTGTCCCGACTAACGAGTTTTTTGAGATACCAGCTGTCTCTCCGACGATTTTTTGCATTGATTTGATAGAGTAATTTGAGTTAACGAGCTCCTTAATGAGCTCGGTCTCAGAACAAATTAAACTCGTAAGTCAAGGCCCCACTGTATCTGATAAGGGACTGTTGTGCAAAATATACAAAGAACTCTTAAAACTGTGGTTGTCAACCTTGGCTGCACATTAGAATCACCTGGGAATCTTTTTAAAATCCTGATTTCTGGGCCTAGGTGATTCTAATGTGCCAAGGTTGAGAACCACTGTCTTAAAACAACCTTATTAACAATGGGCAAAAGATCTGAAGACTCCTCATCAAGAATATACACAGATGGCAAATCACCATTAAGAGGTGCTCAAAGGTATATGGTATCAGAGAAATACAAATTAAAACAAGAAAATACCACTACACAACCATTAAAATAGCTAAAATACAAACCACGGACAACACCAAATGCTGGCAGGAATATGCAGCAAGAGGAACACTCATTCATTGCTGATTGGTACGTAAACTGGCAAATCACTTTGGAAGACAGGTTGTCAATTTCTTACAAAACTAAACATAGTCTTACCATCCAATCAAACAATTGTACTCCTTGGTATTTACCCAAGTGGAAAACTTATGTTTACACAGAAACCTGCCTGCAGATGATTATAGCAGCTTTATTCATAATCGTCAAAAACTGGGAAGCAGTCAAGATGTACTTCAGTAGGTGAATGGATAAATAAATTGTGTACAACCAGACAATGAGATATTATTCTGTATTAGTGGTGGTGATTGTGCAGTACATTATTTATTTGTTTGATTCTATCACTAATATAAAATAATGTGCTTAAATCTCTGTTCGCTACCCCACCTACTTTAGACATTTTCTGTAAATGTTTCACTATTTAAGATGAAAATGATAGAGCATCCACCTTTTCCTACAAACTCCTCCCACCGTTTGTCCTCAATACATTTGTTGCCTGTACTTTTACTTGATACTGTTTGCATTCTGTTATGTGATGACATGTCTGTCTTTTGGCTTTCTCTATAGTGTATCTCCAAATTGTAAAATATATTATATACATATATAAAGTACTAGAGGCCCGGTGCACAAAATCCGACTACTGGTGGTAGTGGGGGGGTGGTCCCTCAGCCTGGCCTGCATCCTCTCCAATCTGGGACCCCTTGGGGGATGTCCGGGCCTCAACGGGCAGTTGGACATCCCTCTTGCAATCTGGGATCGCTGGCACCTAACCTGCTTGCCTGCCTGATCGCCCCTAACCATTCTGCCTGCTTGCCTGCTTGCCTCCAACTGCCTCCCCCCCGCCACCCTATCCCTGCTGGCCTGCTTGCCCCCAACTGCCCTCCCCTCCTGGTTTGATTGCCCCTAACCACCTCTGTCTTGGCCCTGCCACCATGCTTTGTCCAGAAGGACATCGGAAGGTCTCCTGGAAGGTCTCCCGGTCTAATTAACATATTATCCTTTTATTAGTATAGATTTTAAATTGTTAAAATGTATAAACACAACATATGTATAAAATTTTCCAATATAAAGGTAAAATACTTCCTTATTAACTATGCATAGCCCCTGAAAGTTATTCATATCAAATACATTATTTTTAAAGTGATGTTTTGAAATTAATGTCTATTACTGTTAAATAAAAAGAGATGAGTAAGGGTTCTATTAGAAAAAAAAAGCACTTCTGAAGTGATGTAGTTAATCTGCATATTATTGTGCAAGAAAATGAAATATCACTTGCTAAAATTTATTTCAAAGTATTTTTCTCAGAAGAGCATTGGCTACTACAATTTAGTAATTTTATTTTCTTTATAACAAAATGCATAGATCAAGTTGATGGGCCATCAAACATTAATTGGTTATTATATAAACACATTTAACAGCTGCATTTATTTCATAAACAAAGGCAGGTCAAATATGTCACAGAATAATGGATCTAAATTAGTTGTACATAGTCTATAATTTATTATTCAGATATGAAAAATGACTTTTGGTAATGAATTTCTCATATAACTAATCAAGTTTATTTTCCAAACTCTGAAGAAACCATTAATTTGCCTTGTTATAATAATCTATTTTAATGGGCCTTTAAGAACTCCCTATATGGCTACTAACAACTTTGAATATAAAAGTTATCTCGTGTTTCATCTATTCCTAGCTTTATTTTCATTAATCATTGAAATCATTGAGGCATTGACATTTTTCTACAGAAATCAACAGCTGACTGCATTTACAAAAAACGATATGCTTAAAGTTGAAGAGCCTTCTCAGAGAGGAATGAAAAGGCATCTTCCTTGTATAGCAAGTCTTTGGCAAGGAGAGCTTGAAAATGGGCCTTCCAAAAGTCACTCACGTGCTAAGTATTCTCAATGCTCCAAAAATTCAGAACTCCAACAAATTATAGTTCTTCATTGGAAAATACATGCATTAAAGCCAGTTGTTAGTGATCTTCTAATAGTAACATTTTCCCTGAGATACTGAGACAGAAAAAAGTTAGATAGATAGGAGTGTGACCCTGGAAGGAGGAACTGAAACCATGAACCCAGCTAGGCAGAGTGACTAAGACACCCCACCTGGGTGGGGAAGGAAGGGTGCATACCAGACATGATCTTTAAAATGTATGCATATTGCTAAGACAGACAGATTCAGGTAACCAATCACAAGGCAGTGAGGCAAGCATATAAACAAAAAAGCGCATGCTTCCCTCCCCTCTCCCCCAGTGCAGCACATAATGGATACCTGACGTTCCTGTGGGGGAGCATATCCCCTGTGCCCATGTGGCTTATGGCCATGTGGGCCTCCACACATGGACTATTGGACTTTAATTAGCTTGGATGCTGAACTGCTCCTGATTGTAACAGGAAAAGGAAGCTCTGGACACTGGGCTACTCCCAAACCCCAGCAGCACCTTTTCCAGGACTGGCTTCTCCCAATAAACTTTGGTTCTGTAATTCATTTTTTGTCCTCCATTTCTTCCTTTGATTTTCACGAGACAAGAACTCAGAGTCAAAACACCCACAATTTTGGTTTCAATACTATGGCACTAGCAAGCATGACCCAATCAATCTTTGACAACTAGTTTCCTGCTCAATTATCTGGGCTACTTTGGCCTGATAATCACAGTGATTATCCTATATAATAAAAGCCTAATATGCAAATCAACTGAACGGCAGAACAACCAGTGGAATGACCAGTCACTATGTTGTGCACTGACCACCAAGGGGAAGACGCTCAATGCAGGAGCTGCCCCCAGCCCGCAGGCCCTAGGCCAGCCAAGGCAGGCACCAGTGGGGGACCCCTGGGTGCTCCGCTGGTCGCCTCCAAGGCGGATGCCAGCGGGGGGTGGGGCCAGCAAGTGGGTGGTGCCAGGCCAGCCAAGGCAGGTGCCAGCAGGGGCCCCCCGATTGCCCTGCTGGTCGCTCCACAGATCGGCCCTCATCGCTGTCCAGGCCTAAGGACCCCATCCATGCACAATTTTGTGCACCAGTCCTCTAGTAGTTTAATAAAAATATACATTTTTAGTTACCATTGCTATACCACTTAATATTGCTTATGGTTTTGAGTCATTTATATAGAACCCATTTCTATATTTATAAAAGTTTAGTTGTGGTACACAGCTATGTTCTTATCAAGAATTCATGAACTTTCCTAATTATCACTAAAAGTTTGATAACCTCAATTTCTTACATTTTAAATTTGCCTTTGTTTGAGATATTACCTCTAAGACTTCATCAACTTTCCAAAGGAGATTTTCCCCCAGATATTAAAAAGTAGGGAGAATGTATAAGTTAGAACCTAAAAGACCCCAACAATTACATAAGAACATTTACCATGAAGAACATGAAAAAGAGCATTGCATAGTAAGAAGTTTAAGATCATAAAGGCCATGTTTGCATTTGTTATTAGGTTGGTATTTTCATTACTTTTTTTGTTGGTATTTATGGGTAAGGAGAGAAAGCTTTGAGAAAAATATATTTTTTCAAATTGTACTCAATGAAGACAGAATATAATATTAAAACTGTCTAGCATGTTATCTTTGTAGTAAGCATTTTAATGTGCACAGGTGTCTACCAACAATTCTGGTTATCACTCAAAATATAAAATGTAGTGGCATATGTTTATTGCACTGGAGATTTAGCAATGCACCAATCAGACATGGGCTCTCTTCTCATGGTGTTTATACATTGTGGAGCCATATATTTTCACAGGTTGATGCTTTTCTTCATTGTGTGGTTTCTATACAATATTCTTATCTGCCTTGTATGTACCTGTCAAAATCATGTGTTAGGCACATTTTAACTTCTATTTCTTTTATGAAATATCCCTGAATTCATTTCACCTTAATTGTCAAATATTCCTCAATATAAATTTTTAAAACACTAAGGGAATCGTAGTACACTGCTGGTGGGGATGTGAACAGGAGCAGCCATTATGGAAAACAGTATGGAATTTCCTCAAAAAATTAAATATGAACTGCCATTTGACACAGTGATCCCACTTCTCGAAATATATCCTAAGAAACCCAAAACACCAATCAGAAAGAATAGATGCACCCTTCTGTTCATAGGAGCACAATTTACAATAGCTAAGATCTGGAAACAGCTCAAGTGCCCATTAGTAGGTGAATGGATATAAAAGCTGTGGATGGCCCTGACCGGTTTGGCTCAGTGGATAGGGCATCGGCCTGTGGACTCAGGGGTCCCGGGTTCGATTCCAGTCAAGGGCATGTGCCTTGGTTGCGGGCACATCCCCAGTAGGGAGTGTGCAGAAGGCAGCTGATCGATGTTTCTCTCTCATCGATGTTTCTAACTCTCTATTCCTCTTCCTTCCTCTCTGTAAAAATCAATGGAGTATATTTTTTTTTTTTAAAAAAAAGCTGTGGATAAAAATAGGCCATGTTGAAATAAACTTGGCATCTTACATATAAAAGCTATGCCATTATAAAAAAAACAACAACCCAAAAAACCAAAAACCTGAATGTATTTGTTGTGGAAGTTAGCTCTAAATATTAAATAACATTTCATAAGAACTTTAGTAAAAATATGTTATGTGCATAGGAATTATTTTATTTTGAGAGTCAATATGTAGAAATGATGATGATGTTAATGATGACACTGATGTTAATGAGGAAAATAATTGTGTTGACAACAAAAAATTATCCTAATTAAGTGTAGAAACTTAAAAAAATATTTTAAAAATGTGTCCTTCTTTGTAACCTATATTGACTGAAATTATGTCTTGATAACAGTAGCAACAAAGATTACAGTTAGAACAATCATTAAATTATGGCATTTTTTTAATCTTTATTGGTGAAAGTATTATATATGTTCCCTTTTACCCTGACTGCTCTCTCCTCCCACCCCCAGGTCTTCACCACCCTATTATCTATGACTATGGGTTATGCATATACGAATATGAGTTCATTGGTTGATCTCTTTGCCCCCACCCCCAACCCTCCCCTACCTTCCCTCTGAGGTTTGACAGTCTGTTTGATGTTTCTATGTCTTTGGGTCTATTTTTGTTCATCAGTTTATGTTGTTCATTAGATTCCACTTATGAGTGAGATCATGTGATACTTATCTTTCTCTGACTCATTTTGCTTAGCATAAATTACAGCTCTCTTTCTTTCTCTCTTTCTTTCTCTCTTTCCTTCCTTCCTTCCTTCCTTCCTTCCTTCCTTCCTTCCTTCCTTCCTTCCTTCCTTCCTTCCTTCCTTTTTTGGGAAGGGCCACACCTGCAGATACCCTAGAATTGGCTGAGGGCCCTTATTTTGTATGTAATTGCCACATATACTAATATCTAGCTTTCTAATGTCATCAGTGGTAATTAACAGGCACTTCCTTGTTTGAATTTACTTTTTTTCTGGTTACCAGCGAAGTGAGCTCTTACCTATATGTGTATTAGTCCTTCAGATTTTTCTTTCTATGACTTGCCTATTCATAATCTTTGATTATTTTTATAATAGGTTTTATACTTTTTCCTTCTTACTTAAAGGACTACCATGGACAAGATATGTTCATAACTTAAATTTGGACATTTAAGTAAATACATTTACCCAGTTTAACACTAATCTTTAAACTTTGCCTACGGCATTCTTAATTAAATAGAAATTTCTCATTCTGATGGAGTCAAAGCAGCCCTAAACAGCTTAATTATACATATGGCTATATCAAAGAAACAGAGGCCTATCAAGAAAGCTTTCTTCAGGCCCTTCTAGTTTTAGGATACCATTTCCCACACATATACAACCAGAATTCAATCACCATCCTCTCCCCAAGAGACACCCATGATCTTTGTTAATTAGCTCATTTTTAGGATCCATCATTTTTGGGATCCTATTACTTCTTTTAAAATTCCAGGCATAAAATATTAGCATTATATGCTAGTTTGCTATTTTGTGCACCAAACTTCCTAGCACCAAAGAATTTACCAACCATCGTTCTTTCTAAAATTTAAATTGAGATTGTTTTTCTTAGAGCACATCGACAATGTCAGAACTTCATAGCCTCCTCAGATATCCAGTACAAATTTGGTTAGCATTTGATTATTTGACCACCAACTCTCTTCCTATTAAAAAGTTCTGCCTTTCTAGTTACATTTTTTTTTTTTGGTGTTTTCTTCATCAGGTATTTTTAAGTTGATTTATGAGGGTTAAATTAAATTTTAAAAACTGATCCACTCGGGATTATTGTTTTGATTAAAATAAGTACATAAGAATGCATTTATTCTCATTACTATTGAAGTTAGATTTTTTATTATGGACATTAACCTTGTGTTTTTCATGTTTATTATAATTTTATCCCTCTGCTTTAAAATGATACGCATGGTTTCTGTCGGTGTAAAGCAATTCATTAATTTAAGTGTTTAAATGGACATCTTGGAAGATTTCTTACAAATAATATCTCCACTTGCTAAAAATTGTTAACTGTATTTTTTTAGAAATTTACATTACAAAATTTTATAGTTCTATATTTAATAATGTAAAGTATTTAAATTATGTTTATCCAGAATTTTCCAAAATCACTTAGACTTAGATCTTTTACTCAATTCGACCCTCCTTTAAAAAAATAATAAAAGAAAAAACTTTCCTAATAAAATCCCCAAAAAGATATTGGTCATGTTATAGTATGTTTTATTTCAGGGCTATGTATTCAACTCCATTTATCTCTCTGCATTCTGTTGTCAGTACTATTTTAATTCTATTTTAATTGTTACAGTTGTATAAAATAGTTGTATCATGTTAGAATACCTACAATCTTTAATATAATGTGTCTAATTTGTTCATAGTTTTTCCAGTTTAACTTTAATTTTATTTAATTTAAGAAACATGTTTTTGAGTTACAACAAGAAATCATCAGAATTTTAGTTGAAATTTTCTTAAGCTTTGATTCAATTTTGAAGAACTTTCATTTTATACTATTTTGTTTCCTTATACAAGAGTATACTACCAGTGATCGGCAAACTCATTAGTCAACAGAGCCAAATATCAACAGTACAATGATTGAAATTTCTTTGAGAGCCAAATTTTTTAAACTTAAACTATATAGGTAGGTACATTGTTATTAACTTAATTAGGGTGCTCCTAAGGCTTAGGAAGAGCCACACTCAAGGGGCCAAAGAGTCACATGCGGCTTGCGAGCCACAGTTTGCCGACCACGGTCTGCCATTCCATTTATTAAAATCTTTTTTTATATCTCTCAGTAAACTTTGTAGCTTTCTTCATATAGTGCCTGAACATTTCTTATTACATACTCCTGGGCATTAACATTCTTTGCTATTATATCATTGACCTACTTATTGCTGAGATATAAGAAAGCTATTAATTTTTGCATATATTACTTGTATCCCGACACTTAACTAAGTTCATTAATTGTAATTCTTTTTCAGAATTCAAGATTCTCTTGGGATTGAGTTCATAATCACAATGTCTGAAAAAATAATTATTTTGTCTCCCTCTAATTATCATGCTTTTCTGCTTGTTTAATTTCTTATTATTAGTAGATTTTGAAAAAGAATATAATAGTTTTGTGACATACTTCTTTTATTCTCAACTTTTGATTGTTCTTTCTCTAGTGCTTCATCCTTAAATAAAAGCAATCCAAAAGTGATCATGGATGAATTTCAGAAACACCTTGACCTCCTGGAATATTTTGCATGTATATGCATTTTCTTAAGGAGATAATTCTCAGCTTTAATAAAATTTCAAAGGGGTTTAGACACAAATTCACTTATATAAATCTTGTATTAAGAACTGGTATATAGATTTATATGATAATAACTGCAAAATTTAATTAAATAAGTAATTTATGATGAAAGAGTTAAATTTAAAAATTGAAATTAAAAATCTAATTGACAAAGAAAATATGAAAAAAATTATTTAGCAATTGAATTACACCACACCCATACGTTTAAGTCACCAAAATTAGGTGGCTTTAATACTAAAAACTAAGTAATGATTTAAGAATAATATATTCATTAATAACCCAGGCCCCAAAGTCCTGTAACTTGTGACTTCCCTCTTTGGAGATAGTGTCAATCTCTAAAATTGGTATTCTTCCTCACTAAATTAGTGATATTAACCATTCTTTTTTTTCTTATTAGCACATTGCTGACACGTTGGGAGTTCAGTATAATTAACCGTAAGAGCTTCAGAAAAAATAATTGAGTACCATTAAGTCTGACTACAGAGCCGAGGAAGCTCTGCCACCCTCCATGTGTAAAAAGAGCTGAGACTGACCATTCCATCATAATTAAAACTTGGCTTCCCTCTTGAGTTGGTCATTCCGATCTAGAATCATCACACCTTGGATTTTGTAACAGGTAGTTACAATAACAGGTAGTTACAATAACAGGTAGTCCTGTTACTGAGTACTTGTGGTTTTAGTGATCACCTGATTGCAGTTATTATGACAAAGCAATCAGCAGGCAAAAATCCTTGATTCTAAAAATCCTGGTAACAATTTTTAGCATGTGATTTTAAGGTATCTATAGCATAAGCATTAATTTTTTCATTAATTTAGCTTTCTTACAGTTATGCACAGTTCACTGTCACAAAATTCCCAGAGAATATGAAACATCAGGCTGCTCCTATAAGCATTTGGACAGAGGATGTCCACATGAACCATCTCTTTTGATCCTCACAGCAAATCCTGTCTGAGACTCGGGAGGGCAGATAAATAAACGTAAAATCTAATCTTGGTAGTACACTTGTTAAAGGTTTATTTTTTAAAGTAACTATTTTGTATATAAAAGTCACAAAACATTCTTATATTATTGACCACTATATTCTAAATGAATTGCTTTTCTAAAAGAATTCTGAGAGGAAACTATGCAAATTGTTATTACTAAATAACATAATTTATTTTAGAAAGGACAAACTAAAACACTGTAGTCTGAAGATAATTTCTAAATACAAATGTTGTGTACCAAGCAATGCATTTTTATATATTTTAAATGTTTCCTAAACAGACTATATTTGTCCAGCAGTACTAATCACAAAGGTTTTCCAATAATTGAGAAATATTCTTAATTTGTGATGATTAGAAGGAAACCCATCTGAAAGGGTGAAGAGCATGAATTAAGTAACATTATCAGTCAATATTTTTTTCTATCATATTCAGAAACTTGAACTAAGCTAATAAATACTGTTAAGAGAACAGTAGAGAATCTTCTGTAGAGAATCTTCTTTATAGAAAGGTATTTGCATAGTCTGTATTATACCTTAAGCAATTTAAACAGCTCTACATGCAAATATGTTTATTTTTGTTTGCTTAAGAGAAAGGTGGGATTTCTATGGCAAGAGCAATGAAAAAATTCAGCCTAGCCTTTCTGAATTTTTATAACAAATTTTAGTAGCAGAATCCAAATTAACCAAATTTGGAAACAGGCAAATTTACTATTTAGGGATTTAAAGTGAATGTTAACTTGCATTGCAGCTTAACTGACTCCAAGAAATAGAGTAGATCTCTTCTATGAGGTCTGATCTGTTCCTGGTTAATCATATTTCTAGAGTTTCAGTACCCAATTCTAAAATACTTTAATGATGGCAAAAAGGATGACTTAAACCTCATTATTTCTTGAGATACATTACTGTAGTTATTTTACTCCCATTACATGACATAATAAATGGAGCATGTTTTATACCTGCACAATTGAATGTAAATGCCTTAAATAACTTGTTATTCACCCAAACATATAAACAGCAACGACTCATCATGATTACTGCTAGCAAATCACCAAGACATTGCTGTGATTTCCATTACAGTGGACACCACGCTTTCCATTACATCAGGCCACAATGTCACTACCAGCCAGTCACTCATAGATTCTTAGGTCTTCACATTAGTATAAACTTTACTCTAGTGGTAAGTGCTTCTTGGATAAACACCTATGTTTTGTGTTGTTTTTAATGTATGATCAGGTAAGTTTTTTCTTCCCGCACACAGAAATAAGCTTCTACCAGAGAATAATACCTCATGAGTCTCTGCTGTTTGGGGGTCAGGACAGGTGGCTGCAACACCTTTGTTCTTAGCAAGGACAGAAAGTGAAGGGGCTACTCGTGATTTGAGATGGTGGTTCAGAAGCTACAGGCTGCTTGTCATCTCCTGAGACACATTATGAAGACTCCTTATTTCCTGGTCTTCTTACACAAAAGCAGAATCAGGGGCCCATCAGCCCAAGTACATAGAGTTCCTCTTGACAAAATAACACCCACAGCTTCAGATGGACACATCCATGCACATGCATATAACTTCCTCAGACACATACACACAGATACTTCTACACACACATGTTCACCCTGACATTACACACATTGCCTCCATCCTATATGAAATGTGTTACATTCATACACAACACCCACAAACCACAACGGTTCACAAATTATTACATTAATGCCATTATTTTGAGTCAGATATTATTCTAAGTGTTTTACATGTAGTACATCACTGGAATCTCACAACAATACTATGAAACAAATTCATTTTTTTTTTAACAGTGAAATGGTTTTTACTCATCAGATGGACAAAACTATAAATATGTATGTATATTAGTATCTGACATAGAATGAGAGGGCTGGGCTTACCCTTCGAGTACTGCTGGACTGTAACTGGCGCCAACTGCTGAGGTCAACTAGAAAACTAGAAAAAGCTGGACAAAATATCAAAAACATCTGCTTGAAAGGCCAGGGAGGGAGAAGTGTGGGACCAGGGACACAAAGACATTTGGGTCTTTTCTGCCCAGGAAGGGGCGCAGTGACAATTTGGGAAGATTGGCCAAAGGGCACTTTTAACCAATCTCCATTATCCCAATTTTATTAGGAAAAAACACCCACAAAAAACTATAGTAGCCAGAATAGTGGCTCCCAAAGACATCCATATCTGAATCCCTAGAACTGTGAATACAGACATGGGCAAAAGTAGGGAAATTACCAGGCATCATTACATAAAAGATAAACTATAAGTAAGGATATGAAATAATGACAATAATAATATTAATATGAAGAAGATGAATAACACAAATAAATAATACAATCCTATATAATAAAAGCCTAATATGCTAAGTGTCTGGTTGTCTGGTCCTCTGTTCAACCAATCAAAGTGTAATATGCTAATGATACGCTAAGGCCACTCAACTGCTTGCTATGATGGGCATGGACCACCAGGGGGCAGAAGCTCTGACTGGTAGGTTAGCTTGCTGCTGGGGTCTGGCAGATTGGGACTGAGTGAGATGGGCCAGACATGCCCTGGAGCCCTCCGGCGGTCCCTCCCCGGCTGGCCAACCTTCCGTGTCCCTCCCTGGCCCCAATAGTGCACCAGTGGGGTCCCTCGGCCTGGCCTGTGCCCTCTCACAATCCAGGACCCCTTGGGGGATGTCAGAGAGCCAGTTTCAGGACAATGCCACAGGCCAGGTCAAGGGACCCCACTGTTGCATGAATTCATGCACCAGGCCTCTAGTAAATAATAAATAAATAGTAATTCAAGAATAAACTCTGTTTCAATGTAAACCTACTTTTGCGCACCATTCTCTGTTACCTAAATGCAAATGGTACTTTGTGGATATTAGGGATCTTGATACAGAGAAATTATTTTGGATTACCCAGGGGGGGCTGATGGAATAATCACAGGAATCCTTCCTGTGGGAAGCAGGAAGGTCCAAGTCAGAGAAGTGGATGTGAAGATGGAAGTCCAAGTCAGAGACATTGGAAGAGGCTGAATAGCCTGCCCTGAAAATGGAGGGAGCCAGGAATGCAGGTTCCCTCCAGAAGCTGGAAGTTGGAAACAGCAAGTCAATGGCTTCTCCCCCAAAGTTTCCAGGAGAAATGCAGGCCTGCTGACACCCAGACTTCAGGGCTTCTGGCCTCAGAATATAACGTAGTAAATGTTTGTTGCAATAGCAATGGGAAATAAATACAGGAATGAAGTCCTAAATTGATATGTAACGCGTATAAGTCATGCACACAGTAATTGGTAGGGCTGTGTTCTAAGAGCTAGAACCTGGCATTAAAGAATGTTCTAAACCTTAAACACAATTTTGCCAGAACCTTGTTTGCACAGACATATTGTAATTATATCTGTACATTACATAAATACGCACATATGTGTGTGTGCCTCCCACCTTTACACAGCACCAGGTGCCTTAAATTTCTCTCCCATGAACCCAGCAAGGGGAAAACCTGCATTAGAACCTTTTGCCAGGACTCAAACTGACACCAAGGCTTTGACCACACTTACCTCACCTGCCATAGGCCTCTATGGGCCTCAGCGACTGACACAGGAAAGAAATAAAGATCAGAGCAGGAAAAGCAGTGAAAGGGAATACTCTCTTCAGGTCAAAACCTTAGAGATTCTCCTCTTACTGAATTTTGAATGCATTCTTATGTGTAGGCAAGTATATGCATATGCTATGTAATAAAATATAGAAAAAAAAAAACAAAGAATTCCTATTTTAAGGTAATATTGGTCTATTATGATAAATTAAGTAGAATAAATTTTGGGATGTTTCTAATTGTGCTCAGAAATTTATTCAAACTATATGATGAGATATACATCGATTAATGATAAGTGCATTGGTTCAAACTTTTTATTCATTCACTCAATAAATATTTGCTTAGTGTTCTAATCAGTGGAGACATGGAAGATGTTACATTTAAAGGAGAAAGACATTAATAAAAGAAAAATGCATGTTTTATATAAGTTCTCTGAGAAAGATAATTGTGGTGAGATAAAGGTAATTCATTAAAACCAAAACAAAATATATGAAGAGATTTTTTAAAAGATTCAAGAGAGGTGAGACAAAGTAAAAAAAAATTAAAATCAAAGTAAAATATAGGGACAGATTTGAAACCAGATTCAAGAGAGAGTCACAAATAACAAGGATAATGATGAACATGCAACATACAGATAACAGAAATCCTTAAAATAGAAAACTAATACCAGGGATTAAAACAAATAATAAAATCTGTAAGGCAAGAAAACTGTCCTTAAATAATAGGAATAGTAATTAATATTTAAGCTGTGTGTTAAATAACACTATACAAATCTAAGAATATGATTTCTAAATTACCAGGACCAAGATATATTCTAGTAAAATTATTGGACCTCAAGAAAAAGAAAAAAATCCTTTGGTCATCTCACCAACACAACACATGATTCCAAAGGTTATGCAGGAGGACGACAGAGTCCCACCAGATTTACAACAGAAATGGTTTATGCCAGAAAAAATGTAAGCTAAAATATTTAAAATACATTTTTAAAATGTAAGAAGGGGGATTAAAAATGGTGGCAGAGGAAGTGGATGCTGCATGGATATGTTCCCAGGAACCAATTGGAATTAGAACTAAAATACAGAAAAACTTCCTGAGTAATCAACAGAAGACTCGCTAGAGAGAACCCTGATAACCAAGGACTGAAAATGGAGACCTCATAAAGACTGGCATTTCTCTGTAAACACACAGCTATATACATAAAAGCCCAGAATGACCAGAATGACCAGTTGCTATGACACCATTGACCTCCAGGGGGCAGATGCTCAATGCAGGAGCTGCCCCCTGGTGGTCAATGTGCGCCCACAGTGGGAGTGCCACTCACCACCAGCCGGGCTCATGGCTGGTGAGCACATTGGTGGTGGCGGGAGCCTCTCCTGCCTCCACAGCAGCACTAAGGAGTGGTGAGCCAAGCGGTAAGGAGCGAGCAGGAGGGCAGTTAGGAGCGAGCAGGTGGGTGGTTAGAAGCGAGGGGTCCCAGATTGCGAGAGGGCGCGGGCTGGGTTGAGGGACCCCGTCCCCTGCTTGTGCATGAATTTTGTGTGTCGGGGCTCTAGTAGGGCATATAAGGAAATAGCCATCTTAAACCAGCTTAAAGAACACTTCAAATCTGCATAGAGAAGCTTTTGCTGACTTCTCCCACTTTTCTCATTTCTTTCCTGGGATCTATGTCTCTTTGTGAGCCAAATTTCAAAGGTGTGTTATTCAGTCTTTAAATCATGACCCCAGGAAGAATGCAAATTCTGTAAAATGATTGTAGCCCAAGGGCACCAGTATGTGCACACAGACTTAAAAATTTAAGAAATGAGTCTAGGAGTAAGGGAAATCAATATGAACATTTGAAACTTAAAAGACATAAAAAATGCTCTAGGATTCAATATTTTTCCCAGCATATTTGGGGATTGGAGAGTTGAGCCCATCAGTTACATGCAGCCCTGCAAACCTGTTATCTTGATGCCCATATCAAGAAGCAGGCTGTTGGGCCCATTTTTTTTTATGTTTTGTTCTTTCCTGTACAGATCTATAACTAAACCCTGAATTCATCATTCAACTACTGACTTTCCTTTAACACATATCACCTTGAAAAATGGAACCCAATCCATCATGATAAATACTCTCTTCATGAGCGGCCTCAGATCCCTTTGGGGCTTCATTACCATCTGAATTTCTTGGTCCTGGCTGGGTATCTCAGTTCTTTAGAGCATCTTCCCCATACTCCAAGGTTGTGGGTTCCATCCCAGGTCAGGGCACATACAAGAATCAACCAATGAATGCATGAATAAGTGGGGCAACAAATCAATGTTTCTCTCTCCCTTCCTCTCTCTCTCTCACTATTTCTCTCTCTAATTAAATAATAAATAAATAAATAAATTAATTAATTAATTAATTTAAAAAAATGTAAGAAGATTTTATATCCAGAAAAATTGACAACTTTAAGTATAAAGGATACAAGCATGCAAGATCTCAGAGAATTTTGTTCCCGTGAGCGCCTCTTAAGAAGTCTATTAAATAAGGAACTGCAGACAACAAAATAACTAGCAAGAGCCATGAGCACTGATAATGAAATTATATAGTAGTTACACTTAGGACTTAACACTAAACAAGGATTGAAAGGGAAAGAGTATATATGTAATATTTGTATGTTTTGGGTGGTCTGGGCTTCATTTTACAATTTTAAAAATGGAACCCGTCTGGTGTGACTCAGTAATTGAGTTTCTTCGACCCTTGAAACAAGAGGTCCCTGGATTATGACTGGGGGAGCACGATCCCTGTTGGGGAGTGTGCAGGAGGCAGACAATGGATGTTTTTCTCTCATCTATGTTTCTATCTGTCTATCCCTCTCCTTTTCTCTCTTAAAAATCAATAAAAACATATATTTTTTAAAAAAGGAACAATAATGCAGCATGGCCTGTTTTTGGCTTGATGCTAATGCAAACAGCTCAACAATAGTTTTCTTAAACCCTGTGTGTCACATGTATTTATATTACATGCCCAATCTCTGAAACTCTTTGAGCTTGTGAACTTTGCTTTAGTTTTTGCACATCTTTTAATTTTTCTGAGCCACAGTGAAATTTGTGTTGATGACCTCCTGAGCAGAGAGTTCTGTCCTTTTTGTGACTGTGAAAGAAAGACTGTGTATCTCAATAACACATCTGTAGTTTACCAATGAATGATGAGCGATGTAAGTGAATCCATCTTACTTATCTAAAGATCTCAACTGTATTTAAAGATCCTTATAAATAGATATATTTTATGCACCTTTGATCATGATAAATGGCTACCCAGATGTCTTCTATAATAAATATTTGTCACTGCATTTATTTTTATATATAAAATCTGGATACAATAGGCACTGCTCATGAGAATATCAGGCTGATCCCAAAGATAGCTGAACAGGAAGGATCTTTTCAAAGAGATGTTTCTCAATAGGAAATTAGATATATATTTACATGTGTATCTTAAACACAGTTTACATCTAGCATGATTTTACACTCATATATCTCTAATCTATACACATATACCAACTTCAAAAGTTTACAAAATTGAATGTAGGGATTTAAAAAGTAGTATTATATCAGTAAAAGCACTATCAGAGCTTAACCATATAAGACAGTTGTATGAGAAAGAGAAGATATACAATTGTTTTAAATAAACACAATGAGACAGAGAGTCATGAGATTAAGGTTATTAAAAATCAGGTTTCCGGGGGAGAACCAAGATGGCGGCATAGGTTAACGCCGGAGTTTGCTGCTTTGAACAACTACTTCAAAAGTGAAACCAAAAAACGGAAGGGACATCACCCAGAACCACTGGAACGCTGGCTGAGTGGAAGTCCTACAACTAGGAGGAAAGAGAAACGCATACGGACACTCAGAGGAGGCGCAGTGCTGAAGTCAAATTCTGAGGTGCGGAGTGCGCGGAGCGGGCTGGCGGCGGCGGTTGGCGTTTTCAATCGGGAGGGAGTCGCAGACTCTGAGCTTCAGATACAGGCGAGTCTTTAGGGACCCAGACTCAAACAGGAGAAGCGGGACTGTCTGGCTTCGGTCAGAGCGAGTGCAGCTTTCTCTCCGAGGTTTGCAGCCATTGCTGGGACTCAGAGAGGCAGAACCCCTGAGGACAGGACTGAGAGCCGCCATAACTGCTCTCTCCAGCCCACCCTGTTGATCGTGTGTGACCCCCCCCTGCCCAAGCCCTGCACAGAGGCATTTGCAGGATAGCCTCAGGCAAACGCCAGATTAGCACCTCCCTAGAGGACAGAAGTTCTCTCACTGCAGACACAGCTGATTCTCATAGCCACTTGGCCTGAAGGTGAAACCCTCCCTGGTATTAGCTACAACAATCAAGGTTTATAAGACTGCGCACAAAGACCACTAGGGGGTGCACCAAGGAGGCATAACAAAATCCGGAGACAAAGAAACAGGACAAAATTGTCAATGGAAGATATAGAGTTCAGAACCACACTTTTAAGGTCTCTCAAGAACTGTTTAGAAGCCGCCGATAAACTTAATGAGATCTACAAGAAAACTAATGAGACCCTCGATGTTATATTGGGGAACCACCTAGAAATTAAGCATACACGGACTGAAATAATGAATATTATACAGACTCCCGACAGCAGACCAGAGGAGTGCAAGAATCAAGTCAATGATTTGAAATGCGAGGAAGCAAAAAACACCCAACCGGAAAAGCAAAATGAAAAAAGAATCCAAAAATGCGAGGATAGTGTAAGGAGCCTCTGGGACAGCTTCAAGCGTACCAACATCAGAATTATAGGGGTGCCAGAAGATGAGAGAGAGCAAGATATTGAAAACCTAGTTGAAGAAATAATGACAGAAAACTTCCCCCACCTGGTGAAAGAAATGGACTTACAGGTCCAAGAAGCGCGGAGAACCCCAAACAAAAGGAATCCAAAGAGGACCACACCAAGACACATCATAATTAAAATGCCAAGAGCAAAAGATAAAGAGAGAATCTTAAAAACAGCAAGAGAAAGAAACTCAGTTACCTACAAGGGAATACCCATACGACTGTCAGCTGATTTCTCAACAGAAACTTTGCAGGCCAGAAGGGAGTGGCAAGAAATATTCAAAGTGATGAATACCAAGAACCTACAAACAAGATTACTTTATCCAGCAAAGCTATCATTCAGAATTGAAGGTCAGATAAAGTGCTTCACAGATAAGGAAAAGCTAAAGGAGTTCATCACCACCAAACCAGGATTATATGAAATGCTGAAAGGTATCCTTTAAGAAGAGGAAGAGGAAGAAAAAGGTAAAGATACAAATTATGAACAACAAATATACATCTATCAACAAGTGAATCTAAGAATCAAGTGAGTAAATAATCTGATGAACAGAATGAACTGTTGATTATAATAGAATCAGGGACATAGAAAGGGAATGGACTGACTATTCTTTGGGGGGAAAGGGGTGTGGGAGATGCAGGAAGAGACTGGACAAAAATCGTGCACCTATGGATGAGGACAGTGGGTGGGGAGTGAGGGCGGAGGGTGGGGCGGGAACTGGGAGGAGGGGAGTCATGGGGGGGGGGGAGGGAAAGAGGAACAAATGTAATAATCTGAACAATAAAGATTTAATTAAAAGAAAAAAAATATCAATAGTAAAAAAAAAATATCAGGTTTCCTTGAAAAAGGGAGTGTAAGATTAAATAAACGGGGGCTATTTATAAAGATGATTTTATGGAAAGCATGCTAAAAGGGAAAATGTTTGGGAGATTTCTAATAGGAAAACTAATACAAAGCATAGAGGGATATACGAGTAACATGAACAAACACAAAAATATTTAAAGACAATAATTTCAAATATTTTGTAAAATAAAAGATCAAAAGTTTGAAAGGAAATACAGAAATATCACATTAGTTTTCTATGTTCAAACTCATTACAAGATATTAACAACAGGGAAGGGTAGAGCAATGAGTGCAGCAGTAGATGTTACATTAAACAATGGTGCGATGACATGACGCACAAAATGGCTATGCTCAGTAGCATGAAGACATACGTTGGTAATAAGAGAAAAGGATATTAAGATCCTTTCATAAAGAGGAAAATGTAGGTAATGATGAGTAAAGTAGAGAATAAATAGTATTTTTTGGGGGAAAACACAATTACATAGAATTTGAAATGAGGCAAAAATGACTTCAATGCATTAGAAATCTATTCATTTCAAAGATGATTTAGAATGAGAAGAATGCCCAAATGAAGGAATTATTTAAAAACTGGGGGGAAAAATAAGGGTAAACTGTACAAAGAAAACTAGCAAAAAAGTTAAAATACATGTCCAGTAAAAAAAAAAGTTAAAATACATGTCCAGTATATACCCTAAGCCTTAAAATATTCAACAGAGGACCCTATTGTTACTCATTATTCATAATGAAAAAGAAAAGGATTTAAAAGAGGAGTTTGGTATTGACTTTTAATTTTCGTGAAGAAAATGAACTAGAGTGCATAAATTAAAGAATAAACAAATGTAACACAGTGTTTTTAAATATATATGTATATATATTTATAAATTTAGTTCTTAATAAAGTTTCTGATTCTTCAGATGAAGAATTAAGATGACTTTTTCTGAACCGAGAAAAAGTCAATGAAATGCACATCTTGTTAATTTCCTAAAATGAAATATATTATACTGATTTATTCTCTGGGATCAGTTTCACTCCCAAGACAAGAGAGGGAGTTCTTCCCTGCAGGGCCTCCTTCTTTCCTGCTTGAGGGCACAGTGATTATGGAAAGTGGACACGGGAGAGAAGACTTTCTCAGCCATGGGCTGGGGCTGCCCCTGGTCACGCAGCCCTTACCTGGGAAGGACCATGTAGGGCAGAG
The DNA here is from genome assembly GCF_964212035.1 of Myotis nattereri. Classification (NCBI taxonomy): domain Eukaryota; kingdom Metazoa; phylum Chordata; class Mammalia; order Chiroptera; family Vespertilionidae; genus Myotis; species Myotis nattereri. Next base: position 23,562,398 of record NC_138088.1, read on the forward strand.
AAGCGGAGAGAGCCTCCCTCGCTGTGTAGATTTTGTGAAAATGCATTTGGTTGTGCGAGGCGTTGGTTGCTCAGGGCTTTTGGCATCTGGGCTACCCTCCCTGTTCTCCTTCGCTTCTCTGTTTCCTCGCGTTTTTTTCTCTACCTCCTTTATTCTTCCTCATGACAGTCCTTTCATTTCCCATCTTCCAAATAACCGGCTTGGCCCTTTTAGGAAGTACCTACCACCTAGAATGGGATGAGATAGAGGCCACACCACCGTACCCGAGACCTAGGCATGTCCCGAAGGCAGTGTGTGAAGCACAGCGGCCAGGAAGCCTTGGCAATTCTTGACCTCCATGCTGGGGGAGGTTTCTCACTCACAACGCCAGTAGAGGAAGACACCAGCAAGGCGAACTGTTCATATGAAACACGTGACAATTTACATCAGCCACCAGTCCATGAAACGCAGTTTGAAAAAGTTTAAAAATAATGATAATTAATGGCAACATTTAAATATATATGTGATTTTTTTTTTTTACATTTGTACACCTTTACTTAAGGGTATCACATTATGTGTACATATGACTTTAAAACTTACAAAACCTTGCCCTAACTGGTTTGGTTCAGTGGATAGAGCATCAGCCTACGGACTCAAGGGTCCCAGGTTCAAATCTGGTCAAGAGCATGTACCTTGGTTGCAGGAACATCCCCAGTAGGGGGTGTGCAGGAGGCAGCTGATCGATGTTTCTCTCTCATTGATATTTCTAACTTTCTATCTCTCTCCCTTCCTCTCTGTAAAAAATCAATAAAATATATTTTTAAAGAAACTTACAAAACTTGGACATATTTGATCCTACTGAATATTTGGGAGTTAGAGGAAACAGGGCTATTTATATACCCCCTGGGCGGTATGGCACCTGCCCTTCCTAATGCTCAGGTAGACTGGGGTTTAACTCCCTACTCTGTCACCGCTTAGCTATGTGATCTTAAGTTACAATAATGACTAACATTTCTTGAGTGTTTAATAAGCGCATGGTACATTTGTGACTCCTTCACATGTATTTACTCATTTAATTCCAAATCAGTGAAGTAAGCATTATTATGTTCAAACCGCCTTTGTTTTTTTAATAAGGAAAATTAGACACAAGGATATGATGAACTTTCTCGAATTCACATGGTCTTTATTTGTTGAGCTGATTTTCAATGTAGGCAATATGACTGCAAAAGTAAGATATATAAAATCTGCATTCCACTTACCTTTCTGGTAGGTCACTATCTTTCTCAGCCTCTATTTTTCTCTTCAATACAATGAGCTAACAGGGCTGTGAGATACATCATGAAAAGCAATGAACACATGTCTGGTATGTAATGGATGATTATGAAATAATCATGCCACCGTTTTTGAGGAATATAAAATAATTACAACTCAGAAATTTAAAATTTAAGTTAAATTTAACTTTAGAAAGTTTTTAAAAAAGTCTTTATTGTTGAAAATATTACATAGGTTCCCCCCCCCCCGCCCCCCGCACATTAACCTCTTCCAGCCCACTCCCGCCCTCCCCTGCAGGCCCTCACCACCCCATTGTCTGTGTCCACAGGTTATGCATACATGCATACAAGTTCATAGGTTGATCTCTTCCCACCCACCCACTCTCCCTCCACTGTCTTCCTTCGTAGGTTCAACATTCAAGCATAAAAGAAACTCTTACATGACCGAAAGTAAGGAGCTTGTCTAAAATCATAGTTGTATGGGCTAAACTCCAGTGCTCCAGATTATGTGGAAATTTCATGCTTCCTTTAGTTTTGTTACAAGATCAAGAGCATGTTAATCGACAGATGGGTTTGAAGAAGTAGCCCCTGGGCTGAGAACCTCAGTGCTAGGAAAGTAGCAGAGATTAACACATTGAAGTATGGTGATGTCAGGAAACCTCATATTCAGGTGAGGACCTAGACCTACATACTGGGTTGTACTTAAGAGCTGGTGGACTGATAGAATCAAATGCCCTGAGGCAGCATTTCTTTAGGTCTCTGGTGCTTCCGTTCACTGCTAGGAGCACTTACTACCTTTAATGTAAAATGTTTGACTCCTGCCTTGAAACTGCCCAGGGATGCTTCACTATGGAAACCAACTGATTCTTCTTCCCAGGAAGCAGAATGTGCCAGATGTGAGTACTTGGTTCCTTGATCTTTTATGTTCTTTCTTTTCAGGGGACAAATATTCTGGTTTAGATATAAAGCAAAAATGAAAAACTAGTAATAGTAATAAAATAAAGTTCTTGTGCAGATTTCTATAAGGACAAATGCATTTCCCCTTTCTCAGAACCAGGAAAGTCCTATTAGTCACTGGTCATTAGCATGCCAGCCCTGAGAGTATGCAAAGCTCCTGGCAATAATAATAGATCGTAAGTTTTTCCAAATATTTCAGCAGCTAGTTTGTTGTAGGAAATGAATGGATTCCCTCTGGGTCGAAGTAAACCTAACTGTGAACACAACATAAAGGGAATTTTGAATTTTCATTTAGGTGATAAACTACAAAGTAAAATAAGTTTTTTCTGGATTTGCTGGTAAATACCTTAAAATCAGATATCACCAATGTGCTTTATTCCCTTAATTTACATATGTACGTAGATTCACTTGGAATCAGTAGTTAAACTTGCTTTGACTCATAAAAATAACTCGGACATTAATCCGTTGGATTTAAAGCAAATTACTTTACTGGCTGATTTATGAGCTTGTGCAGATGATTCTTAAAACAAGTAGGGATAACGTGAAAATTATGAGGCTGAGGGGACTGTGACACTATCTAAGACTATGCATGCCTTTTCTGTTAACTGAAAGGATTTGGTGGTTTAAGTAATTGCGATTACTATAGATTTATTTTATAGTTGTATGTAAAAGTTCATTAGGTATGTATACATTGCTGATAAATTCTAAACCTGACTATCTGCAAATATTACTTATAATGAAATTAGGGAGTTTCGTATTAGTATCAAACAATCATATATTTTATAATGTCCTCAAATTTGAAAATCCTAATATGATTACATTGCTAAATTTTTAACTCCAATCTAGCTTTAAATCTATTTCTAGTATGAGATGAATTTTTTTGGAGACACTTAAATCTACAAAGTACCAAAGACAAAGCAAAAAAGCAAAAAAAAAATGTTGGGATCATTCCCAGCGTCCAAACAAAAAATAATGAGTAGTGGCAGCAAGAAATAGGTGTGTCATTAATCATGTATTAGAATAAGAGAGAACGAACATCAGTGATCAAATTGTCTTAGCAAGATACTGAAACATCTGGTATTTTCTTAAACATGAAAATTACCTGGATAGTGTTTATAGCTCAACTTGCAAACCAAGGTAAACTAAAGACAATGAATTAATTGAGGAAGGGAGGGCAGAGGACAAGAGACTGAAAATTTAAAATCTGCTCTAAGCAACAGGGAAGTGTTTTATTTAAGGCGAGGCACCTTGCTGTGACTGGTGGTAGCTGTTGACTGCTGTGGCAAAGGACTGCTACTGGAACCTAAACTCCAGGTTTTAGCAGTGATCTACACACAGCAGTTCTCTCTGGCAGCAAAAGGGGTTCCTCCCTTAAAAACGTTCACATGAGGGACCTTTATATAGGGGTTTTCATACTTTTCATACAAAGATAGCTGGAACAGCTTATAGAACAAAAAGGAGAAAGCGGGGCAGCATCAGTTTTAGTGAGGCACCTCTCCACTCAGAGCTAGAGGGACAAAGGGAACATGCAGAGCTACTGGAGCTCAGGAGCCAGGGCCACCAGGCAGGAGCGAAAGGCCCAGTGGGGCTGCAGGGTGGGAGCTGGAGCCAACCGCACAGGGGATGCGATCACTGCTGCTGGCACTATTCCATGCGGAAAAAGTAGAATGAAAAATACCCTGTCACCTCCCTTTGGCAGAACCGAGCAAGAAAGTCTAGGAAACAAAACTGGCAAGATTCTGCCCTGTGACCCGGGGAAGGTGAAAATGGTTCTGCAACCAAGCACATGTCCAGCACCTATGAATATATCGGCATCAGTATGTGTGCATATAACATACATGTATATTAACTCGATAATGGGGAAGTTTGTAAATGGAAAGAAAGACTTGGATGAGTCTTCAGAGTGGCCCTTGGCTCAGAAGCTTAGCCTTTACCCTTTAGTAGTGTGAGAGCCGATAAATGAAATGGATCAGGACAGGAAAAGATGCTGGGTCAAACACCTAAGGCTATTAGGATTCGGAATTCAGTCTAAACAGACTCAGACCGACAGGTACAACAGCCCAGGTAGTTACAAAGAGCAAGCAGGCAAAAGAAGCAAAGTTGAGGTTTTTAGGGAATAATTTATTTTCCACCACTTTGTAAAGTATTATCTTATTTTTGTTAAACACGGAAGCTCAAGGAAATGAAGCTACTTAAAGTCATTAAGTTCCTTTGTCCCTTAATGTTAGGACTGTGATTCAAGCCCACTGCAAACCCTTCAACCCTAACAGACCATTCACTGACCTGCGGGAAATCTCATTCAGAGAAGAGGGCCGGGCCAGGTTCATGGATGTGGGACATGTGCAGTTTTGACAGAACCCCCTGCTCAAAGGGGCCCTGTCTTTGGTTTAAGGCACTGCTGTTGCCATCTTGTAACAATCTATAGTTTTATCTTTGAAATGTTGTTTTTCTTGTGAAGTCTGATAGGACCATGAAGCATGCATGAGCAGAAATGATATGCATAATATGCATGTCTGCTACCAAATTATGCTGACACATTTGAATGTAGCATTCCTGATACCTCGTGAGCACAGAATCCCAATAAATGGTAGTAGAGCAAGACCCAAGTGAATCTGTTACACCTGTGCCTAAACAAGCAGGGGCGCCTGCAGCCCCAAATGCCATGCTTGAGTTTGAATCAAAACCTGTTCTGAACAGACACACGCACAAAGGCAAGGGCTGGCTAAGAAGCGAGAATGACCAAGGAACCCTATCATGATTTTTCTACTCATGTTACCTCCCTCCCTATGCTGGCCAACCACTGACACTGAAGATGATGACGTGGATAGAAGAAGGCTTTCTTCTTGGTAAGCTTCAGTTTACTTATTGGTAAGCTGAAGGTAGAGCATAGTGGTAGAATGTGAGCATATCAAGAAGTGAAATAAGAACATCTGAGCTAGTTTTGTGTACTGATTCCACTGCTCTAGTGGGACATATGCATGTGTGAGATACAAATAAGAAATGTGCAATTTTGGTGATTCTATAGGCTTCCATATTTGCATTTACAAAACACGCATTGCAAAATGTACCCCAAATGGCAAAATTTATGGCAATAACTTTTCTTTTTACTTAGAACAACATTAAACAACAAATACAAAATGAAATGACTAGACAAAAGACAGAGGAAATAAAGAATCATATATATTTTACTATCTTTAATGGCATTTTTTTCTGCTCTTTTGAAGAGGGGCTCTACATTTTCATTTTGCAGTGAGTCCTACAAATCATATTATGGGCCCTGAGTAAACAGTAGCATTAACATTTTAAAACATGTGGAATTTATTTCTTCAGTGGGTATGCCTGGTGGGAGCTGGAGCCAACCGCAAAAGAAATGTGGGTCTCAATGTTCAATATGAATCAGCCTGAAAAGACATTTTAAGGAGAAGCCTAGGTCCAAACACAAAGATTCAAATTCAGTTGGCCCAGCATGGGATGCAGTATTTTTTTTAAGTCTTCCATGGATGATTCTAATGTATAGTAAGGGTTGAGTACAGATGTCTGTACTGGTATGCTTGCAAAAACCCCAATTTTGCATGTACAATGTACACTGAGTGGCCAGATTCTTATGACCACCCCATCAGTACTTCGTTGGGCCACCTTTTGCTTCAATACTGTGGCGATTCCTCTTGGCATTGACTCCACGAGATGTTGAAAGGTGATGCGAGGAATCTGACACCATGCTTGATGAATAGCACTGTCCAGTTCTGTGAGATCTGATGGTTGCGGAACCAGCTGCCTGATGGCTTTTAACTTCGTCCCACAAATGCTCAATTGGATTGAGATCTGGTGATTGTGGGGGCCACCTAAGCAAGGTAAAGTCTCCCTCCTGTTCTTGAAACCACTCCTGCACAATACGAGCACCGTGGCATGGCACATTGTCTTATTGGAAGAAGCCATCTCCATTGGGATACGCCATCAACATGATAAGATGAACATGATCAGCAATGATACTTAGGTATGTTGTGCTATTCAGATGTTGTTCCACATGAATTAAAGGGCCCAAATCATGCCAGGAAAACATGCCCCAAACCATAACACTGCCCCCACCAGCTTAAAGGGTTGTACTCATGCATGTGGGGTGCATGCTTTCATGCTGTTTCCGCCAAATTCTCACTCTGCCATCTGCATGATGCAACTGGAAACGTGATTCATCGGACCACATGACTTTTTTCCAATGCTCGACTATCCAATCCTTGTGTTCCTGTGTGAATTGGAGATGTTTTTTCTTGGTAACTGCAGACAGCAAAGGTGTTCGAACAGGCCTTTGGCTTCCATATCCCATACGATGCAGTGTATGGCTAATTTGCCTACAAATGTCAGATGGTCATAATAATCTGGCCACTCAGTGTATATTCTCAACTAGACATTGCATATTTTAATAGGAGATTTCTGGAGCTTGTGCCTCAAACAAAACACTGGAAAATGACAGCTTTCAGATACAGTGGTAGGACTTTGGGGACCTTGGTGTCTTTCTACTTTCAAGTCACCTATTAAAACCGGCATAGGATGCTTTAACTAAAACATAATCTGAAAAGAAAGCTCAAGTGTTCACTATTAAACAATGGAACAAATACTAGGAATGTCCCTTTTTTTTTCCTGTCTATTATTTACCACAGAATGACAAGTGGCTAATCCAATTGCACCATGCAACTAGTGAATGTTTCAAATGCACAACAGATTATATCATTTTTCACTTTTAGCCTCTTGCATATGCCTGCACCCAGGCCTAGGGTCTCTTCTCAGTTTGGGATTCAATGGCTAAGTCAGGTAGGTACCGATAAATATCTTCAGTTCAAGGGCTGGGATGGAGGAAGCTCCTTTTGGGCTTCAGGTCTAAGGTCGATTCTCTATATCTATTAGATTATTATTAAACTAACTAGAGGCCCAATGCACGAAATTCGTGCATGGGGTTGGGGGGGGGTTCCCCTCAGCTCAGCCTGCACCCTCTCCAATCCAGGACCCCTCAGGGGATGTCCAACTGCCAGTTTAGGCCCGATCCTGGCAGTCGAACATCCCTCTCACAATCCAGGAGCACTGGCTCCCAACTGCTCACCTACCTGCCTGCCTGATCACCCCTAACTGACCCCCTGCTGGTCTGGTCACCCCCAACTGCACCCCCTGCCGGCCTGGTCACCCGTAACTGCCTCTCCCACTGGCCTGGTCGCCTCTTACTTGCCCCCCTTGCCAGCCTGGTCACCCCCCATCAGCCTGGTCGCCCCTCACTGTCCCCACCCTGCTGGCCTGGTCACCCCCAACTGCACCCCCTGCTGGCCGGTATCCCCACGCAGCCTGCTGTTCAGTTGTTTGGTCGCCCCTCACTGCCCCCCTGCTAGCCTGGTCACCCCATGCAGCCTGCTGTTCAGCCATTTGGTCAGCCCTCACAAACCCCCCTGCTGGCCTGGTCACCCCATGCAGCCTGCTGTTCAGTCATTTGGTCAGCCCTCACAAACCCCCCTGCTGGCCTGGTCACCCCACGCAGCCTGCTGTTCAGTCATTTGGTTGTCCCTCCCTAACCCCCCTGCCGACCTGGTTGCCCCACACAGCCTGTTTGGTCATCCATTCGGTTGTTTCAGTTGCAACGGTTGCTTAGGCTTTTATATATATAGATATTAATCCCTAGCTCAGCTGTGGGCAAACTACGGCCCACGGGCAAGATCCGGCCCGTTTGAAATGAATAAAACTAAAAAAAAAAAAAAAAGACCGTACCCTTTTATGTAATAATGTTTACTTTGAATTTATATTAGTTCACACAAACACTCCATCCATGCTTTTGTTCCGGCCCTCCCGTCCAGTTTAAGAACCCATTGTGGCCCTCGAGTCAAAAAGTTTGCCCACCCCTGGACTAGCTTCAAAGTAAGTGTCTTAGACCATAGTTCCTTCTGTCTAGTCAAAAAAACCTATTGCATAAAGACAAGGAAAAATATTCAGTGTATATTTTTAAGGACTATTTTAGTTATCACAAATCAAATTAATTTGAACTTCTATAAAAAGTCTTTGAAGTTTTAAAACACATTCTAGATATTTTTTATCTAAATTCTCTAAGATTATATAGTGAAATTTGTAAATTTATACCTCTTAATTTTTTTAAATAGTGCATGTTCTTTTTTTTTCCATCCTCACCTGAGGATATGCTTATTGAATTTAGAGAGAGGCAGGGAGAGGAGAGAGAGAGATAAAAATCCTTTCAGTGCCCTGATTGGGGATCAAACCCACAAACTTTTGGTATATGGGACAATACAAACTGAGCCACTCGGCCAGAACAAATAGAGCAAGCTCTTTACCAAACATTTAAAAATGCAGAAATATACCATGAACAGTGAAAATTTTCTGTAATTATAATTCCCATAGTGACAAATGGGTATAAATAGTGTTAGAGTGTTTATCACAATTATACACACTACATATATGTGAGTGTGTGCACATGTGGGCATAAGTATAATTATTCACATAAATCATCTGAATTGATATTATTTTGACATACACCAACCTCATTATAATTAGTTTTCACTTTCACATCACTAGATATCCTGTATCAGTAAATCATTTTAATACCAGATCTATTTTATTGATACTGTGTATCTTTTCAATTTATCCACTTCAATAGAGGCTCTCATGGAATAGAAAGCACACTTACCTATTTAAAACACAGAAAGGTTTTTGCTTGATTATATCAGTAAACTTAATTTATGCATTCTCACGCTTTCTGATGACTTAAGAACAAGTGTAGTCTATTCAGAAATTTGGAATAAATTAACAAGAATAGATATATGTAGAAGTTAAATGTATATGTGAATGTAAATAGGTATAAATATATGTGTACTATGTAAATATACAATGTATTTAATTTATCATCCTTTTAATTTACCACACATTGGAAACTTGATTCCCAGGCGTATCCGTCCCTTCCCTGGCACAAAAACTAACATGCAGAGGGAGGGAATAGGTTCTTGCTCCAAAATAAGCTCCGTTGAGCCTTGATCCGATGAAGGTTTGTGCAGTGAGCCGCACTACATGTGTGGCTAGCAGGAAGAGCCTCCTCATTCTCCAGCCAGCAGCTAAACAGGGCTGAACAGCTGGCAGCCTGAGGAGTCAGAACCACAGTTTGAATTGCTTGTTAGTAGAAGATTCTATATAGCAACTCAAGTAATTTAAAGAATTGGTGTGAAGTAGAGTGTCAAAGGGGCCATCTGTGCAGAAATGAAGAATCTAAGAATGCCTGGCAAGTATCTGATTGGTGACGTGTATTACATACCTTAGCAAATGTAAGTTGTAATGTCTCATTTAACCCAGATGAAAAAATATATATAATTTGCTATTTTAATAGTACCACACGGTAAGGTAGGTATATAGGAACTTAAAAGGCTGATTGAACCAAGTAGGTTTTAGTTTTCTAAAAGTGTATCCCAATAAAGTTTATTGATATATCAAAATGTAGCAGCTTACGCACACAATAGGTACAAGTTAGAGACATGTGAATGAAAGACAGGGCAAGAATGCTTTTCAATTCAAAGATACTTGGTGGCAAAGTTCAGAGTAAAAATAAGCAGATACCCCTTCTGGGATTACATTGGGCAACCCTACCCTATCTATCCAGAGTAAGACGCTTAATGGTGATCCTTATTGATTAAGGAATTCATTCTGAAATAAATGCTCACACTGTGTTACAAGATAGAAGAAAGTCTACACTGTAGAATGAAGCTACAGCAATAAATCAGCTTCTATATCTTCTATCTTGGATTCAGCACCTGTGTGCTCTCTCTTTCTAAGTAAAATTGATGTCCCTAAAAACAGACATGCATTTTGAATTATTACTCCTGAAACAACTAATAAATAACTCCACTTTTGTTTTGAAGACATTTCTCTGTTGTTGTTTGTATTACAGGCATTCCAAAATTCACAAACCAAATGCTAAGCAATGAATATAATATCTATATTATACAAAGAACACAGGGATAATACATCTCCCATTATTTCCCCATTACTGTTTAGCACATTTTTATGACCCAATGGTGTTTTATACTTATTAAATCATACGCATTTTTGAAAGGAATGCAAAAGGGATACAGAAAGAATATTAAGTACTTTTGATAATTGGAATCAATAATTGATAGTACCTAGTATATTGCATTTAAAAATAGAGGATCTAAATGCAGTTCATCGATTTAATTTAACAAATATTTATCTGAACTCCACTATATGTCAGAGGATGTGTAAGGTTAGAGAGGCAACATGACTAAGACATGGTTACCATTCTCAAGGAGTTAGGACTGGGAAACCTAAGAATGGGTATAATGATAAGGAGAACATGGGAATTCCTTCTAAGAAGGAAAACTAACCTGAGTCCTGACCTGACTAATAAGCGAGTATTTCCTCTCTGTCTGCAGAGCACAGGTTTTCACTCAAGCCCAACAATCACAGCTTTTAATATACTCAGTCTACCTTATTTGTATATTCATCACTATCTATTATTTCAGACCATTTTCCTTATGGTGCCTCTAAGATCTCCAGTGCTTTTCCTTTCAATGTTCAAGGGCCTTCAAGTTTATCTTCTATTCTTTGGAGGCCGTCATGTAAATCAGTAATATAAGTTCTCAGAGCTAGCAAGAAATTCATACTTCATGTTATGCAGGCACCATCAGAGGCCCAGAAATATTACGCAGCTTTTTCAAAGTCCCACAGTTTTAAGGTTAAAATAAAAAAGACTAACTTAGCTCCGACTTCCGGTAACTCTACGAATGTACTTCCAGGTGGAGGGAAGACGGAGAACATGGTTCCAAAGGTAAAAAGGAGAACTGTAAGTACTGAATTTGGGAAAGTGCTCAGTGTTACAGTTTCAAACATCTAGAGTCAAAACTGCAATACACAATGGCCATTCCCTCCCATCGATGGATAAAATACAGAGGACTGCCCTTTCCCCCCTTTCCTGTGTTCCCCTTTTCACTTTTGAGTGTTCTTTCTTTTATTACAGTTTTACTAGAAGCAAACTGGGATAACTCTTGCTGGACTTCATTTCCAGCTTTAAAATAGTGGCTACAGGACAGGCGATTCTTCAAAGGGAGTTTGTCTAGTATAGAGATATCAATCAAGTCGAGAAAACAGACCCACTTCACCCAGAAAGGAAATTGTTCCTATCAGGACTGCTGAGCGAAATAGAGAACAAGTGGGTCTGAAGACGAACACCCCAATCTACATGAGTTTTCTTTATCTATTTGGAAGTTGAAATGGGAATAAGTGAGACTTGCATCTAAGCTGTGAGGATTGAATAAGCCTGACTAAAAGCAGCCCTATTTCTAAGTGACACGGGAGCAGAGAAATGAGTCTCCTCCTGGAGCCTGCACCTGCCACCTCAGTGCTATGTGGAGCAATGTCAAGTTGTTTTAGCGTGATGGATCATGCCGGGGACCCAAAGAATCTATGGGGAGAATCACAACAAGTTTGAAGTTCTAAGTGAATTTTCCTTTAAAAAATAGTTTATTTTTTCCACTAACTTCTGGGTAAATTTAGCCCTTCTGTCAATTACGAATGTTGGCAACAAATGCTTGTAGTGTTAATATATCTTAATTTTCAGCAGCCAAAATCACACATTTTTCCAAATCATGTTGCAAATATCTTAAAATATTACCAGGTAATTACAGTAGGAACTAGACCCTCAATTAGATCTTATTACTTAATGATTTAATAAATAAGCAATAATATTATTATATTACAGATATTAAATATAATCACTGAAGTTTGGTTTCCTTCTAGTCTATGCATTATGTATTATGCACTGACGACATTGTCATGGATGTGAGAAGGGACCAGTAGGACACTGTTATTATGGTCAAAATAAATTAAAGACACAAAGTTTTGTGCATTGCACTTTAAGACTAGATATACCAAGTAAGCACTTGCATGAGACCTCAGTAATGTGGGTGAGTCCACGGGAGGAGGAAGAAGGTATTGCTAGCTATCTTTGAGGGCAGCTATGTGTGTAGAGCACAGTGTATGCATTTATTTAGCAAACTTGAATTTGCTTCAGGGAGCTATGTGAGAATGTATGAGTCAATGGAATGAGTTACAACAACAGAAATAAGTGCAGAGGAAGTCCTTGAAATAAGATGTCTTTGACATCATCTTAATTCTAGGTAATCACCCCATTCAAAGAAATGACTTCAGCCAATGTCTGTGGGTATGTGGATCAAAATCCAGTCACCCTGACACTGAAAAAAATATTAAAAATAGATTCCCATGAAATAGAATAAGATAGATTTCCATAAATTAGAATAAAAATTTAAATATAATTCTGGTTCTGAGAAGGGAACCGAGGTAATGCTAACTGAGGCAAACTCTGTGCAGCTAGTGTACTATGCCCCATATCTGTATTATCTGATTTATTCACTATAATAATCACACAAGGATTTATTATTTTCCTTCATTTAACTGGTAAAGACTCTAAAACTGAGAGGTTAATAGTTTGTGCAAAGTTGTTGTCTTAGTAAGCTTGGGGTGCCATACAAAATATTATTTCTCACAGTTTGGGAGATTAGAGTTCTGAAATTAAGGTGAAAACATGGTTGATTTCTTGTGAGAGCTCTATTTCTGGTTCTCTTTGTGTCCTCACATGGCTGAGAGAGAGAAAAAAGAAGGAAGTAAGGAAGGAAGGAAGGAAGGAAGGAAGGAAGGGAGGGAGGGAGGGAGGGAGGGAGGGAGGGAGGAAGGAAGGAAGGAAGGAAGGAAGGAAGGAAGGAAGGAAGGAAGGAAGGAAGGAAGAAAGGAAAGAAGGAAGGAAGGGAGAAAGAAAGGACAACACACTCTAGTTCTATTCCTAATCCTATTGAATTACGGTCCTACCCTTTAACCTCATTTAACTGTAATTACATCCTAAAGACCCTTTCGTCAAATATAGTCCACATTGGGGCTAGGGCTTCAAAACATGATACATGAATTTGGGGGTGGGGGGTTTACACCAATTCAGTCCATAGCAGTCTTGAAATAGTAAGTGTAGTTGCTGGAACTAACATTTAAATTTCGTTGAGCCCAGAATTCATAGCCATAGCTGCCCCAACAGATCCTTTCCCAGGACAACAGCCAGGGGGTTCTTAGGCATCTCCAGTCTCAGTGGGGAGCTGAGTGCTGCGTATAAGAACTCAAGGAGGAGTACAAACTCTCTGACAGATGGCTGATAGCCATGCACCAAATGAATCAGGCTAATTCACTGGTTTACATCCAGGTCTGACTTTTGCCCCCCTCCTGGGAGCATTCAAAAGTGTTTAGAGATATTTTTGTGTTGTCACAAGTTGAAGCGATGGCGTTCCTGGCATCTACTGGGTAGAGGCTGCTAAAATACTCTACAATGCACAAGACAGCACCCCTTTCCGGGAATTATCTAGCCCTCAGCGTCATTAGTGCCAAGTCTAAGATCCCATTCACGTTAAACCCTCCTTCCCCACAGGGAGTCATATTTTGAACCAGTTTTATGAAAGAGGGGCTGAGCCATGATGAGAATGGCCTGAGCACAGGAAGCCAGGCTGTGCCCAGGTAGCGTGTGCAGCATATGTGACTCTATCTCGGAGTGCCCGCGTGAAGAGCATGCTGGTGCTAAGTGATAAAGTGAGACAATTAGCAGTGAATTCACTCGATTCAGCTGCTCTTCAAAAGCTTACAAGATTTGTAAAGGTTTTCCATCCAAAAACATAAAAATTACAATATATCATTATAGATTTTCAATGTTATCAGCCTTTCATATTTTCAAATGACACAGGAGTCATTTCTAATAGCTATGCTTTATCACTCAAAGTCTTATTTTCATGAACCTATTCTCAGAAAATGCCAAGCTACAGCAGTATATGAAAGTCCGTGAAAATGTGTTATATTTACCTTTCTCGTTAACTAGTATGTTACATAATGAACTACTAATAAATGCATGGCTTTAGCAGGAAAATAATTAGGCAATGCAATTTTTAAAAAATATATATATTTCTTTATTGATTTCAGAGAGAAAGGGAGAAGGGGAGAAAGAGAGAAACATCAATGATGAGAATCATTGATTGGCTGCCTCCAGCAGGTCCCCTACTGGGGATTGAGCCCGCAACCCAGGCTTGTGCCCTTGGCCAGAATCAAACCTGGGACCCCTCAGTCCGCAGGCCAACGCTCTATCCACTGAGCCAAACCAGCTAGGGCTAGGCAATGCAATTTTATACATTCTCCTTTAGTTTTATTTAATGTGTATAATATTTTATTTGTACTCTACAAAGATGACATTAGTTAAGTTCCTCTCCTTAATTATAACCTCATAGTGTGTAGCAACCTGTTCTTTCTTATCCATCAAATGACCTCAAAGGTACAAATAGACAAAAACAGTAAGTCAATAATGTTCAAATCTACTTGCTCTCTGTTCAGTAACTTTTAAACATGATAAACATCAGGCAATATCCAAATGTATCTATTTGGAACCTTAAGAATACAGGCTAAACCCAACAAACTTTTTAGTACCCTAACTAAATAACTGACATAAAGTATATATTTACTCCAGAATACGAAAAGAGCACTTACCAATCAACATTAATTACTTTAATAATTTTAATGTTATGTCAACATTATTGTATTCAAAAATGTCCTGTCATAGTTGCCAAAAAGTCTGTTAGATTTTCTTTGCATATCAAAATTTATTTGCTTATAGAGAATTGAAAAAAAGTCAAACAGAAATAAAAGTATTTTTAAAGACAAAGTTATAAAATTAATTTCATTTTTCTTAGCAAAAATAGATTTAGGAGAGTATACCGAATATATCCTCTATAATGTAATTTGAAAACTTAAAAATGTGTATAACCTACAAAGGTTATAAAATGACAAGAAAATTTGAGCCTTTTATTTGCTGGCCTGCCTTCTTTCATTATTTTACTGAGGTTGCCTCCTAAGATTATAAGAAAAACTAATTGTTGAAATTTAAATACTATTATCATTGCTCACATCTCAAACACAGAAGCAATCACAAAACACAAACTTTCTCTCAAAACCCTTGTGGAATCAAAAAACTATATAATCACTAGAGGCCCAATGCACAAAATTTGTGCAAAAGTAGGCCTTCCTTCCCCCAGCTGTCGGCACCGGCTTCCCTCTGGCACCCAGTACCTGGGTTTCCCTCCAGCCGCCAGCAGGCACCCAGGACCTGGGCTTCCCTAGCAGCCCCAGCTTTGTCCAAAAGGTCGTCCAGAAGGACGTCTGGAAGGACATCTGGTCTAATTTGCATATTATGCTTTTATTATTATAGATGATTTTTTCACTATCATTATTTATAAAGCAATCATTATTACCTTCTGAATTAAGAGTCAGACTTCCTGTTACTAGTACAAAATTTATCTCCATGCACTTCATAAATCAGGAGCTAACATTTATTTTTATAATTAGATTATATCATCAGTGTGGGAAAAATGATTTTTAAATAATAGCTCAATTATTACTTGTTTGAGCAAATTTATTGAATAAAAATTAGTGTATTAAAATATTTATATACCTTAATAAACACCTAATCAAAATGGCAGATCATTTATGTCTGTAGACAGAGGCTGAGCTGATAATACAAATGACAAAGCCAAAGCAAATATAAGAATATGGGCACCCCTTACAAAGTACTTTAAAAGATACCTTAGTCCACCTTCCTCAAGAAACAGAGTCTTAAAAAGGTGCAAATGCAGATGACTTCCCGGGTGGAATAATTTTTCAGGGCGGGAGAGTGAGGAAAAATAGAGAGATAGCTCGGATGCCAGTAGCCCTGCTCCCCTTTTCTACTTCCCATTAGTAAAAATTTGCCACATGGACATTTAGCTAACTCTCAGCATGTCCCACTTGGCCCCTTTCCTAGTACACTGAGGACAAATTTATATCTACATGTTAGAGAACTGGAATGAATGGACAAATTCCCAGGATGACAAAACATTACCAAAACAGATTTTTAAAAAATTGTAAATCTTAGTTTACCTATAATAATAAATTGCATATGATATAATTTTTCTAGAAAAGATATTCATACCCTAAATACTTCACTGATGCATTTTCTCAATATTTAAAAGACAAGTAATATCACCTACTAAGCTTTTTCAGAAAATAGAGGGAGCATTTCCTCACTCATCTAGGATGTCAACATTACACTGATACAAAAGACAGATGAATAAGCCATAAGTAAAGAAAATTAGAGATTAATACTCCTTAAGAACATAAGCACAGAAAATCCTTAATAAAGAATTAACAAATAACTCATCAATACATAAAAAGAATTATACAAAATAAATAAGTGGTATTTATCCTAAGAATTCAAGGTTGATTTAACATGAAAAAATCAATTCATGTAACACATCATATTAATAGAATAAAGGAATGGAAAATATATCACAATCTCAAAAAATTCAAAATAAAATTGCCAAAATAAAATATAAAAGTCATAAAAGTTATCAACATCCTAGGAATAGAAGAAAATTTCTACAGCCTGATAAAGGACATCAATAAAAGCCTACTTCTTCTAATTAATAATTAATTGTAAAACACTGAATGCTTTACCCTTAATACATGGAACAAGCTAAGGATGTCTGCTTTCACCACTTCTATCCACCAAAGATTCTAACAAATACTATAAGGTAAAATATAAAATAAAATTATTGGCACCCAAGTTAGGAATAAGCAGTAAAACCTCTTTTTCAAATGACATACAGTAATCTTTTTATGTGGAAATCTTAAGGAATCTAATACAAACTATTATCATTAATAAAGTTTAGAAAGGTCACAGGAGGACATAAGGTATATATTTTAAAATTAATTATGGAACAAAAAAAGAACTATTGTTTCTATATTGTATTTTTGGGGGGGTCATTTAAAAATTATTATTTTTTAATTGTTTTATTGCTTAAAGTATTACAAAAAGCATTATATATGTCTCCTTTTTTTTTCTCCCCTTGACTTTCCCCTAGCCTCCCCTACCCCCCAGTGTCTGTGCCCATTGGTTATGCTTATATGCATGCATACAAGTCCTTCGGTTGATCTCTTACCCACCCCCACAACCCTCCCCAGCCTGCCTGCTGTAGTTTGACAGTCTGTTCGATGTTGCTCTACCTCTGTATCTATTTTTGTTCATCAGTTTATAATGGTCTTAATTATCCATAAATGAGTGAGATCATGTGGTATTTTTCTTTCATTGACTGGCTTATTTCACTTAGCATAATGCTCTCCAGTTCCATCCATGCCGTTGCAAATGGTAAGAGTTCCTTCTTTTTTACAGCAGCATAGTATTCCATTGTGTAGATGTACCACAGTTTTCTAATCCAATCATCTGCTAATGGGCACTTAGGCTGTTTCCAGATCTTAGCTATGGTAAATTGTGCTGCTATGAACGTAGGGGTGCATATATCCTTTCTGATTGGAGTTTCTGTTTTCTTGGGATATATTCCTAGAAGTGGGATCATATTTTATTATTCCATTTATATAAACAAAATGCACAGAAGTAGGAAATACAGGGTGGGGCAAAATTAGGTTTACAGTTGTTCATATGGAAAATAACACAATAATTACTAAATAATAATAAAATAATAAACTCTGTTTCATGTACTCATATGTACAGTACAGACCAGTTCTTGCCTGGGACTGAGTGTGGGAGCAATGGAATGAGTTCAAAGCAATTTTGGGGGTTAGAAATGTGTTCTAAAACTGGATTAAGATGATGGTTGCAAAAATCTATAAATTTATGAAAAAATAATTTCACTGTTATATTAGATGAATCATAAAACCCTTTTCGGTCCAACGTCGAGGCTGACTCGACAGACCAGGTACTAGTAGCAGTTCCAACGTCGAGGCTGACTCGACAGACCAGGCGCTAGGAGCAGGTCTAATGTCGAGGCTGACTCGACACCGCAAACCGGTTCAACATTCAATCCCGTCAATTAATTTGGACCAGACTGTTTGAATTCCAAAAATAAAATTTAACCGCAAAGGGTTTAATGCATTTAAATTGTACTTCAAAAACTTACTTAGATTCATAGTTTAGATAATTTATCTAAGCGTGGTAAAGGCCCAAGAGGTGGGGAGAGTACAGGGTGGAGGGGGTTCATGGGGGGGGGGCGGGAGGGGGACATTTATAATACTTTCAGCAAGAAACCTAAATTAAAAAATAAATAAATAAAAACTGCTAAACACAAAGTCTCACAGATTTTTCTGCTTTTCTTTTTCTATTTTTAATCTTTCCGTATTACTTTTAGATCTATGACCTATTTTGTGCTACTATTATATAAGGTGTGAGGTATAGATTGATTTTCGTTTTTATCTATCTATCTATCTTTCATATACCTATGTATCTATCTATCTATTTACTTATTTATTTTTGCATACACTTTTAAAATCATCATTTGTCAAAAAGACAACTCTTTCTCCATTGAATTTTCCAACACATTTGTCAAAATCAGTTGACAGTATTCATGTGGGTCCCCTCCTTGAACTCTCTATTTGTTCCATTCATTTATATGCCTATCTTTCTGACAATACCATACTCTCTTTATTGTTGTAGCTTCACAGCAAGTCTTAAAATCATGTGTGAGTCCCCCAACTTTGCTCTTCTTTTTCAACATTGTTTTGACTATTCTAGTTTGTTTGTCTTTTTGTCTTTCCATGTAAACTTTACAATTAGACTATCAATATCTACAAAACACTTGCTAAAAGTTTTCTTGGGTTGTGTTGAACTGATGTATTAAATTTGGGATAATTGGTATATTACAAATATTTAATCTTCCAATATAACTCATACACTGGTGATGGGAATGTTAAAAATGGTGCAACTGCACTGGAAACAGTTTAGCAGTTCCTCAAAATGTTACATATAGATTTAACATGTGACCCAATAATTCACTTCCTAGGTCTACACTAAAAGAAATAAAAAACACTTGTCCATACAAAAACTTGCACATGGATATTTATAACAGCAAAACAGACGAAAAGTGGAAACAACACAATGATCATTAATTGATGACTGGTAAATAAAATAGTATAACCATAAAATGGAATACTATCTAGCAATAAAAGGAATGAAGCTGTGATAAATGCTACATTAATAATCCCAAGAAACATTATACTAAGAGAAAGAAGCCAGTTACAAGACCATATGCTACATAAATTTTGCAGAAGTGACAAATCTATAGACAGACATAGATTAGTGGTTGCTTAGGGCAGGAGCATTGAGAGAGAGAGTAAATGTGGAGTGACTGCTAATGGGTATGGTGCTTCTTTTTGTCATGATGGAAATGTTCTAAATTTACTGTGGTGGATGTTCCATGCTCTGAATGCACTAAAAACTATTATATTACACTTTGAGTAAACTTTCAATTTGTGAACTGCATCTTAAGATATCTGTTTAAAAAGACCTGTGTGAATGTTTATACAGCTTTGCTCATACTCATTAAAAACTGGAAGCAGCCCAGATATCTTTGAACAGGTGTCTAGATAAGCAAACTGAAGAACATCCATAAAATAAATTGTAATATAGTCAGCAATAAAAGCAAACACATGATTGATTCAAGCATTTTGGTACGTAAAGGAATCCAGACACAAAAAGTCATATATTTTTAAATTCTATTTACATGACATTCTGGAAAAGGCAAAACTATAGAGATAGTAAAAAAGATCAGTAGTTGTTAGGCATTGGAGAAGAGTGGAGTAGAGTGGAGAAGAGTGGAGTAGAGTGGAGAAGAATCGCAGAGCATCGCATCACTGCTTTGCTATAGAGAGGCCTGGCCCCAGGGCCCCTTTGCATTGCCTGCAAAGATGACATATAATGAATTTTTAGGATGATGGATATGTTCTGTAAAGTACTGTAGTGGTGGACACATGACTTTATAGATTTGCCCAAATCCATAGACTTACACACAATAAAGACAGTACTTTACCGTAGTCAATTTAAAAAAAAAAATCAACTAGAAAGTTTTAGAAACCCCAGATAGAATGTGCACTGTGACAAATTTATCCAGTTGTATTATAAATGTCTGACATAACCTCACTGGAGGGAATGAGAAAAGGGTTTGACCTAAGTCACTTTGGAAAACAATGTGTGACTTGATACTCAGGTGAGGCTAAAGACAAAACAACAACAACAAAAACTCCACACAAAGACTGCTCTCTAAATATGAAATTATGTCTCACTTGTGTACAGAGTAGCAATTCTGAAACTACCTTATAGGTATAGTAGGGTTGAAAGAAAAAGTAAGTCTATTGCAGGTAACAATCACCAAATTGTCAGTGTCAGAGAAAGAAGCTACAAATAACCAATTAGAGGATGCTGTGATAAACCACTCTCCACAGAAGACTGTTTCTCTGGATAGAGCTGAAACACTAAAGATGTCTCTCCGAGGAAGAGTGGAGTAGAGTGCAGAAGAATCGCAGAGCAGAGCATGGCTGCCTCGCTAACGAGAGGCCTGGCCCCAGGGCCCCTCACAGCCCCGCTGCTGCTGCGCCGCCTCAAGTTGAGCTGATGCCCAGCCCCGCTGTTCGCCCAGCTGCGCGGCATCAAATTGAGCCGCCCCACGGCAGCGCTGTGTTCGCAGCCACGCTGTATCCCTGTTGAGCTGTTTGCACCGAATAAAGTTTTCTTCTTCACTGCACCCCAAATTGGGGATTCCTGTTGGCATTGAATTGGTGCCAGTGACCAACTGTTGACATTTCCTGGGACAGATACCAAATTTCTAGCCTGGGTGACTGGATAGGTAGTAAGTCAGGTAAGAGGAAATTGTAAGGTAAGTTTTGTTGAGAAAAATGTTGGTTTGCAAACTGGCCCCCTTAGAAGGAGCGCAAGGGAAGAACGAGGCAGGCCACTCCAGATTGGCAGGTGGTGTGTGTACAAAGCAAGGATATTTACTTACAAAGCTTGTCTTGGCATCGGCTGCTAACGGGTATGGTGTCGGCATGACAATTAAACCTCCACACCTGCCTGCCAGAATTTTAGAAGTTTTTACAGAGCCCTTAACTATGTTCAGACACATCATCAGTCCATTTTGTCTCAACAACACATGGCTCTCTCAAGGCCGCATTCTTGGAAACAGCTGCTAATGCAGGAAGAGTGGGTGGGGTGTCCGTTCCAAGGATAGGAGAGGGGTAAGGGGCCGCCAGCTGCCCAGATCCAGCTAGCTGGTCAACTGGCTGTCACCATCCTCTTGATAACCTCCTCCAACAAAACAGAATTCAGTTTTTGTCATATTGTCTTTTACAAGCTTTAAGCAATCAGTTCATCCTTGAATACTCAGGAGTTAGGGGTGCTGACCACCGCACAGTCGAAAATACCAGAAACTTTTGACTCTACAGCAGCCTTTTGCATCCACAGATTCAACCACATGCAATCCAAACAGCATTTATCATTAGCATCTGGGTATCTGCTGCTGGGAATCTGCTGTGGGAATGCGAACATACTTTTTTTGATTTGCAGTTGGTTGAATTCAGAGTTGGAAAACTTACAGATACAAAAAGGGTCAACTGTGTTTACTTTAAAACAAAAACCAAAAAACCGTGTATAAGTGGAGCCATGATATTCAATGGTCAATTGTACATATGCAAGTGGAGAGCGTCTGGGGGAACAAGATAGAACTAAGGACCAGTAATATAGGTATGGGATCCAGCAAATCCTTGTGTGTTGTGCACTACAAATGCTTTTCTGAGGGTCCCTGGAAAATGCTTGAGTGAATTCTGTTACCCTATGTCAGGGGTCCTCAAACTACGGCCCGCCGAAAACATTTGTTTTTTTACTTCAAAATAAGATATGTGCAGTGTTCATAGGAATTTGTTCATAGTTTTTTTTTTAAACTATAGTCCGGCCCTCCAATGGTCTGAGGGACAGTGAACTGGCCCCCTGTTTAAAAAGTTTGAGGACCCCTGCCCTATGTTGATGGTATCCTTCTGATCACATTAACTAATGTTTCTTCTAGGATGAGAAATTATTAACATTATATTCATAGCAAACAAGTTAAAAGTTATAAACTTTTAAATCAAGGGCTAAGCTTTTGAATAGTCAAAAATTAACAATGCAGTTTAATGGACTTTTATAATATCTTCATTTAGATTATTTCACCATGCTAAAAATAATTTTAAAATTGCGCACTAAAATATCTTTGCTTTGACAAATTTCAGAGCCCCCATATGTCAATCTACTTATTCAAAAATATTTATTTCAATCTACAGGCATTGGGACCTACTATATTACAGTAGATAATGTTGATACTTGAGAATTATCAGAGGACAAAACAAAAGTGATTGTGGTAGCCCAGGCAATTTATGACAACTACTCATTCAGTAGAATTACTTAAAGTTTTATTTAAACCTTTGTCTGCCTTAGCAAAAATAATTTAATCTACTTTGTGAAGAATCTAATTTAACATCAACATCCTCAGTAAGTCTGTGTTTCTTATTGGGTTTCTTATGTACCGGAGGAGCCTCTTGAAAAATCTGCAAACAAAAGTTACAGAAAATAATAAATAGTAACATTTATTAAGTGCTTAAAATCTGCTGGACATTGGCAGACATGCACCTATTTCTAATTTATTTTTCACAACAATTCTATGGGGTAATCACTTATCACCTTTAAATATGGTTGATATTAGGTTTGAAAAGGCAATTCATGACTAGCACACACATCATATAGTGGTGTGGCTGGGCAATCCTACTCTAAATCATGTGCTCCTAGCTACTATACAATACTGCCTCTGTGTTTTGTTTTGTTTTGTTTTTGGTTTCCACTCAAGACAGTATAGCTGACCATTTACATTTTTTTTCATGAGTACATAGAGCTAGAAGAGAGAAAAAATGAGTAATGTCTATCTATGAGAAATGTATAAACAAATTGAGATGATTTCCAAGTAAATTGGGCATATTTATTTAAAATGTAAAACTACGTTAACTTCTCATTATGAAAATAGTTATTTTGTGAGAATAAGTCTTTGTATGTGCTTTAACCTTTTTATCCTATCAGTCTTTAAGAAGGTTCACTGAGGTGATAGTAAGAGGTGCTTGAAGTGGCTGCTACAGTAAATCAGCTTTGCATCATGTACTATGCATTTCAAGGTGTTCAATTATTAGGCTGAGAAATGGTGCTGACCACTGGATATCATCACGGATAGTCTATGTTCAATCCAAAGTTATCCAAATAACTTTGAACATTAATCAGTGTAAATCTCTTATGTTTAGAGATGAAAAGAATGTCACTGGTTATAAATAACCACTATCTTATATAGTGACTATTTAAATTTATCACCAGGAACAGAAATTAAAATACTTTTTAGAAGATATTACTGTAATATAGTATTGTTAATTTACTAAAATTTATCCCACAGTTTTTGTCTATGGAAAAATTTAAGGGCAGTCATCATAGGTATAAAATATATGTCATACTCAAAAGATGTTAAATCTCAGCTAAGTTTTTAAAACTTGAGACACTTTTTTCATATGATGAAATGCACAGGTTAGAAGTGAATGAATTTTGACAAATATATACATGTGTGTAATCCTAATTTCCTTTCTCTGGATAGTTTACTGGGAGTTTTTGCCAGGAGTAAGTGTGAGTTGGGTTAAACTTTCTCTGTACCTGAGAACTAACGTTTATACCTATGTCACCCTTGAAATTACACAGAATGTCAAAAACATTATATTAACTGAATGAAAACTGATTCAAAGGGCTGCAGCTGTATGATTCCACTTCCAACTGTAATGGAAAATACATTTTTGTATGTTGACCTTATATCCTAAAACATTTTAAATGTACATATTAGTTCCAGCAGCATTTTAAAAATATATACATTTATTGATCTCAGAGAGGAAGGGAGAGGGAGAGAGAGATAGAACCATCAATGATGAGAGAGAATCATTGATGAGCTGTCTCCTATATGCCCCACACTGGGGATAGAGCCTGCAACCTGGGCATGTGACCAGGAATTGAACTGTGACCTCCTGGTTCATAGGTCTACACTCAATCACTAAGCCATGCCAGCTGGGCAGTTACAGCATTCTTTCATGGATTCTATTTTTAGTAGACTACCATGGGTTCTATAAATAACAATTTTACGTCTTTGTTTTGTATTACTGCAGTCATTAAGATTTCCATTGCTATGTTTTATAAGATCAGTGAAAGTGCCTTATTTTTCTTGTTCCTGACCTTAGGAGGAAAGGATTCAGTTTTTCACATAAGGTAGATTTATGATCTTCCTTCATAATCTGTTGATATGGTGAATTACATAGAATGAATGTTGTATTAAACAGCACTATTACATTCTTAGATCAAACCCAGAGTTTCAAGACTTTCTGGCCTAGCATGTAATATAAAGATAATTTGTTCCATTTAACTATTTTCTGAGAAAAATTTAATTAGAATGCAGAAAATCTATCAGTGAAGAAGGCAACACAAAATTACACATTGAAACCTATACTGTGCCACTAGAAGCAAGCGATGCATATTATTTAAAACTAGAGGCCCAGTGCATGAATTCTTGCACCAGTGGGGTCCCTCGGCCTGGCCTGCAGGGATTCGGTGGAAACTGACATCCCCCAAGGGGTCCCAAATTGTAAGAGGGTGCAGGCCAGGCTGAGGGACCTCACCGATGCACGAATCCATGCACCGGGCCTCTAGTATGCATATAATACCTTTGGTTAATCTCTTCCCATCTTCCTCCTTCCCTCCTTCCCTTTGAGATTCATCAGTCTGTCCCATGTTTCCATTCCTGTGCATTGAGCGGCTGCCCCCTGGTGGTCAGTGTGCATCATAGCTACTGGTCAAATGGTTGAACAGTTAGACACTTAGCATATTAGCCTTTTATAAATACAGATAATTTTTGTTTTTTCATTTTCCCCAATTTGGAAGATTATTATTATTATTACTTTTAAATCTTTATTATTGAAAGTATTACATAGGTCCTACTCTTCCCCCCATTAACCTCTTCCATCTTGCTCCCATCCCTCTCAGCCCTCACCACCACATTGTCTGTGTCTATGGATTATGCATATATGCATACAAGTTCTTTGGTTGAATTCTTCCCACCCACCCTCCCCTTCCTATCCTCTGAGGTTTAATAGTCTGTTCATGCTTCTATGACTCTGGGTCTATTTTTGATCATCAGTTATTTGGCCCATTAGATTCCACATATGAGTGATATCAAGTGGTACTTATCTTGCTCTGACTGGTACTTATCTTGCTCTGACTGGCTTATTTCACTCAGCATAATAGTCTCCAGGTTCATCCATGTTGTTGCAAATGGTAAGAGTTTAAAATCCTATATAATAAAAGCCTAATATGCAAATCGACCAAACCGCGGAACAACTGGTCACTATGACACGCACTGACCACCAGGGGGAAGATGCTCAATGCAGGAGCTGCCTCCAGCTAGCAGGCCCCAGGCCAGCCAAGGCAGGTGCAAGCACGGGTCCCCCTAACCACCCCATCAGTTGCCCCACAGAGGGAGGTGACCAGTGGTGGCGGCAGGGGGGTGGGGCCAGCGAGCAGGCAGTGCCAGGTTGGCCAAGGCAGGTGCAAGCAGGGGGCCTCCGATCACCCTGCTGGTTGCCCCACAGATAAGCCCTGATCACCGGCCAGGCCTAGGGATCCTACCCGTGATGAATTTCGTGCACCGGGCCTTTAGTTTCTTAATACAAACATATATCTGACAGTACAGTGAACTTTTTTTTTTTTAAATATATTTTATTGATTTTTTTCAGAGAGAGGAAAGGAGAGAGTTAGAGAGTTAGAAACATCAATGAGAGAGGAACATCGATCAGCTGCCTCCTGCACACCTCCTATTGGGGATGTGCGCGCAACCAAGGTACATGCTCTTGGCCGGAATTGAACCTGTCTACAGGCTGATGCTCTACCCACTGAGCCAAACTGGTTAGGGCAGTACCGTGGACTTTCTTAAAACTGCTTACATTAGTGACCAGGACAAACTGCTAGCTCCTCAGCCTGGTGTACATGTTCCTCCGCAGCATGTGCCTTTGCTACCTTTCCAGCCAGCATCTTATTTCATAAATTCTATGAACCGGCCACACATAATTTTAAGAATACAAACAACTTTAAACTCTTATTTTCATGCTTTTGCTATGCTTAGAGTATCCCCTGTAGACTCTGTACTCTTTCTTGCCTTATTCTTATTTCTATTCAAAAATTGAACAATGGTGTATCATTATATGGCGAATATATTCTTCCCTGCCTAATATGTGTAGGCTGTGCTCCTCTGTATTGACATAGTGGTAACTACCTACATTACGTATGCAGTGCTAAATATTCTATATCACAAATACCTTTTGCTTTTATTTGCTAATCTGTGTTACTAGACTGTAAGCTGTTGAGAGGAAACTAAAAACAAAACAAAATAAACTTGTCTGAATCACTTTATCTTCCTCTGGATCTAGCACATAGCCAAGCGCATGCACAATTTTTTTTTTAATTGGGAAAATGAATGATTGACTGTATTGATTAATCCAGGTCTGATTCAACTTAATTGGTAAGAACTTCCTCAGGGATGTATACTCTAGTTTAGTTAGCTTATTGGTTTAAAAGATATTCATTCACTCCTGGAATAATTATGAGTCTGAATTAGAGGAAGATTAAAAAGCATTTTGACAAGGCACTTTTACTAATTATCCAAGACCTGTGAATTAATGTCAGCTTATGAATTTTATTTTGTTAGTGAGAGAAAATGAAATGTCCCTTTCAAAATTATTTTTAATGCAAATCCTTTAATAAGTGAAAACTGACAGTCATGATTGTCATGGTTGAGAAATGTCATTATGCTTCAAATTTAGCTTCATGTAAATCATTTTATGAGTGGTTGTTGTATTATTCAGAGTAAAGGAAGTTCTGAACAACCAAATCTAAAAAATAAGACAAATGTGGATCTGATAACCCCAACAATGTCTCTACATATATATGGCTTGAAAAAAAAATTATTGATTTTTTCAGACTTTTCTTTTGTCTGTTTTATTTCTACGGGCTTATCAGTGGAGAACAGACAGCTCCCAAGTTCATTTTCTCTTCAATATTTTTTACACTTATAAAGTTTTATTACGCTCACCATCATTCTATAAATTATCTGGATTATTAATTAATTTCCAGGAGGAGGTCTTTTTTTTATCACTATCATTCTTTGGTAATTCCTTATGAGAAAATTAAATTATAGTATATTGTATATATACTAAAACTTAATCAATATATCATTCTAAGAAAAAGAAATTTATAAAATATTATTATTTAGAATAGAATTTCTATGAAGGCATAGATTTAATTTCTTCACACCTTAATTACAATTGCTATGTGTGGCATGTAGTAGGTATTCAGTAGTATTTGCTGAATGGATGAATAAGTAGCCTTTTGACTTGGCCACAGAAATGTCCTGACGCCAGAAATTAATGCATGCAATTATCTCTTTACTTTATCCTTGACTCTTTTGACTATTTCATATAAATTTTAAAGTAATCCATACCTGCAATTGGACATCCACACGCAAAACAATGAAATTAGACACAGACCTGACTCAAAATGAATCATAGACTTAACTGTAACACGCAAAGCTATAAAATGTTTAGAAAATAACTGAAAAAAACTCTAGATGGCTTTGAATATGGTGATATCTTCTAGATGCAGCATGAAAGACTATACCCATGAAAGAAATAATTGATAAACGAGACTTTATTAAAATTAAAATACCCACATCTGATAAAACCCTGTTATTCAAATTATATAAAGAACTCTTAAAAGTTTACAATAAGAAAACAAAAACCTGATTTGAAAATGGTCCAGATACTTTAAAAGACAACTTGTAATGTATTGTGATACATCCAATGGAATATTATTCATCACTAAAAATAAATGAAGTATCAAGACATAAAAAGAGATGAAGAAACATTACATGCATATAACTAAGTCAATTTGAGAAGGCAGCATACTGTGTGTTTCGAAATATATGATATCTGGATAAGGTAAAAACTATGAAAAAAGTAAAAAGACCAGCGTTGAAAATAATCTATATGAATGTAATAAATACACATTAGTATACATTTGTCCAAATCCATAGAATGTGCAATATCAGGAATAAACCATAATGTAAAATTTGAACTTTGGATGATTATGATGTATCAATTGGGTTAATTCATTTCATAAAATATTCCCCTTTGGTGAAGGAATTTGATAGCTGGGATGCTATGCATGTATAGAGGCAAGGGATTTATGGGAAATCTCTCTAAATCCCCTCAATTTTTCTGTTAATCTTAAACTGCTCTAAAAAATGTCTTAATAAAACATTTGAAATCCAAATCCTCTAAGTGAAAATGAGCATCTCTCTCTTTTTTCCTTAAAAATCTACCTGGACACAGATGGGAGAGGCATTGAACATAAACAATATAGTTCTCTAAGCTTGAATAACCAAATAAAATAATAAATGAAAATTGGTGGGATTATGAGTTATGTGTAAAAGTAAGTTCAGAAATCCAAAGGGAATTTTTAAAGTAAATTGTAGTATTTTCTAAGCTTGATTTTCAGTACCGAAAGAGCTCTCTATAATTTTAACTATTTTTACCATTATCATTTACTTAATTTAATAATGTGTGCCGCAAAGCATCTTTTTGTTGAGGATAGAGCAAAGAGGGTTTGAAGGTGAGCGATCAAGTCACACATACTTAGCTTTTTAGAACCAACCCAAAGCCCTCAAATCATCAGGAAAACAGCAACAATGATTATAATGGTCACTTAGTAATTACATCTTGATGATGATAAATTAAAATAAAATCCAGAGCACTCAATTAAGCAACTTGGCTAGAGTCGCTTCATTGTGATTGTCTGTAAACTATTCCACATTTGCACAAATACCACTGGATATGTCTGCAGCTAGTTTTTAGGCATAAATACCACATGTTCTGGAAAGTATAAAATCGGTGGTATCTCTCTCTGCCAGCTGTATTTTCTCCCTCTGCCAATTGCAATAATAAAATCAATTGAAATTACTGCTTTGTTCACTTGGCTTGTATAATATGCTTGCTGGTGCAATACAGAGAATGTCAATTTGCCTACACAGATATTTATAAAAATTGTTTTGTTTTTGTTAAATTTTTAGTGACTAAAAATTCCCCAGCCTCTTAGGTGACTATGCACCAATATTTATCAGTTGGTGAAAATGATGTGCAAGGAAATAACACCATGAGTAATATGGTCTCAAGATTTTAGAAAACTGTTGAGTAGAAACTAGAAATATTTACATTTAAACATTTTAAATAATGCTTTTACTTTACAAAGGATGAAGGCTTAAATTTAGGTTTGAGGAAACAACTACTTAGTTAGAGAAACAATTTACCTTTGAAGAAGTTATACTTAAGTCAAGAAAAAATTATATATATATATATATATATATATATATATATATATATATGTATAAAAATTACATATATAACTATATAACTAACTATATAACTAACTATAATTAAGAGCCTAAACATCCTTGGGGTAGATCACATTCAGTAAAATAACTTGAATAACATTTGACATAATATAGAAGAATTGTGCAAATGATGTAAATCGGGTAATAATTATTTGAGCTAGATTTCCATAGATTTTGTGACTTTTTTGAGAATTGCTATATTTCTAATTGCATGTAGATAATCAGATATAGAGGGTGAGGCAAGAGTAGGTTTAGGATTGTGAGTATGCAAAACACCAAGCTTATTCTTGTATTCTTATTTTTTTACTAGAGGCCTGGTGCACAAATTCATGCACGGGTAGGGTCCCTCTGGGTGGCCTGCAGGGATTGGGAAGATGCCCATAGTCCAACGCCACCTGCAGCTCCTACCTACTGCCCCGCTCATCCCGGCCCCACTGTGCCTGCCATGGGCTCGAGCCCAATCAGTCCCAATTGGGAGAGGCTCACGCTGCCACAGCAGCGCTCGCCAGCCATGAGCCCTGCATCTGGTGCCCTCCGAAGGGGAGTGTCCTGTGGGAGCAGGCTGGAACCAGCTCTCTGACCTCCCCCAAGGGATCCCAGATTGTGAGAGGGCACAGGCCAGGCTAAGGGACCCCACCAGTGCACAATCAGGCCGGGGAGGGACTGCGGGAGGGCTCCAGGGCATGTCTGGCCCATCTCACTCAGTCCTGATCGGCCAGACCCCAGCAGCAAGTTAAACTACCTGTTGGAGCATCTGCTCCCTGGTGGTCAGTGCATGTCATAGTGAGCGGTTGAGCAGCCTTAGTATATCATTAGCATATTATGCTTTGATTGGTTGTTCGGTTGTTCTGCTGTTAGGTCTATTTGCATTTCACCCTTTTATTATATAGGATTATTGCACTAGAGGCCTGGTGCACAAATTCATGTTGGGTGGGGTCTGGCCAGCCCACCCCAATTGGGGCTGATTGGGCCGGGCTGGTCAGGGGGAGGGGCCGCAGGCAGCTAGTGGGGCTGGCTGGGAGCAGGGGGGTGCGGGCGGTTGGCCAGCCAGCCCTGTCCCCTGGTTGAACTCCTGGTTGAGGGGACAACTTGCATATTAGCCTTTTATTATATAGGATTATTTTACATACAAACAACAAGCTAGTTTTGGTCCACCCTGTATTGTTATACTGAATACACTGTATCTGGTTCTTATTTGAGGAGAGTTTTGTTGCATTTTTTTATTTCCCTCTGAGTAATGGTGTTTGTGTCTGTATGTGTTTGTTTTATCTTTGTATTGTGTTTGTTATTCACAACACATTACTTAGAAGGGGTAAGAAGTGCCAGGTAAATAAATATGAGCTTTTCTCTACTAAGAGAGGCTGTGGAGAGTAATCAGACCTTATTCAGGATGGAATGGCTCATTCTCAGAGGGTCCCTCTTTGTCCACACTAACTTAAGTTACCTTAAATAGGGCTCTTCCTGCTGTTCTTTATATCTCCAATCTCTCTCTCTCTCTCTCTCTCTCTCTCTCTCTCTCTCTCTCTCTCTCTCTGTTTTTTTTCTTCTAAAAATGAATCCTTATTTACATTAGTTATCTGATAACATGGAAATACACTCACTAAGTATACACCTCCAGATCACCAAGAAAGTCTATTTTATTCCTGTAACTGTCCTCATTGTGCTCTTGAGATTCCATCTTTTTGAAAGGACCTTAAAACTGTTGATTAAAAGTACTCTGGTTTCAAACTTCTGTCTCAGATAAAATCTGTTTCATATAAGAACGAAGTCACAGGGGCCCTGCTTGCTTTCCCTTGACAAATGATACAGTCATTGAGAATGAGGCTATTCGTTTTCTAAGCATGGTGCTATGATTCCTCCACCTGTTTATTCTTTTCAGGGAGTCTCCTAGTAGTTGCAGGTGGACTCCATGGGATGGAGATTATTAGAATACCTGAGTATATATGTTTTTGTGAAAAAGCTAAATGAGGTGATCTAGCTTGCCCACAGCCACAAGGATAAAGTTGTGCCAGTAGATTCTGCAAGTGACCACATCTAGCCACAGCAGTAAATGTCTTTGCTGTCCCTCCCTTTCCTTCCATCATCACTGAATATCTGATAAAGTTTTATGTAAAGTCACAGCTTTACATGTAAAATCTTACGCACTTAATGCACACAAATTCACAGTTTGGGTTCTCTATTAGTGTAGTGTATTAAGAAGTGAGGTTTGCCCCATTAGGTAATTTATTATTGAGTATAATGTCAGCAACCTGAGGGAAATTGTGTATTAAAAGGTCTAGGTCAAGTTGATTTAATAAAGAATAAAACTAGAAGTCTGGCTGAGGGTGGTTTTGTAGAAATATATTAATCCTCTGGGATTCTTAGAAAAACAGAGAAAAAGGGTTGGAGTGATGAACCATAAAGTCAGAAAAAATTCAGTACATTCTGAACTTGATCTTTTACTTTTTGCAATAAGGACAGAAAAAAAAAAAGTAAATTTAATGGACAGTGAAGTCTCATAAAAAATTTAATCTCACTCAGAATTTCTGGCTTTTTATCCTCTCACAATTACCATCTTTAATTTTTATTGAAATATACCTATATTTATACAAACAAGAATTTTCTTAAAAATTTGTGTTGGAGAAGTTTGAGCAGGTGGTGGGGGATGGATGATAACTTGCATTTTTCTCATTTAGTATTTCTATGTGAATTTTTATTATAGTAAACATAACATAAAATACAGTGTTAACTGTTTTACCGTAAAGAGTAGTCCAGCAATATTAAGCATATTCACATTATTGTGAAACCATCACTGCATACATCTCAATACCTTTATCATCACAAATTGAAACTTCATTAAACAATAACTCCATCTTCCTTCCTCCTTCCAGCCTTGGCAACCACCATCTGTCTCTATGAATTTGATTACTCCAGTACTTCATATAAGTGGAATCATACAGTAATTATTCTTTTGTGACTGGCTTATTTTAATTACCATAATGTTCTGAATGCACATCCATGCTGAAGCACATCAGAATTTCCTTCTTTCTAAAGACTGAGTGATATTCAATTATTTGTATACTAGAGGCCCGATGCAGGAAATTCATGCAAGGGTAGGCCTAGTCCCTGTCAGCCCCGGCTGCTTCACGACCCCGCCCCCCACCCACTGGTCATTCCAGAAGGTCATGCTGGAAGGTTGTTCTGGTGTAATTAACATATTAACTCTTTATTATATAGGACTAGTGGCCTGGTGCACAGATTTATGCACATTGAAAGGAAATTAATTAGAAGAAATATTTTAATATTGCTATTTGCCCTTTCTCTGTAATAGAAGTGTCAGAGATGAAAGAAACTTAGTAAAATGTATATGATAATAATACATAAATTGATTAATAAATAAACCATAACATGATATAACAACAAAGACATGAAATAAAAACAACAAAAACATGATATAAAAACAACATTGATAAAAACAATGACTGATAAATTGATTAAACTTATTCTAATATCTCCCTGTATATGTGCCATTGGCACCAGCGAGAGCTTTATATGTATCATGCATGCATGAGGCAATGCCTATTTTTAAATTACCAGTGCACATCATAAGGACCCGCTGGTTGGTCGGTCGGACAGTCAGATGGATGGACAGTTGGTTGCTTAGCCATATATATATATATATATATATATATATATATATATATTTCATCTATTTATATTTCAATGGACATTTTGGGTTATTTTTGCCTTTGGCTATTGTGAATGACACTGCTATAAACATGAATGTACAGATATCTGTTTGAGTTCCTCCTTTTTATACTTTCAGGCATACATAAAGAAGAGGAATTGTTGGATGATATAGTAAAGTCATTTTTATTTTTTTCAGTAACTGCCACACTATTTCACGGTGGTTACACCATTTTACGTTCTGACCAACAATGCACAAGGATTTAAAATCATTCGTTATTTTCTATTTTGGTTTCCTGTTTGCTGGTTTTATGATAGCTACCCTAATGCATGTGAAATAGAATCTCATTGGGGATTTAATTTTCATTTCCCTAATAATTATTGATGTTGAATATCTTGTCATGTGCCATTTGTATATCTTTGGAATATCTATGCAACTATTTTTCCCATTTTTACATTAAGTTATTTGCTTTTATGTTGATGGGTTGTAGAAGTTCCTTATACATTTGGGATATTAAGCACTTAGCAGATACATGATCTGCAAATATTTTCTCCCATTATGTGGGCTGCCTTTTCACTCAGTTGATAGTATTCTTTGATGTACCAAAGTTTTTAATTTTACTGAATTCACTTTATCTAATTTTTTTCTTTTGATATGTGTGTTTTTTGTTTGTGGTATCATATCTAAGAAATAATTTCCAATTCCAATGTCATGAAGCCTTCCCCCTAGGTTTTCTTCTAAGACTTTTATAATTTTAGGAATTGTAATTAGGTTTAATTTATTTTGAGTTAATTTATTTTTGAGTTAATTATATTCTTGTATATAGTGTAAGAGTTCAACTTTACTATTTTTATATGGATATCAAGTTTTTCCATCATCATTTTTTGAAAAGCCTGTTTTTTCTCCACATGTATTTAAAATGAATTTAAAATTGATATTATAAGAAATGATAGCACTAGATTATAATTTGAAATGTTTTCTAATATATGGAAAGTTTTGAATAAGGGAGATCATATGATTGCAGATAATAAAAATAGATGCATGTTTGAGGAGAATTTTGTTATATCTACAACAAAATGCAGTTGAGTTATTTTTATATTATATCACATTCTTAAGCCTGCTTTATATATTTTGAAGTAGTATACTGTTTACAATATAGGTTATCTTAATTCTTAAATCCAAAAAATCTGAGAATAATAACTTCTAAATTTATAGAAGCATATTAGAATATCTTGTAGAACTAAGAGAATGTGACTTAAATATATGATTTTTTATGAAATTTTAGGGCCACAAAGTATATTCTTCTGCTTTATAGACAATAAATAAAATGGGTATTTTCTATTAATGTATGTATATGAAAATTCAAATCAATGAGACCGCCGTTAATACAGAACACCTTACAGATGCAAGGACTTCTGTAGGTGGAATACAATGACTATCTTAAAAACTTAAATAGAAACAAAAATCCAAAATAGCAAGGGCTAAGATTTCCACTTATTAAAGTTGTTAACATAATACATTTTAATTTATACATACTTGTGACTTGAATAATTATATAAAATCAAAGTTAGTCAAGTATTTTTTGCAAAGTGGTATATTCATGTCTTTAAGGTTTAAAAATTTGCTATTTCTAAATATTAAATATTATTTCAAAAATTTTAAAGCATAAGCTTGGACGATTATGGACTTGTTTCTCAGATCGCAATAACTTTTAAATTGTACTCTGATA
This sequence comes from Myotis nattereri, assembly GCF_964212035.1. NCBI lineage: Eukaryota > Metazoa > Chordata > Mammalia > Chiroptera > Vespertilionidae > Myotis > Myotis nattereri. The sequence continues at coordinate 23,597,444 of NC_138088.1, forward strand.
ACATATATCATTACTAAATATCTTTCAATACACTGGACTTTAAGTAAAATTAAGCCTACTGATGACATGGCATCTATTCACTGAGTGGCTTGATTGGACTAACTATTATCTAAAAGTAATGATGAATTATATAAAATGCAACTTTTTCTTTTTAACCTCACCTGAGGATATTTTTCCATTGATTTATAGAGAATGGAAGAGAGAGGGAAAGACAGAGAAAAATATCTATGTGAGAGAAATACATTGATTGGTTGCCTCCTGCTCAAGCTCCTACCAGGGTCTGGGCCAGGGAGTAGCCTGCAACTGAGGTATGTGCCCTTGACTGGAATCAAACCTGGGACCCTTAGCAGGCAGATGCTCTATCCACTGAGCCAAACCAGCTAGGGTTAAAATGCAACATTCTGAAGGTTCTAGAAGGCAATCAGTACATTATATTACCATATATAAATAAGCATAGTTTACAATAAACATGTGGCGTACCTCAGTTTCAACATTTAAAAGTTAATCAATGTAAGGAGGCAGGAGGCACCTGATACCACAGATAGGATTAATAGAATAAGTCCTCAGTTCTTTTTTTGTTGGTTTACAGAATAGAGGCTATGATTAAGAGAGACTGTTGGGGGCATTCACACTGTGCCAATGGAAGTAAAATTCTTGGACCAGCACAAGACAGACCAGAGCAAAAGCATTTGTCAAGAATGTTTTCATTAATTGCGAATGAAGGTCAGAGTTTGAATATAATCAGATACAGCGGTAGTTCCAACCATAAATGATGGCAATTGTGAAGCAGCGTTATTCTCATGACCCTCCTGGAAGCTTCTGGGAAACCAAAGTCTTTGGGTTTGGGGAGCATCATTGAAAAATTGAAATGGAAAGAACTGACAGAAGGACACAACCAGAAGTGCAGCCTGCAGCTTAATTTGACTCAACCCAGGAAACTTCACCACTGTATTAATAGACTAAATGGGAAAACAACCGCCGCGACATCTGATTAGTCTATTACCTGCCAAGATGCATTTGAGAAAATGGAACATTGAATTGTTAAAAATTGTCAACAAACTGAGAATAAAACATGTGCTCTCTATATAATACAAGGCACCTGAAAACAAACAGAAACCAGAAACTGCCTCATACGTAAAAATAAGAGTAGGAACACTTTCGTTCCTAGTCTAGGAACAACTTATAAATGTGCTGTGGCACTTTTAGGCAACTGTAGGACCTATAGATAGCTACAAGGAAAGAAGAATAAAGAATAGGTACAAAAATTTTAGAAAGCACAAAGAAAAACTGCCCTTATTCTTAGATGAAATGCATGTTTATGTAGAAAATTCTAAAAGATTAACATTAAAATCTACCAGAACTAATACGTAAATGTGTAATATATCAGGGTACAGTGTCATAAAATAATCTTACCTAATAATAGACAAACATGTAAATTGACCATCCTTCTGCTATGCTCACCAGCCAATCAGGAGAGTATGCAAATTAACCCAACAAAGATGGCAGTTAATTTGAATATGTAGGCGCCCAACAGCCTGGGTTTCGGGAATATCATTGGGCACCCAGGTCACTCCGAGGTAGGCCCCATGTGGGCCCTGAGCAGCCTAGGAAGGGCCTGAAGCTGCAATCAGAGCTGAGGGGGCCCCTGCCCAGGCCTAAAGCCTCAGCCAGAGGCGTTAGGCCTGGGCAGGGGTGGAGCCCGAGATAGGAGGGAGCAGGGGCAGAGCCGGTGATCAAGGGGACCTGGGGGGTCCCCTGCCCAGGCCTAAAGCCTTGGCCAAAGGTGTTAGGCCTGGACAGGGGTGGAGCCCACAATTGGAGGGAGCTGGGGGTAACCTGCCCAGGCCCTGAGGCTTTAGGCCTGGGCAGGGGCCGAGCTGGGGATCAGTGTGAACTACAGAGGAAACACTTTTTCTGACTGCTCATTGGCTAAGCTCCTTGTACGCCACTGGTAATATTCTTAGTAACTTGGGCAATAAGAATCCAAGAAGGTGACCTAGGGTTTTTCCACCTCACTCCTGGAGAAAAAAAACAAAGGTCCGCTGCTGGAGGGCTAAGAAATGTCATATCCTGCCCTAGCCAGTTTGGCTCAGTGGATAATGCCTCAGCCTGCCGACCACAGGGACTGGGTACAATTCTGACCAAGGGCATGTACCTAGGTTGCAGGCTCCTCCCTGGCCAGGGCCCAGGTCAGGGCTCATGCAGGAGGCAACCAAAGTGTTCCTCTCACTTTGATGTTTCCCTTTCTCTTCCACATTCTCTAAAAATCAATGGAAACATATCCTCAGGTGAGGATAAAAAAAAATAATAATAAAGAAGAAATGTCATATCCTATGAAAGACACATTTTGAAAATGCCTAAAGAAAGTTGTCATTTTTTCATGGTGAAGGGACTGGAGTCCATATTGATTAAAACACCTTGGTGGCTGTGGTGACTGGTAGTGGCTGCAGCAGCAGGGTGATGGGGCTGGTGCCTTCCCCTGATCAGCCCAGTAGCCTCCCACAAAGGGAGGCCAGACTGCGGCTTAGGCCTGCTCCGCAAGGGGAGTAGGGAGCAGGCCTAAGCCATCAGTAGGACATCCCCTGAGGGCTCCCAGTATGTGAGAGGGGGCAGGCTGGGCTGAGGGACCCCCCCCCCTCAGTGCACAAATTTTGTGCACCAGGCCCTTAGTATATACATAAAAATTAATGTTTATCTATAAAGCAGTAATAAACAATTGAATAATAAAGTTAACATTTATGTCTAAAATGTATGCAAATTACCAACATCATGAGTTAAGTAAAGGGGACACCACAAGCAACCCTTCAGAAATAAAAGGGATTATAAAATAATATTATAAACAATATTTTGCCAACATATAGTACAACCAAAGTGAAATGGGTAAAGCACAGGAAAGACAAATTAGCATGAAAGACTCAAGAAGAACTAAGAATCTTAATAGACATTAAAACTAAGTGCATTGGATTTGTAATTAAAACAATTTCCAACATAGAAAAATCAGCCCTAGATGATGTCACTGATCAGCTCTATCAAATATTTAAAGAACAAGTAGTACCAATCCTACACAAACTCTTTCAAAAAATAAAGGCCTAGGAAACACTTCCCAACAACTCCATGAACATTAATGCATAGTCCTTAACAAAATACCAGGAAATACAACTCAGAAAAGAAGGATTACACAACCATGACCAAATGGGATATATTATTGGATATTACTGGAATTCCAGATAAGTTAAACATCCAAAAACAAATTTATGCAATACACCATATTAATAGAATAAAAGACAAAGCAACATGATAATCCCAATAGAATAAAAAATAAAAAACATTACCAAAATAATCCAATATCCACTCACAAAAATTAGGAATTGAGAAAAACTTTTTAAATATGATAAAAGACAGATATGAAAACCCTATAGCTAATATCATCTTACTGATTAAAGACTGAAGTATTTCCCTCTACTCTTAGGATACAACAAATAGCTCTGGCTGGTTTGGTATAGTGGAGAGAATGTTGGCCTGTGGACTAAAGGGTTCCAGGTTCAATTCCAATTAAGGGCACATGCCCAGGTTTCAGAGCCCCAGTAGGGGGTGTGCAGGAGGCAGCCGATCAATGATTCTCACTCATCATTGATGTTTCTCTCTCTCTCTCCATCTCCCTTCCTCTCTGAAATCAATAAAAAACATTAAAAAAATACTTTCATTAGGAAAAGAATATAACAAATATTTATGTACTCATTAATTCTTTTCAACGGTTTGCTGGGTCAGTGCAATAATTCCAGGAAGCAGTTGAAGGAATCTGGACAAGAAAGAAAGAAGCAAATCTCCCTTTAATCATAGTATGCATCTTTATATAGAAAGTCCTAAGGAGTCTAGAAAATAACTACTAAAATTAATGAACTGAGTAGGGTTTAAGGATTGAATTTCTATTTTAAAAGCAATTGTATTTTTATGATCAATCCCAGAATAATATTAAGAAATGATTCAATTAAAATAGCATTAAAATGAATAAAAATTGCAAAACTTGTTACACTAAAATCTCTAAATCATAACTAAGAAAAATTTTAAAATATCTTGCTTGAAAATGAGACATTTTTGTTAATGTATAGAAAAAACTCTATAAACTAAGATGGTAATTATCTCCTAAATGATCTATAGAGTCAATAAAATTCTTAACAGGCTTTTCTTATTGAAAATGAAAAGCTAATCATAAATTAATATGGAAATGAAAGTGAACAAGATTAAACAAGTAATTTTACGAAAAATTGAATGATACACTCTCGGACTTCAGATATACTTTGAAACTTAGTATAAGCGACCATAATCCAGAGAGTATGGTCTTAGTGTAAAAATAGACATATTTAAATCAATAGAACACAATTTTTAAATCCATAAATTCTTACATTTTTCTTCAATTGATTTAAAAAATCTCTCTCTCTCTCTCTCTCTATATATATATATATATATATATATATATATATATATATATATACAGATCTGCTGCCTCCTGCATGCTGAAAATCGAACCATGACCTCCTGGTTCATAAGTCAATACTCAATCACTGATCCACACCCGCTGGGCTCAATTGATGTTTTTAAAAAGATGTCAAGGAACTTTAATGATGAAAAAAACAAATTTTATATAAATATCACTCTGGGATAATTGGATAACCATGAGCAGAAAAAAAATAAACTTAGTTCCTTACCTTAAAAGCTGAAAATAGATTATAATCTAAATATACATGCTAAAACTATAAAACATCTAAAAGAAACCAAAGGATACAAACTTTCTGATGACAGGTTATATCATGTTTGTCAGGTAACCTTCAAATAAACTTGAATAGAACTAGCAGATCTGGCCAAATAACAAATGTTAAATATTAACATTTCTGAAAAATTAAACTCAGCACAGAACACAAAAACGAAGGTGAAGTGTCACTTCTTTTGTACATGGGATTCGCTTATATCTTTAAATACTGGAACACTGAGAAAGTTAAGTTGGCAGAATGAGGCTCTCAGTTGATTACACAATCACAGTCATTAAAATGAATTAATTGGACTGTAAAATTACCTGGCAAATAAAAATTTTTACCACGATTGAAGTGTGGTCAAAGGCTATATTTTACTCACCTGAATATATGTGGTACTATAATAATGTAGGGGTTTTGGGTATAAATTTAATTTATATTGACCTTGTACTATTATAAATCAGGAAGTAATCAATAGGTGTACATAAAATATGCTAAGCAGAGATCAGCCTAATCTTGAGAGATTTTTTCTGATATCTATAATAATAGACACACAGTGTAGGAAATAGAAATCATTCCAGCTACAAGATAATGTAGAGGAAGTCCAGAAAGAGATCTTAATTAAATAGTTTACATTGTAAAATGCTTCATCAAAATTTAATATTGTAATTTCAGAGGCTCCATTTGTGTCCCAGATGGTGACTGTCATAGTTTACTGGCTTGAGTATGATTAGAATCCACCTGTGTAGCAGTCTGTTTCACCAAACAAATATCTAACTGTAAAATTACTTCACTCACTCTGGTCTTTTGACTTACATTTTTAAAGTGTTATTAATTTTAGGGCCACAATCCTCTTATCAGTCCATGAAGTGCATGTTATGATTGCAATTTTAAAGATATGAAAACTGAAGCGTAGACAAAGTAGCTCACAAGAACTGAATGAGTAGCCAGATGAGTGGCACGGTGGACTTCTATCAGAATGTTTCAAGTCACAACGTGCATCCCTATGCAATAATGTCCCTTATGAATGGTTATAAAACCAAGAGGCATTTTTATGTATAAAATAAAGAAACATTATTGAATTTCACCTTATAAATCTATAGGAGAAACACATTTATGAACTATTTGTTTCTGCCTCTATTCCTGCAAATATGATGGATGACCTTTTCAGGGTTGTCAGGTTCCAATTCCCAAACACCTTCCCAGATATTGGAGCTGCTTTTCCATCATTTTTCCAACCCCAGTTATCAAGAAGAGACCTGCTCTTTAAGATATTTAGCTGCTAACATTTCTGGAATTGTCCATTTTTTTTTATTAGATTGTCCATTTACAATGCTTTCCAGGGTCCTTCTGAAGGTGTTATGTTGGCTTAAAAGCAGGAGAATGATAGAATAGAATATTTCATTTAAAAAGTCACTCTGGATAAGAATATTTTTTAATTCAACTATGCAGAAATAACATAGAATTGTTATTCTACTTTCAAGATTAGAACAGAAAAAAATAAATTAACTCAATTCCCGTATCCTAGATGAGCAATCCTGGTGGAAGGAATAAAGTCTCCTTGTAGAATGTCACAATACAAGATACAGATTTATAAGAAACATTTATTGAGTCTCCTGATTTATCTTCTGACGCACAGAGAAAAGCCTAAAATAAATTGGATGAAATAGTGCCAAATTACTTTAGTAACAATTTCAGATATCACCATTGAAGCCCAACATACAATATGTTAATTTTATATCTTATACTGTCTTAGAAAATTTTACTTACAGGACACACATGAATTGCCCCAGTGGCACTAGATATTGGAACCCAAAGGACAGTAGAGCAAACATTTTAAACTTAGAGACTAATTCAGACTTAATATATCAAAAATGTAATGGATGATTTTTCTGCTACTGTGAAATTTTGTTCATTACAAGATAATACCTCTGGCATCCAAAAGTTAGTTTTGAAATTAAAACACACACACACACACACACACACACACACACACACACACACATGTTCAGCACTTGAAATATGTCTAGTGTGACGGCAGAACAAACCTTAATGTCAAGCAACTTAAATTTAGATAGCCATATATAAATATTGGAGCTAAGAACTATAATTCTTATATATTATACACGAGAATAAGAAATTATACGACCACTTTGGTACACTTCTTATAGGTTCTTGTAAAACACCCCTAGATATTTACTTAACATCAATATAAATCTAATTTCTACAAGATGATCAAAAAGGCTTGAGCATAAATATGTTCAACTTTATACATAATAACACAAACTGAAAAGAACCAAATGCCTATTAAATAGTAAATGGCTAAGTGACTTTGGTATACCTATACAACAGAATGCTTCTCATCAAGTACAAGGTATGAAGAAATGCACAGATGAATCCCCAAAATATTATGTTAGGTAAAAAAAATATTGCCGAATATTACATATATATTCGGCAATACACACACACACACACACACACATACACACACACATACAGTCCGCGGGTTACATCGGACTCGACGTATGACAATTCGTGGTTACATTGCCATCTCCCACTTATTTATATAAAAAAGTTCTGTCATTTTGACATATGTACATATTTGCTTTATGTTTTTTATTATTTATTTACCACAAGTAAAGGTCAGGAATTGTTATCTTTCTTTTAATTGTTTTTTCTGTTTCACTTCATTACTGCTGTGTCTGTGCTCCATGTGAGTGACGTAAGTGCTTATGCAGGTGGGTGCCGGCTAACGTGAAATCGCGTTACGTTGCGTCATAGGAACGGATCTCCGACATAACCCGAGACCTACTGTGTGTGTGTGTGTGTGTGTGTGTGTGTGTGTGTGTGTGTGTGTATCCCTAAGTGACTAGAACCACCAGAACGACTGGAACAACTGGTTGCTATGATGCACACTGACCACCATGGGGCAGACGATCAGTGTAAGAGCTGCTCCCTGGTGGTCAGTGTGCTCCCACAGGAACCTCCCCTGGCCAGCCAACCTCCCCCTCGGCCAGCTAACCTTCTGTGATCCCTCCCCCCGGCCCCTGGGCTGGGACATGGAACTGGGGGAAGGTGGTGGTGGACATGGTCCCTTTCCCAGGGGGGGCCAAGTGCTGGCTCTCTCCTTGGGGCCAGTGGCCAATCTCCTGTGCCCTGTCCCTCCCCCCTCCACCATCCCCTGACACCCCCCCCCCCCCGCTAATGTGGTGGTGGTGCAGCAGCAAGGGAAGGAGGAGGGGGAGAGGCAGGGAACCATGCTGTGGCAGGGCGCACGTGATGGCAGCATCAGCATCTGGCATCCATTCCTTCCATGCACAGCCTGGCGACTGTCACCTCCTCTCCAGCCTGACCCTGATCAGCTTGGCCCCAATCGGCCCTGATCGCCAGCCAGGGCTAGGGACCCCACCCATGCACAAATTTCGTGCACCAGGCCTCTAGTATTCTATATAATTCCATTTATATGGATTTCTAGAATGGACAAAATTAATATGATTGAAAAAATCAAAACAGGTGGCCTTTGGGAATGGAAGGCAGGGTTTACTGGAAAGGATTGTGAGCGAACTCTGTGAGCTGAGGGTAATTTTTTGTATCTTGATAGATTTGGGAGTTGCATAGGTGTAAGCTTTTCTCGAAATTAATCAAATTAGATACGTAAGATTTAGATTGTTCATTTTATATAAATTCACCTCAAAAGAAACAAAAAAGACATCTTCAACAGGTACAACGCCCAGTTAATATGTGGGTGGAAGTGCTTTTCCCCAGCGTTGACTGATTATTACACAGTGTTACTTAAATGTGAAGAAACACAAAGTTAGGTACAAATTCCGTGCACTTCAAACTTACATAAAATTGTAAACCTAAGCCAGATTTTCAAATCAACTACAACTTATTCCAATATTGTCATTTCCCATTAGACAGTATTTTGTGTGTAGAAGTATTTTATGGACATTTAGGCTTACCTGTAATTTATTCAAAAGCATATTAATATGGATTTATAAAAATTAAAATGTAGAAGAGAGATATGATAAAGCAAGTACAACTAATGTTAATTATAAAATCTGCATATGGATATATGGGTGTTCAGTATAAAATTCTTTCAACTTTTTGTGAATATTTAAAATTTTTTATAAATAAGAAATGCTACAAAATTAAGCCTAAGTGATCTATTTATACAAATACATATATAAAGAATACATTTTCTCAGAATTATATCCTGATAATTTTACATTTATTAAAACTCCAAAACCAAAAGGACCTTCTAAATCTATAAAATAATTTTTTAATTAAATTTTTTCTAAGGACTATTCCCCACCAGACCCCAAAATAATTATTTGAAGATATCACAACCCTAGACTGTATGTAATATCTTTTGTTAGTCTTTAGTTGCATCTATGGCATAAAATAGAATAAAAAAGTGTGTATTTCCTACAGTGAGTTGAATTGAGGCTGCCTGAGCTTTATCAGACACTTAGATTAATTAACATTATGTCTAAGTAGATGAAATTCTGGTGCATGTTTGACTACCTTAAATTATTTAAGTTCACCAAATTTAAAAATATGTATCATCATAAAATGCAGATAATGATATAAATACTTCTAGAGAGGGACATTTTAAGAGGATAAATACTAGATTTTTCTTACTTGAAAGTTGTAGATTCAAAGTAGAAAGATATAGACTCCAAGTAGTTGTAGATTCATGGCTGGGGTTTTTCTAAGGAAAATAAAAGGAAGATAATTTTAGATCAATTAATATATAATTAAATTTATTTATAAGATAATGTATTGGGAGAAAAGTATGGTATACTTACAGCTAACATTGTCTGAAAATACTGTATTCAATATATAATATAAACACATTGAGAAGCATAAATAAAAAGCAGACAAAAACTCAAAACTCATTAAGGGGGAAAAATGATTGATTGAACCAAATTCACTTTATTCAAACAACTAAATTACAACTGCCAATGGGTGTTTTAACAGCCTTGATAATGGAGTGACTTTTATGGAAACTCTAACTCTACTATATCATGTTAAGTGGACTAGTGTGTCCTTCTGTAATACAAATGAAAGCACTGTAAGTCAGACATAGCATTTTTAATTTGTGAAGGACCTCAGAATCTCTAGAATAAAACATAGCTGTGTCATATTTTCCAAGCTCTCTAACTATCCATTTATGGAGCTCAAATTTAAAGACTAAAAGCTTTTATCTTTTTTCTCTTACAGTGAAATCATTGGGTCATAGTGCACAATGTAAATCAAGACATTTCCAAGCACAATAAGTTTAGACAGTAAATGTCAGAATCCTATTATACTAATTCTGCACAAAGCATGAATTATTCATGGTACACCTCTAATTGCAATGATTGAACATACATAAATATAAAGTGGGCTCTTTGTGAGGAAGATATATTTTCTAGACAAGAATAAACATACACACAAATTGGAAGTTTCATTTATTAATAATATAGAAGCTTTAATGTATAAATATACTTGTAGGCATCCCAGCATTCTAATTGTTAAGAATTCCTGGAAACTACATCATAAGTTGAAGATAAAATATTAAACATTTGGTATGCATTTTAGAGTCACTGTGTAGTATAACTTTGTAAAAGGGATGCCAAATGTTACATTATTTTCAGATGATTATCTACTAGGAAAATTAACGATAATTAATGGAAAATCATTAGACTGAGAAAAAGAGCTCTTTGGGGTATCCAATTAAAAAATAAATGGTTCTAAGGTGACAGAAAGAGACTTAATTTTCTTCTCCCTGAAAATTACCTTTAGACAACAAAGAGAAGGTGAAATAGGACTAAAAAAATATAATTTCTAGTCCTAAATTATGTGTTATCACGTGCAATTTACATTGTCTCCAAGTGGGAAGACATGAGGAACAAACACTGTGGATTACTGAACTCAAAGGGCATTGGCAAGTCAGATTTTTCAAATATGGTGTGCAGCCCAGGAGCGAATCAAACCGTTCCTGTTGGCACAGTAGGGACAGCAGTTCCAGCTGGCGATGGAACCTCCCTGAACCTCCCTTGGCATCATGGAATAATACACTAAAGAACAAAGGTGAGACAATCAGGGAAAGTGAGACAGGTGAAGAATCATCAAGTGCCCCTATGCACACCCCACCCCCACCCACACAAAAAAAGTTGCAACTAAGGTTAGCAAATTAAAGGTGTAACTAAATATATCACCATGCATTAAGTAACTCAAAGAGACACCCCTTTCATTACTGAGGAAAATAACTCAAGGCAACATAACAAAGCGAAATAAGAACTGGGAATGTTTAGGAAAGAAGTTAGAGAGAAAAATGAATGATCACAGAAATGTTTCACATGCCAAGCAGCTTAAAGAGATTAATGTTGAAAACAATAAAAATAGTGGAAAAACAGGTTTTATAAAGCCAGCAAAATGTTTTGGGACTGATGATACTGTTAGAGAGGCTTACAGAAAAACAATGGCTATTAAATGTGATGTCTGAGCATCAATATTTCTTAATTACTTTTTCTGATGAAGAGAATGAAAAAAATGGGAAAAGGAAATTATGCTTATTTTTAAATCAAAATAAATCAAAAGATCAAAAGCTTGCATGGTGTCTATGGGTAAGTTTACAGAATTATCAACTATGAGATCTATTCTAATCAAAATCCTGGAGAACAAAGAAAAATAATCCTTTGTCACCTAAGCAATGCTGACCATTGGCTTCTGACCATTATTCTCTAGGAGACTGAAATTATGCCAGTAATGTCTTCCGGGAAAGAAGAGTATGATTCAGGATATTATTATAACCTGCAAATATGACATTGGAATGTGAAGATAATATTTTTAAATTCACAAACACCTTTCTAAAAATTATATCCAGACAAGTAAGAAATTAACAGGAAAAATATGCAACAGTATGCCTGCTGATCAATGAATCTATTTAAAAAGATACCTCACGTTAAGCTGTTGTGAAACTTATAGTTATAAATGTTATAAAACAAACATGTAAATTTTATAAATCATGGTGAGTTAAAAATTATATAAAAATTACATAATAGAAAAAGAGGAAAAAGGTTTGGAGTCACTTTTATTGTACATTTGTAATATTTTTTATTTTTCAAATTTTCTTCAGTGAACATGTGAGCCTATATTATGCCTTTAATCCGAAAATATAATTTTTAAAATAATAGCGGGTACTATGAAAGGTCCCAAATTCTACCTTATTTATAATCTAACAAGTCAGCCTACCACAAGTATGTACTTAGACATAAAACAGGAGACCTCTGAGTCAGAGACAAAGATGGTGTTTCACTTGTAGCAAAAGAGGCAGAGAGGGGAGTATTGGAGTACTGGTTTCCTGAGCACCAATTCCCACAGTGTGTCATGGTGAGGGCCTGGTTGTAACTGCACACACAGTGAAGGGAGTTACAAGCAGAGAAACCCCAAGTTCTGTAAACGCTGACCTTACATAGGGACTCCTGACAAAACTGTCCACACCTGCCCATCCTCTTTTCCAGAGAGAGATCATTTTTGTTGCCCTGGAATAAAAGAGCATCTCCAAGGGATGGATGCCTCTAAATCTGAAGAAGCCATTGTCTTTACCTTAACCTCTCCAAGAATGCACATACATTTCGTTCAGAATCCTATACCAGTGTTTCCAGAGCTATATGTTCCTGAAAAGACTGTTACAGAGCATACTGTCTTAACACCAGGACCTGCAGAAATGCCACAGGCCAAGGAGAACTGACTCACAGGAGGAGTCCCATGTTAGAGGCCCATTTTTCTTTCCATAGCACTGCCTTTCAAGAACATGATTTCTTTTCAAATTAGTGTATTAACTCATCAATACAATTTTCCTGCATTCGCTAGTTGTTTAAATTGAAGGAAAGGGATGGCAGAAACAGCACCTGTGAGCTCTGCTCCGCGTGGCATCGCCCATCATTGGGAGTGGATTATCACGGGGCATGGAATCGCGGGAGCAGGCTCCAGGTGATCCCAGGCTGGGAAGTCTGCCCACCTCCATTATAGTCCCAATTGCTGGTCAGTTCTGGAGTAAGTGCCTGAGGCAAATATCAGTGGTATTTCACTCTCCGGGTAATTGATATTACATGTCAGAGTCGGTGCTGTGGCTACCTGGTCTCTGTGAAATGATTAGAAATGACGTGACTTCAGAAGCAGGATCTTGGACCTTGTGTATAACTAGAAGCAGTATGATGTTGTGCTTCTGCAATCATTTTTAATCAGCATTATTCAAATGTATTATTTTTCATAATTTCCAACATGGGCCAAAGGGAAGTATTATAGTGTGTGTGTGTGTGTTATGATAAATAATAATTTACGACTATAAAAGTAGGAAGAATTCTTAGAGAATATATACAATATATTGATCTGGAGGTAATCTTGTAGCAGTAGAAACACATTCATACTTCTTAATTGTGAGGTTTCCTGCTATTTGTATATACACTAAGCTCACAGCCTGCTCTCTCTACTAATATAGCGCAAAATTTGTTCTTCCCCTTTTAGCATCTCACGTGCTTCAGGAAAGGTAGACCCAGATCCAAGGGATGAATCATGAAGCTAAACTCTAAACTGAAGGGGGTGGGGGAGGGGAGAAAGCACACTTTTTTAGAAATGTATTAGAAAGTAATTATTTTTGGCTTTGCGAGCCAGATTGTCTCTTTCATAATTAGTCAGCTCTTCATTGCTGTGTCAAAATAGCCATGTATAATATGCAAATGAGCAAGCTTGGCTGGGTTTCAATAATACTTTATTTAAGGATACTGTATTAGTTTTCTGGGGATGCCTTAACAGATACCACAGATTGGGAGGCTTAGAACAATGGTAATTTATTCTCTCACAGTTATGGAGGCTACCAGAAAATGCATGCTCCTTCAGATGACCTAGCGACCAATCCCTCCTTGCCTCTCTTCTGGCTTCTGTGTTGTCCTGCAAACCGTTGTGTCCCTTCATTTGTAGCTGCATCATTCCAATCTCTGCCTTCTTCTTCAGGTTGCTGTATTCTGTCTGTGTGTGACTGTGTCTCCACATGTCCTTCTGGTTACAAGGACACACATCATTGACTTTAAAGACCCACCCCAGCTTGGTATGATCTCATCTTAACCAATTACATCTGTAAAGACAGTTTTTCCAAATAAGTTCATATTCATAGTATGGGGGTTGGGGCTTCAAAATAACTTTTTGAGGATACAATTCAACCCACAACAGATACTGAAATTTTAATTTTTTATAATTTCCACATGTCATGAAATACTATCTTTAATTTTTTCAGCCATTCAAATTGTTAAAATCATACTTAACTTGCAGGCCCTACAAAACTAGGCAGTAATTTACTTTGCTGTACCCTGCTCTGGATCAAAGATGGTAATTTACTGAGGAGTGTTTAAGGAGAAAAACGTGAAGCAATTGTGGTCAATAAACTAAGACCGTGGTCGGCAAAATGCGGCTCACGAGCCACATATGGCTCTTTGGCCCCTTGAGTGTGGCTATTCCACAAAATACCACGTGCAGGCACGCACGTACAGTGCAATTGAAATTTCATGGCCCATGCGCAGAAGTCAGTTTTCGGCCTGGGCGAGTCTATTTTGAAGAAGTACTGTTGATATTTAGTTCTGTTGACTAATGAGTTTGCGGACCACTGATAAGAGAAAGAAGTCTGAGGAAGGAATGCCTTGGAAAAAGTTGTCTTTTTCTATAAAAGGAGCTAAAAAAGTTTGTTTTTGTTGTTGTTACTTTTAATAATGATGATGAGAATGCTAGGAGACCCTGATATCAACTTATAACATCAAGAAAATAAGCTTGATGAGAATGGCAATTTGTTGGAAATGGCAAAGCAACAAATGTGAAAAAAAATCTGGATCCATTGTGGGGCTGACTTTGCCAAATCATAAGCCCAAAATCCAAGGAGACAGGTGAATGCAGAGAGATAGCTACAATCTGCTTACTGGGGCTGGAACCACTGGTGCTGTGAACCTGTAGGAACACTTAAACGCTAATTTGGATGGATTGCTGGAGTCTGAGTGGGAACTAGCGTGACAGTGAGAAACTCCTGTGGGGCTGCGGTCTTAGGGGAACCAACACACATTTGTGGGCTTTATCCTCAGGAAACTAAACTTGTTCTCCCAGGAAAGATCTGAGAATGCTGTCTTTGTGACTCTCCTGAAGGAGGGAGAGAGTAATCATTGTGGAATCCACACAGAGCCTTCCCCATAATGAAGGCCTACTCTCCAGAGGAAAATTGGTGCCAGACGCTTATCCTACTTTGGGAAATAAGGGCATTCCTTTCACTCCAGGTCAGTTAGTCTTCCTGTCTCCATGGTGAGGACTTCGAGAAAAGAGAGGAGGAATACTGCCGCCAGGGAAGGATGAAGGATATAGGCTCCAGTAGAAAAGCTAGCTGTGGATTACAGCTGAAAGAAATGCATGGCACGGGCTATTTCTGAGAATTTCTTGGGAATCCCAAAGCCAACATGGTAGAAAAAAACTGACACTAGAATTGGAAGCTTTTGTTACCTTTAAGTACTGAAGACATACAACGTAGTGTAACTCCTAACTACATTAACATAAAGGAACCCCCTCATCCCAGTCACTGGTCCCACATTCTGAAGAGCAAAAGCAAGCATTAGAACCAGATTGAGGCATAATGCAAAGGCTTGAATTAGATAGGAAATTTAAAAGAAACCTATAATATGTTAATTTCTGTAAAAATGGACAATATGCAAGAACAAACGGGTAACATGAGCCTAAAGATGGAAACTAAAAAAAAAATAAAAATAAAATAAAAAATAAAAAAAAATCAAAAGGAAATGCTAGAAATAGAAAAAATACACCAATCAAAAATGAAGAATGCTTTATATGGGCTCATGTGTAAATTCAACTCAGACAAGGAAAGAACCAGTAAGGTTGAAGAAAGGTAAATAGAATCTTCCCCTATTAACATACAAATCGAAAAAGAAAGAAAATAACACAGACTATCCAAGAACTGTGGGACATTGTGAAAAGGCATAATACACAAAATTGGAAAACCAGGAGGAAAAGAGAAAAAGAATAGATCAGAATAAATATTTAATGTAATAATATCTGAGCACTTGGTAAAATCGTGGCCAGGAGCCACAAGAAAAAGACACAAAGTGGGACAAATAACAATGACAGAAAGAAAGCACACCAATTAATATTATATTCAAAGTGTAAAAACCAAATAAAACTTTTAAAAAATAACTTTGGAAATGAGAAGAATCTGTAATATTAAAGACACAAAAGCATAGCTTCACACAAGCATTGTACTCTAATTGATAAAGTTGAGTCACATAACATAAAGGAACCCCCTCATCCCAGGAGATATGGGTAACAATTCAGACATTGTTCTTTTTGTACACTGGATTTGAACAAATAAGTAAATGTATGGCAAATAGTGGGGTCATATTTATCACTATTGTCATGATAATTTTCTAATAAACAAAGGAAGGAAGCTACAATAATCTTTGAGGTGATGGATTAGTGTTGGAGATATTAATATAAGCATTTAGCTTACTTTAGGTATAGATGGCTACATAGTATAAAATATCTATAGATATGTCTATATAAAAGTATTCATATGCACACATATATTCCCTTGCTCTGTTAGCTAAAAAGGGCTAAAGGCAATAGCAACCCAGTAGCAATAGATACACCTAACACCAAGACCTTGGTTTCTAATAGCATTCTCCAAGAAAAGGAAAAGGGTTCCTTAAAGAAATGGCTGATTCTAGGTCTGAGCAAAGAATATACAAGACAAGTATAAACATTGGTGAGAGGTATATCAGATGGACACAGGAGCAATCTGAACTAGCTCTCAGTGGCCAAAAGTAAAACAATTTGAACAACAAAATAAACATATCAGTATTGAATTATAACCCCAAATACAAAATAAATATCCATAGGTCCATACTGATATAAATACATTATTGAATAGATAAATAAGTGTGAGACAATAGACAAATCTCCCATGCAAAATAACTCCAAATAAATGATATAGGCTCTCCACTTAGTGTAGGTGGAACATAACTTCCACTTTAGGTGTTGGCTGAGAATAATGACTTCCTTTCAAAGAATACAGTGAAAAAAATGGGAACAAAGGAGTAACTGTAAAGTGAAATCTGATAAGGACCACCTGGGCAGGGGATCAAGGTCAACAGCTAAAGCGATGAGTCATGTTACTAGTTTGTACCTTTGATATGATTTGATAAGAATGCCATTTACCTCTGTGATCTCCCTCTCAACGACCCATAACCCCAAGCTAATAATGAGAAAAACATCGGATAAATCTCATTAAGGGGACATTCTACAAAGTACTTGACCAGTAATCCTAACAACTGTCTCTAGGTCATCGAAATCAGGAAAGTCTGAGGAACTCTCACAACCAATAGGAGCCCAAGGAGACATGGCTGCTAAGTACAACATGGTATCCTTGATGAGATCTTAGAACTTGGATAGGAAAAATTATTCCACAAAGAAAAGATAGTTATAATAATAAGGACTAAAATTTTAAGAAATTCCTTTGCAAATATTCTTCCTCTATTCTCAAAAATTACTCAAACCTTTATTTTCCACTAAGGAGTAGCTTAGTATTAAGTTATATATACTGGAAAGGTCATAGAAATTCAAGCCAGGAAACACAGATTCTAATTACATTGCTTCCCCTCTTCTTAAATAGTGCCTTCTCTGAAAATCAGTTCCCCTTACTCGTGTCAGGAAAAAATAAAAAAAGCAAATCTTAGAAATAAGGCGAAATTGTGGGCCCATATATTTCCTGCTCTATGTTTTCAACATCGCATGAGAAATACAGCACTCAATGTTACATGTAATTTCTAGGTATATGTTTTTGTGTGTGTGAAGTTAATTGTTAACTTTATTTTTTTCAGCTTTATGCATATATAATTGGCATATAACATGTGTACGTTTAAGGCGCACAACATGTTGAATTGCTGTACTTCTATGTTGCAATGTAATTACCACTGTGGCCTTAGCTAATACCTCCATCTTCACATAGTTACCACATTTTTTTTTTTTTAAGGTGAGAGCATTTAAAATCTACTCTGTTAGAATTTTCAATATTGTGTTAACTATAATCACAATATTGTATATTATATCCCCGGAATTTATTAATGAGAACTTTGTATCCTTTGACCAAGATATCCCTACTTCTCCCACCCCTTTGATATGACCAATGGGTCAAAGAAGAAATCAAAATGGAAATTTTTTTAAAAATCTCAAAATACGTGAAAATGTTAACTCTTGATTAAAGATCCCACACTTAGTAAATTCTATTCTAAGTTTGATTTTGCCTGTTAGAGATACAATTAATTGCTGTTCAGTGGACATATCACTTTATGTCTCAGGGACATTAACCTGCGCTATATCAAATCTAGCAATCATATTACATATATACACCTAAGTTTCTAAAATGGTCTTCGGTCATCACACCTTACTGCTTTATTCATTAATTAATGAAATAAAGAAAATCTTTCACATGCATATTGTTCTATTAGTATGAAGAGGTATGATATTCTTTCTTCTTTATACCTTGACGTCTGTTAGATGAGATGAACAGAAATTTGAAATTTAAATTGAAGAACTAAAGAGGATTGTATTAGGGTTACTGATTCAAATGCTTATAGAGATTAGGCCAGTAATTTTAATGAGTTACTATCTAAGTGAGATGAAATCAGCAGGACCATGTGAGCATAGAGATCTGGGGACATAAGAGAGTATATATGTAAAATTATTCAGAGAAAGTGGGTTATCAAGTGTCTTAACAGAAAATCAACTGAAGGACTTGTATGCATGATATAAGCATAACCAATGGACACAAGACACTGGGGTGGGGGGGGGGGAGGTTATGGCATGTGCCAGGGAGTAGAGGAGGCCGGGGGGAGATCAATGGGGAGAAAAGGAGACATATGTACTACTATTTGTAATATTTTAAACAATAAAATAAAAAAATAAAATCTAAACATTGTCCTCAATGTTTCTAGTCACACTTGCAGTATATCTTCAACCTAATTTTTTTTTAAAAAGAAAATAGTAATAAAATATAAAAGTCTGAAACCAGAATTAACTCTCAGGCTACCCAATTAAAGTGTTTCAGGTGTCTCATTTTTCTATATGAGTTTGTAATGACAAAAAGTGCTTCTTTTCTACAAGCTTTACATTAAAAGTGCCTTCACAATTAAAAAAAATGTTTGGAGAGTCTTGCTTATATAACAATTGAATAATTTCTCTAAATGCAATGTCTAATTTCAAACAAAAAGACAATTTTATTATTCGAAGCCAAATCCATCCCATAGGAAATAATATCTCAATCACGCTACATTAACATTTTATTCACCAAATGTACACTGGCCAGAATGCTGCATAAACACATGCAATCGTTTTGAGCAATTTAGTGTTGAAACGCTGCTGATTTCCCTTTCCAGGGTTCTGAGCAGCTGACAGAAGAGGAATGCAGCTTATACTTTAAACCCCCTGGTAATTGGAAATGAGCGCTTAGTTGCTCTTGACATTGGAGCAAGCAGTTTTCGAGTCCTTTGGGGCCTCACATCAATGCATTTGGCAATTGCTGGACAGACTTTCCTAGCAGTGTTACTGTTGAACCTCTCTCCTGTTGGCCTAAGATATCGTCAAAGTTCCTCAGCACTGGACAGGGAGAAGGCTCCCAGTGTCGACATGTGTGATGACGTCATTTATTTGTATGAAACGAGAAGCAAGTTCTCACGTAAGAATTCTCATGTGAACTGTTACATCCTTCCTTTAAATTACATGGAATGAGTAGGCAGAGTGCAGAGGTGTATTTTCTTGTCTTATAGAAAGAAAAAAAACATTTCACAGAATTGCCTCCCTGTCACCTCTGCATACCTCTAAGTGGCTATCAACATGAATTGTGCTGTGTGAATGCCAACTTACAGAAGAGCTAGTCTACAAACATTTGTCTAGAAGAGGGAACTATGGTGTAAAAATACATATTTCTTCCTTTTTGAATCCTCCAACTTTTATTGCATAAATGCTCAGTCAGAACAGTAGAGTAACGTTTAGTTCAGGGGTTCTAAGTAAATGTATTATAGTGTTGACTGAAGACAAATCTCTAGTGACGTGCTGTCCTTATTCTTACCTAGTTCAACACCATTATACATGACATTGCTGCAAAGCTCATCAAATCTGCATACTGCACAAAACTGGAAGGAGAAGCAATCAGTTAAGTGACTGAAATAGGAACAAACCTGTCTCTTTTAGCTAGAATAATAAGCTGAATTTAACAAGACTAAATGAAAAGGAGAATACACACACACACACACACACACACACACTCACACACACTAGAGGGGCCCGGTGCACAAATTCATACATGGGTGGGGTCCTGCCAGCCTGCCCTGATCAGAGTGGGGGAGTCAATTGGGGCCAGGCCAGCTTGGGGTAGGGGCTGTGGAGGTTGGCCGCCGGCCCCTCCCCCAATCAGGGGGTAAGGGGGCTGATTGGAGCTGGACCAGCTGGAGGAGTGACCGTGGGAGGTTTGCCAGCCCCACCCCCAATCGGGGGGAGGGGAGCCCAATTGGGGCCAGTCAGGTGGAGGGTCCTCGGGAGGTTGGCCAGCCAGCCCTGCCCCCAGTGGGCTGGTTGGCCGGCCGCAGTGTGCATCATAGTGACCAGACGTCCCGGTTGTTCTAGTCATTCCAGTCGCTTGGCTTTTATTATATATAAATAAACGACCAGAATGACCAGAACGACTGGTCAC
This sequence comes from Myotis nattereri, assembly GCF_964212035.1. NCBI lineage: Eukaryota > Metazoa > Chordata > Mammalia > Chiroptera > Vespertilionidae > Myotis > Myotis nattereri. The sequence goes on from NC_138088.1 coordinate 23,617,970, forward strand.
TATCACTGACCACCAGGGGGTAGACACTCAATGCAAGAGCTGCCCCCTGGTGGTCAGTGGGCTCCCACAGGGGGAGCGCCGCTCACCTAGAAGCCAGGCTCATGGCTGGCGAGTGCAGTGGCAGTGCTAAGGAGCAGCAAGCTGAGTGGTAAGGAGTGAGGGGTCCTGAACTGCAAGAGGGATGTCCAACTGCCAGCTTAGGCCCGCTCCCCAAGGGAGCAGGGAGCGGGCCTAAGCTGGCAGGCGGACATCCCCCAAGGGGTCCTAGACTGCAAGAGGACACAGGCCAGGCTGAGAGAACCCCCACTCCAGTGCATGAATTTCTTGCACCAGGCTTCTAGAGTGTGTGTGTGTGTGTATGTGTGTGTATACACACACACACACACACACACACACACACACACACACACATATATATATATATATATATATATATATATATAGTATTCAAGGTAGCACATTTTATTAATAAATAATAGATACGTATTAATATAGATGAATTTATGTGAGCTTTATCAGTTATTCACTAAAATAATCTACAGTTCATTTATATTAATAAATCTACTTGGGGGCCTCCGTATTTGCTATGGGGAAGGTAACCCATCTAATAATTGGTAATTACTATTCTATTAAGTTAAAAGGTTCCCCCAGAATTGCTTTTGACCATATGTCAACTTTTTAATTTTAGTTTTAATGTTATAAGAAAGAGATATGTAGTGTGCTAGTTCAAAGAATTTCTTTTGATAGGGATTTTTATGTGAAAACATAATTGCTACATAATCAGTTTCAGACTTAATATAAGCAAAGAGGATTTTGATGAAGATTATTAGATTTTTAACTGCCATTCAGCTAAATAGGTGAGTAGTTTCTTTCCCAGAGAAGGTCTTAATTTCTTGGTAGTTTATATGAAAATTTCTGAAGCACTGTATCATGCATGAATGCCATTGATATCCTAGAAGGAGGTTGTGAACTATGTCACTAAAAAAGAATCTGTCCACAGCCATGTTTGAAATAATATTAGAATAATATTTCTTGGTTATTTATAATGCTTTTAAGGTAATTATTCCCTAATTTATTATTCATTTCTGTTCTCACTTCTTTCTGACCTTTTAAAAAAACCCATCCTTTTTTTTTTAATCTAGGAAAAACTTTCTTCTGCTGATTTGAATATCAAATGCATATGATAAATACACCTCTGTACTCTGCCTACTCATTCCTCTCCACTCCCCCAATCCCTGGCAATCACTAATCTTTTTACTGTCTTCATAGCTTTGCCTTCTTCAGAATGTCAGGTAGTTGGAATAATTCATATGTAGCTTATTTTAGATTGCCTTCTTTTACTAAGTAATATGCATTTAAGGTTCTTCCATGCATTTTCATGGCATGGTAGCTCATTTCTTTTTAATACTGAATAACCTGAGACAATTGATAAAATGTGCAAGTACAGGAAGGCAGAGAAGAACTTTGCTATTTTAAATGTTACAGATAAAAATCCACATTGAAGAAAGCTACTGCTAAAAAAGTATGATCTTTAATTACATAAGTTACTATTTTCCTCCTAGCTCTAAGCTTAGTAGGTGTTAGTGGAAACTTACCAAAGTACACAATATCTATTTACTCATCACGTTGTTTTTCCTATGGAATTGAACGAGTCAACCCTTTGAAGATATTGTCAAACTGTCCTTGCCTGTATTATGTCTTAGAGAAATGTCTTGATATTTTTGGCATATTGATGGCCTGCTGCCACAGCACCTGGTAGTAAAATTATTTCTTGCCTGTTTTATATTTCATTAGTTGTATCAATAATAACTTCAGTATTAGCAGTTGTCTTTAAAACTGGTATTTTAGAGAAGTCCTCTCAATCAATTTATTTTACAAGGAAATGTATTTCTCCTAGAACTCAATCAAAGAACTAATAGCTAAAAACTAATACACTCATCAAAATGATAGACATAATTGTTGGTACGTTTATCTCTTTTTAATTATTCAATTAGTCTGTAACAACTGAAAAGAATATAAAATTTTATAATTATATGAATATGAAATTTCTTTAAAAGTACTCAGGAGAATGGAGGTCTAACTGCACTAACCAAAATGACGGAAATAACCATAAATTCAGTCATACTCATCAAGGTTTATTTCCGAATAAGACAGTTTGCCCTCATGAAGTGTTATTGCCTCTACTTCAAGTTCATGAGGGCTTTCTTCATATATATGGATATATTTAAATTCCATACAATTTTAATTAAATGAAGCAGTGCATAAAAAAGAGCCACCTCTTGGTCTTCTTTAAAGATATATTGTTTTCCATGGTTGTTTATATAAAATGTGAAAAGAGAGAAATGACTTAAAGATGGAATTGTTAAGCAAAAAGAAGAACTTATAGATTTGGAAAACCCTCAGCCTATCCGTACTGCAAACAATGAGGACACTAAGGGTATTGGCAAGTGATCATTTGAAACTGAGATTGCTATGGGTCAGCCAGGTAAACAGAATCTAGGAATTATTGTTCAAGACAATGGAAGAACACCACCAAAGGTGATCCAAAGGTCACCAGGGATGCCACTGCCACCACAGGTGCAGAGTGCGTGGGCCTTGAAGCATGGATGCCTCCACCTGAGTTATAAAGGACAGGGATGCCTGGCAGAGTTCCAGATGTGGTACCACAGGAAGCAGAGGTAGGGCCCCAGTAGAGAGCAACACTGGGGTTGCCCTTCTAATTCATGAGGGTGAGTTGGTCCTGGAAGTTAGAGCATGATCCCAAAGAGGATTATTCTCAAGCCTTAAGGTCTAACGGAATTTGTTTACTAGCTTTGGAACTCCTTTGGTAGATGTTATTCATTTCTTCTTTCCTATTCCTCCCTTTTGGTAGGGGAATGCCTATCCTAATCCTGTTTGAAGGATTTTGGAAGCACAAAATATATATGGTTTCACAGGTTCACACTTAGAGAAGAGTTTGTCTCATCATGACTCATACTTTGAGTGTCACCCATATCTGCTTTAGATGACATTTACCTAAGGCTTTAGACTTAGGCTTTAAAGTTAATGCTGAAATGAGGTTATTGTAGGGATGGAATGAATGTATCTTTTATACAAAAAGGACTGAATTTTGGAAGGTCTGGGTGGAATGCTATGCAATCAGTTTTGCCCCAAAATTCATATTTTGAAACCTAATATGAAATGTGATGTATTTAGAGATGGGACTTTGGGATATGATTAGGACATGAATAGAAGACAGACCCCAGAGAGCTCCCACCATCCTAAAACATGGTGAGAGGATGTATATCTATTATGTCCTGATCAAAACCATTGATAGAGAGCTAAACCTGCTGCTAACAGCCACTTGAGTCAAGCTTTCAAATGACTAAAAATCAAACCAACAGTACTTGACTCCAACCTCATGATACATCCTGAGCCAGAAACACTGTTATGGGATTTCTGATTCTTGGAAACCATTAAATAATAAGTGTTTATTATTTTAAGCTATTAATTTTGGGTTTAAAATATTATACAGAATAGATAACTAATAAAATAGTTATTCTGAAGCAAAAAAAAACCAACACATTTTTAAGACCTGGCAGGGTAGAATCCTCAAATAGAATTATAGTATAAGTTTGACATAGCATAATTCTTAAATACTAATTCTGTAGTAATAGAAATCTTAAATACCAGGATATTTTTATACTTCTGTATAGATGCGGTCCATGTTAGGGTTCTGGAAATTCTCTCAGGCTGGTTCTAAAGAAGTGACACAGTTTATGTATTGCTAGATTATTTGTCCAAAGCTAATCCCCAACAAGCTTGATTTTAGATGAGAAGTTAGTCTCTTGCAAAGCCCTGTGGAAAATGGCTAAAACCCAGGGCTTAAGGCAATTGATTCTCAGTCAGTCATAATCCTTACACTCCAGCCTTTGATCATACCAGGGAAGCGCTGTTGTTTTATCAAAATAAATGCTGATGTAGTCAATTCTGACCCTGACTTGCCACCTTATAAACCGGAATTGCACATCTTTGGCCTCCCTCTGACTATAAAAAGACAATTGTTCCTTACAATTCAGCTGGCAGGATGGGAGTGAAACCCAGGCTCTGCCATGGTTTGCATTCTAGACTCTGATAAAGGCAAGTGGGCTAGGGAGGCCTGCTACTTTCCTAAGTATGCAGTTTAGAAGCTTAGCTGCCAATTAGTTTGTTGTCATTTGTGTGCTTTGGGAATGTTTTGTTACAGCTACCCAGTGATTATTTTTCCTTTTCTTACAGTTCTTTGCTAGGACTTTCACCATATTCAAGCATACACTGGTATTCAGCCAAAGATTTAAGATGTTCCTTATGCCAGTTTCTTGAGGTTTTTGTCTCTGTATAGCTCCACAATATTGACTGATGCTCTCTTTTGGAAAGTGGGGCAAATTAATACTCTATACTTTCTCATCTTTTCTCAGCTCATGTGTTCTTATATTCTGTTATTCTGCTCTGCATATTCTAGCCATCTTGTCCTTCCTCAAACTCAAATGTGTTCTACTTTATTTGGCTTTATATTCTTGTGATATAGCATGGAAATTGTCTCATGTAGCTGGGTTAAAGGCAGAGTTCACTTTTTCATTCCTATATTTGTTGTTTTATGCTATCTGTTGTTCAAAATATGAAAACATTTCCCCAACATTTGCATCATGGACGTGCTGAAAGGAGAAGAGAGAAAGCAAGAAATTAAAAACCTATTTGAAAAAATAATGATGGGAAACTTCCCCTACGTGGTAAAGGAAACAGACATACAAGTCCAGGAAGTGCAGAGCATCCCAAACAAGATAAACCCAAAAAGGCCTGGCACACAAAGACACATAATTAAGAGGCCAAAGGTTAAAGACAAATAGAGAATTTTAAAAGTAGCAAGAATAAAACAGTTAGTTACCTAGAAGGGAGCTCCCATAAAACTGTCAGCTGATTTCTCAACAGAAACATTTCAGACTGGAAGAGACTGGCATAAGATATTCAAAGTAACAAAAAGCAAGGACCTGCTATCAAAATTACTCTAACCAGCAAAGCTACAGAATAAAGGTGAGTGGAGGAGATTTGACTGGGAAAGGGATATTGACAATATTGTTTATCTTGATTGTTGGTACTAAAATCTGTATTTGTCAAAACTTATGAAACTAAAAATGGTTCTTGTATGTAAATTATAATTTAATAAAGTTTATTAAAGTAGGAAAAGACAACATAGGACCTACATATGCTCTGCCAATCCTATTAGAAGACATACCTTCAGTTTATTTTCATGAAAAGTATAAAGTAGAGCAAAACAGAAAATAATATATAAAAGAAAAATTTATATTTATAGAGGTTAAATATCTTATCCCCAGCAATATTTTTAAGAGCTCACTATTTTAATCTCCATTTATGAACATTTTAATTTTTATTTCAGTTACTCCAAGAGAACAAATCATAGGTCCATACCTTCAAATTTAGTTTCCCTTGAGGATTTACACTCTTGAACACTCTCTTTACTTACAAGATTGTTGAGTACTAAATCAGAAAAAATAAGTTTAGTTTTTCATAAATTGTCCATATTTTTGGCCTTGGTGTTTTAGATATTTTACAAAAGAATTTACTTTACAGGTCAAACTGTGACCTAAAGTGTAATAATTATGGCTAATATTTATTTAGTCCTTATTCAATCCCTAGAACTGTGACTTACATGTTTTAAGTCATTTAGCAACCAAAGTATTTAGAAACAGTACAGTCACAATGTAAAAATTCAGCTACACTACAGCACTAAGCTTTAAAAAAAGACTTTGGAAAACATACAAAATTAATATTGTTATCTGGTTCTCTCTAGCAGAATTCCATCACTTCAAGAGAAATGAATGTTTTTATTATTAAACATGTGTGAATTTATCCTTTATTATTAGATCATATTAATATAAAAGAAGTAAGCCTATGTTCTCTTTTAATGTATACATTTTATTAACCTTTAAAATAATATCTAGCCCTGGCCAGTGTAACTCAGTGGTTAGAGTGTTGGCCCACGCACCAAAGGCTTGCGGGATTGATTCCCAGTCAAGGGCATGTATCTGGGTTGCAGGCTCCGCCAAGGCCTGCAGGAGACACAATTGATGTGTCTCTCTCACATTAATGTTTCTCTCTCACTCTCCCTCTAAAAATTAATGGAAAAAAATATTCTCAGGTGAGGATTAACAAAATCAATCAATCAATTAATCAATAATATCTAAAAGAAACAAAATCTGCCTGACCAGTGTGGCTCAGGGATTGAACATTGACCTATGAACCAGGAGGTCACGGTTCAATTCTTAGTTAGGGCACATGCCTGAGTTGTGGGCTTGATCCCCAGTATGGGGTGTGCAGGAAGCAGCCGATCAATGATTCTCATTGATATTTCTATTTCTCTCTTGCTCTCCCTTCCTCTCTGAAATCAATAAAAAATATTTTTTTAAAAGAAACAAAATCTAAAAAATTCACATATTTTCAAATAAAGATTCTCTATCACAAGAAATATAGTATTCTAACCTGCTCCTTTAGTTTAAGTAACAATGATTATGAAAAACATTAAGAAGTTGAAATCATTTTTTAAAATCAATTTTTAAATTTTAGACAATATTGACTGATGCTCTCTTTTGGAAAGTGGGGCAAATTAATACTCTATACTTTCTCATATCTTTTCTCAGCTCATATGTTCTTATATTAAAAAGGAAACATTTATTGATTTGCACATTTGTTTTTTTAACACCTCTCTTGCCTCTTAAAATGAAGAAAATTTCATAGTGATCAGTTAAAATGTAATTTCTAAATCAAAGTACAACAAATCCTAATACTCATAGCACATGAGTGGTTTTATAGATGAATACCTAATAATTTGTTAATCTCTTGGTCTCAGGGAATTATTTTAATGCTTCAATTAATGATACATTTATTTTTCCTGTTATTTGCAGTAACTGAAGTGTTTCCCACTTATGTAGGTTAAAACTGTTTCAGAATGAGTAAATAACTAGGTCATCATAAGAAGATACTTATTCAAGAATGTCAGTTTATATATTCAAATTGTATGGATTTATCTGGATTACAAAATGATTATTTGCTTTATAAAAAGGTTTGCCAGATTTCTTTCAAAACACATTGCCCTAGGACACTTAAAATTTGTTGATTCTACAATATGGCAAGTTTACATTGACACTCTAATAACCACCGTGCAATTTAAAGAGCACACTGAAGTACCCAAGCACTTTTTTTCACATCTCATGCATCTCTCAACTACATCATTATGTCAATATTATTACAACTCTTGTTTTATATATGAGGAAACCGATGCGCAAAAAGATTAAATAAAACCAAGTCAAGCAGTTAAATCATCCTTAAATCAGAATCTAAATCTTGTATCATCACCAAAACTCTTTGCTAATTGAAATCCTCATTCTTAGATGACCTAAGTTGTTCTCTTGACACTTGAATTGTTAGCTTACGGTTTTGTTTTGTTTTAAATTTGGAGATTAGTTTCAATCTATGAACTGAAAAAGTAGTTTCTTACTAAACAAATGTGGAAAGTTACAGTTAATTTGTACAAGCACAACTGAGTTCTGGTAGGTCTTCTTTTGGTATTAAAATAGTGATACCTGTCTCATGGGTTGTCAGGGTAGGGTAACAAAGGAAGGATGAGAGGTATTCAATTTATATTCACAAATAAAAAATACACTATTCTTTCAGCAACAGTTTTCTTAGTGCTTTATATTTTACTAGAGGCCCGGTGCACAAAAATTTGTGCATTGGGGCGGGGGGAGGAGAGGAGAGGGGGGTCCCTCAGCCTGGCCTGTGACCTCTCGCAGTTTGGGACTCCTCGGGAGATAATTACCTGCTGGTGTAAGCCCGCTCCCGGGTGGCAGCGGGCAGGCCCAATCCCTAGGTGCAGACCGTGGTCGGGCTCTGAGCAGGGCCAATTGGGGAGTTGGGGTGCCACCCCCTGTCACGCACAGAGCAGGGTCGATCAGGGGGTTGGGGAGCTCCCCCCTGTCACGCACAGAGCAGGGCCCATCAGGGGTAGGGGAGCTCCCCCCCTGTCACACACAGAGCAGGGCTGATCAGAGGGTTGGAGCGCCGCACCCTGTCACACTCAGGGCAGGGCCGATGGGGAGGTTATGGCTCTACCCCGTCACACACAGAGCAGGGCCTGGGGGGGAGGTTTGGGGCGCCACCTTCTATCACCCACAGAGCAGGGCCGATCAGGGGGTTGGGGCATCGCACCCTGTCACACACAGAGCTACAGGGTGATCAGGGGGTTGGAGAGCTCCCCTCTATCAGGCACAGAGCAAGGATGATCAGGGGGTTGGGGCGCCTTCCGCTGTCACAAACAGAGCAGGGCGCATAGGGAGGTTGTGGCCCTGCCCCCTGTCACACACAGAGCCACAGGGTGATCAGGGGGTTTGGGCGCTGCCCCCTGTCATGCTGATCCCGGTGCCAGGAGGCTTCACGGCTCCGCTGATCCCAATGCTGGGAGGCATATTACCCTTTTACTATATAGGATAGAGGCCTGGTGCATGGGTGGGGGCCGGCTGGTTTGCCCTGATCAGGGTGGGGGTCATGCACAGAGCAGGTCCCATCAGGGGGTTGGGGACCTCCCCCTGTCACTCACAGAGTAGGGCCAACAGGGGACTTGGGTCAATAGGGGACTTAGGTGTCCTGGATCAGGGTGGGGGTCCCACTTGGGTTCCTGGCCAGCCTGGATGAGGGGATGATGGCTGTTTGCAGCTGGTCACAGCCCTTTCAGGGTGCGGGTCCCCACTGGGGTGCCTGGGCAGTCTGGGTGAGGGGCTGAGGGCTGTTTTTAGGCTGGCGGGTGACTGAAGCTCCCAACCACTCCTTTTTTTCTTTTTTTTTTTCTTTTGGGCCAGCTTTAGCTCTGAGGCTTGGCTCCAGCTATGAGGCCTTGGCTGCTGAAAGCAGGTATCTGGTTTGTTTGGGTTCTATAATCGAAGCACTGTTTCAACTCCAGCTCTGAGATCCCGGCTGGCTGAAAGCAGGTGTCTGGGGTTTTGTTTAGCTTCTATATTTGTAACAATGTTTGAAATTGCAAGCTCAGAGGCTGGCAGCGGCAGGCGGGGAACATTGGAGTCCTCTGTCACTGAAGCAAGCAAGCCTCATGTTCGCTTCAAGCTGCCTGGCTGCTGGCCGCCATCTTGGCTGGCAATTAATTTGCATATCACCCTGATTAGCCAATGGGAAGGGTAGCAGAGGTACGGCTAATTACCATGTTTCTCTTTTATTAGATAGGATGTACATTGGGATTTTCACATCTCTGTGTTACTTTGCTTGATCCTCACATTAGTCCTGTGATGTCACTAAAGCATATATGCAATTTTATGGAAAAGAAAGCAGGTAGGGTGGGAAGTACAATGACTCACTCACCTATGACCAAAACAGCTACAAAGGTATTTGTTGGGATTAAAAGGCAAAAGACCCCGTTTTGACACGCTGAATTTAAAACTTAATTTGGACTATAAGTCCAAGAATAGTCAACAACTCCTAAACAACAATTTTGGGAAATGACTATACTACTTACCAAATGATACTGAAATAGAAAAGTGGGCAAATGAAAAAGTATAGAGTTGAGAAACTAACACAAGTACAGAAATTTATGTCTATAAGAGCTAAATAATATTTATTTTTTTAAAGTATCACAAACTAATTTTAAAAGAGTGGGCCATTTAATAATTGGTACTGAAGTAACTATTGTATATAGAAAAGAAAACCTCTAATTACACAATATCAATTTCACATGAATATTATATTTAAATTGGAAAGGGAAAAGTATTTTTTAAGAAAAGTTCTGTGATTTGAGGAATGAGGGAGATTTCTTAAACAAGACTTAATTCATGCAAGCCATAGAGAAAGATTAATAGACTCAACTGTGTAGAAATTAGAGTTTATGCTAATCAAAAGGCATTATAAAATGAAAAAATAAGGCACAGAAAGAATCTGTTTATAACACGTATTAATCCAAGTATTATTATCCAGAATATAAAAAGAAATACTGAAATTTAGATAGAAAAAAGATATATAATTCATTTGGAAGAAAAGAATTAAAAGAAATGGGCAGATATTTCATAGAATAACAATAAACATGGAAATATGTTCAAGTCTTATCAGCAGTCAGAAACATGCAAATTAAAAATTACATCAAAGTATTATCATAGTATTTGGCTAACAATAAAAACCGCTTACCATCAATTTTTGCAGAAGATACAGAGATTTATAATTTTTTATCAACTTATAGGCAATGCATAAGTTCATGATATCTATTTTCCATTTACTTACTAACATTATAGATATACACTCCTTAAAATCCAGAAATTATATCCATACGTGTATACTCAAGATATACCCTTATACATATATGTCGGGAAACAAAAGAATATTTGTAGCAGCTCTGCAATGGAAATCACTTGAAAACACCAAAAGTATACTTTGCCAAGATAGCTATATATTGTGTACAATGAAAATGAATGATCTATAATTAAAGGTATCAACATATGACTAGAAAAATCCCAACATTGAACAACAGAATTCACAGAAGTATCCTATCTAATAAAAGAGAAACATGGTAATTAGCGTACAACTGCTACCCTTCCCATTGGCTAATCAGGGCGATATGCAAATTAACTGCCAGCCAAGATGGCGGCCAGCAGCCAGGCAGCTGGAAGTAAACATGAGGCTTGCTTGCTTCAGTGACGGAGAACTCCAACGTTCCCCACCTGCCGCTGCTGGCCTCCGAGCTGCAACGTTAAGCAACTATGTTACAAATATAGAAGCTAAACAAAACCCCAGAAACCTGTTTTAGCCCACCGGGCTTCAGCCAGCAGGATTGCAACATTGTTTCAAATATAGAAGGTAAACAAAGGCCAGAAACCTGCTTTCAGCAGCGGAGGCCTAAGAGCTGTAGCCTCAGAGCTAAAGCTGGCCCAGAATAAAAAAATGAAAAAAGAAAAAAAGGAGCGGTTGGGAGCTTCAGTCACCCGCCAGCCTATAAACAGCCCTCAGCCCCCACCCAGACTGACCAGGAACCCCTGTGGGGACCCCCACCGTGAAGGGTGTGTGACCAGCTGCAAACAGCCATCATCCCCTCATCCAGGCTGGCCAGGCACCCCAGTGGGGACCCCCACCCTGATCCAGGACACCCTACAGGGCAAACTAGCTGGCCCTCACCCGTGCACCAGGCCTCTATCCTATATAGTAAAAGGGTAATATGCCTCCCAGCACCGGGATCAGCGTGACAGGGGCAGCGCCCAAAGCCCCTGATCACCCTGCGGCTCTGTGTGTGACAGGGGGTGGGGCCACAACCTCCCTATCCGTCCTGCTCTGTTCGTGACAGGGGAAGGCGCCCCAACCCCCTGATCAGCCCTGCTCTGTGCCTGATAGGGGGGAGCTTCCCAACCCCTGATTGCCCTGCTGCTCTGTGTGTAACAGGGTGCGGAGCCCCAACCCGCTGATCGGCCCTGCTCTGTGTGTGACAGGGTGCGGCGCCCCAGCACCCCCCCCCCCACCAAGGCCCTGCTCTGTGAGTGATGGGGTAGAGCCATAACCTCCCCATCGGCCCTGCCCTGAGTGTGACAGAGTATGGCACCCCAACCCCCCAATCCGCCCTGCTCTGTGTGTGAGAGGGGGTGGTGCCCCAACTCCCCTATCGGCCCTACTCTGTTAGTGACAGGTGGGAGCTCTCCAACCCCCTGGTCGACCCTGCTCTGTGCATGACAGGGGGGAGCTCCCCATACCCCCTATCGACCCTGCTCTGTGTGTGACAGGGTACGGAGCGCCAACCCCCCTGATGGGCCCTGCTCTGTGAGTGACATGGGGCAGCGCCCCAACCCCCTGATTGGCCCTGCTCTGTGCGTGACAGGGGGTGGTGCCGCAACCTCCCCATCGACCCTGCCTTGAGTGTGACAGGGGGTGGTGCCCCAACCCCCCAATCAGCCCTACCCTGAGCGTGACTGAGGGTGGCATCACAACCTCCCGATCAGCCCTGCTCTGTGCATGACAGGGGGTGGCACCCCAACTCCCCAATTGGCCCTGCTCTGAGCCCGACCAGGGGCTGCACCTAGGGATTGGGCCTGCCCTCTGCCACCCAGGAGCAGGCCTAAGCCAGCAGGTCGTTATCTCCCGAGGGGTCCCAGACTGCGAGAGGGCACAGGCCGGGCTGAGGGATGCCCCCCCTTCCCGCCGAGTGCACAAATTTTTGTGCACCAGGCCTCTAGTATGTACATAAGAAACTATTTATGTAATTATGGAAAATATATTTTTATATAATATACTTTGCATATATATAATTTTTATATATTTACATAAATAGTGTGTATATGTGTGTATATATATATATTACATATGTAATATATATATATATTTATATATCCTATATAATAAAAGGCAAATATGCAAATCTACCGAACGGCTGAATGACCGGTCACTATGATGTGCACTGACCACCAGGGGGAAGATGCTCAACGCAGTTGGACATCCCCCGAGGGCTCCCAGACTGCTAGAGGGTATAGGCCGGGCTGAGGAGAGAGAGAAAGTGAGAGAGAGGGAATATAAAAATAGGTTTTGTGTAAGATGATTTTTCCAACTATAACTAATGCAAGTGTTTTGAACATGATTAAAGTAAGCTAGATTAAGTTATGATGTTTGGTATGTTAGGTATATAAATGCTTTTCAACTTATATTTTCAACTTACAATGGATTATCCAGACATAACCCCACTGTAAGTCAAAAAGCACCTATATATGATATATATATATAGACATACACATATCTCAGAGATATAGGGGATTTGGTTCCAACTACCACCATAAAGCTAGTACACAGTAAAGCAAGTCATAATCATTTTGCTGGTTGAAACTCCTGGCTTCATTTTTAATAAACACATCTGTGAAGTTCAGTAAAGTATTGCACAATAACACCAGGCATGTCTACATGATAATATATATGGCAAACTTTATAAGCAAACTTAGAGATTAAATAATATAATAGCATGATGTGGTTATCTTTGAAGTACAAAGAAAGGACTATATTGGGGAATAGGAATTGATTGATCTTCTAAAGTGCTAGAAATTCTGTTTCAAATATATCATGAACACTTGGGTGTGCAATTCTTACTATTTTTCAAGTATTCATATGTGCATTACACTTATATTTTACAGTAAAACTATACTAATGGTCACTTTTTCCATCTGGATTTGGAAGAAATGATTGATTGTAACTTTAAAATAAAGTGATTTGGTAGAGCAGAAAGAATGCCCAAGTTTGGAACTGGGCATACCTAGGTTTGAATCTTCACTTGACAATTTTCAGCATTTCTAATGCAAAGTCTGGAAAACAATACGCTCTTGATTTAGTCCTCCAAAGCGAGGAATTGAGAACTTTAGGACTCTCAGCACAGAACCCCTCGGTCCAAACCTCTGCACTAAGAAATGACTATGCTCTGGGATGGCTTCTGGCAGCTTGAGGCCTTGTCCAAAGGATGACCCCAGCTCCTCCTTAAAATGCCTCCCTGAGAAATCTCCAGGCTGCCAGAACACTTACTGCTTGTTCAGCCCAAACCTGGTGATCATCAGGTAGGCCCTGAACCCTCTCTTAAAACAGTTACTTTAGAAAGTTTGAAATTCTATATCCTTTCTCTGCCCTTTGAGCTGTAAAACTAGCACCACAAAATATTTCCTCAGAGACCTAAGAGCTTTCTCTTTGAAATGGCAGCGTTCAGGGAAATAGCTCCTTCCCTCCCCCAGTCCCTGTTGGAAATTAAGGGCCTCTCTTCAGGGGATGCATGCTTCAATGTGCACCACTGCCTCCCGGTACAGAGAGAGAGGGTTATTTTGTCTCTCAATAAACTCCAATGAGCAGATCCTGGTGGCCATAACACTCCTCAGTGCCTCTCGCTCAGTGTACCCCAGCTTTCAACAGTCTCCACACTTCTGTTTCGGCAAAATTAAGTTCAGTTCAAGTTAGGCTCGCTTCCCTGTTGTGATATTATTGCTGAATAAACCTATTCTTACCACTTTAGTATCAGGCATTGTTTATCTTTCACAGGATAAGACGATAGAGCCTAAGTGAGGCATTTACAAGAATGCCTGACCAATAGAAGACACTTTTCTTTAAAAAAAAAATATATATATATTTTTTATATATATATATATTGAATCAATATATATATATTGATTTCAGAGAGGAAGGCAGAGAGAAATAGAAATATCAGTGATGAGAGATAATCATTGATCAGCTGCCTCCTGCACGCCCCACAGTAGGCATGTGCCTGCAACCAAGGCATGTGCCCTGACAGGGAATAGAACCATGACCTCCTGGCTCATAGGTCAATGCTCAACCACTGAGCAATGCCAGCCAGGGAAAGATGTTTTTTAATAAAAACTTCTGTCATTTCTTTTCTCCTACAAGCTCACACACAGGTTTCCTTGGAAGTGACTCCTTCTTTAGTCAATAGAACATACATAAACAAAGTAAAACACATTTAAATAGGATACCTACAGCCCCATAAAGCAACTGAAAAACTATCAACTAGTACCAAAGTTAAAAGTGGAAACTTTACAAAGTCAAGAAAATATTTAAATATGTAACATTTATCAACATAAATCTGTGATCATTAAACTTCAAGTCAAAGATTCCTTTGAATATTTAAAAGACTATATATGTGTCCTTTCCTCATATGAACATAAAATTGTTCACATACTTTCATTGGGCTTAAGAAATCCTTAGGGTCCATGATCTCCATATAAGAGCCTTTAGTTAAAATTGTTATTTATTAAAACCATGTCCCTTTACATTTAAAGGGACAGGAACAAAAAATCAAGAACAGCATTTCTTGCAAGATAAATTAATATTGACTGCATACTTAAAATATTATCACATACTTTAAGTACGAGTAATCAAGAGAAAGGGCAAATGGAGTTCATTAGAATACCTTTAAAACTGTGTATCTTTTTACTTCTCTTCAATAATAGTAATAACCAAGAGAAATAAAAATGCATGGAATAATTTATCATATTGCTTAGTATATTAGATGGTTTTGTGTAAAAGGCTGATTAAATCTAATCAGTTATTAACAGAATCTAAAGCACTTTAATAAGGTTATATTCTGATGACCTCTTTTATTGTTGATAGTTATTCAAATACATATCCTACCAAAGGTTTGGTATATTTGATAATGTCATTACTAATCAATATGCAAACATATGATATTAAGTGCAATCTGTGACTGAGAAAACTCAGTGTCAGAGCTAACGAAAATGGCATACTTAAATTGCCAACATCCTTTATACAGTTTCCATCTACAAGAGTCTGTTTAAATGTCAGAAAAATGGTTTCTAACTATATTTTTCAACTTGATTATTTTCTTTTGAAACAGTACATTTTGGTTAATATTCTAGTAGACTATGTTTGAAAAATTACTTTTCTTTGAGAAAAGTAGTGGGGATACAAAAATGAATAAAATATAGTTGTTATAACAAGCTCACAGTCTGTTTTGGAAAATAGAAATATTTATGACACGCACAGCTTCTGATTAAGTGAGGATTCCCTTTATTGGTGGCTTTTGCATGTTCTCATACTTAGAAGATTACACACACACACACACACACACACACACACACAATATCATCTAGGAGAAAATTAGAAATACTCCAATAATCACAATTGCAAGACAATTGAAGACAAATAACCATGGCCCTGTAAATTGCGAAATTTGGGTTCAAATCTCAGACTTCAAAAAGACAGTTAATAGGTACCTGTAAGATTTACAAAGAACTTGTAAAAGACATTCATTCCACAAATTATTCACTTATGCCTTGACAAATTGCAATAAAGTGCACCCTAGAAATAGTTTCCTTTGACTAAGGCACAAGCTCTCCAGGCACATCAGCAAGCACAGAAACATGGGAATACAATTGCAATGGATAATGGTCCAGGTCCACCCCTCATGTTTGAAGCATCCAAAGCAACAGAACAGAGATGGTGGCCACATACCATATGTTAATACTTAAAAATTAGAAATCAACTGAGAAAGTTTTAAATAAAATATCCATTTTTCTTCCTTTAAAATATATACCTTAGCAATAATCAAAAACAAAAACTGATTCAAAGTTAGCAAAATATCAAAGAGGCTTAATTTTGCTCTTGTGCATGAGTTGCTAGCAAAGCTGATATAAGAAACAAAATTAAGATGTATAAAACAAATGGTATACAATTATGCCCCCAAATTAGTTTGTGCTTTCATTTCAACATAACCGCTAATTATGTCATTACAGTCATTATTTCCAAATAATGAGTTGGAATTTAACAATGATTTAAAACACTAAAACTGAAATGTAATTGTTTTCAATGTATAAATATTATTTATGCCTGTAACATTTTGCATGTAAAAATAAAAATCCAACCTAGCCTTAATTTCTACCTCTTGTATAAATTTTGCCTGAACACCTTACTTTGTAATCGCTCCCTTCTGTGAGATTCTCTAATTGGACAATTAATCAAACAGTTACTTGTGAACCAGGTTGTAATACAGCCTATATTATTTTAAACTTTCACTTAAGTTTTTACTATTTTTCACATAGATGTATTTTCCCACAACAATGTTGCTTTTCCACAGAGGTACCTATTTTTACTTTTAGCTTGAGGTTAAGGATTTTGCTCTTTGGCTACTCAGTGCATCCTAAGTCAACTCTTATATACACAGAGGATAGTCAGTTAAGGTTGCTTAAGAACATCTGCCACTGGTCAAAACTGAACATAGAATCATCAAAGTCGACTGATTCATGGCAGGCCTCCATATCTATAATAATAAAAGGTAATATGCTAAGTAGATCAGACGTCCTTCTGGACGACCTTCCGGACAAAGCCAGGCTGTGAGGGAAGCCCGGGTCCTGGGTGCCTGCCGATGGCCAGATGGAAGCTTGGGTCCCAAGTGCCAGAGTGAAGCCAGTGCCGGCAGCTGGGGGAAGGAAGGCCGACTCTTGCACAAATTTCATTCATCGGGCCTCTAGCATATGCATAAGTAATGCCAGCGTGGTCTGCTTGTTCCTAGTACACAATCTGAAACCAGAGTCTTAAAAGAGTTCACAGTTTTATAAAACACGTAGACATTGTAACTATAGATCTACAAACAAGGTATTAAATGAAGACAAAAAAGAGAAAACCGAATTCATCCTGGAAGTGGGGTCTGCCATACAGTTTCCAGGAGGTGTTACCACCTGGGTGAGTCAGAATGGGTAGGTAAGAAATGGAATGAAGAGTGAGCAAGCCGGCTCATAGCCGCCATCAAATAAACCGGCATGGCTGGGTATGAAGAGGGTTTTTCTAACTCAGCATGTCTAACCCAGCACTAGAAACATAGTTATAAACTTATCACATATGTTGGCCAGAATTATTCTGTAGGCTATGCCAACATTATATTGTCAGGTATGAATGAATGACTTTGAAGAATTGGCAGTAGCAAGAAGAAAGAGCAAGACACTAATACCTAATGGGAAAAAAAATTAAAATTAGTACAAGAGAAAATATGCCCTATTGTCCAATAAGTGCTTTCACCAAAAGTGGATTTTAAAATAAAGCATTCAGGTTTTTAAATTGACAACACCTACTTTACAGAAAAGAAGGGAAAAATTCTTGAAACCAAAACTAATTCAGAGTTCACAGTCTACGGAGTATAATTCAAACATGAAATATTAGCATAAAACCTGAAGCCAGCAGAGTGCAGAGTGCCTTCCCACATACAGTTTTTCAAACATTACACAGACAACTAACAGGCTGACATTTGCATTTTTTCCTGAGTATAAAAAATAGTGGATTAACCTGCAGTGGACATATTCAGAATTTCATTACTAAGAAAGGCCAAAACATGAAGTCAACTTCTAAAATCGGAGGTGTAAATACAGAGTGAAAAGACCTGGGACAACAAGGAGTGTTTTTAAGGCTGGGCTTCTATGGCTGGGCTTGCAGAGGCAAAATGAGGAAACACAATTTGATTCCTGTTTGTAAAAGAAAGATGTACTTTGCCTGGGCTTTTAATGTGCTTATAATTCTATAATTAGGGATTAGTTTGGAAATGTCAGGAAACCACTGTGCAGTTTCTGAAAGTACAATATAAACTCAGAGAAACACGAAAAATATAAGATTTTGAACATGTCTAGAGATTTTGATCCTTTGTGGCTATACAATTAATATAGACTGCTTTCAGTGCACAGCTCTATGAAATTCAAAAACCAAGGGGGCATGAGCAATAATTTACAAAATACGGAATTGAACAGGTGATATAAAAACCAATGCATGACTTTGCTACATAAGCAATTGTTTTGTGTAAATCTTATTTGGGGAAATAAATTAAAATGGAGAAAATACAATAAAAGAGGGGAAGTATTATTTGGATTCGATGGCACTATTATTTTAATCTGGTTGTTTATTTTTCAAAAAATAATCCAGCCCTGACCGGTTTGGCTCAGTGGATAGAGCGTTGGCCTGCGGACTGAAAGGTCCCAGGTTCGATTCTGATCAAGGGCATGTACCTGGGTTGCGGCCACATCCCCAGTAGGAGGTGTGCAGGAAGCATCTGAATGATGTTTCTCTCTCATCAATGTTTCTGACTCTCTATCCTTCTCCCTTCCTCTCTGTAAAAAATCAATAAAATATATTTAAAAAAATAATCCAGGTTATATTTTAATAAGTCAACTGGTTTTTAAATTTCAAAACTGTAAAATATTTAAATATTTCCACAAAGATGATATGCACTCTTTAAGCTGTGCTTCTCTATTCAACCAATTCTGTAACATTTATTAAGTGCCTATTGTGTGCAAAGGCATGAAAGGAAGGCAGGATTCCTGCCTTCAAGAAGCCAAGATACTCATTTCACAGATACATATGCAAAACAGAGTGTGAAACCAGAGATAAATGAGCAATGAGCTGTGAGAACACAAAATAAAAAGTCACTGGTGCTCAAGAAAATGAAACTTCTTAGAAAAAATGATTTGAGCTGAGCCTCAGAGATTTGGGAAGGCGTTTCACAGGGACATAGGGGTAGTCAGAGAAGCTTATTACATGGGGGACAAGTTTGAACAAATGGTAAAAGTGGAAAGTGCTGTTTTTATTCTAGGCCCCCTGAGTGATTTTTGAGGACTGGAATACGTTTGGGAAATTATGAGATGTAAGAAGAGTTTTGATTTGACAAAGATCCCAGAGATCAGAGTAACATTATGAGGAATTCAGACTATACTTTGCTGGCAATAGATATCCATCAAAAATTGCTAATGAGGAACTAATTTAGTCAGAGTTTTTCTGTAAGGGCATTCCATTGTGCAACATGTGGAGTCCGGATGATGCACAGAATAAAGTTCCCTAACTGAGCAGAGTTGTAGGAAAAGGCACTAATTATATTAAATACCAATATTTTGCAATTGACTAAATGATACTAAATTTATTTAGGTGAAAAAATAATCACCAAGAAAAGTTCTTAAAGAATGTTACACTAATACTAGAGGCCTGGTGCACAAAATTTGTGCAGCAGGGGGATCCCCTCAGCCTCGTCTGCACCCTCTCCAATCCGGGACCCCTCAGGGGATGTCTGACTGCTGGTTTAGGCCCAATCACAGGGATCAGACCTAAACCATCAGTCGGACATCACTCTCACAATCCAGGACCACTGGCTCCTAACCACTCACCTTCCTGCGTGCCTGATCGCCCCTAACAGCCTCTGCCTGCTGGCCTGATTGCTCCTAACTGTCTCCCCATCCTCCTGCTGGCCTGGTCACCCCACACAGTCTGCTGTTCAGTCATTTGATTGCCCCTCACTGCCCCCACTGCCAGCCTGGTTGCCCCACGCAGCCTGCTGTTCTGTCTTTGTGTGAGGGCATCCCAATAATTTGCATATTCCTCTATTATTAGTATAGATTACAATGGTGAACCCTATGAAATTATTGCTATTTAACTGTTTTTTACTTACAAAAATGACAATTGCATGAAGTCCAGTTGAATCTAAACCATAATGACTTTGTTACTATAAAATTAATTCATTTATCAAGGAGTCTGATCCCCCTTTCCAACAAAATACACCTAGTTTTTATTTTAGGAGAAAAATTTTTACTTTTGAATATAATAGAGAAAGTAAGAAAAGGCAAAGGGAAAAAAATGAGAGATGTCAGGTTTCTGCAACATGGCATACTGAGGTAATAGAACTCCTCTGCCCTCTATTACTAACACTGAAATGCTGAATAAAATCAAATTATTGGAGGACATTAAATTTATAGAAGGGCTATAAATAAAGAAAGAAAACTTTCCAGGTGCCAGAAATGAAGGAAACTTGG
This sequence comes from Myotis nattereri, assembly GCF_964212035.1. Lineage (NCBI taxonomy): Eukaryota > Metazoa > Chordata > Mammalia > Chiroptera > Vespertilionidae > Myotis > Myotis nattereri. Next base: position 23,638,315 of record NC_138088.1, read on the forward strand.
GACAGTGTATGCAGTTCCCAGGTTACAGGCTGGTGATTCAGTGCTGGGATCCAGCTCTGGGTCCCTGCAGGGCTGGGAGTGAGGAAAGAGGCTGCTGAAGAGAGTGGAACCTGGTGCTTCCTCTCTATGTACCCCCACAGCCAGAACTCCACCCACCTGTGACAGAAGCCAAGATGAAGTTTGTATCTGCCCCAGTTTTAGATAACATTTTCAAAATTAATTTAATAAAAACAAATATTGTACTTCATGAAGGTGTAACAACATTCAATTTACAAACCAAGAACTCAATTTTTAAAAATTGGTATTCTGGTGGCCCACCAGAGGCAAAAATGTCACAAAAAGCACAATGAGAAAATGGCAAATATAATGACAGCAAAATTGACATTGTGTCCACTGCTATTATGTTAAATATGTTATTCTTGTGACCTAACAATTCTAGCAATTCTTATTATTATACATTTTACAAAGGAGGATACTGAGGCATAGCAAGGTTAAACTATATGGATTAAGTTATACTGCTAGAAAGCAGATTGGATCAAATTGGGCACTCTATGCTCTTATCAACCTCTCTAGGATGTTTCTTCAATGAAAATATGACAATTAAAATTAACAGTGTAAAACAATTTCTGTAAGTGATAAACCATCTTAATCTAAGTGAAAATACAAATCACAAGTGGGGATGAATTTGGCAATGAAGCAGGATAAAAAATTAACACCCAGAAATCTATAGCTTTTTTATACACCAAAAACGAACTCACAGAAAGAGAAACTAAAGAAAACTATCCCATTTACCATTGCAACGAAAAAATTAAGATACTTAGGAATAAATTTAACCAAGGAGGTAAAGGACCTATACTCAGAAAATTACAGGATGCTGAAAAAAGAGATAGAGGAAGACAAAAACAAATGGAAGAATATATTGTGTTCATGGATTGGTAGACTCAACATCATTAAAATGTTCATACTACCCAAAGCAATCTATGGATTCAATGCAATCCCCATTAAAATACCAACAGCATGTTTCAAAGACCTAGAACAAACCATCAAAAATTCATCTGGAATAAAAAAAGACTGCAAATAGCTGCAGCAATCTTGAGAAAGAAGAATAAAGTTGGAGGGATCACAATACCAGGTATTAAGCTATACAGACATATAGACCAATGGAACAGAACATAGAACCCAGAAATCAACCCAAGCCATTATGTTCAATTAATATTTGACAAAGGAGGCAAGAGTATACTAGTACAATGGAGTCAAGACAGTCTCTTCAATAAATGGTGTTGGGAAAATTGGACAGATACATGTAAAAAATGAAACTAGACCATCAACTTACACATTACACAAAAATAAACTCAAAATGGATAAAGGACTTACACATAAGGCAGGAAACCATAAAAATCTTAGAAGAAGCCATAGGCAGCAAAATAGCAGACATTTGTGGTAGCAATATCTTTACTGATAGAGCTCCAAGCCTAGGGCAATGAAAACTAAGGAGAACATAAACAAATGGGACTACATCAAAATAAAAAGTTTCTGCACAGCAAAAGAAACCATCAACAAAATAACAAGACAGCCCACTGCATGGGAGAATGTATTTGCCAATGTTATCTCCAATAAGGGTTTAATCTCCAAAATTTACAGGTAACTCATACAACTTAACAAAAAGAAGATAAACAATCCAATAAAAAATGGGCAAAGGACCTAAATAAACACTTTTCAAAAGAGGACATACAGAAGGTCAAGAGACATGAAAACATGCTCAAAGTCACTAATCATCCGAGTAATGCACAGCAAAGCAATAATGACGTACCATCTCACACCTGTCAAAATGGCTATCATCAACAAATCAACAAATGACAAGTGCTGGAGAGGATGCAGAGAAAAAGGGACCCTCTTGCATTGCTGATGGGAATGCAGACTGGTGCAGCCACTGTGGAAAACAGTATGGTGCTTCCTCAAAAGATTAAACATGGAACTTCCATTTGACCCAGTAATCCCACTTCTAGGAATATATCCCAAGAAAACAGAAACACCAATAAGAAAGGACAGATGCACCCCTATGTTCATAGAAGCACAATTTACAATAGCTAAGATTTGGAAACAGCCTAAGTGCCCCTCAGCAGATGAGTGGATTAGAAAACTGTGGTACATCTACACAATGGAATACTATGCTGCTGTAAAATAGAAGAAATTCTTACTATTTGCAACAGCATGGAGGGATCTGAAGAGCATTATGCTAAGTGAAATAAGCCAATGAGAAAAAGATAAATATCACATGATATCACTCCTTTGTGGAATATAATGAACAACATAAACTGATGAAAAAAAGTAGAACCAGAGTCATAGAATCATCAAACAGACTGTCCAACCTATGAGGGAAGGGAGGGGATGAGGGAGTAAGAGATCAACCAAAGGACTTGTATGCATGCATATGAGCATAAGCAGTGAACACAGACAGTAGGGGGGTAAGGGCATGTGCTGGAGGGGGGGGGGGAGGCTGGGGAGAGGTTATGGGGGGAAAAGGAGACTTATGTAATACTTTAAAAAATAAAAAAGTGGGGAAAAGATATTATAAATTCATACAACTGACAAAAGCTCAGTTAAATCCAACTCTATCTGCTTAACACTTGTGCTTCTTCAGTCAAATATAATTGAAGACAAAAATCACAATTTATGTGACTAACCTCAATTAAATTAGTCGCTGCTAACTTTAAGTGGACCCTTAGTGCTATCAATCATACTGATCTCCCATCTATACTAATCTACACTAATAAAAGACAAACATGCAAATTAACTGTACCTGTGCTATGCCTTCAGCCATGCCCACCAGCCAATCAGAGCAACTATATGCAAATTAACCCAACCAAGATGGCAGCCAGCAGTCACAGAGCTGGCGCAAGCAGGAGGCTTGGGTTGCCCTGGCAATGGAGGAAGCCAAGCTAACGGCCTGTTTTGGCCAGCTCTGAGCTCTACTCAAGGCTACAAAGTTTCAATTATAGAAGGTAAATAAATCCAGGAATAAAAAAATAAATAAAAAAGGAGACTCTGGGAGCTTCCATCACCGGGGGGCTTGGCCAGCCTGAAAGCAGCCCTCAGCCCCTCATCCAGGCTGGCCAGGCACACCAGTGGGGACCCCCACCCTGAAGGGGATGTGACCAGCTGCAAACAGCCCTCAGCCCCTCATCCAGGCTGGCCAGGCACCCCAGCAGGACCCCCACCTGGATCTGGGACACCCTTCAGGGCAAACCAGTCAGCCCCTACCCATGCACCAGGCCTCTAGCCTATATAATAAAAGGGTAATATGCAAATTGACCCTAACTGCAGAAAGACTGGGAATGACTGGTCACTCTGACACATATTGACCACCAGGGGAAGATGCTCAATGCATGAGCTGCCCCTTGGTGGTCAGTGCGCTCCCACAGGGGGAGCTCTGCTCAGCCACAAGCCAGGCTGATGGCTGCCAGCACAGTGCTGGTGGCGGGAGCCTCTCTCGCCTCCTCAGCAGCACTAAAGATGTCTGACTGCAGCTTAGGTCTGCTCCCTGCTGGTAAGTGGACATTCCCCGAGGGCTGCCGGGGTGCCAAAGGGATGTCTGACTGCCAGCTTGGGCCCGATCCCCCAGGGAGCGGGCCTAAGCCAGCAGGTGGACATCCTCTGAGGGGCTCCAGACTGCAAGAGGGTATAGGCCAGGCTGAGGGACCCCCCAAGTGCACAAATTTTTGTGCACCAGGCCTCTAGTAAAAGAGTAACATGCTAATTAGACTGGACAGCCGAATACCATTTTTGATGACCTTCTGGAATGACCAGTGGTTGGGGGGCAGGGCCAGTGAGCCTGCTCCACCAGGCCAGCCATGGTGGTCCCAATCCACACCGTGGCCCCTTCCACAGAGGCAGTGCTCAGAGAGGCTGTGGTGCTGTGGTCCTGGAGCCTCCTCAGAGGCTGGACAGGGTGTGACCACCATGTCTCAACCTACTCCAGCCCCTCCTCCAGCTGGCCTGGCCCCAGACTGCCACCCCCACCCAACCAGTGTGTGGGGGATGGGGCCAGTGCTAAAACCAGCGAGCCCGGCTTCTGGTTGAGCCACACTCCCCCCGCCCTTGCCCCTGCTCAGCCAGAAGCCGGGCTCATGGCTGGCAAGCGCAGTGGAGTTGGCGTGAGCCTCTCCCACCTCCACAGCAGGTGGGCAGTAAGGAGCAAGTGTTTCTTGACTGCCAGAGCCCCAGAATGCGAGTGGGATGTCTGAGTTCTAGTTTAAGCCCCATCCCTGGGGGGTCCTGAACTGTGAGAGGGCACAGGCAGGGCTGAGGCCCCTCTTTCCCGTGACCAAATTTTGTGCACCAGGCCTCTAGTATTTAAATAACTTTCTCATACTGGGAAATCAGATCAACTTCTTCCTCTGTCAAAATTTCTAATTTCTCCTCTGAACTCAATGGAATTTTTATCCTCTAAATTCTCAAATGATAACTTGAGTTCCTCTTTTTTATAGAAAATAGACAATCTCGAGAATATCCAAATGATCCCACCAACATTTTTCCTGAATTAGGACTACATATCCTATCTAATAAAAGACAAAAAGGGTAAATGACTGTACCTTCGCTACACTTCCCATTGGCTAATCAATGAGATATGCAAATTAACCACCAACAAAGTTGGTGGCTGGCAACCACACAGCTGAAGCAAATAGGTGGTTTGCTTGCTCCAGTGATGGAGGAAGCTAAGGTTCCCTGCCTGCCGCGGCCTGCTCTAAGCTCCGAAAGCAACAAAGTTTCAATTATAGAAGCTAAACAAACCCCAGATACCTGCTTTCAGCAGGCCGTGTCCTCAGCTGCAGTGAGCAGGAGCCAGCTCTCAGCTCTAGTGACGGCAACAAAGTTTCAATTATAGAAGGTAAATAAATCCCAGAATAAGAAAAAAAGGAGAGTCTGGGAGCTTCAGTCGCCGGCCAGCCTGAAAACGGCCCTCAGCCCCTCACCCAGAATGGCCAGGCACCCCAGAGGGGACCCCCACCCTAAAGGGGGTGTGGCCAGCCTGAAAACAGCCATCAGCCCCTCATCCAGGCTGGCCAGGCACCCCAGTGGGGACCCTCACCCTGAAGGGGGTGTGGCCAGCCTGCAAATAGCCATCAGCCCCTCATCCAGGCTGGCCAGGCACCCAAATGGGACCCCCACCCTGATCTGGGACACCCTTCAGGGCAAATTAGCCAGCCCCCAACCGTGCACCAGGCCTCTATTCTATATAGTAAAAGGGTAATATGCAAACTGACCCTAACAGCAGAAAGACTGGGAATGACTGGTCACTATGACACACACTGACCACCAAGGGGCAGATGCTCAATGCAGGAACTGCCCTCTGGTGGTCAGTGAACTCCCACATGGGGGTGCTCTGCTCAGCCACAAGCCAGGCTTATGGCTGCCAATACAGCAGTGGCGGTGGGAGCCTCTCCTGCCTCCTCAGCAGTGCTAAGGATATCTGACTGCAGCTTAGGTCTGCTCCCAGCTGGCAAGTGGACATCCCCCGAGGGCTGCCGGGTTGCCAGAGGGATGTCTGATTGCCAGCTTAGGCCCAATACCTCAGGGAGATGGCCTAAGCCAGCAGGTGGTCATCCCCTGAGGGGTCCCAGACTGGGAGAGGGCACAGGCCGGGCTGAGGGACCCCCCCCCCCTGCCCCAGTGCACAAATTTTTGTGCACCGGGCCTCTAGTTTGATAATAATAGTGAATGTTAGGTTTCTGGTAGTATCATAATTTATTAAACTTATGTGGAAAATCGCCTTTGTTCTTTTTTTAGAAAATATATTTTTATTTATTTCAGGGAGGAAGAAATAGTGAGAGAGGGATAGAAACATCAATGATGCAAGAGAATCATTGATTGGCTGCCTCCTGCATGCCCCCGACTGGGGATCGAGCCTGCAACCTGGGCATGTGCCCTTGACCGGAATCGAACCTGGGACCCTCAGTCCGCAGGCTGAGAGTCTATCCACTGAGCCAAACCAGATAAGGCAGCCTTTGTTCTTAAGAGAATTAACTTTAAAATAGTTCAGAAAAAAACGATATTTAAATCCACTATGGTAAAATGTTCACAAAATATCAGTGTCAATCTATTATTTTTACAGATTTCATATAAATTTGAAAATTTTAAGAATAACTGGAATAAAGTAAAACTAAAGAACTAAAAAATATGAGATTTAATTTTAGCTCATTTCTTTAATAAATACATTTGAAATATTCCCTAAGTAAGGCAATATCAGGTGGGTTTTCACCTTAATCACCACCACCAATATGTGTGAATATAGAAATATTTCTTTCCTCAGGCCACTACCCAGAGATCTTTGGTTGACCTTCACAGAATACATTTTCTTTTTTTAAAATTTTTTAATATGTATTTTTATTGATTTTAGAGAGGAAGGGAGAGAGATAGAAACATCAATGATGAAATAATCATTGATCAGCTGCCTCCTGCTTGCCCCCTACTGGTCCCCTACTGGGGATTGAGCAAGCAACACCAGGCATATGCCCTTTACTGGAATCTGACCTGAAACCCTTCAGTCCGAAGATGATGCTCTATCCACTGAGCAAAACCAGCTAGGGTCACAGAACACATTTTCTAAGCTTTTGTTTATTGTTCACTGTCTAACTCTGTGATGTGTGTGTGTATGTATGTGAGGGGCGGGGGGATTTCATTTCCAGTTTGGCTATTTCCCTGTTGTGTTTTTCAATATGGAAATTATTTGTTTTAAATTTAATAAAATTGAGAAAAAAACTAATTGCTTATAAAAGCATATTTTAAAATGGCAGTCTTAAGTATATTTGGATTTCATTTTTTGAAAAATATTATTCTAGGGGTCGGGCTGGCGGCGGCGGCGGCGGGCGGGAGCCGAGTGCTCCGTGTGCACGTGTGGAGAAGCGGCGGTACCAGCGCGGCGGCGGGAGGCACTCCGCCCCCTCCCGGGACGCAGGGCCGTGCTCCCCTCTCGCGGCCTCCGTCACCCGCTCAGCTCCCTGCCTGAGGCGAGGAGGCCGGCTTGTGGGGTTGAGTGGCCCGAGCGGAGGGCGCCGAGAGCTGAGGTCAGCGGCGTTGATATCGGTGGTAACAACGGCCTCAGCAGGCGGGGAAGATGAAAGGTAGCCGGATCGAGCTGGGAGATGTGACACCACACAATATTAAGCAGCTGAAGAGATTAAACCAGGTCATCTTTCCAGTCAGCTACAATGACAAGTTCTACAAGGATGTGCTGGAGGTTGGCGAGCTAGCAAAACTTGCCTATTTCCATGATATTGCAGTCGGTGCGGTATGCTGCAGAGTGGACCATTCACAGAATCAGAAGAGACTTTACATCATGACACTAGGATGTCTGGCACCATACCGAAGGCTAGGAATAGGAACTAAAATGTTAAATCATGTCTTAAACATCTGTGAAAAAGATGGCACTTTTGACAACATCTATCTGCATGTCCAGATCAGCAACGAATCAGCAATTGACTTCTACAGGAAGTTTGGCTTTGAAATTATTGAGACCAAGAAGAACTACTATAAGAGAATAGAGCCTGCAGATGCTCACGTGCTGCAAAAAAACCTCAAAGTTCCTTCTGGCCAGAATGCAGATGCGCAAAAGACAGGCAACTGAACAAATTACAAATGAACTTTCTTGCACTTGCTTGTCGCCAAATAAAAGAGAGGCCCATTGATTTCCCCACCCCCGACCCCTTTGTTTTGAAGCTTTTCCCACTCCTTGTTCTTGTTTTTCCTCCTTTCTTTCCTTCACTTTCCTCTAAAAGTTTTAATACTTTCAAAATTAATCGTGTTTAGGTTGTTTTTGTTTTCTTGTTTTTGTGAGGTGGTTTGACTGTAGGAAGGAGAGGTATTGATCTGTTTATTTCACAGTTAAGATATATGGTCCCGAAAATTTGGCTATCAATTTCAATTTATTTTTAACTTTTTTTAATGTCCTGCTTTCACATTGAAGGGCAGAACCTACAAAATATATATTTCAAAAGAAAAAAAGCAGTAGCCATATCTTGTTCTCTAATCATAGACAAGTTTAGTGTGTTTGTGGTACTTTGGGTTTTTCAAGACTGTTTGTGGGATACTAATCCCTAGACATTGCCTTCAACTCCACCTTTTGTCCTTCTAAGTACTATCTCAGGAGTTGGACTGTTGTTATCCTTGTAAGAAATACAAAGCTTATTGTGTGTGTGTGTGTGTGTGTGTGTGTGTGTGTGTGTGTGTGTGTGTGTGTGTTTAAGCAATTATTTCTTCCTTCCTCATTGGTGGCTGAGGGTGGGTGGGATAGTTTTGGTAGGTAGTGTTAGACTTTGGTCTCAGTATTTGAGTTAAACTGCTTTTTGCTAACGAGTTGGTTGGTTGTTAGCAGGTTTATTTTTCCTGCTGTTGATTGTTATTAGTGGTGTTAACTTTTAGAGTGTGAGCTGATGGAATTAATTTTTTTTCCAATATTCCAGCTAAAGATATGGCCTTTAACACTGACCTAAAGAGGTTTGTTGTGACTTACTTTTTTTTTCTCCTGTCCCCTTTCTTCAGTAAACCCACAGTAGTTAGTCTAACCTTGAAAATGGAGTTGGTGTCCGTATAGGTCAATACCCCTAAAGAATCCTGAAGCAGGTGTTGTCTATTGGACATATTAAAACATACTTAAAGGTAAGAGTAGATGGACTTGTGGCACAATAAATGCCTTTAATGTCAGTTAATGCAGGCTGTTAAAAGTGTGGCCACTGAGCATTTGATTATGAGGAAAGAATATCTAGACAGTATTTTTGAGAACGACATAGCTGTGCTATTATCTGTTGGAGAACATCCCAGATTTGCTTACATTCTGTGCCTATGATACTAAGTTTAAGGATTTGGGGGAGGGAGAATTGTTAAACATATTACTTCTTTCTTGGAAAAGTAAAAGTCTAGAAGTGTTACCAATGCAAATGTCACTGTGACCTCTACTGATAGAACTGGTTTATGCCAGATCATTTTCTGGTGCATAAGGAGTGGTTTTGACAGGTTGATAACTTTGTAAGAAAAGAGACATCTGAAATTTTCTTGTTTTCCTCCATAGTCCCATCTCCAATATTTAAATTTTTATGATTGCCAATATTGGTGGCCCAACAAATGATCTCATTAGACTTTAAAATAGTGCATAGAGTTTGAAGATCCTGTCATTTGACTTTAAAAGGAAGGTTGTTTCATAATATTTATCCTCATGTAAATTCTGCTGTGAAAGTCTCATCTCTTCAAATATGTTAAATGACAAAATTATTTTACACAGTGTTTATACACACTTTATAATCTTAAGTTCTTATTTGAGAATGTGAAAGTACAAAGTACAATAGACTTCAGCAGTCTTAGTTGAGTGCCAACAATAATACAGAAAAGGAAGATAGTTGATGAATGGGTTTATAGGGTTCTAATCTTAAAATAGTAAAAATGTAGATAGACCATGCTGGTTCTTGGGTATCAGTTACTTCAGCAGTCTAAATCTAAGCTTAGAATAAAAGTTTAGCATTAAGCACCTTTACCTTATGGATAAGCTTCCGCTTGCTCTTGCCAAGAAAAGAGTGCTTGAGTTACAGAAGGCATAATTAGTTTGAAGAATTCAGCCTTTTTGTAAACTTACAGATATCAAAATAGATTTTGATATATAAATGAGTTTTCTGAGATGACACTGCCTCTATTTCTATAACCATTTCACCTGGACTATCAGTCCTATGAATGTATCCCTAAATGTTGTTATTGAAAACCGAATAGCTGCCTCATGACAATTAAGTACTTGTTATTTAAGGAGGAAAAAATATTAAATTTTGAATTGAGTGTGTAGGCTCCCTATCATTATACTGTTTCTTTTTCCACACTAGTCAGTATCTTTAACCTAAATTGTAAATGTTTGTAAAGGGTTAATCATCCTACATCAGACTTGTATTAAATAATTCCATCCACTTATGGAGGAGGAAGAAATAGAAGAGGTAGAAGCTGGGCACTAGTTCATATGCTTATGAGTCAGTAAAGCCTGAAATAAGGCCCCATGTTGAGTTGGTTATTTTAAAATATGATAAAAATTATTATTGAGGTAAAACTATTCTATTAACTGGATGATTGGATTACAGGTTATAACCACCATATTTTTCAGGACAGTTTTTACCGTGGGATGAATAGGTAAAAATTACACTGGATGGCAATTGTATTTGGGTTCTAAAGAAGAAAATCTGTAGAGAAATCTATGCAATATATAATTTGTCCAGATCAGTTTTCATATGGGGAAAGAAGTTCTGAAATATCACCAAAGCAGTTTACTCATCAATTGAAAGTCCTCCAAAAACAGAACTATTGGGAAACCATGGTATGTGGGGTGGAAAAGAAAAGCTCCCTCAGTTTTTTGGAGGGAATAACTTTAAAAGTACTTAAATGGCTAAGTTTACTTGGTGCAGTTAAGAATTAAATTTGTTGATTTTAACATTGCTGTTACATCTGAAATAAACTTATGTGATGTTCTAGTACTAAAAAAAAAAAAGAAAAAAAGAAAAAGAAAAATATTATTCTAGAAAATTGTTATTGTCCATAACAACAATATTCTCCTGCTTTAGAATGTGGTATTACATTGAAAAGCCCATAAGATTTGTACATGTAAGCCTTATACAAATAGAATTATACAGGTTAGCTCAATGTCCATTTTGACAGCTTTACTGAAATAAATTAACATACCAAACACATCAACCATTTAAAGTATACAATTCAGTGGTTTTTAATATACTCCAGAGTTGTGCAACCATAATCACAATCTAATTTTAGAATATTGTCATCATACTAAAAAGAACTCCCGTATCCATTAGCATTAACTTTCTATTTCCAATCCTCCTCCTTCAAACTCCCTCCATAGCCCTAGGCAACCACCAATCTACTTTTACTTCGCATAATATATTCTGGGTTGATCCATGTTGTAGCATGTTTTAGCACTTCATTTCTTTTTATTGCTGAATAATATTACATTGTGTTATCCATGTATCATCAGTTGATGGACATTTGGGTTGTCTCTACTTTAGAGCTATTATGAATAATTTGGCTATAAACATTTGTATACAAATTTTATGTGAGCATATATTTCCATTTCTTTTGGGGATGGAGTTTCTGTGTTATATGGCATGTTTGACATTCTGAGGAAGTCAAACTCTTCTTATAGAAACAATATATTTTCACAAGTGTTATCATGTAAACTGTAATAATGCAGTTAATTAATCAATTATTTAAAATGGTGCAGGAACTAGAGCTTTTATTAATCATAATTGCAATTTTAACCTTAACATATTTCTCAACCCAAAGCAAATTATTCTTCACAATTTTCATTATTTTACACCTTTTTTATATTTGCTTTCAATTATTGTCTTCTTAAAAGTATTTCAGAATCTTATACCGCTTATACCCATGAAGCTGTCAGTTAGAAAAAATATCTTTAAGATTTTAAAAATACCTGGCAGTCAATTTGACATATTTTTAATAAATTAGATCACTTTTTATTAGAACATTAGAAAGAGCTTGCTCTCAAATTAGCTTCTTTTGTGTGTGCATTGAAAACACACTGGCTTACATTTAGCCTTGAGGGGTACACATGTACTTTAATAACCATAAAGAGATTAATTTTCTGTATTAGGCTCTTAAGCATTATCCCTTTAAATTCTGTTTTATATAGTGTGTTCAAATAAAACATGATCAAATAGAGGCTTTGAAAATTAAAAATTTTCAATATCCCCATCTCCTTCCCAAGTAACAAACTGACTATTAAAGCAAGACTCTGTATTAATTTGAAAATGAGCAAGGACTTTGGAATTATATCCACATTGGTCCCTGGTTGCTGTTGTATTAATTATCAGATAATCTACACACTGAGCTGGCACTTTTCATTAAACAGCTGCTAAAACATGAGGTATGAACAATGCCTTATGCTTGAGCTTCAGAAGCATGTACCCTGAGGCTATTTAATATGCCTTAATAAGCTACTGTTTTCCATACAGATAAATTTTACTTAGTTGGAGAGTTTTCTGAGACACCATAGGTTATGACAAATGTCAAATATTCATACCTGCTTAACTCTCTAAATTCATATTAAAATATTAAATTTACATTTAGGCGGTATAAATTTAAAAAAACACCCCATGATATCAAGACCCAATGAAGATAACTGGTTAAGGTTAAGTGAGGTCATAAGAATGGGATCCTGCTCCTATAGGATTAGTGTCCTTATAGAAATTGCTACCAGAGCGTTCTCTCTCTCTCTCTCTCTCTCTCTCTCTCTCTCTCTCTCTCTCTCTCTCTCTATCTCTATCTCTATCTCTATCTCTTTCTCCAGAAAATGTACAGAGAAAACACCATCTGAGGACATAGCAAGAAGAAGGACATCTGACAGACATAAAAAAGCAACTATTTTATTCATAAGGTGGTGAAGGCCTGCGACAGGGTGGGAACCAGATGGAAGGGGGCAATGGGGAAAAGAAGGGTGGAATCTATAATACTCTCAGCAATAAAGATTTAAAAAGGAAAGTGACTAATTCAGCTGAAACCTTCTTCATGAACTTCTACCTCTAGAACTTGGAGAAAATAAATTTCTGTTAAGACACCTCGTGTATGGTATTTTGTTATATCAGCTTGAGCACATTAATACACAATGAAGATGAAAGAACCTTCATAGAATCAGAATCAGATAGGCAGAAAACATGTGACCTAAACAATGCAGAATCTTCCTTTGAAGCACTTTTTTTGTTCCATACAGCAATGACCTGACCCTTCCTTTAACTTCAGTGTTTTGCATTTAAAATTTTGCTGTACACACACAGCTAAACCTCCATGGGAGTCTCACTCTTGTCATACCTAATGCTGAACTGACTTTCTTTCCAAAATCAGACTCTTTCTCATTTATTTACTATAAAAATTCATGGCATTATTATCGTCACACTCATCTTGACTCTTCCTTTTTCCTTTCTTCTTCATTCATTCAAATACCAATTTTTACCATCTAACTATAACATAAATCTGTCTCCACTTCCATAATGAGCAGTTTATTATCACTCCCTAAAGGATCAATTTCTTACCACTTACACTGTTCTTCTGTAAAGGCATGCATGGAATAGATTCACTTGCATATATGCATGTGCTGATAATTCTCACCATTGTCAGCATATCATCATTTTAATACTTTTTATTATTCAGGTACCACCTGCCACATTTTTGTAGGTCTAATCTCTCTCTTTTATAACAAAGCAGTTGAAAAGTTAGGAGGTCATTTTATACATATGGGTTTATTTTCTTTTACTTTATAATACAAAGCTGGCTGATAATTATGGCTGATTGATAATAAGATAATAATAAGTTTTAACCAAAACTTATTATTATCTTATCAGTACTAAATCTTTCAATAATTAAACAAGTATTAAATTCCCTAGAGGTCACCAGCTCTATTTATATTCTGCAATTTTTAAGATTCACAGATCATTGTAGTTAGTTCTAAATTAGTATATTCACATGCAAAACAGATAATTTTAAAGTTTATCTATCTATCTATCTATCTATCTATCTATCTATCTATCTATCTATGGAACAGTTACTTAAAAGACACAAACTACCAAACCTCACACAAGGAGAAATAAATAATTTGAACCTGCCTATATCCATAAAAATAAATGGAGTCAATAATAACCACCAAATTAGAAATCATCAGATCCAGAAGAAATAATATTACTTTTCCAAAATTTCTTTTTGGGAACAGAAGCAAGAGGCAGAGAGAATATGTCATAACTCATTTTATGAGTCCAGCATTACCTTATTACCAAACCAGATAAAGCCATTACATAAAAGAAAAACACAGATCAATATTTTTTTACAAAAATAAATGTAGATATCTTCAACACAATATTAGCAAATAAGGCACAATAATGTATAAAAATATTGAATATAGCCATTTGAGATCTATTTCAGGTATGTAAGGCTGATACAATATTTGAAAATCAAATAATGTAACACTCCACATCACTAGGCTAATAAAGAGAAATAATATGGTCCTATCAATTGGTAACAGAAAAAAATCCACCAACCATTCATGATAAAAACTCTCGGAGAGCTAGGAATAGTGGAAAACTTACTCAACTTAAGAAAGTTATCTACAAAGTGAAGAGCATCTACAAAAAACACACAACCCTGTGGCTACTATAATACTTAATTGTGAGGAACTGGATACTTTCTACCTATGACAGAGAACAGGTCTTGAATGTTGCCTTTCATCACCCCCATTCAACACTGCAATGAACGAATCCTAGCTATCACATTAAGGTAATGCAAAGAAATAAAAGGTGCATAGATTTATTTTTTATTTTTTAAAATTTCGTTATTGAATAAGGTATTACATATATGTCCTTATCCCCTTTTACCCCCCAAACCCCCACTCATGCCCTCACCCCCCTGTTGTCTGTGCCCATTGGTTAGGCTTATATGCATGCATACAAGTAAAGGTGCATAGATTTAAAAGGAAAAAAATAAATTGTAATTTTTTGAAGATGGCATGATTGTCTATGTAGAAAACTCCAGAGAACTGGTCAAAGTTTTCAGGACACAAGTTAATATACAAAAGTGAAATGCTTTCCTATATAGTAGCAATCAAAAGTTGGCAGTTGAAATAAAAAACCCAATACTATTTATAATAGTGATGAATTCAATTTAGATATGATTCTAACAAAATATAGTGTCTATATGTAGAAAACTACAACACTCTGATGAAAGAAATCAAAGGTCTAAATAAGTGGAGGCCTATTTCACCTGCATGGATAGAAAGACTGACTATTGTTAAGATGTGAATTCCTCCAAACTTGGTTTGTAGATTCAATTCAACTCTATTGAAATCCCAGTAGGTCTTTTATAGATATAAATGAACTGACCCTAAGGTTTATATGGAAAGGCAGAAGACCAAGTGCAGATGACACAATACTGAAGAAGAACAAAATTTGAGGACTTACATTACCAGATTTCAAGACTTATTTTAGCTACAGTAATCAAGCCAACATAAAATTAATAAGAGGAGAGAGAGAGAGAGAGAGAGGAGAGAGAAATGGAACACAATAGTGATCCAGAAATCAACTCACACAAAGTAAATGGAAAAAGGTTAGTCTTTTCAACAAATGGTGCTTTAGTAATTGAATACCCAAATTTAAAAGGAAAACAAAAAATAATCTAGACACAGAACTTACATTACACAGAAAGAAAGAAAGAAAGAAAGAAAGAAAGAAAGAAAGAAAGAAAGAAAGAAACATAGACTCACATTTAAAATACAAAACTATAGGCTTCTAGAATAAAACTTAAGAAAAGAAATCTAGGTGACTTTTGGTTTGGTATTGAGGTGTTAAACAAAAGCATAATCCTTAGAAGAAAAAAATTAATAAGTTGGTTTTATTAAAATTATATTTGTTTACTCTCTGAAAGACCCTGTTAAAATAACAACAACAATAATAGAAAACAAGTCTAGGAGAAAGTATTTCAAATGCATATCTAATTAAGAACTCATACTAAAATATAAAAGAACTTGTATAATTCAATAAAGAAATTAACAACTCAACTTCAAAAAAAGAAATAGAACATTGGAAAAGTGACGTAACCAAAGAAGATATACAAATTTTAAATAAGCATATGGGAAGTTTCTCAAAAACCATTTGCCATTAGGACAAAAACAAAATCGAGATATCATTACACATTTATTAAAATGGCTAAAATAAAAATCTGACAACCTCAAATACTGGAGCAATGAGCACTCTCATCCATGCTGGTGGAACTGTGAAATGACACAAACATTTGAAAGGCACTTTGGACATTTGTTACAAAGGCAGTCTTTCCATATGATCCAGCACTCATGCTTCATAGTATTTACCCCAAAATGTGTGTGCACATAAAAATCATGCACAAATTTTTATAGCAGTTTAATTTATTATAGCCCAAATCTAGGAGCAACCAAAATGCTCTCAATAGGTAAATGTGCAAATTATGGTATTTATACAGTGCAATATTATTCAGTAATAAAGGTAAGTGAATTATCAAGAAAAGATAAATGAACCTTCAATGTCTATTCTACATGTAATCTTTAGAAGCCAGTCTGAAAAGGCGATATGATTCCAATTGCAAGACATTTTGGAAAAGGCAAAACTATAAAGACAGCAAAAGAAACCAGTGATTAACCTGAGTATGGAGGGAGGGTGAAAGTCTCAATAGGAGAATCACAGGATTGTAATGGGAGGGTCATGAAACCATTCTGAATGACACTGTAAGGTGGATATAAAACCTGATGCTTCTGGAAAAGCTCATAGAACTTCATAGCCCAAAGAGTCAACTTTAATATATATACAAATGGAAAGCAAACAGGAGTTTGAGGAATCCTGGAAAGGAATACAGAATATGACAAGATAAGCTAACTGTATTACAAATGCACAAAACATCCTTAGTGAAGGGGTGGAGATAAAGGGAGCTGGCCAAGGAATTTCCATAACTAGTGGAGTCTTTAAGACTAATGATAGACACTGCACATAAACTTTGTACTCTAGTTGATAAAGTATTTTATTTCTATGGAAGTAAACTTAACAATCCTGATACTACTATACATGTATACAATTAAGTAAATAGAAAGTGGATGGTAGGTGTTGATTTTCTCATTTTTGACTTGAGAGTTTCCAGTTGAGCAATGAGTGGACGCTAGCATGATCCATGTGGTGATGGATTACATTTGGTGACATCAGTATGACCTAATGTTTAGCTTAATGTAGATATAGATGGTTACATGCAGGACTATCTGTACACATGTTTATACTAGAGGCTGGGTGCATGAAATTCGTGTATGGGGGGGGGAGGTTTCCTTCAGCCCAGCTTGCACCCTCTCCAATCTGGGATCCCTTTCACAATCCAGGACTACTGGCTCCCAACTGCTCACCTGCCTGCCTGATTGCCCCTAACCGCTTCTGCCTGCCAGCCTGATCACCCCCTAACCACTCCCCTGCCAGCCTGATCAATGCCTAACTGCTCCCCTGCCAGCCTGGTCACCCCTAACTGCCCTCCCCTATAGGCCTGGTCACCCCCAACTGCCCTCCTGCAGGCCTGGTCGCCCCCGACTGCCCTCCCCTGCCGGCCATCTTGTGTCCACATGGGGGCAGCCATCTTGTGTGTTGGAGTGATGGTTAATTTGCATATTACCTCTTTATTAGATACGAGACAGGTTAGTATATACAAATAATTTAAGTTCATACTCTGCCCTCAAGAAGGAGTAACATAACTTAATACACTTAAATGTGAGCTGTACTTCTTTCCTTCCTTCCAAAGAGTACAGCATGAAAAAGGGGGGAGAATAACTTTAAAGAGTAGAATCCTGACAAGCATTGCACTGTCCAGGTGATCAAGGTCAACATCATTACTAATAAATCATGCTGATACTTGGAACTCTCAATATGAAGTGAAGGACATGGCACCTTAACTCTGTGGTCTTCCTCCTGAAAACCTATAAAACCAGTCTAATCCTGAGGAAAACATCAGACACATTTCAAAAGGATGGCATCCTACAAAAGAAGCAACCAGGATACCTATAAACACCAAGGCCATTAAACCAAAAACAAAAAGAGAGAAACTGTAACACCCAAAAGGATCCTAAGGAAACCTGATAACTAAATGCTAAATGTAATATGTTCTTCTAGATGGAATCCTGACCAAAAAAAAATGAAACATAGGTTAAAAAGAAAAACATATTAATAAATTATTGAATAAAAGATGATCTTAAAAATCAATATTCACCCCCAAATGCATGTTTTCTATTATCATCATCATCAAAATACTTTTTATTTTCTGACTGTAACAAAGTTAGATAATGAAGAAGAGATAGAGTTATTGCCTTCAATGAACTCATTAGTTTTAGTACCAGTAAATACATATCTATAGTACAAATGTCAACACATAAAAATATTCATCATAAAAGTTACTATTTTTTAATCAAATCATATGTGTATACATATGTATATACATACACTATACATATCAGTATATATATATATATATATATATATATATATATATATATGCATATATATACACATATGTAAAATTATATATAACATCAAAACTTACACCAGGCTTAATGCAGTAAGCATTATTATGTCTATCACCTAGACAGTTTATGGAATTGTTGAAGATTATTACTAATGTTTGTTAAAGCCTAGACTTATACATAGGTATGATTATTTCTAAAATTCAAAATATCCTGATTTTACTGCTTACAAAAAATATCAACATGTTTTCTAGAGCTTCTATCAGCTTCTTGAACTTAAGAGAGTTTTAGGTACTCTGCAGAATAGATGCTTAAAATAGGATAAGTTTAGTAATATAATCTTCTCCCTGAACCAGCCGCTCACAATTCTGCTGTCCATTATTGGCTTGTCACAAGAAAAGTAATATATTTAGATTGGTTTTAGTCTTTCTTTTCAGAGCAGATATTTCCTAAGCAAACAGCTGGTTTATTGCTTTGACTAAATGTAGTTTAATAAAGGGACAGGGAAGTGCACAGTGATGGGAATTATAATGGTTCTATTTCTCACCATATTTATTACCATGCTCTTTCTTATTCAACTGGAAGGGAAAACAAAACAGATGAAAATAATGTAACAGAGAAAATAGTTAGATTGGACATATACATGGGGTAAGTTCACAAATTTTAGAAAAGAATAAAAGGCAAATTTTCACCTAACATTTATTTATGAAAATGTTCAAATAATGTTACCATGAAAATTATTATACCTATCATGTATATTTTATGATTAACATTTTACCATACTTGCTTCTAGCTATATGTCCATATGAGACATTTTGAGAAAAGAAAAGTTTACCTTTGCAATGTCAGTGTAGAAAATTTAACCAGAAGCACAGAGCAAAATTTCCTTTAAGACACGGGGATTATACAAGAAAGAGCATGGGTAATGAGAAAGACAAATCCTAGAAACTGATATGAAATCAACAAGTTTCTTTATAGGCACTTAATACACACAGTCCCAGAATTTAATCTTGGCCAAATACCAAAATATATATTTACACACTGACTATCTTTAAGGAAGAAGTTTGAGAATGTAAATAAAATATTTTAACATAATTGTGCTAAAATATTTTTAGCATATTTTTATTGATTTCAGAGAGGGAGAGAGAGATAGAAATATCAATGATTGATTGTCTGTCTCCTTTACACCCTCTACTGGGGATCAAGCCCTGGATCCATACCCTGATTGAGAATGGAACCTTGACCTCCTGGTTCATAGGTCAGTGCTCAAACACTGAGCCAGGTTGTGCTAAAATATTTTAATAACCTTGGAAAAAATAATGTGGGGAAAAATTTTTAAACATATTTCTGAAATAATACTCTCAGAACCCTTTCTTAGTATGTTTTATTATCCATATTTGTATAGGAGAAATCTGATGTTTTTAATATTTAACAACCTTAAGATAACAAAGTGAGTAACTTGGGCTGAAAATCAAGTCCAAATCAGTAGCCTGTGCTAGACATATACCATAGCTTCTTCTTCTTCTTCTTTTTTTTTTTTCTAAACAAGAAGGAAGAATGTCGGCAAAATGTAAAATATAGTTAAAAAATCCATAACATATATAGATTTTTTAAATTTTGTTTTTAAAAACCAACCTCTTCCCCCTACCATGAAATCTGAGGCTCCTTATGTTTATGTGCAATTTGTAATTTTAATCTATATATTCCTGTTCTTTTCCTTTTTAAAATGAATTTTACTCCAATTATTTCTTAGAGTGTAGAGATTATTATTCTCTTATCTAAATGTCAGTGGTTTCCTAGGTTACAGCTAAATTCTGTTTAAGTACCACAGCACTGTAATTAAAACTTTAATTATCTGTATTTGCAGACTCAAGGGTTCAGTTAGATAATGTTGTTTATATTAAGCAACAAATGTCTATGTTAATGTGACCTATAGTTAGAAATAGTAGCATGACCTTGAATATGTTTTTAGATATGTATGAACAGCTTGCAGATGAAGTGATGTTATAAAATGATTTTTTCTTCTGAAATCTTCAATTAGTCAGAACACTATATCAAATCAATTGAAGCACTTTCCCTTTATACAATGTTGCTTTCTATTTTCTTTAAATGTATGCAAGAAAGGAATGGAAAGATATTCTGTGTTCATGGATTGGAAGAATCAACATAGTTAAAATGGCCTTATTACCCAAAGCAAAAATAAAATCCCAATAAAAATCCCAATGGCATTTTAAAAAATTGAACAAAAAATCATCAGATTTGTAAGGAACCACAAAAGACCCCAAATAACCAAAGCAATCCTGAGAAAAAAAAAGAATGAAGTTGGAAATATTACATTCCCTGACTTCAAGGAAAGAAAACTTTACAATTATGGCATAAAATCTCAAGACCACTGAAAATTGTTATTACATTCTATGTGTGCAGTCATTTTTTAAGCCTTCTTAACAAAAGTATGTGAAGGTTGCACATTATTTTCTTGGAGTTATTGTTGCAAAATTCATGCTGAAGTTACTAATGATTTTGTTCAGAGATAAATAACAAATTAGAGCTGGCCTATATTTGGGATATATAACTCTGTAATTAAAAACTAAGGCGTTATCTCTCTGGACGGTGTGGTTCAGTGGTTGAGTTTATTGTTTGATTGCCAGTCACGGCACATGCCTGGGTTACAGGCTAGATCCCCAGTGAGGGGCATGCAGGAGGCAGCCAATAATGATTTTCATCATTGATGTTTCTATCTCTCTCTCCCTCTCCCTTACTCTCTGAGATCAGTAAATTATATATATATACTTTAAAAAAAAAAAAAAACTAACACATAACCATATCTACATTAGAAAATTTCAATCTATTTATCTTTTTAGAAATATATGTGATACTTTTAATTATATTTATCTATGTTAAAATTTATTTTGGGTCAATAAGTTTATTTAGGGCTCTTAAGAGATTATTTTGTTCAGGAATAATATATAAAACTTTGTGAATGCTTAAGTAGTAGTAACAGCATTTGGCGGGTGTTCAGGGTAGGAATTATTTATTTTACTCATTTCCACTTTATTTTTCTCTTGTTCTAAAACACTTTTAATTATAAAGGGCTGACTCTTTGAGTAGACAGTGTACTTGTACACATTTTTAGTATACTACACTCAGTGTAATTTGAGGGGAATTAGGATACATGAGTTTGCAACTTAATAGTGTTTTTACCACAATGCCAAAAAAATTCAGCTTTTAAAATTTAATTTATTGATTAAATAAATCTTCATTAGGGGCTACTAATCATTAGGCATAATGTTAGTACTAAGCTTATAATTGTATCCAAGATGAATAAAATCTGTGTTATTGTAGTGCTTGTATTATAGTAAAGGAAGACAAGTAAAGAAAATAGACAAAATTATTACAAAGTACACAGGCGGGGTGGGTGGGTAGGAAGAGACCAACCAAAGAATTTGTATGCACCTATGCATAACCCATGGACACAGACAATACTGTGGTGAAGGCCTGGAGTAGGGGTGGCTAGAAGGGGTCAATGGGGAAGCAAAGGGGACATATGTAATACTTTCAATAATAAAGACCACATTGATAAACGTTTAAAAAGAGAAAGCATAAAATAGCATGCTGGAATACGATCACACGTATGCTAGGAATACAATTTCAATAACCATATTATAATATTTTGCTTATGTTAATTGAAAATAAAATTGCATGGGCTTATTACAAGAGTAAAGTTATATCCAACACATAAAATATTTTAAAATATATAAAGCACTATGCATATAAAGAATTATTGTTTTCTTTCTATAATTTGCTTCATGGGCTGAATAACAAAGTATTAGAATATTTTACTAATGCATACAGGGTACTTTTTATTCAGAGTGATTAGAAATGAAAACATGTTCAATGAACTATTTCATAAATGTTTTACTAAAAAAGTACCATCTTTTGTACTTCTTTATTATATTTTGCTTAATTATAAACATTTTATGTATTTTATTTGAACTATCAACAGCCACTGAATTTCACTTGTTTAATTTCCTGAAAATATTTTAGAAATCCACATCAAATTATGCAAGTGTGTCATGTAAATTTCCTCATCTGTAATGGTAATATTATCAACCAATATCATCAGTAATAACTACCAACATGTTCTCTAATTCTTACTCAAAGTGCTGTCTTAAAATAGATTTAATAATTCTCTTCCTCAAATATATCAGTATCAAAGAAAAAGATGGGAGAATTTTAAAAAATAACATTGGCAAATATATACTGCTTTTCTCGATCCTGAGGAATCTCTAAAAAAGCTAAAGAACTTTTACAAAGCAAGCTACTAGCTGGATTTTATTTTCTTCCATTAATGTCTGCTCTGAAAGCTATCTATTTGCCCTTGCATTTGGCATCTCAAGAGAGCCATTTAAAGGATTTGGGGTAATCATAAACATTACTGACACACAGTAACTGCTTTTGAAAATATCCATCCAAAATTACTGCAATAATCTTATTTGCATTCCAATAGAGCTGCTTAAGCTCCCAGGCTATTTAAAGGAAAGAAGAAATGTGTTAGACCCATTATTGCTCCATAAGTGATATTCTACTTGAAATTAACTCTACATCAAGGTGGAATATTGTAGGGATTTGTGCAAAGATGCCAGTGCCTCCTTCATTATCACTGTCAAAGGAGTTCCCTTACCCTTGGGAGGGGAATAATCAGATGCTGGATACCACCTTACATAGCGAATTCATTCTAATATAGACATTTCTCTGAGTCTCCTGATATTCTTCCTGTGTTTCAATTCAATGAAGTTCCAACTCATCATCTAATATTCTGTATGTCATGTTCATGTCCAAGTTTCAAGGAGACATCCCAACAAATTAACAGGACCAACTCCAAGTAACCCTGACATAACATGGAGTCCTTTGCTGTACGCGGGCATTCCTCAATCAGTGAGTTCTGTGAACATCTTTTATTTTGATTCCTTTGGCCTAATAACCTAAACACCCAAACGCATTTATGTTCTGCCACTTATTCTCTAGTTCTGCAGCTGCTTGGCCCACAGGCTATTTCTTCTCAGAGCATGGCTTTTCTAGTGGAACTATTCTAAGACCTGACTCTGTGTGGGTGGGTTTTTTGTTTTTTGTTTTGTCTGAAAGCCATGAGTGTTAGTGAGGGAATATCTGGAGGAAAAATAATGGTCTTCTGAACTTTTTAGTCAAGTTAGTACAAGGTTTCAGAGGAGAGAGAGAAAGTTTTATTCTGGCATAACAAGTGGTTTTGTTGTTGTTGTTTTTAAAGTGATCTTTTTTAAAATTTTTATGTATTTATTTTTTTAAATTTATTGATTTTTTACAGAGAGGAAGGGAGAGAGATAGAGAGTTAGAAACATCGATGAGAGAGAAACATCGATCAGCTGCCTCCTGCACATCTCCTACTGGGGATATGCCCGCAACCCAGGTACATGCCCTTGACTGGAATCAAACCTGGGACCTTTCAGTCCGCAGGCCGACGCTCTATCCACTGAGCCAAACCGGTTTCGGCTAAAGTGATCTTTTAAAATATTTTTTTATTAATTTTTCAGAGGGAGGGTGAGGGAGAAAAACATAGATGTGAGAGTGATACATTGACCCACTGCCTCCTGCACACTGCCGCACCAGGATCAAGCCCATAACCCACGCATGTGCCCTGATCAGGAATGGAACCAGCAACCTTTAGGTGCGTGACATGACACCTAACCAACTGAGCCACACTGCCCATAACAAGTCTTAAGAATCATCTTCCATGTTTCTTCGTTTTTTGTGGTTTTTGGAAGGTTTCCATTCCATCAAAGCTTCACAATCTTTATAATTATCACTAGAGGCCCGGTGCACAAAAATTTGTGCACTCGAGGGGGAGGGGGGTCCCTCAGCTTGGCCTGTGCCCTCTCGCAGTCTGGAACCCCTCGGGAGATAACGACCTGCTGGCTTAGGCCTGCTCCCAGGTGGCAGAGGGCAGGCCCAATCCCTAGGTGCAGCCCCTGGTCGGGCTCAGAGCAGGGCCGATTGGGGAGTTGGGGCACCACCCCCTGTCATGCACAGAGCAGGGTGGATGGGAGGTTGCGATGCCACCCTCAGTCACGCTCAGGGTAGGGCCGATTGGGGGGTTGGGGCACTGCCCCCTGTCACACTCAAGGCAGGGTCGATGGGGAGGTTGCGGCGCTACCCCCTGTCATGCACAGAGCAGGACCAATCAGGGGGTCGGGGAGCTGCCCCCTGTCACTCACAGAGCAGGGCCGATCAGGGGGTTGGGGCGCCGCCACTCTCACACTCAGGGCAGGGCCGATGGGGAGGTTATGGCTCTACCCCACCACACACAGAGCAGGGCCCATGGCGGGGGTGAGGGGGTGGTTGGGGCGCCGCACCCTGTCACACACAGAGCCGCAGGGCGATCAGGGGGTTTGGGCGTGGCCCCCTGTCACACTGATCCCGGTGCCGGGAGGCATATTACCCTATTACTATATAGGATAGAGGCCTGGTGCACGGGTGGGGCTGGCTGGTTTGTCCTGAAGGGTGTCCTGGATCAGGGTGGGGGTCCCCACTGGGGTGCCTGGCCAGCCTGGGTGAGGGGATGATGGCTGTTTGCAGCTAGTCACACACCCTTCATGGTGGGGGTCCCCACTGGGGTGCCTGGCCAGTCTGGGTGAGGGGCTGAGGGCTGTTTTCAGGCTGGTGGGTGACTGAAGCTCCCAACCTGCCCTTTTTTTCTTTTTTTCTTTTTTTATTCTGGGCCAGCTTTAGCTCTGGCTCCAGTTCTGAGGCCTCTGCTGCTGAAAGCAGGTATCTGGTTTGTTTGGGTTCTAAAATCGAAACTCTGTATCAACTCCAGCTCTGAGATCCCGGCTCGCTGAAAGCAGGTTTCTGGGGTTTTGTTTAGCTTCTATATTTGTTACAATGTTTCAAACTGCAAGCTCAGAGGCTGGCAAGGCAGGCGGGGAATGTTGGAGTCCTCCGTCACTGAAGCAAGCAAGCCTCATGTTAGTTTCAAGCTGCCTGGCTGCTGGCCGCCATCTTGGCTGGCAGTTAATTTGCATATCACCCTGATTAGCGAATGGGAAGGGTTGCGGTCGTACGCTAATTACCATGTTTCCCCTTTATTAGATAGGATTGTTCCTATACTGATAAAGTGCAGAAGCTAGTTGATTTCCCAGTAGTTGACTTTTCACCTTCACCTCACCCCATTAACCACAGTTGAAAGCTTTAGTAATTGTGATGTGACCAAATTATATGAAATTTTTCACCTGACCTCTGGTTTTTCTTCAGACAGGTGGGCAAACCAACTCTATAATCAAGACCTGAGGATTTTCTTTTTGGCACCATTTTTGGACCTAGAGTTCCATTCTGCATTTTTCTTACAAAAAGAACTAAGAAGTAAAATAAAATAGTTTTATGTTAACACTTTACAAGGATGGGGGAGGAGACAAGAATGGATGGAGGGACAGCCAATCCAAAGGGAATACTATTGAGCTAGCCAAATCCCCACAATGAACACAGTCTCTTGTTCAATCATGGTAGATACCATCAGAGAAAATAGTTTTATCTTGAAATGATCCATTATATGTAGAAAAGTCAAACATTTATCTGCTGGCTTTTTACCATTGCTTTACTCAACTTGGTCAAAACCAAATCCTCCTCATAGGCACCACCTTTTCTATGATTTTGTGTTACTAATTTAGCCATTATAAGCAAGTTTTCAGTCCTCTTGTAGTCCAGGACCCCTCAACCAGAACTGTGTATAGATGCCAGTCAAAGTTCAAGTGCAATAGTCTCTCCTTGTAAGTTGGCATCTGCATGTAATGGCAGCAAGAACACCAGCCTGGTGTCCTTTGATAAGGCCACTCAGATGGGAATCAAAGCAATGAATATTTATTGGACATGTGCTATATACCATATGTATTATATACCATGTGTTATTATATACCATATATCTCGAATATGCACAGATGCCAGATGTGAAGTGATGAATAGAGAAAACTTTACTTTCATGGAGTACAGTATTATACTACATAGGATAAGTAATAATAATAAAAAGTTATAAATATTACACTAGAAAAATATACAATATTCTGGGATCATCAGTTTTAGAGGATAAGGGAATGCTTTTTTTTAAAAACATATTTTATTGATTTTTTACAGAGAGAAAGAGGGAGGGATAGAGAGTTAGAAACATTGATAAGAGAGAAACATCGATCAGCTGCCTCCTGCAGGGAATGTGCGCTCACATTCCTCCTACTGGAACCTGGAACCTTTCAGTCCGCAGGCCGATGCTCTATCCACTGAGCCAAACCAGTTAGGGCAGGGAATGCTTTTTAATAAAACTATGTTAAACCCAGAACTAAAAATTAATCAGAAAATAAACAAGAAAATATGAGAGAATAGGTGGATAAAGTTAAAGTTTGGGTTTTCTTTTAATAGAAAATGGAAAACAAAAAGTAAAGAATACAAGGTGGGGCAAAAGTAGGTATATAGTTGTTTGGATGTAAAATAATACCATAAGTAATAAATAATAATACAAAAATAAACTCCTTGTTTGCAGACTCACAACTGTAGACTTACTTTTGTACCACCTTGTAATGAAGCAGAGCTATACCACAGTAAAAGTTTTAAGACATTTTAAAGTGCTGGACTTTAAAAAATGCATTTACAGTAAAAAAGGAACTTCAAACATAAACAGATGACATCTATATATATAAAAGCCTAAGTGACCATTATGACCAGTTGACCAAACAACCAGTCAACTGGTCACTATGACACAGATGCTCAACGAAGGAGCTGCTCCCTGGTGGTCAGTGCACTCCCACAGCCAACCTTCCACGGCTGGCCAACCTCCCATAGTCCCTCCCTGAGGCCCGCCGGCCCCAACTTCTGTGCATGAGTCCTCTAGTTTGATTATAAGAGAGATTATTCTATCTTCAGCTGAAGAAAGAAGGGAAAGAGTTGTTACTAGAGACTATTCTTATAATCTAGGAATGTTGATGGAATTTTAAAATAAGTAAAGTGAAGACAATGAAAAAAAACAAATCCTAAGAAGTCAAATTCATAAGCGATGGTGATTGATTGCAGTGGGGGAAGTGCAGGAGAAGACCCAAGATTGTTGGCCAGTTTTTGGCTTTAAAATGTATAAATCCTATATAATAAAACCCTAATATGCAAATTGACTGAACAGTGGAACAACCGGTCACTATGACACTCACTGATCACTAGAAGGCAGACGCTCAATGCAGGAGCTGCCCCCTGGTGGTCAGTGCGCTCCCACAGGGGGAGCGCTGCTCAGCCAGAAGCCGGGCTCATGGCTGACAAGCACAGCGGCAGTGGTGGGAGCCTCTCCTGACTCTGCTGCAGGTGGGTGGTAATGAGCGAGGGGTCCCAGACTGCAAGAGCCCCAAACTTGAGAGGGATGTTTGACTGCCTGCTTAGCAGGGATCAGGCCTAAGCCAGGAGGCGGACATCCCCTGAGGGGTCCTGGACTGCGAGAGGGCACAGACCAGGCTGAGGGGCCCCCCATCTCCCCAGTGCATGGATCTCATGCACCGGGCCTCTAATATATATATATATATATGTTCACTTTGTTATTTTATTATCATTTTGTATTATTTGAAAAAACATTGGTAGGAGCTTTTAAAAATAATACACAAAAGATGTATTATTTTTTTCAAACTAACTATGCAGTTTTTTATGTTTACATTCATTACTTTCCAATCTAATGTTTTTTTCTATTTTTTTACTATTTATGATCTTTATATACAAATATAGTGTAATTATATAATTACAGTCCACAAATATAGTGTATTAATATAATTATTCTTAAGCTCACTCAGCAAAACATGTGGACTGACAAATATGGCCCTCTTCATTTTATTTCAGCATCTTTCTCCTCACTTAAAGCAGAAACATTAATGAAGAAAAATAGTATTTCAGACTCTAAAATGAAAGGGCAGAAAAACACATCAAATAAAGCATCTTCCCCTCACTTTTCACTCTTCTCACTCTGAGAAATGAAATACTGCATATGTAAAACGGTCTTTGCATAACATCTATTACATGGCTGTGAATAAACTTTATATTTAATGTCAGTAAATCAGGTTTATTTATTAAGCTGAGCTTGGCATACTTCAGAACCAGAGGGCTGTCCACAGAATGTGCTTTCAGTTAGCTTGGCTGTGTGTTAACTGGAGGGTAGATCTTCCAAAAAATATTTTAGAGGCTTAGATTGGCCACCACTTAATTTAAAGCCTTCCTGCTGAGTAGCCTCCTCCACAGTGCCACAGGCTGAAGCAGGTTTTTATCAGTCCCTGAAATATTAACACTCTGTTAAGGACCTGATTTCTGTTCCAGGTCTCTTACAGGTGTTTTTGTTTTTTGCACAATAGTAGCTATAAGCTTGTGACTGAACGGAGTAACAGCTGGGAAATAATGCTGCCTCTTTACTTATAAGAGAGCTATTCACAAATAGTTGAGATGTTATTAAAATATTCTGCCACAGTTAAAATTTTAGTGTGATATGTAAATTTTAGTGTGATATGTATAGTCAGATATAAATCTAAATATCATCACAGTATTTCAACTCTTTAAACCAAATCTCAAGGGAAATATCAAGCTCATTTATTTTTATTAGGAGATCAAGTTATTTACTTTGTTAAACACATTACATGTAAATAGTATATGTGCATCACATTCTATATGTACTACTACATACAGGGTGGGGCAAAAGTAGGCTTACAGTTGGTTGTATGGAAAATAATACAAATAATTAATAAATATTAATATAAGAATGAACTCTGTTTTTATGTACTCACAACTGTAAACCTACTTTTGCATATAAACACACATGCATACATAATTATTCTTATGTTTCAGAAAACACTTTTTTGAAATAGTTTATTTTAGTTATATTTTTATGGAAATAGTATTTCATTTCTCTAAACAAACCTCCTTTTTCACCTTTTCCATAATTAAACTTAAACCTGAAACTGTTACTAAAAGTTTCTGAGGAAACCTTAAGGAAATTATAAAGGAATTAAAAGGCTGCATTAGAGAGAGAGAAGAGCAATATTTTGTATAAAACAGAAGATTTGACTTTGAGTGGTAAACAAACACACAACACAATATACAGATGATGTGTTATAGAATTGTGCACTGGTAACCTATAAATTTTATCAACCAATGCCACTGCAATAAATATAGGAAAAATTATCTTAATAAAGAAAATATTCATATGCAAACAGCAACATATCTAAGTGAAACCAAGTGTCCACGAGGTCCTTGCCCAGGTCTTGCTTTAATCATGTAAGGGCGGCTAGAGGTATAAGCTGAATATCAGCCCTGGATTTGAGAATAGGGAGAGATGACTTAAAGTTAGTAGCTATGTGGAAAAGTAAAACTGAGGAGGAAATAGAGAAAATTCAAGGGCAGTCGGAAACAACTGTGAAAGTCGATTCCAGCTTGGTGTATTTGATATAACTTCTCTCACTGAGTATCCTGTTAGAATGTTTGAATACAGAATGAGTTCAAGGACAATTCAAGGGCAACGATAATATTTAGTCTTTGCTACATCAATGTGCCCATCTGCTTTCCCAAAACATTAAAGCTGGCCATGTTTGAATATACTTCAAGTTGTCCAGTGACATCACCATTTCATTTTCCTGGTTTCATATAACGACATAAAAGAGGGTAGAGAAATAAAGGAGTCAACAAAGATTTACCTGCACAATGGGAGAAATTAGAAAAAAGAATGCAGTGCATGTAATGGCTGCTCAGTGAAAAATGAGCTTATTAGACACTTAAGCACAGTATCTTATGTCACTTTTTGAGCAGATTGTCATCTATGTAATATATCATATACTCTAGATATCACTTGAAATTCCATTTATAGTACCTGTATCATTAAATATAACAAAGATATAATGCAAAATAATTTATCATTTAATATTTTACCAACTGAATGTTGAACATGAGGTATTTAATTAGATCAAAAAGCAGAACAGAAAATGAATATTTTGTATGCATCAAATTTTTGTACATCTTTGAAAATATTTTTAGAAAACCCAAGAAGTGATGGTGCCTATTAAAAGATCATATCATGTTTTCTTATAATATTTTCAGGCTAGTATTTCATGCGCCATCTTTTCTAAATAGTTTTGCATGTTTCTGTGCACGTGACAGAAAATCTAACTAAAATTTGTTTATTACAATAAACAGGGGCTGGGAGGAATGTTTGGCCTATGGGCCTTTTAAGGGCCAGGAAGTCATTTGGTCTGGCCCTGCCAAAGCATTAGGGGTGAGTATATTCAATATTTGACCAAATATAGCAGGCTAGTTTTTTAGTTGATAATTTTGTATGATCTGTGAATGATATTGTAAATATCCAAATGGGCCTTGGGGTTTAAAGGTTCCCCACCCCTACCAGATTCATTGTCTTCTTAACTGAAGAGCCTAAGGGTAAGCAACCTCAGGTTTTGCTTGATAAAGATGTAAATGGTGCCCTAGCTGGCGTGACTCAGTGGATAGAGCATCAGGTTCGATTCCGGTCAAGGGCAGGGCACATGCCTGGGTTGCGGGCTTGATCCCCAATAGGGGGTGTGCAGGAGGCAGCCAATCAATGATTCTCTCTCATCATTGATGTTTCTAGCTCGCTCTCTCCCTCTCCCTTCCTCTCTGAAATCAATAAAAAATATGTTTTTTTTAAAAAGACATAAATGGCATCTTAGAACCTATCTTTATCTCTCTTGGGTCTGCTGTCTTCTCTGCTGTTTTCGTTCTCAGACATCCCTCCACAAATGTCTTTCAGGAAGCTGCAAAATACCACAGGTGTACTCTTCTAGGGTCAAGTCCAGCAGAAAAAAAGACTACATGCGTCTCCGGGAGCTCACACATTGCCATTGGTCTTGCTGGCTCTGACCTCTGGTCATGTGCACATCCCATGCTCCAACTGGTCACAAGATGGAGTGTCTTCCCTGAAGCACTTGGAGTAAGAGGACAGTTACAGGAAAGCAAGAGCTGGGTGCTACACGTAACAGCTAAGGTGCTGCTGATGGGAGGAAACATAAACAAGAAATGTTCATTACAACTCCTGTGCCCTGCGTCTGCTCCCATGCTCAGGGAAGAATGTGTGAGAGCCTAGAGAATATTAGCTTCAAAGGAAGACCATGCAGAGCAGTCTGCAGAACGATTTTGCTATTGGACTGAGAACCACTGTATGCACAAGGGTGCTTTTCATGAAGATAATTTATTTTCTGTGTGTGAAGGGGTGGGGCGGGTACCTTAGTAAAGCAACTTTATGTGTCCCTGGGGCCTGAGTGTAGCTAGAACTGCTTTGGGGACAAATTTGTGCTGAAGCAGGCAGAGCAGAAGAGTTGGGAGAAAGCTATGCAGTTTGGGATATCAGCTCCAACTCCAAATCTTCAGTAAAGCTGCCAAATCTCAAATTATGAACAGACATGATATTGTGTCTTGAAAGTTACTGTGAGGCTTTGGACCTGGATCAAGAGCAGCTGATACCAAGGAGTGAAATCAATCAACCAAGGCTGGGATTCCCAGGGAAGCGTGAGCACTTCAGCCAGCTGAATTCTGAAATCGCAGGGACAGTTTTGATTAAAAGAAGTTGTGGTCTTGGGGACTTGAGCCCAGCTCACTGTATTGCTGAGAAGAACAGTGTCTGAGGGTACTTTCCTCAGTTCATTGAGGTTGGTCCTGGGGACCACTACACTCTCAATATTGCGTGTCTAAGCACTGGTTGCTATAATGGCCAGAATTTCAGCTTCAAAGAGAAATTTGAAGATGAATCCCAGGCTATTTAATCACAACCTATATGACCTTTACACATTATTTAACCTACTAAATTTCAGTTTCCCTACTGGTAAAATTTTTCCTTTTAACTTTGACACAGCGGCTTTGGCCCCAACCATGGCTTTTCCTCCCAAAGTACTTATTAATTTTGTTAGATAGGTTTCTACTTGGGAAGAATATGCAGAAACTTAAATAAATAAACACAAACCACCTGCTTCATTGCCTAGCACTTAATACGTCCCCAGTAGTCATAAAACATTTTTTCTTTATAGTAAAAATTTCATAAAAAATTCTTCTTTATATATTTATTATTCAAGCACAGTAGAAATCATATAATCAACAGAGAAACGAGCAAGATCCCCTACCCTAAAATGAATTTATTAAAGTGATATCTAGATGTTCACATATGGACCAAAAATAAAGAATATGTCTTTTAATTTCACAAATAATACCACTTTTGTACATTTCTGACATCATTTGCAGTTCATTTTAGTGTAAAATACTTTTTGTTGTTGGACAAAAATTGTAAACCTATAGTCAAATCTGTAGCTATTTTTAGTCACCCTTTGAAAATATATTTTATTTCAGTTACATTAAAATACTTATTCATTTATTGTCAGGGTACGGTATCACAACTTTAGGTTGTACTTTATTTTGTGAATATTTAAAAATACAGAGTAGTATTTTTTTCAATTGTGAATTATATAATGATTTCAGACAATTTTTCAATTTATAATGAGTATTTTTGCAAAGGGAAAATATAGTTTGATCCCTCAAGTTTCATTTACATCCAATTTATCAAACATTCTCATCCTATATAATAAAAGCCTAATATGCTAAGTGTCTGGTCAGCCAGTTGGCCGTTCAACCAATCAAAGCATAATATGCTAATGATATGCTAAGGCCACTTAACCGTTCCCTATGATGTGCACTGATCACCAGGGGGCAAACAGTTGACTGGTCAGCCAGTTGCTATGATGTGCACTGACCACCTGAGGGCACACCTCTGAACAGTAGGTTAGCTTGCTGCTGGGGTCTGGCTGATCGGGCTGGCCAACTTCCCACATCCCTCCCTGGCCCCAATTGTGCACCAGTGGGGTCCCTCGGCCTGGTCTGTGCCCTCTCATAATCCGGGACCCCTTGGGGGATGTTGGAGAGCCGATTTCAGCCTGAAGGTGGAACGACCAGTCACTATGACACACACTGACCACCAGGGGGCAGACGCTCAACACAGGAACTGCGCTACCACAGGGGGAGCTCTGCTCAGCCAGAAGCCGGGCTCAAGGCTGGCGACTGCAGCAACGGTTGGTGTCCCGCTCCATCCCCGGCCACTCGGCACCTGCGCATGCAAATAAACCCACCATCTTTGTTGGGTTAATTTGCATACTCATTCCTGATGGCTGGTGGGTGTTGCAAAGTTATGGTCAATTTGCATCTTTCTCTTTTATTAGTGTAGATGGCATCAATTTGAGGCATGATGAGTCCTCCATCCTTCTGTTGAGTGGGGGCACTTTAGCAAGCACAGCACTCCAGCTTTTTTGTATCGCTTATACTTGTGGCATTGGCATTTTTGAGGGACCACAAATTGTCCTGAGAGGCTCTTATCATACCACACAACCCTTTTCTCTCTAGTTTTGCCAACTTCCTGACTGTCAACCAAGACAGTCATGCCGAGCACAAGAAATTTCTTTCTCATTTTTGAGTTGAAGGAAACTTTCCTTCCTTATTCCCAGTAAAATGTATTTTCCCTTCCCTAATTCTTCCTCTCTTGATTCTGACTAAGGTACATTTTTTAATGTCCTATATATTCTTTCTTCTCTAAGGCTTGAGACTTAGGGAGAAAAAGAGAAGGAGAAGGAGAAGGAGAAGGAGAAGGAGAAGGAGGAGGAGGAGGAGGAGGAGGAGGAGGAGGAGGAGGAGGAGGAGGAGGAGGAGAAGGAGAAGGAGGAGGAGAAGGAGGAGGAGAAGGAGAAGAGGAGGAGGAGGAGAAGGAGAAGGAGAAGGAGAAGGAGAAGGAGAAGGAGAAGGAGAAGGAGAAGGAGGAGGAGAAGGAGAAGGAGAAGAGGAGGAGGAGAAGAAAAAAAAAAGTGCATGGCTATTCACAGGATCTTTCATTTTTTACTCACTATGTTAGCCATATTTTTGTTATTTCATCCTTAGTGGTGGTTAGTACATTTGCTCAAAGGACACTATGGGTAGAACTATGTGAGAGAGAATGATCTCCCAACAAAACCTAAATACAAAATTTAAAACTGTAAATGTAAAAGGAAACATGGGGAAAATATTAGGTTTAAGATATGACACTAAAATCTAACACTTAAAAGAAAAAAATGACACATTGTACTGTATAAATATTAAAACCTTTTGCTCTATGAAAGATATTGGTAAGAGAATGCAGCCAAAAGCCAAGAACAGGAATAAAATATTATAGAAATACATTTCTGAGAAAGGACTTATATCCAAGATGTATAAAGAATGCTCAAAACTCAATAGTAAGGAAAAAATGATAAATTGGTGAGAAGATCTAACCAAAAAACCTGGTGAACACCACTCACCTCTACCTGTTGACTAACTGAGAACCTACTTCATGAAACTCAAGGACCGCCAAAGGGTTTTTCAGTGACTGGGCCTAGCTGGAAGCCAACAGGAGGAGGCAGGTGAAGATGAGTCACAGTGCCTTAGGACTTTCCTGACTTGCCCCAGCATCTGGGTGCTGGTAAAGCCCAGCCTTGGTGCGCAGCTTGGTTCTTCCGGAATATCCCCAAGCCCAGCAGAGGCAAGCAGAACTGTGGATCACTTTGTAGCTCCAAACAGGTGGCCCAGGGCCAGTCACAGGCAGCATCTAACAGTGGCCTGCATCACAGTCCCTCCCAAGAGTCCCCAGAACCAACACAACCACCGGCAAGCTTCAGAAAAACATCAGAGCTGGATCCAATTAGCTTCACAAATGGCATATCCAAAGGGAGACCTTCGCAGGCATCAGATTCTCCTGAGGTGAATTCTGCTTCATGTGGTCAGCACCTACACAGAAGCTCATACACTGAGGGACAGGTTAATCCTCAGTCAGCCAGCCAGAGGGTCTATTCCACACATGAAAAGGCCAATAGAAATCAAGTTCAACTACAGCAGGAGAGCTCACATAATCCACATAAGGGACATTCCTGGAGCACCCAGCTCAGGTCATCAAGAAGACTGCACCACTGGATCTAGTAGGACACCTACTATAATTCTGGTGTCCAAGACTGGGAGTCATAGGAGATACAACTAACATAGGAAAAATCACAAAGAGGCAGCCACAATTGAGAGGCAAAGAAAGCTACCCTAAATGAAAGACAGGAAAAATCTCAGAGAAAGCAAAATGAAATGGAGGCAGCAATTTACCAGATATAGAGTTTTAAAAAATGGTTATAAGAATGCTCAAGAAACTAAGCGAAAACTTCAACAAAGAGATAGCAAGCATAAAAAAGGACACAGAAACCTTATAAAAGAACTAGTCATTTTCAGTGACAAATTCACTTATAAAATCATTTTTTGCTAATTAATTAACTCTCGAGTATAGATTTTTCTCTCTCCAGCTTGGTTTAAGTATAACTGACAGATAAAATTGCATATATTTAAGTGTACAACATGGTTATTTGGTTTACATATTTTTATGAAATTATTACCATGTCATGATAATTAACACATTGATTAAATCATATAGTCACCACTTTTTTTTTTGGTGTTAAGAACATTCATGACTAGCAAATTTCAAGTATGCAGTATCATATTATTAACTAACGTCTCCATCCTGTTCATTAAACCACCAGAATTCATCTTATACATGAAGGCGTGTACTTTTTGTCCAGCATCTTCCCATCTTCCCCACCTCCCAGGCCCTGGTAATGAGCATTTTACTTGCTGTTGGACTTTTTAAAAAATTAGTATCCACATATAATTGATATAAAACAGTATTTGTGTTTCTTTGTCTGGCTAATTTCACTTAGTGTAATGACCTCCAATTTCATCCATGTTTTTACAAATGGCAGGATTTACAACTTTTGCATGGCTGAATAATATTACACTGTGCACTAGGTACTACCATAAGTATTTAAAAAAGAAGAAAAAATTAAGTTATTGTTCAACATTTGGGAATGTTTGAGCTGAGACAAAATCTTAGTGAATCCTTCAAAATTTATTCATCTTATTGGAAAACTTTTAACATGGCCAGTTGTATTGGTAATAACTCTAATGAAGGCCCAGGACTCTATTCTATATTTCTCCTTTATTTGAAAGTATAGCATAATAATATGACACATATGTTGTTAAAATCCAGACATATCATTCATACTTTTAATTCCATCTATAAATTCCAATCATAACAATAAAGGAAATCAATGTAGTCAGAAATGAAGTGTCCATTATGAAGTTTCACTAGCTTTTCATCAAAGAACTAAGATAGATAACTGACTTTAGAATTAGACAGATATGCCTCATTTCACAATATATTCTCATTTCTTTATATATTTGTTCCAACTTGGGAAACACTTTTTTTTCTACTTTGATTGAAATATGGATCTAATACATATTTTACTTTCCTCTGAACTTTCTATAAAAATGACATTCAAAATCAATTAATGTAATATACCACATCAATAGGATAAAGGACAAAAGTCACATGAATATCTCAATAGACACAGAAAAAGAATTTGACAGAATTTAACATTCCTTGATGATAAAAACACCCAACAAGCTAGGAATATGAGGTAACTTCCTCAATCTGATAAAGAACATCTATAAAAAACCAATAGCTAACGTAATTTTAAATGATAAAAGACTGAATACTTTTCCCAGAAAACCAGGAGGAAGTCAAAGACATCACTCTCACCACTTCTATTCAGTATCATTCTGGGAGTTCTAGTCAGGTTGATTAGGCAGGAAAATGAAATAAAAGGCTTAATTGGGAAAGAAGAAATAAAATGGTACTTGCAAGGCATAATCTTGTAATAGGTAATCTTAAGGAATTCACAAAAATTAATGGAACTAATAAATGAGTTCAGCAAGGTTGCAGAACACATTTTTAATATACAAAAATCAATTGTGTCTGTATATGGTAGCAATAAGCAAACTGAAGACACAATTAAGAAGACAATTCCATTTACAATAAAATCCAAAAAATAAAAGGCATGCAAAACTTATACTCAGGAAACCATATAAAACGGTGAAAAAGAAATTAAAGGATCCTAAATAAATGGAAAGTTACCTCATATAATGGATTAGAAGACAATTTTATAAAGATGACAATATTCCACAAATTGATATACAGATTCAATGAAATCTTCATCAAATCCTACTGATTTATTTTGCAGAACCTTACAAACTAATACTGCACTTCATATGGAAATTCAAGGGATCCAAAGACAGAGTAATCAAGATAGTATGAAATTGGCATAGGATGAATATATATATATATATATATATATATATATATATATATATATATGTGTGTGTGTGTGTGTGTGTGCGCGCGCGCACGCGCGCGCATGCGTGTATCATAGAACCTGTGTTAAAAATCAATTAACAAAAAATGAGGGTTTACTTCTGGACATAAAACCTCATGTTTTTGTTAACTGATTTTTAATACAGGTTCTATGATAGTTCAAAAGGGAAAGAATTGATTTTTCTACAATGTTTTAGGGACACCTGGAAAACCATAGGACAAGAAAGAAGTTTGACCCCTATCACATACAACACACAAAAACTCAACTAAAAATCTATGAAAGTCTTAAACATAGGAGGTTAACTATAATATAGTTAGAAGAAAACACAACGGGTATAAATATTCATGATCTAAGATTAATGGCTGATAATATGAGACAGCAAAAGCAGAAGAAAATAAAAATGAGATAAAATAAAGGTTATCAAAATTAAAAATTTTTGTGCTTCTAATAAAATCACACAAAATAAAGGAACAAACAAAACAGAAACAGACTATAGTTACAGAGGGTTGCCAGATGGAAGAGGGTTTGGGGACTGAGTGAAAAAGGTGAAGAGATTAAGAAATGCAAATTGGTAGTTACAAAATAGTCACAGGATTGTAAAGTATTGCCTAGGACATATAGTCAATAATACTGTAGTAACTATGGATGGCGCCAGTTAGGTACTGGACTTACTGGGAGGATCACTTCATAAATTATATAAATGTCTAACCACTATGCTTCACACCAAAAATTAATATGAAATAATATTGAATGTTAACTGTTATTAAACAATTAAAAAGAGAGAGAAAATGTATATCATTTTACAACCAAGAAATATATCCTGAGTGTGTGTGTGTGTGTGGGGGGGGGGGGGGTGCGGCAAAGGACAAAGAAAATAAGCTGGGCCTAAGTGGATCTTTCTGTGCCTGGCTGAGGCCACAGAGAGAGATCCAGACAGCAAGCTGAGCCTTTATTTTATAGCCAGAGGTAAACAAGGTAGTGGTCACCACAGTTACAATGTTCTTGTGAGTTTCACTTGTTTTGGCAGCACTTGCTGCACCTCTCACAGCCGATTAGCTACTCAGATAAGATCTAGGGAGCGTCATAAAGTCAAGCCTAATTATGCTAAGAGGGCTGTGCCCTCTAAGCTGGGACTTGTTTGTGGCTTTGCCAACAGGTCAGTCCGAGGCTTAACCCTATAGCTGCTCCCTACAGGGATTGAGCCCACAACCCACACATGTGGCCTGAGCAGGAATCCAACTATGACCTTCTGGTTCATAGATCAGTGCTTAACCAGTGAGCCATGCTGGCTGGGCATGGATGCCATGTTTTTTTGTCACTAAAGTTTACTGAAACACATCCACACATGTATTTATGTATTTTCTGTGGTTGCTTTCACACCACAAGGTTCAAGTTGAGAAGTTATGCCAGAGACCATGTGTCCTGCATCTGTCCTAAGTTAGTTACTATCTGGCCTCATATGGGAATCTGTGCTGCATATGATGGACATTTGGATTATTCCAGTTTGGGCCTTTTAAGAATAGCACAGCTATGAACATTATTGAAAATATAGTTTGGTAAATATTTGAACACATTTCTATATGGTATATATCAAGGAATATAATTCTAGTTCAGCAGTTCTGGGTATGTTTATTTTCAGATGATATTGTTAATGAGTTTTCTTTTAAAAAAATATGGTTTTATTGATATTTAGAGTGAGAAGAAAGGAGAGGAAGAGTAATAGAACCATCAATGAAAGAGAAACATCAACATCAATCAGCTGCCTCCTACACACCCCCTGCTGGGGATCGAGCCTGCAACCCAGCAATTGAACTGGTGATCTCTTAGTGCAGGAGTCCACGCTCAACCACTGAGCAACACTGGCCGAGTTTTTAATGAGTTTGCCAATTTACAAAAGTGTTCCAATTAATCCACATGTGCATACGGGACAAAACTTGTTATTTCTTTTTCATTTTAGCTATTCTTCTGGGTGTGTAGTGGTACCCCATTGTGATTTTGATTTCCATTTCCTTAGTAACTAATGAAATTGATCATCTTTTAATATGTTTATTGGCCATTTGGTTATCTATCTTCACATAGTGCCTATTCAAGTATTTTCACGGTTTCCCTAATGGGTTGTTTTCCTTTTCTCTATTGTAGAAAAATATAATGGATCTGAATTATTTGAGGATATGTTTATTACAAAATATTTTTTCCTACACTGTGGTTTGCATTTTCAATCTCTGAACCATGTCTTTTAAAAGAACAGAAGTTGTTAACTTTAATGTGGTCTAATTTTTTCAGTTTTTTCCTAAATGTTTGAAAACGCTGTCCTTTTTGAGAAATGTTTGCCAAGTCCAAATTCTTGAGATGTTCTTATATTTTCTTTTAAAAGATTGACATTGTTACCTATACAAGTAGATGCTGAATGTACCTGTAATTGACTTAATGATATTTTGTGATCTAGACTGTATTTTTTCCCCCAGTATGAATATTCAATTTATATAACACCATTTATTGTAAACACACTGCACTGCAACATCATCTTTACCACGTTGGAGCTTTTAGTATTGTTGTTTTTATCTTTTGCACATTAATTTCCCTTACTTCTTTGGGTCTATTTTCAGGTTATCTATTATAGTCCATTGTTGCTAGTACTACTATAGTTCTCTAAGTCTCAATATCTGATAAGGGAAGTAGCTTTACATAATTCCTCAAAATTATCTGATCTTTTGTACAAAGATAGTAATGATCACCAAATATTCCGCACGCCATCTTTCATTTACAAGTTAGAAGTAGAAGTGCATTAGAAAGGAAATGTACATGTCCCATGCACTCTCTTCACCTTTGACAGAATAGGAGGTCCATTGCTGAGCTAGAGGAAGAATGAGAGGAAGAAAAATAGATTCCCAAGTCATCACAGGACAATTATTTTAAAAAATCACAGCCATACAAGACATTTTGCATGCATAAAAAAATTGGTGGGAGAACAACTGCTGAGAGTTTTAGGAGTTTTGCTTTTTTTTTGCATGAAACTGTATTGTTATTCTAATTCAACTATTTTTGGCAGAGGTGTGTTTTATTTCCCTTAGAAAATGAAATCACTCTTTATTAAAGTCTAATTACATCAAGTAAAAGATACATGCTTTATTTATTACAATAGCCGTTTTAGTTAAATAGATTATGCTGCCATCTCACTTGAAAAGCCAGTCCTGATAAATAAAAATACTGTATGCATCAGGAATGTATGAAAGGCATTTTACCTATCATAGCTCTTAAAAGGTGCAGCAACATTTATTCCACATAGACAGAGCGCCATTCACTTTTCGTGGGCCTGACTTTTAGCACTGCAAAAATCCACCTCCATCTTAGGACCCCTTTGAGATGTTCACCTTCCATAAATCAGACAAAATCTTAGGAGATGCTATTTTTTGTTAGATGCCCAGTAATAGAGGCATCAAGCAAAGCCCCACTGGAATCTTAACACAGAATCACAGTTTTTCACAAAGATTTTATAACATCAATATTTTTGTATTTCTCTCCCCACTCCTACTTCTTCCATCTTGCCCAGAAGGACACTAAATCTCTATACTTTTCCTGCTCATCACCTCCTAGGAGGAATATTAGATACCTTTGTGGTCATCTTCCCGGTGTATTTGGTCTTCTTTTCTATGTGAAATAGCTTTTGAAAAGAAGATAACCTATAGACTTCGTGTAATTCTTATGTGTCAGATCTATCAGTCATAAGAAATGTACCATTCTGTTGTGGGTTGTTGATAATGAAGAAAGCTATGCGTGTAGTGAGGACTTGGGTGTGAAAGGAATCTCTGTACCTTCCTCTCAATTTTTCTGTGAACCTACAACAGCTCTTAAAATTGAATAGGTGTATTTTATAATCATAAGATATACTTAGCAAGCATTCAAAAATGTTTGCCAGTCCAAGTTGCATATAAAGCAATATAAACTATGGTAATTATACAGGAGTAGAATTGAGGCTAAATAAATAGATACTAGTATTTGTCCTTAATATGATTATACTATAGGTTAGTTAATGTGGTACTAAAATAATTTTGAAAAATAAAACATGTTGGTCTACAATTCCAAATTTATGTGGTAAGAGAATGCCATTTAGGAGGAAACAAAACAGAATTGCCTACCTTCTGAGATCTCCTTTTAATTATTGCCAGTTCTCTGTGTGATTATTAATAACATACCCCCAATTATTCATTGTAAGACAAGATATTGGAGCATGGAGATTGTTCACCGTATGGATTTTACCTTGTTACCCATTAATGAGTTTCCAGTTACATACAGATCTTTCCAACCAATATGGCAGAGTTCTCTATTCAGAATGAGATAATCAAGTACATGAGATAACCAGGTCCATGTAATATCACTTACTTCTCATGTCTCAAGAAAAAAAACAAAACACAATTTCAAGACTCAGCTTGGGCCCAGTCATC
The DNA here is from genome assembly GCF_964212035.1 of Myotis nattereri. Taxonomy (NCBI): domain Eukaryota; kingdom Metazoa; phylum Chordata; class Mammalia; order Chiroptera; family Vespertilionidae; genus Myotis; species Myotis nattereri. The sequence goes on from NC_138088.1 coordinate 23,680,095, forward strand.
ACTTAACAAGGAAATTCCCACTGTTACTGTAAAAACCAACATAGAGAGACATCATTTTTTTCTGCTCTCGTCCCTTCCCCTTCCAAATACCAGAGCCTTGGGGCACAGAATCATGAACTAATTCCCAGCCACCAAGGTTACAAAGTATGATGATAAGTGATGGGGACGCTGCGTTGGCTGAGACAATTTGGTAAGTGCCCACACTAAAAGGAGAGAACAGGATTCCTCAGGATGAGCTATAAAAAAAAGCTCCTAAAGTAAGAACCCAATATATGTGACACCAAAACTACTAGGAAAACAAACTTATCCAATTACCTCCTTTCAAACCAATTGCTTATTACATTTGAAGGACAAAAACTATTTAATATATTTAGAAATGAATAGCTCAGTGAAATAATCTCTTTAAGAAAAATAATTATACTAAAAAATGAATTAAACAATCATATTTTTCTTCCTATAGTTAATTAAGGGAAAAAGGAGAAAACAAAAATAACTCTGTACATCCAAACAGATAAAAGCAGAACCTTCAGAAAATTAAATTATCTCACACTTGGAGGAAAAAACAAAACAAAAATATTTTAATAAATTTTGCTTTATAGAGTATTTCACACACACACACACACACACACACACACACACTCCTCTGCTGACCTTTTATTAGACATAAAACATGTTAATACATTAATCACTTGATGAAAATACTTTCTAGATTCCCTTAGGAACTCTTTGTGTCAGCTCCTTTGAAGTTAGTCACTTATGTATGCCCCAATTTACACACACACACACACACACACACACACACACACACACACTAGAGGCCCGGTGCATGAAGTTTGTACATGGGTAGGGTCCCTAGGCCTGGTCAGCAATCAGGGCTGATCTTTGGGGCACGGGCGGGGCAGTTGGGGGGCCCCCACTGGCACCCGCCTTGGCTTGCCTGGAACCACTAGCTCACCTGCCCAGCCACTCACTGCCGCCAGCGGTCACTTCCCTCTGCAGGGCAACCGGGGAGGGGGGGGAAATTGGGGGGGGTGCCCACTGGCACCCACCTTGGCTGGCTTAGGGCCTGCGGGCAGCTCCTGCATTGAGCATCTGCCTCCTGGTGGTCAGTGCACATCATAGCGACCAGTCGTTCCACCACTCGTTCCACCTTTCAGTCGATTTGCATATTAGGCTTTTATTATATAGGAAATATATATTTCCCCCCTCATGTAACCACAGATATATTGTGAATAATTTGTGCCAAGACTTTCTTCTAGGATTCCTATACTGTAATAACATGTACTATGGGCTCTTCTGATTAGAGTTATACTTGCAGGTTAGTCTAAAGCAGAAAATAATGTGTTGAGCTTAAGTAATCCTTTCAGATTATCTGACCAAATATTCATTAGAGATACAGTTTGATTCTGCATTTGTGGACACCATCCAAGCCTTGCTGTAGGTAATCATATGTTGAAGAATCTTGGAAAGCTCCCAGGTTAGGGTGTCTATAGCCCAGATTCTCAGATTGCACAAACGGATGCACTGATCCATCCAACTCAATTTCCCCAACAGTTATTGGGTATGCAAAAACATTAAAAGCCTATAATTATTATGTGGAGATATTAGGTAGTAGAAAAAAGGTCATATTGTAGAATGTTAGAAAATACTATTAAAGAGAATATTAAGTGTTATTTGGTATCAGAGTTGGGTTCAGAGTTGTAGTTTTTCTGGGTCTTAAAGTATGGGCTAGAGTTTGCTAGAAGAAACAGAAGAGAATTTGAGGTAAGGGAACAGCATGAACAATAGAGTATATGAAAAACTAAAGGGTGTACTTAATTTAATGTCAATAAAGACTTTCCCAACTCCCAATTATTATATACTAGAGCAGTGATGGCGAAACTTTTGAGCTCGGCGTGTCAGCATTTTGAAAAACCCTGACTTAACTCTGGTACCATGTCACATATAGAAATTTTTTTATATTTGCAACCATAGTAAAACAAAGATTTATATTTTTGATATTTCTTTTACATATTTAAATGCCATTTAACAAAGAAAAATCAACTAAAAAAATGAGTTCGCGTGTCACCTCTGACACACGTGTCATAGGTTCGCCATCACTGTACTAGAGGCCTGGTGCACGAATTCGTGCACAGGTAAGGTCAGCCAGCCCGCCCTGAATGGGGGCGAGGGGGAGCTGATCAGGGGCGGGGCCAGCTGGGGGGAGGGGCTGCGGGCGGTTGGCGGGCTGGTTGAACTCCCAGTCAAGGGGACAATTTGCATATTAGCTTTTTATTATATAGGATCAACATTCAGTATTTCTGATCTCACATTATTGTGAATTTTAATAATGCAGCTATATCTTCATACTTTCTGTCAAGGAAAATTAATTTTGGTTTTAGAGTTTACATGACTTAAGTTTTACTACTGGATTATATCACTGCTTCATGTTTGCTTCATAAAATTTACATTTCATTTCTGCTCAATAACCAGAGGATATTTTTAAAATATTTTGTAAATTAAAACTTGAGTTTTCAGTCTAGGATTATTTCAAAATCTTTAATAGTTCTTCCTGTCTTTCATTTCCACTTAACTTGAGATGGCTGCCAGTTTTGCTCTGTTCTTGATTAATGAATCATCGCATGATGATATTTCAATACATACAAAGGCAAAATCTTTCAAAAATGTCAAGCATTATAGATGAAATATAACTTGATATACAATGTATTTTAATAGTTGTTAAAACTTCAGACATATGTGATAATAGTTATTCAGAAAATAGATATAAATATATGTAAAGAGACATGACTTGTCATAATTCGATAGAAAAATCATTTTAAGGATGTAAAAACATTAATATCCTTAATAATTAATTATAATTTTTAATGTGTTAGTTCTTTCTATATGTAATTTCTTATTATTAATTATAGTTCTGTAATATGCAATTTGAAAATATATATATCTTAACTGCTTCCTCATTCTGAATAAAACAACTAAATTGCTTGGTTTGAAATCCCAAGCCTTCCACAATTAAGTCTCAAAAAGCTTTCCAAGATTTACTTCACTTTTACTTGCATGAGTTCTTGAATTCTTTTGAAAAGTCTATGAGACCTATAATCATCCAGCTTCTATGTATTGACTAGGAAAACATCATTAATTTATCTTTTTCATCTATCCAACTAATCTCGCATGGATTATAAAATTGAGCAAGAGTACGATTTTCATCTTTGAAATCTTTCCAGATTAACTTATTTCTGATCTAACAAACCCTGTGATTCCCATTTTCTTTCTACAGATTTCTAACATACTCATCAAACTGCATTCCCATCAGTAATAGTATATTGTAACAGCTATAACATAAGTCAGTTTGTAAATAGGCACAATCTGAGGGTATTTTAGTTCCACCCTTTTCTCATACACCTCTGCAGTATGCACTGGTAGAAATGTTAAAAACCTCTGATTTAGATTACCAGTCGCTATTACCATGTATTGTCTTCATAGTATTTTACTGTTTTTCGTAGTATTTTACTGTTCTTATTGAAATCTATAATAAAATATATGTTTATACATTAGAATATAGGGTGTGGCAAAAGTAGGTCTACGGTTGTATGTAAAACACAGAGTTTATTCTTGTGTTATTCTATATTAAATATTGTATTATTTTCCATATAAAACTTTAAACCTACTTTTGTGCCACCTTGTATTTATACTGTTTTATTCTGTTATATTTATTTTATTTATTATTGTATACCATTAGTTAGGCCAAATATTTATGTTTCTAAAATAGTATTTATCTTATATTTGACATTATAACAATTTCAATTTGTTGCTGTTTTAATAAAGATTTTTCATTTTAGAAAAAAAAACTAATGCCTTTCAATATTTTAAATAATCAAATTAATTTATTTACAATTCTTATTGGTATCTATTGTCTACAAATGTATCATGAAGTTTGTGCCAAGAATATGCACTTCTTTCAATCAAACATTTATAATCTAACCTTAACATTAAGCAATAACAGAAAATATAAATATTTTTGCAATTACTCAAATCTTCCTTTCATAAGAGAGTTTATAAAGTCTTTGTGGTAAGTACTAGTAAAAGCAATAATGTTAAGGACTGTATTTGCTCATATTTATGAATGCCAAAGACATAAGTAATGCCATAGATCAAACTTTTCTCAGAACTTGAGCAATTTTTATTCATAGCATATGCAATCTTTATTTTGCAGTAATATAGATTCCTAAGTTTCACATTACTTCCATTAATACATTCACCATCTCATGAAAAAAAAAAGAGAATGAAAGTTTAGTTCGTCTCACTCATTATTAACATTTTATTCTTAACTCGAAGATATTAAAATTGCAGACACCTTCAGTTTTGTTTGAGAATAAAATACCTCCAATTTAAAATATTTGCCCATCTACAATCATAAAAATGATGCGAATATAATTTGAGTTCACACCCAGCATCAATAGAGCAGAGAAATGCAAGAATATTTACATTTACATATAGATAGATAGCGTACATATTAACCAAAAGGAATCTGACTGCAAAATATTCTGAGCCAAAAGGGAGCTTAGGCACTATTTTACATATTTATGTTGATTTATTACAGTTTCATATCTTCTATTTTATAAATAAATGCATTATAGCAAGGGCTTTAACATCTCCTAATCTAAAATCATATAAGCAAGATATATCTACAAAAGCCAATTTCACTCTAAATTCTTATTCTGAACCCAGAGAGAAATGGGAAAAAGAAAAGAAAAACCTCTGGAAAATTTGTTTATTTTCCCTTTATTGAGTCTTCTAAAAAAAATAACAATTATACAGAAGAAATATCACAAAACATAAATGTCACAATGCTTGCATAATTGCCAAATGATGTTACTATCAATTAGCTTAAACAGAATTTGAAATTTGGTATATTGTGTCTATAAAGGATATGCTCATATGCATATCTATTCATTCTTTTTTGTGCATATTATCTGACATCAAAAACCTATTATCAGTCAGATAGCATTGCTTGAAAATGAAATAAATTACACAAATCCATTTCAGAATATTGCTGCCACCCTTTTCAATCTTGTTAGGCTAACTCTCCAATTCACCCTGAAGATGAGGTAAAACAAATAATTATAGCTCTTCTATATTAAGAATAAGATCACAGCCAGTCAAAAATTTGTTTGTAAAGAGTTTTTAATAGCTCAAAAAGAAGGTGAGAACATAATATTTACTCAATATTATACACAGTTTAAATGTATATGCCTTTACTTATTGTATAATTTTATTTAAGTGATATATATGTACATATATATGTGTGTGTGCACTTGTATAAAAGAAGTAAATTTCTTAAACAAACCAAAATAGAATCAGTAATGGAATCTGAATGCTTCCAATCATCTTAACTATTAATGATCACCAGATTTAAATATATTTAATTTTCACAGTAACACTGCAAAGTCATGATGCTCTGCTTATTCAGATATCCTTCATCAGCCTCACCATCTCCATATAAGCTGCAATTGAGTTTTTGTAAAAATGCTCAATTTTATAAAAGATGATGTTTTGTAAAAGACCCTGTTTCCTTCCTCACAGTGAATTAAACTTTGGCCCAAACTGACTCAATCAGAGTACCTTTCATGGGTATCTGTTATTTGGTGTAAGAAATAGAGAAGGAAGAATAGGGCTACACATGACAAGAAAAATAGACATGGGAGATGCCTAACAATTATTCCTTTATTTTCAGACTAGAGACCCGATGCATGAAATTTGTGCATGGGGGGGAGGGGTGTCCCTCAGCCCAGCCAACACCCTCTCCAATCTGGGACCCCTTGGGGATCAGGCCTAAACCTGCAGTCAGACATCCCTCTCACAATCCGGGACTGCTGGCTCCTAACCTGCCTGCCTGCCTGATTGGCCCTAACCATTTCTGCCTGCCAGCCTGATCACCCCCTAATCACTCCCCTGCCAGCCTGATTAACACCTTACTGCTCCCCTGCTGGCAGGATCACCCCCAACTGCCCTCCCCTGCCAGCCTGATCTCACCCCCAATTATCCTCCCCTGCCAGCCTGGTTGCCACAGCCCTCCCCTGCTGGCCTGATCTCGCTCCCAACTGCTCTCCCCTGCCAGCCTGATTTCACCCCTAACTGCCCTTCCCTGCCGCCTGATTGCCCCTAACTTCCTCTGCCTACCTGATCACCCCTATTTGCTCTCCTCTGCCAGCCAATTTGGTTCTGATTGGTTGGTTTCTATGCCAGTCATTATCAAAAGCTCCGCCTCCTAGGCAGCCATTGGCTCCTCACACTTAACCCAGATTTGGTTCTGATTGGTCGGTTTCTATGCTTGTCAGTATCTCTGGGCCTATCAATGGGGCCTGATAAGAAAGGCAGGGCTGATCAGCAGCCCTGGTGTAGGCCTGGAGAGAAATGGAGGTATGGCTGCTGGAGAGAAAGAGAGAGGCAAGTGCTGATCAGCAGCTGCCACAGAGGCTACAGATCAGACCCTGCTTCTCTCTTTAGGCCTCTCTCTGGGCCTGATTCGCAGCCCCTTCAGCAGTCAGTGCTGGGTCACATTGCCTGCAGCCATAGCAGTCAGCGCTGGGTTGCTACTGCACTGACTGCAGGACTGACTTCCGGTTGGTCGAGCCTCCTGGTTGTTGTGGATGTGATGGACTCAGGTTTTTTATATATTAGGATTCCCTTCATTCCCAGGTTTCTTACCTTTTTGAGGTCCCAGTATATTTCTGTATCTAAATTTCTGAGACATTCTATTTGTATACTTATAATTAATTTCTGAATATGCTCCTGGGAAATTAAAATGATTTATTTATAACCAATATATTCTTAACTAGTACAGCTACTCTAACTATGTAATACCTGAGGAAATTGAGGCTTGGAGACATTAAATATCTTTCTTCAAGGTCATAGAGCTGTTGGAGGGCACAGACATCTTTTGATTCAGGTATGTTATTAATAACTAGGTTAATTACAAAGGTATAACTACATCAACTTTCTATTGGTTGGCATTTTCATGATCTTTCTATGCATTTATCTATTTGTAAACTTTCTGTATCCTTATATTTTAGATATGCTTCTTTTAAAAAGCAAAGTTTGTGTGTGGGGAAGTAATAGGGTAATCTTTGATTTACAATTGGACTCTGATGCCTTGACAGTCATTCTTAAATCAAATATACTTGATAAAAGTCAACTTTTTTTGGAATGCTGTATCATTTTGGTGACTCTCTCTGCTCTCATCCAGTGTCTTTGTTACTGATGTTCCAAACTTGTGAAACAGGAATTAGTAAAAAAGGCAAAAGGAAAGTTGTGCCTCCATGTCAGGCTCACTTCTCTAAACATCACAAAACCTGGCTTCTGACCTGGTGGTATGAGGTAACAACAGTGGCATTTCAACTCATTTGTGGGTAAAACAATTCTTATGTATTATCTCTCACAGCTGAATGGATTGCTTGAATGTGTTTTTTGGTCTGGGCCAGAGGTGGCTGTTCTTGGATGGGGGCAGGGTTGACTGAGGGCTGACTGGGTGTCCTTGCCTAGGCTGGCTCACTCTGTTCCCTGGCTTATCTCATCCTCTAGCAGCACAGCCATTGTTGGAAGGAATCAAAGAGTCACACACACTGTAAAATGCACAGATATTATAATTAATTTATCATACCAGATCATTCTTTACTAATTTTTAAGTAACCTGGTACATTTAAACTGGTATTTGGGTATATCTCATCTGGCTTTTCTAGTTATTCTCTGAGGGGTAGTTGGTCTGATTTACTTAAACTGTCATTACTAAAAGATTGTTATTTCTGTTTCTAGAAACATTTATCAAACAAATTGGTACATCTAGCAACAATGCAACTAATGCATTTTTGTGAGTGAAAGACAGTAATTGAGAAAGTGACATTTCTTTTCTTTCTTTTTTTTTTTTTACTAAGCAGTAATATTCTTTCACAGTCACACAAAATACTCTGGCTGAGAGGTTAGGCAGTTGCTTAGTGATACTCTGTCCCCAAGGAGTTCAAGTACCGGCATGCTTAGTTATGCTTCCTTCAAGTGGTTATGTCATGTAAATTTAGACCTTGACATGCAATTCAGGAAATTGAGTCTCTTCTACACAGTTCACTGATTTTAAAGTCCACGAACAGTTTATTGGATAGTTTCCACTCAATCAGTCTGCCTGGTGTAATTTGTCCCAAGGGATTGGAACATCATGTTGTTATTTCAATCCCAAGTAGGTCTACTTGCATTGTAATAGCTGGAAACTCATGATTACGCTTTAGAGGGACTTCCACAGACTGGTTATTAAATTGTTGTTTCTCTTTCCCTGCTATTCTAGCAGCAACCCCAAGGGAAAAAAAATAAGCAGTTGTAAATAAAGGCTATATAGTGTATGCTCCATTAAGCAAAGAACGGCTGGGGACACATTTTATTATTATTTTTTTCATTCTACATCAGGAAGAAACAAAATTATAAATTTGTACAAAATGGCCATAGTTCTCTCTTTCACAATGTCCCCATTTTTAAATCCTGTAACTCCCCAATGCCATGACTCTTTATTTTGTTATTATTCAGTTGGGAATACTTTGCATGGGTGAACACAGTTTAACTTAGCCCACAAAACTGAAGAAGAATGCAAATTTAATTTCAAAGCCCATGTGGATTTATTCAGCACAATTATGCCTTCTTCTTTTTAATATTTATTTTTCCATGTTTGTTTCACAGTTAAACCAATCAGCACATATTTATTAATCTGCCACTTTATAACCAGCATTAGACTCTGCACTTTCAGAAATAAAGATAAAAAGCATAAGAAATGTCCCTCTTGAGAAGAACTGAGGTAGAAAGTATTAACATTAAAAAGAGAACAACAACCAGCTTCTATATTTATGATCCAGGGTAATTAAATGCATGTGTATACACACTTTAAATATTTATTTAAAAACGCATGCTCCAATACTAATTTAAGTTGATGAACACTTTATTGGATAATTTTCACTTAATCAGTTGGCCCTGTGTAATTTTTCCCAAGGGATTGAAACTTCATGCTATTTCAGTCCCAAGTGGGTCTATAAAAATTATAATTCCTATCAAGTCCTCCCTGTTCCTTTAAGTCTGCAAAAATGTCTACCTCCTCAAACTCTCAAAGCAGTAACTGTATACTACTTTTATACATTTGTAAGGATCTACCTTCCTTTCTGGTTGTTTACGACCATTGATACTTCTATTCTAAAGCATAAATATTTTGGTTAGCAGAGACTGTCCTATTTATGTACATATACTCCATAATGCCCAGCATTCTTTGGACATAATTGTGAATGATTAAATAATTTTTGAATAAGAAGGTAAAAATCAGTGTACATCAACTAATTTAATATTTCTTTAAGCATATTTTAGTTTTAAAAACAAATAGTATATAAATAAGCAAATTTCTGAGAAAGGCAGAGAGGATAAAAAATGCAACAAAAAAATCTAGAGGCAGTGAATATGTTTTTTAGAAATAAAACATCTGACTTATTTCACAGCATAATAACTCCCAGATCTGTCAATGTTTTCACCAATAGCAAGAATTCCTTCATTATTTCTCTTCTCTCTCTCTCTCTCTCTCTCTCTCTCTCTCTCTCTCTCTCTCTCTCTCTTCTTTTAGAGCAGGTGTATGTTTGTATGTTTATAAAATACAACAACATAAAACTGCGTGGAAAGCACAGAGAATCTCCCTAAAGCCTCTTTCCCCCTGCACACAGTTTGTAGTTAATCTGATTATTAACACTGCATTAGTGTGGTACATTCATTACAATTGATGAGCCACTATTGGTACAGTGCTTTAGCATTAAAGACATATACTTGAGAATAAAACTGTCAAATACTTAAAGTGTATGCGATCATTTGACGTATGTATTTATTGTGAAATGAGTTCTACCCATTCCCCGCATCGAGCTAATTAACACATCCCTCACCTCACATATTTATTTTTCTTTTGTTTTTTGGGGAAAAAAATTATGTCCTACTCTCTTAGGAAATTTCGATAATGCTTGTTTGTTAATTTTAGGGTCCATATATAAGTGGTACCATGCAGTTCCTGTCTTCTCTGTCTTGGTTATTTTGTTCAGCAGCCGATCAATGATTCTCTCTCTCATCATTGATGCTCCTATTTCTCTCTCCCTCTCCCTTCCTCTCTGAAATCAATAAAAATAATATTTTAAAATGATTATTTGTACACTATTATATTGAAATGAGAGCTAAAAGTTAATAATTATCTCCTACATAGGATGTTAATGAAGTATCATAATTTATATTAAAATTTTTCAACAAAGCTTTTTAATATGCTTATTTTTAATCAATTATTTTCTTAGCCTTAAAGGACTCAAACATTGCAAAAAAGATTTTGCTAAATGACTAAGACATAGAAGTTCGTAACCATCTGCCTAATTTTATTTTCAAATAAAAGGATTTATTTTTCTGTTTTTAATTTAAAACATCAATGTTATTACAATAATGTATTTATAGATATGGGGAAATCTGACTTCAGAGTACTTCACATAGTGAGAGAATGAAATAAATCATAACACAGATGAATATTGGAATCCAATGAACATCAGTATGGCTAAATGATATGATACTGCATGTTCTGGTCTTATGCTAGGAAAGGCAAAATTATTTCACATATGTTACTCAGTAAATATAAATAAAGTTTGTACACTAAGATGTAAATTAGTGGAATATATATAAGTCACGAAAAATAGAATTGCAAGAATTTCTCTGTTGGAGATATTTAGGTAAAATCTATCTGAATATTTTCTTTCTTGACAGTGCTAGTTTATGGAGATTATGGGGAGATTGTGCAGTCCCCCAAACTACCCCTTGGCCTACCTACTTGGCAAGAGCATGGGCAGGGAGAGATAGTCAATGCATGACACATTTTCTTCTTGGCATTTGCAGTGCTCTGAGCAATTGTAAAAGGCCATATTCATCATAAGACAGAAAGTCACTTGCTTTGAATGATTTCCATCTCTTATTAGCCAAAGTAGAACTTGAAGTAGTAATTGTTTAACATCTTGTTATATCAATACATTAAAGTAATAGTGGTGGTTCAGAAAAAAATTCTTTTTATTACTATATACATACTATATATAATGTGAACTATTAGATGAAGCCACCAACCTTATTTTAGCTCTTAATTTGGTTGTTGAATAAATAATAGCATTTTGTTATTTTAGAGCTATAAAATAAACTTTATTAAATATATATTACTGCTAATATTCAGGAGTTAGATATGTAAATTAATTTAACTGCTTATGTGATATGGATAATTAAGCACAAATTTTCATTTAGGATTATAAGAAAGCACAAGGATATTGGAACATTTGGACTAAAATAAAGTAAATTGGTTGTAATTCTATTTCAAAAGATAATCACTGGCAGACAATTTTCATTACAAATTCTTATAATACCAAATATCCCAGAAATAAAAATACAATAAATAATAAGACATTTTGTTTGGGGTTTGAGGGTTTATATCAATTTGTAACTAACTTCCTATGATACCACAACACAATGGATATGGTTTTGGTCTTTCATAGTTTCTTCACTAATATCCCCTTTTCTTATAATCATCTTTCTCCTTTCCTCTCTGCATTTGTACTAATTATTCAATTACCCTGCCCCATATGTTCACCATCCCCAAGTTATTTCTTTACATTATCATTTAAATTTTACAAGGTCAAGTAAAATAATCTGTCACATGTGTTCTAGCAGAAGTAGAACTTCCACCATCAAACCCAGATAATAAATTAATCATGAAGTCAAGATTTTTGAAAGGGTGTATATAATGGAAGAGATGGCAATATTAATTTTGAATATAAGTACAAATTCAACACCTCAGAGAATATGTAGATCCAATAAATTAATTGTAGGTTATCATAAATATATTCAAAGCACAAAAATAAATTAAAAAATAGTTTCACCTTTCAGGTCAACTTGGATGTACATTAATAAACTATTCTTCCTCTTGGAATCCCTCCCTTTATCTTTTCTTACACCTTCCCCTCTGTTTAAGTCCTGAATCCATTTTTGCTTGTACTTTCAATGATCAAGGTCAGGGTCAGCTAATTAATAACAAGACCAATGGATGCTTATGGGCAAGGTAGTCCTAAGCTAGTACAATTAATTTATTTAGATTTTCAAAAGTGAAATATTAATAAATGTCATTCTCCTAGCAAGACATTAAACTGGTATATTCTCATAGTAAAAAACTATTCTCTAATAAAGATAAGGCATGAAGAAGGTAAGAAAAACAGGAAAACTGCCATGACTGAGCTACACCAAACATTCTTTTTTAATGCCCAAGACTCTCTAATAAGAAAAATATTTTATCTGGTTCTGAAATAAAAAACAAAAAATGAATCACAGGATATATAAATAAATACTTAGCATTTATCTCATAACAAAATTTTCAATATACAAAAACCAGCCTGAGAAAGTCTCTGAATAAGACCTAATTTACTAACACTACAGTTGGGATGCATTAAGAAATGTAACTCCTTTATTCCTTTATAGCTGATTTTAGATTCTTCATAAGCCTAGCCATCTGCTTGGAAACAAATAGGAGATCTAAATTCAATAAAACAAGGCTAAAATGTAGTAGCATTTAGAAATTTAAATAGTTCTCTCAGGTTTCAACCATTCCTTGATATCTCCTTTCACCTGCTTCTTTTCCAGTTTTTGATTGGATGCATTGGATACATTAGTGTTTAATAATATGAGAAGACCTATAAGATCCAAACAGTAGCCCTAACCGGTTTGGCTCAGTGGATAGAGCGTTGGCCTGCGGACTCAAGGGTCCCAGGTTCGATTCCTGTCAAGGGCATGTACCTTGGTTGCGGGCACATACCCAGTAGGGAGTGTGCAGGAAGCAGCTGATCGGTGTTTCTCTCTCATCGATGTTTCTAACTCTCTATCCCTCTCCCTTCCTCTCTGAAAAAATCAATAAAATATATTTAAAAAAAAAAAAAAGATCCAAACAGTAATCCTCACACTATAAAAACCTAGAGATAATGGACACAGTATAATACAAAAAAAATAGAGTTTACATTGAGAATATGTTTACCTCCAGAAGAAATTTAATTAAATCCAAGGTGCCAGAGGTGAAGGGAAAGCTAAAAGCCATTAATCAGTTAATGTCATCAATAATTGATTATTATGAAGTGTAATAACATACTACTGTTCAGGTTTTCCATAGGCAGGAATAAAACAAAAGTCTTTCTCATATCAGATACAGAATGGTAAATACATGACATTTCCAGGAAATCAAGGGAATTAATGGGCAGGGGCTAAATATTCGCATTCTTTTCTTGAAGAATCTTCAAGAACACTAAGATGAGGAACTGAAACAGAGACGCAGTGCATATAGATCAGATAAACTTTACCTATGATATACATGGCTAGCACCATCTCTGTTCGATGGTCTTCAGTGAATTAAAAATTATCAAGAGAAACTAAACATCTGGCTTGCATCTCAGGTATGTTTGGACTCTGACTTTATAAGCAGAATATAAAGTATAAACTTGGTAAAAAAAAAAAAATCCCTGTTGAAAGCCAACTTTCTCAATAGACTAGTGCTGACAATGCAATGCAGTTTATGAAACTTGTTACAGTAAGGAACACTACTTTGATGGAGGTTTACAGGGAGAAATTATGAATGAATACTTATATGGTTCTGGAGTCTGAGCTCAAGTTGTCTTTTAAGGGACTTGTGGTGATTGGGTAAAGTTTGTGATATAATAGTTTAGGATTGTTGGACACAGCAAGACATAAGCCTTGAAGTCATTCTAGTAACTAAATTGTTTAATATCTAATTGCTCAGATGAGCATACAGGTCGGTTAGATAAATTAGTTTTATCACTTTCTTAAAACAATGCAAGTGCAGCAAAAATTCACAGCATTATTCTTTCCTTCTTGGGTAGGAATTTCCTGGACCCAAGCATGTGAACACTGATGGTTTCAGTTCTCAGTTCTTGGCTCAATCAGATGCTCTAACCATCATTATTTGTCCAAAGCAGGGCATCTGGTTGAGCAAGAGTGATTATATAAGTTTGAAATTCTAGGAATATGAGGTTACCCTGTTCCTTTTTATAAATGACTAGAGGCCCGGTGCATGAAATTTGTGCATGGGAGGGGGTTCTCTCAACCTGGCCTGCACCCTCCCACAAGCTGGGACACTACATGCACCAGTGACCATACTTTTCATACAGGTGAAAGGCATCTTGCTGTTGCATGGGCAGCTACATTTTTTTGCTCTGATTATAAAAAGTTGTATATAACATGATTCTTCTGAGGTAGTAGTACCATTTTCCCCATCTTATGGGTGGAAAAACTGAAGCAGAGGGAAGCTAAATAATTGGCTTTGTCACACAGTTGTAAGTGTTAGAATCAGGGCTGACCACAACATGTGCAAGCCAGAGTCCATACATGTCATCACTGCATCATCCTGTGTTTTTAGTGTTAGCGTAGTCTTGCCAGGTTTTAATTTTTAAATCTAAGAGACTGTTCACAATATATAGGAATGCATGTTCATCCCCATGTAGAATAAACAGGATGTGGACAGTTAGGAGATTCTTCTGATGAATTAGTACTAAGCAGCCACAGATCTCTTTTTCAAATACTGCAGAAGCCACCTTCCCTCTTTAACAGTGTGTGGGATGTAGCATTTTATAAGCTATGACATAGTCACCCACAATCTTGGATGCCCTGAGGGATGTAGCAGTGCGCCAAGTGGCCGGTAGCCAGGGAGGAGCCTGAACCAGGGCCAGGTTCCACACTGCTCATGCTCATCCCAGCCTGCTACACCTGCTGCTCAGTAGTGCTGTGGAGTTGGGAGAGGCTCCCGCTGCCCCAGCTGCGCTTGCAAGCTGTGAGCTCGGTTTCTGGCTAAGTGGCACTCCCCTGTTGGAGTGCACTGACCACCAGGAGGCAGCTCCTGCATCTGGTCATTCCGTTGTAATGGTTGCTTAGGCATATGTGTGTGTGTGTGTGTGTGTGTGTGTGTGTGTATATATATATATATATATATATATATATATATATATATATATTGCTGACTGTATTGATGAAACAGCAAAGGTGCAATGGTATTTTAGTCTTTGCAGAGTTCATCTCTAAATACTTCAACATGGACAAATATTTATCATATACTAGAGGCCTAGTGCACGAATTGGTGCACCAGTAGGGTCCCTAAGCCTGATCTGTGGGATCAAGCTTAAACCCGCTCTCTGACATCCCCCGAGGGGTCCCAGATTGCAAGAGGGTGCAGACCAGGCCGAGGGACCCAGGCGGTGCATGATCGAGGCCAGGGAGAGATGTGGGAGGTTGGCCAGCCAGGGAGGGACCATGGAAGGGCTCTAGGTTGTGTCTGGCCTGTCTTGCTCAGTTCTGATCAGCCGAACCCCAGCAGCAAGCTAACCTACTGGTCAGAGTGTCTGCCCCCTGGTGGTCAGTGCACATCATAATGAGCAGCCTTAACATATCATTAGCATATTACGCTTTGTTTGATTGAACAGCCGACTGGTCGACCAGACACTTAGCATATTCGGCTCTTATTATATAGGATAATCTAAATTCATAGCCTCTTCTAAGCCAGAATCTAAGGATGCTCAAATTAAACCAAAAGTTGGATCCAATCATCAATCTAGAGCACAGAAAACCAAATATGAGGTCGTTAGTGAAACTTTCCAATTTCATGAGCTTTTTGGTTTATTGCCTGAATTGTTTAAGTAATATCAAATCACTGTAAATGCTAATACAAGATTATTCCATTATGAAAGCACATGTTTTACCTGCCAACTATAACTGCCTGTCCAATCTTATTAAAATCTCAGATGAGATTTTCATACCCAGGACTACAGGAAAGATGGGGCTTGAGGAGAATTTGTCTCAATGACAGCATTTAGAAGCTGAGCTATTCTGCATTTTTATTGTGTGTGTGTCCCTGTGTTTGGAAGCAGAGCCTCTTTGCTTCCTGCTAGTTTCTCCAGAGAGTAAACCTCTTGCCACCTTTTTGGTGACGAGTGTTTACCAGTCTGTGAAAAATAAAAACTAGGGAAGAGGATATAGAAAATATTTCTGTTCCTTGGATAGAATTTAAACTAATCCTTGTGCTTTCATCCCCACCTCTGCTACTATCTTTTAATATATTTGGTATTACTCACTGAAGAGATTTTGGGGGGTAAGTAGTGATGCAAATAGCTCACTTGTTGAGTTTTTCCTCTCCTAGATCATTCTACCTGCCCATGTGTTTTCTCATTTTTCACCTTCCAAAGTTCAGTGGAAATCCTTCATGTAATGTCAGTTCCTAACCAATATATATATATAACTTTATGGTCATTTTACAGGAAGTGGTAAAAATACATGTTTGTTTTCAATTAGTCATTTTAAACCAGATATTCTCCATGATATTATGCTACAGAAAGTAAGATATACATTTAAAAACATTTCAGCTTAATATTAGCTCTTCTGACAAAAGAAGCATTAAAATATTTGAGAATATTATGTCCCTGTTTAAATAAATATTAAATGGATACAGTAAAAATTAACAAAACATATACATTGGACATGGTAAATAAATCTTTGAAATAAGGTTTTAAAAATTTAAGCTGAAATGATAATAGGAAGTTTTACCATAACTGAAATTTTCTTAGAGTGAATATTAAGGCATTATTGATCACAAAGCTCAATTCCTTTCCTAGTGCTTATAATAAATTAAAAGAGACAGTCAGCTACAAAGCCAAAATGCAGAACAGAAACAAGGTAATGTGAGATTTAATTGTAGACTTGTCAGGAATAGTCTTGGTGATTCTGGAAAATACATTTAATGTCTAAACATCTCAGTTATGTTATGCGTAAAATGAGAGAGATTAGAAGGTCTCTATATTATATTCTAAGTGCAAATTGTTTATAAATCTAAAATACATGTTTCTTATATGTTAGTTGAAATTTTTAAAAAATAGATTAAAAAATGTTTCTATTGATTTTTTGAGAGAGAGAGGAAATGAAAAGGAGAAAGAGATAGAAACATTAATGATGAAAGAGAATCATTAATTGGCTGTCTCCTGTGCACCCCCTACTGGGGATAGAGGCCGCATCCCAGGCATGTACCCTGAGTAGGAAAGTAGGAATCAAACTTGGGACCTCTTGGTTCATGGGTTGATGCTCACACCAGCCAGGCAAGATCAACTGGTTTTTTGTTTGTTTGTTTGTTTTTTTATAAATATCCACTTAATGCTTAAAAGAGTACAGTATTTTAAAAGTATTACCTTTCAACTCTTTAAAAATAGTGCCTAGAATTAATGATTAAGAAGAAAATATATTTTTGTACTATTATTGTTAATATTTATTGAATGTTTTATATTTATCAGGCACAAGATATTAGCAGGATGTTATTATCAACCTCATCTATAATAATAAAAGCATAACATGCTAATTAGACCAGAGGACCTTCCAGACAAAGCCGGGGATGCGAGGGAAGCCTGGGTCCTGGGTGCCAGAGGGAAGCTGGTGCCGGCAGCCAGGGGAAGGAAGGCCTACTCTTGCATGAATTTCGTGCATTGGGCCTCTAGTTTTATAATAATGCAAGTTAAGTTGGGTAAGTTGGGTAATTTAACCAAGACTACATAAGCTATAAAAGACAAATATAAACTCAAGTCTAATTATTAATTACAGATGGATGTGCAGTTTTGGGGGTTTTACGCTTTATTATATCTACTTTCGGTAGTCTTATTATCCGTCAGGCAAAAATATATGATGCTTTTAGAATGTAAGAAATAGTTTCATTTCCATTAACTGTAAAGTAATTTTTGATAAATGACTGTCTTAGTGTCTTTTTTTTTTCAGATAATCCTCACTCAAGGATATTTTTCCATTGATTTTTAGAGAGAGTGGAAAGAAGGAAGGAAGGGAGGGAGGGAGGGAGAGAGAGAGAGAGAGAGAGAGAGAGAGAGAGAGAGAGAGAGAGGGAGAGAGAGAGAGAGAAAGGGAGACTACAACTGAGGTATGTGCCCTTGGATTTGTATAGTGATTGTTTCTTATAGCTAAGTAGTAATAAATATTTGCTCATTTTCCTTAAAATTAGAGTAAAATGGGTAAAAAATGTTTCACACATAAAAATACATTTTAAAATTTCTCGTCATAACTGAAAATTTCTTCCTTGATATCATATATATTAACACCTTTCCAATACAGGTATTAATAGTAAAAATAACATGATTTTGAACAAATTTTCAGTTTGCTCTCTATGCAATGTTGTATTAATGCAACAATTAACTAAGTATAAAACATAATTGTCCTACATATAAATGCAAAGACTAAAACAAAGCTAATAAATTAAACAGCTATAATTTAAGCCCCAGTCCTGGTAACTAAACTCTACATTATTGAACATGCCTCTGTTCTTGTCAATTAATAAAAGGTGGTACAAAGACTTGTAAAAGTAGACGCTGTATTGTTAAAAATCTACTAAAACAACCCTTCAATGTGAGATGAATGAAAAATGTGCAGAAATTCTGATGCATTTCAAAAATCACCTATCACATAAGGCAGCCACTCATCATGCTGCTGAAGGGCCAAAAGAATAATAAAATTAAATATGATTTATCTTGCCCTGGTAGGGTGGCTCAGTTGGTTGGAGCATCATCCCATAAACCAAAAGGTTGCAGGTTCAAATCCCAGCCAGGGCACATACCTAGGTTTCAGGTTCCATCTCAGGTCAGGGCAAGTATAGGAGACAACCAATCGATGTGTCTGTCTCACATAGATGCTTTTCTCTCTCTCTCTCAAATGAATTTATATATATATTTAAATACACATATAAATATGATTAATTTTAGTACACAATCTATTCAGAGGAATAACTAATGGGATTAATAATTTTATGTTATTTCTATACAACCAAATCATAGAGAAAAAGTATGCAATATATAAATGTATATCTCTTGCCAAATGTGGCATAGGAATTAATACATGCTGGGATGAGAAAAGCAGCAGAAAATATCTAGTTGACCCTAACATGGATGTGCTTTATTTTCTCTCTGTGATCTTGAAACATCATATCTTTTCTGCTAAGATGTCACTCCTAAATGACTTCAACCTGGTGTTTTGCAAATTATTATTTTATCCAGCTTTTGAATTTTTCTTAGCAGAAGTGTTATGAAGCAGAGGTATCTTATTGATATTTTAAGAATTGGAAGTAAACATGATCCAAATTCCAAATATGACAAACTAATTCCTGACATAGTAGAATTCTGCCAATTAATTATACAAAAGCAAACAAAAATGATAAACAATAATAAGTAGTTTGGTTTGCTGTGGGCAAAACGTTAAAAGGCCAGGTTTTGTTCCAAATATTTTAAACACATATTTAAATTTAAGCAATATAATACATCAAATTAGATAAATTCTATTATTACTGGGATGTGCTCCTCAGATTTTAATGGATTCAGAAGACATGTACAAAGATAAAGAATGCCCTGGCCTGCACGGCTTAGCTGGTTAAGCGTTGTTCCATGCACTGAGAGCTCACAGGTTCAATTCCAGGAGGGGTTGCAGGCTGGATCCCAGTGGAGGCCATGCGGCTGGGGGGCATGCAGGAGGCAGCTGATCCATGTTTCCTCTCCCTCTCTCTTCCTCTCTCTCTAAAAAATAAATAAAACCATAATTTTTAAAAAAATTAAAGAACACTTTATTGTATAATATATAATGGAACATCTAGAGAAATAGTTGAATGATTAAAATTTTTTTTGCATGAAATGTGAAATGCTTTAACTTATAGAACTTTTAGAAAAAATGTGCTGATACCATATAAGAGAAACTATGATGATTCATGTTCCTGAGTATATAAATCTATTCAAGTGAGAAAAGCAAGAAGATGAGAGCCTCAACTCTTCATGGAAAATTAGAAAATAGGAACCAACATATATCAGAGGAATTATCTGAAAGATCTCTCTGGTGAGAACTTTAATATACTTACAAACAATATATAAAAAAAGATAAAGATGAAAGATCAGTTATAATTTCAAAGAACTGTCAGATATCAGGATAGATATAACTTTCTATGAGAGACAGAATTCTACATTCTCTAATATTTTCAACTTAAAAATGTCCTAGAAAATTAACAAGAAAATAATGCTAATATTCACAGAATATTAAAATTTCATGAACAAGAAGGAAAACTTGATCAATTTTATTAAAATAAATACATTTCTTATTGACAATAAGCACATAATAAGTTTTGCATAAACAGAAATAATTCAGTGCTATCATTCTGCTACTAATGGTAGGCAAAGCAGACATTACTCAACAAGAAATGTTGATTACTATTCGATGACTAAGGAATGCAATATGGACATAATTTTATTGAGTAAACTAAACATATTGCAAAAACAAAATCTGGAAGCACGTTGTAATTAAATAAGTGAGGCAAACTATGTATAATAAAAAAAATGGTTCAAGCAGATTATGTAACTTGTAGTCAATGCAACAGATGGCCCATATGCCTGACCAAATTACCTAATTGCAAAATTGTGATTTAGTGAAACACTGGGAAGTACTGTTAGAGTTTGGTTATCTAAAATTTATGTAACTCTAAAGTACCAACTCTATAATTCAGTAATCATTACAAACCTCAGAGCTCATATTTTTAAGTAGCATAAAAATTCACCATCTCCCTTAAAAAATATTAGGACATTTATTAAATATCAAACTGGATAATTAAAAATAACTATCATTATTTATTTTATTTAAGAATTGCTTTATAGCCGAAACCGGTTTGGCTCAGTGGATAGAGCATCGGCCTGCAGACTGAAAGGTCCCAGGTTCGATTCCGGTCAAGGGCATGTACCTGGGTTGCGGGCACATCCCCAGTAGGAGATGTGCGGGAGGCAGCTGATCGATGTTTCTCTCTCATCGATGTTTCCAACTCTCTATCTCTCTCCCTTCCTCTCTGTAAAAAATCAATAAAATATATTAAAAAAAAAAAAGAATTGCTTTATAACAGCAAACTAGGTGTTACTAAATATTCAACTAAATGTATTATACATTTAAATTTAAACTAGATATTCAATAAAACATTTAAACTATTTTAATAGAAAATCATTTACATACATTTTTTAAAAAATTCTCTAATTTTAGAGTATTTATATTTTATGCTCATAAATATATATTGTACAATAATTTTAAAAGATGAACTATTCATTAGTATAAAACAACTTCTCCTCCAAAGAAGAATGAATATATAGGAAATGTGCGAACAACAACTAAATCAATGTCTTATGGGACAATTCTTAGGAATTTTATAGCAAAATTACAAATTCATGACTTCAAGTGTCATACATATATATGTTTATATATCCATTTGTTCTTTATTTTGAGTTAAATATACGTATCATAAGAACAAATGGAGAAAAAATATACAAATCACATTTATATGTTTCTTTCTTTCTTATGAAAATACCTTATGAATTTTTGCCCAATTAGAACAGAACAGTCTGAGAAATAAAAGGTCCAAGTATCTACTCAAGCAAACTGATATAGTCTAAATGAGAATTGCGTAAGAAAATCACTAGTGTGAATTTAGTATGTTATGGTTGATAAAATATTCAACAAAACATTTTTAGCTTATGAAAGATCAATGTGATTTTTTTTAATGATTTTTTAAAATATTTTTTGCTAAGCACAGCTTGTTTATTGAACATGGAGACAGTCAAGCTAGAATTTTCTAAAAGTGAGAAAACATAGTCGGCTTTCTCATTGTGAAATACTATATTCCTCATGCCCAAAGATAATGCCTTTAATGGCAGATTCATTTGTAAAGATTGCCATTAAAATGACTGTAGTCTTTGAATTTAATTTCCCCTCACAGATAAGGTTGCTTCATGTTGATAAATGCCCTTTATAATAAAAAGGCAACTTGAAGGCAATATGCTCTTAGTTTACCCAAGAACTTTTACAGTTTTTTTTCAAATTTATAAGATGAACTTCATGGTGCAAAAAAGCATCCCACGTGACCAGTTCTAACAACCAAATTCATTGTCAAAGAAAAAAATGACATTTTTATCCTGTTGTTTTTGTGTTTTTTTTTTCTGTTGAAAAAGAGGTTAAAAAACAAACAAACACCCGAACTTATAGGCATACACTAACAGGAGCTAATGTTAAATTTATCCCTACTATCATTAATAAATAATAACTATTGTCAACCATTACCAGCAGCTAACAGCAAAATATATTTTACGATATGAGAAAATACATAGCACCTAATAGAAAAGCAAAATAATATATCAGTCAAGAGTGTCTGTTCAAGAAGAAAACCCCATTTTTGAATTCCATCTCTACCATTTTCTATCTTTGTTAATTAGCCATCTGTACATTTATTACTTTCACTGCTGGAATAAGATACTCTACTGTCAACAGTCATTTTGAGGAGTTATTGAGTTAATCATGCAAAATGCTTAGAATAGTACCAGACATAGTATGACCTCCTTAAATGTTGGTCATATGTTAAGTGATAAATAGATATACTGTAGTACAGAATTATTTTCATATATGTATAATTATGCAGATATAAATAATGAGGCAAAGGAAATAAAGTAGTGACAATTTCTGAGTTCCACTTTACAGAAATTAGACAAAACACACTTACACATAGACATAGAGCCAGAGAGACAGTGACAGAAAAATACAAAAATAGAGAAAGAGACATCACTAAATTGTATTTCTTTAGGATTAAGCTTCATTATTATCATAGGCATACAACAAAAACAGCTTACTTATTTGTTAAATTCATAAACTTCATGTATTTAAACTTTCATTGGTATATTTATTTATATTATCAATTCCTGATTACTTTGAATAAAAAGTCAACAGGTTTTCCCCTCTAGTAACCACACCCACTCTTCTTTCATGAGCTTTTAAGAACCCTAAAGCCCAAAATATACATTCCGGCTAGATGTCCTTATGGACCTGTATACAGAGTTCATCCTGAATCTCCATTTCCTGGAAATCTTATGTTTCAAATTCAACACACACCACCCCCCCCGTCTCTTTCTGAAAGGAATAAATGAGCATATTCCACACAGGTGTGGGTTTCTCTAGCATTAATGGCAGCCACAACTTTTCAGAATATTATTTTTACTGAGACAGATTCATCTAGGGACATATTTTTACAATATTACAACCATTCTTTGGACCATTCAGGAGATCAGAGCAGACGTTGATTAACTGATATACTCATCAAAGGGAATTGAGATAAGTTAGACCCTTAAATTGCTAGGAAATCATGTTTTTCCCCATCTATGCATTGTCTATGTGACTCCCTAGACAGGACAGAGATGAGTTTCCTGTTCAGACTGTAATTTGCCTCAAATCAGTATTCAATACCACCTAAACGTGATGGGACGCTAAAAGCCACAGGTGCATGCTTCTAACTGATTCCATGGAGATGCCAGAGAGGCTAACAACATGGAGGAAAGTCACTGGTCATATTGCAGAACTCACAATGTTAACTGATTTCTACCACCCCAAGGAAGGAGTAACAAAGATGTAGAATATCCTACAAATTAGAAATGAAATTCTACTTTTCATGAGAATGTTTAAAGAGAGAGATTATAACATAATCAAAATGTTATCTTTTTCCCTCTGGAGCAAATCAGAATAATCATAACCTGTCAATCTGAGGTAGCTGTGAGTCCTCACACTCTAGATAATCAGGTATTTCTACAACACAATTGAATCAGCCAAGACATATTTGCTATTATCAAGGAATATCTTGACATCCATCTTCCCATTCATCCTTTGCAACAATTTCAGTGAGGTTTTCATGAAACACAGTCACTTCAGTCCTCTAATGACTAAGAACTCCCAGCCACTGAGAAATAACCTCCAAACACCTTACTATGACATAAAAATGCTAGATGTTAAAAATGTTACAATGGTGTGGCTTCAAGCTTATGTCAGGTTTATCTAATATCGCAAAGAGTTGCTATTATTATCTTTTTTGTTAATTCTCGCCCAAGGATATTCTTTTCCATTGATTTTTAGAAAGAGTGGAAGGGATGGGGAGAGATAGAGAGAAACACTGATATGGTTGAGTACATTGATTGGTTGTCTCCCACATGTGTCTTGACCAGCACTGGGATCCAGCCTTGACAGGAATCAAACCTATGACAGGCAGACACTCTAGCCACTGAGCAAAACTGGCCAGGGCTGCATAAGAATTTTAAAAAGTTTCTTTTGACAGGATATTATATTCAACTTTCTACTTAGGAAACTCTATACTTCAAATATGCTTCCACAGTAAGATATGTGTAATTAGTTTTTCTTTTTAAAATATATAAATACCTTAATTACTGAACACTTGTGTTGCCACCATTAAGGTTGTACTTCTTTTTAGAAGAAAGCATCTCTACAGTTAATCCCTAGATGACAATTTTTTTAAGTTCATCCCAGCACTGGAGGCCATTCTCTTCTGGGAGAATGGAATTCTTAAAAGTAAAACTTATTTTTGATACATGAATTCCTTTCTGCCAGGTTAAAACAAAAATGTAATAATGAGTGTTCAGTGTTATGGACTTAACCATATCACAAACAGCCACTGCTTTCTTTTCTAAGATAAAATGAAATAATAATCTCCTGATTTGCTGTTCATTACTTAGGAAAAATATGATTCACATGGATTGAAACTATGACTATGATAATGTAACTGTTGGGATTTTTATGTCTTTGTGTCAATTATGAGATCTAAACTTCAAAACGTTCAATGTATTTCATGTGAGAATAAAAAAAAGAAATTCACATCAAGAAACAACACAGTTTAACTGCATAAAACTAAACTCACACACATGAATGCACACACATGCACACCAACACACACAATCTTAAAAGCGTGTAGAAGATGGGGGGAAAGATTATCATCAAATGAGCAACATTTAAACTGACAGTTCACCTCTCAAAAGCAATAGCATAATCAAGAATACAATAAGAGGATATTTTTAATATAGTAAACAAAAATAACTTCCATCTTACAATTCTATATTGATAAAAAAAATACCCTGCAATGATGAAAATGAAACAAATACATTGTTATATTGATTTAAAAGTCGAGAGGTTTCACAATCAGCAAAGTTGCATAAAGGAAATTATAAAAGTTAACTTCAGATAAGAAGTTACCCTCAGGAAATGATCCCTGTCAGAAGCACAGAAATGGAATGGAAAATACAGTTAATATAAATAAACATCGTCTTTGAAAATACATGTGGACATATTAATGCAATGAAAAATAGTATATATGTACCAGGAGGGGAGGAAACAGAGTCAAAGTGCTCTAAGGTCCTTGCATTTTCCCAGCAGCATAAAGGTGCCAATTAATATTAGATTGTTGTAAGTCAAAAGTTCAAATTGTAATATCTCTGATAGTTGTTAAATAACTGACAAATGAATGAATCACTTCTAAATATACAAAAATCAGAAAACATATTAAATCAAAACAATAAAGAGAAATAGATAAATAAGCAGCCATATGACTATGAGCATAGCCTTATATCTCTCAATACTTGATTAGACAAGTAGTTAAACATTACTAAGTATATGAAAGTTTTGAAACAATAACAAATAAGAACTAGCGTATCTACTGTAAATTTTCACACAGCAATTTCAGGGTACACGTTCTTTTCAATCCTGTGTGAAACAGTTTTTCAAGATGAAACTATACTGAACCATAAAGCACATCTCAATATACTTCAATGATTTAAATTCATATTGATAAAGAGTTAGCAAACATTTTACATAGTGACAGAGGACAAACATCTTAGGTTTTTTGGGCAATATGTTCTCTGACATTGTAGTGTCAAAGTAGCCAGACACAATATAAAGAACTAAATAACATGACTCTGTTCCAAAAAATCTTTACTTATAAAAAACTAAAGGCCTGGTGCATGAAAATTCATGCACTGGAGTGCGGGGGGGTCCCTCAGCCCAGACTGCCCCCTCTCACAGTCCAGGAGCACTAGGGGCAAGAGACGACCCGGAGATCAGAGGAAGGCGACACCCTATCACACCTCTGCTGCTGCCACTGCCAGCAGCACAAGCCTCGGCCAGCCCTGGTTACCTGAGCCTCGGGTGGCCCTGGGTGGCTGGGCAGCTGCCATCCAAGGCTTGCCTGTGCCTCCAGCCAGCCCTGGGTAGCTAGGGGGCTTAGGGGACTGGGGGACTCCAGAGGCAGGTGTGCAGAGTGACTGGGTCCACCTGGGGGCAGACCTGGCCTTGCCATGCACCTGCTGCCCCGGTGGGTCTGAGGAGACTGAGCACCACCATCTTGTGTCTTTGGGTTCCACCATCCTTGAGGCCGTTGCAGTCAAATAGCATATTCCCTCTTTATTGGCTGTGGGAGCTGCCATCTTTGAGGGTGGGGCAGTCAATTAGCATATTCCCTCCTCATTGGCTGTGGGCGCTGCCATCTTTGTGACAGCGTGAAGGTCAATTAACATATTCCCTCTTTATTAGGTAGGATAAGGCTGGATATGGCCCACAGTTTACCTAGCTCTGATTTTTTTTTTTTTTTTGCAAGCACCAGGACCAAAGATTACCAGCTGCCCAAGTACCAAAAACTAATGATTCCGAAATCTCTTGATGTTGATTCTGCACATAGAGCTATCAAGCTGCTCTGCGTGTGCCACTCGTGACAGAAGCCCTTTTTTAACCTACCTCTGATATTGAGTATATGTCTTAGCAACTTTCAGTTGAGTGGAAAAAATAACCAAAAGGGAGTTAGAATATTCTCATATACATAAAAATTAAGAACGTCACTTCAAAGATAACATCATAATAAGATGGAAAATAGTTTGAAGTAGATGAAAAAAAAGGACACATCATATAAAAATTCTGAAATAAGAGTCCTTAGGGAATTGATGTTTCCACATTTGGGAGCCTGAAATATTGTGAAAACATGTTTCAAAAATCAGTGGAAAATTGATCACAACTCAGGAGCCATTTAAAAGATAATTCTACAGTGTTGGGGCAATTTATTTACCAGTCAATCAAGGTTTCCATGATTTGAAACAGAAAATATATTAAAATTCTATGTTCCCAG
Organism: Myotis nattereri; assembly: GCF_964212035.1. NCBI lineage: Eukaryota > Metazoa > Chordata > Mammalia > Chiroptera > Vespertilionidae > Myotis > Myotis nattereri. Next base: position 23,707,210 of record NC_138088.1, read on the forward strand.
TTACAGTGATAAAATAGCTATAATTAACTTTGGAACATAATGAGGTGTCAGTTCATGAAATTGGTAACTAAGGATAAGAATTAAGTATTTTCCCTCACTTTCCTCTGTGATTTAACTGTACATCAGGATAACCAAATATTATATAATGGAAATATGTTAATATAAAAATGTTAGCTATAAGACAAAGAATGATTAATAGAATTATAATATCTTTATCTTATAACCTCTACAAAAACAATGGATATAGTTAATAACCATAAATGGCTGCTAAAACAGCAAGTGATATAGTAATAGGAAAATTCATAATGGATAAATCAAACAGATAACAACTGAACTGGCTCATCGTTTCAATATCCCAAGTACAGAGACAAGAAAAAAGACATGCCTTTTAAGGAAATATTCAAGATCATCTATGAAGTATGTTTTCCTAAAATCCAAACCTTAATCCAATTAAGCCCCTAGATCTAACTTCCATTTGCAAGAAATTCAGGGGAATTTGGAATATTTTAAAGGTAGCAGAGAATGCAGTGAGCCCATTTCCAAATTTAGGAATATCTATAGACTAAATGACATAATATATTCAGCAGTAAACATTATGGTTTAAAAGACATTTGACTTAAAAGTCCTACTCAAAGTATGGGCATTTTTATTAAGCTCTGATTTTACCAATTTGAACATAAAAATAAAAATGAAATACTTAGGAAAATTTAGACATTGACTAGATAGAGATTTGAAAATATTAAAAACTTGTTACTAAAAATGTTAGATGTTGATAATGTATTATTATATTTTGAGAAATATCCTATCCATCAGTGAAAAAGACTACAATGTATATGGATAGATTGGTCATGCATTGATAGTGATTTATGCTGGAGTTTGTGTACATGATGGGGGAGGGTGTAATTTTACTATTTTCTTTACTTTGTATATATTTGATACTTTTCTTAAAACTTTTTTTTTTAAATGTATGGGAAACAGCCAAAGCAGTGCAAGAAGTTCAAATATAAGAAAAGAAAATATTATATAAATTAAAGAGTTAGTATCTATATTAAAGGTTAGAAAAAGAACAGCAAAAAACTCCAAAGGAAATACAAGGAATTAAAATTATATAGATTAGAAATGTATAAATAAAAAGGAGACATACAATAAAGAGAATACAAAATAAAACTTACTTTTGAGAAATCGTATCATATTGCTAAGTTTCTAGTGAGACTGATTAATTAAATGTGAAAAAGTTGCAAATGGTTAAAGTCAATGTCAATAATAAATAGTAGCATTGTAACAAATGTTTCATATATTACAAAAACAATAAAATTATTTAAAATGACAATAAGTTTAGAAAATTTATATTAAAGGAATGATTTCCTAGAAAAATATAACCTACAAAATATGACACATGAAACAGAAACTCTTGCGCATAGTATGTTACTCTAAATCCTAAATTCATAATTTCCAAATGTGTTCCAAATGTCTTACTGAGAAAATATACCAATTGTTGAAGAAAGAATTACAGTCTTATCTTATAAAAGTTTTCCAGAGAATTAACACTTTGGGTAGAGTGGCCAACTAATTATTAGTTCAGCTTAACCTTTATGCCAAACAGAGCAAGAGTATCAAGATAAAAAATTACTGGCCTCTCTCCTAATGAATATAGAAGCAAGAATCTTAAATTCAACAGGACATTGAATAAATTTTTTTAAAAAAACGAGCATGTTCAATTTATTCAAAGAATATATGTTTTATTTAACATTTAAAAGTCAGCCATTATAATTTGCCCCATCAATAAAGAAGAAAAATCATTAAGAAATGTTTAGTAGGTGCAAATAAAGTGGCAAATAAAACTCAAGCTCCAATTAAAAATAAGGCAAAATGAGAAAATATGTTGATCTGGTAAAGCACAGTTTCACAATCTATAGAGCAAACACTCTATGGTGAAATAAAAAGCTTTTCTTTAAGCTCTGGGATTTTACCAGGGCAGGCAAAAGCAGTTTGATTTTCAACTCCCAGCATCTGCATCTTTTGCCTGAGAGCTTTGTCCTGCTGCTGGAGCCAGCTTTGTTGCCATGGTGGCCAGAAGTGCCAGGGAATGAACTATCCTAGGAGTACTTACCCACGTGGCTGACAGGAGTTAGTACACACATATCCCATGATATGCACCCTGATTCAGGGGAATGACTGTGAGGGGCATATTCTATATTGGCTCCTAACTTCTCTCCAGTGGAAAAGTTCCAACAGCCCACACTAGACCTGGGCATCCTGTATTGGCTGTCTCCCCTTTCCTTCTGTTTCTCATTTACCTTAATAAACTATTTGCACTAGAATCCTTGTCTCAGTCTGCATCTAGGGGAATCTAAAGAAATTCACGATATAATTTTTGAAATTCTATTTATTATACACTTGGCTTTAGCAAGTTAATTAATAATCAAGGTCAAGTCTTTTATAATCACAGGAATACATTGCAACATTTTTACAGGAAAATATGAATATACAAATCTATATGTGCAGGCTTTTTTAAATCATTCACTACTACTAATTCAATTTTCAAAGTAGGTATAAAACCCACTAAAGAATATTGTGGCAATGTTTTTTTTTTTCCTACCTCCTAATCCTTGCACATGGAAATACTTAAGATAAAGTAACATTACCAGTCTCATCTTATACGTATTTATTCCTCTTCCTGGGGGAAGGGAGATTGATTTGACACATTAGTTTGAGAGAAGGAACTGGTCCTGATTAGCTCACCAGCTTCACCTGTGGAGCCAGTCTGTGAACAAGATGCATCACTCTGTGAGCACCTTCCTCTCAGCAGAGCCCTGGGACTGTCCACGCTGCAGGTGACTGGCTGACTGACTGGGGTGCTTGTCTCATTCAGGAGTGGAAAGTGAATCAGCCCACTCAACTGTAAACCAAGAGATGAATTCTTAATACTATTGTCAGTTAAAAATCATATTTTCATCCCCATCAGTGTAACTCCTACAGGTATCTCCGACATGTTTGGCCTCAGGAGAAAAGAAAGGGATGATGTATTTATTGCCCCCATAAAATCACAAACTATTGACTAAGAATCTCTTGGGATGTTGACAAGCTCCACAAATGATTCTGCTGCAACTCAATTTTGAGACTCCTGAGAGACAATGATGTATAAGTACAGAATGTAGTTTACTGGAGAGAAGTTTTAAATTTGAAGGTTTTTGTATATGTTTTCATAAAATATGGGCTAGGTTTTTTAAAATCATTACTTTAAAACTGTATTAAAGTTTTACTATAGTGTAGAAAATACACATAATTAAAAATTACAATTTAAGCTACATAATAATAATTAAAATGTTTGTTATTCTGTTAATTTGCCCAATAGTATCCCAACATATTAGGAACTACTCTTCAGGTTCTTTTCAACATTATCTTGACCAGGGAGAGATCCTCATCGCTCCCCCCCCGCCACCCCCCGGAAAAAGTCTACATCTTTACTCAAGGTATCCAGCTTCCACATACTCTGTTCAGTCACTGGGCTTCCCTATATCCAAGTATCCTGGACTACTAACAGGTTGAGTTGAACTCAGAGAATAATTAGTGGGGTTTTATTTTTTTTGTGGATGGCCACATTTTAGTAGAGCCAGAAGCTGAGACTCTTTTATTTGTGCCCGAGTCTTTCTTTCTTTTCCGAACTGAAGGTTTTTTCCTCTATATCTTGCTCTTCACTTTAACTCCCTGTTTTCTAGTTTAGATAATGGACACTTGCCCGCAGGCATGAAGCCAACTCTTTCTATCTCGTGGGGACGTCCGTGTTTTCTTTAGCTTTTGATTTTGCTCTGTGTTATATGGTGAAGTAAAACGAGCACAAATGGAAGAACTAATGAGAGGACAAAAGAGAAAGAAAAAATTAATATTAATTGCCTTGAGAATAACTCAAATAACTTCACAAAATTCATTTGCTTATAGTTTCATAGCTATTTTGACATGGTTATACTAAAAGTATTAAACATTAATGAAAAGTTTTGGAACATATATGCATGTGATTTCATCAATATTCTACCTAGATATATTAAAGGCAAGCTAGAATTACAAAAAATAGGCCTGGCTGGTTACTCTACCATTTTACACATGTTTTAAAAAATTGATGACATGTTAACTAATTGAGCATTGATTTATGAACCAGAAGGCCAAGGTTGGATTCCCGGTCAGGGTACATGCCCACACCCAGCTTGTGGGCACATACCCAGGGTTGCAGGCTCAATTCTCAGTGTGGGGCATGCAGGAGGCAGCTGATCAATGATTCTCTCTCATCATTGATGTTTCTATCTCTCTCTCCCTTTCCTTTCTTCTCTGAAATCAATAAAAACATATTTAAAAAATAAATCACATTATTTATTTCCATTAATTTGGTTTGCACTTTTAGAATATCACAAAAATGTACTCTGCTTTTAAAAGAGAAGGGCTAAAAGGGCATTGGTAATTAGTGGGACCTTCAAGACTTAATTTCATGAGAGCTGAAAATGCAGTGTTTTCTCTTAATGCCCAGCCTCTTCTTGTGATTGAGTGTTGTACGTGGCTGTCACTAGATGCTGTCAAAGTAAGATCCTTGTGTTTCATTGCACCATGATCACGCTTCTCTAAGGAATAAACAACTTCTACTGGCTGAAATCAGGCACCACCAGGTAAATTCTCCAATCCCAGGAAAATCGACTCCTCAGAATAGATAAGGTCCTCTCACATATATTTCTTTTACTAGAATTTTAAGGCAACACAATTGAAATATTTTCTTTGAAAAATGTGAAATGTATCTCTCACATATAATATCAAATAATGTGGTTATTAATGTAATATCAGCTGCCTGAGGACTTATACACATCTATCAGATGCTATAATTGGAATAAGATCTATTATGAGGGGAATGCTCCATCATGAGAATCACCCTAATTGTTAGTAATCACTTTAACATTTTATTAACTATAGAAACAATTGTAAAATAATCTACATTATTCAATTGGGTTTCAGAAATATTGGGATCATTATCTATGGCAATAAGATAAATGTAGGGAAGCTTGCTGTTGTTTAAAATTAGTGACACTTGTTATATAGAGACTGATAGGATAGACAGTTACTTTCTCAGGTTCCTGGGAAAAGCTTCTCTTAAAGGTCCTATCTGAGCAGAAACAGGAATGAGAAATCAGCTGTGTAGGGATAGGGAATTGTTTCTCAACAGTGGGAATTGCCTCATAAAATATAACCAGAAAAGAGCAGGGAACAGCCCACGAACAGTGAGGAGGACAGTGTGGATGGAGCCTATTGAACAAGAGCGAGAGCGAGAGCGAGAGCGAGAACGAGAGAGAGAGATATTCAAAGAAGCCATAGAAATAAGCAGAAATCAAATAAAGTACACTAGTGTCTTTAGGCCACAGTAAAGACAGCTTATTGTTTTGTTTCATTTTGTTTTTCCTCAAGGGCAATGGGAAGCCTTTTAAGAGTTCTAAGCAGGGAAGTGACTTGATCTGATTTATAATTTTGAAAGGTCACTCTGGCTTCTGTGCAGACAAAGCTTTTAAGGCAAGAGTGGATGTAGGGAACTCAGGCAGAAGATAATTGCTATATTCTAGGGAGAAAAAAAAAAAGTCCATTACAAAATAAAATACAATGAGAACTAGTTGCAGTAAAAACCTACATCTGTGTAAGCACAGAAAGATTATATTTCAAATTTACAGATTATACAAATCTAGGAAACAGAATTCTTAGTTCATTATTTAACGCAGAAAGTTTTGTTAAATTCATATAGTTAATAAAATATGAGCCATTAAATGTTTGAAAGGATATTAAACCTTAGTTATTTCATCTAGTGATTCTGATAGTCTTTCACAGCTTTGTACCAGTCTGCATGTTAGGCTTATATGAGGACAGTATGAATTTAGATTTTTATAAAAACACTAGGGGCCCGGTGCATGAAATTCATGCATGGGGGTGGGATGGGTCCCTCAGTCCAACCTGCACCCTCTCCAATCTGGGAGCCCTCAGGGGATGTCCTACTGATGGCTTAGGCCTGCTCCCTGTGGTTCTCTGCTCTCTGCAGACCTGCCTGCTTGATGCCACCACAGGCCCTGGTGTCTGCTCTCTGTGGGGGCCTGCTTTCCCTTCGCCACTGGGCCATGGGCAAGCAGGGCCCTGCTGTCTGATCTCTGGCTCGCTGCCACAGGGGCAAGCAGGCCCTGGTGTCTGCTCTCTGTGGGGGCCCTGTGGGGGACTGCTTGGACCTCACTGCCATTGCCAGGGACTAGCAGGGCCCTACTGTCTTCTTGCTCACTGTGGGGGACATTCCCACCCCGCCCCTAGCCACTCGGTGCCTATGCATGTAGATCCAGAGTGGCCAGGGGCATTCTGGAACCCTGGCCACTCTGGGCCTACACGCAGGCCTACAGGCTCAGAGCGGCCTGGCTCCCAAGGATGCCCGGCCCTGGGACCCAGGCCACTTGGTACTGGCGTAAGCGCAAGCGGCCACCCCGCCCCCCACCGCTTGGTGCCTGTGTATGCAAATTAAACCACCTTCTTTGTCAGGTTAATTTGCATACTCACTCCTGATTGGCTGTGGGGTGTCATGAAGGTACAGTCAATTTGCATCTTTCTCTTTTATTAGTGTAGATAGGGAGACTCACGTGGGGGTTCCTAAGCAGGGGAGTTACATAATTTGAATACTGCTTTAAAAAGGTCAGTCTTGCTATTGTCTAAGAGAGTTGAGAGCAAAAACTAGTTAGAAAATTGCCTTTTGAAATTATAAATTGAATGATGTAACTTCTCTGGGTAGAGTTCTTAAATCCAGATGAAATATGATGTTATCTCAGGCAGCTGTGGAAAGGGTGGGACATGATAGGATACATTTAAGAGGAAGACCAAATGGATTAGGATTAGTAAATAAGGAAATAGAGAACTCAAAGAGAAATCTTTGGGTAGTATACAAAATAACTGATCGCTGCTAATGCCATAAACTGAAGTGGAGTAGGCTACTGAGAGAAATATTTTTTAGGTAGATAAAGAATTCCATTTTAGGTATGTCAAGTTTATAATGTCTTAAGGACCAAGTAGAGATGTTAAGATTTAGGCATAGAAAATAGAGACCAAGATGATATTAGGAATCTGAGATGTAGGTTAAAGCCACAGGTCTGAAAGAAATTATCCAGGCCACAAATAAAGACCATAAGGAGGGCTAAGGACTTGCTCTAGGGTATTCTAATACTTAAGGGAGGGTGGGATACCAACAAAGAAATATGAAAAGAAGCAGCCTATAATGTAGGCAAAGAACCTGGGAAGTTGGTTAGCCTGGAATTCAGGGGAGAAAATATTTCAAGAAGCCAGTGATGGCAAAATGTATCAACTGTTGGTAAGATATTATGAAATCTTATAAATTCATCATCCAAGGACAGAGACTGAATAAGATTTAATTGGGGATGCTTCAAAAGGATTGATGCTTAATATATGTATAAGGTAAACACGCATTGTGTTAGCTGAGATACATCATCTGCAGACAACCATGAGCCTAAACATTTCAGTGTTGGTTGAGGAGCTTTGCTGTACTCGGTTATTCAGTGACGCAGGACACAGACAATCTGTTTAGTGGCTTCTGTGGATCATCTGCAATCAGCCAGCAACAAGAGAGAGAAAGAGAAAAATAGATACAGAATTTTTTTAGGTTTTTAACTCTAGGAAATGATACATTGTTTTTGCCCATTTTCCACTGAAAACAACTAATCAATATGGCAAGTAGGGTGAGACATTTCATTTATTGGTGTTAACTACAACAGGATGTGAGTTCAATAGTTTTTTAACAGTCTCTACTACATATATATTTTTGAAATCACTTCAATATTTCTATTTTATTCTATAAAAATATTGGAACATTATTCCATTGATCATTTAGATCGGTGCCTAATTCAGTATATATGATCTCTTTGCTTTCTGTTTGCCAATTAAAGAACTTCATAATCATACTATTATGTGATTAAATATTTGTTTTGTTAATTAAATTTATCAGGTACTTTGGAATTTAATTCATAGATGATATACAGTTGATGCTTTTGTATTAGATATATATATCTCATTCAAACTATCCTTTGCATTATAAAATATGGTATACTAAAAAGATGATCAGTGTTATATATTAATTTTCTAAAACCCTTGCTTTTTCATGCCATATTGCATTCATCACATTATAGTACTCCCTTCAAGTTTACTTTTTTTCAGTTTGTCACTAGATATGGATAGTAAGCATAGATATTTCAATGGTAATATTATGTTCTATGCAGTTAGTTTAAAAATTCATCACATCATAGAAACAATAATGAATGGCAAATAAGAACAGAGAAGTAGGAAAGATCCCATCGGTTAATAAAGACTTAAATTAATGTTTTAATAAAACTGCTTGCATATTCAGGATTCAGTAAGTTGCCTCCCTAATAACTGCACTAATACCAAATTAGATGCATTACATATAATGGAGGTACTGCCTCTCAGTTGCACATTGCTAGATAGATAAATAGTGAGGATTGTAACATGCAGGGCATCATTACTTTGAAATATGGTATTTGAAAAGAGATTTTTAAAAAGTATTACTGTTATATAGGTGTGAACTGTCCTAAAAAAAACCTGGTTAGGTGAATGATGAAACTACTGACCTCGGAGAGTGCTTTGAATAATTATATCTAACACTAATGAATTAGCTGCAGCTGTCCTAGTATCAGCTAGTCTTCCCCACACAATTTTAAAAAATAATTAGCAAAAGCAGCAGGGGCAACCAACACCTATGATGTGCATTAATATATTAATTCATGTTATCTAAGCTAGTATTGGCCTCATTAATAACCTGCTCATATTAATCATGTCATTATTAGAAATAGCAAAGGATTGCAGAATGGGTATAAATATATATACATAGATAAGCCAGTGTGCTACTTTTCACTTCTGTCTCTAAATTAATTCTAGTTTGTGTTGACTTGAAAATTTGCTCACCCAATTAGTGACAGAATGTCAAATATTCACTCAGTCAGATAACACTATTTTAAAACACAGAGGGAATATAAAACTAAGTTTATTTTAGAAAAGAACATTTTTAAAACATTTAGTCCACAAAAAGAATTAATCTACTATACATAGTTTACTAAAATGTAAATTTAGACATTATCTATTTATATCCATACATATGACTGTGTGTATAAATGTACACATGTGCACATAAATGTATATGCACACATACATGTACATCTATAAAATAGATGTGTGTACATATATAGTTCATATATATTCAAATACAGTATTCACCCCTATCACTGGCAGATACTTTCCAAAACCCCAGTGGATGCCAAAAACTGAAAATAGTACTGAACCCTACTTTTTCCTACACAAATGTTTGATAAAGGTTACCATAAATTAGGCACAATTAAAGATTAACAGCAGTAAATTGTAATAAAATAGAATAATTACAACAATCTATATATATAAAAGCCTAAGCAACCGAATGACTGAATGACTGGTCAACCAGTCATTATGACGTGCACTGACCACCACGGGGCAGATACTCAATGCAGGAGCTGCCTCCTGGTGGTCGGTGTGCTCCCACAGTGGGAGCACTGCTCAGCTGACTGATGGGTGCCAGACGCCAGGCTCACAGCTGGAGAGTGCAGCTGTGGCAGCACAAGCCTCTCTCGCCTCTGCAGCAGTATGTTACCAAGCGGCAGTGGCGGCAGGCTCAGCAGGGGTGGGATGAGCGTGAGCGGTGCAGTGCCTGGCCCCACTACTACTTCCTGAGGGGTCCCAGATTGCAAGAGGGAGCAGGCAAGGCTGCAGGACACCTACCAGTGCACGAATTTATGCACCAGGCCTCTAGTATACTACAACAAATGTTATGTAAATGTGGTTCTTTCTAGCAAAATATCTTATTGCACTGCATTGACCCTTTTTCTTCTTGTGATGATGTGAGTTGGTGCAATGCCTACGTGATGAGATGAGGGGAGGTAAATGAGTTAGGTATTGTGACTTAACATTGAGCTACTATAATGGTTACCTGAACACAATTACTGCTGTGACACCCAACAGTTGATCCACTAACCAAGATGGCTACTAAGTGAATAACAGGCATGTCGCATACATATACAATGTAGATATGCTGGACAAAAGAATGATTCATGTTCTGAATGGGACAGAGTGGGACAGTGTGAGATTTCATCATGTTACTCAGAACAGCAGTCAATTTAAAATATTAATTCTTTATTTCTGAATTACTCCATTTAATATTTTCGGACTAAGGTTGGGTATGGGTAACTGAAACTGTCCAGCAAAAAGTGGAGTGAGCCCTAGCCGGTTTGGCTCAGTGGATAGAGAGTCGGCCTGCGGACTGAAAGGTCCCAGGTTCGATTCCGGTCAATGGCATGTACCTTGGTTGCAGGCACATCCCCAGTAGGAGGTGTGCAGGAGGCAGCTGAATCGATGTTTCTCTCTCATCGATGTTTCTAACTCTCTAACCCTTTCCCTCTGCCTTCTTCTCTGTAAAAAATCAATAAAATATATTTTTTTAAAAAGTGGAGTGAGAGGGGACTACAGTAAGTATATATGTGAGCTGTTCATGTATATTGTGTGTGTTCAAATAAGACACAAAAATGTAAGAATGAATAATCACAAGTTTGGCGTAAAGAGAGATGAAGCAACTGTGCCATAGTAACTTTCACCTAAAATACGATGCAATAGCAGAATAAATGTGAAAGAGAACAAACAGAGTTAAAGCAGCTCAGGGAAACATAAACAGTGTCATTAAAAAAACAACAACAAAATATGGAAAGGAAATAGAATCAGATAATAAAAAAATGAAAAGTATAATGGCAAACATGCATTATAGGTAAATGCATTAAGAATCAAATGCATGGAGGATAAACTTCTTAGCACCTAAGCAAGCTGGAAGCCTAGTCCAATTCTTACAAGAAGTAGCTGAGGGCCCATTTGAAAAACAAACTGGTTGATCTCTTCCTCTCCTGGATGTGTGCTAAGCAATAAGTAAAAATGTTATTAACCCAGAGGTTAAGCAATTAGTGTGGAAATTGGAACAGTAGAATCAGCAGAGTGTCTCCAATAGCTGCTAAGTAGGTAACAACCACTGTGAGAAGACAATCAAGAAACCCAAACTTAAATCTTGCTGCAGCTTTTGCTCCCCTATAGATTGAACTGACATGTAAATTGTGATTATCGCTTTAGAATGGTATGCAAATAATCAAGAATCATAAAATAATTAGAGTGAGAACAACAAATGAGAAGGACCAAACCAGATAAATTAAACTGATGCTTTAAGAAAAAAGGTTTGTAATGCAAACAGGTTAACGATAGAGTAAATACCAATAAGATCCCAATTAAGCCAATCAACTGCCTCAAACCTCACACAAAACTAACAGAAGGGATTGTGGAAAATATAAAACAATAAAGCTTTCCAGTGAAAATATTCATGACTATGAATAGGCAATGATTTTTTAAATTGGACTAAAATGTAACAACTATAAAAATGTTAAGATGGTCTTAATCAAAATTAAAAACTTTCATCAAAAGACATGCTTAATAGAGTTAAAATGCAAGTCAAAATCTGGGAGAAGTTCCTGTTAATACTGATATTAGACAAGTACATCTGAAAACTCCAAAACATGCTACAAATCAATAAGATAATTTGGAAAAAGTGGACAAAATCTTGGAGAGGCACTTATAAATGGCCGGGGAAGTATAAGAAGGTGTTCTCCATTATTAGTTATTAGAGAAAATTTAAAACTTCAATGATACACTTCTATAATTCTCACCAGATTGAAGAAATAAAAAGAGAGAACCCAAGGTTTATGCAAGGATATGCAGCAAGTAGAACTCACATGCACTGCTGATTGTCTCAAACATAAACACACTCAAAACCCAAGACATCAATTCCATCCTTATTACATGCTACATGGAAAGGTATAGAAATGTACACACATGTCCACAGGTGCAGTGTTGGTAATATTTTATTATTGCATCTTTTTTTCTATAACCAAATATTAGGTGGAAAAAACAATCCTTATGAGGGAGGGGAGAAAGTGTCACTTGTATATTTTGAAGGTTTTGAGCTTTTCTCTCTGTACTTTCCTTATCTGTACTGATTAGCATATCAGTACAGATAAATATCTCCCTTTCTAGGATCTTACTGCCTGGGCCTCCCACTCTCTTCCCCCTCTCCCGTCCCCTCTCTTTCCTCTTACATACATACACACTCCAAAGTAAAGACTTGTTTATCTACTTATCACTCACTTTATGGACAGTCATTAAAACTAATGGAGAAGTATATGATTATATCTTTCTTATTTCTCCTCAGAGCTCTCACATGATTATGGAGGCTGAGGATGTCTATGATCTTCCCCGAAGCTGGAGACCCAGGAGAGCCAGTGTTGTAATTCAGTCTGAGTCTATAGACCAGAAAACCAGGGTAGCCAATCGTTTAAACCCCAGTCCATGGGCTAGAAAAGATGAAATAAAATGACCCAACTAGACCAGGCAGGCAGGAAGCAAACAAACAGGGGCAAATTTCTCCTTCCATTGCCTTTTGTTCTATTCAGACCCACAGTGGATTCTGATGTCCACTCATACTGGGGAAGGCTTTACTAAATGTACCAATTCAAATGATAATCTAATCTAGAGACATCTCACAGACAGATCCAGGTAAAATATTTAATCTGGGTACCCCATGGCCAGTCGAGTCGACACACCAAATTTACCATCATACTTACTACTATATCACCATGGCTTAGCACAGTGTCTTGCATATTTTAATGACTTAACAAACATGTGTTGAACAAAAGCATTTTTTTAATTAGCGACTATCGATAAACATGGAAAAATTTGTAAAACTGAAGTTATAAAATTAACGCTTATATTATTAGTGAGCTTGCATTTCTATCTGGGGCTTTGTATGTTCTCTCACTTCTTTATTTATTTAAAAGTGATGCACGAATGACCAGATCCAGGCTTTCTGCATCTATCAATAATACCTAAATCCACACTTTCACTGAAGGTGCTCATCCCTTGCTTTGATGCAGCACCAGTTCACTTCCTTGGGATGTTTTCCCTGCACTGTTGCTTTTGAAGTGCATGTCCCCAGTGCATGAGCAACCCACTGAAACACAAGATGGTGAAGAATCGACTGGTCACTTCAGTAACTGTGGACTTACTCTGTTCATGCCTCTCACATTACCTTTAGGAGAACAAGTTTTATTTTTTTATAATTTCTTACCTATCATGGATTGATACAATTAAAAATAAGAATTAGAATAATGGCATGTTTGTGTGCTGTGACAATGTCAAATTGCTATAAAAAGTTTCTCCATACTTCCTCTTTGGGTATTTGTATCTTCATAGACAGTAGTGGGCAGTTTGAAGACACACGTCCTTAGACCACCCTTGTGACTACTGGGTGCTCTCAGCTACACAGGAGAGGGTGAAGATCCCAGTCTTGGGAGAAAACAGCGGGCACAATGAAGTTAGGTTGACTTGGGGAGGTGTTAGTATAGGAGTTAGTTGCAAATATGTGTGCGCAAAGACTAGAGAATAATCAAGAGACAGTAACCAGAAGCTCTATTACAGATGAGAATTATTACTCTCCTAGAAGTTAAATAAGTTAAAGTTTTCAGCAAATAAACTCCTGATATAAGATTTAAACCTAATCCGACTGAGCTTGAAGGAAATATAGGAGATGAGCTTCTGAGAAGGCTTGATTGAACACCTCAAGCATATAAAAATAAGGATGAAAGACTTCATCTGTGAATAAGTATAAAATAACAGCATAGGTTGAGCACATATGTACAAAAGAGTCTAAAGGGGGGTAATCAGAAGAAACTGGTGACAAATTAGTGAAGCTAATCAACATGTGTCTATTTGAAAAATTACTGAGTTCCAGAGTCTGTCAGGAAGAAAGTACCAAACATGCAACACTGAAGTAAAAGAGGACTGATGGAGTGACAGGTGGCATGAGGGAAGCCATCAAGGTTTGATCCAACAATTTGCATTTGGAAGTGCCCACAGATTTCCTCAATCAACACAAAGAATGTATGCTGGAAAATATGTGAGAGGACTCAGGGTAGCTTTCTCTCATGACTTGGGGACGAGCAGAAGAGCAGCTCACAGGATGAATAAGAATGTTTTGAAGTATCACTGGCAGAACGACTCTCTTCAAGTGCACCTAACATCGACATCTTTACTTATTAATTTACTTTTCTGCTGGTGAATAGTAAAAAGAACTATGTAGGTTTCATGTTCAAAATAAAGCCGGGAAAATAGGAAATTGTTACTGCATTGACTTCAGTGATTACCTAGAGACGTTACTCTGGCATTTCCGGGAGCCTTTAAAATATTGTTACAAAGCAGAATCATCACCTTTCAAAGTCTACCATTTTCCATCTGTCACTTTGCCACAAATACCTCTTCATTTGTATTAATTTTGAAAAATTAGACATAAAATATTTGCCATTGATAATAGTGCCTGTCTCAATTTGTTAGCCAAACTGTAAAATCAACCTAATATGCAGTTAATTGAGATTTAAAAAGAATCGCATGTTGGCTAAATAATAAAATCACAAGGATTTTGAATCAAAGCCTTTTATCAGGCAAGTACACAAAGATCCCTTAAAATGGATTAATAGTCCAGTGTTGAGGATTTGCAAAAACCTATTAGGCAAACATACTTTCACCTAACTTATTCCAGGTTTCTCAAATAAAGAGGTACATGAAAAAGTAACCCTTCTTTTCTGCAATGTATTGGTATAAAACCAAGCACAAAATGTTAACAGTGATTGTTACAATAAATTCCAAAGATTAAAGGTTCAATTATCAGCCTAGGCACACTAACTTACTACTATGAGTTTATTCTCTTTTAGAAATCCTATGAATGAAAGTTACATACTTAAATATATCCAATTTATTTTATACAGTTTAATTTTAGCCCCTCTAAGAAGTTACTTATACAGATCTACTCTCAGTAGATGTTAACTTGTTCCTAATAAAATAGTGAATGAAAGCATAGCATATTGAGGTGTTTTTCAGTTGAATGATTTTTTCATCTTCAATAGCTGCTGCTTCATGCCCTAAATGTGCAGCAATGAGTCAAATTTTGCTTTTACAATGTGTGGTGATGAATGAATAAATGAATGTAATCATTAGCATGACATACTCTAACATATTTCCCATTAGTACTGTTTTATTAACTTTAAAAAGTATGTCATAAATATTAAACATATTGGAACAATTTAAAATGTAACTAAACATAGAGCCAACCAGGTGATATTACAAATTATGTGCTTTCAATTAGATACCCATAGTTTGCAAGTTAATTTAGTTAGACCAATGTATCTGCTTCATCAACAAAAATATTCATCATCATTATCACTTTTCAGCTGGCAGAAATTAGCAGCAGATGTTATGAAAGTTTTCCATGTTTATATTCAGACATGTTCAACATTCCCCTGTGATTTCAAAATAGGAAAACACAATGAATCATATCCGCACAGCCATAGCAAACCATGTTTTGCATCATAATAACATTTGTGTAATGGAAATTCAGCTCAGATTTGTTTTCCCTCAAAAGTAAAAAAGCTAAAGGACAGTTGGATTTCAATTTAAATGCTCTTCATATTGCTCAGACTAAAAAATATTTTTGATTGTGTAATATTCCACTGAATCTAATAAAATCGCAAGAAACTCTCTGTATCACACTATTCTACTGTTCAACTTATATATTAAAGAAATATTTAAGGTTTACAGTCTTTAATTACTAACACTTAATAATTTTAAAAGACTAATTTCTTTTGAAAGTAAAAAAGTAGTTTTCTCAAATACAGTATGAAACAGAACAAGCAAACATTTTAAAAAGACAAAACTAACTGAATATTCCAGTGTTATGAGACACCTACAATGTCTTTGTAACTACAATTTAACATTACACTCAGTATGAAGATTACTCATAGCAGAGCCAAAATGAAGCTCATTTTGTAAGCATAAACATGTTTCTATCAATTTTGAGAAGTAATTGCTGTGTGGGTTTTGAAATAAAAGATATGAATAATGTGATGGATGACATTTTCAACGGAGTTTTCAGTAGAAATAAAAGCACTTTCTAAATGATATAGCTACATCAACACTGATCAACACTGATAAAATGACATTTAATTATAAACCCTGAAGGCATGGCGTGTAGTTAGTGAGAGGTTAGACAGGTATATAAATTTATGGCAATGCTAGTAAATAGTACAGTGGAGCCTTATAGTTAGGGAATTCTAGATAGTTTCCCAAAGTTATTTTTTCGGGCAATAAATCGTTAAGATGCTCTGCGATAAAAGAGTTTCTTACTTAAATAATGTTGGGAGTCATCATATGCTATCTGATCCTCTAAACTTCTTAATTCATATTAGATATTAATTCCTATGAAGCGTTCAGCCACATACAAATCTGGTTATATTTGTAAAGTTTGTATTTCTTAAAGTCATTTAATCCTAAAACTCATTTTTCATGTGACATGTATTAAACAAGTGACACATCCTTTAAATAATATTTCAGAGGACAGATTTCATATCTTTAAGGATGATAACAAATAAAGTAAGCCAACAAAAATATTTTATCATAATGACTGGTTGCTACTTCATACTTGGTTTCTCTGGTGGGTGCACATCAGTTTGTTGTTTTTCGATGTGATTGAGAGGCTTTGTACAACATGGACATTTGTCAGGGTAATTAAGGACAGGATTTTAACCCAAATGGAGAGCTAATTTGTTTTTGCCTAGAGTTGAACCAGAGGGGTCTGTTGGGAAGAGTTTCTATAAAATTCAAAAAGGGGATTTGAATTTGCTTAAATTTAGGAGTGTGTGTGTGGGGGGGGAAGGGGTAGGGGTTCTTGAAAATATCTTAGGTTGGATTCCCTAGAATCAGAATCAGACATGAGGAATTTTATTCAAGCGCTCTGTAAAGAAGTGAGGAAAACAGGATCCAGTGATGGCGAACCTTTTGAGCTCAGCGTGTCAGCATTTTGAAAAACCCTAACTTAACTCTGGTGCCGTGTCACATATAGAAATATTTTGATATTTGCAACCATAGTAAAACAAAGACTTATATTTTTGATATTTATTTTATATATCTAAACGCCATTTAACAAATAAAAATCAACCAAAAAAATGAATTCGCGTGTCATAGGTTCGCCATCACTGGGATATGATGAGGCAAAAGTTAAATAAAATGTCCTTTTCATGAAGAATTCTAGCCTCACCCTAATTCTGCAAAATGATCTATAATTTATTTGGGGAGTAGGGTGGGGGGAGTGTGTCTCTTTCAGCCCTTTCCAGGAATGTAGTCTGAACAATACCCAGAGTAGAGTGGACACGGAAATGATAAAGAACCAAAACTTCCTACCTGTTAAAGGGTGGAAAGAAACGTGAGGGGCAAAAGCAGTAAACACATCTACTACAGGTGCATTTTGGCCTATTAATTTTAAATGTATAGCAATTTTTTTTGCGTGTGTGTGTCTGTGTCTTGTTTTGTTTATAAATAATGCCACTGACAGTTCATTAACAACATAAAGCTCAGAAAACGATCTATAAAGCAATGATCTAAAACTAGATCATCTCCAATGCCTCATAGGTCATCTTCAGTTTCTCACATGCAGCAATGTTTTCACATTTCTACTCAGGTTCAACAAATTCAACACACTGAAGGCTAACCCAGTGAATTATGTATCCCAGCCTAGACTGAGGTCTCCTCCACTGTGTCATAGCTCAGGAAATGGCACTGAGATCTTTTCAGATGATATCTTTAATATCTCTTTTTTCCACTCCACATATCCCAGTTATGACCATGTTCCCTTGGTTTAGTTATAAAATATCACTTGAATCCATTTATTTTCCTTTATTTATTTGCTAAAAAAAAAAATATCAGGACAAACTACCATCATCTCTAGCTGAGATTACTTTAAATGTGTCCTTATGCATTTGGTCTTAACCCCCTTAATATACATCTACATTGCAGTTAGCACTATCTTTCAAAAGCAAATCAAATTATATATTCTTCCTTTGTAACATCTACTGCTGCATTTCCATTATTCTTAGGACAGAGACCCAAATAATTTATGTGGCCTAAAAGAATTGTGAGACTTGTCTTCTTCTATCTATATTTCTAGCCTTTTCTGGTTTTACTAGAAGCTTGGAATTCGTGCACAGGTGGGGTCCCTAGGCCTGGCCGGCGATCAGGGCCAATCAGGGTCCCTGCCTCCCTACCTTCCCACCCTTTCCTTCCCTCACCGGCCGCATCCACCCACCCCTGGTTCCCAGTACCAGCCCAGGGCCTGTCTGTAATCAGGCAATCGAGACCTGCCAGCTGTGGGGAGGAACAGGGGGTGGGACCCAAGAGGTTGGCCACCAGCTCCAAGAAGGGAGCCGGCCCTTGGTCCCTCCTGGAAAGAGGCCACATCCACCACTACCTACCCCTGATTCCCCGTCCCAGCCCAGGGGCCCGGCCCCGATCAGGCTATTGGGGCCTGCAGGCTGGGGGCTGTCCTGCATTGAGCATCTGCCTCCAGGTGGTCAATGAGCATCATAGCGACTGGTCATTCTGGTTGTTTCGGTCGTTCCATTGTAATGGTCACTTAGGCTTTTATATACATAGATTTTCCCCCCGGTCTATGTATCTTAAACACTCTGGCTTTCCTTCAAGTCCCCAGTAGTAAATATTCCCATCTACTTCATGGTCTTCACATAAGCTGCTTCTGTCTTCCTGGGATCATTCTAATTTTCTATTAATTAATCCAAATACACACACACACACACACACACACCACATGCATAAAAATATGTGGCCACCAGTGCACTCCTCAAAGTTGTCTTTAATGTTCTTCATATCTTATCTAGATCTTCAGATTTTCAGGGAAGATACCAGAGACCTCTTGGCCATCCACTCACGTTATCTTGGCCTTGTCTGCAGCCAGATTTTGACCATGTTTACCCTAAAATATTCACTTCCCTGACAATATAGTGTGGAACGTTGCTGAGATACTTCACAACCATATAAGTATAACCGAGAAATGTGAGAGAGTTAATGCTTCCTTCACAAGAAAACCATCAACCAGTGCTCCTTCCATCCAAGTCCTTACCATTGACTATACAAGTTCCACTCCTGGCTAACTCTCTGACCTCATATCTTGTAATTCTCCTCTGCTCATGCTGCTCACTAAACATACTTGATTTTTTGCTGTTCCTCAATCATGTTTTTCCCAAAATATCTAAATGGTTCTCTTCCCTTTTTCTTTCAGGTCATTGTTTACATATTACCTTTTCTTAAAACACACACACACACACACCACCCTTTTTATAGCATTGCTCTGTATCACATGTTACTCTTTTAATTTTGTTCATAGCATTTATAATCACCTCTGGATACTTATTATCTGAATGACTCCAATATAATGCACATTCTTTGAAAGCAAGATATCTATTTTATTTAGCTTTTAGTCCCTAGCACTGAATGAGTACCTAAATCATAGTATGTGTTAAAAACATTTTTTGATAGAATCAGTCAATACTGGCTCAATTTCTATTTATTCAAGTAAGCAAATTAATTCCTCTCAGTTTCTCTAAATATGTGTGAGGACTCCTAGAAAGGTACTTTTTCTATTACCTCCTATAACTTTCTTGAAGAGTTGAAGCAAATATTATGTATATAACTAAAAATAGTTATATTTATCATTACATGTTATATCGTGCATGTGTGCTTCATATCATACATAATTTTTGCTTTCTTTTCTATGCTTTAACCTCTTAGGAGAAGGCAGTAAATGGAGCAGGTATTTAACAAATGGTCCTAAATGACAAAAAGGCAAGTTAGTAATGTTTGGTAAAATGGTTACCATTGTAAACAACTATCAAGTTTACTTGAATCAATAATGATACTCTATTTAAATAAGAATGCTTATTATACTGTTTGTGGTAAAGTTGCACTCAATAAATTTTATTGTGGAAAATTGCTTCAATATAAAAATTTAAATCAGCATTGTAGCAGATCACTTCATTTCATTTATGGCAACACTAAAATGTCCAACAGGATAATGATGTTAAATTTCTATAGCGGCATCTCAATGATACTCATTATGTGGTTCCATCTCACCTCCCATTACCTGCAAACTTCATTTCAACTTATTCTACAGTGTAATACTACAGTCAGTTTTACCTAAACAAGCAACAACAAAGCCCATTTCCACATGCCTAGCTTTACTGATTGTGTTCCCAAATCTCAGAAAGCCACTTCTTTCCATAACCTACCCACAGAACACCCATCATACAAAGTCCAGCCAGACATCCATCTTTCCTCTGAAGCTCTTTCTGATTACTCTAACTCTGAGTGATAATATTCTGATATGGACAGATATACTTCATAATCAATTAATCTTACATGATCAACTTTGTTTTAAAGTTACTTTGTTTTAATGTTACTCATTAGTGTTTGTCTAATCGACAAGCTACAATACAAACTGCCTGAGCGGCAATATCATGTTGTTCATAACACTGAGAAATGAATTTGGCAATGTAAACTTGAGAATGGTAAACTAATGAAATAGGGGTTATTTTTCTACTGTAAGAATGCTATATGTTAACAACTCAGGATAGGAATTATGTCTTAACATAATTAAGTATCCTAAGCTCCTTCAATTTTGCCTTTCCACAATCCTTAGTGTCATGCCTTTTTCCTCTAATTGTTCCCTTATAATTTCAGGATGGCTGCAAAACCACCAGACTTTAAGTACATGCTCCAGGCAAGAAAAAGAAAAAGAGATATGAAGCAGCTAAAGGACTTTTCCCCGAGAAGCCTTTACTAGTATGTGTATTGGGAAGAACCCATGGCCAAGGACCTTTGCCCACATAATTCTGACACAAACTATAATAACTTACCAATCATAGTGCCTCTCTAACAAGCTCATACATGTTATCCATAAGCCACACTTTGAGTGGCAAATTATATACTGTACTTTTAAGAAGGTGTGTTATCATCTAAAACAGTGATTGCGAACCTTTTGAGCTCGGCATGTCAACATTTTGAAAAACCCTAACTTAACTCTGGTGCCGTGTCACATATAGAAATTTTTTGATATTTGCAACCATAGTAAAACAAAGACTTATATTTTTGATATTTATTTTATATATTTAAATGCCACTTAACAAAGAAAAATCAACCAAAAAAATGAGTTCGTGTGTCACCTCTGACACGCGTGTCATAGGTTCGCCGTCACTGGTCTAAAACCTTCTCCGGTTCATATACAGGCTCTGCCTCTCAGGGAGCTGAGGGATTCTGGGCAATCCAGTTAACTGTCAGTTTTCTCATCTGTAAGCTGGTGATAAGAACAGAGCCAATTTTATAGGTCTATAAGAAAATTAAATGTCATAATCAATATGAAACACTTAACATAATGGCTATCCCAAAAGAAGTAGTCCATTCCTTTTTAGCAATTTCTGATATTTGTATCATTATAACCTGAAGCTAACATTTTCCAAATTGCCTTCCATGATATATTCAAAGTTGTTCCCTAAAAAAAATTAATAATGTTGAAAAAAACCTGTGTTCAATATATTTAATCAGATTAAAGAATCTAAAAAAGCTTAATTATAAAGACTTTCTTGAATCTTATAATTGACTAATATGAGTTTTGAGTCTCCAAGATGGAGTGTCATATTTAGTATTTCACAAAACTATCAATCAATTACTATAAATGATTTTTATAAGCAGAGCATAAGAAATTATCATAAAGCCATGACATTGTCAAAGTACATTTTAGTCCATGTGAAAATTCTCCTTGACTTTGTGCAGAGAACTGCCTTCTCAACTCTATGCCACAACTCTGTGCTAGTTCTTAGTCTCAAGACAAAGTTTGAGAAATGACCCAGGAGACATTTGACATCATTTAGGTGAGGGATTCCACTAGAAGAAGGGATGTTACAGTCATTATACAAATGTATCTTCAAAGGGACAATCATGGCTTTATAGAAATATCAAAGAAGAAAAAGGAAAAAGGAGGAAGAGAAAGTTTATCCCCAAAAAGTTCTGTGAACATCCCTCAACTGCCATGCTTTACTGAACCTTAACCTAAGGACAAGAAATTACTTTCAAATAAAACTTTATCACAGATGTTTTTATAGACATTGTTCCACATATAGTTAGCAATGAGTGTTTTCACATACTTTCTTTTATTAAGGAAATTGATAAATGATCAATGAATTCAGTTATGTTGTGTTAGAGCAGTGGTTGACAAACTGCGGCTCACAAGCCACATGCGGCTCTTTGGCCCCTTGAGTGTGGCTCTTCTACAAAATACCGACTTCTGCACATGGGCCACGAAGTTTCAATCGCACTGTACGTGCGCACTCGCACATGGTATTTTGTGGAAGAGCCACACTCAAGGGGCCAATGAGCCGCATGTGGCTCGCGAGCCACAGTTTGCCAACCACTGTGTTAGAGGATAGACTTATATTTGTAATGATCCATATAGGTCATGAAAATACTGAGTTAGAGTGTAGTCGAATAAAAATGCTAAATATGATTTCAAAATCAAGTTCATTAATAAAATAGTTAATTAAAATCAACTCTCCAGGGAATCTTCCTGTTGTCCTTCTTGACCATCCCTTGAAAAGTAGGCCCACTGAATTCATGATTACTGTATAAAGTGAATACTTCCCCCCCTTCAAAAGGTGGTACCATCCAGAGTAGTATAAAGGGCAGCATATTGGAATTAAAACATGGACTATATAAAGACAAATATTATTATTGATACTAGAAATTCAAATATCACTAGTAAACTTGGGTAGTATAAAATTTAACATTTTGAAATGGCTTCTCGAAACAACCTTTTAATCTCATCTGATGAAATTGAACTGGTATTAAATGAGTGCTCTGAAAGAGCATCAAAAAGAAAGCTAACACTAAGAATAAAGACAACGGCATTCATAAGATGCTGTGCACCACTCTTAGAACCAACGGACTAGTGGATCATCACTGTGATGCTAGACATTCTCTCAAGAGCACATAATTTGAAGTCATTTTAGAGAGCCAAGAAGAAGCTGTAGGACTTAAAAGAAAGTATTCCATAATCAGTATCCACTGACAGTTACCTGACGGATATAAACAATGTCATTAAAAGGCAGTACCTTCAAAGTGGTTGTCTACTAAGCATTTCAGACATTCTGATCATAAGATTCTTGGGGGAAACATTGGATTTAATATTATTTTCAAAGATACTCAAAATTAATTTCTTATAAAGACTCTGAGCAAAAAAAGAAAATGATATATTTTTAACCTAAATTTAGCACAAAAGAACTTGGTAGAAACAATGTCTTAGTATTTTCTTAGCCAAAACAAGTGTAATGTCACAAGTACGCATAATGTAAATATCACCTAGTGAATCTTTCATGAGCAGCACCATCTCTTATGTCACTTCTGTTCATTTCCACACAAATAGTCAGTTGACAAACAATTAAATGAACCAGAATGTTACCACAAGAATGTACAGCTTATTTGTAGTCATCAAAATGATTAAATGGATTTCAAGATGAAATAATAAACCTCCTTAGAGAATTTCTACAGAAATAAAAGCACTAAAACGTTTGAAGTAGAATTATTGAAATAGTTTTATATAAATAGAAAAAAGTATATGGAGTATTGCTAGGGCTCTAGACATCATAATATGCCTCAGTCTCTGTCCTGGTGCAAATCTCAAATACATCTTAAACAATTTCTTGAGCACCTCTCTTTCTTTCTCCACAGCTCCTGAAAGAGAGTTCATCCTTCAACCACAATTTCAGTTCACAGATATCTGCTTTATAATATCTCTAAAAGTGTTTGCATCCCAACATCCTTTCTTTCTTATTCTGTTCTGATGAAAATGTAATCATGTGTTTTGGGTGGGTTGAACTAAAATATGCAGATGGAGGTCTTACATAATCTAGAAAAGACATGTGGTCTAGAAAGATAGCATGGACTTAGAATGAGTGTTATAAGAGAGTGGCTTTTCCTGATACAGTAAACTGTATTCCAACCCAGCTAACATAGTTTCAACATTCCCTCTTTCTGAGCACTTGGGGACAAAGAAAGGGAGGACTGTGGCTAAACTGAAAAGGCTGGTATTTCTAGGAGCTTCAGCGATTGTGCTCTGTGATCCAGCTGCCCGAAGGTAACAACAGATCAGTAGGTAAAAGATAAGAAAGTCTAGACAAAAAAAGCTTTGATAGGACTCACCTTAAGGCATCTGAAAAGTAGTGCTACTTGGTGGACAGCAAAAGATGACTTTAAAGCAGTAGATAGATGAGGTAGAACATTAAATATCAACAGGAGAATGAACATATTAACTGTGGTAGTCTCACAATAAAATTCTATTCAGAAATTATAATGAATAATTTACAACTACTTATGACAATATGGATAACTATCATATTTATGGAGAAGACAGACCAAAAGTGTATATATGTGTGATTTTTTAATATAAAAAAAACAGACAAAAATTCATTCATACTGAAGCAATTAGTATAACAGTTACTCTTGGGAAATGTAGTGTCAGGAAGGGGGCACAAAGGAAACTTCCAGAACACTGATAACCTTCTACTTCTTTATCTGAATGCTGATTATTCAAGTGGCTACATTTGTGGTAACTTATTGAACCACATATCTATGATCTATACACTTTTTATAGGTATATTATAACTCAATAAAAACTTTTTATAAGCTTGAAAATATAAGAAAAGACTTAGAGTTTCATAGAGAGAAACAGCAAGAAAAGGCTA
The DNA here is from genome assembly GCF_964212035.1 of Myotis nattereri. Taxonomy (NCBI): domain Eukaryota; kingdom Metazoa; phylum Chordata; class Mammalia; order Chiroptera; family Vespertilionidae; genus Myotis; species Myotis nattereri. The sequence continues at coordinate 23,732,034 of NC_138088.1, forward strand.
TTAGAGACAGAGAGAGAGTAAGATCCCATTTCATGGCTGGTAGGGATGCTGAATCTAATCTCTTTATGTACTTTTACCTCAAGCTGATGTTGTTTTATATTCAGTCACTCAGCCTCATATCTCCATCATTACCCTTTTTAGAAAAAATATCATTGTACAAGGTTTATACTTTACAAAACGAAACATATACAAAGGAAAAGCAAATGATATCTCATTTAAAGTAAAATTATAGCAAATCTGTCATTCAAAACAAGTGTTTTTTAAGTGTCATTTATATGTAGATATATAAAGTGAAAAAATAGTTTTGTATCCAGTTCTAGAAAAAGGAAAAACACATCTCCTTTGTAAATAAATAATAATAGTACATAAATAAAAGTATCATATTTTTTTAATAAAAGTACAAAATCATTAAACAATTAAAATATAACAGATCAATTTTATTCTAAGGAAAAAGTGAGAAAGTTGGTAACATAAAATAAATGATAAATTCTGTCAGTGATTTGAAAATGGTGTTTCTGGTTTTACACATGAAACAAACAAGCCAACAAAAAAACCAAAAGAGCCATAAACAAACAAACAAAAAAAATAAGCAAAACTCTGATTCAATTAGACCATAAAATTTCTTGGGTCTATTTCTGTGTTTGAATGATATATGGCTGTGACCATATAAATATAAGAAATTCATACTAAGTGCATAATGGAGCAGCTTTTCCAAAGCCAAAACTCTTCTGCAGAAGACTTTCCGTCCTTAATTTCACCTCTGAGCATTAATTTCCTTTAGGCACTTTAGAAGTGTTTTACGTGTGGCTATGGGTGGGACTAATTTCTGGATATTTTGGTAATAATCCGGCAAATCAGAAAATTAAATTGACTGCTTTTTCAATATCAGTTAAACTTAATATTTCTGAAAATAGCACAATTTTCAGTTTTTCGGCAACCCTAAATAAACATGCTCACACTCATGAATTCATGGAAAAAAAAAATACTTCTTGGTCTTTTTGCGACTGATTGGTTCATATAACCTGTTCATTCCCAAGAAATACAATTATGAGACCAATCACTTTGACTAAGTAAATCAGTTTTTATAGATGACACCTTTATAACTATGTTTTCTGGTTGCTATGTATAATTGTGTTTTCATAAGATAATTATTAAAAATACAGTTTAATATATAATAATGTAAATTACTTGAGGAATGAAATATAGTAAGGATATTAGTTATATACATGTGCATGATGTCATAAGCACTTCCATGATTTCTGTTTGGTTTTAATGCATTCTCCAAGTAAATATTTTTTAAAGAAAAAGTAATCAGTTTATTATTTTCTGATTTATCAGTATGTGTTATACTTGGGCAGCCTTTCCCCTTCAAGCTTATTATATACTGGATCAAATGCCCTGTGTATCCTCCAGGAGCTGTAGAGCTTTTCTGTTTTAGTGTTACATCTCTTGTCCATCTGGAGGTTATTTTCATGTGAAGAGTTGGGTAGATATAAACTTTGCCTGTTTTTTAATGGGTACCTTGTTGTCTCAGTAACATTTTTGAGTCTACTCCCTTATATCTGAGAACATTTACTGATTATCAGTTTTATATCACTGATCTATCTATATGATTTAATTAAACAGATTAGTTACTATGACATTATTACATGTTTATTATCTTCACTGGAGTTATATTTCCTAATCATTTAAATATGTAAAACCCACTTTTTAAATTTAACACTTATTGGCATTAAGGACATCTTCCCATGTCAATAAATATAGAAATACACAATCAATTTCTAACTTGGATCACAAAGAGCATGTATATGGTTCTATATTGCAATACCAAAAGAGCGGTATGTTGGAATTGAATGTTACTAACATATTCTGCAATAACATGTACTCTAAATGTTAGTACAGAGAATCTCTAGTTTATAGGTTGGTAGTAGAATGGCTATACTTTTTATTATGTATTTTTCTTTTTTGTCTTTTTTGTGTCCCCCCCCCCCAGTTTCTAAATTATTTTTTCATCATTTAAGTATGTGATTCATTTTTTAACTAAGAAAATGTTTTTCCTTCTCTCCTTCAAAACCTCTATTGATTCCCTATTTCCTTGAGTAAAAATGTGACATTTTTATCATGACATTTTAAACATGTCCTTTACCATTTGACCACAAAATACCCCTTCACCCACACTGAACTTTTCACATTGACCTGTATATTTTGCCATGCCCTTATATGTCTCTGTAAACTCATGTCTTTTTTTCTCAGTTTATCTCTTTGCTTCTCTAAGAAGTCTTTCTGGAGATTTACAAAAACTTACAAAAAGATTTTTATCACTGTTAGAAATTCAATTCATATTTGTTGAACACGTAAGTGAATGAATGAGATCAGACTAAAACACTTGTCATTTTAATATGAGGTATACAGTTTGGAATAGAGTGAAAAGAAATAAAGGGGTAGTATCCCAAAATGGCAACAACAATGAATACTAATTTAAAAATTATATTTAGAAATATCAATTTTGTAAAACATATCACAAATATATTTTAGCCCCCTGCAATTTTAAAATGCATAAGGAATGCTAAACCATTAGGGAAAAAATGACAGCATTTATTAATTCGTTCATTCATGTGCTCAACAAATATGAATTAAATTAACAGAGATAAAAGATGAAAGACCTAAAACACTTAACCTAAAGGCTCACAATTTTCTAGATGCTCAGAAAAACATAATCATTCTATATAACAATATTGACCCAAATATGCTTTTAAATGACTAAAAGGGCCAAATTTCAAGACCAGCCTGAGCTAGCTTATTGTTTCTATTTCTTATCAAATTGTCTTATGCCATGAACTTGCCATCAGATTAGAAAAATCTTCAGAATTTACCTGGCTCAAATCTAAATTTCTGAAGAACCTAGACAGCGTCTCCTTTTCCTACATCATTGTAACCCCAAAACTGTCAGAGTAGTGATTCCTAGAAGTATTTGACAAACTGAATGAATAAATGAATGAATGAATCATATTCTCAACATCATACATTTTAGGACATTAATGCCTATTCAGTAACTCTTTTCAAACAGATTATACTACTCAACTAGTAGAAAAGGAAAGGAGAAGATGGGGGGTGGGGGGAAGAGCATTAGAAAATAAACAGGAATATATACAGGGTGAGACAAAAGTAGTTTACAGCTGTTCGTATGGAATACAATATAATAATTAATAAATAATACTAGAAAAATCTCTATGTTCATGTACTCACACTGTAAATTTACTTTTGCCCCACCCTGTATTATATGTATTAAACAGACAGTGCGACTTTGAACAATAGCTCACCTCACTCTTTTTCTGAGCTCTAGGGTGCTGTTTTATACGTATGTGAACTTATCTCATGTGTAAATGTGCCTTAACATGAGATAATTTGGTACCATGAAATACCACAATGGCCAAGTTTAAATAATCTTTTATACCATGATATCTGCTCTTCAACAGTTTTAAAAAAATGTCACAAAAGATTTGTGAGGCCAATTTTCCTCCAATCTTGAGCTGAAGTATATGAGCCAGGGTGAAGGGAAGACACTCTTATGAGAATTTGAAAAGTATACAAATATAACTGATTTCTCAATAACAAATTTTATCAATCTGTGTATACAAACAAATAGACACACACCTTACGTTTTCTCGGTTAAGACTTGAATCACCAGAAATGTTCTTTAAAGGGAAGAGTCAAACTCAGAAGAATTTATGGGTCAGGAAAAGAAGCTTATTTCTTTAAATCATTGCTCTAGTTATGCTTTAAATTTTATTTTCACATACATAATGTATTTAATATTATCATAATTGATATCATATTTTGAGTTTAACTTTTGAAACAAAAACTATTCAAATATTTTGTAAGTAAGGTATTCTACTGGAGAATACATGTTTCCTACTTATGTTTTATTGGAAAGTATCATGTATATGTTTATGTTAATATTTAATTTACTTAAGTCTCTGAGCAATATAGCCCAATATTCACTACAAATTGATTATATCTTGGTTATTATAGACATCAGTACACTTGTACCACCTTCAGTTGGTCTAATAAATGGTACAGATTTTTTTTTTCCAAATCAGCTGAAACAAGTCAGGTGACAAATGATTTCCATTAGCTTCAGCAGAATGGAAACAAAACAGATCAATACAAATGATTTGCAGCAAGTTTAAACCATAAATTTCCTTTTCCCTCATATATCATTTTACTATAGAAGCTTTTTCTTTTCATAGCAGAGAAAAAAGTCATTAGGGAATTGAAAATTCTAGTTACTGCAAACTGTCCCTGATTTAAGGTGAGATCATATTAATGCACTATTAATTTTATCCAATGGTACATACAATATTATTTTAAAATATGACAAACAATAAAAATGTTAATAAGCTACATTCCAGAAAAGTAATTTCACCTATGAGTTACGTAAAAACTATAAAATGTTTAAGGCTACAAAATTAGCTTTCTGTTTCTACTTTAAGACCTTTAATGGTTAAATGGTTGTCTTTAGTTCTATTTCTTAAGTATTTTCATTATAATTATTTTGTGATAGATAAAAGAATCTTTATTTCGTTGCTTCATATTAAAATACATTTTTTAACTTCTTGCACAATGTTTCAATATTAGTAAAACATAAAAAAGAAGACAGAAGAAAGGAGGAAAATAAAGGAAAAGTAAACAAACAAATCAAAATTTTAAAAAGCAAATTAGGGTTACCCTTTCCTTTGCCTGAATGATCCCAAAATAAATATCTCCCTTACATAGTCGTAGAGGAATTCAGAAAGACCCATAGACCCACATGCAATGGTTACCAAGGGATTCCTGGTGGTTAATAGAATTATTTATATATATGATTTTGTGGACCCATAGAGAGGTGAGCATAAAACTGTGGGTCATGCTACATGTACCAAGAGCATCCGTTCAGAATAATATTCTGGTATGCTCAAGGGAAAAGTATGAAGACATTTATTGCACCCATGAGGCTTCTCTCAGTGCTGTAACGAGCAAGTGTTCTTTACCTCAGCACAGAAGATGAACTTCAGATTCGCCAACAGTACGTAAGAGACAGCAAGAGGAGTGGCCAGGATGCATGGGTCTGCTCCAGTGAACATCTGTTGACTCATAGACAAGGGCAAAGGGGTAGAGTCCTTTGCTTCCATAGCCTTTCTCATAAATCAGTTACCAGTGGTTGGCAAACTGCGGCTCTTTGGCCCCTTGAGTGTGGCTCTTCCTAAGCCTTAGGAGTACCCTAATTAAGTTAATAACAATGTACCTACCTATACAGTTTAAGTTTAAAAAAATTGGCTCTCAAAAGAAATTTCAATCATTGTACTGTTGATATTTGGCTCTGTTGACTAATGAGTTTGCCAACCACTGATAAGATTATAGAAGTCCTTTATATTTTTAAAACACAAGGACAAAGCATAGAAATAAAGTCAATTTGAATGGGCACACAGATAGAAAGAGAAACAGCAGATAAATAACTTTCAGGAGTCCTAACCTTTTTCGAAGGGGTGAGGGGGTGCTGAGAACATGGGAATGAGGTCAGGTCCATAATGCTTCTATGTTCCCAAGATCAAATCTTTGAGGGAAGCTTCACATTCACCTAATTTTTCTTAGTAATTGTAAATAATTTCTCCAGATTTGTATTATGGTTCAAAGAGAGAGTTCTAGACCCAATATGAAAACCAGGGTTCCAATCATGGTTTCATTATTTATTCTCTGTATGATCTCTAAAAGCCATTTAAATAGTCTGGTCTTCAGTTTCCTTATCTGTAATTGGGAAACATATTATTCACTCTATTTAAAACTTAATACCTATAAATATCTGGTTCCCAACCTGTCCTAATGAGTTCAAGGTGTACATACAACCATATAACATAATTCTAGAGTTTGGAGTCAAGAGGCAGACTGCCTGGATTCAAATCCAGTTTTGCAAGTACTCATTTTAACTTGTGACTCAGTTTCTTCAACTCTGAAATAGAGAAGTAATGATATCTTCTAAATAGGTTTGGGGCGAGGATTAAAGGATTTAATATAGTGAAGTAATTTATAACATTTCCTGGATCATGTTAAGTTTTAGCTGTTATTGTTCTCATTATTATTGTTATTATTACTATTATTAGGGCTATTATTAATTATTATTATCATTATAATGATGTGCTTATAAAAATAGCAAAGAAATTTTGAAAGAGGAGTGAAGACTTTCAGGGAAGGCAATAGAGCAGTGGTTCTCAACCTTGGCTGCACATTAGAATCACCTGGGAATCTTTTTAAAATCCTGATTTCTGGGCCTCATCCTCCAGAAAATCTGTTTCTTTGTTATGGGCTGAGGCCACAACATTAGTAACAAAGAAACAAACACATTCTATTATCCTGCCTCTTTTGCTTCATTAAATTTTAGGTGGCATATATTTTATTATTATTTCATTATTTCTCCTAGAGATTAAAGAATAACCCTTATCTTTTCATAGATTAATATATCACCTTTACCATTTAATTGACACTATTAGGACTCCGGAATATTTTACATCTTACATTTTGTGTTATTGTTGATATACATTATCTTCAATTTCACTAGTCATCAAGTTAGAGTAATGTAGAGTTCATTTCAAGTACAAATGAATTGCACTGAAAAGGGGGAGGGGTAAAATTAAATCCCACGTATTTGTGCAAATGCAGAGAAATTCATATCACTCCATTGAGTACATATAAATTCATAAAACTGCTTTGGAAATCAGTTTGATTATTAACTTAAAAATATGCAAAACTATGAAGTTCTTCTCCTAGGTATATATACAACAAGAACTGATTCATATGTGAACACAGAGACATGTGCAAGAATATTCATAGCATCATTGATCGTAAAAGCTCTAACCTGGAAACTACTCAGATGTCCAGGAGGAAACTGGTATATAAATTGTGGTATGTTCATAGACTAAAATATTTAATAACAATCACAAGAAAATGGAACTAGAGCTACACAAAATAAGTGGATTTATCTCTTAAGTATAATATTAAACAATAGAAATCTTACCTAAATGATACATAATGTATAATTCCATTCACATAATGCACAAACACAGACAAACCCAAACTCATGTAGGTATGTATTTTTAGGTAGTACCACTGCAAGGGAAGTAAGGAGATGATTAACTGGAAATTGAGGATAGTGGTTGCCTTTAGAAAAACTTCCATAAAGTTTGTTTTGAGGCGAGATACTCATAACATATTATTGATCTTGAAAGGGGTTATAGGGCTATCAACATAATAACTTTTATTTCTTGACCTTGAATGTGGTTACAGGGATGATAACTACACAATATTTTTGTAGCTATGCATGTAGGTTTTATGCAATTTTCTGCATGTGTTTTTAATTCAGTATAAAAAGTGTTTAAATTTTTTCAACATCCTATTTCCTTTATATTTGCAATTTTTCCTTTATAAATCTCTGCTAATCACTTTTTAAAAAGATGAATAAATTTAATTAGAGGAGTAGGGGAAAGAATGGAGGATATTCAAGAGATGTATTAAAACTCCACCTGGAGGGAAATGTCATGACGAATATTCACCATGGGTTCAGTTACGGGAGGTCATGCTTAACTAACCTTCTGGAATTATTTGAAAATATTACATCCATAATAGATGGTAGAAATTCAGTGATGTAGTACACTTGTATTTTTCTCCGGGCAAATAGCCCTGTCACACATGAGAGATTAATGACTAAGGTAATGAGTCATTGAGTAAAAGGTTAGAAATATGGAGCATTCCTTTTACTCACAGTCTGAAGCCATAAAACCCTTCCTTCTTTTTCAAGAATATCTTAAGGATATGCTAGTGGATACTCTTTCCACTGATATTTGGAGATAGTGGAAGAAAGGAGGTGGGGGGGGTGGAGAGGGGAAGGGAGAAAGAAAAACACAAATGTGAGAGAGAAACATCCATTGGTTGTGATCTACATGCTCTCCCACCCATCAGGGCCCAGGGATGGAACCTGCATCCCAGGTACTTCTCTTGACCAGGAATGGAACCTAGGAAACCTTGGCCCTGAACCACACTGGCCAGGGCTGCTAATATACTTTTAAGGTAAGGAGACTAAGAAAAACCTACCTTGGCTTTTTTTTTTAAGATCCAGGATTTTAATTACATTATTTAAACCCTAAAAACATTTATATTAGAACTATAAATGTATCAATATATGAGAATATTTGACCAAAAATTTAGTAATATAATATTGTCTAATGAAAATAAATTAAGGAGAATTTCTAATCACTGAATACACATGAAAATTAAAGCTAAATTTAGAAACCAATGTTGACTATCAAAAGTTTGAAATTATTAAGATATTCTTCAGATAAACATGGTCTTGATCTTCAAACAAGGCATAATTGAGATAGGAGCTGCATAGCAGCTACTCTGAAAAGAAAAAAGGTTGTAAATAATTCTATTTTTTTCTTTTTATAGAATATATTTTTAAATTAGTGACGGTTTAAAAATTAGTAAGATATCTGATAAATATAATTTGCTATGAAAGGAACACTGCTGATAATATCACCCATTCTAGTCCAAGAAAAAAGTCTGAATGGCATTGTAGAAAGACAAAGCATTTCCTCCTAAGATTACTCCAATGCCTCAGGATGGTGGACCCTGGATCAAGAGACAAATCTTTTTGAATCCCTGTGTAATGGAGGAGGGACCACCATAAAGAGGGGAGCGGTATAAAGAGTGATCTTATTATATCATACTGGTAACTAATGGGAACATTAACAAATGGTCATAAAATATATGGTATATAAATGCCCATAAAATGATGGGAAAATTATTTTCTGTGTGACATGGGATAGTCTTATAATCAGCATAATTTCACTTCCATACTGGTATTTTAACGAATTTTAACCACTCTGATAGCTTCTGGATTGCTTTCATCTTCATAAGCACTATCTAGTTTATGTCGGACTTAGAAGAATGGGCTAGATATGTCTGTACCTGAGCTACCATTCGTTAAAATAGATGTTTAGTTATACCTTGGGGTATTGATAAACAGAAAAGGAAAGTCTAGGAGGACAAGTAAGAATAAGAAGCATATAAAGTGATTAGAAGAAATGAAAGAAATATGAAATCACCAGGGAAAACATTTGTATTCTAACATCCCTTGTCATAAAATTGTTTGATGGATGGGCTCATTCACCAGTCCCCGTGTGGAGTTCCAGACACAGCAGGCACTCAACAGTGGTTGTTGAGAGGCTAGAAACAAACTTCAAAACTTTGGAATCCATCTAGCGTTTCAAATTGAGAATTTATCTCTAAATATTACATTTGTTTCTGGTAAAGACTGAATTTTATATTCAACTATTCAAAAGAAACTCATTGTTGCAACATTTTCCTAAGAAAATATCTCTTCACATGAGTGACTTTTTACCTGGCCTTATTTTATTTTAATGTATTGGAGAGTTAGACTCTCGGGGAGTTCTTCAGTGGGTAACTATTTTATGAAGTTGTCAATACCTAAAAGATGCTTCTATAAATGATTTAATTTTAGAATTAATTACAAAAAATATTGATTGACTTTAAAATTTTAAATAAAACTATGAAAAAAGGTTTAAGAAATCTAGTAGAAAAATTGATATACTTTAGAACAAATACTGGTCATTGCTGCATTCCAACATATAAAATCTACGTAAACATAAAATAGCAGATTTAAGCTTCAGCTCCTTTAAATACTGGAAATTCCCCTAATTTATCATAGTCATAGAAACACCTACACAAAATAGCATCCTGCTGATATTACATATAATTTGTAAAGTGCTCACTTATCCTAATGCTATATATTTATTTTTATGGTAGCTAACTTATTGGTTCACTAGAGGCAACAGAACTCCTGAGACCATAACAAATACATTTCTTATACAAAAGTAACTTATTGCTAGTAGTGATTCTGGGATTTTTTCCCCAGGACAGCTGTAATAGCAGGACTATTAAAATACTAGCCACTACTGAATAAATATTTGATAACAGCTGGTAATACTGACACTGTAGTATTATGGGAAGAAACAAGTCATAGCTCGATGTTATTGTTAGCTTTTGCCGTGTAACAAACCATCCCAAAACTCAATGGCTGAAAATATTTATTATCTCACCATTGTGTGGGTTTTCAGTATAAGCTTGAGTCTTTTGGTGGTTTTTCTCTTGACATTGATTGGGCTTTCACATTCACCAAAGAGTTAGCTAGGGGATGATTTATCTGGAGTGAACTAACTCATGGGTTTGGAGGTAGTGCTTGCTATCATCTGGGGTTATGACTAGCAAGCTAAGTAGGGGTTATTTCCATGATGGTGGTCCCAGTGTTCACAGGAACAACAAAGTAAGGCAAGTACCAAAGCATAATCACTTTTCAAGTGTCTCCTTGTGTCACAGATGTCCAAAGCAAGTTATGTGGCCAAGCAAAGTGTAAATGGATTTCAGTCTTTTCAAGAACATGGATATGAACAATTACAACCCATAACCTGGGATAATGGTTTGCTAATAAAATACAAATAAACCAGATCTTTACATTGCCCTCTTTGAGCCAAATTAAACATTAGTTAATATATGAATGTTTCTCATCTATTTATTAATGTATTTAAATGTTAATTCTTTAAATTCACAGTAAAAGGTAGAATTGAAACACATGATGCAGAATCAAGTCCTAAGACAAGCTTTCTGTTCTTTTCTCCCCCGTTCCAATTTAAATATTTGGAACTGAATGCTTAGTTATGTGATAGAGAAAATATGGCTGGTCCTTAGGTGCCCTCCGAGCCCACACACAGCCATATAAAATTAGAACTGGGAGAGCAGGGAGAGCCATGATTAAACACAGGAGAAAGAAATGTAAAAGGCAGAACAAAAGATATCAACTTCACTTGAATACACAATCACCTGTGTTCTATTAGCTGTGCCCCTATTCGATTAGAAAATTCTCTTCACGTAAAAAAAAAAGAGCAGAAGAGGATAAAGTGGGGCTTGGTTTGAGAGAGAGATGAAAAATTCCACTTGAGAAACCATCTCATATCTAATATCATTTCAAATAATAAAACTCAATGCTGTATATACATCCTACTTAGGTAAAATGGTACAATGTGTAAAACATAGGGATGCTGCACAAAAAGGATGAGGAAAATGTCACTATATGTCAATAATTCCACACCTAAGAAATCATCACAAGGAAATTATTCAACACAATGTCCTCTATTAGTACTAAGTGATTTTGAGAACCTAAAACAATTTTGGAGAAATGTTTTAAATTATAATTTAACATCAAATTAATTAGGTGCCATTAAAATAGTAATTATAAAGATGTTGTCCAAAGAGAAAATATTTAACATATAAGTAACAGTTAGTGAAAATGGAAGCATATATTATTGTCACTGTGTTTTATACGCATGCAATTACATAAATAAGTAAAAAGACATCAACTCTGTATTAGTGATTGACCATGGATAATTAAAGAAGAATGCATTACCTTTCTATGAATTAAATCTGAAAGACAATAATGCTTATTAAAATAATTATATCCTGATTCTTTAAATTCATAAAAACAATCTATATATATATAAAAGCCAAGAGACCAGAACAATGAAACCACCAGAACAACTGAAATGACCAGTCGCTATGACACGCCCTGTGGCAGCCAACTGGCCCTACTGGGGCCCTAATTGGCCCCCCAAACTCCCGCAGCCCCTCCCCCTGGCTGGCCCCACCCCATCAACCCCCATCGGGGCAGGCTGCTCGGACCCCACCTGTGCACAAATTTGTGCACCGGGCCTCAAGTCTGAAATAAAAGCAGAATATAATGAAACCAGTTTTACATTTTAGCTACCACTTGTTTCAATACAATGTCATTGGCTTTGGCCTGTGCATTAGCAGGTTACTTAGCAAAGTGGGTCAATCTATTAAGGTTGATATGTTTTCTTTGTAATAAAATTACTCAAAAATAAAATAGAAACCAGAGGGAATTGTAATTATACTTAAAACAAAAAATTTACAGTAATCCAAATCAAGCAAGCATTCCTCTTTAACATGAATAACCAGGATAATTAATTGAAAAGTTTACTTTTTCATGTACACACAGTCTGCAGAGAAAATATACTCAATGCTTCAGTTATGTCAGGCATGGTATTTCTAGGTGAAATATGTTTCTCAAAAATCATTAGGTAAATTTCAACTTGACTTTTAAACCAAATTACTAGTATTTCTAGAAAATCCATCTCCTTTGCCCAGCTTGAGAATTACTCAAAATGTAACTCTAAGTTATCAAGCTCAGGAAATTGAAATGGAAATTTAGACACAGGCTGTTTTCAGCTCAGTTAGGATGCACGCAATTGCAATTGAATGCTCAGTAGCAAATACTTCTTGAGCCTGAAGGCCTTTCAATTTTTTGTTAAGCAACTCACGTAAATGATTAAAGCAAACGGCAGCGCTGTCTTTTCTTTCCTCCATAAATAAAAGAAATGTTAGTACTATTTAACTTTGAACAGAAGCAATGCCATTCTCACAGCAAAATGTCAGTGCCATTTATGAAGTTTAAGATAGATATTTCAGGGGACTTGTAATTTTTTTAATTACATAGAAATAGTGGACAATATTTCCATGATGAAAACAAAGACAGTGGAGTATTTAGGAAAAAATAATGTTAACTTCCAATTTTAATTTAAAAACCTGTAAACATTATTTAACATGTTATGTATTTATGTATTAAAAGGAGAAAAGCAATTGAAAATGATCAAAATGGATAGGAAACTTACTAAACTATGGTATAAATTTCAGAAACGGCTTTCTTATCTTTTGTGTAGGCTGTGAGAAATTTCTAAACACTAAATAAATTAGACTTAGCAATACAATTCCCAGAGTTTTAATGTTTCAAGATTCCTGATATAGTACTAACTTCTGAGAACATTCAAATAATTTAAATCAAAAATTCAATTTAGCTTGATATAAACAAACAAACAAAATAGTGACATTAATGCCAGTTTTATAATATGAATATTTAATTGATTAAGAAAGAGAGGTAGGAAAAGAAAAACAATTAAAATAATAAACATTTCATATTTTTGTATGTCCTAAATCTGAAACTCATTGTATGTTTGGGAAACCTTCCATTATTTGGATGCAATGTATAATTTTAATAGTAGTTCTGCCATTTTAATCTCTATTGTTTCTTTTATTTATGAATTTTACTCCAGAAATACACCCCAATTTTTTCAGAAACCTCACATTTGAAATATATTTCTTCTCTGTTTAATCAGACTTAGTTATCTGCTTTGCTTCACAAACCATTAATTTGAAAACACTATGTCAGAGTGGGTTGTAGGCAACAGGCTTGAAATCTAGGATTGGCCACTGGCCTAAATAAGGATGAAAAGTAACTCTAGTTCAGTGGTTCTCAACCTTGGCTGCAGATTAGAATCACCTGGGAATCTTTTTAAAATCCTGATTTCTGGGCCTCATCCTCTGGAAATTCTGTTTCTTTGTTAATAATGTTGTGGTTCCACCCACCCCATAACAATGAAACAGAATTTCCGGAGGATGAGGCCCAGAAATCAGGATTTTAAAAAGATTCCCAGGTGATTCTAATCTGTAGCCAAGGTTGAGAACCACTGATCTAGAATGACCTAAGAAGACCAATCTCTGAGGATGAATGGGAGGGGACTGCCACTACTATTAGAGAACATGTGGGACATGGAATACATAATCCCTATGGAGTGATGGGGCTGACACTAAGTGTGGGCAGCTTAAAATAAGTTCAAATCTCTCTCCTTCCTGCCACTCAACCTGACAATGACATTTCAATATTCACTATGAAAAAAATATGCTCTGGATAACAGCTGGGCCAGGGAGGAGGAGAGAAATGTAGGGGCAAACTTGAACGTAATCCAAACAAACAACCTAAAGCACAGACACCTGTCCATGCCATCCTAGATTAGTCTGACCATAGTCAACCTGCTGCATATTAAGTTTTGTTTGTATGTCGTCTAGAGTATAAGATTGTTTGTTATGCAGTACTATTTGGCAATAGCTGGAAAATTCAAACTGGAGTTGGTACTTTGAAATCATGGGGTTATTTTGCTAACTGCTTCAGAGAAGTATCTGGAACAAAATCCCAATTCCAATGGATTAAAGAAAAAATAGAGAGGGGAATGCAGAAGGCATGTGCAGCAAATTGTTTTTAGGAGAAAAAAAATTAACAGGGGGAAAAAAGAAATGGTATGAATTGGGATATGAATGTGGAGTAAAAAGTTGTATTTCTTTCTTGTGCTTCTAAATGGTATAATCATTGGATATCTTTCACAATTTAACTTTAAATAATACTTCTGCTTCACAAGCAAGGTTACATCCACAGGTAATATCAGAAAAATAAAGTCTTTTATTGATTTGGTCTACATCAGGTAAAACTGGGCCCTGGGGATGAGAGAAATTCCCGACTCAGAGCTCTGTTGTATGAGTAGCAACATAATCTATACAATTGTTTCTGATTTCCTCCACTTAGAACAGAATAAATAGGAAGCCAGGGAGAAAAGCATCCCCAGGGACCAACTCCATCTTTACATCCCTCCTGGGAATATCTTAAAACTAGGGGCCCGGTGCACGAAATTCGTGCACTGGGTGTGTGTGTGGGGGGGGGGGGGGGGAGTGTCCCTCAGCCCAGTCTGCCCCCTCTCACATACTGGGAACCCTCAGGCGTTGACCCCCATCACCCTCCAATCGCAGGATCGGCCCCTTGCCCAGGCCTGAGGCCTCTGGCTCAGGAATCATGCCTGGGCAGGGGACCCCCATCTCCCTCTGATCGCTTGCTCCACCCCCCGCCCAAGGCTGACGCCTCTGACCCAGGCTTCAGGCCTGGGCAAGGGGACCATCATATCCCCCCAATCCCCGGCTCCGCCCCCCGCCCAGGCCTGATGCCTCCGCCAGAGGAGTTGACCCTCATCACCCTCCGATCACCAATCACCGGATCAGCCCCTTGACCAGGCCTGAGGCCTCTGGCAGAGGTGTCAGGCCTGGGCAGGGGACCCCCAGCTCCCCACGGTTGCAGGCTCCGCCTCTGCCCAGGCCTAACGCCTCTGGCCTAGGCGTCCGGCCCGGGCAGCGGGGACCTGCAGTGGCAGCGGGGGGGGGCGCCACGATCGTGGGCTTTGCTTTAGGCCCAGGCAAGGGACCCCTAGCTCCCGGGACTGCCAGCTTCGACCCTGCCCAGCTCCCATCGCTGGCTCCACCCCTACTTCCTGCTATCACTGGCCAGGGCGGCAAAGGCGCCTGATTCTCGATCATGGCTGGGGGGCAGGGCAAAGGCAGCCCCAGGGCTGCCTTTGCCCTGGCCCCCAGCTCTTAGCTCTCCCCTGGGTTTCCGATCACTGTCAGTGGCAGGGGGCTTCTTCTTGCTTTCCCTTTCGCCTCCCTGCATTGTGCCTACATATGCAAATTAACCGCCATCTTGTTGGCAGTTAATTTGCATATAGCCCTGATTAGCCAATGAAAAGGGTAGCGTCGTACGCCAATTACCATTTTTCTCTTTTATTAGTGTAGATTAGAGCAAGAATTCATTGAGAAAAACATGGTAAAATTATTTCTATACACATATTTATTATTTACATAATCATATAGTAATATGACTTGCAGAAACATTACTTTCTATAAGACAAGTTGACTTAAATCACTTATTTGGGTCCCTATGTCACTTTGAGATGTAGGAAATTACAAGGAAATCAAATAATAGGTCTTTGATAGAAATAAATGTCTTCAATAATTAGGTACCAAACCCTATTATTTCTTCTGTAGGCATCATCCAAACAGTGTAACTTTATTTTTCTATTTGTGCTTAAACAAAAGCACTTATTTTTATACTCTACACATTTTTAAAGGTGGTTGAATATAAAAATGTCAAACAAATTTGTTCTTTAAAAAGAGGCTACTTTAAGTAATGCTGATGGGAAATTCCGTGAAACTCGATAATTTGAGATAGATATAATATCAGAACAATTTCTCCTCTAGGGAAAATTGGCAAAACTAATTATAGTACCAATTACTATGGGCAGGTGAATTGCTACACTGTAGAAATGGCGCATGGTCATATAACTATCTTCATGGAGCTCCAGGCTATGGCTAACCTATAATAGCTCTAAATCTGACCATGAAGCCTTATTAACACAAGCTCAGGGCACACTTGACTTGATCTAAGCTTAGTTTTTGCTGGCTACACAGACCTTATAACCAAGTTAACTCCATAATTCTCCCTTGACCTCTTTCACTTCTGCCTTATCTTTTTTTTCTTTATAAGCTCATTTCCTTTTTCTCCCTTATGTACATAATGGAAGAATTGCCCCCACGTTCTATATTTCAATATTGAGCACTAATTTTGAATCGTTGGGAGAGAGAATAGGATTGTCACAATTTGATTTAGGTGTTTACTTTGGTCTGGTTGCAGAGTGAGATGAGAGCAGCTCTCAAGTGGTTTAACACAGATATAGTTGTTACTTTTATGGCAAAAATATCTGAAAATTTCTATAGCAAAATGCTAATGATGAAAAGTAGGATTTTATTCAGATGCATTTTGCAGTGTTTCTATTATGATATTATGTTTATTTTTCAACCTCTTTTATAATCAAAGAAGAGCAAAATTAAATGTAATAGGTTATCTCTTTCGTCATGTTGGCCAGGGTTTTTTTTTCTATTTTACAATAAAATGCAAAGCTGATATTATTACTATAATTTTTTCATTAATCCTCTCCTGAGGATATTTTTTCCATTGGTCTTTAGAGAGTAGAGGGGGGAATATGTTACTTTCTATAAAATTTGTAAAACAGCAATTGTGATTAAGCTGTATAATAATTTCTAGGAAATCATTTTTAAATGAAGGCAATGAAGACCCTTCAGTACATAAAAAATTGATCCCCATTGATTTTAAATTAATAAGTGGTTTATTAAATATCATTATAGTGTATTTTTCATAACGCTTTGCATTAGGTGTCTTTAATTGTTATATGTTCAACATTTACACAGCCAAATTTTTACATTTGACATGAAAAATTGTACTTGATCAGTCTTGCTAGGTGTTAGCCAATTTTGTTTATCATTTCAAAGAGCCAACTCTTATCTCTAATTCTGTCTGTTGTTTCCATTTTGTTTTTACTTCTATTGTTATTATTTATTTTTTCTACTTATTTAGTGGTTAATTTGCTCTCCTTTATCTAGCGTTATACAGTGGAAACTTAATTTAAATTTAAATTAAATTTAAACCATTTTTTCTTTCAAAGAAGAAATTTGTAATAAGTTTTAAGTAATAAGTTTTCTTCTATTGCTTGAACTGCATCTTTCAGTTTAATTTTATAAATTTTAATTACCAACCAGTTCTGAATATTTTCTAATTTATTTATTTATTGTGAGTTCTCCTTTGACCAATAAGTTGTTTAGAACTGTGTTGTTAATCTACATATATTTGAAGACTTTTTCAGACCTTAATTTTATTGATGTCTAATTTATTATGGTTTTCCTGATTTATAACTTAGTAGTCTTAGAGAATATACTGTGTATTTGATTTATTCATAGAAACATGTTTTATGCTCACCATATGATCAATATGGGTGAATATTTCTTATGAATTTGAAAGAACAACATTCTGTCATTATTGTAGGTAGTGTTCTATAAATAGCAATTAATTCAATGTGGTTAATTGGGTTGTTAACATTTTTATATTATTATTGACCTCTTGTATTTGTTTTCATCAATTAGTGCAAGGTGTTAAAATGTCCAGCTCAGATAATTTGCAAGTATTTGCTTTGATTTTTCTCAGTTTTACTTCATGTATTTTGAGGTTCTGTTATTAGATATACATAGGTTTGATAATTCTTCCTGAAGAATTTAGCCTTACATCTCTACTTGTCTAGCAATTTCTCTCTGGTAATACTTGTTTTCTTTAAATTTATTTTGTATAATACTATTATACCTCCTCCAGTCTTTGTTTGCTTACTTATTACATGGTATATATACCTTTTATTATTTTGTTTTTCACCTATGTGTTTGTATTGAAATGGAATGGAATTCACAGTAATTCATTTTTGAGTAATTAGGGATGTTTATAGCTATGTATCAAGATTTACTTGTAAATTGTCTGTAAGAGGAAAAAAGGTGAAAATAAAAGTAACTAACCTCATAGGGAATGCTTTAAATAAATGATAGTACATACATAAAACAAATTATTAGCCAATATTAATATTAATATTTATTTATTAATAATAAATATTTATGCTGAAATATTTATGCTGAAATTAATATTTATGCTGAAAATGTGAGTTACTTAGAATGATTTTCACTAAGTTTTAGGTAAAACATGTATCTTAACACTCAAATATGAATGATAGGATCTAGGTTCACACATACACACCCACTGTAGCAGACACTGTCATTTGGTTTCCCCCAAAAGCCATTCCAAAGGGCGCTCTTTATTTCCTTGCCTTTCCACCTTATAAAGGTTAAGAAGTTCAGACATTTAGTCTCCCTGGCTTTCCCATAAAACAGTGTGTCTGTGTGACCCTCTCCGGCATGCAGTCTTGAAGAGAAGCATACCCGGGGCTTCTGCGAAAGCAGAGGTGTCTTAAGAGTCAAGGAAGAAAGCTCACTCATGACACTGGCTGCCTGCTGGCTTCCCACCTTAGTTGAAATCCAGAGAATATGACATTGAATTTAAATCAAACTAAAAAAAAATCACTAAAGTTCAGGAAAATCATAGGCATCTGCCCAGTATCTGATTTCATGAATCTGCTTAACCAAAACTGGAACTCTCTGACTACAGACTAGTTAAGTAAACAAGAATTTTTTGGTTTGTTTTAGCACTATTTGTTGTACTTTTGTTTAAACAACTTCATCTCACAGACCATATGCATACACCCTAGATACATAGCTAAGCATTGTTTTAGAGAGCTCTCCACCTGCATGTGAAATGTGTTTATCTCTGAGTGATAGGATTGCCATCAATGATATTTCTTTCTTGGCCATGTTTTCTAAATTTTCTAAAAATAACTATTTTTATGAAAATATAGGATATGCTCAATTCTATTTAATTGAACTCTTTCTATGTTGAGTATTTTTTTAAGTTTTGATATTTAACAATTTATATTAATTTGGTGAAAAATATAGTTCAACATTTTCCACATATTGTACTAGGTATAATTGCTCTTTAGTGAATTCTAGTTTTATAACCTTTCTTCATGTTAATAGGTAAATGAAAATTCAAATACTATTTAAAGTTAAAAACTTAGAGATAATCAAGATTATTTTTAAATTTCTATGCAAATTAACCTCATACAGCTATTATTTTAAATACTGAGAATTATAATCTGGGCTTAATAATTGGGATGAGACAGTTAACTAAAATGTTTTAATAAAAAAGATTTATATATGTATATATAGATATTAGAGAAATAGATTGATTGATTCCAGAGACGAAGGGAGAGGGAGAGAGGGAAACATCAATGATGAGAGAGAATCATTGATTGGCTGCTTCCTGCTCGTCCCCCACTGGGGACCAAGCCGGAAACCTGGACATGTGCACTGACCAGGAATCAAACCCTAACCTCCTGATTTATAGGTTGATGTTCAACCACTGACCAACACCGGTCAGGTTAAAAAAGATTTTTATAACATAAACTCCTATCCTAGCCATGCTTTATGGTATCACATGATCACCTAAACATATTTCCTTAATTTGAAAAAAATAAGGTTTTACATTTTAGATGTAGACTTCAAAAGCATAAGAATCTTTACAGTATTAACACCAAAGGTGAGGAATAAATTAACCAAAGGTGAGGAAAATATTAGAAAATATGGAGGTTATGATGGAACAAAGAATAAACATTTTTAAGGTGTAAGGATTATTGTTTTCTTTTTAAGGAAAACACATATTTATGTACACATTTGTGCATTAAGATGTTTAAAAAGCTAGATAGCAGAGTAAAATATTTGTGTCAGGTTTTATTTAGGGACCTATTTAACTCAATTAGTTTAAAAAATATCTTTTTTTGTTTAATATCCCCTGGCATTTCTTAGTAGCAAAAATAAATACAACACTGTGTAAGAACAAACCTTGATGTATTTTTTGTTTCAAGAGATTTGTTTCATGCTTCTCCTTTAATCTAATGTAACTCATTTTCCTAAGGCAATAATCAAATATGTGATTTTGTTTGATATTTTCTTGAAAAGAAAACATATTACAAGTTTTACATTCATTTATATCTAGGTCTTAAGAACTTAAGGACCTGAATAAAACCCATAGGAGTCTAAATATCTGCTGCATCTATTTGTAATTTGCATTTATTATTTTTTGACCTTCAAAGTTATTTTGACTTAGTCAACTGTCTTATCTTTTGGTCTCTTGTCTCTTTAGAATTTAGAAAGATTATCTCCTTTCAAAGTTTTACAAGAAGCTATTTCTAAATTATAATTTTTAATAATTTCACATACATACATACACACTAACAATTTAAAATGCATTTTATACTATAAAATATATTTATTCCTCAACTTTGCTAATAAATTGTCTCAAAGCCATTTCAAGAATAACTCTTTTGCATTATGCTAAGCGAAATAAGCCAGTCAGAGAAAGATAAGTATCACATGATCTCACTCATTTGTGGAATATAATGAACAACATAGACTGATGAACGAAAACAGATCCAGAGACACAGAATAATCAAACTGTCAAACCTCAGAGGGAAATCAGGGAAGAATGGGCCGAGGTGGGGAGATGAGAGATCAACCAAAGAATTGTATGCATATAAGCATAATCAATGGACACAGACAATGAGGGGGGTGAAGGACGGGCTAGGAAGCAGGGTCAGGCTGGGAAAGGACAAAGGGGGGAAAAGGGGACATATGTAATACTTTCAATAATAAAGAATTTAAAGAAAAAAAGAATAATTCTTTGTTCTCTGTTACCTCTTGTAGCATAAAATAAAATTTGCATATGGTAAATCTATACGTAAGCTATTTTGTTCCACTGAAAGCAAATGTGTCTTATATTATCACCGGTGTTTATTTTACCACACTGTAACCTCCTTACAAATAACCATGTTGGTTGTTTTCCTATTAGAATTCCAGTCTCTAGAACTCCTTTGGGTGTAGCTCAATGAATGTCAATCAGATCATTTGGGGAACCAAAATTCCAAGGAATTTTAAAAGTTCGTGTGTTTGGCTCAATGTGGGTTACAGTGGTCACTTAGGCAAGGTCTGTCTCCAAACGTACCAAATAGCCCATATGAAGAAAAAGGAATTGCATACACAGTCAAATTCTGCAGTGATCCAAGCAAATTTAACAGCTTTTGTTAAGCAAAAGTGTCATCTGCCATAACAACTGTAACACACAAACTGCAGACAAAACTTCTTTCATGCTCCAATGTGTATGTTTATGCCTCGGGATCTGCTAACACTTCACAAGTGGAAAACATTTGCTGTTGAAACAAATAGTTGTCAGGGTTGCAAGATACTGACAATTCTGTTGATTTTAGGAACAATCATTATTCATGCTTCATCAGAATAAAATACATTATTTTACCATAAAGAGAGTTATGTTATCTAAGTTTTAAATTTGGGAGGAAAATAGCCCTTTACATAATCATTATAACTTACTCATTTGTGTGTTTTTTCCAATACACACAGTGTTTGTCTATTCTGCACAAGGTACTTGGGTATAAACATCAGAAAAAAAAGATTAAAAGTTTGGCATGACTACCTTTAAATAAACAGGCTGAATATGGATAGACAGGGAATATATGTATATAGAATGCATAGTATATAGTTAGGTTTACATATGATAAATTGCATAAGCTACATCCTAAATAGCTCATATAAAGATTCAGAATTTAGAAAGAATTCATGAGAGAATCAACAGTGAAAGATGGAGTATTTAGACAGACACACTGTGACTTCTAATGGCTTTTGAATGACGAGTTGGACTGAGGCAATAGAAGTAGTGCCTTTCAGGCAAAAAATTACAAGAGAAAAGACACATAGCAATAGATGAGATATTAAAGAGAAATTTAGTAGAACTAAATTTAGTAGAAATTTAGTTTGGCAAAAGTAAATTGTTTACAAAAAAGGAGAGGAAAAAATTATGTTGTATATGTCAGTAGTACATTAAAGAGTGCTTTTAATGTAGGGGCATGGCCTCACTAAGAATATTTGAGATGGAGGATGCCAAACAAAGGGACTGAAGTGGAAATCTGGCACCAATGTGTTTAGTATGAACTGGGTGAGAAAGAGAACTGAGGTTGGCATAGCAACGAAGACACTATTGCAGTGGTCTAATTATAACACTGCATTTGTTTTTCCAAGAATGCATTTTTTTTGTTTGTTTGAAAGGACAGCATTTATTTTTCATTAATTAATTTTTGGAAATGGAAAAACTGTAGAAGATGTCGAATATGCACTTCAGATTACAGCAATATAAAGTACCAATCCATTGTTTGTGAGGGATGTCTAAATGCAGTGAATGTCTAAATGCAATCTCAGTAGAGATATATCAGATTTAAAAGTTTTATGACCTCTTTAATAATGTTACTTTCATTTGAGTACTTGTGTCAGCACTCCAGAAATTGACTTTATTTTTTGAGACTACATCTTCTAAAACTTAATTTCTAGATCTCAGGCTTCAAAGTCACTTGGTGATACTTGAAAATGCAGATTACTAAAGCCCACTTCATGCTTACTAAATCAGAATCTCTGTAAATGGAGCCCAGAAATTTACTGTTTTGTTTTTTTTTAATAAGAAGGAAAGGTGGTTCTTAAGGACATGAGTGTGCATTCAAACTCAGCTTTGGGGAAGTTTTCTTCTTCTTTTTTCAAAGGCATTTCTGTACCATGGTATTGCTACTTCTTGGGTTGTATATGTATGTGCTATTAATAAAGCCCTTGAAGCTTTTACAAAGAGAAGTTTAAAGACACCCTTAAAAGAGCAGGAAAATAATGTACTGGAAAAGAAAGCATTAAGAAAGCAAAACCTCTTTGTAGTGGTATTGGTGTATTTTTGTTGTTGTTGTTTGATTTTTTTTTCTAAACCACACTGTTAATGCCCTATATATGATGGTAAAACTAAGTAACCTGAATGTTAGAGAAGTCCAGAAACTATTCTACTTTTATTGCCTGGTGCGTTGATAGATCAGGACCATATCCCACATTTTAAATGAAGAGCTGTTTTCCAGTCAGTCTTCTTGAGAAGAGGGTAATAAAGGTAGAAAATGAGGACTGCAATCCTCTTTCTGAGACTTGACTTGCCCTGATTTTTAAATGTGGAAATGATTCAAGTAACCTGTTAGTTAGAATTCAACTGTATTCTACCATCAGGCTAGCTGATAGTTATCCAGAGGGGTGGCTGGCCGGGAAAGGACCTGAGGAAGTATGGAGCATCAGTGGCTGCCAGAGGAGAAGAGCACCCGTGCTCAGCAAAGCAGCAGCATTAGAAGAACTCAGCAGCGGAGGAACTAGTGTGGTTGCAGGATAAGCTGATTTTAGTAGAACATGAAGGACACATTTCTGAACCCAAAGAGACAACACCATGAAGCACATCAAGTGGAGACATTTTGTAATGATAACTTCTTGTTGGGATTGGAACTCTTACGACTCGGATATTAGTAAGAGCTAAGACATCTGATTAGTCTTTATACCCTAGTTTAAGTTAAAACATTATATCATGACCCTGGTCAATAATTTCTGGATTAATACTTCCTTTTTTGGCCAACTGTGTCAAATAAAGCTCATAATACCTAAGAAGCAAAAAAGCAGGTTTAGCACAACATTTTCTCATAGTTTGTGAATAAGTCCTTGAGGAGTGTTCTGTGACAAATATTACATTAATATGTGCACAGTGCATGGGGTACCAAAGAACCACTCAGAAAACTTTGCTTGTTTGATGTTTATTGAGAACATTTATCATGACTGGAGTAGCATAATTATGGGACAACAGGCTCCTTTATATGCATCCCCCTGTGTAGTTTTCAAAGTATAATAAGAATGACCACTTTTTAAAAGTTCTCCTCTAGAGTTCTGGGGTTCAAGTAAATTCGAGGAATAGTATGCCTGGACCCTGTCAATACACTTGCTTTGATCATAAATGTAGCAAATCCTCTGACAAGGCCAGCGGTAAAGAGACTGCTATATCTTTGGTTATTCCAAACCAATCTTAGTGGAACATGGAAACCCATTTTTCATGTCAAGCTATTAACATATTAGGTAACACACTTTAGATAACTCGACTAAAATACAATAATTATAGGCCTTGTTATCACATGTGTGTATTCAGATGCCAGTATAGCCTCTTACTACCCATGTCCAACCATTTGTAAAACACTTACAAATGAAGATAGGTACCTCCTGGGGAGTTGTGTTTTTCTTTTTTCTTTTTAAAAATTAGTTGAAATAATGAAAAAAAGTGTATATAAAGAATCTAGGGAAATCTTAGCCAATATAGTTGCTTTAATAAAATAATGCTAGCTCCTACTTATCTTTATAATTGACCAACTCAAACCTCCAAAACACTTTCAAAGTCAATATTTTCGACTTGGCTAAAGATGTAAAGGGAAGAAAGTTAGTAAATGAAGTAAACGTATTTATAGGCAGAGTAGTACTAATATGAAATAGTATAAATATAGAAAAATAAATAAGATATTGGTGAAATTGCATTAGCTCTTTAATAAAGAAATCTGTTCATTTCCTTTCCTTCTAAGGAGAAATGAGGACTAACCAAATACATAAAAAGTTACTTCAGTTAGAGACAATTCTACATATTTACACCATAAAATTCAGTAAGTAAAAACAAACAAACAAACAAACAAAAACAACAACAACAAAACAAAACAAAAAAAACTTCTTGGGGGAAAGCAATTCTAAGGAAAGACAAGTTTCTATCCTCCTAAAAATATTCATCTTATTCATTTAACCTCAGAAGAACTGAACACACAATTATTTGGAAGTAGCCAAAGAGACCTAATTAAAATTTGCAAACCTACTGATCCTTCTTCTGCTTTGGTGAACTTTCATGTGTATCTCACTTAAATAAGATGACACACAATAGGCACTACTGGTTTTTGTATGATCTTTTGCTTGGCTCTTCTCCCAGTATATGCAAAATGATATGGACTATTCTCAAAATAAGGCTCCTAGGATAGGCAAAGGTAGACAATTATTAAAAAAATAATGAACCAAATTTACTTATTTCCAATAATCTTCAAATGTCTCTTCTCATTTCTACATACCTAAAAGGATATAAAAATCAAATTTGGGGTAAGTCATTGCCTCACCATGCAATGAGCAAAGGTTCTTTGCACAGCACTGCTACTTCTTTTAAGCAATGTGTCTGGGAAGAAGCCTACTGAGAATCTATTTAATAAAAGTTACGGGTAATTTCAGACAAGAAAATGTCTCGAAATTTCTGTTCTCTCTTACACATCTTTGCTCAAGTTTCTAGCTGCCTCAAGATAATATAAAGTATTTGGTGAATATTGCTCTTTAAAACTGTAATTTACAATCATCTGCATGTCCAGTCTCTTCTGCCTATGAATGCTTTACTTTAAATTTTAACTTGAATGTATTTTATTTAAATTTATCTTTATTGTTGAAAGTATTACAGATGTCCCCTTTGTTTTTTCCCCATTGACCCCCCTGCATCCAGTATCTGCCCCTCCCAGGCTTTCACCATTCTATTGTCTGTGTCCATGGGCTATGCATATATGCATATAAGTTCCCTGGTTAATCACTGCTCACCCAACCCCCACTCCTGCCTTCCCTCTGAAATTTTTCAGTCTGTTCCATGCTTCTGTGTCTCTGGATCTATTTTGTCCGTCAGTTTATTTTGTTCATTAGATTCCACAGATGAGTAAGATCATGTTGCGAGGAGTTAGAAACAGGGTTAGGTAAACAGGGGAAAGGGTGAAAGAAAGGAAGAAATATGGGCATAATAATTAGAGCCAGCTAAAACCACAGGAACGCTGGTCTTGCAGAAAAACTGGATGCCACAGGACAAGAGTATTTATCTTGCATGTGCAGGTTACAAGAGATGGGGAGGAAGAGGAAAAAGAGAAGAGGAGCACCAGGTGGATTTTGCATTTGTTGCTAGGCAAGGAAGGTAGAAGAAGCCAATCAGAGAGTGACACAAACAGACAAAGAACAGGTCCATAACAAATAAAAACGTCTGGACAAATAAAATAATCTTCGGTGGCAGCCCATTCTTGTACCCTCTCCCCATGTGGGCAGTTTGTATCTGTTTATAATAAATTTCCACACTTTTGCTTAAATCTTCTGGTCCGCAATTCCATTCTTAGATTTTGTGAACTTAGGCTCGTTGTTCGGGTATCAATATGATACTTACCTTTCTCTGATTTCGCTTATCATAGTACTCTCCAGGTCGCCTATGAATGCTTTAATAAAAGGTTTTTGAATGAAAGAAATGAATAAACTCATATTCAAACACTTTCCAGATATCGGAATAAGATGTAATAGGACAAATCTGAAAAGTGTACATATGAGTATAAAATTAAAATATTCAGAGATATACAGAAAGTATGAATATAGAAGTACCAAAATTTAAATGTTCAAATTATTTAGATGCTTTTGACTATCAAAATAACACACTGGTAGGTGTCAGAACTTAATGCTGGAAAAATACAATTAAATATGCACTAATATGGGAGAGTGGCAAAGGTATGACATAAGAATGAGAACTGTGGTAAGTTTATTCGACTTAGTAATTCAACTTACTAGAAGCTATTTTAAGGAAAACACTTTTGTAAACATACATGTATTAAATGTTTGTCTTGATGACTGTATATTTAAAAATAAAAATTAGAAACAATTTAATTTTTTACCAATTTAACAGTGATTATTAAAATCAGGTAAACATGTATGACTATCATACTATTTTTAATGATGGCTTTTTAAATAAACAGGAACACTTTTTATAACTAAACAGTGATAATCCAGAAAACCTAAAAATCTGTGATAATCGTGGTTAAGGTCTATTTTATAAGCTAAAGGTTGCCTCTCTACAAACATTAGAAAAAATAACAATCCAAAGCTAACAATAAATCATTTGAAGGAGGGAAAAAGGCCACAAAAGGGTATTTTCAATTAATACTTATTTTGTTGTTTTCTTTTAAACTAATGTTTTGATTTTCTGCTTGTGCCTGGAGGTGATTTTATTTTATTTTGTTCAGTTTTGTTATTAAGAACTTGACATGACTTTTAAATAAAAATAAACAATCCCACACATTTAAGGGATAGTTGTCCCAGGTTCTATTTGGAAGGGCATATATATTTAATCTAAATATCTGTCTGTTTCTGCAAACCATATTATGCCTTCCAGTTAAAAACTGAGAAGCTAATTAATTAAGGAATTAAGTGAACCATGAAGTCTGCTCTCTACCCATGGTTTTGGTGCTAAGGGGAGACTTTTAGATTTGTCTTAATTTTCTTATTTCTTAATGAATCATTATAATTATTATTGAAAATGATCTTCTGATTTTTATTTGAAAATTTTGCAAGAGTACTGAATTCTAGGGCTCAAAATAGACCTTTACTGCAACGGATGGGTGTTTTGACGATAGAAACAGACATAGTACAAAGAGCAAGAGTGGCTGCTATTCAAGGAAAGAAACAAAATTAATCGCAATAGGAACAGAATCAAGGTGTTAGTTCTGAGGCCATATATTAGAAAGTAAGGCCAAGGGTTGGAAGCTTAAAAAGTCAGGAATGATTTGAAAAGTTAAATTATGAAACATTTCTCAGAAATAGTCTGTAAGAAGAAAAAGAGTACTTTGTTTGCATTTTTATTGTACTTGTTTATGATTGCATGGTTCTAGATCAGTTCCTTTGACTTAGGCACATGGAGCTAGTGTGCTTTAGGTAAAGGGAGAGAGGAGTAGTCTCATCCCTTATTTTCAACAGGGACAATTAAGCAAGTACTTAAAATTTGTATTTGTACATACACAAGACACTGTAGATATGGCAATAGAAAAGAGAAAGTATATGCACTCAAGACATTTATAGAAAAGGCATCTGAATTGGGACCAGAATTATCACATTCACTATCTATTTCCAATGTAAAAGAGCAAAGCCTCCTAAGTAAATATTGCAAAGACTTTAGTTCACCCCCACAAAATTACAAAATTAATTTTTCTTTATCCATATACTAGAGGCCTGGTGCATGAAATTCGTGCACTTGGGCAGTGGTCCCTCAGCCTGGCCTGTGCCCTCTTGCAGTCCGGGACCCCTTGCTCCTTACTGCCCCCTGCAGTGGAGGCGGGAGAGGCTCCCGCCACTGCCGCTATGTTCGCCAGCTGTGAGCCCAGCTTCTGACTGAGCGGCGCTCCCCCTCTGGGAGCACACTAACCACCAGGGGGCAGCTCCTGCATTGAGTGTCCACCCCCTTGTGGTCAGTGCACATCATAGTGACCAGTGGTTCTGCAGCTCAGTCTATTTGCATACTAGGGTTTTATTATATAGAATGTTATCATGTAGTAATGAACTTAAACAATAGGATTGCTCAGTTTACTGTCTTTATATATATATATTTATATGTATAATATAATTTTCTATGTTTATGATAGATATATAAAGAAAATAAATCTGGTTTTAAGAAATAACAACTTTGATTAAAATGTTTATGCAAAAACAGTGAAAGTTCCTACTACTTCAAATCATATGCATTAATTCCTGCATTTGCCAAATGATTCATTTGCCAGGTATCATATATAATAAAAGCCTAATATGCAAATCGACCAAATGGTGGAATGACCAGTCGCTATGACGTGCTCTGACCACCAGGGGGCAGATGCTCAACGCAGGAGCTGCCCCAGCCCACAGGCCCCAGGCCGGCCAAGGTCGATGCCAGTGGGGGCCCCTCAATCATCCCGCTAGTTGCCCCACAGTTCAGCCCTGATCGCCAGCCAGACCTAGGGACCCTACCTGTGCACAAATTTCATGCACCGGGCCTCTAGTCTCTTTAATAATAGTATGTACTGGTCACTACATATCAGATAAGTTGAAGAATATATTGAAACAATATTAAAACTTTAGATCCATACCACAATAGATTCAAATTCAGTTTTTTTCTCTAGTTGTGCAACACTGGGCAAGTTGACTAATCTTTCTGATTCTCAGGCTCTTTGTCTACAAAATTGTGATACAATATATGCATTTCATTGAAGTATTTTAAGAATATAATGAGATTATACCCATAAAACTTAGCAAAGTTTATAGTATTTAGAAAATGCTGAAAATGGTAATTCTTAGTCTCAATTAATATGAAAAATAAATATGAAATATTGATTAAAAAAGCTATTTACTTGTTTTGCATGTTATATGGAAGGATGATCAAGGTAAAGTCATTGGTAATAAAATCTATGTGATCGAGCTGTAAAGATTAGTCATAGAAAAGAATGTCTGCATTAGAGGGACTGGACTGTGCAAGCAAAAAAAAGCACCCAAAAGATTCTTTAGCCATAATTATCATCTTTAAAATTATATCTATTCCCTAAATAAGTGGGACAATGAAAGCTCAGAAGGGTTATTAATGTAGCCCAGTGTTTCTCAAATTATTGACGGTGAAAGGATCGGTTATATTTACTTCCAATTCATCAAGTACTAATACTTTTATAAAATATCATAGAAGATACCATCAAAATGAAAAAGAATAAAAAACTTGCATATGTTCTCTAATTGTTTTATTGGAGCACATATTAAAATTATTAAAATTACAGTTTAATAAATGTAACAAAAATAGGTAAAAGAGAAAAAAGAAAATGATTATAAATACTACATATATCATTAATTGACAATGTGTGTATTGGTGATTAATATAGTAACTCTTATATGTACAAGTTTTGTACTTTCTCATGATAGAGTAAACAAATTTTTTGAATTTAAAGCAATTCCTCATTTTAAATATCTATATACATTTTGAATAAATGTATAAAGTGTATATCAATATTTAAAGTTTTTAATGTGACAAATGATCTGAATTTCTATAGTTAATTAATATAAGTTGGATTGTTGTCATTATTTGCATAGGATAATATGTATTTAAATATATCTATGTTTTGTTTGAATGATGCTCTAAGTAACCAATATCACAGAAGCATATTAATAGAAATGAAAGAAGATATTTTATTCTATGAAAAGATTGTACTTTATTTATTCATCCACCTGAAGGCAAACACATTTCTATGCTGCCAACGTGATGATCATTTAACGTTGCCTTTTCTCTTTCCTGGCAGTTATTTCATCCTTATGGAATCAGGAAATCAAACACGTGCTTCAGAATTTCTCCTCCTGGGATCTTCTGCAAAGTCAGAGATTCTGTGTATTCTCTATGGGTTATTTCTGTCCACATATCTGGTCACATTCACTGGGGACCTGCTCATCATCCTGGCCATCAGCTCAGACTCCCACCTCCACACACCATATTCTTGGAAGAAGATATTTTTAAAAATCTTTCAGTAAGCTCTGTACATTTATCTTTAACTTCCATCCAAAATGATGCATGTGATGCTGTATTTTCAAAGTTTATCTTCAATTCTCATCAGTAGCCAGTTTCACCAATCTATCCTATAAAACTTATCTCAGTTAAATGTAAATCAGCTTTCATTTAAAGGAATAAAATCTGGGTCCACAAGTTTCTTAAGCATTGATTTCCTTTTGATGGAAAATGAAATCAAAATGATATATCAAATGATTAAGGTGTTTATTTGCAACCTTTTTAAAAATGTGCAACATCAAAATCATTACCACCTCATTTATAATTGTTAAGTTATGGAATGTCTTATAACAATCTATAGATACTATTCTAAATTTTAAGCTCTTGTATGTGTCCGTGATTTTAACTATCATTGAAAACACATAAATTTCTTCATTACATAGAAATAATAAATAATGAAAAAACATTAACTATATCAGACTGATGAGCAAGTCTGGCTGTCCAAGTCACTCCCATAAAAAGCTGTGACAAAACCAGTTTATCTTAAGGAATTATTTAGAGTTTGTTCCATATTTCAAGTATCTTGACAAAACATTTTTATAAATTAACCCACATATTTCTGTATGCAATACCAGTTAATTATGATCATCTTGCTTATTATCATATAATTAAAAGAATATTTTCAAATATAATACATAGCCTTTACAAAATTCACATCTAAACCAATTTTATAAACTATATAGTTGACAGCTGAATTTTTTGTTGTTTTTGACAATACTTTCTCTGTGAAGAAATAGTGTACCAATTTATATTCTGGCACAAGTTTTGTATTCTGGGTAACTTTCCCACAGAACAGTACTTGTGCATAAACCTTTAATTCAAAACCACATTGGTTGACAATGTTGATTTCAGTTATGCCTAATTCAGGGCTAGTTGTGTTTGTCAGCAATTATTCCGAAAATAGTGCTTCAATCATATCACCACAGTGTTTACATGTTACAGAAATTCTAAAAGAATTACCATGTTATGCTATGAATTAATCAAGTTGTAATAAAACATGCTTTACTAGCTTACTTTTTCCCAGAGGTTAGTGTCCTATATATCATTAGCCAGTTCTTGAATATGTCAAGCTATAGTCTTATTGGAAAGGGGTACTTGAGCCACCTGCTTTGCATAGAAACGTTTCCAGGTAAACTTTGATACAGTTGTTCTCTTTTAGTATCTTTCATACTAGTTTCTCCGTAATTGTATATGGTGTTTTTATTCTTAGGAAACCAGAGTGCTGCATTATACAAAGCCTGCAAAGCAAGTAATGTTTATATGTAGACTACTGAACATCTGCTACTGTCAGATGTTTATTTTAATACTCTTCCTTTCAAAGAATCCTTGTGGTTTGGATATATTTCTTTACGCTGTGTATGTAAATGCCAGTGAAGTTTTGATGGTTTAATTGCTTGAGTAGCTAATTCGTCGTGGCAAATAACACATTCTTTTCCTCATCACATCATCACAATTATAGCTACAAAATAAATTTAAAATACAAGGGATAATAGTTCTGAGTAAAACTAGCTTGACCTCTTTGGTCTTTATTTCTATGAAGCAACTTTGATTATCACTATTTAATATAACTACTGCAAAAAAAGTGGGTCATTTGTTGACTAAAAAAGTCCTGTGAATCTGCTTTTACCATGTGTAAATTAGGGTTAAAATTTCTTTTTTATTCCTTGAGATAACTTCCATTATTAACAACAACGAGAAAAAGCTAACTATATATGTCATTAACATTTTTATTATAGACCTACTATTTAATTTATGTTTACCACATATATTTATAAATAGTGTCTAACTGTTCTACAAAGCTTGTTACAATAGAAAAATAAGGAAGAAAAGAAAAGGCATTTCTCAATCTCTTTTCCATTTCTTGCTTCATAAAGGCAAAAATTTTCAAATCTTCCCAGTAAATTCTTTTATTTTTAATCAAGTATGTCTAAGTAGTACAGTTCTTCATTTAACTCTCACTCTCCCTCCCTTCCTCCCTCTATCTCCCTCCCTCCCTCTCTCCCTCTCTCCCTCCCTGCCCCTCTTCCTCTCAATCTTTCTTTGTCTCTCTCTTCTAGCTCTCCTTCAGTTAGTTCTAATCTTTTGACCTCCCATTTTTGAAGATAAGAACCTAGCTCTCTTTCACCTTCCTGCTCCACAAAATACACAGACACATTTCATCCACCTAATATACTGGTATATTAAATTTGGTTAGATCGATATTCAATGTCACATTAGTATGGCCATGGCAATGCTAGTCACATCTGAGCCACATAGTAATGCAATGTAATATGACTGCTTTTCCTCTCCCCCACTTTCTCTTTTTCCTAGAGATAGTAACTGTCTTGTTTTATACATTTATTTTATTTTCCATGTACTTACTAGCAATTCTACACTAATGTACTTCATTGTTATAAAATTTTGCTCAATATTGTCAAACTCATTCTCTTCAATCGAGTCTGTATTTTTTGGGTGAAATCTGCAGTGGATCTTCCTAATTTGCTCCAGTCTGGCCAGGTTTCTTTGGAGGCTGCTGATCATATTTCACTGTGGACTATCTACATGTCATCACGCCTCTCTCCAGTGCTGGACACAGGTTTCTGAATTGCTTGAGTCTGTCTGGGTTATTGCAACCTTAGATGAGGAATAGTCCTTATTTGCTTCTTGAGGAAGGTGTGTAAGAGGTAAATTTTTTGAGATCTTTCATGTCTAAAATCTTTATTTTATCTAATGTTTAATTTACTTTTTAAAAAGCAACTGGGTATAAAACTTTTTAATCAGAAACGAGTTTCTCTAAAATTCTGAAACCTGTTTATTGGCCTTTGGTTTTCAGTTTTGCTGTTGAGAAATCTGGTGTTGCTCTTTTTCTTGGATGTTTCACTTTTCCTTTTCACAAATGATAGGCAGTTCTTTCTCCAGGGCTTGAAATTTCATGAATAAGTGCCTTTGTGTAGGTCTTTATTAATCCATTTTGCAGGGCACTGAAATGCGCTCTATCAATTTGGAAACTGTTCTTTACATAGAGAGCATTACGCTAAGTGAAATAAGTCAGTTGGAGAAAGATAAATGTCACATGATCTCACTCATTTGTAGAATATAATGAACAACATAAACTGATGAACAAAAACAGATCCAGAAACAGAGCAGCATCAATCAGACCGTCACACCTCAGAGGGAAGGCTGGGGAGGGGAGGGGTCCGGAGGAGAGATCAACCAAAGGATTTGTATGCATGCAGACAAGCATAACCAGTGGTCACAGACACTAGGGAAGTGTAAGCATGAGCGAGGAGGTGGGGGGGGGGCAATGGGGGATAAAGACACATATGTAATACCTTAGTCAATAAAGAAAAAAATAAATTAAAAAAGGAAATCTTATTTCAATTAATATTTGGATAATATCTGTATTCATTACTCTTAGTATTTGGAAGTTGTCAATTGTCTCTGTAGGTCCTCTACTTTATCTTCCTCTTCTGATTTTTATTCCTAATTATTTTTTTTAATCTTAGGATTTATTTTTGTTTTCCTTTTTACTATTGAAGTTTTATTTTCTGTCCTTGTGGATTTAATTTCCAAGAGCTTCTTTTTGTTTGTTTCCAAGAGGATTCTTTTTTCTTAGAATCCTGTTACAATTTCATGGATTCACAAACACACACAAAAAAAATCCTTAATGTTTCTGATGTTAGTGATGCTACAATTTTAATTATCTTCTTTCTCTATAATCTCTTTCTTTCACTGATTTTTTTTTCTCTTTGTCTGTTTGGATCTTTGATTTTTCTTTTAGATGCTTTTCTTAACTCAGCAATCATTGGTTATTCATTCATATTTAATTTTGAGTAGGTTCCTTTGATACCTATGACCTTCATTCTAACAGGACCTGACTGGTCCACCTCATTAAGAAACCCCCAATACCACTACCCTTAAATCTGTTTTTATTGGATTGGTTTGGTCACATTCCCAAAAGAACATTTATCCAAACTTTTCCTTGGAAGAGAGTGGAGAGAGGTATGTATATGGCTACCAGCCTTTGAGATTCTAGTAGGGAAATAAAATAGTGAGCTTTCAATATTTATTATTAAACTCTCATTTAAACATACACTTGCACCACACTAACACCAAGAAGAGCAGAGTCAGTCTTAGGAGCAAAGATTGCCTTGTGAGAGACTGAAGCTGGGAGGGAGCCATTCCTACCTAGCATATTGCAGATTTGGGAAGTTTACAGATATGCCAATGACAGTCCTTTGGAAATGCTGATGTCCAAATGCAGAGAGATCATATGCATCAGTGATTCTTAAATTAGAGCTATTTGTTTAAGATTATTACGAAGTCATTAATTTAGACAACACGAAAATGGCAAGTTTATTTTAAAAATCAAGAATAACACCAGGGATTCATGTAGATGGAGAGAGGAAAATGGGTCTGGTTTTGGACAAAAGGGGCAGATATTAACATGCTAGCCCCGTGTTCCATCAGGTTCAGCCACAAGCAGGACAGACAGTGAAATTCTCATAGATTTTCTGACTCCTGTATATGTCTTCCATATTAAGTATTGATTTTAACACAGAACTAAATGCAGTTACATGAATGAAAGGACATTTTGGGTTAACCATCCAATTATATGAAGCACATTTTTGTTTTCTATCTGCATACCACATTTCCTTGATTCTAGAACACCTTCAATTATAAAATGCACTAGTGATTTAATAGTTTTTAGAGGAATGTAGCTTCTATCACATTAAATGTACATACTAAAAGATGTATTTCAATTTCAGAAACTAAGAAAACTTTCACATTCTATCGTTGAAAACCCCAGAAAAAAAAAAAAAGCATTTACTTTTCTGTATTTGCAATTCAAGCACACCTTCACATAGAAACTAACACCTATGATTTCATTTTCATAGATGGTACTGCAAGCATTTCCTCTAAGGAAAGAGAGGCCACTGGCAAGTCCTCCTCACAGAGTTGGCTTATTCAAGTAAAAAGCACAGTCTTTTGCTTGTCTAAGAATTAAAAATGCCAACAGAGGTCATTTAAATGCATTGTTCTGAGAAATACAAATGTTGTTTTATTTTCTCTAAATTGGAAAATATCTTACCTAATAATAGACAAACATGTAAATTGACCATACCTTCGCTACACTAACCAGCCAATCAGGAGAGTATGCAAATTAACCCAACAAAGATGGCGGTTAATTTGCATATGTAGGCTCTAAGCAGCGGAGCGAAGACTGAAGACTGAAGGCGGCTCTGGCAGGAGTGAAGGCCTGGGTCCCAGGTGCCGGAGGAAAACCGGTGCCGGCAGCCAGGAGAAGGGAAGGCCTATTGCACGAATCTCTTCGTGCAACAGGCCTCTAGTATAAATATATTTGTCTAGTGATGATCTTAAATATCACAGTTTTTCCCTGGTTATCTCTATAATGATATGGAAGTCTGTGTTTCAAATATGCCACTGATTGCAGAAACAAGACCAATGTTTCTCCTGGCTACTGGAGTCTCATGCAAGGTCATCTTCATGCACTTACCAACATTCCTAGGTCATTGAGTGGGAAGGGTGGCACATATAATTTTCACAGCTTTAACACATTGTTTGCAGGTAGTTTTTAATTGCGCGCTAACAGGTGGCGCGGGCCATTTTTGCAGTTGAATAGATTGATTACCGTTATACCTGGAAGTACATACATAATTCACCATTGTATGTGTTAGAGACCCAAATTTTGTCCTTTGGAATTTGTATATCTGCATGTTAGCATCCATTTAGAGCAATAAAAAAGTATAAAAATAAACGTATTTATACATTACCCGCATTCTACCGCTAGTCCATAAAAAACGTATTAATACGTGTCCCGCGCTCTACTACCAGTCAACGTAAAACATATAAATACGTTTCCCGCATACGATGTGTTAAATTATCACATAGCTGGATGCACAGTAAGTGCTGTATAAACACCCTCCTTGGATGTGAGTGTCTATCCCCAGGAAGTACCCTGGATGAAGAGGTGGAAGAAAGTACCTGGATATTGTTGTTCCCATCACCATTCTTTGGTTTGCCTCTTCCATTATACAGTAATTAGCATGGAGGCCACAGCCCCATTTTTAATGATCACCGGAGAAATGTGAAAAGTTTAGCCACTTGACAAATCATAGTCCATTATAGAATAAAATGATTTTTGGGAGATAATAATAATTCTATTGCTTTAAATAAATTAAGATATTTACATGAGACATTTTGGTTTTAATGAAAAGGGAGATACCATACAAAGCTAGAATATATGTAAAATAATCTTCTTTATTATGCTCCATGCTTCAAGAACACTATCCATTAACTACACAATAGAATGGCCAAGAGAAAATGGAAGAACTGTACCTGATCTTGCTTGGGTTTGTTATTCATTCTCTGGCTTTCATTGTTCAGGTCCAGAGTCAGTCATTTGTTAGCAATTCATACATATCTTCAAAGGTAGCACTGAACAAGAAAGAAGCAATATCAGTCTCTTTCATGGCAATTACCATTCTTCCTTTTTATTGACTTTATTGGGCTGACATAGGCTAATAAAATTATATAGGTTTAGGTATACAAGTCTCTAAAATATCATCTGTATCTTGTATTGTGTGTTCACCACCACAAGTCAAGTCTCCTTCCAGCACCATTTATCCCCCCTATACTATCTTCTACTTCCTCCATCCCCTTTCCCTCTGGCAATCACCATAATACAGCCCATCCACAGGCTGGAGTATGACAAGATACCATGTCAGTGCATAATTAACTATATCTGTTTTTGCATAAATCATTATATATCTTTTCATTGTAAGAGTTAGATATGAAAACAATGTATTTCCTATCCACTCAGTGCTAGGCTAGAAGTTATTTCAAGAGCATACAAATGCTATAACAGAGAATACAGAGTCCATAACATCCGCCCCCATAACATCTGGTACATATTTCAAGTATGCTTTTTAGACCCTGTTAGATATTTTTGCTACTATATTTTTCTCATCATTTATTTTTTTAACTCAACCCATCATTATTTCCATCCTCATCCTTTATGATATGTTTTTCTTTAACAAAGATGCATTAACTCACATATGCATTCATTTATTCTCTCACTCAACAGCCATATATTTCACACTTACTCTGTGAAAGACCATGCTTTAGACACAGGTAATATCACAGATAATATCCCTGCCTTGTGAAAGGTACAAATAAGTGATAAGTATGATTGCAATTAGGGAAAGATCACTATTCATTGGGCTTGAATGTTTCTCTCTCTTCCTGAGCTGGTGTCAAAATGTTGTGTAGAGCTGTGTATAAATGAGGTATCAACATTTTTCTCTTCAGACAACTAATCAGAGGGAGTTCCCAGGACTTCCAATGTAGGTCAGATATAAATATGTAAGGCACGAACCACATAGCCCAAGAATACTACAGCATACATTTTTACCATTCAAAAGGCTCTCAGCTTTTTCTCATTTGTGATCGTTGCAATCATATACACTGTATGTTGGCATGACTCCTCTTGCCGGAGACCAATTCCAGCATGTCATAACTTCAAGAGTTTCATCAAAAGGTTGATGAGACTTGGGGACTCAACAGGGTTGAGTCACACATGTAGTCACCTGTTGGGAATGGCTGAAGGCATTTCCCCAAACCTGAATAAGATACATTAAATTGATTCTTGGCTGACAGATAGCTAAAAGGCATCTTAATCTACATGTTATTGCCTCCTACTGGCCAAACACCTGAACAGCCATAGGCTAATTCCCCCATTCTGACAATGGACTCTATACCAAACCCTGACCCTTTGAAGTGTATATCTCTGCCTCGCCTCAGGACAAGTTGTGTTAATAAAAAGCATGGGGTCCTGGGGCGGAGAGAACCTAAGACCTTAGACTTTAAGACCTTAGAACTTAGCTCCTTTAGCTAAGCTCCTCTGATCCCCAATGCCTTTCAATATTATATTTCGTCTCCAGACTCTTTATTAGTCTCTGGATTACTCTTAACATCTACGCACAGCCTTCTCCAGATTCCTGAACCCTTCTTGATGCTGGGACAAGAACCCCAGCAACCTCTTAAAGTATGGAACACAGAATTGAATAAATAACATTGATGTGTTCTTAGTGCACAACACACAGCGAGATGACTAGTATCCAGAGGCTTTTGATAATTAAACTCACCCTAAATCACATGACTTTATTGAAACTTTCACCCTACCACTGATTAAACTAACGACAGTCAGTGAATATCCAAAAGTTTTCTCATATATTGCTATCTTGTTCCATTCTTCTACAGATAGTTTTATTGTATCCAAGGGCAGAAAATCACGTTTCTAAGAAATTCCAACTGGCAACTTTATTTTAAAATGTATACATTTTTAAAGATCTTATTCTCTATGTATAGCACCTCTATACATACAACTAGAACATGGTAGATGTTCAATCAACATATATTGAGTGAATGCAGGGAGTTTAGTTTCTAACTGACTTGTATACTTTTTTAAAACATATTTTATTGATTTTTTACAGAGAGGAAGAGAGAGGGAGAGTTAGAAATATCGATGAGAGAAAAACATTGATCAGCTGCCTCCCACACACCTCCCACTGGGAATGTGCCTGCAACCAAGGTACATGCCCTGGACCAGAATCGAACCGGGACCTTTCAGTCCGCAGGCTGCTGCCCCATCCACTGAGCCAAACCGGCTAGGGCTGACTTGTATATTTTTTAGTTAAATCCAAACTCAAATAAAACCCTGAGAGTTCTTACTCATATGAAATGTGGCCTTTCTATTGTTACTCACATGCTTTATATCAAAGACTTGATGAAATATAATGAAGACAAAAGAGCCAGATAGTCTCATGGTTCTGGCCTTATTTGTTTCAATTCCCTTGAACTTTCTTATATGTAAGAAAGCAGCTTTGTTAACAGACTTCCTTGTGATTTTGAAGAATGATGAGAATACTTCAAACTAACTCTTCACTTTTAATTTAATTATATTGATGGAGCCTTACACTGAGAGTAACACTAGCTATCAATCAACTTTACCTACTTCTGTGCTCTGGAAAAACTCATCTCCGTTCTTTCCCCCCTCTTTTATCACTGTCTTACTTTTTGTGTTTAAGCAAAGATCAACCATTTTCCAAAGAAATGTCAGTATTCAGTTCGAATTCATTTCGGGTGGCCAATGCAATTGGATGCATATTTCCTATGATGTAGCTCATCATTTACCATTTCATTTGCATTGTTTTTTTGTTTGTTTGTTTGTTTTGCTTTTGTTGCTGTTGTTAATCCTCACCCAAGGATATTTTTTTCCACTGATTTCCAGAGAGAGTAGAAGGGAAGGAGAAGGAGAGAGAGTGATGAAAAAACACTGATTGGTTGCCTCCCACATTTGCCCCTACCAGGCAGGGAATGAACCTGCAACCCAGGTACATGCCCTTGACAAGGAATTGAACCCAGGACCCTTCAGAGTGTAGGCTGATGATCTCTCTACCACTGAAGCACATGTGCCTGAGCTCATTTGCATTGTTTTCTTCACAATTGGAATGCATTTGTAATCAATACCTTTTTTTATGAGGGATGATTATTTCTTAACCAAAGGTCATCACACAAAAATTTTCAAGAAAAAGGGATAAGAAATAGTTTGCACCAGGTCAAGTAAATGGACTAGCCACCCTTCACACTCTAATGCAGCCTAAATATCTATTTTAGTTGCAGCACAAACTTTACTGATGAAAACTTCACACTTAATTACAGTCCCATATAAGGCAGAGTTATTACATGTGATGTGAAGAGATGGTAGGAATGTGGCAATTGCCTTTCAGGTGGTAGTCTTATTGTTTTATAA
This sequence comes from Myotis nattereri, assembly GCF_964212035.1. Lineage (NCBI taxonomy): Eukaryota > Metazoa > Chordata > Mammalia > Chiroptera > Vespertilionidae > Myotis > Myotis nattereri. Next base: position 23,772,404 of record NC_138088.1, read on the forward strand.
ATTACATGACGTCAAAGTAATTAATTGAAGTTCCTAAAGCTACATTTTTATAACACAAAAAAAGAGCAAGAACTTGACATTTTTCTACTGAAATATTACTATGTGAATGTTAAATTTGATAAAACAAAAACTTTTTTATAACATGAAAAACAATGTTCTAGGTGTTTGATTTGTAACAGTTCCTATAAACCTATATTTTATAAATGAGGAAACTGAACACAATGCAGTCAAGTAAATTGTCCAAAAAGAACTAGTAATGCATTGTCTAGATTTAAGCCCAAGCCACTAATGTCAAGTCCATGATCTAAAAAAAACCCCACCTTACTGCCTCTCTTAAGAAGGAATGCATGCTATAGATGGATGCAAATTTCTTCTTGGTTAATTTTTATTTCTATCAAAGTAAAAGTTTTCAAATAAATTTCATCACCAACCTTTACTTTCCTATATAGTATCACAATCATTGATATTAAGTCAGTCAGTGTTTAACTTGACAGTGTTATCTTAACTATGAAATAATAAATGAAATGACATTTATTTTGGAGATTCTAGTAGATAGGGATGTTCAGTCTCTAGATATAAACAGGAGCCAAATATTTATCACTAATTTGGAACTAATATATCACTTGATAAGTCTAGATTTTAGAATTTTAGGCCTTAAAATAAGGCAGGTAACTTATATTGATTGAGCCTTATACTGCAAGTAACAATAGCCATCAGTCAATTTTACCTACTTCTGAATAGTTGAAACTTATGTTTTGTCTTTATCACAATCTTCAACATAATTATATGTATCATTTATTGAGCACATCCTATATGATTTACAAACATTATCCCATTTAATTTTCACAAATCAATAAGTAGGTGTTATTTTTAGTTGAAAAGACTGAAGTTCAGGAAGATTAAAGTAACACTCCCAAAATTCCACCAATCACCAATCCCTGAAGGAGGAGGTGGTGGGGCCTGGTTGGGACCCTGATTTATCTGACTCCGAAATTCACATACTCCTCATTATATAATTAAGGCAAATAAAGTGATAGAAATTTCACTTGATATCTGGATCAGAGTTTCTATTAGTAGAGGTCAGGCAAGAAGACAGAAATCACAGCAGTGATATCAACAGGGAGAACTTAAGATTAAAAAAAAAATACTAACAACATATAAAGTTGTTGCTTATGTAATTGAAAGGGTAAAAAGAGAAATGTAAGATATCACAGAGGGCACAAGTGCAGGAAGCAGCAGCCACTCCTATTGTGGGTGGCACAAAGAGGGGCGGGAACATGGAGAAGAGATTAGAATTGCTAAAATGCCGAGAGGGAACCCATACAGGTGAGACCCAGCCCTCCCAAGAGAAAACAGTGCTTGCCTGGTGCTGGCTTGTGTGGAGCAGGGAAAGGTGAGAACAGTTTGGAGGGTGTTGGAAAAACAGCTAACTGGTTCAGCTACTGCTATGGGAGGGCTCAGCCACTGCTGCACTTAGGACGCACTGCTGATGTGTCACATTCACCATCAGCGGGAGTCACAGACAGGCAGGAAGCAAGTCCCATATCCCTCCCCTAGCCTTGAGCTAGCCCGCCCCTCCTTATTAGTGGAGCCTTAACTACAGCCAAAAAGTACTGAAGAAATGTGGACTGAAGAGCACCCGTTTATACCTTAGAAAGCAGAGACTAGAAGGTGAGTTTGGAGGTGAAATACAGTAATTTAATAACTGGCACCATGTTAAAATTAATTATGGATATCACCGATAGCACTTCAGGATGGGCCTTTCATTCATCCTGATATCTGTGGGCCAAACTGTGTGCATAAGTGGTGATCGTGGATTTTTTTAACTAAATTATTTTTACTTTCTTTCTTCATCTCTACTTTTAAATTTTCTAATATCCTAACTACATTCCTTTCCATGTTGATACTTTTATCGCCTGCAATATCAATGCATGGTTTATAAGGAGTGGATAATAAAATAAAAATTCAAAACAGGGGAGGGAGGGCTCAGCCAGTGTGGCTCAGTGGTTGAGTACACTGACGAACCAGGAGGTCATGGATCCATTCAGAGAACATGCCCAAGTTGCAGATTCACTCCCCATTAGGGGGCGTGCAGAAGGCAGATGATCAATAATTATCTCTCACTCTACTCTCCCTTCGTCTCTGAAATCAATAAAAATATGTTATTAAAAAAAGAGTCCTGAAGGATCTTAGAAATTTTAAAAAAGTGGTGGGGGGTTTGAATGTGAAAAAAAATATTCTCCTACCTAGTAAGTTCAAACTTTACAATTCCACCCTAACCAGTTAGGCTCAGTGGATGGAGCGTCGGCCTGGGGACTCAAGAGTCCCAGGTTCGATTCCGGTCAGGGGCATGTGCCTTGGTTGCGGGCACATCCCCAGTGGGGAGTGTGCAGGAGGCAGCTGATCGATGTTTCTCTCTCATCGATGTTTCTAGCTCTCTGTCCCCCTCCCTTCCTCTCTGTAGGAGATCAATAAAATATATTAAAAAAAAATTACAATTCCACAAATAACTTATGTATTTGAGATAAAATTTTAGGTGACTTTTATTTTAACCCTCTTTTTAAAAAATATATTTTATTGCCGAAACCGGTTTGGCTCAGTGGATAGAGCGTCGGCCTGCGGACTGAAAGGTCCCAGGTTCGATTCCGGTCAAGGGCATGTACCTGGGTTGCGGGCACTTCCCCAGTGGGAAATGTGCAGGAGGCAGCTGATCGATGTTTCTCTCTCATCGATGTTTCTAACTCTCTATCTCTCTCCCTTCCTCTCTGTAAAAAATCAATAAAATATATTTTTAAAAAAATAAAAAATAAAATAAAAATATATTTTATTGATTTTTTACAGAGAGGAAGGGAGAGGGATAAAGAGTTAGAAACATCGATGAGAGAGAAACATTGATCAGCTGCCTCCTGCTCACTCCCCACTGGGGATGTGCCTGCAACCAAGGTACATGCCCTTGACCGGAACCGAACCTGGGACCCTTGAGTCCATAGGCCGACGCTCTATCCACTGAGCCAAACTGGTTAGGGCTATTTTAATCCTCTTAATGGAAGGTAAAGAGGAGAATATTCCTCATGTATCCAGAATCTATACTACATACTTCTCCCTGATACATAAAGTAGACAGCAAAATAAATTATACGCATTCTCACAATTGTATTGGTTTCATAAATAGTTTATTAAATGTAATTTTCTTATATACTATTCCTGTTGCTAAAATTATTTTTGCCTTTAACAATAGTACTTGGCAAGAATTCAATGTAAGATAAATAATCAGTGTGAAATCATATTTACTTTATGAGAACTCTGCCAATGCCAAAGCATATAGATCAAATTCATGTCATTTCCTTTAACTGATGCTGGAATATAGTGCTGAAAGCAAATATAATCAATACATATTTATTAAGTTCCTACAATGTGCCAGGGTCTAAACACTGGGAATTCAAAATAGAATAAAGTACATAGTATGTAGATATGGAAGAGATTAAAGAATTATGGAAAATATTATGTACAACTCTTTGCTGATAGATTTTAGTATCAAGATGGAATGGGAGTATTTAGAAAACATATTATAAATAATTCAAGAGGGGGAAAGTGCTCAACCATTTTTACTCATAAATGAATCACAATTTGTCATAAAGTGAAAGTCAATAGGGTGGCAGAGCCAAATGGTTTAACAAACATGCTCTAGCTCATTTTTAGGTCTCAGCATTTTATTAGATTAAAATATATATTATTTGATAGAAAAACAGAATAGAAAATTTTCAAGTCATTCCAAATTAACACATAAGTGCAACATATACCTATTTTCTATCTCAACTATTAGAGGAGAAACCATGGTTCCTGCTCCTTTGCCCCCCAATGTGGAGGAAATATGTATTAGTTTAACAGGCTTACTACTATCAATTCACCACCTCAATTACCTATGGAAAGAGGAGTACATTTTTGTTGAGTGAGTTCAGGCTAGGAAATAGGCATAAATACTCCCCTGATGTTCTCCTTCTCTTTCTTTGGAGTTTGTTTGTCACAGGGGTGGGAACATCTGGCCCCAGAGCTGTATATGGTCCACAAAATCATTTGGTCTGGCCCTGCCAAGGTATTAGGGGTGAATTAATTAAATGTTTGACCAAATATAGCAGGATAATTTTTAAGGTGATAATTTTGCATGGTCTGCAAATGATGTTACAAACATTCAAATGGCCCTTGGCAGAAAAAAAGGTTCCCCTCCCCTGAAAGAGTATGCTGTCTGGTGTGTTATTTGAAGTAAGCTAAATAGAGTATTTGCTGTGTGGAGGGCACCTGTAGTTTTCCAGCATCATCAATGACTAGCTAGACAAGTCTAATTCTGAGACCTAGATTTAGTAACTTAATTATTTTATAACATCTAGCCATATCTTTCCATCCATTTTTTTTCCTGTAAATAACTGGTATTTTAGCTTTATTTGTTTTCACCATTAGCAATGATATTTGTGGAGCTTTATACAATCTCAACACTAATCAGTATCATTTACTTTGGAGCTGAAAAGTTTGTTTTACCTTCTTTCTTAAAGAATAAAATATCAACTACGCTTGTGGAAAATAAAGTAGAAAGGAGAAATGAATGCCTCTCTCGATCAGATATTAAAATATATCACAATGCTCTTGTAAATAAAATGTGTAACTACTAAATCATCTTACCTGTCACATCTGTTGGTATGTCAGGTGTCTAGAGATAATGTAAATCTCTAAAAATATCCAGTAGAGGATGAGCATGATAAGGTTTTATGTACAATTCTCTTTTGCTCCCTTTATCATTCCCAAGGCTGCATTATAAAAACTGCAACTATCTTTTCTTTGAAACCTTTTATATATATATATATATATATATATATATATATATATATAAAGGGAGAGGGAAGGATAAAGAAAATAAGCAGAAAAGCAATCTAAGTTTTCAATGAAACTAGGAAATATAAAACACACATAAAGCAAACTGTATGAAAAAAGGCTGTTCAATACAGAAAAACTGGACCTGGTTTATGTAGATGTTCAAAAGAAGACCTATGTTTTGCAAGATTTCAGGAAACACATATTTGTCAAAAGGAGACCGTACTTTCCACGAGGACAAAACCTATCACCCCAGGACAGGGGAATGTGGGTTTCTTATCAGCGTGTCGCCGAGGCCACTTGAAACCTTGGAACAGGGGAGAAAATGAGCTAAAAGTGAAGCTATAATAATGTGCTATCTCTTTGCAAGAAGCAGAACATCGGAGTGATAGTAGAAAGAGGAAAGTTAGAATCAGCTCGACAGTGTATTATCTTAGTTATATGAACACCATCTTGCCGAATACAATGGTCTGTTCTTGATCTTCATTTTGCTGGGCATAAAACTGTATTTGACAAAATAGCCTAATCATTCCCAATCAAAAACCCTTTCTTCCTTTGTCTCTGATACATCAAACATGCTTCATTTTAACCCCAATTCCTTTGTAACTCATCATCATCCTTTGCTATCTCCTCCTCTTTTTCTCCTAAATATTGAATCTCTTTGTGCCCAGTCCACAATTCTTTTCTTTTTGTCTAATAATATTCTCTGCTTAAGTCCTACAATTAGTACCATTGATATGCTGATAACTCCAAGGTTTATCTGCAGCCCTAACATCTCCTTGATAACTTGATTAATAATGTACTCCCTGCTTAACTACTCTACTTGACTGTTCAATAGTAAGCTGAAAATAAGCTTCTCCAATTTCCATAAATGAATTCCCAATTCTCAATCTTTTCTACACCCACATGTTCCTCAGGAAAACGTAAAAGGAATAAGGTAAAAAAATAAAAGGATCTCCTGATTCATACAATTACTCAGGACAAAGACATAGTTGTCATCTCTGAGTACAATCTATCTTATTTCAAGGTGGATCATTAAAGTAAGATAATCCCAGAACAAGTTGTGGGCCAAAAGTAAATGTGTGATTTTTAAAAATGCGGGGTAGGATGTTGAAGGCACACAGGAGCCAAACTGAAGGAGCTCACAATGAGCCAAAACTTGAACAATTTAGTCAACAATATAAATACTGATAATATTGCATTTTAATGTATAGAGCCACCTATAGATGCTAAAATTAGGGGGAAATTTGAAGAAAAATGTGTCTTGAATATCCTCAAAGTTTTTCCTCCAAGATATATTTCTGTACTACAAAGATTAGGTGAAAGTTTGAAAAACATAAAACATAGTTTGAGTAGCCTCAAAATGTTTCCCCTAGCCGAAACCGGTTTGCCTCAGTGGATAGAGCGTCGGCCTGCGGACTGAAAGGTCCCAGGTTCGATTCCGGTCAAGGGCATGTACCTGGGTTGCGGGCACATCCCCAGTAGGAGATGTGCAGGAGGCAGCTGATCGATGTTTCTCTCTCATCGATGTTTCTCTCTCATCGATGTTTCTAACTCTCTATCTCTCTCCCTTCCTCTCTGTAAAAAATCAATAAAATATATTTAAAAAAAAATGTTTCCCCTAAAATATACTTCTTTACTACAAACGTTAATTTGTTAATATATAATATAGAAATTCAGCTGACACCTTCATAACCAATCAAGTTCAATATTCTAAGTAATAAGACTATCCTACCAACCTCATGAACTTTAATAAGATGCACTGAAAAGGATGCAAATTGTGGTTATGCCAATTCTTGTCCAAACAGCATGGCTTCATCTCATTCTGTCATGAGAAAACATCAGACAAATCCAAATTGAGAAACATTCTACAAAATGATGGATAATTCTTCAAAAGTACCGAAACATGAAAGAAATGGAAAGATTAAAAAACTACTGAAAATTGGAGGACACAAGGAAGAAATATAGATTCAGCACAACACTTCACACATATGATAATGCCCCAAATCCAGAACACTAACAAGAAATGCTGGCAACAACGTGGAGCAACAGGAGTTCTTATTCCTTCTTGGTAGCAACGCAAAGTGGTACAGCTACTTTGGAAGACATTTTGGCAATTTCTTACAAAAGTGAACATTCTCTTATATGACCCAGCAATCATGCTCCTTGATATTTATACAAATGATTTTTTTTAAAATATATTTTATTGATTTTTGCAGAGAGGAAGGGAGAGGGATAGAGAGTTAGAAACATCGATGAGAGAGAAACATTGATCAGCTGACTCCTGCACACCCCCTACTGGGATGTGCCCGCAACCAAGGTACATGCCCTTGACCAGAATCGAACCTGGGACCCTTGAATCCACAGGCTGATGCTCTATCCACTGAGGAAAACTGGTTACGGCTACACAAGTGATTTAAAAACTATGTCTACACAAAGAAATCTATGTGGATGTTTACAGCAGATGTATTCAGAATTTCCAAACATGGAAGTAACAAAGATATCCTTCTGTAGATAAATAAATTAATAAACTGTGGTACATCCAGACAACACAATGGTGAGTTTTTTTTCTCACTTTTTTTAAACTTTATTGTTGAAAGTATTACATAGGTCCTCTTTTCCCCCCATTATCCTCTTCCAGCCCGTTCCTGTATCACCCCCCCCCCCAGGCCCTTACCACCTCATTGTTGGTGTCCACAGGTTATGTATATATGCATTCAAGTTCATAATATTATTCAGCACTAAAGTAAATGAGTTATTAAACTGTGAAAAAAACATGGAAGGAGTTTAAATGCATATTAAGTGAAAGAAGCCAATCTGAAAAAGTTATATGATGTATGATTCCAACAATATGACATTATAGAAAAGGCAAAACTATGAATATGGCAAAAAGGAGAATGGGTGCCCTGAGTTAAGGGGGAAGGAGTATAGAGGATTTTTAGGGCGGTGAAATTATTCTGTATGATACATGCCATTATACATTTGTCAAAACCCATAAATGTACATCACCAAGAATGAACTCTTATATAACTATGGACTTTGTGTGATAATGATATGTCAGAGTAGGTTCGTGGACTGTAACAACTGTACTACTCTGATGTGGGATGTTGATAATCGGGGAGGTTGTACATGTGTGGGAACAGAGTATAGAGGAATTCTCTGTAGTTTCTACAGTTTTTCTGTGAACCTAAAACTGCTCTAAAAAATAAAGTTTGTTAATGGAAAAAAAACCAAAAACTAAATATAACATAGTATCCTAGATAAGCTCCCGGAACAGAAAAAGAACATTAGTAGAAAAACTGGTAAAATTTGAATAAGGAATGTTAATTTCCAGGTTTGAAAATATTACATTATGTGAGATGTTAACATTACTGGATGCAGGTGAGCAGTAAGTACAAACGCTCTGTAAAATATTTACAACTTTTCTCTAAGTTTAAAGTTACTTCAAAATAAAAGCTTTATTAAAAAACTGACTAATTGGTATGGAAGATTTCTAGATCTGTGAAGAATTGAAATCTATACCTTTTAAATGTTAAATTTCTCTGGAACTTTTTCTAAGGATAAAATTATCTGATGACAAAATTAAAAGCTATTATATATGGTATCTTTGCTTTCTGACCCTCTAAAGAGCTCACATTATTTTCCCCTCGGGGAGGATGAAGGAAAAACCTGGGCAGAAGCTAAATTCCTTCTGGGAAGGAAATGGACCAGAGTTCAAATAAGGACAAGTCACCTGTTTCCTGCAATTCAAACCCTCCAGGAACGTCCTGCTGTGCTTCCCCATTACCAGAGGTCCCTGCGCACACTGTATCTCATCTGTGCCTATGCCTCCTAGAGAGAAAATTGCCAGAAACATTCCTAATCTCAGGCTAACTGGCCATCTAATAAATTGCCAAGAGGGTAGAACTCTTTTCCTTTTATTAAGTATGAAGTACACTGGTGTTTGAGGCTCCAGTAAAAAGTGCATGTCACCCCCCACCTCCCACCTCCCATTCTTATTCTGAAAAGAATAGGAGAATGGAGTTTTTGCTCAAGCTTGAAAGGAGAAAAGGAATTGGAGTCCTGAAACCACACTGCTCTTCCATCCAAACTCCCATAACCAGCCCCTCTTCAAAGAAAAGAACTCAAATATGAATAAATAACTTTAAAGAAAAAGATTTAAAAAGTAATATCCAGTATAATCTAAAATCAATAGTGAAAATGGATTGAATAGTTATTCCTTTAGGGAACATCCTTTGGCAACCATTTTATCCATTTTTTCTAAAATGTAAACAACTATTTTCTACATATTTTTACACAAACAAGTGGAATTCTTTTAACATTAAGTATAAAAAGTACTAGCTTCCAAAGAGATTTTAAAAGAATGTATAGAGAGGTGTGTGTGTATAAATTTTTAATCCAAAATGAAGCAGTTCAATCAGTTACGATTACAGAAGCTACTGATGCTATGTGAGAATATAAAATTACATAGAAAAAGTGTATAGAACAACAAAGGGAGTAGTTAGAATAAGGTTTGCTGAATCGGCGCTACTTGAGATGTCATTTCTTATAAAATCACAAGTGAATTTATAGAGACTCACCATGGTTCAAAGATTTAAGTACGCTCAATTCAGTGTTATTGTTTTTGTTTTTTTTTACATTCTTCTCTCACAGGTCTCTCCTGAGACATGATACAATCTTTCCTCTTTTAACAAAATCTTGCCCATACCAGATGATAAGGGAGGAACACAGCCACCAGAGTATCAGGCAGTTTTCACTATGTGCCTATAGCTGGAGAAGAAATTCCCTGAGCAATCTAGGTAATTGCATTTGCCACTAAATTGGGAGTCATGAGCTTTTCATGTATAAACAGTGTAAGTTGAAACAGTATTCAAAGGCAAAATTTAGACCTGTCAATTTGAAGATTCTTTCTTGAAGAAGTGGTGCAATCTACTACTTTTGCATTTAGTAAAACACTGCTTAAAGAGGAAATCAGTTCCTAAGTTAATTTTAACTTAAAGCTGTTTGAGTAACCAGAATTCTCAGAGCTCCTTAAAGCATCTTGTTACAAGATTCCATTAGGGACAAAAGTTATACTTATGAAACACAAAGGTTACATACTGAATAAATATATATATATATATATATATATATATATATATATATATATATTAGGGGCCCGGTGCACGAAATTTGTGCACTGGGGGGGGGGGAGTGTCCCTCAGCCCAGCCTGCCCCCTCTCACATACTGGGAGCCCTCAGGCGTTGACCCCCATCACCCTCCGATCGCCTGATCGGCCCCTTGCCCAGGCCTGACGCCTCCGCCAGAGGTGTCAGGCTTGGACAGGGGACCCCCATCTCCCCCTGATCACTGGCTCTGGCCCCCGCCCAGGCCTGAGGTCTCTGGCCCAGGAATCATGCCTGGGCAGGGGACTCCCATCTCCCTCTGATCACTTGCTCCACCCCCGCCCAAGCCTGACGCCTCTGACCCAGGCTTCAGGCCTGGGCAAGGGGACCATCATATCCCCCCAATCCCCGGCTCCGCCCCCCACCCAGGCCTGATGCCTCAGCCAGAGGAGTTGACCCACATCACCCTCCGATCACCAATCACCGGATCGGCCCCTTGACCAGGCCTGAGGCCTCCGGCAGAGGTGTCAGGCCTGGGCAGGGGACCCCCAGCTCCCCGCGGTTGCAGGCTCCGCCCCTGCCCAGGCCTAATGCCTCTGGCCTAGGCGTCCGGCCCAGGCAGCGGGGACCTGCAGTGGCAGCGGGGGGCGCTGCGATCGTGGGCTTCGCTTTAGGCCCAGGCAAGGGACCCCTAGCTCCTGGGACTGCCAGCTTCGACCGTGCCCAGCTCCCATCGCTGGCTCCACCCCTACTTCCTGCTATCACTGGCCAGGGCGGCAAAGGCGCCTGATTCTCCGATCATCCCCCTGGGGCCGCCTTTGCTCTGCCCCCCAGCTCTTAGCTCCGCCCTGGGTTTCAGATCACTGTCAGTGGCAGGGGGCCTCTTCCTGCTTTCCCTTTCGCCTCCCTGCATTGTGCCTACATATGCAAATTAGCCGCCATCTTGTTGGCAGTTAACTGCCAATCTTAGTTGGCAGTTAATTTGCATATAGCCCTGATTAGTCAATGAAAACGTTATCGCCGTACGCCAATTACCATTTTTCTCTTTTATTAGTATAGATATCTCCTATCTAATAATAGACAAACATGGTAATTGACCATACCTCTGGTACCCTTCCCATTGGCTAATCAGCAGGATATGCAAATTAACTGCCAACAAAGATGGCGGCCGGCAGCCACGCAGCTGAAGCGACCATGGGGCTTGCTTGCTCCAGTGATGGAGGAAGCCAAGGTTCCCCGCCTGCCGCAGCCCGGCTCTGAGCTCCGGAAGCAACAATGTTTCAATTATAGAAGCTAAACAAACCCCAGATACCTGCTTTCAGCCAGCCAAGGCCTCAGAGCTGGAGCTGGGCCTCAGAGCTGGAGCTGGGCCTCAGAGCTAGAGCCGGCTCTCAGCTCCAATGACAGCCATAGGAGGTAAATAATTCCCAGAATAGAAAAAAAAAAGAGGCTGGAAGCTTCAGTTACCCACCAGCCTGAAAACGGCCCTCAGCCCCCCACCCAGACTGGCCAGGCAACCCAGTGGGGACCCCCACCCTGAAAGGGGTGTGACCAGCTGCAAACAGCCATCACCCATCATCCAGGCTGGCCAGGCACCCAAATGGGACCCCCACCCTGATCCTGGACACCCTTCAGGGCAAACCAGCCAGTCCCCACCAGTGCACCAGGCCTCTATCCTATATAGTAAAAGGGTAATATGCAAACTGACCCTAACAGCAGAAAGACTGGGAATGACTGGTCACTATGACACACACTGACCAGCAGGGGGCAGATGCTTAATGCAGGAGCTGCCCCTGGTGGTCAGTGTGCTCTCACAGGGGGGAGCTCTGCTCAGCCACAAGTCAGGCTGATGGCTGCCATCACAGCAGTGGTGGTGGGAGCCTCTCCTGCCTCCTCAGCAGCGCTAAGGATGTCTGACTGCAGCTTAGATCTGCTCCCCGCTGGCAAATGGACATCCCCCGAGGGCTGCCGGGCTGCCAGAAGGATGTCTGATTGCCATCTTAGGCCCAACCCCCCAGAGAGCAGGCCTAAGCCAGCAAGTGGTCACTCCCGAGGGGTCCCAGACTGCAAGAGGACACAGGCCAGGCTGAGGGACCCCCTACCCCTGAGTGCACAAATTTTTGTGCACTGGGCCTCTAGTGTGTGTGTGTGTGTGTGTGTGTGTGTGTGTGTGTGTGTGTATGTGTTTATATATATTGCAAACCCTTCACATAATATACTGATGTAAATAAAATTTAATCAGGCATTCCTAATAATTTCAAATCAGTCAGCTATTTGATTTAAAAATAATATTAATAAATTACTGCCTGCTGCAAGAATGATGGTTGTCAGCCTATTCCCAGTTCCAGTCTCCTCAGAATTTTTCATTCTTCAAATTATATTTTCCAAATTCATACCCAATTTTTAAAAAGATATGTAAAGAAATATATCAATGGCAGTCAGAGATCATTTTGGTAGTGTTTCTCTACACCTTGCCTCTCATAAAAGTGAGTTTATTATAAGCATTAGGAGGATTTTATAAAATCCAGGGAAAGAAAGTGAAATTTCTCAGGAGGAACGAGATCTTGAACCAGAAAGTTCTCTCTCTCTCTCTCTCTCTCTCTCTCTCTCTCTCTCTCTCTCTCCACACACACACACACACACACACACACACACACACACACATCTTGTTGGCTCTGTTTCTCTGGACAACAGTGACTAATACAGATATGTACATAAGAGAAATGAAAACCTATGTCAACAAAAATACTATACAAATCTGTTTTTACTAGTTTCATTAAAAATAGTCCCAAACTGGAAGCAATTCATAACGCATCAACAAGTATACTGATAATTAAACTGTGGTATAATTATACAATGCAATACTTCTCAGCAATAAATAGGAACTAACTACAGATATATGACTACGTGGGTAAATTTCATGTTATATTAGATTTAAAAATCAGGCACAATAGAGTATGTACTGTAGACCCTATTTTATGACATTTAAAAAAAGGGAAAAGTAATCAATGAAGACTGAAATGAGAACAATGGTTATCTATGGGGCAGGGAAGAGGTGCAATTGATTGGTAGGAGGAATGATGGAAATATTCTATCTTCATGGGGATATTTTTAGACTTGTGAATTTCATAGCATAAACCTTTATTTCATTTAAATAAACAAATAATATGTATATAAATAAATATGTAAACAAATAAATAATACAGGAGTGGTGTGAAAATGTAAATACTGTGGTCTGGTCTAGAAAGACTTCACTAAGAAATTGACTTTTGACAAAGACTTAGTGGAGAAGAATCAGTGAGCCATAAGACTATCTGGGGAAAAGTGTTCTAATAGAAAGAGCAAGAATAATATTCCAAGATTGGAGAGTTGGCAATGAAAGGAGACAGAGACTCCTAGTGAAGTAGCCTGTATAGGGACTTAATTATTAGTTTGTGTTAAAGGTTGTAAAATTTGGAACATGAGTTTCATGAATTATTTATCTTTGGAATATCAGAACTCAGCCCTCAGCCAATAAATGGTATTCATGTTTTGCTGAGTTTAGCAGAACTGAATAATGAAATAGGAGCAGTAAAATATTCAGAGAGGAATAGAAAATAATGTAACATAAAGTAAATTATTCTTGAATGCTTACTAGGTGTCTGGAGTTTATATATTATTTTATTTTTTTAATCAAATATATTATTTAACATAATTATTAAAATTTTTGAAATGATAAATATGACCAGCATAAGGATTAATTGTGTGAAGAATCATCCACCAAATCTATGGACTATATTCTCATCTAGAATGGCCCTGGGATTGTTCATATGACAGTGGCATGGTTTTAGAAAAATGAAGCAAAAAAGTGCAAGGACCCTTGAGGCTATTAAAGACCTAGTATATTGTCACTTTCATCAAATTATATTGGTCAACGAGCGAACAAATCAGCCCAAGACACAGGTAGGATAATGGATTCTATCTCTTGATGAGAGAATCTGCAGTTCTGTTGGAAAAGGCCTAAAAAGAAGAAGAGGGAAGATTTGGGGACATTTTTGAAATCAATCTACCAAAATAAGTCAGTCTTAAAGTTTCCCTTCCTGCCCATATAACTCTACAAGCCTACAATACACAGAAGTAGAGGACAAGGTGACTTTGCTTTTAAGGCAAAGTTGGTCTAAAAATAATATTTAAGGCAATGCTGATCTGAAATATAGCCTCTTAAATATAGGATCTCAAGTACTTCTGTGAGTGGCACCTTGTACTAAGATACTGGTAAGCCTGTTAGGGCACCACTACAGTTATACCTGGAAAATTTTTCAATGATAGAAATATAAATCCTACCAATTTCTCTGCTACACTATTATGAACCAAATGTGACAAAAAAAAAAAAAAAAAAAAAAAAAAACAACACCTCCCTGCATCTAGCTTCCTCTGGCTTTGAACACCTACTGAAAGTTTCTCCCTTATTGTGGTCATGACACAAAACCAAATCTTATGAAATCAAGTCCTGTTTATTTTCTTCATTCATTTATCCTTCTATTCAACAACTCCTGGCTAGTAAGATTCAGCATTGAGACATTGACCTAGCTTTCTGTCTTCTAACTGAAAAGGATGACATTTATGGATCAGGCTATGTCACTATTAAGATTGTGCATGTGCCCAAAACCCGAGAGTGAACTTTCATATTGATTAGGGTCATTTGTCTATTTACTAGCGATATAATGAAGGCAGGACTCTGACAGTGCAGTGAAGAGGACAGTCAGAATACCTAAGTGTTTTTCAGGAATAGTTTGGTGAGAATATTATACACAGAAGAGAAAAACCCATAAAAGAGGTATTGTTTAAAGTGTATATTGAATGGAGTAAGGGCCTGGTGGAGACCAGAAGGGACACTGCCAAGAGGAGAGATGTTTATTCTTCAACAGAAGGCAGGACACATTTTTAAAGAGATGAAAAATGTAAGAAAGGATGTGTGAGGATCTGTAAAAAGTTGTATTAAAAAAGGGGTACTTGAATTAGGTTATCACCAATGATTCTAAGATCAATAGTGTGGGTAGTGAGCTCATTTTCTGATAAATGTGACTTGGGAAGAAAGGAAGAGGAGTTTGAATACAGTAAATATGAAAACTTTGAAATGGACTTGTTTGGAAAAAAAAAAAAGAAAAAAAAAACTAGTCAATCTACATTCCCACTAGTAGTGTACTAGGATTCTTTTTCCTCCACATCCTCTACAGCATTTATTGTTTGTTCATTGATTAAAGGTAGACTTTCTGGCAGATAGAAGATGGTACTTCATTGTGTTTTTAATTATCATCTCCCTGATAATTAGTGACATTGAGCATTTTTTTCATATGTCTCTTGGCCTTTTGTATGTCTTCTTTGGAAATGTCTTTTTAGGTCCTCTGCCCATTTTTTAATTGGGTTGTACGTCTTCTTTGTTGAGTTTTATGAGTACTTTATATATTTTGAAAATTAACCCCTTATCAGATGTATCATGGGCAAATATACATCTGAACCCATACAGTGGGTTCACTTTTCATTTTGTTGATGGTTTCTTTTGCTGTGCATAAGCTTTTTATTTTGATGTAGACCAATTTGTTTACTTTCTCATTTGTTTCCCTTGCCCTGGAAGCCGTATAGCCAAACATATTGCTACGAGAGATATCTGAGATTTTCCTGCCTACATTTTCTTCCGGGATTTTTATAGTTTCACGACTAATATTTAAGATTTTTATCCGTCTTGACTTTATTATTGTGTATGGTGCAAGCTGGTGGTCTAGTATCACTTTTTTTGCATTTACCTGTCCAATATCCCAATACCATTTATTGAAGAAACTGGCTTTACTTCATTGTACGCTCTTGCCGCCACTATCAAATATTAATTGAGCATACTGGCCTGGATAGATTTCTAGGTTCTCCGTTCTGTTCTATTGATCTATAGGCCTGTTCTTGTGCCAGTACCAGGCTGCTTTGATTACAGTGGCTTTGCAGTATAACTTGACATCTGGTATTATGATCCCTCCAACTTGGTACTTCTTTCTCAAGATTGTTGCAACTATTCCAGGTCTTCTTTGGTTCCATATAAATTTTTGGAGAGTTTGCTCTAGGTCTGTAAAATGTACTGCTGGTATTTTAATAGGGATTGCATTGAATCTATAGATTGCTTTGGGTGGTATTGCCATTTTAAGGATGTTAATTCTACCAGTCCATGAACGTGGTATATTTTTCCACTTGTTTTTATCTTTCTCTACCGCTTTTTTCAACGTCCTGTGGTCTTCTGAGTTCAGGTCCTTAACCTCCTTGGCTCAGTTTATTCCTAAGTATCTTAATTTTTGTTGTTGAAATGGTCAGTGGGATTTTTTTTTAGTTTATCTTTCTGAGAGATCATTATTGGTGTATAAAAATGCCATCAATTTCTGGGTATTAATTTTGTATCCTGCTACATTGCTGAATTCATTAATTAAATCTAGTAGTTTTTGGTAGAATCTCTAGGGTTTTCTATGTATAATATCATGTCATCTGCAAATAATGACAGTTTGGAAAACAATGTGGAGTTTCCTAAAAAAATAAAAAATGGAATTTTCATTTGACCTAGTGATCTTACTTCCAGGAATATATCCTAAGAAACCTGAAATACCAATCAGAAAGAATGTATGCACCCCTATGTTCATAGTAGCTTATTAATAATAGCTAAGATCTGGAAAAGCCCAAGTGCCCAACAGTAGCTGAGTGGATAAAAAATATGTGGTATATTTACACAATGGAATACTATGCAGCTATAAAACGAAGGATCTCTTACCCTTTGAGATAGCATGGAGGGACCTAGAGAGTACTATGCTAAGTGAAATAAGCCAGTAAGAGACAGTATCACATGATCTCACTTATATGTTTAGTCCAATGAACAAAATAAACTGATGAACAAAATAGATCCAGAGGCTTTGAAGTATGCAACAGTCTGACATATTTCAGAGGGAAGCGGGGGGTTGGGGCGGTAAGTGGGAGAGGGATGGTGGCAGGAAGAGATTAACCAAATAAGTTATATGCATATATGCATAGCTCATGGACAAACAATAATTGGGGGAGGCCTGAGAAGGAGGTGAGAATCAGGTGAACGGGGTTAATGGGGAAAAAAGAAGACATCTATAATACTTTCAATAATAAAGATTTTTTTTTTAAAGCAAAGCTGGTGGGCACCAGAGAGCACTTGAGTGTGATTAGCATGACTTATAGTGGATCTACAGAGCTCATTACACAAATGCCTCATCAACAGTGCCAAGCAGTGTCCAGAATGGAACAGTTTTAGATAACTATTTAAAATTTTCTGTTTAAGTAAAATTACTTAAATCGCTCTGAGTGTGTTATCATTAAACTAGAGCCCCGGTGCACAAGTGGGGGGTACCCTCAGCCCAGCCTGCACCCTCTCTAATCTGGGACCTCTTGGGAGATGTCCGACTGCCATTTTTTTTAAATATATTTTATTGATTTTTTTACAGAGAGGAAGGGAGAGGGATAGAGAGTTGGAAACATCGATGAGAGAGAAATAGATCAGCTGCCTCCTGCACACCTCCTACTGGAGATGTGCCCGCAACCAAGATACATGCCCTTGACTGGAATCAAACCCAGGACCCTTCAGTCCGCAGGCTGATGCTCTATCCACTGAGCCAAACAAGTCAGGGCCCGACTGCCATTTTAGCCCTGATCCCGAGGATTGGGCCTAAACCAGCAGTTGGACGTCCCTCTCACAATCCTGGACTGCTGGCTCCTAATCGCTCACCTGCCTGCCTGCCTGGTCACCCCTAACTGCCCCTCCCCCGCCGGCCTGATTGCCCCTTACTGCCTCTGCGTGCCAGCCTGGTCGCTCCTAAATGCTCCCCCCCCCCCCGCCACTGGCCTGGTCACCCCTTACTGCTCCCCCTGCTGGTCTGGTTGTCCCCAACTTCCCCGCTCTGCTGGCCTGGTCACCTCTAACTGCCCCCTGCCAGCCTAACTTCCCCCAACCCTGCCCCCAGTGACCTAGTCACCCCCAACTGCACCCTACCGGCTTGGCCACTCCACACAGCCTGCTGTTCAGTTGTTTGGTCATCCCTCACTAACCCTCCTGCCGGCCTGGTCATAGGCAGCCATCTTGTGAGGGCATGAGGCTTAATTTGCATATTATCTCTTTATTCTATAGGATGTTGCACTGATATTTCACAAAGTGAGTGTCGTATGAACACTTTCATTACCTATCTTTTTCCTAAGCTTGCCTAAAGGATCCAGGGTTCAAATAACTCTTGGTTAGTTTTTTGAAAGTGCATTAAGTCTTTGAGGTTTAATGCTCGAGGGTGGCATTCCGTTTCCTAGAGTAGTAATTTACTAAATAGTAGGGTGGGGTGCTATCTCCCCTACCCAGGAAAGTGAACTGGGAGAAAGAATTAAGGAGCTCATTCATACTAAAAAAGATTATTATAGAAGGGTGGCAGCAGAGCTTAGGGAACATGGGGCAAGAATACTACATACAAAAAGAAAAGTAAGTTTCCCTTTGATAATACATTATTTCCAATTGGCTAATAAAAAGGAAAATGACATATTTAAAGCATGCAATTTGCTAATTAGATCAGCATGATCCCTGCAATCTTCTCTAAAAGTAGTCAATACTTGGGGCTATTTAAATCAATTTAGCCCTTTTTGAAAAGAACTAAATGAAGAGCATACTTTCAATGGTGGAAATAGTTTTCTTTGTATCTGGGACAAAGGATTTCTCTCAAAACATCTATTTACCAAACATCTTGTCTTCAAGTAACAGGAACTTATTTTGCATCAGTTAAATCTGTCCTGTCTCCTAAAATGATACATGTTTAATGACCTTGAAGAGGACCCCAACAACTCAATTCATTTGTGCTCCCCCACCAAGGCTTTTATAAAAGCAGGGAAATCATTTTAATATTTTGAAAGACATCCATTAAGATGACTTCATTTAAATCATTAAGTAGCTTAATGGCATTTTGTGCTACACAAAATATTCTAACCATGAAAAAAAATTCAACCATGAAAAAATTCAACTAACTACTAATATGTAGGAGTTCATTAACTTGGAAGACATGCCCACCTATATTAGTCTAGTGTAACAGCTAAAATATCTCTGAGCAGTCAGTACATATTCTCTTATTTTCTTAAATTTATAAAAAATAAGAGAACACATTTATTACTTTAAGAATATAATTGTAAATAATTGCATCAATATAATGAAATATATATCTCAGAACTGAACTGTAAAAAGCTGCAGCACAAACAAACAGTAATAAAACTAGGGAACTGCAATGGTACTGCAGTCTGGACTCAGAGGAATTAACCACCTAAAACCTGGCTCTTTCTGATTTTAAAGCTTTCCAGGAAGAAAATATTTCCCAAGATACTTATTTACTTTGAAGGATGAATAATATAAGTTACTTGTCTTGACTTGATTCAAAGACACTTTTCCCTTTACATTAAACAATGTTAATAACTTGTTCTGTTCAAAGGTAGTATAAAAAAATAAAATATTTGATCTAGTTTTTGAGTAGAATTGTAAGGACATTAGACTACCAAAGTACATACATTCATTTAAAGCTTACCAAAGTTATATATAGTCAATTTATGCTTTTGGTACATTTGGACACAGATGCTCAGAAATCCACAAGGGGAAAAATTCATAAAGCTTTTCATTTTTCAATGAGTACAGAAAAAGAAAAGACAATTATAGTTTCTGGAAGTAAATTACTGCTAGTATTAATTGTCCTGTGTTAGTGTCATATAAAGCAAAGAAAAACTCATTTCAATAAATAATCTTTAAGAACTGGTAACAGGAAATTTCAGCCTCTCAGATTTACAAATTTACTTATACTGTTACATCTTACATCAAGCAAAAGAGAAAACAATTAAAAATGAAGATTGTTTCTGTTTTCCTAAATCTGTGAGACCAAATATAGCAACTACTAGAGGCCCGGTGCATGAAATTTGTGTGCTAGGGGAGGAGGTCCCCCCGGCCTAGCCTGTGCCCTCTCACAGTGTGGGAGCCCCGTGATTGATCGCCCCAACGAGGTAGGCCCCACCCACCCATCCGGGGGTCCTTGATGAATTGCCCCAAAGAGGTAAGCCAGAGCCGCAGGACCCGCCTCTGCACCGTGCATGCAGTGTCAAGCCCCCGCCCACCTGCGTCCACCCGCTGCACCGCAGCCTCCTGGTGATTGATCATTGCAGCATGAGGGTGTCATGGAGTGAGGGCATGACAATCACATAGGCTTTTATTAATAGGATAGTGTAAGGAAATAGTCCAAAAGGATATAAAAGAAGCAAAGCATAAGGTTACAAGACTGAAAAGAAAGTCTCTAAGTAAGGAGGAATTTGTTTTTAGCACTGAAGTCTGACCATAGTTTAGGTAAGAACACTAAATGGAGTTTTCTTTTTTCACTGAATATCAGTTTTCTTCCTCTCCTCATGGAGTTACAGGCAACTTGGGATAGTAAGATGCTTTGGCAGCAAAAAGCTTAGATTTATCAAGCTTATCAAAACACTTTCCTGAAGGTTCAAGAATTGAGATGGCGGGAACAAATGTCCAAAATTGGAATTGATTCCCAATCAATATCAATTTACAAATTTAAACCATGTCTGAATACAGTTTTGAACATTTTAGTCCTTCTACATGGTAGTTCAATTCACATATTGACCATTTAATTTTAATAGTCAATGATATCCATGTTGGGATTTCAGCTTTTATCTACAATAATGCTCAAAAAGTATGTTTTATAAAAAAAAGATAAGATTAGAGGATTGTATCAATGTCAAATGCTATTTGTGATACTGTACTAAACGAAGTATTGCAAAATGTTACCTACCATTGGAGAAAACTGGAGAATGAATACCGGGGTCTCTGTATTATTCTTTTTTTTTTTTAATATATTTTATTGATTTTTTACAGAGAGGAAGGGAGAGAGATAGAGAGTTAGAAACATCGATGAGAGAGAAACATCGATCAACTGCCTCCTGCACATCTCCTACTGGGGATGTGCCCGCAACCCATGTACATGCCCTTGACCGGAATCGAACCTGGGACCCTTCAGCCCGCAGGCCGACGCTCTATCAACTGAGCCAAACCGGTTTCGGCCTCTGTATTATTCTTTATAACTTCATGTAAACCTATAATTAATGAAAATTTCATATACTATGTGATTTTCCCCAAAAACTGGAGTTCATATGCCCTACCCTTCATCAGAGAAAGTGCTGATGAGGCAGAAAATGCAGGGATAAGTCAAACACTTTCTTGAGAGTCTGAAGGAAAAAACCACTACAGGGCTGTTTTTAAATATAGGGAGGGTATTTATAGAAAATGTGAGATATAGTAAGGACAACAGATCAGGAAACACTTCCATGGAAAAGATAGTTTGTTACAGTTGCAAGAAGAGGGAGCACCAGAGTAGGCTTGTGGAGACACACACAGGGTGTGGAGATACAAGGAAATATTGAGGTCCATCAGGAGAAGAGAGAGGGGAACTTGGACAAGAAACTTTGTAGTTTCCTTATGAAGGAATGGGCAGGGCAGGTTAAGCAGGTTTAAAATTGGCTTGCTTAAATGATTCCAGTGGTCTCTGTTACATAGCAATTGTGCCTAGTTGCCTGGTACTGAGCCCTGGGGTGACTAGGACAGGTAGATAGTGGTCCAATGAGAATACAATAAAGGAAATGATTGTTGTGTTGGGTTTGTAGTTAAAGAGCACCTCTGGGAGGAGAATTCCGCCCCAGGGTCAGGACAGGGACAAGGGAGGAAAGAGGCCAAGGCAAGTTGACCAGCTTATGCATGTAGGGCAGATGTTAAAACATAAAATTCACAGAAGCTTGAAACATGGTTAATGCATTATCTAAGCGTAAGGCATAAGTGTTCCTGGAAACATAGTGATGCAGGAAGCCAGCATATGCCAAACACATTAAAATAAACTGGTTATTTCTGTATTACAAGTGGAGGTCTGGGGCATTTGCAGATGCAAAAATTAAGTACTTTTTTACTAATACTTACAGAACACTTTGCTGAATGCATTCATTTACATGAATTTGTCCAGGTAACTGGTTTTGTGGATTAATAATATGTGGTATATTTCTACCAGGGCACTTATAAATTAGTAATTTGTAAATATCTGATTTTCAGAGAAATTCTATAAAATTATATTTAGAAATTTAATGAACCTAAAAGAATGATGAACACAAATATTACATGTTGTGGGTACGGAATGCAGTGAGGCGAAAGCCTGAGCTGCATAATCCATTAGCATCAGCCAAGCACAGAGGCTTCGTTCCTTTGGGAGCTTGCTTATGAGTCTTTAGAATGTGCTCATTTTCCCATTCAAACTCCAAGGCTTCTCAGATGGCCATCTGGCCCTGGACGCTGACAAAACTTCATTAGTGTCACAGACTTGTTCCTTCCCCTAGGCTGGTCCCAAGGAAAACTTGCACTTGGTCTTGGTGACAGAAAGGAAAGTCCTCTCAGCCCAACTCAGTCATATTCGGTATCTCTCCAAGTCCCCCCCCCCACCACGTTTCCCAGATGGACTTTGGAATTTTCTAATCTACCTGAGGCAAATACATTATGTAGACCTATGAAGTGCTAGTTTAAAAAAAGGATTTTAATTCTTTTGCTGACAATAGTTACTTTTGCATACTTTCCCCTAAAGTATTCTCCTAAGTCTTCTGATTTTTTTTGTTTGGGGTCAATCAGGTTATGACATTCCATTAAACAATATTTGTGTGCCTTAGACAAAGCCCCAACCTTCTAATCTTTGATCTGCATAGTAGCACAGAAACAGTAAAACTTGTAAATTATATAGTTTTTGTGAAGACTAGAGGACATAATGTAGGCATATCACTAAACATAGTACCTGACAAAGATTAAGCACTCAAAATTTAGTTGTTATGGCTGTGATTATCTAAACAGTCTAGATATTTTACACCGTGGTACTTCATTTTGTTTATATTTCAAATTTACTGTGACATTAATGATAAAAAACAAAAAGAAAGAAGTAAATAATCCTAAAAAGCAAGCATGGAAAGAAGAATACATGACATATTTATGATTTCTCCTTTCTAAAACAACATAAAAAGAAATAAAATCCAGACAAGTTAATAATTATTATTTCCTCAACCATTTCAGTTGAAAATTCTCACAAATTTCTTAGGGAAAATGAACAAAACACTTCTGCTAGAATTCGCTGCATATGCTTTAGCACGATTGCTCATATTATGCACACCTTTCTCTTTCCACAGATTTGTAATAGTCACCTCCACAAAGAATTTCAGTCTCTTTATAAAATCCTGACGTTGTTATTTGAGATAGCAGAATGGAGTCAAGTCCTAATAACAACTCTTCTATGCCTAACACCCGACATGATAAAGAAATGAACACAAAGATCAAAAGTAAAAAGTAATTGGCACTACATTAATGAGTAAAATAGTCTCTACTTCACACAGCTCCACACATCACTATATACATTCTTCACAGGGGCACTACAAAGCAGAATAAAGAAATTCTGAAAAATTGACCACTGATTTCTTTTTTGCAGCATCATACAAAGAGCAGCCCTAGGAAATCACACTGAAATTTCAATGGAAAAAGAAACCCACTGTAAATAACAACAACAACAACAACATGGTATTTGGAACATTGGGAATTCTCTGCTTAAGGAAAACAAGAGATGTAAAAAAGA
Source organism: Myotis nattereri (assembly GCF_964212035.1). Classification (NCBI taxonomy): domain Eukaryota; kingdom Metazoa; phylum Chordata; class Mammalia; order Chiroptera; family Vespertilionidae; genus Myotis; species Myotis nattereri. Next base: position 23,796,063 of record NC_138088.1, read on the forward strand.
AGGACCATTAATACCCAGAGCTCATTTTCTCCAACATTAAATAGAAATACAGCCACACCGAAAACAAATGAGAAAATAACTGAGGTGAGCAACAGATGGAAAAAGAGGTCTGCTGAGATTCCTGATGAACTTCCCTTCCCTGTTAGTTTAACACTAGAGGCCCAGCACACAAAATTCATGCATGGGTAAGGTCCCTAGGCCTGGCCTGCAGTCAGGGCCATCTTCCCCAGCGGCCTGCAGCTGGCCCCGCCCCCTGCCGCCACCCACCCCCGGTTCTCTATTTGCCATTGGGTGATCGGTGCCTAAAGGCCAGGGGAAGGGACCAAGAGGTTGGCTGCTCCCATGTGCTCACCGGCACTACCCCCGCCGTGGGTGGCCATGAGAGGATCAGAGCCTGCTGGCCAGGTAAAGGGACCAAGAGGTGGTCAGTGCGACTCATAGTGACTGGTCCAGCGATCATTCTGTCGTTCTGCCATTAGAGTCAATTTGCATATTACCTTTTTATTATATAGGATAGCACCAAAATGAGCTGTTATGCAGATTTATTTTTCTTTTAGAAACTAGGAGATCACAATAGAACAGAGGAAAGAGAATGAGAAGTCAAATTGAGTGGCTTCTCCTTAAGGGGCCTCATTGGGAGGAACTATTTGAAACTGGAGGGTGTTGCAGAAGACACGACTATAGTGTTAAGAAAATGACACATTTACAATAAATATTTTACTCATATATACAGGTTGAAAAATTATTGGGAGTATAGCAACTATGAGCACTTCTTCATTTTTAAAAGCAAACAAACAAAGCAAAAAATGCTACTTGAAGGAATTGCATTAGACAAATGAAGAGGAGGGTCTCAGCAGAAACTCAGGGAATAGATATTAAATCCACATGCAAGAAAAATTATGGCTCAACAACTGTGAGAAATGACACATGTAATGGTAGATTTGAAGTTTAAAGTCTTAATGTTAAAATTAAAATGTAATATAAATTGAGAAGTAAAGGTGAAGAAGAATGTGAATTAATATAATTTTATTCTAATATGCCTGATTTGTCTTTCACAAAGTCTTATAGAAATTCACTTAAGTAATGAAGATATTAATTATCCCACATGCCTGGAATTCTAGAGTTAATGAAGCCTCCAAACATTGTACAATCTGAACCTTAATAATGTCATCAAAGATCCAGGATCTTTTTGTCCCTCCACTTCACAATCTTCAGTATTGGCTTAATTCTAAGTCTACTTCTGTTTATAACTATAAGTAACCTTCCAGGATATATTCAAGTCTTGTACCACTTCCACCACCACCACCACATTTGAGAGAACAACTGTTTCCTGCAACCATGAAATATTAATCCTTTCTTTCAATGAGATTGTGATGACATACTCATCTGCTCACTATCATACTGATAATAGTCATCAAAAGGAAAGGCATTTGCTCACTGGTATATACAGACTAAGAAGGTCCAGGACCTGAGTGCAGACACAGCATCCTCTGTGCCATATTGCTGTGAGGTTCTATATATATATCCTTCTCTAAAACAGATACGTCTGTTAGGAAAGCAGAAGAGGGGAGGGAATGGAGAATTTGGAATGGATACTGGGTAGGAACCCACAATTTCAAGAGATAAGGATAGAAAAGTGTGATAAACCAAGAAATTTAGGTACTCATGATTTAAAGTAATAAGTACACTAATCAAATAAGTTTTAATAAGGAAGAAAATAACCAACAAAAATGTAAAGTTGAGGAAGAAATGGAAATATTAGAAAATATTAGTGTTTAAGCTTTTAAATTTTTCAAAGTTGCAAATAAATATCAAAGATGCTCATTAACTGGATTAAGTAAAACCTAAAGTTAATTTTTATAAAGTTAAAAAATAATTAAAACAGACCAATCCATGCTACCAGAAAGTAAAGACATAAACAAATATGTTAGTACTAGAGGCATGGTGCATGAAATTTGTGCACTGGGGGGGGGGGGTTCTCCTCGTCCAGCCTGTACTCTCTCCAATCTAGGACCCCTTGGGGGATGTCTGACTGCCGGTTTAGGCCTGATCCCATAGAGATCGGGCCTAAACCGGCAGTCGACATCCCTCTCACAATCCGGTACTGCTGGCTCCTAACTTCTCACCTGCCTGCCTGCCTGATTGCCCCTAACTGCTTCTGCCTCCCAGCCTGATCACACCCTAACTGCTCCCCTGCTGGCCTGATTAACACCTAACTGCTCTCCTGCCAGCCCAATCACCCCCAACTGCCCTCCCCTGCCAGCCTGATCTCACCCCTGATTGCCTTCCCCTGCCAGCCTGATCTCACCCCCAACTGCCCTCCCCTGCTGGTCTGATGCCCCCTAACTTCCCTCCCCTGCTAACCTGATGGCCCCCAACTGCCCTCTCCCCTCAAGCCTGGTCCCCCGCAACTGCCCTCCTCTGCTGACCTGGTTGCTCCCCAACTGCCCTCCCCTGCTGGCCTGATCTTGTCCCCAACTGCTCTCCTCAGCTGGCCTATTTGGTTCTGATTGGTCAGTTTCTATGCCAGTCAGTGTCAAAAGCTCTGCCTCCTAGGAAGCCATTGGCTACTCACAGTTGACCCAGATTTGGTTCTGATTGGTCGGTTCCTATGCCAGTCAGCATCAAAAGCTCCAGCCCCAAGGCAGCCATTGGCTCCTCACACTTCACCCAGATTTGGTTCTGATTGGTCAGTTTCTATGCCAGTCAGCATCAAAAGCTCCAGCCCCAAGGCAGCCATTGGCTCCTCACACTTCACCCAGATTTGGTTCTGATTGGTCAGTTTCTATGCCAGTCAGCATCTCTGGGCCTATCAACCGGGCCTGATCAGAAAGGCAGGGCTGATCAGCAGCCCCGGTGGAGGCCTGGAGAGAAATGGAAGCTGGCTGCTGGAGAGAAAAAGAGAGGCAAGTGCTGATCAGCAGCTGTCACAGCGGCTACAGATCAGACCCTGCTTCCCTCTTCAGGCCTCTCTCTGGGCCTGATTCGTAACCCCCTCAACAGTCAGTGCTGGGTCACCGCCTTAGAGCCACAGCAGTCAGCGCTGACTGCAGGACTGACTTCTGGTTGGTTGAGCCTCTGGTCATGATGGACCCAGGGTTTTTATATATTAGGATTTGTCTGGCAAGTCTCATTTCCTTCTTCTCCTGTCAGACAAATACTAACAGATTTTAGACAAAGTTATGATATTAACATCAACCTTTAATTTATGTAAAATATTAAGACACAGAAATATTTGCTTCAGAGCAACAAGGCATTCAATCCAATCATAAATGCACAAGGAGAGATATGGTAGTTTGAACACATACCTGGCATATTTTTTAATTTGTCACCTTAACATGGACATAACCATTTCTGCCCTTTTATAAAGATAAACTCAAGAACTTGTTTAAAGTCACTGGCTATTAGCTTATTTTCCAAGGGCTGTGCGAGATATTTTATTTTAAGAACTTCACAGAGGAAAGTGAATAAGGAAATATTTATATTTTTATGATATGTATCTATAACCTCTTTACTAAAGATAATTGAGACAGTTAAGTATTTGTAGGTCATTATTTCTTATTTCACATGAATTTTTTATCACTTATTCTCTGGCATTTTTCACCCAAGATTCAATGTTCTTAGATATATTGATTTGAGAAGATGTCAATGGTAATGGCATAGAAAAGAAGGTGGTATGAGTAGGGGGTAGAGAAAGAAGGAGACTTCTCCCACCTCCCCAGTTTTACACCTCCACTTTCCAAATGACCCTGCCTCTTTTGAGTGAAACTTTTAAAGCATTATATCAAATGTCATTTCTGCCCATCAAAATTTTTGTTGTTTTTGGAAAAACTAATGTTCTTATGCCATGAAAACATAATTGCCTAATAAAAATGACTACTCTAATAGACAATTTATTTAATGCTTACTATTTGCAAAATACCAAGCTAAGTGATTCAATGCATTATCCAACAACACTGGGCCATTTAACGATGAGACTTGGAGAGGTTACAGGAGTTACCCTCAGACTCAAGTTAGTGAATAGTGTGATAAACTCTGATCTCAGTTCTAACCCAAAGCCAATGTTTCTGATAACTACCACCTTTCAATCATGTAGTTTTCTTGCAGAAATAAATCTGCAACATTAAGATTCATGAGCATACATTTGTTCTAAAATACAAAAAATAGCTAAAGATACTTATAGTTTGTCAAATAGCATTTCCTTTGAATAAATAATGTTTTGCCTTTGAGTTTTAAATGTTTGGTCTAAAAGAAAGGAGAAAATATTCAATTGTCTTATTTTTCTTTTACCATCAATCTGGTATTGTTTTGGTCTCATAGATTTTCCTAAAGCAGATACTTAGTTTTACCAGTCAACACTTCCAAATTGTACTTAAAAATAAAATATTTTACAATGTATCACTGTTTGAGGAACAGCAGATTAACAATTGAAGATGTCTGGAGGCAAATAAATCTAAAAACATTATTAAAATAATCTGTATGACTTCTGCAATATGCATATATGAAGTAAGATAAAAGAATGAGGATATTTTCTCTTTAAATTCCACCCCCCCCCCCCAAGATACCATGTTTTTAACTTTCCTAAGGCATATTATTGTGAGTTTGTTAATCATTCTGTAATTTGCTATTATCTATTTTTAAAATAAGTTTACAAATATAAAGTAAATTAAATAATTGCTCAATTATGTTTTAAATGATTAAAGAGAACAATTATTGTGCTATTAAAATATCATAAAATACCAAAATACATTATAAACTGGGGACTAATTACTAACATAAAAATAAGAGCAACATTTTAAAGGTTTATTTATATGGTCTTATAGAAATACTTTGGGTTTGTTTTAATTCTATCTAACTTAAATAACTGTCTATTATTTTCTTTCTAGTTCTCCCCACAATAGAATTTGATTCCATATGTACACTATAATCTTTCCAATCCATTTTCTGAAGTCAGATATTTAATTCAAAGAGTGAATTATTTGGGTATAACATGGCATTATCTATCATTTATATCCCCTCAGAATCTGTCAATTCCCTTCCCAATAAAAATTTTCCCTAATGTCTCAATCTCCTTCCTACAGGACTTCGACTAAAGATGATGGAGGAAAAAACTCCTAACGGCCTCATCACCCTTAGATCTTCTAACATAACAAAAGAAAAAAAAGTGAAGGTCAAGTGGAAAAACATAATGAAGAAGATATGAATGCTATGCTTTTCAGAAACTATTGTATTCTTTGAAAGAAATTACTGCTAAGGGTAAATATAACAAGATTGTATGAAAGAAGTAAAACTTGATTTATCAGCTCAGGCTGACATAACAAACTACCATAGACTGGGTGGCTTAAACAAAATAAAATTCCTTTCTTTCTTGATCTTGGAAATTCTAAGATCAAGGTCTGGCAGGGTTCAGTTTCTGGTGAGGACTTGCTTCCTGGCTTGCAGATCTCGTAATTGCATTGTTTTTCTCTTGTGCTTACCTTAATCTTATGTTGTTTTGTACAGTAGCACACTGTACAGGCTTACAGCCTAAGACCAAAAGGCTCTACCAGAGAGCCTAGGTGTGTAGTCAGCTATACCATTTAGGTTTTCTCAGTGCAGTCTATGATGTCTGCACAATGGCTCAATCTTCTAATGACACATTTCTAGGAATCTATGCACATTGTTAAGTGGGGCAGGACTATACTTTAAGCTTTTGGTCCTCATTCTTCTTATGATCACACCAGGTGCAAGGAAACTAGGGATTAAAAACATTAACCGACTTGCTTTTCATGGGCATTTCTTGTTAAAATATTTGAAGAAGTGTATTTTACTCTTCTCAAACATTAGCCAGACTCAAATATATGATGAGTTACTATTTAAGGTCTAAGTATCAGATAGTTAAACTCAAAGAAAATATTTGCCTTATTTTCCATTAGTAACCTTTTAATGATCAAAACAATTATTAAATAAACATAAGAAATTAAAGTATTTAAATAACATAGCTAAGATTTAAATAATGAAAAAATTAAAGAGGTGATTCAAATAATCATTAATTTATAGCCATTATAATAACTCCATTATAATTTGACTTGATTGACGTATCTACTGCATCATGAGCTACATTATGTCCTCCTAATTGAGTATAAAGTTAAAAATCAAATGTGACATAAGTAACAAAATGAATATATACTTTAATAATCCTATAGAATGTTTTAAAAGTTGTTTTACTATATTTTTAAATACTCGTTTTCATAAATTTTATTTACTTTGCTAGCAGAAAATAGGATAATTTTGTTTATTTTGCACCTTTTGTAGAATGAGTAACATACCCTTTATTTCAAGATTGTACCAACTCTTTAGTCCTACACAATCTTTCAAAAGTATTTATTATGTCAATTCATTGTGCTTTTCCTTCCATGATTACCCTGCCTTTTACAACTGTATATGCTTAATAGTCCAAGTATTCTTTTTTATTTTTTTATTGATTTTTTACAGAGAGGAAGGGAGAGAGATAGAGAGTTAGAAACATCGATGAGAGAGAAACATCGATCAGAAACATCGATGAGAGAGAAACATCGATCAGAAACATCGATGAGAGAGAAACATCGATCAGCCGCCTCCTGCACATCTCCCACCGGGGATGTGCCCGCAACCCAGGTACATGCCCTTGACCGGAATCAAACCTGGGACCTTTCAGTCCGCAGGCCGATGCTCTATCCACTGAGCCAAACCGGTTTTGGCAGTCCAAGTATTCTTTAACCTATTTCTTATAACAGACAGCTGGCCATGCTTTTATTATATTTTAATTATGCAGATTACTCTTCTTCATGTTCTTTTCCAAGATATAAAAAGATAAGAATGCATCATTTTAATATTGCCATTATGTACATGAGTCTCCTCAATTAGAAACCAGACTACTTTTCCCTTCTGCAGAGTAAAACTTTCAAAGTTGTTAATTATTCTCATCTATTTTTATTTTATCTTATTTCATTATCTTTTGACAAAGAGCATTCATAGATATACAAATATTTTGTCTTATCTTCCTTAGATTTCTGACATTCATGTGGCAGTATCAATTCTCAAGTTTTCATTAATAATCCAAGGCAACACCATCAATCTACTTGCTCCTTGAGAGATTTTTCTACCTGACCAAAAATAAAGCAGCAATCACATTAATCATTAAACATATCTCTACTAAATTTATTAAATTTCTAGGAAGGGAAGGACAACAAAGTTCAGAAAGAAAAAGTTGAGATATTGGGAAAATGATTGGGGCTTCCTAGAAAGATTCAACACCCGAGATTTTTTTTGCTTGCATTTTATCACAATGCAACACCACGGCTCCCCTCTGAGCAACCTTTTGTGTCCAACCTAACAGATAGTCGGGCTCTCAAAAAGAATCTAAGTGCTTACAAAGTAACAGTAAGAACAGGAACTTTTTCATAAAAACAATAGTTGAAGGAACTCAGATAATCTCCCTTTCTTAAAGTCAACTGTGATATAATCTAATCATATGGTAAAATTCATTAGATACACGGTCCCAGAAAATTTGCAGGGTGTTTATACCACAGAGTGGATGGGTGTCGTCAGGTCCACTCAAGAATTCCATCATCTACATACACAGTTTCCTCCTTATAAACTGAAAAAAATCACAGCTATTATTAATATGTAATCTTATGGTAAGTAATAATGGTGTACTTTTTGCAGTGCCTGGTAGTAAGTATACAATAAAAGTTTTTAATATTTTTATAAACACACTAGTGCAGGCCCGGTGCATGAAATTTGTGCAGGGGGGGAGTGTTCCTCAGCCTGGCCTGCACCCTCTCCAATCTGGGACCTCTCAGGGGATGTCTGACTGCCGGTTTAGGCCTGATCCCTGTGGAACATCCCTCTCACCATCTGGGACCGCTGGCTCCTAATCACTCACCTGCCTGCCTGCCTGATCACCCCTAACCAGTCTGCCTGACAGCCTGATCATCTCCAACTGGGGGGGGACAATCGTCCCCCACCAGCCTGCTTGCCCACAACTGCCCCCCTGCTGGCCTGATCACCCCCAACTGCCCCCCCCACCAGCCTGCTTGCCCCCAACTGCCCACTCCTACCAGCCTGTTTGCCCCCAACTGCCCCCCCACCAGCTTGATTGCCCCCAAATGGGTCCCCGCTTCTGGCCTGCTGGCCCCCAACTGCCCCCCTGACACCAGCCTGCTCACCCCCAACTGCTCCCCCACTGCCAGCCTACTCACCCCAACTGCCTCCCCTGCTGGCCTGCTTGCCCCCAACTACCCCCCCTGCTGGCCTGCTTCCCCCCAACTACCCCCCACTGCTGGCCTGTTTGCCCTCAACTGCCCCCGCTGCCAGCCTGATAGCCCCCAACTGCCCCCCCAGCTGGCCTGCTCTTCCCCAACTGCTGCCCCCTGCCAGCCTGATCGCCCCCAACTGTCACACCTTGCCAGACTGCTCACCCCCCCCCCCCCAACTGCCCTCCCCTGCTGGCCTGATTGCCCCTAACCGCCTCTGCCTCGGCCCCGTCACCATGGCTTTGTCCGGAAGGTCTCCCGGTCTAATTAGCATATTAACCTTTTATTAATAAAGATGAAAGATGGTAAAAAAAAAAATAAAAAAAATCCATAGGTTTTTAGAAAAGTTTCTTTTGCTTTCTCAAAGACTCAATTTTATATAAGCATCAGTAGCCTGAAAAGCGTGAACTAAGTCGTTATAAGCTCCTGGTGTGTACGTTAGAGGCTGTTTTAAGTAATTCAGGGATGTCCCTAGCACAGGAGCTCACAGAAGAGTATATAAAAGGGTGGTTTATTTACTCTCTGAAGTGCAGACAACGAAACAGTTGAGACCAGGTGCTAAATCTATGTTGACAGGAGCCTTAGCAGCCTTTTCCCTATTCCATTTTACACATGGATCTCTTAACCTAGTTGAGGCTTTCTTTATAGAACTTCGGCCCTTGTTTTCATTTGCTTATTTGTCTTTGCTTCCTGATGTTCTTTCTTAAGCTAGAAATCCTTAAGAGAATGGCTCACATTTGCCCAAACATGAGATATTTAGGACAGATAATAAGCTATTGGTGACACATAACAGAAAAACCTTTTCCTCGTTAGGCAATCAAGAGTGAATTTTAAAATGTCAGAAACAGATGTTTGCTTATAGAATCAGAAAACTTTTCATTACATTAATCCATACTATAATCTAATTATATTTTATGCCAACACCTATGCTGATATGGAAATTATCTTTCAACACAGTCCAACATATTTTACTCAAAGATGACAGTAAATTAGAAGGAAGTAAGGATGGTGCATCTTGAAATCAAAATATAAAGAATGATTTCTCAACTCAAACTAGTATGTTGTCTCTTACATTGTTAAAGTATATTTTTAAAAAAACACGAAAGGCATTTTTGCCTTACATTGAATTAGATACTCGTAATGGTTCTTATCATTTTGCACATTAAATACACATGCACATCATGGAAACTACCCTGTGCCTTTCCATAATTTCTGGATATTCAACGAAGCCTATCGTGTGAGCAATTCCTGGTGTAGTAGCCAGAATACCACTATTTCCACTATCTTATACTTAATGATAATACAAGTGTATCCATACATCCAAATTAGAAAAAAAATACATTTTTGCCCTGGCCTGTGTGGTTCAATGATTGGAGTGTCATCCCATGGACCAAAAAGGTTGTGGATTCAATTTTGTATCAGAACACATAGCTAGGTTGTGGGTTCCATGCCCGGTTGGAGTGCTACAGGAGGCAACTAATCAATGTTTCTCTCTCCCTTCCTCTCTAAAATCAGTAAAACTATATCCTCGGGTGAGGATTAAATATAAGTAAATAAACAAACAAACTATATTTTCTTTTCTATAGAAATGATCCATAGGAAAACAATCTCTCTAGAAAGATTTCATTCAAATAAGACCTTTGTAAAAAAAAAATAACAATTTGAGGTGTCAGATCACCAGAAATAATTGTCTCAGTACATGATTACAGAGATGATTAAGAGTTGGGAACATTATCACAATTAAGTTAATTATATAAACCTACATTAGACTAGAGCAGTGGTCGGCAAACTCATTAGTCAACAGAGCCAAATATCAACAGTACAACGATTGAAATTTCTTTTGAGAGCCACATTTTTTAAACTTAAACTATATAGGTAGGTACACTGTTATTAACTTAATTAGGGTACTCCTAAGGCTTAGGAAGAGCCACACTCAAGGGGCCAAAGAGCCGCATGTGGCTCGCGAGCCGCAGTTTGCCGACCACTGGACTAGAAGAATAAAATAATTAAAGCCGACTTGGGCAGCTAACACCTGGATGAATTCTACAGTGACCAATTACTTTGCTGCTTTTAAAGGCTTTCTCTGATTGTAATCTACTTAAATATTATATTCACCACGTATCCTTAATCAAAAAGTGATAGAGCATCACCTGATTTCTCACATATGATGTCCACTTCTGATAACTGTTTTCCAAACATAAAAATAGGTTTGAAATAAGTCATGTGCAATCTATGTTCCATTCTAGTTATAACTTTGGACATCAATTTTTAGTATTACCAGGGAAAGATGTTAATGGCTGAAAACATATAAAACTTAATGTATCACTGGGAAAGTTTTGATTTTACCAGTCTTGTTTACAAATCTGGTTACAGGGAACATTTTCCTTAATGAAGGCTGAATGAACTTGGCTGTGTCCTCGGCATAACAGCAGTGTATGTGAACAACTGAAAATACTTTATATCTGACATGCATCTGGAGTTATGGCTCTGAATCACATGTAAGAGCATCCTTCCTAAAAGACGTCTTCTCATTTGCAGAAAACGAGGCTCCAACCTAAGTGAGTGGTGGCCTGTCATTCGCCAAACATCTCATGGTCACAACTTCTTGTCTAGTGCTAATTCTAACAGTATTACTAGTAGTGAGAAAATGGTGTGCACCATTTTCTTCCTTATTCTTTATTTAAAAGTAAGGCAGGAAGGGCTTTGCGAACTTCTAACGCAACCATAGTCATTTACAGTGTGGTGAGATTGCCTCCATTTTTCTCCTTAAATCACATCAGTAGGGAACAGAATGTTAGTTTATGAACATTAACCCCAAATGTTTGAAAGAAAAGTAAAGTCCAAAAAATATGTAACGACTTATTTAAAAACACATCAGAAATGACATGCCGCCCTAGCTGGTTTGGCTCAGTGGATAGAGCATCGGCCTGCGGACTGAGGGGTCCCAGGTTCGATTCCAGTCAAGGGCATGTACCTTGGTTGCGGGCACATCCCCATTGGGGAGTGTGCAGGAGGCAGCTGATCGATGTTTCTCTCTCATCTGATGTTTCTAACTCTCTATCCCTCTCCCTTTCTCTCTGTAAAAAATCAATAAAATATATTTTAAAAAAAAGAAATGACATGCTATATTAAATCCTCATTTTTAGCTTTTTAATTATTATTTCTCTTTTTATTTATTATTAACTCTTATTAAATAATATTGTCCCTTAGCCCACTAAACCAGGGTCTTTCCAAAGATGAGATGTGAAGCTGGTAACCCTTCAGGAATTCATTATTGGTTTGTTTTCATAAAGGAATTCATAAATGGATTGTCTTGACTATTTCTATGCTGTTACCAATATTTTTTAGGTTGTTAAATTGGTAGAATGGAAAAACCATTAAAACTGGAAGTTATTTTCTGCAGTAGATCACTCTGCAAACTTGTCACTTAACATTTCTACTCCAAAATTTGGCACTTGCTTTAGACTCATTCTGAGTTTCCCTAAGTGCTTCTACCACCTTATTCTTAGAAAATGCAATAGAAACCACTATTTCTGATTTAGTTCCTTTCTCTTTTCTTCTGTTTCCATAATTCTATTTTCTTCTTTATCATTTTTCAGAACGTTTATTTCCCTGTGTATTAGGGATACATAAAAAAATAAAAAGTTCATGCCCTTAAATTTCTTACAAAAAAAGTTTAATAATGCTAGTGTACTATGATACATATAAGACACTTTGTAAAAAGAAATGTAGTTGCCCTGGCTGGTGTGGCTCAGTTGGGTGTTATCCTGGGCACTGAAAGGTTCCTGGTTCAATTTCTGATCAGGGCACATGCCCAGGATTATGGGATCCATCCCCAGTAGGGGGCATGCAGGAGGCAGCCAATGCGATGTTTCACTCTTACGTTGATTCTTCTCTCTCTCTCTCTTTCTCTCCCTCTCTCCCTAAAAATAAAATTTAAAAAAAAATTTAAAAAGAAAATGTAGCTTTTTCATCTCATTTTGGAAGGAAGTGCACAAATATATTCATATGCACATAATTATCATTGATTTAAAATAGTACACACTTTAAGAGAGGTCTTATTTATATAACTTAAAAGTAATCCATTTTCAAAATTAGTTATTCATCTACTCATATATCAACTACTAATTATGCTGATCCCCTTCTTACATGCTGCTAAAAAATAATGAGAGAAGCAAGTATACTCTTCATATTCATAGAATATTCTGTCCAAAGGAAGAGTAGACAAAACGAAATAATCAGAAAAGTGAATGTATAATTAAAAACTATAATAACATTCAAAAGAAAGGGTACTATAAAACCATGTAAACTAGGATACAACCTAGCACTGAAAAACTTGTGATAGGGGCATTTAACCTGATGTACAAAATGTGCATAAGCAGTGTTGAACTAGGTGTGTGTGTGTGTGTGTGTGTGTGTGTGTGTGTGTGTGTGTGATGCACATAGATCATGGGGCAGAAAGCATTAGGCTCTGCCAAGAAAAGTTGACTGGCCTGATAACGGACAGTGAAGGTAAGTTTGGTGTAATATGCAAGAATCAAAATCAGAAGACTTTCACAAAGTTCCTTGTAGGAAAGTACAATATTTTTCGCTTCATCCTAAGAACCACAGAAATCTATTAAAAGGTCAGACCCAGACAGGAGACACACTGAATTTGGCTTTAAAGAGAATACTCTATGGTATGGAAAACTGCTAGAAGGCAGTAGAGAATGGGTGTGTTGGAGGATACAAGTCTAGGTAAAGAATAATGGTAACCAAGACTATGAAGACCTATCCTCTATAATAAATGCCCAGCAACCGAACAGCGGAATGACCAGAATGACCGTTAGAACAGGAGCTGCCCCCTGGTGGTCAGTGCGTGGTGCTCCCACAGCGGGAGCAGACACTCAGAGAACGGGTCCACAGCCGCTGGGCTGACAGGGATGAGTGGTGCTCCCACAACGGGCTAATCCCTGCAGGTGGCTCCTCTCCAGTGCACCAATCACAGCACTAAAAGCTGGCAGTTACTAAGTACCGTCCTTGTGGCAGGCAAAGGCCCGTACTCCCCACGAAATCTCAGATAATCCCAGAACCCGCCTCACAGGGTTGATCTATGAGTTTCTATTCATAGCTTTCAGAATGGAATGAGATCATCAGCTTTTAAGTGGTTGAGGGAAAACACACTGCTCCTTTTTCATTCTCTTCATCCCACCTTTTTGCGAGAAAAGGAACAAGTGGCTCCCACAGCCTGCCCTGAGCTCTGTGCCCAGAGTTCACTGGGCCCTCAGCTCCAAGTGAGTCTGCCTTCTAATAGCCTGTACACCAGCGGTTCTCAACCTGTGGGCCGTGACCCCTTTGGCGGTCGAAAGACCCTTTCACAGAGGTGGCCTAAGACCATCCTGCATATCAGATATTTACATCACGATTCATAACAGTAGCAACATTACAACATTACAGTTATGAAGTAGCAACAAAAATAATTTTATGGTTGGGTCACAACATGAGGAACTGTATTTAAAGGGCCAGAAGGTTGAGAACCACTGCTTTACACCTAACGCCGCTGCCTGAGGATCTTACTCAACCCATATCACTGACTGAGCACCCGCCGTGTCCTAGGCATGCCCACGGGCTCACAGAGCAGCAGGAAGCCAGCTGCCCTGTCCTACTGTGTGTTCTGCCAGGAGAGGACGGGAGTGCAGGGAGGAAACAGCCTTGGACAGATGTGAGGTGCAGCTGTTGGAGGGCACGAGCACCATGAAAACATGGGAATATAGCCACATAGGGGCTCTGCGAGGGGAGGGGCAAAGGGAGGCTTGCTGAGGGACAGTGGACGGATGGAGGAGAGCTAGATGGATACCTGGAGTAGGGCATCAGGCAGCGGTAACAGCATACAGAGGGGCAGCAGGACAAGCAAGAGGCTGAGTGGAAGGGTGTCAAGGCTGCGTGGGGGGCACATCCTGCAGGGATCAAGGGCCCATGAGAACCTGGTGTCCGGAGTGCAGGGGGAGGTACTGGGGCTACAGGTGAGGACCCGCTGGCTTCTGTGTCAGGAGCAGACTGAGGGGGAAGAGGAAGCAGGGAGACAGCAGGAGGCGACAGCACCCTCCCTGAGGGCAATGAGGAAACAGTGGAAACTGTGGCAGCCAAGAAGGTGGCTTTGGGGTGTGCTGGAGGGAAGCCAGAGCATGAGGAACAATGCGGTGGGGGGAGGCCCCATGCTCAGCTGGGCCCCTGGGAAGACAGGGTTTCCGGCAGCTGCCGGCAGGGGGCCTGGGGTCAAATCCCGACCATTTTGAAGATCTGACTATAAAACCCAGACCTTAGTTTGAGCTGCACATGAGGGACATGGATGTTCACAACCAGCCTCCCACCCTGACATCTAGGAGGTGGGTAATTCCTGTCTGGTTGCCCTAATCCCTACACACACACACACACACACACACCCGCCCCCCAAGCTCTCTTCAGTGATGACAAGTACTTATTGGGAACAAGCAAATGGTTTTATTTTTGGTACAGAAAACAACAAAACAGAATGTACAGTATTATGGAAAGCAAACATTGAAAACTAGGAAAATGAAGCCCCCTTGTGGACGCACAGATCAGTTGTGCCCAGAACCCAGGTCACGTGTGACACAAAAGGGCTCAGAGTCCAATGCAAAGGGCTTGCCCAGATGGTCTGACTCCAATCCCCGACTCCAGTTTCCAGGACAGAGAGGATCCCGCACCTCAAAACAGAACTGCCGAGACCAGCCCCAAGTGGTGAGGCCTAAGGCAATACTTGTAGTGCTTCCAGAGAAGGAAACGCTCCTGAGACGCTGGGACAGGGCGATCAGCATCCAGACCCCTGCCTCTAACTCCCATCAGGGGTCTGTGGTGCTCCCAGCTCTGCCCCTCCCTCCCCCTCCCAGGTGAACCGCAGATGGCCCTTCTCATCCTCCGCCCTCCTGAGCTCCAATGGCAGGTAGGGAGGGTGGGGGGTCATGTGGGGAATCTGAAGGCCTCAAGGAAGTGCTGCTTAAAAAGCCAGAGACATTAACACAGGGGTCTCATGAGTGCGTGTTTAGAACCTGTCCTCCTCTCTCCCCCCAACTCTGCCACTGCGTAACTTGGCTGTTTGGGGCAAGTCGACCTCTGGAGTGTTAATTCTCTCTCCTGTAAAATGAGAACAAGAGCCCAGCGGACATGGCTCAGTGGTTGAACGTTGACCAATGACACAGGAGGTCAAGGTTTGACTCCCTGTCAGGGCACATGCCCAGGTTGTGGTCTCTATCCCCAGTGGGGGGCTTGCAGGAGGCAGCCGATCCATGATTCTCTCATCATTGATGTTTCTTTCCTCTCTGAAATCAATGGAAGATATTCTATATAATAAAAGGCTAATATGCAAATTGTCCCCTCGACTAGGAGGAGTTGGACCAGGAGTTCGACCACTCGCTATGACGTGTGCTGACCACCAGGGGGCAGCGCGGAACATGGCAGGTGTCGGCAACAAGGCACTGGCAACAGGCAGCAGTGGAGGCACTGCCGGCCCCAATGGGCTTCTGGTTGAGCAGGCCCGGAGCTGCCAGGACCACAGGGGCCGGTCAGGCTCACCATGGGTTCGCACAGGAGCCTGCCTGCCAAGGCCGGCTGGGAGAGAACGCACTGCCTGCCCAGCTTCCATGCGGCACTGCTGGGTGGCCCAGAGCCCCACACTGCACCCCAGCCTGTGGTTTCTGGCTGCATTTACCACATCTCCTCATGGGGACATGGGCGCCGTGACTCAGGCAGAGGGGGGAGCATGGGTCCCAGGGACCCAGGTGCTGCCCAGGGCCCAGAGATCAGCTGGGACCCGCCCTCCCATGCCAGACGCTCGCGCTTTGATCGCAGACCAGGCCTAGGGACTGCGCCCGTGCACGAATTTCGTGCACCGGGCCTCTGGTTTACATATAAAACTTACAAAACACGAGGGTGGTTTTGGTAAGGGGCTGTGGAAAGAATTTTAAGGAGAGGATAAACTTTGACACAATGTTGAAAAATTAAGTAAATAACAAATTAAAAAATAAACAAGTAATCTTAGAGATTTATAGAATGATGGTCATAGAATATCCTCATTGTTAATACACTGTGCCCTGATTTTGTATGTGTGAATGTTAATATTTTTAAAAGTACAAATTGGTTGTAACAGAATAGTCATGGGGGTGCAAAGCACAGCATACAGAATATAATCAATTATATTCTAACACCTATATATGTGTCATATGGGTACAAGATTTATCAGAACGATCTCTTAGTAAGTTATATACTGTCTAATCATGGGGGTGTACACCTGAAACTAACACAATATTGCATGTCAACTGTAATTGAAAAATAAAAATTGATTTAAAAAAGATTTGTCCATTTACTCTATTGTCAATTTCTATCTCCACACAGCTCTTCATATAGACCATTATTATTAAAACCAGATTTTAAAAGACCATAAATATACATATTAGCGATGCAAAAATTTAATTAGGGAAACGATTTGATGTCACTGCAAATGTTTACTCTGAAACAACATGCTTTTGCACTTTAGAATAGCAAGCTTTCCCACATTCCCTAAGCTAGTGACACCATTAATTAGCCGTATAAGCATACAGATTGAATCTCCTGCACCAGGCTAATGGTTCAGACGTACTTTCTCTAGTAGCTTGACCATGTGAAAGCTTCTCTCTTATTTCTTATTTTTTCTCTTTGGCTTCTTATATAGAGACTATAAATCTGGGATAAACATTTGGGACACACATCTCATTTGAAAGCAAGAGCAGCTCTCTGTTTGGATCAGCTTCCTGGGGTGCAGAATGTAGATCAAAGCCCAGTAGTGGCTGACCAGCCAGGCCTAGAATTATAAAATGTTTCTCTGTTAATGGTTTGGGAGGGGGGGCACGAGGGGAGGGGCAGGAAGGATGAAATTTCTCCTTAAAGTTGTAGGGTATTATTTAGAAATTTATATAAAAAAGCAGAAATGAACCATACATAGTTATTCATAAATAACACATAACCCTTTACTATGTCAGATGAATAGCTTCAATTTTACTCACAAGTTTCCTATTTTCCCAGTTACCTAAGTGAAGGAAGCAAGACAGACTTTACCACTAGGACTCTATCAATCTAAGAAAGTATTCATAATGCTAAGAGACGTTTCTTTCAAAAAATTTAAATAGTTTAAAATGATCACTGATGCCATATATAATTTCAGTCATATTGAGTGTTAATCAACATGTATAGTGTGAATTTCAATGCTGAAGTTAAGAAAATATTAAATGAGTAATAATTTGGATACTAATCAGGGGTTAAAAAAACATAATGTGCATATACAGACACAGAATGGAAACATAGATTTAGCATTTCAAAGATCAATCCTCACTAAGCAATAAGTAAATAAGCACTAAGGAAAATAAAATAAAATGTAATAGGTTCATTTACTGTTTCTACAATAAAAATTGATTTGCATTTTAGTCTTGCCACAATTCTTATTTCCCAAACCCCAAATCCTTATTCACTGAATTCCATATAGTCTAGCCTGGATCACAACAAAGTGGTGGCTTGAGGAATTTTGCTTCCTCTCCCTCACTTTCTCTTCTCAGCAAAAGCAAACAAAGTAGCCACCAAGCCCTGTTAATAGAGTATTTTAACGTTGCTGAGAGCATCCTATTCTGTCCATTCTTAACCACCACTACATTGTTGAGATTATCAATTACACTTTATATGACAGAAGACTATAATTCTCACCTGTTTATTGCCTTATTCCTTTGTCTACAGTGCTATCTTCAAAACAAACTTTTATAATACCCTTTGATCATATCAACTCTGTGTTTTATTTAAAAAGAAGAAAACAAATCATGAACAGAAAAGTATAAACAAACAAAAATCCTTCCTAAATTCTCACCTGGATAGTTGAGGTTCTTTATCTAAAACAAATTTTAATAAGCACAGAATTACCTGAAGATGTTTCAAAAAATCCAGAATCTGAGATATTTAATAAATTGATTTTGTGAGGAATGGATATAAAAAAAAGTGTGGTAGTGACAAGAAAAAAACTGAGACACCCCAATTTAAATTACAGAAGGTGGGGGGGGGGAAGGAAGAGAGAAGAGAGATTAATCAGTTAACAACTGTGGGCCAAAACCAATAAAAGACCTCTTAGATACATGAATGTATGTTGAAACTTTGAATTAACTTCCAGGTGACTATTTTAGCAATAATCTAAAGATAACAGGCAAATAGCCAGCTCCCATGTGCCACCGCATCTTCAAAACAACTTTCATCTTCCTTCCCCAAATTTAATGTATGAAAGAGACCTTCATCTCCAGAGCAGTGGGCACGTGGTCTTTTCCATCAAGCCCTGTTGCTGATGGTTCATAGTGCATGTCCCAGGAACTAGTCCTTTTTCTAGCAAACATAAGGCTCAATAAATCTGTCTTTCAAAAAGCTTTCACTAGGAAGGATTTTGTTTAACAAAATCTGTATTATCTTGTTGTAAATTTATACAGCCTGATAATACAGATGAATCTCAAAAATATTTACAGCAAAAGAAGACAGACACTAGAGTGTATACACTGTATATAATTCACTTATACAAAACACCTAAAATAAAATAAAATAATAAAACCTAGTGATCGAAATCAGAAAGTGGTTGCTCTGGGGGAGTAGAGGGTAAACAGTGGGGGAGTATTGACTTGAAAAAGACATGAGGATGTTATGAGGCATTAGAAATGGTCTGTATCTTGATCTGAATGATTTTTACACAAGTGTCTACAATTGTCCAAGCTTATTTTATGTTAATTATACTCAAATTTTTAAAGGAAAATTTAAAATGACCCAGAACAACCTAGATGTCTTAAGAAATTTGTGATATATACAATTGAAAACTATATAACAATCAAAATGCTTGCACTAAAACTATACATACAAACATAAATTTATTTCAAAAGCATAATGTTGAGCTAAGAAGGAAGGAAGGAAGGAAGGAAGGAAGGAAGGAAGGAAGGAAGGAAGGAAGGGAGGGAGGGAGGGAAAGTGTAAGTAAGAAAGACAATATGTAAAGAATGTATGGTGTATGACATCACTTCCCTAGATTGTAAAAGTATAAGACATACCATGCATGAAAATGTATTCACGTGGGTTCATAACCACTGGGTAATCAGAAAGAAGAATGGAATTGAGGTCACAGATAACTACAGTGGATTTTTTCAAGAGAAAAAAATTGTGATACAAACATAACTAAGTCTTAAATATTTTAGAACCTGTGTACTATATTTGAAAATAATGTAATTTCGTGTTATTGAGATATACCAATATGGGATTTTAATATTACTGTTTTAATTCATATTTAACAGCCACGTTGTCTCTGTGTTATCTCATATAGCCGTGAAAAAAATTGCAAGTTACTTCTTTCCTTGGCACTTGATTAATTTACTAAATGTGCCTGTCATAGGGAAACAACCTAAGACAATTATATGGCCAGCAGCTCATAAAAAATTGAGCTGTGGTTTTATGAAGAGTGTGCTCATTTTCTTGTAAAGAAAACAAGACCAGAATTCAGCATAAGTTTCTCCTAATGTTGCAGTAGTTAGTTAGTTAATTAGTTATTAACAAAGAAAGGGAGTAAATGGAATAAAAAATTAAGCCTAATTAACTAGGAGGCTATAACTAGGAAGCTTCACTCCAGACCAGTTTTCCAGTCTCCCCGGGGACAAATAGGGCCCATTCCTCCAGATGAACAGGGGTGAGGGGAGGGAAACAGCGAGGGGGAAATTCCTCTGCTGAGGCATGTGCAGTAGAAGTCAGATGAAGAAGCACAGCTATGAGGCAGGCTCAGTAGAAGCCAAAAGGGTGATCACAAAGGGGCAGAGTCTAGCCTGGGAAAAGGATCCAATAGGATTAGGGCACAGAACTTCAGAAGATCCAGGGAAGGGACTGAATAGGAAGACGGCCCAGCACAAGCCCAGGAAGAATTAGGAAGAAGATTGTATAGTTTGAAAGAAAGCCTGCTCTCCCCCAAACCCAAGGAAATCCAATCAAAGCATAACAAAGGCCCAGCTTGGTAGCACATTCTCTCTCTCTCTCTCCGTAGTGGCCCTGGGAGCCTAGGTGTGGCAGCCATGTGAGCTAAAGCACAGAGCTGAAAGTGGCCTGGAGGGGAACCGAGACTAAACTGGATTACCGAAGCTCAGACGCCCTGCCAGAACAGTGAAACAGCACCTCTGGGTCCTGGCCCTCTTTCTGGCCTTGGTGGGTTGAAGGGCTGGCCTGTGGCCCCTGAGGCTTGACTTCTGCAGCCAGAGGGAGCTGAGCCACTTGGCCATGGATGGAACAGTGCAACAGCCTCTTCAGGGGCATCTATATGCCCTGCACGCCCTTCTCTTAAATTTTGCTACTATACAGAGAACCCATTTTCTCTGAGTACGCTAACAATAGAAAGTGACCACCAATTAATAACAAAAGAACAGAAGACCAAAGAGTAGAATATGCCATTCATAATTGCTGGAGATTCCCAGCCATCCACCCTCAACAGACACCCCCTGAAAGGATTCTGAAAGTGGTCATATGTCCATAACTGGAGGGCACATTCCAATTAAAAACTAAAGCAATAAACACAAGGACATTTCTGGAAATGTATCCTGGTCAATCTGAAGGTAGCAGGGAGAAAGCTCTGCCGAAAATACTTGCATAGCTCTCCCAGTGTTCCATATCACAATGATTAAAGAGGGCTTCCCCCAGCTGCTTAACAGGTAAGGTGGAAAGAACAGGAAATGGGTGCTTAACAGTGTCAGAAGGAAACACTATGGGCTTGAATTAATTAAATAGCAATGTCCCTGCCCTCAGAAAGTGGCGCAATGCTGCATAATGTAAATGTTTTCAGCTTAAACTCCACAAAGAAACGGAATCTTCCTACCCAGGAGAAACAAGAGAATTTTCAATAACCCTTCTGTTGCCTCAGGAAAGAGTGGTGTGTGAGCCAAGTTAGTGTAACAGCAGAGAGCCCAGTCTTCAGTTTAGAGACACAAAGTTTACAGCATATGTGGCCAGGGAAGAGCACACCGTGTGGGTTTGTAACCTCAGAACCTGTTCGAAATGGCTCTATCCTGTTTAATAAAACTCGGAGTTGCTTTTAAGAGATGACAGAGCAAAATGGCAAGTCGTGCAGCATGGACAGGCACAGAGGAGATAACTTTTTTTTTTAACCCTCACCTGAGGATATTTCTCCATTGATTTTTAAAGAGAGTGGAAGAGAGAGAGAAAGACAGAAACATCAATGTGAGAGAAACACATCGTTTGGTTGCCTCCTGCACATGTCCTGACCAGGGCCCGGGCCGGGGAGGAGCCTGCAACCAAAAGTACGTGCCTTGACCAGAACTGAACCTGGAACCCTTTGGTCCACAGTCCAACACTCTATCCACTGAACCAAACTGGCTAGGACCAGAGGAGAGAACTCTGACCTCCAGTTACATTGGGACCAAAGTCACGCCCCCTGCTCCCTCCTCCCCAACCCCTCAACCTGTACACAGGGAATCAAAGGACAAGGACATAACTGGAACTTGAACACCAGACCAAGGGTCTGTTGTCCATGTTGATGCACCTTTTCCATAAATGGACAAGTTCAAGGTCCTCCAATTAAAACTTGCCCCACCAACACTTCCACAAACCTGTTCCCCTTAACTGCTAAAAACCACTTAACCTAATCCAGCTAGCAAATGGTTGGGAGGCATTGCTAGGCCTCCCATCTTCTTGGTTGGCGCCTTCCTGACCAATAAACCTTTCCTTATCCTCAAACTCTGACAGTTTGAGTTTTGGCTTTTCACAGTGTCAGGCTCACAAACCAGAATTCAGTAACAGGTTCAGTCTCTTGTTTTGCCAACTGCATATCTCCTGAAGTTAAAGGATCATTTCTGGGAACATCAACGTTAAACAAATATATATACAAAATACGAATTTCCTGAAAATGGTATCATGGGGGCCCTGATTTTTTTTCTAAATGACATAGCAAAGTATAAGAAGAACTTAAGGCAAACAGGAGATAAGCAGAACTGGGAAATACCAGAAGAAAAGTCAGACTGTCTCAGAATATATGGTATTTTCTTAACTACTTTAAGCTAAGGTTTCCTACCGTTTTCATCATGAGAAGACCTACTAGATGCTGGTATAAGAACGTGGTGGTATGTTTTCATACTGTCTTGCATTTATGTAGTAGAGCACTTATATATCATTTGCTAAGCTTAAAACAACCGCCTTAACTTTACCCTCCCTCAAAATTCTGTAAGGGTAGTTTTTAAGCATCTTTTCTGGAAATGTGACTCTGACTCCTGACTCAGCTGATTGGGCTTCTGACCAAGCTGAGCCTATTAGAGTGCATCCTCTGAGAATTTCTAATTAAAGTAAGAGACAGAATTACGGTTACCCCATATACCCAGAATAAAGCCTGTAAACTTGGGGACCATCGGTAACCATCTGCCCTCTATTGCTGGACCTCAGGCCCAGAGAAAGCCAGTCTCCTAGGGAAAATGAGTGAAGCAGCTGTAAACGGGCAGAAAGAAGACAAGGTCAGAGTGTGAGAGAGAATGCTTTACGTTCCTCAGAGCTGCCTGCTTCCCAATTGTCTCTGGTGAGACCCAGCTGCATTCCTCACAAATGTTGGTTCTGCAGGATAACATATTTCTGCAAGTAATGATGGCAACTAATTGTTTCTTAAGCTTAGCTCATATTGACTTGAGTTACTTGTAACAATAGCCTCAATAGAATATTAACCTACCAAAGTGTAGGTCAAAGCAGTCTCAACCAATCATTTTCTGATCTCAGTAAGTACCAACCTAAAGAATTCTCTAAAATGGATATCTAGATTGGGTGAACCATACTTGAGCATTGGAGTTAAAATCCTAGCGCTCCTTTCGCCCAAGTTGCCTAACTAAGATCTATTTTTGTCTTGATCCAACACGTTTCACTCTTACAGAAATGTAGTCCAAGAACATTTCAGGCTATACTTTGAGAACTCTGGATTACAAGTGTTATTACCGCCAAGTAAATCTGTGGACAAGTAAAATGGAGATCCATGTGAAATACAGGAAGGCTATCATTTCCTCCTGATTTAAAGGATGACCCCAGGAAGCCTCTAGAGGGCAGGAAAGTTAACCTTTATTAAGAGGCCAACAATTTTTTCCTAGATATTATACTAATAAGGTTATGGACTGAATGTTTGTGACCTCCCCCCCGCCGCCCCCCCCCCAACCCACCAGATTCATATACTGAATTCCTAGTCCACAATGTGAAGGTAAAGGAGATAGGGTCTTTGGAAGGTAATTAACTCAGGAGGGCTCCACCTGCATGAATGGGATTAGTGCCCTTATGAAAAAGAGACTCCAGCCAAAACCCGTTTGGCTCAGTGGATAGAGCATCGGTCTGCGGACTGAAGGGTCCCAGGTTCGGTTCCGGTCAAGGGCATGTACCTGGGTTGCAGGCATATCCCTGGTGGGAGATGTGCAGGAGGCAGCTGATCGATGTTTCTCTCTCATCGATGTTTCTAACTCTCTATCTCTCTACCTTCTTCTCTGTGGAAAATCAATAAAATATATTTAAAAAAAAAAAAAAGAGAGACTCCAGAGAGCTCTCTAGCCTTCATTCTGCCACGTGAGAACACAGGAAGCAGACACCCAGAATGCTGGGGACTTGATCTTGGGTTCCCCAGTGTCCAGAGCCATGAGAAGTAAATATCTGTTGATTTACCCACCCAATTTGTTATAGCAGCCTGCATTGATTAGGATAACTATCATGCAAATAACAAAGCTATTTTGGGGCAGTACTTAAAAACTTTCTTTATGTGTATTCTGGTTATATTTGTTAAAGAAGAAAATGAAGAAAACCCTGGTAACTCAAATGCAATTGAAGTCCATGACAAAAGACAGAGAGACGAGAGAGAGAGAGAGAGAGAGAGAGAGAGAGAGAGAGAGAGAGAGAGAGAGAGGCGCACTATTGCAATATATCTATCAATTTGGAACACTGAGCTTAAAACTCAGGAAAATATTTTTAATCTAGACATAGCTCTTCAGATCTATCATTCTGGCTGTAATAAGAACTGAGAATAATGTATTAACCAAGTTAGTAAAAATTTTAAACTACTAATAAGCTGTTCAAGAGAAAATAAAGCCCTGTGCAAATGGAGAGTTTAATAATCACTCTGGATGCAAAGAGAAGGGATGAAACACACCCATGCTGTGAATTGCTGGGGCTGGGGCACTGGTATTAGCAATTGGAGGAAACAAGCTACAATTATGAAGTTAACCATCCGTATCAGGAAGCAGAGCTCTGTGGCAAGATGCTTGTTTCAAATCGAGGTTCATATCTTGGCCGTTTCATAATTAAGGCGCAGTACACTGTCTCTCAAAACCCGTTTTATCCTCTGTAAAGCCAGGTTAATGGTAATATATATTACTGAGAATTTTTCAAGGATCACGTGAAAGTACTTGTAATGTGTTTAGTGTAATATGTGGAAAATAACAATTGCTCATGGATGTGAGCTAATATTAACAGCCACATGCTTGGCTCTTTACCACTATTGAAATAATATAAAGCAGGTCTCTTTAGTTCGCTAGGAATATAACCATTCTATGAAGAAAAAAAAAAGCCAATATATTTGACATGAAGGAAAATTAGTGGTTAAAAAGAAAAAAAGAAAAAAGAAAGGCTAAGTAACAAAACACAATTTTTTTTCTGTCACATAGTTTTAAAAATAGGTGATAAGAAATCAAATTTAACACTCTATGCAGTGATCCAAAGTTCATATTTATAAGTAATTAACTTTAATTACATGATTTACAACAGTTGATGGTTTTTGCTTTCTATTTTCAAGTTTTATAGAAAGTGTGTGTGGAGAGAGGTGGCGGCAGGGAAAGAGGAAAAAAGCAAGCAAAGAAGAACCTCAGGGACATTTTCATGTTAAAATCATCCCACTGGAATCATTTCTTACCCTCTTTTAATTTTTTTTCTTTTGTAAGGTATGAAAAACACATTCTAAAACGGAATAAAAGATATAGGTGAAATCGAATGCCCCAGAATTTACCTTCCTGTGAGCACAAATATGCCACCTTGCAAGTAATACCTCAGATATCAGGCCGTCTTAACCTCAATTAGCAGGAAGTCTAGTGTTTTCCCTGAAACCCCTCCAATCTTCTTACGGCATTCTCAAAAATCTTAAGAATGGTCACTACAAATCTCTACAAGTCTCCGAATCCCAATTAGAATTTTTTTTTTCTCTCTAGGATCGAGAAGCAGAAAGATGGAAAGATCCTGGATCCCTAAACACATCAATGAGCCACTCAGTCTAACTCTAGAACCCTAGACTATTCATTGTGTGGGACCAATAACCTTTTCTTGTTTGGCAGATTTTTCTATTGTTTGATGCCAAGGACCTTTCTAACAGGCAGAGCCCTGAATGACAGCATGTGTTCTTTTATTTATTTATTTATTTATTTATTTATTTATTTATTTTTTAAAAATATATTTTATTGATTTTTTACAGAGAGGAAGGGAGAGAAATAGAGAGTTAGAAACATCGATGAGAGAGAAACATCGATCAGCTGCCTCCTGCACATCTCCTACTGGGGATGTGCCCGCAACCCAGGTACATGCCCTTGACCGGAATTGAACCCGGGACCTTTCAGTCCGCAGGCCGATGCTCTACCCACTGAGCCAAACCGGTTTCGGCAGCATGTGTTCTTTTATACCAGAAACCGCTCCTTTCCAAAAAGACCAGCTTGGTCAGGTGGGTGTTTGATCACGTGGTCACAGCAGAAGCCAAGGTATGTTTAAGCACAGCTCACCAGTTTGTTTCCAGGGAACATTCCAGGCCAGGATCTGGGCCAGAGGCAGTCTGCCATACTGTTTTCCTCACTTGAGGAAATTTGCTGCTAAGTCCCAACTCTCCCTCTAACAAATGCTGTCATCTGGGACCACCCTTCCATCAAAACAGATTTTTTAAATGAATCACAAATATGAAAAAGATTCAGGAAGCATCCCATGATATTCCGGGGAATATTACAGGGTAGCTGTTTTAGGGATTCCTGAACCTCCCATCTTACATAAGCAGTTTTCCAAGCTTCTCAGGTAGTATTATTGGCTTGCCTCCTAGAAACACAAAGGATTTAGGGGTAGTTTTAAATGACCTACACAGATCAGCCCATCAGAATTTCAGTATTGATCTTGCCTAATGCTACTGCATCAAGTAGTCTTCTAGGACTGGTAAGATGGGGAAAGGCAGATAAATCCATTATTAGAAACATGTTTTTAGCCAAAACCGGTTTGGTTCAGTGGATAGAGCGTCAGCCTGTGGACTGAAAGGTCCCAGGTTCGATTCCGGTCAAGGGCATGCACCTGGGTTGTTGGCACATCCCTAGTGGGAGATGTGCAGGAGGCAGCTGATCGATGTTTCTCTCTCGTCGATGTTTCTAACTCTCTATCACTCTCCCTTCCTCTCTGTAAAAAATCAATTATATATATATATTTTTTAAAAAGAAACATCTTTTTATTATAAGATTCCACACATTTTTTCCATTCACAGATTTTCATTATTTTATAATTTTATAATCATGGTTATAGCAATTCGGTTTGCTTATATTTGATTTCACTTAATATTCTAAGTATTACGTATTTTTTATAATCAAGATCTCTGTTTATATAGATTAATACCTTTATCTTTGAAATGAAAAGGCTATGATTAAATATAAACAGTAAACTTTTTTTAAAAGCCACTTTCAACCTCTAATTCCTTCCTCTAAAAAAAACAAATACCCTCAGAGTCTCCCCTGGCCCATCCCCCCCCCCCATTTTCTTATATAAGTGATCAGATGTTCCATTCCCCAGATTGTTGGATTTTAAACTTGTGAAAATCACAAATAGTCACCAGCCCAGAGGGAAAGGGAGGTGAGAGAGATAGAAGAGGGTATAGGAGGGAAAGGAGACTTGACTTGATGGTGAACACACAGTGTAATATGTTATATGATGACTAGAGGCCTGATGTATGAAATTCATGCAAGGGTAGGCCTTCGTAGCCAAGGTGGCTGCCTCAATCACTCCCTCACAGCCACAGGTGGCTGCCTGGATCCCCCGACTACAGCCACAGCTTCGTCCGGAAAGGATGTCTGGAAGGACATCTGGTCTAATTAGCATATTATACTTGTATTATTATAGATGTATTATAGAATTGTACACCTGAAACGTATATAATTTTATTAATCAATGTCACCTCAATGTAATAAATTAAAAAAACAAATAACCTTTAATTTTAAATATAATGTTAGACTCCCATGCTCCAAATTAAGGTGAATTTTTTTTAAAATATATTTTATTGATTTTTTACAGAGAGGAAGGGAGAGAGATAGTTAGAAACATCGACGAGAGAGAAACATCGATCAGCTGCCTCCTCACATCTCCCACTGGCGGTGTGCCCGCAACCCAGGTACATGCCCTTGACCGGAATCGAACCTGGGACCCTTCAGTCCGCAGGCCGACGCTCTATCCACTGAGCCAAACCGGCTTCGGCAAGGTGAATTATTTTAATGTCATTATTATAGTGGTTTCAATATGGTAACAGTCAAAATTAATAAAATACAAAATTGTCAAAGTACTTGAGTATGAATAAAAGAAAGGCAGACATTTCTTGAGTTCTTCTGTTGCACATTATGCACTGAAAAACAGCACCTATTAATTCAGGCAGCGCTCCTACTGACTTCTACAGGAACACTGAAAAATTCTGCTTCAAACAGAGGTAATTAGTCAGCGATTAAGAGTAATTAGTGCAAAAGAAAATGGCTTTTGTTTGTAGAAGAGCTGCCAATCCAGGGGAAAAAAAGAAGATTTAGGAGAAAACTTTTTTGAAAACAGTATCTAAAGTTTTAAGGTTAATTGATTCCGAAGTTACAAGTTCAAATCTATCAGCACAAAAGTACAAAGAAAGGCAGTGAAATACACCCTCAGTGTGCGGTTCACACTGTGTGGGACCATCTTCCCCACGTCCTCACTTGCCTGTGTCCTCATCATTCAGGTGTAGGATTCACAAATGCCTTCTCTTCAGAGGGGCTTCCCTGATTGTCCTGGCTCAAGTAGATTGCAACTCTGTACTCTGCCTTCTCTTACTCCTAGTATTTAACAGAATTTGAAACTGTGTTATGACGCATTTTCTTTTTGCTCCCTTGTCTCCGCCACTAGAATGCAAGTTTCCTGAGGTCAGAGTTTACCATGTCCCCAGCTCTATCTCCAGGACTTACAGTGCCTGACACACATTTGGTGGTCAGTGAAGCACCTGCTGAAAAATGAACACCTGACACCTGAAGGAGCTTCTTTGTTTACAACGATCCCAATACACAGCTGTCTGAGGTTTTCAAGGATTCCTGAAAACAACGTGTAGAATCGATGTGCATTACTTACCTGAGTCTTCATTAATATGCCCTAATGAACTCCTCTCAAAAGACTTCCTGTTAAACATCATTAGTCAGTTCCTCAGCTGTGATCTGAAGGACATTTATTTATGTGTCTTTTTGAATAGTAAACATCTCAGTGGTTAGGTTTATGTCCAATTCACTTTTAATGTGGCCTTCTATTTAATTTTAAAAAGAAAAATTGTATAATTTAGGGGGTACAACATAATTTTATATACAGATGCATAGTATAATAACTACTACAGTGGAGCACATTGATACATCTTCTTACATGGTTATTATGTGTGTGTGTGTGTGTGTGTGTGAGAGTGTGTGTGTGTGTGTAATGAGAGCACCTCTAATCTACTGTATCAGCAAATTTCCAGTATTCAATACAGTACACTCTTGGTGGGAATGTAAATTGGTACAGCCATTATGGAAAACAATTCATCTTTTATAATTCCCTCAGTACCTAGTATTGCATGTAATATCAGATGCAATACCAGTGCCTAAGAATCCCATTGAAAGAATAACTCAAAACATCACAAGATGCAAACTCTCTTCCCATGAAAACATTCTTCTTTCAAGTGTTTATTTTTTTGTTGTTGAAAGTATTACAAACAGTAGTACATATGTGTTCAATAAAGACATCTGTCTAACACTGATGTTGCCCTAACCTGAAAGCCAAGTTCCTTAATATGCCACACCTTTCCTTACGGTCCACTGCATAGTCACATCTACACCTGGATAATCAATGCAGTGACAGTACTTTCACAATGCCATCTGTACAATAACAGTTGACACCTACTATAGTTGCTGTCTTTTTATAAGTGTCTCTTGCTCCTACTGTCTCCAAATCAATCTAAGTAATAAAAATGATCTGTGATGATTCCCCTTATGTCTGCCTGTCCTACTATTCTAAGCAAACAAGTTTATTTTCTAGTAGCCCCCAGAAGATGACACTTGTCTAAAGATCTAGCTAAATCCAAACCCTTAATTATGAAAACTCTATGATTTTTAATGGAGTTTAATAACTGCACATATATATATTGTTACAAATCTGAAACAGTCACTATAATTAATCTTCCACCATGACTTGCACTTCGTATCAAATATTTTTAGATCATAGATAAAAATGCACTTTTAGGGAAGCAATTTCACATTTATAGTGTATGCCAGAACTATAGAAGAGAAGTTGGAAATAAAGTTTCCATAGATATTTATTAATGTATAAAAGACATATTCAGCCGAAACCGGTTTGGCTCAGTGGATAGAGCGTCGGCCTGCGGACTGAAAGGTCCCAGGTTCGATTCCGGTCAAGGGCACGTACCTTGGTTGCAGGCACATCTCCAGTAGGAGGTGTGCAGGAGGCAGCTGATCGATGTTTCTCTCTCATCGATGTTTCTAACTCTCTATCTCTCTCCCTTCCTCTCTGTAAAAAATCAATAAAATATATTTAAAAAGAAAAAAAAGACATATTCATATTTACTTCCTAAAAGCCACATACCTATTCTGTTTAGTACTTAACTTTTAATAAACTTCCAATTTTTGAGAAAAAATGAACACTTTCTAATTATTCAAAGAAATATTTTAGGTATATTACTGAATATACAAAGAATAAGATATATTTTTCCTAAAATTACTATTTAGAAATAACAGAAACCACCTTTTGTTCATATCCACATAAATACCTCCCACATAAATATTCTCACATTATAGGGACATGATCAAGATGTTACTATATTTTGAATAATATAACACTATCTGAAGAAATATTAATCTAAAAAGACCTCTATTAATATCACATTTAGATGATTATAGAAATTTTATGTGTAGTGAAACAAAAAAAGTAAAAATAAATATAGCATAGAAATTAAAAACATATAATAATATCAGGGTTCTAATTTTTGCAATTTCAAATGCTATGTATGCTTTCAGGCAAACATTTTTAATCAACTTCAAAACAGTGTAGGAGAATGGGTGCAATGCAGACCAGGGAATTTTTAAAGTCCAGTTTAACATCCACTCACAGGACAGCCATGGCCATACCTGACATCAGGTTCACTGGAAAAGATACGGCCCAGGAGCACAGAAGGTCAGCAGCGCAGCGACAAACACTCAACACCAGTGACAGCAGTAGTCCACACAGCCCACAGACTTGGGAGGAAAGACTCACCTTGGGCAAGTGCAAGAGGCAGCCTGGCTTAAAAGCCTCATGCCCCACAGGAAACAATGTCTCTTGTTAACAACTAATAGGCATGCCGTATAGGGACCCTGGAAGCAGATGCCCAATTACAATAATCACCACACTTAGGGAAGCCCCAAACATATAATGTCCTTATCATTCATTTATAGTTCATTGACAGTTTCCCTTAGTATAAATGCCAATCTGGGTCATTTTTTATCATAAACTGTCTTGCTAATAATACAGTTATTCTATCCCTATCAAGTGCCCAGAAGAAAAACTTGATATATTGAATCATAACTCAAACAGAAAAAATCAGACAATGAAATTCTATAGGTAAAATGCCCTCTGTTCTTCCACAAATAGATCAGAAGAAAAATAAAGACTTATAGATTGAAAAAGGGCCAAGACTAAAGTAGAATCTAGGGAATGCACACTTTATTGATAAAGCTTCAAGAAATGTTAAGTTATTGATAACTGTAAATGTCAGGATTATGGTTAAGTTTGGGGGGATACAGGTTTGCAATTGGGTCAGAACACATAAAAGGGTCTCTAGGATGACTAGAAAAGTACTATTTCCTTTTTTTGGTAAAATATATATAACAAAAATGATTATTTTAACCATTTTTAAAATATATTTTTATTGATTTCAGAGAAGAAGAAAGAGGGAGAAAAAGAATGAGAAACATGGATGAGAGAGAATCATTGATCAGTTGCCTCCTGCACGCCCCCTTTTGGGGATGGAGCCCACAACCCAAGCATGTGCCCTTGACCAGAATTGAACCAGGGACCTTTCAGTCCTCAGGCCGATGCTCTATCCACTGAGCCAAACCAGCTAGGGCTATTTTAACCGCGTTCAAGCATACAGTTCAGTAGCATTAAGTATATTCATGCTCTTGTAAAGTAACCACTACTATTCACTTCTAGAACTTATCATTCCAAACTAAAACTCTGCACCCATTAAACCATAATTCCTCATGCTCCCTCCCCCAACCCTCAGGTTACCACCGTTCTACTTTCTGTCTCTGTGAACCTGGCTATGTACCTCATTTAAGTGGAGTCATACAAAATTTGTCCTTTTGTGTCTGGCTTTCACAAAGCATCATGTCTTTAAGGTTATTCATGTTGTTGCTTGCATCATAGTTACATTATTTTAAAGACTGAATAATATTCCCTTGTATGTATATACCTGTTTTGTTCATTCATTAGTCCATTGATGGACACGGGTTGCTTCCACCTTTTAGCTATTGTAAATTATGCTGCTGTGCACATTGCTTGCATAAACATCTGTCCAAATTCCTGTTCTAAATTCTTTGAGATATGTACTCAGAAGTGCAATTTCTGGGTCATGTGGTAATTCAATGTTTAATGTTTTAGAGGACCCCCATGTTGTTTTTGAAAAATGCTATTTCTTGACATGGATTTTAGTTATAAGGCGTGCAAGATGAAATCGTCTTGCAGCTAGACTGGGGAACCTTTATGCTTACCTCCTGGGACACCTGGCAGCGTGGTACAAACTCTTGCCCAAGATGGTGTAGGCTAATCATGTATGAGGGCAACCTAAAGTTGAAACTCCCCAGTTCACACCAGGACCAGCTTGTGTATTGATGACTTACATCTGGTATAACCGCTTAAACAGCTTGACTTGACCTGAGCATTCCTACAACCAAAATTATTCATGTACACCTTGGAGTTTCATAATCTGAAAGCAAACTGTGTTCTTTGTAACTAAGAAAAGCCACATGGGCCCTGATATTTGCCTGCACTTACCTTCTCCTACCCTACAGTGTGTTTGCCTTGCAGGAGTGGGCTCAATAGTCTTGTGAGTCCTTTCAATTATCCAACCCTGTACAGGCACTGAAAAAGAATATTTTCCATGTATTCCCTTGTGTAGTCTTATTTATATGGTTTGCTAAAAATAATTAAAAAAAGATTAAAAACAGAATATTTCCACTAACCAGAATCTCCTGTCCCATACTCTCTCTCAATCACTTCTCCCACAAATGTTAGCCGTGGTCATCACTTCTGTACCTCTTGATTAGTTTTGCTGGTTTTTAAATCTCATATGTGGAATCATACAAAATGTACTCTTATGTCTTGCTTCATGAATATTTCATGAAACCTCCTTCTGTACAGTATTCAGTTATGTGAATAGGAGAAAATATATTCACCTACTCTACTGCTGACAAACATTTGTGTTTTCCCCAGTTTCAGGCTATTATGAATAGTGCTGCTATGAACTGTATATATCAATTGGTAACATTTGTGTACATTTCTGTTAGATATGAACTTACTAGTAGGAGCACAATTGCTGGTTCAAAGACATGCATATATTCTGCTTTTTTAATATCCTATTTAAGAAACCTTTGCCTACCCTGAAATTAATTTCCTATGTATTCTTCTAAAAGCTTTTTATAACTCCTTTTACATTAAGATCTCAACCCATCTGAAATTGATGCGAGATGAGAGTCAAGGTACACTTACTTTTCTACATGGAAATCTAATTGACCCAGAAGAAACTTAGTGAAAAGACTATCCTTTCTCACTGTATTTTTGTGACACTTTTGTAAAAATCAAGGGTAGACAAATAGATGATAGATAGGTAAATAGATATAGAGAGATAGAATACAGAATAGATGGGATAAATAAAATAGGTATGGCTGTAGATACAGATATGGATATAAACACAGATAGATACGGACTGTTTCTAAAAGTTTTATTCTGTTCTACTGCTCCAAATCTTAATAATGGAGCTTAACTCTAATTCTTGATATGTGATACAGTAAATAGTATAGGTTGGATCCACTTCTTCAGGATTGTTCTCTGATGAAATTATCAACCATGCTATCTATTCTCTTGAACAGATTAGTCATAATTATTTTAAAGTTTGTATCTAATAACTTTAATATCTACATCTTTTGCAGGTCTATTTCTATCCTCTGTTTTATTTTCTCTTGGTGCCTTTTTTGGTATTTCTGGTAAATGTTTACCAAATTTTAAATGTTTTGCTTGAAAAAAAGGTAAATATTTGGGGGAATGCAATGCTTCTCCTTAGAAGGCTTGCCTTAAACTCTGCGAGGCAGAGGAGGGACAGATCCTTCCAATCCTATCAGGGACTGAACTGAATTGAACCTGGATTTAAGTATTACTTCCATGTAGCTCTCCAAATTCCCTGAGTCTAGAGACCTTACATGACTGTCCGTCAATATTTGTCTTCTACGCTCTGTACGAGTACATAAAACCATGTTCTGCTTCTCATCCTGTTTGACTTTATAGCCTCTTCTCTTCCTCGGCCTTCCTAAATCAGCAAATATGCAGAAGGGAAATGCTGAGTTCTCTCTGCACCTGCCTTTTTTCCAGAACCTGATCCTTTATCCTGGATCCTTTAGTAATTCCAAATATGAATATTTCACTCTATGGACCTATGATATCATCTAAAGCTCTTCTGGCTTTTCTGGTCCTTAGCTTCTCTGCCCACAATCTCAGCCTTCTGAGTGTTGCCATGAATTGGCAAATGCTCTGAGAGAATAACTACATTCAGAACATTAGATTTGCCTAGTTTGGGATTGCCAGATAAAACTCAGAATTCCTGCAACATTTGGGATGTACTTATTCTTAGGAATTGTTTATTCTTTATCTGAAACTCAAATGTAGTAGGGCATCCAATATTTTTAGTTGCTAAATCTGCACATCCCTTTCTCTAGGATATGAGTCCTTAAGATATAGCTGCCTCAGCAGTTCTCTGCTGCCATCAAACCAATGGTGTTTTCTCTTACACATGTAATTTTATATCCCCTCCCCAGTTTTTGTGAGCAGAAGTATTGGTCTTATACAAGCTATCCCATCATAGCCAGAACTGGAAATAATGTATTCTAAAATAGGAATAAAAGAAACTTTATGTACTTAACATTCACTATTTGGTATGATTATTAATTTATATGAAAGGACATTAATAAATGGATGTACAAAATATTTCCCAGCCCCTATACATGATCCCGTTATTACAAATGTAGTAACCGAAACATTAACATATATTCTTGAGTTAATAGTATATTTGATTTTTGTGTGTATGTGTAATCTCATTTTTGAACAATGAATACATAATGCTCACATAATAAATGAATTCTAATTACAGAAAATATGGAAAGAAAGCATTACTGAAGCATTTTCAGTTTATCAAACATGCAATGTACTTATTCACCTCCAGGCACTTGTTGATTTATTCTCATTGTTTTCTAACCTAGAGCCCTTTTTTATTATTGATTTCAGAAAGGAAGGGAAAGGGAGAGAGATATATAAATATCAATGATGAGAGAGAATCATTGGCTGCCTCCTGCATGGCCCACACTGGGGATCGAGCCCACAACCTGGAATGCACATGCCCTGACCAGGAATCGAACTGTAACCTCCTGGCTTATAGGTCAGCACTCAACCATTGAGCCATGCCAGCCAGGCCCCATTGCCCTTTTATTACCCTTCCTTGGTCATTTATTCTTTCAGATGACATCCTTCCAGAGATGCTTTAGCTGAAATCCCAGTTTGTTTTAGTTGGGTATATTTTAGTTTAGTTTAATTGAGCGTATATTTTTCAATAAAACCCTGATCTTTGCCTGAATGCCTCAAAACTATTTAAGGCTGACTAAAATATTCCACTTATATAGCATATAATAGATGTTTAATATTTAATTAATATTTATCAATAAATAGTTGTTGAATGGATGGTATGAGTTTATTATTTAATGCAAAAAAAAGAAAGTCTTGATCGACAAGACTGTTTATCATTCAGAAAACTTCCCATAAAAATTATTTCTTTCAAACCAGACTTTGATACACATTAACTGGCCTAGAGATGGAGGTTCTGTGAATTTCCAGAAGAGCAGTTATTTTATTTTGCCACTTCAGTTCTGACTTTATGTTTTAGCAAACTGTGTTCCCAAGGGCAGGATTGATAAAGGCTTATAAGTGATAAAGGGCTTTACACTCACCTAAGTAGAAGGTCACCCAGTGAGGCACGACATATTTATGTTTGTTTTTTTTCTTTGCCTATCTTATCATGTCTATTACTCACTTCTGGTGTTGTTGCTGTTGTTGTTTTAATTTAATTTATTCACAAGAGCTCTCTCAGTATATTTGGTACATTTACTTCTTAATATATTAATTGCTTATATATATTTTTCTCAGTTTGTTATTTGAAACGGAAATATATTAAATTGGTCCTTTAAAATCAGCTATAAAATAAAGGGCATTTAGGAAGATAAAAAACATGTCTTTTAAAATACTGATTTCATTTTAGTAAGTGTTTACAGATACTATGTGTTCGGCATTGGAGAAAAAAATGACAAAGAGAGGTATAGTTCCTGTGCTTACATTAAAAAAAAAAAGAAAACATTTATAGGTTCAATACACATTTCTTAGAAAACATTTTGTGCTCTGCAATTATGCTTGGGAGAATACTCCTATATGTCCGTAAACTACAAATACTCCTTTTCTTTTAGAGAGAGGAAGGGAAAGAGAGGCAGGCAGACAAAAGAGAGAGAGAGAGGTAGAGAGAGACACTTTGATGTGAGAGAGAAACATTGATCAGTTGTTTCCCATACACACCTCGTGCCCAACTGTGTATGTGCCCTGACTGGGAATTGAACCACAACCTTTTGGTGCATGAGACTACACTCCAACCAAACAAGCCACGCTGGCCAGGGCATTTTATTGTGTGTTTTTTTATTTGGGGGATTTTGCTTTAATATTTGGGCTGTATTTAAATATACAAAAATAATAAATTATCTAATATGTGAATTTTATATTTATTATCAATGCTGCCCTGAAATATCAACATGAACATGCATGCATTAAGTGAAATATAAGTTCTTTAATAGCTGATTACATGACTTGCACCGATTTAAAATTATTGTCCAAAATGAGACCTTCGAAAAAATTTACATAATAGCCGAAACCGGTTGGCTCAGTGGATAGAGCGTCGACCTGCGGACTGAAAGGTCCCAGGTTCGATTCTGGTCAAGTGCATGTACCTGGGTTGCGGGCATATCCCTGGTGGGAGATGTGCAGGAGGCAGCTGATTGATGTTTCTCTCTCATCGATGTTTCTAACTCTCTATCTCTCTCCCTTCCTCTCTGTAAAAAATCAATAAAATATATTTTTTTTAAAAATTACATAATATTTCTGATTCTTCAAGGGAACACTTCAAAAGAATCAAAGAATTAAGATTCAGATTCCATATTAATGGCCTATTCAATATGAATTTTTAAAAGGCAAAGACATATCCTTAAAGGAATGTTAAGAGAGTAGGAGAAATGAAATGTGCTCAACTTCAATAACATTATTGGAAAAAACTATTTCAAAAACAGCTTATCTGTTGAAAGCTGACAAACCACCAGGACCTTGTTTGCTGTAAGCAATTTTAAAACTAAAAAATAATTCAATTAATTTCAGCCATACGATAAGACTCATCATCTTTTCCAAATGGAGTATCTTCTGCAATACAGTTCTAGGTACTTTGTGTTAGTGACAGGAATTTGCGAGCAAATACTGAATTCCTGCCTTGACAAGTTCATCAGATATTGACTGATAACTCTGTATCATATTAGGATTTTATTCTATCTTTTGACTTTTCAGCAGGACTTTGCACACACACACATAGGTGGCAATAGAAAATCTCTCTGTACTTTGTTATTCATTCAATAGTCATAGTTGTCATATAGGACTATAATTTTTCTAAAGCAATATATATATTATATATAAACATATATATAATATATATATATTATATATACTTAATATATATATTAAAAAGCTAGCTCTGAAATATCTTAATATTTTCTATCTCACATAGGTGAATGAAATGAGATACTGCCAGCTGCCCACTTTATTTCTCCCATTAAGTTTATGCCTTTTTAAAAAATATATATATTTTATTGCTTTCAGAGAGGAAGAAGAGGGAGAGAGATAGAAACATCAATGATGAAAGAGAATCATCTGCCTCCTGCATGCCCAGGAATCAAACCATGACCTCCTGGTTCATAGGTTGACGCTCAACCACTGAGCCAACCTGGTTTACCAGGTTTATGCCTTTATTTTTTTTATTTTTTATTTATTTTTTTACTTTCCTGTTTACTTTTTTTTTAATTAAATCTTTATTGTTCAGATTATTA
Source organism: Myotis nattereri (assembly GCF_964212035.1). NCBI lineage: Eukaryota > Metazoa > Chordata > Mammalia > Chiroptera > Vespertilionidae > Myotis > Myotis nattereri. Next base: position 23,834,089 of record NC_138088.1, read on the forward strand.
CATTAGTTACTTTTTTTCCCCACCATAACTCCCCTCCACCTAGTTCCCACCCCACCCTCCGTCCTCACTCCCCACCCACTGTCCTCATCCATAGGTGCACGATTATTGTCCAATCTCTTCCCTCACCCCACACCTCTTCCCCCCCCCCAAGAATAGTCCATTCCCTTTCTATGTCCCTGATTCTATTACAATCGCCAGTTCATACTGTTCATCAGATTATTTATTCACTTGATTTTTAGATTCACTTGTTAATAGATGTATATTTGTTGTTCATAATTTATATCTTTACCTTTTTCTTCTTCTTCCTCTTCTTAAAGGATACCTTTCAGCATTTCATATAATACTGGTTTGGTGGTGATGAACTCCTTTAGCTTTTTCTTATCTGTGAAGCTCTTTATCTGGCCTTCACTTCTGAATGATAGTTTTTCTGGATAAAGTAGTCTTGGTTGTAGGTTCTTGGTATTCATCACTTTGAATATTTCTTGCCACTCCCTCTGGCCTGCAAAGTTTCTGTTGAGAAATCAGCTGACAGTCATATGGGTACTCCCTTGTAGCTAACTGATTTTCATTCTCTTGCTGCTTTTAGGATTCTCTCTTTGTCTTTTGCTCTTGGCATTTTAATTATGATGTGTCTTGGTGTGGTCCTCTTTGGATTCCTTTTGTTTGGGGTTCTCTGCGCTTCCTGGACTTGGAAGTCTATTTCTTTCACCAGGTAGGGGAAGTTTTCTGTCATTATTTCTTCAAATAGGTTTTCAATATCTTACTCTCTCTCTTCTTCTGGCACCCCTATAATTCTGATATTGGTACGCTTGAAGCTGTCCCAGAGGCTCCTTACACTATCTTCGTATTTTCAGATTCTTTTTTCATTTTGCTTTTCCGGTTGGGTGTTTTTTGTTTCTTCGTATTTCAAATCTTTGACTTGATTCTTGCGATCCTCTGGTCTGTTGTTGGGAGTCTGTATAATGTTCTTTATTTCAGTCAGTGTATGCTTAATTTCTAGTTGATCCTTTATCACAACATCGAGGGTCTCATTAGATTTCTTGAGGATCTCACTACATTTATCGGCGGTCTCACCAGTCTTCTTGAAGATCTCACTACATTTATTGGCGGTCTCACCAGTCTTTTTGAGGGCCTTATTAAGTTTATCGGCGGCTTCTAGACAGTTCTTTAAAGACCTTAAAAGTGTGGTTTTGAACTCTATATCCAGCAGTTTGCTTTCCTCCAAATCTGTCGTTTGTGTCCTATTTCTTTGTCTCAACATTTTTTATGCTTCGCTGTGTCGATAGAGTTCCTTTCTGTGCTAAGTGTCCCAATTACCTGAGGTAGACACTCTTGGTGCACCCCCTTGTGGGCTTTGTGCACAGTCTTGTTGTAATTAGCCTTGATTGTTGTAGTTATCACTGTGAGGAATTGACCTCCAGGCCAATTGGCTGTGAGAATCAGCTGTGTCTGCAGTAGGAGAACTTCTGTGCTGGAAACACACCTCTGGGACTAGACTTGCTTCAATGGGGCTTTGGTGCTCACTGAGTCTTCCCCCTGAGTGTGTCTTTTATGGTTCCACAGAGCTGCAAACTGGATGGTCCCACTCTGACCTCTGGGCTTCCTGGCTCCTGGATCTCTAGGGAGGTGCTAATCTAGCCTTTGCCTGAGGCTATCCAGCAAAAGTCTCCCTGCAGGGCTTCAGCGGGGCGGGTCCCACGGGATCAACAAGGCTGGGTTAGCAATTATGGCTGCTCTCAGTCTTGCCCTCAGAGGCTCTGCTTCCCAGTGTCCCAGCAATCGCTGCAAGCCCCATGGAGAGAAAGCTGCCCTAGGGTTCTGAGTGATGCCAGACAGTCCCGCTTCTCCCGTATGAGTCTGGGTCCCTAGAGACTCGCCTGGAGCTGGAGCTCAGAGTCTGAGACTCCCTCCCGATTGAAAACAACAACCACGCCCTCAGCCGCCAGCCTGCTCCGCATGCACTCCGCACCTCAGTATCCCACTTCAGCACTGCGCCTCCTCTGAGTCTCGGTATGTTTTACTCTTTTCTCCTAGTTGTAGAACTTCCACTCAGCCAGCCTTCCTGTGGTTCTGGGTGATGTCCGTTCCGTCTTTAGTTGTATTTTTGAAGTGGTTGTTCGAGGCAGCAAACTCCGGTGTTTACCTATGCCGCCATCTTGGTTTCTCCTCGGTTTATGCCTTTAAAACAAGGCTTGCAAGCCTAGAATTTTAGAGGACAGGATGCTCAGTACAGTGACTCTGAGTAAGCCTCAGTAGAGAATAATGCAAAACGTGGGGAATTAATGAGATCCACCAAAAAGCAGTTGCTCCTTAACTCCAGAGACTTTTGCCACCTAAGAACTTAAGCTCAGAGCTGCCTGTTTATTTTTTAAATATAGAAATTTATGCAAAATCTCCAAATGTTTAAACACTATGCAGGGTAAGACAAACATGTGTCCCACCTGACCCAAGTTCACAATTTCGCCTTTGAAGTGAGTCAAAAGGTGGGTATGTCTGCTTCGAATTGAGTAATCTATTGATTTTGTGTTTGCTGTATTCTGAACCCCTGAAAATCAAATATTATAAACCTTGCTTACCAGTATAGCTAACCAAAAGACTGTATAATTAAAAGTCTTCTGTGAAATTTGAGATGTGTTACAAATCCTATCTAATAAAGAGTGAATATGCAAATTGACTGTCATGCCATAACAAGATGGCGGCCCATACGGCAGAGGCAGGGTTCCCATAACACAAGATGGTGGCGCCCACAGTGGAAGCGGGGGTGGGGCCAGCCGCTCCACACCCCTGCCGCGGGAGTCCCCTCATTTCAAACTTTCAGACTATCCTTCATTAATGAATACAAATACATGTGATGAATCATACGAGCGACAACAGGCACAGGTTTTGATAAATTCTCTGAATGATGAACAGTTGGCAGTCTTTCAGACTATAACTTCAGCCATCGAAGATCAAACTGTACACCCCAAATGCTTTTTCTTGGATGGTCCAGGTGGGTAGTGGAAAAACATATCTGTATAAAGTTTTAATACATTATATTAGAGGTCATGGTAGTACTGTTTTACCCACAGCATCTACAGGAATTGCTGCAAATTTACCTCTTGGTGGAAGAACCTTTCATTCCCAATATAGATTACCAATTCCATTAAATGCAACTTCAATTTCTAGACTTGATATAAAGAGTGAAGTTGCTAAAACCATTAAATAGGCCAAACTTCTCATTATTGATGAATGCACCATGGCATCCAGTCATGCTATAAACACCATAGACAGATTACTAAGAGAAATTATGAATTTGAATGTTGCATTTGATTTGGTGGGAAAGTTCTTCTCAGAGGGGATTTTCCACAATGTCTCAGTGTTGCGCCACATGCTAGGTTGATCGGCCACAGTGCAAATGAGTTTAAAGGACTGCAATGTTTGGGATGTTTCAGAAAGTCGTCTCTTAAAACAAATATGAGATCAGAGGATTCCGCTTATAGTGAATGGTTAGTAAAACCTGGAGATGGCAAAGTTGATAGCAGTTTTCATTTAGGAATGGATATTATTAGAATCCCCCATGAAATGATTTGTAATGGATCTATTATTGAAACTACCTTTGGAAATAGTATATCTATAGATAAATATTAAATATATATCTAAATGTGCAATTTTTTGTCCAAAAAAATTGAGCATGTTCAAAAATTAAATGAAGAAATTTTGGATATACTTGATGGAGATTTTCACACATATTTGAGTGATGATTCCATTGGCTCAACAGATGATGCTGAATAGAAAAATTTTCCCATCAAATTTCTTAATAGTTTTACTCCTTTGGGAATGCCGTGTCATAAATTAAAATTGAAAGTGGGTGCAATCATCATGCTATTGAGAAATCTTAACAGTAAATGGGATCTTTGTAATGGTACTACATTTATTATCAAAAGATTACAACCTAACATTATCAAAGCTGAAGTATTAACAGGATCTGTGGAAGGAGAGACTGTTCTGATTCCAAGAATTGATTTGTCCCCGTCTGACACTGGTCTCCCATTTAAAGTGATTCAAAGACAGTTTGCCGTGATGCCAGCATTTGTGATGACTATTAATAAATCACAAGGACAAACTCTAGACAGAGTAGGAATATTCCTACCTGAACTCGTTTTTGGACATCGTCAGTTATATGTTTCTTTCTCTCAAGCTTGAAGACGGTGTGACATTAAAGTTGTAAATACTTCATCACACGGAAAATTAGTCAAACACTCTGAAAGTGTTTTCCCTCTTACTGTGGTATATAGGGAGATATTAGAAGAGGTTTAATCACTTTATCACTCATTGTTTCCATTAATGTTATTTTTATATCATGTTTCTGTTGCTTTTATAACATGGTTTTGTTGTTTCATATCAGTTTTTGTTGTTTTTATAGTGTCTTTGTTGGTGTTATATCATTTTGTTATTGTTTATTTAATAAATTCATATATTATTTTCACATACATTTTACTCATTTCCTTTCATTTCTGACACTTCTACTATAGAGAAAGGACAAATAGCAATATTAAAATATTTCCTCTAATTAATGCCCTTTTAATGTGCACAAATTTTGTGCACCGGCCCACTAGTAATAGGATAAAATGAGAAAAGTAACTAACTAAAAAGATAAGTTTTTATATTGAAGGTAAATGGGGTCATGCAAATGACATAACCTTAGAAAATTAGGGAATGCTAGCCCAAGAGAGTAACATATTAATTGTTATGTTTTAATAAAGAATAATAAAGCATATTTTATACACTGACTGAGGTATGTGGAAGCTACAGTAACTAATAGAATCTTTTGATGAGAAAAATTACTGCAGTTTTTCCTGAAGGCTGCTAGTGAATCTACTCAAAAAGCATACTTGAAAGCATGTTTGCTTGCTTGTTGTTTTGTCAAATCAACTTTAAAGGTTCTGTCTTCGGCACTGCTCTAGGGAAGCTACAAGGCCTAAAAGAATCAATCCAGTGATTTATAGTTTCCTGAACCTCTACCTACTTCCAGGGCTAATATCACAGCAAACTATTGCTGACTATTTCTGTGATAAAGGAAAATTTGGGGGAAATGGACAGCAGGTGAAAATAAAATCTACTAGCTTAGAAAAGGACAGGATCCTTGATAAGTGAAGAGACATACTTTCCATGTACCTATGACACAGCTATGTAGGTGCCCCTTAAATACAAGTTTGCCTGCAATCTTTAGTAAGTCTTCTATAATTAGATGTATATGTTCATGTTTTACAAAGATACTATGTACCAAAAAAAAATTTACTTCACAACAGAACTTTTGAAATAGTTCTTACTTTTCTCAAATATTTTTTATGCTATGTAACTAAGAGATTTCTACCACAACCTCGTAATGTTGAGGTAAAAACAAACAAACAAATAAAAAGATGGCCAGATCAGGGACTCTTAGAGATAAAAGTAAAACTGGGTTTCAAAACAGCAAACTCAGTTCCCTTTCCATAACAGCTGAGGTGTCTCTTCTTAGCAATTACTTGTTAATGCTTAAAGTGAGACCTAAAACATGACTTCTCAAAAAAGTAATAAATAAGCAAATTGTGATTCAGGTCTAGAATATGTAAAAACTAATATGTAAAAACTATTGAAATCAAAATTTTTTAAAAAGCAGTGGGTTAAAGATAAAAACATGCTTTTCAAAGAAGAAAAGAAATGACTAATAAACAAAAGAACAGATTTAAATAGCAGAATTTAGAAAACAAGGCAATAAAACCAAAATGTATTATTTTATACCCACCAAATCTTCAAAATAAAAAATTTAAAAGATTCTTCTAAAATTCAGAAAGAAATTCATTGAATTTACAGTTACAAAACCAACTTGGATGTATTTTAGCAATATAATATTGAACAAAAACGTAATTTTCAGGTTTAGGAATTATTGTCCTAAGAAAAATTATTTTTTGATTTATGCTTGAATATCAAAAACAAACAAACAAACAAAACTTTGTGCACATAAATGAATTATGTTGCCATTCATTTAAATAGTAAAAGCTAATACTTTAGGATAAAAAAGTAAATATATGCCTTAAACTTAAAAATATGCCTTTCATTCTAAATCATAAATCCTAATTATGAGAAGAGTTTGATCACCTGCAAACTCAACTTCCAATCCCTAAATGTTATTTCTAGGATGTAGAGAGCAATCACTGCATTTCTTTTTTTACTAATGTATATTTTTATTGATTTCAGAGAGGAAGGGAGAGGGAGAGGGAGAGATAGAAACATCAATGATGAGAGAGTGATGGGCTGCCTCCTGCATGCATCCTACTGGGGATGGAGCCTGAGACGTGGGCATGTGCCCTTGACCAGAATCAAACCCGGGACCCTTCAGTTCACAAGTCTATGCTCTATCTATCCACTGAGCCAAACCGGCTAGGGCATCATGGTGTTTCTATATGTCATATTACTCAGTGATTTTTTTTTCCTTCAATTTGAAGAGTTACTTTGACAACCCAATCACTGATTCCCATTCAGCACCTTGATTTATTTCCAACATCAATACTGTTCTAAAAATTGTTTTGCCTACAATACTAAAGATTACTCTTTAATTAAAATTGTAACCCTTCACCCCTTTCCAAATAAATATCTTAGGAGCATTTCCTATATAATATCCAATTCATAATAAAAGGTTTTTTTTAATAATTGCAAATGTTTTAATTGAATTATTTCCTCAAATGTGTTTTTAAAATCATATACTAGTGAAACTTGGCCTTACCCTGAAGTACATCTGTGTAAATTCATTTGCAACCAAATAACGTTATTTATGTTGACTGGATATGGTTAACCTGAACAAATTTAAAATATTAGCTTAAAAAATAAGCTAATATCTAAAAAATTCCTCATTACTTATAATAAGTACACACTATTTTTCTCTGAGCCAGCTTTACCAACTCCCCATTTCTTAGACATGCACAAGTGTTGAAAGAAAAATGAAAATTAGTTATGATAATGCAATTGTGTATGATGAAAATGCCAACAGTTGGTTTTAAAAAAAAACAAAAAAAAAACAAACCCACAAAACACATTCAAATAATCAGCCCAGAAGGGAATAACATGATTGCTGTTTCTTGGAGGTAGCTGCAGAATCATTTTTTAAAAAGAGTTTTAATGTGTAAATCAGGTATTACAGAGTCTGAACATTAGATGGGATCTAAGCAGATATGTCATTTCATATAAAGATTACACTGTGGATCACAAATGAATTTTATCTGTTTTCCCAAAAATTAGTCTAAAAAATTCATTAACTATCAGCATATGTAAATGTAAAGTTCTGCTCCCCCAGTTACAACTTTTTTTAACAGCAGGAATGGCATGACTTTGCTAAAAAAAAAAAATAGCATCGCTGTAATTATGAAAATTAGCTTCTGTTTTCCAAACTATTTTAAGACAGATTTGTAATAGAATCTACCACTGATAGTACATTTATTTTAAAAACTGGAATTTGTCAGATAAAAGTTAAAAATTTTTTCATTTCCAGTTCTCATTTGGTTTTACTTTGCACACAAAGGAAGGTGTTATTTCTTGAGTAGCTTGTACCATTTTTCTGAATCCTAAAAATAACTACCTACATAAACATGAAGAAATGCAGCAGGTTGTTAAAAAGCCATGCTTCCATGATTCTTTTCGTCAATGTAGAAGATAAAATCATGCTTTGTAGAAAGTATAAAATTGTTATTTCACATATTAGAAAACACAGAATAGTATTGTGATGGGTAGTAGAAGAATTAATCATATAACCAATTGGATTAGAATTAGAAAGAAAATCTGATCCAGAATAAGCCTTATTTATGATTCATTACTGTTAGCAGTACAATGTAGTAGAATTAGATTAATATGAAGATTGTCACTGTCAAGAAATTGTTCACTAAGGAATGAGGACATGAGAGATTCTATTTTAAAGTACATAATTCTTCCTGATTCACTAGCACTCTCAAAATAGTGCTGTGGCCAGCACTCGTCCTGCTGTTTACCTATTTCCATCCTGCTTGTCCCCCCGCCCCCCAAAATGTATGAACAAAAATAACACACACCAAACACACTGGAGGGAAACAATGTCTTCCATTTTAGTATCATCAGGATGATGAAGTTATTCAGAAAACAAAATACAAATGATATTAAAGCTCTATTTTATGTGACATTACATGATCTGGTGTCTAGTAGAATAGCATCATAAAGTAAAATATACAAGAGATGGAGAGAAAATTTTAAAAAGTAATATTCAAAGATGGTTTACATAGGAATGAAAATAAACTCCATAGGAGAAGCCTAAACTGCTAGAAAAGCATTGCTTATGAAATAGAAGACATTTAGATGATGCAAAACTAAAATAGTGAATATGACACTACGTGTTAAGCAGTATAAGGTTTCTTCACCTGTGCTTTTTTAGTTTATTCTCAAAATAGCCATGGCATGAAGAATTTGATATTATATGTTACAATGATATGAAGCGTTGAGGGGGTGGGTGGTGGGGAGGGAAGTAACAAGGCGTTTTAGTTACTGAAGGGCAGACTATCAGGTCATAGCAGGTATTTTAATTCCAAATTGATGAAAAAAGTAAACATCCTACAGTTAAATAGGAATAGATGAGTTGGTAATAAACCTGGTTAAGTTAAATGTTCCTGCTTCATTTATGCAAAACAGGCAATTAAGGAGATAAGTATTCCTGGTGTGTGGTAATAAATGCATTATTAAGAAGTATTTCTGCCCTGACTGATTTGGCTCAGTGGATAGAGCTTCGACTTGCAGATTCAAGGGTCCCAGGTTAGATTCCAGTCAGGGGCATGTACCTTGGTTGCGGGCACATTCCCAGTGGGGAGTGTGCAGGAGGCAGCTGATCGATGTTTCTCTCTCATTGATGTTTCTGACTCTCTGTCCCTCTCCATTCCTCTCTGTGGGAAAATATATTAAAAAAAAGAAGTATTTCTCATTTTGGCCATTGTCATGCAGTGGTTAGAGCACTGGCCCATGCCACAACCGTCTTGGGTTCAATTCCCAGTCAGGGCAGGTACCTGGGTTGCAGGTTCCATCCCTGGCCCTGGTCAGGGAGGGTGGGAAGGCAACCAATGATGTGCCTTTCTTTCATTCATGTTTCTCTTTCTCTCTCTCCCTCTCCTTTCTCCTCCCTCGCTTTCATTCTCTCTAAAAATCACTGGTGAAAACATCCTCAGGTGAGAACTAACACACAAAAAAATTTCTCATTTGTTTTACAACTGTTGATTGGTAGATAAAAAATAAAACAAAAAAATTAGAAGTTGAAATTGGATGACAGGAAGAATCTTATATTCTTTCACTTAGATATTCCTTCAACAAATACTTTCTAGAGATGAGTAGTACTTTAGAAACCATTGATCACAAGGGCACAGTACTGTATTGAAGGGAAAAAAAGAATCAGGGCTTATTAGTAGCAGTAAAACTGGTAAACTCAGTGAGTTCAGAGAAAACTGTGTAAGTTGGCAAAATATTGTGGGAAAAGGTAAAACAAATGAATGTATAAACAAGTAAACTAATTAAAAAATAAACTCCAAGGCAACTAAAGCACCTTTACTTTCTTAGAATATGGGATAAACAAATACTACTTCTGAAGTTCAAACAAATGGAGCAAATAATATAGCTAAAATTCAGATGTCCAAATACCTTTTTTGTTTACTCTGACCCCAGGCTTCCTCCTATAATTACAATAAATTATAGTAAAAACATACCATGTAAAAGAGTTAGTATGCAGAGTGACGCAACCGTGCAATTTTAGTATGAATAGTGTGAGCTCTGGGGGCAAGTGTTAAATGGTAGGCAAAGATGAGACCTCAGAGGCTTGGACTTGAGTTCTGCATTCCCATGGCCTGAACGGCTCTGTCTGAAGCCACTGCTCCATAAAAAGAAATTCTAAATGGAGCGAGTGCTTGAGGCAACACACATAAGACCCTAGATTCTGCCCTTGTGGAAATTAAGTTTATGGGAGGAGAAAGCAACTAATGGAATCAGCAAACAAATAAATACGTAATTAAAAGTAGAGAAACGTCTTGCGAGGTCTTGTGATAGAGAATTCTAGAGACAGGACGGGAGGAAGAGCTCTCCATAGATGAGTTTATCACAAGACCTATCTGAGATCACAGAAATCATGAAAGGGGACTGATCATGTAAAGAACTCAAATGGGCAAAGCATTTTGAACAGACACATAAACAAGGTGTGAAACAGCTTTAGGCAAGAAAAAGTTTGAGATTTTCTTGAAGCTGAATATATTTCTTTCTGACTGAAGGTTAGAGAGACTTGATGGAGATAATATTTTAAAGGTAAGGAGTGTCAAGGTTATACAAACCTTTGTAACTGAGAAAACTGAAGGCCAATGATCAAGTGAACTGTCTAAAATCAAACTAGCTAAATACAAAATAAATTCTAATACAGGTTTCTGAATTTGTCATTCGGAGCTCTTATTTCCTATATTTCATAGGTCCTAGACATAGACTGTGAAACCCAAAAATATATTTAGAAAGAGCAGAAACTATTCAAGGACTGACCTTTGCTTGCTTATGCTGATAATCAAGTGTTCCACACAAAAGCCAGGATCTAATTAAACTGTGGTTATATAATGATCACTGTTTTCCAATTGGCATCTTTACTCTTTCAATAATTTAAATGCACTAATAATGTTTAATTTCCTTAATATCAGTATTCTTAAATTCACAAATACAACATCCAAAATACAATAAAAATTTGTCCATTTTGATATTAGTAACTAAGAACACAAGATCATTACATTTGTAACACTATGTTGTAACTTTTCATTATGCTTGTGCAATATAAATCAGCTAGCAAGAGGCAACAGAAAAAGATCCATGCCCTTTCAGAATTTGTATTTAATCAGCTGACTTAACAAAGCAGCTAAAAAGCACCATGGGAAATTGAACTCTGTCCACATTTGCTATTCTGGTAATCCTAGTCCTCAGGCTGAGAGAACCTCAGTGAACCTCAATTTTCAGGCCCTTACACCAAAACTTCAACAAGAAGAAATTTGTAAAAAGGAATTTTTCACAGAAGATTGAATAAATATTGAGATTCCAAGTACAGTTCAATGGTTGGTTCCTGAACATCATCCATTCCCACCAGCTGTTAAGGCATGGGAAGTTTGACATCCATATTTCATGTGCATGTATGATATAGCTGTCTATTTTATAAAATGCTACAATTCCAGTGATTTTATTTTTGTATTTAGCTCTTGCTAAATATATCTTTGGAGATATAGAATTACTTACTTCTTACCAGGAGAATAAGACCCGAATTGATTTGATACTCTGCCCCTGGGTCACTAAACAACCTTGAGTAAGCCATTTTTCTTCTCCAATGTTCAATTCCATTATTTTTAAAATAGGATATTAATCTCTGTAATTCACAGATATTTTGAGAATTAAATAAAAGATCACAGGGGAAGAAACCGAACATAATTCTTGACAACTGCAGCTGCTTTCTGAAAGGCACTATTTTTACTTTGTCTCTCAGGCTTCCATTTGGCTTGATTTGTTGCTTATAAAAAAGAGCAGCACCAACCATAGAAGTCTCATGCCAGACAGTTTTCATTACTATGATTTTCTGGACAGCCATAATTGCGCCTTGATGCCTCAATCTTAATATGTGCTCCAAATAACGTATTTCTCAAAATATCTGTACGGGAAATAATATATATGTATATGGTATGTGGTAAAGTTAAAGAATGGGCACTACTGTTCATTTTCATTAAAGCAAATTAGCACCAGAGTAAAACAATACCATTTGATTTCACAATTAATGTCCAAATAAGAGAGATTGGGAAAAAATTTAAATTATTTTCATTGTAAAATGATCTCAGGTGCCAACAAATTTTGTATCTTTAACATTATATAACATAAAACATTATTTAAGTGTACAATTAAAAGATACAGGTTCAGTGTTGATTTATGAGAGTTGAAAATCAGTATTTCTCTATGGTTTAAATTGCAATCATTTTGATTACTGCAGAGGTTAAAGATATTTTCATACACTTTATAATTTGCATTTTTTTCTGCTTAAATGTATGTTCATATCTTTTGTTTATTTTTTATTTGGGTGTTTTTTTTTATTTTTTCCTTATTTATAAAGCTATTTTTATGATAGTAAATAAAGAAAAGGCAAATATTTTAGCATTATGAGTATAGTTCTGTTAAATTTATTTATATTTTCTTATATTTTCATAAAGATATTAATTTATATTTGCTAGGACATAAAATATTCGATGATATTGATAACTTTACTTATTAGTTTTAGAATGTTTTATAGATTCCTTAGGGCTTTTTACATATATAATCATGTCAGCTATAAATAATGACATTTTATATTTTTATGCAATTCCTTTCTTTTTCTTACCTTATTTTTCTGGTTTATTACTAGGAAGCCCAAACAAGATTGAATATAAGTGATGCAAAAAAATATTTTTGTGTTATTCCTGATATTTGGGGGAAAAGGTTACTCTCTTACCACTTAATAAATGTGATTTTTACATATGTCTTTTATCAGGTTGAGGAAATCCCCTTCTATTCCTATTTTCCTGAAATGTATATCATAAGTTGACATTGAATATTGATTTTTCTCCTTCCATTGAAATGTCTATTTTCTCTCTCTTTTGTTCTGTGAATGTGTTCAATTACATTGAAGGCTTTCTAGTGATTAATCAACCATGGACTCCTCTTGAATACGATATAGTATTCTTCTATATATTACTGAAATCAATTTACTACATTTTGTTGAGGATATTTTTCCCTATATGTCTATTTTAAAATTTTTTTGTCATCAGGTTTTTATATCAGAGTTTTGATATTAGGGTTGTGGTAGCCTAATCAAATGTGTTAAGGAATGTCCCCTCCTTTGTCTTCTGAAAGACTTATGCAATTTTGATACTATTTCATCATTAAATGTTTAATAGAATTTAGGAGCAAATTTTGATACTATCTAGTGGAAATTTTTTTATTAATTCAAAATCATGTCCTGAAAACAAATTTTCTCAACAAAAGGTATCTTCTAATTATCTGTAAATAATATGGCTTTGACTTCACTTTTAGAGTATATTTTTACTGGCTATACAAAGCTTAATAATAGCATTTTGTTTTTCTTTACGTTAGAGATGTCTTATCATTGTTTCTGAAGTGTTTTGGTTTTGATAGTATGTTTGGTTGTTTTTGAAATATATTTTTACTGAATACAGAGAAACTGCTCACCCACATAACTTACTATCTAGGTGACCATTCTTCATACTGTATGACTCTTTTATTATCTCTTTTATTTCACTCAACCCTTACTGGTGTATGGTACAAGTGATGATCAATGACCTAAGGTCAGCAAATCCATAGGCTTTCAAGAAACCTACACCAAGTTATAAATGAAAAAGTGAGGAGACAGTGAAGACAATGGATGTAGTGGGGAGTCCAGTGGTAGTATAGACAGGAGAAAAATACACCACACAACGGAGTCAAAGTCAAAATTCATGTAGCTGAGCCATGAGAGCCAAAGGGAAATACAGTGAAAGTTGTAATGAATGCAAACATTGTATAGTGACTGTTTTCAGAAACTGTACTACTTTAAACATATTAATTGATATAATCTACAAAACAACCACATTAGTTTGTTTCTATGAATAGGCCTATTTACAGAAACCAAGACACTAGTTGCTCAAAATCACATAAGCAGGGATTTTAATTTTAGGCATTATATTTGGTTGAACTTTATGGTATTGCCAACACTTTATTTTTTTTACAATAAAATGTGTTTTTATGTGATTTAATCTAAAAGCCTCAAAAGTTCATGCTGTCTCTTAAAGGCACAAAAGGAAGCCATTCATTAAATAAAAGAGATTGAAGGCCTAGAGGAAACATCTATCTGCCTGAATTCCATTTCCATTTCATTTCACTGAAGTTACCATCTGAAAATTCCTGTAAATCCGTCTTGTATTCTTATGACAAATTCCACTTTATTAGCTGATTGGAGTGGTCTTTTTCCTCCAACAAATAGATTCCTAACCAAAAAAATAAATAAATAGGAAATGTCATAAACAATGGAGAAACAGATATTAGGGTTGTTTTGCAGAACACCTACCCACTAAGAATAGGATATATTATGTGCCGGAGAACAGGAATAAGAAGAAAAAAGAGAAGACAGCTGTGTTAAGATTAAAGGATACAAAGTAATCCAAAATCTAGACAAAGAAAAGCCTTCTTTGAGCAAAGCAGACTCTATTTAGATCCTAAAATTTGGTGTACATATGAAGCCCTCAGCATTAGTAAGTAATCAAAGATATGGACAGATTTTATTGTCCTTTACACTCAGATTTCTTCATTGGAACCAGACATGACCTTCCATTTAAAATAATCTAAAATAATGAGCAAACTTAATTATTTTTTTCTCTACTCAAAATACTTATCTGATCATTTTTGTTATTATTTGGCAAACAAGTACATTTTAAGATGTAAAGTAACAATAATGCCCTTTCTCACAGACGTGTCAGGATGATGAATAGCAACACCATGTAATAGAAAGTATACAGAATTAGGAGCTAGCCAAGCCAGCTTTGAGCTTAGATAGTATTTTCTGGAAAAACTAGCAGAAACATTTCTGAAAGTAAGGCTATATCGCTGAATTTCCACACCATTGCTCTTAAATTTCCAGGGATAATCAGACCAGATGAGTGACTATTAGTGACTAAAATAAAACAAAGAGCACAACTTTTAAATATTTACCGTAAATAATTTGTTACTCAAGTCCAGACTATTCTAAGTCTGCCTGAACAATAACTTTTCAACATTTAGGCAAAATTATAGTTGATGTGTTATAGAATTGTATATCTGAAACCTATATAATTTTATTAACCAACTAGGGGCCCAGCACATGAAATCGCGCGAGACCCAGACCCGGCATGCCACAGGACCCAAAGTCAAGTCCCGCCAGCGCCGCGGGACGCAGTGTCAAGTCACCTCCTGGTGACCGGTCTTTCTTTGGTCGTTATGGCATTACGAACACTGGGTTTTTATTATATAGATGTCACCTCCAATAGATTCAATGAAAACAAAAGAACATTTAGGCAAATTTACTTGGTTAGATATATTATAATCAGTAAGTTCTTTTTGAGCATAAAATAAGGAAAGTAATATGGATGGAATATATATTGACATTATGCTAAAATGATCTCATTATTCCTCTCACAATCTGGATAGTTTTATCACTTGGGATGAAATACTTAACTTCATCTACTAAAATCCTATGAATCTACTTTCCTCACTAACTTTGACCTTGTTAAAAAAAACAATAACAGTTAAATGACTAAGATTTCCCTGAACATAAATATTGTTTATCTTTATGTCTAGTCTTTTTCCAAGTTCCCAGCCTAACAATCCCTTAACAACCACTTCTAATTGATGCATGTTTTATGTAGATATCATAATTCATTTAAACAACTTACAGTGAAGTTCTAATTGACAAAAAGCTTATATATATATAATATATATGGATAATTTTCATGTATGTGCTTTGATCCATAATTTTTTTATTCCATTGATGAACCAAAAAACCAGAGAGCCTTAGGGAAGGCTCACCTAATAGGAGGGTTGCTTTTTTTTTTGGGGGGGGGGGGTGGGTATCATTGACATAGTTTAGAATCATTGGGCTCAAGATAATAAAAAGTGGAATGACATTTAGCTAATTTTATAATTGTTTTTCAATTCTTTACTGACAATGCAATACACTCTTACTGCCTCACTCTGAGATGGCTGTTCCCATCACTCAGCTCTTACTATATCACTGGCTGATTCTTCTACTATGATCGTTATTTTAATTTCACTCTCTTTTATGAGAACTCTCCATATTTAGCTATACTATTCATATGTAATTCTATCAACCAGGACTCTGTCAGGAAATGAAAAGTTATTTTATGCACTTGAGTTTAACACAGAATTAGGGACTTGCATAATTACAGGAAAAGCTGAGGAAGTCAGGAAGTTCCACCTAACGTCAGGAAAGCTGGCATGAAGGTCAGAGAGTCAAGTGTGAAGATCTCGGTCAGAACACTAGAATGTGGGCGAGGGAGCCTGAACCCAGAAGAGTCTGAAAATATGCATGTGACTATAAAGTCAGAGCTGATGGAATATCTGTGATGGAGGGCACCAAGAATGATGAAGCCACTGTGGTTGATCCACACAGCCCGCCCAGAATGATGGCTCTACTTCTTTCTGCTTCAACTCTCATCCAGTTCCTCTTGTTGATAAATATGAGTCCTCTGGTAGGAAAGGGGATTCTGGCAAACACAGTTCAAAGCCCTAGATCAGTAGTGGGGTGGTGCCCAGCTGACAGCAAGGTCCAGCACAGTCATTTAAAATAAAACATATGAAAGCTATCATCTCTGTTTTCAGTTATTTTCCCCTAAGGTATTAAGGTAAAAAATTCTTAGGAAGTGTGGCTGAGGGAAATATTTTTGTGGAGTGTTAGACCCAATTCTACTTGAGTATCTAATTCTAACTTCAAAGCCTTTACTGCTGAACTCATAGTTTTTAAGTTACATACCCACTTAACATTTCATTTAGAATAAACCTAATTTTCGTTTCCTCTTTATCTTTTATCTCATTCCTTCTTATCTCTCTCCCACTCTTATAGTGCCTCATCTAGTCATTATCGACCTGAGGTATAAAATGTCCACAACTGGACATTTTTTAGTTTATATGTTTCTCTTTATTTTCATAAAGATATTATAGATTTAAGTGTGATATACAATATCTTCATATAACATAGAAATGTGCATATAAATATGTTATATATTTTCTATTTGTTTCATAAAACTCTAATTATTTTATACTGTAGTTCTCTTTATCTTGCTTTTCTCCCTTAACTCTGTATCCAAGCCAGCTATGATAGATTTACACCATTCATTGTAATGACCTCAATATTCCATGGTATGAACAGACTACAAGATATTTAAGAACAGTTACCTTGCTTTTTTGGCACTACAAACAGTAAAAAGACATCAACATCCAACTACATATGCTGATATATGTTGGTGTTTTCATTCTAGGAAAAGATTTCCAAAGATGGCATTGTTAGAAGGATGTGCATTTAAAATTATTATGAAAGTCATTAGATGATTTTTCAAAATGCTGTAATTAAACATCAAATTTTCCCTAAACTATATTTGAGAAGACCCATTTTCCTACATCCTTGGCAAAGCTGCCAACCATTTTATTTTCATTTTACCAATTTCATAAGTGTAACATAAATGTCAAAAATTTTACTTTAATGACCCTTATTCTGATTACTATAAATGATAGGCCTTTTTCATGCTTTATCAGTTATTTGGAATTGCTCTTTTAGTAGTTTTCTTTTAAAAATGTCTGCTTATCATTCATTGATTGGGTTATTTGCATTTAATACTTCTGAAATTTATTTTGTATGTGCAATATATAAAGGTGGATGATGTCCCCACAAAATTCATACCTTTGAGTCTTATTAGCCCCTAGTAACTCGGGATATGTTCCTATTCAGGAAGTAGGGTTGTTGCATATGTAATTAGTTAGGTTAATACGAGGTCCTCTTTGAGTAGGGTAGATCTCTAATCCAATAGGACTTGTGTCTTTATAAAAGAATTCCATGTGAAAAGATAGACATGCACACAGTGAGAATGCCAATAAAATATGTATGTTTGGAGATCTCATGTATATTAAAATAGTAAAAACGGAAGCATTATATCAGTATGAGAACAATCGTTTTGAAGACATATGAAGGTACAGAGAGATAAGGAGAAGAAAGGTGCAAAACATACAGGTTCTGACAACCAAAGTAGTGGGATGAGCCACAGGCTGAACTAGAGCTTGATCTAGTGGAGCAGAGAGTACAGGTTTCACAACCATAACAGACATCATGGTAATGACACTGTAGTAAACCAACTTCATATCAATGCAATGTATTGCAAATGAAAGAAATACTAATAAGTGAGAAAATAAACATGGCCTTATGGGATTCAACTTAATATTGTGACAATTGGGGTGAAATTTAGGAAGTGCTTGAGGGGTAGGCAAAAGTTAAGACCATGGAGAAAATGGCATACAGAGGAAATAAAACATGTGTTGAGCTGGGGGACCTAACAGTTTCTTGAGCAAGGAATCAGTCTGTGCTCTTCTCACTGGTGTGGTCAGGAATACTTAACTACCTATTTTTTATAGGTACTTTCAGAGGAATAAACAGGATTTTGACCTGTCTCCAAGGACACTCCTTTCGCTTCTGTAACTTGGTTCCTGAGTCCACCCAGCCCAGCTGGCTCACTTCTTCTGCCTCTGTGGCTTTCTTTCTAAGGAGCCAAGGGAGCCTTGCCTAGACCCACTCTTATTGCTATAATCTTACGTCTTCTATCTTATGCCTTTCCTTTGTGTCACTGTCCACAGCTTTAATAAATGTACTCTCAAAATCACCTAGATTTGAAGCATAAAATCTTTCCTGCACGAAGTCAAAAGCCCACATATTCCAGACCAAACCTTGCCAAGGTAGACCAGCCTTGGTCCCGATCCCAAGGTTAGGGGGGCCTGATTACATCCACACAAATGTCCCAGCTTACCCACCCTCTGCATCTCCCTCAATGCTGGTTATAAATTCAATGCCACCTGACTTATATAACACACTGCTATTTTCAGGAATGAGAAAGAATAATAGGAGTCCTTTTAACTGTATGCCACCAGCATGTAAACTTGTTTCCAAACTATATCTGATAGTTTAAATTAAGTCCATTCTTTCCTTTTTAAAAGTGAACTTTCTATAAAAAATTCAGGTACCAGCTTAAGTACAGAAATTTTTGAAATATAAATTAACTTTGAATAATGCAAACTCACACTAGACTATTCAAGATGAAGCCTCTCCATTTAAATTTCATGAAAGATTAAGGCAGCTGAAAAAGAAATGTGGATGGACTTAGCAGTCTGCATTTAGATGTTAGAAAACACTAAGAGAAAAGGTTTCATGGTTTTTTCATTTGCATTTATATGTGGGTATAAACAGGAGTAAAGATAAAAAGTCTGATCTCTGCAATGGCATTTCAATAAAACAATCAGGTGACTAACTTTTTTGTCATAGATCAACCAATTTCTTCTTTCTAGTATTTCTAGATAAAATATGACAAACCTTACTTCCAACCTCATACAATTTTAGGGGCAGAAAAGCTGTTTTGGAAAACACCTATGTGCAATCAACTAGATGTTAGCTAGAAAATGAAGTCATCATCTCTTTTCCATATCAAATTCAATTATGACTCAATTTTAAAAGCAATATACAAAAGCATATGCCTTTCTTTTAAATTAAAATCCAACAGCAAACCTTTAACTTATACTACAGTATGGTAACTTTAAAAACATAAATTTAGAGAATGAGCATTAACTTAAAATGTTTTATTTTAAAATGTAAATAAAATATAATCAGCTGATATTAATAATACTCATCTGATGGTCCAGTTAATAGTTAGTTTTTGTTTAAATATTTTAGAATAGTCAGATACTAGAGTCCTAAGACAATTTCTCAATAATTTCCAATATCCTTTCTTTCACCATCCTTCCCCATCCCCTTTCCAAACTCTGCTAAATGGCAAGACAGACCAAAAAAAGAGATTACCTTTGGTTACATAACTATGAAAAATGTTTTTCAAAATTCTTTCCAACAGTTACTGTGAGGTTGCCTTGAAAGTAAATCTAAAAAACGTCCCTGACATGAGATGGGTATTTTCCAATGGATTTATATAATTTGGCACACAGAGGTATGATCACCTCATTTTTTTAAAAAAACATACTTTACAAAAGAAATTGGTGTTCTTAAATAACCACTCCAAAGACTTTTATGAACATATATTATGCCCAAGACACTGTTAAATATCAAAACAGGCTCTTAACAAAGGAAAAAATAAATAATCAAATGTAATATCTGTTACGTCATGTACTCAGTTCTCAAACAAGCATAATTGTATGTCCTTTTAAAGGGCCAAAACTCACCAGCTCCCCTACCATTTTATCCAATTATCTTTTCTACTGATGGTACGATTTGAACCAGTTTGACCAAATTTAAATGCAAGCCTTATATAATAATGAAGTTAAATGAAACAAAAGAGCTTTTTATGTTATTCCTAGTATAACCTGAAGATTTCTTGTCATAGTCTAAGCCAGGGGTCCTCAAACTTTTTAAACAGGGGCCCAGTTCACTGTCCTTCAGACTGTTGGAGGGCCGGACTATAGTTTAAAAAAAAAAACTATGACCAAATTCCTATGCACTCTGCACATATCTTATTTTGAAGTAAAAAAACAAAACAGGAACAAATACAATTTTGTATTTGCATGTGGCCCGCGGGCCGTAGTTTGAGGACCCCTGGTAAGCAAACACTAAAAGTCATTTAATAGGTTTAGGGAATAATTGTCTCATGAGAGACATTACACTTAGTTTCTTGAGTTCAGAAGTTTCTCTTAAAGTTCCCCACATATTTTAATTTTCTAGTCCCAATGCATGTAAAACTGCATGTCCTATCATCATTATCACATACGTCAATGTAAGTGAATCTCCAGTTTCAAGAAATACTCCTGAAATACCTGCCACATTATCTAGCAACATTATCACAGTGGTCTATCCATATGAGAGCAAATGCTTAGCATCTGTTTTGGAGACAGTGAAAAAGCAAACAAACACATAAAACAAGATATACCTTAGATTATGATCAACTCCGCCACATATGTAGATAGGCCATGTCACACTGCACAAATCAGCATTTGGAAAATTGTTTCATTTCACATTTCCTAATATGCCTAAAGTGGCAACATATACAGGGCATGTATAAAAATTGAGAAAGGATAAAATTTGTGTTCAACTTAAGTGTTAAATTATAATCTAACTAGAGGCCCGGTGCACAAAAATTTGTGCACTCAGGGGGGGAAGGGGGGTCCCTCAGCCCGGCCTGTGCCCTCTCGCAGTCTGGGACCCCTCGGGAGATAACGACCTGCTGGCTTAGGCCTGCTCCCGGGTGGTAGAGGGCAGGCCCAATCCCTAGGTGCAGCCCCTGGTCAGGCTCAGAGCAGGGCTGATTGGGGATTTGGGGCACCGCCCCCTGTCATCCACAGAGCAGGGCGGATTGGAAGGTTGCGATGCCACCCTCAGTCACACTCAGGGTAGGGCCAATTGGGGGGTTGGGGCACCGCCCCCTGTCACACTCAAGGCAGGGTCGATGGGGAGGTTGTGGCGCCACCCCGTCACGCACAGAGCAGGGCCAATCAGGAGGTTGGGGCGCTGCCCCCTGTCACGCACAGAGCAGGGCCCATCAGGGGGATTGGGGCTCCATACCCTGTCACGCACAGAGCAGGGGCGATCAGGTGGTTGAGGAGCTCCCCTCTGTCACTCACAGAGTAGGGCCGATAGGGGAGTTGGGGCACCAGCCTTGTCACACACAGAGCACTGCGGATCACGGGGTTGGGGCGCCGCCACTGTCACACTCAGAGCAGGGACGATGGGGAGGTTATGGCTCTACCCCATCACACACAGAGCAGGGCCCGTGGGGTGGGGGTTGGGGCGCCGCTCTCTATCACCCACAGAGAAGGGCCGATCAGGGGGTTGGGGTGCCGCCACTCTCACAGGTTTCTGGCCTTTGTTTATCTTCTGTATTTGAAACAATGTTGCGATCCTGCTGGCTGAAGCCCGGAACACTAAAGCAGGTTTCTGGGGTTTTGTTTAGCTTCTATATTTGTAACATAGTTGCTTAGAGTTGCAGCTCAGAGGCCTGCAGCGGCAGGCGGGGAACATTGGAGTCCTCTGTCACTGAAGCAAGCAAGCCTCATGTTAGTTTCAAGCTGCCTGGCTGCCAGCCACCATCTTGGCTGGCAGTTAATTTGCATATCGCCTTGATTAGCCAATGGGAAGGGTAGCGGTCGTACGCCAATTACCATGTTTCTCTTTTATTAGATAGGATGTCAAGAATAGACATAAAAGCCTACACAATATCATAAGCGCTTTTAAATCTTCTTAATAAAAGAAGAGTTGGTTGGCAAGCAGGCATATTTGTCAGGTTTCTCCAGAGAAACAGAACCAATAAGGTGTGTGTGCGGTGTGTGTATGGGGAGATGGAGATGGAGATGGAGATATATATGGAGATGGAGATGGAGATGGAGATGGAGATGGAGATGGAGATGGAGATGGAGATGGAGATGGAGATGGAGATGGAGATGGAGATGGAGATGGAGATGGAGATGGAGATGGAGATGGAGAGAGAAAGAGAGAGGAAGGCAGAGAGAGACATACTGATAGGTATTGGCTCATACAATTATGGAGGCTCAGAATTCCCATGACCTACTGTCTGCAAGCTGCAGAACCAGTGAGGTTCGTGGTGTGATTCAGTCCTAGTTCACAGGCTGGAGTACCAAGGTTGCCCATGTTGTCCATTGACAAGAGAAGATGGGTGTTGCAGTTTAAATTGAAGTGAACCCACTCTTTTAATTTTATTCAGGCCCACAGTGGCTCATCCACACTGGGGAGGGCTGTCTGATCTAGGAGCCTACCCATTCAAATGCTCATATGTTGCAGAAATGCCCTCATAGACACATCCAGAAATAAAGTTTTACTAGCAATCTGGGCAGCCCTTAGTACTGTCAAGTTGGCCCATAAAATTAACCATCACAACAGGTTCTAAACTACTTAGAAATAATTCTCTGAGAAGTCTCGGACTGCTGAATGGTTCTGAATGATTATATTCTACACAAAACTACTGAATATAACAGTGTCTATTTTTTCTGCCTCACTTGAAGCTCATTGATTCCTCTGTTTATCCCTTCTTCAATGAAGGATAACTCTAGAATGTTTCTTGAAGCAATTTGGGGAGTAATGACTGGGGCTCTTCCAAGGACTCTCCCACCACTGGGATGAGACAATTTTATTTTTGTAACTAGAGTCGTTTTTACTTTCTAGTGTATAGTCTTAAAATATGGCTGCCATTAATTCCTTCCCATCTTGACACACATTCTGTTCTACCCATCAAAAAGCAGAGTCTGCTTACCCTCCCTCTGGATCTGGGTTGCCCTTGTAACTTGACATTATTAGTAGACTATAACAGAAGTGATGCAGTGCCACTTGCAGGCCTCACCTATAAAAGCCTGGCATGTTCTACTCTCTCTAGAGAAGCCAACCATCATGCCGTAAAGATAATTGTGTTGTGATACTGAATGAGGGGAGAGCAGATAAAAAGAGAGCCCAAGCAGAGAGGAAGTGAGCAGCCAAACATGTCAGAAAAGCTTTATTACACGTTTTGGTACAGTCACAAGATATAACAAGGTGATTGAGTGATCTAGACCAATGCCACATAGAGAAGAAGAGCTTCCCTGAGTTCCAGAATATCAAATCTAGGGGAATAATAAATAATTGTTTAAGTCAGTAAGTTCTTAGGTGATATTTTATGTAGCAATAAATAACTGAAACATGTATCTACATCAGAGAAGCCACTA
Organism: Myotis nattereri; assembly: GCF_964212035.1. Classification (NCBI taxonomy): domain Eukaryota; kingdom Metazoa; phylum Chordata; class Mammalia; order Chiroptera; family Vespertilionidae; genus Myotis; species Myotis nattereri. Next base: position 23,857,600 of record NC_138088.1, read on the forward strand.
CTTGAGATAATGGTATTCCAAGATTCTATCTGTATGCCTTGAATCAAGCTAGGCATGCATTTATTTCATGGAATGAGCAAGGACAAGGACTTTGAGAAGATAACATACACATGTCAAAGCTAGATGTGGATACAAAAAAGACAACTGGAAGGCCAAGTTAAAGGAACAGCCTTTCTTACTTAAACACAATTAAATAACTCTCTCTGAGATTTATATTAATTTATTCATCCTTCCTTTCTGTTATATCTCTCTAATGCCATAGCTCACAAATACTTCCCATGTATGACTCTCTGAGGACTATAACATCCCACAATCATTAAAATTCTCTCAAACCAAGAAATTTCTCTTGGGATCCTGTTGCTTTCAGAAGTGCAGAAGGGCTTATATGCCATTGAACTAATACTTCTCTCCCTAAAACATTCTATTCTTTTGATATTTCTTTAAATATTTATGACAACAAAATATTAATGCTTCAAAAGTAGGTGAGATTCTTAAACATTATGGAAATTCATAAGAATTCTTCAAAGATCTGACTCTGGTTAAATGCTTCTATTTTTCTCATGCCCCTGCGTAAAAAGCAAACCTTCTTAACATGGGGAATGGGTCCCTGCTTTCCTCCCCAATCTTTTGTCTCACCTACCACACCACAATGTTTTAATCGTGGCCACTTGAAAACCGAAATAATAATGAGAGCAATAAATTCCATGGAATGGACTTGGAAGAACGTTGAGCAGGGTTCAAACATGAGGCCCAGGTGCTCAGGGTTTCCTCAGAATGAGGATGGATCAGGAGAACGGGCAGTCCTCATTCTGATACCACCACAAACCTAGAACAGAGTATTAAATAACAGTCCCAACTATTACACAGAAAGGTGCAAAAGTACAGACAGAGACCCTATCTCTGGAGAATACATGTTGAGAGCTGAGGTTTGAACAAGAATAATGAGAATCATTTATCATACCAAGACCCATACTAAACAGAAGACTCAATATCCCACCATTGGAGGAATCTGAAGTCTATGTTACATAGACTGTACATACCATCTGTGATAAAACCAAAGCACAGGACAGCTACTGAGTAGATTGACTCAACTTTCTAGACTGACTTAGAAAGGACTATGCATACCCATGGCTGGGTATAAATACTACAGACTTCAGTCTTTACTATTCTTCACTAGCTGATGTCTCGCATTCAATATGAAATTGCAGGACACATAAAGCAAGAAGATTTTTTTTAAATTCAAGAGATAATGTAGTTGACACAACCTATTTCAGAAATTACCCAGATGGGGAAACTATTAGTCAAGGATTTTAAAATGTCTATAATTAAAATGCTAATGGCTCTACTGGTACAAGTAGATGGCATGCATAAATAGATGGGCACTATCAATTGAGATGGAAACTATTAAAATGACTGAAATAATAATGCTGGAAATAAAAAACATATGTATACCATATCAGCAATAAATAATCTCCTCAATGGACACATTAGCAGAGTGGACTCAACTGAGAAAAAATTAGTGAACTTGAGGATAAGTAAACTGAAATTACCTGAACTGAAGCAGAAAGAAAGAGAGGAAGGAAGGAAGGAAGGAAGGAAGGAAGGAAGGAAGGAAGGAAGGAAGGAAGGAAGGAAGGAAGGAAAAAAGAAAGAAAGAAAGAAAGAAAGAAAGAAAGAAAGAAAGAAAGAAAGAAAGAAAGGAAGGAAGGAAGGAAGGAAGGAAGGAAGGAAGGAAGGAAGGAAGGAAGGAAGGAAGAGGAGGGAAGAGGAGGGGAGGAGAGGGAAGGGGAGGGGAGGGAAGCGAAGGGGAGGAAATCGACGATCAGAGGGACTATACCAAACAGTCTATTTGGTATCCCAGAAGATGAGAACTGGGCTACAGACATATTTGAAGAGATTATGACAGAATTAATGAAAGACAACAAACCATAGATAAAAGAAGTTCAAAGGACCCATAAACAGAATAAACAGGAAACAGAAAAACAAAAACATAAACACATCATAACAAAATTTCCAAAAAACTAAGAAAAAATGTACCCTTTAAGGAAGACAGAGAAAAAAACATATATTGCATACAGAAAAACACAGAAACAACAAACTTTCTGTCAGAAAATATTTAAGGCACAACACAACTTTGCAGTATTTTTAAAGTACTACTGGGGGGAAAAGTCAATCAGAATTCTGTACTTAGTAAAAATGTCTTTGAAAAATGAAAGACCAACAAAAGCAGAAAATCATTGCTAAGCAGACCCGAAGTATAAGAAATAAAAAAAGTTTTTCAGACAAAAATAAGAATAGGATGCCATATCTGAAAATTTGGATAAATTAAAGAAATACAGAGCACCAGAAATAGGAAAAATTACTATAATAAATACATTTTTCTTGTATAAAATAATTTAAAATATAATTGCCTATAAAGAAAGTATAATTCACTAATGAGTTTTTAACATCTGAAAAATTAAAATGTGTGACAATAATAATGTAATCTGTGTCAATTGCTGTAATATTTAAAGTTTGACTAAGTTAAATATGTATATTTTAAACCTAAGAAGATATAACTAATAATCCATTTATGAAAATAAAATATAATTATAATTTTTTCCATGAATCTAAAAAAAGGAAAGAGAAACTGGTTTTGTGTATTTAAAATATGTTAGGTGCTGTGCCAACATACAATGATGGACAAAGGAAACAAGATCTTGTCTTAATGAAACTTATGGCCTAGTGAAGTGGAAGAAACAAAAAATAATAAATAATGTGCTTGATACTACACACTAAGAAATTAAACAGACTACGAAAGTATTTTACAGGTTGATCAATGGCATTTAAGACACTCTCCTATTAAACCAGTAACCTTTGGCTTACTGCAACATTTAAAAATTATAGATTCTTCCATTCTATTCTCAGAAAGGAACTTGGTAATAAAAGTGAATAACTTGCATAAAAATGAATAACAATTCCTACTTATGACAAAAAAGTCTCTGCATTCCTCATCATTTTTATTATACCCATAGTATAATGATAAATAGAACTGTCAGATATAAATTCTGAACTGCTATTTCAGAATGAGTGGAAATACTCTTCATAAAAATATATTTATTTTTTAATACCCACATTTATCTATTTTTCAAATAAGTTTAAAACAAAAAAAATTTAGCCTAAAAGACATTTTGAATGCCAACCCTTTAGGTAAAATATAGTTCATAATATAATCTTCATTTTTCTATATAATAAAAACTCTAAAACTAGTTCCACAAATTGTATAAGTACTACACATTCCAACATCATGATTCTTTACTGTGATTGTGTGTGGAGTGAATGAAGGTAAAAATATGTCTCCAGAGCTTTAAAAAATCTTAATGAAGTTATATATTTTAATTATGTAATCTGCATTTTGATTTTATATAACCTCCATTCTAAAGGGGCAAGGAAAATGACACTACCATAGAAAGTGTATAACATTTTTATTTTTATTTTAGGATATAATTTATATACAGTAAAATTCAGTTTTGACAAACATATGCAGGCATGTAACCACCACCACAGTCAAGATAAATAACAGTTCCATTACCCCCAAAATTCTTACATGCCCCTTTCTTTTATGTTAACTTTTTTCCTCTGGTTACCTTCAAGAGTTTGTTCTTATCCTTGATTTTTATCCTTGTCCCTTTAAAGTCAACTCCTGCCCAACCACAGCAACTGGAAACCAGTCATGTGTTTTGTTCTTATATTGTTGTTTTTGCAAGAATGTCATGTAAACAGAATCATATACTATGCAGGAAAAAATAATGAAGCTTCTTTCACTAAGAATAATGCATTTTAGCTTCATCCACATTGTTACATGTATTGGTAGTCCATTTGATTAGTACTATTTCATTGTGTAGAAACTATTTCATCTACACAGTTTGTTTATACATTCCATAGTCAAGGGATATCTGGGTTGTTTCCAGCCTTTGTCCTTTATGAATAAACTAGAGTCCCGGTGCACAAAAATTTGTGCAATGGGGGGGGGGGGGGGCGTTCCTCAGCCTGTCCTATGTCCTCTTGCAGTCTGGGACCCCTCAGAGGATGTACACCTGCTGGCTTAGGCCCTCTCCCTGGAGGATTGGGCCCAAGCTGGCAGTCAGACATCCCTCTGGCAGCCCATCAGCCCTCGGGGGATGTCCACTTGCCAGCGGGGAGCAGACCTAAGCTTCAGTCAGACATCCTTCGTGCTGCTGAGGAAGCGGGAAAGGCTCCCACCACCACCGCTGTACTGGCAGCCATCAGTCTGAATGTGGCTGAGCAGAGCTCCCCCTGTGGTAGCGCACTGACCACCAGAGGGCAGCTCCTGCATTAAGTGTCTGCCCCCTGGTGGTCAGTGTGTGTCATAGTGACCAGTCATTCCCAGTTGTTCTGCTGTTAGGGTCAGTTTGCATATTACCCTTTTATTATATAGGATAGAGGCCTGGTGCAAGGGTGGGGGCCAGCTGGTTTGCCCTGAAGAGTGTCCCGGATCAGGGTGGGGGTCCCGCTGGGGTGCCTGGCCAGCCTGGGAGAGGGGCTGATGGCTGTTTGCAGCTGGTCACACCCCCTTCAGGGTGGGGGTCCCCACTGGGGTGCCTGGCCAGCCTGTGTGAGGGGCTGATGGCTGTTTGCAGGCTGGCCACACCCCCTTTAGGGTGGGGGGGTCCCCACTGGGGTGCCTGGCCAGTCTGGGTGAGGGGCTGGGGACCATTTTCAGACTGGCCAAGCCCCCCGGTGATGGAAGCTCCAAGCCTCTCCTTTTTTTCTTTTCTTTTTTTATTCTGGGATTTATTTACCTTCTATAATTGAAACTTTATAGCCTTGAGAGGAGCTCAGAGCTGGCCAGGGCAGGCGGGAGGTAAGCCTCCTGCTCGCTCCAGCTTCATGGCCAGGGCCGGCTGAAAGCAGGTATCTGGGGTTTATTTGCCTTCTATAATTGAAACTTTGTTTCTTTGAGTGGAGCTCAGAGCCCGAGGCGGCAGCTGGGAAGCTTGGCTTCCTCCATCATTGGGGCAACCAAGCCTCCTGCTTGCTCTAGCTCGGTGGCTGCCAGCCGCCATCTTGGTTGGGTTAATTTGCACATAGTCACTCTGATTGGCTGATGGGTGTGGCTTAAGGCATAGCAAAGGTACGGTCAATTTGTATCTTTGTCTTTTATTAGTGTAGATCACTACAATATCCAACTACATGTTTTTTGTGTCAACATCAGTCTAATTTCACTTGGGTGTTCATCCAGGAATGGCTTTGCTCTGTTATAGGTAAATATATATTTAATTTTCCAGAGTGACTGCGCAAACTTTCATGACAACCACCAATTTCTAATACTTCTAGTTGCTCCGCATTCTTATTGGCACTTGATAAAGGAAGATTTCCTTTAGTGATTCGAAAATAGTATTTAGTGTTACTGTAGCTTTAATTTTCATTTACCCAATAACTATTCTATATTCTTATTTACCAACTATGTATCTTCTTTACTGAAGTGTCTACTTAAATATCCTTAATAGTGATATTTTTTTAATTGGAATATTTGTTGTTGTACTATTACATTCTGAGAGTTCTGGCTACAATTTCTTACTTAGAGATATAGTTTAGAAATATTTTCTCTCAGGCTATGGCTTGTCTTCTCATTCTGTTAGTTTATTTTAAAAAACATGAGTTGTAAATGTTTATGAAATCCATTTATATATTTTTTTCTTCTTTAGTGCATCTTGCTGTTGGCATTCAAACTTAGAAATCTTTGCTACCTATGATGCTTAATGTTGTGTTAACTTGTTTACAGCAGTGCCCACATATTTGATTAAATATTATTCTTGATGTTTCTGCGAGGGTATTCTTGGATGCAATTCCCATTTAAATGAGTGGGACTTTATTAAAACAGATTGCCCTCTAAAATATTGGTGGCCCTCACATCCAATTAGTCGAAGGCCTCAGAAGAACAAAGATTAACCTCCCTGCAGCAAGAAGTACTTCTGTTAGCAGGCAGCCTTCAGACTTAAACTGGGAAATTGGCTCTTCCCTTCATCTCAAGCCTGCTGGCTTACCCTGCAGATTTTGGACTTGCAAGCTTCCACAATAGTGTGAGTCCAGTCCTAAATATAAATCTTTCTAAATCTAGATAGATAGAGTTATCTCCTATTGGTTCTTTTTCTCTGGAAAACCCTAATACCCTAGTACGCTTGGTATCTTTTTTTCCTCTTCCTTTTTTTGAATTGAGTATACTTTATGATTTCTTTTGATCTCTAATCCTGGCTTACTTCATTTTATTGTTACCAGTACATAGGTTTTACAATATACAACTTCAATTATCTGATTCTTCCTTCAAATACTAGGTGTATCAGTTAATAATATGGATTTTTTTTCAATAGATGGAGTTACACATATGTTGGTATATATGCGATTTGATATGTACGCTCTTTTGTTGTATTGACAACAAGCTTCAAAACTTCATATGTCAAATTTGTTGAAGGTGTTAACATCATCGATATTTTTACGCTTAAAAATGTCGGATTTTTTGCCAAAATAAAGAGCATTTGCAGGAAGTTTTAATTCATTACTTTACTTTGAAGAAAAAGTTATTGTATACTTCAGATAGCTTATGGTGAACATGCTCCATCTCAAGATCCTTGTGAAGGCCGGTTTAAAGGCTTTAAAAGTGATGATTTCAATGTGAAAGACAAAGAACGTCCAGGTCAACTGAAAAAGTTTGCAGACCAACAATTACAAGCATTATTGGATGAAGGTGCAGGTCAAACTCAAAAACAACTTGCAGAAAGATTCAACGTTGCTCAGCAAACAATTTCTGATTGCTTACAAGCAATGGGAAAGATTTTAAAGGAAGGAAAATGGGTGCCCCATCAACGGAACAAAAGACAAATGGAAAACCAAAATGTCATCAGTAAAATGTTGCTTCAAGGGCATGAAAGAAAGTCTTTTTTGCATCAAATTGTGACTAGCGATAAAAAGTGGATTTATTCTGAGAATCCCAAACTCACAAAATCATGGGTTGATCCAGGTCAACTATCAACATCGACTGCAAGGCCAAATCAGTCAGAAAGAAGACAATGCTCTGCGTTTAGTGGGATCAGGAAGGTGTGGTGTATGATGAGCTTCTAAAACCAGGTGAAACCGTGAATACTGATCGCTACTGACAACAAATCATCTATTTGAACCACGCTTTGATTGTGAAACGACCAGAATGTGCCAGAACAAACAGCAAAGTAATTTTGCTTCATGATGACACACCATCACACACTTCAAAAACAGTTAAAGACACGTTAGAAGATTTTTCCTGGGAAGAAGTAACCCACCCACTGTAGTCACCAGACCTTCTCCTTCAGATGACCACTTCTTCTGATCAATGGCACACACTTTCTGAGCAGCACTTCAAAACATACGAAGAAGTGGAAAATTGGGTCTCTGAATGGTTTGCCTCAAAACAAGAAAAGTTCTATTGGATGGTATCCACAAATTCCCTGAAAGATGGGAGAAATGTGTAGCTAGCAGTAGACATTACCTTGAATAAAGCACTTTTGATGTTTCCCTTGAAATTATCATGTTTTCTTTGATTAAAAAAATCCACCATTATTAACCGGTACACCTAGTAATACTGTAACACATCATGTGTAGTATAAGGACTTTCTGGCAGTCTAATCCCAATTACTCCCTCCCATACCTTGTGTTGTTGCTTTAAAATTTATTTTTGCATATGCTGTGACAACATAACACATAGCCACTATTTTTGCTTTACATGATCAGTTATCTTTTAGAGCAATTAAAAATTTAAAAAATACGTTTCATATCTAAATGTATTTATTACATTTTTAGCATTCTTGATTCCTTTGTGTAAAATTGTTTGTCTGATATACAGGGTGGAGCAAAAGTAGGTTTACAGTTATAAGTATGTGAAAGAGTTTACTCTTGTATTATTATAGTTTGTTAATTATTATATTTTCCATATGAACAACTGTAAGACTACTTTTGTCCCACCCTGTATCCCTTGTGCTGGAAATACTTCCTTAAAGACTTCTAGTAGTGTAGATCTACTGGCAATAAATTCTCTTCATTTTTTTTGTCTAAAAGAGTATTTTTTTCTTCTTCATTTTTGAAATATATTTTGCTGTGCTTAGCATTCTGGGTAAACATTTTTTTCTTTAAAGAGATTATTCCATTAATAATCTATAGTCTGTGGTAATATCCTTATCTTTCTTTTATGTTAGCTTTTTTTTTTTTCTGGTTGCCTTCAAGAGTTTGTTTTTATCCTTGATTTTTAGCACTTTAACTATAATAAGTAAATTAATAAATAAAAAATTATATATAGCCCTAACCGGTTTGGCTCAGTGGATAGAGTGTCGGCCTGTGGACTGAAGGGTCCCAGGTTCAATTCCAGTCAAGGGCATGTACCTTGTTTGCGGGCACATCCCCAGCGGGAGGTGTGCAGGAGGCAGCTGATCAATGCTTCTCTCTCATCAAGGTTTCTAACTTTATCCTTCTCCCTTCCTCTCTGTAAAAAATCAATAAAATATAGTTTAAAAAATTATATATAATATGCTTAGAGGGTTGTTGTGGTTGTTTTTGTTATTTATCCTGCTTGGCATTGTCTGAGTTTCTTGAATCAGTGGTTGCATAATTGTCATTAACGTTTGAAAATTCTTTACCATTAATTCTTCAAATGTTTATGCTGCCCTGTTTCCTTCTGAAATTCTAATTATCCATATGCTTTATTTTGTTACACAGATCTTGCATATTCTGTTCTAGTTTGTTGTTTTTACTTTATTATCACCTTTTGTTTCAGTTGGGTAATTTCTTTTGACATGGCTTTGAGTTTATTGATAAGCCAATTGAAGGCTTTCTTCATCTCCATTGTTTTGCTTTTTTTTTTTTTTCTCTCCTTAACACTTCATTTAGCTTCTATATCTTTGGCTCATTTACCCATCTAATCTGCTTATACATGCTGTCAATTTTTTTTTATTAAAGTGCTTAAAATATCCATCATATTTATTTTAAATCCTCTGTTAAATAGTTCTAACATCTCTTTCATATTTAAATATGTTTCTGTTGATTGCTTTGTCTCTTTAAACTTTTTCTTGGTTCTTTCTATGCCTTGTAAGTTTTTGCTGACAGCTAGACATATGCAATCATGGAAACTGAGATAAAAAGTATTATGTCTGGATGAACATATCTTTCTGTCCCTCCACTAAATCATTAGTGCGGGCAGATAATTCAATCGTGTCAGGATTTGGGATAGTTATTGCTATGGTTCCCTACAATGCACCAGAGGTTTCAGATCCCTCTAGTGGCACCTGACATTCACAGTAAGAAATGATTCACCGGAGAATTCACCTAATATATCCTCCATCTTCAACTGTAGGGTTTCCTTTAGTACAGGGAATCACTGTCCATGCTCTTGCCTTCCCCCCACCCCAGCAATATGCTTCTGCTGCTTAGAGTGGTGTGGGCCCTTCCCGCAGGCCTGCCCATGAGATCAGTGTTCTCAGGTCTTTTACATTTCCCTCCATCCTTTATTGTGAGCCATCCATGATTTCCATGTGTAACATGCTGAGAGTGAGTGTGAAATCTTCTTGTATCTATGGCCTCTGGAGTTTTTATATTATGCTGATACTCCACACTTGGCCTTCTGTATTTGTTAAGCATTTTAGCTCAATCTGCCTCACTATTACCTAGTGCAGTGGTCGGCAAACTGCGGCTCGTGAGCCACATGCGTCTCTTTGGCCCCTTGAGTGTGGCCACGAAGTTTCAATCGCACTGTATGTGCGCGCCCGCACGTGGTATTTTGTGGAAGAGCCACACTCAAGGGGCCGCAGTTTGCCCACCACTGACCTAGTGAATATGATCCTACCCCTATGTCTATCCTTAGATTATAGGTTAGTTGGTTGTCCTGTGCCTTTAGCTCTTTAACTGGTTTGAAAATTTGTGAGTTTTTAGACCATTCTCAGTTCTTGTTTTTGCAATTTGGAAGCAATGATCTTTCTAGCTTTCTACATCCTATGTGAAACTTGAAGTCAAAACACTTACTGGTATACAATAAAAGGGAATAAAAATTTAAAAAAAACATTTGTTCACTGACTATAGAAAGGTACAGTCAGAAAAACAAAAAAAAAACTACAATAGCTATATGAACAGATAACACATTATATATATATTAATGCAAATATGCAACATGCAGTATGTAAACAAAATCATAAAGATTTTTTTTTCAATTCTCACCCAAGGATATATTTTTATTGATTTTTTTTTTGAGAGAGAGATGAAGGGGAAGAGAGAGAGAAACTTCAACGTAAGAGAGAAACAGCAACCGGTTGGCTCCCATATGTGCCCCGACATGGGATCAAACTGCCACCTTTTGGTGCACAAAATGACCATCCAGCCAACCAAGTCATCTGTCCTGGGCAATCATAAAGAATTTTTAAACAGTTGCTAAAAGGCTAAAGAAACAAAAAAGGAAGCCCTGAGGCAACACATAAAGAGGACTGTAGGGAGCAGCCCCATTACCCTAGGGATGGGGGAATGGAGGAGGAATCTGGGGTTGTCAGAACTGAGAAGTGTGGAGATGAGGGCCTGGGTCTGGAGCTCAGCCATCTGATGAGCTCACTGCCAGGCTGCTGATGGTACTTCTGAAGGGTACAATAGGCTGATTCTGGAACTGGCAGGGAGAAAAGATGAAGATTGGAACCAACTGCTGTTGTTCATACAAAGGCCCTTTACTGTGATGACTGCAATTAAAAAAAAAAAAGGAAACTAGGAGCAGCAATTTCTTCTTTCACCTCCTGCCTTCTGGTATCTCTACGCTCTACAGTGTATTCTACTGGCATAATGTAACAGTTCCTCTGAGAACAGAAATAATAGTTTTCAGAGTCCCAGCCCCAGCTTCACAAATCACATAAAAAGGTATGTTTGGAACTAAAAGACAATAGCTTAATAACTACCCCAGTGGAATCTATTGTCAACATGGTAAGTAAATTGTAAGTGGAGATTTTGAAGTGTTTTCAATGTAACAAACCATGCATCATTAGATAACAATATCTAAATTGCAAAAATGATTCATCTAAATAAACTGACTTTTGTAGGACTGGTACATTTTCAAATTGCTATTTTCAGAGAAATGACTTTCAGTTCTAAAGCCGTACAGCTAAATAGCATTCTTATGGACTGCACACTCCTGACAGTTATAGAAGAGACCACTTATAATATTTCTTTGGTTTACCAAATATCAACTGAGTTGACAGTTACATTAACTAGGAAATTTCCACTGATTATTACAGAAAGTATTTATTTTGGGGATACTTAGTGAATTTATAAAATAAAATAAAAATTATCTGGCATAATTAAGATGCTATATTTTACATGCTTATTAAAACAGAGATCAAAAACTACAAAAAAGAAGGAAATCTATAAGTAAATAAAAGGAAAATAGTAAGTGTTAAAGAGGTTGCGAGGAAAAAAGAACTCTCATTCATTGCTGTAGCAATGCCAAGTGATACAGCCACCATGGAAAACAGTATGACGGTTCCTCAGAAAATTAAGAATAGAGTTGCCATATGACCCAGCAATCCTGTTTCCGTGTCTCTACTCAAAGAACTTGAAAAACATTTATTCACAAAGACATATGCACCCCTATGTTCATTGCAGCACTATTCATGGTGGCCAAGACATGGAAACAACTAGAAGATGTGGTACCTATATACTATGGAGTACTACTCAGCCATAAGAAAAGATGGCATACCGCCATTTCTGACAACATGGATGGATCTTGAGACTATTATTGTAAGTGAAATAAATCAGTCATAAAAAGTTAAGAGCCATATAATTTCATTCATATATGGGATACAAAACTGAAACTCACAGACACAGACAATAGTATGGTGGTTACCAGAGGGAAGGTGGGTGAAAGCATCATAGTAAAAGATAAAGGGAGTTAAATGTATGGTGGCAGAATGGTTTGACTTTGGATGGTGGGCATACAATGTAAGGTACAGATCATGTATCATAGAAATCTATACTTAAAAACCTATATGATCTATTTAACCAATGTCACCCCAATAAATTTAATAAAAAGGAATTGCACTCTTAGGATTGACAATTTTATATGTAAAAGAGCCATTCTAATAACTAGAATTCTTACCAACCCCTATCAAGCTGATAGATTTTTATGGTATACATTAATGAATCATTTTAATTTCTGTGTCATATTATAAAACTAAGATCCCAGTAAATAGGAGACATTTAATACCTATTGTTTTAAATCGCTGCATCAATGAACTGAAAACAATATCTAAGAAACAAATCAATAAAATTACCCTCTGCTCTGAGAAATTTTTAGAAACACTAGTTCAGCGAGTAAATTCTGTTCATTATAAACATATATTCATAATCACATTGCTTAAACTGTTTTCCAAAATAAGAAACCTAGTTATAACAAATATTCAGTCAAAAATATTACCTTTTCTCTTTGAAAACTTGTTGATGTTATTCACATCAAAACATAAATTTTAGATAGACAGATACATAGTTGGACAGAAAGACAGAATGAGTGAAGTTTCCTGATTCTTGAACATTCCTAAATTTCTGACTTGGCATAGACACAAAACAGACAGGTGACATCTGGAGAGGATAATTTGAAAATGCGACTATGTGTAGCTCTGATTAATAAAATGAATTATCCAAAATATATAAGAAGTTCATAATAGATAATAGAGCATGTGCTCTTGAAAAGTAGAAGATAGCCGAAACCGGTTTGGCTCAGTGGATGGAGCGTCAGCCTGCAGACTGAGGGGTCCCGGGTTCGATTCCGGTCAAGGGCATGTACCTGGGTTGCGGGCACATCCCCAGTAGGAGATGTGCAGGAGGCAGTTGATCGATGTTTCTCTCTCATCGATGTTTCTAACTCTCTATCTCTCTCCCTTCCTCTCTGTAAAAAATCAATAAAATATATTAAAAAGAAAATAAATAAATAAAAAAAGAAAAGTAGAAGATAAATTGGAAAGTGATATTACATCAATGTTGAAAACTTAATTATAATGAATTCTCTTTTAGAAAATTTGCTAATAACTCTCTACAGTAATTGATACAGCTTTTCTTTGTTGCTTTTATTCTACTTTAGAAATATATCATCCTTTCTCTGAGACTTTTTTTGATTCACTGAAAGCCAGAATAAGCAGGAAATTGGGTTCTTCCACTGAAGACACTTATCAAACAGACTGTTTCAAATTGCTTTGGCTTGGAGACAGCCAGTTTCAGTAAAAGTGCTATTTATTTTAAAAGAAAATATTCTTTTTAAGATCCTGATCAGAATTCATTTCTGAGACCTTAGAAAACATATCCAGAATCCAAAATTGGTACCACTATTTTATCTTAACAATATTTTTAAAACATTACAAATATATACGGTATACATGTATACAGTATTCAGAAATATTTTGTCACATCATTTATCAGCAAATAACTTTCAATTTGAGTAAAGGGCTTTCTTCTGAGTATACATAGATGCATTTTTTGGTTATATATTGTTAAGATAAAATAATGGTGCCAATTTTGAATTCTGGATACATTTTCTAAGGTCTCAGAAATGAATTCTGATCAGGATCTTAAAAAGAATATAAGTCCCAGGTAGAGACTTATGCAATTTAGGTTACCAAATTCACTGCAATAATTACCCATTTCAAATCAAAGACTTAATAACAAATCATAATTTTATTTGTGGAACAGGTGGCTCAATATTAAGAGTACAATTTGAATAGAGTAAATTTTCACTCCTACCAAAATGAACCAACCTGTATGTAAGAGCTCCTATAGTTATCTATCAGAAGGAATGTGTCTATCCTATCACCTCTCAGATGTGTTCAAACAGATGTTGTTATTTTACTTAATTATTAAAAATTTTATCCAGCTTTTATGGTTATCCTCAGTGAGAAGGTTGGTACAGGTTACATGTTTGTCATAATGAGAGTAGGAATCCTTTGATTTATTTCTTCAAATATTTCCCCCTCACCTTTCTCTGTTCTTTCTCTATAACTATTATCAAAAGGATAATTTATATTTTGAGCTGATTTTCTAATGCTATTATGATTTCTATGTCTTTTAAAACTGATTCTACTTACCAAAGGGATGCCACAATTTTATTTTTCAACCTTTTTACTGTGTGTGTCTCTCTGTCCCCACACATACACACATTTTTATGCACAACATTCCAATTTTTAAAGTTTTTCTAAAATTTTTATGTGTTCCCTGTAATAGAATTCCTTTTTATAAAATGACTTTTAGAGAGGGAAGAAGGGAGGAGCAGGAGGGAGGAAGCGGGGGGGAGAGAGAGAGAGAGAGAGGGAGAGAGGGAGAGAGGGAGAGAGAGGGAGAGAGGGAGAGAGGGAGAGAGAGGGAGAGAGGGAGAGAGGGAGAGAGAGGGAGAGAGGGGGAGGGAGAGAGAGAGAGAGAGAGAGAGAGAGAGAGAGAGAGAGAGAGAGAGAGAGAAACATCAATGTGAGAGAGATACATTGATCAGTTGGCTCCTGTACTTGCCCCAGCAGGGGAGTGAACTTCCAACTTAGATATGTACCCTTACCAGGAATCCATCCGGGACCTTACAGTGCATGGGGCCATACTCCAACCAACTGAGCCACACTGCCCATGGCATTGGCTTCCTTTTTTATTTCATAGATGCAATAGTCAACATCTCCTGATGAAATGACCATCATGAATTTATGGGGTTGTGAACATTGCCACAACCCCAGAAACTGCACTGAACAGGCATATTAAATGAATTTAGAAAGTGTTTTGCACAAGGAATTTCATGATTTTTTACATATACTTTATAATTATATACATATATTGCTGTTGAGAAACAGATACCATGATAGGATCAGAAGTCTCAGATATTTATTGAGGGATGTGTCTATGAAAAACAAAAGACATAGGAGAGGAAGCAGAAATAAGCAGGGAGAGCCTCCAGGCCCAGATGCAAGTCTAAAAGCTGTAAGGAAAGAGAGGAAAATTAGGTATGAAAGCTTCAGAAGGCAATGCAGGTCACAGAAAGTCTCAGCTATGCTAAAAGGGAGTTACCAAAAATAGGCTGCCTTTGGAAAGAGTTAAAAACCAGGCAGGAGTGGCTGGGCTCGAGCACCTGCACTAGGCTCAGTCCTTGACTTGGAGAAGCACATGGGAAGCTTGTCCATGGAGTGCATGCTGGAGGATCCAAAGGTGCTTCAACTGAAGACCATTAGCCATCTGTGCCCCTCACAGTGGGCTGCTGAAAGGACACCTGAGTGGCAGGACTTCATGGCCACCCTACAGAAATTCTATGCCTTCTAATGAGAACTGCATAGTGTATAAGCAATTTTACCTCTCAGAAGTACTTTTTATGCAGATTAACATTTTTAAAGAAATATAATAAATTTCAATTTAGTATTTACATAATTCAGCTACTGATAGGAATTAGGACCCCAGTTCCTAGGGTAGTGCTTTGGTAGATTTTTAATATAAGTTTGAGAATAAACACATGTAGTTATTCATATTTCTTATTTTAGAAAACACTTTAATTTATTGATTTCATTCTCTTTTCTAGTTCATTCTAATTGGGCTTTTCTTTGTTGATTTAGTTATAATCTTCATCTTAACCACCTTAAGTTTTAAAAGTACATGGTCAATATGCTTTAAATACCATAAAGTGTGTGTTATAACAAATAGTTACAAAGGTGATTAAACTCATTGGTCCTAAACCAGGCTATCTAGGATCAATGCTCAGCTTCAACACTTCCTAGCTGTGAGAACTTTGGAAAGATTACTAACTTCTCTCTGCCTTTGTCTGTGAACTTTAATTCTAATAGTACCTAATTATAGAGTGGCTATGAAGATTTAAAAAAAAACATTCAAAATACTTAGAGCAGTGCCTGATACATAGAAGTGCTCAGAAAAGTAAGATGGTATTATTGATGTCATATTATTAACATAAATCGATAATTCTACCATATGATCAATAAAGCACTAGAAATGTCTCCACCAGTACAAAAAGACTTGGTAACACCTTTATAACTGGCTCAGTAACTGAGCAAATTTATCACATAAAATGAAAAGAATACAAAATGTTGGGAGGATTCCAATGTATAAATAAAGGCAATATATATAGAAAAATTATCCTATATAATAAAAGCCTAATATGCAAATTGACCAAACGGTGGAATGACCAGTGGAACGACTGATTGCTATGATGTGCACTGACCACCAGGGGGCAGACACTCAACACAGGAGCTGCCCCCAGCCCACAGGCCCCAGGCCAGCCAAGGCAGGTCCCAGCAGGGGCCCCGATTGCCCCACCGGTCACCCCAAAGATCAGCCCTGATCATCAGCCAAGCTTAGGGACCCTACCCACGCACGAATTTTGTGCATCAGGCCTCTAGTGATAATAATAAAGAATTGAGCACAATGTCTGATCTAAAGGCTCCAGTCACATTAATGATTCAAACAAAAGCCCAGAGAAGAAGCTGCTGAGGTTACTACTCATGGATACAAACCTGATGGTAATGTGCCTCTGTGCTCAGGTCTTTCCTGATCAATATCAACCTCCTCGGCTTTTCTATAACTCTACTCTTAATTGGCAACTCAGTTAAGACAGTCTTCCAAATGTTGCAATTGACATTTTCTAAAAAGTTTATCCCTGCCCCTTACACCATAGCTCTATAGGACTATTTTTTTTTAATATATTTTATTGATTTTTTTTACAGAGAAGAAGGGAGAGGGATAGAGAGTCAGAAACATCGATGAGAGAGAAACACTGATCAGCTGCCTCCTGTGCACCCCCCACTGGGGATATGCCTGCAACCAAGGTACATGCCCTTGACCAGAATCGAACCTGGGACCCTTTAGTCCGCAGGCCGACGCTCCATGCACTGAGCCAAACCAGTCAGGGCTCTATAGGACTATTTTAAAAAATGGTATTGATTCCTATCTCCTAAATATTTTGGAAATATCAGCTGAGTTTGAGAGTTATACTGGCATTTTTAGCTTAACATTATTATACAAATCAATCAATTATTGAATTCATATATTTATGCATGCATGCAACAAATATTTAAGTAGCTTCTATATGCCGGGCAATAGAGGGCAAAAAATAATGATGGAAAATATAGGTGTGGAAAGCATAGTAAGTTCATCTTTTCATAAATTTTATAGCTTTGTAGTGGGAGTTAAATCTCTTTCAGGTCAATATTTTTTTTCTGCAAAGATTATTATTTATTATTCTTTTGTCAGATCTTAAAGCCTTTATGTCCTCTGCTTGACTGATGGGGTAGTAGGAATGGATCCCATAAGGTTTGCAATAATGAGATTGAATAGTAATGAATATCAAAAACTTCAGTTGACTAAAGCCTCATCTGCTATACTCCAAAATAAAATAGAAAATTCTCTCTATCTTAACAACTTGAAACATGATAAAAACAACAATGGGATATTGAAGGATACTATTGTATTTCTTATTTACAAAAAAAGCCATAGTTGTTCATAAATATTAATTTTTCGATTCTTGTGATAGACCTAAGAAACTGATGACAATTTTTTAAAATAATAACTTCCATGTGTATTCAAATTTAGAGTTTGCAAAATACTATCTGGTTCACTACTTCATTTAAATATCAAAACACCCAGTACAGGTAGTAGAGTGAATGCTACTATCTCCATTTTATAGATTAGGAAAGGAATCTAAGGTTAAGTGGCTTAAGCTTACATGATTAAAAATTAAGAGATTTCCTTAAATCCAGATTTCTACAGAGCCTATGACCCTTATATATATCCCTGCTTTCTAAGTACATTTAATATATTCTTCAAACACAGGATCAAAATTCACCTCCCTATAAAGGAATCCTGCTTTCTTACTATTCCATGTAATTAACTTTTTATTTATTCTACCTAATTTGCACATTTATACCTCCTTTCACAGTGCAAACAATTGAAAATTGGGTATTTTAAATAATAACCTATATTACAGACACTGTCATCTTTGTATAGTTCACTATATTAAGAAAATATAATGGATTCTTGCGTATATTCCAGATTCAGTCTGCAAACACCTAAGTATCTGCTCTCTTAGAAACCATGCTTACAGCTCTAGGAGTGTCACAGAAGAACAAGCCATGGTCCCTACCTTAAACTGTTTATGCCCTAATAGGGAGACAATTTATAAATACAAATGATGACACAAGGCAAAATAAAGTAAAATAATTATGGACAGGTCCTATGAGATAACAGTGTGGAGATATTAGTTTTCTCTGAGACAGTCTTTGAAGAGTGCTTAGTCATACGAAAGGTGACATATAGTCTATGCTAAATGGTCTTATCATAGGTAGAGATAAAAGTGAAGAATATATCTCAGATAAACAAAAGAGCTAAAACACAGCAAAGAAGACATAAATTAATAATAATGTCTGATTTAGGTGGAAGATGACGTGCATGAGTAAATACTAAAATAAACGAACAAACAAAAGGCTGCCTCTTCTAACACCAGGCAGAGACCTTGGATAACATGTTTAAAATATCAGAGATGTCTTGTCTTATCCTGTATAGATTAGGGCCAGGGTGTGTACTTGGACAAGCAAATGGCAAATCCAGAGATGTGTCTCATGAAGAGTGCTTTGATAGCAATATCCTGTATAAAAAAAACGCTAATATGCAAATCAACTGAATGGCAGAATGACCGGTCACTATGATGCGCACTGACCACCAGGGGGCAGACGCTCAATGCAGGAGCTACCCTCTGGTGGTCAGTGAGCTCCCACAGGGGGAGCACCACTCAGCCACAAGCTGAGCTCACCGCTGGCAAGTAAAGTGATGGTGGCAGGAGTCTCTCCTGCCTCTGCGGCAGCACTAAGGACCCCTTGCGGGGAGCAGGCCTAAGCTCACAGGCAGACATCCCCCAAGGGGTCCTGGACAGCGAGAGGGCACAGACCAGGCTGAGGGACCTATCCCCCTGCCCCCATGCACGAATTTTGTGCACTGAGCCTTTAGTGAAAGATATAATAGGGAGGGATGGGTAAGAGAGACAAAAAATGAGATAAGAAATCTCATGTAAATGCTCAAGTAATTGCTTATGAAGAAATAAGTTAGCTTTGTGCCTTTGAGAATGAAGGAGTTGTCACAGACAAGAGAGATACAGGTACACCTCATTTTATTGTACTTTGTTTTATTGTGCTTCACAGATATTGTGTTTTTCATATATTAAAGGTTTGTGGCAACCCTACATCGAGCAAGTTTATTGGCGCCATTTTTCCAACAGCATTTCCTCACTTGGAGTTTCTGTCACGTTTTGGTAATACTCACAATATTTCAAACTTTTTATTATCAGTATATATGTTTGGTGATCCTTGACCAGTGATCTTCGATGTTACTGTGGTAATTGATTTGCGGCACCACGAACCATACTTATATAAAACATGTTTAATCGATAAATGTTTTTTATGTTCTGACTGCTCCACTGACTGGCTGCTCCCCCATCTCTTAATTCTCTCCTTCTCCTTATGCCTCATTATTCCCTGAGACACACCAACATTAAAATTAGGTCAATTAATAACTGTACAATGCCTCTGAGTGTTCAAATGAACAGAAGAGTTGCACATCTTTCACTTTAAATCAAAAGCTAGAAATGATTAAGCTAAGTGAAAAAAGCATGTTAGGAGCTGAGATTAAACCAAAAGCTAAGCCTCTTGTACCAGTTAGCCAAATTGTGGATGCAAAGGTAAAGTGCTTGAAGAAAATTAAAAGTGCAATCAATATACAGATGATGTATCATAGAATTATATACTTGAAACCTATATAATTTTATTAACCAATTCACCCCTATTAATAATTTTTTTTTAATTTTTAAGAAGTGCTACTCCAGTAAACACATGAATGATAAGAAAGTGAAAGAGCTTAGTGCTGATATGGAAAAAGTTTTAATAGTCTACATAGAAGAACAAACCAGCCACAACATTCCCTTAAGCCAGTGGTTCTCAACCTTCTGGCCCTTTAAATACAGTTCCTCATGTTGTGACCCAACCATAAAATTATTTTCCTTGCTACTTCATAACTGTAATGTTGCTACTGTTATGAATCATAATGTAAATATCTGATATGCAGGATGGTCTTAGGCGACCCCTGTGAGAGGGCCATTCGACCGCCAAAGGGGTTGAGTCCCACAGGTTGAGAACCGCTGCCTTAAACCAATATCTAATCCACAGCAAGGCCCTAAATCTCTTCAATTCTATGAAGGCTGAGAGAGGTGAGGAAGTTGCCGAAGAAAAGTTGAAGCTAGCAGAATTTGTCAACTAAATTCAATATTACATGAACTTAGTTGATAAAGCAGTGACAGTGTCTGAGAAGATTGACTCCAATTTTGAAAGCAGTTTTACTGTAGGTAAAATGCTATCAAACAGCATCACATGCTACAGAGAAATTGTTCAGGAAAGGAAGAGTCAATCAATACAGCAAACTTTATTGTTGTCTTATTTTAAGAAATTCCCAAGACTGCTCCAGCAAAAAACTACCCTGACCAGTCAAAACCCATCAATATTGAGGCACAATCCTCCACCAGCAAGAAGATTATGACCCACTGAAGCCAGAGATAATAATTAGCTTTTTTAGCAATGAAGTGCTTTTAATTAGGACACGGGTATTGTTTTTCAGGCATAAAGCTATTGCACACAATAGACTACAGTACAATGTAAGAATAACGTTTATATGCACTGGGAAACCAAAAAAGAATTGTGTGACTTGCTTTATTTAGGTATTTCCTTTATTGCAGTCATCTGGAACTTAACCTGCAATATCTCCAAGGTATGCCTGTATTCCAAAAATAAAATCAATAGACCTTGGGGCATAATTAGATATGAGAGACAGAAAGGAATCATTCATTCCTGTACTTACTCCTCAGACATTTATTGTCTATTTCGTGCCAGACAATGATCTAAGGTCTGGCATGGGGTCTTCTTCAGAAAAGCATACTCTAAACTAAAGCATAAAATAAAGAATGATCATTGCTATACAGCAGTGATTTTCAACCGTTTTCATTTCATGGCTCACACAAACTAATTGTTAAAATTCTGCTGCACACCAGAAAAATATAATTTTTTGCCAATCTGACAAAAGGAAATAACTCTAATTTTAATTCATTCACACCTGATGGCTATTGTTGTGTTGGCTGTTGTCAGTTTTTTTATTTGACAATCTAAGGGAAAAGAGGTCAGTGCCCTTGACTAAATAGTCAGGTATTGCATGTTTTAAAAATTCTTGCAGCACACCAGGGTGCCATGGTACACTGGTTGACAATCACTGCTGTACAGTCATGCGTCACTTCATGACAAGGATACATCCTAAGAAATGTGCCACTAGACAATTTCATCATTGTGTGAACATCAGAGAGTGTACTTAACACACACCTGGGGGGTCTAGCCTACTGCACACCTAGGCTACAAACCCATGGAGCACGTGACTGAATACCATAGGCAACTGTAACACACTGCTAAGTATTTGTGCATCTGAACATATCTAAACGTGAAAAAGGTACAGTAAAAGTATGGTATAAAACATAAACAATGCTAGGCCCATCTAGGGCGCTTAGCATGAATGAGCCTGCTACACTAAAAGTTGTTCCGGGTGCCAGTGAGCGGTAGGTGAAGGTGAAAGACTAGGGCAGTACTATGCACAGCTGTAACTTCATCAATGCTGCGCACTTAGGCTACACTAAACTTACTGTAAGCTATTTTTCCATATTAAATTAAACTTAATGTGTTATAACATTTTTGCTTTATAAACATTTTAATTTTTAACACTGAATTTTTATAATAACAATATAACAACATATTGCACAGCTTTACAAAATATGTTCTTCCTTTATACCCTTATTACATAAGGTGTATTTTTTTTTTAAACCTTTCTGTTCAAAACTAAGACATGAACACATATGTTAAACCTAGGCCTACACAAGGTCAGGGTCAGGGTCAGGACATATACATCACTGTCCTCATCTCCACATCCTGTCGCATTGGAAGGCTTTCAGGACCTGTCATCAGGAAGGCCTACGAGAGCAATGTCTTCTTTGGGAACACCTCCTGTTGGACCTGCCTGAGGCTCTTCCTGAGGAGGTGTCACTCTTTTCAGAAATATGTCTATGTTGGTTTATTTGGTTTCTTTCTTTATTCATTATACTAGAGGCCTGGTGTATGAATTCGTGCACGGGTGGGGTCCCTCAGCCTGGCCGGCAATTGGGGCTGATTGGGGCCATCTCTCCCAGTCCCGATTGGGGCAGCCGGCTCGGGGGAGGAACCGTGGGAGGTTGGCCAGCTGCAGGAGGTTGGCTATGGGAACGCACTGATCACCAGGGGGAGCTCCTGCATTGAGCATCTTCCCCCTGGTGGTCAGTGCACATCATAGCGATCAGTCGACCAGCCGTAACGGTTGCTTAGGCTTTTATATATATATAGATATTTTCTTAAAAGACAATAATGCAGCATGAGCATTCCTCCTCTCTATTAATGAAACATTTTTGTGTCAGGGGTCCATGTATTTAAACTTTTCAAGGAGCTTGTTGAGGTCTGCAAAAGCCACTGCTAACCTCTTCCCTGTGAATTTCCTTTGTGGTTCTTTTTCTCCTCCTGCAGTTTCCTTTTCCCATTGCCTCTTCAACTATACATTCCTGTTTCAGTTCCATCAACTCCTCATTAATCAATTCTTCAGAAACCACCTGTAGGAGATCCTCAATGTCATGCTCAACCACACCCAGGTTGAAGTTGTCTGCCATCTCAAACACAGCATTGTGGGTTTTTTGCAACCTCTTCATCCTTTGGCAAAGCCTTTGAAGTCATGGACAACTCTCTGAGTGTCTTCTTCCAAATGCTATTTATACATTCTTTGGAGTCATCACTCTAAGCCAAGTTCTTGATACAGTCATAGATGTTATAATCCTTCCTGAATTGCATCAGTGACTTCTCAGTGATTTTCTCAGTTACAGCAATAGCCTGGAAAAAGTTTCTTTTCAGGTAGTAGGCCTCAAAGGCTGCTGTAACCCCTTAATCCATTGAATAAATAAAAAATAGTATTTGGAGGAAAAAACACCACTTTGATATTGGGATGAAGATCACCAATAAAAGGAGAATGTTTGGGAGCATTATCAACAATAAGCAAAATCTTGGAAAGTATGTTATTTTCCAAATAGAACTTATCAATTTCACTGGCATAGCACTTTAAGAGAGCATTTTGGGAGAGGACCTGGGTATTCCATGACTTCTTATTACTCTTTTACATGCAGTGTGTGCTTGTTGATACACTTGAAGGCCCTGGGGTTCTCCCTGTGCCAGATCAGAAAGCATTTCCATTTGTAGCTTGCAATATTGTACCCAAGCAAGACTATTGCCCTGTCCTTAAAAGCCTTGAAATCTGGCATTGCCTTGGCCTCCTTTTGGATGAAAGTCCTTTCAGGCAACTGTTTACAGAATAGGGAGATTTCATCCATATTGAGTATTTTCTTGTTTACAGAATAGGTAGGTTTCATCCATATTGAGTATTTTCTCTAGCAAGCAATTTTTCTCCTCAATTGATTTAGAGTTCCAAAAAATGCTTCAGCTGCCTTCACATCAGAATTTAGAGAGCCACCACTAACGTTCAACTCGTAATACATAATGGTTCTTGAACTGGTATCACAGTTGGGTCCAGCCTTTTCTTTTTACATGACAAAGAAACGTTTTGCTTTTGCCATTATAATCATGGTGCTGAGATGGATATGCTTCTGGGTCTGGTCTTCATTCTAGACCATCAGAAGTTTCTTCTTATCTAATATGAGTCATCCTTAAATTTTTGTTGGGCTCATTGCATTCAATGAAGCAGACCCTTTCCCAGCTGCCATCACTTTGTTCTTGTTCTTCAAGATCATAGCTGTGGTGGAATAGGACATGCCTGGATGGCACACAAGTAAAAACAATCACCAATTTCCAACTTTCATAGTCCCCAGTCACTTGTAATTTTGTTTCCACGTTAATCACTCAACATGCCCTCTTACTGGCAATATTAATAGTGGATGTTATAAAGTTAGAGGCCATGATGAACAAAACAACATGAGATTAAATCAAACACTAGAGAAAACGATGCAATCAAGAGATGTGATAAACATGAGATGTATGAGGCAGCTGCTACAATAACACAGCATATTCTTTTGCAGCAAAGGATTTTAGAGTAAGTAGAAAGAGTAGCCTATAAAACAATGATAAAAAGTATAGTATGGCAAATACATAAATCAGTAACATAGCATTTTATTATCAAGTATTATATACGGTACATAATTGTATGTGCTATACTTTTATACTATTGGCAGTGCAGTAGGTTTGTTTATACCATCATCATCACAAACACTTGAGTAATTAATTGTGCAACAGGTTATGACAGCTACAACATCACCAGGTGATAGGACTTTTTCAGTTCTATTATAATCTTATGGGACCACAGTCATATATGTGATCCATCATTCACCAAAACATCACAGTATGGTGCCTGACTGTAATAGACACAAGACCCAACATGGAAGTAATCATCACTGTGGGCTTAATCTGAGCAACTGCACAGATGATGATGCCATTAAAAGAGACAAAGAATGCAGAAGTGGGGGGAAACCAGTTTAGAAGAGATAATGAGGAGTTTGTTTTATATGCTTTATGGGTGTCAACAGACCAAATATGGAAGCTCATGTTAACAAACCACACCACTGATGCTTGTGACTAAACATTTTTATCCAAATCAAGCAAGTATATTTGAAAATATTTTATTGATTGATTGATGGAGAGAGAGAAACAACATCGATCAGTTGCCTCCTGTACATGCTCACCAACAGGGATTGAACCCGCAACCAAGGTACATGCTCTAAGTAGAATCAAACCTGCCACCTTTCAGTGCATGGCATGATGCTCCAACCAACTGAGCAACACCAGCCAGGGCTTAAAAATATTTTAATGCAGCCAAACCAGTTTGGCTCAGTGGATAGAGCGTCGGCCTGCGGACTGAAATGTCCCAGGTTCGATTCCGGTCAAGGGCATGTACCTCAGTTGCGGGCACATCCCCAGTAGGGGGTGTGCAGGAGGCGGCTGGTCGATGTTTCTCTCTCATCGATGTTTCTAACTCTCTATCCCTCTCCCTTCCGCTCTGTAAAAAATCAATAAAATAGATTTAAAAAAAATATTTTAATGCAAACAATGACAACTGTAACATACTCATATGCATCTAAATTCTTTTCATAAATATCACCAGTTCAAAAAAAGACATGCATTTCAAAGGGTCTTCTACTACCAAAAATATTTTCATTATTAAAAGATGAAGAAATATTAATCTAACATTTTAAATGCAACAAATATTCTAATATATTATCTGGCTTTTTTTTTTTTTTCCCCATGTTTTTGCAATTCTTTTTTTTTTTTTTTTTTTTATTGCTTAAAGTATTACAAAGGGTATTACATATGTGTCCATTTTATCCCCCCGCCCTAGACAGTCCCCCAGCCTCCCCTATCCCCCAGTGTCTTATGTCCATTGGTTATGCTTATATGCATGCATACAAGTCCTTTAGTTGATCTCTTACCCCCCTACCTCCTGCCCCCCAACCCTCCCCGGCCTTCCCACTGCAGTTTGACAATCTGTTTGAGGCAGCTCTGCCTCTGTATCTATTATTGTTCAAAAGTTTATAATGGTCTCTATTATCCATGAATGAGTGAGATCATGTGGTATTTTTTCTTCATTGACTGGCTTATTTCACTTAGCATAATGCTCTCCAGTTCCATCCATGACGTTGCAAATGGTAAGAGTTCCTTCCTTTTTAGAGCAGCATAGTATTCCATCGTGTAGATGTACCACAGTTTTCTAATCCATTCATCTACTGATGGGCACTTAGGCTGTTTCCAGATCTTAGCTATGGTGAATTGTGCTGCTATGAACATAGGGGTGCATATATCTTTTCTGATTGGTGTTTCTGGTTTCTTGGGATATATTCCTAGAAGTGGGATCACAGGGTCAAATGGGAGTTCCATTTTCAGTTTTTTAAGGAAACTCCATACTGTCTTCCATAGTGGCTGCACCAGTCTGCATTCCCACCAGCAGTGCACAAGTGTTCCTTTTTCTCCACATCCTCTCCAGCACTTGTCGTTTGCTGATTTGTTGATGATAGCCAGTCTGACAGGTGTGAGATGGTACCTCATTGTTGTTTTGATTTGCATCTCTCGGATGATTAGTGACTTTGAGCATGTGGCTTTTTTTATTAGCTGTGCCTTTGTTCTTCAAAATAAGAGGCAGGGAAACACACTGAATATTATGCCAATTAGTCTTTGGCCACTGCCTTCTCAGCTGATCAACTGGAGGAGAATTAAAGTCTCAGGAGAAGGAAAGTGGCTGCACTAAGTGTTCAGCTCCTTTCCACACTGTATACTAATCACTTTTACCCAGGAGAACACCAGGCTCCAGTTAAAATCTCACTCCATTTAGAGCCGTCACACTCGAGGAAAACAGAGCTTTTCAGATACTTTGAAACAAAATCCAAAATTTTGAGAGATATCAGAAAAGGATGCACTTAACCAGGTAAGAAATCATGCATACCAATGTAAAAATAAAAATATTACTATGGTAAAGTAAAAGGAGAGTAACTGATAATTGTGCCCACCAAAAAATAACTGGCATCATGAATATATCCTAAAAATCAAAAACTGAAAAGTGCTATAATTCAACAAAGAATGCCATTAATAGATTCCTCTTAAACTAATTAGCCAATCAAATTGTGCTTCAGACTCTAGATTTTAAAATCAATTGGATATTTTCCTATAGCAATGATGTGATTAAGAAGAAAATCCATATTTTCCTCTGAATTATTATTTCCAAATCCCAGTAGGCAATTAGTTTATATGATTTTAGACTTTTTATTCATTCAAAGGATGGATGAATGAATAAAGCAAGCTTCTATCACGCAAAAATCTAATCAAGTTCAAAAAGAAATTCAGCACTCAGAAACTCCATTTATTTAGTTCTCAGAACATGGATAAAGATCTTTAATAAATTATCTCTGCTTGTTGATTTTTAAAAAAAGAAAAAATATCCTGCTTTTTATCCTATCATCTTTTGTGCCCATTTACCAGTCTTACACATCTGCAAAATTCACCTTCTTCTCTTCTCTATTAACCCATGACTAGCACACATTTTAAAATGAGATTCAAAACCATCTCCCTTAGGTATTCCTGATTCATTGCTTTACCTTCTCTTGCATCTATATTCTCTCCCCCTTTCAAATGGAACATTCTTATAAAGTGATGAAAAGGAACTGGATTTTATTTTCTGCTGAGTTTGTATCATTTGTGCCATGAGAAGTACCCAATTTATATATTTCATTTTTACTCACTGTTATACAAACAACTTGAATACCAAATGAGGGTATAATACTAGGAATTAGGATTAAAGCCCTGCCCTTGAAAATCTTGCAGGGTTTATTCATTCCACAATTATCAATCTAATAACTATATCAGCAAATATTTTGTTATGTATTTAGGATATTACATTTGGGTTATTTTTCTTTAAGGATCTCACATAGATGGGTATATATGCAGAAAATAAAGTATAGTTTATGACAAGTACATGCACTGTGGGATCCTAAATTAGATTCTGTCCACTGAAAGGAAATTAGTGGAGTAACCAGAAAAATTTGAGCCTATAGATTTATTAATAATATTGTTTTCATGCCAACTTCCTGGCTGAGGTCATTATACTGGAGTTATGTAAGGTTAACATCAGGGAAGGTGAGTGAAGGTACCTAGAACTTGTATGTATTATTTTTGCAACCTTCTGTACGTTTAACATCACTTCACAATTTAAAGTTTTCAAAAGTAATGTAAAATGTACTGCAAGATGGACACAGAAATGTTTATACCATACATATTCAAGCAATATTCCTCTTCAAAAAAAACAAAACAAAAAACTTTGGTGCTCAACTTTAGGACTGTGGTCAGTGGAGAATCCCAGGTATCAGCTTCTTTAAGATGTGCCTCACATACAGAGAACCACCTCACCTGAGCCTCACCCTTCCAACTGCAACCTTACCTGGTAACTAAGTACCAGGTGAACACAAAGGGAAACATCTACATAATCACCAGGACAAGAAACAAAACACTCCAGCACCTCAGAAATCCCCATCAGTGGCCCTTCCAGTCACTCACTCTCTGTCAATGAAAACCACTTCCAGTACCCTTTAAATCACTTAATTGGTGGCCCTTTCGGGGGCCAGGAATATTAGAGGGAAATGCTGATTTTGGAATAGCTTCTTGACTTCATTGGGAATAAGAAGATACAAAGATGTCAGAGATCAAGAAGATGCACTTACTGGGAACTGCCAGAGGTAAACGGGCTTGATTACCATACTAAACAGCAGGGCCAGCTTGAGAAACAAAATGATCTGACCCACAGGGACCTTTGCTATAGTAGATTGACCATGGGGCCTCTAGAACTGAAATAGATGGTTAAATTCTCATACATCAGTTCTGGATGGCAGGAGACATTTCAATAGACCTTCATCAAAGTTTTTTAACTGAATCCCTCAAATGACAGGTAGGTTGAGGAAGAATTTCGGAATATCAGTGACATGCTCAAAATGTGGACATATGCAGAACCTTTGTTCTATATTTCACCAAAAAAGATCTGCAATTGTTTAAGATGTCTTTGGACCCAGGGAAGGGAAAGACCCGAACCCAAACAGTTCCCTCCCTCCCTTCCTCCCTCCCTTCCTTTTGGCATTTATCTATTTACCTGTCTTCTTTTCTCAAATTCCTGCTAAATCCAAAAAGGATCTGATAAGATAGAGAACTGATGGTTGCCAGAAGGGAGGGAGTGAGGAACTGGGTAAAAGATGGGAGGAAGGCTGAGGGGATGGGTGAAAAAGGTGAAGGGGTTATGTACAAATTGGTATTTACAGAATAGTCATGGGGATATAAAGTACAGCATTGGGAATATAGTCAATAATATTGTAATAATTACATATTGCGTCAGTTGGATACTAAATTTATCAGAGCGTTCACTCTGTAAGTTATACAATATCCAATCACTGGGTTATACACACACAACTAATGTAATATTGTATGTCCACTATAATTGAAAAACATAAAATTACTTTTAAGTGTCTAAAGCAGAGTGGATAGTGGAGTCACAAGGAAGAAAAAGTTCAGGTTCCAAGGTCCCTTATGGGGAAGCATCTGATTAGTAATACTTACCCTGGACTGTGACATGAGTGAGAATAAATACTTATACTGTGCTAGCAGCCTCCTTCACAGCAAGGGATCATTAAGTTCAGAAGGACAAAATCGGAAGGATAAGTACCAGCCTGGCTGACACTTTATATATAAAGATTGTGCTCCTCAGTGACTTAACTTTTAAAGGGAAAAAAAAAAGGTTTACTGGGATAAGAATGGGAAAAATAGAACTATCTCCCACTAAAAGCTTCCTGTAAACCAGTAGAATAAGATGTTACAATGATGATAATTTACGACAGGTTTAAAATTTTAGCAAGTGCTTCCACCCATATTGTCTACTGTGAAGTAGACCTAACATTAGATACAGTTAGCAGAAAAATAGATAATGAGAGGTTGTAGGCGTGAATTGAGCATGAAATGTAGACCTAAATGACTACATCAACTTCTAAACTGGTGTTCCAAAGTTCTTTTAAGGTAATTTTCTAGGTACACAATAGATATTATACAATTTTTATCTTATATAACTTTAATTGATTAAAGGTGATATTCATGTATGAAGAGTACAGCTCTCTGAATAAATGTAGAAAGATGATCTAATATTCTATCATCTAGTAAATAACTAACAGAAAATGTGTGAACTAGAGCCCCTACGAATATTTCCTATGGCATTTATGATACCTGATACTGACTGAGGAAAAGGCTGCTCTTCAAATACAGGACATGCATCTGCAGCGTAGCCAATCACCAGAATGTACTATCTCTGACATAATTTATTAGAGGATATTTGTTCTTGTCCAAACTATCCATGGAGACATTTAGTTCATGCCAAAAGCTCCCTGAAATTTGGTCCTGTCCAATATGTCCATGAGCATATATGGTCACACCAAATGATCCTGGATATTTGGTCCTGTCAACAACGTCCATGCTTAGAACACATCCCTGGGGTCAAAGAGCCCCTAACACTTATTTCTACTTTTGGTTTACAGGGTTAATACATAAAAAATACTATCATGTTTTATTGATCCAGTAATTGTGTTGTGGCTGTATTGCCAATAATAACCTTTCTTGCTTCAGCAGCCTAGCTGGTAATGGCACATTGGAGTTAGGTATAAAGTTCCTGAAAGGTAGTTGATTAAACTAATAAATTTAGTTTAATGAAATAAGTAGTAAGCTTTGTGTAAAGAGAATATAATCAGAATAATTTAATGGCTAAATAGATATTTCCTATTTCCATATGCAACTTTGTTCCTAAAATTCTATCAAGCTATTTCCCATTGTATTTTAATTTTTTTAAGTGTCGGTTTGTATGATGGTAAGGCCTTAATTCACCTTTTAGATCCTAAATCGATTGGTACTGTAGCCCCCTCATGTCCAATACCTTCCTCCATTTGTATATACTCCGTAAACATGTGTAGCTACTCAATAAATAATTTCACTATTTAATAATTAGGTAATATCTTTCAAGGCCTACATCCTCTGTAAGCTTTCTCTAGCCAATCTACTCTCCTTCCATTATTTTCTGTAGACTTTCCTTCCATTATTTTCTGTAGACTTTTTAATATTCTCTCATATGATCACCACGGTTCTATAAATTTCTAAGTGTAAACTGATGCAGTTTGTTCTGCAGAAACCTACTTCCCTGTATTGACAGACAAGGAAAGTAAGCATGAATTGATTTTAGAAATTGGTTAAACAAAGTGGAACAAGTTTTTCAACCGCTGCACTTCTCAAGTATTTGAACATACAGTGTAAATCTCTAAGATGGGAATAAAGGATATATTGTTTACCCTACCTATTTGACCTTCAACTAACATTTTAGGGACACATTTAGATTAAATATATTACAGCTTATAAAATATCCACACATACACATCTCCCTTCATTCAAAATATTTATCTATATCAGGGAGAAGTATTACGGTATTCCCTGTATTTTGATAAGAAATTTTGGCAAAGTTCATGAGGCTAATAAATAATGATTCAAAGATTAAAACCTTCAGGGCTCTTGACTTCTAGGATTTGGTGCTCTTGCTAATTTCTCCATGTGTGCAGTGTGTTTGAAAGGGCGAGTCGTCGCGGGGCCTGACCACGCTGCTGGCGGCCTCGGGCACCGACTCCCCAGCCCATGGCGGGAGCCCTGCGCAGGCTGCCACCCGCCCGCCGCCCCCGGCAGCAGCAGCGGCGGCAGGGCGGGGCGTGTGCCCTTGCCCGAGGAGATGGAGGACGAGGCGATCGCCAGCGCCCCCGGGAACGAGATGGAGGACATGGACTTCCTGTCTGGGCTGGAACTGGTCGATCTGCTGGACCCCCAGCAACCGGACTGGCCCCTGGAGCCCGGGCTCAGCTCGCCCTGGGGGGGGGGGGGGTAGGACTGCGCCCTCCATCTTGCCTTGGGTCCTCCATCTTGGGACAGAGCCATGTGCGCCCTCCATCTTGCCTTGGGTCCTCCATTTTGGGACGGTGCCATGTGCTTCCTCACGGGAAGAAGCCGCTCCTAGCCACACCCAGGATTTCTTTAAACTAACCAATGACAATCAAGGGACGTGCACGCCAGGGAGATGACCACATCCTGTGTAACAAGACCCGACTCGAGCCTGGCCAATTGGCGGGGCCCACAGTCCCCTCCCCTGCCCTTACTATAAAACCCACAATCCCATCAGGCCTCGCTCTCTCTCGGCCACTGGAGCTTACCGTTGCATCGGTGAGTGTGGCAGGGGAGCCAAACCTAGGTTTGAAATGAATGACTCTTTGCTTTTGCATCGGACTCGCTGGCTCCCTGTGGGGGTTCTTGGGAATCTTGAAATCTGGGCACAACATGTTTGCTCTAGGACTCCTACAATCCTTGAAAATCACAGCCATGTCTTCCTCTGCTTTGCATTTTGCATAGTTTCTTTTTCATAGCTGGGATTCAAAAATGCTCATAATTGTAGTCATTTGTGCAAGGCACCAATTCTAGAAGGAATTACATCTCTGAAGAAATTACTTTGTGACTCTGGAGATGTATTTCTTTCTAACTAAAGCTAAATAAACAATAAGAACTGAGTCTGTTTTCTGTATTAATATTAAGAATTGAACTGATAGAATGGCTTGTAATTTGAAATTAAAGTTCTTTTGTGGTTTTTATTGCTGTTGCTATTGTTGGGAAAATATCTTGCCTCCCAAGAGTTGCACAGCTACACTTCTGTCTGTTTTTTTTTCAAGTAAAATATAAACAGCCTAATTAATAGCTCTTATGAAAGGAATCACATGGCTATAACTTGCTGATTTGGAAACTGTTTCTTTTTCTTGAGTCTTAGTTACTTAATCCCATGTGCTTGCTTGAAAGTGGCTCCATAATTATGCTCATTAAAGAAAAAGTATCTCAAGTAGTGGATTATATGTTAATCTTCAAGCACACAACTGTTAGCATATTGTCACCACAGAGTGCTATTATACCTCTGTAAAATACCTTATAATTTCATTGATGCCTCGGAAGTAAAAAGGCAATCAGAATTCTTTCACAATTTACCTGCTGTCTTAATCTGGAAGCAAAGCTAATACTTGTGGTTCCAACAATTAATTCATCTTCTTAAAGCCCTTGTTTCGTCTTGGAATCACATAAAAAGCTTTACAAAAACACTGTTAAGTAGGTCTCATTCCAGACAAATTAAATCAGAATCTCTTAGCAAGTAGCCTCAACATCAGTATTTTTTTTATTCCTCACATGGCTATAAGGAGCAATGAAGGCTGAGAACTCTAGAGGCACCTGAGGCTGGAAGGCAATTTTAAGCAATGTTCACCAAAGCCTGACTATGCACACGGGAATAGCCCCTGGGGCTCTTTACAGATGCAACTTTGTTCCTAAAATTTCTATGGCCCCACTACACATTTCTAAGGCCCCACTGAATCAGAATTTCCAAATGTGGGGCCCCAATGGACTCCTCCCATGTTGGCGTTTGAAGACCACTGCTTTGGAGGGTTCCTAAACTAACCGCCTAACACATCAGAAGCCCCGACAGCATTTTAACCCAAGAAACACCCCTTTTCAGCTGCCCACATTAAAATTTCTTCATGTCCCTTCTCTATAGGCTATGGTGTTTCTTTTAAAAATAAGAATCAGTCTGTTCCATGCTTTGTTCAGAGACAAAGCATGGAACAGACTGATGAATCTCAGTGGGAAGAAATTAACCAAAGAAATTGGATGCAGCCCTAGCTAGTTTGGCTCACTGTATAGAGCTTCGGCCTGTGCACTCAAGGGTCCCGGGTTCGATTCTGGTCAAGGGCACATGCCTGGGTTGTGGGCTCGGTCCCCAGTAGGGGGTATGCAAGAGGCAGCCAATCAATGATTCCCTCTCATCATTGATGTTTCTATCTCTCTCTCCCTCTCCCTTCCTCTCTGAAATCAATAAAAATTTATTTTAAAAAAAGAAATTATATGAATATATGTATATACTATGGACTCAGACAATAGTATGGTTAAGGCCTGGGAAGGGGGACAGGTGCGAGGTGGAGGGGGTCAATGGGGAAAAAGAGGGGACATCTGTAATACCTTCAACACTAAAGATAAATTAAATGTATGTATATATATATGTATATATATATATATATATATATATATATATATCTCCTATAAAATAAAAGCCTAATATGCTAAGTGTCCTGTTGTCCGGTCGGTCATTCAACCAATCAAAGCGTAATATGCTAATGATATGCTAAGGTCACTCAACTGCTCACTATGATGTGCACTGACCACCAGGGGACAGACAGTTGACTGGTCGATTAGTTGCTATGATGTGCACTGACCACCAGGGGAAAGACAGTCAACTGGTCGACCAGTTGCTATGACATGCACTGACCACCAGGGGGCAGATGCTCTGACTGGTAGGTGAGCTTGCTGCTAGGGTCCAGCCAATCAGAACTGAGCAAGACTGGCCAGACATGCCCTGGTGCCCTCCCGCTGTCCCTCCCCGGGTGGCCAACCTCCTGCGTCCCTCCCTCATCCCAATCATGCACCGTTGATGTCCCTTGGCCTGGCCTGCACCCTCTCGCAATCCGGGACCCCTTGGGGGATGTCAGAGAGCCAGTTTTGGCCCAATGGCAGAACAACCAGTCACTATGATGCGCACTGACCTCCATGGGGCAGATGCTCAATGCAGAAGCTGCCCCTGGTGGTCAGTACACTCCCACAGCCAACCTCCAGCAGCCGGCTAACCTCCCAAGGTTCCTCCTTCCAGCCAGCCAGCAGATTGACCCTGATTGGGACTGGGTGAGACAGCCCTGATCAGTCCCAATCGCCAGCCAGGCTGAGGGACTCCACCTGTGCACGAATCCGTGCACTGGGCCTCTAGTATATATGTATATATATATGAACAACAACAACAAAAAAACAAGAGTATGTCATAATGAAATAAATGTGTCAGCTATTAGGAGTCAGAACACCTGAGTTTGGGGTCCTTAATGCACTGTTTATATATTTTTGGTTAATCCTCACCTGAGGATATTTTTCCATGAGGTCAAGAGACAGAGAGAGACAGAGAGAAACATCACTGTGAGAGAGTCACACTGATTAGTTGCCTCCCACATGAGCCCTGACCAGGGACAGGGATCAAGCTTGCAACCGAGTTGCATGCCCTTGATGGAATTAAACCCGGAACCCTTCAGTCCGCAGGCTGATGCTCTCTCCACTGAGCCAAATTGGCTAGGGTTGCACTGTTTAACTAGACAATCACTTCCCCTTTCTCAGTTAGTATCTAAACTTAAGTCACAGAATTGTAATGATCAAAGGAGTGAATAAAATAATTTGCAAGCCTGATAATCAAAATCTTCTGGAGAATAAGGGGGAAAAATTATGTAGGTTTATTGGTCCTGTCCAGGAGATTTTGCTCCTCTCTATCTGAAGTGTGGGTTGGACATGATCAGTTCTCTTTTAAAAAATCAGCAAGTGAGTTTGATAATTGGCCAGTTGTGCCGAGTTAACACACACCAGGAAGAGTGAGGCCTGCTGTCAGCATCAGGGACGCTGAGATTTCATTCACAGCCATGCACACAACCTCTCAGACGGCTCTCCAGTAACACAGATCACTCGCATCTCAGCAGGTGCTATTTCTGGGAGAGCAGCTCTCGGATGATTTGGTGTAGGAGATGGGAAATTTACAGCATACTCGCTGCCTTAGTGTATTCTAGACTAAAGAGTTGCCCAGGGTTCACTTGTTAGTGTGTTTGTCTTTTCCTTTTTACCTAAAAAGAGACATGAGCAAAGGAACATGCACAGGTTTTGAAATCAGATCTAGGTTCCAGCAGGCTCTTGTTTTCACTTGACCCTGGCTTCGCTGCTCTGACCTATAGGGGTCTCCTTCTCTGTTTTATTTTGTTTTAAATATATTTTTTTTTATTAATTTCAGAGAGCAAAGTAGAGGGAGAGATAGATAGAAACCTCAATGATGAGAGAGAATCACTGATTGGCTGCCTCCTGCATGACCCACACCAGGGGTCAAGACCACAACCTAGGCATCTGCCCTGACAGGAAATCGAACTGTCACCTCCTGGTTCATAGGTTGATGTGCAACCACCGAGCTACAGTGGCCAGGCT
The DNA here is from genome assembly GCF_964212035.1 of Myotis nattereri. Lineage (NCBI taxonomy): Eukaryota > Metazoa > Chordata > Mammalia > Chiroptera > Vespertilionidae > Myotis > Myotis nattereri. The sequence goes on from NC_138088.1 coordinate 23,893,398, forward strand.
CCTTCTCTGTGAAATGCAGATAATAATCCCTGCTCTATCTGCCTCACTGGGGCTTTGTAGGAAATAACTGAAATAATACATATATTAGCATTTCTGCATATAAATATTTTATGAGATTTCTCTAATGTAGTGTGAGCTTCTAGAAGTTAGTCTGTGACTTTCATTCATTTATTCATTTGCTTATTTTCATTTAACAAATATTTACTGAGTGCCTAATATAGTCTATGAATTATACTAGGAGACAAGGATGTGGGAACACACAGCAATAAATAAAAAAGACAGATATGGTTCATGCTCTATGATGCTTAGAATCATGTTATGGGTTTTAATTGAGTAGTTATACAAATAATTATTAAATTGCAGTCAAAATAAGTACTCTATATAGGAGTAACTCAAGCCAATATGAGGATGTATATGGAGAAGGCTCTCCCAGCATCTCCCTATTACCTATGGGCAGTGACATTTAAGTTGACACTAAGTTGAATTATCAGTAGGCCAGACAAAGGGGTAAAGCAGTGGTGAGAACACTCCTGGCAGAGGCAGCAGCCTGTGCAAAGGTCCTGAGGAAGGAACGTTGTTAATGGCATATGAGGAACTGGGTCAGGGTCTGAGTGATTAAAAACTGCAATGAGCAGTTAGTGTGGCAGCAATGAAGATGAGGCACCAAAGGGCTAGCAATATTTGGGTCATGTTTAGGCTCCTTATTGTATCTGTGATTAATAGCAATTAAAAGGATCAAACAGAGGAGTGAAAGAATTAGATCAGCATTTTAAGTACACCACTCCAGTTGCTGTAGGAATCATTTTTTGGAGTGCCAGAATATGTGGTGATTAGGAAGAAGTCAGGGGGAAATTGGAAAGAATTGTACCACATGCTGAGATGAAATAGGATTGAGGATATTGGATGGACTCAGAGATGCAATTAGCCAGGGACTGCATGCTCCCCATTTTTGTATTTTCATGACTAGAGGGCCTGGCACATACAAAGTCATCGCTAGCGTTCTCGTTTGTTTGTTTGCTGGACTTTCTCTGTTTTTGTTTTTAGATTGTAAGAATAATTAACGAGATCTACCCTCAAGAAATGTTTATGTGCAATACTGAATTGTTAACTATAGGCACTATATTGCACAGGACACGTCTAGAACTCGTTTATCTTATATAATAAATATTTTTAAAGCTACTTATGATGGCATTAAAATTTTAAAAAATTATTTAAAAAAAAACCTAGTTATGACGCCATATTTCCTGAATCTTCTCCACAGACTCTAATAGGTGACTGTTCTCTGGCCTCCTTTACTTGTCGAAGTTTCTGGACTCAGGTTTCCACACATATTTCAGCCGCTCTCTGGTTCATATTACTTGACCTTAATGTCTTGTATTTATGGACCTTGAAATTGACAATGGATCCTTACAATGGTTTGACTGGTGCAGAGCCCAGTGACTAGTGTGACCACATGAGCCCACTTGTCCACATAGAAAGGCCCACATCCCCGGAAACTCCAGGCAAACTAAATGTGAAGCTGTGCTTTAAAAATAAGTCATCTGCATCTACATGCTTTCCTTATTAAGATTCCCCTCCTGCAGAGACATAAATGTAATGTGCTGCAAAGGTTAACTTTTATTTAAACAGTTTATAAAGCACATTCACATGTACAATTTCATTTGTTTCTCAAAATTCCTTTGTGAGGCAAGATTTATTACTCAAGTTTTAAAGAAGAGAAAAATGAGACTAGAGATGTTCAGGGATTTGCTTATGTCTACTTGGCTTTAAGAATGTGGAAACCATATAGTTTCATCTTCCTTCATCTATTTAAATACAGTTATGACACAGTAGGCAGAAAATATAGCCAGGAATTAATTTGTGTCATATTTTCTTTTTCTTCCTTCCAAAGAGGTAGTCAGGCCTTACCCTCAAGGACGTTATAAGTGCCAAAGCAGAAGCTGTTTGAACAAAACCCTCTTTGTGACTACCCACATTCATCTATTTATTGATTGATTTTTTTCCACAATTTTTTAGTACTTTATATGAGCCAAGGTCTGCTCTGGAATAAAATGGAGGAAGATAGGGAAAAAAGCCAAGCAAACCAGTACTGAGAAGAATATAAGATAATGTTGAAAATTATGCAGAGAATAAAAACAGGGAAAAGTCATAGCCAAGGACCATGAGGCTATATTGATTTAGGGCAGTGATTTTCAACCAGTGTGCCACAAGAATTTTTCAAATATGCAATACCTGACTATTTAGTCAGAGGCACTGACTTATTTTCCCTTAGATTGTCAAATAAAAAAATTGAGGACAACGAACACAACAATAGCCTTCTGGTTTTGATTAATCAAAAGTATACCTAATTTTTTCCAGATCAACAAAAAATGTAATATATTTTTTGGTATACCATAGAATTTTAGTAATTAGCTTATGTGTGCCATGAGGTAAAAGGGGTTAAAAATCACTGGTTTAGGTGATTAAAGAAAGCCTTTAGGAGATGATGACATTCAAACTGATATTTAAATAACAGGATGGAGGCAACTCTTCCATGCTGAGAGTGGGGGAATAGTCTTCCGGGAGGTGGGAATCCCTAGTGTGAAGTTCCTTGGTCAGGAAGGAACTACTACTATGTTTGAGGAACAGAAAAAAAGTTCAGTACTTAAAGCATAATGGACAAGAGACAGAGGGACCTAAGATGAAAGCCACAGAAGTAGGCAAGGACAAGATCATGGAATAGCAAATAGGCCAGAGTAATAAATTTAGGATTTTCTCCTAGGTGTGATAAGCCTGAAGGATTTCATGCAAGGGAGAGATATGGTCTGATTTATGCCACTCTGTACACTGTGGGAAGGCCATTTATGTAAAAGGAGGTGATTAGAACAGTTGAGACAAAAAATAAGAGAAATGCATACATTAGTTTTAAGTTTCAGAGGAAAAACTAATACTTGCTGATATATTGGACTAGAGGCCCAGTGCATAAATTCATGCATAGGTGGGGTCGGGCCAGCCACCCTGATAGGGGTGAGGGGGCCGATCTGGAACAGGACCAGCTGGGGGAGGAGCCACAGGCAGTTGGCCAGCTGGCTCCACCCCCTGGTCCAACTCCAGGTCGAACTCCAGGTCGAGGGGACAATTTGCATATTAGCCTTTTATTATATAGGATATGGTCCAGAGATGAAGAATGAGGGTAACAGAAACAGAAAATGTCCTGGTGTTTAGCATGAACAATTCAGGACTCAGGGTTGGGAGGGGAGTGGAGATGGCCATGACATCTGGCAAAAAGTTTGAAATGAGGGAGAAATAGTGAAAAGTTTTATTTTGTCCAAATTATATTTGAGACCTAATAGACATAGAAATGTCAAAGAAGCAGTTTATATATAGAACTCATTAAGAAGATTTTGCTGGATGCCATAGATGATGGTGGCAGAGAGAAGTGTATTTGAGGAATGAGAAGGTAGATTTTTTATAAAGAAGAGATCACCCCCAACCTAATGAGGGAACATAACTCTGCAAGGCCTGAAATTAGTGAGAACCTGAGACCCAAACCTACTCCTCTGCAGCACACTGCAAGGTGTTTAACGCATAATTATTGTCTCTAGAAAGGCTGGACCCTAGTTTTGAGGGTTTTCAGTCTTAGAAAATATTTCCATGTCCTTAAGCAAAATGAAAGCAACTGAGGGTCTGGACCTCAGGCTGCCATGTGGACCTAGAACAGGGATGTCTCACAGAAACACTTTTTGTGTAGCTCAAATAAAGAATCCAGGGACATTCCCAAATGTTCTGGGAGAGAAAAAAAAGTTTGGCAAAAAGAATAGATCACCTGAATGGAGCCTAAGGAGGTCAGAAGGCAAGCAACCCTTACAGGAGTCTGTGTGCGAGTGAGCCCACATGTGGAGCCAAGTGAGCGTTGCTGTGTCATGATAACAGAACTAGCCAGACACAGGGCGGGCCAAGGCACAGCCTGCCTCATGACCATGACCATCTCTCTACAGGAGGTCTCATGAAGTACATCCCTCTCATTATCTCATCAAATACACTGTAAAGGGCACAGAATTTCAGAAGACTGGGTAGTTTCCTTTATACTCAGAATAGGTGGTACCTTAGAGACTTTTCAGTCACACTAAATTTTTAAGCAAATATAACTAAAATATAATTTGCTTCTAAAGAGCAGATGGGAGTCTTGGGAACTACAATTTCTCTGCACATCTAAGGGATAGCATGAGATAATTTTATGACCCTGCAACATGAATAAAGTATATAGAGTGAGAGGAAAACTGAACTAAGCCAAGAAAGGCATACATTTAAGCAGCAGATGGGAGAAGAATAAAATACAAATAACTAATAGTGGGCACATTTTTTTTTTTGTCTTCCAAAAAATAAAAATTGGCTTAAGAAATAAAAAATAAATAAATATTATGCCCTATATAACAAGGAGACTAAACCTTCGTGAAGGAAACTTCTGAGCATTTCGATAGTGCAATGACCTTACTGGTCTGTGTCTCTGCGAAAAGTGTAACCTGCTCATTTAGGAGACTATTACATTGAGTGGAAAACAAGTTAAGCTTAAGAAGAGAAAAAAATAATGGCCTTGACTAAGAACTCAGTGAATAATTCCACAGTCTCACTCTCAGAAGAGATGGCTGGTACACCAAATTTGACTTTTTAGCCCCCTTTTCACCCTGACTGCTAAGATTTCTCATTTTTAGGCACTTTGACCGAAAAAAAATATACACGTATATGTGATCAAATTTGAGAAATCCATCCTTGGAGCTTCCTTTACTCACACAGTTTAGCCCATAGAGAAGGCATGTTATCACACATGGTAACAAATGAAATTTGGTAAAAATATTAATTAGGTCTAATTTTGTTTTAAAAATATCCCTAAGTAAGCATTTTTTTTTATATGAGAATATTACATTGTTGACAGCTTAAAAACTCTTCCTCTCACAAATCTTGTACTTTTTAAAAATTTTTACTTACTGATTTAAGGAGAGACAGAGAGAGACAGAGAACAGAGAGAGAAACATCGATTTGTTGTTCTACTTATTTATGCACTCAGTGATTGATTCTTGTATGTGCCCTGATCGGGGATTGAACCCGCAACCTTGGCATATGGGGACAACATTTCAACCAGCTGAGCTACCCAACTAGGGCTCATGTACTTTATTTTCATAACATAGAATACAGATATAATTGCATTGTATTATAGATTCACAGGGGGAAAAATATTCAACCACTTTGATTTTTTCCCCCAGACCTAGACTTTATATGGGAATACATGGAAACAATAGCATTCTCTATCCAAAGTCTCCCTTATTTCAAATTTTCAGTTTGGTTTCTGCTAGTACATAGGCAGGCAGAGAAAGCCTGTCTCAAAAATAACTATGTGCTTGTTATTCAGATAAAAATTTGTCTGTGTATTCTTCCCAGAGGTATTCATTCCAGAGTGGCTATTGACAGATCAGAGTGCCTCTTCAATGAAGAAAGAATTTGCTCAATATCTTCACTCTCTGCCACCTGTGACATTCAAGGCTCTTAACAGAATGCCACTAGTGATCAGATGCCTGCTTGGTCTTTCTTCCCCCTTCAATCCATCTGTCCTTGTGAGCTTGTAAATATATACTTAGATTTTCCCTCCATGCCTATCCCACACTCTTTCTGATCAAATTAACAATCTCTTTCTTTTCGGATTTTAGTTATTCTTTTAGAAAAATGCAAAACAGAAAAGAACTCAGAGAAAATAATGGATAGGCCATCCACAGAGAACGAACTGCACCGGGCATTTCAACACGTCATTGTTCATTCTCATTCATATTGAGATAAATGCACAATGACTAATATCAAAACTCTGATTAACATCCCAGGCTGGAGAAGGCATGGGAAACAGGTATTGCTGGTAGAAATTTACACAGGCCCAGCCTTAGTGGAAGATAACTTGTCAATTCTTATCAAAATATAAAACATGGATCTTTGGGACACATGCACAAACTGAGACATACAAGGCTGCTTGCTGCAGCTGGTTGCAATAGAAAAAAATTAGAAACAACCTGAATCAGGATTTCACGAAATGAATTATTTTACATGCATATAATAGGATACTATGCAACTACATTTTAATTATGATCAATCTCTTTGTGTGTGTGTGTGTATATATATATATATATATATATATATATATATATTTCCCAAATATATTAAGTGAAAATAACCTGAAGCAAAACAGTATTATAGTGTTCTATCCATCTCACTTTTAGAAAAAAAAATACATTAGATATTTCCTGAAAGACACTGGGAACCTTGGTTGCCTATGGAGGTGGGTGAGGATCCTGGGCAGGGGTCATCAAACTTTTTAAACAGGGGGCCAGTTCACTGTCCCTCAGACCGTTGGAGGGCCGGACTATAGTTTAAAAAAAAAATATGAACAAATTCCTATGCACACTGCACATATCTTATTTTGAAGTAAAAAAACAAAATGGGAACAAATACAATATTTGTATTTGCATGTGACCCGCGGGCCGTAGTTTGAGGACCCCTGATCTGGGGGTTGAGAAATTGGTGGAAGGAGAACGTTGTTGTTGTTTTAAGTATGTTCTTTTATTTATCATGTGAACATAATTTCTATTATAATTAATAAATGATTTAATAAGGTATAAGGTACATTAATGGTAGGCTAAGGAATTTAGTATTTAGCTGAAGGAGGTGATGAGCAATTAAATGGTCTTAAGAAAGAGAATAGCATGATCAGGTTTATAGAAGCTAAAAGCATCACCATGACAACATCATTAGCATCTGAGTTAGGCAACTAGCATTTGGTACATAAAGCTGTTTACAACAGTGATTGTTCATCTTTACTGCACATTGGAACATCTGAACTCCATCCTCATAGATCCCAATGTATAGATGTGTGGTGTGATCAGGGCGTCAGGGGTTTTAAAAGCTCCCTGAGTATAGTGCATAGTTGAGATTAAGACCCGCTGACATTGAAGGCTGTTGAAGTATGTAATCCTTAATAAGGAAAACTTAGTTTAAAAATGCCATAGGGAATGGAAAGGAACAATTTTAGCCTTTTAAGACGATGAACTTCTTTTTTTTTTTTATTGCTTAAAGTATTACAAAGGGTATTACATATGTGTCCTTTTTTCCCCCCCGCCCTTGACAGTCCCCTAGCCGCCCCTATCCCCCAGTGTCTTATGTCCATTGGTTATGCTTATATGCATGCATACAAGTCCTTTGGTTGATCTCTTACCCCCCTCTCTCTTGCCCCCCAACCCTACCCGGCCTTCCTGCTGCAGTTTGACAATCTGTTTGAGGCAGCTCTGCCTCTGTATCTATTATTGTTCAAAAGTTTATAATGGTCTCTACTCGTTGATCAATTAGATGTGGGGTATAAAAGAAAGAGGAAAGAAAGACTTTGGCAAATAGGTAACATCCTTAACTGAAACAGGAAAAATCAGCTTTGTGGTAGGAAACAGAATGGATTTTTAGAGATGCTCAGTTAGATGCTCATAAAATATTCAAATGGAGGGATACAGAAGATACTGACTATATGGGTCTGAGGTTAGAGAATGAGCATATTGGAGATTTGAACATTATAATTGGCAACAAAGACAATTACAGTGGGGCCTTGACTTACGAGTTTAACTCGTTCTGTAACGGAGCTCATAACTCAAATTAATCGTATGTCAAATCAAAGTGAATGAGTGAGACACGTGACGCTCGGCTGATGTTGTGACATTCACTGTGACGTTCGCTGCGCCAACTAGCAGTGGGGTATCTGAAGCTGGCTCGTAACCCGAATTTTAGCTCGCAACTCAAAGCAAAAAATCGGCCAAGAGATGGCTCATATCTCGAAAAACTTGTTAGTCGGGACACTTGTAAGTCAAGGCCCCACTGTATTTGAAACTAGAGCCCCAGTGCATGAATTCATGCACTAGTGGGGTCCCTCAGCCTGGCCTACAGAATTGGGCTGAAAATGGTTCTCCGAAATCTCCTGAGGGGTCTCAGATTGTGAGAGGGCACAGGCCAGGCCAAGGGACTCCAACGGTGCACGATTGGAGCCAGAAAGGGACACGAGAGGTTGGCCAACCAGCCGGGGAGGGACTGCGGGAGGGCTCCAGGGCGTGTCTGGCCTGTCTCGCTCAGTACTGATCAGCCAAACCCCAGCAGCAAACTAACCTACCAGTTGGAGTGTTTGCCCCCTGGTGGTCAGTGCACGTTATAGGGAGCGGCTGAGCAGCCTTAGCATATCATTAACCTATTACACTTCGATTAGTTGAACGGCTGACTGCTCGACCAGACACTTAGCATATTAGGTTTTTATTATATAGGATTACAAAACAGAATATAGCCTAGGAAAGGTTCCAAAAATGGAACCTCTATCAATAGAGATGGATAGAAAAAAAGATGACAAACATGCAAAGAAGAATGAAGTTAAAAACAAAAAAGTGACCAGAGATGTAGGGGCAAAAAAAACAGCAACACATAAAACAAGAGCTTTCAGTAGGTCAACAAAATAGTAGTCTTAAGCAAAGAATTAAGACTGGAAGGTCTTCTATGAATTTTCCCACTAGAAGCTGAGGTTGGTGAGAGCAGTGTGCATGGAGTGTGTGGATAGACTGCTGTGAAGATTAGTCCATGCAGAGGGCAGACAGATACCAGTTTGCAGTAGAAAGTAGAAGTGACGAGGTGGGAAGCACAGAAAGCAGGTGTTTCTTTCCAGGAGACGGCATCCTTCTGGAAGATGGCTATAACAAATAGGTGATCAATAAACCTTGATTACTTTTCAAGACTGGGGAAAAAAGCATATTTCTGTACTAAAAGAGAAGACTCAGTATGTAATGAAGCTAATGCAAAACAATGAGAAAACTGATGGAGAAATTTCCTCAAAAGGGCTGGAGACCTTGGGGATGGGACCAAGATCTCAGGTTAGAGTTTGTCTTGAGCAGGATTGACATGTCTTCTTCTGAGGTTGAAGAAAAGATTTTAAAAGAGTAAAGATGGAGATTAATCTGTTGGAATTAAAAAAGGAAAGATCCCCCCTTCTTTTGCAGCCTCCATTTCTCTATGAAGCAGGAGAACAGGTTGGTTGCAGAGAGTGAGAGGAATGTGGTAAGGAAATGAGGAGGGTTTACTAGTAAGTTTAAAATAGCAGGGGTTGGGAGGAGGATAGGCAGAAAAGCTGACCAAGGTCATGCAGAGGAACTTTCAGGAAGGAGTAAGCAGTCCATCAGACCCGCTGCCAGCTCCCTGAAATTGAGTGCTGATCTAGATGCTGATGACTTAAGAGAGGGAACTGCAGACAGAAATCTGAGCCTCAAGAAACGTGAAATGCAGTTAGTAAGGCATCCAGACTTGAGGAATCTCCAGGGACACTGACATAGCAATATGTGGCTATAAATTAAAGCCCAGAAAACAACAACAAGTTCAAGAACAACAGAAATACGTGTTCTGGGAAAGAAAGGATTAAAAAGGAAGAAGAGAATTTTATGAAGAGTATGACTGACTTGGCCTGGCTAGTGTTGCTCGGTGGTTGAGCATGGACCTATGGGACAGGAGGTCACGGTTCCATTCCCTGTCAGGGCACATGCCCAGGTTACTGGTTCAACCTACAGTTACGGGTGTGCAGGAGGCAGGCAGCTACTAAATGATTCTCTCCCATCACTGATGTTTCCATCTCTCTCTCCCTTTCCCTTCCTCTCTGAAATCAACATAAAATGTGTTTTTTAAAAAGAGTATCACTAACCTGGATAAACTAGCAGCACAAAGTGGGGGAAAAGGATCCCAGAGACAGAAAATGGACTGTGAGCTCCAGAAGAAGAGATTATTCACCAATGTGGACCTAGGGACGGAGCAGAGCCTCAGCAAAGACTTGTTAAATTTAAAACAATAAGGTCATCTAAAATCTGAAGGGCATGCATAGTAAATGCATGAGGGGACAAACTAAGTGGTTGGTTTCCCATCCACATTGCAGTGATGAAATCCGTGGGGAGGTGGCTCTGAAATCTGCTGAAGGAGCTAGAATCTTTTGATTGGTAAAAGAAGGCTGCTGTGAGTTGGGGTTATGTGTCAAGATCAATAAACACTTCCTCTATGTCTTACAGAAGAACAGGTCAAAATGAGTAGCTTTCCCTAAATTCTCTCCAAAAATGCAAAGAAAGAAAACAAAAAACATCTCTTTTCCCCTGACCAGGAAGCATCCTAGCTGCTTGCTTCTGGCACCCAACTGACCTTTAAAAAAATTGCATGTGGAAATGTGAGCTACTTCTTGGTCAATTAGCCTTACTGCTCAGTGAGGCAGCCCTGTTAATCACCAGGGCCCTTTCTCCTCCCACTGCCCAGCTCTCCTCACAGCGGGATCCCTACGGAATTGCTAGAAAGCTGTGTTTATTCTAGGGAAAAGAAGATTCTGACAATATATTTTTCCCCCTCTATAGTCCACCCTCTCTACCCTACTACATCAGACATACTTCCTCTGGTCCCCCCCTTTTTTTAATATTCTTTTTAAATGTTTTTAAATAAAATCATTTTTTTAAACTAAAGGAAATTTTACTTTTGTCCAACTCTCAATACTGAATTCTTTAGAAATATCAAAAATAACATTGGGAGAAATGCTCAAACAAGAACTTTCTCACTTGCCCAAATGAGAGCTGAGGTTTCTTTTCTAGTTTGAAAATTCCTTCAACTGACATATATTTTGTATGCCTGCAATGAACAATGTTCTACTGGAGGAGTATGCATTATTCTACATCCTATAATTAAGTTTCTAAAATTTCCATGAAGGTATCATTTTAACTACCACAAAGAGATGATGTGCTTATCAAATAAAATATGAAACAGCTCGTTAACATTTGCAGGAAGAATAAGATAACATCTCCACATTAAAAAATATACCCGTTTAAAATTATTTAAATTATATAGTGCCTTTTTGGTAAGTACTTTGATTAATATTTTACTATAAAGTCTTTGAGGAAAAGGTGTACAAATTCCTTCAAGTAATTTAGCCATGTCTAGCTAAATGGAGTCTTTCTTCCATGTTGCAAGCTGTCTTCAGAATCACACTGTTCAATAAATTTGGGTGTTGATGGGAAAAGTCTATAAGCAGTCATTGAAAAGCATGTTGCAAAAGCAAATTTCCTCCCCTTCCCTCCCCTGCTTTCTCTAGCTTTGTTTTTCCTGCCCTGAGTATATGTTTGCAAATACCTGTCAAGACTGTGCCATTACTAAACCTTCTTGGAAATATAGGAATAGAGAAATTAAATATGATGTTACTTAATAGAAAATATTCTTATAGTTGGGTAATTTTAATGTTTTGATTTTACTACTATAGTTATTCAGCTCAGGGAGGTTTTACTTGAATTTTATGGTTGTTTCAAGTCTTAGCAATTCTAATTGTTCTGTAATTTTTGTTATACAATTCACTTCTTTTTGTTCTCTGTTCAGATGAAATCAGTAGATGATGGAAATTTTTCTTTCTTCTGTGAACATTGTTTATTTTAGTTTGAAACTAAAGTATGAACAAATGGCATGAGGAGCAATGCTTTTTAAGAACTGCTGGAGAGGAGAACCAAGATGGCGGCATAGGTTAACGCCGGAGTTTGCTGCTTTGAACAACTACTTCAAAAGTGAAACTAAAAGACAGAACGGACATCTCCCAAAACCACTGGAACGCTGGATGAATGGAAGTCCTACAACTAGGAGGAAAGAGAAACGCATACGGACACTCAGAGGAGGCACAGTGCTGAAGTCAAATTCTGAGGTGCGGAGTGCGCGCGCGGAGCGGGCTGGCGGCGGAGGGCGCGGTTGGCGTTTTCAATCGGGAGGGAGTCGCAGACTCTGAGCTCCAGATACAGGCGAGTCTTTAGGGACCCAGACGCAAACGGGAGAAGCGGGACTGCCTGGCTTGGGTCAGAGCGAGTGCAGCTTTCTCTCCGAGCTTTGCAGCGGGTGCTGGGACTCAGAGAGGCAGAGCCCCTGGGGACAGGACTGAGAGCGGCCATAACTGCTCTCTCCGGCCCACCCTGTTGATCCTGTGCGACCCGCCCCGCCCAAGCCCTGCACAGAGGCATTTGCCGGATAGCCTCAGGCAAACGCCAGATTAGCACCTCCCTAGAGGACAGAAGTTCTCTCACTGCTGACACAGCTGATTCTCATAGCCACTTGGCCTGGAGGTCAAACCCTCCCTGGAATTAGCTACAAGATTTAACTATAAGACTGCGCACAAAGACCACTAGGGGGTGCACCAAGGAAGCATAACAAAATGCGGAGACAAAGAAACAGGGCAAAATTGTCAATGGAAGATCTAGAGTTCAGAACCACACTTTTAAGGTCTCTCAAGAACTGTTTAGAAGCCGCCGATAAACTTAATGAGATCTACAAGAAAACTAATGAGACCCTCGATGTTATATTGGGGAATCAACTAGAAATTAAGCATACACTGACTGAAATAAAGAATATTATACAGACTCCCGACAGCAGAACAGAGGAGCGCAAGAATCAAGTCAATGATTTGAAATGCGAGGAAGCAAAAAACACCCAACCGGAAAAGCAAAATGAAAAAAGAATCCAAAAATGCGAGGATAGTGTAAGGAGCCTCTGGGACAGCTTCAGGCGTACCAACATCAGAATTATAGGGGTGCCAGAAGATGAGAGAGAGCAAGATATTAAAAACCTATTTGAAGAAATAATGACAGAAAACTTCCCTCACCTGGTGAAAGAAATGGACTTACAGGTCCAAGAAGCGCGGAGAACCCCAAACAAAAGGAATCCAAAGAGGACCACACCAAGACACATCATAATTAAAATGCCAAGAGCAAAAGATAAAGAGAGAATCTTAAAAACAGCAAGAGAAAGAAACTCAGTTACCTACAAGGGAATACCCATACGACTGTCAGCTGATTTCTCAACAGAAACTTTGCAGGCCAGAAGGGAGTGGCAAGAAATATTCAAAGTGATGAATACCAAGAACCTACAACCAAGATTACTTTATCCAGCAAAGCTATCATTCAGAATTGAAGGTCAGATAAAGAGCTTCACAGATAAGGAAAAGCTAAAGGAGTTCATCACCACCAAATCAGGATTATATGAAATGCTGAAAGGTATCCTTTAAGAAGAGGAAGAGGAAGAAAAAGGTAAAGATACAAATTATGAACAACAAATATGCATCTATCAACAAGTGAATCTAAGAATCAAGTGAATAAATAATCCGATGAACAGAATGAACTGGTGATTATAATAGAATGAGGGACATAGAAAGGGAATGGACTGACTATTCTTGGGGGGGAAAGGGGTGTCGGAGATGCGGGAAGAGACTGGACAAAAATCGTGCACCTATGGATGAGGACAGTGGGTGGGGAGTTAGGGCGGATGGTGGGGCGGGAACTGGGAGGAGGGGAGTTATGGGGGGAAAAAAGAGGAACAAATGTAATAATCTGAACAATAAAGATTTAATTAAAAAAAAAAAAAAAAGAACTGCTGGAGAGAAGCATTTTCCTTTGCTACATGTTACACTCTTATATCTTGACAGGAAGGGAGGATCTGGCTTCTGCGAGGGCAGGTTGTTTCCAAGGATGGATAGAACTCGGTTTGGATTTATTGTGCAATAGAAGGAAAATACCAAGGGAGAAGGGAAGGTTGAGAAACAGATGGAGGATGATGAAAAAGGTAAGATTTGCCTAAGGAGAATACATGTAAATAGCAGGGGCATTGCCAAATGTTGAACTTAATAAAAGAACCCAAATTAAGGTTGCAGATTATAATTTTTTTCTAAAAAAAAAATCCATGTTGGTGCCAACAGAAGTACCTTGGCACTAGCATGCCTTCCCTCTAATAATTAAAGCCAATCTGCCTACAGAGCTGCTCTTGCCTGGATCTCTCAAGTAGCACATCAAGAGAGCTAACCATAGCATACTAATGATGCATTATTACTCAGCAGCCATAATCGCTCAGGGACTGCAAAAGGTCTAGAAGCAGATTCAACATAATGAAAGGACTGAAAGGAACCAGGGCCATGAACAGACTGTTCTGCACTCTATTTTGCCACCAGGTAGAAATGTTGATCCTGTATATATTCTTCTGGCATGATTAAATTTCTCGTTCAGAACAGTAAAATCTGTCAAAGTAATTCATATGCTGAAATCTTACCAGAGACGCAGCTACAGAATTTTTAAAATATTCAAATCTTGTCCATTGTCTTATGCTGTTCACAAATGTAAAGCAGAGATGATAAATTAATATCTGCAATTAACAGTGATTCTACTGTAGCAGATTTACTAGCCATTAGTTGCATTCTTTCTCTAGAAAAATGGTGCACACACAGAATTCTTCTTAAGCAACTGTCCTGGAAGCCACTGCTGTTTCACCCGTGTTAGTCCATCAGATATAACATGGTTTACAGTAACTGCTCTGCAGTAATAGCATTCCCCTCCTCCTTCTCAATAGTTAGGCCAGGTTTTCACAGTCACAGTGAACCCGTGTAGGCATGCTAAGCCAAGAGCCCAGGAACCCTTACAAGTATTGATTGAACTCTGTCATTGTTCTTGTCACTATGTTAGACTCTGAACACAGCAAAAAATAAAAGGCAACTTCTGTCAACAAGGAACCCAAAGTTTAACGGATTTATTCCCAGGATATCCAAACTACAGAAAAAGTGAGAGAAAATGACTCACCATTTCCAAATAGTTAATTTTTCCTTCAACTTCACGGTGACTCTGGATCTATAGGAACAAACCATTTGGTTATCACACCCAAGCAACTATGCCCATGATGCAGAATAAATGTTCCTTTGTTCACCTGCTAAGCACAGAAAAGTATAAACATAATTTGTATTAATACGTAAATAAATGCACAACACCAATACATCAGGTGCACTGCAGTGCAATGGGAAAACCACAGATTTGGAGCCAAAAAAGACCTGTTTCTTTGACTCTCACTTCACTATTTACTAGTTCGATTACCTTGGCTAACTGACTCCGCTCTCTGAGTTTCAACTACCTCAACTCAAAATAATATATAAAGAAACACCTATGGTTATGACAAGGATTAAATTAAATAACACAAAATAAGCTCCTGGCATACAACAGAAAATCAACACATGTCCATAAAATTGTAGTGTCATGTGCTATCCAGTATGGATCACATCCACTAAGAACACGGTCACAGAAGCTAAAATGGAAAAGCAGCAGCATTGGCCCTCTGGGTGATGCTCTCTAAAAGCTTCCAAACACCTGGTAAGAGGCATTTAGAACGCACTAACCATGTCTTTATTAGCAGAGGGCCACACTTGGTCATTGGAGCTACTGCTCTAAATGGACCTGCCTCTCTAGTGGCACAAAGGAAATGAGTGCTGATTCTTCAGAAATCCTTCACTACTGCAACAGAGGGAACCACACAAATGGGAGGGGCGGGGGCACAACACCTACCATTGCTTCTGTGGGAACCAGCCTCTCCAGGCTTCCTCGGGTGCTACTTTATCTTTAATTTATGGAGTCAACAGAAAGCACCGTCTTCAGCAGCACAGATGCTGGACAAATAGCTGGGGCATTGATTTTGGTGTTTGGCCAAACTGATGGCATCATTATGTTGACTGAATATCACTGTCTCGAATAAAAATGCTTTATGTGGAGTCGCGGGGAAGGGAGAGGGCGGGCTGGCTATAGAGAAGAGGAGAAAGAAATGCAATTACAAAGTGGTATTTTTCTCTTGGGCCACTTGCCCTCTGCGTTTCAACATTATGTAGCAATTTTTATGGGTTTTTTTCTGCCAATTATTTGTACTTTTCTTTTTGCATGTTAACACCACCATCATTATGCAAGAGGACTGTAAATATAATGTAGTTTTTTACATCAGTACATATTTGCGCTAGAGCAGTTTAAGTATTTTATTAGATATATAGAAAATATACCTTAGAGCTTTTAGTTGATTCTATTGCCAAAACTAACAGCTTTAGCCAAGAATATGATATATACTCAGAAAATAAAATGAGTTAAAAATAGGTGCTTGTGTTTAGACCTTCACTGAAGCAGGGTTTTTGCCTGAAAGCTAAATCCAGGCATACACCCACAATATGAAAAAGTAATGATTATTTTTTGGCTATTAAATATATTATTAGCACAACCAAGTAGAGATTAGTAATGAAAACAAAAAAAAATATAAAGATGTAAGAAACTCAAATACACTTGTAAGTTGAAAACAAACTTTAATTTACCAAAGACTATAGTATGAAAGAATACTTGCCCAAATAACTTTGAGAAGAAATAATGAACATAGTAATTTTGCTGGTTGATGTTCTTTGCTACAATGATTGATTTTCTATTATTATGTATAGTACACACTTTTATATAAAAATGACATGCCACAGTCTCACACAGAATATATTAAGCTAAATTACTTAGCACAGGAGCTACACCTCCATTGCAGAATATGCACATGTAGAAGCAATGTGCATATCTTATCCAACAATACTAAATCTTTTTTTGCTTTTCTTGACTGATTGCTGAGCCACAGATCAAATCAACAGTTCACTGATTTGACTTATTGCTTGGAGACCAGAAGCCTAATGACAAAAATACCAATTCACCAGTCTTACCAAATGTCATCCACCTTTAATTCATCCTGCATATCACCAGTACATTCACCTTTTTTAAATACCAATTTTGTTATCTTAATAAGCCTGTAGCACAATAATTACAACCTAATTGTCAAAAAGGCATTTGTTCATATCTCAACACTGCCACTTTTTAGCTATGTGACATCCAATTATTTAACTCTTTTGAATCTGAGCTTCAGTAGTCTCATCTATAAAATGGGAATAATAAATCATCCTGCTGCTGTGAGAATTAAATAAGTTATGCATATAATAATATACTTAACACCATGATTGGAGCCAAGTCATTCTTCTTTCATGGCACCTCTTTTGATAGCACCATGTTTATGGGGCAAAGTTAAAAATCTGCAGTATGAATTTTTTTGCAGGTTCTATATCCTGCCTGCACATTAGAATCACTCAGGAATCATTTGTCTGGTCATGGAGCACTATTATGTGCCATGACCTATTAGGAGGTCCTCCCTTAATGTTTCACAATTGCAGGTCTTTTACATGCCTCGTCACGACACAACCCATGATCCAGGCAAAAATAAAAGACAATGCTTCCAAAAATACTCTTCATTAGCATAATTTTATTAACTGGATTAGAAATTATATTGTAGGAATAAAGACATAAATGATGAAAGCCTAACTCAATGTCACTGGAGGAACAAAGGTAATATGTTGCTGATGCAACTGATTGGATAGATCTAGTGACCAGGATTCAGATGCACAAACAATCTCACCAAAGTGCTCTCCCTGCTTTCCCTTCTCTCTCTCTCTCTCTCCCCTTCCCTCCCTCCCTCTCCCTCTCCCTCACTCTCTCCCTCCCTTCCTCCCTCTCTCCCTGTCTTCCTTCTCCTCTCCCTATCTCCCTCCCTCTGTCCCTTCATTCCTCATTGGTCAGGATCCCTGTGAGAAGTAACTATACTAGGCTGAATGGTGTCCTCAAATAATCTGTATCTATCTGGAATCTCAGAATATGACCTATTTGGAAACAGGGTTTTTGTAGGATATGAGTTAAGATGAGGTCATATGTATTAGAGTGGGCCCTAAATACAATGACTTGTGTCCTTATAAGAAAAGGAAAGACAGGGACATCTAGAGAAGAAGGCCCTATGAAGACAGGCATAAAGGCTTGAATGACATAGCTACAAGTCAAAGGATGCCAAGGATTTCTGGGAGCCACCAGAAGCTAGGACGAAGGAAGGATTTTTTCCTAGAGCTTTCAGAGGGAGATGGTTCTGACAAACTGATTTGAACTTTTCAGCTTCCAGAACTGTGAGAAAATCATTTTATATTTTGTAAGCAGCCCCATGAAATGAATACACTACCCTAATGGCAAGAGCAAGTGTTTTTGAATTGGTGGGAAAATAGTTTCAGCAGGGCCTCATATCCACACACTGCAATATGAACCCACCTTTAACCAATCACTGTGGCCAAGAGCAAGGGTAATTCTGGCCAGTTCAGACCCAGCAATAAAGTTTTCAAAGAATGCAATAGTCCTCTAAGATCGGCCTTGACCTATCACCACAGCAAGTGGAGCCTACACTTGGAACAGCTAATACTGAACTTCTCTTCTGAGATTTCACCCCCATCAAGTCAACAGTCAGCAGTTAGCAGCACCTGAGAGATCTGTGTGGAGATTGCTGGCTGACAGAAGCTGTAATCTTCAGTAGAGGAAAATAGTCACATCCAAATCTTGGTCTTTGAGACACAGAAACACAAGCAATAATAACCTGACTCTGCTCTCCTCCCATCTTTCACTCTCATGCCTGTGCTTCCCACTGTCAAATCCATCTAGAAACAAGAGAGCACACTGCGGTAGTTCATAGAAGTCAGGCTCCCAGGGTGCACAGCAGAAGAGAGGAAGTTGATTGTGGATCTGGAGAGGCAAACTTAAGAAACCCAGAACAGTGGCCTTGAAAAAAAAAATAATAATGTAAGAAATGGAAGCTAGATATGGTATGAAATACAGATAGAAAAGACAAACGGAATGTTTTATTTATCAATTGTGCCTATGATTTTAAATCAAAGAAATAAGATGATAAATTAAGATTCAGACCTTTTAGGCAACTCAGCCAAAACATACTGAGATCATCCTAGTATATTTTAATGGACTAGTCTAAAAAGAAGTGAGATTGAGGCCCACTTACACCCTTGATGCTCAAGGATTTGATTTCCAAGTTTTACTTCTACTCACTGTTCCTGGTCTTTCAACCAATCTGCCTTTAAAAAGCTGCAAGATTCTGCATTGTCTGAAATTGAATGCAAAGGATGGGTGGGTGTTTCAGAGAACAAAAATGAGCAACCAGCCAGGCTAGCATGATTGATCGTGCTGATGTACGCATCAGGAAGAGCAATCTAGTCTCCTTGAAAAAAGAATTTTTAAAAGTTCAAGTGACTTTGCCACTAATCCAATATACTATCTCTCCTCGCTGAATACAGCTGAGATGCACAGTAGAGCATAGTGCACCTGCTCTTGTGAGGAAAATGTCACCTTTCATACAGTAGGTGCTGTTAGCCATCAAAGAGGAGGCAAGCAGCTAACATTGTGTGGTAAAATACAGACAGAAGCAGGCATGACAGGGGCAGAGCCCTGTCAGTTTACCTTGACCCCTGGAGAACAGGGCTGCTCTCTGTCCTCCTGAAGGGGGGCTCACTGTCTTTCACAGAGGAACAGATAGAGGGGGGCTGTGCGTGAACAGCAGAACATCCATTATCTCAACTAAACCAGGATGGGAAGGAAAACTGGTTGACTTAGACTTGGATAGCCAAAGCCGCTGCATCTTAAGACAATGGAAGATGCTGTTGAGATGTAATGTATCAAATCAGACCCAAATTCTTCACTTATTGAAAACTAGTGGCCTAGTGCACAAAATTGTGCGAGACCCAGACCCAGTGCACTGCAGGACCCAGCTTCAAGTCCCGCCGATGCCAAGGGACACAGCGTCAAGACACCTCCTGGGGACTGGTCTTTGGTCGTTACGGCATTAAGACCACTGGGTTTTTATTATAGAGATACATGTATTAAAAATAATTTCGAGTGTTACCTACAACAATCAAGGCTTAACTACAACAAGACTGTGCCCAAAGACCACAAGGGGGTGCACCAAGAAAGCATTAAAAAAAATGCAGAGACAAAGAAACAGGACACAAATGACAGAAATGGAGGAAAGCAAACTGCTGGATATAGAGTTCAAAACCACACTTTTAAGGTGTTTCAAGAACTGTCTAGAAGCCGCCAATAAATTTAGTAAGGCCCTCAAAAAGACTGGTGAGACCGCCGATAAATGTAGTGAGATCCTCAAGAAATCTAGTGAGACCCTCAATGTTGTGATAAAGGACCAACTAGATATTAAGCACACACTGACTGAAATAAAGAATATTATTCAGACTCCCAACAGCAGACCAGAGGATCACAAGAATCAAGTCAAAGATTTGAAATACGAAGAAGCAAAAAACACCCAACCAGAAAAGCAAAATGAAAAAAGAATTCAAAAATACGAAAATAGTGTAAGGAGCCTCTGGGACAGCTTCAAGCGTACCAACATCAGAATTATAGGGGTGCCAGAAGATGAGAGAGAGCAAGATATTGAAAACCTATTTGAAGAAATAATGACAGAAAACTTCCCCTACCTGGTCAAAGAAATAGACTTCCAAGTCCAGGAAGCGCAGAGAACCCCAAACAAAAGGAATCCAAAGAGGACCACACCAAGACACATCATAATTAAAATGCCAAGAGCAAAAGACAAAGAGAGAATCTTAAAAGCAGCAAGAGAAAGAAAGTCAGTTACATACAAGGAAGTACCCATACGACTGTCAGCTGATTTCTCAACAGAAACTTTGCAGGCCAGAAGGGAGTGGCAAGAAATATTCAAAGTGATGAATGTCAAGAACCTACAACCAAGATTACTTTATCCAGCAAAGCTAACATTCAGAATTGAAGGTCAGATAAAGAGCTTCACAGATAAGAAAAAGCTAAAGGAGTTCATCACCACCAAACCAGTATTATATGAAATGCTGAAAGGTATCCTTTAAGAAGAGGAAGAAGAAAAAGAAGGTAAAGATACAAATTATGAACAACAAGTACACATCTATCAACAAGTGAATCTGAAAATCAAGTGAATAATCTGATGAACAGAATGAACTGGTGATTATAATAGAATCAGGGGCATTGAAAGGGAATGAACTGATTATTCTTGCGGGGGGAAAGGGTGTGGGAGATGCGGGAAGAGACTGGACAAAAATCGTGCACCTATGGATGAGGACAGTGGGTGGGGAGTAAGGGCAGAGGGTGGGGTGGGAACTGGGTAGAGGGGAGTTGTGGGGGGAAATAAGAGGAACAAATGTAATAATCTGAACAATAAAGATTTAATTTAAAAAAAAAACACCTTTGAGTCTGTAAAAGAAAAAAAGAATTGTTTAAAAAAAATTTTGCTTTTCATATCTAAAATATTATTTTACCTGAAATTACCTAAGTTGAAATTCCAAGAAAGTAAAATTTGTAAAAACTAAACTATTCCTGTAAAATCACTTAGTGTTTCCTATAGCCTTACGTATATATATATAACTGCCTCAATTTCCTGTATCATTTTAAGTGCAGAGATCATCTCATTGGCACTCCAGCTTCATTATTCACTAATTATGGAATATATTTATTAAGGCAGTAACATGGATCACATCAGGAATGACTTTCAATTATACTCAGAACTGGAAAAAATATATATCAGTGAATTATAACTGAAGAGTTAATTTTAATAAAAAGAAGAGCTGGAAAATAAGGGTAAGAAAAAAGTAGATCTTAGAGGGTTGTCTCACTTCTCTCACTCAAATTTTGGTCCTTAATCTTTGAAAAGTTGTTTATTTTACTTTTCAAAGCTAGTTGTTCAAATGTCATCCAAGTTATAAAATCACACTTATTCTTATACACAGAAAATACTTCTTTTAAAAAATGTTTAGTTTTACTGCATAAATTTCCTTATCTCATAAAAATGTCCCCACAGCTACATCTACAGATATGTTTAGGTATTTAAAACTTTAAGATCAGGAGCTAAATTCCTTGTCAATTTTGTGCAATATAAATTCGCCTAAGGCTATTTTAAGACCATTTCTATAAGAACCATAACAAATTTCAATGCATTTCAATTCCATTTTAGGGAGCAACAGCTTGACCATAAAATCATTTAGATTTAACAAAATATTTTAATAAAATGACCTGTTCAAGAGTTTATGTCTTGTTGCTCATTAAGTTGTTTATTCAGCAAATATTCATTGAGGGATAAAATAGGAATCAAAACAGATACAATGCCCACTTCTAGAAAATAACACTTTAGCCTGGCACTCAAATTAAGAGACTACTTATGTTAAAATAGCACCAGAGGAAGGCCATAGGTTCAGAATTTTTGTGATTTTTGTAGTATTGGTAAGGCCAAAATTGTCATGTTAATCATTAAATTTGGATAGGAAAGAGAAACGTAAATGTGCAGAATTTTATCAAAAAAGATCCAAAGACTTCATATAAAAACTAGTAACATTGCCTGTAGCCAGAGACCATAAAGAAGATGAGGCTGTCTTTCTCCACTGGCGACATGAAAAGGAAATGGGGTTTCCACTCCTCTGCTCTGGAAGTCAAGGTTTTCCATCCTCAGCACTTCAATAGCAGATCCGGCACAGCCTACTTGCCTTATAGGCTTACAGCGCAGTGTGGACAGATCTGGGTTAAAGGTTCAAATCACCACTTACCTGGAGCAAGTTACTTAATCACCCTGCACCCAACCTCCTTCCAGACAAAAGAGAAATAACTGTGTCCATCCCATGGGGGTTGAAAATAATGTTCATAAAGCCCGTCAGAGGGATGTGTCTGGCCACCAAAACAACAACAACAAAAAAGAATTGGGGTGGCACATCATTAGTAGTAGTAAGAGTAGCAACAAGTACACAGTAGGGATAGTCCTATGGTAGTTCTGTAGCAATAATAGGAACAGTTGTGGTTCTGAACTGGTAGTAGAAGTAGTGTTAGAAAAATAGAAATAGAGGGCCTGCAGATTTATTGCCCTGCCTAAGGCTGTGTGATGGCCGACTAGCCTAAAACATGACACTCTTGGATATGACTCCTGTCTTCTTCCTACAATATTATGCCACTTTCCTTCTCCAAAAAGATTGAGTTTCTATAAACAATAGTTTGTGGCCCAGCCGGCATGGCTCGGTGGTTGAGTGTCAACCTATGAACCAGAAGGTCATGGTTCGATCCCTCGTCAGGGCACATGCCTGGGGTTGTGGGTTTGATCCCCAGTAGGGGGCGTACAGGAAGCAGCTGATCAATAATTCTCACCATTGGTGTTTCTATCTCTCTCTACTTCTCCCTTCCTCTCTGAAATCAATAAAATAAAATAAAAATAGTTTGTGTTATCAAAACAAACACAAAACCATTTAAAGTTGTTAACCCTCTTAAACAATTATTTAAGTTACAATGTGCCTAAAATAGTCAGGTAATCATTAGACAGGAAAAGAGACCTAGCTAAACATCAACAGCAAACACTGATCTACTATTTATACGTGAAAACACTACAGAAAATTTAAAAGAAAAAACCTAAGTCCAAAATAGCCTCTGCGATGTTTAAAAAACACACAAACCTTTCAGCAGGTCATTCTAAATTATTGGAATAGTGACTATACCCAGGCTTATTTTGTGTAAGACTGTAGCATTATTAAAGGAAAACAGTTTTATTTTAGCAGGGTCATTATACTGCACTTACTAGGTTTAGCAGCACTCAGAAAGAAAATGGCTGGTTACATCCACGCTAAGTGTTCCCAAAATGTATTTAATTTGCATTAAGCAAAGAACACTATAGCAAATGCTTAAAAACTCCTCTCTCTGACATTTCCTCCTTTCCCTTCCTACCGTCATCAGCCAGGTTCCAGCCCTCATTATCTTGCTTTCAACATTAAAATAGCCTGCTGGCTTGTCTCTTCCCCCTCACAATCTTCGCTTTCCAATTCACGCCCACACTCTCCTTGCAGAATTTTCCTGAAGCAGGACTCCGATTATGCCTCGGCCATGCAGAGTCCTGCAGTGGCTCCCCAACCTCGACACCCAAACCCGAACCTTTACAGTTCACTTGGGTCTCCCCAACCCAGTTCCAATAGCTCCTACAACAGCTTACAGATACCTTAATTGTCACCCAAACATATCTATCCATTGTTTCTGAAATACTCTCTGAACATTCTCATTTCTACAACTGTCTTCATGTAGTTTCCCTCACATCTTCTACTCATAGGCCCATTTCTAAAATCTGGATTCATATCTACATCCAGGATCTCAAATTGTTAACAGATAAATAAATCATAGGAGATCAATGTGATTGTTTAATTTGGAAAAAAATAACCTATTTTAGGATATTTAGCACTATGAAATACTAACGATGTTGTGGCAGAGTAGTAAGAAGCTAGGAAAATTCCTGGGCAAGTGAATGGGGAAACTGAGACAAGGAAATTAAACAAGGCCAAACCGTTTGGGCAGCTTGCAGCCGGCTGGTGAATCACGAGACCTTATGTTCCCCAACCAAGGACACTTGAGAGCAAATGGCTCATGCCCTCCTCCCTGATCTGGGAGTGCATAGCATAAATCACCCTGCCTGGGAAAATGGAGAACAAAGACCCAATTAATGCCACGTGTGCCAGCTAAAGCCAAGGACAGATGAAGTTGGGGGACAAATAACAAAAACCACATTCAAGCCAGACAGATCGACGATAACAGTAAACAGTAAAACGGACCAAAGAGTAATCCACTGATCCACTCATTCTGACGCATCAGCATATTTAAAATGCACCTAGAAAGCTGTTGAATATTCTACTGAAACCCTCCATTAAGGTTCTCTCCTGCAGGAAAAAAAAAAAAAAGATAAAAAACCCTCAGAACCAAGACTCTAGAGCACCCCCATGCCCCTTCCTGGGTATGAACTTTTTTTTTTTTTTAATATATTTTTTATTGATTCCAGAGAGGAAGGGAGAGGGAAATAAAGATAGAAATATCAATGAGAGAGAATCATTGATCGGCTGCCTCCTGCATGCCCCTCACTGGGGATCGAGCCCAAAACCCAGGCATGAGCCCTTGATCAGAATCAAACCCGGGACCCTTCAGTCCACAAGCGGACACTCTATCCACTGAGTCAAACTGGCTAGGACATGGGCGTGAACTTCTTATTTCTTCCTAAACTTTAAGGGTCCCCACAAGACTTACAACCAGGGGAACAGTGGCAGTTTGACCTAGGCCAGTGATGGCGAACCTTTTGAGCTCGGCGTGTCAGCATTTTGAGAAACCCTAACTTAACTCTGGTGCCGTGCCACATCTAGAAATTTTTTTATCTTTGCAACCATAGTAAAACAAAGACTTATATTTTTGATATTTATTTTATATATTTAAATACCATTTAACAAAGAAAAATCAACCAAAAAAATGAGTTCACATGTCACCTCTGACATGCGTGTCATAGGTTCGCCATCACTGACAGGCTCACCTCCTGATCCTGTCTCCATGGCCCCCATTTCCTCCGACTTCCCAGTGAGCGAAAGCAGCCCTGCTTTGCCTCTCCTGTTTCCTATAAAGTGTCTAGGGAGCCAAAGCCAAGCACCACCCAGGCTCCCCTACAGCTTCTTCTGCCCTAAGCCCTTCCTTTGTTTCACTGTCCCGGCTTTAATAAACACACTCCCAAACCCATCTGGACTGGGATTGTGGAACCTTTCCTACACAAAGTCAAGAACCCACACACTATAGACCAACCTAAGGCAGACCCACTCTAGGCTGGTCCCTGTCTGGTAACAATATATTAGTTTAAAGTAATGTACAATATCCTATATAATAAAAGCCTAATATGCTAAGTGTCCAATCAGCCGTTCAACCAAATTAATATGCTAATGATATGCTAAGGCCACTCAACTGCTCGCTATGATGTGCACTGACAACCAGGGGGCAGACACTTGAACTGGTAGGTTAGCTTGCTGCTGAGGTCCAGCCAATCGGGACTGAGCGAGATGGGCTGGACATGCCCTGGAGCCCTCCTGTGGTCTCTCCCTGTCTGGCCAACCTCCCGCATCCCTCCCCAGCCCCGATTGTGCACTGGTGGGGCCCCTCAGCCTGGCTTGAGCCCTCTCACAATCTGGGACCCCTCGGGGGATGTCGGAGAGCTGGTTTCGGCCCGATCCTGCAGGCCAGGCCAAGGGACCCCACTGGTGCACAAATTTGTGCACTGGGCCTCTAGTTATTTTATAATGTACATGTAATATGATTTACTATACTAAAATACATTTTCAATGTATACATGAACGAAAAGAAAATTTTATCTGAACTAAATGTTTAAATTTGAATAGTGAGTTTCCCTGTGTGATGGAATTATAGATGACTTTATTCTATCTTTAGATAGATGCTTTTCAAATTTTCTATACAAACACAGAGCATTTAGCATTTTATGACTTAAAAATTATTATCTTTTAAAGTAACTAGTTAGCTCACCTACTAATCCCAGTTCAAATATTTCTTCCTTCATAAAACCTTTGGCTAAGAAAACTATCATATGCTTTCTTCCTTTGAGGGGTCAGCATGTTGAGAACCTCTATCACCATATTCCTTTGCATGTTTTGGACATACATTGAAGTACCATCTCATATAACTGTGGTTACAAGGCCAAACTCTTTCTTAATTACCTGGTACTCAAGTCGCCTAACCACCTACACCAATGTTCTCTTAGATGCAAGAATTTAATCCTAATTCCTTTAGAGTATATTTTGTTTTAAATAGTTTGTTAGAATAGTTCACTACTTTTTCTCACTAAACCAGGCATAACAGAAAAAAAGGAGACATATATACCATTTGTAATTCTTTAAACAATAAAATAAAATTTTTAAAAAAAAACTATGATTCAACCAAAAAACTTTGAAAATAATTTCTATTAATAAAAATGTTTAACATACTCATAAGATAAAGTCATATTATATAAATAATAACTTGAGTGAAATAATTTTTTTAAAAAAAATAACATTTTTCAGGTGCCCATTTCAGATTAAGCTATTCATCTCTCAGTTGAACCCTTTATTACTTATTATTATCAGTGAATTGTGATCTAGTATTAGATAATAGGAATGGCTTTAGTTTACAGTCATGGACTAGACCTTGAAAAAGGACACAGTGAAATATGTGATTATTCACTCATAATTTTAGAATCCCTTTCCTGAATACAAATACTTATTTCACAACCACAAATTAGTCTACTAATTCATTATTTATTCAGTGTGGGAGTCAGCAGGTTAAAATTGTTTCTTTAGGACTTAGATGTCCTAATACTTTATCACAAACATCACCATGCTTCTTTGGGAATAAACTACATTTATTATAAAATAATGTCTCCAAAATGAACTGCTGTAGAACATACATATTGGAGAAAGTAGTGTCAATGCCAGTACCTTCTTTTAAACCTGAATATTTCAAGAAGCAATAGCGTTGCACTGGGAGAAAATTAAAGAATATCTGAGATTATGCCCAAATTTAATTTGTCTTTATCCAAAGTGACAAAGGAGGGCTAGGAGGGGGTACCAGGAAGGCAGTGACATTAAACTTATACCACATACCAGGGATTTTATCTAATTTAATTCATCTGATTGTCAATTAATCCTTATTAAACAATCCCAAACATAATGCATTCCTATTTTGTTATCTAAGAAACTGAGACTAAGAAATTAACAAAAATGTGCTGGAGAATAGCACATCAAGATTTAATCTAAAAATGCAATGCTCTTGCAAGCATAATGTGATGATGTTTTGATTTGTCCAGGAAAGATGAGAGTTTATTCATATGTACATACACACACAATGAACATTATTCAGCCATGAGAAAGAAGGAAATTCTACCTTTGCAACAACATGAATGGCCCATGAGGGCATTATGCTAAGATGAGTTAGACAGAGAAAGACAAATATTATATGATACTTATATGTGGAATCTAAAAAAGTTGAGCATGTAGAAACAGAGTAGAATGGTGCTTACCAAAGGACTGTAAGTGGGTGAATAAAGGAGATGTTTATCAAAGAGTACAGACTTTGAGTTAGAAGATGAATAAATTCTGGATTCTAATGCAAAGCATTTTGGCTATATTCAAAAATACTGTTTCATATATTTGCAAATTTCTAAGAGACCAGATCTTAATTTTCTTATCACTAAATGAAATAATTATGTGGCATGATGGAGGTGTTAGCTAACACTACAGAGGTAATCATATTGCAATATATATGTATCAAATTTATATGCTTTCCACCACAGAAATTATGCATTGTTATATGTCAACTCTATATGCAATAAAAAGTACCCTCATGTCATTTAAAGGCAAACTGTTTTTCAACTAATTAGTTAATGCCACAAAAATTGAGACATCTATGTGTGGTGCATATTTCTGCCGGACCTATGAACTAAGTCTGAGATGAAGACAAGAGACATCTTAGGTACCAACAGAACCTAGGATCAGTAGATTGGAGGATTAAACTCCCTTTGCATCTTGTAAAAATTACAAAAGGAGAACAGTTGTTTCTACTTCCTACACAAGGATGAGAAGTTGCTCCATGAGAAGATCCAAGAAGGTTGTCCAAATGGAAAAGCTGAAGGGAAGCAGAGAGAAGAGGCTGAGAAGGCAACCCAACCAAGGGACAGAGGGCAGAGTGGGAAGGTTCAGGATATAGCTGCCCTTGTGCCAAGAAGGGAACCACAGTGAGAGCACAGTCACTTCGCCCAGCATGTCTATACACATGCAATGTTACAAATACAAAAAGATGATCCTTTAGTGAGGAAAAAGTGATGACTGAAAACAGCGTGTGAGTTTTACATGGAGATTACTGCTGTGGGCAGTATAATTTGTCATTTAGCTTGTATATATCCTAAAATGAGATCGTGTATAGGTCCTGATATATGAAAAGAAGAAAATTCACCCAACTACAAGGTGTGTGTACACGTGCACAGAGCTGAGACATGCTGGTTTAGATAGGTATGTGTATTAGAAATGTATATTGCAAATATTCAATATTAAATATATGCCATTACAGACTATGAAAATGACTTCCTCTTCCTTTCAAGTGTTCAAACCCAACTCAAAATTTAACTCAAAAGGTAATTTCTGTCCTCTTTGAGCTAATTCAACAATTCTTCATGCCTCTCATAGTAATTCCACACTGCATTATAATTACTGGTCACGGGTTTTGTTCTCTCGCTAAAATATTCGTGTTAAAGCAAAGGAATTTGATATCCATGACCTACCAAAGTGCCTTTCTCAAATCAGCAATGAATAAACAAACGAATGAATGAATGAGTAAATAAATTCATTTTGTTTTCAGAAACACAGAAATTATATACAAGTTTTATTTGCAAAGCCTGCCATGCATAGGAAAACTGTGTCCACTAAAATGAAGTTGAATGAATTGTCGACAACAGAGCTTTAGGATTTGTGGAGGAGTGGGTTCCACACAAACCAGCCCTGTGAACCAGCAGGTGATTTCAATCCATCATTAGTGAAATGTGTAGATGATTCTAGACAAGGAAAAAATAACTAAACAGGAGTGATGACTGACTGGCTGAATGATAAATTTGGGAAGATTAATACATACCAGTATAATGAGATGAGATTTATCATAAATACTGCAGGATAACTTACCAAGGTAAAATCAGCAGCAGCAGAACAGCAGAGATATAAAAAGGAAACCCATCTCCCATTGGAAAGAAAGCATAATTTTTTTAAGATTCTGGGTATAGTGGGTAATAACTATGTATATGAGCTCACTTGGTAGTGCTGTGGCCAAACAGCCAATTGCCTTCCCAGGAGGATGAACACACTGGATCATTTCAACCAGACATACACACACTCACCAAGGAGAGAAAGGGCCTTCTGATGCTTTAGGAATCGCCTTGATTCTACTGACACTGGAGCCCTCTCAATAGAGAAAGAACACCTTAAAGTTTAAGGAAAAAGCAATAAACATCATGAAATAAATCAGAGCCCATTTAATTTGGAAAACCTTGAAAGGGCTCAGGAAAAGGTCACTTTGCCCAGTTCAATGCAATCAGCTCTGGCTGCCAGACAACAAGAAGAATCATTGCTAGCATATATTGAGTGCTTACTCTGGGCCAGGCCCTGCCAAGAACTTGGAGAGCATTATTACACTGAATTCCCACATCAGATCATGCCATTGCTACCTGACACTGTCTCCATCTTACAGATAAGGAAACTGAGGCTTAAAGACATTCGGGAAGTTGAATATGGTCTTAGAATCCAAGGCATATTTCACTCAATACGCCAGTCTGCTCTTTACAAAACTGAGTCCACTCTCCTCTGCCTGATTTCCAACATCCTCCATTAACTGAATAGGCTACTTGCTTTCCTTTACCCCAACTTCTTTCAGCTCCTCCACCATTACTCTAACTTGAATTCAGAACTTTCTGACAAACTAGGTAAAATCCTGGCTGTACACCTTTTCTGTGATGTACCAAGTCAGAAAAATCTCTCTCCACCCAGCCAACTCTTACAGTCCTCTCCATCATGACCCAAACTTCTCAGGAAACTTTAAGTAGATTACATTCTGTTTTGAAAATTATCTTTAATTGTTCTGCACACGTTTACATTTCCTTTGCTACTGCCCCACACTAACTTTTACTGTCTTTATCAATTCATAGCCCAGCACCTCCTAGGCACAGAGGTTGGCAGTCATAATTCTGCTTGGTTCTTCAAAGAAAAAGAGAGTTAGGGATATAGGGAGGATTTATAATACCTCCAATGTGTGGCCTCTAAAGAGAATTCACAAGAAAGAAACTGTGAACTTCAAGTTTGCTGTTTAAACTGAGTGGAATGAAAACCACAAAGGTTTTATGAAAAGCGAACAATTAAATCTACTAAATCCAGCTTTAAGAAAATGTATTGACATTTGATTCTCAGAAATTATCCACTTACACTCTCAGGATTAGCAGCGAGATAGCACGGCTCTGCCAGATGAGCATCCTGGGTTATCAAAGTTGTCCATCTGTTTCTGGTTTTGCGTGGTACGACTCTGGGTGTTATGCTCAGAAGTTTATTCTGATTTCCACATCTGGGATGTGAGATATCAGATTGTGAAAAGGGCATGAGGATTGAATAAATCAAAATGTAATGACCCTCGGCACCAAAGGTATATCTACCTAGAGGACAGCCTGCTCCTGGGGGTAATTCAAGAGCCTAAATCAGCTGAGCTAATAATGCATTTTACCATGGAAAGAGAAACAATGATGAAACCATCAACTATCTTAAACCACACATGTTCCGCTGACCTTGAAAAATGTCCCACATCTGTGTCTTAATGCTGGCATCTGCTTCAAATTACCCCCAGATGAGCTCTACAGCTCTTGCCTAATTGGACACTATCAAAATGATATGGCTGTTACTGCGTAGCTTCCAGTTGGCCTTTGTGCAGCAGCCTGGGATGCTAATGAATCGTCATCTTCATAGGTAAAAGCCTTGCTTTTATCAGACATTCTAAAAGTAGTATACTGTAGCAACTTGTTTGAAGTATCTATGTATCAAATTATTAGTTCTTTCTTAAATTTCTTTTTGTCTTTGTACTGAGAAGTTTACGCAGTTGAAAATAAAACTAATAGGAATTAAATCCTTTGATCGAGGATCAAACAAGTAAAATGGTTTCCTCCAAGTCAAATGTTAAACTAGGGGCAGAATCCAAGACTAGCATCCAGGCTTCTTTCCAGTACAGGACACAGTCTGCTCTCTGGCATTGCCACTCCCTCAGGCATTCCCATCATCAGTTCAGATCCGTTTTCTAGAGCCAACACAGCAACAGCCAAGGAAGCAGAGTCCAGATCCAATGCTTCCTTTCTTCTTCATCAACCCTGAAACAGTATCAAGATGGAGGGTATCACATAAGAGCCTGGTTACATGGCCTTGAGGAAAGTGATAGAGGATTAAAACGTGAAAGCCAAACACAGGGTCTGCCTTGAATTTAATAGATGGCAAGTTTAAGGGGGAGTTGGCACACTGCAGTATTTTTATACGATGGGCCGTGCCAATAAGATGACGGCAGAGTATAAACCATTAGGACAGTGTTTTAGTATTAATGATGCCTCATCTTGAAAGGAAGTCAGGAAGATATTGCCAGGGTATAATTTATTCAAATTGCTTGCTCTATGAAAAATATGGAAGGCTGTATTATATAGCAAATCCATTTCACTGGTGTTCTTAAATTTTGCAGCACAAACAAGGAAATTTTATCTCTGTGAATAAAATGTGCAGTGTTTAGGTAATAAATAATGTGAATATATTTTATGATAAAGTGATTTATTTCTGTATATTATATATAGCACTGAATTTCATAACTTGGTGAATAACATCACCGTCAACTCAAGTTCCCAAGTGCGAATCTTAAATTATCTTCACCTTCTCCCATGCCCTCAACCTCTCATTCTCTCTTCAAATATCATTCCCTCTGCCTTTTGTACACTTGTGCCCCAGTTGTCTGCCCATTTGCTTCTGCTTTAGTCCAACCTCATTTCGTCAAAAGACTGACCAATTAACTGAAACGGTGGCCTGATGGGTCTCACTGCCTCCAGCCTATTCCCCAAGCTTCCAGTTTATTCCCCACTTGGCATCAGTAATATATTTTTTCGAATACAAAGCTGCTCAGGTTCTATCTCTGCTTCAGAGCCTCCAATAGCTTCCTTCTACTCACAAACTCAAATCCCAAATCCTTTCAGTGGTCTCTATGACCATCAGATTCTGGCCACAACTAAGCCCTCTAGCTGCACAGCCAGGCTCTTCCCTTCGCATGTCCTATCCTATAAGCTGTACTGAACTCTATGCACATTCCAACGCACTCATACCTTTGTTAACTACTTTCCTACTAATTGAAATTACTAGCTGTGCTCATCCACCAGATGAACTATTACTCATCCGTAACGAATCAGCTTAATATCAACTCTTCTGTGAAGCCTTCCGGACACTCCCAAGGCATAAAAATTTGTTCTTTGAATTTCTCCATTATTTACATGTATACCTGTCACTGTTGTCACACCATAGTAACATTTTCTTTAATGTATTTTTCTCATTTGTTTTGCAGAATTTCTGGCAGGCAGGGACTAGGTCTACTTGTCTTTTTATCCCCAGGATTTAGCACAAGACAGGTACTTTTTTTTTTTTTTCAGATTAATTTGGAGCCTTTATACATGGAATAATTTTAAACAGTGGCATGTATAAGATTTTAATTTTTTTATTGTTTTATTGCTTAAAGTATTACAAAGGGTATTACATATGTGTCCTTCCCCCCCCCCCCCCCCCCCGCCGCCCTTGACAATCCCAAACTTCCTGTTGTTGTTATTAATCTTCACCCAAGGATATTTTTCCATGGATATTTAGAGAGTGGAAGGAAGGGGGAGAGACACACAGAGAGAAACACTGATGTGAGAGAGACACACTGATGGGTTGCCTCCTGCCTACGCCTGAGCGCGGATCAAGCCTGCCACTGAGGCACGTGCCCTTGACCTCAGTCAAACTGGTGACCCTTCAGACCGCAGGGCAACGCTCTAACCACTGGCTAAGGTGGTACCTACATTTCTAAGTAATTAATGAATTTGCTTAAGATTCTGTCATTTTCGATAGTCACAGTGATTGGCCTGGGTCATTACTCCACAAAAATTATTAGTTATTCATAATAGCAACTCCACTGTGAGTTTTTCATAGTCATATCATATACAGAAGAAATTACCAGGAGAATAAGAACAAAAGAAATCACTGGATTTCACAGCCACAGTGGTCACTGATAACATTGATAATAACCCAGTAGTATTGAAGAGAACCTGAGAGGTTTGAGGAATAAAAATAAATACAGCAATAACTAATATTTTCATTATTTGTAAGACTCTTCACAGTGCTCTACAAACGTTATTACATAAGCCCTGTGTGGAGGTGGACCCTGGCAGGTGGTGATGGCTTTAGGCATGTATACTTATATCAGAAAAGGTCAAATTCTACTTTTAAATAAATGCAGTTAATTATGTGTCTCAAAAAAGCTGCTAAAAAAAAAAACACTCTCAGGTACTTGCTATTATAGTCTCTGTTTGGCAGATAAGAGCATTGAGGCACAGAGAGATTAAGGAAGGTGCCCAAGTTCACACCATCAGCTGCCACTGAGCGTTGAACCCAACTGCTCTGACTTCAGAAGCCTTGCAGGGCTGCTCTCTACTTTGCTATAACAGAAAACCCTCACTTACTCTACAAATCCTGCTGTGAAACAAAGGGATGCTGCACTGGAAGAAACTCAACAGATTCAAGCAAAGATTTGTTTTCCTTTCAAGAGGTTTGTTTTTCTTTTAAGTGGGTTAAGGTTTATATCTATTTGAAGTAAGAGATACGGAGTAAGTTCTTAGAACAAAATTGACAGAAAAATAACTTCATATTTTAAGTGCTTTATGTTAAGTCACCAAATTGCAACTTTGAAGCACACTATCAACAGCCCTAAACAGTAAGGGGTGTGGGGTAGCATGTCACTTGGGTCAGTAGCGGACATTAGTCCTGAGAAACCACCCCCGCCCCTCCTCTCCTCCCAGGCAAGGAAGTGCAGGATGATTGAAGCAGGTGCCTCCAGCCCACATCCCGAGGTCAGGAGCCAAAAGCACCTGCTGACAGTGAGTCTGCCTTCCAGGTGGAGGGATCATGAGAAATTCTTCTTTAAAGTGACCCCACAGGCTAACGACTGTGAGTGAAGATGAACTGTCTGTTGACCTCCCCTTTCTGAGAGAGAAGTGATCCATTTGTTTTTATGAAGGGCAGTGGAATCCATCTCACATGGAGGCCGGGCTCTACGCTCAGCACACATGTAAGGCTCCCCTCCAACAATCACTTCAATTGTGCACAGATAAATTGTGCGCATGAGTCATTTTATGAATCCAATTTTGTAAGTTATCAATTTGTGAATGAATTTTGAAGGGACTAAACAAAGGTCTAAATGCACAATCCTCAGCATTTAAAATACAGTACCTGCTTTTCAGATAACTACCAGAGGCTTAGCAACGAATAAGGAATAAGTAGAAATTTGAAACATTTTGGCCTGCCTGAAGGGTTTACTCCTTTCACTTTTTATCTTAAATTGCCATTGCCTTACTATCTAAAGTTCTGTGAGTTAAATAAGATGTCCAAGTCATTCTAAAGTTAACTTGCAATGTGAATCTGCTGTGTCACATTTACTAGTAGCTTGTACAGAATGTAAGAGATATAGTACATAAAACATATTGAGAACAATATATTTAGAACAGTAGACTAGAAATAATGAGATAATGCAATCACTTCCCATACCTAGAGGGGAGACTGAAAGTATATGTCACAGGATACATGAAAAAGTGAATGCCTTTCTTATCATAAAGCCTCAGGACACCACCTCAATATTTATGGGCTCAAGATCAGTGATTATCACAATGTGCAATTCTCTCCCATGCAGAGTAATTGCTGGCACAAATCATTATTACAAAATTGATGTAATTATATTTTCATTTTTCTACATGATACACATGTATATGTATGTCTATTTAAAATGTAATTACTAAAAATGGAACTCCCATTTGACCCAGTGATCCCACTTCTAGGAATATATCCCAAGAAACTAGAAACACCAATCAGAAAGGATATATGTATCCCTATGTTCATAGCAGCACAATTTACCATAGCTAAGATTTGGAACAGCCTAAGTGTGCATCAGCAGACGAGTGGATTAAAAAATTGTGCTACATCTACACAATGGAATACCACATTATGGTAAAAAAAAAAAAAAAAGAAGGAATTCTTACCATTTGCAACAGCATGGATGGAACTGGAGAGCATTATGCTAAGAAAATAAGCCAGTCAGAGAAAGACAAATATCACAGGATCTCACTCATTTATGGAAAATAATTAACAACATAAACTGCTAAACAAAAACAGATCCAGAGACAGAGAAGCATCGATCAGACTGTCAAACCTCAGAGGGAAGGTAGGGGAGCGGAGGGGTAAGCGGGAGAGATCAACCAAAGGACTTGTACTAGTATGCATGCACATAAGCCTAACCAATGGACGCAGACACCAGGGGTGTGAGGGCATGAGGGGAGTGGAGAAATGGGGGATAAGGACATATATGTAAAACCTTAATCAATGAAGAAAAATAAATAAATAAAATGTAATTACATATTCCCCATATATTCCATTTCAACAACAGTGGAAAATTTCCTTGCAAAATAAGAAAATCAGGATAAAATATGTGTGAAGTTATTAATAGATCCCCATATTCTGCTATTTTTTCATATTGCAATAGTATTATTAAGTCTCATAAGGTTGCTGAATGACTTCATGAAGAAAATAATTTTGATATTTTTCTTCTTCCTGTCTGTAACTACACATAATTATAAACTGTTTTAACAAGCATGTTTAAATAAGTATAATATTAAGTATTTTCAGTATGTATGCTATAAATTATTTTCCCTAAGTGTAATTCTAAGTGACCTCATATCACCATAGTACACACTATTTTTCAAACTGTGTACTGGTAGATTAACCACAGTGATTTCAGCATTAGGCTTTTAAAATACATTTATGCTAGGAAACACAGTGAGTGGAGCTGATTTTTTATAAGCTATATTTTTATAAGCTATATTTTATAAGCTATATTTTATAAGCTATATTTTTATAAGCTATATTTTTAAGGGGATACCTTAAAAGAACTGAATTGGCAAGGTGGTTTGCCTTTTAGTGTCCTCTACTTTTAATGTCCATTAAAGAAACTGCACTTATGATTCATGCACTTAAACATTGCACTGCAAGTTATAAGA
This sequence comes from Myotis nattereri, assembly GCF_964212035.1. Lineage (NCBI taxonomy): Eukaryota > Metazoa > Chordata > Mammalia > Chiroptera > Vespertilionidae > Myotis > Myotis nattereri. The sequence goes on from NC_138088.1 coordinate 23,929,824, forward strand.
TGCACCTCATTTCTTACCCTTACTCTTTTCAACTGGGAAAGAGAAGCCAGGAAATGCAGGGTATGTCTTAGCAGTGTGGCATCTCCTGTTCCTCCTCCTGCAGACCTTCAATGTCCTCTTAGTGGTATCAGCTCCCTCATCAGAAATCGCCTCTGCCTTCTCCCTCTCACACCACCATTTGTTCCTCACCCTCACATACACAGTCGCTAACCATTGCAACAAACACCTCAGAAACCTCCTGCTATTTCTCCTGCTACTGTCCCTTCTGGACTCTGTATCTCCTGCAGTCATGTTTTAACAGGGTATCCTGCCCAGTCTGTTTCTCACTGTCGGTTAAGCCACCACCAGATCAAACTTAACAAAGCACAGTTTCAACCAGCCCAACAAAAACATTGGCCACTTTCCCTGTTGTGTGTTCCTCGCACCTCAGGAATACAAAAAGTAGAAACACTATAGCCAAGGATATAAAGGAGAATTTTAAAAAATGATTTAGAATTCTACAATGTATTTTTAAATGAAAAACACAGGTTGTAAATTTTTTGCATTTGTGTGTGTATGAGGAAACTCATTTTTAGAAGTCTTGGAAGACTCTGTTTTGGTGAAAGGCATAATACAGGACTTTCATTATTAGTATATATAGCCACACATACCTACCTAAACATATGTATATTTAAATTTAATTATGTATAAAACATTAATGTCCTATTTAAAATAACAACTATAATTTATAGGCTTAAAATATATTAAATAGTTAAAACTTATAATCAAAATTGCAATGAAATAATATATAGAAAAGAACAGTATTAGATCATTGCACATAAGAAAATTTAAATGTAAACAATTTACTCAGAAAAAATGATAATATAATTATATACATAGAATTAAATATGTATACATATCTACATATGTATATATACTCAATATTAAACAGAAAAAGAAAGAGTGGAAGCTGTAAGATCTGTACAAAGTATGTTCCAATGGATCACTGTGGATTGGCCCTACACTGTGGCAGTAGAGATAAGAAAAAAAATGGATAGATTTGAGATACATATCTTAGAGGTAGAGCTGATAGGACATGATTATGAATTAAAGTGGGAGGTAAGACAGAGAAGTATCAAGTTTTACTCCTGGTATACAACACAAAAAAAGGGGCTGATAGAAACGTTATTTACCAAGATAGAGAATATTGGAGAACAATAAGAGAGAAATTACAGGGTTACGAAATGTCTTTTAGACCTCTGAATGGAAATGTCAAGAAGAGTTTAATCTATATGTCTGTGAACTAAAGAGAGAGGTCAGGAATAGAAAAAAAATGTGAGCGCAGTCACATCTAGATGGTATTTAAAACCTTGCTAGCAAATGAGATAAACTAAGAAATGAGTCTGGCTTAAGGAGGGAGGAGGCAAATGTTAAATCTGGTAGAGAAGACAGAGCCAGTAAAGAAAACTGAAATTGAGAAGTCAGGTAAGTGGGAAGAAATCAGGATAGTGTGCTATCTCAGAAATAAAGAGAGAAGATTTTTTTCTTCTTTTTTTTTTAGAAGAAAGTCAACTGTATCTAGCATTGCTTTGTAGAGAGTAAGATAAGGATTGAAAGATAATCACTGAGCTTTCCATTTCTGACAATGAAAATCCTAATACTAGAGATTAGCTAGAAACACTGCATAAAATGCAGCCATCATTGCCCTGGGTAGGTAGCTCAGTTGGTTAAACTGACATCCTGAATCTCCAAATTTATGGGTTCAATTCCTGTTCAGGGAACATACAACCATCAACCAGTGAATGCATAAATAAGTGAAACAACAAATCCCTCTCTCTCTCTCTCAAATCAATCAAAATTTGAAAAATGCAATTAGCATTGTGCTCCTAAGGAAGTAAGGGAAATACAAAGGACCAAAATACAAGAAATAACCAGAATAGGACCTTAAAGGCACAATGCTCAGTGGTATATGGCAGACAAAAACAAATACATACTGTATTATATCATTTATATTTGGAATCTAAAATAGCCAAACTCATAGAAAAAGAGAATAGAATGGTGGTTGCCAGGGCTAACAGCGGTGGAAATGATGTTGTTCAAAGGGTATAAACTTTCATTTAGAAGATGAATATGTTCTGGGGAACTAATATTTAGCATGGTGGCTATAGTTAACAATACTGTGTGATATACTTGAAACTTGCTAAGAGAGTAAATCTTAAATTTTCTCATTGCAAAAGAAGAAATGGTTATTATGAGAAGTGATTAAGGTGTTAATTAACGCTACTGTGATAATTATTCTGCAATAGGGAAATCTATCAAATCATCACATTGTATGCCTTAAATTTACACCATATTAAATGTCAATTACATCTCAATAAGGTTGGGAAACATACAATAACGCCCCCCCCCCCCCGAGAAATGTAAGCTGGTCTGATAATGATTAATGTGATGGTTTTCTTCATTCTCTTCTTCCATTTTTCCATATTCCAATTAATTATTTTCCCTGTTGCTTCTCTATTAAAATATATTACTGGAAACATAAATAAAAAGAGAGAAACAATGGATTTCACAATGTGCACTGAACACACAGTAAATCTGACTTTACCACTGCTCATCCAGGAGAGAATCTCTTTCTGAATTTTATGGGGTTCTTTATCTCCCCTTACAATCCCTAGGCCTAACGTTGCCTTCCTGTAAAATAGAAAAACCACCACATAATTTTGTTCTCACCTTTGAAAGTCAGCCTTGCATTACTTTATATTTAGATGAGCTTATGTATTCACAAACAACTCAGCAGTTTTCAATGGAGTTTTCATTTGTTTTTCAATTTCTAAAATTAAAAGCGAAAGTATCTGTTTAAACACTTCAATTTGTGCGAGAGTTATGGGTGACTCTTAGTGACTCTTCTTCCTAATATCATATCTTTGAAATACATGTCAGCTCTTTCTAAATGTATTAGGCTTTTTCCTTTTGTTCAGTTGTCTAAAACAGCAATTTTCAACCAGTGTGCCACAGGAATTCTTAAAACATGCACTGCCTGACAGTTTAGTCAGGGCACTGACCTTTTTTCCCTTAGGTTGTCAAATAAAAAAATGAGGATTCAATACAACAACAGCCATCTGGTGTGAATCACTCAAAATTATACCTATTTTTTTTTGTCAGATCAGCAACAAATATAATTTATTTTTGGTGTGCCACAGAGATAGATAGATAGATAGATTGATTGATTGATTGATTGATTGATTTTGGCCACAGAATTTTAGCAATTAGTTTATGTGTGCCATGAGATGAAAAATGTTGAAAATCACTGGTCTAAAACAATGAAGTTAAGCAGAAAACACAACATTTTGGCTAACAGGTAATGCCATAGGGAAGAACAACAGAAACTAAATCAGCTTTAATAGCTGCTATTGGGGGCTCAGGTATCTTTGAAAACTTTGTGCCCCAAGGATTTTCAGGACATATGAAAACAATGCATTTTGATAACTGAATACATCTTTAAAAAATTAAATTGTGCCCTAACCGGTTTGGCTCAGTGGATAGAGCGTCGGCCTGTGGACTGAAGAGTCCCAGGTTCGATACCAGTCAAGGGCATGTACCTTGGTTGCGGGCACATCCCCAGGAGGGGGTGTGCAGGAGGCAGCTGATGGATGTTTCTCTCTCATCGATGTTTCTAACTCTCTATCCCTCTCTCTTCCTCTCTGTAAAAAAATCAATAAAATATATTTTAAAAAAATTAAATTACACACACACACACACACACACACACACACACCAAAACTCAAATATGCCGTGAACTAAAATAATTGACTTTATTTGAATCTCAACCATCAAAATTTTCAAACATGCATTTTTGGGATCACCTCTGGAGTACTGCCCATTCTTAAAGTTCTTTCTGAAACACTCATAAGCTCTTCAAATTCCATTTGGAGACCCTAGCCGCCTTCTGTCCTCACACCTTATCGCACAGTCTGACTCAGTGTCCTGAATCACCAGGAAAGTCATCCAAGACATCAAAATGGGCAAAGCAGATGATTCAACAAGTTTAGTACACCGTCTGATTCTGACCCTGCAGGGCAATGGGGCTGGGAATGTTCGATGAGACTTGGTATTGACTGGGCTTATTTTTATAACATTATACAGACAGAAGCTAAGTCACAGAAAACTGACAGCAATGCAAATGATTCTGGTTCAAAGCAATGCAAATGAATTTTGTCCAGTAGAGAATGTAAATCTCTGGAAGAGATTCTCAACAGGTCTTAATTTGATGCTTCCTTCATTAACTCATGGGTTGATTACATCTGTGACACATTTATTTTATCTTTGCATAAAATTCAGGTTTTTAACTTTATTAAAAAATTACATTATCATTCTAACGTCCATCTTTGGCAAGAAATACTGATAGCTCAGACACGGGGCCCTCGTGGAAAGCTCTGCATCAGAGCCCCTGTGTGGTTGATCAAGTTCCAGAATGTTCTAGTCTCTACTTTATGACTCACAACAGATAATTAGTCCTCTACCTTGCTAGTTTCTAATCTTAGCAGGGTCTTGGCAATTTGCCTAGTACTGCAAATGTATACTTAGGATCTTCCAGGTTTCAGGTACAATAAACAAATTGCATTTATCTCAGGAGCTGAACTTCACCATCAGGAGCTTTATTGTAAGTGAAGGAGGGTAACAGGCAAAACAGCAACAACAAAAAAACACACACACATTTCTTCCATTATATTTTCAGGACTCATGAAAAGTGAAAATTATTAAAACTGGAAGGTCATTCAGCATAACATGCATCATTATCTTTTTCTTACCCAACTAAAATTTCATTGGCGCAATTAATCAATTATCAACAGATAATATTAATTTAACATTTAACTATCTTCCTGGCCCTTTAATAAACACTTTGTATATATATATAATCACATTAATTCTCCCAAAAACACTATGAGTTAGATACTGTGTCCTATTCATTTTAAAGATAAGGAGATTAATGCTAATGTTTCAGTCCCTTGCCCAGCCAAAATCACAGTTTTTTTAAGTAGGAGAACTGGAAACAAAATTCCAGTTGTCTAGATCTAAGGCCTTAGTCCCAGCATTTCCGTTTATGTTGCCTCTATAATAACCTGAATAAGACCTAGGTCTTAATTGTACAGTGCATTTTGCCTTTGATATGTGGGGGAAAAGGGATTCTATGGAAAGTGATCATGATCTGATCATGAATTCCTAACAGATCATGGTGGGCAGTCAAGTCCTAGTCACACAACTTCTTTACTAAAAGGTTTATCTTTGCCACCGAAACCGGTTTGGCTCAGTGGATAGAGCGTCGGCCTGCGGACTGAAAGGTCCCGGGTTCGATTCCGGTCAAGGGCATGTACCTGGGTTGCGGGCATATCCCCAGTGGGAGATGTGCAGGAGGCAGCTGATCGATGTTTCTCTCCCATCGATGTTTCTAACTCTCTATCTCTCTCCCTTCCTCTCTGTAAAAAACCAATAAAATATATTTAAAAAAAAAAAAAGGTTTATCTTTGCCTTAAGCAAGCTTTGTCCATTGTCTGTGCATTTAGGTTAACAGACCTTTGAAATGCCCTCTTTCAGACCCCCTAAGAGAGCACATAATCTTAACTATCCTGTAATCTTCTGTAGTTCCCTCCTTAATTTCAAAGGCACAAAAGAAGCTAAAAATTGTTATTCTCTAGAACATTTGTCTCAAATCAATTCTTATAAAAATTCTCCACAGGTTTGCACATTTCTTACATCAGTAGACAGTTTGGTGACATGATTCAAAAAGGATTGGGCCTCAACTTTGGACCCACATTTACTCCCAGGTAATGTGATTCATTCTTGGATTTTGATCCAGGGAATCCAACAGTAAGTTTGAGTCTTTTTCCTGCCTAGGCTAGACTCTTGTCCCTCTATAGCACAGCAAGGATTCTTATGCCTTTTAAGTACTGAACTGATTTCGGGTGGTGGTTTCTTTTGGTTTTATAGTCTGACCACTTGGCAACCTCTGTAAATGGATTAATGGTGCATACACATCTTGTTTCTATTAGGTGAAAGACAAGAGAGAATCTGGTTTGCTAATCTTTTCTGTTTGTCTACTTGGATATTTTGAGCTCAAGTCTATTTAGAATTCATACCTACTGGAAAGAGAACTACTCTTTGATATGAAAGAGTGAGTTTCATAATTCTGTCGATACTTAACTCAGGAATAACATTTTATAATTAAAGCCACAAACTCTGTCTGTGTCTGTATATGCAGGAATGAGCAAAAGTAGGTTTACAGTTATAAGTACACAAAAGGAACAAGTTTATTCTTGTATTATTATGTACTTAACCTGCATGTCTATTTCCATATGAACAACTGTAAGCCTACTTTTGCCCAGCCCTGGATGTTTATTTGGCAAGTGAGTAATATGTTTCAACCTCTGGTGGAATTACCAAATAAGATTATAAAATCTCTTAAATTTAAAATAGCTCTATTATGATTGTCTTAAAATAAGTAGGTACTTATACAAGTAAAGTATTCCTAAAATTTGCAAAAATGTCCTTAAAAATTGCTTAGAAACTAATTCAAATCATTTAAAAATTCAAGCTCATATAATTTGGGTAAATCTTTGGCAAATGAATTAGTTTACTATTGTTAGTTTAATAAAAAAAAAGCTCTGTCTTCAGCATTAAGAATATATACAAGCTTATATAAGACTATGTATATTTTTGGTCTGTTAATGAAAGTGTTCACCTTCCTAAAACTGAATCCTAAATTATATATTTTGCATCCAAAATTGCCTTTAACTTTATTCCTAAAGGGCTCCTGGGGGAACTACAAAGGATTTGTTCTTTTACCTTCTAAAAAGAAAGATGCTAGATAAGTAGGTCTAATTGATATGTTACAACTGGGGAGTCGTATAGGAAGCATTGATAAATCAGAAGAAATATTTAGCTTCTTTGGTTTAAATTTATATGGGCAAAATGTTACACATTTTTCAGAAATTAGATGCTGTATGGAAAGTCTCTAGAGATTTGCCAGGGCTCCAGCTGTTAATGTTTCTATTTATTAGAGTCCTGGTGTCGCTTTGCCTGATAGTAGACAACACCAGTGTAGTGTTACTGGCCATAATTTCAGATATTTTAAAAATGGTAATGTTTATGCAACTTTACCTCTTTAATTTGTATCTAGCATCTTCTAGGGTAATGGTTATCAAGTGAGGATTCACATCATTTCCTGATAGAGTTTTATTAATATTCAGATATTCAGTACCTACTCCAGAGTTAATTTAACCCAGAATACATCAAAGTCATCTCTTTGCTTGATGAATATGATATATTCTTGGCACATTCTAACTAGATGGTGTATTGCATCTCAGTGCTGCTGGTGAAAATCATGTTCTTTCATAGAATCACGAGGAAAGCATCCCATGGACCCACCTATGGGAGACTGTGGTGTGGCAAGATTTAGTAGAGTGGCTGCCCCTGGGTTCCCAATGTCCATTTCGGTCCGTCTCACCGTGGGAAAAATCCAATCTTGTCTTCATCAAGGCCAAACAAAGGGCAGTGTCCAGAGTTTCTGTTTCATATTAAAGCTTAGTCCTTTGGAGCCTGCATGGTCTGCTGGGAGCCTGCATGGTCTGCTTGGAGCCCTGCGTGGTCTGCTTGGAGCCCTGCATGGTCTGCTTGGAGCCTGCATGGTCTGCTTGGAGCCTGCATGGTCTGCTTGGAGCCCTGCATGGTCTGCTTGGAGCCCTGCATGGTCTGCTTGGAGCCCTGCATGGTCTGCTTGGAGCCCTGCATGGTCTGCTTGGAGCCCTGCATGGTCTGCTTGGAGCCTGCATGGTCTGCTTGGAGCCCTGCATGGTCTGCTTGGAGCCCTGCATGGTCTGCTTGGAGCCCTGCATGGTCTGCTTGGAGCCTGCATGGTCTGCTGGGAGCCCCAGGTGACCGCTAGACCCGCATGGCTGCCACGGAGAGAACATGCCAATGAATGGGGAGAGCACACCGTGTCACTGAGCCGGAGAGAAAAGGGCTTTGTTATCTGGGATTATATATTATCTCCGGGTTGGAAAGGAGGAGGCACTTTTTCAAAACAACCAATCGATTTCCCAAGCTTTCTTGAGCTCATGTGGGTCTGCCTTCTAACCAATCCACTCTTTCTCCAGACAAGACTGACAGGCCTCTGAGGTCACCTTCTCGGCTCCTGTTGTGCATGCCTCAAGAAGCACCTCCCCTTCTGCCATCTTTACTTTTATCCCTAAATTTTCAACATTCGGGAAATTTGTATGATAATCAAACAGAATATAAGTGAGAATACCATACTGACATAACCAATTAAAATAAACCTACAGATCGCTCTACTCAATAATTTGGCTTCAATCACATGTATAATATATTATTCCCATCAGCTTATCACTCAAAGGTTCTAGACAACCACACTAACAACAAATTAGCTCCTCTTGGATTTTCCAGGACATTTGTATTTTTCTTGACTGCGTACTCAAGCTATTTCTATTCATGGAAGTTAATGGATTTAGATGTAGGTTGATTGGAACACTATGATTTACTATCATCTTTCTTTGTTTATGTTTAATTAATTTTTTCATTAACTTCTTATAATTCCTCTCAGAGGCCTTTCTATAAATTCTCCAGAACAAGTAACTAAGAAGGAGAAAATGGTATATCCCAACAAATGTGTATGCCTTTTTAAAATGTATGAAACCAAAGCAGGAACAAAAATGATCTAACAACTTAAAAAATAGATGATTCATCTGGATACTGACTTATGAGTACATGTATTTAAAACATTGCAAAAAAATCTAACTCATCAAAGTGCTTGCAAGGTCACATACTGCTAGAGGTAAGATCAGCTTTAAAACCTAGAATACAATCTAAATTTAAAGGCTTCCTAAAATGCAGCTTCTACAATTTTCCTACGCGATTTTTTACATGTAAAACTCTATTTTTCAACTTAAATCCCTCTTATTGCAACTGATTATTTTAGAGTCTGATTTCCAAAATATGTTGTAGTAGCCACTTTCTTTCAAAGGTCTAAAATTTACTTCTGAATTGGACCTGCCAAGGTAGGTTTTTCTAACTTTGTGAGTCTGCATCCTTTTTGTCAAGCACCAGAAGTTGTTAAAAGCTTTTATTCAATAAATGATCCACAAATAAATGAAAATGATGGGAGACATTCATGCCTACCATACCATTGTAAATTCTCTATTTTTTGGGCTGCATCCCTGACCTGGGTCTGCTCTCTAAAGGCAACACTAACCTTGCTGATACTTGACCACTTGGAACCCATTATGACTTTAAAGCAAGCCTAGGATTCCAAACACTAAAAATGCAGTCTGGGGCCTTCATTCCAAAAAACTGTATCTCCTCTTTCTGTGAGTATAAGATAAGAAACCATATGGAAGAAAGAGATGGGGATTGCTATTAACTGGAGGGTGGAGGGTAATCAGCTGCTAGCAAGCCAGGGTTTTCCTAACACCGGGAATCTCACCAGTCTTTCTACATCTAGAAAGGCTTCAGAGACTACTTCAGGCCAACCTCCTTTCCCTTCATTGAACGTCCCAGCCCTGTATCCAAAAATGCCATAAGAGTCAATGAAGTGGGAACAGGTCTAAAAGTCAACTCCAAAGAAGCACACAGCAGCCCTCCTTCAAAAACGGTTTATCTGGTGAAATGGAGTCACTGTAAACCAGAGCTCATGGTTAAACACTTAAACACTCTCCAGGAAAAGAAGCAATTCACAGGAACAGTTTAATCACCTTTAATGATCACGGAATCCAACTACTTCAAATTTCAGAAGTCAGAGGTCTGATGTGTCCTTGCTTACTACCATGGGCGTGTGTGGGGGCTGCATGGGGGAACCACTAACAACTTAGCATTGTGAAAATCTGATCTGGGGTTTTTATGTTTAATGGATCTCCACACAATAAAAGAAGAACATCTTTGTTCTCAAATGATGCATATTTTATATACGGAACTACTGAATATATTTGTCGATCGTCATTTAAACTTTAATCATTTAAAACAGTAAAGTGCTTCAAAAGTATTACCTTGATTATAGTGTATAATCTATTCTTTATAGATCACTTTCTTTCTAAATTGAGGTTCTTTTGGGGAGCACTGTCCTTGGCCATTTCCTTTTATGTTCATGACTGGGCTGTGATGCGGCAGCTTTTGCCACAGTTATAGCTGCAGGTAAGACTGGCAGACACTGCAAGAATTGCCGCTGAGTTTTGAAATCTAAGGAAAAACACACAGATTTCTTCTAACTTTTAACAATTTTACTGGGAAAATCAGAAGGTAAACTGAGATTTTCCTAGATGAAAAATTTTCAAATCAAAGAATTTTCTAATTAAAATTAAATACACTCCTTAGACAATCTTAAGGAACTGACTATCCAGCTGGGAGATGTGCAATTGGGTAGTCTGGCTTGAGCACTACACTAGCAAATGTGGTCATAAAAAAAATATTTTATTGCCAGACCGGCATGGCTCGGTGGTTGAGCATAGACCTATGAACCAGGAGGTCACGGTTTGATTCCTTGGCGGTGGACATACCTGCGTTGCAGGCTCAATCCCCCGTGGGGGGGGGGGGGTGTACAGGAGGTAGCAGATCAATGATGCTTTCTCATTATTGATGTTTCTATCTCTCTCTCTCTTTCTCCCTTCCTTTCTGATATCAATTTTAAAAATGTTTTTATTTTTTTAAGGGTCTCTTATATCATCATGGAACCCAGTAAATGAATATCCAAAAATTAACTGTATACCCTTTCTCTCAATTTTATCACAGGAGGAATGTTGGAAGTGAAAACTATGAGTGGCAGAGATAAGATTCTTCAACCACTAGGAGTTAAACCTGTAGATCTGTAATAAAAAGTAAGTGAGGGCACTTATGTTTCCTGCGTCTGGCCTATGATTAAGCACTAGAGGGAACAATTATGTAATCTCTGAAAATTTACAAACAAGTTTATGCCCTAAGCATTAAATTATAGTAACTATGTGAAGTGATAGGTTAATTAACTTATTGTGGTAATAATTTCACAATGTACATTAAGTTATCAAGCTGTATGCAATTAAAAAAATAAATTATCAAATAAGCATTTATTGAATGAATTTGTCAGTCCTTTGCAGCGTAGACAAAATAGCTCCCTAGCTCTAAAGACTTGATCATAATTTTGAATATATTAAAACATTAAAAAAAGACTTATCAGAAGGGGTAGTGGGTATCTTCCATGAACATAGTGGTGGTGAAAGTAACAGAAGCAAATATTGAGTCCCGTCCTCGCCATTCACATGTAAGGGGGTACTTGAGCAAGCAGACCAGATTCTGGTGATAATGAAGATAATACAGCATTAGAGATTGCAAAATGGTGACTCAAAGGTGAGACATGTTTTCTCTTTTATTCTGAATTCACAGGGATGCTTCTTAATGTCACAAAGTCACAATACACCAAAAACACAATTGAACACAAAACCTTTTAAGCGTACTTTTCTCATCTATAAAAATTAGAGGCTTAACAAAATCTTACATTTGTAGTTTCTGCTATAGAATTAGATCATATGACACTTTGGGGCCTAGTTTCCTTCTGGGCAAGAATTGACTAGAATTGACAATTGGCTCCTCCCTACAGAAAAAAACATTTCATTCTTGCTGAATGCAGTCTCCACCACTCCCTGTTTTATTCCTCACACTAAAGCATTTTGACAGCAGTGGCTATCATTGCCCTTCTATATTTTTTCATATTATAATTTTAAAACATATTTCCTTTACCCATGTTTCTGTCAAAAGAGGGAAAATAAAAGTAGCTAAAAGGATGGAAAGCACTGCTCATGCCCTGGGTTAACTTTTATTCCAAGAAACAGTTATGTTTCTAGATAGTCAACTAGTAAGTTAGCATAGTCTAGGGCAGTGGTCGGCAAACTGCGGCTTGGCAAACTGCGGCTCGCGAGCCACATGCGGCTCTTTGGCCCCTTGAGTGTGGCTCTTCCACAAAATACTTCTGCGCATGGGCCACGAAGTTTCAATCGCACTGTACGTGCGCGCCCCCACGTGGTATTTTGTGGAAGAACCACACTCAAGGGGCCAAAGAGCCGCAGGTGGCTTGCGAGCCACGGTTTGCCGACCACGGGTCTAGGGTCTAGGCCAGTGATGGCGAACTTATGACACGCATGTCAGAGGTGACACGCAAACTCATTTTTTTGGTTGTGTTTTTTTTTTGTTAAATGGCATTTAAATATATAAAATAAACATAAAAAATATGTCTTTGTTTTACTATGATTGCAAATATCAAAAAATTTCTATATGTGACACGGCACCAGAGTTAAGTTAGGGTTTTTTAAAATGCTGACACGCCGAGCTCAAAAGGTTCGCCATCACTGGTCTAGGCAATGTTTTAAATGTGTCAACCGACGGTGGTTGGAAACAATTCAATGCCAATGGGAATCCCCAATTTGGGGTGTGGGAAAGGAGGAAACCTTCTTCAGGCAGTTTAACTGTGATGCAGCACAGGTGTGGAACAGCTCCATGGTGTTCCCGCTCAATTCTGTGACAGCAGGGCTGTGGGACAGCATGGCTGTGAGGCGAACCTCTCTGCTCTGGTCTACTCAAGTCCCCGCCACCTGCTCTGCTCTGGCCCAGCAAGACATCAGTGTCAGCCCCAGCTGAAGAAATTCTATCTTCAGTCTTTTTTTTAATAATTTAAATTCTTTAGTGTTGAAAGTATTACATATTTCTCCTTTTTCCCCCATTGACCTCTCCCCAGCTGCTCTCGCCCCCCAACACATGCCCTCACCCCGCTACTGTCCATGTCCATTCGTTATGCTCATATGCATGCATACAAGTCCTTTGGTTGATCTCTTACCACCACCCCTTCCACTGGCCCCTACCTTCCCTCTGAGGTTTGACGGTCTCATCAATGCTTCTCTGTCTCTGAATCTATTTTTGTTCATCAGTTTTTGTTATTCTTTATATTCCACAAATGAGTGAGATCATGTGATATTTATCTTTCTCCGACTGGCTTATTTCACTTATCATAATGCTCTCCAGTTCCATCCATGCTGCTGCAAATGGTAAGAGTTCTTTCTTTTTTTACAGCAGCATAGTATTCCACTGTGTAGGTGTACCACAGTTTTTTTAATCCACTCACCTACAGATGGGCACCTAAGCTGTTTCCAAATCTTAGCTATTGTGCTGCTATAAACATAGGGGTGCATATATTCTTTCTGATTTGTGTTTCTGATTTCTTGGGATATGTTCCTAGAAGTGGGATTACTGGGTCAAATGGGAGTTCCATTTTTAATTTTTTGAGGAAACGCCATACTGGTTTCCACAGTGGCTGCATGTCTTCAGTCTTTGAAGGAAAAGTAAAGTGAGTTCCAGAACCAGAGGGGAGATGACTTATATACAGATAGAGGCCCAGTGCATGAAATTCATGCACTGGCAGGGGTTCCTCAGCCAGGCCTGCACGCTCTTGCAGTCGGACATCCCTCTTGCAGTCCAGGACCCTTTGCTCATTACCGCTGCCTGCTCACTGCTTCTTACCACTCGGCTCACTGTTCCTTAGCACTGCCACAGAGGCAGGAGAGGCTCCCGCCACTACCGCTGCACTTGCCAGCTGTGAGCCTGGCTGCCCCCTGGTGGTCAGTGCATATCATAGCGACCGGTCATTCTGGTTGTTCCACCGTAACGGTCGCTTAGGCTTTTACTATATAGATCAAGTCTCCTCCCCTGATCCCTGATTGGCCCATCCTCATGCAAATGAGGACTCCAAATTCTCAGACTGGCCCAAAAAGCACTGTCCTGTTTGGTCAGAATGAAGCTGCTCTGATTGGTCAGTAAAGTTGCTAATGAGGATATAGCTACATAACTCCAACTGGATGGGAAAGTCTCAATCCTACTGGTTACAATATGATTCCAGGAACTCCTTCATAAGGGTTGGCTCAGATGGCAGGAAAACTGGGCAAGCAGGCAGTTCAATGCAGGCTTCTCCCGGAGGCACAGCTTGCATGAGTAGCCCCTGTTCAGCAATGGTTGTTAGGCTCTATTTGTAAATTTGAGCCTCGTCAGCCACTTGGAGCCCTTCTTGGTAGGCACCTTCCTTCTCAGGGTCAAAAAATGTTAGTTGGAGTCTGAGTACAAACTCATTTTAGGCTACTCATTAAAAATAATGAACAAACCTACATATTTTTAGAGTGATTAATTCACTCAGTTAATGTCACCTTGTGGAGACTGTCCTGGGAATGTGTTGAACTCAAAATTGAATAGATTATTTCCCAATTTTGTGATGTACTGCAAAATTACAAAGATATATGCAGCTAATAACCATTGTTAACTGGACAGAACAGCTGATTAACCAACTGAAATCTGGATCTCAACTAGGGTATATGTGTGAGGGGAAATTGTAAAAGTCACTGAAGTCAAGAGGTTTAGGAAATTTGTTCTTGATGTCTTACAGTAAATGTTGGGGCAATACATCAACTATGAGTCTGCTTCCTCAAATAATATTTTAAAGGCCAATCTTAAATAATTTGATGTTCGTGAGAGATAATGTATTAACTGTTACCAATGCTGGCTATATCCAAAAGATCTAACCTAGAGTAGTTAAGAGAATTGCTAAAGGAAATATGCTACCTTCTGTCTTTCCTATTATGTTTCTATCCTGCTGGTCTTGAATGTGTTTAAAATGACTATTGTGGACCAACTAATCCTTTCCTCTAGTTTTCTCTTTGCCCCAATAAAATAATACATATAAATTGCAAAATAAATTATTTAAGGAAATTCTATAAATTATGTACTTATGGCAAGCAGACTTCCAGGTTTCTAAACTTTTTTTTTGTTAAAAAAGAACACATGAACAGTGTAGCAATATAAGAAAATAATAAAATAGATGCAAAGTAAAAAAGAAAATGAAAGCTACTCATATTCTCATCATCTAGAACAGTGGTTCTCAACCTTCCTAAATCCGAGACCCTTTAATACAGTTCCTCATGTTGTGGTGACCCCAACCATAAAATTATTTTTGTTGCTATGTCATAACTGTAATTTTGCTACTGTTATGAATTGTAACATAAATATCTGATATGCAGGATGTATTTTCATTGTTACAAATTGAACATAATGAAAGCATAGTGATTAATCACAAAAACAATATGTAATTACATATGTGTTTTCAGATGGTCTTAGGCAACCCCTGTGAAAGGGCCGTTCGACCCCCAAAGGGGTCGCGACCCAAAGGTTGAGAACCGCTGATCTAGAAAGATATTATTGATATTTTGGTATAGATTATTTCACACCAAATATATATTGTTTTACTTCTTTAGGCTTATTGATGGTAAAATAACCTTTGAATTGTCAGTTTCTTTTAAATTTTAGAAAGATAAGCAATGTCCTTTACCTGTTAGTTAATTGGGTTTACCATGCAACAGATATATCATGACTCTCAGAATCTGTTCTGTGGCTCTCTAGAAACAACAAACAATAAAATCAGGTGGCTTTTCTCAATATCAACAAGATATTGACAGAATATGAAGGAATTAAATTAGAAAATAATTAATTGAGATGCTTAAAAAGGAGAAGGGTTGTGTTATCTTCTGGCTTTCTCTAAGCAGTTTCACTATGTAAAATCTTGGATTGTTCGACTAAACACATCCAAAACATATCCCTGAAAAAATTCTCTCAAAATTAAACAACACTGGGTTGGTGAGTCGATTGAAAATACAACTAAATAGCATTATCAACATATTATAGATATTTTGCCTCATTATATTCTGTTTGAGAAGCTATAAGGTAAATATTTTCTAAGCTTATTTACCTCCTTTTTAATAAATATGCTAATATTGCCTCTTTAATTTGAAAACTCTAAAGTTGACATAGAATTTTATGGTGCCATGGTTCCACATAAACTGTAATCATTCTTTCCTAAACAACATGCAGATGGCTTAATGGTTCTTTGACACCCATAAATATATTTTCTAATTATGCTTTACAAGTCACATGGTTTTGAAAATAAAATTAACCTATTTTAAATTTATATCAGCCTTTATTCAATAAAATCCTTACCAATACTTGACTAAACATTAAGTATAATAAATGAATAATCTTTATTTAAAAATGATATTTTTACTTAATCTGACAGAATTTTGAAAAAACTCTTGAGTTTGACAAATTAATCTAGAATAAAGTCAACACACAATTGTAGAACTCACTAAGTCTAAATCTCTATATATAAAAGCCTAAGCCAGTGGTCAGCAAACTGCGGCTCAGCAAACCACGGCTCGCAAGCCACATGCGGCTCTAAGCCCCTTGAGTGTGGCTCTTCCACAAAATACTAACTTCTGCACATGGTCCACGAAGTTCCAATCGCACTGTACGTGCGTGCCCTCACATGGTATTTTGTGGAAGAGCCACACTCAAGGGGCCAAAGAGCCGCATTTTGCTCGCCAGCCGCGGTTTGCTGACCATGGGCCTAAGCAAACGCTACGACCGAATGGTTGAACAGTCACTATGACGTGCCCTGACCACCAGGGGGCAGACGCTCAACGCAGGAGCTGCCTCCTGGTGGTCAGTGTGCTCCCACAGCCAACCTCCTGCGGCCAGCCAATCTCCCGTGGCTCTTCCCCCCTGGCAGCCAGCCCCACAATAGGCCTTGATCACCAGCCAGGCAGAGGGATCCCACCCATGCACTGAGCCTCTAGTCTAGTAAATATTATAAAATAACCTCTCTTTGTTTTTCAGGGATTTGTTTCGAGTACAAACTATCCCAACACCCAGCTTTCCTGTGTCTCCCCTCCCTCTTTCATTTATCTCCTGCCATAAGCAAAGAAAGGTTCCCATAAAAGGCTCTATTTTAAGCCAAATCTAATTTCCACGGCAAAATGCAAAGTTCAGCCTTCAAATATTTAATGATGTATGACACCGTACAAGAGGTATTTAATAAAGCAAAGCTTATATCAGAAGAAAAAAACGTTTATAATAAAACTACTCCTATTATCTACTTCAAATCGGGCACTACTTTACTTTTTTAAAAAAGAGAATACAAATGAATTGTTTATTTCTCACCTCTTACAAAACCAGAAGGAAAATTTCCTTCCAGAAAATTCTTAAACCGCAAGGTCTATTTAAGCATGCTGATAGAGAATACGAATAGCCTCCCCCAAATCCAGTTTTGTCTTTCCAATCAGCTCCAACAGTTGGCTTCATGGAATTCCTGGAATGAGTCTATTGTCTGACTGGAAAGGTGAACACATGGCCTAGTACAAGCCATCAGCACTATATATCACAGAGGCTAGAAGGGCTGGTTCAAGGTCAAGCATTTGAGCTCGGTCAGTCTAACTACAATATCTCTCAGTAAATTTGCATGGAATTCCAGGAGAAAGACCTTCTTTCAGATGATGTGATATGCTGGGCACTCAACATTATAATAGACATGGGTGAAATATTATATTAAGGGGACAGGATTTATTTTTGGTTCATTGGTTTTTATGGTAGAACTCTAGAGGGGTCAGGTTGAATATCAAAATAAGATGGGCTCTGGAGTACTTAATCACTCATTAGGTCAGCTCCCTTGGAGACTCAGTGCCAAGTGAGATGGTCTAATTGGTCTAATTATGTCTCAGAAAGATTGTTTTACTAATACTAGAATCTGAAGCATTTTTCTGCCTGTGCTGCATTGAATGATACCAATATAACTTTCATCTATCATACACACCAAATATATTTAGGAGCTGAGCCTTAATTAGAATGTCCTTTACTTCTCTCTTTTAGAGGGAAAAGAGCTCATGACAATAATATACAAAAGAAAAGTCCCACACAACGTATCACATGATTGTCATCCAATACTGAAAGTAGTATCATGATCAACAGAACTTCAAGAATATCTTGCTTTTTGTAGCACTCTCAAATGAAGGCCACACAGTTACCCAAGCTTCTGTACATTAAGGCCTAAAGAGAAGAAATACTCATACTATCCTACTGAGCTACGCTTCCATGTCCATGAAGACTTGACCTTGCACATAATTTTTGTATTGTAATCATCTTGCTTATACGTCTTATCCTTAATAGACCTTAAATTCATGGGAAGCAGGGATGCATCTTTTCTTATCTCCCACCCACAGTTCCTGAAACACAATAGGTATTAAAAAGCACTCTAGCCGAATCCAGTTTGGCTCAGTGGATAGAGCGTCGGCCTGCGGACTGAAAGGTCCCAGGTTTGATTCCGGTCAAGGGCATGTACCTGGGTTGCGGGCACATCCCCAGTAGGAGATGTGCAGGAGGCAGCTGATGGATGTTTCTCTCTCATCGATGTTTCTAACTCCCTATCTCTCTCCCTTTCTCTCTGTAAAAAATCAATAAAATATATATATAAAAAAAACACTCTAAATGCACTCTCTTTCTTAAACTTCTTGCCAATCTCTAATCTACATGAACCAAACCACACTCTTTCCCCATTCCCTCTTTATAAGTCTTAAGTAAGATGGAGAAATAACTTAATATTATTGACTTGACCCATGACATATTCATGTTATTCAACCATAATCTCAATGACACTCACAAATTAATATATTTATTATGAGATATTTCATGCTCTGTAAGAAATTGGAAATTTTCTCATTGATTGATATCATCTTCTCTACTTTTGTATTCAACTATCATACTTCATAGGGAAATTTGACAATTGAATGTGAGCACCAGGTCTCTTCTCCTTTATCTGAAGAAGTGGTGATATTTTTAGCTATTTTTGTTGTTTTCTTCTTTACAAAGGTAAACCCTATTCTGTTGTGAGCTTCATAGCTCCAAGACCTTCACCCCATCTTTTTTTTTTTTTACAGAATCTTGTTCTGTAAATTCTAAAGATGCTTATGACTAATTAATTACTAAAAATTAAAATTATTTCTATTGAGTGATATCTGTACCCAGCAGAATTAATATTATGTACCTTCTAAAATGACATAACATATAACTACTGTGAATGACTCACCCTCTACTCAATTGTGCAAGCCAAATTGGGCAGTCATTTTGCCCCTTAGTATCCTGAGCCTCTCATATCCAACCAGTTCCCAAATCCTATGCACTTTCTTTATTTAGTATTAAACATCCCACATATCCACAAGTTTTCTTTTCTTTTTTTTAAATTAAATCTTTATTATTCAGATTATTATATTAGTTACTCTTTTTCCCACCATAACTCCTCTCCACCCAGTTCCCACCCCACCCTCCGCCCTCACTCCCCACCCACTGTCCTCATCCATAGGTGCACGATTATTGTACAGTCTCTTCCCTCACCCCCATACCCCTCCCTCCCCAAGAATAGTCAGTCCATTCCCTTTCTATGTCCCTGATTCTATTACAATCACCAGTTCATACTGTTCATCAGATTATTTATTCACTTGATTCTTAGATTCACTTGTTGATAGATGCGTATTTGTTGTTCATAATTTGTATCTTTACCTTCTTCTTCTTCTTCTTCCTCTTCTTAAAGGATACCTTTCAGCATTTCATATAATACTGGTTTGGTGGTGATGAACTCCTTTAGCTTTTTCTTATCTGTGAAGCTCTTTATCTGGCCTTCACTTCTGAATGATAGCTTTGCTGGATAAAGTAGTCTTGGTTGTAGGTTCTTGGTATTCATCACATTGAATATTTCTTGCCATTCCCTTCTGGCCTGCAAAGTTTCTGTTGAGAAATCAGCTGACAGTCGTATGGGTACTCCCTTGTGGGTAACTGATTTTCTTTCTCTTGCTGTTTTTAGGATTCTCTCTTTGTCTTTTGCTCTTGGCATTTTAATTATGATGTGTCTTGGTGTGGTCCTCTTTGGATTCCTTTTGTTTGGGTTTCTCTGTGCTTCCTGGACTTGGAAGTCTATTTCTTTGACCAGGTAGGGGAAGTTTTCTGTCATTATTTCTTCAAATAGGTTTTCAATATCTTGCTCTCTCTCTCTTCTTCTGGCACCCCTATAATTCTGATGTTGGTACGCTTGAAGCTGTCCCAGAGGCTCCTTACACTATCTTCGTATTTTTGGATTCTTTTTTCATTTTGCTTTTCCGGTTGGGTGTTTTTTGCTTCTTCGTATTTCAAATTTTTGACTTGATTCTTGTGATCCTCTGGTCTGCTGTTGGGAGTCTGTATAATATTCTTTATTTCAGTCAGTGAATGCTTAATTTCTAGTTGGTTCTTTATCACAACATTGAGGGTTTCACCAGTCTTCTTCAAGATCTCACTACATTTATCGGCAGTCTCACCAGTCTTCTTGAAGATCTCACTACATTTATCGGCGGTCTCATCAGTCTTTTCAAGGGCCTTATTAAATTTATCAGCGGCTTCTAGACAGTTCTTTAAAGACCTTAAAAGTGTGGTTTTGAACTCTAAATCCAGCAGTTTGCTTTCCTCCAATTCTGTCGTTTGTGCCCTGTTTCTTTGTCTCAACATTTTTTATGCTTCGCTGTGTCGATAGAGTGCCTTTCTGGGCTAAGTGTCCCAATTACCTGAGGTAGACACTCTTGGTGCACCCCCTTGTGGGCTTTGTGCACAGTCTTGTTGTAATTAAGCGTTGATTGTTGTAGTTATCACCATGAGGAATTGACCTCCAGGTCAATTGGCTGTGAGAATCAGCTGTGTCTGCAGTGGGAGAACTTCTGTGCTGGAGACACCCCTCTGGGGCTAGACTTGCTTCGATGGGGTTTTGGTGCTCACTGAGTCTGCCCCCTGAGTGTGTCTTTTATGGTTCCATGGAGCTGCAAACTGGATGGTACCATTCTCCACCGCATCTATGTTCTCTTTAAACCTGTTTTTAATCCATCCCTTCTAAATTTTATTACCAGATTTTAGGTTCTTTGAAACTTAGGTATATTTTGATCATCTTGTATTTCTTCCTTCCTCCTGTACATACGCTTCAGTCTTGGAAAGAGTAATTATACAATAATTATTTATTGAAATAATGGTAGAGTATATGATTGATACCCTCTCGAATTAATGAGGAATATTTTGTATGTCACAAAAATAGTCTTATTGAATAGTTGTTTTTATTTGTTTGTTTGTTTGTTTTTAGGGGCAGGACACATTGCTCACTAATAGGCAGATATTTGTTTATATGCAAAGCTACACAAAATAAGAATTTTAATACACAAGTTGGGGAAAACACTGAACATCACTTTCAACTTTTTTGTACATACATATACACCTTCTCTTTGAAGAGTGATTCAGAGAAAAAGATCACTGGCATTTAAACTTCTTATCTTATTATCCTCATACTTCTTTATTTTGCTGCTTTATGCCTTCCTCATTAATTGTGTTTAGAGGCTCTAAATATCTGTATGCCACTGAAATTTCCCACTTCAGTCAACTGGCTTTCCTTCTTATATGCTTATTAAGAAATTAATACAAGTACTTCCTTTTTTGCACATCAAAGTCATTTCAGAAAAAACTTGAAAGAATGTCATCAACATAACCTTTGTAAATTATTTCCAAACAGTATACCCAAGACCTTGTATTATTATATGAAATTATGGTAATGAATAATATGTACAATTTTAATAATCTGTTCTGCCGACAATGCAGTTTTAAACTAATGTACTTTTGTTCAATAAAATTTAAATGTGTTCTTTTCAGAGATATTTTCTAAGCATATTTTCTACTTTAGAAAAAATTAGTTTGAGAAACCTTGTGACAAGTTCTTCTACATGAAAAGAACTTGTTGGAAGCACATTGCTTTCTATGTTGCCATAGCAATGTGGCATTCCATCATTGCAGGGATCCGGTCACCAACTAAGAAGAAGGACTTTCTACCAAAAAAAAAAAAAAAAGTAATTAATGAATCTTAACATATTCTACCTGAATTTTCCAATCTCTGTCCTCTATAACACTTAATAGTAATTCCAATGAAAGAGGATTCTCCCTCTCAGAGATTCAGAGTGTACATATGTTCAATGAGGCTTGAAAAAGTTCTGTGGTAAACAAGTCTTATAAATCAATTAAGCATTTTTCAAATATATTTTTCCATAAAACTGAGTTTTTGCAAACACCAACTAACATTTGACTGACCTGGGGTTCTTTAGAAAATACCCTTTCTTTATTCTTGGCCCTCCAAAGGCTTTGATTATCATTAAAATTTTACACATATTAGACTATTTTATCAAAACAAAATTCCCAATATATGCCAAATACTATGATAGTCAGAATTTCCAAATGTCAAGCGACCAATATACTTTTAAATATAGTTTGAAATTACTCTCAAACATGAAATTTCATATATTTAAATTATAGATGCATTCCAAAGGTAAAAAAAAAAGTCTAATGTTAATTAAAATTATTTTTAAAATTTACTAACTTATATTGTTTGAGAAACACACAATAATGTTCTTGTCTATGGTAATGTAAATAGCTTAACAGGTCATCATGGTTTCAATTCCAATCTAAAACCAATTGCAGGATAATATGCTAACAACCATAACAACAGTACACAGCCCTCCAGCAAATTTATACTCATTTATGTTGATAATTGCAAATTATTATAATTAAAATCAATGAAATTAAAAGGGGTACAAGTTCAGGCCCTTAAGACAAGAATGACTTTTATTACAAAGCCAAAAAGCAGACATCTGGTTTCAACTTCAACATTGTAAAGAGCTGAAAATTCAACATTCCTATTCTCACAGCAATAAATAAGTTGAAAAAAATGAAAATAAATGATTTTTCTTAACTCCATCAGAGAATTGAGGTCACAGGGCAAACAGTAACTATGAAATCTTGAGAGAGAGAGAGAGAGAGAGAGAGAGAGAGAGAGAGAGAGAGAGAGAGAGAACAGAGTATCAGCAGGAGCTGATGGAGCAAAAGACTTGGAGATTAAGCAACACACATTTAGATTACGAATAAAGGGGAAATTTCAAGAGAAATAAAACAAATATTTTGAACTAAATAAAAATAAAAACATAATTTATCAAAATCCCTGAGATGCTGTGAAAGCAGTGTATAGAGGGAAATTTACATCATTGAATGCATACGTTAAAAAAAGAAAAGAGATCTAAAAATCAATAACCTAAGCTTCCGCCTTAGGAAACTATAGCTAGAACAGCAATTTAAGCCTAAAGCAAGCCATAGAAATAAATAATAAAAATTACAACAGGAATCAATGAAATTGAAAAAAATATAGAAAATCAATGAAACAAATGTTGATTCTTCAAAAATATCAATAAAATAGCCTATCTTGGAAAGCAAGAATAAAACCACATTACTAATAACATATCAAAGACTAAAGAAAAAAATCATATGATCATATCAATAAATACAAATAAAACATGTGATTAATATAGTAAATATCTGGGGGGAAAGCAACTTTAAGCAAACTAAGAATAGAGGGGAACTTCCTCAACTAGATAAATAAGCTACAAAAGATGTATAGCTAACATCATACTTAGTGGTGAGAAACTAGGCAACTTCACATTATGGGGAAAAGGGCCAGGATGTCCCCCCACCACTCTTACTCAACAGCACATTGCAATATCTTACAAGTGCTTTAAGACAAAAAAGGAAAAATTAAAAAAAGAAAGAGAAAAAGAAATAAAATTTATACAGATTTAGAAAAAATCATATCTATGTTTTGTTCACAGATGATATGTTTGATTGCTTATATAGAAAATACAAATGAATGAAAACAAACATACAAAACATTTTCTATAACTATTAAATGTTTATAGCAAGATTGTTGCAGGATACAAGATTAATACACAACAGTGAACCATTTTTTATATAACAGCAATCTAGGAGCAGAATTTGAAATTAAAAGCTCAATACTATTTATATTAGCACCAAACAAAATGAAATACTTAGGTTAAAAATCTAACAAAATATGTACAGGATCTTATGAAGAAAACTGGAAAACTCTGACAAAAACATCAAAGTAGATATAAGTAAATGAAGAGATATAATGTCGTGTTTATGAATAGAAAGACTTAATATCATTAAGGTATTAATTTTTTCCAACTTGATCTTTAGACTCAATACAACGAAAAAATCCCAGCAAGTTACTTTGTGTCTATCAACAAACTGACCCTAAAGTTCATAGAGTAAGGCAAAAGATGCAGAACAAACAATACAGTGCTGAAGGATAAAAAGTGGAAGAAGCAGGAGGAAGAGGAGAATGAGGAGAATAACAAAGTTGGAGGACTAATGTTACCCAAATTCAAGAACCACTATAAAGCTACAGTAATCAAGACACTGTGAAAGAATAGACAGGTAGGTCAGTGGAACAGAATAGAGAGCACAGAAAGAGACCCTCTCAAATATCAGCAACTGGTTACTAACGAAGGAGCAAAGGCAGTGCAATAGAGAAAAGTAAATAGTCTATTCAACAAATGGTGCTGGATAAATTGGACATTCAAATGCAAACCAAAAAAATGAAACTAGACACAGATCTTACCTTAAGATATCTAGTTACTATGTTGAATTTAGGATCTTTTTCCTTAAGCCTGCATGTCTAAGCTCCCTAACTCTATGAAATTTCCTTCCATGGGTGTCTCATGCATCATAGATTTTTGTCATTAGCATATTGTCCCCTGACCAAAAGTTTAAATCATGGAATGCTGGGCAGTGTATGTGTTCATCCTGGACATGGTCAAAAAGGGAGTCTTCCTTATATGTTCTGGGTTATGGGTGGGAGTGAGCAGAGCTGAGTGGCAGGAGAGTCCTCCCTTCTCCGGACTTCTTTCTGAGCAGTGTTTATGATGGACACTGCCTTTCCCCTGGACTCTTCTCCTATGCAGTTGGGGGAAAGAACACATTGATCATGAGTGAACTGACCAATTCAAAATGCATAAAACTATCAGATCTTTAAAGCCTTGCCAAGACTAGGCTTTCCTTGAGAAAAGGACTTCATGACCCAATGGTTTCACTTGAGGAAACATATTTCCCCCTGAATTTAATCTGAATGAATTGTATGCTATTTGATTTGTTCACTCCATTTTTTTTTTTTATTGTGAGCACTGACTCATATCCTTGGTTAGATCTTTTCCATATGGATACAACTACTTTGCTTTTAACTGACTACATGCTAGCATATATGTACAATAAAAATAAATTGGTCTCTTCTCTGGCCCTTTTTTCTTCATAACTTTTAATTTTCTACTTCTTTCTAATAAGTTATACAGAATATCAAAAAATAATGCTAAGTCTTGCCCAAACCGGTTTGGCTCAGTGGATAGAGCGTCGGCCTGCGGACTGAAGGGTCCCAGGTTCGATTCCGGTCAAGGGCATGTGCCTGGGTTGCGGGCACATCTCCAGTGGGGGATGTGCAGGAGGCAGCTGATCGATGTTTCTCTCTCATCGATGTTTCTGACTCTCTATCTCTCTCCCTTCCTCTCTGTAAAAAATCAATAAAATATATTTAAAAAAAATAATGCTAAGTCTTTTTCCTTAAATTGTTAGTTGGTTCAGAATGTTTCAAATCATAAAGCACTGGAAATATATCCTACAATGTAATTTCACATAATAATTTGATTGGCTTTGTTAGAGATGGGCTCAAGTCCAGTTAAGTTAGCCAGACAGACTTATAGCTGAGAGAAATTGGGAGCAACAACCATTCCAAAAATATGAAGACAACAATTTACGTCAAAAGTGCTAAAAAGTTCACAGACTCGGGGGCTCCTAGGGCCTAGTGCTTTCACATTTTCTCCATAAAATCACTTATCAACCTATATTACAATTATCTGTTTGTTTCTTTATCTGTGCCATCTTTAGGCTTCTTCATGAAGATAAAGTCATGCCTATCCTTTTCACCATTTTATTCCTAGAACTTAGCAAAGCACCTGGTTATATTATGTGCTCATTAAATAATTTTGAAATAAAATAAGTAGACTAGATAATCTAAGCAAATTACAAAAGTTGTAACAATATGCCAGGAAATTATACTTTATTAAAGAAGCTTCTCTACACATTCATCTCTAACCAATCCTCAAGCAAACATATTTTTAAAAATTAGTTAAAAGTTTATTAACAAATTCAAAAGTACAAAATAAATATGATGTTTTGATATTCCATATTTTTTTTCTACCTTTAGCATACTTACTTCAGGTTACCATTTCTTAGCAGACACACTGTCCACTCCTAACTCATTCTATATTTGCTTGCAATTATTCAAACTAAGAAATAAATTATTTATAAAAGTTTAACAATTTATTTTGCTTGTTTTTTGTTTTTTATTTTTATTGTTTTATTGCTTAAAGTATTACAAAGGGTATTACATATGTGTCCTTTTTTTTTCCCCCGCCCTTGACAATCCCCTGGCCTCCCCTACCCCTCAGTGTCTTATGGCCTTTGGTTATGCTAATATGCATGCATACAAGTCCTTAGGTTGATCTCTTACCCATCTCCCTCCTGCCCCCCAACCCTCCCTGGCCTTCCCGCTGCAGTTTGACAATCAGTTTGAGGCAGCTCTGCCTCTGTATCTATTATTGTTCATAAGTTTATAATGGTCTTTATTATCCATGAATGAGTGAGATCATGTGGTATTTTTCCTTCATTGACTGGCTTATTTCACTTAGGATAATGCTCTCCAGTTCCATCAGTGCCGTTACAAAGTTTAACAATTTTGAACGCTGCATCCAATCTGGTGGTGAATTGTCTACACAAGTCTTTTAAAAAGTAGTTGTCTATCACTTACTGGTTTGTAGGAGTTCTTTATATACTCTGGTTATGGGTTCCTGTGAAATGTATGCATTACAGTATCTTCTCCTACTCCATGGCAATCTTTCATCCTACTAGTTGTTTTGGATAAATCAAAGTATTAAATGCAAATTAAGTCCCATTACCTTATGGTTAGTTTCTGTGTTTGTTAAAGAAATTACCTATCCAAAGTTCTTAAAGATATTATTTTTATTTTATAAAATAGTTATTGTTACACCACTCTTATTTAGGGATGTAATCCATGAGAAATTATTTTTGTGTATAAAGTCAAGTTTTATTTTTAATTTTTAAAATACATATTTATCCAGTTTGTTGGTTTGCAAACTGGCCCTCATACAAAGAGGGCAAGAAGAGACCGAAGAAAGAAGAAGTTACTCCAAATTGATAGGTGGCATTTAAAAAAATATCTTCCCATCACCATCTATCCCCCCTATGCCCTCTTTCACTTCTACCCTTCCCCATAACTCCCCACAATCACTACACAGTTGTTCGTGTCCATGAGTTTTTTCTTTTTCTCTCTTTTGCTAAATTACCCTACTACCACCACCACCACCAAGAAAGGGAATCTAAACAAGGCTTGGCTTTGGTGGCTGCAAGACAAATAAATCTCCACATTTACCCACCAGAATCATAAAAGCTGATAGACAAGATGATGGTCACGGTGACAAATTTAGTAGCATCCTTATTTTGCCATCTAGCGTAAGTATTCCAATAACCTTGGGAAATAGAATATTTAATCTAGAAGATTCCAAACTTGTGAAGAAAGGATGAATCTATGCAGGTTTTGTCTTCTATCTACTCCATGCATCTTTCTAAGACTTAAGGCTATTAGTTACCTCCTGCATATGAGATCAAATTAGTATGAAGTCATGAATGAAGTGCCCAACAAGATGTTCTGCAAATGTCAAAATGATCAAGTTCTCTTTGGACTATGTTGAGATCAAGAACATAGAGTTAACATAGAACAAGACTGAATATTATTGCACATAATATGAACTTTTTTATTATCTTTACAATTGTACTTAGGGGAAAATGCACTCACCATATCAATCATTACTATGTTCAACCATTCCAGAAAAGATACATTTAGTTAAATAGTTCAATATTCCAATGGCCATGCCTATGATATGACACCCTGTCCCCCAACAAGAACTGACTGATCAATCCAAGGAGAGACTTCTGAGTTAGTTGGACCGTTCAGATCCTTTTAAGAAAATATTGTGTTGAGAACAGAGTCTGGAAGTCTGGAATATAGTGCTGTTAATGGCACTACCTAGAGAGAATATCCGGAAACTTTTGGTATTAAGATCCCTAGAAGACTACTTTTGTTGCTTTCCTTTCTGAGTTTTTGGTTATTCAATTTTTTCTTCAATTTTGTGTGATGGTTCACTATCATTCTAATAAATTTTCCATTTTTCATGGCAAATAGAGATGAATTTCCTTAGCTATAACTAAGTAATCCAATAATAATTTATTTTTGTTTTTTAGTTTTCAATTACAGTTTACAATCAATATTACTTTGTATTACTTCCAGTTTTACACACAGTGGTTAGATGATCATATACTTTACAAAATGATCCCCCTAATATTTCAAGTACCCACCTGGCACCATATGTAGTTATTACAATATTATTGAAAAGTGGTAAATAAGGACCTGAAAGAAATAAGTAAATATTCCAAAATCTTTAGAATATTGTAGAGGTGGCAAGAATCTGTTTTTCTTGATCAAAGAGATATTCTTCCAATGCTCTAATTTAATGTAACTCTAGTGAGACAGAGAAATCTTAAGTCAAATGATCTCTTACTAATACTAAACCTCTAGAGCTCTGGTGAACTTCTGATAGCTTCACATATAATCCTCAACACAAGCATTAAGGAAAAATTGTCATTATGAGCTGTATTGATGCTCTTATTAAAAGCAATCTTGTTTTACTTCCTTTGAGAGACTTAAAATATTACAACCTGGAGACATATAAAGATGTTCTAACCTATCAGCACTAATAACAGCTTACATGTATATTGAATTTTATAGCTCACAAAGGAAGATTACATATATCATTACACATTAATTTTGTGAACTAAGCAACACAGGTATTATCATTCCAATTTTATATATTAAGAAAATAGGAAAAAAGGAGACAGATGTAATACTTTCAACAATAAACAATTATTTAAAAAAAGAAAAGAAGACAGGTAAAATGGTATCCTAAACTTTAGAGCTTATAATTAGAGACACAACTAGAATACAGCTTTGTTTTAATCTAAAAAAAATGTTATTTTTGCTATACATGCTACTTCCCAACAACGTAGGGGGAAAATCACATCTCTTCAAATATTGACTGGTGATACTTTAAAAATAAAGCTATTTGTTATTGCTAGTGTGAATCTGGATTAGGCTTCATAGTCAAATTAATTCACTTTAGCCAAGGGGCTCCTGCTCTGTCCTCACTGTAAAATCCTCCCTGATATTCAGGCACACTGAAACCGAAGATGGCAACATCCTCTGAACTTAACCTTCTCTTGGAACCAGCCCTATGTGTCATAACACCAAATCTGGCCAACCCTTTCCCCTATTTCCTCTGAAACAAAAGTGTGGCAAAAACAGAACCAGCACCTATCAACCCCTCAATAGTTGTTTTCCCCATCATTACTTTTAAAGTATACTAAAGTACATTTGAAATCTATAATCTTTAAAGACATATAGAATCTACCAATAATCTTTACCCTTTACAGGACAGGTGGTAATTGCTCCATATTCCCTATGATCATCTGACAGTTGCTGACGAGCAATAAGAATGATTAGAGTTAAAAACAAATAAGGAAAAAAAACTGTACTGTGCATCATCAACTTTGAGAAAAATAGTATGAGTGTTAATAGATTTTAAAATACTTTCAGTTTTAAAGATGTCTTTTAAGTAAGGTGTGTGAGTGTGGGTTTTAAATCAGAGAGAGAGGAGACAGTCATCATTAAAATTAAAAAGTTAAACTTGCATTTAAAAGCAAGAAGAAAAGTCCTCGTATCTGGCACATAAAAACTCTTATATTAAAAATATTTACTCATGGACTTTTTTTCTATCATCGCATTTCCAACTGTTTTTTGCCCTTTGCAAATAGGGCACGACAACAGCAATGGTTGCATTGGTGAGAGAAATCCAGAAGGGAGACAATCTCGTTATTTTTATAGCATCAGGGTTCTCACATCTCTGGAACTACCATCTGTACGAGGGAGAGATAGCTGGGGAGAGTGATGAGAGACCATTGAAAGGAAAGGCAATGATTCCAAAGGGAAAGCTAAACCACCCAGCTGTCAGGGTCTTAGATGCTGAAAATGTCATTTTAGGAAATAATCCAAACCTCTCTCTCCAATTCCAAAGGGCACCTTTGCTCAGTGCCCTTGCCCCCAGGGCTGCTTGGTGGGAGGGGACTGGCAATACATCAATGGCATTACTCCTGACTATGATCCCAGCTTTGCAAAAAAAGCTCAATGGGCCTCAGTGCACAAGACAACGTATGCCTTTCCCCCCCCGCCGCCCCCCCAAGAAAAATGGACTCACTTAAATGTCTCTGGTCACCTCCAGACTCCTTATTCAGGGTTGTCAATATAAACTTGTTATCATTGGTCAAATGTCCCTGGCAGATAAGTGAAAGCACCACCAAGTCGCATTAAAGTCAAAGTGGCAAGGAATGTAATAGTAATTTAGAATCACAATAGTGACTTTAAAATCTGATTTTTATTTTATTATAAAATTAAAGACACTGGAATGAAAATGTAAAACAATCTTATCGTTCAGAAATCTCCTGGTTTTACCTTTTTAATAAAGGATGGAAGAAAGGGATAAAATAACATGATCAAGGCAATTTTAGGGAAAACAGTTCTATGGTGATGTAGTCATTTTCAACTAGAGTGATTTGATAGATCATGTCATATTACCTCTTTACTTTTCACCCTTTACATATTACCTATTTACCTCTCACCCTTTAATTTACAAATTAGAAGTCTCAGGCCCAGAAAAACATTCCCCATTTGCTAATTAATGGTTCAGCTCCATCTAGAACCCAGTTGCCTGAATTTTAAGACAGACTTTTTACACCAATTAGCATTCATTAAATAAAATTTTACTGAGAGTTTGTATACCAATCATCAAACCAAACTAATCCAAATTTTTCAATGAGCTGAAAATATATTCCCTGTGTTTTACCTAGAATCAGAAGGTCAAATACCTCAAAATTCCCTTTGACATTGAAAATTTAGGCTTAATATCCTCCCCATATCTTATAACCAAGAAAATATTATTTTTTGGTCAATCATAAGTTAGAAAACAACTTTACATGTTTTATGTTTAATTGTGATAAAGACAGAATTTTACTTTTAACTCTGTAGCTAGGAAAATCAAAGTCAAGATTGCAAAACCTAATACTATTTCATCATATATATATAATATATGTATATATGCATATGTGTATGTATATATGTATATATATAATAATTTCCTCTAAGTTCATTTCCTCTGAAGCCTCATAACACCTGGGAATGCATAAAGATTTATGAACTGGGCCATTTAGGAGAGTTATCAGGCTCAGATTCCCATACATATATAGGAAATATCAATGTGGCTCTTAATCAAAAACATATTCTCAATGTGCTCATGAAATAGCAAAAAATGAAATGAAACAATTTTCTCAAGCACTGGAGTTGTTATTACCTTATTTTCAATTCCATATGTCAAATGGAATCTTGAAAGAATCAGACATAACACTGGAAAGTACTTTAGAAAAAGGGGGCGGAGGAGCTCTCTATTAGTATGATGATAAAACTAGGTGAACAAACACCTCTTTTCTTCCTTTAATTTTCTAGTATGACTTCTTGCCTACAGGTAAAAGTATAAATTACTAGCAGAAGCAATTGAGTATCTAGGTATCTGTCTGTTAGTTTATGGCTACCCAGCCAAATGCTCAACTATGTTTCATCTTATTACCTCCAATGGAAAGCGGAGAAATAAAACAATAAAAAAGTGACAGGTGTAGAGTTAAAGAACTACTAAGGTAGTATTATCACAATCTCAAAATATTTTTATCTATAGGAAAATCTATGGTCAATCATTTCTGTCATTATATCAAAATGATTATTTTTAAAATGTCCAGGTAATTGGATGAAATTTTCACTTTCTGTTTGATGATTTAGTAAAATGTAGATAATGCTTAAATCCATTCTTAAAAAGAAATGGTTCATTAATGAGTCATGAATTAAAATCTGGAATATTTTAAGTATAAAGAAGTTTAAATGCAATATTCATTATCAAGTTTCAGGCTAAGTTAGAAATTTCTAAAATTGCTTAATTTGGGTACTTGTGTAAGGTCATGCCTCACTCTCAGTCTTGTGAGGTAAGACATTTTTAGAAATGCATCTGGTCTAGATGGATATGTTTGATTAGAGCAAATGGTTTTAAACAATTGTAAGAGTAAGAAATGTTAGTTCTTGAAATTACTAGTAATTATTGATTCTAAGTCAGGGAAAAGAAGAATTTTGAGAAAACAGAATTTGTCATGATGTAATTTTATGTTCATTTGCTCATTGTTTAAAATGCCAGTTTAAAAAATACCAGATAACAAGTTGAATATATCTGCGAAGGGTTTAGGGAAACCTTCAAAATGTGTCCACAATTAGTCTCTCTGGCTCTGTTTCTGGTTAGGATGACTTTGAGAAATGATATAATCATTGTTCCCACAAACTAGAGCCTACGCTGGTTGAAACCATTTTCTGGTACCC
This sequence comes from Myotis nattereri, assembly GCF_964212035.1. Taxonomy (NCBI): domain Eukaryota; kingdom Metazoa; phylum Chordata; class Mammalia; order Chiroptera; family Vespertilionidae; genus Myotis; species Myotis nattereri. Next base: position 23,962,240 of record NC_138088.1, read on the forward strand.
AACTCTTTGAATAAGAATGTCTAACTCCGTTCCATTTATTCTGATCAACTACCTGCAGCACTACTGTCCACCACATTCACCTCTGCTTGGATTTGACAGATACTGGCCAGAAATGGTATGTTTTGTAACCTCGCCTGATAAACTGGTCAGATGATGGGGTGTGACCAAGCCGTTTCAAGACCTTCATGCCAGACTGCTACTTGGCATCCTGGGGTTGAGGATGATAAAAGGCAGTGGGCCAAGAGAGGTGGAGGTCACTAATTAATGTGGGCTCCTTGTGCACAGGGCTTATGTCTGTCTTATTCCCCACATCACAAGTTTCTAGAACATTCTTAATAAATATTTAATGAACAAATAAATGAATAATATAGGCATACCTTGCAGATATTACAGGTTCAATTCCAGACTACGATGCAAAGTGAATATCACAATACAGTGACTCATACTCTTTTGGCTGTTAAAGGTTTTTGCCCTCATTTTTTAAAATTGTAATATCTGGGACTTTCAATAAAACAAAGAGCAATAAAATGAAGTATGTCTATATTAAGGAGAAAGCAAGAGTAAAAAGAAAAAAACAAAGAAATGCCACCACAATGTACCTTTCTCCTCATAAAACTCTTTTTCAATCCACATCATGATTTTCTTTCTTAGACAGTCAAGGAAAACAATAGAAACTTTTATAAAACATTAATCATGTGAACATGTGATAGAGGGTACATAATCTATCAATTCCTGTTTCCTTGGCAAACATTACTCTATTCCCCAGGAGATGGATAATTAGCTTCACAGTCTTTCTGAACACAGTGTGCCAGGGATTCACTACTGGTACTGTCACTGCTAAGTGAGAGAAAACCTAGCCATTGCCAATGTGGATTGGTCTTCTAAAACCAACACCGACTTCACAACAAAAACACGAGCAACAAAGTAGATAAACTGGACTTCATCAAAGATAAAAAACGCACACAAATCTTTGTGTTTCAAAAGATAACATCAATAAAGTGAAAATATAACTCATGGATTTGAAGACAATATTTGCAAATTATATATATGAAGGGAGACTTGTACCTAGATCAGCCGTGGGCAAACTACGGCCCGCGGGCCGGATCTGGCCCGTTTGAAATGAATAAAACTAAAAAAAAAAGACCGTACCCTTTTATGTAATGATGTTTACTTTGAATTTATATTAGTTCACACAAACACTCCATCCATGCTTTTGTTCCAGCCCTCCGGTCCAGTTTAAGAACCCATTGTGGCCCTCGAGTCAAAAAGTTTGCCCACCCCTGACCTAGATTATAAAAAATAACTATTAAAACTTAGCAATAAAAAGCCAAATAACCCAATTTAAAAATGGGCAAAGTGCAGGTGATGTGTTGTGGAATCATGGACCTGAAACTTGTATAATTCTGTTAACCAGTGTCATCCCAATAAAAAAAAAAAAAAATGGGCAAAGGATCTGAATAGATATATAGGGTGGGGGAAAGTAGGTTTACATTTGTGAAAACATGTGGCATAATTCATTCTTGTGCTATTATTTAGTAAATATTGTATTATTTTCCATAGAACTCTAAACCTACTTTTGCCCCACCCTGTATATCCAAAGTTATAGCCAAATGGCTAATAGGCAACATCTTTATTTATCAATGTAAACCAAAACCACAGTATACTAGTATACTACTCCACATGCACTTGGATGGTTAGAATAAAAAAGGCAGATAAGGTATTGATAAGGATGTGGAGAAATTGGAACACTCATATACTGATAGTGGGAGTGCAAAATGGTCTGGTCATATTGAAAAACAATCTGGCAGTTTCTGTAAAAGGTTAAACATAGAGTTACCATATGCTCCAGTAACTTCACTCCTAGGATATACCTCATGGAAACATATGTGCACACAAAAAATTATACACAAATGTTCAGGGAACTGGAGTGAGCAGGAGCGAGCAGGAGGCTTGCACTGCCCCTGGCGATGGAGGAAGCCAAGCTTCCCGCCTGCCCTGGCCAGCTCTGAGCTCCACTCAAGGCAACAAAGTTTCAACTATAGAAGATAAATAAACCCCAGATACCTGCTTCCAGCCAGCATAGCCTCTGCTCAAGGAGGGGCTGGGAGCCTTGGTTGCCAGGGGCAACCTGACCTGTGCTCTGCTTAAGGCTACAAAGTTTCAATTATAGAAGTTAAATAAATCTCAGATACCTGCTTCCAGCCCGCAGTCGTGGCCAGCCTGAAAATGGCCCTCAGCCCCTCACCCAGGCTGGCCAGGCACCCCAGCGGGACCCCCTGAACCCTGAAGGGGTTGTGGCCAGCCTGCAAACAGTCCTCAGCCCCTCACCCAGGCTTTCCAGGCACCCAAGCGGCACCCCCACCCTGATCCGGGACACCCTTCAGGGCAAACCAGCCAGCCCCCACTCTAGCACCAGGCCTCTATCTAATCTAATAAAAGAGAAACATGCAAATTGACCATACCATCGCTACGCCCAAGCCACGCCCACCAGCCAATCAGAGCGACTATATGCAAATTAACCCAGTTACAGAGCTGGAGCAAGCAGGAGGCTTGGTTGCCCCAGAGATGGAGGAAGCCAAGCTTCCCGCCTGCCCTGGCTGGCTGTGAACTCCACTAAAGGCAACAAAGTTTCAATTATAGAAGCTAAATAAATCCCAGATACCTGCTTCCAGCCAGCTCCCACTGGGAGCTTGGGTGGCTGGGGGGCTGTGGCCAGCCTGCAAACAGCCATCAACCCTTCACCCAGGCTGACCACACTCTCAAGGGATGAGGGTCCCTGCTGGGAGGCTTGACCAGCCTGCAAACAGCCATAAGCCACTCACCCAGGCTGGCCAGGCACCCCAGCAGGACCCCCCTCCTGAAGGGGGTGTGGCCAACCTTAAAATGGCCCTGGGCTGCCAGAGGGATGTCTGACTGCCAGCTTAGGCCCAATCCCCTGGGGAGCGGGCCTAAGCCAGCAGGTGGACATCCCCTGAGGGGTCCCAGACTGCGAGAGGGCACAGGCCTGGCTGAGGGACCCGCCGAGTGCACAAATTTTTGTGCACTGGGCCTCTAGTATTTTAATAAAATAAATGAATGTAAAATAAAAATGATATAAACTCTTATAAAAATCAATTTCAGTTTAAAAGACTCTCAGAATATTTTTTCTACTTTTCGCCTAGACAGGCCTTTTATTCTCTTTGTACAAAGACATTAGTAATGTCTAAAGATTACAAAGGTTATAGAGGAAAGGACTTTGTTTTAACAAAAAGTTGCTGAAACACTGAGACTTCAACAGAGGCACGTGCCGGTGTATACGTATCCAATCATACCCTCAAATTTATAATTTATACACACACACACACACACACACACACACACACACACACACTCTATAGCAAACAGCCTGAGACACTGATCAACAGGTTGGGCATCTTTATTCATTTAAGTCAATCCCAGCCAGTTTTTGAATAGTCTCCTAAGGGTTTTATGACCAGGACCAATTAGACAGTATTGCTTTATTAATTGTTAAAGCCTGCCAATAGTTTGGTGAATTACAAAGCTATCACATCAGTACATGAGTGATAGTCGGCAAAAAGACAACAGCAGTAACAAAAGCACCCAGTGTACCAATTATAAGAAAATGAAAAAAATAACTGATCCAAAGTAGTCATGGAATCATTATAGGGGAAAATACGCATACTCTAATTTCTGAATATTTTGCATATAGAAGGGAGTCAAGAACATAATAAGAATTCAAGAAGTGATTGAAATCCCTTCACTCCCCCCAGTGTACACACTAGGATCACTATAATACCTTAGGGGCTCTAAGAACACTTCTTTATAGAGATTACACCCAACAAAATATCAAACACATAAATGTTACCCACACCCTACCTTCCCAGTAAAGATAAGAGATAGAGATACAGCTATAGACACACACACACAGATATGTAAGTCTACATCTATCTGTCTATAGATCTGGAAAAACAACTTGAAAGTCTTTATAATAATTTTCTTAATTTGTGATTTGCTACATGAATTAGTGCGAGTTATCTGTGAAGTCCATCGTTATGATTATTACAATAGCTTTATTAACTCTGTTTCATGTACTCACAACTGTTAACCTACTTTTGCCAACCTCTGTATAATGAGAAAGACATGTAGAATAAATGTGTATTCAGTGTCTACTCAGGGCACTCTTCTAGGGTTAATTAACCTGGCTCCTTTGCTCTGTCTTGGCAATTTTGTATTGGTACCTGTTGCATGACATCCATGCATGTTTTCTTCTCTTCCCTCCTCTTCCTGTACTGTACCACCAGCTTCTGGTGAGGCAGCAGCATTATCCTCCCACTGAAAGCAACTCTGATATTCCACAGCACTGATTCACTACATTTTTTAAAATATCAGTTTTCTGCTGTAACATTTTTTAGTGGCTATAATTGTCACATAGCCATTATGATTACGCTGCATTCTGCAGGTCTCTTATGCAACCAACATCCTTTTCATTCAGGTTTTTTCTCCCCTTTCCTTGGTGAAAATGTATTTGGATTCGTGAAATATGTTCTTGGACTCGGCAGTTTTAAAAAGATGAAAGCAATGTGTTCCTGTCCCTTTTATTGACAGCAGCTCTATGAAGTTGTTACTCTTGCATCGGGTCATTTTGGTGTCCAGCACAGTGGCCAATGAAGGGCCTTCTTGTCTGCAAGTATTAATAACAGTGACCACACATCAAGAAGGACTCACCCTGAAATAAAACTCGAGTGTTTTGATTTAAACAGTCTCTTGTACTTTTCCATCATATAGTTAGTAAAGCCAAAAATGCAAGGCAATAAAAATATCCATGTAGTATTATATAAGACTACAGAAGTACTAGATCAGTATAGAAAAAAGGAAATGAGAGATAGGGACAGTGTGCCCCATGTTCACTAATACACATATTTATTAGCACACATTCTAACCATGTTTTCTTGTTAGCACGTAATTTCTTTAAGGTCAGACACTTCTTTCATACATCTTCCTGTAAGCCTGCAAAGCATGTGTGCGCATGCTATTTTTATGTTTTTATTTTGTTTTCATTTTCCTTTATTAGAGGTTAACATTAAATCCTTCAAAAAGGATAGAAAATGCACATAGAAAGATGTATTTTTCCAAAATACATGGGAAATCACTTTGAGATTTGAACCAGGAGCTGCTATGTTCACACATCCATTAATCTCTGTTGCTCTGTTATAGGACAAGTGACAGTGCGTGGGAGGAACACATGGCCAGTTGCCAGACAGGCCTGCTGCTTACCAAGTGTCATAGAGCAACCTACTTAACCCTCTGAGCCTCAGATTTCTCACCTTGGGGACCAGGTGATAATGCCTACACTTAAAGTTGATGAGAAGAGGAAATGAGATAACATACATATAAAGCGCATGCACAAATATCCTCTAGTTCATACAGGGTTCGCAATAATGGTTAACTATTAGTATCACTGATTATTGACTCGCAAGTTATTTTCAAAATAACTGTTTTAAAATTCTAAACCTAAAATATTGCTGCCTAGAACTACATCTTCTGAACTCTAATGGCTATTTATCAAGTTGGCTAAGTAAGATTTCAATGATAAAGATTTTTTAAAATCAAATTCAAGTTCAGCAAGGTGACTTTAAGGTTGCTGAGGAGAAGCGTCTTGCCATTCCACTATCTCTCAGCCAATCAATCATTTTAAGTTAAAGGGCCATGTTTCTTCCACCGAGTGGCAAAAGAGAGGCTGTACTTTTACATTACACAACATGCACACACCACACTACAATCAACTCACTCATGCTAGATGGTGAACAGTGCCATTGAGGAAATCAAAGGAGGAAAGGGGATAGATAATGTTGGGAAGGGAGACTGCTATTTTAAATAAGGTAGTCAAGGAAGCAGTGTCATTTGAGAAAAACCTGAAAAAACTAAAAAGTCTACTCATTTGCATAAAATTAAGGACAACTATTCCAGGCGGAGGGAAGAGATCATGCCAAAACCCCTAAAGAAAAGTGTGCTTTCCAGAGAAGGGAGAGAAAGAAAAGCAACAAGGGCAGCATGGTTGGAGCCAGTGGCCAAGCTGAGGTCAGAGAGGGAGGAGGGCCCTGATTGTGAAGGGCCTGCTATAAACATGGACTTATTATACACAAGGTGTAAAACCAATAGAGGTTTCTAGCAGAAGAGCAAGATAACCTTGCACATTATTTGAAAGAATCGCTATAGTTTCTCTGTGGAGACTGACTCTAGAATGTCAGGGTGGAAGCAGAGAGACCAGGTTAGATTATCGACAAATATCAAGGCAAATGACAAGTTGGTGAGTAGAGAAACTGATGAAAAATATTTGGATTCTGGATATATTCTAAAGACAGAAATGAAGGAGTTACGAACAGAAAGAATGTGTGATTACCTAAACCATAAGCCCAAGAGCTTTCCTTTGTGCAACATGACAAAAAATATAGACTTTTATTCAGACAGGTAAGGCTGATAGGAAGTTTGGAGGAAAGATTAGGAGGTCAGTTTGGAACGTGTTGGTTTTGGGGTTTCTATTATATGTCCAAGTATTTAATAGAAAGTTAGAAATTTAAGTCTGGATTTCATGAGAGAGATGCAGGCTAGAGATACAAATTCAGACATCAACAGCATACAGATGATATTTAAAACCTTGAGAATGAGTGTGATTCTCTGGAGAGTTGTAGGTATTAATGATGTTGAGTCTACCAATCCATGAACATGGTATATTCTTCCGCTCGATTATGTCTTCCTCTCTTTGTTCAATGTCGCATAGTTTTCTGAGTACAGGTCTTTTACTTCCTTAGTTAAGTTTATTCCAAGGTATCTTAATTTTTTTTTGTATAGTGGTAAAGGGGATTGTTTTTGTTGTTTGTATTTCTGTGAGTTCATTATTGGTGTATGTGGCTTTTTTATATACATAGATTTCTGGGTGTTAATTTTGTATCCTGCTACATTGCTGAATTCATTTCTTAAATCTAGTAGCTTTTTTATGGTGTGTTGAGGGTTTTCTATGTATAAAATCATGTCATCTGCGAATAATGATAGTTTTACCTCTTCTTTTCCAATTTGGATGTCTTTTATTTCTTTTTCTTGTCTGATGGCTATGACTAGCACTTCCAGTACTATGTCAAACAGGAGTGGTGAAAGTGGGTATCCCTGTCTTATTCCTGTTCTTAGGGGAAATGGTTTTAGTTTTTGCCCATTGAGTATGATGTTGGCTATACGTTTGTCATATAAGGCTTTTATTATGTTGAGGTATGATCCCGCTATTCCCACTTTGCTGAGAGTTTTTATCAAGAAAGGGTGTTAGATTTTGTCAAATGCTTTTTCTGCATCAATTGATATGACTATGTGATTTTTCTCTCTTTGTTTATGTGATGTGTAACGTTTATTGATTTGCAGATACTGTACCATCTTTGCATCCCTGGAATAAATCCCATTTTGTCATGTTATTTTATATTTCTGATGAAATGCTGGATCTGATTTGCTAAAATTTTGTTGAGGATTTTAGCATCTATGTTCATCAGTGATATTGGCCTCTAATTCTCTTTCTTTGCAGTGTCTTTATCTGGCATTGGGTTTAGGGTAATGCTGGCTTCATAGAAAGAGCTTGGGAGAATTTCTTCCTTTTGAATTTTTTGGAATAGTCTTCTTTGAATGTTTGGTAAAACTCCCCTGTGAAGCTGCCTGGCCCAGTGTTTTTGTTTGCTGGAAGTTTTTTTGATTACTGCTTCAATTTCCTCCATAGATTTTTATTCTTTGTCCTGATTCACTTTTGGAAGGTCATATTTTTCTAAGAATATGTCCATTTCTTCTAGGTTGACCAGTTTGTTGGAATAGAGTTGTTCATAGTTTTTTTTTTGTTTTTGTTTTTTACAATCCTTTGTATTCCTGTGGGGTCTGTTGTTATTTCACCTCTTTCATTTCTGATTTTGTTTATTTGGGCCCTCTCTCTTTGCTTCTTGATGAGTCTAGCTAGAGGTTCATCAATCTTGTTTATCCTTTCAAAGAACCAACTCTTGGTTTTATTGATAATTTGTTTTTTGTTTTGTTTTTTTGGTCTTTATGTCATTTATTTCCACTCTGATTTTTATTATTCCCTTCCTTCTGCTCACTCTGAGCTTGTCTTATTGCTCTCTTTCTTTCTTTAAGATGTAGAGTTAACATATTGTTTGTGGATAGTTTTTATTGCGCGCTAACAGGTGGCGCAGGCCATTTTTGCTAATTTTTTGGGCAAATGGCAACGTTCAGTAAAATTACAATAACTTTAGTTTACGTATTTATATGTTACCCACATTCTACCGCTAGTCTATAAAAAACGTATTAATACGTGTCCCGCGCTCGACTACCAGTCAACACTACCAGTCAATATAAAATGTACAAATATGTTTCCCGCATACAATGTGTTAAATAATTTATTACCAGTTTTTCTTGGTTTTTGAGGTAGGCCTGTAATGCTATGAATTTCCCTCTCAGGACTGCTTTCACTGTTTCCATAAATTTTAAATTGTGTTTTCATTGTCATTTGTTTCCAGGATATTTTTTTGTTTCTTCTTTGATCTCTTTGGTAACCCAATCATTGTTTAATAACATGCTATTTAGTCTTCTAGTTTTTGAATTTTTTTGTAGTTTATTTCTAATATTATGCCATTGTGATCTGAGAAGATGTTTGATATGATTTCTATCTTCTTAAATTTAAAGAGACTTTGCCCATGTTCCAATATGTGGTCTATCTTTGAAAATGTCCTATGTGCACTTGAGATAATGTATATTCTGTAGCTTTGGGGTAAAATGTTCTGAAGATGTCAATTAATTCCATCTGATCTAGTGAGTCATTTAGGATTGCTGTTTCTTTGCTGATTTTTTTGTCTAGAGGATTTATCCAGTGATGTCAATGGGGTATTAAAGTCCCCTGCTCTGCTTGTATTGCTGTCAACCTCTCCCTTAATATCTTCCAGAAGTTTTTTTTTTTTTTTTTTTTATGTATTTGGGTGCTCCTGCATTGGGTGCATATATGTCAATACCTTTAGTAGTATTATGAAGTGGCCTTCCTTATTTCTTGTTATGGTCTTCGCTTTGTGGTCTATTTTGTCAGATGGACATCAGTATTGCAACCCCACTTTTTCACTTCCATTTGCCTGAAATATATTTTTTCCATTCCTTCACTTTCAGTCTGTATGAGTTCCTTGTTCTGAGGTGGGTCTCCTGTAGACAGCATATATATGGGTCATGGTTTCTTATCCATTCAGCCACACAATGGCTTTTGATTGGAACATTTAATCCATTTATGTTTAAGGTTATTATCGATAGGTACTTGTTTGTAGCCATTTTTATTTTTTGTGCCTGTGTTCCTTCTTCCCTTTCTATTTATTCTTTTTACAACAGTTCCTTTAGCATTTCTTGCGTTGCTAGCTTGGAGTGATAAACTCCCTTAGCATTTTTTTGTCTGAGAAGGTCCTGATTTCCCCTTCAATTCTGAATGACAGCCTTGATGGATAGAGTATGCTTGGATTCAGTCCCTTGATTTGCATCACTTTGTATATTTCATTCCATTGACCTACTGGCTTGATGTGTTTCTGTTGATAGATCATTTGATAATCTAATGGGAGAGCCTTTGTAGGTAACTCTCTGTCTCTCTCGCAGTCTTTAAGATTCTCTCTTTGTCGTTAACGTTTGCCATTGTAATTACCAAGTGTCTTTGTGTGCGTTGTGTTCATCTTGTCTGGGACTCTCTGTGTGACTTTTTTCTTCCCCACATCAGGGAAGTTTTCTGTCCTTATTTCTCCAAATAGGTTTTCTAATCCTTGTTTCTCTTCTTGTCCCTCTGGCACCCCTGTTATTAGTATGTTACTTTGTTCCATGTTGTCCCACAGCTTCCTTAGGCTCTCTTCCTGCTTTCTAATTTTTTTCTCCAATTGCTATTCAGATTGAGTGTGTTCTTCTTCCCTATCTTCTAACTCACTAATTTGGACCTCTGCTTCTTCTAGTCTAGTGTTGAAACCTCCCATTGTGTTTTTTATTGTAGCTATATCATTCTTGATTTCCTCTTCATAAGTTATGATTTTCTCATCCATCCAGTTTATGAACTGTATGACCCTTATTCTGAATTCTTTTCCTGACATATTGCATGCCTCCGTTTCATTTAGTTCCTTTTCTAGCTATTCCTTTTCTTTCCTTGGTGGGTTGTTCCTTTGAATCCCCATTTTTGCTGTCTCTTTCTGGCCCTGGGCACCCTGCTTGGGTTTTGAGAGTTTGAAGACCCTATCAGGGCAATGGTCTGGAAATCGTTAGCCCAGAGGCTGGGTCTGCCTTGAGTCTCATGCCTTTAATGTTTCTGCTCTGAGTTGTATCCCATTCTCCCAAGGATCGGACCCCTCAGTTGTCTACTTCAGATGCTCGGGGTGGTGGGAGCACGTGCACAGTTCCTCTGTTGTGCGACTCCCTGTGAGGACCCAGAGCCCTCTGGCATGTAATTTGCTGTGCAACCCTGGCACCCATGGCAGGGTGGGACCCTAGGCCCTCTGGCAGCGTACTTGTAGTGCCATCCTGTGACCCCTGGCTTGCTCCACGTCACCCCAACAGTGCTTTCCTATGGCCCAGAGTGAGGCATGTGCTAGGTTGCTCCAAGTAGCCCATGCAGGACTGTCCCAGGGGTCGGGGAGAAGTGAGTGCAGGTTTCTCTGGGTTTCACAGTCAGAACTCCTCTGTGGCCTGAGTGGGACACACTGGATTACTCCAGGTTACCCCCAGCAGCAAGAGCCTGGGCTCTGGGTAAAGTGGATTCGGGTTGTTCTGGGTCTCACAATCAGAGCTCCCCTGTGGCCTGGACTGGGGCATGCTCTGGGTTGCTCCAGGTCACCCCAACAGCAGGTCCCAGGGCTGGGGTTGGAGCAGGCATTGGGTGTCTCCAGTCAGGCTAGCAGCACAGTCCTGGGTCCAGGGCAGGGGTGGGGCACAGGGCTCTTCACCACCCCCCTGGCTTGCACTCACTGTGGGGTCTTAGAGCTGGATCCTAGGGCACTGGGTCCCAACAGGCTGGTTAGGTGGCCTGGTGCAGGAGCTCACTCTGGCAGCATGTGCTCCCTGCAGATGTCTGGGAGAATGCAGGGAGGTACTGTGCCACTCACTGCAGGGGGATGGTGATGGTTCCTTGAGGGTTATGGCTGGCAAGAAGCATTCTCTAGGTGTCCTCTGCCCTTCCTTATTGAAAACAGTCTCCTTGGCTGGGTCTAATTTGTTAATTAGGGTGGATGTTCTTCAATTTAGTTGCTTTTCTGACTTGGCCCTAGGAGGAGGTGCACACACTGTTGCCTATTCAGCCACCATTTTTCTCTCCCCTAGAATGAAGTTTTTTAATAGGAGAAAGGGAATTAGAGATAGAAAGTATTGACCATTTTTCTAGGCAATTTTCTATAAAGAGAGGCTAAGAAATGAGGCCAGGTGAGAAGTAGAATGTGAAGTCAAGAAGACTTCTGTGTTGGTGGTTTTTCTATTGTGTGTTGTTGTTGTTTTAATTTTTGTGGGGGGAGGTGTTTTTTGTTTCTTTGTTTTGTTTTTCAGGGAGAGCAATCTCTCCCTTTCCCACTCGTTCCCTGCATTGTGAGGATAAGCAGGATTACACTGTTGAATTGTAGATGGAACTGATGGAAGCTGACTCAAAGTTTTTACAAATAAAATCTTTATGAAAATCTTTCTTTTCAAATAATTTTGGTTATAAACACTCCCTGACTCCCATGTGAAGGAAATACCATTAAGAAAAAAATTCTAAGATTGTCCTTTGGCAATTGGATCTGTCTTAAGTATCACAGAAACCATTAATATCTCCTAGCTACTTATATTCATCAGGCAGTGCTTCTGTTATTGTTATTGTTTAGAACCCTGAGGATGAGAAAATGCTTATTCCAGCCTGGAGAAATCATTGCCATCTTAATCTCTGCCTCCTTGTCATCAGACCTTAAGGGACTTCCTATTTCTGATGGTTCAGAAATGCTGAGTTACATGTCCCTAAATCTGACATGTTGCTTACTGATTTACAAAAAGTCATTCAAACTATATTGCTACTACTGCCATAGAATTTCCTAGTCTCATCAATGAAGAGAATTAAAATTATCAAGAGGAACTTTTTAAAACAAGAATCATTAAATCATAGTAACATGTGATGGTTAAACATATTCGTTTTTAATGTGTCAAACACAAAATATTAAGACATGTGTTTTATGGAGGCTCTTAAATTTTGCACTTTCTTTGAAAGTTTATGCTAAATTACTTGGCCTTTTTATGTTTCATTCTGACAATACAAACTGAATAAGAAGAAATATGTTCACCAATTCCTTAGGCTAACACAGCATACTAATCTCAAAGTGGCAGACATAAAACCTTTGAGTCAATAGTCCATCTTCACTTTATACATGAATATATTTATGGTCAAAGACCAAAGAAATGATTCAGTCACAGAGCAAACAATCTCCTAGTTCAACTTATTTTCAGTACAATATGCCATCAGGATCCTGTGACTGTTTCCTCACTCTAACCAACTGAAGAAATAAAGAAAACATCATATGTATTCTCTCTCCAGAATGCCATACAATCAGTTTGACTTTGTCCCCCCTACTGGACATACTAGGTATTAGCAGCATTCAGGAGAAACAAAACCATAGTACCAAGCTGGAAAACAAAGTGCAACTTCTGGTTTCCCATTCCTGGGCTTTCTTGATTGAATCCTCTTTTATCCAACTAGGTGTGCGAAAATTGAACTCTGTGCTACAGAATAGAGGCCTACACATACCACAGAAGAAAAAAAATTTGATTTCTCACTGACTCAGATTACATGTATGCTATGCTTCTCTTTTACCTATAACCTCCATTAAAAGCAATAGGAGCTCCAAACTGCCAAGAAATTGGTGGATGTGAGTAAATTTAAATGAGTAATATGGAAAGAGCCAATTAATGCCTTGTGGAAAGTTGAATGTCAATGTGCTCTCAGTGATGTACTAAAAAAAAAAAAAAAACAGCTGCTTTCAATGGACAGGTTTTTCCCACCACACTGGCCCCCAGTCAGTCTCCAATTTATTGAATGAATTCTAATAACCGGAACTACATTCCTCACATCTCATACCAATGCGGCAGGGGGTGTTTCATCTCTCCTATCTGTGCTATCTCCTCCATTGGTACATTTTTCCTAGATTCTTACCCAAAGCAAAGAGAAATGTAAACTACAGTGACTGGCATTTCAAAGAATTAGAGTCACCGCACTGAGCTGAAAGGTACTTTATGAGCAATGGAAGTCATCAAATATAGAAACACATTAGCAATTTTGTCCCTTGCCAAGAGTACTTAGTTTTCAAAATGGAATCTTAAAGACTCCTTGTACCCTGCATGACCCTTCATTTCCGAGGTTGTACTGGCAGATCATTGAGAGCCATCCAGCTAAGCTGTATAATATTATAATTATACTGTCACATAAGAAGATATCACATGAAATTAATGAAATGCCATTCACCTCAGAAAAGAGCTGTGAAAGCTTAGAGCACTCTCCCGGGGTACACTTTTTCTATATCAAATCTGTCTTAAGAAAAGAAAAAAACAAGAAAGAAAAGCTCAAATCATAACATAAAGTACAATTCAAGAAACAATTTTGCTAAATGCTTTCCTTTGTTTGTTTTCCTTAATTTGAGGATATTAAATTTCCTCTAGTCTCTCATAAAAGAGGATTGTTTAATTAAAATCAATAGGAAAAATTATAAAGAGCAAAATTAAAAACAAAGAAACATGAAAATGCTGTATCTCAGAAATATTCATTACCCTCCACTGGTCTCCAATTACAAAGTAGAAAAACAATTAATTCTTTTGGGATCCCAGAACTCAATGTGCTCTCTCCAAATACAAAATATATATTTTTTCTTTTTGGGTTTTTTTTTCTTTTTGAGGGTTGCATGTATGAAATTTAAATAACTACATCTAGTTACGGTATGCAGGAAAACAATATGCACACAACATCAAGCAAGTGGTTAAATTTCAATAACAGCTATACTCATTTCAACCTCTCAAGATGAGTCCTCTTGATATCAGTTTTAAGTAAACCAAGTAGGAAGAATATTCAAAACAGCATTTGCCTTGCCCTGGCTGGCTAACTCAGTTTGCTGGAGAGTCATCCCACACACCCACACACCAAAAGAGGTTGCAGGTTCGATTCTCAGTTGGGACAAGTACAGGAGGCAACCGTTCTCGTTCTCTCTCTCTCTCTCTCTCTCTCTCTCTCTCTCTCTCTCTCTCTCTCTCTCTCTCTCTGCAATAAAAACTTATCCTCTGATGAGGTTAAAAAAAAAAGCATCTGCCCTTTTTTTAACCTATCTCCTATCTGACTTCTTGTTTAACACTGACATTTGTCTCCCACCTTTTCCTTTGTTTACGAACACTTTGTTATCCAATTACTTATTTAATTCCAATGCTTGCTGTGTACATGTTATATTTGGATATCCGGGACACTATTCTACTTATTTAGTAATGGGACTTCTTTACCAAATATTTGTTGCCTTCCTTGTATGTGACAGAGGTGGGCTAAGCACTGGAAATACGAAGCTAAACAAAATAATTTTCCTTGCCCTTAAGAGCTTAGAGTACAGTATAAGAAGTTCCCAACAGCCCTAGTTGGTTTGGCTCAGTAGATAGAGCTTCAGCCTGAGGAATGAAGCATGCCAGGTTCAATTCCAGTCAAGGGCACATGCCAGGGTTGTGGGCTTGATCCCCAGCAGAGGGTGTGCAGAAGGCAACTGAGCAATGATTCTCATCATTGATGTTTCCATCTTTCTTTCCCTCTCCCTTCCTCTCTGAAATCAATAAAAATATATTTAAAAAAAGAAGTTCCCAACATATATTTCTTTATAAGAATAAGAACCACTTTTACATATCAAATAAGTGCCACCCCACATATTAGGGTAGTTATACTTTTACAAGAGAAAATACAAGGAAAGCAAAGCTACTATGAAATGATTGTCTCTTAAATTAGTTGACATTTAATTAATCATAGCATCTATATTTAAAACTAAGAGAACTGCATTGGCCAGGTAGCTCAGTTGGCTAGAGCATCATCCCAACATGCTAAAGTTGCAGGTTCCATGTAGGGTCAGAGCACATACAAGAATCAACCAAATGAATGCATAAATAAATGGAACAACAAATTCTCTCTCTCTCTCTCTCTCTCTCTCTCTCTCTCTCTCTCTCTCTCTCTCTCTCTCTCCCTCCCTCCCTCCCTCCCTCCTGGTATGTGTTGTTTTTGATAACTGGTATCTATTAAAATTTCCATCATTACATTCACAGACAATAGCTGGAGATCATTTCAGAGTCTAGTTATTGAAGGAGGAATTGATAATTGATATCAGTTGAGTCCCAGAGGTTAAAGCATGTGCCTGAAAGAAAGACAGCAACTGATACAGAGCCTGTGGAAAATGAAAATCTAGCCAACAATGAACATCCGTGCATGTAGGATGAACAAACTGTAAACCCAAAAGAAAACGAACTTCATGATTTCACTGTTGCCTAGAGGAGTTCTTGGAATGTTTTAGACACTAAATGAATACTTACTGAAGTCATTAACTATTGTAAAAATTTTAGGATAAGATGAAGGGAGGAAAGCCATTTCAAACCCCACATCTGTGGATAAAGAATCACACACAGCTCTTTTATCCAAATCTGGAAAAATACAGAAAGAAATTTGATTTTTCCCACAATGCAGAGCAAAATTCAAACTACCACCAAAAGCTGTCCATTTCTCAGCTTTATTCCAAAAGTTTTGACTGTGCCACTCTTACTAAAACATAATATTTTGATACCTCTGTCTTTCTTCACTTTTTTTTTCTGATTATCCTCCATTTATACCACTGGTTTAGTTCAAAGAAACTATAGAAGCAAGGCTATCTTAGAAAATACAACTCTAACAATTGAACTTCTAATCACACACTAAAGAAAAAAAAAAGCCTACATACCAGAGATGGGTAGACCTGAAAGGTAGATATTAACTCTTAAAACATGGATGAACTCATTTTATGAAAAATATACAAAAACTGTGAAGTACAGGTAAAATGGTATTTATTTTCAATAACAACACACTACGACCCTAATGTTCCCATTTCCACTACACTTTCCAAGAGCATACAACAAATGGCATTTAAAAACACATTTAAATCCTCTCCAGAGAGTATTAAACATTAAAAGCATTAAAGGGTGTCTGTCAAAGAAAAGGATCTTGTGTACAACTTGAAGATTAGTGGTTTCCTTCCCAATGAATTCTAAGAACCAAATTTTCACTTCACCCATATTGCATTCAGCACACCTGTGAATTAATTCATCATGGTATCTCACATTTTCCTTTCTGGTTGGTGTGATATTACTTCTTTCTTTCCCAGTCAGTGATCAGAAGGGTACAATAAGAATGTCTCTTATTCATCCCATGCCTCAGTTTGGTACACAGTCCATCAAAAGGTCACCCACTGAAGCTGTAACTAGCAGGAATCGAGAGGAAATAAATGAGTTTAGTTTTCTGCAGTAACAGCTTCTCAAAAGAATATTGATGAAAATGAAGGTGTTTCCTATGTCCCTTCAAGTATTCCTCACATTTTTACTCAAGGTCTCCCAAAGAACACAGCAGTCTACTCTCTAAAACACGTCTAGAGCACATAAAAAAGTAACAAAACTTGTACACGAAGGATGCTGGCCTACAGAAAGCTAACTTGGTCTGTGAGTGAGGAATCTATAAGGAAGGGGTATCCTGTCTCCATTGATTCTTACTGACATGAAAATATTCTAAATAAATCAGTCTCTCTCGGCAGAGTCTGTATCAGTATTTTTAAAAGCTCCTCAGGAGATTCTAATGTCCAATTATCCTTACAAGTTGTCAAAGTGATATTGCTAAAGGGAACCATTTACTGAAGCTCTCAATGAACTAGGCATTTTCTTGAGGAATGTATACACATTATAATATTTAATCTTTAAAAGAGTTATATATCATCTTTCTTATTTTATGGGCAAGGAAACCTAGAGTCCAAGGGATTAAGTCATTTTCTCAAGATCACACAAATAGTAAAAGACTATTTTAAAATTCAAATTTAGAATTGCTGGATTCCAAGGCCTGGGTTTTCAACTCCATGAAAATGTCTCTCATCATTTTATCTGCTCACGGACAGTTAAATCTTTATTATAAAATGTATTGAATAACTGCATTGACAATTTTATTAAGCTGGGAGCTATGTTTCCCAGAAACTCTTTCCTGTCTGGTGCTGGTTTAGAATTTACATGCGACCTGGAGAAAGAAGGAAGGGATGAAAGCAAAATAGTACAAAATGACTCTCAGATGCCTTCATTAGTAGTTGCATTGTGTGTGCCTGGTGGATTTCAGCTTTCTTTTCCTCCTCTGCACTGCACTCTGCTCTCCTTCGCCAACTGGAGGCTCCACTGACCAAGAGATAACCCAGCTGACCCACAGAGGCAAAAGCTTCCAGAGATTTCTCTTCTAACTCCCCATCTATGTCCCACTTTAGCTGCTGGACAAACTTTCTTCTGCAATCAAATGGTTAGTGACCAGTAATTCACAAAATTGTAAACCCTTGGAAATGTCAGTCATTTTATTTTATCTACTAGAGGCCCGCTACACAAAATTTGTGCACTGGGGGGGTGGGGGGGTGGGGTGGGGTGGGTGTCCCTCAGCCCAGCCTGCACATTCTCCAATCTGGGACATCTTAGGGGATGTCCGACTGCCAGACATCCCTCTCACAATCTGGGACTGCTGGCTCCCAACCGCTTGCCTGCCTGCCTGATTGCCCCTAACTGCTTCTGCCTGCCAACCTGATCACCTCCTAACCACTCCCTGCCAGCCTGATCAATGTCTAACTGCTCCCCTGCCAGCCCGATCACCCCCAACTGCCCTCCCCTGCAGGCCTGGTGTCCCCCAACTGCCCTCCCTTGCTGACCTGGTCACCCCAACTGCCCTCCCCTGCAGGCCTGGTGTCCCCCAACTGCCCTCTCCTACTGACCTGATCCCCCCAACTGCCCTCCCCTGCAGGCCCAATCGCCCCCAAGTGCCCTCCCCTGCCGGCTTAGTTGGCCCCAACAGCCCTCCCCTGCCAGCCCGATAACCCCCAACTGCCCTCCCCTGCCAGCCCGATAACCCCCAACTGCCCTCCCCTGCAGGCCTGGTCCCCCCAACTGCCCTCCCCTGCTGGCCATCTTGTGGCAGCCATTTTATGATGACATAGGGGCGGCCATCTTGTGATGACATAGGGCGGCCACATTGTGCAAGGGTATGATGGTCAATTTGCATATTATCGCTTTATTATATAGGATATTAATGGGCATATCAAGGCATTTAATTATTGTTTTAATTTGAATCCCCATGATAATTACTATAGTTGAGCAATTTTCCCTATTATCAATTGGCCATTTAGCTATTCTTGTCTTTGAAATGCCAGGTCAAATCTCTTGTCCATTATTCTGCTGAACTTTCTGTCTTTTTCATGTTGACTTGTAGAATATTTTTTTTATAATATGAATATCAGCTCTTTACTGGATATATGTGTTATAAATACCTTCTCCAACCTGTATAAAGTTGTTAATTTTATAAAGTCAAATTGGTCAGCCTTTTTCAATATGGTGAAGCTTTTGCTTTTTCTATCCCAACTCATGATTATAAAAACTTCATGATGTTTTATTTTTCACATTTAGATATACAATCCCCCTGAAGTTAATTTTTGAGAATGTTATGAAACAGAAGTTAACCTATATTTTTTCTTATACACTATTGTTCAAACACCATTTATTAAAAAGCCTATTCTTTCCCCCGGAGTTCTGCAGTGCCAACTTTTTTCAAAAAATAAGTTTCAATATATGCTTGAGGCTCTTCCTGAGCTCTCATTTCTGTTCTATTGATCCAGTAGAATAGACTATCCTCGTGACAATAACATACTTTCTTAATTACTCCTTCTTATCTGATAGAGCAAGTCTTTCCCAGTTTTTCTTCATCAGCTGTATCTTGGGCTTTTTTCCACTTTTATATAACTTTTAGAATTAACTTAAGTTACATACATACACAGAAATTTAGGAAAATACTCTTGTAATCTGATTAAAGTTTCATTGAAAACACCCATCAGTTAGGGGAGTATTGACAGGTTGGCAGTATTGTGTCTTCTAATGTGTGAATGTTGCTCATTCCTCCATTTATTTAGGATTTAAAAGTTTCCTCCCAATAACATTTTATACTTTCTGCATGAGAGTCTGGTATACTTATTTATTTATTACTTAGGATGTGATAGTTTTTAATAAAGTAGTATAGGTAATATCTTTTTAAAAGTACATTGACTGCTAAAATAAATAAAAATAAGAAAAAAAATAAAAGTACATTGGCTGCTATTGATATATACATATTGATCTTGTATCCAGAAAACTTGCTAAAGCTACATTATGTCAAATAATTGATTTGTGGATTCTTTTGAGTTCTATGGATATAAAATACTAGTATATTATCTCATAATAATGATAATCGGATTCTTATCCTTACTTCTTATACCAGTCTTTTTCATTATTATTATTTTCCTTGCTTACAGTTCTGTCTAGGTCCTCCAAAAAAAATGTTAAATATAGAAATGGTCATAGCTGCCATTTTTACTTTACACAAATCTTAAAAAAGAAAGCTTTCATCATTCTGCCAATAAATACGATATTTTCTGTAGGTTTCTTTTAAAGACTTTTTTTTGGGGAAGGGGAGATTAAGAATTTCCTTTCCTTTTCTACATAGTTAAGATTTCATATGTAAATATTTACATATAGATACACTTAAAATATTTAAAATTTATATATTTAAATACTAAATGTTAAAATAATCAAGTTACTTTCCCCCTTTCCTCTATAAATGAACTAAATAACATTAATCAATTTAAAAATATTAAACAAGCTTCTGTTTCTGGAATAAATACAACATGCATGTGTTATAGGACACTTATGATATTGTTGCACTTGCCTGGGGATATTTTATTTAGTATTTTTACATCTATGCCTATGAGAGAAAATAACCTACAACTTTCTTTTTTCATTATTTCAGTTAACAATTCAGATGTAAATCTAATTGTTGCTCCTCTGAAGTCAATCTGTTGATTTTTCACTGTCTGCTTTTAACATTCTGCATTTTTCTGAGGTTTATTGACTGAGGTTTGATATGATTTGGTCCAGAATTCTTTTTTGTTTATCATCCTTATGATTTGTGAAACTTCTTGAGATTATGAGAAATACTCAGTCATTATCTCTTCAAATGTATTTTCTGTCCCATCTATCCTTACTTTTATTCCAGGACTCCCAGGGATGTATGGTAGCCTTCTTGGTGTATCCTTTATGACTATTTCATTTATCCTGAGTCTTTTTCACCCTCCTATCTTTCTGCTCTTAGCCTGCATATTTTGTTATGATCTAGGCCAGCCGTGGGCAAACTACAGCCCGCAGGCCTTGAAATGAATAAAACTAAAAAAAAAAAAAAAACGTACCCTTTTATGTAATGATGTTTACTTTGAATTTATATTAGTTCACACAAACACTCCATCCATGCTTTTGTTCCGGCCCTCTGGTCCAGTTTAAGAACCCATTGTGGCCCTAGAGTCAAAAAGTTTGCCCACCCCTGAGGCTATATTTCATAAAACTCTCTTCAGCTGTATCCTGGTGTTATATCTGCAAGTAGGTTCTTAATTTAGATTATTATATCATTCAATTCTGTTTTTATGTTTGCATTTCTCCATATATTAAAATTCTTTGCCAAACTCTCACTCTTCTCTTAGATCCTA
The DNA here is from genome assembly GCF_964212035.1 of Myotis nattereri. Lineage (NCBI taxonomy): Eukaryota > Metazoa > Chordata > Mammalia > Chiroptera > Vespertilionidae > Myotis > Myotis nattereri. The sequence goes on from NC_138088.1 coordinate 23,983,059, forward strand.
GGATATGATATAAAGTTAGTTCCTATTTTGTATCAGATTACTTTGATATATGAATCCCCTTCTTCTATGGTCATTCTCACGTTTCAGCTCTTTTTTCTTCACACTGTCCTCATTTGTATAAGTATTTTTTATAGAACGTTTTTAGTAAATATTTTGGAAAACTACAAAAAGCAAATGAGGCCTGGATGCTATTTCCACCAGGATTTAATTTGGCTGCTGCTGTCAATAGCTGGGGCCAATATCACACAGGGGTCACTTTAATTCAACTTCAGGGGCAGGAAATGATATAACACTGAGGTACAGCCTCCTTCGGGGACTTGCTGAGCACCAGTTCACATCCAGCCCCGAGGGCACAGCAGCCTTCCCCTGCCCAGGCTTCTCTCAGGGGTCTATCCTGGTTAGATCTTCCTTCACTGTGTTATTCACAATTTAATAACCTCGAGCAGATGTTTTCATATGTTATATCTGTGCTCGGTGGAGAACTGGTATAAATTACTTAGTTTGCCATAATGAGAAATTGAAGTTTGCTAACCCTTTACTTTCGTGATGTTTCGGCAAACTGCTTATCCCCTGTGAGCCTCCATGTGAAAAGGGGAGAGAGTCCCCTATGAAAAGTGCCATTTTTATTTCATCTCAATATGCTTTGTAATGACTCCATTTCCAGTTTAAGGGTGAAATAGGATAACTACCGTTTATGCGTATAGATTTTTATGTGTAAAACATACAAAATAGAAAGTTATATTTATCAGAAAAAAATATACCTTTTCTACTAGAAACACACACACGAACCAACTAAAATAATAGCAAGTGACAGCTTGCCACACAAAATGTTACACAAAAGGAGCTGACCTGAAGAACATGAGCCTGACTCCTTGAAGAGGGCCCCCTCCACACTGAGGTAAAATCTCAAGCAGAGCACGCAAGACAGCACAGCTTCGCAGCAATGTCCACCTCAGACTTCCATTAAGAGTCTCCTGTCTTCTAATTTACCCAAGTGCCTAGTGAGCAGCTGAGCCCTGTGCACCTTGCAGTGAAGGACCTCTTCTTACGGCAACGTAAATCAGACCAGAGCCAGCTCTCCCCTCTGCCTGTTCAATCTCTTTTTTGTTCGGAGGTAAATAGCTATAGAAACTAGAGAAAGAACAATAATTCAATTAAGAAGCCCCCAGGACCCTGGCTTTCCTTCTGGTTTTCAGACAAACCAAAGAGTTTACAAAGGAGAAAAGCTAAAAAAATAGTAAATCAGATTTTGAAATTCAAAGCCGCACTATTCACATTCTTCAAATATAAACTGAGGATTTCTCATACCGACCTTGTAGGCTTATAGGGAGGATTAAGTGATGGGAATTTATTAAAACACTTTCCATAATTCCTGGCACTCTGAGATAAAGAAAATTTGGGCTGTTATTATGATTATAGTATGAAGTACAATGTGTGGATTTTATTCACTTTTTAATTGACTTCAGAGGGGAAGGCAGAGGGAGACAGAGATAGAAACATCAATGATGTTGCCCTACCGGGTTTGGCTCAGTGGATAGAGCATCGGCCTGCGGACTCAAGGGTCCCAGGTTCGATTCCGGTCAGGGGCATGTACCATGGTTGTGGGCACGTCCCCGGTGGGGAGTGTGCAGGAAGCAGCTGGTCGATGTTTCTCTCCCATTGATGTTTCTGGCTCTCTGTCCCTCCCCCTTCCTCGCTGTAAAAAAACAATAAAATATATTTTAAAAAAAGAAACATCAATGATGTGAAAGAATCGTTCATCGGCTGCCTCCTGCATGCCCCACACCAGGGATTGAGCCTGCAACTTGAGCAAGTGCACTGACCAGGAATTGAACCATGACCTCTTAGTTCACAGATCCACATTCAACCACTGAGCCATGCCTGCTGGGCAATATGTGGATTTTAAAAGGGTACCCACATAAAAATTATTGGTTGTCAAAATAATTACTAATCTTATTTCATGTTTACAGAGCTACACATTTTGCAAAGTCTAATTTATTCCTTGGACAAACCCTGTGGAAGCAGCTGAGGCTCAACGCAAAAAACAAACAAACAAACAAAAACAAACAAACAAAAAAACACACACAAAAACTTTGCTTGGAGCTAGAAAATCTGGATTGAAATTCCAACTGTGACATGTGTCAGCCATCAGATTTTGCAAATATCGTCTACTCTCTGCCACAATTTTCTTTTTTTATATATATATATATTTTATTGATTTTTTACAGAGAGGAAGGGAGAGAGATAGAGAGTTAGAAACATCGATGAGAGAGAAACATCGATCAGCTGCCTCTTGCACATCTCCTACTGGGGATGTGCCCGCAACCCAGGTACATGCCATTGGCCGGAATCGAACCTGGGACCTCTCAGTCCGCAGGCCGACGCTCTATCCATTGAGCCAAACCGGTTTCGGCTGCCACAATTTTCTTATGTGCCAACCTTACAGGTTTGTTAGAAATTACATAGCATGCGTAGAAGTGCCCACCTCTATGGGCAGGTAGGCTCACAAGAATGGTTATACTACTAGCTCCATCTCAAGAAAAAGAAACTGAGATTCAGAGAGTTAAATGAGTCATAGTTACTATATGAAAAGGAAATGACAGCGATGAAGATAAAATGCATTTATATCAATATCTATTCCAGCACTCTCCCAAAGGACCGTACTATTTTTTTGAATTGTGAACAAACAGCCTTTAGTATGAAATATATGTTGAATTTTATTCAACTTTCCTATATGATTCAGAAATCATTTTGTGCCTCAATGACCCAATTAGAATACCAACTACATGTATAGCAATATAAATATGAAATCAAGATTCCTAATTATTTACCAGAATGCAACTCACTCAGTATATATCTGAGAAAAGAGAGTTTGTGGGCCATTCAGGGAGTATGTGGATCAAGGTTAGACACTGAACCGACTATGTACTAGAGGCTGTAAGGAACCCTGAAAGTCACTGAGTCTAAAGAAAATCCCAGTATCAGTTTGTTTGTTTGCTTTTCTTTGGTTTCTTCCTCATAAAAGTCATGCACAAAAGAATAATAAGACAGTTAGAAAAACGTTTCAGTTAAGTAGGAACTGGGTCTAATAGACCTCAAACCTTCACAGAGTACCATATAACTTAACAAAAAATATTGAAAAAAGAGACTTAGCTAATTGAAAAAATTGCTTAAAGTATTCTCAAGCATAAAGAAAATTTTCAATGATTAATACATTCTTAGCTGTGAAATTACAACAATCTATAAGGCTTCAAAATGAACCATAAATAAAGTTTCCTGATTGAGCAATTTAATTGTAGCCCTCACCGTCATAATTAGACATTTAAAATTTCCCATTTGCTGAGAAGACCATCTGGCTAACACAGAGCAGGTGAATTCACCTAATTTCCTTACAGAATGAGACTGGACTGTGCTAATAACTACCCTTCATGCCTGGCTGCTTAGGATCCTCACTTTTGTGACCTTTCACCTCTCCTCAGGCCTGAGAGCTGGAGAACCCCATGATTTCATTATAGTAAATTAGATGTCACAAGCTGTTGTGATCTGTCAGCCAAATTTAACAGCAACATTGCAAGACTTCTTGCTATTCTCCAAGAAATCAATAACGCCTCCCTCTGCAGCAGGATCCAGGGCTCAGATCACTTTGTCACATTTCAAGGCAAATGACACTGCATGTGGATATAGGTAATGGACAAAAAGCAAAGTACAGAACTACTGAAACTGCTCAACCCAAGGAGGAGAAATTAAGACCTTGTAATGGAGTTTCTAATTATATTCTCTCCTTCTAATTGTCTTTCAAATGGGCATTCAGAGTCTTTTATGATTTTAGAAATCAGAGGATGGCACCTTCAGGATTCAAGTTAACAAATTTCTGATAAATGGTGATTCGTTTTAAAGTAGCAGAGTTTGCACCTGGACAGATAAATAAATAATCCAGATGGCCTTGTGGCCTGGGGAAGGATTTGAGAAGATAAAAAACCCATTCTCTATTGTCCTATAAATTATAATGATTACATGATGATTGCTGCTATTATAGTTATCAGTTTTATTATGATTTCCAACTCCCAGATGAAACAGAGAGAAAAGTCTTCTGAATGATTCTACAGAGATGGGAGAATTTGATTCACCTCCATTTCTCACCGTAACCTTGAAAGAATTATCTTGTATGAAGGTGAAGAGAACGGGAGATAAAGAGTGTAAATGATGGATCAGCAAACTACACACCACAGATTAAATGCAGCTCACTGCCTGTTTTTGTAAAGTTTTATTGGAACACAAGCAAACTCATTTAGGTATTGCTATGGCTGCTTTGCTACTACACCTGCATAGTTGAGTAGTTCATACAAATATCATATGAACTGCCAAGCCTAAAATATACTGTCTTTATAGGAAAAGCTTGTTGGCTCCTGTCCAAATATGATGCTGAGTTTATCTATCTCTCCCTTTGTACAAATGAAAGTAGTGAAATCTCAACACAAGTGGCCAAACTAAGTTCTATTTTAGGGCAAATTTTGCAAGAGAAGTATTTGCTAGAGGGTAGGGTAGAAGACCAGCCAAAAACATGAAAAAAAAGGATAAAAATACCAGTAAAATACATTGCATTCCAATTATTTACCAAGCACTGTGCTAGGCTGATTACACATTCTATTAGTTTTCGATAGCTACTGTAATGAACACCACGAACTTGCTGGCTTAAAAGACCACGCATTTATTATCTTACAGTTCTGGGGATCAGAAGTCCAAAATGGGTCTCACTGCATTAAAATTATGTCACAGGGATTTTATTGCACTTCACTGAATTGCACTTCACAGATATTGTATTTTTTATAAATTGAGGGTTTGTGGCAACTCCACACCAGCAAGTCTCTTGGTACCATTTTTCCAACAGCATTTGTTCACTTCATGTCTCTGTATCACATTTTGGTAATTCTTGCAACATTTCAAAATTTTTCATGTTCAACATATTTTTATGGTAGTCTATGATCAGTGATCTCTCATGTTACTATTGTAATTCGGGGCACCAAGAACTGTGCCCATATAATAGGGCAAACTTAATTGATGAATGCTGTTCATGTTCTCATTACTATGCCTACTGGCCATTCTTTTATCTCTCTCCCTCAGTTTCCCTCTTTTCTGAAATGGAACAATATTAAAGTTAGGCCAATTAATAACCCTACAGTGGCATCTAAGTGAGAGTTGCACATCTCCCACTTTAAATCAATGATTTAAATGATTAAACTTTGGACGGAATGCATGTTGAAAGCCAAGACAGACTGAAAGCTAGGCTTTTTTTCCCACCAAACATTAAGCCAAGTTGTGAATGAAAAGTAAAAGTTCTTGAAGGATATTGAACTTGCTGCTCTAGTGAACACAGAAATGATAAGAAAGCAAAATGGCCTTATTGCTGACATGGAGAAAGGCTTTGTGGTCTGGATAAAAGATCAAATGAGCCACAACAATCCCTTAAGCCAAACCCTAATCCAGAGCAAGGCCCTAACTCTTCAATCCTATCAAGGCTGAGAGAGGTGAAGAAGATACAGAAAAAATGTTTGAAGCCAGCTGAGGTCAGGAAAGAAGCCACCTCCGTAACATAAAAGTTCAAGGTGAAGCTGCCAGTGCTGATGTAAAAGCTGCAGCAAGTTATCCATAAGATGTAGCTAATGAAATAAGATATAATTAATGAAAGTGCCAACACTAAACAACAGATATTCAATGTAGATGAAACAATCTTATATTGGAAGGAGAGCCATCTAGGACTTTCATCGCTACAGAGAAGTCAATGCCTGTCTTCAGAGCTTCAAAGGACAGGCTGACTCTCTTGTTAGGGGTTAATGCAGCGAGTGACTTTCGGTTGAGGCCAGTGCTCATTTTCCATCCCAAAAATGCTGAGGCCCTTAAAAATCATGCTAAATCTATTCTGCCTCTGCTCTACAAATGGAACAACAAAGCCTGGATGGCAGCACATCTGTTTTCAACATTAGTTACTGAATATTTTAAGCCCACTGTTGACACCTGATGCAAAAAAAACAATGCCTTTCAAAATATTGCTGCTTATTGACAATGCACCTGGTCATGAACCCAAGAGCGCTGACAGATGTACAATGAGATTAATGTTGTTTTCATGCCTACTTATACAATATCCATTCTATGGCCCATGGATCAAGAGTAATTTTGACTTTCAAGTCTTATTAAGTAATATAGTTCAGTAAGGGTCCAGTGCATGAATTCGTGCACCTTGAAAGGATCTGTGGGCTGCGAGGCTGCAGTAGGCACAGGGATGGGTCTCAGCCCATCCTCCATGCCCCACCTGGCCCCTTCCACTACAGCCCCTGGTCTCCTGTCTGCCAGCAGCCCCACTCCCGCTGCCGCTGCTCCCACACGCTGATGGCACCGGCCCTGCTCTTACCCGCTGACAACGTGGAGTGATTAGGGCCGGCACCAGCAGCAGGTGCAAGTGGGGCTGGTGTCATCAGTAGGTGCAAGCAACGCCTGGTGCCCCAACAGCCCATCAGGAGCAGGGGGAGATGGAAAAGCCCTCAGGGGTGATCAGGGCCAGCAGCCACCGCCTGGAACTTGCTGATGGTTCTGAGTGAGCAGAACCTGGCTGCGGGTGTGAGTGGGGCCAGCGCCAGCAGCAGGTGCAAGTGCTGGGTGGGACTGCGGTGTGCAGGAGCAAAGAATTTTCAGTAACCACCAGAGGCTCGCCCTGATGACAGCAACTGGTGCCCTGCCTTGGTTGGGCACCCCCGCTCACCTGCTCCACCATCCCGTTGGAACATGGCCAACGTCCGCCATGTTCCTCACACGCCCCCTGGTGGTCAGCACATATCATATCGACCAGTTGTTCCAGTTGTTCTACCATTTGGTCTATTTGCATATTAGCCTTTTATTATATAAGATAAGGTGGTAGCTGCCATAAATAATGATTCCTCTGATAGATCTGGGCAAAGTAAATTGAAAACCCCTGGAAAAAATTCACCATTCTAGATGCCATTAAGAACATTGCTGATTCGTTTTAAACCTAATCATTTATATGTATATATGTATATATGTATATATGTATATATGTGTGTGTGTATATATATATGTATATATAAGAGAGAGAAAGAGAAAAAAGAAAGTGAGAGACAGGTAGGGAGTAAGGGAGTTCATCCTGTTTCCTTATTTAGGAAGTCTTTTCTTTGAGTGAGAAATACAGCCCCAATTATTTAAAATATGGGTATTTATTTGTTCAATATATATATATATATATATATATATATATATATATATATGTAAAGTATTTTCAGAATTGATACCCTTAGACCTTGAGAAACAAGTTTAATATTTTTATAATACATATTTTGAAAGACAGATATATGTTGGTGCAGTTCCATTCTTGGTGTTTCTCTGTTGTTCTGGAAGGAAATATTAAGAGATATGGACCTAGGCAGGCATCTTTGCCTTTAGATATCAGACGTCCTCACTTGTAACATTTTATGCCATACATAGTCTTTTCCACCTTCTTCTGATAACATTAAAACTTTGCCCAAATTATTTTACATTGTGACATAAAACAAATGGCCTAGGAACAATCTATACTTTGTTCTCACCTTCCCACAGCTAAACATCATGGGGTTTTCCCAATCTGCCTGTCTATGTTATTTTAATCCACCTCAAGGCAATGATTATTAACAGCTTACGGCAAAAAATGAGAGCAATGTGTTCAATCAGGCATAGCCATCAGCACTTACACAGATAATGCTGAATTGCTCAATGTCTAGTTCTAGCCAGACAAATGCTTCCATTACAATGTTGGAAGTTGTTTGCATTGTAAGTAGCTAATTATAGGATGCCTTAGGTTTTCCTTAATGTTTTTGTTTTTTTTCTATTGGAAGAGAATGCTTAGTTTCTGACCATAAATATTGGTTATATTTGTGACTTAAGTTAGTTTATTCCACACAATATAAAAATCTTCAACAGTTTATCTCTGGGCAGCAAATCCCCACTGCTCATGCATACTGAACTCTCAACATACATCGTACAAATGTATGCTTTCTTAAAGTAAGGCCATGTACTAGTAAAAAATATTTTTAAAGATTTGTATAGACATAAAAACCTTTTGTAAATACTATGCACATGTCAAAGCTTATGAAGAAAACTGCAACTTTTCATGTGCCACATTTGGAAACTACTTCCAAAACTTTCTTTACTTAATAATGAACAAAAGTTCAATATTCAAGCAGTACCTGTCAATTTATCTGCAAAATAAATAAAATAAATAAATAAGTGCAGCAAAAGGCTTTCAAAGATCGGGATTTAATATCATAATAAGTGAGAATACAAAAAGTAACAAATAAGTACTTGTTTAGAAGCATTATAGAAACAATTTGTATGATGTATTTTAAAAGCTTATTTTAACTAAATAACCTTGAATATCCATATCTTTATGAACTGTTTTTATCAATAGTAGCTGCCCAAAACCTATACATTATACTTCACACATGCTCATTTTTAATCCAATGAGTGGAAAAACACACACACACACATACACACACACACTGACTTCAGAAATCATCAAATTCATACAAATATATGAAATGCTTTCTAATCTAAATATTTACAAAAGTTCATTAAAAGCCTCATAAAATAAAGGTTTTTTGGGATTTATAGGTTACAGTATGGCATTCACGTTGCTCTACTGGCCCTCATTAGAGGAAACCAGGATGTGCAAAGAAAACTATTCTTAGCCTGGTTTCCCAGGGAACCAAGGTGCATGAATATCCTAAGTGTCAGTCTGTTCCTATCAAAACCATTTGATCACATGGGCATAAAGCAAAGTTATTAAAATTGGATACAGAAAATCCAAACTAAGCAAATTTTCACTAATTTAAAGCATCGTTTGGTTATTAGGTAATATCAAGTGACTACCACTCATGGTTTAAAATTATTCATTGATTGTGCTCGCTCCGGCAGCACATATGCTAAAATTGGAATGAAAAAAAAATAAAATAATTCATTGATTAAGCCTCTGGCCAGGATTACTACCTATAGCCATGCTGGTTGTGCACTACATACTTCCAGGGGGGGTACTCACGGAGATTACGGATACATGATGTCCACTGTGTTTTGCAGTGCACAACCTATCCAACCCCAGATACAGTGGGCCTGAAATCTGATAGCATCACGCAGAATAAATCACGAAGTCAGTTCATCCAGAAACTAAGAGAAAAATTGCATAACAAATTCAGTTAATTTCAGACATGTCTGAATAAGAAACCAAATGTTCAAAACCAAAAATCCAGCTTCTGTGAACAGCTAGACATGCAATACTAGTACATTGTAAATTTCTCTTAAAAACCAGTTTGGGATATTTGTTAAGTGACTAATTAATCAATTACTTTAAATATTAACTGCAACTGGTTTACAAAATATGTTCATTTATGCATTTATTTAATAAAAAGCAATTGAGCCTTTACATGTACACTGGTTTCATCTGTAATATGCAAAGTCAGAAACAAAGTTTATTTCCAGCAGCATTCTCCCTCCCTGTACTGGAGGCTGAGAACACGACATGGTCTCTCGTTCCAATGTTAGTTATATAAATATAACTACTTAATTACATAAATGATGTAATTATATAAACATCTAACCAGTAAAATATCACCTGGGTACAATGAGAAATTAATGTTGAACTAAAAAGTGGAAGGGATTTTATTTTGCTTTCCGTTGTTGCTGTCTTCAAATATATAGAACTTACCCTACACTAATATAGTCAATAAACATGTTATCTTCCCAAAACATTAGAATATTGAGAGTTGCTGCAGAATAAGATGGGCTAAATGAGAAAAAATAGCAGCAGCTATATTGTTTGAGACAAGAAGCAAATTAATGAAAATAGAGGTGGCCTAAAAGGGAAAACCTTAACTAGAAAGCCTGAGATGGAAATTGTTTTGTGAAAAATGTAAAGAGATAAAAATTCAACACTATCTCAAGACATACATTCAGGTGGAAAAGAGAATAAACCTGAAGTGACAGATCCCTATATAATTTAGCCATTCATTCTGGTTCATTGAAGGGAAACATGATATTACAAAATAGGTGAAGGTAATTGGCTGTGTGATTAGGAGCCTGCAGGATCAAAGGAATGGAGTATCTGATGAAAAATACCATACTATATGGCAGTGGTTCTCAACCTTCTGGCCCTTTAAATACAGTTCCTCATGTTGTGACCCAACCATAAAATTATTTTGTTGCTACTTCATAACTGTAATGTTGCTACTGTTATGAATCGTAATGTAAATATCTGATATGCAGGATGGTCTTCGGTGGCCCCTGTGAAAGGGTCATTTGACCGCCAAAGGGGTCGCGACCCACAGGTTGAGAAGCGCTGCTATATGGGCTTGATATTGCTGATTAAAAGTTGAAAGGGAAGTCTGATTACTGTTGTGATTGTATTCCAAGTAGAGTTGTTTTGTGACTAATGGGATGCCACCAAAGATTCATGTAAATAAAATTCAAGAGCCCATTTCTCTATTTACTCCATGCACAGTGAACAAGCAGGTAACTAACAGGTAACTGGGCCTGTAATAAATGTTCACTGCAGAAATCATTGAAATGGACAAGACTGAAGAATGAGAGCACATGGAAGATATACTAATCAGTCATTCAAAAAGCTGACAACTGTCAGATGGATAGTGGGACTCATCAAAGATCCATGATGGCTTAATCCATGGAAAACAACAATAATCATCTGTCCAGTTTCTCTCAGAAGAAAATCTTAAAGGGAGAGCTTCAGCTCTAACATCAAATTCATCTTATTAAGAGAGGTTCTCTTGAGAATCATATTTTTACTATTGCATGTGAATATGCCTGGAAAATCTTATGGATTCCTGGACATCCCAGGGAAAAAAGCATAAAATCTAGATGGCCCTTTACCTCCACAGAAGCAGAAAAGTCTTCCCTCTACTTCAGAGATTTTTTAAATTGATTTTTAGAAAAAGTGAGAGAGGAATAGCAAAGTGAGTTCCAGCTGCCTCCTGCATGTGCCCCGACCAGGAACTGAAGATCAGGAATGGAACTGGTGACCTTCCAGTGCATGGGAGGGCGGGTGCCCAACCAACTGAGCCACACTGGCCAGTTTCTTTTTTAAATGAGTACTTGTAAGGTACATCATTTCCATACTATTTTCGATTTATATGAGTCTTTATATTAAAGTAGGTTTTCTTATAGACAGCATTTCATTAGATCTTTTTAACTCAATCTGATTATCTCTGCCTTTGATTGGCCTTTCAAAACAATTTTAAATTTAAATTACCGATATGTTTTAAGTCAAATCTATCACCTTGACATTATTTTCTATTTGTCCCCTTGTTCTTTGTTCCTCATTTTCTTACTTCTTGATTTCTTTTGGTTTAAACATGTAGTTTTTAGGTATTTCATTAGATCCTTTTATTATTAACTGGCTAGCATTGCTTCAGATGAGGAATTTGTTTCTCCCCAATATGGAGTTAATCAGCTGTTTGTAAGGAAATAAAACGAATTCGTCGTTAAAGTTTTAATTATGATGTGTCTTAGAGTGTTTGTTTTTGTACTCATATTAACATCACGTTCACAAAACTTCTTAAATCTTTGGGTTTTCACCAGAATAGGAAATTATCATTCATTATGTTTCACTTTTTTTTTTTTTTAATTAAATCTTTATTGTTCAGATTATTACATTTGTTCCTCTTTTTTCCCCCCATAACTCCCCTCCACCCAGTTCCCGCCCCACCATCCGCAATCACTCCCCACCCACTGTCCTCATCCATAGGTGCACGATTTTTGTCCAGTCTCTTCCCGCATCTCCGACACCCCTTTCCCCCCCAAGAATAGTCAGTCCATTCCCTTTCTATGTCCCTCATTCTATTATAATCACCAGTTCATTCTGTTCATCGGATTATTTATTCACTTGATTCTTAGATTCACTTGTTGATAGATGCATATTTGTTGTTCATAATTTGTATCTTTACCTTTTTCTTCCTCTTCCTCTTCTTAAAGGATACCTTTCAGCATTTCATATAATCCTGATTTGGTGGTGATGAACTCCTTTAGCTTTTCCTTATCTGTGAAGCTCTTTATCTGACCTTCAATTCTGAATGATAGCTTTGCTGGATAAAGTAATCTTGGTTGTAGGTTCTTGGTATTCATCACTTTGAATATTTCTTGCCACTCCCTTCTGGCCTGCAAAGTTTCTGTTGAGAAATCAGCTGACAGTCGTATGGGTATTCCCTTGTAGGTAACTGAGTTTCTTTCTCTTGCTGTTTTTAAGATTCTCTCTTTATCTTTTGCTCTTGGCATTTTAATTATGATGTGTCTTGGTGTGGTCCTCTTTGGATTCCTTTTGTTTGGGGTTCTCCGCGCTTCTTGGACCTGTAAGTCCATTTCTTTCACCAGGTGAGGGAAGTTTTCTGTCATTATTTCTTCAAATAGGTTTTTAATATCTTGCTCTCTCTCATCTTCTGGCACCCCTATAATTCTGATGTTGGTACACCTGAAGCTGTCCCAGAGGCTCCTTACACTATCCTCGCATTTTTGGATTCTTTTTTCATTTTGCTTTTCCGGTTGGGTGTTTTTTGCTTCCTCGCATTTCAAATCATTGACTTGATTCTTGCGCTCCTCTGTTCTGCTGTCGGGAGTCTGTATAATATTCTTTATTTCAGTCAGTGTATGCTTAATTTCTAGTTGATTCCCCAATATAACATCGAGGGTCTCATTAGTTTTCTTGTAGATCTCATTAAGTTTATCGGCAGCTTCTAAACAGTTCTTGAGAGACCTTAAAAGTGTGGTTCTGAACTCTATATCTTCCATTGACAATTTTGTCCTGTTTCTTTGTCTCCGCATTTTGTTATGCTTCCTTGGTGCACCCCCTAGTGGTCTTTGTGCGCAGTCTTATAGTTAAATCTTGTAGCTAATTCCAAGGAGGGTTTGACCTCCAGGCCCAGTGGCTATGAGAATCAGCTGTGTCAGCAGTGAGAGAACTTCTGTCCTCTAGGGAGGTGCTAGTCTAGCCTTTGCCTGAGGCTATCCGGCAAATGCCTCTGTGCAGGGCTTGGGCGAGGCGGGTTGCACAGGATCAATAGGGTGGGCCGGAGAGAGCAGTGATGGCGGCTCTCAGTCCTGTCCCCAGGGGCTCTGCCTCTCTGAGTCCCAGCACCCGCTGCAAAGCTCGGAGAGAAAGCTGCACTCGCTCTGACCGAAGCCAGGCAGTCCCGCTTCTCCCGTTTGAGTCTGGGTCCCTAAAGACTCGCCCGGATCTGGAGCTCAGAGTCTGCGACTCCCTCCCGATTAAAAACGCCAACCGCGCCCTCCGCCGCCAGCCCGCTCCTCGCGCGCACTCCGCACCTCAGAATTTGACTTCAGCACTGCGCCTCCTCTGAGTGTCCGTATGCGTTTCTCTTTCCTCCTAGTTGTAGGACTTCCATTCAGCCAGCGTTCCAGTGGTTTTGGGTGATGTCCGTTCTGTCTTTTAGTTTCACTTTTGAAGTAGTTGTTCAAAGCAGCAAACTCCGGGGTTAACCTATGCCGCCATCTTGGTTCTTCCCCATGTTTCACTTTTTGTTTCTCCACCTATACACACTGTAATGTTGTCTCACTTGTCTGTAAGGATCTGTTTCTTTGGGCTTCTTTTCTATCTTTTTCTTCTTATGCATCAGTTTGGATAGTCTTCTTGATATTCAGATTCAAGTTCACTGATCTTGTCTTTTGCAGCACCTAAATTTCTTTTAATTTGATCATGTGAATTTTTCATTTTATATAATGCGTTTGTCACCTCTAGAAGTTCCATTTGGTTCTTTTTACCTCTTTAATTTCCATTCTCAGTATGTTCATGTATTCTTTTAAATCTGGGAGCATATTTAGGATATGTACCTCAGGCAATTTACACTCTTCATATGCTAATTATACTATTTCTATCTTTTCTGGGATAGTTTTTATTGACTTATTTTTCTTTTCTTTTTAAATTAAATTTATTGAAGTGACTTTGGCTAATAAAATTATTTATGTTTCAAGTATACATTTCTATGATACATGATATGTGTATTGCATTGTGTGTTTACCACCCAAAGTCAAATCTCCTTCCATCACCATGTATTTGACCTTCTTTACCTTTTACTTTCTCCCCCCAATGCCCTTTCTCTCTAGTAACCACCATACTGTATTCTGTGTTTGTTTGTCTTGTTTGCTCATTTGTTGCTTTCAGTTTTATATCCCACATGTGAGTGAAATCATATATTCTTAACTTTCTTTCTTTATTATTTTGCTAATATTATGTTCTCAAGATCCCGCATTTGGGATCGACTGAATGTAAATGGCAGTATTTCATATTTTCTGCAACTGAGTAGATGTACCACATCTTTTAGGATCATATCGTCCTCTCTCTCATATCTAATATTTTAATTGGATGCTGGGTATTTTGAATTTTACATTACTGAGTGTCCAGTTCTGTTATATTTATTCAATGAGTATTACTTCTGTTAATGATAGTCAGTTAACTTCCTTGAGGGTAAGCTTAATCCTTTTAAAGTCTTGCTTTTTAGAAAGATCTTTATTAGGTCATATTTAAAGTAACCTTCACTCTAATTCAGCCCTACTACTTATGTATGACCCTCATTTGGGATCTACTGAATGCACCATTCAAAATGATGCCTCATTCTGGTTGGTTTGAAATAAAAAATCTCCTATCCCGGTAAGAGCTCTGGTAACTTTTCTACTTTAATTTTCCTGGTTGTTCTTGGCTCAGCTTCATAAAGTTTCACACTCTGCATATGTAGCTTCACATACAGTAATAGACTATATATAGAATACCCATGCAGACTTCTGGAACACTTCTATTTTAGTTTCTTCCTTGCTGTTATTCTTTCCTACAATTTACAGCTTCTTTAGCCTACCAAAACTTTAGTTTTTATCTCTTCAATTCAATGAAAGTCAAAAAACTCTATGCTTTGCTTTTGATTCCCCTCATTTCACCATTGTCAGAAGAGTGCCTGTAGATTGAAATATGGGGCTACTTTAATGCTCATCTTGTCTGTGTTCCCTCTATCAGGAATTGTAGTCCTATGCTGCCTAATGTCCAATGTCTGAAAATTGTTTTTTTTCATACATTTTGTCCAATTTTCTAGTTGTTTACAGTGAGGAGCAAATCCCAGTTACTCTATCATAGCTGAACCTCAATTCTATTTTCTACTGTTATTTGCTGTAGTGTGAAGGGTGAATTGGAGCACACAGAAGCCAGTACTGGGAATAACAAAGCAGAAAAAGCTGGTAGTGTGTAGAAGAGGGGGAAGAAAAAAGCATTTGAATCAGCAATGTCAGTGAGGATAGAATGAAGAGTGCTAAGACTATTTCAAAATTTAAAAAAGTTTTTGTATAGTATTATCTTGATCTTTGCAATTATATCATTCATCCCAATTAAATATAATCCCATATATAAATATATATATATACGTTTTATTATCTGTCTTTATTATACTTTATTTTTCTATGACTACTTTAGTCAGTACACTTTAAAATGATGACCCTCTAGACAGCCAGAGCCATCTATACTAATAAAAAGGGCAATATGCAGAATTGGTTGGAATGCCCTCAGGCAGCGACCGAACAGCAGGCTGCATGGGGCAACCAGGCCAGCCTGGGGGAGGGAGGGGTGCAGTAAGGGGTGACCAAAGGACCAAACAGCAAGCTGCGTGGGGCGACCAGGCCGGCAGGAGAGGCAATGAGGGTCAATCAGGCTGGCAGGCAGAAGCAGTTAGGGGTGATCAGGCTGGCAGGGAGGGAGCAGTTAGGGGCTATCAGGCAGGCAGGCAGGCAGGTGAGCAGTTAGGAGCCAGCAGTCCCAGATTATGAGAGAGATGTCTGAGGGGTCCCAGATTGAAGAGGGTGCAGGCCGGGCTGAGGGGAGCCCCCATGTGCACAAATTTCATTCACCAGGCCTCTAGTATCTATATAATATTCCTTGTAGAAGAAATTTTTTGTGAAAATCCTTAGTACATCTACATAGAATAAAGTGATCCTTTTCTGGATCACTGAAGTCACTCCTGACTCTTTCCATGAACAGAATAAATACAATGACACAAGTAATGCAAAATAACAGCAGCTCCACCAGCCTTTATGATTTTTGAAAGCTTAATATGAATTTATTAAAAAAGATTGCTATCCTTCTAATTATCTTTAATCTCATTCATATTCCATGAACATGCATAGGATTCAATTAAATATACCACTTGATCCTTATATTATTATTTATGAAATCATGATATTTGGGGGAATAGATATGTATGTATATATGTGTGTGTGCATGTGTAGAGGCACATAAATTTTTATGGAGGAAGCAAAATAAATGACTACAAAAGTGTTAAGCTAGTCCATTCATGTTAGAGATACTACAGTCTAAATAAAGAGAAGTGTAACTCTAATAGGTTGGCATTTGGGCTAGCCTTCAAGGAGCCATGGAGAAAGGTGGGGGCGAGGAATGTGAAGAAAAGGCAATTCTAGGCAGAGAGAATAAGGTGTAAGGAGAAAGACTGGACTGCATACTTTGTTGGGTTCATTACCTTCTGCCGCATTATTCTCAGTGTTGTCTTTCAGAAAGTTTCCCTACCTTTTTGAGATCCATGAGGCAGAGGCCTTTACAGAGCACTGTAACTACACTGGAAACTGACATTTTTTAAATAAAAAGCTGTAGCAGTCACCTCATTAAAATGCAAGAAGAATTAGATGCATTAGATGATTAATCATCATTACCATAATTAACATTTACTAAGCACTTACTATGTGGTACTGTTCTAAGGGCTTTACATGTAATTAGTTTACTTAATCCTCACAATGTCCCAAAAGAAAAAGGAAGAGAGAGAGAGAGAGAGAGAGAGAGAGAGAGAGAGAACGAGAAAAGAAAAAAGGAAGGAGGGAGGAAATGGCCCTTCACCAATCACCACTAATGATTCTTTATTCTTGTCCACCTAGACACATACACAGGCCCAGACACCCACATGCATGTAGACATTTCATTATCTTGAAGTCTGGGTAATACTACCCAGATCCTCTACCACCTTTAACATTACATAGGGTCCTGATGGCTCTCTTCAGAGCAATGTTCACTTTACCCCGTACTGTAGAATCCCACTTTTTGCGGGTGCCAAGTTTAAGAAACTATGATTCAAAAAATAAATAATTATCTTAAAAAAATCAAATGCAGTAGTGATATGATTCTACTTTAATTTACAAAGCACAGAAGCGATATGATCGGACTTTAATTTAATGCATGAGTGTATTTTGCAGCCAACATTCATTTCCCCCTTTTCTGGATTGCATACTTTGTAATAGTCTTATTTTTGCCTGAAGAACCACCCCAGCCTCAATTTCCAAGGATAGTATGAGTGCTTACTGACTAAACAAATCAACACATTCCTCTAGCCATGGTGAATGATTCATACACATGCCCACATAGAGAGGATAATCAAGGCTAGTCTCAGAATATATTTCCTTAACAAGCCAGAGAGAGAAAGAGATCTACTTTCTTGTTGGAATAACCATATTGAATAAAATAAGCCAAAAATTATTAATGGTCATGATTGTTGAAAAAAATCTATAAACAATAAGCCATAATAAAGATATTGACCATATAGTGCCTCGGTGACATCACATGAGTCATTTTATTCAACCAGGCTTAAATCCAAATTTATTACTAAACTTTTACTGATAGTTCAAAAGATTCTTCTTTGGTTTAGGCCAGTGGTTGGCAAACTCATTAGTCAACAGAGCCAAATATCAACAGTACAACGATTGAAATTTCTTTTGAGAACCAAATTTTTTAAACTTAAACTATATAGGTAGGTACATTGTTATTAACTTAATTAGGGTACTCCTAAACTGGCCTTTGCTAAAAACGTCCTCAATCTGAGGAGTCAACCTCAGTGAACGTACCCCCACTTCTTCTAACGCCACTTCTTCTAAATAGACTCACCCAGGCTGAAAACCGACTTCTGCGTATGGGCCACGAAGTTTCAATCGCACTGTACACGCGCCCGCATGTGGTATTTTGTGGAAGAGCCACACTCAAGGGGCCAAAGAGCTGCATGTGGCTCGCGAGTTGCGGTTTGCTGACCACTGATTTAGGCTATCTGACTTCATTTCTCTCACTTGCAATGGAAAGAGATCTAACATACAAATTCTGCACATGCTATTCCTCTCTTGAAGAGTTACATGCATATTAAAGTCTCTAAAAAGTTTTACAGTAAAGAAACTAATACTCTGTTTCCAGTAATCATTCAACAAATATTTATCAAGATTTTGCTCTGTGAGAGACACTGTCCTAGGTTTTGGATAGCTAATATGTGAAAGATAGACACAGGACCTGCCATCACCAAGCTTGCACCCTGGCACCAATAACACTGGCATTTCCTAAATATTTTTAATTGATTTTTTAAGAGAGAGAGAGGAAGAGAGAGAGAAACAGAAACATTGATGAAAGAGAGAAACATTGATCACTTTTGGGTTGTTTTCCACTTTGGGGGTCTTATGAAAAATGCTACAGTGACCATCAAGTATCAGTTATTGTGTTAACACATGTTTTAACTTCTCTTAGATTTCTGCATACCCACGAGAATTACTGGATCACATGGTAACTCTATGCTTAACATTCTGAAGAACTGCAAAACTGTTTTCCAAAGAGGTTGCCCCAATTGACATGGCCAACAGAAGTACATGAGGGTTCCAATTTGTCATATCTTTGGCAACACTTGTTAATATCTGTCTTTTTTATTATAGCCACACCCTTAGGTGTGAAGTGGTTATTTCCACGTGGTTTTTATTTTCATTTCTTTGAGAGATAATGATGTTGAACATCATTACATATGTTTATTGACCATTTGCATATCTTCTTTGGAGAAGTGTCTATTCAGAAACTTTGCCCATTTTTTTGTTTGTTGTTGTTAAGCTGTTAAACTCCTTTGTGTGTGAAGAGTGTAAGGCTGTTCCAGCGCCATTAGTTGAAAAGACTGTCTTTGCTCCATTGTATTGCCTTTGCTTCTTTGTCAAAGAGCAGATTACTGTATTTATGTAGGCCTATTTCTGGGTTCTCTCTTCTGTTCCATTTGTCTATTCTGTCTCAATTATGATAGCTTTATAATAAGTTTTGAGGTTCAGTAGTAACAGTCTCCCAATTTTGTTTTTCTCCTTCAATATTGTTCTACCTGTTATCAGTCTTTTGCCTCTCTATATAAACTTCAGAATTTTTTTGATATTCTACAAAATAACTTACACTAAATAACTTCCTAAACATTTTTAATTACATAAAACTTGTTTTAATGGAGTACCACACTATCTCATTGCACTGAGTGTTCTATATAACACAATTTAGAAAATGTTATTCTGGAAAATCTCATTAATTTTTGTTATAGCAAATGATATAGCTGAATACTAGATACTGGCTTCCCTTTAATTTTCAGAAAATTCTTACAACAACTTTGGACTGATAAGCCTTAATTATTCAGTTTGCTTATTGCATTAACTCTTCCTGTAAATTATTTTTGTGGTTGATACCTCTCATGCCATTTTTAACAATAGTCTAGATTCTAATATAAAAGATTTGTCCATCACACAAATTTCTGAGCACTTATATCTTAGACATTGTTATAAACCTTGAAAGATAGCAGTAAATAAAGACAGAGCCCTGCCCTTTGGGAGACATCAGTGTATTCAAAGAGATAATACACTAATAAAATAAAACAACACACCAATCTGAATGTTACCCCAAAACACACCAATCTCTGCTCAACATGATGGCAATTCCTCCGCCTTGCCCTTATAATGTTTGCCCCTATCTCACTTTTCTTCTCCAGAACTCTTCCTCTGACATACTACACATTTTACTTGTTTGCTTATTAATGATCCCCTTCACGAGAATATAAGTTCTTTTGGGGGCACTACATTTGTCTGTTTAGTTTACTACTTCATTCGCAGAGCCTAGACCAGTACCTGGTATTTAATATGCTCATATTAATTATTTGTTAACCATATGAATATATCATCCATAAAGTGTCAAGTATATTTTCCCAATAAATCCATTTTTCATTTCAATATAAGACAATGGCAAAGAAGTATTTCTTATGTATTTTTCAAGTTAACAACATGACTATCACAATAGGCCAAAATGTGAGCCCCTTGATAAATCTTCTACAGTATAAAAGCTACAAATATAAATAAATTGGTTACTCACAAAATTTAAAGATATGTGTATTATAATCATGAACATAAAAAACATGACACATTTA
Organism: Myotis nattereri; assembly: GCF_964212035.1. Classification (NCBI taxonomy): domain Eukaryota; kingdom Metazoa; phylum Chordata; class Mammalia; order Chiroptera; family Vespertilionidae; genus Myotis; species Myotis nattereri. The sequence goes on from NC_138088.1 coordinate 24,003,344, forward strand.
CAAAGACAGAAGAATTTTAAAATTCCTATGTCTCTTTTAAGTATTGACCTTAGAGTATTACTGGAAGTTACCAAAATGAAAGTCACTTTCCAAGGCAAGAGAATATGTCTTTTGCGCTTTTGGAAGTGGGAAAAAAAGTGCTTTTTCAAAAGTAATGACTAAAATTTTAATTTATTTAAAAGAAAGATAAAATAGATAAGATAATAGCAGACTGTTAGGTTCTGAAATATTTTGTCAGGTCTTTCCAGTTTAAAAAATCAGTATGTAAAAACAGGAAGTTTACTTTGTTATCTCCTTCCAGGTTGTTTTATTTTTCTGGTTCCAAGAATAAACTTGGGGAAGATGCATACACCATACTTATGCATTTTGTTTGCTAACAGGCATTTTTAGAGGCCATCAGTCTCACTCACCAGGCAGTCATGTTGCATATACTTTTCCCCTAAAAGTCTTTTGAATTCTTAAGTACTTTAATGTTCTATTTTCTGGCAAAAACTACTTTGAATGTTAATAACCAGAAGCTTTTATCAAGTACTTTTCTGTAGTGGTACCATGTTAGTATTATGAAAATAGGATTTAAACAAACAAAGGCTGTTTGCCAGGTACCAGAAAGATTAATTCAGTTTATTTTCTTGGAATAAAATGTAGACTCCATTACTTGAAATCAAAACTGTCAATATGATAGCCTAAGGTAGATGAAACTTCTGAGTTATTAAGATTATTATTACTATCACTATTTTCACAGTTATCATTTTGAGAGCCATGGCTAAAGTTATCCATAACAATAAGTCATAAAAATTTTTCCTTATTTTCTTTACTTTTTTTATAGTGAGAAGTTAATTTATTTATTTTGCTAGGCCAATGGTTCTCCGTGGGATACTGGATGTCTTAAGCTTAGGAACCCTTCCGAAGACTTGAAGCTTCCTCTTCTGAAATGGCAAATAGTCTACATTGGTCTTACTAAATCCAAAATGTATTTTACCATGTTGACAGATACAATTAGAGTCTAAAGCCCAGCAGGCACAGTCAGAGAATAATGAATTCATAGTGAGACTAATCAAAAACTACTGGCAGACTCTTTTTTCTTTCTCATCGTCAAAACAAGAGCTGGGAAATAAAAACGTGAGTAACAAATGACCTTTCCGGAGTCCAAAATGAAAATGGCCTTTTGACATCTCCAGTAATGAAATCCAAATGCAATGTGAAAAGAAGAAATGGATCACTCAGCATATTGGTTTAATCCATTTTAGAAATGAAGGTCTTGCTCACACACAAGGTAAAAGAACTGCTCCCTAACCATTCCAATCAGAACTCTTGGTAGAAATAGTCAACCACACACAAAATAATGGACATGTCAGATGTTTCCCTGCTCCGCCAGAGATAACGTTTATAAATGGAACGCAGTTAATAACCACAACCTAGACTGTATATTCTGGTGCTGCTACTGGTGCACTAGTTGAGTTTCCTTTGGAACACTTCCCAGCTGCAGGATGTCCTTGTACCAGTGGCCATCTCACCACCTCCATCAGTTAAATCATCCCCTCACACTTTATGAATTTCATACTGAGACATTCATATGGACGTTAACAAAGCCTCCTGGAATTAGAAATCACAGAATAAAGCAGCTAGAAAAAATGTTAAAGGACATAATATCCCGTGGTTCTGAGTTTTTATCTACTGACAGGTGAGCAGGCTCCTGGAGTCCTAATCTTTTGATTCAATAAAGCATTTTACTTTGTGGGATTTTAAAAAATATTTTTACTGATTTCAGAGAGGAAGGGAGAGCGATAGAAATATCAATGATGAGAGAGAATCATTGATTGGCTGCCTCCTACATGCTCCACACTAGGGATTGAGCCTGCAACCCAGGCATGTGCCCTGACCAAGAATCGAATCATGACCTCCTGGTTCATAGGTCGATGCTCAACCACTGAGCCATGCCAGCCGGGCTCACTTTGTGTTTTATATTTTGACTTGACATATAACATTCCCTTTGAAAAAGAAGTATGCTCTATACCAAAGTATGAAATCTACCTTAGTTCAATCATTTTACACTAAACATGAGGCAACTGAGGTCTTTACCTGTCCAGAGAGTGGGATTTGCCAAGAGGCCCAACTCTACTTAGCAGCTAGTTAATACAACTCTGTTATGTTCTTCCTGTGGCAAAAGGCAAACACACAAGTCAGATTCGCTTTAAAGAAAAGGACATGCAGTTGGCCACATAAATGAGCAGCTCAAGAGCTGGTTCAATAATACTGGATGCAGATGCCCAAAGCTGGTGTCCAGGTGTCCTTCCCTCTCCATCTCTCAGCACTACACTCTTCCAAGTTGGTTTATGCCCAGACTCACTCTATCCACAGAGATGCTCTGGAAACTTCAGATTTATATTCCATCAGACTCAAGTCTAGTGGAAAGACAGTTTCCCTTTTATGTGAGTTTCATCACATTTGAGCCAAAATTGCTCTTCGCTGGCTTCATGACACTGAATCAATCGCTGCGTGTAAAGAGATGGAATATGCTGATTAGCTAGGCTTTGGTCACATACTCACTCTTTAAGCAAGAAGTAACACCAGCCCACTTGAACCACACAGATGGACTGGGAAGGGTGGTGATCCTAATGAGATTTGGGGGCTCCAACCAGAAAAGCTGGCAATGAATGTTGGAAGAGCATCAACACAAAATGTGCACTATCCTTAGTCACCTCACACTGTCAAAAGCTTGTCCATTGAGCCACTCTCCATCCTAAAAAGAGTGGTAATGATACACACATGAAAAGCAGAAATGACAGAAGGTAACTGCGAGAAGGAATCAAATGTCTCACCTCTGCTTTTTCCACTTAAAGTAAGAGAGGGGCAAGGTAGGAAAGATGAAAGGGAGGGAAGGAATGAGGTAGGGAGGCAAGCAGGCAGGGAGGGAGGGAAGTTGCAATTAGCAATTCACACACAAATTGTCCCTGAAGCTGCAAGCTACTTTCTGGGTTTCTTTCTGCTGTTTCTGCCCTGCAAAATGGTGCTCTGAAGCCTCAGAACTCTACAGTGGCAACCCAGAAACCAAATGGCACCTAGAAACATGGTGGGGATCACAAGGGGAAATAATGTGTATTTCAAGCAATCCTGTTATTCAAAAAAGCAGCTATTTTTCTATTCCTCTGATTTTTAATTTAATTAGTAATGGAGTACAGATTGGTTCGTGAAAGATTTTACCAAACATGGTCACTCAGGTGTTTGGATGCTGTAAAACTATATGAAATTCAGTTTCATTTTCCCCAAAGCAACTGAAAAACGGTGTGTGTGTGTGTGTGTGTGTGTGTGTGTGTGTGTACACAAATGTGCACACTGAAATTAAAGCCATGTCGCATTCTTAGATTTTTTTATTAATGTAAGCCAAAGTCATTTAGCATATCTGTTGATTTCGTAAAAGTATTGATGATAGATACTCTGCTAATTCTTCAGCTAAAATGTTTTAAGGTGATTTCTGTATGCATTTAGTGCTTTCATTCAAAAACTTTTCCTAAATACTTACTTTGAACAAAAGTCACCTTTCTGAGGCTACAAAAAGAATGATAATCTTATGCCCACTTCCTGCTCATGCCTTAGGTAGGAGAGACCTATAATTGTAGTATCCTATATAATAAAAGCCTAATATGCAAATTGACTGAATGGTGGAATGACTGGTAGAACAACCAGTCACTATGATTCACACAGACCACCGGGGGGCAGAAGCTCAATGCAGGAGCTTCCCCCAGCTCCCAGGCCCCAGGCCAGCCAAAGCAGGTGCCAGGAGGGGTGTGGGGGGTCACCAATCGCCCCACCAGTCACCCCACAGAGGGAGGCAACTGGCGGCGGTGGGGGGAGGGGGGCGATGCCAGTGAGCAGGCGGTGCCAGGCCAGCCAAGGCAGGTGCCAGTGGGGGCCCCCAAACACCCTGCCAGTGGCCCTGCAGATAGGCCCTGATCGTCAGCCAGGCCTAGAGACTGTACCTGTGCACAAATTTCATGCAGTGGGCCTCTAGTAATTCAATAAAGTCTAGAAATACAGTTAACTGCAAACCTAGATGATTTAGAAAAACCTCAAAAAAAAAATAGGGACAATGGGGCTAAATTCTGAAGGATAGAAAATAGTTTTTAAAATTGCAATTTATAAAGAATTTGTCGCCCTAACTGGTTTGGCTCAGTGGATAGAGCATCAGCCTGCGCACTCAAGGGTCCCGGGTTCAATTCCAGTCAAGGGCATGTACCTTGGTTGCGGGCACATCCCCAGTGGGGAGTGTGCAGGAGGCAGCTGATCGATGTTTCTCTCTCATAGATGTTTCTAACTCTCTATCCTTCTCCCTTCCTCTCTGTGAAAAATCAATAAAATATATTTAAAAAAAAAGAGCCGAAACCGGTTTGGCTCAGTGGATATGAATAGATCATCGGCCTGCAGACTGAAAGGTCCCAGGTTCGATTCCGGTCAAGGGCATGTACCTGGGTTGCGGGCATATCCCCAGTAGGAGATGTGCAGGAGGCAGCTGATCGATGTTTCTCTCTCATCGATGTTTCTAACTCTCTATCTCTCTCCCTTCCTCTCTGTAAAAAATCAATAAAATATATTTAAAAAAAAAAAGGAATTTGTCTTTGACTATGACATTAGGAAATCTCTTTGTTGTTGCTGTCTTCCATAGACCTACTTGAACATGAATCTCCACTGTATTTTTTACTCCATTGTGAATTCAATTAATTTTCTTATATTTCCATGTCACCACAGGAGCTGTTCTATGTTGGCACATCAGCATGCTTGCCTATCTTGGGCATTTAGTTTACTTCATTCTATTTTGACTTCACTTTCCTGGAACACCATGTGGCTTCAGTAAAAACTGCAAACTCCTTAAGTGTTTTTGGCAGCTTTGTGTGATTAAATCAAGTTATGGAAATGTGTTATGACAAGTTATATGCTTTTCTTCAAAAAAAGTTTCAGGCTTTATAAAATGAGCAAAAAGAAATGTTGTGAAAAGGAGGCCTATTATAAGATTGGATTTTGTTTACTCTTAAGAAAAATGAAAACCAAGAAAACAATAAATCTTTAAAACCCATGTAATAATTACATTGAGCATCTGATACATGTAAGTTAATGGAGTTTTAATAAATGTTAATTGCATAAGCACTAAATTATTACTGCATAATTCAAAATAAATACAGGTAACTAAACAAAAAGAATGAACAAACTTAAAAATCACCATAATCTCAATGCCCAGAGATGGCCACCATTAACATTTTAGAGTGCTATATTTTTCCAGAATTTTACCACATCTGCTTATTTACATAAATAAATTTTAATAAAAATGGGTTCATGTCATGCAAAATCTGCTTTGTAACCTACTTTTTTATTTAATAACTAGATGCCTGGTTATTTAATAACTAGAGGCCTGCAGGATCAGGCTGACACCTGCTCTTTGACACCCCCTGTGGGGTCCCAGACTGCAAGAGGGCCAGGCCGAGGGACTCCACCAGTGCCCGATCAGGGCCGGGGAGGGACACAGGAGGTTGGCCAGCCGGGGAGGGACCACGGGAGTGTCCGGCCCATCTCGCCCAGTCCTAATTGGCTAGACCGCAGCAGCAAACTAACCTACCAGTCTGAGCATCATCATAAGGAGCAGCTGAGCGGCCTTAGCATATCATTAGCATATTATGCTTTAATTGGTTGAACGGCCAACCAAACACTTAGTGTATTAGGCTTGTATTATACAGGATGGGTCATGAACATCTTTCACTATCTCTCTAAATATTTCTCTGCCATCATTATAAATCGTTGCATTAGTTATCTAAAACACAATAAAAATACAAGATTTTGCTATTTAAAACCACACTTCAAGAAATGTTATTATAGAAACATCTTTGCATAATATATCAATTACTTAGTTGACAAGTTCCTAGTAGTCAAATGATATATGCATTTATATAAAAAAAATTGAGCCATAGTGCTTAGTTTTTCCTCAGAATAACTGTATCAGTGTGAATACTCATCAACAGAGTATAAATGTGCTCACTATTCTCCCTACTTTTGCCATCACTATTACTGTTTGTAATTTGCCAATCTGATAGGCAATATTTTCTTATTCTAATTTGCATTTCTTTAATCACTAGTAAAGTTGAATGAGTTTGGATTTTTGGATTTTATTCTTAGTTTATTATGTATTTTTTGTTTTGTGGGTAATCTATGTATGTCCTTTGGAAATGTCCTACGTAAAGTTATATACTTTGCAAGGAGCTATGTATTTTATAAATTTCAGCAATAAAATATTGTGCAAAAGGTGTTAAGTAATCATGTTTAAGTGTACTTTTTTAAGATATTAAGTGAGCCTTTGAAATGATGCTTTTCCTCACTGCTCCCTGAGCTGCCAATGATGTCCAACATGCTGTGACATCATCACTGGGCTGCCCTCCTCCACAGACTTCTCTCTTCCTTGGTGGATTTTTCAACACCCTGTGCTGGGCCACCACCTACCAGCATAGACACCCTCTTCACATGGGTTGCCCCCACCCTGGTTGCTTGGCCTCTTTTAATTGCTTTTGGGCTGAATTGCTCTCGGGGAAAAGAAAGAGATGGTAAGATAAAGAGGAAGAATAATAATCATTTTAATAAAATGAATTTATAGAATTCTTACCCTGATCTTTATCATTTAGAAATGAACCTTCCCTTTCACAGTGGAAATGTCTTAATCAAAAGAATGTTTATTTCTCCTTTTTTAAAGATGAGGTAGTTGAATGTTAAGATTAATCAAACCTTGTATTTTCTGGAATGGGGGACACTCTGAAGTAATTGTCTATATAGGGCAAGTACCTTACATAAGAAACACATGTGTTGTGCTTAGAGCCAAATTAGTAAATCTTTCTAATTCTAAGAAGTGTCTACAGTAAGCAATTACGCGTATTTCTTAGTGTTTCCCTGGGTCACTGGCCCCTTTTGAAAATCTAATGAAAACTATAGCTCTTTTCAGAAAAATGTACATACTGATTGAAACACACAATTTGCATTCAAATTTATAGTGTTTACATTCTCCTCTAGAGAGTATGCAACCTCCAGGTGAAGGACAGAAATAGGTCTTTCAATAATGCCAATGTTTGCTACATAAACACACCACCAGAATCCAGTCTTTGCAGCCAGACCCACCTAGGCTTAAAAACAAGCTCTACCACCTACTTGATCTGTGACTTTTGCCTTAACTCCTCTGAGCCCTGTTTATAAAATGGATATAATTACTACCTCTGGGCTAATGTGAGAATTTGCATTTATGTAGAAAACAATGTCATGAAGTGCTGCAGTGGAGGAATGTGGGCCTTGGTTACTAGATCATAGAAGTTTTTTTTTGTTGTTTTTTTTAGAGAAGTCAGAAATTAGGGTTTTATAAGAAATTTCTCAATTGTAACACATTGTGTGGTCCATCATTTGCAGCCTCTTCCTTACATGGAGACATGCTTATATGTAGACAACATTGGTCTGTTTTTTTTTGGATAAAAAGGTAAAAGCATAACTAGATAAAAATATATGTTAAGAGTAGCAAAGATTTTTTTCAAATATGTCTATTTGAGATACTAAACAGAGAAAGCAAAACCTGAGTAGCTCCACTGCGATTATATAAGATGTGCATATCATCTGAAAAGAGAGATATTATTTTATTGTTTTATAATTGCTTGAAGATGGCATTGATAGCACTATGTATGGCTGTGTATGATTTCAGGCTTTAACAGACATCCCTGTAATATTAAAAAAAATAAAATTGATATAATCATAGTTGCCTTGAATAAATAGCCAGAACTTAAATCAACAAGTTAATTTATAAATTGTAGAAAAGCCAACAGTGGTACTTGTTCTATATAGGTTGGTTTATGTTTACCAAAATTGTGATTAACCGAAGTACAACTTAGGTGTTCTTTATCAAAAATGCCAAATTTTTATTTGAACAACCTCTTTAAAGTGAAGCAATTGAAGGTAGAATATTCTTATCAAGTAAGATTGAAAAACAAAAACAGAACATAATACTTTTCTAGAAAGAATTGCTAATTTTGCATCTTATTCTAAATAAGAAAATGTATTTCACTGAGGCAACATATTCCTTTCTTCCAAATAGAGCACTTTGAACCTATTCTAGCACTGAGGTCATCTCCCTCACCTGGCGCTATGAAAGTAGGATGTGAAAAAAACAGTCAATTATATAATATCAACTGAAAACATTGTGGGGATACCAATGAAACACAAACAAAATTAAGACAATGTTCAACAGAAAATTAAATATTTAAAAAGTCATAAACTTTAATGGACTCATGTAAAAAATATACTTTTCTTTCTTATAAATGTTGTCTCTCTTAACAAAATCAAGCTTATGGCAATTTAACTAGTGTTGAATCTGCAGCCATTCCCATGCCTTTGCCTGTTCCACTGTTTAGTTACTATAGGAGTGAGTCCCCACAGACAAACTTGGTTTTGAAAAAATGCTGCTCTTCTTCAGGATCTTTGAACTGTCTTTTAGGAAGTAAAATCTGTGTGCTCTGGTTGCTTCCAGAACTGAATTATGAGAGATGCCTTGTTGTTCCAAGGTGCCATGAAAAATGGAAGCATTACTAAGGAAACCTTCAAACTTACTAGTTAACTCAGTAGACAGTAAATAAAATACCTAGCGGAGGAGGAACCACGTCAATAAAGGGGAGAGAAAAATTAGTGCATTTCATTAGAAAGTCCTTCAACAAGCAAGACATTGATTATTTTCAAGCAAGGAATCATTATCAGAAATGGGAATCATTAAGTTCTAAGAGATGAAGTTCTAGTAATTTAAAAGAAGCATTTGTTTCTTCCCCTGCAAATGGCTCTGAGTACTGAGGAGCAGGGCTACGGAACCCCAAAGTTATAAGAGCAACGGAGATCTCAGAAATTGCTGCATGAAACTCCAGGCTGGCTGCAGCTCCTATAGAAAGCCCCACCAGCCCCTCTCATGAGGCAACCACATTCGTGTAGGAAGTGAACAGCTTCCCCAGGTAGCTCCCAAGCACTTTCTGCTGCTCCAGGTAACAGGGAAGAAGAGTCAAAATTTCCTTTCATCTAAAAGAGCACCAGAAATGCCAGAGAGGATCAGAGACAGAGACAGAGAGACTTAGGGGATGCTGAGACAAGAAAGGAAACAAAATTACCACAAGAGACAAATGGTATTGTGCCCATCTTCTGAGAGAAAACATGATTAACAGTACCTAGGAGGAAAAAGATGTAGCAGCTAATACTAGCAAAAATAAAGAGCAGGACTATACTCCTTCTCTGATGACCTGATGCTTCATAACCTCCCTCTAATACTTAGGGCAGCCCTAGGGGGTAAAAGGAAAGGAGGAAAACTCTGGATGACTTTGAGAACATTTGAAATATCTACCATAAACCTGAACTATGTGGGCAATTACTCAATTGACCAAGGTTATATTTACACTAAAGGGCCAGTGCACGAATTCATGCACCAATGGGGTCCCTTGGCCTGGCCTGAGGGATCAAGCCAATTTTGGCTCTCCAACATCCCCCCAAGGGGTCCCAGATTGTGAAAGAGTGCAGGCCAGGGACCCCACTGGGGCATGATCTGGTCCCAGATTGCGAGGGACCCCACCGGTACACAATCGAAGCTAGGGAGAGATGCGGGAGGTTGGCCAATTGGGGAGGGAGTGTGGGAGGGCTCCAGGGCATGTCTGGCCCATCTTGCTCAGTCCTGATTGGCTGGACCCCAGCAGCAAGCTAACCTACCAGTCGGAGCGTCCCCTGCTGGTCAGTGCACGTCATAGCAACTGGTAGGTTGACTGTCTGCCCCCTGGTGGTCAGTGCATGCCATAGTGAGCGGTTGAGTGGCCTTAGCATATCATTAGCATATCATGCTTTGATTGTTGAACAGACAACCAGATGACCAGACACTTAGCATATTAGGCTTTTATTATATAGGATCAATGGAGTAAGAGTTCTAGGTATGATTAATTTCATTTATTTTCAATAGAGAACATTTATATTATTATATTCTTAAATTTTATGGATAATCTTTGCTCCTAAACACAGTGTCTCTATAATCAATGTTGGAAAAGATGCTTCTGCCCAGCCAGTGTGGCTCAATAGTTGAGCATCAACCTATGAACCAGGAGGTCACAGTTCGATTCCAGGTCACGGCACATGCCTGGTTTACAGGCTTGATCCCCAATAGGGGGTGTACTGAAGGCAGCCAATAGATGATTCTCTCTCATCATTGATGTTTCTGTCTTACTTTCTCTCTCTCTCCCTCTCCCTCTCTGAAATCAATTTAAAAAAGGAAAAAGAAAACATGCTTCTAAGGCCTTACACACACCTGGCACATGAGCACTGAAAAACTACTGATAAAATAATAATAAATAATAAATGATGTATGGTACCATAATATTCTAAAATTATGTATGTATCATCATTGGTTTAAATGCTTGTCCTATTGCTGGACAGTTTGAAGGTATTAAAAAATAATACTATGATAATAATTTTTACATACAACACTTTTTTTTCTAACTGCTGATGTATAACTTAAGCTGGGTGACTAACAGGGATTTAATTATTAGATCAAAGAGTGTAACTGTTATAAGTCTCCTTATAAATAACACCAAATTGTATTCTGGAAGAGTCATACCAATTTAATTGCTACCAACAGTGTATTGTTTCACTTCATCATTGACAAACATTGGATATCTAATTTTTTTCTGGATAATGTAATAGTCAAACAACATACCATCTGATTATTGTTTAACCCTGTATTTCTTAAATTACTAGTGAAGTTAAATAAATGTCACCTACAGTAAGTCCACCTTCAGGAACCAGCGGAAGAATAAGGAGATCAAAAGGCAACTGTAGTAAAATCAAATCTTCTACATGAGGAGCATATAATTCCAAGTTTAAATAACCTCCCCCAGAATAAATAAACAAACAAATAAATGAAGCATTAAGCTGAATATGTATAACTGAAGCAACTTAAAAGACAAAGTATAAGTTGAGCAAATAGCTTTAGGGAACATGCATTTATTTATTCATGGCCACTAGTGTTCCAAATCATAAATCTACTTAATTAGATTTAATTAGAATACTGTTCAAGACAAGCAGACATTATAAAAGCTGAGAGTGGCATTTTATATATTGCTGGAGGCATGTCTGTTTATGCAAATAATTGACATCTTCACTCAAAAGGACTAATTGAATGAATAGTTTAAGACTATGTGGCTAATGATGGGAAGAAGAAAATAAAAACAGTCTGAATTCTTCAAATTGTAAAGATCCCTGTTTTTTATTGGGACCTCTAACTCACCAGGCAAAGTAGAGTAAAATTGCGTTGCTTTGGGGAACCACAGAATATCCTTGTGTTTGAAACTTTCAGCAAAGTTAACTACTGCCTTCCTAGTTGATATTTCTATATTTATTGGCTGGTTGTATTATAATTTATCTATTTACAAGTCTTTTTCCCCTACAAAACTATGAGCTCGTTGAAGTACAGGGCTGTGTCTGGTTTATCCTCTTATTCCTAGTGTCCATAACAGTCTCTGCCACATAAAAGGCAATCAGAAAAGATGTTGACTATAGGAATAAATGGGCACTGGGAAAACATTAACATGCCAATAATAAGAGCTTTCATTTTGGTCATCATTTCTGACTTTGAAAAACAGTTCGGACCTTTAGTCAGGTGTTCTGAAATAGAGCTTAGCCTTGATTATTTCAGGACAGTCCCTTGCACTGATGATAGGTCTGTAAAATTTCTTAACTCTGTCACAGTCAATGAAACATGAGAACTTTGGGACTCAAGATGTTAGCAATAGATAAAATATCAGATCCAGATAACTAAAGTGGCCATAAGATGCTCCAATACCCAACCACCACTTCACATTACCATTGTAAGTGATAAACAAGTGACCTTGTCTATGTGATGTGACATTTGAAATATATTAATTAGACTGTCTCTCTGCAAACTGGATTCCCTAAATGATCGCCCTGGGCAGGATTTAAACAAATCCCTGCAAAGTTTTTTGTTTTTGTTTTTTTTAAATATATTTTATTGATTTATTGAAGGGAGAGGGATAGAGCTAGAAACATCGATGAGAGAGAAACATCGATCAGCTGCCTCCTGAACACTCCCTACTGGGGACGTGCCCGCAACCAAGGTACGTGCCCGCAAACAAGGTACATGCCCTTGACCAGAATAGAATCTGGGACCCTTGAGTCCGCAGGCTGACGCTCTATCCACTGAGCCAAACTGTTTAGGGCTCCCTGCAAAGTTTTTGACAATTCCAATCTGCCGTGCTATGTACACACACCTAGCTGTTACCCCCAATCAAATCTCCCCATCAAATCTCCTATCTGTGTATAATGTTTGCTCAGATAACCTGCTAATCAAGCCAGCACTGTGGTAACCACTGATAACAGTGATTTCTAAGCTTGCCAGGTAACACTGCAGGACCAAGAAACAAAGGTAATAAGGCAATATTTACTAACATTTTGCATATCATAATATGCATAGAAAGTGCAGGTATTGTCCGGAGGCAGATGAAGCTGTCTCTCTGGCCACCCTTGGCTCTGCCCAGTGGCTTCTGGGTCTGGGAAGGAGGTACATCTGTGTAACTCCATAGGTTGGGCGCAGCTTCCTAGGACACAACTTGAGATTGAACTGAATGTTATCTCAAGGTTCCAATTGTCTAGGTTCCCTGTAAACCTTGTAAATTCAATGATACCTCAAGGAGGAATCATACACAGTCATAGTTGTGATTTTTTTCCCCCATGTCCCTTCATCACGAGATTGAGACTCAGAGGCTTAAATGCTGCTATATATCTGTGGGTTTGTAAAGACAAATAAAAATTAAAAGCAAGAGGTTTAATTCTCCCTGTTAAAAATAAGGGAAGAGGTATTCCACCACCCTTTTCTTAGAGCATATTTTTGGTAAATTTGTAATTATAAATTTATGTAAATCTTTAAAAAATATAAACCTCTTGACTCTTTTACAACCCAGGAATGTCTTTCTCAAGGACCTGGGAGCCATCCCTTTGAAATGCAAACATCCAGTGGAATATTGCCCACACCTCCCAGCTTCTGTGGGAGAGGAGGGGCCTCACTTCCAGACAGCTGGCTCCAGGTTGTGTAAGCACCTTCTGTCATAAAGATATGAAAAATATAAATTTCCCTTTGTATAAAGCCAATAAAGTAACACAGATTATCACTACAATTCCCAGGTAAATTTAGAATGAACTATGTGTGACTGGTTATCATTTATCTTCGGAACATATATATCATGTGTTGTACCTGCTTGCCTAGATAAAAGTTGAGATTTCTGTAGTTTTAATCTCTTACCAGATGGCCTGTGGTGTGCATCATATTACGGTTTAATGCTTACTCAAAAATAAGTGTTTTCTTTCTCTAATACTTTTGTGTAGAGGTTTTCTGGGTTGAGAGATGATTTTGTTTTTTATTATATTTCCCCCAAAAGAAAGAAGCATTTGCTCCACCACATTTGTCTTGGTTCTAGTTATTCTCTCCATTCAGATGGTAATTTTATCCCATCTGACACTTCAGCATGTCCCCTGCCATGCTGGCAAACTCCTGGGGTATAAATATGCTATCATCGCATCCCTGGTGGAACTGATCCAGCTGCCTTTGCTGTCCTGTCCATCAGCCCTTTGCCTGCTGAAGAGTGCTGTCTCCCCAGCCAATGTCCACATGAGCTCAAGAGGCCACAGACATTATGATGCCTCCTGCCCTACTCTGGAAAACCTGTAGACAGTCTCCAATTTCCTCATGCCTAGACGTAACACATCCCAATTTCTGTACTGTTTCACCATGGTGGCTTGGAGAATTTTTCCATGAGGCTCACTGTTCCCTAGGCCTTACCTATCTTGGATATCCCCAAATTCTCACATTTGTTATCAAGATGTGGCTCAGGCTGGAGCAAGGGGACAAGACACAGAGCTCCTAGACCACATAACACTTCTTTTTAAACTGTTCACACTTCCCCAACTCTAAGGGCCTTTTATCTTGGGTGGAGAGAGATAGGTGAAAAATTGTAGCTACCTTGAAACATATTTTTGGAGTTACAATGCAATTGTGCCCTTTAAACCTTGAAAATAAAAACTTTGATATATTTGTTCTTCATTCCCAAGGTGCCTAGATAGTGGGCAAAGTCCTCAGTTATAGATGAAGCATATGGATAGAGGAAATAACTAACACAACCCAAGGTATCAACCACTATATAATTGACTGATGGAAAAGGCTAAACCTCTCTCTGAAATTCTCTTACTGGTAAATGAATAAATATCACTTTAACAATGGCTTTTATTTATGCCTAAAGCCTCAGACATCTTCTTTTTATTTTCCACATGAAAGAGATTAAACTTAGTGGGTTTCCCACATATGGAGTTTTAGAAAAAAATAGCTTAACCTAGTGGAAGCAAGAACATTACAGAGCCATTTGAGGGCCCAAAAAAATCAACTGCAGATGCACTGTAAGGGCTAAAGAATCAAATCAATAACATAAGAGATCTCCTGGCCTGTGGACTAAATAATAAGATGAAAAACCGGCAAGCTAATGAAAATCAATACATGTTCATCTCTGTGTAGAAAAACTCAATACATTCAGAGCTCCTCCAAGTTACCACCTAACAAAATGTACTGCAAAATGTACATCCACCGCAGAGAGATGTGCTAAGGAACATGACTGTAAGAGGCCATTTTACTCAGACAGTTCCCATCCCTCAGTCACAGAACTGACTGCAGCTGCTCATGCCATCTGGTAGTTGCTCTCATATATGGGAAGTGACCAAACTATTTGGGAGAAGGCATAGCAGGTACCAAGTCATACTACTTATCTTCTGAATCTATACCTGTCTTTAATTGATCTCTAACAGCCTTTCCAGCTCAGAGAACTCACTAATATAATTAAAATACTGAATGGTAAGATACTCCTCATGAAGAGGTAAGAAAAAGAAATACAGATAATTTGATAGTGCCATGGGGTATGTCCCCATGAGAATTTTTCAATAGCAAGTGAGAGATATAGGAAAGTTAGAGAATAATATGTCTCTATAACTGGAACTCAAGACAGACAGATGTGTTGTGGAAATATGCAGTACTAAGTGGATTCTTTCAAAATAATTAACATTAATATTCATTTTTGTGTTCTACCAGAATGTTCTCTGAGAAGAGGAAGGGCTGCTTCTTAGGAGCAGGAACTAAGCAAGTAACATATTTGATATTCTTTTTCCTTTTTTTATTATTCACTTACAAATACACATTGAGAACTTGTATGTGAAAGATGCTGAAGATACAATAGGTCCTTTTTTTTTAAGGTATGATACTATTCCTAAGGAGAATCTAATCTTCAAAAGAAATGTATGTGTGTAATTTTTAATAGAAAATGAATATAAGTGAAAAGAAGAAACACACTTGGCTTCTGTCAACTTAGCCACACGGGAAACATGTTTCCCAGCATCCTTTTCCCTGTCTGATTCCAGGGGAGGGCTGGACAAGAGAGAATATGTAAGAGTTTTGGAAAGAGGAAGGGAAGCAGCAGCCATGCTGTTCTAAAAGTGAGTGCAAGGCGAGTGCCCTCCTTCACACCCACACAGTGAGCTGGCTCACCTTTTCACAGCAGCTGGGTTCTCAGTGCCTCGAGTTCTCACTACACCTCCTCCCGCTTCTCCAAGTTCTGGGTATACAGCTCCGTAGTGAAGGATGCCAGCTCCGTCCACAATTGCAACTTTGAGGTCAATGAAAGACAGACAGGGGGGCTTCCAGTTTGTTTTCATGGGTTCCAGATGGTCCTTGCTTGAACAAACCCCATCTTCATGCCCAAAGTCAGATTCCTCCCATGGGTCTTTACTCTGAAGCTCCTCATTGGGTTGGTCCAGACAGACTATCAGTAAGTTTCACAGCATGGAGCCTGCTCCTGCACAATCCTGACCCTTCCCCTTTTAATACAGAGATGTTACCCTCCAACAGAGCTCTTATAATCCTAACTCCATCTACGGCCCAAAGGAACCAAAGACACAGTTGGTACCAAGCATAGTCCAAGAAAACAGATGGTAAAATGGGTTTTGAGACTGGATTGCTCACTGACAATAATCAGATGGTGTATGAAGTACCAGAAGTCCATGGTACAAAACAGTGGACGAATTGCTTAAACATTTATCAGTGGAGACTTGGAAAAATATTCTACCATGGAGGACCATCTGGCTAGTGTTGTGAAATTTGGGAATTTAGGGAGTTGGGGGGCATGCCAACAAGGACTATGGAATCAAAGTTGCATTGATGCCCGACAGAGAGATAATGAAAGCTAAGGGTCATTAACAATTATAGCTGACCCTTGAACAAAGTTGTTTGAACTGTGTGGGCCCACCTATACTCAGACTTATCCACGCAGTTTAAACCTGCGTTGTTCAAGGGTCAACTCCATGGCTGGAAATCCACTTATGTGGAGGGCCAACTGTAGTTGCAGGTGGGGTTTTTCCACTGCATGGGAGGTTGGTGCCCCTAGCCCCTGTGTTGGTCAAGGGTTAACTATAATTGAAAACAATGAAGGAAAAAGGGCCTGTGTAGCTTACAAAGAGGCCTTTATCTTCTACCATGAAAGGGCAGAAAAAGCTAAAAACCAAACTCGGGATTTAGTAATTAGAGTTGCAGACTCTCAAAAATAATTGAATGATAACCCGAGGCAGGTATGTTATACTAACTCCTGGCCAAAAAAAACTTGAGACCTTGATCTATAAGGTGGGCACAGCTGAATAGATGCCCCTGGAGATTCTGGCTCCCCAGTTCTTCTAAAGCATCCGAGCCTTCAGAGATTGCCTATCCTACCTCTATATTAAGAGTTCTAGTATCTAGTGATGAAATGGGATTTTTAAATTTTTACAAAAATGAAGAATGTAAAACAATATCTCACTGTGATGTTAATTTACTTCTTCCTTTTTACCTCTATCTTACTGGCCAGGAATTACATCTTCATAGCTTTTGCCTATTTTCTATTTAGCTGTTTCTCATATTGAAATGTAGGGTTCTTTCAATGCTCTTGGTACTAATTATTTTAGGATAAACCTTGAAAATATCCTTTCCTGGAGTTTCATTTGTCTCTTCACTTTTTAATGGTCTCACTTGAGGCAAGGAAATTTTAACTGCAATTAAATTTATTAATCTTACCATTTTTTATTTGTAGGCTTTGAGTTATTTCAGAAATTTCTCCCTAACTATTTGCTCCTATATCTTCTAAGGGTTTTAAATTATGCATTTTGAATGTATATCTTTAATCTACTTGAAATTTATTTTTTTTTTTTGTGGTGTATAGTAGGGAACCTTTGAAACTTTATTTTCCCCATGTAGATAACCAATAGTCTCTGCATAATTTATAATATAGTCATTTACCCCTTCTAATCCAAAATTCAACCTCTTTTACATATCTATTTTTTATTAGTGTGTGGGTCTATTTCAGTGCTCTTCATTCAATTCCATTAATAATTTTCCAGTTGAGATTATAGTTTAGTATGTTAATTACTACAGATTTGGTACCTGATAAATCAAGTCCTCTTACTCTTTTTCAAACATATCTTTATTATTCTGTCTTTTAATCTTTCATAGAAATTTCAGAATCAGCTTATCAACTTCCATAAAAAACCTACTTTTTTTGTATTCACATACTTTCATAGACATTTGATAATTTCCATAAGTATAAGGCAACATTTCTGATTGTCCACTTTGTGCTCCCTCCTCAAATTACTGAGTTTTCTCTAGTTGGCTGTAATACATTTTTTTCTTACTCTATAGATGAGACCACTGAAGTGACTAGAAAAATAGTGAAATAATCAGTGCTAAGATTATCTTGTGAATTAGAAGCAAGTAGTTTGTTTAACCAAGATCCATAAATTAGAGATGTTGGGAGAACTTTTGGCTTCCAGACCCCTTCAGGCATAAGTAAGAAAGAGACAATTCATTACCACAAAGTTAGAGTAATTTAGCCCATTAGTGCAACCCCCTCAAGGTTTCTTAATCCTAATAATATTGTGCAACCTTCCAAAAGGATGGCCGATTTGCTTCTCTAAGTTGGGAATCCCATATTCTTTGCAGACTGGAGACTCTTTTTTTTTTTTTTACCACATGATCTCACTCATTTATGGATAATAAAGACCATTATAAACTGATGAACAAAAATAGATACAGAGGCAGAGCAGCATGGAACAGACTGTCAAACTACAGCGGGAAGGCCGAGGAGGATTGGGGGGTGGGGGGGGCGGGTAAGAGATCAACCGAAGGACCTGTATGCATGCACATAAGCATGCTGGGGTCCAGCTCCAGCGGTCCAGGGGTTCCCAAAGGTGTGGACAGAGTCGGCGAAGAATGAAGGACACAGAGGCAGCATTCAGATGATCAGCATAGCCAGGTCCTCTCAGACTGGAGACTCTTATTCACTTAAGAAATCTTTAGTTTTGGCTCAAACTCTGCCAGAGTCTAAGACCATAAGCATTTCCCGTAAGTTCTGGCACAGCACAGTTTCTATCCAGGTATTTATTTTATTGATATCATGTTGACTTACTTTTTCTATTTTAAAAAACTTCAAGCATAAAGAAAATGTGTGAGGGAGGAGCACAATATACACTCATACACCCTGCACTTATAATTGCTAACTGCTAATATTTGCCACGTTTGCATTTTATAGGTAGATACAGAGACAGACAAATACATATATATATCTTTTGTTGCTGCTGAACTTTCAGAAAGTTTTAGCCATAATGAAATTTCACTCTTCAAAACATTAACATGCATCTCTTAAGAATTAGATAAGTCCTAAATAATCACAATAGCTACATCATATCCAGAAATATAACTTTTACATAAGCTATCTTATTACAGTCATTATTTAAATTTACTAATTACCCCATAAAGCCTATTGTAACTACTTTAATATTGATCCAGGATCCAAATTTGTGTGCTGATACAAGTATTCAAAACCATTCATTTTCCTTCTCTTGCATTTGGTCCTAGCCATGTGACTTTCAGCAATCAGTAAACTGTTAGAGGACCTAAAGTTAGCAAAGCCCTGAACTATGCTGGCCCATTTGTTTCTATCATTGCTATGAAAAGAGCTTCCCTAGCAAAGAAACGATACCTTTAGTTAATGCTCTGAAATAACCACACACGGAGCAGCACTACCCAACTGACCCACAAACCCATGAACAAAATACATGCTTATTACTGGATGCCACTGATAGTTTGTACCTAGTTGTTATGCCACAAAAGTAAGTGATACAAAAATTAGAGATCCATATATATTTACTTGCCATATCTTTTGGTGTCCTTTAATCTAGATGGATTCTCCTGCTTACCACTTCCTCAACACACACACACACACACACACACACACACACACACACACCTACCTACCTTGTTTTCCTTTTAGGTCATTGATAGTTTTTGAAGAGTCCAAGACAGTTGTCATGTAGGATAGTCCAAATTCTGGATACGCCTATTGTTTCTTCATGAGTAGATTAAGATTCAATGTTTTTGGCAAGAATACTAAACTAGTTGTTGTGTATTTCCCATGGTATTTTATAATATTACATAAATCACATATCAGTTTGTACAATTTCTAATAATGCTAAGTTTGGTCACTTGGTTTAGGAATTATCTGTCCTATTTCTCCATTGTACTGGTATTTTTTTATATTTAATAAATAATCTATGGGGTGATACTTTGAGACTATGTGCATATCCTGTGCCCAACAACTTTTTACAAAATGGCTTAACAATCATTAATGGTCTTCTTTTATAGTAGGGCATTATGACTACTTATTAATACTCCTCCTCCTCCTCTCTATTTTACAATGCATAAATCTAAACTTAAAATAATCTTGAATATAATTATAAAGTTATAATAAATTTTTCTTTTCCCCTACATACAGTACTCTAAGAATTAAAAGATTTTCCTTGTGAAAAAAAAACTTAATTTCTATATTGTTTACCCAAATTATCCCAGCTGATTTAAAAATGGGGGAAAAAATCAACCCATCAAACAACTATTCTGTCTAAATCAGGAATACATGTTACTCTCCCTGAATACAATGCCCATACCTATTTCTTCCATTAGAGAGTAACATTACAGAAAATTTTAATGTAATTTTTCTCTTTTGCCTTTTCTAGATCATTGGAGACATCCAATTGTTTGGGGGAAGACTGGATCCTATCACAGAAGCAATGCAAAGTAAAAAGATAATATTCAGGCTTCCAGATGTAAAATTACTGTTACAAAAGAGTTCTTCAAATTTCTTTATTCTTTCACCAACCATCCCAATTTATCATAACAGCAAATAAGCATGAATAACTCAGATCATGAAGTGTTCTTACAATGTAGAGAATATGAAAAGGAATATTTTTCCTAGCACTAGAGATTACAGAAGAGGACAAAAGAAGAGAGACAGGATAAAGAGAGCAAGTGATTACTTCTATTTTTCCTTGTAGCCTCCACTTAGAGAGAGAGGAGGTATGTGAGATATGCCAAAGCAAGAGGCAGAGAGAGATCTTACTACCGTGTCTCTGGGAAGCGGGTGATTTGCTGGCTGCCTGTAGGGAGCAGCTCTATGGTCAGGCAACCGAGAAATGAGAAAATATTTGCAAATCTTGTATCTGATATGGGATTAATATCCAAAATATAAAAGAAGCTCATCTAACCCAATAGCAAAAAAGATGATTAAAAATGAACAAAGATCTTTGAATAGACATTTTTCCAGAGAAGATATACAAATGGCCAACAGATGCATGAAAAGGTGCTCAACATCATGAGTCATCAGAGAAATGCAAATACAAACCACGATGTGAAATCAGTTCACATGTGCCAGGAGCAATTATTAAAAAGACAATAAATACATGTTGGCAAGGATGTGGAGGAAAGGGATCCTTTGTGGTGGGAATGCAAATTGGTGCAACCACAATGGAAAATGATATGGAGGTTCCTCAAGAAACTAAAAAATAAAACTGCCATGTAATAGCATTCTCACTTCTAGATATATATTCAAAGAAAATTAAATCACTATCTCAAAGAGGTATCTGTACCCCCATGTTTATTGCAGTGTTATTTACAACAGCTAAGACACAGAAACAACCCAACTGCTCACTGACAAATTAATGGATAAAGAAAATGTGGTGTACTTGCCCTAACCAGTATGGCTCAGTGGATAGAGCATCAGCCTGCAGATTGAAAGGTCCCAGGTTCAATTCCAACCAAGAGCATATGCCCAGGTTGCGGGCTCGATCCCCCGTAGGGGATGTGCAGGAGGCAGCCAATCAATGATTCTCTGTCATCATTGATGTTTCTATCTCTCTCTCCCTCCCCCTTCCTCTCTGAAATCAATAAACATATATGTTTATTTTTTAAAAAGAAAATGTGGTGTACATATATCCACCAGGATATTACCAAGCCATAATAAAGAAGGAAATCCTGCCATTTACAACCACATAAATGAACCTTTAGGGCATTATGCTAAGTGAAATAAATCAGATAAGAAAAATACTGATCTCATTTATATGTGGAATCATAAAAAAAAAAAAAAAAAAATTCACAGAAAGAGAGCATAAAATGGTGGCTGCCAGGGGGTGAGAGGGATATGTGGTCAAAGAGTACAAAGAGTGTAAGATTGAAAAAGTTCTGGAATCTAATGAACAACTTAGTGACTATAGTTAACAATACTGTATTATATAATTAAACTAGAGGCCCAGTGCATGAAATTCCAGGAGGGGTGGGGGGAGGTAGTCCCTCAGCCCAGCCTAAGCCCTCTCACAGTCTAGGAGCCCTTGGGGGATGTCCCCGTAGAGTGGGCCTAAGCCAGCAGTCTGACGTCATTAGCGATGCCGCAGAGGCAGGAGAGGCTCTTGCCACCGCAGCTGCACTCGCCAGACATGAGCTTGGCTTCTGGCTGAGTGGCGCTCCCCCTGTGGGAGTACATTGACCACCAGGGGGAAGCTCCTGCATTGAGCATCTGCCCCTGGTGGTCAGTGCACGCCATTGCAACCAGTCATTCTGCCGTTTGGTCAATTTGCATATTAACCTTTTATTATATAGGATGTTGCTAAAAGAGGCCCTGGCCAGGTGGCTTAGTTGATTGGAGTGTCATACCATACACCAAAGGTTGTGGGTTCAATTCCTGGGCAGGGCACTTACCTAGGTTGCAGGTTTGATCCCTGGTCTGGGCGATGATGGAAGGCAACCAATCAATGTTTCTCTCTCTCTCTCTCTCTCTCCCCACCACTTCCTCTCACTCTAAAATCAATAAAAACATAACCTTGGGTGAGGGTTAAAAAAAGTATGAGTAAATCTAAAAAATTCTCACCAAACATACACACACACAAAGTGGCTGCTATGTGAGATGATGGAGGTTTATATATCAAAGCATCACACAGCACAACATAAACTTACACAATGTTATGTCAATTATATCTTACTAAAGCTACAAAAAATAAATTATGCAATACAACTAATTTTTCCCCCTAAAAACTAAGAGGGAAGAACTTTGTGATGAATCAGCTCTCCTCGAGCCCACATTTATAATGAGATTTCTGCACATTCAGGCATTGAGGTTGAAGTGTGAATTAAACATTTTAGCATGCTGTATTTCTTTTGTGGCCAGATTTTGATAGAGTGTTGGAAATGTAAGTGGTAAAGGGAAGTGGAAAAGAAGTATGCAAGGAAGGAGAAAGGAGTAGGGTACGTTTTCACTTGATTTTTACTCAGAATTGTTGTCTCTAAGTGTCTTAGACATGTCTGTGATAATTTGCCAACACTCGCTAAGTCTCTCTCCTCAGTAGATGCTAACAACAATAAATCAGCAGTGTCAACCTGAAATAATGTCATTATTTAGTACTCTGAAGAGTTAGTTATCTTGAAGGCTGTTTTTAGCCAGCCAAAGAGAAAAAAATACAAGAGCCTCACAAAATAAAGTCAATTTTTAAGGCTAATAGTTCATGGACTTGCTAAACTTCAAATAAAAGTATTACCCCCAGAGAATGTTCAAATGTAGAAGCAAACACTTCTCTTCCCACCTCAGATATGGATTTAAAAAGACTTACTGAAAAGGGTATGGGATTAAAACATATTATAATAATTCCAGTGTTCTAAAGAAGAAATTCCTGATAGAAAAAATATAGAAAGACCATATAAAAGAAAAGAATCAAATAAATCATTATTATTACTGACAAAAAACTCATTGGTTTATTAGTTCTCATCACTGGGAGTTTATAGCTCATAAAAAATTCTAGTCAGAGTCCTATTCAGATTATATATTGCCAAGTTTACCACAAAGAAAGGATGAATTAAAGTTAGTATCAATAAGAAATTTTCTGGTCATACAAAATGCTTAAGTAAAATATTAGAGAGGAGAACAATCTCAGTATGTTAGTGGGTTTTGAAGGTAACAAGTGCTAGAAAGGATGTAAAATTCTAAAAATAACACTAAAGTACCTTTCCCATGAAGTAGGCATACTAATTTACTTCTAAACTTAAAAAGTACAATCTAAATTACTTGGTCAGAGATCAGAGTACAGTCAGACATTTAATAAAATCCAGAGTACACTCAATCTATGATCTTTCCAATACCCTTGACCTAATAGAGTACAATAACAGCTATGCCTATAACCTCTGGGCAGGAGACTCCTCTATAGGAAACACAGGGTACTCCAATAGAAAAGACCTACAGTATGTCAGTCGGGGTAGTCTAACAAATAGGCCTGCTGCCTAGGTTGAAGGCTTTGTAACATTGGGCAAATCAGTAAATTCAATGAGCAAATAAGGAAATATTGATAAGGGGATCTATGTTTCTCTTAGTATTGGAGAATGTATTTACAAACATGGAAAGGGAAAGGTCAATAAGAACTTTGAAGTTTTGAATTTAAGCGGATGGTTTTAGTATGAATTCATGGTTCATGGATATATATAGATATATAGATCTAGATCTAGATCTAGATCTAGATATAGATATAGATAGATATAGAGATACATATACATATCTCTCTGTATATACATATATACATATATACATATATCTCTATATCTATATCTATATCTATATCTATCTATATCTGTATTTGTATATTTATACCAAGTATCCTGATCTTGTTTTCTAATTACCATCTTTCCCTAAAAAAACAACAACAGGACTTCCTGGAGAAGTGGCTGATTCCAAGGCAGGAGCATGGACAGTACAAGAGGAGCCCAGACATCTTATGGTGCTAGGCTATTATTTTGTTACATAAAGAATGATGAGAACATATCAAAAGACACAGGAGTAACCTTGAAGATGCTTCTATTAGCCTAATATAGACTGATCTGAGTATCAAAAAATGGTGACAGTAACTAATTACAACTCAATACTAAAAAAGGAATCAATTTCATAGTGATATAAATTAAATAAGCAAATGAATAAATAAATGGGAGGTAGGAGAAAACTCTTCATTACAGTAGAATGATGGCATGACAAATAATAAGTATTTTTAAAATAGTAAAAATAGGTGGTTCCCAGAAGCAGGGGGTTAGGGCTAAGAAAAATGGGTAAAGGTGGCCAAATGATACAAACTTCCAGTTATAAAATAAATAAATTCTTGAGGTGACTAGTAAACAATACTGTAGTATGTATTTGAAAGTTGCTAAGG
The DNA here is from genome assembly GCF_964212035.1 of Myotis nattereri. Classification (NCBI taxonomy): domain Eukaryota; kingdom Metazoa; phylum Chordata; class Mammalia; order Chiroptera; family Vespertilionidae; genus Myotis; species Myotis nattereri. Next base: position 24,028,007 of record NC_138088.1, read on the forward strand.
ACTAGATCTTAAAAGTTCTTACCACAAGGAAAAAAGTGTGTAGCTATGTGAGGTAACGGATGTTTCACAACATATGCATTGTGCACCTTAAACAAATACAATGTTCTATGTCAATTAACATTAGCACTCCAACTCTACCAGTGGCTAGTAGCATGCCAGGAACTGTTATGGAAAAGGTGTGTGATTTTCCACTACAGATGACAAGACCCTGCTCTAGAATCCCAGGGGTTTACATTGTAATTCTCCTATTGATAAGGGCTTGCCATAAATCTCCCACAACTTCTTTCCCAACATAGAGACTTCCAACACCATAGGCTATTCTAGGTTGACAGTCCATCTTACTGTAGTATATACTTCTGGTAAGATTTTGATTTGCCTTTGTTCATGTTTAATATAAATGGATAAAATATCATTTTGAGATGAAAGAAAACAATGGTTCTGCTAAATGCTCAGCTGACAAATTGGATCATGACTGAATATCTGGAAATCAACTATAAAACTCAAAAAGAAGTTGTATTTTTCTTTTCTGTGGCATCTTTGGCAGACTGAGGATGACTGGCATTAGTTCAAGAGAGGCAGATTTCGGAACAATCACCACTGTCTAAAAAAGTGGAACCACGACAAGTGTCTGAAGAAGAAAAGTACAGATTGTGGAGATGAAGATCTCCCTCTTACTGGACAGCCATTTGGATGACTGAAACTTCTGAAGGGAAACTGAACTTGATCGATGGCTTGTAACCCAGGATCCAAATCAGAATTACCTGGAAAGTTTTCTTTCAAATCATATAACCTAAAACCTGGTGATTCTAATTCTGTAGACCTTGAAGCTTCCCAGTGTTTCTGATGAACATCCCAGATAAAAACTTTTAGATTTAGGTGACCTTGATGTTCCTTGTAACACTGAGGTCTTTTAGTTTGGTTACTGTTGTTTTAATTGGAAATAAAATCCAAGTGCTAACTGTAAAACATTCAAAATAATGATTCAAAATAAAAGACTCAAAGCTTTCATAGGATAAGTAAACTAGACCTTGGAAAGAGAAAGCAATTGTAAATATAGAAAAAAATTTATCTCTAGTCAGTATCCTCAGTCCTTCTTCCCCCTCCCCCCAAAATTGATTAGTCCATAATTTTGGATGTGGTAAGAGATAGTTTAAATAGATAGAAAAATTGAATTAAAAACAGACAGCTATTCAATAGAAATTTTGGAGCTATTGCAACAAATATGGATAGGTGTGTCTTATTAAATTATATTACTACCCCATGTAGCTAGAATAATTGGTCTCAGCAGAATTTCATATGTTTGTTGAATTCCCTCTGAAAATAGCTTTATTTCTTTATTTCCTGTAAAGGATAAATAATCTTACTAATATAATGTACATCATGTAATTTTAAAATTGCCCTAAAGGGACATAGAAAAAAGCTCAGACAGGGTTGCATTTCTTTTAAAAGAGGAGGAAGCAATTTCCTGTAGCATATTTTTTTGTCTTACCAACCTATAAACAAAAATGTAGATCCATTCTGCAAGTTTTAGATGTAAATAAAGTATTTCTTTGAACATTTTTTTCAGAAGATCATGAAATAAACTAGATTCAATCATACTGAATAATAAAGCTATAAGTAGGCTACAGAAACACCTCCCTTCTATGCCAGATCAAAACAGGTATTGGTTTGGACTCTGTTCTGCAGTGTCTGTGAACGTCCTATCAATCTTGGTGATGGCTGAAGTCCAAACGTCTATAGACCTTAAATAAGCATCCATTCTTGTCAAAAGTTAACTTGCCAGGCTTTGCCGTCAGAGACACTTGGATGACACATCTAAGTTCATACACTTTCTGTGTGAAATTGGACAAACTACCCCATTCATTTAAGCCAGTCAGCCATTCAACAACTTCTTAATGAGAGAACTAACCACTAAAATTTATCCCTTCACTTACATTAGAATAAATCGATTAAAACCACTGAATCAAAATTTAACAGTTCACATTGAAAAAAATAAAAATAAAAGCCATTTTAAGACAACATTTCATCATAGAGGCTTCTTCCCTCAGCTTCCTCATTCTAGGTGCCAGAAGCTTTGTTTCTTTGTTATGGGGTGGAGCCACAACATTAGTAACAAAGAAGCAGAATTTCTGGAGGATGAGGCCCAGAAATCAGGATTTTAAACAGATTCCCAGGTGATTCTAATGTGCAGCCAAGGTTGACAACCACTGGGGTAATGAGATAGACAACACATCCTTACTTTCAGGAAACTAAAAATGTTAAACATTAACTTGTGGAATGACCGGTCGCTATAACGTGCACTGACCACCAGGGGACAGATGCTCAACACAGGAGCTGCCCCCTCGTGGTCAGTGTGCTCCCGCAGGGGGAGTGCTGCTCAGCCAGAAGCCTCTCATGGTTGGCGAGCACAGCCTCTCCCACCTCCATGGCAGTGCTAAAGATGTCCGACTGTGGCTTAGGCCCGCTCCCTGCGAGAGGGCACAGGCCAGGCTGAGGGCCCCCCACCCCCACCCCACTGAGTGCATGAATTTCATGCACCAGGCCTCTAGTTTTATTATAAGATGTCTCTTCTAGTGCTGGCAGACACCCAGGAGGCCCAGTGGCCAGGACTACCACTGCTATTCATAGTCCGAGAGAAGAGGACAAATGAAGGCCCATGTACCGTCTGTCTACATCCAGCTTTCAAACTGTTGAATAAAATGACTTTTATCCTCTTACCTAGACAAGTATACAATCAGTTCTATAATAATAGAACTGAAACCTATATATAAATTAATATATCTAAATTATGTAAATGTACATACAGACTATAGTATATAGGGGTTGGCAAAAGTATGTTTACAACTGTTCATAAGGAAAAAGACACGCTGATCATGATTATTACAACAGCTTTATTAACTCCAAAGAATGTCTCAAAGTGCCCAGCTGGTGTGGCTCATGAACCAAGTGGTGGCTGGTTCAATTGCCAGTCAGGCACATGACTTGGTCACCAGTGGGGGGCGTGCAGGAGGCAACCAGTAGATATTCTTGCTCATCGATGTTTCTATCTCTCTCTAAAAAAAAATTTTTAAAGACTGTTGCAATGGCGCACTAAAACTACTTTTGCCCAACCTTTTATAATTAAGTCTATATAAACACATATATATATATGCTTTTTATATGAATAAAAAAATGAAAAATATCAAAGTACTTGAATTTGTTATTGCTTATGTCTAAGTGTTCTATTGATGTACCAACAATATTATTTTACATTCACTCCATAAAACTTATATTTTCTTTCATATCAACAAAACCACCAATCATGCTGCTACAACTGAAACTTTCACACAATTGTTATCAATAATAATCTAATGAATTTTAAAATATGGTGTCCATTTTGAATATATTTTTATTTAAAAATATAAATTAAATAGCAAAATCATTTTCATAATTCTAAAAATGTTTTTCCTAAAAAAATCAAAATTATCCATTAATATTAAAAGGCAAACTACAACTTAAAAGTAATTCATATTAAATTTTAAAACATTTAAATAAAGCCAAAAATTTTGCATTTTTTGAAAATTTAATTGTCATATTAAGTATTATAAAAACAAAATTATACTCAAACCTGCTACTGAAATTCTATCTAGTTACTATTGTAAATAATCAACATCACACTTTTTTTAGCGTTATGTCTAGACCTACTTATGTACAAATTTAAGAATGATATTAACTGCTTAACTTTGCAAAATGTTACTATCAGCCAACATGGGCAATTATTGCAAATATAATTTCAAACAAAAAAATAACAAGATAGTGGGCATACAGCATTATGGGAATAATATGTCGTTTTTGTAAGAATGTGTTATAGAGAAAAAGGTTGACAAGTTAATGCACTTGCTTTTCTCTTATTTGGTACTTTTACTGCTCAAATCCTTCCTGTCTTTCAAAATATTGTCCTTCTCTGACTTTAGCATAGACACAATCCAGAAACCATCAAAGAATTAAAAAATAGGGGTACTAAGTTTTGTGAATATAAGGCAATAAATGTAAAGCAGTTCCTTGGGGTATCTCTGTAATGGTTGGGCTTTTATATTGTTGGCTGGGAATGGAGAGGGGAGGGGAGGGGAAGGGAAGGGAGGGGAGGGGAGGGGATTCAGAATCATCCAGTGGAAGGCAGGAAGGAAGGCAGGGAGGGAGGGAGAAAGAGAGAGAAAGAGAAAGACAGAGAGAAAGAGAAAGCAAGAAAGAGAGAAAGAGAAGAGAGTGAGGAAGGAAAGAAGGGAGGGAGGGAGGGAGGGAGGGAGGGAGGGAGGGAGGAGGGGGGAAGAGGGAGGGGGGAAGGGCACGGGAGGGGAGGGGAGGGGAGGAAGACTAAAGATTAAGCAAAAGCAAAGTCAGATCCACTGAGGAAACCAAGAGTCAGCATCTGCGATTGGAGCTAGGGGCAATAGCCACAAGGACTTTGCAGTGGCCCAGTGGTTAATATTCCTTGCATTTTGTGAGCCCATACCTCTAACATAACTGGGAAGCTTTTTCTACTTAGATACAAATTTTAGCTGCTGTTCTGGCCCATGTGAAAGTAAGAAAAATGCCTTTCCCACTCTTCCCTCTTTACTCCCTGAAAGCCCCCATGTCTCCAACTTCCTTCTAGCACCAGAGAACTCAGACTCCCTTTGTTTCTGTTTTTTACTAGTACACAGAAACCTTTTCCAGATAATAAACGCTAGAAAATGGGGGAGGGGATGGACTGCATTTTGTCCCTAGGAAAAGTCAAGCTTTGTATATAAACATAGTCCAGAGCAAAAAAAAAAAATTGGAAGGAGTTGGGAATGGCTAAGAAGTGGAGAGAAAAATTACGCCCTCTTTGATCCATGACTTAAAAGACAATTTGTGCAATTTATTTATTTTGTTTCTAGGTGTTTTCCAGTTTGGTTGTTCCTAATTTTGAAGTTTCCTGCATTGCAATCTTAAAACATTTTTGCTGTTATTGTATTTTGGAATTTATTGAGGTAATTTATTTTTAATGACACTTTATGAAACTTATTGTGTGTACGTTGAAAAGAAAGATGGCAGGGACATTTTTATCAGTGTAAAAATTTCATTGACAAAAATATACACCAACTATACTCATATATAAAAAATGCATGACTTACCTTACTAATTATGTTACTTAGGTCATCTATGCACTTACTTGTTTTCTGTAATCTGTCATGGACCAGAGGGCATGACGAATAAGTTGCTGGCTTTTTTAAAAAAGTGTATAGTCTCTATTTCTTCATTTATCTCCTGTATTATTTTCCATTTATTTATTATTTATTCTCAGTCACTGGTTCTCAAACTTTGCTTGGGGAACTTTCAAAATTATCTAAGGAACTTTCAAAATCTAATGCCGAGGTTATACACCATACCGATTAAATCAGAATATGTGCAAGTGAAAACGAACCGTCCGTATTTTTCAAGGATCCCTTGGTGATTCCAATGAGTTGTTCTACTTGAGAACCACTCAGTGTTATCTGATACACAGATTTTCGCAGATCCTAAATCTTCTTTGTGAATTATACCCTTTATTCTTTATAAAGTTTACTTCATCTCATTTTATATGTTTGTACTGAAATCAATCTTGCCTGTTAAGATTGATATCCCTGTAGATCCTGATCTGTAGGTTGGTGTCCCTGTTAGATTGGGACACAATACAATCCTGGGATGAAATATAGTTACCTCACAGATTAAGAGGAATTTACCCTAAGTGGAAACCAGAAAGAATCTAAATTTATTGGATTATCTAAAAATAATACACCTCTCCCCTTTGATATATTTAAACATTTCTTATTGCTTTAAAGTGAAGCAACTCTATAAAAATAAAATAAAAAATAAAAACACCTCAAATTAAAATAAAAAGATGGTTACCCCTGTTTTACTTGTTTGCATTTGTCTTGTTTGTTTGCCCTTTTCATTTTAACTTTTCTGAGTCGGTTTAATGTGCATCTCTTATACACAACATCTACTGGATTTTGCTTTTCTATATAACTTAAATGATTCTTTCATTGATGAGATTATCCCTTTAAATAGCTTGATAAGGCAGACACATTTGGTCTTAATGCTGTCATGTTTCCTATTTTCATAGATTTATGGCTATTTATTTTTGTTTTGAATTTTCTGCTAATTTAAAAGGTTGCACTTTTCAATATAGTATTTACCTCTATAGGTATAAAGTAATATAATGCTCTAAATTCTTTATTTTATGCCTATTAATTCCCTATTATGAGCAGCAGTAACATTATTATGCCCTTAGTCCTCATTCCTCTCATCAACCCCATCAACTAGTTTTATTCATTTTACTATATTTTGGTGTTTACCAATTTACTATTAAGTATTCTCATATTGCTACTATTTGACTCAATTTTAAATTATTTCTTTTGATTCCTGATTATAAAAGACTAGAGGTCTGGTGCACGAAATTCGTACATGAGGAGGGGGCGTCCCCTCAGCCCAGCCTGCACCCTCTCCAATCCAGGACCCCTTGGGGGATGTCCAACTGCCTGTTTAGGCCCGATCGGGCCTAAACCAGCAGCCAGACATCCCTCTCACAAACCAGGACCACTGGCTCCTAACTGCTCACATGCCTGCCTGCCTGATCACCCCTAACTGCCCCCTTGCTGGCCTGGTCACCCCCTGCTGGCCTAGTTGCCCCTAACTGCCAATGCTGCTGTCCTGGTCGCCCCCAACTGCCCCCCCCCCACCAGCCTGGTTGCCCCATACTGCCCCCCCCATTGGCCTGGTTGCCCCTTACTGCCCTCCCCCCGACCCCCCACCGCAGGCCTGGTTGCCCCATGCAGCCTGCTGTTTGGTCGTTTGGTCACCCCTCACTAACCCCCCTGCCAGCCTGGTTGCAGCCTGTTCGGTTGCAATGGTCACTTAGGCTTTTATATATATAGATGGAGATAGCCATATCCATTGCTGTCTTTTTTTCTCTTTTCTTCCCAAAGATTGTCAGAGTTTATAATTATGCTATTTTCATTAGTCATACCTTAAAAAATCACTTACACCCATTATTTCACTTATCAGCTTTAAATAATAAATTTTTACCCTTGGGTATAAAGTAAATGGAAATCAGTATACTTTCACTACTGCTATATTCTCTTCAAACTTCTGTTAGTTATACGATTTCACATATAACAGTTTATAGTTTTCTTCTTTTTCATTTTAAGAACACTCTTTATGTGGTCTTTTTGCATGAAATAGGAATATGCATTGTTTTCAATACAGTGTACAAAGAGTTTTAAAAAAATCTATTGGGATAAAAATCCATTTTTGTTGGTTTTATTGCCTTTTCTTATGTGGGTGCTTTATATAAATAATATAAGCAGGAAGCAACTGGTAACAAATTCATTTCCAAAGACAAAACTATTATAAATATTTCACCACTTTTTCTCATTTTGCTATCTTAAAAGTTCTTACATTTCTTCTCTATGTTCTTGTTATAAAAAGGTGATTTGTTATGGTTCTTTTAATTCATTGAAAATATTATTCACAAAATTTATCTGCTCAATGAAATGATTTTTTTCCTATAACTGTGAGCATTCTGCCATTTATTTTTTCCTCTGCTGTTATGTATATACTGCTGGCGTCTTCTCTTCATTTCTCTCACTACTCTCACTGTAGGGGATGAATTTTTCTTAGACAATATTTACTAGGTATATGTGACAGAAGTCCCTGGGCCACATTTCAGGATAGCAGCAATTTTCTTCATGACCCAGTGTTGTACATATTAGCCCTTTTTTGCCTTTAATTTCCCATATATAATTAAGAAAACAGATTTAAGTCTTCTCACAGTTCAGTCCCTCTTCCTATACCTGCTTTATTGACAGGTAACTCCTGCTAACTTATCCTTGTGAATGTTAATTCGGCCCCTCTCTTTCTGCTATTGGAACACAAACTTTGTCTACCATTCAGTGCAACTGAACCCAAGGGTTGCAAATAGGGGTGTTGCTGTAGTACCTCAGAGTGTGACTGGAACTCACCGTGGAGAAGACCATGCTATTGATGTCACTGAAGTCTGACTCCCCTTTTCATTTCCTCTTCAATCTCTCTGTTCTTTGTTTTGGAAACTCATCTATTTATTTTTTATTAGGATTTTTAGATGTTTCTTTGTTTAACTGAAGCTGAAATGTACATTTTAGGGTTTTGCTCCTTTTAAAGTTTATTTCCAAAAGGAAAAAGAGAAAATGCTGTCTTCATTTTCCAATTAGAAATCCCAGAGAGAAAATGGAGAGTTAACTAAAATATAGACAAAAAGACTTTAATGTGGTCACCTAAAGAATAACAGTAGTGCCGAAACCGGTTTGGCTCAGTGAATAGAGCGTCAGCCTGCGGACTGAGGGGTCCCAGGTTCGATTCTGGTCAAGGGCATGTACCTGGGTTGCGGGCACATCCCCAGTGGAAGATGTGCAGGAGGCGGCTGATTGATGTCTCTCTCTCATCGATGTTTCTGACTCTCTATCCCTCTCCCTTCCTCTCTAAAAAAAACAATATATTAAAAAAAAGAATAACAGTAGTAATGACAGATATATCTAATATTTATTGAACATTTATGATATGCTTAAAACTTCCCTGAGCACTTCACATCTTAGATTAATCTGAACAGCAAATCTATGAAATAACTGCTATGATTAGCCCATTTTATAGGCAAGAAAACAGAGGCATCAAAGACATTAAGTAATTTATATAAATTTATACAGCTAGGGGGTTGACAATTTTATAATATAAACTAAGGAGTTAGGCTTCAGTGTCTTCACTTTTCATCACCAGATTATTTTGCTTCACAATATCTGATGAGTTAAAATTGCATGTTAGAGATTCTGTGACTTTTCCTGGGAGGCAGAAATATGTGCTAGTATCATGCTTTAATCAAGCTATCTGAATGGACTATGTATATGAGGTGGAAAAGAATTGACAAGTTCTGACAGGATATTACTGTCTGTGTTCCATGAAAAGAGAAATATAACAGGTTCCCAATTACTAACATTCCCTATACAATGAGATTAATGAGGATAGTGTGGGGCTGTACTAGGTCCCAGCACGGTTAAATGAAAAATGATGTCCAATGTATTGAAACTGATTGATTTAATTGGTTGATTGACTGATTGGTTTTGTAACCAGAAAAGATGTTCTTTAATCAAGCCAAAGTCACATGTTTTACCCTCTGTGAAGTCATTAATTTCTGTTCTAACCATTACCAATATGACTGAAACAATGCAACAGACACAATATTAGTATATTAAACATCAGCCAAATGATAACCTCTTTGGCTTTCTTAAACAATTTTGAGTTTCTCCCACGAAAAATAATAATAAATCTACATTCCCATGAGGGTCCACCACCACCTCGCACCAAAATTTGTTCTCTAAAATCTGTCCTCTAATATCATGAGCTTTGCACCAAAAAAGACAAACTTTTATTATATGTCAAAATATATTCTTCAAAGAGACAAGAGAAGAGAAATTGGTCTATTTTTTGCATGAGAAATTCAATGGATAATTTTCAAGGGCTGCTTCAATAAATCCCAATTGAATTAACCAGTATTAGCTTTTTAAAATGATCCAGAGACACTGCAAAACCACAATGCAAAATGAATACAAATGATTTGGCTCCAAATCTGATAAAATAAAGTGAAGAATTGAATTAACTAGTGAACAAAATTAAGTGGAAATGGCAGTATTTCACAGCTAGTTAGCTGGGGCTATGAAACGTAAGTATTGAAAAATCTAGAAAACCATTCTGATTGTTATTTTTCCCATCCAGAGGTATCTCCAAATTTATGTACAACTGTAGATACTATCACTGTTAATGTCATTAATGATTTGGTGGTAAAGGTTATATTTATTTATCCAGTCTTATCATTCAAAGCACCAACAAATACCTATTGAATATCTACTTCACTCTATATCAACAACTGTTCTACCGTCTCTAAATTATCAATTAATTCTTTTTGTATTTTATTTGTCAGGTCGGGTGAAGGAGAGAAAAGTAAAAAGAAAGAAAAAGTGAAAAATTTTCACAAGGTTTCTAAACTTTTAACATATCTACAACTTTACTGTTGGCATTAGAAGCGCAGTGTAACATCATGGAAAGAGATTTGAAGTCAATCTTGAGTTTCAGTTCCAACTCAGTCACTCACAAGCTGGGCTACTAATTTATACTCTGCTCACTTTAAAAAATCTCTATCAAAAAGTCATTTTATGAAATATAATTCAATTGTCCAGCCTGCTATTGGGACATAACTGAGGCCTGTTCTTATTCTTATTCTCACCATTTCAGAGCCACAGTGACTGTTTTCTGGCACACCAGTATCTGTACTAATGAACAAATTCTCCCCCACATCCTAATGCTGCTATTCCAGCATACAAGTTGAAAGAGTATTATTTGATAAGGATGACTATGAGAAGTGAGGAATCTCCAAAGGGGATTTTTAATGAAGTCTTCCCTGAGTCAAAATAATTTCCCAGGTTGGGATACCCAAAATAATAACCATTATTTTATTAAACTCAAAGCAGTTTTAAACTATTGGAATGATACTGTAGCTAAAACTGTGAGAGCAAACAGAAATGCTGAGGGATAAAATAATACCCTATGAATAGAAAACACTTGCCTCTCATAGGACAAGGCTTAAATCAAAAGCAGTCCTTAAGTGGTTAAAAAAATCCTTTTTGAGTCTCCTTTAGGGACAAAGGGAGTTAAAAAGCATAGAAAGCTTTCTTAAAATGCCAAGTTTTCCAAACTTCCGTTTTTCTTCTATTCAATGCAGAAGTTACTCATCTTCACCTGAAAGGCCAGTATACAGTAGTGCCTTAGGCTGCAGAGTCAATGAAATAACCTCCTGCAATTCTTATTATTATCAATACTCAGTGTGCAAATCAAGTTGGGTAACTTTCAAAATTATCTAGGGAACTTTTAAAACCTGATGCCCAGGTTACACACCATATTCAAATTCAAATAACCAAGTCAGAGTCCTAACATCTTACAGTAGTAGCAATATAGGCAATGAAACTTTGGATAGATTAATTTTTCCTTGCATTTCCTTTCAGATATTTCAAGAGCATAAACCCCAGGCTTGAAAATCTTGAGAGGTTAGCTATGTGACTGCAGTGTTGTCATGTAGAATGTCATCTGGTTCCTGTATTAATATGGATGGCCTAAAGTTGAAGATCAGCACTTCTATAGATATTAGCTTTCCACTGACTGATGGCATTCTGTTCTTGATGGATTTTTAGTTTTCACTCAGCCCAAACCTCCCTCCAGGAAATTGTAGGAGGAATCAGCAGCAACGAGGTATTCTTGATTTTTCTTGCTTACACATTCTCCACACTTATCTTGATAATATCCAATGCTTCACTTTTATTATCCAACCTTTCAGAAAGACCAAGCTGCTTCTGGCTCTTGCTTCATTCCTGATAGTCATTTCTTCGAGGTAGTTGGAGACAGTCAATCTATACGCAAATTGGCCTCTGGCAGTCAGAATGACTGAGCTTGGCTAAGGTGAAGTTTAAGGCTGAAGTGACCCTGTGGGGCCCCAGAATGGGTCTATTAAGGAAGGTAGGAATTCACATTTCCTACTAAGCAATTACAGGTTGAGAGATTACATATGAAATCCTGCAGAAATAGATTAAGATGGTAGAATTTTGTCCTCATAAATAGTCTCTTTTGTATGACACATTTAAAACTGTTGCCCACAATCATAAAAAGTATAATCTTTCAACTCTTCAAATTCAAATAACCAATCTGAAAAATAAAACTAACAGCTAACTTTGTACCCAGTTCTTTGGAATTATGTATACCCAATATCCAATTCTGTGAAGAAATTTTATTCACTGTTACATCATTTGCATTAGTGTCCGACAACACAATCTAATAGATGGATACCAAAGGAGTTTGTGGGACTCTCTCACTTTAAAGATTGCTCCTGAGAGCCTGAGGCAGTTATTTGAGAATTGTTAACCCTAATATTTTTGGCATTGCAATGTCCTAGTTTTTCTTCTCCAACTTCCTAGTTTTTATTTGATGTTAACTCACTTTCACCTGCCTGAAAACCAGAGACATCTGTAACCATTCTAGGATAAAGTGCTCATTGCAGAAGTCTCCCAATGTTCATACCATCAGACTCCCCGTGTTGCTGTGTGTACCCCTCAATAACTCTGTTGAAAAATTCTTCTTGTGCAGGTGAAAATATTAGTTTGATGTATAATGAGATACTAAAAAATGTAAACCACTTAGAACTTGAAAATCCAGACTTCACTTAACCCCTAAATCCCTGCATTATTAAACTTCCTTTGGCCTCAGTTCCCTCATCTGTAAAATGAGAAAGACTAGACTTAGGTACACGAAGGCCCCTTAGAGCACCGATATTCTTCCACTTCATAATTCTATGACTCTTTCATTCCACCATTTCTTCAACCAGTTCTAACACATAACCCTGCCAATGCAGAGCTAGACATAATTTGATATTTAAGCTGTAGGTACATTTCCAGCACCTCTTTTCCTCTTCCCCTTAATGAATGCTGGCTTGCAGACTTCCTAACTTTCCCAATCAGCATAAACCTGCCTTTCTCAACCCCCTATCTGAAGTTCACCACTAAACATTCGGTGTCTGTCGACTTTTGCTGGACACCCATTTAGCAGATCCGCTACATTGCTATCAACTTTGGCTTTGTATGTAGATACTAGCAATGAGAAATGAATCATTCTTTTTGTTTCTCACTTATTTTTCCACTATTTAATAAATATCTTCCATAGACAAGGCATGAAATATCCTAGAGAAGTAAAAGAAAGAGAAGGCAAAAGTCCCTGCACCCAAAGTAACTTTTCGTGTGAAAAGATGGAGGACCACAGATAATGCAATACACAAAGGGAACAGACCGCATACACTGAGGAGGGACATGGTCTGATAGGGCAGGAGGTGCTCTCGTGTGAATTTATAAATACTGAAGTTGTTGAAGTCTTCTTCTAAATAGGAAGCATTGGTTTATTTAATTTTATTTGTTTCTCTTTTCTATTATTCAATTATTTGAATGGATTTTTATAGGCACACTAGAGGCCCGGTGCACAAAATTCGTGCACTGCTAGGGTCCCTAGCAACTACTGGCTGCTGGCCGCCGGCTGGGCACTCCCTCCCTTTCCCCGGCCGCCTGCAGCAGCCACGGCAAGGGCCTTCCTCCCTTCCCCCAGCTGGCCCCACCCCCACCCCCTGGTCAAACTCACAGAAGAACTCTGGTTGAAGGGATAATTTGCATACTATGCTTTTATTATATAGGACTAGAGGCCTGTTGCACAGAGATTTGTGCAATTGGCCTTCCCCTCCCCTGGCTGCCGGCACCGGTTTTCCTCCGGCACCCGGGACCCAGGCCTTCGCTCCGGCCGGAGCCTTCGGTCCTCACTGCTCCAGCCGCTCCATACCTGCGTATGCAAATTAACCGCCATCTTTGTTGGGTAATTTGCATACTCTCCTGATTGGCTGGTGAGCGTAGCAGAAGGATGGTCGATTTACATGTTTGTCTATTATTAGGTAAGATGATATAAAATTTAACTGCATAAACAGATATACTGTGGGGAAAAGTCTCTCCACCTGCCCTGCCCTCATTCTCTTTATTTCCTTAAACAGACACAACCACAATTTCTACAAAGCACAGCTTTAAAGTTCAGCTCCAGGGTTGTTTTATTTTTCCTTTTTATTGAATTTCGTGGGGTGACACTGGTTAGCAAAATTATACAGGTTTCAGGTGCACCGTTCTACAACACATCATCTGTACACTGTATTGTGTGTTCACCACCCCAAGTCAAGTCTCCATCCATCACCATTTATCCCCACTACATCCTACTCTGCCTGCTCTCTGTGAATCTATCTCTACAGTCCCAGTTTTATGATGAATAATAAATCCTCCTCCTGATTCCACAAGCCAGGCTGCATGATCAACAGTAGATACTAGCTAATATTTTAATTCTGAAGGCTACATTTCTTTGTTTAAAAAGAGCTCGTGCTTTTCAAACTCCATAAATGTATGTACATTCTGGATGATTATAGACTTGAGCAAATAATCTATTGGCTAGTAGAATTCTCTTGCTGTGTCCACTAAACCGCATTCTGACCTATACCATCAGTGTCTCAGGTTACATTTACTATGTCACCACAAATTGAATTCTAAGCTAACATTTAACTTTTGCAAGATACAAATTGATGCAACTCGTTGGATAAAGAAACATTTATCTGTGTTTATCATGGGACAGGTATAAATTTCAACAAAATTAAGATTTATTCATGCTTGCTAATCTAATCCATTCTACTCAAACTGTTCTAAAAGCAGTGAATCAAAATTGATACTTATTCTAGCCCAGAATTATCTGACAAATGAAGACTGTGTTGTCAGATATTGTTATCTTCTTTAACATTTAACATTTATTGATCGCCAAATGAAAGGGAATGAGGAGGGTGTTTGCAAAAATTAATAATGCATCAGGGATACAAAACAAAAATCTGAGCTTTTGTGGACAATTCTGCTTAGTTTTGATATATAAATATCTATCATTATTCTTTAGTGTTCTTTTGGGAAAATACACAAAACAGATGCTCTCAAATATGTCTTAGCAATTTCAAAAGCGTATCTCTAACTGGTTTGATAGATCTTAGTTAGAAAACAGCAGAACACTAACACCCTGCCAAAGTCTCAGAAAAATAAAAGAATCTCTAGTAAATATTTTCCACAACAAATTTGTTTTTAAATTATTTAGCCTGACATTATGAGAAGTCTTTTACAGTTACTTACCTATTTTTATAAACTGAGCATTTCTATATTACATTTACTGTGTTTTATTGGGGTTTTAAAAGTGGAAATTGTATTAGCTTTTGATAATTAGTATTAGCTTTTGATAATGAGGGTATTTGTACTAAACCACAGGCTTATGGATATAAAAAAGAAAACTCTGATTTACTTGCCCTACCATGATTTGTATGAAGGGAGATGAAGTGTAGGTCTACTCAAGATACTGTTTTGACCACCTCTAGGCCTATCTTTTGTCCCATAGCACCCTGGTCTGTCCTGTAAAAGCTGTACATTCATGGTTCATTCAGCATTATCTCTGAAGAAAAGCATCTAGGAGTTTTCATATCAGTGGCATTCATTTCAGTGGCATGGTGAGGACAGACACCAGATTTCAAAGACTTAAGACATTTGCCCTGGCCAGGTGGTTCAGTTGGTTGGAGTATCATCTCATATCCCAGAAAGGTTTTGGGTTCAGTCTCCGGTGGGGACGCATATGGGAGACACTTGATTGATATTTCTGTCATCTCTCTCTCTCTCTCTCTCTCTCTCTCTCTCTCTCTCTCTCTCCCTCCCCCCCCCCCCCCCCCCCCCGTCCCCTCTCTGTAAAATCAATAAAAATATATCCTCGGATGAGGGTTAAAAAAAATTAAGACAACATTTGAAGAAAAACGTGAATCGAAGATATTTACTTTCCAGATTTAGTAAGTGAAAAGAATAAAAAGATAAAGCTACTGGTTCTTCTATATTGTGTGAATAGTTTGTAATTAGAATGTAGTTGTATGTTGTTTACATGTTGAAAAAAGAAAAATTAAAAATACTACTATTCATCTTGCTCTTTTAAAGATAGAAAAAGTCTATACATATTTGAGGGCAGATCTCCCATCTGCAGAGAAGGGAGATTTTTATGGGAACAAGGCCCTAGGAAAGGTTCCTCACACTAGATGCTTAGATCCCAAAAGCCTGTGACCTCTATGTATCAGTTAGCATTGTTGTTCTGCTTTATGTAACAGAAACCCTACTCCAGTAACTAAACCAAGTAGTGACTCTTTCCTCCTCACATGAGAAAAAGTGTGGATTTGAGAGACAGGGGCTGGTGTGGTGACACATCAGCAGTGCCCCAGAACTTCCCATCATTCCACTCTGCTGTTCTTTACATCCAGTGTGTGCTCTCACACTTGTCACTGTAAAAACCAGAAAAAGGAGATAAAAGAGAAATAGCTTCTTCACAAAAGCAAAGTATTTGGCAGATTTCTGCTTAAATTTCATTGCCAGGCCTATGCAATACCACCATCTCCCAGGCAGTCTGGGAAGACGAATTTGTCAGACATATCGGCTATTCCATTTCCGGCAAGAAGAGAGGAGGAGAAAATGGTAGCACTGATGTTTAGTAAAGAGAGACCTTTCTCAGAAATTTTGAGCAGGCTTTGGATCACATTTTTTTGGTTGACCCTTTCCTCCAATATCAGCAGTCTCTGCTCAGAATAAAAAGTTGTCCAGTCATACTTCCTGATAGTCAAGTATTGATAATTAGCTCATTATACACCCGAATTCTCAATGCTCACTTTCCCCAACACTCTTTGGTTATCATTCACTTTGAGGAAACTATTTTACAAAGCTTATTTTTCCATTCAATTGCTTTAATCAACCTTCTTCTTGAAATCTCTCCAGTTAAGCTTCTTATTTCTCAGAATTGTTTATGCTATGTTGCTATGGTGTTCATAAAAAAATAATGTTAGTCTAATTTGGATAATATCTTGGTCAAAGGAAAAAGCATGAAAGCATGGTATAAATGAGTTGACTGAAAATTGACTGGGTTGAAAATTCTGATGTCAGACTCTCATATTTCAAGTCTGAGCTGATAAGGTTATCTCACCTCATTACATCTTGTCAGACTATGTTACTAGAGATCCACTTAGATTTGCAACACATTGTTACTTAGAGATACTCCTTCCCCTTTTAAAAATATTCCAGGTAAGTATCTCTCACATATTTGGCAGATGATTTCATGTGGATCTGGATGTTTTTCTTTGTAAATAGGAAGTAATACATTGTCATTGTTGCAATGGATTCTTCCTCTTGCTACACAACCTTAGGGTTACACTGCAATCATATCAAAATACTTCTTACCCTACATATATACCAGTGGTTCTCAACCTTGGCTGCACATTAGAATCACCTGGGAATCTTTTTAAAATCCTGACTTCTGGGCCTCATCCTCTGGAAATTCTGTTTCTTTGTTACTAATGTTGTGGCCCCACCCCATAACAAAGAAACAGAATTTCCGGAGGATGAGGCCCAGAAATCAGAATTTTAAAAAGATTCCCAGGTGATTCTAATGTGCAGCCAAGGTTGAGAACCACTGATATACACCATATTGTTTTACACAGAGACCTTCGCTAATGCTTTCAATGTCTTCCACCAGCTTAATTGTCTTCAGCAAGATAATTTGTAGCATCTGTTCTGTACTATAATGAGATTTAAATAATTCTATATGGCCTGGACTCGGAAACCAGGAGCTTCTGCAAACCTAAAGTTTCCATAGTTTTATTTTCCAGCAAGAAAGTAACGTTTTCAGGAAGTTTTCGCAATTTCCTTATATTGAGGGGAAAAAGACACTGAGACAATTTTATCACCAAACAACTTCCATGGGGGAGCTGTTTGGTCATTAACTGTGACTTTACTGTCAGAGCAAAAAAGGAGCAGCACTCTTGAGCCTGGGCTCCCAACAACCTGTGTTGTCTCTGAAGTTGATGAGACAGTGACTACCTTTTCAGTCAAATTTCCCAAGTTTTAGTTGTCATTTTTCAGTCTTAAATCTATCTTAACTCACACAAAAAAGTGAAAAACTCACCTTTGCCTTCAGCACTATTAATTTTCCTGAAGACATCTTGACCCCCAACCCCCCTTCCAGTTTTCAAGATTGTCACTGCTTTCCTTTCCTTCTCCTTCCTGTCTCTCATCCTCTTATGGGAAGACTACTTCTTAGTCTTCCAAAGATGAAAACCAATGCCAGCATTCACTATTGTTTCCTGAATAGACCTCATTAAGGGAAGACCTGATTTCCTCACCTGACAAAAAAGACTGGAGAATTCATCACCTTAAGAATAGCTTTTCTGGGCAAATTTATTTTGGTGTAATAATTGTATTTATGTAAGTTGCATCACTTACAGAGTAAAGTATGAAATACTATAATCATTAATATTGAAGGTGACAATTTAACACTTAGCTTAAAATAGATTTTTTTAAAGGACATTTGAAATGAAGCCTTATAAAAGATGACACATGACGATATGACAAAATCTTTACAAGAAAAATTTGGCATCAATATTAATCAGCAAAGCCAACTATTTACGTTGACACAACAGTGAACTACGGCAAGTAGCGCATTGACACTCTTAAATTTTCAGAAGTGTACTTTTATAAAATTGACTCTAAACATAAATTGTTTTACATTAAAGGAATCAGGCTCAGATATCTGGATTTTTATGAGTTTGAGTTCTCAGGGGGCAAGCCTGAACTGCTAACCAGTAGATCACACTACCTTATATTGAGTCTCCTATTCCCACTAGTGCTTTACATTGTACATTCTAAACATGACCTCATACACTCCTCACAGCACTGCTAGGAATTTTATATTACTTTTCCCATTTTATAAATTAAATACACACACACACAAACAAAAACAGAATAAGGCAGTTTCCAAATCTTGTCCACAGTGACACAACTAGTAAATTAACAAGCTGGGATTCAAACTCAAGGACATCTGGTAACAAAACTGATGCTCTTTACCTGTGTGTAAATTACAGGGGTGCAAGTCATAGGATTTTTTTTTTTTACCTTCATCAATATATAGGTTAACTCAGAATGCACACTAATTTGTTTCAATTTTTTTAAATTTAAAAAGCATTGTAGCTCATGTTATGCCAGTGCTCAACTATGTTGAGAACTTTACTTAATATTATTTAACTACAGGCTTGATGCACGAAACTTGTGCAAAAGCCCCAGCCCTCGTAGCCCCTGCTACATCACAGCCCAGCAGCCCCACCCACTGGTCATTCTAGAAGGTCGTTCCGCCATCCAGTTTAATTAGCATATTAGCTCTTTATTACATAAGATATTCACAAAAACCTTATGAGATCAATGTTATTGTCAACATTTTACAAGCAGAAAATGAAGACTGAGAAGTTAAATAAATTGCCCAATGTCATGGATGGAACAGAATTAATACTCAGGTTTGGTTGATTCCAAACCCATGCAATTAACCACTGCATTCCACTCAACTACTTTTGTCAACAAATTTAAAAAATAATAAATGTTACAGAAAAGTGTGAGCCTTCTCACAGTAGCAAGCTGCCAAATTGGTATAAAGAAACATTCTCTGTTGGTGGCATTATGGAAACCTGGGGTAGCTCTCCCACCCTGCCCCATGGGAAACAAGATGTCACTGTAGAACTAACATTTGTTGATGCCAACACACTATGACAGGAACTTACCCTACATTTTAACTTTTTCTTCCCAAAGGAAAGCATCTCTGGGCTTATTTCCTGTTTGGTGAGTATAGAATATCTTATTTGGACAAAGAATTAGTTTTCTGGACCTCCATTTCCTCATGGGGTTACAGATGTTATGCAAATCTTCTGGGTTTTCTCCTGTCGTTGTCATCAGGAGTGTCCTGCTCTTTCAGCTTACTCAGCTATAGTAATATTAAAGTTGAGTTTCTGCACAAAGACTACATGAGGTATTAAAAATTAAGTGTTTATGTTAAAATAACATTATAAGATTAAAAGATTCTGCATGTTAAAATGTTCAATAAAACTTTTTTAAAATATATTTTGTTGATTTTTTACAAAGAGGAAGGGAGAGAGACAGAGAGTTAGAAACATCGATGAGAGAAACATCGATCAGCTGCCTCCTGCACATCTCCTACTAGGGATGTGTCCACAACCCAGGCACATGCCCTTGACCAGAATCGAACCTGGGACCCTTCAGTCCGCAGTCCGACGCTCTATCCACTGAGCCAAACCGGTTTCGGCTCAATAAAACTTTTTTTTTTTAAATATATTTTATTGATTTTTTACAGAGAGGAAGGGAAAGAGATAGTTAGAAACATCGATTAGAGAGAAACATTGATCACCTGCCTCCTGCACATCTCCTACTGGGGATATGCCCGCAACCCAGGTACATGCCCTTGACCGGAATCGAACCTGGGACCTTTCAGTCCACAGGCCGACGCTCTATCCACTGAGCCAAACCGGTTTTGGCTCAATAAAACTTTTAATTGATAAATTTCATGATAAAATCTTTTTAAAATAAGTGAGAAAATGAATGTGATTTTTAAAAAAGTGCTAGCAGCTGGTTAGCTTTTTAAAGTAAACACTGATATAAATGAGCTCCCTATCAATATAAGTATTTAAGAATCTAGCTACCTCTCTCAGGAATGCAATAAAAATATTTTTAATTGAATGACAAGTTCCAATGAAATGAAAATTAAAACAGTATCATGATTTTTTTATAAAGTCAAATTTGAAATTTAATTCAGAAAGAGGGCCCTCATCAGGAACTAAAATGGCCAATGCTTTGATCTCAGCCTCTAGAACTGTAAAAAAATAATTACTTGTTCTTTAAACCACACAGTACATGGTATTTGTTACAGCAGCCCATGCTGACTAAGACTATGGTGATATGTATAAGCTCCATTAACACGTGATAAAAGGTAGAGACTTTATTTTATGCACCTTAGGAATCCTTTGAAGGGTTTTAGCCAGTCTCATAATCAAATTTAAATTTTACGTTCATCATTCTGTCAACAATGTAGATGAGTACAAAACAGAAGGAAACAACATAAATCACAGCTTCTTAAATAGTTTGGTTAAAAGTTAATGAAGCTGTGAAATGAAATAGCATCAGTGGAAAAAAAATTATTTAAGAAACTAGAGGCCCAATGCATGAAAATCCATGCAAGAGTAGGCCTTCCTTTCCCCAGATGCCGACACTGGCTTCCCTCTGGCACCCAGTACCAGGGCTCCCCTCGGGCCACCTGCAGGCACCCGGGACTTGGGCTGGCTTCCCTCTGGCCCAGCTTCGTTAAGAAGGACATTGGGAAGACATCCGATCTAATTAACATATTACCCTTTTATTATTATAGATAGGACTTGGTTATGTGTAGGGGTAAGGGAAGTACAAAATGATCCCAAATTATCCAGCTGGTGTGACTAGGTGGTAAAATTAAGTGAACTCTAAAACACAAGAGATAGCAGTTTTGGAAGAGGCCCTTGAGACTAGCAAATGTATCTTGTTCACTAATGTATCCCCAGCCCCTAGAGTAGTGCTATGCATGCAGAAATATCATAAAAAGAGAGATTATTAGAAAAGTCAGGAGAATGGATAAAGTGTCATTCAAGGTCCTTTTCTAGTATATTATTGCCTGTAAATAATAAGTGAGGCCTGCACACTACAATACTCTGGTCTTCAGAAATCACCTCTTGCAGAAGTACTTGGTAGCATGCTGCTCTTCAAAGGAAATGTTCAGAGGAAGTACTACACATGCCTTTCAAAAGTTAAACAGAGGTGCCTCCTGCTTCTGCAAAGACTTGATTCCAATAACACTTGTCAAAAATATTTTAAAGCTATACTTGAAAATACACACTCAACTGTGAACTAGAATCATATCTGAGCCCTTGCGACCACTAATGAAGCTGTTTGTGTTTTTATTTTTGACAGTGAAAGTAAATGTTATAAATCTGGATTTACAATATAAATCCATACTAACATAATACCTCCTTTAATTTTTAAAAATATTGTCGGGTTTATTGTTAAATAATTTATATTTTAAAATTATTATATTGCTTGAAAAATACACAAAAACATATCTTCATTTTACAGACAAAGACGTTTAGGCCTAGAGAAGGAAAATAACATGGCCAGGACACACAGCACATCAATGGAAGACATGGAGGTAGAACTTCATAGTCCCAAATAAAAGTATGATGCTCTTTTCACAGGACCACATTGCTGGGGAGAGATGGAATTTTCATTTAGAGAATTACCTGCTACCACTGTTAAGTAATTACCTTACCCCTTGTAGATAATGTGATTGAGTGATTCAAAAAGCATTGATGGAACACATAAAGGTCAAGAAAAAAAAAACCCATACCATTTATCTAGAAAGCAAAAATTAAAGTCTATAAATTATAAATAAGGGTAATGACTGATATAAAGAAGAGTCACACTGAACAAATTAAATCTATATGAGTGTAGAAAGAGATTGATTACAAATGTGTTATCAAGGTGAAGGTCAGGCTGGTGAATAGATGGGGGAGAAAGGACACATCTTCTTGCTGCTTCTAAAGAAAATGGCACTTATTTTCAGTTCTCTTGCAACCTCTCTTTAGAGGTGCCTTCATTTCATCAGCCAAGCACGTGTCATTCACTAAAACATCCATTGTGGAACAGCCAGTCAGGGGGCACACTGTGCTAAGCACACTAAGTACTGAAATCACACAGAAAAAGCAGCAGCTCCTGCTCTTGCAGAGCTCACACTTGCAGAAAAAAAAAAAAAAAGGTTCTATTGCCCTTCTCTAATTATTGACTGATTTTTATTTGCTTTTGCCATCATTATTTTTTGAGAAAAATAATAGGAATGACCAATTAAGTGATCGCTTCATTAGGAATAGCTGGTGATAAATTATTTATTTTTATCTATCAATTGTTTTTATTTTCAATTTTGGTAAATCAACCAAATTCTTCTTCCACATAGTACTGTAATTACATTAGGTTCTAGATGTGTTCATTTGATTCTTCTTTTACCTTAAAAAGACATACTATTTTTTCTCACTCCACAGAAAAACGTGATTAAATTAGAATAGGGTGAGTGTGCTTTTTATGTAGAAAGCTGGACAGTAAATATTTTAAGTTTTGCAAGCCATATAACTTTTGTTAAATGGACTCAGCTTTGCCAAAGCAGTGCAAAAGCCGCCATGGACGATACATAAATGAGGACGCCTGTATTCCAATAAAACTTTGTTGACAGACACTAAATTTGAATTTCAAATAACTTTTACATCACAAAATATTATTTTTCTTTTGATTTTTTTCAACTATTAAAAAATGTTTACTCATTCTTAGTTTGCTGGCTGTGCACAGAAAGCCAGATATGACCTGTGGGACAGCCTGCTCACCTCTGAATTAGAACTTTAATTTCATTAACGAATTTCACCTAGAGATAAATTTTGATTCAAGGATTTTAGGGAAGTAATAACTATCTCAGAAAATACTTTTGGCTCCATTGAGGGTTTAAAGTCATTTCCTTTTTGAGCATGAGATGGTCAAGAAACAGCATATTTAGGAGAAAAGTAGCCTAATTCAGGAAAAGCCCATACAACCAGCAATTATGCTGATTATGTTAAAAGGTACTTTGTCCAAATTTATTGTCAGTGGAAAGCAACATAATCTTGCTCAGAAACTTGCCAGCCTTGCTGAGAGCATTCCAAGCTTGTTGGAAAATAGCCTCCTCAAAACATTTACCTGGTCCAGCACCTATTCACCAATTCACAGATTTAAAAACAAAACAAACAGTAACACCTCACCTGCAAAGTGAACAAACCTCTTTATCCCTCAACTAATATCTTGGATACACCCATAACAAATTTACACTATGAAATTAAAATCAAAATTGTTTTGGTACACATACTAGGATTTAAAAATAGAATAGCTCAAAATTTGATAGATAGTTGTCTACGTTTTAATTTCTTTTTTTTAAATATATTTTATTGATTTTTTACAGAGAGGAAGGGAGAGAGATAGTTAGAAACATTGATGAGAGAGAAACATCGATCAGCTGCCTCCTGCACATCTTCTACCGGGGATATGCCCGCAACCCAGGTACATGCCCTTGCCCGGAATCGAACCTGGGACCTTTCAGTCCGCAGTCCGACGCTCTATCCACTGAGCCAAACCAGTTTCGGCAGTCTACGTTTTAATTTCATAAGTCATGTAAATATCTTCAAGTCTTAACTAACTCCCACATTTAGGAAAAGTGAGTAGGAAAATGTAGGCATGACAAAGTTATGGCTAAGGTCCAAACTCCAATTAATATCAAAACATTCTTATCACCTCACACATCAGTGAAAATTCTTATATCTTGGAGGAACTAACAACAATCTGTGATGCCATTCTCCCTAATTAGTACTTTGAAAAAGCAGGTGCTATTAGCACTTATAGGATAAGACAACTCCCTAAGCCCTGGTAATAAAGCAACACTCTATTGGCTCTTTGAAAGATTTAACATCAACCAGCTGTTCAATATCAATGTCATCTTGCTTATCTCATCCTTGGCTCTAATTTAGACTTTGACTATAACATCAGTTATAGAGATCAATTTTTTAAATTTAGAATCAATTCACATTTGGGTAAATGTGATTTTTTCTTCTCCTTAGAGCCACTGCATCGAAAGAAACATTTCTTTGCTTCAAATAAATCAGAAGTACCAAGCATCTTATAAGTGGCAGAGCTACAAGATGAACTCACGCATGAGACTGATTAATCCACTGCTCATAGCTGTACAGCTTCCCTCTCTCTCTCTCTCTCTCTCTCTCTCTCTCTCTCTCTCTCTCTCTCGCTAATTATCTATATTAAGAAAGCGAGAACTTTACGAGGCTTTAACACTCTAAAGTAGATTGATGAGACCTTGAGGTTGAACTGTGATTGCTAAACTGTGACAGTATGGAGCTGAGAGCTACTCCTGTAGATAGATATATCTGAAGGCAAGGAAAAGATATTACAGAGAGAAGAATAATTTCTGTTTTGTTTACTATGTTACACTACAAATATTTATTGAGCCCCTACCATATGCCTGGAACTGTGCTAGATGCTGCAGAAGAAACTGAAAAAAAAACAGACCATGGCCCTACCCTCTTGAAGCAAAATTATATTATTAACAGAAAGCAGATTAGATATGCATAGGCCAAATCTAGAAGGTACACTGGAAATGAGTAACACCGGCTGCTTAGGAGGGGCACAAGGAGATGGGGGGTGAGATTAGGGGGGAGACTTCACTGATACCTTTCATACCTGTTGAATTTAAAATGTGAATGTATTGCCTGTTTTTTGAAAAGTACTGGGGCCTCATTCATATTTAGAGTTTCTCAGGAAATTATGTCATTCTGGGCATTCTTTCACCTGAATGAGAATGCTTTTTAATTTTACCTTTTCAGTTACATTTGCCAAAATTTGTTTGTAATACTTGGGGCATTTACAAATTGTCAGTTCATACTTTTTTATGTGTTTTGTTTTTCTTTTTAAAAATGTTTTTGTCAGTTCACTCTTTAATTTGTAGGGTATTTTCTGGCCATTGTCTTTAGACTGTTTGATCAGCTCAGATTGGGAAGGAGGGAATGAAGGAGAGAAAGCTGTGTATGTGCCTCATCGTCATCCAGGTGGCCAGGGTGAGGTTTCCCTGGGGCCAGTAAGAGAACGTGGAATTAGTACTTTAACATGGCTGCTGCCCATAGCCAGAGAGCTAGCAAGGCCAGTTCGGTTAGTTAAGGTACACAGCTAAAAACCAGACAGAGCAAGCTTGATACAAAGACCAGGAGGCAGGGGATGAACTGCAAATCACAGAATTGACAGAGACAAGATCAAGAGCCGAAAGGGAATGAGGAAAGGGACAAAGGATTCCCCAGTGGTAGTTCACAGTTATCTTCAGGGGCCAATGTGCATATATTTCCATGGTGAGTTAAGCTAAGGCACAGAAGACAATATTGTTACTAGAGATCTCAGGATTCAAGAGTGGAACACTACCCAGATCTGGGAGACCAGTGGGAATAATTTACCTAGCATACATATCACCGGCATTATTTAAATGTGTAATATGCTATAGCACATGGATTTATCTCCATCTTAAGCTTGTTTTGTAAATATATTACACTTACCACTTGTTATTTTTAAATTATTAGACATCGTAAACCATCTAGGACAGTTCTCAGGACTCTTACTGGTACATATTTAATAAGTTAATCAAGAACAGGAAGCAAAAAGCCTCTGCTCTGTCAGACACAGTGCTTTTTAAACAGTTTTTTTTTAACAGATAATTCTTCTGAAACTTTTGTTTAGCCTATGACTAAAGTAATACATGACCATTGTTCGTCTGACAAAAACACTTCCGCTTGAAACTGTCTGCTGACAGCTCTCCAGCAGCAGAGCAACACGTTCTTCTGAGCTGGGACACCTGAACAGTGCGGCACCAGGCCCACCACAATGTCCTATTTAATATAGCTTTTCATTTTTGTACTTTTATGTTCTTACCAATTTTTCTTTAGTAAAAATAACAGTACATATTTTATGCGTGTATTTAGAATTATTTAGTTTACATTCTCACAACTAAAATTACTAACTTAAAATATCTGAACTATTTTAAGGTTCTTAAAATATGACAAATTGACCACCAAATGGTTGTGCCAACTTGTACTTGTGCCATGGTATACAGAGCTGCCCATTTCACAAGTTAGGTTATTTTCATTTCAAAAGATAATCTGACAGGTTAATATATTAGCGCCCTCCAAATCATTTTCTAAGGATTGTTAGTGAATTTTAACATTAACTGTGCTTCTTTGATTATTAATAATAGCCAGTTCATTCTTTTTGCCCATTTTCCTACTAGAGTACAGTATTTTCACTATCATTGGATAGGATTTAAAAGAGTTCACCCATAAAATATTCTAATTTTAAAATTCAAAGTTTGTTACTTCCACATAATCAATTCTTCTTCCCTTCTACCCAGACCACTTCACTCATTTATATTATTTCAAAGTATATTTTTCTCTTTCCCTCAAACTGGTAAATTGAAGGGGATGAAAATTATACAACAAAAGTCTCACCCACAATATAGTACAATAGCATAACCTCAGAAAAAGCTTTAGGGAGATGCTAAAAGAAGTTTACAAAAATACTATTCATTGATGATGGATCAATGGATGGATGGATAGACAGATAAGATAGTGTCCACCACTATAGTATTTGTCAGGAGTTAAGATGTAGTTAAGATTTGAACGATTTTCTTTTAAATATATGAGAAATTTTTAGTTATTACTAACTGACACATTCAGTGGGCTCTGGGAATCAAGAATAAAAAGGCATTTGTGGATAGTTATTTTCTCCCTGTAAGCTTTTCATCTCTTATTTTGCCACAAGAGCCTATTTGCTTGGAGCCTTTCCATTTTAATTCAATTGGATGTAAATTAATTTTCTAGGGAACAAAAAGTATTCCTGAGAGATACTTGTATGATTTTCATATTGCTTTTATTTTTATCTTTAGGTTTAAAAAAGAAAACAAAGTTAATGAAGTTGATAGTAATAATCTTCCTTTTATATAATTTTTTAGATCTCATTATAAAGTTTTTAGCTGTTATTTTTTTTACAGTCAAGGTTCACTGCTATTCAAAATGAGTATCCATGAGAAAACCAATGTATTAATCATGGAATATACACATGATGTGATAAACTCTAGAAACCAAAGATAGTTTGTTGTAATAACTCTCCATGTGTAATATGACTTGTGAATATTAGTTGCAACCCAGGCTTGCTTTCTTTTGGTGTCTTGGGCTTCCTCTCCCATCTGCCCCATTATCCACATCTCTCACCCAAAATTAACTTTTCCTCTTTATCAAATTTTTAAGAAGCAAAGGTGTTTCACTCAAACACTGTCGATTACAGTTTTTGCATACAACTGAAAAGTTATTGCATACGAGAGAACTAAAATACTTAGCTAAGTAGGGACCCCGTTTTTGTAAAGTTAGCAGATTTTAAGATCTTACTGAGCTCTTGCCTTCTTGTCACTGCTGCCCACTTGTCAATGATTCAGAATCCATCTACCTAGAGCATGGTTAAAAAGGAGAATTCAAAGGCCAGGGACCTCCAGTCTCTGCAAACAGTAATTTCACCCAGCTTTTTTTTTGGGGGGGGGGAGGCGGGGGGCGATAAGGGCTCTCTTTACAGAAATGAAAACTGCTCATTTAAGATATGAGCAGTTTTCATTTATTTATTGCTCAAGTGACATAATTGCTCATTCAGCTGCTGGTAAGCAAGGTGAGGTGATACAATCAGTTAACAGGACCCTTGAAAGTTCTGCTAATCTGCAGCCAGTGCAATATGATTATCACAAGTGATAGTAAAACATAAGTCATAAGGCAAAGATTATACTATCATCAAAACCAAAACATTTCAGGAATACAATACACTCGGAGTCGTTTTCTTTCTCTGAGGCATCTGTCCAATTCCTTTAGCCTAGGAAAAAAGAAGCATTTTCCCTAATTACAATAATACACTGATACTAGGATGAAAAGCAGCCTTGTGGCTTCATCTTAGACATCAATATAACAGATGTCGTGTGTGTGCGTGTGTGTGTGTGCGTGTGCGTGTGCATGTGTGTGTGCGCGCCCGTGCCTGTGCTTGAGAATGCCCTGTGGACTTACGCCTTCACAGGCTTCACTTGCCTGACTTTCCCAAACCACCACAGTTACATTGAACCTGTGGGATGACAGGGCTATGGTAGTAGACTCTTCATTCTCACTGCTCTTCATTCTTCTCCTTGAAGAAGCTGCCTTTAACAGCCTTAACTGACAGTGTACAGTTAGTTATCTTTGGAAATAAACCAGGTCTTATCCTTCTTGAAATCACAGATCAATAGGAACATTTAACGAGTGGTCTCAGAAAGATAGCAATTTTTTTTTCTTTCTTTTTTCCCCGATATTGAGATTTTACTGGCTGCTTAGCATTCTGTAATCAGCAAGTAGTTAAAAAGTATTCAAGATTATTCTTGAAACTTGGAACCTTTTTCCCAACCACATATCCCTGGAGCATCTGAAGGGCACAAGCCACATCTATAGAGCTCTTGCTTGCTGCCCCAGTCAGAGCACTGGAAATAAAGGAGAGTTCTTCTGAGGATCTTATGACCCAGACTAGCTTATCTAACAAATGAGTATTAGTAACAAAGTAATTGATTCTGTAGGAAACAAGCCCATAAAGCATGTCAGGGTAAAACAAACCTATCTTTTTTTTTTTTGGCCTTACACATACAAAAGATACCGGGTTGATTTTAGAAAATACAAATCCATGAATATACTACACAGGCTGATAGGTAGACAGATGATCAGATAGATCTCACTACAGAGAGGGATAGATTTATGGTTTGCAATCTCATGGATACAGTGAGTTGAATGAGGAAGGAAGGACATCCTCAAGGGCCAATCAGTCTCAATTTGTGAAATATAGCCAAGACCCAAAAGCCAAGAAGCCTGAGATGGAACAACAAAACAGATACCGCCTCTGCCATTACCAAACAGCAAATGCTCAGTAGGTAACAGGCTTCCTTTCCATGTTCTCATCCACCAAACAACAGTGACTAAAATAAAGTGCTCCTTGATGCCAAGCCATACAGTGCGTGTGGGGGGTGCTTAATGAGTACTTCTGAAGGATTATGATCTTCCTCTCATAGAATTTTTCAGATAAGGGAGTAGATTAGCAAATATCGTCATCAACATTTGTGAAGTGAGTGGGAGTCCTCTTTTCCTTTTCTCTACCTTGGTTCTCACATTATCCCCCATCAAAACTATCTCTCAGGAAAGGGTATGTGATGTAAGGGACATGAGTCTTACTGCAATTCCTCCTTAGGAAGGATAGCCTCAATCTGAATGGAGTAATTGAGGGTCGCTCTCAAATTACACTACATAAAATCCTTTCTATTGATTAGATAATGTGAAAACCACCAAAGTGGTAATGAAACAGCTATCAGTTCATAACCTGCACTTCCTTTGTCTCAGAAAACTTCAGCTTTTTCCTATTTTGAAGCACAAATCCAATTTGTCACCAAACGCCCCACCAATGCACACCTGTAAAAATATCCCACAAAAATTCCCCTTATATCCTTACTTAAAGTCTTTCAATGTTTTCTCCTTGCTTGTGGCACAAAATTTTAAATCCTTAATAAGATCTCATGATCTTACCTCTCCACCTCATCTCAGCCCAAATGCCCTGGTTCTCTATGCTCCAGCACACTGACCTTTTCTGAGTTCTTCAGTGGAATGTTCTCCCTCTCATCTCAGGAAAACATATGTAGTCCCCTCCATCCCCATTCCCCCGTAATCAGTGATTGGCCAACTCATGCTATCTATCAAGTCTCCATTTAAATGTCACTCTCAAAGCACCTTGAACTTCTTGCGAGCACAGGTATAGGAATACTAGGAAGATGTCAAAGAAATTCTGGACTAGGAATTATTAGGTTTAATTGATACAAAAAAAATGAGTTCAAACGGTGAATTTAGGGTAGACAATGAGAGAAATAAATAAGGTAAGCAGACGACTTTTACATTTTTGAAATCTTAAGAATAAAGTTGGCCGATAAAAAAAAAAAAGCCAGTGGAACACACAATTCGGCCAAGACTAAACTGTAAGTGCACCACCCCAGTGCAGGGGCCCTTAAGTCTAAGGGCAGAATAACATATGAACTAGCCACCTCCACCTTGGGGGAAGCTCAGAAAGGGCATTTGAGAAGGGTTTCATAAAGCGAAAGAATGGACTTGGGCTATAAATAAGAGATGGAATTATCCTGGGAGTCAGGGATGTCAGGGTCAGGATATCCCCAATGCCCCACCTGTTCATCGTGAGGCATTATTTCATGGAAGAAAAACCCAGGGCTCCAGGATTGTATAGCTCACTTAAAAAAAGGTTTAGTGAGTCAGCTTGGGTTACTTGTATTAGCTCACTAAGAGACTTCTCTTCCCCTTGGCTATCAACAAGGAACCCAACCTAAGGGATTGTTGTGATAAATACAAGAGGAGAGCACATGAAGCACTGACCACACTTGTAATTAAATGTTTATGTGAAGATTTTTAAAATTTTTTATTTATTTTTTAGAGAGAGTGAGGAAGGGAGAGAGTGAGGGAGGAAGAGAGGGGTGGAAAGGGAGAGGGGGAGAGAGAAACATTGATTTGTTGTTCCATTTATTTATGGATTCATTGGTTGCTTCGTATACATGCCCTGGCTGGAGATCAAACCCACAACCTTGGTGTATCAAGGCAACGCTCTAACCAACTGAGCTACCCAGCCAGGACAATGCTAAGATTTTTTAAGTTCTATCTAACCAGCTAGACCATAAGTATCCATTGACTAGAGTCTGTTTTGCTCATCATTGTATCAGTAGCATATATGTTACCTAGAAAATAACAGGGACCCAGTAAATACTTAGATGGCTGACTGAATAAGAGGCATGGAGAATCTATATGATTGTTGGTACTTTTCCAACCTGTTGATGCTGTACATAGCGGAATATCCCCAAGTCCAAAATGAGCACAAAAGTTTGGCAAGTGCCAACAAGAAGTATGTATAAGATACTCCAGGTAAAATTTTCCCACTTAATGGCAGTCTCGAGAACAAGCTGATTTCACTTCTCTCTCATAACAATTTTTACCTACCACATCCATTGACATATCACCTTCTCCTACATAATTGCAGTAGCAATGTGTTCCCTCAGTCTTGTTTTTAGTGGCTGTTTTTGGATGTGTGAGACATACATGTAGCAGTCCCGAGCTGCTACAGCAATCTAATGCCAATTAAAGCGTTCTGAAAAATCTCTGAAAATGACTGGACTTCGTTTCTTGTAACCAAGACCTCAAAACAGCAGGGCAATTGAAAATGGGAGCACAGACAGAGGTCCTGAAATGAAGAACTTCTTCTTTTTTTTAATCATTTGATTTCAGGGTTTATCAACGTGAACAGAGGAAAAATAGGGAACAAAAATTCTGCCCTAAAATTTCAAAGCAGATTCCAGCTTCGGGGTCTGACCTCTTTCATCCACACAGTCGCCTAGTGCCTTGCAATAGGTGTGGATCACAGACCAGCAGCATCCACACCACCAGGGAGCTTAAGAAACACACAGTCTGTAGCCTCCCTCCAGACCTATGACACTGAATCTGTGTTTTATCAGGCAATTCCTGTGCCCACTAAAGTCTAAAAAGTTCTGCCCTGGAACCCCTATATATGATGAAAACCTTGGGTTTATGTATTAAACTACATTTTAGAATATTTTTAAAGTTAAATTTTTAAATTGAGGGAAGAAACGATTATTCTTGAGACACACAGAGATGAAAGAATTTCTTTTCCAAGGAAGATACTAAAATTTAGAAAAGGTCAGGGACTACATCCTGCAGCTCCAAAAGGCAAATTCAAACTGGTCTAACCAGGGAGAACGACAAAAGCATTAATCATTCCCTTCCAGGCCCACGAACGTCAGGTCTTCTCACAGATAAGAACGAGGAAAATATTCTAACCCCAAAGGAAAAGTCAAGAAGTCAGACAAAGGCCAGAAATTAGAAACTGTGCACTTGGTAATATAAAAATAGTAATCATATTCTTCAGCCCTCCTTTTTCCATGCCAATGTTCCTTAATTTTCCCCAATTGTACATAGTTTTACACATTTTATAGCTTTCCTCCCTTTCTCTAGAATATAAATTTCATACAGAAAACAACAGTTTCTCACTGGCTCAAAATAGTTTTAGATTGTTGATAAACATTTATTAAGGCCAAAATATGAGGGAGAATTAAATGTCCCCACGTGGAAATGTTGCTGGAAAAATTAGTGGGTCCATTGTCTAATTTCCCCGACACTAGTAAGAATGGGATGGCTCTTGTCATATCTTGAGAAAATGAATTTTCTAAGACTCACATGGGAGAGTGAATGGTTTTTGTTGGCATGGAATTCTATGTCTTGGGCTGTGAAGTCCAATGCCCCTTAACCAAGTTCTGAAAAAGGTATAGCGGGGGCTCCCGTAGAGCAAAAAGTAGGGCCAGTGTCCACAGCTTCTGTTCCCTGGTGGAACTCAGACCTTAATGGGCATATGTTTTGCAGGTTTTTGTTATTGTTGTTGTCTTTGCAATACCTCAGTCTCTTTAAGTGTGCTTATAATTTTTCATATTGTTAAATTGTTATTAATCTCTTTTAGCAGATCTACCTTATCTTTCTCCCCTCTGGCATCGAGGTCCCTGTAAATGTATCTTCTTTGTCAGCTCACTGGTGCTCAGGTAACCTATCTAGCAGCAAGTCTCTAAGAGGCAAATAATAAAGCCTTCCATACCCTGATGGGCCAGGAGTATAGTAGCAGGATTACTTCCTTTCTCTCAGTACATAACATGAGGGAGATGCCATTTCCCCACTTTACTTGCATATTCACACCTCAAAAGTAGGAGAACTCATATTACCCATTCATCTCCTCCTAGATTTCTTGAAGACTAAAAAGATCAGGCAAGCTCACATGGGGTCTAAGATCTATTACATTGAGATCCTCTTCCTAGAGCTTCCTCTCTTTGGCCCATGAAGAGGAAGTTGGTTCTAGCTCTCCTAGACTGGATTTCCCCAGGGCCAAGACTCAATTACTTCTCGTCCCAATAGCTAGCTGCTTTGCTCAAGAGAAGAAGCCCAAAGCTATGACTGGAACCTATTTCCTGAATAAAGGAAGTGGTGGTCGAGTCACAGAAGCTAGATAGATCCAAAAGATGTAAAGAGGCAAAATGGCAGTTTTTAACAATGACTACAGGTTAAAAGTAAGGGGGAAGAATTAAGGATAATCAAAGTCGTCTAGTTTGGAAAATTAGGTAAAGTAACCAATAAATAAGGTGTTTCTAGCTACTAAACTCTCATTACGTCTTGGAGTTCATTGCTATTGAATTTTCTATGCCTCGCATAATTGAACTACACAACTTCTTTAAAAGAGAGAAAATAACTCTAACAACAAAAAGAGAGGATATTTTAAAATATTGTTATGTACAGGTCTACTTATGATTGTGATCACTCCGACCCCAGTTTCTAAATGTTTTTCCCCAACATCATCCCTATCATCTTGCTGCCTATTAGGCTGATGCCAGCTGAGAGCCAGAGAATAATATTCTTGGCATAAAAATCAATCTAAATTGAGGTTGAGAGATATTTTAACTCCCGGTAAAGATGTACACCATGATACACTGTGACAAATGGGTTGGCATAGTGGTACTCAGACTGCAATTTTATACACCTAGCTGCAGCACTTCAAAGTGTGCTTTCCAATAGGGTTAACAAAGTCAACTGGGATTAATGATCCTTAATCAGTAAGGATCACAGTTTCAGAACATAGTCTGTCTTACCTTGTTATTCGTCACTATATGCCTGAGAACGCATGGGATTCACAGCAGTTTTCATTCTCTAAAAGTTGCAAGACTATTCTGTTAGCTTACTTAAGAATTTCATTTTCCTTTGTTCTTTTGAATGAGAACTGTTTTTGAAGTGGAAATACATGCTGTGCCCTTGTCAGTAGTGGACTCTCAAAACAACAATAATGTTGTAACATCAAAAATGGTCAACAATGCAGGAAAAAGATTAAAGGCTGAATACTAAGAGACCCATCAAAAGGGGTGGAAGATTAAAGGAGAAAAACGTACCTGAAGAGACAAAATTCATTATTTATAGCAATGAATGCTGAGCTAGAGAAGAGCTGGAATATAGAATAGCTGTTAATTTTAAGTGTAACTCTGAGGTTTTCAGTAGTCTACTCTAAAAGGGGAAGCATCACGGTGAGCCTGTATAACATCTGTATGAAAGAAACTGTCCAGTTGTTCAGGAGCCCCATAATGCTTCTGGAGGCTAAAGTCAGACAAGAATACCTCACGGATTCCCTATGGAGGTGACTGCGCAATGTAATGACCTATGTCCTCCACAGCATCCTTGCAACAAAGCAAACATTGTTTCTTATCTTGTCCATCAGCCAGTGTGGGAAAACTACAAAAAGCAAATGTAATCTAAAAAACAGCTTAAAACAGCTTATATGACTATCTAATTCAGTGGTTCTCAACCTTCCTAATGCCTCAACCCTTTAATACAGTTCCTCATGTTGTGGTGACCCCCAACCATAAAATTATTTTCGTTGCTACTTCAAAACTGTAATTTTGCTACTGTTATGAATCGTAATGTAAATATCTGATATACAGGATGTATTTAGGCGACCCCTGTGAAAGGGTCATTGGACCCCCAAGGGGTCGCGACCCACAGGTTGAGAACCGCTGATATATTATATACCTGAAACTAATATAACAGTGTATGTCAACTGTATTTTTTTTTTAACTTTTTACATTGGGTGCTGAATGATAATAAAAGCAATAGTCCTCAAGTGTTCTGAAATCCTTACTAAAGACAATATGATACTACACTGCCCCAATGCTTCTGGGTTTTCAAAGAGCTCTCCATGACCTTTCAGAAACAGCCCATAGACCTCCATGGGCACAAGTGGTTTAGAAACTGTAATAAGAGATATAAGGGGACTCAGGAAATAAAACTTCATAGTTTGATGGTGAACTAATGACTCAACTCAACTTCTGATTTCTGTGGGCCTAGCTATCCTTGGATGTTTCTGATTTTTCTAAGATATGGAAAAAGCTTGAGGCTGGCACCAGGATTGGGCATGGTGCTGATATTAACAAAGCCTCATAAGGCGTTTACAGTCTACAATCTGTAACTCAAAAGGGAGGATTACTCTGTTTGAAGGACAATTCTTAGGTTGGGCCTCAGAGTCATTTAACAAAGAACATTTAACTTAAACCAGAGTATATGGAAGCAGAGACTTCAAGTGAACAAGAAACAAAGATCCAGAAAACAAAACAAACCTTTTCTGGATCTGAAGGCAATTTTGAATGACTGAGCAACAGCAAGAAAGGGTTGATGACAGAAAGGGCAACAGAAATTAGTTTACTGTTTACAAAAATCTTTAAAACTAGATAATAACAGACCATCATTATTGGGTGAGAAAATTCTATTAGTAAATCAGTTGAAACAGTATGTAAACAGATTACTACACTTTGCATTTTTGTACCAGTTCTCCAAGGTTATTACCAGATCTTTATAAAGACTTGTGGATGGTAATTACAAATCACTTCCACCTTCTCTACTCCTAGGTGCTAAATGCAGAAAACTGAGCCAAAGATAAAATTGGGCATAAGAGGACCTAAATATTTTTACATTGCTACTTGAAGTTTTGTAATATAAATGAATGGGGAGCAATTAATTTTCATTTAAGTCTCTCTGTTGTCACCCTATTTTAACAATTTCGTTAGCCATTCTCTGATTTTACCCAATGGCAAAAAAAATAAAAATAAAAAAATAAAATTTCATGAATCATATCTTAAAACTAAGAGTCTGAAAAAAATTGTCTTACCCATGACCCTAAGATCCACTGTCCACTAAGACTGGTATCAATCTTAATGTAGTCATGCTGAAGGCCAGACATCCTTTGATCAATGGTGTCTAGGTGACTATCAGAGTAACTGTTCAGGGCACACGGATAACAGCAATGATGGAGACCAATCTCAAGAGCCAAGTTGTAAAATATATCAAGCCGTGACAAAGACAAATGAGACTATGGTCTGCAGAAATCTGAGTTATGTAATATGAGTATCTATTTCCCAGCATATTTTCACTTAGAAAATCAAACAAACAAAATACGGGTTAGCTTAGCAATTAAAAAAGACCTGTTTTCTGCATTACTACCTGGTATGAAGAATTTGAAATTTCCAAATTAGAAGTTTCAACTTCAAGCATTCGAAAAGTCAAAATCACTTGCAAGCCATTAAGGATGAACTGATTTTCCAATACAGCAGCAGAAAGCTAGAGGCACTTTCTGTTCCTATGAGAACTCATCTTGCCGTCAAATTCTGGCACTAAAGATTAAGAAACTTAAGAAATACTTAGTAATTATAAGCTTCTAATTGCACACATTGTTCTAATAAGATTACATGGACATCCTGAGACTGAGCAAACATTTTGAAAAGGCCTTTCCAGGGATCTGTGTATAAGAAGATTTCTTTCATAATCTCTCCTACTCCTGTTTTAGAAATTAGTATTAAAGCATATTTGATAACACCATTTCAATATCAGTGTGCTTGCTCTGCCTTTTCTTCAACAAAAGCCTCATTGCTGGCAATCATCCCTGGCCAACCAGTCAGCCTTCCTTCATGCATCCTTTTAAATATTCTCCCTGAAGCAAAGTTTCTATCTAAATCGGTGTGCTTTCAACAAGATACTAAGAGATGTTCTGTGAGGAAAAAAATAAGTTTACATAGTCGACTAAGCTTGAGGCTGGCTGGTAAAACAAACATAGATTTCTTAATTATAGGATTTCTCTTGAGCACGTACCCTCTCCTCGGAGAGGAGGCAAGATTTAGCATCAGGTAAGCCCCTCCTCCCTTTGTTTTCCCCCAGAACACTATTTTAATCTTTCAGACCTAATGCCCAAGAGACATAGTTAGGAAGAATATCTTTAAAAGAAAGTTGTAAGAAAGAGACCATAGAATAGGACTGATGAGCCTCAGTGAGTGGAATATACCTGTGTTTCACACATACATTGCTGGAAGCTTTATTCACAAGCCAGTTCTGCCTAATGACCAGCTGCTCAGTCTGGATGGAGAAGCCCGACCTTAGGGCTCTGATGCCCTGTGTCCCAGAAGTCAAGCCTGTTTTATGCCTCTCGTGAATATCTGTCACCTTCACCACATCACCGACCTCAGTGAAGAGATGGGATTGCCATCTGCCTTCATTTGGCTGTGGGTAAGAGTCCACCGCTGTATAGGTAAACAGGGAGGTTACCTGTCAGTTTGCCAACCACAGCCTGGTTGTGTTGAATAAGCATTAGGCTGCCTTATTTTGAGACTGATACCTGCTGTAGGTAGAATAATGACCAGAGATGAGAAGCCAGACTTCTCCCAAGCTGTTCTCTGATATCTTTACCAATGAGGCATCACCAGGATTCTCACAGTTTAGAAACACTTGGCTTGGGAAATAAAGATAAATATTGCCAAATAATAATAATTTTTTATTAGAACTTAATCTACTAACGAAAACATATGCTGGCCAGTAGACCCAGGAAATGGTGTCCACAGAGGCTAACAATCTGGTCATACCTCTAGAATTGTTTTTAACACACTGTGGTATTTAGTCTATTTACTCTTTCTCTTTATTCATGTACATATCAGCCCAAATGTTGCTTCCTCACAGAACCATACCTACCCAACTTATCTAAAGCATCTCTGACTCACCAATGTATTCTTTTACTTTATACCAATTTGAAATTATTTATGTATTTATTTTCTATTTGAACCCATTAGAATAGAAGTTTATGATACAAGAAGTGTATCCCTTTTGTTCCATTTTATCAGAAATATCCAAAACAGTGCCTGGTCCTTATTAGAATTAAATCAAACCAGATGATCAAGAAAGAGATCCACACTTACCTGTGACACCAGCTTGTAGCTTTTAGTTAACAAAAACCCTAATTCCCAAGACAGGCTTTCTCTCACAGCAACATTCAGTCTGTAAAGGGAAAGTGGGATCCATGGGGGCATCTAAGGAATAATCACCTACCTGAAATGATTAAAGGGATTCTTCAACCTGGAGGCAGGAGGCTGAACCTCATGGCTCCCTAGGGGGCCATCTGTTTATATCCATACTAACAAATCATTTTTATTCACCTTTCGTGACCCTAGGATTAGATCTCTCTAGTTTCTAGCAGTTGAAAGGATGCAGACACTCCTCCAAATTTCTATTCTGATTAATTGCCTCACTCGTCTCATAATATTAATATTCATTATTTTAGTTGACAACAATTCTGTTGCCACTAACTAATTAGTGTCAGATTCACATTGCTCACCTGATCAGTTTCAGAATATTTTTAATGATAAAAGAGATATAACAAAACACAACAAATAAAATGAGGTAAAATAAATTTTTAAATCAATGATTTTGAAGGATTGAGGAATGCGCCAGGATTACATCTTTAAAACCAATGAAAAAGGTAAAATACTGTACATTCTTAGTTCTTTGTTCCCAAAATGAAATCCTCAGATATTTGAAAATATATGCATTACTGACATATTTTTTTACTCTTAAAGGGACTATAAGAAAAGTCAGAATGAATGATAAGACTTTTTTTTTTAACACCATGAGTGCTTCACATTATGACCAACGAAATATAATAGAGGGTGAGGGCTTAGGGCTTGTTAGGTGTAAGAAAGGATGATGAAGTTTAAAAAGACTATAAGAACAGACTAATGGGGCACATGCTTTAATTTTATAGATGCATCCTAATGTGCCATTCAAGCTATCACGCCCAATGAAGAGAATAAATTCAGAAGCTTTACTGCACACAGACCTCTCTGCAATTATACTTCAGGATGTCCACTTTTCTTCTACAATATGCAGAAAATTAATAAATGTCAATTAATTCAATTTATTTCAAATGATTTAAAAAAATTAACATTACATAGTCACCTCTAGGAGGCAGAACACTCCCCTGAAGGTAACCAGAGGCTAGACATATTCCAAGGACTACCCCAAAGCTTCACAATTACAATAGCAAGAACTTACTTGGGTATTATTACAAGTACACATTTGATCTTTTCAAGTACTTTTTAAATCATGAAATCATACCATTTGTTTTATTTCTTGAGCGCTAAATACTGTAATGGTCAGTACTATATATATTTAGGGCCTAACTCTTCCCTTGTCATTTCAAAAGAATTAAACTTAGAAAATTGAAAACTTTACGAGTTCGGGGTTCATGTCAGACACTTTCTCGATTCCCTTCCAAGTATTAGAACACTACTAAATATATAGAAGCCAGAGACTTTAATTTTTAAAATTTAATTGTAAAAACCTCTGAAATCACAATCTAAATGAATAATGATTATTCTCTCCTTGAAAGGGTATTATTCTATCTTGACCAGAAATTTGATATGTATACACTGCCATAAGAATTGTTTTTCTTCTCTGGGATGTTGAGATATTACAACAGGTTATTGGGAGCAAGGTCACCAAAATCCCCTCTCACCCAAACACACAGTATTACTAAGGCAGGCATTCAATGAAAGCTTAAAAGTCATTTTCTCTAGGTACTTTGTTTCACTGATTTATGGGATTTCTGTGTATGTCTAATTTGACTAAACAAAAAATCAGTCATTTAAAGGCTATTTTAGAAGGGAGGAAGCAATTCTGGAACTAATAAACAATTCTAGTAAAATTGCAAGGTAAAAAGCTAACATGTAAAATCCAATTGCCTTCTTATATACCAACAATGAACAAGTCAAGCTGAAATTAAAAATACAATACTATTTATATTAGCAGTCAAAAAATGAAATAGTTATAAATCTAGCAAAAATATCTACAAAATCTATATGAGAAAAACAACAAACTTATAATTAATAAAATCTAAGAAGAACTAAATACATGGAGAATATTCCATGTTCATGGGTAGGAAGCCTCAATATTGTCTATATGCC
Source organism: Myotis nattereri (assembly GCF_964212035.1). Taxonomy (NCBI): domain Eukaryota; kingdom Metazoa; phylum Chordata; class Mammalia; order Chiroptera; family Vespertilionidae; genus Myotis; species Myotis nattereri. The sequence continues at coordinate 24,068,138 of NC_138088.1, forward strand.
AACTTGTACAGATTTAATGCAAAATCCCCGCAAATTTTTTAATGGATATCAACAAACTGATTCTAAGAAGAAGCAAAGATCCAGAATACACAACACAATACTGAAGGAGAATAACAAAGTTTGAGGCTAACATTACCTGGTTTTAAGACTTATTATAAAGCTACAGTAATTAAGACAATGTGGTATTGATGAAGAATAGACAAAGATCAATGGAACAGAATAATAGAGTCAACTGATCTTTGACAAAGGAGCCAAGGCAATTCAATGGAACAAAGAGATTTTTTCAACAAATAGAGCTGGAACAACTGAACATACGGGAGGGAAGGGAAGGGAAGGGAAGGGAAGGGAAGGGAAGGGAAGGGAAGGGAAGGGAAGGGAAGGGAAGGGAAGGGAAGGGAAGGGAAGGGAAGGGAAGAAGGGAAGGGAAGGGAAGGGAAGGGAAGGGAAGGGAAGGGAAGGGAAGGGAAGGGAAGGGAAGGGAAGAAGGGAAGGGAAGGGAAGGGAAGGGAAGGGAAGGGAAGGGAAGGGAAGGGAAGGGAAGGGAAGGGAAGGGAAGGGAAGGGAAGGGAAGGAGAGAATCTAGACACTGACCTTACTCTTTTCACAAATATTAACTCAAAATAGACCATAGATGTAAAAGTAAAATACAAAACAATAAAACTCCTAGAAAATAACACTGGAGAACACCAAGTGATTTTCAGTGTGTTGATGCCTTTTTAGATACAACACTAAAAACATGATCTATGAAAGAAGTAAATGACAAGGAGGATTTAATAAAAATTATAAAGTTTAGCTCTGCAAAAGGTAATGTCAAGAGAATTATAAGACAAGCCACAGACTGGGAGAAAATATTTGCAAAGAAATGTGAAAAACAACTTACCCAAAATTGAGAAATAATTTCTTCAAACTCAACAACAAGAAAACAATTCTATTTTAAAATGGGTCAGATACCTCACCAAAGAAGATAATACAGTTGACAAATAAGTATATGAAAAGATGCTGTATATCATATATGATCAGAGAAATACAAAGTGAAACAATAATGAGATAGCACATCACATTAGAATGGCCAAATCCAGATATGGACAAGCCCAAAAGTTGGCAAGAATGTACTGGTAGAGCAACAGGAACAATCATACACTGCTGGTTGGAATACAAAACAAAACAGCCACTTTAGAAAATAGTTTGGCAGTTTCTTACAAAACTAAGCATACTTTTATATATGATCCAGCAATCAAACTCCTTGGCATTTACCCAAAGGAGTCGAAAACTATGTCTATACTACACTGCACACAGACGTTTAAGGCAGCCTGACAGAATTGCCAAAATTTGCAAGTGACCAAGCTGTCCTTCAGCAGGTGAATAAATTAATAAACTGTGGTACATCCAGGCAATGGTATATTATTCAGCACTAAAATGAAATGAGCTATCAAGCCATGCAAAGACATGCAGGAACCTTAAATAAATATCACTAAGTGAAAGAAATCAATCTGAAAAGGCTGCCTACTGTGTAATTCCAACAATATGACAGCCTGGAAAAGAAAAACCTATGGAAACAATACAAGGTTAGTGACTGGCAGAGGTGGCATAGTGGAGATGGAGGGGAGATGAATGAGCAGAGCACAGAGGATTTTTAGGGGAGTGAAAATACTCAGTATGATAGTGTAATGATAGAAATAGGTCGTTATACATTTGCCCAAACACCAAGAACGCTAAGGTAAACTGAATTTGGGTGATCACAATATGTTAGTGTAGGTTCATTCTTGGTAAAATAATAATAATAATAATAATAATAATAATAATAATAATAATAATTTGTAAAAACCACATTCAATTCTAGTGAGTGATGTTGATAATGGTGGAGGTTATGCATATGTGGGCACAGAGGGTATATGGGAAATCTCTGTACTCTCCTCTCAAATTTAATGTAAACCTAAAACTTCTCTATAAAGTTTTTTAAATTTTTGTAATTAAAAAGAAGATAAGCAACTATGTGAAAAAAAGGTGTGAAAGAGAAATCTGACCTTTGTTTAGTCTTTCTCCATTATCAACGAACTGCCTATCAGCTACAGTAAAAGCCCACATTCCCAGTCCATTCCCTTTTGACCTTCACACACTCTCACTCTATACTGCTCCCCGATTGTCCAGAAACACTGAATCTGTTTTACCTGTGACACCAGCTTATAACATCATGGGGGCCCCATGGGAGTTGAAGGTATTAATTCTGATGGATGGCTCACCAATTCCCTGTGGAAGCAGATGCTGTCAATACCACTGACCTCAATAGGCAACCACTCTGCTGATTAGCAGGAGAAACAGCAGTTCCTCACTTGACAGGGGAAATAATGAGAAGGACTCCTGAATTGAAACAGGGAGTGACCAGCTGCTGCTGTATGGAAGGGAATTCTTCATTCTGGAAACATAACTCCCAGGAGGAGAAGAAAGAGGAGTTGGTGAGGGATGAAAGATTATATTGTAGTCCTGATTCCACCATTAAATAGAAATATTGGAGGGGGGGGGGGGAGGCAGGGAAGCAACTATTTAACCTTCTGGTATCTCCATTAATAAGCAAAATTATAATTATAACAAAGTATCACTTATGAAACATGTATTATGTGTCAGAAAATGTGCTGAGCATTTTGTGTATTATCTCATTGCATCCCTTACAATTACCCTCTGAAATAAGTACTCCCAATTATTACCCCCATTTTACTCATGTGGAAACTTGAGTTTTCAGAGAATAAATTTGTTCAAGTTAGTTAAGTGGTAGAGGTCTGTCAGAAACAGCTAATAGCATTATCCTTGCATTTCTACCAAGACTGCAGACAGTGGGGATGAGGACACATATGTAATACTTCAATCAATAAAGAAATTTAAGAAAAAATAAAATTATAATCCTTATTTTATTGTAACCAATTTTTCTTTAAGCAAAATATCTGTATAGATTTTTCTTTTAAAATAAAAAGAGTGCAACGTAAAAGTTACAGTAAATAACATGTAAAATAAATAAATAAAATACTTAGGAGGGGGAAAAAAAAAAAAAAAAACACTGCAGACAGGACCTGAGGAGTCACTGGATATATAGCGCTTAGAAATCCACCCAACTGGAGGAATGGCCATTATTACGTAGCCAAATGCAAGCTTTTAAATGATAGCCACCATCTATCATGTCTAACACTGCTCCAGTATTTTCTCAGATCTCCCTACTCCATCCCTGGTATCTGATGCTCCTATTTGGATGACAGGACAAATGTAAATTTAGGACAACTTTAGTGTTTTCGCTTGTCTTCCTTTAGCCACACTTTATCCTTTTCTGTGTACTGACACTTCTGTGAAAATGTTGGCATCTCTTTCACTTCTATTTCCTCCAGTTATGGGGTCAAACTAACCAATGGAGCTTAATATTGACTTACACCAACCTGAATGTATAGGTTAAAGTTCTTCTAGATATGTTTAAGGCAGAGAAAACGTGGAAATAGGAATAATTCTTCTTTCTCAGGTCACATCATTTGTCTTTACCAAAAAGGAATACAAAGGAAGAAAAAGAATGCAGAGGTTACTCCTTGGGAGTAGAATCACTTCATTAAGTGTTTCCCTCTAATTAAATGCAGCATTGAAGTATCTAGGAATATCTCACCCTCCACAAAATTTCTCCCACACTCAAGTAAAAACTTTGATATTGTTATCCTCTCCCCAGAATCATTTCTTTTGATTAAAATATTGCCTTTCTTTAACACACAGTAATATACTTAAAAAGAAAAATTCTTTATCAGTCATCTTCACCTTAGTATACAGTAGTTTATAGCATTTTATATTAGAAAGGAACTTTGCTACAAAGATAATGGAAAGTGTGTGAGGTACCTCAATAGTGAGAAGGCAAAAGGTAGAGAATTAGGCCAAGGCCAGCTCTGCTGCTCTAGAATTGTTTCTACTCCCTAAAAGTTACTAGAATAATCATGATCGTATTACTGGCTTCTATTTACAGTACTACAGTCTTCATGTAGCACACATGGTCTCATCCTCTTCTTACCCAAGAATGTTAGAAGAGGACAACACAGACTACCTGGCATACAAAGGGACTAAGATTCTATAAAGAGGCTTTCAAATCAGGGACCCAATAGATGGCCAGTTCAACGATGTGGCACAGGTGGTTACTTGCGTCCAAAATTCTGCATATCCCATGGCCAACACAGAGAAATAAAGTAGAGATCTTGGAAATTGTGGGATTGCAGTAGAAGCACTAGTCTGCTCTTGATCCAATGAGCAACAAAAGTGCTCAGTTGCAAATTAGGATCCTGGTGAGCAGAAGGGTGACTCGATGGAGTGATTTAATACTAAACCCCACTTTATTGTGGGCAGTGTTGAGGGAGCTTGGGTGACAACTAGAGTAACAGATTATCTCTGTCCAGGAAGCTAGTTCTGCTTAAGGGAAACTGAAGACAGAACAGACACAGAAAATGAGATGGGCGTTGGCATTATCATTCTTAACAGTTGAGTGGTAGGTCAAATAAAAGTTTTGCTTCGGCTTGCCATTGATTCACTGGATGAACCAGATCTACTGTTTACCTCTCTGCCTCAAACTTGTTCATCTCTAAAATGGACTGTTACTTAATCCTTACCTCCTTTATTTTGTTAAAAATATTCTTCATTTTTTAATGAAAAGAACCATAAATACGTTTAAATAATGAGCTTGAAAACATATGAAATGTGGTCGGAAGAACACTGAACTTGAAGTCAGTACATGTGGGATTAGAATATGATAAGCTCTGGGGACAGACCATTTGGGTCCTAATCTTTGCTCTACTATTTACTACCTGGTTGATGTTGAGAAAATTACTCTCTCTTTCTGTGTGTGTGTGTGTGTGTGTGTGTGTGTGTGTGTCTTATTTACTCATCTGTAGAATGAGGATAATAGTAGTCCTACTTCATACAACAGTTATGAGGATTAGTTAGTATACTTAAAATCTAAGAATGATGCCTATCTCAGAATATGTGCCTCATACATATGTTATTGGATTATAGTCCTGGAACTATTGACTTAGTGTATGGCATTGGCCAAGTTGTTTCACTTCTTTGGACTTCCATGCACTCATATTTGAAGTAGAGGTTTTAATTTCAAATAGGTGATTTTTAAAGTTTCTTCCAAGGCTAAATTCCATGATTCTCTAAGTTATTTCCATTCATTCACAGATCAGTTATACTGTGCATTGCATATAAAAAGGTAAATACTGTCAACTTCTTGGAAATGTCTTAGAAACAGAAAAATAGTGACTCATAAACCTGATAATGTCCATAGAAAAAGGAAATGAGGCACTTAAATTAGGAATATAGACATTTATTGTTCTGTTAATAAATAGTACCAAGCAAATATAAATGACTCTATCACCCTAAGTCGGTCTGATTGTCTTAAACAAAGAAACAAGATTGTAATTAATGCACACCATTTACAAATATAGACAATTTCTTAACCATTAGCTGCAAATCACAGTTTAGGAATTATACTCAATCATTTTAAATGGATTGAAATCCTCACGCCAGCCGTGAAATTGGTCCTCCAAGCTTTCCCACGCATAACTCTTGCACAGGAAACAGAGCCAGATGGTTTTACAACCCTGGTGCTCTGCTTTCTGTGTAGAAATGGCAATTACCGAGCTGTTTCACTGCCCTGCGTGCTTCCTGGGAAAGAGCTCGCACCCAGTCTTCACTGACTCCACAAAAGCTTTAAAACCTACTTATAATTTATGCCTTGGAAATATGGGTGTGAACTAGATCATATCCCAGACAAGTCAGCATCTCTCATTCTGCCAGTTAAGGTTCTCAAAAATATGACCAGGAAATGCATTATAAATATTCTCAGTGCTAAATGCAGCACTATATTTAACAATATTAATATTTGTTACTGGAAGAGCATTCTTTTTTTACTCAGAAAGCTCAAGGTGTTTTGAAGTTTCCACTTCATTTGTCAGTAGGATCACCTGGGCCCCTTCTTCTACCACTCGTCCTGAGCAAGCTGACAATTCCCCGACTTCTAGAATGTTAACCCAGACCTGTGTTCCACTCTCAGGACCCTTCCCCTCCCTCTCAGGTGCAGGCTCTATATGTTCTCTGTCAAGTGCCACTTTATTCAGCCCTGAATTGTTTCTGAAACATCAACCTTCTTATCTCTGGCTCCTCTGCTTTTTTGCATTATTTTATTTCTGATTATTAAATATATTACTAACTCAGGTGGCTCTGAAATGCAGTGTCTTCATTCACACAGGTATATAGCCTCTTGAATACTCAGTGACCCATCCCCCATGCCCTCTGCACATAAAAGATTAAGATGCTTAATTATTTGAAATGCCTTTAAAATTATATAACCAAAATGTAAGATGAGTGCCTTTAGGCCAGCTGTTCTCAACCTGTGGGATGTGACCCCTTTGGGGGTTGAAGGACCCTTTCACAGGGGTCGCCTAAGACCATAGGAAAACACATATATAATTACATATTGTTTACAGTAGCAAAATGACAGTTATGAAGTAGCAACGAAAATAATTTTATGGTTGGGGGTCACCACAACATGAGGAACTGTATTAAAGGGTCGTGGCATTAGGAAGGTTGAGAACCACTGCTTTAGGCTGTAACAAACAAACAAAGTGAAGTACTGCATTCAGCAAGTACTTGGGGCTCTTATATACAAAGAGAAACATTTTAGAAATAGGTTACAACTATAAGTCATAGACCAAAGCTAACTGTACTTTCCAAATTGATTTAAAATACCTTACTATAAAAACCCAGTATATGTTTTTAGTAATTTTTCAGCATTGGTTTTAAAGCAATAATGTTTAATGAGAATATGAATACTTATACCTTCTGCCTATCAGAACAGTTCTTTTTAGTCTTCTTGTGATAAAACATTAGAATCTAGTTCACATCATGCTGCAACAATATACTTCTGTAAAAACTGAAGGGAAATACATCTTCAGTGAGATTTCATCATCCCTTATTAATGCGGTAATTGAGGGCTATAAATCTGTTTCTTATACAACTCTTGCAATAAAATACTTAATGGATTGTGAATGACATGTTTTAAAACTAGGCATTAAGTATTGCAATCTATATTTAAATGTGCTTCAGACATAAATAAATGGTCTATAAATAGCAGGTTTCCTCAAATCAGAAGATATAGCCTTCCATTTACTTCTAGCAGACTTGGGAGCAGAATCATTACACAGTGTGTTGCTGTCACCAAACTGTTATTGTATCTTGAATGAGGATTTGTTTTGTTCTTTTGTTTTTACATTTAAAATAGTTGATCATTATCAAACTGTGCAAGAGCTCTTTACACAAAAGCAGTTGTAAGTATTGCCTTTGAGCCCCCTCAGAGAATGTCAGAAGATCCTTACCTGTCCTGAAACTGACTTGTTTGGCATTAATGTTGCTGCCTGGTATAAAATGAGATATAATCAAAGACAGAACAGAATAAGAATGGGGCATTTTAGAATCATGAAAATATCAATCATCCAAGGCTCCCCTTTGTCACATCCTCCTTACATGGCCATTTCGCTGGGGGTGTTACTGTGGCATTTACCACTAAGCACACCAGACAGGGAGACACAACCTCTCAGTCAACCACCACTCACAGCACCTTTGGGTAAACAGTGTGGCTCAGGCAGGCAAACTGTACCTCATGTAAGTGTTACTGTGTGAAAATACAGCAAAGTTTTATTTTATTTTTTAAAATATATTTTATTGATTTTTTACAGAGAGGAAGGGAGAGGGATAGAGAGTCAGAAACATCGATGAGAGAGAAACATCGATCAGCTGCCTCCCGAACACCCCCTACTAGGGATGTGCCTGCAACCAAGGTACATGCCCTTGACCGGAATCGAACCTGGGACCCTTCAGTCCGAAGTCTGACGCTCTATCCACTGAGCCAAACCGGTCAGGGCACAGCAAAGTTTTAGATCCTGCCCAAAGTTTAACCCCATTTCTGTTTGGCATCTAGTATGGCAAATTAAATTATAACACGAAAGCATCTCTCATTTTGGTTGGGAAACCAGACCTTGCTTTTCTCTTTGGGGCATATGTGTGGTTGTGTGTGTGTCTATCTGGTATCTGGTCTCTGACTTCAAAAAATCTGTCAAATGTGAGGACTTTAATGTTCAAATGACCACTGGCTCACTACACGAAAGCGGTGATAAGCATGGACTCACTAATGTTTGTAAGATGAGAAACACCAGTTAAACACCAGGCTTACTACCCTGAGGGACTGAATGAGCCAGAAATACATAAACAAAACTAGCCATATTGCACTGTCGGGGTCAGAGTGCTGGATGTTGACTCTAGGCCTGACCTTGATTTATATTTTCTTATCTTAAAAAAAGTAAGGAGGGCAGGAGGGCAGGGAAACTAGAAATGAACTCTAACATCCATTCTAATCTGAGCACACTCAGACCCATGATTCTGAATGTTTCAACCTTATCTACCCCATCCCCCTCGTTTGTTACTATAGCAACCCTGTACCAGTCCTACCATACCAACCCCACATATAACTTAACCGCTTTGGAAGCTGCCTGGAGTGTAATTTCCTCTTTTTAAGTGATATGTGTCCTGGGATTGAGCTGAAATCTCCATTGCTGGCAATATTCTGCTCTGCTTTTCAAAACATGACCAGGTCATGAAGGACCAGAAGCCAGTGAACCACACCCGAAGCCATCACTCCCCACCTGATCATGTCTATGCTCACCTTCCTCTCCTCACTGCTTTTCTCCCATGTTATGGAGCACCACTCACGGCATGCCAGGCATGGTTCTAGGTGATCAGAGGGGGAATACTATTTGTAAAGCATATTACAATTTACAACCGTCAGGTCCAGCTATAGTAACAGATCCTTTTATGTTATACATTTCATTTTCGAGATAATGAAAAGAAACAAACTTAGACAAATATACTGACTTTCCCAAGTTCTACCCACTGAAACATGTACTCTATAAACATAGACTCTTTGTCTCTCTAATTCATTGCTGCATCCTAGGCAACTGGAAGAGGCACATAGTGAGCACGTAAATACTACTAATAGTCATAAATAAATACTTGCTTGAATGAGTCTCACAACTAACATGTGATAAAGACTGACTCCAGGTACTCTAAGTCCATATCTTCTGAAACCTGATATATTCGGAAAAGTACAAGTGTTCAGTCACAGAGATTGCCCTCAGTTATGTGAGCTAAGTAATGCTAATCTCTGCGCCTCGTTTTTAACTTCTGTAAAATGGGAGTAATATATCTGTTGAAAGGATATAAGGAGTTAACCATTGTAAGGGATATACCACAGTGCCATGTACGTCATAAAGGCTGAAAAAAAACAAAAACCCTTAGATTTGTTTCCTTTGTTCTTTTACTTTCCTGTTTTTGTTTGTTTGTTTGTTTTTGCATACTACCTCTTTATGTCTCCAACCACCCCACCCCCTTTTGTTTCTACTTATTCTCCACTTCCAATTTTACCTCTAGCAAGGGTACTCCACTACATGGCTTAACATTAAAGATGATTGAAGAAAAAAAAAAAGGCTCTTCCTGCTCCCCATTGCTAACATTTTGGATACATTGCCCATGACTCCAGAACTTAAAGAACTTCCCAGGACAGTCCCAACGATTCACAAAGGCTGTGATCTGTAGCATCTTGTGAAAAAGAGCCACTGTTTCTAGATTTGTTCTCTACAGATATTTGTTCTTTTTCAAACACTTATTTCATGGGGGTTCCTATTGATTTCCTCAAAACAAACAAACAAGGATCTCCAAACCCTCATGGTTTTTTCTTTAATACTCTGGTGATGTGGGTTTCCCTTAAGTTCTCCTGAGTTGCTTAGCCTTTTATTGGCCATGAGGTTATCTGTCCCTTCTTTTTAATTATTTGTGGAGCCCTTCGAGTCTGTCACTCAGAAAATGGAATTTCAGTTGCTGTTGTTTTCCAGATGCTGTTATCCATAGTAACCTGCTCTACTGATTTCTCTCCCATCATAATAGCTTTCACCTTTTTGTCTAATTTTCAAAACTCATCTTCCTGCAATAATGGTTTTATGCTCCCATGTTTGGCCATTTGACCTTTTCAGTGGTTTTCCTTTTATGGGCTAATAAACTGTTTAAAAAGGTTAATCTGCTGCCGTTGATAGTATAGGCAGATCAGCTGTTCTTCCTTTCTCCTCCACAACTGCTCTCTCTTTGATTATTGCACCTTTAAATGTTCAATGTTGTGTTTAAAAAGTAATTCTCCACATGTAAATTCCATATAGTATGCTGTTTTTCTTTCATCTAATCCAGTGGTTCCCAAACTTATTTGGCCTACCGCCCCCTTTCCAGAAAAAATATTACTCAGCGCCCCCTGGAAATTAATTTTTTAAAAAATTTTAATAGCAATTAAACAGAAAGATATATGTATTAATGTTTCTACCTTTTTTTGTAAAATATAGTAAAGAAAGGTGTAAATTAGAAACATTGAAGTTTGAAATTATGAAACTATTTATTGAACTCAGAATAGAAAGGTAATACAAAAAAAGTTAAAACAAATGCACCTGTGGCCATCACCGCCCCCCTGGATCGCTGCAGCGCCCACCAGCGGGCGGTAGCGCCCACTTTGGGAATCACTGATCTAATCTATATTTTATGAATCTATATATCAGTGAAACATGTAGTTAACATGAAGATTTTCCACTTGATACATGTACATCATTCTGGTTTCATCAATACAAAGGTTCAGTTAGGAAATTCTATAAGGAACATAGAGTGCCAAGCCAATTTCATTAAATATAGCAATGTCTTTACTTTTATCTTTACTATGATTTCCTAATCATAAGAGAGAAAATAAGTATTGAATTAAAATTATCCATTTTAAAATAAGTTGGATGCTCTGACAAAATTGTGAAATAGACATCAATAGTCCAACCGCTTTACTCCACCCTCAATTCATTTAAGCTGAAAATCCTCATTCTTCACCGGAGTCTCCTGAACATTCCACCATGGTGCCCCGTTCAAACCTGCCTTCCACATGCAGAACCACCTGATGCACAACTTTCCTGACACCCTAGCCCATCGACATTTATCCCATTGTTCCTCTATCATTCTCTTCTTATCCTTGAGTCATTAAAGTGACTCAAAACTAAATCTCAATTTGATGTTAATAGCCATTAATGACTTAAAAGGTGACCTTTACTTAACTATATTTTAAGAGGGCTTCTCATACCTTAACCTGAAATGTTATAAAATGGTGGAAATTTTAAATTACAAGGAAGATGAACAAGGGAAATAGACATAGATGATGAAGTGCCTCATGTAACCACATTATGTAAAATACTTTTCCATATGAGTCTGCACATGGCTACTTCTGCTTACTGCAGAATGCCACCCGATAACTATACAGTCTGAATGGATTATTTCTGGTGGAATCTTAATGAAATAACCACCTTCTTAACCTTTGGAGGCATAGTGATTATGAGTTAGTAGTTGAATTTCTGAATGCAAAGAGACAATGCTCTCTGAAGGAAAATCTAGCCACTCAGATGTTGAGCAGAGAATTTTTTGAAATCAATTAAAGGTTGAAAATTCCCATACAGTTTGAGGAGATTAAATTTTTAATTCAAACTAATTTATTGAGGAACAGCACTTAAGAAAATGGAAAGACGCAAAGAGATTTCATCAGATGATAAGTGAGTAAGATAGAAAAATTCTGAAAGATCAGCCGAGCCTTGCAGATACCCAAGCCTGGTCAGGGAACAGAGATAAATAGGAGCAGAGATCAGAACACTATCCTTACCTTTCTGCCCAGGGCAAAAGGAGACTCACAGCATGTGAGGTACCTGTCTCTAATCACATGTAAAACTGCAAAACTTGCAGGGTTACTCTGATATGAACAAGGTTAATGTGCTACTCAAGATTAATTGTGACTTCACTAAGAAATTTATTGAGAATGAGGAAATCTGAAAGTGAAAGGAGGACCAAAAGCTTTGTTAGAGATTTATCACAACAGGGTGATGGATGAAAGCCTTCAGAAACCAATAATAGGATTTTAAAGATTCACATAAGCTGCATTAAGGAGATTTCTTACCTTAGACAAACTAGCCCTGGTGGATAGATGGCACTATGGCTAAAGCTGTAAGAGGCAGTCCAGCTGGTGGCTTTAGAGCAAGTCTAGAGAACTGCTTGTGCTTTGGTCAGGTTTTGAATCCTGGGTCTAATCCCCTACATGACATTTTTATAGATCTAACTTTAAGTTGGTCATTACACAAACAACAAAATAACCATCAGAAAGGATGATGAAGGTTACGAGCCTAGACTTTACAGTCAAACAGATCTAGGCTGGAATCTCACCTATACCATTCATTAGTTGCACCATCTTGGGCAATTCACATGATTTCTCAAATCCTCTATTTCCTCACAAGAACAACAGGAAAGTCAATTATACCAACTTATATTTTTGTTGTATTAAATGAGATAATAAATTTTAAGTGATTAGCAGAATCCTTTTGCACTCAAAATATGAGTAAACATCATCAAAACCATTTTCATTGTTGTTATTCTTAGTTGGAGTAGTAATAGTAGTAGGTACAGAAACAAAATGAATGAGCTGCGGGCTCGAACTGTGGTACCTGGTGCACCCATTCCCACCACAAATATAGTCTATGATATAACCAGAATACCTGTTTTTCTCTTCCATAGATAAGCAGTCAAATAATTATCACCTTCTTCTTTAACAATATGTTATCAGTCACAAAAAAGTCGTTTGTCATTACATCATTACTCTACGTAGAACATGTTACAATTTATTAGACCAAGCTTATCTTCTGGAGTTCACTGAAGTTTTAGATGAGCTGGAGGAGGCAACCTGGGCTCAATACAGTAACAGGGGTAATTTTCTAGAGAGATTCCACAGATGGCTAATACATATGTGAATTCTTATTACCTTCAACTTCAGTGGGGAAGATACGTTAATTTTGTCCATAAATATTTATTAAATATGGTTTTGAGTCCTGAGGTTCTCCATGCGTTTACTGAACAATCTCTTTCTTCCTGCTTTATACATTTCACAGAAAGAGGAATTAAAATGGAAAAGGAAGCTTTTGGTCAGAATAACTAAAGTAGAAGATTGTGATCACCTTTGATTATGTGGAGTTTACGCAAGAATGCTTATTTTTGTAAGTCTGTAAGTCTGACTCAACAGTTTTCCAACCAGATGCTTTATTCAGTTTTTCTTAGTCTTTTTTCACCAGTTACTCCTCCTTTCCTTGAGTTTTTCTCATCTCACGTGACTTCCTTGGTGATTTCATCATCTTGTAGGTGATTATCTGCAGCCCATTCTCTTTTCCTACCTCCAGACATATCTACATCCAAGAGCCAACTGGAAATGTCCCCATTTTCATGTCTCAATAGCAACATACTCATTTATTCACTCAGCAATTATTAATAGCCTAACATGTGCCAGGCCATGCTCTAAGCCAAGGAGATAAAATAAAGCTCACAATCTTTTGAAGGAGAGAGGTATTCATCCAAGCACAGCACACCTACATAAAATTTCAATCTGTAATTCCTGGTATAAAGGGAATGCAAAAGTAACTATAAAACATTTTTTAAGGGAAAGAAGACCAAGGCAGGAAAGCCTACTTACATTCCTGTAATGCACCAAAGCTCCATAAATGGTGGCACTATACCCCCAGACACTCAAGCCAAAAATCTGAGACCATCCATGCCTCTCTTTGCAACAAGTTCTCATCCAGTTGGTGAGGACATCCTCTCCAGCACAGAACTTCAATGCTCCAAACTGGTTCACTTATTTCCATCTCCCAGTCCAAGCCCACATCAGCTCTGCTGACTGGTTTTCCTGCAGCAACTCTCACCCCCTCTAATCTGGGCTCCACGTGTCCACCTGAGTCCCGCTTTTTAAAACATTTATGGTTTCTGGCCACGTAGGAGGGTGCTGGGCTCTCCTCCCCCATGGACACTCCAAGTCTGCAGGCACCTAAGGACAAACTCCTCCGGGAAACAAACCTGACACTCCGAGCGACTCCTACGCATCCGGGCGAAGGGCAAAGGCCGCAACAAAGAGGAGAAGCTGAGCCGCCGTCGACCCCATAAACCCCGTGAACCCGGTCCCTGACTCAGTGGCCCACAATTGGGAGGGAACTCACAACCGGGAGCTCCTCCCTAATGAGCGAAGGGTTTGAACCCCACCCAAGCACCCCGAACTTTTAGGACAAGCCACCCCCCGCCCCCCCAAAAATCAACCCAGCTTTAAAAACCAACTGGACGGGCGTTCAGAGACCCACAACACTTTTAAAAAACCAAGAAAATAATCTTAAAGGCCTCACAGGCCAGACTCACCGACCACCGCAGGGCTCAGCACCGATGCCCGTGACTTCCAAGCAGAGGCTCCCAGCACCCACCTCGCTACCCTTAAATAGGAGCGCGTCCTGCAGGGGCCGCAGGTAACTGCCCACACCTGCAGGGCCGCTGGCAGGTGGCTCCGCCTTTGCTCGCCCTCTGGCTTGCTGGAGCCGTGGGCTGCCCCTCCCCCTCTCTCTTTCATACTACTTTTCTTTGTTGTTCACTTTTCCCAGGGGGACACCATCTCTAAGCTGTGCCTCTGCCTCCGTGGGCCGGTGGGCACCATCTTCGTGCTGCACATCTTCCGGGGCTGCAGAGTGCCAGTCTCCCCTGGAGCGGAGCTTTCGCACGTGCCTGGTGCCCCGGTTTTTGTGGCGATTCCCCGGGGGATATCCCCTGATCAACTAGTTCTGGATGGGAGGAGGGGAATAGGAGGGGAATTTCCATCCTGGATTGCAGACTACCAGCCCCAGGATACTGCACAGAGAACAGACTGAAACACACCTTCCGTCCTTCTGTGAAAGATGGCTGTTTACTGGTCCTGGGTCTTTGGCCTGAGGGGTAGGCTTCTAGTTTGGCAAATGAGGAGGAGTCTATGGAATGGAGGTCAGTGATGCAAACTTTGCGAGCCCCAGGCTCCTGGGCCTTAAATGGTTCCAACACTGACATAGCTACGGGGAGTCTAGGCCCCTAGGAGCCAAGTCTTCTCTGCCAATTGCTGCCTTGAGAGTAAAATGAGAAGGACAACATAGCCAAGGCCCTGAGGAACCACAGCCAGTGAGAACCGATTACATAAAATACACTCCTTATAATTAATACTGCCTAAAGCATGCCTTCAATTCTACAAGCAGCCCAGGATCCTGCCTTTAAAGATGGAGTACAGGAAGATAGAAATGTCTTCAAAAATATTTTCTATCATTTCTTGGAGACTATGCACATTAGAATAAATATATCTATACATATATGTGTGTATATATGTATATACACAGATATATTCATATATATTGTTATACACCGTATAAATATACATACATGCATATAACTCTACCCACTATATACACTGAGTGGCCAGATTATTATGACCACCTGACGTTTGTAGGCAAATTAGCTATAATTTCACACTGAAGTTGCTAGAGGGCCAGACCATTATAAATAGGGAAGCAGGTTGTTTACCACGACAGTGGAAGTGACTTTTTTCTGAAAATATGGCTAAACAATGCAATTTAACAGCCTTTGAACGTGGGATATATATATATATATATATATATATATATACACACACACACACACTATACATAATACACAGTGTGTGTATAAACATATACAGAAACCATATCTAACATATATATGTATATATTTGTGTATTTGAACATATATGCATACAAAAATACATTTCCTAGAAGGAACTATCAATTAACAAAAAAAGATTAATCTGGTATGTAATGGAAAATGGCTAAATTGGAGATGAATAAGCTCAAAAGAGTGGTGCAACTTAACTTTAATAAGGCATAATTTGATATTTAAAATGTTTTCTTGTTATTTCAGGCTCAGAACTAATTTCTGAATCTTTACCTTATATGTAAAAACTTATTGGAGCTCATTTTGGAGACTTTATTTACTAATAGAAATTATGTAAATTACTTGAGGCCACATTAAATAGAAACCGAATGACTTGTCAGATGAGGTCTGAAAGAATTCCTAAAGTAATTGTACACATCACTAATATAAACCAACCAAACAATGCCCAAATGAGCTTCAGTGGCAAAGTCTCCTTCTCTCGGTAAAGAAGTTAGGGGTTGGAGAGGGCACAGTGTCAGCTAATACTATCCAGCCAACAGCCCCATCCAAGCTGCCTCCATTCATTAAATTGGCATAATCTTTCAAACAAGGCCCACCCACACCATTGGACTAAATGTAAGCAGACTCTGAATATCTGAACAATTGTGAGCAGTGGAAATAAAGGTGAAGTTCTCGTGGAAGCATGAGAGAGTTAAAAGAATGATAAAAAATTCCATTCTTGATATTTAAATTTTCTAGAAAGAATATTGGCTACAGTTAGCTTAGATTTACAGTAAGTTTTTCTTCTGTCTACCGGGATCTTGGGTTTGTCAAGTAATACAGTTACATAAAGTTACTTCCCCTATGGGGGCTTCAAAATTCTAATCTGTTGCTAGATCTACAGATAACAGGTTATTTCACAGATCACTATTTGAGAGGTGTAGCTATAGATCAGTAACTTTTATCCCTGGTTGTCTGTTAGAATCACCCTGTAGTTTTAAAAAAAAATACAGATGTCTTGGTCCTACCTGAGATCTACTGAAACACAGTGCCTGGGCATGGGGCCCAAATATGTATATTTCTTTAAAGTTCCAGTGACAATTTTAATGAACATTCACCATTAAAAATTTATGAATTAGATGATCTCTAAGGTGTCTTCCAACTCTAAATTCTACAATTTCTTTGATGTACTCATTTAAAAACCTCATTTTTTATTAAGTCATTTTGGTGACTCCTAGAGCAGTCAATTTTGATGAACTCTCTAAAGATGTATATTTTAAAAGCAGTTGTAAAAATATCAGTGTTTATATTTTAGGAACGCCTTCAAATCAGTTAAGAGAAAAGCCATCAATAGTTTAAATGAATAGGAGTTTCCCCTGCCCATGCAATAAGAAATTTGAAGGTGGATAGTTGTGAGTCAGAAGCTCAATGATACAGAGATGATCTTCTGATCAGGAGATGGAAGAAGAGAGACAAGGAAGAGTGGGCAGCCACAACCATCTCCTTTAATCAGAAAATCAAAACCCTTAGCAAATACCTTCTGAGAAGACTTTTGATCAAGTCTCATTGACAAGAACAGATTCTTAAGACCACATCATGTTATAAGACATCCTGAGATATAGCCTAGACCAGCCATAAACTATTGCCAGGGCCAAATATACTGCAGCCACACTGGCTGAAAAATATAAGATTCTGATTAAGAAAGAAAGTGGATATTGAGTATGAAAAATGTTGCAAACAATTTATTTCAAGTCAAATGTGATGAAAAAATTAAAGTTCAATGATATTTTGTAACAGTAACTAATAATTTACCATAATGTATGAAAAATGTTTATGCTTTTATTTAATTTCTAAAGAATAACTTCAAAAACATTTTGGCCCACACGGTGTTGCTCAGTGGTTGAGTGTCGAACTACAAACCAGGAGGTCACAGTTTGATTTCCAATCAGAGCACATGCCTGGGTTGCAAGCTCAATCCCCAATAGGGAGCATATGGGAGGCTGTGAATGATGATTCTCTCTAATCATTGATGTTTCCATCTCTCTCTCCCTCTCTCTTCCCCTCTCTGGATTCAATAAAAACATGATGTAACACAAAACAACATTGGATGCATAAGGTTTTGTGTTACATCATTTATACCACATACTTACTACAAGACCATTATTGTTTTACACTATTAACTAAGATTTTCATCCAGTAGAAAATAATACAAGAACAGATATGATAGTTTTACTTAAAATCACTAAAAGAATTTTTAAAATAGGGATTTTAAAAGCCATCAAACCCCATTATTCAATTTGGCAACAGATATCACAAGCCTTAAAACCAGGCAGACATTACTGGCTTCAGCCATTCAGTGTTTTTCATATCAGAACAGAATACAAAATTTATCTATAAATTTATTTGTTTTTTGTAGCATAATCTTTTAGGTTAGTTTAACTGCCCAAGAATAATGAATTGCTGCATGAACTATACATCATATCATATGAAATGCCATTTTCTTATTAAAATTAAGTCGTATTTAAGACTACTTAATGACCTGGAGACATTCAGAATATATTAAATGAGAAAAGAAGGTACCTAATTATGTGCATTGTGTTCCAATTTGTTTAAATAATGTATTTATTGAGTACATACTGTATGCCAGGCTTACTGGTTTGCATGTATTTATTTCATTAGATTCTCACAACTCTAGGAAGAAGGTTCAGATATTCCCATGAAGAAACTGAGGATTGCAACAGTTATGGAATTTATTCAAAAACACATAGCAGGCACATGATAAAACTAGGATTTGAGCTCAGGAATTCTCATTCCAGAAGCCAGGCTTGTATCTACAGTATATACTTAGAGAAAAAATTCACCAAAAGTATAACAAAAGTCATGTCTGGGTGCTGAGATAACAGTATGTTTTCTATATTTACCAGAATTTTTATAGTATGTATTTATTAACCATAATAAAAAATACAATGATTATTTCATAGACCTTCAAATCCAGTAATCACCTAGTAAGCTTTTTAACCTGGTTTGATAGATATCAAATAAGCCAGTGCTCTAATCAACAACTACTGATAATATGAACTCTATAAAGTGTTACCCTTCTTCTTACTCATGAAAACTAATTGCTCATGCACAATATCCCCTAGATCAGTACAGTCTTTTTTAAGATCAATAACCTCCAGACATCATACAGTTGATTCATTGGAAGAAAATAAATCCATAAAAATTCATCTCTTGTTTCATGAAATTGAGGAGGGAGAAAAAATATGCTTAAAACAAAATAAATTATATTAATGAACTGCTAAGCATTCAGTAAAGGAACTATGGAAATGTGTAAATAGTGGCTTGTAAAAAAGATTTCCAAGATAGTGTCAAGTAAAAAAAAAAACAAGCCCATGTATTTTTAAAGCTTCTAGATATATAAATATATAAACATAAATGAATAGAAAATGGTCTGTAGATACAGTTTCAAAAACTTGGAACCAAACGTCATCAGCATAAACCTTCCCGGGAGGGGAGTGAAACTACTGTGGAAAGGCGAGCAGAATGGGGAGCTTTAAGTTCTTACTTTCCATAGAACTGTTCTATTTCAAATTTTATAAACGATGTAATAAATGCATTTATATTATGCAATGTTTGAAGAAATATAGTCTTAAAATTATCATCCCTAAGAGTCATCATATTTACTAAACCCTGTTTGTATTGTTGGATATATTTGTATTTGTATTATATAGCTCAATATAACTATTTTATATACTACAGTATGTATTTGTCTAGTACAATTTTAGAAAAACAAAGGGAAAATTAATTTAATGGGAGAAAAACTGAATATATTTTACCTTTGGTTTTGAAAAGAAAGGAAAATTATTGTCCCATATACAAACATTGCTTACTATAACTTCCATCACAAAATGAATATATGAATAAAAGTAGCCAAGGGATATATCCCAAGAAACCAGAAATACCAATCGTAAAGGATATATGCATCCCTATGTTCATAGCAGCACAATTTACCATAGTGAAGATTTGGAAACAGTCTAAGTGCCCATCAACAGATGAATGGATTAGAAAATTGTGGTACATCTATCTACATGATGGAATACTATGCTGCTGTAAAAAAGAAGGAATTCTTACCATTTGCAACAGCATGAATGGAACTGAAGAGCATTATGCTAAATGAAATAAGCCAGTCAATGAAAGAAAAATACCACATGATCTCACTCATTTATGGATAATAAAGACCATTATAAACTGATGAACAAAAATAGATACAGAGGCAGAGCAGCATCGAACAGACTGTCAAACTACAGCGGGAAGGCCGGGGAGAGTTGGGGTGGGGGTGGGGGGTGTAAGAGATCAACCGAAGGACTTGTATGCATGCATAGAAGCATAACCAATGGACACAAGACACTGGGGGGTGGGGGAGGCCGGGGGAATGTCAAGGGGGTAAAAAAAGGAAACATATGTAATACTCTTTGTAATATTTTAAGCAATAAAAAAAGTAGCCAAGAGAAAAGTAGACATAATTTATAATGAAAAATTTGTGTTACTCTCCATTCAGCAAGACAATTCAGATATTCTGACTGTGAAGTTATATGCATACTTACTGAGCCCGTGTCCTCTACCACAAAGTTATTATTCTATCAGCCTCTTCTTTCTAAAGCATATTTCCTAAATAAAAATTCAGGAAAAAATAACATCAAATATATGATCCTTCTTTTCTCTTCCGGAAAGACTCAAACTACATGAATAACATGAATAATATACAAATGAATGAAACCTTATATTCAGTATCAGTTAATTGGAGGGGAAAAGATCTTACAACGTATTTAATATGCATTGAAGACTTTTAATGTAAATTAAATATAATTAATTATTCTCTGTCCTTATTTTCTAAATTGCTCAAATAATTATGAAATAATGCATAGGTTTTTAGTGAAAGAATAAACTATAAAGACCATTAAACAGATTAGAAAACTGAGATCCAGGAAGCAATTTATCTAAAGGAACAGAGCTAATTACTATCCAACTTGGATTATAACAGAAATGTTCAACTTAAAATGTGTTAACAGATGGAACATCATTAATAATTAGATTTTAGGAAAAAGTTCCAAATTATTTAAAGATAATAAATAACTTGGATGTAACAGCATACTGACATTATTTGTGGCAAACACAGAACACGTTACTAAGATCATCAATTTGGCATTGTTAAGTCCTAAAAAGAATGAATAGTCAATATCTATTCAGTTAATATTCAATAAATAAATACTGTAAATTCTACTAGAAATATATTTTAAGGAAATCAATGCTTCAAAAGATGTTAGTGTAGATTGATACCTGACTAAAAAAGCTTCTTCCCCAATAAAATCTTGCAATAAATTAAACATTAACTCCATTGAGAATATTGTGATATTACTGATTAAGCTGTTTTTCTATGTGTTTTTGTTTCTTGTATGTGTGAATATAATGGCTATTTATTCAGGACTTGAGAAAATTCTTTTAAATTCAGGTTGATTTCAGATTCAGTAAATAATCACCATTATGTCTGAAATTCATGGTTTAATGCAAATCTTGCCTACAATATTTAATATGAAAATGCTTATATTTTTATGGAGATATGAATAATTCTAGGCAGAGAGTGATCTTGAAATAAAGAGAAACTAAAACTTCAATGGTAAACAGTGAGTGATTATTTCTGCTCAATAAATACTTGATCAATTTCTGAATTAAATAATTACCTTAAATTTTAGGCAGAGATGAACTAATTAACTTGTGAGAAATACTACCAAGGTCTTCAAAGAACCTAAGATTAACTATTCTCCATGATGCCATTTTCAATAGAATTTGATATGGCTATAATGTATTCTACCAAACCATTCATTCACTCAGAACATATTTATTGAGTGCTTATTATTTTACACACTGTTCTAATCGTTTGCAATACAGGAGCAAACAGTGCAGACCAACACCCCTACCCTCATGGAGGTTACATTGCAGTGAAGGAAACAGACATAAATAAGATAAAAAGTAAATTACAAGGAATTTTGGACAAGAATAGGTACTAAAGAGGAAATACAGCATGTTTATTTCCAACTACCACCTTAACTCATGGAGAGTGCCTCACTTCTTCTTAGTTATGAGTTTCATTTGTTTGTTTATTTGATAATATAATGATTCTATTCTAAATCTTGCCATTTCTGGGCTAATCTGAGATGTCATTTCTTGACTTTTTCTGTTAATTTATATTCCTACTATGGTTTAATCGGGGTCTTAGATTGTCCAGATTCAACAAAGCTTGGTAGGAGAGTAAGAGGCTACTTTTAAATCTCTTTTTCATATAATTTACTACTATTTCCTAATCTCCCACAATTGTACCAACACACTTCCATGCCCTCGAAAAGGCATCGCTAAATGCTCAGGAATATAAAGATGCAGTTTGCCTTGGATGTCCCACTGAGCTTACCAATAAAATTCGGGCTATGGAAGTCAAATTAGACAATGGCCTAACCCCATCAATTAAACATTATGCCTCACCCATTAACTTGGCCACCCACCATGGCACATGCCACATGCAGCCAGCCACAATTATTTAGTTCCAATAAGCAGAAATTTAACACTACTATAAAGGATGGGTGTGATTACCCAAACATGTTTTTTGTGAGGTCCTATAAAGGCAACTTTCTGGGCAAAAACACTTCTGGACATTTTGGAGTTAAAAATAAGCAATCAACAAACCTGAAGTGCCACTAGATACAATCCATTATTGACTGACTCATGATTTCACTGAAAAAGAGTAAGACTGTTGGAGACTCATACATTCACTCATTTCATATGTGAAAATACATTCTTTTTGCTCGTCCTAGAGGCCAGGAAAAATTCCAGACACTGAGTCGATAAGACACTTCTAGGAGTTCATAGACGGATGCAGACAGCTAAATAGAGAACCACAATGTTCTATCATGAGTACAATGATCGGGGATGAAGAGGGTCCTATGGGACCTCAGAGAAGTAGCACCTAACCTGAGGAAGGAGGCTGAGAAGTGAGAGATGTAACACTCAGAAAAGACTTCCTGGAAGTAGCTTGTACCTGAGCTTGGTTATCTAGATGAAAGAAGGAAGAAATTCAAAGACATAGAAATGAAGCCCCATGGTGTGTACTAAGGACTACAAGCCATTCCCTGCTGAGCAGGAGTAAAGTTGATATAGAGAGCAATGAAAAATAAGCCTGGTGCAGGGACCAGATCCTGACAGGCTTGGACTTCACTCTACAGGCAACACCTCGGGCATGTATGGGTCTTTAAGAAAAGAGTGAGTTGTTCAGATTTGTGGAGGGTGGAAAACACGGATTCGGAAGCTATTGATTTAATTCTGTAAGAACATAATAAAAGCCTAAATGAAGTAGTAGTGGTTATGATGGTTAAGTAGGGACATTGGCACGACTTGACAGTTGATGGATAGGGGAGTAAGAAAAGGAAGTCAAATATCACTGCCGGGCTTCTAGCTTCCCTGTGAATAAAGAACTCTTAGCAAAAGGGTTTGTTTTCAGAAACAGCTGAAAACAAATAATTAGAGAAATAATAATTACATAAATAAATTAATCATTATTAATAATATTAATACTACATCATTAATAACAGTAATAGTAATAATGATATAGTATTAAATAGAAGAAAGAAGAGAGGATATAACATATATTACCTTGCTTTATTCTCATGAGAACCCATTAGGTAGACATTATTTCCAATTTACAGATGAGGAAAATGGATTTCATAAAGGTAGAGAGGACCTGCAGGCAGCTGTAAACGCAGACTTTGAGTTTCATGTTGCCCTTTTATAAATGTCCATTCCTTTCAGGCCATCCAATTTTCATTTTAATCAAATTGTATTAATTTAATTAAATGTTAATGATTTACATACAAATGTTCAGTCTAAAAGGCAGGAAGCTTTTAGACTGCTTCCCCTTAAAGATGCTTCTGTAAAGCTCTTTATTACAAATAAACTTTTTTCCTTTTTCCTCACTATATGGAGCAGAGGGGGAAATGGTACAAATAGTCAATTGGCTTAATAATTAGATAAATAATAATATTAATAATGATGTAATATTCAAAAGAAGAAAGGAGAGAGGATATATCACATCTTACCTTAATTCTTATGAAAACTCATTAGGTAGTTATTATTTCCAATTTACAGATGAGGTAAATGGATTTTATGAAGGTTAAATGGTCCTATATGACATTGAAAGCCAGCAGTAGATTTAGGATTTTTTTAAAAAGAAAGAGAAAATAACCATTATTGATGAAAGGCCTAATTCAAATCAAATCCTAACATTTTATATTTGTTCATTAATATAATCCCCTAGGATAGCTATCACTGTTTAAATTTTTTGCTTATGCACTATAACAGAGATTTGTCTACTCTTGAAAGTGGTGTTTCAGAAATCTGTAAATATTTATTCAAATTTTATTATGTTTGTTTAAAGTAATTTTAAAAATTTATAAGCAACATATACACACCAGTCTCAAACTACAGTACATTAAAGAAAATCAATATGTTAATGTGTGTTGCCGTGTTGAAGTGTTTAGGGGCAAACCTCCAAACAAAATGTCTTTTTTCATCTTTATTTGAAAAGCATACCGTGATTGCAAAATGTTCTTTAAAAAAAAAAAAACTGTCTTGTTCAGCTCCTCATCAGTGTGAATGGTAATTTTCTCCATATTGTGCAGCTAATATAAAATAAATAAAAATGTGGATGCTGAATTAAATTTCTGAGTTTATCAAAGAAGCTTCAATTAGAACATTTAAATGTATTTCACTAAATGCATTTTAGGGACTGAATTTTACTAAATTCTGACTTTCACCCGTTTTATAAATTGGAATTTCAGATACAGTTTCATTTGACAAGGAGAAATTCAGCTTAAAGTAAACAACAGCAACAAGTCTTAAAAGCATTGTAATACACAATTATTTTTCTTTTGGAAAATGTTCTTTCTGGTAAACCACCATGGCCTCGATTCCATGACAAAACACATAATCCATTTCTGTGCAGTTAGGAATGTTCCCAAAGGCAGGCTATCTATTCTGAACACTAAAGAGACTTTCTAATGCCTGAAGATGACTTCAGTTACTGGTTTTTCCTTTAATAAATTTATGATTTTAGTGTTGCTCATCTCAACATAAATTATATACAATCTGAAGTTTTTAATTCTAGTTGATTGGATTTTTATGATTCATATTTCCCTATAGGCACAAGTTTAATAACTTTTCTATTTTCCATAACACATAACACTTGGGAAGATTTAAGAGCCCAATAGTTGCTGATAAAGTTTGTCTGACAGATTACCAAAGGAAAATACTGCTATCTGAAAACAGACCTTTTCCCCTGACGTTTGAGGTTCTTCATGGCTGGGCATTTTTATTTTTTAATCGAACTAGACACTGACGGCCGCATTTCAGTCAAACGGTCCTTTAATTGTCTCAAAGATAGATTTGGGCATTCAAGAATGGCGAGAGAGGGGGGGGGGGGTGGGGAGAGAACAATTGAATTCTTTTGTGGATAAGAATATTCAGTAGAGTTGGCTAAAATACTAAGAAATCTGCTCACCTTATAAAGGTTGCATACCAAGGCAGTTATAGCAGATGGTTATCATAGCCTGCCTGGGGTACAATTTGAAAGCAATTATGATTTTAGAATTATCTTCAGAACATTTGAAGTAATGTGCTTGAAGATTTTATCCGCTTTCTCTCATGACTCTCAGGCAAACCCTAGATTTATCAAAGGTAGAAATCATCTTTTAAAAACCAACAGGATGACAAAAACAGCGTCCTGCATGTGGTGAGTGGGCAATGAACAAAGATTTGTTTGTATGATTTATTGAAAAGTGATCATCTAACAAGGAAAACTTTCCAAGCCAGAGGCCCTGGGTATAGTTTAAAGTTTGACAAATGTTGATAATCTGGTATTGATTCAAGCTAGTCACAGCTTTAGCAAAAGTGAGCCTGCTTCTTTGTCCTTTTCAAAAGCCTACTGTGGTCTTGCCACTTCAAAATCACACCCCAACAGACAAGGCAGTCTTTTGGGGACTCACATCCTATCCCTTCATTCCGTCCTCTTTATGCCATCCTGGTAAAGTTTCTGTCACTTCCCCTTAGAAAAGAGTAGAATGAAGGAAGGTGTGGAATTGATGTCCAGAGCAGCCGTCTTCTCTTCAACTCCTAGCCCTGCTTACCTGGGTCAAGGGAGAAAATCAATGAATTAGTCTAGGTGGAACCCAACTGTGTGGATAGAAAATACAGAAAAGCTTGGGGAATTCTAGATTTTCAGAGAAAAGAAGAACCATGCTGATGTTACCAACAAAACAATCATTTGTTCTTTAGTCAGGTCAACTGTTGTTAATACCAGGGGCCCTCAGGGGTATCTGAGAAGCTCCACCACTGAAGCCTTGTACCCTTTCCTTCAGGAAGGAAGCACCAGAGAGTAGAGTGGGGAAAGGAGATGCCTCCTGTGTCCCAGTGGAGCACTGGGCCTTTGTACTGACCAGTAGTGACCAACCACTGGATGTGAGCTGTTCACACAGAGGGGGTATAGCCCCAAGCAAGGCAGCCTCCTTCACCAGAGGACAATTCTCAGAGAAGGATGTAGTCTTAAGTCATCAGCAGCCGACACTGCCAACCACTTAGGAATGAGTGCCTAGTTCCTTATGGGGATCTTGGTGACATGACATGGTGTCACTATCCCACCCAGCCAGACTAATCAGCACAGTCAGTAGAAATGATCATGATTGATTCTGACCCTAGAGGCGGTTGTTCAAATATTTTACCCTCTGTTGAACCCTATAAGGTCTTACTTGTCTCTATCTGTTCATAAACAAAAGGGGGCTTAGAGATAATAACTTCCTCAAGTTCACACTATTAGTTGCGGCACTAGTAAGAATTGAAAGTTAGAGTTTTCTGAATCCAATGTGTTCTGAACTTATTCATAGCAGTGAAGATCATATTTTGTTAGTTGTGTTTTTATTCCTGACCATTCCACAGATATTTAGGGGGCAAGAAGTAAAATGTATTTACACATAGAAAGGCAAGTACATAACCCAGGAAATGTAGGTTTCTGAAAAGTTGCTACACAATACTAAAGCATGTGCCCAAGCACACACTTTGCAGGCCATGAGGGAGAAAGAGGACCTCATACCAGCCAAGTGAACTGGATCAATGTCATTGATGTGGGACTTTCATATCTGAACAAATAGACCTGGAAATGATGGACTGGCTCCGAAAATCGCATTTATGAGACTCTTTCCTCCAACTTTCTCCCATGTCTCTTTTTCCGTACATCAAAACCCAGCTGACTACAATAAAACCAGAGATTTATTGAAGGTCAGGAACTTGATTTGAACAATGTTCTGTGTCACACACCCGCTTCGGCTTACTTCGTTCATATATCCTATTGTCTTTGCAGTTATTCCTTTTGTGTCTCCTGACCAGGTGTGGTTCTAAAGCACATCAGAGCCAATATTTCTCATCTCAATTACATGAAGGTATTATGTAATTATGAAAGGTACTGGAAGAGTTTTGAAGGAAACGAACATATTCACTTAATAAGAAATATTTTTAAACAGAAAACATAAAAATAGTCTATGTTAAAAATATATTTTAGCCTGTTTGCAGGACTACTTTCCTGTAACAATTACAGTTCCATGTTTCAGCATGAATTTCCAGATATTACATGTATACTGACACTGATGATTGAGTACCTGATGGTGGATAACATTTTGTTCCTGAACATCTCTCTCCAGAAGAGCAGAAGCAGCTGGCATTCTCCTTTCTCATGTCTGCTCTTCCTCACCAAGAGAGATGGGTGTTGTAAACAAGCAGAATTACCAAACTGGGCCAAATTTGCCCCATAATGGGGAAATAAATATTGAGAATAATCTGGAAATTATATTTTCTTTCCTTATCTAACTTATATTAATAAATTCCATGAGATATATGTTGTACCCATTTCAGAGCCCAAACTATGATAGGAATTAAATATTTGTTGAATTCCTAAATGCCCATGACCAACTTCCACGAAGCCTCCCCTTTTCCTCTGAAACAATTAAGCCCTCTCTCCTCTGTGCTCTGACAGCATTTTTGAGCCCTTTTTTTTAAAAAAAAAAAAATAACATTCACATATCCTGACATTTATTATACTTGGTAAAAGTCTCAGCCTCTTCCTCTTGCCTTAAGGGCAGGGACTGGAGCTTGTTCAATCTATATGCCGCACTTCGTCCTCCACAGAGCAGGACTCAATATCAATGTTTTACTGACTTTGAGGAACTACCATTTTAGGATCTATGAGAATGGGTTATGAAATTGACAAGTGTGCCAAAAGAAAAAATGTTGCTGGGAGCAATGGTGGCACTTTATATCTTTATAAGGACAGTGGATTCAATTCTGCTATGGCAATTACCTAGCACACTGCAATGCACCGAGTCCCATTTTGGCATTGATATCTTCCTCGTGCCATTTGCAAGCAGCACAACACTGTCAGGCTGGCGTCCAAAGGTTGTCATGCTGATGGTATACTTAGGTTGAAAGAAAATAAGGAAAAGACCATTCAGGCTAAACCCAGACCTTTACTGGTGGCCTAATATGTGTGCTGCAGAGAATTGACAAAGATTCTTAGCCCTGACATGTGATGCAGGGGCTTTGCTTCTCTGGGTAAATTTAGAAATAGTCGAATGACCATTAATTTCATGCCTCACTAAGTAACCACTCTCATTCCTTTGTCCATGCCTTTGCTCATGAGAAGCAGTAATATGTGGTGGTTACAGAGTGAACTCTGGAACCAAATGGCCTGGATTTGAATCCCAGCCCCACCATTTTCAAGTAGTTCACTCACTGGCAGGTTACTTAATATCTCCATGGTTCATTTCCTCTGTTAAAATAAAGATACTAATAATATTTAGATTATGCAGTATTGAGGTAAAGGTTAAATAAATATATGCCTGGAAAACACTTGGAATAGTGCACAATGCAGAATAATCACCTAATCATGTGTGTGTGGCATGACAAGCAATCTGGAATTTACCTTGAGTGCATCGGTGAGCCATTGGAGGCATGTAAGCAGGGGAGTGGTGTGATCTGATTTATATCTTAAATATCACTCTGATTATTCTAAGAACCTAGATTAGAGGAGGAGTGGAAATGTGGAGATGAGTTAGGTGGCTCCCATAGTTGACCTGGGAAGAAGTGGCTATGACTTACAAGCAACTGACATCTTATTCTATGTAAAGACAGAATAAGTAAGATGAGCTGTGTTTAGAGAGTAGAATAATGAGAGGTGCTGCTGAAGTACATGTGGAAGGTGAGAAAATGGAAGAAATAAATAATGAATAATGATTCTGGTTTCTAGCTTTAGTCATAGAAGCTTGGTGATGCCATTTACTGAAATAGAGAGGACTGAAGGAGGGACGTGTTTTTTTAAAAGAAAGCAGGCTTTCCTTGGGGAGTCCTAAGCTTCAGATGTCTGAGAAGTACAAATAGAACTTTCAAAGAGCCTGGATTTTAAGCCTGAAAATCATATGAAATATCTATAGGGAGAAATAAAATAGCATCAGCATATATAGATATTTGAAGTCACAAAAAGTGATGATACTACTATACCATAGGGGTTGATATAAAAGAGAAAGGAGAACAGAGTTCTAAGTTACCCCAATATTTTTGGGTCAGAGAGGGAAGAAATATCATGTGAAGGTGACTGGGAAGAGTAACCAGGACGATAAAAAGAAACTTACAGGGTTTGGAACTGCAGAAAGAGAGAGAGGAGATTATAGCAAGAAGAAGGAAGTTGTCAGGTGGGTCAAAGACTACTGGTGATTCAGTGACATGAGCACAGAAAACTATTACTGGATTTGGTAATGAGCAGGTCACACGTGACTTTGGCAAGAATCATTTTAGTGGAATATTGGAAATTAAAAGGCAATTGGAAAGGAGTTAAAAAGTAGGTGGTGGCCCTGGCCAGGTAGTTCAGCTGT
Organism: Myotis nattereri; assembly: GCF_964212035.1. Lineage (NCBI taxonomy): Eukaryota > Metazoa > Chordata > Mammalia > Chiroptera > Vespertilionidae > Myotis > Myotis nattereri. Next base: position 24,097,780 of record NC_138088.1, read on the forward strand.
TTGGAGCATCCCGATATGCCAAGGTTGCAGGTTCAATCCCTAGTTAGGGCACATACAAGAATTATTCAATGAATGCATAAATAAATGGAACAAGAAATTTATATTTCATTCTCTCTCTCTCTCTCTCTCTCTCTCTCTCTCTCTCTCAAATCGATCAATAAAAAATATGTAAGTGGTGGTGAAGAACTGGAGACTTTTTAGAGTCCATTTTGATGTTTGACCCTAATTGCTTTTATGCTCAGTCTCCCCCTGTTTCTATTGCCCCACATCTAGGTGAATGAATAAGAAGCTGTTGGGGAAGGTCATAAGGAAGACTTGACTGCCAATTTGGCTCTGGAGCTGGACACAGGCAACTGGAGACTCCTGACTCCCTCCCCTGTGCTTCGAATGTGTACTCCTCTTGCCTTCCCCATACTAGAAGCTGCCCAAGGACACAGCCTTGAGATAGGAATGTGGTGATGAAGCTATCTAAACTGGGTATGGGACGAAACCCACTTAAGGCCTCTTGTGTATGTGACTGAACCCAGTTAGAGCCTATATGTAAATATTTAAGATTTGGCAAATGGGTGTGAAAAACTGCTAGTCTTGTAGCCACCCATGATAAGCCTCATAGGTAAGTTCCTTTGCTTATTAAACCTGCATCTCTCAATCTGGAGTGGCCTGCCTTTTCCTTCCATGGTGGTGGTGGGAGGGGTTCAGATTACACCTGGGAAGTTCCTCAGGGGGCTGCAACTCAATGGAAGCCTCCATGCTCCCTCCTTTTGGAGCTTATGGGGAAGCTCAACCCACACATACCCTGCCCAGCACACAGGTCTCCCCCATTCTACCCTACACCCAGGACCCACCAAATCAATAAAAACCAAAGCCACTCACCCTGCTTTGCTCTTGCTTCACTGAGATCAAACCTGAGCCCTTCTCCTTGGGGAATCCTTTTGCTGTTTATTTTGTGAACTAGAGGCCCGGTGCATGAAATTCATCCATGGGTGGGGAGGGGGTTCTTCAGCCCAGCCTGCAAAGACACAAGCACTCCGTGCCCGGCCTGGCCAGAGGCCCTCTGTGGCCAGGCGCAGAATACTTGCCTCGTCGCCAGGGCGATGACGCAAGTGCCACCCCCGCCCCCCGCCCCGGCTGCTCCATGCTCACTGCCCAAAGGCCCTCTGCTGCTGGGATGGAACGCTTGCCTCATTGCTGCGGTGATGAAGCAAGCATTCCGCCAGGCTGCTCACCCTGCCCGCTCTCAGCGGAAAGCCCCCTCAGAACTGGGGGACTCCGGCGGGCTGAGAAGACTGGGCACCACCATCTTGTGGCTATGGGTGTCTCCATCTTTGTGATGGAGTGACAGTTAATTTGCATATTACCCTTTTATTAGATAGGATAATAAACTTGATTTCATATCTCATTGGTTCCCATGTTTTATTCATGCCAACATCTGTATAATTTCCTGGCAGAAGCTTCCAAGCATCCAGCAGGAGACACTAAATACCCAAAAGTAAAGACAGAAGCAGGATGTAAGGTCAAGGGAAAACTGGGCATTCTGTTTTTATGGAGGTGGGAGGACAGAATGTGTTTTTATGCTGAATGGAAAAATCCAATAGAGGATGATAGAATGATGAAGCAGCAGAAAGAGGAAGCAACTAAGTAGCAGAGAGGAGATAGGATCCAGAAGACAAGGACAGAAGCTGGTCATCAATAGGAAGGGAGGCACTTACTGCACTGTAACAGAAGAGAAGAGAAGATGAAGATTTGATTCAAATATCCCATAAGGGAGCCACATAACGTGCATGAGAGCAGCAGCAACGTGGAAGACAGGGAGAGATTGGGACTATGGGAAGCTTCAGAGAAAATGTGCTCCACAGGATTCAAATAGATTTCACAAAGTGCAGTATGGCCAGCCATTTAAAAAGCCCTAGGGCTACACAGTCCTCCAGAATTGGTGGCATTCCCCTTTGGGTCCCTCTGAATTACTCCTGCCATTTACTTCTCATAAAAACATGAGACTGCTCAGAAGACAAGGGCTACATATCTGAATATTCAATAAATGTCATGGTGGTTGTCCACATTCCCACTGCAACTGCCCTGGCTGCGCTTTTATCTTCATCCGAGGAAGGGTGTGTTACTTAAGATAGTGCAGAAATTTCAGTAACACCCACAAATAACAAGTATTTAAATTTTCCTTTCTGTCTATTTAATTTCTTTAGTTTATTTCCAAATTGTTGTCTTGATATCTAAAGGTAAACAGTTATTGACTCCTTCTACATTTTTTTTCCTTGGGATTCATGAACTACGTGTTCAAACTAGGAAAGCAATTCATAATTCTCTTGGGAACCAGCAAGCTGAATAGAAATGAGAATATTTCCACAGATATGGGCTCATTACTCTGCCAGTATTATGTTGGGCTTTATGAATAATTGTTAAAAGACAATGGGGTCTTAAAGAAAGAAAGCTTTTGCATTTACCATAGATTATATTTTTGCACTGAAAACAATATATCCACCTGCATTTAATTTGCTTTGGTGTTAAGTTTGCTATTTTCCTTCTGCTTAAAAGGCAGGCACAGTCTAAAATTTGCAAATGTTAAGGAAATTGAAAAATATATTAGTATAATATATAAAATCAATAGCCACTATATTTTTAAAATACAATGTCTGGATTTTTCTTAACTCTAAAATGTTATCTAAATAATCGAATAAGTTTAGGACTGAGGGAAAAAAAGAAGAAAATTTATGTTTGCCATGTGGTGAGTAGTAGGTTTGGTGCGTTGAATGCCTTAGCTTTTTGAAGTGGGTATTATCAGCACAGATGATAAAATGGAAGTTCAAAAGTTAAAACAATTTGGTCAACCAAAGTAAAAAACTAAAAGATGGCAAAGTCATAGAGTAAATATATGCCTCATTTCTTTTGCTGTTTCCCAAGAGGTTAAAGGAGAGGCAATGGATTCCCACTAAACTAAAATCTCATAACATCAAATAATCTTAGACATTTGACATTTGATAATTGACAATGACAGAGTTTTCTCCCTTTAAATCACTGGAATTTGATGTGGCTAATATTCAGGCAGAGGTCATGAATCTTTAATTATGGTGATTAATCAACATTTCCTTCCTTTAAACTAATCATTGCCTTTACATTTGCTTGGTCAGAAAGTAGGAGGGGGAAAAAAGGAGGGCGGGTGAGGGTTACAGGAATCCCAGAGTATAGTTCTCCCTGAGTAGACACTCCACAGAGTAATAGTACAGAGGTTATCGCCTTCTAGGAAGTCAGTTTAGAAGACCTGAGATAGGGAAGTTAGTTTGCTAAATTGACCCAATATCCTTAAATTAAACAAACAAACAACAAAATGAAAGCAACCTCACACTATTATTCTAAGTCTCAGCTTTTAAAAAACTGCAGGGGGTGGAGGGACTCAACCTGTGGAATCTGATGCTATGTCCCAGCAGAGAGTGTCAGAGTTGAGGTGACTTGTAGAACAACAAGCTGGGGTCTGAAGAATTACTTGTTTCTATGTGAAAAAAATCCCCCCTCCACACATTGGAAGTTGAGTCTCAGAACCATTTGAAGGGGCGAAGGGGAGGTGGATTTTTGTTTTGTATTTGTTTTCTACCACATTTCATGTCTGTTTCTTTATTGGTTTTATAATTTAGACCTTTTGGAATTTAGACAAGACAGATAAGCTGGGTTACGGTGCAGTAACAAATAACCCAACATCTCAAAGTTGAATGCAACAAAAGTTTATTTCTCCTTCATGCCATGTGCCATTGCAGATTGCCAAAGGGAATGTTGATTAATCACCATAATTGCCAAAGGTTGGCAGCCACCAACCTAGAGCCTTTTAGTCACCACAACAGCGGGAAATGACATGGCAAATTACAAACCAGCTCTCAAGGCTTCTAACCAGACCTCACTATTTCTTATTTCATGGACCAAAGCAAGTCACATGACCACTGCTAGCCACAAAGGAGGAGAGAAATGCAATCCTGAAATGTGTATGAGGAGAACCTGAATTACTTGGAAAAAGCACTAGTAACCTCATCATAGTCATTTCCCCCCTAAATCCTTCAGTTACCAGGCAGGAAGACAATAAGAGATAAAAGCAGAAATTGAGAATTCAATCAACAAAATAAATAATATTTTTTAAAGACCACCTAGAGTAGTGGTTCTCAACCTGTGGGTCGCGACCCCTTTGGCAGTCAAACGACCCTTTCACAGGGGTCGCCTAAGACCATCCTGCATATCAGATATTTACATTACGATTTATCAGTAGCAACATTACAGTTATGAAGTAGCAACGAAAATAATTTTATGGTTGGGTCACAGCATGAGGAAGTGTATTTAAAGGGCCAGAAGGTTGAGAACCATTGAAGAGTGATGCATAAGTTAGGCCTTTAATTAAGAACAGAATTCCTTTAGAAAGGAAAGAGATAACATTCCACTTGAGAATGGATCATTGGGAACTCAAAATACTTTGTTACACAGAGCCAAGATTATACATGTGGTTGTGTCTCTGTATGAATCCACAAAGGTATATTTAACCCTTCTGTAAGAGAAAACTAGAAGTTCAAATAGTGTTGGCCTTGAGTTGGAGGATCTAGAAGCACGGAATATTATAGTTAAATTAAAAAATAAGAGGAAGTAGAAAAGGGAAAGCTTCCATTCCTGTCTTGGAAACATAGATCTGATCCCAAGCAACATTTTCAACAAATAAGGTTGACTCTGATTCTTTACCCCTGGACTACCAGATACCACTGTTCTCTTATTGCCATGACAAAACAGAGCCCTCTAAAACTGCTGCTATCTTTACTATTGTGCTGAAATTCAAAATCATTTTCTCCTTTGTTCAGTAATAATTTCCTCTAATTTAGTGCACTGATTTTAGTTAATAATTAAGTTAATAATAATGAAAACACAAGTAAGCACCAGAGCATATTGGTTCTAGTCTCAAATCCAAATTATATTTCCTAGGTTACAATTTTGTGGTATATTTTATGGGTTTTAATTTATTAACCCACAATTCAGAAAGAAAATTACAGAAATAAACTGCCAGAGAATCAAACAATAGGAATAAGTCTTCTTTTAAAATTCTAAAAGTGGTATAGAATTATAGGTATGATTATTATTATTATTATTATTATGTAGTAATCAATCAGATTAAAACAAAATATACTAATATTTTTAAACTGATTCTTATATAACCCAAACTGATTAAAACAATATATACTAATATTTTTAAACTGATTCTTATATAACCCATCTTCACAAGTGAGAGCTCACTAAATTTCTTGAAAGCAGAGACTGTCTCTTACTTCTTTGGCAGTCATGATACATAGTATATACTTAATAAATTTAGCTTAGATCCTGAGGAGAAAGAGGGAACAGCATAGGCTAAGCAGGGGTGGGCAAACTTTTTGACTCGAGGGCCAGAATGGCTTCTTAAACTGGACCGGAGGGCCGGAACAAAAGCATGGATGGAGTGTTTGTGTGAACTCATATAAATTCAAAGTAAACATCATTACATAAAAGGGTACGGTCTTTTTGTTTTTTAGTTTTATTCATTTCAAGCGGGCCGGATCCGGCCCGCGGGCCGTAGTTTGCCCACGGCTGGGCTAAAGGATAGAACATAGCCTATGAAACAGAAAGCAAGAAAACCATCCTGAAAGAGACTAAAGGACTGTGCATAACAGGAAGTGTGTGGAGGTCAAGTGTCACAGGTGGGTTCATCATTAGAGGCCTTGACAGGCAGAAATAGGAAGACAGAGACTTTGTAGAACAGGCAGCAGTAGGGAAGCATTCCACTACCCAGCCAGAGCAATTATACGAAAGCCACAGGAGCCGATGTCCAACTGTTCTCAGTCCCAAATTAATGAACCAGTTAGGAGGGTAATTTTTCACTACATTTTTAGACATTGGTTAGAAAACAATTGGCAGGTTTCTAATTGTGTAGAGTTCTATTATTTCTCAATGAGGGGAATTTCCCTTTCAATTTCCCATTTGCTTTTCTTCCCCAGTCTAACATATATTTTTACACATTTTTCAGTACAGCTTAAAACTCAAGTAGTTACTATGTTGGCCATGTAACTTGTTCTGAGATGAGTTATATAAACAAATTACATATGCATAGAATAAATTAGTGAGCACTTTAATGTGGGTAGCAAAGGACATATAAAGAAGTGTTGGTGCAGCTTTTGCCAATCAAGCACAGGATTGCTCACCAGCAATCTGGACATCCTAACAAGACAGGTTGATTAATATGGTAGAGATATGGATTCTTCCGAGTCCTTCACTTGTCTTGTCCTCTATTAGACAATAAGACATCTTCATACAAAATTTCTATTTAATCAGGCAAACACGGCTCAGAAGCTAAATAACCTCCAGGACAAGCCTTTCATCTTAGAACAAAATTGGTAATAGAAACCTACCACTAATTTGATAGAAAAAGAGTAAGATTGGAGAGAGACTAATACTCTCGGCGAATTCTTTTTTTAAAAGAACCACATTTGTTTTAGATTTAAGTCATATTCTAGGTCACACTATACCCCTAATGCACATAGATGTACACAGCATATCTCACCCTAAGAAATTCTATGATGTGGGTCTTTATATTGCCTTGGCATTTTCTCACGCATTAAGGTTATTTCTGTATAAGTACCGCCTGCTAACCGACTGCACCATTGGAGCTCCCATTAACACTATTTCTGTAATGGGCTTCTATTTCATTTCTATTTAGAAATCAGCATTTTGAAAAAAATACAGTGTGATCTCATATCAGCCGTTTCTGTTCAGCAATTAGCTCAGCAAAAATGACTTTTGAGGGTAAATTTCAGGCCATTCCAGCTGAGTAATAGAGAGTGATGATCTCCACATCTAACTTCTAATTATCTCCCTAGGAAGTAAGGCTAGGGAAGTCATAAGTAAGAAAGCCAAGTAGAAAAAAATGCATTTCTTTACATTATCCTGTCTTCATCCAGTCTAATCAAATGGGAATAAATTTAAAAATGATGGCTGCTAAAACGGAACTAGAGGAAAGCCCTCGCTATCTACCTTTACATTGTAGAGGCTAACACAGCCGTGGGCAAACTACGGCCCGCAGGCCGGATCCGGCCCGTTTGAAATGAATAAAACTAAAAAAAAGAAAGACCGTACCCTTTTATGTAATGATGTTTACTTTGAATTTATATTAGTTCCCACAAACACTCCATCCATGCTTTTGTTCCGGCCCTCCGGTCCAGTTTAAGAACCCATTGTGGCCCTCGAGTCAAAAAGTTTGCCCACCCCTGGCACCTGTGGTCCTTCATTCTTCCCCTTATTTCTACCCCCAGTTCTGGCCTAAATGGATTTTCATAGACTTTGTCTGGTTTGAGGACACTGGTTTGATTTAGAAAATTCAGTGTGCCAGATAACATTTCCTGAAAATTTTGCCACAGCAATTTTGCTGTATTTCTATATTCTCATCTACAATGTTGTCACTCCCCATTAAGAGGTAGAGTCCATTTCCCATCCCCTTAACTGACTTGACCAAAAGAATGTGGTGGACATGGTGCTGTGTAGCATTTAATGACTGTGGGTAGCAAAGGACATATAAAGAAGTGTTGGTGCAAAAGATGATATGGCTTTTGTGGTCCTGTTCCTCAGAAAGCTTGACTTTTTAACCCAGTCACCATGCTGTAAGGAAACCCAAATGAGTATTTACAGGGAAGCACATACAGAGAGGAACTGAGACCTCTGACAAAACAGCCACATGGTTAATCTTAAAAGCAGATTCTCTAGCCTCAGTCAAGACTTCAGATGACTATAGACCAACCTGACATTTTTACTGCAACTGCATGAAACAGCCTGAGTCAGAACTACCCGACAATGTTTGTTGTTTCAAGCCACAAAATTGTGGAGTAATTTGTTATGCGGCAATACTTAACACACCTTCCTGGTAAGGTACATGAATGGAGACAATGACCTTTTGATCATACATAAGACCAAAAACAAAACATGAAAGGGAAAGACCTAGAGAAGGTAGCGAAGGAGGAAAAAAAATCCAGCAATCAGAAAATAGGGGAATTGTAGTTTTTATGACATGCTTTAAGAAACTCAAGGAGCTGAGGAAAATTGACTGTGGCTGCTAAAAGCTCTTGAATCTCATGCCCAGAGATCTTGTTTCATAAGAATCCCCAAAGGAGACTAATGTACAATGAAAACCAGAAAATGCATGCCTTTTCAAGAACCAAAATGAGGCAAAGGACATTTAAAAACTGGAATTTTTGCAACAAGAAGCAAGTCAGTTTTCATACTGATGACAATTTTATTTTGTTCTAGCAAATGACTTGTATGAAAACCTTATGACATAAATACCAGCAAAAGTGCAGGAGAGACATCATCCTTATTTCAAATGCTCTTGAGATATCTGAGAAGGGGAATTTGCCAATGTAGATAATACTCTGCATAAGCACTGGCCTTTGGCAACTCAGCAGTGATTTCTGTGACATCCTGGGGACCATTATGAATAACAAGCAACCTCTGAGTGCAATAAAAGAAATGGTTATGCCATACTTTAGACTTTCTAAAGAAGTCCTTAAGATCATATGTATTTCAGAATTCAAAATTTCTTTTACTTTAGAAAGATAATCTGTGTATTATAGTAGCAACCCAAAGGCAACAATAGTAATATTTCCATAAAAAATGAATAACTATTAGCACGAAATAAAGTGTGAGTAGTCTCAAATCTGTTCAGGTCAATATATTTTTCCAAATAAACATTAGCACATAGACATATATTTTGCATATAAGTTTCATATTTTCACTTATGAAAAATAGTTTAGTGTTCAGAGCTTTTGGAGTTTAACCGTTGCAGATAGGAATTGTGGATTATAATGATAAAAATATTATTTTGGGGAGATTTAATTGGTGACAGTCAGTCTGTTAATCTTTATATTTATCATCCAATCTACCCTGTGAAAATGATAAAATTGAGCACCATAGAGGAAGTTAAGTAACATTTGCAAGGTCATAGGACAAATAAGTGGCTGATTACAGATTCCATCTGAAGCCAGACTTCAAATCCCCTTTAACCACTCGACCATAATGCAAGGGGTATACGTTTTGTTGGGGATTGTTTGTTTATTTGTTTGACTTTTTTGTTTCTTTTAAAAGAAGTGTTAATGTTAAAGAATTGGGGTAAATTACTTATAATTTACCCTCCTGACATTAGTTATCACCTTTGTTTATCTTGCTGCAGGTCTTATATCAGGATATACCTCTTTAGTAATCACTACAGAAGCAATAATTTCACTCAGGGTGGTGCTGTAAAGAGGGGTAGGTAAAGGGGACCATGATTTGAGATTAAGTAAAAGGAATAGCTAGAGAGGAATGGAAAATTTTCTCCCCGCTTTTTTGGAATGGTAATGATGTTAAGAAGAATAGACAGTGATAAAACCCCCAAAAGAGGTTGGTTTCCTTTGCAAACACTACAGATTATTTCAGACAGAAATTTAGGTTTTCCAGATAACATAGGAACAGTGCCAACTGAAAAAATGACGTCAAAGGACCAACCAGAAAAGAGCTAAGAAATGGTCTCGCCCCTACCACTTCCCAGTAGGAGTACATCCCTAGGTTGCAAGTTCAAACCCTGACTGGGGTGTGTGGAGGACAATTGATGGATGTTTTCCTCACCTCTCTCTCTCTCTCTCTCTCTCTCTCAAATCAATAAAAAATCAAAACAAATCCTGGGGTAAGAATTAAAAAAAAGAAAGGGTGTCTCAAAGAGTCAGTTTCTGGGAGTGTTACACATATGATAGCACAGTGCCAAAGTGATCTAGTGGGGTACCAATTGTAGGACTTCAGCAAAGTGGATAATTTTAGGAAGTTATACACCATAGAAATACATGGTGTAACATGTGTTGATGATTTCCATCCAAGAAGCATCTTTCTGAAACATTGTCTTAGGACTGCTGGCAAGTAGAGAATCAATTGGCTGCCCTAAGTAGTTCATTGTCACAAGAGCTGGGGAAGTCCCCAAAGTGAAATGTGTTACTCCCTTCCAATTTTAGTTCTGCAGCAAACCAACTCGTAATGGCAACATCTTTCACACACAAGTTACCTATACATGAGATTTAAAACCACCTTAAACATTTGTGTTTTATAACAACTACATTAGGACAAGCTAAATGTATACCTTAAACTGAAGCTTTCCAATGAAACCCATCATGTGGGTAGTGTTTTTATGTGAATGCTTGGGTGCTAAAAGTAATATATTAGTTCAGGTACAGGAATTGGGATACTTTTAACCATTTATAGGAGAAGCACCAACATCAGCAATCAGTTGTAAATATTAGAAAATAGTGCCTTACAGATTCATGATTCAGGGGTAGAACTATATATATAATTGCAGATAATAACCATTCGTTGACTTAAATAAAATGGTTAAGCCTTGTGTTAGCACATCTGAGTAGAATTAAGGCTGAGCCTCTATAAGATAATGATGTTTGAAATTCATATCTGTTTAGAGAAAAATTAAATCTAGTTTAATTTGCTTATGGAAATAATGCCTTTAAACAAGGTTGAAATCTGACTTTATTATTATTGGAAAAACAAAAAAAAACAGTGCCTAATTCATGCCCTTGCTGATTATTTCTTACCTTGTGGAGACCTTAGCTAGCTGTACAGTTGAGCCTTGAAGAACTGAGGGGGAGGGAGCGGGGAGTTAGAGGCACCAACCTTGTGCAGCTAAAAATCTATATATAACTTATTTTAAAAGATATTAATTGATATTTAGAGAGAGCAGAAGGGAGAGAGACACACACACACATCCATGTGAGAGCAAAATATCGATCAGCTGCTCTACTGGGGATCGAGCCCACAACCCTGGCATGTGCCCTGACTGGGAAATGGAACCAGCAACCTTTTAGTGCACAGGATGATGCCCAATCAACTGGTCAACCAGCCAGGGCTGTCTATAACTTTTGACTTTACAGTGGACCATTTACATTTGTAGATTCAACCAACCATGCATAGATTGAAAATAGTATTTTCTCATTCCCAACCACAGTTTCCTAACCATGGATTAAAATACTGTTGGGAAACCCTACACAATACCATCAAATGTCTCATTCCCAGCAATCCTTAAAATAGAGTGCTATGCCTAAAAAAGTGTGGTTTTCAGGCTAATTCACAAGGACAATCCACTGAAAATATAATGCATAGGTGTTCATTCAAAAATGGAAATATGGACCATGAAATGCTAGTATTTCTCTTCTGAAGCTCAATCATTCAAGTCCTTCCCATTTATTCCTTTACTTCCATGGCAAGCTCCTGTTCCTCCTATAACAGCCAGTTCCAATGTTTTCACCTTCTTGAGCCCTTTCTGAACTGTGCCATGGGGTATGTTCTCTTCTTGCTGTCCCTATGGAATTCTACAAAGAAAATAGTGTTTATTTTTATTACGATTTCTCTGTTTACATGCTCCCCATTCCTTATCAAGTACAGACTTGTCAAGGACAGACTGTATACTCTTCTTATAATTTCTATAGCCAAAATGATACCTGGAATATATTAAGTTCTCAGGTCTGTTATATGATGAATATATGACAGAGGATGTAATTGATCACCTTCTGTGTATCTAGCCTTGTGCTGGGAATTTTTGTCACATTATTTCATTTACTGTTCCCCTCAACACTATGGGTACTATATTTCCACTTGGTCAAAAAGGAACAGGCCCAAGTGGGTTATTACTCACTTGCCTGGGCCTACCTCAATAGCAAGTGATAAAATGGAATCAAACCAACGTTATCTGCTATTCAGCTTTTTTTTTTACCATCTCAGAGGACAGTGGGAATGCTTGCAGAGAGCCTTCAATGGGTTTGTGCAGTGGTCATGCATTTTACTTCCATGGAATTGAATGGAGCAGTGTAAGAGACGAATGAATGATATGGGTTGAGTGAAGTGAGTAGAGTCTGTGATAACCTAGTAGAAGGAAGAACTTCCTAAGGTCCAGCTAAGTGGCTATAGATTGAATATAAATGAAAAATTATGCTTCTCTAGATCAAAAAGAATGAATGTGTCTAGGAACGTTCATCGTCTATCCTTTTTTCACATTATATGTAACACCATATTTTTGACTAATTTTCTTCTTTAATCTCTCTCTCTCTCCTCTCCAAAATTAGACACTGATTTCAGAGCAAAGAGCACTGTCTTACACTAAACTGTAGCCTCTCAAACACACCATGGTGACCAACAGACCCTAATAGCTCAGGAGGCACACATTGGGAAAAGACATATTGACCAGCAAACACTGTCATAACAACAGTGGATGTATCTGTATGCCGTGTTGGATGCACAGCACAACTATCTACCCTGCGCTTGAAGCAGATAATTTCTGAAACATTTTTATCATGTTTTCACTTTTTTGAGCGCCTACATCTAGGAATGCCACTCCTTGTACATCATCTCTGACTCTCACAATAGCCCGATAAAACGTGCTCTCATGCGCCTTGTGTCAGTACGGGCACTAAGGCTCACAGGCGCAGACGACTTTAGGAAGCAAACAGTGCAGCAAGCCCACATGGCTTCCACCGAAGTCCGTGGGATCCCGGAGCTCACACACTGCCCGCCAGACCCACAGTTCCTTGTGACCCTACATAAAGAACAGCTAACACACGCATACAAAAAGGGATGAAAAACTTTACCATCATAATATTAACCATTTGCCAAGGAAACAATTGTTAGTGCCTTGGGTACTTGAGGGTTATTTTTTCCTGCCGGATAGTAATTGGGTGCGGAATGTCTCAGACGTTCCATACCCAGTGCGGAGGAGGTTGGGAGAGAAAGCGCATGTGAGATCCGGGACCCACCATTCTGAATTGATAGCATGGGTACTTGCTGCTCCTAACAAACCTAGCATTATTTGAGATGTTTCTGAAGTGTGGTTTTGTGTTTTTTTTTTAAGTCACATTTTTTATTTATTGCAGTGATCCCAGATCAACCTAACCCATGGAGAAAGTTCAAAGGACATCATATCTTGGCCATGATCTATGAAACAAACATCTCAGATACAAATATGCATTTAAAATTATGGAGGGGAAAAAAATCACATTTTACAGCAAAATAATCTGCTGAAAACATGTTAAAAAGTTTAAAGTCACAAAAGTTGAAGCAAAATGATTAGTCCGCCTATATAAAGTTTGTTGCTAAGCAACCACATCAACGGAGTATTTCAATTATTATTTGAAGTTCTAGAGCTCTTCTTAGAAGTGACAAAAATAGACATTCCATGGCTAATGAAATCATCTCATAAAATATGAAAACCTGAGTCTAATTTTCTGAAACAATGTCTCTGAAAAACATGGCAACATATTAATATTAAAACACAGAGTGAGGGCTTGGTTACTATAATCTGTTCTTTTCCATTCCATTCCAAAACAAGTCCTTGCGTAGGCTACTGTGTTCTTTAACATTCAGTAAAATAATTGGGCACGTATTTCCTTTCTGAAATCATAACTATAGTCATTAAGCAGATGAGTGATGAGGCAGTTATACAACCTCCAGAGCTTCATATTTCTCCTTAGAGCACAAATTCCTCTTTAGATTTTAATATCCACATATTTTTGTATAAAATAAGAACGAATTAGGATGTCTTGCTATTAATTACCTGTTATAAGCTGTAAAATTGTTTTTACATTTGAATGTAAGTTTCCTTCTTCCATTCCCCAACTGGGATCTGGTCATCATTAAAATGAAATAGTAGAGGCTGGGTTTAGCAGTGCCACGTGAAATTACCCAGGACACTCCAACTTCTCCCAGTCAGACTATACCTGAAACAATCCTCAGCAAATGGCTGTTGCTTCTCTCCTTGACAATTCTTTTTTAAAATGAATAAAATATCATCTTCCTAGTTGTAACTAGTTCCATAAACTAATATTTCTTTTAGATTAAAAAATGAAAAGTAATGTTGTATCTGCCTTAGCGTGGTATTCTCCAGAGTCAATATTGCAGCAAAGATTTCAGTGCAGATAGTTAATGTTGGAGGTGATCCTAATTCAGCTGCAGAACTCTGGGAAATGGGTTAGAATATATGCCTGGAAACTATCCCATAGAAGGTCGAAGAGCTGGACTGTTTCTGGGAGAAAAAAGTCTAATTCCCTGGGGCTCTCAGGAAGCCACATGTGCAGAGGAAGACCTCAAAGAGATGCAAGTAGTAGTAATTGGATTTTGGGCCAATGTGTCCTAAAATGGTGAGGCATCATGGGCATGAAGTGGTGTTAATACTTCTGGGAACATCTATCAGCCAATAACCAATGGAAACTGAAGGGCAAATACATCAGCTCCCTTGCCATGTTCGGGGGATAATTCCAATGTAAGTGCTATAATGGTGTTCAGGGTTCAGGGATCCAAAAACCCACAGCAATAACCTGTTTGATACCGCCCTATAGGTTTCTTACTCTTACTTGCCTCATTTATGCTCCTATAATCAAATCCCCAATACATTCACATCCTTGTCTCAGGGCCTGCTTCAGGGGGGAAAAAATCAACCTAAAATACTGGAAAGTTATTTTAACTTGTGACCAGGACTTTTGCAAAGTGGCAACAATTTCGTATCAGTGGCAGGTAATTAGGGGCAAGATTGATTTCCATTATTAGCGTAAATGTCAAATTTATCTCTTCCTCTATTTTCTTCCCCCAAATGCTCTATCCAGATTAGTCATCTTACTTGTTGCACTGAATGCACAAATTTGGAATTTGGACAATAGCATATTAAAGTTGTTTTCTTGAAATCTTCTACCTGTCTCAGAAACTATCAATAGGACAGAATAGGACAGTGATTATCTCATCTGGGCTTTTCCAGGAGACTATTAAGTGCTAAGGGTTCTCTCTCTCTCTCTCTCTCTCTCTCTCTCTCTCTCTCTCTCTCTCTCTCTCCAATCATTGTACATACATTTAATAATATCATTTACAAATTCAAAAGCATTTGATGAGGGACGGTGTCAGGACACAGACCTGGAGTCTTTGCTGCCAAACCCTGTGCCTTTAGTAACTGCACTGTGTGCCCTCACCTCTGCCCTCAGTAGAGTGTCTCCACCATGATCGTCACCTGTCATTGTGACTATTGTTGGTGCCAGTTCCTTGGGTGGCCTGATGACCAATGAAGCACTCAGAATCTATCTTACCGGGAGTCATGGAACCTAAATGAGGCCAGTTTCTAAACTGTCCTACTGGTTTGAATTACCTTGACTTGAAGGAATATTGGTGAGTAGCCAAATGGTCTACTCTACAAACAATACTAAAGATATTGAATATGCACTTGATTAGTCAAGAAATAATAATGATGATAATAATAACAGTGATGGATAGTGGACATGTACGATGGCCAGTATAAGCCAGGCACTATGGTTAGTATCTTTGTGCATTCGCTAATTTAATCCTTATAACAATCCGAGTAAGACAGTATTATCACCACTCTATTCTAGAGATGAGGAAATCTAGGCTCAGAGAAGTTAAATGGTCTGAAGTATAACAAAAAGTAGATTTGAACTTTGATGTGCTTGAGTACCAAACTCAATAAAATTCATTATTTTATATTCCATTAAGGAAGGTTCTATTAGAGATTAATTTTGAACCAATAATTAAAAATTACTTTTTGCCCTGGCTGGTATGGTTCAGTTGGTTGGGTGTTGTCCCTTGTACCTAAGGGTGCTATTCCTGATCAGACCACAAGATTTATCAGTGGGTATTAAAGGAAGACTGGAAAATAGGCTTGCTGATCATGTCAAAGAATTTAAGTAGCTGTCAGCTTGGTTTAACACCCAAACAGAAAGCACTTTATTAAAAGTCAACTTCAGCTAGCTATAGAATAAAATGAGGCTGGATTTGGTACAAAAAAATAATCTAGATTTCAAGTTTCTCTCAAATAGTTGGTATTTGTCTGTCAAAAATTATTTCTCTAGATACTGCAAGGCAGCTGTGAGCACAAAATTTCCCAGGGGAAAGGAGTTTCTCAAAGACTGGATAATAAAACAGAAATTCCTCTCAGATAAAGCAAGGATTCTGTCCGTTTGGCTTTACCTTTCATATGTGTATCATGGAAGTAGAAGGGTAGGTAGGAGACTGGAGAACAATAGAAGACAGCATTGAATTTACTTGATATTCCTTTGCCGAAGCACTGTTCTCAGTGCTCTCCTCTGCTTCCCCTCTCCACCCTAGGGAGCAGGGGACCATAGAGGCCACCCTCAGTGGACTCCACAAGTTATGGATACTTCAAGACTTTGTAATTTGCTTAGCTTGAAACACATCCTAGATATACCTCCACAAAGTGAAGAAGACACAATGCTATGGCTAGGCTACATCCATCACATCCTAAAATTCTTTCTTGGGATAAGGTAGCATCCTTCTCATCTAGAAATTTAGCATGAACATTTCTATTTCTACGGGGAGCCCATAAAAAATAAGTCAAGTAAGTAAATGGCATGTAAAAGTTTTCTAATATCCTAAAGTGTTACATACACTGTTCTCTTTCCATGCATCATCTTGATAAAGCATTTTATTACTAGGTACATGAGGAAAGTTGTTTTGTGTGACTGATTAAAACTATATTTTCCCTGGCGAAAGAATTTTATAGGCTGTCTCCAGGTGGGATAACAAATCACATTCATTAATCCACTCATTTCAAGTGGAAGCTTCAAGTGGCACTTCCTAATTTTAATACACTTCATAAATTTGCTCTGCTCTCTAAACCTTCTGCTTAATTTCTTCCTCAACCTATTTTCCTTTTTCAATATGGATCAACTGCCATTTCTCCCTCCGAATATTCTTTCCTCTGCTTGTCAAAGAGCCATCCCCAATGAATCTCTCCAAAATAGGTCCTCATCTTCTCACACCCTATTGTTTGTCCTCATCTTCAGTGCAAGTATCCTACTCCATCTCCCCGCTCTTAATTCCCCCTCTAGTTGATATTAGTTAGATTTTGTAAATATATTTTTTATTTGCAAAAACTCAGTAAAGACAGGTTTTTGAGGATACACTGCATGAAAGATGTTAAACACAATCAAATATCACTTTCATTTTTCTTTTTCAGAAAATTAAGGGCTCGAGTATTATTTTGCATATAATAGTTGTTGAGTTATCATGCAGTTTCTCAAAATTCCTTCAGTATGTGAGTATACAAAAGGCTAACAAGGAGAGGCAGAAGCACTTTTGATGTATACCTAGGGAAAGATAATAACTTCGGGGTTCAGTTTCTGTGGAATGTTCAGAGACAGAAGTGACTTCTTATCCCTCCCCAACTTGAAGCATTTTCTCAAAATTTCAGTGTAGTGTTTGCTTTGAGGCAAAAAAAAAAAAAAAAAAAAAATTATTCCCTACTTTAGTTTATGATATGCGAGTTTAGAAGTCTTTGATCGAGTTTATAATTATGTAGAAAAAGCCAAAATACTTTAGGAATAAAACAAACCAGCCATTTCAAGCACAATTCGTCATTTTCCATGCTAATACTGGTTTGGAATTACAGCTGCACCACTAAAAAGCTCAGCTTGTCTCCTCCCATATTCTACCTATTGGCTGGCCCAGTGATTGACTCTTAAAGGCCACCAATTGTGGTTTCCTACTCTACCTTCCCATTAAAATCATCTGGAAAAATGCTAAAATGAAATAGTAAACATAATACTCCACCTAAAACCAATTAAATTAAAATATCTGAGTCCCACCCTAGCCTTTTTGGCTCAGTGGATAGAGCGTTGGCCTGTGGAACAAAGGATCCCTGGTTCAATTCTGGACAAGGGCACATACCTCGGTTGCAGGCTCTTCCCTGGCCAGGGCCCTAGTCAGGGCACATGCAGGAGGCAACCCAATCGATGTATTTCTCTCACATCGATATTTCTCCCTGTCTTTCCTCTCACTAAAAATCAGTGGAAAAATATTCTTGAGTGAGGATTAAAAACTAAAATATCTGGGGTCCTAAATGATTGTGGGTGTTTTTAAAATCTCCCCAAAGGATTGACTAGACAGCTGGAATTGAGAACTATTGCACTGACAAGAGACACAGATTTGGTCCATTTCTTCCTTGAGCCTGGAAACTCAAGTTTGGAAACTAATGAGCAAAACCCTTTCCTCAGAAGGAAGAGTGGAAACACTATTGAACTGCAGGGGACAACGTTGAAGGGAAAGAAGAACCTCAAGTCTAAAGAGCCACCTTACATGAAAACTAATCACTTACATATGCCTTCTGGACAAAAATATAAACCTTTATTTTTCAAAAAGGCTTTATCTTATTTAAATTATCTAGAATTAATTATGTGTTTTTGAATATTGTCAAATGAGAATGACTAATGACAAGTTTAAAAATAACAAATCATTGAGTATCTGATGTGATAATCTACTTGTTATTTTGCCAAATAGAGTTAAAGAAACAGAAAATCAGAGACATGAATAAATTACCCCAAATCATATGAATGAATATCTAGGTCTGTATTTCCTGAAAGAATATCCACTTTTCCACAATTTGTCTCCCTTGCAGATGTTTTTAACCAGTCAGAGAAAGCACCAAATGAGGAGCTTTTCTGGACTTAACTTTGACAGGAAAGAGAAAGGAGGAGAGGGCAGTGGAGCGGAGGGGAGGACAGGGGAGAGGAGGAAACTAATTGGACATGTGGAAACCTGACACCTGAGCCAATTGCCCACACTATCCTGGAATCTGTGAAAGAAAAGAAGAAAACATAAGCTGGAGACTTCAGGAACAGACTTTAAAACAAGAAAATGCAAAAGATGAATTAGAACATATTCACTGGAGGATACACAGAGACATGTGAATAACTCAGGAAGAAAGACAAGAAATAAAATCAGACTATATGCATTAAATAATCTAGTGCCACATCAAAGGTACCCCAATAACTGATATTTTGACAGTTCGCTCTGGGCACAAATTAAACTAACAAAAGGGAGTGGAGTTAATGGAAGAATTAACACAAAACCAAGGCGATAGAAGAGTCTTGTGAATCTGTACTGACAGAGCCACAGTGCCCAGAAGAGTCACTAACGACCAGTCAGTCATTCAGAAAATATTTACTAGTATTATGCCCTTTAAGGCAGCAGCTACTGCCTAGGCACGGGAGATATACTGCTTGCCACAACTGGCACAGCCACTGCTCTCAGGGTGCTTATAGCCTCCTAACGCCAACATATAAATAGGCCAACATGCAAATACGTACTTTTTAAATGTAATAAATGCTCTGAAGGAAAAACAACAGGAAGCCTAGCACAAGGAGGCTATGACCAAGAATGGGGTCTCAGGGGAGAATTTTCCTAAAGTGGAGTGAGTGTGTGTGTGTGTGTGTGTGTGTGTGTGTGTGTGTGTGTGTGAGTATTTGGGAAAGGATCTCCCAGACGAGGACAGATAGCACATGAAAAGGATCAGAAGGGGAAAAGTCTACAGCCCCTTCAAGAAATGAATGCCATACATCTACACAATGAAATACAATGCTGCTATAAAAAAGAAGGAATTCTTACCATTTGCTGCAGCATGGATGGAACTGGAGAGCATTATGCTAAGTGAAATAAGCCAGGCAGTGAAAGAAAATACCACATGATCTCACTCATTTATGGATAATAAAGAATATTATAACCTGATGAACAAAAAGATAGATACAGAGGCAGAGAAGCATCGCACAGACTGTCAAATTATAGCGGGAAGGCTGGGGAGGGTTTGGGGGGAGGTAAGAGATCAACGAAAGGACTTGTATGCATGCATATAAGCATAACCAATGGACGCAAGACACGGGGGGGGGGGGGGTAGGTGAGGGCATGTGCTAGGGGGTGGGGGGTAGAGGAGGCCGGGGGAAGGTCAATGGGGAAAAAAGGAGACATATGTACTACTATTTGTAATACTTTAAACAATAAAATAAAATTTAAAAAAAGAACCGAGTGCCAGCTAAGTCAGAAAGATGGCCAGCCCATGGGAGAGGAGTAGGGCCTAGAACAGTGATGGCGAACCTATGACATGCGTGTCAGAGGTGACAAGTGAATTCATTTTTTTGGTTGATTTTTCTTTGCTAAATGGCATTTAAATATATAAAATAAATATCAAAAATATAAATCTTTGTTTTACTATGGTTGCAAATATCAAAAAATTTCTATATGTGACACAGCACCAGAGTTAAGTTAGGGTTTTTCAAAATGCTGATACGCCAAGTTCAAAAGGTTCGCCATCACTGGCCTAGATGATGGGAAGCCCGCTAGGTTCTGTGATGGTTCCTTCTCTACTGAGGTGATTAAGCAGGAAAGTCACGCGAGCAGATTTGCATGGTTAAAACTCACTTAGGCTACAGTATGGTGAACATAGATGGAAACAAGGCGGAGGAAAGAAATCAATTCTGATGTGGTCAGAGCCGTCCAGGCAGATGACGGCAGCTAGGACAGTGCTGTGGCAATGGCACTGGGACCGAATGGACTCATTGAGTCACTTAAGAAACAAAATCACCACATTTCAGAGGTTTAGTGATAGATTTGGTGTGGGTGTGTGTGTGGGGTTCCTATGACTTTTACAACAAGAAAAAAGATTGATCAATGATGTTGTCTGAGCCAACTTACTATATTCACTTATATCTTCCTTTTTGGGGGGCAGGTGAGTAGCGAGTTCCTATGACTTTTACAACAGCTACCCCCCTTTTTTATGCCACTTAGATGGTGATAAATCTAGGTCATTTGGCCTGTAGAGCATCTCATTTTATGCATCTGACTGATTACTTCCTTGTGCTATTATTACCCTCTTCCTGTACCTGCTAGGTTTCCAATAAAAAAGTATCTCTGAAGGATCTATTGATTCTGGTTCAAGTTAATTTTTTTCTTTTTGACTAGAATACTTCATGGGTTACAATGTATACTTCCTGCTGTATCATATCCTAAGGAACAACATGTCAATACACAACTTTTAGTGATGCTAGAAGTGTAAGTGGCGTCAGCACGATCCTCCCATTATGAAGTTCCTTCCACCTTTGTGATTATCTTAGCACCCACTAAATGAGCTTGCCTCAAGCCACCAAAAGCTTACTTAGATACAAGAGAATAGAGCACACAGAGATTTTAGCAAAGCATGAGTTGGTCTCCATTGCCCAAGCTGTTTTCATTTTCCTCCAGCTACCCTGGGCACTTCTCAATGGCTCCTTAATTCTTCTGACTCAAAAAGGAAACACCACAGTGCTATCTTCAGTCCATTTTCCTTTCTTTCCATACAGTCTCTTTTTAGTAAACTGTATCTACTCTTTGCAAACTCCTTCTACTCTATGCAAAAGTCTCAAAAAACCCTCTTCTAGTTTCCATCTGAGTGGCAATTTTTAGGTGCCAACTAATCCCTCACTCTGCCATAAATCACACTTGTCACCTTTAATTTCCAAATCACTTCCAGACCCCTCTTTTTCTGCCAAGGATACCATGATTCTCTCAGTCACCATTGACTCGACTTCCTCCTCCTCTTCCCTCATTATCTATATCAATAATTTGACAACTCTGTGTAATTTTTCTCTAACATATTGTTCTCATTTTTCTCTTTCCAAATCACTCCCACCCCTTGAGTAATAGGTCATTATCTCTTGCCAAACTATTGCAAATAGCTTCTAAAGGGCTCTCCCTGCTTTCAAGCTCTGCCCTCTGCTATCCATCTTGAACCTAGGGCTGGAAAGGGCTCCTCCAAAAACAGCAAGAGTCATGTAATTCCCCTGCTCCAACAGCTTCACTGGAAATGCAAGCTGTACATGCCACTTGTAATCTGTCTCTTCTGCTTCTACTGACTGTTCCACTCAAGCATTACCCAGGCCTGTACAGCTGAATGGCTGGTCTCTGAGCCTCTTCCTAGAAGTCATGCCTATAACCAATGCCGCCTTCCTGAAGCTCAAACTAACCTTGATTACCAGCAACCTATTTATTTTTTTCCCTCTTCATTAAATGATATATTTTTCCCCAAAAATGTAAAGACTTTTACAGCTGATAACTCACTTGATTTTAAAAATGGGCTGTATGCTAATAAACACTGACTTTGTAATCATTCAAAGTGTGCATACATTTTGGGGGGACACCTTGTATATGTATATTATTGGCAATGATTTATATCAGTTCCCCTTCCTTTCTCTAATTCTACCACCCTAAGGGAATAATTCACTGAGCTCTCTTCCATAATTGCCCTTTCCTGTATATAAAAATAGATGCATCCTTTTTTCCTCCTGCCTGCACATCAGTCTTGTCCTACCCTTGGACTTGGATTTACACCATTGGCTCCCCTGGTTCTCAGGCCTTCAGACTATGCCTGGAAGTACACTACTGACTTCCCTGGGTCTCAAGCTGGCAGGTAGTAATTGGTGGGACTTCTCAGGCTCCATAATACCTCACTTTTCTGGGCACTTAAAATGTCTTTCTGTGTTAAGAATATATAGTTATGTGCCTAAAAATGACAAAGATATACATGAACATAGTGGAGCAATATGAATAGAAAGCACTTTCATATCTATACCTGTAAACTTGGTGATTGATTTTAAACCATATATATATGCAACTAGCTTTTCTCATATAGTTTACATAGAATTATTTCACCTCAATTTATAGATATCTGCTTTATTCTTATTAATAACAGGATCATATCCTGTGATATAAATGGTCCTTAATTTATTCTACCATTTCCATATAGGAACATTCAGTTTATTCCCTTTTTATTTTATTTTTTATTCCCTTTTTATAACTACTATACACAAGGCTGGAATAACATATTTATATGAAAACCTTTATAACTTATTGCTTCTTTTTTTCAAATCCATTCTCAACAAGGACTCCTGGGTCAAATAGTATGCATAATTTAAATTCTAATAAAAGATTAGAATTACTTTCTAAAAGCTAGATTACTTTCCAAAAATAATAATGCAGTTTTATGTCAACACTACACGAAGGGAAGAATTTATTTCTGTATATCTTTTATAATAATATATTAATTTTTTAAAGTTTTTGTCAAGTTATTTGAAAATTGATATCTCTTAGCAGTACATGTCCATTCTCTGAGACCCCATCTAAAAGATCACACCTTTGATGAATCTTTTCTTCATTCTTTCATCCCAGATATCCTAATTTTCCTCTGAAACTTTTAAAGCCCATGTTTTGTCCTTTTGTGAAATTTGTCATATTACACTTACGCTGAATTGAGTTTTCTTATTTTATATCTCTATAGTATTATAGCTCAAAAAGGGTAGGTCACACACTTATCTATTCTGATAACTTCCATAACATCAGCACAATGGCAGTACAGAGGAGATGCTCCAATTTCTCCTTAATGGGATCCAGTTGATCAGTCAGAGAAATGGGAGCCCAAGGCTAAGCATTAAATGTATATGACTCTGTGTCCTCTTGGAGGAAACTGCATGTGGATTGCTACAAAATTCTATCACTGATAAAACCATGGAACAAAACAGATACACCATGTTCACTTATCAAATCTGCTCAAACATCTAGGGTAGGCAAAGCCAATCAACGAGAGCATGACACCATCACAATGTTTATAAGGCAGTACCCTGGACAGAACACATTTAAAAAATTTGTAGGTACCTTATTTTAAAGTGAACTCTTCAGTGGGTAAAAGATTATAATTCAGCATACAACTAAATAACTAAAATAGGGTTAACACAGATGCACTCTGGGTATGTACCAGTATTATGAGAGTTGCCTTGTGTGCATTAACCAATTACATACACACACCCCAGTATAGTAGATATTATTCGCATGTCATATAACGGGAATTAACTCTCCCAAGGGCATAGATTGTATATATAAGGAAACTGAGTTGAAAGCCCAGGTCTGTTTGACTTTACGCTGCCTATAATGTCCTACCCATAGAGGTATTAAAACAGAGGCCAGACAACTCTGTCGGAAGTGCTCTAGGAATCATAATTCCATTAAAGTAGAGAACAGAAAGATGACATCCAAATCAGGTCATACAACTTATTATGCTATCACAGAAGTTAGAATGTCCTCAGTGTCCAAAAACTACAAGGAAAAAACAAGCAAGCGGGGTTCTACTTGCCATTAATTTATAAGGACAAATAATGGCCCAAAGATGACATAGATTCACTTTTAAAAATATATAAACCATGCAGGTGTAAAGGAATGAGAAACAAAATTTGTCTACAGAGTAAAAACAGCATAGTCACCTAACACTGTGATGAACTTCAGTTTCTGAACCTGTTCTTGGCTGACTACACCCAGTCTTCTGAAACTGAGCCACTTGTCATGTAAGATGAATGTTAAGTTCCACATCAGCCCTTCCTTACTGGTTTCTCAGAGCCTCAACCAGCTCTTCCCAGTTTGTCTGGCCTAATGTTTTCCAAAATTACCAATGCCTTTTTTTCTTAAATATTGTCCTGTTAGTTTTCTCTTGCTTTACCCTTGAGACAAGAAGGCACTGATAGCATCTGAATTCAATCTCCTTCAACTGGATTGAATCAGTGGAGGCCCTTCTCTGAGCAGATAACTCCCATGAAGTCCAATCATGATAGAGACAGAGAGGACAAGATATTAAAATGTGTAAGATAAGGAGCTATGATTCAGAAAGATTTAAATTCTTAAAGTTGCTGCTGTAGGATCCTGAGTAACTTACTTGATCCTCAGTTTCCTCATTTATATCAAAATCTGAATAGTGTCTGCTTCATAGGATTTTTGTGAGAATTAAATTAGATGCTGCCTGCACAACCTATAATAAATTCCTAATTAGTGGAAGATAATTATTATAACTATTAGCAGAGTCGGGCACTTTTAGACAAAACTAAAAGTAAATTAAACCTCAAATAAGCTTCTCAATACCATGAATATCCATTTTAAAAACTATATAAAGAAAAAGATTCTTTCATTATCTGCCTAATGAAAGATAGGATTCAGCCCAATTACAGCAACGAATAAGGAAATTTCTAATGGGCTCTTTTAGATTCTGAATGAACTAAGTGAAGAGCAGTATCTCACACCCTTAAGAGACCCTGGGATGCTTGCAAAACAAGACATTTTATGGGTATGTTCAGAAGGTTAATGTCTGTCTTCCAAGAAAAGAGAATGAGAGCAGAAACTTTAAGAGGAGAAATCATGCTCTGACCTGTAGCCTAGGTAGAAGACAGAATTCTGTCGGGGTCATATTGATAGCAAAATGTGGGAGAAATCTCCAAGAGGGAAACAAAATGAACTCATCCTCTTTTCTGTTCCCTCCACAGACTTTCACTGCAGTGGCAGCATGTCCCCATCTCACCTCGGTAATGGCACTCCATCCGTGTACTTATGTCATTAAGTGGCTCTCATTGAAAGAGGTGATTGGCCATAAGCTGTATCAAATCAGAACACGTGTGTCAGTCACTGACTTAAGGCAAGATGGGTCTGTGAACTACGTAAAGGGCAGCAGGTGGGCCAGAAAGGGCAGGTAGGCTAGAAGGCCATCTCTTAATAGATTTGAGATGGAGAGTATCAAAGTAAAGTGGCATCAAAGTAAAAAAAGCTAGGGACTTCGCCACTAGTTCTCGGGAGTGGGGAGAGATGGTTTAAGTTGGGAGATTAGGCAGCCCAGTGGAGGGTTTGAATAGAATTAACACAACTGGATGGAGACAGAGAATGTAAAATGAAACTAATGGAGAAACAAATTATTAATTTTCTAGAGCACAAATCTGCTTCAATTGAAAGTGCTTTTTGACAAATAGGACCAAAATGATGTTGTTGGTTTCATTTGCTATGAATCATTTAAAACAGACCTTGGACTGCAATGCATCAGAACAAGCTAAATCTGCCTATACTGGTTTTGTCATTGCAATAGCATACAACCCTTCCCTTTATTTTAATTAAACTCCAGGTTCTTGCAGTCTAACTTCTTCTGGGCCTAAATCCCTGATTTAGGACAACCCATTAAGCCATTTTAAGCCTATAATTTTAGAAGGGTCTCTAGGTAAACAATAAACAGCATTCATTTGGTATTTATATTTATGAAAGTAGGCTGCTGAGAATTTTATCTCTTTGGTTTTCCTTAAAGTCATTAAATTAGTTCGCTTCCTTTATGTCACGTGTAAAAATCATTTTAGTTTTCTCTATTCTATACCATCATTCTAGATGCTATCCCAGAAAGATCTTAGGAAAAATAGGAATTCTGAATAATGTATGAACTTTGGTTAATATTAATGTATCAATACTGTTCATTAATTATGACAATGTACCTACCATATTAATATAAGATATAAATACTAAGAGAAACTGTATAAGGTACCTGGGAGCTGTCTGTACTATCCTTATAATTTTCCTTTAAAACTCAAAGTATTCTAAAATAAAATGCCTATTTTTTTTAAGTCAGCAGTTTAGAAACAGATTTTTTTGTGATAAACTTGTTCCAAGGAAAATTCTAGAAGCATAGACCTGATGTTCCTAACTCTACTTGGTATAGGGATAAGGAATGAGGAACCTAATAGACAAAATATTGGTAGAAGTCTTAATCCACCAGGGTATGTTTTTGTTATTCCACATGTAAGTAATCTATCCATTAAGAAATTAGAGAACTGTGCCTTACAAAATACATACACATTTTCTTAAAGTTGCCAAAAAATAAAACTTTAGCCTTGTTTAACTTTATGAAGGCAGAAAATCAAACAACCTTCTGCTGCAAAATGCAGTCTTAATCAGGTAATACCAATTAAGTGTCTCGTTAAGCATACTAAACTTCTGTACTTAGAGAAAGCCAAGAATATCAGACCAAATAGTAATTATCATTTCACACTCCATAGATGGATGATCTTGCAACCAAAAGAAGAGTAAATAAAAAGGAGCTCAGTGCCACTGCTATTAATTCTATTAAAAAAAAACACCTTTAATATCATTAAGCAGAGAGGAGTCCAGTGGTAACAGACTCATGGCACACACAGTTCAGTAACCTGGTCACTAAATAAAGTACAAGCTACCTAACAAAGGGCCCTAAAATACAGATGTCAGGAGAGGATACCCCTACATTGCTCTGACTATCTACCTCGGCCTGCTCTTTCCACACCTGGAAACGTACTTCTTTTTGCAACAATCTTGCATCTCCCATCAGGCTGCTGAGCTGAAAAAATTTGAAAGGGATCTAAGGCTGCTGTAAGCCCTTTGAGTTCAGTAAAATCAGGCCACTTTCAAAGCGATCCTATTGAATGTCAGGTTTGAGTCAAGGTTTTAATTTCACAGTAGATTTAACTGAAGAGATTTAATTTTATCAAATTAAAAACTCATGCCTCACAACAATCGCCCAGCCCTCCAGGAGTGAACTCAGAGAAAGTTTGATCAGAGCATCAACTAGAAAGAAAGAGCCAGTGATGCCAGATGCCCTAGTTTAGCTCTGAGGCTTAGGATGGAGGAAAACGAAGTATTAACACTCTAAAAGGAGCACCATTCTTGCTGACGGCAGTCAATATTTTCAAGTGAAGGGCACCCACCTGCCCTCAGCCCACTCCTCCACTTTTATACAGAAGGAACACAAATAGTGTCCAAGAAACTCCCAGTAATTGAGAGGGGAGAATAATTGTTAATATCAGTAATCAAAAATATGCTAGCATCTTCCATGCCTGTAGCATGGGTGAGATAAGGGAATACAAACCACCTGTGAAATATAATCATGCCAAGGAAAAAAGAAGAGGGAGGAAGCAAGGTGACAGATATCAGCCCATGAGAAAAACGCTGAGTAGAGAATAAAATGAGTTGTGGCTAATATTAATACACTAGGGGCCCGGTGCACGAAATTCGTGCACTGGGTGTGGGGTGTGTGGGGGGAGAGTGTCCCTCAGCCCAGCCTGCCCCCTCTCACATACTGGGAGCCCTCAGGCGTTGACCCCCATCACCCTCCGATCGCCTGATCGGCCCCTTGCCCAGGCCTGACGCCTCCGCCAGAGGTGTCAGGCTTGGACAGGGGACCCCCATCTCCCCCCCGATCACTGGCTCTGGCCCCCGCCCAGGCCTGAGGCCTCTGGCCCAGGAATCATGCCTGGGCAGGGGACCCCCATCTCCCTCTGATCGCTTGCTCCACCCCCCGCCCAAGCCTGACGCCTCTGACCCAGACTTCAGGCCTGGGCAAGGGGACCATCATATCCCCCCAATCCCCGGCTCCGCCCCCCACCCAGGCCTGATGCCTCAGCCAGAGGAGTTGACCCTCATCACCCTCCGATCACCAATCACCGGATCGGCCCCTTGACCAGGCCTGAGGCCTCTGGCAGAGGTGTCAGGCCTGGGCAGGGAACCCCCAGCTCCCCGCGGTTGCAGGCTCCGCCCCTGCCCAGGCCTAACGTCTCTGGCGTCTGGCCCAGGCAGCGGGGACCTGCAGTGGCAGCGGGGGGCGCCGCGATTGTGGGCTTCGCTTTAGGCCCAGGCAAGGGACCCCTAGCTCCTGGTACTGCCAGCTTCGACCGTGCCCAGCTCCCATCGCTGGCTCCACCCCTACTTCCTGCTATCACTGGCCAGGGCGGCAAAGGCGCCTGATTCTCGATCATGGCTGGGGGGCAGGGCAAAGGCGGCATCTTGTTGGCAGTTAATTTGCATAAAGCCCTGATTAGCCAATGAAAAAGGTATCGCCGTACGCCAATTACCATTTTTCTCTTTTATTAGTGTAGATTACTAGCATGTGGCAGACACTGTGACTGTCCTCATATACATTATGTCATCCTCACAATGACCCTACAATCTAGATATCATTCAGACTGTAAAATGGAAAACCTGAGGGTCGCTGGGGTTTAACTGGCTTGCTCTAGAAGCCTTTTGAATTTCTAGACATAAAATCCAAGGGCTGTTTAACTTCCAGAGTCTTTGCTTTTTCCATTAAATTATCCTGACTGTCCTGAAGAAAGTCAGCATCTGGGTAATGTAATCTGTAAGATAAAGTGGGCTTATTTACCTATAAACCTTAATTCCTGATCTAGGTTATAAACTCTTTAAGACAAGGACCAACAAGTTCATGTGCTTCTAGGGATAATAATATTTTACATTTATATAAACTTGATGAATCAAAAAATATGCTCCTATAAAAATTTGAGTTTGCAGGAGCTGAAGTAAGACATTCCACCGATAAAATAAAATATTGGTGCTCTGTTACATATTAACAAGTTGATCTGTCAATCTGTGCATCTGCACTTGAGATCGCATATTTTATGGCATATACATTATAGATCAATTAAGATAGTGAATAAAGAGGAAAGGAAAAATGGGTACTGGTTTTTACTTCTGATTATGTTAGCTGTAGCAGACCCACACTCCTTTTAAGAACAACCTGAACATTCAGCTAAAACATAAAAAATGTATCCCAAGGAATTTGATTGCTATTAAAAAAAATGAAAACTTCAGGGGTTCAAATCCTGGAGAGAAGAACATTCAGTGAAATGAGTCAAATATTTTTGTGTCCAGCTTCTCTCCATGCAGCATATCTATTTTCATTTGTGGGGGAGGCTGAGAAACCAATGAAATCATCAGAGAATTCAGGAGCCTTGCAAATCTCAGTAGACAAAAACTGAAAGTTGGGGTTCTCTGGCTTAGGCAGGAATGAATAGGCCATCGTTTCCTAAAGAATGAAGTCAAACCAACAAACAATGGCTTTCCCTCAATATATTTGGTAAATACTTAAGCTACACTACACGATGAAAGGGGCTAGAAAGCTAATAAGAAGGAGCTGAAAAACACTGTAGAGTTTGTGCAGCCTTACGGTTCATAAAAATAAAAATTGGACTTAAGTACCTAAACAAACAAATCGAGTCCCATGCAGTAATACTATACAGCTATGAGAATTTGATTCAAGAAATACTATAAATTAATTCAACAAACATGGTGTTGAGACACATACAGCCAGTTACCAAAAAAAAAAAAAAAAGAAAAGAAAGATATATCTTCACTTATATAAACTTCAAGAATAGGCAAAGTTAATCTATTGTGATAAAACTCAATCAAGAGTGTTATCTTTGGTGGACTAGTGAGTAGGAGAAGGTAAAAGAGGTGCTTTATAGGTACTAATGAGTTTTAGTTCTTGATATAGGTGTACTCACTGGAGAAAATTCAATAAACTGTAAACTTGTGATTTATGTACTTTTTTCCTATTACTATTTTAATGAAACAAAATTTACTTACACACAAGAAATCTTATTTATCTTTTTTTAAAAATATTTTTTATTGATTTTTTACAGAGAGAAAGGAAGAGGGATAGAGAGTTAGAAACATCAATGAGAGAGAAACATCGATCAGCTGCCTCCTGCACACCCCTCACTGGGGTTGTGCCCACAACCAAGGTACATGCCCTTGACTGGAATCGAACCTGGGACCCTTGAGTCCGCAGGCCGACGCTCTATCCACTGAGTCAAACCGGCTAGGGCAGAAATCTTATTTATCTACTGTCCTTTGCCTGTTAACAGAGACTAAAAGAAGACTAGATGAATGCACATGTAAAATAGACATTTTTTTGGAAAACTTAGAAATACGTTTTTAAAATACATTAAACATTTAAAAGTGCAGTGCTCTGTATAAACATAAGATAGTTACATTTTGAGCCTCCAAAAAATGCAGTACTGGTAAGAATGCTAGATTTTATTAATAAACATTTTACAATGTCCTACAAAAAAATATCATGAAATTAAAATATTCCTATATCTAAACTCTGAACCATTTTCTATGTGTTTTCACATTTTGATATCATTTAAAGATCTCATCTCATTTAATGAGCTAGCTCACTTAAAGCTATCTCATTAATATCTCCATGAAGAAGGAAAAACAGATTTTCTTTCACTTTCACTTGATAAATGAAATGAAATAAAAGAAGTCAGGTGAATTTGTTCATGCTTGCATGACTAGTACCTGGCTGAAGTGAACATCTATTGTTTTGGCCTTCTCAGGATCTTATCCTGTATATTTTAATTTCAGTGCCTCTCCCCTTTCCTCTTTCTCATTTTGATACTATAAATCAAGGTCCCTCACCACCACCCCTTGCTATGCTTGATCATCCTATATAATAAAAGACTAATATGCTAGGTGTCCAGTCGCCCGTTCAACCAATCAAAGCATAATATGCCAATGATATGCTAAGGCCACTCAACTGCTAGTTATGACATGCACTGACCACCAGGGGGCAGATGCTCTGACCTGTACGTTAGCTTGCTGCTGGGGTCCAGCTGATCAGGACTAAGGGAGATAGGCTGGTCACGCCCTGGAACCCTCCCGCAGTCCATCCCTGGCTGGCCAACCTCCCACGTCCCTCCCCTGCCCCGATTGTGCATTGGTGGGGTCCCTCGGCCTGGCCTGCACCCTCTCGTAATCCGGGACCCCTCAGGGGATGTCGGAGAGCCGGTTTCAGCCTGATCCCGCAGGCCAGGGCAAGGGACTCCACTGGTGCACCAGGCCTCTAGTATGAAACTAGTAAGCAAAGTCAATGAGATTTCATCTCCTAAGTGTACTACTAGCAGCACCCTAAAAGAAAGACTGCCTATTAATTTCTGCTATTCAGTTGACAAGCTTCTCAGCATCTAGACTAATTTCCTATGTATGAACTTAGTGTTCAACTCTTACTTTGACTATAGATTATTCAGTATCCTTTTAGATTACTTAGCCAGAGTTAGTTTCTGTCGCTTTCAATCAAGAATGCTAATGATTTCTGTGGTCTACCAGTAAATTATAAGGCCAGATCTATAACCCAAATTTCACTCCAAGGTTAGAGCCTTTTCCTGCTTACCAAGGAATATTTCATGTGTGCTACAAGGAAATACTACTACCATTCAATAGGAAAAATGGCCAAAAGTTGACTGAATAAAAGAATATATATATATATATGTAACTGAAGCTAGAAATTAATAAATTTGAATAGGGATATGATAATGTTGAAGGAATTTCAAAAAATATAATTGAGATTTTTATTCAATAATGTCAAAGTACTGTGATAACTGTACAGAAGAAATCTTGGGTTTCCACAGATGATAATTTCATTAATATTCTAAGATTAGCCCAAAATTTTGCAATGAAAATAACCTCAGCTCTAAACCCAGAATATCCAATTTAAAAGTTTCAAGCTTAGGTTTCCAAATCAGCTGATGTTTTTTCTGAAAAAATCTCTTTTTATTCAGATTGATAGCCTTAGCTCACCTAAATCATTATTTTTCTCAGAAAACCAAGGGAAATGAAAATGGGACTCAATTATACAGGATGTGGAAAGAAATAGCAGAAATACGACGTTAAGCAAGTGAGGAAGAGAGAAGTGATTTTTTTAATAGGGTAAAATTTGTTAGTAAAACTAGTTTATGTCAATAAAAAGTCTAATATTTCAAAAAGAAAGGTCTAAAAAAGTAAAATCCACTGCAAGAAGTAAGAAAGCTGACAATACTGTCAGTTGTGATTCACTTGAGAAGCTCAAATTGGGAAAGTTAAGTTTATTTTTTTTGCTAAGAAAAATATGACCCATTATACAAATATCCCTAAAAAAAAAACAAAAAAAAACAAAAAAAACAGCTCAAGAAGCCAACAAACACTGTATAAATTTTTCATGGCATTCTTTGAAGGCCCTTAAGGGTTCAAAATTCTAAGAGAAGGGTATTGTTAGCCTGAAACTAGGTTACTCGATAGCAATGATTCAACAATAATTCCTCTTTTCTTAAATGAATTTTTGGACTAGATCAAATCATGAGCCAATAAATCAAGCTAAAGATTGCTTAAATAATTCATCAAACAGCAGTGTCCATTAACCCTTTGACAAGAGACTCTGCAATTCACAGACTTATCAATGCTGAATCATAAAGCACACTGGCCAAATCCACATACAAGGTTGATTAGCTTGACTTGAAACAAAAACAACACAGCAAAGGTTCACAGGGAGCTCTAAAGTCTTCTTGGATACTCTGTCACTTATTTGAGTCTATCTCTTCGTGTCTTTTTTTATTCCCTCCACCCTGTCCATTCATAATGGTAGTCCAGCATGAGCATGATCAAAAAACCCACTAACTCTCACTCAGCCTCAAATGATTTTTTTCTTTTCTCCTTGCCTACACAGGACCATTCTCAAGTTATTACCCCATACATCCCTCCCATGTCAACCATAAAAGATTGTGAGTTTTTAAAGGTCTCCATGCCAAGTAGAATTGTTATTCTGGGAAGATGTTCTGGGAGCCTGTGAAAGAGGAGTTATTTTTACTCAGTCTCTGTGGGGAAAAAGATATTGATCAAGTTCCTTGGAGAATAAGGTTTCTGAGAGCACAGGACAAGATAAATTCCAAGATGCAAAGAGCTCAATAGCAATCATGTGAAAAGGAAGTCTAACTTAGCTAGATACTAAAATATCCATCTCTTCTCTTTCCATGCACAAACCCTTTAGAGCAGCGGTTCTTAACCTGTGGGTCGCAACCCCTTTGGTGGTCGAACGGCCCTTTCACAGGGGTCGCCTAAGACCATCCTGCATATCAGATATTTACATGACGATTCATAACAGTAGCAACATTACAGTAATGAAGTAGCAATGAAAATAATGTTATGGTTGGGTCACCACATGAGGAACTGTATTTAAAGGGCCAGAAGGTTGAGAGCCACTGCTTTAGCGGGAGATTGATGCTTTCAAGTGGGCCTGTCCTCAAACTGACTTTTTACCCTTGACCTCACATTCCTCCATATCCTTACTGAGCATGTATTTTTTCATCATTCACTGTACAAAATTACCTTGTATACGACATATTTGCTTTTCCCTGGTATATGATGATACTAAGTTTCCTCCAGGCTCTGATATTACTGGCTTCCAAAAAGATAATTATTATGAGGGAATTTTGGGATGGAAGTAGCCCATGGAACTTAAGCTCCAAAGTTACACACCCTAGCTAGACTCAATCCCACACTAGCCAGGTAGGCCAGCAGGGCTGTGAGAAAGAGTTAGGAGTTTGTTTATGAGCATATATATTTCAGCAAAGAAGTCCATAGATTTAAAGGGACAGAGAGCCCGTGTGTGGACAGCGCTACAGACTTTGGGGGGAAAGGGGCAGAACTTTCTTCAAGAAAGGTAACCTTTCTCTTTCCTCCCAGGCCCCAATGGAAAGTAGAAAACCACCTATCAAACCAAAACATTTTTCCTGCTGCATTCACCTAGCTCCTGTTGCGGTCATGAAAGAAAATGCTGTGTGTTCGTGATCCTCTACCCCTGGTAGAAGAACCCATTCCTGCCAGGCAAGAGCTCCGAGAGGATTCCTCCCACACTCCCCAGTCTTCTGAGATGTCTCTGTGTCCTGACACTTACAGAGTGTCCTACCAATGCCAGGTAAGAAGTCCGAAGAAATAGATGTTGATTTCTACAGGCGTAATGCTGCTCTCTCTGTTACTAATTCAATCCTTATGTGTTTTCTGAGAACCTACAATGTTTTTAGCCCATTTCTAGGAATTTGAGAAGATTCAAAATTAGTTTAGCACATCTGTTGCAAGCAAGACTATGAGCAACTTGAAGAAATAACATCTATACACAAATAAGAATTAATAGAAGTCTTTTACAAAGTCCTACAGGTTTATAGTACAAGTTTAGAATTTTAGGAGAAGCATGTCAGTAAGGATAGTAGTTTTCAAGGAAGGATTTATGGAGAAAGTACAATTTTTAAATTCTTTTTTTAAACAAGCTTTTATTCTGATCACAAAAGCAATACATACACTCTAAAGAATTCAAACAATACATAAATATAATAAAAGTTAAATTTCCTCCCCAAGATCACACTCCTCAAGAAATAACTACTATTAAAAATATGGCTTATACTTGTCTTTTTTTCCTCATTATATATACACATATCAGATTTTATTTCTACTGCAGTTCTATTTTTATTTATGGTATACCTTGATCATGTTTCCTCACCAGGACACAGCTGTACCTCATTTTTTAAAACTTTCTACATGATATATTATAGTATAGATATAGGAGAAAAATGTTGGGCTGAAATATACACAGAGAAAAAGAGGCAATGTTTCAGTGGAAGAGACAGAAAACAGGACTGAGCATAGAATATTCCTGAGACTGAAAAAATGGCCACTGGACTAGAGGAATAATAGATGTGAGGATAGAGATGGTGTTGGATTATAAGGAGTCTTGAAAATCAAGCCACAGAAAATTTTAGACTTGGCTAAAAGCAGAGATTCCATGAGCCCCTGTAACTCTAGGGCAGGGGTGGGCAAACTTTTTGATTCGAGAGCCACAATGGGTTCTTAAACTGGACCGGAGGGCTGGAACAAAAGCATGGATGGAATGTTTGTGTGAACTAATATAAATTCAAAGTAAACATCATTACATAAAAGGGTACGGGCCGTTTCCCACGGCTGCTCGAGGGAAACTACCCACTTTAATGCACCATGTTTCTGTGACAAAGTCAGAGGCTGAGCATATAGGACTTGCTCCACATATCAAAATGTAGAATATTAATTTAAAAAGTAAACAATATTAAAAAGCTGCTGCATTTACATCATGGTAGTGCAGTAAAAGCAACTGAACCTGGAAAGTGTAATTTATTAAAACCCATAGTTAGGCATTAGATGGAATGTTCTCTTTTGGACTCAACAAGGAAGTTGATTTAAAATGTAACACTAGCTCTGGCCAGGTAACTCAGTTGGTTAGAGTGTCATCCTAATATACCAAGGTTGTGGGTTTGATCCCTGGTCAGAGCACATACAAGAATTGACCGATGAATGCATAAATAAGTGGAACAGCAAATTGATGTTTCTCTCTCTTCTCTCTCTCTCTCTCTCTCTCTCTCTCTCTCTCTCTCATCAAATTTTAAAAAATTTTAATAAATAAAGCATAACACTAGAATTGGTTCCAAAACTGCATATCATAGCCCCTTGCTTACTTCTCACCGTGTGTGTGTGTGTGTGTGTGTGTGTGTGTTTCTCGTTTTGTCACTGCCGAACTGAAATCATTCCCTGGTTTGTTTAATTTAAAACCAACTGACTCTGGTTGACTGAGTTGGTGACTGCTTTAGAAGACAAGAAATGGAAGGCAAAAATCTCCCAGTTCCTGCTGTGGCTCAGTACATACACTGAAAAGAGGCCTCCAACAAAAATAATAGTGCGTGAGGAGTATAAAAACCTGACAATCTATTCTGTATAGGTCTGTATAATTTGAATTTTTAAATTTTTAGATATTCTCATACTACATGTATAACATAAAGTATTTTTAAATATTAAGAAACTAGAGGCCCAGTGCACAAAAATTTGTGCACTCAGGGCGGAAGGGGGTCCCTCAGCCCGGCCTTTGCCCTCTTGCAGTCTGGGACCCCTCGGGAGATGACCATCTGCTGGCTTAGGCCCGCTCTCTGGGGGGATTGGGCCTAAGCTGGCAGTCAGATGTCCCCCTGGCAGCCCGGGAGCCCTCGGGGGATGTCCACTTGCCAGCAGGGAGCAGGCCTAAGCTGCAGTCAGACATCCTTAGCGCTGCTGAGGAGGCGGGAGAGGCTCCCACCACCACCACTGTACTGGCCGTCGTCAGCCTGGCTTGTGGCTGAGCAGAGCTCCCCCTGTGGGAGCACACTGACCACCAGGGGGCAGCTCCTGCATTGAGCGTCTGCCCCCTGGTGGTCAGTGTGTGTTATAGTGACCAGTCATTCCCAGTCTTTCTGCTGTTAGGGTCAATTTGCATATTACCCTTTTATTATATAGGATAATTTTTTATATTTATTGTTGAGATTATTATAGATTTCCCTCTTTTTCCCCCATAGCTCCCCTCCACCCAGTTCCCACCCCACCCCAGGCCCTTGCCGCCCTATTGTCTATGTCCATAGTTACTGCATACATGCATATAAGATCTTTGTCTATTCTCTTCCCATACCCTCCACACCCCCTTCCTTCTGAGAATTGTCAGTCTGTTCCATTTCCATGCCCCTGATTATATTCCATTCACCAGTTTATTCTGTTCATCAGACTTATTATTCATTTAATTTTTAGATTCACTTGTTGATAGATATGTATTTGTTGTTCATATTTTTTTATGTCCCCCAGACATGAAACAGCTCTGGCCACTGACACAGGCATCAAGCTAGGATGAACTAAGGACTGTACATCTGCTTTGACCCTGACTGATATAACAGCAACACTGTTCATATTTTTTTATCTTTACCTTTTTCTTCTTCCTCCTCTTCTTAAAGAATACCCTTCAACATCTATAATAATAATCTATAATAATAATCTATAATAATAAAAGCGTAATATGCTAATTAGACCACAAGTCCTTTGGGACGAAGTTGGGGCTGTGAGGTAAGCCTGGATCCCGGGTACCTGCTGGCGGCCATAGGGAAGCCCGGGTCCCAGGTACCAGAGGGAAGCCAGTGCTGGCAGTTTGGGGAAGGAAGGCCTACTCTTTTTTAAAAAAAATATATTTTATTGATTTTTTTACAGAGAGGGAGAGAGAGGGATAGAGAGTTAGAAACATCAGTGAGAGAGCAACATCGATCAGCTGCCTCCTGCACGTCCCCTACTGGGGATGTGCCCGCAACCAAGGTACATGCCCTTGACCAGGAATCGAACCTGGGACCCTTCAGTCCGCAGGCTGACACTCTATCCACTGAGCCAAACCGGTTAGGGCAGGAAGGCCTACTCTTGCACATATTTCGTGCATCAGGCCTATAGTTTCATATAATACTGGTTTGGTGGTGAAGAACTCCTTTAGCTTTTTCTTGTCTGAGAAGCTCTTTATCTGACCTTCAATTCTAAATGAGAGCTTTGCTGAGTAGAGTATTCTTGGTTGTAGGTTCTTGCTATTCATCGCTGAATATTTTTTGCCACCCCCTTCTGGCCTGCATTTCTGTTGAGAAATCAGCTGACAGTCATATGGGTACTCCCTTGTAGATAACTAACTGGTTTTTTTTCTTGCTGCTTTTAAGATTATCTCTTTGTCTTTTGCCCTTTGAAAATAAAATATTCATTCACTTCTATCCCAGTAGACTTTTTCTCTGATTATAAATTCTATTCCTTTTCCCCTATCCTTGCAAATTCTACTTTATGATCTCTAGCTTAATGATTTGGATGGACTTTTCTATGGGGAAATGCTAAATCTTTTTTGAAATCCTTATAATAGGTGTTAAAGTCAGTGTTCACTGCAATAATGTTATTAATTTAACTAGGTCAACAAATGAGAATAATGAATATTAATTGAATTCCTTTTGCTTCTATTATGAGACTTTCCTTCAAGCCTCTTAGATGTGTTTCTCACCCATTCTCCTGCCTGCTGTATTGAGATGCCCTCTTGTGTGACATCTACTCAGGGTCATTATAACTGTTTTGAAATTTATTCTGGGGAACTACATGTCTCCATTGTATGAGTCTGGCCTAGCATCTGGCTCAAACATTTATTCAACTATAAATTATGTGACAGATTTGTCCAAACTTATACAAGTATTTTCTCTATACACTGGAAATTTAACAGTGAACAAATAGAAAATGCCCTGCCCTACATAGTGTTTACATTCTAGTTGGTGAAAATCATAGTATCAAAGTTATCTCCTCAGAACTAAGATTTCTTGCTCTCAGGTCTTAATGAATGACTTGGGGCATATATTGCCTTTATATATTAGATGACAATTTCTACAAAGCATAGATTCCAATGGCTTCTGGGTGGGAAAAGAGACAAATAAATAAATAAACAAAAAAAAATTTCCTCTTGAAGTTTGCCTGGGTAAGGACCTAGGTAAGGTAAGAAGATTTTTACTCTAGCGCCATAAAAATCCAGCCCAGAGGTATCCAGGATAAAAATCTTTATTTGGCAGTCATTGATAAAGTGACAGAACCCTCAGGATGGTTTTGGTACCATAACTAATGCAGCTTGACTGCCCTGCTTGACTTAAATCTTATGTACATGATGAACATATTGATGATTATCTGGCCTTCGTTATAGAATAATCCTGCTCACCACTTTTTCCTATACTGGCTAGACCACTTCTGTGGGATCTGGACATGCCCAACACTGAATATGTGGTAATCTTCCTTGGCTGAGAGGGCAGAAAGGAGCCTGAGGGAATAATATCAGCCATGATATTTTCTGTACCCCTGGCCTCTGCGTGGTGGATATCTATGGTTCTGTCAGTGTTTCTCATCAGAATCAATGATTAAAAAGTATCTTAGGCCCAGCCAGAAAGCTCAGGGGTTGAGCAAAGACATATGAACCAGTAGATCATGATTTGATTTCCAGTCAAGGAACATGCCTGGGTTGCAAGTGCAATCCCCAGTGGGGGGCGTGTAGGAGGCATTCAATCAATGATTCTCTCTCATCACTGATGTTTCTATCTCTCTTTCCCCATCTCCCTTCCTCTCTGAAATCAATAAAAACATATTTTTGTTTTTAAAATGTATGTTAATAAATCTTCCTCCTTTCTAGAGCCCCCTAGTGAGGGCTTCCTTTACACAGAGTTAAGGAAAGTAAAGTAAAGAAATAGTGTTAGGTCTCAGACAATCATCCTAATAAAATGAAAATAATATCAAAACATAAGCTGCATCAGTGTCTAGGACTTACTACTGACCAATGAAACATGTACACTCTGATCTCACTCGTCTTTTTCTCCAAGATTGCTAAGTAAAGAGGAGTATCTTTCATTGACTTAGTTCTCCAAAATAAGGATCTAGTATATCATTAGCTAAATTCTGTTATCTTGATCAAAAAAACAACCTTCATCTTGAATATATCAGAATGTTCCTTTGCAAAAATCATATAAGCCAATACAAAATTATTATTGATCAGTTATATGTAGTACATCAAAACATTCTTACCATGGGAACCCTATCAATAAGTTTCTGGCTTCTGTTTTATTCCAAAGAGAAAAAAAAAAAACTTACCTAAATTTAGAGATAAGTTACTTGGGCTCACTGAGAAAATCTAGAAAGGCAGTTACATTGGAAATCACTATTCAAAAACCAATGCAAGTTTTACTTCTAACATGGAGAAGAGAGTGCCTAACAAAATATGACCCTGCAAATAATAGCTATAAACTCAGGACAAAATACAAAATGCAATGACCTAAAGTGACTAGAAAGTGAATAAAGTCAGGAAGATTTGGAGAGAAGCAAAAATTGGAGCAAGGGATTAGCATTGAATGAGTTCCCCTTTTGATGGCTTTTCCTCTAGGTTAGCTAAAATTCTAATGAAAAACTTGCCATCTTTCTAATCAGAGGAACTGGTGGGGTGGGGGTAGGTGGGGGGAAAGGAAGCCCAGGGAACCCAGGTCTACCAGAAATTGAAGAGATAACCTAGGAAAGAGAAATCCATAGAAAAGTAACCCTAAATTTCATGTTTAAACTCTGCCCAAATCTCTGACTGACCTCTGATGCATTCATTCATGAAGAAAACAGAAAGCATCTTTCAGCCAAGGCTTAAAGAACTAAATTAAGATCTGAGCTACTCGCCACAACAGTCATGACAACTTACAGTTCCAATCTAGCCAAGTTAAGTGCCTGTTGTATTAGTTTTCTAGGCCTGCAATAACAAAGCGCTATGGACTGGATGCTTAAACA
Organism: Myotis nattereri; assembly: GCF_964212035.1. Lineage (NCBI taxonomy): Eukaryota > Metazoa > Chordata > Mammalia > Chiroptera > Vespertilionidae > Myotis > Myotis nattereri. The sequence continues at coordinate 24,138,226 of NC_138088.1, forward strand.
ACAGAAATTTATTTTCTCACAATTCTGGAGGCTAAAAGTCTAAAATCAAGGAACTGGCATAGCAGTTTTCTTCTGATTCCTCTCTCCTTAGCTCTCAGATGGTCATCTTCTCCCTGTGCCTTCACATGGTCTTCCTTCCACATGTGTTTTTGTGTCTAAGCTTCCTATGCTTATAAGGACTCATTTTGGATTAGAGCTCACACTAATAACTTTACTTTAACTTAATTACTACTACATAATCACAAAAATGGCGACATTCTGAGGTACTGAGGTTTAGGTTTCAACATATGAATGGGGGTGGGGACAAAATTCATCTCAATGCTAAAACATTGAGAATCTTAGAAAAATGTAACAAAATTCAGAATATCCACAATATAACATTCAAAATGTCCACTACATAGACCAAAATTATTTGACATATGAAGATCCAAGAAAAAATGACCCAATCTCAGAAGAAAAGCTAATAAACAGATACTAGTCTCAAGATAAATCAGATGCTGGAATGATCAGATAGGGACTTTAAAGCAGAAGTTATAACTATTCACAGTAAGATAAAATGCTTGTAATGAATGAGAGTATAACTCAGCAGAGAAATATATAATACTAACTCAAACCAAATAGGTAGAAAGAAATGGCATTTATATCTATAAGCAACAATTAGAAAATAAAATATTTATAGAAAGTACAGCATAGGGAATATAATAAACAATGTTGTTATAATTATGTATGGTGCCAGGTGGTTACTTAAAATATCAGGAGGACCACCTGATTGCCTAACCACTATGCTGTATACCTGGAAACAATATAAAATAACAGTTAATGTAAACTGTTAATGTAAGATAAACAAACAAAAAACTTAAAGAGTATGTTAACAACAAAAACATACATATATAGGAGTACTCTAACAAATATGTATAAGAACTTAGGGAAGAATCATATTACTTCCTTGAGAGAGATATTAAGGGTCAATAAGTAAAATATCATGTTTTTGGAAGTTTCAATATTGTAAAATTGTACATGTTCTAAATTGGTTTATAGGTTTAACACAATCAGAATCTCAGCAGGTTAGATTATAGAACTCGACAGCAGATTTTAAAATTTACATGGAAGTGAAACAAACAAAAAATAGCCATGTCACACCTGAAAAGAAAAGGTGGTTGATTTGCCATAAGTATCAGATATGACATTTTAAAGTGATTAAGATAATGGTACAGAGAAACAGAATAAAAATCCCAGGTACATAACTTCATTAGATGCTTGGTTTATGACAGTTGTCATTGCAGTGAACTGGGATATACATTTCAAAATAATTTTAAATTTTTTTCTAACACTGCCTACAAAAAATCAATTTCATGTTTATTAACCACATAAATAAAAATGTGGAAATTATAATTATATTTAAAATATTACATTATAATTCTTTAAAAAACATTTCCTGGCTTCAGGGTAAGAAAGCTTTTCTAAGGAAGGTACACACACACACACACACACACACACACACACACACAATACTCAACTAATCTTAAAGAAACAGTCATCAGTATGAATGGTTTTACTTTGACCATATAACCTCCATCTCCCAAGATTGGCACCCAAACCCTGTACCTACAATTTCTCCAGTGGGAAAATGAGAATTCAAGGTGACCATCTAGCTTTCCTAGTATCCTGGGATCCTTTCTGGGAGGTCCACTTAGATAATGCACCACAGGGATCACTGAGGGAAATTGACCAGAGATGGAGAAGTGGGTGCAAGGCTTATAGCAACTAGCATACAGACCTTGGCCTGTGTTTCTAATGACCTCTGCATCTGAGCAGAGATCCCAAACAGTGGCTCAGTTCATTCACAAAGCAGAGCAAATTGCCCTGACAAGGCGACAGGGTTGGCAGTTCTTCCCAGTTTGGGCCGCAGGTCAACAGGCCATTCGAGTCATAAAGCACTTTCTGATCAACACCCGGTCCTGCCCAACAGCTTAGCATAGCCTGTAGCCCCTCTTGATCAGGAAGCCAGGCCTGAGATGCTGGGGAGCCATGCAGTATTATCCTATGGCTTGCTAGGGAAGGGAAGCAAGTTAGTAACCTCACCTAAGGGCTGAGGGAGGCCAGAAAAGGAGATGAAAATGCAGAGACACCAATGTTAGAATACACTATCACAAACAACCAGGTACAAATGACACCACAGAGGCTAGCATTATCCTGATACCAAAGCCACATAAGGTCACTACAAGAAAAGAAAACTATAGCCCTAACTGGTTTGGCTCAATGGATAAAGCATCAGCCTGCAGACTCAAGGGTCCCAGGTTTGATTCCAGTCAAGGGCATATACCCTAGGGGTTGTGGGCACCTACCCAGTAGGAGATGTGCAGGAGGCAGCTGATCAATGTTCCTCTCTCATCGATGTTTCTAACTCTCTATCCCTCTCCCTTCCTCTCTGTAAAAAATCAATAAAATATATTTAAAAAAAAAAGAAAAAGAAAGAAAGAAAGTCCTATTGATTACACCAAAAAGCTGTCAGAACTAATAAGGGAATTCAGTAAAGTTTAGGAATACAAAAATCCATTGTGTCTGCAATTTATTTGACATTCCTCCCACAAAAAAAATTAAATCTAATCCCTCTCACCTGACTATGGGTTGTCTTGCTTCTATTAAGTGGAATTTGGCAGGAGTGATTATCGGGGGCTAGTTATAAATGATGATTCAGAGATACAACTTCCTCTTGACTCCCTTTCTCTCTATTAAAACGTGTGCCAATGAAGTCCTGAGCTGTCATGTAAAAAGTCTATACAAGTGGAATCTGCCATGCTGGAGAAACGAGATAGAGAGACAGCATGGGGATAATTAAAGAGGAACATCTGAAGACACCCCGCTGTCTCAGCCCCATCTAGTTGAGTCCTCCTAGTTCAGGTACATGACATGTGAGTGGCTGAGCTTTCAAATTATGCCAGCTCTAGCTTTGGAGCCACCCAGCTGATTCTGAGTTGAAGAAAAGTGTGTTACTCCAGGAAGCCTTGCCCAAATTTCAGATTTGTGGGAGGAAAAATCATTTTTATTAAGATTATCCTTATTCTTATTCTTAACCACTAAGATGGAGTACTGCTATAATAAAATCTAAAATATGTGGCTTTGGGACTAAGTAGAGGAAGAAACTGGAGTAACCTGGGGACCCTGTTAGGCAAAGCCTAGTAAACGCTGTGTATGAGTGTTTAAAAGAAATTAAGAAAAATATTGTTGAGAGTGGAGGAAAAAGGACAGTTGTTTTGTAGTGATAGGAAAGTTAGCAGCACTGTTGCCTAGAATAAGGTGTATATAGAAAATGTACCTACTGAGGTGGATAATCGGCTGAGGGGATTCCCAGGCAGAATACTTAAAGGAGTCACCCTACTCGTGTGTATGCACACATGCGTGTGCAGCCCATAGTAGCATGTTAGAGGACAGAAATAAAATACTGAAATAACTAATATATATATATATGGCCAGGACTTACTGAATTTGAAAATAAAACATTTTTAGTCTGTCTCTCATATGGCATATGATGCTAAAATTAAGAATGGCTTCATGGGAAAGAGTAATTCCAGGGTGTTGCAGGAAAATATGGTCTAAATATGCCACCAAGTTGCCCTGGCTGGCTCATCTAGGTGAGTGGTGTCCCAAATACCAAAAAGTGGTGTCCCAAATACCAATCAGGGCACATACCTAGGTTTTGGTTTCAATCCCCAGTCTGGATGTGAACTGGAGGTAACCGATTGATGTTTCTCTCACATCGATGTTTCTCTCTCTCCCTTCCTTTCTCTCTACAAATCAATAAAAACAAAGCCTCAAGTAAGGATTAATAAAATAAAGATGCAATCAAGTGTGTGACTTTAGAACGTTCAGAAAAATTAAGATGGGGGCCTCAAGTAGAAAAATATAAAGCTCTGCTAATGATTCAAAGAACATGCCTTGTAGATCCACTTCGCTGACCAATAGGATTTCTAATAACCTTAAGAATATTGCCCTATTGCTATCTTTAGAAAGCCCAAGGTAGATAATACTTCTGTCAATGAGATTTGTGGGTGTGGCTTTTGACCAAAGAAGTGAATCCAACAAGATTCCTAAGAGGCCCATAAAGTTTTTTTGAAATAATGCTATCAATCGAAAAATACTGCCAATTTGACATAAATGAGACAGAAACATAAAAAATGCAGAGACTCATTGACCCCTAAATCATGAGCGGGAAGCAGGCAGAAATATGCCAGCCATTTCTTGTAGACAAGGAAAAAATGTGTCCAAGAGTACAGAACCAGAAGTTGTGGACAATCATTCCTGGGTACTAATACTGAGCTCTAATTAAGGAACTGACACCATGAGATGAACCACAGGATTTTAGACCAGTGACTCCTGTGTGCCATCCATTTTTTTCTCTCTTTGAACAGGAAAGTCTATAATAGTTCTACTATGCTTGCTCACTAATATATGTTGAATGTGTGGGAGGAAAATAACTTGTGTCTTGAGGCCACAGCTCTCCAGATGGACAGGAACTGTACTCGGAGGCTATATTTAAGATTTGATTTGGATGAACTCAAAGATGAGACCTCACAGTTAAGCCTGAAGCCATAATAAGTGAGATTTCTGAGGGATTTTGGGAGGGGATGAGTATATTTTGATGTGGGAAGAATGCAAATAATCTGTAACCAGAGGTCAGACTGTAGTGATTTTAAAAGTTGTCTGTAAATTATTTGACATTCCTTCCAGAAAATGGTGGAGTCTAATCCTCTTCCTTTTGAGTATAGATAGGTCTTAGTGACTTGCTTCTAAAAAAATATTGAAGAGAGCTGAAATGACACTGCATGAACTCCAAGACTAAATTAGGGAAGGTTAAAAAAAAGTACTCTCTTTTTCTCTCTCTTTATCTTTGTATGTGTATCTCTCCCTCTCTTTATCTCTCTCTTTCTGTGTGTATGTCTCTATCTCTGTCTCTGTGTGTATATCTCTCTGTCTCTGTTTCTCTTTCTGTCTCTCTGTCTCTTTCTGTGTGTGTGTCTCTCTCTGTCTCTCTTTCACTCTCTCCAAACATTCCATGCCTTGAAGTCTAGCCCATTTGAAGCTGCCAGGCTGGAGAGACCCTGACCCCATGAAGAGTTCATATAAACATAGATATACCTGAGGAGCCTCAGCTAATAATTCCAGTCACTAGACATGTCAGTGTGAAGCCTCATGATGACCCCAGCTTCAGGCAGAGGGTGGCTGCAATTCCGTGTGAGAACCTGAATAAGAATTTTTTAGCTAAGAAATTTCTAAATGCTTGAACCACAGAAACCATGAGACATAATAAATGACTTTTGTTGTTTCAAGCCCTTAAGTCTGAGGGTTATTTGTCATGCAGTAATAGATAATTAATTCAAGCAATTATCTCACTGGGTTGCTGAGGATTAAATTAGATTATGCAAGTAAAGGGTTTAGCATAATGACTGAAGCATAGTAAGCCTAAAAAAAATACTAGCTGTTAATATTGGATGAGGTTCTGAGCAAAACTGAGAAGGAAAGAGGGTTGGAAGTCAGTAACTATGAAAGCAAAGAAGAGTACATTGGCAGAGGTCTGGCTGAATTCCAGTGACGGCCTGCCAATAGTGGAGGAGTACTTTTTCAGCCCATCTGGTGCAGGTGAGTGGGAAAGTTAAGTTCATTTAAAGGAGCCTGGATAGATACCTCAGGATGTTATTACAGAGGGTCGATCCTTGTTTGTGGATCAGCATATGAAACTGATTTTGAAAAAATAATGTTTTCTTGCCATTTTCACCTTTTTTTTTTTTTTTTTTTACTTTCCACGTGTGGTAAACATGATTCACAACTGATTTAAAAGATCTGTGAATGTGCCAAGCAGCTATGTGCTCAAAACTATCACTCTTACTTCTGATTCTGATACTGTCCATGAAATGGGTTTTTATAAAGGGCTTGGGAGTTGATAAATCTCATGTGAAATTTGATGGTGCTAGAAGAAAAACACTGTATTGATTCTAAAAGGGGAATAGAATACAAGATAAAACCTTAATAAGGTTGATAGATAAATGCAACTTTCATTTCAGATTTCTCTGGTAAGAAAGGAAGTGAGGAAAAGAAAAAATCTACTAGCAATATAGGAAGTCAAAAAAAGAGCAAAATTGCATCCAAAAAAGAGCTCAAAGGAGACAACTAAACTTTGTTCTAAATAAAACATGGGATCCTCCCAGGCAGGCACATTTGAAAAAAAAAAATCAAAAAAAAAACAACACTGATCAATTAACTAGGACCAACCACCAGAGGAAGTACGTGAGTTCCCAGGTATATCTGAATTTCAAACATAAAAAGATGTTCTCAGGTTGAACTATAATTCAAAGTTATTTTGAAGTTTCCATACTTAAATCGCCCACTATGACCAATAAGATGAAACAATGCTTTGAAGCGCACAATCTTCTCTTCTTTGAAACATACTTTGATAGTGCATTGCTGGAAAAGATGCAATTGAAAGTTATGGAATTGGTGAAGAGATGAGTCACCATTTAATGTCATTTTTTTTTTGCGACCTGCCTGTGAGACAGGTCACGTTAAGCTCTATAAGGATCAATTTTTTTTTTTCTCTCATAGTTGTCTTGCCTTTGAGCTGATTCTTCTAAGTACATTAAGCAGTAGCTTTTAAACTTGTTATTTTTTACATTATTAACAGTAATAATTACATTTACCTTGTGACCCAAAAAGCACATACAGTCTCTATGCACATAACTGAAACTAAAGTTTTATGAAATAATACCTCCCCTAACCATATACAATGTTTTCTCTTTATTTTTTTCTATCTGTTCTCTACTTTATTCTGTTCTATTTCTTTTATTTTTTTAAGTTAATTTTCAATTACAGTTTACATTCAATATTATTTGGTATTAGTTTCAGGTGTACAGCATAGTTGTTAGACAATCCTATACATTACAAAGTGCTTCCATTATATTTCCAGTACCCACCTGGTGACATACACCATTACAATATTATTAACTACATTCCATGTGACTATTTTGTATCTACTAATTTGTACTTTTTTAATTCCTTCACCTTTTTCATCCAGACTCCTAACCCTATTCCCCTCTGGCAACCATCAGTCTGTTCTCAATATCTTGAATCTGTGGCCAAGTAATATTCCATTGTATATATGTATCACAACTATTTTATCCACTCATCTATTGATGGGCACTTGCGTTGCTTACATATCGTGGCTAATTAAATAACACTGCAGTAAACACAGGGATGCATATATTCTTTCAAATTAGTGTTTCAGGTTTCCTCAGATATGTACCCAGAAGTGGAATCACTGGGTTATTTCTTTTATTTTTAATGCTGGTTATGACTTAATTAACGGATTGGATTCTATAACCCACTAGTGGAAAGTAGAACAACACTTTAGGGGTATTGCCTGGTTCTTTAAAAGTTAATTTTGTTGCCTCCCCTATGAATTGTTCAAATTTTCAGTAAAAATTCCATCTGATTTGAGATGCTACCTGTCTGGAAATTTGTTTGAATTTCCATTCATTCACTCATTCATTAACTCAACAATCCTATATAATAAAAGACTAATATGCAAATTGACCAAACGGCAAAACGACCCGTCGCTATGACGCGCACTGACCACCGGGGGGCAGACACTCAATGCAGGAGCTGCCACCTGGTGGTCAGTACACTCCCACAGGGGGAGAGCCACTCAGCCAGAAGCCGGGCTCAAGGCTGGTGAGCGCAGCGGAGGTGGCAGGAGCCTCTCCCACCTCTGTGGCAGCACTAAGGATGTCCCACTGATGGCAGCAGTCAGACATCCCCCAAGGGCTCCTGGACTACAAGAGGGCGCAGGCTGGGCTGAGGAACCCCCCCGCAAGTGTACAAATTTTGTGCACCAGGCCTCTAGTACAGTGATGGCGAACCTATGACATGCGAACTCATTTTTTTTAGTTGATTTTTCTTTGTTAAATGGCATTTAAATATATAAAATAAATATCAAAAATATAAATCTTTGTTTTACTATGGTTGCAAATATCAAAAAATTTCTATATGTGACACGACACCAGAGTTAAGTTAGGGTTTTTCAAAATGCTGACACGCCGAGCTCAAAACGTTTACCATCACTGCTCTAGTACAAATATAAAAAAATAAAATTATTTAGATAAAGTGGTCAAAGAAGGATTTCCTGCAAAGATCATATCTAAAACAAAACCTATGCTACACTACCAACTGTCCCCCAATCATTGGTCTCCTTATTTTCCATTTTATTTTTAAAATTTAGAATAGTTTAATTTTATTTTATTATTATTTATATTTCATTGACTATATTGGAGTGACATTGGTTCGCAAACCCATACAGGTTTCAAGTGTACAACTCAATAAAACATCATCTGTATGCTGCATCCTGTGCTCATTGCCCCAAGCAAAGTCTTTCCATCCCCATCCCTCTTCTCTTTGCCCACCTCCACCTGCCTCTCACCACCCTCTCCCTCTGGCCGTCACCACACTGTTGTCTATGTTGATGTGTTATATACATATGTTTATTGGTTAATTCCTTCACCTTATTTAGGTAGAATCTTATTTTCCATTTTAATGTGATCTTAACTAGGGCTATGGTTTCCCACCTAAATATTCAATTTCTCAGCTTTCTTGGCAGCTAAGAGTAGGCAAGTGACTAAATTCTAGTCAATGGAATGTGAGTAGACACATTTGTGCCATTTCTGAGTATCTGGGTATTATTCTATTATTGTTGTTATTATTGTAAAAACACTTAGCATGAGATATACCCATTTAACAAATTGTTAGGTGCAACAATACAATTAGACATGCACTCCCTTCACCTTTTCCCCTGGTCAAGTAGTTGGCAGACATACACTCTGGGATTTGGAACCAAAGCTATGTCATGCATGAGAATGGCTGAGCTGCCTACCACTTGTGAATCACTGTAGGTTCACAAACAGACTCCTATCCACAGAGGGCAAGAAGAGACTGAAGAGAGCAGCTGGCCTGGACAGTGGCTCCCCATGTGGAAATGGTGGGCAGAATGCACAGTCAATGACAAGGAAAGGGATGAGGAACCTCCAATGGTCTGAGTTCAGCTCATAGGTCAACTGGCAATCCAACAATCACCAAGCTTTAGGCTCTCACATGAAAAAGACCAGTGTCCCAGACTCTCTTTGTTCTGTTCCCAAAATGAAGGAGTTAAATATGAAAGGAATGGGCCATCTGAAGAGTGGGTTATAGGTAACAGTTTAGGTGGTATTAAGGGTAGAGAAAACAGTAAGTGCAAAGCCCTCAAGGAAGGAAAGATTATCTACTTTTCCAGGGAACAAATGAAGGCTGATATACCAGGAATGTATTAAATGAATGCAGAATGGAACAAGTGAGATTGAATGAGATGGGTGAAAACAAAGCTGACAGAAGTGCTTTGAATAAGGATGATACTAACTTTGTCAAAGTGGATTGGGCAAACTCCATGATACCATATATGAAACATACTGAACAGTGCCTGGAATATAGTAGGCACTTGATTCTTACTAGTGCTTTCTCTCCCCTTTCTTTGGTTTACTCTGAATCTTCAAAAACCTGTGGCTTCCTCCCTTTTTAAAGACTTAAAATGGAATTTCTATAGTAGTTAAAACTGTCTAAGGACTTGTTTATCTCTTGAATTGATTAATTGTTTGGCTTCCAAACCCACACAGGACAGATACATGTAGTTCTTTGTCCTGGATTAAGGTTAATATTTCCCCCAATTCTATGGAAAGAACAGACCCAAACAGATATTGTAAATTTTATTTGCACTTATTTTTGTAAGTAGTCACATCATTGCTTTACTGACTATTTAGGACAGTTAATGTCAACATTCATTTTTGTTTTATTGTTATGAAGTAAAATTAGTTCTACACCAGTCAGTTCAAACCACAAACAACATAATCCAATTTAATTTCACTTTCATAGCATATTTCAGCTGTCTTTTATGCTATATCTGTCAGTAAATCAACTTTAATATTTAATACTTTAATATCTGCAAGCGAAAGGTTCTGTTTTTATTTTTATGTCAATATGTCCAGCTTGTATAGATCTTTAAAATGATTTGTAGCACATCCTATTGGTATGTAGAGATGAAAATATTAATAATAATAAAAGAAAATCTGTTTTCATTGATAGAAATTTCCAGCTATTTTCTCAAAAACTATTAAATGTAGTGAAAGGGGTATAAAGGTTTTAAACACAAACATGGCCTAATTAGCTGGATACATTTGGTATTATACCTCCAGGTTTGTAGACATGAAGCAAAATAGGCTGTTATTTTCCATGAGGATGACATTCGAGGAGCACTGTAATTTACCTTCTATTATAGTGAGCAGGGCTTGAATGAGAACTAACTGCAGGGCTTTAATTTATTAACATTCTAGAAAGATGTTTTCACATTTTATTTTAATGTACTAATGAAAATCTATAACAAACACGTTTAGATGCACTAATAAATTCTTTGGCAGGGGGTGACAAAATGAAAATGATTTAGGCAATTAGGATGAAACTTAATCCTTAACTTTAAATAATGACCATTTTTCAACTAAACTTAAAGAAAGAAAAAAAACAACAACACCCACTTATCTCTCACAAATCACTCAACTGAGCCATATACTCTAAAGGTCTAACACAGCTCATAAACCCTTTGAATAAGTACCAGAAATAAAAACAGGATGTAGCATTTTGGATGACTAGACCATTAATTAAGCCTCAAATTTAACCTTGTCACCTGAAAAAAAAAAATACAGTCCATTTAATTCCTCTCCAAAGTAATAGCAAGGATATTTTTATGGAAATAACTATCAATAGTAGTAATATTCAGCCACATGGAACCTTCCGGAAATGAATCATTCTATATAATTGAGGTTTCCTGATTGAACACACTTGATTTTGAACTTTATGATCTTTCTTAAATAGAATGTAAAGACCAGAATTTACTTTTCACTGATGATTCAAAGTCATCATTTTGAAAAACAATCATACTGCCCTGTTATGATACAGAGAAATTCTCAAAGACTACTAAGCTTGACCCTATACTAAATAACATTGGATGACCCTGAGCTTTGTAATTTTGAGTAATTGTATACTGTAATTTCTTTGTGTCCTTTTATTTGCCAAATGGCTCTGCTTTGTTGCTTTCAGAAAGGCAGTTCAATGTGATTTTGGAGTTCTGCAAAACACATTTTGAATCTTTGTGCCTTATAGCAATAGGACTTCAAAGCACATCCTTATCTTCTGGGCTTCAGTTTTCCTATATAAAAACAGCATATTATACCATTAATATGAAAAAAATGAGATGAATGCTTAGAGTAGTAGTTGCTCTATAGTTTATTTTCTCATTTTTATATGCAGTTTCCATTCAGAACTTTTTAGTAACATGAGGTAGCTAAGGTTATCTTCTTGAATGTTGCTATAACTCCAACCAAAGACAAAGAAATGTGTTTTAGTTGGTCAAAGTGGTCTAACTGCATATAAATTTTAACTTAATTTAATCTCTAATATACTAAAATATGAGGGCCAGAGAAATTTAAAAGGTTTTTTAAAGTCGTAATGCAAATGGGAGAATCTACAGGTACTAGGTATTTTTTATGTTTTAATTTCTATACTTTTATTGAATGTATTGGTATTACATTGATTAATAAAATTTTACAGGTTGAAGGTGTACTTTTCATCTACATCATGCTTAATCCATAGCTTCAACATACACCAGGTTGTGTGGGAAAGCCTGTAGGTATTTAGGGCTTGCATCTTGGTTCCACCCCTGATGAGCCAAGATAATGAATAAATTAGATACAAGATTAATTCTTAAGGGAAAGCTGCTATCTTCAGAGTCTTCTATCTTTCCAACTGAGTCCACAGATCTGAGCTCTAGTCCTGGTTTTGCTATACTCTCTGTGTGAGCTAGGACTGCTTGATGAATTTTTCCAGACTTTAATTTCTTCATCGGTTTTAAATGGCAATTGAATCAGATAAAGGGTTCTTTCTAACTCTGGCATTCTTGCATTTTACTGTAATGATCCACATGCTAGAGTTGCCTAAATGCCCATATCAATTTTCTTAATGCCTAGTTTAATCTTTAACAGTCACCTAGTGAATTTTAAGAACTGAAAATGCATATTGAGTTCAGCACTCCTTTGTCTAATGTCTTCATTATAGTTGGAAAGAAAATGCAAAGGATCATACTATTGTTCTAGTTATACATGCTGAAAAAGGTTATGATCAAGTGTTACAAAGTGCCTACTTTCGGATATACCAAGAAGCTTAATATCAGAAACAACCAAGATCTAGTACAATTCCATTTATAAAGAAATGAGAGGCCTGATGCACGCAATTCATGCAAGAGTGGGCTTTCCTTCCCCTGGCTGCTGGAACCAGCTTCTCTCTAGCACCCGGGACCCAGGCTTTCCTCGCAGCCCCGGCTTCGTTTGGAAAGTTGTCTGAAGGGACATCTGGTCTAATTAGCATATTACGCTTTTATTATTATAGGTAATTAACTACTAATTTAGCACTTAGTGCAACTCTGGAATGCTTATAAACTGATTAATCAGAGAAGTGATTGGTATGTTTTAGTTGGTTATTATCAAGTATGCTTTCCAGACTCAATATTCATGACTTATTTTTTAACGACAGGAGTATTTGAGCAGCAATATTTATTCTGTTTGAAAATGAAGACACACACACACACAAAGCTATAATTTTCTGGGTTTGTGTCTGTCAGGGACATAATCAACTATCATTTTATTTTATTTTATTTATTATTGATTTATTTCAGAGAGAGAAGAAGAAGAAAGAGAGATCAATCTGTTGCTTCATTCACTCAATAATGCACCCACTGGCTGATTCCCACATGAGCCCCTACTGGGGATCAAAATAAACCAAAACCCAGCCAGGCCAACAACCATTTTAAATAGGCTCTCCTCAATAGAAATTTCAATCACAAAATAAATGACAATATATTTTATATTTGGCTCAAACCAACTAGGAAAGTAGCAGACTATGTAGAAACAATATGTTAAAAAAAAAAAAAACTAAAGAAATTCTATTACACATGAACTTGTAAGTTTATCTGTCACCTCTTTGAAAAAATGCCTGTGGGTTATAGAACATAAGTCACTATGCTTCTTCCTTCTTTTTAAAGTTATACTTTTATAACTTTATCAGGGGTCATTGGAGAAGGCCTACTTTGTCTTTCTTGAACAACTGATTGTATTTGTCATTTTTGCGTTTAGCCATTTTGGTTGATGTTGGAGGAATACCTAATTTTTTAAAAAAAAAGCTTTTTGGAGTATTTTTGGAATATATATAACCACTGTAAAAAATATTTCTTATTGAACTTAAGAATCCAGTAATTGGAATCCATTTTTCAAAATATTCCTTCAGTATCAACAAACATAAATTAAGAAGCTTGGGTCAGAATTCCTAGCCTTACCTGGGTTTGAATCTCAGGCATACCACTATGTGCTGATTAACAGGAAGCAAGTTCCTCACATGTCAAGTGCCTTGGTTTTTCCATTTGTAAAATAGGGATAATAATAGCACATACCTCATAGGATTTTTGAGGGGATGAAATTCAAAAGTGTGTATAGCAAGATAAGAAAACTACCTTTGCCTAATGCTAAATAAATGTTAATTGTGGGAGTAGTTGTTATTGAGGGTTTTTTGTTTGTATAACCGGCTTTCTAGTTAAAACAAGCAATGCAGCATAAGAATCCTATATAATAAAACCCTAATATGCAAATCTACTGAACAGCAGAACTACTGGTTGCTATGATGTGTACTAACCATCATGGGGCAGGTGCTCAATGCAGGAGCTTCCCCCTGGTGATTAGTGCACTCCCACAGGGGAAGCACTACTCAGCCAGAAGCCTGGCTCATGGCTCACAGCTGGCGAGTGCAGCAGCAGTGGCAGGAGCCTCTCCCACCTACACTGCAGGATGGCAGTAAGGAGCTAGGGGTCCCTGACTATGAGAGCCCCGGACTGAGAGAGGGATGTTTGACTGCCGGCTTAGGGGGATTGGGCCTAAGCTGGCAGGTGGACATCCCCCAAGGGGTCCTGGGCTGAGGGACCCCCCCTCACGCAGTGCACGAATCCATGCACCAGGTCTCTAGTAAGTGTATAATCCTTTCATATATATTCTCGGGTTCAAATTCTAACTTGGCCACTTACTAGTTGTGTGAAGTTGGTAAAGATTCTTAACCACTCTATATCTCAGTTTTCCATCAGCCAAGTCTGGATGATAATAATTGCACAAACTTCTTGGTGCTATTGTAAGGACCAAATAAGGTTGTATTTAGTATATAGTAAACTTTCAGCAGAGTAGTGTTAGCTGTTACAATCATTTTTAAAAATATTTTTTATTAATTTCAGAGAGGAAGGGAGAAGGAGAGAGATATAGAAACATCAATGATGAAAGAGTATCATTGATTGGCTGCCTCCTACATGCCCCACACTGGGGATGGAGCATGTGCCCTGATAGGGAATCGAACCATGACTTCCTGGTTCATAGGTCAATGCTCAACCACTGAGCCATGCTGGCCGGGCTATAATAATTATTATTGTTAGTTATAAGTACAAGTAAAGTACATAAATATTTGTCTCTGAACTTTGTGAATTTTACTAGACAGTCTTTATATATAAAATTCTGTACCATTATCCTCTTAAATGTCATATAAACTGTCATGTTTTCCCTCAAAAAATAGGGGGGCTGCATTTTAGTTATTGTCCTCTGTAATTGGGCTGAATAGCAAAGCTCACACTAGGACCCTCTAAGAAAGAATCCATTGACAAGTCTTCTGGACCTTCCTTGCTAGATAAAAACCAAGTTTGCCACTGAAATGCCAAGAAGAAGTCTTTTTCCTAACCCTGAATTTGCGATATCCTGACTTCATTTCCCAACACCAACTTTTAAAATCCCCTTAGAATAGGAAATTTACTAAAGCTCTGGTGAAAAAGAAAAATGACCTAAAGGTTAACTTTGTGTCTCTAAAAGAAGGAGGCTGTCTTTCTATTAAGCTGATAAGAAACTGTAATTCCAGTTAAGTGATTAGTTATGTCATCTGACATAGGGCACATCTTAGCCATAATAGGCCACAGGGTAACATGCCCTCAGATCCAGAAAGAGAGAGATTTCAGACTCCTATTTCTTGACAAATATCAGAGCTGTTGATGAATTTCAAGGTCTCATGTGGGTTTTGGGAATGAGATTATTGTGAAGATAAAAATGTATTTGCTGCCTCTGGAGAAGATGGCAATAAATAAAGTAATTAACCTACTTTTATCTCTAATTCTGACTGAAGGCAAGTTTAACTAGCACAATTATGTTGTTTGGGTTCCACATTTTCTCAGAGGATTGTTGGGACTGAGGAATTTCTTATACATAAGAATCGTGTTTATTGTATCCTCCCAACCACACCTGCTGCTGCATGTTAGTAGTAAACGAAGGTATATGACCTTTTCTTTGACCATATAGAGCTCTGAATGGGCTCTGCTGACCCACATTCAGAGAACATTTCTTGACCTGCCCATTTTCTGAGCCCACCACCTGGCCCCAGGTTCTCTACCCTCTCCTCCAGGGGTCCATAGGGAAGTTAGTGGACCTTACTTCATCTAACCCATGCACATCCTTTGGATCTGGTTGCCCTAATTTTCTGAGTGTACAATTGGAATGCAACGTCTTAAAACAAGATCACAAAATTAAATTCATTCTGCTAACATTTATTGAGCTCCTTTTGTGTATAATAGAAAGCAAATTATATTGCTTGCCATAGAGTGAAAACAAACATTTCTTTGTTTGAAAAACATGAAATGTTTTTCATGACAAAAACATTTCTGGAGAAATGTAATTTGTTGTAGCCCTGACATGGGTTGTTAAGAAATGGTTGCCTAAGGACCAGAGAGGCTCAGAAAATTTGTTCGGGGCTGTTCAACTTCAAATCCTGTTTCCACCACCTGTTAGTTGTGTGACCAAGAAGAAGTTACTGAACTTCTCAGATCCCCAGCTTCATTGCCTTAAATATGAGGATACCATTATAATCTAGCTCACAGGGTTACTGTGAGAACTGACTGTAATAATTAATAAAAAGCACTTAGCACATATTATTATTGTTTTCAGCATTATCGTTAATTGACCAGAAGCAAGGCAGATCTGATTGCTCTAATCCAATAATCAGCATGGATCAATCCCAGTGTGCTTTGGCTTCTCAGCAGTCTGAGAAGTATTTGCCTATTCTTTATCTCTCAATTTAAGTTTCTCACCCTTGTCACAACATTGGGGTTTTGTAAAACATGACTCGTATTTGAAATGAAAGCTCTGTTTGCATAGTTTCCTCAGGAAGGAACCCCAGCAGATTAACTAAATTCATATTACTGAGTACCCTAAGCCACGTGCTTGTCAAACCACCCCTGGTGACTTGAGAGATAGAGGTAAGATCATTACTTAGGGGAAACGGAATGTGTTTTGTTTTTTTTATTAACCTGCTCATTATATTTGATCAGCAAAATGGCATTGTGTTTCCTTCATTGTTAATGGTTGGCTAAGGAAATGAGGCACCTTTGAAAGCTGCCTTTTATCATTTACTTTTAACATCACACAGAGACTAATGAGAAGGAAAGGAAGCAATAACATGCACTAACAGTCTATCCAGGCTTTGAACCTAAACATATGCAAGTAGTCATTTAGCTTTTACTAAATCTGAATGAAGTCAAGCCCTGTATGTACAGAAAACACATGTCCCAGATGTCCCTAACATTCTTGATTTCAAATATTCTATGCCATTGTCCCAATGAGGTCATTCATATTTGTCAAATAACAGAACTGATGTTTTAGCTCAGAAAATATGGGAACTCTATTTCTTTTTTTTTTTTTTTTTTTTTTTTTTTATTGCTTTAAGTATTACAAAGGGTATTACATATGTGTCCATTTTATCACCCCGCCCTAGACAGTCCCCTAGCCTCCCCTATCCCCCAGTGTCTTATGTCCATTGGTTATGCTTATATGCATGCATACAAGTCCTTTAGTTGATCTCTTACCCCCCTACCTCCTGCCCCCCAACCCTCCCCGGCCTTCCCGCTGCAGTTTGACAATCTGTTTGAGGCATCTCTGCCTCTGTATCTATTATTGTTCAAAAGTTTATAATGGTCTCTATTATCCATGAATGAGTGAGATCATGTGGTATTTTTCCTTCATTGACTGGCTTATTTCACTTAGCATAATGCTCTCCAGTTCCATCCATGACGTTGCAAATGGTAAGAGTTCCTTTCTTTTTACAGCAGCATAGTATTCCATCGTGTAGATGTACCACAGTTTTCTAATCCATTCATCTACTGATGGGCACTTAGGCTGTTTCCAGATCTTAGCTATGGTGAATTGTGCTGCTATGAACATAGGGGTGCATATATCCTTTCTGATTCGTGTTTCTGGTTTCTTGGGATATAATCCTAGAAGTGGGATCACAGGGTCAAATGGGAGTTCCATTTTCAGTTTTTTAAGGAAACTCCATACTGTCTTCCATAGTGGCTGCACCAGTCTGCATTCCCACCAGCAGTGCACAAGTGATCCTTTTTCTCCACATCCTCTCCAGCACTTGTCGTTTGTTGATTTGTTGATGATAGCCAGTCTGACAGGTGTGAGATGATACCTCATTGTTGTTTTGATTTGCATCTCTCGGATGATTAGTGACTTTGAGCATGTTTTCATATGTCTCTTGGCTTTCTGAATGTCCTCTTTTGAAAGGTGTCTATTTAGGTCCTTTGCCCACTTTTTGATTGGATTGTTTATCTTCCTTTTGTTGAGTTGTATGGGGAACTCTATTTCTATATAACTTAATACACAGCCTTGAACACCTATATTTTTCATTCACTGCTATATAGTTGATGGGAAAAAAAAAAGCCCACAGAGATTGAAACTGCAAAGCCTGACCAAGTATGGATATAGCAATGGTGCAGAAACTTTTGTTGCTGTGACCTTTAGAATAGATTAAATGCAATTTTCAAAAGCTTTCTAAGGTACCTACTGAGAGGGAAAATAAAAAAAATGCAAGCACTTGCAAGGGATTCTGTGAAGTGGCCATTTTTTTTCTTATAAACTGACTGGAGGGGAGAAGATGACACTTCGATTTCCTGCCAGGAGGCCAGGTTTTCAAAGCCTGTCTTCTCATGAACTTCAGGCCAGTAATGATACCAAAGAACCAGACTGGATGTAGCACTCACTAGAGTTGATACACTCCAATGAGTCATCAGAAAGTTGATTCCTTAGGCCACCTTGAGGGGTGGTCTGGTCATTTTCTGAGGCAGTGGGGAGCCTGGCCAAAGCCCCAGTCAGGACTGCGTTCTGTGCACTCTGACTCCAAAGGCCCTGGTTTATCAAGCACCAAACCAATGAGAGCTGTCACTTGGAGATGAGAAGCTATATGGGCTTTTAAAGGACAGAGAACTGCTTGTCTTTTGAACAGAGGTGGTACACTATTTGCACACTATTTGGATATGGAAGAGGACAAAAATGTCATTCTTTTTCGAAGTAAGTGATTTTTGCAACTCTGATTGGGCTTCTCTGACCCACCAGGCCTTGATTTCAGATGATCGCTGCTGTTCACATCTGCTGCAAACTGCACTGCTCATTCACAGAAGAGTAAAGCTGCTCAATTTCATCAATTTTTGTTCCAGTTTTGGGAGCTAGTAAGAAAAAAGGGTCCCATTCAGAATAAGACATGTTTCTGAGAATTAACGTACATGTGTTTCAATATTTTTAAAAGTGTGATATCATTGTTTAAGAAATTTCCTAAAAAATGGAATAAGTTCAGTAAATTCCAGCCTACTGACAAAATGAAGAATTGATGGCATTTGTGATATACATTTTTTAAAATTGCTTAATAAAAAGTTTCATTTCTTTTTAAGTGCCTGAAATTCTAAGTGAGCTGAAGGATAAATCAGTGAAGATTTTAAAATTTAATCAAGCTATTTCCAATTTTGATTTGCCTAACCCATAATGGTACTAATTGAAGAGCTATATATCCATTTTCTTATATTTAGGTTTGGAACAAAAGGGAAAGTTGAATTCATGTTAAATTCAGGAAAATTAATTGAAGAATACACAAAGAAGGAACTTTAAAGAGCTGATTAGAATTTATGTGCAGACAATTTACTAAATTGTAAGCAAGTTGAGTTGTTAATTCCTTTAAAAATTCTGCATGTTTTATTTTACTGCATCTATATCTCTCAGATCATTCCACTTAGGAATTAATATTATGAGTCATCTACTATTCATGCTGTTATAGCTGGTAGATTTTCCATGTCCTGGGCCCGTGGTTGGCAAACTGCAGATCGCGAGTCACATGCGGCTCTTTGGCCCCTTCAGTGTGGCTCTTCCACAAAATACCACGTACGGGCACGCACATACAGTGCTATTGAAACTTCGTGGCCCATGCGCAGAAGTCAGTATTTTGTGGAAGAGCCACACTGAAGGGGCCAAAGAGCCGCATGTGGCTTGCGAGCCGCGGTTTACCGAGCTGCAGTTTGCCAACCACTATCCTAGGCTATTTGACAAAGTTTGTTTCAAACTGTTAGAATGAGAAAGAGCTGTCCTAGACAAAGAACTAAGCTTTCATTCAATTTACTACGGACCCTATTCCGACCTTGAATTTGAGTTCCTATAATTAGGCCCTTGTTTTCTCTATTTGTGCAGAAGCTATGACTTAGTGCCTATCTGAACCCTTGTTTTTCTTACCTAGGATTCAGTTCTGTTTTTACCAATGCAGTGGGTTGAATAATGAACCAAAAAAGACAGGTTCAAATCCTAATCCCCCATACCTGTGAATGTGACCTTACTAAAAATTAGTGTCTTTGTAGATGTAATTCAGGACCTCAAGATGAGATTCATTCTGGATTTAGGATGGGCCCTAAATCCAATGACTGGTATCCTTATATGATATATGAAAGAATTTGAAACACAGGGAAACACGGGAGAAACAGAGAGAGGCTACAGAAGAAAGAGGCAGAGGTTAGAGTAACATATCTGTAGAGTGCAGTCGGAAGTGCAAGGGCAGAGCAGGGTGATGGGCCAAGTGCAGAGGGTAACGGGGGCAGAGAGCCCTGGGTAGCTGGCTGTGGACTTCAGGCCCTTGCATGACCACTCCCTTGTGCACTGACCCATGGAGACGACATCTGGGCCTCAGCTGTGTTTCAGCTCCAGGTCTGGAAGGGCAGCAAAACCAGGCTGAGTGATGCCATGGCTGACATGGGGACCAGCTGCAATGACTGGTACCCCCTCCCCTGGTGCCAACTAATGGGTGGAGACCAAGACCCTGAGGAGACACAACAGGAAAGCTGATGAATATTCTATCGAGACCCTCCCCTGAGACCGCAGATAAAAGCTTTCAGGATGTAAGAACCAGCTCCACTCTCTCTATGAAGTATACCCTCACCTTTCTTCACTCCCTTCTTTACCCTTTCCCCAGGGTTTGTTCTCTCTCTCTCTCTCTCTCTCTCTCTCTCTCTCTCTCTCGCTCTCGCTCTCGCTCTCGCTCTCACTCTTTCCAAATTCCAAGGACCCTTCTTTTGCTGTGACTTGTATCCTGAGCCCATCTATTCTACGGCTCACTTCTTCTACCCCTGTGACTTTCTAAATAAACCTTCTTTACGGTTTGAGTCTTGCCTCTAAATTCTTTTCTTAGCCAGTACTCAAGAACTGACATTGCTGAGCAAAGGTTGGAACCTGCTGCCATTTTTCTGCTGCTAACACATCTACAAACCAAGGAATGTCAAGTATTGCCAGTGGCTACCAGATGCAATAGAGAGACATAGAACAGATGCTCCCTCATAGCCTCCAAAAGAAACCAACCCTTCTGACACCTTGATTTCAAATTTCTGGCCGCCAGAACCTGAAGGAGTAGATTTCTGTTGTTTTAAGCCATAAGATTTATGGTAATTTGTTATGGCAGCCCTAGGAAAGTAACATAACCAGTCACCAGTACCTTATAATACCTGATGCCAAGAGCTGCCTAATATTAACCAGTGTATACATGTATCTTTTCATATTTTCTGTTCACACAGTCAGCCTGCTTGCCTCCAATACACCTTGTTGCTACCCCATTATGGACCTCATTGACATCTACATATCCTTTGAACATGATGTGCTTCTAGATAGCCAAGATTCCTAGTGGGCCTATTGCTCAATGGCTCAGTCCCACTGAGGAAATTTTTTTGCCTCAAGGAAGAAATATACAACCTAATTATTACATCTGAAATAAAGAATATGATTGACTTGCATTATAATACTTGTCCATCCCCAGTCTGGCCAGTCATGACCAGGAGGATGGGATCAAATGAATGACTGATCATTCAACAGTATCATGGAAACAAAATTTCAGAAGAAATAGGGAGAGGAAAAAGAATTATTAGCAGAGGCAGTAACTGGCATTTCCACTAACTTCATCTTGGTAGGTGTATTGGTCGCTGACTGATACAACTTTTCACTGACCAAGTTCTCATCAGGAAAATGATCTCTCCACTAGTTCTGAAATATAACCCATTTGTTTGGTGTGAAATGACATCTGCATGCTGCTAATTTCCCCTGTTGTCGTGGGGTTTACAGCCTAGCAGGAATGACATTCATTAAATATGTAATTGCATGTTTAATTTAAAAAGAAAAGTTCAAAATAGGTTGGAGGCATATAACCAGACAAAACTAACCTAGAATCTCAGAGATCTGAACATGCCAAACACTCAGAGGCAAGAAATAATATAATATGCTTGAAAAACTGATAGAACACTATATTTCTGGTCTACCTTATTAGTAGGGCTAAACTATCCCTAGAGTTAAAGTTACAAGTAGACCTGCCCCTTCCCCAGAAAATACTTAAAATAAGTTTGAAAAGGGTAAAACTGGACCACAGATAACTTTCTAACAGAACAAAACAAAGTTGAAAACTCTTTAAAGAAAGGCAACAAAATCTGTACACTTGACAACATAAAATTCAGAATGTACATCATCCAATCAAAAAGTGAAAAGGTGTTGAAAAACAACACATAACCAGGAGAAAAATTAATCAGTAAAATAGGTTTAAAAATAATAAAGATAATGGAATTGGTAGACAAGGATATTAAAACAGCTATTAGAAATAAGTCCAAGTATTTAAAGAAAAAACATAATGAAAGTAAGAATGAAATAGATGCTATTTTTAGAAGGACCAAATGGAAAGTCTAGAGCAATGAAAACTTTAGTAACTAAAAGAAAACTAGTAAGGCAGGACCACTGAATGCACGTGGAAGAGGGGTGCAGCACGTGGCTGGAGAGTCATATGGGCAACTTCTGGAAGAAGTTGAAAGCCTTGATTTCAAGGTATGTTCTGGAACTTTACCCTAAGAGTTTGGGGAAGCCATTAAATCAGTTTTAATTCCTTTAAAAATTCTGCATGTTTTTAAACAACAACCAAAAGTGGGACATCATTTATTTAATGGGTGTGATGATAATGAAGTTCTTTCTAATTGGCCTTTCACAAATAGAAAATAAAATGGAGCTCTTTCCACTTCATATTTGTAAGTCAATGTGGGTTCCACAGGCTGAAGTTTCTTCACTCATCGACAATGCCCTGAAGCAGGAACTAGGAGGCACTCTTCTTGCTAGCATTCATTCACTATTTATTGAGTGTCTGATATAAGACAAGCATTATTCATGAAATGGAATAGAGCTTTGAACAAAACTGTCTAAGGACTTTATTCTCATGGAGTTTACACTTATAACAGAATATGTTCACAGCCATTTTCTCAGTAAGAATTGGCTCAATTAGATTATAGTATTTTTAGCTCAGTGTACAACAGCTTGTAGAGCCTGTAAGTGATGGAGCACCATTCACCTTCTTGAATATTTAGAAAACTGGTTGGTTGTGTTTAAATGGAATAAACTAACATAAATAATCAGAAGCCACCTCATTGTATTGCTCTATTCATGTTTAATCCCCTAATTTAGTCTAATTTTGCTGCCAAATCTGACTAGATCATAGCAGAAAAAAATATCTAGAGATGCATCCAGTTCCAGTTCTTGGTAATTAAATTAATGGCTATGTAAATTCAGTTATCATCTTCAAACTTCAACAATGGCCACAATTAATTCAGCAAAATGTTATTAGATTCTTCAATGTGCCAGGCACTGGGTCAGGCACTGAAGCTATAGAGTACTATCCTCCGGGAATTCACAGCTTTGGGAGAGACAGTCAAGTGAACGGAAAACTACAAAGCAATAGCATAGGTGTGCTTTGATGGAGATAACAAAGAACATTATGTGGGCATATAGGAATAACTTTGATTCAAAATAAAATTACTTTGAACTATAATTTGAAAGATAAGTAGAACGTATAAAATGGCTTGGTACTCTAAACAGCTCTTGCAATCCCACAGCCAAAGTGACTGGTACATGCGTAATTCAAAAGTAAGGACTAGAATATGCTTACAGAAAGGACAGAGGGTATAGCTACCTAATTCACACAAAAAGTGCACTGCTAGATGCATGGGAGAAAGAACATCCTATCTTTGAAATGTTCCATTTATTCCACCAAGAAAATCCAAAGAGAGGGCCAGTGGACTGGTGATATGACCAAGGAATCATCTAAAGTCTTAATATTCAAGTCTGCCCACAAATAAAGAGCACCTGCCATGGCCTGGGAGCTGGGTGGAAACGCAGAACCTCAGGACACACGCTGGACCTCGTCCATCAGAATGTGCAGGTTAACAAGATCCCTGCATGAATCCTGTGCACACAGAGAATTTGTAACCTATCTAGAGCAGATCTCTCGGTTCTGGAGGCATGTTAGAATCCCTGAAGAGAGTTAAAACATATCAAGGCAGAATTTGTCCTTCAGAGAGTCCAGTTTAAAGAATCAAATACATCACTAGATTTTTTAAAACTTGCATGACTGGGGAGATGATTTTTCCAGGCATCAGATAGAAAGTAAAGGCGAAATAGATGGTATGTGAAGAGCTTGGTTTTGACATATTAGTTTATGATACTTGTGGGACATAAAAAAGGTATGGTAAATTAATAAATGGATAGACATATGAATCAGTGAGTGAAGTATTTATATAAGAGTTTTCAGTAATGAACTATACAAGGCTGTAATAGAAGAGAAGGGTCTAGGATAAAGACATAAAAATATGGAGAAATTTTGGAGTCAAATGTAGAGGTGATCACTGAAGGTACAGAAATAGGTGAGAATGTAAATAGAATGCAAAAAGTAAAAATCAAGAATAGAACCTGTTGTATCATCAACTTTCAAAAGGTAGGCCAAGTAAATTGAGATCAATAAGATTAAGTTAGAGCATTCAGAAAAGAAGGCATTCAAAAGGGAAACATGTACACAAAGGGAAGAGACAGTTTCAAAAGCCCATATAAATAGTGTTAAATATTGCAGCAACATCAGAAATAGAATTGAATATGATCATTGGTTTTACACCTAAGAATTAAGATATGACCTTGGCAAGAGAATGAATGAGAGGAAAGACAGGTTGTAATTCTCTGAGAAATGAATGGATAATGAGGCAGTAGAAATACATATTTCTCTTTCAAAAAGCTCAGCATTAAATGGAAATTTTAATATATAGTAATAGCTAGAAAAAGTTGTAGAATTTAAAACCCTAAGCTCCATGTAGAGACTCCACAAACTTTTCAGAGGCTAACATATAGGATCCACTAATTGTAGTGTTTCTAGAGTAAACACACGTGCCTCATAAGCATATGTATTTTTCATTATAAATGTTTATTATACATCTAGTACCTTGCTGGGGAACAAAATTGCCTATGCAAACATGTTAGACATTTGTTCTATGTAGACACAGCTATCATAATGTTCCACACAAGAGATTAGTGCAATAACGTGGTCCCACATTTTTAGTTTTCTCTTAAAGTAGATTGGCTAATTAAATATTTAGATGAAGAGAAAGAAACATGACACTCAGATGGTACCTCCATATAAACACTGTGGTTTGGTCATAACTTTTTACAACTTACAGCTGTGGGACTAGGAAAGCTATTCTTTGGTACAGCTTAATCTATGACAGTGGGAAAAAAAACAGACAAAGAAAACAAAAAGCAATAGGAAATTAATTTAATATCAGTGATTCTAAATATTTAGCTCTAATTAGTGAACTGTATTTTTATATTAATTTTATTTTTATTAATTAATCACCTAATTTCATCAATTGCCTAATTTAAGATGGTGTAATAATCCTATAAGGGAGGTAGGAAAGGCATTATCACCAAAGTTTTATAAATTTGGAAACTGAAGAGAGGAAGGACAAGGCTTAGAATACAGGTAACAAGTTGAAGAATACAGAAGAGTCACTCCTTGTTTACTTTTAAAATAGGATCAAATATTCATAGCATATCCTTGCAAACTCTCAGAACTGATCCAATGCTCAATGAGATCATGTAAGCTAATGCATAATCTAAAGTATCTGAATTTAAGTCTCAGCATCATTGAGTCACTAGTGGCCCGGTGCACAAATTTGTGCACAATGAAAGGAAATTAATTTGAAGAAATATTTTAATATCAGTATTTGCCCTTTCTCTATAGAAGTGGTTCACACTTTCTCTAATAGAAGTGTGAACCAAATTCATAACTGACAATGACAGATCGAAACATACGCATGCAATTGGCGCCAGCGAGAGTTTTATTTGTATTGCACATGCATGAGTCAACTTAGCCTTTTATATATATGGAATAAACTTGCTTAATTAAACCTGCTTTCTGATGTAGCTAAACTTTTTCCAGCCCCGTGAAGCACCCCAATTTCTCTTTCAGGTAATTGTCAGCAACACAGCAGTAAATATCAACATGAAGCAGATTATTATTGTAGATCACGCAGGGAGAACAAAGTGTTAAATATTTACCTGCAGTAGTGTTTGACTATATTTTGTGCAGTGAGAAAACCTGAAGTCATTTTCAAGGTCCACTGTTTCTTACTTCTTTTCAGTCGGGTCAAGTTTCTAAACTTTCTAAATCTCCATTTTCTGGCTAATGAACAGAAAATAGGATTCCACTGAGTCTCCTATCTACCTACTCCAGGACTTCTGTGAGGATCAGATGAGATGGAGCATGGGAAAATGCTTCACAGACA
This sequence comes from Myotis nattereri, assembly GCF_964212035.1. Classification (NCBI taxonomy): domain Eukaryota; kingdom Metazoa; phylum Chordata; class Mammalia; order Chiroptera; family Vespertilionidae; genus Myotis; species Myotis nattereri. The sequence goes on from NC_138088.1 coordinate 24,164,351, forward strand.
TTTGGTTAAAGTGTGAAATGTTTGCACCTGACTATAAAGCAAGTTGTGTTCCTGGGCTGAAGAAACTGCAAGGAGGTTAGTTGTCACTAGGGAGAGGAAGCAGGCGTTGCTACATGACGTCATTAGCCAGCACCCACAGTGGCTGTTTCCGGGCTGGGCTGGGCTGTGGACTGCATTTTGTGCCATGGGGTCTTGGCAGTGTAGGCTGCGAATTGGTGGGCTGTTGCTCTGGGGTGGTGGCAGGGCCTATGTCGCACTTGAGGGAAACCAAGTGTTGCTTTGTGGATGCCAGGTCCATGGTGCCATTTCTCTGTGCACATCATGGCAGCTCCTGCGTTGTGCATCTGCCCCCTGGTGGTCAGTGCGCATCATAGTGACCAGTTGGATGGGTGGAAGGACACCTAGCATATTTGCCTTTTATATATACTAGAAGCCCAGTGCATGAAATTTGTGCATGGGTAGGGTCCCTAGGTCTGGCCAGCGATGAGGGCCGATCTGTGGGGTGACCAATGTGGTGATCGGAGCCCCCTGCTCGCATCCACCTTGGCCAGCCTGGCACCACCCATTTGCTGGCCCTGCCCCCGCTGCTGCCACTGGTTGCCTGCCTCTGCAGGGTGACTGGTGGGGCAATCATGGGGCCCCTGCTGGCACCTGCCTTGGCCGAACTGGTGCTGCCCACTCGCTGGCCCCACTCCCGCCACCGATGCAGGTCGCCTCCCTCTGTGGGGCGACTGACAAGGCTATCGGGGGGCCCTGCTGGCACCTGCCTTGGCTGGCCTGGGGCCTGCAGGCTCAAGGGCAGCTCCTGTATTGAGTGTCTGCCCCCTGATGGTCAGTGTGCATCATAGTGACTGTTTGTTCTGCTGTTCGGTTGATTTGCAAACTAGGCTATAATTATATAGGATAGATATTTTCAGTACCATGAGCACCTGACACATACCCCGGAAAACAAATCTGAGAATTAAATAGAAAGGATATGTCTATGAAGACAACACCCTGTGATATTTTGTAATGTTGCCCAATGCAAAGAATCACATATCTATCCTAATCATTCCTTAGGTTTCCGTCAATAATTTATTATACCTGCATTTTTGTTTTTATTGTGAATAAACTTAGGGTAACTTCTTGGTTGTCCAGGTAAAGCCTCTTCCTAGAATAGGTTGGTTGGGATAACCTTGCTAGGAAAAGACCTTTCAATTTCTGAACAGGCAACAGCCCCAATAGCATACATATTAGGTCAATTTTCTAGGTAGTTGTTTAGGGATCAAGGAACCTTAATGATCCAAATTTAGACCTTACTCTCCAACATTATACCAGATTCTTCCTGTGAAGGAGAAGACATCTATATTTTACAATTTTATTGAGATGCTACTATGTTGCCCTTTTTGCTGAGAGCCAGAAGGTTGTGACCACGTATCCTCCATCAGCCTCCTGAGTCCCAGAGCTATGAACTGGTTCTAGAAGCCTTAGCTACATGGGCATAAGAACGGTGAGCCACTACCAAAGGTAATGATCACAGAGACTCCCTCACTTCAGACCACACTCTTTAGACTACTCTAAATACCACACCTGATTTTCATTTAGAATCTGAACAAGAACTAATTCTACTGGGTCTCACCTACCATCAAAAATTACTGCCTCTATACCTTGCTCTCTTTTCCTCCTTTACTATTCCACTTCTTCCAGATATATACAGTGTACCAGATGGAACTCCATGCCAAATAAATTCCAACTCTGTGTGTGTGTGCATGTGTGTGTGTGTGTGTGTGTGTGTGTGTGTGTGTGTGAGAGAGAGAGAGAGAGAGAGAGAGAGAGAGAGAGAGAGAGAGAGAGAGAGAGAGAGTGTGTTAGTTAGTTAGTTAGTTTAAGAGCTTGGACTTTAAAGCCAGATAGAACTGGATTTGAATATAGGCTCTATTACTTCCTAACTGTAACCTTGGGCAAATTATTTAACCTCTCTGAGTCTTTGTTCTTCCCAACTGAAGAACAAAGGTAATGGCATCAACTTCTTCATTTTTTGGTGATGATTAAATGGCACCATGCATATAAATCACTTAACACTGTATCCAACACATAATGGACAATATATAGGTTTGCACCTCAGTTTTAGCTGCTCTTGGGGCTGACTGCCACTGTTTGAAGTGCCACCCCAGGGCCCCTAAAATGAATTTTGTGTCTGATCCATAGGTTTTACTTGGAATTAGACTGTACCTGACATCTACATATTTTCACAAGAGAAATTTATATGCAGCCAGAAACTTATTTTTGTTCCTTTGGATTCTGATAGACTGAGAGGCTTTGGCTACTGTAGGAATCCCCTTCAGACCAACTCAACATCACATAGCATCAAATCCTGTACCTCTATATCATACCATAATGATTATAAATACAAACTCTAAAGTCAAACTGCCTCGGGGGAAATCCCATTTCTGTCTTTACTGTCTGTTCAACCTTGAACAAGTTGCCTGATCTCTCTGTATCTGTTTCTTCAACTGTCATGAGAGTAATGAAACTAAAATGGGTTAATATATGTAAAGTATTCATAAAAATGCCTGCCACGTAGTAAGCATTTTATGGCTGTGTTCACTTTTACTAACTGCTTATAAAGCAGAATGTAATTAATTAATTCTACAAACATTTTCTAATTGGTGATTATATGTCAACACTACACTTAAGGCTAAAAGATGATATAGGTCCTGATCATAAAAAATTTGCAATAAAAAGACTATATATATATATAATGTATGCATATACTTTGAATTACTATAAAGGCAGTGTTTATTAAGATACATTTCATTTTCCAAATTGAGTGTGCATACATTTTTGGGACACATACATTTTTGCACATATGTATATTATACAAATATTATATATACATGTATATACATATACCACATATTTAGGCTATAATAATGTCTGAAATTTTGTAATCTAAGCTTTCCAATCTATTCCCTTTGGCTCCTAACTTTCTTTTCCTCTTTAATCCTATAAAATAAAGAGCTAATATGCTAATTGGGCCGAACAGCAGAACAACCTTCTGGACCACCTCTGGACAAAGCATGGGCTGTGAGGGCCGAGCCCCTTGCATGAATTTCATGCACTGGGCCTCTAGTCAATAATAAATGAGGATTTATATGTGGACTCACCAGTTGGACCAGCCTTCTGCAGGATGAATTCCAGGAGGCATATTCACAGTAAGCATCTCCTACTACTTCTTACCAAGGTCTCTACATCAGATCACATTATTCACTAATCAAATCATTGTCTGAAAGCCAACAGCCACTAAAACTAAAAAGCATAAATCAATTCCTAAATCTGTGAATGGAGACATGGAGAAGTACCCTCAATTTAAGTAAACAAACAATGAAATTATGGTTGATTTGCCCTGAATTGTTCAAATTATTCCTAGTTTCTAGAATATGATATTTGAACATGGATTAATTCCTGGGAACTTAATAACAAGTCCTGATGAGATGGGTAAAAAGCCTACTCACAAGGTACCTGCCATCCTTAGCAGGTGGCTAGCCCTCCAGTCCCACCCCTCACAGTTGCAATGTCTTTCTTCCCATAAGAAAGCTTAACCTCACTCAGCTGGCCTTGAGGCTTAGGTTGTTCTTTGCCAGGGTGAGTTCTCAATACCACTGACCAATTCTAGGCCATGGGAATGAGCAGATTAATTTACCTACTTCCAACTTTGCATCCATGCTATGCCACCTGACACTGCTCCCTGAGGCCTTTGATCCCCTGGCTGTGTCTCTGGACTTGTTCTGGTTTCAGTCCATTGACAGAAGTGGGTTCCTGCTGCTTCCTGAATCAAAGGCAGCTTCTGTCAACTCCTGCAGCCTGTATTTCTATCTCTCCCATGATTCTCTGTTCTTTCTTGTCAACAAGTGTTATCACAGTGGCCAGACACTGAACTCTGCCCCAGGATACTAACTTTATCCCTGAGGTTTCCTCTCTGCTGATGAGTTGAAAGGATCATATAAGTGAATTTCTGTAGAGAAGCAAATGTCTGCTCAGGTTTCATGTAAAATACTTACCAGAGGCATTTCAATCAGAGTCGGTCCTTTCTAAGACCAGCCACAGGTTAGTGGAGATGATAATTATCTAGATTTAATCATTAGCCTTTATTGAGCACCTCCTATTATGTAAAGCACTCATTTTATTATTCCATTTTACCCACAAATGACCCTAAAATTAGGGATCTTTGCCCCCATATTCAAGATGAGGAAATTGAGGTACAGAGAATTTCTTAATGGCAATATTTCACACAAAGACTGCATTCCTTCCGCCTCCATGGATGAGGGAGCTTTCTTTTGCTCTTCAATCACGCCAACATCAGTGGCTTCTGACTTACCCCCTGGGTAAGGTTGACCCTATAAGCAACTATAATGATCCAAGCACAGATATATTTTCACTCCTATGAGGGGAACTTCTGATCTGTGAAACCAGCTTGCAAAGGAGTCAGCAGCCTGAGTCATCCCAAATTTCATACAATTTATAAAGCGAAAGTAGAAAAGCCAATTACAGGGCTAAATATAAAACGACCCACGTGCTGCACCACCAAGCTTGCTCTTGCTCTGCTGTATATGGCGACCTTCAAATGGACCAACAGGTCAGTCCTTCAGAATGGGATGGTTTCAAGTTAATTAATTTGACAAAATCACAACAAATTAACCACTCAGCCAGGTTGCCATTTTAAAAAATATTCCAACAAATGACCAAAGATATGTGCCTTTCTGCCAACCTAGTTTAACTTACCAAGCAGGCAGCAGAAATCCAAATCAGCGAAGGCAATACTAGGACCTGGGACATTACTCACTAGGGACATCAAATTTACACAACTAATTTGATACTAAGGAAAACCGTTTTCTTTTATTTGCCTGTTGTGTGTATTGTAACATTCTGGGAAACAGTACCTCTTTTTATTTTAGAATCACAAATATAAAGTTCTCTGCTAAGGAAAGATTCGCCATCTCCACAGGCCGGATCCAGCTAGCTTCTCTGAAATAAGCTACAGTCAGGTGGCCTTTAATAACACGGATACATTCTAGGAAATGTGTCAGTAGGCAATTTCATCACTGCGAATATCACAGCCTGCACTTACACAAACCTAAGCCATATAGCCTATTGGGCACCTGAATTGTATAGCCGATTGCTCCCGGCTACAAACTTGTACAACGTACTACTGTACTGAAACCTGTAGGCAAGTGTAACACAATGGTAAGTATTTGTATATTTAAATATCTAAACATAGAAAAAAGTACAGTAAAAATATGGTATAAAATATTTTTTAAATGATACACCTGTATAGGTGCAGGAGCTTGCTGGACTGGAAGTTGCTCTGAATGAGTTAGTGAGTAAGTAGTGAGTGAATTTGAAGGCCTAAGACAGGGGTGGGCAACCCCTGGCATGCGTGCCAAACATGGCACGCCAGTAACTTTTGCTGGCACGTGAAACCTTCTCTTATAACCTTCCATTTACAATTTTTTTCTTAATATCGACTTTTTTATTTTTCAGATAAATTCAGTGTAGGTGCATCTTAGATAAATAAATAATTTTACATAACAAGTTATCTTAAAGACCATAGACATGGGTTGATGAGAGAGGGGAAGAGCAATTTCTATGCCTCTGCCTTAACTCTCCCTGCCTTCCTAGATCTGACCAGTGTTTTGGTTTCATACACATGCTCTTGTGAATCTTTGTTCTCAGTGATGAATTTTGTTAAGTCTTGTAATAGGAGTAGCCTGACGGATGAAAATAGTAGCTCGTGCTTATCTCTGAAGGTCACGAAATATAAACCTGATGTTAAATCTCTGTCATCAGTGATGCAGCAGCAAAAGTCCCACTGATAATATCAAACGGAGTCATAACATTTTCTGTTGGACTATCAGTGTACATGTATACATTAAAAAATAAATGTATTTTTCATCATCATATACTGTTTTTGTCACTCAAATGAATTTTATTATTTCTTCAAGGTTCATCACATACGTACACCTTAAGAGATATCAAGTAGGCGTAACATGTTCTCAAATAATTAGGGTTGGCACACAGAAGGATTTTGAGTCAGAGATTTTGCCGATTTTGGCACGCACTCACAAAAAGGTTGCCCACCCCTGGCCTAGGACATTATTGGACATGACTGTAGACTTTACAGAACTGTCCCACAAGATCTCCACCTGCTTCCTTCCAACATGGTCAGAAATAGAACATCAAAGCTGTCGATGCTGCTCCATGAACAGGGGTGTGGGCTGGATTGGTGAGAAACACTGAAGAGAAAATGATCGGGAAAGGTATAGATCGCCATTTTAGTGGCTGTCAGGAGGGAGTGAGGGGTGGCCTGGGGATCAGTAGGAATAAGAAATCATATGTAGAGATAAAGGAACACAGGGGATTGTCATGGCCATATAGTTCTGGCAATTGCATATTGGAACAGTGATCAGATGAAGGAACTTTGTGGTATTCATCTAAAAAGAGGGTGTATAACATGAAAAGGGTATAGAGCTGAGGACTCAATATTTTTACTTAAAATTTTGGTTTTGGTTCCACTGACCCTGTCTGGCTCAAAGGGTTTTCCCCAGCATTACACTGATGGAATAAAATGTATTTATGCTTTACAGCATTACAACCTGAAACCATTTCCAAAGTATAAGGAAAGGCGGCTCCACACTACCACAGAAAGCCTTTACTATCATGTGAGTGGCACTTAATACTTGCTAAGGAAGCTCCTGTGGACCTGTGTCCTTGTAGAGGATCTTCAATCCTCAACAAAGACCTTACAGCAGTGTCCTCTAAAGACATCAAGCTACGGCTGTGGAACCCTCTGAATATGTAGCTCGGGGGGGTGGGGAGGTGGGGGGGGGCGGGGGGCAGCGGGACAGGCTCCTCTGTGCTAAAAAGGCCAATGGCTGGCTGATTGGGATGAATCTGTATTGCCAAACCCCTCCAGTCAGAGAAAAAAAAAATCCCCCTGAACCAAATATCTTTTCCTTTCATGCAGGAAATTCAGCCCCATTATAATCATATGGCACCAGCATCCCACATGCAGTCCATTGTTGAACAAAGCATCATTATGTGATGCATGACCGTATTCCCAATTAACTGGCTAAGGTCCTGCATCATTGGTTGAATACTGATATTAACAAAACATGACGAATGGTGACTTTGGACAGACAATTGAAAAACGCTTTGATTCTAAAAATTATATTTTTACTTTTCTCTCAAAACAGGTTTTATTTTATTTTTTCCATCACCATTTATCCCCTCTATGCCCTCTTCCACCTCCACCCACTCCCAGCCCTAGAGCAGGTTTTAGTAATGTGTGTTTTATGCATGATCAGAGGAGAGTTATACACATAGATATGTACAATATTAATCAAGATATTGTCCTTTAATTTGGTACTGCTGCTATATCTGTCCACATTTGAAAATTCAGAAAAGTAATCAAATTTATGAAATTTGATCTCCATTTATTTATGCACATATTACATTTTAAATGTAATAATACATGTAAATACTTATACCCTTCAGGATGTCTTCCCAGCTTAGTTCTTCTCAGCTTGGATAATAGCAAGATTTATTATTCTTAGATAGTCTTTGTCTTTTTATGAAATATATTGTCCCTCCTTTGCCCCACCAATGTAAATAGTACTTAGTAGTGGGCATTGCCATTAGGAAGTACTATTGGGTTCTGTGGGTGCTATATGGCTATATTTTGATGGTTACAGGAAGGGTATTGTTAAGGTTTTCCAGAGAAACAGAACCAATAAGATGAGATATAGATTTATAAATACAGATATGTAGATATAGACATAGATATAAATATAAATATGTAGATATAGATATGTAGATTAGGGATAGAGATAGAGACATAGAGATATATATATAGGTAGATGTATGCATACACATACACATACACATACACATACATATACATATACATATACATATACATATACATATACATATACATATACATATACAGCTTATTGGTTCTATTATATGGAATTGGTTCATGTGATGGAGGCTGAGAAGTGCCACTATCTGCCAAGCTGGAGACCCAGGAAAACTGGTAGTTTACATTCCATTCCAAATTTGAGGGCCTGAGAACCAAGAGCACAGATGGTGTAAGTCCCAGTCTAAGGACAGGGACCGATGTCCCACCTCAACTAGTAAGGCAGAGAGAGCTATTCCAAACTTCCTCTATCTTTTTGTCCAGTTCAGGCCCTCAGAGGATTGGAAAATGCTGACCTACATTGAGGAGGGCAATCAGCTTTACTCATCCTCCAATTTAAATGCTAATCTCTTCTAGAAACATTCTCACAGACACATGCAGAAATAATGTTTAACCAGATATCTGGGCATCTTTTCGCCCAGTCAAGTTTACACAAGAAATTAACCATAAGAGATACACAGTTATACATGCCATGCAGTTTTTTAATGCAAATTAAATAGTGGATGTGTTCTATTCAGTAACACTTGAGGGCCTAGAGCAGTGGTCGGCAAACTTGCGGCTCAGCAAACCGCAGCTCACGAGCCACATGCGGCTCTTTGGCCCCTTGAGTGTGGCAGTATTTTGTGGAAGACCCACACTCAAGGGGCCAAAGAGCTGCATGTGGCTCGCGAGCCGCGGTTTGCCGACCACGGGCTAGAGCATCCAACCATCTATACAATAGGGTAAATTTTTTTTAAATGTCTGAAGAGAATATTGGTCCTTCTGGAGGCCTTCCTCTGGCTGCCATGGTGCACAGGTTAAGCCTGAGTGGGACAGGGGCCTTCTTTTCCCCAGCTCTGCAGTCTCTTAAGGAATTTGAGTCTGGTGAGAGCTACACTCCTGCTACTTGCTCACTGCCACTTAGTATTTATCAAAACTTTACTGAGACAAAAAGAGTATCGTGCAATTTCTTGAAGAACAAGTATTTTCCTTTCTCTAGATAGTCTGAGATATGCCCCAAGTCAGAGCCAGGTTAGTCCTTTAAGGGCAGCAAGGACTGATAAAATTATGGGGTCTCCTCCAGAGCCAGGTTAGTCCTTTAAGGGCAGCAAGGACTGATAAAATTATGGGGTCTCTTTCTGCCATATGCAATTTGAAATAAATTGTTTTCAAAATCACATAAAACATGAATGAATGCTAAAAATAAAAATTTCTTTTTCTGGTTAGTGAAGTTCATTAGGTATTGCCTTTCTTTAATTGGCACATAATTTGCTGGTGCCATAAATACTAGCTTAACCTGCCCATGGGGTAAACCTAGCCCTCTCTAGGAATTAAGCTAGAGCAGTAGAGGGAGAGGTACCTAGGCTGAATTATATTGGCCCTCTCCATCTAGACTACTGCCATAAACAGATTTTCACGAATCATTTCTTGGTAAGAGACTACTGATCCCTATCAGGGGTCATTTTAAAGAAAAACTCATCATCTGATATACATATGTTTCTAGGACACTCTTAAAGAGGTTATATACAGTATATATGGATTTTGTGAATCATGCAACTACCCAGGGTTATCATTTCAACTCAATGGCTAGAACTCTCAGACCTAATCATGTGGTCACCCAAGGCTGGCACATAGGTCATAATGACAGATGTTCTCTGTCTCCTCCACTTGATGATGTCACCCTTACTTTTCTTCTATGCACTCATTCCACTTGCTATCTTTTTATGGAACCCTCTAACATATTAAATCCTCTATAAGAAAGACAATATGAGTTATATGTAAATAGGTTTACTTAACAAAGCATAATTGTAGTTCTTATAAGCTCCTTCGTCTACACAGGCTGGAATCTTGTAATAGTAACAAGTAAAATATGCTAAATTAACTTTATAATATATTTTATAACATTGATTTACTCTAAGCAGTGATATTATGGGTGGTGATATTTTTAAATAACTTCATTATATGTTTCTCAATTTTCAAAATGTTTCTACGAAATATGTATCAGTTTTATAATCTATAAAAAGGTAATTAGATAAATCATTCACAGTATTTCTATACAGTATAATTACATAATAAAAACATGCAAATTCATAATTTAGAATTTGGGAGGTTAAGATAAATCAATGTGACCTTTAAATTTCAGTATACTAGTTTGTTTATCTAGTATGTTCAACATTTCATACTTCCCAATGATTCAATGTAAATAACCAAATGATTTTTATTTTTTCTTGAAATCCAACATTTTTATTTTAATATTAACAGACTAAAATTTCTATAACATTTATCTTACAAACTTCCATTTTTATAAGCATGTTTTGAGTCCTAGATGTGTTTTGCAGATATTATTGATAAACTTTATTATGAATAAAAGAAAATCCAATTGTCCAAGTGGGCTATGATGCATGGAGTACACAGGGAAACATCTTTGATTCTGAGAGATTAGATGGAAAAAGCAAATGCCATCCTCCCCAACTGAATCCCAAGATCAGTCTGGGAGATGTCAAGGTACTCAGTAAATATAAAACTGTAAAATAAATATCTTCAGAAGTTTCAAAGGCTATCATCTAAATGTTTTCAAGACAGAAAAACCACACTTCAATATAAACTTCAGCCTTCTGTCTACTATAATAAGTTTAAAGATCCAGTCTACCCAGGAATGTTTTGGTTAGGGCTTCAGCCACTTGATTTAGCAGTCAGATGACTGGCTGAGAAAGAGTTAGGGCTGAATGTCAGTCTTAGTATTATGAATGCCAGATAGATGTCAGTAACCAATTAGGTTCTGAATTCCAACTATGAACCTATCTTAAGAGGCAATGGACCATCTTGAGAAGCAACCTGAAAAAGCAGAAAGATCACTGGGAGGAAGTTGGGAGACCAAGCTCTACACAAAGTCAAAGTAATTTTACCACTAGGAGCCTTGGTTTGCTTTTCTATGCTCTGAGGAAATCAGATTATATAGTCTCTAAGGGTCCTTCCATAGCTACAGTTCAAGAATTTTTCAATTGAAAGTTTTCTCCGTCTCCCAGGCCTTATCCAGTAGCCATCAAATGGTCATTAACTCTGGTTACCAGTCCTTGGGCTTATACACGGAAAACTGACGTCATTGGTGTTGTCCCCTTGGAATTAAAAATGCTGGCGATAAACTCCCCAGAAGTAATTATTCCTGCTCCCCTGGCGTGCAGCTTCAAGTTATGGCAATTACATACAATTAGTCATAGCTTCCTTATCCCTTTATTCTTTATGTTTTAGCATTCAGAAAGGGCAGTCATTCCAGAAAGTCTGTGTACATCAGAATAAATATATCTGGGCCTCCAGTGAAACTATCTCTCAATTTTCCCTGATAATTGTGGAGAAAGGTCAGGCCCTTGTTTTCTACATCACCAGCAAAATTGCCCACAACTCAGGCTGGCAGAACTTTTGCCAAAAAAAAAAAAAAAAAAAAAAGAGAGAGAGAGAGAAATAAATTGAAAGCAAATCCTAGAGGACCTTAAGACTAATTTTATGTATTTTATTTTTAAATTACCACTGATAAATATTTCTGTTCTTTGAGGTTTTAGTTGTTATCCTATGGCTTGTCTTTGTTTTCATTTCAGCAGATAATTGCCTGCCTCAGGATATTGTGCTTTTTATAGAGAGAAATTTCTCATATCAGATTTTAAGTGCTTTCTGAAATTAACTCTTGTGTTCCCACTTTGGCAAAGTCAGGAATCATTCTCTAGTGAAGGCCTGTGGGAGGGTGACCTCTCCTCTTTTTCCCTTTAACCAAATATGAATATTTGCACTTGGATCTCAATGATATTGCAGAACTTACAGGGAAAAGGAAACTGCATGCACAAAATTGAAGCAAGCTGTTTAGTTATATATTCTACAAATCATTTTTCTTCCATGTGTACTACCAAGTCTGTAGAAAACCATTAAGCCAGCACAAGTGAGGTAGCAAAGAATAGCAGCTACATAAATGAATGAATGAATACCTGAAAGTGTTTTCATTGACATCCTTTAAAATATAGTATAAAACTCTTACCACACATGGGTCTGTAACAAGAGCTATTTACTTGGTCAATAAAACAAACACATTGAGCTTTGCCTTTCAGTCTCCTTGCTGGGATTGTTTAGTGTTGACTTGTAAGTAAGTGTAACCTTTCTGGCCGTTTTCAGGTTGGATATCTACAACTTTAGGAGGTCTTCACAGGGGGGAAAGGACTAGGCTATTTCAACTAGCAGAAAGAAGTGTCTCTGTAGCTAAAAGAGATCTTAGAGATCATTTTAGCCCAGGGATCCCTAACCCATTGTCTACAGACCAAATGTAGTCCAGAGATATGCCTTTGTGTTTTAACAAGTGATGTTAAAGCCTCTAGTCAGGGCTTCTTGTCTTACGTTAGCTGACTCCATACTGCACACGGCTGCCTGCCCTGTCAGCATTTGCTTTTGTGACTTCTGATTTAGGGCAGCCAAAGTGTGTAACAAATGCAGCTCAAGGAAGGGCACCAAAGTGAGTGAGAATTAGAGCACAGCCTCAGGTTGGACTCGGTCCAACTACTGCTAATACCAAATTAGCAAGAATAGTTTGCTTTCAAACAGCTGGAGAAGAGCTAAAAACTTCTGAATTATTCTCATTTTAGTCCATATGAAAAAAAAATATAGTATATGTATATGTATATGTATATATATGTATATATATGTGTGTATGTATATATATTAGATTCAAAAAATGGAGTGATTTAACTGCAAAGGAAATGAGCCCCAGAGTGGCTGTGACTTGCTTAGAATTACACAGCCACCAAGGGCAGAGACACTGAACTGTCAGCAGTGCTGGTGACCTAACACGCATGAATAGCAATCCCCTAGGTTCTCAAGTGGGAGGGATTTTGCCTTGCCATAAGGACATTTTACAAGTTCTAGAAACACTTTTGGTTGTCCAGCTATAGCGGGGGAGAGGGGAGCGTGTTACTGGCATCTGGTGGGAAGTGGCCAGGCATGCTACTGAGCATCCAGTAATACACAGGACAGTCCCACACAACAGGAAACTATCAGATGCTGAGTTTCAATGGTACACGGCTGAGAAACCTTCTAGACCATAAAGGAGGAACATCAAAAGCTACTTTTTGAAGAGGTGGAAAGGGCAGTGGGATGTGATAAATGAACCTACAAAAGTCTTAATCTTTCCCAGCCCCTTGATCTCTGATACATGACTTTTTATTATTCTACATTTAGCAAGTGTGTAAATAAAATTAATGGAAGATAATACATATTTTGGGGACAATCAGGCAAGAGCATTATAAGAAGGACATGGCCTCTGGAGTCAGACTCCTTAGCTTGAAATTCTGTCTCTACTTTTTGCTAACTTGGGTGAGTATTACTCATCTCAGAGCTTTTCCACAGAATTTTCAGCTGTAAAATGAGGATAATCATAGTACCTACCTCATGGGAAGATTGAATGGCCTACCACATGGCAGTGCCTGGCACATACATAGCATTTAGTAAATGTTAGCTACAATCACTGTCTACTTTCATCTTCCTTACTCTCCCCAAGAGGTGTCCCAGTTTTATAGATCCGATAAGGGAACTGAAGTTCAAGGACCGTCTTGTGGCTTTGGCAGCAGTAGCAGCAGCAACCTCAGAGTAGCCTGGGGGTGTGGTAGGGAGTAGGCACATCTCAACATCCCGTCTCCACCATGTCCCCATGGCACTCTCTCTCTCTCTCTCCTTCACACACGTACACACCAGTAGAAGCCTCTGATTACAACATGAAAACTCTCTCTGGGATATGCTATTTACAGTTTGTATTTTTTTTTTGTTCGTGGTTTAATAACAATAACAACAAAAAACCTGTAATGCTATATTGTTTCAGAACAAATAAAACTTTTACTTTTCTTCCATAATTTATGTCGCTTATTCCATGCACTAGTAATATTCCATGCTCTATCAAATTTTGGATAATAATGCTTCCCCACAATTAAGTGGCTAATTACAAAGGGAAATAGGTGAAGTAATCTGGGATACATTCTCTTAAGCAAGTGATCACAGTTAACAGACCAATGTTGGGACAAACACCATTTGCCTCCTAATATCCTGCATTGAAGACAAGTTGTCTCTTAAATTATATTCCTGTCAAACAAAGCATAAAACAGCAGGCAAACTGAAATTGACCTATGCTCTTCAAAAATATCAAGATCATAAAAACAAAGAATGAAAGAGGCATTATTTCAATTTAAAAAAAAAAAAACTAAAGAGACCCGACAACTAAATATAATATGTGAGCCTGGCTTGGATCCTGGACCAGAAAGGACAATAGGTATAAAAGACTTTATTAAAAGAATTGCTGCAATATAATATAGACTTGCATTACATATGGCATTATATCAATGTTAAATTTCTTTTATATTAAACATATTTTTATTGATTTCAGAGAGGGAGGGAGAGAAATAGAAACATCAATGATGAGAGAGAATCATTGATCAGCTGCCTCATACACGTCCCCCCAATTGGGGATGGAGCCTCAAGCCAGGCATGTGCTCTGACCTGGAATCAGACTGGGAATCTAACTGTGACCCTCTGGTTTGTGGGTCGACACTCAACCACTTGGCCACATCAGCCGGGCGTTAAATTTCTTATGTTGGTTTTTTTAGTATAGTTAAGCAAGTTCTAATGGTTACCAAAAACATGTTTCTCCAGGTTATTGGGATGTTTCACAGTGATTTAAGGGAGCGGCATAACCTGACTGTAATCTGCAGGAAGGGCCTTTTCATGCTAAGCTTCAGAGACATTGAGTAAATTACCTAAGGTCAGTGACATGTCATCTCATGCAGGGGGTTAAATGTTAAAATCAATGACTATCTTGAAATGTCAAAAACATGCTTAAGAGGGGCCTTACCTTTCATTAAGACAGTACGGTGCTGACTTTCAGTGAGTCCAGCTCAGCCAGTGTTCCTCCAGCCCAGAGCTGCTGGTTGTTTCTTTCACAGAACTCCAGATGGGGAAATGTAAGGACCACATTTCACTAGTAAGTAAGAAAAAATACTTCCAGACCATGTAAGTACCAGGACACTTGCATCATACAAAGGCTTTGTGACTGTCTGTAGTCACTGTGTAGTAGGCTTCTAAAGTATTCGTTATTTGGGTTCATTTGTGGTAGAAAGCTATGCTGATGTGCTTTGTAACTTTGGGGAGAAATAGGACTTGAAAGAAACCCAGTAGTCTGTGCAAACAGTGCTATACTCGCAGAACTGGAAACTGTGAATATATTCCTTGTGGATGGCCTGTTTTAATCTGATGTCACCTGTGTAGGGTAGGAAGAAACTTTCCTCTACCCTCCTGGTATAATGAAATGGATATAAGAAAGAGATTAGCAAGATAAAATGACCCAATTAAATACATACATACATGAGTGAGTCAGAAACCCCCCATACTGACAAGTTCAAAGACAGAAAGAGAAAATTAGGTAACTATGACATTCTGAGCTCAGGATCACTTTAGGGCTATCGAGGGGAGGAAGGTCATTGCAGGGCCATAAGAAGAGTAAACATTCAGCAATTAGAAGTTTGCCCTTACCTACAGATAGGCCATAAAAAGTTATATCTGGTGATAATTCTTATTATGGGCATGGTCCCTAATTTAAATTCTTTAAGGGAGAAGTGAAAGTTCCTCATGAGCCTGGAGGGTCTTGATTGCCTTCAGCTCAAAATAATTCACAAGCCAAAAATAACGCCGTTGGGGGAGAACTGTTCTGAACACCTTTAATCCTTGGCCTCCCTCGGCTTGCAGCTGCATCACTCCAATCTCTCTGCCTCTGTCATCATATGGAATTCTCCCTGTGTGTTTTTCTCTGCCTAAAGAATTTTCCTCTTTTATAGGGACACCAGTCTCATCAGGTTAGGACCCACCCTAATGACCTCGTCTTAACTTGACTTCATCTGCCAAGACCCTATTTCCAAACAAGTAACAGGTAGTGCAAATTAGAATGTAAATGTATGTTTTTTGAAGGAGACACAATTCAACTGATAACAGACTGTTCATCATATTACTGTTAACCATCCTCACTGGTATAGTCACCTCAACAACACCCATCTTGAAAGTGTAAACTACTACAGAGCAGAGCAGTTTTCTCTGTTTACACTACATAATCTCACAGGATGGTGGAAATCCTGTTAAGTTCATCAACTACCCGGATATCTCAGGTATGTGGGCTTAAGCATCCAGACATCTAAAATATCTAGTCATATGCATTAATTCTATTTTTTGGTCACCATGCAGTCCTAATCTGTTTCATTTTGTAATACTTATAGGGACTCAAAGTCATATGAGTTCTAGGAAAACTAATATATGTGTGAAACAAAATTATGACTGGGACCTTTTTATGCAGCTTCTGCTACCCACCTGTTTATTAAAAAAGTAATGCATATTTATTGCAATGGATCAAAGAATATAGAAGCATATCAGAAAGTAATTACTAATACCTTCCTCCCCATCTTCAGTCCCATGCCCATAGGTAACCAACATATTCCTTCCACATCTTTCCAATGCTCATAAATAAACATAGACAAGTGTACACAACTATATAGGATTTTTTCCCATTTTTATCAATAAAATATTTTCCATATATTAATTTGTAACTTGCTTTTTTCACTTAATATATCCTACATACCTTTTAAGGTTAATATGTATAGATTTAATACATTCCTTTTATTTTATATTTTAATATATTTTTTAATATTGATGTATTAGTTCCTAGTATTGCTAACGCATAATTTATTCAACCATTCTTTCTAAGCAGACTATGCAGGTCTTCTCAGACATTTCTTGCAACAAACATTCTTGTCCTTACCTATAATTACAGTTGTCAAATAAATTACTAAAAGTTGGGTTCCTGGATATGCATTTTAAATTTTTAAAAGATTACAACAATTCACATTTCTACCAACAATGTGCCTTCTCCCCACACCCTCACCAGCACTGGAATTATCAATATCCATTTTTGAGTAAATGTCCCTGTATTTTATTTTTTATTAGAGTTGTTGATACTTGCTTATAGAAGTCACATCACATACCACATGTAAGCCCCCTAAATAAATCTTTATCACGTATTTCTACCCAAAGCCTCCGGACTCTTTTTGAGTTCATGTACACCCATTAGAGGTCTCCATTCTCTCTCTAGAGAGAGCCAAGTATTCTCTCTCATCTATTCCCAGACATCTAATCACAGGACCTTTTTTGCCCCCAGAGCCAACTCTGGTTCTGAGCTAATGTTGCCCAGTTGGCTAAAGAAAGCCTCAATTCAAATAACCACATATTAGAATGAAGTCCCAGAAAATGACTGGAACCCTTTCAAGCTTTCATGCTTTTTAGTTTATCAAACTAAGTAGTTTCAAAATACCCCACAACCAAAAACATCATACTTCCTCTATTTTATTACACTTATATTAATTAATACCATCCCTTGTTTCAAAAGGTCTAACAGAATTTTCTAAAAAACTTCTGATATTGATATAAATCCTCATAAAAAGTTGTGAAACATTCCTGTTGTTCTTCAGAAAAATAAAATGGCCATAAATTTTTAAATTATTTTTATGGCTTTTTACTTGTTTTATTCAGCAATATAACTATTCCCTGGTATATTTCCTACTGGAATGAAAAAGATCTTAGTAATGAATTACAGTTTAAATGTTTAAACTAAGATTTCCAAACTTTCTAAACCATTCTAATCTGAAACAGATTAACTAAATATTTGTTTGTATTACTTAAATCAAATATAAAATAGACTATAAATATACATATTTGATATGCCAATTGAAAATTTTTTAAATCTTAGAAAAGTATCAGGCTAAAAAGTAGGGAATTATGAGGTGCCTCAAAGGTAAATGAGATATTTAAGAATGTAAGTGAGCTTATTGGATTTTTTTATATATGACTATAAATTCAATGTAATTTGACAAAGAAACAGATAAATCTATAATTATTTTCCAAATAACAGGTTCTAGAAAATCTAATAAAACATAATTAAAATTTTAATTTACATATTAATTTGGACTTCAGATTTCAAAGCTTGTAAATATGTAATAGAAAAGGAAGGACTTATTTTCTTCAATTTACAATTGCCTACAAGGGCATGAAAGCTATGAACGAAATGAAGAGAGGTGTTTCAACATGGGTTTGACTAATTATTACCAAGCTACTAATTTTCAGGATATTCTCTGGTCTTTTCACTAGTAATAGAATATACTAGAAATATTAAAGGAGCTAGACTTTATAAAGGTATATGATGGCATCCATCAGGACTGAAGGATTTCCTTGTTTAGTTTTTCTTTAAGACTATAGAGCTCGAGAATAGTAAATAACCGTTCCCTTATTTGTGAAGTCCTTCTAACCAGAACATAGTTTGTTTTTACAATAATGTGATCTTTCCAAATGATTAGATTTGTCCTGAAAGATATAGATACTGTACTTATGGGGGGAAAAGGTATTTTCTCCTCTCAGCCATTGATTTCCCCTGTGCTTTAGGGCAAAGATTTCAGTGCCCACTTTCCTCACATGCCTTATGGAAAAGGTAAATGTGATGGTTCAATGGATAACTGTGAACACTGATTATAATCCAGCAATGTTTATGAAATCAAGTGGTATACAAGGTACAGCAGGATTTATTAAACTTTTAAAATGACATGGCTTCCTTAAAAATGAATAGTGAATTTATTCAAAAGCTAGTTAGGGTTGGTGACAGTAATAGCTCCCAACAAGTAAGTTTAGTCCCATAGCAGACTCCATTACCAAGGTGTGCAGCTAAAGCTTAAAAAAAAGAGAGAGAAAGAAAAGAAAAAAGAAGAAATAAACATTTATGTCTGGCTCTCAGTCCTTGTGAATCAGCCTTATCCTCATGGTTGACTCCCATCCAGGGAGCAGTTTGCAGCCTGACATGATCAGCCCTCAGCCCGCAGAACAAGAGCAAGCATCTCTCACAGGAGATAGAACACAAGGAAAGAAAGCTCCTTTCCCAGAATTCTCAGCCAACATTTTCTTGCAACTATTTGACCTGAATTGAGTCTTTTCTCCCATCACTGAGACTGGGAGGGGGTACACCCAATGGCTTATGCCAGCCAGCCCCTGGAATTAGCTGTATAGGCAATTCTATCTAAACTGAAAATCTACCAATTTATGACCAAACTATCATTTCTGAGCTCAATACAAAATTAAATAAATACAGTCTATGGCCAAATTGAAAATACATTTATATTTATTTCTAATCCTCACTCTGGCATTTGAATGTACTTCTTCTCTAAAATTAACACCCTATTTGGTAAATTCTCAGCTTTCCTATTTCTAAACTTTACTTTACCTTCGATAGGCTTTCATGAAAGGCAGAATTTCTAAGATGAAAAGATGGTGCTGTGGTCTGAATGTGTTCCTCCCCCCAGATGCATGTGTTGAAATCCTAACCCCCAAAGGTAATGGTATGAGGAGGTAGAGCATAAGGAAGGTGATTAGGTCATGAGGTCAGAGCCATCATTAAGGATTAGCACTCTCATAAGAGATTCCAGAGATCCCTAGCCCCCTCTACCACTTGAGGAAGCACAGGTTATGAACTAGGAAGAGGTGCCTGACTAGAACACAACTAGGCTGGTGTCTGGATCTTGGCCTTCCCAGCCTCCAGAACTGTGAGAGATAAATTTATATTGTTTATAAACTAACCAGTGTCTAGTATTTTGATATAGCAGCCCTAAAGGACTAAGACAGATGGTATTAATGCACTTTCCAAATTAAAAAAAAAATCCACCAAGGACCCTAAGTTAGAGTTTGCACACAGACACACACACACGATTTATTGAAAACAAAAATTTACATTTTTATTTTTGCAGGATTTAACATCTTATCACTGATCATGTGTCTGTGTGCCCACCTTAGAGAAATTGGACCCCCAGTCATTTAAAAGAAGTACATTATCTCAATTCTCTAGTTCCTTTTAATTTTGTTTTTGTGAGACTTTGTGTTTGGAGAAATAGTGAATTTAAAGGATCTCAATAGTTGATGAAACATTTTTTTTTTATTCTCCCAAACCTGGTGCTGCTTCTTAGTGTTTGGCCACCATCTGCCATCTGCCACCAGGCCCTCACCAGCTGCATTGTGCAATGTTACAAAGCAGCAAAGACAAAGGTTTATGCAGCACACAACTGACCACCATAATGGGAGCATGTGGTCCAGTTGTATGTCCATTAAGAAACTCAAACATTTACAATCATGTTAGACTTACTGTCTATCCTTCTCATGCCCCCTCCTTCCTAGCACAACTCTGCTATAAGTTACTGCCCAGCCCAGGAAGCCTGGCCTTTCATCCCTCCATCATCCTTCCTCATCAGGATGGCACTGTGGTGCTGGAAGGGTACACTGAAGCCTGAGGTGAGAAACATACCTATGTGACCTCTTAGTTAGGGCTAGTTGGATAGGTTAGGCGGGGCCTCTCCCAAGTCCATAGGACGCTTCCACAGGGTGGTAAACTCCAGTTCTATTTCTCTGGTGCTTATATTTACCAATTAAAAAAAATATATTGGTTATACACAGCCTAGAAAAAATTAGCAATGCAAAAGCCAGGGTGGGCCCACCTAGTATCTTGTTTGTTCTCATTTTCATCACCTACTCATTTAACACATGCGAGAAAAGTTAATCATTTCCAGCCTGTGGCTTTCAGGCAGCAGCAAAGGCTGACAGTGGGAGAGTCTTGAAAGCTGTGAGGCCAGTATACATGTAATGGGTCAAAACAAGTTTCTTAGCATCTGTTGGCTTTTAAGGCTCTTAGCAGACCGTCCCTCTTCTTCCCAGGAGACTTTTGGATTTTTCATGGTCTTTTAGCCACTATTCAACAACTACAATAAAGCACCACATCCATTTATTTTAATAGTAATAAAAAGCACGGATTGTGTGCTTCGTGAGACTTGAATTCCAAACAGAAATGTTTTGTAGAAATTCAGTACCATAAAACGGATTCCAACATATTGATTTTATATGAACTTCAAAGGGCATAAACAAATACAAAGTGGAATTTTAAAGAAGATACCCGCAAAGTGGTATGAATCAATTCCAAAAGATTTCGAAGAGGCTTGCTGTTTTTGTTTTGCTTGCTTTGTTTTGTTTCGCAGCATTCTGGGAAGAAAACAAGTTTCTCCAAAGCAGGAACTGTTTTCACCCCATTCCAGGGCACTCCATCTGTGAGAGGAACTGGATTTGAAAGGGTCATGGGAAGGAAGAGTGTCTTACTTGTCACAGCATAAGTCTCTTTTTCTTTAGGCCAGATTTTTTTCTTATCCTAAAACAACCAGCAGCAGCAATAACAATGTCCATAATTAATAGCTATGATTTTTTAGCGTTAAGGTTCATGCTAGGCATCATGCCAGCATATAGTATATCATCTTTATGTATGCCTTCTATCTTAAATCACATCACAGGCCTATGATGCAGTTACTTCCATCATCCTCACTTTTATAGGGGGAGCAATTCAGGCATGGAGAGGTTAAATCACTTCCTACAGTTCACAGGCCAGTGAATGGCAGAGCTGGAATTTAAATCCAAGCCCCTCCCATCACTCTTACACCTGGGTCAGAATTCATTTTCTTTTATTGGCAATTAACATCTTACGCTAATATTATTTCATCTTTCTCTGATGGTAAAGTTAGCATCAGGATTATCTCCTGATATGTAAAGACTTTCTTTGGAAAGCAAAAGTTTTTATTGGCAGGTCTCATTATTTCAATTACCCCAATGTGTCTTGTTTTAAAAATTCCCCAGACTATCAGAAAAAAAAAAGGCTATAGTTTAGCACTTTCTGTCCTATTAGATATATTACAATGGCAAGAGTGTTTGAAAACATTATTTAGGCTTTTTTCCCTTTTTTTTATCCAAGGATCATCTAAAATCATCTATCTATCCTATCTAATAAAAGAGAAACATGGTAATTGGCGTACGACTGCTACCCTTCCCATTGGCTAATCAGGGTGATATGCAAATTAACTGCCAGCAAAGATGGCGGCCGGGAGCCAGGCAGCTTGAAACTAACATGAGGCTTGCTTGCTTCAGTGATGGAGGACTCCAACGTTCCCCGCCTGCCGCTGCAGGCCTCTGAGCTGCAACTCTAAGCAACTATGTAACAAATATAGAAGCTAAACAAAACCCCAGAAAACTGCTTTAGTCCGCCGGGCTTCAGCCAGCAGGATCGCAACATTGTAAGCAAAGGCCAGAAACCTACTTTCAGCAGCGGAGGCCTAAGAGCTGGAGCTAAGGCTCAAACCTAAAGCTGGCCCAGAATAAAAAAAGAAAAAAGAAAAAAAGGAGCGGTTGGGAGCTTCAGTCACCCCCAGCCTGAAAACAGCCCTCAGCCCCTCACCCAGACTGGCCAGGCACGCCAGTGGGGACCCCCACCCTGAAGGGTGTGTGACCAGCTGCAAACAGCCATCATCCCCTCAACCAGGCTGGCCAGGCACCCCAGTGGGGACCCCCACCCTGATCCAGGACACCCTTCAGGGCAAACCAGCCGGCCCCCACCCGTGCACCAGGCCTCTACCCTATATAGTAAAAGGGTAATATGCCTCCCAGCACTGGGATCAGCGTGGCAGGGGGCAGCGCCCAAACCCCCTGATCGCCCTGCGGCTCTGTGTGTGACAGGGGGTGGGGCCACAACCTCCCTATGCGCCCTGCTCTGTTTGTGACAGGGGAAGGCGCCCCAACCTCCTGATCAGCCCTGCTCTGTGCCTGATAGGGGGGAGCTCCCCAACCCCCTGATCGCCCTGCGGCTCTGTGTGTGACAGGCTGCAGCGCCCCAACCCCCTGATCGGCCCTGCTCTGTGGGTGACAGGGTGTGGCGCCCCAACCCCCACCCCCACCCCCCCACGGGCCCTGCTCTGTGTGTGATGGGGTAGAGCCATAACCTCCCCATCGGTCCTGCCCTAAGTGTGAGAGTGGCGGCACCCCAACCCCCTGATCGGCCCTGCTCCATGGGTGATAGAGGGCAGCGCCCCAATCCCCTGATTGGCCCTGCTCTGTGCATGACAGGGGGTGGCGCCGCAACCTCCCCATCAACCCTGCCTTGAGTGTGACAGGGGGCGGTGCCCCAACCCCCCAATCAGCCCTACCCTGAGCGTGACTGAGGGTGGCATCACAACCTCCCGATCGCCCTGCTCTGTGCATGACAGGGGGCTGCGCCCCAACTCTCCAATCGGCCCTGCTCTGAGCCCGACCAGGGGCTGTACCTAGGGATTGGGCCTGCCCTCTGCCACCCAGGAGCAGGCCTAAGCCAGCAGGTCGTTATCTCCCGAGGGGTCCCAGATTGCGAGAGGGCACAGGTCAGGCTGAGGGACCCCCTCCCTCCCCCCCAAGTGCACAAATTTTTGTGCACCAGGCCTCTATTCTATATATAAAAGGCTAATATGCAGAGTCCCCTCAGGAGTTCGACTGGGAGACTGGGAGTTCGATCGCTTACTATGACGTGCACTGACCACCATGGGTGGAGTGGAACGAAGGAAGGCCCCAGCCAGCCCTAATCGCCAGCCAGGCCTAGTGACCTTATCTGTGCATGAATTTCGTGCACTGGGCCTCTAGTTTCTAAATAAGAACAAATTGATACTAAGCTTGTCTTTCTACTCATAATTAGATGACTGGTTAAGCTGCTTAACACTACCCATAGTTCTTGGTAGCAAAATTTTATTCTCTCAGAGGAATGAAACAGGACAAACTGCTCATTTCCTGTTCCCAGAGATGGATTCTGAAACTTTATTTCAAAGTAAAAGATTATCAAGTAGTGGGGAGGGTATAGTGTTCACAGGCAATGTCTACTTAGAACTACACCCAGAATGGAAGCTTACGTTAAGCTCCTCCTTTCTTTTACAACTGACAACTTTGAGTGGGGCATTTTAGGTATGCAGATGTGTATTTTGCCCACAGATAGGAAGTAGGAGTATCTTTGGTAGAATTGTGATTTACTGAGCCTTTATCCCCCAAAATATAGATAGACTAATGTCCCACATATTTAAGACTTTCAGACAGTAATTCAGGTTTTGAAGAATGCATTGCCAAACATGGAGGACACCCCACCTTACAAGTGAAGATGAGAGAGTTTCTAATGCATCACATGAAAAGAGGAATCTGAATTCCAAGGATCCGTGTGGGCATAATCAAAAGGTCTCCTACCTGAGGGAGATAAATGATTCCTTTCTCCTAACCCAGGGTTGAGGAGATAAATGGCTAACAGAGAAATCTTGTGAAGGAGCCTGCACTGTCCAAATGGTTTGCCCCCTGTGGAAAGGGAATGTACTGTGGACTATCTTGTTTGTGACAACAATCTAAAGCTGGCTGGAGGAGAGGCCATGAAAGGAGAAGCAAGAATATGCTACCCTCTTTTTTAGATCTGGGAGGCTTCTCCTTCTACTGCTCTTAAAGGGAAAAACAGTAATTTATTGTTAAGAATTAATAGTATAAAGTGTTAAACTATTTAAAAACTAGCATTTGTTAGGACTTAGTATTTATTGTTACTGTACTATGTGCTTTCCACAGCAACCTCATGAGGTAGATATTATCATTATCTCCATTTTACAGATGGAGAAAGTGAGGCTCATGTACATTAACTAATGTGCCCAAGATCACACAGCCAAGAAGTAATGGAAACAGTCTGACTCCAGAGCATGAGCTTATTCTCACTATGCTATACTGCCTTATTCTTCACAAAGCATTTTTCAACCTAGAAAATGTGTTTGATCCTCATCTGAGGCCTGACAGGTAAATAGAAAATGTGTGGTCATTCTCCATTTTTCATAAAAAGACACTGATGCTCAAAAAAGTTATGTTACTTATCTTGACTTGCCTATTGAATTACTGGCTAGAACCTTATTCTCTTGACTCCTGGTTCTATGTTTTTCCCACCTCCTCACAACAAAATGCAGCAACATTAATTAGGTACTTCTCTAAAAGTCACTCTGTGGGTTTATATAAAGAAAAACTGAACAAAGAAAGCATGGTCCTGACCCACAAGAAACTTAAACTCTATCATCTCTAATTTTTTCAACAACTGTTTCCTGGAAATCTAATATATGCCCAACACTGTTCTAGGTGCTCAAAGCTCATAGTGTAAGGAGGAGGTGGGTATGAGTACAAATTCCAAACTATGGGGTAAGGATTATGGGAAGACAGAAGTTCTTTACCCTGCCTTGCTGGTGTAGGGTGATGAGTGTATCTTCACTAAAGAGGTAACCCATGAGGCACATTTCACTAGGTAAATAAGAATTTTCCAATTGAGCAAGACAAGACATCCTAGAATGCAAATTGCATCTGTGAAGGCCCAGAAGAAGGCAAGAGCAAGCGCAGCTCATTTGGTGAGTGATCAGTCCTAGTGAAGCATCATGTGCTTAGAACCAAGTGGGGAGAGGGAGGTGGCTCTAGGAAAGGTGGATAGAGGCCAGGCCATGAAGAGCCTGCATTAGTCTGCTACAAAGGTCAGTGAGGAGTAGCCTGTTGCCAAGAAAAAAAAAATGCAAGTGCCAGAAAGGATGAGGTGTTTGGGGATTGCAGGAAAGACACATTTCTAATCTTAAGAGCCACTTTTCATTCCCAAAATACAAAGTTGCTAATTTTTTTTCAATTGTCACAAAGCAAATCATGTCACCCGGACCAGAATCCTCTGACCAATTAATGTGTTTGGGTCATCAGGATTACCATAATCCACATTTTCCAGGATGCTTTTATATATAAAAGCCTACATGACCAAATGACCAAATGACCGGTCGACTGGTCGCTATGATGTGCACTGACCACCAGGGGATAGATGCTCAATGCACAGGATCAGGCTTCTTCCTGTCTGGATTGGGCCTGTGGGGATCGGGCCAAAACTGGCTATCCGACATCCCCCAAGGGGTCCTAGATTGCGAGAAGGCGCAGGCCAGGCCGAGGGACCCCACCAGTGTACAAATCCATGCACCGGGCCTCTAGATTTATGATGTCTACATTTGAACTAATTTTCTATTACACCATCTGTTTAAAAATGATCCCCACTGGTGGTTGGCTGCCTGTCGGATGACTCACATTTTGTTATGGGCACTGCAAGTTTTTTTTCAAAAAAAGTTCTTTAGTGTGTGTGGCAGTGTGTTTGTATAAGGAAATGAAAATATTTTTTTTAGAAATAACAAGGTCAATTACTTTTATCAAATACTACTAGAGGCCTGGTGCATGACATTCGTGCACTTGGGGGAGGGGGTCTCTCAGCCTGGCCTGCGCCCTTTTGCAGTCCAGGAGCCCTTGGAGGATGTCTAACTGCCAGCATAGGCCCACTCCCCACAGGAAGTGGGCCCAAGCCAGCAGTCGGACAGCCTTAGCACTGCTGCAGAGGCAGGAGAGGCTCCCGCCACCACCGCTGCACTCGCCAGCCGTCAGCCAGCTTCTGGCTGAGCGGTGCTCCCCCTGTGGAAGTGCACTGACCACCAGGGGGCAGCTTCTGCATTGAGCACCTGCTCCCTGGTGGTCAGTGCGCATCATAGCAACCAGTCTTTCCACTGTTTGGTCTATTTGCATATTTCCCTTTTATTATATAGGATGTGTGATGGTATGGGGGTGTAGTGGTGGTGGAAGGGGTGAGCAAGTCAAGGAGGTATGCAGGAATGATTATAACTTAGAAAAGATGGGTAAATGAGTAGTCTCTATTCTAATTGCTACAAATGCCTTACCTACCCTCATTTTCTGCCTCAGAAAAGCAATTAGAAGCCCCTTTGTATGATATGGATATGAAGGATCAGGATTATGTGTGTGACATACATGCAAGCATATTTACGGAGGGGGTGAGGGAGACAGCAGTTAAAAGTTCTGGCCTGAAAATTCCACTGGCCAACAGAGTTTTCTAGAATTTTTCTGCACACCCCAGCAGCTAATTACACAAAGACTAACTAGGCAAGTTGAATATACCAAAATGTTCCACTTACAGAGAAAAGAGTATAGAAACCTAACACTTATTATACATAACTAGAGGCCCGGTGCACAAAAGTTTGTGCACTTGGGGTGGGGCGGTCCCTCAGCACTGTCTGTGCCCTCTCGCAGTCTGGGACCCCTCAGAGGATGTCCACCTGCTGGCTTAGGCCCGCTCCCCGGGGGGGATCGGGCCTAAGTTGGCAGTCAGACATCCCTCTGGCAGCCCAGGAGCCCTCGGGGGATGTCTACTTGCCAGCAGGGAGCAGACCAAAGCTGCATTCGGACATCCTTAGCACTGCTGAGGAGGCAGGAGAGGTTCCAACCACCACTGCTGTGCTGGCAGCCATCAACCTGGCTTGTGGCTGAGCAGAGCTCCCCCTGTGGGAGCTCACTGACCACCAGGGGGCATCTCCTGCATTGAGCGTCTGCCCCTGGTGGTCAGTGTGTGTCATAGTGACCAGTCATTCCCAGTCTT
Source organism: Myotis nattereri (assembly GCF_964212035.1). Classification (NCBI taxonomy): domain Eukaryota; kingdom Metazoa; phylum Chordata; class Mammalia; order Chiroptera; family Vespertilionidae; genus Myotis; species Myotis nattereri. Next base: position 24,191,683 of record NC_138088.1, read on the forward strand.
TCTGCTGTTAGGGTCAATTTGCATATTACCCTTTTATTATATAGGATGATTGGTTGGGCGTGGGAGGGAACCCCTAGTGAAGAAATCTTATTTGACAGTAGAGAAATTAGACCTGACTATTTCTAGAATGTGAACTAACCCGGAGAGGAGACCCTATTTCCTGGTTAGGGTTTTCCATTGTCAATCTTCCACTGTGACCTTGTGGACAATAAATGATTTTTGTTCCAAGAAGAACAAGTAGGTGGTTGATTTAGAGGCTGTTGGACTGGTTCAATTTTCACAAGTGATTTATTGTGGATCTTTTGGAATTGCTCTTTTAATAAGTTTTGTCTTGTTTTTCAGGAAAAAAAAAAACACCACAATGATAACTAGGATTTCTGGTCCTCTGACCAAGTGGTTGAAAGTTATCAAAGGACAAACAACACCAGCTTTCCCTGTCCCATTTGTGCCTAGAAAAAGGAAAGAAAAAAGTTTCAGATCCTGCTGAACTCTCACAAGGACACGGAGCTGTGGTGCTGTTTGTTCCTGTTGAAGGTCAGTCTGCAACAAGCCTGGCACCCAGGAAGCAATTTAATTCTGTTTAGGGATTGTGTCTGGTAATTACACTCTCCTTAAATCTATACCTGAGCTGTAAATCTAGAAGAGCACCATTCAGTGCCCGCCCTCTGATCCTTCTTAAAGGGGCAATTTCAAAAAGGTTCAAGAACTTTACAGGTGCAGGCAATTCTTTGATATTTAGGAGAATTGCAATTAAAAGTAATTAGATTTAATTATGTGGAAATAAAGATTCATCCTTTAAAAAATTAAGTTAAATCATTCATAGTATGTACTTTGTCATCCACGAGTGGACTTGTGAATATGAACAAAACAGGTGTCTGTATCAAATGTACTCCCCCCCACCCCCAAGATTGCTTTTTACTATCTCTATAAAAGGAAAACACCAAGTGGTTTTTGGAGATAAATAAACACATTTTTAAAAATGTTTGCCTCAGTGATCAAAAATTAATGAATAAATTTTATTTCAACATCCCTAAATTCTTTTTTTTTTAAATATATTTTATTGATTTTCCACAGAGAGGAAGGGAGAGAGACAGAGAGTTAGAAACATCGATGAGCGAGAAACATCGATCAGCTGCCTCCTGCACACCTCCCACTGGGGATATGTCCGCAACCCAGGTACATGCCCTTGACCGGAATCGAACCTGGGACCTTTCAGTCCGCAGGCCGACGCTCTATCCACTGAGCCAAACCGGATTTGGCAACATCCCTAAATTCTTAACAAGTGTTGAAACATACTGGGAGGAGATATATTTAAATTTTACAGAAAAGAACAAAATCAAGTGTACATTCTCAGTAAACTTTGCTCTTTTCAAGTATATTTTCCCTTGGTACTAAAACTCCCATCATAACACCCCGGACCAAAGATAGCAAATGCCTTCATGCATAATGCCTCTCCCTGCTCTCTCACTCATGTGGGTACTGTTGGTCAGTCATAGTACTCTTTTATGGTAAGTCTGGACATTCATTTGAATTCCTTCTCAAACAGGATTTCAGACTGTCACTATCAAGTCACTGGGGCTAGAACTTATGATATAACAAATGTTCCTTTCTAGGCCCTTCCTGAACTTGACCCATTTTCTCTACACAAGTGGATGTATACATCACACATTGTGGAGACTAAAGAGTATTAATTTTAAAGGTAAAATAGAACTTCAGAATGAGCAGCAAACTTCTTAGATCGTGGGCATGTAATCTATTTTCTTCCATCCAGTACCAGCACCTTATTTCATTAGCCACTTATGTATGTGTCCATCCTCTTGGCTTCTCTTCACCCCACATTCCTTTTCAGTAATTGTTTACAGAAAGATTCGAATTCCAGGTTCTGACATTCCTTAGAAGTGTATGAGTGACTCTGAAGTAAAACTGAGCAAATAAGAGAAATCAGAAAAATATCACTATTTTGTAGTTCATATTTTGCAATAATTTACTGGATGAAATTTAAAATGAAAAGTAGTTCACATTTTCTTAGCATAAAAACCTAGCTAGAGCCATTTGTATACTTATTAAAGTTGATAATGTTGTCATGTGATTTAGTGACTTGCATTTGTATGCCAAAATATCCTAATAGGGCAAAACTGTTTTTAGTTGAACAGCAGTTATATGAAAAATTGAATTCATACGTAGGGCATATCTAGGTAATGAAAAGGAGAGTAGCACTTCATTGGTGCATTTTGTGTATTATATAGGGTGTCCCCAAAAATGTATACACACACTTCGAATAATTATAAAGGCAGTGCTTATTAAAATGCATTTCATTTTCAAGATTGAGCTATTAGCTGTTAAAGTGTGTATACATTTTTGGGGGACACCCTGTATTGATTATCTGGTAAAACCATCAAAATGCCTTCATCTTGAAAATCTTAAGAAGGAAGTTTTAATTCCTAGAGTTTGTATAAGAAGAGAAGACTGATCTTTCCATAGGGGATTCAAAAATTCTATGTGTGTTCTCTTGGTTGCATTGCATGATGCATGAGAAAAGAGAAATACAATTCTGGCCAAAAAATAAGAAATTAGTCTCTGAAGATTCTAGGATATAACCAATTTGGAGGATGTTGATGTTGTTTTATTGTGTGGTGTGTTTTTATTTTCTAATAATGATGGAGTACAAGGGCACTTCTTCATTTGAAACCTCCTGTTTGTCTGGTCTTATAACATTGGTATATTTTTTATCCAAAATAGCTCAAAAGAATTTGTGCATCTTTCTAAAAAGATTGGATGAAAAATTTCTTTAAACCATTTTATTTCTTAAAATTGCGTTTAAATTATTTAAAATTAAACTATTTTTGCACTTAAAAAAAATAATTCCTTTGAGGCCCGATAGCAACATGAAGCAATTATTCTTGAGTAGAGATGAGAACACTAATGATACAAATATACTTTTGCCTTCAGACTGTAGGCCAGGAATGGTGAATGGGAATAAGCTGTCAGTCCTCCTTAAAATAAGAAGAAATGTTGAACTGGTTACTTAAAACTTTTCCCTGAAACAATTTGAGACAAGGTTAAGCCCTTTAGTTGGAACTGGGTATAGGACTGAAAGATCAAATCAAATAAATAATGTTTGCTAAGAGTTAAACTGCTGATATGATTAGGAGGTTGGCACTTACTTTTATTTATCCCCTTGGATTCAGTAATCATAAATATTGAATGAGTATATGGGTAAAGAGCTAAGATAAAAGGGATAATGTTCTCAAAGGATTTGGAGTCTTCTAGTAAACACCATTTCTATAACTCTATCAAGATAAGTCTCAGAATGTCTATTTTGGATAGTTTTGAAACCCAGGAAAATAACAAGGAAACATAACATCTACTTGCCAGGAAGAGATGTATACACATCTCAAACACTATTGTCTAATAGAAAATATTTTTAAAATAAATTTAATATGCAATGTTTATGTTTTAACCATTGAATAAAATTAGATAACATTTAATTTTACTACTGCAAATATTGCTTTTTCCTAAGGCAGAAAATCAAAACCATTGCATTTCTTTCCCAGATATAGTAGCCCTAATTTTTTTCTTTGTTTGTAGTCTATATTAAAAATGTGGCACAAATAAATGGAAAAACATACTGAACAGGAAGACAATATATTTAGGATGTCAATAATACCCAAAGCAACCTGTAGATTTAATGCAATCCCTACAAAATCCCAATAGAGTTTTTGACAGAAATAGAAAAATTCATCCTAAAATTGATATGAAATCTCAAGGTATCCCAAATAATCAAAACAACATTGAAAAGAGGAATAAAACTGTAGGCATCACACTTCCTCATTCCAAAACTTATTACAAAGCTACAGCGATCAAAACAATGTGATACAGCCACAAAGACAGACATATAAACCAATGGGACAAAATAAAGATCCCAGAAATAAGCCCTCACATATATGGTCAAATGATCATCAACAAGGGTATCAAGATCACTCAATGAGGAAAGGACAGTCTCTTCAACAAATGGTTCTGGGAAAACTAAATATACACATGCAAAAAAATAAAGTTGAACCCTTATCTTATATACCATATACAAAACATAACTCTAAATGGATCATAGATCTAAATATAGATTAGGTAGTTGGCACTTACTAACTAATCTAAATTTCTTCTAAAATGCTTAAAAAGAAAACAGTGGGGAAAAGCTTCATGACATTTGATTTGGCAATGATTTATTGGATATGACACTAAAAGGATAGGCAACAAAAAAATAGATAAACTGGATTACATCAATATAAAAAACTTAAGGTGTAACAAAAAACAGAATCAACGTAGTGAAAAAAGGCAACTTACAAAATGAGAGAAAATATTTTCAAATGACATACCTGACAAGGGGTTAATATCTAAATTACAAAAAGAACTTCTACAACACAACAACAACAAAAAACAAAGCTCAAAAATGGGCAAAGAACCTAACAAGACATTTCAAAAAAAAATACAAAAGGACAACAAAACATATGAAAAGAGGCTCAATATCACTAATCATTAGAGAAATGCAAATCAAAACCATAATGAGATACCACCTCACACCCACCCTGGTGGCTGCTATAGAGAGAAAGAGGTAGGGAGAGAGAAAGAAACAAACAAAAAAACAAAGAGAGAGTGGGGAGAGGAGGGAGGAAGAAGAGGAGAGGAGAAGAGAGAAAAGAAATTAACAAGTGATGTTAAAAATATGGAGACACTAAAACCCTTGATGGGAAGGTAAAATGGTGCAGAGCTGCTATGAAAAATAGTATGGTGATTCCTCAAAAAATAAAAAATAAATAGAACTACCATATGATCTAACAATTTCACTTCTGGGCATAAATCCAAAAAAACTGAAAGCAGGATTTCAAAGATATATGTGTATACCCATTATTCAAAATAGCCAAAAAGCGAAAACAACTTAAGTGCTCATCAATCAATGAATGGATAAACAAAAAGTGATACAAACATATAGGGAAATATTATTTAGTCTTCAAAGGAAAAGAAATTCTGACACATGCTACAACATGGATAAACCTTGAAGACATTATGCAAAATGAAATAAGCCAGTCATAGGATAAATACTATCCATGATTCCACTTATATAAGAGTAGAGGCTGGGTGCATGAAATTCATGCATAGGTATTGTCCCTAGGCCTGGTCTGTGATCAGGGCCATCTTCCCCACCTGCCGACAGCCGGCCCCACCACCCACCGCCACCTGAGGGCTTCTCCATCTCCCCCTACTCCTGAGGGGTGATTGGGGCCAGCAGCCGCCTCTCACACCTGCTGCTGGCACTGGCCCCAATTGCTCTGCACCATCAGCGCATGGGAGCAGTGGCAGGGGGAGCAGGACTGCCGGCAGACAGGGGACCAGGGGCCACAGCAGGAGGGGACAGGTGGGGGCGCAGAGGATGGGCCAAGACCCACCCCTGTGCCCACCGCAGCCTCACAGCCCACAGTTCCTTTAAAGGTGCACAAATTCATGCACTGGGCCCCTAGTATAGGATATTTAGTCAAATTCATAGAGACAGAAGGTAGAAGAATGATTGCCAGGGGTCAGGGGGAGTAAAGAATGGTGGGTTATTCAATGAGTATAAAGATTCAGTTTTGCAAGATCAAAAGAGTTCTTAAGATTGGCTGCACAACAGTGTAAATGTGCTTAACACTATTAAACTGCAGACTTAATAATGACAAAGATGGTAGCCCTGCCCTGTGTGGTTCAGTTGGTTGGAGTGTCATCCTGAGCACTGAAGGGTCACAGGTTTGATTGCAGGTCAGGGTACATATGCAGGTTTCAGTTCCATGGATGTCTGATCAGGGAGTGTTCTGGAGGCAACCAATCAATGGTTATCTCTAACATCAATGTTTCCCTCTCTCTCCCTCTCCCTTCTTCTCTCTCTCTCTCAAAAAAAAAAAAAAATCAAAAACATTCTTGGGTGAGGAATTTGTTTAAATTATAAAGTTGGTAAATTTTATGTTAGGTGTATTTTACCATAAGTTTAAAATAAAAGTATTTGAGAACTTTGTTCAGAGCTAAGAATTGGACTTGGGGTTGACAGGCCAAGAATTCCCCTCCACTTAAACCTGGGCTGATTTCTGATATGTTTGACAAGTGGGGTACAACAGAAGAGATGCTATGCAAGATTCTAGGCCAGCCTTGAAGAAAACTGGCAGCTTCCACCTCGGTCTCCTGGAGCCCTGAGCCAGCTCCAAGTCCAGCTACCCTACTAGAAAGGACAGATGGAGAGACCCTGAGACTGCCTGGAGAGGATCTGACCACTGAGCCATCTCACCAAGATGTCAGGTATGTAAGTGAAGCCATTCCTGGACTCTCCAGATCAAAACCAGCTGCTCTAGTTGACATCATATAGAGCCAAGTAAATTCATCCAGCCAAGTCCTGCCAAGATTACTGACCCATAAAATAGTAAGATATAAGTATCCTGGATGTAGTCTGTTATGTAACAATAGATAACCAGAACAACTGCGTAAGGAAGTAGACTCTGAATCTTCCTCCTTCCTTCCTATAGAGGTGGTAGGAATGAAATGTAATTATAGATTGAGTCAAAATGAATTTAGAAAAGTAAAGACCTCATTTTAGCATAAAATCATATACTTATATTATAGAAAGTGATGATCACATGGAAAAGGGCCAGATATTAGCACTGATTATATATAATAATTCATTTCACACAGGGAGGAAAAATAATATCGGTGAAGGCATGGGAACATCTTTGGCCCTGCTTGCTTTTCTTGTAATTGCATTAGAAACTGAACTAAGAAATGGTAGAAGGATGTTGGAATGCAGCAGAGAGGAGGATGACAGAACATTAGAGTTGACTGAGGCAGAATTAGGAGGTGCTGTTCTCTGCTCAGATGTACAATAAAATCTCACAAATATCAGAGGTTAGCAGATAGCTATGTTATCCTGTCGCCAAAAGAGTTGCTCCTCATGTAGCTCCTGAAGGTGGGGGAGTAATAGCCCATTTCTAGCACTCTGATGTTATGAAATCGAAAAGGAAGTCAACGAAGAAAATGTACTTCTGATTCTAATCTTTTCTCTAAGTCTGACAAAGAGCAGAAGAAAATGTTCTCTCCAAATCAAAGGCCAGCTCTCACTTCATATGTTATCTCAGGGAGCTGCATACCATTTACCTCTTACCATGATTTACAAGTATTTGTTTTGGGCATTTTCAAAGGTCAGTCCCCAACAGATCTATTACACAACAAGCAATTTCATTCAGCTTGGAAATTGTACTTTGTAATTATACTATCCTTCAATAGTCACCCTGACTGGAATGTAAAATATCCAGGGAATTATATAGCTTAACATATTTATACATTTAAAATAAAGTTGATGGCATATTTTAAGTAGAGGATATAGGCTTGGTCTCTTAGACCCCCCATTGGTATATATAATATTTTAAACAAACAGTGTTTACTAGCTTTTTCTTTTCCTTTTTAAATTTTTACTGTTGAAAGTATTACATACGTCCCCTTTTTCCCCCATTGACCTCTCCCAGCCTGCACCCGGTTCCCACCCCTGGCCTTTACCACTCTATTGTCTGTGTTCCTGAGTTATGCATATATATATACAAGTTCATTGGTTAATCTCTTCCCACTCCCCCCCAACCCCCCCTCACCACCTTCCCTCTGAGGTTTTATAGTCTGTTCCGTGCTTCTATCTATGTCTTTGGATCTATTTTTGTTCATCAGTTTATGTTGTTCATTGGATTCCACATATGAATGAGATCATGTGATATTTCTCTTTCTCTGTAGCTTTTTCTTTTCAAAGTAACATTTGTTTGGGAAACATTCTATTTGAGTGTGGCTCTTCAAGCCCTCAAAGGGGGTATGAAAAAGATAATTCTTTTATGTAAAATAAATAAATATTCTTTGGACTTGACTTTACACTGCTTCTCAGCATCTAGTTTACTATTTAAAACCTTAGTTGCTTAAATTCATTTGTAAAATGAGAGTACATATTCAAAACTTACCTTGTAGGGTTGTTGTAAAGCTTAGAGACAATGTTATAAAGATATGCAGCCAGAAATCTATACTTATTGCCTGTGTAGCTTGGATAAATAACCTGAACCTTTCTATGACTCAGTTCTCTCCTCTGTAAAAAAAAATGGGATTTTATGCTTATAGATAGAGTTTTGTGAGAATTAAAATAAAGTATATATGTATACATCATAGCAGGTGCTTAATAAATGTTAGCACAGATGTACATATAGTATTGGTTCAATAAATGATAGATTTTTTAAATGTTATTAAATTTAAAGAAGATTGGATAAGCCCTATAGCATATGCATTCAGAACAGGAAAACTGGGCCATGTGGGCTTATCAGCATCCAGTCTGATTTAGAATCCATCCATACACAAATAATTCAGGATTATAATTTATTAAAGACCTGAATCCATTACAAAGATGACCGGAATAAAAGGACCAATTTTTAATGGCTTTATTCAGTGATTCTCAGTCCTGTCTGTACACTAGAATCAACTCTGGATTCTTCTAAAATGACAGCCACACAGGGCATGTCCCTTTTCTCTTCAATAAGTCTGTGCTATACTAGCTCTGCAGGTGACTGTGATGTGCAGATGATCTTGAATACCATATATTTAGTCATGTGACACATGTTTCCTGGATCATGTATGCCATAGTTAAAAACCTAGTCTAAATAGAGGCCTCAGCAAAGAGGAACAACAAGCAGATTCAAAATTCATATATATTTCTATGCTTCACGTCTAGCATTTCTATTAACTCAAAACCCTGTAACTTGATGTTAGGAAAAGAACTGGCAAAATCTAGGTCTATGAATAAAATACTAGCTAAGGAAATTCAAATATTTGCAGAAATAATCAAACACTTTTATTAATTATTCATGAATACGAATTATTTTTCAAAAGTCGTGTATGTTAATAAAATAATTAGTCTTGAGATAAAAGTATAGGTGATGTACTAGCCTAGGACAGCAGTCATCAATCAGAGGTGTGAGAATACGTTAGGAGTCAGGGTTTGAATCTTGGTCTGTCTGATTTGATGGTCCTTCCTTTTTCCCATGTATCATGTTTCAAGTTACCATTCTGTCTCAGGAGAACATGCCCAGAGTCAGAGGGATGAGAAGATAAGGCTCCAAAGTTTCCACCCATGTGCAACCTAAGAAGCTCTAATCTTGTTGATTTTACATTTTGGCTTATCTTCAAGAAAAATGTGAACAGTAAAATTAGAGTTTCAAAAGTCTTAGATAACTAATTTGTTCATTCTTCTGTTTACTATAGACTGCTAGAATTTTTACAAGTTTGTATCACAAGGTAAAATATGATTCTGCAATTATCCAATTAATTCAAATCATGCTAATGTTGTTTCTGGGTACAGAGAGCCAATTAGAAAGAAATAATAATAATAATAGTAAGTGCTGAATTAATCTGGTCTCACCTGCATAGATCAAGTGAAGTAGGCAATGGCCAGAACCCCACTTGGTTTTAAAGAGTGTAAACAGCCAGAGCATGAAATTCACTATATTTGATTTTGCCTTCACTATAGAAAGCCAAATCCTGCACTTAGTCTTCCAATAGAACAGCAATGACAATGGGGAATTGGAGGTCTCAACCTCCCCTTCAGAGGAGAGGGAGAGAGCCTGGGTAGGCTTGCACACCAAACATTTACAAAGTTGGGGAAAAGGGCTGTTTGGAAGTTGTTCCTGAGAGAAGATCAAAGGTTGGGGCTTTGTGGAGAAACAGGATGGTTTTTAAATCGTCCTTAAATCATAACGCTTTGTCAGTCAGGTCGGCACAAAGCATCAAGGTCTTCGAAGGAGAAGAGAACAATTTTGACATACAGAAAGAAATGGGAACACGGGGCGTAAGAGGGAAGTTCAATGAACAATTATGGGTAAATTTTTAAAATTGGATTTGGTTCTCTTTTTATAAGAAAACTTTAAAAATAAAGAATAGCCAAAGATGTCAAAAGAAAATGCAATAGCAGTTATGTTGTCCAAATGTGACTGGCACACGGCACACTGAAGAAAACATGGGCTGTCAAGTCGAACAGACCAAGACTCAGACCCTGACTCTCCCACCCACTAGCCTTGACAAATTACTTCCTCTAAACTTCGCTTCCTCGCCTGTAAAAGGGGACTCATGTGTTTGCTTCACATGGAGTTGTTACAGAAATGAAATGAGACATTTCCTGTCAAGTCGTATGAATAGCATTTCATGATGAAGAGTAGGTATCCATTTCCTTTCCCTCCCTCAGTTCCAGACATCCAGATGGAATGAATGGTCTCTGATTATGGCATTATAACTCTGGCTTCCATTTCTAACTCTGGTTTCCACAAGTATAATACTATATTATATAATAAAAGCGTAGTATACAAATTGTCCCCTTGACCAGAGTTCTTCCCGGAGTTCGACCAGGGGCGGGCCAGCCAGGGGAAGGGAGGGAGGCTCTGGCTGGCAGTCGGCAGCCACTAGGGACCCTAGTAATGGATAAAAATGTCTAACAACAATAAATATGCTATAATACCATAAGTGCATACAGTGTATGCTATAATAACATATGCTATAAAACTATAATTATACTAGAGGCCCAGTGTATGAAATTTGTGCACTCAGGGGGGGGTCCCTCAGCCCAGCCTGCGCCCTCTTGCAGTTCGGGAGCCCTCTGAAACTCCCTGAGGGGAGCGGGCCTAAGCCACAGTCGGACATTCTTAGCACTGCTACAGAGGCAGGAGAGGTTCCCACCACCACTGCTGCACTCACCAGCCATAAGCCCAGCTTCTGGCTGAGTGGTGCTCCCCCTGTGGGAGTGCAATGACCACCAGGGGGCATTTCCAGCACTGAGAATCTGCCTCCTGGTGGTCAGTGTATGTCATAGAGATCGGTCATTCCACCATTCGGTCAATGTGCATATTTGCCTTTTATTATATAGGACAGGGGTCCTCAAACTATGGCCCGGGGGCCACATGCAAATACAAATATTGTATTTGTTCCTGTTTTGTTTTTTTACTTCAAAATAAGATATGTGCAGTGTGCATAGGAATTTGTTCATAGTTTTTTTTTTTTAAACTATAGTCCGGCCCTCCAACGGTCTGAGGGACAGTGAACTGGCCCCCTGTTTAAAAAGTTTGAGGACCCCTGATATAGGATATGGTGTGTGCTACAATACATGATAAATATCCTATATAATAAAAGGGTAATATGCAAATTGACCCTAACGGCAGACCAACCCAGGAACGACGGGTCGCTATGACATGCACTGACCACCAGGGGGCAGACGCTCAATGCAGGAGCTGCCCCCTGGTGATCAGTGCACTCCCACAGGGGTGGTACCACTCAGCCACAAGCCGGGCTGCCAGCTGCCAGCAGAGCAGCAGTGGTGGGAGCCTCTCCCGCCTCCTCAGCAGCACTAAGGATGTCCGACTGCTGCTTAGGCCCGCTCCCCATTGACCTAAGCTGGCAGGTGGCTATCCCCTGAGGGCTCCCGGGCTGCCAGAGGGATGTCTGATGGCCAGGTTAGGCCCAATACCCCGGAGAGCAGGCCTAAGCCGGCAGGTAGACATCCCTCGAGTGGTCCCGGACTGTGAGAGGGTGCAGGCTGAGCAGAGGGACACCTCCCCCCCAGTGCACGAATTTTCGTGCACCAGTCCTCTGGTACTCTATAATACCATAATGGTATAAGGTTTCGTACCATAATGGCTATAAAGGACTAAAAACAATAAATGATAAATGATCAAGTACTTTGACTGAGTGGTATTACCTTCTCATTTCAGACAACTACCAAAATTTGCAGCTTGCCCTTAAAATTGTGGTCCATTGACAGCAGCATGAGTAAGCTCTGGAAGCTTGTTGAAAATTCAGAATCTCAGGTATCATCTCAAGCCTACTGAATCAGAATCTGCATTCTGAAAACATCCTTGAGTTGTGTGTATAGACATTAAAGTATGACACCAGGTCTGACTCTATCCCACACAACAAATTGCTTTGCTCTCCATTTCAACTGGCTGTAAACTTGACTTCTAGAACAAATGTTTGATTCAAATTGCTTCTGAGAAATGGGCTTAATTCCTGCTTTCATGTTGTTCAGATACACTTAGCCCTTAGATGTTTCTGTTCACAAATGAAAGGCTTATGTGTGATTTTTGTCTTTATTTTTCTGTGACAGATATTATGAAGCATTCAACCTACCATATGCACAAAACTGGTTTTAATAGTCAAAAATTAAAAATTTCTAAATATGAAATACTTTCCATGGTTACCCAAACTTATTCAAGTAGTTTTAAATAGTTTAGTTTATATAAAAAATTTTTTTTTTAATTTTGATTTGTTCTAATTGTATGGAAGGAGATTTTTTAAAATTCTATTTTCTTTCTTTTCTATATCTGAGTTGACTCAAAAAATTTAATAAAATTGCATTAACCATTTTTTTTAAAGAAGGAATCTGAAGCAGAGTTACACCCCCCAAAAACAGCTTAATGTCTAATCTAAAGGACAGAGATCTTCCTCACAGGAGTTTAGTGTACTGAATTTGACGTTTAGGGGAGACCTCAGGATTCTCATTTTCCAGACCAGTGAAGCCGAGGTAACGTTCAAGGAACTGAAGCTGGGTAAGGAGATGACCCCTCTGTCAGGACTGAGGTAGAGGCAGCACAGAGGAGTAGCTGCAAGAGCAGGGCTTAGAATAAGAAAAATTGAGTTCTTATGTAGGCCTTGCTGTGGGCTAGTTAAGTGATTCTGGACATGATACATATTTTTCTAAATCTCAGTCTCCTCTTCATCAAATGAGGAATCACAAACCTTACTGGATTATTGTGTGAATCAAATTATAGAAGTAAATATATGTAAAATATCCAGCATGGTAACCGGCAGGTAGTAAGAGCTCAATAAACTAGTTACTAGGATCACTGTTTTCATGGGCAAACTAAATGTATCAGAGTCAGGTGTTTCATCCTGGAGTACCCTATACTGTGGGAAGTTGGGTATGTGAGCTCTGACAAATATTCTATTGTTGTGCATAGATAAGAAATTATAGCACCTTACTTATGGATCACTTACTTTGTACCAAGCACTTCTCTAAGTCCTTTACATATGTTTATCCTCATTTTATGGAACTGGAATCTGAAGCACAGAGAGATGTGCCTTGCCCAGGACTGCACAGTGAAGTGGCGATAATGGGCAGCTGTAAATTTTTATTTTATGGTCATCTCCCTATCCAGTGTCTTAAACTTAGGAAATGTTTGAAGGGAGATCATGTGATGGGCATTAAGTGATGTAATGATTAAATTTATGTCAACTTGGCTAGACTATGGTCACCAGTTGTTCAAACACTAGGCTAGTTGTCAATAGGAAGGTATATTTTAGATGTAATTGACATTTTAACCAATAGACATTGAATTAAATAGATCATTCTCCATGTTGTATGTGAACTTCATCCATCAGTTGGAGGACTGAGGTTTCCTGAAGGAAGAAGGAATTCAGCGTCATGACTACAACCTAGAAGAAACCCTGCCCAAGTTTCCAATCTACCTGCCTTGCACTGTGGAATCTGGACTCAAGACTACAACATCAATTCTCACCTGAATTTCCAGCCTGCCCTACAAATCTCAGACTTTCCAGCATCCACAGTTACTTGAGGAATTCCTTAAAATAAAATAAAACAAAACAAAATAAAAAAAACTGTTTTATCGGTTCTGTATCTCTAGAGAAACCTGATTAATAAATTTGCTCTCCCAATTCTTTGAGACTTAAGGGCACAGGAACAATCAATCACAAAGATGGCCATTTAATAACATAACCTAAATGACTTTCTGCCCTCACTTCTTTACAAAGAGCACAGAAAGGCCACTTTAGAAAACTGAATGCTTGCCCAGAGATTGACATTCATACAAACAGGCTTCAGAATCAGAATTTATTACTGAGGTCCAACAGTCTAGTCCAAAAATTTGAAGAGACATCCTACTAAAAAAAAAAAGAAAAGAAAAAAAAAAGAAAAAGAAAGGGGAAAAAAAAGAGAAAAAGCTTAAAGAGAACACTCAAAAATAATAATGTAGGAACTCTTGTTAAAGGGTGCCTGCAAATTAAGTCCTTGAAGTTTAGCTCTTGTCAATGTTTGGGATATGAATTCTCCAAACTGATGATAATACCTACCAGGGAAGCACCTTCCCAGTAACCTATCAATCCAGGCCATTTAGGATGAGGAAATTGATTTTATTTGGGATAGGGGAGAAGTGGACAAATATTTGTTAAATCCCTATGAATTGGATTTGGCCAATCGATGCCATTGTAACAGAGAATGGTTACAGCGTGCATTGTTATAGTCACTGCAGTGAAATATTTTAGTAATTCTGATTTCACTTGGCCCACTGCTAACTAAAAAGGGAAATCTAAATGCCTCTCTTGCCTTTCATTTTTTTAGGTATGATAAAGGTATCATAGTTGGGGTTTTTGAGATTTTATTTTTTAGAGTGTTAGGTTTACAATTAAATTACGAGGAAGGTACAGAGATTTCCTATATACTCCCAACCCCAAACATGCATAGTCTCCTCCATTATCATCATCACTCACCAGAATTAAACTTTTTTTTCCCCAAGGATGATTTGGCACATCAAATCACCTAAAGTCCATAATTTACCTTTGGGTTCCTTCTTGGTATAGTACATTCTATGCTTTTGGACAAATACATAATCACATGTACCCATCATTGTAATAGGTAGATTATTTTCACTGCTCTAAAAGTCTGTCATGTTCTGCATGTTCATCCCTTCCTCCATCTCCAACCCCTGGCAACTATTGATCTTATTGTCACTATAGTTTTGCCTTTTCCAGAACGTCATATAGTTGGAATCATCCAATATGTAGCCTTCCCATATTGGCTTCTTTTACTTAGTAACATGCATTTAATGTTCCTCCAAAAGTGTCTTTTCGTGGCTTGATAGCCCATTTATTTCTTTTTAGTGCTAAATAATATTCCATTGTCTGGATATACCACAGTTTATCCATTCACTTACTGAAGGACATCTTGGTTGCCTCCGCATTTTTGGCAATTATGAATAAAGCTGCTATAAACATCCATGTGCAGATTTTTGTGTGAATCTAAATTTTCAACTCCTTTGGGTAAATACTAAGGGGTGCAATTGCTGGATCATATGATAAGAGTATATTTAATTTGTCTTATTCTCTTTGGCTTCTCTAATTTTGTTATTGTTAAGGAGGCATGATATCTCTGATGATTAGTTTAGATAGCTACAAAGAACATCTAGATATATTATATTTACAAAGTAAAAGTAAATTTAATATAATTTTTCCTAGTAATTACTTTTCTGTTTTAAGGGCAGTAATAAATGTCAGCAATTAAAATCTGTAGTGAGCACTGAGAAAATAATAGAGAACCAGCCAGTGTTCCCAGTGTTCTTTATATCTTCATCCCTTTCTACTCATCCCACCCCTCAATCCGTGGCCAAAATCTCTAACCTTTTCTAAGAACCCAGCATGTCTGCCACAAGCAGTGTTACCAAAGAAATGGAAAAGTGGAGAAGGTGGTTGTCTACATCTCCTCCGAGCTGTGGAATTCAAAGTTCTGTTTCTCTACTTTAAAAAACACAGGGAATAAGAAATGGATTTCCCGTTCCATTGACTTGAAATATGGAAAAATAAAAGAAAGTGTAGTGAAGACATTGAATCCTTGGATGTACAGCCACTCCTACTTTCTAAATTGGGAGACATTAAATTGAAGGTCCTTTTCTTCTGTAGCTCATTGGACTGAGTTTAGGTGAAACTGCCCAGGAGCAGAAGTCAGGGATAGAAGTTGAGGAGAACTGAGTGTATCTACCTAAAAGAATGAAAGAGAATTGGAGTTCCTCAGAGTGATCCAAGAACGGGAGCTCATAGGGCTGGGGCAGACAAGAAGAAAGGAGAATGAGACCTCAACTAAGCTGAGTTTGAAACCAGGAGAAATTTACTTTTGTAGATTGTCAAACGCATTTTGAAATCTGAGTGCCTACAGTTTACTTTGAAGTTACTTTCTTCTATTTCACAAACACCCCCTTTATGCGCACCATGACATTTTTTATAAAGTATAAAGCATCTTTGAGTAGGGGTGTGTGTGTGTGTGTGTGTGTGTGTGTGTGTGTGTGTGTGTGTGTAGAAGGGGCTAAATTTCACATCTGGGAATAGACAAGGCAGACAATGGGGAAGTAAGAGCCTAGAGCAGGGGTGGGCAAACTTTTTGACTGGAGGGCCACAATGGGTTCTTAAACTGGACTGGAGGGCCGGAACAAAAGCATGGATGGAGTGTTTGTGTGAACTAATATAAATTCAAAGTAAACATCATTACATAAAAGGGTACGGTCTTTTTTTTCAATAGTTTTATTCATTTCAAGCAGGCCGGATCAGGCCCGCTGGCCGTAGTTTGCCCACGGCTGGCCAAGAGGCAGAGGAGATGAGAATATAAGCAGCTAGGCAGTTCACAAAATCTTGGTGAATACTTTGAACTTTCAAACAAGAATCAGAGAGATTCTTGGACAACTCTGACAAAAAAAAACAAAACAAAAACAAACAAAAAAAAAACCCACAAACAAATTTCATTTAATGAAACAGATTAAATGCAATTTCTAGTTTGACATATTGAGCTTTTATTATCCCCAAGCACCAGACTCCTTTTTTGTTGTTTTTTGGAGGAAATTGGATGGGGCAGGGAACTGTTATATAACTAACTGGCTTTTATTATTCTCCTTTTGGCCCACCTGAAGAACAATTATTCCATCTCCTTAAAAACTTGGTATTTTTAAGAAACTTGTTTTTGTTGTAGATTTGTATTTTAGAAGAAGTACTTAATGTAACATTAAAATGTGAATCAAACCTGTCATACAGTTTTTGTTTGGCATCACTGTTCATACCCTTCTGAATATGAAAAAAATAAACAATTTAAGTATTTATTTCTGTTTTGGTACATACATGTATATAATTCTTTTTCCTTGGAAATGCTTTACTTTCTCTTTCTCAATGGAGTTGAAGTCCCATCTTCCTTCCCTATTGACTTTTGAAAGTTTGTCTTTAAAAGATAGATTACTATTTGCCCTGAACTGAAGAAAATAATAGTTCTTTTCATTAGATTATTATTCACCCTTTATGTTTGCCTTTTCTTCTCTCCTGTCAGTACATTCCATTAAAAAATCTCATTCAGTAACTAGCTGGCTGAGTTCATTTTTGCATAAATGTATTCATATCACAGCAGTGACTTGGCAAAGAATTCTACAAAATTCACTGACCTTGAAAATCAGATCGGTCTGAGGAATGCTCTAACTCTGGATACTAAGTGGAGGAGTATTTACAACATGATGGTTTTAGGTATTGGAGGTTTCAGTGTACAAAACAGTACCATAACCATTTATTAAGAGCACCAACTTCATTCCCTTTGGACCATAAGCTTATTATTTTGATGTCAACCTGCCCGTATCCATTTGCTGCAAGACTGGCATGTGTTGCCCAGTAACATGGGCAGAAGTTCCTGAACAGACTGCCTTAGTCATTACAATCCATATGGCCAAGCAGAAATGAATGGATGGGAAGGAGGGATTCTTACCCTCTCTCATAGTCACTCAGCCTCTCCAAATGAAAGAGACAGGAGGGAGTCTAACCATGTGACTTTTTAAGAGCATTTCCATTTTCTTCATCTGCTGATTCATTTAATATCACCTCTTCAAGTCTCTTCTAAGCATTTATACTGTGCATCATACTTTTAATCGTCAAGATGATTTTTAAAGAAAGGAAACATCATACTTTACAAAAAGAAAGTGGAGGAGATTCAGAAATCTTGCAATCAAGTCAATTTCTGAATCCAATATAAAGGAAACAATACTATCTTTATCATGTCTGTGCCCTTTATGGGGGCCATAATTATGAGAAAAACAATAACTATCCTTAATCCCCAGAAAAATAGAAGGAAAAATTCATCTGAAATTCTATGACCCTGTAATGATTACCATTAATATTTTAGTGACTACATTTCTATAAACCTCTATGCATACACACCCATAATATTTCCATTTTTTATTGAGTGTTTTGGGGTGATATTAGTTAATAAAGTTATATAGGCTTCAGGTGTATAATTCTATAATCCATCATCTGTATATTGTGTTATGTGTTCATCACCTCAAAACACCCGTAATTTTAAATAAACATGCTAATACCTCAACAAAGTCTCTTCATCATGAATAGCTAGCTCCTGTCTCCCTCTCTCATGCACATCTCTCACCTAACAATCTGATGTGTATTTCTCTTCATGCACACATGACCCAGTTACAGTCCAGTCAACAAGGTGAGGAGAAATCAAGAGGTTAATGTGAACCAGTTTTCCTATTTGTCCTTATTCTGCAGCCTGTCCCCAATGATTCCTGTTCAGATGCTTGGGAGCAAGAGTTGGAATTAAAATCCTAAAATGGTGCTTCCCTAAAAACTCTGCCAAACCTGGGGCTCAGGCAGTGACTACTGTAGAAAGCCTCCAACAGAATGGGATATAGTACAGAGAAAGACTTTCTCCCGCCCACACCACAGACCACTGTGTGGCTCTGTGCATATCAAGGCCACAATGCCCAGAAGAAACAATGTGTGCAGTGCTGCCTGGCAAAGGCAGTGAAAAGAATGTCAAAAGGTCTAAGAAAGGAAAGGTCTTTAACTCAAAAAGAGAGAAGAGGCAGCTTAGTATAATGCATAAAAGCATAGATACTAAAGTCAGGGTGCTTGGGTTTGAAACACTTACCAGATAGGTAAAGCCCTTAATTCCTCTGTGCCTCAGTTTTTTCATCTGCAAAATGGGGCTAATTAATAGTAACCTCCTTCTAGAGCAATGATTCTCAACCTTGGCTTCACATTAGAATCACCTGGGAATCTATTTAAAATCCTGATTTCCCAGAAATCAGGATTTTAAATAGATTCCCAGGTGATTCTAATGTGAAGCCAAGGTTGAGAACCACTGTCCTAGAGTGTATTCATTTCCTAGGGCTGCCATATCAAAGTACCTAAAACTGGATGACTGAAATGAAAGAAATGTATTGCCTCCATTCTAGAGGCTAGAAGTCCAAATTCAATGTGTTGGCATTGTTGCTTCCTTCTGCAGTCTGTGAGGGGAAATCTGTTCTTGTCTCTCTCCTAGCTTCTCCTGGCATGCTGCCAATCTTCGACTTGTAGATGCATCACTCCAATCTTTGCCCTTATCTTCACAGGGCATTCTCCCTATGTGTCTCCACATCATCTCCTCTCTGTGCATGTCTGTCCCTGTGTCCAAATGTCCCCTTTATATGAGTACACCAGTCATATTGGCTTAGGGACCACTCTAATGACCTCACTTTAACTTGTCACTTCTGTAAAGACCCTATTTCCAAAGAAGCTGACATTTGCAGGTATAGGGTTAAGACTCCAACATTTTTGGGAGGACACAATTCAACCCACATATAGTGTTCTTGTAAGAAGTAAATAAGTTGATGTGCATAAGTGCTTAGCATATTGCCTGGCATATAATAAACACTACCTAACCAATAGCTGGCATCAATGATAGTAGCATGTTTTGTATAGATTAAGAGCCAAACAATGTATTTAGTGAATGTACCAGGTAAGAGAAGCAGCTTGGTATATGCCATGTTGAAACTGACTGGATATAGCTAGAAATTTCCAGAAGCCTTGAAGGGAAGAAAGCAAGAGGACTAAAGTCCTGAGATAGCAGGTGGGAGCAAAAGCCAGAGAAGGTTGGTCTAAGGAGATTCGGTGACACACACAAAATAGACTATTTAGAAATTCCTGAACTGACCTTTACTTGCACAGGAAATCAATTCAGTGGTCGCTCTACTGTTTTTTTCCACCTTGTGCTCCATAGGAATCCATGTATAGGCTCCTGGCTTTCTCCTGGATCAACATTTAAGCTCAGAGGTCAAAAATTGACAGAGGAAATCAAGAATGTGAAGTACATGAGTGCCGGGGGAGGGTGTGATACATATATAAAGTAGAAAGCCAATGTTTTCATTTTAAATAAGAACCATATCCATCAAGTGGGGCAAATATTTACACAGTTCCGACCAGCTCACTGTCTCCCTAACAATAAGGCATGTGGAAAGTGAAGTTGTCTGAAGGTTACTTGCAATGGCAAGATCAGAACAAGGAGAGTTAATTCTGTGGTTTAAAGGGTTAATAACAGCAGGTTCAGATAGAATGTTGCATCTATCACTATAATAAACATATAACTTCTCAGAAACTAGGATGTTGGTCCCATGGGAATCATTTAGATCTTTGTCTTTCTCCTCGGCAGTCCCGTCCACACAGACCCAGTCACATACCCCGCTGGCATCTCCACATTACCCCCATACTAACCCACTGACACATTATTTACACAAATGACAACATGATGTGTTGAAATGTTAATAAGTAAATTTCCCCCCAACATTGTCTGGTATCCCATAAATCTTCCCCCTTTCTTGGAACATAGGCATTTTGTAGTCACTGTGTCTGGGATGAGATGACAGAGCAGAAGGCCAGAGAAAAGGAGTCTTCCTGGGTTTTGAGTTTCAATAGTTTCTGCTCTGTGGGGAGAGGGAATAATTCTGCCCAGACAATGGACTGGGGAGAAGACAGTGTTATAAGACAAGGCTTCATGTCCCAGACACTAGATAAATCCTCTGGTCTAGGGACAAGAGAGGAGTCGAAGAGTTTAATCCATGAGATATTAGATTCTGGACTGTCCTCAAACAAAGGTGCGCTGGGCCTATCCCTCTCTCCCTGGGGAGGAGGGAAGTAGACACCTAAATTGATGGGAAGTAAATTTCTATGATTTGGGAGAAATGGGCGCTCAATTGGTCTTACATGAAAACAATGCCCAGTATTGGCTGCAAACACGAGTTTTTAAACAGCTTCTCACTTCACATTAACAGTGTCAATGAAATAATAATCTAGTGTCTCTCAGGCCAGAAGCCATTGCACCTCTGTAAGGGGACTGCATCTCTCTGCTCTGATTCATTAGATTTTCATTTACAGATGAAAGCTCATAAAGCTAATTTATTTTCCCAATTTTCTCCCCCCCCCCCAATTTACAATTGGCCACAATATATTGCCTATGTCATGATCTAATAAATACTAGTTGACCTACAGGGACTATTAAACAGAATAGTTGAAATTGGAACAATGTCAGAAAACACAGGATATGTTGTTTGTATTTTAATATAATGCATTCTTTTTCATATTCCATATAAATACAAAACAGGATAAAACAACTGATTGTACACACTTTTAAACTCAAAAATTCTGTCATGGTATTTTTTAATGTTAATTTATATACATGTATCTATAGATCATCTGTAAAACTTATGTTTGTGAATGTAGAGTAACAATCAGAATAATGAATTCACTGTTTTACATTTAGGTATTTCTAATTTGGCTTTAATTGGGCATTTCATTAGAGAAAAACCACATTCCTGTGTGATGCATTACTCAGGCAGAATTCTCTGAAAACATAGGGAGACTATTAGCATAAATATTGAGTCCCAACTTTGAAATTTTAATCATTTGGTGTAAGTACAAGTCATTTAGTTTTTAATAGATCTCTCCTCTTGAAACTTTTAAATGGTTTACTGTTATCATTAATAGCTCAAAAATAATTGAGAGAGAAAGGCATATATTTTCCCAGCTGCTACCCCCACCCTCAAACACCACACACACACACACACACACACACACACACACACACACACAAGTATGAACAATGTAAGAATAAATCAAGACTGAAGGTTAAGAAATTGATCAAAAGTCAGAATTTTTTAGCTGAGAAGAGATTTTTCAGAATATGACAAAAGATTCTAAAAATTGGAAATTTATTTCACAAGCTAACATTACATGCAGTTTTCAAAGAACGCTCTAAAAGTTAACCAAAAAGTTTCAAATTGTCACTTAAGAAGTGAAACCATGGGCCTCAAGGCTGAGCAGTGGGATCTAACGACTGAAATCATGGCAAAAATTCTCTTGGTATACACAGTTCATTTTCCTTAAAGCATTTGGAAAAGACTACAATACTGGCTGCCCTATTGCCTCAACATGTGAAATATATTCTTTAAGTGGAGAAGCTGGAGGCTGGCCTTATACATACAGGAGTGTTTGCTGTTAAAGGAAAAGGCCCTGTTGAGTTCAAAGAGAAGCTGAGACAAAAAAAACTCAGGAACGGGTCAGAAAAGGAGGGGGAAAATATCTTTCTATTCTTTCTAATGCATTATTCTCCCTCCAGGGAGACAGATATAGACATTTTTTCTCTAAAAATCAGAATTTTCTTCACTTTGGCAGGAGTTAGAATTGGTTTGTGAACCCTTTGGACTGAAAAACTTTGCCTGGAGCTGAGTTTCTGTAGTTAAGAAGGGGTCATGACAAATCTCGATACAGAGAATAAAAAAGGAAGAAGAAACCATGTGTTCAGTATTGATGACATAACAAAAGTGTTCCCCCATTTCTGGGGTCTTAGTTAAATGGTTGCAATCTAAAACTAGTACTGGTATAACCCTTCCAAACTGGAGGTCTTAAAGGATTTTGATAAATACAGAAGCACACCGCCCCCCAAATCCAAACAACACATTCATCCTTCAGAGCACACTAACCAACAGTCTATCCTTCAGTGAAGCTGCTCTGACAGACTTCTCTAAATGCACCTCTAAACACATTGAAAATGTTAACTGTCTAGTATTCTCTTATATTGACTATTTTGCTTGTAACCAATACAGTCCCCAAATCAAGATTGAGAAGTGATAATAAATGTTTAAGAGATATTTTCCAAAAAAAAAAAAAAAATCTCAGTCCTTAGCTTAGTAAGATTGAAATAATACTAGCTCACATTTTAATCATCACCTCATTTGCTTCTGACAATGAGTGTGTAAGCTAGAGAGAAAAGATATTTGCAGTAGGAAAGAACTGTGAGTTAGTACCTTCCAATGGATTCCCCCAGGACCTCACTCTCATCATTACTTTGTACAGTACCACATAACTTTTTCTTTATATAAGGACATAAGGGCCACTGAGTTTATAAACAAAGGTTGTTGTTTTTAATGAAATCTATTGGGATGACATTGGTTATTAAGATTATATATGTTTCAGGGATAGATTTCTATGATGTATGATCTGTGCCCACCACCCAAAGTCACCACCACCCAAAGTCAAATCATCTTCTGTCACCATATATTTGGCCCCCTTTACCTTTTACTATCCCTCCTACCTCCTCTTCTCTCTGGTAATTATCATACTGTTGTCTGTATCTATAAGTTTGAGTTTTATAAGAAATTGTGTTCTTTAGTTTCAATAGGCAAGCCTGGCAGACATTATTAGTCATCAAGAAAATACAAATTAAAATCATGATTAAGATATGACTACAAAACCTACACAATAGCTAAAATTAAAAAACTTCCAACATCAAAATTTAAAGATGAAAGACAAATGAGTTTAAAATTACACAAGTTCTGTGTCTTATAAAACTAAATAAACTTGCCCAGCAATTTCCCTTCTATGTATTTATACCCCCAAAAAAATGAGAACCTAGGTCCACAAAAAGACCTTTACAAAATTTTCATATCAGCTACATGCATAACCAAAACATGAAAACTCCTAGCTTTCCACCAAGTGGACAACATATAAATGAATGTGGTATATTCATGTAATAAAATACTCCTCGGCAATAAAAAGGAACAAAGTACATGGGAGAGCATGGATGAACCTGAAAACATTATGCTGCGAGAAAGCAGCCTTACACAAAGAAGTACATATGACAGTTCCATTTATATAAAGTTCTAGAAGAGGCCAAAAGTAGAACAATGGGTACCTGGAATGGGGAGGGAGGGTTTACTGGGAAAGAACAGAGGGAACTTCTTGGGGTAATGGTTATATTTCCTATTTCCTTTGGGTTTGAGTTGCATAGGTTTAAGTTTTCCTTGGAACTCATGAAAAAGTACATTAACAATTTCTTCACTATCTTAATTTTACCTCAAACGAAAAAAGAACCAACAACAAATGTTGGACTCATATTGACAATAGGCATCTTAAGTACTAGGAGGGGAAATGTACTATGTCTGCAACTTACTGACAAATATATGTATGTAAAATTCTAAAAAGTGGGTGGGTAGATATTAAAAATTATGGTTATCCTAAATTCTTCTACATTGCCATTAAATGGAAATATCCTGAAATAAAACAGGATTCCCTCATATTACCAGTGGCCCAACAGCCTTTCAAGTAAATCTTTAACCTCTCTGATATAAGAAAAAATACATGGTCAGAAATGATATTCAAAATCTGTAACATTCAATTCACCAATCAGAACAGACACAACCATGAACTACCCACATAAATATACAAGTGCAAACCAGCCAAATATCAGCCCAGTAGCTAGATTATTTCACCCTCAATCATTAGGAGCCAGATACATAATCTAATTTTTACTTAAACAGTAGAAAACATTCAAAACAGCAGGATAATAGTGTGTAATAATGGGAGATTAATCCTAATACTTAAACCATTTAATCACCTTCCATTTAAACACTCTCCTGTGCTAATCACAACACAAATATGCATTATTGGAAAGGAAAATTTGGGGTAAATGATATGTTGGCATAAAATACCTTTGTTTTAATGCTGTATTGAACACATGATTAGGCATTCAATAAATAGGGGCTCAATACATATTGTTGAATGAATAAAAATATGAATGAACCAAAATACAAATTTGTGTTTGATTGCCTCAAATGGATTCACTAAATTCACTGAATACACTCACCTTGAGGAAAACTTCTCATGGCAGCAGGGTTGCACCTTCCAGGCAAGTCCCAATGTGAGATGGATAGGAAGCACAGTTTTTCCTAGAATGGAATAAGCTTAAAGTGTAAGAAGATTAAGTTCATCCATGCAGAGAAAGTTGATTAGCTTTCTGAGACTGCTAAAAATCTCTTCAATACAAAAAAGAAAACTTAAAAAAAAATTTTTTTTTAAGTTACCATACTGGATATTTTTCTGAGATCGACTGTGAAGAAGATAATCCTAGGTGTGCAGCCTGGGGTAAAGAACAGCTGTGCCATTACTAATAAAGCTAAATTGGATTTTGATGTTTCTGTGTTTAGTACTCAACAAAACAAAATAGTTGCCAAACATATTAACCCACTATGTTAGGTATTAAGCTAATGAAGTTATAAAATCGAAAGGCCTTTGCTACCAAGATGTCAAGGTTCTAGTACAGTGGGATACTATCAGCCTCCAAATGGCTCTGCTTATCTTTTTAGAGGAGGAAATAAGCAAGAGAAAAATAAACCCTACGTTCTTGAAGTATTAGTATTCCTCCATTCTTTTAATACAACCCCCTTTCCACTATGGGATAGGATTTGTACTAATAATAAACAATGAAGAGTCTTCATTTGTATTTTTAAAAGTGGAGAGGAATCAGGTTATTAGACATAACAAGAATCCAGTTTATATCTCGGACCCTTAGAAATTTGCTAGTATTTTGAATCCTTTAATATTTAAGTGGAAGTTACCCTGATTGATATGGGGGAGGGGGAGGGGGAGGCAGGTCATGGTTTTTCTTTCTTTCACTTCATTTTCAAAATATAAACATGAGACATACACGCATATTTCAAGACTCAGTCAATGCCTTGACATTTCCTAACCTGAGTTCCCTCTGGTTTTCAGTAGAACAGGTTTTAGCTGCTACTCAGCCTCTGGTCTATCTGATAAACATATGTCTCTAGAGATCCAGAGCAGCCCTTTAAGAGCAAGACAAATTTGGGATCCAACTCATGTTCCAATATCACTAGGACATGTTGTCCTCGGGCTTCCAAACATATTTTTAGGACTGTAGCCAGAGGTGAAAGAAAAAAGAAAAAAAGGTAATTTATGCAAACTATAGAAAAGGAAGTTCCCGCTAGCCAACAGACACTTGAATCATTATATTCTTCAAAAACTGTGTGGTTTTTAAATTGTGCTTCCCAGGACTTTAGGGATTCCATGGAGCCTTCAGGAGCCACTGCTAGAACAGAAAGGGACTGTGAAAGTGGGGGTCCTGGACCTTCAACCTCACTCCAGATAGAACATGCTTCACTGGAACATAAGGGGTTTGATTTAAAAAAAGAAGTGTGTGTGTGTGTGTGTGTGTGTGTGTGTGTCGGGGGGGGGGGGGGGGCGGGCACTGGGAGTTAAATAAAAATTAGTTTTTAAACCACAGTATCAGAATAAGGTGATACAGGGGGGAACTGAGTGAAGACTTCTATGGATAGTTAGGCCAAATAAAAAATTCAGAATGTCCTTCTGTGACATAATAAGAAATATATATTTGGTAACTCATTGTCATTTTAAATTTGCATCTCTCTGATGATTAGTGACATTAAGCATTTTTTCACATGTCTCTTTGGCCACGTGTATGTTCTTTTTGGAGAAGTGTCTACTTAGGTCTTCTGCCCATTTTTTTATTAGATTGTTTGTCTTCCTATTGTTGAGCAGTATGACTATTTTACATATCTTGGGAATTAACCCCTTATCAGATGTGTCACTGGCAAATATGTTCTCCCATACAGTGGGCTCCCTTTTCATTTTGATGCTGGTTTCTTTTGCTGCGCAGAAGCTTTTTTATTTTGATGTAGTCCCGTTTATTTATTTTTTTTCCTTTGTTTCTCTTGCCCCAGGCATTGTATCAGTGAAAATTTTGCTACGTGAGATATCTGCTATTTTGCTGCCTAAGTTTCATTCAAGGAGCTTTATGGTTTCATGACTTACATTTAAATATTTTATCCATTTTGAGTTTATTCTTGTGAATGGTATAAATTGGTGATCTAGTTTCATTTTTTTTACATGTACCTGTCCAATACCCCAACACCATTTTTTGAAGACTGTCTTTACTTCATTGTATGTGCTTGCCTCCTTTGTCAAATATTAATTGAGCGTAATGGCTGGGGTAGATCTCTGTTCTACTCCATTGATTTATATGCCTGTTCTTGTGCCACTACCAGGCTGATTTGAGTGCAGTGGCTTTGTAGGATAGCTTGATAACTGGTATTGTGATCCCTCCAAATTTGTTCTTCTTTCTCAAGATTGTTGCGGTTATTCAGGGTCTTTTTTTGGTTCCATATAAAATTTTGGAGTGTTAGTTCTAGATCTGTGAAATATGCTATTGGTATTTTAATAGGGATTACATTAAATCTATAGACTGCTTTGGTTGGTATGGACATTTTTATGTTATTAATTCTACCAAGCCATGAACACAGGAAATAAGTCAGTCAGAGGAAGACATGATCTCACTTATATGTAGAATCTAATGAAAAAAATAAACTGAGAAACAAAATATTTCCAGAGACATGGAAGCATGCAGCAGACTGAGGATCTTCTGAGGGAAGAGATCAACCAAAGAACTTACATGCACAACACAGACAATAGTGAAGTGAAGCCCTGGAGAGGGGGTGGGAGTGGGGAGGAGGGGGACTCAATGGGAAAAAAGGGGGGGACATCTGTAATACTTCTAACATAAAGATAAATTTTTAAAAATAAGTAAAATATTAAAAAATGAAAAATTCAAAAAAGAAACATATATTTGATTTCTGCCCCTGGTTCCTGACACAGAGTCCTAAATCCCTTGGAATTTCCTGGGTGATAGGAACATCTTTTGTTTTAAGAGGTAACTCTTGGTGGGCTCCTGAATAGCTTCAAGATTAGGGGCTGGTCACTAGAAAGATTTAAACCATAATTACAAGCTTAAAACTTTCAGCCCCACACCCTTCCCAACTACCTCCTCTCCTCCAGGGAGGGAAGAAGGATTAGACATTGTGTAATAATCAATCATGCTTATATGACAAAAGCTCCATTTAAAAAAAAAGATAAAAAGAAAAACCACATCCTAAACTGGTAAACAATCCATATGCTATGAGGGTGGTACATTCCAACTCCTGGGGACAGACAAAAGCTCCTGTGCTCAGTGCCTTCGGGACCTCACTCTATGTATCCCTTCATCTGGCTGTTCCTTCCTGTACTTTATAATAAACTAGTAAATGTGTTTCCCTGAGCTCTGAGAGCCTTTATAGCAAATTGCTGAACCCTCCGTTTGTAGTCAAATTAGACTAAAGAGTAGGTAACCTGGAGACCAGTACCTGTGTTTGGCATCTGAACTGGGATAGGGGGTAGTCTTGTAGTTCTGAGCCCTTAAACTATGGGGTCTGACACTAATTCCAGGTACTGTCAGAATTGAATTACATTGTAGGACACCCAGTTGTGTGTAGAAATTTGGAAATGTTCTTGGTGTGGAAAACACACACATTTAGTGTCAGAAATGTTGTTGAGTGGAGGAACAATTACCTTCTCCGGTAATATTAATATTATCAGATAATATTAAAAGGGAGAAAATGAACACAGGATGCAGGAGTAGAAAACTCAATAAATAATATCTGATAATATTAATATCAAATGGTTGAGACACTACCTGGCTGAAAATAGGTCTTACATCTTAAGACCACTTACAAGACACAGAAGTTGACTAGGACACCTTTATATGCTATTTTTACTCTAAGAATATAACATCTGGGCTCTGGCTTTTTCTTTCTGAACTGGTATGAAACTTTTTCTACCCCTTGGTGAAACAAGGACTATGATCAACTGAGTTGGGGGTCCAAGCTTCTCTTCAAGCAAGTCCACTGTGTGTTGATCAACTGGCCAAGTCAAGTCATGAAATGTTCTGTGGGAGATACGAGAAATATGTTATTGGCCCTTATCTTAGAAAATAAAGTGAGTGTGAGCAGTTGCTTATTAAAATTTTTCTTACCCATCTCACAGCTTCATTTTCAATTTAAGTTCTCAAGTCTATGCATTAGGTGAGGGTTCTAAAATTATTGCACTCAGCCGAACCAAAGGCATCTGAGTCTGTATTTACTGGTGTAAACAGCAATTTCTCAGGGTAATAGTATATTTTTTACACACAAGTAATTTGAATTCAGTCAATTTTCTTTGCAAAATTCAGATTACAGCCAATATTAACTTCTCTGCAAGAAATCAAACAAACAGAAGCAATATGTGCTATGAAATAAAAGAAACCCAAATAAGCTCAGAAGTGTTTTGGCTCCGCCAGGTGATGTTATTGAACTTGGCACTGTGAGAAAAGGGTTCAGAGAACCCAGCCACCCAGGACTACTGGATTAAGACAGAGTGGCATTGGGAGGATTAAGGGATCTAGCCAAGAAGACAGAGAAGGACAGCCCAGAGCCATTGGCCAGCACAAGTAGTAAGTGCCATTCCCAGCAGACTCCAGTAAAACCTCAGTGGATAGGAATTTCTCTAAAGAACAATGACTCTTTAGAAGAATTCACCAAAGGCAGTGCCATTTAAAGACGTGGGCAGAGTATACTGCTAGCTAAAGAGGGAAAGAAATATGATGGGGCAGGTGTGGGGGTCATAGAGGGGTGTGAAGAAACACTGTATATGGCTAAAGACATTCTGGGAAGCAAGGCAAGGAAAAGTGTTTGCACACAGGTTCTTACAGGTGTACCAGAGAAAGAGGGAAAATGAACACAGCATGCAGTAGTAGAAAAAGTCAATAAATGAGTAAAAAGGTGAGGAAAATATCCAAATGAATCAAAGACTATAACTGGCCTATAAGCATCCTTTTTCCCCTGGCATTTTCTATATTCCATTCCTACTGGTCTTCCCTTGGTTCCTGAATATGACAAGTTTCTCAGCTTGTGGCTGAGCCTTTACTGTTTCCCCAGCCTACAGAATTCCCCCTTTCCTACCTATAAGGCTGGTTAATACATTCTCATTTGCTGAATTTCAGCTTAAACATCATTTTCTCCCAAAAGTATTCTCTGATCCCTAAGCCTATGATAATCCACCTGTTATAGGTCCCAACAGCACTTTCATATTGTGAGACACTTAACACACCTGTAATTAATTATTCAGTAGCTGAGTTCCCTGAGAGAAAATCTATGGGAGCATGGAACAGATGACGTTCTCAGGACGTGGAAAGTGCCTGGAATGGTGCTTAACATTTTTTGGATGAATACAAAGGAGAATTCATTTGCTGATTGCAATATGCTCGAGTGTATGGCAGGTTCACAGCAATGTCGGTGGTCCTGTCTCTGCTATGCAGTCCTTCACCCTCACTTCACTCTAACACCCGGCTTAATTAAGAAGTTCATGACCCACCTTTGGCAGACACTGTAAGTTGGCTCACACATTACCTATTTCCAACTCTTTTCCTTTCCCTTGCTTTCTGTATTAGTCAGGAGAGGCAAATTATGCTGTGATAACCCCAATTCCAGCGATTTAAATTTAAAAAGCTTTATTTTCCAGGGCAGCTGCCCCCGACACAAGGGCTCAGAGATCAGGCTATTTTGTTTTGGGGGCTCCCCCATAGTCATATCTATTTTTGTGTTTGCTGTGATGTGGAAGGGAGTATAGAGATTCATACCATGGCTCTTGAATGCTTTGTCCTGAAAGTGGCACATGCAACTTGGGTAGGGAAATGTTCCCGGAAGTGGAGGAGAACTGAATAATAGTAGACGCTGGTAATGTCTATGACATCTTCTACTCTAGAGGCTGGAAAGCTAAATACTTATTTCTCAGCCTCCATTGCAGCTAAGTGTACCCATTTGACCTGGAGAAAAGAAAATATTTTCAACCAGCTCACTTTCAAAAAGTTCCTGAATGATTCTGTTGAACTGCCCATACCTGGACCAATTACTATTGTCCTTCAATTGATCAGCTTGAGTCAGGCGCAATATCATTTTAGCCCCAAGGAACAGAAGAACTATTATCGGCTTAAACAAATTAAGAATGAATCATTGAAATACTTTCCCTGGCACCCTACAGCTACTGAGTCAACTCTAGCAGTTGCCTACTTCTGTAGTTCTTGTCATGTGAGACAGATAAGCCCCAAAATTTGTTTAAACCAAATTTTCTGTGCGGAAAGTTGAGAAGATGTGAACCCAGGAATTACCGGCTGCTAAGCACCAGTCTCATTGAAATAAACAGTCTGGAAGAAAAACAAAAGCTCCCAGAGAGAAGCAAAGACTAATGATGGAAAGAAAGAGAGAGAGAGAAAGAGACCTGACAGCTTTCAAGCTCAGGGTTCCAAATGACATTGCATAACACATCCCACCCTTCAGATCACTTTCCTAGCCGTTGTCTGATTTCAAACAATAATTCCACTGAGACAGTCAAGACAGATATCATTAGCAGACTCTATGGAAACCTAGAAATATGAGAGCTAGTAAAAGATTTGACACTCATTCACTGTTCAGGCTTAAGCATGTCTGTAAAATAAGGCGTTTGAACTAGTCTGGTATGGTAAATATGAACTCAGCTTCTGACCTCAGAAACATTTAAAGAGCCTAGCTCATTCATTCATTAACTATACTAGAGGCCTGGTGCACAAAAATTTGTGCACGGGGGGGGGGGGGGGTCCCTCAGCCCGGCCTGTGCCCTCTCGCAGTCTGGGACCCCTCGGGAGATAACGACCTGCTGGCTTAGGCCTGATCCTGGGTGGCAGAGGGCAGGCCCAATCCTTAGGTGCAACCCCTGGTCGGGCTCAGAGCAGGGCCAATTGGGGAGTTGGGGCGCCGCCCCCTGTCATGCACAGAGCAGGGCGGATTGGGAGGTTGCGATGCCATCCTCAGTCACACTCAGGGTAGGGCCGATTGGGGGGTTGGGGCACCACCCCCTGTCACACTCAAGGCAGGGTTGATGGGGAGGTTGCGGCACCACCCCCTGTCACCCACAGAGCAGGGCCAATCAGGAGGTTGGGGCACTGCCCCCTGTCACACACACAGCCGCAGGGCGATCAGGGGGTTGGGGAGCTCCCCCCTATCAGGCACAGAGCAGGGCTGATCAGGGGGTTGGGGCACCTTCCCCTGTCCCGAACAGAGCAGGGCAGATAGGGAGGTTGTGGCCCCGCCCCCTGTCATACACAGAGCCGCAGTGCGGATCAGGGGGTTTGGGCACTGCCCCCTCTCACGCTGATCCTGGTGCCGGGAGGCCTCGCAGCTCTGCTGATCCCGGTGCTGGGAGGCATATTACCCTTTTACTATATAGGATAGAGGCCTGGTGCACGGGTGGGGGCCGGCTGGTTTGCCCTGAAGGGTGTCTTGGATCAGGGTGGGGGTCCCCTCTGGGTTGCCTGGCCAGCCTGGGTGAGGGGATGATGGCTGTTTGCAGCTGGTCACACACCCTTCAGGGTGGGGTCCCCACTGGGGTGCCTGGCCAGTCTGGGTGAGGGGCTGAGGGCTGTTTTCAGGCTGGCAGGTCACTGAAGCTCCCAACTGCTCCTTTTCTTCTTTTTCTTTTTTTATTCTCGGCCAGCTTTAGCTCTGGCTCCAGCTCTGAGGCCTCTGCTGCTGAAAGCAGGTATCTGGTTTGTTTGGGTTCTATAATCGAAACACTGTATCAACTCCAGCTCTGAGATCCCGGTGGGCTGAAAGCAGGTTTCTGGGGTTTTGTTTAGCTTCTACATTTGTAACAATGTTTCAAACTGCAAGCTCAGAGGCCGGCAGCGGCAGGCGGGGAACGTTGGACTCCTCCGTCACTGAAGCAAGCAAGCCTCATGTTAACTTCAAGCTGCCTGGCTGCCGGCTGCCATCTTGGCTGGCAGTTAATTTGCATATCACCCTGATTAGCCAATGGGAAGGGTAGCAGATGTACGGCTAATTACCATGTTTCTCTTTTATTAGATAGGATAACTTCTGGTAAATTTAATTAACCTACCTAAGTTTCCATTACTTCACTTGAAAAACTGCAATAACATGTTCTTCATTTTAACAATTAAACAAAATAATTAAAGATAAATCATATAGCACAATGCTTGACCCACAGTAGATCCTCAATAAACATTATTTCCCTGCCATTACTTGTTTTTTCTCCCAAAATTATTTCTCATTTTACAAATGAGTCTACTTAGTACTGGTGGGTTAAGGACTGCTCAGATCAATCTAATTAGCCAGGGTTTGAAATTGGAACCAGTTCTGAAATGGAATCATAATCTATATTTTTGGCCTAACAGTCTGATATTATCTCCATGAGACTATGCAAAAGCAGACTGCTCACCATCCCTTAAAACACCACGTTGACATAATCTCCTTACAGACACAGGATATTTATAGTATTACATAATTTGAGAATTGCAAGCAACTTTATCAATAATATGCTCTAACTTCCTACTTAGAACTGGAATTCCCTTTATAGCATCCCTGATGGTGGCCATCTAGTTTCTGTTGGGACATTCCAGCACAGATGCCATTAATGATGAAAACGCTGTGGCTCAGGTAGCTTGGTTTTAAGGGTTAGCCATCTTTTAGTTGCTGGTATTGAATTCAAAATATTCATGCCAAAAGGGATATATTTTGTCATATACTAACTTCTAGATTTAGACCAGGCTTCAGACATTTCCCAATCAAGGGGCTGGACTACCACCATCAGGATCTGATCTCTCTCTCTTTCTTGATCCTATCCCTGAAGCAGTCACAATACCATAGGAGTGCAAAACTGATTTGCCAAGTCCAAGACTCGTATCAGTCCTTTTGTCAGGGATAGGGTCATTTGCACTAAACTCTAAGGTCTAAGGGTGAGAGAGAGGCAGCACCCAGGAGAAATCAGAATATTATCACCAAGAATAAGGAAAAATGTAAATTGACAACGCAAAACAATGAATTTCACCACAATGTTGTCTTGTTCCATATCTTGAGCCAGAAAAAGGAGATAAGGACTTCTTTACTAAAACCTTGAAGGTTAACCCTGCATTATGGTGTACCTGTCAAGAATTCTTTTGGCTGCAAGTTACAAAGTAACCAACAAATACTGGCTTAAACATTACAGTATAAGATGCATTTCTCTTACAAAAAAAGTGAGTGATCTGTGGCCCTGATTGAGAAGCTTAATGGTGTCAAGTCTCTGGATTGGTGACTCTGAGGCTCTCTTAGTAATTCCCAATGGCAGCTCAACGGTCACACCAAATCTAAGTAACATGTCCTCAAAAGCAAGAAGCAGGAGGCAGTATAGAGTAATTTTTGTACTCCCTCTGTCCCCTAATAATAGTAGCAAGTGAATATTTAAAGGGGAATTATTGGCGAATGCAGCTGTAAGTTATGTTGTAGCGCAAAATTAGGAAGCCTTCAAGCAAAATCAATGTTTCATGACATCTGTCATTTGTTTTGACACATCTTTCCATTTTTAGGTTAATCTAATTATTATGAATTATAACTATTTTTCTAATTTCATCCGTTGATTGAAATCAATTGTTTTATTTCGGTTGAATATCAACCCATTGTAAAAGTAAGATTAAAAAAGAGAGTTTTCAAGCAAAGATCAAGTTGCGATTGTCCAGTTCTTGATGCATCAAAAGAAAGAGGAAAAGTTGCAGAAAGGTGCAATTACGTTAGCTGCAAAACAATTTAAGTGCAACAGAATGACCATATCAAGAATTTGGAAACGTGTTTCCAAAAATAATTGTCAAGGAGAATCTTATGCTAATGTTGATTCTTTGAAAAAACAAAACTGTGGACCTAAATGCAAAGATTATGGAGAAAAACTTGAAAAACTTGGACATATTCCTCTCAGCAGAAGAGGCGCCATATTAGCCTTGATAATATTTCTCCCGAAATATTGGATAATACGTTTCTGTCACTTCAACAAGTTATGCTGGAAGCAATGAAGATCGATGGCTCCAATAATTTTAAGCTCACGCATATAGGGAAAGAAAAGCTTCGCAGCCAAGGGATCCTACCTACAAGTTTAAAATGCAGTAACGAAATTATTGAAAAATCCAGAAACTATCTGAACACTCAAAATAAAAATTAGGAGTACTATTTTTAATTTATTAATTTAATCTAGTTTTTGATAATAAATGTTGCATTCTATATTTATTTTCTTTTGTTACTATTATTATGGGACAAATTACATTCATCAACGGCTACTTTATTATTATGGGACAGAGGGAGTACTTTTTTTCTGAAACCTTTAGAAAACCTCTCTTTACCTCTCATTAGCCAGAACTGGGTCACAGCCATGTCCAGCAGCAAGGGATATTAGTATCTGCTTCTTTAGGATCTAGGGTGAGAAGCAGACAAAAGAGGTCATGGCTCTGAATGTCAACATCATCTACCATAAGTGTTACAGGGAAACCGGACAAGAACCAGACAGCGCTCTGAGAGTTTGGAGTTACACATTATTCACCACGGCGGGCTCAGGGAAATGAATCCAAAATCTAAGCAAAACTACAAGCAGAACTTCCCTTTTTATAGAAGAGCCAGCCCTTTGTGTGCTTGCTGGCGGCGGCCTTGAAAACTATACAGTTCTATCCAATTAAAAAATGCACCTGGCATGGCATTGGGTATATCTAGTCTCTGGCCTACAAGGTCAGATAGCTAAGTTTATCTCCCCCACTCGTCAAGCAGGCTAGAAAGCAAAGTTACTTTTTCAGAATAAGAGGCTGTCCAAAGAATAGCAGAGAATTCCAAACAGTAGTTTTACAGAATAGGGGTTTTCCTTCACATAAGTATGTTAACAAATGTGGTTTTGATCCAGTTTCTTCTACTCAACCAAATAAGGCAACTGAAAGGAGAATAGGTCTTGATCCCATAACCTCAGGACTTCCATAACATTCCAAAGGAGTAATTAGACCTTTCCAAAATAGTAACTGAATTGTAAACTCTACAAAAAGAGAAGTCAAAGCTTATGTTTATATTCTATAGACATTAGCAGAGCGCCTGGAAAATTGCAGACAAGTAAATATTTTGAATTAAACCAAAATGTTCTGCTCAGAGATAGTCATTTTTCTATTAATAATCAAATTAATTGTAGATCAAAATGTATCTATTTACTCTTTTAAGTTGTTTCCCTTTTAGTATTAACTGGTGTTAGTTCAAATGTCAGGAACTATTTTACTAGGTTTTTATGTGTTGGTTTGCTTGTTTCTCTATTCATCAATAGAATGCTCTGGAAGCAGGGCAAATTTTATTAGCCACATCCTTTAATCTCAAACTTTCCATGAAGAGATGATATCAAAATGAACCAGGAAGCTTTTTATACAGATTCCAACTCACAAGTCTCAGAATTTCTGATTCCCTGAGTCCCAGGTCCTTGGGTAATTGCACTTTTTAAAACTTTCTAATTTCAGCAGAGTTTGGAAATATTGTCAAACCAACCAAACCAGTCAGCTCAAATAGACTAAAAAGATCCACTCGCATTCCCAATTTTCAGTCTAGAGGGCATCCTATTGTCAAAGGTTTGCCCAGCAGCTCAGTGACTACTTTGCTTAACTAGATCTCAAACAGTTGAAATCCTTCTAAAAAAGATAAGGAATGTCTCATCAATGAGGACTTCGAGAAGTTACTTTTCATGCCTGCCATATAGACAAAATTTGCCAAGTTTTTTGTCTTTCCAGAAACCAGCCCAAAGACAATTCATAAACCAAAGTCATCAACTGATTCTGCCTCCCTAGCAGGAATATCTCACTCCCACTCCCTATAGAGACATGACCCATATAAGTGACAAACACTAAACCCTATATTTATGCTCAGTTAGGTACATGAAAATTCCTCTTTGTTCTCATCCATTTAGATTTAATGTTTTGTCCAATTTCCCTAGATCAATGGTCTGCAAAATGTTAAAGATTATCCCTCCATCACAACTCTTTACCCCACCTTAAATTGGAGGCCTCATGACCCAAGATGACAAAGCAAGCCAAGGATCCCAATCTCATTCATTTATCCAGCCAACAGAAAGAATGATCTGTCTCCGGGTGCATTATTTTTTCCACCTGCCCAATAAATACAGTGATATATAGCAAGAAGAGCAAATATTTATTACAACCTTTTTTCTAAACCCCTGAGCTCTAAGATATAACATTTCTTGTCTTGTCCATTTGAATAAGGTTGATTTGATAAAAGCAGGATTTTCTGTATATAACATCTATCTCACTGTAAAGTCAGTATATGAATTTATGTTTTTATGAAACACACAAGGGAACTACAAAGAAGAGCCTTCACCCAAGAAAATTAGTCAAAAGCAATAGCCAATGTTTTCAGCCTTTGTTACATTCTCTTGAAGACAGAACAAAAGGCAGATTGATTTCCCCACTGAACAAATGGTAGGCCTACACCCAGGGCCCTTCAGTACTGGGGAGAATGAGATTCTTAGTAAGGAGGTAAATTCTGGCTCTTGACTGTTCTGTTCACTTGTCCTCCCTCCAACCCGCACACCCTCCCACTTCAGTTAACAGAACATCAAAAGAATAATAATTCAGCAATTCCACATGGTTAAGAACATTTGATGTAAACACATCAGTCTCAGAGCAAGGAAACAATCTCTCCACTGTATATTTAATATTCCTCATATCTTCCTGGATATGTTATACTTTCCTTTGGACTACTTGTTGAAAGAATAAAAATCTAGAGGTAAGTAAGTGTAACAATTAGAGCTCAAGATCTATTAAGGAAAGCAAACCAATGTTCCATGGTTTGAAGAAATTGAGAAGTTGGGGAGGAAGGGGAGTTGACAAAATAATACTTACTGTGAAAAGCTACCAAAGTGATATATACTGAGTACTGAACACAAGGAAATAAGCTAAATTATAATAAAAGAAGATTAAAATTAGGGAAATATTATAATATTGAGCTAGATATTGAGCACAATTGTGAATATATGAGAAAACAGCCTCTGAGACTTGTCTTAGTTCTCACAGGTTAGGTATGTGGTAAAGCCAGGACTTGAGTCCAGGTCTAGCAGACTCCATGGAGGATAGGATGGGTTTGCAGAGAGACATAAAAAGAAACAGTGAAACCTGATGTCAGCTAATTCTCTCATCCTCACTAGTGAAACTAACACTCTGACTTTATATTAGTCTGTCCTTCCCCAATCATGATGCCCATTGTTTTACAACAATTTATAGCAAATCTTTAGGTTAAAATATCTAGGTCTATAATGGCCAGGCAATGGAAAAGTGGGGTATAATTTATTATTGAAAAAAATTTGCTTTTGCCCCTGGGGTCTACCTCCTATAGGAGTACTATATATCTTGCTCTCTTTTTTAAAAAAATTTATATATATATGTATATATCTATTGATTTTAGAGACAGGAAGGGAAAGAGGGATTGAAACATCAATGATGAGAAAGAATCATTGATAAGCTGCCTCCTGCTTGCCCCCTACTGGGGATCAAGCCTGCAGCTAGGACATGTGCCCTGACTGAGAATCAAACTGTGACCTCCTGGTTTATGAGTCAGTGCTCAACCACTGAGCCACACCAGCTGAGCCATCATGCTCTATTGACATTAGGTTTGGTCCTGTGGCTTGTGTTTCCTCTTCCTCACCCTGTTGAACTCAGGAGTGTCCATGTGACAAGGTAAATGCAAGGTATATATTTCAGAATTCTTCAATATAATGGAATATTATTCAGCTATATAAAAGAATGAAATCCTGTCATTTGCAATAGCATAGATGGATCTTGAAGGCATTATGCTAAGTGAAACAGTCAGATAGAGAAAAACAAATATTGTGTGATCACTCTTACATGTATAACTTAAAAAAAAAAATAAACTAGCCTTGGCTGGATAGCTGAGTTGGTTAGAGCAATATCCCAATACACCAAGGTTGTGGGTTTGAACCCCAGTGAGGGCACCTACAAGAATCAATCAATAAATGCATAAACAAATGGAACAACAAATCAACGTTTCTCTTTCTCTCTCTCAAATCAATAAATTAAAAAAAAATTAACTCATAGAAATAAAGAACAGATTGGTGGTTGCCACTGGCAGGAGGTGGGTGAAATGGATAAAGGTGGTCAGAAAGCACAAACGTTACTTATTAGACAAAGTAGAGACCTGGTGCACGAAATTGTGCAATGGGGGGGGGGGAGAGGGTCCCCCAGCCTCCCCTGCAGGGAGCAGGCCTAAGCCAGCAGTTGGACATCCTTAGAGCTGTGCTCGCTAGCTGTGAGCCCAGCTTCTGGCTGAACAGTGTTCCCCCTGTGGGAGCACACTGATCACCAGGGGGCAGCTCCTGGGTTGAGTATCTGCCCTCTGGTGGTCAGTGCGTGTCATAGCAACCAGTCATTCCACTGTTTGGTTGATCTGCATATTAGCCTTTTATTATATAGGATGTTTTAATTTCTGAGCTTTTCTTAATTAATGATTAGAGTGAGTCCACAGAGTGAGGTCCATCCAAGAATTCTCCCAGATCTAGCAGTTTACAGTGTAATCACAATCACCCATGTTTTCTAAGAGTGAGAGCATAACATGCCAGTCTATGTCCTTCATCAAGGGCTTATTAATCTGACATTACTTCAAAGTTGCCTGACCTACTTCTGGAATATCTTCGTAGCACATCACCTGCAGTTTGAAGAGACTAGTAGTCAGATTTAAGTTCTTCCAGGCCCCTAGGGTTAATTACCACTTCTCTGGACTAAATGATACCCAGGTATTATAATTTACTTAGTGGTATCCTGGTGTGTCAGAAGGGTTGAAGCACTCTCCAGCATAAAGTGCTGTAAAGGATGAATCTTATTCACTCCTGAGATTTAGAAGATAAGAACTTAACCTTTATGCTTAAGTATTTCCAATGTATAAATTAAAAGGAAACTGGTCACAATTATAAATGAGCATTGTGAAACATAAAATGTGAATGTCAGAGCTTAATACCATTTAAATCAACCATGAATATTTCTGTATCTCTAAAGGGTCTGCACTAATTAAAACCTTTCTTTTCTTATGATTAGAGGTTATCAGGCAAAGGTATTCACCTTGATTCTATAATTCTACAACAAAAAGCCCCACTAGGTTTTTGTGATAAAGAAAATGGGAAATGGAAAGCATGCCCTTTAAATACCAACTCCTAATTGCAAAGATATGAATATGTAAATCCAATTACATACATTTAAGGGTTACGTATTAGTTGGATCTACCTTGATATAAATTGCACAGTCAATTCTTTTATTAGAAATGATCATCTCTTTACATTTGGCATTTGGTAATAACTGACAAAATATCACAGGTTCTCCCTTGCTCTGAGATTCGCTAAAACTTACAGCTCACACAGGATAATATATTTGTCCTGAATTTTATAGCCATCAGAATATATGCTAATACTTTACTTGAAAGGAATAAAAGTGATCATATTAATATGACCTCTTAATCACTGGGCATTTGAATAGACTCAGGGCCTCACATTTTAACTGGCTGACTGGCAATAAGGAAATGGTCAGATGGCAGGAGACAGAAGTTCTTTCATATACAGTCTATAGAATGTTCTTTGGAGATGTGCACATCTTTGTCTCTGACTCACTGATACCACACAAACACTTGAGATTCCTTTGCGTCCTTATACATTCTCCTGTACCTGTTCTTATACTAATTTGTTGATATTGATACCCCGAACAGCAACCTGGGACTCTCTGCAGATTCTTGTCTCACAAAGTTTGAAGAATAAATTCGCTGACTAAAAGATTTAGGCAAAAGTGTGGAAATTTATTGTAAGAGTATACAAACTCCCACATGGGGGTAGAGGGAGTCCCCAAATTGGGAGAGCCCTGCTCTCTCTTCTCTAAAATGGGAAAAGCCTAGTCCAGTGAGTCTCTTTGTCTACGGGCTTATAAATGCTCGTAGCTTCTATGTCTGTTCATTCCATTTTCTAATTGGACTCTTCCTTATTTTATGTCCCTCGTTCTTTCCTAATTGGCCACTTTCCCCCTTTTCCCTGCATGGTATCAGTTTCAACGTTTCAAAGCTCACTGGTGCTCCGCTCTTCTCCTCCCCCCCCCCTTTTTTTTTTTTGGTAACATTCCTCTGTCCTCTGTGTATGTAAGATAAATAATCTGGCAGCTTGGAGCTCTCTGCCTGTCACGTATGCATTCCTCTCCCATGGACCCTTCCCTAACTGCCTCTCCTGTTTCTAAAATCCTTTCAGTATCAACTGCGATGGTTAATTCTATGTGTCAACTTGACTGGATCCCAAGGTGCCCAGATAGCCAGTAAAAAACTATTTCTGAGTGTGTCTGGAAGAGATTAGCATTTGAATTGGTGGAGTGAGTAAAGCATATGGCCCTCCCCACAGTGTACGGGCACCATCCAATCTACTGAAGCCCAAACAGAAGAAAACAGAGGAAGAAGAGCAAATTTGCTTTCTCTCCATTTGAACTAGAACATCTGTCTTCTCCTGCCCTCAGACACTGACATTCCTGATTCTTGGCCGTTGGGTATTGGATCTAATTACAACACATGCTTTCCTGTTTCTCCAGCTTACAGAAAGCAGGTTATAGGACTTATTGTCTTCCATAATCATGTGAGTCTATTCTTATAATAAATACCTCAATAGGTAGATTAAGATGAAGAGAGAAAATATGTATATCTATACCTATAGATACATAGCCTATGGAATATCTTATCTCTATATATAAATTAAATAGATTGAGAATGCAGATATAGATATAGATATAAAGATATGAATATGGATAGAGATAGAGATGAGATAGAGATAGAGATAGAGATAGAGATAGAGATAGAGATAGAGAGACAGAGATAATTTCCATCATATGGATTCTGTTTTTCTGGAAAACCTTAGTACATCAACTTACTCCTAGTTGAACATTATATACTCTACCCTACAAACAGAAAAGAACACTTATTATCCGGCCCAAACTGGCTCTCTGACATCCCCCGAGGGGTCCCAGATTGCAAGAGGGTGCAGGCCAGGCCAAGGGACCCCACCAGTGCACGATTGGGGCTGGGGAGGGACGCGGGAGGTTAGTCAGCCATGGAGGGACCACGGGAGGGCTTCAGGGAGGGTTCCAGGGCATGTCCGGCCCATCTCTCTCAGTCCCAATTGGCCAGACCCCAAAAACAAGCTAACCTACCAGTTGGAGTGTCTGCCCCCTGGCGGTCAGTGCACATCATAGCCAGCAGTTGAGCAGCCTTAGCATATCATTAGCATATTACACTTTGATTGGTTGAACAGCAGACTGGCTGACTGGCCACTTAGCATATTAGGCTTTTATTGTATAGGACTAGAGGCCCAAAATTCGTGCATGGCGGGGGCGGGGAGGGTCCCTCAGCCCAGCCTGCTCCCTCTCTAATCCGGGACCCCTCAGGGGATGTCCAATTGCTGATTTAGGCCCAATCCCCCTAACTGCTCTTCCCTGCCTGCCTATCGCCGTAACTGCTCTCCCCTGCTGGCCCAATCCCCCTAACTGCTCTCCCGTGCTGGCCTGATCGCCCCAAACTGCCTCTGCCTCGGCCCTGCCACCATGGCTTTGTCCAGAAGGATGTCTGGAAGGTCATCTGGAAGATTTCTAGTCTAATTAGCATATTACCCTTTTATTAGTATCGATAGTCAATCTATGGTGGAGGGTACAGTGGAAGATGCAAAAATGAATGAGAACATCTGGAATTTGACAGACCTGAATTTTAATTTTGCCTCTGCAATTTATTAGCTGTGTAACTCAGAAAGTTACTTCACCCTTCTAGCCCCATATTCTGATCTGTGAAGTCAGAAAGCAGCCACATCACACAATGGGATGATTAAGTGA
Organism: Myotis nattereri; assembly: GCF_964212035.1. Taxonomy (NCBI): domain Eukaryota; kingdom Metazoa; phylum Chordata; class Mammalia; order Chiroptera; family Vespertilionidae; genus Myotis; species Myotis nattereri. The sequence goes on from NC_138088.1 coordinate 24,234,239, forward strand.
AATAGTTTATGTAAAATGCTTCAGGCACAGCAAAGGTGTGCTAAGAGCATCTCCACCTTTGTTATCCTCTACGACAGTGGTTCTCAACCTTCCTAATGCCGCGACCCTTTAATACAGTTCCCCATGTTGTGGTGACCCCCAACCATAAAATTATTTTCGTTGCTACTTCATAACTGTAATTTTGCTACTGTTATGAATCGTAATGTAAATATCTGATATGCAGGATGTATTTTCATTGTTACAAGTTGAACATAATTAAAGCATAGTGATTAATCACAAAAGCAATATGTAATTATATATGTGTTTTCCAATGGTCTTAGGAGACCCCTGTGAAAGGGTCGTTCGACCCCCAAAGGGGTCGCGACCCACAGATTGAGAACCGCTGCTCTAGGAGCTCCTGATCTGAGAGAGCTGGGAATAAGACATTCTTCAGTAGAATATGATTGCAATTAACTCAAATTACACTCAAATGTGCAAAGAAAATAGAGATGTTGTATTTTCTCTAACTGAATTGATGATCCTCACAAATCTCTCACACATCTGGGTAACATGGAAAAAAATTAAAAAGCTGAATTAAATAGCTTAGAGCAGTGGTCGGCAAACTGCGGCTCTCGAGCCACATGCGTCTCCTTGGCCCCTTGAGTGTGGCTCTTCCTAAGTACCCTAATTAAGTTAATAACAATGTACCTACCTATATAGTTTAAGTTTAAAAAAATTTGGCTCTCAAAAGAAATTTCAATCGTTGTACTATTGATATTTGGCTCTGTTAAGTAATGAGTTTGCCAACCACTGGCTTAGAGCATACCAATCACTTCTGGTTTACTTTGGATGACTTGGTCTCTTTCAAGTAAACGCTCTAATTTCCATGCCTTTCTAGTCCTCACTATAGTATGTGGCGGGGCTTACATGACTTCATGGTAGTGTACAGAAAGAAGGTGGTTGCCTCAGATCTTTGCCATGTCCTTCAGATCACTACTGTCTCTGTTTCAGAGTACTGGGCTACACTGTTTCCTGGATACCTTAGATATAATTAGCCTCTTCTGGGCATCTGAGAATTGTAGCTATTCACCTTTAGAGTCCGTATTTCTATCATTTACCCCCAGCTATAAAATGTCCCCACCTACGGCCTCTTTGTCCCAGTTCTAGGATTTTGCTGGTTCAGCAAGCATTTCTTGGAACACCAGCTCTTTCTGTGGGGTGTGTGGCCTTTCTGTCTCATTGCGCCCTCTTCACATACTCTGAGCATCTAGAAGTCTCAGCTCAGGTTCATCTGTAGAGCTCACTCCCTCTGCCACTGGTGTTCTGCCCCATCCACGGCATGTTGTACATGGCCAATACAAGGCATCTCCTTGAAGCTGAGAAGTGTGCCAGTAGTCCATTCCCACCATCCTGGCATTCATTAGGTTCTCAGGCGTCCTCATAAAGTCCCGTTTGGATGTTATTATCCTCCCCATTGTGCCCCTTTCTACCTCCAACCCGAGAAGAAGACAATAAGGTAACCTATGTATGACCTAATCACCCCATTCCTAGTCTGTCTTCTCTCTTTCCAAAGACAGGATAGAAAAAACTAGCTTTTCTCACATTATCCTGTCTGTTTGGATCTTTTTCACATCAAATTGTCCTTCTTCCTGAGATGCCATTTTTATTCCATTTCCTTGGGAACTTAATGGTGGATGGGTAAAGTGGGAGAACCTGATTTACCAATAAGGGAATTTAAATCAGTAGGTTGTTATAAAACAGTTTGGCTGTTGCATTAGTAATAATTTAAAGTATAAGAAGTGAAGTATGAGAAACAGAAATTCAGAGTTCAGAAGCAGTGGTAATTATAGGCACAGTGCAAACACTACAAAGGCAATATCACAGGTAACTAGATCCAGAGACCACCCCAAACTAGCTTTGAAGATAATATGTCCTATTCAGAAAGTCCTGAGCTCTGGATACTCATTTCCTACATCCCTATGCCCCAGAGCCACTTCTTCTGGATGTGTAGTGTGAGCAATCTTGCTACACTTCCATCTTTGGTCAGGGTTTCCAATCCCTAGAATTGCCCTTCACTTTCAGATCAGCTCTTACTACATACTCAGTTCCTACAGTAGATAACAACCAAGTAATCCTGACTGCAGAGGCCAACACCTTTTCTTTGTCCACTGGATTCTTAATTCTGTTCCCTCTTTCTCTTTACCCAGTGATCATTGACCTCTAATAAATGCCTATATATATATATATATATATATATATATATATATATATATATATTTAGTTTGAATTTGCTATCATTCTCTCTGCAATGAGATAAAGTTTGATATTGTTTACGTAAAAAGACAAAGTCAACATCAGCTACAAAATTCTACCATCCATCCATTCATTCAACAAATAGTTATTGAGAGCCTACTTTATGCCAGTCACTGTTTTAGGCAGTGAACAATGCCCTAACCCTCCTGGAGCTTACTTTCTAGTGACGGAAAATAGAAGAGAGAAAGAGAAATAGAGACATAGATATTAGTGCCCTGAAGAAAAATAAATAAAGGTTAAGGAGAAAGAAAGGGACAGAGTGGTCATAAAAGATCTTTCTGGCCGAAACCGGTTTGGCTCAGTGGATAGAGCATCGGCCTGCGGACTGAAAGGTCCCGGGTTCGATTCCAGTCAAGGGCATGTACCTGGGTTGCGGGCACATCCCCAGTAGGAGATGTGCAGGAGGCAGCTGATCGATGTTTCTCTCTCATCGATGTTTCTGACTATCTATCTCTCCCTTCCTCTCTGTAAAAAAATCAATAAAATATATTTAAAAAAAAAAAGATCTTTCTGACTTGGGGACTTGAAGCAGGCTTCTTAAGAAGGTAAGAAAATAAGTCATATGGTTATCCTGGGGAATTATATGCCAGGGAGTGAGGAATAGTTGCCAAGACTCAGAGGAGGAGGTTTGGTGTGTTCTAGAAATAGAAAAAAAGGTATGTCTAGAACATGTGTAAAAGGCAGAAAGAGTGAACGGAAATATAGTCAGAGAGGTAACTGGGGGTGGGGGGAGCCATGTAGGTTCTCTAGGCTATGGTAAGAATGCTATTCTAAGTGATATGTCCATTTGGAAATTTTTGAGCAGATTGACTTATAATTTTTAAAAATAACTCCAGTTTCTGAATTGAGAATAGGCAATCAAGAAGCTAATAGTACAAACAAGAAGACACTTCAGAGACAGCGGGAATTATCCAGGCAAGTAATGCGGGTGTGGACTTGGGTAGAGAAAGGAGAGGTCAGTGGTATTTGTTGATCTGGGATGTGGAAGAAAGAGAAATCAAGATGACTTCTAGGTTTTTGGTCTGAACAACTACAAGAATGAGTTTTTATTTACTGAATAGGAAGGCTAAGAGAGAAGTAGGTTGAGAAATTCATTTTTACACACCTTCGTTTGAGATAACTATTTAATATCATATGGATAGGTCAAATGGGCAAGTGGCTGATGTGTGGAGTTCAGAGGTGAAGTCAAGGCATGTACTGGGAAGTCACAGATGGTACTTAAAGCATCAGAGATGATGAGATCACCAAAGGACAGAGTTAGACATAGAGAAGCAGAGGTCAGAATCTTATGTCCAGGGCATTTCAATTTATAAAGATCTGAAAGATGAGGAGAACTGAACAGAAGATACTTTGAACTGATGCCCAGTAGGGTATGAATGACAGGGTCTCTTAGTGTAAGTAAAGAAGATAATATTATGCCAAAAGTTAGTCATGCTTTTCTATTGTGGGTAATTTACTCGGACTCTGTCCAATATGTAAATGAATCAGACAACTTACTGCTCTCCAAGGGAATACCACTAAATAGATACGCTAGTCAGCCTTCCAAAATGGCTATTAATGAGTCCTTCCTCCTAATCCCCACACTCTGTAATCTCCTCTCCTTAAGTATGGACTGGACCAGGTGACTTTCTTTTAATGAATAAAGTATGACAAACGTGATGAAATGTCACTTTTGAGATTAAGTTAAAACATACTGAGACTTTCATCATGCTAACATTCTCTCTCAGATCTTCTTACATGTTTCCCCTCATAAAGAAGGTCACTTGGCAAAGGATTAAGGATGACCTTCAGCAAACTAGCTAAGGAACTGAGACCCTCAGTCCAACAGCCCTTAAGCAAACCAAATTCTCCCAACCATTACAGTGAGCTTGAAAGCAGATCCTTCCTCAGTAGAACCTTCAGATGACATCCAGGACTCAAGGTCAACACCTTGACTGCAGTCTATGAGAGCCTACAAAGCAGAAGACCCAATTAGCCATGGCTGAATTCCTGACCCATAGAAACTATGAAGTAATAAATGGAGCTTGAAGCTATGACTGGGTTTCTGATCTATAGAAATTATTAAATAATAAATGTTTAATGCATTAAGGAAAATATAGTAGTGCGGAAATCACTACAGAGCAAAGCAAACTTCTCCTATCCTCATTTTAGGTATCTAATGCCTATGATAACAGTCATAATAATCTTAGTATGAATTATATTGTCATTGTGTCAACTTCTGTCTGGTAAAGTTGAAGTTTGGGTCTTATCTAAAATTGAAGAATAAAAACAATAGTGAACAAGTCAGAAAAAAAATATTTTTGGATAAAAAGACTTCTCTGGCACCTCTGAATTAATACTGCAGAAGATAACCAAAGACTTTGGCCCTGGTTTAACACTTTAAATCATCTCATTTGTTTTGAAACTCCTCTTTCTTCCCTTCTGCTCACTTTTCAGCTCGTCCATCCCCACCTTGGTGACATAACTGTAATTTAAGCTTCTTTCAAAACCCATTATGATTTCTACTTCAGTGCCCTTGAATGCTGCTAAATTAAGATACCAGCATAATTAATGAGCCACCTTGCTAATACTATTTCTTCTTCTCATCACAGAGGAAATGTCAAGTCACTTCTCCTCTGGAACTCAAGACTACTAACAGATTTCACTGTCATTTATAAATTAGTTCAGAAATAACAAACAGGCAAAAGACAGCAATAGTTAAAAATTAGTTCACAAAAAATCACATAAGCTTCTAAATAGTTTTCTTTAAAAAGTCTTTAAGCCCTGGCCAGTTTTGCTCAGTGGTTTGGTCAAGAGCATGTACCTCAGTTGCAGGCTTGGTCCCCAGCCCTGGTTGGGGTACATGCAGGAGGCAGCCAATTGATGTGTCTCTCTCACATCGATGTTTCTCTCTGTGTGTTGGTCCACCTCCTTTCCATTCTCTCTAAAAAGTCAATGGAAAAAATATCCTCAGGTAAGGACTAACAAAAAATAAAGTATTTAAGGGGACCAGGATGATTAATTTTATGTATCAACTTGATTGGGCTTAAGGGTGCCCAAATAGCTGGTAAAACATTATTTCTGTGTCTGGGAAGGTGTTTCTGGAAGAGATTAATGTTTGAATTAGTAGGTTGAGTAAAAAAGACTGCCCTCATCAATGCAGATAGGCATCATTCAATCCATAAAGGGCATGAATAGTATAGGAAGGTGGAGGAAGGGCAAATTTGCTTTTTTGGCTTGAGCTGGAACATCCATCTTCTCCTAGCCTCAGAAATTGGCGCACCTGGTTCTCGGGCCTTCAGACTGAATTATACCACCAGCTTTCCTGTTCCTTCAGCTTGCCGATAGCAGACCATGCAACTTCTTAGCAGACAGTGCTTCTGTTTCTCCGGAAAACGCTGACTAATACAGGGGCTTCTTCATTCCCCAAAAGAGTAGACTGATTCAATGAAAATCAATTCCTCACTACAAATAACCATAGACATTTTTGATAAAATATAATAAATATATATCTTAAGCACATAGCTGGACGCAACGCAAAACAAATTCTTCTTTTTGCCCCAGTTAAAACAAAAGGGAACGTAAATCCACAGTGCAAGAGCAGCTGGTTGTCCAATTCCAAGGAGATTTTTATTCTAGATAAATTGTGTTTCTGTAATTAAACTGAGAGGTAGGGACAGAAGTGCTAGCGCGACTGAACATAGGCCCTTGGGGCTGGAGCTGAGGTTTCACAGCTCTAGAGGGAGCAGAAGTCATGCATATTAGTTTCCTGCGGCTGCTATGACAAATAACCACAAACTTGGCAGCTTAAAACAATAGAAATTTACTCTCTCACAGTTCTAAAGGCCAGAAGCCCAAAATAAAGGTGTGAGCAGGATTGAACTCCCTCCGGAGTCTCTAAGGAAGCATCTGTCCTTTGCTTCTTCTAACTGCTAGAGACTGCAGGCATTCCTCAGCTTACAGACATCACTCCCATTTCTGCCTCGGTCTTCTCATTGCCCTTTCCTCTGTGTGTCTGAGCCCCCCACTTTTCTGTCTCAAATCCCCCTCTGCTTCTCTCTTATAAGGAAATTTGTCAATTGGTTTAGAGCCCACCCAGTAATCCAAGATGATCGCCTCATCTCAGGCTCTTTAACCTAATCACATCTGCAAAGACACTTTTCCAAATAAGGTAATATTTATATGTTCTAGGGATTAAGACAAAGATGTATCTTTGGGGCCTTCATTCAACTCACTGTACTATGGTCCTAATCTAGGAGACAAGAGCTGAAAAGTAACCTCTGCAAAAAGTGAGAACCCTCAAAGCATGACCCAATCTATAAAAAACAGGATTAGAAAAATTTCATCCAAATAAGCCAAAAGTTACAAGAAAGTGTTCTGTCCACTCCAGGCTCTGGTGGGGAAGAAATAAAAGCATTCTAAAATAAATACTTTTAAAAATGCCAAAGCTACCCAACATGGGGGTGTGAAATTCAAATGTATGCTTAGCAGGTATAAATTACAGGCCTAGAAGTGGACATGGGTTTTCCAGGACCCATGAAAACCCTAGGTCACTACAGAAGCAAGTGTAAAATCACTCTATAAGGACACACCCACAATTTAGGGAACACAGAAATCCCATGTTAATTATTTCACTTCAAGAAAACTGGAAGACCTAGGTTCCAGTTAAAAATGTATACCTGCACTTTGACATTACTAAGCAGTTTGGACTCTGGTTCCCTACTTTTATAATACAGGATCTACCATCCTCCAAGAAAGACAGCCCAGGAATACCCTGAGAATTTAGAAGGCTATATGTAGAAAGATACCATTTATAGGTACATATACAAAAATACATAATGCATATAATGATCATATATCCACGTACATTTCCCCTTTAATTCAACATATACAACTATAGAAGATAAAAAAAAATTCTTCTGAATAACTTATCTGGTTTGCAAAGATTCAGAAGAGACTGTTCTGTGCCATTGGAAGCAAGAATGGCAATATAAATGTGAGCATCTGTCACCTTTAAACATCAAATGAAAAGATTTTTAATATTTAGAAACTCACTGACATTCCCCCAGAAAGTCATTTCCAAATACCCTTTAAAAAGTGAATGTGTAATGCAAAATTTTTAAGTTTCCTATTCATGGCTTCATGCCACTGTATTTCCTTACTTTTGAGAACCAATAGAGGCTATTAATCATTTCTCTCAATAACCAGGGTCTTTGGATGCTTTAAAGGTGAACTGCAAACATTCAGGAGGAGTATTCCAGGAAGAATGTCTCCAACATTGTATCAAAATGACCTCCCTGAGTTACAGATAATCATAGGTATTGTTCGTTAGTTATTATGACAATGTCTCTTAGGGCACCAGGTAGAGATCTCAGACTCCAGAGGTGTCACAGTAAACCAACATAACTCTCAAATAATAGGTAATAAAATAAGTCTAAACCAGGCTCTTAAACAAGAACTTTGCTCTCTGAATCACAGCCTAGGGACAAGAATATTTTGGAGGTTATTGTTGCCACCCTTAACATCTTTCTCCTTTTTGCTTTGTTCAAATCTGTATAGTTAACATGATATCACAGTCAACTGGCAAAGAAAGCACCACCAAAAGAGTATTTGAGTCAAGAGCCATTCTGACTTTGAAGTCTCCTTTCCCCAGAGGGAGAGGGTCAAGAAGAAGGTCACAATAGAAGTTCTGCAAGACGGGTGCACTTTGTTTCAGAAGTGCCTGTCCTGCACCTATTTATATTGCAATATATTTAGAAGCATTGAACAAAGAAATATCAACAGCAGTCTGTGAATTTGCAGTTTTAGAGCAGCGGTTCTCAACCTGCAGTGTGCATCAGAATCCTCTGGAGCAGTGGTTCTCAACCTTCCTAATGCCGCGACCCTTTAATACAGTTCCTCATGCTGTGGTGGCCCCCAACCATAAAATTATTTTTGTTGCTACTTCATAACTGTAATTTTGCTAATGTTATGAATTGTAATGTAAATATCTGATATGCAGGATGTATTTTCATTGTTCATGACCCACAGGTTGAGAACCGCTGCTCTGGAGGGCTGTTCAAACACGGGCTGCTGAACCCACCCCAAAGTTTCTGATTCAGTCTGTCTGGGGCAAGCCTTGATAATCTGCATTTCCAACAAGTCCCAGGTGACGCTCATGCTGTTAATCAAAGGTCCACACTGAGAATGTCTGGTTTAAAACAAGGGGCTTTGATCAGTTATCCACAATTCTTTAGAATATTCCATTCTTTTGTTCTCAATAAAATCATCATTGAAATGAAGACATCAGAGAAGGTTTAAATGCTAGAATACTGGAGAAGAAATGTAGACAAGTATTGTAAAGACAATAATGGCAATGATGACAACTGACACTTATTAGGAGCTAGGCATTTTCTCTCATCCTCACAGCAACACTTTGAGGTATATATTATTTATCCCATTTTTCAGAAAAAGAAACTAAAGCTCAGATCTTTTGGAGCAGAAAACTTGTACTTTTTTCTACTCCACTTGACTAGAAAGAAATAACAAGATTATGAGCAGTGCCCCAGCTAAAGATTTTAAAAGTCAGTTTCCTACTGACAAGGTATTGTTGGTACCCTGGAATAGGGCAAAAAGAAACAGCTATACATTATACCTTATACTGACTGTTGGCAGGCTAAATGAACAGTTCAGCATACCTGTATAAAGTTAGCACCAATGTTGTTATTTTCTCCTCTAATTCTTTTAGTTATTATACTTCTAAAACCCCAAGTTAAATAATTCTTCCATATAGTACCAAGGGCCCAAACAATACCACGGGCTCAGTCCTGGGGTCCTACAAAGAATTAGCCTTGATGGCGTAGAACAGACAATTAGGTCTTTATGTAATCTGTGCCCTGCAGAGCTTAATCCTATCTGAGTTGGTTATAAAAACCATACTTGTCTCTATTGGAAGCCACAGCTGTAGGTCTGAAGTGAAGTCAGCTCTAACTAAAGCTTAAAGCTTTTTCTTTTCTCTCATTTATGTTCATGGGCAGAAGCAATCAGAACTACTGAACTCAAGCCAGATTATGGTCGACTAAAGACAGCTGTCTTTCTCCAGTGCTAATCAGTAGAGACAGATGTACTGTCAGCCCATGATTGGATGGGGCAGTTGGACACATTGTGAAGAAAGCGCCTTAGCACAAGTCACACGTGACACAAGTGTGGAGAAGGCAGGAAGAACACAAAGAAAGTGCAAAAGCACGTGTAACAGAGTTCCTGATTGATTGGAAATTCTCTGTTTTGACTGGGTTACTTTCTGGGTAACCCTTAAGAAGTGGCCAGCACTATAATGAAGCATCGTCTTTTAGTAGATGAAGGAAAACAGCATGAGAGCTGAAATAGACTCTTCAGTGCGAATTAATTTATTCAACTGAGGGGCAGAAATCACCTCCAACTAAGGCAACTTCAAGTTGTAATTAAGAGTAACTCTCCATGCCGTGGACTGAGTGACATCTGGTGCCCGTCCTGGAATCCAAACAAGTTATCAGTAAGACACTTTCATGGAGGCACAAACTCCACACGCCATGATAGTATTGCTGGATCTCCAGAGTAGGGCATGAGGCCAGATTCTGATGCTCACCCTTTTTTCAAATTTAAAAAAGCATGCTACCCTTTCTCTAAAAAAGTTATAATATTCCCCTTTCTTTTTTTGGTAGCATGCCAACTAAAGGCTTTCACATTTCAAATAGTTATGACCCAATTGACTTATGAATAAAAAAAGATAGAGGCAAATTATTAGATGGGTTCTCCTCCTGCTGCTTCTGATTTGATGTGAAAATGCTTTTGCATCGAAGCCAAAACAGCTCAAGTCTGTCCTTGAGAACCTGTCTCTTCCTCCACGGAACTCGCCAGCTTCCTATCAGTCCCTGTCATGTTGAAGCTCTAGTCAGAAAATGGAAACCTGCTTCCTATGCCACCACCAGGTGAACATATCAAGGTCAAAGTGACACTTTTTAGATGGGGTCAAGTCCCATTCCTAGGGAAATTTTCAGACTTAAGACTGAAAAGACACCATTAGCCTGTTAAAAAAATTACACAGGCTAGGAGTCAGGGCTCCTGGTTTTGGGGGGCAGCTCTGCCGTTCACTCTACACTATAAGCTAATTGATACCAAGCCTACTTTGAAAAGGATCTGAGGCAACAGCCAATAATTCACTATATTTGTGTCTTAGATAATGCTTGTTAGTTCTCTGGGCCTCAGGATCCTTATCTATCCATGTGACCAAATGAGGCACGCTCTAAGGGCACATCCAATATTAAATCTCTACTATCATTTATCAGCATTACCAATGGGGATTTATACAGGGTGTCCCCCAAAACATATACACACTGTAACAGCTGACAGCTCAATTTTGAAAATGAAATGTATTTTAATAAACACTGCCTTTATAATTATTAAAAGTGCATGTATAAATTTTGGGGGACACCCTATATTTGCTCAAATATTTGGAATTTAACTTTTTCACACATCATTCCTCTCCTTTAACTCTTACAACCATACTAGGTAGCCAGCCACACGGGTGAAAAAATAATAAAAATGGTAAAAAAAAAAAACAAGTTATTATTTGCAAGAGTTATACGCCAGGCTTTCTTGTGTTCTTTCCACTACAACCCTGAGATGTGGGAAATATAACAAGCTACAGATGATCCAGAGAAGATAAGAGTTCTAGTAATCATCACTTCACCACTTCCTGACTGAGCCTTGGTATTATCATCCGATTAATAAGAATGCTGGGCCAGGATAATTTAATATCCCTTCCAGTTTTACCCCTGGATGAATCTATGAAACATGAAGCAAGTTATTCAGCATCCAGTCAACCTCTAATGTGGTCCTTGCCTTGATAAACTGCCTAGTACAAAACCCCCAGTTCTTACAAACTGGGAACCACTCTTTGCTTCACCAGAACTCCAGCTGTTACTTCATCCAGGGCATGACCTCCCTTTGAGCCCGTGACTTATCCCTGTCATGTAATCTCCTGATACTAATTTGAATCTTCTAAGAAAGGCCTCTTCCAGTTGTCTTCACCTTCCAATCTCATCCTCCACTGTTTGTGCTATACTCTCCTTCCTGCCTGAGCTCCAGGCTACATTTGAAGCCAGTGAGTTTGACAGAGTTGATGAAGGTCTAATTTGCTGTCACTTTGGCAAATATGAAACCAGCATGTCCAGATGTGAGCTGTCTGGTAGAAACCAGGTAACAAATGTTGACATTAAAGAATGCTTCTAACAACTAAAACTCCAAAGACTGCAGGTTGTCTCAGAGACATCTAAACCTCTTCTCCAACTTCTCCATTTCTCCAACAAAAGAGTGTATAAGGTACGTGGAGACAAGTCAGGTTATTCTGGGGTAGACAAAACAAGAAAGAGAAAAATCAGGGTAGCCAAACATTAATCCGTTACCTACCACAATATGGTGTCCCAGATACTTGGAACTTTGGACCCACTGACTCCCACCCCAGGAGTTTTCTAATGTTTACAAAAATGAATCAAATGATGGAAATTGAGATTAATGGAATTTTCTATGCCAGCATTTTAGTCCTCTGAGGAAGTCCTAAATTTACCAATAAAGAGGTATATTCTTGGATTCCCACCACTTAACTATAGACACACATGCATACACAACAATAACAACTTTTAATCAGCCCCACAGTACAAATCACCAGTTGTGTGCCTTGTGCATACATTGTTTTTTCCAGGAGCATCCTGCTAGAAGCTTAGCAAGAAGACGGAATTGCTAGAATGTCAGGGTCTAACTTGCTCTGGCCAAGAGCAGCACCTCTCAACTCCAGTACCTCAGGTGTTCTTAGATCATCTCCCAGCCAAGGACTTAAATCGATATCAAGGCCTCAGGGTTCATTTACAACCTCAGATCAAAACCTTGCACTAGCATTTCCCCAGCCCAGCTGTGCTTGCATTCTGAGTGCCCAGACAAATGACTATAACACCCTTTCCAGTCCTACCTCTGTAGCAATTGCCTCTTCTCAGAAAAACTAGCCTGGGCCAAATTACAATTTTCATGGGCGATGAAAGCAGCTTAGAGCCAGACACTAGTCCTTCCCCAAATCACCACCACATACATTTTCCACACTACGGGCATATTTCTAACACTCGGCTCCAATTTGCTGCTTCCTACCTCAAACACTGTCAGAACCCTGTAAAATAAGCCCAGCTGCCTCAACTTCACATTTAATTCTCTCTATCATTTCCCCAAAACAATCTCGTCCCCATCCAATGCCCTGCTGCTTGCCAAACTCTGAACCTTGGTCATCACAGTTCCCTGGGCATAAGCTGCCCTTTCCTCAGCTCTACTTGTGAACCTTCCCATTTGTGAACTCTCAGTCAAATGGCTTCTCCTCCAGAAACCTCCCGTAACTGCCCTCCTTGTCACCTACCACTCTGAGTTTATGCAGAATTAATGCCTCCCTCTTTTGTCCACCCACAGTACTTTATCTGTATCATTTGTAAATCCCTTAGCACGTGCTTCCCACATTACAATTATTTGAGCACCTGCCATAACACCTTTCACTAGGTTGATGATGTAAGGGTTGATGTTTTCATTTTCCATGGAGTCTAGGACCATGGCTTACAGAGTCCTAGTTAATAAACATGTACTGAGTTAGTTATTTTTTATGTCTCTGTGATGAGCCCTAATTTTCCTCACATTAATAGTGAGTTCTTAAAGAAATGGGCAACACTTTTCAAAAATAGAGAGGGGTCAGGCTCTGTTCATTTTAATAGATCTACTTAGGGAAACATTGCCATGGATGGCTTTAAGGAAAACATCTATGGCAGTAGATTAGCACTCAACTATTCCTGGTTTTCTAGTCCAACCTCTAACATAGTACAGAAATTTCATCTCGTATCCTTCAATATTTCTCCGTTTCTCAGTGATTAGAAACTCACTACCTCATGCTGCTACTTTAGAAAATGAAACTGTATGTGGCCTGAACAATTTTTCTTCATTGGAGGCAAAGGGTAAAAGTAGCTCCTCTCTGAACAGTTAGCCTGAGAATAATTGATGGCAGTTGATTAAACCCAAGTATGATATTTTCTATTGTTAAAGGGGCTATCAATTATTTACTCATTCATTCCCCTTCATGTGCTTTGAAGCAGTTTTAAGTACATTGTCAAATGTCAAGCAGAGGTGAGTGGCAGCATGGAATTAAGCAGTCATTCTATGCCTTGGGCTCAGCTTCTCTTGGTCTGCTGGGCACTATGACTTAGAAATGAAATTCTGTTATGCTCTAGTGCTCTACAGTTTTTTCAGAGTTCATTTTAATAACTTTATTGACATGTCAAGGTAGACAAAGTTGTCAAAGGTGGTATCAAATGGCCAAATAAATCAAATCTTGATCTAGCCTCATTTCCCATTACTTTACTGTCTATCTCAAACATAACTAGGATCCATTCACAAATCTCTGATGCTCTGCAAATGTCAGACAGACTTTAAGTTTCTTCTTGAAGTCTCTTCCTATCAAGTAATGGAACATATGCCTCTATTATTTCATACCTGGGAATTTGTTCTTTAAACACTATTCTGTAATAAAATACATTCAATGCTTTGGCTTAGTTCCTCATGAAGTTGTACATAGAAATTATATAGAATTTGAAAATGTGAGCAACCATTTTCTACTCCCACCATTGTGGCAGTTGTTGCTAATTAATCATAGGCCTTATATTAGCCAGGGTTCTCCAAGAAACAGAACCAATAGGAGATAGGTATGTATAACAAGATTTATTATTAAGGAATTAGTTGACACAATTATGGAGGCAAGAAATGCCAAGAGCTGTAGAGCGAGACCCAGGAAGAGAAAACATTTTAGTTCAAGTCCAGAAGCAGGAAAAAGCTCAAAGGCAGTTGGGCAGGAGGAAGCCTCTCTTACTCAAGGGAGGGTCATCCTTTCTGCCCTATTGAGGCCTTCAACTGATTGGATGAGGCCCACTCACATTGGAGAGGGCAGTCTGCTTTACTCATTTTGCCAATTTAAATGTTAATCTCATACAAAAACACCCTCACAAAAATACCCAAAATAATGTTTGACCCAGTATCTGCATACCCTATTGCCCAGCCAAGTTAACACCACAGCCCTCTTTCCCAGGGAGCCCAGACAGGCTTCAGATTTCATCAGAACTGTGCCCCAGTCAGTCACTCCCAATCAACCAGCGATGGAACAAAGGTTAAAATCTATGTGTTATCTTAGAGTCTAGTAAAAAGTCAGACTAGGTCACTGAAAAGAATCATAAGTGCTAGAGATGGTCATATCTATGGTTCATTAAGCTCAGTTCTATAATAGAAGCAACTGCAAACAAAGGACTGGAGTGTCCTGTTTGACATCAACCTTAAAAGCTATCTTCCTTTGGTAGTTCTAATAGATCTGCAGGTCATAAAATGTACCCAAGGCCATCTTGAATTCTAGTTTTCAAATGCTCAATAACTAAGCCAGTGGAAGTCTTCAGGCATGTGAAAGGGTGGGGCTGGTTCTTGGCAAGTGATTTATAGACATTTCATTGAGATTTCATTGCGTGCTCTCAATGTTATGTTTGAAGCAAATGGTGCTTTCATTTTGCTGGCTTTGCATCTTTACTTACAACGCCATTCTTTCTGGATTCATAATTCCCCTTGCAGAATCTATACATGCAATAGACACATATTCTTTCAGGGTTAACAACACGTATTGAGTGCCTACTGTGAGTGAAATGTTATTTCATTTGCAACTCCCCTGTACATAACACACACACACACACACACACACACACACACACACACACTTCCCACAGGAGGAATGATTCGACTGCAGGATGACCTCCTGGCTCCCTGGCTCAAGTCACTTTGGTCTTTTCTATCATGTCTAAAAATACAGATCATCCCTCCCATCCTAATGATTCCTTCCACTTTCTACTTGACTTTTTAGCATTTACCACCATCTAACTTGGTGTTTATTTGACTTATTTTTCTTATTTATTGTTTTTATCCATCACTAGATTGCAAGCAGGTAGGGATTTTTGACTGTTTTGTTCTTGGCTGTATTCCCAGCATCTAACACAATGCCCAGCACATAGTAGGCACTTAGCATACTTGTGGAATAAAAGAATGAATAAACTCTGAAGTAGGTGTCATTATTACCATTTTACCAATAAGGACATGCAAGTGCAGAAATATCAAATAACTTTGATCTCAAGGTAATAAACACCCCTCAAAATGCAAGGAATCTCTGTCCATGTGCCTCCTATGTGTTCCTGGGACTGTGTTAAATCCTTAGTGATTAACGGGGCTCCTCCAAGAGTCTATCTCTAGCAGTGTGTTTTAACCGAAGGACAACAGCAAATGTATTCCAGGCAGGTATAATCACGTTAATTTCATTCAATTCCATAACAAGAATGACTTGCATTTGTAAAGCTCTTAAGTCTTTTTCAGGTCTAATTTAACATCACCTTGGTGAAGTGAACTGGACTGGCAGTATAAACTCCACTTTACAATAGAAAAAAAAAGCCACAGGAAATCAAACCAGCCATGTGATTTGCTCAAGATCAAACATCAAATGACAGCACTGAAGCTGGAATTTGGGTGAAGCATGAATTCGAATCAGACAGGCCTGGCACCAAACCCATACCTGTCTCTTCTAGCTATGTGACGGAGGGAGGTTAATTAACCTCTCTGAATTTCTATCATTTTTGCTAAAATGGGGACCCTAAGCCATCACAGGTAGTGGTGGAAAGTAAATGACGTGATGTATGTGATGCAGTAAGCCCAATGACAGGGACATAATAGGAATGCTCCAAATGTTACCTTTCGTTCCTGTCCCTGCCCTGATCCCTGCTTTTCTCCCTGCCTTCTAGCCCAATAAAGGCACACCTTGTTTTACTGCCCTTCGCTTTATTGCACTCCACAGATGTGGCATTTTTTTTACAAATTGAAAGGCAAGACCCTCCACCAGCAAAAATATTACAACTGACTACTTTATTGCAGTGGTCTGAAACTGAATCCGTAGTATCTCTGAGGTAGCCTGTACTCTTCCAGCCAGAACAATTATATAACTCTGGATGGAGACAGTTTTTATGGACTTCTTTTAAAGGTTGATCTACATTTTAGTGAATATATCAGTCACTCAGAGAATTCAAGACCCAGCCGGGTATTGCACAGTCTAAATGCCAGATGTACTTATGAGGCCAAAATACTTGTGATGAGAGGTAGGAGCAGCTGCTGATTTTCCCAAATAAAATCTAAGATACTGTGGTTTCGTTGACGGCAGCCAGTGAGAAGCATTTTTCACTATAAAAGTGCAGTTCTTTGGTACAGATTACAGCACTCTTCATGAGCTCCAAAAGAACTGTCAGTTTTATACTTCATTGAACAGATTCATTTTTATATTAATTGGTATTTTCTCATCTTTTGCCCACAGTGATTATATGCACAGTATACCCCCCAATAAAACACGCCTAATGACAGGGATCTGGTGCTCTGGCATTGGTGACAATGTTTAGTTAAAAGCATGGAGTTTATTACAAGCACAAAACAGTACTGGGTGGTAAAAACTGAAGCTATTGTGAAACGCTAAAGGACTCCCATATGGTTTCCAAAATCCAGTTCCACTGCTGAATTCTAGGGAATGCCTTTGTCTGGTGCAGCAAAGATTCATGTTCCTATCACACTATACACACCACCTGGCAGACCCAGTGAACCTTTGACATTCACTGACACTGTTTAAAGGGACTTTGCTATGGTCGGTAACCTAGTGGTCACCAGACATAATAAACTATTATTTATACTGTTTCTGATCACCTTAACACATCACTCTTAATACAGCAGCAACTATAACCCCAAAGGGAATAATTACATTAAAAAAGGAAACATAAGCCATCAATTGCTTTACGGTTAAACCTTAACTTTTGCTTATGAACACTGACAAGGCTAACCAGCTCTGTGCTTGGCATGACTTCAGGCCGGTTAGCCTAGCCCAGCGAGGCCCAGAACCCACTCTCACTCCTGGCTCCATCTCAGGCCCACTCCCCACCACCATGTGCCTGACCACAAACATTTCCGACCACGACTTCTTTGTTATTGCAATATTTGAGCAGTTTGTTAAGTTATAACAGTAGTTCTCAACCTTCTGGCCCTTTAAATACAGATCCTCATGTTGTGACCCAACCATAAATTATTTTCATTGCTACTTCATAACTGTGATGTTGCTACTGTTATAAATCGTCATGTAAATATCTGATATGCAGGATGGTCTTAGGCGACCCCTGTGAAAGGGTCGTTCGACCGCCAAAGGGGTCGCGACCCACGGTTGAGAACTGCTGAGTTATAAGACCATCCCTGGCAGTTTTTGGTGCGTGTGCGCACATACACACACTTTCTCTTTTCATAGTCACCTTTCTACTGTGAAAGCGTTACTCACTTACCCCTGTCCTGCAATCTATTTGGCTGTGGCTTTAACCATCTTCTTATTTCAGTAGCGCCTTAATAAAGTCTTTCCTTACTAATATCTACTAGACTCTTTTTTTTTTCTTTTTTTTGCTTTGACAACAGTAATATTTGGCTAGTGTTTCCTTTCCTGATTTAAAACATCAGATTGACAGATTTCTCAAGTAGAAGCACAAAAGCCAGTAGGAGC
Organism: Myotis nattereri; assembly: GCF_964212035.1. Taxonomy (NCBI): domain Eukaryota; kingdom Metazoa; phylum Chordata; class Mammalia; order Chiroptera; family Vespertilionidae; genus Myotis; species Myotis nattereri. The sequence continues at coordinate 24,252,147 of NC_138088.1, forward strand.
ACTCACTACTCTAGACATTGGGTTAAGGTCTCTGATTCACCACCAGGCTCTGAGCTGTCTAAGAGTACAAATATATTTGACTTGTCTCATCATTTTACCTCAGCGCCTAGCACAATACCAAGTACAGAATAGATATTTTAATATATGACTGTTGGATGAATTAGCAAATTATTTTAGATCAATGATACAAATTCCTATTTTGGCATGTACGAGGCACTGCTCTTTGTGCTTATGATACATTATAGCACTAACTGGTTTGGCTCAGTGGATAGAGCATCAGCCTGCGGACTTATGGATCCCAGGTTCGATTCCGGGCAAGGGCATGTACCTTGGTTGCGGGCACATCCCCAGTAGGGGGCGTGCAGGAGGAAGCTGATTGATGTCTCTCTCTCATTGATGTTTCTAACTCTCTATCCCTCTCCCTTCCTCTCTGTAAAAAATCAATAAAATATATTTTTTAAAAGATACATTATAAACCAAACAAGCAAAAATACCTGTCCTGGTAAAACTCATACAATAAATATAATAAATATGCAGTATGTTAAATTATCCAAGTTAAGGAGGTCAGGGGAGGAGAACACAGAATGAATAGAATCAGGAATTAGGGCTTGGGGATGAATGAGTTGCCATTTTACATAGGATAGTCAGGATAGGCCTGAAGGAAAAGGTGACAATTAAATAAAGAGTGGAAGGAGCTAAGGGAATTAGCTCTCCAGAAATCTGGTAGAAGATGTGCAAAGGCCCTAAGATGAGAGTATTCCTAACAGATTTGAAGAAGAGGAAAGAGACACTCTCACGGAGAGTGGGTGGGAGAGCAGGAGGAGGTGAAACTAAACAAAAGGGTGGATTATTGTAAGATTATGGCTTTTACTCTGGACAAAATGGGGAGCTCATGTAAGTTTTATAAAACATAGTCACGTGACTTGACTTTCAAAGGACCAACCCGGCTGCTATATTAGGAGTAAACTAGAGGGAGAAATGAGAGTAGCAGCAAGGAGACTACTTAGGATGCTCTCGCAATAAGCCGGGAGCTACTGTGAAGGCTCTGCCGAAGGTGAGAGCTGTACAGGTGGTGACGCCTCATTAGAGTCTGGAGGTAGTCTGAAAACAGAACTAGCATATTTTTTGGTATTCACCCTTATATATTAACATTCATATATATTAGAACAGATTCATGGTTTTCCCTGTAATAATATGCTCCTTCTCCTCTTTGTCACCTTTTCCTTTGTATTCCAGCTTGGAAGGAATCGGCATAAAATCCTGGTTATGCCTCTGGGAATGTATTGAGCGTGGAAATATCTTCCAATATGCAAAGCAGTGTGGAAAGGGGAAAAAGGTTGAGAACTTCACTACTGAACAACTTACTAAAGGCACCAGGCAATTGGGCTGAGCCCTACTTCTGCTCTAGCAGCCAAATTAGTTAAATTCCCCTACCAATTTCTCCACAGCATCCACCTTTTCACCAATCAGAGACTTAACTGCTCCTCTACTGTCTCCTACTTGGCTTCTCCTTCCTTGGGGCCCCTCAACGTACTCTGAGCATTTACAATTCCTCATTCTGGACTCATGTGTTGGGTTTATTTTCAGTGTTTTTTATGAAGGCAGCTCCTCTCTGGAAAACCCAGCTGCACGTGTTTTATTTAATGATATCACAGGCAATCAGAGACACATTCTGGGGGAGAAAGGCAGACAGAGTTCTATGGGATGGCTACATGGAGGAGAGGGTAGGAGGGTAAGTACAGAAGGGAAAATGCCTTCTATGTGTTCTCTCTTCAAAAGGTCCCGGCAACCGGGCCATTCTTTGTTAGGCTTTACTTTCATTCATGCTCGTACCTTTCCAGGCTGGGAGGGCCTCTCGAGGATAGCCTCATGCAGCCTATTCATTCAGAGCCTCTTCTTTAAGAAATGAGCATATAGACGATCCCCAGACTGACGTTGCTGAGAAACAATAATGCTTTTCAATGAGGAATGATATATCCCAAAGCATCACTTTTTCATTTGTTAGATTTTTCTAAAGTCATAAACAATTTAGAGCCATTTTCTTACAGACAGATTTGGAGATGTCATACGAAGCTTCCATAGGTATAAATTAATCAACAATCTTCACTTTGAATGACACTTTTAGGCTCCCCAGTGAGAACCAAAGTCATATTTTAACAGAACACCATGTAGATTTCAGTGTCTTATTTTTTGTTCACTAGAATTATAACTTTTCATCCATAATAGAGCATATTCTTTGATAATAAAGGGCAGAAAGCATAGTATCCCTCTATATTCTTGTATAATATGTATGTAATATAGTCATTTGAAATAAAAATAAAATTATTTTCACTTATATTATTTCCTTACTCCTATGACAATTCTGTCATAAATGTATCATTACTCCCATTTTGCAGGTGAAGAAAGTGAGGCTGAGATAAGTGTCTTTCTCAAGAGCATATGAGAGATATTAGGTGAGCCCTAACCGGTTTGGCTCAGTGGATAGAGCGTCGGCCTGCGGAGTCAAGGGCCCCAGGTTCGATTCCAGTCAAGGAAATGTACCTGGGTTGCAGGCACATCCCCAGTAGGGAGTGTGCAGGAGGCAGCTGTTCAATGTTTCTCTCTCATCGATGTTTCTAACTCTCTATCCCTCTCCCTTCCTCTCTGTAAAAAAATCAATAAAATATTTTTTTTAAAAAAAAAAGAGATATTAGGTGGTACAGCAGAGTAGAATCCAGTTCTGTCACACTCTTAATCAGTGTCATCAAGTTCTTGAGGGGTTCAGGATTCAATAAATGTATTTCTGAAATAAGTATCTTGCACTACCATCACCTAATAGACCTAAACACACTTACCATGGCTACACTTGGCAGCTAAAAGCCTCTAGGAGAGGGTGAGCTGAGTATCTTCCATTTGTCTCTCTAGATTTACGGACAATGACCTGCATAGTCTGACTCATCAGGCTCCCTTGCCCTCTAGCTTTCCCCTGGGTTTGGCTGGTGGGTAGTGCAAACTGACCAGAGAGAGGAGAAAGTATGAGGCTGGGTTATCTGCTCCTTTGGCTCCTTCCCAGCAGGGTTGCCATAGGTGGCCTTCATCTTTCAGATACTACAGCCCCTGTTATGGAGCTCTCACTGTCTCTATCTAGGGATAGCCTCTCCACTGCCCCTCTTTTCAAGGTTAGGGGTGGGCAGAGGATGTGGTAGTTACTAACCCCAGGTTCTGCAATGCCCCCAATAGATTCTCTACATACTGGCCCCACTTTTCTAAATAACTCCTTTATTAAACTCTCCATAAATTATCCAATTTGAGTATGCCATCTGTTGCCTGCTGAGACCCTAGCTGATACAGGGAGCTTCTTGGTGGTTTTGTCATCATAAAAGGGATTAGTGGTTAAGTTCCTCTGGAAAATAATTCCTAAGCAAATGCTCCATTAATGAGAAAATCAAGCTGTTGTTGATGCAGAGGAAATGAAGACAAATGGAGCACAGTAATATCAGCTCACAAACGTGGTGAATCCTGCCAGTGTTTGACTGAGGGTCACAGAAGTCACCTGTGAGATAACCAGCTCTGACAAGGGCAGAGTGACCAGCCAATCCATATCTGCCTCTCATGCTGGCCTCACTCACATGCCCAGGACAATTGGTCAAAATCTCCTATTAGGTGAGGCAGAGAACCACATAGTAACAATACTAATCTACAAAAGCCCAGCAACTAAATGGCAGAACAACCAGAATGGCTGGAACAACCGATGGCTTTGACGTGCACTGTAGCAGCCAACTGGCCTGATCTGAGCCCCACTCGCGCACCCCCCCCCACACTGGACCAGCCCCCAATCGGCCCCCAACACCCCAATTGGGGGCCAGGCCGGCTGGCTAACCACCCACATCCCCTCCTCCCCGCCGGCCCAGCCCCAATGGCCCCCATCAGAGTGGGCCAGCCAAACCCCACCCGTGCACCGGGTCTCTATCTACATATATAAAAGCCTAATATGCAAATTGTCCCCTTGGGAGTTCAACCACGAGACCAAGAGTTCAATTGCTCACTATGACGTACGCTGACCACCAGGGGGTGGTGAAGAATGAAGGAAGGCCCCGGCTGGCAGCTGACAGCTGGCAGCTGGGGAAGGGAGGCACTGGCCAGTTGCCAGAAGGAAGGCCCCGGCTGGCAACTGGAAGGCCCTAATCACCCCTGATTGCCAGCCAGGTCTAGTGACCCTACACATGCATAAATTTTGTGCAATGGACCTCTAGTATGAATAATAATTATGTCAGCAGCTCTTTTATGTACTTCATAATTAACATAACTCATAACTAGGAAATTTGAGGATCAGAGAGGTTGAGTAACTCAATCAGAGTCACACAGCTAGCAAGTAGTGGAGCTAGAGTATAAAACTACTATGATGTTTACTAAATTGCTGGCTGAACCCTAGTATTTCCCAGAATTCCTGTTCTTGACTCTTGTTTCTGATACTGATTCCTTTTTGACTCTTGTTTCTAATGCTGCTTCCTGTGCTGGTTGGGTTCCTGGCCTGTACATGGGCTCCTGGCCTATTTCCACTTACCTTATCTTATAATGTGACTCATTTTTTCTCCATTTCCATCATGTGACCAGTAGTTAATCGCCATTTCCATTTCTGGATACACTGTTCTCACTCAGCTTAGTTCTACAGATGGCTCAGAGATACAGTACCTGCCTCTCAGAGGTTTTGTTTTGGCTTTTGTTTGTTTTTTCCTAAGTCAACATTGTTAAGCCCAATCAAAATCCTTGCCACACTCAAATCATATTCTCTGAAAATCTATTTTCCTTGCAGAAATTGTCCAGAAAAAAAAATGACACCAAAAAGGTGTCATAGATGACCAACAGCTTTCAATAGCAAAGGCTGAAGCCCTTAAAAGCCAAACTTAGTGCCCAGAATTTAGATGAACTTCTGAAAAATAACCAGCCCTGCAGTGGTTAAATCCCAGAATTAACAGAGTCCCGAAGATTTAGGGAAGGGCTCCTATAGAAAATTTAAAAATTCCAAAACCACCCAAATCCAAATTACCTTTTGTCTCACTAGCCTGCTTATCTCTGAAAAAATTATCATTGCTGTTTTCTTTTGCATTCATTTTTGTTAAACTTTCAAATTACCACTAAAACTTCCAAAGTTATCAAATAACAATTTTCTCATATTTGTCAAATAACTTGTAAGCTCCTTACTGGGACCTAGAAATTGCTAAGTGAATAATAAACCCTCGGCTCTGGGATAAATCACTGGAAAAGACAGTCATTCTCTGACTTATTTCACTTAGTGTAATTCCCTCAAGGTCCAGAGTAAAAAAAGTGGTTGCCAGGAGTTGGGTGGGGGCAGGGAGAAAGGAATAGGGAGAGGTTGGTAATAGAATGCAAACTTTCAGCTGTAAGATGAATAAGGTCTGAGAAGCTAATGTATAGCATGCCTATAGTTGATAACACTATGTTGTATAATTGAAATTTGCTACTAGTGTTGAACTTAAATGTTCTCTCACACAAAGAAGGATAAATATGTGAGACGATTAGAGTGTTAATTGACTAGATGGGGGAATCCTTTCATAATGTATACATACTAGTATATCAAATCATAATGATGTACACTTTAAATATCTTACAATTTTATTTGTCAGTTATCTATAATAATAAAAGCATAATATGCTAATTAGACCAGATGTCCTTCTGGATGAAGCCAGGACTGCGAGGGAAGCCCGGGTCCCGGGTGCCAGAAGGAAGCCAGTGGAAGGAAGGCCTACTCTTGCATGAATTTCATGCATTTGGGCCTCTAGTACCTCAATAAAACTGGGGCGGGGGAAAGACTTGTCTGCCTCAAAGATTGCATTCCTGCACCAGAATCAGAGTGGGACATTACAATAAGGGAAAAATAATTCTCAGGAATTCCCTGCAAAGATTGTATTTTATTCTTTTGACATTCATTCAAACACGCACACAAATTTTATTTACTTTCTTTGTGATTTGTCTGAGAGCAGATTCACCTATGGAGCTAATTAAAAGGATACATTTCTAGATCCAATCTCGGAATCAGAATCCTTCGCAAGTTACTCTAACCCCAGTCCTCCAATAGCAGTGACGGCCATCTAAAGACAAGGTGGCCATTCTCCCCAAAGATCTCCTGTAATCCTTTTCACTGAGAGTTCTGATAACCTTGTCTGGCTAATCAAGCCCTAAAAAGTAGTAGACACTCAACATTCCACTTGGATCCATACACCCAAAGCTTGAAAGAGAAGTTATAATCAAGAAATTATTAAACAGGTTTCCCTATAAAAGTGATCCTAGCAATTGCTACTTGTGCTAAATATTTGAATTACTGAGCTAATTTCGTAACCAAGGGAGGCTTTAAAAGAATGTCTCAGCTCCTTATAACAGCTCAAAAGTATAGGTATGTGCCTTTCCAGAAAGTAGAACACTGATCAGAATACCCAAAATACATGTACATTCTTGGTCTAATTTTACTTAAATCGATCTTTATGGAACTGACGTGCCCAGATGGTTGATATTCCCCATAAAATATTAATGCCACACCATTAGTGCTGCAAGTAAATTTTTGCTAAGTCTAGTTGAACAAGTGTATTACTCAAAAATGAGCAAATAGGTGAAAAAGCTGATCCAGCTGTTAAGTAAAGGCGTACTCTTAAATTTTTAAGTGATTAAGTCAATATAGGCATCATAGACCCACATCTTGTTGAGGCTTCAATATGGAAATTGATCAGTACTGACCTGGGTCGGCTTTGATAGGGAACAACTCAAATATCCAGAGGTTCCATACATTTGTAAATTTTATACATTTGACCAAGAATCTAATCTCACCTGTGAGGATGTTCAGCAAGGCATTCTACTGAAGGCCACGGAAAGGGAATGAGATGCTGAGCATCAGGTTGTCTGCAAGATTTCACTTTCTAACAAATGCAGTTTTAGGATGGAAGGATGATTTCAGTAATAGTTCTACAGTTAAGGGAGGTAACACTAGTGTTACGTTCAAACCAATTTAAAATGGATTTTAGGTTTGGGTCAGTCCACTGTAAATTCAGAAGGAGAAAAAGATGTCTGCCAGAAAATGTACTGAAAGGAGGCCAAGGGCTAACTCTACAAACTAATATAAAAGTAAACATTACTCATATTAAGGGTATAGTTCTTTTTTTAAAATATGTTTTTATTGATTCCAGAGAGAGGAAAGGTTAAGGAGAGAGAGAGAATCATCGATCAGCCACCTCTAGCACCCCCACTACTGGGGATCAAGCCCACAACCCAGGCATATGCCCTGGCCTGGAATCAAACCATGATCTCCTGGTTCCTGAATAGGCACTCAACCACTAAGACATACCAGCCAGGCAAAAGTCTAGATCTTATGGTCCCCTTGAGGTTTGTTTTTAACCTCATACCAAATAATTGGGAACACATTTTGCACAAACCTTGTTTTCATGGGATTGTTTCTCAGTTCACCAAGCCTTAACTGCTTATCTATGTTAAAATTAACTGGTCTGGTTTAGCTACTAAATAAGGAATGGTTCAGAGAAGTGAAGAGCTTGGTTCAATAGTTATACTCAGTAAAATGCATACAGCTTCAATTATAACTTGGCCTTTTAAAAATGATCAGTTCCCAAAGTCTGAAGCTGACTAGACCGGATTCCTTTTTCTCATAACATTATCCTCCACTCCACAATAACTTGCATGTTAAGACAACTGAACTAGTAAAACAGTTTAGTCAACCTTTGTATATCAGTTCCTTAACCTAAATAGGGAGTTGAGACTAAAATCTTTCCACTGCTACAAGTGGGTTATCAATGATGGTTGAGTAAGCAGCTTAGATTTACCCACCCTGAATCAGTGTGATTTTTGTTGTGTGTGGTGGTGTCAGGAAATTAGAAGTTAAATTCATTGACCTTTGGCTACAATGCACCAAAATACCTTCCAGACTCAGTTTACAGCTTTAAGTTTGTTACTGTGAATGCTTTGAGTCCCAGTGCTCCACTATGTGCCTTTTTTTCCTTGCCAATTTGATGTCTGCCTATATTTCATTGTGGTCCAGGGATTTGGGGGAGTCTGACAATTAGACAATAATTGAGTAATAAGGCTACTAATGGTTTTGAAGCCTACAAGTAAATTGGTACTGTAGAATTTTTATTGTAGACTTGAAATAATTTCCGTGGCAAAGTGCCCTGAACTGTAATCTAAATACCAAAGGTTGAGACATTGAGGGACTACTCCTTTGCAGAGCCACCCTGTCAACACGTAAAGTGATAATTGTATAAAACTGATCAGAAGATGCTTGTATCTAGAAGCATTACTGTGGCAAAAACTAGAGCTTAAAAGAAATACCTAGGACCAATTTAAAATGGAGAAAAAGTTTATTATAAAAATCTCTCTTATAAAGCACTGCATTTTTACAACCCAAGATAATACTTTGACTTGTTAGGCAAATGATTCTTATGGTTGAAATATCTGACAACCTCATTTTGAAATTAAACCTTAGACTAACGGTATTGATGTTCAATCATTTGCATTTCAATGCCATTATTTTAGGATTAATGACTTAATTCATTCTCAAGTCCACTTGCTTGATACTTTCCTGTTTCATGTGGTTTCAGTATTTCCAGTTCTTTGGTTGTAGTCTATGCTCATCTATTGACTCTTCCCCTATTGTTGGTTTGTGCTCAGGTATGGCCTGCAATGTTTTCACATGAAGCTATGCAAGTTCTTTGGTGAGACATCGATGTTATAAAGGAGACTATCCCTTCAGGCTGCCTTACTTGTCTGGGAGTTCTGTTTCTTAATATACAGGTAGCTAGCTCTGTTCTCTCTCCTACCCGATATTACAGAGATCTTTCTTCTCAGCCAGTAAAGCCTAATGTACTATTTTTAAAAGCTTCAGTTTTCGTTTTTACACCATGGTTTAGAGCTTGGCCACTTATAATTTTTTAATTTCCTATAGTATTCTATTAAATCCAAGTTGGAATTTCCCTTATCAGTTTAATAGACTATATTGGCTTTAATTTGGATTGAGTCTAACATGTTGACCTATTTGTTAGATATTTACCTGTATTTCTGAATGTGGGTATTTTGGAGGAAAAATATTCAATTTGCTTAGAATTTCTGTATATCAGGGAAAAGTTAAGTTTTTAATAATTCAAGTATAAAATTTATTTCCACAGAGAGTTATAATTTAGGTATTCATAAGAATTTAAAATAGGTTTTGAAAATTTCATATATTTCAGTGCTAACAAACTAAATGAGAATGTTAAGGCTACTTTGCATTTCAAGTCAAAAACTGAAATACATTTTAGAACAATTACATCCAGTGTTTACTATCTTTAAAGTAACCACCTTACTTACCAAAGTGTCTGGATGGTCATATCAAGTTTTCATGTCACACATTCTGTACATATGTATGAACTGTGCATATAATTCAGGAGGACTTGGGAAGTTGTGGCTTTCCCCAGCTTCCCCACAGGTCTGATCTTGAAGTCCTACACTTGACCATGTAAGTTTCATAGCAGCCTTAACTGAGTAACTCAGGTAGTAGTACTTAAAAGATACGTAGCACCTGAGCTAAACCTTGAAGCCGTTTCAATGGTTTGTGGTCCATATATCATCTGAACATTACTACTTTATACATATTAATGGAATCAATCCATTTTCAATTTCTTCTCTCACTTTTTCTCTTTCCCTTTTGGGTTTCCTTTTTGTGCCCTGCAGTCACCAGTTCCCTGGGTACAATCAAAACACTCCTGTTATAGCTGCATTGAAGAGCATATTGGTTTGGATTGACTGGCCTACTTTCATCATTTAACCTACTAAAAATACCCTGATAAAGGTCACGCAGTTTCTGTTTCATTATGTTAATAGGACTGTTACACTGGGCTCGCTCGCCCTTGAGAGTTTCTTTCTTTGCTTGAAAATTACATACAGCATCTTCTGGATTCAAAATTATGTCCAGTTTGCTCTTATGACAGTTCTGATCAGCAACTTTACTTGTCTCTCTTTGTCTGATATCACGGACGAGTGACACTTGTAGATCTGTCAGGTAGTACTCACTTAGCATGCTGTTGAAAGGATCAACAGGCATGCGGACAATTTCATCTACAAAAAAAGGGATGTGCAGAGCTTTAGCATGGCATCCATTATAACTTAAGTTTCTGTCTGTGTCATTCAGGGACCTACTCCTTATTTTCTGTGACTTCCCAGGCCATGGAAAAGATTCAGGCCCTGACCGGTTTGGCTCAGTGGATGGAGCGTCGGCCTGCGGACTGAAGGGTCCTGGGTTCGATTCCGGTCAGGGGCATGTGCCTTGGTTGCGGGCACATCCCCAGTGGGGTGTGCAGGAGGCAGTTGATCGATGTTTCTCTCTCATCGATGTTTCTAACTCTCTATCCCTCTCCCTTCCTCTCTGTAAAAAATCAATAAAATATTTTTTAAAAAAGAAAAGATTCGGAAGTTGATTCTGATACACTTGGCTGTAATGATAAGTGTGGTTGTGGAATATGTTGAAATGCAAGGTCCCTGTGGAAACCAGAATCACCCCTGAGATCCACGTGACAAAGCTCACTGGGGTCTGGGTAGTAGCCTCCTACAGCCCCTTCGAAGGCATGGTGGGAGAGATTCAGGGTTACTATTGGAACCTATAGCACCTTCACACATAGAGGAATTAGACTTGGTGACAGAGGGGCTATTATGGCTTGACTGTAAGGAAAGCCCAGAATCTGAATCTGGTTCTTCAAAAATGATCCAATGGATCAAAAGCTTATTTTGTAGCCCAAGACATTAATTTTATCTCATAAAATATGTTTATATCAAGATCATATGAAAGGTCTGGCTTGTTAGATTCCTTATCTGATGGTCAACAAGTGGAACAAATCCTGTCATATTAGTTCCAGGATGGGTGGATTCAGGGTTGGTGATATGAGAATTTAACTGCAGAAATGGTTCTTGTGGCTGTGGAATCCTTGCTACGGAACCTCTTCTAAATGCATTGTAACGTGGCCTCGTGGAGATTCACATTGTGACTTATAGCCTGGCTAAAATTCACATTATAATATGCTGAAGAATTCATGGCATCACTGATACTTCCTGGAAGAGGAGGAGTATTTCTCAGTGAGGTGCCCTGAAAAAGGAAGGGAAGCCTAGCCAGCATGGCTCAGTGGTTGAGCACCAACCTGAACCAGGAGGTTAGGGTTCGATTCCCAGTCAGGTCACATGCCTGGGTTGCTGGCTCAATCCCCAGTGTGGGGTATGCAGAAGGCAGCCAATCAATGATTCTATCTCATCATAGATGTTTCTATCTCTCTCTCCCTCTCCCTTCCTCTCTGAAACCAATAAAAATATTTTTTTCAAGGAAGGGGAAAAAAGTACTTTAATACACACAACCCAATTTCAACAGTAGTTCTAGTACCTAATAAAGAATTTTCTTTCCTTGCTTTCATCAGTTCCTCTGTACAAATGGGGATATGCTGTTGGCTAAGACTAGCTTCCCCCAGTTAAATAATATAGGCAACTCCATACAGGAGAGAACTTAGCACAGAAGAGCACTCCTTTGTGCCAGGTATGTTGACGTGGATTAGAATGTCATTTCCTCCTCAGAGCAGCCATGCGAGAAAGGCATTATTACTAGCGTTGCAGGGATGAGGAAACAGGTGTGGAAACATGAATGGTAGAATCAGGAGTGGAGCCATATGTCCCTGAGCCCCTCTGCCATGGCTGTGAGTGTCTGTGCCTGTAGAGTCTCCTAGAAACATACTGCAATGTCTCTACCAATACCCAGGCCACCACCTGACAGGGGTGAGGATGGTTCTGGAACTTCTAGCTTGCCAGCGGGGAAGACTTCCACCATTGTTCACTGGTACAAGTCCCTCACTAAATGCTGGGAGATCCCCAGCCCCCAAATAGCCATCCTCCCTCCAGTTACCCTTGCTGTTTAGGAAAGGTAAAATTCACCCTCCAGTCTTTTCACCCATAAAAAAAGAAATGCTAAATTGCCTACCCATGCCTCTCATCTCAAGGCGCATCACTCTGTACACTCTGAAGTTCACAAATTCATAAGTTAGGCAGATATTTTCACACGAAGTGCACAGTACGAACTGCACAACTCAAAAATGGCATTTTGACAAAGTGCCAACTTTCCAGTGCTTCTTATTTTATTCCTGTGACAAAACTAAGCCATGCTCACTTCCCTCTGATGTATGACTCCCATGAATAAAAGATGTTCCTTGACACTAATTCACCCTGCCTCTTTGACTGCCCACCGTGCCCTCTGCATTTGTCTAGAAAGTGGGTGAGTTTCGGAGGAGATATGGCACCCCACCCCCGAACTCTATTGATCACTGTACAGGGGGCACCTCATTAAGCCGTTGGTGTCACCTGCTAATGCAGCGACCCAGGTTTCAGTTAATGACTGTTGGTAATTTTGTGTGTGTTTTTGTTTTGTTTTGTTTTTGAGAGTTTGGCTGTAGGGAATTCTGTCTCACTCTCAAACTCAAAGCACCAAAACAAAGTCTTTAAGAAAACTCAGGACATCCATGTGAGTGAGAGAAATCCATTATTTCTTTTAAGAAGATGATTTTCCAAAGCTTGCTAATTAACCAGTTAAAAACAGGTGGTGGAGACTATTGGCTGCTCTGCTTCCTCTCCTAAGGGTAACAGTTCAAAAGAAGTTGAAGGAGAACTTCAACTGGATAGAGTCGGGGTCCATGGATTTCTACTCACAGCTCTGCCTCTAGATGTGTGCCTCAGCCAAGTCACTTCATGTCTCTGGTCCTCAGTTTCCCATTTATAAAAATAGATGGGTATATGCATTGTTAGTATCCCAGTGACAATGGACTCAAGGTTACCTACTCAAGCTAATAAAGCTCCCGAGAAACTATTGTACACCACGAGAATGGCAACTTATAGTCTTATGCTTAGAAGAAATATAACTATCAAGCAGATTGGACATAGCATAGATTTCAAGTTGTTCAATTTCCAACTGCATTTAAAATGCACCCCAAAAAATCCTCTCAATCACTACTGTGCTGAGCAGTGGTCACAGCTTGGGTATTGATAGTGAGGATCACCCAGAGAATTAATTGGATGAGAGATACTTAAGTACCCAGGATTTTGCTGCCACCATCACTTATTTTATAACTGTAATACTGTTGTTTTTTAATTCATTGCCCTGAAAATGGTCCTGGGAATAAAGTAAGAAATCTATGTTATCATCAGATTAGGAGGATACCTGCCTTCAAAAGTTGACTCTATTCCCTGCCATGTTCCTTATTCATCTCATAATTCCTTCCTGCTTTTGCCTTCCCAATTTACAACTGATTTTCACATAAAAAATTCAATGACAATATTTTTATTCAAGATGCAGAACTCCCAAATCACATAAGCAAGACATACAATGGTCTGTCAAGCAGCTAGTCCCACGCTGAGCCAGAATGTGCGCTCAATACCTACTGATTGATGGATTGATCTAGTGCTGGGATCAGCCTTTCATTCTCTGTCCCACTGTGCTGTAAGATCATACACATGGTGTTTCCCATTCAAATGACCTATGTCTCTATCCCCCAAGTGGTACAATCCAGGTGACAGTATCTGCCTGTACACATTCCCCAGAATTTTGCAGCAACTGATGGAGTCATGCCTGTGAACTATTCTGAGCTCTTCAGAAAAAGTCATACCACTCACAGAAGACCATGTGATTGGGAAGTATTTATTTATACAATGGATGAATACAATGGATGACAGCAGTTCGCATGGATGATCTCATGAAATTGAAGAACTAAACACACACACACACACACACACACACACACTAGCAAGAGTGCAACAGAGGAGGTTCATGCATTATGAATTTCTGACAGCCATGAATAATACATTGCTCAAATTTTAAAATGCAATAAGTAAACTTCTAGGTGCCATTAATATTTGTATATAAATATTTCAAAAGCTCCATGTAAATATTCCCATAGTCACTTCAGTTCATTATGATCAAAAGAACATATGTCCTCAACTCTACACTAAGCCAATGGAGACAGTTTTGGAGAAATGCAGGGCTGAATGAATCGAAGAGTAATTGCAAGCCCTCCTTGAAAAATCCCCCATCAACTGTATTTTTCTAATGGAGCACTGATTTGGATGACTACAGAAGACACTGGCTACATTTAAATATTTTAAAAAGGAAGGAGAACAATTACAAAAAAGGAGGGGGCCAATTATACCAATTTAGACTGTTCAGCTTATTCTAAACTGACAAAGCAAGGATCTGAAAAGTTGAAAATACAGCTTTAGACCTTTATAGGAGAAAGGCAAGGTCAGCAACTCCTAGAGAGCAGTCATCCAGAGAAAGCCAGGTGGCACCCCCTCTCATGAATCACCGGGGAGAGACAAGGGATTGATGAATACATCTCAGGCCTTGGTCTTGAACTCAACTTCACACTCAAAAACTTACTACTAGTTGTTAGTGTCCCAGAGACAATCGACTCAAGGTTACCTACTCAAGCTACCAAAGCTCCCGAGAAACTATTGTACACCATCAGAATAGCAACTTATAGTTTTATGCTTAGAAGAAATATAATTATTAAGCAGACTGGACATTTGCACTGGCCTAATCAGTACATTTTATCCTTGTATAAAAAAATCAAAATATTAGAAAGCTTGGTGATTTAGAACAGGGATTGGAGTAAAGGGCCAGAGAGCAAATATTTTAGCCCTTAGTAAATAGTGAGCCATACGATCTGTGTCAGCTATTCAACTGCAACCCAGATGTGGCCTGAAGACTATTATCTAGAACAGGGGAAGTTGACTATATGAGTTAATGCTAAAGGGAAAGAGGCTCAAATAGGTGGGGGGTTTTTAGGGATATTACCATTGGGTACTCTCTCTCTTAAAAAATGTTCAGATGGACCCTGAAATATTTCCATTTCTCTCTTCTTTGACTTGTGGTTGGCAACTTCCTTTTGGAATGTTCTATTCCTACTTTAGGAATATTAATAACTCTTATCTTATAATAAAATTAAATGAAAAACACAGTCTTAATCTTACAAACAAACAAAAAAGTGAGATATAAGAAATAGCTGATTCTCTTAATGATTAATGGAATGAAACCTGAACCCTAGACAATACCACATGTGGGGAAATACCAAGGGTCCTGGTTGCAATCCAAGAGGTGTTCTGCTCAGGCTGTTTTACTGGGGCTTAAACAACTCATTCCTTCTCTTTTTACTCTGGCCCAAGTATTAGGGAAATTCCTCCATGGTCTTTCTTTCCCCACCTGTCAGAGAAATGCACTTGAGGTTGTGAAAAAGAAATTTGGTGGACAACAAACAGGCTACAGGTGTCTTTTGTTTTGTTTTGCTTTTGGCTGCAGAAATGGGGTCACTGTTAGTATGTCTGTCCAGACTTCCTGGGTTCAGGTTCCTCAGCATTTGTGGTCCCTGGACCACGTTTTCTCTTGGGTCTTCAGAGCTGCCAATGTACTAGCCCTACTTCCCCACTGTGTTAGCATCTGCCATTGCTGATGCACACGATCTGCTGCCGCTGCTCTCTCTAAGCCAAATGGAAGGAAGCTTTCCCTCTTTGACACGATGCTACTTTCATCTCAGCCTGAAAGTCTATAAATGAGCTATGGGTGTCTGAAATTATATGTAAGACTTATGTAGACTGTGATAGGTACATTTTTCTCAAGAAAACGCACACAGCTTTCCACAAATTCTCAAGCAAGTAAATGATACTCCCAAAATTGAAACAATGACCACATTGTAATTGTTTAAGTGGAATTGTGCAATTTCAATGATATGAACTTAGCAGAGAGAAATCACAATGTAAAAAATGCAGATAAATAATAACAATAACAATAAATAATAATGATTATGCAGATAATCCATCCACCTCTGTGCTCAGTGAGTGCATACCAAGCTTGATCCTGAGATGCAGACCCAAATCTGCAGTCCTCACTTGAGAATAAATGTCGATGAGACTATAATATTTCTTCTAAGAACTACAAGAAGTGCATTAAAGAACATTATCCAAGAAAGATGTTCTCTCTGAGACCATGATCATGACAGACCTAGAAAGAGGGAAATAATATACACTTTCTCCCAGAAGAGTTTGTATTCTTGCTTCCTCCTCCCTCGCTTCTTTTAGTTCCTTCTCCCTTCCCACCGCCATGCCGATGCCCTTCTCTTTTACCATCCCGTTAGAAATGCTGTCTCTGAAATTTCATAGAAGGCATCGTTCCCATCACTTCTGACTGGAAAATATGCAGTGTTTCTACTTTTTCTAGACTCAGAATACATTTGCAAACTTGAGCTAACATACAGGAAGGAGGACAAGGAAGGATGCGGAGACATGTAGCCTACATTTGAATGTCAGCGTAAGCTCTCCACCTACCTCCCTGGTGCCCTTCCAGAGTCACCAACCCTGCCCCACGCAGTGGAGCCTAACACAGAGCACAAAGCAACCTCTCAGGCAAAACCAGGCCGGCAGCCTCCTCAAAGGCAGCATTTGAGTTCTGGGGGACTAGTCAGAGTGAGTTTCCAGAGGGAACAATTACTCTGGATTATTAGATAGTGGTCACTGATCGTTATTATATTTGTTGTTTAAAGTAGCCTAAAATTCAAAGCTTTCCATCCTCAAGTTTCATCTCTGCCCTGTAGCCTTTTCTGAACATTTTAGCTCAAACTATTTTTCCCTATTCTCTTAACTCCACTAGCAGTGAGAATTGGAAGCATACAGACAATTATTCTCTGATAAATGGAAAATAAAATGGTGTCAGCTTAGGAGAACTCGGTGGATCACAGAAGCAAAACGATGTCCTCTAATATCAAATTTCACTAATCTTCAAGCTTCACCTCCTGACCTGGGATGCAGAGAAAGGAATGAAAGTTCAGTTGATTAAAAACAAACCAAAAACCAAAGGGGGCCTCTGTCAGCTAGTCTGATGATAAAACACACTAATAATATTCTAGAGCGAAAAAATGGCATGGACATAAATTCACACACACACACACACACACACACACACACACACACACACACACTGAGAACCTAAGAGTGAAAAGAAATGGCTTTGGATGTATGTAGGACGACAGAGGTGACGGGATCAAAGTGGCCTGTGGACCTAGGCAGAGACTCTCCAGCATGGAAGGAGGAGACCCCCTGCTCTCCTCAAGGGTGAGGTGCACACTGGGCAGGACGAGGCAAAGGGGCAGAGGTGCTGGGAGGGCCCAGCTCTATGGCACCCACTCTGGTGATGGAAGGCTCTGAAACAACTAGTAAGAGCAATCAGAGCAGTGGGTGGGCCTCAGCGACAGGCCCTCCATGGCAGAAGTGGAAGAAGTAGCAGCTGGACTAGGATAAGAAGGGGGATGGAGCTCAGTGTCTTGGCTGCAGAGGCGACATTAATGAGGCCACAAAGGAGAGAGCTGAGTATCCTAGCCTCTCCCCTAGGCATGGCCAGGGGAGCTCCAGATAGAGTCTTATATATCTGGGATCTAGCACAGTATCTCGCTCTTAATGAGTGGTTAATAAATAATTGAGAAAAGGAGAGAGGGATGGGGGGGAGGGAGGTAGGGAGGGAGGGAGGGTGGGTAGGAGCTTGGCTGGTGAGAACTCAAAATTAAATTATTTGAGTGTCATTAGGTTACCCGTAAGGTCTTATCTGTCTTTCCCATGATTGCCTCTGACCTAGAAATGCCTATTATATTTCCATTGAAATAAAGATAATCATAGGACCAAAAGAATTATATCTGAAGAAATAAACAGCAAAATGATCAATAAGTACCTTTTGATTATGTATAGTCATTAAGGACAGAGAACTAGGTATAACCCAACCTGATGTGGAAAACTTAAGCATAAAAAATAGCAAGGAAATTGAGGATCTTTGAATCAGCCCAAGATGACTCATTTGGTTTCAGGAAGAATCTCTCTCCATCTGAGAGTTATTGTCAGCCTGTTTGAAACCTCTTAGGCTGGGAAGGAGAAGTACGCATCGCATTATGGCGCGTGGATTGTTTTTTGTATTTTTCCTGTGTGAGGTTTTCAAATGACAAAATCAGTCCATACGTGTTTACGAGGCGAAACTATACAGAGTTTGATAAAGAGCTAATCATCTCCCCAGCACCACTGTGACCACCTCCACTCCATCTCTCACCCCTTGTCCCAAAAAGCATAGTATTAAGGCTGGGGTGTGTCTTTTCAGACCTTTACCCTCATTCATCTACATGCATCCAAGCAAACTTTTATATATATAAGGCTTTAGTCATTCGATTTTCCCCAAATAGACTCATACCCTTAATATGCAATCTGCTTTTTTCACCCAAAAAGATCATTAGCAACCATAGATTATGTACTATATTTTTTTTTTATCTTTTCTAATTCCTTCATGTAAGTGTCACACACAGAAAGTCAGTTTCACATAAACGCTATCACGGCACACACACAGTGGTGTACAGCCTTTTCTCTCTTTTGTTCTTTCTTCTCTTTTCAGCCCCTGCCTCTTCCTTTTGCCCCTCTTCTCTCTCACCCGCCACCATTCATATTTCTTGGATGGAAAGTGGGCTTTCTTGACCAGTTTGCCTCCTTCGTTTCAATCTTGAAACTGGAATCCAACTGGATAGGTCAGTGCTCCTGTCCCTCTCAGGAACAAAGTCACGCAGTCCTCTGATCCTGCGAGCTGTGGAGACCTTGGTCCCCGCTCACATCAAGGGGGACTGCCCTGTACACAGAGAACTTGAGTGCTAGGTAATGTTCAGGATCCTAGTCTAGCAGGAGCGTTTGGGGCTCCAGAGGAAGCCACCTGATCAAATGCAATCAGTAAGGCACCATCACAAGAAAGGGACTCCATGGAGAGGGCCTGTGGCCTCCAAGGAAAGGGAAGATTATTGGCATAAAATAATCGGGGGGGGGGGGAGGCATGTCAGAGAGCATGCCAGACCACAGCTCTTTTTTACCCCCTTTGACTACAAGAATGAAACGAGAAATGACAAAGTAATGCCATTTGTCGTTCAAAAATAAAGACCCAACTTACTTATTACTTAGTGCAATCATTTCCGTGCTATGACTACACCTTGAAAGTAATTTGAATTGCACAGAAGATATTTCCCAGGTCGCTGCTGCCACCCACAGTTTGAGGTAGGAAATGTGGGATAAAATCCTCAGCAGCAGCATGAAAATGATGCTCTACACTGACTTGTTGAAGTACTGCTATTCTATACTTATATGGTTTTTAATGTATTCATACTTATCCTTAAACACACTCACAGAATCATTTGATAGGTGACGAATAAACAGATTAACACTTGAATTCAATTAAACTCATTCCAGGTTTGGCACTTTTCCCACGGCAAGTAAATCAGTCTTGTCAAAATTGGACTTGTCATTTAATTAAGCCTGAGCATTAATAGTCCCATGGCCTTCAGAGACATCTTTGTGTCTAACTGAGCCAGTTTAGATTGTCAGGGTAAAGAGACAGTACTTAAGAGGACGGAAATGTTGCAAGTGAGACCACATTACAAAGCCATCTGTCTAGAATGCAAATGTTGTGGCAGTATTGTTCTAATGGTGGATGAAGACTCTTTATCTGTGGATGAAGACTCTTTTTTGGTTTAAGATCTGATGGAGATTGAACACTCCCCATAATTCATGAGGAGGATATTACTACCCACATTTTATAGGTAGAAAATAGAAGCTCCAAGAAATGAATTATTCACTTCTTCAAAGGCTTCTGTCTATTAGCAACAAAGAACATTCATTCACTCAGAACTCTACAACCAATATTTGTTTCTTTAAATAATAATTTTAAAATGTTATCAAAAGGTAAGAGAATACAAAAAAAAAAGAATTCCATCAAAGAATATATGTCTATATAAAAAACTTTTTTGTTGTTGCAAGAGTCTTCTTAGAATTCTGAGACCCTTAACTCTGACAACAGGTTTCAGCAAACTGAGTCATATCAAATTCCAACAATGGCCAGTGAATTCCAACTCAGTGATTGATCAAGCTAAGCCCAAACTACTCCAGGGAAAGAAACGCTTGTGTAGCCTACGTGGTCAGTTATGGCTAGTTTGGGAGATAGACAATGTCACTCTTACATCAATAGAGAATATCCTGGGACTTCAGTCTGTAAATTAGCAGGAAGCCCAATGTTCCCGTGGACCTTCTACTCCTAACAGCTTCAGGAATCGCTAGGGGTGTTTACTAGTGTTCCAGACCCAGTTCTGATGGTCCTTGCCACTTCCGGTGGAGCAGAAAGTCAGCAAGAGAAGTCTGCACCATGGCCGAGGCTGCTTGGGGTGCTGGCTGCTCCTGACACTGGCTCCCACCAGGTTGCCATGGCTGCTTCCCTCCATCTATCTGCCAGTGACTACAGCTGCTGCCATCACTTTGGCCTCAAGGATGAAGACAATCATGTCTCCTGATTATTTCGCTCCAGCTGTGGCCCAACTCCTACCCCTTAGTTGCCAAACAGCACAGATACCCACGGGGAGCATGTTACAATTACCACACAGACCCATCCTGAATTAGACTTTCCTAACAGAAGCTCACTCACCTACCTCAGAAATGCTTCTGGAGGAGACTTTCCTCAACTTTCCCTAAAGACCCAATGTTAACTTCTCCTGGGAATGCCTAACAGTGATAATTCCTGTTCTTTTAGGCCAAGGTCTACCTGCACCGACAGATATGGGGAGAAGAGCAATGGCAACTGATCATAAGGCCCCTGTGACAATCACACAGTAGATTATCCTTGACTTATCATACGTTGAAAATATCATGTCAAAATGCACCTAATACACCTAACCTACTAAACATTGTAGCTTAGCCTAGTCCAGTGGTCGGCAAACTCATTAGTCAACAGAGCCAAATATCAACAGTACAATGATTGAAATTTCTTTTGAGAGCCAAATTTTTTAAACTTAAACTATATAGGTAGGTACATTGTTATTAACTTAATTAGGGTACTCCTAAGGCTTAGGAAGAGCCACACTCAAGGGGCAAAAGAGCCGCATGTGGCTCGCGAGCAGCAGTTTGCCAACCACTGGCCTAGCCTACTTGAAATGTACTCAGAAAACAATATCCAAACATGCTGGTAATACAGGACACTACAGAGTGTGGCTGCTTACCCTCGCGATCGCAAGGCTGAGCGGGAAATGTGGCTCACTCCTGCAGCTCAGCATCATGAGATAGGAGTACATATCGCATATCACTAGCCCAGGAAAAGATAAAATTCAAAATTCAAAGTACAGGTTGTACTGAATGTGAATTGCTTTCACACCACTGTAAAGTCAAAAAAAATCACAAGTCAAACCATTGTAAGTCGTGGACTGTCAGTATTCTGATACCAGTTCTTCCCCCGCAAAGACTGGGTTATTTGGTCTTAAATGGCATCCTGCATAGGACATTTGTATTCCAGGCTAGACGGAAATATACAAACTCAGGCCTGGCACTTTTCAACCTGTCATCATTAAGGTTTAAAAACAACTGTGAAGCGCAGACCGAACCCAGCCACCAGGATACACTGCACAGCTTTAACAGGAGAAGTCACACATGACCTTCAATTTAAATGGTACCCTGAGAGGCTCAACACAGGGACAGTCTGCCTGGGTCTAAACCCTGGCTCTGCCACCTTCCTAGCTCTGTGACTTTAGACAAATGATTTAACCTCTCTGTGGCTCAGTTAACTCAGCTGCTGAATGAAGTAGGGTGGTTCTGAAGATTGAAATCAGTTATCCTATATAATAAAAGCCTAATATGCAAATTGTCCCCTCCAGTGGGCAGTCGACCAGGAGTTCAACTGGGAGACTGGGAGTTCGACCACTTGCTATGATGTGTGCTGACCACCAGGGGGTGGCGTGGAACATGGCGGGTATCAGCGACATAGCGCTGGCAGTAGGCGGCAGTAGAGGTGCTCTCGGCCCCAAGGGGCCCCAACGAGAGCAGGACCACGGCGGGATGGTGGAGCAGATGAGCAGGCGGTGCCAAGCCAAGGCGAGTGCAAGTGGGGGCCCGATCCCACTGTATTCAGGGACCAGCGTGGCTCTGACCCTTCCATTACAGAGAAAGGGCAAATAGCACCCTATATACTAAAAGACTAAGTGACCCTTACAGCTGAATGACCAGAACGACCAGTCGTTATGGTGCTCACTGACCACTATGGGGCAGGTGCTCAATGCAGGAGCTTCCCCCTGGTGGTCAGTCTGCTCCCACAGGGGAAGTGCTGCTCAGCCACAAGCTGGGCTCACGGCTGGCGAGTGCAGCAGCCGTGGTGGGAGCCTCTCCCACCTCCATGGCAGCACTATAGAGTAGTGAGCAGGTGGGTGGTAAGGAGCAAGGGATCCCAGACTGGGAGAGAGCACAGGCCAGGCTGAGGGACCCCCCACCCCAGTTCATGAATTTTGTGCACCAGGCCTCTAGTATTAAAAAAATTCTTCTAATTATTTTCCTTTCAATGTGCACAAATCCATACACTGGGCCACTAGTTATAATTGTAACATCCTATCTAATAATAGAGAAACATGGTAATTAACCATAACTTCGCTACCCTTCCCATTGGCTAATCAGCGAGATATGCAAATTAACTGCCAACCAAGATGGCGGCTAATTTGCATACTGCAGGCAGGGAGGGCCAGCTCGAGCTGCCATCTGGCCCGTGTGGCGCCTAAGTCCCAATGCCAGCTGGGACCCCTGTGTGCGGCCCTGGGCGGCGGGGGGCTTGGCAGCGTGAAAGAGCCACCTAAGCCATGCCCCCAGAAGGGAAGCTGGTGTGCGGCCCTGAGCAGCGGTGCGGGGCTTGACAGCACGAACAAACCCTGTGTGAGGCCCTGGGCGGGTGGGGCCTCCGCAGCTGCAGTGTTCGGACCCAGGCCCCCAGCCTGCTCTGGGCTCCGCTCAAGGAGGGGCTGGGGGCCTGGGGTTTACTAAACTTTACTGGAGCTACTCCCCACACCCCCAGCCCCTGCCCCAGAACCACACTGCCCTCAGCAAGGTGCCCGGCAGCTTCCTGACAGGAGGCGGCAGGAGAGCCGAGTAGAGCGGGCGCTGCAGGGAGTCACAGAAGGGCTGGGCCGTGGGAGCCAAGCTCCGGGGGGTCTGAGGAGAGAGCCTGAAGGTAGAGGAGTCTTTGGCAAAGCGGCTGCCAGGAGCCGCGGCGATGGGGTCTGCAGGCGCGAGGACAGGCCTCCGCCTGATGGGGGATCCTGGGCAAGGGCCACAGCTTCGGGGAAGTGGCTGGCCAGGAGGCAGGCGGCCCAAGGGGCGCAGAGCGGCACCAAGGTGGGGTGCACTGGAGGGGGCTCAGGCCTGGGCAGGGTGCTGGCGGGCGGATATGTGCCTTGCCCGGGGAGAGTGAGGTTCTGTATTGGCCCCAATAGGCGGGAAACAAGAGGCGATGACTGCAGGTGTGGAAGGATGCCCGGGCGGAGGGGCACGGCTGGAAGCCCTGAGGCGGGGGTGTGGGGGGGCAGCGCCACCTCAGAGGAGGAGCGCCACACTGCTGGGTACCCCACTGCGGCGGTTTGGTGAAGCTCCTGGCGCTGACCGGGCCTCGCCGCCGCCTGCACACTTGGGAGGCCAGGACTCCTGCTCCTGTGTTGGCCCAAAAACAAGCCTGCGCCTGCCCCGCCCCCAGTTCTCGCCCACCCCATGGAGGTGCACACCTGCACAGTGAGTGCAAGCCTACCACCTGCTCCCCAGAAGAGGGGCAGTAAAGAATGGGGTGGGGCGGGGGAGAGGAAAGAATGTGGAGCATCCACGATGAAGAGGAGCTGGAGAATGAGGCTTGGAAGCCTCACGGGGAGGTTTGTCCTGTTTGTCCCGCGGCTGTCCCTTAGGAAAGGCGGAGAGCCGGCTGTGAGGGCTCCTGCGCAAGGAGTCCAGTTCCATAGCCAACTGGAATTGGCCTCAGCTTCCTGCTCTGTAAAATGTGTTAAGCGTGTCCCAGTGCCTTCACTGAGCTTTGAGGGCCAATTGAGATACTATATAAAGAAAATGAGGGAAGAAGTTAGAAAGAAAAGGAAGGGCAAGCAACACAAAAGAAAGACTGAAAGGAACCTGTAAACCTATTGTCACTTAAATAGGGAATAGAGTCAACAGTGTTGTAATGATGGTATGAAGCCAGGTGGGTACTGGAAATATCAGGGAACACTTTGTAAAGTATATGGTTGTCTAACCACTATTCTGTAACTAATAAACCTGAAACTAATACAAAATAATATTGAATGTAAAGAAATGAAAATAGGAGTGAAATTTTTCTAAATTTCAAAGTTTAAATAAAGGCTGTAAAGGAAGGAAGGGGGAGAATAAAAATAGTGTTGTTGATTTTACCACTTTATTGTCTTTTCAGTATATGAAAAAGACAGTTGTCTTTATATGGTGCTTTTATGCTTTTCTAAGTCATTATCTCATTTGATGTTCAGGGCAATTTAAAGACAAGATAATTATTCCCTCCACTATTCAAAGAAAGGAAATCTTGGTGCCTGGCCCCAATGATTCAATTGTCAATCCCTTATTGTAAAGCAGGGTTAGTGAAATTTTCTGTGAAGGGTCATATCTATACTAATAAAAGCCTTGGGGGTGATCTGGCCAGCAGAGGAGGGCAGTTGGGGACGATCAGGCCGGCAGGGGAGTAGTTAGGCGTCAATCAGGCCGGCAGGGTAGCTGTTAGGGGGTGATCAGGCTGGCAGGCTGAAGCAGTTAGGGGCAATCAGGCAGGCACACAGGTGAGTGGTTAGGAGACAGCGGTCCAGGATTGTGAAAGGGATGTCCAACTGCCGGTTTAGGCCCAATCCCAGCAGTCGGACATCCTGGGATCAGGCCTAAACCAGCAGTCGACATCCCCCAAACGGTCCGATATTGGAGAGGGTGCAGGCTGGGCTGAGGGACACCCTCCTCCCGTGCACGAATTTCATGCACCGGGCCACTAGTTCATTCTATAAATACTAGTTATTATTATTGTTACCCAAAGGCGTTGAGTAAAAATTAAATTTTTTTAAAAACCACTGCCAAAGCTACACCTGGGAAGTTGGGATATGAGGATGCCCACAGAATTACACCAACTAAAATAATTTCGTGCCTTATAGTAGCATAACCCTTTTGCGTTAGCCAAGGTTGCAAGCAGGGCATGCTGAAGACAGTTTTGCAGGAGGCCAGCACCTGTGGAAGTTGTGAACACTGGCTCCAGCCCTGAGGAACTTAGCCAGCTTCGTTCCAAGCACTGAGGTTCATCACCATTTTTTTCTTCAAGTTAAAATTTTAAATTGGCCCATGTCACATTAACCTAAATCAGAACCTCTACTTTAAAGTTTGGAATTCAATTAGCAGGGACAAGTAATTACTTTTACCTCACTGGCCGGCAATATTCTTCAGGGAGAGGGAGTTCAGACTTCACCTCTGGCAATGGTTCCAAGATCTGTCGCTGTGGACCTTGCCTCTCACACACCTGGCCAGATGGCCAGACCGAGCCCTGGATGGACCCCTGCAGCTGCCGCCTAGATCACATCTCATTTGGGAAACAGAAACCAGATCTGTTATCCTCAGCTCTGGGAAGAGCTCCCTTGCAATGCTGGCTGGCAAAACATATAGGATGTCTTGCTAATAATTTCATTCAACCCTCAGGAAAAGTCACTCAATAAGCTTTTAAATCATATCTACAGCTCTAAGGGTGTGTGTGTGTGTGTGTGTGTGTGTGTGTGTGTGTGTGTGTGATGATGATGATAATGATTGTGTTTGATAGCTAAGCCCTGGGGTGTGTTTCAAGTGCATCAGGCCTGGAGTTAGGGATTCTGAGTGTGAGTCCTGATGCCACTTATTAACAACAGAACCTGGAGTGTGATTCACTGCATTTACATGAGCCTTGATTCACCTGTGTGTAAATCATGCTCTCTCCTAGATGTGTTCAGTGATTAAATAAGATACTAGAGATTATGTGAGAACACTTGAAAAAGTATAAAATTTGTTATTATACTGTAATAGTTAGTTCCAAACAAATATCTAACAGAATAACTTTTAGACTCTACCTACTCCCACGACACACATACCATAGCAAGCTATTTGATAGCAAGTAGTGCCTTTCATCTCCATATGCCCAGTGTCAAGCATAGCAATGGAGACATAGTAAGAGTTTGATATAAGCTTACTGAATGAACAGAAAAGCAAACAATTGATCTGAGACCTGTCCAGTCACCAAGGTGGGTACCAACAATTATACGTTTGACCTGAGATCTTGATTTGGCACCAACCAACACCTAGTTCTGAAAGCATAGACAGGATGGGGCTAAGTGGAAATTTCAAAGAAAAAAAGAGACATAGAACTGCACAGTACTGAGCAAAGTGTTCGTATTTAAATCATGTTTCAATATAGCAGAGTACCTAAAACCAATGGGGTACATTAAAAAATGCATTTTTATTTAATATGAATTTTAAATATTATTGGGACTCATTTGCCTCCCCAACCAAGGCCAATTCCATTAAAGGATAGAAACTGTGATGCTCAGAGAGATGAACTGTTTGCCCAATGTCACCCATCCAGATGTCTATGCAGATGTCAGGTCTACTAAATGTCAGGTCTTCGAACTCTTTGCCAGTGCTCTGGGCCTCAGAGGTACATCAGGGTGACCATGAAAGGACTTTCAGGTAGCGTAGTGCACAGCAACAGCTATCCATTGCGACTTACCCCCAGCTCAGCTCAGCTGGAGACACTGAATCCCTGCAGCAAGAAGGCTCAAACCCCCTCAGTCTTAGGCTACTGAGAATAGAGCCATCCCCACCAACAGAGGTAGATAGAATTAATCTACCTTCCTATGCCCAGATAAACCAAGGTGATTACACAGAGCTATACTCTTCCTCACCCCACCCCTGACACTCTTATCTTGGCTTCTGTTCCAACTCTCAGAAACTTGGTCCTGGCCAGACCTATGTCCCCAAGAGACTGAACCAACTGTCCTCAGACCAAAAATAGCATCAGAAATGTCATGGTTCTCTCTGGCCCCCAAATCAGGTCCCTGGCAGTCATAGGAGCCCAGATCAGTCTTGATTTTCTGCTGTGAAGACTGGAATCCAGCTGTCTTGCTTCCTAATACAGTGACCCTTGAACAACATGGGTTTGAACTGCATAGGTCCACTCATATGCAAATTTTTCAATAAACACATACAGTACAATAAATGTATTTTCTCTTTCTTATGATATATCAGTAACATTTTATTTCCTCTAACTTAATTGTAAGACTACTGTATATAATACATATAACAGTCAAAATATCTGTCAGTCAATTGTGTTATCAGTAAGGCTTTCAAACAACAGCAGGCTATTTGTATTTAAGTTCTGAGGGAGTCAAAAGTTAAATGTAGATTATTGACTACACAGCGGGTCAGTGCCCCTAACCCCATGCTATTCAAAGGTCAAGTGTAGTGACTTTCCCAAAGTCCACTGCAGTGGTTCTCAAGTGTGGCTGCACACTGGAATCACCTGAGACCTACTCCCAAAGTCTAGAGTGCAGCCAGGGTATCAGAAGTTTCAAGACCTCCCTGGATTATTCTAACAAGCATTCAGGGTTGCAAATGACTTGTTTGGTGTTCCTAACCAAACAAGTCCTTGTTTAAATATGGAGTTTCAGGCCCCAGATATTATACACTTGGGAATATATGTATTTTTGATAAGCACAAGCTTCTGACGCAGGCACTGGGTACATACAAACTGCTCAAACAGTTCAACTAAACCAAGGAGCAGAGACTGAATTCTTTTTCATACCGTCTTCATAGAAAAAAGAAAAATCGAGTTCGGTCCATGAGCTAGAGGACACCTAAATGCCTATAGAAAACTTCATTTGTGCAAGGCCCCAAGGCTCTTTACCTGCCTCCTAAATTAAATACTTTAGTTACCTTTGTTTAAAAGCTACATTTTTAAGTAGCTCTAAATATGACAACAGCAAGCCAGTGCTTGAACATTCCAAAGCTCTCATCTCGCCTTATGCTTCGCTAAAGGCATAAGGCATGTAGCTAAATGCCCCCATCTTGGCGCCACTGCCTCCAGATTCCCAAAGGAAAGGGAGGCCTTCGCATCACTGATGCTCTCAGTTCACTCTGCACACCTGCTGCAAAAGGCAGATTTTGGAAGGCAATGCTGTAGTCAAGGGGGTGGGAGGGAATCTCCATTTCAAAATAATTGGGGGGAAAATCCTCTTGGCGCAGAATATGTTCAAGAGAGATTTTTGCACAGAAAAGCTGCTGAATACCTCCAGCTAACAACAGGCATCATTTGGTGTAAAGCAATTGGCTAAATCTGTCTCTATATTTCTCAGTAATATGATAAATGTAAGGAGAAGCAAATTTGTCTCAGTATCCCACAATGTGATAAATGACAGGAAACGTAATTGTGTAATGCCAATAGCACCAGAAAATTGCAAATCTCCAAATGAAATGTTCCTTTCAATCACATAATCAAGTGACTGACAGGGCATTCCAGATATTACCTAAATTACAGCTAATTTTCTGTAGCGGTTTTCTGCATCTTGCTCTGCCGCACTGGCAAAAAGGTAGGCAGCAACGAGAAGTCATTAATTGCATAAAAAGGAGCTTCAAAAGCCTGGCTTCCTTTCCTGACGCTTCCCCACAGCACTAATGCAATACACCACGCGTATCTGCGGTCATGGATGCTGTGTGGCCCTCACCTGGCAGATACTACAGGGGACTCTTGATCACCATGGAGACCGAGGCTGGGTTTGGGATGCTTGTTACCTGGAGAAAGAATAAGGAGAGACACTGGCATAGCTAGAAATTCTGGGCTTCTCATCAAAACTGTCAGAAAAGGACCCTTATTCCTAATTAATTTTAAAATAGAGAGATCTTCTACTGTGAGGTAGAGGAGTTTTGAGGCTATATTTAAACCGATGGCATGCGGCGGGGGGAGGGGGAATTCTTATATTAGAAAGTGTATCACAAAATCCTTTAATGCTTTGCTTGAAGAAAGAAAAACCTGACTCGAGTTGGCTTGAGGCATAAAATGGGAGTTTATTATAAGGACAGAAAAACGTTTCCAATCCCCCAAGGACAAAGATGCAGCAGTGTTTCTGGAACCCAGAGAGCGACTATGCATCACTTTTACTCTCTGATTCTTTTTATTCACCTGTTCCTTCCTTACTAGAAGACCAACATTTTCTGCTACTCAGTTGTTAGTATGGTTGGGAGAAGGTGTCTGTCCTTGTGTCTGAGTTTCCCAAATTATACTCTCCGACAACGGAGACTGACTCTCTCATGCCCATCTCCGAATTCCCAGGGCAAGGGGTTCTGAGGGGTCCAGCTTGGGCTGAACGCTCACTGCTGATCTAATCCCTTATTTTCAAGTGGGTGTTTTGGGCACATTATACAAACATGACAGCCAACAGCCCGTTCCTGAGAATGGGGAGTTTAGGCTAGCATTCAAGGGGGTCATTTTAAGCTGGGAATATACCTTCATAAGGGAATTGCTACACAATTATTATGTCATCTGAGTCTCAACCACCTCAGAGGTGTTATTTGACAGATAAGAAAATCAAGGCTCAAAGAAGGCATATAGCTAGTAAGTATTAGAGCCATAGCTTGAATCCAGGCCTCCTGCCTCCAAATGCTACATGAAAAAAAAAAACAAAAAAATAAACAGAAACAACTTTCTCTCCTCTTTTGCCTTTAAAGTTTATATTGTTTATTGTACTTTTTCTGCCCAAAGCGTATCCAAATTTATTCCTTCAACCAATTCTGCATACATGCATGCTTTATGCAAGGCATTATGCTAAGCCTTATGAGGAATATGAAACCTGTCTTCAAGATGCTTAGAATCTATTAGATAAGACATTTAACAAATTCATCTGCCAAGACTCTTAAGGCCACCACATAACACAACTCAAGACACATTTGAGTCTTGGGAATGGCATCTTTTAGAGTAGTACAGTGCGTGGTGTAAGGCCCATCATTGCCACAGCTAACCCACTTGTTCCTTTCACATGCTCCTTAGTCAATGGTTAATTTTTGCAATGTAGAATCTAAATAAAATAAGAATTGATACATTAGCATTTTCCAGAACCTGGGAAGTCTCTAACATTAAAAATCCCTATCTTATGGACAGATACATGCAAAAAAAATGAAACTGGATCACCAACTTACACCATATACAAAAATGAATTTAAACTGGATAAAAGACTTAAATGTAAGATGGGAAACCATAAAAATCTTAGAAGAATCCACAGGCAACAAAATATCAGATATATGTCATAGCAATATCTTTACTGATACAGCTCCTAGGACAATGGAAACTAAGGAGAAAATAAACAAATGGGACTACATCAAAACAAAAAACTTCTGCACAGCAAAAGAAACCATCAACAAAACAACAAGAAAGCCCACTGCATGGGAGAACATATTTGCCAACATTATATCTGATAAGGGTCTAATCTCCAAAATATATAGGGAACTCATACAACTTAACAAAGGGAAGATAAACAATCCAATCAAAAAATGTGCAAAAGACCTGAATAGACACTTTTTAAAAGAGGACATACAGAAGGCCAAGAGACATATGAAAACATGCTCAAAGTCACTAATCATCTGAGAGATGCAAATCAAAATGACAATGAGGTATCATCTCACACCTGTCAGAATGGCTGTCATCAACAAACCAACAAACAAGTGCTGGTGAGGATGTGGAGAAACAGGAACCCTCGTGCACTGCTGGTGGGAATGCAGACTGGTGCAGCCACTGTGGAAAATAGTATGGAGTTTCCTCAAAATATTAAAAATGGAACTCCCATTTGACCCAGTAATCCCACTTCTAGAAATATATCCCAAGAAATCAGAAACACCAATCAGAAAGGATATATGCACTTCTATGTTCATATCAGCACAATTTATCATAGCTAAGATTTGGAAACAGCCTAAGTGCCCATCAGTAGATGAGTGGATTAAAAAACTGTGGTACATGTACACAATGGAATACTATGCTGCTGTAAAAAAGGAAGAACTCTTACCATTTGCAACAGCATGGATGGACCTGGAGAGCATTATGCTAAGCAAAATAAGCCAGTTGGAGAAAGATAAATATCACATATCTCACTCATTTGTGGAATATAATGAACAACATAAACTAATAAACAAAAATAGATCCAGAGACAGAGAAGCATTGAACAGACCGTCAAACCTCAGAGGAAAGGTGGGGGCAAGGGAGGCTGGGGTAAGAGATTAACCAAAGGACTTGTATGCATGCACATAAGCATAACGAATAAACACAGACACTAGAGGGGTGAGGGCATGTGCTGAAGGGTGGGAGTGCCTAGGAGAAGTCAATGGGAGAAAAAGGATACATATGTAATACGTTAAACAATAAAGAATTAAAGGGGGAAAAAGAATCCCTGTCTTAGTCTTTTCTGGCTACTATAGCAAAAGACCACATAGTGGGTGTCTTATGAACAGCAGGAATGTCTTTCTCACAGTTCTGGAGTCTGGGAGGTACAAGATCAAGGTGCCAGCATGATCAGGTTCTGGTGAAGGCCCTCTTCCCGATTCACAGCAAGCACCTTCTAGCTGCATCCTCACATGGTGAAAGGGGCTAGATATCTCTCTGGAGCCTCTTTATAAGTCACTAATCTCATTCATGAGGGTTCCATCCTCAGGACCTAATCACTTCCCAATGGCCCCTTCTAATAACATCACCTCTGGGGACTGGGATCTCAATATATGAATTTGGGGGTATATAAACATTCAGACCATAGCAATCCCTTATTGAAGTAACTGCTTTTCTAGCAGGGGACAAGTGACCTGCAATAAATGGGCGCCAGTCTCATCTGTGATTTCTAAATTGAGTTGTGGGAAGTTCCAAAGCCTTGGGGACATCTCCAGTCTTCGTGAGGGTGCCTGGAAGTAACTGCTCCTACAGGGAGGAAGTCTCCATGGTTTATTGGGAGGGCTATGAAGGTTGTGGAAAGGGTAAAAAATTAGAATTGTCAGAAGATTATGTAATGATCTAGAAGCCAAAGGAACCAGATTCAGAGCCAGAGGGAGGGCATGACATCAACAAAAAGTATGAACGCACCTGAGGACTGTTCCTTTCACAGGCCTGGAGGGAGGGGACGAAGGGCAGAAAAAGAGACTCCACCTTTTCCTACATCTCTCAGTGTCTAACCACCAATGTTTTAGTCTAGATCAGTGATGGTGAACCTATGACACGCGTGTCAGAGGTGACACGCGAACTCATTTTTTTGGTTGATTTTTCTTTGTTAAATGGCATTTAAATATATAAAATAAATATCAAAAATATGTCTTTGTTTTACTATGGTTGCCAATATAAAAAAATTTCTATATGTAACATGGCACCAGAGTTAAGTTAGGGTTTTTCAAAATGCTGACACGCCGAGCTCAAAAGGTTCGCCATCACTGGTCCAGACTAACACGGATTAATCTTCATGTTAATACAGCTTTCTCCTATGTCTTTTTCTCATTGTCTGAATAACCATCCTATGAATAACTTACCTTAGTAAAAATTGTCTAAAAAGTTCTGTTTTTGGCTAAGAAGCTCTGGTGAGCACTTGTTCCAGTACTTCCCCCACAATATGATTATCTAAACAGACACTAGTCAAATCTAACAAATTATTTCCAAGGTTGCAGGGAATAATTGATCTTTTTACTACATGTTGGAAATTAGACTACAATTTTCCTGCTCCATGTACAGCCCATTCTACCAAGACCCACACTGAAGTATCAAGGCAAGAAAAGGTCTCTTTGAGGTTATGTTTGAATTTGCAATCAAACATGCCTGCAGACACTCAAGGAGGAGCTGCCTTCATGAAGCGTGGCATAATGGCAAATCTCCCATTTTATAGTTTTCCCATGAAAAAGGAAAACTGTGGGCACTTAAGCCCCGAAGTGCACAGCTAAGGAACACCTGGCACCATGAATAAATTGCAAAATGCATATGTTTTCAAAAAAAATTCTTTTTCACTAGATGGTGCACTTCCCGTTGTACTGCTGGTACATGACCAACAGCGCCCGTTACCAAGCAGCGCGAGAGCCCAAGGGAAGAGACTAGATTGGTATTTCAAGCCATTGACAGTCTCTAGAAAGTCTGCCATGTTCGCTGTTTTAAAATTAAACATCTGGTTGAAAGATCTGTTATTTTATGATTTTTATAACAATCCAAAAGTCACGTTTAATTTTGTTCTTTCTCCATCAGAGTTTCCAGTAACTCTACTTTTGATCAAAATAACTCCGTAAACCTTAGGCTCAGAAAGAAAAAG
Source organism: Myotis nattereri (assembly GCF_964212035.1). Taxonomy (NCBI): domain Eukaryota; kingdom Metazoa; phylum Chordata; class Mammalia; order Chiroptera; family Vespertilionidae; genus Myotis; species Myotis nattereri. Next base: position 24,285,377 of record NC_138088.1, read on the forward strand.
AAAAAAAATTCCCCTTAGAATATTCATGGCCAGTTCAGCCTTACCTTATAAAACTCCTGCTAGGAAGCAAAACAAACTAGTTATATGGTTTCCCTTCTAACAGTCTGTGCCAGTTGAGCGTGACTGTGGGTTTATAGTGCCTCCAAAGATTAAAAACAATCCCACTTAAAATGTTCAAATCAAATTCACAAGCAAGCTAATGAGCTGTGAATGTAAATGTAAATGCTTACTAAGTGAGCACCCATAAAAGAATTATGTGCCCTAAGTAATTACGTGCAGATGCCGACTCTCAAGAGTTCAGTTTGGGACGTTTCTCAGCAATGGGGTGTCTAATGTTTATCCCGTAGTGTCAGCTCCAATGTTAAAAAGAGGCATCTATTTTCTAGAGTAGAGCACCAGCTGTTCCTTGTGTGAACCCGTTTACATCCCTAGTTCCCAATGGGGTCCCTGTCCTCACCTTCCCATCTGGGGCTCTTCCACGGAGAAAGTCATTCACTTGGGTATGCCCAGTTTAACCTCAGAGCACAGATCCCAGAGTTGGACAGAAATGGAAATTAAGAACATCTACTGTTTGACTATCACATCATGATGATGGAGAATAGTGTCCACAACAACAACAAAAAACTGTAATGTCATCAGGGTTGGCAGCTCTAGACTTCACATTCAATTCCCACTGACCTCAATTGACATCATTCCTGCTCAACTTCCAGATAGTCTGTCCTCTTACCATGCAAGAAAGGATCTTCTACCTCTAAGTAAACTTCCATGAAAACTCAGTCTCCTTAGTCATGTCTCCTAGATACATGTCTTTGACAAATCTTTCAACTCTGATAAAATAACTAATGCTTATCTCAATCAAAATAATTTGCAGTCTGCCCTGGCTGCTGTTTCTAAGTGGTTAGAGCATCCACCCATGCATGGAAGAGTTGCAGATTCAATTCCCGGTCAAAGGCAAGTACCTGGGTTGCAGGTTTGATCCTGGGCCCTGGTAAGGGCATGTGTGGAGGCAACCAATGGATGTATCTCGCTCACATAGATGTCTCTCTCTCTCTCTCTCTCTCTCTCTCTCTCTCTCTCTCTCTCTCTCTTCATCCCTCCCTCCCTCCCTCGCTTCCACTCTCTCTAAAAAGCAATGGGGGGAAAATATCCTTGGGTGAGCATTAACAAAACAAAACAAAGAAAAAAAAGTGTGCATCCCTTCAGCTAGTCTGCAGGAAAACATTTAAGGCAAGGTAAAAGAGGGGTTTCCCTTTGTTCCTTAGGTCAGTCTACTCATGTTGGTCCTAAACGTTGACAAGCCTTGGATCTTTTAAGGACTGAGTCAGAACAGCAAGTGAGTGGTCACTTCGCTTGATACACACACACACACACACACACACACACACACACACACACATACACACATCCTACATGGCAGAGGTCTTCCCTTTCACCCTCCTCCATCAGAATTATGATTAAGCCAGGCCAGTGTTGCTTAGTGGTTGAGCGTCGACCCATGCACCTGGAGGTCACTGGTTCAATTCCCTGTCAGAGCACATGCCAGAGTTGCAGGCCCCATCCCCAACAGGGGTCATGTAGGAGGCAGCTGATCGATGTTGATGGTTCTCTCTCATCAATGTTTCTCTCTCCCTCTTCCTTCTTCTCGCTCTAAAATAAATAAAAACATTTTTTAAAAGAATTATGATTAAAATCATAGTAGGGAATTCCCATCATGCCCCACTATTTGAGATATTGCTATTCTTCATCCCTAGGAGAAGTGAATGGTAAATTAATCCTAGGGACTTCCAAACATTGCTATTCAAATTCTTAAAATTCTTCCAAACATTGCTATTCAAGTTCTCTTTCTTTCAAAATTGCTTGGTCATGACATAGAACCAGCTTAAAAACTTTAGCATCTCCTCCCTCCAGCATAGCAAATGAAGTCCAAACTCTTAAACTTGTAGCCAAGGTGCTATAAAATTGAACTTCCATCTAATCTTCCTTTTCAGTATACTCTGCTTTCATTCCTCTCCCACATGAATCCTTTAGTCTAATGATTGATCTATGTCCCCAGAGACATCTTTACCATTCCTTTCTTCACTGAACAAAAATTTACTCCTGCTTCTGTACATTTGCTTACACTTGACTTTCTACCAGAATGCCTCTGCCAAACCATTCTACCTTCACTCAAAACTCAGCTCAAGTCTCACTTCCCTTCTGGCGCTTTCTTGAACAGTCCATGGTACACACTGTACTAATTGAATTGGTGTACGACATTATACCAAGAGTTAGAAAGCAGACAGAGGGCCAAGCAATGCTACTTGCCAGCTGGGTGAACCATGGAAACTCATTTATCTTCTACTAGAGGCCCAGCGCACCAGTAGGGTCCATAGGCCTGGCCTGCAATCAGGGCCAATCTTCCCTGACTGCCAGCAGCCAACCCTGCACCCCACACCACCGAGGCTGCCTCTGCCAGTCGCCCTCTGTGTGTGGGGCAACTGGCAGGGCGATCAGGGCCCCAGCACCGCCCATGTCTGCCACCACCCGTCCCCAGTTCCTGGTTCCCCATCAGGCAATCGGAGCCTGCTGGCTGGTGGGCAGAATCAAGAGGTTGGCTGGCAGACCCTGATTAGGAGTTTAAACTCCTGCGTTGAGCGTCTGCCTCCTGGTGGTCAGAGCACATCATAGCCAACTGGTCATTCCACCGTCCGGTCGATTTGCATATTATACTTTTAAATATAGATAGATGAGCAAAAATTCTCTTCATCCTATCTAATAATAGAGAAACATGGTAATTAACCATAACTTCACTACCCTTCCCATTGGCTAATCAGGGTGGTATGCAAATTAACTGCCAACCAAGATGGCGGCTGGCAGAACAGGCTTGCTTGCTCCAGTGATGGAGGAAGCCAAGATTCCCCGCCTGCCACTGCCAGCCTCTGAGCTTGCACTCTAACAAACAATGTTGCAATTATAGAAGCTAAACAATCCCCAGAAACCTGCTTTCAGCCGGCAGAGCTGGAGCAGCAGGACCTCAACAGTGTTACAATTATAGAACCCAAACAAACCCAGATACCTGCTTTCAAGCAGCCAAGGTCTCAGAGCTGGAGCCGAGCCTCAGAGCTAAAGCCTGCTCTCAGCTCCAGTGACAGTCATAGAAGGTAAATAAATCCCAGAATTTAAAAAAAAAGAAAAAAAGGAGAGGTTGGGAGCTTCAGTTGCCCGCCAGCCTGAAAACAGCCCTCAGCCCCTCACCCAGGCTGGCCAGGCACCCCAGTGGGGACCCCCACCCTGAAGAGGGTGTGACCAGCTGCAAACAGCCATCATCCCCTCATCCAGGCTGGCCAGGCACCCAAGCGGGACCCCCACCCTGATCTGGGATACCCTTCAGGGCAAACCAGCCGGCCCCCACCAGTGCACCAGGCCTCTATCCTATATAGTAAAAGGGTAATATGCAAACTGACCCTAACAGCAGAAAGACTGGGAATAACTGGTCATTATGACACACACTGACCACCAGGGGGCAGACGCTCAATGCAGGAGCTGCCCTCTGGTGGTCAGGTTGCTCTCACATGGGAGGAGCTCTGCTCAGCCACAAGCCAGGCTGATGGCTGCCAGTACAGCGGTGGTGGTGGGAGCCTCTTCTGCCTCCTCAGCAGCGCTAAGGATGTCTGACTGCAGTTTAGGCCTGCTCCCCGCTGGCAAGTGGACATCCCCTGAGGGCTGCCGGGCTGCCAGAGGGATGTCTGATTGCCTTCTTAGGCCCAATCCCCCAGGGAGCTGGCCTAAGCCAGTAAGGTGGTCATCCCCCAGGGGTCCCAGACTGCGAGAGGGCACAGGCCTGGCTGAGGGACCCCTTTCCCCCCAGAGTGCACAAATTTTTGTGCACCGGGCCTCTAGTCCAATATAAAGGGTTTGGAATGATCTCAAAGATCCATTCTAATTGCAATAAAGTCTTTAGAACTCATCATAAATTTCCAGTCACCCATCTGTGAGTAAAATTAACAGCTTTAGCAAATAAAAATGCAGGACCCCCCTGACCTGGTATGCTAAGTGGTTAGAGCATCAGCCCTCCTGCAGGTTCGATTTGCATGCAGGAGGCAACCAATCAATGTGTCTTTATGTTAATGTCTTTCTCTCCTCCCCCTTCCCTCCTTTCCTTCCCTCCCACTCTTTCTAAAAATCAATGGAAAAAAAATATCTTCTGGTGAGGATTAACAAACAAAACAAAAAAATGCAGGACCCCTAGTAAGCCCCATGGAGTATTTGGGACATGCTTATTCGAAAAAGATATTTATCTAAAATTTACCTGAATATCTTGTGTTTTACCTGACAATCCGATGTATAATTCCATATTCTATAATCATCAATTAATTTAAGCTACTTTGTTTTACCTATCCCCCTAAAGTTTATGGCACTATATACAGAGTATGCTCTCAAGGCCTTTGGGATAAATGGGCACCAACTCCCTCGAACTAAAGCTGACTCAAGTGAGCATAAGCTCATAAAAAGGTCAATAACTAGTCCACATAAATCTCTTACTAGTTACCTTTCCCTCCAGCTGTATATGTACAGGGAGCGAAAGCAGTTTCTTTTTTACTTGAGCTTAGATATGAGAATCCAGATATCTGGCTGCTGTAAAAGACTCCCCACTCCCACTCCCATATCCTTCTCTCCCCTTAGTCAAATGGCCTGTCCTATTTCTGCTTCCCAGAAAAATAGGCACATCACTCCTATATGGGAGGAAGATTATCGCTGTTTTATTCTGCTGGGAAGTAGACCCTCCTAATTTCTGAAGTTAAGTTTTGTGGAGTTATTGAAATAGGAAATCAGCAACATGTCAGAAGAGGTGCAGGTGCTGAGTGGCAAACAGAAGCTGGGCCCGAAAGAGTAGGAGTAGGAGTCAGAGGCGGCAGTTGGCCTTGGCTCTGCCACTCTCCCATACCTCAGTTTCCTCTTGTGAGAACAAGAAAGTCTGTCCTGAGAGCTTGTAAGGTCCCTTCAGCTTTAATGTTCTATGCCTTTAAGCAGTATTTACATGGAGGCCAGCTGAGGATTTAAACTCAACTGGAGGAAATGAGACAAATACATCATTTACAGCAGGTTGCTCTGATGTATAATGAACGCTGTTTCCTCTACCTGTGCAATGGGAAAGTGCTGCAGAATCACCCAAATCATTTATGTACCTCGGCAACAGCACCATACAAAGGAACAGAAACTCTAATTGTATATTTATTTATTTCTTGTTTTGATCCAAGGCTGAGGTGTGGCAATTAAAAAGATACAGACAGAAATAAGAGAAAAACACTGAGGCAGAAAGGAGAGTAAATTCAGTTATTTTGTTATAACATGGATGTTTCCCTTGAATTTTCCATTTTATGGTGTCAACTAGCTTCCTAAACAAGACTTACCCCACATATGGCTATCACAGGAAAACCATAGCAGACCAAAAGGTAAGTCTAGTTTAAAAAGTGCTAATCAAAAAGCACTTGTCAAAATGTTCTCTGACTATAGTAGAGAAGGATTTTAAAAGAATTAGATGGAGGACATTCTCCTGCGTTCAATAAACAACAAATGCCCTAACTGGTTTGGCTCAGTGGATAGAGTGTCAGCCTGCAGACCAAAGGGTTCCGGGGTTCGAAATGGTCAAGGGCATGTATCTTGGTTGCAGGCTTCTCCCAGGCCCTGGTCCAGGCGTTGCAGGAGGCAACGAATCAATGTGTTTCTCTCACATCAATATTTCTCTCTGTCTTACTCTCTCTCTTCCACTCTCTCTAAAAATCAATGGAAAAAATATTCTCAGGTAAGGATGAAAAAACAACAACAAATAATAATAATTTACGTACATGTTTAAGGTAAGGATACCTATAGTCAAAATAACTGGGTGAATGGTGGAAAATTCAACCTATTATTCAATATGTGGTCTAATCAACTCAAAACTTCTAGATATTTGGGGACATATAGATGTAGGACAACATTGTTTTACTCTTTACTTGGGTGTTCTGGGAGAAACCACATTAATGGAACAGCACTTGGCAAACTCTTATAGATATTACAGTTCTCAAGTAAGCATTTTATGAAGTGAGAATCAATAGGTTCTCAGAGCTCTCCAGGGGGGCTGTATGTCATCATAAGCTAAATATCCACTGCTTTTGTTTTCCCCACTGAGCATTTGGTAAAATAAATTTAATTCTCTTGCAGTTATAATGCCATCATTAAAAAGCAGGCAAGGACCTCTGGGAGCCATACAGTCCACCTCCTTACCCCCAGGAAAGTTCACACTTAAGCTGTTTGCAAAAACAGTCATGTCAAATTCTAGCCTAAAAGATCCCTCACTAAAAACACACAAATTCTCAGAAATATCCACACATGAAAGTACTATATAGGTCCCAGGGTCATTGGCATGGATAAATGCATTGGTATAAAAGTATACAGTATATTCTGGAGTTCTTGTATAGTCAATACACCCTTGGCTTGCATTTCTAAAAGTGTGTTCCCTACATATTAGTATATACTCAGCCCAAAAAGGATTTATTTTGGACAAATAGCTTTGTAAAACGTTGATTTAAGCAACATCAAGTCGATTTTATAGCAGGAACTTCTCAGAATCTTCAAAGTGTTATTTCCCTTGTCTCTGTAGACTCCCTTTTATTTTCAACACTGTTAACAGGGTGAAGTCGTTCTTGTCCTCCAGCCTTCACCACCATTATCATCACCATCACTGTCCCTTCCTTACCCAGTTACTCTACTCAAATTTCAGGTCTCAGATCAAACAACCCTCCTTCCAGAAAGGCTTCCCTAAGCCCTAGCAGCGGTTCTCAACCTGTGGGTCGTGACCACTTTGGCGGTTGAACGACCCTTTCACAGGGGTCGCCTAAGACCATTCTGCATACCAGATATTTACATTATGATTCATAACAGTAGCAACATTACAGTTATGAAGTAGCAACGAAAATAATTTTATGGTTGGATCACAACATGAGGAACTGTATTTAAAGGGCCAGAAGGTTGAGAACCACTGGAGCCTAGAGGAAGGGTTGACAAACCACAGCCCACAGGCCATTCTGTGTAGCTCACAAGCTAATACTTCTTTTTACATTTTTTAATGGCTGAAAGAAAATCAGATGAAGAACAATATTTTGTGACATATAAAATAACTTGAGATTCCAATTTCAGTGTCCATAAATAAAGTTTTATTAGAACATAGCCATGATCATGTTTGCATGTTGGTTGCATGCTGTCTGTGCTTTTTTAAAAATATATTTTTATTGATTTCAGAGAGAAAGGAAGAAGGAGAGACAGAGAGAGAGAGGGAGAGAGAGAGAGAGAGAGAGAGAGAGAGAGAGAGAGAGAGAGAGAGAGAAAATATCAATGATGAGAGAGAATAATTGACTGGCTGCCTCCTGCATGTCCCCTACTGGGGATCGAGCCTGCAACCTGGGCATGTGCCCTTGACTGGAATCAAACCTGGGACCCTTCAATCCGCAGGCCAATGCTCTATCCACTGAGCCAAACAAGCTAGAGCTCTATGACTGCTTTCATACAGCAACAACAGAAGTTTGTAGTTGTATCGAAGACCATTTGGCCCACAAAACCAAACAGATTTACTGTCTGGCTCCTTACAGAAAAAAGTTACCAACCTCTACCCTTGATGCCCTCATAGCACTATCCAATTTTCACATACAAAACTTACCTCACATGAAATGTCACACATAATTGTCTGATTACAGTATTAATAGCTGTTTTCCCACTAAATGGTGAGCTCCATGAGATGAAGGCCCATGACTATTTTTTTCTCACTGTTTTATCAACGGGTTGATGAGTGAATACATCCTAAAACTGATATTTTGCAAAATACACCTTGGGGAACACTATTCTATGTATTCATCCTCCAACTGGTAGGCAGAATAAGGATACAGAGACTTACCTTATAGAATATGTCAAAAAAATATTAAGGAAGGGATCAAAACTAGGAAAAGAAAGGTCTGTTTTTGTTTTTTATGTTTTGAGGCTGCTCCATCTTGCAGAATCTGAAGGAACTACAGCCACACACTCACTAGAGACCGGTAGGGCTCCTCCAGAATCCGGGGAAGAAACAAACCCAAAATCTCAAGAGGCTTGGACCTAACTAGGAAACAGCTGGGCCCCTTAAAGGCAGCTGAGGAATATAAAGTATATCAGAGGAGAGGATGAAGAAGAGATGAGACACCCCAACCCCGCCATAGACCCCTATCTAAGGTACAATGTGTAAGCACTAAAAAAAACTCAATGAGAAAAAAGGAGGTGTGTTTCCTCTGGATACCACAGGTATTTGTGGTTGTCTACGTGAAAATTGTTTTGGTAATGACTTACATCACAGCCAGTCTAGACGTAACAGTCCTTTTAAAGGAAGAGCTAATGACTTCTTTCACGTTCTGGAAACTGCCCCCTGACCCCTTTCCTGTTTTGAGCCAAATCTCTACTTTCCTCATCAGACACTATTTATGAAATTTAATGCATGGACTTAAGCACGACCAGGAGCTTGGAGACAGGTGTCAGCACGACGTTACTTCCCTGAGTTTCAGAGCAGCTGCAGCCAACAGTTATCTGCCGGCCTGTCTCCCTGATTATAAATGAAAAGAGAGGCCTTCAAGGAAGCACCAGGCCTTTTCTGTTTTCAAAAGAACCAGGTCCTTTATTTCTTCACCAACAGAGCATTTCTCATCACTGATTTACTCTTGAACAAAACTTCAGTGAGTGACTGCGATGTACCAGACACCCCTGAGCAAAATAATCTCTGACCTGGTGCAGCTCGCAGGGTAGTGGAGAAAGCAGACCTTAACCAGACAGTCCCACAAATCAATAACAATTTCCAAACTCTGATGAGGACTATAAAGGGAAACTACAGGGCACCATGAACATGTGTAATGGGGAACATGACCTTACTGGCAGGTCAGGGGGGCTTCCAAAAAACGTGACATTAGAGCTGAGACCTAAAGAACTGTTTTCTCAAAAACTCGGCCAAATTGGAAAAAAAAAAAAAGAAGTCCTGAGCCTGAAACCCTGTGAGATTTCCACCTAGAAATCTTCAATCATTTACGTATTTCAAACCAGCGAAACCAGAAGTGAAGGGAACCACTAAAGCACACTGGCGACAATGCTGCAGGTGGCTAATGTTGAGAATCGGGTTCTCTCGCAAGATGCCACAGACAGAAGCGATCGGTAGAAATTTTCCAAGTCTCTTACAAACTTACCTAGGATCTTCATGACCCTGATTTTATAGATGGAAAAAATAAGGAGGAATGAGGTCAGGTTTCAGTAAAGGTTGTAAGGAAATTCTTCCTTCAGAAAAGATCACAGAGATGAGCTATTTACTCTAGAGCTGTTTTAGCTGGGTCCTGCATCAAGAGGAAACTGACTGTGGATTACATACTTCCTTGTGTGAGGTATTAGCAAGCAAAGAGGCATTCATTGGGCTTATCTGGAGCTCTCTCTGTGCTCAGAGCCCTTTTCTGAACATTAAAGGAGGAACAAGTGTGCATTTTAAGAGAGACCCCTTTTCTTTAAAGTCAACAGAATATAACGCAGAGAAAATTATAAAGGATCCAAGAATTCCTTAGAGCAGTGGTCGGCAAACTCATTAGTCAACAGAGCCAAATATCAACAGTACTTCTTCAAAATAGACTCCCCCAGACCGAAAACCGACTTCTGCACATGGTCCACGAAGTTTCAATCGCACTGTACGTGCGCCCACACGTGGTATTTTGTGGAAGAGCCACATTCAAGGGGCCAAAAAGCCGCATGTGGCTCCCGAGCCGCAGTTTGCCGACCACGGCCCCTAGAGCATAAGACCTTTAATCACCCAATAATCACCAAGAATTAAGAAGACTATGTGCTCAGTGGTGGGCTGTGCCCTCAGAAGGTCAAAAGTAAGTGCAAGCTTTCTGGGAATTTAATCTATTTGAGAAAATATAGCACATACACACAGACACACAGAAAGAGACACACACTGATAATACAGCTACAGTGTGGATGAAACAGAAATCCCAGATACCACAGGAGAGCACGGAAAGGCAGTAGAGTGCTTCGGAAAGACTGTGTGATAGCAGGTAACTCTTACCAAGCGGTTACTATGTGTACATTAATAAGTGCTAACATCTACTAAGCACTACCTAATGCTTTAGACACTGCTCAGTACTTTTACACATTATCTCACAGAGATAATGAGGGATGTGCTGTTTGAAAGGTGAAGAAACTAAAGCTTGAGAAGTCAAGTAACTTGGCCAACGTTTCTCAACTGGTGTATAACAGGGCTCAGAGTAGGGCCTGAGATCTATTCTTAACCCATCAAAGGCCCTCTGTATGTACATAATTGAGTCAAAGAGACTAGGATGTGCATGGTTCTCATGCCTCTCTCAAGACAGCATTGAAAATATCAATAAAGATATTTTCAGGGCAAAGCTGGAATTCAGTCTGAGCTATCTGACACCATGGCCTGTGCTTTTAACTTTTATGTTATACCATCTTTATAAGAAGGAGAGAGAACCATTAATACTTACATGAAAGAACAAAGGGAAGATATTTTATTTATTTACTAGTGCTCCAGTGCACAGATTTGTACACATTGGAAGGTGGCTGGCGGGGCAGGACTGGGTGAGATGGGCTAGACCGGGGTGGGCAAACTTTTTGACTCGAGGGCCACAATGGGTTCTTAAACTGGACCGGAGGGCTGGAACAAAAGCATGGATGGAGTGTTTGTGCGAACTAATATAAATTCAAAGTAAACATTGTTACATAAAAGGGTACGGTCTTTTTTTTTTAGTTTTATTCATTTCAAACGGGCCAGATCCAACCCATGGGCCGTAGTTTGCCCACGGCTGGGCTAGACACATCCTGAAGCCAGCCTCCCATAGTCAGCCACACCTGGGGCGGCGCTGTGGCTCAAAGGGCATCTGTGGTCACCTCAGCTCAGCGGTAAACCAGATTTGGGGGCCAACAGTGCCCCAGCAACAACATAACCCACAGCCAAAGGTGGAATCACACAGCCCCCTGAGGAATCAGGCGCCCTCCTCTCTGGTTCTGGGGTGCATCACCCGAGAACCACCACTGCCAAGTCACTGTAGCTTGGCAGTTCCTGCATTGAGCATCTGCCCCCTGGTGGTCAGTATGCATCATACCTACCAGATGGTCAGACGGTTGATGGTTGCTTATCCTTTTATATAGAGAGAGTCATTCATTCAACAGATACTCTATGCCTAGAACTGTTTTCAGTGCCAGAGGTACAATATAAGAACAAGTATAGCTCTCTTTCTCCTGGAGCTGACACTCTGTTGAGGGAGATAAAAAAGATAAATAGAAATATGTGATTATACCCTGGCTAATGTGGCTCAGTTGGTTGGGCCTTGTCCCATGCATGGAAAGGTTGCCATTTTGATTCCCGGTTAGGGCACATGCGCAGGCTGGATCCTGGTAGGGAGCCTGCAGGGGGCAGCCAATTGTTGCCACACTCTCACATTAATGTTTCTCTCTTTTCCCTTCCTCTCTCTCATAAAATTAATGTTTTTCTCTTTCCCTTCCTTTCTCTCATAAAATAAAGAATTCTTTTTCTTAAAATGTGATTAAATTACATAACGGGATAAATGACACTTCCATGCATGATACATGCTAGAAGATGAACAAAGCTGGACAAGGAAATCATGAGTGTCAGAGGTAGAAGCATGATCATGCCATTAAATAGTATAGCAATATAGACAGAACAAAAAGCCTTACTAATACGGAAGTGTATTAAGAGGAAATCATATGGATATCAAGAGGCCATTCCAGGCAGAAGACTTTCAACTACTGGCATTTAACCTCATTATTTATCTCACTGGAAATCTAAGGATAATCTTCCTTTCACCTCTAAAAATTGGGAGTGGTCCTTGGTGGTAGAATTTCCTTTTGAAGAGATGCCATGTTTTGTGACTCTAGATTAACTGGGTTGTCACTGTTCTCCAAACTTGCCAAAAGAAAGTCACTATATGCTCCAGCTACTTAAGAGCTGAAATACTTTTTTTCATTCCTCCCCACAATCACATTGCATTTTGGGAGTTCTTCTACATGACCTCCATGGTGCATTTTTTTTTTTTTGACTCAATGACCTCTTTACAAATCTTATAACACCTATAGCCCAGCCGGTGTGGATCAGTGGTTGAGCATCGACCTTTGAACCAGGAGGTCACAGTTATTCCCGGTCAGGGCACATGCCTGGGTTTTGGGCTTGATCTTTGGTGTGGGGTGTGCAGGAATCAGCTGATCAGTGATTCTCTTTCATCTCTGATGTTTCTATCTCTTTCTCCCTTTCCCTTCCTCTCTGTAATCAATAAAAATACATTAAAAAGAAACTATAGACACCCATCACACCTCCAAAAATATCATGCACCCTAGAAATTATGCATTACATTACAAAGGTAATTCCCTTTCATCTATCTGTGGAAGCCTGCAGGGGTCTATGGACCTTAAGTTAAGAACTCCTATAACAGAGCTTTTTATGAGGGTCATCCAGCTATTCTTATTCTCAAGAAGAAAGTCCTGTGCTATGTGCAAAGTCCTCATCATTTACTAAAATGTCTTATGCTCTAGGGAATTCCAGGTGGCACAGGGACAAAGCAAAATAAATTCTAGCCAATAATATTCCTTATGGTCACATACTTAGACACCAGACAACTCTGGAACCATCACAATAGAATCTAGGAGTCCAGAGTGAGGGACAGGTTAGGAGAGTGGCTTTCATGGTGCAATCCAAGACATACCTTCGCTACAATTGTGACTGCTTACGATATTTATGCTTCTGTCTCCTCCAGGAAATGGAAGTCCTAGAAGGTAGGGACTGTCCTTCATTTATCCTTATATTCCAAGTGGCCAGCAAAAGATTAAAAGCCATCCTGAGTTAGTCAAACACAAAAAGGAATAGTTATAGGCTCACAGGCCCAAGCCAGAGAAATTTATCTATGATAGGGCTGGATTTAGGAACTACCAGAATTGGCAACTGTAATATTTTCTTCTTTCTTCATATCTCCCATACATGTCCACATATATCACATCTTTGGAGCTTTTTTCTATTTCCTGGATTTTCTGAGGTCACCTGTCCCCATAAGTTAAAAATATGGCCACAGACAGTTCTGGGCTTATATCTTAACAACTCTATATCCAGAAAAAAAAAAGAGAGAGAGAGAGCTTTGCTTCTAGCTTCTATTTGAAAACTGCCAGAAAAGAATTTTTCTTTTCCCAGTTTAAGTCACATATCTGCCTGTGGATCAAGTTCTGTGGCCAGAGAGATGAGAGATGGGGCATTCTAATGGGGTAGTTCCCCCATAACACATGATTGGAAAAGGGAGAGTGTTCCTTAAAGGGATACTGTTAGCAGAAGGAGGAGGAATAGCAGATTAATGCTGAGCAGACAAACGTAATAGCTTTTGCAAATAAAAATATTAATAAAACCTAATTATTTTCCACCATGTGCTAGATATTATGCTTATGTGTGTTTCATGGACTACCTCATTCTTCATTCCACAAGTATTTGTTGACCGGGTAGCATGAGGCCAGATGATGAGCCACACTGAAATCCAAGCTAAGGAATTTAATAAAAAATGGCAAGAAGTGCAGAACCAATAAAGATTTTGAGGGAGAGAGTTACATAACAAAACAGCATTTAAGGGTGGTAAATGCAGTAGTTTTCCATCTCTGTCCCCAGTTCCTAGCATTGAATGGGGGCCGGAGAGGGAGTGTGCGCTGAGTCTTTAAATTTCCGGATGAGATCTGAGAGTTTTCTTACCAAACACTTCTCTATGGCCTTATGCTCAGGTTCCCTATGAAGAGTCTTCATTTTCCTGGCCATTAACCCCTAGCAATGAGAAGGGATAATGATAGTGTTGAACTGAGCAGTATTTGGAGAAACATCACCTGTTAATTCCAGGGCTCACCTACCAGCTGAGGGGAAAGACAAACATTTCCTTCTGGCGGATAAATGAAAGCTTCAAAGTAAATTTGAAAGCAGTGAGAACATTCTGCTATTTCCCCTCTTAACAAGGTTTGATGAAAGCAATCTTCACGGAGGCTGCCTAATTGGGCAGGGAGCTCATCTCTGAGCAGCGCTGGCAGAAGGAACCAGGGACTGGTTAGTACATTTTGTCGGAAGGCTACCCTTTTTCCAAAGGGGAGGGGGGACTTGTTTCACCTGAAGTGCCTCAGTTCCACATATCCCCAAGGCCCAACAGGGACCCAGTCAAGTGGCCATTCTAAGTATATTCTGAACAACTGGCTCTATCCTTTATTTCAGAGCACAAACTCTCCTGTTTTCTAATTATCCTGCAGGGGAATGTACACTGTTTACTTACTGCTCTGGAAAACATGCAAGGTTTGCTTCCTGCTGCTAAGATGCCCTGAGAAACCAGTATCAGTAATTGCAGCCCTTGTGGGCCTTGGGAAGGAGGCTCAGGGGCCACTCGCATCCTCCGCCCCTCAGGAGCACCTTGCAGGCGGGGGAATGAGGATTGTGGAGCCAAAGGAAGTGTCCTCAGTTCTGGATTCAGCCTCAGCCATGCAATTCACACTCTCTCATAGCAACAAACCCCTCTGCTGTCTTCCTCACCGCTTCGAGATACCCCAGGTCCTCCCAAACCTGACTAGCCATCATGTCAACCAGGACTGCAGGAGAGGAACCATAACAACAACAATAATAATAACAAATGGTAATGAACAAAATGAATTGACCAACAAAAAAAGACCTGAAGCATGGAGGCATGAAACAGACTGACATAGCTCAATGTGGGGTTGGAGGGATGAGAAGAGATAAACCAAAGAACTTATATCCTTATATGCATATCCCATGGACACAGGCAATAGGGTAGTGAAGACCTGGGAAGGTGGGTAAGGGCTGGGAGGAGGGGGAATAATGGGGAGGGGGGTGGAATGGCAGATATCTGTAATACTATCAACAGTAAAAAATATATTTTAAAAATAATAATAATAACAAACTGCAAGAAGGGCAGAGCCAATAAAGATAATAGCTGATACGCATGGGACATTTTCTGTAAGCTATAGTGAACGTATTTGATGCTTTATATAAATACCTAATTTTTTTGTGCATAACTATGATTTTTCTCATTTTGGAGATGAGGACCTGTGGCTTAGAGACTCTATGTAACTTTACTCAAAGTTAACAGAACTAATAAAGAGCAAAAGCTACTGTCTCTCTAATGGGGAGAGGGGCAGTACCTGTTCTGAATTCCCCCACTGCAGGGTTGTCCAGGTAGGGAAGTTTGTCCTCAGTTCTTTCAAGCAGTTGGTCAATGTTTACCAAGAGCGATCATGATGCCGATGCTATGCTAAAACATTTGTCAGGCTTCCTTTATTCAAAGAACTTACAGCCGAAACCGGTTTGGCTCAGTGGATAGAGCGTCAGCCTGCGGACTGAAAGGTCCCAGGTTCGATTCCGGTCAAGGGCATGTACCTGGGTTGCGGGCACATCCCCAGTAGGAGATGCGCAGGAGGCAGCTGGTCGATGTTTCTCTCTCATCGATGTTTCTAACTCTCTATCCCTCTCCCTTCTTCTCTGTAAAAAATCAATAAAATATATTTTTTAAAAAAGAACTTACAATTCAGTTAGGAGACAAGATGTACACACTTGGCAATCTGACAGAAAATATAACAAATAGTAATACAGAAGAGATCATGAAACACTAGAACAAGAATGGGTTCTTAACCTTTGATTCACATGGATGGCTTTAGAGAGGTCTAGGAACACTCTTAAATTATTTGCAAATTTTTCTTCATAAAGAAAATTTTTCTGGCTTCTCTTGGATCTGTGGTTCCTAAACAGGAGCAATTTTGCCTTCCAAAAGCATTTGACCATGTCTGGATACATTTATGGTTGTCCCAATTGAGAGAGCTGGGTTCTAGTGGGTAAAGGCCACGGATGCTGCTGAACATCTCACAATGCACAACACAGCCCTCACAACAATGTATTATCCAGCTCAAAATGTCAATAGTGTCAAGGTTGAGAAATTCTGCATTAGATCCCCCAAGGCATCTCAGTCTGCTCCCAAAAAGTTAGGAACTACTATTCCACAGTTTATTTGTGCAATAAAGGGCATAGACAAGAATTGTCTCTGCAGCCTGACAAAGACTTTCCATCACTTGTGGCCCATGCATGCTGCCAGGACTGCCCTCCTAATACTCCAGTATCCCTCCATCTCTTGTTAGGTGACTTTGTATAAAATCTGAGCACTTGATTCCATTGCTAAGACTCACTGAGTTGTAGTGCTCCTGGTTGCATTTCCACCAGGTCATTCAACACTTTACACAAAAACCATGCAAAAATGGTGAATATATTGAGCAAGCCACAGTGGACATATTGGAGGGCATGAATTGAGGCGGCAGTAGTCCTTCAGATATTAAGCAATGCCCTTCTGTCCACATTTTCAACTGGATTCTAGGCAATAGGAGTGTGGTGTCATGGGAAGTTCACAAGCCTCGGAGTCGAAGTACCTGGCTCTCCCATTAATGAACTCTGGGGACTGAACCCCAGTTTCTTTCTCCATAAAATGCGGGACTTGGGGGCTGTATCATCTGTGTTCTACCAAAGAAACAGAACCAATAGGAGATATATAAAAAGATTCTTTACAATAAATTGGCTTACATGATTGGGGGCTTGCCTAGGCAAGTCTGAATTCGATAGGGCAGGCCATCAGGAAGGGCAGCTGGAACTCGCGGGCACAGACTGAAGCTGCAGTCCACAGGAGGAATTGCTTCTGAAAAATCTGTTTTGCTTTTAGAACTTTCAACTGATTGAATTGCTCATCCAGATTACCCAGGATAATCCTCTTTCTTTCCAGTCAACTGATTATGAACATTAATCACATCTATAAAATACCGTCACAGTACCCCCTACATTTGTGTTTTAATAACTGGGGCCTCTAGTCCAGCCAAGTTGGCACATGAGACTGACCATCACAGGCTCCATGGAGTCTCAGTGTCTTTGCAGCTTTTAGAGCCTGTGATTCTAATATTAATCATCCTGAGCCACAACATGTCACTTTTAGGGCTGATATCCAGGCACAAATACAACAAAAGAAGCACCTCTGAGCAGCTGACTCAGAGGTTAGAAGGTTACAAGGACTCTGGCCTAAGAGACAAAATCCAACAATGTGGGTCTGGCCACAGCCAGGACTTCCCACACTGCCAATCAAGGAAGATTTAGAGGAAATGCTGCTAAACAGGAGCTTTTCTTCCAAAATACTACGGGCAAACCATCTGTTTACCATCATTAAAAACTAGATGAAAACTTGTAAGGAGCCAATTATTTGCTCAAGAAAAAAAAGATGAGGGGGGGGGAAGAATATCATTGTAGAGACCATTGTGATTCACAGCACTAATCCAGGGCTTAGAATCGAAGAACTTTCAAGCTAGACAGGATCTTAGAGATAACTTCGTCCAACTCATTCATGTTACAGATGATGGGACTGAGAATGAGAGAGAGTCATGAATTGCAATGTCAAGAAGCTACTCAGTTACAGCTGGGACAGAGCCATGCTTCCCAGGCCAAAGCTCTCTCCACGTCTCCCTCTAGCAAGCCTAGGAAACGTGCACAGGCCTAAAATGCAAGCCTTCTACCTCCTCAGCAAAGCCTGCAGTCGAGCTCTTTCCTGCTGGCATTTACTCTGACAGATATCACTAACTACAAAAGGGTACACTGTTAACGCAACCTGACAAATTCTAAAATTGGCTTGTTTTCACAACTGTCACTTTTTAAGAGGTGAACGGCCTTTCTCCAGTTCTTTAAAAACCTCTGGATTTCAGCCAGATCAACATCCCCGCACTTCCTCCCATAATCACTTGCTATGAAAATGTCATTATTCTATTTTGAAGAGGCTAGAGCAGTTGTGCTTCTTTTGTAATAACTGTTCTTTCTGAAAGAGGAAAGAAAATAATATAAAGCCAGGGGCGGAAAAGCTTTCATGGATCAGTCATGTTTGCAATGTGTACCAGGGGAAAATACAGTAGAAAATACAGTGTTGTCAAACCCCTTGTCAAAGACAGAATCCCCCTACTTCTGTGGCTTCAGGATTGAGCAATGTCTTGCTGCCCACCTCGGAAGAGTGCATCCAACAGCCCTCACCTGATGAATCACCTAATCTGAGGGTCAAAAACAATTTCCCCTATCCAACACTCAGCTCCAAATTCTCTTTCCTGGACCCTATTAATTAGGAATCTTTGGTGGCAAGAAACAGAAATCTTCAGTGAAATTAAGCAAACAAGGAGATAACATGTTGGGTTCAGATTTCAAAAATTCTAAGTAGGATGACATCTCTGTGATAGCTTTGCCCTAAGAACTATGAACTAATTATAAAAGGTAATTTCTTCTTCCCTAGGAAACAAAAGAGAGAAGGCGAAAAAAAGGGAAGAGAAAGAAAAGGGGGAAAGATATTTTGTTTTTATGTTCTTGACTCATTTAAAGGCAAAGGACCCCACAAAGGATGTGGTCAGTCCAAGTAGCTTCAAAGTATAAAAGGCCTTTATGGCCAGTCATATTTCCTTTGTAAGGAGCATGTCCAGTGCACTAGTGAGGCTCACTGATGACAAAGATAATCAGCAACTAGAAAATTGGCATAAGCTAACAATATCAAGAATAAGTACTGCCCTGGTTGTACCTCTTAATACCAAGTAGCCCAACTTTGATTATCAATGGCCTATTTAACAGGGGTAGAAGCAGAGTAATCATCTTGCCAGGAATGAGAAAAGATCAGTTGATTTTTCATTAGTTAACACTTGTATAGTACTTTTCATTTAAATGTTGGCATAGCCTATCTTCTAGGTAGCAGACCAATTGCCTCAAGAAGAATATACTATGTGAGGGAAGCAATTGAAGCAGCAGACTAGCAATTTCCCTGTGCAAGGCCATATGGCATAGTAGCTTAGAGCTTGCCATCTGGCCTCTACAGCCACACTATCTGAGCTTGTATCCCAACTCTTTAACTCTATCAGGAGTGTGGCTTGTGCAAATCACTGAACCTGTGGACTCCTTATTCTTCTAATCTGTGAAATAGGAATAATTAGGGAACCCATCTCAGAGAGCTCTTGTGAAATTTAAAGATGATAAAGAATGCAAAGCACATAGCAAACCCTCAACAAATATTAACAGTTACTCTGGGCCAGAGCTTCCTAACCTTTTTAATTATCATAACACACATTTTGGGGAAAAAAAGTTGAAGTTTTCATAGTGAGCTGGTGAAAACCAGGCTGCTCATAGCCAAAAAGGGAGGCCCCCAGAAGCCTAGGGGCTCCATTTCTTATCACACCTGCAACCTACTCACTGCTGGCCAGCTACGAAACTCTCCTCTCCACACTGGATGTTTACTTCACTTTACAGGATACTATTTCAGTCCCAATTTATACACTCTACATTTTCAGAGAACGGGGTTCTCTCTCTTCCTGAATAATGTAGGTAGAATTCTTCCTTAAAATATCCACCCCACATAACATTGCTAGACATGGAGTCATCACCAAGTGTTATTTTTAGAAACAGGAATTTGAAGGACAATTCTGCAGTTGAGGCCTGCCATCGCCTAAATCCCTCCCTACCATGTTCAAGTATATCACACTTGCCGAGGGGGAGGCCGAACCCAGAAAAGCCTGAGGACTGGGTAAACCCAGTAGGTCTTCCTGCTGTCTCATCCTGCCCCTCTCTGCCCAGCCATTGCATCATCTCTCTTCAGACTGGCTTCCCATTTCATCAGTCCCTTGGCAAACATGACCTCCCCTCCACCTCCAAGTTCACATGAAAAACTTGCAACTCTCTCCTGATTCCAGTTCAAATTTCTGGAGAGAGACTCTGATGGACCAGCTTCCCACCATCATGTAATCATTGACACCAGGGCAGCAGGCGAGCCCAGTACAACCCAGCAGCCAGAGCCCATTCCTAGGATACAGTGCAGACATCTGGGAGAAGGTCAGCTCACAAAGAAAGAGGTCATAGAGTCATAGACCCAAGGGCAGAGTCCATTACTTTGTCCATTACAATCCCCATCCTATCATCTGACCTGAAATACCCATCACAACTCACTCCTTTAACACTCTAAAGACCCTTGTTAAAAGCATATTGATTTACTAGCAGCATAATAATTCTAAGATATTTTCAGTCATCAACAACTAACAATGAGTGTGCATATTTGGCATGGAATATAAATCTTCTGATAGAAGTAGGGGACCTGGATGTTTGTCGAAGTAAAAGGCAATTATGGTGAACAGTGCTCCCATACAGAGTATCCTGGGAAGCTGAAAGCTCTCACAGTAGATGCAGAGAAACTGGGAGGAAGAAAATAAAAGAGGGAGGGAGGTGGTAATAAGAAAGGGATTATGAAAATAAACATGCACACCTCCCCAGCAATTTTTCCCACAGCCAGGGCTGCTCAAGAGCCATGGCACTAAAAGCTGTTTTAAAAGCAGCACTAACTAATGACTCCAGATCTCTCCAGAAAATCAGCCAAAGTGAAAAATCAAAGCTCGGTAGAGGGTAAAATTATTCTGCCCTGCATGAAGGAAAATTTAGCTACAGGATCATTTGCAAGTGAAAAACTAGAACACATAGCCTGACAAAGAATTTTTGTGCTATTTCCAAGTGAATGAGGCAGTCTGAAGAATATACTTTGGGTACTTAAATATTGGAAATTACAAATATTAGATATTTCAGTGGTATATAGGAAAAAGGATAAATTAGATTTTTGCAGAAGATAGAGTTAATTTGAAAGCTCAAAGGGGAATATTGAACCCATTTTCAATTTTAAGGAACAATATAACAAACAGCAACAAATGAAGCCATTTTTTTTCCCCTCAAAATTTTCTCAAATCCCTTGAGAAATTTTTCAAGGGATTAATTGAGGTTATGGTCTATGGAACTGCCGTTCACCTCAGACTATTAGTCAATGAGCTGATATTAATTAAGAGTTCGCAGGTTGCTTTCCAGTGGGGTTTTTTCCTTTTACTGCAATCAGACACCATTAATTTGACTTATGATGAGTTAAATGAGTTGCTTTCAGAGTCACCTCAGTTTCTAATATCGTCCAACAAAAATTGAACAATGAATCATACCCTTCATCTCGCAACAACCTCCTTAAAAAAATATCCCATGAATTGTTATTTCACATCTACCATCTTTAAAACTAACTTAACCTTTGCATAGAACTTATGGTACTCACTTTATCAGCTAAGATTTGGGTGCAAGTAACAGAAATAACTTATGTAAGGCGGAAACAGGAAGATAATCATAGGCCACGGGGCTGTCACAAAGAAGCCAATAACAGGTGCTTCAGTCCACTACCCCAAATTAGAAAGCAGAGGTTAAGTTTTTCTGGCCATGTCCTGTGTTGTTTCTTCTCTTTCTGCAAATAGGTTTCGCCTAAAACAGGTGAAAATAGCCACTCCATAGCTCTGATGTTTACAATAAAAGATCTGCTCATATTGAACTAAAGTATCTGAGTCTTACTTCCAAATTCCTAGGATAGGGGACCTGGTTAACCCATCTTAACTCAACTCTGGCTCAGTTATCTTTGGCCATCTCCCAATTTCTCGTACTTCCACAGCAATGCTCTCTCTTGTTTGTATTTTGGGTTGTAGGTTCCTATGGTCTTTTTTCCCCCATCTATCTGACCATTCTGCTTTTCTACCTTTCAGAAATATCTCAAAAGATTCTGTTCCACTGCCAGTACTCTTCCTTGTTTTCCACTGCTTTTATGGAAGTATTCTCTTTATATCATTTCACATGAATTCTGTTAGGAAGAAGTGGATTTGAGTAACCTGCCTGCCATCGCAACACAATCACCCTATTTTTTCTAGCTATTTTTTCTCCTTTTCTTTGTAACCCTTCCGTTAACTTAATCGTATATCAAAGAATAACTTCAATTATGTCACTCCCCAAATCAAAGTCTTCCAAGACTTCCAGTGCCCAAACTACAAATACTAGTATTCTAATATTTAAGACTATTCATAATCTAGCTCAAATGACTCTTTCTAGAAAACTCTGACCATATGCCTTCTTGAAACTAATACACCATTCCAGATAAAGTTCCCATTTGCTACTCTTCCCCAAATAGTTACCACATTCATATTTTTCTGCTTCTATAACATCTTATCTCTTCCGTCTACCTTATTGCTCATGTTACTGCTAAGTCTAACAAGCATAATCTTGTGGACTCTAAAGACTCTAAAAACAGTTAACCTCCTCTTAAAGCCTTCTTGCTAGTTCAAATCAATGTCATATCTCCTTTCTGCAAAACCCATATGACTCTGAACAAATCTTTCTTTTGACATTTATCTCCTTACATATTGTCTTTTCATTGCTGATTAAAACATTATCTCTCATTTTTACATTTCTTCTATTTAATGCATTTACAAATAACTACCATAAGCTGTACTTCATTAAATTTGTTTTACATATTTGGAATCCTTACTGTAACCTTGATAAAACCAAAATCCAGGTGTTTGATTTTTAGAGTAGTTTCCTATTCAAATCCAGCAACCAAAAATAATTTCAGTTCCAAATCCTTGATTGCATCTCTCATAAAACACAAAGAGGATTCAACTACATGGTCCACAGCACCATAAAAAATATAAAAATTCCTCTTCAATCCTTTCTATTAAACTTTGCAGCTACTCCAGAGCATCTCTCTATAAATCCCCACATCCTCTTTAAATTCTTTCACTGCTCAGTTCAATACTGCTTTATCCTTATCTTTTCCTGAACCAGAGTTAGGTCAAGATCAGTTCATCAGATTTCCTCTCCTAGAAACTTGGAAGTAAGACTAAGATACTTTAGCTCAATATGAGCAGATCTTTTGAATGTAAAAGCATTCCACCTGTCATGGGAGAAACCTATTTGACAAAAGAGAACTCACCTCCATTAAGAAATAATAGTTCTTCAGAAGCCAACAAAGAAGTGGGATTGACAATTAGACAATTATCTTAGCCAAGGCAGCATGAAATCTTATAACAGCATGAGTCTAATATTTAAACTAAGACAGCTGTCTAAAAGTTTGCTGCATACTTTCTCTTCACTCTTTTATATTTTAAAAAGAACTTAAAAATACATAAATAAAATAAGCAGAGAATATCAAAACATGTAAACAAGCACCAAATTTCATAGCTCGTGGGTGTTTCAAGGTAAGCTGATGGAGTTGGGAAAGATATCTTAAAAGAGATAGAATTTCTGCCCTGGTCAGTTTGGCTCAGTGGCTAGAGCGTCGGCCTGCGGACTGAGGGGTCCCAGGTTCGATTCCGGTTGGGGGCATGTGCCTTGGTTGAGGGCATGTCCCTGGTGGGGGGTGTGCAGGAGACAGCTGGTGGATGTTTCTCTCTCATCGATGTTTCTAGCTCTCTATTCTTCTCCCTTCCTCTCTGTAAAAAATCAATAAAATATATTTTTTTTTAAAAAAAAGAGACAAAATTTCTAATGGGTATTAAATATTTTAAAAGTTTTAGATAAATGGAAAAAAGACCAGGAAGCAAATCAGGTGAGTTCAGTAGGCTCACCCAAGAAGTTCTTCAGAGGAAAGGCTGGCTTACTTCAAGTATCGAAGAGTGTCTTATTGCCTTGGTCCAGAAGCTCGGGCATAGGAGACAAAGGGCTGAGAGGCTGTGAGCAATGGCAGGGGACTGAGGTGGCTACAGTGCTCCTATCCCCATGTCAGGGCTACTCTTCCACTGTGGACTCGTCACTCTAGGAAGCCAGTGTGTCAGCCCTTGTCAACCCTTACACAATTGACTCCTTTCAGCTCATGCAGCTGTCTAATATTCATACTTTTTTTAAATCCTCACCCAAGGATATGTTTTTATTGATTTTTAAAGAGAGAGAGAGAAACATCAATGTAAGAAACATTCATTGGTTGCCTCTCATATGATCCCCAACTGGGGATCGAACCCACAACCTAGGTATGTGCCCTGACCCTAAATTGAACCTGAGACCTTTTGGTATGCAAGACAAAGCTGAGCCAACCAGCCAGGGCTCATGCATTTTGTTTTTATTTTCTTTGAATTGTTCTCGTCAAATTCTTTTTATTCTTATACTTCTCTGCTTTTAGCATGTTGGTTATTTCCTGCACTTGAGTTTTAATTTTATCTACTTTTAACTTTCATCCTATTCTCTATATCTTAATTTTTGTCTCTTTTAGTTTCATGGTTTTAACCTTTTATCTCATTGGTCTCTAGCCTTTTCTCATTTATATTAAATCTCATCCACTTTATCTTTTTATTATTTTTTAATGTTTAACCTTTAATCTTATTTGGCATTTCATTCTTCTAAATGTTTTAACTTCTATTTCTTCTATATTCATTTTTTTTCTCTGAATTTACTCTCAATTTTTTTATTGTCTTCTAAATATCTACCCTTCTTTATACACTGAGTGGCCAGATTATTATGACCACCCATCAGTACAATGAAGTGAATTAGTTATGCAAATAATAATAATAATAATAATAATAATAATAATAAAACCTTGAGAGTATTTGCTTAGGAAGTTTTCAATATTCAGTATTTTTGGAAGTGTCAATGAAGTACTGATGGGGTGGTCATAATAATCTGGCCGGTCATAATAATCTGGCTACTCAATGTAAAATGAATAAAGTTCCCTCTTCTTCCTCTTCCCTTATAATTTTATACTTTGAAAATTTTTTATTTTCACAATGACTGGTAGGAGGTAAGGCCAAAGGAGTGCTGTTAGCATATCCAAGGGAGGTAGGAGCCTTTCTTCTTACTCTTCAACTTCAGATCCCCAATCCTACTCCCACCTCCAGTCCCCACAGCCCTTCTAGTCCTGTTTACAATAAGTCTCAGAAAATCTCACCTGAAGAGATTTAGAAACCTACGAGGAAGCCCTTCCTAGGGCTCTAATTTTCCATGCAGTGGGTTCACTTAACTTTCTGGAACTCTGCAATTATTGTGGTTGTTTGGTAGGGGGTGGGACTTCTTTTTTGTTGTTTGTAAATTTATGGAGATGTACAGAGAACTAAAATAGAGATATAGAGAAAATGATGAGAAGAAAGGGTAAATGGGACAAGAAAGCAGGCGTAGAAGAGAGGAAAATATCTTTATTAGATTTAGGGAAAAACATGTTAAGAGTAACCCATGAACGAGTAGGTAATGGCAGGCAAGAGCCTCCCTAGAAAGAACTCACTGTGCAATGCCCTGAACTGAGTCATTGAAGCTAGAGGTTTCCAAACTGTGGAGCCTCCTCACCAACAGATACGCAGGAGAAAACCCACTGGGAGGGCTGTCGGGGGAGAGGGAGTAGCCTCAAATGAGTTATCTCTGTGTTGGTCTATATCAGGGGTGGGCAATCTTTTTGTGAGTGCGTGCCCAAACCAGCAAAATCTCTGACTCAAAATTCTTCTACGTGCCAACCCTAATTTTTTGAGAACGTGTTACACCTATTTGTCATCTCTCAAGGTGTACGCATGTGAAGAACCTTGAAGAAATACTAAAATTCATTCGAGCGACAAAAACACAGTATATGATTATGAAAAATACATTTATTTTTTAATGTACATGTTATGTAAAATTTTTTATTTATCTAAGATGCACCTACACTGAACTTATCTGAAAAATTAAAAAGTTGATATTAAGGAAAAAAATTGTGAATGGAAGATTATAAGAAAGGGTTTCGCGTGCCAGCAAAAGTTACTGGCGTGCCATGTTTGGCACAAAGGCCAGGGGTTGCCCACCCCTGGTCTATATCTTGTCTTAGTAGAGTTATTAGATGATCTTTTCAGTGTGCACCTCTCAGATCTCTACTTCTGCCCTACACTTATTAGGGAACAGCTGGTCTAAGTTGGCTTTTGTTATTGTCGTTGTTAATCCTCACTCAAGGATGTATTTCCATTAATTTTTAGAGAGTGGAAAGGAGAGGGAGAAACACAGAGAGAGAAACATTGAAGTGAGAGAGACACATCAATTGGTTGCCCCCCACAAGCACCCTGACCGAGGCTGGTCAGTTGAGCCTGCATCAGAGGTATGTGTCCTTGACCAGGAATCAAATGCACGAACCTTCAGTCAATGGGCCGATGCTTTATCCACTGAGCCAAGCCGGTTAGGGCTAAGTTGGCATTTTTACAAATTTTCACTATTGTTAATTTGCTAGGACTTGTATTGGGAAAACAGGTCCCTCAGAATATTAAAAGCTATGAGAAAAAATGGGGCCCAATTCTTCCCAAATTGTGAGCCTAGTGTCTTCCTCTGGGGCAACTTTTAGGGCATAAGGATACACCTGCCATTGGACTTGTGGATAAAAAATGGCTCTATAATAAATCTGACAAGCCCAGTGACTGAAAGTAACCTCACATAGTGATATGAACATAAATTCCTTACTGGGAGATCATGCCCAGGCATGTAACTTCTTTAGTAAAAGTTTTATCTTTGCCTTACTAGTAAGCAAACTCTAGCCATTGCTTCTTTGCATCTGTGTTAACACATCTTTAAAATGCCTATTTTTCAGATCCTTTGTAAGCTTAACTACCCTCAAGAGAGCACATAATCTGTCAACTATCCTGTAATCCAGGGGTCCTCAAACTTTTTAAACAGGGGGCCAGTTCACTGTCCCTCAGACCGTTGGGGGGCCGGACTATAGTTTAAAAAAAAACTATGAACAAATTCCTATGCACACTGCACATATCTTATTTTGAAGTGAAAAAACAAAACGGGAACAAATACAATATTTGTATTTGCATGTGGCCCGCGGGCCGTAGTTTGAGGACCCCTACTGTAATCTAATTCCCACATTCATGTAGTCCTCCTTACATTCCCTCCTTATTCCAAATGTAAAAGAAACTGCAAAACTGTCATTCTGTGAAGCATTTTCTCAGTCTGTTGAGACCTTGCTTCCAGGCATATCTTCTGTTTGGCTCAAATAAACTCTAATGACATCTTTTAAAATTTGTCTATAGATTTGGACATTCTCGTGTCAACAGACTTCAGGAATCCTTCCTCTCAAGGAAGAACACAGTGCTACTCTGGAAATGGTTTAACTCAGTATTTACTAGTAAGTCTCAATAATAATGGTAGTACTCTAGATTTCATGTACTTCTTTCTATCAGAATTTCTGCCTTGTACACACCACAAAGGAAATTTCCCTTCAATGGGCCCTATGTCATTGGTGTACAGCATTATTTATCATTTCTAACCTGCCTCATAAATTCACATTCCCAATCCTTTCCAGAGAAACTGGACCCTCTAGCCACATCACCAATTGTTTGACACCATTCTCCATAGTCCTTAAAAATGTTCAATTGGCCACCTCCCTAGGAAAAAGCATTAACTCAGAAAACAAATAGACAACCTTATTTTTAAACTGATAAGAACAGATACTACACTTGATCTTAGCCAAAAGGCCGAGAAGCGATACACACCTTATTTTTAGAATGCTGGCATAGTTTGCCCAAGCCAAGATGCTCTTGGCTTGTCAGCGAAGCAACTCTCAGCAGTAGCATTCAATACATTCTAAAAGGTATTTCCTGCCACCTGGTATGTGCCCTAAAATAACTAAAATTCACCTGCTAAAAATGATCTTTTGGGATCCCAAGATTAGGAACACTAATGTGTTGACATCTTAGACCAGCCGTGGGCAAACTATGGCCCGCGGGCCGGATCCGGCCCATTCGGCTGTTCTATCCGGCCCGCGGAGCCGAAAGAATGGAGGGTTCTCTTGCTCTCCCCTCCGCTCCTTCACCAGCAGCAGTGTTAACATGGCAACGTCGGGAAACACAGCCGCAGCTCCTTCTTCTGAGTCCAGTTTAAGAACCCATTGTGGCCCTCGAGTCAAAAAGTTTGCCCACCCCTGTCTTAGACATTTTAATATTATTTGCCTATAAAATATCTAGAATTCAAAACATTTATCTGCCCACATTTATTGCTTTGCAACATTGATCTTTCCAACTACAGTGGAAAAATGATTGACAAAGTAAAATTTTGGTGACCTGTTAGTCCACTGATTCAAAGGATCATAAATCCTTCCTTTCAACTTAATTTCATTTCCTGTCTTGAGGTTCACTGTATGTGGTATTTCTTTGATTAACTATATGATATTTACTTGACTTGACTCATTTGGGGAGATAAAGAAGACCAATACTTGCAGGAAATTTAATGCAATCCTGCCAGAAGTATCAAAAAATCATACAGTAGTCACCCCCTTTCTGTAGGGTGATAAGTTCCAAGACCCCCAGTGGATATCTGAAACCACTGATAGTACCAAACGCTATATATACACTGTTTTTTTCTAAACATACATACTTTTTCACCCTTAAGATGGATGCTACAATATGAGTGTCAGTTCTTCAGGTAAATATCTGGAAGCCAATCTGCATTTTGATAGCAAATGTGCAGGGACTTGTTCATTTCTGCCTTCGTGTACTTTTTCCACATGATCATTTTCCTCTGTATTTATTTTTTTATCTATGTATTTAGATTTTTTTCTTATTGTATTATTTTAAAAAAAAAAAAAACCTCTTATCTAGAGCAAGTTAGATAATAAATAAATAGGGAAACATTCTTTAAAAATTTTCCGTGTAAATAGTTATGGTGTATAAACACTAGGCCAGCAGTTCTCAACCTGTGGGTCGCGACCCCTTTGGGGGTCGAACGACCCTTTCATAGGGGTCACCTAAGACCATCGGAAAACACATATATAATTACATATTGTTTTTGTGATTAATCACTATGCTTTAGTTATGTTCAATTTGTAACAATGAAATTGGGGTTCACCACAACATGAGGAACTGTATTAAAGGGTCGCAGCATTACAAAGGTTGAGAACCACTGCACTAGGCAGTCAGTAAATATTTTTGAGCATGGGAGTTACAGGAGTTATGTGGTCGAAGTAGCTCTTGCTATATGGTCAGTGCATGTGGCTGAGATAGCCTGATTACAGGAATACCAGTTTTGAAATGACTGCAGTCCCATAAGCAGTGAGTAAGATGGAACTGAAAGAGACCACACACACCAAGGAAGAATCCACTCTGCTTGGAGGCAGTACATTAGGCATATAGAGAACTGATTTATGACATGTATTGGAACTTAGCCTGGTTATTTCATCCCTCAAAATCTCATATTTCCTCATCTCTAATATGGGATCAATAATAGTCCCTTCATAGGGTTTTCCTAAAGATTAAATGAGATAATACATATAAGCTGTTAAGCATAGTGCCTTTTATAGAATACATGTCCAATACATATTAGTTATTATTAAATATAAAAAAAGGAAAATAATGAGCTCAAGACAGATTGCAGGATTTGAGGCAGGGTGACTGAGGAAGTGGTAATGTCATTGACAAACTTGTATAGTTATTCTGAGAAAATTAATATATTGGAATATAGCTATCTTATTCCCAGATACTATGGGCATAAATCTTAAAATAAAATACAAGGCTACACATTTCATACTATCTCCTGTGTCACAAACATTTCAACCATTTACCCCAGCATCATCTGATCACTCTTAGATGTACTTCCCATTCACCTTGATTTAAAAGCTACATTAGGTCCATTTCCATTGCGCCCGCTTCCATTGGTATCAGCCCACTTAGATTCATCTGCCTGCTTTACTTACATATCATTTACATCCTTTTCCAGAATATTAATGAAAATGTTAACTAAACCCATCTCTTGTGGCTTACCACCAGAACTCCTATTCCCAAAAGTGGGTATGCCATAATTTATCATCAAACTTTTATTTTTTTCCTCTCAAATCAGTTTCCAGAATCACAATTGGCTTTTTAAACAAAAGAATTGGAACTAATTCAGAGTACATTCAAATTACACTAGAGGCCCAGTGCACAAAAATTTGTGCACTCAGGGGAGTCCCTCTGCCCGGCCTGTGCCCTCTCGCAGTCTGGGACCCCTCGGGAGATGTCCACTTGCCAGTGGGGAGCAGGCCTAAGCTGCAGTAGGACATCCTCAGCGCTGCTGAAGAGGCAGGAGAGGCTCCCACCACCACCGCTGTGCTGGCAGCCATCAGCCTGGCTTGTGGCTGAGCAGAGCTGACCACCAGGGGGCAGCTCCTGCATTAAGTGTCTGCCCCCTTCAGGGTGGAGGTCCCCACTGGAGTGTGTGGTCAGCCTGAGAGAGGGGCAGATGGCTGTTTTCAGTCGGGTCCAGCCCCCCAGGGGGGACCCTCACCCCATGGGGGAGTGGCCAGCTTGGGTGAGGGGCTGAGGGCCATTTTCAGGTTGGCCACACCCCCTTCAGAGTGGGGGTCCCCACTGGGGTGCCTGGACAGAGTGGGGGTCCCCACTGGGGTGCCTGGACAGGGGCTGAGGGCTGTTTTCAGGCTGGCCACACACCCTGGAGACCCAAGCTCCCAGACTCTCCTTTGTTTTCTGGGATTTATTTATCTTCTATAATTGAAACTTTGTAGCCTTGAGCAGAGCCCAGGGCCATCCAGGGCAGGCAGGAAGCTTGGTTTCCTCCATCGCTAGGGGCAACCCAAGCCTCCTGCTGCTCCAGCTCCGTGGCCACCGCCATTTTAGTTGGGTTGATTTGCATACTCACTCCTGATTGGCTGGTGGGCATGGCTTTGTGGGCGTGGCTTGAGCATAGCAGAGGGACAGTTAATTTGCATATTTCTCTTTTATTATATAGGAAGACTAGAGGCCCAGTGCATGGATTTGTGCACAATTGGGGAGAGAATGAGGGAGGTTGGCTAGCCAGCCTTCCCCCAATCGGGGTAAGGGGGGCGAATCAAGGGTGGGGCTGGCCAGGAGGAGGGGCCACAGACAGTTGGCCAGCCAGCCCCACCCCCTAGTAGAACTCCCAGTTAAGGGGACAATTTGCATATTAGCCTTTTATTATATAGGATCTGCCACATCTATAAACGGCAACTGATATGCAGTAGCTATAAATACACAAATCAGAAAGACCAAGGGGGAATAAAGTGGTCAAAAAGAAATTATGGGGGGAAATCTGGAATTATCTGTTCCTTTCAATTGGTAGAAAATACCCGAATCATACACCTAAACACCACATCAAAGCCAGTTAAAGTTTTCACCTCATGGCATAACTGCAGATCTTTATTTTTAACATATTAAATATTTTATTTCATTTGTTTTTAGTTTTCTTAAAAGGCTTTTATTTTTCTATTTCCAATGATTTGAGCTAATAAAAGACATTTGCTTAAATTAGATATCACCAAGTAACATCCAGGATTTGTGAATCAAGGTATGCGCTTCTCTAAACAGAGAATGTACAACCACAGAGGCCTTCCCCAGTTTGGAGAGGAAGAAATAAACTAGTATAAGGAGAAAAAGATATTTAGAAAGAAAATGCATGGGGTCCAATGACAGGCTCATATTTCATTCGCTCTCATGTGCCCCTAACGATAGGCGATAGGCGAGGCCCCACAATTACTGAGTAACTTGAGTAGCCAAGATGGGAATAAATGGCCATTTTATTCCTCATCTAGACAGGGTCTCTCTGGTGGGCACCCCTTGTGGACACATGGGCCAGCAATCCTGTCCTCTTCTCAGATTCGCAGGGCTCCACAGCTTTAACTTCCTCGTATTCATCACCGGAAGGTAGCCAAGTGTCAAGAATAGTCTTCAATATCTGGGTTTTATTGCTTACTGGCTCTCTGGGCCTCAACCTCCTGATCTGGAATTAATGTATACCTGGCAAAACTGTTGGAAGGATTCAGTAATACAACTTCCCAAGGCAATTAATTACTAGGGAATACCAAAGGCAAGAGGTTAGTTATCTGCTAACACCAGGAATTATATGGTGAAATAAAAGATCCTTAAACGTTTTAAAGTCATAAATGTTGATACCTAATGCTTTAGAGTTTCAAGCCACCTGCCACAAGAAAAACTGTAACTTCAGCAGCAAGCTAAAGATAAAATTTTAAGTGAGTCCTAGGTGGCAGCTCTCTCTAAGGAGCATGCCTGCACCTTTCCCTTCTCTCTCTCCTCCCCCTGCCTTTTCCCTTCCCCTCCCTTTCTCTGCCCCCTCCCCACCCCAAGCCTGAATTTCTCTCTTTTTGGTCTCTCTAGACAAGTCTCTCTCTCTCTCTCTCTCTCTCTCTCTCTCTCTCTCTCTCTCTCTCTTTCTCTCTCTCTCTCTCTCTCTCTCTCTCTCTCTCTCTCTCTCTCTCTCTCTCTCTCCTAAGTTCCCTTCTTTTCCTGTAACTTTTTTCCTGAGCCCATTTCTTCTACAGTTCTGCCTCTGTGACTTTCTAACTACACTTTCAAAAATAAAAATGAAATAAAAAAAATGAGTCATGGGTTCCATAACTGATACTATCAGCCTTTGTTGCTATCAGCCTTTCTATTAGTCTAATGAGCACCTAATGACTCCATTATAACTCAGCCAGGTAGAAAGGATAACATCCTACTCCTCATACCATCAAACATAGGTTTTAAGGGTAAAATGGAAACTTCAAATGAAACAAGTATTTCTTCACAGAACTATCAAACAATCACTTGGTTCAGTGTTTTTGTCAAAAGAAGGCAACTGAGTTGAAATTTCTTTAGGACATTCTTCTCCAGAAAAAAAAAAAGACATCTTCGAAGCCTTATGCAATGAGTTCTATCAGTCAATTTGAGGAGGCCTGGAATTACAAAAGCTGCAACAAACTAAATGCATTCAAACATCAGGCTCCACTCTGCATATATTTCCCTAAATCTTGGTCCCTCTCTCACTGTATCCCGTTCCCCCTCTGTTCCTGTGAGGCATTGTCTGAAGAAGTAGAAAACTAAACAGAGTTTATAAATCTTTGTACTTCAGATGAAGCTCGCTTAAGTTTCAGAGTCCCATCTGTTACATATTCAACATTTCCCTTAACTTCCCTTTAAGCAATTTTGATGCTATTGTATTGCAAAAGTGACCTTGCAAGAACAGGAAAACAGTACTTCAGAGTTAGTGATGACCTGTCACATTGCCTCTGAAATGGCCACGGAGGCTCCATAGATTCAGAAAAGCTACACTCCCCAACCCCATTAACATGGCCAATAATGCCTGGAAAGTGGTTATGTTCCCAGGTAAAGAGGTATTATTATAAAGACTTGACCCTTTCCTGCTTATCCCAGGATGAGAAATTACAACTATTCAACAGGGGAGGTTTAAGGGCCATTAAAAGTGGGCCTTTTTCCCTCTCATAAAATACACTGAAGTAAAAATATATCTGGGGAGGGCAGGTCCTGCTGACAGCAAAGATTTGACATGTGAAGAAAGAATTCTCTTCCCAGGATGGAGCTACAAAGTAGATCAAAGCAGAGTCTCAATTTTAGCTCTAACAACATAAAAACCATTACAATAAATCACTTCTCCATGGAAGAATCTCTTGTATATATGAAGCTGTCAGAAGCCTCCCTTATACACATAAAGGGTACCACATTATACACCAAAAAGGAGCACTATAAAACTAACTCAAGAATGGGAAAGATAAATGAACACCTACAACAGAGACTGGGCGATTCCTAAATAGCAAAAGTCAAGAAAAAATCCTGGAGCAGGACTTTGATGCATCTCTATTCTCTTCATGACTGAGTATGCCCCAGTAACACCCATCAATAAATGCCCAGTGCTGTTTTATGACCAAACTCACTTCTGCTAATTTCAGTTTCTATCAGTTTTCAGCTAGAATATCAACTTGTTACAGCTCCATTGGATGGAACCATGAAGCCCTCTTTGTTTTGGTGCAGGTAACTTTTTATTTCCTTATTTCTTTTCAGTTTTCCACAGTTGCTCTATCTCCTTCCTGATTGGTTTATTTAATTTCTGTTCCGCCTGGGATGGCTTCCCTTCATAAATCTGTAATTAAAAGAAACCACTGGAGAATGTGGTAACCCCAAGGTTGAAGTGAGTTTTTTTTTTTAACATGGGTCATATATCTACTCCTTTTGCCAAATGATATTGAAATATTCATGTTAAATTAGCATAAAGCACATCCTGTTTTATGAGGAAATGTTGCAGAACACTGTAACTGATGCATAAAATATAAGTTTTCTATTTTCATACACAAGAACAGACTCACATATATCAAGGGTTTATTACTTGAGGTTTCTCGAGCCACTGAAATTTTCCTCATGCTATCTAGAACATAACAAACTTAATTAAGAGTTCTGTGGTTTAAATACTTTAGGTCTTAACATTAACAATCATTTTGTCATTATATAATTCGGGGAGATAGGACATTAAAAAGAAGATGCTAAAGGAATTTTCATCTGCACAACTTTTTTCTTCCCTCAGTGTTGACCAGATGCTCATCTGGCCACAGGTAGCAGAGTTATGCAAACGCTCAAGGTTTATGTAATATATTTTGGCTCAGGGTATATTGTGAAAACAAATGGTGTGTGTAATATTGTGATTTATAATAAGAAGTACATATTTGGTCTTCATCTCGGTTCCTGGCACAGAACTCCTAAACCCCTTGGAAATCCCTAAGTGATAAATAAGAACAGTAAAGGTGTCCTTTGATATATCAGTGAGATCATGTTTGTAAAGCTCCCAAGGATGCAGGCTGGTTGCCAGACAAGCCAATGCTCCAGTTAGAGGTTTGAAACTTTCAACCTACCCTCGTCCTCCAAGGAGGGGAGAGGGGCTAGATCAGCCGTGGGCAAACTATGGCCCGCGGGCCGTTGAAATGAATAAAACTAAAAAAAAAAAAAAAAAGACCGTACCCTTTTATGTAATGATGTTTACTTTGAATTTATATTAGTTAACACAAACACTCCATCCATGCTTTTGTTCCGGCCCTCCGGTCCACTTTAAGAACCCATTGTGGCCCTCGAGTCAAAAAGTTTGCCCACCCCTGGGCTAATTCAATCATCCATCAATCATCACTGGCCAATGATTTACTTAGCCATACGTATGTAATGATGATTCCTTAAAAACCGAGAAAGGAGAGGCTTCAGAAAGCTTCTGGATTGCTGAACCAGACCTTTCTGCCATGTCTGCCCTGAACTCCAGGTACAGAAGCTCCTTTGTTTGCGTAACTCTTCTCCTGGCTATTGATTCATATCCTTTTTTAAACATTTATTTTTTTATTAATTTCAGAGAGAAAGGGAGAAGGAGAGAGAGTAAGAAACATCCATGATAAAAGAGAATCATCGACTGGTTGCCTCCTGCAGGCCCCACGCTGCGGACTGAGGCCCACAACCCCAGCATGTGTGCTGACCGGGAATTGAACCATGACCTCCTGGTTCAGAAGCTGATGCTCAACCACTGAGCCACGCTGGCCAGGCTGATTCATACCTTTCAATATTCTTTGTAATAAGCTGATAATCTAGGGAATAAACTGGTTTCCTAAATCCGAGACTCTCCAGCAAACTAATTAAACACAAGGCAAGATCATGGGAACCTCTTATTTTTATAAGAATCTAGACTTCCAATCGATATCAGAAATGAAGGGAGGAGGATAAAAAATACAAACAAAACAAAACAAAAACCAAAAAGAAGTAGCGGGGGGATGCAATCTCTGGGTCAACAGTGTCAGAACTGAATTGCAGGACACCCATAGTGCTGGAGAATTGCTTGGTGGTGTGGAACAACCCCTACACATTGTAACTGGAATCAGAATTATAATGTGTAATAGTCAAAATAATAAAAGAGAAGAATATTTTGATACATTAAATTTTCTTCCTAAGAAAGTGGTTTGGCTAAAGACAGTTAAACTCACATAGTTCCATAATTGGGTCTTAGAGAAAGTAAATCAATATACTAGTAAGAAGAGGAGGAGAAAACCTACTTCTGCTACTTCTGTTATAACTATTTTGAGATAGAGAGTGAGAAGTGTACTGATAAAGACTCCTTCACCAAACTTTAGTCAGGCTCACCAGATGGAGGGGGGTTGGAGGGCTATCTGAAAAAGTTGAAGGGAATTAAAAAGTATAAATTGGTAGTTACAAAATAGTCATGAGGATGTAAAATACAGCATAGGGAATATAGTCAATAATCTACACTAATAGAAGACAAAGATGTTAATTGACCGTACCTTTGCTACACCCATCAGCCAATCAGAAGAGTATGCAAATTAACCCAATAAAGATGGCCGTTCAATTTGCATACTGCAGGCAGGGTGGCACGGTGAAATCCACCCACCCCGCCGCCTGCCAGGCCTGCCATCCCTTTGTCACCTGCCGGGCCTGTAGTCCGTGTGCCCGGCCCGGCAGCCGACGGGGTGGGGCGCTGCGAATAGCGATCCACCCGCCCCGCCTCACCGCCCGCCTGGCCTGCCATGTGCAGTGGGCAGTGGGGCAAGGCGACGCGGCAGAGGGCCTGCCATCTGTGACCCAGCGTGGGATCCGGGCCTGCCATCTGCCACCCAGGGAGCGGGCCTAAGCCAGCAGGTGGTTATCTCCTGAGGGGTCCCAGACTGTGAGAGGGCACAGGTCGGGCTGAGGGACACACTCCCCCCCCACCTGCCAGTGCACAAATTTTTGTGCACCAGGCTCTAATATTATAATCCTATCTAATAATAAGATTGAAATTAACCGTACCTCCGCTACGCCTCCCATTGGCTAATCAGCGAGATATGCAAATTAACTGCCAACAAAGACGGCGGCTAATTTGCATACTGCAGGCAGATCCCCCTGCGCCGCCCAAGGCGAGATCCTGGTCTGCCGTGTCTTGGGCGGGGTGGGCAGGGTGGACCAGGCGAGCAGCAGCATGATCAGAGCTGCTATCCGCCCTAGCGCGGGATCTGGGCCTGCTGTGTCTTGGGCGGGGTGGGCGGGGCGAGAGGCAACATGATCCGTGAGAGGGCACAGGTTGGGCTGAGGGACCCCCCTTCCCTGCCAGTGCACAAATTTTTGTGCAAGGGCCTTCCAGTAACTATATATGGTGCCAGGTGGGTATTAGACTTATTAGGGGATCACGTCTTAAGTTATGTGAATGTCTAACCACTATTTATATATCTGAAACTAATTTAATATTGAATGTCAACTGTAATTTAAAACTTTTTTCAGCCCTCTTCTCAACTAAGCCTCAACCTCAGCCTCAGCCTGGCCTTACCAGGCCTGCATAGCCCAGTCTTAGCAAGAATCCCACTAAATCAGTTTTGTGAGAATCTCCCACCCATAATGCCTGAATATGATCAAATGTCTCATATCTGATCACCTTGGCCTGTCCTCACTCAAAATCCTATCCAGTTAGTGCAGCAAGAATCCCTCTACCCTTGATGTCTTCCTTTAGTATTCTGCCATCCACTGATGCCCTCACTCTATTCATTGGCTACAAATCCCCACTTTCCTTGCTGTATTCAGAGTTCAGTCCCCTTTCTCTCCCCAATTGCAATTGTCTTGACATCTGAATAAATTCTTTCTGATCATTTTAACAAGTGTCAGAATAATTTTGTATCAGAATTCATCTTTATTGGACAGAAATTTGGAGTGAGGTTTGGCAATTGTACACCTTTCTTCCCAAGACCAAGTTTAGTAATTCAAGTTTGGTGCTTGAAATCAGTGGTGGTTATCATATTTACACCATAGAAATCATCAAACACTACAAATCAGGGCTTCTCTCCTCTCTCCTTGACATCTCCAGTTGTTAAACATTTACCACACACTACCAGTTAGAGATGACTATAAATGGTCTCATCCCAAATCCCAGACTGGGGCTGCTGTGTAGGATTTGCATTTTTCCTATCAGTATGGTGCCCTGAGCACAACTCTATTAGCAGGTCCAGAGTCCAAATTAGGAAAAGAACTTATACAACCATCCTAGGACCCATTACTCATGTTTGCTATATCTAGGTTGATTACTCATACCCATTTCATTGTTTATTTAGAACTTGTCCCAGTGTTTTCATCTTTTAACAAAAGTATTATGCTATCTTTTGAAAGGAAAAATGTGTTTAAAAGATTTTCACTTTGTGCTTCTAGCTTCTGCCATGGTCTGGTATAATGTGTGAGACACATGTACTGTGAGCAGAATTAGAGTTCTTACTCTAACACATGCAAAAATCTGAATGATAATTTAATACATCAATAAAACAAAAATTCATAACTACTTCTTGTTAGGTTTGATCGAGCAATTGAATTGATACCCCTCCCCTGGGAACTGGCTTTCCAGGTCATTTCACTATGGACATTCCCTTTGCCTACATTTCACTTGCAGTGACCACATTCCATTGTCTCCCCTCCGGGTATGCATAAAGAAGTCTCAGGCCAGGAAAAAGCCCGCCAAAAGTCCTTTAAAAGCTGCTGACTCCTGTCACTGGGTGCTGGAGCCATCCAGGCTCAGCCACCTGGTGTGTGAATGATCGAATAAATTCATAATCCCTCACCACTCTGGCCTTGTGCGTTCCTCCTTTGGCAACCTAACACTTCCATTTTTATTTTTAATCTGAAAGATGACCAGTGACAACTCATCTCTTTTTCCAACCCTTTTTAACAGCCCTATTTCAGGCCACAGGCAGAATGCCTACTGATAAAGCAAAGTATATTTCTGCCACCATCAATCAGGGACTGGTACCTCCTTCCAGACAAGGTGTGGGAAGAGAGGCATCCCATGCTTCTAATGGCACGGGTCAGCCAGTGGTGGGCAAGTCTCATGACCCATGCTGAAGTCTTCAAGGAGCACAAAGCTGCCAGAATTTGAGAGGGAGGGTTCAGTAGCAGAGATGAAAAATTATGGCTTAGAAATGAAAAATCTAAATGAAAAACAATCTAAAACAGTCCTGCTATAGAGGGTATAATGTATCTTCAAAGGTTGGTAGTATTCTTAAGAAGACTGTACCCAAAGTCAATTTAACATAAGCAACTGCATAAAATGCATTTATATATCACTAGATAAAG
This sequence comes from Myotis nattereri, assembly GCF_964212035.1. NCBI lineage: Eukaryota > Metazoa > Chordata > Mammalia > Chiroptera > Vespertilionidae > Myotis > Myotis nattereri. The sequence continues at coordinate 24,324,137 of NC_138088.1, forward strand.
CATGACTTTTCAAAATAAAAACTTATTTACAGTAAGTTTCTACATTCTCTGTTTCAAATTTTCTTGTGCATATAAAAAAGAATCAATAGCTGTCAACATGGCTCCATTAGCCAAAGAAAAGCTTTGTACACACATGTTCAACTTTATGTCAGAATTATCAGGTGCTTGAAATAGAAAATCAATCAACTTAATTCCATAATGGTTCTTGTTTGTTTGTTTGTTTCATCCAATTTATAAAATCAAAGTAAACCTTAGGAAGATATTAAAAATGTCTTCCCCTCAAAGATTAGAAAGGAAACTAGGAGCGCTCAAATGAAAATGATGATTTAATTTTGAAATTCAATAGCTGTCTTTTGAACATACCATCTTTCATAAGTAAAGAGTGTTTTGATGGTATTTCTACTTTTAATTAGATAAAATTTTATTCTCTAATATATTGGAAAGAAATTGATAAGGAAAATAGTTTTGCCATATTTAAATTTGGTGAAACAACCAAAAGGATTATGGAAACAACTTTTGCATTATAAAATATTAATCATTCACAGATATTTTATTTTTAAAAATAGGCTTTGAATGGATCTCTTATATAGGTTCATCAATAAAATAAAACAATTTGATGGTCAGTAAATATTTTTAAAGAAATATAATTTTAATGATTTTTCAGCACTACTCTCACTCTTGAAAATCTCCCAGTTTGGATGATAAATTACATGATCACTTAGCCATATCCCATCCCTGAAAAAAGTGAATGGAATTTTCTATTTAGGACCAAGGGTGGAACAATAGAGAATGTAGAAACCAGCATTATTCTCATCTTTTCCTTTTGGCCTATGCTCATACTTAGATTCCTTTTCCTTTAAAACATTCATTTTTGAGTGCTCAATGTAGTTGGGCCTGGGAACAGGCTGGGGGGAAATGGAATAAGCTGAAAGTAAATTATCATTCTATTCCATAGAAACCATCTGGCAATAACATTTAGCATATTTATTGCACCACTCATCATACAAAGGTTTACTTTTACTTTTTTATCATTTTCTTCTCTTTAGCGAGAGACAAAACAACTGGTTGACCACAAATTTTGCCTTTCTAAACTCCTGCCCTCACATCTTGCATGACTAAGTATAATGAATGATAAATTAGCCAGTGGCTTTATTCACTCCATTGAGCAACTGCTCAACTGAATGACAAATAATTAGCAATAGTTTTCTGTTTTAATATTGCCAAAACAATGAGTAAAAGAATGAGTTCCTTTGAAAAGTTGTAAGTTCTAAGTTTGAATTCAACATTTTGGCAAGCTGTGTTATGGGTTATGTTGTTATGTTATGCTATGCTATGCTATGCTATGTTATATATTATGTTGTATTATGCTGCTGTGTTGTGATGTGATGTGATGTTATATGGAAGATAACTCCTAGTACCTCAAAATGTGACCTCATTTGAAAATAGGGTCTTTAGAGGTATAATTAGCTGAGGTCTTAGTAGAGTAGGGTAGAATCTTAATCCAATATGACTGTTGTCTTAACAAGAAGAGTGTAATTTGGACACAGACACATGTAGGGAGAATGCCTTGTGAAGACAGAGGCAGAGATTGAAGTGATACAGCTGTAAGCCAAGGAATGTCATGGGTTGCCGGTGGGCCCAAGAAGCTAGGGGAGATGCATGAAACAAACTCTTTCCCAGAGCCCTTAGAAGGAACCAACTCTGCTGACACTTTGATTTCAGACTTCTAGCCTCCAGAGCTGTGAAACAATACATTTCTGGTTTTAAGCCATCCAGTTTGTGGTACTTCGTTGTGGCAGTCCTAGGAATGAATATACTACCTAAGCCACTGGTCCTCGGTTCCCTAGTGTGTATAATGAGGGCACTAGTAATATCCACTCTCAGGCTTGTGGCAAAATTAAAATAGTCAGTTTCAGGAAAGCACTAAATTCATGATGCAGACACCACTGAAGTGAGAGAACAGTCCACAATTCCCCTTCTCTGAGACCTTCTGAGGAACACCCACGAAGGCCAAACATCTCTCCTGGGAATTCAGAAGCTCTGGTCACTCCCTGCTGTGCACCTGGTCTGAGCCACCTCTTCCTCTGTGCACTAAGAGCAGAGAGAGGCAGTCTGCAGGATGAAAGGAGAGAAGCAGAAGCCTCCCAGGGAGAAAGGGAGAGGATGCCTGAGTGATGGGTACAGGCTTTTGCATTCTTGCTTCACATCCCTTCCTCTGGGCTGTGTGCATTCTGTACTCCTTCACTTCCTGTGCATCCTCTCTGTTGCTGGGAAGAACTCAATATCAAGGTAAAGTATAAATACATACAATGACACGATAATAGAGCGTAAGGGATAGAAATAAGATATGAGAGACAGTGGTGAGGGAGAGACTGAGAGTCACACTGTTTTTTGTATAGTTCAATTAAGTCATCCAAACCCTGGACTCAACTCCACTGAAACACTACCAGAGCTATAATCATTGCATATTAGAGACTTTGCTTCTATTGACTTTCAAAAGAAAATAGTGATATGACCTAGAAAGGTGACTGTTTCAAAAACACATAAACAAAAAGCAGCCTTGCCGAAACCGGTTTGGCTCAGTGGATAGAGCGTCGGCCTGCGGACTGAAGGGTCCCAGGTTCGATTCCGGTCAGAGGCATGTATTTGGGTTGCGGGCACATCCCCAGTAGGAGATGTGCAGGAGGCAGCTGATCGATGTTTCTCTCTCATCGATGTTTCTAACTCTCTATCTCTCTCCCTTTCTCTCTGTAAAAAATCAATAAAATATATTTAAAAAAAAAAAAAAGCAGCCTTCTTTTTGAACCAGGATGAATTCCTGGCTCTGGGTGAATTCCAGTATTCTAAAAATAAAACAGCTACATTCACTGATTTATTTGATCAGTCAAAGCCAGATAAATAAAATCTGTCTCAAGTCAAGGTTTCCTATGTGTTTTGTTTTGTTTTTACCCTATAGTAATCAGTCAACAAAACCCTAACCCCTTGCCAAGGATCACCCAATCTCAAGAAATCCATTCTCTGTGAACTCTTCATAAATAACTGAAAAGCAAATTATGGAAGTAAATGTTTGTTGAAACCCTTTACTCTTAGTTGAGGCCACATAAACCTTAGGCAATGCTGTGGAGCAGCAGAAAGGCTAAATGGCCAGCATTATCAAAAGGAAAATGCAAACCATAAAACCATAAAGTCGATGAGGAATTCTAGAATCAATACACATGGAGGAGGGCCAGTGCTGTGCCAGGCATGTGGGCAGTACCACTCAGACGCCTGTGCCCAGAGTGAAAAATGAACGGCTTACAGAACAATACAAGGTGATTATGACCAAGGAATTGTACTGACTGGAGCTTTTCAAAAGTTACACTCTGTCTTGATCAGTTTTTTATTCTCCAGAGAGCCTAGCAGAGTGTTAGCCCCAAGATGTTGCTTAATGATCCCTATAGAATCAAAGGGAATTTTTAGTTGGGATGTGTGCTACTTGACTTATGCAATTTAATTGGGTGGTTGAAATTAAAACGGTTGCAGAACCAACTAAATTTAATAAAATCCCATATGGCCTGTATCTCTGGCCTCCAAGCCTTTCAAGGAAGAAATGAGAGTAAGTTTGAAATAGGTAAGAGCACCATTCAGTTTGGAGTCACAATCATTCACAAAGCTTTTGAATATTAGACCTTTGATGGTATCCTCACATGAGGTTAGACATGGCTACTAGATACTCTGACAAGGTAGAATAAAGAAGACAGACATTATACAACTTTATGTTTGTGTCTCTTTACTAAACCAGCTCTGAGTACTATTTTTATAAATACAGTAGTTCCTCCCCCCCCCAATTGGCAGGGGATACATTTCAAGACCCCCAGTGGATATTTGAAACCACAAAAAATAATGAACTCTGTATACAAGGGTTGTCAAAAGTAGATCTACAGTTGTGAAACAAATAAATAGAACAATAATTAATAAATAAGAATATAAGAATAAACTGTTTTATGAACTCACAACTGTAAACCTACTTTTGCCCACCCCTGTATAATATGTTTTTCCCTACACATACATACATTTTCACTTAAAGGAAACATTTCACAGCTTTTCTTTAGTATATTCAAATTACCAACTTCACTACTCTTGCACTTTGAAGCCATTAGGAAGTAAACACAGGCACTTGAACACAGGCACTGTGATACTACCAAAGTCAGTCTGATAACCTAGACATCTGCTAAGTGATTAATGGGCTGATAGCGTACACACCATGAATATCTAGACACAGGCATGATTCATGTCCCTGGCAGGATAAAATGAGATGGCAAGAGATTTCATTATGCTACTTAGAATGGCACTCAATTTAAAACTTATGAATTGTTTATTTCTGGAATTTTCTACTTAATGTCAGACCACCATTGACTGTGGGTAACTGAAACCACAGTCAGAGAAACTGCAGATAAGGGGATTACTATACTGAAATTATCTTATGAGTAGCCAGAAGGTTCAAATCAATTATATATAAATATTTATATTATAATATCTACAATACTCGTTAGTAATTCCAGTAGCATTAGAAAAAAGCAGTGGCTCTGTGAGGACCTTCTCAATCATAAAATCAGATCTGTCCAGGCCAGGGAGTTCTCCATCATAGGAGCCAAACACCCACCGTATCCAAGCAAAAAAAAAAAAAAAAAAAAAAAAAAAAAAAAGTACCTTAAAGGAACTATGGCTTTTTCTCTGAAACCTCAGGGTTAGCACAGTGCTGGTCACATAGCTACTCACTCTAAAAGCCAAGCACATCCACATGCCCACAGCTTCCTTCTGAAAAGCAGCCATGGGAGATGATTTCTGCCTACGTTGCCATGCTGTGCTTCATGAGACTCACTATCAAGGCCAAACCTACAGGAGACTCACTGTCATGGCCAAGGCTAACTGGTCCAGGGGTCAGTTCTGAGACCTGCCACCCACAAAGGCCAGCAGAAGTCTATGGAGTAAACCGAAAGAAGAACCTCACCAGGAGAGACGCTCTGTATCCACAGTGCGCAACTAAATCAGTAAACTTTGCAGGGTGTTTCAATACCTCCAAAAGATTCAGAATCAAGAGAGTAATATGGAAGCCAAGGCATACAGAGAAAAGTTAGTAAGGCGAGGTCATGAAACAGCAGAAACCACAAGTCAGAGAAGAGAGTAGACAAAGAAGATACTCAGTAGCAGATAACAAAATCTCCATAGAAATTGAAGAAAGTAAACTTATTCAGAAATATAAATAAGTCTGAGGGAACGAGAATAAGAATGACTATTGTTACGTGTTGAATTTTGTCACTGGAGTGTTCATATGTTGAAGTCCTAACCTTCGGTACCTTGGAGTTTGACGACCTTATTTAGAGATACAGTCTTTATAGAGGTAATCATGTTAAAAAGTGGTCAGTAGGGTATGGTGTTAATTTGATGTGACTGGTCTCCTAATAAAAAGGGGAAATTTGGAGGCTGACATGCACATAGGGAGAACACCATGTGAAGATAAAGGAAGAGGCTGGGGTGATGCTTCTACAAGCCAAGGAATGCCAATGACGGCAGGCAAACCACCAGCAGCGGGGCAAGAGGCATGGAGCAGATTCTCTCTCATGGTCCTCATAGGGAGCAGCCTTGCCAATACTTTATCTCTGATTTCCAGCCAGCAGAGTTGTGAGACAATAAATTTCTGATGTTTAAGCCACCCACTTTACAGTGCCTTTGTAAGGCAGCCCTAGCAAACTAACCAGGATACCTGGACACACTGTTGAATCAGAAACATCTGCTCAGTTTTATGGGGCCAACTGTTTGGCTACTGGGCTGACTTTGTCTTCTCCCTTGCTCATGTACCCCCACAATAACCCCCATCACCTTAGATAACCTGTGCTTGTCTGTTCCCTGAAACCTGAATGAACTAGGCTAACCCAGTGGGAGTTCAGCAATGCTTAGGAATGAGTAAATGAAGCAGTTGGAAGCTAAGAAGCTGCTGCTTTGGGATCCTCAAATTAGAGGATCAGGAAATTTGAAACAACTTTCAAGAGAGCTTCAGGGAGTAGCATCCAGCCAGCAACCTTAACCACTTGGCAGAGCTGAAGGAGAATAACAGGTGAAGCCAAGAAGCCTACATCCTGACAGGCTTTCTGCTGGGGGAACGATCAGGTCTCTCAGCCACTGGCTGTTCCCATTCAAGCCACTCTCTGCAATAGAACAGTCCTAAAGGAAACAGAGTCCAATTTCTACAATCCAGGGTCTGCAGTGCAACAAATACTCAAGAAATCAGTATTATCTCCGAAGGAAGCTTTCTGGTTACCCAAAACAGTTGCTTTAAGGTGGCCCAGGGACAATATTACGTGGGTACTTTGTGTGTTCTTTTAGTCTTCACTCTTTCTCAGAGCTCATTCTTTTACATCCTGGATTCACTGGCTGCCTGGTGTGAGGAAAGATCTGGCACATGTCCCGATTCAGCCATCTGTGCCTTCTCTCCCCCACGAAGGTGAGAATACATCAAAATAAATTATTTCGAAAGCACATTCTCTTCATTCAAGTCCTACTTCAAAACCTCACAATAGAGGGCACCACCAGGATTCTCATTCTTGGCAGCAGCTGAATGGGCTGCAGAAAAATGTGCTCAGTGGTTGCTCAGAGAGAAAGGAAGACCTGGGGTGAAAGCTCTCCCAAGTGTCGGAGAAAGACAGAGCCAGGGCCAAGGCTGCCTTCTAGGTGGTCACACCGCACTGCTTGTTAGTCACAGTGAATGGGATGATTCCAATTCAGCCCTGGGCAAGGTGGCAACTGAACATGTGAGTTTACTTGCTGTTAATTAAATGTTTAACATATATATTTTTCTATTTAAGCCAGTTTTAATTTACGTTATCCTTTTACACAATTATCTTGAATAGGCTTTCCAGTAGAACATGAACGAAACTAACAATTTTTGAGTACTTTCCTTCTACCAGCTAGACAATATAATGGGCTCACAGTCTATCTCCTTTTACCTTCACAACATCCTTGTGAGATTAAGACTTTTATCTTCATTATAAGAGAAATGAACAAGCTCAGAAAGGTTAGGTAACTCAGCTAGGGTTACACAGGTAGTAAGTAGGCAAAAAGAGCAAGATTTAAACCTAGGCTCTTAGTATTACACTCTCCTGGAAATAGAGGATGTTTTTCAGTATCAGAAAAGAGAGATTATATGGATATAGTAATTAAAACATCTCCTTTATCATTAATTTTTTACATTTCTGGGTAAATCAATTAGCACCACTATCAGAATGTGAGAGTTAAAAATTTCTAGAATTACTATGTCATATTTATTGCTAATTAATATAAATCCCATTTTAGAATTGTAGCCAATAGAATTATTATTTAGGGATCCTCTGGTCCCACAAAATCCACTTTTTAAACTAGTCTAGGCTAAAAGGACTCTCCTATAATCTCTAAATAATATTTACAAATTTCATAGTGTTCAATTGAGAAAATAATTATAAAAATAAAATATAAACTTGGTGATACTTTTAAATAAATTAATTACATTAAATTCTATAAACATTTGAAAAATTAGTAGTAGTTATGTGAAAAAGGCATGTCACTTATTTCATCTACAGACACTGGTTGGTTTATACATAGATTCAAGAAGTCTTAGAAATCTCCTCAGTTTGTCCAAGGAAGCCACTAGGTTAGGAAGCTCTGATTTGGGCCAGTTCCATAGATGGAGACAGATGAGCCCAGAGGAGAAAATTATGTGCTCAAGGTCAGTTACAAAGACAAGAGTAAAATTTTAATCCTCTGACTTGCACATAAGTGGTTTTTTTTCCCATTTAAAAACAGCCCACCTAATTGACAGAAGGTAAATTATTCATTTACACTGTTTTTTCCTAAAGCATTAACAGTAGGGAGAACAAATTCAGGTATGCAAAAGTACACATTTATTTTTTCTAAACCTGAATGTAATGTCAATCTTGAATCCTTATTCAATCAGGGATAAAAATGTTAACCGTAATCAATTCTGAGTAAACTCAGTCAATTCAGGATTGCCCTCTTCTTTAAGGGTTGTACCTGCTGTAAGGGCGATGGGAGCGAGGGCAACCACACAATGCCAAAACTTTTGAGATGTCTGGTGTCTGAATGTCATCCATCCACACCATCTGTCTCTGAGAGGTAACTCAACCCTTTAGTCCCAGGATGTCATTCCTTCCATGCTGCCACCACTGAGGCTGATATCTATTTCCACCACGTCCCTGGTCACACTGCCCCTGCCAAATTCCAGTCTTACTTCCCTTTTCCCAATCTTGAAGACTCCTAGTCCTAGGGTCCACTGATTTTCCCAACCTTGAAGACTCCTAGTCCTAGGGCGCACTGATTTTCCCAACCTTGAAGACTCCTAGTCCTAGGGCCCACTTATTTTCCCAACCTTGAAGACTCCTAGTCCTAGGGCGCACTGATTTTCCCAACCTTGAAGACTCCTAGTCCTAGGATCCACTGATTTTCTCACAGTTCTCCTATGCCTTCTTCAAGGTCAGGGCAAAAGTTTAGCCTCTTGTACCTTTTATCTTACTATTACTTCTGCCCTGGGTTCCAAAACTGTATTAATTACTCTGTATTTTTCCACTCATTCTTTCTGTGGTCTCCCTTCCCTAAACCATACAGAAGACAGGCAATTGTGAAAATACATCTCTAGATTTTGCTATATTTTGCTCTGTGGTGACTAAAGTAATTAGTATCATTGTTAAAATGTCTTCCATGTAAGTCATCATCTTTTATGTTAATCACTTCCCATAATACACCTAACATAATTTTTAGCTCCCCCCAAAAAAAGCATGAAAGATCTGCAAGACAAAAGTATAATCATTTGCAGTAAAAATGATAGCAAAATGGGTTCCACTCACGATAGAAGAGGAGACTCATATCGGTGTAAACTGATACCTTACGTATAGTTAAGGTGTAAAAATTGCACAGAATAATAAGTACTCTCCAACTGTTTTAAATGGCAGCTTAAGTTGCCTCTCTTAATTGTTCTCTAAAAGTTCCACTTACTCAACATTCCTTCAGTATGGCATGGCCTGAAATAGTCACCATCAATGCACTGGATAATAAGGTCGAGTCATTGCCTCCAGAAAACCCTCAGCTTAATGAGATCGAATCTAATGTCAGCAAAGCTTTCTGGTCTAGGAATAAAAGTAGAGTCCAATATCCTCAATAACCCAAGTTTCCTATCCTGGTCTCCATTGCATTTAATGAACTTCTAATCACTCTTGCCAAGTCAAAAAGGAACCTCACATGTGCTGAAACACCAACCTTTCTCACCTACTACCATCACCAATAACTGTGTGCCACGATGATGAGGTCCCTGTGAAGGGCAGCTCCCCTGCACCAGCTTGCTACAAGTTCCAAAATTATTGCAATTAGTCTCCTTACGACTAGCATATTGAATGTCACTAGATTTTAAACAAATGTATAATCTGAAAGGTTTACTATTATACAAGTCATTATTAAGCTATGAAATTCCCAGTTAAAATTAAGTGATCTAACTAGCTGCATTCGGAAAAGAGAGAAAATGCACCATGAAAGGCAGCAAATTAGGAGCTACAGCAGCAGGCACAGTGGAAACACATAATGAGAGGAAGCACAGAAGAGAGGTGCAATTTTGAAAGGAGTGGAGGGAGAGATGAAAGAAGGATAGCATAAGATGGGAATTAAATGGTCAAAGAGAAACTTGGCCTAACTCTCTTAAATAGAACATAAAGTAACATAACTGACTTTTCAGGTCAATCCCAGAGTGAGCAAGAACCTCTCTTGAGAGAGGAATGAAGACTGGTCTCCTATATTGAAATTCATGGCCAGAATCATCAATTATAAAATGATTAGCAGTGTTGGATGATGTAACAAATCTGCCCTCCTGATGATTCATTTTATCCATAGCTAAGGAAGCAGCTCAAACATTTAATGAAATGATAAAAGGATGATTGCAAAGGTACCTGAATCTAAACATAATATTTCAGGGATGTTCATACTAGTGCAATAAACAGCAGATCCATTATTTTCCTTGATCTGAACACTGAACTCTGATTAGTGTAGCTATCTTAGTTCATTTGGGCTATTATAACAAAACTAGGGGCCCGGTGCACGAAATTCGTGCACTGGGTGGGGGGAGTGGGGGGAGAGTGTCCCTCAGCCCAGCCTGCCCCCTCTCACATACTGGGAGCCCTCAGGCATTGACCCCCATCACCCTCCGATCGCCTGATCGGCCCCTTGCCCAGGCCTGACGCCTCCGCCAGAGGTGTCAGGCTTGGACAGGGGACCCCCATCTCCCCCTGATCACTGGCTCTGGCCCCCGCCCAGGCCTGAGGCCTCTGGCCCAGGAATCATGCCTGGGCAGGGGACACCCATCTCCCTCTGATCGCTTGCTCCACCCCCCGCCCAAGCCTGACGCCTCTGACCCAGGCTTCAGGCCTGGGCAAGGGGACCATCATATCCCCCCAATCCCCGGCTCCGCCCCCCACCCAGGCCTGATGCCTCAGCCAGAGGAGTTGACCCTCATCACCCTCCGATCACCAATCACTGGATCGGCCCCTTGACCAGGCCTGAGGCCTCCAGCAGAGGTGTCAGGCCTGGGCAGGGGACCCCCAGCTCCCCGCGGTTGCAGGCTCTGCCCCTGCCCAGGCCTAACGTCTCTGGCCTAGGCTTCCGGCCCAGGCAGCAGGGACCTGCAGTGGCAGTGGGGGGCGCCGCGATCGTGGGCTTCGCTTTAGGCCCAGGCAAGGGACCCCTAGCTCCTGGGACTGCCAGCTTCGACCGTGCCCAGCTCCCATCGCTGGCTCCACCCCTACTTCCTGCTATCACTGGCCAGGGAGGCAAAGGCGCCTGATTCTCTGATCATGGCTGGGGGGCAGGGCAAAGGCGGCCCCAGGGCCGCCTTTGCCCTGCCCCCCAGCTCTTAGCTCCCCCCTGGGTTTCCAATCACTGTCAGTGGCAGGGGGCTTCTTCCTGCTTTCCCTTTCGCCTCCCTGCATTGTGCCTACATATGCAAATTAGCCGCCATCTTGTTGGCAGTTAACTGCCAATCTAAGTTGGCAGTTAACTGCCAATCTTAGTTGGCAGTTAATTTGCATATAGCCCTGATTAGCCAATGAAAACGGTATCGCCGTACGCCAATTACCATTTTTCTCTTTTATCAGTGTAGATACCATAGTATAGGAGGCTTCTAAATAACAGAAATTTATTTCTCACAGTTCTGGAGGCTGAGAAGTCCAAGATCAAAGTACCAGCAGATCTGATGTCTGGTGAAGGCCTGCCTCCTGGTTGTTAGCTGGTGCCTTCTCACTGTATCCTCTTATGGTGGAAAGGCCAACTCAGCTCCCTATGGTCTCTTTTTATAAGGACACTAATCCCTTTCATGAGGGTTGCATCCACATGACCTAATTACCTCCCAAAGGCCCCACCTCCAAATACATCTCATTAGGGATTAATTTTTAACATATGAATTTTGGGGAAGACACAAACATTAAGCCCATAGCAGCAGCCTAAGGTAGTATTTGGTTTCTTAACTAAAACCTCATGGCAGCATCTCAGACTCAACCTCTGGTCACCAAAATCCTCAAGAACTTTCTACACTAACTTCCATCAAGTCAAGTATCTTCCATCATGTAGTTGGGCAAGCTTACCTTTATTTGTTTGACCTTTAATTTGAATACAATTCTATATACTGTGTCGGTTAAATGTAGCTTTTCCAGTTTCAGCTCATTATTTTAAACTTTAATTCTATCAGCTCTATATTTCCTGATCTCCCTACATTTGTGTTACCCGACACTGGCCAATTATGCCTTCTACGTTTACCTTAGCAGGATAAAGCCAAGGACAGAACTCTGTGGCACAAAACCAACAACTTCTTTCCAGGCTTAAAATTATCAAAATTAACAAGTTATATATGCACCTAACATTATTCTCAACCATCCCCAAGGAGGAGGAGGATGAAGGTCATAAAAATGATGATGATGATGATGATGTTGATAATCCCTTATATTAATCATGTGTCAAGCCCTATGCCAACTGTTTTAAATGTAATATCTAGCTTAATTCTACAACAATCATATTGGGTAGTTGTAGTTTCAAATATTATCCCCAGATTACATTTGAGAAAACAGAAGAAGGCTTAGAGGCGTTATAAAGCTTGCCCAAGATTAGACAGTAAGTGATAAAGCTGGAATTTTAAAAGCCAGATCATCTGCCCCAGAGCCCAATTCTTAACCACTCCATTCTGCTGTTTGCAAGGCTTTATTGAGCCCTTCTGAAATCAAGATATAAAAGGGGCCAAAGGTAGGATGTGAAAAACAAATGATCTAGAAGAAAGGTCCTTGCCCTCCAGTAACTTACAATCCTGCTGCAAGGACAAGCCTTATAAACTAAGCTATTTTAGAACAAAAGAGTTTATTGGTGCTAAACAATGTGAATCAGAACGAAGCTTTGCTTTCGGTTCAGTTGTCCAACTTTAAGGTTACAGACTGGAACTTTATAAACTCACACAGAAAAGGACAAAGAAAAATGAATAGGCCACTCCCTATGAGGATTCAGTAAAGGAGGCTGGCTTTCTCCTTTCTCTCTACAGACCCTGGCCTGGCCCTGGGCTGCTTTGCCCTGGGAATAATGGAGGGGGCGGGGGGAGATAAATGAAGCCCATAACTCCCTCCTACTGACTATTCATACACTGCTCCGGGACAGAGCTTCTCTCAGAAAAGTCCTACAGAACCAGTCATTGAGTTTTCCTCAACTAATATCTGAGATGCAGGAACCACAATGCCCACCAATGAGTCTTCAAAGTTCCAATCAAGCAGAAAAATATAGCCACTAAAGTTAGTGGCTTGAATTCTTCAAGACAGATGCCATAACTAACCTCCAAATTAAATGTTATCAAGTTCAAAAATCTCATTACCAACCAGTTTATCAATTACTATCTCAGTGCCCAAAGATAACAAGTTATTCATGGTCTGTCATCCCAATTGTTTTCAGCAAGTAAATGAGAGAAAGTGCCTTCAGAAAGATTCATCTCTAACTCCCATTGTATGACCTGGGGCAGTAATCAGGCCACCTCCAAACTACTGAGGTGGTCACATGAGATGATTAATGGGAAATTGTCTTGGAACCTGAGAGATATAAAAACAAAGTTGTTACTCTCATTATATGTTTGGGAACAAATTGTTATCTATATTAGAATTAGTCCCATATGATATGCAAAATGCTTCCTAATCAAGCCATCTACTTCATGAATCTCAGCTCTTCCTTTTACTTTCTCACTCCTACCTCTCCTACACTCCAACACTCCATAGCCACATATCCCGCAGTGCTTTTTTTATGCCTCTATTCCATTGTGTTGGCAAAGATATGCTGCTAAAGAGGCCAAATATCACTCTTAAAATTTTTTATATTAAAACATACAGGAAACTTGATTCTCATTTATTTCTCATTATCTGACTTTACTGCCCTAGGCAAAATATCTTAATAGCCAAACATTTGCAAAATGCCTTTACTTTTATGCCCTTGATTCCAACCAATTGCTTTAGAATATTTCTCCATGTCTTTAATAGTATCAAATCCAATTAACTGAACTGTTAATTTTTGTTAAGATGGAATAATCAGAACACTTTGCTGAACTATTATAAATCATAAACTAAGAAGAGCAGTCCTGTGGACAAGAAAATGTTAGAAATTTCTCCTCCTGCTCCTTTCATTAGAGAGTTATTACAGTGATGGGAGGAGGCTGGATTAAAAAAATCACCAAATGGGGGTTTAGGAAATATCTGTGAAACTTTCTCTGAAATAAGTTTAACAACTTTGTCTAACATTCTTGGTCTTGTGGATGTTAAGTGTTTAATAAAATCTCCTAGGTCTTTGAGCCAGAAACCCTAGACATCTTTCACAATATCCCAGGACCCAAAGAAGTCATGACAATTGAAAAGGGCCTTGTACCAGCACATGCTGTCTGCACTTCCTGCAAATCCTGCTACCCTCTTTACTTGCAAACTCCCATTCTCCTTGAAAAAGTATAACCGGACAACCAAGGGGTCCAAGCTGCCTGTCACTACTTGAGCCAATTAAGCAGAGATAAGGTTGAATCATATATGAGCATTTACTCCAATAATGCCAGCAGTATGGGAGAGCAGCAGGTCATCTACAAAAATCTGCTCTGACCCTCCCCTCAGACCCCCGACCCCTCCTCCCCCCCCGACCCCCCACCATAAGCCAGCTGCTTATATTGGGTAGGAGGCAAAGACTGCATGGGAGAGTAAGAATTACAGGCCTGGGAAAGTAGGCACCATGTCATTGTTACAGGTTACAGGCAATGTGGGCTTGGGGGAGGAAGGGGTCACAAAGGGTGGCCACCTCCGGGACTAGATTGGTTCATCCACGAGGTTGTATGTCTTTCCACAATGGTACACAGTTCTTGAGAAAAGAGGAAGGACTGCATTCCGATGTTAGCTCCCATGTTCCCAGGCATACAACTCTCAGCCAGGTTAGAATGTGCTCTCTAATCAGAACAGATCACGGTAAACAGAGCATGATTAATATTTCTTATCATTGTAGCTAGTCCCCAATATTCTATTTCTGCCCCTAACAGAAGCAGCTGAGCCATCGCACCCTTGAGCATCTCTCCTGACACTGCATCATGCATGCAAGGCTCTGGCTTCACGGGCACCATGACAATTACAAAGTTTATCTATTTCAACACTTTTAAATTGGAACTATTTGTGTAGACAAATCTTCCATAGACTTTGGATCCTGTTTACTCATCTTTGATCCCGAAATCTCCTAACACAGCACCTGACAACTAGCATCTGGAGAAAATATTTGTTTACACATCAGAAAAAAAATGTCTGCTAGGCTCTTGAATAAGTAGTAACCTCAGGGATATCTCTTTAATTCCAAAACCTACACAAGCTTGAAATCTTTTAAATGGAAGTCTAATTACTACTTCAGTGTGTCATGCCCTTTTCAGGGTAAAATTCCCAGATGCCCCAAAGGTGTGGAAAGATTCCCAAACCTTTTGTTTTATCACCTACCTGCATTTTCCTCTGCATATCGTGATCGCTAGTGGATGTGAAATTGACTAAGAGAAAAAGAAGGTACTGTAATTGACTCAGGAAAATTACCACTAAAACGTCAGCCTTTAAGATACACTGCAGTGCAGCACAGCTCTCTTTTTTCATTGTTAGAGTAAATTAATCATCTCAAGCTATTTACAAGGCTCCAAATATTGCCCTGAGATGACAAACCTCTCACTGATACAAGGGTCAGGTGACTTCCAGCAAAGCCGTGCAGTTTATAAACTCATCAGCCAGTGGAGGAAAAAAATTGCATAAAATAGATATAGATATAGTCATATTTCAAGAGAATCCTTTTCTACCTCCACTTACTGATGCATATCTTCAGCACAGGAATATTTAATATATTATATTCATCAAATTTAAAAGCTGACAGACTCATAAAGCTGTTCACTTATTGTAATTATTGGTTTGCCCTTCAATTGTCTTCCTAGACTGGGGGCTCTTTGAAGGCAAAAACAGTGCTTGCTAATCTTTATATCCTCTCCTAATACCTTGCCCTGACATACCAAGCACTTGAAAATGTGCTGTAATAAATCAGAATGTATCCATGATCAATTCTAAAATAGCTAATTTTATTAACAGTTCTTGTATTTTTCTGAGGGGCAATTTCATTCAGTTCACGCAACAATACTTCGATAATTCTTTGGTTACCTCCATTTTAGAGAAGAAGAAACTGAAACCAAAAAAGGTAAGTAACTGGCCCTGGCCAGTGGCTCAGATGGTTGGGGGTTTGATTCCTGGTCAGGGCACATATCTAGGTTGCAGGTTCGATCCCTGGTCGGGGCGAGTACTTGAGGCAACTGATCTATGTTTCTATCTAGCTATCTCTCCTCCCTTCCTCTCTCTATAAAAATCAACAAAAACATACAACATACTTTGGGTGAGGATTTTTTTTTAAAGTTAAGTAACTGGCCCAAAGCCACATAGCCACATGTTTTCTAAGCTCATGCATGTGTTTAACCACTCTCTTATCCTATATAATAAAAGCATAATATGTAAATCGACCGAACAGCAGAACTACCGGTAGAACGACTGGTTGCTATGATGTGCACTGACCACCAGGGGGAAGACACTCAATGCAGGAGCTGCCCCCAGCCTGCAGGCCCCAGGCTGGCCAAAGCAGGGGAGGGGAGGATGAGAGGGGCTGATCACCCTGCAGGTCACCTCACAGATCAGTGCTGATCACTGGCAAGGCCTAGGGATCCTACCCATGCACGAATTTTGTGCACCGGGCCTCTAGATACCTCTATAAATTCCTAGACACCCAACTCCGCAATTTCATCCAGGTGCTTGAAACTAGGTAAGCCAGGCTAAAATAACTTCTGTAGCCATATTCCAGCGGTTTTCATAATAGAGGTTTATCCCTTAGGTAACTTTGGAGGCTTTTGGAGAGGCAGGGTCACAATATGGAAGAAGCCTTGGAGCTCTCTGCCTGACCCCCAACCTGCAGGCAGAGGAAGAGAATGGGTATCTGTACATCACTTTCACTCACATCCTATTGGCTAGGATTCAGTCATGTGACCACACCAACTTACAGAGCAGGCTGGGAATGTGCTTCAGCTGTGAGCCCAGAAAAGGTACATATTGGTAAGCACTAATAGCCTCTATCCAGGAAACGAGGGGCCTAACAAGGCACACCCAGCATCAGGAGACTTCAGAATCTCAGCAGTAAGAGGCTTTTCTCCTCAATTATCCTGCAGGCTTTCTGTTTTCCAGGCTCACCCTCAACCACTCTGCTCCTTTAGCAACTGCAGCTTCTCCTACTGCCCTGTGCTGATGTAACCTGAAGAGATATACATTTAAATCTCTATAATACAGGCCTATGTCAATTATCTTTTGAGAAAAAATTTATTCAAAATGGATCTCTTGTCCTACAAATGTATTAGGACATGCCATTTCCACTGCATAAAGCTGCTTCCCTTCAGGAAGAATTCATTTCCAGGTTAGTCTTAAAAAGCAAATTCTCTAAATACACTTAAAATTGTAACATTGTATTTATGGAAACTGTATTTACAATAAATTAGGATCATAGATTTTGGTAAAGCAAAGTTAATCTATGGTGCATTGAATGCCAAATACAAGTTATACTCCATTCATTCATTCAGTAAACATGTACTAAACACCTGTTATGTTTTCTTTCATCCTAAACATAACAGCCAAAGACTAAGCCTCAATAGATGCAGCACAGTTATGTGTGATGAAAAGATTAGATAGTATTCCATAAGACAACCTTGGATCAAAAATCTGCATCTGTATTCTTACCCAGAAAGTGTCCCCAGACCTCAGCAAATCTGGAAGAACACGTTCAAGTTGCATTCAGTTCTGTCTGTCAGATATGGACAGAGGGTCATTCCCTATTATCACAGGGCCTCAGAATGATGCAAATGAACCACAGAAACAAACGCATTTTCTGAATTCCCTGCAGTTTACTATTTCCCCAACACAGTTAACAACTGGTTCTTACTTCCCTAAGACCCCAAAACTAGCAATCAAGATTGAGTACACTGAGATTGCCAACAATGTACCCTAGCCTTCTGTGAATAATGGATTGTAGAGTCCATTGGAGTTGGACTGCCTGAGCTCAAATCCCAGCTTCTGCCAGTTACTCACTTTGAAACAATTGAGGAATTTAAATGTGGGTTGAGTATTACTAGATAATATTAAAGAATTATTGGTCCTTTTGTTAGATATGATAATGGCATGAGAGGTTTTTTTTTTTTGTCCTTAAACCTTAGAAAAGAAATGGTAGTGTTTGGAATTTGCTTTAAACTATTCTCGTTTAAAAAAAAATAGGGAAAGAGAGAAGAGCAAGTAAAACAAGATTGGCAACATGGTAATAATTGTTTAAGCAGGGTTACAGATACCTTATACATTATATTATCGATTCTACTATTCTCTCTACCTTTGGGTAAGTTTAGCAATTGCAAATTTAAAAATTGTAAAATTTTAAAAATTTAAATTAAAGAAATAATACTCACGATGACTCCATTCTTCAAATTCATTTTATATATATTCCACTCTTTCATTTTTAAAAAAATGTTTATCGAATTTTAGAGAGAGGAAGGAAGAGGGATAGAGAGATAAACACATCAATGATGAGAGAGGAACATCATCAATCAGCTGCCTCCTGCACACCCCCTACTGGGGATCAAGCCCACAACCTGGGCATGTGCCCTGACTGGGAATGGAACCTCTTGGTTCCTGGGTCAACACTTAACTGCTGAGTCACACCGGCTGCTGGGTTCCACTCTTTTCTATGAATGAGGAGGAATATAAGACAATTAGGGGGGCTAGCAATCTGAATCTGTGCCAGTAACCAGTATTCTGACGCACATTCTTGCTAGTATAATTAAGGTTAAGCCCCATTCTTATCTGTAAAGCTTGTCCAGCCTTGCAGAACCTGTTTCCCAGAATACTCCCATTTTACAAAGGCCATAAACCATGAACCATACAGAACCCCCGAAGGGGGGTGGCAGCGCTGGTGCCAGCCAGGCCAGGCCTTTGGGTGTAATCTCACTTCCCCCATCTCAACATATGGGGAGCTGCAAAGCCCATGAAAAGTCCGGAAGCTTGGTCCATATTTGGGGGAACAAGAAACTAAGGGGATAAAATGAAAGCTTCCTCCACATTCATCACTCGGGCTCTGGAGAATAACTCCCCTGAGTCACCGCACTAGTGCATCTGCAAATAAAGAGCTTTCCCTGAATCTTTCAAGTACTCGTTGTGTGTCTTCCGGTTGCCTGGTAATTTCTGCAACAGGAAAACTTAAGCTCCTAAGGATTATATCATTCTAATGGTTTCTGAGCATTGCTGGTCATCAAAGTATCTGAAATTTTATATTTAGGCAAATTCTATAAATACCTAGTCCATATTCCAGAGCTATGAATCAGAATCTCTGAAACTGAGGTCTGGGAATGATGGCCTTAAAATATCTCCCAGTTAACTCTGATATGCCTAGGGTTTAAGAAGCACTGGATCCTTTAAATCTGCCCAGTGTAATTTGAAGAAGCTCCTGGTTAAAATCCCCAGAGTTCCTTTCTTCTTGCTTTCTCTCTTGCTCCTTGACCCGCACTTGCCCATGCGTTCCCATGTTCTCTCTCCATAGCCATATGGCCTTAGCAGCCGCATGGCCCATGGCCCATGGCCTTGCAGACTCCACGTGCAGGATGCTGGACTGGACTGTCCTATATAATAAAAGCCTAACATATTAAGTGTCCGGTCGTCCAGTTGGCCGTTCAACCAATCAAAACATAATATACTAATGACATGCTAAGGCCTCTCAACCACTCGCTATGATGTGCACTGACCACCAGGGGGCAGACACTCTGACTGGTAGGTTAGCTTGCTGCTGGGGTCCAGCTGATTGGGACTGAGTGAGAAGGGCCAGTCACACCCTGGAGCCCTCCCGTGTGGTCCCTACCCAGCTGGCCAACCTCCCGCATCCCTCCCCAGCCCTGATCGTGCACCAGTGGGGTCCCTCGGCCTGGCCTGTGCCCTCTCGCAATCTGGGACCCCTGGGGGATGTCAGAGAGCTGGTTTCAGCCCAATCCTGCCGACCAGGCCAAGGGACCCCAATGGTGCACGAATTCATGCACCAGGCCTCTAGTACTTTAATACGGAGCAGAAACTATGGGCAAGGGCCTTTATTCTGGCCCTGCTGATGACACTGTTAGACTTTGTCCATGGCAGGGTGGAAAGAAATGGAACACTGGAAACCAGGGGTTTATTTCCACCCAAAGAAATATTACTCATCCTCCTGTGCAGTCTCAGGGAATTTTTTTTTCTCCTGACATCACAAGAATTCCACTTCCACTGGTAACATTAGGTTTAGATGCCCAGAGTCTCACATCTTTGACAATCACCCAGCTCTTATGGGATAGACTCCTAGCTACCCTTTTTCCTCTGGGACCTGACTCTAACCTCAGAAACATTTGTTCTGTTTACAAAAGTTTTACCTTGGCCGAGGCCGGTTTGGCTCAGTGGATGGAGCGTCGGCTTGCGGACTGAGGGGTCCCAGGTTCGATTCCGGTCAAGAGCATGTGCCTGGGTTGCGGGCACATCCCCAGTGGGAGATGTGCAGGAGGCAGCTGATCGATGTTTCTCTCTCATTGATGTTTCTAACTCTCTATCTCTCTCCCTTCCTCTCTGTGAAAACTCAATAAAATATATTTAAAAAAAAAAAAAGTTTTACCTTGGAGCAGCTGTCCAGTTATTCCAAACCGGAGGCAAATAGCACTCTCATTATCATAATTACTTAATCAGCTTACATTTTAATGGAAGCATATTCTCAAACTCTTTTCAAAAACTAAATCAGAGAGTGGATTTTAAAACAAACGAGTTAGCACTATTTTAAAACCCATTTCCAGTCATTCTCACATCCTTAGTACAAATCTGTTAAAACTTCCAAAGTCATTAAGGAGCGGCCCTGAAGGTTTTTTGATTGTCAGGAAGTGTTATTGAGATGGATTTGTTGAAGAGATGCTTTATTCTATTTCACACTCCTGTCAGAGCTTTATTAGATTTCTAAACTGAAGATAAATACTTTATTTTTAACCATAACAATCTGAAGCTCTAAGAGGAAAAAAAGAGAAACTCAAATTGTCCTAAACCTTTGTATAGAAGATGGAATTGCACACTTTCAAGTGCAACTGGCTGTGTAATTTGAATGAAGAAGGACCTCTGCAATGATGAAAAACAGCCTCAACTATAATCATGATGATTATATATATAGAAAGAGCTAACCTTCCCCACTGATTGCCTGATTTAATTTCCTTATTTAGTACAGCTCCATTTCATTCATTCCGTCTAAAAAAAAAAAATCCTTCTCTTATTAACTCCTTTAATATGATCACAAACCTTAACTGGCAGGTTATTTGAGAAACAGTTCATAGACTCTCGGAACAGGAATGAGCCACAGGAATTACCAAGTCCAAGCTTCTCATTAATACAAGAATCCTTTCTCTGGTGTCACTGACAAAGAGAAACTCAACCAGATTCTGTCTCAAAGCTTTCAAAGTTTACATTAAAGGGCACTTTGCAGATAACAAAGTACCTTCAATCATATTGTTTCACTTAAATTATACAGCAAGATGATGGCATGGCGATTTTGAGAGATTAAATGACTTGCTATCGTGACACACAGCTAACAAATGGCTGAGCCCAGACTTGAATGAAGTCTTTGGACTGCAAATCTATATTTCACTTCCCTCCTTCCCCCACACCCCCTGGCAAGGGTCAAGGGAGGTTCTGTTCTTTGCAAGATATTCCTCTACTTTGTTGGACAGCTATGATCATTACAAATTTTTAAAGAGACAAAAAATTATTTCCCTGTAACTTTTTAAGTTTTAACAGAACTTTAAGTAGTACTTACTATATGAACGGCACTGTTTGAAATACTTCCCAAATATTAACTCATTTAATTCTCAAAACAACCATATGAAATTGGTACTGTTATTATCACCATTTCACAGATGAGAAAACCAAAACTACAAGTTAATAGTAGAGCTTGAATCTAAGTCAATCTTGCAATTTGGTGTATGTGTCCTAATGGCGAACCATGGGGAAGTCCAGAGAAACAAAAGAGAGGAAACTCTACCAGAAGATAAGAGGAAGTTAGGAGAGCTATAAACTATTCTTCCTATTGGGGAACGAGATCAATGTAGTGAATGAGAGCTCCCCCTACAGGCCCTCCCAAATCCAATTTACAGGAGGTTTCTGTCCATTAATCTTCACACTGATTACTAACAGAGAAACAGAATGATATACAGAATAAGGGGTATATTACAAGGTTTTGACTTTCCACATTGTGAAAGCTAAATAGTCTCTCTAATTCTCTTGTACTTATGTCTGATGCTGGAAGTCATAAACTCAAGGATTGCAATTTGATAAAATGAATAGTCTTTCCTGTTTTATCAAGGTCATTCTTAAGTAAAATTGGCTTTTTAAAAAGCTGCAAGGACAAAAAGCAGTGGAGGGGTAAAAGAGAGTAAAGTGTGGGCAAAAGGAGACTTGACTTGGGATGGTGAACACACAATACAATATACAGATGATGTATTATAGAACTGTACACCTGAAACCTATATAATTTTATTAGCCAATGTACCACAATAAATTCAAAATAATATAATACAAATAAATTAAAATAAAATAAACATATGAAAAAACTGGAAGGAGGTAGCAGTGAAAAATTCAATGACCCTAGTAGAGTTGGTGCCTCTGCTTTGATTCATGCTAAGGAGTCAGAAATTTACCCACCATTGCTTTTAAGCTATCAGTGCAAATATCAAAACAGTGAAAAAGGAAAAGAGCAACTCAGTATTATTATGAAAATAGTCTTGAACTTTCAGACCCCCCTGAAATGAATTCAGGGATCCATGCATAACACTTTAAGAATGGATGCTCTCAATGTCAAAGAAGTTCTGTCATTTCAACTTAATTTAGAGTAGGCTACGCTGGGAACCAGGGTCCAGTCGACCAACCAAGAAACACACACACACACACACACACACACACATCTTTCTTAAAACTAAAAATTTCCTTTGCCCACAATTAATTCAATTGGGCTAACAGAGCATCTTAATTCTAAAATAAAAGGAACTTCACGCATGGCTCTGCTATAAGTTACCTACCTTCCCTCAGTATAGGCATAATGATATGAAAGATATTTTGCCTTGTGAAGGAGGAGCTATTATAAAATTAACCGCTATTCCCATTAGAAGACAAAAACATCTAATGGGTCCCTTAAGAAGTTTTCCCAATATCCTCACTACATTCTTGTTGGTTTTAGTCCATAATTCCAGCTATCAATACCATTCTTACTATTGATTCTACCATTTATGCTTTATGCCAGGAGACTTTTAGAAATCCTGAATTGCAGTTTGGGGGCACTTGTTGGGCATTTGCCATATGACAGTGGCAGAAGAAGGCAGAAGAGAAACCACAAGAAGTCAGAGGTTTGAAGCACCAGGGTGATTCGACATGCCCTTGATGTGTTGGAGATAGAGGGAGGCAAATGAGAAGGAATGAGGGTGGCTTTCCATAGAAGTGAATGACCCACCTGAGAGCCTGCAAGGAAATGTGGACCTGACATCCAACTGCAAGGAACCGGACTCTGCCAACACCTAACTGAGCTTCCCCTGAGCTTCCAGGAAGAATTCACTTTGGCCAACATCTTGTGAGACCATGAGTAGAGAACCCAATCAAGCTGACCCAGATTTTTGACCTATAGAACTGTGAGCCGACAAATGGGTGTCATTTTAAACCAGTACATTTGTGATAATTTGTTATGCAGAAATAAAAAAATACAATGTGCTAACAGTTTTCTGGAGAGAACTTACTGAAAAATATAGGTTACCTTCCTCACTCAAAGAGGTTAAAGTCTAATACAAATTAAAACATGACAAGGGCTATAAAAAACAGCCCAAAGAAACTATTATAGGGTAGTGATTCTCAACCAGGGGTGATTTTGCCTCAAGGGGACATTTGGCAGTACTTGAAGACACTGTTGGTTGTCACAACTGGGTAGGTGCTACCACCATCTGGTAGGTAGAGGCCGAGGATGCTGCTAAACATCCCACAATGCACAGGACACCCCCTTCCATCCCCACTCCCCACCCCACTAACAACAACAAAAATTATCTGGCACAGACTATCAATAATGCCAAGATTACAAAACCCTGTCCTAAGAATAGAGACGATAAACTTAATTGCAGCTGAGGAATTTGGGTCAACATTTTAGAGCTGGACCATGAAGGATAGGTAGGATTTTGACAGGTAGGGATGCAGAGAGTAAAAAACTACTCCTGGGGCCCTGGCTTGGACTCCATAATAAAGTACACATAGGCAGAGCAGACCATTTTATGAATTTGACAGGTACTTAAATAGCCACCTCCCCTTCCAAGTGCTATCACTTCCTAATGTGCCACTCCACAAAAACAAAATTAATTGGGGAGTGAAGAAACATAACCTGATGCTAGACTTTATAAAGGATAGTATCCTTAATGATTAGAAAAATAATAATAACTAAGCATGATTCATGTCCTCGCTGTAATAATTATCTAACAGAAGAGGCAGATCTATCCATAAATAAGTGCATCAAACTTAATGTTATTGAAATAAATATACTGAAATAAATAAATTCTGTACTACTATTTATATCAATCTATTACCTCAAGGAAATTCTCCCAGGGTGCCTCAACATGAGAGAATGCAGTCAAATTCCTGTGTGCCTTTTAATATAATTCATTAATTTGATGTATTTCCGTCTCTTTAGATGCTCCATAGAGGCTATCTAACAAAGTGGTTACAGGAGTTCAGCTCTTCCCAAACTGGAACTATTCTTCCTTACCTACAAGGTTCATTATTACCTTTGCATATCCCTGGTAGTCAAGAACACAGGACGACTATTAAATCTAGACAGGAGGAAAAATGCAAGAAACCCAGTCTCATCTTTGGCACAGACTGTCTGTCACAGCTATTGCAGGGGCGAGAAATGAAACTGTTGCTAACAGCATTTTCATTCTGGACAGCCCTAAACAGGAGCAGCTGGGCTGAGACTGCCTTTTCAGAGTTCATGAGGGACTTTTACAGCTGTCACATCTCAGCAAGTCTTAAAAACCATTCCTCAAAGCCAAACTTATTTGAAGCAAGCATCTGGTGACAAATGTTGAATGAATAACAAAACCCTCTGTACTCTGGGTTTCTTGACCTTCATGTTTATTAATGTTCAATTTCTCCCCCACCACACCCCCAGTCTCAAAACCATACCACTGGGCTCTACTAATGCATGCTCCTGGAGACAAGTAAAGTAGAAGAGATTTCTATGCTTCTTTGCCTGACAAAAACCAGTACATTAAAAAGTTAACACACCAATTTACAAAAGAATGCAGGGAGCAGATTTGCTCAACTCTCAGTTGGACAGTGGCTACTTTTTAATTGAACCAAAACTCAAGCACTCTTCACTAAATCCCTTTATGATTAATTCTCTGCCAGCCCAAGTACATTATTTTCACAAATTTAAAAAGTGTTAAACTTCCTTCACAGACAATGAAGATTCCTTTTTTAATCCCAATTTTGCTTTCCAGAGCTTCCTAGAGAGAATGCAAAATGATTCCCAGAGCCTATGAAAACTCTCCTTTCATCACAGGGATAGAACTGGCCAGTCCAGGATTCTATATCATTTCAATTATTAACTTCTACTTGATAGGTGTAACAAAAAGGAACTGACTTTGTGCTCAGAGGAGGAGGGAAGTGAACACCTTTGAAATCTGCCTTATTTATATAGGACTCTAAGACCTCTAATTATTAATTAGGATCTATTTATATCCAGAATGATTTTCAATGGTCCCTGGATTAACTTGACAAATAAGAACAGGATTATAATTTGTCACTACTTTTTCTAATATACCCAATGGGTAGAGACACCTAGATCCTAAAATCAAGCTTAGTTATTATTAAGGAAGCAGAAGACCAAAAGTTGTGCCACTAATTGCCCATCCATCCAATGGATGACCCTTTGTCCCAAGAAAATATCATCCTATGGACCACACCAAGGTAGATTCAATATTAATGTCTCTTCTTGATCCCTGATTTGATCCCAGTTAGGCTCCCCAGTAGCATCTACACAAGGGAATCCAAGGAGTGGAGCTGAGCCTCAATACAGCATCTGAAAAAGCAGAATGGATATCCCCTTGATTCTCACATGTACCTCAGCTTGTAGACTTTTCTCTTACACTTCTGCCATCAAAAGCAGAGTGCTACCCTTCACTCACCCATCTTCTATGTACAATCACTTCCTCCTCCTTCCTCCACAACACACACACACACACACACACACACACACACACACACACTCAGGTTACTATATAAGAAGTGGAATTGGTTCCTATTGTTTCAACTATTTTGTCTTGTTAGTATTTTTAAAAAGTAACTTTTTTTAAGTATAAGGGGAAAAAAGGGGGAGGAGGAAGAAAGGAAAAAAATAAGGGAAAAGAAGGGGATGAGAAAAAAGGGGAAAAAAGACAGAAGAAGGAAAGAAGAAATAGAAGAAAGAGAAAGAGGAAAAAGGGAGGGAAAGCACACTAGTAAGTATAAGACTTTATCTAATTCTATTCTGCATTACTTTCTTCATTCAATAAATATTTACAGAGCACCTTCTAAAGCACTGGAAGTAGAGCCAACAAAATAAAGTCCTCACCTTCATGGAACTTCTTATAGGGGAAGGCAGTTAATAAATTGTTTTTAAATCGATATGCAACCTTCCACCAGGACAGGATAAGCTTATAAAAATGCAAAGCAGGGTAAGGGGATCTGGTGTGAGTCATGGGTTCACAGAGGGTGTTGCTTTACTCAGGATGGTGAAGAAGGTCCCCTCTGAAGAAGTATCATTGCAGCAAAGCCTTGAATGATGGTCAGGGACCAGCCAGGAAGCTATATAGTGGGGGGGGGGAACATTCCAAGTCCAGCATCTGAGGTAGAGGCCTCTTGGGGTGATCCTGAGGAACTGCAGGATCAGCAGGCTAAAGGGTACTGAGAACAGAGAGGGGGAGAGTGGTCACAATCAGGTCAGAGAAGTAAGCATGGCAGCCCACTGGACGTGAGCACGAATGTACCCAAACAGTACAGACTCAAATTCCATTATTCCATGACCTTCATGACTCTCTTCCTAAGGTGAAATAATATTTTCAAATAAAGCCTATTTTAAAAAGAGTTTCTTATTCTAAAAATGTATGAAGATTTCTGAAGCATTTATTGGTAATGATTAAATCCAAAGCTGAAAACTGCACTAAGATTTTTGGGACATCCTGGATATATGAGCCATAGAAAGTGATATTAATGAGCATTCCGTCCTCGGTCTTCAGAGAAAATATGAAAGAACAGTTCTTCTGGTCTAGCCTGGACTCTCTGCTTCTATAGGTCCTACAAGGAGGTGCTTCCTGCTCACCTCCCAGACTGGTCATCCCAAGCACAATCTTTGAGGCTTTTCCTTGAGGGCTGGGCTCTGTTAAACGTTCCACCCCAGCTTCTCTGCAGGATAGGCTGCCGCTCACTGATGCTGTTATTGTCCCTCTCTGCCCTTACAGGTCTGGGTCTCTCTGGAACCTGCTTTCCCCCATAGAGTCAGTATTGGCACTCCAAGAGTTCGAACCTGATGGGCCACTCACTCTCTTCCTGAAGTAGGAATCTAGGGAAGTGGAATTTTCTTCGTAACATCTCCAGGGCAACAACAGATTAGGAGAGAACAGCAATTGCAGTGTCTTTAGATTCCTGTATAGATTTTGAGTGGAAGTTCAATTCACTAATTAAGTTCTTCTGTTCAGAGAGTTTTACTCAAGGCAGTTACGGGGGGGAAGCTTGTAATTTAGCATTTTCACTGGAGAGAATTTAACTGTCCCTCTTCCAATTCCCACAACTAAAACCCTGCGAACAGAGGGGGAGAGC
The DNA here is from genome assembly GCF_964212035.1 of Myotis nattereri. Classification (NCBI taxonomy): domain Eukaryota; kingdom Metazoa; phylum Chordata; class Mammalia; order Chiroptera; family Vespertilionidae; genus Myotis; species Myotis nattereri. The sequence continues at coordinate 24,351,658 of NC_138088.1, forward strand.
ACAGAGAAAGCAGATTAAGGTGCTGGAGGGAAGAGACCTTCCCTGTGTCAGCAGCAGAGTGTGTGCAGGTGGTTCGGGGCTGAGTCAGCAGAAGAAAGGACAGCATGATGCTCAGTGCATCCTTCCAACTCCACCATGGGGGTTCCAGCCAACCCATCTGTTCCATGGGACCCCCTCCCCCAATTCACTGTTCCTGCATTCCAGGCCTTCTACCCTTACAAATGATTCTCACCTACTGAGTTAACTTCATGCAAAGTGCTTAGAACAATGGTCAACACATAGAAATACCAAATATAGACCTATTTTGTTGTTCTGCAAAGAGTTTCATTAATGTATATTATTTGTCCCTTTTCAAATTGAGGCAGTTTTATATAAAAATCAGGATTCCTCACGATGAAAAATAATTCCTGTAGCTTGGCTATTGTGAACATGGGAGTGCAGTTACATCTTTGAGATACTGAATTCCATTGATTTGGATAAATAATCAGAAGTAGGATTACTGGATGATATAGCAGTTCCATTTTTAATTTTTTTGAGGAGCCTCCATATTGTTTTCCACGGTGGCTGCACCATTTTACATTTCTACAAACAGCGTACCAAGGTTCTCTTTTCTCTACATCCTCACAAACACTTTTAAAAAAAAATAATAGCCATCCTAACAGGTGTGATGTGATATCACACTTGTTTTGATTTGCATTTCTCTCATGATTACTTGAGCAGCTTTTCCTATAACTGTTGGTCATTTGTATGTGTTCTTTGGAGAAATGTCTATTCAAGTCCTTTGCCCATTTTTAAGCTAAATGTTAAATGAATGCATAAAGAAAATGTGGTTTACACATTCCATGGATATTATTCACCCTTAAAAAAAATAAGTAAATCTTGCCATCTACTACAATATGGATAGACCTGAAGGATGTTATACTAACTAGATGAAATAAGCCAGACAGGAAGATAAATACTGTATGGTCTCACTTACGTGTGAAATATAAAATAATCAAACTCATAGAAGCAGAGAGTAGGATGGTGGTTTCCTGGAGCTGGGAGAGGGATAAAAGGGGAGCTGATAGTCAAAGGGAACAAAGTTTCAGTTATGCGAGATAAATAAGTTCTGGAGAATTACTGTACAGCCCAGTACCTAGCTAACAATACTGTATTATATACTTGAAATTTGCTAATAGGATAGATCTTATGTTAAATGTTCTTGTAAAAATTAATTGATTGGTTAATCAACTAAAATAAAGAGGGCCGGAGGGAACTGGGAGATGATGGATATGTCTGTGGCCTTTATGGTGGTGATGATTTCACTCATCCCCAAACTTATAAAGTTATATATTGAATTATTAAATACAGGCTTTTACATGTCAATAACAATAATTTGATAATGCATGTCAATAATTGATAGAAACTTAGAAGCAGCAGCCTGTTTGTTTGGGCCAGGAGAGATTACACATAGAACAGCTTTACTTCTGTAATTTCCTCTCTTGATAGAAAAGTCATTTCTAATTATATGCTTGACCTTTAATATAAACAGTGAGAATCACAATATAAAGAAAAATTTTAAACAGTACCAGAAAATGAAAGGTTACCGAAATAATTACAAAGTGTGTTGTCCTGAAAAATACATAAAATTGTGGTAAAAAGAAAAAATTCTTAACACAAATAATTGGCATGAAATCGTGTTTTTAACACTTTATAATTAAAACTTTGAAACATACAAAAACAAAAGGGGGAACACAGTTAAGAAACAAGAATCCATCGCTTATTTTCAACATGTTGTTATCAAAAGATGGACATCCTGGTTTTCTCAATTTTTCCAAACTTTATATCAACTACAATTTTCTACTATTTATATATTTATATGTTTTATAAATGCTAAAAATATTTTATTCACAAAGATTTTAGTGTGTATCTCTAAAGATACAAACTCCTTTATTAGGATAACCAAAACATATTTTTCCTTGTCACACACAAAATAACAATTTTTTAAAATATATTTTATTGATTTTTTACAGAGAGGAAGGGAGAGGGATAGAGAGTTAGAAACATCGATGAGAGAGAAACATCGATCAGCTGCCTCCTGCACACCTCCTACTGGGGATGTGCCCGCAACCATGGTACATGCCCTTGACCGGAATCGAACCTGGGACCTTTCAGTCTGCAGGCCAATGCTCTATCCACTGATGCTCTATCCACTGAGCCAAACCGGTTATGGCAAAATAACAATTATTTAATGTCAAATACAGAGTCAATAATGCAATGTTCCCAATTGTCTTATATAGGCTCGCTTTCACAGTTGGTGTGCTTAAATTCAGACCTAAAAAAATTGATCTTTGTTTAGTCTGAATATGTCATATATTTCTTACTAGTCTTTTAATCTTTAAGTTTCTCTTCCCTCTTTTTAAATTATTTTCATTTATTTGTTGAAGTAACTAGTTCGCTTGTTCATAGAATTCCCTACGTTCTATATTTGGTGTATTGCAATTAATTGATGTTGCTTCACACATTCCTCTATCTCTATAATTCTTATAAAAGAAAATCTGGAATTGGAGGCTTAATCAGAATCAAGTTTCAATCTGGCAAGGGTAATTTTTTCTTAATGAATATATGAAGAGAAGAATCCTTAAGTGGCCTACATGGAGGTTCTACACCGTCATTTCTTGTGAGATATAATGCCATTCCTCAATCAAGTCCTTTCCAGCATGTGGACCAGGAAACAGCATCCTGGCTGACGTCTCCCCTGCAGGGTTGGGCACTGGGGGTGCCCCTGGGGAAGGGCAGTCTACAAATCTGCTCAGAGAGTTTGAGCCTTCCCAACAGTAACCTACCATGAAATTTGGAATATATAAAGAAAAGAGGGTGGCGGTAACATAGTATGTGGAATTTCCACAAAGCTCTCAATTCATACTTACTACATAATCATCATATGGCATGTATTAATTGTTCCCATGTTAAATTTTAAACTCTGGTAGTGAAAGAGCAGAGTCGTGTCATTTTATTTTTACACCCCTGGATCCTTGCATATAAAAGCTCACTAAGGCTTGTCAAAATTTTGAAATTCACTAACTTACACACGTTAGTCAGTGCAAATGGAAGAAGGTGGCACTAAGCCATGCTAATAACTAGTTTAGCTCTAGAGCATCACTGTGTAACATGGAGTTCCTCTAGGGCAGCTGTTCTCAATCTGGGGGTCGCGACCCCTTTGGGGGTCAAGCGACCCTTTCACAGGGGTCGCCTAAGACCATTGGAAAACACATATAATTACATATTGTTTTTGTGATTAATCACTATGCTTTAATTATGTTCAATTTGTAACAATGGAATTGGGGGTCACCACAACATGAGGAACTGTATTAAAGGGTCGCGGCATTAGGAAGGTTGAGAACCACTGCTCTAGGGTATCCATGGAGGAGGGTGGGGGTTGTGGAACTCTTTTCAGAGGTAGAATAATGGAAGAGAAAAAAAATGTGTTTAAATGGGGAGAAGAGGAGTAACTATGGTAAAAGGAGATACTACTTATGTTCACATACTGGAAGGACTCTGTCTTTAGAAGAAGCCCTGTTCTAAGATATTCAATCTGCCCACAGAGCCACAGCCATCCTCACTAGCAGGGTGAGAGCAGAGTCTGGAGGACTCTCTGCCAAGGTACCATGAGTTGGGATGGGACCCTTTAAGGACATGTCCAAATGCAAGTGCCTGTGATTCAAGGTGGACAAGCTCAGCCTGTTCCCCACATGCCCTCCTTAGAACAAAGACCCAATTAAATAATATTATTACAAATACTCTCCTCAGTGAATGAACCACAGGCAAAATTCTTTGTCCCATCTGAAAACACCGAAACACCCTGGCCACATGCAGAGCATGGGGGTTCATGCTTGGCTCACATACCCCCACTCTTCTTGGCTCACCTCAGGGAACATGACTCCCAAGCATCCCTGTGACTCCTTTTAAGTTTCCCTGTAGTTTGGGTTCAAAGGAGTGTGGTTCAAACCCTGCCCTTCCTGCTAGCCTCCTGCCTTACTTATATTTTCTGAATTGGAAACCTTTCCACTGTCCATGTGGAAAGACACTGGATGTGTGAAAATGCTAGTTTTCAATTGCTATATTAAAAGTTACCACCACAAACCCAGTAGCTTAGAATCTATCTATACTAATAAAAGAGAAAAATGGTAATTGGCGTACGGCGATACCGTTTTCATTGGCTAATCAGGGCTATATGCAAATTAACTGCCAACTAAGATTGGCAGTTAACTGCCAACTAAGATTGGCAGTTAACTGCCAACAAGATGGTGGCTAATTTGCATATGTAGGCACAATGCAGGGAGGCGAAAGGGAAAGCAGGAAGAAGCCCCCTGCCACTGACAGTGATCGGAAACCCAGGGGAAAGCTAAGAGCTGGGGGGCAGGGCAAAGGCGGCCCTGGGGCCGCCTTTGCCCTGCCCCCAAGCCATGATCGGAGAATCAGGCGCCTTTGCCGCCCTGGCCAGTGATAGCGGGAAGTAGGGGTGGAGCCAGCGATGGGAGCTGGGCACGGTCAAAGCTGGCAGTCCCAGGAGCTAGGGGTCCCTTGCCTGGGCCTAAAGCGAAGCCCACGATCGCGGCGCCCCCCGCTGCCACTGCGGGTCCCCGCTGCCTGGGCCGGACGCCTAGGCCAGAGGCGTTAGGCCTGGGCAGGGGCGGAGCCTGCAACCGCGGGGAGCTGGGGGTCCCCTGCCCAGGCCTGACACCTCTGCCGAAGGCCTCAGGCCTGGTCAAGGAGCCGATCCGGTGATTGGTGATCAGAGGGTGATGAGGGTCAACTCCTCTGGCCGAGGCATCAGGCCTGGGCGGGGAGCGGAGCTGGGGATTGGGGGGATATGATGGTCCCCTTGCCCAGGCCTGAAACCTGGGTCAGAGGCGTCAGGCTTGGGCGGGGGGTGGAGCAAGCGATCAGAGGGAGATGGGGGTCCCCTGCCCAGGCATGATTCCTGGGCCAGAGGCCTCAGGCCTGGGCGGGGGCCAGAGCCAGTGATTGGGGGGAGATGGGGGTCCCCTGTCCAAGCCTGACGCCTCTGGCGGAGGCGTCAGGCCTGGGCAAGGGGCCGATCAGGCGATCGGAGGGTGATGGGGGTCAACGCCTGAGGGCTCCCAGTATGTGAGAGGGGGCAGGCTGGGCTGAGGGACACTCTCCCCCCCACACACACCCAGTGCACGAATTTCGTGCACCGGGCCCCTAGTATATATATAAAAGCCTAAGTGACCAAACAACCAAATGACCAAATGACCAAACAACCAAACAAAACCAAACGGCCAGTCGACTAGTTGCCACAACACGCACTGACCACCAGGGGGCAGACGCTCAACGCAGGAGCTGCCTTCTGGTGATCAGTGCACTCTCACAGCCAACTTCCCATGGCCGGCCAACCTCCTACGCTGGCTGGCCAGACGATCGGCTGTGATCACTGGCCAGGCTGAGGGACCCCACCCACGCATGAATTCGTGCACCAGGCCTCTAGTAAATATATATTTATTATCTCATAGATTCCAAGGGTCAAAAGTCCAGGCACAGCAGAGTGGAGCCCTCGCTGCTCAGGGTCTCACAAGGTTGAAATCACTGTACCTGCTGGGGCTTTGGTCTCATCTGGGAGCCAGCATCCTCTCAGTCTCATTTAGGTTATTGGCAGACTGCTGTTTCTTACAGTTGTAGGAGTGAGGTCACATTTTTCTGGCTGGTTTAGCTGGGGGCTGCCCCCAGGCCCAGCCACATGACCCCTCCATATGCTGTTTTCTTTCTTCCAGGCCAGCAGCTAAGTGTCTGCTGCTGCTTCTGGTCACTTGTAATGGCTCACCTGATTAGGTCAGGTCCACCCAGGAGAACAGGGTAAATGTTGTTGTTTTTTAATATATTGCTCTATTCAATTTTCTGGTATTTTGTGTAGGATTTTTGCATCTGGATTCATCACAGGTATTAGTTGGAAATTTGTTTTTTCTTTGTGTTGTCCTTATCAGGTTTTGAAAAAGGGAGAAAGACCCATTTAAACAAAATCAGAAATGAAAAAGGAGAAGTCACCACAGATATCACAGATATTCAAAGGATCATACTAGAACATTATGGAAGACTATATGCCACCAAAATAAAAAAGTGCTGACAGATTCATTCATGTTGAAGTAATTGTAAACTCATGAAGTAAACAAAGCTAATTAGTTGACTTCCCACCATTCAAACTCATGTCCTTGGACCCTTTAGTACCTGACTCTAACCACCTCAGCTAATCCCTGATCTTTGCAATAAAAAGATACTGAAACCTTTCTAAATCTACAGGTACACTTTGAGTGAATGTCAAACATTGTATATTATAGGTTGGATCTTTTTCCTCAAGTACTGAGCAAACTTTGTGCTTAAGAAAACTCACTGTGTTACTGATCATCGGAAATGTATTTACTTAGCTGGGTAGTTTTAATTAGTTTGCAGGTGCTCCAAACACTCTTGGGTGGATGGTATTTTTTTCTTATACCTGTAATGCATACAAGAATTAAATCAAAGCCGACTCCAGCAAAATCGAATTCTAAAAGCCCTAGAGTAAAATCAAGATAAAACAATTTACACCACAACCACTGCATCAAAATAGAAAGAAGTCTGTGAATAGTCTAATGGCTATCACCACTATAATTTTCCAAAGAAAGAAAATCAAAGTTTAAGATTTTCTAACAAATTCCACATTCATTACATTTCTATTGCTTTTAGCTTGTCCAAAAAGGGTTATCAATTCTAAAGCACATCAACTTAACAAGTGTGTAATGATTACTAGAGAGAAAATTACAACATTAAAAGAAAGGTAACTCCTGCATGGAAGAATTACAGGTTTTATTCTTTTTAAATATGCATTTAATGCTATTAATTTATTATTTAACAAATAAAAAGCAAGTAAAACTATGAGGCTTACAAGCGAAGTGTCTCAGCTTTGAAGATTACTGGACAGAGAGTTAGGACCATTGCCTCACAGCGTCAGCTCTGCCTCACCTGTCCTTTGACCCAGGTGGACTCTCTCCATTTCACTGGGCCTGAACATCTCTAGCAATAAAATGACGATAAAGAATATGACCTATTCTACATCATATATTAAAGTAACATAAAAAGGATTAAAAGAAATATGCAGTTATCAAATTGAGACAAAGAAAGGTTGGCAAGTTGAAACTTGCTTTTGAGAACATGAATAGGCAAAAGTGAGAGAGGACAAATTCCATCAGGGAGGCTGGATGTGCTCCCATAAAAACAATAGCAGGCAACATCTCAGGGCACTAATGTGGACACTCCCTTATCCTCTACAACAACAACAACAAAAGATGCAAATACTGAAGCCTGTCAAATGCCAAATAGTGTTTATAATAGACACATAAAAAAAGTATATGGAAGTCAAAACTAAGGTTTTAGAGACTGAAATCAGAAGACCTTGGATTTAGCCCAGGGGTGAGCAAACTTTTTGACTCAAGGGCCACAATGGGTTCTTAAACTGGACTGGAGGGCCGGAACAAAAGCATGGATGGAGTGTTTGTGTGAACTAATATAAATTCAAAGTAAACATCATTACATAAAAGGGTACGGTCTTTTTTTTCAATAGTTTTATTCATTTCAAACGGGCCGAATCCGGCCCGCAGGCCGTAGTTTGCCCACGGCTGATCTAGCCTCACTGCCACTCCCAAATCTTAGCTGTGCAGAGCCATCAAGTCTCTCTTCCAGTTTACTGGTCAGGAGTAGAACACAGTATCTGCTCTTGGGCTAACACGTTTCAATAATGTGCTCCTGCCTTACAGACCATGGGGACTGGTTCTGGTTAGCCATGCCAATGGTGGGGTGATGTGCACTTTGGGGTCTCTGAATAGCATGATATAAGAAACCATTCCTTCTAATCTGTTTACATGTAAATACAAAGACATGGAAAATCTATTCAGTTCATCCCACAAATCCTTTGGTTTGTGGCTCCACATCTGGGACCATGTGCAATGGATTAAATTAAGAGCAACGGTTTGATTTAATGGTTGATTTGAAATTTATTTTAATCAACTAAGGCTTTCTTTAGCCAGATCTGTTCTTAAAAAGACAATTACACTTCAAGATGGAAGATATTAACCATGTCTCTAAGTAATGGATTTTTAAACTTTGCAATATTTATGGCTGCTTCTTTCTATTTAAAGACATTCAGCTCAGAAGACTACAAGTTGAGTACAAATAACAATTACCCATTTTCTACTTCACTGAAAGCCTTTGGAACCTGGAAAATAATCAGAAAGGTTTCCTTTCTTTTCTCTTCTCTTTAAAGAATGAAAATTGTACCACAAAGAGCATAGATATTTAGAACTTTCTAGAAAAGATATTCAAAATCATTTTGTCACAACCCAGAGGACAATGGCCAGAATACATCATAAAAAAATGCATGCTATGCATTTTTAATCTGTATGTATGTATTTTAATGTGTATTTTTAATCTTTGCAACAACCCAATAAACTAAACAGTCTGAGAGAGGTTACATAACCATCGGTAGGATACACAGATGGTAAGTGGAAGAGGGTGAGGTTCAAACTCAGATCTGTCTTGTTGCAGAGCCTGCATTCCTAACTTCCTTTCCTAAAAGGCTTCCCCGATTACTCTCTGTCATATCACCCTTCCTTCTTGGGACTTCTGATCAGTTATAATTATTTTGCTTATTATCTTGTTCAAATTCTGTACTCTTTTACTACAATAAAAGCTCCCTGAAGAAAAAGACAGTATCAAGTTCATTGTTACTCCCAGATCCTAGCACATAATAGTCACTCAATCAAATGTTTGTTGATTTAATATATATTCTTGTTCAAAAAAATAAGTTAAGAAAGAGAGCCGGCCCGGCCAGTGTTGCTCAGTGGTTGAGCAGCAACCTATGAACCGAGAGGTCATGGTTTGACTCCTGGGTTGTGGGCTCAAAACCCAGTGTGGGGCATGTAGGAGGCAGCCAACCAATGAGTCTCTCTCATCATTGATGTTTCTCTCTCTCTCCTCCTCCTCTCCCTTCCTCTCCGAAATCAATAAAAATATTCTTAAAAAGAAAACTAAAACCCACATACTCACTGGCTCCAAGATCAATGCTTATTCCGCCTGGGACTGAAGGGCCTTTTCTACACAGTTTTTAAAGCCAGTGGTACCAATATCCCAACATTGATTATGACCATCTAGCTCTGCCTCAATTGTGTACACTAAACTGTTCCAGGAATGGTGGGTACATAAAGAAGTCTAAACTCTGGTCTGAGGGGGTTCACAGTCCACTTAGAAAAATGGGAAATATGCCTTTAAAAAGTAACTTCCGCTGCAAAGCCATCTCTTCTAAGTACCCAGTGAGCAGCTGTTCATGACAAAGTTTATTTCTCTGCAGAAATTTCCATTCCAGGGAAACCTAAGGCATCGCTAAGGTGAGGAGAGAGGAAGACTCCCATTTGCCAGCTCTGACATCTTCAGCACCTGCAGTTAATCACACACCTGCACTCAGGCGTGATTCAGTGGCTCCTGTGATTGGCCATTTCAACTGCTGTCTCTGTAGATCACAGTCCCAGCTGAATATCCAGGGACTACATTCATCAAAAGCATAATTTGGGCAGAACGTGACTGTTTTTCCAAAGCTGGAGGGCTGACATCAGCAAGAAAAATTGGCAGTACTATCTTTAAAGGAATGTTGGATGTCTCAGAGGATAATGAGTAATGGTTCTTATTGTTACTATTAAAAGAATATTATCAGTTCCGGAGGTGTGGTTACAAAACGATTGGGGTTTTTCATTTTGATCATCTATAAATACAAACAAGATACTAACCAGAATTCAGCAACTATCACTATAGTACACAGTGAATATCAGAGCTCCCAATGCCTGAAAAGCAGGCCAGTGAGTTAGTTAAGTGATGTCGACCCCCACCCCTCAGCCTCAATGAATGGTCCAAGCCAGGCTAACCAGAGCCCTTCTCCACTACTTTTCTCCTGGAGCAAGAAGAGAAAAATCTTTCTGCATTGATTGTAAGGTGTAAGGATCTTACCCATAGCTTCCTATAGCCACGTAGAAGAGTCTGCACAAAAGAATCCAACATACAGAGAGAACCCAGAATAGCAGGTACATACATACAGTCAATCCCCTAGTTCAGTGGTCCTCAACCTTCCTAATGCCGTGACCCTTTAATACAGTTCCTCATGTTGTGGTGACCCCCAACCATAAAATTATTTTCGTTGCTACTTCATAACTGTAATTTTGCTACTGTTATGAATCGTAATGTAAATATCTGATATGCAGGATGTATTTTCATTGTTACAAATTGAACATAATTAAAGCATAGTGATTAATCACAAAAACAGTATGTAATTATATATGTGTTTTCCAATGGTCTTAGGCGACCCCTGTGAAAGGGTCGTTCGACCCCCAAAGGGGTCGCAACCCACAGGTTGGCAACCCACAGGTTGAGAACCGCTGCCCTCCTTCCAGTCATAGAAGTTTCAAAAGCTGCCTCTCCCTGTAACTCTTATGTATCCTTTCAGTAAATCTACCTTCCCCGGCTTTTTTTCTTAAGCTGGTTACACTTGAGGTTCTGCCACTAGCAATACAGAGATTACTGACATAGAATCTAGTACCAGGAAGTGGAATGATAGGAATGACAGATTAAAAGTAGAATGGGCTTAGTTGGTATAAGCTGAAGGCAGTGAATATCACACCAGTCCCAGCTGGGACGATGGCAATCCTTCTTCTATGAAAAAAAAGTAAATATTGACTATTATCTGTTGTATGTATCTTGGCAGGCAGACCATGAAAACATTTCTTTGACATGGTAGAAACATATTAAAAAATAAGGGCATGCTGGATACTTCTTATGGCCTTCAGTAAGGCCCTTCAAAAGGAAAATAAGTCTCAATCCACACTGACATGTTAAAAACATGTTAAAAACAAAAGCTCTTTCTGTCTGTAGCTAGTTATCCAAAGCTGCTAAGGGTCTGAAATCCATGCAAAACTGTTAAAGATGAATTTCCTGTCTTATAGTGAAGTTATTTTACAGACAAGGAGAGGGTATGACCAGGTGTAACCTAAAAATGGGGAAATCCTGACCATCCAGACTTCTCCCAAAAAACCCTTGCTATGCACTTTCCCCTGAAAAAAGTGTAGTAATTTTTCTCATCATAACGTGCAAATAATTGGAATGCAACCAAAGGCAAGAGGTCAGTCAGCCCTGTTTTACCAATTCAGCCGATTGCTTCAGTTGCCCTGAGGCAGCAACCGAGAGAAGTTATTAAACAGAGGCCATAGAAGGATGGGCCAAGTCCTATAGTACGTGTCTAAAAGACAGAAATTTCAAAGACAGGGCCCAGAGTCAAATATTAGGACTCAACAAGATTTCTGGTTGGTTAGAAGTTAACAGAGCCCATCAGAATGAACTGAATATTGACAGTCAATTAGCTCTTTAAAAGCAGTGCTTTGCTAGAGAAACTCCTAAATTAGAAGCCTGTAATTGCTCCACCTCTAAGGCAATTCCCAGATTCCTGTAACCATGATAATAGCAACTTGGATTCTGAAAGAATATAGCCTCCATCTCTCTACCACTGTGGCCATGGAAGGAAATGATGAAGGCAAAGCTTATGTGAGACAAAATGGCAAGCACCTAATGTCACCCAAGAGAGTGAGTCAAAAATTGGACATGCCTTCCCGGCCAGTGTGGTTCAGTGATTGAGTGTTGACCCATGAACCAGGAGGTCACAGTTCAATTCCTAGTCAGGACACATGCTGGGGTTGCAGGCTCGATCCCCAGTGGAGGATGTGCAGAAGGCAGCTGATCAATGATTATCTCTCGTCATTGATGTTTCTATCTCTCTCCCCTTTCCTCTTTCTCTCCCTGAAATCAATAAAAATATTTTAAAAAAATGGACATGCCTTAATGGTCCTATTGAGCGAAGTATGGCATATTCTCTGGTTGCCCCACTGACATTGCTTATTCTTTTTCCTCTTTTCCAAACAGGAATTCTTATTGTAACTACTCTCTTTTTCCTATATTGTTGTATCTTGGATGGGTTGGAAATGGTTTAACTGGTCCAAATGCCCACAGGTTTCAGAATCTTTAGGTGCCATATCTGACCTAACTGAGAGAAAAGCATGTCTCCCAAAGGCCTGGAACTTGACAGTCACTGGTGATACTTTGGAATACCTCTCTTGAAGAAGGAGGGAATATCTTTGTGAGTACATGTGCCTCACTGCATTATGTAGGCAGCAGTTAGAGTTTTAATACAGGAACAAGAGTCTGTCGATGTATATTCACAGGCAGCCATGGGGGGAGTTGTAACATCTGAGGGGTCAATCATGGAACCTTACCTCAGCCATAGAAATTGATACACGAGGGGAGCCACGCCAGATTCATCGAAGTTATTATCTAGGTTCTCTCTGCTGGAGCTTGCAGGGAAGGTTTCTCTTTCTCCTGTGGTTATAATCAAGAACATAATCTCAGAGTTCCTGGAAGACAAGATCCCCAGTACCCACTAAGGCACCTTTGTGCAAATAGAAAAATGTCCCTCTTCCTCAAATCACTGTACTGGGTTTGTTAGAAAAGACACCGAGTACCCTCTGCTGGAAATTTTGCCATAACAAACACAAATCTTTGATGTCTGAGGTATGATTGATGACCCTTAGATGGAGAATAATTGCACACCACACATGATATCTGGCAGCCCTCCTGACATCCATGTCTCCTATGACCTAGGAAAGTTTAACCCAATGATGCCAATACCCCCAAAAGAAGCAGACATAAAAAGGACTGAGAAATTCCTGCAGGCTTCAGGCTTCTGGTCCCACTTCTGAAAGGCTACAGAGTTTATCTGCTCCTGTAATTCTTTCTTCCATTCTTTAAACAACTCCAAACTCTGTAAAGCTAGTCTGTGGTTCCAGTTGGGGTTTTGCTTCTTATAACCAGAAGAGTCCTGGAAAATATACTACCCAGTTTCACTCATTATCTAGCCATGAGAACTCAGCTAAGTCATTTGATCTCTAGGAGCCTAAGATTCCTCAGCTATAAATGAAGCAATGAATGGAAAAGGAGCACATGAGATAAACATATGTGAAAGGGCTTTGAAAGTACAGGCGTACTGAGAGACAGTGCGGGTCTGGCTCCAGACCACTGCAATAAAACAAATATTGCAATAAAGTGAGCCATAATCTTTTTGCTGGTGGAAGGTCTTGCCTTCAATTTGTAAAAAAAAAAAAAAAAAAAAAAAAAAAAAAAAAAAAAATCTGTGAAGCACAATAAAGTGACATGCAACAAAACAAGGTAACAGGTGGTCCTTGCATCTCAAAAATTGAGGAAAAATATCAATTACTCTCAGAAATAAGAGTAAATACAATTAGCAGCTATTACTAACCCAGGTCAAACAACTTTACCTATGCTAACCAAACACTTTTAGTGGAGACAAAAGTAATCACTTAAGCAATCAGGTTGAAAATAGAGTGCTCAATACAGGGCATAACATACTAATTTGTTGATCGTTAGACATAAGCAGGGGCCAGTATATCACGGTACTTTGAAACACCAGACTGCACTCTTTCATCAAAATGACCCAATATATTTCATCCTAACCTTTTCCGTATTTTTCCACACCTTAACTAAGTCATCTGAGCTTGACAGGTCAATTAATTAGCCAGCTTCCCTTTACTGAGGCTCACTATTTGCAAAGTCCTGTGCTAGACAATTTAGGGCCTATAAAAATGAGTAAAGATAACGTCGCTGCCTTCAGGAAATTTGAAGTCTAGATCGGGGGGTGGGGGGAGGGGGAGATAGTCACATATGCATGCCAAATTTGGTTAGTTCATTCATTCATTCATTCATTCATCTATTCATTCAGCAAATATTTATTCAACACTCATTAGGTGCCAGAAAAAATGACAATCATGGACACTTCCTGATAGAAGTTACAGTCTACTCAGGATGAGAGATATTAAATAGATTTCATTTTAATCTGCAATAAGTGCTATAAAGGAAAACTACATGATGTCTTCAGCACAAAAACATCTTTTCCTGAGAAAGGCACATCTAAGTTGAAGATCTGAAGGATCAGTGGCAATTGGATAGGTGAGGAAAAAGAAATAGAACATTCTGGGTAAATGGAAAAGCACATTGGAAGAAACTATAGTGGGAGAGAGCTTCCAACTTTAGCACCAACTCAAAGGAGACCATGTGGCTAAAGAAAGTGACAGGGATGGGAAGAGATCAAGATGCAGCTGAAGAGCTGAACAAGGACCAGATCATCTCATAGGCTACGTTCAGGATTGTATCCCAATGGCAAGGATTTTAAGAATAAGAAGTCATAATCGCATTTTTTAAAAATCACTCTGGCTGCCCATGTCAAGAATGAATTGAAGGCTAGCAGGAGCAGATTTTGGAAGCCAGCTGGAAGAAGTGTACCAAAGTATGACCATATCTGGCTGTAAATGACCAAGCCATATAAATAGCCACCACCTCATTGCCAGCTTTACATTCTCAACCCCTTATGTTGGAGGCAAAAACTTTCCAGGCATCCTGAAATGAAACTCAGATATACTTTCCCATAGAAACAATGCTATAAAAGGCAGCTGGGTTCCAGAGTCGAATTAGTATTCAGTTTAGTTTTTATGGTGACTTTGTTTTTTATTCTTGAGCAGTTTTATAATTAAGGAGGACTTGGAGTACCTCAAAAGACCACCAGGAAAATGCTATCCTATATAATAAAGAGGTAAAATGCAAATTGACCATCACGGCCTCCCACAAGATGGCTGCTCTCATGTGGCCACAAGATGGCCTGCAGGGGAGGGCAGTTGCAGGGGGACCAGGCCGGAAGGGGAGGGCAGTTGAAGGCGACCAGGCTGGCAGGGGAGGGCATTGGGGGCAATCGGGCCAGCAGGGGAGCAGTCAGGCATCGATCATGCTGGCAGGGGAGTGGCTAGGGGGTAGGCAGGCAGGCAAGCAGTTGGGAGCCAGTAGTCCCAGATTGTGAGGGGGATGTCCGACTGCCAGTTTAGGCCCGATCCCACAGGAATTGGGCAGTCGGACATCCCTTGAGGGGTCCCAGATTGGAGAGGGTGCAGGCTGGGCTGAGGGACACCACCCTCCCCCCCCCCCTGCACGAATTTTGTGCACCGGGCCTCTAGTGAAGATAATAAAAGGGTTTAAATATTGGTCCCTTGGTATATATGGGCAAGAGAAACTAAAACTGCCTTCAAGTATACTAAAATAAAGGCTTTTATGCAATAATGACTAGATATTTAAAAGTATAGTTTCATGTTATTCATCATGTCAAATTCTTGCCTGTGCTTGGGAAATCATTAAAGCTAGAGGAGTTGGAAGAGACAAGAAGGAGTGGGATTTAGGGTGTGGATGGAGCGTCAGAGTGAGAGCCTGCTATCCTATGCACCTTAGTCCAAACCAGCCTCTGGGTGGTTGCAGCAGATGAGAACACAGAGCTTGGTGAACAGAGGACAGGCTAACTTTAGCCCCTACGCCCCCTTGGCTGGGCCTCCTTAGGGAGTAAACAATCTGTACAAAATGCAGTATCCCTAGCCTTGGAGAAAAGGCAAGATGGTGCATTCCCTGGGATGAAAAGGGGAAAGATGCACAGTCTGGGCATGTTATAGTGGTTCAGAGCACGGACTCTGGAGCCACTCCATGGTTTTGAATCCTGGTATACTAGCTGTGTAATCATGGGTAAGTTCTTTGATCTCTCTGTTCCTTGGTTTTTCCATGTATAAAGTGGGGAAAATAATAGTACCTGCATCCATAGGTCATGATAAGAATTGAGTTAATATTTGTTGCACAGTAATCACCATTTACACAAGTGACCATTAAGTAAAATTTAGAAAAATAAAAGTAGAGAGAAAGGAGGGATATTTTCTCTGGATGAGGCAAGGCTATAAGGCAAACACTTAAGAAGTAATTTCTACAGACAACTAAAAATGATTACCAGGCTATCTTGGAAAAAATGATGACTTAGTTACAAAAACCCATACCACCTATGACTATCCCTTGTCTGAAAGACCTCAGAGGCATCCCCGACTTTCCACGGTACTCTGCCTTTAAGCTATTGTTTGATCAGGAGTATCTACAGTTGCAGCTGCTACTAAAAAAGCTGAATTCGCTAGGCAGCCAAAATTTAGAGCAACATCACTGCTCCCCCGCTCCTGAAGTCATGCGAATTCATGCTAAACACGGAAGAATAATTCCTGCCTCCCCAGATGGTGAACAGACTCATGCTCCTTTTATAAATGCTCATCTCACTCAAATCTGTTTCTCAGCAGGAAGTGCCTACCTGCTGCTGGAATGCTCAGAGGATTAAGGAAGATTGTGTGCATACACTAATGGCTACATTTACTCAACAGTTATGGGGGAAATGAATATTTCAGCACAAAACAACACTTACACCTTCCCATTACCAATTCAAATATTCCCACACCGAACTACATTCCCCCACTAGGAAAGATGAGTACATTATCCTCACTGGTCTATTTCAACAATGAAGGAAGGCCAAGGCAACAGGCAAGCACATACCCATCACTATTTAAGCAACCCTCATCTGCCCTTTATTACCAAGAGAGCTAAAACAATTAAAAAGTAAAAAGGAGCCTAGGCTGCCAGTACAATCTCCAGTGGCCTAAACCGTCTACAAGACATTGGTGACATCCATACCAGGAAACACCTGGCCTCATAAAAACTAATTACTGATCTAGACTCAAGTCAATGCCACAGTTGTGGCACTTAGTTCCTACCTCCGCATGGTCCTCTCTCTGAGAGGGGCCCCTTTTTTCCATCTTTGTTTCCATAACAAACTTAGGATTCAGATTCTAGGAACAGGACTAGGTTCATGAATAAGATTCATATGAACCACTTGAAGGACCTAACAGTCAAGGTTCAACACAGAATGTATAAAGCACTCCAGGTATTTCTACCAGGTAAGGGATTTAATGCAGGGAATCCAAAGTTTACAGAAATGGTGAAAATCCTAAAGAAGTAGGTTCTAGGATGGGCCTCCGGGAATGACTACCAGGACAATACAAAACTGACCCAACTCCGAGGCTGCCACTGCAGATATAAATACAAAATCATATCCATGTGGCTAACGCCCAAGAACCAAGGAGCGGGATCAAAAAGACATGGCAGCCATACTGGCTCTTAGTACTCAGGAAGCTGGAGTTAGACACTGGAATACTGACGCAGAAACTACTCGTGTTTCTGCTTTCTTGCTGGCAAACAGAAAAAGACACAGAAAATGGCCTGCACCTCTCCACCTTCGATGTATTGCCACAAGTACATCTAATTGGAAGAGCTATTGGAAATGTAGTTTTTAGTTTTCCATAAGGAGGGTTAAGTGAAAATGGAGGTGGAGTAAAGCAATCAACAGAGTTTACCACACAACTTCTATAAACTTCTGAAAATATATTCACTATCCTAGTGTTAAAATACATGTAAATCTATTATTAACAAGTATTCCTTTAGATTAACCTAATTTTTCGATGAGCCATAGAAACAACTCCTGAAACAATTATGATATTAAGCCTTTAACACGTTAGTGTAGATTAGTGTATGTAATTGCTTTCTATAATCCAGAAGTTATCAAGGCACCTTAAAACCAAGGGAGTGCAAATGTGGGCATAGGGAGGGCATTAATGGCATGGTGTGTCTTCTCTGCAACTGAGGATAAGGTCACTGTAGTAAGAATTGCACTGTCTCGGATAGACACTAGGGACTCATCAGCATCAGAATGAGAGAAGAGATCCATGCATCCTCATCATGAGACATTTCCTTCTCATATCTAAACAGCAGACACCCCACCCACAACCTTACCCTAGAACTACGTAGGCTCAAATGACATTCGCATGAAAACATGGGGCGGCTCCTAAAAGTGGCAATCAACTTTGAAGTTCCAAACCGAAGACCCACAGGACAAATCCACCCACTTAATGTTTTATTTGTCCAGGCCAGAGTTTGTTTAGAAACTGTGATGTGATTGACAGGCACACTCCATTTCAAAGCATGCCTTCATCTTTCTTTATCATTGTTCATCCATCATCTTCCCACATTGACATCACTTTTCTGGCCACCCCTGGTCTGTTCTTTTTCATCCTTAAAAGGAGAACTGAAGAATCAAGACCTAATGAAAGTAAATAAAATCATCAAGCCCAATGGGTAAGTGTGGGATCATAAATGAGATACATAGTCAAAAGTCAAAGGTTGGGTCAAAGCAGGAGGATGCATTCTGTCACGTACATCATTTCACTCTTTACTGTTGGGACCAGAGGGGCATGGTGTCTGGTGCACCACTGTGGTTTAGAGATACAGAGTCCACATGAGCACCTAGAATCTGGGAGAGAACATTCCATGCATCAGGAAAAGAGCTCTGAAAGGTCCTGGGCCATTGCCAAGTAAGACTACTCAGTTTTTCCCTCACTTCCAATAAAAGAAAAGAGGAGTCCACTTTGGCAACAGGCCAGTAGCCCAGGAATTTGTTCTGCCTGATGGGTATGGCAACCCAG
Source organism: Myotis nattereri (assembly GCF_964212035.1). NCBI lineage: Eukaryota > Metazoa > Chordata > Mammalia > Chiroptera > Vespertilionidae > Myotis > Myotis nattereri. Next base: position 24,370,170 of record NC_138088.1, read on the forward strand.
GCCTATTCACCTGGCTGCCAGATTACCGAGTTGCCTGTGAGATGGGAGCAAACCCCAAGACAAGCCATGGTAATTATCCAGATGGGCTGTTCCCTGCCTGGGCTCTTCTTAAAGGCTCATCCTAGTCCCAGGAAACCATAAACCAGTTCACAAGTCAACTCTAATTAATAAGGTCCTTAATGAAGATGTAAATGCCCACATTTTTAACCTTTACGATGTACTTTGGGCTCTTTATCCTTTAAATGGCTTAATTGATGTCTCTGCTTCCTCCTTCATCAATTCCCAGTTTCACGTTGGTTTCTGGTGTCTGTCTTAACTCTTTAAGCCCATCTTATTCAATGGCCCCCTGCTCTCTGCCTCTGATATTTTAGGGTATTTTGTGAGCTCCTTAGAAGTTCCATTGCCAAACTGTGAGAAACAGGAAAACCTACTGAGGTTTTCAAATAGAAAGGGCAGTGGCTGTGTAACTATCTACATATACGGAAACCAGAAGAAATGCCATGATATTTGAAAAAGACAAATATGGCCACCCTCTTTAAGAGGAGAGACAAAAACGGTGACTGGCAGCCACCTTGTGCCTCACTATTCTCTGCTGAGAGCAAAATTCTAGCTGGAGCCATTAGATGGAAGGCATGGGACGTCATAAAGGTCATACATGAGTATCTGGAATTCCTCTTTGTTAAACCTTAAAAGTTTAAGTTAAAACGTATAACCATACATCCATTTACCAATCTTTCCTATATTATGTAAAATTTCAAACATAAGCAAAGAGATTATTATCATGACCCTCATGTACTGTCTCTGAGCTTCACTAAGACTCAATATGTGACCATGCTTATTTTATGCCTGCACGCACCCACTTTTCCTACCACTTTGATCAACATGAAACAAGTGTGACATATTATCATTGCATGACCTCTTAATAAGAATTCTTATAAGGTCCAAGACCTTGTAGCAACCATTTCCAAGCATTGGCTTTAGTACATGGGCTCTGGAGTTAGACAAACCTGAGTCTATATATTCCCAGGGCAATAGCTACGTGACTTTAGAAAGTTCCTTAACTTCTTAAGCCTTGGTTTTTTCATCGATAAAGTAAGACAAATAGTGCTTACTTTTTTGGGTTATTGTGAAGAGAAACAAGATAATACAGGGGAATTGCCTGGTTCAGAGTATACTAAAGTCGTATTGTGATTACTACTGTTATATGGGAATTTTAAGAGTAAGAACTACTTCTTTCTCTAGGGAAGTCCCTAGTTCCATCAGACAACTCTTATAACAAGGCCATATGTCATCCTGTTCTTTATATTCTGAGGCCAATTGAACAAAGGAGCACATACCACTTTCTTTAGAATTTTGGGTGATTGATCTCTGGGTACTTTCTTCTCGCCTCTGGCTGAAGCTCAAACTCACGTTGTCAATTTCTCATTGAATATCAACCAAAGGTAGAAATCAGGTTTGATTGAGGTCTGGTTTTTTTTGTTTTATTTTAGTTTCCTCCCACTGAGAAATGGGAGTTCCAGGTTGTAGTTTACTCCTGTAGCTAAAGCTCCTTGGCCTTTTACTCATTAGTTTCATTGTAATTGTTAGGCTTTTGTGTTGTCAGACACTTAGAAGGTTTATTTCTGCTATTCAAGGGTGGGCTCCATTATGCTTTCCAAACTGTGACAGAGACATCTACATACTCACCAAGCACAATTCCCCTTTCTGAGTACACTAGTGGGTGCGTGGACTGCTTTTCTCAGCCCTCTTTGCATTTGTGCGGAGCTATGTGATGTGTTCTCAACAATGGTATGTTTAAGGACAATGGGTTTTGTGAAGCAGGCAAGACACTGAGATGGTGTAATAGGGCTGCTGGAATGTATGGCCGGCACCCATCTTTCTGTCCTCACATATTCTGAAACTGTTGTGGGTTGCATCCCTGATGTACTCTCAGATCTGGAAAATGAGCACCCAGTGAAGCCAGCAGTTTATAGATGTGTGGGGAGGCCATGGTGATGTCTAGGAGGTTCTATGAACTTGAGAGAAAGGATGGCCAGGATGAAAAGTTCCACTATTAGAGGATTTGCACTATTTTGAAAACAGAATTTTGCTTTAAAAGAAAATGCTTCTAGTCCAATTGTTTGAGTCATCTCTAATAAGTGGTGAGCACAATTGTTCTGTTTCTGGGTAAAGCTGGATTCTAGAGCCTTAACGTCAGGAGAGACTTGCAATGACTTTACAGCCTCCACCCTGGTGCCATCACAGTTCTAGATGGGACAGGACCCTCATACTCTTTAAGGAAGTCATTGAAAGCAAAGACAATCCTGACACCTAGAGCATGTACTTCTGCTCTTACTAAGAAAGAAAGCTTTGTAGTATATAGAAACCCACCCGGAAGTCTTTGAAGGACACAGGTAAGGCTGTGACAAAATTGTTAACTACCTTGCCTATCAATCTATAGCATAACATTATCCTTCTGAGTACTAATTGTTCTTCAATCTCCAAAATGATCCATTGCTAAAGTGTATCCAAGGCCACCATAGGCAATGGGTTGATTCTAAAGAGTGCATAATATGAATTGACAAGATCTTAAGGTCAAAGTCAGAGATAAAATAATCATGGCATTCAAGGTCACAGAATTGGTGAGTAGAGATATTAATATGTTTCTCACTCATGGCTGTGCCCTGGGATCATAATACATTAATGATAATCAAAAGAAGGGCAGAGACATATAGGAAGTTCTTACTTCTGACTGAGACAAAATCTGAAGTTAAATTACATTAACTATCTGTAGTAGACAGAATGTATAATCTTTCTCTCATTGAGTGTGGATGCTAGTATAATGGGATTTTACTCCCATAATTAGATTATGTTATATGGCAAATGTTTACCACTCTAATACAGATGTCTTATGAGGTTTTTTATACTTCAACACCTTCTGACCTCAAGCCATATGCCACTTGGGGGATTTCATGCTCAACTGAACTGAACAATAGCTGCAATATGTGTATCCTCTAGGCACCTTCCTCCAGGAAGCCTTCTCTGACTGCCTTTCCCTGAGGTTGGGTTAAGCACCCAACTCTACAAAATGCACAGAATGTATTCATTTCTTTACTTTGACCCTTACCCTATTCTAAAAGGGCATGACATCAAATTTTTAAAAGTTGAACAGGATTTTTATTTTAATGAGTAAGTGAAAATCTGAATGAGAGGAAAATAAATTAAAGAAAAGTGAAATGACACAGGGTAGAGACTGAGACACAAAATGCCTGCCATGAAATCTCACTTCACATAAGTCACAAAACCCGACTGTCAGGTTTCCACCTACCAAAGCAAAGAAAGAGACATGATCAGTTAAGTAATCCATAGTGACCCTGCATTTGCTTGCTTGTTTGTCTTTAAGAACACCTAGTCCTGATAGCTGTCATCTGAGGCATTTTGTCCTTTGGTTTTCACTGAAAGAAGTCAAGCAGAATTTAATAAGCAGCCTAGAGAGAAGGATGTGGTTTCAACATCTGCAAAATACCCTGTTTAACTCATTTACTAGCACAACAGGTGCACTATTGAAGGTCATTTAATCTCCCAAATAGGTAAACACCGAAACAGGGTTTAGGGAGGGAGAAGTGGGGAGTGGGGACCAGAGGACATCAAACATAAATGGTCAATGAGTTGCAAGTAATGGAACCTGAAAAAGTGTAAAGAAGCAAGACCCAGCTGGCAGGGAAGTCCCGATCCTGGGGAAAGAGAAGACTGTGGGAAAAGCAGAGGAGTTCTTCAAGTCATAGGCAGACAGTGCTCAGAAACAGAACATCAAAAGAACCATACAGAAATATCCCCACTGAGGGGCAATAGGGATGTCTAATTACCTATGACCCCACCCTTCCTACAAGAAAGCTAAGGCCCAGAAAGCACAAGCATCTGTCCCTGAAGTCACACGGCCAATGCAGAGCTGATAACCGGGACTCTGTTTATACTTTGGGTGATGGGGAGTGGACAGACAGGGAGGCCTTCCTGAAGCTAGTTAATAGCTGACTTGGGTCTAGAGTCAGAATAGAAGGTAGATGAGAAATAAAGTCACTTGGATAGAGTAATACTTATTTCCTCATTTACTCAAATTCCAGCTAGTGCTTTAGTAACCTGCGAGAAAAATGTAGACAATTAGAAATCTCATAATCACTAGCACAAAGTAGCTTCTCGATAAATGTTAGTTTTTCCACCCTTCTCTCAATTCCATCTCTCCCTTCCAGCACCCTCATGCAGTCTTTTTTTTTTTTCTTCCCATTTCTCCATTTTCTGGCCCCTTTCTAATACTGGGATATTATAGCACTCAATTTACAGAGAGTTTACTACATACCAGGCAGTCACTAAACATCCCCCTTGCTGGATCCCATTGAGTCCTTGCTACAATCCTCGGAGGTAAAGTCCACTGTTACCTACATTTCACAGCCAAAATCACAGGCTCAGCAAGGTTAAATGATTGCCCCACGGTCACACACTGGGTATAGGATTTGAGCACAGGTCTGTTTGACTCCAAAATGAGTGCTGATTCTCCAGCCCAAGAAAATATTTAACCTTCCATTTCAGTGAGCAAGAACAAAGCAGAGGTGCACATATCCAGTACCAAAGCGATTCGTTCAGCTCAGACCAACCCACAGAATGAAAAAGGCAGAACCAAGCTATTGATGCAAATCACTCAGCAGCAAATACACTCACGGTGATGCCTGTAATTCAAGATCATGGCACTCAGTCTACATAGCAGAGGGATGTATCCATACATCTATGTGTAATACAACAAAGACATTACATGCACGGAATCTGATCCCTTTCTGGTCAGTCCACGGCAGGAGGTCCCGTGTGAAGCTGCCCAGAGCTCTGACCCAGGGCTCAATGCCCTGAGTAAAAGCTGCCCGAGTGGTACATGCTCTTGCCTTGAGCCAGGGCCCTGCTGCAGCTTCTCTGATGGATGCTGTGCCTCTGCCCTGAGGGCAGTTCTTACTGAACTCTATGCAGTTCCTATTTCACAAATCAGAGCTTAAACCTTCACAAGAGAGTATCGATTTATGCTATCAAAGCAGTGAGATTCCAGGGCTGGGGAGCTGAGGGAATCTGCACCTTTTAATCAATATTTCTTACTCATTAAAGCAGATGTCTGATTCAAATTTTTATTTTGAGCCAGATGCAGCATCAGTGTTCTGATGATGTAGTCTTTTGGGCAACGAAATATCTGCCAGTTATTTCAACACCTCCATTTCTCCCTCTTCCTCTCTTTCTTCTTCTGTCTTTTCTAGCCTTGATGTTTAAATTCAAGCCCAGCAGACACCTACTTTCTGTCACTGTTCCCTCCGAGAGATCCAAAAGGCAACCTCCGTCCCAGAGCCAAAGCTAGCCAACAACATGGTCCAATGCTCTGGGGATGGATGCATCATCCCAGCAGATAATTTCTGTCCTAATGGGCTGCTTCGTCATCCTACTCAGACTGGAGCCTCTTAAGATGTAAAAATTTGAGCAAGTAAAGAGCAGTGAAGAAAACCAACAAATTGATTAAAGGATAATTCTTAAGAGTCACAGCCCAAATGGTCTCTTGGGAATGATCTTAAATTAACATTCCTCTCAAACCTCCTGCCCACCTAGGCAGCAGTGCCCCGTGAAAAGAGCAAAGGATTTACACTATTCAGACATTTTTAGGTTTTTTGTTTGTTTTTTGTTTTTCTGCAGACCTTTTTGGGATCTTCAGCTCAGCCACACACTAGCAGTGTGACTTCGGGTGAATAATTCCTTGTTGGAGCTCATTTTCGTCATTAGTAAAATGTAGACAATTCGTAAAATGTAGACAGTAATTACTATCTCATGAAGTTGGTACAGAAATTAAATTAGATAGCATAGAGTGATTCTTAGACTCACATAAGCATAATCCCTTAATCACTACCACAAAGTAGGTTCTCAACAAATGTTAGTTTTTCCATCTTTCTCTCAATTCCATCTCTCCCTCCCAGCACCCTCGCTGAGTCTTTTTCCTTCCTGTTTCTCCATTTTCTGCTCCCTTTCCATTGATTTACCTGACGTTCTTCTCTTTCTTACCGTCCTCTTTAACTGGCCTTCAAACCATAAACTGTCAGTCAGCACCGGAAGGATCAAAAAGAGTGTCCTCACTTCAAAATAAGTGACATGCCCCCAATCACAGCTACTCACCAGCAGAGACACGGCCACATTCCTGAGTCCCAGGGTCTCACATCTTAGTCCTTCTCTTTCAGAGCTGAAATTCTTGAAAGTGGCAGCTTCCTGGCAGTTTCAGTAAATTTTCCAGGGAACAACCCCAAAGAGTAGTACAAAAGGACTCACCAGGATGCATCAGAAAAGAATGTTTCGCTGATATTAGAAACAAAAATAATGACTATGTTCCTCACTTACAGCTCTGATAAGATGGTATATTCATTTCAGTTAAACTGCTTCAAATCTGATACTTTTTTTAAAAACCTGAACTATGGGGTGTCTTCTTTCTCCCATCTAAGGTCACTGGTGTGGCAAAGACAGCTATTACTCATTTGGGGGAGCCAATTCTTAGCATCTTTTCAACTCTGATTCAGTTATATCAGATGAGTAACCCGAAATTGAAATGGTGAGAATATTTACACCACAGAAATTGGCAGCCACTACAAATAGGATTTCTCTCCTCCCCAGCCCCCCAACAACCAATTGTTAAAAATTTCCCAGCACACCATTGGATAAGTTCTCGTGTCTTTCGCACTGATTCCTAGGCAGCCATCTTTTGCTTTAAGAAACTTTTTTTATTTTTACAATAATGATTACCTAGGTCTTTCGTTTGTGTTTCTTTAAAACACAGATATTTCTTCAGTTTGTCTGCCTGTCCTCTGCTGTCATTTACATAATAAAACTGGTCATGCCAGCGGTTGTATTATGTAAATCTGCTCTGCCTTACCTCTGTGAAGATGAAGATGCTGGGCCACTGGTAAATCTGCATTAGTTTTGTTCTATTGATTTCAATAGAGAATATAATAGTGTGAGGATTTTGGTCCCTGAAAATCTCTGAGCTGCTATTGGCATCATTGAGCATTTTATTGCTCATATCCACATTCACATAGAGCTCATTTTCTCCAAATATATATTATACTGTGCTAGTAGCCAAGAAGCCATTCGGTGGGCTCTGAAGCCAGACTGTCTGGGATTGAATTCCAGCTCCCCTACTTACTAGCAAGTTCCTTAACCCCTCTGTGCCTCCGTTGTATAATGGGGGTATAATAGTACCCACCTCCCTTAGCGGTTCTGAGGATTAAATCAGTAATACATATCAAATGCTCACAAAAGTGGCTGGCACACTGAGTGGTCAATAAACGTTAAAAGTGAGGAAAGAGTGAAGATAGAAAGTTTATTACAAAGTAAGCTATTCAAGCATCAGATTTTTGCTAGGTAACTAGGATGAGGCTGGGGGAAATGGTTAGGGGAAAGGTTTAGAATATTATTTCTAGAAGCCTACATAAATTATGGGGGCTCCCAGGAGCTCTGTGTTAAGAGGTCCCCCTGTATTCGCTCTTCTCTCTCACTGAACAAGTTGAGGATCTTCTAAACCGCAGCACCTGGAGAGAATAGCTGAGCCTCCCCTCCTTATCTGAGGCACAAGTTCACAGCCTGGGTCTCCACCACAGACATGAAGGGTGATGTGCATAGACAGATGCTACTGTGGGCTATGCAACAGTAGATGGTCTATGAGTTAGGTCCAATTCCTGCCTGGGAGTCTCATCGCCCCACCCTCATGATCCTCACAAAATGCAAGGGAAGGAGAGTCTCGGTAGTAAAAGGATTTATCTCTATGGTAGTCATATGGCTATTCCCCAGTATTCTAATTATTCTCCTTCTAAGCACATGGTGGGATCACACTCCCCGCTTCTTCTAGTTAGGTAAGTCTATAATGTCTTATTTGGGGGCAATTAAATGTAAACAGCACTAATATGTGTCTCCTCCAAACTTCAAGAGCCAATGATTGATTTGATCACTTCCGTCTGCCTGCCATATGAGAAGATTCCATCAATTTTCATCCTTGAGTATGAATACTCTGATGCAGAGCCCCCAGATTACCCACAATAGACACACAATAAGAATAAGATAAAATTTCACTGATTTAAGCAACTGAGACTTTGGGATTGTTTGTTACTGCACAAAGCCTGTCCTATCCTAACTAATACAACCTTAATTCCACTCTAATTTATACATTAACATATCAATAAGGTTCTTGCAAACTTCTTTCCTTTGTTATTTGTAACAAATTACTTGTGATAGCAGTTCTCAAAAAACAACAATGAAACTTAAAATCATTAATTTACAGAAATTAAAGGTATTACCTACAAGATTCATGTTCAAGTTTTTCTATATTTTTCATTTATTTAGCAAGTTAATTTATCTTCATTTTCTTTACCCTTTATTGGACAAGGTGATTCAGTTAACCTTAAAAATTGTTTTAATTTTATTAAAGATTCATGTCTGAAAGAAATCAAACAAAAATCTACAAAGGCTAAACTAAGAAGACCCAATAGAGAAAATTTGGTAGCAGAGAAGAGCAGCTGCATCAGCAATTGTTCCCACCCTTTCTCTGAAATTCCCTTCCCCTTTCATTACTCTCATTTTTATCCAAAACTACCACTCTAGTCTCCATGGGTCCTATGACTCCCAGTTGGGTTCTTCTTGGCCTAACCTATTTTTTCTCAGCAGAACTGATATAAATTAGAATTTTCAAAAATAATTTTTCTTAAAGAAAGATAGAAAATGTACGTAAAAACAGGCAGTAAAGATATAAAACACAAATAATATAATTAATGCTGTTTTTTAAAATGCTCCAAGGGCCACCATAATGATTAATTAGCCTTTGGCTCTAGTTTGCAGGGCAGTGAGTATTCAATCCTAGTTTCCAGCCTCCCCAAAGTGAGCACCACCTTACCTCTCACTACATGACCCCAATGTAACTAAACATCTTGCTGCAATCAAGGACAAATGCCAGAACCACTTTCCTTGAATCAAATGTCTTTTCCCTCTAACCTGCTCCCCTTCAGATTTTATTTTTCTGATTCAGAGACACCACATTTACAATTCATTCTCAGGAGAGTGGGGAGACACATCCTTAATCCCTACTGATGGATCTTGCCTTTCTAAGCTCAGGTTAGCAGCTTTGTCCATTTCTATAATTTTGTCACCAGCACAGTGCAGCAAAAACACACATGCACATACACTCATAGGCTAAGGAAAATGATCTAGTCTAATCAATACAATTTTCCAATATTGAATCAACTTATATACAGGGTGTCCCAAAAAATGTATACACACTTTAATAGCTGATAGCTCTATTTTGAAAATAAAATGTATTTTAATAAACACTGCCTTTATAATTATTAAAAGTGTGTGTATACATTTTGGGACACTATATATATATTTTTACAGTGACTATGTTGAGAATATGAGCTTTGAGCAAATATACACGGGTTTAAGACTCAGCTCCTGCATTTATGGCTAGAAATCCTAAGATCCTTATTCCATCTCTCTAGACATCTGCTTCCTTAAATGTAGACTAAAAATAATAGAAGTACTTACATCATAAGACTGATGTGAGCTAATGCATATAAAGTAGTAAGTACAGTGCCTAGTACATAGGAAGTACCTAGTACCTTTCAACTAGTACTGGTAGTGACAGCAGTGATGGTGTTAATACTAGCAATGTTGCTATCCTATATAATAAAGAGGTAATATGCAAATTAACCCTCACTCTATAATGCTGTCACAAGATGGCAGCACACACAGCAGGGCCAGCAGCCACTCCAAGCGGCTTCTGCCAGGGTTCCTGCGGCCCCACAGGGGCACGGGGGTCCTAGCGTCTGCTTCATGCGGCTTCTGCTAGGGTTTCTGTGGCCCCGCGTGAACGCCACGGGGGTCCCAGTATCCACTCCAAGCGGGGCATCGGGACGGTACTCCAGGACTCGGGGCAGTCCCATGGCATGACGGGGAGAAGTGGGGAGCCAGGGGGGGAGGTCCCAGGTCTCACACAAAATGCAATGGGTCACTAGTCCTATATAATAAAAGGCTAATATGTAAATAGACCAAACGGCAGAACAACTGAACAACCAATCACTATGATGTGTGCTGACCACCAGGGGGCGCATGTGGCACATGGCGGGCGTTGGCCGCAGTGGGATGGTGAAGCAGGTAAGCAGGGGCACCAGACCAAGGCGGGGCACCAGTCGCTGTCATCAGGGCGAGCCTCTGGTGGTTACTGAAAATTCTTTGCTCTCACATGCCATGGTCCCACTCTACACTCACACCTGCTGCCTGTGCCAGCCCTGCCCTCAGGGCTTCTCCACCTCCCCCTGCTCCTGAGGGGCATTTGGGGCTGACAGCCACCACTTGCACCCACTGCCCATGCCAGCCCCACACACACCTGCAGCCAGCGCCAGAACCACTGCTTGCACCTGCTGTCAGCACCGTGCGCTGGCCGCGATCACTCGGCGTATCAGTGGGTACAAGCGGTGGCTGCCAGCCCCAATCACCCCTAAGGGCTTCTCCACCTCCCCCTGCTCCTGAGGGGTGATCGAGGCAGCAGCCACCGCTCGCACCCGCTTCAGGCGCCGGCCCCAATAGCTCCACGCTGTCAGCATGAGGGAGCGGTGGCGGTGGGAGCAGGGCTGCCAGCAAACAGGGGACGGGGGACCGCAGCAGGAGCGGCCGGGCAGGGGCACAGAGGATGGGCCAAGACCCACCCCTGTGCTCACCACAGCCTTGTGGCCCACAGTTTCTTTCAAGGTGCACGAATTCATGCACTGGGCCCCTAGTCTTAAATAAAATGAAATACAGTGGGGCCTTGACTTACGAGTTTAATTCGTTCCATGACAGAGCTCGTAACTCAAATTATTCCTATGTCAAATCAATTTTCACCATTACAATGACACATGATGCTGGGCTGATGTTATGGCGTTCACTGTGACGTTCGCTGCACCAACTAGCGGTGGGGTATCTGAAGCTGGCTCGTAACCCGAATTTTAGCTCGCAACTCAGTAAAATATCGGCCGAGACAGTTCATATCTCGAAAAACTCGTTAGTCGGGACACTCGTAAGTCAAGGCCTCACTGTACTTGTATTCCATTATCCCCACATTTCTATTATAGTTTCTGTAAACCTTCAGCTTTTTCCTTAGGAATGCCTGATGGAGTGATTTTTAACTTCTTTGGAAATTCCTAGCACTTCAGTAATTATAACTGATTCTGCAATATTACCCACAGCATAGGCAAGATACTGACCATGCCCCAACGCTCCAGAATTATTCAAATTTGCTGATCTCACAGTGATGCTGCCCTGGCAGCTTCGAAGAGTAAAAGGTTCCCTTATTTCCTGCCAAGGCACATTTTCCACTTGCTTGAAACTCATCTAGATTTGGTCCTGCATTAGGAAACACCTAAGTGCCCCCAAGAGAATTCAAACACTTAGCAAGGCACTGAGCAATTAAACTCTTTGGACTACTTTAGAAACAGAAAAGGGAAAGCACAGGAGTCAGAGAGAGGGAAAGAGAGAAACGATGAGCAAATTTAAGTGACTCAGCTGGGTTTGGGGGAGAGAGGAATGTGTCCACTCATTATGTGCTTCCGTTTGAAAGGAAGTCAATGTTTTCACTGAAAAACAAGCAGAAAGCTTCTATGATCTGCACACAGGCAAACTTACACATTAAGGCAGAGAAGATAGCAATGTAAGCATGTCCAACCACATCTTATGTATCTCCGTTGTCATAAATCCAGTCTGGCCTGATTGCAAGAGGTAGGCAGGGTAATCACTTTGGGCTCTTTTCTGTCCTAAAAGCTCTAGTTAAAAGTTCCTGTCTTCTATTTGGCCCTCTTTTATTCTTACCTAACATGGAAGTCTTTGAACAGAGGATTGAACTCAATTTCCTCTTCGATATTGACTGAACTTCTTTGGTTCATCCCCCAAAGATTCCTATCTCTGGCTCAGAAGCTGGGGCCCCGAAAAATAGCCCCTTGTATTCTCTACAGGAGCAGGTTTGATATCTAGACCAAAAACAGTTTTATGAGGCAATACATACCTATTACACATCTGCCAAGTGCAGGCACCCACACCACGCAGGCACTGTAAAGAATAGCGTATAGAGTAGAGTCCCTGCTCCCAAGGCTCACAGGCTAACTACTCAAGGGGAGAAAATTCTTCACCTTATGATCCAGGGAGATCCCAAGTTTACTTCAAGCCAGTCCATTCCACACTGCACTGATTCACATCTCCTTCTTAGCAACCAGAAAAGAAACTTGCAATTTCATTTAAACACTAGGATGCAAGTGAACAAATCTAGTCATACACTTGAGGCAAACCAACCAATAATGTAAGAAACTTCCAAAGAGGTGGATCCAGAGCTCGGAGATTCTCATTAAGTGAGTCTGGGGTGGATCCTAAGAATCAGTACATTTTAAGCATTTTCCAGGGGAGCCAAAATTGCGAACAGCTTCACATTATAGAATGGGAAACCCCATGTTCCTCTGAACAGAAAGAATTGTCAAGTCCTTTTTCTCCACTGTATAATTTCTTTCACCTCTTTCTCCTCCAGTCAATTCAACACCCTGCTACCAGATGGATCCCCTCAGATTATATCATTCCTCTACTCTAAAATCATCTGTAATTCCCACTACATAAAGAATGGCATTCTAGCCCTGGTCAGTGTGGCTCAGTGATTACAGTGACGGCCTGTGCACCGAAGGTTCGAGGGTTTGATTCCTAGTCAAGGGCATGTACCTGGGTTGCAGGTTGGATCCCCAGGCCCAGTTAGGGCACATGCGGGAGGCAACCAATCGATGTGTTTCTCTCACATCAATGTCTCTCTCTCTCTCTCTCTCTCTCTCTCTCTCTCTCTCTCTCTCTCTCTCTTTCTCTCTCTGCCCCCACCTCCTTCCACTCTCTCTAAACATTAATGGAATATAAATCCCCAAGTGAGGATTAACAAAAAAAAAAAAAAAAGAATTGCATTCTAAATACATAGCCACATAAAAGGCTCTCTATACTCTAGCTCAAGCCCACCATTCAGCTGCATACCCACCTCCCCTGGGTGATTTTCTCACTCCTGCTAAGTTGATCTGACCCCCCCAAACTCCTTTTTCTTTTCAATCTCTCATGCAAAGCAATTCAGTTCTTGCTACCCCCTACTCCTCATCTCACCAACAGGTCCACCTTTGTAAACCAAGGGCTTTGACTACTTATTTCCCCGTTTTCTTCTTTTTTTTCTTTTTATAAAATATATTTTATTGATTTTTTACAGAGAGGAAGGGAAAGGGATAGAGAGTTAGAAACATCGATGAGAGAGAAACATTGATTAGCTTCCTCCTGCACATCTCCCACTGGGGATATGCCCGCAACCAAGGTATATGCCCTTGCCCAGAATCGAACCTGGGACCTTTCAGTCCGCAGGCCGACGCTCTATCCACTGAGCCAAACCGGTTAGGGCTCCCCGTTTTTTCTTTCATGAAGATCCCTTCTTCTCTAGGGCCATTGAATTGCCCAGAATGCTACTGCAGTCACTTTTTCCTTTGGCTCGGGAACTCTTCCAGATCGTGCTTCCTTAGGTACCTAGGACCCCTCACTCATTGCGTCTCCTCTGTTCTTGAAGCCCTTGGCTTTACATCCCAGCTGCCTCTGCTAGTATAATGCCCATTTGGATGCAGAGGGTGGACCTCATACTGCCTACTGCAGCTTTCAGTCACTCTCCCTTGGTTCTGAGCTCAGCCATCTTGGGCAAGAGAGGCCACATCCCAGCCCCTTACCCATGAGAAATGGTTCTGTGTGGGCAGGAGTCTTTGTCTGCTGTGTTCAGTTAGGTGTCCCGAGAGCCTAAAACTGTGCCTAGTACATGGTAGGCACATAGTAAATATTTGTTGAATGAACAAATGAATCAATTAGTGGGCACACCCATCATGACCTAATCTGAAGATGATGAATCATTTCCACTTTGTAAAGCAAATCCACTTGTGTTGGGAGGAAGATCCCTTATTCCCATTTAAAACTATCTATCATGTGATGGAATATTTAACACAGTCATAATGACCAGAACTCTGATTAATTCTACAAAGAATTTATATTACCCTTTGTACTTTTCAATGCGTTGTCCCATTTATTATCTCAGTCCATCCTCATAATAATCTCCTTTCCCTATTATAGATGAGAAATGAGGCAGAAAGTTAGCAGGACTTGGTCAAAGTCACAGAGCTAGTTGAAAGCAGAGTCATCATTGAAACTGGGGCCCAGTCTGCCAGTCCCCGTGCTGGTGCCACCTTCATCAAATACCACAGTGCACGCACATCACCATCAATCCCTACAAAACTGCTGTATTATTCATGGTTCTTCAGAGAAAGAGAACCAATAGGATATATAGAAAGAGATTTATTATTTGGGATTGACGCACATAATTGTGGAGGCTGAGAAGTCCCAGAAGATCAGGTAGTATAGTTCCAGTCCAAACCCAAAGGCCTAAGAACCAGGAAAGGTAATGATGTAAGTCCTGGTTCAAGTACGAAGACCTCAGAACCAGGAGCACCAATGTCTGAGGGCAGGAGATGGTTGTCCAGCTCAATAAGAGGGAGAAAACTTGCTCTTTCTCTGCCTTTTTATTTTATTCAGTGGATTGAATGATACCTATCCACATTGGTGAAGGTGAATCTCCTTTACTCACATTGCCAATTTAAATGCTAATCTTTTCCAGAAAGACCCTCACTGACATACCCAGAAATAATGTATCACCAGCTATCTGGGACCCCTATGATCCAATCACATTGACTCATAAAATCAACCCATTACACCTGCTTATTGCGTCTGAAGAAATTTTTATGCGGGATGTTGATGAGCTTCATTCAGAGAACAAATGTAGAACTTAGGTAACAGGTGCTTAGTCTCTACATTTTGGATGTTCATAAATGAATTTCATATGCTATTGTCCACATATACCTGCCCTGGTACAGCATGTAAGGGGGTTCCACAGGATGTGAATTTTAGAAGGCAGGGATCACTGGGGCCATCTTGAAAACTGGCTACCACAAAAGTTATCTCCTGGATATAAGTTCATTTCCAAAATCCCACCTAGACTAGATCAGTAGAATGCAGATAAGTGGGTTGTCTATACAACAGTCTTATTTAATTTTAAAAATCCTTTTAATAAATGTCTGTGAGGCATGCACCTCCTTAATTAATGACGTAGGAAGCAAATAATATGGCAGTACTTCAGGAGTTAAAAAGGCTTTGAAGCCAAACATTTGCATTCAAATTCTGGTTCTGCTGATTCCTAGCTATGGGATCTTGGGCAAGTCACTTCCCCTCACTGAACTTTGCTTTTCACATCCAGAAAAATACTTCCTCTTAAGGTGCCCATTTGTAAAATGTTTTTCCTTATTCCATCACCTCCTTTTAGTCAAATCACTTAATTGTCCTAGGAATTAATTTTCTTATCTATAAACTAAAAATAATTAACTATAAGTGAAATTAACTATGTGGCTTACCAAGAAACAAGCAAAGTGCCAGGAGAACAGAGGAAGGAGGAACTTAAAAACTATGAATATTGCAAGACACTTTGTGTTCTGCCGTCTCTCTTTGTTCTGTAAAGTTATGATTCTATGATTACCTTCTTCCACCCAGGATGGTTGTAAATGAGCACAAATGTATAAAGCAAAAATACTCCCCTACCTCTGCTGGAATATCTGTGACAGGAAAATGATAACAGAATAATAGTTTTTTCACTTATGAAAAAAGTCCTTTCCAGTGTTGTTCTCTTCCCACCAAAAACTAAGGGGTCTACAAGGCTCTTTCAACCTCCACCTTGTTGCCCTGCAGCTGTGCCTAACCCACATCGAGAAACACTTGGCAAGCCATGCCCTTCCAAGCCCCAGCTGCTGCAGTGCCAGCATATCCGTGCTGGATTCCTGCAGTGGAAGGAACACAGTAGGAAGAAACCGGTAGAGCAAGAGCAACATGGGGAGTGAAGACAACATATTTTGACGTCTGATACTGAGCAATCAAAGACAGAACAAGCCATTGTCGTCTACAGTTAGAATAGCAGCTCTGATACAGTGTGCTCCATGTGGACCAATAGGAGACAAGAACCGTCACAGAATGCCCAGGGTGTTAGGTAACTTACCATTTGGTGCTGGCAGGTGGGGAAAAAAGGAGAAGGATGAAGAAAGGCTGGTAACATGGGAGGATATCCCAGGACTGAGGACAAAGGAAACCAGTGAGAAATTCCCAGCCAAAAGCATGTCCAAGAGACACTGAAAATCAGTGATGTGTGATATTCAATTTCAGTTGTTCCCTAATCTCCCTAGGGCAGTGTTTCTTTTTCATTATCTCCAACCCCTCAAAGAAAAGTCTACTATTCACCACACAGATAGATTGTGTTGGTTTTACTCTTAGAAATTATAGAAAAAGAGGAGTGGGGGGGGGGGGGTAGTGCCCAGCCTAAAGAAAACCAGAGAGGGTAGTAATCCCAAGATCCAAGAACTTTGATTAAAGTAGATGACCACAAAGAAGCAGGTCCCAGGGACTGACTTGGGAAATCTAAGCTTTGCCTCTGGTATCCTCAGAGGCAGCAGGGCGAGCACTGGCAGAGCCCCACCATACTCAGGATGGGGATTATTTAAGCCAGTCAAACCATTCTGTCACAAGAAGGGGTATTTTCATAAGGTCAGAGGATTTCGGACATCTGCTTTATATATGTGTCTGTGTATTTATAATATATTCATGTATGTATAGTGCATTTAGTTAAGAAAATACGTATATGTTTGAAGTAATTTTTAATAACTGCATGTAGTTAAATAATATAATGTATATAAAATAATTAACACAGTGTCTAGCACACAGTCTTCATCAATAAGTATTACTAAGCAGGAGGATGGCAAAAGATATCTTTTTTAAAAAATATATTTTACTGATTTTTTTACAGAGAAGAAGGGAGAGGGATAGAGAGTTAGAAACATCAATGAGAGAGAAACATCAATCAGCTGCCTCCTACACAACACCTACTGGGGATGTGCCCACCACCAAGGTACATGCCCTTGACCGAAATCGAACCTGGGACCCTTGAGTCCGTAGGCTGACGCTCTGAGCCAAACCGGTTAGGGCCAAAAGATATCTTAATAACTGGTCCTAGAACTCCTTTCAGAGGCAGGAAGAGCTTTTGTTTAGCACAGGGCATTAAGGTAAAAGTTGAAACCAGAGGGTATAGGCCAGGGGTGGGCAACCCCTGGCACTCGTGCCAAACATGGCATGCCAGTAACTTTTGCTGGCACGCGAAACCCTCTCTTATAATCTTCCATTTACAATTTTTTTCTTAATATCGACTTTTTTATTTTTCAGATAAATTCAGTGTAGGTGCATCTTAGATAAATAAATAATTTCATATAACAAGTTATATTAAAGTCCATAGACATGGATTGACGAGAGAGGGGAAGAGCAATTTCTATGCCTCTGCCTTAACTCTCCCTGCCTTCCTAGATCCGACCAGTGTTTTGGTTTCATCCACATACGCTTGTGAATCTTTTTTCTCAGTGATGAATTTTGTTAAGTCTCGTAATAGGAGTAGCCTGCCAGATGAAAGTAGTAGCTCGTGCATATCTCTGAAGGTCAAGAAATATAAACCTGATGTAAAATCTCTGTCATCAGTGATGCAGCAGCAAAAGTCCCACTGATAATATCAAACGGAGTCATAAAGTTTTTTGTTGGACTACCAGTGCACATGTATACATTAAAAAATAAATGTATTTTTCATCATCATATACTGTGTTTTTGTCGCTCGAATGAATTTTATTATTTCTTCAAGGTTCTTCACATACTTACACCTTAAGCAATATCAAGTAGGCGTAACATGTTCTCAAAAAATTAGGGTTGGCACGCAGAAGAATTTTGAGTCAGAGATTTTGCTGGTTTTGGCACGCACTCACAAAAAGGTTG
The DNA here is from genome assembly GCF_964212035.1 of Myotis nattereri. Lineage (NCBI taxonomy): Eukaryota > Metazoa > Chordata > Mammalia > Chiroptera > Vespertilionidae > Myotis > Myotis nattereri. Next base: position 24,388,122 of record NC_138088.1, read on the forward strand.
CCCACCCCTGGTATAGGCTATGGTTCTAGATTGGGTAGACTTCCTCCCAGGGATGTTTGTGATGTCTGGAGACATTATTGGTCGTTGAGCCAGGGCTGGGGGTGGAGTTGGGGGGACATGTTACTGGCAGCTGGTGAGCAGAGGTAAGGGATACTACGAAACATCCTACAATGCACAGGACAAGCCCCACAACAAAGAACTGTCCAGCCTAGAATGCCAATAGTACAGATGTTAGCAGAGGATAAAAGCAACAAGCATGACTAATATACCATTCTGCACTGAAATTGAACAGGAACTAGTAAACAGAGAAGAAAAATGAGGAAGCAGGACAGAAGAAAGGAGGATGACTGAATAACATAGCAAAAATGCTAGAGAACTTTTAAGAACTAAATGTCGAAAAACAATTTGAAGTTGTTTTCAGTGTTGTCATCCAAACCCTTTCCTCATCTCCCCAAACGTTCAGTAAAGGATGCCACATGCTATGTATATTTTTAAAAAGAGGTACTTGACCTGAGAGACCCCAGCTTGCATGCAGTCAAGTGTCTGAGCCCAGAGAAAGGTGACCAAGTGAGCAGCACTCCTTTCAAAATGGGGCTTGAACCCTCCTTAAAGCCCCTATCGAAATGTCACCCACTGTAGACTCATCTACTACAATGAAGCACACTTTGAAAAGGTAAGAGCATTACATCAAAACAAGGAGTTTCTTACTAATAAACAAAGAGATAAAGCATATTTCCGTTGGCATCGTGCTCTAAATTCAAATATTGTCTATGGGAGGAAGGGGCGATAAACATTGCTGTACAGTCCTACAACGTGAAGAGGCACTTAGAAAGCTCCACTGGATAGCTATAGAACCATTCCTAGGGAATGACAAACACTAACTGCGAAACAAGGCTTGGGGCCAAAGATCAGTTGGCTAACAACCGGGGGAGTGCAATAAAACCTTAAAATGTTCTCCCTCAAGAGTTGTGAACAATGCGTAATGGAATTTATCGATAAGAAATAAAGAAAACAATAACAGCTTTCCATTTTCTGTGGTATGAAATGCTTGACAGCTCATCTAACCCCTTAGTGTCCATGTCTCAGAAATCACTTAATGAAACAGCTGTTGTCCAAGACAGAAACACTCTGTGATAACAGTTTCCCTGTAAACTATGAATAAAAATCAAAAAATTAAAAAAAGTAGATACAGCTTGACACTCAGCCTCTCCTCCAAAAAGGTTTTAAAAAAAACATAGTGAAGGGTAATTCTTTCCCCACACGGGCTATGCCCATTATCTGGACAGGATCACAAGGCTTATATTCTGCTTGCTGAGTCAACGGAGCTCCAATCAACAGAGAAGCCTTGTTTGAGCTCCTGACAGTTTAATTTGACTTAACAATTACATGGGCAATTTGATCATACAACCCCTCCATCTTGATGGCCAATAAAAGCGATGGATCCCCTGAGATATGGAACCTTACTTAGCATGATTAATGGAAAAGGAAAAGGAGAGAGTTCAAGTTCTTTGATTCAATCCAACTCTGCCTTCAACATTTACATCAGTTATCCATCCCAATTTCTCTCATTCCTCTTTGTTGTGACAGACTGCCTGCTGATTGATTATATTGACAATACACAGAGAAAACAATCAAGTTCTCTCTGGACCAGGGGTGGGCAAACTTTTTGACTCGAGGGCCACAATGGGTTCTTAAACTGGACCGGAGGGCCGGAACAAAAGCATGGATGGAGTGTTTGTGTGAACTAATATAAATTCAAAGTAAACATCATTACATAAAAGGGTACGGTCCTTTTTTTTCTTAGTTTTATTCATTTCAAACAGGCTGGATCGGCCGGTGGGCCGTAGTTTGCCCATGGCTGCTCTGGACTGATCCTCAGGGTAGTGGAAAAAGGGTCTCCAAATTATCCCCATTCTGTGGAGCCACCATAGAAATTCAGACAGGTCAGGACAGCCAGCAGCAGCAGGCTCCAGGAACAATGACTGAGCAGTAGTAGGGAGCCACTAGGGCAGCCCTGGGCAAACTACCGCCAGCTACCGTACTAGTTCACACAAACACTCCATCCATGCTTTTGTTCTGGCCTTCCAGTCCAGTTTAAGAACCCATTGTGGCCCTCAAGTCAAAAGGTTTGCCCACCCCTGCACTAGGGAAAAAAACACACACAAAAACAGATTTCCCTGGAGCACTGCTTTGGTGCTGTGTTTGTTCTCTATTGCTGTGGTAACAAATTGCCACAAATTTAGTGGCTCAAAGCTCAGGTCAGAACTCAAGGCACAGAGAACTCAGCTGGTTCTCTGCTTTCACCATGCCAGAATCAAGGTGTCAGCAGGACTGCATTCCTTACTGAGGCCCTGGGATGAATCCACATCTAAGTTCATTCAGGTTAGTGGCTGGATTGAGTTCCTTGCAGTTGTAAGACTAAGATCTCAGTTTCTTCACTGGCTATTGACTGGGGGGTCATTCTCAGGTTGTGAGGCTGCCCACATTCTTTGACTCATAGCCCCTTACCTTCATCCTCATAGCCAGCAACAATCGGTCAAATCCTCTCTCTTAGAATCTCTTTGGCCTCCCCTTCTGCCTCATCTCCCCAACTGTCTTTGTCTTCTACCACCTCACCACCTCTCTGACTCTAGCTAGAATAATTATTCTACTTTGAAAAGATCTTGTGATTGGATTGGATTTACCTGGATAATCTCCCCATCATAACCTTAATCACATCTGCAAAACCCTTCACAGCAGCATTTAGATTCGTATTTGATTCTATAACCAGGGACGGGAATCTGGGGCTATGTCTTTAGAGTTCTGCCTGAAACAGGTGCCCAACATTATAAACTCTGCTGGACCATCCATCCTTGGGGCCAAAGAAGAGCTTCCTTTTGGTAAGAATCCCTTATTCTAGATTTAAGCACGTTCACAACCAAGAACCATTTATAAAGTCCAAAATTTAGCCAGCCTCACACTGCATGTCACATTATAAGAGTTCTGTTTATTGATCAAGTCAGGTGGGAAACAGTCCCATCGTTCCCTTTGCTGCTTCACATCTTCTCTTTTACCATCAATCATCTCTTACTCTTTTATCAAATATTCACTTATTGACTAGGTGACTCTCGTTGAATTCTTGCACCCAAAACAGACTATAAAGTTGCTATTGCAAGAACACCATTTTTCAGCACACATACATTGAACACCTATAAATAAATACAAAATAAATATATAATATGAAAATAAAATAGATATGCTGGTCATTAGGCTACTGTCTACTATTCCACCTTTTGATATTGAGACTGAGATTCTGAAACCTATACTTCTCCTTTGGTGGCTGGCTCCATGCCACATTCTGCTTATACAGGCTCTTGAGGAAGCTGAAGGACAGCAGAGAAGAGTGCTTGCTATTCCCAGTACTATCACCCCATCAATGACTCTTTATCCCCAGCTTCCACCTACTTTTGGCACTTCCAGGACAGCGTCATCACGTCCATTAGAAGTGTTGGTGCCTCTTCCTCAGAAATCTGAGTCCCAGCTCTGAAAGGCCCTGTCTCTAAGCTCCAAAGCATCAGCAAAGCACTGTGCCATCCTCAGATATCTGAGCCCCAAAGGGCTCCACCTCTGTTTCTAGTAACACCAACATCTTTCCTTTGTTACCACATTAGTGGCAGCTGCTTCCTGCAGTTATCAACTCTGGATTACCCCCAGAGTTCTCTGCTTACTATTTCAGCCCCCCAACACCTGTGTGACCAAGGCCTGATATTAAACTCCCCCTGTTGAAATGCCTAGTGCAACTTTCTATTCCCTGACTGGATCCTGACTGATACAGACTGTGTTATACATAGAGCATTTTGATGAATAAAAATGGGACCCAAAATTAAAGGACATTCAAATATAAAAGGGCCTTAGAGATCACCTAGTTCAACTCTAATAATTTATCAATGGAGACACTGAACTGCAAGAGAGGTTGACTCATGCAAGGTCCTAACAGGTAGCACCCAGCCCAGGCCGGAATCTGAGCTTCTTCATTCCCAGTCCAGCATTATTTCTCATACATACAAAGTGCCACGTGCTTCCTCCCAAACTCAGAGGCAGCAGATGATGTTCTGAGCAAATTCTCAGTTTCATACTGTTGATCTGTTCTGTCCAATATGCCTGTCATATCAAACTATTTATCTATAACAAAAGAATACTTAGGTAACAGAAACCCAATAAGCTATCCTTGTCATCCCTATTGGAGGAGTCAAGAGAACTAGCTGAGTAAGGCAGACGTTGGTAAAGGGAGAATCTATTATCTCTAGGAGCCTGCCCTTAAGAAAAATAGTCTAGGCAGCATTTATCCCCAATATCCTTCGGCCTCCATTGGGAAAGTGATCTAGCTCTGCAAATAGAGGGGGACAGAAATGGGGATCAGGAAAGAAGGCAGAAAAGATACTCCCCCTATCAGTTCACAATGTCCAACTTGCCTTGAATCATTTTATACGTATCTGCTATGTGTCTCACACTATGCTAGGTATTGTAACAATGTCTAAAGAACTATAAGATTTGTTATACTCAAGGACTTGAATGCCTAGTTATAGAGATTATTATATACAATATAATCAGGAAATTCTAAAAGATAGCATGTAAGCACAGAGGAAATTGTGTGGCACCAACAGAAAATAATTTAGAGGAGCAAGAAAGTAAAGAGCAAAGTGCATAGAGTAGAGCTTAAGCTCAGAGTAAAGTATGGCTCAAATGGCCCTAACCGGTTTGGCTCAGAGGATAGAGCATCGGCCTGCAGGTTCGACTCCGGTCAAGGGCATGTACCTTAGTTGCGGGCACATCCCCAGTAGGAGGTGTGCAGGAGTCAGCTGATCGATGTTTCTCTCTCATTGATGTTTCTAACTCTCTATCCCTCTCCCTTCCTCTCTGTAAAAAATCAATAAAATATATTTAAAAAAAAAAAAAGAACGGCTCAAATCTGATGGGTTAAAGGCCTCCTAGACCAGGAGAGCACAGGCCTGAAGGAGCTTTTGAGAGATGAGAAGAGTAGGTTGGGTCTATAAAGAAGAACTTGACTTTCTGAATGAAAAATGTATCTTTGATACACATATCAAGAGAGGGAATGCTGTCACAAAAGCAGTTTGAGGAAGTGTCAACTTTCACTGGTGAATTAATTTGTTCAGACTGCCATAAACTTGGAGGCACAGAACAATAGAAATGTATTCTCTCACAGTGTGGAATCCAGAAGTCCTAAATCAAGGTGCCAGCAGGGCCATACTCCCTCCAAAGGCTCTGGGGGGAGAATCCTTCCTTGTCTCTTCCAGCTTCTGTTGGTTCCAGGTTTGAGGCCTGCATAACTTTGATCTCTGATTCAGCCTTCACCTGGCTTTCTCCTCTACGTGTCTAATCTCCACCTGCTTTTCTCATTTAAGGACACCTGTCATTGGATTTAGGACCCCAGGATCAGCCAAAATAAGCATATCTCAAAGTCTTAATTTTATCACATATGCAAAGACCATTTTCCACAGAGATCACATCCACGGGTGCTGGGGTCCAACCCCAGCGGGTCCAGGGGTCCCCAAAGGTGTGGATGGAGTTGGCGAAGAGGGAAAGACTCGGAGGCAGCGTTCAGTTGATCAGCATGGTTGGGTTCTCTTGCCTGGTTCTATTGCCAGGTTCTGTAGGTTCTCCAGCCAGGTTCAGTCACGAAGAAGGAAGGACACGAAGACAGTGTTCAGTTGATCAGCAGCCTAGCCAGGATCTCCAGCCAGGTTCTGTGTCCATGTTCTCTTGCTAGGTTCTCCAGCCAGGTTCCATAGCCATGTTCCCTCGCTAGGTTCTCCAGCCAGGTTCTGTGTCCATGTTCTCTTGCTAGGTTCTCCAGGTTCTCCAGCCAGGTTCTGTAGCCATGTTCCCTCGCTAGGTTCTCCAGCCAGGTTCTGTCCAGGTTCTCCAGCCAGGTTCAGTCACCAGGTTCTAGTCAGGTTCTCTTGCCAATTTCTGTAGTCAGGTTCAGTCCAGGATCTTTTGCCATGTTCTCTCCAGTGAAGTTCTTCTGTCTCTAGGTTCTGTGTAGGTTCTGTCTTCCTGGTTCTGTCTTCTAAGTTCTGTCTTCTAAGTTCTGTGTCTTGCTGTCTTGTTACATCTGTATTTATACCAGTTGATTCAATCCTATCAATCTCTATTACAAAGGTTAGGGCATTTCTTATCTCCATTCCAGGGAGTAAAGATTATGTAGCTTAAGCATGATTGTTCATAGTTAAAGTGATTAATTACCTGCCTGGCACTTAGTTGAGGGGTTTTATTCCCTCCCTAACTTCAGGGGAAAATCCCTACCTGGGGAAACAACCTTTCTCAGAGAGGAGACCTTGGTTAAAACACATAGTGCCAAGGTGAGCAAACATATTAAGAACAGTATGCCATATATGCCAGGTCCCTTGAAACAGCAAGGATGGATCGGCTCCCGGCATACAGGTGGGCAGGTGGGGATTTAGGACATGGACATATCTTTTGGAGGTCACTATCCAACTCAACACAACTGGTATTATCAGGGGTCCTCAAACTTTTTAAATGGGGGGCCAGTTCACTGTCCCTCAGACCGTTGGAGGGCCGGACTATAGTTTTAAAAAAAAAACTATCAACAAATTCCTATGCACACTGCACATATCTTATTTTGAAGTAAAAAAACAAAACGGGAACAAATACAATATTTGTATTTGCATGTGGCCCGTGGGCCGTAGTTTGAGGACCCCTGCCTGAAGCTGTTCAGTTACATTTTCATTTCCCCAGAACAGGATCAAATAATGGAAAAACAAACATTTGATGTCTCTTTCCTCCTCTCCTCCACTAGCACAGAAAATTCTTCCCCTCTAACAAGTATATGATAGTAGCTAATATTTATTGTCTTCTTTCCACAAATAGGGCACACATAGGGCACACTGCAAGCATTCGGACACATTCTATGGGAGAATTAAATTAAATTTCCATAAAAATTCCATGAGATATCCTTTCTATGATGAGGTCTCATCTTCATACCCATTTTAGCAATGGGGAAATAGGCAGAGAAATGTTATCTATGTGTTCTAGGTCCCACTGCTGATAAGAGAATTGAGCCAGGATTTGAACCCAGGCAGCCTGGGGTTTTTTGACAGATTTATTGAGGTTTAATTCACATAACATACACTCACCCCTTTAAACTACATATCTATGGTTTTAATACCTTCACAGAGTTGTGTAGCCATCAATTATAAGATATTTTCATCATCCCAAAAAGAAACCTCACACCTCCTTAGTGGTTATCTTCCCATCCTCCCATCCCCCAGCCGTAAGCAATCACTAATATTTCTGTCTCCATTAATTTGCCTATTCTGGACATTTCATATACATGGAATCATACAATACCGTCTTCTGAGACTGGTTCTTCCACTTAAAATAATGCTTTAAAGGTTCATCCATGTTGTAGCATGCATCAGTACTTTCACTCCTTTTTTAAGGTTAAATAATATTCAGTTGTATGGATATATCACATTTTATGTATCTATTCATCATTTAGTGAAGATTTACACTTTTTAGAAGCCTGCACTTTTAAATTCTATGCTATGACCACTTCTGTAATCATAAATAACTAGAGGCCCGATGCACGAAATTTGTGCAAGAGTAGGCCTTCCTTCCCCTGGCTGCTGGCACCAGCTTCCCTCTGGCACCCGGTACCTGGGCATCCCTCTGGCCGCCAGCAGGCACCCAGGACCCAGGCTTCCCTCGCAGCCCCGGCTTCATCCAGAAGGTCGTCCGGAAGGATGTCTAGTCTAATTAGCATATTACGCTTTTATTATTATAGATTCTCTCCCCAGAAGGCTCCATCATGAGCCAAGAGGCTAAAATTACTCCAGAGAAAAAGTCTCTGAGAGATAGTTACTCAGAGGTATTAATCTAGAATAAATTAAAATCAGTAATAAAGGATAACTTTCTTGTTTTGCAATCCTTCTTTAATATGTTTCCACAATCTCACCTATACTTGTAACTCATCCTTGCACTCACCTGATAGTCATGAATGCCACAAACCTTGATTAAATACAAACTATGTTTTAGAATCAATGACCACACAGACCATGACTCCTGAAGTCCCATAGCTCATCAGGTGCAGAGCAGGTCGAGGAAATCATGTCTCCTGGCCTTGCGGTCATTGCTTTTTCCTGTGCACCACATGGCCTTCATTATCTATCTGATTCCTCAATCCTGCAACCTCACATCTACAAGGGAATGCTTGAACCAGCATATTGCTTTACATTTTCCAGCACAATTTTAACATATAAAAGAGAAGAGAGAATTATGTATTGAACCCCCCACATTCCTTTTCTCCACTTCAAGGCAATTATCAACTCATGAGCGATCTTGTTTCATCCAAACCCCTCCCACTTCTCTTGTGGTGAGGTGGTATATGCACAATAACTGGCTCTCTCAGGTGAAATCCTTGATTGTAGTCTTTTTGGATTTCTCTGGCTGATTTCACGTTACTAACACAATGGGACTAAATGGAGACTGAGAAATGTTGCACAGGACACACGGTCACGAATGTTCCCACCATACCAAAACAATGATGGGAAAATCTCAAGAGCATGGGCTACAGTAATTGTAGTAAAATAATGAGGAAGCCATATGTTTTGAGTATTTATCACCTCTATAACGATATAATTAATTTAATTTTAAGTGTACAGAATTTTTAATGACTCTTTATCAACTAACTCAAAAAATTTCTAAAAACAGTCAACTCTTGCCAGTAAGTATAGTACAAGTTAACCAAAGCCCATCACTGCTCTCTTCCCTGCCCAGATTACCTCTCTAAAAAATCCCAGGCATTATATCATCACGTCCATAAACACTGCAGCATGCATCTCTAAAAGATAAAAGTTATTTTAAGAACAAACAGAACCACAATATCATTATGACACATAATTTTGACAATATTTTCTTAATATTCCCTAATAGTTCTCTAATTAGCACATAAATTTTTAATAGTGTTTAATTTAGGATCCAAATAAGGTCCATAAACATTTAATTGATTTATATGTCTCAGAAGATTCTTTTGTTGTTGTTAATCCCACTCGAGGATATTTTTCCACTGATTTTGAGAGAGAGTGGAAGGGAGGGGGAGAGATAGAAAGAAACATTGATGTGAGAGAGACACATCCATTGGTTGCCTCCTGCAGGGGCCGGACCAGGGCCAGGATGGAGCCTGCAACCGAGGTACATGCCCTTGACCAGAATTGAACCTGAGACCCCGATGCTCTATCTACTGAGCAAACTGGCTAGGGCTCATTTTTATTTATTGGGAAAAGATCTAACCTGGTGAAAGCTCAGGCCATCCATTAAGCACAAAACAACTTCTCTGGGAACTAGAGGTTCCTTTGCTATGGGCCCTTTTGGCTCTTTAGGGAGGGCTTCTGTTGCCGTGACCAATAGAACTCTGAAAATTCTAGCCCTATAATACCAAGATAGAAATTTTTTAAATACTGAAATGTATTAAAAACAAACAAAGAAACATGTATGGTTATAGTAAGGGTAGCAGCGCTCCAGCCCCCCACTACAGGATGGGGGAAAATACCACCATCTACCAATCAATCCCACCACCACAAAACCCCTGTCACCTTTTGTCACATTCTGAGAACAGGCAGCAAAAGCAAGGTTGTGAGGGGGTGGCAGACTGACTACTTTGACTAGCTGGCAGGTGATGATAGAAAGCTCCGTCTCTCTGAGATCTCATTATAAAACATCAACCTTGAAACTCCGGCTTTTTTCTTTCCCAAGGAGTTCTGTGTGGGCTGTTGGGGTTTCAGCACCAGTTGTCATTGCAAATGCCGCTTGGCAGGAGCAAGAAGCTCAAGAATCCCTGACGTGTTTCTGAAGGTTTTCAAAGATGAACCAGCTCTTCTGCATTTTTCTTCCTTTTTTTTTTCCTTCCCAAATATAGTGCCAGGAATAAAAACCTCACTCATCCTATTTCCCAAACTTGGCAGTTATGACAGTTTTATTGCAGTGCCTTATTAAAGCATAGCCATAGATTTACATAATTAAACCCAGGTCTGCTCTCTCTCCCCTGCATTTACATCTGTCACTCACTGCAGTGTGGCATGGTAATTCCATCTCTCTGCATCAGCGAGGACCTGGAAGCTCGGGTGGCCTCAGCCCCTGGTACCAGTGAATATTCTCTCTAATGGAAACAGAGGTGGTGAGTTTCGATGATGAATGGAGATAAATCGTTTCCTGCTTTTCAGCAGGGAGCTATTGGCCTTTTTCATTGCTTCTTAGTGCTGAAAAGGACCATGAAAATCATCTGACATCGGGATGTCCAGCTGGCAGCCTGGGCCTGATTTGGCTCACTTTTTTTTTTTTTACTTTGACACTTGGCAATTTGTTTGTTTGCTTTTAATTTATCTTCCTTATCAATAACTAAAACTGGGAGATTCACATTAAAAAACAAATTTGGGGATTTTTTTGAGAAAAAAATTATAAGTGTTGGCCACTTTGGGCCTCTGTTTCCTACCTGCCAAGCATCAGCTAGAGGTGATAGCACCTGCCCCCTTCAGGTGGGGCCTGGATCTGCAATTACGACAGTTCCCTCCCCTTTCTTCATCTCAGCCGCTGCATACATGCCCGCAGCTGTCTCCCACCCTGGGAAAATTTGAGTTTGTAACCCCTTTCATGTTACAGGTGAAGGAGAAAAACCCCACAAAAGTTAAAAAATAGTTAATCACGGGTCTCAGGTTTCCTAACACCAAAGCAGTATGAAAAATAATTTCTATGTTGGAAGTGTTGGAAGATCTGAGTTCTAACTCAAGTTCCATGACTTATAGCACAAGATTGGAACCCTAAGCCACACGTTTCCTCATCTGCAAAATGGGGACTTATTTATCATGTTGTCTACCTCACAGGATTTATGAGAATTAATGTGTTTATGAAGGGGTGTAGACAGGTCAAAAACCCTACACAAGTTTATGCTTAATATTATTAGTGGTATTTTCATGGTAACAGTTTCATTTTAACCCTTTGAGTACCAAGCAATATCCTAGGAACTATGCTAAAATTGCCAAGGCATTTTTACTGATTTTACAGCAGTTTAGGAAAAAAATTATGAATCACAAGTAAATGAAGTTACATATTCAAAAACTTAAGGAAACCTTTACTACATTGACATATTTAGCAATATCATCATCACTAATAAAAGCAGACTTAGAACTGGACGCCATTTCGAAGCTTTGATAGCGCTCCTGGCACTTTTGGTGAAAGACAGAAGGAGCGCGATTGCGCTCCCCGACACTCAGGGGTTAAATTTCAAGCACACCTATTTCTTTATTATCCCAAAATATTAGGTGCACCCCTCAATTTAACGCAATGTGTATTTACTGAACCTCTACCATGTAGATGCTCCATCCAGGTTTACATGTGATACAAAGCAATATGTATAGGAAGATGAGATGATAAGAACACAATATATAATGAAGTGTCAAATGAAATATATAATACATGGTACAAATAATCTATGTGTTGCTTAAATAACATAAGATGGCTCCCACAATTACATTCCCACTTTCAAAACACAGCACAGTTCCCTGGAAGCCTGAGCTAAGAACCTTGGCATCCTCTGTACTGGCGTCTAGCAACAGCAGTATAAGCACCAGCAATCGTTAGAGACCCACAATGCACCAAGCACTAACCAAAGCACTGTACATGAATTTTACCCCTCAACAACCCCATGGGGTAGGTACTTTTTGACCATGCTTTTCCAGGTGAGGAAATTAGGACATACAAAAGTCAAGTGACTTGTCCAAGGTCACACAGATACTAAGCAACAGAGCCAATGATCTGACTCAAGTGCCCGTACTCTTATGCACTCCAGTGTAAGGTCTCCCTCACTCCTTTCTCCGAACCGAACTCCCACTACAATGTCCTTCAATCCTACACATGCACTCTCACCCCCACCCCAACTTCATGTTTCTTTTTTAAATATATTTTTATTGTTGATAGTATTACAGATATCTCCCATTTACCTCCCCCCTCCCCTTTTAACTCCATGTTTCTTAAGCTCATTAGTTTGATTTATTTTTACCCCACCAGCCCTTTCATTCCCTCTACCAGCTTCTGTTTTCCCATCTCCCGTCACAGTCAAGCAAACCCAGTCAGGAATATTTGCCCTCCTGCCTGAACCAAATTGTTATCTTTATGAAGATGATTGTGTGCTCGTTGTCATCATCACACTGATGCTCATAAGCTTATATTACTGCTGAAAGGCAGTATGACTTGATCCTCAGTGAGTCGTTAAGTGCAACCAACACTCATCAAAGGGATTAAATTGACGGTTGTGATAACCCTCCTAATGATCAGTTGCTTTCTGATGACCTCCTATTATCAGCAAGCGTGCTTGTAGTTACAGAACCTTAGCAGTCCCTAGGCTGGCAAGCTAGCCTGGCCTCCTGGAGAATCCAAATGCACTGTGTGTGTGAATGTGTCTATGTGAGTGGGGCTACGTGCATACATGTTATTTAAATTATGCCTTGTTTCTAGTTATGGCAACATCAATTGCACCAAGGTGCCATAACATGAAAGCAGATGAAAAAAGTAAAAAAAAAAAAAAATCAGATGATCATAAAGTAGCACCAGGAATAAAGCTAAACATGCATTAGCACACATGCTGCCCTTCGGCCACAGGTTCAGCTCTTAAACTTCAAGAGCCCAAGGTGAAAAGAAAAACCTGACCTTCTGCTTTTTTATAGGGTCTCTGTAAAAACTAAAGTGACTGCTGTAGGAATTATAATTAATGCTAACAAGACCACAAAATAATTTTACGTGGGGAGTCCTCAAAAGAAAGGCATTATGGGATGTAAATGAGCAATGACCTCAACAAAACCCTCACAATGCCCACAAGGATAAGTTTCATCTGTCTTCACCTGTCTGCATTGTCACTGATAGTCCCATAGCCAAGAACAATCAGGAAAAGTAATTCCTGTGGGGGCACAGGGCAGTAAGGTGCACAGAAGACTGAATTTGTATATATTAATGTATGTGAGTACATAATAGTTTACATATATTGTGTATTTATATGTAATTTTCAAAAAAAATTTAATATATTTTTATTGATTTTTTTACAGAGAGAAAGGGGAGAGATAGAGAGTCAGAAACATCGATGAGAGAGAAACGTCGATCAGCTGCCTCCTGCACACCCCCTACTGGGGATGTGCCCGAAACCAAAGCACATGCCCATGACCGGAATCGAACCTGGGACCCTTCAGTGCGCAGGCCGACGCTCTATCCACTGAGCCAAACCGGTTAGGGCTAATTTTCAAAAATTTTTACCAAAATGCTCTGATTAAGAGTGTATTTTAGTCCTGATAATGTAGTGCAAATACTAGTCAGCAACCAGGATTTCTGCAATTACTAAAATATCATAATTGACAAGTCTGTTTCCTTAGCCTAACTCTTAAAATTTAGTTAACCTAAAATCATTACCAGTAATGACCTAAAATCATTACTGGTTTCAATGTGTGTGCTGCTGACTTATTTCCCCAGAGCTCACGGTTTTCCCTGTGAATAGTTTATGATTAAATGCCTGGGCTCTGGAGCCAGCTTATGTTTGAATTTTTACCACCGTATGACTTTGAGTGAAATGCTTAACTTCTGACTTCTTCATTTCCTCATCTGTAAAATGGAGTCACCTCGCCATCCCTACTTTACAGGGTTGTGACTATTAAATGCTAAAACTTGTGAAGCCCATAGAAGAGTACCTGGCACACAGTAAGCACTCAATGAATGTTGCCTGTTTCCATTATAATGATTATAATTCACGAAACTGCACCTCAGACAATTTTTTGGTACCTTCTCTTCACTAAATAATAACAACTAACTGGAAGACCAGGGGTCTCCGGGACTTTCACCCCTATACACTTGAGAATACAATCACTAATCTCTGCTTATTGTATGGTTTTCCTCCCAATCAGACTACAAGTCCTATAGCATCATAGATATCAACTAGTCCAGCCTCCTCATTTTATATATGCTGAAAAAACATTTTGTCGAAACAGTTAAGTAATGTCTCCAAGGTTAAACAGCAAGTGAGTGGTACCCAAGTCTAGAAGTAAGGTCAGGGCTTCCACACTAATCTTTTTGCCATTGGAGAGTCTTGTCTTCCCACCAAGCCCTTGACACACAGTAGTCTCTTTGCCTCTCCCAATAATTCCCCTGTATAATGATGACTCTCAAATGCTCCTCTCCTGTGCAGACCCTTCTCCTGGGCAGACCCTTCTCCAGGGCCTCCCAGCCAAACTCCTACTTAATACTGTCACCTGGTCATCACACGGGCATTTAAAATTGCACTTGTCCCAAAGGAATGCATCATCATCTTCTCTAACCTGGGAAATCTTCCTGCATTTTTCATCATGGTTTATGATGCAACCATACATACAACAACCCAAGCAAAAACCTCATACTCATCCCTTCCTCTCCCTCATCCTATATATCCAGATCCTGACAGCATTTACTGAGCCCCTACTGCATGCCTGGATACTGTGCTAGGTGCTTACATATTTTTGTGACCACAGCAACTGATGTCCTAATTTTATAGATGAGGAAGCTGAAGCTCACTAAAACTACTTATAAATGCTTGGGTAATGTCTAAGAACCTAGATGGGCTGCAGCAATGGCTGAAAGCTATTAACGTCTGAGCTTGTTACAACTTAAGCCCAGGGGAAAGAGGGCACAGTTCCCAGTACCCAGCTGTAAGGAAAAAGGCCTTCTGACAGGAATTTAGGCCTTTGGTGGAGGGTGCAGCCAACAACAGCAAACCAGCAAGGAGAGAGCAAGGAAAATAAGTATCCTGACTCCCTCTCCTCCTGTCATCTGATTTCCTGCCTTTATCTCCCATTGGAAAAACCCAGCTGGAAGCTGAGCAGCAAAAGAGAAGTAGCATAAATGACTGAAGGGAGCAAGGCTAATAGTGGGGATACTGGCAAGTAAGAGGATACGGCCCTCTCTCAAAGGACCTCCAGTGTCTAAAACCAAAAGAAACAATTCATATAGAGACGCCTGATTGAGGACCTGAGACAGTCTTGCTGGGGTCACTCAACCGTGAGATGAAGCCACTTCTGCCTAGGAAGGAGGGTAACCTTGCTCCTCAGGGCAGATAAAGAGCCAACAGCCTTTATCAATGAGGGGAAATAGCAGTGGGGTTTAGGGACTTACAAGTTTCATTGTCAATGTTTCAGATGAAGGACATGTACAATCCTTGTCCTGCCAACCCTCCCAGAAAGTATTAGCTTGAGAAGAGCAGAAAGCTAGAGCAGAGAGAGTCGAGATTCCGGTGGTCCTAAAATATGGCTGTAGGCTTTATCCATTGGGTGATTTGGGATAAATTAGCCTTTGGGCCTCAGCTTACTTTTAGCACCTACCTTACACGATAATGGTAAAGATTAAATGAGGTTGTGTGTGAAAGTAAGTAAATTGTAGACCCAGGTAAAGTTAGGTTGGGTTCTCAGTATGTGATAGGTAGGGACTATTTTTCTTGGCCCAAGCCCAGGGACTGCTTTCTCTTAAAGAACTGCCCTCCCCCTGACCCCCTCCAAGGCTTGTCCTGTGAATCCAGGCAGGTCCAGAACTGCCAGACGATCATGGAGAGTTGAGGGTATGATTCTGAGAAAGGTTAGGTATATGAAAGTGAGTCTCAAATGCACTTTCACTGCCTTCTGGAATTTACTTGGCGTGCTTAAACTTTGAAAAGGTTTTGCATCCTGGGTTTACATCTCAAAACGAATAACAGGTTTACCCCTCCTCACGCATCCCAGGTTCAACCACATAGAAATCAGGGGCCTATGCCTAGGAATTCATTGTTCTTGGCTTACCAAGAGAAGTCGGATTTGAGGGATTTTATTTTCTGGCTGATCAATCCTGTTAGTGTCATCAGCCTGCCCCACTCACCCCACATCCCATCACCTACCCGTTTCCCACATCCACTTTTACCATATAACATTTCTTCCATCCATCACTGCCCACTTTAAGCTACTAAGGACAGGGAGGACCATGGTTTGTTTCTCTGTGACACCATATCCCTGGATGCAGTGGTATAGATACAAAAGGCCCAGCTAATGGGTGTGAATAATATCCTAGAAAGGAGAAAAAAAGCCATTGATAATTTTGGAGTGACAAAAACAGTATTTTAGGAAATTATTTCTGGCAGGATATACTTGAATCATTGGGAAGAGGAAAAATAAAAGAGGAAAGAAATTAAAATTCAAAAATATCAGTTGACAGATAATTATAATCAGTGAAGCCTGCAATACTGAGGGTCTAAAGCACAGTCATGGCAACAGACAGAAAGAGAAAAGGATGTTTCTGGAACACATTCTGAAGACAGAGAACTCCAGTGTTTTTTAATGTAGGAACCATGGTTATCTTTGTGAACCCCTATATCCAGGGTTGATATGCACCAGCATCCACCAATGTGGCTGTATCAGCTATTAAAATATTAAAACACTTCTATGCTTATTAGTAAGTAGCCCCTTTCCTGAAACCACCACTCACTCACCCCTGTGCCTACCCCACTCCCCAGCTCTCTCCTGAACTCCCCAAAACTACTTCCCTCCCCAACCTAGGAAATGAAGAGTTTATGCCTGGCATAGGAGAAGGCTTTGAGAATCTTGACCCTTTGCCAAAGCCAATATTCCTTCTGATTGGTCAGTCTCCTTGTCAATAGTTACAAGTATTTAATATCATGCCTTCATATGCATAGTCAGCCTGGTATACAGTAAGTGATGAAGGAAAGAAGGGAGGAAAAGAAGGAGAGAAGAAGAAAGGGAGAGGAGGAGGGAGGGAAGGAGAAGAAAAGAAAGGGAGAAGGGAACAGATTTTGATGACTGGTTGGATATAGGAAGAAACGAGCAAAGGAGTCCCGTACACCTATAATCATACAGACTTATGTGACTACATGATTATAGTTTTCAGAAAAAGGAAAGCAGAAGAGAGTTAGTTTGGGAACAAGATGGATATGTTCTCTTAAAAATAAACTGCATTTGAACAGAAGCTCATCTGAGAGAAATAAAATTTATAAAAGATTGGATGAAAGCTGCACACTCCATCCATTCCTCTCTACACTCAAAAATCTGCCCCTTGGAGAACCCGGGCCAGCAGAGAGCTATGAATCTCAGCTTCAAGAATCTTTAGGCTCTTAGGGTCCAGGGGTTGTGCTCTTCCCAAAAAAGCTGGCTGGCTATAGACTATATATATATATATATATATATATATATATATTTGATTTTTTACAGAGAGGAAGGGAGAGGGATAGACAGTTAGAAACATTGATGAGAAAGAAATATCGATCAGCTGCTGCCTCCTGCACACCCACTACAGGGGATGTGCCCACAACCAAGGTACATGCCCTTGACCGGAATCAAACCTGGGACCCTTCAGTCTGCAGGCCGACGCTCTAGCCACTGAGCCAAACCAGTTAGGACAAGCTGGCTGGCTCTTATCTTATGGACAATGGCTGTGTAACCAGTCAGGTTTCCTGCTTAAGTCTTGCAAAGGCAAATCTGTAGTTCACCTGTATGTAGCACATGTGCTCCATGGGGGCTCCACTTTTATGGGCCTACTCTTATTTTTCTTATTTTCCCCTACCCTTCTCTAATTTATGTTATCTTGCCATGTGACGTTCGTATCTTAAATCTTGTTTAGAACAAAGAAGAGACTAAGTTAACTCATACTGAGTTTGAGTAAAAGATGAAATAGTCAGATGGAAATATCCAATTTATATAAACATTCAAAATCTGCTCTTCTTTGGCGTTCAGCCAATGAGAGGCACTGTTGGAATCATACAGACAGAGAAGACATGACCCCACGAGGCTTACAGTCTTTGGGGCCATCGAAGACAAGTATACATCAGCCACCTCTGCCTTCAACATATACCCAGAGATGACATAACCCCCCAACTAGGATTTGATTAACTGCAGGGTGAATGATACCACTGGTGAGTACTTAAAGGAGAGAGAAAAATCCATATTAGTCATTTCTAGTGTTCCATGCACTTGACATGTCCCTTGATGCTGCTATGGAATAGAATGATGGGGCTTCTGAGCCTTGAAATTCGATGTTATTTGGTGTGTTAGCACCTCTGTGGTTGGATTCTCTCAAAACCCACAGATAAACATCACCTTCATTTGTTTTGGGGTTTTATTTTGTTTTGTTTTATAGAGATGCCTCGCTGATTTGATTTCCTGGCTGTTCATTCTCAAAGGATAGGCAACAGAATGGGGAGGTAAAGGAAATCCAAAGAATGAGCCCAAACAAAAGTCGGAAATGCATTTATTACCAGAATATAGCATTTATCTAAAACAGTCATTTGTCATCAGCACAAATCACCCGCAAAGATATTAGAGATGGATGGGATGGTGATAAATAAAACCTGTATTTGGCACTAAATAGCTGTTACCTCTGCAATTTTCATTGCTTTGCTTATAAAAACGGAATAGCAAATGTTTGCCACATATTCACTGAAGTTAGATGTACTGAGCATCTTCGAGGTAGGCAGCATCATCATGTCAGTATTCAGGATGATAGAAGGATAAGACATGGTCTCAGCCCCATGGGGCTTGGTGGGTCCCATAAAATGATTCTTTAAAAGAATTTGGGGGAAAAATACCAAATGCAATACATGCCCAGGAATTTATTATTCAGGTGGAAACAAACAGGTTCTTTAAGGTGCCTTCAATAAGCTCAGGCAATTCCAGATCAGAAGAGGAAAATAATTTTGAAGCCATATGCCTTTTCTAAATGTTCAGAGTTGGAAATCATCCCAGAAGCCATATGCAATGGTCTAGCACCCCAAGAACAGACAGAGAGATACCATCCAACTAGAAGACATAAAATGCCATTTAGACAAGCTCACCAGAACAAAAGTTTTAATTTCAGGATTGCCCCTCTCTAAACAAAAATGTGCCAAAGTCTCCATTTCCTTCTATGCTCATAGATATTTGTTTCCCATACCCAAGAGCCCTTGTACCTACATTCTCAGCAAACCCTAAAGGGATGCCAGAAAGTGGCCTGCTCACTGAGTGCCTACAGAGTGTCCAGCACTGTGCTTGGCAGAGAATCACAGAGAAGAAACAGAATTTTTTTTAAAATATATTTTATTGATTTTTTACAGAGAGGAAGGGAGAGAGATAGACAGTTAGAAACATCTATGAGAGAGAAACATCGACCAGCTGCCTCCTGCACATCTCCTACTGGGGATATGCCCGCAACCCAGGTACATGCCCTTGACCAGAATCGAACCTGGGACCTTTCAGTCCACAGGCCGACGCTCTACCCACTGAGCCAAATCGGTTTCGGCAAAAACAGAATTTTGATTGTCCAGGACCATGGAGTCTAGTGAGGCCACAGGCCAGCAAACAAGCAGTCTCAAAACAGGAGGTGAGGACTATGAGAGGGTGTGTGAGAATGAGAACTACTGCCTTAACTAGACATTTATTTATTCGTCCTTCAGCCACCATGACTCAGGGCAAAATCCAGAGTCATCCTTAACTCTTTTTTTTTCATACCCTGCATCCAATCCATGATTAAAATCAGCCACCTATGCCTTCAACCATTTTTCATGAACTCCACTGCAACAACCCTAGTGCAAGTCACCACCATCTGTCCCCAAATTGTTAACCTCCGTCTACCCTTGCCCACTTCAGAACATTTCCACACAGTAGCCAAAGAGCCTTTTAAATGAAAGTCTGACCATGTCATTCCTCTACTCCAATCCCTCCAGGGTCTCCCATCACTGTAAAGACTCAGGAGCACAGAGGAAGACACAGCGATTTAAGAGTGAGGGTGGCAGCTTTGGCCATGACAGTCCTGAAGCCGCCTGTCAGAGAACTCGGTCCAGTCACTTTGAATAGTGTCAGTCAGCCGTGAGGGACTTCAAAAGCCAAGTGGAGCACACAGACCTCAGGTCCTAAAGGAAGATCTGATCATTTCCTGTAAAAAATACAAAAGTTGGCAGCTCTGGCCTTGCAGATGCTCAAGAGAAGGCTCAACTGTGTCACTGACAGCAACACTGTCCTCTGCCAAGTGCGAGAAGCCTCCCCTCTGACTACAGCCCCACGCATTGATTATTCACCTACCCCAATGCTTCACTGAATCAACAGCCCCATTAGGTGTTTCCCCTGCCCTCAGAGCTCAAAAAGGAAAAATAGGAGGAGAGACACAAAAAGATAAGCCAAAAAAATCTGATTTCCCGAATCTTCTTCATGCCTCCCTCTGGTTCACCATGAATGACCAGTACAGATGAATTCCATCCACCTTTGGGTTTGCCCATGGAGACTAAAGAAAAAGATGTGGAATTTTAGGCTAAACTGAGGTAAAATTAAACAAACAAAACAAAACAGAAACAAGCTCATAGAAGCAAAGAACAAACTGACGGTTGCCAGAGGGGAGAGGGGTGGAGAGATGGGTGAAAAACTTGAAGGGAATCTATAATAATAAAAGCGTAATATGCTAATTAGACTGGACAACCATCCAGGACCACGTTATGACACCCACTGGCGCCAGGCCAGCCAAGGTGGGTGCAATGCAATTGGTCAGGGGCCTGGCCATCGCCCCATGATCACCCCACAGAGGGAGGCCCAGGCCACTGACCAGCAGGCTGTGGCTGGTGGGCAGGATCTCCCTCTGCAAGGGAAGCCCAGGTTCTGGGTGCCTGCCGGTGGCCAGAAGGAAGCCCGGGGCCCGGGTGCCAGAGGGAAGCTGGTGCTGGCAGCCGGGGGAAGGAAGGCCTACTCTTGGACAAATTTTGTGCATCGGGCCTCTAGTATAGTCTATAATAGTGTGATAACTTTGCATGGCAACAGATAATCACTGGACTTAGTGTAGTGATCACATCATAAGATATATAAATGCCAAATCACTATGTTGTACACCTGAAACTAATATAACATTGTATGCCAACCACACTTTAACAAAAAATTGACCATAGAAAAGAGTAAGGTATAAAAACTCACTATTTTTAAAGGTCATACCTGGAAATCCACAAGTTAGTTAAGAAATAGAACTGGTTGTAAACTCAATATTAATTGGACAGAAAATATAAATAAGACATGGCCCATACTTTCGCAGAGATGACAAGTGAGATAAGAAAACTATCACACTAAGGTGCAACAAGGACTAATAATGGAAAGATGTACAAGATGCTATAAGGATGGAGTGAGTAATTGGTCAGGGAGAAAGGGCAAAGAGGGAAGAGGGCTGATGGTGGCAGACTTCTAGAGCAGTTTTCTTTATGAGTTGAACTAACTAGTGCTAAAGTGTAAGTGGCCTATACACAAATGTTTATAGCAGCATTATCTGTAACAGCCAAAAACTAGAAACAACCCAAATGTCCATCACGGATGAATGGATAAACAAAATGTGATAGATGCATACAATAGAATATTATTCGCCCATAAAAAATAATGAAGCTCTGATACATGCTATAACATGAATGAACCTTAAAATCATTATGGTAGATTAAAAAATCCAGACACAAAACATTACATATTGCATGATACCATTTATATGAAATTGTCCAAAGAGGCAAATCTATAGAGACAGAAAGTCGATTAATGGTTGCTGAGAGCTGGAGTTTGGGAGAAATGAGTACAAGTTTTCTTTTGAGGGTAATGAAAATGCTCTAACATGTATTGTGCTGATAAATGCACAACTCTGTGAATATGCTAAAAAAAAACCACTGAATTATACGTTTTTTGAAGTGTACATTTTAAATGGGTGAATTGTATTGTATATAAATTACATCTCAATAAAAATTTTTACAGTACAAATGGCCTCTCATGGCTAAATTATTAGACAATATCTGCCCTCCTACAGGGATTTTCAAAGCCTTACCAAAAATATCCAAGAAATGCAAGTACTTCCAAGGGGCAGGAGCAGCAAAGGAAACATGCTGGTCACCAGGGTCTCCTGTTTTGCCCAAGCCAGGAGTCGGCCAGCACTTCCCTGGGCCTGCTCAGCCTACCTTCCCCTCCTCGTCATCATCCTGCTCCTGTGACAGTTTTTGTTAGCACTATTCGGAGGCCCTCAGAGACATCGCTTCGTGAGAAGTGCATTAGTCAAGTGGAACAGCACGCTGGAAATATTAAAACGCTCATTACTGCATGGAAAAATAATCTCAGACTAATTCTTAACTGAACGTTTGATTCAATACGAGCCTGATATAATCTCTTCTCTCTTTGACAATGATTTCAATATGCTGCCATCTGCAGAATGCCCCTTTCTCTCTGAAAACAAGTTCCTGCCTGGGTAATATAGCCAATGCAATTCCAGGAGGAGAGCCATATGTCGCAATAAATGCACATTGCATTCCATGCTCTCTCCCCACTACTATTTTTCATGCCAGTCACTAGCTCTGAGTGTTTGTTGCTTCAGATGATTTTCACTGAAGATATGCTGGAATCAAATTCAATTAAAAAGGGAAAGGAAAAACACAGCAAGCAGCCTTCTCTTTACATCCAGCTCCGTGGGGATCTGGATTCTGAATATGCCCAGGCGATGCTTAGCCATTCCTCATGTCCCTTGGTTTCCCTCTCCTGCTAGTTTTAAAGGACTGGGCTAAAATTGCAGAAGGATGGACAATTCTGTGGGCTAAGCAGGGCTCCCAGGAGACAGATCTTTAGGTTGAATCCTCTCAGTTCATATAACTGACACTCCAGTTAAATTTCTTGTCTCAGAATATCAGTCTTTGTTAAGTGGCCAGGGACCCACTTGAGCCCACCTTCTGACATGCCTGATTGGAACAAGGATAACAGTGGGCCAATGAAATTCTTGCTCCTGAAAATGGGAAATTCAGACAAAGAAACTATGTATAATGAATTTAATTTGGATGTGGGAGCATAAAGGTCACATTTGGTGGGAGGGAGGGGCAAGAAGTGGGCCAATCATTTCCCAACTCTTACAAGAAGCAGCAAAGGAATTCATCTGGAGGGGAGAGAACAAAGCCAAGAGAAGAAAGAGACTGAGAAAAGAAAGAGCAGTAATCTCCCTAACTCCTGCTTTCTTAGCCTCAGCACTATTGACATTTAGGGCCAGGTAATTCTCTATTTTGTGGGGACTGTCCCGTGTATTCTAGGTTTGGCAGCATCCCTGGCTTGTACCCACTAGATTTCTGCAATACACACTCCCCACCCAGTTGTGATAAACAACACTGTGTCCACATCTTGTCAAATGCCCCATAGGGAGCAAAACCACCTTAACTAGACATTCATTTAATTATCCTTTGACCACCATGCCTCAGGGGAAAACCCAGGGTCATCTTTAACTCCTTTCTTTCATACTCTGCATCCAATCGATGATTAAAATCTACCACCTCTGACTTCAATATATACCCAGAAAGAATCCAACCATTTTTCATGACCTCCAATGCAGACAACCCTAGACCAAGCCATCACCATTTATCCCCAAATTACTCCAAAAGCCTTCTAAATAATCACCCTCACTCTACCCTAACCCCCTTTAGGGAATTTTCCACACAGCAACCAAAGAGCCTTTTTAATAAAATGATCATGTTACTCTACTCCAAACCCTTCAGGATCTCCCATCATTATAAGAACCAGTCAGAGACCTTTTAATAGCCTATAGCAGTGGTTCTCAACCTGTGGGTCGCAACCCCTTTGGGGGTCGAACGACCTTTTCACAGGGGTCCCCTAAGACCATCGGAAAACACATACATAATTACATATTGTTTTTGTGATTAAGCACTCTGCTTTAATTATGTTCAATTTGTAACAATGAAAATACATCCTGCATATCAGATATTTTCACATGACGATTCATAACAGTAGCAAAATTACAGTTATGAAGTAGCAACGAAAATAATTTTATGGTTGGGGGTCACCACAACATGAGGAACTGTATTAAAGGGTCGCGGCATTAGGAAGGTTGAGGACCACTGGCCTATAGGAGCCTCTAAGATCTTGCCCCCAGTTCTCCCTGACTTCAGCTCTTACTACCAACCCTCACTCATTCCTCTCCAGTCCCATTAACCTTCTTGCTGTTTCTCAAGCCCATTCCTGCCTCCAGGCCTTTGCACTTGCTGTTCCCTCTGCCAGGAATGCCCTGACCCCAGACATGTGCCGGTTTTGCTCCCTCCTGTCATTCAGAACTCCACTCAAATGCTTCTGTGATTGCTCTATCTAAGTAGGCAACCCATTCTCTACCTCCCTTCCCCTGCTTTACCCTTATGCTTTCAAGGATTTTTAAATTAAAGTAAAATCTTGCCAGAACCTCTAATATAACTTCTAACTTTCCAGGAAATAGCTATGGAACCCAGAAAACTTAATACAACTCTGAAAACGAGGGCCATATATCAACCTGTTACCAGATCTGGAAGGAATTTCTATTAATAACAAAGACAATAAAACTAGATAATAAACTAGAGAATAAACTAGAGAATAAAACTTCTGTACCTTCCAGAAACACGGTAAGTCTGTATACTTGAAAGGAGGTAGACAGTCTTGTCATCATTCCTCACTTCTGCTGCCTGAATGAATCGAGCACTTCCTATGTAAATATAAAACAATGAAGACTGTCTAAAATGTGTTAGGGTTATAAAGATATCTCAGACCTTATTTATAGTCATCACAGCTGCAGCTATGATGCCACCCTGCAGTTGAATGCCTTCACTTCGGAAGCACACGCCGCCCAGAACCTCACATTATCCTCACGGTTACACCAAGAAAGGCAGGGGAAGGTTTGCTTCCCCGTTTGATAGCTTTTTAAAAGCCTCTTAGGAAGGGACTTGGATAAAAATGGATATTCTCTCAAAGCCTTTCTTAAAGGGATTATTTACTGAGGCGCTCAAAGGTCAGGGTAATACCAAGGGTGGGCATAGTATCCAGAGACAATCAACAGGGGAGCCGTGACCGCCTCTAGGCGGGAAGGTGAGGCCAGGGGAGCTCAGTGAGAGCCCTGGGGGTGCCGCTGTGCAGGGAGACATTTAGTATGGAAGGTAGAAGCCATCCCTAGGCCCAAGGCTACCGACCAAGCAGGGAAGGGACTCCCACTGGCTGAACCCAGCAGGAAGTCAGCTGACAAGGAAGCCCAAGAGGTGCTACGTGCAAGAATTAGCTTCTCAGGACATAGAACAGAGTAAAAATAAACCTGGAAGGATAAAAAGCAAACATAGGAAAGTCTTTTTCAAGATCACATAGCTAGGCAGCCCCACCCCGTTGCCAAGAAAGAATCCCAAATTCATAGCCCTAGCTGGGGAGAGAGCAGTTCTGTGGGCACTGCGAGACTCAGCACCATCAGCAGGTAGGGGAGAGTCTGCAGGCACTGCAGTGAGACTAGACAAGGGTCCAGTTAGACTATGTGCCCACATGGAGCAAGAGCACTGAATGTACAATTGAAAAGATCTTCCCAGCAAGACAGACAAAAAATTGGAAACTGCTAGGCAAGCCAGGAAAGACTCAGGTCTAGGAAGAGAATTGATCTTTTCTCAGAATATCAGTTCCACTCCAGGCTCTTAATTAAGAGGATTCTTATTTCTGAGAAGTTTGCTTTCACATTCTAAATCCAGAAAAAACAACCCAAAGCAATGCTCTCTCATCGTTTCCTCTCATCCTTAAAGCAAAATAAAATCCTTTTTTTTTTTGCAAGCTAGAGATTCCAGCTAATCATGCTGCGTTTTGTTCTGATTAACCTTTGAAATAGGCATTTCTTCCTCTCTCTCTCTCTCCCTTTCTCTCTCTCTCTCTCTCTCTCTCTCTCTCTCTCTCTCTCTCTCGGTTGAGAGCAGGCTCTTCCTTAAAGGTCAGTGCGCATCAAACCTAATCTGACTTCTAATTACTTTGTAAACTTTTCAGAATGAATAAATTCCAATATAATTAACCACCTACCACATCATCTGCTCCCTTTACCAACAGGACAGATACCCAGCAAAGCAGCACCTCAGGCCCCTCCCACACTTGTCTTTGTGATGTGGGGATTATCAGATTGGAGTCTCTTTAAATCAGAGCTTCCCAAGCTTGATTGTCTGGCCACTACCAGGAATAAGAATAACCTGAAGATCATAATAAAAATTCAGATTCTCAGACCCTGGTTCTAGAAAATCTAATTTCTTTGGTCTGGGATGGAGCCTAGAATCTGCACTGTCTTATTTTTATAACTTTTCCAAGTAATTTTTATGTAAAATCCAGTTAGGAAACCACTGATGGAGATCACTTTTCCCATGGCCTGGAGTCCATCTCTGTCCCCTTTCCCAGGCCCTGACACC
Source organism: Myotis nattereri (assembly GCF_964212035.1). Classification (NCBI taxonomy): domain Eukaryota; kingdom Metazoa; phylum Chordata; class Mammalia; order Chiroptera; family Vespertilionidae; genus Myotis; species Myotis nattereri. The sequence goes on from NC_138088.1 coordinate 24,414,376, forward strand.
CCTTACCTGCAGGCTCTTGTGCATCTAATTGATGTATACATCAACCCAACTCCTCTCATCAAGAGGGGATAGATGATATTAAAAGTCCCTTCCAGCACTGACTTCCTAGGAGTTTATGATTCACTGGCACAGAAGTCGCAGAGGGAAAATTCAAACGTTGCATAATCTGTCAGCCTAGTTGGTGGCCCATTCCAGCTGTGCCGAGGCCTCCCCTGAGCTATTGGTGAGCAGTCCCTAGGCCAGCACCTCCACTCCTGTGACTGGAGGGCCCTGCAGACCCAGGACCACTGTGGCAGCCTGGAGGGAGACGCTGAAGCAAGGACCCAGGAGTGCTCCCAGGACCCAGACAAGGCCCCATCTCTCAGGACACAAACAAGTAAATGCAGAGAGAAGGGAAATCCCCCGGGCGAGTGGCTCTGCCTCTGGTGCTTCTCAGGTTGTTCCCAAAGCCTGTGCCAATCCTCACAGTTCTGTTTAGATGCCCTTCTCCCCCCTCCCCCAACCTTCCAACTCTTAACTCCCTGTATTTGGAGCAGTTCCAGTGTGGGGCACTGGCATCCCCCATGGCGCATTTAGAAATGACATGGGGCAGGCATTGTGGGTTGTCACAGCATACTGGAACTGGGGGGAGGAGAAGAAATGCCAAAAATCATGCAGCAAGCAAAACAGTTCTGCAGGACAAGAGACTGTCCCACCCCAAATGCCATTACATCCATGCTGCGAACTGAGAGCCACTTACACACTGAACCACACAATTTAGCCCTTGATTATGGCTTTTTGCCAGGAGAATTCAGTGCAGCATTGTTCAGGCAGCAAAAGCTTGGAAACAACCTTAAAGACCATTGATAAGGGGCCATTAAGTAAAGTGTGGCACATTCATACAAAGGAATTCCACTAGAGAGAATGGGGGAGATCAATAGGCACCTGTACAGCACAGACCTGAGATCTATTATGAATTTTAAAACCCAAAGTGCAGAACAGTATCACAGTATGTCTCATGCTCTATGTATAGGGAAGGTGCTATACAGACCTGTATGTTTGCATATGGAAAGAATCTCCCCAGAAAGTCTGAAGAAACTGATGAGAGGGAACAAGAATCAGAGCACGAAGGGCCGGAATGCAAGGGAGGGACTGACTTTCCACCACGCATCCTGCAGCACTTTTGAATTTCCCCTAGGTCCCTGGTCGGCAAACTGCGGCTCACAAGCCACATGCAGCTCTTTGGCCCCTTGAGTGTGGCTCTTCCTAAGCCTTAGGAGTACCCTAGTTAAGTTAATAACAATGTACCTACCTATATAGTTTAAGTTTAAAAAATTTGGCTCTCAAAAGAAATTTCAATCGTTGTATTGTTGATATTTGGCTCTGTTGACTAATGAGTTTGCCGACCACTGCCCTAGGTGAGTATGCTATTTATTTTAAGTGAATACCATGTCTTCTGGTACCACTGTTTCACATGTGTTTGCTTTGCTCTCTGCAACTGCATGTTTAATTCCTCAAAGACACAGTGATTTCCCAGAGCACCTAGCACAGAGCAGGTGCTGAAAACATTCCTCCTGGTTTATAGACTGGAAACTCAAGGCAAGGAAATAATTCTTTTTAAGACCAAAATACCTGCCTAAACGGAAAGCCTTTTGCAACCTGGGCTTGCATGCCCGACCCAGGCGCAAAGAGTTTTCAAAGAAGGCGGTCAGTGTGAGGCTGTGAATTTTACCACAATGGGTCTCCTCTGCAACGCAAGTGACTCCACAGCTGAGAAACCCAAAGCCGAAACTGCCGGCTTGGCATTTGTAATGTTCCACCTATGCCGCACCAAGTTTCACCTACCTTAGCTCATTTGCCTCTTCACAATCCCACAAGGCAAATGTTCTCACCCTGTTATAGCTCAGGAGGCTGGGATGCGGAGGTTGTGGCTTGCCCGGGACCACACAGAAGCTGAAATTGGGTCATCTCATGTTCGGTGCTCCTTCCTACACGGAGCTGTCGAATAGAAACAATCTGGCCTTTCTTCAGAATGACAGGTTGGCAGAGTTACAAGCAGCTGGGTCAGGACCTCCACTTACAAGCTTGGGGCCTGGGGCAAAACAGTTGGCCTGGCCTCCCTGGCCTCATTCCCTTATCTGTAAAAAAAAAAAAGAAAAGAAAAGAAAAGAAAAGAAAAGAAAAGAAAAAAGACAATGCTTACCTGGAAAGATGATTGGGGACAGAACAAAACATATACTGTATAATAAGCATTAAGGCTTGTGCCAGACTCATAGTAGAAGCTCAATAACTGTAATTGTCCTTTTTCTCTACCTCCTCCTTTCGTGCTACTAGAGTTGCCCTTCTAAAAGTCCAATTTAATAGGATGACATTGTGCATTCTAATGTGTGGTTTTTTTAAAATATATTTTATTGATTTTTTACAGAGAGGAAAGGAGAGGGATAGTGAGTTAGAAACATCGATCAGCGGCCTCCTGCACACCTCCTACTGGGGATGTGCCCGCAACCAAGGTACATGCCCTTGACCGGAATTGAACCTGGGACCCTTCAGTCCGCAGGCCTACACTCTACCCACTGAGCCAAACTGGTTAGAGCTAATGTGTTTATTTTTAAAGCTTCCAATATGATTTATTGCACTGCAAATTCAAGATATCAGCGATCCTCTTCATTCTTTAAAAGGTTATTGCAATACAAATAGGTCCTGGCTAGCCTTCATAAGGATTTTGACGGGACATTCAGAAAACACAGTGGTTGTCCTGACAAGACATGTCTGACCTGCCCCCTCCAGCATGGATAATAAACAGACAATTAATTGCTTCTAATCATGATATTGATAGTGATGAGTACAGTAATGAAACAAAAGTTCCTTCCTGAACCTTAATCATTTTAATTTATCTGAGTGGGGAGTACCATTTTAGCATGACAATGTTCATGTTATTACCTTGTCATTACCTCTGCTTAGTACATCTAAATGAACAGAATGTTTCTACTTGTACTAAAGCTCCACACATCACTAGAACAAATGCTTGTCTCTTTGTATCACATTTGCAACAGATGAATTTAATCACAAAATCGTAAAATGAAAAAGACCCTAGTAAAGCCACGTAGCTCAGCCATTCTTCTGCTTCCAGCAGAACTAAACAGAAATTACCTCTCACAACAACATATAAAAACAACAACAAATGGAGTGCCCATTCTTTGCCCATAGTAGGTCCTCTAGAGGTAGAAAAATAAAAATGTATTTCCTCAATCATCCAGTCCAGCTCTCAACTCTGCTTCACAAACGCCCAGGGCCACGTCCCACCTCCCAGATATTCTGCTTTCATTGGTTGCCTCCCCAATTGATTGAAATGTACAACCAGGGTTCAGAACCACTGATCTATTCCTGATATTTTTTAATACCTTTACAGTGATATATATATAATTCATATACCATAACATTTAGCCACTTACAGTGTATGTTTCAATGGGTGCCAGCATATTCGTAGTTGTAAAGCTAATTTTAGAAGATGTTTGTCACCCCAAAAAGAGACACCCATACCCACACCCTCAGTCACTCCTGATTCCCCACTCCCAGCCATAGGCAACCACTGTCCTACTTCTTGTCTCTATAAATTTGACTATTCTACTTACCTCATCTAAGTGGAATCATACAGTATTTGTCCTTTTGTGTCTGGCTTAGCATAATGTTTTCAAGGTTCATCCATGTTAAAGCATAGGTCAGTACTTCATTCCTTTATATGCCTGAATAATGTACCATTATATGGATACTAGAGGCCCGGTGCACAAAAATTTGTGCACTTGGGGGGGGAGGGGTCCCTCAGCCCAGCCTGTGCCCTCTCGCAGTCTGGGACCCCTCAGGAGATAATGACCTGCTGGCTTAGGCCTGCTCCGGGGTGACAGAAGGCAGGCCTAATCCCTAGGTGCAGCCCCTGGTCGGGCTCAGAGCAGGGCCAATTGGGGAGTTGGGGCGCCACCCCCTGTCATGCACAGAGCAGGGCAGATCGGGAGCTTGCGATGCTGCCCTCAGTCACGCTCAGGGTAGGGCCGATTGGGGGGTTGGGGCACCGCCCCCTGTCACACTCAAGGCAGGGTCGATGGGGAGGTTGCGGCGCCACCCCCTGTCACACACAGAGCAGGGCCAATCAGGGGGTTGGGGCTCCGTACACTGTCACGCACAGAGCAGGGCCAATCAGGGGGTTGGGACGCCGCCCTCTATCACCCACAGAGCAGGGCTGATCAGGGGGTTGGGGCGCCGCCACTGTCACACTCAGGGCAGGGCCGATGGGGAGGTTATGGCTCTACCCCGTCACACAAAGAGCAGGGCCCATGGGGTGGAGGGGTTGGGGCACCGCACCCTGTCACACACAGAGCCACAGGGCGATCAGGGGGTTGGGGAGCTCCCCCCTATTAGGCACAGAGCAGGGCTGATCATGGGGTTGGGGCACCTTCCCCTGTCAGGAACAGAGCAGGGCCAATAGGGAGGTTGTGGCCCCGCCCCCTGTCACACACAGAGCCGCAGGGCAATCAGGGGGTTTGAGCGCTGCCCCCTGTCATGCTGATCCCGGTGCCGGGAGGCCACTCGGCTCTGCTGATCCTGGTGCTGGGAGGCATATTACCCTTTTACTATATAGGATAGAGGCCTGGTGCATGGGTGGGGCTGGCTGGTTTGCCCTGAAGGGTGTCCTGGATAAGGGTGGGGGTCCCCACTGGGGTGCCTGGCCAGCCTGGATGAGGGGATGATGGCTGTTTGCAGCTGGTCACACACCCTTCAGGGTGGGGGTCCCCACTGGGTTGCCTGGCCAGCCTGGATGAGGGGATGATGGGTGTTTGCAGCTGGTCACACATCCTTCAGGGTGGGGGTCCCCACTGGGGTGCCTGGCCAGTCTGGGTGAGGGGCTGAGGGCTGTTTTCAGGCTGGGACTGAAGCTCCCAACCGCTCCTTTTTTTTCTTTTTTCTTTTTTTTATTCTGGGCCAGCTTTAGCCTGGCTCCAGCTCTGAGGCCTCAGCTGCTGAAAGAAGGCATCTGGTTTGTTTAGGTTCTATAATTGAAACTCTGTATCAACTCCAGCTCTGAGATCCCAGCTCGCTGAAAGCTGGTTTCTGGGGGTTTTTTTAGCTTCTATATTTGTAACTATGTTTCAAACTGCAGGCTCAGAGGCCAGCAAGGCAGGCGGGGAACGTTGCAGTCCTCCATCACTGAAGCAAGCAAGCCTCATGTTCAGTTTAAGCTGCCTGGCTGCCGGCCACCATCTTGGCTGGCAGTTAATTTGCATATTGCCCTGATTAGCCAATGGGAAGGGTAGCGGTCGTATGCCAATTACCATGTTTCTCTTTTATTAGATAGATACCACATTTTGTTTATCCAGTCATCCGTTGATGGACTTTTGGACCGTTTCTACTTTTTAGCTGTTATGAGTATCCCGAATATTTAAAAACACTTTTAAAAGATGTGCTTTTAAAGTAATGTAAAGCAGGTTTGCAGCAGTGTGAAAACATTTCTCAGGGAGAGGACAGCAGCTCCTCAGCCTTCTCGTCTGCGGCTCCCTTTAGCCACACCACTCTTCCGTCCTGGAGGGCAGCACTGGACAGTTCTTTCCAAGCTGGCTTGGTGGGACTTACGTATCTAACTGTTTTGCTCCGCCTTACATCATTGATGCGTGTATCAATGATCCAACTGCATTCCTTTTTAAACAGGGAGATGGTTTCACCTAGACAGCTTATTATTCATTCTGACTCATAACAGTGTTTTCCCACTCACAGAACACGTGAAAAGTTTTAGGACTTCCAAGTTGCTCATTTCAACAGCTACAATAGCAGCACCATCACCTCCAAGAACTCTCCCTTCCTCCCTTCTATCAAAGCTTTAAGACAGTCTCTCATGTTAGTCATGTCATCTCCTTGTGAATTCACAACCATGGTGCTTCTCCTGGCAAATTGTATATGAAGGCACCTCCATAAAAGTGAAAGTAACCATCATATTTGAGCACTTATGGCATTTCATGCACTGTGCTAAACACTTTGCATAGATTTTTCTCACTGTACCCTCATGACCACCCTGCAAAATAGGCATTATTTTCCCTGTTTTACAGATGAAAAAAACTGAAATTCGGAGAGTTTATGCAGTGTATCCTGTATACATAGTGGACAAGAGACAGACACAGGGTTCCCACCCAGATCAGTCTAATTCCTGCCTCTATTTTTATTTCCTTTCAGTTTATATAACCATAGAATTACTCAATAAATAATTGTGCCATCGTTGTGCCAGGAGCTATGCCAGGCCTGTGGGACACAGAATTAGGCAAAACAAAAATACCCTTGCCTTCATGGGGTTTACCATCTGGAAGAGGATAGAGATGTCAAATAGAGGGGTGAGCACAAGTAGCTTTACAGTTGTTCATCTGGAAAATAATAATTAATAAATATAATACAAGAACAAACTGTTTCACATACTCACAACTGTGAACCTACTTTGCCCACCCCAAGTATTATCACACGGTCGTGTAATTACACACTGTGAACAGTGCCATGGAGGAAAGCTGCACAGTGCTGTGAGTACGCGTACAACCTGGGAGACACGGGAGGGAGAGCGTGGGAGGGAGATGGCTTCCCTGAGGCAGTAACAGTTGGATTCTGTGGAAAGCTTTGTCCTCCACGGCAGAATTCTGGAAGTCAGGAGCGGTGGGGAAAGAATATTTTTGAGAAAGAGGCTTGCCTCGCTGAGGCGTGCCTCAGGAGTAGTGCTGGGCAGGTGGGCACCCAGTTCACCACCCAGCCCTCCAGGTCTTTCTGTGGCCCCAACTTGCCTGCCTCTGGAGTGTCTCCTGCATTTGTCCTTACTCCCCTTCAAACCACGTGCGTGGCTATTCCTTCCGCTTACCAGAGCAAATCGGAAGCAAATTCTCAATGACCCACAGCCACCGAAAACGCTCCCGCTGAAGCCAACACTCATTCAGGAGGGAGAATGTGGCCCAAATGATTGAGAAACATGTTACACTCTATTTGGCAGGTTTGACTCCAAAAGATTTAAAGAATATTACTCCAGGGATTTAAAAACAAGCCTGTTGTTATGCAGTCACCACATTACTGCAATATCAGAGCCGCTCTGAGTTGAAAGCAGAGAACTGCGTAGCTTCAGCCGGATGAGCCTTGGTTTGGCTGCCACCTGCAGGTCTGCTCCAGGGAGTGCACAGCAATTCATCACCGCCTCCCACAGAGCCCCAGGCCAGGGGGAAACGGAGAGCAGGTTTCAATTCCCACAGGTACCCCTAAAGAGGTGGTGTCAGCCCTGGACTGAGGGGGCTGTTCCCTCTGGGAGGTGACTGGGCAGCTGGGACTGGGGTCTGCTTTTTTTGAGAAGTCGAACTCCCTGTTTTAGAGACAGAGACAGTCCAGTGATTGAATGACAAGAGAACACCTGAACGTGGTGTTTGTACTCGTCCTGGGGACCTGCCTACACGCCTCCTCTGAAATGAACACTCCAGCCTACCCTCAGGATCAAATTCACACCTCCTTTGACCTGGCTCTGGCTGGGGACAAACCGCCTCTCACACTCTGTTCCAGCCTCACTGTGAATCATACAACCTTCCCACCCACTTCTCTCTCACGCACCCTCCAGCTTTCCCACATGATGTCCCCAGGGCCTGAAATGGCCTGTAATATCCGCACTGACTCACTCTCAGCCAATATAGACCTCAGCATAAAGGTTATGTCCCCTGGAAAGTCTCCAGCCCTCCGTGCCCCTCCCACATCTTCTGCTCCCACATGCCCCCCACCCCCATGTCTGTTCCTGTTAACTTAGGACATAGCACACTCATACTAGAGAAAGGAGAGACACAGCTCAATGAAACAGAAGACAAACCCAGAAACGGACTCACATAAACATGGCCAATTGATTTTAACAGAAAGACAAAAGCAATTTAATGAAGAGAGCATAGTCTTTCAATAAATGGTGCTGAAACAATTGAACATCCATATGTGAAGAAGAAAAGAGCTTCATTCCTTACATTGAACTATATACAAAAATTAATTCAAAATGGATACTAGACCTAAATATAAAACCTAAAACTAGAAAACTTCTGAAAGAAAATATAGGAGAAAATCTTTATAACCTTAAGTCAGACAAAGGGTTCTGAGATATGACACCAAAAGTGCAATCAATAAAAGAAAAAAATTAACAAATTAGACTCAAAATTTACAATTTTTACTCTGAGAAAGCTGCAGCTAGGAAAAGAAAAGGCAAGTCATAGACTGGGATAAAATAATTGTAAATTACATATCAGACAAAGGACTTTTATCCAGAATATGTAGAGAATTTTCAAAACTCAACAACAAACAATCAAGTAAACACATTTTTTAAAAAGGACAAATGATTTCAACAGACACTTCACCAAGCTGATGGCAAATAAGTCCATAAAAAATGCTAACACAATTAGTCGCTAGGAAAATGCAAATTAAAATCACAATAAAATACCACTATATGACGAACAGAATGTATAAATTTTAAAAATAAATAAATAGAAAGCCAACAATCGCAAGGACATGGCATAACTGGAACTCTCACATGTTGCTGGTTGGAATGCAGTGTGGTAGAGCCACTACAAAACAATTTGTTTCCATCTTAGTTTTATTTTCTCTTTAAATATATATGTGAAGTGAAATACATACCTACTATACAACCCAGCGATCCTACTCCTAGATAATTATCCAAAAAAATGAAAACCTACGTTCACAGTATACAAATGTGTATAGCGATTTTATGCATAATCACCAAAAGTTGGAAATGACTGGAATGTCCCTCAACTTGGGAACGGATACACAGACTGTAGTACATCCATTCAACGGACCACAACTCAGCAATAAAAGGGAACAACCAATACATGGGGCCATATGGATAAATCTCAAATGCATTATGCGAGTGAAAGTGGCCAGACACAAGTCTACAATCTGTATGGTCCCATTTATATGGCATTCTGGAAAACACAATCTATAGGGTCAGAGAACAGATCGGTGGCGTCCAGGGGCTGGGGATGAGAGAGTGCTTGACTACAAAGATGCAGGAGGGAATGTCTTTAGAGGCGTGATTGTGGTGGTAGTTACATGACTCTATGAATTTGCCAAAACTCATAAAATTGTACACCAATAAGAGTGGATTTTATTGTATGTGAATTAAATAAGAAATTTAAAAATAGAAAAATATCGATCACACTCAGAGCAGCCACTGGTACATAAGGCACCTTGCCAGGATTTGCAAAAAGGCACCCCCTCTAGTGACAAAAGTCCCTGCAATATTCTCATTTCAGGACACCCCTTGAGGACAGTTTAGAGGCTGGATTTCAGTCTCCCTCGCCTCCATTTTATCCCCTTAGGACACACTTACTGCACAAACTGCTTGGTCTTCCTCAGTCACTACACCTGGATTATAATTGGCTACTTGTTTCCTCTTTTTATGTGGGTTCCTCAAAGAGCTTTACTAATCCATCACCAGGGTCCAAGCAAGCTGCCCAGCAGCTGGCACAACAATGATTGTTGAGTAGATGAACGCGTGGTACCCCTCCCTGCAGCCTATCTCTGCACAGCCCCTCAGGGAGCTCTTTTCTCCTGTGAAGTTCTAGGGGACCTACCTGTGCCTCTCTTTGTCACCATTAACAATAGAAGCAATGACTCTCTACTGACATTGCCAAGGACAGGCAGGTTTCTTGCCAGGGGGACTGTAAGACCTTTTTTCTTTTTTTAATATATTTTTATTGATTTTAGAGAGGAAGGGAGAGGGAGAGGGAGAGAGAGAAACATCAATAATGAGAGAGAATCATCGATGGGCTGCCTCCCATCGATGATTAGTTGATAGGTTGAAGAAACAAATTTTTCTTAAAAGTATGTAGAGAGGAAAAATCAAGCTAAGATGCAAAAAAAAACACCATTTAGATAAAACCAATTCGATAAAAACATTTAGACAATCAACTCCTTTTTATGACTAACAAGGTTTTAATTTTCTTTCTTTGCTAATGTGGGTATGTGTTTCTAATAAAGAATACAGCGTGACTAGCGTGGCTCAATCGTTGAGCAGCGACCTATGAACCAGGCCGTCAGAGTTTGATTCCCGGTCAGGGTTGCAGGCTCAATCCCCAGTGAGGGGTGTGCAGGAGGCAGTCGATCAATGATTCTCTCTCATCATTGATGTTCCCATCTCTTTCACTCTCCCTTCCTCTCTGAAATTAATAAAAAATATATTTAAAAAAGAATACAAGTGAACCAAAAGATTAATGTTAAGCAGAAAAATGTAGAAGTGATAAAAATGGATGTTCAGAATGTTTTCCTCTATGTTCCATAAACAAGGCTTCTGTCTTCTGTATATTCTTACATTGCTTGCGAGAAGCATGGTGTATGGAAGGGAGCTGCTGTGTGGAGGCACAGCTCACTTCCAGTTTGTTCTTAAGGTTATGCATCTCGTAAATGGGGGTAAACTATAACACCACGCTTCCGGCTTCCAGTGGGAGGAACACATGCAAAGCACTTACGGGCCCTTGCAGGAAAGGGAAAATAGTTACTGACAGCACCTTTGGGATAGACGTCGATAACACAGTAAGAGCTCTCTGAGCATTCCATGGGGGAAGAATGTGGCTGCAATGTCAGTCACCCCACTGACCCCAGGAGTGAGCCATCCCATCCACTACACGCCCTGCTGCAACCAAGGTGTCCTGAGTAGTAATGTTGTTATTGAATACATTCAGTTGAATAAGGTACCAATAGCGTTAACATTAGCCATATAAACAGGCGAAGGGCTACAAGCAGGTGACTGACCTCAGGATTTCATTCAAGATGTAGAGGGCCTGCGTCCCAGCCTGCAAATCCCTCTCCCACAGTCCTAGCCAGTGAGCAGAAATGCTGTCATTCCTTCAGGTCTGACAGTTCTAGGGTTTCCAAAAATCCCCTTTGCATTTCATTTACTTCCTTACAGGCTGAATCATGTCTGCTCTGACAGGACAGGCACAGGGGAGCTTGTCATTCAGAGTTCCAGCAAAGGCCATGCCCTGTCTCTATGTCTCTGCTTCTGCCTACGGGAGTGGTCATCTGACACTTCCACACTCTGACCGGTCCAGCTAATGAGCATAGAAGGAGGAGTCTGCCTCAGAGAGTGGCTCAGAGCAAGCCAGAGTAAGTCAGACCAGGGCTCGGCCACTGCCTTTCTGTGAGACCTTCGGGAAGTTACTTACCCACTCTGGGCCTGTTTCCTCGTCTGTAGAAGAGATCATTATACATGATAGTGTTGTGTGAGACTAAATGGAAGAGTGCACATAAATGGCTCAAAATAGCTTTTTTTTAAAAAAAATAAAAATCAAACTGAAAACTCTCAACGCATATGGTGGTGCATTATACCCTCCATGAAATCCAGTCCCAAGTCACAGGTGGTGCTGGACCCTGGCAGCACCAACAAGGACAATCCTCTTTTCTTGGCTCCCACACATATCTTGTTTCTCTTGGGAACTCTTTTACCCTCACCAGGGTGCCCTCGTGCTCCTTGCAGACAGCTCGAGCCCCGTGGCCTGAGCCACACTCCCTACAGACACGGATCCCTGACCCCACCGCAAGGCTCCATTTCAAGAGGCTTGAGGGTGCATTCAGACATGTCCTTGAGGCAGTGCAGTGATCAAATCCCATAACTGACCAAAGCATTTCACCTATTTCAATAACAGAATAATAATAGAAACTACCTGGAAGGGTTGAATGAGATTCCTAAAGCACTTGGCCCATGAATATGCGCCAAAAAAAAAAAAAAAAAAAAAAAAACAACTGAAAGGTTGGCTGGTGTTTGCATTAGCCACCTTGTGGAATGAAGGCCATGCTCCTGTAGGAAGGGTCAGAACTACTGAGAACTACTGAGCTCCTGGGAGAAGCAGGGAGGCGGTCCTGGGAGCTCCTTACGACCTGCATTTCCTGCCAACATATCCCGGCTCCAAAGACTCAAATGCAGCAGCTCCTTCCCCACTTAGACTTCGATATCCCAAACACTGGACTCTTGCCAGTGTTCCAAGGCCTTTCAAGAACTAAAAGGCAAGGAAGAGCTTTCTCAGAGGTCGATTGTGAAGAAATGCCTGTCATTTTTCTTTACTGGGAAGCAGTGTTCGGAGGGACCTAAAGCCAGGAGGGAGGCTCAGAAGATGGAGATTTATCGCCACCTACAGGACACAGTGCCACAGTGCATGACAAGTGTGCCCAGCAGACCTCAGAAAGGAGCTCTTCCCTCCCAGACACCACGGCCTCCTGTGGGGCATGATGCCAGCGATTTAACAGCCTGCACGTGATCCAAGAGGAGAAGGGGTGCTATTTAGACAACTTCTGTTCAAAAAACTCAAAATACAATTAACACTCTTTGCACCCACTATTTTGAAATGTTTGATTTTTTGTTTTTGTTTTTTCTTAATGTCTTGGAGATTTTTCTCTACTAGAGAGTCTCACGGGTCCTTTTTCTAGAGGTGGTACAACCACAATCTTCCTGGTGTTGAAGGACCGTAATGACCCTGAGTTCTATGCTCACCATCACAGATGCCATTCTACAGAGTGGTAGGGGGGCTGGCTTCCAATGCCCACTGAGTCAGGGGAGCATTGGCACCCCTGCATCTCTGTGCTGCAATTGCATAGGGTCCTATAGAATCAGAGAAGGCCTCGGGGCAGACATCAGGGTAATGACAGGGTGAGTCAGAGTTCACCAGAGAAGACCTCAGGGCCAACATCAGAGTAATGACAGGTGAGTCTGAGTTCACCAGAACCATCTGCCACAGCTATGGCTGGAACCAGAGGTAGGCAGTGGGGAGGTGACGTGACCACCAAAGGCCTCAGCCACTCCTTTCTTATGTTACCCTCTGTGGGAGGAGCTCCGAAACAGTGCCATTTATGTGGTTTTCAGGGAGTCTTTTAAGCTTTTCTTTATAGCTTTTAACACACACCAACCTCTAATTACTCACAGAATTTAGGCATGGGCCCAAAGTAGAGGATCAGAGGTACGAAGCCATACTGTTGTTAGAATTACCCAGATGCACACGAGTGAGCCGAAGCCGTGTGTACCTGGCATTGTGGGCATGGCTGGTGCATCAGAACTTCTAGAGGAGCTTCCTGAAGGCACGGTCAGAGGGAAAGCCTCACTGGAATAAGAGTCTCCTACAGAGTCCTCCAGACCCAACCATTTCCCCCATGTGCTCACACACATCTGAACACCTGTGTGCTAGTGGCTTTGTACACCTCTCCAAACCAGATTTCCACCCTGGGCTCCATCAATCTGCCTACTGGATGCCTCTACCTGGGTGTCTTCCAAGCAGCTCAAACTCACCACAAATAAACCTGAACTCATTATCTGCCCACCATAAATTCTCCTTCCATTCCTGGACCCTCATCCCCATGAATGACACTTCTATCTACCCAGCAGCCTGCAAGAGAAATATGAGAATCAATCCAGCTTCAACCTCTTCCTTTGCCATCTATGTCCAATTAAATTGCCCAAATTCCTTTCCATTAATACTGAAATTTTTCTGAAGTGGATTTGCCTTAAATGTGTTTACCTGAAATCTATTTTGCCTAATAATCAATTTCCTAATGATTTTTGTCTAAAATTCTGAATAAGGGATTATAAATTAAGTTTCTTATAACCCATTTGCCCCAAAACACTTGGAACCTAATTTTGTATTTTACATAATTATGCATAAGTTTTACAGCATTTTATCACTATTGTTAAAATTAAGTCTTTATTGTTGAAAGTATTACATATGTCCCTTTTTTCCCCCCATTGACTCTTCTAGCCTGCCCCCATCCTCCACCCAGGCCTCACCACCCTACTGTCTGTGCCCATGGGTTATGCATATATGCATACAAGTTCTTTGGCTGATCTCTTCCCATGTACCCCTATTATGATTATTTTGTACGTTTTGGGGTACCTTTTTCAATTTCACATACCTTTGTACATTTCAAGTATTTTTTTGAAATATGCTAATTTTAGCACTTGTAAAATCTTCAGCATTTCAAAAAGAATTTATCAAATTCATCTAATTGGGGTTTTTTTCTTGCCTCTTTTTGTCTTGTTTTTCATGATGTAGTTTATGTAAGTATTTACCAAGTAGCGTATCTGGTACCTGGCAGCAAGAACTAAGTGTGAAAAAAAGTGTTTAGAAAAATATGTCACCACAAAGACTCGCACACAAATGCTCATAGCAGCATTATTCATTGTGCTCTCCAGTACCAAACTGGAGAGAACCCAAACGCCCCATAAATGACAAGTGGACTACAACTCAGCAATAAAAAGGAACGGAATGCTAATAGAAGCGATGACATGGGTGAATCTCAAAACCATGATGAGAAAGAGAAGTCAGACAAAAGACTTCATACTATGATTCTATTTATAGGAAATCCCTAATCCTGAAACTGCAGTGGCAGAAAGCAGACCAATGGTTGCCTGGGGGCACTGGTTTAGGGCGGGACTGACTGCAAAGCATCACTATGAGGAGATTAAGATGCAGAAAGGTTAACTTACTTGTCCATTTCCACACAGTCAGACAGTGAGCTGGATCCAAGTCCAGGCTCTATTTTAACAAATCATGTTGCATCTCTAATCACAAGTTTCATAGCATCTGGTTCACATCTTCCTAAGATACATTAAGTTGCTTGGATGTAGAACAGTGTTTCTCAACCACTTTTTTTTTTTTCATTATTATCCATCTAAGGAGCCTTTTTAGGTATTTTTCCTAATTGACCCCTCATGATATTGCATATCTGTTTATGTACTGTAGCCCTTTGGAAGGGCAACATCTAAGTTTTCCCCTCACCAACCAGTCTTCCCCCTCTTGGAGACAACAGCACCACTACTGAGAAGTTATAGTCTAGAAAACACCCTTTTGATACACAATTGTGAAACATCTTATTGTCATAATTAGCACATTCACATATGACATGTTTGTATTATAGCACCCTGTGGCCAAATGCATCTATTTGGTGCTGATTTTTTTCATCTTAATCACAGAGAGGCAGCTTCAGAATCATCCCTCCCCCAGGAGTACACGTGTTTCAAACATGTGATCCATATGTTTGAAACATGTAGTGCCTATGCCCTTCAGATTAGAATGAATTGTTTTATGCCATAAAATTCTGGAGATGCTTTTGAGTCAGAGTCTGGTGATGAACATCATTGTGTCCCCTCAGGACTTTCCTCATTCTCCCTTTTCTAGGGAAGGCAGCAACTTCATTGCTATCTTCAGGGAGCTCTCTTCCCTGAGTCTATGTGCTTCCAATCCCAGTGCCCTACCCTCCCCGCTTTCAGGGTCTCCAAGGCATGTGGCCTACCTACACTGACTAGTCTCAAGTCTTTAAATCTATGGTTACAGTGATTGGCCCGCGAGGTAGTAACACGATAACAGCTAGGCAAATCAGAATCCTTACCTGGGTTTTAAAATGTGATCACTGAAAGAATTCCCTATTTTATATCAAGAATGTTAAGGTTGCCGAAACCGGTTTGGCTCAGTGGATAGAGCGTCGGCCTGCGGACTGAAAGGTCCCAGGTTCGATTCCAGTCATGGGCATGTACCTGGGTTGCGGGCATATCCCCAGTAGGAGATGTGCAGGAGGCAGCTGATCGATGTTTCTCTCTCATCGATGTTTCTAACTCTCTATCTCTCTCCCTTCCTCTCTGTAAAAAATCAATAAAATATATTTTTTTAAAAAATCTTTAAAAAGAGTAAATGGTTTACACTTCTCTTCCCCAACCAAAGGATAAATAGCGTAAATCACTCTACTTAGGGAGGTAGACAGCAGAAATCCAAATATTGCCATTTGTGCCAACCACACCCAAGGACAGATGAAGTTAAGGAAATGAATCTTTTAAAAAAAAAAAAAAGAATGTTAAGGTTGAGGATCCTGACTAAAAATAAAGCCCTGTGAGGTCGGTAAATGGGGGATTGGAGAACATATGCAATAGTGTCAACAATAAATAAAATAAAGCCCTGTGCAAAAATTTTCATGGTGGTCTACAGCATTAAACCTGAGTAACACACACACACACACACACACACACACACACACACACACACACACAATCTCATTACGGGTGAATTGCTGAATAAAAGAACTTACACCAAAACATGTGATGTGCTGAATTATCTACTTCCAACAAAGAGGACTAGTTAAGGAGGTAACAGTTAACCTAAAAGAACACACCTCTATAATGGTGGGATTTCAAAGCCTGGATCATTTCGGTCAAGAAACTATACTGAGGCAGAAAATTCTCCTTTATGCTTCCTAAATCATACCACATAAATAGTTATTAAGTTTATAAAGTCAGCCCTGCTTCAAGCTCCTGGAAAAGGGACACTAAATATAAAACCAATCATTAATCTGAAATTCAAGGGAGGATTTTTACATAATTCTTTACATAATTTACTCCTTTCCATCATCTATATGTCAGGAGCCACAGCTACTCATTTCACACATTCTATTTAGAGGAACTGTTTAGTAAGTCTTTCTGCTCTTTTTAGACTAGGAGTCTCTGGTAGAGAATAGAATATGTTGGAGGAGACTTTAGATACTTTGTCTAAACTAATGTTTAAAACCATTTATTGTCCTCCTGAAAAATGATAAAATTCCCACTGCCCCACACACATGGAATTTAATTTTCTATGAACAGATATAAGTGCCCAGATTCTAAAAGAAGTGAGAGTGGGCTGTATTGGTCATAGAGCCTTATGTTTAACACATGTCACCCACACATGCTTATACACACACACACACACACAAAACCTGTTGTTGCCATAATAGACCAAGACTACATACCCTCATCCCAGCTGAAAGACAGACCAGTGCAGGAAACACAGTCAGCTGATTGGCTGGGAAACCCTAGTGACTGCTTATATTTATGGCACAGGTGATAATGACCTATAAGTAATTGACTTAAAGGGCCAGTCACCTACTACTATCTCATAGCTTCATGCAACGTATAAGGATTCAGCTCCACAAGCCCTGAAGAGGCTGTTCTGTCAGTAACTGTAACTCTATTTTGGTACCTGACCTTGACTGAACCAAGCTGTGCCTATCTCTAGAGAGCAAACTGGAGCTCAGGGTAGGGGTGTAGCTGATTCAGCTAAGGACAATAAAACAAACAAAACCCTTGACCATATAGCGCTTGGATTTACAGTACTTCCTGAAATATACATGAGGCATCCACGTATCCTTCTAGTAAGTGCCATGCTAGTGAAGATTCAGTTAGTTTTCACCTTTCAGATTTAGAAATTTAGCTAAAATTACAAACTGGCATAGGAGCCTAATGTGAAGGAGACCAGAACCCTAAAAGAGATATAGCCTACCCTGCTTCTAGCCGATCAGCCAACACACATTTATTCAGAGCCTACATCACACAAAGAAATATAAACGACAGTGTTGGCCCTTTGGAGAGTTTTCACCTCGCTGTGGAAATAAAATGTATATACAACTAATGTGGCTATTTTCTGTTGAGTCGCAAATTAATGGGCTAACTTCAGATAAAATGAGGGTAACAATAATGGCTACTACTTACTGAGTCCATGCCAAAATTTACACTAATTATTTCACATGCATTACCCCACTTAATCTGCACCACAACCAGGAGGTTGGTACTAGCATCCCTTTCTTACAAATGAAGATTCCATCTTCCCCCAAAGTTTCTTCACTATAGTCTGGAAGTCCTATGAAGGCATCTCAAGTGTCCTGTCTTAACGAGTCCTGTGGACTATCCCATGGGGTTTGCTGTTTTCCTCCTTTTCTCTTTTAGCTCTTTGGCACTATTTCCTGCACTTCAAATAGTCACTGTTTGGGAATCTATAAATTATTCCAAATTTCCACAGCTTAAAACATCTGGAATTCATTACTTCCCTTGAGTCCATGGGTTGGCCAATGATTCTTCTGCTTCACATGGTGTCATCTGAGACCTTGGGATGGCCCAGTCCAAAATGAACCCACTCATGGCTGGCAACCTCAGCCCTCCTCTCCATGGGGCTGCCTGGGCTTTCTCACAGCACGGGCAGTGGATCCCAAGAATGTTCTAAGCAGTGAGGTGAAACACTGCAGATCTCCTGAATCCCAGCTCTGAAGTTACACAGCATCATTTCTATCACATTTCACTGGTCAAGAGAAGTCATGAGACCAAAGAGGAAATACGCTCCACTTCTTGGTGGGATGAGTGACAAGAAAAATTTGAAATTATCTGTAATTCCCTGCAGCCACCAAAGCTTGAAAATGGTGCCATTACTGCAACAGAGGCCCAATATCATTTGGTCCAAAGCACACCATGCCTGATGCTGACAGTGCTAATGTTTGCACTGAAATTGCCATCTCCCATGGCTGCCAATACCAACAGGAATTTTATTCACAGCCCCCAACAGCAGCCACCTCAGGCCTCAGGTGTGCCCAAAGGCAGTGGGCCAGGGTGCTAGGTAGCACTGCATCAGGCCTGCAGGATTAACATAGTGCTATCCTGAGAATCAGCCCTCTCCTCTGCTCCTGGACACTGCCCTGGGCCCAAACCTGGCCACCTCATTTCTAACTCCTTTTGGGATCAGTTCTAACTCCGAATCTCATGCAACTGACTCCCACAGGTCTCCCACCTTATCTTCTAGAAATGATTGAGTTGTAGCATGTGCTGCATCTAAGTTAGAGCTCCTACTACATACAGAGGCAGAGGGAGGTCAGTGACATGAAATTATACCAAAATGTAAATGATGATTCAAAACCTTCCTGAGAGCAATGAACACCTGGGATCTTTCATTGAAATATGAAGTGTCTGAGTAAGATCTACAATGAGATAGGGAGATAGGTGTGAGAGAAACATCGTGAATCATACTTTACAGGTAGTAAAAAATATCCACAGAGAAACTGAGTAATTTATGGAATATTATAGAGAGTCTGAAAAGCTACCAACACATTTATATTTACAAATGGGACCAAAAAGGAAAGACTGGAGAAGGGAGAGCACATTCTACATGCCAGGCCTTGACATTGCCAAATATTTGCAACACGTTACCTAATGTAAGCCTCACAACAAACCTACAAGGTAAGTGATAATGCTCCCCTTTTACAGATGAGCTCATTTAGACTTAAGAAGTCAGTTGGCCGCAGTTGTACATATATTGGATGCTGAGCCAGGATTCCCTCCCAGCCCCTTACCACAGTGTTATGCTGCCTGTTTAGGATGCCATAAACACTTTGCATCCCCACAACCTGGCCTCCTAACTTTCGCCAAGTCCATGCTGACTCAATATTTGCTGATGATGAAAGAATTTCCCCATTATCCCTTGACAACAGCTTAACACAGTCTCATCAAGCTCCTCCACATGAACAGCCAGTGCCAACAGTGAACCTCTCTAGCTTTTAAAAGGCTTTTTTTCATTGAGAACAATAGAATTTTGCTGGTTTTGGGGGTTTGTTTGTGTTTTTTCTCAGTTGGAAACCTTAATAACTGAAGCTAAATAGATATCATACTAACTGACAAAATTCTGGCTCCCAACAGTGGTAAACATACACAATATTCTTAGCTTGGAAGTCACCGTCAATTTACCTCTCCATTTGTCAGCCACAATCATGAACCCACAGAGTAAAATGGTTTTCTGAAAAAGTCAGATTTTCCCCTTGCTCACAGAAATGATCAAAGCCAAGTAAATAACACTCATGTCAGACTCCAGACAGAACTTGCTTCACAGCTCACCCTGAACTCATGCTTCACATTGTCTCCAGTACCTAAGTGGTCTAAGACTTCCTCATTATTGTAATAGGCACAGAGAGTAAAGAATTTTGTAGGGAACCATTATGTGTCTTCTGAATGACTATAATTTGCCCACAAATATTTTTAATTCTTTCCTAATCCTTGAAGTATGAAGTAGTTGAGTGAGAACTACAATGAGATGTGTGTGAGAGAAACATAATGAAACATAATTTACAGGTAGCAAAACAAAAGATCCACAGATATTGAGTGATGTATGTAATATTGGAGAGTATGAAATTTGAACTCAAAGCTGTCAACACCCAGCTTTGTGATTACTTCCTTGAAAATTATGCTTCTCACCAACCAACATCCTACTAGGATCCTAAATTCAGTCTTGCTAGGATGTCTGAATAGACTAAACCATCTATATCCATTCAGAAGTTTAAGTGTGGGTGTTTTGCTGAGAGAATATTAACCACTCATGTACATTTAATAGGATGTCAATGGTTCTCAGATTTTAGCATACATCAAAATCACAAGAATTACCCACAGCTTCTGATTCTCTATGTGTGGGTGGGATCTCAGAATCTGCATTTCTAATAAGTTTTCAGGTGATACTAATGCTGCTGGGATGACACTTTAAAAACCACTACTTTATGGAAAGAGGCGTATGGCGAAACTAGCTAGATGTTCACGACACCTGTTCTCTTTTCCTGTATACACAGCTAAAGTACATTTCCCAGCTTCCTTTGCATCTAGATGGCACCACAAGGCTATCTTACCAATGTCATATGAGTGGAAGTGATTTGTCAATTTGGGTTTAAGAGACTTGAGAGCAAGTGTGCCTTTTCTATACTGTCTCTCTGTTTCCTTGTCTGCTGGTTAGATGCAGAGGATCCAGTCTCTGAGGCCCAATACGGTGGTGAAAACACATAGTCTCTAAATGACTGCATAGAACACACCAACCCCACTCCAAAAGACCAAAATAGACTATGATGTGAGTAAATAATAAGCTCCTAGGTTTCTTATATGCCACTGAGACTCAAGGGTTGTGTTTTGTTGTGTTTTGTTTTTCAGCAGTGAGCCTGTCCAGATAAATACTACACTTAATACGATTGTGACCTTGTAGGCACGCCATGTGGCATCTCGAAGCCTCGGTTTCATCATCTAAAAATGGGAAATTGGCTAAAATGAGCTCCAAGATCTCTTCCATGTCCAATATTTTATGGTTCTGTGATAATATGAATAATTCCTAAGTTAGGTAAAACAATGCTAAATACAAAGAGGAAGAAGATGCTCTGTTTTATTCAGCATCATTTAGAGCAAGGCTGGATACAGAAGAGCACAGCCCTGATCCTGACACCTAAAGGTGAATCTGGGGAAACAAAATTAAAGTACATGATGCCACAGTGAACAAAACAAGACAGAATATAAGTCTACTTTCTGCCTGAAATCAGGATCTGATAAGAGCAGATTCCACTAAATCCTTGACATGTCCTAATGACAACTCAATTCCTCTGGAAATAGAATAAACCAGTGGTCAGCAAACCGCGGCCCCCTGAGTGTGGCTCTTCCACAAAATACCACGTGTGGGCACGCACGTACAGTGCAATTGAAACTTCGTGGCCACACTCAAGGGGCCAAAGAGCCGCATGTGGCTCAAGAGCCGCAGTTTGCCGACCACCGGAATAAACAATGGAAGCATTAAACCACTGGACTTAAAACTGACCAACAAATATGAAACAGATAATGAGAGCTACTCTGGACTTTCTTCCAAGTGATAAGAAGCGGTTCAGGAAGTAAGTGTAATTTTGGGAGAAAGTAATCAAGTTCAAAATAAAGATGGAAAATGGTGAGTGTAGAACCAGTGTCCTTATTCACTGAATCCTGAGTTTTTAAGTTAGCCCCATTTTTTATGAGAAAAGTTTCCATTGGCTGCCCACAATAAGGTTTCCCAGACTTTTAAATGAATGCAATCACAGAAGTTCCTGCATATTTTTAAAGGAATTGGTAGATAGATGATAGATGGAATGATAGGTTATATATGATATGATATCATATGATATACAAAAATGTTGCTGTGCTTATATAAATATTCAAAGGTATTATCTATTACTAGGATAAATGCCATTTTGATAAATTTTCTTACCAAATCCTTCTCCTTGCCATTTTAGCATCTATTTTGTCATTTAAACCAAAAAAAATGGCTGAATATACAAGTAAATTGCTTCTGGAAATACCTGACAGAGCAAAACTGAAATTGACTTTTGAGATGGAAAGTAATAGCTAATTTTTTTTCCTCAGAGCTATAGATCCAGTGGGAAAGTTAATCAGAATTGCAAAGAACAGTGATCATGGATAATTTACTGAAGCATTTCACAGCTTAGGCTGACAGCGCAGTATGAGAAAAGCAATTGATTTTAGTCTAACATACAAACACAAAAAGATAAAGAATTTTAGAATATATTTTTATCTAAAGAAAAATATTAAATATTCTCTCTTGCCTTTAGCTTTTTCACACTCTCCCAGGACAGATAGGGTTGATTTAATGAACTACCGCAGCTGTCATCATTGCTTGTGGGGGTAACTGGAATATGCACGTGCCTCCCACCATGCTCCCTTCAGATTTATCCACCACCCTGTAACAGGAGTAATTTTCTAAAACATGTCACTCATGTGCTGAAAAGCTTTCAGTCGTTTTCCTGAGAACAGTGTCTGAAAGGCTTTACATGGCAGATAAAACCCTTCAACATCTGGCCCTTTTGACCCAATCCACCCTTTTTTCCACTGTGTGGCATATTGTATCTACTTCTTTCTGTTCCACAAACATGTTGTTTGTCAGTCCAGCCCTTCAGAGAAGCAGGTCCAAGAAGGGAGTAGATGCGCAAGAGATTTATTGGGGAAAGTGCCTAAGAAGGACATGGCTGAGGAAGGAGGTGCAAGCAGGGAGACTTCAGACTACAGCACCGGTCTGTGAAAGGATAGGGAGGGGAGAAAGGAGGGTAGGAAGAATTTCAGACAGGGCAAATCTAAGAAAGCCTCAGCCAGTATGATGGGGAGTCCTCAAAGCAAAGTTGGCCATTACAGGAGTCTCACATCCCTCGGGGATGAGCCTGCACCTGTAGTCCCACTGGGCTCAGTGGCTGGCTGGCATAAGCCCAGAGCATGTGTACAGCCAGCCTTGATGCAAACTCAGTTGTGAGCCCTGGCTAGGTTGGCTCCATGGTGGGAGTGATAGGCCGTGGACTGAAGGGTTCCAGGTTTGATTCCTGTCAAGGGCATGTACCTCGGTTGCAGGCTCGATCCCCAGCCCCAGTCGGGGTGGGTGCAGGAGGCAACCAATCAATGTGTCTCTCCCACATCTATGTTTCTCTCTCGCACTCTCTCTCTCTCTTTCTCTCCCTCCCCTTACACTCTCTCTAAAATCAATGGGAAAATATCCTTGGGTGAGGATTAATAAAACAAACAAAAAAAGAAGGAAGGAAGGAAGGAAGGAAGGAAGGAAGGAAGGGAGGGAGGGAGGGAGGGAGGGAGGGAGGGAGGGAGGGAGGGAGGGAGGGAGGGAGGGAGGAAATGGGAGTAAGTAATCACCAAGACACTTAAAATATTAAGACTGAGTTGTGACTAGTGGTAGGTTCTCACAGAGTGTGACTTCCTATCTAGTCTTCTCTGACTTCCTTTAACAATGGCAGACACCAATATGGAATGAAAATAGGAAGGGGACAGGTCTGGAAATTTTTAAAACCTTAAATTCTGGAAAGTGAATTACAATTTTTTTTAAATTTTTTAAAAAATCTTTATTGTTGAAAGTATTACATCAGTCCTCCCACCACCACCACCACCACATTAACCTCTTCCAGCATGCTCCTGTCCCCCTCCCCCCGACGCCAGGCCCCCACCACCCCATTGTCTGTGTCCACGGGTTATGCATTTGTGCATACAAGTTCATTGGATGACCTCTTCCCACCCACCCTCCCTTGTTTTCCCTCTGAGATTCACTAGTCTGTTCATGCTTGTGAGTTACAATTTTAGAGGCAATGTATTTGCATTTCTAAGAATTCAGGTCACAATAAGGGAAAGAAGTAAAGGGGGAAATGAGAATGTGAGGTGTATCTAATAAACCTTTTTGTTTTTCCTTTACATAAGCATGCAGTAAATGAATGATTTTGGCCAGAGGAGTTTTTATTGCTTCCCATTCCCTCTGCTGAGAATTCCTTCATCAAAATAACCATCTACCACAAAATCATAATAGCTAGTGTCTAATCTTTTCAAAATTAGATTTATGGATCCTATCATGATCATTAGGGATATTACTTATCTAAGCAAAACAAGAAACAAATAGACCTCCCAGGCAGATGTGACTCTGATAAGGTACAGAGCCTGTAATATCACAGTTGAGAAGCCATTACAAATACCAAGTTGCTTCTTGATTCACCGGTGTATACATCATAACAGGAATCCCTCTGATTTCACTCTTAAAATTAATCGCCATAGTCCCCAATCCCAGTCCACATCTGCCTCATTGTGAGGAAAAGAAATGCACTTGCGGCACTCTTACGGATAGAAGATTCTAGAAATAAATACAGAGATGAAGAAGCTCCAATCGCTCCATCCCTTTGCTATCATCCCTAGTTTCCCCTTTCCCATTTCAAGCCCCTCCAGACTATGCTTGCCCGCCTCCTTGCCTGGAAGACAGACATTTCAAAGGAGACAGCCCCAGAAGCTCAAGTCAAAGCAAACTTAGGCATAAGAGATATTGATCAAATCTGCATGATGAGAGAGACCCAAAGAAAAGCCTCCATCATCCAGAAATTCTCTCACTGACATTTGTACTAAAGGCTGAAAATTCTATCCTCAAAATCTCCTTCTAAAGGAAGACGGCATTATTGGGAACCTAAGTATTGGATGGCAATAGGACTCATCTGTGGCCACTTTCTCTTACCTCCAAACAAACTTCCCTAACACTATACTTCCTTCTTGAGATATGTTCACCTGGCTTCAGATAAGGAACAGAGTTTATCTGGAACACCAAGTGAGGGGAAGATGGTCATTACTATGTCAATCTCGATTGGACCACAGGGCTTCCTGCCTGAGAAGTAGGTATCATTATCCCATTTACAGAGATGAAGAAACAGAGCCAACAAGCCAATGTAGAAATACCCCCATCCCCACTGCCCCCTCACCCCCAATGTTAAATGCCTCACTCAAACACACCTTTGAGGGGTTGCATGTCCTATCCAGCCAGTAAGTGCTGACTGCTCCACCTGGGAAGCTCACACTCGCTCTTTTCATGTAGCCAGTTCCTCCCCAACCTTTAGATGAGTGGTTCTCAACCTTCTGGCCATGTAAATACAGTTCCTCATGTCGTGACTACAACCATAAAATTATTTTCGTTGCTACTTCATAACTGTAATTTTGCTACTGTTATGAATCGTAATGTAAATATCTGATACGCAGGATGGTCTTAGGCGACCCCTGAGAAAGGGTCGTTCGACCGCCAAAGGGGTCGCGACCACAGGTTGAGAACCACTGCTTTAGATCTTAGCCGAACTGTCAGTTTCTCAGAGAAGCCTTCACTGGTCATCCAATATAAGTTGGTCATCTTTATTTCCTCTCATAACACCTTATTCTTTTCTTTCATTGAAGTTTGTATACTCACTCTTTTGTTTGCTTATATTCTGTCTGGTTCTTGGACTAGCCAGCCGTGGGCAAACTACGGCCCGCGGGCCAGATCCGGCCCGTTTGAAATGAATAAAACTAAAAAAAAAAAGACCGTACCCTTTTATGTAATGATGTTTACTTTGAATTTGTATTAGTTCACACAAACACTCCAACCATGCTTTTGTTCCGGTCCTCCGGTCCAGTTTAAGAACCCATTGTGGCCCTCGAGTCTAAAAGTTTGCCCACTCCTATATAAACTCCCTGAAAGTAGAGGTCATTCCTTAGCACCTAGCAAAATGGTCTTGTACATAATAAATGCTCAATAAATATTGCCAAAATAAGCAATGGGTAGCGTTACATTTGTAAACCAAATTACATAATCATTACCGCTGTGCATACTGCCTCCCTGTAAACATGAGGTTAAATTCCATTTGAAGCCTGAAGCCTCTCATTCAATAAGACTTCTTCCAGTGGAGCTGAAGGTGATTGCACAAAATTCTCTCAGCCCAGGAGATGGTTACATCTCTTCTCAAATGTAAACACTTACCTCAGGGTAGGTAAACCTCTCGGGATAATCTCTTACTATCGAATCACCCTTTAAATACCAAGTCTTGTCCTTGGACCCAGAACTCAGGTGTCTTTGCTCAGAAATCCCTAACCATATAAAAACATAAATATTTTCTTTACAGCCCCACACTACCCTCTGGTCCTCCTCAAGCTGTCATCTCCCAATTTCCTGATCACCCTTCCACTTTGATAAGCAACTTTAGATATTGGCTCTTGAACCTCCTCTAAATTCTGCTCGTATCATGGAGCATTCTAACACCCATACGGACAAATGTTTGGGAAGCAGGGAAGCCTTATATTCAAACAGAACTGAGGTAACTAGCATGAAGGGAATATCAGTCAAGAGCAACTCTGGAAAACAGGAGCCACTCTGTACATTCCAAGAAGGATGAATATAAAGAATTAGAGGTAGCTCAAAGAGCTGGGTGAGTGACACAAAATTCATTGCTGAAAACTTGAGCCTATAGCATGGAGTTGAATGTGTTTAAAGTTGCCTCAAACTTTAAATCTTCATCTGCTTTAAGCAACTCCTCAAAGAATTATGTATGGCCCCCCCTCTTCCACTGTCCAGTATCCTCTCATTGGCATACTCTAGGGTTAGAAAAGGGAAGAGAATTCTGGGAAACACATTTTTCTGCTCTTAAAAAAAAAGAAAGGCCCTGACTGGTTTGACTCAGTGGATAGGGCGTCGGCCTGAGGACTGAAAGGTCCCAGGTTCGATTCCGGTCAAGGGCATGTACCTTGGTTGTGGGCACATCCTCAGTGGGAGGTGTGCAGGAGGTAGCTGATCGATGTTTCTCTCTCATCAATGTTTCTAACTCTCTATCCCTCTCCCTTCCTCTCTGTAAAAAAAAAAAAATCAATAAAATATATTTTTAAAAAAAAAAAAGAAAGAAAAAAGAAAAGATCATACAAGGAGTTTGGAGCTGATTCCAAGTTGACAACAGACAATCTAGCACAAAGGGTAAAGTCTCTATTTATTCTCTTATTCTATTTATTCTCTTATTTAAAAGCATTTATAATGGAGAGTACCTTCTCCAAAAACTTTTCCTTATCCTCACTCCAAGAGATGGCCTCTGGGAGCAATTTTCTGAAGGAAATTGCTTTCATTGTATATTTCAATTTGTAATTCCTGGTAATTTCACCGAAGAAATACTCAGCTTCCTTTCCAGCAAAGATAAACACTGAGAAATGATGATACTCCTAAACCATCTTTTAAATACTAAATTAAAATGTTGAATATAAATTCATAAATGGAATATAGCAGCTGCTTGAAAACATGCAAAACTGATGCCATTGCTACATTTTCAGGGAGTCCGTTCTGGACCACTTACATTTAGGGAAGAGTTTCCTCTAATATCATGAAATTCAAACCATGAATACCAAACCTTTGACGTGTCAGGTTTTCCTGATTGAAAAATTCTGTGTTTTTTCTGCTACAATGAATAATAATGGGAAAGTAAAATAGTAGAATGAATGGTGACATAAAATTGCTTTTAACTCAGCATGAAAAACACAGAAACCAAAAAACATAAAAAGTTCACCAGTTTAAAAAGGGACTGAACTCATTAATGAGAAACTGAAAAAGTCTATCCAACTTAAAATTAACCTAAACCTTACAAGATAGAAACACACCAACATGACTGCTCTATAAACTTAGTATTAACTACATGAGATGTTTTTAAAATTGAAATATACCATAAAAACATGAACAGTATTTTACTATTGTATAGCACTTATTGAATAATTGCTGAGTATAATGCTAAGAAAAATTAATAATGTACCCTAAAGGCAGGGGATGGACAGTAGAAGTATAGATATTCCATAGAATACAACAGACCAATAAACAACTACAAGATAACCTGATATAACTGGAAACTGAAAACTGAAGCAAAAGAGATAATCTGATCTGCAAAGAGCCCTCTGATTTCTCATCCACTATATATAGTTGGCCACAAAAAGGAGCATCAGAAAAAATTACCCTTATAATGAACCTTATCTATTCACTGCCCCTCAAATAGGTAATGGACACTCATATCACAGAACAATAACTGGGATTCTTTCCTGCACTTCCCTACCCTTCTCTGGTCCTCTTCAGAGTGTTCTTTTTGTGAATGAGAATATTTATCTGCAGAAGTATCCATTAGGCATATTATATACCAGGCCCTGTGCTAAGTTTGAGGGAGACAAGTCATAAAAACACAGTCTTATTTCAGGAGGCAGACAAGATTCAGAGAATCCCACATCTTTTAATTTAACAAAACCCCAACACTCCAAGATTTAGCTCGGGAGTAAAATTTCCTAAGACTAACCAAGTGGTGTCTAGTATCCCTTTATCCTTTCTCCCCAGGTATTAAGAGCCCCTTAATAGCCTGACTCAGAAATAGATATAAATCCTTTTTCTTAAACCCTAAACACAGAAGTTTCGATGGGAACCTTTGAAGAGAATTTATTTCATTCTAAGGTAGAATAAAAAGGAATTCAACTTGAAGAATGGAAGGAATAGAATCATGGCCAGTCAAGCTTATCCCTTGCAGGTTTCAGGTAATTCCTTAGGAGGCTTACACCTGTGTCTCACCGGTACTATTCTACTACACATTCACACTATCTGAGACGCCTGCATTGGAGACCCAAGAATTAACAAGTGTGCCCAGCTCCAATTCTGGTTTTATAAAAGAATTACAATCCACTACTCTTAATAGACTCTCAACACCTTCATGGACAAAAATAATTGACCAGGGCCAGAATGGAGCCTGCAACCAAGGTACATGCCCTTGACCGGAATTGAACCTGGGACCCTTTAGTCTGTGGGCTGACACTCTATCCACTGAGCCAAATTGGCTAAGGCTGAGCTGATTTTCACTATCTCAATATATTTTGCTGTCATCATCTCATAGCTGGGAAACTGTGGAAATAGTAGTAGAGTAGCTATATAATAATGTTAATGAGGGTGACACCCTTTGATCCCTTTACTCTCATTTAATCAAAACCTCAGTCTTTCCTATGGCAATTGGTGTTTTCTCAAGCACAGGTAAAGTTCTATGCAAACACAACTTCAATCTACCCACCCACCAACCCACCCTTCTTCTTCTTCCAGGGCAGGAAGCCTCTCTTGTAGAGAAATTCTGCGGCTAAAAAGCAATACAAATGTTAAGAAGTAGAACCTAAACAGATGGGGTAGAGAAGTAAAAGACAATGTATGTGGTGGTGGTGTGAGTACAAAGGGAGGATGATTTAAGAAGGCAGTAGCCAGCAGAAACAGATGCTGATAAAATTAAAGCAAGATAATATCCACTGAATGGATCACTTAGGAAATCATTTGAATGGTGGAGGCCAAAGCTAGATTTTCATGAAAGCGGGGAAGACTGCAAACACAGACCACACTCTCTAATGTGATGCTGTGATGAAAGAGAGAGCAGTAGCTAGTAATAGACGTAAGGCTAGAGAAAAGATTTTTGTTCATGTCTTTAGATATCTTTAGGAGAGTTGAATGTTTGTATATGTTGAGTAGAATAACAAAGAGAGAGAGGGTGAAGACTCAGAGGAAAGAGAATAATGAATGGTGCAAGATCTATAGGAGATGGGAGGGAGGGTATTAGTGCGAAGGTGAAAGGCACACATCTGTTCAGACCAAAGGGAAGGAGGGAAGATGGGGTATGGACAGGGTAGGTGGAAAAGCAGATCAGGCAATCTGCTGACACTGAGGAACTTGGATTTCAAATAATCACTCAGGGAAATGAGATTATCAGTGATATTTTACATATATTAAAGTAGTAACAATAGTTACAGTATAGTTAATTTTATTTATATACTAGTGTTCCGGTGCACGGATTCACTCACATTGAAAGAGAATTAAACAGTGGTTCTCAACCTTCTGGCCCTTTAAATACAGTTCCTCATGTTGTGACCCAACCATAAAATTATTTTCGTTGCTACTTCATAACTGTAATTTTGCTACTGTTATGAATCGTAATGTAAATATCTGATATGCAGGATGGTCTTAGGCGACCCCTGTGAAAAAGTCGTTCGACCACCAAAGGTGTCGCGACCCACAGGTTGAGAACCGCTGAATTAGAAGAAATATTTTAATATCGCTATTCACCCTTTCTCTATAATAGAAGTGTCAAATTCATGATTGACAATGACAGATCAAAACACACGTGTGCGATTGGCGCCAGCAAGAGCTTTATATGTATCGCACATGCACAAGTCAACTTAGCCTTTTATGTATATATATAAATTTGCTTAATTAGACCTGCTTTCTGATTTAGCTAAACTTTTTCCAGCCCAGTGAAGCACCCCAACTTCTCTTTCAGGTAATTGTCAGCAGCACAGCAGTAAATATCAACACAAAGCAGATTATTATTGTAGATCACGCAGGGAGAACAAAGGGTAAAATATTTAACTGTAGCAGTGTTTGACTATATTCTGTGCAGTGAGAAAACCCGAAGTCATTTTCAAGTTCCACCATTTCTTACTTCTTTTCAGTCGGGTCAAGTTTTTAAACTTTCTAAATCTCCATTTTCTGGCTAATGAAAAGAAAATAGGATTCTACCAAGTCTCCTATCTACCTTCTCCAGGACTTCTGTGAGGATCAAATGAGATGAGGCATGGGAAAACACTTCACAAACATTTGGTTAAATTGTAAAATGTTTGCACCTAAGCAAGTTGGGTTCCTGAGCTGAAGAAACTCCAAGGAGGCTAGTCGCTAGGGAGAGGAAGCCAGGCGTTGCTACGTGACGTCATTACCTGGCACCCACAGTGACTGTTTCTGGTCTGGGCTGGGCTGTGGGCTGCATTTTGTGCCATGGAGTCATAGCAGCATTGGCTGTGATTTGGTGGGGTGTTGCTCCAGGGTGGTGGCGGGGCCTGTGTTCCACTTGGGAGAAGCCAAGTGTTGGTTTGTCAGCGCCAGGTCCGTGGTGCCATTTCTTTTTAAATGGCCAGTGTGCACCATGGCAGCTCCTACATTGAGCATCTGCCTCCTGGTGGTCAGTGTGCATCATAGCTACCAGTTGGATGGACGGACACTTAGTCTTTTATATATATAGATGGTTTCAATCTGTTTTCAATATCAGGATCTCCCCCAAGATACTTTTTAAATCTATTTTTCTTGTGGAAAACATGTTTGTCAAGAATACTCTTTTAAATTATTTTTTATGTGTATAAAGAGAGAAATTTTTTTTAACACAAAACCCAATTAACAGTGGTTACTCTGGAGGGTAGAAATCAGAAGATAGTCTCACTTTTCATTTTGAATTTTTTCTTATAACAGGAATTCATTATTTTTTTGTAATCTGAAAGAAAAACAGAATTTTAATCTGAAAGAAAAAGATTAACTTTTTAATGTCTGGTCCTCTATTCAAGGTTAAATGCCTTTATGATTTTATGACTCAGAGTGGGGAGGCTTCTCCTTCCCATGTCTCAATATTGTCTAAGAGGTGAATAGTCTCTGTCTATTGGATGTTATATTCAGCCTGGCTGGCATGGCTCAGTGATTGAGCATCAACCTATGAACCAGGAGGTCACAGTTCAATTCCCCGTCAGGGCACACGCCCAGAATGCAGGCTCAAACCCCAGTGTGGGGTATGCAGGAGGCAGCTAATCGATGATTCTCTCTCATTATTGATGTTTTTATCTCTCTCCCCCCCCCTTCCTCTCTGAAATCAATAAAAATATTTTTTAAGTTATATTCATCTGACACAGAGATTCAACGGTTCTCACATGTAAAATAAGTAAATAAATAAATAAATAAATAAGTAGGAAAACATTCCCTGGATGATGTGGTGGCTTCATGATGTCATCGGTGTCCCAGCCTCTTATCTTTTTCTCCACAATCCTTAGCACATCTTCTAACCTCAATGTGTCACCACATTTACAAATTGGCCACAACCGCTCCAGGGACCACAACTCTGTTTCAGATAGGAAGGGGGAAAGGCCAAAGGAACTTGCAGACTGAATGAGCCCCCTTTTGAAGGCACTTCCCATGAAGTCCCCCACTCAGCAACTTCCACCTGTACCCATTGACGCGAGTTAACCACATGTCCACCCCTAACTGCAAAGGAGGCTGGGTAATGCAGTTTGCAGATGGTGTATTGCCTCCCTGATGGAAGAGAAGGTTCTTTTTAGTAAGGATAAAAAAGAGACTAGCAGTGAGTAGGCCACCAGCAATCTCCATTGTTATCGGAACCTTGAGATGAAAAATCTTTGAGTAAACTGTTGATAATTTTTTTAGCTTACCCTGTAATTCGTATTTCTCAGATTTCTCATCTAAGTTCTAGGTTGTACAGCCTTAGTGCCTCCCTGATGCTTCCATGCTGGAAACATACCAGAGGGTTGCAGCACCCCAGGCCTAGCTCCAGCAGTTTCTCTCACCTACCCAGGCTTCCTCCTCCTGCTCACAGGCAGGAGTGCTGCCATCTGGCTCAGGTGTACCTTGGCTCAGCTTCCTGGCTTTCTCCCAGGGCTGCACAGCAAAAACTCTTGCTCCTGCTTTGCCACCTGGCTCCCCTCATTCTCTTTTCCCAATTTCCAGGTATGTCTTTTTAAAATTATCAGCATCAAGAGTGACTGGAAATTCATATGAATTCTGACTGTAGCTTATGTAAAATGTGAACTGAAAGTTCAGGACAAATTTATAAAAATGAATCCATATATAGAAATGTTTCATGAGGGGGATATTACTCTTATATGCAGGACAGGGATTCAAACAGATGGAGACAAAATGCAGAAAGAAATAGAGAGGCAGAGAAAGAAAAAGAAACAGCATCTGCACTGTACTTTAAGCATTCCTGAAAATTCCTTATCTGCCAAATATGATTTAGATAGACTTTGGGAGAATAAGTAGAAGCAAGATGCTCTCAAAGATATTTTGTCCTGTTAGAATGTTGGTTTCTTAAGAACAGCAATCATGCCACTTGTGTATTCTATGAAGGACAATTGAATTCTGGTGGAAACTTGATAAGTCTCAAGTGATGATTTATAACACAAATGATATATGTTGAAACACTGACATGAAAGCCAGACACCATACTCAGTAGCATGAATAAAGCCAACCCTTTTCACTGGTCAAACTACAGAATAGAGGAGGGGAATTTACAGGAGGGGTAAAAAGGAACTGAATAGAGAAAGAGAACCAGAAATAGACTCACATAAATATAGTCAACTGATCTTTGACAAAGAAGCAAAGATAATAGAATGGAGCAAAGATAGTCTTTTCAGCAAATGGTGCTGGAACAACTGCCATTCACATGTTAAAAATTTGATTTATACACAGATTTCACACCCTTCACAAAAATTAACTCAAGATAGATCACAGACCTAAACGTAAAGCACAAAACTATAAAACTCTTAGAAGATAACACAGGAGAAAGTCTAGATAAATTTGGGTATGGTGATGATATTCTAGCTACAACATCAAAGGTACTATCCATGAACCCAGCTGGTGTGGGCTCAGTGGTTGAGTGTCAACCCATGAACCAAGAGGTTCAATTCCTAGTCAAGGCAAATGCCCAGATTGTGGGCTCCATTCCTGGTAGGGTGCCTGCACAAAGCAGCCAATCGATGATGCTTCTTTTTCATTGATGTTTCTATATCTCTATCCCTCTTTCTTATAAAAAATCAATAAAAAATGTACTTTAAAAAAAGATATATAGAGAAAAGATGAGAATGACAATACAATATATCAAAATTTCTGTTATACAACAAAAATGGTAGACAAATGTTCATATCATTATAGGCCTAACTCATGAAACAAACAAAAAAATCTCAACAACTAATATTTCACCTTAAAGAACTAGAAAAATAAAAACAAACAGAGCCCGAAGTCAGGAGGAGTAAGAACATAATAAAAATAGGAAAAGAATTAAATGGAATAGAGAATGAAAAGATAATACAAAAGAATGAAAGCAACGAACAGCTGGTTCATTGAAAAGATTAATAATCATGATGAAATTCCAGCTAGACTCAGTAAAGAAAAAAGAGAGAAGACTCAAAACAAAATCAGAAATGAAAGAGGAGAGCTTATAACAGACACCACAGGAATACAAAGACTATACAAGAATAGTATAAAAGGCTATACACCACCAAATTTTTAAATAAATTATAAGAAAATTTAATGTTTTTTTAAAGATGCTTCACTCAGATTGGGGGGGGGGGAAAAAAACCAAGATGGCGGCATAGGTAAACACCGGAGTTAGCTGCCTCGAACAACCACTTCACAAATACAACTAAGATGGAATGGACATCGCCCAGAACCACAGGAAGACTGGCTAAGGGGAAATTCTTCAACTAGAAGGAAAGAGAACAGCATACGAGACTCAGAGGAGGCGCAGTGCGGAAAATACAAAGGTGCGGAGGTACGCGCGGAGCGGGCTGGGAGCTGAGGGCGCGGTTGTCGTTTTCAATCGGGAGGGAGTCTCAGATTCTGAGCTCCAGTTCTGGGCGAGTCTCTAGGGACCCAGACTCAAACAGGAGAAGCGGGACTGTCTGGCATCGGTCGGAACACGAGGGCAGCTTTCTCTCCGAGGTTTGCAGCGGTTGCTGGGACTCTGAGAGGCAGAGCCTCTGGGGACGGAACTGAGAGCAGCCATAACTGCTCTCTCCACCCGCCCTGTTGATCCCGTGCGACCCACCCCACCCAAGCCCTGCACAGAGCCATTTGCCAGATAGCCTCAGGCAAAGGCTAGATTAGCACCTCCCTAGAGGACAGAAGTTTTCCCACTGCAGACACAGCTAGCTGATTCTCAAGACAGTTGGCCTGGAGGTCAAATCCCCCTAGTATTAACTACAACAATCAAGGCTTAACTACAACAAGACTGCGCACAAAGACCACTAGGGGGTGCACCAAGAAAGCATTAAAAAATGCGGAGACAAAGAAACAGGACAAAACTGTCAGTGGAGGATATTGAGTTCATAACCACACTTTTAAGGTCTCTCAAGAACTGTCTAGAAGCCGCCGATAAAGTTATTGAGATACTCAAGAAATCTAATGAGACCCTCGATGTTCTGATAAAGAACCAACTAGAAATTAAGCATACACGGACTGAAATAATGAATATTATACAGTCTCCCAACAGCAGACCAGAGGAGCGCAAGAATCAAGGCAAAGATTTGAAATGCGAAGAAGCAAAAAACACCCAACCAGAAAAGCAAAATGAAAAAAGAATCCGAAAATACGAAGATAGTGTAAGGAGCCTCTGGGACAGCTTCAAGCGTACCAACATCAGAATTATAGGGGTGCCAGAAGATGAGAGAGACCAAGATATTGAAAACCTATTTGAAGAAATAATGACAGAAAACTTCCCCTACCTGGTGAAAGAAATAGACTTACAAGTCCAGGAAGCGCAGAGAACCCCAAACAAAAGGAATCCAAAGAGGACCACACCAAGACACATCATAATTAAAATGCCAAGAGCAAAAGACAAAGAGAGAATCTTAAAAGCAGCAAGAGAAAGAAACTCAGTTACCTACAAGGGAATACCCATACGACTGTCAGCTGATTTCTCAACAGAAACTTTGCAGGCCAGAAGGGAGTGGCAAGAAATATTCAAAGTGATGAATGCCAAGAACCTACAACCAAGATTACTTTATCCAGCAAAGCTATCATTCAGAATTGAAGGTCAGATAAAGAGCTTCACATGTAAGGAAAAGCTAAATGAGTTCATCACCACCAAACCAGTATTATGTGAAATGCTGAAAGGTATCCTTTAAGAAGAGGAAGAAGAAGAAAAAGGTAAAGATACTAATTATGAACAACAAATACGCGTCTATCAGCAAGTGAATCTAAGAATCAAGTGAATAAATAATCTGATGAACAGAATGAACTGGTGATTATAATAGAATCAGGAACATAGAAAGGGAATGGACTCACTGTTTTTGGTGGGGAAAGGGGTGTGGGAGATGCGGGAAGAGACTGGACAAAAATTGTGCACCTAGGGATGAGGACAGTGGGGGGGTAAGGGCAGAGGGTGGGGTGGGAACTAGGTGGAGGGGAGCTATGGGGGGAAAAAAAGAGGAACAAATGTAATAATCTGAACAATAAAGAATTAATAAAAGAAATAAAAATAAAAATAAATAAAAGATGCTTCACTCATATGTCATCGGGGAAATTCAAAATAATACAATAAGGAGATGCCACTACACACCTATGAGAATGGTAAAAATCCACACATTGACAATACCAAATGCTGACAAAGATGTGGAACAACAGACACTCTCATTCTTTGCTGTTGGGAGGCATAGTGGTACAGCCACTTTGTAACACAGTTTGTCAGTGTCTTAAACATTTAAGCATACTCTTTTTTTAAATTAATTTTAGACAGAGAAGGGAAGGGAGAGAAACATGGATTTGTTGTTCCACTTATTTATGCTTTCATTGGTTGCTTCTTATATACACCCTGACCAGGGATCTGTGTTAAATAAAGACCTCACAGCAAGAGAGGAAAATCCTGAAGAGACCACCTGTTCAGACACTGTTGATAGAAGTATTTCTAAAAGATGAAAAGACTATCGAGATATTTTAGGAATAATATATTCAGCAGAATGTAGCACTGGCAGCCAAAATCAAGATTCTGGGCCAACTAGGTAGAGAAGTCCTGATAGATGGAACTGAAGAGTCATCTGGTGGGATCTCCTGAAAGCAACAGCCACCATGTTAACTGGTCTGTCATGACTGTTTGGCAAATGGAAAGCACTGGGGGAAAGTAGCTGTTTGCCAGGAACAATCAAAATAGAAGGCCTTGTCCAATAAAAATAGTAAGATGCAACATTCATTGAGGCTTTGAGGTTCAGCAGCCTGTTCACTTGATTAAAAAATAAACCACTGCCCAGAGCTCTGGAGTCCCAGCCAGTTACTATTCCAGTCCCGCAGTCGCCCCCTTCTTTTTTCCTTTCAACATGACAGATGCCACTGTGTCCTACATCGAGGACTTCCTGGCA
This sequence comes from Myotis nattereri, assembly GCF_964212035.1. NCBI lineage: Eukaryota > Metazoa > Chordata > Mammalia > Chiroptera > Vespertilionidae > Myotis > Myotis nattereri. The sequence goes on from NC_138088.1 coordinate 24,451,226, forward strand.
AGTAGAGTGGCTGTCTCTGCGACGCAGTAGCTCCCATTGAGCAAGTGCCATGCAGGTGCCGCATGCCAGCAAGCAAATCACCACAGATAAGCAAGGGCTTTATAAACTGTACGGTCCATATCCCCAAGGAGTCCTGTCCTTCTGACGTGGTAACCTGGCCAAAGAATACAAAAATAAATAAATCATGGTGTCCCTGCCCAACAAGCTTACAATGTGAACTGGTAATAGAAATTAAAATATTCTGTGGGATTGTAGAAGGAGTAAATACTTCTGACTTGAGAAAGTTAAGTGGAAAAAGCCTCAAATCTGGTCTTTGAACGATTTGGGTAGTTGGGAAAAAAATGATAGGGGCAGAGGATGGACATTCCAGGATATAGAAACATGAATGAAGAAAGGAAAGCAGACCTGTTCTGAGAATCACAAGAAGCCTATCTACGTTCTCTAAACAGCATCAACATGGTGCTCTGATGAGTACAAGGAAAAGGTAAACTAGATTCTCTCAATCAAGAGAACTATGTTCTGGTGTTACAATTAGGAGTGAGAAGATACAGGCCCTGCCCTCAAGAAATTTAAGATATAAAACAACATGATATGATTAAATAAATAATGAAAACTACTTCGGTGGGTATTGTAGCTGATATTACAAATTGGGCCTCCATCATAAACACATTAAATGCCAGCACAAGGACTTTATTATTTTTTTAAAATATATTTTATTGATTTTTTTCAGAGAGGAAGGGAGAGGGATAGAAAGTTAGAAACATCCGATCAGTTGCCTCCTGCACACTCCCCACTAGGGATGTGCCTGCAACCAAGGTACATGCCCTTGACCGGAATCGAACCTGGGACCCTTGAGTCTGCAGGCTGATGCTCTATCCACTGAGCCAAACCAGTCAGGGCAAGGACTTTATTATTTATTTTAAAAGCAGGGAAGGGCCATTACTGAAAGGACAGAACAGGACTGATAGCTGTGTTCCTAACTCCTCTTCCAGCAAAAGCCATAGAATGTATCAGTCACTCAGCCTGCCCTTATCTCAGCCAATGGGAATGCAAGGGAAAACAAACTCAAGGCCGAAAGTATGCTGAACACCCCCCTGTCTTTGTGTAACCAGACCCTAACTGCACCCTGCCCTTGCGTCACTAGCCCCCAGCCCTCACTCAAACAACCGGAATTGGCCAAATCAGTGGTCCGAGTGTGCCCCCACCCCCCCCCACCTCCCACCCCCCACCCGACCCCAAGCCCTATAAATTCTTTGTTCTCTTGGGACTCCGAGCTCTCTCTCACATCCAGTAATGGAGGCAGAGGGGGACCAAGCTAGCTTGAATAAAAGACTCTCTGCTTTTGCATCGGATTTGGTGCTCCCTGGTGGATCTTTGGGGGGTCTGGAAATCTGGGCATAACAATTACAAGATTTTGAGAATGGAATGAAGTAGATTTCTGTTATACCAGGAAAAATAAGGTGACACAATGACTATTAGAGAGGACAAACTGAAGAGCAGGTCATTTTGTTAGGTGGTTATTGTAAAATGTTGGATGGGGAGTGGTGAAGATCTGCAGTACAGGCAATGAGGGTAGGAGTGGTGGGGAAGAAAGAGGGAGTTGATGAAAAATTCTTGGAAACCAATTGGTCGTAAACATAAAGATATGACAGAAGTATTTAAGAACATCAGTTTTTAATAGCTGCCATCTAGTTGATGGCATCTATCATATTGGAAAACACTAGCAAAAGGAGGAACTGTGTAAGAGAGAAGCTGATCAACCTATTAGAGACTTGGAATTTTGAACAGTAGCAGATGTACCATAAGATGATTTTGAACAAGTTACTTAACTTCTGAATGCCTTTAAGGGTTAAATAAGCTAATGAAAAGAAAAAGCTTAGCACAATGCCTGAACCCTAGCAAGAGGTCAATAGTGTTAGCTATTTCTACTTATTATCATCATCATCCATGTAGAGATGCCTGAAAGACTATTGGAAATTAGTGCTCAGGAGAAAGATGAAGATTTGAGATAAAAATCTCCAATATGGAGGTGGTGGCTGAGTGTTATAAAAGAAGAGGAGTCTAGCTGGTTTGGCTCAATGGATAGAGCCTTATCCCTCAGACTGCAGGGTCACAGGTTCAATTCCCAGTCAAGGGCATGTACTTTGGTTACAGTATCAATGCCCAGTCTCTCTCACATTGACGTTTCTCTCTCTGGGTTTCTCCCCCTCCCTTCCACTCTCTCTAAAAATTGATGGAAAAATATCCTCAGGTGAGGACTAACCAAAAATAATAAAATAAAAGAGGAGGAGATGACCAAAGGATGGGTGTAGTTTGAGGAAAGGGTTGAGATCAGAGCTTTAATTTAAGGGATGAGTGGAACAATAGGCACAAATGAGATTCTCTAGAAGACACAATAAACCATTCATTCCCTGGCTCATGATCACTACATGACTGTACCAGACATGGCCAGGCACAGGGAGGCAACATCACTGGATTCAGATCCCTGACATTTAATGTCCCCAAAGCCTAAGCCCAATGTTGTTTATCTTACAATGTAAGTGTTCAACACTCAGTATTATTCTTCACGAGTCATAATGTCACAAGAAACCTCTCAACCATTTCGTCTTTTGTTTTTCTAGGAAAAGAAACTGAGGCCCCAAGGGACCTGCACAAGTCAAATTTCAGCTAAAGACAAAGTCCAGACTTAATTTATCAAACAAAATGCCACAAAGTCTATGGGAAGTATGTCATTAACCCTAACTGTTTAGGAACATGGCAATGCCCTAAAGGACTCTCTTTTCCATCTTGATGTAAGTTTGGGGTGAGATTGTTTCTTCTCAAGAAGTACTTGCATTACTCAGGGTTCGTCAACCTCAGAACCATTATTAACATTTTGGCTGGACAACTCTTTGTTGTGGGGGTTGCCATCCTATTGCAAAACGTTAAGATCATTCTCTCTACTCTTAAGTGCTAGTAGCATTACCCCCAATCCAGTTGTGACAAAAAATATCTGCAGACATTACCACATGCCCCAGATTGAGAATCACTGCTCAAATTGACACATGTTAATTTTCTCCATTAAAAAATGATAAACTGACTCAAAGCCCTGGGTTTTAAAATATATATGTGGCAGGACAGTAAGAAGCTAGGAAAATTCTTGAGCAAGTAGAATGGGGAAACTGAGATAAGAAAATTAAACAAGGCCAAACAGCTTGGGCAACTTGCAGCCAACTTGTGAATAGCAAGATCTTATCTTCCCTAACCAAGGACTCTGAGAGCAAATGATTTATACCTCTTCTTAACCAGAGAATACATAGCTTAAATCACGCTGGCCTGGGAAATAGAGAACAAAAACCCAATTAATGCCATTTGTACCAGCTAAACCCAAGAACAGATGAAGTAAGTCTGGGGGACAAATGACAAAAACCCCCAAAGCATTTGCAGCTTATCATTTGAGGGGGGATGTTAAGCAGGAAAGATAACTGATAGGGCAGGAGGAGGGAAAGAAGGAGAAAAGAGGAATTTATCTCACCCACTGAACAAAGAAGTCAACAGCCTTGGGACTTGCAATGATAAAATCACCAGATGTTCTCAGAAATTCTGGGAAAAGCCAAAACTATAAAAGGGGGGACCTTGAAATCTAGTCTATTTGGCAGGGGAACCTTGAAACCTATAGGGAGACCAAGTATAAAACCCCGAACTCCCACCAGGTGGGGATCTCAGATCAGCTGAGTTGCCCACTTGTGCTTTATGCCAAGTATATTTGCTTGCTTTGCTTCCTTAGTGAATTTTCTTGCTGTGCTTTCTTGATAAATTCACTTGCTTTGGTTTAATACTGCTCTCTGTCACTCGCCTGAATCCTTTCTCACTAGTGCGACAAGAGCCGAGGAGGGAATAGCCCCCTCTTCTGATTCTGGCAGCTCTCTTGTAACACATGTACAGATTAATAAAATTAGAACATGTTTCCTTTTGGCTAGATATCTAGGAAAGAACTTACCTGTCTCCTTCAGGAAAGCAGGAATGAGTGTTTGGGTATCTGAAATCAAAATAGCCATTTTATTACATACCCATTTAAATTACCCAAATAAGGGTAATTTATCCCAAAATATTTAAGGCAATGTGAGGAGGAAGAGGGAGAATTTAAAGACAAATCAATATGGTAAAATATTCCAAAACACCCCAAAAATATGATTAAAGATAAAATACTGCTTTGGGAAATAACGGAATAAAGTAAAAATTTGACACTCTACCAAATAAATGTTTAAATATCTAAAACATAGTTTTTGTAACTCCTCTACACCTATGTTTCCCCAAATGTTTCACAAAATCCTAGTTCCAAGAGGTATTCTCTGGGAAATGATTTTATATTCACCCAGGTTTGGGAAATGCTGGGTTAGACAAAGTTAAACTGTTTCCCTTTCCATGTAACTCAGAGCCTTTACTGTTGTTACAGGTACAAGGTCCGTGTGCCTGATGCTTCAAAACAAAGGCCAATATTGAACAGATCAGAGTAATGGAGTGAGAAAAGGTTTATTGAACCAGAAGGCCTACCTCAAGAAGATAGGAGAATTAATTCTCAACTCCATCTTAAGAGAATCTGGAATTAAAGCTTCTTATATATCAGGAAGAGAGGATGGGTGAGACAAGAGTTGGGTGGGGACTGTAGACAGCCAGGTACCAAAAAGGGATACAAGGAAACATCCAAACTGTCTAAATCCTTTGTTCCTTGTCCAACCTTTGACTACCCCTTTTCCCCATCTGAGTCTGGTTCTGGAGACTCCTGTACTTTGTGAATATTTCCTACCTCTTCCTGATGAAGGGGCTGCTCAAGCCTCAAGCAGACTTCCTCTAGTTAATTAGCATATCTATAGCAGGAGCTATTCTTAGCCCAAAGACCATCAGAGAGAGGAAGCATTTCACTCTATTACGCTATGTTTATGAAACACAGGTTAGTTGTGTCTCCATCTTACCTGGCTAAACAATGTTTTTTTGCTTACTTACAAAGCTTCTCAAGAGATTAATGTTCCCCAGAATACTGGAACTCTGCACTACCCCTCATTGCCTCACTAGCCTCTCTGATCGCAGTAACTGCCCTTTGGACATAAGGACCACACAATGTAGAATCTGAGGATGGAATGCCAGCCCAGGCCTGCAGATCAACTACTGACAATTTGAAGCCATTCTACTGTGTAGTTTCGTTCACTCATGTAGGCACTAATTTCTAATCTGGAAGTTGCTGCTATACCTGAAAGTATCAATGGGGTCCTTTAATGGTAAACAATAAGAATGAATCTTGCCATATTAAGAGGAAAAATAAAAAATGTGTCTTGGAAATATTCTGGGGTAGCTCAGCATCATTAAGGAAGAAGTGAACACCGTAACCACCAAAAAAACAGGAACAATTCATCCCAGGTACCTGAGAAATAGTAATTTAGGGACAGCTGCTTTGGCTCCAGCCATCAGATGGCCCAGCTCCCCTCTTCAATCTAACATCTCCCCTAAGGATTCAAACTTCGAGAAGAATACATTGATTGGCTTAAGTTGGGTCAGGTGCCTACCACCTCACCCCTAGAATGACATAGAGTGGAAGAGTGGAAATCCCCTCTAAACATGGATGCTAGACAGAAAAAAAAGTGATTTACTTAACATTCACTGAGAAAAAGTACACCTGTACTTTACTTTGTTCCACTATTTCTATCCTTTCTAGTACGTTCTTTCCATTTCTTGCACACAGCACTGAAGTATTCTGAATGGACAGGCTTTCTTCTTCAACCACTTTCAACAGAAACAGGAGAGCTGTCTTTCAGAGAATTTTTTTTAAAAGCCTTTTGGTTTGAGTCCTCCTACCAAGAAAGCTGGCATTGTTGATTAATAACTCCCAAGGAAGAATAATTTAGTCTAATTATCAATTCAGCTCATTCATTCTTAACAGCCACTGAAAATACAAGGACAGAAAATTTAAGGCAATGTGAGAAGGAGGAAGAGGGAGAATTTAAAGACAAATCAATTCTTCCTGACCCTCAAATGACCCAAGTAAAAGAATTTAGTTAAGCATCAGCCCTTTCTCTATTCTCCAGTATACTGGCCATAAATTTTTCTTGGCAATTCTTAAATTCTTTTGATAATCATCAATTTCTGTGAAAATTAAGCAGGGTCTGCTTTATGATAATATATATATTTTTTTTATCTCAGATTAAGATTGTGTCCCTGCATCAGGGGAAATCAACCTGAAAAGATTTTTCTTTCGGACACAGTTTTTAAAAATATTTGTCATCAGTACACTTCATTCTGCTAAACAGAACTGCAACACAGAAGTTAGATTGTTGGACAATTTTATTTTTATTTTTGAGCCTGTTTAAACATATATTTCTTGATTGGTAGTTACAGAGTAGTTGTGGGGATGTAAAGTAGAGCATAGGGAATAGTCAATAATCCTATATAATAAAAGGCTAATATGCAAATTGTCCCTATAGGCGGGAGTTTGACCCACTGGAGTTAGACATGCACTGACCACCAGGAGGCAGCGCAAAACATGGCGGGCATCGGCAATGCAGCACTGGCAGTGTGCAGCAATCGAGGCACTACCGGCCACAGTGGGTCCCAACGAGAGCGGGACTGCAGTGGGATGATGGAGCAGGTGAGCGGGCAGCACCAGGCCAAGGTGGGTGCGAAGGGAGGCCCAGGCAGGCAGCCGGGGGAAGGGAGGCCCCGGACGGCAGCTGGAAGGCCCTGATCAGCCCTGATGGCCGGCCTGGCCTAGGGACCCTACCCGTTAACGAATTCGTACACCAGGCCTCTAGTCTATCTTTATAAAAACCCTAATATGCAAATAGACTGAATGGCCAAACAAATGAACCAGTCGTTATGACATGCACTGACCACCAGGGGGTGCCCGCGGAACATGGCTGGCATCAGCAGCAGGCAGCAGAGTGTGAATACAGCAGGCGTTGGCAGCAGCAGGATGGTGGAGCAGATGAGCAGGGGTGCCAGATCAAGGCGGGGCACCACTGTCATTGAGGCAAGCCTCTAGTGCAGTGATGGGGAACCTATGACATGCGTGTCAGAGGTGATAAGTGAACTCATTTTTTGGTTGATTTTTCTTTGTTAAATGGCATTTAAATATATAAAATAAATATCAAAAATATAAATCTTTGTTTTACTATGGTTGCAAATATCAAAAAATTTCTATATGTGACACGGCACCAGAGTTAAGTTAGGGTTTTTCAAAATGCCGACACGCCAAGCTCAAAAGGTTCGCCATCACTGCTCTAGTGGTTACTGAAAATTCTTTGCTGCCGCGCACCACGGTCCCACCCAGTGCTCATACCTGCTGCCAGCACTGGAGCTGCTGCTCCGCGCCATCAGTGGGTGCGAACAGGGCTGGCACTGTCAGCACATGGGAGCAGCGGGAGTGGGGCTGCAACAGACAGGGGACCACGGGGCCGCAGCATGAGGGGCCAGGCAGGGCACAGAGGATGGGCCGAGAAACGCTCCTGTGCCCACCACAGCCTCAAGGCCCACAGTTCCTTTCAAGGTGCATGAATTCGTGCACTGGGCCCCTAGTATTGTAATAACTATGTATGGTGCCAGATGGGTACTGGAAATATCAAGAAGAACACTTACAAAGTATGTGATTGTCTAACCACTATGCTGTACACCTGAAACTAACATAGAATAATATCAAATGTAAACTGCCATTGAAAATTAAATTAAAAATCCTATATAATAAAGAGCTAATATGCTAATTAGGCTGAACAGCAGGACGACCATCTGGACGACCTTCCAGCGAAGCCCAGGGCCAAGATAGCTAGGGCTGTGAGGACTGAGGCAGCTGGGGCTGCAAGGGCCGAGGCAGTCGGGACTGCAAGGACCAAGCCCCTTGCACAAATTTTGTGCATTAGGCCTCTAGTAAATAAATAAAATTAGACAAAAAAATTTTTAAAAAATAAAAATTTTGCTTTAAAAAATCTTTTCTTGGCTAAGTCTCATTAGGGTTTAATTATTTGCTTCTTGTCTTTGTTGTGGCAAAAGTGGCAACCAATTTTACTAGAAAGAAGAAAAGCATGATTTCCAACGAAGATGTAAAACCACATTTATATTTATGAAATATGGCCTTTTAGTCACCTGTAGTCTGAGATGAAAGTGTTATTGTTGTAATTAGCTAGGTAATAGTAATAAAGGAAAGAAAGCAAAGGGAAGTCAGACATTGTTAACATAGTCACCTGGGAAACTTTACCAGGAAGCTGTGGCTTCATACAGCATTGTCCCTCCAGGGGCATTAAAACCCCTCTCTCCCTTCCTGGATTGTTGGGGCAGAAGGAGGAGAAAGGCACATGTGCAGTAGAAATTGGGGTAACACAGGGGAGGTGCTTGCCCGTCAGTCTAGCCTGGGGAACAATGAATTGGCTAGGGTGCATGAAATCTTGGAAAATTAATTGGTTAGTTTGAAGAAGCTCCTCGTTAAAATCCCCAAAGAGTTCCTCTCTCTTGTTTTCTTGTGCTCTCTCTTGCTCCATGACTCACACTCACCCATGCACTTGCCTGTTCTCTCTCCATAGCCATGAGGCCTTAAACAGCCACATGGCCCATGACTGTGCAGACCACACATACAATGGACTGCAGCAGGGAACACAAGCTAAGCTAGCAGATGCTGGATTTGACTGGACTTTAATATGGAGCAGAAGCTATGGGCAGTGACCTTTATTCTGGCCATGCTGAAGATATGGTTGGACTTTTTACATGGCGGGATGGACAGAGATGGAACCTTAGAAGGTTTTACATTCCCACAAAACCCATCCTGCTGTGGAGGCCTCAGGAAATTCATTTCCTCACAGCAGCCCAAGAACTCCACTTCCACCGATAACAAAAGTAAGTTTTACATGATCTTCACTGTTATGTAGAAAACAGAAATTGGGGTAAGAAATCATATTGCTTGAGAAAGGACAAAAAGATGGGGACAATGATACTTGGCACATCCAAAGAAAACATTTAATATCCAAACTCTATAGAAGACATCAGGTAAAATAGAACACATTATGTTGGAAAGACACCCTCCCCCTGTGTTTACTACCATTCACAATACTTCTGACACCAGCTGTATGGGTTTTCCATCCATCAAGCAATCCTAAAACACCAGCTAGGTGTCTTACAATTCAATCCAATTCTGACACTAATCAGAGTTGGTGCAGACGCCACAGGTTAAGGGCATAGTCTTACAAAACCATGCCCACTTCAGTTGCCAAATACAAGTGGTAGATCCCCCATGTTACCCACAACTTCTGTGGACTTGTTTTCAAGTTGGAGGTTCACATTATCACCCCTGCCTCCATCTTACATTCCATCATTTGCTAGAACAGCTCAGAGAACTCAAGGAAACACTATGTTCAACAATCCTATATAATAAAGAAGTAATATGCAAATTAGCTCTCACACCCTCACAAGATGGCTGCCTACAACTAGGCCGGCAGGGGGGTTAGTGAGGGACGACCAAACAACTGAACAGCAGGCTGTGTGTGTGTGGGGGGGGTGGGGGGGGTGAGGAGCGACCAGGCCGGTGGGGGGTGGGAGGGCAGTTGGGAGCGATTAGGCTGGCAGGGGGGCAGTGAGGGGCAACTAGGCTGGCAAAGGGGAGCAGTTGGGAGCAACCAGGCTGGCAGTGAGAACAGTTAGGGGTGATCAGGCCGGCGGGGCGGGGGGGGGGGGGGCACAGTTAGGGGTGACCAGGCAGGCAGGTGAGGGATTAAGAGCCAGCGGTCCAGGATTGTGAGAGGGATATCGGGCCTAAACCGGCAGTTGGACATCCCCAAGGGGTCCCGGATTGGAGAGGGTACAGGCTGGGCCGAGGGGACCTCCCCCTCCCCGACCCGTGCGTGAATTTTGTGCACCAGGCCTCTAGTTTATCATATGACAAAGAATGTCATAAAGGATACAGAAGAACAGCCGTATAATGAGGTATTCAGTGTGAGGACTGAATGGGTCCCTGCACAGGACCTTCTGTCCCCGTGGAGTTGCGTTGCACCACTCTCTCAGTGTGTGGATGTGTTCACCAGTCTGGAAGCTCCCTGAACCCAATATCATCGGCATTTTTATAGAGGCTTCATCATGGTAGGCATGACTAACTATTAACCCTATTCCCGGTCCTTCCCACTTCTCTGTGAATAGGAGTTGGGCTGAAAATTCCAAGCTTCTAACCATGTTTTGGTCTTTCAGGTGACCAGTCTCCACCCAGGTGACAAAGAGTTACCTCCTAAGAACAAAAGACACTTCTATCACCTAGAAAATGCAAAAGGATTTAGAACTCCACATCAGCAACTGGGGTCAAAAATCTTAGAACAAAAGATTCTCCTAACCCCTGTACATGCAAGTGTTTTAGGAGTTCGGTGTCAGAAGCTTGGAGCAGATATATATCTATATCTCTTATCATTTCACATATGTCCAATTATAAACAATTATAAAGAATGTTGGCTGTGCTATTTGGTTTTTTTCCCTGTTTCTTGCCCCTCAAAAGAAGGGGCTGTGCCCTAACCGGTTTGGCTGAGTGGATAGAGTGTCGGTCTTCAGACTGAAGGGTCCCAGGTTTGATTCCAGTCAAGGGCATGTACCTTGGTTGTGGGCACATCCCCAGTGGGAGGTGTGCAGGAGGCAGATGATCGATGTTTCTCTCTCATCGATGTTTCTAACTCTTTATCTCTCTCCCTTCCTCTCTGTAAAAAAAAAAAAAAAAAAAAAAAAAAAAAAAAAAAAAAAAAAAACAATAAAATATATTTTTTTAAAAAAAGAAGGGGCTGTGATCTTTTAAAACAAGCGGTTTCCACAGAGAGAATACTCACTTTTTCTACATGTAGCCCTGAAGAAGGAGAGAGCTGCTGTCTGCAAATCCACTCACCACTATTAACTCAAATGTTAGGAGAGGAAAAAGAAAATACAAAATAGAAATAAACTCTACCCACCCCCAAACATCACTGATAAAGCCTCAGGCACTCGTGAATCTATTGAGTAGTATCTGATGACAAGACTTGTAGGAGGCATTCACCTTTGAAATAGAGTTGAAGAGAACTGTTTTTTAATCTACTTTAAAATTTGTACTGAGTCAATCTTAAATAGCAAAATCTCAGAGTAATTAGATAAGTCATTTACATTCAAGGAGATAGAATTGGCTAATTAGAACTGAAAAATTACAGCTCTGCTGGGTATGCATTTTAATTTGATCTGCTGTCTAGGGCATTGTTATGCTGAACAATTATGGAATAGACCCATATACAGGAAGTGATCATCTACGGAGGGTTTCCTGTAGATTGAGTACCATTAGTAATAATTTTCCTCTTCATCCTTGGGCTATCCTAACAGCATAACAAATTGAAGACCAAGGTTTTTTGGTACTTAGCAAATATCATGTGACTTTGGCAATGGTGAAATGCACAATAATTATGGTTAGTAGTTGGGTCTACCAATAGGGGAAGTGCAAGACAAATTAGCAATGAAGAGCTTCAGAAATGGGAATTTATGGAAGGATTCTAAAAGGAATGGGTTCACTAATTAGGGTCTCTAACAAAATGCACCGTAAAGTCAAATTATTCACAGTAGGGCTTATGCTACTGCACTTTCATGGGGAAGTGGCCAGTGGTTGTGGAGTGCAACAAATCCATTTAATGTGTATATCATAATTTATTTAACCCTTATTTATACACACTCCCCATTTTTAGGGGGGTTTTTGGTTGGTTTGTTTGTTTGTTTTGCTGGTACAATAGTGCTTGGATGTTTGTCCAAAATAAGAATTTCAATGGACAAGTAGGTTTTTTATTTCTCCAATAGTCCTAGAGCTCCTTGGCCTAGAACTCCCACACATTACAATATCTGATTAACCTTGTGGCACTTCAAGTAATACTCACACAGTACTTTATTCTAATATATCAAGTATAAGTCCCTTTTCCTGCAGATACACTCAGATGCCAGTCTCACTCCCCATCCCCCCCACAAAAAAAAACCTTCTCCCTCTTCCTCTACAAGATAATATATAGATCCATTTATTTGCAAGAAAGTATTTCCAAATTCTCTACTAGCTGTCTTCCAATAAATAACAGAACTTGATCTCTTTTTAAAATAATTTTTTAGTTTTTCAATTACAGCTGACATACAATATTTTATTAGTTTCAGGGTACAACATAGTGATTAGACATTTATATAACTTACAAAGTGATCCCCCAATAAATCTAGTACCCATCTGTCACCGTAAATATTATTGACTATATTATATTTCCTATGCTATACATACCCATGATTATCTTGTAACTACCAATTTGTAATTCTTAATCCCTCTTCTTTTTCACCCACCCACCCCCACCTCCCTCCTATCTGGCAATTATCAAAATATCCTCTGTATCTATTTGTTTGTTTTGTTTACTTATTTTGTTTTTTAGCTTTCATACATACGTGAAATTATATGGCATTTCTTTCTCCATCTGACTTATTTCACTCAGCATAGTACCCTCTAGATCCATTCATAATGTTTCAGATAGCAAGATTTTTTTATGGCTGAGTAATACTCCATTGTTACTGGTGCACAAAATTCATGCACTGGGGGCGGGGGGCGGGGGCGGGTTCCTCAGCCTGGCCTGCGCCCTCTCTCAGTCTGGGAACCCATAGGAGCGGGCCTAAGCCATCAGTCAGACAATCTTAGCGCTGCTGCAGAGGTGAGAGAAGCTCCCTCCACCACTGCTGCACTCACCAGCCATGAGCCTGGCTTCTGGCTGAGCGGTGCTCCCCCTGTGGGAATGCATTGACCACCAGGGGGCAGCTCCTGTGTTGAGCGTCTGCCCCCTGGTGATCAGTACATGTCATAGTGACTGGTCAACCGATTGACTGTCTGCCCCCTGCTGGCCAGTGCATGTCATAGCAAGCGGTTGAGCAGCCTTAGCATATCATTAGCATATTATGCTTTGATTGGTTGAACAGACAACCAGACACTTAGCATATTAGGCTTTTATTATATAGGATATACACCACTTCTTATCCATTCGACTACTCATGGACACTTAGGTTGCTTCCATATCTTGGCTACTGTAAATAATGCGTCCATGAACATATGGATGTATATGCCTTTTGATTTAGTGTTTTGCATTTCTTTGGATAAATACCCGGGGGTGGAATTGCTAGGCCCTTTCTTCATCTCTTTTTGTTAAAGTTGATTTTGACTGGTGTAAGTATTGCTACCCCAGCTTTCTTTTTGTTTCCATTTTCATGAAATAAAAGTAAAATGCCTAGGAATAAACTTAACAAAACTTGTGAAGGACCTATACCGGGTGGGTCAAAAGTAAGTTCACAGTTGTTTGTATGGAAAATAAAACAATAGTGAATAAATAATAATACAAGAATAAACTATGTTTTGCATACTCACAACTGTAAACCTATTTTTGACCTCACCCTGTACACTGAAAACTGAAAGACATTATTAAAAGAAATTAAAGAAGACAAAAACAAATAAAAAGATATTCCATCTTTATGGACTGGAAGAATCAACATTAGTTAAAATGCCCACATTACCCAAAGCAATACATAAACCTAATATAATCTCCATCAAAATCCCAATGGTATTTTTTAAAGAAATAAAAAAAATTATCTTATTTGTATGGAACTACAGAAGACCCCAAATAACAAAAGCAATTCTGAGGGGGGAAAAAAAAGCCAAAAGTATCACATCCACTGACTTCATATTATACCACAAAGCAACAATAATCAAAACAGCATGGTATTGCCGAAACCGGTTTGGCTCAGTGGATAGAGCGTCGGCCTGCGGACTGAAAGGTCCCAGGTTCGATCCCGGTCAAGGGCATGTACCTGGGTTGCGGGCATATCCCCAGTAGGAGATGTGCAGGAGGCAGCTGATCAATGTTTCTCTCTCATCGATGTTTCTAACTCTATCTCTCTCCCTTCCTCTCTGTAAAAAATCAATAAAATATATTTTTAAAAAAAAACAGCATGGTATTGACAGAAAACCAGGCACACAAATCAAGGGAACACAACTGAGAACTCAGAAATAAACCCACATGTATAGAGGCAAATAATTTGTCACCAGCCAGCTAAAATACAATGGAGAAAAGAAAACCTCTTCCACAAAAGGTGCTGGGAAAATTGGAAAGCCACATGCAAAAGAATGAAACTAGACTGCTATTTGACACCATACCAAAAAAATTAACTTAAAATGGATCGAAGAACTAAACATAAGACCTGAAACAATAAAATACATAGAAGAAAACATATGGAGCTTCCTCTTAGAAGGAATTTTATGAATTTGACCTTAAAAGCAAGGAAATTAAAAACAAAAATAAGTGGGATGGCCCTGGCTGGTGTTGCTCAGTGGCTAGAGCATCAGCCCATGCACTGCAGAGTCTCAGGTTCAATTCCAGTCAAGAGCACATACCAGGGTTGCAGGTTCAATCCCTGGCCTCAAATCATAGTGCATGTGGGAGGCAATTAATCGATGTGTCTCTCTCACGTTGATGTTTCTCTCTCTCTCCTTCCCTTTCTCCCTCTCTTACACTTTCTCTAAAAAACAATGGAAAAAATATCCTCAGATAAGGATTAATAAAAATAAAATATTTTTTAAATGGGACTATATCAAACTAAAAAGCTTCACATCTAAAAAAAAAAAATCAACATCCTCTGTGGGAAAGAAATTGTTACATGATTAAACACCTTTTTCTTAGCAAAACAGAAAGAGGGCATATGTGTGACAAACATGAGAAAAATACAAAATAAAAAAATTTAAAAATCAACAAAATCAAGAAGCAACCAACAAAACAGGGAAAGACATTTGCAAACAATACCTATAATAAGGGATTAATATCCAAACACATTTTTAAAAATCATATACTCAACAACAACAAAAAATAGTGCAATTTAAAAATAGGCAGCCCAGTGTGGCTCAGTTGGTTGGTTGTTGTCCTGTGCACCAGAAGGTGGCAGTGGATTTGATTCTAGGTCAGGGCACATGCCTGGGTTTTGGGCTCAATCCCCAGTAGGGACATACAGGAGGCAGCCAATCAATGTGTTCGTTCGTTCTCTCTCTCTCTCTCTCTCTCTCTCTCTCTCTCTCTCCCTCTAAAATCAATAAAAACATACCTTCTAAAAAAAATAAAGGACAGAGGACCTGAACAGATACTTCTCCCTAAAAGATTTGCAAATGGTCAACAGGTAGTATATGAAAAGATGCTCAACTTCACTAGCTATTAGGCAAATGCAAATCAAAACTATGAGATACCACACTATACCTGTTAGAATGGCTATGACCAACAAGACAAGAAATAACAAGTGTTGGAGAGGATGTGGAGAAGAAAGAACCCTCACACACAGCTGGTGGGCGTGTGAATTGTTACAGCCACTATAGAAAACAGTATGGAGGTTCCACAAAAAGAAAAGAGCTGCCATAGGACCCAGCAATCCCTCTTCTGAATATCTAGCTGAAATATCTGAAACCCTTTCATTCATAAAGATAGAAGTGCCCCTATGTTTATTGAAGCATTCTTCACAGGAACCACAACATGGAAACAACCTATGTGTTATTTAATGAGTGACGGGATAAAGAAGATCTGGTACATATATACAATGGAATACTATTTGACCATAAGAAAAGACAAAATATTGCCACTTGTGACAATACAGATGAGCCCTGAATTATGATGTTAAATGAAATATGTCAGATGAAAAAGAACAAAAATCATATGATTTCACTCCTAGGTTCCATATAAAACTAAAGCAACAAACAAAAAAGACTCACTGACACAGGTAACAGGGGTGGCTGACACAGCAGAGGGTACGGGGGTTGAAGGGAGGTAAAGGGGGTCGGAAATAGGGTGATGGAAGGAGACCAGACTTTGGGCAGTGAGCACACAATGCAATATACAAATGATGTGTTCCAGAACTGTACACTTTAAACGTATATAATCATATTAACCAATGTCGCCAGAATACATAGAATTTTTTAAAAGCACACACACATAAAAATGGGAGGGGCCAGTCTGAACACAGCTCTGTGTCCTCAAAGTTGGGGCCCTGGTTGCACCCAGGAATCCTCAGGGCTGTGGTGGGCTTTGTTGGTGTAACTGTGTATGGCTTGGTGGAGGGTGATTCGTCAGCATTCCAGAGGGGTCCCTAGGAAGTTCTTTTCTGAGCAGTAACTCCAGTAGGGGACTCCTAGCAGGCACCTCACTTTCTGATGATAGAGCCCAATAGAACCTAGAACCCTGGTAACCAAGCAGCCACATTCTAGAGAAGGCCCTGCCCAGCTCACTTGAGTGGAGATGCTCGAGAGAGTAACATGTTCTGTGGCTGTGTCCCCAGGTCCCGAGGTTGTGGCCTTAGGTAAGCTGTTCCAATGTGGCAGATGTTGAGTAAGGTCTCACCCCAGACACCTCTGGCACTTTTCTTGCAGGGACCCAAAGATAATACAGGGAGGCCCAGGATAGTCCAGTTTAGGCCTGGCCACCACTCTGATCCACCTGAGCAGCCCTTTGTCCTGTGTGTGGTCGTCGTGTGTGTGTGTGTGTGTGTGTGTGTGTGTGTGTGTGTGTGTAAAGGGGGGTTCACATGGAAAGGTGAGGTGGTCATGTTCAGATCCCAAGTCAGGGCTGGCTGGGTGAACATTGAGTATGCAGCAGTGCCCTTCTGCCCAAGGATTATCCCAAGCCCTGGAGGTGAATCTTATTTCACCCAGGTGGAGGTCTGTGCCTGATATGGAAGCAGAAGGTCAAGTGGGCAGAAGTACCAGCAACTAGAGCCAGGCAGGGCTCTGATGTCACCAGACCAACTGCCAGTCATTGCCATTTCAGAGCTCCACCTAGGAGATAGCTGATGGGGACACCTACTCCAACTCCATGAGTGAGTGGCAGGTGCTCCACCACCAAGAGCCAGTACAGGCTTGAAATGAGTATGGGCACTGAGGAATCTCCAGAACCCAGGCCTAGGACTGGTGGGGAAAGGCCTCCTGCCCAGATCTCACCCAGGCTACTCCCCTGTAAAAGAAATTTTAGACAAAGCAGGCAGGTTTAGGGAGTCTTAGAGATAAAGAGGGTCCAAGGGAGAGGAATGCGTAGATAGGGGCTTGAATGCTTACCTTACTTGTACAGAGGAAAGAGAAATGCCATGGGGGGGGGGGGGGGGGCCGCGGGTGGTCCAGGCAGATAGAAACATTTCTGACCTGAGCAATTAAAACAGCCATAAAACAAGGACAGAGGTATCTCTGGCCTGAGCAGCTGGGAGATCAAAAGCAACTCCAACCAGCAAGATTAGGGGGCTTTGAGCTTTGAAACTAATACTATGTAGCAAAGTGACCAATGAGGAAGGCAAGGGGGTCCTAAATTTAGAAAGGATCTAATTAGAAAAGGTCGTGTTCAGGAAAAGAGCTGCAGCAGTCTTTATAAATTCAGAGACAAAGAGATTCAGCAGATTTCAGATTTTACAAATTTCGATTTTTGGACTTAGATTTTTCCCATTAGGGAGAGAGCAGGTTTTTCCCATTTGGGGAGCCCCCTCCCCAAGGGATCCCCTTTGGGGATACCCTTGCCCAAATGAAGTTTGTATATGCTTCCAATAAACTTCCACATTTTTATTAAAGAAATCTGTTAGTCCGAGAGTTTATTCTTCAAACTTCATGAGGACAAGGACCCACAAGAAGTTAAGTCTGCACCCCAAACCCCATGTTACACCTGGATTATTCCAGGGTCTCCAGGTAACTCAACATTTAGATTTTACTGCAGTGTTTTATATTTTTGTTGTACTATGTGTGTATTTTACTTATATAATAAAATAGCTATTTAAAAGAAGGAAATAAAAGACTGTGGTTTCCACGCTCCAAGACGACCTCCAATGATCCCTATATCCCATATTCATACCCTTGTGTAGTCCTCCTCCCAGACTATACTAAGGCTGTCTATGTGATCAATAGGATTTGGCAGAAGTTACAGTAAGTCGCTTTTAAGTTTCACAACAAAAACCTATGGATTCTGGGTGGTCTTTCTGGCTTTTGGAGGCTCTGTCTTTCTCGGTAGGTCTGTCTCAGTCACTCACTCTTTGGGAACCCAGGTTGTGAACAGCCCTATTGAGAGGCCCACATGGTGAGGAGCCAAAGCCTCCTTTGAAGAGCAACGTAAGTGAGCTGGAAGCAGACCTCTCAACTGTTTACACACAGCAGCCTTGGCCAACAACTTGACTGCAACCTCTTGAGCGACCTTGAGCTAGAAACACCCAGCTAAGCCATTTCCGAATTCCTGACCCTCAGAAACTGTGCAAGATCATAAATGTTTGTTGTTTTATGTTTCAAGTTTTAGGGATATGCAGCAATAGATAACTAATACAGACTGCTCCCCCTGGAGAAATAAAAACATCATTGCTAAAATAAGCTGCTAAGGAACCTGGTTTCTAATCTCAGGAGAGCGCTGGCTAGCAGTATCATTGCTATGCTAACAACTTTCTGTGACCAGACTCCCATCTGCTGCCTCAGACTCAGTATAACTCAAACTAAACTCATCAGCTTGCCGCTCACCTATGGTTTTCTTTTTTATTATTATTCAATTTATTGGGGTGACATTGGCTAATATTATCCAGGTTTTTTATTCCTCTTCATAAGTTCATCCTCCTCCCATGACCCCAAGCCTAACACGTCTTACCTGGGTTATCCCCAAAATAGAGCCAGAGATGATGGCTTCCATTTAAGTAGTTTGATAGTGAGGGACAGGAGAGTAAAACAGGAAAGGAATCCGACTACCTCAAGGATGTGTTATCAAGTTGGCTAACACGACAGGCTCCTGGGGTGTTCAAACACCTTATTTCCCGACTTCCCACCAGGAAAAGGGAAAAGGACCATGTGTTTAACTGCTCTCAGCTCTGTTGATCAAGTGTTGCCCCATGGGGTATTAATCCCCCAATATTCTTCTGTTACAACTGCTGAGTGCCAAGCAGGTTCTCAAAGGCACAGGAGCCCCAGGGCAGGAAGCAAGAAGCACACAGTTCGAGCCTGCAAGTATGATCAGGTTGACACTGAGTGAAGCTGTTTAAAACCTAACAGGAGCTTGCTGCCAAGGCTCTGGTCAGAATAAGGATGGAGCAATAGGATTTAGAGCCCTGTTCCAGACGTGTTCCAATCCAACCCACATCCAAGTAGTGCCAAAGCCTTTCTATTTTACAAACATATGTCATCGCCTCCATCGATCTCCCCTTTTCTCCATTTTCACAGCCACTGACTTAGTCCAGGTTTCCACTGCCTCTTGCACCAGCCACCAAACTAGAGTTTTCTAAGGACAGACACCCAGATGGAGTAACTCCCAATGTTACTTCTCTTTCAACAAACAGTCCCAATCATGAGCCAGGCAGAACTCTGGGTCAGAAAGTAACCAATTCCCGTACCTCCCAGCTCACCTCTGTAAAACAACCCAGAGACAGACCGGGCTGGTGACCCAGAGGTTTTCAGCAAAGAGAATGATTCTCTGCTGGACCAGCCAGCCAGGCAACTGCACAGAATCCCAGCCTGGAACCAAGAAATGTTTTTTGCTGCCTCTGTGGCAACAGAGATGAAGTTGTTATACGTCCGGAATCAGAGAAATTCAGGTAAGTTAGAGAATATATCTCAGTTTTATTCACTATGCCTTTGAAAAGCATTCAAAACTTCGAAAAATAATCTATTCCATAACTTCACAGCTACTAGTAATTGGCTCCAAGGTATGTTTTACCTTGCCTGGGGACATTCACCCCCTTACACACTTTATGAATTAAAATATTAGGCAATATTCTATACTGTAACTTTTTTTAAAGTTGATACTAGATTATTTTTAAAAATTCCTTGGCATATTTTCTGATTTGATTCCTACTAATAGTACAAGCATGTTCATTGAATCTCAGGAAACGAAATTCTAGTTTCAAGCTAGTTATTCTATGTATACTACAAACCTAGTGCTCCTGAATTACTTGTAATTAGTTGTATTGTAAACTCATATCTGTTTAGTTTTAATTATCTTCATCATAAATGAAAGTCCATTGTCACAGGTTGTCTTGTTATATGAATGAAGAACACCCGGAATGGATAATTAGCTGTGCAACAAATCACCTTGGACTACAAGCTGTCATTAATCATTATTTCATCCCTTTCGTGGGAGAATCATGAGGTTAAGACCATAACAAAGTCAAAATGAAGTCAACTTGACTCTCGACAAAATGTAAAATAATAATGTAAAAAATGGTTTTCTTACTGAAATTCCTTAAAGTGGTGTGTGTCTGTGTGAGCAAGTGTGCATGTGTGTAAATGCAAACATCTAGTCACATATAAAACACGCATATTTACCCACACATCTACATATACACGTGACATAAAAATGCATGTATAAACATACACATTCTACATACTTTATTTATCCCAGCCATTATCTTTATGGAAACCAAACTAGGACAGAAAACTGAAGTTTATTTGCACATTTAATAGAGTTACTCAGGGACAGCCTAAACTGCCAAAGTTTTTCCCATAACCCTGTGAAGAACAGAATTTTCTTCCTTTCTGAGAATGAACTTCCTTGGAGAGACAAAATTCCTTTCTGGGTAAATTTTGGCCGCTAGAAGTCCATAGAGGGAAAGCTTACATTATAATGTTAAGTGGAAAATGCTGGGTACAAAACTGGATCAACAGAACAAGCCCAGCTATATAAACATGTTGAAAAAAAAGACTGGAAAGAAATGTGCCAAAATGATAACAGTGCTTGTTTCTGGGTTTTCCTTCTTTCTGCATTTACAGTTTCCAAATCCTTATATAACAATCTTGTACTAATTTTATAGTTGGAAAAACTCAACTAAAAAAAATCCATGGAAATCTTGATTATAGAGAATCTCACTAAAAAGCCACATTGACCAGGCAGCAAATGCCAAGGATATTGCAAGGGACTATTTTTTACCTCAGCATGGAAAATTGAAAATTGAATTTGTTTTGCAAGACTTTGGTTTGGGAAATTTCAGCTGTGGAATCTGAAACCCTATTTGAAAGATAAGCAGAAAAAATAAATGGGCTTTGAGCTACTGCAAAAGGTACTTCCTAGCTATGATGATGCTACATTTAAAATTGGTAAAAGTCTTTGGAGTTTTATAAAGAGCTTTCACAGGATAAGGTATCGCAATGAGCCTTAGTTTGCGACACAGAAAACTCCAGTGTGAGTTTGGCCTCCATCTGTGGGGGGCTATAATCAACTTAAAGGTATTTTGTAAACTGGAAAATGCTCTAAAAATGTAATTTGAAGGGATACTAGGATATAGGCAGGGAGGGTGCTTGAACTTAATTTTAAAAATGAGGAAAATGGAGGCACACAGAAACTACTGTGATTGCAGCATGAGTTGTAGTAGAAAAAAACACACACCTTGAGACAACCTAAATATTCATCATCAAGAGAATTAGTAGAAAAGTTACAAAAATGATACAAACCAGAGTTACACAAATCAACAAGGATGGACCTCACAAACATAGCTTTGAAGTAAAAAAATGAAGTTATAGAATAATACATAGAGACTGTTATATTAAATGACATCCAAACAATAGTCTATCCATCAAAAATATGGCAGTATTTGTAGTAAAAATACAAAAGATACCAATGGGAATGTAAGTACCAGTACAGGATTGTGGTTACCTGTGGCGGGAGGGGCAGAGAGAAGAATACAATCGGTGTTTCATTTTTTACTAATTATGCTAAGATGTGAGTGCACTGGTGTTCACTGTATTCTCCTCTATACCTTCTACATGTGAAATATCTCATACTATAATTATTACTGACCACTTACTATGTGCCTAGCATTGGGCAGTTTTCCATACCCCCACAAGGGGTATCCCACTGTAACAGCTGAAGATGCCAGCTCAGTCCCCTTCAATCACATGTCCAACAATGCATGTGGCAGACAAAGGCCTAGAATTTGTCTCCATCTCATAGCACTATCCCCAAGGATCTTAAACACCAAGGACTCGGTAACCCTGGGGCTGGGTGTGAGAAGAAGCATTAGAATAGAACCGCAACCTGTTCTTACAGCAGGCAGCCGACTCTGGTTTTCCCTCCCCAAGCACAGGCACTCTATTTCTTGGAAATATCATCTTAGGAGTTGTGGCTGTTTTTGCCAGTTAATGGGCTTTTGCTTTCTCAATGAAGAAAGAAAACATCACTGCCCCAGCTACCCTTTTCACACCCAAGTTACCATTCCCCAAAGCACACACAGGACAGCTGGGTCTCTCTGCAGGAAGTGAATGCTTCTGCATGATAGTCATAACCTCCTCTCTTCTCCATGAGGACGTTTTTTAACAGTGCTCTCTGTCTGTGGTTTTACTGTTTGTTGTTGTCTGAATGGAAGGAATGAGTAACTGGCATTGAGTTGGGAATATGTAGACTGTGACACAAATCCTGAGTTCCAGATCCAGTTCATGGTCTCAGCCTTGACTTTATTGTACTTCCAAAGAAAACAGAGTTGAATGAACTGTCATTAAAAAGCCATGCTTTCTGGAGGTTTGGAAAATTCTTATTTTTCCCCATCCCTGGACTCACCACTTTGTACCAGCAGTAGGCTGCCACTTGTAAGATAAAGAAAGTAGAGTCCGTATTTCACTGTTCCTACAATACTACAGCATTGAGGAAGTGTGATGTGGCAAAAAGGACTCTATCCTTGGAACTGGGCCATCTGGTTCTGGTTCTAGACATGTATTCTAACCACTTCTGCCTCTCTTTTTTCATCGCTAAAATGACAGGGCTGGGCTAAATGAACTCTAAAGATCTTCCCAGCTCCAATTACATGGAATAACATAAATAAAACATATACAGAATAAAGAAATATTTAAATGATGAAAGATGTCATAAATAATATACTACAAATAAGTTTTATTTAACGAAAGGCCCTGTGCATGAAATTTGTGCACTGGAGGGGGGGGGGGTTGTCCCCTCAGCCCCGCCTGAGCCCTCTCCATTCTGGGACCCCTCAGGGGATGTCTGCCTGCACACTCCTTACCGCTCTGCTTGCTGCTCCTTAGCAGCAGGCTCCTTACTGCTCAGCTTGCTGTTCCTTAGCGCTGCTGCGCGAAGGCAGGAGAGGTTCCCGCCACCACTGCTGCCAGCCATAAGCCTGACTTCTGGCTGAGCAGCCACTCCCCCTGTGGGAGCGCACTGGCCACCAGGGGGCAGCTCCTGCATTAAGCATCTGCCCCCTGGTGGTTAGTGCGCATCATAGTGACTGGTCATTCCAGTCGTTCTGCTGTAACAGTTGCTTAGGTGATAATATATATAGATAATGGTAAGATTGTTTAACCATTAGTAACTTATCTTAAATTAGTAATTATTAAATAATAGCTTAATAAACTTACACAATAAAATATTTAATATTATTCAGTGAGAGCAGTGAGATTATATATGCTTCATTACTGGAATTCTTGGCAAAATTTTTAGTGATGAAGCAAGTGGGTGCTTTAATTCTAGTTCAGTTAATTTCAATATTTGACTTAAATATCTGTCACAGCTGGAAAAAATACCTCAAAAAATTCATGAAATCAAATGGAAGAAGTGTGTCATTGGCTATACTTACTGAATCATCATATTCAGTTTTCAATTTCATGTATTAAACTTGAAAAATACCTTTTTTGAGATTTTCCTAGTAAATTTTCATCTTTTTGCCCATTTAATATCTTTTTATTTTTCAGTAACATTTGACATACAACATTATATTAGCGTTAAGTATAGAACACAGTGATTAGACATTTGTAAAACTTATGAAGTAGTCATCCCAATAAATCTAGGAGCCATCTGACATCATCCATAGTCATTAAAATATTATTGACTATACTCCCTATGCTATACTTTACATCACCATGATTAATATCATAGCTACCAATTTGTACTTCTTTTTTTTTTTTCTTTTTTTTAAATATATTTTATTGATTTTTCACAGAGAGGAAGGGAGAGAGACAGAGAGAGCTAGAAACATCGACGAGAGAGAAACATCGATCAGCTGCCTCCTGCACATCCCCCACCGGGGATGTGCCCGCAACCCAGGCACATGCCCTTGACCGGAATCGAACCCGGGACCTCTCAGTCCGCAGGCTGACGCTCTATCCACTGAGCCAAACCGGTTTCGGCCCAATTTGTACTTCTTAATCCCTACCTTTTTTCATCCATCTCTCCAACTGCTCACCCATCTGAAAACCATCAAAATGTTTTCTGTGTTTATGAGTTTATTGCTGTTTGGTTCGTTTATTTTGCTTTTTAGCTTCCACATATAAGTGAAATCATATGGTATTTGTCTTTCTGTGACTTACTTCACTTGGCATAATACCCTCTAGGTTAGTGATGGCGAACCTTTTGAGCTCAGCGTGTCAGCATTTTGAAAAACCCTAACTTAACTCTGGTGCAGTGTCACATATAGAAATTTTTTAATATTTGCAACCATAGTAAATTTTTGATATTTATTTTATATATTTAAATGCCATTTAACAAAGAAAAATCAACCAAAAAAATGAGTTCGCATGTCACCTCTGACACGTGTCATAGGTTCGTCATCACTGCTCTAGGTCCATCCATGTTGTTGCAGATGGCAAGATTTCATTATTTTATGGCTGAGTAATATTCCATTGTATATATCCATTCATCTATTGATGGACACTTAGGTTGTTTCCATATTTGACTATTGTAAATAAACTGCAATGAATATATGGATGTACATGTCTTTTTCAATCAGTGTTTTTGAGATTTCTTCAGATAAATACCCAGAAGTAAAATTGCTGGGTCCTTCTTTGTCCCTTGTTATAGCCTATATTTTAAAGTCTATTTTGTCTGCTTTAAGTATTGCTCCCTAAGCTTTTTTTTTAATTTCCATTTTCATTAAATACTAGAGGCCCGGTGCACGAAATTCATGCGGGGAGGGGGGGGTGGTCCCCTCAGCCTGGCCTGCACCCTCTTGCAGTCCAGGCCCCCTTGCTCCTTACCGCCCACCTGCTCACTGCTCCTTACTGCTTGGCTCGCTGCATCTGCCTCCTGGTGGGGAAGGACCTCGGGAGGGCTCCAGGGTGTGTCCAGCCTGTCTTGCTCAGTCCCTATTGGCCAGACCCCAGCAGCAAGCTAACCTACTAGTCAGAGCATCTGCTCCCTGGTGGTCAGTGTACATCATAGCGACTGGTCAACCACTCAACTGTCTGCCCCCTGGTGGTCAGTGCACATCATAGTGAGCAGTTGAGAGGCCTTAGCATATCATTAGCATATTACGCTTTGGTTGAACAGCTGACTGGACAACCAGACACTTAGCATATTAGAGCCTCTCATCTAAAACATTCTGAGTGCCAAAAGCCTATCTTCCAGAAACAGTTCTGAACTCGTGGAAATTTCTTAAAACTCTTCAGACAAGCTTTTTGAGACTTGTACAAAAGGTGGAAACTGAGCAAATTCATTTCAGCTTCAACTCCAGCACTGTATCAAGGAAAAAATTGGGAAAATAGAACTGCATTTTCCTTGATGGTTGTCAGTCATGTCATAAGAACTTATGGGAGAGTAAAAATCATTAAAGCCACAGGGAGCTATTATGAGGCTGGAGTCTCCTCTTTTTTTTTCTTTCTTTTTTTTAATACTGTATTTTTAATTTTTTCATTATTATTACTTTTTATATTTTTTGATTTTTTACAGAGAGGAAGAGAGAGGGATAGAGAGTTAGAAACATCGATGAGAGAGAAACATTGATCAGCTGCCTCCTGCACAACCCCACTGGGGACGTGCCCGAAACCGAGGTACATGCCCTTGACCAGAATCGAACCCAGGACCCCCCAGTCCACAGGCCAATGCTCTATCCACTGAGCAAAACCGGCTAGGGCAGGATGGAGTCTCTTCTAATTTCATTTTAAGGTTATAATCTAAAGACAATACCAAATGTAATGCTAAATGCAATAACAGTGAACATGTGATTTTTTAAATGTCTCTGGAATCCTCCAGATTATGGCCTTACCACCACCAGCAATCCGGCATGAACCAGGTACAACCCCTATCTGAATAGTAATAATTATTATAATAATTCATAAGTACTTACTATAAATCAATCACTGTTCTCAGTAATCCTATCTAATAAAAGAGAAACATGGTAATGGGCGTACGACCGCTACCCTTCCCATTGGCTAATCATGGCTAATCAGCAAGATATGCAAATTAACTGCCAGCAAAGATGGCGGCTGGCAGCCAGGCAGCTTAAAACTAACATGAGGCTTGCTTGCTTCAGTGACGGAGGAAACCAACATTCCCAGCCTGCCGCTGCAGGCCTCTGAGTTGCAACTCTAAGCAACTATGCAACAAATATAGAAGCTAAACAAAACCCCAGAAACCTGCTTTAGTCCTGGGCTTCAGCCAGCAGATAGCAACATTATAAGCAAAGGCCAGAAACCTACTTTCAGCAGCAGAGGCCTAAGAGCTGGAGCCAAGCCTCAAAGCTAAAGCTGGCCCAGAATAAAAAAAGAAAAAGAAAAAAAGGAGCGGTTGGGAGCTTCAGTCACCCCCAGTCTGAAAACAGCCCTCAGCCCCTCACCCAGACTGGCCAGGCACCCCAGTGGGGAGCCCCACCCTGAAGGGTGTGTGGCCAGCTGCAAACAGCCATCATCCCCTCACCCAGGCTGGCCAGGCACCCCAGTGGGGACCCCCACCCTGATCCAGACACCCTTCAGGGCAAACCAGCCAGCACCCACCCGTGCACCAGGCCTCTATCCTATATAGTAAAAGGGTAATATGCCTCCCAGCACCAGGATCAGCATGACAGGGGGCAGCGCCCCAACCCCCTGATTGGCCCCGCTCTGTGCGTGACAGGGGGTGGCGCCACAACCTCCCCATCGACCCTGCCTTGAATGTGACAGGGGACGGTGCCCCAACCCCCCAATCGGCCCTACCCTGATCGTGACTGAGGGTGGCATCACAACCTCCCAATCCGCCCTGCTCTGTGATGACAGGGGGCGGCGCCCCAACTTCCCAATCGGCCCTGCTCTGAGCCCGACCAGGGGCTGCACCTAGGGATTGGGCCTGCCCTCTGCCATCCAGGAGCAGGCCTAAGCCAGCAGGTCGTTATCTCCCGAGGGGTCCCAGACTGCGAGAGGGCACAGGCTGGGCTGAGAGACCCCCCTCCCCCTGAGTGCACAAATTTTTGTGCACTGGGCCTCTAGTTTACATATAATAATTCATTTAATAACCTATTTAACAGATGAAGAAACTGAGACACAGAGAAGTTAATTAACTTGCCTAAGGACACATAGCTATTAGGCTAGTAGGGTTACGAAATAAAATACAAAATGCCCAGCTGAATTTTTAAATAAATAACAATTAATGTTTAGTGTCATTATGGCCCAAGAAATATTTGGGACATTCAGGGTGTCCCAAAAAATATATACACACTTTAACAGCTGATAACTCAATTTTGAAAATGAAATGTATTTTAATAAACACTATCTTCATAATTATTCAAAATGTGTGTACATTTTTGGGGACAACCTATACTTATACTAAAAAGTATTTACTGCTTATCTAAAATTCAAATTTAACTGGGTATCCTGTATTTTTTTTAAATATTTTTACTGATTTCAGAGAGAGAGGGAGAGAGAGATAGAAACATCAATGATGAGAGGGAATAATTGATTGGCTGCCTCCCACATGCCCCTCACTGGGGATCGAGCCCATAACACAGGCATGTGCCCTTGACTGGAATCAAACCCAGGACCCCTCAGTCCACAGGCCAACACTCCATCCACTGAGTCAAACCAGCGAGGGCTATCCTGTATTTTTATAGGATTTTCTATATTTTGCTAAGTCTAGCCCTACTAGTAATGGAGGTGCTTGAAGAACAATCTACACTAATAAAAGAGAAAAATGGTAATTGGTGTACGGCAATACCGTTTTCATTGGCTAATCAAGGCTATATGCAAATTAACTGCCAACTAAGATTGGCAGTTAACTGCCAACAAGATGGCGGCTAATTTGCATATGTAAGCACAATGCAGGGAGGTGAAAGGGAAAGCAGGAAGAAGCCCCCTGCCACTGACAGTGATCGGAAACCCAGGGGGGAGCTAAGAGCTGGGGGGCAGGGCAAAGGCGGCCCTGGGGCCTGGGGCCGCCTTTGCCCTGCCCCCCAGCCATGATTGGAGAATCAGGCGCCTTTGCCGCCCTGGCCAGTGATAGCAGGAAGTAGGGGTGGAGCCAGCGATGGGAGCTGGGCAAGGTCAAAGCTGGCAGTCCCAGGAGCTAGGGGTCCCTTGCCTGGGCCTAAAGCGAAGCCCACGATCGCGGCGCCCCCCCGCTGCCACTGCAGGTCCCCGCTGCCTGGGCCGGACGCCTAGGCCAGAGGCGTTAGGCCTGGGCAGGGGCGGAGCCTGCAACCGCGGGGAGCTGCGGGTCCCCTGCCCAGGCCTGACACCTCTGCCGGAGGCCTCAGGCCTGGTCAAGGGGCCGATCCGGTGACTGGTGATCGGAGGGTGATGAGGGTCAACTCCTCTGGCTGAGGCATCAGGCCTGGGTGGGGGGCGGAGCCGGGGATTGGGGGGATATGATGGTCCCCTTGCCCAGGCCTGAAGCCTGGGTCAGAGGCGTCAGGCTTGGGCGGGGGGTGGAGCAAGCGATCAGAGGGAGATGGGGGTCCCCTGCCCAGGCATGATTCCTGGGCCAGAGGCCTCAGGCCTGGGCGGGGGCCAGAGCCAGTGATCGGGGGGAGATGGGGGTCCCCTGTCCAAGCCTGACACCTCTGGCGGAGGCGTCAGGCCTGGGAAAGGGGCCGATCAGGCGATCGGAGGGTGATGGGGGTCAACGCCTGAGGGCTCCCAGTATGTGAGAGGGGGCAGGCTGGGCTGAGGGACACTCCCCCCCCACACACACACACACACCCAGTGCACGAATTTCGTGCACCGGGCCCCTAGTCCTATATAATAAAAGCCTAATATGCTAAGTGCCCAGTCATCTAGTCAACTGTTCAACTAATCAAAGCATAATATGCTAATAATATGCTAAATCACTCAACCACTCGCTATGACATGCACTGGCCAGCAGGGGGCAGACAGTTGCCTGGTCAACCAGTCACTATGACATGCACAGACCACCAGGGGGAAGACCTCTGGCGGTAAGTGAGTTTGCTGCTGGGGTCCAGCCAATCAGGACTGAGCAAGACGGGCCAAACACTCCCTGGAGCCCTCCCATGGTCCATCCCCAGCTGGCCAACCTCCCACATCCCTCCCCGGCCAGGATCGTGCACCAGTGGGGTCCCTCGGCCTGGCCTGTGCCCTCTCAAAATCCAGGACTCCTCAGGGGATGTGGGAGAGCCCATTTCAGCCTGATCCCGCAGGCCAGCCGAGGGACCCCACTGGTGCACGAATTCATGCACCAGGCCTCTAGTTTAATAATGTATCAAGGAGTTTTCAAGCCCAAGAACTAACAGATTTGTGGCATAGGTTCCTTCTTGACTATAATAATAAATTTATTGAGCATGTTCTTAAAGCTCTATTATAAGCCCCTAGACTTCCTAGCCTCCAGATGATCTCATTTTATCCTCACATGAAGTCTATTATTAGGCCCATTTTACAGATGAGAAACCTCATAAAGACATGTTACTCAACATGCCTAGATTCATAAAATTTGAAAGTGGAGCTTGACTCAAACTGGGGTGTATGAGGGTGCAGATCTCAGGCTGTAATGACAACTCCATGCCACCTCACTAACGCAAACTCATCTGTCCTGTGCTGTGTTGGGATCATGGTATGTCCAAAGATCTGTCCTTAAGAGTTTTCAAAAGATAACTGAATGTTTAACTATAGCCTTTTTTAATTCAACCAAAAGTTTCTACTCAAAGGACTCCTTGAAACCAGAGAAGTCACGCTCATTCTCTGTATGCCCTACAGGATCTAGCATTGCCCTCAGAATACAATAGGAATGCAACGCATGTTTGTAGAGTACAACTAAATATTACTTTTCACAGCATGCATAATGCATCAAAGTGTCATGGTTTTATTTTTGGTCAATAACTATCAAGCTCTTGACTTTCAAGGTCCAAATGACCTTCTCTGTGAAGTTGTTGAGGGGAAGAGAATTGAAAATAGCACCAAAAGTGGACTGGAAAATCCTTTCAACAGTCCTCATTTGGTTTCCACATTGCTGAGTTTACTAAATTTGAATAACAGTCTAGGACAGTGGTCAGCAAACTGCGGCTCGCGAACCACATGCGGCTCTTTGGCCCCTTGAGTGTGGCTTTTCCACAAAATACTGACTTCTGTGCATGGGCCACAAAGTTTCAATTGCACTGTACGTGCGCGCCCGCACGTGGTATTTTGTGGAAGAGCCACACTCAAGGGGCCAAGGGCAGACGCCCAGGTTGCAGGCTCAATCCCTAGTAAGGGGCGTGCAGGAGGTAGCCGATCAATGATTCTCTATCATCATTAATGTTTCTATACCTCCCTCTCTCTCCCTCTCTGAAATCAATAAAAATATATTTTTAATTCTTTTTTTTTTTTGCTTAAAGTATTACAAAGGGTATTACATATGTGTCCATTTTATCCCCCCGCCCTAGACAGTCCCCCAGCCTCCCCTATCCCCCAGTGTCTTATGTCCATTGGTTATGCTTATATTCATGCATACAAGTCCTTTAGTTGATCTCTTACCCCCCTACCTCCTGCCCCCCAACCCTCCCCGGCCTTCCCGCTGCAGTTTGACAATCTGTTTGAGGAAGCTCTGCCTCTGTATCTATTATTGTTCAAAAGTTTATAATGGTCTCTATTATCCATGAATGAGTGAGATCATGTGGTATGTTTCCTTCATTGACTGGCTTATTTCACTTAGCATAATGCTCTCCAGTTCCATCCATGACGTTGCAAATGGTAAGAGCTCCTTCCTTTTTAGAGCAGCATAGTATTCCATCGTGTAGATGTACCACAGTTTTCTAATCCATTCATCTACTGATGGACACTTAAGCTGTTTCCAGATCTTAGCTATGGTGAATTGTGCTGCTATGAACATAGGGGTGCATATATCTTTTCTGATTGGTGTTTCTGGTTTCTTGGGATATATTCCTAGAAGTGGGATCACAGGGTCAAATGGGAGTTCCATTTTCAGTTTTTTAAGGAAACTCCATACTGTCTTCCATAGTGGCTGCACCAGTCTGCATTCCCACCAGCAGTGCACAAGTGTTCCTTTTTCTCCACATCCTCTCCAGCACTTGTCGTTTGTTGATTTGTTGATGATAGCCAGTCTGACAGGTGTGAGATGGTACCTCATTGTTGTTTTGATTTGCATCTCTCGAATAATTAGTGACTTTGAGCATGTTTTCATATGTCTCTTGGCTTTCTGAATGTCCTCTTTTGAAAGGTGTCTATTTAGGTCCTTTGCCCATTTTTTGATTGGATTGTTTATCTTCCTTTTGTTAAGTTGTATGAGTTCCCTATAGATTTTGGAGATTAGGCCCTTATCAGATATGACATTGGCAAATATGTTTTCCCACACAGTGGGTTTTCTCGTTGTTTTGTTGATGGTTTCTTTTGCTGTGCAGAAGCTTTTTATTTTGATGTAGTCCCATTTGTTCATTTTCTCTTTAGTTTCAAGTGCCCTAGGAGCTGTATCAGTGAAGAAATTGCTTCGGCATATGTCTGAGATTTTGTTGCCTTTGGATTCTTCTAGAATTTTTATGGTTTCCTGTCGTACATTTAAGTCCTTTATCCATTTTGAGTTTATTTTTGTGTATGGTGTAAGTTGGTGGTCTAGTTTCATTTTCTTGCATATATCTGTCCAATTTTCCCAACACCATTTATTGAAGAGACTATCTTGCTCCATTGTATGTTCTTGCCTCCTTTGTCAAATATTAATTGAGCATATTGGTTCGGGCCGATTTCTGGGCAAAAATATATTTTTAACAAGAATATTTATATAATATATAGTTATGGTAGTCAGAATTCCTAAAATCAAGGTGGAAGAAGGGCTGTGTTCCTTCTGGTGGGTTGATGGGAGAAAATGTTTCCTTGCCTTTTCTAGTTTCTGGAAACCACCCACATTCTTTAGCTCATGGTCCCTTCCTTCATCTTCAAAGCCAGCAGTATAAATCTTCAATCAATCTCCCTCTCTCTCTTTCTTCTTCTCCCCCCACTCCCCACCCCTGAACTCTGCTTTCTGACAACTCTTCTTCTCATTCTAATACTCCTGTCTCCCTCATATAAGGACTTGTGTAACTAAACTAGGCCCACACAGATAATCCAGGAGTATCTTCCCATCTCAAGATCCTTAATCATATCTGCCACATAATGTAAACATCATCCCAGTTCCTGGGGACTAGGAGAGAGACATTGGGTGGGGGGACATTTTTCTGTCTATCATAGATATCTAATAGGTGCCTCTTGCTTTCCCATTTCTCCATATCAACATATCACTATTTGTTTTTTCATCTTCTCCCTAGCATCAGAGTAAAATTTTCCTTTCTTCTAAAAGTGAGCTCCTTTACTTGTTCACTAGATTTCACATAATCTTTCCTTTCTGGGCTTCCAATCACCCCCTTTTATAAGCTGTCCTTCTGTAAGGATGTCATCTCTCCTGCCTTTAAACATTTGCATTTCTTTCCATTGTAAACACTTATATTTGATGCTACTGCCCTTTTGCAACTCCTCACCTGCTCTTCCTTTTGGTATCTGACTCTTCAGTTATAGTAAACATCCTTTTTCCTGAGAACTGCCTCACACCATTGGCTGAACTCCAGAATCCTCATTATTATTTTAAGACACTTTGAGCTTAGCCATACATAGTTCATTACACCACCTCCGGTGGACACCTGATCCAAGATAAGCTAATCAGACTCTCTCCTCAAGAATTGGGGTAGGAGAACCAAGATGGCGGCATAGGTTAACGCCGGAGTTTGCTGCCTTGAACAACTACTTCAAAAGTGAAACCAAAAAACGGAAGGGACATCACCCAGAACCACAGGAACGCTGGCTGAGTGGAAGTCCTACAACTAGGAGGAAAGAGAAACGCATACGGACACTCAGAGGAGGCGCAGTGCTGAAGTCAAATTCTGAGGTGCGGAGTGCGCGGAGCGGGCTGGCGGCAGAGGTCGCGGTTGGCGTTTTCAATCGGAGGGAGTCGCAGACTCTGAGCTCCAGATACAGGCGAGTCTTTAGGGACCCAGACTCAAACGGGAGAAGCGGGACTGTCTGGCTTCGGTCAGAGCGAGTGCAGCTTTCTCTCCGAGGTTTGCAGCCATTGCTGGGACTCAGAGAGGCAGAGTCCCTGGGGACAGGACTGAGAGCCACCATAACTGCTCTCTCCGGCCCACCCTGTTGATCCTGTGCGACCCGCCCCGCCCAAGCCCTGCACAGAGGCATTTGCCGGATAGCCTCAGGCAAAGGCTAGATTAGCACCTCCCTAGAGGACAGAAGTTCTCTCACTGCAGACACAGCTGATTCTCATAGCCACTTGGCCTGGAGGTCAAACCCTCCCTGGTATTAGCTACAATAATCAAGATTTAACTATAAGACCATGAACAAAGACCACTAGGGGGTGCACCAAGGAAGCATAACAAAATGCGGAGACAAAGAAACAGGACAAAATTGTCAATGGAAGATATAGAGTTCAGAACCACACTTTTAAGGTCTCTCAAGAACTGTTTAGAAGCCGCCAATAAACTTAATGAGATCTACAAGAAAACTAATGAGACCCTCGATCGTATATTGGGGAACCACCTAGAAATTAAGCATACACGGACTGAAATAACGAATATTATACAGACTCCCGACAGCAGACCAGAGGAGCGCAAGAATCAAGTCAATGATTTGAAATGCGAGGAAGCAAAAAACACCCAACCGGAAAAGCAAAATGAAAAAAGAATCCAAAAATGCGAGGATAGTGTAAGGAGCCTCTGGGACAGCTTCAAGCGTACCAACATCAGAATTATAGGGGTGCCAGAAGATGAGAGAGAGCAAGATATTGAAAACCTATTTGAAGAAATAATGACAGAAAACTTCCCCCACCTAGTGAAAGAAATGGACTTACAGGTCCAAGAAGCGCGGAGAACCCCAAACAAAAGGAATCCAAAGAGGACCACACCAAGACACATCATAATTAAAATGCCAAGAGCAAAAGACAAAGAGAGAATCTTAAAAACAGCAAGAGAAAGAAACTCAGTTACCTACAAGGGAATACCCATACGACTGTCAGCTGATTTCTCAACAGAAACTTTGCAGGCCAGAAGGGAGTGGCAAGAAATATTCAAAGTGATGAATACCAAGAACCTACAACCAAGATTACTTTATCCAGCAAAGCTATCATTCAGAATTGAAGGTCAGATAAAGTGCTTCACAGATAAGGAAAAGCTAAAGGAGTTCATCACCACCAAACCAGGATTATATGAAATGCTGAAAGGTATCCTTTAAGAAGAGTAAGAGGAAGAAAAAGGTAAAGATACAAATTATGAACAACAAATATGCATCTATCAACAAGTGAATCTAAGAATCAAGTGAATAAATAATCTGATGAACAGAATGAACTGTTGATTATAATAGAATCAGGGACATAGAAAGGGAATGGACTGACTATTCTTCGGGGGGAAATGGGTGTGGGAGATGCGGGAAGAGACTGGACAAAAATCGTGCACCTATGGATGAGGACAGTGGGTGGGGAGTGAGGGCGGAGGGTGGGGTGGGAACTGGGAGGAGGGGAGTTATGGGGGGGAAAAAAGAGGAACAAATGTAATAATCTGAACAATAAAGATTTAATTAAAAGAAAAAAAAAAAGAATTGGGGTAATTGAAATTAAATTTGAGCTCATGACTTAAACTGAGGACATTCCAGTCAGGGGCTATGGAGTGGCTAGTTTTGTTTATGCACACACCAAACCACTTAAAGTCATTCTGTGGAGACAGCAAAAGAAATCAACAACCTACTGGAAGGGAGAAAATATTTGCAAATCATATATCTATTAAAGGGTTAATATCCAAAATATATAACACCTCATACCACTCAGTAGCAACAAACAATCCAATTAAAAAATGGTCAGAGGCTCTAAATAAATACTTTTCCAAAGAAAACATACAGATAGCTATCAGGTACGAGACAAGCTGCTCAACATCATTAATCATCAGGGAAATGCAAATCAAAATCACTATGACATATCACCTAACACTTGTTAGAATGGCTATTATAAAAAAAAAAAAAGAAATAACAATGTTGGCAATGATGTGGAGAAAAGGTAACCCTTGTACACTTTTGGGGGGAATATAAATCAGTGCAGCCACTATAGAAAATAGTATGGAGGTTCCTCAAAAAATTAAAAATAGCACAACCATATGACCCAGCAATTCCATTTCTGGGCCTGAAGAAAACAAAAACACTAATTCAAAAAGATATATGCACCTGCAGCATTATCTACAGTAGCCAAGATATGGAAAAAACTAAGTGTCCATCAGTGGATAAATGGATAAAGAAGATGTGGCATATATATATATATATATATATATATATATATATATATATTTATATATATATGTAATGGAATACTACTTAGCCATTAAAAATGATGAAATATTGTCATTTGCGACAACATGGATGGATCTTGAGAGTATCATGCTAAGTAAAATAAGTCAGACAGAGAAGGACAAGAACTATGTGATTTCAACTGCATGTGCAATATAAGACAGAAAGCAATAAATGAACAAGCAAACCAAACTCATAAACACAGACAATAAATATGGTGGTTGTCAGACGGGAAGGAGGTGAGGAGAGATCGAAGAAGGTAAAGAGGGTCAAATATATGATGACAAAAGGAGATTAGACTTTGGGGAGTGAGTATACAATGCAATATACAAATGATGTATTATAGAATTGAACACCTGAAGCTTACATAATGTTATTAACCAAAGTTACCCCAATGAATTTAATTTAAAAAAATGTTAAAGATGTGACATATATATATATAATGGAATACTATTCCACTATTAAAAAGGATGAAATCTTGCCATTTGTGATGACATGGATGAACTTTGAGGGCATGATGCTGAGCAAAATAGATCAAACAGAGCAAGACAAATATCTTATGATCTTTCTCATATGTGGAATATAAAAACAAAACAAAACCAAGCTCATAGATACAAAGAACAGATTGGTGGGGGTGGAAAGAATGAATGAAGGGGTTCAAAATGTACAAATTTCCATTTATATAAGTCCTGGAGATGTAATATATAGCATGGTGACTACAGTTAATAATACTGTAATGTATATCTGAAAGATGCTAAGAGTAAATCTTAAAACTCCTAATTACAAGAAAAAATTGTAACTATGTATAGTGATCAATGTTAACTTGAATTATTGTGTGATTATTTCACACAATACACAAATATGAAATCATTATGTTGTATACCTAAAGCTGATATAATGTTATATGTCAATTATACCACAATTTTTTAAATTCTCACCTGAGGTGTTCATTGATTTTAGAGAGAGGAAGGGAGACAGAGAGAGCTATAAACATTGATGTGAAAGAAAAACATTGATCAACTCTTCTATGTGCCCCAACTGGGGACCAAACCTACAACCTAGTCAGGTATGTGCCTTGACTAGGAATCAAATAAGAGGTCTTTCCTTGTACAGGACAATGCTCCAATCAACTGAGCCACACTGGCCAGGGCCACAGTTATGTGTGTGTATGTTTTAAGTCATTTTGTAGGGAGGCTGAGACCTATCCAGTTCCTGCCCCAGACTCTCATAGAGCCTGGCTGTGTGTAGAACCTAACCCCAGGTTCCATGAGGTATCCCTTTATCCTCTAAATATATTTCCTTTTTTATCAGGAATAGCTAGCTAAGAGTATACTCTAAGTCAAATTCTATTTCCTATACACCATTTTCTTACAGGTTGGCTTCCACCCTACTAAGTCACCTCCCCCACAATAGATCTATCTCCATCCTACCCCAGGTCCTGTTCTGCCTTCTCAGCCTGCTATTCTTTAACCTCTACAATTACTAATAGAGTCGGACCACTCAATCTTTCTCACACTCTGTCCTCTGTTGGTTTCTGTGACATTGTGCTTTCTAGATTCAGCCATTCCCCAGGCCTTCTCCCAGCTTCTTCTCTCTCCTCAATGGCCAGGCGGTCCTTGGATTGATCCTTGACTCAGTCCATGGGCTTCTAATCATCTATTTATATAGTCTTTCTATTAATTATTCATTTCAATGCCTTACCCCCCCCCCATATCAGGCCTATTACTTTTAATCCTATTATTCAGTTCTTATTTGTCCCTAAGTCCTCTCAAATTCAACATGCATAAATTAAAACTTCCATATTTTTCTGTGTATAAGACACCCCACACTTTTCTAACCAAAATTAAGAAATCAGTATTTTAAACATTTTGCTGGTTTTCCATTTAAGGCCTTCTTCTTTGTTGGCATCTTGAGGAGTTGTTCTTCCTGTTTTCTCCACTGTCTGATCATAGTGGCAGGAGGTCCACTCAGTGGGAGGAGATCCAAATTGTCTCTCTGCAGCTCCGTTTCCATGCTCTTTTGCATAACTGATTACATTCAGTTTGAATTTTACAGAGTAAGACAATCGCTTACCCGTATTTATCTTTTTATTTTTTGACATGTTTATGGGCTCAGAACGCTTTTGTCCTTGTTGCATCTGCGCACTCTCCACCTCCACCTCCAATTATGGCATCAGCTGACCAGCTGACGTCAGTAACAATAAGACTCATGATTGGAGGAAGCCTGTTTGACAAGGTATGGGCAGCTATGTACCCACGCGGCTCCCTCCTCAGATGATTTCTGTGTATAAGATGCCCCTCGATTTTCTAACGATCTTAGAAAAGAATAGCCTCTTATACACAGAAAAATACGGTATCTCTGCATCCAAAATTTCCTGTTATCTATCATTCTTTCAATTTTCCTACAGACAAGAAACCTCAGAAATTATTCCTTGAACTGAATCTTTCCTATAATCCTGCTCTTTTTCTCTTACAGGTAGATCTCAGATTTGTCCTATCCTCCTCATTCCCAGTGCTGACTTAAATTATTTCAGCAACCTCTTAACTGGCCTTTTACTTTCCACATCCTCTTAATCCTATTTAGTCTGTACATCATCATAAAATCTCCTCTGCCTCCTTGCATTGGACATGTAAGTCCCCTAATCAGAACTAGCAGCAGCCTCATGATCCCTATTCTCCACACATATTTACTGAATTCTTACTATGATTCAAAACATACTCCAGGAGCCTATGATACAATTATGGAAACTATATAGGACCAAAGTTTTTAAAAACATAAAACCATACATAAGGTAATCTAAGGTATCAAATGAAAGGTATAGATAGCCATAATTCTATTGAGGATGTAATCACAAGTTTGGGATAGTTAGAGGAAGGGGAGATATGAGCAAAGGGACAGAGGAGAAAAGGATTCTATAGAAAGACTAGCATGAGCAAAGATCAGAAACTTTCATGGCATTTTCAGGAAACATGAGGATACCAAGCTGGTGAAGATAGAGGGAAGCAGGATGTTACCTAACAGGGAAAAGTCCCATTACTCTAGGCATTCTGTCTAGTGTGAGACTGGTCTTTAGTGTAAAGATTGCCAGAAGACTGGAAATTTTAATGGGGAATCCAGAGTTCATGTGGAGCCATTGAGGGTTTTGAAACAAT
The DNA here is from genome assembly GCF_964212035.1 of Myotis nattereri. Lineage (NCBI taxonomy): Eukaryota > Metazoa > Chordata > Mammalia > Chiroptera > Vespertilionidae > Myotis > Myotis nattereri. The sequence continues at coordinate 24,489,851 of NC_138088.1, forward strand.
TGAGAGAGACCATCAAAGAGATATTTGAGGGCCCTGAAAACAATGACCAGACCCAGCATGTTTACACAGTACTGAGCACATTAGAGGTCCTAAATACCCATGGGTTGGTTGATATGTTGCCTGTCAATGAGGAACGTGATCTTTAAGGGAAAAGTTAAAATGGGGGTAAGAAGGATCACGACCAAAACAGAAGACTGCATGGGAAATGTCACTGACAAAAAAGAGCTGCGCTGGGTGGGCCAAATCCCTTATTTATACTCATAACCATTCTTCAGGCAGGGTAACAATGAGAGCAAAAGCTTGTGGGCAGGAATATGCATAATTATCATCATCACCATAATCTTCATAATTTAAAAATAATAACAGGAACAATAACTTACATTTATTGAATGCTTCCTGTATGTCAGACACTGTGCTAAGTGCTTTCCTCCAGGCTGACACTATACAAATACCAAAATGCCATCATATCCATTACCAAACAGCTATGACACTGAGCACCCTCAGGAAGCCCCTACAGCCCTGATCATCCCAGCTCCTCCCCTACGTCCCCTGTGTCTGCTTCCCCCAGGAGTTAAAAGCACAAATGGAAACCTCTAGGACCCCTGTCCAATATTATGGCCTGTGCCTTTCTGGATTGATCAATGCTCCCATTAAATATCGTGAAAATCAACACTATATTCAATACATGAGCCAATTTAATTCTTATATTCTTGGAGAGGAGACTAAGGCTCAAAGAGGTCGGAGACTTGACCTACCTCTTTAAGGTTATAGCTCATTAAGGGGCTGAGCAAAGATTCTATCTGCCTCTAGGCTGAACTCTTTGTCCCCCTAGAAAGGCAGCTTTAGTGTCGGAGACTGCAGGACCTGAATAAACTAGCCACACTAAGTAAATCAACAGAGGAAATATGATTTCCAGAAACTTCCTGTTTTAATAGGTCAGAGAAATCACTAAACTTTGTTGAACATCAGAAGCCTTACTTCACAATCCATACGAAATGCTAAGCCTGATGGGTGAGTCCGCATTGCTGAAGTTTACGCAGAGGGTAACATTTCCTTTGGTGGTGGTGACATTTAGAATGGACTGTTACATCTTCATTTAGCAGAAAAACCCAAATTGTTTTCTTCCATTGTTAAATTTAACTGAGCACATCCCAGATGATATAGTTATTTGCCTCTAGATTTCAAAACAAAAGAAAATGGCAATACCATCTGTTACAACTGGCTATGTAAAAAGGTCACCAGCCTCTCCCATTCTCTTTACTCCAAGTTAGGAGTTAACAAAACAGAAAGATGTTTATTTAGTATGAACTCTTGAGTTTCTTTTAGAGGTAAAAGGAGGGTCCAAAAACAAGAGTCAATTTAGGTTGCCATATGTATGACTAAGAATTTAACCAAGAAGTTCGAAAAAGAACAGCAAAAGCTTAAGGAAAACAAGAGGACTTAATATAGAAAAAAGGTAGAAATCAAGGAATTAAAAAAACAAGCTGATAAGTCCAATGGCAGTGTCTCTAGGAAAAATATACAGATGGATAAATATGTAGACAAATACTCTTCATTTTTTCAATAGGTTAATATGGAAAATGTGTATATGAACATTTAAAAAGACCCCAAAAGGCACTTGAGAAAATGCAACATTCATTCATCTTTTTTAGACATATAATAATAAATATGCATAGAGAAATATTCAGAAGGCTATTCATCAAAATGCTAACAGTATTTATCACTGAGTGACAGAATGTGAAGCAATTTTTCTTTCTTCTTTATACTTCTCTATATTTCTTGAATTGTTTACAGCAGGCATTTATCATTCTTATAGTCAGAATAAAAATTCTAAAGCCACTTATATTTTTCTAACTGTCCTGAACATGATTTAATGTGAAATATAATACATTAAAACAAATCATAGTCTTATTTGCTTTATGAAAAAATAAGCATCACATATTTTGTATCACAATGATACAAACACTGATCTCATGAATTTACCTTCCATTCTCCTGTCAGGTTACGCCCTAACACATGGGAGAGGAAGTGGGATCCCAGTGAGTAAATGAGACCAATGGTATGAGAAAACCAGTCCCCAGGACAACCTCACCTCAGAGGCTGGGCTACTATAGCTCATGCACTTAAAACAATGCCTAACAATTGTTATTAATTTTATGTAAAACAACTCCAATAGAACTGAAAACTAGTAGATGTACTTGAGGAAGTCTAAACTAGTTTTGAATTAGCAAGCATACTTGGGAAAAACATTCCATCTCAAGATTTTAAATGTATCTTTCTAGTCATTGACGCAAAGTGCCAGAGGCAATTATCTGTAAATTTGTATGCATAAACCCATTTTTTGTGTGGGGTCATAAGAATAGGCATGTGATCAAAATCTGACAAGTTATCACACCCACCTCAGGGATTGGTCCAAGAGGTGGGCATATATCTAACTGGACCAATCAGTATCCCACCATGAGACTAAAAACATGGAGCCTGGGAGACTCCGGGATCACAAGCTTTAAGGACCAGGTATGCCAATAGCTGCTAGAGCCCATTTTGCCACCACTTTGAGAATGAAGTGCCTGAGGATGAAGCCAAGGGAAACAAGTAGAGTTGGGAAATACAGAGAGATAGGGTCCCAACCATCTCAATGATATTGTTTTAACCCCTAAATCCAGTGCCACCAGTTTGAGTTGTGTTTCACTCATTTGCAACTGATAATGTTCAAAAATATTAGCTATTACTTTAATAATTTTCAAATGTTCCATTGAACTAAGACTGAGAAGATATCTGTATAATACTAAATTCTTCACTATTGGTAAATAGAAATTGTATCTCATCTTTATAATCTTGGTCCCTGTCAAAATGTGTTTTGAATGAATGAATGATAATACAAATATAATAAAAAACTTAATGTACTTGATCAAATATGACAATGTATTCTTTAATTAAGTGATTAAACTTATAAAAGCAAAAATGATACTTCCTTTAAGATACAGCATAGGTAAAGAAATGAAAACTTTTGTGAAACTAATGAGAAGCAGTAGAGTGGTTTCCCAGAATCTTAATCTTTCTAGGGAGTTTTCATGTTGAGCCTCCATTTTTTTCCTGGACCTATTAAGATGCAGCTATGCTTATACTTAAAACACACTAAATTAGCAGTAGGCATCTGGGAGAATGGCCATAGCATTTGAATCGGCTAGTTCTATGGAAATGTATATTTGTTTGTGAGGACCAACTTGTGGTCAGACCGGGCCTGGATGTAGCTCCAGAGATGGAGTTAGTAGATAATGTGGACAGAGCCAAATCTGTTGAATCCAGGAATCTGAAGGATAAAGTGAACACAGGGTCTGGCCAAAGTGAAGGGAAGAATGGTATGCGATCACCACATTTAAAAAGCTAGAAGCAAAGTTTAGAGACAGAAGCTACATTCAGGTAAGGATGCAAGATGGGGGAGAGGTGGAATTGGAATCCAAGGTTCCAATAAAGCCAGAGAAAGCACCCTTAGAAGTTCTAGCCAAGAAGCTTGATAAAATTCCCGGGTCTCTCTTCAGACATTGCAAACTGGCAATCCTTGAGCTGAATTCGACCCATAGAAATATGTTGTTTGGTCTTCATTCTTTCTTTAAAACTTTTTTAGACCTTTGCATTTGAATGTCATGAGCTGGGAATAATACTGGCTGTGGCAGGTACTGTTCTAAGCACTAGGCATATTTGAATCCATTAAATCCTCATAAGAACAATTGTTGAGTGCTTGCAATATGCCAAGCACTATTCTAAGCACTTTATGTGTATTAACTCATGAATGCTATTAGCAATCCTATCCCCATACTACCAAAGAGGAAATGGAGACACAGAGAATTGAATAATTTTGTCTGGGCTCACACAGCTAATAAATAGTGGAGCCAGGATTTAGATGTATTAGCCCCAAAGCTGCTGTTACCTCCTCAACTTTGTCTTACACTCAGCCAAATCCACACTGGCATTTCCTTGCTGGCCCCAGTCAGTATTAGGATATGTGACCCTGAGTCTACACAGGGGAATGACTAGGTTATTGGTGTAATGGCCTGTCTTTCTGACATGTATTAAGCAGTGTTCCCACAGTGAAGCAGAACCCACACTGTGATTGCAGCTGTGGAGGCAGAGGCATCGCTGTCACTGCACATCTCACACCTCAACTCTTAACACAGTCACCAGCCTACTTGCCATTCACAATGCAGCAAGCCTCACATAGGCAACAAGAACAACAACAAAAACTAATAAACTGGACTTCACCAAAATTAAAAACTTTTGTGTATCCAGGGACACTAACAAGAAAGTGAAAAACAATGCACGGAATGAGAGAAAATATTTGCCAATTATTATATCTCATAAGGGATTAATATTGAGAACACATAAATACCACCTACAATTCAACAACAAAATAAGAAACAACCTAATCAAAAAAATGGGCAAAGGACTTGAATAGACATTTCTCCAAAGATATATAAATGGTTAACAAGCGCATGAAAAGTTCACCATCGCTAGCCATTAAGGAAATGCCAATTAAAATCACAAGGAGATATCACTTCATACCCATTCGGATGGCTATTATACAAAAAATGAAAAATAACAAGTACAGGTAAAGATGTGGAGAAATTGAAATCCAGGTGCATTGCCGCTGGGAATGTAAAGTGGTTTGGCAATTCTGCAAAACGTTAACATAGAATTATCACATGACCCAGCAATTTCACTTCTAGGTATGTACCCAAAAGAACCAAAAGCAGGGACTCAAACAGATACTTGTAGCCAATGCTTCTAGCAGCATTATTCACAACAGTCAAAGAGAGAAACAAGCCAAAATGTCCATCAGCATATAAAGAGCTAAACAAAATGTGGTAGTTACATACAACTGAGTATTATCCTGCCTTTAAAAATGAATAAAATTTTGAAGCATGTTGTAACATGGATGAACCTTAAAAATAAAAACAATGCTAAGTGAAATAGGCCAGACACAAAAGGACAAATATTGCATGATTCCACTTACAGAGATACCTACAATAGTCAAGATCAGAGAGACAGAAAGTAGAATAGAGGTTACCAAGGACGGAGGGGAGAGGAAGATGGGGAGTTTCGGTTTGTGATGGTTAAAAGTTTTGGAAATGGTTAGTGGTGATGGTTGCACAACATTGTATGAATTGTGAACGTACTTAATGCCACTGAACTGTATACTTAAAAATGGCTAAAATTGTAAATTTTGTGCTTATATATATTTTACAAAACAATAAAAAATTCATCAAACTTTAAAGAGGTAATAAAGTCATACAGAAAATTCCTGCCCATTCAAAGTCAAATAGTAAAGTCTGGAAAGGGTCAGAGAAACAGGGAGAAGAGAACCTGTTCAGTTAGCCAAAAGCCTCACACGGGCAATAAAAACAACAAAAAACATTGATTAGTGGCAACAAATGCTCAGCAAAAAAATGGTAAATCTTCAGAGACATGAAAAAAATTTTTTTTAAAACTTTTTAAAAATTCTTTCAGAAACAATTAAAGAAAATATTGTTTAGCAATTATATATTCACAAAGACATGTGCCTGAATAAAATAAATGTCCAAATTCTCAGCTACCAAAAGAGTAGTGAAGTTAAAATGTCCTTGTTTCATGTGGATCTGAATGCACAATAGAGCCCACAATTTTAATTACAGCAAAAGCTTATCCAAAATATCTGCAATGTCCTTGGGAGCTTCTAATCCTTTCCAAAGGGCTAACAAAAACATTTTAAATATGTGTCATAAAATTATCCATTAGAGACTAGCATATTTTAAATAAAATGAGCTGTGAACTCTACAACTGCACAGTGAGGTCATGAAATTGTAAATTTCTCTGCAGTTCTGACTCTTCAATTGGAGCATTTTGGATTCTCTCAAACCTTTAACTTGTCCCACATTAGCTTTACAGTGGCCGGGAGTCATAACAACACAAGAATATTGGTTTATTAAAGAGAAGACTAGATTCAACCCCAGGATGTGCCATTAAGTCATTAGGTGACATTGGGCAAGTCACTAAACCTCTGTAAGCACCAATTTCCTTTGTGTGAAATAAAATATTGGACAAAATAACCTTTGAAGTCTCTTCAGCAAACAATGAATCATATTTTGTTCCATCTTTTCTTTTGATGACATCTTTTTGCTTCTTTTTTCCAAGTACACCAGTGTCCAAATTGAAGGATGCAGTTTCATAACCCTCTCATAAAAATGTACTCATTCAATCCCTCCAAACTTACTCTCTTCTTATCTCCTAGCTGCGTGCACCCAAAGATGATGACAGAAACTCTTTTCATTATGATTATTTGTACATAAAAGATTTAAGCCTAATTTCACATCTTAAAATTTTCAAAATTCACTTGCACAAATACTCTGCAAACCCTTATTTTAAGACTAAATCTTTTTTTTAAATGCATGCTTAAAATGTTTGGGTTTTTTTTCTCCATTAAAATAAGAAGGTGGCATATGTATAATGAAAGATGCTAAATGAATGTAGATTTGATATGATGATTTCCAGCCAACTGCTGCCCTTTCTCTCCTGGCTTGACAGCTAATCACCAAAATACATTCCAGACATGTTCTCTCTTTTCATATATTTCATTTGAGAATGAATTCATTTCTGTTTCAAGATGTCCCATGTGGAAAAATGTAGATCTCATCAACAACAGCTTGAGAATAGAATCAAGAGAAGAAAAAGGAAGAAAGTCTTAAAAATTAAAATAATATTTCTTCAATTTAAATCCAGAAAGGAAGTGCTAGTTTTCACTATGCAGTCAGTTTATGCAAAAAAGATTCTGTTCCCTTTTTTTATATTAAGTAACCAGTTTAATTAATTAGTCTTCAGTCAGGAATGCAACATCAAAACTCCATAGCTGCCCTGACCGGTTTGGCTCAGTGGATGGAGCGTCGGCCCGTGGACTGGGGGGTCCCAGGTTCGATTCCAGTCAAGGGCATGTACCTTGGTTGTGGGCACATCCCCAGTGGGGGGCGTGCAGGAGGCAGCTGATCGATGTTTCTCTTTCATCGATGTTTCTGACTTTCTGTCCCACTCCCTTCCTCTCTGTAGAAAATCAATAAAATATATTAAAAAAAAAAAACTCCATAGCTGACCTCTTTCCACTGGTACAACCACAAATCCTGGCCCATTTGTTAGTACAGTCCTCATCTGACAAGTGTCTAATAGACCTGTCATGTTTTAGCTGGAATTTTTTCAATATAGATGGGAATTGTGGTTTGCAGAATTTAAAAAATAGAAAGAACCCAGGTTTTAATGGGTCTCCATGATACCAACATCCATATATTATGTGAAATTTCTTAAATTTATATTGTAATAATGTTTTAAATAATGAAGTCTACATAGCTAGAGCCATGGAAATGGTATATATAAACCAATCAGGGCCCAAACCAAAGTGGAATTCAAGTACCAAAATAAATCCTATTGATTTGATTCATTCATTTATTCATCAAACACAGATTTAGCAACATCTCTCTGGAACTATTCTAGGCACTGTGGGGGATCTATAAAGCTTATAATTATCACACCCCACGGCAAGATGTAGAAAGTACTACTGGAGATGCATAAAGACAGTACCCTGTTCCCCAAAAAGCATATTAAAAAGATTCTGATGACCTGAGAAATAGAGGTAGAGTCATAGCCTCCTTTAGCCTCTAGTAAGATTGGGCCAGAGCAGTCCTTGTAAGACCTTTTACCCAAAGACAGTCAACTGAGAACATCAGCATCCACCCAGAGCGACACCAATATGGACATATGGCTAGTGTAGAAAGCTGAGCTGACCTCAGCACAGACAGAAACTCTGAATGTAGAGCCAGTCCCTTAACTGTCCGGCCCCAACCTACCGTGAAATACCCAAAGCTGGAAAAATGAGACCCCTCAGAAAAGCCATTAACTGGAATACAGAAGACTAGAAAGGCAAGAAACAAGCCTTCCAAATGAAACTTCCTGAGCCTAAACCAGTATAGGATGATCTGGCTCTCAAGAGACCAGGCCATCCAAGAAGCATGGAGAAGATGAAACAAATCCAGAACTAAAAGAAAGAGGAGTAAGGCTCTCTGAGGGATGGGAGAAGAACAAGGAATCTCAATCAAAGTGAACCCACATTCAGAAAACTCTGGCTTGAAGTGTGGGAAGAGATAACATAGGAGGGAAAAATAGAACAGCCCAACTAGCTGATGAGCAACTAAGACTAAACAGCCAGAGGCACTGATGCAAGAAGTGTTATTTCCAAGTACAGTAGGGATATAATTGAGCTCACAGGCACACTCACCCTCAAAGACTAGAAAAACACCAGTCTGAAGCCAAGTTTTTGCTTTAAAACTCACAAGTTGCTCCTGTGCAAAATTCTGCCCCAGGGTTTCTTCCCTGGCCAGATTAGATATCTGCCTCACAAACAACAGGAGAACAGAGTTTGAACAGATACCAAGAGTGGCTTGAAAATCCAGCTTGTAGAACCTCCAAGTACAGAAATCTCACACTCAGGAGAGGAAGATGAAAAGTCGTTGGACATAAAAGGGCCCACCCGTTGGCTGTTTGGGTTGTGAACAGAAAGATCCTGAAGAGCTAAAGAGCACAAAGAAACCAGAAGCATAAGTCTCAGAACTATTAGGTATTGGGCAGAATTACATTGGCGATGGAAGGCAAGGCTTCAAAATATTCCAGTTGTAGATTTAAAGCTAAGGAGTCAGATGTCCCCCCAAAATCTGCAGTGCTCAGCTGGAGCCAACATATAGATCAGTGATTATCTTCTCTAGGAAAACATATTGATAACAGTCCTCTTAGGATGTAATCCCTTCACAGATATTACCTTTGATCCAATTCCATCCTCCCCTGAGTTTCTAGTAAAGTCATCTGAAACCCTTGTCAAAGTACAGTTTTCAAGAAGTTAAAAGTGTGACTCTCATACAAATAGAAAGTGAACATGGTGTGCCGGAAGCCAGTCCATCCTTGCTGCTTGACATAGTCGCTGCAGGATAGAAACATCTGCACAGCATATGTTTCAAGGGACCTGGCATATATAGCATACTGTTCTTAATATGTTTGCTCCCCTTAGCGCTGTGTGTTTTAACCAAGGTCACCTCTCCGAGAAAGGTTGTTTCCCCAGGTAGGGATTTTTCCCTGAAGTTAGGGAGGGGATGAAACTCCTTAACTAAGTGCCAGGCGGGTAGTTAATCACTTTAACTACAAACAATCATGCTTAAGCTACATAATCTTTACTCCCTGGAATGGAGATAAGAAACGCCCTAACCTTTGTAATAGAAATTGACAGGATTAAAATCAACTGGTATAAATACAGATGCAACAAGACAATAAACAGCAGAACCTCTCTAGAGATCCAGACCAGAACTTGGCTGGAGATCCTGGCTAGAGATCCTGGCTAGGCTGCTGATCAACTGAACGCTGTCTCCGTGCCGACTCCGTCTACACCTTTGGGAACCCCTGGACCTGCTGGGGTTGGACCCCGGCAATGGTGTCAAAGATGTTATTCAATTTAATTCCTGAGGGAATGAATAAGATGGTAAAGTTCATTCATTCAAAGAGAATTTGGAAGATCTAAATTGTTTTTTCCATTTTTTTCTTTATTGATTAAGGTATTACATATGTGTCCTTATCTCCCCATTGCCCCCCCACCCCACTCCCATTCACAAACTCCCTGGTGTTTGTGTCCATTGGTTAGGCTTGTTCTCTTTCGAAAGTATCTATTTAGGTCCGTTGCCCATTTTTGATTGGGTTGTTTATCTTCCTTTTATTAAGTTGTATGAATTCCCTGTAAATGTTGGAGATTAAACCCTTATTGAAGCCCTAGCTGGTCTGGCTCAGTGGATAGAGCATTGGCCTGTGGACTGAAGGGTCCCAGGTTCATGGCGGGGTTGTGGGCTCAATCCCCAGTGGGGGGCATGCAGGAGGCAGCCAATCAATGTTTCTCTCTCATCATTGATATTTCTATCTCTCTCTACCTCTCACTTCCTCTCTGAAATCAATAAAAATATATTTAAAAAAAGAAAAAACCCTTATCGGAGATAACATTGACAAATATGTTCTCCCATGCAGTGGGCTTTCTCATTGTTTTGTTGATGGTTTCTTTTGCTGTGCAGAAGCTCTTTATTTTTATGTAGTCTCATTTTTTTTTATTTTCTCTTTAGTTTCCATTGCCCTAGGAACTGTATCAGTGAAGATATTGCTTCAGCATATGGCTGAGATTTTGCTGCCTGTGGATTCCTCTAATATTTTTATGGTTTCCCATCTTACGTTTAAGTCCTTTATCCATTTTGAGTTTATTTTTGTGTATGGTGTAAGTTGGTGGTCTAGTTTCATCCTTTTGCATGTATCTGTCCAATTTTCCCAACACCATTTATTGAAGAGACTGTCTTGACTCCATTGTATGCTCTTGCCTCCTTTGTCAAATACTAATTGAGCATAGTGGTTTGGGTCAATTTCTGGGTTCTCTATTCTATTCCATTGGTCTATAAGTCTGGTCTTGTGCCAGTACCAGGCAGTTTTGGGAACAATGGCTTTGTAATACAGCTTGATATCTGGTATTGAAATCCCTCCTCCTTTGTTCTTCTTTCAGAAGATCTAAATTTTCATAAGTATTTGGAATAACATTAGAACAAGATCACTAGGTTAAATATAAAGCTGGCTAATGACCTGAAGAATGATAAATCAGAGCCTTTTGAGTTATCTTTTCTATTACACAGAAATTACTTGCCAAATCTACACATTAACATGTAACTTCACCAAGTCTGGAAACTTTAATTAGTAGTGATGAGTAAGTTGAACAAAGTATATTCTTCTTCCTAAATAGTCCATGATTGGGCCTACTAAATCATGTCCCCTTATAGGTAAAAGGACATATGACCTATATTTTTGGCTTAGTTCTAAGCTTTAAATAATTTTTAACTCCTTGAAGCTTAATTTTATAATAGACAGTGTGCAAATCTCATTAATCTCAGAAGCTAGATAATCTTCCTCTCATATTTTAAAAAACTGGACTGCCCATATAAAATGTTGACCCTTGCCTTGACTGATCAGCAAGAGGAATGGTTTGAGGAAAGAGAAGAAATTACTGATTAGAAAGGCCATTTAGATGGCAATGGGAAGCAACTAACCCTGCTAACCCTGGCCATCTGCTGGTCTTCCAGACCTCACTATGTTACACTGAAGTCTGGAGTTCAGAGGAGGAAGTCGTGTTCACCTCTCTCTGAGTCAGAAAAACCACCTAAATATAGTTCCCTTGAGATGTAACTACTAGAGTCAGAAATCCAAATGCATACCCTGCAGAAGTAGCAGTTCTTCAGGTGGATAAGGATAAAGACTACCCTTTGAGTTTGTAACAAAAATAAGCTTCAAGGTCCCCTAGAAGAGAGCAGGTGGCTAAAACAGTTAATTTAGCCCTCCAGGGGATGACTGTCCAAGAAATTGTGGGTGGTGCAACCAGTTTCTCATGGGACCAGGAGCAGTTAACTACCTCATCTAGAACCTTCCTTAGAGAGAAGAACCCTGTATCTTACAGTGAGTGTTCAGCAAAAAAAATATTTCCCTCCTCTTGGCTTTCACACCGTCTTTTTGCATGTGATTTTGTAAAGTATTTTCTGTTAAGGATAAGAAGAGTCAGAAAAAGATTTTTCACACAAAGACACAGAGTTATACCATGGATCATGGTTAAGACAGACATGAAAAATCCGTGGTTAGGTATATAAAACTGGAAAATACGATCAGATTGGTGGGACAAATGAATTTTATCTCTATTAACTCTTGTGCTGGGTTGGGGTGGTTTGAGTATGAAAGATACCTTGTGACTTCTTAAAAGTAAGAATCAAGCCCTGGCCGGTTTGGCTCTGTGGATAGAGCATCGACCTGTGGACTGAGGGGTCCCAGGTTCGATTCCAGTCAGGGGCATGTGCCTTGGTTGCGGGCACATCCCCAGTGGGAGGTGTGCAGGAGGCAGCTGATCAATGTTTCTCTCTCATCAATGTTTCTAGCTCTCTATCCCTCTCCCTTCCTCTCTGTAAAAAAATCAATAAAATATATATTTTTTAAAAAAAAGTAAGAACCAAAACCACAATGAGATACCACTTCACATCCACTTGGATGCCTATAATCAAAACATGGAAAGTAATAAGTATTGGGGAGGATGTAGAGAAATTAAAACCCTGATGCATTGCTGGTGAGTATATGTAATGGTGTAGCCACTGTGCATTTTCTCAAAAAGCTAAACACAGAATTTCCATAGCAATTCTACTCCTAGGTATAGACCCAAAAATGTTGAAAACAGGTTCTAAAATAAATACCTAAACACATATGTTCACAGTAACACTATCCACAATAGCCAAAAAGGTGAAAACAAACCAAGTATCTATCAACAGATGAATAGATAGGCAAACTGGTGTACACACACACACACACACACACACACACACGCACACACACAATAGAATGGAATGGAATAGTATCCTATCTAATAAAAGAGAAACATGGTAATTAGCGTACGACTGCTACCCTTCCCATTGGCTAATCAGCGAGATATGCAAACTAACTGCCAGCCAAGATGGCGGCCGGCAGCCAGGCAGCTTAAAGCAAAAATGAGGCTTGCTTGCTTCAGTGACGGAGGACTCCAACGTTCCCCGCCTGCCGCTGCCGGCCTCTGAGCTCCTGAAGCAACAGCCCCAAAAGATACAATGTTTCAATTATAGAAGCTAAAAGATGGCGGTTAATTTGCATATACCAGCGGCGAGCGAAGACTGACGACAACATGGAGGCCAAGCGGTACAGAAGGGAGCCCAGTAGAGGCCGCGAGGGCAGAAACGGAGCCGCAGCCGCTGGGAGCGGGAGGGGCAGTGGCTTGGAGGGGAAGGGGCAGCGACTGGGAGCGGGAGGGCAAGCCCAGCTGCAGGGGCTTGAAGCGGGAGCGAAGCCCGCCTCAGCGAGTTTCGCTCCCTTCTCTGCTTTGCTCCAGCCACAGGAAGCCCTATTCTTGCAGGAATATTCCTGCAACGGGCCCCTAGTCTATATATATAAAAGCCTAAGCGACCATTCAGGCTGAACAACTGGAACGACCGGTCATTATGATGCACCCTGACCACTAGGGGGCAGATGCGCAATGCATTAGCTGCCCCCAGCCTGCAGGCCCCGATCACCAATGGGGCCTACCGGCCAACCCCCTGGTCCCTCCCCTGGCCGGCAGGCCCCGAGGCTGGGACAGGGAACCAGGGGTGGGTGGCGGCAGACGCGGTCCCTTTCCCAGGGGGGCTGAGGGGTGGCTACCTCCTCAGGGCTGGTGGCCAACCTCCTGAGTCCCTCCCCCTGTCCCTCCCCTAGGACAGCAGGCCCCATCGGCCTGCTGCCCACCCGCTATGGTGGCAGTTGGCCCCTCCCTCCAGCTGGCAGGTTTTGATCGCCCAATCAGGGCCAGGCCCCAGGCTCAGACAGGGAACCAGGGGTGGCGGCAGACACTGGCAGCAAGGTAAGGAGGAAGAAGGGAGGCAGGAAGGGGGGGGAACCTGATCGGCCCTGATCACCAGCCAGGCCTAGGGAACCCACCCATGCACGAATTTCGTGCACCAGGCCTCTAGTTCAGCTATAAAAAAAGAATGAAGTATTGATATATCCTACAATGTGGATGACCCTGGAAACATGCTAAGTAAAAGAAGCCAGACACAAAAGGTCACGTGTTATATAATTCCATTTATATGAAATATCAGGAACAGGTAAATCTATGGAGACAGAGATCAGACTGGTGGCTGCCAGGGGCTGAGGGGAAGAAGGAATGCAGAGTAATTAATGAGTATCAGGTTTTACATAGTGGAAATGAAAATGTTTTGGAACTAGATAAAGATAGTATATTCAAAACACTGTGGATGTACTAAATGCTATTTGAACTGTACACTTGAAAAATGGTTTAATTTTAAGTTATTTGAATTTCACCTCAATAAGTAAAAAAAGAAGACACTGGAAATACCAACAATTACAATAATAGCATAGATTTCAAACAGTAAAGCCTGAGTTTACAGAGTGGCCTTCAAAATGTGAACATATGCAGAGTAAACTAGAGTTTGGACAGAAGAGGGAGCAAGAAACACACAGACATACAGAATTCACATTTCCAAAAAAAAAAGATTCAGAAAATACATTGATTTTTTTTCCCCCAGAATCATGTCATTATTCTTCTCCTTGGATGAATTCTCTCCTTTAAAAATAGAAGGTAATAAAAAAAAAATTCTTCAATACCAAGAAAGAAATATTGAAGACTCAGAATTTACAGCATAAAGGCTTTTCTGAGATCATTCGGTCCAACTGCTCTCATTTTGCAGATGGGAAACCAAGACTGAGAGAGAGAACAGCCTTTCCCAAGGTCACAGGGCCAGCGGGGGCCAGCACCAGCCCAGGGTTGTTGGCAACTGTTTTCCATGACAGAAGCTCCAACCATGTTCTCTGGGGTGTTGTGTTGGGGGTTTTTTTCTGTGTTTTTCTCTTAAATCTCATACCTAAAATATTTCCAGGCCTGTAGCAAATCAGTGTCAGCCACCTCCTCCTCAGCTTTTCAGCATTCACATGCAAGGAAAAGTAAGTTAAAATTAACATCTCTAGAGCAGCCTTAAATGGAAAAGCCCAAATATGCAGCCTCGCGTGTGTAAGAAGTCAGCAGATGGCACACTCTGCCTTGTTCCTGGGGAAGGGAATGGGTGATTAAGAGACTCTATGTGCATTCTACATGCCAACTAAAGTCACCACATCCTTTGAGAGTCAAACCAAAGAACCTGAACTCTTATCCAAGATGCCATCTTCCAGATCATTCCTCCCAGACCTCATCTTAACATATCCGAGAGCTGAGTAAGCAATTTTCCTAAATAAAGACCATTCTCCCCTAAGGCCAGCTGTCTAAATAACACTTTTTTTACCCAACTGCATATATATGCCTTGGGACTTTTGAACTTGCTGGTGCAATCCTTTCTTTCCTTGATTTCTTCCTCCACACATCAGTTACCAGGATGGGTCATTTTTTTGTGGGGCCTCCTCAAAAAGCAGAGTCTACAGTAGACACCCTACAGATAATTCAACTCAAGGCTATAATGCAGTAAGTGGCTGTCACAGCCAGAACTTAAGCCGAAAGCTTCCTACTCCAAGACTGCTACCACAAACTGAATGCCAGCACCCAATACATCACTATTTAATTTTACTAAAACGGGCCACTTGTCTCCATCCAATTTTTATAGTTCCTAAAATATAATTTTCTGATTAAATGTGGATTTATGTTTTAGCCATTAAGAACGCCTAATACAGTGCAACGTCGTGCCAGAAAGGCCTCTCTCCCCTAATTATTTAATTTCAAATAAAATTGGGATTAAGAGTGTGGGCTCTGGAGTAAGAATATGCATGTTCCGATTTTGGCATCACTTATTATCTGTGTGGTCTTAGGCACCCTAAATAACCTCCTTCGACCTCAGTTTGCTCATCTATAAAATGGCATAATAATGAGCACCTACCTCTGAAAGCCATTATGAGAAAAAAATGAAGTATAAAATTTGAAGCACATATATGAGTTTCTGGCATATTCTAAGAGTTCAATAAATATTATCCATTGTTACCCTTCTCCGAAAGGTGGCATATTAATCAATCTTCAATCATGAAGAAGAACCTATCTCTAGTCAGAAGTAAACCACTGTTAATATTTTGGGGCAACCGCTTCGAGGAACACCTCATACCCTGACCTCTCTTCTGAACTTCCACGGGCTCAGAAATGATTCGCTAGTTGAAGGGCCTGATCTAGAGCCCTATGCAGACCTTATTCCCTCACTAATAGCCTCTAAAAACCTCTGCTTTAATATCTCTAGCAGCAGGAAGATCACCATTTCCCCAGGCTGCCCATGTCATTTTTGGATGTCTCATGGCCTCCATACCCTCTGGTTCTACCTCTGCCCTATGGGGCCACCCAGCAGAAGGCCCCCACTCCTTCCATATACTTAGCTCTTCAGACACGTAAAGACACCATCATGTTTCTAGGCTGAAGAGGCCCATGGTCCTAAACTGTTAACCCAGGACCTGCTTTAAAGTCCCCTCCACAGGAACCCCTGCTTGCTAACAGACTGCAGAACCACCCAATACCTCGAAGGAAGTCTGTCCAACCCTGAGGAGAAGCCAGAAAAGAATGTATAGAAGATAAGGGGAGCAGGTCTTTTCTTCTTTCCTGTCCCTGTCATTCTATGATTTTGAGAATTTCCGAGACATGGCATCAGCTTTTTTCAAACATTTCCTGAGTTGGATGAAATGTCAATGATCTTTTAATCATACCCTGATTAAGCAACGTATGCTTCCATTTTACTTTAGGAAGGGAAGAGAGAGAAAACAGAGTGTGCAGTGAGCACTCTGTGTCTAGCTCCATGTTGTCTACACATTATTTCATTTATATAAACAACAAATGTAAGGGGCATTCTAATTATAGTCTCCATTTTAAAGATGAGGAAACAGACTCAGGAAGGTCTAGCATCTTGTAATTAGAGTGGTTGAGCCAGGATATGAACTCATGCAATCCCACTTCAAGCTCCTTGTGCTTTCTCTGTACCAGACATGTCTTCCAGGATCCATCACATGTGCTCAAGGAATCAGCTGCTGCACAAACTATTTACTCACACTGAGCCTGCAATCACTGGCCTTGACTGCACTCCACCAAACTGCCATAACAATAAAGTATCTTCCTAGATCAGGCCTCAGCAGAGATATGAGCCAAATCTCACCACTGACTGTGTGTCAAGTTTTACCGGAACACAGCTACACCCATTTTTTTTTCCATATTGTCTTTGGCTGTTTACATATCGCAATGGCAGAGTTAAGGAGTTGCAATAGAGACTGTGTGGTCTACAACATGTAAAATATTTACTAGGTGGCTCTTAACATAAAAAGTTTGTTGGCTCCTGCTCTAGACCTATATTGTGCTGGAAAATAACTCATCCCCGGGGAAAATCCTAAAGCCACTATGTGAGAGGAACAGTGGGATCATAATTCTTTTAAAATAATGTTATTTCTCTCACTGGATATTTCTTAAATACATGTCTATGAGTCAGTACTTTTTCCACATTAACCATAATCCACTTTTCTAGGATAGGCTATACCACCTCAGAACTATTGTGATGCCTGTTTTAATCTCCATTTTTATATGGTAATTCTTTAACTACCATAAGAGTTGGTGTGTGGTCAGTGGGTTTCCATTTTCCAACATTCAGGGATGTTACCCCTCTCAAATTGTGCAGCTTTGGTAGAACTTTTGGTCAAGGTGCTCTGTCCTCCTCCAACCAAAAGTGAGCCCATTAGGATCCCTTCTCCCACAATTTCACATCTTAGGTATAATGATTCAGGAACAGAAATATAGTGAGAGTTGATCCGTACTTGCAGCAGTGCTGTTTCAAGACTCTTGATTCCTGCTGCTCTGCAAATCATCCTTTCCAAGCCTGGTTCTTTGCTTTTCCTTCCAGCCTGTAAATTCTTTTTTAAATTAAATTGGCCAGATCAGTGTCTATCACTTGTAACCAGACCCATTTGATACAGCAGGTCCAGAACAATCTGTAGGATAGAAGAATGTGTCTCTAAGGAATTTGGTTCCATCTGAACAAATTAGGATTAGGGGAAGAAGTTCTTGATTGAACCTATAAAACCTAGAAGTTATTGAATTCAAACTTTTAAATGCAAAATCATATAAAATAACAAGAATATCAACATAATTTCAGATATTTTAAATTAATACCAATGGTTAATGTACAGTGAATTCTTATTGCTAATGTAATTTTATTACTCCAGAACTAATAGCTGATTTCTTCGTGACAACATGGTACCTTTAGTATTAAGCATTAGACTGCCTTCCCAGTGGCTTCCACATGGGGATATTTGCTAGGTTGTGATGGCAACGGCACAGGTGAGGCCCTTTAATGCCTCCAACATGTAACTGACAAGATAGCAAAGCACAGCTCAGCTCTGCTGATTCCTGACACTCAGGATGCTGGAGAGCTTGGAATGTTGGAGAGCCTAGGAACCAAATGACCCAGGAAATCAATAAAAATTAACACAAAGACTCCAGGCCCATGAAGTCTGCCTGCCATCTCCAGGCAGATGAACCCACAAAAAACTCTGATCTCAACATCAAAAGGCCTGCCAGGCAATGAGAAAGCCTGAGTCCCCATAGGACAGAGGAAATGAAAAATAGTCGGCATGAGTAGAATGCAAGTAAGGACTCACAAGGTCAGTTAGTCCACCAACTATCTGATGAAGGCACCCCCTCACACAGACAAAAGAAAATCCTGAAAAATGGATGTAACTAGAGATGCAGTTGAATACCATCAGTAATGGTGAGCTCATTAACTTTCAGGCAGCTTACCTCATTTTTAGACACACTAATTGTTAGAAACATCCAATGATGCACATTTAAATGAAGCCATGCAAAACGGTGCTGCTACCTCTTCCCTGTGGCCATCCTTTACATCTATCTTGATCACAGTTATCATATCCCACCTACATCTTCTGAACTCCTAACCTAACACCGCAGATGCTCCAGAACATTTTTCATGTAGTGTGGAATCCCTGCCTATAGAGGTCAATCAGGTCCTGGCAGGAAAGAGTTGACACACTCAAATTTGGTAACTTGAGAGCAGTTTAATAAAGGTAGCACTTACAAAAGTGAGAGCAGAGTGTAAGGAAACTGGGATTGTGCAATACCCCAGGGGTATTACCACTCTAGGCTTGAAGGAACGAAGAAAGCTATTGTGTGTGTGTGTGTGTGTGTGTGTGTAATATATTTTTATTGATTTCAGAGAAGAAGGGAGAGGGAGAGAGAGAGAGAAACATCAATGATGAGAGAGAACCATGGATCAGCTGCCTTCTGCACACCCCACACTGGGGACCAAGCCCGCAACCCAGGCATGCGCCCTTGACTGGAATCGAACCCGGGACCCTTCAGTCTGCAGGCTGATGCTCTATCCACTGAGCCAAACCAGCTAGAGCGAGGAAAGCAGTTAAGAAGAATGTGGAGATAGGGCAAGCTAAGTAAAAAGGGTTGCCTGATGGGAGCTGCGATCTTCAGTTATAAATGGTACCCTCACAGGAAAGTAACTACTGGAACAAATAACCCTCCATCATTCTTCTCTTTGACTCTAATCTTCTGTCAGAGCTCTCCATTGGCCAAACACAACTGGAAGCTTGAATGAAAGAATCCCATCAATGCAATTTGTACAAGTTAGACTCCTGAGGCAGACAACAGGATGGTGAGTAGGTCTGAGGGGCAAATGGAAATACCCAGCACAGAGGACATCTCATGTCTTGTCCAGTAACAATATCTCAGTTTTCTACTTGGGAGCCACTTCCCTCCCACCCTCCTGTCATGCTGTTTGAGCCAGTTTATTGCTCCTCTGCCTCCAGGAGAGGTCATATGACTTGGGACTCAGGCCTGCTCAATCAGAGTACCACAACCTTTTGATCATAGTGATTGGCTAAGACATAAGCATATAACCCAACTAGCGACGATGTGAAGCAATCTCTGTACTTCTGTAGAAGAGGCATGTTCTCCTTTTCTCTGGATTGGAGGATATTGGCCTAGAACTCCTAGAAGCCTCTTGCCCTGCAATGGAAGAGCCTGGATAAAAGGAAAGTCAACTCAGAGAACGGCAGAGCCAAGAGAGAAAGACTAGACCGTGATAATGTTGTTTGAGTTGTATACAACTGTGCCTAAAACCTACCTATGTGTCCCAACTTGAAATTTCAATGGTATTATAAAGATAAGATCCTATAATACAAAGAGCACTGGTGAGCTATAAGTTCAAACCCTGGTTCTATCACCTTCTAACTAGACAACATTGGGAAGACACTTCACGATCTTCAAGGCCCGTGACTTTAAAACAGGGAATTGTAATGCCCTGCCACCCTCCTGTGAACACTAAACAAGATCACATATTTAAAACTCCTTTGTAAACTGTAAGGCACTGTGCAAATGCTACAGATTCTTCCGCAGGTCATCCCCACCTTCAGATGTACCACCCTCAGGACATTGGTAACACAGTGTTCCACAGTCAGGGGCACACAACATTCTAAAATTATTTCCAAGGCTGAGTAATGACATATTGGATAGCAGCTGTCAAGAGCGATGGCTATCTCAGCATTGCCAAATAGAAAAAAAGAAAGGAAGAAATTGACAAAATTGACTTTACTTTAAAGAGACAGGCTGGAATCAGAAACAGAATAATGAGAACATTTTTGCTGAATTAAAAACTATGTCTAAGGCAAAGTCATGGCAGAGAGATGAGAAACAGGCAAAACTAAAGAAAAGTGACCCAGGGGCACTGTAATTCAAGCTGTAATGGCACAGCTGGGTAGCAATGGAGTCAAAATCAAAAACCATGGAACAGACAAGATGGAGTGCTTCCCTAAGGACAAAGAACTATTGAAAGGAAAAGGCCACACTTACAACCACAAAATACTGGGAAAGAATAAAGGCAAAGAAGCCAGCAAGTGAGATAGCAAACTCAGGCTCAAAAAACCAGAAAGATATCAAAGATCTGGTAGCCAAAGCTGACCCTGATGATAAGCAGGGAATCTGTGAGCACTTCCCCAAGTGGCTAAACCCCATGTGGAAATCAAAACTGGAATGGGAAAAATCCAAAACACAGCTAGGAAAATGTCTTACCACAGAGGCAAAAGAGAAAAACATATGTGCAAAATGTTTCAACATGCTCGTCAGTAGCTCTTGCCTCACAGACATGAATACCAGGCATGGGTGAAGCGCTTAGCTTTTTGCTGGTCCAGCAGCTCAATGCTACTATAAACTAAAAACAAAGAGCAAAGGAAAATTAACTTGAATTTATTCTCACTATGCCAAATGCACCGTACCAAAACTACCAATGGGCGAAAAACTAAAAGAAGTGATGGATAAAGTCTAAAGAAAAATAAAATCTTTCTTGTCCAATTTAAGAAAGAATACATTTCTTGTAAACTGCTCAAAAGAAATACATGTCAAAATTGATTTTCATCTGCCATGAACGCAGGACTGTGCTGACTGCTATGCAGCACAGGAAATGAGAGCAATCCAGTCCTTTCTCTTGTACAGTTAACAATCCAGTTAGAAAAGAAAATCCTACCGGATGAAACAGAGAGAGTTGGAAAGCATCGCTCCCACACTTACAACAAGAAACAGACTGGGAAAACTACAAGTTACCTTTCTCATGAACCCATCAGAAAGCTGAGATCACAGAACCAACGAGTAACCTAAAATCTGAGAAAGACAGGCATCCACAGTGAGAAGCCGGACCCAAGCTTTTGCTTAGCTGGGACAGACATTTCTGGATACCATATAAGCCACTGAGAGGAATTTAGCTCAAAACTCTTAACACGATTGCGAAAGGCTAACTGTAGGCTAGCTAAGGGCTGTTCAGAAATAGCGGAAGCTGGGTGAGGTATCTGGGAACTTCCTGTACTATTTCTGCAACTATTCTGTAAGTCTAAAATTATTTAAAGCAGAAACTGTTTTGGGACTCATGAGCATTATTGAATGTGGACAGAGGCAAACAAAAAACCATCCCATGAGAGGCCTCTCATCCCAGGCACGCATGGGACTCTCACCAGAGACATGTTCATGAAAATGAACTTACTCACAAAAATATGGGGGGAAAGGGAATTCGAGCGACTAAATCAGTCCATAGACCCAAGAAGAAGTTCTCCCACCCGAAAAACCGTAAGTACTAGTATATTTATTTTGCATTTCTAGATATTATAACTGAGTTTTACTTCATATGAATGAAACTAAATCCAGAAGAAAGCTATGGGATGCATGAAGCAGTAGGAATCAGTAAGAACATATTTTGGTAAATTTAAATAAGAACTGACTACAAAAACAATGAGGATGGGGGTTAGAAAGATATGGGAACTCGCTGTTCTTTCTACTCAGTTCTGCTGTGAACCTCAAACTGCTCTAGAAAATAAAGTCTATGTTTTTTTAAAAAAAATGATGATGATATCTTATTTGTACTGAAAAACAAAATATAATTAAATTACTACATTTAAAAAGCACATTGAGCCGAAACCGGTTTGGCTCAGTGGATAGAGCGTCGGCCTGTGGACTGAAAGGTCCCAGGTTCGATTCCGGTCAAGGGCATGTACCTGGGTTGCGGGCACATCCCCAGTGGGGAGTGTGCAGGAGGCAGCTGGTCGATGTTTCTCTCTCATCGATGTTTCTAACTCTCTATCTCTCTCCTTTCCTCTCTGTAAAAACTCAATAAAATATATTAAAAAAAAAAAAAAAAAAAAAAAAAAAAAAAAAAAAAAAAAAATAAAAAGCACATTGAAATATAAAATAAATAAATCACACAAAAAATACTGAAATAAACCCTGATCTAGTAAAATAAGTAAATAAATAAATCACAGAAGATGTAAAAGCTGCTTACAGGCAGACAATGGAAGGAATAGTTGTAGAAAGTTAAAGCTTTCTAGCAGCCAGACAGCTCTGGTGGGGCGGAGGGAGGTGTTGGAGGTGGATGAATTGAGCAAAAAAGGAAAAAAGAGAGAAACATGGACAAGTGTGATAATTGGGGCTGAGAGAGAGTAGGGGTGAAGGTGGAAGAGGGCAGAGAGGGGATAAATGGTGATGGAAAAATAAAATTAAAGTATTCTAAAACTACTAGTCTTGTTCAAGGGAAAGATGAAAATACTGATTTACTTTAGACCTTGTTTAAAAATATATGATTAAGTACTTACATTTAAAAAATCAAGTTCTGGTTCAAGATGGCACCATAAGACGGCCCTGAAGTCATCCCACAGACAATATGGCATCTACAACTATATATCAAACAGCTTCATCTGAAAACAATCTAAAAGCATGAGAAGGCCCCCATGCACGGTTGAAGAGCCTGGGGCACAATCTCACTGTAAACCCCATTCCTAGTGTAGCCACCCCAGTCAGGAGGGAACTCAAAACACAGAGCTTCTCCCTGAGGTGCAAAGACTCTGAAACCCACATGAGGCACCCACACTTTTAAAACATGCATTTGAGAGATGAGCCCCAAAAACATTTAGCTTTGGAAACCAAGAGGAGTTCGGATCCACAAGCCCCACAAAACTATAACAGAGAAACAGCAGTTGAAGGCCTCTGGCTTGGACTTACCTACCCCCAGGGTCCTGCGCTGAATCAGCCGATTGGAGGAGAGGAGGGTGCCAAAATTTTGTATGGGAGAGGCTTGTTTGCTTGTCTTAGAACTTCAGCCTGAGGAGCAGGCATCTGATTTGACACACACCTGGAGGTTTGTTGGGGTTCTCTCTAAGGACAGAGACTGGTGGGTGCCATCTCAACAACATGTCCTCTGCCTTGCTCCAGCTGGTGGGCACCATCTTCTCACTCCAGAGCACAATCTCTTGGAGGGGGCTTTTACATATGGTTGGTGCCCCAGTCTTTATGGCTGTTGCCCAAAAGATGCCCCTTGATAGCCTGGCTCTGGCTCTGGTGGCAATTCCCCATTGGCTTATAAAGAAGCCAAAGCTTAGAAAGATAGTAACATGCCAAGGTCTCAGAGTTAGTAATGGACATTGGTGGGAACTTGGGCAGCCTACCCCAGGAGCTCAGCCTTCTAATGGTAAATACAATAATTAGTGAGAGGCCTTAAAATGAGCACTTTCTTTTAATTTGCGATTTCCCCTTGTGCCGTTAATCCTAATTTACCTCAAGAAGTTAATAATGGGCATTTTCAAGAATTTATCTACAAAATATTAATTTCAGTTTAGAAGTAGGATTAAAGATGAATCTTTCTTTCTTTCTTTTTCACACAGGAAGTATATTTAGAAGACTGTTCAAGAAGGCCGCGTTAGCAGGTTTCCCCCTATGGAGGGTTCAATGGTGGGTGAGCAGAGCAGGACTGGGGACAGACCACGGGTTCTTGAGAGCCTCATGCAGAGTGGGGTAGAATCCGCCAGGGGCTCTTACACATCAAACCTTTTCTTTTCTTCTTCTTCCAGGATCCAGCTTTATAAACAAGCTTGTTGCCTCTGAGTATAGGGTCTTCTCATCAACATTCAAAATTCTACAGGAAATAAACTTTCCTTCCTTCAACTTTATCAAGTTGGCTATTTATCACAACAGAACAAAGGGGGACAGTTCTTTTAAAACCGATGCTGACATTGGCAGTCCTGACAATTAATTCCCCGGCTGTAATCACAGACATACCAACAGCAGCGTCAATCATGGCTGCGACGGCACCCACCTGCGCAAAGGACGCCCGGGACTCCTGGCAGACAAGGACTTCCCCGAAACAAGCCCATGGCCTTTTTTTCAACATCATTATGGAACATCACATATTCAGAGCCGTGCCATCCTCCAGTGAAGAGCCAGGCCTCTGAGATTTCTGTCTTCTTTTATAAGACTGTAGGGAAGTCAGCACGAATAAAGGTTGTGAAGTCTTGACACCTCTGAGTTAGTTTACAATTTATAGGAAGGTGAACGTGTCCAGGAGCCACCGTCACATTTCTTCATGAACTGGTCAAAGAGGCGTCTTACGCCCTTGCTGCAGCTGGAGTTGGGGAGAGGATGTCCTTACGAATGGCCTTTCTCAGAAGAAAATGACCTGGGCGCAGGTCCTGGGCTCCTCTCCTGCCGGCACGTGGCCTCCCCGCAGCCGCACGGTGCCCGCGGGGTGCACAGGTGTGCAAAGCAGCTCCTCAGCCAGGATGCGAGGGCTCGCGAGAATCCGGGGCACGCGCGCGAGAACAGAGTGGGAGGTTGGGGGGGACGAATACAAGAGAATCTGCCCGAGAATCCAGCCAGACCCGCACCCTGACCCACCCACCTGCTGAAGCACCGCCCCTTCCTACTGACAAGGGCGGAGCCTGCACGGAGGCCACGTGCCTCTGGGGGGCGTGGCCCCGAGGGGCGAAGGCCCCTCCCACTGCGTCTCAAAGTTTGCAATTCTTTTGCTTGTCTATAGACACATGAATCACTTTGGTATTTTATTTTTTTTTATTTTTTTTATTTTTTATATTTTTATTTTTTTCTTTTTTTTTTCTTTTTCTTTTTTTTTTTTAAATTTATTGCTTAAAGTATTACAAAGGGTATTACATATGTGTCCATTTTATCCCCCCGCCCTAGACAGTCCCCTAGCACTTTGGTATTTTAAAAAGAGGATTTTGATATTAGAAATAGAATTAATATATTAAGGAGCCTTTCAGTTCTAGCATTCTCTGGCTCCACAGAAGGAAAACATTGGATTTTAACTTACATTAAATCCAAACTAATACGAGCTTGTTGAGATTGACGTTTTTAAAGCTATTAGATTTTATAGTCATCATTATCTGATTGTCCTGTCTGCGTTGCTTATAAAAATAAAGAATAGTCGCTAATGATGTCCCAACCTACCCCCGCTTGCTTTTTGCTTTGCAAACTTTCCCTCATCTCTCCATTTTCATCCCTTTTAAGAAGTGTTTCGGCCCATCAGTCTGGCTTCTGTGGCTGTCTTCGGACTTCCATAGGATCCAAGGCACACCTGACTCTAACCCTTAACCACACTGGATATGTTGCTTTACCTGCTTTCCAATTATTATTATTATTTATTAATTAATTTTTATTGTTGAAAATATTACATATGCCTTCCTTCCCCCCTCCCCCATTGATTCCCTCCAACCTGCCCCTGCCCCAGGCCTTCAGTACCCTATTGTCTGTGTCCATGGTTTATACATATATGCATACAAGGTCTTTGGTTGATTATCTCCAACCCACCCACCTTTCCAATTAGAATGAAAGCTCCCTGAGGCCAGAAGCTAACTTTTTCTTTTTTAAAATCTTCACTGTTGAAAGTATTACATATGTCCCCTTTTTTCCCCATTGACCCCTTCTAGCCGGGAGCCACACCCGACCCCAGGCTTTGACCACATGAGGCTAATTTTTTTAATATATTTTTTATTGTTGATAGTATTACAGATATCTCCCAATCCCCCCCCCCCTTACCCCTTTCCTCCCAGTTCCTACCCCCCACCCCACGTCTTCACTACCCTGTTGCCCATGTCCATGGGCTATGCATATAAGTATATAAGTCTTTGGTTTATCGCTTCTCGTTGCACCCCTCCCCCCCCCATAACCCCACATCAAGGTATGTCAGTCAGTTCCATACCTCCTTCGGGTCTTATTTTGTTCTTTAGAGTCCACAAATAAGTGAAATATTGTAATATTTGTCTTTCTCAGATTAGCTTATTTCACTTAGGATAATCTTTTCCAGGTCCATCCATGCTGTCCCAAAGGGTAAGAGATGAGGCTAATTCTTAATAAGATTTTTGTTTTCCTAGGTCCTAGCAAAATGTATTTGTGAATGAAAGAAGGTTACACACTCCTTAAAATTAAAACAGAAGGTATCTCATTTTTTTAATAAGATTCTGTACCCACTTCCCAATTGAGCGGGGGGGGGTTCCCCCAAAAAGGGACAGGATAGAGACTTGGGCCAGGGAATGGAAAAACGCCAGGTGGCCAGATGTCAAAACCACTATTATGCATGTGCAGTTGATCAAGGTTTGGCCACTAAATTATTTTCCTTGGGGTGGTAGTAGTGAGCAACACCACAATCTTGACCCCATAGCACAGGCACACACTGAGATAGCTGCCAAGCGGCCCGACAGAAGGAGAATTCCACACGGAAAATCCCATCACCCAAACCCTTCACTAGCCTTTTCATGCAAGCCCACCTTTTCAAAAAGCCCAAATTTTCACTCAAGCCTGCTTTATCTCCGGTTCATTAAAGCAGCCAACCTGAACCAGGCCCTGGATCAGCTCAGAGGACCTTTCTCTCCTCTGTGCTGCCTGCCTGCCTTGTGTTTGAGCATAAGCTTAATAAAATCAGTCTAGAAATGTCTCTCAGTTTTCTTCTCGATTTTTGTCTTGGGGAACCTAAGAACACCAATGATGGTAACAATACCAAGCAGTTCACTTGACAACAGCTGAGTGTCCTACAATTCAACTCAATTCTGACACTGTCTATCTACCTCAAGACAGCATCAGATCCTGTAAATGAAGGGCTCAGTTTTACAAGACTGACCCCAATTGAAAGTCCAATTGAAAGTCCAGGTTATCACCTGTACTTCTACCTACTGGTTATAGATTGGAGATTCCAATGTCCCCCATTTTTTAATTTTTTTCCTTTATTGATGAATGTATTGCATGTGTCCTTATCACCACATTGCCCACCCACCCACCCACCCACCCCCAACACTCATGCCCTCACCCTCCTATTGTCTTTGTCCATTGGTTAGGCTTATATGCATGCATACAAGTCCTTTGGTTGATCTCTCCCCCTTCCCCCACCCTCCTCCACCTTCCCTCTGAGGTTTGACGGTCTGATCGATGCTTCTCTGTCTCTGGATCTGTTTTTCTTCATCAGTTTATGTTGTTCATTATATTCCATAAATGAGTGAGATCATGTGGTATTTTTCTCTGACTGGCTTATTTCGCTTAGCATAACGCTCTCCAGTTCCATCCATGCTATTGCAAATGGTAAGAACTCCTTCTTGTTTACCGAAGTGTGGTATTCCATTGTGTAGATGTACCACAGTTTTCTAATCCACTCATCTGCTGATGGGCACTTAGGCTGTTTCCAAATCTTAGCATGGTTAATTGTGCTGCTATGAACATAGGGATACATATATCCTTTCTGATTGGTGTTTCTGGTTTCTTGGGATACCAATGTCCCCTTTTGGGGTTTAATTAATTTGCTAGAGGGGCTCACAGAACTCAGAGAAACTTCTGATTTACTAGATTACTGATTTATTATGAAAGGATATAACCAGGAGCAGCCAGATGGCAGAGATGCAAAGGGCAAGGTGGGTGGGAAGGAGCATGGAACTTCCATGCTCTCTGGGATCACACCACTCTCTCTCTGAATCTCCACATGTTCACCAACCTGAAAGCTCTCCAAACCCCATCCTTTGGGTTTTTGTGGAGGCTTCATAATATAGGCATGATCGATTAAATCATTGGCCACGTGCCTTGATGATGGAAGTCAATCTCCAGCGCTTCTCCCCTACTGGGAAAGGAGTGGGGGGACTGAAACTTTCAACCTTCTAATCACAGGCAACTAGACACCCTCAGGAAATTTCCAAAACTCATTTCATTAACATAACAAAAGACACGTTTACTTCTCTGTTACAAACAATCCCAAGGGTTTTAGGAGCTCTGTGAAGGAGAAAAAGAACAAATATATATTTCTTATTATAAATCACAATATCACACTTAATAATTACCATCACCATGAAGAACATAAATGTTTTTAAATCTTTATGGTCACGTTTTTAAGCTGTTCTGAATTTCAGATCATTTCTAAATGAATTTCTTTTTAAATTAAGAGATAGTTCATTGACATTTCCTGAGCATTCTGCAAATTCTAAGAATGTGTGCAGTCACCATGGTTTTGTTACCTGACTGTAATATGGCTTAATGTTGTTTTGAAAAATTTATCTGTATCTGTCCTAGTTGCATTCATTGTGCTAACAGAAATACCCTACATGAATTTTCTGCTTCCAAAGTTAATTTGGCAAACATCTGCTACTAGAAAATGGTCCAGATGGTTTTTGACATGTAGTGATAATAAATAAGTGGTCCTTTTCACATAGTGCATGGTGTTTGCTGTAGTTTTCTATTAAAGGGATGTGGTTTTTAAAGGGGGGGGAAATCACTTAATTTCATGGCCACCCAAGGCACATGGAAACATATGTGACTCATGTGTCTAAATGCCAGACCACTTTTTATAGATTTAAATGGGGACACATTGCCAGGAATATCTCATATGTTACTGACTCATGTCTCTTTCTGATATTTTAATATCACCACATGTTTTACACATATTATTTCATTTAATCTTTTCAACAATCCTATGGAGTAGGTATTATCATCTCTATTTCTAGATAAGAAGTAGCCCAAGGTTATTATATTAGTAAGTGATAGAGCATCTGACACCAACGCCTATGTTCCTAATCCTGATATCCACACACTCTCCACACCAATGGTTTCTGAGTTTTATTTTCTTCCCCTGCAAAGTTGCACAAAGGCACCTCGCCCCACCTCTGAAGCCCACTGTCACCTCAGATAGAGGGGCACATTTGTGCCCACCCTCCAAGATCTCAGGCACAGAAGACCTCTACTGGAGTGCAGATACTGTCTCTCTCACCCAATCCAGTGTCCCTCTTTAACATCCAAATAGCAACTTATCCCCGTACCTCACAGGACATCTGAGATCCCTCTCTCCCTGCAATGGAACAGAGGACTAACTCTGAAAACTCTGCATGCTCCTCCCCAAGGAGCTCAGGTTTTCATCTTCCTTTTGCCAAAACCCACTAGCACAATGAGCTGGGTTAAGAGGTTAGTCAGCACCAAGATAGTACAGGAAATGTAACTGGATAAAGCCTGTTGTATTTACCGAAATTCCTTCCATGAGAAGTGTGGCATATGAGTGGGAGGAATATGTTAGTAAGTCACTTGGAGATGGTTAGTAAGATCCCTCAGGGATGTGTGAAAATGGTTGCTAAACTGCCTGTTAAGGAGGGGGAGTCTGGTTAGCCTGAGTTTGACTTGTTGGGGAGGTGAGCAAGTTGGAAGCTAGAGTGGGAATGCTCTTGATGACAGCAAAGAGGCTCAGGGGCCTGCCTCTGCCTCTCCCACAAAGAGTGTTTAAATTTTCTCCCCTGAAGAGATCTTGAAAGGATACTTAAAGAACAGGAGTTTGAAGAGGTACCGAAGTGAGAAGCTGGGAATGCCACCCAAGCCTGCCCTATAGTTTCCAGCTGTCAATATGGACTGAGGCGCTGCTATAATTTCTACCTTCCATGTAACTGTTTCTAAAAATTTTTAATTTTCTTAAATTAACTATTTTTTAAATTTTTCATTTATGGCATCGGCTTTATATTTTTGTTGTTGTTTTTTTTGTTTGTTTGTTTTGTTTTGTTTTGTTTTAGTCCTCACCCAAGAATATTTTTCCATTGATTTTTAGAAAGAGTGGAAGGGAGGGAGAGATACAGAGAAAGAGAAACATCAATGTGAGAGAGACACATTGATTGGTTGCCTTCCTCACGGGCCCCAACTAGGACCGGGGATCGAGCCTGCCACCTAGGTATGTGCCCTTGATGGGAATCAAACCCAGGACCCTTCCGTCCAC
Organism: Myotis nattereri; assembly: GCF_964212035.1. NCBI lineage: Eukaryota > Metazoa > Chordata > Mammalia > Chiroptera > Vespertilionidae > Myotis > Myotis nattereri. Next base: position 24,520,015 of record NC_138088.1, read on the forward strand.
TGGCTGATGCTCTATCCACTGAGCTAAACCAGCTAGGGCTGTGGCACCTGCTTTAAATAGAGCCCTAGGAATTGTTGGGGCAGGCAGAAGCAAAACAGGAACAATGTTTGGGGACCCAAGAAGTCAGATGAAATTCAAATGTTAGTATCCAAAAAAGTTAGTGTCCAAAAGTGTTATGGCACACAGCCACACCCATTCATTCATATATTAATGGTCCTTGGCTGCTTGGTGCTACAATGGCAGAACGGAGTAGTTCCAGCAGAAAGTGCCAGCGGCCCCTAAGACCTGAGGTATTTATCATTTCACCCTTGACAGGGGAAAAAAAACACCACAACCCTGGACTACAGCAGAGATCCCGCTCAAGCACCAGACAGTGGTGAGGTTTTGCCCATTCACAGGAGACTATAAAAGGTAAGTATGAAGAAATGGATTTTTCATAAAATTAAACTTACTCAGTTTAAAGATGAGCCCTTTATCTTGCGGGGACATCCTTCCTACTTTTTGTTGGAGCAAAGCGATGCCCTTCCTGTTCTTAGGTGATAATGAATGACGGCTTGGTTCTGTTTAATCTCTTGACTCTGATTGATGGGGATGGGAGGAGCAATGTCTTCTTGCTCTTGCTTTTCTTCGGCTGGAACCGTCTACTCCATCCACACACTCGCATTCTTCCCTGCCCCGATGCTGGCTCTCTCCTGCAACGCTGGTGACCTCAAAAAGAATCAATGCTCCACAGAAATAGCAAAGGAGAGATTTTATAAGTTATCTGCCATCTATGTTTAAAGGTAAATGTCTAGTTTCATGTGATTGAGTCCCAAGCAATGCAACTACTTTATAAGTCAGTTGTTGTTGTTGTTTTCTCAGCAAAAGAAGCAGTTCTTCTATCTTATCATCAGAGCTTGGAGCTCAGTCCCTCTCCCATGTGGCAGTCACTCAATAAGTGTCTGTGCTGAATTTTTAGGAGATGATTCTAAAAGTATAAGTAATAGGTGGTGAGTGATCCTGATGAAAAATTCCTTCAAGAAAGACAGCAAAATTTCCTGCCAAATCAAGCCAGCAATACATTCCTGGGCAAAATGATAATTCTCAAGTATATCTACTTTTTAAAAAAATATGTTGTAGCTTTTTAAAAACTTTGTATTGGAGTATAATATACAGTGAAGTGCACACATGATATAAGAGTACAGCTCAGTGAATTTTCACAAACTGAACATACCCTGTAACCAACCATCCAGGACATTTCCAGCCCCTAGAAGAGCTCTGTGCTCCATTCCAATCACTACCCCAAAGAGTTAAGAAGAAGAAAAAAAAATGATCCTGATTGTTAACAGCAAAGATCAGTTTTGCCTCTATTTGTACTTTATGTACTAGTATATGGAATCATTTGTTATATACTCTTTTGTGGCAGGCTTCTTTCACTCCAGTGGTAGGGGAGGGGGTTAAGATCGGCCCCAGCAGTAAGGAATGTCTTATCACTGATATTGCTTACAATGGTAGCACATGGTGATAATAGAAGAAGAAAATTTGACTTTTAGTCTGTTTATTATTGTTGTTTATTTGTTCAGTTTTATTATTTATTCTCTACAGTCAATGCACACCAGTATTGTCTATACCTGGGGTGAATTACTCCCAACACCCCCTCACATTCTACATCACTATCTCACTCACCATTATATTTAGAAGATGCATCCATATAGTTGCATGTAAATGTAGACCATTCCTTTTCATTGACGCATAAGATTTCATTGAGGGACTACGTATACCACAAATTCATTTATTCATTTCTTTTTTATGGGCCTTTAGGTAATTTCTAGTTGGGAACTATTATGCATAGTACTGCTCTGCACATTTTTGTCTTTGTCTTTTGGTGAACCTATGGATGTATTTCTGTTGGATAAATACCAAGGGGTAGACTTTTTTTTAATATGGACTTTTTTATTGATTTCAGAGAGGAAGGGAGAAGGAGAGAGCGATAGAAACATCAATGATGAGAGAGAATCATTGATTGGCTGCCTCCTGCACTCCCCCCACTGGGGATCGAGCCCGCAACCCAGCACGTGCCCTGACTGGGAATTGAACCATGACCTCCTGGCTCATAAGTCAATGCTCAACCACTGAGCCTCTCTGGCCAGACGAGATGTGGTTATTGATGATAGAGCCTTATCATTTGCTGTCAGCCTAGATTCAAGTCAAGTTTTGCTAGAGACAATTTGGAAATTCCACAGGCAGAAGACTAGCTGGGGCAGCACACAGCTACAGGTGGAGAGAGAGGGCTGATTAATAGGTAAGCTTTTGGCAGCAAAATGATGCACGTTTTGCCATTGACGAAAAGGACCTGCAGGGATATAAAAGATAGGTTAGGTGTGAGCCATCTTGAAGAGACCCTACAACCTAAGACCACTGCTTCCTGAGGCCAGAGGCCCCCAGCAGGAAGAGGCCATGGAGGGTGAAGCCCCAAAGATATGGGGCAAAGGCAGAGGGCAGATTTCAAGACGCCGACTGGACAATGACTTAAACAGTCTGAAGTCTCATTCACGGGCTCTCCAAATAATCTACATGCCCACCTGAGGTACCTGTACTTGGATGCTTAGATTAATGGAGGGTATGAGAACCAGTCAGCATTAGCCAAGAGAGGACTATGTACAACACTATCTAAGTACAGGGGTTTTTTGCTCCTCTTTAATCCATGTGCTGGACCCTACGCTAGAGTAATTGGAAAGCACATAAGAGGCAAAAAAAGAATCAAAACAAACTTTTTTTTAAAATATATTTTATTGATTTCTTACAGAGAGGAAGGGAGAGGGATAGAGAGCCAGAAACATCCATGAGAGAGAAACATGGATCAGCTGCCTCCTGCACGCCCCCCACTGGGGATGTGCCCGCAACCAAGGTACATGCCCTTGACCAGAATCGAACCCGGGACCCTTGAGTCCGCAGGCCGAAGCTTTATCCACTGAGCTAAACCGGTTCTGGCCAAAACAAATTTTTGAACGAAGGATGATCTTCCTCGCGGAGTCAGCAGTAAGAAGAGTTAAGGACATAAGCTATGAGCTGCCATCGAAGCCTTTTCATATCTGAAAGCAGGACTCTTCTTACAGCTAAATGTGAGCGAAAAGCTGCAAGATCTACCAGAGATGTCTATCACAGAGCGAGGAAGAGAGATTTCGCATAGAGTGCTTGAAAGCCATTTGGGGAGAAAAAGTTGCTTCCCATTTGTCTCTCTTAGAGTTTAGCCCCGGACTAAACTCATTCTCTGAGGCAGTGACACAAATAGGACAAATGTTACTATTTTGTGAAGCTTGATGGTGGGTGTAGTAGCCAGCCTTCAAGATGGCACCAGTGATTGCTGCCTGCGGTTATTCACACCCTGTGTCGTACCGTGCCACCCAGTGCCAGTGTGTGTGACCAATAACATATGGTAGAACCGAAGTGTTACTTCTGAGATTCGGTTCTATAAAAAGTCCATAGCTTCCCTCTCCCTCTCTTCCTCCATCCCACCCCCTCTCTCTCCTCTCTCTCGCTCATGCTCCCTCTTCTCTCTTGCTTTGGGGGAAGCAAGTCCTATGAAAAGGCCTATGTGTGGAGGAACTGAGCTCTGGCCAACAGCCAGCAAGAAAGCAAAACCTGCCAATAACAGGAGTGAGCTTGGAACACTCTCCAGGCCCCGCTGGGCTTCGACTGACTGCAGCCCCAGCCTACAGCGTGGCCACACCTCATGAGAGACCCTGAGCCAGACCACCCAGCTAAGCCACTCCCTGATTCCTGACCTTTAAAAACTGTGACATATAAATGTTAGTTGTTTCAGTTACTGCATTTTTAGGGAAGTTGTTCTATAGCAATATATAATGGTGAGTCACTACCTAAATAATAGATATATTATTCTTTATATTCTTCTGAATGTCTAAAATATTCCATAATAATTTAAATATATATCATGAAGATTTTCCCATGCTTAGCATCTTGAAACTGAAGTAAAGGGATCCTTTAGGGGTGAACACATTCCAAGGATTTAGACACTGTCTCTAATTTAGATGGACATTCTTACGGTCCCATGAGAGCACTCCCTAAAATAAACCATGCTTTGGAAGCGATAAACGTCATGAAATGAATTCCCCCTAAAATTAAAATATTAAAATAGCTACAGAATCAAAGATTTCTGGTAAAGGAATCGAACAGTGCTACCATGTTAATATTGATACAGATATAGAAGGAAGTTGCCAAAGGACAAAAAAATAAGCAATGTTATTGCAATGTTCTTTACTGACACTAGATGGTGATAAAGTTTTATCGTGCAATTACTGTATATTTCAATTACACAGTTTGGCCTGATACAAATACTTTGAATAAGCAAAACTCAAAAAAGCTAAGGAAACCCTTACTTATTTCTTAGTTAATTCTATTTTGAATTATTATTTCTAAATGGGAACTAAAATTGAGTTGCTTGTATTGATTCCTGACCTAAACTCATTTTTGAAAGGAGGGAGCTTAAATAAAGTAAATGTATTTATTTTCCACTTTATAAAAATTAACAACTTAATAATTTAAATAACTGTACTCTGAGTATCCATTCAGCATACCTGAAATTTGGGATAATTTAGGCAGGGTTGAGTCATAGTTTACTTTTGAAAGATGGTACTTATGAATCAAACTAGAAAAGTACTCCAACAATTTCATTCCTTTCAAGTTATTTCCTATTGTAAGAGATTGTCTACTTTAATAAATAAGAGCACAGACCTTGAGACTAGATTGTGTAGGTTTAAATTCTAGCTCTACTTTGGATTATATATCAATCTCCCTAATAAATGATTTACAATGTATATGTAACGTACTAGGAATAATACTTGGCATTTAGAAGTGCTATTTAAATATTATTGAAATGCCATTGTTATTATTATTCCATATATATTCCCTGTATCTGAAGTACAAAATGCTATGAAAATATAGACAAAAAACTTAAGCATGAAATCTAGGTCAGCTTCCCAATGTTATACAATCAACAGATTCAAAGTCCATAGATAAAAGAGACAAAATTTGGAATTGCTCTTTACTATTGACATAGAAGAGCAAAAACTAGGACTAGAACACAAACCAAAATCTCAGTTCAATGAACTTTCCACTGCACTATGGCAAATAATTCTTATTTATTGACTGAAGAAATCCTAGAAGACAAGTATTTGGCAATATTGGCTGCTAGTTATATGACAGATAAAATTTTGAAATATAAAGAGACACTTTTGCCTGGCCAGCATGGTTCAGTGGTTAAGCAATGACCTGTGAACCAGGAGGTTAGGGTTCGATTCTCCCATCATTGATGTGTTTTCTCTCTCTTTCTCTCTCTCTCTCTCTCTCTCTCTCTCTCTCTCTCTCTCTCTCTCTCCTCCCTTCCTCTTTGAAATCAATAAAAATATATTTTAAAACAATAATAAATAGACACTTCCATCCATCTACATTATTCTAATTATCACCACTCTCAATCTCATGAGGTGTTTTGCCTTATTTGCCTCAGAGAAGGAATGACATCACAGAATCCAGAAAACAGAATATTTTTAAATCTTAGGCTCAAGCATTAAATCAAAATGTTTAGAAGGAAAACCTGACATGTTAGAACAGAGCTCCCTCTGCTCTCAGACTCAAAAGGATTTATCTGATAAGGAGGAGGATGGAGATTTGGGCTCCTGAGAAGGGACCCTAAGTCTGATCCTAAGCTGAGACCTCTGGTCAGAGGGAGGAATAATAGAATGCCCAGAAATGTTTGGGGATTCTAGAGCATAATATTCTACACGCCCCCCCCTCCCCTGCCACACACACGCACACACACACACACACACACACTTCCAGCTGGAATCTGGGAGGTGCAGGACTCTAAAAGTGATTCTTGTGTCCAGCTGTACAGAAGTAGGCAGAAAATCTGCACATCATGTCTAGGCAGATGGTCCGATAAGAGTCCCACAGGGTTCCCAAAGCCACAAAGTAGTGGTGGCAGAATGAGGCCAGGAATCTGGTCTAGAAATAAATTGGAGAGACAAGCACAGAAGCAGAGTTTCTCTTGGTGCAGCTGGGGAGCAAGCACTAGAATATTACCAACACACGGGGAGCCGCATGAACAAGGAACGGAGGAGCAACAGACCGAAAGGCTCCTGACCATCAGAAACAAGGAAGGATGCAGCAGGAGCCGCCTCACAGAGTAGGTGTAGCCTTTAAGATATTGATTCAGCTGCTTTCACAGAGACCAAAAATAACAGAGGCTTAAGATAGAACAGTCCGTTCTATCACATAGAAGTTAGTGCAGCAGAAATCACCCAGGGGCTACACCTGCTCTGCTCCACCAGGTCATCAGGAGCCGGGTTCCTTCTGTCTTGTTGCTCCACCACTCCCCAGAATATCGACCCCATGCCTTCATAGAAACAAAGCTGGCTCGCCATCACCACATCTTCATTTCAGCCTAGGAGAAAGAGTCAAAGAAATGTGGATAGCTGAGGGCCAGAAGACCCATTCACCACACGTTGGCCAGCACTTAGGCACATGTCCATAACTAGCTGTAGGAGAGCCTATGAAATATAGTCACTAGGTGGGCAGTCATGTGCCCAGATAAAAATAAGATGGCTCTTTAACTGAAGAAAAAAAAAGAGAGAGAGAGAAAATGGATACTTGTAGATTAGTGGTGATCTCTGCCACAATCAGTGCCTCACGAAAGCCAGGAGGGATGTATACAGAGGACAGGATTACACATGTTTGAATGCCCTGATACTACACAAATCCCTTGAATCTTAGATGCAACCTTTGGTACATATGGGGAGGCCTGAAATTTAGCAAAATTAAGTTTCTTCTACTCAATGCAATGGAGACATAAAATAGAAATGAAATTCAACTGTTGAAAAAAAATGAAGAAAGTTAGATTTTTGTACTTTATTCATATTACTTGAATAGCTTGAAAAAATAAAGCTGTAGTTCTTTACAAATCCTTGGCAAATTTTGATTTTGCAATTATGATATTGTAACAATTTAATAACAATAAAGACATTGTTAGATATATTTTTAATTCTTCACTATCCAATATAATTCTGCTAATTCACAGGGTAGGGAAAAAGTAGTTTACAGCTATTTGTATGGAAAATAATAAGTAATAATACAAGAATAAACTGTTTTGCATACTCACAACTGTAAACCTACTTTTGCCACACCCTGTATTTATTCAGTTTATCTCCAAATTCCAATGCAATTTATTACAAAACTCCTTTACACAGGTGGCTAAAACAGGTGTGGTCACGTAATCAGGTAGTGTGTCTATAGACTGGCCAGTGTGTTTCAGATTGCTTTGAACAAAGTCTCTGCTCAAGCAAACAAAGATGATAAACAAGCCAATCAGATTGTCCCTCTTGGACATCTGATCCAGAAATAGATTGAAGAGAGTATGACAGGGCTGGTTGTAGAAGCAGAGAATTCACAGAATCGGGCCCCATGTCAGCAGCACCATTAGTTAAATAAATGTGTGATGTGAGATAGAAATCACTATTGGTATTTGGGCTACAGAGTCACAAAATAATTGATGTGCTCCCCGACATTTTCTGCTCTTTCTTGCAGTGAGGTTGGAGACATGTGTCTAGTTCTGGCCCGTGAAAGTGAGCAGAAGTGTCATGGATCAGTGGTATCCAGGGGAACCCTCCAACTCTTCCATCCCTTGTACAGTGACTTTGGAAGCCATGTGTTAATATGACAGCATCACAGATGGAGGAACCCGGGGTCTCTGAGTGGAAGAGAATCCTTGCTGACTGACTATATCATTTCGTATGAACAAGAAATAAATGTGTGTTGTGGAAAGCCCTTGAGATTTTACAGTTGGTCTATTGTAGTTATCCAGTGGGTAGTTATCCAGACTAATAACTAAATGTTTCAGTGTTTTCCATTCTGTAATCATTCTAGTGATAACAATTGCGCAGTTGCAACTTGTTGTTAAGAAGAACCAGTAAGTCCAGAACAGTGGTTTACAGTTGATGTTTGTCCTGACCATGGCAGTGTCTGTTCTGATTGTGTTCATGCCATCTCATTTGCTAAACATATTGCCCCATTTATAAGGAGACTATTTACTTGTGGTCTTCCATTTCCACTATAAGTGAAAGCTTAAAAATGTAAAATAGCCCTGTTGGCCTGGCTCAGTGGTTGAGCATTGCCCTATGATTCAGAAGGTCATGGTTTGATTCCCAGTCAGGGCACATGCCCAGATTGCAGACTTGATCCCCAGTGGGGAGAGTGTAGGAGGCAGCCAATCAATGATTCTCTTTCATCATTGGTGTTTCTATCTCTCCCTCTCTCTTCCTCTCTGAAATCAATAAAAACATATTTTAAATTTTCTTTCTTTTTTATTTATTTACTTTTATTTTCTTTTTGTGTTTTTGTTGTTGTTTTGTAATCTTCATTGTTGAGAGTATTACATAGGTCCTCCTTTTCCCCTATTAACCTTTTCCAGCCCACTCCTGTCCTCCCCACCCCCAGGCCCTCACCACCCTATTTTCTGTGTTCACTGGTTAGGCATATATGCATACAAGTTCATTGGTTGATCTCTCCCTACCCATCCTCCCCTGCCTTTTAAAAACATTTTTAATGTAAAATATATTTTTGAATTATAAATCAGAAACTATAAATTAATCAAATCCAAGAGACTTACTACATACATTAGATAAAAAGATGAAAGCTTAAATACAGGAGGAGAAATGAAACAAAGTCTAGAGGAAAGGAGAAGAAATACTGGTAAAGTATTCCTGCCTTAATTTACTAAGATCAATGAAAGAAAACTGAAAATAGAGAATTATTATCAATCCATGTGAAAGGAAATGTTTTTATATCTAGGTGCCACTTCAATTATTTTACTTGGTAAAATTAAGGCATTTCAAGAAAGAAATCATTGTATCTTGCTTCCCAATAAATTACCTGTGCCTGCTTGTTACTTGGTCATTACTTGAACAAATTTAGAACAATTGTAATATATTTCATATACATTCCTGAAATTAAAATTTGCATTTCTTATACAGCTAAATAGCAAAAGAGGTAATCTAGCCACTAACATGAATGTTTTAAAGAATTAAATTCCATTTTCATTTGATTCTTTCTCACAAAACAAAAAGACTGTGCCTAATACTTTAATATAAAGAGAACAAAATTTCTCTCATTGCTTGTCTTTGCAGACTTATTATTGCAATTATTATAGTATTGTAGAACACACATGTATTCAAATAATAGAATTATTAACTAAAATGCATATTACCTTATATTATACAAATCTTTCATATTCAATTATATATTAAAATATTTTCATTTAATATGCTAATAATAATATAAAAGGTTACCATTATTACAGAATGCAAAATGGAATTCTGAAATTTAAATATATACTCCATTATAGCCTGCTTTCCCCACAAGGCTAACAGCATGAAGTCAATTTTAACATCGAGGTAGATATTAGAAATTATTTTTAACCAATAAAAGAACAAAACCATTAACTCCCAGGCCAAGAGTTGATTGAGAACCTAAATATGACTGAAGATATTTTTCTGAAATTTAACTTCTAGTAGAACATTTCTATATCGAAAAAATATGATCGGCCCTAGCTGGTTTGGCTCAGAGGATAGAGCATAAGCCTGTGGACCAAAGTGTCCTGGATTCGATTCCAGTCAAGGGCACGTACCTTGCTTCCAAGTTCAATCCCTGGCCATGGTCGGGGCATGAGTGGGAGACAACCAACAGATGTGACTCTCTCACCTCAATATTTTTCTCTCACACTCTCTCCTCTCTTTCTCTCTCTCTGGCCCTCCTGTACACTCTCCTTAAAAATTAATGAAAAAAATATCCTCACAACTCGAAGTGAGGATGAAAAAAAAAAAAGTTTAGAACTTTCACACTAAAAAAAGAACTGGCATCTCCATGACCCACCTTCCCAAGTGGCAACAACTGGCTTGAGTTGAGTTGGGTAGAGCCTGCCCCTTTTTTGAGGACTCTTTCTCTTCAATTCATGACAATCCCTACTCCATGACTCGCTAAGACTGAGATATGGGATCAATTGCCACTTAGCACATTCTACTGGGCCTCCTCCTCCCGTAACCTGGCCTTTCTGACCTTTGGGTTTGTGGTAAAGGAGTCTGGTCTCCCCAGGAACGGTGAGGATGCGTTATTCATAGACTAGGGGCCTGGTGCACAAAATTCATGCACTGGGGGCGGGGTGGTTCGTTCAGCCCGGCCTGTGCCCTCTCGCAGTCTGGGAGCCCTCGGGGGATGTTCAACTAATGGCTAAGCCAGCAGTCAGACATTCTTAGCACTGCCCTGGAGGTGGGAGAGGCTCCTACCACCATTGCTGTGCTCACCAGCTGTGAGCCCGGCTCAGGGCTTCTGGCTGAGCAGTGCTCCCCCTGTGGGAGTGCACTGATCACCAGGGGGCAGCTCCTGCATTGAGCGTATGCCCCCTAGTGGTCAGTGCACGTCATAGCGACCAGTTGTTCCACCATTCAGTTGATTTGCATATTAGCCTTTTATTATATAGGATGAGGCTTAGGGCATTTGCTGGAACTCCATGCAACTGAATTCAGAAATAACTTAGAAGGTTAAATATATGAGGAAAGACCTTCACAGATCATCTCAAACTCTTCATTATCTGAAAGTGGAAACTGAAGTCCCAGGAGGCTGACTGCATCTTCACTCTAGGCTCCTTCTACTGGAAAAATAGAAACAGGAAACAGTAAGAACTACAGAGAAAACTACAGAGAAAGGAAGGCGAGTAGGAATGGCTACATTCACTATCTTCCTTTCCCTCCCCCCTCCACCCAGCACTCCCTCCACAGGCTCCGGCAAGCAGCCAACTGCAGCTTGCTGCATATTTAATTTAAACCTTTGTCTGCCCTGGCAAGGACAAAGTACAATCTGTTTTATGTAAAAAGTCTTCCCTGAGGAAAGCCTCAGCCTCCAGCTGCGAAACTGATTGATGTTCTTAAAGCCCCCAGGAACCTCTGCTGGGATCCCAGGCTGTGGTTTCCAAAAAAAGAGTTTGTGAAAAGGGAAGCACTGAAAACAATTTTTCCCCTTTATTGTGTTTCTCTTAATCTGGGAGAATTAGACTGAAGGGGGGCGGGGGGGGGGGGTGGCATGCAAATAAAGATTATATTTTAAAAAGCAGATTTCAGAGTTACACCTGGGAGGGGCTCGGGGTGGCAATCTGCTGGGGGAGCCAGAGCGGAGGCTTGTCTGGAAGCTTTATTTACGTAGCCAGCACTCTGCTGTTTCTTAGATTGCCTGTTCCAATCAATAAAGACACTAAAATATTCTAAAGATGCTTCAGCCACATTTGAAGGAGACTGCAAGCATTGATTTACATCATCTATATATTTTACTTAGGGTGTTTGTGAAATGTTCTAACCGAGATTAAAATCCATTTTATTTTATTTTGAGAATTGTGTGGTTTTCCTGATATCCTGTTTGGGAGACCCTGGTTTTGGGTGACACTCTTGCAAAACCAAACCAAATCCAGTTTTGAAAATCCAGTCCTTGAGCTGCCTCTGATTCCTGAACTGGTCAGGGTCAGAGGGATTTCCCAAGTTTCCGCTCCATCGCTTGTGATCTCTACACCAATCCAGGGCCCAGTGCACACACAGCAACACTGAAGGGCCCCCTGAGCCCCAGAAAGGGCAGAACCACTGCAAACGTTCTGAGTGACCCTGGAGGGCTGCCCTTAGCTGGTCCCGAGCCTCACCTAGAGCAGGCTGCCTGTCAGGCCTGGAGGAGGGCATGGGTCAGGGCCTGCCTTCACCTTCTGGCTCAGGGAGTCGAACTTCAGCTTGGAGCCAGAACAAAGCCACTGCCAGGTCAGGGCTAAGGCGCTTGGGCTGGTCTTGGGATGGAGCCAGGCCCCAGAAACCATTGCCATGAGCCACCAGCTGGCTCTGGTCCCAGGAACATGTGCAGCTGTTATGCAGACCAGACTGGGCCTGCAGGCTGTCCCCGTGCCAGCTGCTCCATTAGGCCTCCCAGTCTCTGCTTCCGGCAGGCTCACACCCAATGGCCCGAGTACTTTGGCATCAGCCTGCCTTTGGGTGTGTCCTGAGGTGACTGACTAAATCTTCAGAAAAACCATGTGACCTGCTGGTTCTTATCACTCTGGACATTACACTGTGGTTCTAAAAATCCATACAGGACAAGGTGTATCATTTACAAGTCTCTGAAGTTCGTGGGCCTGATGAAAAGGAAAGAATCAACTATTTCCCTTAACTCTGTGTGGTCTAATTTAAGTGCCTGTTGTTAGTCCTCTAACAAGAACTACCCAGGCGCTGTGGCTGTTGAAATAGAAATCTCTCCCCCATGTGCCCCAATGGTGGGCCACATTGATGAATGGCTACATTCACAGCTGTTTCTGGGAGTGTTTCCTGGTATTTGGATATTAAGCTTCAATAATAAAGTTAATAGCAACACAATCATATTGAAAAAGGCCAAAAATAAGGGGAAATCTTTACTTCAACATCATTATAGTGCTCATTTTATATGCCATGTCATCTTCTGTGTTAGTGGCTATTCTCCAAAGTGACTGGTCTCATGGACCCTCTGGGAATTTGTCCTGAAATATGGAGCTTCCTTTCTTTCTAATGTTGTTCCCTCCCAAACTTGTAAGGTCCTCTCCGGCGTGGGTACAAATTCCAGCTTTTGGATGGGTTGCACTTAGTCCATCTTTAGATTCTTTCATCACCAGGGAAAGGCCTGTACAACTTCCCAGTAAATTTTGGCCTTGAGGCACGTTCCCTGAGGAGAATAAAGGGCAGGATCCCACAATGGGGCCAGCGGGATCAGTCCCATGGAGAGCAGCCCAGTAGGGCTTAAGCTATGAAGACAAACAAGACAAGGTCTCTATGTTCAGGAACTCGTAAACTGGGGGAGGCCATGGATATGTAGCTTAACAAGGTGATAAGTGTAAGCTAGCAGTGTGAAGCAAGTGCTAGAAGAACTCAAAGGAAGCAATGATTAATTGTGCTAGGTATGGGATTAAAGATCTGGGAATGTTTCCCAGAGAGAGTCATAGTTGAGCTGAAATTTAAAGGAAGAGCCGGCTTTGATCATGAGGAAATTTAGTGGGCAGAGTGCTCAGCAAGATGCATTCCAGGAAGAGGCATGGTGTAGACATCTTCCAGACACTGAGAAGCGATGATATATGAAATTTGGGGAGCACAGCAGGTCGTCGGGTATAGTTGGAGTTCATGTTAACAGTAGGGGATGACATAAGACTGAAGAGCAAGGTCAGGCCAGATGGTGACTGTCTTGGAAAACAAACTCCCTGGACTTTATCCTGAAGGCAGTGATGAAGCATGGGATTTTAAAGGACTGGCTAGGTCAAGGGTTTAGGTTAGTGTGCTTGACAAGCAAAATTGTCTAGCAATGACTCTGGGAGGTCACTTTAGGTGACCCTGACAGGCCAACTGGAGCAGGGGCCTCTCCCTTCTCCCTTCTCCCAGTGGGATGAGCTGCCCAAACTCAGCTTCCTATAGGACAGGTGGCTTCCCACCCCCTACTCCACCTCACCCCCAAGCCAGACAAACTACAGGCCTCCCTGCAGGCCTCAAATCTCCTGAGCTGCAAAATTGGCTTTCCTGGAAGACTCCTGAGAACCTCTGACACCTAACTCAGCCTGCCTGGCGCCCCAGAATTTGTTTATAGCCCCACTGATAAGTTGATCTTTCACTTTCCCTATATGGAAAGCGACAAGGAGTTAGGGTCCTTCTCCTGGAACATATATCCATATTCCTGTAGATCCCTTTCCGTGGATCAATGAGAAGCTGAGATAGCAGACTTCTGCTCTCCCCAGTGACATTTCCTTTGTAAATTTCTAGGGTGAAGCCGGTTTCTAAATCCATACCACAGGATTTGTAGAATGCTTTTCTGACACTGGTGCTTTCTGGCCACAGTGACCCAGGAGGCATCCACATTGCACCAACATAGGGTGTCCTTGGAATGGAATAAACATTTTGACATTGTCAAGACTCTTCACGTTGTAACAAAAAAATCTCACTAACAGTGGCTTTAAAATTGAAGGGGATTTTTGGTTCGAGTTACTGTTGAGGTGGGCATAGGGTAATTAACCCAATGTTTCAATGAAGTTATCAATGGCCCATTTCTTTCTTCTTTGCGCTGCTTTCTGTGGTGTCAGCTTCATTCTAAGGCAGGCTCCCCTAATAGTGGTAGGAAGGCTGCCAGTCAAAATCAAGTCTCAAACATTCACATCCAATGGCAGAAAGTGCATCCAGATCAGCATCCCAACCCAGTGTCCTGAAATTCATCTTAGATAAGCTTATGTCTCATATGTATGCTCACATCAATTCATGTATTCACTTAACCAATATTTGTTGAATACCTGCTACTTGCCAACCCCTGTTCAAGATTCAGTCAAAATAGCATTGAATGATTTATTGACTTAAGCCAATTGGTACCCACTACTAGAGTTAGGAGTGTGTTCAGTTTTCCCCAAAGCACATAAACTGTATAGGGTTAGGATGGATACTTGTATAGACACCTCTCTGGTATTAGAAAAGGAGGAAGAGGGAATGGATAATAGTTAGGCAGCCAACAACCTCTTCTACAGTCTTGGTACTGAAAGGGTGGGCTATGGATTGGCATCATTGGCATCACCTGAGAGCTTACTATAAATGCAAACTCTTAAGTAATACCCCAATTTTATGAGATTAGAATCTGCATTTTAGCAAGATCCCCAGTGACTCATATGAACATAAAACTTTGAGAAGCACTCATCTACAAGATAGATAAAAAGCATGTTATGATTGGGGCTATAGAGAAAAGAAGTTGGAGAGCAAAGCAAATGGTGTCTCTGCAGCAGACATAAGCTGGGATGGCTGCCAGCTCATAACAGTTCTCCCAGTGGGAACAATGCAGATAGCCCCTCTGTCAGAGATGATTCATCCCAGGGGAGATACACCTGCCATGGTGGGCTAATTAATGGATCATTCTTCCGGGCATTTGAAACATGAATGGTGAGAAAGAATATAGACTATTGGAGCAGAGTTGCAATTTGACGGAGTTGTAGGAGCTCCAGAAGTACCTAATCTGAGCCCCACAAAGTACTCTGAGGCTTGGTTATTTGGCAACTCCTTTGATTCATCATCCCCTAAAATTTTTCCTTTAGCTTAAGTCCTTCAAAAGAGATTTATATTGGTTGCCATCAGAGTAACTACTTTACATAGCTTTGACTTTCTCAGTATAGTTATCTACTGAGGAAGAGAGTGTTTGGTCTGCCTTGTGAGGGAGACCATCATTAATCCTTTTTAACATAGAGTGTCAGATACTTCAGTTGCTTTTCTCCAGGCTTCCAAACTTGACCTTCAACATAGCCATGAATACTGAACTTCATTCACAATTGACATAAGCATTAAAAAAAAATTTATAATATTTTTTAAATTCTACATATCCTAAATATGCTCATGGTTTTCATAATAAATGTTCCTTTTTGTTTACTTTCTGTATATAAATTAATGTATGTTTCTAGAAAGATCAATCAATGTATCCTCTTTAATCTGACCATCTATTGTTAACTTCTTTCAAATACAGCTGCCTTTTATAAATATATCTACCAAATGATTGAGTTGTTGTTATACCAATTTTTCTTCTTTTACATGCAAAATGTTTTCAATCAAATGTTGGCTAATAGCTAAGCTATTTGGAAATTAACAACCCTAATAGATGGGAACAACAATACAGTCATTTAAAGCTTAATTATTCCTTCAGGCTCATTGTGAGAAAATCAAGGCTTTCTTTATTAGTCTGATTATGTATTCCTTGGAGTATTTCATCTTTTTCTACAATATTCTCATTTTGTTCTTTTAAAAAACACACACAACCCTAATACAATAAAACAACGAAGAGGTCAAATCTAACAAGGAACAAACATGACATCACATAGGGAAATGAGTCACTGTGCATCAGACTGGGAACTGAGTCAGGACCAAACTGACTCATGTCGTTCTGGGCCAAGAACCAATTCTAGTTATATCATGCTGGAAAATGACTCATTTTCTACCTTATTAGCTTCCCTCAACATCAAATCAACTGCAAATTGGAATAGGTCTTATGAAACTCAAGTGGCTCTGTTTGAGCCATTACTCTCTACTGGTGCACAGAGCATTTCTGTGTATGAAACTAACTGGTTGTTTGGCCAAAATTCACAAGCCCAACCTTGTCAACAGTGTGTTGCACTTATCTGAGCTGATCACCTCTAAACATAACAGTATCCATTATCTTTATAGTCTCCATATAGTAAGCACTTTTCTTGATAATCTATTGGTTGATTGAAAGTCTGTTCTCATTCATGTAGGCTTTTTAATGTTTATTGCAGAAGATAAATCTGAAAAAGCAACTACTCAGTACTGTTGTTAATAGGAAAGTCAAAGTTCAGCAATAGCTGACAGCACTCTTTTCTGCCTTGTAGCTACCTCTGCAACGAAACCAAGTACAACAGAAAGTTGCTCTGATAAAGTATTCCAGCTAAAATTGAAAAGGAAGACAGGGAAAACTAGAGCTTCAAAATCATGAGCTAGTTCTCAAAGCATCTTAAATAAGTCCCTTATTAAGAACTATAATTACTGTTAATGCCTGGAAGTCTAAAATGGATTCTTTTTTGATGTATGCATTGTTTTTAACAGAATCCTTATGTAGCTGATCTAGCCACAACCATATAGAAATTTCACATATGTATCCAGAAGTTCTGACAACATCGCTGCCATTCTTCCTTATGACAACTGGCTAGGACAGAACCTCAGTTAATACCTTTAGAGAGGACATTTAAAGCTCTCTCCAATAATCTCCAGTTCTCCACAGTCTCCACTATTCTCTTTTGTCTTAACCAGGTTCATTCCACATTACTTGCTTGACCCCTGATAGGTATTTGAGTTTGTAACCCCTGAGAAGTAGATTCCTAAATTTATTACTACTAAATACATTTTTTAAAAATAGAAAATTCCAAAAGAAAGCAAATATTTTATTTTATTAAATATTTTTTATTGACTTTGGAGAGAGGAAAGGAGAGGGAGAGATAGAAACATCGATGAGAGAAAAACAGTCTTGCAGGCCCCCTACTGGAGATCGAGCCCACAACCTGGGCACGTACCCTGACAGGGAATTGAACCAGTAACTTTTGGTGCATAAGAAGACACTCTAACCAACTGAGCCACACCGGTCAGCAAGAAAGCAAATATTTAAAAAGCTTGTCCATATTGCAGCTTGGCCAGTTTTTCAGTCAGATCTTCCTTTATTAAACATGTATTGAGCACCTTATTTGTATAAGACAATGTGCTAGATGTTATACATAAAATGTAAGATACTGTACTTGCCCTCAAGTTGCTATGATATAATTGAACAGACAGGTCATACAAGCAGTTCTTTCTTCAAAATTCTATCTTAAAAAAGCCCTAAAATGAGTCTCAGAAACTTTATATAACTTACCCAAAACTACAGAAACTAGAGATTATTTTTCACCATCCAGGAACCTTTGTTTTCTATCAAAAATATTGAATAAGTATAATGAACAACATAAACTGATGGATAAAAATAGAACCAGAGACATAGAAGCATCAAACAGACTGTCCAACCTATGAGGGAAGGCGGGGGCGAGAAGGGGTAAGAGATCAACCAAAGGACTTGTATGCATGCATATGACCATAACCAATGGACACAGACAGTAGGGGGTGAGGGCATGTGCTGGGGGGTGGGAGTGGCTAGGGAGCGGTCAATGGGAGGGAAAAGGAGACTCATAATACTTTAAACAATAAAGAATTTAATTTTTTTTAAAAAAAAGAAATAAGGCAGAGAGTTTTCTAAATTAAAGAAAAAGTAAAAAAAAATATTGAATAACCTAGTATTTGAGTGTTACTGTATTCTAGGATTTAATGTCCTATAGAGAAGTCTTTTCCTCAAGAAGGCTATATATTTTTTTTAATATATTTTATTGATTTTTTACAGAGAGGAAGGGAGAGAGATAGAGAGTTAGAAACATCGATGAGAGAGAAACATCGATCAGCTGCCTCCTGCACATCTCCCACTGGGGATATGCCCGCAACCCAGGTACATGCCCTTGACTGGAATCGAACCTGGGACCCTTCAGTCCGCAGACCGACGCTCTATCCACTGAGCCAAACCGGTTTCAGCCAGAAGGCTATATTTTATTAGGACTGCAACTCTTCTGCAATATCATCCTTGACTTAATTATTCTAACCCTGAATCAAGGCTATGATCCAGCTGAAGAAGAGTAGAGGTTTTCCCCAAAAACTCCTCTACATAATTCTGACTAGTGACCACAGGGAAAGTTTTAGCAAGGAAGTAGTGGTGGTGGTGGTGGGGGGGGGGGGGGCGCGGGGTAAGAGGGAAGAGAAAAATAAAATCAAAAATTTCCAAAGAGATGGGAGTTTAAGCAGGTACTCAAGAGCCACAGGCTGGCTCTGGATAACCTTCAGTGTCTGTGGTCCCTGACCCCTCGATTCCTAAACCCACATGAAGGTTTTGCCTATATAGGGGATCAAGAGAGCTCAGTTAGGGTTAGGTGGTGACTTCTGTGTGAGTGTTCTCAGCCTATTCACTACGTGAGCCATTCTTTCCCTTCCTGTTGCGTCCACACTTCCCCATCCTACTCTGATCTGTATTGTGGACCAGAGGGGGCTGATCTCTACAGTTTGCTTTTCCTAAGCTCCTGTGTCACTGGCTGCCCTCTGTGATTGGCCAAAGGGAGGCATTGGCATGAGATTGTGGAGGGGGTGGGGAGTGAGGAGAAACCTGAGGCCACAGCTCCCTCCACCTTGGATGGCTTCTCAGGTGACTGATGGTCTCCTCGCTGCCTTTAGCTCCTGCTGGACAAGGCTGTCATCGTTCCAGCTTACTGGTCGCTGGCCCTGGCTGCTGGGGCCTTACCTGTAACTCTGCCTCTTTCACCTCTCTCTCTGTTGATAAAGCCCTGTTTTGGTCTTAGCTTCTCTATCACCTGTGGAAACAATTCCTGTATTTAATTTCTTTTCTTGTAAATACTTAAAGTGGTTTCTGATTTCCTTACTAGATCTTGAGAGAGAGAGATATTTGATTTATGAAAATGGTAATTTGCCAAATAGTGCAGTTACAATATTCAAGAGTAGAGCACATTACTAAGTCTGTCCCCCTTCAATATGCAGGAATTGCATAAATGACCAAAGAAAAAAATCCATCTCACAGAGCTTCCGGGGGAAATCAGGCCACCAGCTGAGTAGGAGCAATTGTAATACGAATCCACTGTCCTCAAAGTGTGTTATAAGCAACCAAGTGTCCCGCAGTCATCACATGCTTTGCTCATCATCTATGAGAAACTACAAGTATGTAATGTGCTGTGCACACAGCTCAGCCCACGAACGTGGGTGTGCCGAGAGCTCTTGAAATTCTTGAGCTGATTTAAATTAACAGAAAATTTAAAGAGGTAGTGAGAGAAGATAAAAGTAGAAATATTTCTATTGGCAAAAAAAAAGAGGAAGAAAGAGATGAAAGTCAGAAAGAGAAGGGTTAAAAGGAGCCAGCTCATGGGGTCCCTTGGTCTGTAGGGCAATGCACTCAACCCCCACTGTGGAACAAGGAACAGCACGGGAAGGAACACATGGCCAAATGAGGAAGCAGCAAAAGTGCTAGTTCCTACTTAATTAGGCTACCTTCATGGGTCACAATTTATTTGAAATAACCACATTTGGGAAAACATATTCTCAGACAAAAATTCAAAGCTGCATTTCACAAAAAACAAAGAATGATTTGCAGATTGACTTCCCTTTTGCTAATCAAAATATAAAAAAGTTTCTCTCTTTTAACGCATTTGGTAAAGGATGGCTTACATACTAAATTTCTCCTATCTCTTGGATTATAATTCAGAAAAAATTATACAAATTATACACATACATGTAAAATGTATGCATATATTAAATATATATAGACACAAAAATATACAATGATGTGTAAAATTCTAAGTCACTAAACCAAATCTTCTTTGTCCCATCATCTAGAACCTGTTTTTTTTAGAATATATATATATATATAGACACACCCCAAACACTTCTCAATGTATTTTCTTAATAAACTCACTTTATTAATAGAAATTGGGCTGAGATTTTTAAATGTTCTATATTCACCTACATTGTTCCATTAAGAATGTAATAAAAATGCAGGCACATGCTGCAAATACTAAATTGGAAAAGCAGCTGTGCTTTTGACATTGTCCTGCTGTAGTAAAAAGGCACCCAAGACAATCCCAGCAGCTGGCATCCTCTGCATGGTGTGCTCATTACCACAAATAAATAAAGTCAGTAAATTACTGGCAGAGCACAGGGGACCAGGATGAGTCTAGGAAATAACCCTTTCATCAAACTCTCTGCATATTGTACATTGCCTGGGCAAAAAAGCAAATAATGATGATCAATGGAGAATTAATATTTTAGTCAAAGAGGACGAGAGATTAATGCATACTATAAATTATTAACCAGCACTTCTACTCTATCCCCTTGGCACAGCGGGAAGTAGGCTTCTAAAGAAACAGGATACATATCTTCTACTTACCTAGCAATATTGTCTTCAACCAATGAATAATAGTCATTAAGATGCACATTTCTGAGACGCTTATGAGGGAAATGTATACCTGAATTTCTCTACCTTTCTATAACAGAATGTAAGCAAAACATAAACATTTCCCTGTTTATATTTGTAGAAACATATGTGTGCTATGTTATCTGACTATAAATATTACAGTGCTGTAGCAGGGAAACAATCATTGGGCTGGGAAGCAAGACCCATCCGTTCTTGCTCTCCCTTGGCTATGACCAGTAGTGATACACTAACTTCCCTGGGTCTCAGTTTCCTCAACTGTAAGTTAAGAGGTTGGATCACAGAGGACCTTAAATGACCTTTGCAGCCTTCAAGTTCTGCAGAGGGGCTTCATAATAAGCAAATGGTAGAAAGAACTAGAAGATAGTTGCAACCAGATCTCCAGCAGAAAAAAATTTACATAAAAATTGTTCAGTTCGTGAAGCCAATAAAATATGTAATGGCACGGGAGAAAATGTGTATGTATATATAAAATCATATGCACATGTAATCATATGCACACATGCTGTTCCTTTAGTGAAAAAAAGTAATAGTTAACCAATAATTGTACATTTAAATACATTCTATATTTCCATATCAGTAGCATGCCATGAAAGTTACACAAGAAATTACTAAATAATTAGCATTCAAATTTCAGAAGCAGTAATGCTTGAAATATTGAACAATCACAGACTTGCAATTTCCTGGATATGCAATTCTACTAAACAAAAGGCCGGCAGCATGCACTGTGTATAGTGCTGTAGGAAACCCTAAAATAAATGACTTGGAGCCTGCAGAGCCCACCACAGGAGAGAGGGAAACATTTATCACTTTTCACAACACAAACCAGGCCTCGATAAGGTTATTTATAAGTAAGGTTACTTATACCCTAAAGAGAACACAGAGCCAGGGAAAAGGGAGACCCTGGAGAGAGACCCTTCTGATCCTTTAGGACTTGTTTTGAAAATTAAGCCTCTGAATCACTGCTATGACACAGCAGAAGGTTTACATTTTGGGAAGGAATCCAGTCATGTCAGAGCTTAGAGAAGTCTGGAGACGAACTAGTCCTATTCTCCCATTTTATAGGTAAAGAATGTAAGGTCAGAAAGGGTTGCCGAAACCGGTTTGGCTCAGTGGATAGAGCGTCGGCCTGCAGACTGAGGGGTCCTAGGTTCGATTCCGGTCAAGGGCATGTACCTGGATTGCGGGCACATCCCCAGTAGGAGATGTGCAGGAGGCGGCTGATCAATGTTTCTGTCTCATCGATGTTTCTAACTCTCTATCTCTCTCCCTTCCTCTCTGTAAAAAATCAATAAAATATATTTTAAAAAAAAAGAAAAAAGAAAGGGTAAGTACTTTGCCCTGTACTATTGGGCAGAGTTGGACTAAAAGTGAAGTCTTCTAACTCCCAGTCTGGTTTGCTTTCCCTCACCGCTTCCCTTTTCTCTGTGTGGGTCCAAAACAAATTATTCCCTGCCTGACAGCGCAAATGGCCCTCCTGGAATGAATAGAGTATACTGTTACCTCTCCCTCCCTGAGAAGTCCTTCCCAAGCCATAAAGTTTTTCCCAAGCTGACTAATGCTTTGCTTGGTCAGAACTGTTTTTAAGCCGTCATTCTAAATACCATGTCCCAGCTGAGCAATCTGGGAATCAGGCTATTCATACCCACTGACTTGCCTGTGTTCCTCCCAGGGTGGAAGAGCCAGCATGGCCTGTGTGATGTATGTAGGTCAGTGACTCATCCACAAAGTATCACCCAAGAGAACAATAGCTCCCTTGGGGTTCGATGTTAGGTGAGCTATAAATCTCCCTATATCTCAATTGTATCTGTTAGAGGGACAAATATTCATATAAATTTCCAAGACTGTGGAGATAGAAAATAATATAAATTTTAAATCTGATTTTATAGACACAGATTTCATTCTTCAAGTAGAAAGCAGATACTTTTAATTTTCTTAAAAATTACCTCATTGATTTCCTCCTTTCATGAAAGAAAAAAAAAAGAGAGCGAGAACCAGAAAGATTTTGATTTGTTCAATGTCACCCAGCTAGTGTGGTTCTAAGTTCATTCTAAAAACTGGGCCTTTTGACATGCAATGTGGTGCTTTAGGCTCCATGCCATGTTGCTCACTCTAATCAAAGTGCTTCATAAATGTGACAATGTAGAACATGTAAAATAACATACTCATATTGAGTCTTGGTAAGACACAAGATGGCAGTCTCCTACACTATCAAGACATAGTGCCCCCTCTCCTCCTGCTTCCCAAATTAATTGTGTTTCTCGTAAATTATGTGGTAGACCTTACCATATAATTTCAGATACAGAGACGGACTGAGAGTCATCTCTTACAACCTAACAATTTGAGATGATCAAGCTGGGTCATGATGAGAGAGGAAGCAAGTGGAGGAGGGGCTGACTGCACTAAAATAGTGCTTTATAGAGCTGGGGGTTCACAGACCACAGAGGCAACTCCAACCCTCCCTGTCTCTTTCCCCGACTCAACACGGGAATTAGTAGACCTCACTCTCACCCTCTTCCACAAATATTAATCCACTTGGAGCTAGCTTTTGGTGATTTAATTCAGGCTCCTAATCGTGGGACAATACCTGGATGAAAATGACAGGTGTGGAGAAATAGACTCAAAGTGTTAAGGTTCTAGCTCTCCATGGGACTGGTCATTATTTGGTACTTGCCTGGAAGGCTGCTCCTCTCCATATCCCTCGAATATAATATCTTATTGAAGAATAAGTACTCTTCTACTCTCCTTGTTATGCTCTGCAGAAAAGTGCTTTAAAACAACATACAGGAAATGGACTCTTAAGGAAACATCACCCAGAGCTCTGCTATTGAAGGAGGAGGGAGAAGGAAAGTGGGAAGAGGGTAGGACAGTGGTTAGCTCTCATCAAAGTTTCTGGGAAGACTAGGCTAGCAGGGAATGGAAGCATCTTGGAGGAGCGACACTATTTCCTTGTTGGTAGGTTGGGTTTGGAAGCCAGAACTGCCTCTTAGACCACTCTTCACTGGACAAAACAACAGCAACATTTCAAAATAAGAAAAGAAGGATTCTTCTCAAAGACAGGCGTCATTTCACAAACTTGAAATCAGACCACACTGAAGCTCCGTCTGCAAAAATAATGGTTTTTCCTGACATTTTAAACAGCGCAACTTAACGGCTCAATGTTGCATTTGACATTTAAAAAATCATCCATCTCCAAAAAACTTATTGGCAAATCATCTCAGTTCCCAGAATTAGCAAAAGTAGTGTGCAAGAGAATACATTCTGCAAGAACCCAAACCATTTTAAAAAGGAAGCCCAGGACACTGAGAACTGGCTGTTACCTCCCCTTAGCTCGGGCCCTGCCTGCCCCCCTTCTATAAACCAATTACTTTTCTGGTAATCAGCCTCCTCATGACGAGAAGGAAGAAAAATCAGCTTAGTACACTGCAATAGTAAGAAGATAGCTATACTAGATAAAGAGAAAATTAAGTTACTCGGTGCAAGCAGCTGAAAAGCAGGTATTTTGGATCGAGGTTGTCTCAGAGGGGAATTTTGGCTACTCTGCAGACTACAGACTGTGCAATCTTGGGCTCATTACTTAACCTTTCTGTGACTTGGTTTTCTCATTCTATAATGGGATAGTAATAGTACCTATCTCATTGGGTTGTAAAGATGATCAAATGGGTTAATATTTGTAAAGTTCTTGACACAATCTGCCAGAGTAAATGCTATATAATTATTAGAAAATAATAAAACAACACATGTATTTAACTTTTCCCCCTTTTTATTGAATTTATTGGGGTGACACTGGTTAACAAAAATATATAGGTTTTAAGTGCACAATTCCACAGCACATCATCTGTACACTGTATTGTGTGTTCACCACCCAGAGTCAAGTCTCCTTCCATCACCATTTTATATGTATATTTTTTCAGATCATTTGTGTACTGATTCTCACTGTATGTGGCCCAAGCTTAAGCCAATCAATGTATCATATTTCTCCTGGGCTCTGTGATTGCTCTGTAGATGGCATATATCCCAATCAGAGCCAATAGGCTGATATGAGTCTATTTCTGGAAACCCTGGCTCTTTCCTACTGATCTTGAATCCGAGAGGACATAAGAGTCTGGAGCTACTACCACCATATTTCAAATAGGAAGCAAGAATCTGTCTGAGAATACCAAAATGAAGCAAATCCATGATAAAGACAATGCGTATGTTAACACAATTTGAATTTTTGGATCATGGGACGCCTGAAGCTGAATCTCCTTTAGACTTCTTAATTACAGGAGCAATAATTTTCCCCTTTCCTTAATTTATTAGGCTAGGTTTTGGGAGTTTTGTTCTTTTAATCACTTGCGTTTAGAATATACCAATTGGTACAACTTACACTATAACTCAGGGCCCATAGTAAGTATCATGGAAAAAATTATATCCTCATCTGCATTTAAAAATGTCAAGTTCTGGCTTTGTGATTTTTGTCAGGTCACTTAACTTTTCCTGGCCTCAGTTTGCTCATCTGAAAATCAGAAATTGAAATAAATAATCTTTATGGAGCCTTCCAACTGTAAAATTTTATGACCGTGCCTTAAATTAAGGTCTTCTTGGCTACCTTCAAGGTTGCTCTTAAGTTCACTTTTTCTATTCACTACAAAGCCAAGAATAATTCCAGAAGAATGGTTTGTTTGTCGGTTGGTTGGTTGGCTGGTGGGCATTTAAAAAAAAATTCTTTTAAGCATCTTTATTGATGCACTTTATAAAACAACTTCCATATAGTTCCATATAAACTGCCATCAAAAAAGTAATTTACTTTGCCAAAGACGTTATCTGAAGTGGCAAGTTATTTTTTTTAATATGCAGAACAGAACAATGTAAGCATGCACTCGGATGCAGGTGCTCCTGTGTACTATGGAGTCACTTTGAAGAGCTTGCTAAGGTCTGCAGGCAGTTTCTGGAGTACAATTATTTTCTTCACAATTTAGGTGCATGCGAATAAAACTGATACTTATGAATAGGGTATTTTCCCACAAAAGCTCAGGCAGCTTTTGTGGAATGCTATCTGTGTCGGTACACTTGTTACACCTTGAACTGTACTAAGAGAAACAGACAGCCAGGAGTCCATGTTCGTGCTAAAATTTGAAAAACCCTTCCACACATGTTGAGTTCCAAGAAAGGGAAGAGGGTAAAAGTCTATGCAATCGTTCATCATCTTACATGAACAGGCCACACCACGACGCTGTATATGACAAGGGAGCAAATTCCCTTCACTGCTTTCAGTCAAGGCCAGTGGTGTCTCCAGCGGAGGGTGGACGTGGAGCAAGCCAAGGACAGGATAAAAGTTAATTAAGTCTGCATCTCATGTATAGCTGTCCTTGTTATGTTCTGGAATGTTTCTCAGACATCTGAATTAGAACTGAGGTCTGCATTGATTTCATGTCTGCAATGATACGCTTCCATGTGATCACTGCAGGCATCTCTGATGTCATGCATCCATCTTTTTTTTATTTTTACTTTTTTGCATCCACCTTTTTTATCCCCTCACAGTTCAAATGCAAAACTAGTAGGACAATGGCACCTACCAGGGCGAAAACAATACATAGGAAGACAAAAGAAGTCCACAGGGATGGAGGGAGGATAGGGTCACCGTCCAGGTTGGAGCTGTTACATTCCAGGAGGGCCAGATCCTCTTTTTTTTTTTTTTTCCGGGAATGCATAGGTGAACCTAGATTTGCCCTGCACTGTCTCTGTCTCCTTGAGCCAGGCCACCATGTGGCAGTCACAGACCCAGGGATTGCTGTCCAGGAAGACCCTGACTTGGGACAGACCTTGCAAGTCTGCCAGGGTGCCATTGTGAAGGAACTTGAGTGCACTGTCCTCCAGGTGTAGGCTTTCCAGGTGTGTCAAGGACACAGAAGGACACTTACATCAGGCTCATCAGTGAGTTGTTGCGCAGGTCCAGGTGCCTAAGGCCAGGCAGTTGGGCCAAGTGCATGGCGGGGGCAGATAGAGAAAGAGGTTGGTGGTCAGCTCTAGGAGGCAGAGCCCACGCAGTGCCTGGCCAGCTTCCCAGGCAGTTAGCCATAGAGAGCTGAGCACAGAGGAGATTGTCTAGTCATCATCTACCATGACAGCCATTTCTCTTCCCCTGAGCCCACATATTCTGCGCTATCTCAGAATGTTTGCTACGTTATGCATGCGTTTGTGTATATAGGGAGGAAAGAGTGAAGAACCGTGATACTTAATGCCAAATGTGTTTACAGAATAACTAGAGAACACCTAGCAGTTGAACTCAGTTTGATGACTGGAAAAGGAAGAAAAAAGATGATTTCTGAGCAATTTACATAGATGTCTCCTCATCCAAGAACTAAAGATCATCTGCATAATTCATAAAAAAGATCTTCAAACTATACAACTTAATTTTAGACATAATTCTACTGACTTGATATCCACACTTTCACATTTCCCCTCAATAACATTTGCTAAAGTGTATTTATTTTGATTTAACAAACACAGAAAGAGTGCTTATTATGTGACAGGCATTATTTTAAATGTTCTATAAATATTACCTCATTTAATGCTTATAATCACCCTATAAAGTACACAGAGGTTGCCCAGGTCCACAGAATTCATAATTGGCAGAACCAAGATTCGACCTAGACTCTAGCTCCTGAGCCCATTTGCTTTAGCACCACACCACCCTGCTGCACCTGTCACAACCTTACAGCAAGCATAACTACTTTTCATTATTCATGATGAACATCTCAACAAATGTAGATAGAGAACCAACATATTCTGTGAAATAAAGCCAAGAAGTGAAAAATTTAGTGTAAATATTAATATAATAATAGTAATATTAATATAATAGCAATGTCATAATAACACTTGACCTTTAAAAATAAAAGCATGAGGTATCTAGGAAGTTTATCAACCTGGACCTCCTCAGTCCCTGCTAATGACAGGTAAGTAAAAAAACAATGATATATTTCAAATTCTTTACATTCTAAGCAATAGCATTACCTTGAACCTCTATATTGTAATCTGCTTATCCTACAAAACCTCTAAATACCAAGGCAACACAGGCCAAAGGAGAGAAATTGTTAAGTTGTGGTCACAGAAAAAGATGCAGGGGACTTAAA
Organism: Myotis nattereri; assembly: GCF_964212035.1. Lineage (NCBI taxonomy): Eukaryota > Metazoa > Chordata > Mammalia > Chiroptera > Vespertilionidae > Myotis > Myotis nattereri. The sequence goes on from NC_138088.1 coordinate 24,547,755, forward strand.
GCCTAATCCTTACCTTGTCATGAGATTTATGATCATCAGAAGCTTTTTTCTAAATAAAATATTAACCATATCATATTTAGTAATATAATTTGAATACTTAGATTCAGGCTATGGGAATGGAGATTATGGTAAAGAATAAGAAAAATTTTGGTCCTAGTCATCTATTTTTTATGGAACAAATAACATCTTGTCATTCTCTGGAACATTTTTGTTCACATCGTCATGTTTATACCACCTCTTTTACCCTTGTATTAAATTTCACTCCTAAGCCACTGATTGTAGGGTTGGCTTTATTCAATATTTTAGGAGTAGCTTTGTGTGTGTGTGTGTGTGTGTGTGTGTGTGTGTGTGTGAGAGAGAGAGAGAGAGAGAGAGAGAGAGAGAGAGAGAAAGAGAGAGAGAGAGAGAGATTACATTGTATGTGGCCAAAACAAGAACTATTTACTCTTTAAAAGAAATACCAGTATCAATAACGTACATGCCATGATTGCAGCCAAAGGAAGAGGAAGCAGCCAATACTGATTATAGAAGCAAGCCAGAGAAAGTAGAGCCAAAATAATCTGGCCAAAAGAAGGAAAGACTGCTGGGGGCCTGCCCCAGCAGGTCCAGGGGTCCCCAAAGGTGTGGACGGAGTCGGCGAAGAAGGAATGACAAGGAGGCAGCGTTCAGTTGATCAGCAGCCTAGCCAGGATCTCTAGCCAGGATCTCCAGCCAAGTTCTGGTCTGGATCTCCAGAGAGGTTCTGCTCTGGATCTCCAGCGAAGTTCTGGTTAGGATCTCCAGCCAGTTTCTGTGGCCGTGTTCCCTCGCTAGGTTCTCCAGCCAGGTTCTGTCCAGGTTCTCCAGCCAGGTTCAGTCACCAGGTTCTAGTCAGGTTCTCTTGCCAATTTCTGTAGTCAGGTTCAGTCCAGGATCTTTTGCCATGTTCTCTCCAGCGAAGTTCTTCTGTCTCTAGGTTCTGTGTAGGTTCTGTCTTCTTGGTTCTGTCTTCTTAGTTCTGTCTCCTGCTGTCTTGTTACATCTGTATTTATACCAGTTGATTCAATCCTATCAATCTCTATTACAAAGGTTAGGGCGTTTCTTATCTCCATTCCAGGGAGTAAAGATTATGTAGCTTAAGCATGATTGTTCGTAGTTAAAGTGATTAATTACCCTCCTGGCACTTAGTTGAGGGGTTTTATTCTCTCCCTAACTTCAGGGGAAAATCCCTACCTGGGGAAACAATCTTTCTCAGAGAGGAGACCTTGGTTAAAACACATAGTGCCAAGAAGGTGAGCAAACATTTTAAGAACAGTATGCCATATATGCCAGGTCCTTTGAAACAGCAAGGATGGACCGGCTCCCGGCAAAAGACAACAGAATCAATGAAGCAAATGAGTATCCAACACTGGGAGCATTTAACCTTTAATTATCACATGTGAATTGAGAACCTGATTCTAATATATAATTTCTGATTGTTTCCTTAAATTCATCTCTCCTTATTTTATCAGTAATTTTTAATTTACATAAGGTTTATACTTCCTATATTTGTTATTTTACATTTCATACTATTCTCAGTCAATATTTTTGGTGCTGACTCTTACAAGGACAGATTCTTTCTTGAGCAAGTGACCATTACAGAAGTTTGTGTGTACACAGGATTGAGTTAATCATACCTTTTCTTGTCTAGCATCCTATAATCATTGGTCCACGCAAACCCCTTTTTTCCACCACCATACCCTTTCTTCCTTCATCTCCATGCCCAATACCAGCCCCAACTGTGGCACCTGATATATTAGAAAATCCACTTACCTTTGTATAATGCATACTGTTATTTTGTGTTAAAAATAAATGTTTACACTTTACATAACTAGTATTATTCCATCGAAGTGATTATTCCTATTTTTTCACTACATACTACTTTTTATAGACCTATATGCACTGCAGTAAGTACATCTAGTGTGGTACCTATCATAGTTAAGTTACATCTTGTGGTAATAACACAACATAAATTCCTTAGGCATTCTCCCAGTAGGCTCCCTAGATTACTTCTAACTGCCCCCCATCCCTATGAATAATGCTGGGATAAACATTCTTATATATCAGTTCTCTGTAATAAAAATTGTTTTTAATCATGGACTGTTTTGCAGTTCTAAGTCTAACACGTTCATTTCATAGTCAAAGACCCTACATTGAAAGAGGTTAAGAATTTTGTAGCCTGCATCCAAAGGAGAGAAATCATCAAATTGCAGAAAAGCAATTAGTAGCAGGGGCAGGACCAAGACTAGTTCTGTCAACTTTAAGACAGCATGCTCTAGGGCACTTAACATATCTACCAGATGTAGAAGATTCAGTCTTTTAAAATTAAGTATTTTTCATCACATAGGTATTGAAGTGTCTTGTTCAGATCAATTCAATTGGCTATATCCTAGAAATCTTAAGTTCTGAATATGTTACTGTATTCTACTAACTGAAAAAAAAAAACACTATAAAATCACAAGCTCAGAAGAACTTTATTGGAATCAGTACCCACTGGTACACAGCAGGCTGCAGTTATGTAATATATTTAAAACTAAAATGTTGGAAAATAACCCAAGTTCTACCTCCAACTGGCTGTGTGGTTTCTTATTTTTGTTAAGAAAACTTCCAAGGGGATGTGAGACTGGTATCTTTGGGAAATGTTTTGTACTTCTGAGCTCCACCACCAGGAAACGGCCTCATTTGTCATTTTGCATCTTCTGCACGGGGCCCGCTAGAGCATTTAAACAGAGTCATTTTTGGAATCATTGGTGGGAGGCTAGAGTGATAGAATGCAAATAGCTACATCTCCTTGAACAGCTTGCTTTACTTCTATGAGCCTCTGTTTCCTCATCTAAAACGAGAGCGCGTCTAGCATGTAACAGACAAAAATAAAAGGAACCATTTCTCCTCATCCTTATTTTTAGCTCAAGTCCATGCGTTCCACTACATAAGAGAACAAATGTGCTTTCAGCCTTGTTATGACAGGAAAATAAAGTATAGATGACTATTTTCTGTATTGTACTGCTTCTTAACATTAGTGAAATAATGTGAACAATGTTTGCAGGCGCAGATTTACCCTGGAGCTGAGGAAGCCACAAAACTGGCTGTTCCTAGGACTTGTAGAGTGTTCTCAGTGGGGAAGGGAAGGCAGGCTGCGCTTGGAAACATTACTTTACTATTTGTTTCTGGTAAATTGTTGAACGAGATCTCACAAGAAAGGGACAGGAATCTCTAAGTCTTCACTAATTTGTTGTGATATATTTTCTATTCTAAATAAATAATCCCTTTTATACTTAATTTTATATTTATAATTTTGTGTCCTTTAAAAAATAACAACAACCTCCCAAATTGAATTATTTTAGACGTCAGAAAAACCTGGATTTGCCCTTAAATGTATGTTTAACATTATAATTTAATAATAGGAGGAAAGCACATAGATAAATCCTAACTCTATGTAGGAGAGTTTCCTGGAACAAAAGGGGTCCACTAGTTTGAATTTTTGGACAAGTTACTCTTCTTCTGTCTGGACCTTAGTTTTATCACCTTAAAACATGCAGATTTGACAAGCTCCATAAGATCCTTTCAACTCCAAAAATCCTGACTTTATACCCATCTTTCTATACTTTCAATAATATTTTCCAAAAAATAATAAAGGAAGAACATAGAATGTTCACTTTTAAAAATTTTAAGTCTTCAGTACTGTGAGTAATTCATTATACCTACCCTCCAATTAAGTTCTTATTTCATAATTGTAAATGAATGGATACAGTTCTTAAAATAAGGGACACTAGTTACAGCATGTCACTATAGAACTAATTTGCTTTATAAGGGCGGGAATACTCTTGTGGTTGTTCTAGTTCAAACTGACCAAGATAACAAGCACTACATGCTGATTTTCATTTATATCCCCACTCAAAATAATCCATTCTGAAAGTGGAAGAGGTATTTTTATAGTCCCAATAACTCAATGGTGCCAATAAAATCTCTATGTAAACCAAGTTTTAGAAAGTATGAATACAACAGATGAGAAATTTATGAGTAATCAATTATAGTCGTTTCTCTTCTGAGCTTTAGATAGTTGATAAGATCAGAGAAGACTTTTATAAATGGAAAAAAATTTTGATAATGCAGTTGAGTTCTCAAACACAAGAACAAAACAACAACAAAAAACAGGGTTTAGATATATTTGTTTCCAGTGGTGAAATTTCACAACGTATTGCCTTTTTGGGCACAGGGGATGAGTAGTAGGAAATATGGTAAAATGAGTCTGATGAACTTGGGATTTTCTGAGTTGGAAAGGACAATATGGAGCCAATCAAATTTACATGTTTTAAAAATGAAAAAGCTGAAGCCCAGACAGAAGTGTAAGCTTTCCCAAAAGCCACATACCCAGACGAGGCAAAGCTGAGGCCAGACCCTAACCACAAGTCTGGTGCAGTTTCTGTCTTACCAATCTGAGTTTGCGTAATCATTTGAGTGCTTTCATACTTCAATGCCCAACTGGGAGCTTATGGTACAAAACATGGAGCAATTTTTGCTCTACCTAATATTAAATTTTATGATAAAGTCACAATAAGTAAGATAGAAGGTATGGTACAAAGCTCCAAAGAGAACTGTGGAATGCATTGGGTGCCTAGGAATTAGACCCACACACATATGGAACCTCAATGCAATTCATGAAAGTGGTGGATTTGTAGATTAGAGGGTAACAGAGGCCGAACAATAGTGCTTACACATATAGTTATCCACATGAAGAACACACACACACACACACACACACACACACACACACAAACTGGATCACTACTTTAAACTATATATACAAAAAAAGATTTCAACTCCATAAAATGTAAAAAAGTAAAACTTTAAAATGGTTAGAAGAAAAATAAGAGAATGTGTTTATATTAGGATAGGGAAAAATTTTTTAAATAAATCACAAAATCACAAACCCATCTGGCTGAGCACCTCAGTTGGTTAGAGCATTATCCTGATATGCCAAGGTTGTGGTTTTGGTCCCATCAGGGCACATACAAGAATCAAACCATGAATGCATAAATAAGTGGAACAACAAATTGATATTCTCTCTCACTCTCTTTCTCTAAAAATAAATTAATTAATAAACCATGGTTATTAATAATTTTTTTAAATCACAAATTATAATGAAAAAGATTTTAATTCAACCACATTTTTAAAATGCATCAAAATACATATATTTATATAGGTATATTTATTTGTAAAAATTTATTGAACTATACCTTTACATTTTGTATTTATTATGCTTTAATTTTTTAAAGTTTACCAAAAACAAGGCACTATAATTAAAGTGAGGAGGTAGGCCACACTCTGGGTAAAGATGTTTACAACATCTATAATCAACAAAGGATTATTATTCAGAATATATAAATTACTTCCTCAAATCTAGAAAAAAAAAAGATAAATATTCAAATAGAAAAATGAGCAAAAGATATGAACAAGTAAATCATAAAACAGGAAACCTGAATGGCTAACAAACATTAAAAGATGTTCAGCCTCACTGGTCACATGTAAATGAAAATGAAAATCATAATGAGAAAACATTTACACACATTTAATTAGCACACTTTAATAAGTCTGGTAAGACCAACTATTTGTGAGAATGTAGAAGAGCAGAAACTTTTATACATTGCGGGTGGGAGTGAAATTGGTAAAAATCACTAGGGAAATTTTGGAAATATCTATTAAGTTATGCGCACCTGCCATAATCCAGCAATCCCTCTCTAAGTAAATACCAAAGAGAAACTATCCCAGAAAGTACACCCCAAAATGTTCATAGGGAGACATGTGCAGAAATATTCATAGAAGCGTTGTGTGTCACAACAAACAAGTAAACAGCCTAAAAGTCCAAACAATAAAAGAGCAGATTAATAAGTTACAGTCAAGCAATAGCATGTTATATGGCTATGAAAATAAATAAACTAGAGCTAGATATATACATGGATAAATTGCACAAAAGTTATGTTATGTGGACTAGAGAAGTTTACAGAAGGATGCTTACAGTACGATTCTGGGTCATAGGCTGGCTTTATCTTACCACAACTGGGACATTGACGTAGTATGGGCCAGGTACGGAGTATCAGTTGGGAATATTGTCTGCATTTGCTGTTTCTAATCTCAGCTTGGCTAACCTCTGGCTCTCAAGAACAGGTCCAAGCAGAACTTACGTGAGGGGAAATGAGTGTCCTCAGCTGACCCAAGCAGGAAAAGAAAAGATGGAACTTTCATCTGCACATGACCCAAGAAAGCCACATATAGATAAGAATAGGGCAAGGCTCACCCAGTCATTTTAAGGTAGAAATGACAATGACACATATGCCTCCAAGTCACACTGCTCCAATCTGGACTTTAAGCTTGATGTACAGCTGTCATCCTGGGAACTCCCTTTACCATCATCCTGGGGAGTCCCTTCATCTTCTCTGACTTGTGTATCCTGTTTTGTTTTTTTCCCCTTTTTTTGTATCTTATGCCTTCCTCTTTTTTCATTTATTCATTTTGGTGTAATACAATTCTCTAAGAAATTATTTTGGGGAGATAAATGTTTTGAATATGAAAATGTCTTGCCTTGATACTTAATAGTTTGACTGAATATAAAATTCTAGTTTAGAAATCACAGCTTCAGAATTTTGAAATCATTCTCTATTGTCTCCTAGTTCCCAGGGTTGTCCCTTGGTCTGAGTCTCTTTCAATCCATTGTGCTGAGAATTCTTTATGCCCTTTTAATTCGGAAAGCTCATGTGTTTCTGTTCTGAGAAATGTTCTTGAGTCATCTTGTTGATAATGTCCTCCCTTCCATTTCCTCTCTTACTGCTACTTCTTTAAAATTCAGAATTTGGAACTCTATCCTTGGTTATTTTTCGCATACTCTTTCTTCTCTTCTTTTCTCTTTTCCTCTCTCTCTGTCTCACTTTGATTTTTTGGCGTACTTTCTGGGATAATTCCTCAACTTTCTCTTACATTTCTTTTGAGTTTTCATGTTTTAAATTCCCGAGAGCTTTTTTTGGTGCTCTCTTAATGTTGCCTTTTAAAGATTTCTATTCTTATTTCATAGACACAATATCTTCTCCTAACTCTCAGGAGATAATAATGATAATGTGCCTTCTTTACTTTGCAAAGCTGCCATTTCCATCAAGATGCTTTTTTCATGTTTTTCCTTTCTAGGTTTTGTGTTAGGCCCTTTCATTACGCATCTAGTAATCCTTGGTTGTCTACTCATGTTTGAAGGTTAGGGAGGAGGTGGGGAGTTGATTGGAAGTTTTGAGTATATGGGTGAAGCTTCCTGTAAAGAGATGGAGGTGGCTTCCATACAGGGTGATGTGGCTGGACCTTCTGTGGGGGAACCTCTGATTCAATATCTTTAGGTTTTTCCTCCTTCATTAGTCAAATTCCCTAGAGATATTTCTCTTTTGGGGGGGTTAATCCTCACCCAAGGATACTTTGCCATTGATTTTTAGAGAGAGGAAGGGAGGGGGGGAGAGAGAAACATTGATGTGAGAGAGACACATCGATAGGTTGCCTCCCAAATGCGGGGGCCCCCCCGAGCAGGGCCAGGGATTGAGTCTGCAACCAAGGTACATGTCCTTGACCGGAATCTAACCTTGGACCCTTCAGTCTGAAGGCCAACGCTCTATCCACTGAGCCAAACCGGCCTGGGCAGAACTGTTTCTTTTAACTCTCCTGTTTGCAGGGCGAGGATTGGCTGTCAGCATTTGGGGCTGCATGGGAAAAGAGAGGTAGGGGGTTTATTTAATCAATCCCCTTATTTCAGATATGGTGTCTACATTTTCAATTATATTTGGTTTTCTCCAGTTCAGAGACTGTGTTATCATCTCCAAAGAACAAGTGTTCACAGTTCTGCTGTGGTGGTAATGGGGACGGGACCTCAGTATCTGAATGCTTCTTACCAGTCCTCATTAGCTTTTAACCAGTCCTCTTTGGTTTAGCCCCTGCCTCCCCATCCCTGATGTCACCAATTTTGAGGCTTTTCAGCAGCAGTGTGTGGCATAAATTCAATTGGCTCTCATCTTTTCCCAATATCAGTTTAGGATTTGGCTTTCTCAGGTTTAGTAAGTCAATTCCCACCCATGCATTTGTTTTTCAGCTTCTAAATGCTGTTGCTATGGATTCCCCTTGGCATGTGAAACAAAATACAAACTAAGCCTGGACATAAAAAGAAGAGATAAATTGTAAAGGTTCTGTTATATGTAATTTGTAGGTAGCTTTTCACTCTTCAATTTGGGGAGACAGTCATAGTTTCCTTGTCATTGTAAGTTCATGCCCTTTGTTAAAAATTCCTCTATGTGTAGTTTAAGTTGGAGTTCAGGAGGGATTGAAATTATATGTATGTATTCAAGTCTCCATCTTTACTTGGCAGTTAATATAATGATATAACTACTGTTTAACTCTTTATATTTTTATCTCTCATAAGTATTACATAATTTATTAATGCAAAGTTTGAGAAACTACACTAAAGACATGACATTTAAAAAGAGGCGTCATCCCCCCTCTCTGTACATAGATATCTTGATATTTTCATCTAAAGTTAGACAGGTCCAAATTATAGAGCTTAAGAACATAAAGTCCAACCCTCTTTCCATTCTTTTCAAGAACAAACTGCCCTAGCTGGCTTGGTTCAGTGGATACAGGTCTGCCTGCGGACAGAAGGGTCCCAGGTTTGATTCTAGTCAAGGGCATATTGCCTGGGTTTTAGGCTCCATCCCCAGTAGGGGACATGCAGGAGGCAGCCGATCAATGCTTCTCTCTCATTATAGATGTTTCTATCTCTCTCTCCCTCTCCCTTCCTCTCTGAAATCAGTAAAAATTATATTAAAAAATAAATAAAAGAAGAGAAAACTGTCCAGGGAGTTGACATGATTTATTCATGAACATTACTAGTAAACTAGAATTACCAATAAAATTTCCTGATTATTTGGTCAAAGTTGTTTTTTTTGTTGTTGTTGTTTTTTTTGTTTTTGTTTTTTTTTGCTAATTATCCAGAGACCTCTCAGTCTAATGGGTTTTTTTTCATAGTAGAATAAACTGTTTCCCTAAATATTTAGTTACTCTGTTTAGTGTTTTTCCTACTGATAACATTAAAATCATTTGAATTTCTTACAGATTCCACTAATCACTTAAAATTATAAGAATTTGAAATTACATGAATTGCTTAAAACAATCAACCAACTAAGTATTTTAATGTGAAAAAAATCTGTTCTTAAATAACAAAATGGGGAAATCTTAATCAGTTTCTCATGGTTGGTTAATCTGGACTAGCTCAGGCCTTCTCCTGCACATTATTACTTAACTAAGAATATCTAGATCAGGAGTCCTCAAACTACAGCCCGCGGGCCACATGCGGCCCGCCGAAAACATTTATCTGGCCTGCCGGGTATTTTTGCTGCCACTGTGTGCATAGGAATTTGTTCATAGTTTTTTTTTAAACTATAGTCCGGCCCTCCAACGGTCTGAGGTACAGTGAACTGGCCCCCTGTTTAAAAAGTTTGAAGACCCCTGAAGATAGATAGGTAGGTAGGTAGGTAGGTAGGTAGATAGATAGATAGATAGATAGATAGATATAAGGATACCTATATCTATATATCTGATATAGTTTGCCAAGAAAGACCTGGGTGTTTCACTTGGTTTGGAGTACTAGATGTTAAGTCACATGTTTTCATTGTTCCTACAGATGTCTTCAATTTTATACTTAGACTTACATTTCCATTCTCTTGAGTGATGTGTCGCAACATCCCCTCTGTTTTTCCACGTTACCTAGGGAATGCAACCACCTTAGGGATTCAGGAAGCATATACCCAAAAAAGAACGCATTGTGAAAGTCCATTCCATGTAAGTAAAGTTAGTCCCTGCCTTTCCTCCTTTGCAAACTAATGTGCACAATAGCTTATAAGGTAATTATGCACTCATTTTAAGCATTTAGGAACTGAGGACTCAGCCAGATTTTTCAAAGCTAAAAAGAAAAATCAGAAAGTTTTCATATCCTAGAGTTTTTAAATTCTGCCAAATAACTTCATAAAATGTCTAATACACACACACACAATACACACACCCTGAGTTACTGGGAAAGTATTTTTGATAAATGAATCTTCCAGAAAGTTTTTAATTATTATCCTTCTTTCCACAGAAAATTTTAAAAATCTACTTATTCACTTTTCCTTCAAAAATATAAGCACAATTTATAAATACTTGAGTAAAAATCAAATAAGCCAAGCAGAGCAAGACTGCATTCCTCAGACATATTTGTAAACTTAGCAGTTGCCACACTATCCTCAAATACACACCATTCTCTATGGATTATGTTCATGGATCTTAAATATTGGATAGTTTGAGGTTAAATATAATGTTGGAATCTGAAACGAAAATGCAAGATGATTCACAGAGTCTGAATTTGTGACTTTAAATGTGGGCGTGAGATACCGTTTAACAAGGCTTTATTTTTACCTGTGTCTGGTATGGCCCAGAGTCAACTGCTGTGGTGAAGATAGGAGAGCAAAGGGTTGGAGAGCAGCTGCCTGCCATTAAATTCATCCTCTCAAAACCGTTGGGACAGTGGAGAATGTTGTAGAACTCAGCCTTGTGCTCTCTTAGTTCAGTCTCTCAAATTCAGCTCAATATACTCAATCTCTATCCTTCTCCTAGAAATGGAAAACAATATTTCATTCATTAGAGCCTTATGTACAATTTGAATGAAACACACACAAAAAACAGGGGGAAACCAGATATATACCTACCCAGACTGGCTCCTGCCTGCATTGGTCCTCTCCTGGGTCTCTATGTTCCTCTGCAGTGGGACCAGAAATAAAACCTAATAGTTACAAAGTCTTTTCTACATTCTAGGCTCTTTGCATGTGCTGTCTCTTCAATCTTTGCACACACACTATAGCATGGATACCATTGTTATCCCTATTTTTTACATGAGGAAATTGATGTGTTGAGAAGTTAAGCAACTCTCCAAGGTCACTGAGCCAGCTCGCTCAGTGAGCTACATTCAAATCCTGACAGCCTAAATCCAGAGTCAGCACACTAATCTATGCTTGACTGAGAATCACCTCACAGCAATTGCTAGAACAGTTTCCCCCCAAATCAGTGACCTACTTTTCATTAACCCCTAAAAGTGTTCCCTATTTTACTGCTGGCACCATTTTGAGACTAATTTGAATTCTCTATGAAAGAGTTATCTTGCAGAAAATAACTTTAGTGTATGAATCACACTAAAGATATGAGTATTTTTCTTTTCAAATCAACTTGATTAAGTTATAATTTTTATACAACAATATGTATAAGCTGATGATTTTTGACAAATGTATATACCCAAGTACCCTCACCCTAGTCAAGATATACAATATTTCCATCATCTCAAGAAATTCCCTTGTGCTCTTTTGCAGTCAACTCCCCCACCCCCCATAACTCCCACAGTCAGGCCCAGTAAACTATTTTCCATACTTCAAATGTAATATGAATTCCCCTTGATATGCCATGTTCAACTTTTCAAAATAACCCCTTGTTTTTAAAACATAAACTCCTGGGAAGATACATACAAGCTTTGGTTTGCTCCATGTGAATATTTCAATAACCTAAAAGGAAGTGTGAAGAACTAAACTCCAGAGGTCATCGATACACTATATCTGCCAAGATGGGCCAGTCATGATGCTATAACCTAACACCACATAGAACTTAATGCCACCTGTAATTTTCTAAACAAACCTAAGAAAGCAAAAATCCATTTGAAATTGTAAGAGAAAACCTATGTAAATCTTCTGTGAAGAATAAAACCTAATCCCTAACCAATGTTATAACCAATGCTTCTTTTAAATGGGTATTATGTTATAAAAGCACTAGGGGCCCAGTGCACGTATTCATGCACCTTGAAAGGAACTGTGGGCCACGAGGCTGGGAGAGGCACAGGGGTGGGCCTCAGCCTATCCTCTGCGCCCCCGCCTAGCCCCTCCTGCCGTGGCCACCCCCCCCCCCCCCCCCCGTCCCCTGTCTGCTGGGAGTCTGGCTCCCGCTGCCACTGCTCCTACACACTGACTGGCCGGCCCTGCTCACACCCGCTGATGGCATGGAGTGATTGGGCCCGGCGCCAGCAGCGGGTACGAATGAGGCTGGCGCCATCAGTGGGTGCGAGTGGCGGCTGCTGCCCCAATTGCCCCTCAAGAGCAGGGAGAGGTGGAGAAGCCCTCAGGGGCGATCAGGGTCCACAGCCACAGCTCACACCCACTAATGGCACCAAGTGATCAGGATCGGGGTCAGGCACTGGCAGCGAGTGTGAGTGGCGGCTCTGGTGCCGGGTGCGGATGCAAGCAGGGCTGACGCTGGCAGTGGGTGCGAGCAGCAGCTCCGGCACCAGCAGTGGGTGTGAGTGGGGTCGACACCGGCAACATGTGGGAGCACCGGGCAGGACAGCAACACACGGAAGCAAAGGATTTTCAGTAACCACTAGACCAGTGATGGCAAACCTATGACACGCGTGTCAGAGGTGACACGCTAACTCATTTTTTTTTGGTTGATTTTTCTTTGTTAAATGGCATTTAAATATATAAAATAAATATCAAAAATATAAGTCTTTGTTTTACTATGGTTGCAAATATCAAAAAATTTCTATATGTGACACGGCACCAGTGTTAAGTTAGGGTTTTTCAAAATGCTGACACGCCGAGCTCAAAAGGTTCGCCATCACTGCACTAGAGTCTCGCCTCATGACAGCAACCAGCACCCCTCATTGGTCTGGTGCCCCTGCTCACCTGCTCCAGCATCCCACCGTGGCTAATGCCCGCCATGTTCTGCACACACCCCCTGGTGTGTCAGCACATGTCATAGTGACTGGTTGTTTGGTTGTTCTGCCGTTTGGTTTATTTGCATGTTAGCCTTTTATTATATAGAATATTTTTACAATCAATAAAAACATATCCTTTGGGTGAGGATTAAAAAAATAAAAGAATACCATCTAGGATGAGAATCAAAACACCAGAGACTTTGTCTAACCTCTGCTACTCATTAACTTTGAAACTCTGAACAAATCATTCATTCTCCATATATGACATTGGGATTGTAATAAACATGTCTCCCACCTGAGAATAATAGGAAGATAAATATTTGCAACAGGTGCAACACAAATCTGAGATATTATTATTTTTTAATCCTCACCTGAAGACATGTTTTTATTGATTTATTTTTTGAGAGAGAGTCTAACATCGATGTGAGAAAGAAACGTCAATCATTTGTCTCCCAAGTACTCTGGCCGGGGATCATTTGCAACCTAGGTATATGACCTGACTCTGAATCCAGCCCACAACCTTTCTGTGAATGGAATGGTGCTCCAACCAACTGAGCCACCTGGCAAAGGCCAGGGTATTATTTTTAATACAGAAAGCCTAGAAATAAATACCATATTGTCCTAACATTATTATTATTTTAATTGGTCCAAATAATATGATTTTTGTGGGACTTTAATTTGGCTCTTTGTGCAAGAGATAGAAAAAAGGTCATGTGAAAACAGAGAAACTAGAAGAGGAAATAAATGAGACAACTGTGATTAACGTATTATGCTAAAAATTACTGTGAGAAATGAAAGGGCAGTTCTAAATTAGATAGCCCCAAGACATGAAATCCCCTTCCCGAGCTATTTCAAACCAAAGCCCTCTGAGAGAGAATGAAGCTAAACAAAGAACATATGTGATTGTAAAAATGAAATAGCAGAAAGCTCAAATAGCTAAATGGTCTCCATGATTGGAAATAAAGAAGGCATATTAACTAGTAAGTGGATCCCATTGTCAAGAAAGAGGGGATAGAGCTTCCTAAGAGTCAGTACGTTCCCTCCTGATTCTCTTTCAAAGTAAAAGGCTAAGCATCAGAAGTTTCCAGTCCTTGATCTAAATCTGAAATAGTGTGGGGCCTGGACCTGCAGATATTTAGCCTGAGGCTAATCACTGAACCTCAACAGTCAGATTCATCTATCACCGGAGGACAATGGCTTCCAAAGGCAAAAAAAACATCAATCTTAAGATTTTATATGTAACCCTGGCTGGGGTGTTTTAATGATTAGAGCCTCCCGTGCACCTACTGGTCACGGGTTCAATCCCTGATTGGGGCGCATGCATATATATGGCAACCTACTGACGACTGATGTTTCTCTCTCACATCAACGTTTCTCTCTCTTTCTCTCTCTCTCTCTCTCTCTCTCTCTCTCTCTCTCTCTCTCTCTCCCTCTCTCTTTCTGGAATCAATGAAAAAATGCCCTCAGCTGAGGCTTAAAAAAAAAAAAGATTTTATATCTAGTTGGTGAAGCCCAGTTAGCACACTCTAGGATTACAAACAGCAGCTATTGTCTATTTTCATACTTAAACATATAAAGAGATTACCTTTAGTCTGAAAAAGGTAAATGTTTAAAAGATATAAAAGTTAATAAATTGTATGGATTTTAAAAAATGATTCTGCTTTTAACTCGCTAGAATGAGACTCTCTCTTGAAGCTTGAGCAAGATGTACTTCGGAGAAACAAAAGTAAGTTCTACTTTGAACCATGGGATTCATAGGCAGGAGGCATCATACTGCTTATCACACAAGTATCATAATTTCTGATTATTTGTTCAAATTATCAGTTCCTTAAGAGCTGGTTCTTAGTCACCATCATTGCCTAGTAATTTAGCACAGCTCCAGGCACATGGAAGGCACTTGATAAATCTTAGTTCTCTTATCTGGCCCCTCCTAGGCCCACTTCCCTCTTGGAGAGTCTGTGGTCTATGACCCAGATTCTAAGATTTCTTCTAGCATGGGGAGAATTGTGCAATTACTTTCGGGTTCCAAGGGTAGCTGAAGAAAAGAAGAGGAACAAATAAGCAGCTCATACTTCAGTCACTCTGCTTTATTTGTTTTCTGTTTCCATAACAATAATACTTCACCTCTCACGCTTTATGATGCAGAAAATCTGGTAAGTAGCAGTCCTGAGAGGATGCAAGGTGCAATTCTGAGTGGGCAACTCAGGTATTATTTTTGGAGAATGAAAGCTTTATCATACATTTAGTGTTTAATAAACAATGCTAACTATAAATGCCACTCTTACCCAAAATAACTACCCCAAATAATTTTCACATTAGAGATATTATTCATAATTCCATTACAAGGGCACAACATAGAAAAGACTTAAATAATTTGGGGAAAACCTGACAGTTAAAAATAACATAATATACCTGCAGAAAATACCTCAAATACATATATATTGAAATTAGAATGCCATGGACAAATAAGTAAAACCAACTCTCAGTAAGAGTACTAGCGAATGGATCCTAAACCAGTGGTTCTCAAAGAGAGGTCTCTGGACCAGCAACATCAGCATCACCTGAGAACTTCTCAGACCCCACCCAACGCCTACTGATTCAGCAACTGTGGGGCTCAGGCTCAACCATCTGTGCTTTCACAAGCACTCCAATTATCAGATCAACGCGTTGTAACTTTAAACTTATACAGTGTTATGTGGCAATGATATCTCAATAAGATAAAAAAAAATAAGCCCTCCAAATGATTCTGATACACACTACAACTGCCCTAATCTATACATATTACTATTCTTTTTTTTTTACCAAATGAGAGACTGTGTGCTCATACATAATTCATCAAATGGGGCCTGGGACAAGAGCAGGCCCTGTGACCTTGTGTGCAGTATTGGAAGAAAAAAATCAACTTAAGAACCAGAAAATCTCTGCTTCCCAAAATGGATTTTTTTTTAGCTGAGGTAGAAAAAAATTAGGTAAAACTTCTTAGGTTTCAGGGACTTTGTCCCTGATATGGGGATAGTAGTAATGTACTAACCTCAAGAGGTTTTGGTGAGAAACTAGTCAGATAATGTATGAAACCATGATTTTAGGCCATAAAGTGTCATAACATTTTGGTCATCATTTTGATCTTATGAGAATATGTATTCTCAGTTGCTATTCCACATTCCTAAGTACAGAATTTACATTAACTTTTAAACATGATTTACTTCTAATTTTGTTTTCTGCTATAATAAGTTTTTCCTCCAAGTTGTAAAATTGCATGAGCTATAACTCTACTCAAGACAAAATTACTATAACCATATTTTTGTATAGAGAAAAGAGAGTGTTAAGTAGCATTTTTCAATAAAAGAATAAAATGATTTTAATTTTACAAACACACACACACACACCTTCTCTCAGATTCAATTGATGTATATCTTATGCTTTTCAGCTCACATAAGTAGCTTTCATCATTCAACATTTATTTTATAAAACTGGCATTTTTAATATATTATTTATTATGTCTTAAGTGGACTTTAGATAATAATTTCATAAGCTATATATATATGTGTGTGTGTGTTCACTTTTAAAAAATAACTTTAATTTTGTTAGATGGTATTATAATACCACCAGAGGCCTGATGCATGAAATCCGTGTAAGAGTAGGCCTTCCTTCCCCCAGCTGCTGCTGGCACCGGCTTCCCTCCAGCACCCAGGACCCGGGCTTCCCTCCAGCCCTGGCTTCACCCAGAAGGATGTCCAGAATGACGTCTGGAATGACATATGGTCTAATTAGCATATTACCCTTTTATTATTATAGACTATAAGTTACTGTAAAATTACAAAAATACACTTTAAAAATTTTAAACCTATATTCCTATCAATCAGCAACAGCAGGTTTTAACATTTTGGTTTTTATCCATCCAGAAAATTTTTTTGGATGGAGAAAATTCTCACCCAAAAATATTTTTTTCTATTGATCTCTAGTGTGAGAGAGGAAGGGCGGAAGGAGAGAGAGAGAGAAAGAGAAACACCGTGATGTGAGGGAGACACATCAACTGGTTGCTTCCCGAGCATGCCCCAACCAGGGCCAGGGATTGAACCTGCAACCGAGGTATGTGTCCTTGACCAGGAATTGAACCTGGGATGCTTTGATCTGAGGGCTGCTGTTCTGACCATTGAGCAAACCTGCCAGGGCCATCCAGAATTTTTTACATGCCCACAACACACCCAAACATATTTTAACAATATAGGAGCATCTGATTTGAACATTTATCAGTATATTATAAAAATAATTCCAGGTAATCATTTCTGCTTCAAATGCACATTGAATTCCATTGGAGGAAAGGATTGGATAGATGGATGAGAGATTCACTTTTATAACCAATGATTCAATGAACACAGCATACTGATCTAATTATCCTCTCAGAAGACATTCTTAGGAGCAAAATCCCTGGATCAAAGAGAAGCACATTTTTAACGCTTTTGATTCATACCCCAAATGGCCCTGTGGAAAGATTGTACTAACATTTACCTCACCAGTAGTATATGTTTTCCAACATCCTCGGTTTTGTAAAAACAAACAAACAAAAACCCCTTTTCTATTCTAATATGTCAAAATATATTCCACTAGAGGCCTGATGCACAAAATCTGTGCAAGGGGCTTGGCCCTCACAGCCCCCGGCTGGCCCTCGCAGCCTTGGTAGGCCCTGGAAGCCCTGGCTTCATCCTGACGGTAGTGCTGCTGTTTGGTCTAATTAGCATATTAGCTCTTTATTATATAGGATTGTTTCAATTTACATTATTTGGTTACTTGTGAGACTGATTATTTTTTTCATAAGAGTAGCAGACACTGACAGGCCCTCCTATATCCCTGTGTTTCCAACTCTACAACCTCTGGCTGCTTATTCCACTGCTTTGATTTATTTGGTTCCAGCAATGGTAAGCTATGCAGGGGAGTGGCAAGTGCCAGAAAATTAATAAACTCAGGAGCAGCAATCAAGTTGAGGGATAAGTAACCCAGTTGCACCCCTTCCCTGGAATAACTCTTGGAAATGTTCCCCAGTTGCCCGCAGAGGAAATGTCTCAGAGTTCCCCAGTTGCCCGCAGGGGAGTGGCTTGATAACTCACCATTTGTGGCTTCCTTTCCTTCCCTATCTCACTTCTTCACTTCCTATCAGCATTTTCTAAGATTATCTCTTAAATAAACTACTTGAACTTGAATCCTTCCCTCAGGGTCTTCTGAGCTGATAAACCCAACCCACAGCAATATGAACTTTGTTTCTCTTTACTTAATCGATTACTTTGTTATTCACATGTTTTTCCCCATTTTTAAAAATATATTTTATTGATTTTTTACAGAGAGAAAGGGAGAGGGATAGAAAGCTAGAAACATCTATGAGAGAGAAACATCGATCAGCTGCGTCCTGCACACCTCTACTGGGGATGTGCCTGCAACAAAGGTACATGCCCTTGACTGGAATCGAACCTGGGACCTATCAGTGCGCAGGCTGACGCTTTATTCACTGAGCCATACCAGTTAGGTGCCCCATTTTTATATTGGAGTTAGGATTATCTCTTTTTAAATATTAAAAAGGGAGACATACTTGTGAAAGGCAATCCTTATAGATCACAAACCAGGAGCTTAATAAATAATTAGTTATCCCAAGTTATCTTAATAATCAGTAATAAAAGCTATTAATAACTGTTATAGTCAGTTAATTGCCCTCTATCTTGAATGTACCTTATCGTGCTAAAGATTTTCTTGGAGGTATAAACTAACTAAATTTTGAAAAAAGGGGGAAAACTAGAAAACTACTTTAGCCAAGATGCATGAAATGTGTTGAGTGAAATAAGAAAAACTACATTCAACAATGCAAATATGCTAAAAATAGATTGCCAGCAATTTTAGGGAGAGGTTAGGGCTCACTGAGAAGTCTGGCAGGTTTAGAATGGAGAGACATTCTGGGTCAAATGACATTTTCTAATATCTAAGATCAATATGTTCTTAATTAAAATACCAGTCTCCCAAGATGGCTCTGAAAGAGAGTAAACAGTGTTCAACTAAACTGGATCAGAGCCAAGAAAGTCAGCCAGACTAGGAGTGCATACAATTAGGCTCAAAAACGAAACAAAACAAAAAACCTTCTAAAGCAATCTAAACCTTTGGAATTGGGGGCGAGGAATAGGTGTGGAAAACAAGAAAGATGCCAGTTTGCATCTTGCTCTGGACCAAGAATCAGACACAATCACTCCAGCAGAATCTGTTTAGAGGCCATTCTTCCACCTGGGCAATTTACACTTTACTAAGGTAACACAAGGACAGTCTAAACAACCTAACCTGCTTTATATGGACAATTAATGTTTTTAAAGAGGGCACACAGAATACAAATCCACAAAAGTCAAACTTAAAAGCCTCTTAAGGGCTGTAACTGGCCCCAACTTCCATGCTATCTCCAGAGGAGCTAAATGAAAAAATGTGACTTGGTCATTTTAACATATTTTATCAGGACAGATTGTAATGTTTTTCTGAACCGATAAGATACATTAAGTCAATGTGCCTCCACAGTAGCAAACACCCAGAAGACATGTAGAAAATTCTGTCCAGATTAAAGTTAGTGCAAATGATGGGGGTTAGCTCCCAAATCTAGATATTTGTAATATATTAAAAGATAAATGTTCCATAATGTATCATATCTTCGCTAGTCAGATTTTAAAAGCTCACAGTCTAGTCAAGAGGAGATCTCCCTAAACATTTCTGTTTCGAACTAAAAATATGTCTACTTAAATACATTTTAGTAGATGCTAGCAACCATTATTGCTAAATAAAGAAAACTTATTACATTTGCCAACCTCAATATGGACTGAATTCTCTAAGGCCGTCAGCAGCTATCAACTAAATAAGCAAGGATAGCGGTGGCCTTGGGCAAATTTCACTCAAGTGCTATTCCACTTCATATCAGTCAGAATAGTCTTGGTTGTTCTGTGACAACATACCACTCCCAAATCTCAGAGGGTTAACCCAACACAAGTTTACTCCTTGCTCACACTACATGCTCCATGGGAATCAGCAAAAAATGTTCCCCGCAGCCACGGAAGGACTCCCGCAGATTAAGGCTCTATGAGCTTACAGCTGCACCTTCTGGAACATGTTACCAAGAAGAGGTGGTGAAAGGAAAGGTGGTCTGGATAGTCCCACATATGTCACTTCTGCTCATATTTGATTAGCCAGGATTGATGTCATGGCTTCTTCTAACACAAGGGGTTTGAGAAATACTGTCAGTTGTGCCTGGAAGAGGAATATAACTAGATATGAGAGTAATTTCCACCACACACCTCAATGACCTGGAACTTCGGGTGATTTTTAGAGATAATAGAAAATATAAGCATTGGTCTTTGCCTCCAGTCCCTGGCACAGAGTTTCTAAATCCCTTGGAAATTCTTGGGTGATAGTAGTATCTTTTGTTCCAATGAGGTGATTCTTGGTGGGCTCCTAGAAGGGGGCTGGTCACCAGAAAGACCAAGCCATGCTCAGAAGTTTGGAATTTTCAGCCCCACTCCCTCTTCTCCAGGATGAGAAGAGGAGCTGAAAATGAAGTTATCGAGCGATCATGCCTGTGTAATGAAGCCTCCATAAAAATCCCAGTAGTGTGGGGTTCAGAGAACTTCCAGATTCGTGAACACGTGGAGGTGCCCGGAGCGGGCATGGAGCTCTGTACCTTCCCTCAGACCTTGTCGTGTGCATTACTCCCATCTGGATGCCCATCTGTATCCTTTATAATAAACTGGCAAACATTAAGCAAACATTTTTTTTTTCTGAGTTCTATGAGCTGTTCTAGCAAATTAATTGAACACAAAGAGGAGGTTGTAGGAACCTCCAGCCTACAGTTGTTTGGTCAGAAGCGCAGGTGATAACCTGGACTGTGACTAGAATCTGAAGGACCGGGGCAGTCTGGTGAGACTGCGCCCTGACCTGTGGGATACAGCTCTACTCAGGGGAGATAGTGTCGGAATTGAGTTCAATTGTAGGACACCCAGTTGGGGATGCAGAATTAGTTGGTGCAGGAAAACCCACACACATCTGTTGTCACAGGGTTCTAAGTGTAGCAGTGGTGTGAGAATAAAGGAGAAACACAGAAGGAGGACTGAGTTTTTCCCAATACAGAAGCTTTTTTAAAACAGATAAAAAAAAAATACACACCAGGTAATTATAACATAGAGCTGTTTATACACTTTACAGGGACAAGTAGTGAAAGCAAAAATGGACACACCAGAAAACTTTTAAAAATTCCACAACCTAAGATTAATGGTGAATCATGGGTAAAAATCCCCTGCTCTGAAATATTGAGAGGAAATTCCGATAGCCAAACAAAATATAACCATGAATCTTGGGTTAAAAAATAAGAATATGAAAAAAAAAAAAGAAATTTTGTGTATGTGTGTGTGTGTGTGTGTGTGTGTGTGTGTGTAGGAGAATAGCACCAAAATGTAAAGCATCTTATTATAAAAAAAAAATTGTTTTATTGTCCCAAAGAAAGTATTTTTGCTTGAATGGGTGTATTTGTTACCTACAGAATGGACAAGCCCTCTGTGAGTTCTTCAAACCTAGGATCCAGAAGTGAGCTGTCTTTGGAAGTATAAAATATCGTGGCCTACATGATATGGGACCGAGGGTCAACCTCAGAGCTCTGGGAGTGGATAAGAAGTTCAGATCATGATGTAAGAAACAGAGACAAGATACTGAGCACAGTGGCTTTTAGTAAATAAAAGGTTGGTATATCAAATACCAGCAAATAATGTTATTCTTCATGGTAATCAATATTAGCAGCTTTTAGTATGCACCCCAAGTCTCAGTGTCTTAACAACATTTTTTCTTTGTATTGTTGTTGCTTCATTTAATTTTTACTAAGGTATAACTGACGAATAAAATTGTAAGATATTTAAAGTGCACAACATGATGATTTGATATACATATACGTACACATTGTAAAAGGATTCCTGCCTAGTTACTAAAAACTTTCTTTCTCACCTCCCTGCCCAATACAGATTGGGCAGCTCTCCTTGGAGGCTGTTCTCCAGAGAGTGACTCAGAGATTTGGGCTATTTCTGTCCTATGCTCTACTATCCCTAGTATTTCCATGAGCTACTGTTTGGTCATCACTCAGCCATCAAGTAAACAGAGAGAGCAAAGAGGATCACTCAGGATGTTTTATAGACATTCCACTGGCCAGCGTCTAGTCAGATATCACCAATCTAACTGCAAGCAGGATTGAGACAAGAAGAGGAAGTGGGATTCAGTGAGCATCTAGCCAATCTTTGCCACATGATGACTACTAATCCATAATTTGGCTCTATTTTAGTTAAAATCATACAACTTTCTAAAATTGTTTAAGCATGTCTTACAGTGTTAGCTCCTAAAATATATTATTAAAAACTACAGTATTTGAATGCCATTATTAGAATAGCTGATTCTCAATAAAACTTATAGAAATGCAGGACTCTGTAGTGGTGTAAATTAAAAAAATAAATATTCAAAGTTCAGAATGATTTAGTTTAGCAATTCCATCCTAGCATTTGGAGGATAGCTAAGCCCTTGTTCTTATAATATGTCTTGTGAACCCATTTTTGACAAGGGCATATAATAGAGAACAATATAAAGAATGTTTGGGCTGTAAATTCCAAATATTATTTATGAACTTCTAACACTACACTTATAATTTCAGGTCTATTCTAATACTGTATGTCTCTGAACACTTATGATAGACCCAGTAGAAAATCTATTGACCAATGACAGCTAGTTTTTAATATTTCTGAAATATCCACTCTACATACATACACATCATCATTGTACATTTTTATATTCTTATTTTTCAACCCAAGATTTATCATCTACACTTTGTATAGCTATTAATATTTCCTGTCAATATTCTAGAGCAAGAAATTCAACCCATGATTCACCATTCATTTCTGTGAGTTGTGGAAGCTTTAAAACTTTCTGGTGTGTCCATTTTGCTTTTTTCTCTTCCCCCACTCTTTCTCTTCCCTCTGATAGAATATGTGATAGTTTTGTTTTATAATTACCCAGCATGTGCTTTTCTCTTTTTTAAAAAAAACAATTTCCAATAGCAATGGTAGTATTTTGAAATTTACACTAAGGGAGACCAATCTATATATGAAACAGATGAGTAAGTATATGTTGGACAAAATAACTTACAGAGATGAGAAAGAAAAGTAGGGTAGGCATAGGTTTGTGGTTGAGAAAGCATGTCTGTCCAAATGCATTGTACAGAATTAGCATGGAGAGAGGACCGCTGTACAGAAGGATATTATTTAGTTGTTACATAAGCAACTGAGAAATCTAGGATGACCCTCAACCTCCTTGGCTGACTAAGTACCAACTAGATGTCTGGAGTTGAAAACAATTGATGCCAGGTAGGTAAAAAATAAAGTTGATTCCACTTACTTTACCACCTCATTTATTTGTGGGTCAAAGGATTCATTGAAATGTTCAATTATACAAAGTTTAAGACAAACAAATAATAAAATGTATATGATTCAATATCAAATGATCATTTTTCATTTGTTTGCAAAGCTCTCTATGAATACTGGCTTTGAAAAACTCTCAATGTCTAAAAGCACTCTTTATACAAGAAATTAATGTGAAACATAGATAAATGCCAGTGTAGAAATATTAACTGTGAACATTATCATGTTTCAAATAGCAAGCAAAAAGGAAAACCATAAAAAGAAAAAAGAATAGTTATAGAGGACCCCAACCATGATATCTTAAATTAAAGGAAAAAACAGTCCTACTATTTTCAGCCAATACTATTGTTACTTATAAAGCTTTGGTCAATAACAGTCTTTTATATAAAGCATCTTTTTTTTCCCTCTGTGAAAGTTTTTTACTTTATGTTTGTCGTGTAATCCATTGTATTAATAGTTATTTAAAAGTTGATTTAGCCCAGCCAGCATGGTTCAGTGATTGTCAACCTATGAACCAGGAGGTCATGGTTCGATTCCCACCCGATTGCAGGCTTGATCCCCCGTAGGGGGCGTGCAGGAGGCCGCTGATCAATATTTCTATCTCTCTCCTTCTCCCTCTCCCTTCTTCTCTCCCCCTCAACCCCCCACACCCCACCCTCGCAAAAAAAAATCGCCCTGACTGGTTTGGCTCAGTGGATAGAGTGTCGGCCTGCGGACTGATGTTTCTCTCTCATTGATGTTTCTAACTCTCTATCCCTCTCCCTTCCTCTCTGTAAGAAAACAATAAAATATATTTTTAAAAAAATTTTTTTAAATCAATAAAGAATATTTTTTAAAGTTGATTTACTTTTCTTCTAAAATAAACTCATTTTATACACCATCTTGACACAAATGGTGGAGCCCTCCTCAGCTGAAACTGCTACTGATAAGTCATAATGTGGATCTTGACCTCTGACCACTTTTGGAGAGTGATCAAATCAAGACAAAAAAACCTAATCTTGCCAAAGACCACATTGGCAGTTCTTGGCAAAAGTCAGATGAGAAAACAGAGTTCATGAACTCCAAGAGCTGACATTTTTAACCACTGCCTTTGTTCCTTGGTTTAGGAATCCTTTTTGAATTAAAAAAAAAAAATGTAGGAAATGCTAGAATTTTCTTCTTCTTTTTCCCATGGCCAATTTAATCCCTTTCCATGGAGTGAAGGAGAGAGCTCTGCACTAGGAATCAGAGACTTAGACTATTTTAAAAACACAAAACACTTCCTATAATTGAACATTTCAGTGAATCCTTTGACCCATCACTCAGTTTCAAGAATCTTAAAACTGTTAGTGTATCTTATTTTAACTATATCCCACTGAATTTTTTCCTCAAATGTAATTTTGAAGCAAATCCCAGACATCATACCATTTCATCCATAAATATTTCAGTATATATCTTTAAAAGATTTTTTTAAAGTAACCACAACACCATTATCATGTCTAAAACATTTTATATTCTTTAATATCATCAAATATATAGGCAGTGTAGGCAGTGTTCAACATTCCCACTGTATCATAAATATACTAATTTTTAACAGTTTGTTTGAATCAAGATCCAAATACAGTTCACTCTTTATAATTCACTACATGCTTCTCATGTCTTTTTAAAATTTTCTAGGCTCTCCCTCCATCTCTTTATTTTATTTGTAACCTATTTGTTTTAGGAACCAGAATATTTGTCCTATAGACACTGAGTTTTGCTGATTGCAAACCTGTGGTATTATTGTTTAACACATTCTTCAATTTGTTGGTTTCAAATTCATAGTTGAATTGAACAGACTTGAAAGATTCAGATTTGGTTAACTAATGTCTGTTTATCTCTTGTTTTAACATGTTGGCAAATTTAGGTGCTCAATGTCTAGATTCATTAATTCATTAAAGATTGTATAATGCTGGTGTTATAATTCTATTAGTCTGTCTTTATTTATTAGCCAGAATAAAAAAAAAAAATTTCCTCATTTACTATATAGCTCTCCAGAAGTGCAGTTCATAAAGTAAAAACAGGATAAATGCTTACTTCATTCTTTTTATTACCAGTTTTCAAAATAATGAGTTGGTTTACTAGTATCCAATAATGATGACTAATTAGCTTTTATTTTTTAGTATCATTATGAACTCATAGGAGGTTATAGTCCAGTAAAAGAAACAGATGTACATAAGCAATCATAATACAACATGATTTTTGTGTTATAGTAAAAGTAAGTAAATGCGTCTATGGATATACAGAGATTAGAATACCTAACTCTGCTTTATGGGCTATGGCTAAGGCCTCAAAAGGAGATAGCACTTGAGTTGACTGCTATGGGATGAAGGTCACCAGGCAGAGAAAATCAAGAATGTGTTGTCCCACAACTAATAGAACCTTAGCAGAGGCTACCTCTGCAAATAGTTTCAAGCTATTTATCTGGTACAACTGATGGGGTGGTGGGAAATGGATGAAATTCACTAAGTCATGATAAAGGGGGTAAAGAGAAGGAGCCATATGGGAACTGTAAGGATAGGATGAAGAGATTAGTTTTTATATGTTGAGTTTGTGATGCCCTTGGGATATCCAGGTAGAAATGTCTAGAAATATGGTCTAAAACCAAGGAAAACCTCCTGTCTGGACAAGTCAATTTAAGATTCACCAACAACTAGCACTGAAGTCCTATAAGTGGAATGAGATTCCTTAAGGAGGGTGAAATAAGGAGAGAAGGGTCACTAAGATGAATCTATCACCATATGTAAGGGGTCTGCAGCAGAAGAGAAATCTATGAGGGATACTGAGAAGGAGCAAAGAAGTAGGAAATACCATGGAAGCCAAAGGAGAGGAGAGTTTCAGAATACACAGAGAGATCCAGAAAAATATTAATTGAAAAGGCTTTCCAATTAGATAGCCACTGGTGACCTCATCAAAGGCTGTTTCAGTGGATTGATGAGGATAAGAGAACTACATCTCAGTGAATGCAGAATGAGTAAGATGTGAAGAAATAGAGACAGAAGCGAAATTACTCTTTTCAAAACGTTTGATGGGATCTGTAAGTGTGGAAACTCATTATTATAGATTGTGTCCCATATGTAACATAAAATCAATCAACCAGTAAATATTTACTGTGAGCCGAAACCGGTTTGGCTCAGTGGATAGAGCGTTGGCCTGTGGACTGGAGGGTCCTTGGTTCGATTCCGGTCAAGGGCATGTACCTGAGTTGCGGGCACATCCCCAGTGGGAGATGTGCAGGAGGCAGCTGATCGATGTTTCTCTCTCATCGATGTTTCTGGCTCTCTGTCTCTCTCCCTTCCTCTCTGTGAAAAATCAATAAAATATATTTTAAAAATATATATATTTACTGTGAGCTTAGTATGTGCAAGCCGTTAGCCAAAGTAGTACTAGTGTAAAAAAGATATTCAAGACATTGTTTTTGCTAGAACAGATACAATTGCAAAGGAAAAAGTATGCAAATTCTTAAATGCATGTTTAAAAAGAAAGCGTTTCAGAAACCCTAAGAAATCAGATTAAATAAGTAATTTAAAAAATATGTTGGCTTTTATTATCTCTTTAAAATTATGCAAAGAATGCATGTGCATGATTCTAAAAAATAAGGAAAGTGTATGCTGTTAAAATAAAGAAATATAAAATAACTTGATGTATGAAACAAAAATAATTCAGTGACCAGTATACTAGTGTTTAGAAGTCTTTTGATTAGGCATACCGCACAATTTCTGTATACATTAAAAGATCAGGGTCAGTCCCTCTGAATATAGAAGGGTAATCACATCTTACCAGCCAAAGGTAGGCTAATACGTGTATATGGATTCAGATAATGTCTTTAAGTATTACAATAAGTAAATAAGTAAATTCATTATTAGTGATTCAACAAAGTCAGCAGGGTCTATTGTCATTGTAATTTTCAATTAGGAGGCTTCCTCCTCAGCCTTCCTCCTACCCCCATTAACCCTTAATAAAGACATTTCTCATTTAACAAAAGCACCCTCATAGTTCTAGAAGTTTTTTTTTTTAAATATATTTTATTGTTTTTTTACAGAGAGGAAGGGAGAGGGATAGAGAGTTAGAAACATCGATGAGAGAGAAACATCGATCAGCTGCCTTCTGCACACCCCCAACTGGGGATGCGCCCACAACCCAGGTACATGCCCTTGACCGGAATCGAACCTGGGACCCTTCAGTCCGCAGGCCAATGCTCTATCCACTTGAGCCAAACCGGTTCCGCTAGAAGTGTTTTTTAAGACTTTTTAAAAATTAAATTTACTGCAGTAACATTGGTTAATAAAATTATATAGGTTTCAAGTGTACAATTGTATGATACATCATCTGTATATTGCATTGTGTATTTACCACCCAGGTCAAATCTTCTTCCATCACATACAAATGACCCATCTTTATCTTTAACTACCTCCCTTCTGGTAACTATCAAACTGCTGTCTGTGTATATGAGTTTTTTATTTGTTCATCTTGTTTATCTGTAGCTTTCAGTTTTATATCCCACATATGGATAAAATCACATGGTTCTTGACTTTTTCCATCTGATTTATTTCGCTTACCATGATATTCTCAAGATCCATCCATGATGTTGTAAAAGGCAGTATTTCATTTTTTCCTATGGCTGAGTAGTATTCCATTGTATATATGTGACACATCTTTTTTATCCAATTTGATCGTTTCCATGTCTTGGGCACTGTGAATAATGTTACAATGAACATAAGGTGCATATATTTTTTAGAATACATGTTTTTAATTTTTTCCAGTAGATACCCAGGAGAGGGATTGCTGGGGTTTTTTGTTGTTGTTTGTTTGTTTATCAGCTTTCTAATCAGAGCCTACTTTAGATTCAAGTGGAGAAGAAAAGTGATCATGAAAAAGACCACTGGGTTACATAAGTACTCCCTCCCAGCAGCATCCAGAACCAGGAGGAGTCTTCTTTTGCTGCCTCTCAAGGAAGCACTTTGAAATCCAGGAACCAGTCTCAACACAAGCAAATCAGAATGAAATGATGGCCAGCACAAAGCAAAAAAAAAAAAAAAAAAAAAAAAATCTACATCAAAATAAGAGAATCACAGTTGCATGGCACCACCTCATTCTCTAAGGAGGAAATGTTTCTATTTACATTTCATTCTATTGTCCATGGTAGTATTACAAATAAGTTGTCACGGGTGACAAACAACAAAGACCTTATGTAACCCTGGGTACACCTGTCTTTTCCTTTCCTTCCTCAGACTCGGTCCTGGCCTTGATTGTGTGGGTGGATGTAAGGATAGTGTACCATGCCTGAGTGCTATGGTTCCCACTGAGAGGGTTCTCCATGTGTTCTGGCAGGTGGTTCATACCTGGAGAAAGGTTTAGAGGAGCCTTTTCCCTGCTACCCATTCATTCCCTAGAGAAAGGAGACATCACTGGATGGTTCTGAGATAGGCCCATGCCAGTGGCCCAGGGCCAATGGCTCTGCAGTTTGATCAGATATGGTCTTCTTAGGCAGCAGGGCGAGCCTTAAATAAGCCTTTCAAATATATTGGTGCACTGAAGTGCAGGTTCATCTGTGCGTTATATAACCTTATTTCCTCCAGTGCCTGAGACCAGATGGCTAAGTAAATAAATTACAACCAAGTCTGTTTCAATGTTTTGACTGCAGAATTTGAGATAATTCCTTTAATCAGCCATCCAAAGAGTTGAGTCTCCTTTGTGTCCTGACCTAGAAGTGGATATCTTTCACCATGACTTTCAGAGTCATTTGGTGATAAGAGATTTTCAGTATCAGTTAATATAAATTCAAGTTTTATTACTGAATTTTATGAAAATGAGTTAATGAAAACCTCAGGGAACATTTCACTACAGAAATAACTGATGGTGTATAAGAATTGTAGAAGAATTTGGGAGAAAAATATAAAATTATATCATTGTTTTATTTTTAAAATAGAGATTTCAAAATAAGCCAACTTATTAGAACTCAAAATGGAACTTCAAAACTTAAATTGACAACCCACATGTTTTTTTCAGATAGTCAGATGCTCATCTTCCACATTAAAAAATATCAAGTTCTTAGCTAGGGAACTGTCCTACTTCTATAATTATTAAGAATGTACAGACAAATAATGAACTATAAGGACTGACTTGAAATTGCTGATAAAAAAAAATCCTATAGCCCTAGTAGAATAAGGAAGTAATTGATTTTGGATTAACAATTGATGACCCATTAGAGCCCTTTATTACTGAATTGGTTTGGCTCATGAAAAAGCCATTGAGCAATGATCAGAAACCTTAATGCAAAAACAATGATCTATTCCAGTGAGTTACAACCTTTGTAATCTCATGGCGCACACAAACTAATTAATAAAATTCTGAGGCACACCAAAAAAATATATTTTTTGCTGCTCTGACAAAAAATAGGCATGGTTTTGATTCATTCACACCAGAAAGCTATTATTGTGTTGGCTGCTGTCTTTTTTCTTTTTCTTTCTTTTACTTTTTTTTTTTTTTTTGACAATCTTAGGGAAAAGAGGTCAGTGCTCCTGACTAAATAGTCAGGTATTGCAAGTTTTAAAAATTCTTGAGGCACAATGGTTGAAAATCATTGATCATTCTAGACGAGCAGTTGGAAAATCCAGCTATATATTAAAATCATAAGATGGAGGCATTTAAAATATATAGGTGCCCAGGCCCCAGCCAGAAATTCTGTTATATAATTTATGTGGTGGCTCTGAGATCATATTTTTCAAAACTACCCTCCTCCCAACCCCTATGCAGGTGTTTCTAATGTACAAACAGGTTAAAAATTCCTGATCTAGATTGTCTAGCTTTTTTATTTTTAATCCTCACCTGAGAATACTTTCGCCTTTGATCTTTCAGAGGGAGTGAAAGAAAGGAGGAGGGGAGAGAGAAAGAAAGTGAGAGAGGGAGAAAGACAAAGAGAAACATCGATGTGAGAGAGACACATTGATTGGTTGCCTCCAGCATGCAACCCAGGTATAGGAATCGAACCCAAGACCCTTTGGTGCACAGGCCAGTGCTTTAACCACTGGGACACTGGCCAGGGCTAATTGTCTAGCTTTTTAATAACACTGAGCTATTATTTATAAATGATAGAAGCAATAAAGAATGACAGGCACACTTGCAAAATAGTTCTTTTATTATAATTGATTCTAAATCACTATTCTCTGAATTTCCTGGTTTAGAAAATGACAATTACTAAGTAAACATAAGATAACATCTACATAGTGTTTATACAAAGTAAATAAATATATGTAAGTGCATAGATGAGCCACAAGATGACCTTTTTATTTTTCAGTAATCCTATATAATAAAAGCTTAATATGCTAAGTGTCTGGTAGTCTGGTGACTGGTCAACTGTTCAACCAATCAAAGCGTAATATGCTAATGATATGCTAAGGCCGCTCAACCACTCGCTATGACGTGCACTGACCACCATGGGGCAGACTCTCCAACTGGTAGGTTAGCTTGTTGCTGGGGTCAGGCTGATCTAGACTGAGTGAGATGGGCCAGACATGCCCTGGAGCCCTCCCTCCCCGTCCCTCCCCGGTTGTGCACCAGTGGGGTCTTTCAGCCTAGCCTGCACCCTCTCGCAATCCAGGATCCCTCGGGGGATGTCAGAGAGCCGCTTTCAGCCTGATCCCGCAGGCCACTCCCCTCAGGAGGGCGCCAGGCGGGGCAGCATGAGCCTCTCCCTATTGGGACTGATTGGGTGCAAGCCTGCAGCAGACGCAGTGGGGCTGGGATGAGCAGGAGCAGCAGGTAGGAGCTACAGGTGGCATTGGACTACAGGTTTCAGCCCAATCCCCGCAGGCCACCCAGAGGGGCCCCACCCATGCACGAATTGTGCACTGGGCCTCTAGTGTTGTTTATAAGAGACTCAGATCGAACTCATAAAATTTTCTATCCAAATACCTCATTGAGAGTAGAAGTTAAGTGACTTCCCAAGGTTCATCTCATTTATGACAGATACTGGTTAGAACCCATGTCCCTAGATTCTCATCCTAATGGTTTTTCAAACATTTCCTTGATTTTTTTTAAAAGCAAATTTATTTTGGGGGAATAATGAAAGAAACCACAATCAATTATAAGAACCTTAAACTTTGGAGGCAATTTATAGCGTATTTGTCAAGATTGTGGACTCTGGAATCACATTAACCTCAGTCTAAGCCCAACCAAGAGAAGAGAGAACAAATGCTGACAAAGATTTGTTGAGGAAAGTGTCTCTCTCACTTTCTTTCTCTCTCCCCTCCTCCCTTTCTTTCACTCCCTCTGAAAGATCAAAGGTGAAAGTATTATCAGGTGAGGATTAAAAATGTGTTGAGAGAACAAATGCTGACAAAGATTTATTGAGGAACTTTGCTGCACTGTTGGTGGGAATATAAATTAGGGAATATAAATTACAGTATAAAGGTTCCTCAAAAACTTAAATATGGAACTACCATATAATCCAGCAATCTTACTTCTGGATATATACCCAAAGAAGATGAAATCACTATCTTAAAAAAGATATCTGCATTTCTATTTTTATTGCCACATTTTTCACAATAGCCAAGACATGGAAATATCCTAAGTGTTATCAATGGACAAATGGATAAAATGTACTATAAAAATAAAATGGAATGTTATTCAGCCATAAAAAATAAGGAAATTTCATCATTTACTATTAACATGGATGACTCTTGATGGCATTATACAAAGGAAATAAGTCAGAGAAAGACAAAATTGTATGATCTCATTTCTATGTGGAATCAAAAAACATCTAACTTAGAAACAGAGTAGAATGGTGGTTGCAAGGGACAGAGTGGTGGGGGAAACGGGAAGATGTTGGTCACAAGGTATAAACTTCCAGTTATAGGATGAATAATTTCTGGGACTCTTATATACAGCATGGGAACTATAGTTATCAATACTGTATTATATACCTGAAAGATGCTATGATAGTAGAGCTTTAATGTCCTCACTAAACAACAAATGGTAATTATATGAGGTAAAGGATGTGTTAACCTTATTACGCTAAAGATCTCTCAATATATGAGTACCAAATCATCACATTGTATACTTTAAAGTTATACAATGTTATGTCAATTATACCTCAATAAAGCTGGAAAACAAACAGATAAGCAAATGATAAAATTATTTACAATAGCCCAATCTCTACATTAGTTCTTTTCCACATATATTTAAATGGCTGGCATGCTATAATAGGGTATTAAATAAGAAAATATATGTAAATCATATAGAGTAGTGCCTCATATATAATATGCATTCAACAATATCATATCAGTTGCAATTATGATGCATTATATAATATTGCTCAATGAAGCAGGTGGGAGTTGTTGTTTTTCATTTAAGTAGATTATGTTTACATCTATTTAAGTTTGTATTATGTGAACCATTCTTCCATAAAGTCCAAACCACTTCATAGTGCATAATTAGTAATACTATATGAATCAAGCAGTCAATATATATATATATATATATATATATATATATATATATATATATGCAGAATTGCAAAGAAAGAGGACAACATCTTTATCCTCCAAAAAACCTATAACTTAGTGAAGAGGGAAGGGGAAAAAGATGTACTCTGCCAGCCAACCAAAGTCCCAAGCTAATCAACTCACTGAGCTTATATTTGACTTAGTCTCCCCATTGATACCCACTCTATTCCTCAGATGTAAGCTAGGTAGCACTTGGAGAATTAGAAGAAATAGTATCTGCAGGTTTATTTGACATATTAGCTCAACTTATACTATATTTCTGGGGAAGAAGAATTCATTTAGCCAAGAAAAGAAACATGTTGATGCCCTTACCCATCAAATACACTGACTTTCTGCCAAATGAATGTGATCCAAGGTTGAACTTTCCAATCAGGAAACCAGCAAAGGATAAGATGACACCAGGCTCATTTTATAGGCTTCGTGTTTAATTAATAGCAGTCGGAGATTCTAAAAGAAAAAAATTATACTAAAATGATGTCATCCCCCCAAAAAAGACTACACTACAACATAACTACAGCAATATCAAGGTTACAGCTGATAAAACAGACATTGCAGCCCTGAAAAAGAAAATTTATCATCTCCATTCTTTTCCTTAATTACCTTAGTTTTACAATCCAAGATAGAAGCTATTCTGTCATGTTTGTAAAATATTTCTGCAAATGGGTATCATTGGCTATGACTTCACTGAGGCAAATGAAACTTTCAAATAAAAAAGTGACTTTATGATATTCCTGAATTCACTTAACAAGTATCTATTGTAAGCCTACTATGAATGAGGCACTCTGTGTGCTATGAAAGAGAAGACAGGGTCTGCACCTTCACAGAGTGGGAAAGCGACAATAAACAAGTCAAAACCCAATAAAACAATGGAGATCATTAATGAAATACAATGAAGAAAGTAAGCATGGGACTGTGAAGAGAAAGTAAAGGGACCTGCTTTAGATGAGGGGGTCAGGGAAGTCCTCTCTGAAAATGTAACACCTGAGCGGAGACCTCAGTGATGAGGACACAGTCCCATTGAAAGCCTGGGAAAGAGATATATACGCAGAGAGAACACATTCAAGGATCCTAGTGCAGAACAGAGCTCTAGTAACTGGCAGAAGAGCAGAGGGACTAGTGTGAGGAACAAGGGAGACAGTGGCATGAGGCTTGAGAAATCGTATATTTAAGCAGAAAATAATACAACCTGATATATGTGTGTGCGCGCGCACACACACACATGCACGCGCGCACATGTATTTGATTTTATCTTTTACTAAGAATAATCCAGGTTTCCTACAATAAGTGTGAAATATCAGAGGGGTATCAACATTAGAATGACTCATGTGTACATAAATTTTCTTATTGGCTTGATTCAATCATTGACCATTTGTGTGGAATCCCAAAGTCAGGCCGTTACTGCACTACCGAAGGAGAATAGATGTAGCACAGAGGCTGCCAATAAAAAAAAGTCTGGGAAAGAGACATCTGAATGTAAGAGTTTTCCAGACTGGTCTGGAAACTTAGATCTAGACTAAGGCAACATCCTGAAAATTTGGTCCCATATTGGAAAGCCACTCCATGGCTCTAATCCTTATAAAGTCACTTACTCTTCCAGGATCTTTCATTACTGGTGTAGAAAGATCTAGAGCAGTGGTTCTCAACCTTCCTAATGCTGCAACCCTGTAATACAATTCCTCATGTTGTGGTGACCCCCAACCATAAAATTATTTTCGTTGCTACTTCATAACTGTAATCTTGCTACTGTTATGAATCATAATGTAAACATCTGATATGCAGGATGTATTTTCATTGTTACAAATTGAACATAATTAAAGCATAGTGATTAATCTCAAAAACAATATGTAATTATATATGTGTTTTCTGATGGTCTTAGGCGACCCCTGTGAAAGGGCCATTCTACCCCCAAAGGGGTCGCGACCCA
The DNA here is from genome assembly GCF_964212035.1 of Myotis nattereri. Lineage (NCBI taxonomy): Eukaryota > Metazoa > Chordata > Mammalia > Chiroptera > Vespertilionidae > Myotis > Myotis nattereri. The sequence continues at coordinate 24,582,486 of NC_138088.1, forward strand.
CAGGTTGAGAACCTCTGATCTAGAGTCATAGAAACATATAATCTCGGGATTAGAAAAAAATTTAGAACAGTTCATCCTGGGAAATTGTTAAATGTAGAGTTTTATTAAAGTGGGGCCTGAAATTCTGTACTTCTAACAAGCTCTCAGATGGAACTTGACACTTTGAATAAAATATCAGGCTATTGTATTCAGCTCCTTCTTTGCCTCATCCCTTGCATTATCCAAATTTGAGTCTTCTTAAGCTCCATGAATTTGTACCTCCTTGTAGATCTCACCATGAAATCCTCCATTGTATAAGATATACATTGAGTATATAGCTGGGACTCAATACATCTTTTATGACTAGATCAATGAATGGCTATGTGATGAGTGCACACCCATGACCAATATTTATCAACCTCTGATAAAAAAAAAAAAAAGAAAAGAAAACCAACCCTCCCAATTGTAGGATTATCAACTAAGAAAGCATTTTTTTGGACCATTCTGGTCTTTGGAAATTCCTGTCTATTCTGAGCCAGAATCTATCTGTCTCTATGATTGATAGAGATCTCTAGATCTGTCCTCTGGGGAAACAGGACTGGTATTTGCTTAGTTAACAATAAAAATTCATTTAAAGTAAAGGATCACAGTTTAAAAAGTGACATAATTAAACATTTTATTTTAACTTAAAGCATATGAATGTACATTTATTCGCCAATCTTCCGTGCAGATGCAAGGCTGGGAATGTGGATCCTTTGATGATCTTTATCAGTTTATGCTGTCTGCCAACATAAACCACACCTATAGTAACACATCACGCACATGTGAAACAAACTGGAATGAGAGGAAAGCCTCTTGAGTGGGAGAAAGAAAAACCTGGCTTGGACAAATCTGAAAAGATATGACTCATTCCTAGCACAGGCATTGTGTTGGCTAATGTAGAACAAAAGCCACAGAGAGGGAAAAAAAAATAAATCCAGAAGCAGTGGCCATACAGCCATGTAGTGGAGATCTCTTTTTATTTATATCAGGTCAAGGTGATTCATTACCCGCAGTAAGTGAAGAAAGCACTCATGGTGTTTTCAGACTATCCTACCTATATCACAAGTACTAACCAAAATATAAAAATAATTCCAAAGCTCCTAAAAATCAGGCCAATATAAAACACACGGTTGTCAGTTTTCTTTTCCTCTATTAAAACATTCCAATTTATGGAATGCTCAGAAACTTCTTTGATTTCCATTTTGAGGATCAATTTCTATCTCTGTCCAATAAATTGCCCTTAGTTTATTATATAAATTTTATTATATTCTCTAATTAATCTGTCCTAGGATGTCTTTTGCTTGAATTTTGAATCATGTCTTCCTTCTGTGATTTTCCAAAGAGTTCACTCATTCATTAATGCTCAACTTAAAATTTAAAGACTGAAAAGGTATTTTCAATTTGTTCTTAAAATAGTGATATATTTTATTTAATAGATATATCCAAAATGTTCATTCTCACATAAAGAGTTTAAGAATATCTTATATTTGTACAGTAGCATGTGCTTTAGCATTCATTATCGTGCTTAAGTTTCAAAGCAACTTTGGGAGGTCAGTGGTATTCTTTCTCTTTTAAAAAGACAAAAAGAAACTCAGAGGTGGTCAGTGTCTTGTAATATATATGGGCCACCCAGTAGGAAAGTGACAGAACCTAGCCTTTTGATTTTTTGGGCCTTCTTTTACATTTCCTAAGTGTATCAACAAAGGCCAAAGAGCAGTAAACGGGGCTTCTCCTTCACTGCATGGCTCTGTGATGCCCAAATATATTGACAGATTCAAATAATGTTACCATTTATTTGAATTAAAGACTCCTCCCACCGTGCCGTTGGCAGTCCCCCCTGGATCTGTCTCTTGCTTCAACAGTGTTTGGACAGAACAGACCCAGGGGTGTCCCTTCTTCCAGCCTCCCTCCAACATCTTTTCCAGTCACCACCTTCGGAACCACCTTAGCCATCCTCAGCCTCTGAGACCAGCCAACACCGTTTTTTGTTTGTTTGTTTTTAGCTTAACTCCTTATTGCCAAACAACCATGAGCTCCCAAATGCATCAGAATTATTCCACCCAGGAGGAGACTGCCATCAACCGCCTGATCACCCAGCACCTGCAGGCCTCCTGCACCTACCTCTCTCTGGGCTTCTATTTTGACCGGGAGGATGTGGCTCTGGAAGGTGTGGGCCACTTCTTCCTCAAGGTGGCTAAGGACAAGCGGGAGGGCGTCTCTTAAAGGCGCAAAACCAGCTCAGTGGCCGCATTCTCTTCCAGGACATGCTGAAGTCGTCCTAAGATGAACTGGGGTAAAACTCAGGACACCATGGAAACCGCCATGGCCTTGGAGAAGGACCTGAACCAGGCCCTGGGGGATCTGCGTGCCCTGGTTCTACCCGCAGACCCTCAGCTCCGTGACTTCCTGGAGATCCACTTCCTGGGTGAGCAGGTGAAACTCAGCAAGAAGATGGACAACACCTGACTCACCTTCGCAGGCTGCAGGCCCGGGGCTGGGCTGGACTGGGCTGGGCTGGGCAAATATCTCTTTGAGAGGCTCATCCTCAAGTGCATCTAGGAGCCTTTGGAACCTTTGAGGAGTCCCTCTGCATTCCCCTGGCGTCTGGTTTTTGCCTGAGCCTCTCCTGGAAACCCTTATAACCACCTGGGAGCCCTCCTCTACCATGCATTGGGCCAAATGGAAACAATAAAGGTTTTTGCAACAACAACAAAACTCTCTTCCTTCTTCAAAAAGTTTGTCAAAGAGCTCTTAAGATGATTAAAGTGAAATCAAAGTATTTGGAAAGGTCTTTTTTAAATTTAGCAAGTTGTGCCTGGCTGGTTTGGTTCAGTGGATAGAGTATTGGCCTGTGAATTAAAGGGCCCCGGTTTTTGATTCTGGTCAAGGACACATGCCCGGGTTTCAGGCTCGATCCCCAGTAGGGGGCATGCAGGAGGCAGCCAATCAATGAGTCTCTCTCATCTTTGATGTTTCTGTCTCTCTCTCCCTTCCTTTCTGAAATCAATAAAAAAAATATTTTTTTAAAAATTTAGCAAGTTAGTTTTAGAATTTTTTGATGTTGTTAATCCTCACCTGAGGATATTTTTCCATTGATTTTTAGAAAAAATGGAAGGGGAGGGGGAGCAGAGAGAGAGAAACATTGATGTTGGTTGCCTCCCACATGCCCCCTGACCAGGGCCCAGGATTGAGTCTGCAACCAAGGAATGTGCCCTTGATGGGTATTGAACCCGAGACCCTTCAGTCCACGGACCAACACTTCATCCACTGAGCCAACCTGCTAGGGCTTAGAATTCTATAATATACCTGGAGGTAATTCTATCTAGATCATATTCAGTGTTTTGAAAGTAGGATTGAAAATCCCTGTCTGATGTTGATTTAGCTTTGGGGATTGGCATCATTACTGGTTTATGGTAAGTAATCATCTCTTCATTTTGAGACAGCAGAATATACTTTAAAAATTAAAAGGCTATTTAAAAAGTAAACTACAGTACACATTTTTACCTATGTCAGTGAATAAATATAGGTAGATCGCAAATTTTAAAAATATTGTCAGCAACCCTGAATCATACTCTGATTTGAATAAATCTTTTGTACAACTTTAATGACCTTTCCTAACATTCAAGGTGAGAAACTCAAAATTTGGAGGGGAAAATGCAAAAGCAATCCTATGAATCATTTAGCGTGAATTTGGTTTAAATTTATTCCACCTGAGAGACGTTTCATTATTAATATAGTCCAAAGAGCTGGTCCTAGCTTCAGACCTTTTTATTTATAAAGAATATTTTTCATACCCTGGCCGGTGGCTCAGTTGATTACAGCATCATCCCGAAAAGCCAAGGCGGTTCGATCTTGTGTCAGGGCACATACAAGAAGCAACCAATGAATACGTAAATAAGTGGGACAGCAAGTCAATATGTGTTTTTTTCTCTCTATCTCTCCCTCTTGCTCTTTAAAAAAAAAAAATCACTCAATTAAAAAAAGATTTAAGAATATTGTTTGTATTTTTATTTTTAAGAAAAATATAATTTCTAGTTATATACATAATCCCCGCAGAAATAATTCAACCATCAATTTCTTTTTTGAACTCCAAATAAAAAGTGAAATAAGAAAGGCCTGAGAAATTCATGTTTCACCAAAAGCTTTTAGGTTCTTCTCTGTTACTATATATGCCATTTCCTCTGTTAGATGGACATATTTGGTGAGCTTTTTATGACTCATATGACTTTTGTCTTGATCAAGACAACCTCTGGCACTATACCCCCCAAAACAATAAGCATAAACTGAGATGGCCCTGAATCTCTTTTTAAAATAACACACCATTTATGTTTGACTAAAGATCTGCATCTACTATCATTTTCATGAGGTTTCTTTATTTGTCATACACACTCAGAACTTGTCTTTCTTTTTTATTTATAGTGCTACAGATCAAGTCTCATCTCCATCTTCACCCCTTAACTCCACCAATGGTGTCTGTCATCTGGGAGTTCCAAGTTGACTTGTTTAAAAGGTTAATGGCCTACAAAATATATCCATGCATGTCTTCTCACCACATACTGTTAACAAAAAGCTATGATGAATATTGTAATCTTTAAACTATAATTAGATCTGAGAACACCAACCGGCCTTGGAGAGTTCATGTGAAAAGAGCTGAGGTCTCGCACCAACAGCGACCACTACCTTGCCAGCTATGTGAGTGAGTCCCCTTGGAAGGGGTACTCCAGGCTCAGAGAACCTTCACAAGGCTTCTGCTGACATCTGACTACAACCTTCTGAGAAGCCCCAGGCCAGAACCACCTGTCCAAATTGCTCTAGAATTCCTAACCCAGAGAAACTGCGAAAGGTAATACACAATTATTATTTTAAGTATTGGGGTGATTTGTTAAGCAGCAATAGATAAAATCCATTTTGCCTTTAAAAGGACAGCATCGTTGTTGTTATGAACAACCTTATGACTTGCACTTTCATTTTGCGATATTAAAAACATGAAAAATAAGTGTACTGTGGGCTTCCCAGAAGAGAAACAGTCAAACAATCAACTCACAGACTCTTGAATTCCAAGCTCCATGCTAAGGAACTGATACAGCAGAAGTTGTGATTATTTGTGGAGAAAGGAGCCACACAACCTAAATGTGTTAAATTGTGGTGGTTTAGAAACTCAGCCTGCATGACAAAAGAAAGCACAAAACTATGTTGGGTCTTTTGTTTTTATGTCATAAATAATTCCAAAGTTCAGAGGAAGGAACTCTGGTGTTTCCTTTATATCAAAGCGGACTAGGCTGTGCTGTTTTATCTGAGAATAGGAAGTTACGAGATTTTGAATTCTGAGCATCAGTTAGAATTTTTCACAGCAAGTACCTCCCAAGATGTAATTTCTAACCAAAACTTGCCAAAATGTAAGTGTTTTGTTTTGTTTTTTATTTTGGTTTTATTTTTTCTGGAAACTTGTCCACCTTTAACAGAATTCGTTAAATCATAAACTTACTTCCAAAACTTAAAATGTTCCATTCTGCTGTACTGGTCTGACTGCACTGTTGTAAACAATTGGGGGGCCCCTTCTTACCCACAATGTAGCATCTAATGGATCAACATTGACAAGCCTGTACGATTGGAATCAGTTTCAAGTTGATTTTGCATCATTATCAGAGTCTTAAAACCACCTTGTAGGTTTTAACAGATCCCATTTAACAGATAAGAAAACTGACACCCAGAGAGGTTTTTCACCAGCCTCATTTCCTTGAACAATTTACCAACTTACTTTACCTGTCTGAGAAATGCGTGGGTTGGACTGTTTTCTGAAGTCTCTTCAGTCCTGAAATTCCTTTATTCCGAGAGATTTCAACCAGATCAAGCCAGTGTGTGAGACACGAAAAACACAGACTCGGAGTTAGATCATCTGAATCTTTGTTGTACAATTTTGCTGACTTTGAATACTTGGGGGAATCATTTAAACTTTCCCAGTCTCAGTAGCCTTGTCCGTAAAAGGGAGTTAACAAGAAATACCTGATAGAATTATTTTACAGGCCAAGTGAAATAAAATATTGAAGTCACTTCTTTTCTCTAGAAATTTGATCTAATTACTCTCCCTGCATCCCCGGTTCCCATGCATAAAATGTGGAAGGAATGCCCTGACTGGTTTGGCTCAGTGGCTAGAGCGTCAGCCTGCAGGCTCAAGGGTCCCAAGTTCGATTCCGGTCAAGGGCATATACCTTGGCTGCAGGCACATCCCCAGTTGGGAGTGTGCAGGAGGCAGCTGATCGATGTTTCTCTCTCATCGATGTTTCTAACTCTCCATCCCTCTCCCTTCCTCTCTGTAAAAAAATCAATAAAAAATATATTTAAAAAAATATATGGAAGGAAGCAAGTTCACTTTTGGTAAAATTACATGCTGTGATGCATCCCCCAATCCCCCCCCCCCCCCGGCCCCTTTCAGGACTATAGCACTCATTCCCCAGCTGCCTGGGGTTTGCCAGGTAACAAGTGTCATCCTAGTCCCGCTGGAGCAGCGATTTTCAATCTTTTTCATTTCACGGCACACATACAGTAACTACTAAAATTCTGCGGCACACCAAAGATTGCATTTTTTTTGCTGATCTGACCAAAAAAAAAAGGTATAATATTGATTTAGTCACACCTGACAGCTATTGTCATTTTTTTAATTTGACAATATATGGGAAAAGAGGTCAGTGCCCCCACCTAAATAGTCAGGTATTGCATGCTTTAAAAATTCTTGCTGTACACCGGTGTGCCTCTTGCTCACCGGCTGAAAATCGCTGCTCTGGAAAATTGCTTGCAGCTGAAAACAGCTGCTGCCTCCGAGGTCATGTCCCCTTCCCAGGCAGCGGCTCACATCCACTGACTGTCAGTTCAGGGCTCTGAAGGCCCGGCCCTCATGCTTCCACCCGGGGGGAATCTGAAGGGCTCCGCCGGCGCCGAGCTCTTTGTGAGACAGGCTGAGCCCTCGGATATAAGGCATCTCAGTTCAGCCTCTCGCTGCCCTGTCTGCTCTCCTTCACTCCCTCGCAGATGCCCTTCCTCAGAGCATGCACCCCCAGAATCTTTCCGTCTTAGACTCTGTTCTCTGGGAACTCGACCAGCACACTGCAACATGATGAGAGTGAGATCACAGATAAGAGCGTTATCAGCAACGTTGGGTATCGTTTACTATAGCATAATGAGGGTTATCTAGAAAATATTGAACCAGTGTGTTTTTTATTCCTCCCATAAATTGTGTTCCTCTGTAGCCAGCCATTCTAGCATTATGGCCCCAGGGAAGAGAAAGGGCCAATGTCGCCCGCACAGTAGGATATGATGTAAGAGCAGCACCTTACAGCCAAAAAGAGGAAGTTGAGGGAAAGTTTCGGTTCAAGAAGGGGAAAGGAGAGACCACAGGAGGAGACTAGGGGAGGAGGTTGGGTGCTGGTGTCCACACGACCCATCTTGGAGTGGCCTCTGTGGGGAGGTGGTAGGAACCGTCAGGGAGGTGCAGGCGAGACGGAGAACTTTCGGCTCGTGGCTCCTCCTCTGGGACTAGGCAGAGGGAAGCTGCAAGACAGCACTGCGTAGCTTAGTTGTGATGGCCTAGCTTCGGCAGAAATGAGCCCCGTTTCCCCAGCCCTGCATGTGGCTGGTGGAAAGCAGGCAATTTTAAGCATGTCCTCCCCCTGCCTCAGCCTCAGCCAGGGGAGGACAGCACACTCAGGAGAGCAGCAGGCTGGCAGAAACCCCTGAGGTGGGAAGAGGAGGAAGGAACTCTGCAAGACCATCAGAGCAGGAAAGCTGCTGAAAATATGACGGTCTGACTTCAGGGAGAAATCTTGATGAGATAATGCCAGTCTGGAAGAGGGTTTGAAAATTGCACAGTAGTCTGGGAGATTAAAAAAAAAAAAATCACTGCCCATTGCAGTGTAGAAATCAATGTTTTTCTTTTGAAAATAATTATTAAAAGCATAGAGTTTTTTGCTTTGTGGCCTGCTTATGTTCTATGCTTCAGAGATATTTACTTCAAATCCTATTCACTTTCGACAGCATTGAGGCCCTGGCCTTGCTGTGTTCTAGTAGACAATGTATTCCTTATTTATAGCTCTGACAGCGCTAGTTTTCTGGAAACTCTGTATCAAATTTCGCCATCTGTTGCATCTCAGGGTAAGTTTAGCAGAACCCCTCATTATAGATATAGGAATTATGACTTGTTGACATTTCCATTGTAAGCTCTAATTTTGTATTGTTTATGCATAACTATGGTTTTACTTTACATTGGGCTGAAAATTGGTAGAATTTCAGAGAGTCTTTGTGAATACTAAGTTAGATTCCATATGTACTTCAGAAACTTGTTTTTAGTAAGAGCCTGCGAAAAAATTTTAATCTGCTTTTATAACTAAAAAACTTAGCTTAAGTATAAAGCTGTTGGTTGATGGAATCAGATTATGTTGTTTTAAAAACTGAACTTGTGAAAACTTAGATTTTAAAAGTAATTACTAATGTTCACTTTGAATCATTTAAATATAATTGAAATATTAGTTGAGAATGTTAGAAAGCATGTTTGCTTTCTATGATTTATACCATTTAATTGAAGGCCTAAGAGAATAATATAATGTATAAAATGAATTGTGGCCAACATGCAGTGTTTTTTTCTAATTGTATTAAGTAAAACAATTTGAGTGCTTATTTAATGAATAAGTTAAATAAGTGGTTCTCTAATAAATCATTAGACAAAATATGCCTTTCATTTGTAAGTGTGTTAATATTTTCTCAAGGAATAAAGACTTCCTGTTAAAAAAAAAAAAAAAAAAAGACTAAATAGTTAAATGTCCTAATATTCAGAATCATAACAATGCCTTTCTAACATCATTTTACTTGTTATGTTACCTACACTCTAAAAGTTTTATCTAACTGAAGTGGTAGTTCAAAATAATTTTCAGAGAAGTTAGGATGTCATAGGGCCTCTGTTCCTCTGATTGAACCCTGATGCAAGTCTTTTTATAATACTTATATGGATTTAACCTGATTCACTGTTTCTTGAATTTCATACTTTTAAACTTAAATGAATATTTACACATTCACTATTTAGTAGCTTTATTTTTGTTTAGATATGCTGACGCAATATAAAAAGACAATGATTTTTAAAGATCACTTTCTCAGCTCTTGCTTTCAAAATCCTGACCATATTATTATTTGTCAACTGCTATGGAAAGTCCATACTTGACAAACTGGGGAAAAGTAGTAATTTGTGATGCTAATATGTCAATTTATTGATAATAAAAAGAGTAAATAACCATATTTGTCTTCATAGAATCATAAAATAACCTTGTCAAGCCCTTACTATAGGGCACGTTTTGTATCTAGTTGTAGGCCAGGATGTGGAAAGCAGCTTATTATAATTGCCTTAAATGATCTCTCCCCATAGAGTAAAACAAAAGCTAATAGTTGCATTTATGATTTTTAGATTATCTATTAAGTTTATTATTAAGCTATTTTATTTAAAAGAGAGATATATATTGAGAAGAGGTTATTGTTACCAAGGAATTTTTAATATGCTATATTTCTGAAATGTAAACATACATTTTTAATGCATATTCAAGTAACAGTAAAGGAAATAAATCAAAGCAATGAAAAAATGTAGTAAAGTTCATATATCAAAATGAACCATTTGGGTGGTCTTGACATGTACTTTTGGTTAAATATAAACTTCAGTGCAGTAATTCTTGATGTACAATTTTCATTTAAAATATGCCTCTGATATTTTTTAAAAAATACACATATATGCATAGAAAAAATATAGCTAGAATGTACTCCAAAATGTTAACAAGTTTTCTCCTCAACATAGTTGGTTTTTATTGCTTTTTCTGTATTTTTGTATTTTCCAAGTCTTTTATAATGAACATATTAATTTTTGAGTTAGAAAAAAAAACCAGTAAATGCTAACAAGGAGCTTGAGAGGAATGACCATCTGACTGTATTGGTAAAAATTATCTTTAATAAGAAGACCGAAAAACAGGCAAGGGGAGACCATGGAACCTGACATGCCATGGCAGAAGGATAGAATCTTATTAGGGAGTTTAAGGAGATCTAGTGAAAGATTTGCGTCTGAAAGATCACTTTAGGTATAGCATGAAGAATGGATTAAAAGGGAATGGTTGGCACAAAGTCCACATAGGCAGTTATAAAAACCTGAAGGAAAAATTATGAAGTCTTCGTTTATATTGAGACACAAACTTCATGCACCTTCTCAGATCCCCTGAATGCCTCCTCCGCCTTTTCTCTCTCTCTCTAGGTCAGAAATTCATCAGTGCCAAGTTGCTGCTTTACTTATGAAGTTGTATGGGGTACCACACTTTGGACATGAGATCTGCCTTCCTGAGTGCCACATGTGGCCATATGTTACAACCGAGAAGTTTGGGGGCATTTAGCTCTCTCTGAGATAAACCTTCACCAGTAGCAAATGAATCCAAGAGAGCCCTAACTGGTTTGGCTCAGTGGATAGAGCGTGGCCCGCGGACTGAAGGATCCCAGGTTCGATTCCGGTCAAGGGCATGTACCTTGGTTGCGGGCACATCCCCAGTAGGGAGTGTGCAGGAGGCAGTCGATCGATGTTTCTCTCTTGTCGATGTTTCTGACTCTCTATCCCTCTCACTTCTTCTCTGTAAGAAAATCAATAAAATATATTTTCAAAAATTATTTTTTAAAAAATGAAGCCAAGAGAGACATCAGCAGATACATTTCTCCTCTTTTCTCTCTGTTGTGGATGATTCTGAGATATAGTTCCTCCTTGTAACCCTTTCGGAGAAGTCCCATGCTTGTTGAGTGATTTGTTGTGTCATTTCACGACAGGACCACTGTGGTAACACAGTGCATCTCACTAAGTCACATCTATCCTTGCCTCATTCCCTTCCCACCTCTTAAATAGAGCGCCTCATCCTCTGCTTTCTACAGCAGCTGGGCTTAGCCCATCTTTACTAACGTAGTGACAGGGGGAGTGAGTGGAGAGGAGGACAACTATTAAAGAGATATTTAGAAGGTAGTATTGGCACCAGTTTGGTGGCTGATCTATTATGTGGGGAGCAAGGGACAGGGTGTGTTTAAGATGATTCCTAGGTTTATAACTTGGACATATGAAGGCCTCAGTCAATATTTATTAAATGAATAAATACATGAATGATAATACCATAAAGGGAGTATGTTTATTAATGTATCATATGTAGAGTACATTCAAGGATATTTAACAAATATTAGCAAGGAGGTTTCCAGCTCTTTCTTAAGAGGCTCTGACACAGTATGAATGAGTGGTCAAGGCCCTAGAAAGAGTAGTGAAATGTTGAGCCTAGATGGGTACTGACAGGCTGTCTACAGTTTAAACAGATTCTATTCTTGTTGGCTCTGATGAAACCTAGTCTGTTCCAAGTAGTACAGTGGAGTTTAAACCATCTCAATTGTCCATGCTTCACAGAGCCACCAGGCACAGTTAACATAGTGCTAAGTTCTGAAACTCTCATCTCTGAGCTATTTTCATTTTCACAAAAACCACATAAGAAGAGAGCTAAAGAGCCGTCCAGAGATTATCTGGCTCAGTTCCCCTGGTTCAGGGATGATTTAGCAAACAGGTTTGGGAAAAACACTGATATTTATTTTTCTGTAGAGCTGACTGACACTCAACTACCAAATGACAATATTGTTATAGAAAAGCTGGCCAAGGAAAGCTTACAACACTGAAAAGTAAGGAACACCTTTTATTCAACTATAATAGAATGGGTGATTCTCTGAAGGGACGTTTTCTGTTTTGCAAAGTTGGGGATACTTTGGCCTAAATGGAATTTATTAGTAAGTGTCAGGGGTGGGCAAACTTTTTGACTCGAGGGCCACAATGGGTTCTTAAACTGGACCGGAGGGCCGGAACAAAAGCATGGATGGAGTGTTTGTGTGAACTAATATAAATTCAAAGTAAACATCATTACATAAAAGGGTACGGTCTTTTTTTTTTTTTTTTTAGTTTTATTCATTTCAAACGGGCTGAATCCGGCCCGCGGGCCGTAGTTTGCCCACAGCTGGTGTAGATGCAAGAGTAGAAATAGCTGTAAAATAATTACTGTGCTTGGTGCTAAAACTGAAATCACTGGTCTAAAACCATAATGAAAACTCCAGTGCTAATCACAATGGAGCAGGATCTTAGGTTACAAAATCATTGAGAAAGGGGAAAACCCATTTGGCTCAGTGGATAGAGTGTCGGCCCATGGACTGAAAGGTACCAGGTTCACTTATGGTCAAGGGCATGTACCTTGGTTGCAAGCTCAATCCCCAGTATGGGGCATGCAAAAGGCAGCTGATCGATGTTTCTCTCTCATGGATATTTCTAGCTCTCTATCTCTCTCCCTTCCTCTCTGTAAAATCAATAATAAAACATTTTTTTAAATTCTCACAGAAAGTTTATTATGTTCCCGACACTGTTCTGAGAACCTTACAAATATTAAATATTTAATCCTTATAAGATCCTATGAAGGAGGCAGTATTATTGGCTCCTTTCACAGAAGAGGAAACAGGTGCTGAAGGGGTCACACACTATTGTGGTGCATTGAGGATCCGAATTCATTTCCCAACTGCCTTATATTTGAGGGTCATGCTGTTCAGACTATCAGCATTTTTAAACACCCAGTGTGACACATTGGTCATAATATGAAGAGCACAGACAAACTGCGAGTAACTGAGAGCAGATTCAAGTCTCTTATCTCATGTTTATTTCAGTACATACACTTTCTGAGTAAACGATAATAAACAGAATTATCACGCTATTTACATTGTTTTTTCTCTCTCCATTTCTCTCCTTCCCCACTGACTGAATGTAGTTTGATTCACATATTTATATGCATGTAGGATTAAACTTCTTTCCAATAGCCAATATCCATCTTGGAGCTGGAGCCAATCAGGAATAAGCTCATGAGATCAGGGAAGCATGACATTTTCTTGGGTTTACGCTAAGGGATATCTTGTTTCCCCATTGTTTTTCCAGGTGGAGACTCTTTTTACACTTCCATTTAGCAATTACTTATTATGTGCCTTTTATAAGACAAGCACTGTTTTAGACTGGAGATTTTTTGTTGAACAAGATCGACCAAGTCCTTACCTGAAGAGAGCCTATAGTCTAGAGGTGAGACAATAATCTAGTAAAATTTTAAGAGATTTGATGAGATATGATAATAATCAGGGCAATTAGTTAGAGAATAGCTATGGGCATGGTGCATCTATATTAGATAAGACAAGCAGGGGTTCTTTCTGAGGTGACATTTGGGCAGAGACTTGAATGAATTAAGGTAAGCCATGAGAAGATCTCGGGGTTGAAGGCAAGGCAAACAGAAAATGCAAAGACCCCAAATAAGAGCCTTCTTAACATCTATTTTAGGACATCGAGAAGGCTGATGTGACTAAAGAGGAATAAACTAAAGAGGAGAAAGTGACAGAGGATCAGGTGAGAGAATTAGACAGGCGTCAAATCATATGGGCCATAGTTAGGAGTGAGAGTTTTATTCCAAGTGTTGATGGGAGACTCCTGGAGGATTTTGAACAGGAGTCCTTTTATCTTTTAAAAGGACAACTTTGGCTGCTGTGTGGAGAGTGAAATGTAGGGTGGAGTAGAAGCAGGAAGAATAATTAGATTATTGCAGTCGGTTTGCCAAAAAATAATGATGCTTGGACTAGTTGCTAGTGTAGAAGGTAGTACGAGTGGGTGGAGTTGTGACATATCTGTATCTCTATTATATCCACATCTATACATTAGAGTTGACAGGCGTGATGATAGATTGGACGTGGAGCATGAGGGAGAGGAATCTTGGGTGATGAAAAGGAGGGAGCTGCATTATTGTTTGGAAAATATTTCTCAGGGAAGATGATGAGGGGAAACTTCATGGGAGACATTTTAAGGTAAAATGGGATTCGGGTCCAGACCATAAGGACCACCATCCTACTCCTTCTTTCTTGGGGGATTTTCTAGTTAACATGACAGGAGGCCCAGAAGAGGTCACACTTCTCTCATCCAGTCAGAATCAAGGACAGCTTCCGTTTCAGCCCCCTCTTTGGAAAAGTCAGACCAGTCACCCCCAGAAGAAGAAACTTCTACCTTTTTTGCAGGTGGTGGAAAAACTTCCCAAAGGAGGGACCTGTGTGTATACAGCATCTATGCTGGATATGCTATATATAAATACAAATGTACCTTATGTATTTAAAGTATGTATACCAATGCTTATGAGATGAATATATCCACTGTATGCACCGAATATGTTAGCCTTTCCTGGTTATAAGTACTTTACCTTGCTTTATACAGTTGACTCTTGAACAACACCGGTTCGAACAGCACGGGTCCACTTATATGCAGATTCTTCTTCAATAAACACAGTGGGACCTTCATCTTAGCCGGGTTTGCCTCTATGGATTCAACCAACCCCTGAAGGAAAGAAGTATTTTCTCATTCCCAACCAGGGATCAAAATACTGTTTTCAACTTGCGTACAGCAGGTTGGTTGACACATACTTTAAAGTGGAGGACAATGAACCTGGAGAATATGTGACTCACAATGAAGTTCCAGCAGCTCCCTGTGTACACAATAGCCTTGACTTTTTTCAGAATTATATTTGAAACTATGTCTAAACTAAACTAGTTCAAAGTTTTCACATTTTCATTTGATAGAGGCTGCCCTAATCAGATTCCTCTATACATATTTAGCGAAGGGAGAAGGAGATGTGCAGAACAAGGAAGAGGAGGTATATAATGGGAAACCCAGAAGTCAAATTCACTTTATAAAAACAAGTTACATTATGAGGAAAGCCTATGCATCATTATCATTTCATCCAATTTAATCTCATTAGACTGAAAATTCTACCGGGGTTTATAGACTTGGAGATGTGTGACCAGGGTTGCAGGTTTTACCTGTTCAACGGATGTAAAAACTCATGCTCTTAAAAGCGGTGAACTCTGGAGGCGGTCTTTTCCATCTGCCCATGCCCACAACTTGTATGTCAGTGACAGAGGTTACTCCCATTAATAATAATAATAATGATTAGTGAGCTTTTGTTATGCACCGGGCTTTGTGTTAAGAACTCGATTTGCACAATCTCATGAATCCTTGATCCTTATACCACACGATGCCATAGGGACAGTTACATTTTTAGAATGGTGAAACGGAGGCACCAAGCGCCAAAAAGCAGAGTAACTTGCCACAGGTCACAGACACAACGATAGAAGAGCTATTATTTGAACGCTGAGCACTTAACACCCTGTATTCTTGTTACGGTTCTCAGTGAAGCCCAGCAGTCTTTGGGAAACACCAAGGATTGCTCCGTTTCAGCTGGGAGCTAATGTGGTGCCAGAGCCCATTCACGCACGTTGCCCCTAACGGGGCGCGGGGAGATTTCCCTTAAGTGCAAGAAAGCTGTAAGTAGAGTTTCTTATTTTACTTTAGCGGAGAATATGTGATGAAAAGGGGAGGACGTCTTTTAACATTTCCTGTCGTTAATTTTTTTTTCCTTTAAAGATATTTCCCCCCTCTGGTTCTCCAAATTGTCACAAAACATTTGCGTAATGACCTGGTGCTGACACGCTTAGATGAAACTCTAAGGACAACTTGGATGAAGGTCAACTTTGAAGTAATTAAAGCATCCAGGAGACGCAGGCTCTCAGGGAACAGCCGTGACTCCACGATAAACACGGCTGCGTAGCGAGACGTCACGCTCCCGCGTGCAAACAACCTGGGGCGCGCCCACCCGCGCTCCTCGGAGCAGACTCCTCGGAGCAGCTCCAGTTTTGGAGAAAGTCTGGAGGGCACATGTTGCTCCTCCCCCTCCCGGTTCAGGGTCAGGCGAGGAGAGAAGGAAAGGCGAGCGAGGCCTCGTCGGGATGCGGGACCCTTGTAGCCCCAACTAAGTGCAGAGAACCCGCGGGCGCATAGCTCCTTAGCGCTGGGCAGAGGGAGAGGAGGAAGGGGGAATCCCGCCCTCCGCTCCCCTCCCCCCCTGCTCCCCTCCCCCCCCCCCCCGCATGATCGGCGCGCCCTTCCCCCGCAGGAAACGTGCCCGCCCGCCCCTCCCTCCTCCACTACCTCCTGGGGA
This sequence comes from Myotis nattereri, assembly GCF_964212035.1. NCBI lineage: Eukaryota > Metazoa > Chordata > Mammalia > Chiroptera > Vespertilionidae > Myotis > Myotis nattereri. The sequence continues at coordinate 24,598,595 of NC_138088.1, forward strand.
CCTGGGTTGTAAAATCCCACGGGTGGGACGGACTCAGCGACGGGGCGGGGCGGGGCGAGGCACTGACCAGGTCCAGCAACCCCCTCCCCCGCGCCCAATCGCCTCTCCGCACACGCTTCCCGCGCCTCCTCTAGCCTCGCTCTACTATCACAACACCCCTCCCCCGGCCCCAGCTTGGCTGCCGCACTCCCACCCCCGCCAAACCCGCGCCGGCTGGCCTATCTCGCGCTCCGGGACGATCTCCCCAGTCTATACCCCCGCTGCCCGGGCTACAGGGAGGAGCCACAACGGCGGTAGCCGCGCCCTTCGATTTCTTGGACTCCCCTGGCCCCTGGAACATCTGGGTGCGGGGGTTAGCGTTCCATCTGTGGCTCCTGGGCTGCCAGATGTGCGCGCTCCCCCGCCCTGGCCTGGAGGCCGGCGAGTCTGAGCGGGTGCACGAGGGGGCGGGGGCTGGGAGTTTTCCCGGGAAGCTGACTTCCACGCCGGCGGAACCTCAGGCCCCGGGGCACCCCGCCTTGGCCTCCCGGCGCTCCCGGACGCGCCGCCCCAACGAAAAGTTTCCCACCAGCCCCGGCCCCGCTGCCGAACAGCCCTAGGAACCTCCCAAACCAGCAGGGAAAATAGAGCAGGGCTACGAGACTCCCCACAGAAGAGCCCCCTATGTTTTGACCATGCGGCCCGAGTCCTGGCCGTGGGACCCCACGTGTGCAGCCAGCAAACCCCGTGTGTGGTTGTATTTGGGGTTTGCCCTGAAGTGCTCTTTGACCGGTTATGGATTCCTTTTTTGAAGTTGGAGGTCGTATTGCAACCGGTACAGGCAGTTCAGGACGGGAGAAAAGCCGAGTGAACCCTGTGACTCAACCCCCTCGGAATGTGCCTGGAATAATAATGGGGACTTGAAAGGTTTTTATGGCCGAGGTGGAGGAGACGCGGCTCCTGGCCTGCAGCTGGCGGCCGGCCGAGGGGGGCAGTATTGCCTTTTTCAGCGCTGCCGCGCGGGCCAACAGGACAGAAATAGTCGGAGCATCTGGTTTGAATCAACCAAAGAGCATTTCTATCAGCTGCACCCACCGTCCTACGGAACTGACAGAACAGGACAAGCCAATTATAAAAGTACCCTTCTAACGCTCCTGCATTCGCTAAACCCAATCACACGTCACCGCTGGTATTTCCAAGTGTCCTAACGTACAACTGTCGTTACTTTATATATGTTGCAAATTAAACTTCCTTTTCTGAGGTTGTGTGTGGGCTTGTACTCGAGCATTTGCATTTGCAAGCAACGCTCTGAATATGTTATCCTTTTTCAAAAATGCATGTTGAACCGTGAGGCTCTAGAATAGTTTTGTTTTTTTTTTAAGTGAGGCTAACATATGGATTGCTTATACTATTAAGTATATAGTCGCATTTCCCTCCCTTAACGCCCTGCTCAGAATTCCAAAGGCAAGTTGGAACAAAAGGAAAACGTGTCCTAGTGTAAAGAGAGAACCTGTGCCAAGAATTACAGTCACAGGGTAAATAACCTTGTTTTCTCCTTCATCCGTGGCCGCTACCAAACCCCGCTCTTGGAAGGTGGCCAACAGTCTGTCTGGTGGAGGGTGCTGCTAATTAGAGAGAGCCCATAAACCTCCCTGTCGAAGAGGGCATATGACCTTCCCTTCGAGTCTAAACAATAAGGCTGGCGAAGTGCAGACTGCACTTCACGCTGGCTGCCCTGCGGATTCCCTAAATAGGAACAGGATGAAGGCCAGGCTCAAGAGGTTACCATAGCTCTGCTCTCACACTTTGAGGAATGGGTCACTCCACTTCCCAGTGTAACTCGTTTCAATTACTCCATACAATCTATTTAGAGGAGAGCAGCTTGCAGAGAGAACTCATTGTCTCATCTAAATGAGGAAGCAATTACTTGCTGCAGTCTAACTTGCTTTGAGACTGTCGGGTCAAATATCAACCAGATCTCCTGTAACTTGACTTTGCACTTTGGAAGATACATCTTTTTCCTGACCATTTTATTTCCCCCTGCTTTTCTGAAACCCTTTTTTTTCTATTAAGATTACAAAGTTGTCACTTCCCCCCCTCTTCAGCCTTCAAAGCTTTTGTTAATTTTAGAATTTGTTACTGCAAGGTAAAGACTACAATCTCTTCTGTACATTCTTTAATGTTAAATATTCAAAAACATATTATGTTTTTATAGGCATCGTCTCAGGATATAGCCAAATAGTCCCCCAAGTCTTCCCTTCTCTAATTTATCTCCCTGGGAGCCCCCTGTGAGTTTTAATTTTACACATGTTGTAAACTATAAATAATCCAGTTCCACTTCCCTAGAACATGTGGAAACTGTAGCCTGCTATATATCCTAACTGTACTTGTTTTCAACTTTAAAAAGACAATAAAGTCCATCTCCAGTGTAAAAAGGCATTTGGCCCTTCTTTTGTGTTTTTTATTAGTTATGACCCAGTGTGGAACAACACAGGAGAATTCTTCTTGTTGTCAACAGAGCACATAAAAGGGTTTACAAGGTGTGGCTGAAGACAGGAAGTCGTGGAGCAAATGCTGGTAGGGAGGTGAGGAAGGAAGGAAAGTACTTCCTGAGAGGATACTCCTCCTGTTTAAGCTACATCCTCTCTTCACATCTCTATCTGTTTATCTTAACCAGTAATTGATAATAAATGGTCTTTACTTTTCCTATTTTAAAAGCATCCTTTCCGCACTGAAGCTACTCTTAAAACCAAATCTATCACTAACTACAAACGACTTTAAAAAGACTTGTTTAATCTTCTAATAATCCGAAATTTTTGTATAATGTATGTATCATTTCTATGTTAGCTGCTTAAGTAGTCTGTGATTGCCAAGATAACCAAGTGTAATGGAATTAATGACGCAGAGTCTAAATCCAAATTGTGGCTGGGTCCCCGGTTAGTCACTATTGAGTCCCGTGTTGTTTTGTGCCGTAACGTGCTGTACTGGTTTGTAGTCTAGGAGCAATAGACTAGTAGTGGCCGGCAAACTCGTTAGTCAACAGAGCCAAATGTCAACAGTACAACGATTGAAATTTCTTTTGAGAGCCAAATTTTTTAAACTTAAACTATATAGGTAGGTACATTGTTACTAACTTAATTAGGGTACTCCTAAGGCTTAGGAAGAGCCACACTCAAGGGGCCAAAGAGACGCATGTGGCTCGTGAGCCGCAGTTTGCCGACCACGGGACTATACCATATAGTCTAGGTGTGCAGTAGGCTATACCATCTAGGTTTGTGCATGTGCATTCTAAGATGTTCACAAAATGATGAAATCGCCTAAGGAGGCATTTCTTATAATGAATCCATGTCATTAAGCAGTGCAAGACTGTATATAGCAGGTCCTCGAGTAATGTTTTCTTCAACCTTGTGTGTTTACAACCTATGGGGGAAAAAATAGATTCTTGGTGAGGCCACTGTCTGTGTGGAGCTGGCAAGTTCTCCCCATGTCTGCATGGGTTCCTCTAGTGACCCTGGTTTCCTCCCACCTCCCAAAGCTGTGCATGTGAGGTTAACTGGCCTGTGAAAGTTTTCCAGTGAGTGGGGGTGTGAGTGTGCCCTGTGCTGGATGGGCATCTTGTCCAGGGCTGGTTCCTACCTTTCATTGAGCTGCCAGGAGAGGCAGCCGCTCATGACGGGAACTGGAATAAGCGGGTTGAAAAAGACTTATTTTACTTATTACTAATCTTTCTTAAATGTCTGCATAGCTCACATTTATTTGAATCTATACGAATATAAGGGTCATATGCTAATTAGAGTGGAGTCTTCCGGACAAGGACAAAGCTGCGGATGGCGGCTGCCACTGCCTGGCTGGACCAAGGCTCAGGCAGCCGCTGCAGTTGGCAGTGGCATGATGGGGGAGGGGGGGGGTTGCCTTCCCCTGATCCACCAGGTTGCCTCCCTCAGAGGAAGGCCAGGCTACGGCTTAGGCCTGCTCCCTATGGGTAGTGGATCTAAGCCGTGAATAGGACATCCCCTGAGGGTTCCTGGACTGTGAGAGGGGGCAGGCCGGTCTGAGGGACCCCCTCCAGTGCACACATTTTCTAGTGTTTAATATTAGAGGTGTTTTGTGTATTTATTTAGAAGTTTGGTAAGGTTTCTGTGACCAGAAATATGCCATAGAAACCTAACTCTTGTTTCTATCAATTAGCCTATGGTAAAATTCGTGTCGCTCTACATCATTTTGCTTAAAGTCTCAGTTATCAAGAACCTACTGACGAAGTTAAGTGAGGGCTTACTGTACATACATCCACATATATCTTATTGGTGCCATTTCTCTGGAGAATTTTGACCAATACAGATACCTACAGTTGACTTTGGCACTACCATGATCTATTGTAGCACACGAGTTTAGAGTATCCGAAATTAGGCCTAACATTACAAAGGGGTTTGGGGGTGGGGAATATCCATCTATATCTGAAACATTTTCCCAGTACTCTGAGATAGCATCATGTCAAAACACATAATTCAGCCAAAAGCTCTAACCTGGTTTCATCAACTCCTCTTTCTCTCTTTTTCCAAATTTCAGCATTCAACAATGCTTGGAAGAGAAAAACTCCTCTTCCAAGGGTGATATACAAAACCTTTGTTTCTGTGTTTTACCTCCCTTCCCTCTTCACAACCTTCTTTTTATAGTTCCCAAAGAAATACGAATGATAAGAAACTGTGGTAGTTCTATGGGACTAAATGTTAAAAGTTACCTTGAAAAATTTGCAAGGCTACAAAAAACGTAGTAAGGTTTCAAGAAATTCTGCCTTAAGTAAAAGTAATGCTCTGAGCCCTGGCTGGTGTGACTCAGTTGGTTGCACCGAAAGGTTGCTGCTTTGATTCCTGGACAGGGCACGTACCCAGGTTGCTCGTGTTGGAGGCAACAGATCAGTTTCTTTCTCACACGATGTTTCTTTCCCTCTTCCTGTCTCTCTCTGTCTAAAATATTTTTTTTAAAAACCCACAAAAAACCCTTCTAACAACAACAAAAAAGTAATGCCCTGAGTACTCCAGATGAGAGATGATGATGGCTGAAAATAGGGCAGTTGAAGGAGAGGCGAATGTAATGGTCAAATTCAGTACACAGTTTGAAGAGAGCCAAAAGGACTTACTAATGTATTAATGTAAGAAAGAGATGAAGGTAAGGAGATCTCCAAGGATTAAAAGAAGGGAAAAAGAGTGCTGTAAGAGAAACCAAATAATGGTTCAGTAACCAAAAAGAAATCCCAGCATTGATGATACTAAAAGAATCCAAACATCTGGTAAAAGTAAATTTGTTTTTATTAAAGCAAAACTTATTTTCCTTAAATTGTTATGCTATCCTACTTGGATATAGGCATTGTGAAGAAACATAACAGAGATACTATGTACAGTAGACACTAAAAGAATATATATTTTTAAAAGTATGTTTTTATTGATTTCAGAGAGAGGAAAGGAGAGGGGGAGAGATATAGGAACATCAATGATGAGAGAGAATCATTGATTAGCTGCCTCATGCACGCCCCCTACTGGGATAGAGCCGGAAACCCGGGCGTGCACCCTGACCAGGAATCAAACAGTGACCTCCTGGTTCACCGGTTGATGCTCAACCAAGCCACACTGGCAGGGCTCAAGAAATATTTTTGAATGAAAAAGAAAATTGTTGCTAATCTGATTTGTACATATGCCAAACACCATACTTTCCTTTTTCTTTCTTCCTCCTCTTGTCCTTAGTCTGGAACTGCCAGGCCATCGAAGGGTAAATGTGACTTTCCTGCTTTTATTGAGCAGTTTTTTAGCATCCTGTACTTTCAGTACCCTATACTTATAGTTATCAATCTTGTGCTTTAAAATTTCAATTTGAAGCATTATCTTATAAAAAAGCAATTTAAAAAACATTATCAGAACCAGACCATAAGGAGACTGTTTCAAGGCTAGAATACTGATAGGTAGATAAAAGGGCAGAATGTTTTTCAGGGAACAATGAATCAGTCTCTGACATGATTTTTGTTCTATGAATCTCTCAAGAACAGTGAACCACTTTAAAGGGAGAAAAAATGTCATAGTTCATATATCCATGTGCTCTTTAGAATTCATTTTAAAAAATTTTTTATTTTATTGATATTTTACAGAGAGGAAGGGAGTGGGATAGAGAGTTAGAAACATCGATGAGAGAGAAACATTAATCAGTTGCCTCCTGCACACCTCCTACTGGGGATGTGCCTGCAACCAAGGTACATGTCCTTGACTGGAATCGAACCTGGGACCCTTCAGTCCGCAGGTCGATGCCCTATCCACTGAGACAAACTGGTCAGGGCTAGAATTCTTATTTACATTTCTAACTTCTTTGGATCATCACAAGGATATACCTCCTAATAAAAATGAAACTATAGCCCTAACCGGTTTGGCTCAGTGGATAGAGCATCAGCCTGAGGACTCAAGGGTTCCAGGCTCGATTCCAGTCAAGGGCATGTACATTGGTTGCAGGCATATCCCCAGTAGGGGGTGTGCAGGAGGCAGCTGATCAATGTTTCTCTCTCATCGATGTTTCTAACTCTCTATCCCTCTCCCTTCCTCTCTGTAAAAAATCAATAAAATATATTTTTTAAAAAATGAAACTATAACTCCATTTGAAATACTTCAGCACACATTATATACCATAATGAAGTAACACAAAGGAACTTTTAAACACAGGATTTCCTTCTGAAGTTTAAATGTGAGGCAAACAGACGTATGACTTTACAACAGATGGAACCCCAGAACCTTCCCAGGATATGTAAAACTGAATTTTGTGTTATATTCTATGTCTGAGACACCTAGCCAATACAAATTGATGGCTAGGGTTTCTTTACTAATTGTCTTTTCCTATCTTCTCTTCCCAACATCCAAATTTAATAATTCAGTGTTTCTTTTAATCCCCTGGATGAGCATTCCAGAATGTATATGATTTTCATAATTTGCTCTGTGATTTATAATCTTAAATGTGTGCATATGCTATCTATTATTCAATCGAATCATAATAATAATCAATTCATGTAACCCAACATATGTACTCTGACAAGAAAGAAAACCAAGTCATCACTAATAAAACGAGTTTATTTTATATTACAGTTTTCAAAAACCACATTTGTAAAATTACCCCTATATAAGGCCTAAAAGGTAGCCTTTACAAAGAGTTTGCAAAACTACTTTCTCTTAACTACTAAAGTACATAGATTTAAAAGGTTTTAGAAGAAAAAAATGTTAATTCATGGTAAACATTTAAAGAATTCTTACACATTAAATCTGTAGGATACCTTAGAAGGTTATGTCTTAAAAAACATTTAGAGAAAAAAATGTCGTTCCCTTTCAGAAAACTTTACTCTTAAATTATGTTTATTTAAAAATGTACACTGTGTATTATACTAACAATGATCTTCCCAGATTTAACTACTAGCTTACATTAATAGTAGTGAATTACTAATTACTTATTAATTACAAATTAATTAATTACTTAGCTTGCAAGCCAATCAGCCCATATAAGAGAAAACAGGAAATTGCTTTCTAATACATATTAACTCCTTAATTTTCCTGATAAAATCGAAATAAAAATTTAGTCTATTACAATTAAACACACAGATTATTGATATTAAAGATAAGGAAGTATTGTATTATTTTGAATAACACAACAGTTCAAGCATTCCGGAAGCATAAACTGTTATTTCAAAAGAAAAAAAAAATAAAAGGAAGGAAAATATATTTGTCTAACCACTGTCTTACAGAAATTTATAATATTTACATCCTTTATAACACTGTAGAAATCTTTGGTGGTGACATATGGATTAAGTTCCCTGAAAACACTTTAATAATTTTGTTCCATCAATCTGTGTAGTCAAGTATTCATAATTAGTAATGCCGGCAGTATCATTTTCTAGCCAAATCCACATACATATAGTGAAGTGTGTGGAGGAAATCTTATGCAGGTTGTAGGTGGGTTTATATAATTAATTACTTAGCAAGTAGGCTTATTCTGGCTCATTTTTTATACCAGAAAAATACAATAAACTAAAGAACAAATCAATTCTTACATCTAAACAAACTCTGGAGACAGTTAATATTAATGAACAAGTTGAATGCATATATGATAAAATGGCTACAATTTCTGGATAAACTTTAACAGCTACCAAAATAGTGCCCTAAATAGGCTTGTGCAGCATGTGATGCCCATTCACACCAAGTGGTAGTGGTGGGAAAGCAGGGCACTGTGGTCTAGGGATAAATTTACCTCTTCTAAAAGCAGTAGACTTACAAGCAGAGAAACAAAACTGTCCTGCTCAACCTTAAAAGAAACTAAAATGTATAAGCTTATTATACAAGGTTCAAAGGAAAGGGCATGCTAAAACACGTAGGAGAAAAGCGCCCTGGCCGGTGTGGCTCAGCGGTAGAGCGTTGGCCCAAGCACAGAAAGGTGCAGGGTTTGACTCCCGATCAAGGGCACGTACCTGGGTTGTAGGTTTGTTCCTTTGTGTGCGGGAGGCAACCAATCCATGTGTCTCTCTCAAATTGATATTTCGTTCCCTCTCTCCTCTTCCCTCCTTCCTACTCTCTTTAAAAAAAAAGTTGAAAAGAAGCAACATTTAAGAAAAGGAGAGGAAGGAAATGACAGGAAAGCAAAATTACCTCACTGTATATAAGGATGTAACCAGTACAGTAGAAATATATCAGAGGAAGCATTGTAAGTGTGAAGAGACACAATGAAATAGAAGAGCTTAATTACCTCTATGAAACTGATGTTGTCTTTGATTAAACGTGTTGATTCTAGAAGTGTAGAGGGATGCATAATTCCTCCAGTTTAGAAAAGTACGAGTTTACCGTGATTAAAGAATAGGTATAATAATGAAATTATATTTGAAAGTGATAAAATGGTACAAATCAGCTCCAATAGATAACGTTTTTGAAACAATGACCTTGTCAGGTAATTTGAGATGACACTACCTTTGCACAGGAAAGCAAGGTGTAGCTTTTATACTGGTAAGTCTAGGACTATGCAATATAAGTACAACTCTCTTTCAAGAGTTTTCATCAGAATTCATAGGAATTTTGAACACAAAGTTTTTCCAGAAACTAAGAGGCTAAAAATTAGTCAAGGTAAAGTAGATGAAAATACTCATAGAAATAAACTTTAGGAGAAAAGACATTGAATGAATTTTTACTTGGTGTTATGTATCAAGAATGTGAGATAATCTAGAAAAAATACATATTTTAATATATTTTAAAAACATGTTTTTATTGATTTCAGAGAGAGGAAGGGAGAGGGAGAGAGATAGAAGCATCAATGATGACAGAGAATCATGGATCGGCTGTCTTCTACATGCCCCCTACTGAGAATCAAGCCCGAAACCCTGATTTGTGCCCTGTGGGGAATCTAACCGTGACCTCCTGGTTCATGGGTCAACACTCAACCACTGAGCCACACCAAAGGCCTAGAAAATATTTTAAGACTTGTATCAAGAGAAGTGTCTGAATTAAACTAAGGTACTCCTGAGTAACCATTCTGTTCTCTGCCAACACTCTGAGGAGGTCCGGAATATACACTGTCAGCTGGCTTCATTTCTTAAAAGGTAGAAAAGTCAAAGATCTTACAAATCTCTTTGTTTTTTCTTTTGGAAAAACAAGTAGAATCGTCAAGTAAATTACCTGAAAAAGTATAATTGTACAAATTTCATTACTGATCACTAAAACCATCACCAGAAATATACTGACTTAGAGTTCATAATGCATAGCTATGAATGCAAGCTAAAAATGCCTCACAGTCCAGTAATTGAAAAATAGCTTGGATTAAAAAAATGATATTTTCTAATATCTATTCCAATAGCTTCTAATACATGAGATTAATGACATCTGTATTTTGCATTGGCAACTATCTTCAGGAAATTATATCAGCCAGAAAAGAAGTGATTCAAGTGATTTTAGTTAATGCCAGATTTATTCATCAGAAGCACATATAAGTGCCAAGCTTGTGAATGGATTGGCTAGATATTTTCATTAGTTAGAAGAAACCTAAGTGCTATACTGGTCTCTGACACTATTTCATAAAAGCTACTACTTTTAAAATCTGAGAATGTAACCAATGTTAATAAAAAGCATGCTGAGTTCAACTACAATGTACAGCTAAATACAGAAAACTAATAATTAAGATAATTTCTTATATGTAAATGAGATTAAGAACAATTAGTTATATTTTTCTACTAATAAAATCAAGCAAATTTAACAAATGAAACCCACAGGAAAAAGATGACATCATTTAAGGCATAAATTTGACATATCAGAATCCAACAAATAATAAAGATAGTGTCAGTAAAACTTAAAATGTACAGTCATAAAAAAAGTAAACAATTTTCAAGTGTGCAAAACTAGTCAGGAATAAAAGTGCTATGTGGATACCTGGTTTTCAAATATTTGTTTTGAAAACTTTCAGTTGATGGTGGAAAAACTATAAAGTGTTTAAAAAAAGTAAAAATTTTAAAGAATATATAAAACATACTTTATCTCACATTATGCCCTTGTGCTATCACTGCTGGATCAGAGGCCTATTTAATGACTATCCTCATGTGATAGCTATAACATAAATGGAGGTAAACAATACAATACCACAAAGGCCGATGGATCTTGAACCATAAGATGACTTTTTTCAAGTATACTGGGTTTGTGTTTTCTCTTAAATCCCAGGCACTTGATGTTGTTGATGAATTTGAAAACAGATTAACACAATTTTCTATTCTTCCTGATATATATATATTGCATAACTACCTTTAGTAGTCAAGATTTAAAAGTAATTGTTAAAGAAATAAAAATTATTTAAATTAACAAAAGTAAACCCTACCACCGCCACAATCTAAAGGATTACTTCAATATGTAAATACTGAACATAATGTTAGGAAAAAAAAGTTGATGTATTAGCATAATTTGTCTTGGGATACTTGAAGCGCACATGGTTAAAAATACACCTGCGGTCTCTTCTTCACTTTATATTTTAGTGACCCATACCGCACCTGAAGAGAGAGATGTGTTATTATTACAAATTAGATGGTTATTTTTTTGAAATGATATAAGACTTAATAGTTCATAATCAGCATAAGAATTTTTTAACTTTTCTGATATAAAGAATCAATTATCCTGTAAGTGTGTATGCAAAAGACAACACTATTTATATTCTAAAAAATGTAGTTGGTTCTATGTTGAATATATGTTGTAGATTATTATCACTAATAAAAAAACACTAGCTGTTATTATTTATGCTTTGCTTGGTACATTGCTCATAGTAATCTGAGGCCATTCCCTGGAATCCTCCATTGCTTTCTGGGCACAGTGGATAATTATAAACTTTTACCATTTAATCCTCATGTAGGGTTGCTGGTTCAAAACAGATCTATGTAGTTAATCTTGTTAACTGCTTTCTTTGCTTATGGGTAGGGCTGGAACTGGGTATTTATGACAACCATATAATTCTCTATCTGAGGATGCCATTTTCTAGGTATAGTGGAAGACTAGCAATTTCTAAATTTCCAGATATCCTACTATATCTGATCTGAATAAAGAATTTAAAAAATAACTGGCTCTACCATCCCAATCCTTCACTTAAGGATCATTAACACCCTGAATGATAATGCAACAGGGAAATCCTTTCATGTTAATCATTAGGAAAACAACTCTGTAATTGACTAACCTCTTTGCGGACTTTCATGGTTTTCACAGATTTCATGCTTTGCGATCTTCGAAGCCCTTTGTGTGTTAACATCTCATCATCTGAAAACGGCCCATCTGCTTCTTCATCTGTTTTCTCATCTCCGTCTTTCAGTGGAATTCCATAACCTAAGGGAGTTGTCAAAACGAGCATGTTTTGGTAAAAACATACCAGTCAGAACCACCTCTTAACTGCAGTTCACTGCATGGCCTGCATTTGTCCGGTTACTCCTCCCCTTCCTCATCTGGAATGTGCTCCGACTCCTCAGCATTGATCTGTGCCTACTGCACTATTCCACATGAAGCTCACACTCATTTCTTCCAGAAAGTTTTTCCTGACCATTTTTTTTTACTATGCATTTTTCAGAATAAATAAAAATAATTATTTTTGAGTAGGTAACACATTTATCTTGTTCAAAAATCAAAGAATATAAATAGATATATAGCAAAAAGTCTCTTCCTGTCCTTTCTCCTTTTCATGAATTCTAAATAACCTAAGCAATTGTGTGTTTTAGTCTGTCATTTGTACCTTTACTTTAATTAGGAATTTAGGGTTTTCCCCATCCCACGTGGCAAACCTTTTGTCAAGATTGGGAATGGTAGGGTGAACTTAAGGACTCATAGAAGACCCAAAGGGGCTAGAATTTTGGGCAAGTGCACTAGGGGCAGGTGATAGAGATGTTGAACCAACACTGTTGTAGCTGCTGAGATAAAACCCAACCAGACAGGCTACAGTAATTAGAAATACCACAGGCTATGCTGACAGATGTCAAAGAAAAGAGGCGGCATCAGGAAGGGCAGTAAGAGATTGTGGGGATGTGCTAACAGGCTGCTAAGTGCAGCTGCAAAGGCTTAACATTAGCAAATATGCAAACATCTAGGGCCTAGATTCTAGGCAGACAGGCTAACTGTTGTCAGGAAGCCTGAGGCCTCCTGATGCTGGGATTCAGGGACAACAAAGTTCCTATTCCTGAAGCAGATGGTCCCAAACGTTAGCAGACTATTATGAGTCACCTGGAGAACTTGTTAGTTAATACCCCCGGATTGCTGGGCCTGAGGTGGACTGAGAATTACATTTCTAACTAGTTTCCAGGTGATGCCTATGCTCATGGTCTAGCAGTGGTTCTCAACCTTCCTAATGCCGCGACCCTTTAATACAGCTCCTCATGTTGTGGTGACCCCCAACCATAAAATTATTTTCGTTGCTACTTCATAACTGTAATTTTGCTACTGTCATGAATCGTAATGCAAATATCTGATATGCAGGATGCATTTTCATTGTTCGCGACCCACAGGTTGAGAACCGCTGGGGCCTACACTTTCGGAACCACTGCCTGGATGCAGCAAAGGAGGGGCTGAGTGTAAGGCAATCAGAGTACTAGGTGGGTTATAAAGACAGAGGTGAGTTTACAAGGCCCATTTCAAGTTCTCCTATTAAAACGGAACATAAATACCTAAATCTTACGGTGAGAAAAAGCAGCAGGTTTTTTCAGGACCAGAAGGGGACGAGAGATGGACTGCTTGTGTGTGAAGAAAAAGATACTAAACGTTATTAATCTGCTCTCACAGGACATGTGTAACTTGAGACTCACTAAATTGTTCATAAGCTTCTTAGTCTGGTAATAAGACAAACATCTTTGTATATTGAGCTAGTACAATTTAGGCTGCCAGACTTCTAGACTAGAAATTAGGAAGGATTCAGGAGTAGAATCGGTCATTACTGAGGTCAGGATCCTTAGTTGCGCTGCAGCAGTCCAACGAAGTATGTTTTAGGGAGAAGAGAGAGCAGGTGCAAAGGCACTAAGACAGGGGGAAGCAACTGCTTGGAAGAGCTGTGAGGAGGCCAGTGTGGCCCGGGGAGGGATGGGTTGGTAGTCCTGGGGAAACACTCCCAATGCAGTATTAGGCGGGGAATGTACATATAGAAGCAAACAAAGGAAAAACATAAAAATGCACTCATTGTACATCTACACAATGGAATACTACACTGCTATAAAAAAAAAGGAATTCTGCCCTGGCCGGTTTGGCTCAGTGGATAGAGCGTCGGCCTGTGGACTGAAGGGTCCCAGGTTTGGTTCCGGTCAAGGGCATGTGCCTTGGTTGCTTGCACATCCCCGGGCCGGGGGTGGGGGGGTGTGCGGAGACAGCTGATCGATGTTTCTCTCTCATCGATGTTTCAAACTCTCTATCCCTCTCCCTTCCTCTCTGTAGAAAATCAATTATATATATATAAAAGGAATTCTTACCATTTGCAACAGCATGGATGGGACTGGAGAGCATTACGCTAAGTGAAATAAGCCAGTCAGAGAACAATAAATATCACATGATCTCACTCATTTGTGGAATATAATAAACAACATAAACTGATGAACAAAAACAGAACCAGAGTCATAGAAGTATTGAATAGACTGTCCAACCTATGAGGGAAGGCGGCGGGGTGAGGGGGTGAGAGATTAACCAAAGGACTTGTATGCATGCATATGAGCATAACCAATGGACACAGCTGGGAAGGGGGCGTGGTGGTGAGGGCATGTGCTGGTGGTTGGGGGCGGTTGGGGAGAGGTCAAAGGGGGAAAAAGGAGACTTATGTAATACATTAAATTATATAGAACTTAAATTAAAAAAATGATGAACCCATTGAATCTCTTCAAAATGGACTTTTAGGAGATTTTAAATTCATTTTTCTTTTTTTTTTAAAAAAAAATTGCCAATTTTTTTTTTTAATCCTCACTAGAGGATATTTTTTCCACTGATTTTTAGAAAGAGTGGAGTGGGGTGGGGAGTGAGGGAGGGAGGAAGAGAGGGAGCGAGATGTAGAGAGAAACACTGACTGGTTGCCTCCTGCATGTGCCCTGACCCCAGTCAAACCTGCAACCCAGGTACGAGCCCTTGTCTGGGAATCAAACCCATGACCCTTCGGTATTCAGGCTGATACTCTAACCACACAGGCCAGGGCCAAATTTTTATTTTAAAAACTGTATTACTTCTATAATTGGGGAGAAAAGACCAGAAAAAAATGTTTTTAGGTTGACATTTCTACATTTTTCTCTAATGCTACTGCTTACATAATATTCCTGGTCCCAATCTAATAAAAATAAGGTAGATAGAACAGAGAATGAGGAATGAAGAGAAAGAGAGGAAGAATCTGTGACCAGAGAGTTCTCTGAGGCCCCAGATTGAAGCATAAGACTACAGTTCAAAAGACGTGGCCCTTGCTATTTTAATCCCCTCTCCTTTTATATTAGGAATTGGAATGCCATTCAAAAGATGATATAAATCTTATTTCTGTATTTCCTAATTTTACTTTAAAAATCTTATCAGCTTTCTAATTACAGTTTCAGGAAAAGTGATGACTTTTTTTCTCTCCCACAAATATTTTAAAAATTCTACATGGGAGGCAGTGTGTTGAATCATGGTGAAAAAAGACACAACTGTCATTTTCTACCTTAAAAAACTTACAGAAATAGACTCTACTGGGTATTAGAATCCTATAAGAGATGCCACAAATGGAAGATAAGGACAAGGTGCTATTGGAGCAAATAGTAAAAAAGAGCTAGCTCAGCCTGGGGTTGGGGGAAGTGGGTTGTGAAGGAGGACTTCTTGTAGGAGGTGGTGAGTAAGCTAAATCCTGAAAGGCTCATGATTCTATACAGCTAGCACATGATGGAGTGGGAACAGGCCCAAGGAGCTAATACACCACATGCTCTTGAATTTGGATTTCATCAGAGAGCAATGGGGAGCCACTGAAGCATGTTAAGCAGAAGGGTTATATGATTATATTTGGATTCTTTAAAAGATTATTCCTGCACTTTGGAGAATAGTGGATAAGATTGGAAACAGGGGGGTTACTGCAGTATGGTAGGTCAGAAATGACAAAGTCCAAGGAGTGAGGACTGAGAAAGTAGCCAATGTTGGGAGGTGAAATAATTAAGT
The DNA here is from genome assembly GCF_964212035.1 of Myotis nattereri. Taxonomy (NCBI): domain Eukaryota; kingdom Metazoa; phylum Chordata; class Mammalia; order Chiroptera; family Vespertilionidae; genus Myotis; species Myotis nattereri. The sequence goes on from NC_138088.1 coordinate 24,614,233, forward strand.
TAGCAATTTAGTAAACCAATCCCTCCATCCAAGAGAGGAGTCAAGCCAAACATCCTCACTAAAATATGCATTTTATCCCCCTTAATACCCAGAAATGAGTATGTATGAAAATTCTCTTATGAGTGCTAAAAATGATGTTAGCCAATGTTATGCGAGTATTTAAAAGTCTTTGGAGGAGGAGAGGGAGACCTGAGATTATGAGAGAAACCCAAATCTGGATGTTGAATTGAGCAGGAACTCAAGCAGTTAGCTGGCTGCGTGGTTTATGGGTACTGCTGGTGTCATACAAAGCTGATGCTAAGGTTGGCTGCTTTAAATCATCAATCTAGACTGGAGAGAGCCCTCAGTATGGTGCCTCCCATGCCTATTCCTGTGGAGTGGTGACTGGGGACCAAAGAATGAGGAGTCTGTGTTGCCAACCCTGGGCCCGGGGGCTGCAGCTGTTGCAATGTCTGCTGGCATGGGCATGGGAGTACGCTTGTCGCCTATTTGCTACCTTTGACTAAAGCATCTCTAAGGTCCTTCCTGCTCAAATTATTTGAATTCATAGTTTCAGCCCAACTGTCTCACTAAGTGTAGCCTCTTTATAAATTAAAAAGAGTAATAGCGTGGTGAAGGCCTGGGCTGAGGGGAGGGCCAGAAGGTATCACTGGGGGGAAAAGGGGGACATATGTAATACTTTCAACAATACAGATTTTTTAAAAAGCTCTAGCTGGTTTGGCTTGGTGGATAGAGCGTCAGCCTGCAGATTGAAGGGTCCTGGGTTAGATCCTAGTCAAGGGCACATGTCTGGGGTTGTGGGCTCAATCCCCAGTAGGGGGCGTGCAGGAGGCAGCTGAGCAATGATTCTCTTTCATCACTGATGTTTCTATCTCTCCCTCTCCCTTCCTCTCTGAAATAAATAAGAGTATGTTACAAGATTTTTTTTAAAAGTAAACATTTGCTTAGGAACCTTGGATACCCCGTTTCTGTCACTAAGTATGTAGACTTTAATAAATAATTTAATCTCCTTTAAGTCTCAGTTTATTCGTCTACAAAATAAGGATAAAATACTTAACCTGCATAGTCATCTTAAGGATTAAATAAATATGTAAAGCACCTAAAACAAACAAGGAATCTCTTTATGCATTGGTATTGAAACTGAATGTTGAACCACTTGTAACTAATATGGGAGCAGCAGGTTCTTTGCAGAGAAAATATTTCCACCTATCAAAACATGGTGTTCTCTCAAGGGACGTGAACAATCATGTTCAACGCATCCATTGTCTTACAGGAAAGCATTTGGAGGAAGATCTTTTTTCCTTGTGGTGACAACATAAAGATTTGAATGATTTCATCAAAGCAGGAGGACTTCTTTTGATCAGCTAACCTCAAACTGCCTAGAGCAGGCCATGGTGAGTTTCCAAAGGGGACTCACTTTTGCAAATATTTGAGTTTGCCTGTGTGAACAAACAGAGCTTCTGAGGTAAATGTATTGATCACATGAACCAGTAAAGACTTTGCAATGTGAATGTAATTTTCATACTTAAAAACTAAGCAATTTGTGTGTTGTTTTTTTCTTGACGAATTTTGGAAGTAAATGAAATAGGAAAAAATGCATGATAAAAAAATTTAGTACTTAATTATTTTCAAAAGGGAAAGTGCTGTTGTTTCATTTCTGATTTTTTTTTTTATATATTTCTTTATTGGTTTCAGAGAGGAAGGGAGAAGGAGAGAGAGATGGAAACATCAATGATGAGAGAGAATCATTGATCGGCTGCCTTCCGCATGCCCCCCACCGGGGATTGAGCCCTCAACCCAGGCATGTGCCCTTGGCCAGAATCGAACCTGGGACACTTCAGTCCGCAGGCTGATGCTCTATCCACTGAGCGAAGCCAGCCAGGGCTTATTTCTGATTTTGAGTGAAAGGTTGACTTTTTAAAAAATCATTAAAATTCTACTACTTAGAGCTAAACACTTAGGTTAATATTTTAGTAATATCCCCCCAGACTCTCTATTATCGATTACGTCTCTATATTATAACACAATATGATATAACACAATTGGTGCAGGATTATAATACACACACTGTTAAGCTGTTATTGTTTTAGTGGCCCGGTGCACAAAATTTGTGCATGGGGGGGTGTCCCTCAGCCTGGCCTGCACCTTCTCCAATCTGGGACCCCTCATGGGATGTCCGACTGCCGGTTTAGGCCCGGTCCCACAGGGATCCCACCAGCAGTCAGACATCCCTCTCGCAATCTGGGACCGCTGGCTCCGAACCGCTCACCTGCCTGCCTGCCTGACTGCCCCTAACAACTCTGCCTACTGGCCTGCTTGCCCCCAACTGCCCCCCCCCCCCGCTGGCCTGCTCACCCCCAACTGCCCCCCCTGCAGGCCTGATCGCCCCCAACTGGCCCCCACTGCCAGCCTGCTCACCCTCAACTGCCTCCCTCCACTGGCCTGCTTGCCCCAATTGGCCCCCTCCGCCGGCCTGCTCGCCCCCAATTGCCCCCCCCCACTGGCCTGATCGCCCCCAACTGCCCTCCCCTTCTGGCCTGATCGCCCCTAACGGCCTCTGCCTCGGCCCCGCCACCATGGCTTTGTCCGGAAGGATGTCTGGAAGGTCTCCCAGTCTAATTAGCATATTACCCTTTTATTAGTATAGATTCCCCCACAATCTGGTTATATTTTCATTTCAGTAAGTATAGACTGACCTTATTATTTTTCATGGCTAATAAACCACCTTTTTGCTTAAACATTTCTCATAGGTATTTGGTTTGTTCCAACATTTTCTTACTACAAACAATGAGATGAACATACTTGTACATACATCTCTGAACACTTGTCTGATTATTTCCTTAAGGCATATTTCTAGAAGTTTGTTGTTGAGTTAAAGGGATTAAATTTTTATAGTTATTGCCAGACTGTCATCCAAGAGGATTATTCCACTTAAATCTCTCATAAAAAGTATACGAGAGTGTTTGTTTCCTAGCATGGTTGCTGTGGTGGTTTTAACACATGTTCTGACACTTTTCTCTTGGGACACTGCCTCTGAGAGCTTTCAGCTGCCAGGTAAGAAGTCCAATGATCCTCAGAGACCATATATATACATACACACACACACACATATACATATATATACATATATATACATACATATATATATATATATATATATATATATAGAGAGAGAGAGAGAGAGAGAGAGAGAGAGAGAGAGAGAGAGAGATGCTGGAGAAGCTCCAGCTGTTTTAGCGACCAGCTGTTCGACTCTTTCTAGCTCAAATGTGTAATGAAGAAGCCTTTCACATTATGCCTCCAGCCCCAGCTGCTGTTTGATTATAGATGTACAAGACCCTGAGCAAGAATGCCTTACTGAGCCCAGTCACCCCGCCCCCCCGCCCCCAGACTATGAACAATATAAATGACCATAATTTTTTTTTAAATCACTATTTGGTGCCCAGCCAGTGTGGCTCAGTGATTGAGTGTCGACCTATGAGCCAGGAGGTCGTGGTTCAATTTCCAGTCAGGGCACATGCTTGGATTGCAGGATCAATCCCCAGTGTGGGGAATGCAGGGGACAGCCAATCAATGATTCTCTCTCATCACTGATGTTTCTATCTTTCTCTCTTTCTCCCTTCCACTCTGAAATCAATAAAAATATGTATTTTTTAAATCACTATTTGGAAGTGATTTATTATTACACAGCAACACACAACTAGAATAGTTACAACATAGAACACTATTAATTAAAACTTTTTGCCAATGTGGTGAACAAAAATTATTATTTGAGGCTAAATATCCTTTTCATGTGTTAATTGGTCAGCTGTATTCTTTGATAAAGTTGCCAATAATTGGCTTGTAATTAAAATCAGGCCCTAAATGGTTTGGCTTAGTGGACAGAGCATTGGCCTGTGGACTAAAGGGTTCCGGGTTCAATTCTGGCCAAGTGCATGTATCTTGATTGCAAGCTCCTTCCCAGGCCCTGGTCAGGGCTCATACAGGAGGCAACCAATCGATATGTTTCTCTCACATGGATATTTATCTCTGTCTTTCCCTCTCTCTAGAAATCAATGGGAAAATATCCTTGGGTGAGGATTAACAACAACAAAAACATCAGCATACCTAATTTTTAGGGGCATATTAAGAAAAAGCCTATATTAGAAACTACTTTCACATTATTTATGTATTAAGAATGATGGTTCAAAGTTCAATGGTTCCTTACTCTTAAAGATATTATAACCTTAATCAATGACCAAGCCTATCTCTCAGATATTAGTCACCAACTTTGTAAAGTTATTCATTCTAAGAACTCAGAAGAAAGTTCACTATTTTCCACTATAAGAAGAGACAGTTATTTTATTTTTCAAACCAGTTTAATTATTTTTAAAATATTTATGATTTTAGAGAAAGGAAGGGAGCGAGAATGAGGGGGGAAAGCAGAGGAGAGAGAGAGAGAGAGAGAGAGAGAGAGAGAGAGAGAGAGAGAGAGATCCATTTGTTGTTCCACTTATTTTTGTACTAGGTTGATTCTTGTATGTGCCCTGACCGGTGATTGAACCCACAATCTTGGCATATTGGAACGATGATCTAACCAACTGGCCAGAGCCAAATTGGTTTCAATTATAAAGGATGATTTTTAATCTTCCTCAAAAGAAATCTCCTAAAAAAACAAGATCATCAAGTAGCCCTGTACCTTATGGACTTAATAATACATTAATAAGTGGTCCTGAAGATCTTAGTTTTCAGCTGAGCCTTGAACTAAAACTTTCTTATATGTGACAAAATGACTAAGGAACTATGTCTTTTTATTTATGTGTAATATAACATTTTTTGGTAAAGTTTTCAATATGTCAACTTTGACATGCTCACGACTTACATTAGAATATGCCTACAAGTTAGTTCTTGAACTAGAAATACATGTAATTTCAACACATTTTCCATTGGAGTAATCCTATTTTCAAATTGAGTCATCTTTTGTCACCCACTTAAAACCTTTTATCTTGTGAGTCAATATCCTTATTTGTTCAGAGTACTTACAGTAAAGAATGTTTAACTATGAAACTCCTTAGATGTCACTATGGTTTAAGGAGAAAGAGTATTGATCACAGGTCAGAACTAGTACTGATGGCGGGGAAATGGGGGTAACCACTCCCAGAGCTTCTAAACATTCATGGCAGCACAAAAGGCTACCACTACTTTCTTCGTTGGATTATCTCCAGAGTCAACAAAAGGCAAGCACTAACTACAGTTAAGGGTAAAGCTCAAAAATATAAGCTTAAAAGGAAATTTTGTCTACCCCGATTCAGAGCTACCAGGGATTGTCTTACTACCCATCTTGACTCAAAATCAAACTGTGAAAGGATGATATATTAAAGCAAAGAAGCGCACCTGCCGACTCACTGGAGGCGGCTTTACTTTTCTTTTTTGTCTCTGGTGGAGGCTGGAATGGTCTCTGCCTCACGTGCTCCTCCCCGGGGATGGCTGTCAGGTCGTGCATGCTGAAACTCCGCAGTCGCTCAGTGATGGCTCCTTGGCTCTATGGAACAGAGAAGCGACAGATCCCAGAAAGGAAAGTACAGTTCAAAATGTTTAATATGCTTACACGGGACATGTCCCCCAACACTTGATCATGAAGCTTATTCATTTTATTATGAATCTTTCAGAAAAGTTGAAATTATTATAGAGTGAACACCCATATATCATTTGCATTTTGCTTTATTTTCTTTATCCCATAGCTATCATTTATCTATCCATCCAACAATTTTTAATGCACTTCAAAGTGAACTGTAGATATCAGCACATTCCATCCCAAACATGTCACCTTTATATTTAATTTTAAAGTGTAAAAAACATGTAGAGCTTACCCTCAGAGTAAACAGCACCCATAATTTTGCTCTCTCTTACAACTATCATTTGGGGCTTATGCTTATGATTCAGAAGATATTTTTAAAGTAAGAGCGGTACTATTGTAAGCTAAACTACGTCAGGAATGGTAATGTCTCTACCCAGAACAGGATAAAAAAAAATTGAAGAGCCTTAAAATCTTGGATACAAAATGACATTCAGTTAATGAATTAACTCTCTGGCAAGACATATCTACTACTATGCAATTTGACTTTGTCAGGTTAACAATATGGTAGACACTGAACACGTGGATATTTAAATTTAAATAAACTAAAATTAAATAAACTAAAAATCTAGGCCCTTAATTGCACATTTCACAGGCTCAGCAGCCAGCCACATGGAGCTAGTGGCTACTGTATTTGATAATGCAGATGCAGGACATTTCTGCCGCTGCAGAAAGTTCAATTATTACATCATTGCACAGCTCGGAAAGGGCATTTCTGAACCTTTCAGACATAACTAGATTTCCCCTTAAAGTATAAAGCTTTGGAAAGAGAAAAAAAGATTTCTAAATTTACTCATTTTGAAAATTTGCATAGCACATAGATGACTCATTTCTTATGTATAGCTGAATTAAAAATATTCTTTTGGTGGATTTTTACACTTCTTTCTCCTTCTCACACATGTCAATTTATGACTGCCTCTAGTTATAAAGTTACCATAGAAATTTGTCCATAATGGTTTATCTCTAAATTTCAAAGCCTGGGTATGGCACTATAAACATTTGAACGTTACTGCTAACATGTATTTTATCCTGAAGGAAATGGTCTTGATTCAGCTACTCTGAGTTTGTGATATATTATGTTAAAATCAAATGCCTTACCCCACTTAAGTTTTGCAGTTCTACCATATTTTTTTTTGAGTTTGAAATTACTTGATTACAGGATTTATATCTTCAACAAAAGTAACTGGGTTCCACACATTTTTTAAAACATTCTTGGCATGGTTTAATTCATTATTCTTTCTTCCTCCTTATCAGATATCAGTTACTTCAGATATCGGTGACTGAAGATTTCAGACAGATACTAAAAGGAAGTGACCGCCCTAACTGGTTTGGCTCAGTGGATAGAGCGTCGGCCTGCGGACTGAAAGGTCCCAGGTTCGATTCCAGTCAAGGGCATGTACCTTGGTTGCGGGCACATCCCCAGTAGGAGGTGTGCAGGAGGCAGCTGATCAATGTTTCTCTCTCATCGATGTTTCTAACTCTCTATCCTTCTCCCTTCTTCTCTGTAAAATATCAATAAAAATATATTTAAATAAAAAAAAGGAAGTGACCAGTGCTCTCTGAAACAGATGCCTGGTTTTCTCAGAACTATCAATGTCTTTATTTTGTCTTTGTATTTCTGTGCCCTCTCTTAGAAATTATTGACTTTTTACCTACTGCCAAACAAATGATAAAGGTCATACACATCCCTGTTACCCTCTACTCGACTCAGGTGCAATTTCCAAGGCTGGGTGTAATGCCCAAACAAGCCCTCCTACTCAGGAAAGTACTTCTCAGAATGCAAATGAGTCAAAGTGCCACTGAATCAGTCTAGCTTTAGATCGTCCACAAACTTTGGTATCTTTGGGTATAATCAACTAATCACTTAGTATAAGTAATTAGTATAATCAACTAATTACTAATCACAAATGAACCCACACATTATTGTTAGTTCTGTTGTGCTGTATATATTTTGCCTCCAAAACAAGATTTTAAGAAACTAGATAAGATGAATAAACCTTAGGGCTTCTTCAATTTTCCTAATGTACCTGATATGGTACTGATACTGACATACTGAGCAGGTAATAATTAAACTATTCTTTTTATGCCTCTTCTTTTTCATTATTCTTAAAAACAAAAAGGCTAGAGGGAGGGAGGGAGGGAGGGAGGGAGGGAGAGAGAGAGAGATAACATGTATTTGTTGTTCCACTTATTTATGCATTCATTGGTTGATTGTTGTATGTGCCCTGACCGGGGATCGAACCTGCAACCTTGGCATATCAGGAGGACACTCTAACCAACTGAGCTACCCGGCCAGGGGTTTTTTTTTTTATTACTCTTGATTGCTTGAGTTCTCTAAAGATAGGGGCTTGTTTAAACATAAACACTGGTGTTTTTATACAGAGCTTAAATGCAAACTACAAGTATTGCCATGGGTATCTACATGGGTAGACTATACCATCCATCAGAGGTTTGTTTCAGGTTTAAATTAAAGGTGAGCAAGGACCAACCCTGAGGTATCTGGGTAATCTACTTACAGCAAAGATTTTAATGTAGCTCAAGTAACCAACTCTACAGCCCTAATTATTATCAATCTCTTCAAGGTTTCAAGAAAAGCCAGGAAAAGCAAATAGAGGCTGTACACTACCTTTGAGGACTCCCAACACTTCAATAGCCATTATCATTTCGAAAAATCTTATTTTACCACTGTATATTTTCTAATGGGCCCAGAATAGAGTTAATATGGAAAGAGAAAATTAATGCAGTATTGTGAACTCAGAAAACATTATATAAATTGTAAGCATCCAGGGAAAACTCTAATTATAAAATAATCACACTTAGATGCAGACCTATTCCCTCTAATTTTTTTAAAAATATATTTTATTGATTTTTTACAGAGAGGAAGGGAGAGGGATAGAGAGTTAGAAACATCGATGAGAGAGAAACATCAATTCAGCTGCCTCCTGCACACCTCCTACTAGGGATGTGCCCGCAATCAAGGTACATGCCCTTGACCGGAATCGAACCTGGGACCCTTCAGTCCACAGGCCGACGCTCTATCCACTGAGCTAAACCGGTCAGGGCTCCCTCTAATTTTTATGTCTTTAGCACAAAAAGTCTATTAAGAAAGAAATTATGTTTGTAATAAAATAAGTGGAAATACATCCCCTCTACCTCACATTTCGAAATCATATGCATAGTATGATTATAAGTATGAAGTGTGGTTATAAGTAGGGAAAATATGCAAAAAATAAACAGGATAATGTTTAGGCAGATGGGATGAGTGATTTTTCCCTTTTTTTTCAACAATTTCTTTAATATTGCAAAATTAGCCATAGATGGTGTAAGTTAAGTTTTAATTGTAATGAGATGCATAATAAAAATTTCAATAATGTTGCCCTAACTGGTTTGGCTCAGTGGATAGAGCGTTGGCCTGTGGACTAAAGGGTCCCAGGTTCGATTCTGGTCAAGGGCATGTCCCTTGGTTGTGGGCACATTCCCAGTAGGGGGCGTGCAGGAGGCAGCTGATCAATGTTTCTCTCATTGATGTTTCTAACTCTCTATCCCTCTCCCTTCCTCTCTGTAAAAAATCAATAAAATATATTTTTTAAAAATTTCAATAATGTTTATAAGCTTACAACAATCTTTTACAGAACAATTCTTACCATACTGTTCAACAATGAATGGCCAGTAAGCTCCATTTCTGTTATCCTTGACATACTACACTGTAATGCAGAGAAGGCAAGTTGCCAGGTTTTAGGGAAATCTCTTTTCCCTATGGACATTCATCAATTAATCTGATCAAGTCTAAAATAGAACTGACTGTATTTGCATTAAGTGAATAATGTATTTTAGTGGTTTTAAGGTGAAAAAACATATTTATCAAAGAACATTTATAACGGAGAAAAAGATACAAAAGAAAAATTGTTTGTAATCTACCACCAAAACTACCTATACCTATTTAAATATCCTTTTAGCTTTATCGGACTCATCATACTTTCTCAACTTCAACACTATTGCTACTTTGTGTTGGATAATTTTTTGTTGTAGGGAAACTTTCCTGTGCAGTGTAAGATATGAAGTAGCCTCCCTGATCTCTACCTCTTGGATGCTAGGAGTAGCATCCTCTCCCACAGTTGTGACAACCCAAAATGTCTCCAGACATTGCCAGATGTCCCTTGGAAGGCAAAATCAACCCCTTTGAGAAACACTCTTAGAGATATAAGAGATTTTAGAAGTCAAGTTTCACCCCTCTGTTTTTACAGGTAAGAAAATTTATACTGAAAGAGATGAGTGCAGATGATTTGCCCAAAAATCTCATGGCTGATTTGTGGCAGCATCAGAGCTGAAAATGGCAGATGAGTTGACTGCTATAGAATTCCATGTTCATTATAACATTCCGGTTCCTAGACAATAGGGAAATAGCATGGCCACTTTTTCCCACTGTCTGAACAACTGCCTTCTTTTTAAAATCGCTAATAAGCAGCTGAATATCCTCAAATCTTTTCACAAACTGAAAGCCACTAAAACAGACAGCAAGATGTCAGGATCTCTGACCTAATCCTGAACACTTGAAGTCAATTAGAGATCATCAAATTTACCTGTAAGGCTCTAATTTCTGTGATAATCGATTTTTTGAAAATAATATCTGCTAAATAATTTACCAAAGGCTGCCAGAGAAAATTCTAAGAGATGGTTAATGTGACTAACAGTCTTATTAACTTGTCCTTCATCCGGCAGTAGTGCTGTTCATCTGTACAAAAGCCACCTGCATTTTTCATGTGAAAATCTACGGAATACTGAACACCCTCAGCAAAATCCTTGAAGGTCCTTCATATGTTTATGCTTTGCTCAGCCAAAATAAACTCGTACATTGACCTTGTGAACAGATGCCTGGTAATGAGGTCATAGAACTGAGTAACATTTTCAGAAAATTGCTTTATGGTGTAATAAATGCTCTATTAGATTCCTATTTTAATCTCTAACAGGCTCAGGTGGTTCAACCAAGGAAACCTAGTCAGGGCATTACCAATATTTAAAGGTCACACCAAGAGTCCAAATATTTTTAGCCTAAGAGATATATTTCAAGAAACTATATGTTGTAAAATTTTTAAACAATTCTCAAACCTAACTCCTGGCTTTCTTGCAGTTTCTCCTCAAACTTGACCTATTTTCCTATTTCAGTTTCAATTTATTCCTCTGAATGAATTGTCTGGTTCAGTAATTCTTCCATCATGGTGTCTTTCTTTGACATCTCCAGAGATGAAATTAATTTCACCTACTTTAAAATAGGCACAGTACAACTTGAGACAAATAGTGTTACTGTGATGTTATGTTCAGCATGTTTAATGAGTATTTCTAATGAATACAATCCAGGATGGTTGAAGCCAACCTTCCTGTGCTCACACTGAGAATGGCAAGGGCCACCTCACAGACAGTGATCTTGATAACAAAAGGATCATGAAATCACAAACAAAAAGGGAAAGTTCCATAATGAATTCAAATTATGGAATAAGTGTTTATCTAAGTGGTCACTTAGATGATTTTATGCTCTCTGTTTCCTGCTTTTGAAGGGAGATGTTTTTAAGGTTTATATATATAAATAAAAACAAACAATGAATCACAAAAAAGACAGAAATATAGGTATATGATTCTACAGAGAGGCATTTCTGTGAGATAACACTTATTTTGACTATGCAATTCCTAGTTGTTGAGTGGTGGGACTCCTGGATGACCTTTTTTATTAGACATGGGAACCAGGAATGCATTTTCATTAAGCAAGATATAAAAAGCAAATGTACTTCTTCTACAAGAAAAAATAATCCTTAAATAAGCTGGAAATATTGCTATTTTGGTATTTGCTTATATCTCTACTAATAAAAACCTTCAGAAGCCAATAATAGGGAAACTGTACTAAAGTGCTGATAGATAATAATTAATAAGACTTGTCTTACATGTATAGTGTTATATAGTTAACTAGAGGCCTGGTGCACAAAAATTTGTGCACTGGCAGGGGAGGGGGAGTGGGGGGAGTGTCCCTCAGCCCCACTTGTGCCCTCTCACAGTCTGGGACCCCCAGGGAGATAACCACCTGCTGGCTTAGGCCCGCTCCCCAGGTGGCAGATGGCAGGCCCGATCCCTCGGTGCCTGCCCCGCCTCCCTGGGTCACGCACATGGCAGGGCTGATCTGGGGGTTGGGGTGCCACCCCAGGTCACACACATGGCAGGGCCTATCTGGGGGTTGGGGCGCCGCCCCGGGTCAGGTCACACACGAGACGCCCGGGAAGGCTGGCCGATCGCTGCTGCCCCGCCCGGCTGCCCCAGGTTGGATCGCACACGGGATGCCCGGATGGTGGCGGGGCGGGCTGGTGATCGCTGCTGCACCACCCGGCCGCCCTGGGTCAGGCTGCACACAGACACCTGCTGCCCCGGGTCGCAGATGGCAGGCCCGGATGGCGGCAGGGCAGGCAGGATGGCGCTGTCCCGCCCTGCCTGCAGTACGCAAATTAGCCGCCATCTTTGTTGGCAGTTAATTTGCATATTGTGCTGATTAGCCAATGGGAGGCATAGCGAAGGTATGGTCAATTACCATGTTTGTCTATTATTAGATAGGATCTTTCCACTTAATTATCAATGTAACACTTCTAGTATATAATGTCAACTTTTTATCCTGTTAATCCTATTAATTATGATACTTCAGCCAAAGATCACCCTGAAAAAAGAAGGCCCATTTGACATTTTATATCCCTTCACCATTGCTATTATATAAAACCACCACTTAACTAGACTATTTATTTCCATAGCATTGACGTTTTAGTTCAAAATAACTAAGTTGAAAAAGCCAAACTCAAAAGCTAGAATACTATTTAGTCTCAACTTAACTTAATAGCAACAAAATCAAATTTTCCCTGGAATTTTGATAGATACATGATATTTCTGTTTATTGGGTTCCTACTATATTTTGATAAGCACTGTGCTCTCACTGATGGGTCTATTATCCCCGTTTTATACATGAGGCCACTAAGGAACACAGAAGTTAAGTAAATTGCTGACGGTTATTTAGAGAGTCACACTCAGCACTTTGGGGTTTGAAGCCCGTTTTCTCTCCATACACTGCACACCAAAATCAATTATACTATCACATTTAAAATAAACCACACTAATTACTACATGCAAAGGAATCCAAAAGCCACAATGCAAGTTTTCACAGAAGGCATTCATTTGATAACTTGGCTTGCAAAACACAACACATGACATTAGTAGTGGCTAAGTAAAATCTCAAGTTTTCCATGCCTTATTTTGAATAATCAGTTACCTCAAATTGGTTGAAGTAGGGGTGCAGAAGTAAGCCAGAAATCCTACCAAGATATTGCCACCGAGAGAGAGAATGCCAAAGACAAGGAAAGAAAGAACGGTCATCTTCACTAAAGGTGATTTACTCAAACTATTTTAAGTTTATAAACTAGGAAAGTTATGACAAAATGACATTTTCTGGTTTATTTATTAACTAGCTCTCATTTTGTGATCGATTAAGAGTTTCAAAATATTTAGTTACACAAAATGTGTAAAAATGCTTATAACATGACATACTTGTTTTTCCCAGTATTAAAAAAATAAACAGAGAGCAAAATTCTGCCAACATTTCATACCGATCTGAAATAAAGAGCCACCCTACTTTATCCGTTGACTTACTGTGCTTTGGATAAACACTGTAAATAAGAAATTACCTTCACTGCTGCAGTGACCGCAGCAGTAGCTGCCAAGTTTAAACCTTGCCGTCCAAAGTTTACCATCGTCTCGTAGCCTCGTTCTTTTGCTTGTACAATATAATCATCAATCTCCTGGGAGGAAAAAAAACCCAACCACATAGATATTAATTATATTTAAGTATAGTGTCCAGAAGCAAAAAAATAGGACTCCCCCATAATATAATCATTTCACAATTTTTACAGCATAAAGCATTTGGTGATATATATTTCTAACAAATGATTGATGACAATAATTTAAATATCTTACCCTTTCCTTTGAAGAAAGAAGTGGATGAAGGAATTTTCTATATATTAAACTTGCTCCTTTGGTATAGGGAGAGAGCAGCCATATGACAAAAGCAATCTTAAGTTCATAGTACAGGGGGAACCTAACAAGAAAAAATTTGAAGGGGGAAAAAAAAAAGCCAATGAAAAGAAAGCCCAGACAATGAACAAGTAACAAAAAACTTTCTAAAAAGTTCAGTCTCTATGTTAAATTTTCATACGTAAAAGTGAGAGATCGAAGAAACACCTGCGTTTGAATGACAAACTAATTTAGTTAAATATAGATATCAGTTGAGGGAACAGCAACCTGATCCCCACAGAGATTCACACCTTCCAGTAAAGATTCTTCAGTGTAAGCATTGCACACAGGGAAGCTGCCAACCGAGTGTGGCAGCCCAGAGGGCACTGACAGCATTTAACCAGGCAGTGAGGTAGCCCCGTTCTGTCTGCAGTGCCCAACAGCCATGGCAGTTCCTGATACACCTCCAACCATAAGGACTTACATTTATAGGCCACACGTGCACAATGTTAGCCCATACACACATCTTCTCATTCTCAGAACTCCCAGGAAACTCCCCCTCCCATCTCATTTGGCCAGAATTCCAGCACTTTGCAGACCTAAATTGTTCACTTGCGAAAGAAACGGAATTACCACTGTGGTAGACTGAGAGCTAGGGTTAGATCTGGCCCATGCCCCTTTCATGAGACTTTGCAATGCCCTCCCAGTAGGCTGAGTACACTTCCCCAAGCAGTGACTGTGGGCTTAACCATGTGACCTGCTTTTGCAAACAGAATGAGTGTGACAAGTCACATGCCAGGAGAAGCTTTAGATGCCCTTTGACTCCCTCACCCCAACACCCCCACCCTCTTGCTTTAAATGTTTGCCTTCGGCTGTGACAAGTGCTTCTTCAGCCGTGGTCCCATAAAGAAGAGACACTTGAAATAGTCAAGCCCAGCAAAGCGGCAGCAACCATCTGCCCTCATGTAGTTTGAACAAGAAATAAATGTTTGTTTTTCTAACTTATGCTTTTAGGGTTATTTGCTGCCACAGCAAGTTAACTAATACAGCATGAGGGAATCAACATCCTGCGGTCATGAAGATACGCGATGACTGGAAAACCTGGACTCTTCTGAGAGGCAGATGGGTACCGGGCAGTGAGGAATGCCAGCAGAAGGTCTCCGCGATGCCGCAATCACAGAGGAATTTCTGGTTTTCACTGTTTGTGGTAAATGCTCCCTACATTGTTCTTTGTTTTTTTTTTTATTCCACACCTGAGGAGGTTTTTTTTTGTTGTTTTTTTTTTTTTTTTGAAAGAGAGAGAAAAAGAGAGAGAGAGAGAGAGAGAGAGAGAAACACCACTTGGTTGCTTCCTGTATGTGCTCTGACCAGGGATCAAACCAGCAGCCTAGGCATGTGCCCTGACTGGGAATTGAGCCAGCAGCCCTTTGGTATATGAAGCTCCAACCAAGTGAACCACCTGGCCAGGGCCAGTTTTTTAATAATATATGCTATATTTGCAATCATAAAACGAGAAGTCTTTACAAAAAGAACTTTGAGACTCAAGAGGCCCACTATGATTTGGAATCTGTGTTCGGACATTTAAAAACAAACAAACAGAAAACCCTCTCCCAAACCCCTATACCAAAAACATACCAGGGAAATGAATGAGCTATGGGACAGAAAAAGGAAGAGAAAGATGGATGAGATGTAGTACAGAGAAATTCATAAATAAGGGCAGGATGCTAAGAACATTTAAGTCTGATGACTTCAATTTTTTCCTAGCAATCCAATGTGACCTAATGTGCCGTGAGAATATGATGAGAATAGCAAAGTCAGAAAGACAGTTTAAGGAGAGAACAGTAAGTGTCTGAAACAGATATAAGAGGGAATTGGAAGTAGCAACTGACCAAAATCAAATAAAAGAAGTAGGGAAGTTCAAATTGATACCTATATGAGCAACTGATTGATTTGTTCAGCTCATTTAGTAGCCTGGGAAAGAACTAAAGACAATTGGGCTTATTTAGGCTGAAGATGAGCGCAGCAAGGGCAGCTTAAGATACTGGCAAGGTAGTAAGTTTACAGATTCTGAAAGGAGGACTTTTCCATGTGATGGCAAGGTTTAGGTGGAAACGCACTACTGAAATACAGCACAAAGAGATTCAAGTTGTCCCATTAAGCCAGCAGTTCTCAAACTGTGGGTCGCGACCCCTTTGGCGGTTGAATGACCCTTTCACACGAGTTGCCTAAGACCATCCTGCACATCAGATACTTACATTACGATTCATAACAGTAGCAACATTACAGTTATGAAGTAGCAACGAAAATAATTTTATGGTTGGGTCACAACATGAGGAACTGTATTTAAAGGGCCAGAAGGTTGAGAACCACTGCATTAAGTATTTGCTCCTCAGTAAAATGTTAGATCCTTGAGGATATAAACATGCTTTATATCAGAGGTTTATAATTTTATCTCAGAGGTTTGGAACAGAGTTGGAGGTCAATGGCTGTCCCCACGGATGCCATCCAATTTGAATGCAGATGAGAGTTTTAAGGATGGGGAGGGACTGCTGTGGGTGTCAAAAGAGGAATCTTTTTTTTTTTTTTTTTTAGTTAAGGTATTACAAATGTGTCCTCATCTCCCCCATTAACCTCCAGCCTCCCACCCCCACACAAACTCATGCTCCCATCCCCCTGTTGTCCATGTCCATTGGTTTGTCTTATATACATGTATACAAGTCCTTCTGTTGATCTCTTCCCCTTACCCCCGCCCTCCCCTACTTTCCTTCTGGGGATTGATAGCCTGATCGCTGTTTCTCAGTCTTTGGGTCTGTCCCTTTTCATCAGTCTATGTTGTTCTCTATAATCCACAAATGAGTGAGATCATGTGGTATTTATCTTTCTCTGACTGGCTTATTTCACTTAGCAAAAGAGGAATCTTTTAGGAAGTGATAAAGAAAAATAGCCTGAAGACCTCAGTGTGAAAAAAAAGAATGAGAACCAATTTCTCTATTCCAGATCCTGGGAAATGTTGGGGGATGGGCAGGGAGTGGCCTGGGGAGAAGAATGAGCTGCCTTTATTCCAGAGAGACTGTAAGGAAAGTAATGTTCTTATGAGGAAACCAGATCAAGAAAACGAGACACTGGATAATTAGGGAACTTGATCAAATTCACTTAGTTAACAGCAAAAGCAGGATAAGAATTCAGGACACCTGATAACTATATAGTCTGGTCCTTTCTCAATACTAGAACTTACCAAGCAACTGTCTGATCTGCTACTGTTTCAATCACAGTGTAGAGAGCAAAAACAATCCAGTACATCATCCATCGAACCTGCCAATAATAAAAATACTTATGAAATAATAAAGTAAAATTATTTGTAACTCTGAATAATTTTGTATATCTCATATATATACATTTCTATATATATAGTAGGTTGGATCAAATGCAGAAGGCAATGGTTTAATTTTCAACAGGTTTCATGTTTGAGCTCCACACATCACTGTATCAGCAGTCCTGGGATACAAGAACCATAGAATAACACATCTCTGGGCATGATATAATGTAATAGAAGGATCTGAATGAAAGATTTAGAAAAACAGGATATATTTCTCTTAACTAAAGGAAAGTAGAAGATCTTATCTATAATCCTTCTTTTGGAGACTATTAGCTATTTAATTATTATATAAATAATATGGTAGACCACATTTAATCTGTATCAGTTTTTTAAATTTTGCATTCCTATATTTTCCATATATAGAAACTTTTCAGAAACCAAAGAACAATCCTGGATTTGTTATATGCACAATGCTAGTCACTCATTTTGAAAGTTAAGTTTAGTGTCTTCTTCTTTCCCTACATATAAACCTGTTACGGCTCATACATCCATTTCTTTCTTCTAATCCATTACCACAATGACAGTTACAATAGACTGAATGTTTGGGTCCCCCCCAAAATTCATGTTAAAATCCTAATCCCAAATGTGTATTAGGAGGTGGAGCTATTGGGAGGTGATGAGGTCATGAGGGTAGAGTCCTCAAGAATTAGTGTCCTAAAAGGACCCCCAGAGAGCTCTCTCCCCTTCCACCATACAAGGACAGAGCCAAAAAATGATGGTGTCTGAACCAATTTTTTTCAGTTCTCTCCCTATACTATACTCTGTACAGGGATCTCAGAGAACATTATCACCATATTTCCTGGGAAGGTAGAGGCTTAAATTAAATTCTCACTTTCACAGAAAGTTTAGGAAACTTTCAGAAACATAAATTATTTAAGTCAATGCTTGTTATTCATTATTTCACAATTTCACAACCATCATTATGCTTGTGATCTTCCAAGTGGAAAAGAACAATAAATAATACTCCAAGGAGAGTCTTAATTTGCCTGTTAATAGACCTGAGTAAAGGTGAAAGGGATTGTACAGACAGTAATTGGTGGAATGTTATGAAAGACTAGTTCTTGGATTTATAGCTGCTACACACCCCATAGATTTCAAAAACACCCTTGCTTCAGTGTAGTCAAGTGCTTATTCAGTTTTCAAATAAAATTATCAAATTAATTTTAAAACCCACAAAATAAATTACTGCTTTAAAATATATAAAGTTTACCTCCAAAAAAGCAAAACATGTATGTACTTAAGTTATGAGAATTTTAATGTTAACAATTTAAAAAAAGGATAAAAAGAAGAAAAAGAAGGGTATGCCTTTTTAGTTAAAAAACATCAACAAACTAATCAATGGGGTGTTCCTGGACATTTTCCTGGGGGATTGGCTAAAATTTTACATAAGCAAAACTCCATGGTTTTAATTTATCTTTAATAAATAAATTATTTGACAACATGCTCTCTTAACCTTATGGAATTTTTGTTCTCCTTATAAGAACTATGGATCTCAAATATAGTTGAATCCAAGAAATAGTTAAATGAATTCAGTGTGTGTGTGTGTGTGTGTGTGTGTTATTCATGGGAGCGACCACAAAGAAAGTTAACCTTGAAAAGATATTACTTCCTTTTTCCACTAATGGATTTGGTCGGGATTTTATACCAAATGATTACTCAGCAAAGCTTTTATTAAAACTATACCTCAAGGCTGTCCAGCCTACTGTTTAAGGTTTTGCCCAAAGGAAAAACAGAAATAAGTCAAGGTTAAAAAAAAGAAGAAGAGAAGAGAGCAAGTCACCAAATTATAAGCACAACTAATAATATGTGATGATATTCTTTAGGCCAGCAGAAAACACCAATAACAAAACGCAGTACTAAAACAAAAAAATTGGTAGGAAAACAATCACATTGATAATCTTGTAAGTGTATGCAATCAAATATAATGGGAATAAGTGCTATTAAAATGTCATGCAAATAAAGTCACTTAACAGGTAACTAATAAATCACCATCCCCCTTTCAAGTTACTGGAAACAAGGTTACTGGCATCATCTTTATTGGTAAAATTTATGTTCTTGAAAAACTGTGATCAAATAGTATTTCTTTCCAGTTCAAAAACAACTGGTAAAATCAACAAACTGTTGTTTAGATAGTTTTGCAAGAACAATGAGTAATAAGAAAACGTATTCAACTGTTTCTTAAAAGTCTCTTTGATCCCAGGGAATTGAATTGAATTATCCAATAAGGTGAAACTTATACCTATAAACACTAAGATGGACACCCCCCCCCACACACACAACCTACTTTTAATCTTTCATATCAAGTATAATTTAGGTAATTCTTAAGGACTCAAGTGGCATCACTATATTATAACATTCATTGACAAAACTGCAGCAAACCCTACCTACTTCATGTCATGGTAACAGAAATAGGAATATGACAACTTTTGTCCTCAAGGATTTAACATTTTATTGGGGAGAAAAATGAGTGAATGGCTGTGACCAAAAAAAAAGTTCTGTTATTTTCACATTAGATGCTCTAGCTTCAGTAAGAGTCAAGATCATAAGAAATTAAGGAAAGCTTACTAACGGGGCTGTTTATAAGTTGTGGGCAAGGTAGAGGAAAATCAATAAAGGATAGTGGTGCACTCTTGAGCTAGCAACAGCAGGAACTGCCATCACCCCTAGGTGTGAAGGAGGGAGGAGTGGGAAAGGTTTCCAGGAGTCCAGACAGGGTCACTGTAGGGGAGGGCTGCAGCCTCAGGTCGAGACACAGCCAACTAGTGGGGGCAGGAAGTAGGGAGAACAATATTCTGTCCTCATGTTCACCTTGTCTTCTGCCTCTCATGGGCAAACCCAAAGGGAAGCCAGAGCTGATGCCATCTGTATGGGTCAGCTTCCTGGGCCATAAGGAAGGAAAAGAATGTGGAGTGTGGAGAGGAAACTCCACTGGAAGGATGGAAGGTTCCAGCACTACTCAGCCTGTCAGCTCTTAGAAACATCCCCAGAATGGAGTCACTTCTCATCACTTCCACAGATACCTCCCAGCCCAGATGACCATAATCTCCTGTCTGGATGATTCCCCATAGCTGATCACTCTGCTACACTGGGTCTATTTTGCATAGAGCAGTTAGAGTTATCGCCTTAGAACACAAGCCAAATCATGTCATTCCTCTGGTTCAAATCCCTCCCATGGCCCCCATCAGGAATCTCACCACAGCGAAGGTCCTATGGATCTGGCACCAGCACTCCTACTCCTTCCCCTGTTCATCTCCAGGCACAGTGGCCCTTTTCCTGTCCTTTGGGCATGTGTGTGGATATGCTCCTGCCTCAGAGCCTTAGTACATACTGTTTCCTTGCCTGAAATGCTCTTCCTCATATGAAGAGCTTCCTCACTTGCTTCAGGTTTCTGAGCAAATAATTATCAGAGATGCCTTTCCTGACCACTCTGCTTGAAATATCTCTATCCTCCTAGCTCCCTTATCCTGATTGATTTTTCTCTTTAGCATATGTCACATATCATAGACACATCTAACAAATATTTACTGCCCCTCCCCACCTTCCCCTACTAGAATGTAAACCCCAAGAGGGCAAAGGCCTTATTTTGTGCACTGCTGAAGCCCCCGTGCCCGGCACAGAAGGGGGTTCAGGAAATATACGTTGATGAACTGTTGACTGAATATGGGCCTGCAAAAGGTTAGACAGCAGATAGGAGGTGAAGACATGATGGGTAAATATAAACTAGTCTTTTAAGAGATCTGGTTTAAAGAGAAAAAAGGAAGAGGTAATACAAAGTAGACTGAGGCAAAATGAAAGCATGTTTGCATCCTCAAGGATGGCACGTTTTACTATGGAGATAGTGAGACTGAAATTATGAGAAAGCAGAAATCCTTAATGAAACCAGATCCAAGATGGGGCCAAGAAGATTAGGGAGAAGAGTGGGCTCAAGAAAGTAGCAGGGATGCATCTTCCTCGGGACAAAAGGAGAGGAAAGAGTGGCCGTGTTGACGAGAGGGTTGAAGTGGTCATAGCTGATGAGGGCAGGCCATCTTTTAAAGCTGGGGACGAGTGGATTTAAGGAGAGCAGTAAAGGTTTAGAAATACTGTCTATACAGGTGGAAAGGGAACTGCCGAGGGTACAGATGGAATGGAGTGTGTGGCCGAGGATGCTCTCAGCTGCTCTGGGTGTTAGAGATAGGGGGGGCTACCATGAAAGGTCTAAGACAGTGAAACAAGAGAGAATCAGACACAGGTGATGGCTTATTGTCCACAAAAAGGCATAAGGATAACAGAGCCGTGGCTGGGAAGTGGCCCAGCCAGGGCCAGTACTTCTCAGCCCCTCTATGCAGGTAGGTGGGGTCATGTGTCCAGTTCTTACCAACAGACTGTGAGCCAAGGCTTTTGAGAAGTGGGAGGAGCTCGCCCACAGGTCAGTTCCCCGCTTTCTGCTGGCTGGGAGGGCACGGAGCAGGGCAGCCGTGGGAGCTCTATGCTACAGGTGGACAGAGCCCCAGGTTGAAACGGCTACTGAGAATTCTTTGCTGAAATGAACACCCAAGCTGGACTGTTATGGGAGAAAAGAATGCATTTCTATATTTCTTTCACCACTGCATTTTTGCTGCATATTGTAATTTTAGCAGCTCACCTTACCCCAGAGCAAGGCCACGGGAGCAATAGTTCCAGAATTACGTAGGTATCAGTCACAGTGCCAGGGCTGCCATCTGTGGCACAGCCAGTGCCCGGGTTAGTGGTGATGGGTGATATTACAATGATCTGGAGATGGAGAGCAGGACTACCATTTTATGAAAGTCTGCTTGAGATGCACACAGGGGACTTCCAGAAGGATGTGGGAAGAAACGGAAGGATAGGAAAGATGGATGTTCTCATGTAGCAGATCGGAGCAGAACCAGAGAAATACCATTTTGAATTTTTATTGTGACCCATTGGCAAATGTGACTTATTCTGTGTGAATGTTAGTCATCAGCTGTGTTGTCAGCATATATGACTTCAGTAGTGATCCCCTTCTACTTTTGATAGATCAAGAAATCAGATAAATTATAAGCTTGTAAGAAATATGCATGAAGTTTAAATTAAATATATTCTGGGTAGGAGACTGAGATAGCTAAAGACTGAAGTGCGTAAGAGTTGGTGTGAAAACTACATGAAAAGGTTGTGTGATGGCCTATTTTGCTAACTTTGTTTTCTTTCTCAAGAGCATACCTAATACCTAGTAGGTACCTGGCACAAAATAGATGCTAAAAAATATTTATTAGAAGAATTAATGAACTGGGCTAACTTACAAGCAATACTGTAATTTCCATTTTTCCTACTTGGTAATAAATGTCTTTTGAAAATGGTTACAATGCAATGGCTGTCATATTTCAATCTTGGAATACTTTACCCACTATATTTTTCATGACTAAAGAAATGTGATAAATACATTCATTTAATATAAATAAAAGATTCCTCAAATGGAATCTTAAAATCATTTAAATACCCAGATTAATTTATTTCCTAAGAAAATACACTATTATAATTAGGCAAGTTCTTTTGATGATTATGGAATCATCTGTGATGTAAAACCATAGTATCTAAAATCACATTCTAGGTTATATAGTGCATAGAAGAGATTATCTTACTTAACAAGCCAGCACTTGTTTTATTATTACTCATAATCCATAAGGCTTTCATAAAGCCTTAGCATTTCAGAAACCCAGACAGTCATGTGATGGTGTTCTTAGCTTTACTCTCTCTTAGAGGATATTTTAAGCCTGAGTGAATGCTGTAAAATGAATATACCCATAGACTAAATTTACTATCAAAAGACCATGCTCCATTTAATAGGTATGCATTTATCTACCCAGATGCCAAAAGAAAAACTGGCCTCATTTTATGATCTTTTAACATTTTTTTTTTAAAAACAAAACAGGTTCTATGATTCACATTCTTAGACAATTTTTACAAAACTGATTTAGATCCCCAGACAAACAAATAAAGCAAACAAAAGTTAACTACAACTGTAAAACAATCTTTAGGATTTCCATAACAGAAACTGAGAGCAATGCATAGGCTCCAAATATATAGGAGACTAACATGTTCTAGCGGGAGGCATGTAGCTAGAGATACCAGCAGCAGTGGCATATCAATTAAAAAGTATTTTTCTTAAATTGTATCTTTATAAAACTTATTCTTTCTATGTTATGACTAGAGTGATATTATAACAGCAATATCAACAACCATATATGTTAAGTGACATAACTATTAAATATTACTTGAATGATAAAAATTATGTGATATGTTAATTTGATAAATATTACTTAGGGCTTATTATAAACAAAGCCCTTTGACAGGAAATCATCATAAACCCTGGTGTGAAGGCATCCCTAATCTCAAGAAGCTTTCATGGGTGGAATTAATAAAAGACCAAAAAGGATAAGAGTAACAATGTTTGACCCAACATATAACTGCTATTTTATTATATACGAGAGGCCTGGTGCATGAAATTAGTGCACAGGAGGGAGGGTGGTGAAGGGGGGAGACGGTGTGTCCCTCAGCCTGGCCTGTGCCTTCTCACAGTCTGGGATCCCTCTCGCAGTCCGGGACCCTTCACTCCTTACTGCCTACCTGCAGCGGAGGCGGGAGAGGCTCCCACCACCATACCACTGTTGCACTCGCCAGCCATGAGCCCAGCTTCTGGCTGAGCAGCACTCACCCTGTGGCAGCGCACTGACCACCAGGGGGCAGCTCCTGCACTGAGTGTCTGTCCCCTGGTGCTCAGTGTGCGTCATAGCGACCAGTCGTTCTGCCATTCAGTCGATTTGTATATTAGGGTTTTATTATATAGGATTATTCATTTGCCTTGTATTCATCTTCAGTTCTAAAGGAAAGCCTTCCACAGGTCATGTATGTGCTTTGTGCACTGTACTTTCCATTGCAGCATATCTGTGTAATTGTTTACATATCATCTGCCTCTGCTATTTGACTATAACAACCCATAGGGGCCAGAATTGTCTTGTTTATCATCATGTTCTCAGGACCTAGTACCCTGAGTTTGGTAAAACAAACAGACTTTTACTTAACAGTTTCTTAATTTTAAGATTCAAACAAGTAACTCTGGACTGCAAACAGCAGTTCATAACATAAAATAGCCTATTTTGTTACAGTTGTTTTCAACAACTTCCCAACATCTCTTAATTTCAGACTCTTGGAATCATAAAGCAATTAATGTTGGTCTCTAAGAAAAAAAGGAAAATTACATATGCATAATGATTTCAATTATAACCACACTAAGTAAATCCAGAGGATAAAATGCTAAAATATGCTTCACTGGGAAAAAAAATCTTTGCTGAGTCTCAAAAGAAATAAACACTGATGAATTTCAGACCACCCAAAGAGAACTTTATTTTTTGACCATTATTAGTTGTTCACTCAAGTCAACTCACCCCAAACATTAATTCTACACCACATTTTGGAGGCCACAGAGAGACCTTCTAATATAGAATTTTTTAGAAATAGTATAGAGTTGAAAAGATTTCTCCTATTTCATTAACATTATGCAATAATTTGGTTACTTCATAATGATTTCCCCCATTAAAAACAAAAAGGAACAAAATGTGAGAAATCAAAAAGAAAAACTCCCTCTTTTATCGAACCCAGATGGTTCAGCTATGGGATTTTTCCCAGGGCTGTGCCAAGTTAGAAGCTTGCTTGAAAATAAGCTAGTTGAAGTTCAATTCAAAGTGAAGAGAGACCATGGTTCAAAACAGCTTTTTGCTTTTTTATTTTTTAAAGATGGGGCTTGTGGGGGGTGAATATGTGAGGCTGGGATTGATTTGGGCTTCTTCAACTTTGGGGAACTTCTTCCCCCACTGCCCATTTAAGAATGTCTCCACTCTCTCCAGCTCCTCAGGACTCAGCTACTTGGGAGTTAATTTTCAGATGCGGAACTCACAGCAACATGGTTTACCTGCAGTTTCCAGGTACCACTGCCAAAGACCTCCCAGAAGAGCCTGATGTTTTGAAGAAAGCCTCACATTACATAGATGTCCCCGGTATTACAATGGGGCAGATTGTAACCAGAAATATGGTCATAATATTGCCTTGGTCTTCCCAGGTGCCCTCAAATCACAGAAGCCCCATGTATCTCACCCCAACCTTGGTAGTTTGAGGAACTTGAGAGAAGGAAAAAGCGCAAAAATATTTAAAAACTAGAAGATAATTAATTTTCTAAAAAGTGCTGAAAAAGCAGTGTAAACACAGGAACTGCTTATGGGCATAGTTGCCAGGAGCAGAATTTAGGAAGGAATGACTTCTCTGTCCAAAATAACTCTCTCCATCCATACTGGCTGAGAATCCACATTTCACTTCTTAAAAATAATTTTTATTGAATTTATTGGGGTGACATTGGTTAATAAAATTATATAGGTTTCAGGTGTACAATTCTATAATGCATCATCATCATCTGTACATTGTCTCATGTGTTCACCACCCCAAGTCAAGTCTTCCTCCATCACCATTATGCCTTCTTCTACCTGCCCCTTCACCCCTTTTTCCTCTGGTAACGACCATACTGTTGTCTATGTCAATGAGTTCTTTTTTCTTTGCTTAATCCCTTCACCTTTTTCACCCAGCCCCCAACACCCTGCCCCTCTGAAAGCTGTCAGTCTGTTCTCTGTATCAGTACTGGTTTTGGATTGACTTATTTTACTTAGCATAATACTCTTCAGGTTCATCCATGCTGTCGCAAAAATTAAGATTTCCTTCCACTTTTATGGATGAGTAGTATTCCATTGTGTAAATGTATCACAGCTTTTTTATCCACTCATCTACTGATGGGCGGTTGGGCTGCTTCCAAACCTTGGCTATTGTAAATAATGCTGCAATGAACATAGGGGTGCATATATTCTTTCAAATTAGTGTTCTGGGTTTCTTCAGATATATTCCCGGAAGTTCACTTTTTATATTGTTTAAAGTCCTATTGATTTACATGGGATAATAAATATAATAGGCACAGTTCCCTTTTCATAATACCACATAGCATTTCTCCAGATGTTAGCATGGTAAAGTGCCTACCCTGATAGAAAGAACTAAACTGGTCTAAATGGACGTCCTAGTGATCATCCAAGTTTCCATGCTAAACTGTCACCCTACCTTCTTTTTTCCCTCAGTGTTCACAAAGTCTTGGCCCATTATGTTGCCTACTTGAGGTATTCACCAGGGCTGGAACCACTTCTTAGGCACCAAAGTCCCCCTGTGCCCAATCTACCATGACATAGTCAATTCCATCTTGCTATTTTCACAAGTGAACTAACATAGTCACTAAAAGGTATGCTCCCCATATTCTGGTTTCTCTTCAGATCGCATAAATCTTTCGCCTTTTAAAAGGTATGCTCCTTTCTCCAGGTGACTGACAAGGTTATATGACTAACATAGTAAATGAAAAATTTCATTCTCTAGCTAAGATACCACTCTCTACGTACAACTGGTAGCATATTTAAACATGCAATAATCACTCAGATAGTAAGAACCAGCCTTTATAAACCACATGATAAAACACAGCCTTCTTGAGAAGCAAAGATTGGTAGGAAAAACTATAGGAAGAATCAATCTCTGTCATGATTGGAATGAGCCTGTGTTATTAAATTACTTTCCTTCAAAAGCATGTGCAGTCAACCTCACATAGAGAACTGAGGTTCACACTGGGGTGAGTGCAGAGAGAGGCGAGTGATGGAACACAGGATACTTGGGGTAAGGAAGGGCTGGCCAAGTGCCAGAGTGCAGGACAGCATGAAGGCCCTGGGTAAACACAGGGAGGAGAACAAAGGCTGGAGAGAGACGCAGAAAGCAAGATGGATGATTCTCAAGAGAAACTTTACTGAAGCAGAACTTAGGGTATGGCCAGCCCTACAACAGGGAAACTAGGATGAAGTCCATCTGCATACATAAACTTATATTTAAAAAGCACAATGTGGTCATTACATTCACTTTCACAATAAAATAGGATACCCGTAAATGATTTTCACTTTGATTTTTGCTAAGGATTACTTGGGGATTAAAAAAATTTATATAGATTCCTAGGCCCCATCATCACAATGTGCAGAGAGAGGGCAGCGAGGGGGCTCAAAGCTCCATGAGAGTTTTTGATGTGTAACCACCGTTGAGAACATGCACAACAAAAGTCTTGCTACCTGAACTGTGGTCTCTAGACCAGCAGCACTGGCACCACCTGGGAGCTTGTTAGAAATGCAAAATCTCAAACGCAGGCCATGCGGACTAATCAGAAACTGCATTTTAACAAATCTCAGGGGCAATCCTACGCCCCTTAAAGTGAGAGGAACACTGCAGTGGGAGGCTACTCTGTGCACGTTCTGGTGGCATCAGGCAGAGAAAGGTGGTATCATTCATAAACGGAATGTCAGAAGAGGCTTGGGTTTGGAGAAAAGATGATGGACTCAGTTTTGTGTGGAAATTTGTTCAGTATAAAAAGTTAAAATGTACCCTTATTTTCATAACACTGTTTAGTTTAGGCACATCATCATTAAAACAAACAAACAAACACTCCCCACCCCCCAACCAAAAAGCTAAAAAAACAGAAGCTGGGCCTTCAGTCCAGTTTTCAGAGGCACTGTTTATGTCTAGCAATTGAGCAGACAAAAGCTTAGAGCAAACTGCTCAGGAAAGGGAAGCCTTCAGGCTCTTCCACTCGGAAGTTCCATGAGGACGGTCCTGTTGACTACCCCAAAGCCCAAGAGCCCAGTTATCTCAAGAGTGGCCACTCGGTGAACTCTCCCTCCCTTCCCAAGGAGGAAGTGCCCTTAGACTGTTCCCTAAGGGCAGGTGTAAATCTGCCTCCTACAGAGAGAAGGTAAGAAGGTTGATTACTAGGCTGATGTTATATTCAAACATTACGTTAATAACAAAAACTTCCCCAGTTGGCTTCCATAACTTACTTTGCTAATCTTCTCAAGAAGGATATAATAATAAAACTCAAGTGTTAGGTCTTCATTTAAAAGATGCCTGTTGGAAACCTTTGGAAGTTAAAGTTGTATTTTAAAATGAAACCACTAGACTCAATCTATTTCTGTGTTTTCAAAACCTTTTGAAAATAACCTTTTATTTTACTAGTAGTTGGATTTGTGGTTTTATTTTTTTTTAAAGAATCAATCTATATTCTGATAGCCAACAGCGAGACAAAATTTTATATACTTATATAATTCAATATATTTTAAATATTTTATAGCTTTAAAAAAGAACTTCACCTTCTTGCAATTCTATTACATTTCTGAAGTAACATCTCATGAGCTTTTAAAAATTACATGAGGTTTTGGGAAAGATTTTAGTTTTCTTACTTAGCTAAAATCTTCAGGAACAGCTCTAGCTTTTATATTTTTAGGGGGCCCTTTTGTAGTGTGATGGCAATATGGCTGACAATCTGATTATTACAGCTGTAGCTGGTAAAGCACTATATTTCTAAAATTACATAGTGGAAAGATGATGTATGTAGCTGAACATTCCAAAGGTATATCCTGGATTGTGTAAAAGAGAAGATTTTCCTGCATGAATAATGTAAACTTTAGCCAAAAAGGAAAAAGACCTGCTATGCCTTTCATTATTAGAAAATATTCTATTTTTAAATTTAAAAAAATTAGGTAGTCTAGTATTTACTGTCAAATTTATCATTGTTTACTTAACTCCTCTCTTGTTTCACATTTTGTCAGACCTTTTTTCTACTTTTCTCTCTATCTCAGCTATTTCAAGTATGTATCTTATTAGACTTTTTCAAGGGGAACACCTCTTAGATACTGTAATTCTCCCAATTTTATATTTTTATCTCTGCTTTTTTATTCAGCCCACTTTTCTTTACAAATTCCTTTAATTTTGATATTTTTCTTGCTTTGTGAGTTTAACGTTTCATTTTCTCACTTCCTTTTCAAAATAAAGGCTTATAAATCTATCATATTCAAAAATCTAAATGTATCACTGCCATTTTAATTTTTTAACTCATCTAGTATTGCATTTTTATATTTTTTCTCGTATTCAATTATTATTTCTCCCTTTTGGAACTTATTGGGGGTTTTCTTCAAAGTAGTGAGTTTGTGGTTATTTCTGAACAGATTAGGGGGAGGCAGAATACTGGCTGCCTCTGCACACAGTTCTCCCTGCGGGGAGGGTGGTGGCAGTTGAGTTTTTTGGTTGCTGTAGCTTTTATGATTTTAAGCTGTTCCATCACTAGGGATTAGGGTGGAGGTGGCTAGGCCTCCCTCCAATTTATTACTTAACAACATTTCCTTTCATGGAAACAACGGTTTCTGTCCCTGTTTTTAAAAAATCTATTTCCATTGGCACGATAGTTGGTAAAATTTTTCCTAGATATTAGCAAATGCCTGACTTAGCCTCATAGGTTTAAATGTTACCGTGAGAACTGTTTTTCCTTTATGTCTGTTTTCCAAGGTACTTGCCCTGGAAGCTAGAAAAGGACAAGACAGCTGCGGTTGTTCAGCTGCATCTTGGCATGAAAGTTGTGAGGATGCTTTCAGTTTATTTCATAAAGGGGAAGGGGCACGCTAATCCACATGCCAAAATTTTAGAAGAAACTGTGTTGGGCATTCATTTAAAGCTCCCCAATTCGACAAGCTTATTCACGCTTACCACTTGTTTTCTAAAATGGATCCAATGTAACTAATGACCCTGAGATGTCCATGAAGAAAGTGTGTTTAGAAAACATAAGGTAGAGTATCTCACTGGATAATAACACTATCCATTATTTCAGCAGCTAAGTTACATATTGATATGTATTACATATAAAATAGGTAAATCTGACACATCAAAAATTAAGCTTACAAAGAATACTCATCACTACTTCAGGTAAATATAAGTACATTTACTTCATTAAAGGATAATGAACTGTTCCAAGTAATTTCATTTACTGTTCAAAGTGAAAATTGTGATTTTATCAAAACCTGATTTATAAACAACTATAACTCAAGACAAGATACGCATGTATTCATTGTTTGTCAGCTAAAATTAAAATTTGAAATTATTGTCAAAGATTTAAAAATGACGTAAATTACCATTAAACCTATCTCTTTTTTAATATATTTTTTATTGATTTTTTTACAGAGAGGAAGGGAGAGGGATAGAGAGTTAGAGACATCGATGTGAGAGAAACATCGATCAGCTGCCTCCTGCACACCCCCCGCTGGGGATGTGCCCACAACCAAGGTACATGCCCTTGACAGGAATCGAACCTGGGAGCCTTGAGTCCACAGGCCGACGCTCCATCCGCTGAGCCAAACCGGTTAGGACTAAACCTATCTCTTATGTGAACACATTTAAAATCAATGTTAATGATAAAATAAGCCTTACTTGGTATCACATAATAATTCAACCACAGTATCCCACTAACAAGGTCAATTTGGAAGTCTGGGTGAAGACGGTAGACTGAATATGCACATTTAATTGCATCCCCACCACAAATCTCATTAAAACAACAGTAAACGGATATTTTTAAAAGACTCAAGTTCAGAAGGATATAGAAGAGAAGAGAACATCAAATTTGTGGAGCTAGGAAGGAAATGGATGAGAAGTGATTTAGGAGGCCTGAGAAAACTGAGTATTAGCCAACAGTGGGAAAAACTGCAAACCTAACTTTCACTGCAAAACTCCCCAAAAAGGCTCAAGAATTGGTGGCACAACTGCCCTCCGATTTTAGCTGTCTGATGGTACCCCTCTTTCCCGCAGCCCAACTCTGAGGCTTAGTCTCTGGTAAAGAGTGAATCAAAGGTTCTCTGGATTTGCAAATCTCTGGCACAGTTTAGAGTAGGGCTAACAGGAACCAAGTAAAAGTTTATAAATTGAATACTTAGAGCCCCCACCAGAACGTAGCAACTACTAAGTCATCTTTATTAGAAGGAAGGCAACTGATGATGTGCATGTGAAAAATTAAAAAATAGCAAAAGTATAAGCATGTTAATTAGATATGAAAATACATACACTAAAGGATTCAGATAAAAGAGCTGAAAGTAGTTGCCACTGGAGATGAGGAGAGGGTAGGAAACTGCTGTTTTTCATAGTAAGTCTTGAAAAATTTTTGATTTTAAAATTATAAAGAAATACATCCTTAATAAAAATAAAAACTAAGAATATCAGAATGGAAAATAAACAGATAAGTATGTGGCCTGACAAAGCCAATTTCCAAAAAAAAATATTTTAAATTCCACTTTAATCAGTGGGTTAATCTTTACACTACCTACATTATTACAATCCTTGAACCAAATGAATATTTTTAATGCAAAATATGAAAAGATTCCTAAGGAACACTTTTTGACAATAAAGAGGAGTTCTTCAGTGTTTTTTTCTCCACCCTAAATCTAGTAAGCAACTTCAGATTTTAATAATTGATAAGAACCAGTATGTGGTATGTTTGTTCATTTTCATATCACCCAAATACTCAGCCAAAAATTAGGTCACTTTCAAAACCCAAGTCAATAGAGTTTTAGAGGGTCATTTCTAGCCCTTTAAAGGACTAATCTCACAGAGTTTTCCCTGTTCTTTGTTCTTGCTCACAGTAAATCTCAGGACCAAATGTCTGATTTTGATTTTTATGTGCTGTTAGACAATCTTTTCATTGCCACTTTCTTCAACATTCTTAGAATAAAAACACTGGTTTCCTAGAAAAGCTACAGCAATTACACACCACTTGGAAGTAAACACACTATTTTCAAGTCATGAAATGGTATAAGCTTGAAAAAATTTGCAAACCATACTAATTCTTCAGTAAGTTTACATTTCAATTACTGCAAGACTGAAAGTCTTTAAGTAGGCCATATCAGCCACACTACACAGGAAATTATATCCTAGGAAAGCTCTCTTTTAAAAATAGGCAAAGGAAGAAAGGAAGGTTGCCAAAATATACAGCACTTTCCATGTGTTTTGATTTTAACACAGCCATCTGTTTTATCAGGTGCAATCTACTATTTGAAGGCTTACAGGGAATGGTAGTAGTTACGGTGGGAAAAAGTAAATTAATAAAAAATGTCGCTTTCTGAAAATAATTTTGAAGCAGATATCAGTGGAATTTAGGTTAATAACCAAATACCTCAAAGAAAGTGGGCTTTGGGATAAGTGGGACTAGATTGTATACTCCTTACCCCAGCAGCAAAGCTGAGAAACTAGACCAATCTACTTAAGAAGTACACATGCTCCTGTAAACACAATTTAGTGTTTGATATAGACTTAAAAGTCAACTCTTATTCCTTTTCTTATTTATTCATTCATTCAAAAAATATTGAGTGCCTACCATATACTGTTCTAGGTAGGGAACTATAGCAGTTAACAAAACTCTCTATGGTGGGGAAGACAAACAAAACCAAATACATAACATAGTAACAGATAGTATAAGAGGCTGTTAAAAATAAAATAGGGAAATTTTAAGAAGGTTAATTTTGCTAAAAAACGAACAGACAAAGCAAATTTGGATGGGGATCACCATACAGGAAAACTTTCTGAGAACAGACTGCTGGGAAAACTGTTGTAATTGAAGGTTACATTGGATAACTAAGTTTAGATGAAACTCAGCAAGAAAATTTTTGTCAGAAATAAATTTAGGTTAGAAATACTTAAAGAACTGCCAAGACTTTACAGAACTTTCAAAGACTTCCAATTTTATTTTCTACCATTTTGATTATATTTCATTTAGTTGCTTATGGGTCCTGCTCTAGAACTGGTTAAGCTGCCTCACTGCTCTTCTTGGAAAATACCCATATAGTTGTGGCCCCTGAAGACCTGCCGTGGAATTCATCAGAAGCACATTCACTGGCTGGCTGTGAAAGCTATTTCAACTTTTTTTGTGAAGCTAGATCCTCACCTAATTTTCTAAAGGTAGCATGGTAGAAAAGAAAGAATAAAATATTAGAAACAGAAGATATCCATTCCTTCTTTAATGATCCATGTGACCCTGAGCAAGTTAATTCACTGCTCTGAGCCTATAATATTGGAATATTTTCCTGCCTACTTTATAGAGTTGTAGTGAGGACCAGTGAGATATTGTGGTCTGAAGAATAATATCCCCCTCCTTCAAAAGGTCCACATCCCACCCTGAAATGTGTGAATATGATAGGTTACACGTAAAGGAGCATTCAGGTTGCTACTCAGGTGACCTTCAGTTGGGGAGAGGATCGTGGATTACTCAGGTGAGCCCACTGTAATCACCAGAGTCTTCATAAGTGGAAGAGGGAGGCAGAAGAGAAAACCAGAGAGATCACAGCATGAGGTCTCAGCCCAACATTTCTCACTTTGAAGATGGAGGAATAGAGCCTTAAGCCAAGGAACGTGGGCAGCCTGTAGAAGCTTGAAAAGGTGAGTAAACAGATTTTACACTAGAGCCCCCAGGAGGAATGTAGCCCTGTTGATCCATTTCAGATTTCTGAACCATAGGACTGTGTTAATTTTGAAATTGGTAGGGAATTATATAAATGTAAGAGCTTAATAGTGGCACTATTCATAACAGACAAAAGGTAAAAATAACCCAGATGTCCATCAATGGATGAATGGAGAAACAATGTTGCATATGCATACTGTGGAATAGTATTCAGCCATAAAGGGAATAAAATACTAATACATGCACGCTATGATATGGATGAATCTTGAAAACAGGCTAAGTGAAAGAAGCCAGACACAAAAAGGTCACATATGATTCCATTAACATAAAATATCCAGAATAGTTAAGTCCATACAAATAGCAAACTGCTGATTACAATTGTCAGTAATAATGAGGTATCTGCATTTTTAAATCAATTAGAAAGTAACAGAACAACTATGAAAGAGGGAAAAGGTTTTGAGGCTGAAGAAATATACTAGTAATATACCTATAAATTTATAAGGCTAAAAAACCAGACAATCCCCCAACCTCTTAATTATACTGGAACTTACAAACTACGTAAGAGACATGCAATTATTCATTTGGGAATTAGATTTATTTAAATGTCAATTGACAATGCACTATTTTTCATACCCTACTTTAGAATTCTACTGAAAATTAGTTTAAAAACATACTAATTTTCAGTACTCCACATTTACATCACATTTTTAACCCAAAACATTATGCCAGCCATTTCTAAAATATTGAGTTTTTCTAGTCTTGTATGTAATGGATACATTAAAATAAAATTAATCACTCATAAAACTATACTTACATATTCCTTCACATTTTTTGATTTCACAGCTTTGTATGAATAATATGCAGGATATAGCATTCCAAACACCAACCTACAAGTAAAAAGTATGAGAAGACTAATCAAATAATGCTTTCAACAGCTCATGAAAATATCAACTAACAGAAAAGTAGAAAGTACATGGAAAACATATGACAGTGTAAATGTGTATGAAAGCAAACTTGTGTATAAACTAAATTACTCAGAAATGCAAAAGAAATATGGACTTTTAAGAAACAACAAAAAAATGATTTTAATATTTCCAGATACAGTTTCATGGAAAAAAGATTTTTTTAAAAATTGCCATTTAAACCATTTTTTCTTTCTTTTCTTGAATACTTTTATTGATTTTTAGAAAGAGAGGAAGGGAGAGATAGAAACATCGATCATCTGCCTCCTGTATGCCCCCTACCAGGCATCAAGCCCAAAACCTGAGCATGTGCCCTGACGGATAAAAACCAGCAACTTTTTGGTGCCAGGGATGATGCACAACCAAACAAGCCACACAGGCCGAGGCTAAACATTTTTTTTACCACAAAAAATATTCTGTGGTTCTTTGAAGAACATTTGGAAAATGCAGAAAACGGAAAGAAAAAAGAAAACATTGTCCCAACCCTACTAGTCAGAGATAACCATAGACAGAACTTTAGTGTATGTAAAATCCTACTTTTATATGTGTAGTATACTTTAAAAATAACACACACATACACACACACAGACACACAATTTGTGACAATGAAAAAGTGATCCTTCACTTCTAATTATAATGACAGTGCTTGGAAACAATACTTGATATATTTATTATGATATGCATTAAAATAACTCTCTTTAAGCATTTATAAAATTACTAAATCACAAACAGGACTTATTTTTATGCCTTCTGTTAAGATTACTTCACCAAATCCCAGGTCCAAGAGATGTGTACATATCTATACTAATAAAAGGGTAATATGCTAATTAGACTGGGAGACCTTCCAGGAGACCTTTCGGATATTCTTCTGGACAAAGCCATGGTGGCGGGACCGAGGTAGAGGCGGTTAGAGGCCAAGAGGGGAGGGCAGTTGTGGGTGATCAGGCTGGTGGGGGCAGGGCCGCTGGGGGTAAGCAGACCAGCAGGGGGGTCAGTTGGGGGCAAGCAGGCCGGCAGTGGGGGTTAATTGGAGGTGATCAGAACAAGCGAGGGGGGCAGTGTGGAGTGAGCAGGCCAGTAGGGGAGCAGTTGGGGGTGAGCAGGCTGGCAGGGAAGGCAGTTGGGGGCAAGCACACTGGCACAGGGGGTAGTTGAGGGTGATCAGGCTGGCAGGGGGGCATTTGGGGGCAAGCAGGCCGGCAGTGGGAGTCAGTTGGAGGTGATCAGGACAGCGAGGGGGGCAGTTGGGGGTGATCAGGCTGGCGAGGGGGCATTTGGGGGCAAGCAGGCCAGTGGCGGGGGGCAGTTGGGGGAGAGCAGGCCGAATGGTTAGGGTCAATCAGCAGGCAGGCAGGCAGGTGAGCAGTTAGGAGCCTGCAGTCCCAGATTGCGAGAGGGATGTCTGACTGCTGGTTTAGGCTCGATCCCTGTAAACCAGCAGTAGGACATCCTTTGAGGGGGTCCCAGATTGGAGAGGGTGCAGGCCAGGCTGAGGAACAACCCCTCCCCCGTGCACGAATTTTGTGCACCGGGCCACGAGTCTATATATATAAAAGGCTAATGTGCTGTGTCCCTCCAACTGTCCGACCAATCGCTATGATGCACACTGACGACCAGGGGGCAGAAGCTCAACGCAGGAGCTGCCGTGACACGCACTGGCCAGCACCACGAACCTGGTGCCCACAAACCAACACCCAGCTTCACCCAAGTGGGACACAAGCTCTGCCACCACCCCAGAGCAACACCTTACCAAATTGCAGCCAATGCTGCCAAGACGCCATGGAGCAAAATGCGGCCCACAGCCCAGCCCGGCCTGGAAATGGTCGCTGTGGGTGCCGGGTAACGACGTCCCATAGCAACACCCGGCTTCCTCTCCCTAGTGACTAGCCTCCTTGGAGTTTCTTCAGCCCACGAACACGACTTGTTTTACAGCCGGTACAAACATTTTACACTTTAACCAAACGTCTGTGAAACATTTTCACGTGCCTCATCTCATTTGATCCTTATAGAAGTCCTGGAGTAGGTAGGTAGGAGACTCGGTAGAACCCTATTTTCTTTGTATTAGCCGGAAAACAGAGATTTAGAAAGTTTAGAAATTTGACATGACTGAAAAGACAAAATGGTGGAACTTGAAAATGACTTCAGGTTTTCTCACTGCACAGAATAGTCAAACACTGCTGCAGTTAAATATTTTATCCTTTGTTCTCCCTGCGTGATCGTGATCTACAATAATAATCTGCTCCGTGTTGATATTTATTGCTGTGTTGCTAACAATTACCTGAAAGAGAAGTTGGGGTGCTTCACTGGGCTAGAAAAGCTAAATCAGAAAGCAGGTCTAATTAAGCAAGTTTTTTCTCTCTCTCTCTATGTGTGTGTGTGTGTGTATACATTTATAAAAGGTTAAGCTCTTGCTGGTTCCAATCACATGCGTGTGTTTCGATCTGTCGTTGTCGATCGTGAATTGGTTGACACTTCTATTATAGAGAAAGGGCGAATAGTGATATTAAAATATTTCTTCTAATTAATTTCCTTTCAATGTGTATGAATCCATGCACTGGGCCTCTAGTATACACATAATGAAAGAACAGACACAGAAATGGCATGACAGAATATATATGGTTTACAAGAGGCATTTTCACATGTTACCTCATGGAATTTTTTGTCTTTAAATATTCTACCGTATTATTCATCATTACATTCTACATTGAGATTCCCATTGTTTATTTAAATAATCCTACATTGATCACATTTGGTAAATCTCCAGGTTTTGGCTATTGCACATAATACTGTGAAAAACACGTCTGTGTATATTGATGTTCACTTCCTGGTTGTGATGTTGTTGCTTCAAATACACACAATTTAACCTATTACCAAAATAAAATGCCCTCCAGAGGGGTAGTTCTACTTTACATTCCTACACATTGCCAATTATCACACAAAACAAGTTTGCCAGCTAAATAAAATAATGATTTCATATATGTTTTAATGTGCATTTCTGAACACCAGTAAGTATGAATTTCTTCCAAGTGTTTACTGGCTTTTTGATGCCTGGGGTATGTGATATCCTGTTGTCTACTTGTGGTTTTTGGACTATTTTTAAAAAGAATCATTTATTTTCAAATAGTTTTAAGTTTTACAGAAAAGCTGTGAAGAGAGCATAGTTCCCATATACCTTGCTCCAAGTTTCCCCTATTATTAACATCTTGTATTAGTATGGTCACAATTAAAAACCAATATTAATATTTATTAACTGAAGTTCATACTTTACTCAGATTTCTTTAGTTTTTACCTAGTATCCTTTTTTTCTGTCCAGGGATCCCACTGAGAATTGCATATTAAACGGCTTCTTGCCTCCTTAGCTATTCTTTTTTTTAAAAAATGTTTCTTGTTGGAAGTACTACATATATCCCCCTTTTCTTTAGCTCTTCTTGGCTGTAACAGTTTCTCAGAGTTTTCTTGGGAAATGACCTTTGACAGCTTAAAGGAGTATTGGTCAAGTTAACTGTAGGAGGCCCCTCTACTGGAATTTGTCTGGTGTTTTCCTCGTGATTAATCTGAGGTATGGGTCTTGGGGAGGAAGACCACAGAGGACCAGAGGCCAAGCACTGCTTCGCTGCAGTGTATCAAGGACACATGCTGTCAACACGACTTATCCCTCTTGGTGCTAACCTTGACCACCAGGCTGAGCTAGTGCTTGTTGGATTTGGCACAGCAGAGCTACCCCCCTCCCCTCCTCCATGCTGTACTCTTCAGAAGGAAGTCACTATGCACAGGCCACACTTCAGTGGGGAGCTATGCTCCACCTTGAGGGTGCAGTATCTATATAAATTATGTGGAATTCTTCTGCACTGGAGATTTGTCTATACTCCCGTTGTGATTTATTTATTCAATGATTTATTTGTATCACTATGAACTCATGTGTTTATTTTACACTTGGTTTCTATTCCAGTAATACTTTATTTTGTTGCTCAAAGCTTTGAACATGGTAAGAGTTTTAGCTGGTTCCTATGCCCCTCTGACACAGCTCTATAATTGTGAGGGTTGTTTTTGTTTTGTTTTGTTTTTTAAGCAATTTGTTACTTTCTGGCACTACATGATGTACCAGGCTCCGACTGTGTACTTCCTGCCTCACTCTTAGAATCAGCTATTTCTCCAAGAGGCCGTGGTTTCTTTTATTGGAAGATGGTATTTAAGACCAAGATCTGGGTGCTTGATATGCTCACTATTAGTGGAGCATAATTGACTAGGCTGTTCTCTGTCTATCTTACATGTTAACCAACGTCTTCCTAAGTTACTGTATCTTTTGATTTTGTTTATGAGGTTTCCTGAAGTACAACTGTATCATGTTTGCTAGGGCTGCCATAATAAAATACCACAGGTTGATATTTATTTCCTCATAATTCTGGAGGCTAGAAGTCCAAGATCGAGGTGCTGGTTTCTGAGGCCTCTCTCCTTGGACTGCAAATGGCTGTTTTCTCACTGTGTCCTCACATGGTCATCTCTTGGTCTGTCTGTGTGTCCAAATCTCTTCCTCTTGTAAGAATACCAGTCATATTGGATTAAGGTCCACTCTAAGGACCTAATTTTAACTTAATTGCTCCTTTAAGTAACTTATCTGTATTCACATTCTGACGTATTGAGGATTAGGAGTTTAACATGAATTTGGGGGGACAGGGACACACAATTCAGCCCATAACACATATTGTATACTTACAACTTTTATATGAAATAAGTGTTTGCATTTATATTAAACTAGAGGCTCAGTGTACGAACTCGTGCATGGGTGGGGTCCCTTGGCCTGGCTGGTGATCAAGGCCTATGGGGGGGGGCCGGCCAGCTGGGGGGAGGGGCCTGTGGGAGGTTGGCTGGCCGGCCAGGGAGAGAGGGGGGCCGTGGAAAGTTGACTGTGGGAGCTCACTGACCCCAGGGGGCAGCTCCTGCGTTGAGCATCTGCCCCCTGGTGGTCAGTGCGCGTCATAGCGACTGGTCGACTGGTCGTTCTGGTCATTCCAGTCATTTGGTCGTAAGGTCGCTTAGGCTTTTATATATATATAGATAAGTCTTTCTTATACTGAGAGCAAATGTATACCTACATCTCAAATTATTAGTTGTTTATAGTTTATTTCTTTTATTTTGGTGAGGGGTGGTAAATCCCTGGTAACTTTCTCATCCCTCACAAAGCTGAACCCTTTGTTTTGGGCTGATGCTACCAGGTCAAATGAATACCAAGTCTTCTCCTGCTGGGGATTTTATTCTTACCAACTGGCAGCCATATCAGTAACAGTCTCTGCTTTACCTAACAACACTACCCTCTGAATCTGCTTCACCAGAAGCCAATCCCCAGATTCTGGATAATGGGATTTTTAGCTGAGCCACAGGGCCTAGGGCTTTTCAATTTCACACAGGGGCAGCCCCGCACAGGGCGCAGAGGCTTTTCAGCTTATTGACTTCTAAGAAAACAAGGTGTTAATCATTTCAATCCACTTTGTACATTTCCTTTAGAATTTGGATACAATTAACATATTATCTTCCATATTCCCATATACTCGAGTACCACTGATTGTAAAGGCAAGCTGAGGTTCTTCCTTTCTATCACTGGATGGCTTCTGGGCTCCTCTTTCCCCTGCTATGACAGCCATCCAATCAGTAACCCAGTCCTGTTGGTTTTCCTGGGTGAGAGTTCATGCATCCAGCCATTCTCTTTGAGTTTCAAACCAGTGGCTAATAATACATTTAGGGTCATGTCATCTCCTCTGACTTAATGACTAGTTTCCCAACACATGCCTCTGGCTCCACGTGAGATCAGTCTTCCTAATATACCCGCATCGCTGCCTTGCTTTAAGGACTTGAGTAGCTGGCCTTCGCACCCTCTTGCCAATGAGTCCGTTTATGTGTGTGTGTGGCGGTGAGGTGGGGAGGGGGGTGGTCATCAGAACATAATGTGAAAACCACTACTTATATAAACCATCTAAGCCAACACGGTTTCCTCAATATTCTCTTATATTTCTACTTCAGTCCTGGAATGCATGCTCCTTACCTGCAATGCCTCCCACCCTCCTTATCTTTCCTCCTCTGCTTTTTTTTCTTCCATTTTATTGCTTAATTCACCTCTCCCCTCCCAACCCCCAATCCAATACTCTATCTCCATAGACTTCTAAGTTACATTTGTTTGAACTTTAAAATTTGTCAGGATTAGTCATTTTGCCTTTAGCATATTCTATTTTAGATTGATGTATTCTTTAAGGACATAACTGACTTCTAAAATAGATAATTTTCTTACATATAGTAAGGATTTGGTGCTAGTTGATACTATGCATACAGGTGCTTTGCCTTTATTTTTTAAGCCCTGTATTGATTAGAACCATTCAAATGAATAAACACAATATCCCTAACACCTACCTTTTGTAAGAGTAGAAAACAATAATGTGTTTCATTTGGAATGTGGGAAAGATTAAATGTCTTAGAGAATAGCAGGACCATTTTAAGGACCCCCACTATTAATATTATAATTTATTACTGCTCCAATGTGAATGTTACTGAGTAATTTATTACTCACA
The DNA here is from genome assembly GCF_964212035.1 of Myotis nattereri. Taxonomy (NCBI): domain Eukaryota; kingdom Metazoa; phylum Chordata; class Mammalia; order Chiroptera; family Vespertilionidae; genus Myotis; species Myotis nattereri. The sequence goes on from NC_138088.1 coordinate 24,655,130, forward strand.
TCTGTAATATTTTACAGGTGTTTTTTTTCTGGCTTATTTTTTTAAATATTTGGTCCTACTGTAGATGTTTGCAACCTGGGAGGTCAGGCATAAAGCCAAAGTGTGAGCACAGTGTATAAAATCAAATAAAGTGTATTTTAGAAGGCCACCTACAAGATAAACTTAGGGATTATAAAGGGATTTATTTGCTACAAATAAAATTCACCTATAAATTAGAATATTGTTTCAGTTATAGAGGCAAGAAGAAATAGTTACTCATTTCCTTTTAGTCTTATTTTTGCCTAATGAAGGAGAACTCTGCCAAAATATTCTTGACACCCTTCCCTTCCATTAAGATAAAGTTGCCTATATGAACATTGGCTATACTGAAAATTTACACTACTTTAAAAAGGAAATAAAATTTATGAAAATGCAGTAGTGGAAATGGTCCTTGTATCACTTTTCAAGGAATTAGCTATTTTTTGGACAGATGTCCAAACACAATGCATTCTTCACCAAAACTGTTTTAGAGAATAATAAATAGCATGTTCAAAAGCAAATCTCAGAAGCAACTATCAAGAGTGCTCTCAATACTAGAATAAGGTAATTTAATCATAGAAGTTATCAGCATAATTCCATAAAAAATTGATTACAGCTTATTTTTATAATTAAGAACCTAAAAACAGCTTACTGTATAATTTTTAGATGTAGAAAAGTATAAAAAGGATAAAACTAACTACTAATTCCATTACTGACTGTACCATCTTTCTTTTTTGTTAAAGGTTATTCCACACATTTACATATATATGTTACAATTTTTATCAAACTTTTCACAAGTCTGATATATCATTCTCTCAAATGCTTAAAAACCCTTAAAAAGCATCAATGATAGCTTAATAACATATCTGATCAAGAGTTAATTTACAGCCAAACCGGTTTGGCTCAGTGGATGGAGTGTCAGCCTGCGGACTCAAGGGTCCCAGGTTCGATTCCAGTCAAGGGCATGTACCATGGTTGCGGGCGCATCCCCAGTGGGAGGGCCGGACTATAGTTAAAAAAAAACAACTATGAACAAATTCCTATGCACACTGCACATATCTTATTTTGAAGTAAAACAAAACAAAACGGGAACAAATACAATATTTGTATTTGCATGTGGCCCGCGGGCCATAGTTTGAGGACCCCGAGTTAGGGTTTTTCAAAATGCTGACACGCCGAGCTCAAAAGGTTCGCCATCACTGAACTATATCAACCACTGTGGGCCTTAAGGTTGGCATATTTACCCTTGTATTCACTAGAGTTTGATTTTGTACTTTAATTGCTATTTTTTCTAGTCTTAAATCTCTTTTAAAAATATTTTAGCACACACATTTTGCAAACGGTTTCTCAAATAATTTGAAAGAACATGACAAGGCATAAATAGTTAAGATGTAGTAGTCATGTAGTTACTGCAATCAAGCACAAAATTCAGCTCTAAGCTCTCAGAGAACTAAGAAAAACATTTCTTTTTTTAGTTGAGGCAGCTGTAACTGAGAACCACCAGCGGTTCTCCAACTTTGTAACACATCAAGATCACCCGGAGAGCTGCTGCTTTAATACCTTTGTTGTTGCTACTCATAAATTAAACATAGGTTGGTTAATTTACACAACAGGATAAGGCAGAAAATGCAAAGTCAAAGTCTTCTCCCATTTTGAAACAATCTATTTCCGCAAAGATAAGCATGAAATAGATTCTTGGATATCTTACAGTAAAATAATTTAAATAAAGAAACAGTAATATAAAACAGCAAATACTCAAAACCTCATCATTTCCTAATTATTTTATTTCTAATTATTTTACTATTTGCTATGCTCTTAAAGTTGTTTATAGCTATACTATCTGTAGAAATACTAAGTATGCTGTGTGTATCTCTTCCCAGCTCCACATTAAGTGACATCACATTGGTAGCTTAAAATAGGCTTATTGTATGGAGTAATTACGTCATGGATATTAGCAAATGCTATGAATCAGTCCCCTTTCCTCCAGTTGTTAAGCGTTATGGGTACACACTGCCTATTTGTATTTTTAGCTGAGGGAAACTATGAAACACTATATGCAGAGGGAATGCACAGAAATTAGTGAAATAAAAAAGGCAGGGTACTATGGCAACCAAGTTTATAAAGGGCTTTAAGCAAGATTAAAAAAAAAAGACGAGGGCAAAAGTTTTCTGTCCTCTATCATAGTTCAATTCTGTTTAAATATTAGATCTGTAAATTAACAGACTCTAATGAATTTTTAAAAATATATTTAGAATCTTAAATAACAAGGAATCCTAGAAATAATCTAATAACAATAGTTTTGTTTTTCAAAGTTATATTTTTCACTCAGAGGAAATCTTTCTTAGAAATCTCAATAAATAAGAGACAAATGCAAATTAATGAGAGGCAAATGAAATTAAGTTGTCCTTAGAGAACTGAATTTCACTGATTATAGAATCCTCTGAGGAATCCTAAGCCCTTGAGAACCGTTTGGAAAGCATCCTCTACAAATGGTGCTGGAGCTCGCAAACCTGTGTGTCTATAAGAATCAAGTGGGAATGAGGATCTTTGGAAGTGAAGCTTCAGAATTTGAATTTCCGGATTCTGCATCTTCAACAAACTTACGGTGTGACAATGTTATGCTTACCTTGTTTTTATTATTATTATTATTATTATTATTATTATTAAAACTGATCATGATTAAGCAATATGCTGTCAGTATGGTAAGCTGGTTTCACTCTAATTAGATTTTTTAAAGTGAAAATGAAATGACTTTTGCTAAACTCTATCCTTACTTAGACACTAAAATAAATGTAAGAGATCATAGGGAAAAGAGAGTCACATAAATTCAAGTGATAAAATTTAACAAATCTTTGCAATGAATTGTCTGCCTTATTCTGTTTAAGGCCAAATGATTACAGCTTGTGCAGTGATAACCAATGTACCCATGTATATTCTTCCTACATGAGTCACTATGCCACTGGATAAACAAGCCATTATGTAGCAAAAGTCCATGCATGATTACTGCTAATATATTATGTAACTTTTGTCTTATACAAATTTCAAGAAAAAAGAGATTTGTTGCTAAGAACCTCTGCTAACAGAGAATTCCCATTTAGTAAAACAATAGTTAAGTGGCCTTAAAAAAAAGAGAGAAAAAAAAAGAAGCCCTGGCCAGGTTGCTCAGTTGGTTGGAGCATCATCCCAAAAGGTTGTGGGTTTGATTCCCAGTCAGGGTACATACCTTGGTCACAGGTTTGTTCCCCGATTGGGCTTGTATAGGAAGCAGCCCCACCCTCCTCTCTCTAAAATCAATAAAAAAACATATCCTCGAGTGAGGATTAGGGGGGAGAAAAGAAAAAAGAAAAATACGAAAATTACATACAGAAAGAAAAAGTCAAACCCACGAGAAAAACCCAAATCCTGAAATCTATAATCAATGATATAAGTTTAAAACTGCTAAGGAGAGAAAAAGACAGTAAAATTCCTTTGAAAGACTTTATACATTTTTTAATTATAGTCATCAGGAGCTATGAAGCTTGGAATTTTCATGCTGTCAGAACTAAACTTCTAAATTTACTCCAGAGCTTCTAATTTCTACTCTAGAAGGAAAGCTAAGATAAAACTAAGAAATCAATCCATAGCAAATCATAATGTACTTCATCATCCTTTCACTCTCTCCTCAGCCAACCACTAGGGCTTACTATGTGGTAGACCCAAACCAAAGAAAGATGTTTAAAAAGAATGCTGAACTCAAAATAGAGTACATCTTAAAACCAAAGGCTATAAACCCTTGAAGCACTCAAGTAAACACCGCATCCTGTAGGCAGAGTTCCACAGAACGGCTCACGTAGCTAAAAGATGATGGTCCCCACAATCTACAGCATTCCCCAGTTTACCAGGTGTAATTCTTCCATTCTGATTGCCATTACAAATAAGAAACTTCTGGCCAGTTTTGCTCAGTGATTAGAGTGTCGGACTGTGGGCAGAAGGGTCTGGGTTTGATTCCTGGTCAAGGGCATGTACCTTGTAGCAAATCCCCAGCATGTGGGAGGCAACCAATCAATGTGTCTCTCACATCAATGTTTCTCTCTCTCTCCCTCCCTCCCTCCTGGCCCCCAGCCCTTCCTCCCTTCCACTCTTTCTAGAATTCAATGGGAAAAAATATCCTTGGGTGAGGATTAAAAAATGAAAAACAAACTCATAGGTGGGGTAGGTGTTATTGCTCTATTTTTACAGACAATAAAGCTGTAAGGCTCAGGGAGATTAAGAATCATGAAGTAAGCACCCAGCAAGTGCTGAAGCCAAAACATAATAAACACGAAAAACTTCTAATTTCAAGACCTGTGCTCGTTCCTGTATAGAAAAAACAAACTTTGTACTTCATATAATGTATAACTCACAGCACAAAGATCCCCAATATTAGTAGTTGAATGAAGTCAACATTCAGATGTTATCTGAGTAATTGTAATTGTGACCTGACAATATGCTACTGTCATATATAATAAAAAGATATCTGAGACCCATTTTTTGATTGTGTACAAAGTCTGCAGAGAGGAATATCCACAGGTTTAATCAACATGCACGTCATTTCTTATCAAATTGGTGAGGAAGCTATACTTGATGGAGTTTAGAATTACTCATATCATATGACCAGTCCTGCCTCCTGAGTAATTCTTAACGCAGAGGAGCGATTTTCTTTATTTTGCCCCTTAAGCACAGGATCTGTTAAAACCCAAATTTATCATTAGCCTCATCAACACTGAAATAACGAGAGCTCAGTTTAATCTAAGGCTTAAATTCGGTCTGAAGAAAAATCACAAGCAAACCACTTCTGAAACTGTTGAGAAAATTTCTCTGTTAAAATATATGCACCACTACAAAAACAAAAATGACAGCCACAAACAGGAACGAATTGCACAGAATAGGACAGAATCCATTTTCTAAAAAAATCCGAGAGAGAGAGAGAGAGAGAGAGAGACAGACAGACAGACAGACAGACAGACATTGATCAGGTGCCTCCCATTATGCGCTCCAACCGGGGTTGAACCCCCAACCCAGGTATGTGCCCTGACCAGGAATCGAACCTGTGACCTTTAGGTGTACAGGAGGATGCTCCAACTGGCCAGGGTGGGCAACTCATTATCACATGATCACAAAGTGAACTTCCCTGAATTGAAGTCAGATCTAAAACTACTGTTAAGTCCTCCCATGTATATTCATACCTACGTGCAATCTAAGCTACAGTCATCTACAGTCACTTCACAGATGAGTGCAACAACTCTTTACTAGACCCCACCCAATCTAAAGTGAATTTAATATTCTGCTTTCAAATCTTTTAATTTCCTCTCCATTGCAGAAAAACAGGATCATTGATGGCAAACTGCGTGCCAGGTCTTGTCTTCCAGCATTTGAGACACAACAGTGAGCTCACCATTGTTTATTAATTAAAACTAAATTTGTGATGGTCTGGAAATCAAAACATTCTATTTTCATATTTCTTAAACCACTTCCTTCATTTCATTTGGTCAAATCTTATTGTAGTACCTCCAGAGTCTGCAACTCAGTAAAATTTTCTCATGCCACTCCCTAGAGCTAGAACAATCTATCTCTTTATGTTAAGAACCTTCCCTTTTTCATTGGCACCCTGCATGTTACTGCCTTTCATTAATGAGGTTCAAAGAAGGTTGGATCTTTTTATTTTGTATAGCAAAAAAACAGTAACAGAAAGTAAATTACCAAAAAAAAATCCCAACTGGAACATAAAAATTAAACATTGCAAAAACATTTAAAAATATTCACTATGTTCTCTTCTCTTGAGATAGAGCAACTGATTAAATGTTTAAGTTTATATATATATAAAACTGATTTCAGAAAGGAAGAGAGAAGGAGAGAGAGATAGAAACATCAATGATGAGAGGGAATCATTGATCGGATTCCTGCTGCTCGCCCCCTGCTGGGGATCAAGCTGCAACCTGGGCATGTGCCCTTGACCAGAATCGAACCTGGGACCCTTCAATCTGCTGGCCAACGCTCTATCCACTGAGCCAAACCAGCTAGGGCAATGTCTAAGTTCTTTGTACAAGAAAATCAGAGAGGTGGGGACTTCACACTATCTTGTGTAACACACCAATGAAAAAATAGAGCAAATGTGTGCCTACACCACCTAATTTAATTCTGACATCAGTAATTACAGCAACACAAAAACAGCATGCTGGCTGGTTGGCACTACCAAGCCCTCTGCCTTGTATGAAACATCACTGATTGTTTCATGAAAGGCAGTTTGGGATGACCCCACTCGCATTCTTGAGAAATAGTATAATTTCCAATTCTGACTTTGCTGCTTTTCTCCCTAAAAATATATAAAAGTGATTAAGCAAACAGCAATTGATCTATTAATTAAAAAGAAAGGGGTGGGGGCATGGGGGTTAATGGGGGGGAATGAGGACACATTTGTAATTCCTTAACTAATAAAGAATTTAAAGATAAAAAAATAATAATATCAATTGTATTAAAAAAGAAAAGAAAAGAAAGGGATGTTAAAATTCCTCATCATAGGAGACTGTTCTGTTAAGGAGACTTGAAGAGAAATGACAATAAAGTGCAATGTATGATCCTTGACTGAATTCTGTATTAAAAACAACAGTGCAGCTACATAAGGCATTATTAGGGCAACTTGGGCAATCTGAATATGAACTGTAGGTGTTAATAACTTATTGATAAGTTACATATATATGTATATATATAATCTTAGGTGATAGCAATTTTATGGCTATTTAAAAAATGCCCTTGTTTAGGATGTCTATGACCTTCTTGTTTTGTATAACCATTCAATTTTTAGGCCAAATTTGAACAATCTCAATTTCTATTCAATTTAAAAAATTTAATAGTATAAAATAAACAACTAAGAAGCTCTAATTCTTTCCCCAAAGATGTATAAAGAGGATGGAAATGTGGCTCAGCATTACATAACGTTGCTACCCACTCCAGAAACGAGCGCCTAGCAACAGCAAAGGGTCATCTCAGGAGAGTGCTGATTGCTCATTGGAGCATTCTAAACACAGATGCTTTTCCATCCTTATCACTTCCAGTCCCCGATAAACACATGCTGGTTACCTTGGATCCCAGTGCTACCTAATGAAAACCTTCCTCCTATGACAATCAATAACCGCCACTCAGGGCAGCCTCCACCTGTAGGTTACATCTTGAAAAATAGGGCACAACAAATTTAGAAACATCATTTAAAAACACGCATTTTGTGTACAGAATAGTCTCCGCATTCTTCTTCCTCAGGGATATTTCTTTTAAGATAAAATGTTAGTGTTCTTGATATTTTTTCTGATATCACTGCCCCCCCTCCAAACCACAAGTTTTAGCAGCAAGGTCAAAGCATCTATCTCTAAAACAGGTTTGCATGAATGTGCCTAAAATATTATTTATGCTTATGCTCGTGGATGGGTCTAGCAGGAGAGCTTTCCTTAAAACAGTAATCTTGATGTTCATGAATAGGTTCTGGTTTTCTTTAAATGTGTAACCATTCACATTTTAGATTAAATTTGAACAATCTCCAATTCTTAACCAGTCTTAAAGATTTAGTAGTGCAAATAAAGACCCAGAAGCTCTAGTTTTTTCTCAAAGATATATAAAGGGAACAGAAATATGGCCCAGCATTATATAATGTTGCCACCACTCCAGAAAGAAAAGTGAGAGCGCCTTCCCCAGGTTTCCTGGCTATTTGCACGTGTCCTCCTGTCCCTCTTTGGTGGAAAGTCCCTTGTCCATTTTTCTTTATATATTTTGAATGTGACCTATATGTCAACTTCGTATGTTACAAATATTGTCTGCCACTCTGCCTTCTTTTTTAAAAAAAATATATTTTATTGATTTTTTACAGAGAGGAAGGGAGAGGGATAGAGAGTTAGAAACATCGATGGGAGAGAAACATAGATCAGCTGCCTTCTGCACACTCCCTACTGGGGATGTGCCTGCAACCGAGGTACATGCCCTTGGCCGGAATTGAACCTGGGACCTTTCAGTCCGCAGACCAATGCTCTATCCACTGAGCCAAACCGGTTAGGGCCTTTTTCACTCTCTTAATGGTGTCTTTTGATGAAGAGTAGTGCTTAATTTTAGTCTGTCTCAATTTATCATGATCACTTTTCTTATTTATGACTAATGCTTTTTGATTGTTTTATTTCAAAGTTATAAAGACATTTTTCTATGTTATCTTCTAGAAACCTTATTGTTTTACTTTTTATCTGCAATAAGAATGCAATTGGTATTTTTGTATGTGTTCTGAGTTAGGGGCTGTAATTATATAGATATATGGATGTCTAACTGATATAGGAGAGTTATTGTAAATAACCTTTCCTCACTGCTCTGTAGTGCTACCTTTGTCATAAAACAAATATCTACATATATATGTGATTCCTACTAGAGTCTATGCTCTTTCATTGGCTTGTCTATTCTTGTCCCAATACCACACTGTCTTAATTACTGTAGCTTTGTAATCTTGCTATCTGGTTAACTCATCCCATTACTAATATCTAAGTAAGTATGTCACCCCACTGTTTTTATTCTTTGCTCTTCTGTTTCAACATTGTCTTAGCCATTCTTGGTGCTTTGCATTTCCAAATGTTTTAGGAATAACATAAATTTTCTTCTGTTCTGTAGTATACTCACTCCCTAGGTGAACTCACCCAGTTTCATCTCTTTGGATATCCACAGACAATCTGTCAAACAATCCTTTAAAAATAATCCAGAATCTGACAACTGCTACCAACCTGGTCTAAGTCACTGTTCATCTCTCATTGGTTTATTAAAGTAGTCTCCTGCCTGGTGTCCAAGCTTCCAACCTTGTGCCTATACAGTTTATTTTCAGTGGTAGAGAGATATTTTAAAGTAAAATCTTATAATGTCACTCTTCTGCTCAAATCCCACCTCACTCAAGAGTGAATTCCAAAGTCCTTAACAGTGGCCTACATGTCTGGCCACACTATTGCTCAGTCCTGGCCACAATAACCTCCTGTGCTGAGCAGAGCTCTGCCTTGGGGTTAGCACTTGGTTGGCTCCTTTTATTTATCCCCTCTCCACCCCCCCCCCGCCCCTTATAACCCTTCCCTGAGAAAAGCTGTATGGCATTTAAAGTATAGCCCTGGCCAGTATTTCAGTTTGTTTTGTGCACACAGTAGCTATTCTAAGACCAGTGCTGAAAAGATTTCAGTCATGATTGGTATTACAAGTTGAAACTATAGCCCTGGCCAGGGTGTCGGCCCTCAGACTGAATGGTTGCAGGTTTGATTCCTGTCAAGGGCACGTGCCTGGATTGCAGGCTCCATCCTGGCCAGTCAGAGCACATGCTGGAGGCAACCAATCGACGTGTCTCTCTCACATGATGTTTCTCTCTGTCAATATCCTCCCTTCATTCTCTTTAAGGATCAATAGAGAAAATATCCTCAGTGAGAATTAAAAAAAAACACCCCAAAACAAACAAAAAACATGCCTAGTTGTTTAAAAGAATAAGTGGTTTTAGTAGAAATTATATTTATTATGGAAACATTATCAAAGAGAATAATATAGAAATATAAACTAGCAGATCCACTGACCAGAAATAATCAGTTATAACATTTGATGATCCAAATATATTTTTCTATATTATTAGTAGGGAATGAGATTGACACAAAAAATATATAAAAATGAGATCATAAAATATATAAAATCTCTATATATAAAAGGCTAATATGCTAAGTGTCCACCATCCAACTGGTCACTATGATGCACACTGACCACCAGGGGACAGATACTCAATGCAGGAGCTGCTGAGCTACAGTAACTTGGCAGTGGCGGTTCTCGGGTGACACACCCAGAAACCAGAGAGGAGGGAGCCTGATTCCTTGCAGGGCCATGCGATTCTACCTTCGGCAGTGGATTATGTTGTTCCTGGGGCACTGTCGGCCCTGAATCTGGTTTACTGCGCACTTGCGTTTGTGTTCCATACCCTGTATGACAGCAACTTTGCAGAGTGCTCTCTCGCACTCTGGGACCCCTCGAGGGATGTCGGAGAGCCAGTTTTGGCCTGATCCCCGCAGGGCAGGCTGAGGGACCCCATCTGCCAGAGGGACCCCGCTCACTCGGCAGATACCAGGAGGGTCCGCAGGAGGTTGGCTCCAGGGCATGTCCGGTCCATCTCATCCAGTCCTGCCCCACTGGCCACCTTCTAATTAATTTCCTTTCAATGTGCATGAATCGTGCACTGGGTCACTAGTTTAAAATAAAAAGCCTAACTTACATTTTATTAAATTTAACAGATAAATAAAACTCAAGGAATACATAAAATTTTACTTGTACAGTAGAAATGTCAATGCCTAAATGAATCCTTTAATTTTCAGAAAAGAATTATAAAAGGTTGGTGTTTCAACTCTAAACTACATGTCTTTCTACTAATAAAGATAAAATTTGCCCTGATGCTTCCTTCCATCCCCCACCAGATTTTCATTAATTATAATTTTTTAATCAAGATGTATAACACATTCTAATATACAATATTAATACTATGGAAACTTTTAAAGGCATGGAATGACTGATGAATTCAACTAAAAATAAACATAAAAACCCATACTGACAAGTTTTACATACAATCTTTTTAAGGCAGCATAAATGTCTATTGCTGCAAATGTGCTATTCAGCCAACCTGACAAATGCGATATTTTGCTGTTTACTTGACTGCATTCACGTGCTAGTTGGGAACGTGAAATGCATTTCCAAGTTGAATTTCATGAAGTACTATAGAGTATGTTGTAATAAAATCCAGACATTCCTTCCACTACATTCCTTTCCTCTAATATTTCTGTTGTAATTTAACCTAAAAAGACCAACCAAGTTTTCTGGAAAGACTGCTTCTTTATAGATCACTCATGTTGCTTATTACTAAGCTTCAGATATTTTCTAGGTACTCAAATGTCCTAGTGTTAATATCAAATCACTGAAAACCAAACTAAGGATATTTTACAATTTTTGTTTCCTTGTTTTAAAATGGTAACAATATTTGGCTGCTCAATTCTGTGATATTTTTGTGACACTACTACTTCTCAAAAAAAAAATCATCACCACGTTTTCTATTGTGTAATCTCTAGTGTAATGGTTTAAACCCCTTCTAATCACCTGGGGACCTTTTAAAATAAGGATGTGCAGGCCCCACCTAAGATTAAGCCAGAATCTTTGGGAATGGGGTCTGAGAAAGGTGTTCTAAGTCTACGGCCATCCCACCCTGAACGCGCCCGATCTCGTCTGATCTCGGAAGCTAAGCAGGGTCGGGCCTGGTTAGTACTTGGATGGGAGAAAGGTGTTCTAAAAGCATTTAAATACAGTAGAGTGCTTTATGAACGCTTAATTCTAAATGAGACTCTGAAGCATCTCTGAAATAGATACTCTTAATTTATCATGTGTTCAGTTGTAGTGAAAACAACAGTATTAAGACTCTTAAGAGATGAAAGTTACCACTTAATCAACTATATTTCTCAAATTAAACAGTAGTAATAATTTCCCACATTTGTAAAGCTATATAGAACTGCTTTTCTGGTTCAAAGGTGTAATTTTAAAGTACCCCATCATATAAAATTACTTCATAATGGGTGAATAAGGTTAGGAAATTTTGTCTGTTTAGTGGGAAGTTTTAGGATTAGTTTGAGGAATTAAAGGTTAGCAAAACATAAGACTCTGACAAAACAATAATGAAACATGAATCTGTATAGCAGTAAAAGGAATAAGTGGTCACTGACTTCAGAGTCCATTTACAAATGGACCATTCTTTTGTTTTCCTCAAACTAGAAATCTCTGAAATATTAATGTTTATTGCATGTAATATTATTATATTTAAGATCTTTTTTTCTTGAATAATTGGTGTTTATTGCATGTAACACTATGATATTTAAGATCATTTTTCTTGAAATGTTAATGTAAAAGAAAAAAAGAAATCTCTATAGACAGAACTGGAAATCTAGCTAATGTCTCACAATCATGTTCCTGAGGCACTGCAAGGCTCTGAATGTCCATCTCTACTGACTAAGGAATGACAAAGGAGCAGGGACAGCCTACACAGGCCAAATCAATCCTGGCCATCAGTGGGTGACAGATGTCTTAGCCAGACCACCCCACAGCAATGCTGACCACATGGAAAACACAAAACTCTCTATTTTCCATTTTCCTCCTCTTATATAAATGATGCTCAGCATGCATCAGGAATCAGAGCTACATATTAGCATAAATGTCACGATTAGACATTATCTCCCACTGTAGGTTCAAACCCATCCCAGATTCTAGGACTAATGTCACCTATGCAATAGTGGGGAATTGCTTTGAAATACATAACCTAAAAGTTAAATTATTCTTATCTGCGCATTTGGGAATTTCAAGCAATGTAATATTTTTCATCAGCTAAACTACAAAATGGACAACAACATCATTTAAGAATGCAAAGCAGACATTACGATTCAGCATTACTACTCTGATTCAAACCAACATCAGTTCTCAGGTAGATTCAGCTGCCTCCTAACTGGTCTCTCTGCTTCCACCCTTGTCCCACTAGTCCAGCGATGGCGAACCTTTTGAGCTCGGCGTGTCAGCGTTTTGAAAAACCCTAATTTACTCTGGTGCCATGTCACATATAGAAATTTTTTGATATTTGCAACCATAGTAAAACAAAGACTTATATTTTTGATATTTACTTTATATATTTAAATGCCATTTAACAAAGAAAAATCAACCAAAAAAATGAGTTCGCCATCACTGCACTAGTTATAGGTTCGCCATCACTGCACTAGTCTGTTTTCAGAGCAACCAGGTCTGTCTTAAATTGGAAGTCTCCATTAATTTATACAATTTCTAAGACACTGAGTTTTTTATAGCAATATCCCACATAACAAATGGATAGATAAGAAAACTACCATTATCTGAAGATAACTAGGGAAAGAAAAAGAGAGAGAAAGCTAAGTGCCATCTGTATAGCTACTTCTAAAACCTCAAAAATCCTTTGGGTAAATAAGAAACTGGACATACTTCACTGGACACATACCAGCTTTGAGACAAGCCTGCCTGGTGATTTCACACAGGTTCTGGCCTTCTGTTCACATTCTCTTCGTGACAGGTGCAGCCCCTTGCCTCCCTCCATCTGGGGCCTGGCTGAGCACTAAAAACTGGCCTCTACAACAGCAAGAAGCATATGGGCTGGGGCAGGGGCAGCATCTCCTTTCTGTTGCTATCTGCTCCCTGTTGTCTTAGCTTGTCCCTTTAGTTACTGTAAATATCTTGGTCTTCACTCCCTGCAGGTGTTAAGCATCTTTTAAATGTAACAGCTGACATAAATATGACACATACTTCTAAATTATGAAGCATAATGAAGTGAATCAGTCATCTGACTTCAAAGTAGAATAGCACCAATACCATTATTCCAGAACCCTTTCCTACTTCCTCAGAGATAACCCCTATCATAAAATTTGTGTTCATCATTCTCTTTTCTTTCTTGAAAAGTAGATTTTCCTTATGTTTATATATATCTAAATTACATAATGCTTAGTTTTACCTATGCTGGGGCCTTTAAAATGATATCATATGAAATGCAATCATATCTTGCTTGTTTGTTTGTTTTTTAAAAAAACAAAAACCACCACCAACAAATAAACACTATACAGCCCAGCCAGTGTGACTCAGTGGGTGAGCGTCCACCCATGAATGAGGTTGCCGGCTTAATCCCCAGTGGGGACATGCAGGAGGCAGCCGATTGACGATTCTCTTTCATCATTGATGCTTCTCTCTTTTTAAAAAAATATATTTTTATTGATTTCAGAGAAGAAGGGAGAGGGTGAGAAAGATAGAAACATCAATGATGAGAGAGAATCATTGATTGGCTACCTCCTGCATGCCCTTCACAGGGTATCGAGCCTGCAACCTGGGCATATGCCCTAACTGGGAATCGAACCGTGACCTCCTGGTGAATGGGTTAATGTTCATCCACGCCGGCTGGGCATCATTAATGTTTCTAACACTCTCTCTCTCTCTGAAGTCAATATAAACATATTTAAAAAAAACAAAAAACACAAACACAATTGCCCTAGCTGGTTTGGCTCAGTGGATAGAGCTTTGGCCTGCGGACTGAAGGGTCCCAGGTTCGATTCTGGTTAAGGGCAAATGCCTGGGTTTCGGGCTCAGTCCACAGTGAGGGGCGTGCGGGAGGTAGCCAATCAATGATTCTCATTGATGTTTCTATCTCTCTCTGAAATCAATAAAAACATATATTTAAAAAAACACACAACAATTTTCCTATCATTTATCCATGCTAATGCTTGTGTTATTTCATTCAGTTTTACTCTATTATGTAAATATACCAACATTTATTTACCCGTTCTCTACTCCATGTGAATTAGTATTCTCGGTAGATTTTTGCTGTAAGAACTTTACTATAAATATCCTTGCAAATGTCTCCTGGTGCATGTGCCTAATTCTACCTAGTTGTGAAACTGCTGGGTTATTGGGTATGTGAATGATGAATATCTGTAAGTTAGGGCTGAATTGTTTTCTAAAGCAGTTACAGCCTCTTACTCTCCGATAGTTTTTTTTTTAAAGATGCTGTTGTTTTACCCATCTTTGTCAACACATGGTATTTTCAGACTTTGTAACTTTTGCAATCTAGAAGGTGTGACATAGAATTTCCATGTAGTCTTAATTGACAGTTCTCTGAAAACTAATAAGTTTTTTGTATCTTTTCCTATGCTGTTTGCAATGGTTTCCTCTTTTAAGATATGCCTGGTTCACTGGCCCATTTTTCTTTAGATTGCCTATTTTTAAAAACTGAGTAAACTGAGTTTAAAGTATTGCTTTTATCTCCCGACTACCATACTTTGTTAGTTATGTATGTTACCAAACTGTCTGCATTTTTTACCATCATTGGGCCACAATTCTAGTGCTAGCTTCCTCCGTACTCCACCACCCCCCTCACCCCCCAGTCTCAAAACCATTGAGGAATACAGAAAAATAGCAATATGAGTTTCTAAAGAATTTTTAAAACTTTATAGCCTGAAAGTGATATTTTAAATAATTAGGTATTTTCATATAGATTGGCAAAGATAAAATTATTGTCAGGGATGGTTAATGTAGTGGATATTTAACTACCACTGTTGAGAATGCAAACTGAATCCTGATGGGATGGTGATATCTGAGTTTATACATTTGACAAACATTTAACAAAACTCATTAAAATTATATGTAAATTCTATCAATAAAACTGATTTAAAATGTAAAAAATAAGTATAAATTATAAGTATAAATTATAACATAGTGGTTGATGTCTGGTTCTAGAGCTAGATTGATACTTAGGTCTGCCATTTAGTAAGCTATGTGACCACCTTAGCTGGGCAAGTTATTTTACATCTCTAAGCTTTGCATTACTCAATGGCAAATGGGGATAACAGCAGAATCTATATTATTAGGGCTGTTGTAAGATATAAACAAATTAGTTTAAAAGTGCTTGGAATAATGCTTATTACAAAATAAACATCAGATATACAATAGGCTACATTTATCAATCATTTCCTATATGATTTATTATAGGTCTGAAAAATTCTTCTCTACCAAATCATAATCATGATGATATTCTCCTATCTTTTCTTTTAAAAGTTTAAATGTTTTAGTTTTCACATTTAGGCAGGTAATCTGTTTATCATTAGTTTTAAGTTTTCTGTAAAGTAAGGATGTAATTTCATTCTTTTTTTCTGAGAGATAACCAAGTTTCACAACATTATTAAATTATCCATCCTTTTCTACTGGTTTTGAATACTACTTTTGTCATATCAGATTTCCATATATAACTACATTAGTTTCTGGATTCTTTTAAAAAAAAATATTTGATAGGTTCTATTAAGTCTATCGTCAAGCACCGCACTAATACCACTACATTGGCTTAATTAAAACAACATTAAAATAAATCTTGATATGTAAATCTTCCTTCCTTTGTCTTATTGATACCTGAGCTTTTGCTTTTTCCTATGAACTACAGATAATTAGCCTATCAGGTTCCTTAAAAGCAAAAATAACAAAAAATCTTTTGGGAATTTCAGTGAATTAATAGATCTATTTGGGGGAAAATGATAATCATAAACTAATATTAATCCATTAATATAAGCTATACATTTATTAAGATCTTTTATCTTTCAATCATTATTTATACCTTTCGTTATACTGTAGTTTTTATTCCCAGTGTTACAGTCTGTCTCTTAACAGAAGAATATAATCTGTTTACATTTATTGTCATGACTGATATATATGAACCCATTTCTAGCATTTTTTTGTCCATATGTCCCTCACCTACTGCCCCCTTTATTTTAGTCTTTTATGCCCCTTTGACCTCCTCTTTTCTCTACTGGGTTGAAACTATAGATTATACTTATAACATTTTAAGTTATTATATCTCTGTACATGACAGACTGTATCACTCTTTCCTCACCTTTACTGAAATAAAGGGAAAGAAGAGTAAAACTAGAAAAAAGGGGAAGAAAGTATAAGAGAGAGGACAAGAGACAGTGAGGACATACTTTGAAGTGGAGCGGAAATGAATTCTTCAAAGGAAGAAATGGAATGTTTTTATTCTTAATATAGTTCCTCCCATCACATACTTACCGTGCATCTAGGCAGTGTTATTTTTAGTTAACAGGTTACTTAATAACCTGTTATCATTAGCATTTCCCTTCTATTTCTGGGTCATTTGAGGTAATCAGGGCATCTTTTTATACCTATTACTCTTAAAATGGTTTCCTGCTTATGTTTTACTGACCTTAGTTATAGTGAGATTGGTTGGTGCCCCCAATAGAAAACAGGACCACAGGCACAAAGCAGTGGAGAAGCAATTGTGGCAATAATGATACCCATTAGGCAAATATCACCAGTTTGTTTTCTTCTATTCCCATATCTGTGCTTTCTTTAAGTTAACACTCAAGAATGTCTACTGCTCATTGTTCCTGTGGGCCTCAAATGTTAAACAAGGAAAGGAAGCCAGTTTATCCACTTTACAGTTTTGGTTTTGGTGAAAGTGCATTTCAAATTTTAAGAGCCCTAAAGATTAGTGATTACAGTTTGATGATGAAAGAGTGTCACATTAGCAGAATTTTTAGAATATAATCTATTCAGTGCTTTACATATTCATGATGTTTTTTGTATAAAATGCCAAATAATGTCATTTATTAATTGCTGATATTTACATAATATAAGGTTAATGTATTCACTTATTTAAATATCTGCCTTATTTAATACAAAATACTTCGCAGTAATTTATCTATGATTCTCCATAGGAAGCACACAAGCAATAATAGTCAAGATCTTCAACTAGGCTCGACTCTCTCTTTCATGCTTCCAGGGATGGAGAACATACTGCTCTCATGAAGTTGACTCAGTCTCATTGTTGAACAACTCTAGGTGTTAGAAAGTTTTCCCATATTTATTGAATAAAATCATCTTCCCTATAACATTTACCTACTGCTCTAGCCTCGCATTTCACAGTAGGAGAAAAATCAGTACTCCCCTCCCCACATAACAATTCAAATTATATTAAGACAGTTCTTTTGTTAGCCTTTTTTCTTGTTTTTCTAATTCAATTCCTAAAACTACTTCTTGGAATCCACTGGTTTTCCTCAGATATGTAAAAGAGATGGTTATGTGTTGAATTGTGTTTGCCCAAAAAGGATATGTTGGGGGTGGGGAGTGGGGAGAGGAGATATGTTAAAATTGTAACCCCCACTACTTCAGAATGTGATCTTATCTGGAGACAGGGTCTTTACAGAAGTAATCCCGTTAAAATGAGGTAACTGGGGTGGGCTCTAATCCAATATAACTTGTGTCCTTATAAAAATGGGAAATTTGGACACAGACATACAGAAAAGGAGTCTTCCATTTGCAAGATGAAGGCAGAGATCAGGATGATGCAACTACAAGCCAAGGAATACACAAATGGCCAGCAAACCACCAGAAGCGAGCAGAGACATGAACACATTCTCCCTCAGAGCCCTCAAAAGGAACCCTATCGACGCTTTCATCTTGGACTTTTAGCCTCCAGAACTGTGAGATAATACATTTCTGTTGCTTAAGCCACCCAGTTTGTTATACCAGCAAACTAATACATTTCCCAGAAATGTGACATGATAAAAGGCTAAGGAAATTTTCCACAGCAGAAAGTTTGGTTTTATTTATGGGTGAGAATAATTCTTTTCTAAAATGTACACATCAAAACTTAAAAATATTAATGCTCTCAGCAATAATATAATTTGAATACATCCTGAAATTACGTTTTGAATTATTGGCCAGTACAAACATATAATGTTTAGATTTTTCCTGAGTTTTGCTTTCATGATTTCCTTGGTAGCTCTGCTTTTGCTGAATTGATGACACTGTTAATAGCAAGGAAAGCAATACACTGGTAGGTAACCTTTGGCTATGTATTCAAATTCAAGCATCCTAACAACTTCTAGGACCAGAAAATTATAACTTGTAAACCACATTTCACTTGTAAATTTAGAAAATAAGGAATATCGGTGCTGATGTACAGATACGTGATTATAAAAATTGTTTTCAAAGTGTACGGTATCAGCAATTTTCATCAATTGTGGGAAATTCTCTGTAATACTGACAGAAATTAATTTTGAAATAGTAAAAAAAAAATATGACAGATCAGAAACATTCATATAGAAAATTCTTAAGTGAGAGATATCCCAAGACACTCATGAGTTCCCAAATATCATTATAGCCTATAATTTCTCCCATAGAGTATACAGAAGCAGCAAATAGTAAACAACTAAGTCATTTTCAGATGGGAATACCAAGCAGAATGTCTTTTGTAGGTGATCGCTGCAATAGAACTTCCTGCAATGATGGAAATGTTCTATTTCTGTGCTGTCCAATAAGGTAACCACTAAGCTTGAGTGGCTATTGAACACTTGAAATCTGGCTAGTGTGATTGAGGAAGTTAATTTAAAATTTACTTAATTTACATTTCAATAGCCACATGGGAGTGGTGGTTTCCACATTGAGCAGCACAGATTCAGGCTCATTCCCTCCCATATATATTTTTCATCCCTTTTTACTTAGCACAGTGGTTCTCAACCAGTGGCAATTCTGCACACTAGGTGACATATGGCAGTATCTGGAGACATTTTTGGCTGTCATAATGGCGGGGGGGGGGGGGGGGGGCGGGGCTGGCATCTTTGGAGTAGGGGACAGGGATGCTGCTAAACATCTTACAATGCATAGGACAGACCCCCCCTCCCCTGGCCCCCACCCCAAACACACACCCAGAGAGAATTATCCAGTCCAAAATGTCCATAGTGCTACATTAAAAAAACACTGACATAGCTCTAGCTGGTTTTGCTCCGTGGTTAGAGCTTCCATCTGCAAACTGAAGGGTCTGGATTCGATTCTGTTCGAGGGCAGGTACCTCGGTTGTGAGCTCAATCCCTGGCCCAGTTGGGGTGCATGTGGGAGGCAACCAATCAATGTGTCTCTCTCACAAATATGTTTTTCCCCCTCCCTTCCACTCTCTCTAAAAAAATCAATGGAAAAAATATCCTCAGATGAGGATTAACCAAAAAACAAAAACAAAAAACCCCACCACACACACACACACACACACACACACACACACAAAACTTGACATATTTAAAGGATCTTCAAATAAAATTAAAGATACTTTGAATACCATTATGAATGGCTGTATAATATTCTAACATTAGCTAGCCTGCTCTTTATTTAAAACTAGAGGCCTGGTGCATGAAATTTGTGCAGGGGGGTGGGTAGCCTCAGCCCAGCCTGCACCCTCTCCAATCCGGGACATCCCTCTCACAAACCAGGACCACTGGCTCCTAACTGCTCACTTGCCTGCCAGCCTGGTCGCCCCCAACTGCACCCCCTGCCAACCTGGTCACCCCTAACTGCCCTCCTGCCAGCCTGGTTGCCCCCAACTGCCCCTCTCTGCCAGCCTGGTTGCCCAGAACTTCCTCCCCTGCAGGCCTGGTCACCCCACACAGCCTGTCGCTCAGTCGTTTGGTCGTCCCTCACTAACCCTCCTGCCGGACTTGTCGCCCTATTCAGCCTGTTCAGTTTTCCATTCTGTTGTTTTGGATGTGACGGTCCCTGGCTCTTTATAGACTAGAGGCCTGGTGCACGAAATTCATGCAAGGGGCTCGGCCCCCACCACCACCACCACCATGTCCAGGGGCCTCTGCCTTGGCGGCTGCCTCTGCCTCAGCCCTCACAGCCCCAGCTTTGTCCGGAAGGACATCTGAAAGGACATCTGGTCTAATTAGCATATTACACTTTTATTATTATAGATAAGTTTTAGCCACTGTTCAATAATTCCATCCCAACTGCTACTGTTTTCTCTGTCCACAGTATCTTAGTGAGTATGACATCTGTCCTGATTTTCAGTCATAGTAGCCTTTATAAAGTTAACATGATTGATGGGTAAATTTACTTCAATAATAGGTATACTTAAACCCTTAACAGACAGTTTTGTAAACATAAGACATTTCTAACAGAATAATTTGTACCTTTAACTTCTCATTTAACTTAAAAAATGTACGAAAGGGGAAGTTAATGCAAATGTACAACCAATGACATAATGGCTCTGGCCTGGTAGTTCGGTTGGTTAGAGCATTGTCCCTGCACAAGGTTTTGGGTTCGATATTGAATAAGAACACATACAACAATTAACCAATAAATGCATAAGTAAGTGGAACAACAGATCGATGTTTCTTCCCCCCCTTCCTCTATCTTAAAAAATCAATAAAAAACACAGACCCAGCAGTAATCTTTTTCCATGTGACAATCAAAACAGTCATGTCATATTTATTTTAAGATATTGAAATTAGCCATTTATGACATTATTATTGTAATATACCATTTTTGAACATTTAAATCTATACTGAAAGTAGACAATATAAATATCACCACCCTAAAAGGGTTCAAAAATCCAGCAGAAAAAGAAATAGTTAATATAGCAGATGTAACAAAAAAATGGGCAAAAGCCAATTATTTCTGAAAAGGCTAATAAAGAAATCTTGTTGGAAGTTCTGGCCTATGCAATGAAAATAAGACCCAACAGTTTAGGATGTGTCTTCTGTCTTAATGAAGGAAGACAGAAAAGATGAACTCTTATAGCTCATTCACAACAAATTGTATTTTTAAGATTTTAACTTTTTCAGTTTCCTTGAAAACATCATTTCTACCTACCTTATTTATAACTATCTAAGAGCAATTTCAGTAAGTACACTATTCTTAGATACAGCTCATGAACATTTAAGCTATTCCCATAATGGATCTCATCAAAACTGGTAAACAAAGATAAAATCTACCTTAACCTAACTGAAATATATTTTAGCCATCATTGAGATTTTACAACCATTTAAAAATACTGAAAGCACATATAAAAGAAGAAATATATCACTTATAAATTGTGACTGCCCTCAAACTTCCACTAGGATTTAAAAATAAGGTATTTTTAATTCCATAATAATCTTAACTAACACACACACAAAGGGTAGAAGCAGGGTGCTATTATAACAATACATTTAAGAGGTGATGTTGGCTTGCACTAAAGTAATGTAAGTAAAGGTGGTGAGAAGTGGGTGGATCCCGGGTATATTTTGAAGGTGGAGTCAACAAGATTTGCTGTAGGATTAAGTGTAGGGAATGAGAGAAAAAGAGGAATAGAGATAATCCCAAGGTTTTAGGCCTGAGCTATCTGGAAGGACTCAGTTGTAATTAATTGAGCTGACGCAGGCTGCTGAGGAGCCAGATGGGGAAGGAAATTCAGGAGCTCAGTTTTGGATATCTTAAGTTCAAGATGACTGTCAAAGGTTTCCAAGTGGAGTTAAGTCGGCAGTTGAAAATATATATGATCATGAGTTCAGCAGAGAGGTCTGGATTGAAGATGTAAATTAATGAGCATCCTTATAGGAATGTAGATAGAAAAGACAAAAGATCTAAGAACTGAGCCCTGGACACACCAACTTAAAGAAGTTCGGGTGGTGTGTGTGTGTGTGTGTGTGTGTGTGTATGTGAGGGCGGGGGGATGTGGCAAGGAAGACTAAGAAGGGAGTAGCCAGTGAGTTATGAAGAAAAAAGAAAGCAAGGGAAAGTACTTCAAGGAGAGAGTGAGCAACTGTATCAGAAGCTGCTAAGTCAGATGAGGACCAAACCACTTGGCCATGTGGAGGTCACTGCTGACCTAGAGCAAGGCAATTTCTATCAAGTGATTGGTGGCAAAGCCTAAATGGTATGGGTTTCAGAGTGACCCAAAAAAAGAGGATGTGGAGAAAGTTTGTCTGTAGGCCGTTCTTTTGTGGAGTTTTTGCTTTGAAGAATGAGAGACAAATGGTAATGAGGTGAAAAGTATTAACAGAATGAGTTTTTGCTGCTGTTTTAAGATGGGAGAAATAATAGCATGTTTGAATGCTGACAAGAATGATCTGGCAGAGGGAAAACAGATGATGCTGGAAAGATGGGGGGAAATTGCCGGAGTATGGTTTTCAAGGTGTGTAATTTAGACTCTAAAGGCACCCATTAAATATAATTGAAAAGAATCAATTAAAGAAAGAGGATTGATGTTTTACTAGTATTGCCAGATAATAAAATTGTAAAACAAAGATAAAAATGTTACTAATGTAAAAAGCTAAATACTGACGTGTAAAAAAGGAAGTCTCCAAATTCATCCAGTTCTATATGAAAAAGTAGTACTTATCAAATGGAGCAATTGATAGTTTATATTTAGAAGTGAAAAGTCACGAAGTAAAATATGAACAAGTTGAACTGCATTAAAACTGGACTCCCTTTACAACTAAAAATAAAATATCTGAAGAGAAGTATAATTAGATTGAGAAACAATATTTGCCTCAAGTATGACTTAAGGTTAATTTCTTTATTATGTAAGGTGTGCCAACAAGTAAATTACCAAGTAATTAAGAGAGAAATGGGTAAAGTACATACAGACGATTTGCACTATGGGAGATATAATCTATCCTATATAATAAAAGCCTAATATGCAAATTGTCCCCTCCACCGGGAGTTCAACCAGGAGTCCGACCAGGGGGAGGGGCCAGCAGAAGTGGCAGTGGCAGGCGGCTGGCAGAAGGGTCTCTCCAGCCGGCAGCCGCTAGGGACCCGACCTGTGCACGAATTTCATGCACTAGGCCTCTTGTGTGTGTGTGTGTGTGTGTGTGTGTGTGTGTGTATATAAAATAGAGAAATATGCTAATTAACCGGGACACTGTAACCGGTCAACCAGACAAGAGGAGGCTGCACACACAGCACTGGGGGGTAGGGCAGCAGGGGCCTCCGCAAGCCTGCGCTGGGGGAGGGCCTGATCAGCAGCGGCGGAGGCTGCTTCAATGGCCAGGGAGGGAGTCAGGCCAGACCAGAGGGTGGGAGGCACTGCACAATTTTGAATCATGCTGGGCTCCTAGTTAATAAACATTAGGACCTTGTTAATAACGCAAATGCATAAGAAACCAATGAGATTCATTATACTTAGTAAGAAAGTACATAAAAAAAGTCAAACTCCCCCATCTCTGGTTACCCTGTGATAAAGATATTACTCATGCATTCTTGGTGGCAATGTAAAATATTAATATCCTTTTGGAAAGTAATTTGGCAATTCATATCAATTGTCATAAAAGTATTCATAGCCTTTGACTCAGATATACTCCTCTTGGATATTTACCCTAAGGCAGTGGTTCTCAACCTTCTGGCCCTTTAAATACAGTTCCTCATGTTGTGACCCAACCATAAAATTATTTTCGTTGCTACTTCATAACTGTAATGTTGCTGCTGTTATGAATCGTAATGTAAATATCTGATATGCAGGATGGTCTTAGGTGACCCCCGTGAAAGGGTCGTTAGGCCGCCAAAGGGGTCGTGGCCCACAGGTTGAGAACTGCTGCCCTAAGGAAATACATAAAAAGAAAAAGTATATATAAATGATGTCCATTTTAGCATTATAACTTTATTGAGGCATTACTTAATAATGAAATATTAGAAATTATCTAAAAATAAAATTAAAAATAGATGGCTATGAAAATTATGCATACTGGCCTAGATCAAATAGAAAAATAAGATTTCAGAGCAACACAGAAAATGCTTACAGTTTAAAAAATATTGAATAGAAATTTTTTTTTACCCTATTCTAATTAGACAAAGAAATTGAAAGACAAAGGTAAATTGAAAGCCCAGCCAGTGTGGTTCAGCAGTTGAGCGTTGACTCAGGAATCAAGAGGTCACTGATTGGATTCCCGGTCAGGGCACATGCTTGATCCTGTGATGTTTCTCTCTCATCGATGTTTCTGTCTATTCCTCTTCCTTCCTCTCTCTCTAAAAATCAGTAAAAATATTAAAAAATGTAAATTGAAAAGTTTAAACGTTCAGTATGCTGGGAATGGCAGGGAACATATTTGTTCTTGCTCTGATAACAAGTACTAATATTTAGTAAATATCTACCATGTGCACAATGCTGGATTATGGACATTTTATGTGCAAATGCATTTAATTCTATGGAGTATGTTATAGCCAAGAACGGCAGAGCTGATTTTAATTCAGGCAGTCTGTCTTTAGTCCTGACGTTAACCACAAATTAAGAAAAGTTAGAAAAGTGGGATTTCCCTCAATCTGTAACAATCATGTTTCAAAAGGTAGGGCACGGGCATTAGGTATGAATGTAATATTATTTGGTAATCTCAGATTACTATAACCTTAATAATTGCCAACTAACCTTTGAATCTTGTCTGTAAAGTTCAAGTAAGTTGATTTTAATGAAAAATCCTCTCGCACCGTCACAGAATGCAAGAGCTATGCAAGAGTTTGGAGATTACCAGATCAGATCCTTTATCTCAAGCGAGACAGAGACTGAGGGCTATAAGCAGTAAGAGGCTGACTCAGTGTCATTCAGCTGATTTAATATAACCCACATTAGTTATTAATTCCAGGTTTCTAAATGATAGCCCAATGATATTTCTTTCTATCTTACTTTGCTCTTACACACACACACACACACACCTATATATCATGTTTTAAATGTACCATAAATGTGAGATGCCACATTTGGTGTGTTTTAGTTGCACTGATTTAATCTTTACAACAGTTTTAAAAAGGTAAATATGGTAACCTTTTTAAGACAAGCACACTGAAGCTCAGATGGACTGAGTATGTTTCCCAGGACCACAAAACTACTAGCTGGCATCCAGGTCTGATTCCAAGCCAGTGCTCTTCCCTGCAATGGTCTGCCGCCAGGTCTGGGGAGAAAGTGCTCATGCCCACAGGGAGCTCTGGTTACGGAGACTCCCTGCTTATGCCACCGGAGGTTCATGTTGTGATAACTGTCTGATTTTTCTTTAGGCTCAGGACCAGCTGGCTGTTCCACTGGGTTAGAAAGAATGTAAGTAAATTCTATCTCCTGCTGTAAAAACGGTTTCCAAGTTTGGGTAGATCCTGCGATTGATTTTTTGTGTCCTCATAATATTGATCAAGAGAAAAAGAAAAAATTCAGTGCATAGATATAGAGAAACTGAGGATCCCAGGGACAAAATATAAGAATGATGCTTTCCTTACCTGACAAGTGTGCGTTCTAATACGCTAACGGTTCAATGGCTCATGAAATAAATTTCTATGATCTTTCCTCTCTCACGTTTTTGCTTCCTTTCTTTTACGACACAATTTAAATTCTGTAGCTTCTGGCAACACAGGCCTAACCCTCTCTCCAGTTAGGGAGTTCTCTAAGTCTTCAGTGTCTCTCTCCTGTACAACCATCTCATACAACAAGGGAGAGAAATTCCCAAAGCAAAGCCATTGCTTCCTAATATAACCGATCAGTTCTTCCTCAAATTCCTTGAAAACAGGCCCCAGCTTAAATTTCCAGCTTTTCCTCTCCCCAGTCCCTCAAGTCCTCTGTAACTAATCCGGGCTTTCCCCTCCTCTGTGGTTTGGCTCACAGTGATGCCTTTATCTGGAATCCTTTTCTGTTTAATCTTTGGCTGTCTAAATTCAGTCTGTCCTTTAAGGCCCATCTCAAATGTAATCTCCCTTGCTTTTTCTGATTCTCCGAGATATAACTTCATTGTCTATCCGATATAACACAGGGTGTAACTCATAAGACTTGACATTCTGATCTGTACTGCAGGTATAGGGTACCTGAATTGTCAGTTCCATTAAGATCAACTGTGTTACTGACCTTTGTGTTACAGGTAGCATCTAGAAAAGGCATTCATATTCGTAGTCAACGATAAAAAAACGAAAGTATTATTTGAGTAATTCAAATGAAATCAATTGTGCTCCACTTTTTTTTTCTCTTTTAAATCAGTTAAATAACTGATCAAGGGAACCCAGAGAGTTTTTGTTTGTTTGTTTTCTTAAGGTACAGTTTCATAATGGGGCACTTGATTTTTTGGGTGCAGACACAACACTTGATAGACATCACTAGGTCGAAAAAGGTATGCTTGTATCATGTAAATGATACTCAAAGAGAGACCCAAACAGGCTAAAAAACAACCTGACAACAATCTGTGATATGCTTTTATTTCTCGAGTTTTAGTTTTGTACAGATGAACACAGGAAGCTGTGAAGTTTTAAAACTAGAAACTGTACCGAGGAAGGGCAAAGTGCATTAAGACAATCAACTGACAAATTTCAATGCTACTGCAAATCGGGTTGAATACGGCCACTCAGCTATTAATCCAACTCCCAAAGAAAATGAAGCGTTCTCCCTAGTGAGAAACAAAATTAAATATCTGGTAATGTTTTCTCCCACCTTCTAACGCTAATCAGAGAAGCCAGCGCCTCACGAAAACATTTCATAAAGATCAGGAGATAAGGACTCCTACAGAGATCATGAATAATAAATCCGCGGGTTCCTGGCTGAAACTACAGCATTGTTGTTTACTTTGTGACTTTTTTTTTGGTTTTTTTTTTTGAGGAGGAGAGGGGTAAAATGGAAAGGATGGGAGGAAATCAGTTTAAATTGTAGTCCAACGAATACCTTCACAGAATAAACACAACTCAAGCAAATTTTTTTTTTTAAGTGGACCTGTAGCACTTGGTAAAAACGCAAGAAAATGAACCGATAATCCGAACAAAGGCAACAGGCACCTGCAGCCTCTCACTTAGCAAATATTTCCGCCCAAACCACCAAATTCTAGAACCTGGGAGAGCAGGCGGGTGTCCCCATTCATTCGACCGGGAGCTCCTTTCTGCGTAAAACTGTACATCACGGGGCGACGGGGACCCTTCCCCGGGAGGCGAGCTGGGAGCGGTCGAGGGTTTTCCGACCAGTCTCTCCTCCTACCCACGTGACCGAGCGGCGATCAGCCGCGGAGACAGACGCCGCGACGCGCCCGCCTCGGGATACAAAGACGCGGTGCCGCCGGCGCATCCTGCGAGGCTCTCGGGGCCGGCCGCGCTCGGCGTCTGCGGAGCTTGCGTAGGGGCCGCCGCCAGGCGCGCCGCTCCCGGGCCGCAGGGCGGTGCCGCGCAGCGCGGGCAGACGGAGAGGGAGCGCGGAGCGCGCGCCGCCAGCCCTGCGCGCTTGCTCCTCCAGCTCCCCGGGAGCAGGGCCGCCGAGCCGCACGCGAGCCGGCCGCCGCCACCGCCACCGCCGCCGCCGGACCCTCGCCCGCCGCCGGGAGCCCAGCAGCGACGTGGACTCGGGTGAGGAGGCCGAGACCCCCAGCCCCGGGCAGGCCGAGGCCGGGCCAGCCCGCGCCCGCCTAGGCCCAGGCCTGCCCTTCCCTTCCGGGCCCCGGGGTTCTCCCACACCTCCCGCGGGCCTGGCGTGGGCCACGGGGCGCCGTGAGCAGCACTTACACCACGGCTCGGGAGATCATCCAGGACACCATCTTCCCGGAGGCCAGGACCCCACCTCCAGGGCGGTGGGCGCCGAGCGGAGCGGACCGGGCGGCCCACGGCAGGCCGCGCGCTCGCCGGCTCCTCGCGCTTCCCGGGGCCGCGCTGGTGCCCTCGGGAGCTGGGCCGGGGTGTGTGTGTGTGTGTGTGTGTGTGTGTGTGTGTGTGTGTTGTGCGCGCGCGGCGGCCCGAGTTGCAAGGCGGTCGATCCCTCGCCCGTCCCCGCCCGCCGGCCGATCCGCCGCGGAGCCACCGGCCCCGCCCCTGCGCTCCGCTGATAGGCGGCGGCGGCGGCGGCGCGTTGGCGGAGGCCAGGTCTGGGCGGCCGGGCCGGAGGTTTGGGTGGGTGAGTGGGTGGGCGAGGGGGACCCCGGCCCGAGGTGAGCGGTCTCGCGGCCGGGACCCTGCGCTCTCATCCCCCTCTTCCTCCTCTAGTCCCTGGGACGTCTACCCGGCGTGGAGGCGAGTCGTGGCGGGGGGCTGAGGACGGGGGCCTGCAGGTAGGGGTGTCAGCGCGTGTGTGAAAAAACAAAGTCGTAAGGAGCAGGAACTCCGCGTGACATTGACTCGCCTGGACCAGGCCGTGGATTCTGGAGAGGCAAGATGTCGAGGCGTGTTCAGCTACATCCGGTGTCCTCCCTGTTCCCTGAGTCCCGGCGCCCTGGGCAGCTTTAAAGGGCTGCGTTTTAAGGGGAAAGTAGGGCGGATACCTGCTCTGGCCCTGGGGTGTTCCAGGATCCTCGTGCCGTGCGTGGCGCAATGCAGGGGAGGGGCCGAGGAGGAAAGCATTGGATTTCGTGTTTGCAGCCGTGGGTGTAGTTTTGATGACGCTCTGCAGGGCCTCTTAGGGCACCTTTCCATCCCCAGATCTGCAAAGCCTGCCAGACATTCCAAGTAGAAGCTGGGCCTAGGACTCCTGACCTGTTCTGCTATTTCCAGCTGTCTGTTATTGGGGGGTGGCTGGCTTACTGGGTATACCTCGCAGTTCTCGCAGGTAGCATAATTCAGGAGGTAGAATTTTAAAACTTTTTTGGTGGCAGTACCAAATTGAGAAAATGACCTAAAAGTTTAGTCGTGTCTTTTTTTTTATTATTATTCTCAGCCAAGATAGGGAAAGATAATTCTAATATTTAGATGGTACAAAGAATAATGGATGATATGTGAGTCTCGAGTCTTTAATTAAAGTCCAAGAAAATATAATAGCTTATTTTGTGGCCATACTGTAATTTACTCTTTTTGTTCCTTAGTTTCCCCATAGTAAAAAGAAGCTAATAATACTGTAGCCTACCTCTTGCCTTTTAGGGGTGACATGAGGCAGTGCTAAATAACATGTTTAGGAAGTTCTCAAACTTGCTTGGAAGAAAATCAAAGACACATAAGATTAAGATTATCCTGAGTTCTCTTAAATTCCCAGGGGTTCAATAGATTTAGTAATATTTTGATTATTTAAGAAATGAGCTCAGAAGCTGTTTTATACTGTTATGTTGGGTTCTTTTTGTTTATTCATATTAAGAATGTATTTTAATTTGAGGGGTCTTGTTAATGAAAATTTGTACTTGTTCAGAATCTTATTTTTGGCCATTAGCATTATTTGGGGATCACGTGTGCCACATAAACACCAGTTTTCTGAAAAATCTTGTGCAATAAAAACACAAAATCATTTGAATGGCATTCAAATTTCTCCATGAACGGTCCTGAAATTTTTTTATAGCTTTAATCTTACTGTCTTCTCAACCCCTAATATACCCTTCCCTAGCTCTCTTCTCGGAGCCAAGTTGTATTTTCATGCTCAGTGACTTTTCTTTATTGATTTTCTCCCCATTCTCTGTCAGAATCCTTGTTTTGTTTTGTTTTTCCAGTGTCCTATGCTGTGAAGATGGCCTTGATTTTCCTCAGTAAGAATTATTCATATTTTTCCTAGGCTCCCATAATTTTTTACTTGAATTTCTATTTAATGCCTGTGCCAATCTGCTTTATATTATGGCTATATTTTACTGATGTCTAATCTACTGGATGGTAAAATGTCTGAGGACAGGTATGGTATATTAGGTATTTTCTGTTTTCCCAGTGTGTAGAATAGGGTAATTGCCCAATAAAAGTTTGAATAATATTAGTTACTCTCTGAAGTATCACAACTTGACAAAATTTCAGCCATGTATAGTGTAAGTCTCTTAAAGATCTAAGTCTTTCTTATCTTCTTAATTTGGGGGTCATCATTCTGAATATAAATTATTTCATTGCGTTGTAATATAGTAATGCCTTTAGGGGTTGGTGAGATATTTAGGATTGCTGGCTGCTCTCCGAAATGTCCCTGGGTTACTGTGTGTTCAATCTCATTTTGTATGCTCATTATATCTTCAGCCTCCTCCACATTCATGTTACTTTTGCTGCTCTCAATCTGGAATAGCCCTCTTATTCACATCTCAATATGCCATGTGTTGGAATCCACCTACACCCAAATTGTTATGTTGTTGAGTCGGCCTCTACACCCCAAAAAGCCTAGGTAGTGTTTATTCCCGTTTGATACTTCGGGAACTGAGGTTTAGATAACTCACTGCCAGTGACCTCATAGCTCAGAGGAAACAGAACTGGAACTGTAGTCCATGCTTCCTATGCGTTGTTTACATTATACTCTGATAGGTGAATTGTGTCAAGGCAGTGGTTCCAGTTGGGAGACATTTTTTGTTATTGCTGGGATGACAGGGGCTAATCAATAGCATTTAGTGGGTAGGGTTCAGGGATGCTATAGTTCTTTGCAGTGTGTGAGCTATCCTGAACAAAGAATGTCACAATGTTCTGCATGGTTTAGGAATATCCTGCCTGACATCTGTGTACTATTTGTAATTATGTGAACCTAGAACCTCCATTTTACATATACTAGTAAACTCCTGGTTTTAACTGAGACTGAACTTTCCATTGTTTATTTCCACATGCAACCCATGTGTGAAAGGAAGATTTATTTTCTTCTCAACTTGACCAAGAGTTGACAGTTTTGAAAAATTGCATCACAAACAACTTTGCATTTGTAGCTGTCACGTGTAGCTACTAATTACATTTATGTCTTCTAGTTCGGTTTTGTTTCAGGATTAACATTGGAATACATATTATCTTATTATAAATTATTTTCATTTCCCTCTTCCATTTATATTTTATTTAGGCTTTATGGATTTGTTTGAAGTTGTCTGTAGGAATATTGCTATTTCATGTCGGGGTGACAAAGCAGAAGTTGGAAAATACTTTTTGGAAGGGGGAAATCAAGTCTGATATGGTTGAGTATTGTTGGTCTAAACTAAGAGTAACTTCATCTGAGGAGGAACCTCTCATGAAAAGTACTTAGATTTTAGTAGTGGGTGTTTCTAATCTTTGTATTTTGGGGCTGTGCTTTGGATAATGGAGATGCACTAGTAGGTGGCCATTAAGTAAGTGCTTCATGGTGCAAGGCTAGGCTCTAGAGACAATGGAACAAAAGGAAATACATTACTTGCTGCCCAGAAGCTTTTAAAGTGTGGTCTCATTGGCATACTTGAGATCATTTCCTGTATTCAAGGTAAAAATTATTTGTTGAAACACTAAACATCATATACCACTGGTATTCATTTGTTGTGCTATGAAGTGCTTTCTTCATTGTGTTCTGCAAAGATGATTTTCGTTTGGTATTGAGTTGAATCATGGTGGGAGGTAGCAAGCATATTTAGGGCAAGAGGAGACGTATTTCTGCTACCAGTATCAATCTGTCTCCTGTTAAACGGGGATAATAATGTTATGTACATCAAATGCCAAGGGTTTTAAAACCTAAAGTAAGTAGACTGTATTAAGAGAATTGCTCTCTTTTTTACATCTTCACTTAACAGTGTTCCTGGGGGAGTATGTGGAATATGCATCTTCTACATGTTAAAGGAGTTCATTTATTAGGAAAAGAAAAGAGTGTGAAAGTACCTAGGTGAGTAGGTAGTGAGAGCAGAATTACAGGGCACAGAGATAGTATCTAATCTATGTAATTATTAATGAGTATGCTAATGAGACTAGATACTGGGTCACCTTCCCATTTTTATTGGAGGAGTATTTTCAAGTGCTTGAAAGTATTTTTATTGGAAAAAGGCTAAAATTACTAAATGAGTTTACCTTTAATAGTTGTTTAGAAGCTAGTGTGAGGAAGGCGATCTTAAAAAGAATGACTTACAAGACAAAACCTGTTCTTTTTACACCTGCCGCCAGATGAATATATCTTCTGTCTTAGCCAATCAGCATTATGGTATTATGGTTACCACAGAGATCACATTTGGCATCTGACATTGAAATCAAATTATAAAAGAAACTAGAGGGCTCGGTGCACAAATTCGTGCACCAGTGGAGTCCCTTGGCCTAGCCTGCGGGATGGGACCAAAACCAGCTTTCCGACATCCCCCGAGGGGTCTTAGATTGCGAGAGGATACAGGCCAGGCCGAGAGACCCCACCAGTGCATGATTGGGGCCGGGGAGGGATGCGGGAGGTTGGCCAGCTGGGGAGGGACTGCTAGAGGGTTCCAGGCCACGTCCAACCCATCTCGCTCAATCCCGATTGGCCGGACCCCAGCAGCAAGCTAACTTACTGGTTGGGGCATTTGCCTCCTGGTAGTCAGTGCATGTCATAGTGACTGGTCAACTGCCTCCTCCCTGGTGGTCAGTGCATGCCATAGCCAATGGTTGAGCAGCCTTAGCATATCATTAGCATATTACACTTTGATTGGTTGAACAGATGACCGGACACTTAGCTTATTAAGCTTTTATATAGAATAGTTTAGAAATAAACTATAATAATCAGATTGCAGAAAATAGAAAGATTAAATTCTGACTTAAGTATTTTACTACAGATATTAATAGAAAAATACAGCTATTAGCCAACAATGAAGAAAGCAGAATTCACCTGTGATGGCTGGATCTGTGGAACACACAGAGTAAGGAATCAAGCATATCTGAGGTTCTTACATATTTGAGGTAGTAGCTTTACTTGCAGCAATTAAAAGTTTTTCTCCCTCCAGGGTAAAAAAATGGTTTTGTGTTTGATTATATTAAATGGTAGAAATATGTAGTTTGAGACATATTTGAAACATTTGCACTATCCATTTAAAATAGACCAGATTAGTTCCCAGTTTTAAAATTTAGGTAGATTTATAATTCAGGTATTATTCTTATGGGGTTACAGTATAATTTACAGAAAGCTGCAATTTTATGTTTTTGAGTGCTAATTCAAAGCACATGGAATAAAATTTAAAAGGGTAAACAATGAAGTTTGTTGTCTTTTATTGCCTGTCTTCAGTTATCCAGTTCTCTTCAGAGGCTATTTGTATAACCACATTTTTTGGTTTGTTTTTTTTGCCAGAGTAATGTCTAGAAACAGATTCAAATATACGTATCTAGTATAAGATAAAGGTGGAAATTTAAATCAATTGGAACATAGTGGACTTATTAATAATTTTGTGACAGCTGAGCCAGCTATTTAATAAAAACTAAAGAAAAAGTAATTCCTGGTGGATAAGAAATGTAAGCGTAGAAACTAAAAGTGCTGTAAAAGTACAAAAAGAAATAGTAGGTGAAGGTAATCTTGGTAATGGAATGTCCTTTCAAAGCATGCCATAAAATCAGAAACCCAAAAGGTAAATTTCATAGACTTGATTATATAAGAATTTAAAATTCCTATGTTTCTAAAAACAATATAAATAAGATTTCAAGACAAATGACAAACTGGAAAAAATGCTTATAAAACCAGCATTTAAAAAATTTTTTAACTAGAGGCCCAGTGCATGAATTCATGCACGAGTGGGGTCCAGCCAGCCCGCCCCACTGGGGGCCCATTGGGCTGGGCTGTTGCGGGGGAGGGGCTGTGGGTGGTTGGCCAACCAGCCCCGCCCTCAATCGGGGTGTTGGGGGCTGATCGAGGGAGTTGGCCGGAGGGTGGGTGGTGATCAGGGCCCAGATCAGGCTGGTTGGCTCCCGCAGTGCGCGTCATAGCCACTAGTCGTTCTGGTCATTCTGGTCGTTCTGCCGTTACAGTTGCTGGGCTTATGTGTATATATAGATATAGATATAGATATAGATATAAATATAGATATATAGTTTTAATATATAAAGCATTCATAACAACCATTAATTAAAAATGTATCTCAAAACCCAGAATCTCTTCTTTTGGTAAGAAGGAGCTTAAGATTTGCCACTTTGTTTTAACAACAAGTAAAAAGCTGAACAAACTAAAGAAAACAACTCTTCTTAGATTCTTCAGAGAAGTGACGACACAGGGTAAACTGCTGCCCCCCAAATTGGAGAGACAGATAGGCAGAGAATCACAGTTTACCAGAGTAGAAACCTCTGAAGGAACTGTAACTGATGAATCTGAGACTCAGTGTAGATAACTCTGAGAGTTAAAAACTGCAAGAGAATCCAATAGGGCTTCCTACCCCCACCCCACACACTTTTGAGGGTTTTACCTTAAGGAGCTCTAGCAGGTACTCACTGTTAATATCAGAGAAAAATCCCCTTAAGCTTCTAGTGGCAGAGCTGGGAGAATAACTATTTTGAAATACATCCAAGCATTCTGCTTTTCTTAACAAGGTGCGTCCTCAGGAGAAACTTATATCATAGCCTAAACTAAGTCGGGAAAGGAAAATACTCAATACCAGCCAGCTCTAGCCTTCTACTTGGAGGAAGGGAAAAACCCAGTTTGAGCCACTCTTGCCATATATGTAGGGGAAGGGAAATACATAATTCTAACCTCCCCCAGCTATCCTGTTTCATGGAAAGGAAGTGGGGAGGTGGGGACTGAAACATTGGTGAAGCTCACAGTCTAGAGAGGTACAGGCTCACTGAAAGACAGACCTAATCACAGAACTAGAGAACGCCCCATTCCCCCACCATACCACTACACTACTAACGACCTATTTGCCACAGTTCCCCTTATCCAGTGCATCATGTCTACCTTTCAACAGCAGCAACAAAAAATTGTAAGACATACTGAAAGGCAAAAAATACAGTTTAAAGAGAATAAGCAGTAATCAGAATCAGAGTCAGGTATGGAAGGAATGTTAGAATTGTTAAAGCAGGAATTAAAAAAACAATCATAATGGTATTAATATGTTTAAGATTTTAATGGAAAAAGTAGGCAACATACAAACAATAATAGATGGATATTATAAGCAGAGAGGTGTAAATTGAAAGGAAGAATGCATAAAGTTAGAGATCAAAATAGTATAACAGGCCCTGGTCAGTATTGCTCAGCATTAGAGTATTGGCCCTCACACCAAAGGTCAAGCCTTAGATTTCTGGTCAAAGGCATGTACCTGGGTGCATGTGGGGTGCAACCAATCTGTGTGTGTCTCTCACATACAAACTTCTCTCTCTCTCTCCTCACTTTCTCCCCCCACCCCCATCTTCCTCCCTTCCACTCTAAAAAAGTCAATGGAGCCCTAGCTGGTTTAGCTCAGCAGGTAGAGCGTCAGCCTGCAGACTGAAGGGTCCCAGGTTTGATTCCGGTCAAAGGCACATGGCCGGGTTGTGGCTCGATCCCCAGTAAGGGGCATGCAGGAGGCAGCCGATCAATGATTCTCTCATCATTGATGTTTCTATCTCTCCCTCTCCCTTTTTTTCTGAAATCAATAAAAATATATATATTTTTAAGAAGCAATGGAAAAAAATATTCTCGAGTGAGGATTAACAATAACAAACAGAAATGAAGTATACCTTTAACAGGCCCATTGCTGGACTTGACAAGGCTCAGGAAAGAACTCCTGAACTTATGAATGTGACAATAGAATATTCCAAAACTGAAAAGCAGAGAGGAAAAAAAATCAGGGCAGGGTATCCAAAGCATAGGACAACTACAAAGGACATAGGGTGCACGTAATATGAATGCCAAAAGGAGAAGAAAGAAAAGAAGAGAAGCAATATTTGAGTCAATAATGACTGAGAATATTCCCAGATTAATGTTAGACACCAAACCACAGATCTAGAAAGCCTCACCAAGCAGGATATATGTAAAAACAAAACTAAAACTAAAAAAAACCCCAAAACTACACCTAGACATAATGTATTCAAACTTTAAAAAATCCATTAAAGGAAAAAATTCCTGGAAAAAGCCATAGGAAAAAATGCCGCCTTACAGTAGACTTCCTCAAAAACCGTGCAAGCAAAAAGAGAGTAGAGTAAAATATTTAAAGTATTGAGAGAAAACTAAAATACACCAATGTAGAATTCTGTAACCTGTGAAATTATACTTCAAAGGTGAAGGAGAAATAAAGACTTCTCAGACAAACAAAAATTGAGGGAATTTATTGCCAGTAGACCTGCATTGCTGTGTTAAAAGAAGTACATCAAAGAGAAGGAAAATTTTACACATCAGAAACTGATTTACATAAAAGAAGAGCATTGGAGAAGATATAAGTGAAGGTGAAATAAAAACTTATTCTTCTTATTCTTAATTGCTCTAATAGAAGACAGTTCAGAATGATAGTAGCAATGTATTTGATTGTATGTATGTATGTGTATGCATATATATATACATATGTATACGTGAAATGAATGAAAGCAATGATATAAGTGATGGAAAGGAAGAATTAGGAATATTTTGTACTTACAAGGTACTTTGCAATACCTAAGTAGCAGTATAGTGTTGTTTGAAAGTGGATTTCAATTACTTCTAATTGGGTATTACAAACTCTAGGACAACCCCCCAAAAAAGTATAATTGATATGTTAAGAGAGTGGAGAAAATTGAATCACAAAATGCTCAATTGAAATCACAGAAGTCCTAGCTGGTGTGGCTCAGTTGATTAGGCATCATCCCATACACGGAAAGGTTGCCAGTTAGATTCCTGGTCAGGGCACATTCCCAGGTAGTGGACTCGATCCCCTGAAGGCTCTGCAGGAGGTAGTCGATTGATGTTTCTCCCACTCCCTTCCTTTCTCTTTAAAAATCAATAAAAATACTTTTTAAAAAGATGCAAAAAGCAAAGTCCACAAAAGGCAGAAAAAATCTGGAAGACAAAAATAGGAACAACAAGCAGAAAACAGTATGGTAGCAAATATGGTAGGTGTTAATCCAGCTATATCAATAATCATCTCAGTAGACTAAATATATAAATTAAAACACATATTATCAGGGAGGATTAAAAAACTAGACCTCACCATATTTTGTCTACAAGAAACCTACTTTTCAAACGTACAGATTAAACATAAAGGAACAGAGGAAGATACATGCTAGCACTAATCAAAAGAAAGTGGAAATGGGTATATTAATTTCAGATAGCAGATTTGTGCAAGGAAAGTTATTAGGGATAAAGAGGGCATTATATATGATAAAGGGGTCAATACTCCAAGAAGGCATAACAATCCTTAATGTAGAAATAGGGGAATCTACTATTATTAGAGACTAACAGTCCTCTCAGAATTTAGACAGATCCAGCAGGCAGAAAATCAGTAAGGACATAGTTGAACTCAACAGCACTTTCAGTCAACTAGATATAATTGACATCTATAGACTACAGATTACACATTCTTCTCAATCTCACATGGACCATTCATTCACCAATATAGACCTCTTTCTGGGTCATAAAACACCCCTTATCGAATTTAAAAGAACATCTGCTCTCAGGCCATGGTGGAATTAAACTAGAAATCAATAACAGAAAAATAGTTGGAAAATTCTCAAATACTTGGAGGTTAAAAGGCATACTTCTAGAAAGCACATGAGTCAAAGAAGAAATCTCAAGAGGGATGGAAAAAATGTTTCGAACTAAATGAAAATGGAAATATAACAACATTTGTGGGATACAATTAAAGCAGTGCTTAGAAGGAAATTTATAGCATCCAATTCATATATTAGAAAATAAAGTTCTAAAAATCAGTCATTTAAGTTTCTGTTTGAGGAAACGAGAAAAAGAACAAATAAAGTCAAGTAGGCAGAAGAAAATAAATAATAAGAATTAGAGCAGAAATAAATTGAAAATAGGAAATGAATAGAGAAAAAACAAATTCAAACCATGGTTCTTTGATAAGATCAATAAACAGTCTCTAGGAAGGCTAAAAGAGAGAAGGAACAAATTGCTAATATCAGATATGAAAGAGAGGACATCACTACAGATTCAATGGATGTTAAAAGGATAATAAAGGAATATTATGAATAGCCCTAAGCCCACAAATTGGATAACCTAGATGAAATGGGTCACTTCCTTGAAAATCACAAGAAGAAATAGACAATCTGAATATAAGTAGCCTATGTCTATATCTATCTATATACATATAAAAGAAATGGAATCAGTTATCTTTAAAACAGAAAACACCATGCCCAGATGGGTTCATTGGTGACTTCTCCCAAACAAAGAATAAATTATACCATACCCCTATAATCTCTTCCAGAAGACAGAAGCAGAGGGAATATTTCCATATCATTCTATGAAATCAGCATTACTCTTGTGACAGAAGAAAACTACAGACCAATATCATGAACATTAAAAAAACCTCAACAAAGTATTAGCCAGTTGAATCCAACAATGTATAAAAAGAATCATTTACTATGACCAAGTGGAATTTATCACAGGTAGGCAAGGTTGGTTAGCATCTGAAAATAAGTTAATGTAACTCATCACATTAACAGTCTAAAGGTGAAAAATTACTTGATCATATCAATAGGTGCAGAAAAAACATTTAACAAAATCCAGCACCCATTCACACAAATCTCAGTAAATGAGAAATAGAGGGGGGAACTTCCTCAACTTGATAAAGAACATTTACAAAAAACATACAGCTAACATTATATTTAATGAGAAACTAGAAGCTTTCCCACTAAGTTCAGGAATAAGGCAAGGATGTCCCCCCATTGCTCTTCTGCTTCTTTTTTTTTAATCTTTTCATTGATTTCAGAGAGGAAGGGAGAGGGAAGAAAGAGCATCATCAATTGACTGCCTCCTGGATGCCCCCTACTGGGTATGGAGCCTGAAACCCAGGCATGCACCCTGATTGAGAATGGAACTGGGACCTCCTGGTTCATGGGTTGATTCTCAACCACTGAACCACACTGGCCGGGCCCACCACTGCTGATTGGAAAGGAAGAAATAACACTGTCTTTGTTCACAGTTTTCTTCCTATATGATTGTCTATATAGAACATCCTAAAAAATCAACTAGAATATTCCTGGATTATAAATAATAGCAAGTTGCAGGACACAAAGTTAATATACAAAAGTTAATTTTTTTCTGTATATAATCAGAGAACAAGTAGAATTTGATATTGAAAGCACCATATATTTTAGTGTCCCCCAAAATGAGTTACTTAGGTATAAACCTAACAAAACATGTATAAGATCTATATGATGGGAACTATAAAATTCTGATGACAGAATCAAAGAACTAAATCAATGGAGAGTTATTCCATGATCATGGCTGGGAAGACTCACTATTGTCAAAAGG
This sequence comes from Myotis nattereri, assembly GCF_964212035.1. Lineage (NCBI taxonomy): Eukaryota > Metazoa > Chordata > Mammalia > Chiroptera > Vespertilionidae > Myotis > Myotis nattereri. Next base: position 24,694,473 of record NC_138088.1, read on the forward strand.
TCAGTTTTTTCAATTTGATCTATAGGTTCAGTAAAATACAAGTCAAAATCCCAGCAAGTAATTTTGTGGAAATTGACAAACTGATTCTAAGGTTTATGTACTGAGGCACAAGACGAAAAATAGCCAATTCATATTGAAGGAGCAGAACAAAGTCGAGAACTGACACTACCTGACTTCAAGACTTAATATAAAGCTACTTTAGTCAAGACAATGTGGTATTGGTGAAAGCACAGACAAATACATCAATGTATTAGAATAGAAAGCCCAGAAATAAATCCATTTAAGAGGTAATTGACTTTTGACACAAAGGAGCAATGATAATACATTAGAGCAAAGATAGTCTTGTCAACAAATAGTGTTGCTATTATTGGATATCTACATGCAAAGAAAGAAATCTAGATAGAGACCTTATGTCCTTCCCAAAATTGACTAAAAATGTTTCATAAACCTAAATGTAAAATACAGCACTCTAATAAAACTCCCAGAAGAGAACATAGAAGAAAATCGAGGTGACCTTGAGTATGGTGATGAATTTTAGATACACCACCAAAGGCATTACCCATGAAATAAATAATTGATAAGCTGGACTTTATTAAAATTAAAAACATCTGCCCTGTGAAAGACACTGTCAAGAGAATAAGATATGCCACACATTGAGAGAAAATATTTGCAAAAGACATCTGATAAAGAATGGTCCAAAATATGCAAGGAACTCTTAAAACAATCAGGAAAAAAAAACACCTGATTTAAAAAATGGGCAAAAGTTATGAAGATATACAGATGGCAAATAAACATGTCAAAAGACGTTCAACATCACATATTATTAGGGAATTGCAAATTAAAATGAGATACACTTATTAAAATGGCCCAAATTTGCCTGGCCAGTGTTGCGCAGTGGTTTAGCATCAACCCATAAACTAAAAGGTTGCTGGTTCAATTCCGGGTTAGGGTTGCAGGCTTGATCCCCAGTGGGAATGTGCAGGAGGCAGCTGGTCGATGTTGCTCTCTCATTGATTTTTTTTTTTAAATATATTTTATTAATTTTTTTTTTTTTTTTTTTTTTACAGAGAGGAAGGGAGAGGGATAGAGAGTCAGAAACATTGATGAGAGAGAAACATCAATCAGCTGCTTCCTGCACATCCCCTATTGGGGACGTGCCCGCAACCAAGGTACATGCCCTTGACTGGAATTGAACCTGGGACCCTTCATTCCGTAGGCTGACGCTCTATCCACTGAGCCAAACCAGTTAGGGCAACTCATTGATGTTTTTATCTCTGTCCCTCTCTCTTCCTCTTTCTAAAATCAATTAAAAGAAACACATATTTTTTTAAAAGGCACAAATCCAAAACAGTAACATCACCAAATGCTGGCATACATGTGGAGCAACAGGAGCTCTCATTCATTGCTGGTGAAAATGTAGAATGATCTAACAGATCCAGCAGTCACTCCTTAGTATTTAGCCAAAGGAGTTGACTCATGTCCACCCAAAAACCTGCATATGGATTTTTATAGCAGCTTTATTCATAGCTGCACAAACTTGGAGACAATCAAGATTCTTCAGCAGGTGAATGGATAAATAAACTGGTATACTGAGATATGGAATATTAATCTGGGTGAAAGAGAAATGAGCTGTCAGGCCATGAAAAGCCATGGAGGAAACTTGAATGCATATTACTAAGTGAAAGAAGCCAATCTGAAGAGGTTGTATATTGTATGAGTACAACTATATGACATCCTGGAAATAGAACTATGTAGACCAGTGGTTCTCAACCTTCCTAATGCCGCGACCCTTTAATACAGTTCCTCATGTTGTGGTGACCCCCAACCATAAAATTATTTTTGTTGCTACTTCATAACTGTAATTTTGCTACTGTTATGAATTGTAATGTAAATATTTGATATGCAGGATGTATTTTCATTGTTACAAATTGAACATAATTAAAGCATAGGGATCAATCACAAAAACAATATGTAATTATATATGTGTTTTTCGAAGGTCTTAGGCGGCCCCTGTGAAAGGGTCATTCGACCCCCAAAGGGGTCGCGACCCACAGGTTGAGAACCGCTGATGTAGACAGAAAAATTTGTGGTTGCTAAGGGTTAGGGGCGAGGGAGGGGATGAAGAGGCAGAACACAGGATTTTTAGGGCAGTGAAGTTACTACATTGTAGAAACATATCATTGGATATTTCTTCAAACCCATTGAATGTATAGTACCAAGAATGAATGCTAATATAATTAATTCATGGGCTTTCGGTGATAATAATGTGTTAATGTAGTGTTATCAGTTGTAACAAATGTACCACTGGTGGGGGAGGTTGTATGTGTGTGGCGACAGAAGGTATATGGGAACTCTCCTTTTCTCTTGATTTTTCTGTAAACCTAATCTGATCTAAAAAATGACGTTATTGAGATGTATCCTCTGTTTAGTTCCAATAAACTTTTATAAAAATTTTTTAAATTAAGTTTATTAATGAAAAATAAATCTCAGAAAAATGCACAAGGCAATTACAAAAGTAGTACAAGTGGCCAGGACATACTGTATTCCTAACTAGAGCTAACACATGGTCCAAATTCAGAACTGGATCTTGTTCGAGAAGCATAGTTCAGCACCAAAAGTTATTAAAAAGGAATTCCATTTGTTCTTAAAGAGCATTAAAGGGAATTTAATTCATAACCAAATTAATAATTATCATAAGGTCTTTTCTCCTGATTTCTCTTACTGCCCGGGAGCTTCTCACAGCTCAAACTCTTAAAGCTTTTTCCTCAAATCCCAGTTAACAAGGTTGCCCTCCCCCTAACATTCCTTACTGTTTTCTTTGTCACATTGATCAGCTTAGTATCAGTAAGTCATTCCTTATCAGGAAAGGAAAAATAGTGGAGGGAGGAAGGTTGTGGACATTCACATGTTAATAAATTTTTCCATGTCACTAGAAACTGATTTTATAATGGAGCTTTGTAATTCTTTAATATGGGTCAGTAATTTTCCATATTTTGAAAAATAGTTCCAAGTCAGGATACCCAGAAATCATATACCTGACTTTCTCACCAGTTATAGGAGGAAAAAACTTCCTGACTTCTCATTTCTCTCACATCTCCCTTTTTTTGAAATGTGAACTAGACATCTGGATTAGAAAGAAAACATCCCTAATGTAGTCTGGAAGCCTTCTAATATTACCAGCCTTTTCTACCTGTACATGTCTTTATTACTTCCTTTCGTAGTGGTCACGTGTGTGGCCTATGAAACTAGCTAGCCCATAAATTAATTTATGTGTGAGAGCAGAACATTTATGCTCTCTTCCTTAGGTGCTGTTGAGTTTATTATTTAAAAAATCTGTACTTTTGGAAAGCAGAACTTTGTTTCTGTCTACTTAAAAATAGCCTGTGATTCTTACATAGGTGTCAACCTAGATTTTATTTAAAATTTTCTTCTGTAAATAATTTTACTACCTCCCTGTGCCCAGAGAATTTTCTTGAATTATGAATGATGTGGAAAAAAGAAGATAAGGGAAGTAGTAAAGAAGGGAAAGAACTTGAAAGAAAGAAATCCAGACAATTTTAAAATCACCCCCCTTCCCCCAGTTAAACAGAAAGCTAACACTTTTATCTGATGTTTCCCTTCAAATGTAACCTTTACCTAGACTCATATTTTAGTCAGAACCTCACAGCTAAAACAATGTGGAGACTTTAGTTAGTAATGGGATTATTGGGCAAAACTGTGGTGGGTTATTTGTCTGAATGATTTTCAATTGCTTGGATCCCTCCCCACCCCCTATGCACCATCCCAGTTTGAACTTGCCATTTTGAGCTTGGTGTATAAATTTTTTTTCTTGTATTTTTAATGATTATTTGTATTTTACTAATTAACTTTTTAAAAATGATCTTTTAATTCTATATTGTAGAAGAAAACTTCCCTTCTCTTGATTAATTTTGTCAGACTTCTGTTCATATCAGAAGGAAACTTTATTTGAAGATACAGCTTGTCTTTCAAAGAAAAGGTGATAATTACGCTGTATTATTTAAAAATAAACTCTATAAGGGCAAGGAATTTCTTCTAGGTTGCATTTTCTTTTAGAATGAATTCTCTTTTGTGGTAACAAATAGCTGTTTCTGAAGTTGGCAAGAAAACTTCCTCTTGGGACTCCCATAGAAGTGTTGTGGCAGCTATCTGATTCAACTGCTTAGAAAGCTCTCTGAAAGTTTCCTTATTTGTCTGGAAAGAGTCTGGAGCCCAAACCTGCTTTTCCCCTGAGGAGGATTGTAGCTCTAAGCTGATGTGGGAACAACTATGAAAGATGTGTGGTGACAGTGTGAAATGGGGCGATACCAAAGCATAAATTTAAATTTTGTACTCCAAAGGAAATTTTCAGACACAGTAAAGAAGGGGCTCTTTATGGTACAGATAGGCTTGGGCAGTTTTTATATTCATATCCACCTTTTTAGGAAATCAAGAGAAAGGAGAGGAAAGAAAAGGAAGCTTCTTTTCTCATTCTTTTTCATTTATTTTAAACAGTCCACAATTTGACTGCTGTATGAGCCACTATGCAAGAAAAAGGAGGGTAGGGAGTGTAGGTACAGGTCTTCTTATAAAAAGTAAAATCCTAGCTTTTTGTATAATATTTTAGTGAATACTAATTACCGTATGTTAGAATATTACAAATAAATATCAAAGTACATCCTGAAATTATTTTGAGTCAGATTGAGTGGAGTGGAGAAAAGGGTCAGTAATGAAAAATAATAGTGGGGGTGAGGAGAACGGTGGTGATGAAAAAGAGAAGCTGTAATCGCGAAGCAAAATGAGAAAGGTAAGAGAGATGATGGAAGTAGAGTAGTTAAGAAAAAGAATGGCTCCAGTTTTCTCCATCGAATGAGTAAATTCTTCTTTGCCAACTTTTGGGCTGCCCTGTAGAGAGGCCCACACGCTAAGTTGTGTGATCATAGGGCGAGATAATTTAACAGCTCAGTGTCTCAGTTTTCTTATTTCTAGGGTTGATAAACTAGTACTTTATCTGTAAATCCCTCAGTATGAGTGTCTTGCAGGTGATAAGTTCTCAGTAAATTATAGCTGTTATTATTACCATAGCTATTGTTATTTTTTTAAAATCTTCATTGTTGAAAGTATTACATTGATGTGTCTAGGAAATTTCCTAACCTAGATCTTTCTCACCCAGGGTTTCTCAACCTCAGCACTGTTAACACTTTGGACCGGATAATTTTTATTATGTGAGTCTGTCTTGTCCACTATAGGATGTTTTATCCAGTAGCAACTAGATGTAGGTTGTGACAACCAAAATTGTCTCCAGACATTGCCAAATTTCCCAAGGGACCAAAATTGCTCCCCCCCCCCCTCCTTGATTAAGAACCATTAGTTTAATTGTATGCTTTATTTACTTTTCACATGTATTCTTTTTTTAAAAAATCTTTATTGTTCAGATTATTATAGTTGTTCCTCTCCCCCCCCCCAAACCTCCCATAGCTCCCCTCCACCCGGTTTCCACTCCACCCTCTGCCCTTACGTGCCCCCCCCTCCTCATCCAAAAGTGTATGGTTTTGGTACAGTCTCTTCCCACACCCCCACACCCCTTTCCCCCCGAGAATTGTCAGTCCACTCCCTTTCTATGCCCCTGATTCTGTTATATTCACCAGTTTATTCTGTTCATCAGATTTTTTTATTCACTTGATTTTTAGATTCACTTGTTGATAGATATGTATTTGTTGTTCATAATTTTTATCTTTACCTTTTTCTTCTTCTTCCTCTTCTTAAAGAATACCTTTCAGCATTTCATATAATACTGGTTTGGTGGTGATGAACTCCTTTAGCTTTTTCTTATCTGTGAAGCTCTTTATCTGATCTTCAATTCTGAATGATAGCTTTGCTGGGTAAAGTAATCTTGGTTGTAGGTTCTTGCTATTCATCACTTTGAATATTCCTTGCCATTCCCTTCTGGCCTGCATAGTTTCTGTTGAGAAATCAGCTGACAATCGTGTGGGTACTCCCTTGTATGTAACTAATTGTTTTTCTCTTGCTGCTTTTAAGATTCTCTCTTTGTCTTTTGCTCTTGGCATTTTAATTATGATGTGTCTTGGTGTGGTCCTCTTTGGATTCCTTTTGTTTGGGGGTTCTCTGTGCTTCCTGGACTTGTAAGTCTGCTTCTTTCACCAGGTAGGGGAAGTTTTCTGTCATTATTTCTTCAAATAGGTTTTCAATATCTTGCTTTCTCTCTTCTCCATAATTCGGATGTTGGTACGTTTGAAGTTGTCCCAGAGGCTCCTTACGCTATCTTCATATTTTTGGATTCTTTTTTCTTTTTGTTTTTCCGGTTGGGTGTTTTTTACTTCTTCGTATTTCAAATCTTTGACTTGATTCTTGCGATCCTCTATTCTGCTGAAATATTTATTTCAGTCAGTGTATGCTTAATTTCTAGTTGGTCCTTTTTCATAACCTTGAGGGTCTCACTAGATTTCTTAAGGATCTCACAATATTTATCGGCGGTTTCTAGAAAGTTCTTGAAAACCTTAAAAGTGTGGTTTTGAACTCTATATCCAGTAGTTTGCTTTCCTCCATTTCTGTCATTTATGACCTGTTTCTTTGTCTCCGCATTTTTTATGCTTCCCTGTGTTGGTAGAGTGGCTTTGTGTGCTAGGTGTCCTATAGGGCCCAGTGGCTCAGCCTCCCCAATTACCTGAGGTGGACACTCTTGGTGCACCCCTTTGTGGGCTTTGTGCAGTCTTGTTGTAGTTAAGCCTTGATTGTTGTAGGTATCACTGGGAGGAATTGACCTCCAGGCCAATTGGCTGTGAGAATCAGCTGTGTCTACGGTAGGAGAACTTCTGTGCTGGAGACACCCTTACGGGGCAAGACTTGCTTCAGTGGGGCTTTGGTGCTCACTGAGTCTGCCCCCTGAGTGTGTCCCTTATGGATCTGAGGAGTTGTAATCTGGATGGTCCCACTCTGACCACTGGGAACACTGGCACTTGGATCTCTAAGGAGGTGCTAATTTAGCCTCTGCCTGAGGCTACCCAACAGGAGCTATGGAGAGATCTGAAAATTCCTCTTCTTTGTTTGGAGACTGGAGGTGCCCAGATGAGGCCCAGCTGTGAAGCAATGCTAGCTGCTGTGGGGCCTTGGGCCTTCTTTTGGATGTTCTGGGTCTCTCTGACCCAGCTGCAGTTTGTTAGGTAATTTTAGATTGCAAAGGGCCAGGCCATTTATATGCAAAAGCCTCTGCACACAGCTTGTGTGGTGCAGGGTCTCAGGGAATCAACAGGGCGGAGCAAACAGCTATGGCTCATCCTCAGTCCTGCCCTAAGAGGTCCCGGGTCTCAGTGTCCTGTGGTAATGGCTGCAAGTGCCTCTGAGAGAAAGCTGCCCTCGAGTTCCACCAGTTTCTCCCCGTATGAGTCTGGGTCCCCCAGAGGCTCTCCGGGAACTGGAGTCAGGGTCTTCGGGAGCTTGTGTCTCCCTCCTGATTGAAAAAGACAACTGCATCCTCAGTTGCCAGCCCTTTCTGCACGTACCTCTGTACCTCTGTACTTTACTTCCGCACCTCCTCTGAGTCTCAGCGTGCCTTTCTCTTTCCTTCTATTTGTAGAATTTCCACTCAGCCAGCCTTCCTGTGGTTCTGGGTGATGTCCGTTTTGTCTTTTAGTTGTATTTTTGAAGTGGTTGTGTGAGGCAGCAATTTCAGGTGTTTACCTATGCCACCATCTTGGTTTCTCCCCTTTTTTTCACATGTATTCTTGATGGAAAATCACACAGATTGTGTAACTATAAATTTGTGTTCTTCTGATTCAGCCAGGTCCTTAATTGTGCCTGGCAGTACTTTAATACTTTCATAGAGTTATTTTTTTTTTGTCCCCAAACTTCCCATCTCATTACCTTCCTCTTATTTTTATCAGGGGACCTTGTCTTCTCTTCAAAGAGAAAAGATGACAGAATTGTTAGATTTGTTCTACCTCAACTTCGTGATACCAACCATGAGCTTACCTGCATTTAACTAATGTTGTGAACTTTGGCAAGTTAGCCTTTAAGTGTCATCTTTGCTGATGTAATGGCTGTCATGAATTTAGCATAATGCCTTGCAGTTGGTGGTGGGGGTTAGGGAATGTCAGAGCTGGAAAAGGGGGTGCTGCTACATATAGAGTGCAGAGAAAGCCCCACTTTGGAGTAATATTTGAGTAGAGACTTAGGGAAAGTGAAGAGTGAACCAGGCAAAGATTTTTTGGGTAAAGGGCTTTTAAGAAATGTGAGTATCTATAAATATAAAAGGCTAATATGCTAAGTGTCACTCCACCTGCCCAAACGGTTGCTATGACGCACACTGGCCACCAGGGGGCAGATGCTCAATGCAGGAGCTGCTGCACTGCAGTGACTTGGCAGTGGCGGTTCTTGGGTGATGCACCCCAAAACCAGAGAGGAGGGAGCAGTGTGATTCCACGTTTGGCCGTGGGTTATGTTTTTACGGGAGCACTGTCAATCCCGAATCTGGTTTACTGCACACTTGCGTTTGCATTCCACACCCTGTATGACAGCAACTTTGCAGAGTGCCCACTCGCACTCCGGGACCCCTTGGGGGATGTCGGAGAGCTGGTTTTGGCCTGATCCCCACAGGCCAGGTCGAGGGACCCCACCTGCCAGAGGGACCCCACTCACTCCTCAGAAGCCTTTCGAGCCACATGTGGCCAGCCAGGGAGGGACCACAGGAGGTTGGCTCCAGGGCATATCCAGCCCATCCCACCCAGTCCCACCCCACTGGCCACCTTCTAATTAATTTCCTTTCAATGTGCACGAATCCGTGCACTGGGCCACTAGTAATAATATAAGCGGAAAGAGAGAATAGTAACTGCAGGGTAGTGTGCAGTCAAGGAAGTGGATAGGCTTGTTTTTCAAGAGGGAGAGACATGAATGTTTTAAAAGGCCCATATAGTAAGGTGCCATTAGAGAAGGTAGCATTGCAATTAGAAGAAGAGAGAGAATAAGCTAACTTATTGTAACAACCTCTTATTTTTCTCTATCCATTTTTCCATGTGCAATGGATTAATCATTCTAAATGCAAATCTGATTCTATTACTTCCCGTAAAGTCCTTAAATGCCTCCATTTGCCAATAGTCAAAAATACAAACTTCTTAAAGGGCTTTTTTACTAGGTCATGGCCACTTGGTTCCTGTTAACATCTCCCCCTCAGTTCTCACCATTTTGTTTTTTTGGACTCCTGCATTTTCCCTCTGTCCCCAGATACCCCTGTCCCATTAAGTGTTCCAAACTTCAGTCATATTGTGCTGAATTTCTCTCACTTCTTCAAACACGGCATGTTCTCTCAGCCTTTCTATTTACCTTTGCCTGGAACCCTTGGCTGACTTTCTTTCATTCTTTAGGCTTCGTCAAACCTATCATTTCTTCTTCATCCCTGCCCCAACTTCAAGCCTGGATTATTTTCCCCTTCTGTGTGCTGCCATCTGCCCATTCATCCATTCATTTATTATTTTCTCTTGGATTTCTCACTTCTTAACACCAAATTGTAAAGATCTTTTCAGTTGTGTATATGTCTACCACCCTGTAAACTTTGTGAGAGCAGAGGCCATGTTTTTCCCATTCACTTTTGGATCCCTACACCAGAGAACAGTGCCTGGCATATTGTAAAGCCTTCACAATACTTGCTGAATAAATTAACAGATATTTTATTGTTAAATTGAAAACAACAACAACAGTAATTCATCCATATAACACTTTTACCTAAAGTTCACTGTGTGCTAGGCATTGTGAAAATTGCTGTGGGGGTTTAAAAAATCCTCAGTCCCTGTTTTCAAAGTACTTCTGGTTCAGTTGTGGAAATAAATCATGCACAGTGATGCTTTTCTGAGTGTGATTAGTACTAATTTGAAATTTGAGTAAATTGGGTTATATTTGTAATACCTTTTGTCAGTTGTGAGAATTTTATTTCTAGGGTATCACTTCTCATTATTCTATATTGAACTATACCTACCCATCTTTAAGTAGCTCCAGGTGTGAAAGGATTGTTATTGAACTCAGTAACAAAAAAAGTTTTTTAGTTCTATACTTTAAATTTAGGTCTGTGATCAATTTTGAGTTAATTTTAGTAGTATGTAGTGTGTGGTATGGATCAAGATTTATTTATCTTTTATTTTTTTTTGGTATGTGGATGTCTAATTGTCCTAGCACCATTTGTTGAACAGACTATTTTTTCTCCATTGAATTGCATTTTTTTTTAATATATTTTATTGATTTTTTACAGAGAGGAAGGGAGAGAGAGAGTTAGAAACATCGATGATAGAGAAACATCAATCAGCTGCCTGCTGCACATCCCCCACTGGGGAAGTGCCCGCAACCCAGGTACATGCCCTTGACCGGAATCGAACCTGGGACCCTTCAGTCCGCAGGCCGACGCTCTATCCACTGAGCCAAACCGGTTATGGCTGAATTGCATTTTTAACTTTGTCAAAATCAATTGACTGTATCTGTATCTACGTATGGGTCTATTTCTGGACACTCCATTATGTTCTATTTGTCTATTGACTCTTTTGCTAATGGCATGCTGAGTTGATTAATGTAACTTTAAAGTATAGTCCTGAGGTAAGATAATATGAATCTTCCAATTTTTTCTTTATAAAATTGTTTTTGGTTATTTCACTTCCTTTGCCTGACGTTACTGATTTTAGAACCAACTCATCAATGTCAACATAAAAAAATTGGCTGGTATTTTGATTGAGATTACTTTGAATTTATAGATCAATTTGGGGAGAATTGACTCTTCTAATACATATACATGGTTTATCTCTCCAATTATTTAGGACTTCCTTTATTCACCAATGCTTTGTAGTTTTCAGCATATAGATCTTTTACATATTACATTGGTATGTATTTTTAAAAAAATCTTTATTGTTGACATTGTATTTTTATGTGTGTGTTTTGTGCTATTGTGAGTGGTATGGTTTAAATTTGTACTTTTTTGTTTCTAGTGTATAGATAGATAATTGATTTTTGTATATTCATCTTGTATCCTGCAACCTTGCTAAATAAATTCACTTAGTTCTAGGAGCTTTGTTAAAGAGTCTTTGTGATTTTTCTGCATAGACAATCTTGCCATTTGTAAATGAGGCAGGTTTATTCCTTTTCGTTCTGTATGACTTTTATTTCTTTTTTCTTACTGCACTAACTAGGATTTTCAGTATGTTGTTATTTAACAGTAATTGTGACAGCTCATGTCCTTGTTCTGATTCTTAGGGAAAACATTGTCATATTATTAAGTATGATGTTAGTTGCCCTTCTATTCCTGATGTGCTGAGAATTTTATTAAGAATAGATGAATAGGGATTGGATTTTCTTAAATGTTTATTTTTTTGCATTTGTTGGTGCCATCATATTTTTCTTTTTTAGTTTGTTGATCTGATGAATTACACTGATTGAGCTTTCAGTGTTGAATCAGTTTGCTTTGCATTCATGCTTTTATAACTTACTGCATTTAATTTGGTAATATTTGTTGAAGATTTTTGCATCTATGAGGGATAATTGATCTATAGTTTTCTTTTCTTGTAATTTCTTTTTCTGGACTTGGTATTAGCGTAATTTTTGCCTCATTTTATAAAATGATTTGAAAACTCTTCCCACACCTCTTTGGGTATATTTTTCCCCCACTCTTTTTTTTCTGTTCAGTTTCAGCTCTGGTAATTTTTGTTGACCTATCTGCAGGGTTATTGTTTGTTTCCTTATCTGTGTCAAGTCTGTTGATGAGCTTCACAAAGGCTTTTTGAATTTTGTTATTGCATATATCATATTTTGTACTTTGGATGTACTCGTTTAGCATATTTGTTCAACCCTTGCAGTTTCTATATCAGATATTTGCCATCTGGTCTTGGGTATTGTTTATCTGTTCCATTTGAGCCTTCATCAATATTTATAACTATTTTTAATTTTTTGGCAGATAGTTTCAGCATTTAAGTTATCTCTTAAGTCTGCTTCTGTTGATTATTTTGTCTCATTTAGTTGTTTGCTTTTGAGATTTTCTGTGGCTTATAATTTTTGTGTGGGGGATGTGGTTACCAAATAACTTTATTTGAAGGAATGGTACAAGTACAAGACTTAAGTAGATGTTTTCATACAACTTACAGAGAAGGTAATGGTAGCTGCACATGTATGCATTACCTTAGTGACCCGGGAAGTCACCCCCATTTTTAATTGGATGCCAGTCATCATTTGCAGGATAGTAGAAATAGAAATATTTAGTACTTATGCCAAGAAATAGGTATGACTCTTGTTTTGCTAAGCTGTTAGTTTGAAGAGTTGAATCAGTCTTGCCTGGAGTTGATCAGGGTTTATGCCTTTTTGTGCTCTGGTTATCTTCATTCCATCATCACCTTTAAAAGCTGTCATCACCTCGTACTTAAGGTGGGTGTAGACTTACTGGAAAGTTTTAACTCAGTGTTTTTACTCCACCTATATCTTTAGGCCTTACTTGCACATCTGTACTTCAGTGAGACTCTTTCTATACTCCTTTGTTCCTTCTCTATTAGTAGAGTGCTGTTACTTATTACATGTTGCTGGTTTGCTTTTTAGTGGTGGGCATGGGATGAGGCCTTATCTTTTGTCCTCCTAGAGTAGACCATCTTTACTCTTGAGGACAGGCTCTGCTTAACCTTTCCCCCAGTAGCAGTAGACCTTTATTGTTTGGGGCAGGATGATTTCTTATCCCTCCCTTAGGGGTAGATATTATCATCTAATTTTAAAGGAATTATAATAATTGAAATATAAGGCTACTAGAAGAAAATACAGAAGAATACCTACATATTATCTAAGGTTGAAAGATAATGATATTAGCATATTGACTGTATAAAATTTAAAACTTGTGAATATAAAAAACAAATTGTAAGTGGAAGAAAGAAGCATTCATGTAAATTTAGATATAAAAACAAATGAAATAATTGATTTTAAGATAATTTTGTAATTAGAATCGTTGAAAAAATGATTTTTATCCACTATAAACAGTAAAACATGAAGGCATGCAAGGTAAAAGTTTAAAATACAAAGGTTATTTGTAATGCATAGTATCTAAAAAATTCCTCCACTTGAAGTTAGTTCTGATAGATTATTTTAATATGCGAGATTTAAGAGCAAATTTAGAAAGCAGGGCAAAGAAGCCATTCTGCAGTGGTGGTTAATTGGGAAGTTTTTTGGTCTGTATTATTAGTATGTATGTATTAATGATTAATATGAATATCTTCTGCGAGACCTTTGAGATAATCATTTAACATTTATCAATCCTTTAACATCTTTTAGGTTTGAACCCACCGTGTGATAGGAGAGTGTGTTTTGCTACTTGCTGAATTATTCAGAAGCCTTAGGAGCAAACTTTCAGAATCTTTAAGGATTATATCAGCCTGTACATTTTATATATTATCCCTAGAGAAGCAAACTGGTTTGTCCAAACTATGCAGTAGTTAGTGGTAGAAGTAATGTAGATTTCCCAGATTCCTGCTTTTCATTACACTGCATTATGTGATTGCTAATTTCTACTTTGTTACATTTGGGATACGTATCTTAAGACATACATTTGTAAATGGCTGTGTGGAATGGGAATTGACCAGTTGTAACCTAAGTGTTTGCATATTTTGTAAAAAGAGAAATTGGTTAGCCTTCTGAGTGTTTCTCTTAGGCATTTATTCTTAGATACTATCAAAATGTGCGCTGGAGTAGCAGAATGTTTTGGGGAGGTTGATTTGAATTTCAAGTTTGTAGTTAAAAAGTCTCTTATTTTGAGGTCTGGTTTTCATATGTGTCAATTGTGATTTTTAAAGGAAAAATACTGAGCTTCTGTAAAAACAAGCCTTGGGATTGGAACACTATAATATACACTCTCGTTAATTGAATAAATAAATTATCTATGGTAGTGAAACACATGTGGAGCCAAAAGACAGTGCTTTCCTTTATATGGAGTAATTTATTTTTAATACATGTATGTTTTGTTGTGTTATAAATCTTATATTTAATCATATGGCTTTTTCTAGAATTTGCCAAAGAAAAGAATGACTAGATCCCCCATATTTCACTGCTAGATCTTGTTTTGTTTAGTTTTGTTTCTTTGAAGCCAGATGCCATTAATTTGAGAAATGTGCCTCAGAAACTGTGTACTTGGTTGTAAAGTTCCTTGTGTAGAATTCAGCTTCATCTGAGGGGAGAGCTTCAATGGAGTATAGTTAGCATGCTGAGTTTTTTTAGTCAGTACATATTACTTTTTAGCTTAGATTTTACTTTGACGTTCCTTCATAGCTTTACATACAACTATAGAAGCTCTTTTTCTTTAGGACTTACAGCTCTGCCACAACTAACATGTGGCAATAGTGAAAGCTTGTGAGACTAACAGGAACATAATCCTTTAGGAGCCTAATTTGTTCATAAGTCAAGGAGCTAATGTAATAGTTGAAGGTGCAAAGTGCAAGCTGCCATTTAGCATATTTTAGTGGTAGTTAGTTGAAGCATTTGTGAGAGGGTGATGAACAAAGAGTACTGTGGGGACACTCTGGGAAGACCCTTCCTGAATGCTCACTGGAACTTTCCATTTATTTGTTTCTTGTAGCTACATTCTCCCTCAACAGGTTAGGAAATATCCAATGCTGTGTGCATTCTTCTATTTTAAGTTTGTTATCATTAAAAATTGGATTCATAGTCTCATTTTTAATAGAAAATGTTGAAAAGAAATGGTAGCTTTTTGTGCAGCCAGAATTGAAATTGGAAACTGGGTAACAGATGTGGAGAGTGTACAATTAAAAGGCCCAGTACTTCTTTTCTCCTTCCTTCCTTTCGTTCTAGTTTCCTCCTTTATCTCTCTTGCTCATTTCACATGGCATCAAGAAGACAGTCAGAAAGTTATGTTTGTGTGTTGGCTCCATCAAATACATTATTTGAGACAGTTCTCTTTAGAATACTAAGAATAGATTGGTGTTTTGGATATACACTCATAGGATCATTTTTGGGTTTGCATTAAATTGGTAGTTTGGTAACAAAATGAATGTTTTTCTTGTGAATTTTAACTCTTTCTCTCCATGTGTTCTTTAGAAATTATTCTCAGGAACAACCTTGCTTTCTGGTAAAGCTCAGGTGTTTTGTTTTTTCTTTTTTTAAAAAAAATATGTTTTTATTGATTTCAGAGAGAGGAAGAGAGAGAGAGAGAGAGAGAGAGAGAGAGAGAGAGAGAGAGAGAGAGAGCATTAATCGCTGCCTCCTGCACAACCCCACTGGGGATCAAGCCCACAACCCCCAACATTTGTCCTGCCCAGGAATCTCATCAGTGACCTCCTGGTGCATGGGATGACGTTCAACTACTGAGCCACACCAGCTGGGCAAAGCTCAAGTTTTTTGAAGGCTTTCCATTGTATCTCCATGGTGAAATGAGATAATGTATGTAAGACATTATTTTGAATACAATGAATAACCCTTTAGGAAGAACATGAAATCTATTTAGGACTGTTGATTTAGAAATAAACTGTTTCTCTTAGTTGGGTTCGAATTAGCAAAAGGTACATTTTGCTATATTCCTTTGTTAATTCAATAACATTTATTGAGTATATGCTCTTTACAAGGCTTAGTCGATGCTGGGACTATATATATGAACAAGTTACATTTTTCTTGCCTTTAGGAAGCTTATATTCTAACAAGGAACACAAATATAAAACAGTCAATTACACAATAAATGGTATAAATACAGTTGTGCTAAGAAAAATAGGAAATGGTTTGAAAATCCATAATTGGGAATTTGACCTAGTCTGGGGATCAGAGATGGCTTCCTTGAGGAAGTGACATTTGAATTATTTATCATTATCATAAGTGTGATTGAGCAGTTCAGTTTAATTAAGAGCTTAGGGAAATATCAAAATAAAAATTAAGGTTTAAAAATAAACATGTTAAATTTATTTCCATTCTATTCTTGGCCTTTCACTTGCATAATTCATTTTAAATTCTTGGATTCCTTCATTTTAATATTGGCTTCCACAGTGCATAAGTGTACCCATAAATATGTACATTTGATAATTAATAAATGCCTCCAAGATATAATAGATTTGAAAATTATTTATTAAAATGCACTAAACTTATCTTGTGTGTTATTCTATTGATACATCCTTAAATAAACAAACCAAGGCATTTCTGTTGTCTGTCTTTCCAAATAGACCTCTCGAGGATGATATGAGTCACACAATAAATGCTAAATAAACAAATCAATTATGAATAATCTGTGTTAATAAAGAGGAGGAAACTAGGTGACTTACCTTTATATTTCCTTTTAGTGACTTTTTAGTATAATGCAGGGGGCTTTGAAACCATAAGGCCTGATTTTGAATCCCAGTTCCTTAATATGTATTCTTAGCAAGAACTAAACTACTCTAAGCTTCATTTTCTTCATCTTAAAAAATAAAGTGAAATGACACGTGTGAAGTAGCATAGTGTCTGTCACATAGTAAGTGTTCATAAATGATGGCTAGTATGATAAGATATATGCACTAACTTTTTAAATCAATTTGTTTTATTTGTGATGTTTAAAATAGGCACTTATAGTAACACAAAATATTGGTATGTATGAGAGCAGATTATTAGCTCTTCCTATAATTAATTACACGAAGTCAAAAAGTGATAATTTTATAACTGGTAGGCCATTTGTTAAACTTCATGAATTATTAATTATTGATGATTAAATGGATAACTATGGTCCTTATCATTGCAATGAATACCTTTTAAATGATGATTCCCTAATGTATCTTTTATATAGATTATAAGACATTCGCTTGAATTGATGTGTGTGTATATATTTAATGTACATATTTAGATGTGAGAATGGAAGAAATACAAAATCTAGTCTATATTTTTAATTTTTCAACTTCTATAAGTAAACTTTGTCATTTTAAATACTCCTGTGTGAACTTTCTTTGCCTACACAGTGAAAAATACTTTAACTTTTGACTAATACTGTCATTTTCTGAGGATCTTAATGAAAGCAAAGGATGTAAGGGAACTGATTGAACAAATAAATATTCTAAGGTTTCAAATTTGACTTTAAAATTTATTTTAACTCCATGTTATGTATAGTGATGATGTGCTCTCAAAAATAATATAAATGCTCCCTAAAACAAAGCAAAAAATGCCAGCAAACAAAAATATTTTAAGACCTTTGTATTTTACATTTTTAAAAATGCATTTCAAGTTTCTCCAGTAGGAAGATATCCACAAATTGGTGATTTTTTTTTCTTGTATATTCTAAGCACACTGGCTGTAATCAAGGGATAAGTAAAATACTGTTTGGAATATAGTACTAAGAATAGGAGACATTTGATGGGAAATATTGTGAGGATATATGACCTTATGAAAACTTTGTTTTTGCACTTGAAATATTTTGATGGATTTAGTGAATTTACATGCTTTTCAAAGCACTTAAAAGGACAGTTTTCAACATGTAGTGAGTGTCACTGTACTGTGTACAGATGATGTTTTGTTGAGTTGTACACTTGAAACCTCTATGATAGTTTTGTGAACCAATGTCACCCCAATAAATCCAATAAAAAAATGTAGTGAGGGTTCCTAGGTGTCCATTTAGAGGAGTTTGACTATAAGATTGAAATCAACAGGAAGTTTTATGTAATACAATCTGACAACATATACTCCAAAAATATAATTTAGTGACTTTTTTTGTGTGACTGAGATTTATATAATAGTGTTTGCATCTCTTTTCTCAAACTACTTTATATTTTTCACTTGCTCATACAATGTCACTGAGATTAGGAAGCAGGCAATGTCCATTGTAAGAGTTGTGTCAAGCCCAAGATCACAATGCAAGTCATTGATAATTTGGTATTTGAATACAGATCTTCTGTCTTTTCTCTTTCCACATGTTGTTATTTTCACCAGGTTATTTTACTGGTTCCTTAATCCACGCTGAGAGTTTAGAAATGTAAGTTTGTAGTCCTCAGGATGATTTGCTAAGTATTATACACTAGATATTAAAAGAATGAACATGGAAATAAAATTGCACATGTAAAATTTAATTTTTCTCGTAACTTGCCAATATGCATTGTGGAAGAGGTTTTCCTTTTTTGGTATATTACAATTCTATATTTGTCCTTAAGATGAGCAAAAATAGACCATTATGATTAAAATCTATGTTTTTGTAATTTTGGTTTCTAACCTAAGAAGTGGCCATGTTTTTCCCACTTCAAACAGCTCAGCTTGGGTTTTCTAAGAAAGTAGATAAAAGCCTTATATTTATTTTAACATTCAGATCATTAGTGTAAATTCCTTTATTAGAAAGGTAACTTTTTTTAAAAGTACATGTTTAGGAAAATCTCTAAGAAGCCAAAATTTAGAATGTTTTATTGGGCTAGATTTTTGGAATTGGGCTAGCTTTTTGGAATTGATTATAATCATAAGGCCCTGAAAACAACAAAGTGGGTTTTAAAAACTACCCTTTAAAAAGACTACAAATAAAAGTCTGTACCGTTTGATTTACAAGGATTCCAGGTTGGAGATCTGTTTGTGTATTGGTTACAAAGTCTTGTTGCGATTGGACGGGAAGTAAACATAATTTATTTTTCTGAGCTTTGATTGGCCAAACTCCTTTCCTTTCCACGATTTTCTAATAACTGAATCCGGAGCATATCCCTGTTTTTATCATCTGACCAGTGAGTTTGAGATATGCACTAGTACTGTACTAAAACTACTCAAATTGCTCGGAGACAGTTTGTGAATTTTAAGGTTATTGACAAAAGCGCTCAACGGGGCGCCTCGTTTGGCGTTTTACAACAAAGCAGTAGCGAGGTGTCAGCCTTCGAATAGCTCATACAAGTAACTACTATCGCCACAAAAGGGGAGGATAGGATGACAGTGTTTTCCTCATTTTCATTAAAGTCGTGGACTGTTCTGCAGTGACTGAGTTCTGTGGGCTTCGTCTTCAGTGGAAAGTGTTGCTGTGCTTTGCTGCTGGGACTCCAGGACTGTTAATTCAGGCAAAGGCGAGCATCGTGTTCCAAAAAGCACCTCTCTGCAGAAGTGGCGCTTAACCTGGAGTTGATGTTGTGATCCAGAGTGGAAACCGGCGCGCTTTACTTTCGCCTCACCCCACCGAAGGAGCGACGAGTGGAAGATGGGCTGCAAACGCTCTTGCGTGCTCCTGGAGGAGAGCGTCCTCTTCTCCTGCCCATCTCTCCGCTCCTCAGCCGGCCGGTCCCGCAGCGGCCGCCGCGGCGCGGGGCACTACTTTGCGTCTGCGGTGGTTCCTGGGACCCTCTTCCGCGGCTCCCTCCCCCGCCCGCGCCGGCGGAAGGAGACGCGGCTCGCAGCCGCGGGTGGATGGGAGGCGGAGCACTACTGGCCGGGCTCGGCGCCGGCGGCGGGCTGCCTGGGCGCTCAGACCGCCGTGGGGTTTGTCAGTTTGGTGTGTGTGGTGCGCGCGTGTCCATAGACCTGCAGTCAGGCTGCGAGACGGAGAGGCCAGGAGAGGGTTGACTAGGCGACCGAGGTCGCAGTGCCCTCTGCGCAGAGCGGCCGGTGCGCCCCCGAGTCCGCGCTCGCTCACGGGGCTGCCACCGCCCTCGGGTCCGCTCTCCTCAGCATGGGCGGCCGATAGCGTCCATTCGAGGGTCACCGAGCAGTAGACGCGGCAGCAGCGGCCGCATCGCCCGTGGGGGCCATGGCGGTGGAGACGCGGCCGGAGCTGGTGGGGAAGCGGTTCCTGTGCCTGGCGGTGGGCGAAGAGGCGCGGCCGGAGCGCCGGGAGGGCGGCCGCAGCCGGCGGGGCTGGCGAGCGGGGGTCATCCGAGCGGTGTCACACCGGGACTGCCGCGATCCGGACCTGGCGGTAAGAGCGCGCCCCTCATCCCCCGAGTCCGCGCCTGCCCCCCACTTTATCGCAGCCATACCTCGGGGTACCTCTGGCACCTGGCTCTGCTGGCCAACTGGCGGTCACGCCCCCCCGATGAGCTCAAGGCGGATTTGCCCACGTCCCCTCACGGGGCCGCCGCCTCCCTGCATGTGGCTTCCCGATGGGAACCGTGATCGAGCTGGACTCCCTAGCGTACGCCGGGGCCCTGGCCCGGCTCCTCGGCCCCTGTCCTGGAGGGTCTGCCGCGGCTCCCGGTGCAGCTCCTGGGCGGCCACGGAGACCTTTCGGAGAGGCGGGTCTGCGCAGGCAGGCGGGGGGTGGGGGGGGGGGGGCGGACCCTGTGGCCGTCGGGGTCAGACCAGCCAGCATCTCTCCTCGCTCCAGTCTCAGCGGTGCGGAGGCTGGGGACGTGAAACTTACCCGCGAGGCAGATGCGGGGGGGAGCACAGAGAGAGGCCTCTGCCTCCCCGTCCGTCCTGGGATTGCAGTGTGCTTTGGGGCCAAGGCCGCGGCAGTGGTACCCGGATTTCACCTCTTTCCACAGTAGATGCTTGTATTTCTAACCGGAAACGATGAAAATGAAAAGTTTTGGTTTGGAGGGCCATAAAAATCAACCCCTCCCTCCCTCCCTCCCTCCCTCCCTTCCTTCCGTTTTTTTACATAGTGTTGTGTGTTTTTGTTAGAAGTGAAGTGCTTTTGTCATCCGTTTTAAGGTTTTATACTGTTTTAAAAGAAACAAAAAATGTAAGTTAAAACGTTAATGCCCAGCTGAACCTTTGTCTTTTCCTTCCCTTCCCTTCCCTTACCTATGACGCTGCCAGCATTTTCTTTCAGTCGTGTAGGAATGTGTAGATGGGCTGTGTTCCGTCCGTGTTCCAAGCACATTTTCACTGGGGGACAGGTCGGAAGTCAGGGGCAGAGTTAGAGGCAAGACATGCACTAAGCTTCGCAAAGTCGGTTTAGGTCTGCTTTAGGAATACATAACCCATGAAATTCATTGGTAAGTGCCCTGGGCATTTAATTTTCACTGGAAATTTAAAATTTGGGAATATTCTTCCTTTTATATATATGCGGATTCACAATTCCAAATTCACTTTAATATCTACCTTTACATGTACCTATTTTAATATTTCTGTTGGAGTTTCTGATTGTTTTTGTAAACCTTGTTTCATGCCCATAGTCAATGATATGGTGTCATAAGGCGTTTGACTTGATATTGCAAAATGCATCTGTTTTGCTAATAGGTAGTTTTGATTGGAAATAAGCAGAATAGAGGTAATTTTGAAAGTTTTCATTGTTACTCTGGTTGAAAAGTAAAAGAATCGCCCTTGAAATTTGATCGTAATATACAACTGTGGCAATTCAATAACTTTGTTGTGTAAAAGATATGTTCTGAATTTATTTCTCCTTTTACTATGATATGAAGTTGCCTGGGCTTCTATGTAGAAGCTAGTTAAATTATAGCTGAGCATTTTAATATTTCAAGACAAACATGGAATGCTGTTTTGGGTTTTCCACAGTATTTTATCTTAGTACACACATGAATATTAGGAAATATAGTTTTAAATTATGAATATTATTGGTGATAGTCAAGTTATAAAAATAAATACATTAAAAACAATTACATGGAAATTTAAATGATATATAGAGAGGCATTTACTACATATACCATGTTTTTAAAAGGCAAGGTATTAAGTTAGATATTTATTTATTTTAAATATATTTTTATTGACTTCAGAGAGCAAGGGAGAGGGAGAGAGAGAAACATCAATGATGAGAGAGAATCATTGATTGGCTGCCTGTTGCACGCCCCCTACTGGGGGGTCGATCCCGCAACCCAGGCATGTGCCCTTGACCAGAATGGAACTAGGGACCCTTCAGTCCACAGGCCAACACTCTATCCACTGAGCCAAACTGGCTAGGACATAAGCTGGATATTTAAAAGTGAAAAATATATGCGGATGATGGGGATTGACGGGAAAGAAAAGTTTTCCCAGGTGATGGAAATGTTTTATATCTTGATTGTTGGTTACAGGGGTGTATACAAATGTCAAAACTTATCATACACCTAAAACGTGTATTTCCTATATGCAAATATTACCTCAAAACATTAATGCTTATGTGAACCTTTAACAGTTTTCCTTTATATAACAGCCTTTATTTGAAGAATTTACTACAGTGTAATCTGAGGTTTTTAAAACCTAGAGCCTAAAGTGTTAACGCCTAGACTTTCTTACATTCGTATTTTGTTTACATTTATAATTCTAAATTAATGAAACTTGGGACAGTTTAGCATCAGCACATTTATTAGAAACTAGAGGCCCAGTGCACAAAATTTGTGCACTGTATGGGGAGTTCCCCCCAGGTTGGTCGGTGCCCTCTCACAGTGCGGGAGCCACGCAATTCATTGTCCCAAAGAAGTAGGCCCCACCCACCCATCCGGGGCTCCTCCATGGATTGCCCCAAAGAGGTGGGCTGGAGCTGCGGGACCCACCTCTGCACCGCGCACGCAGCATCAAGCCCCCACCCACCCATGTGCAAGCGCAGCCCCGCCCACTCATGCGTGCCCACTATACACGCAGCCTCCTGGTGATCGCTCGTTACAGCGTGAGGGCGTCACGACTACATAGGCTTTTATTAATAGGATATTGGCTGCACATATTTATGGCACATGTTTGGAAGGATAACTATCAAAACTTGAAAGTTTAGGGAATACTTTGTCTCAAAAGTTAACCAATTCTTACTTTTGGTCTTATGTATAAGGAATGCCATGTGCATTAATTTTTTTTTTCTCCGACCACTGCTGTTAACTACCACAGCCATGGTAGTTTCCACAATATGAGTTGATTATTTTATAGATCTGGAGATTACAAGTCTAACATGGGTCTCTGGACTAAAATCAAGGTGTGATAGAACTGTGTTCTTTTCTGGATACTCCCAGGGACATCTTTTCCTTTCTTTTTTCCCTTTCTAGCTTTTAAAAGCAGTCCATATGACTTGGCTCAGGGCTCTCTTCCTCCTTAAAAACCAGCAACATTGTATCTCTCTTACCATTCTCTGAGTACACCTCTCTCTGATGCTCCTGCTTCCTCTTCCACTTTTAAATGCCTTTGTGATCATATTGGGTGCACCCAGATAACCCAGGATAATCTCCCCATTTGCTAATTAACAGCCTTAGTTCCCCATTCATTGGTTGACTCCTGCATGTGCCCTGATGGTGGGGGAAGGAACCCGAAACTTGGGGCATTGGAACAACATTCCAACCAACTGAGCTACCAGGCCAGGGCTGTTACGATATACTCTTAATTTTGAATCTCTATTTTTCTTTTGTGACATTGTCTACCTTAGTGGTTGTTCACCCAGTATTCATTATCCATAGTGTGGTTTGACTAAGGGGTGAGCCAGTATTCCTAAGCCACACACAATCCCATTTACCATTGTAACAAAAAAAATTAAGGTACTTAGGAATAAACTTAACCAAGGAGGTAAAAGACCTGTACCCATAAAACTACAGGATGTTGAAAAAAGAGATGGAAGAAGATATGAACAAGTGGGAGAATATGCCGTGTTCATGGATTGGTAGAATCAACATCATTAAAATGTCCATACTACCCAAGGCAATGTACAGATTCAGTGCAATCCCTCTTAAAATACCAAAGGCATATTTAACAGAGCTAGAGCAAATACTCCAAAAATTTATATGGAATCAAAAAAGACCCTGAATAGCTTGCAGCAGTTTTGAGAAAGAAAAACACAGTAGGAGGAATCATAATGCCATATTTCAAGTTATACTACAAAGCCACTGTAATCAAAACAGCCTGGTACTGGCACAAGAATAGGCATATAGATTAATGGAACAGAACAGAGAACCCAGAAATTGACCCAAGCCATTATGCTCAATTAATATTTGACAGTGGAGTCAAGAGAGTCTTTTCAATAAATGGTGTTGGGAAAATTGGACAGATACATGCAAAAAAATGAAACTAGACCATCAACTTACACCATACACAAGAATAAATTCAAAATGCATAAAAGAGACAAATATAAGTCATGAAACCACAAAAATCCTAGAAGAAACTACAGGCAGCAAAATCTCAGTCTCTCTCTCATAGCAATATGTTTACAGACACATCTCCTGATGCAAAGGAAACAAAGGAGAATATAAATGGGACTACATCAAAATCAAAAGTTTCAGCACAATGGAAGAAACCATTAACAAGAGAGCCCACTGTAGAGGAGAACATATTTGGCAATGATACATCTGATAAAGGGTTAATATCCAAAATATATAAGCAAGTCATACAACTTAACAAAAGGAAGACAGACAATCCAATAAAAAAAAAATGGGCAAAGGACCTAGTCACTTATCCAAAGAGGACATACAGATGGCCAAGAGACATATTAAAAATGCTCAAAGTCACTGATCATTAGAGAGATGCAAATTAAAGTGACAATGAAGTATCACCTCACACCTGGCTACCATCATCAAATCAACAAATGACAAGTGCTGGCTAGAATGAGGAGAAAAGGGAACCCTAGTACACTGCTGGTGGGAATGCAGACTGGTGCTATCATGGAAAACAGTATGGAGTTTCTTCAAAAAATTAAATACGGAACTAACTTTTGACCAATGATCCCACTTTTAGGAATATATCATAAGAAACCCGAAGCACCGATCAGAAAGAATGTATACACCCCCATGTTCATAGAAACACAATTTACAATAGCTAAGATCTGGAAACAGCCCCAAGTGCCCATCAGTAGATGAATGGATAAAAAAGCTGGTAGTACATTTATACCATGGAATACTATGCAGCAGTAAAAAGGAAGAATCTCTTACCCTTTGAGACAGCACGGAGGGACCTGAAGAGTATCATGCTAAGTGAAATAAGTCCATCAGAGAAAGACAAGTATCACATGATTGCACTCATGCGGAATCTAAGTAACAAACTGATGAATGGAGTGGATCCAGAGATATGGAAGCATGGAACAGAGTGCAGAATCTCAGAGGGAAACGGGGGGAGAGCGGGTGGGTGGGAGGTAATCAACCAAAGACCTTTATGCATATATGCATAACCCATGGGCACAGACAATAGGATTGAAGGCCTGGGGAGGGAGGCAGGGGCAGGCGGGAGGGGGACATATGTAATGCTTTCAACAATAAAGAATTATTTAAAAAAAAAAAGTGAACTCTTCTGGCTATAATTGATGAGGGCATGCATGCCCTAAATAGTTCCAGTCAGAATGAAGCAAGCCAAATATAGTATTGTGTGGGTATCTGTATGGAATCACCACAGCTATTATTTCCTGTGGACATAGCTGTCATAGAGAGGCTAATATTTGAAAAGTCAACAGAGCCCTAGCCGGTTTTGCTCAGTGGATAGAGCATTGGCCCGCAGACTGAAGGGTTCTGGGTTCAATTTCGGTTAAGTACACATATCCCAGACATGGCTTATGTGAGAGGCAACCAATTGATGTGTCTATCTCACATTGATGTTTCTCTATGTGCCTCTCCACCTCCCTTCCACTTCCTCTAAAAATCAATGGAAAAATATTGTTGGGTAAGGATTAACAACAACAAAAAAGTCAACAGAAGAAATGTGGTTGATCACATTGTTTTCTGAAGCCTAAATACCACTACTGTATTTTTCATTTATGGGCTTTTTCATTATGTAAGAATAAATTAATTTATCTGTTTTTGTGTTTTTTTCTTTTCTTTGGAAGCACAAACATGTTAGGTGAAACACATGGTAATATTTCTTTTTTTCTTTTTTTTGAAAGATAGGCATTTTCTCGACACTTGCCTTATTTGTTATTTGATGTTGAGACATTAGACTTTTGTCATACCAATTTTGAATGACTTCAGTGATGATTTTCAAGAAGGGTGATATGTTTTGTTTTATTGTGTGTAGGTATATCCCAAAGCTTTGAAGAATTATTATAATGTATATAAAACACAAATTTGTGTCTCAGTGGCTGAGCGTTGATATAGGAACCAAGAGGTCACAGGTTTGTTTCCTGGTCAGGGCACATACCGGGGTTGGGGGTTTTGGTTCCCAGTAGGGGTGTGCAGGAGGCAGCCAATCAGTGATGTTTCTCTCTCATCTATGTGTCTATCTCTCTATCCCTCTATTCCTTTCTCTCCCTCTCTCTCTAAATATAAATAAATTTTTATGTCATAAACTATGTTATAGTTTAAAAATTTTAGGAAAGAGGTATCATTAATTCTTAGGAATTAACAAGAAATGGCAACCTTTATTTTTTAGGTTATATACCATAAATGTTTCTTCTTTATGTCAGTGTTGGCCAGATAAATAACTCCAGGTACATTATTCCTTACCTGCAGTTCTGGTACTTATAATATTGTTTTTAATGATTCATTTAGAAAACCTCACTGACTGAAATTCTTTTTTTAGTAGAAGCTAATATGAACTGAATATTTTTGTTGTGTAAGAGAAATATATTTTTTTAATATATTTTATTCATTTTTTACAGAGAGGAAGGGAGAAGGATAGAGAGCTAGAAACATCGATGAGAGAGAAAAACATCCATCAGTTGCCTCCTGCACACCCCCTACTGGGGATGTGCCTGCAACCAAGGTACATGCCCTTGACTGGAATTGAACCTGGGACCCTTCAGTCTGCAGGCCGACACTCTGTCTACTGAGCCAAACCGGTTAGGACTGTAAGAGAAATATTAATGTGCTTTATTTTAGGGTACTGCTCTAAACTCAGGCTTACATACAATATATGCATTTTTACATATAATAAACACTATGTTACTATACTTAACTACTATCATATATGCTATTTAACTTTATAGCATCCAACTAAGTTTGAACTCCAAAGCCCTTCTTTCCTTCTCCCCTCCCCTCCCCTCCCCTCCCCTCCCCTCCCCTCCCCTCCACTCCCCTCCCATGATTTAAGCCCTCTTAGGACTTCTTCCTCTCCTGACTACAGTTCCTCTAACCTTCTAAATTTAGTATTAGAAATTATTCCTTTGCATACTGTGTTTCTTTTTCTTTCCTTTTTTAAAAATGTAATTCTTTATTGTTTAAAGTATTACATATGTATCCTTTTCTCCCATTGACCCCTCCCCAGGTGCTCCTATCCCCCCAGGACATCTCCTCATCCTCCTACTGTCTGTGTCCATTGGTTATGCTTATATGCATGCATACAAGTCCTTTGGTTGATCTCTTAACTGCCCCCCACCCCCCTACCTTCCCTCTGAGGTTTGTATTCCACAAATGAGCAAGCTTATGTGATAGTTCTCTTTCTCCGACTGTATTTTCTTTTTCAATATTTTTATTACCTTTGGAGAATTTACTTGTGCTTCTTTGCATCATTACTCACAAATCGGCAACTTGAGTATTGACCTTCAAATTGAATCCAGCATCTCTTACCTTTGTTGTCTTTACTTGAATGGTCCTATAGTTGAGTGTGATATAATGTGTCTAAAATGTCATTTATTATCTTCATGTGAAACCAGCTTCCCTTTTGAGACTTACCATCTTTTTTAAAGATATATTTTATTGATTTTAGAGAGGAAGGGAGAGGGAGAGACAGAAACATCAAAGAGAGAATCATCGATTGGCTGCCTCCTACACGACACCACTGGGGATTGAGCCTTTAACCCAGGGCACATGCCCTGAGTGGGAATTGAACCCGGACTTCCTGATTCATAGGTTGACGCTCAAACCGCTGAGCCAGTCTGCCTGGGTGAGACTTATCTTTAAAGTCTCATCCAGACTTAAAAACAACTTCATTCTTTACCTTTTCATCACCTAGAATGTAAGTACTTACTAAATTCTGCAAATTTCTTATTTAAAAAAAATTATTTAGGAATTTATTTTTTCCTTTTTATTGAATTTATTGGGGTGACACTGGTTAACAAAATTATACAGGTTTCAGGTTCATAACTCTACAACACATCATCTATACACTGCATTGTGTGTTCACCACCACAAGTCAAGTCTCAGTCCATCACCATTTATCCCCCCTATACCCCTCCTCCATTTTCCTCTACACACCATCCAACCCAATCACCACACTGTTGTTAGTGTCCATGAATTTTTCTCACCCCGCCCCCCCCCCCCCCCCCCTGCAGCTATCAGCCTGCTCTGTAAATTTCTTTCTTCAAATTGCAATCTTCTCTCCCCAGTACCAGGCAGTTTTGAGGACAGTGGCTTTGTAATATAACTTGATATCTGGTATTGAGATCCCTTCTACTTTGTTCTTCTTTCTCAGGATTGCTGCAGCTATTTGGAGTCTTTTTTTTATTCCAGATGAATATTTGGAGAGTTCGTTTTAGGTCTGTGAAATATGCCGTTGGTATTTTGATGGGGAGTGCATTGAATCTATAGATTGCTTTGGGTAGTATGGATATTTTAATGATGTTAATTCTACCAATCCATGAACACGGTATGTTCTTTCCTCTGTTTATGTCTTCCTCTACCTCTTTTTTCAAGTGTTTAAACATCCTCAGTCTTGTTCCTAGCCTTTGAAATTTTAAAATTCACTAACTGGTTAAACTTCTTGTTGTGTTTAGCAAATCTTTTTATTTTCAAATGTGTTTTTATTCATTTCAGAGAGGAAGGGAGAGGGAGAGAGAGATAGAAACATCAATGATGAGCGAGAATCATAGACTGTTTCCTGCATATGCCCCTTACTGGGGATCTAACCTGTACCCTAGACGTGTGCCCTGACTGGGAATTGAACCAGGACTTCCTGAGCCACACTGGCTGAGCTGCTTAGTAAATCTTTTGTTGGAATTTTAAAAATATTACAACCTACTGTTTATGAAATCATAAAATGCATTTGCTGATAAAGACTAACCCTTTGAATGGGTTAAATTACCTTCAAAAACCTGTAGTGAAGGTATCATCTAATCATCTCCTTAGTTGGGACTATTTACATCGGTATCATGGCTGGTGTTTAAATTTTAAGTTGAATTTAGCTTCTTCATTATTTCAGGTGCCTTCTAGTATTTGCTATATTGGTATGAGGATTATGTGTTGTAAATGTAGAAGATTTCCTGTCACATGCCAGAAAATGTAGAAACAAAACATACAGTAGAAACTAACAGCATTTATAGAAGAGATTTTAGAGTTATTTAAAACTAGAAGTCGGATTAATTTATGTCTTGTGAAAGATTGTCACTTAGGAGCTGAAGCATCTGATCCATTGTTTAAATTATAGGTTTCAGTAAGATTCAGAAAACATCTTTAGGCTCAGAGGAATATCAAAGAAGGAGTCATATGTTAATATATGGATAAAGGTATGTATTGTCATTTAATGTAAAATGGCTATTTGTATGTATATGTATATACACACACATACATACATACATTTAATATGATACTTTTCTCCCTAAATTATTTCTTAGATTGAATGTTAGCATCAAGGCAATACAGTACTGGGTAAGGTATTTAAACTATGAAACAATTTAAAATTAGTAAACTCTTCCAGTGTACTGAATAGCATCATGCTATTATTTTGGTCTGTCTTTTTCTTCAAAACCACATTTATTAAATATATAGATCATATTTTAGAGTGTTACCCCTACCCCCTAAAATGTTTTATTTATTGCTTTAACTTTCAAATATTTTATATTTTAATATGAAAATGAATCATTTTAAGGGACACCATTTTACATTGTGAGGAAAATGAGAATTGTGATGAATTAAAATGCTCTTGATTTTCATAGTGATTTTCCTTACTGGCTTTTGGATTGCTTTTTTAGTTCGTTGGAAAAGTGAACGACCAGAGGTTATAGGAGAAAAGGAAGAAACCTGAGGGTACTGAATTCTGATCTTCAACCCCTTCAATTAGAACAGCTTTGATTTTATCAGTTTCATTTTATAATCATTTCTCAGGTAAAAAATAGGTTATGTAGTTCTATTTTTAGGGAAAAGGAAATATGCCATTGTTAAAGAGAAGCTTTTACTGACAGAAAATTATGGAACTAATAGCAGATACAGGGCGAATAAAGTAACATTCAGCTGTTGTTAAAGACAATGACTATTATTATAGCAAATGAATAACTCTTGCTCAGTAATTGAGGATCAAAATTGTAATTACAAAGTGACACTTAATGAGGATATTCCTGGAAGAACTTAAACTAATGTGGTCCAGGTATGCAATTTTTAGTGATCAATGGTTCGAACCTACAAGAAGATTCTAATATGTATGACTAAAGTCAGTGATTCTGAACTTTATCTTGTATTCATTGCAGTCTTCCAGTGGCTAAGCTTTAGTGTGCGTGAAAATCTTGGAGAGAGCTCCATATTTAAAGTGCTATTTTCTATTCCTCGTGTCTAGATATTTTGATCTTGAGTATAAAGGTAGAGGACCAAAAATCTCCATTTTACTAAGAATTATTTTTTAGGTACCAAAATAACAAAATTATATTTCCAGAATAATTTCACTTCCACCACCACCCTCATCGGCCCACTTTGCTACTCTTTAACCATTTTTATTAATTCAAATGTCTTCCAGAGGTTCTTTACAAATATATAAGCAAAGTGTATATAGTCTCATTTCTCCCATTCATATGTGATCAATCTGAGCATCACTAAAAGGAAAACAACCATACATTATGAGTCACCTGATAAGCTATAGTAGGAAGTACACAGTCAACCAGTGAAGTTTTTTACTGAAAATTATTGAACTAGGCATGTATCATCAAGCTTCTATATTCAACCACTGGTTTGCAGAACATATGAGGGTAGAGGAGCATGTTAAAACTACACCTTGAGGATTCAGTCAGCCACATCCACAGTGGGCAGTTGTAAAGCTGTGCAATCTGATATTGTGGCCACTTGCCTCATGTGGCAATTTAAATTAATTAAAATTCAATAAAATTAAAAATCAATTCCTCATTTGCTCTTGCCACATTGCTAGTTCTCAGTTGCCACATATAGCTGGTGACTTTGATTGTAGGCAGCACAGAAATTTCATCATTGCAAAAAGGTCTGTTAGAGTAACCATTAAAAGAATATACAAATTAACATACAAACTAGTAGAGGGGGGAAAAAACTGGAATAATAAAAAATTTAAAAAAAAGAAGGCAAGAAACAAGAGACAAAGAAACATAACAAAGGTGAGACAAACAGAAAGCACAAAATGATATAGATATAATTTTAACCTAAAAAAAAATCAGGAATTTCTTAAACAGATAAAGTGCTTCTGTTAAATGGCAGGTTATCAAACCTGAAGGAGAAAACCCACATAATACACATATATGCTTTCATAACAAATCCATCAGAAACATCAGAATACTTAAAGGTGGATGTAAAGAAAGGGAAAAATTCCATGAAAATACTAATTAAAGATCGTTACTGTGGCTATTTTAAACTCGGCGTTTAAGGCAAGAAGTACTATTTGGGATAAAGGCTTTATCATGTTAAAATAATTCACTAGCAAGAAGATATAATAATTTTATGTGAAATGGCTTAAAACACAAAATTGAAATTGAGAAATTAGAGAAAATAGATAAGTTTACAATTACAGTGGGAGATTACTGTAAATAACCGATAGAACTAGCAATAAAAGAAATATCAGTAATGAATAGAAAATTTACAATATTTTAGAATGATGAGACTGTCTCACAGATGGTTGTGTGAATGATATAGTATAGTCAATAAATACACTATCATTCAGTAAATATTGAAGTGCTTTTATTCAATAAATATTTGAGCACCTACTTACTCTATATCAGGTACTGTTTGAAACTTGTATATTGTAAGGTATACAACCTTAATCCAATGAAAATAAGACTTAATCTCTTCAGATCATGTATAATTTAATCGTTAATTTTAAATGCTTAGTGATGATAAATAGTGATAGCAGTGCAGATTCACAGAAGTGAGCGATACAGATTTGAAGGATGCATTTATGGAGGAAATAGGACATTTTGAATCCTGAAGAGTAACTGGCAATTAGAATATGAGAAAAGGGGTGAAATGGTTTTGGTAGGGAAAATAGAATGAGAAAAGGCAAACCAGTCAGCTTCAGAATAGAGTTTATATTGGAGAAACAATAAGAATAACTTAAAAATCAGGGCTTAATTGTAATATCAGACTGAGAAATTTGTGGTATGTCTAGGGAGTGGTTGGGTGAAATGAATAACATAGTAATTATGCCATTTCCCAGCTTTACGAATATTTCTGAAGGTACACGGAAAGGCCTTGGTGCATGCACATAATTAATTTTAAAAGCTGAAATAACAGACTCATTTCCATAGAAATTTTACCTGTTTACACTTCTAGTTGCAGTTTATGAGTACACCACTTTTCCCACACTTAACAGTGTTGGATGTTAGACATAATCTGTGCCTGACGGGCCAAAAAAATTGTACTTTGCTTTGATTTGCACTTACGTATTTTGAGTTTCATGTATTTATTAGCCTTATTTTTTTTTTTTTAAGTACAAGTAACCTGTTTATATTTTGGTCCATTTTGTGATTTCTTTTCCTTACTGATCTATAGGTGCTCTTTTTATATTTTATATCTATTCCTTTTTTTTTAAACATGTGAGCCCTAGCCAGTTTGGTTCAGTGGATAGAGCATTGGCCTGTAGACTGAAGGGTCTCTGGTTCAATTCTGGTAAAGGGCACATGCGCGGGTTGCGGGCTCGATCCCCAGTAGGGGGCATGCAGAAGGCAGCCGGTCAATGATTTTCTCTCATCATTGATGTTTCTCTCCTTCTCCCTTCCTCCCTGAAATCAATAAAAAGTAAATAAAAAAATAAGTAGCAAAGACATTTGATAGACATTAAAAAAATACATCTTAAAATCCTTTAAATTAAACTATTTCCTAAGGTGTCAATTTTTTTAAACTACATTTTCAAAATGCTGTATTTATGGCATAAAATAAAGTCTGTTAAGGATGGCATATAGGGTTTTCTTTCACCTCTTTTGTAGTAGAGTCCATTCTCAAGTGATTTCTCACCTGTGTTAACGTTTTAGAGAACTGTTATGTTTTTATTTCTCAAGAACTCTACTTTAATGAAGTTTAAAACTTGGAGAGTAGGGACTGGCCTAATGTACATTATAACTTCTTTATGTGTTTTCTTCTGGTTTTAATATTTTGAACCTTGGTAGAATTTAGGAAATAGTAGATTAAAACATACCATTTTAAACAAC
Organism: Myotis nattereri; assembly: GCF_964212035.1. Lineage (NCBI taxonomy): Eukaryota > Metazoa > Chordata > Mammalia > Chiroptera > Vespertilionidae > Myotis > Myotis nattereri. The sequence goes on from NC_138088.1 coordinate 24,727,489, forward strand.
AAATGGTTATTCTTTCTGGATCTTAACTAAATAATTACTTTTGAAATTTTAAAATGTATGAGGAAAATGTTTAATTTTGCTACATTCCAAAAACACAAAAAGGATGAAGGTATCATAGGTGCATTAGATACTAGTTTATTGTATAGTCTTTCTTTATAAATCATCATTATTTTTTATATAGAACAGAAAAGAAATAATCTAGGTTTTGACAAAACTTTTATTTAGGAATACTGTTTTATTTTTTAAGCAGTTTGACTTTGACAAAATTAATAATCAATGGATACATTTAAAAATTCTTAACTTTTAATATCTTCCATGTGATCTTTTTTCATTTTAATAAAACAATATAAGTTTTTTCCCTTCCTCTTTTCCCTCGTACTTAACATATCAGCATTTTAGATAGACAGTGCCCTTATACTGCTGATTCTTTTTATTTGCAATATTAATGCCACAAAGTTATGGAAAATAAGACTTAATCTCTTCAGATTATAAGCTAGTACTTTTATTATTTCTGTCCTTTTAAATAATATGGAATATTACTAGTATGATTTACGTTAGAGTACCCTGAAGATTCAGAGGAAAATGTACAGACTCAGTGAAATTTGACTACTCGCTTAGTGGTGCAGAAAATGAGAGAGGCCAGAAATGTGTTGAATTTGATTACAAGAAAAATGAGTATATCTAAATACACTACCATTTTGTACCCTTTAAAATTAGACAATTTTTCTTCCTCTGTTTCAAAGTCTTCTTTTGAAGACTTTGCTGCTTTTTACTTTGGTGAAAAAGGTTTTTGAGAAGCTTTGTAGAAATAATGTGGGAATGTGGGGAAGAACTGAGAATGAGGTCAGGGAAGCTATAAACCTTTGAGTGCTTTTGTGATGTGCTAAGCTCTATGGGAGGCCCTGTATAAGGTCAAGCTTGAGAAATTTGCTTGTTAAGAATGAAACCATTTACACTTAAGAGTGCCCTGTTTTTATTTTAGTCTCTTGGGCAGATTGAGTTTTATTTAAAAGTTGATTTATCTTGCGTTTCTCTGTTTATAAAATGCTTATATTTTGTTCCCAGAGTTATACCAATCCCTTACAAATAACCTGAAACATAAATATAATAACAAAAGCTGTGTTGCAAAGGAAGAAATTTCCTGGTGATTTGAAGGAATCCTTGCATTGTAAAGAAAGTAGTGTCTGTTGTATCTTTGGCCCCTTGACATAGAAGATGTTTGATGTTATCAAAACTGTCCCCCAGTTTCTTGACTCGTGTTATTTTTTTAATTTACTCTAGCAGTCTTTTGCCCCATTACTCCAGGGAAACTGCTCTGATCAAGGCCACAAATGATCTGTTTCTTTTAAAATCAAATGTCATTTCTTAGTTTTGTCTTAATTGACCTATCGGCAGCATTTAATATGGCTAATCATCCTCTCTTCCTTCAAATATTTTGTTCATTTTGCTTCTAGGACATTGTGCTCACCTGATTTTTCTTACTACCTCTCACCTCTCCCTTGAAGTCTTTATTGTGTGGGTTGGTTTTTTTTCATAATTACAACCTATTAGAGGGCTCAGAGACCTCTTTTATATCTACACTCTTGTCCTTGATCATCAAATCAGTTCCTCTAACCTTAAGTACCATCTGTATGCTTGGTGATTCTCACATTTATATCCTAGTTTGGACCTTTCTTCTGAACTCCAGACCCATAATGAAAACAGCCCAATCATTGTCTCCATTCAGATGTCTAATGGACATCTCAAAATTTACATATCCATAATTGACCTCCTGATACTATTCTCCTAAACCTGCGCTGCTCTGAGTTTTCATCATCCAGTAAATGGCAGGTCCATCTTCTCAGTTCAGTTCCCTTGAAGTTCTCTTTGGCTACTTTCTTTCATGCCTCACATCCAAACTGTCAGCAAAGTCTTTTTGGTTCTGTATTGAAAATACATCCAGAATCCCTCTCTCATTGCTACAACTCTAGTCAAAAACATCATCATCTTTTGCCTAGATTTTCCAGTAGCTTCTAATTAGTTGCAGTAGCCTCCTAACTAGTTATTATTAATAACTAGGTACCTAATTAGCCTAACTACAGTTCTCCTTAACCCATAAAGTCCCTCCAGCAAGTATTCAAATAATGTCACTCCAAGGATCAAATGCTTCTAAAGACATCCAAACTGATTCAGAGTAAGACATGAAGGACTTAAAATGGCTGGAGAGGCTCTACATCAGTGGTTCCCAACCTTCCTAATGCCGTGACCCTTTAATACAGTTCCTCATGTAAAGTTATTTTCGTTTGCTACTTCATAACTGTAATTTTGCTGTTGTTATGAATCGTAATGTAAATATCTGATATGCAGGATGTATTTTCATTGTTACAAATTGAACATAATTGAAGCATAGTGATTAATCACAAAAAGAATATGTAATTATGTGTTTTCCGATGGTCTTAGGCGACCCCTGTGAAAGGGTCGTTCGACCCCCCAAAGGGGTCGCGACCCACTTGTTGAGAACCACTGCTCTAGATTATATGCTGCTCCCCATTAGCCCACTTTAACCTCATCATCTCTTATTCCCTGACTTATGTGTTCTTTTCTAGCCCTATTGGTATCCTTGCTATTTCTTAAATATTCCAGGTATTGTCCTCCCCTGTGGTTTTTGTACTTGTTTCTCTACCTAGAATGCTCTTCACCAAGATACAACATGACTCATTCCCTCACGTAAATGTGTTCAAATGTTAATATGCTTGCTCAGTGGTTGAGTGTTGACCCATGAACCAAGAGGTCACTGGTTTGATTCCTGGTCAGGGCACATGCCCAGGTTGTGGGCTTAATCCTAGTGGGGGGCATGCAGGAGGCAGCCAATTGATGTTTTTCTCTCTGTCTCTCTCTCTCTCAAAATAATAAAAAAAATAAAATTAACGCCCTTCCCTCCTTCCTCAACATTTTGAATCTCCTATCCCATTCTCCTTGATCTGTCTCTGATTTCTATCAGACTAAACATTTTTTCTACACTAGAATTAAGTGTGATGAAATAGGTTTTTGCCTATTTTGATAATTGCTGTATTTTCAGCACCTGGAACATTGCTTACTATCTAGTAGCTATTTGTTTATTAATTGACATGCAAAGCAATATCCTAGAATTTTCAGAAATTTAACACTAATTCGTTGAGATACAATACTTTTATAGTAAAAAAAAGACTTAAAAAGTAAAAAGAGAACTTTATAATATACATAGATATGAAATCAGAGAACTTTCCAATTGTTATACATTGGGTCTCAATAAATGTTTGTTGAATGAATAAATACCAGGCATCTATTACGTGGTCAGCATTATAGGCTAATACAAAATTTAAAAAATAGCCGGAACTGGTTTGGCTCAGTGGATAGAGCGTCAGCCTGCGGACTGAGAGGTCCTGGGTTCGATTCCGGTCAGGGGCATGTACCTGGGTAAGAGGCAGCTGATCGATGTTTCTCTCTCATCGATGTTTCTAACTCTATCTCTCTCCCTTCCTCTCTGTGAAAAATCAATAAAATATATTAAAAAAATAAAAATAAAAAATAAACCCATTCTAAAGGAATTTATGCTTCTAGTGGAGGAAGCTTTGTTGAGGTATAACTGACATACAATAAAAACTGCACATAGTATTTAAATGATATATGCAGTCGACCCTTGATTAACATGATTTTTTTTTCAATAAGTACCTGTGCTGTTTTTAGTTTGATGTTCGGAGTCCTTGGATGGGGAGGGATGACTACTCCATTTTATATATGGGCCTTGAGTATCCACAAACCTTTGTAACTGCAGGGAGTACTGGACCTAATCCCCCCATAAATACTGAGGGACAGCTTAAGTTTGGGGGGAGGGTCAGTGGTTAGTTATACATGGAATTGTAAATATGCAGGGGGGGGGTAGGGATGATGACACCTTACCCCTGCGTTGTTCAAGGATCAACTGTATAAACATATGCAAAACAAGCATAATCAAGAAATTAAACACATTTCTTAATCCCAAAAGTTTCTTTGGAAACCCTTCGTAACATCCACTTCCTACCCTCCCCTACCCACGCCAAATCTCAGGCAACCACTGATCTGCTTTTTGTCACTGTAGATTACATTTATACAGAATTCCGGAAAATGCAAGTTAATCGTACACTAAGTGTTTTTTTTCCTGGCGTCTTTTATTCAGCATAATTACTAGGAATAGTATTCTATCATAGATATGCCAAAATTTGTTTATCAGTTTATCTGTTGGTGAACAACAGTGTTGTTTGTAGTTTGGGGCTATTACAAATAAATGTGCTATGAAAATATACTTTCATTTTTGGAAAAATACCTAGCAGTAGAATATCTGGATCATATGCCAGTTATGTTCAACTTTTTAAGAAAGTGTCATACTTTTCAAGGCACCAGCACCATTGGTGTCAGTTGTGTATGAGAGTTCCAATTGTTCCACATCCTCACCAACATTTGGCATATCCTTTAAATCTTGGAGCCCTGCCTGGGTGGGCGGGGCCTATCTCTTTGAGGGGATCGATCACGGGGCTCCTGGACTGTGAGAGGGCATAGGCCAGGCTGAGGCCCCTCCACCCCCAGTGCACAAATTTTGTGCATCGGGCCTATGGTTAAAGAATAACTACCCATTCCCCCTTCCTTTTATCCCCTGATACATCACTATTCTGTTTCTGTGATTTTAATTACTCAGAATACCTCATATAAGTGAAATCATACAATGTATTTTTGTGACCGACTTATTTCATTTAGCATAATCTCAAGGTTCATTCCTGTTGTAGCATATTGCAGAATTTTCTTTTGTGTTTTTTTTCAATTACCGTTGACTTACATTATTATATTAGTTTCAGGCATACCCTGTACACCCAGTGATTAGATATTACATAACAATTTAATTCCTCCCATGTGTCTCCCGTGCCTTTCAAGATGTTGCCCTAGCACTGGGGCTCCAGCAGCCCTCCATCACCTTCAGCCTCAACCCCTCTGGTTTTAACAGCCAGAAGTTTTGAGGACTTCTCTTCTTTGCATGGAACCTGCTCTCCCCTTCTGGGACTCCCACAACTCCCTTAGTTTCTGTTCCCTTCAATCTGTTTTTGTTGTTGTTCCTTAGATTTACTAATTTATATTATTCTTTCTAAAAGTTCACTGAACGCCGAGACCGGTTTGGCTCAGTGGATAGAGCGTCAGCCTGCGGACTGAGGGGTCCCGGGTTCGATTCCGGTCAGGGGCATGTACCTGGGTTGCGGGCATATCCCCAGTGGGGGATGTGCAGGAGGCAGCTGGTCGATGTTTCTCTCTCATCGATGTTTCTAACTCTCTATCTCTCTCCCTTCCTCTCTGTAAAAAATCAATAAAATATATTTAAAAAAAAATAAATAAATAAAAGTTCACTGATCTTTCTTCTATCTACTTATTTCTACCTTGGAATCCCTCTAGTTTATTTTTCACTTCAGTCTTGCACTTTTCAATTTCAGAATTTCTTAGTTTTGTTTTAGGTTTTCTCTCCATCAGTACTTCCAATTTATGTTTTTATTTTGTTTGTTGTGTGGGTGTTTTTTTTTTTGTATGTGTGTTTTTTTGTTGTTTTTTTTTCCTTTGAGCATTTTGAGAGGGTTGTCTTTAAAGTCTTTCTCTAGATCAGTGGTTCTCAACCTTCCTAATGCCGAGACTCTTTAATACAGTTCCTCATGTTGTGGTGACCCCCAACCATAAAATTATTTTCGTTGCTACTTCATAACTGTAATTTTGCTACTATTATGAATCGTAATGTAAATATCTGATATGCAGGATGTATTTTCATTGTTACATATTGAACATAATTAAAGCATAGTGATTAATCACAAAAACAATATGTAATTATATATGTGTTTTCTGATGGTCTTAGGCGACCCCTGTGAAAGGGTCATTTGACCCCCAAAGGGGTCGTGACCCATAGGTTGAGAACCTCTGCTCTAGATTATCAGGGAGATCACTTTGTAAGTTATATAAATGTCTAACCACTGTACTGTTACCTGAAACTAATATAATATTGAATGTCAACTGTAATTTAAAAAAACATAGTCTTTATCTTGTATGTCTGTCATCAAGTATTTTTTAGGTACAGTTTCTGTGTGTGTGTGTGTGTGTGTGTGTGTGTGTGTTTAATGGGCCATACTTTCCTGTTTCTTTGTATGTTTGTATATTTTTCTTGGATACTGGCATAGAATCAACACTTCCCAGATGTGCTCTTTTCCCCAGCATTTGCTTTTTATGGTATTATTTGTTGTTGTGTATGGGGGGGCGGGCAGAGGTTGGTGTTTTTTTGTTTGTTTTGTGTTGTCCATGATCAGCTAAAGTGCCTTTCCCTGTGCTTGAGCAGTCACTTCTAATTTTCTTTTATATGTAGGTGTCCTTAAGTATATTAGTTAATATAGTCTGGCTTCCCCCAAAAGAAAAGGAGAAACATGAAAGGGTGGTTGGAAGTGTTATGGCCCTTCAAATACCCAGGTAGTTACTTCAACCAGAGGAGTAGGGTCTTGCCACAATGGACCAAATGGCTGTCTGCCTCTCAGTCTGCACCTCTGTGATCAGAAGCATCAATCAATGATCAGGGCACAATTTCGATATTTGTAGGTCAGGGTCCTTTTTGCCTGCCCTAGCTTCTGCAAGCTGTATGCAGGCTACTCCAGGAACATATGCACAGATGCTTGCCACCTGGTTGGGGACCTGGGAATGGTTATCTGCTACTGTGGTAAGAGCTGCAATTGATTAAAATTAACCCAGTTTACAACCCAAGTCTTCCCATATAAGTTGTAAGCCTACAATAGACTTTGCAAGTTCAAAATAGATTCAGTATGAAACAATTCAGATCAGTTGTTTCAGTATGGAGACAGATTCTTGATGCTTTCTATTCTGCCACTTTCCCAGAATCCTCTCATTGAAATTTTAATTTGTCCTTCTCGAATTGATTAATAATATTGGGCATCTTTTTATATACATACTAGAGTCCCAGTTCACAAATTTTGTGCACTCCGGGCGGGGGCGAGGGGTGGGGCGGTCCCTCAGCCCAGCCTGCGCCCTCTCGCAGTCTGGGTGCCCTTGGGGGATGTCCAACTGACGGCTTAGGGAGCGGTCCTAAGCCGTCAGTTGGACATCCTTAGCACTGCCATGGATGTGGGAGAGGCTCCTGCCACTGCCACTGCGCTCACCAGCCATTGAGCCCGGCTTCTGGCTGAGTGGCACTCCCCCTGTGGGAGCACACTGACCACCAGAGGGCAGCTCCTGCGTGAGCGTCTGCCCCCTGGTGGTCAGTGCGCGTCATAGCGACCAGTTGTTCCACCATTTGGTCAATTTGCATATTAGCCTTTTATTATATAGGATTTGCCATTTATATGTATTCTTTAGTTAAGTATCTGTTCATATTTTACCCATTTTTAATTCGTTTTCTTATTATTGAGTTTTGAGACTATATATAGTCTATGATCAAGAAATGTTTTACAAGAACTTTCTCCCAGTCAGTGATTTATCTTTTCATGTTATTTGAAGAGCAGAAGTTACTATTCCTGATGAAATCTAATGTATTGATTTTTTAAAAAAGAATGTATTCTGCTTTCTTTAATAAATATAATTTTATTTGTGCTGTTCCTTTTTTTAAAATATATTTTATTGATTTTTTACAGAGCGGAAAGGAGAGGGAGAGAGAGTTAGAAACATTGATCAGCTGCTTCCTGCATACCCCCTACTGGGGATGTGCCCGCAGCCAAGGTACATGCCCTGGACTGGAATCGAACCTGGGACCGTTCAGTCTGCAGGCCAACGCTCTATCCACTGAGCCAAACTGGTTAGGGCTGTGCTGTTTCTTTTTAGTGGGCTTACGTTGTCTGTTTCTTTCAAGGATTTTTATCCCTTTCATTCAATTTGTTGAATTTATTGGCATAGAATTGTTGATAATATTTCATGCTTTCCCTTGATAGCTATAGAATCTGTAGTGATACACATTCCTGGAATTCTTAATTTATGTGTTCTTTCATATTTTTTCTGATTAATCTAACTATAGATTTATGATATTTATTGATTTTTCTCTACTAGTTCTGGTTTCATTGATACTTCTCTATTTTTCTATTTTCTATTAAATTTTTTTCTGTAATTTTTAAAGGTAGAAGCAGAAGTCATTGATTCGTGGTGTTTTCTTTTTTTGAAATATATTCGTTTAGTGGTATAAATTTTCATTCTAATTACTGTTATAGTTTCTTATCATAGATATTGATGAGTTGTGTTTTCATTTTCATTCAGTTCAAAATATTTATTTGATGATGGAATGTTATTCAGTGTCATCAGGAAATGTATTATCAAGACATGATAAGACATGGAGGAACTTGGAGAAGCGAGGGCAGGCAAAAAAGACCCTGTCCTCTGTGCTGGGAGCATGCATATTCCTAAGTGAAAGAAGCCAATCTGAAAAGGGTACATACATATTGTATCATTACAACTGTATGAACTATTGGAAAACGCAAAGCTGTGAAAATGGAAAGGTTAGTGGGCTCTGGGGTTGGATGAATTGATGGAACACAGGATTTTTAGGGCAATGAAAGCACTCTGTATGATACCATAATGATGAATACATGTCATTCATTATACATTGGTCCAAACCCATAGATTATATAACATCAAGAGTGAACTGTAAGGCAAATTATTACTTTGGGTGTTTGTGATGTTTATTGTAGGTTTATCAATTATAAAAAAAAATGGTGGGGATGTTGATAATGGGGTTGGGGCATAGATTATATGGGAAATCTCTATATCCCTCTCAGTTTTGCTTAGAATACTTTTTAAATTTGCCTTTTGCTTTCTTGTTTTACTCATGGCTTAAAAACTGTTGTTTGGGGGTATGTGAGGTATTTTTGGTTTCAAATTGTGATCAGAACTATATTTTGTAAGATTGGAATTTTAATAATTTATATTGATATTCATTTTATTGCCTGGAGTATGATTTATTTTGATAATTACTTGAAGTCTAAAAAAAGAATGCATATTTCGCTTTGCTGGGTATTCTGTAAGAGTCAGTGAGTTCAGGTGCTTGGTAGTATTGATTTTATTCTGGTAAGATACATATAACATAAAACATGCCATTTTAACCATTTTTGAATGTTCAGTTTAATGGCAATTATTACATTCAGGACTATGCAGTCATTATCCCTCTGTGTTTCTAAATTTGTTTCATTACCTAAAACAGGAACCCTGTGCCTATTAAATAATAACTTTCCATTTCTCGCTGCTATATCTCCCCCCCTTTAATATGTGTCAAAGACTTTGCCTATTATACTTTAAGTGGAAGCTTACAATATTTGTCATTTTCTTTTTGGATTATTTCACTTAGCATAATGTTTTTAATGTTCATTCATGTTGTAGCAGGTATCATAACTTCTTTTTATGGCTAAATAGTACTCCACTACATGCATAGACCAATTTTGCTTATCTATTCATCTGTTGATAAATATCTGAGTGTATTTCACTTCTTGCTATTGTGAATAATGTTGCAATGGATATTGCTTTATAAGTATTAAAAATCTACCACCTTGCTAGTTTTTCATTTTCTCCTGTATTCTTTATTCTCTTTTTCTGCCTTCTTTTGGATTAAATATTTGTCATGATTACATTTGTTTTGTTTATAAGGTATGATTCCTTGGTTGTATTGCTTGGTTGCTTTATGGTTATACTCTATGTTGTTAACATATCACAGTGTACCAAGTGAAATTGTATTGCTTCATGTATAATTTGAGAATCTTAAAACCTCATACATCTAATTCCCCTTCTCCTAAATTTCTATTGTCATATCTTTTTATTTTTATGAACAGAATAAACTCCACAATAAATTATTATTCCTTCAAACTTGTCATTATCTTGTAGAGATAGTTAAGTTGCATGAAAAGTTGTTTAATATTTACCCATAAAATTGCCATTTCCAAGATCTTTATTCCTTTATATAAATAACAGATTTTTATCAGGTATCATTTTCTTCAACCTTAAGGACTTCATTTAATATTTTTTGTAGAACCAAGTCTGTTGGTGATGAATTATTTCAGCTTCTGCACATCTGTAAAAGTATTTTTTCACCTTTTAAATAAGTATATTTTTACTGGGTATAGAATTCTAGGCTGACAGTTATTTTTTTCTAAAGTACTTTAAAGATGTTGCTGTATTGTCCTCTGACTTTCAGTGTTTTAGAAAACAAAATACATTTGTTTGTACATAGCATGTCTTCTTTTTCTCTTTACCAGGGACTTTAAGCAGTTTGGTTTTATGATTGACTTTTGTGTCATTTTCTTCATGTTTTTTGAGATTGAGTTTAATTGAGATTCTTTTTATCTGCAGGTTTAGTTTGTATCAAATTAGTAAAATATTTGGTTCTTAGTTTTAAAAATTGTTTTTTTCTCCCCTTGCTTTCTTCTTCAGGAAATTCAATTATACATATATTGTCAATTTTACATTGTCCTACAACTTAGTGATAGTCTTGTCATTTTTTTCAGTCTTTTCCTACATTAATGCATAAATAGAAAGAACAACAAATTGATGTTGCTTGATCTTCAGTTCCACTAATATTTCTTTTTAAAAAAAAATGCTTTTATTGATTTTTTACAGAGAGGAAGGGAGAGGGATAGAGAGTCAGAAACATCGATGAGAGAGAATCATCAGTCAGCTGCCTCCTGCACACTCCCACTGGGGATGTGCCCGCAACCACGGTACATGCCCTTGACCGGAATCGAACCTGGGACCCTTCAGTCCGCAGCCCGACGCTCTATCCACTGAGCCAAACCGGTTAGGGCCCCACTAATATTTCTTTAGTAATATCTCAGTTGCTCTTGGTCCCATCCAGTGTATTTTTCATCTTAGACATCATTGTTTTCATCTCCACAATTTCAATTTGAGTTAGTTGCTTAAAATATCTTCCAGGCCTATGCTTACTTACAGTGTTTGATCTTTGAACTTTTTTGAACACGTAGAATATAATAATTAGCTGTTTAAATTTTCTTGTTTACTAATTGTTTTTTAAAAATCTATATCATTTGTGTCCCTTTGGGTTGTTTTGATTGAATAAATTTTTTCTCTTTATGGGTCATAGATCCTATTTCTTTAGATGCCTTGTAATTTTTCTTTGAATTCCAGATACTATTAATATTACCTTGTTATGTACTGTGTTGTTTTTTAGTATTCCTATAAATATTGGAATTTTTTCTGGGATGCAGTCAAGTTACTTGTAGTTTGATTGGGGGAGAGGGTCTAGTTTTTAAGATTTTTATAGTGCAACCAGAGCAGCTGTCAGTCTAGGGCCGTGGTCGGCAAACTGTGGCTCACGAGCCACATGCGCCTCTTTGGCCCCTTGAGTGTGGCTCTTCCTAAGCCTTAGGAGTACCCTAATTAAGTTAATAACAATGTACTTACCTATTTAGTTTAAGTTTAAAAAATTTGGCTCTCAAAAGAAATTTCAATCGTTGTACTGTTGATATTTGGCTCTGTTGACTAATGAGTTTGCCGACCACTGGTCTAGGGCTATTTAATCTCCATTACAAACCCTTCTAGTAAGTACTGTGTTTTTGCCATGTGAATTATGAGGTCAGTCTTCTTTTTTTTTTAATTTATTGTTTTTGAGAGAGAGGGAGGTAGGGAGGGAGAGAAAGAGAGACATCAATTTGTTGTTCTTCCTATTTATGCATTCATTGGTTGCTCTTTGTATGTGTCCTGACTCGGAATTGAACCTGCAACCTTGGTGCATTCAGTATGATGCTCTAACCAACTGAGCTACCCAGCCAGGGCCGGTCAATCACTCTTAACTGTTGGGAAGAGGAAACTGGTTCAGGCTCTTGTGGGCTTCAGGACGTTCTCTAATCCTTTCAGGTGTTTAGGGTACACACCTTTAATTTCTTAAAGCACACGGGTTAATTTTGTTAGATCCAGCCTGTGGAGGCCACCAAGTAAGTGCTTTGTTTGTTTGACGATTCAGCCTCAGGGCACAGTTTCTCTGGGTTTTTTATCTCTTAGGGTCCTCGGGTCAATAATTTCTATCTTGTTAATTCTTGGCTTCAAAAAACAAAACTAAAAATCCCAATAAATACATAAATAAAAAGAATTTGCAGTATGTTTTTTACTAAATGCGTATCACTTCTGCACCATCATAAAGTCACGTAACTTGAACCATAGTAAGTAGGGGACCCTCTGTATTTGTTTACAAATACAGAGGGTCCCCTTTAGATAAATGTAGCTTTTATTATTTATAATTTAGCACCTGACAGTTTCTGATACATAATTATGTAGAAAATATTCAATGATTTTAGCGTTGCCAAAAAATATTATGCAGACAGACTTTCCCTTGTGTCATCAAAGAAAAGTAGAAGTCTACTGAAATGATTTTATTTCTTGTAATCCCTTCAGTAGTCCTGATTTGGATGTTATGCTATTAGCAGTGAAGAGATTTCTGAACAGTCATTTGTGCTTAAGTGTTAAAGGGAGATTGAAAATGGTGTACTGGATAAAATGAGTATTTTGTCAGGATGCATGTTACAGATATTCTTAAATATGATCATTTTCAAAGTATGGTCCTCAGACCAGTAGCATCAGCATTACCTATGAACTCATTATCTTCTGTGATGATAATAATCTTGGAAATATTTAACGTTGTTTCCAAATTTTATGTTTCTTTAGCTTATAATGAAGGTTATTAGAGCAAAATTATTGACTAAATCGTTGGGTCCAGCCCTTGCTGGTGTGGTTCAGTTGGTTGAGTGTTGTCCCGTGCACTGATAGGTCACCAGTTCAGTTTGGCATTTGTCCAGGTTTCGGATTTGGTCCCCGTAGGCAACCAGTCCATGTTTCTCTCTCACATCGATGTTTCTCTCTCTCTCTCTTTCAAAAAAAAAAATATATATATATATATATATATATATATATATATATATATATACATATAGGCATATAAAAAAATTTTAAAGTTGATGTTTACAAAAATAAATGATAGGGTCCACTGAAAAATAAAAAATTGTAGGTATTACACAGGAAGATTATGTGCTTCTAATTTGACAATACCTGGCTTCTTTCAATTGTCTTGCCAAAGGATTGGACTGTTTTAAGACTTAATGATAGTCTCATTAGAAGTAAGTTCTCTGTTTTTCATTCTTTGGAAGGAAACAATTTACATTTATAATATGAAAATTCCTTAGTATATGGTATAATCACAAATAGAGTTTTATGATCTATTTATTTCATAGTAGCTTTAACATTTTTAAGTGAGAGATTTCAGCTACATGAAAATGCTGACATTAAACTCTTTTTATAACGCTCTTCAAATAGTTATTTGATCACTTAAATTTTGCAAGGTGTTTTAGTATAAGATTTAAAACCATTCATAATTGGGAGGCTTATATAAAATGGCATGATTTTTGTATTTATCATCACTTTATAGCTGCAATATGTTTATCAGAATTTGACAGAGTTTTAGTATTTAACACGTAGGAGTGGTACCTTGAAGGGAAGAGTACTTTAACTTCTAAATTTAGCTTTAATATTTCTGCTCTTAAAAAATGAAAGACCCGCCGTAGCTGGTGTTGCTCAATTGGTTGGGCCTTGTTTCATGTCCCAGAGGGTTGTGAATCCCTGGTAGGGTGTGTGTAGGAGGCAGCCTGTTAATGTTATGCTCTAGCATTGATGTTTCTCTCTCTACCACTCCCTTCTTCTCTTTCTAAAAATCAATAGAAAAATCTTAAACAAACAAACCACAAAACAAAGTGCCCAGAATAAAATACAAATTGAATTTTATAATCATATTTTAAATGTATGAATTCTGTGAAGAGAAAGGGATAGACTTTGCTGTAATTTATTACAAAGCTATGGTTATGTGTCATTACTTATATAAAATAGTCTTTGTTCAGCTTCTTATGGCACTAGGAGAATTGTATAGTTCCATTGATTGGTTCCATGCAATGGAAATCTGACCTTTAGCAGATGTTTGAGAAATTACCAGCACAGCATTATCAGCCAGCTAGACAGTTTTCCCCTTGTTATTTGACAGGCCTTTAGTGGTTAGGAACATGTCAAGGAAATTTTAAACTGGTTTTTATCATATCAAAAGCTTTCTAAAATATTAAGAACACTGTGAAAAATATTGACAAAATGAGATAGATTATTTTCCCCAAATCATGGATTACAGTTTAGGTAATTTTTAAATGTGTACTTACTTTAAAAAAAAAAAAAAGAACAACTAAGAAAATCCTGATTGTTGCATGAATAATATTTTACTTTGTTATTGAAAATATTTTTGCCTATGAAATTGTCATGAAGGTTGACATATGTTATTTTCTGCCTTGGTCATATTTTTCCTTCTGTAGGTTAAACATTGCAGATATCATTTGTTTTCTTATTTAATTGTAAGATGTTTTTTTAAATAAAAACTTTTTTATAGAGGTTAAATGTATCACAGACAAGTTATCCTATCTGGAACTCCTAGCTAAGGCAGGATGCTGCACGAATGACTTTCTGTTAAAATAAAGCCTGTTCTCTGAAGGACAGTATTTTTTAGAGGATGTAAGAGGTCCAGCTGTGTAGTTGTGGGAGTCGTTCTGAACACTAAGCTCTGTTTTCTTCAGCTTCATTGATTGAGTGTGCAGGACGGGAGAAAAGGGAGTGCCTTAATGTTTGAGAATGAAGTGATGAATTGATAGTACAGTAGTTGTGAGAACTGGATCTTTTCCTGCAGGTGCTGCTCTTCCATGGGGCATTCCAATTGCTTTCCATTGTGTCAGACGCAGAATTTCTAAAAATAGTTTAACGAAAGTTTAAAGAATATAATCTTATATATTTCCATTGTATGGTTTTGAAGCAATTGTGTATTGCATAGGTTTATATACTAAATTAGTTCTTTTAAATAAAGGATATGATTTGTAGTAAATGGTGTGCATTTAACATTAATCAATTTATATATTAAACTTAGTATTGTACTATTACATTTATATTTACATTTAAACAGTAATTGCACTATTGTCATTTCATTAATTTTTAGTGTATGAAAATGTTAATTAATGAACTTATTACTGGTGAATTATGTTAATAACAAACTGGATGCCCAGTTAAATTATATCATTCATTTGGTTATATTTTTTAAAAATTCTGCATGTTTAAAATAAATCCTACTTGTTTTGAAACATTTTGCAAAAGTGCTGACAGGATGTATAGGAACAACCAAGATTAGTAAATAAATATATGTAGGCTGATGGGCCAGAGAACATGACAATATGTAAATACATCTAAAATATGCACATTTTCTAGTATAATTCTTGGATATTTACTTTTTTATATGAAATTTTAAAAGATTAAAACATTAAGCTATAGAATTCTCTTCTACATAAAAGGATATGGAAATCTTACTTATTCTTTACTATCTTTCCCTGTTACAAATTAGAAATTCAAAATACTTTCTAAATATATTCACATTGAATTTCTACACCCAAGTACCTATAAAGTGAGAATTTTGTGGACAAAATTCAGTAATTACCTTTAAAAACTGGAGATGGGAATTATTTGCCTGTCTTTAAATTTGCTTGTTTGCCTCTGATTCAGCATGAGATAATCCTGGTCCAAACATATGTTTTATAAAAGCCTGGTCACATTTCTGTGGAAAACAATCTTGCTTTGTCAGTGTTCTTATGTAGGAGGCAAGTGATTGTCTAATTATAGCTACAAAGTTTCAAAATTAAGGATTCAGAGTACTAGTCAGTATACCTTACCCAAAGATGTTTATTCTTAATCCCCAGATAATTTTCAACAAATTTATCTCTGACTTTTCAATTCATAAGAAACAAAACTAAGGCAGGTTTGCATGTGTGTGTGTGTGTTTATGTATTGATTTTAATTGATTTTAGAGAGAGGTCGGGAGAGAGAGAGAGAGAGTAAGAGAAAGGGAAACAACAATATGAGAAAGAAACAATTGGCTGCCTTTCTACCGGGGATCGAACCCACAACCTGTGTGTGCCGGGAAGTAAACCTGCCACATTTTAGTGCACAGGACAATGCTCCAACCAATTGAGCCACATCGGCAGGGCAGTATTATTATCTTGATATTTGTTAACTTGCTCATATTTAGTTTGCATTTCATTGATGATTACTTGTTGAGTGGCTTTTCATACGCTTATTGGCTATTTGGATATACTATACTCTTTTCATTGAGGTGCCAGATCAAATCTTATGCCCATTTAAAAATTTGGATTGTCTTTTCTTTTCAATTAATAGAAGGTCCAGGGTCTTTATATATTCTGCATGTAAGTCTGAGTGTGGCAAGGGAGGCACCTAGAGCGCAGTTTTATTATGGCATCTACTCCACTGTAGGGTTGAGTTTCTTCTGTTCCTGGATTGCATTTCCCCAAAGCATTCCTGTGGTTCACTCTCTAATTCAGGACTCTATTAAATGTTGCCTCATTTTAGTCCATCATATCTAAAATAGCACCCTAGTCCATGGATAGGAAAAAAAAACTGGGTTGGTAATACGTATATTACTACAAAATAGACTTTAAAACCAAGGCTATAATAAGAGACAAAGAAGGACACTACATAATAAAGGGAGCAATCCAAAAGGATGTAACTTGTAAACATTAATGCACTCAACATAGGCACACCTGAATATGTAAAGTAAATCTTGATAGACCGTAAAAGGAGAGATTGGCAGTAATACCGTTATATTAGGGGATTTTAACACCCCATTAACATCAATGGATGTATCTTCCAGACAGAAAATCAACAAGAAGATGGTGGCATTAAATGACACACTAGATCAAATAAATTTAATTGCTATTTTCAGAGCATTTCACCCCAAAGCAGCAGAGTGTACATTCTTTTCAAGTGCCCATGGGACATGTTCTACGATAGATCACATGTTAGGACACAAAACAAGTCTCAATAAATTTAGGAAAATAAAATTATATTCAGCATTTCTTCTGACCATAATGTTATGAAACTTGAAAATCAATCACAAGAAGAAAACTGAAAACACACAAAGACATAGGGCAAAATAACATGTCCCTAAACAGTGAATGGGTTAACAATGAGATCAAGGAAGAAAGATACCTTGAAATAAATGAAAGTGAGAACACAGAAAACCAAAATCTGTGGGGACACAGGAAAAGCAGTCCTAAGAAAGAAATTCATAGTATTACAGTTCTATCTCAAGAAACAAGAAAAGCTGAAATAAACAATCGAACTTTACATGTAAAGGAACTTGAAAAAGAAGAACAAAAACCAGAGTGAGTAGAAGGAAGGAAATAATAATAAGACCAGAGCAGAAATAAATGAAACAGAGTTTTAAAAAGCAATACAATAAAAGATCAGTGAAACCAAGAGTTGCTTCTTTGAAAAGATCATCAAAATTGACAGACCTTTAACCAGACTCATTGAAAATAATAGGACCCAAATGAATAAAATCAGATATGAAAGAGAAGTAACAACTGACACCAAAGAAATACAAAGAACTGTAAGAAAATATTGTGAACAACTATATGCCAACAAATTGGACAATCAGAATGAAATGGATCAATCCTAGAAATATACAGTGTTCAAAAACTAAATCAGGAATAATCAGAGAATCTGAATAGACAGATTACGAATAGTAAAATTGAAGCAGTAATAAAAAAATTCCCAACAAACAAAAACACTGGATCAGATAGCTTTACAAGTGAATTTTATCAAACATTCAAAGAAGAATTAACATCTTTCCTTCTCAAACTATTCCAAAAAAAGCAAGAGGAGGGAAGTTCATTTTATGAGGCCAGAATTACCCTAATTCCAAAACCAGATAAAGGCATGACAAAGAAAAGTATAGGCTAATATCCCTGATAAATATAGATTCTAAAATCTTCAATAAAGTATTTACAAAACAGATCCAGCAATACATTAAAAAGATGATATACTATGATTTAGTGGGCTTTATTCTGGGCATGCAAGTTTGGTACAATATCCACAAAACAATAGAACATGATACACTACATCAGTGATGGCGAACCTATGACACACGTGTCAGGTGACATGCGAACTCATTTTTTTGGTTGATTTTTCTTTGTTAAATGGCATTTAAATATATAAAATAAATATCAAAAATATAAATCTTTGTTTTACTATGGTTGCAAATATCAAAAAATTTCTATATGTGACACGGCACCAGAGTTAAGTTAGGGTTTTTCAAAATGCTGACACACCAAGCTCAAAAGGTTCGCCATCACTGCACTACATAAACAAAGTGAAGAATAAAAACCACATGGTCATATCAATAGATGCAGAAAAAGCATTTTATAAAATCTAGCACCCATTTATGATCAAGCTTTCAGCAAAAGTTGTGAATACAGGGAACATACCTCAATGTAATAAATGCCGTATATGACAAACCCACAGCCAGCATCATACTCAATGGGCAAAAACTTGAAGTGTTCCCCTTAAGATCATGAACAAAACAGGGTTGTGCACATTTACCACTCTTATTCAACATGGCACTGGAAGTCCTAGCCACAACAATCAGACAAGAAGAAGTAAAAGGTATCCAAATTGGAAAGGAAGAAGTAAAACTGTCATTTTCCGATGACATGATACTCTTTATAGAGAACCCTAAATATTCTACCAAAAAACTATTAGAAGTGATAAGTGAATTCAGTAAATTAGCAGGATACAAAATAAATATCCAGAAATTAGTTGCATTTTTGTACACCAACTAGAGGCCTGGTGCACGAATTTCGTGCACTGATAGGTGCCCTCGTGGCTGCCAGCCGGGTACTCCCTCCCTTCCCCTGGCTGCTGGCCGGGGCCTCCCTCCCTTCTCCTGGACAACTCCTGGTAGAGGGGGATAATTTGCATATTACACTTTTATTATATAGGATAGAATAATGAACTATCAGGGAAACAAAAAAACAACAACCCCACAATCCCATTCACAATAGCAATCTACAGATTCAGAGCAATTCCTGTCTATGATACCAATGGCATATTTCACAGAACTAGAACAAATACTCCAAATATTTATATGGAACCATGAAAGACCCTGAATAACATCAGTGATCTTGAGAGTGAAGAAAAATGTGAGAGGCAACCAGTTGCTGTGTGTCTCTCACATTGATGTTTCTCTCTATCTCTTAACTACCTCCCTCCTCCCCTCCCTCCCTCCCTCCCTCCCTTCTACTCTCTCTAAAAATCAGTGGAAAAAAATATCCTCAGGTGAGGTTTAATAGCAAAAACCAACATGGTACTCATAATTTCACTCATTAGAATTGAATGAACAAATTGAACTAACAAGCAAAATAGAGGCAGACTCAGAGCAGCAGGCAGACAGCTCTGTTTGGTGTAGGGGTGGAGGGATTGAGCAAAAAAAGAATAAAAAAAAGAAAAAACGCATGGACACATGGTGATTGGAGTGGGTGGAGATAAAGAGGGTATGGGGGCATAAATGGTTATGGAAAAAACAAAATAAAATTATATTAACCAAGAAATATGTATATATAAAAATAGAGGTAATATACCAAAAATATAAAAATAAAATAAAATAGCACCCCAGTCTTTTGCCATTCTGTTATTCTTGACAACTCTGATTTTCTTCAAAGTACTTATTACCAACTGACATGTATTTATATGTATGAGTTTCTTAATATTTGGTTTATTGCCCTCCAAAAGCAAATATGCTTTATGGGAGCTGGGGCTTTCTTTTTGTCTTCTGCTGTCTACCCAGTTACTAGAGTAGTGTGTTGCATGTGATAAGTTCTCAATAAATATTTGTTAAATATTAATAATACTGTATAAGGAATTTGAGAGGAGCAAATATACAAAAAAAGAGATGAGTTTTATTTTAGACATGCTTGAATATATATATATATATATATGTGGAATAGTACAGATAAGAGACTGAACTAGGTCTGGGATCAGCAAACATTTTATGTAAAGAATCTAATTAGTAAACATTTTATGTTTTTTGGGCATTATGGACTATGCCACAATTGCTCAACTCTGATATCAAAGGGAGAAAGCATCAAGGACATTGCATACATTAATGAGGGTGGCTGTGTTTCATTAAGAGTTTATATACAAAAACAGATGACTGGCTTGTGGGCTATATTTTGCTGACTCCTGGACTAGGTAATGGAAAGTTATAAATGTGAGACTTAGGAGTTTGATCTTGATTCAGAAGGAGTCATGATAGCTTACATGAATAAAATGGGGAGACGAAAGTGTTCTAAGAAAATTAGTCTGTCAGTAGTAGGTAAGTAGTAGGTAAGCAGTAGGTAAGCTGGGGACTGGGAGTGATTGGAGGCAGAGAGAATAGTTTAAAACACTTAGGCTTACTATATGTGAGGCACTGTATTGAATTATATATGTTAATTTATTTAATCCTCACAAAAACCATATAACCCTTTTAGACTGATAAGGAAAGTGAAAAGTTATATAATTTCCCAAGTTCACACAACTGTTAAATGTGGAATGGTATTTAAATGTTTACTGCCCCTTATCAGTGCTGTTTTACTCTATAAGTAAGGTAAGTAAGAATTGAGCTAGGATATTGATAGTAAAAAGTACAGGACAGTAATGAGGAATGTGAATGAAGTAGGACCTGATTATGAAGACAGGACTGAAATGTAAGTAAAAAAGAATGATTAAGGGGGAAAATTCCAATGGATTGCACTAGGAAAACAGAAAATATTATTTTTGGTACATAAGGAATGTGAGAAAGAGAGAGCTCATTAGGGGAAGATGATGTGTTTTGTACATTGTTTGAGATGAAGATGAAACACTATTACGTGGAGCTGTATTATTGAGAATAAACAACGAAAGGTTGGATGAGAATGTTATTACCTCAACATATTTTTTAAAATATATTTTTCTTGATTTCAGAGAGGAAGGGAGAGGGAGTGAGAGATAGAAACATCAATGATGAGAGAGAATCATTGATTGGCTGCCTCTTACACACCCCCAACTGCGGATCGAGCCCACAACCTGGGCATGTTCCTTGACCAAGAATCTAACCATGACCTCCTGGTTCATAGGTTGACGCTCAACCACTGAGCAACACCAGCGAGGCTACCTTAACATATTTTGAGTACCTGTTTCACTTAAGATTTTGAGAAGTGACAAAGAGAATAGTTTATGCAATATAACAGTATGACTTCTCTGAATTTAGAGAATTTGGGAACATGAGTAGGAATACACCTAAGTAGGGATAGGAAATGAGACCATTAAGTAGCAGATGTGGAACCAACAGAATCCAGGGTTATGAAAGGGGATACTTTTAAAGTAGGAAATGATTGTTATAAGTATTTGTCCCAGAATTTGAAAGTCAAAAAGTTTTAAACCTGAGTATTTTTTAAAATACGTTTTTATTGATTTGAGAGAGAAATTTCATTCAGTTCCCTCCCGTACTCACCTGACTGGGAATTGAAAACCTGCAACCCAGGTGTGTACTCTGACTGGCAATGGAATCCGAACCTTTTGTGCATGGGACGATGCTCAACTAACTAACTAGGTGAAATAACATGTTGTTATATGTCATGGCGTTTAGGGGTCATTTACTAGTATAAATGCTTAAAATATTTAAAATTGGGAGTACCTACGGTCTTATTATTCATTAGTTTCTCAGATAGATAATTGATAGTGCTTTCAGGCAGTCACAAAAAGGTGTGAGACCTTTGAATATTGCCAGATGATAAAAGTTTTTTTTTTTTATAAATACTAATTTTATTTTTATTTTTAAAAATATATGTCTTTATTGACTTCAGAGAGAAAGGGAGAAGGAGAGAGAGATAGAAATGTCAATGATGAGAGAGAATCATTTATTGGCTGCCTCCTGCACACCCCCTGTTGGGGAACGAGCCCACAACCCAGGCATGTGCCCTTGGCCAGAATCGAACATGGGACCCTTCAGTCCGTAGGCTGACGCTCTATCCACTGAGCCAAACCGGCTATGGCTATAAATACTAATTTTACTGAAATTCTATCACAGTGCTTAGAGTGGCTTACCATAAATGCAAATCAGTTTCACATAATCTTGCATATGTATATATTATACAAAGTTTTTATGTGCATACTTATTTCATTTATTCAAACAGTGTTTATTGAGGACTTGTGTTCTAGGTACTATGTTGCTAAGTATCCCCAACATGGTCTCTCCTCTTAGAACTTTCTGTATGTGGTATCTTTTTTTTTCTTTTCAAAAATCTTTACTGTTGAAATTATTACATAGGTCCTCCTTTTTGTACATGGTATTTTTGTATGTAGCAAGTTGTCAGTTACAAGTGCAGTAAAACCTCGATATAACAGACTAATCTGGGCGAGGGGTGTCCCTTAAAGCCGAAAGTCAATTATATAATAAAATAGGTTTTCCGAATACGTATGTTAAAAAATTGACAAATTAGTTTACCTATTTTTAATTATGTAGACATGTTTGTGTAATTAAAATTATGCATGAAAAGTTTAATTTCATATAAAAGTTTTCAATGTGTATTAACTGTAATTTAAAATTTATACTGAAGAGGTCTAGTAAATGCATGCATTCACCAATCACTGTGAGTAAACAATTGTACATGGCTGGGGTATGGCTTAACACATGTGGGAACATAGGCCGGCGGGTGTTAAAACTGCTACAGTCATGCCACATGACATGCCAGTTACCTCAAGTGATACTGAATGATCATGTGCTAATCATTCACTGAACATTGTTTACCATTGGATTTAAATCAGACTATAGTGTAGATATGTAATATCTATGTTGGCAAAATTACTAGTGTTTTTTTCCAACATATTGCCTATTTGCTAAAATTTATTTAAAATAACAAGTGAATTAATAACAATAAATAACCAGTTACTTTAATTATAAGCAAATCTTGTTTAAAAGCATTTTAAAATTAACAGGGTGTTAATTTTCACATAGGACATACAGACCAAAAATTGTGTCTATTAAATCCAAAGTTTGTTAAATCGAGGTCTGAAAAATCAAGGGTTTACTGTGGTTCCTCAATGACAATGCTTTTGAAATGCTAATGATACTTATTAAACATTAGTGATTTTTTTTTATATTAACATGTGGCAGGAAAGACAGAACATAAAAACAAACAAGAGTAGATAAAAATGTAAAACCTGATAAACTGATATTCCTCCATATGTACTTACAATATATTTCAATTTTGGTTAAATGGATACCTAATGTTTATATTATTGTGACTCTATAAACAGTATTTTTGGTTGCCTATATGCTGACTTTTAATTTCTTGGAAAATAATTTTATTTTGGGGGGGAGTTAATAATTGCCTTGCATTTCCTCCCTTTATTTAGTGTTCTGGGTACTTGTCACAGATTTAATCAGATACTCCCCAATTATGTAAAATTCAGTACACTCAAGTATTTATATTAAGTAACCTGTCAATTTTATCTTAATCTTTAGTAATCTTCCTGGGGCTTTTGTATCTGGACACTCTTGACCTCTTGCGGTCTTATTTTGCCATCATCCTGGTGATTCCCTTGTCTTTTTTTATTTAACTCTTTTCTTAGATTCCATATTTGGGTTTACATAGTCTCTTGTATTATTGGTGGAATATATCTTCCAGTAATTTCTTTTAAAAGGACTACCTGTGTGGACATTTTTTTATACTTGTTCATCTGAAAGTATCTATATTCTACTCTTAAACTTGACTTATTTCTGACTGGTTATAGAATTCTGGGTTAGAGATTGGAAACTATTTTTCTTAATAATTTTGAAAGTATTGATCTAAAGTTTTCCAGAATCTGTTTTTGCTTTTGAAAAATCATGCCATTCTGCTTTTTGATCTATCATCTGAAAGAATCATGTGGAATCTTCTCTGTTGTTTGTGCTTGGAAATTTCACAATGACATTCCTAGATGTATATCTCTTTTCATCCATGGTGCTTATTAGCTCTTGAGAAGTTGCTTTTCAATCTGGGAACTTTGAGTTTAGGTTCTAGGAAAATTTTTTTTGAATTATTTCTTCACTTTTCTCATTTTTAATTATTTTTCTCTTTCTGGATCTTTTGTTTTGGTATGAGACCATGATGGTCCTCTTTTTATTTTTCCTCATTTACATTCTTTTTGTTCTAGTTAGTGGTAAAAAAACTTTTAACTTAATATTCTAAACTTTCTATTGCATTTTTCCTTTTGCCTATTAAAGTTTAATTTTAAAAAACTTTTTTGTTTTCCAGATAGTTTTTTTTTTATAGCTTCCTGTTTCTGTGTTTTGATTATGTTTCTCTTACCTTATTGGGAATATTAGTATTTTGGTATGTTTTCTTTTCAGAGTCTTGTTTTCTTTGAAGTCACTTTTTCTCTCTGTGTTATTTTGTCTGTTTTATATTTGATGTTTTACTTGCAGGAAATATCTGATGACTGACTACTCATATTTAAAAGCACATTGGGAGCTCTGAGCATGTGGGCAGGGTTTGTTGGCTATAGTCTTGTCTGTTTAGAGATCAGCTCATTTCTTTGGGGAACACCTAATGTCTGTGTATTTAGTTGCCTTTTGTCTTAAACTGGTCAGGTTTCCCAGAGAAATCCACTAGTCTTTTTCCCTACCTCTAAAAAGTTTCACCCAACAAGGTAAAAATAGACTTGGAAGTGGGAGAAAAGTGTTGGTTTTCAACATTACTTCATTATGTAAACTTTCACTTAATCCGTTGTTTCAGTAGTAATGTCTGCCTTCAGCTTACTTCAATATGCTCCCTGATCCAGAGACCCAAAGATAACCTTTTCCGGGGGCGGGGGGGGGGGGGGGGGGGAGGGAGGGACACACACACACACACACACACACACACATTTTCTGCCAAAGTGGGAGGCACTTTTGAGGCTGAAGCCAGAAAAAGAAACAGACTAGTCTCATTTTTCCTATTAGCCCTACTTGCCCCTCATTTTTGAATCTTTGGGGCTTCTCTGTTGTAAATTGGAGTGTTTATCAGCTTTGCCAAATTCTAGCTTTAGCTTAATCTTCTTTTATTGCACAAAAGTCAGCTGCCACTGCTATTGCTGTTATTTTAACATAGTTTTATTCTGCCCATTTTACCAACCTATTGAAATCTTTTTTTTAATATATTTTTTTTTATTGACTTCAGAGAGGAAGGGAGAGGGAGAGAGAGAGAGAAACATCAATGATGAGAGAGAATCATTTGGTCAGTTGCCTCCTGCACAGCCCCTATTGGGGATCAAGCCTGCAACCCAGGCATGTGCCCTTGACTGGAATCGAATCTGGGACCCTTCATTCTGCAGGTCGTTGTACTATCAACTGAGCCAAACCAGCTAGGGCTCTATTGAAATCTTTTGGAATCTTCATCTTATTATCCAACATGTTAAATTATTCTCTTAATGTTGAGTCCTATTGACTCTATCTTTTTTATCTTGATTAAAGTATGAGGAAAGAACCCTGTGGATTACTTTAGAAGAGATTCAATCAGTTTTACTTTAGTTCTTGGGTAATACTGTAAGTTATGGTTGTTTATTCAGCTGAATACCCTAGTGTGCTATATTATTAATGAGCTTATATTTTTCATTTTATTCCTAAAAATATTTTCAATTTTTTCCCCACAATATCATAATTTTTAAAATTTCTATTGTATTAGTTACACTAATCTACCTAAAAAGAAGAAATTTATTGCTAAAGAAAAAGTTTAGGATTACTTGTAGCGAAATAAAATTTGCTTTTGGTGTAACCTTTTTCTCTTGTAGTGCTTGCAAGCCATCTTGCAAATAATACTTTTTATACTCTAGATATAAACTGACATAAATGGATTGTCAAGAGCCTTTTAAACTCAAATTATGTTTCTTTAATATATAATTTTCTTTTTTAAATATATATTTGTATTGGTTTCATAGAGGAAGGGAGAGAAAGAGATAGAAACATTAACGAGGAGAGAGAATCATTGATAGGCTACTCCCTGCATCCCCCACACTGGGGATCGAGACCACAAACCAGGCATTTGCCCTGACCGGGAATCGAACCCTGGCCTCCTGGTTCATAGGTCAATGCTCAACCACTGAGCACACTGGCCGGGCTAATATATAATTTTCTTGAAAAAGTTTTCCCCATTTCCAGAATCAGTGCATTTTAGAAGTTGTTTTCCTTTCTTATTATGTTTTACAGATTACATTAGAGATGCATGCCTAATTTGGGTCTGTGACTATTTAGACTCATTAGACAAAAACTAATTTAAAAAGTATCTCAGTATTCTCTTACTGTCTTCTTTTCTCATTTCAACTTCATTTACTTTATAACTATGTTTCTTCTACCTTTTCCAGTTTTCTACTCAATTCTCCTTGGTGGAGAAGATGGATGCAAAAGAGGAGGTGTGAGTAGTTCTTTATTCTCTCTGCATCTGTTAACATTACATCATCTTTCCCATGCAATATTCTTGTTTCTTCTTAGTTCATCCTCTTACATTTATGCAGCCAGTGGGCTTGTATTGTTTTCTTTAGTATTATTTATAAAGTTTAGTTTATTCTGACAATACTCTTACAAGTTTTATGATATTAATTTGTAAATATTCTTAGTTACGTTTCCCTTCTTCCATATGTCCTTTTAAAATCTGACATGAGGAAACTATATAGCCATATTGTTTCTCATTCATCACCTTTATTCAGTTCACTCACATTTATTAAGTTCCTAAAGTATATCAGGTCCTGGTAAATAAAATGTTGATAAGATATTTCTTTTACTATTGGAGTCCATACTTTCTTAGGGAATATCTCTTCCTATTTCTTATTAGAATTGACATCTAAATAATTAAAAATTAACTTTTGCTTTCTTGATTTCTGATCCACCTTATTGAGTAGTATTTCCTTCTGGAGCTATATGTGGTATTATAAAATTTGACTCAGGTTTGAGTTCTCACTCTGCCAAATGTTAACTATGTTAGATAAACCTTTCTTTCTAGGTTTTGCATTCTCACCTATAAAAAAGTACCTAATATCTACTTTATAGGTGTGTATTGTGACAGAATTTAGAAGTTAAAAATGAATTGAGAGAGTATACATACATGTGTTACATAATACTTCTTAAATTTCAAAAGCTGTATGATGGTATTTTTTATAAGGATTGCTATCTAAATATTTATTGCAATTATCTTAAAATAAGATTTATGTCTCTCTGGGAGCAAGAACTGTATCATATATTGATCCTTGTCATTACAACTGGTAAATAGCAATGTCTTATAATTTAGGTTGAATTTCCTAAAAAATTAAAACAAGTATAGCATGTTTGACATTTCTTTCCACCGTAATGTATTCATTCCATCTATGTAACTTTAAACTTTAATGTTAAGAAAACATTCTATATGGATAATTTCTATTACATATTTATAAATATTATTGCTTCTGATTATTCTCCTTCCCAAATTATCATGTTGTCACCCTTGGATTCGTGGATTTCTAGATACCTTCTATCTCTGTTACTTACTTTTTCTTCTTCTTTAGCTGCTTGAAAAATAAATTATACAGGCATGTTACTATTCCAATAGCAATTTCATTTTCCTAGCTTTTTTGTGTGAAGAGATCATTTTTATTTCTTTATGTCAAAATATTAAATATCTTAAAATTAGTGTAGTTTAGACATTGGGTAATAAAAAAAAAACACAAAGATTAAAAATATCATGTATATTCTTGTCTCCCCCCTCCTTCTCACTTTAGAATGAGATTGACCAATTTCTCTGGTGGTCCTTTTTAAATTAAATTCGTTGTTTTTCTGAATAATTGCATTTTATGTGTCCTTTCTCCTTATAACATTTTAATATAATGGAATCTTAATCATTGTGACAAATCTCTAGCCAGACATTTTCTCTGTATATGAAGTGTATTATACTTTTAGGTCAAAGAAAAAAAGAAAGTGAGGCCAGCATGTGTCAGTTACCTTATTGAGTCCTTTTCTGACATTATCAGGTTTAATTCTTACAACGACCCTCTGAAGTATTAATTACCTCTATTTTACTAATTTGAAAACAGGATCCGAGAAATTTTTTCATTCATGGTCTTAGTGTTCTAACTCTAGAGAATATGCTCTTTGTGCTGTAGTATATGACCTGCAAAGTAATGATTCAGAGTATTGAATACCACTTTACCATTCTATAATAGTTTTTGAAATCACTTATATAACTTTATCATCTGAACTTAAGACCTTCAGTGTCTTAGATTATAAATAATAATTCTCAGTACTCTTATTCATTGTTGGTCTTGCTAAATTGATACTTGTCTAGAATATTCTTTGGAAGCATATTTGTGAAGTTTTAAAAAGTTCATGGAGTTTGGATAAGTAATGTACATTTGAGAGTAGGACAACTTATATTAGCCTGGAGCAGTTTGTTGGGTTTGCTGGTGACAGCATTTCCATTTCCCTGACACTGACCATATTTCTTTAAAGAGTTAAAACAGGGTTCCGGCGACTGGTGTTCTCCTTTTCTCTTGACATTAGTTTAGGTTGCAAACATTATTTTATTCCTGTTTTTAATCAGTGCAATCAAAAATTATCTTATGCTTCTCTTCTATCATGAGAGCTGAATGAGCATGGTATGTTTCAGGAACAGGAAAAAAATCAAGGTACCAATCTATAGAGTAAGGGACTAGGGATTGTAGCAGGATCAGAAGAATGCAGAAAACAGATCTTTAGGGTCTTGTCAACCAGTGTTAAGTTCAGACTTAATGTAGTCCCATGGGAAACTAATAGAAAGTTTGAAAGTAAGGGGGATAACTAGATATCTATTTTCCGGTTTTAATATCTTACTCTAAAACAAATAGAAGACTCTAAAATGTACTCTTTAAATTGCAAAAATGTAGATTGAATGCTGTCAATATAACAGAAGTCTAATTTATAGTGGGGTCACTGCGTAATTATACATAGGTATAGGGATTCTTCCCAGTCTACAGCTGGAGCTCTTGAAAGCTATTTTATGTTTTGAAGCAACATGACAATTAAATCCTGAAACCTGGGAGTTACCACATCCATTTTCTTCATTCTGATAGGAATAGGAAATTAAGATATTCCTAAAACATTTTTTTTCAGGTGCCTTTTACTAGTATACATAATTTTATTTATTGCTCAATACAGAGGACAAGACAAATTTTGAAGCATGTATGTGTTTATACTTGGAAAATTTGGGAAAGCATAAAGAAAAATTAGTACACCACTATCGGGTAATTTTCATTGGCATTTTTGCAAGTGGCTTTTCTAGTTTTATATATATATATATACTAGAGGCCCGGTGCACAAAAATTTGTGCACTCAGGGGGAAGGGGGGGGGGTCCTCTCAGCCTGGCCTGTGCCCTCTCGCAGTCTGGGGCCCCACGGGAGATAATGCCCTGCTGGCTTAGGCCTGCTCCTGGGTGGCAGAGGGCAGGCCCAATCCCTAGGTGCAGCCCCTGGTTGGGCTCAGAGCAGGGCCGATTGGGGAGTTGGGGCGCCGCCCCCTGTCATGCACAGAGCAGGGCAGATCGGGAGGTTGCGATGCCACCCTCAGTCACGCTCAGGGTAGGGCCGATTGGGGGGTTGGGGCACCGCCCCGTCATACTCAAGGCAGGGTCGATGGGGAGGTTGCGGCGCCACCCCCCGTCACCCACAGAGCAGGGCCAATCAGGGGGTTGGGGCGCCGCCACTGTCACACTCAGGGCAGAGCTGATGGGGAGGTTATGGCTCTACCCCATCACACACAGAGCAGGGCCCTTGGGGGTGGGGGGGTTGGGGCACCGCACCGTCACACACAGAGCAGGGCCGATCAGGGGGTTGGGGCGCCGCCACTCTCACACACAGAGCCGCAGGGCGATCAGGGGGTTGGGGAGCTCCCCCGTATCAGGCACAGAGCAAGGCTGATCAGGAGGTTGGGGCGCCTTCCCCTGTCACGAACAGAGCAGGGCGGATAGGGAGGTTGTGGCCCCGCCCCCTGTCACACACAGAGCCACAGGGCGATCAGGGAGTTTGGGCGCTGCCCCCTGTCACGCTGATCTCGGTGCTGGGTGGCCTCGTGGCTCCGCTGATCCCGGTGTTGGGAGGCATATTACCCTTTTACTATATAGGATAGAGGCCTGGTGCATGGGTGGGGCCAGCTGGTTTGCCCTGAAGGGTGTCCTGGATCAGGGTGGGGCTCCCCACTGGGGTGCCTGGCCAATCTGGGTGAGGGGCTGAGGGCTGAAGCTCCCAACTGCTCCTTTTTTTCTTTTTTTTTTATTCTGGGCCAGCTTTAGCTCTAGCTCCAGCTCTGAGGCCTCTGTTGTTGAAAGCAGGTATCTGGTTTGTCCAGCTCTGAGATCCTGGCTCACTGAAAGCAGGTTTCTGGGGGTTTGTTTAGCTTCTATATTTGTTACAATGTTTCAAACTGCAGGCTCAGAGGCCGGCAAGGCAGGCGGGGAACGTTGGTTTCCTCTGTCACTGAAGCAAGCAAGCCTCATGTTAGTTTCAAGCTGCCTGGCTGCCAGCCACCATCTTGGCTGGCAGTTAATTTGCATATCTTGCTGATTAGCCAATGGGAAGGGTAGCGGTTGTACGCTAATTACCATTTTTCTCTTTTATTAGATAGGATATTATTTTATAGTAGAATTGTAATATAATAGCACAACAGTGAAAAGTTGTAGGTCCTGTGTTAGGCTGAGTGATTGATGAGGCCAGAATATGAGAGAGTGAACTGGAAACATAGGAAGTGGTGTTTGAGGAGTAAAGTGTTTGAAATTGCAGTTATGGAGAAACTGTAGCTAGAGGAGGGGAAGGAGTGGTTCATGTAGGATGGATGATAAAGGAAGAAGAATGAACTTTGCAGTAAGGAATAAAGAATAACCTAATCCATCTCTAAGCTCAGTAGTATAAGGGATATAGTAGGGAAAACAGTCATAACTTGAGAGGAATCCAGCAAAAAACTGTGTCTTTGAAGAAGACCCATATTTAATTTAAAGGAAGAAGTGGAAATTATGGTGGATTTTTACTGTATTATTTCAGAGATCACTGTGACAGGTTTTCGAGAGTTCTATTAAAGAACATATATGCATAACCCATATAACACGGACTACAGAATGGCGATGGCTAGAAGGAAGGAAGGGCAGGGTGGAGGTGAGCAAAGGGAGGGAAAATGGGGACATATGAGCCACATCAGCCAGCGCTGAATAGGTAGTTTTAATTAAAAAGTAACACAGGCTTATGTAATATATCTCTTCAAAAAATGGAATCACTAATAAATGCAGTAGAAGGAATCCTAGACTCCTCATCCATGTTACAATTTTCAGTTTTAGTCCTAATCCTATCTATCATGTGAAGAACCTTTGGAATTTAGCCTCTGTGATAACAATTTTATCATATGTTAAAGTAACACCCATCTTTTTTTTCTTTGAAGATTATGTTGAATATAGGATGAGCAAAATATTTGAAAACTCTTAGCGTATTGTAAATTAAATATATTATGCATTTATAACGTTTCTACTGAGTATAAAACAGAATGGGAAATTTATCAGTAAATAATGAATCAACCATTACCTATAATCAAAAGGTAACTAATAAGATTTCCAACTACAGTTGACTCTTTTTTATTTTATTTTTTAGCTTAAATTTTTTTTTACAAATCTTTATTGTTGAAAGTATTACATAGGTCCTCCTTTTCCCCCTTATTAATCTTTTCCCATCTGCTCCCCCCCACCCCCCCACCACCAACCTATTGTCTGTGTCCATGGTTATGCATATATGCATACAAGTTTATTGGTTGATCTCTTCCCACCCACCCTCCCCTGCCTTCCCTCTTAGGTTCAACAGTCTGTTCATGCTTCTATGTCTCTGGGTCTATTTTTGATCATCAGTTTATTTGGTTCATTAGATTCCACATATGAGTAAGATCACGTGACACATCTTTCTCTTTCTGGCTTATTTTGCGTAGCATAATAACTACAGTTGACTTTTTTTTTTCTTTCAAATAATTTTAATAATGTGGCAGTCAAAATATGAAAAACAGCCTCAAACGTGTTGCCTTTAAAGGTGGTGCTACCATGATTGCTTTGCACAAGCATGATCAAAGGTAATGATGATACTGGATTCCAAAGAGCAAGGGTGTTAAGAAGGCTTCAAGGCTCACAGACTGAAAAGCTTGGTTTCGGGAAGACTCAGAGGAGTCTCAGGTGGCAGGAAAGACATGAAATTTAAGGGACCTTCACAGTACAGGGTGCGGTTACTGGGTCATCAGCACCTTGAAACGTTTCTTGATGGTGATTCGGTGTCGAGAGTATTTGTCGTCTGGGGAGAACCGAGCAGGATGGGCCGAGCATATCTGTTGTCCCGTAGGATCAAACTTCTTCAGGGTATAGACCCAGTCTCCCTGTTCATGGAGGTAATACTGAAGAAATAGGATCTTGCTGAAGCAGAAGGTTCCAATTCTGTCTGCAGCTCAGTCTACTGAGGGCCTCACATCTACAGTCAACTCTTGAATGGCATGGGTTTGAACTGCTCAAGGCCATTCATACATGGATTTTTTTTTTTCAATAAGTACTATAGATGTATTTTCTCTTATTATTTTCTTTATTTTAATAACATTTCCTTTTCTCTAGCTTGCTTTATTATAAGAATACAGTATAGTCCTAACCGGTTTGGCTCAGTGGATACACATCAGCCTGTGAACTGAGAAGTCTGAGGTTCAATTTCGGCCAAAGACACATACCTGGGTTGCGGGCTTGATCCCTAGTGTGGGGCGTGCAGGAGGCAGCCAGTCAATGATTCTCTCTCATCATTGATGTTTCTATCTCTTTCTCCCTCTCCCTCTCTGAAATCAATAAAAATATATATTTTTAAAAAAGAATACAGTATATAATATACATAACACAAAATAGGTGTTCATCGACTGTTTGTTATTGGTAAGGCTTCCGGTCTGCAGTAGGTCTTTACATTGAATTTATGTCCTTTGGGTTAGGGAAATGTTTACAAACCTTGGCTTTTTGGGTTCTTGACTGAAATGTTTTGTCAGTAAGACCATATTATAATTGTTCATGAGGGCAAAGCAGATAATGTTCAGGTTTTCCTTAACATTGTCTCTGCTTCAGTTTTTCTGGAGCTCCCAGAAGCCCATTTATACTACAACTTAATAATTAGATATGAGAATCTTATAAAATTTTAAATAGTGGGAGAAATTTGTATAGTTTGAAACCTTTGCATAACACCAGATAGACCTCATCTCAACCCCTAAGGATCATTCTTAGAAGAAGCCGACAGTGTTGTTTCTAGACTTGGGCTCCTGCTTGACTTTGTGTGGATAACTAGAAACAGATGTTAACTCCTTGAACAGTGTATTCCTGTCTTTACCAGTTCTAATAGGTAAACACATCTAATTAGCTTTCTAACGGGAAGCAGCACAAAGACCTCAGAATCAGATGTATCTTTTACCAGTTTGTCTCCATGTTTAAAAGTCCATGATAGCAGGATTCAGAAGATATTTAATATTTATTAAGCACTTTGTACATGTGCATCACTGTACTGGACACTATAACAGCTCTACCCTCAATGAATTTGCACCTATAATTTAAAGATACTACATTTAAAGAATATAGGGTAGTATATGATCATATGATAATATAATGTGTGACAGATAACTGTTTATAGGAGTTCAAAGCTAAGTTTGTTAATGTGGGAGTTAACTTACATGCTGAAGAACTTGAAAGAGTCCAGCACAAACAAGATTTAAATACAGGGAAACTGAAACACTTCAGGTATAATGTAGCAAAAGATGGGTGGAAGAAAAAGATAAGAACAAGACTGCCTTCAATGTAACTCAAACTAATCGGGAAGACAGTTCTATGAAAAGATAACTTTAGAGAATTAATGAAAAGGGATGTAAATGGGGGCCAAAAGGGAGTAGAATGGTTGAATGAGTTATAAAATAGTCCGTTTTGGTTTTCCAAGTATAACATCCTTGTTTTCTTCCCAGGGTAGAGGAAAAGCTTTCAGTCTTTCACCATTGAGTATGATGTTAGGTTTGGGTTTTTCAATATGATCTTTATTATGTTAAGGTTGTTTCCTTCTATTCTTAGTTTGAAGTTTATTTGTTTAAACATGAAAGTGTTTGTCAAATTTTTTTTTCCTGTATCAATTAAGATAATCATGTTTTTGTTCTTCATTCTGTTAGTGTGGTGTATTGCATTGATTGATTTTTTATGCTTTGAAATATCTTGCACTGCTGCCTGTCATTGTATGAAAGTTTTATTGGAAAAAAGCCAATCTCATTTGTTTACATATTGTCTAGGACTGCTTTCATACTATGAAGTCAGAAGTAAGTAGCTGTGACAGAGACCATATGGTTTGCAAAGCCTAAAATATTTACTGTTTGGTCCTTTATAGAAAACACTTTCCAACCTCTGCTTCTAGAATCATCAGTATCTATATAGTGCTCTAGTCTGTCTTGAATAGGTATTGGTCAGTCTGTACTGACCAACATTTTATAAATTGCTTTTCTTAATAAACTTATGACTTATATAATAAGTAGGGGTTATAATGTGGTTATGGATAGGTTACTTAAATAATGATTTTAAGTGAAATGTTTATTTGAATAATGAATTTGGTAATGTCTTCTCATTCAACGTCATGGCTTATACATATTTTAAAATATCATACTCTGTATTGCTTATGGAGTTTTATGTTTTCTTTTCCATAGGTGTATGTGGAATTTGATGATCTTGAATGGGATAAACGAGAGTGGGTTAGAGTTTATGAAGATTTTTCAGCCTTCTTGGTGGAATACCACTTAATCTGGGCCAGGAGGAACAACCCTAGCCAGACTCAGGGATCAAAGAGCAAGCAGATTCAGTGGCCTGCGTTGGTAAGATCACTTTGTTTCATTAAGCATTTTTATTTTGTTTAAAAGAACAAGAACTAAATGTAAGTTTAGGTTTATCTGCTGATTATCCTATATAATAAAAGCCTGATATGCTAAGTGTTTGGTCGTCTGGTTGTCTGTTCAACCAGTCAAAGCGTAACATGCTAATGATATGCTAAGACCACTCAACCGCTCACTGTGATGTGCACTGACCACCAGGGTGCAGACGCTCCGACCAGTAGGTTAGCTTGCTGCTGGGGTCCAGCCAATCAGGAATGAGCAAGATGGGCTGGACATGCCCTGGAACCCTCCCATGGCCTATATAATAAAAGGATAATATGCTAATTGACCCTCACACTGTCACAGAGATGGTGGTGCCCACAGCCACAAGATGGGGACATCCAGTGCCCTCAGCCCCACTGGGGCAGCAGGCGTGCGGCAAGGCCGGGTCCACCCCCAGGTGGGCCAGGCCACTCCACGCACCTGCCTCTGGAGTCCCCAAGTCCCCTTAGCCACCCAGCCACCCAGGGCCGGCCTGAGGCGCAGGCAAGCCTCAGATGGCCAGTCACTATGAGGCGCACTGAGCACCTCTTGGTCCCTTTGCCTAACCGGCAGGCTCTGATCACCCAGTGGCAAATGGGGAACTGGGGTGGGGGGCAGGGCCAGGGAGCAGGTGGAATGACCGACCTCTTGGTCCCTCCCTGTAGCCAGCAGGCTCCGATTGCCTGATGGCAAACAGGAAACCGGGGGTAGGTGGCAGTGGAGGTCGGGGCTGGCTGCAGGCAGCCGAGTAAGATGGCCCTGATCACAGGCCAGGCCTAGGGACCGTACCTGCACACGAATTTGTGCACTGGGCCTCTAGTCCTATCTAATAAAGAGGACTGCAACGCACAAGATGGCTACCCCCATGTGGAACACAAGATGACCGGCAAGGGAGGGCAGTTGTGGGCGATCAGGCCAGCAGGGGAGGGCAGTTAGGGGTGACCGGGCCGGCAGAGGAGGGCAGTTGGGAGGGACCAGGCCTGCAGGGAGGGCAGTTGGGGGGCGACCAGGCCAGCAGGGGAGGGCAGTTGGGGGCAATCGGGCCAGCAGGGGAGCAGTTAGGTGTTGATCAGGCTGACAGGGGGGTGGTTAGGGGGTGATCAGGCTGGCAAGCAGAAGCGGTTAGGGGCAATCAGGCAGGCAAGCAGGCGAGTGGTTGGGAGCCAGCAGTCCAGAATTGTGAGAGGGATGTCCGATTGCCCCTTTAGGCCCGATCCCGGTGGGCAGTCAGACATCCCTTGAAGGGTCCCAGATTGGAGAGGGTGCAGGCTAGGCTGAGGGACACCCCCCCCACAATTTGTGCACCGGGCCTCTAGTCCTATCTAATAAAAGAGAAACATGGTAATTGGCGTATGACCACTACCCTTTCCATTGGCTAATCAGGGCAATATGCAAATTAACTGCCAGCCAAGATGGCGGCCGGCAGTCAGGCAGCTTAAACTGAACATGAGGCTTGCTTGCTTCAGTGACAGAGGGCTGCAGTGTTCCCCGCCTGCCTTGCCAGCCTCTGAGCTTGCAGTTTAAGAAACATTGTAACAAATATAGAAGCTAAACAAAACCCCAGAAACCAGCTTTCATCGGGCTGGGATCTCAGAGCTGGAGTTGATACAGAGTTTCAATTATAGAACCGAAACAAACCAGATACCTTCTTTCAGCAGCTGAGGCCTCAGAGCTAGAGCCAAGCCTCAGAGCTAAAGCTGGCCCAGAATAAAAAAAAAAGAAAAAAAGGAGCAGTTGGGAGCTTCAGTCCCAGCCTGAAAACAGCCCTCAGCCCCTCACCCAGACTGGCCAGGCACCTCACTGGGGACCCCCACCCTGAAGGGTGTGTGACCAGCTGCAAACAGCCATCATCCCCTCATCCAGGCTGGCCAGGCACCCCAGTGGGGACACCCACCCTGATCCAGGACACCCTTCAGGGCAAACCAGCCAGCCCCACCCATGCACCAGGCCTCTATCCTATATAGTAAAAGGGTAATATGCCTCCCAGCACCGGGATCAGCGGAGCCACGAGGCCTCCCAGCACTGGGATCAGCGGAGCCAAGAGGCCTCCTGGCACCGGGATCAGCATGACAGGGGGCGGGGCCACAACCTCCCTATCTGCCCTGCTCTGTTCGTGACGGGAAGGCGCCCCAACCCCCTGATCAGCCCTGCTCTGTGCCTGATACGGGGGAGCTCCCCAACCCGCAGATGGGCCCTGCTCTGTGCGTGACAGCGGGGAGCTCCCCAACCCCCTGACCGACCCTGCTCTGTGCGTGACAGGGTACGGAGCCCCAACCCCCCTGATGGGCCCTGCTCTGTGAGTGACAGGAGCCAGCGCCCCAACCCCCAGATTGGCCCTGCTCTGTGCGTGACGGGGGGTGGCACCGCAACCTCCCCATCGTCTCTGCCTTGAGTGTGATGGGGGGCGGTGCCCCAACCCCTCAATCAGCCCTACCTGAGCGTGACTGAGCGTGGCATCGCAACCTCCCGATCTGCCCTGCTCTGTGCATGACAGGCGGCAGCGCCCTAGCTCCCCAATTGGCCCTGCTCTGAGCCCGACCAGGGGCTGCACCTAGGGATTGGGCCTGCCCTCTGCCACCCAGGAGCAGGCCTAAGCCAGCAGGTCGTTATCTCCTGAGGGGTCCCAGACTGCGAGAGGGCACAGGCCGGGCTGAGGGACCCTCCCTTCCCCCCGAGTGCACAAATCTTTGTGCACCGGGCCTCTAGTATATATATAAAAGCCTAAGCAACTGTTCGACCTGTAGCTATGATGCACACTGACCACCACGGGGCAGACGCTCTGGCCGATAGGTTAGCTTGCTGCTGGAGTCCAGCCAATCAGGACTGGGCGAGACGGGCCAGACATGCTCTGGAGTCCTCCCGCAGTCCCTCCCCGGCCAGTCACCCTCCCGCAGTCCCTCCCTGGTTGGCCGGCCCTGATCAGGACCTGGCAAGATGGGCCGGACATGCCCTGGAGCCCTCCCGCAGTCCCTCCCCGGCCTCGATCGTGCACTGGCAGCATGCAGAAGAATTTCATTTTATTTTTTTATTTTTATTATTGTTTAAAGTAATAATTAAAGGTAGGAATCTTATGCTCTTCATACCTGCCCGACTGCCCAACCTGATTCAAGACATTGCCTTACTGTCATTGCCATTTTTCTAAATGGAAGTCCCTAGACACTAATCACACAGGAAACTGCATGTGTCATAAAAATGCACACCTTTTCTGTTAAAAGATGTCTCTTTCTCACTGGCTCTATTGGCAATTCTCCAGTTAGTTCAACACTTTAAAGGCTGTGGCAGCATGCAAAAGAATTTCATTTTATTTTTTTATTTCTTTTTATTGTTTAAAGTATTACATATGTCTCCTTTTTCCCCGATTAACTCCCCCCCCCCCCACCCCCGCCTTCTCTCTGAGGTTGGATGGTATGTTCAGTGTTTCCTTGTCTCTGGATCTATTTTTGTTCATCAGTTTATGTCATTCATTATATCCTACATATGAGTGAGATCATGTGGTATTTATCATTCTCTGACTGGCTTATTTTGCTTAGCATAATGCTCTCCAGTTCTATCCATGCTGTTACAAATGGTAAAAGTTCCTTCTTTTTTGTAGCAGCATAGTATTGCATTGTGTAGCTGTACCACAGTTTTTTAACCCATTCATCTGCTGATGGTCACTTAGGCTGTTTCCAGATCTTAGCTATTGTAAATTGTGCTGCTGTGAACATAGGGATGCATATGTCCTTTCTAATTGATGTTTCTGGTTTCTTGGGATATATTCCTAGAAGTGGGATCACTGGGTCAAATGGGAGTTCCATTTTGAACTTTTTGAGGAAACTCCATACTGTCTTCCACAGTGGCTGCATCAGTGTGCATTCCCACCAGCCGTGCAGGAGGGTTCCTTTTTCTCCTCATCCTCTCCAGTACTTGTCATTTGTTGATTTGTTGATGATAGCCATTCTGACAGATGTGAGATGGTACCTCATTGTTGTTTTGATTTGCATCTCTCAGATGATTAGTGACTTTGAGCATAATTTCATAATGTCTCTTGGCCTTCCTTATGTCCCCTTTCAAAAAGTTTCTATTTAAGTCCTTTGCCCATTTTTTGATTGGATTGTTTATCTTTTATTATTTATTTTTAAGTTAAGCTCTCCTGAAGGTGGGGAGTTTTATTTATCTTGTTAGTTTTGTTTGCTCTTGAATGATCCAGATAGAGAGAGCCTCTGAGAAAGCTGAGGATGTAAAGGTCTGTTTGGTGTCATCTCCCTAGTTTTCATCTTCACCATCAATGGAGAGAGTAGCATACTTGCTTACAGAAATGAAGAAGGCTGGATTTACTCAGGTGCAGAATGGGAGTCTTAATCCTTTTTGTGTCTTTGCTATCTGATTCCTTCCAGTGGTCTTTATTCCCTCCATCTCCTGTATAAAGACTGAACTTCCTGCTTTTGCCTTTTGGGATACTCCATCCACTGTATTTTCATGTGCTTTCCTTGGTGGTCCTTCCTCAGATGGTTGAGCTGGAACAATTTTTCCCCCACCACTTGTAGGGGATTGCTGCTCTGTGTCTGAGCTCTGAGATCATCAAGCAGGACGGTTAGACTTTGCTTCACCCAAGCATTCTCCTTTGGTGGAGGAGCTGGCTTTACCTTTAAGGGCTTTTCAGGTTTGGGAAGCTTAGAAGTTGGAGAGTGACAGTCTTCTTATTGAGTGCTTCATTTTCTAAAGATTTCCCACACTCTTTCCTTCTTCAAATTTCTGCCCGATGTGGCAGAGGTCCCAGTCTGTGTGATGACTCACTTCCTGTCCTTAACTTTTCCTGTTCCTGTTCCTGAGTTAATTCACTTAGCCATCTTGTGTGTGTCTCTTTCAAGTCCATGGTTCTAGTTTAGGCTCATTCAGCTAACACTGCAGTTTCTTCCATTCTTTCCGTAGCTGCTCCTCTACTTCTCATTGTCTAGCAGCTGTGTCAACAGGCTTTGCCCCTCCAAAGATAGATGCTGCTCAACAGGACTAAAAGGTGCTAGCAGAGGAATCATCTTCTTTAGGAGTGTTCTGAGGCTTTAGATTCAATTTGGGTCTTTGGGGGAACACTATTATCACACCTGTAATCATTCCAAGAATAATCATTGTATCTGTCATATTTGTCTTCATAGCAGTCCCTGCCTCCTCTGTTGTGATCATCTCTACAGTGCCTACCAAATGTTCTGCCACTGCCTATCCTGGAATCATAGCCTCTATTATAGTCTCTGCTGCCTCTATCATGATAGTAATCCTGGCCCCTGTATGGATCCATTTTCTGTCTTGGGCCATAATGAAAACTACCAGTACCTATCAGAGTATAGGTCTCAATCGTAATGATCTCGATACTTGTCTACAAAGCTGTCATCACCTCTTCTAGGTGGGTAAATATCAAAGCTGTCTGTAGCAGGACAGGCCCTCCAGTGTGTATCTATTTAGTCAGAATCTCAATTTCGATCTCAGCCAAAAGAACCATCATCCCTGTCTTTATCTTGTGTTTGATCAGCGATGTCCACTCGAATTCTCCTGTTATTTAGAGACTCTTCATTGAGACTCAGGGCATTGAACAAGGAATCCAGGTCCTCAAACTCAGTGTAACCAAAACCTTTCAACCTTGCTGGATTGCTGGGTTCACTTGGTAAACAGACCACACTGGTATTTAATCCCCTAATGAATTCCTTAATGGAATCTTCTGTCACATTATAGGGCAGGTGCCCTAGAAAAGCAGTGTGGGGTGGCAATTTGGGAAACAGCTCCTGTCACTATTGAGTTCCTGAGCAGCCTGTGGAACAGTGGGAAAGATAGAACAGTCTATTGAAGGTGCTCTGTACATAGCATTATCATCATTGTGCCAAGTGGTTGAAACATCTCCTTCCAGGTTGCTGTTTCATGAGCCCCGCTGACTGGTTTGGGGACAGATGTGCTTCCTCCACCAGTCCCTCCATCCTTAGCCAGAAAGTCTGTTAAGGACTTAGTCTTCTCTGTCGTAGTTCTTTTTTTGCTGAGGCTGCCATGTTAAAAGAGGGAGAGAGAACAAAAAGGCTTTATGTGTCTTTTTGTTAATAGTCTTTCAGCATATTTACTCTCCTAGTAATTTATTATGTGCATTAGGGGAAGCATAAATTGTATTAAAGGATACTAAAAGTTGACTGGTTTGTGTGCAGTGTGGAATAACTTTGCCAAGTGAAACTTTGTAGGTGAATAATAAGAGGATAAGAGGATACTTTATAACTGCTTCTTATAAAGCATTTAATAGCATATAATTTCCTTGGATTGTAGATAATAGCAGCTATTTAATGTGAAATTATATGTTCAGATAATAGGTAAAATTACTTCGTATCAGGAAATGTTCCATTTAGGAAAATATATTAGGTTATAATAAATTATCAGTTTTATAAAAGAAACATGCTAAATTAATAAGATCATTAATTGTATGAGGAAAAAAGCCACATCTGTTTAACCATTGTTATCTCAGTTTTCTGACATTGTTTAGCATGTAATAGGTATGCAATGTATATGAATAAAAAATGTTTTTACATTAATATTAAAGAAATATTTTAAAAGCCATTAAAACTTATTTCAGGTATCTATATAATAAAAGCCTAAGTGACCGTAACGGCGGAACGACTGGTTGCTATGATGTGCACTGGCCACCAGGGGCAGACTCTCAATGCAGGAGCTGCCCTCTGGTGGTCAGTGTGCTCCCACAGGGGGAGCGCTGCTCAGCCAGAAGCTGGGCTCACTGCTACTGAGTGTAGCAGTGGTGGCGGGAGCCTCTCCCACCTTCACAGCAGCACTAACGAGCCAAGTGGTAAGGAGCCTGCTGCTAAGGAGCAGTGAGTTGAGCAGTAAGGAGCAAGCAGGTGGGCGGTAAGGAGCAAGGGATCCCGAATTGCGATAGGGATGTCCAACTGCCAGCTTAGGCGGACATCCCCCAAGGGGTCCCGGACTGCAAGAGGGATATCCGACTTCCGGCTTAGGCGAATATCCACTGAGGAGTCCCAGACTGCAAGAGGGTGCAGGCTGGCCTGAGGGACACTAACTGTGCACGGATTTCGTGCACCGGGCCTCTAGTTTGGTATAAGTATTGTCAGGGTATTTACTTTCAGATTTTTAAAACATAAATTAATTATTTACAAGGATAGTTTTAGTTGCTAATAATTATACTACTTACAAATTTTTCTTTTTGGTTAACATTTTAAAAGTATGAGGAGATAAGTATTTAAAAAGAAAAGATAGGGAGGGAGGAGATGCAGTGAATTGAATTAATGTCATTTTTAAAAGAAAAATATAATATGGAAAGACAAAAGGTGATTTTTTTGATAGGATACTGTGAATACTTTAGCAAAATAAAGAAGATAATTTTATCCATGATTGGTATTAAAAATAATTGGTTGAATGAATATGTAGAATGGTTAATGTGTAGTTTTTAAAACCATGACTAGCATGCTTTTTTATTTTATAAACATTAACTCAAAAATTGGTTAAAACTTGTGAGTAATTATGACACATACTAGAGGCCTGGTGCACAAAATTCATGCATAGATGTGGTCCCTAGGCCTGACCGGTGATCAAAGAGTGAGTGTCTGGCGTGGAAGGGCAGGTCCCAGCTGACCACTGGGCTCTGGGCAGCACCTGGGCCCCCAAACCCCCACGTGCCCCTCTCGACCTGAGTCACGGCGCAAGAGTCCCCATGTGAAGATGTGGTGAATGTGGCCAGACACCATGAGCAGGGGCACAGCGTGGACCTCCGGGCTGCCCAGCGGTGCTGCACGGAAGCTGGGCGGGCAGCACGCTCTCTCCTGGCGGGCCTAGCAGACCGGCTCCTGTGCGAACCCACAGGGAGCCCGACCAGACCCTGTGGTCCTGGCGGCTACAGCCCGGCTCACCCAGAAGAAGCTGTGTGGGTGCCGGTCGGGCTCCTCACGGGTGCCCAGCACCTGAGCAGGGGCCCTTCCTGGCACGTGAGCCCTGGCGTCCTGGGGGAGGGTAGCAGAGGGAGTGAGAGCAAGTTCGGCAGACACCCAACATTCTCAATGTACCTCCATCCCCATCCCCCTGACCCCCAGGTAGCTGGCAAGAGATCACAGCCCCCTTCCTGGGTGCCGCAGGAGTTTGGTCGCTACCACCCACCCCCAGTTTCCTATTCCAGCCCGGGGCCTGACCCCAGTCAGGCGATCAGGGCCTGCCAGTCGCTGGTCTCCATCAGGTGCCACAAGCAAACAAAAGAAGTTGGTGCCCACTCACCTGCTCTTCCATCCCGCTGCAGTCCTGCTCTCGTCAGGGCCCGTTGGGGCCAGCAGCACCTCCACTGCCACCTGCTGCCAGCGCCGTGTTACCGACGCCCGCCAAGTTCTGCACCCCCCCCACCCCCCCACCCCTGTGGTCAGCGCACGTCATAGTGAGCGGTTGAACTCGCAGTTTCCCTGTCAAACGACTGCCCAAGGGGGCAATTTGCATATTAGGCTTTTATTATATTGGATGTGAATTTTGCATGAAAAGTCTCAAAACCAGGAATCAGCAATATCAGTAATGCCAGAAACTGTGCCTTAGTATTATAGTTAATGAATAAACATAACTTTAAAAAATCTTTGGGTTAAAATCAAGATCAATTCCTAATGTATATTCATAAGTTTTTAGTATTTTGGAGAAAATTTCTTTAGGAAATAACTTGTGTCATTTTAGAAATTTGTGTTGTAAACCTTTTAACCTCACAAAACTACTTAAATAATCACTAAACCTCCTTTTAAATTTCAACTTAGTTTTTCTAATGTGCACAAAAAAATGCACACATTGTAAAAAAATTGGAAAATGGTATAAAGTAGAAAATCATAATCATCCTACTTTCACTACCAAAGAGCCAACTTACTTTGATGTATCTTCTTATAAAATAAATTTCTCTGCTTTCTTTTCCCCCCACAGATTTTTAAAATTTTTAATTATGCTAATATATGCTTAACATAAAATTTTCCATTTTAATCATTTTTAGGTATAAAGTTCAGTGGCATTAAGTATGTTCCCATTGTTGTACATCCATCTATCTATAGAACTTATTCCATCTTGCAAAACGGAACCTGTATTCATCCCCTCCTATTCTCAGACCCCGAAACCACCATTTTACTTTGTCTTTATGATTTTGACTA
Organism: Myotis nattereri; assembly: GCF_964212035.1. Classification (NCBI taxonomy): domain Eukaryota; kingdom Metazoa; phylum Chordata; class Mammalia; order Chiroptera; family Vespertilionidae; genus Myotis; species Myotis nattereri. The sequence goes on from NC_138088.1 coordinate 24,771,458, forward strand.
CTCTAAGTACCTCATGTAAATGGAATCATACAATGTTTGTCTTTTTGTGATGGCTTATTTCATTTAGCACAATGTCTGCAAGATTCCTCCATGTTGTAGCCTGTCAGAATTTCTTTTATAAGGCTAAATAATATTCCATTGTAGGTATATACAAGTATTTATCCTAGTTGTACTAGCATTTATCCTATATTGTACTAGTATTTATCCTTTTGTCTATTGATGGACACTTATGTTGCTTCCACCTCTTGGCTATGCTGAATAATATTGCTGTGCACATGGGTGAACATATACATACCTCTTTTAGATCATGCTTTCAATTCTTTTGGGTATAAATCCAGAAGTGGGTTGCCGGATCATATGGTAATTTTATTTTTAATTTTTTTGAGAATTTTCCATACAGGTTTCCACAGCAGTTCTATTTTACATTCTCAGCAACACTTGTTTTTAATTTTTAAAATATGTTTTTATTGATTTTAGAGAGAGAGGAAAAGGAAAGGGAGAGAGAGATAGAAGCATCAATGATGAGAGAGAATCACTGATCGGCTGCCTCCTGCATACCCCTGAATGGGGATCTAGTTCACAACCAGGCATGTGCCCTGACTGGGAATCGAACTGTAACCTTCTGAGTCATAGATCACAACCACTGAGCAACACTGGCCGGGCTGTCCTGGTTTTGATTTGCATTCCCCTAATGATTGGTGATGGTGAGCATCTTTCATGTGCTTTTTGGCCATTTGTGTATCTTCTTTGGAGAAATGTCTATTCAAGTCCTTAGTCCATTTTTTGAATTGGATTGTTTGTTTTTGTTACTGAGTTTTAGGAGTTATCTGTATATTAATTCCTTACCAGATATAATCTGCAGATATTTTTTTCCAATCTGTGGATTGCCTTTCTAACTCTGTGGACAGTATCTTTTGATGCAATAATAATTATAATTCTCATGAAGTTCAATTTGTCTGGTTTTTCTTTTGTTACTTGTATCTTTGGTGTCATATCCTAGAAGTCATTGCCAAATTTAGTGTCATGAAGCTTTTGTCGTATGTTTTCTTCTAAGAGTTTTATTGTTTTAGGTCTTACATGTAGGCCTTTGATCCATTTTGAGTTCATTTTTGTTTATGATTTTAAGTAAGAGTCCAACTTCTTTTGTTTGCTTGTGGATATCCAATTTTCCCAGCACCATTTGTTGAAGAAAAGATTGTCCTTTCTCCATTGAGTGGCTTGGCACCCTTGGCAAAAATTATTTATACATATATGCAAGAATTTGTTTCCCAGCTCTCTCTTTCATTAGTCTGTATGTCCGTCTTGATGCCAGTACCACACTGTTTTGATTATTGTAGCTTTATAGGAAGTTTTAAAATCATGAAGTGTGAGTCCTCTAACTTCATTCTTTTTCAAGATTGTTTTAGCTACTTAGTGTCCCATATGAGTTTCAGGATTTTTCTCTGTTGTTGGGATTTTGATAGGGTTTGCATTAAAACTGTAGATGGCTGTGGGTAGCATTGACATGTTAACAATATTACACTTTCTAATTCATAAACACAGGATGTCTTTCCATTTATTTAAGTCATTAAATTCTTCTAGCAGTGTTTTGTAGTTTCCAGTATACCAGTGTTTCACCTCCTTAGTTAATTCCTATGTAATTTTTTTCCTTTTGATGCTATTGTAAATGGAATTGTTTTGTTAATTTTTATTTTTAGATTGTTTGTTATTAGAGTATAAAAATGTAGCTGGCTTACTTACATGTTGATTTTATATCCTTCTGCTTAGTTAACATAGTACTCAATTGTGAAAAGCTGGAAGCTTTTCCACTAAGATTGGGAACAAGACAGCGATGATATTCTATTCAAGATAGTATTGAAATTTCTAGACAGAGTAGTTAAACAAGAAAATGGGGGAAGGCATTTACATTTGAAAGGAGCAGTAAAATTATATGGTTGCAGATGAAATGATCCTATATATAGAAAACCCTAAAGATTATAGACGCACATGCACACACACAAATATATATGAAACTAATAAACGAAGTAAAGCAACATGATACAAATCTCTGTTTTCTTTTAATCATAGTTTTAGGTAAGACTGCATTAAAATTGTAGGTCCTGCCTTTTTTTTTTTTAACTTGATGTTTTACATTATATACCTTTCTCTTCACAGGGCAATAACTAACATCATATTTCAGTTTTTTAATAATTGGTATTGTAGTTGTTTCTAGTTTTTGTGTGATTGTAAATAACTGTGATAAATCTTTGTCTGCAATTATGATTATTTTTAAAATTTAGAATTACAATAGAATTACTGGCTGAGGGTATGAACTTGAAAACAACAAAAATCTAAAAATCTTCTGATACTCCACGAATTATTTAAACGTTGTACTTACTCACATTGTCTCCATTCAGTGTATGGGCCTTTTCATCTCACCTGGACCCTAACACCCTAGTTCCTATGCCCCCCTCACCTGCAAGCATTGATTACTTATTATTTTTTTAAATATATTTTTTATTGATTTTGGAGAGGGAGGGAGAGGGAGAGAGAGATAGAAACATCAGTGATGAGAGAGAATCATTGATTGGCTGCCTACTGCGGATCGAGCAACCTGGGCATGTGCCATGACCAGACCTTTCAGTTTGCAGGCTGACACTCTATCCACTGAGCCAAAGTGGCTAGGGCTGATTACTTATTTTTATACCATCTTGTTTTAAATCCCAAACAAACATGCAAACGGAGGATTTTTACAGCTTAAGGAGGGCAGAATTGAATTGACGATTACACCATTTATATATCTACTAATTTGATATTTAAAAATACTACTTCATTGTTTTAATTTTCATTTCTTTAATGTGATGAATATTTTTTTATATTTATTAGCAAAATGTATTTTTTGTGAATTGTCTGTTTTCAATTACTTATTAGGGTTTTGTGTTTTTATAATAATAGTTATGAGCATTCTTTATATTACAGCTATTATAAAAAAAACCTTGTCATATTTGTTTCATGGTTTGCTTAGCTAATTTTATGATAGCAAGTCTTCTTGAATTGTATGTTTATATTTAAAGAAAGTCTATATAATGGGGTATGTTCCTTAATTTAGACAATTAGACTGTGTCTTTCTGCTTTCTTTCTTTGTTTCAAGATGTTGTAAAAATAAATAGAACAAATAATTGAAATAAGAATGCTTGAAAATCTTTAGAAAATGACCATTTTCAGTTTTACAAGACTTTGCAAACATTCATTTATTTATAGTACATGACAGAGTCTATTATTTTCCTATCTGTTTATTAAAATAAGGCTCATTTAAGCTTATCTACAAGCAGCAGTTATGAAGCCAGAATTTTTAAATTCCTATAGAGCAAAACAAAATATCTACAAATTTGAGAAATTTTAGGGATCTATATTAGGTGTTAATAGAATGAAATACAATGGGAACTAATACTCTTTGCTTTTCTACAAATTTAATGTTTTTAACTCTGTATACATGATACTTGCTTTTATGTTCTTGCATATGTTTATATTTATTATCCTCTTTCTAGTTTCACCCTCTTGTGGTACCTGTTAAATATTACATATTGGTTCTATTATCTTGTCTACTTATTTTGATAAATTATTAGAAACTGACAATATACCTGCTAGTTCTTTAAATCATGACAGGACAAAAAAAATCATGTAAACTCATTAACCTATTCTAAATTTATTTTTAAAATTTAAAAATAAATAAAACTGTAACAAAATATGGGATAGTATAATGCAGAGTTTACTTCTCCGGCATCTCTTCATTTTTCTTCCCAGGATATCAGTAGCAAAACATATATTGGAGCACCACATATATAACATGCTCAAATGGTGTCTATTTTTTGTTTGGTTCTGTATGATCAGGGTACCACCTGAGGCCATTCTGATGATGGAGGCCTAGGTAACTTACATTTTTATGTAAGTTGCTTAATATAATGTTAAATTTTATATTTTTTAATAAAGTAAAATATTCATGAAATTACATTTATTTGTACCAGGGAAAGAAAGTGTTGGCACTCATAATTGAAATCAACGAATCACCTACCTAACTGGGTTAGGGCCCTGGCTCCATCTCCTTTAGGAAAACCTTCTGTGGGGAGTGGGGCTTTGACCCTAACCCAGCTGGGTTGTAACACTACTGTATTTTCTAAGGGGCAGAATTTTCTACTACTTTTCTGCTGGCCCATCTTCCAGATCACCCCAACCAGAATTAATCTCACCATCCTGTGCTCCTGTAGAGCTTTGTTTGCACCTCTGTTTTAACAGCTAGCACATTCTGCTTTGTATTATTCTTATGTTTGTATGTCTGTCTTTCTTTACTAGATTGTAAGTTCTTTGAGGACAGGAATCATGTCTTAGTCATTTTTGTATATTTCCTAGGAGTGTAGCACAGTATCCTATCCATCTCATATAGTAATTAATTGCTTATTTTAAAATGATGAATTTACTCCAGGTAGTGAAAAAGAACCCTACTGGGAATTATAGCAAGTTAAACAGCCAGTTGTAAAAGTAAGTAACCAATTTGAAACATTGCAAATAGTCAAAACAAATAATAAAAATGCTTATGATCGATGCCCTCTTTCTAATCACACACAATTGTAGTTCCTGAAATTGTCAGGGGAAAAATATATAATTACCCAAATGGGTTATTTTAAAGATGTAGGAGAGAATTTATCTCTTTATTGTCAACTAAATATGTTAATCTGCAATAATTTATCTGAATTTCTGTAGTGAGTTTTAGGAAGTTCAGACTTTTTCTTCTCGGTGCAGTTTTACCGTCATAGATAGGTTATTCTGGTTTCACCAGGAATTGTGATCATCAGATCATAAACGTGTAAACCTTTATCAATATGTTCCTTTTAGATTGTGTGTGTGTGTGTGTGTCTAGTGAAAGTAGAATTCACTGTTCTTGGGCACAAAATTGCCTTTATGTCTGGCTATTACATTGCCATACTTGGTTTACATTATGACCTCAACCAGATGTTACTAAAATATGAAGATATGCCAAATTCCAACTATGAATTGAATTTTGAAATAAAGAGTTTTTACATAATTACAATTGAGTTTCCAGAATTAGAATTATTAGTTATTGTACTTTGGTAACTAGTGAAGTGGTAGTAAAGACAATATATTGTCAGAATTATGACTTCTCTTCACTTTCTGAGGTCAAATTATATATATAGAAAGTATTGAGCCGAAACCGGTTTGGCTTAGTGGATAGAGCATCAGCCTGCGGACTGAAAGGTCCCAGGTTCGATTCCGGTCAAGGGCATGTACCTGGGTTGCGGGCACATCCCCAGTAGGAGATGTGCAGGAGGCAGCTGATTGATGTTTCTCTCTCATCGATGTTTCTAACTCTCTATCTCTCTCCCTTCCTCTCTGTAAAAAATCAATAAAATATATTTAAAAAAAAAAGTAAGTATTGAAATTTTCAAATGATAAAATCTAATACTGGGAAATACTGTAATGAACGAGTACTCATTTATTTCTTATGGGTCATAAAAATGACATGATTTTAGAGGAAAGCATTATGTTGTAAGAACCTTAAAGAAATTCATATGCTTTGATTCATTCTACTTTTAGGAAATTATCTTTACAAAATCTTGAAAAGTAAAAATTGTATTCAGTTCAGTTAATGTTTATCAGGCATCTTATATGAGCCAGACAGTATGCTAGGATTGCAGATAGAAAACTGAAAGGCATAATGTTACACACAGAAAGATGTTCATTATAGTCCAACTAAAGGGAAAAAAAAGGGAAACAACTCTGATGTCTGTTTTGCGCAGTGGTTGAGCATTGACCTATGAACCAGGAGGTCACGGTTTGATTCCCAGGCAGGGCACATGCCCAGATTGTGGGCTTAATCCCCCCAGTAGGAGATATGCAAGAGGCAGACAATCAATGATTCTCTCTCATCATTGATGTTTCTACCTCGCTGTCTTCCCTTCCTCTCTGAAATCAATAAAAATACATTTAAAAACAAAACATAACTCTGATGTTTGACAGTTTATGAATATTGTTATATTGATATTCTGAGATGCAGCTTTAAAAATAATTAATACTTTAGGGAAATATGGGCAAATAAAATTCCAGTAAAAAGCACAGATCTTTATTATAGCAGTATCAAAATTATGTAATTAGAAAATGTTATAAAGTAATTGAAATCATTTTTGAGAACAGTGGGATTATGCCTGACTCTAATTTGTCTTTGATAAAAACAACTATTATTTTCTAATTGGAAATTTTAATGTAATAACTTCATAACATAATTTTTATTTTAGAAATAGATTTTAATAAATGAATTAGATAGCAGATTATTTTATTTCTTTACTATTTTTTTAAATATATATTTTATTGATTTTTTTACAGATGAGGGGAGAGGGATAGAGAGTTAGAAACATCGATGAGAGAGAAATATTGATCAGCTGCCTTCTGCACACCCCCTGCTGGGGTTGTGCCTGCAACCAAGGTACATGCCCTTGACCAGAATTGAACCTGGGACCCTACAGTCCATAGATTGACGCTCTATCCACTGAGCCAATCTGGTCCTTAACCCTAACCCTAACCCTAACCTCTCTCCTACAATGAGGGTACAATTCATATTCAGAAGAGTTTCTGTTCTTGCTAACTATACTATACTAGAGGCCCGGTGCACAAAAATTTGTGTACTGGGGAGGGGGGGGGGGTCCCTCAGCCCGGCCTGTGCCCTCTCGCAGTCTGGAACCCCTTGGGGGATGTCCACCTGCTGGCTTAGGCCCGGTCCCCGGGGGGATCGGGCCTAAGCTGGCAGTCAGACATCCTTCTGGCAGCCCAGGAGCCCTCGGGGGATGTCCACTTGCCAGCTTCTGCATTGAGCATATGCCCCCTGGTGGTCAGTGTGTGTCATAGTGACTAGTCATTGCCAGTCGTTCTGCTGTTAGGGCCAATTTGCATATTACCCTTTTATTATATAGGATAGAGGCCTGGTGCATGGGTGGAGGCTGGCTGGTTTGCCCTGAAGGGTGTCCTGGATCAGGGTGGGGGTCCCGCTGGGGTTCGTGGCCAGCCTGGGTGAGGGGCTGAGGGCTGTTTTCAGGCTGGTCACACCCCTTTCAGGGTGGGGTCCCCACTGGGGTGCCTGGCCAGCCTGTTTGAGGGGCTGAGGGCTGTTTGCAGGCTGGCCAAGCACCCCAGCGGGGACCCTCACACCATGGGGGTATGGCCAGCCTGGGTGAGGGGCTGAGGGCCGATTTCAGGCTTCCCACAGCCCCTTCAGGGTGGGGGTCCCTGCTGGGGTGTCTGGCCAGCCTGGGTAAGGGGCTGATGGCAGTTTTCAGGTTGGCCACCGCTGTGGGCTGGAAGCAGATATCTGGGATTTATTTATCTTCTGTAATTGAAACTTTGTAGCCTTGAGTGGAGCTCAGGGTGGGCAGGGCAGGGGGGAAGCTTGGCTTCCTCCATCGCCAGGGCAACCTAAGCCTCCTGCTCGCTCCAGCTCCTTGGCCACTGCCATCTTAGTTGGGTTAATTTGCGTAGTCGCTCCTGATTGGCTGGTGGGCATGGCTTGTGGGTGTAACGGAGGTATGGTCAATTTGCATGTTTCTCTTATATTAAATTAGACTAAGAGCCTAGCATGCGCAATTCAAAATCACGTGGCGCCGTCCACCCTTGAGCTACAGGTCTGGCCCTGCCTGCTCCCCGGACCCCGCAGAAGCTGCGGGCGCTGCCGGTCCGGCCCTGCCTCCCTCCCTCTCTGGCCTTTGAAGCAGCTGTGGCCACTGTTGATCAGGCCTTCCCCTAAACCAGGGGTGGGCAAACTTTTTGACTCAAGGGCCACAATGGGTTCTTAAACTGGACCGGAGGGCCAGAACAAAAGCATGGATGGAGTGTTTGTGTGAACTAATACATGTTAACACTGCTGCTGGTGAAGGAGCGGAGGGGAGAGCAAGAGAACCCTCCGCTCTTTTGGCTCCGCAGGCCGGATAGAACAGCCAAATGGGCCGGATCCGGCCCGCGGGCTGTAGTTTGCCCACGGCTGCTCTAGACCATTGGTCGTCAAACTCATTAGTCAACAGAGCCAACTATCAACAATACAACAATTGAAATTTCTTTTGAGAGCCAAACTTTTTAAACTTAAACTGTATAGGTAGGTACATTGTTATTAACTTAATTAGGGTACTCCTAAGCTGGCCTTTGCTACAAACGTCCTCAATCTGATTGAGGTACGTTTGCTGAGGTCGACCCCTTCCAACTCTCTCATCCACACTCGTCTTGTATACTTGTTTCAGATAGACGAGTGTGGATGAGAGAGTTGGAAGGGGTCGACCTCAGCGAACGTACCTCAAAACAATGTACCTCCCCCACGCTGCGTATCCTGCGGCCCGCCTGCGCCGCATCTCCCGTCACTTGACCAATCGACATCCCTCACTTCTTCTAACGCCACTTCTTCAAAATAGACTCGCCCAGGCTGAAAACCGACTTCTGCGCATGGGCCACGAAGTTTCAATCACAGTGTATGTGCGCGCCCGCACATGGTATTTTGTAGAAGAGCCACGCTCAAGGGACCAAAGAGCCGCATGTGGCTTGTGAGCTGTGGTTTGCCGACCACTGTCCTAGCACAGGCACACCGGGCCCCTGCTGCCCTGCCCCCAACGCTGCACACACAACCTCCTCCTGTCCGGTCGACCCTTTCTGGCATCCCAGTTAATTAGCATATTTTTCTATTTTATTTATATATATGGTATGTCTTCTTTTGACGAGTCATGAGGGCAGGGATAGTCATAGTACATAAATGAAATTATATGTGCCCTAGATGAACTTCAATAGGTTTGGAGATCCATAGGATTCCCATAGGTGTATTCCCTGAGCCTTAGCAACTGAGATGGAATGTCATTGTCCCATGGCTACCTTGTCCTCCATATGTATTAAAGTAGTCAAGAGTCCCTTTTAGGTCAGAATACAAGTAATTTTCCAGTACTAGTTCCTAGTATTATCAGCATTATTTGTTGAATCTGCCTGACCCATATTTCTAAAGCCTCATTATTTTCATAGGCTGATTCATATCCCTTGCTTTTCTCCTGAAAGAGAACTCCCTTAAATTTGCTCATTCTGGTTAATAGGTCTTTTTCTTCTGAACATTGCTCCCCATAAAAGTGAATTTAGTTTGTCTCACAATGCCTAAATCAGCACCAATCTCCCTTAAATCCCTTTTCTCTTTTGTCTTTCATTTTGTTTAATCCAACATGCATGTTATTACCATTATATGCCAATGGCATACATTGTGTACTAATGAAGTACAGTTATGATACATCTTTTATATTCCAAAATTGTGATTAATTCTAGATGAGTCATAATCACACCTAGATGTAATTTAAAATGGACATAAAGCTTCCTATAGCCTTCCTTGTCTCAGGATGGAGGTGTTTTTTATGGAGTGTTGCGGCTACATGTGTTAAATAATATGAGTAATATAACTAATTTTTGAAGGCTTACCAAGTTCCATCCATTTTTCTGAGTTTTACATCATCCCTTTGAGATAAATGCTGGCATTATTTCTATTTTCCAGATGAGTGAGCTGAGGGAGACATGATATAGTTAAGTAACTTACCGAGGACAGAAGCAGGTGTGTATTGAAAAGTTTAAAAATAAGGTTACAAGTGATAATTTTCATACTTTTCCACAGGTTATTATATGTTCTTTTAGACTTTCTCTCTCTCTCCCTTTCTCATTCAAATCAATAAAAACCTATCCTCAGGTGAGGATTAAAAAAAAGATTATTCAATCCAGAGATCTGAAACATATATAAAAACTATAAAAATGAAAAAATTGGTTAAACTAAGAAATGGTTAGTAGGGTTTTAGGTCAAAAAAATAAAAAATGTAAAATGACAATTTCATTGTATACAAGAGAATAAAAAGATGTCCGATGACTACCTTTCTCTTATCTCTTAATGATATGAGGGAAGTTCTCCATTGCTAGGGCAATCCTGTATAATAAAAGGCTAATATACAAATCAACCAAATGGCAGAACAACCGATTGCTATGACACGTACTGACCACCAGGGGGCATGTGCTCAACGCAGGAACTGCCCCATGGTGGTCAGTGCACTCCCACAGGGGGAGTGCTGCTCAGCCAGAAGTCGGGCTCAAAGCTGGCGAATGCAGTGGTGGTGGCGTGAGCCTCTCCCACCTCCATGGTAGCGCTAAGGATGTCCAGCTGACGGCTTAGGCCCGCTCCCGGGCCTAAGCCGTCAGTCAGACATCCCCCAAGGGCTCCCGTACTGTGAGAGGGCACAGGCCGGGCTGAGGGAACCCCCCACCCCCTGCATGAATTTCATGCACCAGGCCTCTAGTTGATTTATAATGATCTTCTTAATTGATTTGTTATAGTTGTGATTACTTTAAGGATGTTAATTTGGTAATGATTTATAAAGAATTCCCAATGTCCTTTGGTTCCCCAAAAGAGGCAATTATTGTGACTTATGTTTTCTAAATCAAAATCTAATATTACACCTTAATTGTTTAAAGTTCTTCATTGACTTCTCATTAATCTTAGGGAAAACCAAATTATCTATTTAATAGACTGCATGATTTTGCTCTTATGGCATTAAGAACCACCCCTACCCTCTGCTGCCCTATTGTTTTTCATAACTCATCCCTATAATTTTCTTTGAGTTTTTGAAAGATACAGTATTTTCTTCTGCCTCATGCCTTTGCACATAATGTTCTCTCTGCTAAGAGCACTTTCCTACTTAACTTGATTCATATCTCACATATTACTTCATGTTTTCATGGAAGAGCTCTCAAAATCCATGATCCAATTTGAGGAAAGTAGCTGGTTTGGCTCAGTGGATAGATCCAAACCAGGAAGTGTCCCAGGTTTGATTCTGGTCAAGGGCACATGCCCGGGTTGCAGGCTCGATCCCCAATAGGGGGCGTGCAGGAGGCAGCTGATCAGTGATTCTCTCATCATTGATGTTTCCATTTCTCTCTCCCTCTCCCTTCCTCTCTGAAATCAATAAAAATATATTTTACAAAAATAAATAAGTTGAGGAAAGTACTTAGTAAATTTTCCTAACTTGATATATCACAAGTATAATTTTATATATTTTATGTGGCTATTTGATGAATGTCAGCATTTTTTACTAACGTGTATATCTGGTGGATACAAGATAATGGTTTTGTTCAGTATCAGAACCCCTTTCCTTCAGTAGTGGAACTCTGAATGAGACTTTTAAAGTACTCTTCACATTCTCGTGAATATTTGCATACTGTTTATCATTTTATTGCTTGGCCTCTGTGATGCATGTATTTCCTATGAACTGACTTCCAGTTTACTTGTTCTTTTCAGTGTATCTAATAAGCTTTTATCCATCCATTGCTTTTCTAAAAAATCCCATTTAATCTCTCTTTCTTATACTTAAAAGTTCTATTTGGTTCTTTTCCAATTCTGCTTAACCATTTTTTTTAAGTTTATTTTTTGTTGACAGTATTACAGATGTCCCCTATTTTTCCTCCTCTTCCCCCCTCTATCCAGCTCCCACACCATTCTTCACCACACTGTTGTCTGTGTCCATGGGCTATGCATATCCTATCTAATAAAAGAGAAACATGGTAGTTGGTGTACGGCCGCTACCCTTCCCATTGGCTAATCAGGGTGATATGCAAATTAACTGCCAGCTAAGATGGCAGTCGGCAGCCAGGCAGCTTGAAACTAACATGAGGCTTGCTTGCTTCAGTGACGGAGGACTCCAAAGTTTCCCGCCTGCTGCTGCAGGCCTCTGAGCTGCAACTCTAAGCAACTATGTAACAAATATAGAAGCTAAACCAAACCCCAGAAACCTGCTTTAGTCCCAGGCTTCAGCCAGCAGGATCGCAACATTGTAAACAAAGGCCAGAAACCTACTTTCAGCAGCAGAGGCCTAAGAGCTGGAGCCAAGCCTCAAAGCTAAAGCTGGCCCAGAATAAAAAAAAGAAAAAAAAGAAAAAAGGAGCGGTTGGGAGCTTCAGTCACCCCCAGCCTGAAAACAGCCCTCAGCCCCTCACCCAGACTGGCCAGGCACCCCAGTGGGGACCCCCACCCTGAAGGGTGTGTGACCAGCTGCAAACAGCCATCATCCCCTCACCCAGGCTGGCCAGGCACCCCAGGGGGGACCCCCACCCTGATCCAGGACACCCTTCAGTGCAAACCAGCCGGCACCCACCCGTGCACCAGGCCTCTATTCTATATAGTAAAAGGGTAATATGCCTCCCAGCACTGGAATCAGCGGAGCCACGAGGCCTCCTGACACCGGGATCAGCGTGACGGGGCAGCGCCCAAACCCCCTGATCGCCCTGCGGCTCTGTGTGTGACGGAGCGGGGCCACAACCTCCCATTCCGCCCTGCTCTGTTCGTGACAGGGGAAGGCGCCCCAACCCCCTGATCGCCCTGCGGCTCTGTGTGTGACAGGGTGCGGCGCCCCAATACACCCCCCCCGCCCCCTCTGTGTGTGATGGGGTAGAGCCATAACCTCCCCATCGGCCCTGCCCAAAGTGTGAGAGTGGCGGCGCCCCAACCCCCTGATCGGCCCTGCTCTGTGGGTGATAGAGGGCGGCGCCCCAACCCCCTGATTGGCCCTGCTCTGTGCGTGACAGAGTGTGGCGCCGCAACCTCCCCATCGACCCTCCCTTGAGTGTGACGGGACGGTGCCCCAACCCCCCAATCAGCCCTACCCTGAGCGTGATTGAGGGTGGCATCACAACCTCCCAATCGCCCTGCTCTTTGCATGACAGGGGGTGGAGCCCCAACTCCCCAATCGGCCCTGCTCTGAGCCCGACCAGGGGCTGCACCTAGGGATTGGGCCTGCCCTCTGCCACCCAGGAGCAGGCTTAAGCCAGCAGGTCGTTATCTCCCGAGGGGTCCCTGACTGCGAGAGGGCACAGGCCGGGCTGAGGGCCCCCCTCCCCCCCGAGTGCACAAAATTTTGTGCACCGGGCCTCTAGTCTATACTAATAAAAGAGTAATATGGTAATTAGATTGGATAGACCAAAGTCCTTCTGGACAAAGCAGCAGCTGTTAAGGGCAACGGCCAGTGGAGCAGGCCAGTCCAGTGCCGCAGCCCCTTCCACAGAGGCGGCGGGAGAGGTGGCTGCGCGGTCCCATTCACAGTGCTGCCTCATCCGCAGATGCAGACACAGAGGCAGCGGCAGGGGCCGGGTCCCGGCACCACACCTCCACAGAGGCTGGATGGGGTGTGACCTGCTGTGCCTCAATATCCCACAACCCCTACCCCACTTGGCCTGGCCCCAGATCGCCCTCCACTCACCAGTGAGCGGGGGGCAGGGCCAGTGCTAGAGAGTGAGGGCCAAGGGCCAGCAGTGGCAGCAGCAGCAGGGTGATGGGGGCGGCGCCTTCCCCTGAGGGAGGCCAGTCACCTCCTGCAGAGGAAGGCCAGAGGCAGCGGTGGCGGTGTGGTGATGGGCGCAGCGAGCGGTTGGGGCAGGCAGGCAGGCAGGCAGAGTGATTAGGAGCCAGCGGTCCCGGATTGCGAGAGGGATATCCGATTGCCCTGCGGGATCGGGCCTAAACCAGCAGTCGGACATCCCCTGAGGGGTCCCGGATTGGGAGAGAGTGCAGGCCAGGCTGAGGGACACCCCCATGCACAAATTTTGTGCACCAGGCCTCTAGTATGCATATTAGTTTTTTGCTTGAGATCTGCCAGTCTGTTCCATGCATCCATGCCTCTGGACCTATTTTGTTCATCAGTTTATTTTGTTCATTAGATTCCACATATAAGTGAGATCATGTGACAGTTGTATTCCTCTGACCCTGCAGATTTTACTTAGCATAATTGTCTCAAGGTCCATCTCTGCTGTTGCAAAGGTTAAGAGATCCTTTTTTACAGCCACAGAGTATTCCATTGTGTAAATATACCATAGCTGCTTTTTTTAAAATATATTTTTATTAGTTTCAGAGTGGAAGGGAGAAGGAGAGAGGAGAGAGAGATAGAAACATCAATGGTGAGAGAGAATCATTGATCGGTTGCCTTCTGCACGCCCCCTATTGGGGATCGAGCCCGCAACCCCGACATGTGCCCTTGACCGGAATCAAACCCAGGACCCTTCAGTCCACAGGCTGATGCTCTATCCACTGAGCCAAACCAGCCAGGGCTACCATAGCTTTTTTATCCACTCATCTATTGATGGGCACTTGGGCTGTTTCCATATCTTAGCTATTGTAAATAATGCTGCTATGACATAGTGGTGTATATATTCTTTCTGACTGGTGTTTCGGGATCCTTGGGATATATGCTCTATAGCCAGGGGTCCTCAAACTATGGCCCGCGGGCCACATGCAAATACAAATATTGTATTTGTTCCTGTTTTGGTTTTTCACTTCAAAATAAGATATGTGCAATGTACATAGGAATTTGTTCATAGTTTTTTTTTAAACTATAGTCCGGCCCTCCAACGGTCTGAGGGACAGTGAACTGGCTCCCTGTTAAAAAAGTTTGAGGACCCCTGCTCTATACTGTTTACCATAGTGACCACACCAATCTTCATTCCCACCAGCAGTGTACTGGGGTTCTCTTTTCTCCACATCCTCACCAGCACTTGTTTGTTGATTATTGATGGTAGCCATTATGGCAGATGTGAGGTGATGCCTCATTGTCATTTTAGTTTGCATCTCTCTGATGATTAATGATGTTCAGCATTTTATTTTTTTGTATGTCTATTGGTCAACTGTATGTCCTCTTTGGAGAAGTATTTATTCAAGTGCTTTGCCCATTTTTTAATTGGATTGTTTGTCTTCCTTTTGTTGAGTTGTATGAGTTCTTTATATGTTTTGGAAATTAACCTCTTATCAGATTATCATTGGTGAATATGTTCTCCCATTCAGTTGGGCTCCCTTTTTATTTTGGTGATGGTTTAGTTTGCTGTGCAGAAACTCTTTTGTTTGATGTAGTCCCATTTATTTATTGCTTACCCATTTAAAAAATATTCTGTTTTCTACATATTTCTAAACTTCTCTTTTTATTTCTTTAAATGTACAGTATTCATAATTATTCTGTTGTAATCTGCATCTGCTAATTCTCATTTCTAAATATTGTCCTGTTTGCTGTCTCTTGGTTCTCAGTCATGTTACCTTATTTTACTCTTCCACATATACCGTTTCCAGGCTGAGATGGTTGAGGGAGTTTTGTGAAAATATGTTGAGGCCTGGAAATGGTAGGTTTCTCCATAGAGGATTTGCTGTTGAATCTGCCGTATATCTGAGATGGTACCAACTTGATGTTCTGAGTGGTCTTAGACCACTTTAATTTCAAAGCTTGGAAGTTTTTGTATCACAAAGGTGATGTGAATGAATCCATATGAGGGCTGTTTTGTGTTAGAATTCTCAAGACATTTTTTTGAAGCTGCATTTGCTCCATACCAATCCAGCTTTCTTGGAGACACTCAAAAGTAAAAAGAGTGGGGTATTTTTCCTTCTATCTCAGTGCATGGTTAGTA
This sequence comes from Myotis nattereri, assembly GCF_964212035.1. Classification (NCBI taxonomy): domain Eukaryota; kingdom Metazoa; phylum Chordata; class Mammalia; order Chiroptera; family Vespertilionidae; genus Myotis; species Myotis nattereri. The sequence continues at coordinate 24,786,932 of NC_138088.1, forward strand.
AGCCTTTGTGGTCTCAGGGTTCTGAGGAGTGTCTCTCTTGTTAGTCTACTATCTTTGAGCAGACTCTTTTTCATTCTTTTATTGTTTCCCCCAAATCTCTATGAATTTCAGCTCAAGTTTGCCCCCAATTCAATAAATGCTGTCAAATTAAGAGTTCTTAATGCTGTTACTTTTTTTTAATATAATGATTTAGAAGTGAAATTAACATTTTCTAAGTCTCAAAATTAGTGTTGCAAATTGGAGAAACCAAGATGGCGGCATAGGTAAACACCGGAGTTTGCTGCCTCGAACAGCCACTTCAAAAATACAACTAAAAGACGGAATGGACATCATCCAGAACCATAGGAAGGCTGGCTGAGTGGAAATTCTACAACGAGGAGGAAAGAGTAAAACATACCGAGACTCAGAGGAGGTGCAGTGCTGAAGTAAAATACTAAGGTGCGGAGTGCATGCAGAGCAGGCTGGCGGCTGAGGACGTGGTTATTGTTTTCAATCGGGAGGGAGTCTCAGACTCTGGGCTCCAGCTCCAGGCAAGTCTCTAGGGACCCAGACTCATACGGGAGAAGCGGGACTGTCTGGCATCGCTCAGAACCCTAGGGCGGCTTTCTCTCTGTGGGGCTTGCAGCAATTACTGGGACAATGAGAAGCAGAGCCTCTGAGGGCAAGACTGAGAGCAGCCATAATTGCTAACCCCGCCCTGTTGATCCCGTGGGACCCGCCCCGCCCAAGCCCTACAGGGAGACTTTTGCTGGATAGCCTCAGGCAAAGGCTAGGTTAGCACCTCCCTAGAGATCCAGGAGCTAGGAAGCCCAGAGGTCAGAGTGGGACCATCCAGTTTGCAGCTCTGTGGAACCATAAAAGACACACTCAGGGGGAAGACTCAGTGAGCAACAAAGCCCCATTGAAGCAAGTCTAGCCCCAGAGGGGTGTCTCCAGCACAGAAGTTCTCCCACTGCAGACACAGCTGATTCTCACAGCCAACTGGCCTGGAGGTCAATTCCTCACAGTGATAACTACAACAATCAAGGCTTAATTACAACAAGACTGTGCACAAAGCCCACAAGGGGGTGCACCAAGAGTGTCTACCTCAGGGTAGACACTAATTGGGACACTTAGCACAGAAAGGAACTCTATCGACACAGCGAAGCATAAAAAATGCCGAGACAAAGAAACAGGACACAAACGACAGAATGGGAGGAAAGCAAACTGCTGGATATAGAGTTCAAAACCACACTTTTAAGGTCTTTAAAGAACTGTCTAGAAGCCGCCGATAAACTTAATAAGGCCCTCGAAAAGACTGGTGAGTCCGCTGATAAATGTAGTGAGATCCTCAAGAAATCTAATGAGACCCTTGATGTTGTGATAAAGGACCAACTAGAAATTAAGCATACACTGACTGAAATAAAGAACATTATACAGACTCCCAACAACAGACCAGAGGATCGCAAGAATCAAGTCAAAGATTTGAAATACGAAGAAACAACACCCAGCCGGAAAAGCAAAATGAAAAAAGAATCCAAAAATACGAAGATAGTGTAAGGAGCCTCTGGGACAGCTTCAAGCGTACCAACATCCGAATTATAGGGGTGCCAGAAGAAGAGAGAGAGCAAGATATTGAAAACCTATTTGAAGAAATAATGACAGAAAACTTCCCCTACCTGGTGAAAGAAATAGACTTACAAGTCCAGGAAGCGCAGAGAACCCCAAACAAAAGGAACCCAAAGAGGACCACACTAAGACACATCATAATTAAAATGCCAAGAGCAAAAGACAAAGAGAGAATCCTAAAAGCAGCAAGAGAAAGAAAATCAGTTATCTACAAGGGAATACCCATACGACTGTCAGCTGATTTCTCAACAGAAACTTTGCAGGCCAGAAGGGAGTGGCAAGAAATATTCAAAGTGATGAATACCAAGAACCTACAACCAAGACTACTTTATCCAGCAAAACTATCATTCAGAAGTGATGGCCAGATAAAGAGCTTCACAGATAAGAAAAAGCTAAAGGAGTTCATCACCACCAAACCAGTATTATATGAAATGCTGAAAGGTATCCTTTAAGAAGAGGAAGAAGAAGAAAAAGGTAAAGATACAAATTATGAACAACAAATACACATCTATTAACAAGTGAATCTAAAAATCAAGGGAATAAATAATCTGATGAACAGTATGAACTGGCGATTGTAATAGAATCAGGGACATAGAAAGGGAATGGACTATTCTTGGGGGGGGGGGGAAGAGGTGTGGGGTGAGGGAAGAGATTGGACAGTAATCGTGCACCTATGGATGAGGACAGTGGGTAGGGAGTGAGGGCAGAGGGTGGGGTGGGAACTGGGTGGAGGGGAGTTATGGTGGGAAAAAAGAGTAACTAATGTAATAATCTGAACAATAAAGATTTAATTAAAAAAATTAGTGTTGTATTAATTTAATCCATATATGTATTGGAATTATTCACATGGATTATAATTGGTTGTAAGTTTTATTTATTTATTTTTATTAACCTGAGGATATTTTTCCAGTGATTTTTTTGTTTTTAGAGAGTGGAAGAGAGAGGGAAAGACAGAAAGAAATATTGATGTGAGAGGAATACATTGATTGGTTGCCTCCTGTACTCGCCCCAACCAGGGCCCGGGTCAGGGAAGGAGCATGCAACCAAGGTATGTGCCCTTGTCCAGAATCGAACCCGGGATCCTTAGATCCGCAGGCTGATGCTCTATCCACTGAACCAAACCGGCTAGGGCTGGTTGTAAGTTTTAAATGCATTTAATTATATAGAACTTACTTGATTTCAAAAAATAAAAAAAGTTTTTAACAATTGTCATATGTATTTATCATAAGTAAAAAGGTAGAATGATTTTCAAGTCAGTAGATCAGATTAGATAATAAGGTCTTAAAACATAAAACAGAAACACAAAAGCATTTAGTATGCACCTTTCAAAATATTTGTAATTTCATTGAAACAAATGGAGAAATCTTTTCAAATAATAAATTTTAAAATCTTTTTTATTTTTGAATAATTTTATAGGTAGGCATTTTTAATGACATCGTAGGATGTTTATGATATAGAAGTAATAAGTGTGGTCCTTTTTATAAGCCAGGTTGCTTTTTTTTTTTTTTTTTTTTACTTTTGCAGAACAGAATGTTAAAGGTTTTTAAAACCCTAAACTGTTAAATGTTTATTTAGAGACTCTATGTACCATAAATTGTTATTGCCTGAAATCTGTGAATTATTCTTTTAGTGAATTTAGGATATTACTAAATTTATTATCCTTCCACTGTACCTCCCACAATGCTATATTTTATCTATACCTAACTGCTTATGCTTAGCACTTCCAGAAATACTATATACTTTTGTACACTATTCTTTTGTTCATGCGTTTTCCTCACCTATAAAGAGTTTTTATCTATCTCTGCCTTTTAAATTTCTACAAGTCCAGAGTAACTCATACACCTCCTTCAAGACTTCTATTAGTTGCAATCAGAGAAACCTCTTTAAGTATAATAGTTTTCATTTTAACACTACATGAATCCTTGATTTATAATTGCCTGCCTTCTCTACTTTTCTTCAGGACAGGAATTGATGATGTTTTATTAATATGTTTAGTTCTCTTTCCCCAGTATTATAGCTTCTTTTTTATTTTTGTATAAAGAAATATTTTATTAGTTTTAAAAGATCTTTATTGTTGAAAGTATTACATAGTACTAGAGCTTCTTGAACATCATTGACATATGGTATATGAAAACACAAAACCATTATCAGTAACTTTTTGCTCCATAACAGGCACTGTGTAAATCACTTTTGTATCATCTAATTCAAATTTTGCAACATCCCTATCATCTATTTGCAGGTGAGGTAACTTAAGCTTTGGGAGGTAAGCAACTTGCCTGTAGATCTACAGCTGGTGACTGGCAGGTATGGGATTAAAGGCTAGGCTAACCTGACCCAGTAAACTATTTGTAGAATTGTGTTATACCTATGGAGTATATAAAGCTTTTTGTTAGTCATATTGGAAGTTCTGGGCTAGTCTTAGTTCAGACAGCTAGTACATCTCCATTGTCTCATGGTCTGAGGAGATGACACTTAGGAAATCTCATAACTGATCTAATGACACTTGCTTAGGATATGTCTTCTGCTCAACTGCGAAGACTTTTTGGCACTTTGATGACATTTTAATGTTTTCTTAACATTGTTATCATTGGTAAGCAACCTTTAGGTTATTTTGCTTAAAAATGAATAACACTGCCCTAGTTGGTTTGGCTCAGAGGATAGAACACAGGCCATGGACTGAAGGGTCCTGGATTCTATTCCAGTCAAGGTCAGGTACCTTGATTGCAGGCTTGATCCCCAGTTGGGGTGTGTGCAGGAGGCAATCATTCCATGTGTCTCTCTCACATAGGTGTTTTTTGCTCTCTTTCTCTCTTCCTCCCTTCCATTCTCTAAAAATCAGTGGAAAAAATATTCTCAGGTAACGGTTAACAAAGAAAGAAGAAGAGGAGGAGGAGGGGGATGGGGAGGGAGAGGGGTGTTTAGATCTTAATTTTCTTTTTGGTAAACCTTTAAATAATTTTTAATATACTTCAGGGTAAATGTGTTAGGCTCGGATTAACAAATATAGTTTACTTATTGAAAACAATTTTTTACAAGAAGTCATGAAGTTGAAGATGACAAGATTTCAGGCTTCATTATAAATCTTAGAGAATAGAATGTTTTCCTTTTTCATCCTCTGATCGAATTTGCAAACAGAAGAAAAATTACATGGCCATTTCTGGGTTTTCTTATTTGGGTGTTCCTAGTACTTTCTTTTACTGCTTTATTTCACAGGGGATGAGAATTGATAAGGTATTGTACATTTATGAAATGCATTTTATTTTTTTTTTAATGTTTTTAGCCATTCCACCTAAAAATAGCTGCTGTGCTGAAATTGGAAGTCCCTGATTTAAATTAGGTAACTTGTTTACTTGCCTACTAATTATAAGGAAGCTAAACCTTGGTGTTGCCATACTTTAAAGAGGCCTTTTAGAATCTTACTGAGGTTAATGTTTTACTGGAGATAGGAAAGCAACCTCAGCTAACTCCCAGTAAGTCTCATTTTTTCATTTATAGTTGTATAAATCATTAACATGTTCTTTATAGTTTTACATCAGTGTTGCTGACAGCCTTGAAATCTAAATCTCCATGTGTGCATAATGTTTCATGGTAGGACTTTCATTTAGCTTTATATTTGGCATTTTAATAATTAAATATAACGTATCTCATTAAGTGATAAAAAGATGTAGGGCTCTACATATAGTTTACTACCTTTCTTGTAAAAAAAAAAAAACAACACGTTTAAAACAGGTGAGAAAAATCCATTCATATATTTGTATCTACTTATAGACACATAAAGGAACTTGACAAGGATGCTAGGAAACCAGTAAGTGTGGTTGCCTTCACTGTGTATGTTTCAGATTGGGGTCTTTGTTTGGAGGATAGATACAGGAAAGGAGGGAAAGGGGTGGAATTTTCTGTGTATATATTGTTTTATGTATTTTGAGAATCATTTGAATGTATAGTCTGTTAAAAAATTTTTTCAAGGATTTGTTTACTCACTGATCTCTATGACTTTCTTAGCTATACAATTAAGAAAACTCATTTCCTTTATTTCTAATTGAATGTTCATATATGAAAAAAACAAATCAGAGATTCAATAATAATTATATACTTACATAATAAAAATGTAATTTTAATTTGTTCTCTATATTTCATACAGTAGAATAGTAAAAGTTTATTGAAAATGTCACATTTCGGGGCAAACGACTTTGTGTGTGTGAAAACACAGTTGGCATGCCATATCATGCATGAACACCTAGATCCTGAAATTTTTGAACTCCCTCTTTTCCCCAAAACTGAAGTTCTCACTAGCAAATTAATTTTAAACTAGTTTTTAAAATGGCTTTTTGTTGTTGACAGTATTACATGTGTCCCTCATCTGCCATCCCCTTTGTCCCTATCCACCCAGCCTGTGCTCCACACCAGACCTTTACCATACTATTATCCATATCCATGGGCTATGCATACATGCACCTAAGTTCTTTCATTGAATTAAATTATGGTGTGAAAGAGACAAGGGATACTATATTCTATGACACTGAGTGATATTCTAAGGTTATTCAAAGTGAAAGAACTAGGGCCCTGGCTGGCTTGGGTCAGTGGATAGAGCGTCAGCCTGTGGACTGAAGGGCCCTGGGTTTGATTCTGGTCAAGGGCACATGCCTGGGTTGTGGGCTCCGTCCCCAGTAGGGGGCGTGCAGGAGACAGCCAATCAATGATTCTCTTTCATCACTGATGTATCTATCTCTCTATCCCTCTCCCTTTCTCTCTGAAATCAATAAAAATATATTTTTAAAAAAACCTTTAAAAAAAGTGAAAAATATGAATAGACTTGTTTATCATAGGCTTTAGTGCTTCCTCTTTTATTTTCCCTTTTCTATGGCCTTATTTTTAATTTTGTGTCAGCTACTCAAAGAAACTTTGTAGGTGATATCTCACTTTTTAAAAGTGGCATTTGTTTCTGATTATAAAAGTAATAAATGTCCATTTTAGGTTGTTGGAAAGATATAGAAAGTTGTAAGGAGTAAAATAAGTCATACTTAATATTTGACAGAATAACTACCATTAGATTTTAATCCATTTCCTTTTAGTCTCTATGTACTTTTTCTATGTCCTTTATGTAAAAATAATAGCTTTACTTTTATAAATACTTGAGTACAATTTCTGGGGGTAAAAAAGTATTTTTGAAAACTTACACTGCTGTCACCAGCTGGTGTGGCTCAGTAGTTGATCATAAACCCAGGAATAAGAGGTCATGGTTTGATTCCGTTTATGACACATGCCTGGATTGCAGGCTCGATCCCCAGTAGGGGGCATGCGGGAGGCAGCCAATTGATATTTCTCTGTCATTGATATTTCTATCTCTCTATCCCTCTCCCTCTCTCTCTAAAATAAATAAAAACATGTTTTTTAAAAAAAGCACAAAAAACATACCCTTACAACCTTAGATATCTCTCTAAAAGCCACTTTGTAGTTACTAGCCATCAAGTCAATTATTAAGGTTACTTCATTTGATATATCTTATGTCCACTGGATAAATAATTCATTATGCCCCACTGCTGCAGCATTCATAAACCAAAACCTCTGCATGGCTGCACAGGGTCTAATTCTAGGACTGTTGGAAGAAGAGCTTACAAACAAGAAACCAAGGTGTCTTTTCTCTGTATTGCCCATAAAGATATATCTATCAAGCTGACAGTAAAAGGTACACCAAAAAGCAGGCAATTTAAGCTATTGTGTTGCAAGAAATACCAGGACCTTGTTAAATGGTTATCTATGGTATCATTTATTCTGTCAAGGGAAGCTAAAGAAAGCAAATCTTATTTCTTAATGAGTTTAGTTACGAGTCGTATGTCCACATCACGTTTCTTTTTCTTTTCTTTAACCCTCACCTGAAGATATTTTTTCCCATTGATTTTTATAGGGAGGAGAGGAGGGGTAGAGAGGAAGAGAGTGAGAAACATGAGTATGAGAGGTACACATCGATTGGTTGCCTCCCGCACATGCTATAGGGCTAGGGATTGAACCTGTGACCCTTCAGTGCAGGCCAACAGTAACCACCGAACACACCAGCCAGGGCTCATTCACATTTCTTTGTTGTTGTTTTTTTGAACATTTAAGAAACTATATATTTTTTTAAAATATATATATTTTTATTCATTGATTTCAGAAAGGAAGGGAGAGAGATAGATAGAAAGGTCAATGATGAAAGAGAATCATTCATTGGCTGCCTCCTGCACACCCCCTACTTGCAGGGGGGATCGAGCCCACAACCCAGGCATGTGCCCTTGGCCGGAATTGAACGTGGGACCCTTTAGTCCGCAGGCTGACGCTCTAACCACTGATCCAAACCGGCTAGGGCTCTTTGTTTTTTTTTTTGTTTGCTTATTTGTTCATTCTCACCCAAGGATATTTTATTTTTCTTTTTTTTATATATTTTATTGATTTTTTTTTTTTAAAGAGAGAAAGGGAGAGAAATAGAGAGTTAGAAACATCGATGAGAGAGAAACATCCATCAGCTGCCTCCTACACATCTCCTCCTGGGTATGTGCCCGCAACCCAGGTACATGCCCTCGACCGGAATCGAACCTGGGACCAACGCTCTATCCACTGCGCCAAACCAGTTTCGGCATGGATATTTTATTTTTCCATTGATTCTTAGGGAGAGTGGAACAGAGAGGGAAAGACAGAGAGAAACATCGATGTGAGAGAAACACATCGATTGGTTGCCTCCTGCATGAGCCCCGACCAGGGCCTGGGCGGGAAAGGAGCCTGTAACCAAGATACGTGCCCTTGACCGGAATCAGTCTCAGGACCCTTTGATCCGCAGGCTGATGCTCTATACACTGAGCCAAATCAGGTAGGGCACATTTCTTAATCTTATGTCTAAGGATAAGAAAAAGTTTAGAAAAAATATAAGAATAGAGCTTGGTATATAGTTGCTTACCGTGACATTTCCTGAGATACCTGTGCTTGCCTTAGTGCAATTGAGTTGACATACTTTTTCAGTCTAGGGCCAGATAAATATTTTAGGTCTTGCTGGCCACATGGTCTCTGTTTCAGGTATAAACAAAATATAAAGGAATGAAAATTATTGTCTTACAATAAACTTTAATTATAAAAAATCCTTGGACATTGATGCCTGGGTCCAACCCCCTAAGTTTCTGATTTAAGTCATCTCTGAAATTAGACCTGAGCACCAGGTTAAGAGCTATACAGATAATTCTAATGTGCAGTTATGTTTGAAAACCACTGATTTAAAAGAAACTTCAGTGTGGAATTAAGTTAAGCATAAACCTTGAGAACTTAAACATGATAGAAATGTTTATATTGATTTATTTCAATTCAAATATAGATAAGCCACATGGATTTGGAGGAGAAATTCAATATCAACTTTAAAAGCTCTGTGTCTTTTACTTAGTCTGATTAGCACATCTGACAGTTTCTTTTAGTGGCTTCTCTTTGTATTCAGAAAAACACAAAATTATAGCAGGTTTTTATTAGAGCCGGCTAATTAGATGATTTGCATGGCTGCATCAGACTATCCCTGTTCTAGGTTAATTATCAGGCTAAAGGAAAAATTTATTGGTATTACACATGGTAGTAATCTTAAATATAAGGCCATAGAAAAGTATCTGGGGAGGTCAGAAAATACTGTGTTCTTTGAGCTATTTTTGGTACATTGTTATTTCACTGGCCAACTCATTCTGTTTCATGGTTTCCCTTCCCCTCTCCCCCCATATTATTTATGTCCTACATAAATGAGAGCTTAAGAATAGTTTATGTTTGGTTTAAAAAATAAGAACACCCCCTCCCCGCGGCTCAGTAGAGAGAGTGTTGACCTGTGCATCAAAGGGTCACGGGTTTGATTCCAGTCAAGGGCACTTACCTTGGTAGCAGATTTGATCTAGGCCCTGGTTGGTGTGTGTGCAGGAGGCAACCGATGGATATGTCTCTCTCACATTGATGTTTCTCTCTCTTTCTCTCTTTACCTCAACCCCTCCCTTCCATTCTCTTTAAAAATCAAGGAAAAAATATCCTTGGGTGAGGATTAACAAAAAACCAACAATACCCCAGTACCCATTTTCTATCTTACGAAATATCACCAGCACAAATATCCCCCTTTCCATGGCAATTCTTACTCTTTCCTCCAAGGAAGTGCATATTTTGCCACCTCTGATGTATCCTTAAATAATATTTCATTCTGCATGGTTTTTTTATTTTCATTGATTTTCATTTATGTTCATGAATGGGGCTGTGTGTTTGTTCCCCTGCTCTGAGAAGTCCGGTAGGAATTTGGGGACAGAGACTTGGTTTCCATTTCTGCCTTCCTTTTCAATGGAGTCCTTAGTACATATGTATTCTAAGATGAATTTTCTTCACACTCTGCTTAGAACACCTCTGTATGTGCAAGGCTAGAAGAAATCAGAGAAATTAAGATCTACCTACAGATGAGGAACCTGAGGCCCAGAGAGGAAAAGAGGCTGACCCAGGGAAACCCATCAAGGCACCTAGTTTCCACCAATTATAACATCTTGTAAAGCTATTGTACAATATCATGGCCAGGAAATTGACATTGATATAGTTGCCAACTTTATTCAGATTTCATCATTTTTATATGTACTCTTTGTGTGTGCATGTATTTCTGTGTGTTTATTGTATTGTATGCTATTTTATCAATGTAGATTTCACGTGACCACCAACACAATCAAGATACAGAACAATTTCATCACAAGTACTCTTTTTGCTGCCCTTTTATAGCCATGGCCACCTCTCTTCCCAATCCCTGGCCACCACTAATTTTCCATCTCTATAATTTTGTCATTTTAAGGATATTATGTAAATGGAATCATACTCTATCTAACCTTTCAAGCTTGGCTCTCTACTTAGTATAATTCCCTACGTTTCCTTCAAGTTGTGAGCATCAATAGTTCCTGTTTATTGCTGAATACTAATATTTCCATGGTGTGGATGTACCACAGTTTGTTTAATCATTCACTGTTGAAGGACATGTGGATTGTTTCCAGGGTTGTGGTTTTTTTTTGTGTGTTTTTTTTTGCTATTATGAATTAAGCTTCTGTGAACATTCGCATACGGGTTTTTTGTGTTGACATAAGTCATCTTTTTTTCTGGGATAAATGCCTGAGAGTGCAATTGCTAGTTTATGAGGTAAGCACATGCTTAGTTTTTTTGTTTTGTTTTTTTTAATATATTTTATTGATTTTTTTACAGAGAGGAAGGGAGAGGGATAGAGAGTTAGAAACATCGATGAGAGGGAAACACCGATCAGCTGCCTCCTGCACGCCCCCTACTGGGGATGTGCCCGCAACCAAGGTACATGCCCTTGACCGGAATCGAACCTGGGACCCTTGACTCCACAGGCTGACGCTCTATCCACTGACCCAAACTGGTTAGGGCACATGCTTAGTTTTTTAAGAAACTGACATAATGTTTTCCAGAATGGATATACCATTTTACATTCCCATCAGTAATGTATGAAGGATCCAGTTTCTCCACATTCCGGCCAGCATTTGTTGTCATCACTATTTTTTTATATTAGTTACTCTTTTTTGTGTGAAATAATATCTCATTGTAATTTTAGTTTATATTTCTCTGATGGCTAATGATGTTGAACATCTTTTCGTGTGCTTATTTGCCATCTGTGTGTCCTCTTCAGTAAAATGTTTATCCATGTCATTTGCCCAATTTGCAGTTGGATTTTTTTTTTTTACTGCCATACACTTTTATTCATTATTATATATAGGTCATTGGCCTGTGGACTGACGGGTCCCTGGTTCAATTCCGGTCAAGGGCACATGCCTGGGTTGTGGGCTCGACCCCCAGTAGGGGGTGTGCATGAGGCAGCCGATCAGTGATTCTCTCTCATCGTTGATGTTTCTCTCTCTCTCTCTCTTCCCTTTGAAATCAATAAAAATATATTTAAGAAATAAATGAATAAAAAAGAAAAGACTCTGACTGTAAAATAAGTATATATTTTCAAGAAATTAAAGATTGAAGCAAGGTGACATTCTAGAACTCAAAATACCAGGTTAACAGCTGATTATCTGGTGTAATTCCACATTATTACTGTTGGTGTTTTTATTGCAATTCTATCAGTTTAGTTACATCTTTACCCTGTTGCTATTCTTATTCAAGTTTATGCTATTTTCTGTATTTACTTGTGTTCTTTGATGCCTTTCAAAAATTTTATACATAATAGGCTTAATATCTTTTGATAATTTTTTTCTAGCTACTTTATAATGCTTTTTACAAAGTTTTATTTTCTGTTAATTAGATAGATTTATTGTGAAACCAACGAACCATGAAAACACCTTGATGAAATAATGAATGCTGACAACCTCTATGATATTTGTCCATTGTATTTTAAACATCATTGAGTTTTTAATTGAGTTTTTAATTCTTTTTTCTTTGTGTATTGCATTTTATTAAAGTATCCCAGGAAATAGCTCTAGGAATTGAATTGTGGAAGCCAATGATAAGTGAACAAACCTATGGTTAGCATTGAAATCTGGGTAGGTAATTTTGAAAATAATATTACTTGATTTTGTTTTATAGCACATTACACAGTATTTAGTTATTGGCTCTTATCTCCTTATATTTGATATCCATTTATCTAGAGATATATGAATAGTTGAAAGGAAGACTATTAAAAACCTTTGCCGAAACCGGTTTGGCTCAGTGGATAGAGCGTCGGCCTGCGGACTGAAGGGTCCCAGGTTCGAGTCCGGTCAAGGGCATGTACCTGGGTTGCGGGCACATCCCCAGTGGGGGATGTGCAGGAGGCAGCTGATCGATGTTTCTCTCTCATCGATGTTTCTAACTCTCTATCTCTCTCCCTTCCTCTCTGTAAAAAATCAATAAAATATATTTAAAAAAAAAAAGAAAAAAAAAAAAAGAAAAACCTTTTAATATATGTACCTCTATGTTATTAGCAACATTATTTACAATAACCAAGATATGGAAGCAGGCCAGGTGTCTATCAGTATATGAGTAAAAAGCTGTGGTACATTTATACAATGGAATACTACATGCTGTAAAAGAAAAGGAATTCTTACCCTTTGCAACATTATGGATAGACCTGGAGAGCATTATGCTAAGTAAAATAAACCAGTCAGAGAAAGACAAGTATCACATGATCTCACTTAGATGTAGAATCTAATGAACAAAGTAGATCCAGAGACATTGAAGCATGCAACAAACTGATGTATTTCAGAGAGAGGAGGGAGGTGGGAAGTGAAGAGATGAACCAAAGAACTTATATGCATACTGGGGGCCCGGGGCAGGAAGATTCATGCACTGGGGTGGGTCCCTCAGCCCGACCTGCACCCTCTCCAATCTGGGAGTCCTCAGGGGAGCCCTCTTCAGTCCGGGAGTTTCTGTCTGTCTTTGCAGTCATATGAGTGAATTGTCTGAGACCCCCAACCCAGTTTGGTTTGTTGCTCACAGAATAATAGAGGCATTTTTTTTTTTCTTTGTTTCACTGGTGGAGATTTCCTGGAAGTTTTAGGATATCTTCCCTTTAATTTTTCCTAGACACTCCGATTTTACTTATGTCTCTCACCTTTGCTTTCCCTCCATCCCCAACCACAACAGTAACTTGCTCCAGGCTCACTTTACTCTAGTGTCTAGGACAGCGGTTCTCAACCTGTGGGTCGCGACCCCTTTGGGGGTCGAACGACCCTTTCACAAGGGTCGCCTAAGACCATCAGAAGCCGAAGCTGGTTTGGCTCAGTGGATAGAGCGTCGGCCTGCGGACTGAAAGGTCCCAGGTTCGATTCCGGTCAAGGGCATGTACCTTGGTTGCGGGCACATCCCCAGTGGGAGATGTGCAGGAGGCAGCTGATCGATGTTTCTCTCTCATCGATGTTTCTAGCTCTCTATCTCTCTCCCTTCCTCTCTGTAAAAAATCAATAAAATATATTTTAAAAAAAAAGACTATCAGAAAACACATATAATTACATACTGTTTTTGTGATTAATCACTATGCTTTAATTATGTTCAATTTGTAACAATGAAAATACATCCTGCATATTAGATATTTACATTATGATTCATAACAGTAGCAAAATTACAGTTATAAAGTAGCACCGAAAATAATTTTATGGTTGGGGGTCACCACAACATGAGGAACTATATTAAAGGGTCGCGGCATTAGGAAGGTTGAGAACCACTGCTCCAGTGTCTAGGTAGGAGATCCGTCTGCCACCAGAACTACAATTCCCAGCATTCCTGGTGCTCCCCACGCTCTGGGCTTCTGCTTTCTGTCCTGGGGCTACCACCAGAACTATTCCCAGAATTCCTGGTGCTCCCCGTGCTCTTGGTTTTCCCTTCCTGTTCTGTCTCCATCCCATGGCCTCCCACTCTGCCAAGTCCTCGAAGCCACCAGCTCTCCCTCTCTTCTTTCCGTCTGGTGGCTTGGGGAGCCAAGTTCCCCAAGCTACTCCACTCTCTGCTGACTCTCCTGCTCTCTGCCCGGCTCCTGTGTATGCAAATTAGCCCACCATCTTTGTCGAGTTAATTTGCATACTCCTGATTGGCTGGTGAGCATAGCAGAGGGACGGTCAATTTACATGTTTCTCTTTTGTTATATAGGATATGCAAAGCCCATGGACAGATAGTCGTGCGGTAAAGGCCTGAGAAAGGGGTAGGAATGGTGTGTGGGGGGGGAGGGGACATCTGTAATACTTTAAACAGTACATATTTTAAAAATAAAATAGACTTTAAGATGGTTTTATTTTTTATTATTTTTTTAAAATATATTTTATTGATCTTTTTACAGAGAGGAAGGGAGAGAGATAGAGAGTTAGAAACATTGATGAGGGAGAAACATCAATCAGCTGCCTCCTGCACATCCCCAACTGGGGATGTGCCCACAACCCAGGTACATGACCCTGCCCAGAATGGAACCTGGGACCCTTCAGTCCACAGGCTGATGCTCTATCCACTGAGCCAAACCGGTTTTGGCAAGATGGTTTTAGATAAGAATTTTTTAAGCTGGTGTAATGGTTCCACTTACATATCACAATGAAAATGCAAGCTTTTAAGAACAATTGCATTTGAAATCAAGTTTCTTTTTTTTTTTAATATATTTTATTGATTTTTTACAGTGAGGAAGGGAGAGAGATAGTTAGAAACATCGATGAGAGAGAAACATCGATCAGCTGCCTCCTGCACATCTACCACTGGGGATATGCCCGCAACCCAGGCACATGCCCTTGACCGGAATCGAACCTGGGACCCTTCAGTCCGCAGGCCGACGCCCTATCCACTGAGCCAAACCGGCTTCGGCGAAATCAAGTTTCTTTTAACTGAATGTTAAATGGTATAGTTAACTTTCTTAGTATATTGTAGTACAAAGACATTTCTTGCATTGTATTGTTCCCACCCTTAGATCATCACTATTTTTCGATATGGTCTCCAAGTTGGTTGTCTTACAGATTTTATTAGCAAGATTGAAGTACCTATAATAACAGTCTGATAGCAACATTCAGAGGCACTTTGTCAGACTGCTGTGTCTGACCTTATTTCTTGTGAGGTAGTGTCTCCATTTTTCTGGGTCAGTTCTTTTGTGAAGAACTGGAACTCCTTAGCTAGGGAACAAGATTTAAAAACAAAAGTCACAATTAAATTAAAGTTATTGGGGTGACTTTGGTTACAGTGACCATATACTGTTAGGTTTCAGGTGTGGGTTTCTATGCTACAAGATCCGTATATTGTACTGTGGCCCACCACACAAAGTGAAATCTTCCATCACCATATATTAGGATCCCTTTCACTCCCCACCCGCTTCCCTCTGACAACCACTACACTGCTGTTTGTGTTCACAAGTTTCAGTTTTATATCCCACATATGAGTGCAATCATATCATTCTTAGCTTTTTCTGACTCACTTATTTCACTTAGTATAATATTCTTAAGGTCCATCCATGTTGTTGCAAATGGCAGTGATTCATCCTTTCTTATGACTGAGTAGTATTCCATTGTATATATGTACCACATCTTCCTTATCCAGTCCTCTATTACCAGACACTTCGGTGGTTTCCATGTCCTGACCACTGTCAATAATGCTGCAATGAACATAGGGGTGCATATATCTTTGTGAATACATGTTTTCTAGTTTTTCGGGTATATACCCAGGAGAGGAATTGCCAGATCATATGGTAGGAATTGCCAGATCTATTCTTAATTTTTTGAGGAATCGCTAGACTGTTTTCCATAATGGTAACAGTCTACATTCCCACCACAACCTCTCCCAACACTTGTTATTGCTTGTCTTGTTGTGAGGTGGTATCTCATTGTAGTTTTGATTTGCATTTGATTTGCATTTCCCTAATTGTTAGTGAGGTTGAACATCTTTTCATATATCTGTTGGCTTTCCATATGTCTTCTTGGGAGAGGTGTATTTGCAGGTCCTCTGCCCACTTTTTGATTGGTTTGTTTGCTTGGTGTTGAGTTTTATGAGTTCTTTATATATTTGGGAAATTAAACCTTTGTTGGAACTACCGTTTACAAATATCATCTCCCATCTGGTTGGCTGCCTCTTTGTTTTGTTGTCTATTTCTTTTGCTGGGCAGAAGATTTTTAGATTGATATAGTTCTATTCGTTTATTTTTGCCTTTGTGGTCAAGTTCATAATGGTTCTCTATGACTAGGGTCCATAAGTTTGATACCTATATTTTCTTTTATGTAACTTATTGTTTCAGGTCTTACATTTATGTCTTTGATCCATTTTGAATCAATTTTTGTACATGGGGACACACTGTAATCCAGTTTTATTCTTTTGCATGTGGTTTTTCTGTTTTCCCGGCACCATTTATTGAAGACTATATTTACTCCATTGTGTTTCTGACCAGACTTAATTAACATATTACCTTAGGTATTGGTTGGATGTCGTATTCACTGAAGTGTGATAACTGCCTAGTGGAGTGGGCATTTAAGTAATTCATTTGTTTAATGCATTATACCTCTCTGTTTCTTTAGAAAATATAGATGATCTGCAATTACTGTTTATATCCATTAACTCAGATGTCCTACTTCTAGGAATTTATTCTACAGTCTATATGTAGATATTTATAGATATTTAATAATTGTATGCAAATCCCTTGTTAGGTACTATGGAAAATACAGGTAAATAGGAATTAAGAAATAGAAAAGAACTGAAATAGTACAGTGAGAAAGGTCAGAAAAAAAGGGCATGTAGATGTGACAGTTTTCTGTATGTATATAATATTTAAAGCCATTAGACTCTTGGACATTAAAGTGATAGACTTAATCTTGAGCCACATCCATGTTTAAGGGTTGAAAAGTGGGGCCAGCTGGGAAGATTGAAATTATACCAAAGAGATAGGAGACAATGTATCAAAATCCAGTATTTTCAGAGTGAAGGGAGCAATAAGTTTCTAAAAACAGTAATGTGCCGGAACCGGTTTGGCTCAGTGGATAGAGCGTCGGCCTGCGAACTGAAAGGTCCCAGGTTCAATTCCGGTCAAGGGCATGTACCTGGGTTGTGGGCACATCCCCAGTAGGAGATGTGCAGGAGGCAGCTGATCGATGTTTCTCTCTCATTGATGTTTCTAACTCTCTATCTCTCCCTTCCTCTCTGTAAAAAATCAATAAAATACATTTAAAAAAATAAATAAATAAAAACAGTAATGTGAAATTCTTCTGAATTTTAGTAGGGTTGAAGACTTATAAAGAGACTAGAATTTAGCAGTAAGTAGGCCATTACTGTGAGAGAACAAATTCAGGAGAATGCAGAAATAATCAGGTAGATTATGTTAGACTTTTAAAACAATTTAGACCCTATCTTAATGACGATGCATTGATTATGGAAACTATTTTTCACTAAAGAGGAAACCAAGCGTCATCTATGTTGTAGCGCCTGAGAGCGTGGTAGCATGCCCATAGTGGTAACTAAAAGAAACAGAACAGGTCTTCTTTTCAGAATATGGCTAGGAAAGTAGTGATTGTTGTTTATCCATCCCTGTGGAGCAAAAGATGTTTGTTTGGTTCTACAAATGCTTATTACCCAGATATTTGTTGGTTGACCTGATGGCTAGATGAATGAATATGATAGGGTGGCCAGGTTTATTTTAGTTAAATGTTTGCTGGCAAGGAGACTATTTAACAAAAGGTCAGGGAAGTTATTTATTCTATGGGATTGGTTCTAAAATAACAATAGAAGTGATTGTTCCTGGTTAGGAGAATTGTAGTTTGTGATCATGCTAGAGGAAATACTTGGCTAGAATGGCAATGGATTATGGCCATCTCTTGAGAAAGAGATTAAGGATGGTAGGTGGTCTTGTATCCTCATGTTAATAATGAGGGACTATGAAGTGGATTTGGCATTAGAATGTTTGTAGAACATTAGTATGATGTAATTTACTCCCACAGACCTTAGATAGATCCTAGTAGTAATTTAGTCTGTGAGAATGAACGCTAGGATGACTTTTAAACAATTATTTGAACCGGAGTGGCGAACTTTTTCTCTGCCAAGGGCCATTTGGATATTTATATGACCATTCACAGGCCATACAAAATTACCAACTTAAAAACATTTAATTAACTCACTCCTAATGCCTTGGGAGGGCCAGACAAAAGATTTTGTGGGCCTTATAAGATGGCCCGCAGGGTGGACATTCCCCACCCCTGCTTTAAATCAAACCTGTGGAAGTGAAGTTAAAATATTGAATGGAAATGTAAATATTTTATGTCTACATATATTTGGCCCTTCCTATTCAACTTCCAACACCCCCCCCCCCCCCACACACACACACACAAAAACTGTTAAGTTAAAAGATTAGTTCTTGCAGGGTCTTTATTATAGGAAAACAAGTAGTAAAAATACAGCAAAACTTATAATTATGATCAGATATTTTTACTAAAGAACTCCTAATATTTGGAAATAATTCCACAGACGATAGTATTCTTTACTTTGTCAGTATCTTTTTGTGTGCTAAGTAACATAAACTTCTATAACTAGCCCTCATTTATTCATTTTTGGATTCTTATTGCAAAATGAATTCCAGCTCTGACTATCAATATTTTTCCATAAATAAGCATTTCGAGAATTGTACGCATTAGAGATGGACAAGTCTTACTAGGTCATTTTTTGTGTATTGCCAGTATAGAGCCTTTCCCTATAGGAAAACCTCAGGAGCTTTTTCTCAACCAATTTTCAATGTTTTCCAGTGTTTTCAGAAATCTACATAAGTTTTTGGAATTTCCCAGTAGTATAATTCCTGCCTGTAGACCTTTTTAAAGGGTGTTTTCCCACTGTTGGCCTAAACTTGCTTTTAGTGCTTCTTAGAACATTAATGTAATTTACATATTTTCAAAGTATTATCTTATTATCTCTTTATTTGAAAAAAGCTGCATTGCACCTGTCATGAATCTTTCAGCTATTTTTCTGCGACTTTCATATTCATGTTTATTATAATTTTTTTTTTATTTTGTAACAGTCATCTTAGAGTTTCTGCTGTGTAATCATGTTTTTGAATAATGAATGACATTTCTAAAATGTGAATGATTTTATATCTATGTAATATTTTATTATAGTAAATACTATTTAAATTTTTTTTAAAGATTCATCAGTAGCCCACAAACTTTAATATCAGCTGCAGTAATATTAACTGTAGAATTGGGAATTTTAGTCTTTTAAGGAATTATCAATATATAAATTTAAACTACAAATGTGTAAATACCACCCATCAAATAGCACTATCACTATTCATCAAAAGCAGGTCACTGCTCATTATCTAGTCAGAGAATTGCTGCCCTTAAAAAAAAAAAAAAGAAGAAGAAGAAGAAATTGCCTTAGCTGGTTTGTCTCAGTGGATATAGAGCGTTGGCCTGCAGACTTAAGGGTCTCAGGTTCGATTCCAGTCAAGGGCACATGCCCAGGTTGCAGGCTTGATCCCCGGGGCGGGGGGGGGGGGGGGATGCAGGAGGCAGCTCATTAATGATTCTCTCTCATCATTGATGTTTCTATCTCTCTCCCTTCCTCTCTGAAATCAATAAAAATGTGTTAAAAAAAAAAGAAAAAGAGGAAGCAATATTCCCAGATTTTTACTATTCAGTTATTTTTTGCTGTTTTAATTAACATTTTTTGCTATGAATTTACATTTATGTTTTTGTTTCTTTAAATAATAAATATCATCATGTGCTTAGCAAAATGAATAACTAGACATAAATTGCTAGTTTTACAAGAGAGAACATTTTTAGTTTTCTCTGTTGAAATTCTTATATGAATAAACCAAATGAAATTTTTTTTACATGACTACCAAGAGTGAACTGAGGAGAAGTACAATGATTTAAACTTCAATAATTCAGAATTTTTGATGGCTAAGCTGAAGTTTACTAGTGTTGTGTAGGAAGTTACCCTGATAAAATGGTCCTTTCCATGTACACTAACTGGCACAGTCTCCCAGGGGCTGTGCAACAAAAAGATCCATAGGAGGCTTATGAAAATACTGGAATTACAGAGTTACTAAATCATTTAAAAAATATATAGCAACAAAGAAGGGGATTAAGAAAATGACAGGCCACAAATTGGGAGAAAATACTTATAGAAGACATCTGAATAAAGACTGTTTTTCAAAATATACAAAGAACTCTTAAAACTCAACAATAGCAAAACAATAACTGATTAAAAAATGGGCAAAAGACCTTGGACAGACATCTCACTAAAAATGATTTACAGATGGAAAAATGTGCATAATGAAAAGATGTTCAATATCAGATGTCATTAGAGAATTGCAAATTTAAACAAAGAAGGTACCACTATACACCTACTAGAATTGCAACCAAGCCAGAATCCCTTTGGGAACTAGCACCCTGCCCTGTCCCCCCTTCCCAGTTTCTTACAAAAAAACAAGACCAGAGTTCTTTTCCTTATTCACCTAAGTCAGTTTTCTCAGACATAAATCAGGGTCTCGGGCACTAATTCCCCTTCTGGAATTATAGATAACATATTGTGTATACCTTGAGTTATTTGTACAGGAATCTAAACCTCCTACCCCCCTCCCTACACGTACTCATTTAAGATGGAAAACTGCTGACCCACAGTCACATAAACTCCAAACTAGAGGGCGCCAGAGCATTGATGACCAGAAATTTTGAATTATCTCTTTGTAACTCCAGCTTCAACCAATCAGAAGATAACCAAAAACTGATCACTCATTCAACAGCCCTACCCCAATTTTACCCTTTAAAACCAAGTGCCAGTAAACAGTTGGGGAATTGGGGAATTTGAGCCTTTGAACAATAGCTTTCCCATTCTCCTTGCATAGCGTTAGCAGTAAAGCCAACCTAATTTCTCTGCTGCAAATTCTTGGTATTCAGTGTTTGGCTGTGCTATTGCCGGGTAGACGAATCCTTTTTCTGTTCAGTTACAGAGTGAAAAAAAAGTCCAAAACATTAACAACACCAAATGCTGAGGAGGATATGGAGCAACAGGAGCTCTCATTCATTACTAGTGGGAACACAACGGTACAGCCACTTTTGAAGATAGTTTGGCAGTTTTTTACAAAACTGAACATATTCTTATCATACAATCCAGCAATTATACTCCTTGGTATTTACCCAAATGAGTTGAAAACTTCTTTTAAATACAAAAACCTGCACATGGATGGATATATATATATATCAACTTCATTTGCAGTTACCAAAACTTGGAAGCAACCCAGATGTTTTTCAATAGGAGAATGGATAAATAAGCTATGGTACATCCAAACTGGATTATTATTAAGCACCAAAAGAAATGAACTATAAAGCCATGAAAACACATGGAACCTTAAATGCATATTTTACTAAATGAAAGAAGCCAATCCAAAGAGGCCATATACTGTACAATTACAATTACATGACATCCTGGAATATACAACTATCCTATGTAATAAATATGTTAAGAGGGAAACCAAGATGGCGGCATAGGTAAACACCTGAAATTGCTACCTCGTACAACAACTTCAAAAATACAACTACAAGACAAAATGGACATCATCTAGAACTACAGGAAGGCTGGCTGAGTGGAAATTCTACAACTAGAAGGAAAGAGAAAAGCACACTGAGACTCACAAGAGGTGCGGAAGTAAAGTGCAGAGGTACAGAGGCGCATGCAGAAAGGGCTGGCAACTGAGGACGTGGTTGTCTTTTTCAATTGGGAGGGAGACACATGTTCCCAACTGCTCTGAACTCCAGTTTTGGGTGAGTGTCTGGCGACCCAGACTCCTACGGGGAGAAACTGGACTGTCTGGCATAGGGCAGAACTCAAGGGCGGCTTTCTCTCAGAGGTGCTTGCAGCGATTACCACGGGACACTGAGACTCGGGGCCTCTTAGGGCAGGGCTGAGGATGAGCCATAGCTGTTTGCTCCGCCCTGTTGATTCCCTGAGACCCTGCACCACCCAAGCTGTGTGCAGAGGCTTTTGCATATGAATGGCCTGGCCCTTTGCAATCTAAAATTACCTAACAAACTGCAGCTGGGTCAGAGAGACCCAGAACATCCAAAAGAAGGCCCAAGGCCCCACAGCAGCTAGCATTGCTTCACAGCTGGGCCTCATCTGGGCACCTCCAGTCTCCAAACAAAGAAGAGGAATTTTCAGATCTCTCCATAGCTCCTGCTGGGTAGCCTCAGGCAGAGGCTAAATTAGCACCTCCTTAGAGATCCAAGAGCCAGTGTTCTCAGTGGTCAGAGTGGGACCATCCAGATTACAACTCTTCAGATCCACAAGGGACACACTCAGGGGAAGATTCAGTGAGCACCAAAGCCCCACTGAAGCAAGTCTTGCCCCATAAGGGTGTCTCCAGCACAGAAGTTCTCCCACCGTAGACACAGCTGATTCTCACAGCCAATTTTCCTGGACATCAATTCCTCCCAGTGATACCTACAACAATCAAGGCTTAATTACAATAAGACTATGCACAAAGTCCACAAAGGGGTGCACCAAGAGTCTCCACCTCAGGTAATTGGGGAGGCTGAGCCACTGGGCCCTATAGGACACCTAGCACAGAAAGCCACTCTATCAACACAGAGAAACAGCCAAAATGCAGAGACAAACAGGTCACAAATGACAGAAATGGAGGAAAGCAAACTACTGGATATAGAGTTCAAAACCACACTTTTAAGGTTTGTCAAGAATTTTCTAGAAACCACTGATAAATCTAGTGAGACCCTCGAGGATATGAAAAAGGACCTACTAGAAATTAAGCATACACTGACTGAAATAAAGAATTTTATGCAGAGATCCAACAGCAGACTAGAGGATCGCAAGAATCAAGTCAAAGATTTGAAATACGAAGAAGCAAAAAACACCCAACCAGAAAAACAAAAAAGAAAAAATAATCCAAAAATATGAAGATAGAGTAAGGAGCCTCTGGGACAGCTTCAAGTGTACCAACATCCGAATTATGGGGGTGCCAGAAGAAGAGAGAGAGCAAGATATTGAAAACCTATTTGAAGAAATAGTGACAAAAACTTCCCCTACCTGGTGAAAGAAGTAGACTTACAAGTCCAGGAAGCGCAGAGAACCCCAAACAAAAGGAATCCAAAGAGGACCACACCAAGACACATCATAATTAAAATGCCAAGGGCAAAAGACAGAGAGAACCTTAAAAGCAGCAAGGGAAAGACAGTCAGTTACCTACAATGGAGTACCCATACGACTGTCAGCTGATTTCTCAACAGAAACTATGCAGGTCAGAAGGGAGTGGCAAGAAATATTCAGAGTGATGAATAGCCAGAACCTACAACCAAGATTACTTTACCCAGCAAAGCTATCATTCAGAATTGAAGGTCAGATAAAGAGCTTCACAGATAAGGAAAAGCTAAAGGAGTTCATCACCACCAAACCAGTATTATATGAAGTGATGAAAGGTATCCTTTAAGATGAGGAAGAAAAAGAAAAACATAAAGGTAAAAATTATGAACAACAAATACATATCTATCAACAAGTGAATCTAAAAATCAAGTGAATAAAAAATCTGCCGAAACCGGTTTGGCTCAGTGGATAGAGCGTCGGCCTGCGGACTGAAAGGTCCCAGGTTCGATTCTGGTCAAGGGCATGTACCTGGGTTGCGGGCACATCCCCAATAGGAGATGTGCAGGAGGCAGCTGATCGATGTTTCTCTCTCATCGATGTTTCTAACTCTCTCTATCTCTCTCCCTTCCTCTCTGTAAAAAATCAATAAAACATATTTTTAAAAAAATCTGATGAACAGAATAAACTGGTGAATATAATAGAATCAAGGGAATAGAAAGGTAGTAGACTGACAATTCTCGGGGAGAAAGGGGCTGGGGGTATGGGAAGAGACTGGATAAAAATCGTACACCTATGGATGAGGAAAATGGGGTGGAGGGGTAAGGGCAGAGGGTGGGGTGGGGTGGGGTGGGAACCGGGTGGAGGGGAGCTATTGGGGGGGGGGGGGGGAAGAGAAACAACTGTAATAATCTTAACAGTAAAGATTTAAATAAATAAATAAATAAATAAATATATTAAGTGTCCGGTCATCTGGTTGGCCATTCAACCAATCAAAGCATAATATGCTAATGATATGCTGAGGCCACTCAACTGTTCACTATGGCATGCACTGACCACCACGGAGTAGACTCTCCAACCAGTAGGTTAGCTTGCTGCTGGGGTCCTGCCATTCGGGACTCGGCAAGATAGGGCCAGACACGCCCTCTAGCCCTCCCACGGTCCCTTCCTGGCTACTGGCCCCAATCAACCCTGATGGAGACTGGGCGAGATCGCCCTGATCTTCCCAATCACTGGCCAGGCAGAGGGACCCCACCCATGCACGAATTCGTGCACCAGGTCTCTAGTGGAGAACATAAAAAGATCAGAGTGAGGGGAAGGGATGGATGAATAGGCAGAACACAAAGAATTTTTAGGGCAGTGAAACTGTTCTAAATGATACTATAATGATCGTTACATGTCATACATTTGTCCAGACCCACAGGATGTATAACAGTAAGAGTGAACCCTAATATAAACCTTGGATTTTGAGTGATAATGATGTGTCAATATAAATTCATTGATTATATCAAATGTATCGCTCTGTTTCAGGATGTTGATAGTGGGTTAGGTTGTGCATGTGTGGAAGTAGGGGATATATGAGAACTCTGTTTTCCATTCAATTCAAACTGCTCTAAGAAATAAAGTCTATTTCAAAATTTAAAAAGAAAGGAGTCCTACCTGGTTTGTCTCAGTGGATAGAGCATCTATGCCCCACAACCTTCCCTACTGATAACATACCTATAAAGACCAGAGTTGAATGTGAGCCTGGGAACTCATCCCAGGGAAGAGGCGTGGAATGATGAATACATGCTTAGTAATGCAGGAGTAAGTAAGCCACACAAGTATAACTCACCAAAGACTCTCTGAGCAGCCATTCTTTCATCTTTGACATTTTGGGCAGGGGATACCTGAGGCCAATAACGGGTGTCATCAATGAATGATCATTTTATCAATATGTAGGTGACATGATCTGAGCTTAATGAATAGTTTTCATTTACTTGGTGTTCCCATGTATTCTCTATTTATTCTTTCTGTGTTTAATATACTATGCAGGATGCTCGCTATCTATACTAACCATATCGTGAGTTTCATTCATCCCATTTTTTTTCTTGTTATTTAGAATAGAATTTGATAGTATACAAAAATTATAACAAGCACATATTTACAGCTATTATGTCATATACCTTCTTTCCATAAATAAAATTTGTGTGTAACAATGACTTTAGCCTAATACTCTTGATAAATATTGAAAACTGTTACTGTTCTTAAATATGATTTAGAATTTCAAAACATAATATTTTCAAATCAAAGCCATGACAGATTTGAAAGTATACCACAACTTCTCATATTACAGTGCTCTATGTAAACAAATACCCTCTGCATGAATGCTTTTTAGGTGAGATATTACTACTTTATAATGTGGCTCATCTCATTACTGGGCAGCTAAAATTGTTACAAAGGTTTTTCTAACATTGAACCAAAATATAGCTACATAACTTTTATATATTGGCCTCAATTTATTTTCTGATCACTGTTTCTTACATCTTTTAGGTCAGGGACTCCTTTGAAAATCTGATAGAAACTATCAATAGCCCCTTTTCTAGGAAAAAAAAATGCTCACATTCATAAATTTTTATAAGGACTCCTTGAAGGCTTTGTTTGTTTATTTGTTTGTTTTAAATCCAGGTTGAGATCCTCTGCTCTAGAACAGTTTTTTTCTGTGTATTAAAGTATAATAAAAACCTTAGGCTAAACATTTCCAGTTCCTTTAACCAGTCCTAACATGACTTGATTACACACAGACATTCACTGTTCAAATTACCTACTTTTACTTATATTCGAATGTCTGTGACTTTCTGAATGGGTGCCTTCAGTTTTCATTGGAAGGGATCCTAATATATTGGGGCTGTTGCCTCATACTGAGTTTCTGTTTAGCTTTATTTTTACATCATCTAAAATCTCTGGGACAATATTTAAGACATTGTAGATTTTCCACTGAATAGTTGTAGAATGAATAAAACTTCCTAATCCTTTTTTGCATCAAAAGCTGTCAAGCAAGTTTTACCAGATGTTATAGTAATGTGTTGCCTGTGAGGGATGGGGTAGGAGTGTGTGTTGCACCCTATTTAAGTAGTTTCTGGCTTTTTGGAACCTGAACTGGATATTGAACATTTTTACTCTTATTAAATTTCATTGTACAAGACCATTTAGTTCTTTTGTTATCTAGAGAGATGCCAGGGGAAAAAAGTTTGTTTACTCTTACTTTCCTGTATATAATACTATGTATGCACAGTGGGTAGGTGCTTCATAAATGTTTGCTAATTAAATGAATAATTAATGCCATGAACTTGTAGTTTATAAAGTATGTACTTTGAAAGCTTGATTCACTACTAGTGAATGTTTTATCTTTTATATTTCAATGAGTAACTTGAATATATTTTTCTAAAGATAAGCACCTTAAATTATAGCTTTATATATACTTTCTAGATGTCGGGGTAGGATACCTAAGCTTATCCTACCATTCCCACACACAAAAAACATCACTGAATTGCTACAATTGAAAAATCTGTGGTATAATTTCGGGCCTTCACCTCTTTGGGCCACAAACTTGAACCAACTCATTCTGAGTTCATAGTTCATGTGATCTGGGAACTTTTTGCTGCTTTATAGGCAGTTTTAATCAGCTTTGAAATCTTTTGTTGAATGATTAACCGCACTTCTGGCTCTTCATGTCTTCTCTTGAAGAACTTCCTTTTTGTTTCTCCTCCTGTGAGTAGAAAGTAGGGAACAACAATGATTGTAGTCCTCATCCTTTTTTTTTTTTCTTTGTGTAATCCTAACCTAAGGATATTTTTTCCATTGCTTATCAAAAAGAATGGAAAGGGGAGGAGGAAAGGAGGGCGAGAAGAAGGAAGGAAGGGAGAGAGGGAGAGAGAGAGAGAGAGAGAGAGACAGAGATGTGAGAAAAACACTTTGGTTGCCTCCCGAAGTGGGGCAAGGAGTGAACCTGAAACCCAGGTGTGTGCCCTTGACCTGGAATCAAACCTGTGACTCTTCAGTGTCCCGGCCATTGCTCTAACCCAGGGGTGGGCAAACTTTTTGACTCGAGGGCCACAATGGGTTCTTAAACTGGACCCGAGGGCCGGAACAAAAGCATGGATGGAGTGTTTGTGTGAACTAATATAAATTCAAAGTAAACATCATTACATAAAAGGGTACAGTCTTTTTTTTTTTTTAGTTTTATTCATTTCAAACGGGCCGGATCTGGCCCGTGGGCCGTAGTTTGCCCACGGCTGCTCTAACCACTGGTCAGGGCTGGGATTCTTATCTTTTTTAAGTTTCAAGAGAAAACAACATTTATATTGTTTTATATTTGGGCTTTGATCTCTCCACATAATCTAGGGAAGCACCATTGCCACTTTCTGAGATTGCTACAGTACCTTCTTCATATTTTTAGGAAGTGAAAGCATCTTTAAATAGGTATCTCTCTATATTATACCAAAGAGCTTATCCTCAGCTAGCTCTAGATTATTTGAATTTGAAAATCTGGTGTGTGAAATTGATCTTTACTACATGGTTCAAATATACCCACATTGTGAATGAGCAGCTTTCCAATGTAAGCTGTTGGTAAGCTATTTCAAGGTTCTGTGCTTCCTGAGAAAGTAGGAAGTTGAAGTAGCAAAGTGACAAGGAGACTCATCTGTTTAGAGAATGTCTAAGACCTGGACTGGGGCACTCTAGGTCATGTGTTCTCAACTAAGATTCATTGTTCCCAAAGCTGACTGAACCTCAGATTTAACTAACATATCAGTTAAAACTAAGTATTCCTAGGCCTGTCCTATGTGATTTTTATGTGATGATCAGTCACATGTAGCCACCAAGGAGACACAAGAGAGGCACATGAAAAACACAGTTTATTATACTCATAGGTCCTTTAGTAATAAAGTCATTGCACGCCACAAGGAAGCAGATTCAGCCAAGCAGGTGGAGAGCCAAGAGGGAACACAAGGACCTGTGGGCTTTGTTGGGGGTCTGATTGGAATACACTAGAAAAGGAAGATGGGGATTTTATTGGTGCATTTGAATGCTACTAAGTTAAGGTCAGGGGAGAGCAGGAAGGAGAACTGTGGCAGGGGTCCACCTTCACCTGGTCATATGTGAGCATGTTAAGACAGCAGGAAAAATACTTTTTTAAACGAATATTTTTTTATTTGCGTTTGGCTAGTGGTGGAGCTTCAACCCATGGACCAAGGAGGTCACTGTTCCATTCCTAGTCAGGGCAATGCCTCAGTTGCTAGCTTGATCCTCAGTGGGAGGCATGCAGGAGGCACCCAATCAATTATTCTCTCTCATCATTGAAGTTTCCATCCCTGTCTCCCTCTCCTTTCCTCTCTCTCAAATCATTTGAAAAATAATAATTATGCATGTCATGTTTTGGGAGCTATAGCTTTCATCAGATGGAGAGTTCCTTGACCCCAAAAAGGTTAAGAATAAGAACACTGTCACTGGTTCTTAAATGTTACAGTGCTTCATAAATACATAAGGACTTGTTAAAATACAAATTACAAGGTCCTACCCCATAATTTCTGCTTCAACTAGTCTGGGGTGAAGCCTAAGAAATTGCATTTTTATTTAGTCCTTGGTGTTGCTGATGCTTCTGGACAGGGGGCTATCCTTTGAGGACCACTTTCTAGAACTTGGCTAACACAGTTGTGTGCCTTCAGCATCAAGTTCTTGAAGCAAAGTATACCTTTCAAGATTCTTCATCAGTTAGTATTGCAGTAAACATAATGAAGCATAACAAAGCTCAATCTAGTTTACCACTGTAAGAGAATGGTAAAAAAATCTTCCTTCTTCCTGGCAAAGGAAGTGTCTGGGAAAAGTATACAAGCATTGTTAAATGACACATTCATAAACCTGTTTCATAAACAGTTGCTTCTATACGTACCATTTCTTCCTATCAGAGTAGAAAAATGAATAGTTCCACTTTTTAAAAAAATTTTTTTCTTGATTTGAGAGAGAGAGGAAGAGAGAGGGATGGGGAGATAGAAGCATCGATGAGAAAGATTGGATGCCTCCTGCATGTTCTGTACTGGGGATTGAGCCCACAACCCAGGCATTTGAAACAGGGACCTCTCAGTTCATGATCAGCACTTAACCACTGAGACACACTGGCCAGACTATGACCGCTTGTAATGGTTTGATTTTTTTTTTCCTAAATATAATGTAACTTTAAAAAATGTGTATTTTTTTTTTTTATTTTAGAGAGAGAGCAGAAGATAGAGGAAAGAGGGAGAGGAACACCGATTTGTTCTTCTACTTATTTATACATTTACTAGAGGCCCGGTGCATGAGGGGGGGATCCCTCAGCCCGGCCTGCCCCGTCTCACAGTCCGGGAGCCCTCAGGTGATGTCCTACTGACAGCTTAGGCCTGCTTCCCATGGGGCTCATGGCTGCCATGAGCCCCGGGCCTCACAGCCGCTGTGGCTTTGTCTGGATGGATATCCGGAAGACATCCGCCCTAATTAGCATATTACCCTTTTATTAGTATAGACTAGAGGGGGGGGGGTCCCTCAGCCTGGCCTGTGCCCTCTCGCAGTCTGGGACCCCTCGGGAGATAACGACCTGCTGGCTTAGGCCTGCTCCCGGGTGGCAGAGGGCAGTCCCAATCCCTAGGTGCAGCCCCTGGTCGGGCTCAGAGCAGGGCTGATTGGGGAGTTGGGGCGCCGCCCCCTGTCATGCACAGAGCAGGGTCAATCAGGGTTGAGGAGCTCCCCCCTGTCACTCACAGAGTAGGGCCGATAGGGGAGTTGGGGCACCGCCCCCTGTCACACACAGAGCAGGGCGGATCAGGGGGTTGGGGCACCGTACCCTGTCACACTCAGGGCAAGGCAGATGGGGAGGTTATGGCTCTACCCTGTCACACACAGAGCAGGGCCCGTGGGGGGCGGTTGGGGCGCCGCCCTCTATCACCCACAGAGCAGGGCCCATCAGGGGATTGGGGTGCCGCCACTGTCACACTCAGGGCAGGGCCGATGGGGAGGTTATGGCTCTACCCCATCACACACACAGCAGGGCCCATGGGGGGCGTTGGGGCGCTGCACCTTGTCACACACAGAGCAGGGCTGATCAGGGAGTTGGGGTGCCGCACCCTGTCACACACAGAGCCGCAGGGTGATCAGGGGGTTCGGGAGCTCCCCCCTATCAGGCACAGAGCAGGGCTGATCAGGGGGTTGGGGCGCCTTCCCCTGTCACGAACAGAGCAGGGCTGATAGGGAGGTTGTGGCCCAGCCCCCTGTCACACACAGGGCGATCAGGGGGTTTGGGCACTGCCCCCTGTCATGCTGATCCTGGTACCGGGAGGCATATTACCCTTTTACTATATAGAATAGAGGCCTGGTGCACGGGTGGGGGCCGGCTGGTTTGCCCTGAAGGGTGTCCTGGACCAGGGTGGGGTTCCCTACTGGGGTGCCTGGCCAGCCTGGATGAGGGGATGATGGCTGTTTGCAGCTGGTCACACACCCTTCAGGGTGGGGGTCCCCTCTGGGGTGCCTGGCAAGTCTGGGTGAGGGGCTGAGGGCTGTTTTCAGGCTGGGGGTGACTGAAGCTCCCAACCGCTCCTTTTTTCTTTTTCTTTTTTTTTTTTATTCTGATCCAGCTTTAGCTTTGAGGCTTGGCTCCAGCTCTTAGGCCTCTGCTGCTGAAAGTAGGTTTCTGGCCTTTGTTTACAATGTTGCGATCCTGCTGGCTGAAGCCTGGGACTAAAGCAGGTTTCTGGGGTTTGGTTTAGCTTCTATATTTGTTACATAGTTGCAGCTCAGAGGCCTGCAGTGGCAGGCGGGGAACTTTGGAGTCCTCCGTCACTGAAGCAAGCAAGCCTCATGTTCGTTTCAAGCTGCCTGGCTGCCGGCCGCCATCTTGGCTGGCAGTTAATTTGCATATCGCCCTGATTAGCCAATGGGAAGGGTAGTGGACGTACGGCCAATTACCATGTTTCTCTTTTATTAGATAGGATTATTTGCTTCTTGTATGTGCCTTGACCAAGATCATACCCACAACCTTTGTATATCAGCTTGAAGCTCTAACCAATTGAACTACCTGGCCAGGGCCTAAAATGTAACTTTTTAAAAATTAATATTTTGAACACACTTTTTAAAAAATATATTTATTCTTTTAGAGAGAGAGGAAGGGAGAGTGGAAGAGGAAGAGAAACATTGGTGTGAGAAACATCAGTTGACTGCCTCCTGCATGCCCCCTACTGGGGATCGAGTAGAAACCTCATCATGTGCCCTGACCAGGAATCAAACTGGCAACCTTTCAGTGCATGTAATGAAGCCCAACCAACTGAGCCACATTGGCCAGCGCTAAAATGTAACTTTTTAAGTGCTCATATTTTCCAAGGCCAAGTAAAATATAGCTCAAAGTTAAAACAGTATAGTTTGACTTAAATGTAACAGGAAGCAGAAAAGATGATCTTAAGGGTTCCTGAAATTAGGAAAATTTGTTCTATTTTATAATGCTCCTAAAGCAGGTGGTCAAATGCAGAGAAGCTTTTAGGTCCCCAAAGAAAAAACAACTGTTTCAAGAGCTATAAAAACACTACTAAATCCACAGGAGTCCCAAAGTATATTTGCCCAGACTACTTACAAGCTGTCTTAAACTTTGGAGGAAACTATGACCCTGGGAGGAATCTTTATTAGCCTTGAAGAGTCTAATTGTCAAACCTTCCTGTCTCTAAAGAGATAAACTTAAGTAAGCCTTCTGGGCATCATTAATGGGCTTCAACTTTTTCCTTTCTCAGTTAACCTTGGGACTTTTGTTGCCTCATGCCTTTAAAGGGAGTTGTCCTCAGTGAAACAGCAACTAACCTGAACTAAGAAGCATAGAGGGGAGGGGCTTTGTTTAAAGGAAGTGTATTAAAATTAAATTAGTGATTATTAAGACCTGAAAATAGATTATGGGTATTCATTTTCTCTGTACATTTTTGAAATATAACTTTCAGTTGCCCTACAACATATTAGAATGGAAGGAATGTTTATTTTAAATGAATAATAATTTCTAACTCAAAACACTGCAGTATGATGTAAAGTTCTCTTTTCCATTGTAGTCCTTTTACTTGGTTCAGCAGTACTTCGATATTTCATAACTGTCAAAATGTTTGCATAAATTGTCAATACATAAAGAAAACTGTGGTTGAAACTTCGATAACTTTGTCTTTACCTTACCATACTTTGAATTTAAATACTATTTAGCATATGTAACCACTCTCGCCTAAAATGTTGCTGAACCGGTTTGACTCAATGGATGGAGCATCAGCCTGTGGACTGAAGGGTCCCAGGTTCCATTCATATCAAGGGCATGTACCTTGGTTGCAGGCACATCCCCAGTGGAGGGCGTGCAGGAGGCGGTTGATAGATGTTTCTCTCTCATCGATGTTTCCAACTCTCTATCCCTCTCCCTTCTTCTCTGTAAAAAACCAATAGAATATATTTTTTAAAAAAATAAAATATTAATTTTTACGATAATCAAAATAGCTATTGTATCATACTTAATGGAAATTGTAAATCCCCCTTTTTCTTTTCTTTTTTTTAGAAAGCAAGCAAGAATTTATTGACTGCAGCAAAAACATCCTTAGGGCATTGAAACAAGGAAAGGCATAGAAGAAGCAATAGGAGAGCTTAGGCTGGGCTGCTTTGGCTCACTGGAAAGTTAGAGAAAAGTGGGGGAAAGAAGACTTGGAGACAGGTTCGGGGGTTAGCCCGGGACAAGCTGCTGCTGCCAATGCTCCCCTGGTCACAAGTCTCATGGGGTCCCTTAGAGATTAGGGGATACAAACCTGTGGGGGAAGAAGAGGGGAAAGGAAAAGCAAGGGTGTGTTCCCTGGAGGGAGAACTGTGAACCCTCCTTTTTAAATTGAAACATTCCAGCTTCCAGATTGTTGCTGACCTCATCAGAGTTTTTGACAAACAAGGAGGTAATGGGGAAATAATTGTAGAGCCTTGTTGACTTGTAGAGCCGTGCTGCATAAGAAACAGATGTTTGCCATACGGAAATTAACAAAACCAGTGAAGAAATAGAGATTTGATTCAACTTTACAAAAGTATAAATAGTGAAATTATTAAGGAAAATTGGAAAACAGATTTTAAAATTAGTTATAGAACAAAAAGGCCAAGAAAACAGTCATATGCAAACACAAGGGCATAAACTCTGTTTTCTAAGGATGGTGTGGTTGATAGGTCCTCAGTCTGTAAGATATTTTATCTTAGCTTAACTTTTTATTTTGTGATTTTTTTATTATTACCATTTCAACACATCCTTTACTTATGATTGGGTTGATGTAACCTATCTATCTATCTATCTATCTATCTATCTATCTATCTATCTATCTATAAAAGCCTAATATGCAAATTATCCCTGCGGGAGTTCGACTGGGAGACCAATCACTCACTATGACTTGCACTGACCTCCAGGGGGCGGCATGGAGCGAAGAAAGGCCCCAATCCGCCCTGATCACTGGCCAGGTCTAGGGACCCTACCCATACATGAATTTCAGGCACTGGGCCTCTAGTTATATAATAATTTTCATTCCCAAAAAATTACATTGGTTTTTCATCAGAAGATATAAAGGATCTGTGGATTACAGTAATCTCATGATACAGAAGTCTCCCATTTAGTTTTATTTCTACCAAGCTGTATAGGCCTTGGTTAATTTATTCTGAAGTGGGAGATAATATGTTTTATTTTTAATTCTTTCACCTTATGTGAATAATACATGAACATTCAGCAGTACTTTTTTTATGCTTTCATAGATGCAAAAGTAGTAGCAGTGTTGATGAAAAATTTGGTTTAAACTTGCTTATCTTCATTTTGCTATTAAACATGAAGTAGCTTAAAGAAATCCGTATTAGAGTCTAAGAATTGGAAAGAATCTTTAATATTTTAGAAATTACCCCTTGCCAAAATGAGAAATGGGATCCTTCAATCACAGACTTGTCAAGTTAGTTTTCATTGAGATTCTTCTTAATAGTTTCTAGTTACTGGAAGCTGAAAGCTCACTACTTTATGAATAACTCTGCTTATTTTGGTAGTGTTTATCAGAAATGTTGTTCCTTCTTTGTGTGGAGCTAGAATTGGCGTCCCTAGAAATTTTACTTATAAGGCACTACCTTTCCAATTTCCCAAACCTTTTAAATAATAGTACATAATTATTGTTTGTCCTCCTCATCTCCAGGCCAGACATCCTCATTTCTTCTAATGATCCTAATAATCCATGATTTTTTTCATTTCTTTGACACACCTTAGTTTATAATTGTTTCTCTTATATTCTGATGTCCCAAATTGAACAAGACATTCAGAGATGGTATAAACAATGCAGAATATGAAGGGACTGTTACTACTCCCTTGGTCTTAGCAGTTTGTGTCAAAAATTTACCCCCACTTTTTAATATATAGCTTGTATTGATTTTGTGTCTTGAAATTCTCTAAAATTCTTTCACATGAATTTCTGGGAAGCTAGATCTTCTTTATATTCTACAATGTAGTTGATTTTTTTAATCCTAAAAATTGGACCTAACCTTTTCCCGGTTAAGGTTGGGATTAATCCTTATTCCAGCTTGATCGTTTAAAAATGTAGTTTTTTTTATTATATTTTATGATATATTTCAGAATTATTCTGTCATTTGTTGTTTGTCATATAAAGATAGCCTTCAAATCATAGTGTGTAAGAACAAAGATGAAAAGATAACATGTTCTAGGTTAAAAACAGTACTGTTATTCAGTACTCTTTGCCAGATACAAATGCATCAAGAACTGTCATCCAGCCCATTTTTCATTGACTTACATATCATAGGTTGTCGTGATAAAAGTAACCTTTCATCTTTATTTATTTAGTTAGTTTTAAATTTAAATTTAATTTTTAATTACAGTTTACATTCAGTATTATTTCATTAGTTTCAAGTGTCAGGCATAGTGGTTAGACAGTCATATATATACTTTATAAAGTGTTGCCCACAATATTTCTAGTACCAACCTGGCACCATACATAGTTATTACAATATTATTGCTTATATTCCCTATGCTGTACTTTCTATCCCTGTGACTGTTTTGTAACTATCAACCTGTACTTCTTAATCTCTTTACCTTTTTCACCCAGTTCTCCACACACCACACCTCTGGCAAACATCAGTCTATTTTCTTTATCTAAGTGTCTGTTTCTGTTTTGTTTGTTTATTTTATTCTTTAGATTCCACATATGAGGGAAATCAAATGGTATTTGTCTTTCTCTGATTGACTTATTTTACTTAGCATAATACCCTCCAGCTCCATCCATGCTGTTGCAGGTAGGAAGATTTCATTCTTCTTTATGGCCAAGTAATATTCCATTGTATACATGTACCACATCTTTTTTATCCACTGTTAATGTGCACTTGGGTTGCTTTTCTATCTTGGCTAATGTAAATAATGCTACAGTGAACATAAGGGTACATGTATTCTTTAAAACAAATCTTTTAGACTTCTCCAGATATATACTCAGAAATGGAATTGCTGGGTTATAAGGCAGTTACATTTTTAATTTTTTGAGGAACCTCCATACTGTTTTTCCATAGTGGCTACACCAATCTGCATTCCTATCACAGCACTGCAGTTCCCTTTTCTCCATATCCTGGCCAACACTCGTTGTTTGTTGATTTATTGATGATAGCCATTCTTACAAATATGAGGTGATATCTCATTGTGGTTTTAATTTGCATTTCTGATGATTAGTTATGTGAGGCATAATTTCATGGGTACATTGGTCATCTTTATGTCCTCTTTGGAGAACTGTCTATTCAGGTTCTCTGCCCATATTTTAGTTGGATTTTTTTTTTATGGTGTTGTGTTGTATGAGTTATTCAGAGATTTGAATATTAACCCCTTTTCGGATGTGTTATTGGCAAATATGTTCTCCCAATGAGTGTGTTGTCTTTTTTATTTGCTTTGCTGTGTAAAACTTTTTAGTTGGATATAGTTCAATCTGTTTTTTTTTTTTTTGTTTCTCTTGTTCAAGGAGATATAGCAAAAGAATATTGCCAAGAAAAATGTCTTGAGATTTTACTGCCTATGTTTTCTTTTAGGATTTTTATGGTTTCCAGATTTACATTTAAGTCTTTAATCCATCTTGAGTTTA
Organism: Myotis nattereri; assembly: GCF_964212035.1. Classification (NCBI taxonomy): domain Eukaryota; kingdom Metazoa; phylum Chordata; class Mammalia; order Chiroptera; family Vespertilionidae; genus Myotis; species Myotis nattereri. The sequence continues at coordinate 24,823,225 of NC_138088.1, forward strand.
TTCTTGAATATGGTGTAGAAAGGTGTATTAATTTATTTTTTTTCATGTATCTGTCCAATTTTTTCAACATAACTTATTGAATATACTCTGTTTACTCCATTGTGTGTTTTTTGCCTCCTTTGTCAAATAGCAGTTTTGTTTGGGTTTCTTTCTGGGCTCTCTATTCTGTTCCATTGATCTGTATGTCTGTTTTTGCCAGTACCGTGCTGTTTTAATTACCGTGGCCTTGCATTATAGTTTGAAATCAGGTAGCATAATATCTCTGTGTTTTTTCTTCTTTCTCAGGAATGCTATGGCATTTGAGGTCTTTTGTGCTACCATATGAGTTTGTTATTATTTGTCCTACTTCTGTGAAAGGTGGATTGCATTGAATCTATAGATTTTTTGAGTTATTATGGACATATTAGTGTTTTTAATTCTTCCTATCCATGAGCACAGTATATGTTTTCATTTATTTGTATCTTCTTCACTTTCTTTCTTCAGTGTCTTATAATTTTCCAAGTACAGGTCTCTTTTCCTCCTTGGTTAAACTTAGTCTTATGGATTTTTATTTTTACTTTTTATTCAATTACAAGTGGGATTATTTTCTTAGTTTCCCTTTCTGATAGTTCATTATTGGTGTACAAAAATGCAACCAATTTCTGGATATTTATTTTGTGTCCTGCTACTTAACTGAATTCATTTATCAGTTTTAGTAGTTTTTGTTTTTTGTGTGGGATCTTTAGGATTCTCTATATGTATTATCATGGTATCTACAAATAATGACAATTTTACTTCTTGTCTAATTTGGATGCATTTTATTTTTTCTTGTCTGATTGCTGTGGCTAGAACTTCCAATACTACATTCAATAAAAGTGGTGAAAATGAACCTCTTTGTCTTGTTCCTGATCTTAAGGGAAAAGCTTTCATTTTTTTCCTGTTGAATATGATATTTATGAGTTTGTCGTATATGGCCTTTATTACGTTGAGATATGTTTCCTCTGTCCTCTCTTTGCTGAGCGTTTTTATCATAAATGAGTTCTGAATATTGTCAAGTGCTTTTTATGCATCCATTGATATGAATATATGATTTTTATCCTTCATTTTATTTAGGTAGTGGATCACCTTAATTGTTTTTGCAGATGTTGAACCAAACTTGCATCCCAGGAATTAATCCCACTTGATCAGGGTAAATGATATATATTTTTAAAATACATTTTTATTGATTTCAGAGAGGAAGGGAGAAGGAGAGAGAGATAGAAACATCCATAATGGGAGAGAATCATTGATCAGCTGCCTCCTCTACCCTCCTATTGGGGATCAAGCCCACAAACCATATGTATTATCATGTGCCCTGACTGGGAATCGAACCATGATCCCATGATTCATAGGTTGACCATTGAGCCACACACCGACTGGGCAATGATCTTTTTAATGTATTGCTGAATTTGATTTGCTAACGTTTTAATAAAGATATTTGCATCCATGTCCATCAGGGATATTGGTGTATATATACATATACACACTAGAGACCCAGTGCACAAAATTTGTGCACACGGGCAGGGGTCCCTCAGTCCGGCCTGCACCTTCTCACAATCCAGGAACCCTCAGGGGATGTCCGACTGATGGCTTAGGCCCACTCATCAGTCGGACATCCTTAGCGCTACTATGGAGGTGGGAGAGGCTTCTGGCTGAGCGGCGCTCCCCCTGTGGGAGTGCACTGACCACCAGGGGACAGCTCCTGTGTTTAGTGAGATCAGGATAAAACCGGCTCTCTAACATCCCTCGAGGGGTCCTGGATAGCGAGAGGGTGCAGGCCAGGCTGAGGGACCCCACTGGTGCACAATCAGGGCCGGGGAGGGACACAGGAAGTTGGCCAGCTGGGAAGGGACTGTAGGATGGTTCCCGGGCATGTCTGGCCCATCTTACTCAGTCCTGATCAGCCGGACCCCAGCAGCAAGCTAACCTATTGGTCGGAGCGACTGCCCCGCTGGTGGCCAGTGCATGCATGTCATAGTGACTGATCGACCGGTCGACTATCTGCCCCCTGGTGGTCAGTGCACGTCATAGTGAGTGGTTGAGCAGCCTTAGCATATCATTAGCATATTATGCTTTGATTGGTTGACCAGATGACCGGGCACTTAGCATATTAGGCTTTTATTATATAGGATGGTCTTGTTTTAGAATCAGGGTAATGCTGGCCCCATAAAATGAACTTTGGAGCCTTCCCTCCTCTTGAATTTTTTTTAATAGTTTCAGAAGGGGAGGTGTTAATTCTTTTCTAAATGTTTGGTAAAATTCACCTGTGAATCCATTTGATCCAGGACTTTTGTTTGTTGTGAGGTTTTTTTATTTTTTATTACTGCTTCAGTTTTGTTGTGTGTAGTTGGTCTCTTCAGATTTTCTGTTTCTTCTTGATTCAGTTTTGGAAAATGATATGATTTTAGGAATTTATTCATTTCTTCTAGGTTGCCCAATTTGTCGCCTTATTTTATTTTCTTATAATCATTTGTATTTTTGTGGTGTCAGTTGTTCTCTTTAATTTCTGATTTGAGTCCTCTTTCTTTTTTTTCTTGATGAAACTTGTTAAAGGTTTATCGATCTTCTTTATTTTTTCAAAGAACCAGCTCCTGGTTTTATTGATCTTTGCATTGTTTTCTTTTGGGACCTTTTTTTTTTTTTTTTTTTTTTCCTATTTCTTTTGTGGTCTTTATTTTTTCTTCCCTTCTACTCATGTTGGGCTTTCTTTGTTGTTGTTTTTTAATAGTTCCTTTATGTGTAAGGTTAGATTGTTTGATATTTTTCTTGTTTATTGAGGTAGACCTGTAATGCTATGAATTTTCCTCTTAGACTTTAGGTTGTTGTTCTCATTTCCATTGTTTCAAGGTATCTTTTTATTTATTTCTTGGTCTTATTGTTAACTCATTCACTGTTTAGTTACATGTTATTTAGGCTTCATGTGTTTGTTTTTCAGGGGTTTTTTTTTTCTTGTAATTGATTTCTCATTTCATTACTTTGTGATCAGAAAACTTACTTGATATGATTTGTCTTTTTTAATTTATTGAGACTTCTTTTGTGTCCTAACATGGTCTATCCTAGAAAATATTCCATAGGGACTGAAGGGTGCCGGGTTCAATTCCAGTCTAGGGCACATGCCCTGGTTGCAAGCTCAATCCCCAGTAGCAGGCGTGCAGGAGGCAGCCGATCAATGATTCTCTCATCATTGATGTTCCTATTTCTCCCTCTCCCTTCCTCTCTGAAATCAATAAAAAATATATTTAAAAAAATATTTCGTACCAATCCCTTCTGGCATGGAAAGTTTCTGTTGAGAAATTAGCTACAGTCTTATGGGAGCTCCCTTGTAGCTAATTAACTGTCTTTCTCTTGCAGCTTTTAAGATTATTTCTTTATCATTAACCTTTGCCACTTTAATCATGATGTGTCTTGGTGTGTACTTGTTTGGGTTTATCTTGTTTTGGGCCTTTATGCACTTCCTGGATTTGTGTGTCTCTTTTCTTCACCTGGTTACTGAAGTTTTCGGTCATTACTTCCTCAAATGGGTTCTCAATTTCTGGTTGTCTCTTTTCGTTTTCTGGTATCCTTATGATGTGCCTGTTATTAAGTTTGATGTTGTCCCAGAAGTCCCTTAAATTATCCTCCTTTTTTAAGTCCTTTTTCCAGCTTTGATTGGGTGTTTTCTGCTACCTTGTCTCTGAAATTGCTAATTCGATCTTTTGATTCATCTAATCTGCTCTTCTTTCCTTCTAGTGTTTTCTTCATTTCAGATATTGTGTTCTTTATTTCTGACTGGATTTTTTTTATGGTTTCTATTTCCTTTTTTATGCTTGCTATCTCTTTGTTTAACTTAAATATTTTAAGCTTCCTTATAGCCAGTGTTTTGAATTCTATATCTAGTAGATTGCTTGGCTCCAATTTTATTTAGTTATTTTTCTGGAGATTTCTCCAGTTCTTTCATTTGGGCCATGTTCCTTTGTCTCCCTATTTTGGCTGCCTTTATCTATTCGTTTCTGGGTATTAGGTGGATAGGTCTGCTATGTCTGTCTCCCAGTCTTGGTATGGTGGCTTTATGTAGTAGGTGTTTTGTGGGACTCAGTGGTGCAGACTCCCTGATTACTTGAGCTATGTGCTCCATAAATGTCCCTTATGTGGATTATGTGAGCCCTCCTATTGTAGTTGAGTCTTGATTGCTGTTGGCCCCTCCATGGTTGGGATTGTTCCTCAGGCTGGCTGGCTGTAAGGATTGACCCTGACCACAGTGCACGAGCTGCTGTATAATAGGGGCTGACCCCATGAAGCAGAAGTCACACCAGCAGGGTCTTGTGTCTATGGAGTTTTCCCTTTGGGTTTGTCACTTGTGGAGCTAATTGGATCATGCTCTGATGTGGTCTGAATCTTGCCACTTGGTATTTGGTTCTGGGGCCTCTTGGGAAGGACTTGAATGCAGGTCAGTGTCAGACACTGCCTGTGATCAGCCCTTGGCTACCTGTTAGGTTGGAGCTACAAAGCAATCCACAGTTGGTGGCTGCCTCTACTGTACCTGAGTGCAATATGGGAGGGGCCAAGTAATTTACTGAGGCCAGTTTCCACCAGTACCAATCCTGGCACAGTTCAGCAAAGGGTTCAAGGCATCCCAGAATACCCCTCTGCTTGTTGGCTACCTGTTAGACTCAGTAACTGAAAGAGCCTCTGATGGTACATGAGTTGTATGAGGTAGGGGCCACTGGTATTCACAAGATTGATACAGATTCAAGCTCAGCACCAATGTTGGGTCTGAAGCTCCTCAGCACAAGTTTCAGGGTACACTAAGGTCAGATACCACCTTCCTGGGGCCTGTGGACCTTTGTGGTTGGGTGGAGTCTCAGAATCATTAGGGTAAAAGGGCAGTGGAGTTCATCAGGCTAAAATAGATTAAGATTTATTGTGTGAAGGAAGGGCTCTGAACAGGAATGGTGGTGCTCACTGGATCTTGCCAGTACATACGGCCTTCATTCCAGAGCCACATACCTCAGTTTCTTCCTGTGTCTGACACCCCCCTGAATCTGCCCAGACATCAAAAGCCTTCCAAGAAAGACTGTACCACAGGACCAGACTGACTTCAGCTAGCTGATTTCTCCCCAGGTTGCAAGCTTGCCAGGGTGGGACCACAGGCTGCAGGGAAGGTGGGGCTAGTGTATCTGCCCAGGCTTATGCCACATATATGAAGGGGATTGCTAGACCCAGGAAAGATGGCATCTCTGTGGTATAAGGACGGGGACTCAGCACAGGAACATTGGTGGGTGTCTCTCCATCCATCTTGCTGAAGCTGCACAACCCAGTCTTTTTCTGTGTGACCCCAGTCTGCTCTGAGCTGCCATCCCTCAAGGTGAATGTCTGTGAATGAGATTTTGTGTGCTAGCCCTTTAAGAAGGCACCTGGGTTTCTAGGAGTCTCCAGTCTCTTACTGGAAGACAGAATTACTGCTGATTTCACAGCCATATTTTATGTGGGTTCCTTTTCCTGGCACTGGTTCTCTAGGCTGGGGAGCCCATGTGGAGTTGAGACCCCTTACTTCCCAAGGGGGTGACCTTTGCAGCTGAAATAATGCTTCTGATTCTCATCCTATGCACATGGGTGTGAGGTCAGCCCTTTTCACTTCTCCTTCCTACCAGTCTCTAGGTTGCTTCTTTTTTTTTTTTAAATATATTTTATTGATTTTTTACAGAGAGGAAGGGAGAGAGATAGAGAGTTAGAAACATCGATGAGAGAGAAACATCGACCAGCCGCCTCCTGCACATCCCCCACTGGGGATATGCCCGCAACCCAGGTACATGCCCCCGACCGGAACCGAACCCGGGACCCTTCAGTCCGCAGGCCGACGCTCCATCCACTGAGCCAAACCAGTCTCGGCGGTTGCTTCTTTTGTATATCCTTAGTTGTAAGACTTCTGTTCAGGTAGTTTTTAGTTGGTTTTTCAAGTTGATTGAATAATAGTTTAGTTGTAATTCTATAGTTTAGTTGTCATTTGGATTTGATCCTGGATAAAAGTGAGTGTAATTTTCACCAACTCTGCCACCATCTTGGATCCACCAAGTAACCTTTTTTAAATTAAAATATATTTAATTTCTATTTAAATTACTCTCAATGAATATACAGAGTGGGGCAAAAGTAGGTTTGCAGTTGTTTGTACACAAACCATAGCATTTACTCTTTTTTTTTTAAATTTCAAAGAGGCCGAAACCGGTTTGGCTCAGTGGATAGAGCATCGGCCTGCGGACTGAAGGGTCCCAGGTTCGATTCCGGTCAAGGGCATGTACCTGGGTTGCGGGCACATCCCCAGTGGGAGATGTGCAGGAGGAGCTGATCGATGTTTCTCTCTCATCGATGTTTCTAACTTTCTATCTCTCTTCCTTCCTCTCTGTGAAAAATCAATAAAATATATTTTAAAAATAAATAAATAAAAAATAAATTTCAAAGAGGAAGGGAGAGGGAGAGATAGAAACATCAATGATGAGAGGGAATCATTGATTGGCTGCCTCCTGCACGCCCCCCACTGGGGGATCGAGCCTGCAACCTAGGCATGTGCCCTTGACTGGAATTGAACCCGGGACCCTTCAGTCTGCAGACTGACACTCTATCCACTGAGCCAAACCGGCTGGGGCACATTTATTCTTTTTTTTTTTTTTAATTAAATCTTTATTGTTCAGATTATTACATTTGTTCCTCTTTTTTCCCCCCCATAACTCCCCTCCTCCCAATTCCCTCCCCACCCACTGTCCTCATCCATAGGTGCACGATTTGTGTCCAGTTTCTTCCCGCCTCCCCGACACCCCTTTGCCTCCCCCCCAAGAATAGTCAGTCCATTCCCTTTCTATGTCCCTGATTCTATTATAATCACCAGTTCATTCTGTTCATCAGATTATTTATTCACTTGATTCTTAGATTCACTTGTTGATAGATGCATATTTGTTGTTCATAATTTGTATCTTTACCTTCGTCTTCCTCTTCCTCTTCCTCTTCTTAAAGGATGCCTTTCAGCATTTCATATAATCCTGGTTTGGTGGTGATGAACTCCTTTAGCTTTTCCTTATCTGTGAAGCTCTTTATCTGACCTTCAATTCTGAATGATAGCTTTGCTGGATAAAGTAACCTTGGTTGTAGGTTCTTGGCATTCATCACTTTGAATATTTCTTGCCACTCCCTTCTGGCCTGCAAAGTTTCTGTTGAGAAATCAGCTGACAGTCGTATGGGTATTCCCTTGTAGGTAACTGAGTTTCTTTCTCTTGCTGCTTTTAAGATTCTCTCTTTGTCTTTTGCTCTTGGCATTTTAATTATGATGTGTCTTGGTGTGGTCCTCTTTGGATTCCTTTTGTTTGGGGTTCTCTGCACTTCTTGGACCTGTAAGTCTATTTCTTTCACCAGGTAGGGGAAGTTTTCTGTCATTATTTCTTCAAATAGGTTTTCAATATCTTGCTCTCTCTCATCTTCTGGCACCCCTATAATTCGGATGTTGGTACGCTTGAAGCTGTCCTAGAGGCTCCTTACGCTCTCTTCGTATTTTCGGATTCTTTTTTCATTTTGCTTTTCCAGTTGGGTGTTTTTTGCTTCTTCACATTTCAGTTCTTTGACTTGATTCTTGCGCTCCTCTTGTCTGCTGTGGGTGTCTGTATAATATTCTTTATTTCAGTCAGTGTATGCTTAATTTCTAGTTGGTTCTTTATCACAACATCAAGGGTTTCATTAGATTTCTTGAGGATCTCACTACATTTATCGGCAGTTTTTAGAAAATTATTGAAAGACCTTAAAAGTGTGGTTTTGAGCTCCATATCTTCCATTTCTGACATCTGCGTCCTGTATCTTTGTCTCCGCATTTTTTTTATGCTTTCTTGGTGCACCCCCTAGTGGTCTTTATGCGCAGTCTTGTTGTAGTTAAGCCTAGATTGTTGTAGGTAATACTGGCAGGGATTTGACCTCCAGGCCAACTGAGAATCAGCTGTGTCTGCAGTGAGAGAACTTCTGTCCTCTAGGGAGGTACTAATCTAGCCTTTGCCTGAGGCTATCCGGCAAATGGCTCTGTGCAGGGCTTGGGCGGGGTGGGTCGCACGGGATCAACAGGGTGGGCCAGAGCGAGCAGTTATGGCTGCTCTCAGTCCCATCCCCAGGGGCTCTGCCTCTCCGAGTCCCAGCAACCGCTGCAAACCTCGGAGAGAAAGCTGCCTTCGAGTTCCGACTGAAGCCAGACAGTCCCGCTTCTCCCGTTTGAGTCTGGGTCCCTAATGACTCGCCCGGATCTGGAGCTCAGAGTCTGGGACTCCCTCCCGATTGAAAACGCCAACCGCGCCCTCAGCCACCAGCCCGCTCTGCATGCACTCGGCACCTTAGTATTTGACTTCAGCACTGCACCTCCTCTGAGTCTCGGTATGCGTTTCTCTTCCCTCCTAGTTGTAGGACTTCCACTCAGCCAGCGTTCCTGTGGTTCTGGGTGATGTCCGTTCCGTCTTTTAGTTGTATTTTTGAAGTGGTTGTTCGAGGCAGCAAACTCCAGCATTAACCTATGCCGCCATCTTGGTTCTCTCCACATTTATTCTTATATTATTATTTTTTAAATATATCTTTATTGATTTCAGAGAGGAAGGGAGAGGGAGAGATAAAAACATCAATGATGAGAGAGAATCATCGATTGGCTGCCTCCTAAATGCCCCCTACTGGGGATCGAGCCCACACCCCACGTATGTACCCTTGACCAGAATTGAACTGGGACCCTTCAGTCTGCAGGCCAACGCTCTATCCACTGAGCCAAACCAGCTAGGGTTTATATTATTATTTATTAATTATGGCATTCTTTTCCATAGGAACAATTATAAATCTACTTTGTACCACCCTGTATTTTGGTCTTAGTAATCACTGTTGTTTTGTTTTTATGATTCTAATCATCCATTTCAGATTTTGTTTTGAACTCAAGTTTATTAGGTGTAGTTTGTAACTTGCCCCCTTTCTCCTTTATAAATATTAATAGATGCCTGTCTCTAATATGTTGTTAATGACATGATATTTTTTAAAGACTACCAGAAATGGCTGAGTTTATATCAATTTAATATTCTAACCTGTAACTTATTTAAGCCATCTAAACTTGATTTTTAGTTCAATAAAAGTATAAAGATTTTCTTACTATTTTTTGTAATATTAGGAAAGTGAAATTGGCCTTAAATATCCAACACTAGAAAATACGTAATTAAACAATGCACATTTACTAGATAAACTATTTATTAAGTAGATGTTTAAAATCATGGCACTGTAATAACATGAAAAAAGAGTACTAAGTAAAATGAGTGATGTAAGTTGAGTGTATCTTGAAACTTATTAACAAATATACTTTTGAAAAAAAGCTGAAAGTGCAATGAATGACATGGTTAACTGCTTGACTTCTTGGTTAAAGCTGTGGGATCCTTTTTACTCATTTATTTTGCTTTTTCAAATCATCTTTAACACAATTTTGTTACTTATAAAGGAAACTGATTCTGTTTTGTGTTTTTGTTTATTTTTAACAAAAAAGGCTTCTCTACCTGTCCTTTATGGTTTAGTATGTTTTTAATCTTTAGTTTACACTTTACATATTAAAAATATTTTTCTTGAGAAAAAAACAGTAACAAAATAGGATTTAAATAAACTTTCCTTTTAACCATTAGTGTTTTATCATCTTTCCATATGTTCTTTTTCTGAACATAGCTTCTAAAACTCCTTTATTTGAAACATAAAAAACAAAACAAAATATCTTTACTTAAGTTGCTTTCTTTTCCTAATCCTGCTTATTTCTTCTCTCTGAAGGGTGACATAACTGTCAGTAAAGCATATTAAAAATATATAAATTTATTATGTTTTACCTCTTTTCTTTGTTTATCTATGATTTTTGCAGTTTCTTCTAGACTGGTTTCATTTTCTTCCATTTTAAGTTCAAAGTTTAAAGTTTTAATCCGCAGATGGCAAAACACCCTGCTCTTTGTCACTTCATGCCAATAAGCGTGAAAACAATACAGTTCTTTTACACTATCTTACAATGTAAAAATCATTCAACTATGAATTAGGAAATCCAGGTTCTAGTACCAAAGCTTCTATAACGAAAAATTTTTAACAAGAAAAGTCACAGTCTCTGAGTGTTCATACCTTCATCTGTAAAAATTAGACTACTAATCCCTGAAGTTCCATTTTCATTTTTAACAGCCTGATTTTCTTTTCAACATTTTAAAAAAATATATTTCTTTATTGATTTCAGAGAGGAAGAGAGAGATAGAAATATCAATGATGACAGAGAATCATTGATTGGCTGCCTCCTTCACAAACCTCACTGAGGGTGCTGCAACCCAGGCATGTGCCCTTGGCTGGAATCAAACCTGGGACCCTTCAGTCCGCAGGCTGACACTCAATCCACTGAGCCAAGCCAGCTAGGGTGTCAACATTTTTATTGATTTTTTTTTTTTTTTTTTTTTTTTTTTTTTTTTGTAGGAGAGAGAGGAAGGGAGACGGACAGAGAAAAACATTGATGTGAGGGTGGAGCATCAATTGGCTGCTTCCTGTATGCTGACCGCCAGGGGATCCAGACCACAACCTAGGTTAATGCCCTGACCAGGAATTGAATTGGCAACTTTTTGGTGCAGGGACACGCTCAACCAACTGAGCCACACCGGCCAGGGCTGACCTGTTTTTCTTTACTTTTTTTCAATTTTTTTCGTCATTTTTTTCTTCCTCTGATTTGAAAACACCCTTTACCTTCAACTAAATTTCCATGCTCATGTGATGCTATATTTTAGGACTTTCTAAATTGTACATCGATGACTGTTAATTTATACTCCCAAGTTCACACAGGGTTTGTAGTAATTGGAACGTTAAAATATATTGTAATATTTGTTAGGGTTAGTTTCTTATCATTTATTTATTTTTCCTTCCTTCCTAGAACACTCCTGATTATATTTGCTTTTTCATAAAGTTGATTTGTCTGGTTCCAAAATGTTTTTGGAATTTTTTATCAAAGTTATATTAAAGTTATGAAATAATTTGTAGGAAAATTACATATTTATTATTGACAGAGGTTTAAAGGGAAAATATCAAGTATTCAGAATATTACATATGAGTAAGGGAAACAAAGTAAATCATGAAACATGATTACTATATTAATGCATTTTGAGGTATCTACTTCTGAAGTAGTGATACTTCTAGTGGTTTTGAAAGAATTAAATAACTCACATAAGTTGGTTAAGCATTTAATTCTAGTTATGTTTGGCTTTATGTGGTAACAGGATATAAATATGACTATGTCCTAGTAACAGGAGACCATTAAATTTCAGATCTCAAAATACAGTTTTAATTATTAATTTATTTGTACATAGGATATATGGTTATCTTAGTTGCACACATCTGCAAAGTTGTAGAAAGAGAAAAGTGAGTAAAACCTCATAATATTGGGAGGAAAGAGGGTCTAATCCGGGAGATTCTGAAAGTGAAGTCAAAGAGATGATGAACTCTGGCGACTATTTAGAATATGTGCTGTATTAGTATTCAGAAAGCCTAGAATGAAAAAATAAAGGACACTGAGGTCAGCCATCATGCTTATTGGAAAATACAGTGACTATTTGCATAGAATGTGATACGTTTTCATATTCTCAGCAATGATTTTTTTTAGCTAAACTTATGTCATTAAAATCAATGACATGATATCTGCAAAGTTAAAAAAAAAAATAAAAAAGGACACATTGTTTTGCACTCCCCTCCTCTGATGCCTGAGGCAGTTATCAAGGATTTAGTGAAGAAATTAAAGGAGCCCTAGTTCTTCATGTATTAACTTGACTATTTAACCGGATTATAATTTTTTTTATTCCTTTGATTTTTCTATTAATGTTTGTTTCCTTCTAAAAGTCTGTAAAGTGTGCTAGTGTAGGAATTTAGTTGTGTTTTCTTTACCATTGTGTCCCCAGGGCCAAGAACAGTGCCTTGCACATACAAAACATTCAATACATACTGGTTGAATGTGGATGTGCTACGTGCTTTAGGGAGGTGTAAAGAGTTCTTAAAATCAGTAAGGTTAAATTCCTATCATGTGGAAATTGTTAAAGAACTCATAGTCTATGGATGATATGAAACTGTGCTATACAACCTTGGTAGTACCTAGAAGATCTTCATGTATTCATTAATGTGAAGAAGTTAATCCTTTGGATATTATTACCATGATTTAGGAGTTACACATTTGATTATATATTTTCATAGATTTCTAGTACAATATGGCATATTGAAAAATGTTTTCCTGAATCTAGTTTAGCCTTCCTATAAGACCATATCAAGTTGAAATCCTCTTAGCTACCATTGTTTATCTTCTTTTCCTACCCTTACATATAAAAATATATTTACAATGGTAGGCCATTGAAGTTAGAGATTTTTTATTTATTTTTTGCAATTTTTTTCCTTTATTAATTAAGATATTACATATGTGTCCTTATCCCCCCAATGCCCCCCCCACACTCATGCCCTCACCCCCCTGCTCTGTGTCCATTGGTTAGGCTTATATGCATGCATACAAGTCCTTTCCTGTTCTCTCCCTCCTACCCCCCACCCCCCATCCCCCCATCCCACCTTCTGATCGATGCTTCTCTGTCTCTGGATCTGATTTTGTTCATCAGTTATGTTTTTTATTTTTTGTAAAGTCTATATATTTACCGAAATTCACTTGTTTGTTTAGGCTTGCTTCTAAGATGAGGGGTTTATTTCTTTTATGGCCCATGACAAATGGAACCAATACATTTATTTTCTCTCAATTGCACAAAAAGGTTCTTATATTATTGGAAGAAACAGATTTTCTTAAGGTAGTCATACAATGTTGCCTTCCTTTTAGCCTCTGTTTACTTTCTCACCTCTGTTGATTTATTCAGCTTGTAACCTAGAAACCAGCTAAAAAGGAAGGAAGTCAGAGATGTGTATTTCTGGGCAGTAACTAGAGTAGTTTCCTCTTCCTCTAACCTCGATTAGCTGTCAGAAAAGACCTTCGCTCTCCCCTCCCCCCAACTAAAGAATTAAAAAGAAAAGGAAAGAAAAATTAACAGTAACTCTTCAACATTCTTCCTTAATCCATTAAGGAAGGTACAGATCAGCCATAAGGGCAACCAATTTAAAGAACGAAATGCTGTTATCCTCAAATTGGCGCTTTTTATTGTCTAAAAGATGGTATCTATCACCCCAAATGAGTTCTAAGGACAGGAGAGAATGAAGAGACTTGATGTAAAAGCCCAGCAACTTAATGCTTGCTACCAAGTAGGTTCTCTAGTAGTATTTTGTTAGTTCATTCCTTTTGTTTGTGTTAGAAATTTACCAGAGGACAAACTCAAATTCATATATTTATAAAATATGTCAAGTTCAACTTCAATATTGAAAAGATATTTGTGGCCCTGGCCATTGTGACTCAGTTGGTTGAGCATGGTCCTGTGCACCAAAATTGGTTCAATTGGTGAAACTGGTTCGATTCCCAGTCAGGGCACATGCCCAGGTTGTGGGTTCAATCAATTGATGTTTCTCTCTGTCTCTCTCTCTTTCTCTCAAAAAAGTATTTTTTTTTTAAAAAAGGGTGTTTGTGATTTTCAAGTAGTTACACCTCTATGCATTCTCATTTGCATTAAGAATTGATTTTATAGTGTTTCTTTATAGTAATGAAGCATCTCATTTTATTCCAGCCCTGATGTAGAATGAAATTAAAATAAATGATTTTAATTCTGTGTTTATTTTGATTTTATAAAAATTATCACAATCTATGCTATTAGGAATATATAAATATTATGGCAATTGTTAGCTAATTGTAGTTCTGTGTGTTATTTGATTCTGTAGGGGCCTGATAGTACTTGAGGAACAAAAACAGCTATTTTCAAATTTATATGAAACCTAAATTTATGTGAGATTGTAAGATGAATCCTGTAAACCAACAAACTCACTCTCTAATATACAATAAATGGTAGAAATGTAGTATGGAATGTATTTAAAATTTGGTAGTTTATAATAACCCGCATAAAATATTTTGTGTTTCTTTGTTGTTTGGGGCTCATAATAAGGCTGCCATATTTATGCAGTTTTTTGGTTTTTGGTAACTTATATGACATTGCAAATTATTTTTCCCCCATATAGTGTTTTATAGCTATGTCTTACATGAGTTGTTTATGAATGACTTCTTTGGCTGTTGTGTATGATTTAATATTTACTGGACTCATTCTTTGAAAAATACTTCTTTCTAAAGTTTTGTAGTTCAGCACCATCAATGTTCTAAAGCTATATATTACTAACATTCTTAGAATAGCCATTATGCATATCTTACATTTATAACAAAAAATGGATTGATCGAGATTTTTATAAGTGCAAGTCCATTATATACTAAATTCAAAATATCTTCAATAGTTAACTTGATGTTTTCCTTTAAAATGAAACTGACAGGACTGGTGGCTTGAAGTTTATCTTTTAACATGACTTGATGAATTGTTTGCATATGTGGTATAAAAAAATCAATGCGAATTTGTAGATTTCTTGAAATTGAGATGCCTACATGGGCCAAATTTATAATAAAATACAATTCACATACATCATTAAGAAATAAGTGAATGTTTTGCACTTGCAGGTATCTGACTTTTTTTCATATTTAGCGTGTGTATTACACATACAACCAACATCTCAAAATTCAGATTAATCATATTTCTGGTGCTCAGTAGCTATTATGTGTGGCTAGTGGCTACCACGCTGGACAGTACGGTATAACTCCAGTTTAGAAAGAAGTTAAGAGTACATATTAGAGCCCTAGCCAGTTTGGCTCAGTGGATTGAATGTCGGCCTGTGGACTGAAGGATCCTGGGTTCGATTCTAATCAAGGGCACATGCCCAGGTTGTGGGCTCAATCCCCAGTGGGGGGTGTGCAGGAGGCAGCCAATCAGTGATTCTCTCTCAGTGATGTTTTTATCTCTCTTCCTCTCTGAAATCAATAAAAATATTTTTTTAAATATACTTTATTGATATTTTACAGAGAGGAAGGGAGAGAGATAGAGAGTTAGAAACATCTATGAGAGAGAAACATCGATCAGCTGCCTCCTGCACATCTCCCACTGGGGATGTGCCCGCAACCCAGGTACATGCCCTTGCCGGAATCGAACCCGGGACCCTTCAGTCCACAGGCCGACGCTCTATCCACTGAACCAAACCGGTTTCGGCAATAAAAATAAATTTTAAAAAAGTACATATTAGATAACATCAGAAAATACATTTTAGTTAAACTTATGTCATTAAACTTTTGTCAAATTGTAGAGTTTATTTATAACTAAATTATATTAAATCGTTTTTATAAAGAATGAAAATGTTCCAGGAGTATTTTTTAAAATCTGCCAAAATTAATATTACCAGGTTTTTCTTTTGAGTAAAGCGCCTCTGAGGTTGTTGGTTATGTCATTTGATTTCACTTAGACTATTTTAAACTTTTTTCTTTAGGTTGTTTATATTAGTATATTTTTAAGAAAAAATGCTTATACTAATAATAAATCCTTTACTTGAAAACACTGAACGTATTTTTGATGATTTAAAGTTATGCTTAATTGTTGTCAACTTGAGAGAGATTTATATAGTATTTGTTTTCTGCACTTTCTCACCTTGTTAAATCTGGAAAGCAAAAACTTTGTATTTGCATTTGCTTTATGAAGGAGACAGTAAACTTGAGCTTTCAGTCTAGCCACTAGTCTGTCTTTGTCTGTTGTTAAAATTATGAGCCAGTCTCTATGGCCGCAGCCAAATGAGTAATCACCAGTAATGTGACTCGCGCTGGAAGTGACTCCATCAGCACCTGTGACGGGGATTAGTTACAGTTTACAGAGCACCGCCTCTTCCCTTCTCTGTGTGCCCTGAGCCAAGTAGTCGTTCTCATTTGGGTGTCTGCACTGTTGGAAGCTACTGCAGTTTGTTTCCACGCAGACAGTACAGTGGGAAAGGCTTTCTCTAGCTGGTGGATAGCTGTTCTCTCTATTTGGAGTATCTTACTGGTTATGTAAGCGACCTCAGGAGAAATTATCCTGACCCAGATCGGAGGATGCAGTAGTGCTTCAGCTGCAGGATTTCTTAGTCGTTAACACCACACTGCTGATGACAAAGAGCGAGTTGTAATCCTCATCACTGCCGGGGTTGAGCCGGAGCAGACAGAAAATCGTCATTTGCTCGTCGGAGATTTGTTAGGTTACAGCCTCTGCTTCGTTTTGTGGTCTTGGCTTTTCCTCCTGTACAATGACGACGTTGCAAGTGATTTCAGAAATGCTTGGTTTGAGAGCCATTTGCCTGTGAGTTTGTGTTGTGTTGTCTTTTTTTTTTTTTTTTTTTTTGAAGACTGAAATAGTATTTAGGCTAGATAAAAAATACTGCTCAAGAACAAAATGGAAATACCAGCTGTACTTCTTGACCTTTAAAGCCGGGTCGTGGATTTCTGAGATTTAAAGATATTTTAAAATTATCAAGAACAAAGTACGGTTTGTATTTTTCTGCTTCCTTTTTCTTTTGTCTT
Organism: Myotis nattereri; assembly: GCF_964212035.1. Classification (NCBI taxonomy): domain Eukaryota; kingdom Metazoa; phylum Chordata; class Mammalia; order Chiroptera; family Vespertilionidae; genus Myotis; species Myotis nattereri. The sequence goes on from NC_138088.1 coordinate 24,839,753, forward strand.
AATTTACATTTGGTTTTGCTTCTCGGTCTTAGGAATTAAGGTCACTGCCTTTTATAGATCTAGCCTTAGTGTTCTTAGTTTTAAGAATTTTAAACTATTTCATTTGCTCAGAAAGTAGTTTATTGTGTGGGTAAATTCATAACACTGTAAAAAGATTATTTTAAAAACGAGCTTGTTTACAGAAAAATGTTTCAGATTATGTTTTTTAGAATATAATGTTTTAAGTGAGTGGGGGGTGTTTTCTGAGGTTTTTTCGTGTGTGATGTACTCCCATCCCCACCCCCAACTTGTTTGCTAACAGTATCGTGTTTTTCAATAGACCTGCTTGGGTGGGAATTTGGACTTTGTTCTTTCAAGTCACTCCAGGCCTCCCCCCCACCCCCGCCCCCGCTTTTTTTTTTTTTCCCTAAAATGTTGCTTAGATTGTTTTCTGTTTCAGTATATTCTTTAGCAAGATTTATATCAGATTTTTGTAGTTAATGAGCCCAAGTTTTGTACTTGAAAAAGAAATTAAATGTTAACCGGCGATTGTTAAACACTCGGACTGCAGACATAAACTCCATGAATTTCCAGTTAAATGTTAAATAGTGAGCTTTAACATGGGTTGTTTGACCAGCTGAGTTATGTTGGAGAGGTATAGCAGATTTGTTTTAAAAATGATTTTTCGAGGAGGGCTCATCTGTTTGCCTCTTCCTCATGTGAATGGAATGTGGTGCAGCATGGAGCCCCAAACAGGATACAGTTGTTCTAAGCATTCTTCCTATAGCGTGGTAGGCCCTACTAGAAATGCAGGCTCTCAACTAAGTTATTTATTTTGGCTGCAGACTATTCTTTAAAGTATTGTTAACACTGACAGAGTACCTTAAAAAGACCTCTTAATTCAATGACAAAATTGAAAAAATATTGTTTAACTATGAATCTTAAATTTTAAATTAATTTGGATTTTCGAAGGCTTTTATCAGATGGAATAACAGATTGTTTTTTATTAGGGCTATATTCTACTGTGACTTTCATCTGATGGTAACTCATTGCTTCCCCTTAGGCTATGGAAGTTCCTCATAGAATGATATATCTTTAGAGTCTTGAATTACTTAGTTATGCATGAGTTCTAGTTTCTTTACATTCCAGTGCACCTATACCCGTGAAATATTTAGTACAGATTCATAAAAGCAGTAGGATTCATTTTTTTATGTCTAAGTTAATGATGTTTTCTAAATGTTTGATTAGGCTATAACAGATACATCGTTGATTTACCACTTTAAAAAATTAGTATATGTTTTAACTACTTAGCTTTATATATTGTGTTTAATTTTCCATATAGTAGGGACAGTCACAGATTTTCAGGGTTTCTTGTTTAATATATATTGAAATATTTCTTTTAAAAATGTAAAAATATTTATCGGTACTTGGTGGGAACATATTTGTAGTTTAAATATAAGTGCACATTTAAAATTTGCAAGTTGTGGCCCTATTCGCTATTTAAGACACATGGCATACTTTTGACCTCCATTTGTACATGATTGCAAGTATTCCTATATCAGAAATAGAACATTATAAAAGTACTTTTTTAACATTGCTGGTAGCTAAATGCTACCATAAAATGAGAAATTCTTTTTAATTTTGGTCTAGAAACTAAGCTTTTTTCATAACTCAGTAATTTAAATTATAAGTTGGCCTGTTGAAATGTACCCTTAGAACTCTTGATATACCTTAAAAAACAAGAGTTCTGAGAGATTCTCTTCACAAGAATGTTTTTCATATTATAAAATTACTTAGTCGCATAGGAAATGCAAACCACCTGTATTATTTGCGTAAGAAAAAGGCACTCAGAAGAAGTTTGCTTTTTTTTTTTTTTCAAATCCTACTTAATTGAATTGTATCCTTAGTCATTTAGATAATACCTTTTGTAGACCTTTTTGTTAACCTTCATGCGGTGACCTGACTTGGTACTATTTGAAAAGAAATAGAGCATTTGCTAAAGTTCAAAGATTAAAAGTTCTGTGGAAGGTTCCAGTGTTTTCTAGTTGACTAAAAACTAAACAAAGATAAAATATGAAAGTGTTACGTATTTCATGTCAATCAGTCATATACTGTAGACATTTTAGAGTCTAAATAAAATAAATACTCTTTGGTTACAAGCTTTAGTCATTTCTTGGGTAAAATTATGAATAGGACTTTATGAAATGATAATTTTAGGGATTTAGTCTTGGTAAATGAAAGTGTTAGATGGCAACAGTAGTAGCAGGAGATAGCTAAATAATGGGGGAATGTCTGTTTTGAAATGTAATTCTAACCCATATAAAAATAGTTTTGATATATATGTAGTACATTTCCTTAAAAGGTCAGCCCTAGGACAGGGGAGGGAGAATCTTACTGTGATTCTATTTTTTAAACATAAATACTGAACATTTAAGTGGGAATGTAAGAATATCATGATTTAATTTAGGAAAGAGGATATTGCTTTTAAATTCACGGTGTGGATAGTGTAGAAATAAGGCATGCTTTAAATGCTTATTCTCGTATTACATATTTGTTAGGCTCCTCAATGCTTTTAAAAGGAATTTTATAAATATAGAAATTAACTCCTTAAAAGCCATTTTGAGCTAAGGATCTTGAAAAGTTTTTCCTCGGAGTGTTTATTGTGATTGCCAAGATGTTATATTTAAGACATTATAAGAAATGGGGGAAAACACTATGGCTTTTGGATCTCCAGGGGATTTTTACTGTCTGTGCCAAAAGCTTTAGTTTACATAGAAACAGTCTCACGGTTGCCTTGTAAGCAAGAAAATTTTATCCTTGATAAAAGTAATTTAAAAACTGAGTTGGTTGTTAATGCCATTTCCCAAACTTAGATTCTATTATAGTAAAGCCATGGTTTGTAAGTTTTAGAACAGTATCATGGATATAAGACTCTTGGTTTCTACTCTAACTGCTTCCACTTCAAAGGCGAGTGTTATAGTCATTTTAAAAAATGCATGCATAATACCTTTATTTCCTTCCTCTTCGTTTCCTGCCTTTCTCACTCCCTCCCCCACGTCAAGGTATGAGTGAAATCCTTTATGTAAAAGATGAGTCTTTAATCAAATGAACATGAATGCTCCTCCCCCCATCCCTCACCCTGGGCCCCTTCCCCCTTTTTAAGTAGTGGCGATCTGGAAAGACTTGACTGAAAGGTGGGTTTTGTGTAATACTTCTTACATCTCTCTTCTTTTCCTGTTCCCCTCCCCCATGTGGCTCTTACTGAAGCGGCTGGATTTTTATTTGTGCTTTGGGTAGGGACAGGGGCGGGGAGTGGGTAGTACACAGGGCGGAGTTAAAAGACCAGATGCATCCTGATCATTGCAAATCCTTGATGTAAGTGAGCTGGGAAAAAAATTATGCGTGTAAATGGTAACTACTCTCTTTTATAAAGAATAATACTCAAAAATTTTTAAATGAGATGGGATAAATATTTTTACCCAGTTTACTTTTTCAGAAGCAATTTCTCCTTTTTTAATCTTAGCAGAATTTTTTATACACATTATGTTTCATTATACCCCATAAAAAAACTGCGGCTTAATATATTAAAATTTTTTCATCATCTTTTGTAAATCTACGTCATTCCTTTTTAATAAATACAAAATCTATTGTAGGAATAAAAACATTACCCTAGATTATAATATGGAAACTAATTTTAATTGATATCCTAAAACCATTATAATGACAATAATACATTATAATGTATTATAATGTATCTATATACCCTTCATGTTTTTAGGGTAAAACCCAGAAAATAACCATTAGAAAATTTTTTTATCTCTTACCAGATATTCAAACCCCTGGTTGAAAAGCATGTACCCCGTTCAATCACTGCAGTAGAATTCCTTGTAGATAAACAACTGGATTTTTTAGCCGAAGATAGTGCCTTTCAGCCCTACCAGGTAAGAAATTTTACGTTTCTTTTGAAAGTTAGCTCTAAATTAAACTTCACTGATATTCAGATATTCTTTTAAATACTCAATTTTAGCTAACATGTAAGTGTGCACAGAATTCAATACATTTTGATTATAGGGTAAATGATTAATTTATTCAACCAACCAATATGTACTGAGAATTTATTATGAGTCAGGCAGCATTCTGTCACTGGGAATATACAAATGAGCAAAAAAAGTCTCTGCTATGCAAAATAATCATTGTTAGAAAATAACTCATTAGATATTAGTATATATTATCTTTTTCTCCAGCTCTAAAAGAATTGGGTGAATTAATGTTATGAAATTAGTATTTACTATATGCATACATAGCAGTTTAGCATAATAGTTCATTTTATTTTTAAGTGGGCATATTCATTTAGATTGTGATTAATTAAAATACGAATACATTTAATTGGGAAAACGTTTTCTAGTAGGCTTTTAGAGTTAAATCATGAAGAAACTCATTAAAAGTCGTGTAAGCTAAATGTTAAATTTTCTATGACATGCTAACAGTTTTTTTACGGTAGAAGTAAAAATTTTACAGAAGTTTGTTTCTGTATATTTGGATTTTAGGTTAAATTTAATCTGTGTATTTTGTAGGCTTTTCTTATATGTATAAAACAATGTAGTAATTGCATTGAGAAAAAGGATAAGTGAACTAGTTTGACTTTTTTTTTAATGGGGCTGAAAGTCTGTACTCCTAATTTATTTCAGAATACTGTTTTTTTCAATAATAAAATGTTAGAGGCATTGTTTCTATGGGAAGAACATGAGCTTGAGTTAATGAGCAGTGATTTGTTGTGTGTGGAGTTATAATACTTAGGGAATTAGTTATTTGCAACTTCTATTAGATCTACTAAAATGAGATAGTTACCTTAGTCAAATATCACTTCCTATTTTAAACTCTACATAGATGTGTTTTGGTCTTTTCACATTACTTCATTAATAAAAGGCCTCATTTTTGTCCTGTTACCTTTTGCACTTTGTGTGTAGCCAAAAATTCATAGCAAGTCCCAGTTTAATAGTGGAGGTGTTAGAGCTTTTCCCTTGGGTTTTATTTTGTTTTTAATTGTGAATGCCATTTAGCTTACTATATGCCTTAACTATAATTTGTTTTATTTATTTTAGTGGGAATTAGACTAGGCAAGTCTAGGTAAAAATCTGTGGTTTCTGATTAGCAAGCACTCTGGAAGTTTCAGCTTGGATTTGATTTAGAGAAGTGAAATCATTATGTAGAAATTACTTTAAAAAGCTAGACCCTTTGCCAGATGGCCTAATACTCTACAGTATGTATATTAAAAGTTATAATGATTAAAAGAATGTGCTAACATTTCATAGGTTTGTGGGTGTGGTATTTTTTTTTTTCATTTTTAAAGCTGTTTTAGAGTCTGATAATTCTATCGTTTTATTAAAAATAAAGACACATGCCCTGGCCGGTGTTGTTCAGTGGAAAGTGTCGGCCTGAACATCGAACAGGTCTTAGGTTCACTTCCTGGTCAAGGGCACATACCTGGGTTGCAGATTCAATCCCCAGCACCAATCGATCTCAATCAATCTCAATCAATCTCTCTCTCTCTCTCTCTCTCTCTCTCTCTCTCTCTCCCCCCCCCCCTTTTCTCACTTCCCCTCCCTCTCTTTCACCTTCCCTCTCTTCCTCCCTCCCTCCCTCTCTCTCTAAAAATCAATGGGAAAAATATGCTCAGGTGAAGAGGAACAAAAATAATAATAAATAAAGGCATAAGAGTACTATTTGTTTTGGTAAACTGTATGATTATATTTATTACTAAGCTACTTATATTGCTATGCTAGTATAGATAAGTCGACCTCTGTCCTACAAGGATGCTATTTCTTCCAGAAGTAAAGTGATTCACTTGACATTTTAACCATTTGTGTTTCAGGAATTATGTAACTGCAGTTCTTAGAAATTGGAAGGCGTAAGAACACTTGATTTAGGATCCAGCATATCTTTAGAATTTCTTATTAGTTTTAGAAGTAATAGATGGTTTGCTATTGAGCTTTTTGTGTGTGTTTTAATTTTTATATTTAGTATTTTTAATTGGATTAAAAACATATGTACATAGTAAACTCTTGCTATAATGTTTTGATTGAAAATTTACTGCAGAGACCTAAGATGGCTTAGTAGTTCTTAAAAAATGTTTAAATGAATTTGGAAAATATAGACATATTCTAGGTAAAGGAAGCAATTTTAGAGCTAATATAATTAGAATAGCTTTATCCCAGAATGCATTTCCCAACCAGTTGTCCAAACAGTACATTAAATTCCTTGGCATCTTAAACATGGCAGCTGTTACTGGCATAGATTTTGTAAATAGTGTCTTGACATATCTTAATCTTAGGGTAACCTGTGTAAGTCAAACGGGTTTGGGAAAATTGAACAAGTTTTTAAATGGTCTCCTTGTTTTTTTCATCTTTAAATTTCATGAGGCAATTTCCTCCTTTTTTTAAAAAAAATATTTTTATTGATTTCAGAGAGGAAGGGAGAGGGAGGGAGAGAGAGAAACATCAATGATGAGAGAGAATCATTGATTGGCTGATGAGGCAGTTTCTTCTGAATCTGGTTAATTGTCCTTTATAGACTTAGTGTGATGAGGAAAAGTCATCTTTGGAAATGGCCTTTGTGTATACAATGATGAGCATACATAAGTAGTGTATTTAAAATTCCCACAAATAATGCTGTGCTGTGAATCTAATTAAATGTTTTTTGTAGTGGGAATTTCCATCTGTCATCTTTCTACTTGAGTTCTTAGCATTTTTATTTTTTTAATATATTTTTATTGATTTCAGAGAGGGAGCAAGAGATAGAAACAATAATACTGAGAGAGAATTATTCATCAGCTGCCTCTTGTATGCCCCACACTGGATCAACCCCATAACCTGCGCATATGCCCTGACCAGGAATCAAAATGTGACCTTCTGGTTCATAGGTCAGTGATCGACCATTGAGCCACACTGGCGGGCGAGTTCTCAGCATTTTATTCTGTAGTAATATGCTTCCTTTAGTTTCTTTAATAGTTTCATAGACCTATTTTTTTTCTGGGTTAGTGCCTATTTTTTAGTATATCACAATGATAACATATTGTAAGATAATGGTTAGGAAACAGATGACTTGGAATTAATACAGATATTTTCACTTTGAGGTCACCAGTTTAGGAAACAGAGGACTTGGAATTAATACAGATATTTTCACTTTTAGGTTACCAGTATGAGTCCTACACTAACCTCTCTGAATGATCTCAATGCATTGAATATCAGACGGCATGTATTAAGTTAGTTGATATAGTCAGGTTTTTCTTAAGTGACCTGTAGTTGGAAGATTGCAATACAGCCATCATAGATTACAGTTTTTAATAGTTTGGAAAGAAAGTTGAATAAACAGAAAAATCAAACCAATATGTTATGGACAGTATAATGGATGCATATCAATTAAACAACTGAAGCAGCATACCATGGTATTGTTAATTCTATTTTTTCATTCCATTTGCACACAAATGAGTTTTTGCTTCTGCCTTTTAGATTTCCTGATCTTGCTTGGCTGCAGTTAAGTTTGAAGTAAAGGGGTAGGGGGAAAAGAGAGGAAGTAGGAGGGAACTCTGCATATTCTTCTGTCTTTTAGCTGCCTGAGAAGAAGGAAGAAAAAAAAAACGAATAATTGATTCTTAAAGGTGCTTTTTATAGTTCTGGGTTTGTTTTTTTGTCATTTGAGTTATGATTTCTTTAGTATTGTTACTTTGGAGGGTAATTACAAACGTTTTTAAAAAATGTTTCCATTAAAATGTAAAATTATGATCAAATTCATATAAAAACTAGTTATATAATGAAATATGACATTGAACTTTTAGCATGATTTTGAAATCATCTTGCCTTGGATTTTGGCTTCTGGCCATTAACACCTACAGTTTTCAGATTGGTTGCTTCATAGAGGATATAAAAATTATTTTTTACCTGAAAATTGTACATGACTGATATCATTCATCTGGGTTTAGTCTGCCTTATTAATCCAGTATTTTCCAGGGATAACAGTCCTCTTTGCTTTTAATGGTAATGGAGGAATAATACAAAAAGCACTAATTTAAAATCATTAGAGATTTGAAGCAGAATGTGCCTGTTCAAAATTATGCTTTACGTTTATCTTACTGTATTTTAAAAGTTCATTGTAGTGAGACATTTTCACTAGAATAGAGTAGAATCATCCTAGAACTGAAGGAATGATTCTGTCTGAAGTTCTGGGTTATAATAAACTGATCAAAGGTTAGAAATAAGGTTATTAATACTACAGTGTCTGTCATAGAATATAGACATGGAACTACCTTATTGAACATTAGATATTGTGCTGTGAATTGCTGGTTAAAGGGGAAAAAATGGGTGGAGCAAACCTGAGTATTTTCTTATTACCTGGACTAAATATTGCCTAAAGTGTTGAACAGAGAAGAGTCTTACATTATATAGTTAATGAATGTGTCTGGACTTTATCAGATCCGTATATTTATCATTCCGTAGTCCTTCAATGAGAAAGTTCATTTCCCCGTTTGAGTCCATTTTGATCCACAATTTTTCCATCACTGATTTATATAAATTTATTGGCTATAGTTTCAGAATATCCCTAAGATAGTTGTTGCTCAACATACCTGGTTTACTAAAAACAACTCAGTTGATTGCCCAGGATATGTTACTAATAGTTTAGATAGTGGAGTGTAGCAGAGATGTCTTTTTTTTCTTCTAAATTTTTGTATTGTCCTATGGAGTTTGGAGTTGCTTCACAACCAAGATAAGACAATGTGATGGAGGGTGAAATTTAGCCCTTAGTCAGCTAAGGTAAACAATTAGTTGGGGCCTAAGAGTCCCGGATTTGATTCTGATCAAGCGCATGTACCTCAATTGCAGGCTTCTCCCCGGCCAGGGCCCAGGTTGGGGCACCTGCAGGAGGCAACAATCGATGTGTTTCTCTCACATCAGTATTTCTGTCTTTCCCTTTCTCTTCCACTCTCTCTGAAAATCGATGGAAAAATATCCTCGGGTGAGGATTTAAAAAATAAATAATTAGCTGGTTGTTTGGTTGTTACTAGCCAAATGTTATATTTGGAATTAAATTAAATATTTGCCATAAGTGAGCCACTGACAAATGTTTAAAAATCTTGTTGGTAGTAATATGTCTTATAAGCACATTTTCCCCCCAGGGTTCTAAGATGATACTGCTAATAGTTTACAGAAGGAAATAGACAGAATTTTGTGTTAGTATTATTTGGGTGGGTAGAAAAAAACTTTTTCTTTACTCTCACTTCAGATATATCACTTTAGAGCAATTTAAAATGATAACATTCTTACAGAGGAAATGGGAATTTAACCTGGTCCAGGATTTATTAGTGTAGTTATGTAAATGGTTCTGTCCCAGAGTTCTTCTGATTTGTTTCCTTTCCTTTCTGGTATTAAAAATTGTTACACCCCTATTAATTTTACTAAAGGAAAAAAAATAAAATTGACTTCCAGAAACAGCCCAGCAAACTGTTGCTATTTGTTAAAGATAAAAATTTGGGGTTTTTTTGTTTTTTTTTTTAATTTTTGCAATGATAATTAAACTTGATCTTAAGAGAGATGTTATGTAAGAATTATTATGAAACACTAGATATGGAAGTAGAACGCACCCACACCCCCATACCACCATAAATGAGAGCATCTGCATTGTAGTTGTGATAGACATAGCCCAGATCAGAGAAGTAGGGGCTAGAGAGCTCTTGGTGTTCCACTGACTTTTGATACTTGGTTTTTCCCCCAAAAGGAAGTATTTAAATGGAAATTTTATGCTTAGGCTTACCCCTAATTTTTTTTAATGTCTGGCCTTGGAAATATCTCACTGACTTGATTCATTTAACAGTTATTTAAATTCTGTGGTTTTCCCATTCACAACATCCTGCTAGTTGCTTAATAGTTTTAAAAGTTGATAAAAGTATAAGTCCTTTTTCCCCCCAAGAAGTTTGTTATATTCTAGAAGAACTCATATAAAAACAATTTTCTTGAAATATCTTGATTTATGTAATCAAAAAAATACATAGTAAAGACAAAGAAAGAAGTCAGTAAAGATTGAAATGGTTAAAGAAGTCTCATGAAGGAGGTAAAACTTGGAACAGGATTCATTTTAACGGAGATGGAAGTGCAAGACAGGAAGCCTAATGCAGACATTTGGTAGAATGGACAGCATGATCAGTGATAGAGAAGGTAGATTTAGGGGAACGTAGAATATCAGCCTAGCTAGAGAAGGGAGTTTTTTGAACAGTAGGAATCATACTAAATAAATAAGTATTCTGGGGCCAGATAAAAGAGGAAAATGATCGCTAAGTACAGTTACTAACTGACTTATCTTGTAGGCCATATGAATTAATGGAGGTTTTGAAGCAAGAGAGTAACAAAATTTTCTACATAACAGTGACATCTGTTTTGTAATATATAAGAAGCAGTTACTTGATTGGGTCTTCACTAGAGTCTTTTTTCCTAGAGAATCATCAGTCTAGCATAATTTTGATGACCATGAATTTTCAAGTCAATTCATGTAGATATATTTCAAATTCAAGCTTTGTTGTTTGTTAGTTTGTGACATTGGGAAAGTCTAAAGCACTCAAAATAAATGGTTTCCTCATCTATAAGATAACCATACTATCTCCCTTAGGGTTGTTATGAAGAATAAATAAAATGATATATTGAAGAGTTTATTACTACATAGAAACTGCTCAGTAAAAGGTAGCTATTTAGACATGCTCTAAATTTTTATTTTTGTAGATGTTATCTTAAACCTTTTTGATAGATATTTAAACTCTTCCTACCATACACTGCAACCATTGGACATTACTCTGCCCCTCTTACTTTTAACCGTCTGTCTTATTTGTCTTCTCTGGGGCTCTTGCTATATTTTTTTCTGCAGCTGGTGCTAGATAAACTATCACTCTCAGTATAAGCTATGGTCAATGTAAAACACAACATGTTTTCATAGTAGTGTTCTCCCCACCCCCACCCCCACCCCCCTTTTTTTAAAATATAAGATTCTATGGTGGTTTCTTAAACTATTATTTTAAGGAAATAATATTTAAAAAGATGTGGAACCCTTGTGTGGTACCTCCCATAAAACATACGTTTTTTTCCCCCCACTGGGAAAGAAAGGTATAAGCTCCATTTGCTGCAGATAGTTATTTGTATTTCAAAAAGTATAAGTCATATTCAGACAAGTTACAGAATTGTTTTTGGGTATGTGTGTGTGTGTGTTTAAGTTTATTTATTTGTTTGGCTTTGGGCTGATAAGGCTATGTAGATGAGTACTATAAGTTTGGAAGGCCTCTCTAAGCCTTGAATAAGAATTGAATTAAATGACCTTTGAGGTTCCTTTCAGAACACTTGGAGCCATAATTCTACGAAATTTCTGATTTATTTTAGTCTCATGGATGAGAGACATTCAACCTAAATCTAGGTTTATTTTAAAAGAGAGGACTATTGAGTTTAGGCAGTGCCGGTGCAAATCACCGTTATGCAAAATAGTAATAGCAGTATTGTTTGGATTAATATTACTTAATGAGAGCTCTGTATTCTGTACTTTTGTCTATTTGTTTCTGAATTGTATTTTGGCAGAAGTTGAGCGCATTCTCAATTAGTCCCTGAGTTTTTATATGCATTTCCCTTTATTTCACTTTACCTTCATATTAGCATTTGATTGAAATTTAGAGGTGCCTTATTGCCAAAAAGTCATTAAAAATGACAACTGTGAACTTGTAGCATGATAATACACTGTGCCATGAGTGTGAAAAAATAAAGGATCATAGCCATAGCTGAGAATTGACTGCTGGTGGATTACTGGTAGGATCAGCATCTGTGGGGAGGCAGTGGCCTGGGGGTGGTCTAGGAGATGAGGCCAGAGCAGGAAGCTACTATTGTGTAGTACTTGGCTTTATTCCATTTCTAGTCAAAAGTGACAGCTTGCAATAGTGGAACCAAGCTGAAACCTAAAAAGTAGAATGAACTACAAGAAAAGGGGAACCAGTAGCTAAAACAGTCATTGTACTTCCTTATTTAGTAGGCTTTTTTAAAATTTGAAGTTGGTACATCATGTTTTAATATTTAGTAATTTTGCTCTGTACTCTGTTTAAGTATGCCTTTATCTCCCACCTGCAGATTTTATATAGGCATAATTTCAAAGTTAGTTATAAATATGCTTACTAAAGTCCCATAAATCCAGGTATGTTGATTTACCCCAAATACATATCTACTGCCATTAAACACGGAGTTCTTCATTTGTAAAAATCGGTTGCAAAACTTGTGTGTTGAAGATGTACCCATGGAGTCCAGGAACATGTTATTTTGACTGAAATTTGGCACAAGTGTGAGCTGTTCTGCAATATTCAGATTAAAAACATTCATAAGTCACAGTCTGCAATAGTTCTCTCCTGGTACCAAATCTGTTATGATCATATGCTGAAAAATCTGCCAGTCTCTTTTTAATTTTTTGTGCCTGCTGTTATGAATTTAAAGTATGTGAAATTATGCTATAGACATCAGATTCCAAATATTCTAAGCCATCACTAGTTACCATTTACAAAGATTTTCTGGTTTCTGCCAGTCAAAATGTATTAATATTATTTATTTATTCCTTCTGCCCAATTGCAGATTCTTGCTAAAGCACAGCCATATTATTTATTTATTTATTTCCCATCACCATCTATCTCCCCCTCCCCTGTACCCTCATAGCCATATTATTTAAAATCTGAAAACTAAAACTTTATTTCCCAGTTTGTTAACATTTTACATTTGTAAAGTTGAACAGTTTCCAAACTATTTTCATGTTCATTATTTTGATTAATTTTTATGTTAGCCTTATGAGGAGAACAGATTGTTTTATTATCTTAGTTTTGTGTAATGCCATCGGGTTATATTAATTTATTTAATTTATACAAGTCTTTGGTAAGTAACTTACAAATAAATGGGTAGCAGAAATAGAAGCTCACTTAAATTAAAAAGGATTGTGGGATATTATAAATATTTAACAGGCAGTGTCATGGACATTCATAGCAGGAAAGTACAGCTAAACCTTATTCAAAATGGAATTAGGAACTAGAAAGTCAGGAACTCGAGTCACATACTCTATTCCTTCTTTTATCCCCTTCCTCAATCTCCTTTCTACACTCAGGTTTCTTCTGCTTACTCATAAGTTTTGCTTCTCATAATACTAGTTTCCATGTGACTTTTGTGTGTCAGTGTTTATTCTCCCACCTACCCCCACCCTTACAAGATCTTTAGGTCTAGTATTTGTGTTTCTTAGTAAAACTAGAGACAGAGTATAGGGGAGGGCGGGAAGAGATTAACCAAAGATCTTATATGCATACATATTCATGCACAGGTGGGGACCCTCGGCCTGGCCTGCACCTTCTTGCAATCCGGGGCTCTTCAGTGGATGTCGGGCTGCTGGTTTTTGCCCAATCCCCACAGGCCAGGCCAAGGGACCCCATCAGTGCACAAATCCATGCACTGGGCCTGTAGTTAAACAATAACTCCCCACTTCTCAATACTCTCTTCTCCGCAGCCCCAGGTAGCTGCTGCTCTACTTTCCTAGTCTGTACTTTCTTTGCCTATTCTAGATACCATATATAAGTAGAATTATATAATAATACTTGTTCTTTTTTTTTTTGGACTGGCTTATTTCACCTATTATGTCTTTAAGTTTCACTTGTGTTATAGCATATCAGAATTTCATTTCTTTTTATGGCTTTATATTTTATTTTATGTATGAATCACTTTTTGTTGATTCATCTATTGATGGACATTTGGGTTGTTTTCACCTCTTAGCTATTATGAATAAGGCTGCTATGAACATTGGTATACAAATACAAGTTTGAGTCTTCCCTTTCAATTCTTTTTTTTATTATTCTTTATTGTTTAAAGTATAACATGAGTCTCCTTTTCCCTCCATTGACCTCTCCCTGGCCTTCCCCACCTCCCAACATGTGCCCCCCACCCCCACCCCCCCACCCCCGATCTGTGACCATTGGTTTTACTCATATACATACATACAAGTACTTTGGTTGATCTCTTATCCCCTCACCCCCTGCCTTCCCTCATAGGTTGGACAGTCTGTTCGATGCTTCTATGACTCTGGTTCTATTTTGGTTCCTTAGTTTATGTTGTTCATTATATTACACAAATGAGTGAGATTTATTTTACTGACTTGTTTATTTCTCCAGTTCCATCCATGTTGTTGCAAATGGTAGAAGTAACTTCTTTTTTACAGCAGTCTAGTATTCCATGTGTAGATGTATCACAGTTTTCTAATCCACTCATCTACTGATGGGCACTTAGGCTGTTTCCAAATCTTAACTATTGTAAATTGTGCTGCTATGAACATAGGGGTGCATATATCCTTTCTGATTGGTGTTTCTGTTTTCTTGGGATATATTCCTAGAAGTGGGATTACTGGGTCAAATGGAAGTTCCATTTTTAATTTTTTTGAGGAAACGCTGTGCTGTTTTCCACAGTTGCCTTTCAATTCTTATGGGCATACATCTGAGAATGCAATTGTTGAAGCATTTGGAAATTTGTGTTTTACTGTTGATGAAGATCCAAAAACTCTTTTTTCTACAGTATCTGTACCATTTTATATTCTCACCAAGAAGGGTTCCGATTTCTCAATATCTAAGAATACTTGTTTTTCATTTTCTTAAGAATAACCATCCTAATGGGTATGAAGTTCTTTGCCCAGTTTTTAGTTGTTTATTTTTATTGTTGAGTTTAGGAGTTTTATCATTCTCTATTTATCAGATAGATGCTTTGCAAATATTTTCTCCCATTTGGGTTTTCTTTTCTCTCTTAATTAAAAAAACAACACTGAATTCTTTACAGTTTAATAGTTTTTTATGTATAAAGTTTTTAAATTTTTATGAAGTTCAATTTACCTATTTTTCTTTTTTTGCATATGCTTATGATATCATAACTGAGAAATTAATACCAACTTCAGCATCATGAAAAATTTCATTTAAGAGTTTCATAGTTTTAGTGCTAGTGTACATTTAAGCTTCTGGCCCAATTTTAATTAATTTCTAATATAGTTATAAGGTAAGAGTCGAACTTAATCTTTTTTCATGTGGATATTCAAATTTCCAACACCATATGTTGAAAATATTTGTCCTTTTCCTGTTGAATATAATCTTGGCACCCCTGTTGAAAATCAATTGACCGTTTATTCTCGAATTTATTTCTAAGCTCTCTATTTTGTTAGTCTATATGTCTGTCCTTATGCTGGTACCACACTCTTCTAATTACTTAGGGTACCACTTTATTTGACTTTTCTACAACTGCATAATTTGTCTAGATGATTGTTAAATCTTAAGATAAATCATATTAAAGTATACAGTTGTTGGAGTGTAACTCTTGTCATATAAATTAATAGGCACAGACCTGCCTTTAGAGAAGATATGTTTTTAAGATTCTAGGAAAAAAGATTCAGAACTATAACATAAAGACATTCATTTATTGCTATGTGCCAGTCACTTTGCTAGATGCTAAGATTTAAAGTCAGATAAAATACTTGAGTCTCTTTCAGATCAGGGGGCGAGACAAAATATAGTTATAGCAACATGCCAAAAGTTCTAAAATAGAGGTATATTCATTGTGTCCTGTACTTTGGAATCAACTAATGCAGTAATACCACATATTTTTGCCTGTTTCCTTTTCTTGGCTTTATTTTTCCTCAGAAAGCATGGGTTTAGCAGATGGGAAAAAGATAAGGAAAGCTAATAGTGTTTCTTAATAGGCATTATCTTTGGATTCTCCAGAGAAACAAAACCATTAAGATGTGTGTGCCTGTTCTAACTGGTTTGGCTCAATGGATAGAGCGTTGGCCTGCGGACTGAAGGGTCCCAGGTTCGATTCCGGTCAAGGGCATGTACCTTGGTTGTGGGCACATCCTCAGTGGGAGGTGTGCAGGAGGCAGCTGATCAATGTTTCTCATCGATGTTTCTAACTCTCTATCCCTCTCCCTTCCTCTCTGTAAAAAATCAATAAAAATATATTAAAAAAAAGATGTATGTGCCTGCCCTAGCTGGTTTGGCTTAGTGGATAGAGTGTTGGCCTGGGGACTAAAGGGCCCATGGTTCAATTCTGGTCAAGGGCACATGCCTGGGTTTCGGGCTCGATCCCCAATAAGGGGCATGCAGGAGGCAACCAATCAATGATTCTCTCTCATCATTGATGTTTCCCCCTCTTTCCCTCTCTTCTCTGAAATCAATAAAATAAATAAATAAATAAAAAATGGGAACACTTACACTGACTCCACTGGGGGTTCTTGTGGAAATCAAATGGGGTGACAAAAGAACTGAGTGTGTCACCTAAGTGACTGTGTAAAGTGTGAGCAATCATTATGTAAAAAAACAAAAACAAAAACAAAAAGATTATGTGTGCCTGCAAGTATTTGTGTCGAGGAAAGGGAGTGGTGCGAGGCTGGGTGGTTTTAAATTACTAATGTAATTTTGGGGGCAGGCAAATGTAAAATCCACAGAGCAGAGAAGCAGTCTGGAAAGTCTGGCAATAGTGTCTGGAGGTCGAATTCTTTTTCTTTGCAGGGCCTCATTCTTTTTCTTGAGTCCTTCAACTGATTGGATGAGGCCCAGGCACATTATGGAGAGTAATCTGCTTTACTCAGTCTACTGATTGAAATGTTAATTACATCTAAAAAATAACTTCACAGCAACATCTAGACTGGTGTTGGACCAGATAAATGGATACCATAGCCTAGCAAAACTGACACACAAAATTAACAGCCATGGGTACTATTGATATTTGATTCTTTGCTTTGTAGTGAATTGTAGGAGGGTAGACATCTCTGGCTTTAGCACATTTAAATGCCTGTAGTCTGCTGCCCAGTCATTATGCTAAGTAAAACCCCCCCACATTTTTAGTGCACCCTTCTCCCCCTTTATTTAGAGATATTGGACTGTAGATTAAGACAATTGAAAGTGGAAGCCTTCAAAGCAGGCTTGTCAAGTCAGCATAGAAAAGAGGCCTCCAGCAGACAGTGGCCTACCAGCTCTTCATCCTCTTTAATCTTGATACTGTGATTTTTCTCCTAGTTGTCCATGACCCTAATTACCTAATCAGGCTAATTCCATATCAATTTTTTTTTCCATATCAAATATTTATATCACTCACACATTCTTTGATATCTTTAGGCCTACTTATTTGATAAAAGTTAATTCTAAATGGGTAATATGTTTCCATCATATTTGCACTTAAATCTACACTAATAAAAGAGAAACATATAAATTGGTGTCACTCCGCTACACCCACCAGCCAATCAGATGAGAATGCAAATTAACCCAACACATATGGCGGTTAATTTGCATACGCAGGCAAGGAGTGAAGACTGAAGAGGCTTGGCTTCTCCGCTGTGGCCTCAGTGGAGAAGCCAAGCCTTGCTGCCGCTGGACCAAAGGCCTGGGTCCCGGGTGCTGGAGGAAAACTGGTGCCGGCAGTCAGGGGAAGGAAGGCCGATTTGCGCAAATCTTCGTGCAACGGGCTTCTAGTAGAGAGAGAGAGAGAGATATGTATATATATATCAAATTTACAAGTAGTGTAAGATATTTTTGTTTTTAAATCCAGTACTTTTCTAGATTTTTTTTGCCTGGGAAATAACATGTTATTGCTCCCAATTAATAAGCTTTCTCCCCTCTGCCATTGATGTAATACCATTTTTGGACATAGAGAATTCTGTATAACAGGGATGAATAAAATAACTGGATGCATAAGGTCTTCTCATGTATATATAATCTTTAGGCTTAATGATCTTTTAGACATTTTTCAGTATGTAAACTATGAAAATGTAGTACATACCTCAAGTACCTCAGAAGGATGAGTTTTTATTTTTTCTCCCACATCCACTCCTGGTTTCAAGGAATTAGGTTCCATCACATACTAACAGTTCCATCCAGTCCTTTATAAAGCCCATTGTTGAGAATTTTTCTTAATGTTTTTATCATATACTAGAGGCCTGGTGCGTGGAATTCGTGCACTGGGGGCGGGGGGTGGTCCCCCAGCTAGGCCTGTGCTCTCTCACAGTGCAGGAGCTCTGCAATATATTGCCCCAAAGAGATAGGCCCCACCCACCCATCTAGGGATCCTCGATGGATTGCCCTAAAGAGGTAGGCCAGAGCCTGGGGTCCCGCCTCCTTGCTGCAGGACCCCCAGGCCTGGCCATGCAGCCAGGCCTCGGGCCCGCGCACACAGCATCAAGTCCCCGCCCACCTGTGCGCACCTGCTGCGAAAGCAGCCTCCTTGTGACTGCATGAGGGCATCACTGCGTGAGGGCGTGACGACCACCCAGGCTATTATTAGTATAGATGTTATGTCAGGCAAACTTGAATCAATTGGTAGCATCTGACTGGCATGTTGTTAGTGTTTTGAAGGACTCACTCGTAAAGCGGAAGGCCCTTCTCTGGCCAAGAGTGTATAGTTAATGATGTTCCCTACCAGTACTGTAAAGAAGAGGGTGAACTACTAATTTGTTTTATTGGTCTTAATCACTCCCAAAGTATCTCTTTGCC
Source organism: Myotis nattereri (assembly GCF_964212035.1). Taxonomy (NCBI): domain Eukaryota; kingdom Metazoa; phylum Chordata; class Mammalia; order Chiroptera; family Vespertilionidae; genus Myotis; species Myotis nattereri. The sequence goes on from NC_138088.1 coordinate 24,858,288, forward strand.
ATTCTGTTTTGTTACATAAATAGGCATAAACATTTGTACTTAAATTTTTATGAATTCAATTTGGATGATGGCACAACTTGGGTAACTCTCTCTGCCTTTTGCCCCAGAACTTTAGGACTTCAGAGTGTCTGATTTAGTATTAATATAATTAAATAGTTTATACAAATTAATCACATTTAAAAATAGAGAAAGGGGTGCTCTGGCGGCTGAAAGCTGGGGCGGAAGTCGGGTCCCTGTTTGGGTTCCCATCCCAGTCCCACTGAGGCGTTGACAAAGGTAGGAGGAAAGTGGTGGTGGACGTGCTCTTGGCCCTTTGCTGCTTTACATTGCAGCCTTATCTTGGCTCAAAATGAACTATATGCTTGGTACTGCCAGCCTCATCGGGCACAACGACAAAAAGCACTTGGTCCTGCTGCAAGATGGAAGGACACTTATAGGCTTTTTGAGAAGCATTGGCCAATTTGGACTTGAAAAAGGAGAGTGACACACCCTTGCAGCAAGTGTCCATTGAAGAAATCCTAGAAGAAGAAAGGATAGAATAGCAGACCAAGCTGGAAGCCGAGAAGCTGAAAGTTCAGGCTCTTAAAGATCAAGGTCTCTCCATTCATGAAGCAGACACTCTTAATGAGTATTCTGATCACCTTACACATGTGACTAGAGACTGTAGAATTTTGAAAAGTTTTTCTTTTGTATTCTTTCACATATGCAACATGAAGAAATCATATGCCTTCTTTTCCCTTTTTAATAACAAAATAATTGCTCAAAGAAATAGCTGGATGGACTTTCACACATCACTGTGGAGCCAGCAACTACTTTTCTATGTTGCTCTTCTCATCCCAAATTAGAGTTTATAGGGGATAGTCTTCATTTGCTTGTAAATAAAATATGAATCTCAAAAACAAAACAGAGAACCGTCATATTCATAAATACACATATATAAAATGTGTTTTAGGAAATACTAGCTCTTTGGGGGTAGGCAAAAGTTGACATCTATTAAAGGTATCAGAATTTGGTAGTAGAACAACCGGCCAACTTGGACCCAGAAGCTGAGTCCAGCTCTGCTGCTTACTGTCTGAAATTTTGAACAAGGCATATAAGCACTTAACAGTTTTTTATTTTTTTAATCTATAAAATTAGGTATGCAATATCTGCCTCACGATAATGTTGACATTGCTTATGAGATAATATATAGGAAAGAACTTTATGCCCTATAAAATTTTATGATAAACAGAAGGATATGGGAGGAGTTCAGGAAATAAATAGGTCTGGTCGGGTAAATCTTAGTTCATATACTTCCAAGTAACCCATTAGAATTAATGTTTTGTAAACCCTGAGCAGATAAATTAGATGTCATTCACAGATTTTAACACCTCACCAGTGAGTCATAACTGGTGAACTTCCTGCCTATTCCTAGTTTTTTTTCCGTATCCTCCAAGGTATCCTCTCCTGTAATACGCTATTTCAACCATTCTTATCAGCACCTTAATTCCTTTACCTCTTTGTCTTTGTCACATCTGCCTTTAAACGTACTGCAATTTATTTTATTTTATTTTATTTTATTTTTATTACGATTTTTAAGTGCTTTTTAGGTGGGGAGGGGTTTGGGGCTGGGGGAGACATTGATGTGAGAGCAAACCATTGATTGGCTGCTTCCTGCACACCCACTATGGGGAATCAAGCCTGCAGCCTCTAGGTGCATGGGACACCCAACCAACTAAGCAACACTGGCCAGGGCTATTTTCTTTTACACCCTAAAAATGCACTCCCCTTTACTGGTAGCCACTATTCACATGTGGCTATTTAAATTAAGTAAAAGTAAATTTGAAAATTCAGTTCCTCAATCACAGCAGCCACATTTCACATACTGAAATAGCTATATGTAGAACAGTGTAGATATATAGGTAACATTTTTGTCAATGCAGAAAATTCTGTTGGAAAGTCTTACCCTTAAATGCTTAACATTGTAAGAGAAAATTACACCCATTTATTTTGGTGTTATTGTATTGTCTCCAGTCTCAATGGAAATATTAGTTGGTATCATTTTATTTTATTTATTTGACTTGAGGAAGAGAGAGAGATTAGTTCCACTTATTTATACATTCATTGATTGCTTCTTGTATGTTCCCTGACGCCCTGCAACCTTGGTTTATTGGGACAATGCTATAATCAACTGAGCCTCCTGTCCTGGGCTAGTTGGCATCATTTTCTATGCTCCTTTCCAGCTTCCATTTCTAAAGGAGTTAATTCCATATTCTCTCTACTCAGTTTCCTCTTTTTCTCTGAGTAGATGACCTTTCTCCTGCAGCTCAGGAAATTGAGATTCAAGCAGGAACCCCCCTAATTTCCTGTCCTTATACCTATTTTTGTATCTTTATTTACCTCCTCTTTTCCTTGTCTCATGTATACCCCTTTTTTCTGTGACTAATTCAATTTTACAGCTATTTATTGGACACCTTCGATGTCCCAGGCAAAAATCCAAGATACGTAAGGTACAACCATGAACAAGACAAAACAAAAAAAATCTGCTTTTACATAGCTTTCCTTCTAGTAAGAAGAGACAGCAATCAAACTATTGTAGTATATTAGAAGACAGTAAGTGCTACAAAGAAAAATAAAATCTGGTTGAAAGTGTTAGCTGGCTCAGAAAAGTGGAAAGACCTTAAAAATGAAAGCATTGAAAGAATGGCAAAGAGACAAGTATATGGAGATTACTAAAAACTGCAGTAAGGTAATAAAGGTGGATAAGTAGGGCTTTGTAAACTGTTCTAAAAACTTTTTTGTTCAGATTAAGATTAGAGAGGAAGCCTGTGGAGGGTTTTGAGCAGAAGAGTGATGTGATAACCCCTTCCCCAATAATTTAAGACATAAAAGGGTAAAAATTTTTAAAAATAAAAATAAATAATATATGAAAGGGTAAAGTGAATTCCCATGTTACCTATATCATCTAGTTTTCACAATTAACAGTGCATGGCCAATATTTCTTTTGTCTTACTATTCTTGTGTATTATTTTAACCCTTTGAGTGCCAACCAATATCCTAGGAACTATGCTAAAATTGCCAAGGCATTTTTCCTGATTTTACAGCAGTTTAGGGAAAAAAATATGAATTGCAAGTAAATGAAGTTACATGTTCAATATCTTCCACAAAATCGTAATCTTCACAGCAAGAATTGACATATTTAGCAATATCATCACTAATAAAAGCAGACTTAGAACTGGACACTGCAGGAGGAGCGTGATCGCGCTCCCCAGCACTCTAGGGTTTAAAGCAAATCCCACGAATTATTTCATCCCTAGATGTTTCTCTATATGTTTGCATATGTGCATACATTTTAAAAGTATTAGAATTGACTTATGTAGTCAATTCTAATTATTCACAGTAGTCATATTCTAAAAAGTTGAAAGTTCTCAACAACTTTAGGAATGAAAGAATTAGAATGTCATATGTTTACTAATTGCTTTGTCCTGCATTAAGCAACTAGCAGACTTAGAATAACAGCACTAACATTTCCACCAACAGTGTAGTTGCTGAAAACAGTCTAAATTTTTTGTGGCAGGTTTTTTTTTATATTTGTTTGTTTTTCTTTAGGATAGGTTCCTAGTGGCTTAGACTCATTCGATTTTTTTGTTTTAGTCTTGGTTTTTCCCTCTTTTTCTTGTTTTTTAAAAGGCTTATCCTTGTCCTTGTGGTCTGGAATCCATCTTCACAGATACCTTGCTCCATTTACCAAATTTTAATTGTATTGTTTGTTGTTTCCTTTTGTTATGTAAATTACCACAATTGCATTCTAAAATTTAAAAGGTTATCTCATTACATCCATTTATTCCCTTTCTTCACTTTTTAATCTTCCATTGCCATATTTATTAAAAGTATTATCTGAACTTTTATATTTCTGTTTTCTTAGCTCCCAATAATATCTTCAGTTATTGCAGGTTGGCTTCTGCCTCACTTCCAGTTTTGGAAATTCTTTATTCTTATTGCTTCTACTTTCTATTCAGGTTTCCCTTCTATTTATCAACCCTCTTTTGCTAGCTGTTGCCTCTCTCTAGTTTTAATGTTGGGTAGTTTTTCAGAGTCTTTTTATCTTCATTTTATAATTCATCCTAAGCAATGTTATATTTCCAATGTTCTTACTATCACTTAAAACTCTGTCTTCTGAATCTAAAACTCTAGTCCAGACCTCCCTGCTGTACTATTATTCATTTAACAGCTATCAGTGTGCTAGGCACTGTTCAAAATTTCCTGCCTCACTGGAGCTTAAATTCTATAGGAGGCACAGTAGATAATAAATATAATAAGTAAATGATACAGTATAATAGACAGTTTAATTACTGCTAAGACAAAAGGGAATAGTAAAGCAAGGTAAGACCAACTAGAAATAGAGAGGGGAGAGGCAGGTTAGAGTATTAAATAGAGTGGTCACAGTAGATGGCATTGAGAAGGCATATCCTACATAAAAATTTATTTAATCTGAATTGCATTGATTTGTGTGTGAGTGTATTCCTACAGGCTGTAAAATCCTCAAGGACAGAAACTCTTATATGTAGTGCCAGCCTCTTGGCACAGTAATAGCCATCTGGTGTTCAAAATTTGTTGAATGAAATATCGTCCTAATATAGCCCTGGCCTGTTTGCTCAGTTGGTTGAATTTTGCCCCCATGTACCGAAGGGTTGCCAGTCCAATCCCCAGTTGGGGCGTGTGCGGAAGGCAGCCAATTGGTGTTTCTCTCTTTTCCTCTCCCTCTCTCTCTAAAATCAATAAAAACATCTTTAAAAAGAAATGTAGTCCTATTGTACTTTACCTGTACAAGTGCCTCTTAGTCCCATACACAAAGACTACTTCAGACATAATTTCAACAAGCTATTGAATCTGGTTTCCTCGACAACATATGAGAAGCCAAAAGGAGAATTTTTTAAAGTGTGATGATGTTATATTGGGCGCTTGACAGCACAAGAGGTTACAAAAGAAACTAAAAATAGTTCAGACTCAAACTTTGTCTTTCTGGGATAGTTTGGTATAGAGGCAGCAACATTTGACATTTATCAGTAATTATGATTGTATCATAATATAGTGATCAATGATAACCATGTGTATAGATGAAAAGCTTAAATTGTGTTTAATATCTTATTTAATGAAGGAACTCTAGACATGTTTTTATTCAGAGTTGCTAGAATTTTATAAATTTCACTTCTAGAAGTTATCTTTAAAAACTTTTTGTAGCCCACCCAGTGTGGCTCAGTGGTTGAGTTCGACATGAACCAGGACGTCACAGTTTGATTCACGGGCAGGGCACATACCTGTGGGTTGCAGGCTTGATCCCCAGTGTGAGGCGTGCAGGAGGCAGCCGATCAATGATTCTCTTTCATCATTGATGTTTCTATCTCTCCCTCTCCCTTTTTCTCCAAAATCAATAAAAATATATTCTTAAAAAACTTTTTATAGGCCAAAAGTATAATAAGTATTTATTTTATCTCTTTCAGTTTATGTTCTCTTCCCTTTTTTTCAATTAAATGTTCTAGGATGGGCACTGATCTCTTTTCTCTTAGATTGTCCAAAAACAAAAACCAAAAAAAAATGACAGCAGCCAATACAACATTAGCCTTCCGATGTGAATGAATCAAAATTATACCCTTTTTTTTCCAGATTGGCAAAATATAATAATTTTTGGTGTGCCACGGAATTTTAGTAATTTATGTGCCATGAGATGAAAAAGGTTGAAAATCGCTGTTCTAGATAAGTTAAACTTATTAGGAATAGCAAAACAATGACTAAATAATTGTGAAGTACATGGTTCCTACTATCTTAACAGTACTAGGTAATTAAGTTGTTCCTGTATTATGATACTTTGGAGTTGTAATTTTAACTCCCTCCTTTTTTATGAATAATTTCATGCATTTCTCATGTATTTGCACTTGCTCTGCATAGACCCCAATGAAGGGAACAGATAGTCTGAAATAGGGATCATGTGATAAAAGACTAATAATAATAAGTAAGTCACTTGGCAGGTCCAAGTCTATCAAGTTATGGGACTTATTGATTATTTCAGTTTGCATTAGATTGTAGTAATTCTTTCTGAGGAGAGAGAACTTTGGTATAATAGTTCAAGTTTATAGGCTATGATAATACACTGAAAATATCAGCCTCCAAAGTATTTGGTGTGTTAGTCATTTTAAAATTATATCCTTTGCATTTTATATATATGTTTCTTAACAGTATTTTTTTAAAATATATTTTTATTGATTTCAGAGAGGAAGGGAGAAGGGAGAGAGCGAGAGAAACATCAATGATGAGAGAGAATCATGGTTCGGCTGTCCTCCTACATACCCTCTACTGGGGATCAAGCCCAAAACCTGGGCATATGCCCTTGATCAGAATTGAACCCGGGACCCTTCAGCCACAGGCTGACCTTTATCCACTGAGCCAAACCAGCTTGGGCTACATCTTATATTTTTAAGATAATTTTTAAAAATAGATGTTAACTCTTATAATCAGAATAGTTTGTGACACAATTATATGTATACTCTAGTCTAGCTTTTATGTGTTCCTACCTAGGATTTTTTTAAAAATATATTTTATTGATTTTTTACAGAGAGGAAGGGAGAGGGATAGAGAGTTAGAAACATCGATGAGAGAGAAACATCCATCAGCTGCCTCCTGCACACTCCCTACTGGGTATGTGCCTGCAACCAAGGTACATGCCCTTGACTGGAATCAAACCTGGGACCTTTGAGTCCGCAGGCCGACACTCTGTCTGTCCACTGAGCCAAACCAGTTAGGGCTCTAGGAATTATTTTTAGTAGAGTACTTTCCAAAAATGTGTAATCATATAATTTTATTTCTTAGGTTGAGCTCCTCCCCCCAGCAGAGGGGAACTAAAGGTAGGGTGGGACTGCCATAGGTGGAGTGTTCCTCCAGGGCAAGGGAGTTGTTTCTTTGTTTTATTTTTTTTAAACTTTGGCTGTTCTGAAAGAATATTTTCAGTTGCTTCTTTAGAAAACATTAAACAGTTACCAGGCCTTCCTGAGTTTGTTCAGTGTTAAGTTTGAGGAAGCTGCAGTTAGTAAATTGTGGTTAGCAGATGTTATAAGCAGGTGACTCAGTAGGTTGAACTCATGATGACTCAACTCTGTAAAAATCATGCTGATAAATAACTTGAAAGAAAAATTGCCTTCCAGACTTTTGAACTGCCATAAAAATTCAAAACTATTATTAAAGTTATCACAAAGAATATTGACATGTGGCTTTAGAAGGAAACATGTTTTCCTTCAAGTGGTTTTAAAAGTTTTACTCTATTGTTTTGATTTTTGCTCTGTGGTAATTGAAAGAAGACCTACCAATGACACTAAGCAAGTTGTGTATTAAAAATGAAATTGCCGAAACCGGTTTGGCTCAGTGGATAGAGAGTCGGCCTGCGGACTGAAAGGTCCCAGGTTCAATTCTGGTCAAGGGCATGTACCTGGGTTGCGGGCACATCCCCAGTGGGAGATGTGCGGGAGGCTGCTGATCGATGTTTCTCTCTCATCGATGTTTCTAACTCTCTCTCTCCCTTCCTCTCTGTAAAAAATCAATAAAATATATTTAAAAAATAAATAAATAAATAAAATCTGCTTAACTTTTTAATGTAACCTTGATTATAAATGAACAAATAAAGCAAAATTTGTAGTCTTATGGTTTGATGTAATAGGGCATGTATATTAATATAGGATATTCTATTCTAAAATTCTTTTAGATAATTTGGTAACTTAATTATATCTGATAAATTATTACAATCTGTTGTCTTATAATATCCATTCCAAATCTTGGAATACCATATTCCTGTGAACTTGTTTTAATTCCATAACATCATTTTCTATATTTTTTTAAATATATTTCTTTATTGATTTCAGAGAGGAAGAGAGAAGGAGAGAGAGATGGAAACATCAATGATGAGAGAGAATCATTGATCTGCTGCCTCCTGCACGCCCCCCACTGGGGATCAAGCCCGCAACCCAGGCCTGTACCCTTGGCCGGAATCGAACCTGGGACCCCTCAGTCCACAGGCTGATGCTCTATCCACTGAGCCAAGTCGGCTAGGGCTCATTTTTTATATTTTAAAATAACAAAATAATTTGGTAATTGGGCTTCCTTTCACTTTGTGTCATATTACTAGCATCATAAGTAAATTATTGAATACTCAGCAAAGAGTATTCAAAATTTTGATACTGCAAGTACATTGATTGGTAAAAGGTATGTGGAAAGGGTTTTGATAGTAGGCAGATGCTTGCTGCTTTGCCTCCCTTCCATCCATGTAATGTAATTGAGGGTAAATTACATAATCTTTGACTGTTTACTCATCTGTAAATTGGAAAGAATAAAATCAAAGTAGGGTTCTTAGAATTAAGTGAGGTTAACATTTGTGAAAGTGCTTTAGATATTTTTTAAATTAAACAGAAAATAAACTTTGAATATTTGTCCATGATCAACAGATATAAATTTACCGCTTTCATAATTTCTCATGCTGTAAGTTAATATAACCATTTCTCTTTTAGTTATTAATGATATAAATAATAGCAAGTAATACCAAGTGGAAGTTTAAAGGAGAGATTCCTTAAATATTTGGATGGATATATGACGGCCAGTTGCTTACAGTGGCAATAAGCTTCAAGGTAGAATTCTGAGGATGATGGAATACTTATCTGTAATATTCTGGGATCAAGCTACCAGGATTTAGCTATAGTGATTATGAAATGAATTAACATTATTTTCCAATTTTTATTTTTTTATCTTCACCCGAGGATTTTTTTTTTATTTGAGAAAAGGGAAGAGGAGAGAATCTTTTTTTTTTCAAAATATATTTTTATTGATTTCAGAGAGGAAGGGAGAAGGGAGTAAGAGATAGAAACATCAGCCCTAACTGGTTTCGCTCAGTGGATAGAGCGTCGGCCTGTGGACTCAAGGGTCCCAGGTTCGATTCTGGTCAAGGGCATGTACCTTGGCTGCGGGCACATCCCCAGTAGGGGGTGTGCAGGAGGCAGCTCATCAATGTTTCTCTCTCATTGATGTTTCTAACTCTCTATCCCTCTCCCTTCCTCTCTGTAAAAAATCAATAAAATATATTTTAAAAAAAAAAAGAGAGAGAGAGAGAGAATAGAAACATCAGTGGTAAGAGAGAATCCTTGATCGGCGATCAAGCCCACAACCTGGGCATGTGCCCTAACAGGAATCAAACTGTGAACTCCTGGTTCATAGGTTGATGCTCAACCACTGAGCCATGCTGGCCAGGTGAGAAACATTTTTTAACATTCATGTGCTTCATAAACTTGCTTTTCTAAAACTGGGAGCCATGAAATATGGTAAATAAAACAATTTAGAAAGATTGGTAGATTATTTTAATCAGGAAAACGTGAGAAAGGTGATATTATTTTAGAACAGCGATTTTCAACCAGTGCTGCAAGAATTTTTAAAACATGCCGTACCTGACAATTTTTAGGGGCACTGACTCTTTTCTCTTAGTTTAAAAAAAAAAAAAATTGACAGCAGCCAACACACCAACACAACAATTACTGTCTGGTGTGAATTAATCAAAATTATTTTTTTTTTTTGCCAAATTGGCAAAAAATTCAATTTTTTGGTGTGCTGAAGAATTTTAGTAATTTATGTATGCCACGAGATGAAAAAAGTTGAAAAGCTCTGTTCTAGAAGGTTGCTTTCAATTTATAGTAATATATTGACAAATTGATTAAGAAGACTGTGACAAAAAGACTTTAAAGGAAACTGTAAAAGTTAAGTCCATAAGATAAATAAATAAGGAAAACATATAAGTAAAAAGTCTTCTCCTTGCCCTAGCCGGTTTAGCTCAGTGTATAGAGCAGGGGTGGGCAAACTTTTTGACTCGAGGGCCACAATGGGTTCTTAAACTGGACTGGAGGGCCGGACAAAAGCATGGATGGAGTGTTTGTGTGAACTAATATAAATTCAAAGTAAACATCATTACATAAAAGGGTACAGTCTTGGGCCAGATCCGGCCTGTGGGCCGTAGTTTGCCCAAGGCTGATGTAAAGTGTAGGCCTGTGTCCAACCAAAGGGTCCTGATTTCCATTCTGGCCAAGGACACTGTACCTTGGTTGCAGGCTCCTCCCCAGCCAGGACCCTAGTCAGTGGCCTGGTCAGGGCGCCTGCAGGAGGCAACGTATTGATGTGTTTCTCTCACATTGATGTTTCTCTCTCCCTTTCCCTCTTTCACTCTCCTTGAAAATTGATGAAAAGAATATCCTCGGGTGAGAATTAACAGCAACAACAAATTCTATCTCCTTGTTCTACTTGTTTGTAATCCAAAGCATAGTCCCCACCTCAAGATTTACTTCTGCCTTTAGATTCACTGCTGACCTCAGGCTTGCTCACTGATTTCTACAGCTAGTCAATGCCTTTGATTCTGTTTTGCAAGAACTTGCTAAGGCTACCCAGGCTATTTGTAACAGATCATTGCTTCTAAAGCTTGCTTTTTAAAAAGTGAGGCTTAATTGCTATTGAAGTCAGTTTTGTTTTTATTTTAAATTACACAAATTAAGCATTGCAGTGAGTAAATGAATCGTATGTTTCAGCTTAATTCTGATTCATGTACATTAAAATCTTGCAGGTTTTTTATTTTTTCAGCGTTAATACATAAAATCTATAACACTCTTGACTCTAAAATATTGATGTTTGTTTTATATGCAGGGAATCTAGTAGTTCTAAATAATTATAATAATTTAAAATTCTGCCTAAAACTTAAAATTTTAGCAATTATGTAAATCTGGAAAATTTTAGGTTTTATCATAGATTGTGTTAGGAAGAAAGAATGAGGGTATCCAAAACTGACTATACTAGTAGATTCAAAACTATGTTAGAAACATTTTAGAAATAACTATAGCCTTAATTTTATGTAGCAGAAAATACCAGGTAAAATGTTTGAAATATATTGATCATTTCTCCCATAGTACATAAAGACAATTTTGTGGTAGGATGTGGTGTGACACTTCCTTTCTCTTTAACCCTAATCTTTTTCAAAGTGTCATATAAGCTATATTTGTCTCCCTGATTGGGTCTTCCCCTACACTGTTCTTGGGGGTTTTGTTATTTTTTTTTAATCTTCACTTGAGGCACAGCTAAAGTTCTATATTAGTCAGTTGCATTCTGTGAAAGATAATGAATAAATAGCATTTTTTAAAGCTATGATTTTTGTGTTTTATTTAAATATATTTTTATTGATTTCAGAGAGGAAGGGAGAAGGAGATAGATAGAAACTATCAGTGATGAGGGAGAATCATTGATCGGCCTCCTAGCACACCCGCTACTGGAGATTGAGCCAAAAACCTGGGTATGTGCCCTGACTGGGAATCGAACTGTGAACTTCTGGTTCATAGGTCAACACTCATCCATTGAGCCAAATCAGCCAGGCTATTTATAGCATTTTTAATTTACAGATCCTTAGTTTCTCATGTCTGTGAGTCTGCCTGCCTTGTATCTAATTTTTAGCACTTTCACAGAATTGTTCAGGTCAATAAAAAAGGGGGAAGGGAGCATTCATTTGGCTCTTCGTTAGCATTAGCAACTCTTACAATCTGTCTTTTTTTTGAGTCTCTTTAAAAAGCTCACAAAGGGAATGATGACTACAGTTAACAGAAGTACCTATAACTTTCAGAGCACTATACAATAGAGGAGGACTTCAGTAACAATATGACTATCATAACCAGGCAATGTATTGGGATAATTTTCATGGGTTTTAATTTAGTAATTCTTGTCATCCAGTATTAGGCATAATTCAGAATTGGATGTTTTAAGGAAAGTGCTTGTGGTATTTTTTTAAATCTTATAAAAACATTAAGATGGAAAGAGGCAGATAGTAACTCTGCTTTATAGATGAGGGGAAATTGATACACAGTAATTTGAACTTATATAAGGTCATTTCAGGAAATGGAGTTAATTATTAGTTTTTAATGGTATGCTTTTTGTGCTAGAAAATGAATGGATCATTTTTGAAAGGATAGTGGTATGGTGTCTTACTTTTGGAAATTCAGCCTATTATTTTAACCTGTTGAATAAATAAAATATACATAAATGTTGAGCAAGTAAATTTTATATTCCTGTATCTTAAGTTGTAAATTTTCAATACAGGGTAACTGATGTTATACCTGTCTACAGAATATGGCTGTGCTGTTTTAATAGCAGTTTATATCCCATTTCCCCCCAAAATATAAAGGCTTGGGAGCAATAGGCCATAGTAAACTTTGTATAAAGTCAGCAGTGACATCCAAGTGATTGTGTGGTTTTCTAGATGAGTACCCATTTTCTTCTTGCCAGTTAAACATCTAGAATAACAGTGACAAGAGCTATTGTAATAAAGGGAGAAGACTTGAGTCTACAGATACCTAAAAGCAGAATTCAAATGTTTGAATGACTAGACTATCAGCTTAGGAAAGCGATTAGGTTTGTGTTTGACTCTAAGGAGGAGTTAAGCTTGGATCTGTGTATGGAAGTTAAAGTAAGAAAGATTTTAAAAGAACTTGATAGCTGTCAGGGCTGTCTGGAAATAGTAATAGATTTCCTTGGGAAACAGAAAGTTTCCTGTGTTTTGTCTGTCATAGATCAGTCTATCACCTGGTGTGTATCAAGAGGATTCAAGCCTGAACTTTCTATGGTATTTTCTATTCTTAGAATGATGTTAACTAAGTGTGCAAAAGGGATTGCTAAAAAGCTTTTTTTACAAAAGGGAAGACTAGTCATGGACAATTATTTTTTTCAAAATGACACATTTATCTACCTTTTTGTGTGACACTTTTCACTGTAGTATTTCCTTTTGCTTTAAAGTAGCACTTTTGTATCTTTTCCAAGGAACATAGCTGATAACTTTAAAGGCCTTTACTTCACCTGTAGTGTTCACTAGGTACAAAGAAATCACATTATCTACCACAGTATTACTCAAAAAATTCAAAGTAATCCCTAAAAGCAGTGATGACATGAGAAGGAAAAGTTTTACTTAGAAAAACTTAAAGCAGAAGAGTGAAGTATGACCTACCTGCTTGATTAGGGATTCATCTTTTGTACTCTTCAGCCACTTTCGGCTCTTCCAAATTGCCAAATTATTTTTATTCATCAGATACAACTATCTTCATTTAGCTGCTTCTATTCACTGGTTTCCATAATCTGCCATTCCATTTTTAAAAAGGCCGCCAATTGACAGTGCTGCTTTGTTGTTCTTCCCAGCTGTACCCTAGGGCTCCTGTTGCTGATCTCAAATGGAGGAGCAGCAGAGGTGCTTTGAGAGAGAGAGAACAGAATGTCAGAGAGTCCAGCAGGGTACCAACAGTTTGTGGGCAACAACGTGACTGTGTGATTCACATCTCTAATGAGAGAACTTGTTATTTCTGTCTAGATCCACCTTGTTATAAGGATAATATCATCAATAACGTAATTTTAATTGCCTGGATGCTTTGACGCTGGCTTGAAAACTTTTAGCATTGAGTTACTGGTCAGCTGTATTTGAGTAGAACAAAACTAATAACATTTAAATCAAGATACTAGATAATGACTTGTCATTTAAAGCTAATGTTTTAGGCATTATGGGAAGAATGATAACTCAACTATGTATATTTATATTGTCACTAAAATATTCAGCTGGATTCTTTTGCTGACAACCTTAAATGACCTGGTGCTGGTTCATTTGTATATTGTTTCTAACAGTGAAACCCTTTAAAAAGATGACTTGTATAAGGCCATACTTGAAGTTAAAAACAGATGAATAGATTTCAGATTTTGCCTTTAGGACATGACATGGTTGTCAAGGAGCAAATTTTACCATGGATTAATTTATTTTGGTGTTCTGTTATTATTTAATTACTAATGATTTATTACTTAAGAACTTGTGTTTTTTCATACATTTAAATCAAGGAATTTTTATTCCATCTTTAGAACATGTAGGAGGGAAATTTGGTAACATAAATATTATAAGAGCATAACATGGACCTTCCTTTTAATCTGTAATTCTAGGAGGACATAGACAGCCTAAACCCAGTTCTCAGGGACAATCCACAACTTCAGGAAGAAGTGAAAATTTGGGTAAAGGAACAAAAGGTTCAGGAGATTTTTATGCAAGGTAACTGTTTTAAAGTTTTCTCTGTGTGGAAGTTTTGTTTTATTATTATTTTTTTAAAAATATTTTTATTGATTTCAGAGAGGAAGGGATAGGGAGAGAGAGGTAGAAACATCAATGATGAGAGAGAATCCTGGATCAGTTGCCCCCTACACGCTCCTCCCTAGGGATCAAGCCTGTGCAACCTGGCCATGTTCCCTGACTGGGAATCGAACTGATGACCTGGTTCACAGGTCAACGCTCAACCACTGAGCCACGCCGGCTGGGTTTGTTTTGTTTTTAAACTGAACATTTTCTCATGTTAGGTTTTGGTTGTTTCAGTTATGTGCAATATAAATAGAAAGCCCAGTCTAATATTTTGAGTTATATACAGTCCAGGAAAAATAATAGCAAAATCATAATAATTTTAATAGAAAGTTGATAATTTCACCAATTAACCAATTTGAGATAGCTGCCTGGCATGAAATTATCGCCACACAGATGTTTTGTTGATAGGAAAAATTTCCATATTTACAGAATGCTTTAGGTGTGTCCTTCCTGGAAAAGGAAGCATTGTTTGCAGTAGAGGGTTGCCCAAAGCCACAATTGATTTCCTTTGAAGAATGCTGTTGGTATCTGATAAAAGTGGTCTATTTCAGTTTGCCTTCCTCAGTGATTACTACAACACTAGTCTTAGTTTTTTCTTTCTTTTTTTTCCCCCTAGAAACAAGTTTGTCTACAACATGTGACTTTTAAATCAGTGGGGTTTTATAATTCTTAGTGATTTCTTTTTCTGTCAGTAATATCATTATGTAAATGTAAAGCTTTTTGTATAATTAAATTAAAATAGGGACAATGTGACATGAAGTATTGATATTAGGTCTAATTTTTATAAAAAGGAATTTTGTGGTCAAATTTCCATATTTATCTCAGTTATCAACTTCAATGCCATTTAAGTATTAAGAGAGATAATCCCAAAGTTGTGGCTGTTTTGCTTTGTGTAGGTATGGCAACAGATCATCTGCTTACTAAATTCTTAAGCTAAATACTTTTTAAACTTTTAATATGAGTAATTTGAAACATAAACAGTATTATAATATTTCAGTGAACTTCTATGTTCTTATATCCAAGCCCCAGGAATTATAAAACCATGTCAGATTCTGTCACATCCATACTCCTGTTTACTTTTATAAAATTTCAGACATCACCACATCCTATCTGTTTTTAAAGACATCACATCATTATTATATTGGGGAAAGAAGCTTCCTTAATATCAAGTACTGAATACTTGGGTTAAAATTTTCATTCATCTCATAAATGTCTTAAATTATTTTTAACAGGATTGATTGAAAATCAGGCGATCAAAAAAAGTCCACAAATTGATTGGTTGTTATGTCCTGTCTTACCTTTTTTCTTCTAAGTTATTCAATGGAGAAACCAGGTTAATATTTTTTAATAACCTTTCTTTCTTATCATGTTCTTAGAGGTGAAAATATTAAGGCAGTGCCCTGGCCAGTGCGGCTTAGTTGTTTGAGCCTTATCCCTTGCACCAAAAGATTGCTGGTTTGATTCCTGGTCAGGGCACTAATACAGGTCAATGCTTCTCTCTCACATTGATGATTCCCTCTCTCCCCCTTCCTCTTGCTCATAAATCAATTTTTAAAACATAATATTTATAAAAAATAAAAAGTGAGGCTAACTTAAAATTGTTTGGTTGTGGGAACAAGTAGTTAAGATGATGTGCTAATGGGAATTGAAAATTGGTCATTATTTAGAGTTATTCTAAAGTACACTGGTACCTGTGAATTGGAGAAATTTTTCTCTCCATTATACAGGTTCAGGATGAAGCAAAGGTAGGTTTGTCCATAAGGAAAATAATACAATTTATACTAATAATAGCCTAGGTGGCGTCATGCCCTCACACTGGCACAAGGTGGCCGCACGCACAGCGTAGCCTGGCGGCCACTCTGTGCAATGAGGCCTGGGAGTCCCGCGGCTCTGCGTGGCACGGAGGAGCCTGGTCCTGGCATCTCCGCTGCCTTGCGCGGAGGAGATGGGTTGCAGCAGGGGAGGGCAGTTGTGGGCGATCAGGCCGGCAGGGGAGGGCAGTTGTGGGTCATCAGGCCAGCAGAGGGGGGCAGTTGGGGGCCATGAGGCCGGCAGGGGAGCAGTTAGGCATCGATCAGGCTGTGAGGGGAGTGGTTAGGGGGCAATCAGGCTGGCAGGCAAAAGCAGTTAGGGGCAATCAGGCAGGCAGGCAGTTAGGCGAGCGGTTAGGAGCTAGCGGTCCCAGATTGTGAGAGGGGTGTCCTACTGCCCGTCACATGGTGGGATCAGGCCTAAACCGGCAGTCGGACATCCCTCAAGGGGTCCCAGATTGGAGAGGGTGCAGGCTGGGCTGAGGGACAAGCGCCCCCTCCCCCCGCACAAATTTTGTGCACTGGGCCTCTAGTAATTAATAAATAACAATTTGGATTTCATATGCTCAAAATATAACCTACTTTTGCCCCACCCTGTATATTCTGTGGATTGACTTGTTTTAATAGGCCTACTTATATATAGACATGGTATATCTATATGTAGATAACCTTTTTAAGAAGTGAATTTAATCCAAAAGTATGCCATATTTCTTTATAGAGCATTTTAGTGCCATATTTATAAATTCACTAGACAATCTCTACATGTTTTAAGATTTTTGGCACGTTTTCCTAGCTATCACAGAGAAATCAAAATTTATAGTTTCTTATAGTAAAGTGTGGTAACTAGGAGACTGAGGCAACAAGTTCCACATTACCCTTTCCATTTTAGCCTTGTAGTTAATGTACCCCAACCTTGTTAAGTAGCTTTGTAACCTTACTACTTTCTAGACCACTATAATTTTAGATTTTGTACAATCCTCTTATTAACTTATGATCCCAGAGACATTCTTTCTGACTTAGTTACTTTATTTCCATTGAGTTAGAAAGTATTTGTGTCTAGGAGAGTGTGTTTAATAACTTGATAATGATCTGTCTTTTATATATACTTACTTATATCCAAGTGAGTATTACCCATTTGTGTCATAACTCATGTTTTTCCTAAAAGATAGTTTTTAAATGAAAATGTCTCCATTTAAGATATCCCTATTTCTTGGGTTATTCTTTATTTTTATTTGTGTTTTTTTGGGTTTTTTTGTTTTTGGTTTTTTTAGGTCCTTATTCCTTAAATGGATACAGAGTGAGAGTATATAGACAAGACTCTGCCACCCAGTGGTTTACTGGCATAATTACTCATCATGATCTCTTCACTCGCACCATGATCGTTATGAATGATCAGGTAAATAGTACAACTAATATTTTTGGAAACAGATATATACAATTCAAATTTTCATTGTTCCCCAAAAATGGATCAATAGGCTGACACTATGTAATTTTCATCTGTTATTTTAGTCATATAATCCCAATAAGTTTAAATATATTGATGTTACATAGAGGTCTCTTCAGGTCACAGGGAGATAATGATGCCAAATTTATTTCAACACTGATAAAATCAGTCTGTTAAATAGAGAAATCAGACTCTTTTAATTGATTAGTGTGGGGTGTTTTTTAATGCTTAGTTCAGCAGAATATTTTGTAAAGTCAGCTTTCCCGTCTCTCCAGGAATAAAAATATTTCCCAAATGTTTTCTCTTCCGTTATGAAAACTTTTAATATATGCTGTAGTTCTTTTCACATGAAATTTCAGAGTTGGTATGCTCCCTTAAGTTTTATGGTGCGTATTAAGGATACAAATTTCAAATGGAATTTTTAAATAGCAGTCTGCTGAAGAATCTCAGAGGAGAAGGCTAGAGTGGTTGGGAAGAGATCAACCAAAGAACTTGTATGCATATATGAATAACCCATGGACACAGACAATAAAGTTGTGAAGAAGGAGGAGTGGAGGGGAGAGAGGGGCGGGATTTAGAAGGGGTCAGTGCGGGGCGGGGGGGGGGGAAGGGAACATATGTAATACTTTCAACAATAAATATTTTAAATAAGTAAATAGCAGTCTGAAAGTCTTAATTTCAGATCTTTTAAAGCTGTAGTTTGTTTTCTTGAAAAAAATAGATATTTACACCATCTTAGCTGTATGAGTTGTAGAGGGTAACTGAATTAATGAGAGCCCCTTTATAAACAATTTGAATGCTTTGGTTAAAATTTTGTGAAAATACTATTATTTAAATGGTATTTTTTTCCTGTAAAGGTGATGAACTTGCACCTCTCAGTGAAGAACAAAATTGCCTTTAGGTTTTTTTAAAAATTATTTCTTTAACCTATCTTTTAAATTTATATTTACTTATTTATTTACACTTTTGTCCTTTTCCTCTAAGCTCTATCTTCTTAGTTTTATTTTATACCTTTTTTTTAAAATTATTTTATGACTTGGCATCATACTCATTTGTTTTTCAAGGTGTACCTGCAATAGATATATTTGTTTTTTTAATTCTTGGCTAGCAGATACAATAGTAGATCTCAGAAGAAGGTTGAAATAATTTTCTCTGTGATGATTAAAATTAGCTTATTGTAAATATAGCAGTATCTTATAAATTAAGAATTCCAAACTGATTTCTAGACATTTCTACTCATTGACGAATGTGCCTAAATAACACATCTATCTGACTGGATTTAATTTTTGTTCTTTTTTTGTGTCATGGATTAGGTACTAGAACCACAGAATGTCGATCCTTCTATGGTTCAAATGACCTTTCTAGATGATGTTGTTCACTCTTTGTTAAAAGGTGAAAATATTGGCATTACATCACGACGAAGGTCTCGTGCTAGTCAAAATAGCAACGCTGTTCACGTATGTATGTTGTTAGTTCTGGATTATTGTAAAAAAATTTTCCCTTAGATTACTTAGGATCAGGTAGTAAACAAGTCATTGTTAATTGGTGTATTTTTTTTTTTTTAGGGTCATTATACACGTGCCCAGGCAAATAGTCCCAGACCAACAATGAACTCGCAAGCTGCTGTACCAAAACAAAATACACACCAGCAACAAAGAAATATTCGTTCAAATAAGAGGAAGGGCTCAGATAGCAGCATACCAGATGAAGAGAAGATGAAGGAGGAAAAATATGATTATATAGGGCGAGGAGGTAGGAGGACCTGCTTTTGGGGGGGGGGGGGGGAGGGTGCGGGATGAGAACAAATAAAAATACATTTAAAGTATACTTATTTAATATCAGTATAAAAAATAAAACCTCTTTTTTTTAATCTTGCAGAAAATCCTAAAGGTAAAAACAAACAGTTGGTGAACAAAAGAAGGAAACCTGAGGAGGATGAAAAGAAGCTAAATATGAAAAGACTACGAACCGACAATGTTTCAGACTTTTCTGAAAACAGTGACTCAGAAAATTCAAATAAGAGGATAATAAATAATTCCTTAGAGCAGAAACCAGAGAATGAGTTGAAAAATAAAAACACTTCGAAGATAAATGGAGAAGAAGGAAAATTCCAAAATAATGAGAAAACAGGAGAGGAGACACTCATAGATAGCCAGCCTCCCTGGGATCAAATACAAGGAGATAAAAAACATGAAGAAGTGGAGAAGCAGAAGTTTGTTGACTCTCAGCTTCAAGAAAAAATGATTATCCATTCATCAGAACAGACCACACTTTCTGATCATAATCCTAATGATTTACTTCTTCAGGAAAATACGGAAAAAATACATACAGTGGAATTGCCAAAGGAGCAGTTTGTATCCAGACCATCCACACCAAAATGTGTTATTGATATTACAAATGACACTAATTCTGAAAAGGTGATTCAGGAAAATTCAAATACCTTTGGCCTTCAGACACTTCAGAAAATGGATTCTAATGTTAGTGATTCAAAACATTCTATTGTAAATGCAAAATATTTGGAAGCATCAAAACAAGATTCTGACCATAGCTGGATCAGTGATATAGTTAAAGTAGATTTAACCCAATCAAATGTTAAGAATGCTCCTTTAGGAAATGATCATTTGAATATGGAAAAAGAAAAAAATCAGTATGCCTCTTACACGTCTTCTGTAAGTTCAGGTTCTGTGATGGATGATAAGCTGCGTAAGCGAAGTCCGCCTCCAGAGATTATAAAATCTAAACTTAATGCTTCAGTAGATGGTCACAAGACAAAATCCAATCCCTCTCCTGAAGTTGTTAAACCTAAAATTACCCATTCTCCTGATTCTGTTAAGTCTAAGGCTACTTATGTCAACAGCCATACCACTGGTGAAAGAAGACTGGCAAATAAGATAGAACATGAGTTATCAAGATGCAGTTTTCATCCAGTTCCTACTCGAGGCAGTACATTGGAAACTACGAAGAGCCCTCTTATTATTGATAAAAATGAGCATTTCACAGTTTATAGAGATCCTGCACTTATTGGGTCAGAAACAGGAGCGAATCACATTTCACCTTTCTTAAACCAGCATCCTTTTTCTCTTCATTCTTCATCTCATAGAACCTGTTTAAATCCAGGTACCCATCACCCTGCCTTAACTCCTGCAACCCACTTATTGGCCGGATCATCCAGTCAAACTCCATTGCCTACCATTAACTCTCACCCTCTGACTAGTGGTCCACATCATTCTGTTCATCACCCTCATTTACTACCTGCTGTGTTACCTGGAGTGCCTACTGCCTCCTTACTTGGTGGCCACCCACGGTTAGAGACTGCTCATGCCAGCAGCTTGAGCCACTTAGCACTAGCACACCAACAACAGCAACAATTGTTACAGCACCAGTCACCTCATCTTCTTGGACAAGCCCATCCTTCTGCTTCGTATAGTCAGCTTGGTCTTTATCCAATTATTTGGCAATATCCAAATGGAACACATGCATACTCAGGACTTGGTCTGCCTTCTTCCAAGTGGGTTCACCCAGAAAATGCAGTTAATGCTGAATCTTCATTAAGAAGGGTAAGTTATATTGTAGTTAGCCACATATCCATATACATAGTAATCTACATATGTACAAGTGCTTTTTAAATAGTTCATTAATTTTCTAGATTTCTTATATAATGTATTAACATTTTTAAAGTTATTTTTCTAATTATAATGAAACTTTCCAATTACAGTAACTAGAGCCATGAAATCTGAAATCTCGAAGCCTATTTGTTTTTTAGGAAGCCAATTTAAAGTAAAACTTCTTAGATTGTTTCTAATATATGTATTATGAAGACTATCTTCAATAATTAATTATGGTATATATTCATAATTGTTTGACTAAGCTAAATTCCTGTAAGTGGAGTTTCTGGATTAAAAATTATATATAGTTGTTAGGATTTTTATATATATTATCCAATTATTCTTAAAAGACAAATTGTTCTATTCCCCATCTGTATACATTACATTGATGCTATATTACAAGTTATGACTCTAATTTCCTTGTTCTCTAAAGGGAGCCAAAGTTAAAGGGTCCTTATATTTGGCAGTAAAGTTGGGGCTTAGATTCGTTCTACCTAATAGAGTATTGCAGAAGATAATAGTATAATGATTTTATTCTTTCATGGACTATGTGGCTTCTCTATCCAAATTCATTTTTATACTAAGAAATTGTTGAGGGCATTACCAGCCCCTATGTAAAAAATGGGGGAGTGGGAGTCCCTGTTAAATTTCAGGAGACAACTAGTCCTTAGGGCAGCCCAGGATGCTCTTCAGCAATACTCCAGAATTTTTTTTAACTCTTTCTATCTAGCTATCTTCTTCCGTACTTAGTGGTAAAAAGACAACATTAAATTTACCAACCTAGCCATTAACAACAGTGTACAGTAGTACTATTAAGTATATTCACATTATTGTGCAACAGACCTCTATAATTTTTTCATCTTGCAAAACTGAAATTCTATACCCATTAAACATTAATTTTCCTCCCCTTCACTATCCCCCCAGTCCTTTGCAACTACTTTTCTACTCTCTGTTTCTATGATTCGGACTGCTTTAGATAGATGCTTCATTTGATTGGAATCATGCAGTATTTGACCTTTTGTGGCTTCTTTTTTCACATAACGTAATCTTAAAGTTAGTTCATCCATGTTGTTAGCATGTAACAGGATTTCCCTTTGTAAGCTGCATTAAATTTTTTTTTAATCCTCCCAAGGACATTGTTCCATTGATTTTTTTTTTTTTTTGATTTTTTTTTTTTTAGAGAGTGGAAGAGGTAGGGAAAGACAGAGAGAGAGAGTAACATTGATGTGAGAGAAACACATCGATTGGTTGCCTCCTGCACGTGCCCTGACCAGGGCCCTGGGCTAGGGAAGAGCCTGCAACCAAGGTATGTGCCCTTGACTGGAATCGAACCCGGGACCCTTTGTTCCACAGGTTGACGCTCTGTCCACTGAGCCAAACTAGCTAGGGTTCTATTTTATTTTTATACCACAGTTTTATACCATTATGTCCACGGATTTTTGGGTTACTTCCACTCCTTGCTTATTATGAATAATGCTGCACTGGACATGGGTATTTTTGACACCTTTCTCAAGTTGGCCAAAATCCACAATAGATATGTTAGGGTAGGAATTTGGAAGACAACAATAGTGCCCTCCTTTACTTTAGGGATAATACTGCTTACATAGAGCCATGCCAACACCAGTAGGTGCAAATATAGTGTTCCTCTTGCCAAAAGTTTGTTATAGGAACTGTAAATTCTATATAGCAATGATGACATTAGCCTGTGGCCATGAGTCCTTTCTTTTTTCTCTCTCTCTCCCTCCCTCCCTCCCTCCCTTCCTTCCTTCCTCCCTCCCTCCCTCCCTCCCTCCCTCCCTCCCTCCCTCCCTCCCTCCCTCTCTCTCTCTCTCTCTCTCTCTCTCTCTCTCTCTCTCTTTCTTTCTTTCTTTCTTCTCTTTTTGCAAATCACAGGAGAGTTTATTGGGTCCTTGATGGAGGCAGGTATCATGCGCTTAGCCCAGGGGTGGGCAAACTTTTTGACTCGAGGGCCACAATGGGTTCTTAAACTGGACCGGAGGGCCGGAACAAAAGCATGGATGGAGTGTTTGTGTGAACTAATATAAATTCAAAGTAATCATTACATAAAAGGGTACGGTCTTTTTTTTTTTTTTTTTAGTTTTATTCATTTCACCAGCCCGCGGGCCGTAGTTTGCCCACGGCTGGCTTAGCCAAACCTAGCTGCCAGGAGTTGGTTTTCATGGCATGCTCCTCACTGCAGCATGTTTCTTTAACAAGCCCCTCTCAATTCAAATCACCTCTTCTTCGCGCACCTTGCCGATCCCATTATAAGTAACATGCTCTCAGTTACAACCTTTGCCACCAATCTGGAGGTGCTGGTATTCAGTGTTCTCGTCCATGGCAGTTATATGCACCCGTGGCCATTTAGTTGAAAAACACCAGTAAATGTTAGGTGCTTACAGATTCTCAACAATAAAGGCCCTGGTTAGAATCATTGTTGTCTCCAATAGCTGTCTTGTCTCCTATCTCTGCACAGCTAAATGTCTCAAGTGACTTGGTGGTCTTTGGCCACGAATCCTTTCTTAATCTCCTAAATTGTGATAGTTGACAGTGGTGGTAAGGGGAATCAAGATAAGCAGTGCGAATTATAGTTTTAACAGTTTCAAAGGATATTTCTTGTGGTTTATTCCCATTATAAACATCAGTTCCTTTTGGCTCCAGTTTTATATGAGCTTCAGCCTTTAATGAAGTTACCAGTGAACTGCACAGTTTATTCTTGAACATCCCTATATTTATACCGGCAGGATCTCAATTCTAAAAGTATTGTACTTACATTGATCATAAGTTTCCCATTCCTATTCCATTGAACTTGGAGTAGGTGGAATCTTTCTAGAATACGTACATTACTTAGTCAAACTCAATGAAAAGTCATTAATCACTTCAGTATACTGTTTGCCAGCCCTGGCAGGGTGCATGCATGAGGCAACCAGTCGATGTGTCTCCGTCACATTGATGTTTCTCTCCTCTCTCCCTTTCTCCTTCCTTCCCTCCCTCCCTAAAAAAAATAAAATTAAAATAAAAAAATCAATGGAAAAAATATCTTCACTCTTTGAGTGAGGATTAACTATACATATTTACCAGAATTGAAAGCAGCCCTGATGACCCAAGTGCCCAATACATCCACATTTTTTACACTGACCCTTTACTCTCATATGCCTTGAACGTTGTAGCTGCAACTGATTGGGTAGAAGAACCAAGAGATTATTCTCCCATAACTTCCAAACCCTTGAAAACAAATATGTGTAACTGTTTAGAAATGGCTTGAGTAGGAGCATCTCTCAGTGTGTGTACTAGAAAACTTAACACTAATGTTTGTAAGGGCATAAAATGTTTTATTAACTGGTCATAAACTTGTTATATTAAAAATGAGCATATCAGATTTTCACTTATGTAAAACATTTTGAGCAAAAGTGAAGACATCTTAAACCTAGTATTGTAAATTAAAGTGGAGAAACAATTAGGTAATACATTTTAATGTTATAGTAAAAAAACTTATCATTTCCATAATTGATTGCAACTTGAGATTTCTGAATCTTGGAGAACTGAGGCCTTTAAACATTTGAATATTTATGTGCATGTGTAATAAATATGTGTGTATTTTCTCTTATGAGGTTTATGATTTATAATTATACTAGAGACCCAGTGCACAAATTCGTGCACAGGTGGGGTCCCTCAGGGTGGCCTGTGGAGATCAGGCCCCAGCTCACACCCCCAGCCTCGAAGCCCTGCATCCCCGCCTGGCAACCTGCCTTGGCCTGGCGCCACCCCCTCAACTGCTTCACCATCCCGCCTGTGGGACAATCGATCAGCGACAGGCCCCACGCCAGGCTCCCTCAGTGCCTGGGAGCTGAGATGATCAGTTGGGGCCGGGACCGGGGCCAGGACCACCACTGGTCACCATCTGCGGGGTGATCAGGCCTCCGCTCACACCCGCATTGGCCTGGTTCCGCCCACTCATCTGCTCCACCATCCTCCTGTGGTCCCACTCTCGTCAGGGCCCATTCAGGCCGGCAGTGCCTCCACTGCCACCTGCTGCCGGTGCTGCGTCACTGACGCCCGCCATGTTCCCCACCGTCCCGTGGTGGTCAGCGCAAATCATACTGAGTGGTCAAATGAATGCCTGAGGGGACAATTTGCATATTAGGCTTTTACTATATAGGATAATATTTTTTTAATATATTTTATTGATTTTTACAGAGAGGAAAGGAGAGCGATAGTTAGAAACATCGATGAGAGAGAAACATCGATCAGCTGCCTCCAGCACACCCCCTACTGGGGATGTGCCCACAACCAAGGTACATGCCCTTGACTGGAATCGAACCTGGGACCCTTCAGTTCGCAGGCCGATGCTCTATCCACTGAGCTAAACCAGTTAGGGCTAGGATAATATTTTTTAATTGAAGTAATTTGATAGCAGTATATCTTTGGCATTATATTATATTGCTTTTGCATTATCATTTAGAGATGTAAAATTTATTCCCTCTATTAAAATCAAAGGATCGTATTTTCCCAGTATCTTGACTCAACAAACCATGTTCTGGAAGAAATGCCAATGAGTTATAGTATAAAAACAATTTCTAAGTACAGTGGGGCCTTCACTTACAGGTGTCCCAACTAATGAGTTTTTTGAGATACCAGCTGTCTCTCGGCCGATTTTTTGCATTGAGTTGACAGAGTAATTTGAGTTAACGAGCTCCTTAACGAGCTCCTTAACGAATTAAACTCGTAAGTCAAGGCCCCACTGTATATCTTTTGATAGTTGTAACTCTTAACATAGAGATCAATGTCACCACATATTCAGTATGAGAAAGGCAGCATATTGACATACAAAAAATAATTTTTTTAATAAGTCTTTATTGTTCAGATTATTACAGTTCCTCTTTTTTCCCCCCATAGGTCCCCTCCACCCGGTTCGCACCCCCCCCCATACCCTTACACCCCCCTTTTGTCCTCGTCCATAGGTGTAAGATTTTTCCCAATCTTCCCGAAGTCCCCACACCCCCTTCCCCTGAGAATTGTCAGTCCACTCCCTTTCTATGCCCTGATTCTATTCTATTCACCAGTTTATTCTGTTCATCAAATTTTTTTTTCACTTGATTTTTAGATTAACTTGCTGATAGATACGTATTTGTTGTCACTTTGTTGTTCATAATTTTTATCTTTACCTTTTTCTTCTTCCTCTTCTTAAAGAATACCCTTCAGCATTTTATATAATACTGGTTTGGTAGTGATGAACTCCTTTAGTTTTTTCTTATCTGCACAGCTCTTTATCTGACCTTCAATTCTAAATGATAGCTTTGCTGGGTAGAGTAATCTTGGTTGTAGGTTCTTGCTAGTCATCACTTTGAATATTCCTTGCTACTCCCTTCTGACCTGCATAGTTTCTGTTGAGAAATCAGCTGACAGTCATATGGGTACTCCCTTGTAGGTAACTAACGTTTTTCTCTTGCTGCTTTTAAGATTTTCTCTCTGTCTTTTGCCCTTGGCATTTTAATTATGATGTGTCTTGGTGTGGGCCTCTTTTGATTCCTCTTGTTTGGGGTTCTCTGCAGTTTCTGGACTTGTAAGTCTATTTCTTTCACCAAGTAGGGGAAGTTTTATGTCATTATTTCTTCAAATAGGTTTTCAATATCTTACTGTCTCTCTTCTTCTGGCACCCTCATAATTCGGATGTTGGTACACTTGAAGTTGTCTCAAAGGCTCCTTACACTATCTTCATATTTTTGGATTCTTTTTGCGTTTTGCTTTTCTGGTTGGGTGTTTTTTGCTTCTTCGTATTTCAAATCTTTGACTTGATTCTTGGGATCCTCTAGTCTGCTGTTGGATCTCTGTATAAAATTCTTTATTTCAGTCAGCGTATGCTTAATTTCTAGTAGGTCCTTTTTCGTATCCTCGAGGGTCTCACTAAATTTCTCGGAGGTTTCTAGAAGATTCTTGAGTAGTCTTATAACCGTGGTTTTGAACTCTATATCCAGTAGTTTGCTTTCCTCCATTTTTTTCATTTGTGACATGTTTTTTTGTCTCTGCATTTTGGCTGCTTCCCTGTGTAGATAGAGTGGCTTTCTGTGCTAGGTGTCCTATAGGGCCCAGTGGCTCAGCCTCCCCAATTACCTGAGGTGGACACTCTTGGTGCACCCCTTTGTGGGCTTTGTATACAGTCTTGCTGTAGTTAAGCAGTGATTGCTGTTGGTTTCACTGGGAGGAATTGACTTCCAGGCCAACTGGCTATGCGGACCAGCTGTGTCTACAGTGGGAGAACTGCTGTGCTGGAGACACCCTTATGGGGCAGGACTTGCTTCAGTGGGGCTTTGGTGCTCACTGAGTCTGCCCCTTGAGTGTGTCTCTTATTGATGTGAAGAGTTGTGATCTGGTATGGTCTCACACTGACGATTGGGTACACTGGTTCTTGGATCTTCAAGGAGGTGCAAAGTCAGCCACTGCCTGAGGCCACCCAGCTGGAGCTACAGAGAGATCTGCAGATTCCTCCTCTTTGTTTGAGGTTTGGAAATGCCCAGATGAGGCCCAGCTGTGAAGCAATGCAGGCTGCTGCTGCAGGGCCTTAGGACTTCTTTTAGAAGCTTTGGAGCTCTCTGACCCAGCTGCAGTTTGTTAGGTTTTAGGTTGCAAAATGACAGGCCATTCATATGCAAAATCTGCGCACAGCTTGGGTGGGGTTGTAAATTGGGTGTGGCGGGGTCTCAAGGAGTCACCGGGGCAGAGCAAAGAGCAATGGCTACCAGTCAGCCCTGCCCCGGGAAGTCCCCGGGTCTCTGTGTCCCGTAGCCCCGTTCAGGAAGAGTGATTGCTGCAAGCACCTCTGAGAGAAAGTGGCCCTCACATTCCGGCCCGATGTCAGATAGTCCAGTTTCTCCCCGTATGAGTCTGGGTCCCCAGAGTCTCACCTGGTACTGGACTTCAGAGCAATCGGGAGCTTGTGTCTCCCTGATTGAAAAAAACAACAGTGCACCCAGTTGCCAGCCCATTTCACGCGCGCCTTTGTACCTCCGCACTTTCGCATCTCCGCACCTCTTACCAGTCTCAATGCACCTTTTTCTTTCCTTCTAGTTGTAGAACTTCCACTCAATCAGCCTTCCCGTGGTTCTTGATGATATTTGTTTTTGTTTTGTCTTTTAGTTGGAGTTTTGATGTGGTTGTGAGAGGCAGCAATTACAGGTGCTTACCTATGCTGCCATCTTGGTTGTCCTCCAAAAAATAACTTTTTTATACTGCCAAATGTCCAAGTTTAATGACCCAACAACTGACAGCTTATAGTGAAATGGAGTATAACTGAGTCTTAACACATTGTTTGCGGTTAGTTTTTATCGCGCGCTAACAGGTGGCACGGGCCATTTTTGCTAATTTTTTGCGCAAATGGCAATGTTCAGTAAAATTACGATAACTTTAGTTTACGTATTTATACGTTACCCGCATTCTACCGCTAGTCTATAAAAAACGTATTAATACGTGTCCCGCACTCTACTACACTGGTAGAACGTATAAATATGTAAAACGTATAAATACGTTTCCCGCATACAATGTGTTAAAAAGGTAATTTTCTGCCATTCTAAATAAATTATTACATTGAAAATGTTTATTGTTTTCATGACAAAATTGGCAAATCAACTTGATTATAATTTCTGTTTGTGATGAAATGTATTTTAGGAATAACAAATCCTGGTGTTTTTTATTAGCAGTATATTCTTTTAATAGAATCTTAGGCAATCTTATAAGCTGTGTTTTCTATATACGTTAAAGACAATAATTTCAAAATCTGCATTCAAAAAATAAATTTCTAGAAATTACTAGTTTAATGCTGGTTACTTTTGACATATGGAAATATTCATATAGTTATTTTGGTTACTTGTCTGAATATTTCTCATTAGGTGAATTTAGAAAAAGTCACATGCTTCATAAATATATCATTATTTTAGTTTTACTGTGACATTGTTTTTAGCTTTTCCTAGTAACTGAAGTCTGACTTTTTTTCTTAAATAGAATTCTCCCAGCTCTTGGTTACATCAACCCACCCCTGTGACCTCAGCAGATGGTATTGGATTACTTAGTCACATTCCTGTCAGACCTTCCAGTGCAGAGCCTCATCGGCCTCTTAAAATCACAACACATTCCAGTCCACCATTGGCAAAAAGTTTAGTAGACCATCATAAAGAGTAAGTTCACCAGTGCTTAAAACTTACAAATGCCTTGTCTCTTATCGTTTTTTTTAATTCATTTTCTAAGCAAGTTATTTTAAGTTAATCTCTTCAAACTGGGATTTGAATAAGTACTATTCTTTCAGTTTTGATACACTCTATAATTTACTTGATAATTTTAGAATACATGGAAATTCGTGTTTCACTTGTATAATAGAACTAGATGCACAAAATTCGTGTAAGAGTAGGCCTTTCTTCCCTTCAGGACCCGGGCTTCCCTCACAGCCCTGTCTTCATCAGGAAGGTCGTCTGGAAGGATGTCTGGTCTAATTAGCATATTATGCTTTTATTATTATAGACTAGAGGCCCAGTGCACAAAAATTTGTGCACGCCGGGGAGTCCCTCAGCCCGGCCTGTGCCCTCTCACAGTCTGGGACCCCTGGGGGGATGACCACCTGCTAGCTTAGGCCCACTCCCCGGGGGATTGTACCTAAGCTGGCAGTCAGACATTTCTTGGCAACCCAGGAGCCCTCGGGGGATGTCCACTTGCCAGCGGGGAGCAGGCCTAAGCTGCAGTCAGACATCCTTAGCGCTGCTGAGGAGGCAGGAGAGGTTCCCAAACCACCACTGTACTGGCAGCCGTCAGCCTGGCTTGTGGCTGAGCAGAGTTCCCCCTGTGGGAGCACACTGACCACAAGGGGAGAGCTCCTGCATTGAGCATCTGCCCCCTGGTGGGCAGTGTGTGTCATTGTGACCAGTCATTCCCAGTGGTTCTGCTGTTAGGGTCAATTTGCATATTACCCTTTTATTATATAGGATAGGGGCCTGGTGCGTGGGTGAGGGCCGGCTGGTTTGCCCTGAAGGATGTCCCGGATCAGGGTGGGGTTCCCGCTGATGTGCCTGGCCAGCCTGGGTGAGGGCCGTGTTCAGACTGGCCACACCCTCTTCAGGGTGGGGGTTCCCGCTAGACTGGCCCCCCTGGGTGAGGGGCTGAGGGCTGTTTGCAGGCTGGCCACACCCCCTTCAGGGTCGGGGGTCCTGCTGTAGTACCTGGCCAGTCTGGGTGAGGGGCTGATGGCTGTTTGCAGGTTGGCCAAGCCCCCCAGCGGGGACCCTCACCCCATGAGGGTGTGGCCAGCCTTGGTGAGTGGCTGATGGTTGTTTGCAGGCTGGCCACGGCCCCCGCCACCCAACCTCCCAGTGGAGGCTGGCTGGAATCAGGTATCTGGGATTTATTTATCTTCTATAATTGAAACTTTTTTGCCTTTAGCGGAGGCCACAGCTGGCCAGGGCAGGCGGGAAGCTTGGCTTCCTCCATCGCCGGGGCAACCAAGCTTCCTGCTTGCTCTAGTTCTTTGGCTGCCGGCCGCCATCTTGGTTGGGTTAATTTGTATATAGTCGCTCTGATTGACTGGTGGGCGTGGCTTGGGGCATAGCAGAGGTGTGGTCAATTTGCATGTTTCTCTTTTATTAGGTTAGATTATATTGCATAGAAGCTATCTTTATATCATACAAGAAAAAGTGGTTACAGAAACCTTTGTTTATTTTTAAGATAATTTTTTACTTTTCTATTATAGTTGATGTGTGCACTATTAGTTTCAGATTGCACACCCCCAACCCAGTGATTAGACATTTATACAATTTATGAAATCATCACCCCAATAAAACTAGTACCTATCTGACACCATGTCATTGTGTATTTTATTTACAGAGAATTGGAGAGGAAAGCTTTCATTGAACCATTACGTTCTATTACATCTACATCAGCAAAAAATGACCTGGAGCTAACTAGGTCACAGACTGGAAAAGATGGTCACTTGCATAGACATTTTGTGGATCCTGTGATGAATCCATTACAGAGACCACCCCAGGAGACTGGAGAGAGACTAAACAAATATAAGGAGGAACACCGCCGAATTCTTCAAGAAAGCATTGATGTTGCTCCATTTACAACTAAAATCAAGGGGCTTGAGGGTGAGAGAGATAATTATTCCAGAGTAGCATCATCATCTTCTAGCCCTAAAAGCCATGTCATCAAACAAGACAAAGATATGGAATGCTCAGTATCAGATCTTTATAAAATGAAGCACTCAGTGCCTCAGAGTTTGCCCCAAAGTAACTATTTTACTACATTGTCTAATAGTGTGGTAAATGAACCACCAAGGTCATACCCATCCAGAGAAGTTTCAAATATTTACACTGAAAAACAGAATAATACCCTTGTAGCGGCCACTAATCCTCAAACTCTAACTTCATTTATATCATCTCTTTCAAAGCCACCACCTTTGATTAAACACCAACCGGAAACTGAAGGTTTAGTAGGCAAAATACCAGAACACCTTTCCCATCAAATTGCTTCTCATTCAGTAACAACCTTCAGAAATGATTGTAGAAGTCCTACCCATTTGACAGTTTCTTCTACAAATACACTTCGGAGTATGCCTGCTTTACATAGAGCACCAGTATTTCATCCACCAATTCATCACAGCCTGGATAGAAAGGAAAGCAGCTATAGTAGCCTTTCCCCTCCAACTTTAACTCCAGTGATGCCTGTAAATACTGGTGGGAAAGTTCAAGAATCACAAAAGCCTCCAACTCTAATTCCTGAGCCCAAAGAATCTCAGGCAAATTTTAAGAATTCTTCTGAACAGAGTTTGACAGAAATGTGGAAATCTAATAATAACCCCAGCAAAGAGAAAGCTGAATGGCATGTAGAGAAAAGCAGTGGAAAGTCACAAGCTGCTACGGCATCTGTCATTGTACGTCCACCTTCCAGTACAAAACTTGACAGTGTGCCGGCAATGCAGTTCACATCCAAAGATCAAGTTAGCGAAAGATCTTCAACTGAGGCAAATCAAACAGATTGTCTCAAACCAGCAGAAGCTGGAGAAATTGGAAGAATAATTTTGCCAAGTGTGAATTCAGACAGTGCTCACATAAAATCTGCAAAAAACTTTCAGGCAGTCTCACAGGGCAGTGTTCCCAGTTCAGTTGTGTCTGCTGTAAATACAATGTGTAACACCAAAATGGATATATTCACATCTGCTGCCACTACCACCAGTGTTTCCAGCTGGAGTGGTTCCGGAATAATCTACTCTTTATCAAATACCATTTTGCCCTCTAAATCCTCAGACTGCACCTCTTCAAAAAGTGTCAGTCATTCAGTGGCTCACACACAGGAATGCAAGGTCAGCACCACAGCTCCAGTTACACCAGCCAGTAGTAAGACAGGAAGTGCTGTTCAGCCCAGCTCTGGGTTCTCAGGCACAACTGATTTTATTCACTTAAAAAAGCACAAGGCAGCATTGGCTGCAGCTCAATATAAAAGTAGTAATGCTAGTGAGACTGAGCCTAATGCTGTGAAAAATCAGACATCTTCAGCCTCCCTTGTCTTGGATAGCACTCTAGTCTGTAATACAATAAACAAAGCAAACTCTGTAGGAAATGGGCAAGCATCC
Organism: Myotis nattereri; assembly: GCF_964212035.1. Taxonomy (NCBI): domain Eukaryota; kingdom Metazoa; phylum Chordata; class Mammalia; order Chiroptera; family Vespertilionidae; genus Myotis; species Myotis nattereri. Next base: position 24,890,950 of record NC_138088.1, read on the forward strand.
CAGACAAATCAACCAAACTACCATACTAAACTTAAAAAAGCCTGGCTTACTAGACATTCAGAAGAAGATAAAAATACTAATAAAATGGAAAATTCAGGGAATTCTGTTTCAGAAATTATTAAGCCATGCTCTGTTAATTTAATAGCCTCTACATCTAATGATATACAAAATAGTGTAGATAGTAAGATCATAGTTGATAAATACGTAAAAGATGATAAAGTCAATAGGAGAAAAGCCAAAAGAACTTATGAATCTGGTTCTGAAAGTGGAGACTCAGATGAAAGTGAAAGCAAGTCAGAACAAAGGACTAAAAGGCAACCTAAGCCAACTTATAAAAAGAAGCAAAACGATTTGCAGAAAAGAAAAGGTGAAATAGAGGAAGATTTAAAACCCAATGGGGTTCTCAGCAGGAGTGCCAAAGAAAAAAGTAAATTGAAGTTGCAGAGCAATAGTAGTGGTAAGTAAATTTATTTTTCTAACATCTCAGATAAAATATGCTGTATGTTCTTGGAATAATTGTGTGGTTTTCTAAAGACTAGTGAGCTTAAAAGCATCTTTTGACTTTATTTGTATGGCATTATGTATGTGCTCACTGAGCTCATTTCTACATTTCATAAGTATTCTATAAGATGAAATGAGAGAAAATGTATCTCTCCATTTTGAAGAGTCTTCTAGAAATATGTTTTACCTAGCACTTATACTGACAAAAATTAATGTGTAATCTAGCAGTTACTCAGAATTTTGAACATATCTAAAAACTGTCAAGATGTATTTATAGCTGCCACATCAAAAGTGGATTTCAAATATTAAGTATTTACCTATAACAAGATACACATAGTTGAAAAAGAAATCCTCTTTACATATATTTTAAGTCACATTTTAAAAAAGATATTTTTATTGATTTCAGAGAGGGAGAGGGAAAGCAAGATAGAAACCTCAATGATGAGAGAAAATCATTGATCAGCTGCCTCCTGCACACCCAACACTGGGGATCCAGCCTGCAACCCAGGCATATCCCCTGACCAGGAATTGAAATGTGACCTTTTGGTTCATAAGTCTATGCTCAACCACTGAACCACGTTGGCTGGGCTAAGTCACATATTTAGAAGAGAATTCAGAGTACTGTGGATGTGGCCTCTTAACGTTTCTCTCACTGATGACAAAATTAAAAGTGTACTGAAATTATCTTCTAATTAATAATGCTACTCATTCAAGCAGTTCTTAACAATGGGTAAAAGTGGGGTGTGAGGGTTATTATGGTTTTCTGTATTCAAGAACATGCATAATAAGTAAAAATTCCAAAGCTGATGTTTGTTTCATTTGTGGCTACAACAGCAAAATAAGTGATACTAATAATATTCACTATAAAGTGTTTCTATATGTTTTTACTCTCATAATAGTTTTTCTCAGTTTGCTTATTTATTTTTTGGTATGTTGCACAATGCAGAAAGCACTTAATAGTCTCACTGTATTCATGTATTAACCCACATACAGTATATGAAATATCTGTGACTATGTGGACATTCAAGAAGTTCTTTCACAAGCATTTGGATGCTCGAAGGCTCTTATTTGGGTCTTTTCACTGAATGAGGTTTTCCCACATGCCTGAGTGGAAATCAGAGGCAAAGTGAAGGAGAGAAAAACAGGAGAATGGAATCATAGAAAAGGAAGGGCAGTCGGAAAGAGAGAGAAGAAAGGAAAATTAGCTCAACTAGAGACAGAGAAGCTGAGAGACTGAAATGCAAATATAGTCAGAAAAAAGAAAGATAGGGAAATAGATAACACAGAATACTTGCCATTTGAGTATTGGATTGTATAGTATTGCTTTTTCTTTCTCCTGTGTTCTAGTTAATTCCCCCAATTAATTCTTAAGAGGCTTAGTGTGATCAATATTGTTTCTCTTCCTTCATATAACATTTACTTTGGTGTTAGGTAGTCAAATACTTAAGTTAAACATACAAAAAACAAAAAGAGGAACCTTCCAGGTTTTAACACATAGAAAACTCTTAATGAAATTAAGTTTATAAAATTAACTCTTAATGAAGTACATATTCTGGTTTCATTTTGAGATTGAATGTACTTGTTTCCCATGTAAGAATTCTAAGACAAAGGCTGGAATCAGCATTATCTCCACCCCAACTTGTTATGCTTAGTGAAATCTCCCCCACTTAGTATTAGAGAGGCTATGTTAAGTCCCATTTATTCCCAAGTCCAAAGTAAAATTACATGACTGTTAAATGCCATCTTTTAATTATGGGCAGAGTTGATTTGCTATTATTCTGGGCTATCTAAAACAGTTCTCTAAATTGGGAATTTATAAGTCTAATTTCTCAACCTGAGTAGATAATGTACCTTTAAACACAACCATTTTATGAACTGAAATTGCCAATCAAATTTAAATATATCTAAGTCCTGTGATGCACAAAATCAGTGGCTTAAGTATAATCAAAATTATAATACAAAAAACTGTTCTTATGACCTGGATCTTTGTGTCTTTACTATCTAAGTTGTTCACAAAAGTATGATTATCCGTACTCTGAACTGTTCCATTACTTGGAATGTAAAAGCATATTGGACCCTGGCTGATGTGGCTAAGAGGTTAGAGTGTTAGCCTGCGCGCCAAAGGGTCGAGGGTTTGATCTCTCCTGGTCAGGGCATGTTCGGGGAGACAACAAATCAATGTGTCTCTCTGGCATGGATGTTTCTCTCTCTCTGTCTGCCTCTCTCTCCCTCCTTCTCACTCTCTCTAAAAAGAAAAAAAAAAAAAAACAATGGAAAAAATATCCTCTTTTTGTTGTTATGCAACAAAAAGAAAGCATATTGGTTAATAGTTATTTTCCAGTCAGAATAAAAGTAGATTGCACTTAGTTTATTCTAATGTAATAAGTGAAAAAAAAGGTAAGTGATTGGAAGCAAGTGTACCAAATAAAAATTTATCACCAGTGTAGCATCTCTGTTGTTCATTCTGACTTCTTAAAGCTCTGAATATTTTATACAGTCCATAGGACAAATCTGTCTTATACACAGTGGAGGAAATAACAAACCTTTTATACAAGCCTTTTGGAAAACATTTTATTCCATGAGTGGTATATGTGCACACACATGCATTTCTCTGTCTAGTGGATTAAGTCAAGTTGCTCCTTGCTCTAAATTAGAGATAGAAGAGAGGAGAACTTGTAAAGAATCTGGCATCAATCGTAGAAGTGCTTAATAACATGCTGATTTTAAATGTGCTGTCCTGGAGTTTAAACACAATGCTTCCTATATTAAGATGTATGGTCTTGCTTTGTACTGCCTACAGTAGAGGTTAACAGGTAAGCAGTAGTGGGAACTCAGGACAAGAGTTCTGCTACAGGTTTCTGCAAGAAGTATATAGTCTCAGAATAGTTGTACTGCCTCTGATTCACAAAATAGGCATGATTAGAAAGCATAAGGATAGGAAATCAAATTTATTTCTTTACTATGATAGAAATAGTAAACTGTGTAAATCTCATTTCTGATGTATAGTTACAGTATGCATATGGGCAGTAAAAGCACATAAGGGTCAACAAATACTGCTTGTCCCAACATAGGTTGCCTTTAAATTAATAGATTTGTAAAAATTTAATAGGCAAGTAGGCAGGCTTTAATTAGTATATAATATAATGTTTTGAGTTCTTCCTGCTCTACAGATAATTGATTACTTGAGCCAGTGTTTATTACAACAAGTTAATAAAAATGGTGGATCAGCAATATATATTATAATAAAATTATATTTTTTCGGCAGTTTTATTTTTCTTTAGGGTTGTGGTACCCTTTTTTCTGTCATGATAAAAAAAGATAGCTAATTAATGTTGGCTTTTTTTTTTTTCTCCTTTCAATTCTTTTTCTACAAGATGCTGTTTCCACCAATACATTGATAACAAATGGAGGCCCTTATAATAAGGGGAGAGCTATTAGGAAGAATAACTTAGTGCCTCTTCTCCTAAATATTGGTATTACAGAATCACCAGTTTCTTGACTTAATGAACCACACTTACTTTTGAGAATCAGATTATTGCAAAAATTAAGTATGTTGCCCTGACTGGTTTGGTTTTCAATGGTTAGAGCATCGACCTGTGGACTGAAGGGTCGTGGGTTCAATTCCTGGTCAAGGACATGGACCTGGGGTGCAGGTTTCCCAGCCTTGGTAGGGGTGCATGCGGGAGACAACCAACTGATGTGTCTCTCACATGCCATGTCTCTCTCTCTCTCTCTCTCTCTCTCTCTCTCTCTCTCTCTCTCCCTCCCTCCCTCCCTCCCTCTCTCCCTCTCCTTCCCTCCTCACTCCCTTCTATTCTGTCTAAAAATCAATGGAAAAAATATCGTTGGATGAGGATTTTTAAAAAACACACAAAAACTTAAGTATGCTTGTTGTTTCTAAAAGTATTACTCCCTCTGTCCCATAATAGTAGCAGTTGATGAATGTGATTTGTCCCATAATAATTGTATCAAAAGAAAATAAATATAGAACACAACATTTATTATCAAAAAACTAGATTAAATTAAACAATAAACTAAAAATAGTACTCCTAATTTTTATTTTGAGTGTTCAGATAGTTTCTGGATTTTTCAATAATTTCGTTACTGCATTTTAAACTTGTAGGTAGGATCCCTTGGCTGCGAAGCTTTGCTTTCCCTATATGCGTGAGCTTAAAATTATTGGAGCCATCGATCTTCATTGCTTCCAGCATAACTTGTTGAAGTGACAGAAACGTATTATCCAGTATTTCGGGAGAAATATTATCAAGGCTAACATGGCGCCTCTTCTGCTGAGAGGAATATGTCTAAGTTTTTCAGGTTTTTCTCCATAATCTTTGCATTTAGGTCCAAAGTTTTTTCAAAGAATCAACATTAGCATAAGATTTTCCTTGACAATTATTTTTGGAAACACGTTTCTAAATTCTTGATATGGTCATTCTGTTGCACTTAAATTGTTTTGCAGCTAACGTAATTGCACCTTTCTGCAACTTTCCTTTTTCTTTTGATGGATCAAGAACTGGACAATCGCAACTCGATCTTTTCTTGAAAACTCTCTTCTTTTCATCTTTTACAATGGGTTGATATTCAACTGAAATAAAACAATTGATTTCGATCAGCAGATGAAATTAGAAAAATAGTTATAATTCGTAATAATTAGATTAACCTAAAAATTGAAAGATGTGTCAAAACAAATGACAGATGTCATGAAACATTGATTTTGATTGAAGGCTTCGCAATTTTGCGCTACAACATAACTTACAGCTGCATTCGCCAATAATTCCCATTTAAATATTCACTTGCTACTATTATTATGGGACAGAGGGAGTAACTTTTAGTCTTTATGTTCTTTCTGTGGATGTTAAAGGAGCTTCCTTCTACATATGCGAAATTTTTTGTGTAGAAGTGCTGTATTTTTAGCTTTACGAATCAGCTAGAGAATTTACTCAGATCTACATTTAGAGTATACTGGCAGAAGAATTCATTTGGTTAGTAGAATACTAACAAAATAAATATAAAGTGTTGCTCTGGACTTTCTAGCTATTAAGAGTATAACTGTAATCTCTTTGCTTTTCTACAATCTTAATATATTATCACAGTTGTATAATTGACTTGAATCTTATCTCAAGGAGTATACCTTTCTAAAGTATCTTGCTAATACTTTCCTACTGGTTTTACAGCTGGCATCCCTCGTTCAGTGTTAAAAGATTGGCGTAAAGTCAAGAAACTGAAGCAAACTGGGGAATCCTTTTTACAGGATGACTCCTGCTGTGAGATAGGGCCTAATTTGCAAAAGTGCCGAGAATGTAGACTTATTCGGAGTAAAAAAGAAGAAGAACCAACCCATTCACCAGTATTTTGTAGATTTTACTACTTTAGACGGTAAGTGAAAAAATATGTAATTGTGGGAAAGTATGTTTATTGGATATTGGAAATTATACATTCTGAGGATCCCATTTGGAGACAGGAGCCGCCTTGTTCCTGAAACATTGTAGAACTAGAGGCCCAGTGCATGAAATTTGTACACTCAGGGCGGGGGTTGGGTCCCTCAGCCCTGCCTGCGCCCTCTTGCAGTCTGGGATCCCTCTCACAGTCCAGGGCTCTCGCAGTTCGGGATCCCTCGCTCCTTACTGCCCACCTGCAGCAGAGGCAGGAGAGGCTCCCACCACCACCACCACCACCGCTGCACTCACCAGCTGTGAGCCCAGCTCAGGGCTTCTGGCTGAGCGGCACTCCCCCTGGGGAACCCACTGACCACCAGGGGAAGCTCCTGTGATGAGCATCTGCCCCCTCATGGTCAGTGCACGTCATAGTGACCTGGAGTTCAGTTGATTTGCATATTAGCCTTTTATTATATAGGATTATTATATAGGATATTAAACTTCTTTAGTACTGAATTTAACAATGGTTAATTATTGGACTAAATTCCTATTTATATTGCTATATGTATTCATGGCCTTTCTCTACTAAGATTTATTCTTCCCTAATGAGAAATGTTTAGTATTTTTTCTAGAAAGGGATAGGAAACAGCAGTTTGTGTGATATAAAGATTTTTTAAATATTTACTAGCTTATACTTTGGCCAAAACAATGTCGCATTTATATCTGTGCATTAGCCAACAATCAAAATAGTGTATAAATCTAGGCAAATAATGTAGATATTAAAGTCAGTGCGTTACTTTGGAATACCCATACTTTTATCTTGTTAACCATAGGTAGCTATAAAATTATGTTACAATATGACAGAAAGGAATTATTAATATCATTTCACAAGTTTTGTAGTGTAAACATAAAACCAATTTACCAGGTGTACTGGTTAATAATGCGGATTTTTTCAGTAGATGGAGTTACACATATGTTGATATGTATGCGACTTGATATGTATGCTATTTTGTTGTATTGAGAGCAAGCTTCAAAACTTCATATGTCAAATTTTCTGAAGGTGTTAACATCATAGGTATTTTTACACTTAAAAATGTCGAATTTCGTGCCAAAAAAGGCATTTGCGGGAAGTTTTAATTCATTATTTTGAAGAAAAGTGCTGCTAAAAGTTATCATAGACTTCGGGAAGCTTATGGTGAACATGCTCCATCTCAAGATACTTGTGAACACTGGTTTAAACGCTTTAAAAGTGATTTTGATTTGAAAGATGAAGAACATCCAGGTCAACCAAAAAAGTTTGAAGACCAACAATTACAAGCATTATTGGATGAAGATGCATGTCAAACTCAAAAACAACTTGCAGAAAGATTAAATGTTGCTTAACAATTTCCAATCGTTTACAAGCAATGGGAAAGATTTTAAAGGAAGAAAAATGGGTGCCACATCAATGAACAAAAGACAAATGGAAAACCAAAAGTCATAAGTAAAATGTTGCTTCAACGGCAAAAAAGAAAGTCTTTTTTGCATCGAATTGTGACTGGCAATGAAATGTGGATTTATTTTAAAAATCCCAAATGCACAAAATCATGGGTTGATCCAGGTCAACCATCAACATCAACTACAATGCCAAATCGCTTTGGAAAGAAGACAATGCTCTGCATTTGGTGGGATCAGGAAGGTGTGGTGTATTATGAGCTTCTAAAACCAGGTGAAACCGTGAATACTGATCGCTACTGACAACAAATGCAGACAGTCCTCGGGTTAGGTTGAGTCCAATGTGCATCGTTTTGTGGTTACGTTTTCATCTCCCATCCTATATAATAAAAGGGTAATATGCAAATTGACCCTAACAGCAGAACCACTGGGAATGACTGGTCACTATGACACACACTGACCACCAGGGGGCAGACGCTCAATGCAGGAACCCTCCCCTGGTGGTCAGTGTGCTCCCACAAAGGGAGCTCTGCTCAGCCACAAGCCAAGCTGATTGCTGCCAGCATAGTGATGGTGGCAGGAGCCTTTCCCACCTCCTCAGCAGTGCTAAGGATGTCCGACTGCAGTTTAGGCCTGCTCCCTGCTGACAAGTAGACATCCCCTGAGGGCTCCGGGCTGCCAGAGGGATGTCTGACTGCCAGCTTGGGCCTAAGCCAACAGGTGAACATCCCCCAAGGGGTCCCAGACTGCGAGAGGGCATTAGGCCAGGCTGAGGGACCCCCCTGAGTGCACAAATTTTTGTGTACCGGGCCTCTAGTTTATTTATAAAAAAGTTCTGTCATTTTGACGTATGTACATATGTGCTCTATATTTATTATTATTTATTTACCACAAGTAAAGGTCAGGAATTGTTATCTTTTAAATTTTTTGCTGTTTCACTGTTTCTTTTCATTACTGCTGTGTTTGTGCTCCATGTGAGTGACACGTAGGTGCTATGTAGGTGGGTTCCAACTTACGGTGAAAATCGCGTTACGTCATGCCATAGGAATGGATCTCCGACATAACCGAGGACCTATTGCAATCAATTTGAACCAGGCTTTGATTGTAAAACGACCAGAATGTGCCAGAAGACACGGCAAAGTAATTTTGCTTCATGATGACATGCCATCACACACTTGAAAACCAGTTAAAGACACGTTAAAAGATCTTGCCTGGGAAGAAGTAACCCACACGCTGTATTCACCAGACCTTGCTCCTTCAAATTACCACTTGTTCTGATCAATGGCACACGCACTTGATTGGAAGATTGGGTCTCTGAATGGTTTGCCTCAAAAACAAGAAAAGTTCTATTGTGACAGTATCCACAAATTACCTGAAAGATGCGGGAAATGTGTAACCACATTTTTTTTTTAAATAGAGCACTTTCGATGTTTCGATGTGTCTCTTGAAATTACCGTGTTTTCACTGATCACAAAATCCGCATTATTAACCGGTACACCTGGTACAGTTGCTATTAATGTGTAATTACTATATAAGTAACTAAACTACATATAATGGTAATACTAACATTACCAAATAATACCTTAACAGTGAATCTCACAGGTAAATTTGTCAGAGGTGAATGAGGAATAGCTGGTTAACTATAGCAAGGAGACTAATGTCTCAGATTCTAGAATCATTTTTTCCTTATTTCCTGTATGATTTATTGTGGTAGGTAGGACTATCGCTAAGCCTGACTCATCTGCATAATATGAATGATAGTGGTAACCTACTTCAGAGGGGTTTCATGAAGATTATGTAAAGTGCACAGTCATTAGTGTAATGCCAAGCACATGTGATATACTCTCCTAATGTTAGCTGCAGTTATTTTCCTAATCATCAGCATCCTCCTCCTAAGAAGTTAGGAGATACTTTGCTTTGGCAAATATTCTGTGCTGGTGGCTCACTGGAGATCCCCAAAGTATGTATTTGTAGGAAGACAAGTTTATTTCTTAGTTCTTTACTTCATGGTCTTTCTAGCCAATAATTCCCCCCAAAATAGTTATAGATGATAATACATATGAAAGTACGTAAAAGAAATCAAAGGAAAGTGGTTTGAAGAGATAAAGTCTTAGGAAGTTTGAAGGAAAGTAATATTCAGGTAAATATAATAATATCAAGCTGAAATAAGGTGATGGGTTAAAACAAAAGGAGATATTTGGCTTTTGAAAAGGGAAAAGGGTAAGGTAAGAAAGGATTGTGAAAAAGAAGTAAAGATGTTGGTATCCGTTTGAAAAGTACAGAATGACTTGTAATGAACTTTCAATATCCCAAGTTTGAGACTAATTATAAAGATAATTGAATAATCCCCACCAGCTATAAAAAAAAGCAATTTTGCCTTCCATTTACCCTAAACTTCTCTGTACTGAATAGTTTCAGTAGTTATATTAATTGGGTGTCAGAAGCTAAAGGCAGGGAACACACTAATGGGTTCCTAATAAACATTAAGAGTTTCACCCTTGTTCCTCTAAATCAAGTTAATAAAGTGTCATTTTAATTAATGAAAAACATGTACATGATGGGATAAAGGTAGGTTTACAGGTAGTTGTATGGAAAATAATACAATAATTAGTACAAGAATAGACCGTTTAATGCACTCACAACTGTAAACCTACTTTTGCCCCACCCTGTGTAGGTATTTGGCTTTTTTTTTTTAATCCTCCAAGTTAAGATCTTAAGGGGATTTCTAGCATTCTCAACTTTAAAGGTTCCTGATTTAGATTTTGTATAAAATAACAGCAGTGCTGTAGGAAGCATTTAGCTAACATTTTCAATCTTGTTCTCATCAAATACTTGGACATAGTTTTCGTTTTATTAGAGTTAAGTAGTTAAGTATAGTAATAGGGAAAATCTTTTGAAATAATCTAAAATTGGTACTGCTTATCATTGCCATTTGTATAACACTATGGGAGTCATCTAAGTTGGTTAAATTTAATTAATTAAAGTGTGTGTGTGTGTGTGTGTGTGAACTACCCTGTTTTCTTTTTAAATTGTAAATATAATCTATATTTAATATAAAAATATAAATTTATTATAAATGTACAACTTTAACTGGACTTCTATTTGGGTAAATAATTCTTTTATGTTTTAATGTTTCAGATTGTCATTTAGTAAAAATGGAGTTGTTAGAATAGATGGTTTCTCTTCTCCTGACCAATATGATGATGAAGCTATGAGTTTATGGACACATGAAAATTATGAAGATGATGAACTAGACATAGAAACTTCTAAATATATCTTGGATATAATAGGTGATAAGTTCTGTCAATTAGTAACATCTGAAAAAACAGCTTTGTCCTGGGTGAAAAAGGATGGTAAGGAAATTATATACTTAGAACATGAAATTGTATAAATTTGATTTTAAGAACTTGAAGTATGTTTTATTTGGGAGAAGTCCCTAATCCTGCCTAGTTTTGTTGACTTTTAATTTTGATAATAACACTTTTGTGTACAAGTGCACCTATACATACTTAGGGTAAAAGATATTTTCCAGTCCGGCCGGTGTGGCTCAGTGGTTGAGCATCAACCAAGGAACCAGGAGGTTCCAAGTTCCATTCCTGGTCAGGGCACATGCTTGGGTTGCGGGCTCAATCCCCAGTAGGGGACATGCAGGAGGCAGCTGATAGATGATTCTCTCTCATCATTGATGTTTCTTTCTCTCTCTCCCTCTCCCTTCCTCTCTGAAATCAATAAAAATATATTTTTTTAAAAAAAATATATTCTCCAATTAAGGTTGAAATGAATGGATTAGCAGTTTGTGAAATCACAAACTGTTTCTGCCATTATGACATAGTTTAGCATGACAGAGACAGTTTAGATGTGAAATTGGGAAATTATAACATCTGTCATATGAAAACATAATCCATCCCAGTTATTTAAGTTTTTAATCTAGTGTGGTTCATCATAGTCTTTAGAGTTAGGTGTATATTTGAAACCCAACTTTACTCCCTGCTTAACTGTATGAATATAAAACAGGAATTATAACTACTTTATAGATTTGTTTAGAAAGTAGTCAGGTTAATTGTGTTTACTTATGTAAAGTACCTACAATACTAACAGCTCTCTAAATGTTAGCTTCTTTGGCTTCCTTTAAATCAGTGGTTTGCCCCCCAGGAGACATTTTTGGTTCAGTAACTGAAAAGTACTGGGGTTAGAATACCAGTACATACCGGTATTGGCCACAGTGCCACTACACATTCTACAATGCACTAGATCAGCGGTTGCCAACCGGTGGTCCGCATACCACTGGTGGTCCATGAGGTCCAAAAGGTTGGCAACCGCTGCACTAGATAATCCTCCACAACAGAGAATTTTGTATGTAGTCCAAAATGTCGAAAGTGTCAAGATTGAATACTAGTTACTTCAAGAAATCTGCTCTTGCCTGGCCAGTGTGGCTTGTGCATCACAGTTGATTGAGCATCGTCCCATATCCCATGCACTGAAAGGTCACCAGTTGATTCCCTGTCAGGGCACTTACCCGGGTTGCGGGGTTGCTCCCAGTTGGAGTGCATATGGGAGGCAACCAATTGATGTTTCTCTGTCTGCCGCTCCCTTCCTCTCTAAAATCAAAAATATTTTTTAAAAGGAATCTGCTCTTGATTTTTAATATAGGGTATCCCCAAAAAAACTTATGCACATTTTTTAATTATAATTTCAATGGGTTAAATCTGAAAAGAAAGAAACATCAATTGAGCTATCAGCTGTAAAGTTTGTATATAGTTTTTGGGACCTTGTATATCCTTCAAAGTTCTTGGTTTGCCTTCACATTTTTGTTCTTGTGTATTTCAGCAAAAATTGCATGAAAAAGAGTATGTTTACCCTTAGATTTTTATTTCTCTGTATTTCAGCCAAAATTGCCTGGAAAAGAGCAGTGCGAGGAGTCCGAGAGATGTGTGATGCATGTGAAGCAACATTGTTTAACATCCACTGGGTCTGCCAAAAATGTGGATTTGTGGTTTGCTTAGATTGTTACAAGGCAAAGGAAAGGAAGAGTTCTAGAGGTCGGTTCATAACTTCATATAAATTTAAAATGTTTTTTAAATCTTTATTGTTGAAAGTTTTACATAGGTCCTCCTTTTTTCTTCATTAACCTCTTCCAGCCCACTCCCATCCTCTCCCCCACCTTCAAGCCCTTACCACCCCATTGTCCATGTCCACGGGTTATACATATATGCATATTCATTGGTTGATCTCTTTAAGTTAAATTTTTTATAATGTTTATTTTCTCTAGGATCATGCATCTGGAAATTAGATATGTGTGGGTATTTTTCCGATCTTCCATAATACATTACCATTAGGAAGTTTTTAAAAGGAGTAACCACAGTTTATTAATGGCCAGATTTTTTTAAGCATTTAAAAAAATTATTTTGTTATTTTTTTAATTCTCACCCGAGAATATTTTTCTACTGATTTTTAGAGAGTGGAGGAGAGAGCAATATCGATGTGAGAGAAACACATCAATTGGTTGCCTCCTGCACACTCCCCAACCATGGCCCAGCCCAGGAGGAGCCTGCAACCCAGGTACGTGCCCTTGACCGGAATCGAACCCAGGACCCTGTGGTCCACAGTCTGATGCTCTGTCCACTGAGCCAAACCGGCTCGGGCCGTATTTTTTTAGAATAAAGCTGCATCTGTTTAACCTGATCAGTATATTCACTCTTCACCCCTCATTTCAAGCAAGTAATTGCTTAATGTAACCAAATTTACTAGGGCTTTGCATAAGTCGAAATTTAACACTTACTAGTATGACTTGATTTTTCTAAATATTGATCCATATAGTTCAAATCAACCTGTCCAAGAAAATGCTGCCACTTACTACTTATTCCCTAATTTTTACAGAAGAAGAATCTTCATTATATGTGAAAACAGCCTTTGAAACTATTATTTTTAATTTCTAGATAAATAAAATGGCACAAAAACAGTGTTCTGCATTTTAATAACAGCTGGAGATACTTTTAGAAACGTTATCCAAGTCAGTTTTAGAAGTAGCTACCTAATACTGATAACCTTGAAAGTATTGAGTTACTTGTTGGAATAAGTCTTCAATAAAATGAGACGATTCAAGTTATTGGAAGTATTAATGGTAAAATCATGTTTATGATAGATTTTTCATTTCAGTCAACTTTTTTTCAGAGTAGTATATCAGGTAGATGAACATGACTTAGCCATCAGTATCTTCTCTGCTGATAGGAGTACTAAGCTTCATTCTTTCTAACCTTTTTTCTTATATAACTGGGGAAGTATCTCCAAACATCTACTCCTTGGTGTTTCTGTGATATGAACAACATATTATATATGAGTAAAATGCAAAGCCATGATAAGGAATATCTTCAAAACCATAAAAATGTATTTGGATATTTTCAGTTGACAGAAGTAGCTACACTGCTATAAAACTTCATGACACTCATTTTGTATTTTCTGGTTTCATATGTTAATTTTAATGTATTATATTTTGCTATATTGTGTGTGTGTGTGTGTGTGTGTACACACACATACATACATATACTTGAATCCTTTTGTGAACAAGAATAGGGTATTAGCCCTACCCAGTTTGGCTATGTAGAATCTCGGTCCACAGACTTAATGGTCACAGGTTTGATCCCAGTCAAGGGCACATAACCTCGTTTGTAGTCTCGATCCTGGTCAGGGAATGTGCGGGAGGCAACCAGTGGATGTGTATCTATCACATCAATATTACTTTTCCTCTGTCTCTCCATTTCTCTAAAAATCAATCGAAAAGATGCCCTTGGGTGAGGATTAACAAAAATAACAAAAAAGAATAGGGTGTTAATTTTGAAAGTATAGTCTGTCATTCACCAGACCATTTTTTAAAATGTGTTTTTATTGATTTTTAAAAATTTTTATTTTGAGAGAGAGAGAGAGAGAGAGAGAGAGAGAGAGAGAGAGAGAGAAACATTGATGAGAGAGGAACATCATGGGTTGGCACTCAACACTGAGCAACACTGGCTGGGCACCATATCATTTTTTTATAATCTATATGCCTTGATTATATTCTACCTATTCCTATTTCATTGTTAAATATTATAATAAACACACTTGACTAGATTATCACTTTACATAGTGATAACTGACATAAGCGTCTAAAATACAAGAAATTAGAAAACATTTATAAGTTACTATGTAGGCTTTGGAGCAGAAAGTCAGAAAACATTTTTTAAAAGTTTTAGATTGGATTTGACTTTATTTTGTATGGGACTTATGGAATAATAGTTCTAGATTTTTTATGCTGAATTTAATGAGCTTTGTTATATTCATTTAAGCTCTTAAGACCACATCATAAGTAGCTATCTTTGTCATTAAATTTATAGAGAAAATCTTATTGAGATCAAGGTATTAAATAGTTTTCCTGTGTATAATATGCCTTATACTATGCTTTAATATGTTTACAACTCCAGGTATGGAATCTTGTTTGAAGGCAATAGTAGCAATTAAATACTGTTGTTAAACAAAGACCTTTCATGACCAAAAGCTTTTCTGAAAGAAAGGGTTTGAGCTAAATGCTAGCTGGAAAAGACTAGGTCCTGGAGCATGCAGTCTGACCCACAGGCAGCTGGGCTAGATAGAAGTGACAAACTTGTCCACCGTTCTAGAGTGGAAGGGCTCTTCTGTACATTATTTTTTGGGGGAAGAAAGATGTAAGTTGTTTTCAAAGAATTTACATTGACTACAGATAAGGGACAGGGGAAGATGAACCGGGGGACAGTTTAAAGTGCATGTTTTGTAAAGAAGAAATAGTTACCCCTTTTGATTGGTTACCGGCAACAGTTCTGAAAATTCATACACAAGCAGGATGCAGTGGCAGCTGTTGATCAGTACAGAAATTGATGCAAAGCTCCAATTACATTCAAAATGTGAATAGTCTGTCAGTTGGTCCACAGCTATTAACTCGTTAATTACTTGTCTCTTTATCTTACTCTGGTGCATTGTAATTTAGGACATCACAGTTTTTCTTCTGTAGCTATCTATCAAGTCATGGCTTTTTCACATGTTTCATGATGGTTTCTCTCCATGTCTTTGAAGCATAAAAGGAAAATGAGTTAGTAAGTGATGAACGTATATCAGTCTAATGTACTAAGATTGGGCAAAAGCCATGTTTGGCACAGAAAACAAACAATCAAAGGAGATTAGCTACAGAGAAGGTAGAATCATAGCGTAGAAAGAGGTAACTAATACATTAATGATAATAAAGAATGGTCATTTTAGGAAAGGCTAACATCAATTTTATATCCTGTTTTTATAAAATTCTTAGAATGGTGGGATTTATTTATTTATTTATTTATTTATTTATTTTTAAGAACCATACATTTGAATCCTACCATTGACATATATATAATTGTTAAGGTCTTTATATAGAAGCCATCAATTTTATAATTGTATAACCGTGAGTGATATAAAAGTACATATGTTGCAATATTACAGATAAAGAACTGTATGCTTGGATAAAGTGTGTGAAGGGACAGCCTCATGATCACAAACATTTAATGCCAACTCAGATTATACCCAGTTCTGGTAAGTATAAATAAACATTATTTACTTAGTGTAATAGCACTTACTTGCTCAAGATTATTTGGGCATATGTAGGAGTAAAATGGAATGGAGAGGTAATGTGTTTTTTTGTTATTTCTCAATGGAGGATATTTTTCCATTGATTTTTAAGGAGAGTGGAAGGGAAGGGGAGAGACAGAGAGAGAAATAGTAATGTGAGAGACACACATCCATTGGTTGCCTCCTGCAGACACCCCAATGAGGCCGGGGATTGAGCCCACGACCGAGGTATGTGCCCTTGACTGGGAATGGAACCCGTGACCCTTCAGTCCACAATGCTGTCCACTGAACCAAACCGGCCAGAGCAATTTATTTCATCTTAAATTGTTTGTGCTCCATTCTTAGAATTCTCCATGTAATAAAGCTAACAAGCCCAGCCCCATGACTAAGTATAAACCACAGATGAACTATTTTTTAGAAGGGGAAATCCAGAGTTTAATGAAAAATTTATTAGATTTATAATGAAAGGTTATTCTACTTTTTTTAAACACTGAGTTTTTAATAGAAAAGAATGGAGAGCATGAAATTGGTTTAATGATCAAACCTATACTAGATAGAAGGATTGAAGAAAAAAATAAAAGTTAAATGGCACCAAAAAAAAGCGGAAAAATTTTATAATGTTTTAACATTAGTTTTAACTTTAATTAACCACTATTATGTTTTGTAGTTTTGACAGATCTTCTAGATGTGATGCACACTCTTAGAGAAAAGTATGGTATTAAATCCCATTGTCATTGTACTAACAAACAGAATATACAAGTTGGTAATTTTTCTACAATGAATGGTGTATCTCAAGTGAGTATAAATTTCTAATTATTTAAATAAAATGCATGGTTAATTAATTAGCTTTGATATTTTATATCCGATTTAAGACTTACTTTTTTAAATTGTTTCTGTGTTACTGTCAAATCTGACTTTTTTTAACTGTGATCAATTGAAGAGATAGAATTTTTAAAATTCTGCTGTTCTATCCTCACAGGTTTTACAGAATGTTCTTAATCACAGTAATAAGATTTCTCTGTGCATGCCTGAGTCTCAGCAGCAAAATACTCCTCAGAAGTCTGAGGGCAATGGCAGCAGCAGTCCAGGGAGTGATGTAAGCACAGACAGCAAGTTAAGTCCCCCAGAATCCCAGTCACCACTACACTGGTTAGCAGATCTTGCAGAACAAAAGTCCAGAGAGGAAAAAAAAGGTAAATGTCATTAATTATCTAACTGTACAGTGACCC
The DNA here is from genome assembly GCF_964212035.1 of Myotis nattereri. Classification (NCBI taxonomy): domain Eukaryota; kingdom Metazoa; phylum Chordata; class Mammalia; order Chiroptera; family Vespertilionidae; genus Myotis; species Myotis nattereri. The sequence goes on from NC_138088.1 coordinate 24,908,096, forward strand.
TTGATCAATATGGATTTGAACTGTGTGGGTACACTTATGTGGATTTTTCCCATAAGTACCTGTACTGTTTATGATTCATGATTGGGAATCCACAGATGTGGAGTGCCAACTATATGCATTAATCTACACTATTTTATATTGGAGCCTTGAGCATCCATGGATTTTGGTATCCATGATGGTTGGGGGTGTCCTGGGACCAATCTTCCACAGGTATCAAAGGACAAGTTTGAGGAAGTCAAAAGTTATATGTGGATTTTTGACTGCACAGGGTATTGTGGGCACCCCTAGCTATGTTGTTCAAGGGTCAGCTGTATTATAGAGTATTATAATATAACCAATAATATACTTTTATACATTAATGTACTATTCACATAAAACAATTTACTTTTTGTCTTTTGCTCCCATTATGGCTTAGGTTCAGTAAAACCTTTGTCTTCTCTTATTAGGAACTTACCTCCTTGTGATTGCATCAAAATTAGTTGTAGAATCATTTCTGGGATGAGCATATTAATAAAGCCTCTAGGGCAGTAGATTTATTACTCACATACTTCTTCCTGTCTTAGCTATAGTGTTTTCATTTGTGGCAGGTATAAACTCATGCCTAAGATTTTGAGGAAGGCCTTTTCATATTCAAACCGTTTGACTCCATTTTGAAGGATCTAGCCCATCCTCTGGTGTGTGTTCAGGTGAATAAATCACTAGTGTATAGTTTTAATGTCTCTCTATAAAATACAGAGTGCCAGTTTTGTCTGTACTTTCGCAGCATGCTTAATTTTATTTGAATTTTTTAAAATGTTTTATTTCAGAAAATAAAGAATTTGCCCTTGAAAAGCAAATTAAAGAAGAGAGAGAACAAGACAGTCCTGATTCTCCAAATAGCAGAACATCACCTCCAGTGTCCCAGAATAACGAACAAGGCTCAACCTTACGGGATTTACTGACCACAACAGCTGGCAAGCTACGTGTGGGCTCTACAGATGCTGGCATTGCCTTTGCACCAGTATATTCGATGGGAACCCCAGTAAGTGCGATGCCAGGTTTTTTACCTTTATATTGGCCTTAAGTTTAGATGATTTGGAGACTCAGCTTTGAACTACATAATAAATAGAGTCAGATCAAATAAAATACACCAAATTATTTGGCATGTTCCTGTTTGCATTATAACTCATAATTTGAAAGCTAGAGAGTTTGGTTTTTCCAAGGTGAATGAATAAGGTTGGGCAAGTGGCATTTTGATGCCAGAAGGAGCCCTAAGATACTCCTTCAGAATTTGAAAACCATATATCTAATGGGGGAAGGGGGAGAACATGGAGGTAAATGTTTGGTTAGTTAAAATATTCAAAAATCAATTTTGCTTTTGTTATTCTCCAGAGAAAAATACAGATAATTGTATAGATAAGCATACATTTTTAGTGGCCATTAAAAGTATATTGGAAATTCTACCTATTTGTGCGCTCTGCCCCAATCCTAAAACAATATAAAAAGTAGGAAAGCCATACTTCCAGTTGCTGCAGACTTGGCCTCACATGGAGACCACCAAAATTCTGGTTCCCACCTCTAAGGGCAGGAACAGTGTAGGGACTAAAGATCCATATTCACATATTCTTGAGGGCAAGTAAATTATTTGTGTTAGTTGTTTGCTATGTTAGTAGTAAATCAAAATGAAAGTTTATTCTGTCTGGAGTTGCTCAGTTGGTTAGCGTCATCCTGTGCACCGAAAGGTTGCCAGTTTTATCCCCAGTTGGGGCACTTATGGAAGGCAACTGATCGATGTTTCTCTCTCACATCAATGTCTCTGTCTCTGTCTCTCTCTCTGTCTCTCTCTCTGTCTCTCTCTCTCTCTCTCTCTCTCTCTCTCTCTCTTTCTTTCTCTCTCCCTCTCTCTCCCCCCCTCTCTCTCTCCCTTCCCCTCCCTCCCTCCCTCCCTCCCTCCCTCCCTCCCTCCCTCTCTTCCTCTCCCTCTAAGCATGTCCTTTGGTGAAGAGGAAAAAAGAAAAAGAAAAAAGTCAGTTTAAAACTGTATGCATTTCTTCTCAAAATATAATTTTCCCCCCTATAGAGTGGTAAAAGTGGAAGGACCATGCCAAACATTCTTGATGACATAATTGCTTCAGTTGTTGAAAACAAAATTCCACCAAATAAAGCCACTAAGATAAATGTAAAACCAGACCTTAAAGAAGAGCCTAGAGAAAGCAGAAAATCTGCCATGGATGAAAACAAATTGTTCAATGATATACCACATTCTTGGATCTGTGAGAAGCATATTCTTTGGCTTAAGGATTATAAAAATACTAATAATTGGAAGCTTTTCAAAGAGTGTTGGAAACATGGACAAGTGAGTATTTTAAGCTGATTTTAGTACACACTCTTAGAGGAACTGAAGCGAGTTAAAGAGGCGAAATGCTTTTCTTTTTAGAAATAGAAAATAAAGGAGGGATAGTACTTAACACATTTGGAGTAGAAGTAAGATATAAAAAGATTACCAGATTGATTGTTTCTGAATTCTTATTTTTGGCCAGATTTATATGAATTTAGGAAAGCACTGATTTTTTAATCAGTCAGCAGACTTTAAAAAGCCATTGTATTTACATAGTTTGGTACCTCCTTTTTCTCACACTTCTGTTTTAGTCCAATTAATAGATTTCATATCTGCTATTAAAGTCTTAATTATAGAAGCATTTTTTCTTGAACTGATGAAAAGTATAGATGTTTTTGCCTTTAATGTTTACCCATACACTATTTTTAACTTAGTTCATCAAGCCTTGAATGACAAATTCCATTATATAATTCTCAAATAAAAATGTTTGAACAAAGTTTTGATGTAATGTTTGATACACCTTTCAGATGGCAGTATATGACATCAATGCACAAATTATGAACAAAATTAAGAATTTGCATGATTTAGGATTACCACCTTCAGTTTTTTCTTGCTTTCTGAAAAACATCATTGCTATTTTGTTTCACTTTCTTCATTCCTCAGATAGTTATTGAGCACCTAATAAAATTCATTCTTTATGCTTGCCACAAAGGATATGAAAATGAGTACGTTATATAAAAATTAGTAAGATAGGAGTAAGAACTGTTTTAGTACAGTTCTTAATCTTTTTTTAGGTCACTAATCCTTTTTAATATCTGATGACAGTTTAATTTCTCTCTCCCCAGAAAAAAATACATACCTGTACATTATATACATTTGATGCCATATTTCACATCCTGTATACTTTATCTCTAGATTACTTATAATACCTAGTGCAGTGTAAATACTATGTATATAGTTGCTATATGATACTGTTTAGGGAATAATGACAAGATAAATTTGTATTTATGTGTTTCATACAAAGGAAACCATCGTAGGCCTTAACTACATAGTACATATCAGCAACAACAGAACATCTCTTATTTTTCCTACTATTTTCTATTCATGGTTGGTTGAATCTGCTAATTCAGAAGCCATGGATAAAGAAGGCTGATAGCACACAATATTTAGCTTCCTTTTTTATTTCTTTTTGAGGGGCAGGGCTTGCCTCTCAAAGCTCAATACCATTGCTGGGTCACAGTTTAGACCACTTAATTTTGTGTGGGTTTGAAATAGTCACATAAATATTTTTATAAACATGTTAAATATTCTAAGAAGTTTGTTCAAGGTAACTATAGAAACCCCAAATAGGGAATGACTAAGCTAGAGTACTAATTCAAAAAGGCTGATCTGAATTAATGCCCTAGGGGTTAAGTGAAATTTTTCTAGATAGACAATAGGTTGGAGATGCTTTAAACAAGAGCATCAGGTTTCGGGGGAAGTGTTAAGTAGTTTTGTTTGTCTGGAACACAGATGTAAGAGTTCTATGGGGTAATAGTAAAGAAATGAGGTAGTTAGAGTTATGATTATGAATCTGATTTTTCAGATTATGAATGGCCTTTATATATCATACTTTAAAAGTTTGCACTGTATCCTACAGATAATAGGTTTAATTCAGTAATCAAAGTAAACTGACATTTTAAAGTGACAGCAAAACAGATTGAAAGTTGAATTAGAGGGGAATGAGACTAGACGCGTGGAGTCAAAGTGTTCAGTATTTCGGGAAGATGATGATGATGGTCTCAAGGTTCTGCTTCAGAATATTCTAAGTAACTTGCCTCTATAATTTTTAAAAATCCTTCTTTTCCTAAGCTGCTGGTTACCATCAATTAGAATGGCATAGGGTTGGATAAGGAATATTATTGAGTATGCATAATTGGGGCTGTGAATTGCCAACAGTAGTTAATTATCTAATAGTTGAATGTTTTAATAATAGTTGGACGTGTCATTAAGCCCATTGAAAGTAAGTTTAATGGAGCAGTCATCCATGTAGTCAACCAGATTTTAGGGTGGTTTTTTATTTTCTTTGCTTTTGAGATGACTATTGTTATAAGAACCCTAGTTTGAGGTTATTCTATGGTTCCCTAAATTTAATTATCTTATGAAGTTTAAGTGTACTTAGTATCTTTTACAGAAGACTTTAAGTCACAACTTTGTGTTCTCTATATTTTAGACTTTCAACTTCATTTATAATAAAGGAATTAAGGTGGGGAAAGGGAGGGGGCTGAGAATAATACATCAGATTGCCTAAGAGGTTTGTTTTTTTAAAACATCACCATTTGAGTTTTAAAAGCTATAAAACTTGAGTTGTTGGTTTTTAGTTTAGAGAGCCTTGAGGGATTTTTAATTCATAGGATTTCAAATGAGAGGTTCACTTTCAGAGAATAGTGATTAGGCTTGAAATTTAATGTTGTTATGCCTAGTTTAATATTTTTATTTATTATGATCCTTGTCAAGGTAAAAAATGTAGGTATGTGTTTTAAGTAATGGAAACTCAGAATGTATATAAACTTTTAAGCTCAAGGAGTTTTTATATAATTTACTTTAAAATTTTTAATATATACATTACATACATACAAACAAATGAGTAGGTTATATTGTGTCTAAAAATTAATCTGTAAATAAAGCAACCAAAAAATCATATTTATACTGTCTAGAAATGAAATTTTTAATGTACTCTACACAGCATTCTCATCCCTTTTTCTTTTTAACAATATACTGTATTGTGAACATCTTTCCAAGTCAGGGCCTATTTTTGATTGCCTCTTATTCTCACAAGTTGTCATTAGTACTAAAACTTAACATTTGTTGTATGTGCTTATAAAGTCAAATTTTGGAAGTGTCCATACATCTTTCAACTTTTATTTATCTATTTATAAGCCTGCAGTGGTTTCTGGTGTACATAAGAAAATGAACATGAGCTTATGGAAGTCAGAATCAATTAGTCTTGATTTTGGAGACCACCAAGCTGATCTTCTGAACTGTAAAGACAGCATCACTTCAAATGGCAATGTCAAAGAATTCTGGGATGGTTTTGAAGAAGTTTCAAGTACGTTGGTTTTTGGTTTGTTTGTTGTCTGTTCACTCTTTTTATTAAACATACTAGTATTCCCCAAAAACAATAAATTGTAAATACGACTTACCAGGTTTTTAATCTTTTAAACTTCTATATTACTTTGTTGTCTAATAAAAAGAAACAAATACAGATATTCCTCAACTTAAAATTGGTTACATGCCGCCGAAACCGGTTTGGCTCAGTGGATAGAGCGTCGGCTTGCGGACTGAAAGGTCCCAGGTTCGATTCCGGTCAAGGGCATGTACCTGGGTTGCGGGCACATCCCCAGTAGGAGATGTGCAGGAGGCAGCTGATCGATGTCTCTCTCATCGATGTTTCTAGCTCTCTATCTCTCTCCCTTCCTCTCTGTAAAAAATCAATAAAATATATTTTAAAAAAAAAAATTGGTTACATCCTGATAAAGTCGTAAGTTGAAATTATCGTGTCAAAATGCATTCACCTAACCTATAGAATGTCAAGCTTTTAGCCTAGACTACCTTAAATATTACATTAGCTTAGATACAGTGGGCAAAAAACCCCACAAAATGCCACATAGCTAGCATAGGAAAAGAGGAAAATTCAAAATTAGAAATACAGTTTCTACTGAATGCCGGTTTTCACACCATTGAAAAAATGGTTGAGTTGATCATCTGTGCTTGGAAATAGGAGACTGGATCCTATTCTTGTCTCCACATCTAATTTCTTTTGGCCATAAACAAGTCTTTTAATTATGGTTACTTATATCACATGAGGAATATTATTTGGCAACCCCATAAACCTTTGGAAGTTGAATTATAAAATTTATATAAAGCACTGAAAATTAAAAGTAATTTTAATAAAAATGGGAATATTTTTAAAAGAATTTATATACATAAGAACAAAAGTCTTAAAACTACCTAAGTATATAAGAAATAAAAGCCAAGTATGCACGCATTCATTAAGTACCTACTGTGCTACAATTGAGTTATTCATTCACTTTTTACATTTCTTCCTCTTCAAACATTAATAAAAATTTAAAAGGCAGAGATTACTTTTTTGTAATTAACTGTATTCTTTATAGAACGGCAAAAAACGAAAAGTGGAGAAACAGTTGTTTTAAAATTGAAAGATTGCCCTTCAGGAGAAGAATTCAAGACTATGATGCCAGCCAGGTATATCTTTTGAAATTTGTTTTTTGTTTTTTTGGGTTTTTTTGACTTAGCTTTTTGAAGTTGAGCTGAGATTTATACCAGAAGTAAGATAAGGAACAACAACAAAAGTGAATGTTAGGCATTTTCTTCCTCAATTAAAAATAAACTAAAAAACAAAACTGGCTCTAACTGATTTGGCTCAGTCGTTTAGTATAGGCCCTGGGACTAAAGGGTCATGGGTTTGATTCTGGTCAAGAGCATGTACCTTGGTTGCAGGCTCAATCTCCGCATGCGGAAGGCAACCAATTGATGTGTCTCACATCATTGTTTCTTTCTGTCTCTATCCCTTCCACTCTTCCTAAAAATCAATGGAAAAAAATATCCTCGGGTGAGGATTTTATAAATAAATAAATTAATAAGAAAGAAAAGAAACTGAATTTCTGTAGTCTCAGCAGGGGAGAGTCCATGTTAGGACAGTAAAGGAAAGAATGCTCATGTCAAGGACGAATTCTTGGGGACTTCCCTGTTCATGGTGTTTTTAACTGTCACGATTAGGCAGCATTGCCATTTTAGTATGGCTTCTGTTCTTTGCTTGTGGATGTATTATGCACTCATTTAAACTTTTAATGAAGTCAGGAAAAGTGTTACCTATCAAAGGCCTTATGTTTTTGAAAAGTTGAAAATTACATATTTGGAAGCACTTAAAAATATGTCTTTATTCAAAAGAAGCCAATGTTATTTTTCAGATATGAAGATTTTTTAAAAAGCCTGCCATTGCCAGAATATTGTAATCCAGAAGGAAAATTCAACTTGGCCTCTCATTTGCCAGCATTTTTTGTGCGCCCTGATCTAGGACCCAGGTTGTGCAGTGCCTATGGTAGGTATATATTTGCATTTCCATCAACTTGGAATTCTATGGAATTTTAACTAACTTCTCTCCATAGATAAATTGTCTAATGATTTTTAGGTTACACTAAATATGTTCTTTTAATAATCCACTGAAATATTTTTCTAAATCAATATAGTAGGAAGTAATATCCCATATATAGATAAGTACCTGCTAATTCCTTGCAAATATTTCCACTTTCTATTGATGTAATTTTTATGGAACATTTCAGTATTGTGACTTTTGGGGGGAGGTTTTGAATCATGGAGAGTAAAACAATTAAATTTTCCTCATAGAGTTGGTTTGGGATATGTAAATTAGTCAAGTAAAATTTTATTTCATACACAGGTGTAGCTGCTGCTAAAGATCATGACATAGGAACAACAAATCTCCATGTTGAAGTTTCTGATGTTGTAAATATTCTAGTCTATGTTGGCATAGCAAAAGGAAATGGCATTCTCTCAAAAGCAGGTAAAAAAAACTTAAAGAATAATGATGTTTGGAATAACAGTTGAATAACCACACACACTAGTGTTATCCAGAATGTCAGCCTGTGAGTTAACAGCAAAGATTACAGAAAGAATTACAATGATTATAGGGATATTTTAGTCTTTATTACTTGAGGGATTGTTTACCCGTGTGGCGTTTTTTTTTTACATAATAGGAATTTTAATTTTAAAAATGGATATTTTTATTTGCTCTTTTCTTTTTCATTAAATATTGTGTTAATGAAAACAGACTGTTAAAGCTCACTTATAAACATTTATTGAAGAATAGACAGTAGACCCTAGAACTCTGAAGATGATTATTTTCTCCAGTATCATTTAGAAAGGGACCTTTTCTTTTTTTCTTTTTCTTTTTACAGTTTTTATTATTGAGTTTTAGAGACATGGGGGGAGGAGAGAGAGAGAGAGAGAAACATTGATCAGCTGCCTTCTGCACATACCCCAACCTGGAATCGAACCCACCACCTTTTGGTATACAGGTCAACACTCCATCCAACTGAGCCACACCAGCCAAGGCAAGGGGCCTTTTCTTTTAAAGTAGAAATAGCATTTCTATCCAGTGTATAGGTTTTAGATTCCATCCTCTGGATTTCTTTCTGAAACCTTTTTCATCCATTATTCCCTTCTTTATAGACATAGGCCTTTAAATTTTCCCTCTCCACTAACTAGCTTCTTTTCTTCAGAGTAGGAGTGCACTCTGGACTGTTCCTTCCTTTTCAAAAGAAAACTTCCTTCAAACCATGTCTTTCTTGCCATCATCCTATACTCTTGCTCTCATACCAAATTCTTTGCTGTGTCTGTCACCTCCCTTTCACATTTCATCTGAATAAGGTTGGGCTCTATACCTGCTACCCCACTGAGATTACTTGTGCTACGGCTCTCACAACTGGGTAATTTAATGGTTTCTTTCTGGTCCTTTAATTACTTGCCACATCTGTAAATAAATGGCACTGTTTAATCACTATGTCACCTTCAGATACTGGCCTTGGCTCCTGTGAAACTACTCCCTGATTCCTAATACTGTTCATAGAGTTATAGACTTAATTGTCTGCGTTTTCTAGTATCACTTAAATCGTCTTATGTATATCTGGAGCCTAGAATGCTTGTACAGCTTAGTGGCTAGTTGCCAAGGATATGGGGTTTCATTACAGGATTCACTCAACTTTTCTGTAAATTTGACAGTTTCTATAATACCCACACTAAATTCTCCCAAAACTATAGAAACTCACTTTTACATTGTTTCCCAGGTCCCTTTGCTATTGATTATTGATTATAATAAATTAAAAAAACCTTTTGCTTCTCCTACACCCAAGGATTTAAGAGTCAGGGACAGTTTATAGTCCCAGCTCTAGCACAGAAATGTGTGACCTGTGGTTGAGATTACTTATCCTTTCAAAGCCTGTTATGCCTCAGGGTTAATTATCTCTTCTGTACTTCACTGTACTCTTTTTTTTTTCTTTTAATTGATTTCATAGAGGAAGGGAGAGGGAGAGATAAAAACATCAGTAATGAAAGAGAATCATTAATCAGCTGCCTCCTGTACACCCCCCACTAGGGATCAAGCCCGCAACCCAGGCATGTGCCCTTGACCGGGACCCTTCAGTCTGCAGGCTGACGCTCTCTCCACGGAGCCAACCCGGCAAAGGCTACTTCGTTGTACTCTTTTTCAAATCACCCCCTATAGCAATTTGTCTGCAATATAGAGGTTACGCCTGTTTTTCTCTAGTCTTTCATGTGCTTAAATGTTGGAACTTTCTTAATCGCCTTTGTGTCTACCTACCTCCCATCTCATTTATAGCATAGTTTTTTATTTTGAGAAAACATTAATATATTAGTTCTTTGACTGTCTTTTATCTAAAGTTTTGCCAATTTTCATAGATGGTCTCAAAAAGTAAAGAATGTTTTGGGTGCCTAGCCAGGAGGTCATGGTTCCATTCCTGGTCAGGGCACATGCCCAGGTTGCGGGCTCAATCCCCAGTAGGGGGTGTGCAGAAGGCAGCTGATCCATGATTCTCTCTCATCATGGATGTTGCTATTTTTCCCTCTCCCTTCCTCTCTTAAGTCAATAAAAAATATTTTTAAAAAAAAAACTGTTTTGGGCATATAATAATGCTTAAAACACATTAAGAAATAGTGGTCTAAAAAGTATGCACTTTTTCTTTTCCTCCATCTACGATGGCCCTCCTATCTCTTTTTTTTTGGCAAATTCCTGTTTATCCCTCAAAGTGTAACTCATATTATCATCTCCCACTAGAGATCTTCATTAAACAGTATAAACTTTCTCTTCCTTATGATTTGGTTGTTTTAATTTACAGAGCAATAAAAGTTAAAGGAACAGTAATTGAAAAACTTTTATCTGAGGTTGTTAAATTATAATTTTGTTAAAGAAAACACATTAGCTCTGGTCAGGTAGCTCAATTGCTTAGAGCACCATCTTGATAAGCCAAGGTTGCAGGTTTGATCCCCAGTCACACACTTATAAGAATCAACCAATAGCCCTAACTGGTTTGGCTCAGTGGATAGAGCATCGGCCTGTGGACTGAAGGGTCCCAGGTTTGGGACAGGAAGGGCATGTACCTTGGTTGCAGGCACATAACCAGTGGGGGGTGAGCAGGAGGCAGCTGATGGATGTTTCTAACTCTCTATCCGTCTGCCTTTCTCTCTGTAAAAAATCAATAAAATATGTATTTTTTTAAAGAAAGAATCAACCAGTAAATGCATAAATAAGTGGAACAAATCAATGTTTCTCTCTCTCCCTCCCTCTCTGTCACTAAAAATCATTTTAAATAGTTATTTTTTAAAACTGCATTTAAAAACCATCAACTGGGCCTGGTCAGTTTTCTCAGTGGTTAGAGCATCGGCCCACACACCAAAGGGTTTGATTCCCAGTCAAGGGCATGAACCTGGGTTGCAGGTTCAATCCTTACTCTCAGTTGGGATGTGAGTGGAGGCAACCAATCTCTGTGTCTATCTCTTTTTTTCTTTTTTAATATATTTTATTGATTTTTTTTACAGAGAGGAAGGGAGAGGGATAGAGAATTAGAAACATCAGTGAGAGAGAAACATCGATCAGCTGCCTCCTGCACACCTCCCAATGAGGATGTGCCTGCAACCAAGGTACACGCCCTTGACAGGAATCGAACCTGGGACCCTTGAGTCTGCAGGCCGACGCTCTGTCCACTGAGCCAAACCGGTTAGGGCCTGTGTGTCTATCTCATATCTGTGTTTCTCTCTCTCCCCCTCTTCTCCTCACTCCTCCTTCCCACTCCTTCCCTTCTTTCCACTCTCAAAAAATCAATGGAAAAATATCCAGGTAAGGATTAACTAAAGAAAATCAACTGGCATTTCATAAACATACATTATCGGGATTATATTTGAGAACTGAACCCATCTTTTTGAATTTTTTTGTACTTGTGTGACTGCACTCACTACATGATATTCTTATTTGTCTACATTTATTAATACCCTCTTTTATCTGTGAGGTTTTGAGTGTCTTTCTTAACTATAATCCCCAACATTCTAGGACAGTGTCTGGCACATTGTAAACACTTAATAAATGTTTGAGTTAAGAAATCCTTACAGATAATTTTAAAGATAAAAAGGCTTTTATTTTACTGTTGCAAATTGGGAAACATCTGATGTATTCATTGTAGCAGGCAATAGATTTCTTCAAAGAACATTTCTTTAAAATGTTTCAGTATAGTGAAACTGGGAATTTGGAAAAGAAGACTCAGAGATAACCATAGTTAACTTTTTTTTTTCTGTTCAGACGTGTGTGTGTGTGTGTGTGTGTGTGTGTGTGTATACAGTTTTTGGTTTGCCAACATTTCCAAAGAACGATTTGATGTTTCCTCAAAACCACAGTATGTAGGGCATTTGCATTTCATTACAGATTAATAATATGTGAGATCTCCCAGGAATTAGAAGACATTTGAGGTTTATCTCCTCTTTAAAAGTCCCAGTCTGTTAAGCACTGTGCTGCCTCCGATAGGTCAGTTTTAGGAGTCTTGGCTTTCTGCTGGTAGTCTTTGCTGACCAATTTGAAAATATTCTCTGGTGTTTTAGGAATACTCAAGAAATTTGAAGAAGAAGATTTGGATGACATTTTAAGAAAACGATTGAAGGACTCAAGTGAAATACCTGGTGCTCTGTGGCATATTTATGCTGGGAAAGATGTTGACAAGATAAGGGAATTTCTTCAGAAGGTATAATTTAGTTTGCAAATTTGTTTATCTCTTCACCTTAAGCAAAGACTAATTTTTAATGTAACTTCTTTGGTATTCAGAATAAGATCCTATATAATAAAAGCCTAATATGCAAATGGACCAAATGGTGGAATGACCAGTCGCTATGATGCGCACTGACCACCAGGGGGCAGACGCTCAATGCAGGAGCTGCTCCCAGCCCGCAGACCCCAGGCCAGCCAAGGCAAGTGTCAGCAGGGGGCGCCAGATCGCCCTACTGGACACCCCCCAGGCCAGCCCTGATCACCGGCCAGGCCTAGGGACCCTACCCATGCACAAATTTTGTGCACCGGGCTTCTAGTCATTCAATAATGTAGGATCTTTTTTTATTGACTTCTTTTTGCTGTTGACCTGGGGAGTACTACTCTATCATATCCGATTGCTGAGATACACTCATTTGAATAGACTGAAATTTTTAGTAATTGTACCTTTGTTTTGGTTGTTAGACATTCTAAATGAATGTTACACATTCATCTGAATAAATGATTAAAACCCTTTGTTCAAATATTTTCTAAATTTGCTAATTATAGAGATTTTTTTAGGGTACCATCATTGCTGCTTTTCTTATAGTAAGGGACATCTTCCTTCTGAATGGACATAGGTCTCTGGTCAGTGCAGAGGGCTAAAACCCTGTACCTACTATCTTATACCAGAATACTTACAAGTATTTTAATTTAAAATATTACAAGTTATGCTTTTTAAAACAGAAGATTATTCAGTGATTAATAAATGGTTCCTTGAAGTTGATTTGTCAAGGGTTAGGAGGTTAATAGTATAAAGGTATTTATCTTAAAAGGTAAAAAGTACCTACCTTAAGAGACGAGCAGGATCAGTAAATATTTATGAAGTCCATACCTATGAATTATTTGACTAAGCTTTTTCTCATCTCTGCATTGTACTCTTGAAACGGTTATAAGGAAGGAACCAAATAGATATAAACTTCACAGTGGAAGGAGATGAGAAGGGAGTGTGCCTCACTTTATCAGTGTGCAGTGTTTTAATATCCTCTGGCTTTTCAAATGGTTGTAGAATATTTTCTCTAACTTAAGCTCAATCATTCCATACGATTGTGAGAACAAAAGACTTATTGTAAAGAAAATTGAAATTTAATGGAACAGAATTTACCATTTTCCTTACTGAAATTGGGGTGCTTATTTTAATTACAATCCATATTTCAGATTTCAAAAGAGCAAGGCCTTGAAGTTCTACCAGAACATGATCCAATACGTGATCAAAGTTGGTATGTGAACAGAAAGCTCCGCCAAAGACTGCTTGAGGAATATGGAGTTAGAACCTGCACTCTTGTTCAGTTCCTTGGTGATGCCATTGTCTTACCAGCAGGAACACTTCATCAGGTATAGAAAAACTTTTAACTTGCTTAAACATTAGTGATATTTCCATTTTTGTATTATCTCTGATGTAGTGGATTGAAATCTAATTTTTAAGACTTAGGGGGAAAAAGAGATACAGCAGGTCCTCAAGTAATGTTTCATATGCCATAGGAAATTAACTCTTGTTTATATTAACTAGGCTGGTAAAATTGGTTTCATTATATGTGGTTTCACTTTTAAAGTCATAGTACTATTGACAACATTAAGTCAAGACTTAACTGTACTATATAGTTGGTTCTTAATAGTTGAAACTTAATAGGGGGGAAGAGTGTGTATTAAATCTTAGAGATCAAGTTTTTTAAATATATTTCTATTGATTTCAGAGAGGAAGGGAGAGAGAGAGAGAAACACCAATGATGAGAGATTGGCTGCCTCCTGTAAGCCCCACACCGGGAATTGAGCCCACAACCTGGGCACACAGCCCGAACGGGATCGAACTGTGACCTCCCGGTTCATAAGTCGATAATCAACCACTGAGCCATGCCAGCTGGGCAAGGTCATACATTTTTTAACATGCCCAATATGAGTAGCATGAATTTTATTGGCTAGATTATTTGCAAATTCAAGCTTTCAGTGTCCCTCCTACCTCTTGAGGTTGCCAGCATAGCAATGACATCCAAAGAAAGATGGTATATAAATTTTATAGCTATTGATCCACAAAGACTTGTAAACTAAAGTAAACACATACTTCTTTCTGTGGCTGGACTGTGTGGCACCTGGAAGAAAGGTACAAAACAGATGGCGATGGTATGGAGGCCTGGATTGGAAGTACCCAGTAGGCTTCCATAACTAACGAGCTACCACAGACCAGTTTAGGCCATACAGTAACAAAAGTGTACAAAGGAAACCAAGAACCCCAAAAGCTAGTTTGCCTCAAAGTTGTTTCCATACCTTTCCACCACCTGGTAATTGGGATATATATCATTTATAGTTTTACCAAGGAGTTCGTATAACTATATATGCTACTACTGTCTGTTTAGCATCTGTGACACTATTGTAATGGCACAAGTAAATATTCCTTAAGTTATAATGGGTGCTTAGTTTTTAAGAGATCAGGTTCAAGGTTAGATTTAGATTTATCACTTTTGTTGTTTAAATAGCATTTTTGATAAAATATAAATACATACAGCTTTTTCTCTACATTAACTTCCTGAGGGAAATGTATTAATGCATTAATAAATCAATGTCTTATGTTAAATTGTTTTATTTCCCCTGGACTTACATGAATAGCTCAGACATGTTGGATCATTTATGATTCAGGTTTAATTGGGATTACCCCACATACAGTTTTTTTTTTGTTTTGTTTTTTTGTTGCTTTGTTGTCTCTTATCAGAAAACTAGAGGCCCAAGGCTGGGCCGGCCAGGGGGAGGGGCCGTAGAGATTAGCCGGCTGGCCCTGTCCCCTGGTCGAACTCCCGGTCCAGAGGACAATTTGAATATTAGCCTTTTATTATATAGGATGGCTACTCAGTACTCAAAATGAAAATGCTCTCAAAGGAGTAGCCTGTTTAAGATAAAAGTACAATAAATCTTTTCTTAAGTAGGAATAATTCTTTGATAATACAAGTTTCCTTAAATTCTTATATGTCCATTTTCTCAATGTTGAACTGGAGGGTGCAGGTTGGGTTTTCTTGGTTTTTTTTCGTTTTTTTTTTAAGGTACAAACCTATATAATAAAACCCTAATATGCAAATCGACCAAACGGCAGAATGACCGGTCACTGTGATGCACACTGACCACCAGGGGGCAGATGCTCAATGCAGGAGCTGCCCCCTGGTGATCAGTGTGCACCCACAGGGGGAGCCCCACTCAGAAGCCAGGCTCACAGCTGGCAAGCGCAGCCGGTGGCGGGAGCCTCTCCTGCCTCCGCAGCAGCACTAAGGAGCAGCGAGCAGGCGGGCAGTAAGGAGCGAGGGGTCCCAGACTGGGAGAGGGTGCAGGCTGGGCTGAGGGACATAGCCCTCCCACCCCCAGTGCATGAATTTCATGCACCAGCCCTCAAGTTTGTATATAATACAATAGATTCTTACTAGTGTAGCGTTCTGTACTTTTTGACAGATAAATAGATGAGTAACAACACAGTTAAAATATAGAGCACTTCAATCAGTCCAAGAAATTTCCTCCTGCATGTTTTTAGTCAACCTTTCCTCTCACCTGACATTCCTACAACCACTTACCTGTAGTTCTGCTTATATAAGAATGTCATAATTACAATCATATAATATGTAGCCTTTGAGTCATCTTACATAATGCATTTGCGTTTCAGCCATATTGTGTAAATCAGTAATTGTTTCCTTTTTCTTGCTAGGTATAGTTGTTCATTACATAAATGTACCACGGTGTTTTTTTAGTCATTAACCAATTAAAGAACATGTCGGTTGTTTCCAGTTGGGGCAATAATAAAACAAGCCACTATAAACCTCCACATAAGGATTTTGTATGAACATAAGTTTTTATTTCAGTTCAGTAAATACTGAGTAGTGGGATTGCCTGGTCATGATGAATGTATGATTAACTGATAAGAAATCGCCAGGCTGTTCTCCAAAATGGTTGTACTATTTTCCGTTCCCCAAAGTAGTATATGTGAGTTACATTTCCTCTACTTATTGTCAGTTTGCTTTTCAGCATTTGAATAAATGTGCTTTAGTATCTCACTGTGGTTTTAATTTACATTTTCTTAATAACTAAATATGTTGTGCATCTGTTCATTTGTGCTTATTTGCCATCTGTATTTATCTTGGTAAATTTGTGTTCAAATATTGTCTATTTTTATAATTGGGTTTTCTTATTTCTTACTGAGATTTGAGTGTTCTTTATCTACTCTACTTACGTGCTTTGCAAGTATATTCTCCCAATATGTGACTTGTCCTAATGGTTCTTCCAAAGAGCAGATTTTAAATTTTGAAGTTCATTGCTCAGTTTTCTTTTATGTATTACTGTTTCTAAATTTTTTGCCTAGCCAGGATCATAAAGATTTTCTCTTACATTTTCTTTTAGAAATTTTCTAGTTGTTATTCTTACATTTAGTTCTATGGTCCATTTTAAATTCTTCTATATGGTCCATTTTTTAATTAATTTTTCTATGTAGTATAAAGTATGGATCAAGATTCAAATTTTTTGCATATGAACATTCAGTTCTAAAATACATTTCTTTAAAAATATACATTTATATGATTTTTAAACATTCAAACATTACAAAAGAGTTCACGGTTAAAATTCAGTTTTTTTTCTCAATGCTGCCTGCAGTGCCTCTCCTCCAGAGGCAACCACTGTTACCATGGAGATTCCATGCATGTACATCTTTCTGATGGATCTACTTCCTTTGGGGGGGGTGGGGGGGACGCGGGAAGAAGAGCCAGGGTTTTTCAAAATAGTAGGCAAAGGTATCCTGTTAAAAAGTATAGTTTTTAGTTTACATATCACTCTGCTCAAGGCCTCACAGGCCTTAAATGATCTGCACGTGTATCCTATTTCACACACGCACGGGTACACTCTTCACACATCCCCCTCACTGCCTTCCTCTCCCACTGCTCTTCTTCTCTCTTGCCACCTTGACCTCTTTGTGGTTTTCACATACACCAAGCATGTTCCTACCCCAGGGCCACTGTATTTATTTATTTATTCTTTTGGCCTAAAATTCTTTTTCCTCTCAGATATCTGTAAAACTTGCTTCTTCACATTCTTTAAGGTTTTGCCCAAATGTCACCTTCTCAGTAAGGTCTTCCCTGACACCCCAATTTAAAACTGCAAATTATGCCCCCCATTTACTGTCATCATCCCTGCTTTGTTTTTCTCCATTGCTGTCATTACCTTCTAACATGCTTCATAATTTTACTTCACTTTCTTGATTGGCTTTTAACCCCCCACTGGAATATAAGTTTCATGAGGACAGGGATTTCTGGGTTGTTTTTTATTGCTCTCTCTCTTACCCAGAATAATGCACATAAGTATTTGTGAGGCCTGAAGGCCTAAAAATACAACATGGTTTTTACACAAATCTAGATGAAAGCAAAATTGTGACTTTCCATTTATATATATTGTATGTGTGTGCTCTTTGTACAAACATGCAAATTTTGGCCTATTCCTTATGTGTCTTTGGCTACTTTAGAATGTTTACCTAGAATGGAATCTAACTTCCAGGCTTTTTTTGTTTTAATATATTTTTATTGATTTCAGAGAGAAAGGGAGAGGGAGGGAGAGACTGAAACATCAATTATGAGAGAGAATCATCGATTGGCTGCCTCCTGCATGCCTCCCCATCAAGCCTGCAACCCAGGCATGTGCCCTTGACCAGAATTAAACCCAGGACTCTTTAGTCCGCAGGCGACACTCTATCCATGGAGCCAAACCAGCTAGGCTAACTTCCAGTTTTGATTGTACACATAAGAACATAGGAAAACGTGTTTTAAAATATGTAGAAATTTCACTTAGATTATAGAGAGCAAATTTCATCTGTGATTAAAAAAAAAAATGTTATACTTAAATCTTGGAACAGGTACTGAACCTCTTATCCCTAGTTTCATGCTCTGAAATATAGAGCTTCTATTCTACAGACACATATTGCAGGTGTAGTGAGACTCAACAGCAATGCTGAAAATGTGAGGCATCCACTATGTTCATCCTCCAGAGGAACCAGCAACCTACTGATTAAAAAGAGCATGTTTCATTCATATCTACACATAAATATATGCTATCTAGCTACCAATAGAGGAACAGTGCTAGATTTTAAAGAACGCTGCAAACTTCAGCAGCTATTCAGGTGATCATTATGCCCAGAGGAGGAATTGGAATTCCATTACCCTATCATCAATTAGATTTTTTCCACAATCTCTATTCCCCACTCTTACTATCTCCCTCTTCTCACTCTTCCTAATTAAATTTATTTTTATACTTTAAAAAAATGGAATAAGTTTTAAGTGCTCAGTTCTCATTTATTTTTTCTTTCCCAGGAATCTTACATCTTTTAATATCACTTAGAAGACAACCGAGAAACATCATAAAATCAAGATTAGATCAACTTGGTCCTTTCTTTGTCATTATACTGATTCTTAATAGAAAGGAGTTCTATGAAATAGTGAAGTGTGTGCAGTCACTTTGTACATGTTGAACAAATAAAACATTTACCAGGTTCTTATGAAAACAATTTAGTCAAGAGAGACAACTGTTGAAAGGCAGTTGTACTGATTCCATCAAAGATTGAAGGATATTTTTAATTGGTTAATTTGGGGGGTGGGGGAGGCACAGGTCAACAAAATACTATCATAATTCTAAAAATCTTGTCAATATATCTATCTGAAACTACAGTTTTCATCCCAGTTCCTAAAAAATAAACTAAGTTTCATTTTCTTTAATCTACTCTCTGTTCTCAAACTTAACAGTGAAGTGATGGAAAGGCTAGCAGCCAAAGAAGCAGCAACAATCAGCCAGATTGACTGCACTGTTTGTTTTTAAGTAACACCAAAACCTGGCTTAACAAAATTGGTGATTTAAGATCTGATTACCAGCCTCTCTGAAGGACTCCTGGAAAACTTTTCATCTTTTAAAAATTCCAGTTACAAAGTCACTGAAGTTGTTCAGTGGCAGAACTTTTTGAGAAAGTGTGGTCTTCTGCTTTGAAATGCATTTGATATTTTGGAGAAAATAAGTGCTCTGGTGAATTGTCTTTTGCGTTTATTATTAACAGACAACTTCGCTTTTCTCTATCCTCACTTCCTAAAATTTACATTTTACTGCTTTTGTTTTGGGGATAGGTCCAGAATTTTCACAGCTGTATTCAGGTAACTGAAGACTTTGTGTCTCCAGAACATCTCGTACAATCATTTCATTTAACACAGGAACTGAGACTTTTGAAGGATGAAATCAATTATGATGATAAATTACAGGTAAGAGATTAATTTTCTGACTAGCTTCTGTTCTGTAGACTTTTTATATTCAGATATATTAATACATGATAACAGCTTAGGCCATCATGGCCTAGTTTTTCACATTCGGATAATGATCAAAGATATTAACCCCACTATGCACTTAATTGTATAACTTCTAGTGGCCCTGATTTTAACTTTTGGTTTAACAACCAGAAGTTGTTAACTTGGACATTTTTTAACTTTGACGTTTATTTTCCTTGAATTTGGCTTTCCATTAAAAATTATTTTAATATAGCAGTTAATATTTGTTAATTTATCTCCAGCTGGAGTAGAAATCCTAGCATAATTCCAAAACATCTGTTTCAGGTTAAAAACATCTTGTATCATGCAGTCAAGGAAGTGGTAAGAGCTTTGAAAATACATGAAGATGAAGCAGAGGATATGGAAGAAAATTAGGTGTGTTCCAGTTTGCTGTTTTTAGGCCATTGAAGTGGGATTACTTGCTCTTGAACGATGATACGTATGCACACTGACTTAAGCTTCATAAAACCATCAGTGCCAAGAAATTCTCTTTGTAGTAATTACTTGTTACTGACATCACAGCGGTATAGCATAAGTCACAGCTCCTATGATTCAATGTTAGTTATTAAAACAAGCTACATTTAAAAAGCAGCACTTCATAGCTGTTTTTGTATTATAGTGTATATGATGTTTGTGAAAATGCCAGATTTAAAATGATGTATTTATTTTTGGAAAAAAATACAAAATTCTATGCTATATTGTTGATCAAGTGTAAATGTGACCTTGTACAGTTTACTAAAATAACATATTTTTCACTACATTTGAGACAGTTACTGTGAGAATAGGACACAAACACCAGCTATTGCCTGCATTTGGGAAATTGCTGAATCGCACAGCATTCATGTCATAATCAGAAAATTACTGCCAAATAATTGTAAAAATTGTAAAATATAAAGTATATAAAGCAGATACTAAATACAGACACTTCAATATTTTGTTGAAGTTCTTGACTGTACAATTAAACATTTTCAAAAGGTGTAATTTATTTAAAATTGTCTCATTTTGGTAAAATTTATGTGACTTTTAAAGCTAAATATTAAACTTAATATGCTATGTAAATATATACATATATACATTTAATGATGTATTTTTTTAAAACATTGGCTTGCTTTTATTTGTTAAGTGCAAGTGTTACATATGGCTTTGTACATTGAAGTTGAAAGGGGTTTTACATTTTCCATTAAAAGGACTTTATCAAAAATTGGCTTGCTTCTTCCTCATCAAGGTGATTAACGACATTTTCTTGTGATATTACGTTCTTTTCTAAAACATTTCCCCCTTACCTTTTATCCTTGTAAGCTTTTTTTCAGCTTTCTTCCAACTCTGTTGGCTATCTATATATATAAAAGCCTAAGCAACCATTACAGTGGAACAACCGGTCAACCAGTTGCTATGATACACACTGACTACCAGGGGGCAGACACTCAATGCAGGAGCTGCCCCATGGTGGTCAGTGTGCTCCCACAGGGGGAGCACCACTCAGCCAGAAGCCGGGCTCAGGTGAGCGCAGCTAGGGTGGCAGGAGGCTCTCCCGACTCCACAGACTCCACAGCAGCACTACTGAGCGGTGGCAGCAGGCACAGTGGGCCAGAATGAGCGCAAGTGTCGCAGTGCCTAGCCCCAGTTCTGGCTCCTCCCTGGCCACCTGCCACTTGGCACACTGCTACATCCCCCAAGGGGTCCCAGATTGTAAGAGGTCACAGGCTGGGCTGAAGGACAAACCACCACCACCCCCCTCCGGTGCATGAATTTTGTGCACTGGGCCTCTAGTAACTAGTGCCTCAGCTTTACTTGTCCCAACAAAACAGGAATACAGGTAACTCTATCATTTACTTATAACACACTTAATAATTAAAAAAACCCATAAATGAATTTTAAAAGCTATGATTATAGGAGTATGCAATTTTTTCTTTTACGATTTTTAGAGAGGAAAAGAGGGAGCAAGAGATAAACATCCATGTGAGAACAAAACATCGATAGGCTGCCTTCTGCACACCCCGCACTGGAATCCAGTAATCTCTTAATACATAAGATAACACCCAACCGACTCACACTGACCAGGGCAACAGTATGTAATTTCAAGTATAAGTTTCATAGCAGAGATTGCTGCCAATAACTGTTGGCGATTGGAAGAGAAGAGCCTGAAGTCGGTTCACTGGATAGAATATAATTCTACTTACTGTGTGACCCTGATAACTTGCTTTGATTTGGAGTCTTGATTTTAATAGGTGACTATTAATCACTTAGTTGCTTGAGTTTCACATAGTCCTATTTGGATTTTATTGGAAATATGTAGCTCTCCACTGGCACCAGCAGAATATTAAGAGATAGCCTTTCCTTTTTTTCCCTTTTTATTGGATTTATTGGGGGTGACAGTGGTTAACAAATTATACAGGTTTCAGGTGCACAATTCTACAACACACCTGTACAATGCATTGTGTTCACCCCAAGTCAAGTCTCCGACAGCCTTGTCTTCCCAACTGGAAAGTACGTACTTTAAAAGAAAAAAAGTGGTAAACCCACATTGTTACCTTGCAGGTTGCTTAGTTTTTATCCTCGTATGTCCACCATCTTTTAGCTCCTGGTAGGCTATTACACCGCCCTCCACTCCAGGCAACGTTCAGCCAGGAATGGGGCAATTGCATGTCACAGTAATGTCCCACCTGGCACAAGGTTAATGGGATGGATGACAACTACTTGGTAGGGGAGGAAATGGGCGGAGGATGTCAACCTTTTGTAAACTTTTTTTTTTTTTTGCTTTGTGATCAGTATATTAAGGAAACATTCATACTTCCCAAGAATGGATTCTGATGTCCAATTTAAGCTTTTAAACATTACTTTTAAGCTTTTGAACATTACTTTAAAGCTATTCATCATAATTTGCTATACTACCAACATATTACATTTACTTTGGAGCACAAACTAAATGGTTTAAGGTTGCAACACCTAAAAAAAACAGTGCTGCAAGCCCTCAAGAAACAGCATATCTTTTTTTTACATTTTTATTGATTTCAGAGAGGAAGGGAGAGAGAGAGAGAAACATCAATGATAACAGGGAATCATTGATTGGCTGCCTCCTGCACGCCCCCTACTGGGGATCAAGCCCACAACCCAGGCATGTGCCCTTGACTGGAATCAAATCTGGGACCCTTCAGTCCGCAGGCCGATGCTCTGTCCACTGAGCCAAACCAGCTAGGGCAAGAAACAGCGTATCTTGATAAACCTCTTGTTTAGAAAGTTATTTCTGTCACTGATACCACAGGCTAAGTTATACAGTATGCCATTCTCAACTAACAATTGAGGCAATAGAATAAAGCAGAGGCATTACAATGAATCCCACGTAATGCAACTATACAGCTCAACACTGCTCTATAAATTGGGTTCTTCAATTGCCAGTTAAATACATTTTAGTTTCTTCTATATATATAAAAGCCTAAGTGACCGTTCTACAGCTATGACACGCAATAACTACCAGGAGGCAGACACTCAGCGCATAGGTGTTCCATGGAAACATGGAACAGACAGATGAATCTCAGAGGTAAGGGGGTAAGGGGGAGGGCGGGAAGAGATTAACCAAAGATCTTACATGCATACTAGAGGCCCAGTGCACAGATTTGTGTACCGTTGGGGTCCCTCAGCCTGGCCTGCGGTGATTGGGCCAAAACCGGCAGTCCAACATCCCCCGAGGGGTCCCAGATTGCTAGAGGGCACAGGCCAGACCAAAGGACCCCACTGGTGCACAAATCTGTGCACTGGGCCTCTAGTAGCTTAATAATTAAAGTTCATACATGGAAGTAAATACAGGTAACTAGCATTTAAGCTATTGCATGTACACAACTCAAGGTATGACCTAAGAAAGGCATGGGAAGAAAATGTTAAGTGGTTTATTCTTCATTTCACTTAAAACACTACTGTAGCCCTGGCTGGCATGTTCAGTGGTTAGAGCACCTGCCCATGAACTGAAGGGTCATGGGTTTGACGATTCCGGTCAAAGGTACTGCACGTACCTGGGTTTTGGGTTCAGTCCTGCATGCCATGGGTAACCAATGAATGTGTGTCTCATATTGATGTTTCTCTTTCCCTCTCCGCTTCCCTACCTTCCACTCTCTAAAATCAATGGAAAAAACATCTTCCATTATTAACAAAAAAACTTAGATAAGTAAAAACAAAGTGGGAATTTAAATAATTCCAAAAACAAAACACTCCTGTATTTGCCTATTGAAAACAATAGAAAGTAGTGAGTATAATTATAGTCATCCACTCATACATTACTGTAATGAAATGCCAGCTTTGAGTGTTATTCACTGGCCCTTTAAGAGGTCTGACGCTGATCATCCTCAGATGCTTTTCCCTTGTAATGGTGCTACCTTTCTTGATTTGGATCAAAGTCCACCAGTTCTACCTGGTCCATTTCATTAGTCTTTTTTTAAAATATATTTTTATTGATTTCTAGTTTTTTTAATATATATTTTTATTGATTTCAGAGAGGGAGAGAGCGAAAGAAACATCAGTGATGAGAATCATTGAACAGCTGCCTCCTGCACGTCACACACTGGGGATTGAGCCCACAACCCAGGCATGTACCCCTGACTGGAATTGAACCTGGGACCCTTTGGTCCGCAGGCCAACGCTCCGTCCACTGAGCCAAACCAGCTAGGGCTCATTAGTTTCGTCTTCTTTCCTCTCAGGGAGGTTTTCCAGCAAAGAATGTTTATCAGGAGAGAGCCATCCTCAGGAAAGTTTACCTTAAATTGAATGGTTACATGACCTTTTCTTGTGGCACACACCAGATATCTCCACACTTGACAGGCTGACCTGTATGAGAGCTGATAATTACGGCTTGGTTTGGAAGCCACACAGTACTTCCACAGACATGAAAAGGTCAGTCTTGTTGAGGGAAAACGGCATAGTCCTAATCTAAAACTGATGCCTTCTGCCTCCAGTCCTAGTTCTTGGTCTCCTTAACCATATAATCTCATCCTCTGGCCATCTTTCATGCCTTTGTCAATAAGAGCTTTTAGAATTTTCTGTTGACCTATCATCCTTACATTGTAGCTTTTGCATTTATCTTCAGGACTTATTCCATTCCCCATGGTCTTGGCACACAAACTAAATTCGCTGAACATTCCAGGTCGTGTGCCATGAATTGTCATTTACATTTCAGTACCTTGCAACAGGGACAGCACTCTACTCCTTTCTTACCGTCTCAGCCTTCACATTTACAGACCACATCCTTTGCAGAGCTAGTTTTTTAGCTGCACCTTTGAATAAATCTAAGATTACTGAGAGCTGACGCACATTTGTTTTCTACCTCTTCTTTCTCTCCAAAAAGCATATCAAAGAAGTCCACGTTGTTCCACCTTTTAATGATCTCTTCTGTCATATAATTCACTTTTCTTTGCATCAGAAGATACTTTCTGAGCTTGGGAAATCTTGTTTACACTCTCCATTTGGATTCTTATGAGGGTGGGACTTCAAAGCCATTTTCCTGGGTCTTTTTCACTTTCCCTGGATGGCATTGGGTTTGACCTCCAAAACAGCTATTTCTTTCACCATTTTCTACAGCTAGTGTGCAGGTGATGCAGGTGTACGGAAGCAGAAAGGAGTATGTTCATGTGTGCAGCCCTCCACCTCCCATCACTGAGTGTTTTGGAAAGTTTCCAGTTTTTTACTTTTTTTATACCACTTTTCAAAATATGCCCCAACTTGCCTGGCCGGCATGGCTCAGTAGTTGAGTGCCAAACTATGAACCAGGAGATCGTGGTTCGATTCCTTGTCAGGGCACATACCTGAGTTGTAGGACCCCAGGAGGGGCGTGCAGGAGCCAGCAGATCAGTGATTCCCTCTCATCATTGTTCTTTCTCCCCTCCCTTCCTCTCTCTGAAATCAATAAAAATATATATTTTTTAAAAAATTATATGTGTCTAAATACATTTCTGCCACATTTTGGGATCATAGCACCCATAAAAATCATCTAGTTTCCTGTTAATGATATCTGGGTAAGATTAGTGAGCTTCAGAAGTTGGTCTCATAGCTTTACTTTGCTGTGTGTGTACATCTACAGTCATGGATTCAGAATGTTCTATTTCTCAACACCAACCTATCACAGAGGCGCTCTCATGCCAGATCAGGACTGTCAGCCGTGGGAGGAAAAGGACGGCTTAATTAGCATTCTGCAGCTCTTCAGTGTACTATGCACTATGAATCAGGTATAGCCAGTGGCCAAGATACAAAGCCACAGGCCACAGGTCTGTCCCCGAGGTTCAGACTCAGACTTCTCCTTACTACAAAAGCTATGCCGCCTCGATAGTTACGCCCTGAAACCATAGCGAAGATAAAGGAACTTAGTAGCATACGAAGTGCTTTGGCTCTCACAGCAATCTGGCTCTTTTCATGAAAGCCGCGTCTGAAACAAAAAGGAAATGTTGGCAAGCTCTGGGTCACTGGCTGCATACAAAGTGAGTTCCCTTTCTTGAGTGGGGAGATTTTCACAGCTGACTTCAGCTGCACACATTTCTCTGTAAGGGAGCCAACCAGCTGCAGCTAAAACTGGAGGATTGCCTATCTCCTCTATCTGGTCTGTGAAAAGGAACTTGGCCCTGGGGTCAAAGAAGGTATATAGCGAGGATGTGTGGGTCACTGCTTTCCTGCCCCCTAGACTGTGACTCCAGATTAGAGAGATGATGAAAGATTTGAACAGCTGGTTCAGTGAACAAATACGAAATGAAGTGCAAAACGGAAGGGGACTGACTCCTTTCCTAAGGAGAGTCAGAAAGTCCCCTGCCGGCATGGTGAGGATGGTAACTGACTCACAGGTCCTTTCAAACCATTACAGAACAGAGGGAAAACAGCATAGGACCAAGGGAGGTCATGCAGGTTTAGTCAATAGGAGTTCATGACAAAGGGCACGCAGGGATCACTGCCCCAGCCATATGCCTCACAAAGCATGAGACTTGCAATATGGATTATCATTGCAGGACACATCTACCTTTCTACAATTTCTTCAACATTTATATTTTCATTGGTGACGAGATTTCCCTCAGAAACCTCTGGATTGCCCTAGCTGGTTTAGTTCGGTGGATAGAGCGTAAGCCTGCGGATTAAAGGGGTCCTGGGTTCAATTCCAGTCAAGGGCACATGCCCAGGTTGCGGGCTCGATTCCCCGGGGGGGCGGGGGTATGCAGGGGGGGGGGGGTCTGCAGGAGGCTGATTCTCATCATTGACGTTTCTCTCTCTCCCTCCCTCCCTCTTCCTTCCTCTCTCTAAAAATCAATAAAAATATAAAATAAAAAGAAACCTCTGGATTGTTAAATACTATGCAACCACTATATACAAAGTACAGGGAGAATGTAATGCATACATACTGCCTGTGGTTAGGGAAGGCTTCAGAGAGGCAGTATTTGTACAACCCTTCAAGGAATAGAAAAAAAAAAACGGCAACAAATGTGGACGTATTTAAATGCCTTCTAGACCTTTTCCATGGACTCAGCTGTTTGAGACTTCCAACACTTTTGAAAGTGACTTACAAAATAACTCACTCTTCAACTCTGGCCCTAGAGGAGAGGAAGGGGAGGAGCTGCTGGAACTACTGGGGACTTACTCCTTTCCAAAGGAGAGTCAGGAAAGTCCCCTGCCAGCAGGGTGAGGATTATGAAAGGTGAAGGAATGTGAAGTTGACAAATCCCTATCCAGGATCAAGTTCAACCGACGGCTTCCAGGGTAGGTCATAGGTATATTATACTCTATGAAGAGCACAAATTATTTTCACATCAGCATCTAGAGCAGCGGTTCTCAACCTGTGGGTCGCGACCCCTTTGGGGGTCGAACGACCCTATCACAGGGGTCGCCTAAGACCATCGGAAAATACATATATAATTACATATTGTTTTTGTGATTGATCACTATGCTTTAATTATGTTCAATTTGTAACAATGAAAATACATCCTGCATATCAGATATTTACATTACGATTCATAACAGTAGCAAAATTACAGTTACGAAGTAGCAATGAAAATAATTTTATGGTTGGGGGTCACCACAACATGAGGAACTGTATTAAAGTCGCGGCATGAGGAAGGTTGAGAACCACTGATTTAGAGACACTGATAGCTTGAGGTGCTTTTCTTAGTCAAATGAAATTTTAGCCAACCTAATATATTTGTGTCCTCTAGGTTTTTGGAAATGGGTAACCATTTGTGGCATATATGGGGAACTCTTTACCTAAATTTTTTAATAACTAATTATGTAATTATAGTAACATAATAATTATAACTATAATTAACTTTCTGCAGAAACTAATTATGTTGAACAGAAACTTTTAGTATTGTGTTAGCAAACTTTTTCCAGGTATAAGGGGGAAAAGCCAGCCTATACCTTTTGGGGAAGGAAAAGGTATAGGCTGCCTTTTTTTTAAGTCAGTTCCTAAAAAATCACTGCACTATGCAGAGTCCAATAAACACCAGAGCACTTAAAGGGGGACAAGCCAGGGTTTGGGCCCAACATTGAAAAATTATCAGTAATGCATTAAAAACAAAAACAAAACAATAGTGTTTTACATGTTACATGTTTGAGCAATGGATTAGCACTACAAATAAATATGACACTTTACCTTGACGTTTGCTCTGGACGTGGGCATCAGGACTGCAGCTTGTGACAGACTGAGAAGTGGTGGGAGGAGGGTTGTCTGAAATTAGAAAGTTGTACCACCAGATGTAGATGGGTGTGTCTCAGTACCACCATGAGGATTAAGGTGGTGCAGTTTTCTGCATGAAGTTTTTCTTGCAGACAAAATCGCTCCTTAAGCAAATGCAAAATTCTTATGTTCAAATTGTTCTCTACATATTAATCATGTTGGAACAAATTTGCATTTTTCAAAGCAACTGTTACAGTTGAACTATATCAGAGATTCTTCAAATTAAAGCTTTCTAAAGCCAATGGAGCATAGGATTTCAGAAACAAATTCTAAGACGTTAAAAATTTGGCACATCTGTTGGTTATCATATGACTTGATCCATCATCTCATCCTCCCAGAGGGGAAATGAAAGCAGCAATTTAGTTCATTTACATTGAGCTCCACGACAAATGGTTAAATATTCTAAAGCGTACAAACTCTAGAAATTGTATAGTCATGGGAAATTGCTCTTCATCCCTGATGAGTGAACTTTTGAAGAACGACACAGGACATATTGGTACACCGCAGTGCTTTCTGAGCTGGGAGCCCACGCTTGGTTCTAAGTATTCCATTTAGACCTTTCCAACCAGTAGCAGTTTACCAAGATTTTAAAGTGAGATACTTACTCCTCCTCATGACTAGTGTTCCTGGTGTTTTCTGTGGGCTCAGTGGGTAGGAGCCACTACTGGCAACTGAACTTTGGGGAGAAAGGTTTATTTAAAAGGTAAACAGGATGACCACAAACAGAGTCAACCTCAAACTGTTTGCTTCTTTAAAAATCTCAGTTCTTATCAAGTTATCTGAGTACTGCCTGACCGGTGTGGCTCAGTGGTTGATCATTGACCTGTGAACTAGGTCACGGTTCGATTCCCAATCAGGGCAAATGCCCGAGTTTCAGGCTTGATCCCAAGTGGGGGGTATGGTATGCAGGAGACGACCTATCAATGATTCGCTCATCATTTTTAAATATACTTTTTATTGATTTCAGAGAGGGAGAGATAGAAACATCGATAAGAATCATTGATCGGCTGCCTCCTGCATGTCCCGCATTGGGGATCAAGCCTGCAACCCAGGCATGTGCCCTTGACTGGAATCTAACTCGGGACCCTTCAGTCTGTAGGCCAAAGCTCTATCCACGAGCCAACCAGCTAGGGCAATACTTACTAAGTAAGTTTTAGAAGCAGAAGATGGTGGTTCATTAACCAGATTACACTGATTTTAATTGAGGTCTTTTTCGTCTATACATGTCAATAAACCACTCTTGAATATGAGAATATTTACTAGAGTATTTAAATATTAGTGACTAGGGACTTTTAAACTCTGTAGCCCACCAAACTCCCTTTGACCCAAGAAAAATTCCTCACTGCACACTAGATGGCACTGTTCATCATCCGTGACTCTTAAAAGGACATGAGTCCATCTGGGACAAGAGACGAATCTGAAGAAACCTTTTTTAAACAGCCATGCCACTTTACTCCCACAGAGGTCTCCAAAACACTGAGATTATGACAAAAATACGATAAAGGTCACTTTGATCTTTACATATAAAGCCTACCGGTCTAAAATGATTCAATAACTAGCTATTATTACAATTCATGTCTTGACCCTTCGAATAAGTTATAAATACCTGATGGCAGACTGCCTCACACCAGTATTCATCTTTGAAAACAAAACTTGAATCTCAACTCCCCACAAATGAAAAGGGATTACCATCCTAGCCAGTTTGTCTTCCTGGATAGAGCGACAGCCTGAGGACTGAAGGACCCAGTTCGGGGTTGGTTCTGGTCAAGGGCCCGTACCTGGATCAATTGGTTGCCTCCCCTAAGATGCATGCCCAAGGCAACCAATTGATGTCTCTCACATCAACCGGTATTTCTCTCTCTCTCTCCCCTACCCCCCTTCCTTTCTATTCTCTAAAAAAAAGAAGTCAAATGGGAAAATATCCTGGGGTAAGGATTAACAAAAAGAAAAGGGACACCACAGAAAATGCACATTATGCCTCTTACAGCGAGTGTGAGGATGAACTCAACTTCCCCAGATGATCGGTAGCTGAAGTGCAGTGGTATAATGTGTGCCTGAGGAGAAACTTGAATGACCAGTTCCCTTGGCCACAGTAGGAAAACTAGACAATTCAGCTCCAGTGTAGCCCAGTAAAAACAGCACGGGACTGCTAGTCAGACACCTTCCTCTTGGCTCTGCTCTCAGTCTGGTATAAAACTTCACATAACTCTCTGAGACTCAAATTTGTTTCTTTGTAAAACAATAGGTCTTAAAGGCCCTAAAAATTATGACATCCAAAATACATTAAAACAAAAAAGTACCTAGGAAGTGTTAAAAGCAGAAAGATAAGGTATTTAACATTTTGAACTGATTCACCTAGAGACAAAATATTTTATTTCAATAACCTTGATAAAATGTGAACAATGGCTTTGAAGAGACTATTTTGAAAATACCTTCTTCCGATTTCCTTTTCTCTTAAGCATGGTTTCAAGGAAGTATGGATTACTGTGGTCACCACAGCGGCACAGCTCAGATTCTTACATACCACTTACTTTCTGAAAGCAGTGTTTTATTGTCCTTCTGTGAAAAGCCGAAAATAAGAACTCAGGACTAGGCTTCCTGAACTTCTCTAATGCCCAGCTAGTTATCTGGGTTCAGTGGCAAGAGGCCACCCCTCAGTAAGGAAAGACAAGACCTGCTAAACTCCCTATGCATGTATAATGCATTCCTTTCTGGAAGCAAGCTATTCTCAAGTCCCTTTCAGTGCCTTAAACTAGAGAGAAAAGACACAAGAACACCTAAAAACCCCAAATCAGAGATGGGCCACAAGCCCAGAGGCTAGGTCCTACAATTGAGTAAAACAGGTGTTTTTTTGTTTTAAGAATCTACTCTACAGAAGACCCTGTGCTAGGATGTTACAAAGGACGCCATGTCATGTTGGTCAAAGGCACATACATTCTGTCAAGACGCAAACACGGAACTTAAAAACCAGATGTAACAAGAGTACTAACTAGTGGGAAAAAGAACTTCCAAGACAAAGAAAAAGATTAGTTCACTTAGCGTGCAGCTGTGAGGGGAAATGCACAGCAAGGTCCTGCAAAATGCACATCCCTGCCAGCCATGGGGGGCAGGGGAGGGCAGGAAGAGGGTAGTGGCAGAAAAGGAATGTGATTTGAAAGTATTCGTGTCAGCCCTAATAAATCTCCTTTTTAAGTGAGAAGTGGCTAGGCTAATAGTTTGTTTTTGGCACAAACTTGCTAAATCTGAAATTTTATAAGGAAGACTAGGCAAGCAAAATATTCAACAACACTGAGGTGGACAAATTAATATAACTTTTAACAGGGTGGAACTCTTTTAAGAAGTTAGTTTACTTTTGGTTTCATCTGTAGCAAGACAACACAAGAAAAAAACATGACCTCTGAATGGTCACTCCATGTCACCCTACTTCTGCTAGCTTCACCACTAAACATGTAAGCCAGCCCCTACCCCTCAGCCCCACTGTGCCTGGTTTCCTCAGGGGAGGCAGTTTGCTATTCCTCCTTATGTCTGTCACTCCCTCAATTCCACCAAGTCTATGCTTTAAACAAACTCCGCGCTTACACTCAAATGTGTTTCCCTTCTATGCTCCTCTTGGCCTTCTCATCCCGGAGCACCTGGACTCTGCAGAAGACAAGGCCCAGCGAGCGCTTCCCCACCACCACGCTCCCTCCAGCTGGTGGCAGGTGCCCAGGAATGGCAGCTCCACCTGAGCATTTTTCATGTGTGCTAGGACAAGGAAAGGTTGGGAACACGTTTAGGACTCAGGAACTTCCTTGTTCTTGCTCCCTAGAGAGGAACCGCACTACAAAACACTGAAGGAAATTTGTAATATACCAAAGTAATCCTTTGATAGAATCTCTTCAAAATCATATTCAAAATTTACAACATAGAAACCATATAAAACTTGCTTTTCAAGTACCAACCACGTTCACCAAAGGTATAAAACACAAGTACTTTATTGATTTCTTACAATCAAATACTGCCAACTAGCATTACTTCCACTCGTGCATCATTAAAAACAAAAGGATTATTTCCTTGGTATTTTCAAATGATGCATTATACAATAAACAAAAAAAAATTAGAACTTAAAATGCACCCTGATTAATTATGTAAACTGGTAATTTTTTTAAAAAAGCATAACTAATAATTTGGTTCTTCATAAAATGGAAATTTAAATATTTCTCCTGATAGTCTTGAGGTTATCATTATGTTATGAGTAGTGCAAAGTGTGGCACACAGAGTTTCATCTAGAAAGGTGTCTTACACACCTTATTAAACAAATGAAATGTGCATAACAAAATGCATACAGTCAATGCATGATAGAAAGCATGTTTCAAATACCAGGCAGCCTCCCAGGCCACCGTATTATTTGTTTTGCATTATCATTTATGGCATTATAGATTAATTACACATAACATACTTTTATACATTTTAACCCTGAAGATAAGAAAAATAATTGTTGCTTGAAAAAATTATTCCAGGTAGCCATTTGGTTTGTATTAGGAGAAAGTGAACCTCCGAGGGGTTAGTGTCTGCCAAGTCTGGAATCATTAGCTTGGGTCAGAAGTCAGATGCTCGGCGTATTTCACAGTGACCGCTTCCCGAGTCCTGCGCTGCCTCCTCTCCACGGGTGCCAGGTAATGAAGCGTTTCCAGGATTACCCTTGTATGTGCTTTTCCCTTTTTTGTTTCTTCTGGATTAACTGTATTATTTCCTCTTCTCACCTCTTCTATGGCCTTCCATTTTAATTATTCATAAGTCCTTTCAGAATATCCTCAGAGAGTTCCATAAGGGGTAGTTCTGGAGATGGAAAATCCAAGGGGGGAAGATTGGGTATTGGAATATCCTTGGCTTTCCCAGTACTTGCTGCAAATTTCTGCCAGGTTGAAGAGGCTGTAGCAGTTTCTGACTGTGGCGGCAAGCTCCATAACTCTGACTTTTCAACAAAATCAGCATCTACATCCAGCTCTTTTTCTACTGGGCCTTTTAGAAGTCTGGCCTTTTCAGCCTTGAGTTGTTTATTTTCTTTCCTTAATTTTTCATTCTCAGCCATAAGGTATTCCACATGCCTCTTCAAATCTGCAATTTTGGTTGCCTGCTCTTCTATAATGGTTTTATCATCTTTTGGGGCTTTGCTTCCAATGCATGGCTCTGTTGGCTCACTCTTTTGCTGAAGTAAAAATAGCAGTGTGTCTGGATCCCTATCAAAGACCCTCTGAATTTCAGGCAGGTGTTTCTCTGTGGAAGGGCTGTAGTTCTGAGAGAGAAGGAGACTGTGGCCTTCTGCCTCCTCAGCAGAGGGCTTGTGAGATGCCTGAAGCTGGGCAGCGGCATCCTTGTCTGTGCTCTGCTGGGCTTTCAACCTTTCCTCCCGCTTCGCCCTCTTCCACCTCTCCTGAATGAGGAGGAGCTGTTTCATGTGGCTATCCCTTTGCAGTTCCAGTGATAAATGAGCCTGTTACACAGAAAGAAAGGAACAATTTTACATTATGAGTCTCTTTAGTAATGTCCAGCAAATACTATTCCAAGACCTTCCTTTCTGAATAGCCCGATTTAACACTTAAAATCTATATACTATGTCTATGATTCAATTAAACCTCAAATGTTTTTCAAAATAACTAGTTATTTCTAGGTAAGTTAACACTTATGCTAACTTATGAATATAAACAGAACACCATTCACTCAGCAAGTCAGAAGTACTATTCCAAATCCACATACTGAATCAGACCTTTTTTAACTGTGCCTTAACTCTCTGCAATGCCATTGATACTCGGCTTAAAAACAGAAAATCTTCCTCTTTAGACATCAATTCCATAACTAGCTAACAGGGTGTTCAGAAGGTTCAGTGCACATCTATATTACAGGACTAACATGAGCAGTTCTATAATCAAAGGGAAGTGCATGTGATAGAACACAACTTCTCAGTTCTCTTGGTTCAGTTTGAGGAACTCTGTGTTTTTTCTTTGCCACTGGTATCTCCTCACAGAAAGGATCTCCTTAATTCAATTAAACATTTACCAATCACCTCCTATGTACCTACCACTTGTATAATCAGGAAATCATCTGTGGATAAAGGTAATTTAAAAACCTAGGGAAGCCTTCCCCAAACACAGAAAACAATTTAAAGCCATTGGTGAGACCAAGCTAAAAAGTACCAGAACCAGCCCTAGCCGGTTTGGCTCCATGGGTAGAACAGCCTGTGGACCAAAGTGTCCTGTATGTACCTTGGTTTCAGGCTCCTCCCCAGCACGGGCCCTCATCAGGGCTCGTGTAGGAGGCAACCAATCAATGTGCTTCCCTCACATTAATGTTTCTCTCTGTCTTTCCCTCTCTCTTCCACTCTCCCTAAAAATCAATGGGAAAATATCCTTGGGTGAGAATTAACCAAAAAGAAAAAAAACTACAATGAGATACCACTTCACACCTGTACCAAATGTTGGAGAGGTTGTAGAGAAAAAGAAACCCTCATTCACTGCTGGTAGGAATGTAAACTGGTACAACCACTATGGAAAACTGTATGTTGGGTCCTCAAAATATTAAGAATAGAGTTACCATATGACCCAGCAATCCCTTTTATGGGTTTCTACCTGAAAAACTTAAAAACAAACCAACACCTGGCCTGTTCCTCCAATGGTTAGAGCCTGCAGACCAAAGGGTCACAGGTTTGATTGCAGGTTTGATCCCCGGCCCCATTTGAGATGTGAGCAGGAGGCAACCAATCTATATATCTCTCTCACATCAATGTTTCTCTCTCCTTGTCCCCTCCCTCCCTTTCACTCTAAAAAACTCAATGGGAAAAATATCCTCGAGTAAGGATTAAAAACAAATACCAGAATTGCTTAGGAATTTGGGGAAAGGTAAGTTTAGATTTAAATTATCTTTGAGAAGCAAAGGGAAGGCCAACAGGTCCCCTTGCCCAGGGCAGCCTACTTACTGTGAGCTCCTGGTCAAATGAGCTAATGATCACGAAAGGCCCTACGAGGCATCTCTAGGACACGTGTGGCAATCTGAGACCTGTAAGTAACCACTAGGAAAAAAGGATAGGAGTTTCTGCATACCATGTCTGGTGTGTCTGGTAATCAACAGCAGTTCATTTAGTTATAATTTCCTTTCTAAAATACTTTTCTTTTGCCCATTTTATATACAGGGTGAGGCAAAAGTGGGTTTACAGTTGAGAGTACACGAAAAAGTTTATTCTTGCATTTTTATTAATTATTGTATTATTTTTCATATGAACAATTGCAAACCTACTTTCGCCCCATACTGTATTTTGACTATAGTGTTTTGAGAGGGGCCCAATGCTTGGTTTTATACACAAGTCAACACTTCACAAGAAAATCCTTCTAACCCTTGTTGTAAATATTAAGAAAATGTCTCACCTGTTCAGACTGTGTTAGCTTCATGGCTTCAGAAAGATATGCTGGTTTAAAAAAAAAGAGGCACATTAATATGAGTGTTGTCATTTTGTAAGTAACAGGGCAAAGGAAGAGTTTTAATACTCCTCATGTGACAGAGAGAAATGATCTTAGAAGCAACGCTGCTATTATATAGTTATCCTGTTCCTGAAAAGAAACAAGATGAGAATTTAAAAATATGTCAGTGGGAATCAAATGTAGCCATTCCCTACCCCATCTTGAAGGAGTTTGTTCTTTTTTAAATTAATTTGAGAGACAGGGAGAGAGAGAGAGAAAGGAATATCGATGTGAGAGAGAAACATCAATCGGTTGCCTCCCATACATGCCCAACTGGGATCGAACTCACAACCCTGGATATATGCCCTGACTGGGAATCAAACCTGCAACCCTTCAGTGCAGGACAATGTTCTAACCACACCAGCCAGGATTGAAGAGTTTGTTGTTTAAAATCCCTGTAGATTTCACAATTAAGGAAGTAAAGATGGCCCAATCAGAAAACAGAATTGAGGATGAAAATTAAACAAGAACCCGTCAAAACCCTATTACTCATGCTCACAAAAATATAAAGATACTAGAGGTCCGGTGCACGACATTCATGCACTGGGGGGGTGTGGGGGTCCCTCAGCCCGACCTGCACCCTCTCCAATCCGGGAGTTTCTGTCTGTCTTTGCAGTCATATGAGCGAATTGTCTGAGACCCCCCAACCCAGTTTGGTTTGTTGCTCACAGAATAATAGAGGCATTTTTTTTCTTTGCTTCATTGGTAGAGATTTCCTGGAAGTTTTAGGATATCTTCCCTTTAATTTTTCCTAGACACTCTGATTTTACTTATGTCTCTCACCTTTGCTTTCCCTCCATCCCCCACCGCAACAGTAACTTGCTCCAGGCTCACTTTGCTCTAGTGTCTAGATCAGCCGTGGGCAAACTACGGCCCGCGGGCCGGATCCGGCCCCTTTGAAATGAATAAAACTATTGAAAAAAAAGACGGTAACCTTTTATGTAACGATGTTTACTTTGAATTTATATTAGTTCACACAAACACTCCATCCATGCTTTTGTTCCGGCCCTCCGGTCCAGTTTAAGAACCCATTGTGGCCCTCGAGTCAAAAAGTTTGCCCACCCCTGGTCTAGATCATCCGTCTGCCACCAGAACTACGATTCCCAGCATTCCTGGTGCTCCCCGTGCTCTGGGCTTCTGCTTCCCGTCCTGGGGCTGCCACCAGAACGACTGTTCCCAGAATTCCTGGTGCTCCCCATGATCTTGGTTTTCCCTTCCTGCTCTGTCTCCGTCCCACAGCCTCCCACTCTGCCAAGTCCTCCAAGCCACCAGCTCTCCCTTTCTGCTCTCTGTCTGGCGGCTTGGGGAGCCAAGTTCCCCAAGCAGCTCCACTCTCTGCCGGCTCTCCCACTCTGTTCTCCGCCTGGAGGCTTGCGGGGGGGGGGGGGGCATGGCTCCCTTGGTCACTGGGAGCGACCAAAGGAGCCATGTCCCCCCAAGCTGCCGCCTCTCCTGCTCTGCTCTCTGCCTGGCGCATGTGTATGCAAATTAAACCACCATCTTTGTCGGGTTAATTTGCATAGATTGGCTGGTGAGCATAGCAGAGGGACGGTCAATTTACATGCTTCTCTTTTATTATATAGGATGATTACCAATGACTTTTTTACTGACATAAACATCTGCACTATCATTTGGGCCTCCTAAAGAACTTTTGACTTGTTTCTGAGCTATGCCAACAGACTGCTAGGAATTAGGGAGTTAAAACCCTTGTTGACATTTATTGTAAGCAAGTTGTCAAACATACTGTGTCATTGACAAAGACTATAAATGGGCAATAACTTAATAAACTTCTCTTTGATCTTAAAATAGTCACTGTAAAAATCCATAATGTTCCTCTTTGACCTGACTGCTAGCAAGTTTAAAGCCAAATTCTATCAAATATGCAAGAATCCACAGTGCTTTTTTTGGTAATCCTCACCTAAGGATATTTTTCCCATTGATTTTTAGAGAGTAGAAGAGAGGGAGGTTTTCTCACCTACTTATGTTTAATTACATATTATATTTTGGTATAAGGCCTTCTATATCCTGTCTGGACCAAGATGAGGTATTAATAATAACAGATCAGCTCTAGCTGGTTTGGCTCAGTGGATAGAGCATTGGCCTACAGACTGAAGGGTTCGGGTTCGATTCAAGTCAAGGGCACATGCCTGGGTTGCAGGCTTGATCCCCAGTAGGGGGCATGCAGGAGGCAGCCGATCAATGATTCTCTCTCACTGATCTCTCTCCCTCACTGAATTCAATAAAAATATATTTTTACAAAATTAATATATCATACTCAATCTCCATTTTTTATTTCTTGCTTACTATAAACTTTTCACCATCTCTCACCTTTACATTAAGTTTCTCTTTTGCCTTTTTTCAGATATTACTGTGGTAGACAGTTAGACAAACATGAGCAGAGCAAGGACAATGGGCCAGTTACAGAAGATCACCAGGACAGAACTGCTAGACACCTAGCAATGGAATAAAACTGGTAGAGCAGATATTGGAGGTAAGTACTGTTAATAAAGACCTTGCCCCTAAGACACCCTACACCCTCAACACCCTAGAAAGCCTCTGATCGCGCAGGTCAGATTCTCCTGGCCTTTTCTTCCTTGTCATGTGGTAGGCCCCCACCCTTAGAGAATAAGGGGGCTGGAGGAAAGCCCCATCTAACTCCATACAAGGACAGAAGATGGCAGGACAGACCCCATAGATTAGCTTGAATATGAAAGCAGTTAACCCCCTCCGTGGAGTTAAAAGGAGCCCTGGCCCACTCTCTCAGCTGCCCACTGGAAATTTCTTTTCTGAGTTTCCTTTCTCTTTGCTTGCCTAATAAATCTTCTCCAACAAGTTTGAGTCTTGGCTCTGAATTCTTTTCCTAGCCAGAACTCAAGTACCAAGGTTGCTGAACCCAGGTACAGTCTGACCCCATCAGTCAGACACCTGGTGCCATTCCCACCGCCTACAACACCACAAGGTACTGCTTTTCTGTCTGGTGTTAATCCAAATATGTTAATGATTTTCAGAGTCCATGACTTAGAACTGCTGTCTGCCAGGTTCTGCCACAGTACTTAAGACACATTTTAACTGGATTCCCCCACCCCAACAGAAAGTGTTATCAGTGAGACGGAAGAGACCTCGGTGGTTCTTAACTTCTGAAGTAAGAAGCTAGGAAAATTCCAGGACACGTGGGAATAGGGAAACTAAGTCAAATAGTTAAATAGCAGTGCGCAGCCACCTAGTGAATCCTATCATCCCTAAACCAAAAATACAGAAGAGTAAATGGCTGGCACTTTAAAGGTAAATAGCTTAAATCACCCTACTCAGGGAGACACATAACAGAAATCCAATTAGTGTCATTTGCCAACCACACCCAAGGATAGACAAATTAAGCGAATAAATCTCATTTTAGTATATCAGCATAAAGCTGATGAATATTCTATTGATCCTCTCCTAAGACCTCCTCTAAATGCCCAGCTTTAAAAACCCTGAGAATGAAGGTCCCCGTCACTCTTGCTCCAGAGAGCATGCCCATGCCATTCCCCCCTTCCTTCCCGTCTTCCCTCACAGGCATCTACCTCCTAAACGCCAAGGGACCCCACAAGACTTGCAACCGGGGAGAAATGGGGCAGCAGCAACTTATCCCAGGCTAACCCCCTGAATTTGTCTCCAAGGTCCCCTTTCTCTGACTTCCCGGTGAGCCAAAACAGCCCAGCCTAGGCTAACTCCTGAGGCGGCTTCTCTGCTCTTCCTTGTTTCACTGCCCTAAATGTGTTTTTGCTATGGTCAACAAAAGCTTGCTTGCTTTTGCTTTTCTATACTGTCTCTCGATTGAAATCTTTCCTTTGAGAAAACAAGATCCAAAGTCTCATGGTCTTGCTGGTAACAAAAGCACAGAATTGGTTATACAGTTTTTGCTCCAGCCATACTTACCTTTTTCCTCCATTTTTTTCTTTTATTCCTATGTTAAATGTGTATGGGTGCACAAAGACTATTTCTTTTCCTTCTGTTCATGTTTAACTCAGTTGAGACATTCTATCTATTGCTCTGATGGTGTGGATGAATTTTCCTAGACATCCCTCCCATTATGTCTGCATATATTTGTCTCCTTGTCTGAACTACAGTTTGTTTTAAATCTGCTTTCTTAACAAATGGAACGATTTGGCGAAACCAAACTTAACTGGAATGCCTCCCTTTGAACCTTAAAACTGTAACATGAGAGAAAAGGATACCCAAGGACACTGAGCTGCCAAAGCACAAAGAATTCAACAGCAGTCACACTGTCATTTAAAGCAGTGGTAGTGAGGTCTGAAAGGTTGGTGACCGCTGACTTAAAGTATTTCCAAGATTTTAAATCTGGGCCTTAAAAAATAGTTATTTTAGCACTAGCTGGTTTGGCTCAGTGGATTGAATGTCAGCCTGCGGACTGAAGAGTCCTAGATTCAATTCCAGTCAAGGGCACATGCCCAGGTTTTGAGCCTGATCCCCAGTAGGGGGTGTGTAGGAGGCAGCTGATCAATGATTCTCTCATCACTGATGTTTCTAACTCTCTCTCCCTTCCTCTCTGAAATCAATTAAAATATATTTTATTAAAAAAATTTATTTTAAAAGGAAAAATTTTTAATCTGATTGCATGGTCATGGATTTACTCCTGAGTCACAAAAGGAACAAATGCTCCAGTTCCATCAAGGCAGAAATTTAAGAAACATTTACTCACAAAAATCTAACAAATCTGGTTAAAATGCTTCCTTCAATTACAACACTAGGCTAATATTTAAAGTAAATATTAAACAAATGATGGGGGAAAGGAACTAAGAAAATCTGAAGAATCTATTAATTCTTAAAATAACATCTTTTACTATTCTATCATGAATCTGGTACCAAAGTACAAATTGTACAACTTATCTGGGGCACACAGAGCAAAATATTACCTCTTAATGACAAAGACTAATCTACTCTGAGTCATTTTCATGTCACCACAGTCTAATGCGAAGGTAGGTCAAGACTTGTTTTCTGGCAAAGGTCAACCCCTTCCTTTAAATTAGCCAATCACGAAAGACTGAGCATAAGCTCCAAGAGTAAGTAAGGGACAGGTCAGGTGCATCAGGAATAAAAAGCCAAGAATAAAAAGTCGAGCGGACTGCCCGCTCAGTATGCGTGTGCTCCCAGACCATGTGTGTGTGCACCCTCCTGCAGGAGTAAAGATATGTGCCTTGCCAAAAAAAAAGAAAGAAAAAAGACTTGTTTTCAACCAAATACACAGAAACACTTCACTCTGAGGTCTGCTCATCTCAAATGTTCATTTTTTGAGTTCTAAGCATTGTCAATGGATATTATCAACTTCCCATTTAAGCTTTTGCTCTTCTTGCTGTCTGTGAAAGAAATGAAATTCACTTAGGGAACTGGACTGCAGAAAGCTAATAAAGGAGAATTACACCAATCCAGTTACAGCTGTTAATCAAGGGTTTAAAGCAGTGGTTCTCAACCTGTGGGTCATGACCCCTTTGGCGGTCGAACGACCCTTTCACAGGGGTTGCCTAAGACCACCCTGCATATCAGATATTTACATTACGATTCATAACAGTAGCAACATTACAGTTATGAAGTAGCAACGAAAATAATTTTATGGTTGGGTCACAACATGAGGAACTGTATTTAAAGGGCCAGAAGGTTGAGAACCACTGGTTCAAGGCAATAGATTTTTCTAACAAGAGTTTGTGGCCTCTTAAGCTTTCCTTTTTTCATATTAGATGGTAAAATGTGAACAACTTCTCTCCACCTCCGGCCACGTTTAGACAGCTTTTTTTCTTCCTGAGATTTGGTATCTCAGTTTATCTGTCCAATGAATGCTCATATACTCATTTCATCTAATTCAGTTACTGTCCACCTCAAGAGTAGATCATACCTTTCTCAAAAAGGAAAGAGAAATCAAGTTACCGCTTTATTTCAACACATTTACAAAACAAACACTATCAAAACTCTATATAGTATACAGGCTCTGAGTCCTTAGCTATGCAATCTCACGGTAAATTTTTAGTCTCAGAATCTCCTCTGATCTTTGACAGCTGAACAGAGTCCCCTTCTTTTGCCCTAGGTTCTCTCAATTCAGGCTTTCCTTCCTCTTGAGTCTTTCTCAGATGAACCTTTCCCTGTCATATCTTTAAGATGATTGCCAAATGTTAAATTCCCTCCTCTCAAAATACATCTACATCCACACCTCCCAAAACACTGCTGTTACAAGCCCTAAATGTCAGTCAATTTACAAAACATTGAGGTCATTCCAACCATGTCAGTTTTCAAACTAGTATTACATTGACAACTCCACTCAGAAATGCAACACAAGGCTATTTTTTAATATCTATTTTTATTGTTGATAGTATTACAGATGTCTCCTGTTTAACCCCCCTTGACCTCCCTCCTCCCACCCCCTCACC
This sequence comes from Myotis nattereri, assembly GCF_964212035.1. NCBI lineage: Eukaryota > Metazoa > Chordata > Mammalia > Chiroptera > Vespertilionidae > Myotis > Myotis nattereri. Next base: position 24,950,207 of record NC_138088.1, read on the forward strand.
CCAGGTCTTCACCATCCTATTGCCTGTGTCCATGGGCTATGCATATAAGTATATAAGTTACAAGGCTATTTTTAACCAAGTTTAAACTCCCAAATTGGCTCATAAGTTCTATCTCCATAATTAAAGTTAATGGGATCCAACAGGCTGCCTTTATCTTTCTACTCCTGAGAATGTCACAGAATTTAGATACAGACAAAGGGGGAAGAGGTGTTTAAAGCCCAACATTAGTTTTAAGTCTTCTAAAAAAGACATGGATATAGGTTAGGAATGAAAAATACTTTTCTCCCTTTTATATACATTTTATTCAGAATGTCCTACTGTTCAACACCTAACATATACTAATCACTCCATCTTAATATGTTACAGATGTGTAACCATGACCACCCTGGGTTATTTTACTAAAGGTGTCATTTCACTGTGGCATTCATCTACAACATGGTTTTCTTAAATAGTATATAATACATTATCTTTTCTTTATAGTGACTACAAAGTTAACAATTTGATTCATAACAAAATCCTATATATTAAAAGCGTAATACACAAATTGTCCCCTCGACGGGGAGTTAGACCAGGAGTTCGACCAGGAGTTCGACTCAGGGGCTGGGGCTGGCTGGCCAACTGCGGGAAGGGAGGCCCTGATCAGTGGCAGGCAGCCAGGGGAAGGGAGGACCCGGCTGGCAACCAGCAGCCGCTAGGGACCCTACCCGTGCACAAATTTCGTGCACTGGGCCTCTAGTAGGGTTTATGAAAGACTTAAAGAGAACTAGCTACCAAGTTTAATGTTGTATTAAGCCCCCATAAAACTCACCATAAAAATTCACAAAGATTTATGGGGTACAATATACTCAGCTGTATAGCTGAAGTGGTACACTTCAGTAGCAAAACTAATTCTTTAAAAAAAAAAATGAGTTGAAATTTTCTCTGAAAATCACTGATTTACAGGCAAAAATCACTGACATAAGAGGACTTATCCAAACCAGTGTCCACGATGTGGTGTGTTTTTCAGCAGTAAGGTAACACAGGAGAGGCAGACTCTACCAGGAAAGAACATGGCTCTGATTATCACGCTGGCCTAGAGGAAACGGAGAGTAACTTCCTCTAGCAGAGAGGTGATAAGGTTTGCTCTAAGAAAGGTAGCTATACCATTTTGGATGAAGCATGAGTAAAACAGCCCTTTCCCCAAAGCTTTTACATATGCTATTCATCCAACAAAAACACACCCCAAAGATCTATTTCTGAGTTCAACATATGCTAGGTTGTATGCCTGATTGGGATAAAATTAAGTGTTTGATTAGAAGCCAGTTACTCTATAAATTTTATACCTTAAAAAAAAGCTATCACCAGCACAATATTACAAGCATGAATATATAGATGAAATATTCAGAAGAGAAGCTAAAGAAAAACCACAGGAAAGAGTCTGATGCATCTTGCATTATCAAGATTTTAGAAAACAGAAACTCAGTGCAAATTAATTGGTTGGAGTCAAACTAATTATTACTTTCAGAACCCAAAATAGCTAACTTTGAAATCCAGACTCCTTTTCTATAATATAACCAAGATATACTGGCAGACATCTGGCCATCACTTCTGTCTTTAGGGATCGTCGGGCTCAGAAAGCCGTGTCCAGGAATCGTTTACCAATATGGAATGTATAATTTTCATGGTTTAGAAAGAAGTCTGGCCTGACCAGCATGGCTCAGTGGTTGAGCATCAACCTATGAACCAGGAGGTCACAATTCGATTCCTGGTCAGGGCACATGCCCAGGTTGTGGGCTCGATCCCCAGTAGGAGGCAGTTGATCAGTGATTCTCTCTCATCATTGATGTTTCTCTCTCTCCCTCTCCCTTCCTCTCTGAAATCAACCTACACTAATAAAAGAGAAACATGCAAATTGTGTCACTCCACTACGCCCACCAGCCAATCAGAGTGACTATGCAAATTAACCCAACAAAGATGGTGGTTAATTTGCATATGCAGGCACGGAGCAAAGACTGAAGGCTCTGGCCGGAGTGAAGACTGAAGACTGAAGAGGCTTGCTGCGGCCAGACCAAAGGCCTGGGTCCCGGGTGCCGGAAGAAACCCGTTGCCAGCAGCCAGGGGAAGGAAGGCCTATTGCGTGAATCTTTGTGCGGGGGGGGGGGGGGGGGGGGGGGGGGTCGCGTAGGAAGGGGAGGGGAGGAAAAGAAAGAAAGAAAAAGAAAGGAAGGGAAAGGAAAGGGGAGGGCAGGAGGGCAGGAAGGAAGGAAGGAAGGAAGGAAGGAAGGAAGGAAGGAAGGAAGGAAAGGAGGAAAGAAGTACGTAAGTCTGGGTTGGGAAGAGCTGGGAAATCCAACACACTCAAAAATAATGCAAACTGCCCTAGCTGGTTTGGCTCAGTGGATAGAGCATCGGCCTGTGGACTGAAAGGTCCCGGGTTCGATTCCAGTCAAGGGCACATACCTGTGTTGCAGGCTTGATCCCACTAAAGGGCATGCAGGAGGCAGCCGATAAATGATTCTCTCTCATCATTGATGTTTCTATCTCTCTCTCCTTCTCCCTTCCTCTCTGAAATCAATAAAAAAATATATTTTAAAAAAATAATGCAAGCTGATGTTCCAGGGGGTCAGTGGGGTCACAGCACATCATTACTATTATTTTCATTCCAAATAAAGTGTTAAGAAATACTGGAGGAAAGAACTGCCCTACAGTTTTACACTCAGTACTTCTTAAAGAGAATACTCACCTGTAGCCTTTTTGTGACAAGATATAGCCTCCTCGTATTTCCCCGCAGCTAATAAACGATCTGCACGTCTGCTCTGTTGATGAGCCTAGAAGACAAACATTTCTAATTGCTTCTTTTCTGTAACTCATTCTTCCCTCTCAACCTTAAAGTTACTATTTGTTTTTAAAATATAAAATGTGTGCATCGTACAGCTGAGTAATTACAATACCTATATTTAATATTATGATGGAGATTTTTCACCAAAACAACAAAGACAAACTCAAAAGTTCTGAAAGCATATGACTAAAGTGTCCCCAGATGAAAGGTAAATGCATTAAATGAGTAGTCACTGGGCTCTTTACCTCTGTTACATTTTAAAATTTACCACAACTTTGTAAATGTGTTTCCTTCTCTTTAAGAGGTCCAACAGATCCAGATGGGTATATCTTACATAAAGTTAAATGGTTAGCAGGCAAGGAGAAAGACAAATAATCAACAAGTCTTCCAGCTACTACGTAATGTTTTCCTCACTAACAAACTCACAGATGACTTATCAAAACTTCTTTAAAAAAAGTGAAAAGCACTGTACTACCATGTTCATAGCAGCACTGTTCACAATAGTCAAAAAGTGGAAGCAACCCAAATGTCCATCAATAGATGAATGAATAAACCGTGGTATATACATACAACAGAATATTATTCAGCCTTAAAAGGGAAAGAAATTGCCTGGCCAGTGCTGCTTAGTGGTTGAGAGTCGACCTATGAACCAAGAGGTCATGGTTCAATTCCTGGTCAGGATACATGCCCGGTTGCAGGCTCGATCCCCAACAGGGGGCATGCAGGAGGCAGCCAATCAATGATTCTCTCTCATCACTGATGTTTCTCCATCTTCCCTCCTCTCTGAAATCAATAAAAATCTATAATAATAAAAGCGTAATATGCAAATCGAACAAACGGTCGAAGAGCGGAACAACCATCTGGATGACCTTCCGGACGAAGCCGGGGCTGCCACGGCGGCTGAGGCAGCCGGGGCTGCAAAGGCATACTCTTGCACAAATTTCATGCATCGGACCTCTCGTGTGTGTGTGTGTGTGTGTGTGTGTGTGTGTGTGTGTATTTTTTTTTTAAAAGGAAATTGACACATGCTACAGCATGGATAAGCTTTGAAGATATTTAAGTCAATGAAATATAAAATAAACCACTTACAAAAAGAAAAAACTGCATGATCCCACTTATATGAAATATCTAAAGTATTCAAACTCATAGAAATAGAAGTAGAATGGTGGCTGCCAAGGGCTGAGGAGAGAGAAAAGTGAAGAGTTGTTGTTTAACAGGATTAGTTCCAGCTTTGCAAAATGAAAAAGTTCTGAAGATGTTTCACAACAATTTAGATATACTTAATGCTACTAGACTGGACACTTAATAAAGATGGTATATTTTATGTTATGGGTACTTTACCTCAATTTACTTTTTAAAAAAGCAAAATCTGGCCCGACTGGCATGGCTCTGTGATTGAGTGTCGACCTATGAACCAGGAGGTCACAGTTCGATTCCAGGTCAGGGCACATGTCCAGGTTGTGGGCTTGATCCCGTGTGGGGCGTGCAGGAGGCAGCCGATAGATGATTGTCTCTCATCATTGATGTTTCTATCTCTCTCCCTCTCTAAAATCAATAGAAATACATTTTTTTTAAAAAAGCAAAATGTTTTGTCAGGTGTAAAGTGAATAATCTAACATACTTTTCAAAAAAATGTGCAACTAATGCATCATAAAAAAATACTTCAGAGAATCACTTTTGCAACTGAGACGAAAATCTTGTTCTCTAAGTCTCAATTTACTTCTGAAAATAATAATGGGCCCTAACCGGTTTGGCTCAGTGGATAGAGCGTTGGCCTGCGAACTCAAGGGTCCCAGGTTCGATTCAGGTCAAGGGCATGTACCTTGGCTGCGGGCACATTCCCAGTGGGGAGTGTGCAGGAGGCAGCTGATCGATGTTTCTCTCTCATCAATGTTTCTGGCTCTCTATCCCTCTCCCTTCCTCCCTGTAAAAAACCAATTAAAAAAAAAATAATGGATAACAATAAATGACTGAGCGCTTAAAATAATTTTAACCCTGGAGTCTTAGATTGAGCAAAAAATATGTTCTGAACACAGCAATATATTTTATAGTGCCCAGAAATTATACACATCTTTCAGGAAGACAATGCACATGATGAAGAAAGCTAAGTTATGATCACTATGATTTTTCTAAGGAATGTTTTTGGATAATATAGTTAAAACAAGTGGCACTCAATCAAAAAGGTTCTAGGTACAGGGGAAAAAAAGAACTAAAAGGTGTAAAGCTGCAGGTACCTTTACCTTCCTGAGCTTTGAAAGAGCCATGTTCTTTGTAGTGACCCTTCCTCAAATGTGGGCTAGACCTAGTGAACTGCATCTAAAAAAACAGACTATAGCAAAGGAAACAGGACGTCACTTCCGTGATCAGGTTACAGAAGATTGTCACTTCCATCTTGGTAGTACTCTCTTCCTTGCTCACTTTAATGGACCCCAACAGTCATGTAGTGAGCTGCCCCATAGAAAGGCTCACATGGAAGAAAAGTAGCCTGCCAACAGCCAGCAAAGAACTGAAATCCTGCCCACAAGCGCTCAAGGAACTGAATCTTGCTATCAAACCTGAGTGAGCTTGCACGCAGCTCCTGCCCCAGTGAAGCCTGTAAGTGGCACTGTGGCCCCAGCTGACACCTTCACTGTAGCCCAGTGAAAAGACCCTGAAGGAAAGAACCCAGCTCAGCCATGCCCTTATTCCTCACACAGAAACACTGAGATAAAAAATGTGTGTTGTTTTAAGCTGCTAAACTTTGGGATAATTTGCTATGTAGCAATAGATAACATATAATAGTAGCCTCTCTTTCACTCTCAGGTGCATCAAATTCTATTGCGAAATAGATTTTGTTTACACAGGAAAGCAGTGATTGACCAATCCTCATGGGACTGTAACACTCTATCACTTAAATAATGAATATTAGATTCCGTGACATCACCATCTCACATTGAAGTACTTTCTGACACTTAGAGTTTACAATAATCTGATTTAATTGTTTTAAAAATCTCTTGGACATTCTTGCCGAACCGGTTTGGCTCAGTGGATAGAGCGTCGGCCTGCGGATTCAAGGGTCCTGGGTTCGATTCCGGTCAAGGGCATGTACCTTGGTTGCAGGCATGTCCCCACTGTGGGGCGTGCAGGAGGCAGCTGATCGATCTCTCTCATCGATGTTTCTGACTTTCTATCCCTCTCCCTTCTTCTCTGTAAAAAAAAAAGAAAAAAGAAAAAAAAATCAATAAAATATATTAAAAAAAATCTCTTGGACATTCTCATGGAAATTTGTACTTCTGATCCACCTATGATGGAACAGGTGGCACGGGTCTACCCTTCAGTTATAAATATAAAAACAGGAGTTAACAGACACTGAGCGTAAACATAACAGATTACATTTTCAAAAGGAAAACGCACAAGTTATGAGGCCTACATTCATCCTAGCTTTCTTTCTGAGGGCATTTTCCAAAATAGAGTGCAGGAAAATAAAAGCCAAGCAGTATCTCACTGAGCAGAAGTGATGAAGACTGGAACCAAAAGATTAGAATTTGAAGAGACTCCATGATTGGACGGAACTGCAGTATAGACACTTTAAAAATATACATTAAAAAAATCTTCCAGGTCCTTGGCTGACGTCCTAAGTTGCAAGAGAACAGAGCACAATCCAGGAGTCCAAGCAGAAGCCCCGAGCAGAGATTTCAGAAGCCACATAGTGCTAGGAAGACAGGTTACAGTTTGGACCTAGACAGAGTAACTTTGGTGAAAACCTGGCACTTCACCTGAGACCTCAGGAAGACCAACCCTGAGAGGAAGAACCACACTCTAAGCATTATGGATAAAACTAAAATAGACCCACCCTAATAAAACCTAAAATTAAACCTAGACTAGATCAAGGTGATCTATCAGTATTCTAGCTACCAGCCAGCACAAAACTTTACACTCTTTAGAGGAAGATGACCAATTCAGAGTCTCTACAACATACCATCCACAGTATGTGACATACAATAAAGTTACTAGGCATGCAAAGCAGGTAAAAGTAACTAACATAGAGAAAAGGATGAGAAACAGATTCAGAGATTATCCATATATTGGAATTAACACGCAAGAAACTAAAAGTAACTATGCTTAAAAAAAAAACACAGAGAAAGAGGACACAATAGATGAAAAGAAAACTAAAGTCATGGGGTGAGAGTTCTGTAAGAATAGGAATTTGGTCCTATTCATTGTTGAATCCTTGAAGTCTAGAACAGTACCTGATATATAGTAATTATACATAATATTTGTTGGTTAATTAGATGGAAGAATGGAAGAAGTTTTGTTGAGGGTTGGTAACAAAATCAAAGATTGGTAAATGCCAACAGAACATTACTGTACTTCAGAAAAAAAGTGAGAATAAAACTCTGCATCAAAATCTAAAATAAATAACTATATATACACAAACATATATACACACACACAGACACTCACAGAGGGAGGGAAGGGAAGAAAGAGGAAGGGAGAAGGGGAAAGAGAGTCAATCATTGGTGCACTTAACTTCATTCACTATTTAATCAATCCAATCTCTAGGACATTTTAACCAGAATTTTCCTACTCCCTCGAGTAAAAGTGAAGGCACAATACTACAAAATGTTCTAAAACTTTTATAAAAAGTAAAACAGCTTCAGATTTAGTAATGTCTTAGTCTGTGTACCCTGTACAAATTTCTCCCTTGGTGGTGAATCCTCTTCAGAAACAACCAGTACGTTCCACACACCACACTCCTCTCCGTGAACTGCTCTTCTTCCAAGATAACAAATTAACATTCCTGTGGGAGTTGCCAAATTCTTCTTTACCTTGTCCTCTGAACACCTAAAGATTTTGTTCCATCAGATTTTCAAATTTAGGACTAGAGAGTATGTCAGGAAAGTTTTAAGTGGTTTTACCTAATGTAACATTCAGGAGTTAGCCAGGTAGAAAATGTTCATCTACAGAGAGGAAAAATCTGATTATCTTTGAGTCCCGAGTCCCAGGTCCCATACGTCCTTAGACCCGCCTACACTGTAGCCCTACCTTCCTGCACCTTTCTTTTGATTCCAATAAATTATCCCAAATTAACTTCAGCAAATTTGAAGTGGGTTTCTATCACCTGCAACTGACAAAAATCCTAATTACAACTAAGTGACAGCCCTCACCAAAAAGTACATTCTACTTCTATATGCTAACTGCTTTAAAAATACAGGCTCTAACCGAGACCGGTTTGGCTCAGTGGATAAGAGCGTCAGCCTGCGGACTGAAGGGTCCCGGGTTCGATTCCTGTCAAGGGCATGTACCTTGGTTGCGGGCACATCCCCAGTGGGGGATGTGCAGGAGGCGGCTGATCGATGTTTCTCTCTCATCGATGTTTCTGACTCTCTATCTCTCTCCCTTCCTCTCTGTAAAAAATCAATAAAATACATTTAAAAAAAAATACAGGTTCTATATTGTCTTCTTTCCCAAAGGAAACAGTATTTACCTTATTTTATTTTTCATATATTTTTGTGTCCCTAGGGAAAAGCTGCATGTAAAATTGAAAAGAAAAAGAACACCAAAAAAGGTGGCAAAGGAAAATCTAATGTACTCCTGAACCTTGGGGTAGGTAGGGTCTTCAGTGAAGGAGAAATCTCATTCACTCCCCTTTCTCAATCAATTCAGAGTCTCATACTGGCAAGCAGTAGCTCCTAAAAGTTAGGTACTGAATTGGATGCCTAAGTAAAGTAATACAATTATACTTAAGATAACTCCTCATGTGTTAGAAAAGTCCAAGAACACCTGTTTTTGATTTTAAGTCTAAGGATCAATTTTTCCCAAACACATGCTCTGCTGCATCTTTTTTTCTTCCTTATGTTTCCAGTTTAGCTTGCTTTTTTCCATAACCACCACCATCTGCTGTGAAGACAAATTACAGGATACAGCCCGCTAGCGAGTTGTGAAATCAATTTAGTGGGTTAACAGCACTTTCTTAAATCCAATAGTAAATATTAGAGTATATCAAATATAGCACCATGCACACACGTGTATGTGTATATGTACATATATGGCATCATAGAGTTTCAATTTTTTGTTATGTTTTGGGTGAGATATATGAGGATCCCTGCGTTTTACACAATTCCAGGAGATACATTCATAAGGCAGCAACTCTGCAGTAATATGCACATATGTGTGTACTAGTCATTATGAAAATTTTCTTTCTGTGAATCACAGTCAAAACAAATGGGCAAACACTGCTCTAATAGAAAGATCGTATTTTATTTAGAAACTTGCTTTCAAATCCCACTGTTATCCCTTACTCTACACTTATTCTTAAACAGTAGTGTGGGTTGGGGGTGGGCTAGAAAGGGTCAATGGGGGGGGGGGATATGCAATACTTTCAAGAATAAAGATTTAATTAAAAATAAACCGCAGTGTGTATTTTAAGACTAAAAATTTTTTAACTTATTGATTTATTTTTAGAGGGGAAGGAGAGGGAGAGAGGAAGTGAGGGAGGGGGAAGGGAGAGAGGGAGAGGGAGAGAAACATTTATTTGTTCTATTTATTTATGCATTCATCAGCTGATTTTTTTAATATATTTTTATTGATTTCAGAGAGGAAGGGATAGGAAGAGAGAGAAAGAAACAATAATGAGAGAGAATCATTGATTGGCTGCCTCCTACACACCCCACACTGGGGATCAAGCCTGCAACTGGGCATGTGCCTTAACTGGGAATCGAACCATGACCTCGTGGTTCAACCACTGAGCCATGTGGACTGGGCTAATTTTTTTTTTATTGGTTGATTCTTGTATGTGCCCTGACTGGGAATTGAACCCAAAACCTTTGATGTATTAAGACAATGCTTTAACCAACTGAGCTACTTGGCCAGGGCCCTTACTCTGCATTTCAATGTCTTCATCCATAAAATGGGGAATATCTCACATAGTACTAAAAAACAAAATAAATAACAAAGTGTCTGATACCAACCCCAGCCCTTAGTAATTGTAGGGTAAGTCCTAGTTCTCTATCCTAGTCCTAGTCCTTTCCCCAAAGTGCTTCCATTAGCCCAACCTAGCTTGTAACACAGGATGAATTTTCCTTGAAATTTCCAGCGCAACAAGGAAAACTTTTTACTGCCACCCTCACCAGTGTTGCTCAATGGTTGGAGCATTGGCCCTCGCACCGAAGGGTCGATTCCTGGTCAAGGGCAGGTACATGGGTTGCATGTTCAATCCCCAGCCCCGGAAGAAACAACGGATTGATGTGTCTCTCTCACATCGATGTTTGCTTCTCTCTCTCACTCTCTCTCCCTGCCCCCCAGACTCCCTTCCTCCCACTCTCTCTCTAAAAAAAAAAAAAAAGGAGAAAGAGGTGAGGATTAACAACAGCAAAAAATTTATTGCCAATATAATTAACATGGAATAATTACAAAGATTCTAGGTATGTACAAGGTCATTCTTTGGACCTTATCTGATTCCTTTTCTTAGATGAGAAAAACTGACCACTCTAGAGGGAAGCTAAGTTACTCAACAAGCACATTCTCAGCACTCTTAAGGGCCAAACACACAGAATACAATTGTGTATTATATTTTGTATTATAATTGTGTATTATACCTTTGAGTGTGCAGAGTAGGTAAGCAAAGCATGAGCAATAGTCATGTATAAATTAAGGTCTGACATCACTTCCTATATAGACAGCAAACAAACCAAAGAACTAGAAATTATCTCACAAGTTCTGACATTTGCTACCAGCTCTCACAATACCAAAATTAAATATATCAAAGGAAATGCCTAAATATACACTAATTTTTGTTATAATTTTTCCCATATTAAAAACTGACAGAAAAAGCTGGTAAAACAAAACTTATTTAGAGTGCAAGGACTACCTATTTTTCCCTCGAGGGAAATACGATTTATCTTACTGTTCTCCTGACCAATATCAAAAACCAGAGAACTAGAACACAATATCTGTACTACATATTACTATTTCAGCCCTGGTCCAGTAGCTCAGTTGGTTAGAACATCAACCTGATATACCAAGGTTGTGGGTTTGATCCTTGGTCAGGGCACATACAAGAATCAACCAATGAATGCATAAATAAGTTGAATAACAAATCTCTCTCTCTCTCTCTCTCTCTCTCTCTCTCTCTCTCTCTCTCTCTCCTCCTCCTCCTCCCTTATATTTCTAAAAATCAATTAAAATTTAAAGATATAATACAGTATATCATGACTATTTCAGACTGGTCTCTTCCATATCCTAAAAACTCACTGTGATAAAGTAAGCCTACTAGCCCGTATTGCAAACCTAACAAACGAATCAATACTAGAGGCAGAGGCACTAAATAAATGTTGACTGCCCTGACCGGTTTGGCTCAGTGGATGGAGCGTTGGTCTGCAGGCTGAAGGGTCCCAGGTTAGATTCCGGTCAAGGGCGTGTACCTTGGTTGCGGGCACATCCCCAGTAGGAGGTGTGCAGGAGGCAGCTGATTGATGTTTCTCTCTCATCGATGTTTCTAACTCTCTATCCCTCTCCCTTCCTCTCTGTGAAAAATCAATAAAATAAATTTTTTAAAAAATAAATGTTGACTAAATATACAGTTCAATACAGATAAGGGCCATAGTGAAATGAAAATGATGAGTACATTAATGTGATATCAAAAAAATTGTGATCTATAATGTATTTGAGTCACTGGTCTAAGTAATTACTTAATTTCTCTCAGCCTAGGCTTATTTATCTGTAAAACGGGGAAGCAGTTCTTCCTAAATTCCAAGGATGCTCTGAGGACACATGATGATAAACCTATGTACTGTAATAGTCTTTATACAGTGAATTTGGACTACCCTATATCATTAGAAAAAGCTCGTATATACTACTGAGATTTTCAAAGGCACTCATTAATCAAAGCATTGAGAACTATTTCTCAGGTTGAATCAACTGAATACAAAGTTGGATATCTACTCCCATAAAAGAATGTGATAGTCTTCAAAAACAAAACAAAAAAACCCAGTCATGTAAAACTGAGTAACAACAAATTCAGAGGCCTGTCACTGATACTTAACAGCACAGTTTAAACCAGCGGTTCTCAACCTGTGGGTCGCGACCCCTTTGGCGGTCGAATGACCCTTTCACAGGGGTCGCCTAAGAACATCCTGCATATCAGATATTTACATTACGATTCGTAACAGTAGCAACATGACAGTTATGAAGTAGCCACGAAAATAATTTTATGGTTGGATCACAACACGAGGAACTGTATTTAAAGGGCCAGAAGATTGAGAACCACTGGTTTAAACGATTCAAGTAAATGTTAATCTCTTTTCCCTTGTTATCTTCTGAAAAACAAGCTAAGCTAGAACCCAGAACTTTCAAATCTCAAATGGTGTAAGAATTCAAGATGCCAAATTTCTAATACTTGCCTACAAAGTTACCAAATTGTGCTAGCCTGCTCAACAAGACTGGATTCAAAAATTCTCTATAAAGAGATAATACTATTACCACCACTGAACTAAATTCTCCTGCTCCATCTACAACTCTCACCCAACTCCAGTCTTCTGGTAAGCTACCTCAGACCAGTGGGAGTTTGGCAGCGGTTCTGCTGCAGCCTGCAGCCAAATAAAGTAAAGCTAACTGGCACTGAACCAATGGTCATTTTGCAAGGACACGAACTTTGGAGCACTTAATAAACTGCTGGTGATTTCTAATAATACTCCTGTTAAGTTTAAACGTTGAACCATCCATTATATTTCACTGCAAACTATATGTCACCTTAAAAACAAGAAAAGGGCAAGACATTTTCCTGGTTTGTTTTTGCTTTTTTTTTTTAAAAAACTCACAAATCTAGTCAAATTCTTTTTATGTGTAAACAACTCTTACCAATGGGGGAAGGGATCGACTTAATAAAACTGGGAGGCGCCTCTCAGAGGAGCTAGCCTGGCACCAGTCATTTGGGAACCACCGCTTTTAGCTCCAGCCCTAGAATTTTAAACTTTTCCAAGCTCCCCAAGCCCAAATCTTTATTTTACAAGCGAGATTTAAATTAAGGGTCTACGCTCTGGTTATTATGATAGCTAACTCTTACACAGTACTATGTACCACACGCTGTTTGCTCTCAGCCCTGCGCGCCTAGTTCCTTTAACCCTCGCTTTCGGGTGACCATGCCAGAGTTCACATTCAAGCAGTCTAGCCCCAGGATGCACAGTCTCTGAAACCACCAGGCTCTGCTGCTGCTCCATGGAGGGGTCAGATCCAGCCCAGGGCCCTTCCACGCCCCCAGGGTGCACAGTCCCACCCTGAGCAACTAAGTCTCCCTGTGTCCACCGCTGCAACTGCATCTCCAACTTGTGACTCTTACAAGTGCCTCCTGCGTCCCTACAGCAGCGGTTCTCAACCTGTGGGTCGCGACCCCTTTGGCGGCCGAAACGACCCTTTCGCAGGGGTCGCCTAAGACCATCCCTGCATATCAGGTATTTACATTGCGACTCATAGCCGTAGCAACGTGACAGTTATGAAGTAGCAACGAAAATAATTTTACGGTTGGGGGTCACCACATGAGGAGCTGTATGGAAAGGGCCAGAAGGTTGAGAACCACCGCTCTACAGCCTCAAGTATCCAAAACAGGTGCTCTCTCTGGGAAACCAGCGGATGCAGCGGCCAGGCAGGAAAGAACAGCTTTCTCGCGGTTGCTTATTAAACCTCGACACCTGAAAAGCCTAAAAACATAATAAGTACTTTTTTCTGAGAAAGACAAACATTTAGCGAATTTTCGTGATGCCTCAAGTGATGAACCAGAGCTAACAAGGACAGCCCTGTGTTTTGTTTTTGTTTTTCCTCCAGCTGTCTCCAACTTACTCGAGAGAGGGGAGACTTTCCGTGTATGCATGTGAATATAGATGAGAAACGGAATGAGGGGGGACATGAGGGGAAAGGAGGGGTACGACTCCATCTCTCCGAAGTGGAGAGGCGCAGACTCCAGACCCTGTGGATTAGAAGCCGGACCCAGCATCACACACCACCGCTGCCCTGGCCGCTGTCAGTGCAGCTCCCGGCGGCGGGGAGGTGTTTACGTGGCGCTCGGAGGCATTTCCTCCGGCCTCGAGAGGTGGCGGCCCCGGCGGGTGGGCGCCCCCCGCGCAGGCCCTGCGGCAGGGGGCGCACGGAGGCGGCGGGAAACGGACTCGAGAGTTTGCCGGGGATCCCGGAGGGGATCATGGTCCGGGACAGCTTGCCCGGAGCCGCCGTGGGCCACGCCCGCTGGCGCCCCCCAGCCTCCAGTACCACCCCCGCCGAACCCGCGCCCCGTGCATGGAGGGTCGGCGCACCCCGCGGACCAGACCCGACTCCTGAGGCAAAGGAGCCGAGGGCGGACGCGACCCTCTGGGAGCCACTCACCAGGTTGAGGGGTCCTTCCATTACTTCCATAGACCCCGGAGTGAGAGGCGGCCTGAGGGAGGGGAGCGACGACGCCGAAGCACATGGAGGAGCGCAGCGGAGGAGCTTGAGGCAGCGACCCGGACCGCGGCTCCTCTCCGCGCCCCGGGAGCCAGCCGAGGGAGCAGAGGGAGCAACCACCGCGCCACTTCCTCCTCCGGCGCCGCGGGCCCGCCCCCTGCGCCGGGGCCACGCACGCGTCATGACATCACATGCGGTGGTTCAAGGTGGGAGTGAGGACGGGTTGTGGGCGGGGCTCAGGGAAGGCGGGTCAGGGGCTGACGTGCGCTTTCTCGCGGTCTATCTTTCCTCTCGCGAGATGCTTATCTCCAGCTTTTGTTGTCTCTTCTGCCAGCACGTGAGGTTGTTGGGAGTTTAGTGGCTGTTGGCTTCTTCCAGTTTCCCTCCAGCCTGACTTTCCTAAGTTCACTCTGCTTGGACTTATTTTTACTTTTTGTTTGTTTTTATTACTTTTTTGTTTTTTGGGTTTTTTTGTCTATCTTGCTTGGGCTTATTTTTAAATCAGATTTGAGCAATGCTAAACCATCTGCTGGACTAGATCACCCCCTTTCCCGGAGACAAACGTGAATGTTTCAGTGCTCTGACCTCAAGTTGCTGACAAACTAATAAAAGAAAATAATATGGGTCACAAATAGCCAAATATAATACTTGACTCATTTAACAATTATGTGCCAAACCACTGTGCTGGGTTCTTTCTGTCAAGGAATTCACTGACAATAAAAAATAATTGTGATTTATGCTGTGAAGGGAACCGGGAGATGTGATAGAGGTACCATGAGTTACATAGCTTCAAGGATAATGTATTTGAGTCACGTGAGACCCTCAACCCTGGCCTATGCCTTGATTGCAGCCTTTTGAGAGCCTGAGCAGAAAACCCATCAAAATCCAGACTCTTGACCCATGTCACTTGTGAGATAATAAACATGTGTTGTTTTAAGTCACTACATTTGTGATTCTGTGGTATGTGGCAAAGAAAACGATTGCAGACCCTTTCAGGGGTAAAATCCAGAGGCAGAATTTTCTTTCTTTTTTTTTTTTTCTTTTTTTACCTTAAATTTATAAAAATATTTATTCACTCTTAAGTAGACCATAGCCAGGAAAGTCATTAAATATTTTTATTTTATTTTATTTTATTTTTTTATTTTTTATTGCTTAAAGTATTACAAAGGGTATTACATATGTGTCCTTTTTTTCCCCCCGCCCTTGACAGTCCCCTGGCCTCCCCTACCCCCAGTGTCTTATGTCCATTGGTTATGCTTATATGCATGCATACAAGTCCTTCGGTTGATCTCTTACCCCCCTCCCTCCTGCCCCCCAACCCTCCCCGGCCTTCCCGCTGCAGTTTGACAATCTGTTTGAGGCAGCTCTGCCTCTGTATCTATTATTGTTCAGAAGAATTTTCTTGATAAACTATAACCAGGAGTAGTGAATTCATGCCACCGCCCTAATCAATCCATGGTAGCTGTTTAATACCTCTAAGGGGAACTTCAGTGACAACTAGACAAAAAGGAGAGTATGATATATTTCTTAACATAAAAACATTCAAACCTGTAAAGAATTTCTGTGAATTTATTTGAACCAAACTGTCAACAATTGCCAGGAAGCAGAATCTCAACGGATTGGGATGCTTCAGAGAATGGCGGTTTTTCATCTATTTTTATACATTGCAATCAAAGGAGGAGATGTAGGTGGTTACATGAAATCCATTGGTGATAGATTAGAGAAGCAGGAGAAAGCAAAGGGGGGGACCTCTGGGACTGGTTGAAGAGTGAAATGATAGACACATACTTCTTTAACTTAGGTGTGTATAGGATAGTTAACAGTCAACAATTAACATGATAAAAATAACAATGAAAGAATATGTGGTATCTGTCCTGGCGCCCAGGGCATTTGTTTGTGCCCTGAGGGGTCTGAAAAAAAGGGAAGTTACAAGTTACCCTGACATTTCAAGGATATGTTATCATAGATGCAAAAAGACAATAAGCTCAGTTAAGGTAACAGTTGACCTTGTCAGAGAAGATACAGACCATAACTGCTTTTAGTTAAAGTTTAATTTCAGACCATCCTTTGTGGTTACTGTAGGTCTTTGAGTTTGCAAGACTGCCATGCAGGCCTTCCCTGAGCCTGTCAGGTTAGCATGTGGCCCCTTTTGTCCACATATTCAAGCACACAGCAATATTTGGTAGCAATTTCATCCAAATCAGCAAAAGAGAAGGCATGATGGGTGTACACAACCATGTCCAATCTACACAAACATTACATCTGCCAAAGCTCTTCTCTGCCACTTGCTGTCATGCTGTTGGTCTGACCAGCCCCAGGCTATGAAGAGCGTGCATGCTGTACATGGATAGGTCATCCAAGGAAGAGGTTACAAGTACACAAAGATTTTAGGCCTATTCTGGCTGCTTCCCTTGAAGTTGGGAAACAGCAGGAAGACCCAAAGCTTGCTACTGGCTATTTTTCTACTTGCATGTTTGTATCTTTTCAGACACATGGAAGACTTCTTTACCTAATGAATAAGCCCATTTATCTCCTGAGACCATCAGTGGAGGGTTACATATATCACCAGGCCACCCAACTGGGGACACAGTGGACATACCTATTACTGAATCAGAGATGAGAAAAGTCCAGTTAAGTCTCCACTGTGACTCAGCAAGATAGAACCAGAGAGCTTTAAGAGAACATCTAAAAGCTGGTCCTGGTATTCTCTGAGGCTCACCTGGAAAATGCATTCCATGTGAAAGAATCCAAACCTAAATGGGCCACCACTAAGGGACTTGCCACATTGGAGAAGTTCCTAGTATGCTACGAGGTTCAATTCATACATTCCCTAGATAATAGCATATTATCTCATATCCACCTATACATCATGATAGTCCAATCTTTTCTTGAACACTTACTATTCCAATCAAGTTAGAATGATCTGTTATAATCTATTTTTAATAATTAGGAAGTTCTTGCTTTGTATAAACTGGAATCTGTCTTCCCAAGACTGCCATGCCCTGAGTTTGTATAAATTACTATAACATGAGTGGGTGAACACATATACAATGTTTCCTACTATCAAAATGTAAAATGTGACCCTAGCTAGTTTGGCTCAGTGGATAGAGCATTGGCCCATGATCCCAGGTTTGATTCCGGTCAAGGCACATACCTCCATTGCAGGCTTGATCCCCATGTGCCCTGGTCAGGGCACATGCCGAGGCAACCAATCGATGTGTCTCTCTCACATCGATGTTTCTCTCTCTCTGTCTCTCCCCCTCCCTTCCACTCAAACAAAAAATCAATAGAAAAAATATCCTCAGGTGAGGATTAACAACAACAACTAAAAAGTAAAATGTGCATACCCTTGACTCAGCAACCCTTACAGAAATACTAGCACAGGTATAGAAAATAAAGGTACAGGAGGATGTTCACTGGGGACATTAAAACAATGCTCTCCTTAGTTCTGGAACTAGAGAGATCATTTGACAGAAGTTCTGTACAGGGAATTTCTGCATCATGTGGGAGCTTGCATTGATGACCTCAAAAGTTTGTCTAGTTATGAATCCTGGGTGTCCTCAGCTACAAGAAGAGAAGGGAGCAGACCCTCTGATCTCCCTTTCTGTCCTCTCTATCTCTATGGTTTCTCTTGCCCTCAGCTCAGGAGCTCCAGGGAGAATGGAATCAGGGGCATGTCAGCATCAGAAATCTTCCCATGGTCCCTGAGGTGTCTGGGACCCTCTCCTCTGATTATGCTGTGGGAGGGGGAGTCCGATCTGCCTCCCACACCTGCTGTGTTTATAGACTTCCCAGTGAATCCATCCCAAGCACATTTTCTTCTACAGTCAGGAAACATACAGGACCTGTCAAAGTTGAAATAAGGAAAAGCAGCAGGGTTGGTAGCAGCAGGGGCAGCAACAGCAATATTAGGGCAGCAGCCAAGTCTGCAGGCCAAAGACAGATCAACACAGCAATGTCAGGAGCAGCCAGCAAGGGCCCAAGTGGGAGAGGAGCCAGCATGATCATGGCAGAAACACCAACATGTCCTCAGTGGGTGTTCAAGTGGTTGTGGCCGGTGCTTCATGCATGTCCTTGGAGGGTACTTCCAGATGTGATGGGGAGGTATGCGTGAGGGATCACAGCAGTATGGGGCATTGTCTGTATCTAAGCAGGGTGGTGGGTAAAGTGCTTACTGTGGTAATTTTTCCATCTCTGAGATCAGGTGATCTTACAATTGCTGTCAGCCAGGTGGAAGTGGTATTGCCTAGGAAACCTTTTTTGTTTATTTATTTTATTTATTAATTTTAGGGAGAGAGAGCTGTAAGCAAAAAGGAGCCAGATGCTAAACTGACTAGCTCAGGGAAGGCCTGCATAGTGGCCTTGCAAACTCAGAAATCTAAAGTCACCACAAAGGTGGTCTGAAATGAAAACTTTTTTTTAAGGCCACCAAAAATTTTGGTGGCCTCAAAAAAAAAAAAATTGGAAAGGAGAGAGATGAAATTAAAACTTTTAAAATTACAAAGCAGTTTATGGTGGGTAGTCATGTCCTAGCCCAGTATCTTCCCTGACAAGGCCAATCTTTACCTTAACTGAGCCTATTGTCTTTTTGCATCTACAATAACTTATCGTTGGCATGTCAAAGTAATTTTTCTTTTTTCGGACCTCTCAAAGCACAGACATAGCTCTGCAGAGACCACAAACCCCTCATTGTTATTGAGTTAATTGTTGACTGTTAACTATCCTGCACCCACCTAAGTAAATACGTATGTGTCTATCATTTTACTTTTTATCCCACCCCAGAGTTTTCCCCTGCTTTGCTTTCTCCCGCCTCCCTAATCTGTCACCGATGGATCTCATGTGACCCACTTGGTCTCCTTTCCCTTTTTCTTTATGTTTTTATTGATTTCAGAGAGGAGGGAGAGGGAGAGGGAGAGAATCATTGATCAGCTGCCTCTGCATGTCCCGTACTGGGAGCCTGCAACCTAGGCATGTGCCCTGACCTTGTGGTTCATAGCTAGATGCTCAACCA
The DNA here is from genome assembly GCF_964212035.1 of Myotis nattereri. Classification (NCBI taxonomy): domain Eukaryota; kingdom Metazoa; phylum Chordata; class Mammalia; order Chiroptera; family Vespertilionidae; genus Myotis; species Myotis nattereri. Next base: position 24,969,448 of record NC_138088.1, read on the forward strand.
TTGAGCCACACCATCAGAGCCGAGGATGTTTGCCCGAGGATATTTTTCCATTGATTTTTAGATAGGATGGAAGGGAAGGAGAAAGAGAGAGAGAGAGAGAAAGAGAGAGAGAGAGAGAGAGAGAGAGACATTGATGTGAGAGAGACACATCGATTGGTTGTCTCTCTCCCGCACGTGCCCCAACCAGGGTGGGGGATCAAGCCTGCAACCGAAATATGTGCCTTGACCGGAATCCAACTTGGGGCCCTTCAGTTCTCTGGCCAATGTTCTATCCACTGAGCCAAACCGGCTAGGGCAGGTCTCCTCTTTTGATTATAAGATATAAAACAACATACAAAACTGCCATTCTCCAGAACATTATCTCAATCTGTTGAGATTCTGCTTCCTGGCAGTTGTCAACACTTTGGCTCAAATAAACTCACAAAAATTCTTTACAGGTTTGAATGTTTCTTATGTTAACAGAGAGAAAAATTGTTCCACTTATTTATGCATTCATTGGTTGATTCTTATATGTGCCCTGTCCCAGGATCGAACCCTCAACCTTGGTGTTGTCAGGACGGTGCTCTAACTAACTGAACTACCCAGCCAGGATTCCTTAGGAAACCTTTAACCAATTTCTTTTACAATGATTCCCTTTTCATGTATCCACAAGAGTGATATAGGACAAAAATGTGACTAAGTCTGAATAGCCAGCCTCTTTCACTATATGTAAAATAAAAATGTAAGGGACAGCCCTACCCGTTTTGGCTCAGTGGATAGAGTGTCAGCCTGCGGACTGGAGGGTCCCGAGTTCAATTCTAGCCAAGGGCAGGCTCGATCCCCAGTAGGAGGCGTGCAGGAGGCAGCCGGTCAATGATTCTCTGTCATCATTGGTGTTTCTCTCTATCCCTTTCCCTTTCTCTCTGAAATCAATAAAAAAAAAAATATTTAAAAAAAATGTCAGGGACAAAAACAATGGCTTAACTGCAGGGAAAACCACCAGTTAGCATGTAAGCAGGTGACCCTCTTTCCTGTACTTACTAATATGAGGACTTACCTTCTGGTGATAGCATTTCTTGATGTTGTTGAAAATCAAAATTCAGCCAAGTAAATTTGGCTTTATTAAGTGATTTATGAATCAGGCAGCATCCCATCTAGCAAATAGAAGGATACTCTTAGGGATTGTACAAAATGGAAGGAAGGTCTTTATGGCAGAAAGAAGATGGAGCTAAGAAATTAAGAGTGGAGCCCTGATCAGTGTGGCTCAAAGTTTTGGCCGAAGCATCAAAAGTCTGGGGTTTAATTTCTGGTCAAGGTCACGTTCCTGGGTTACAGATTCAATCCCCGCCCAGGTTGGGGAGCATACAGGAGGCAACCAATCTCTCTATCTCTCTTCCTCTACATTTGCCTCTTCCACTCTCTAAAAATCAATAGAAAAAAAATATCCTCAGGTGAGGATTAACAAAACAAAATTAAGAGTAGATATGTAAGGCAAGGACAAGTGCCCTAGAGCAGTGGTCGGCAAACTCATTAGTCAACAGAGCCAAATATCAACAGTACAACGATTGAAATTTCTTTTGAGAGCCAAATTTTTTAAACTTAAACTATATAGGTAGGTACATTCAACTTTAAATTCACGGTTTTCGTCTTCCGTTTTTCTTTGCTTCTTTGTAGCCATCTCAAACAGGGCACCTAAAAAAATGTTTCATTTTATAATAATAAAGCCACCAACACAAAAGAATTACAATTCTTAAATTGATGACAAAAATACCTGTAGGATTTGCAGTTGGTTGGAAAAATACAGGTAAATTTATGCTTCGAGTAGGTACTTTTGTCACCCGTGCATGATTTGCAGACGCGACTAGCACTAACCACTGCACAATGAGACTGCTGACTGACTGGCTCACTCGACTCATGAATGAATCCTGCGCACCTCCCCCGCGCTGCGCATCGAGTCTCCTGTCACAAGACTGACTGACACCCCCCACTTCTTCTAACACCACTTCTTCAAAATAGACTCGCCCAGGCCGAAAACCGACTTCTGCACATTGGCCACGAAGTTTCAATCGCACTGTACGTGCGCGCCTGCACGTGGTATTTTGTGGAAGAGCCACACTCAAGGGGCCAAAGAGCCGCATGTGGCTTGAGAGCCGTGGTTTGCCGACCACTGCCCTAGAGAGAGGCAGGGGTGGGGGTGAGGTGGGGTTTTAAATGCAGATTACCTCAATAGTATGGATCAGGAAATTCCAGACTGACTGGTGTAAAATTCCACTCCTAGAAGAGGTTGAAACTCCAATTAGATTAGGTATTACATCTAAATTTGGTATCATGGGCTTTTAGCACAAGTGACTCCATTTTGGCCTGTAACTTTTCTTTTTAACATGAAAGGAACCACTAAATTCTTCTCCATTTCAATTTCATCATGAACAAAAGGAAAACAGCCTTTAACTTGAAATGAAAACTATAGTTTTAAATCATTTGGTTTTAAGACTGGACATGGTGTTCAACATCTTGCTCCAGGTTGATTCAAGTGTTCCTTGAAGACTTAATTTTTTTCTTTTTATATATTTTTGTTGATTTCAGAGAGGAAGGGAGACGGAGAGAGAGATAGAAACATCAATGATGACAGAGAATCATTGATCGGCTGCCTCCTGCACGTCCCCTACTGGGGATCGAGCCTGCAACTTGGGCATGTGCCCTTGACTGGAATTGAATGCAAGACCCTTCAGTCTGCAGGCCAATGCTCTATCTACTAAGCCAAACCAGCTAGGGCTGAAGACCTAAATTTCTCCTTTTTCTGAAACTTTACGTTATCCTCATCCCTCAATAGCAATAGTTCAACTTTGTATAACACTTTGCAGGTTTCCAACCACTTACATATACATTTGCTCATTCGATTTCAACGGGCTCAAATTAGTGACTTGCCCAGTGTCATACAATTAGTAAATAGTCAAGCTAGGTCTTGAATCTAGGTCTGTCTGGCTATAAGCCCAGTGCTCTTTCCACTACAAGCAGCTAAATATCTACTGGAGTGACTCTAATGTTGGTAATAGCAGAAATAGACTGTCAGGGTAACCCACTATAATTACATAGGTTATTTTGGGTTTTCCTAAATTCATAGTCCTGAGTATCAAGAGCTTCATGCTAAAAAGGGAATTGCTATTGTTAGTGGCTCTGTTCTCCTCTGGGGGTTTTGCCAAGAACTATTCAGAAACCAGACTGGGCAGGCACAGAGGAGGGGCAGGGGTTGGCGTAAGGTCGCAGGCTCTAACTCCTTGGACTCTGAGCCAAGCTGTCCAGTTGCTTCAGCAGGAGCCAGGATGAAGAGAGCCAAGTTAGGCAGGAGTCAGGCATTCTATTCAACAAAGCTCAACAGAGGGGAGGCCAAGGAAAGTAGAAATTCAGGGCAGGTTTCTTATCCAGTAAGCTGACACCTGGGGGAAGTTAGTCAAATAAAGGCAGACAAGCAATGATGGAATCAATTTTGTATTAGGTCAGTGTTTCACAAGTCAGGGAGCAGAAGAGAGTTCTCCAGAATCCCAAATGTCCTTGAACTGGTGTGGGCAGCGGGAAGGGCATCAAGTGTCTGGCCGGTGGGGTCAGACCAAAGCTGGGTTCAACACCTCAGCACTTGGGCTCTTGCAAGGAAAGAATTCACAGCAAGACCCAAACAAGTAAGGGAACATTTCCTTGGTAAATTACAGAGGTAGAAGAAGTAATTCCTAGAAGGAATGGGTTTAGGAAACAAGTTATTGAAGGTAAGAGAAGAGCCCTTGGAGCTTGGGAGTGGGGAAGCTAATGGTAAGGTGCCTGGGGCAGAGAGGGGGAAGGGAAAGGGGAAGGCAGGGGCATGCTCTGGAGGGAGACGCACTAAGTCCTCAGTCCTAAGGGTTTTAAGGGCAGAGATTTTAGGGGAGGTCCCAGGGGGAGATCTTAATAGAATATTCAGCAAACTTCCAGATGTGTCCTTTCAGGGTTGTGTTCTCCACTGATTGATTGGCCGGCACCAGGGCAGGGGGTCATTATTCAGTGCAGCTGGTCCTGAGGTCAGCCAAGCCTGGTTTTGTTTCTTATCTGGGCCTGGAGCAGAACTATAACTGAGGCCTAAATGTTATCTCTAGGGAGGGAAGGTCAGGGGATCCAAACCACAGGACCAGCTTGATATGCTAGGAGAGGGAACGCCACCCTGGGGGCAAGGTCCCACCCTACAATGATTGTGCATTGCTAGGAACCCGAGGCTTTCTATGCTGGTGACCTTCTGTACCTGGCCCATTGTCCTTGCTCTGTTCAAGTCTGTCTAACTGCCTACAACAGAACCACATATTTGCTAGTGCACCAGCAAGGCTGCCTGTTTCCATTTATAAAAAAATAACTTATCTGTTGATCTGCACTGGGTCAGGCATGAAGGAAGCCCTTTTCACGTATATTTTCTTTCTGGGCATTTCAGAACGCGAGACAGCCCTAATCAAATCCTCTTCAACTCTTTCATGCACCTTCCCCAATTACACAGGACTCCACACGTTCAGCCCTGCCTATTGCTCTGACCCTTTGATGCAAAATGCTAGTCCATCTAGACTTTATTTCAAACAGGGTGGTCACATATTATGAAGGGATCAAGGGAATCCTGAAACATGGGAAGATGAAAGGGTTTGATTACCCTTAAATAAATGTAGACTCTTCTTAGAAACTGAATAGCAGGGAAGAAATGATTGCAGTTATAAGGCGAGAAGTGCAGAGACTGTTCTTCCTTAAATTTTCTAGGAGAGATTTGCCTCCAGCCTCCTTTTAAAAAGCATTTTCCACATGTGGCAGGCAGTAGACAGATCTTAGCAGAGCAAGGACAATGGGTTAAGTACAGAAGGTCACGAGGGCAGGTAGAAAGCCCCAGTTTTCTAGCAAAGGACAATTGTAGGGTGGGACCTTGTCCCCAGGGTGACCTTTCCTCTCCTAGCATATCAAGGGTCATGCAGTTTGGATGCCCTGACCTTTCCTCCCTAGAGATAACATCTAGGCCTCAGTTGTATTTCTTTTGTTTTGTTTTTTTTCCTTTATTGATTAAGGTATTACATATGTGTCCTTATCCCCCCCCATAGCCCCTCCCAACCCCACACTCAGTTATATTTCAACTCCAGGCCCAGAAAAGCAACAAAACCAGGCCAGAGACCCCATGACTGACCTAAGGACCAGCTACATTGGATAATGACCCCTGCCCTAGCACTGACCAATCAAGCAGTGGAGACCACAATCCTGAAAGGACACACCAGGAAAGCTGCTGAATATTCTGTTGAGATCTTCCCTTGGGAACTCCCCTAAAATCTCCATCCTTTCCCCTCCCTACCCCTGGCATCCTATATAATAAAAGCACAGCGACCCAACGGCAGAATGACAGGTCTACCAGGTGCTATGACGTGCATTGACCACCAGGGGCAGATGCTCAACACAGGAGCTTGAGCGCCACTTGGCTGACCAGGATGAGCAGATTCCCCCACTGTGAATCCCAGGCTGATGGGCAGGAACCCGGGCTGTGATCATTGCCTCCTCACCCCAGGCTCTTCCTCCTCGCTCCCTGCCACCTCCTCCGGATGCCCGCAGGCCACGCAGCACCACCTCCGGCTCCCTGGAGGCTGGGAGGAGGTTCATGGCTGCTGTGGGACTGGGGCCTACTCCACCGCCTCTCAGTGCTATTGTCCCTGGGCCCGGCCATGACCGGGTCCCCTGGAGAGACGAGTGCTCTGGCTCCACAGAAGATGCCAGGCCAGGGAGCAGCCGCTCAGAGGGCAGGTCCACAGCTGCTTGGCTGGTATGAGCAGAGCTCCCACAGCAGGCTGATCCCCGCAGGCCATGCCCCCCACCAGTGCATGATTCCCGTGCACTGAGCCTCTAGTATTACCATAGGCTTCTTCACTCCCAAGCTCCAAGGTCCCTTCCTTTGCCTCTATAACTTGTTTCCTAAACCCATTTCTTCTAGGAATTACTTCTTCTACCTCTGTGAATTTATAAGTAGATGTTCTCTTATAGTTTGGGTCTTGTCTCTGAATTCTTTCTTAGCCAGAACTCAAGTACTGAGGTTGCTGAACCCAGGTCCCATCTGACCCCACTGATCTAACACCTGGTGCCATTCCCGCTGCTTACAGCACACAGTTGCCAAGATTCTTAAGTCCATTGCTCATCTATTCAGTCCCAGTGTTCCATGCCCCTTGCTGTCATGTCACCAGAAGCACAGGAGACTCCTGACTGAGTCCTGTGGAGCCATGTGAGGGCTTCAGGAAAGGGAGGAGCAGCAGAGCTGCTAGGAAAAAACATGGAAATTTACCACTGATCTAATCTTCTACTTCTCACTTTCACTATACTCTTTACTTCTAAGATGGTCTTTTCACAAGTCCTTCTAAACCTTTCAGGGAACTGAAAAATCCTTGGGGTGGGGGTGAAGAGGAAGGAAAGGAAGAAAAGGAGGTAGGAAAAAGAGAGAGAAAAGAAAGGAAAAAAGAGTATGACAGACACCTTATACTCGCTACCCTGACTTGTTTACTGTTGACATTTGGTCCAGAAGCAACTGTGGGAAGTATGACGCAACCTCAGATGTTAGGACATCAGGACTGTGGCCAAAGAATTTTCACAGTGTACGTGGAGGCTGGCCAGACTTCAGCTTTGGCCAGACACTTAGGTTATTTCACGCTGAATTCGCCCTTTCCAGTTCTAAAGTCCTTAGGACTCTGACTGTTTTACAGCTTGACAGCCATGTTTATCACACTCTTTTCCAGTTCAACTTTCAGGAGGCGGGCAAAGTAATTGGGCAAAGACCAATTGGATAAGTTTTGGTCACAAAATTGAAATAATATAGAATTATTTTGAATTCTCCAATTATCAGTGATAGGGGCAGAAATAGAATATTGGGGACCAGCTATAATTGTTAGAAATATTAATCCTGCTTTTTTTAAAAAAAATCTTTATTGTTGAAAGTATTACATATATCCTCCTTTTCCCCCTATTAACCCCCTCCAGCCCGACAATGCCCTCTGCCCCAGGCCTTTACCACCCTATTGTCTGTGTCCATGGGTTATGCATATATGCATACAAGGTTTTTGGTTGATTCCCTCCCACCAACCCACCCTCCCCTGCCTTCCCTCTGAGATTCCGAACTCTGTTAATCATGCTCTGTTAACCGTGATTGTTTTGTTCTGATTAAAGAAGGCACATTGTGCCTGACCAAGGTGGCTCAGTGGTTTAGCGCCAACTATGAACCAGGAGGTCCCGGTTCAATTCCCGGTCAGGGCACATGTTGACTCGATCCCCAGTGGGGGGTGTGCAGGAGGCAGCCAATCAATGATTGTCTCTCATCATGGATGTATCTCTCTCCCTCTCCCTTCCTCTCTGAAATCAGTAAATATATATATATTTTTTTAAAAAAGAAGGCACATTGTAACCTGGCGGGGAGTTGTACGTGGGACCTAGAAGCTCACCTGGAAATGCGGCCCATCCTCTCCATCCAGGAGCTGCCTATTATCATGGAAAGATTAACAACCTTGTTGTAGAAACCAGAGATGCCAGTTTTTGAAGACCCCCTGCCAGCCCTTTGGAGACCCCAGCCTTTGCATGCTCAGGCCTTTGCAAATCTCAAGCCCGGTTTACCTGTAAGCTGCCCATTTGGCATACCCTTTTGCCTACTTCCCCATGTAATCTTTGCCCTTCTACCCAATATAAGCAGTTGGCTTATGGTGGGGTGGGGAGAGCAGGTTTTTGTGGATGACCTGCTGCTCTCCCATACTGCCGGCAGTATTGGAATAAAAGCTCATATACGACTCAACCCTGTCTCTGCTTACTTGGCTTAAGTAGTGGCAGGCAGCCTGGACCCTTTGATTGTTTGGTTACAATAGAACAAATACCCTACTTGATTAAATTATAATTAGTGGCTGCATTTTAAAAAGTAGTTTTAAATTTAAAAAAATTTTTTTATTGATTTTAGAGAAAAGAAGGGGAAGAGAGAGAGAGAGACAGAAAAATCAATGATGAGAGAGAATCATTGATCAGTTGCCTCCTGCACACTGTCCCTACTGGGGATCAAGCCCACAACCTGGGCTAGTGCCCTGACGAATCAAACCGTGACCTTCTGTTTCATATGTCATTGTTCAACCACTGAGCACACTACGCGGGCAAACCAAAGGTCATATATGCATATATGCATTACCTATGGACACAAACAATAGAGTGGTAAAGGCCTGGGGCGGGTGGAGGAGGGCAAAGGGGGAAAAAAAGGGTGCATCTGTAATTCTCTCAATAATAAAGATTAAGAAGACACATACAAAAACCTTCAAATACATCCAAAGTATAACACTATAATGAAATCCATGTATCTAAACCCTATCATTATTTATATTTTTAGTTATTTACATTTTGCCGTATTTTCTCCATGTATTTGTTTACTAACAATTTTTAAGTAAATTAGAAATATTTTACTTGCCTCTAATTACTTTAGTATTCATCTAAAAAATTAGAATAATTTCCCCACTTTACTATATCACCTTAGCTGTACATTAAAAAATGGTGTTTTGTTTTTTCTTCACATTACATGGTTGATATGCTGAAGTTGTTAAAGGTTTGATGGAGGCACATCTCACACAAGAGCGAGAACACCTAATCATTACGCTTATGAACTATGAAAGGATCTGTACATAACAAAAATAACACTAGTTCTTTAGCATCAACTTACACCCCATATTCAAATTCCCCCAACTGTCTCCAAATTGCCAAAATTGGAGCAAATCAAGATGTAATCAAAGTCCACACCTTGCATGGATTGCTATATCTCTTAAATTCTTTAAATTTGCTTTTAATCTAGACTCTTCATTTTTTCATTCATGAAATTTACTAGTGGAAGAGACAGGTGTCCACTCTACTTTTTTTTTTTTTTTTTCAGAGAGGAAGGGAGACAGAAACAGCAACGATAAGAGAGAATCATTGATTGGCAACCCGGGCATGTGCCCCATCAGGGACTCGAACCGTGACCTTCTGGTTCATAGGTCCACGCTCAACCACTGAGCCAAGCCGGCCAGGCTCCACTCTATTTTTTTTTTTTTTGAAGATGGTATAGCAAAGGTGGAAACTTATTGAAGAACAAGTACAGACTCCCACATGGGGTAGGGGGAGGAATCTCACAGCTCAGACTCCCACGTGGGGAGGGGGAAAGAGTCCCACCTCCACTCTATTTTTAACCATTGATTATACTGTCTTATAAAATAATTTGATATAGATAAAATATTAAAATGCTTTCTTCACATATTCACTTTCAATAAGCCTTAAAGTAAAATACAGAATAGCAAATTTTGACTCTGTATCCACAAATCCTATACCATATATTTTAGTCGGTACTTTTTTTGTTGCAAATAGTAGAAACCAACCTTGACTTGATTAAATCAAATGGGGAATTTAATAGAAATCTATTAGTTATGAGTTTTATTTTCTTACATGTAATAGAAAATACAAAATAAAAATGGCTTCAGCAAGACAGAAATCTATATATGAATTCTAGAGGAGGGCAGTCCAGGCCTGGCATGGCAGATTTTTTTTTAACTTATACTTAGTGATGAGAGAGAGAGAGAGAGAGAGAGAGAGAGAGAGAGAGAGAGAGAGAGAAAGAGAGAACAAATACAGCAACATAGATCTGTTGTTCCATTTATTTATGCATTCATTGGTTGCTTCTTGTATGTGCCTTGGCTTATCAGGATGATGCTCTAACCAACTGAACTACCTAGCCAGGTGTCTGGCTTGGCAGATTCTTAGTGGTAGCCCAAGCTCTCTCTCCACTGCACATGCAGTCACATGGTTTCCATCTCTAGGTCACTCCTCCAGGTACCCTTCTATTGCTTCTATCATCAGTGTGCTTGGGAGGAGGTATGTATACTTAGCCACCATTCTCATGAACAACTTATACCTCTTCCCTTTTCTTAAGGACCTCAGTGCACAGATTTGAATTAATTATAATTCTTGGTTCATGATCAACTGTCCTTAGTGGTCCACGCATGATACTTTTTATTTATTTGTAACTAATTTATCTACAATATAATGCACAACCATGAACCCACAACTCCAAAATGAAGCTAATATTGAACATTTTGGCACATGTTTTTGGAGTACATATACATGCATTTCTGCTGAACATGTATCTAGAACTAGAATTGCTGGGATATGTGTTATGCATGTGTTCAGCTTCAGGTGATACTTCCGGTTTTCCAAAATGCTTATGTCACTTTACCACTGGCCATGAATAAAAATCCCACTTGCTCTAAATTGTTGACGATAATTTATATTTTTTATCTTTTCATTTTATCCATTACATACTTTGTCTTATTCTTTAACTCCTTAAATGTTGGCTCGTGCTACCATTACTTTATACTGGTAATGGATATGCTCCTGAAGATATCACTACAAACTTCTTGACCTCCAAGTCCAATCATTTTTCTTCATCTTGCCCTTCATTTCACAGTAACATTTGACACCACTGACCACTTTCTTCATGAAACTCTATCCCTTTGACTTCCATGACATTACATTATTCTAGAAGGCACACCTTTATTCACAGTTCCAAAAATCCAGTATATTCTATACACTGAGTTTTTATATTACTAATTTGGTGGCAAAATCTAACCTAATGGTCATGAGACTATTCATTATCCCACTTAATGATATAGTCACATGGGTCACTGGAGATTTATTAATGTGTATATTTATTTTGAGAGACTGCCCAGCCCCTGTTCTATAATATAGACTATAAGTACCATATTAGCTTTCTAAAATCTCTCTTCCTTTCCCTTCCTCTCTGAAATCAATAAGAATATATTAAAACAAACAAACAAACAAACAGACAAAAGCACAGGGAGAAGTCAGCAACATCCCCATATGTCAAGGTTGCAGTTCAATCCCCAGTCAGGGCACATATAAGAATCAACCAGCCCTAGCCAGTTTGGCTCAGTGGATAGAGCATTGGCCTGTGGACTGAAGGGTCCTGGGTTTGATTCTGGTTAAGGGCAAATGCCTGGGTTGTGGGCTCAATCCCCAGCTGGGGGAGTGCAGGAGGCAGCTGATTAATGATTCTCTCTCATCATGGATGTTTCTATCTCTCCCTTTCCCTTCCTCTCTGAAATCAATAAAAATATATTAAAAAAAAAAAGAAAGAATCAACCAATGCCCTAGCAGGGTGGCTAAGTGGTTAGAGTGCTGGCCCCCAAACTGAAGGGTTTCAGGTTCAATTCTAGTCAAGGGCTCAAACCTCAGTTGTAGGTTCCCCACCCCGGTTAGGGTACCTGTGAGAGGCAACCAATTGATGTGGCTCTCTCACATGGATGTTTCTTTCTCTCCTCTCTTCCCCTCCCTCCTCCCTTCCACTCTCTAAAATCAGTGGAAGAAATATCCTCCAGAGAGGATTAAAAAAAAAAAAAAGAATCAACCAGTGAATGCATAAATTGGTGGAACAACAAATCCATATTTCTCTCTCTCTAAAATCAATCAATAAAAAAATAAAATAAAATGAAAAGAAGGGATTATTTGGGGGCCTGGACATATTTTTCTTTGAAGAGGAAGGAAGTGTTTTTATCATGCAGATTGCCTCTGTCTTTGGGAGAGGGAGGCTGGAAAGGGCTCATGTGGCAGATGACCATCCTGGTGCTTGACCAGAAAATTCCAGACTGGTTCATTAAGATCATATTTCTGGGAAAGGTTGAAATTGCAATGATTAGATCAGATATTAAGTCTAGGTTTGGTATCTTGGACTAAAAGCATGAGTGACACCATTTTGGGCCTGTGGTTTTCTCATAACAAGACTGTAATGAAAGAGCAATAGCATGCTGTGAGGAATCAGAGGGGAGATTATGCATTAATCCAGTAGGCCTGCAATAACCAACTGAGCTACCAGGCTAGTCGTCTTTTCAGTTTTTCCATAGGTCTCTTGCCCTACCTTTTTTCCTATAAAAACCCTCTATGTTGTACAACACCTGGGAGCTCTCTTTTAGTTATTAGATGGGATGCAACCTGATTCAAGAATTGATTTATAAAGCCAATTAGCTCTTCAAATGATCTCATTTGAATTTTGTTTTTTAACAGTCTTCATCACATGATACTGTAATCATCTGTTTTGCTCTCTGCCTCCTTTTCTGACTAGAAGCATTCAAGAGCAGAAATTGTCTTCCTTGTTGCCCAGTGTAGCACCAGCTCCTCACACAGTAGCTAGCACACTGTAGGCACTCAGTAAATATTTTTGGATGAATAGTAAATTAATAAAATAACATGTGAGTTTTTGCAGGGTTACCAAAATATGTACAATAAATAACTATACGTTTCATCTTTTCATTTTCAGTGTTTCTAATTTCTTCTATCACATCCTTTTTTCCCCACCCAATAAATGTAATTGCAGCTTGAGACTAAGATTTAAATTTACACATCTAAGCGTGTCTGAAGATCTTGTAGCCATTTCTGTGTATGTGGGGCTGTGTAGTCTCCTGAGAATCCAGACATAACACATTTGACTTAGGAGTAACAAGCCTTGGTGGTCCATGGGGAGAAGTGGCCCAAAGTGTGTGTGGCGTGTGTTGCCAGGATAGCATATTGACCCGGCTCCACCCTAATGCAGGCCAACTCCAAAAGCGAGTGTGTTAGTTTTCTAGGGCTGCCTTAACAAAGAACCACAGACTGGGTGACTTATACAATAGAAATTTATTTTCTCTGAATTCTAGAAGCTAAGAGTCCCGGATCAAGGTGTTAGCAGGGTTTTCCGGAGGCCTGTTTCCTTTGTTTGGTTTGAAGCATCACCCAGAGTTGTTCCTGATTTAGATAAATCATGTCACCAAAGACAACATCACTTGTAAAATTTGAGTCACTTGTAACACTCCTATAATCAGTGGGCATTGTGGCTATTGTATTCATGATGACTCAATGTATAGAAGCAAACATCTGATGGCCTCATTATGTTTTAAAGTATAGTCATGCTCAGTCATTTCAATATTGAAATGCACATTTTATTATAAATTACATCCTTTTATTTCTCCTCTTTATTACAGTTAGGAATATATATACTGTGTAAGGTAGACTGTGTCATCTATGACTTTTATTTTAGAACTATAAATGCTGTTATATTTGTTATGAATAGAGGTTGTTGGGTTTGATAGGATTGAAAAATATTGAGCTAATCCAAAGTAGCTTTGAAAGACAAATACCATATGATTTCACTTATATGTGAAGTCTAAAGAACAATATAAAGGAATAAACAAAACAGAAACTAACTCATAGATACAGAGAGCTGACTGATGGTTGACAGATATAAACTGGGCTGGGGGCCTGGATGATAAAGGTGAAGGGTGTAAGAAGTATAATTGGCAGTCACAAAATAGTCATGAGGTGTAAAGTGCAGCATAGGGAATATAGTCAATACTATTGTAATAAGTACATATGGTACTAGGTGAGTGCTAGACTTACTGGGGTGGAGGGGAAATCACTTCTTAAATTATGTAAATGTCTAACCATTATGTTGCACACCTGAAACTAATATAAAATAATATTAAATGTCAACTATAATTGAAAAATAAAAATAAATTAAATTAAAACAAAGTTGCTCCCTACTTTCTCCCTATCCTATCATCTTGCTTTATTTTCATCATGGCAATCAGCACTAGCTAATAACCAATCAATTAATTGATTTTATTGTTCTCTGCTTACCCACTCAAGAATGCAAACTCTGTGAGAGTAGTGACCTTATTTGATGTTTTATCCTCAGTGCCTAGAGCAGTGTCAGGCAGCGAGTTGGCCTTAATCAACGTTAATCAAATGGATGGATGGATGAAGGAATGGATGGATGAAGTGGAGAGGATGCTGATAGTGTCTGTTTCCTGTTCAGCTCCTCAGATTGGATTTGATTGAGTTCCTCTAACTTAAGAAGTGAAGACTGACAGAAAAGCTTAAATAGATTCTGAGCATGGGGTAAGGACTTTAAGGGAGAGGGATTCTGGATGCAGACAGAGCTGTTTGGGGCTCAGGTGAGAAGATGTGGTGCAGAATTGGGAGGAGATCACTCTTCTACCCTCCCAGTGTTCTTCTGGCACTCCGAGGATTGGTAGCTTTGGTGGCTTCCAAAAAAATCTTGGCAAGGCTTGCTTCTTCTGCAGTTTTTGGAGAAGCCAATAACATTGGCAAATGGGAGCCAGAGGAGGAGGAGGTGGTAATGGAGCACCATGTGGTGCCTAGAACTGCCATCTGGGTTGTAGGCACATGTGAGGCTCCCCTTTGGGGCTTTCCAGAAATTACTACTTGTGTTGGGGGCAGATAAGTTCTTCTTGAGCAGGGCTGGGAGAGTGTATTTAGAGTTATGACCATTTGAGCATCAAAATGAACTTTGACCTCTTCTTGTGTTTATAGTCTGATGGGGCAATCAAGGCACAGATTGAAGGCACATGACCTTATTTTAATTCCTCCAGATCTTGGACATAATCTGTAAATATAGTTTGATGAGACAGTATTGAGATAATTGTGTTGTTTCTTTCTCTTGCCCTTAATTTGGAACCACTACATGTAGTTGTGAATATTAAGGGCCCACAGCTGAGGGATCCTGTGGGCATTGAAATCCAACCCTTGCTTTATTTGCCAAACCTTATGCCCTAACATGGGCTTCTTCTGCCTGGGCTTTTTCTTTTTTCTCTCTTTGATTTTTTTTTTAATTACAGTTTACTTTTAATATTATTTTGTATTGGTTTCAAGTGTATAGCACAGTGGTTAAACAATCATATTATTTTTTAAAAAAGTATATTTTTATTGATTTCCGAGAGGAAGAGAGAGGGAGAGAGAGATAGAAACATCAATGATTAGAGAGAATCATTGATTGGCTGCCTTCTGCTCACCCCCTACTGGGGATCCAGCCATCAACCCGGGCATGTGCCCTTGACTGGAATCAAACCCAGGACCCTTCAGTCTGCAGGCTGACACTCTATCCACTGAGCCAAACAAGCTAGGGCTACAATCATATTCTATTTATTTATTTATTTATTTATTTATTTATTTATTTATTTACAGTCATATTTTTTTAAAAAATATGTTTTTATTGACTTTTTTCAGAGAGAGAGGAAGGAAGAGGGATAGAGAGATAGAAACATTGATGAGAAAGAAACATCAATTGGCTGCCTCCTGCATACTCCCCACTGGCATGTGCCTTGACCCGGAATGGAACCTGTTACCTCTTGGTTCATGGGTCTATCTATGCTCAACCACTGAGCCACACCAGCCGGGCAAACAATCCCATTCTTTTTTTTTTTTTTTTAAATATATGTTTTATTGATTTTTTACAGAGAGGAAGGGAGAGAGAGAGTTAGAAACATCGATGAGAGAGAATCATTGATCAGCTGCCTCCTGCACATCTACTGGGGATATGCCCGCAACCCAGGTACATGCCCTTGACCGGAATCGAACCTGGGACCTCTCAGTCCGCAGGCCGACGCTCTATCCACTGGGCCAAACCGGTTTCGGCAACAATCCCATTCTTTACAAAGTGTTTCCCCTGATATTTCCAGTACCCACATGGCAGCATACATATTTGTTGCAATATTATTGACTATATTCCCTCGGCTGTACCCTACAGCCTCATGACTATTTAATAGCTGCCAATATGCACTTACCAGTATTTCCTTCAACTTTTTCATCCAATCCCTCACACCCCTCCCTCTGGCAATCATTAGTTTGTTTTCTACATCTATGAGTCAATTTTGGTTGTTCATTTATTTTGTTCTTTAAATTCCATACATAGGTGAAATTATATGCTATTTGTTTTTCTCTGACTTATTTCACTGAGCATAATACCCTCTAGGTCCATCCATGTCACAAATGAGAATATTTAATTCTTTTTTATGGCCTGGTAATATTTCATTGTATGTACCACATCTTTATCTACTTGTCTATTGATGGATACTTGGATTGCTTTCATATCTTGGCTATTGTAAATAATGCTGCAATGAACATAGGGGTGCATATATTCTTTTGAATTAGTGTTTTGGGTTTCTTTAGATATATACCCAGAAGTAGAATCTCTGGGTCATAAGGCAGGTTCATTTTTAATTTTTTGAGGAACATCCATATTGTTTTCCATAGTGGTTGCATCAATCTCTATTCTCACCAACAGTGCACGAGGGTTCCTTTGAGAGGTGCTTTCTCATAATTGACACACAAATACTGTCTCCTCAACAAGTCTTAGGATTATGGTCCAGCTAGAGGGAACATATTTTATTTGCACAAAATGTTTATATAAACTAATTCTTATTAGTTAATTCCCTGCCTTAATTCTTCTGTCAGTTTTCATCTTAAGGTCTCTCTGATGATGTCTCTAGGCACAGCCAAGGCCAAAGGGGCAACTTTGCCACCAGCACATGCTAAAAGAGAGCTGGTATAGGAAATGCTTCCTAAATGGTATTCAAATCACCTACGTCCAAATCCAGCTCTACTATTTAGCTGTGTGACCTTGGGCAAATAATTTAGTCTTTCTGTGCCTTAATTTCCCCAATTAAAAAATAAGGAGGATAAAAAAATAAGGATGATAATAATAATAATATTCCCTTATCAGAGTTGTGAGACTTAAAATGAATTATATGTGTGACGTCTGACATATAGTAAACCTATGGAAAAATGAACTCTCAAAGTGTTCCCTTTTCTTATAGTGCCTCCCTTTTGAGATATTTACAAAAAGGCATGCTGACCAATAAGATTTTTATCACAGCCCCTGATCCCAGATATCAAGGCTCTGGTGCATGGTGTCCTTGCCTACCAAGGCTCAATGCCAACACAGCTGACACCACCCAGCCAAGGTTGGTCCACAGCAGAAGCCATTGAGGCCTGTGATCAGGGCGCCATCTCTGGTGGGGTTTTCCATTTCTGTCTGCAGTGTGTGCCAGTGCTGTGAGAGCTTAGTCTACTTCCCTCAAGCTCCATGGAGGGTTTGGAGAATCTTCCTGATTACCCAAGAGGCTGCCTAAGGTGGAGGTGGTGGTTACAAAGTCTCAGGAATGTTCAGGAAGTAGGAGTGTAGGTTTTATTTATGGCAATAGTGGGAGGAAAAAAAGCAGTGATAGTATTTACTAATGGCCGAGCATGGCTAAAAACAGAAATGACCACAGAAAAAAACAATTGATAACATTGATTGCTTCTGAATCAGGACACTGGCTGTTAAGGGACAGGAATGGGAGGCAAACTTTTTATAGCATATCTTATTCTTTTTCCAAAAATTTGAACTCATGATGATCTAGTATCTAGTATTTAAAAATAAGTAAATTAAAATTGAGAAAGTCCCTTAGACTACTTAAAAGAGAAAAAAACAGCACCTATGATCCTAGCTGCTTTAGGCATGTAGGATACTTTTAAGGAAAAAATTTTTTTTGATTAGCTTATTTCTTTGAAATAAACCTTTGTTTCTTCTATCTTTATGAGTCTTCTGAATCACTGTGTTTATATTAAATATTCCTGTAATAGTCACTTGGTTCCACTTTATTAGTAATTCAAAATCTCTTAATAGCATTTGTTCTTAATTAACCATCCAACACCATTTCATTGTGCTTATTTTTTTTTTACATGGATTTAAATGAATTGTATCATTCAAGCCCCAGACTGAAGTACATTATGTATGGACATCACAATTATTCACACAACTTAATCCTACCCATTCCACATAGGCACTCCAGCAAGATCGAGCAATAATGTCATCCCCATATGTCCTAACAAACGTTCCTCCTGACCTCGGTCGAACGGACAAATTTATTCATTGTTTTCCTCCCTGAAAAAGACATTGAAAATTGCCAAATGCAGATTTCCCCCAGTTCCAAGTCTCTGTCCAACCACACCCTGTCTGGACATAAAAATGCAGCCTCACATTTGGGTTTGTTGTTGGAAAGTACTTCCAGACACTGCTAAGCAACGTCCCCCCAAAAAGAAGAAAAAATTCAGGCAGAAAGCTCAAGTATTTGTAATCAATAATTGGATCGATAGAGCAGCTGTTCCTGAAGTAATACCCTTGATCAATATGTAGTTTGATCCCTTCATAACAAAGGAAAAGTAAATTTCTCATAAAATAATGTGATACCTCCACTGGAGGGCCCTGGTTAAATTCCATCGTAAAGGAGTTTTAGACACGGCCTGCACTCTTGTAATAAATAATTGTTAGAAACATGTAAACTTCTTTCTGGGCCATGGAATTTTGTGTTAAAAATAGTTGTTCTTGTTATAGTTGTAGCAGTGTTTGAACAGACCTGTACATTTGCTGTAGCTGCATATTGTTGCCCACCCAGACAGTACAGTCCAGGTTCCCAAAGCAGTAAAACACTGTCTCCACCAGCCTCCTCCTAACTGGAAAGAACGCTGGGAGGTCAAAGGGCCAAAGGGATAAGATGGGTCATCGCTCCTTTTTCCCACAGGGCAGACAAAGCTCGGGCTTTCGGTAAGTGAAAGGGGAGTTGTACGTGACCTTAAAATAACTTTTTAAAGTTTACATAATCCACAGGTACAAGCAGCACTAAGCAATAAGAAGACAAGTAAGACATCAGAGCAAAGGCAGCAAAATATCTTCTGCTCTCTTCAACCGCTATCAACCACAATGCAGGTTCTGGATGATTTTTAATTTTTTTTATTTTTAAAACATTTTATTTTTAAAGGGCAGGTGACATTCAACAGCATTTTAAATTAGTTTCAGGTGTACAACATAGTGGTCAGACAATTACATAATTTACAAAGTGATGCCCTCGGTAACTCTAGTACCCACCTGGCGCCACACAGTTACTACAATGTCACTGACAGTTCCCCGTGCTGCACTTGACATCCCAGGACTATTTTGTAACTACCAGTGTGTACTTCTCAACCCCTTCCACTTTTCACGAAGCCCCCCAACCTTCCTCCCCTCTGGCAGCCATCGATCTGTTCTCTGTATCTATGAGCCTGTTTCTAATTTGTTTGTTTTGTTCTTTAGATTCCACATTTAAGGGATATTTGATTTTCTGTTTGAGTCAATGGCAGCCATTCTTATCTATTCAACAGGAATATCACAGAACATGCCCTATGGAGCTAGTGTAGCACATTGAGCATCGAGAGACATTCCTCCTGCATGTGCTGAGGATCTAATTCCCCATTTTTAGTACCAAAGGCCTGGTTCCCAATTCTGTTCCCCTCCTCCCCACCAGGCTCCTTAAACACGAGGATCCACCAAACACTTGCTGTCCTGTTCCCATGTAGTTTCTGAATAAGTCCTCTAGGTGTCTTCAGTGACCAGCATTCAGGGAGATTTTTGTGCACGTGGGCCTCAAGCGAGGTATTCAGCGTGAAAGAATACGTTTTTCAATCTCTTCTTTAGAGCATTTTGATAATCTAGAATGAAGTCTTTTGGAGTCCATGTCTGTCTTTTGTGCAAATAAATACTTCTAAACATAAAAAACAAACAAACCACTTTTCACATTCATCTTCTCTAAACATTTAAAAAATATTTCACAGTCATTTTAGGTAAAATACTGATCTCATATTTCCACAATGTGACTGCTCAAGGAAACTTTCTTCTAACATAAGTGGTTTAAGTTAAATTGTAAAAAAAAAAACACACCAAAAAACCAAACAACAAAAAAAACAACAACAAAAACAAAACCCTGAGGGGCAAAAGCAAGCACATCTCTGGTGGTGGGAGATACTGTTAGGAAATAAAAGGTGTAAAATCAAAATATGCCCCTCTAGTCTGTATTATGCAAATTAGAGTTGTCACAAAAGACAGAGTCCAAGCAAATTATGTAGTGGGCTTTGTTTGTTAGGCTTTGAGCTCCAAACTGGAAGCTGTTTTTCTTTGTTATTACAGGTTTGAGCTTGGGAAAAAGTCTAAAAATAATCCAGGAGGGAAGATAGTGTTCTTTAAAGCTAAGGGAAAGAGTTTGAGGAGGGGGACGCGATGTGAGATTTGACACTGATAAATGTGAGTGGAGGGAATGTGCATTGGGGTAGGGAGTTTTTGTTGCAAGCTGGAAGATCTATTGACTCTACCTGCAAGGCTCCATGACACTTAGTCCAAGATATTGATGACCCAGCAGAGGTTTGCAACACCTAAAAATGTCACTTTCAATAAGGTTTCTTCAAATATTTTTCAGGTAAGTTTTTACATTCAAATAAGTAAACAAGACATTTAATTTGCAATTATAATTAAAAGATAATAGAGCATTCCATGAAATCACTTCCTTTATTTTTGTGTTCTTAGAGCTACAGGATATCAAAGCATTTTTTAAAGCTTTCTATTTGGCAAGGCCAGCGTGGCTCAGTGGTTGATCATTGACCTATGAACCAGGAGGTCACGGTTCGATTCCTCGTAATAGCACATGTCCAGGTTTCAGGCTCGATCCCAGTGTGAGGTATGTAGGAGGCAGCCGATCAATGATTCTCTGTCATCATTGATGTTTCTATCTCTCTCTCCCTCTCCCTTCCTTTCTAAATCAATAATAAAATTATATTAAAAAATAAAGATTCCTATTTGGAAATTTTTAAACTTATAATAAGAAAGTTCCAGAAGTAAAATATTTACAAGAAACACTTCTAGACCTTGTATTCAGATTAACCTATTGTTAACATTTATGCCATTTGCTCTGTCATTTGTGCTCCTTGAACTCATTTTTCTCTCTATATATATTTTTCTAAACTCTTTTAGAGAAAGTTACAAATATCATGGCCTTTTACACATAAATTCTCCAGTGTGTATTTTCTAAGAATGATTATATGGTCATTTACCTCTTAACTTTACATTGATACAAGGCTTTCCTCTCATCTACTATCTATATTTCAATTTTTTCAGTAATCTGGTGATGTCCTTTATAGTATACTAGAGGCCCATTGCATGGGTGGGGTCCAGCAGGCCCACCCTGATAGGGGCCGATTGAGCTGGGCTGGGGAAGAGGGGTGGGGTGGGGCCGATTGGAGGAGGGGGAACTGCAGGAGGTTGGTGACCATCCCCAACCCTGATCAGGGTGTGGGGGCAGATTGGGGCCCTGATTGGGCTGGTTGGCCGCTGCTGTGCACGTCATAACGACTAGTTGTTCTGGCGTTCCGCTTGCTTAGCTTAAATATATATAGATTTTCCTCTCCAGTGGATCCAGTCTAAGGTTAGGTATTGCATTTAGTTGTTAAGTCTCTCTGGCCTCCTCTAATCTGGAACAAATCCTACAACTGTTCTTTGTCTTGTCTGATACTGACATTAAAAAAAAATATATAACTTGCCCCCTCCCCTTTTAAAAATAAATATAGCATTGCTATTTTTGTGTTTGAGGTTTCCTTGTGATTAGATTGAGGTTGTGCATTCTCAATGAAATTACTACATAGGTGATGTGTCCTCCCAGGACATTGCATCTAGAAGCACACAATGTCCATCTGTCTGTCTCTTGTTGGCGATATTAATTTTTTATATCCTGGTTAAGGCATAGTCTGATTTTTTCCATTATATACTTACTTTTGTCTCTCTCTTGCAACTGACAGAACTATGCAAATATGCACAACTCATCAACTTTTTCTTTAGATTTAGCATTCATTGACAGTTCTTTCTTAGATGAATTATAAACATGATAATTGTAAGATGACAATTTTCTAACTCCAGCACAACTACCTCTGTATCTACTACATATTTGGCCCTCTGCATTCTATTAGAAGCAAGAGACCTTGTTTCTTATCTATCTATCTATCTATCTATCTATCTATCTATCTATCTATCTATCTACTTCTCTATCATTATAATCACCATTATCATCTGTCTATGGGTTTTTGGAATGGACCTATGAATTTCTATTTATTGGATGGTTTATAATTCATGATTGGTGCTGGGACATTGATGCTCAAATTGTTCCAGATTTGGCCAGGAGCAGCCCATTCCTGCTGGCTCCTGTGTCCTTGTAATATACCCTCTTCCTTGAGCAGTTTCTTTCTTTCTGGCACAGCAAGCTATTACAGGCTTTTTTTTTTTGGTATCAATCCTGTTCTGTCCCTGGAATCAGACATTTCTCCAAGAACCCCAGGTTACTTTTAGTGGGAAAAGGTATCAGAGAATGAGATCTAGGTGTGCTCATGGCTTCTGCAGGATCTTTGCCTCTTGGTCCTTTTAGTGTATAGAGCTAAGAAATATATACGTGTTTATATACATATACATACACATATACATGTATTTATAATATACATACACACAGATATGAATAAGCACATGCATATATACATACATATTTTAGAAATCATAATTCACACCAATATCTCTAATTCCAGTAATCTCTTCTCAAGATTCTTTCTGGTTTTCTCTCATCTCATACTTGTATAATCTGTCTTCCAAAATGAGAACCATGGCTCTCAACAATACCCACACATTTAGTCATTTGCAAAGTGCTTTTTTTCAAACTCTCATATATATTGCTTCACACACAGAAGATAGGTATATTCGAAAAGCTTGTTATGTATACGATAAAGAATAATGCAGAGGCAATTATTCACCCACTTTATTGAACAAAACTGCAAAAAATGGAAAACTTGGAAAAATATTGTTCAGTCAAGCTTAGGGATTTTATAAATCTATAGCTCTTGATCTCATATGATCCATAAAAATTGGAACTGGGTTAAATGGGATAGCAGTTTGAGTTAGATTAACAAACAAACAAAAGTAGCCAGCTGCCCTGCACCGTGCAGGACAGGGTGGGATTTTAAGCTTCCTGTCCTCTGCGACTCCATGTCCTTCAAATGCTTTCCCATATGACCTGGGGCAGAGAGAAGAGACTGAGTCAAGAAGGAAGCCAGGAACCTCTGGGGAAAGACAATTGGTACTTGAAGGTGGTTATGAGAACAGAGCCCAGTGGGTCTGGTCTCTGCAAATCCGTTTTAGAACAATACCCAGATAGGCATGCACCTCAGTCAAAGCTAGATTTTTTTGGGGTGTTGAGTCATGGAATAATTTCTTGAAAACAAAAAGTTGTTTTATGATTGAAAGTAAATCAGGGTAGTTTTACCTCTCTGCACTTTAAAAATGAGAATAGATTACCTTTAGTTTAAAACACTCTGGGGAAAAACCTCTCTGAAGGCTGATAGCTGATTAAAAGTATCCCCAGCGCCCTTTCAGCTCTTCGGATGAAGTCATCCTGTGAATGAAAAGGTAACTATATCATGACTGAGTTAGTTTTGCAATTGTCTAATTAAAGTGCAGACATTCCCTTCACAGAGAACTCCTTCCAGACTTTCATCAATAACTCCTCACGTCTTTTAACCTTTTAGTTCTTATATACCTTCTGATGCCCTGGCTGCTCTCCAAGTTGCTGCAGGACACCAGGCCAGGGTCACAGCTATTCTTTTTTTTATATTTTTTTCACTTTTTAAAAATATTTTTTTAAAATTGATTTTAGAAAGAAGGGAGAGGGAGAGAGAGATAGAATCATCAATGATGAGAGAGAATTATTAATCGGCTGCCTCCTGCACACCCCCTACTAGGGATCGAGCCCACCACCCTGGCATTTGCCCTTGACTGGAATCGAACCTGAGACCCTTAGGTCTGCAGGCCAATGCTCTATCTACTGGGCCAAACTGGATAGGACATCACAAAATTTTAATTATATGTCTTAAAGTATTTGATATTATCTCATCTACTTTATTTTTGTCTCTCTTACCTAATTGTTACGTCTTAAAGTCAGGGACAATATTTCGTATTTGCTGTTGTGCTCAGCAAACATCGGGCATGGAATAAGTGTTAATGATTTTACATATGTGCTATACTTAGTGGTTACTACGGGTTGATTGAGGAGAATACTGGCTGTTGCAAGCTAATGGAAGAGCGATGTTACGGCCAGAGGGCCTTGTTGTATGTCTCAAATTATGCCATGTAGGTGGTTGCCCTTCTTACCTACATATAAGACTGGCACTGTACTGACTTACCCAGCCTGCAGAGAAGCCTTCTTCCAAGATCTAGCACCTGCCAATGACTTCTCCTTCACTCACTTCCTGGCAGGTTGTAGACCAAAACCCCAGACAAACCACAATTTGTTTTATTTAATTGTATCACTATCTTCACTGTTCCTCTTTCCCTCCCTCCCTCATACTAGTAGATGATCCCAGAGCATAATTGGCTTACATAAAAATGCAGTTATTACTCCTGGTGTAGTTGGAAGATGAGGAGGTTGTTTACTATGTTGTCTTACTGTGATAAGAGGTAACATTATCTGAGATAGGAGCCTACACAGGCAAAGCTAATTTTTCCCACAGGTCATAACATTGGGTAACATAGTTATGCATATCATTGACTGACATAGGCATCAACTTTGAAAGACAGCATTTTAGGTGGCATGGGTTGATGAACCACTTGTCAAATCTGGGTACATCTTTTACTCACTCAGAGTATTATTTGCATTATATTTTAAGGATAAGTTAGAAAGCAATGCCTGTATAAAAATCATACTGTATCAGGTCTTCCTTATTGCTCATCATTCATTGACAAAGCCTCCCACGGTTGCTTCAGCTCTTCGTTTCTTCCCTTAAGGAGCTACCACTTGAAATGTATCACAGTTTTAATTATATATAGTTGTAGCTTGCTTGATAGAAATTGTTTTAAATTATATATATATGATATAGATGTATATGACATATACATCTATACCATATATATAGTCTTAATTTATTTCATATTACCTCATAGAATCCACTTATTTGTAGGATTTTATATAGCTTCATACTTTGTCCAAATGAGAGTACTTTGGTTCTGTGTTTCTGAACACAAAAGCGTTAGATAATAATGCAAAGCTTAGGGCAGCACATGTCCTGCTCACGTGAAGTCTTGCTCAATTAAGATTTCTTATAATAAAAATTTAGTCACTGCCCATTGATTCTGTGCTTACCAGGGGACAATTGACTTTTCATTTCATGTTATAGAAAACAAAATAAAACAAGTGTGAGTGATTAAATGCCAGGGAATATGACGGAAAGGTTAGAGACTTCCTGCGGTTCCTGTTAAAAACATTCCGAAACAGTGCCTGATGCATCAGGAGCTTGTTTGTTTCCTCCTCAGAAAGAGCTTGGATATGAATGGACCCAATAGTGGAAGAGGCTCCTGCAAAACCAGCATTTCCAGCATGGAATTTGTGAGTGGGAGGGAAATGCTTAATTGCTATTTACCTGCCTAGCGCTGCCTTTGACACACATGATGAGCCAGCGTCATTTGACTGTCACCTCCTTAGGAGGCAGGATTCTTCAGCCCACACTCTGCTCAGCACTGACTTCTCCTCTGTGCATGCTTTGTGTCTGTATTTTTTGCCCAGACTGTGCATTTTGAGGAAGCACCAACCCAAGACAGGCTCCTCAGTTTTGTCATTGTAGGGAGACCGACAGAGCCTCCCACACAGCCACATCCTCAAAGGGAGGCAGGGCTGCCAATTCCTTTGAAGAAGCATTTCTTAAACAAAAGGGATTCCCCTATGTGCTGGTGCGCCTGACGATTCTGCCTTTCCCACTACATCGGGCAGAGCTCACAGACTGAGGGCTATTTGTACTTATGAAGCCATGTATTGCAAAGAAATAAATAAAACTCTTGGATGTCTAGGCTCTGGCTTCAAATCATTTAAAAGTTCAAGTTGTAAAGATGCAATTGCAGGTTTGTTAACAGACTAATTGTGTTTTAGAAACAGAGTAGACCGGCATCCAATGTAATAATAGCTCTGGCTAGAGCAGTGGTCGGCAAGCTCATTAGTCAACAGAGCCAAATAGCAACAGTACAAGGATTGAAATTTCTTTTGAGAGCCAAATTTTTTAAACTTAAACTATGTAGGTAGGTACATTCTTATTAACTTAATTAGGGTACTCCTAAGGCTTAGGAAGAGCCACACTCAAGGGGCCAAAGAGCCGCATGTGGCTCGAGATCCGCAGTTTGCCGACCACGGGGCTAGTGCTTGGAGTATTATGAGTTAATTCAGATAATCTGCCCTGTCACCCCAAGTCCAGGTGGGAACCGAGTGAGTTGTCCCTGGCGTGTGAGGCCAAGGGGAAGCCATGTCCCCCTGGCATTCCTCAGCATGTCAGCCCACGTTCTGCTGGCTTCCCTCTCCCCACAGAGGCTCTGCTGTGCAGACTGAGACAACAATAGGAGGCCCAACCCATGTCCCACAGCAGTGCAGGGTGCTGGGTGAGAGTCCCCGAGGGCCTGGGCAGAAGTTTGTGCTGCCCCGGCAGGCCCAAACACTAGCTGGGAGCAGGGGGCTTTCCATCAGTCGTCTAACCTGGCTCAGCGCTCCAACTCTTTATCTTACATCTCTATTTGTTCTCTCTCCCCCTCTCCCCCCACTTTGGGTCACATGTTCTCTCCTTGGCCTCTAACTCACCTGTACATTTAAAATTTCCTTGCCTACATAGCTCCCTTCACAACAGCTTTAGGCTCCCAAGAGGTCTAGTGGTGTGCTTTTTATTTATTTTTTCCGTTCTTAGAAAATCTCTTTGGAAAAACGTCTCTGGTTTCTGCTGTGTCCCTTGCTTCCCTTCCCCCCCTCTCGTGGACTCTTCTGGCCCTCAGATGGTTTGTACAAGTGATGGCAGATAACCATTGGGTCATGTCCCGTAGGTTGGGTAGGACACCTTCACCTCCTTGCCCACATCCCATCCTGAGGACCCCAGGTAATTGGCCTTGTCTTCCATGCTCTGGACCAGGCTGGTGTCAGAGGAGAGGAAATCAGTGTCCCACACCCATGATTCCGTTTCCCCTTCTCCATTTGGGCCTGATAACTGATTTAGGGCCACAGAAAGGATAATTTGTGGAATTGTTATTGGAGACCAGAGGAAGGGAGATGGAGCCAAGATTCAGCCTGGTGTTACGTGACAATCCCCTGGCTGAGGGAGGAGGCAACATGCCCAAGGGTGGTGAGAAAACTGCAACTCCCTCTATAGGAGATAAGAACCAGAATGGACTGCGAATTACCTTGGGTCAAACTAAAGGTGGAAGGATGCAGGAAAAACGAGGATGGGGAGAAGCAAAAAAAAAAGTAAGGTGAAGCCTTTATCTGAATATAGTACAGCATAGACAGTGATACTATAGCAGTGATACTAACGTTAAAGCAGTCTTTGGAGTTCTGATCAGGGCAAGCTACTCATGTATTTCAGTTTATGCTGAACACCTAAGCACGTGGGAGGCTGGTTCAATCTGCCTATCTCTGCATTTCTACACCACCTTTTACCAGAGAACCCAGGTGCTGAGGCTGCACCCAGTTGAATGACTTGCCCCCTCCCAAAAACCTGGCAGGGACCCAGGCTAAACATGACAGCACTGTTTGAGCAAGAGAGGCTCCGCCCCTGCTGGGGTTCCACCCCTTTATTTCTTCCTCCTGCCAGCTCAGAGCAGCTGGGTCCTTTATGGCATCCACTAGCAACCAGATCTGCTTCTGATAATGAGATCTTGGGCTCCAATAAGAAAAGAAGGAGATGGAAATTAGCTATCAAACACTACTCCTAGCCCTGTCTGATGGCCTCTTGCACTTTCATTGACTGCTGACTGAGGCTGGGAGGAAAACCTTGGGCAGAGATGGATGACATGCCTACCTGGCCCGGTAGTGTGGGAAACACCACTGGGTGTGTTCCTTCTGTCCAAAGGCTGGCAGGGAGGAGGCATAGCTGGCCACCTGGCATGACTGGCACTAACCCTACTTGGAGGGTCCCCACTGTGGCTCAGGGCACCATCCAGCAGCATTTTCTCAGCTTCATTATTATTATAATTATTATTATTTTGTAATCTTCACCCGAGGATATTTTTCCATTGATTTTTAGAAAGAGTGGAAGAGAGAGGGAAAGACAGAGAGAAATATCGATGTGAGAGAAACACATTGATTGATTGCCTCCTGCATGAGCCCTGACCAGGGCCCAGGCAGGGGAAGAGCTTGTAACTGAGGTACATGCCCTTAACCAGAATCGAACCCGGGGCCCTTTGGTCTGCAGGCTGGTGCTCTATCCACTGAGCCAAACTAGCTAGGGCTCAGCTTCATTATTTTTGCCATACCAGGGCAACAGGTTTCCCTGTGTACTGGTGAGTTTCTAAAAACATCTACCTACTTTTGAAACATCAATATCTCCTTTAGTTTTGTCCATGAAGTCACCAGTTTGATGTTTTCTAATATACTTTCAAATAAAATATGCAACTGCCAAAAAATAAATAAAAGTATGCAAATAAAATAACAAGTGCTAATTCATGAAGCCCTTGAAAGAATTTGGAATACCACATTTTAGGAAAACTGGAATATGGTATGTTGGCCTTAGAGGATAGGACCCACTTGGTCAAGAACATCATCCAGTGTCAGTGTGAGGAGGTTTAAACTGATTTGATTCCAGATTGTTCTGACATGAGACTCAGTATTCCATTCTTCTTGTGAAAAGAAGGAGGAGGTGGAGGGAAAGAGAGGAGAAAGAAAAGAAGGAGGAGTAGAAGTTAGGTAAATAGGAGGCTAGATAGTTGTAAAACATGGATTTCAGTTGACAAGGCTAAGGTAAGAAAAAATTTTTGATTATCATACAAACCAATACTTTCAGCTTGTAGTTCTAACCTTGACCAGCCATATTTTGTCTACAGCAGTGTCATAGGCAAGCCAAGCCAGGCAATCCCAAAATAACATGAGTTTTCAAAGTTCTGGTGGCTTAACACATACCAGTTGACTTCTCCCTCACACAAAGCCTACTGTAGTTAAGTTGGTTCATCTTCCTTCAAGGTGACTCCGGCATCCCATCTTGTGGCCTTGTTGCCAGAGTTGTCACAGCAGAAGAAGATCTCCTGGAGAGTCACACAGGGGTGTCTCACTGCCCTAGCCCCAATGTAACTTGCATGGGTCATATGAACTTGTTTAGTGCAAGAAGGGCCAGGATTGATTTCCTCTGGGAGTCCAGGTAAAGGAGGAGAACTCCCAGAGGAAATCTGGATGAGGGCTGGGAATCTCTACCGTAAGAAGAACACAACTCTCGGAACCCAACTGTCTCGCCACTCACATGACCCTGGCATAAGGATGCCCATATTGTGGCCTTGCTGTAAGGTTAGATGAGATATTACATATAAAGTACTCAGGGTTTTATTATATCTACTAGAGGCCTGGTGTATGAAATTCGTTTGTGTGTAGGGGTATCCCTCAGCCCAGCCTGCACCCTCTCCAATCTGGGACCCCTTGAGGGATATCCAACTGCCCGTTTAGGCCCGATCCTGGAGGGATCGAGCCTAAACGGACAGTCAGACATCCCTCTCACAATCCAGGACTGCTGGTTCCCAACAGCTTGCCTGCCTGCCTTGATTGCCCCTAACCGCTTCTGCCTGCCAGCCTGATCACCCTTAACCATTCCCCTGCTAACCTCATCGATGCCTAACTGCTCCCCTGCAGGCCTGGTCACTCCTAATTGTCCTCCCCTACAGGCCTGGTCACCCTCAACTGCCCTCCCCTGCTGGCCTGGTCACCCCTAACTGCTCTCCCTTGCAGGGCTTGGCCCCTCCCAACTGCCCTCCCTGCTGGCCTGATCGTCCACAACTGCCTTCCCCTGACAGCTATCTTGTGGTGGCCATCTTGTGTCCACATGGGGGCCGCCATCTTGTGTGTTGGAGTGATGGTTAATTTGCATATTACCTCTTTATTAGATAGGATTTAGTTAATCTGGAAAAAAAAGCATGGTATGATAGAGATGTCAAGGATTGCTTCAGGTTGCTGCATGCTCAACTAGGACTTAGTTCCAAGCCTTAGGGTGAGGTTGCTGCGGTTTGACAGTGTATCCATCTATGTGTATCTGTCACCCAACAAATGATAGTCCTCATTTCTTTCCCTCCTTAGCAAGATGGATGAACCCAATACTGTTCTAAGTTCTATTTACAATGCAATGACTTTTTAAAGGATTGTGGTAAAAAAAAATATACAACATCAAATTTGCCATTTGAACCATGTTCAAGTGTACAGTTCAATAGTGTTAAGTATATTCATACTGTTGTGCAACACATTTCCAGATCTTTTAATCATGTAAAATGGAAACTCTATACCTATTGAACAACTACCTCCCATTGCCCCCTCCCCCAGCCCCTGGGAACCACCATTCTACTTTCTGTTTCTATTAATTTGACTGTTTGCGATACCGCATGTAAGTGGAACAACAACTTTTAGTTTAAAACTGTGATTAGAAAGCAACAAATCCCCAAGGATAATGAATGGACCTGTCTTTCAATGCAAATATGAATTTTGAAACTGAAAAAGGGAATTACAAGATCTGTGCCACTAGTAGATGTGATGGATCTAACGTCTCCTCTGGTGGCTGTAAAGCAATTAACCAAACACAACTGTGGAAGTTGAGATCCTTATATTTCCTCATAAAATTCACTTCTTGTGCTTAATCTGTTACTCTCAGTAGTGAAGTTTGAGAGTCATCAATATGACAGTACAGCAATATTGCCTCATCAGTCATGATTTACTTAATGTTTTCTGAATTTAGTAATATTTGATTAAAACTTAATGTGAACATATCATATCATGCCATATATATTATTGCATCCATTAATCAGGTAACTATAGTAATGAAATGCTGGAAGGTTGGATGAAAAAGGAGCCAAAGTCTTGATATATGTTTGACATAATTCTATGAGTGATTAACCAAAAAAGAAAAAAAATCCGTCATACAAAGCTTCATTAATATATATTACTTTTACAATTATCTATGTATCATCAGATATTTTTAACCTTTGTTAAGCTTGATTTTTTAATTTGCTTAAAGACACTAAATATTAATAACTGTGAAAAATATACATTGTTCCATTAAATCATAAGTTGACAGAATAATTCATAGTTTACTCTAATTTTTGTGTGTAATGACATGTGTTAAAACATTATCTAAGTTATTTAATCAGCTTGCCATGGGGGAAATGGTACATGTTTAACCTATGACTGTGTAAAATACTGATTTAAATATCATGTCATTTAGCCCTAGTCGGTTTGGCTCAGTGGATAGAGCGTCGGTCTGGGGACTGAAGGGTCCCAGGTTCAATTCCGGTCAAGGGCAGCTGATCGATGCCTCTCTCTCATCAATGTTTCTGACTCTCTATCCCTCTCCCTTCCTCTCTGTAAAAAAAAAAAAAAAAAAAAAAATCAATAAAATATATATTTTAAAAAAATCATGTCATTTAAATATATATATATATATATATATATATATATATATATATATTGATTTCAGAGAGGATGGGAGAGATAGAAACATCAGTGATGAGAGAGAATCATTGATCAGTCGCCTCCCACATGTGTCACACTGGGGATCAAGCCCACAACTCTGGCATGTGCCCTGGCTGGGAATGGAACCATGACCTTGTTTTTCATAGGTCTACGCTCAACCCCCGGGCCACAGCAGCCAGATCCATTATTCTTATTATTCTCAACTTTTTATTTTTTTATTTTCAACTTTTATGTCTGACCACAGCAGGTAATTAGTATGATGATGATGCATAATTTATGTTTGATACAGGCTGTTTTTGTGTGCAAAAATTCTCTTTTCTTATTAAAACATTGAATTAGTCACAACTTGTTTCTTTTAATACTTCCATTTTAGTCAACTAATAAAAGACCAACTGGTGTATAAACACATCTACTAACTCTGCTCATCAAGTTTGTTCAAGAGAAGTAAGCATTTGGAGAAATAATTAAATACAATAAAAACTTAATGCAAGATGGTTTAATTTTGACTTAACGGAGGAATGTTGATTATTGAAACATCCTCATACTTGTTCCCTTTTAAAAGTTCTGTCGAATTGCACTTCATTTACTCATTTGTTCATTACACTTTAAAAAAATATTTTAATATGTTTTTATTGATTTCAGAGAGGAAGGGAGAGGGAGAGAGAGATAGAAACATCAATGATGAGGATAACTGATCAGCTGCCTCCTGCGTGCCCCACATTGGGGATAAAGCCCACAACCCAGGCATGTGCCCTGACCGGGAATCGAACTGTGACCTCCTGGTTCCTAGGCCGATGCTCAGCCACTGAGCCTCGTCTGTTGGCAGTTCATTACACTTTTTATCGAACACTTCTCATAGGGACACTGGGCTGAGTTCTGGGCTACAAAAATGAAATGATATGGTCCCTGGTTCCTTGTAGCTCACAATCGCATGATGGCAGAAGCTTACCCAGATGCAAGCAGGGAGGGGCTTAAAATGGAGTCTGAACAGAGAGCGAAGCACAGAGCAGAGTGGTGGAGCCAGGCGGGGGGGTCTGGGGAAGCTTCTCCGGGGCTGCAGTCCTCAGTGAAGCCTGGAGGTGTAAATAACAGTTTCCCAGGTACACATTGGGAGTGGGAATGTGGGTGAGGGGTGAGAGTGGGTGATTCTAGAAAAAAATCCAAACGGCATGTGCAAAGGCTCAGTCTTGAGAAAGCATTTTTGAGAAGAGGAATCCACAAACCTGCTTTTATCTAGTTAATACATACTAAAAAGTGTGATGGGATGTCAAGATTGCGTCCGGATGCTGCCTGTGGGACTATGACTTCATTCTGAGCTCTAAGGTGAGGCTGTTGCAGTTTGACCAGCCTTGGACAGGGGTAGTTTTATAACTAGAGACCTACAGGGAAGACAAGAGTATGGGACAACAGGCAGAGGTGACGCCATGCAGCTCATACTGTAAGAGATGTGAAGACCTTCTCCTAATATTGTAACTCATAAAACACTACCTAGAAACTAGCCCAAAACTTGAATTTTTCTTTTAAATGTAGTACAGAGTTTTGTAGATGGAATCAGGGAGCCTGGGACTATGATATTCATTATAGCTAAACTCTACTTTAGCAGGGAATGCACCACGAGAAAGTAGATGTTAAGAAGGGCTTTAAAGAAAATGGACACGTGGCCTCTTGGCTACTGGAATTGGAATCATTTCTAGGATAAAACTGATTCAGATGAAGGAGGTAATTGAGTTAGGAAAAAAGGAAAGTGATCCCCGGAAGGAAAGATCAGACCTGCTTGTTGTATGTATCCGAAAGGCTTGACCCTGCCTGTCCTTGGGAGTGGGAAGTTGCCCCCAGTTGGAAATGAATGCTGCTCATGGATGGATGAGCCTGGTCCACGGTGAGGTCAAACATCATTTTCAGTGACTTGTTGCAACATTCATGATTAATGTTGATTTATTACCCGATCATTGTGTTATGTAAATAGGCGGCAGTTTTTGTGAGTGTGTGTCTTGGTGTGATGCTGGTTTAATTGAGTTTGGGGATGGGGAGAGGAGGTGGGAGGTTCCAGGGTTAATACTGTTAGCTTCTTCCTCAGTAGCAAACTCTTCTCATGAAGGATGAAACAGCCAAACTGTTAATGGAATTCCATATGGAAAGGAGGGGTTTTATGATGATGGCAATTTTATGACAGTTACAGAGAAGGATCTATATAGTAAAGAAAAGTTAGTTATAAATGTTACCAAGAATCAAAAACTGCAAGAAAGTATATGCTAATTTGATGACTTCCTAATCAAACTCAAATTTTATTATTTTACTGAACACAGAGCTTATTTAGTTAAAGACAGACACACACAGGTACACAGACACACATATGTGTGTGTGTGTGCGCACACACACACACACACAATTCAAACTAGAAGCAAACTTAGACATTTTCCAAAATGATAGGAATTTATGCTGACTAAAACTGGGAGCCCCCATATAATATTTCTATAGTAAAAATGAAATTGTCTTATAATAAAAACCTCAATTAAATGCCAATTAAACCAGTATTCTATTTAAGCATCTAGTTCATTACCTAGAAGCTTCTATTGGGGATTTGAAACACAAAGTGAAGACAGCTTTCCTGTCCCCGAAGAAAACACTCATCTCTAGGATTTGCTCACTATTAAGAACTACAAGTGATGAGAAAGAGACGCTCCA
The DNA here is from genome assembly GCF_964212035.1 of Myotis nattereri. Lineage (NCBI taxonomy): Eukaryota > Metazoa > Chordata > Mammalia > Chiroptera > Vespertilionidae > Myotis > Myotis nattereri. Next base: position 25,003,311 of record NC_138088.1, read on the forward strand.
CCCTGGGATTTCTGAGATTCTGAATCGATACCTGAGTTTCCACTGACCAAGGAATCTTTACCAGCGATCTCCTTCCCCCCGTGGAGCTGCTGATACAAAGGGTGTGGGAGGTGAGTAGGACAAAGCCTCTCCAATTGTGATCAGATGGCTGTTCACAGAAAGGTCTTCCCAGAGTTTGCTGTATTGAAAGCACAACCCACACATCATCATTATTCATTCTTCCAGCTCCGGCTTGTTTTTCACAGATGTGCCCTTCCTGTTTGGCATTTGTTAACTGTGGACTGTTGTTCGTTGAAGAAAATGCGTCATCTAAATATGAACTGAGATTTCGAGCTGATTCATGGTCACCTTTTGTTAAGTGAAACATAAAAAGGAATATCGTTGCTGAGAATGAGGCATGCAGCCTGGCAAAATTTTACTACAACATGCCACACGAGGCGTAAAAGAGGAATGCAAGTGGTGTAGTCAAGGGGGCCTTTCTCCCAGAGAAAGTAAAATACGAGTGGTAGAACATTTCCTAGAGAAGATAAATATACAATATGCTTTAGCTTCCATTTCGCTTGTGTACACACTATATTTCTCTTGAAGCTTTTCCCATAGAGATAGTCGCATTATTTTTTAAAGCAACTCCCCGATCCATTCTTTGAAGCAAATTAACCTTCCTCCCACGCTTTGATTCAGACATTTGTTTTAGGGAAAATTGTATCTACCGAGGCAGTGGAGGGAGGGGAGTTACTAACTCAGCCAAAATGACAGGAGGGCATCTTGTAATTACAGGGCATTTATTCACTCATTTAATATTTATTGAGTGCTTATTGTTAGCTGGGCAGTATGTGCAATAAATGTTGGTGGAATTGATCTGGTGCCATTTCCATGACACCTCAGACTTCCTGTGTCAGGGAGTTAAAATAAATGTGAACTAAACAAATTTGGTCTGGGGACCCAGAGTCCAGGACCTTGTGGCTATTAGAAACCAAGGAGATGGTAACACCTCAAGGAATATCAGGCTGGCCATTTGCTTAAAGTTGGTCTATGAGCTACTATCAGATAAAATGGGATCATTCTAATAAAGAACACATGTAGTCTCTCTTATGTCTTTTACTGTTTCTACAGTGAATCTTCAGCACCGGAGATCACATTTGCATTTCACTAACTGGGAGGAAACGAACGCCGCAACCTTATTTTCTAACCAATATTTTATAGAGATGGTCTAATTTGATCAAAGTTCTGGGCCTGATTTCTAACTACTTCTCAACGCTGTGACCTTAGACAAGTCACTTCTTTGAATCTGTTTCCTCAACTAAAAAGAGAGAGAGAGAGAGAGAGAGAGAGAGAGAGAGAGAGATATTAATACACATGGAATGAGATAATGATCACAAAAGCACTTTTATTTATTTATTTATTTTTTAAAATATATTTTATTGATTTTTTACAGAGAGGAAGGGAGAGAGATAGAGAGTTAGAAACATCGATGAGAGAGAAACATCGATCAGCTGCCTCCTGCACATCTCCCACTGGGGATGTGCCTGAAACCCAGGCACATGTCCTTGACCGGAATCGAACCCGGGACCCTTCAGTCCGCAGGCCGACGCTCTATCCACTGAGCCAAACCCGTTTCAGCCAAAAGCACTTTTAAATCTGTGGAGCCCTATGCAAGTGAATGGTATAGTAAATTTAAAAAGATTAGCTCAAAGTCAATTAAGCTAAAGGCAGAGAACAATTTTTGGTAAGGTAAAATTTATTTTGCTGAATTGAACTACTTAATCCTTTCCCACTTAATTAGACTTTCCTGGATTTTAAATTCCTAGGTGAAAGTAATTATTGGTTAATACCTGAAATTCCAACTCATGGTTGGAATCCCTATTAAAGTGCAAGTATAGCTGAGCTGGCTATTAGTCACTTACACCTTAGTATAATTGAGAAGACATCAAGAAGTTTATTTTGAGAAGGTAAGGAAAAGTAATATAGGCACAGCCTGTCTGAAGAAGGCTGAACACCCCAAATAGGATGCTGAGGGGTTGTAAAGATGTGCACATTCCCTTAAGCTGTTAATTCCTAAATCTTCAAACCACAAGATTAATTTAGTAAATCATTTGGCAACAAAACCTGTCCTGAAAGGATGTGACACTATTTAGATTCCTTATTTTTCCCTACTCAGTGTGACTGAATGTTCATATGTCTTGCTGCAGAATATTAATGGGTTCAATTTTGAGGGGCAGTTTTCCCCAGGCCCTGCTGGGGATGTGAAGTAGCATACACTATAAGCACAAAATCCAAAAAAGTTTAAATTCTGAAAAGACACCTGGCCCCAATGATTTCATTAAACCTGTATAAGTATTTTGTACTGCCCAGGTTATGTCCACACTATTGTCTAATCTAGCTGGAGTCCTTTCAAAAGGCTGACTATTAGTAAGAGAAATACGGTGAACTGCACATAAAATTCATGTCCCCATGGAGATCGAAAGAACACAGGATTCGTTTAGAATTGCCCCATTATACTTACATGCGACTATTTATTTCTTTTGACCTTTCTATTAGACATCCTCAGTCTTCTGGATCTCTATCGACTGTGTTTTTACCTCCTAAACTTTGATTTATCTCTGGATTCCGGCTTCCCTCTGTCATTGTGTCTGCCTGATTGACAGCTTCATAATGACAATGCCCCTGGAGGATCGTGGGCCCCTAATCCTAATCTAGTGAACTAGGAAGTGGCCCTCACTGGGAGCTGCCTGGAGCTGCAGTTAGTACCTGAACACCGCTGGTCACATGTGAAGTCACTGAAGTAAGTACTTTGTGCCTTAGGGCTTTGCTTCTCAAAGTGTGGTTGGTGGGCCAGTGTGGGCTTCACCTGTAAGAAATGCAGAATTTCAGCCCTAACCAGTTTGGCTCAGTGGATGGAGCGTCGGCCTGCGGACTGAGGGGTCCTGGGTTCGATTTTAGTCAAGGGAATGTACCTTGGTTGCGGGCACATCCCCAGTAGGGAGTGTGCAGGAGGCAGCTGATTGATGGTTCTCCCTCATAGATGTTTCTAACTCTCTATCCCTCTCCCTTCTTCTTTGTAAAAAATTCAATAAAATATATTAAAAAAAAGAAATGCAGAATTTCAGCCCTGTTCCCCCTCCACCAATCTTTTGAACCAGAACCTGCATTTCAATAAGATCTTGGGCCATGTGCATTCACATTAATGTCTGAGAACCCTCTTCCAGGCAAGTGTCCCCACTATGTCTGTCATGACTGTTAAGCTCCTCGCTGTGGAAGTTAATTGCCATTGAGAAGGTTAAAAATCTTTGAAACTAGTAGCTTAAAATAAAACAAATTGTACACTAATCTATGTTTATGAGAAATTCTGATCGCCTTTGTCTCAGGATTATTGGGCAAATAAGACTTTAAAAAAATTTTCTCTTCTACCTCCATCCAAAAGCTACTAGACTTAATACATGAATTTGGCAATGTAGCAGGATACAAAATTAACCCCAAGAAATCGGAGGCATTTCTATACACCAGTAGTGAACTTTCAGAAAGAGAGATTATAAAAGCAATCCCGTTTACCATTGCACCAAAAAAATTAAGCTACCTAGGAATCAACTTAACTAAAGAGGTAAAAGACCTCTACTCAGAAAACTACAGGACGTTGAAAAAAGATATAGAGGAAGACATAAACAGATGGAAGAACATACCGTGTTCCTGGATTGGTAGAATCAACATCATTAAAATGTCCATACTACCCAAAGCAATCTATAAATTCAACGCACTTCCCATTAAAATACCAACGGCATACTTCAGAGATCTAGAACGAACTCTCCAAAAATTCATCTGGAATAAAAAAAGACCCCGAATAGCTGCAGCAATCCTGAAAAAGAACAAAGTAGGTGGGATCTCAATACCAGATATCAAGTTGTATTACAAAGCCACTGTTCTCAAAACTGCCTGGTACTGGCACAAGAATAGGCATATAGATCAATGGAATAGAATAGAGAGCCCAGAAATCGGCCCGAACCAATATGCTCAATTAATATTTGACAAAGGAGGCAAGAACATACAATGGAGCCAAGATAGTCTCTTCAATAAATGGTGTTGGGAAAATTGGACAGATATATGCAAGAAAATGAAACTAGACCACCAACTTACACCATACACAAAAATAAACTCAAAATGGATAAAGGACTTAAATGTACGACAGGAAACCATAAAAATTCTAGAAGAATCCAAAGGCAACAAAATCTCAGACATATGCCGAAGCAATTTCTTCACTGACACAGCTCCTAGGGCACTTGAAACTAAAGAGAAAATAAACAAATGGGACTTCATCAAAATAAAAAGCTTCTGCACAGCAAAAGAAACCATCAACAAAACAACAAGAAAACCCACTGTGTGGGAAAACATATTTGCCAATGTCATATCTGATAAGGGCCTAATCTCCAAAATTTATAGGGAACTCATACAACTCAACAAAAGGAAGATAAACAATCCAATCAAAAAGTGGGCAAAGGACCTAAATAGACACCTTTCAAAAGAGGACATTCAGAAAGCCAAGAGACATATGAAAACATGCTCAAAGTCACTAATCATCCGAGAGATGCAAATCAAAACAACAATGAGGTATCATCTCACACCTGTCAGACTGGCTATCATCAACAAATCAACAAACGACAAGTGCTGGAGAGGATGTGGAGAAAAAGGATCACTTGTGCACTGCTGATGGGAATGCAGACTGGTGCAGCCACTATGGAAGACAGTATGGAGTTTCCTTAAAAAACTGAAAATGGAACTCCCATTTGACCCTGTGATCCCACTTCTAGGAATATATTCCAAGAAACCAGAAACACCAATCAGAAAAGATATATGCACCCCTATGTTCATAGCAGCACAATTCACCATAGCTAAGATCTGGAAACAGCCTACGTGCCCATCAGTAGATGAATGGATTAGAAAACTGTGGTACATCTACACGATGGAATACTATGCTGCTGTAAAAAGGAAGGAACTCTTACCATTTGCAACGTCATGGATGGAACTGGAGAGCATTATGCTTAGTGAAATAAGCCAGTCAATGAAGGAAAAATACCACATGATCTCACTCATTCATGGATAATAGAGACCATTATAAACTTTTGAACAATAATAGATACAGAGGCAGAGCAGCCTCAAACAGATTGTCAAACTGCAGCAGGAAGGCAGGGGAGGGTTGGGGGGCAGGTGGTAGGGGGGTAAGAGATCAACTAAAGGACTTGTATGCATGCATATAAGCATAACCAATGGACATAAGACACTGGGGGATAGGGGAGGCTAGGGGACTGTCTAGGGCGGGGTGATAAAATGGACACATATGTAATACCCTTTGTAATACTTTAAGCAATAAAAAAAAAAAAAAAAAATTTTCTCTTCTAAGAGCCCTATTTTCAGGTAAACCACTGTTTTGTTCATTATTTTTTTTTAATATTTTTATTGATTTCAGAGAGGAAGGAAGAGGGAGAGATAGAAACATCAATGATGAGAGAGAATCATTGATCAGCTGCCTCCTGCACGCTCCCTATTGGGGATCGAGCCCACAACCCAGGCATGTGCCCTGATCTGGAATCAAACCATGACCTCCTTGTTCATAGGTCGACACTCAATCACGAAGTCATGCCAGCCAGGCACCACTAGTTAGTTTTTAAATCCATAAGTTAATATTTTTTTTCTCGGCACTTAATACAGACCCTTTTGCTAAATCACAGGTTACTGCTCAGGTGGCACATTTTGTAAGCAAATCAGCAAACCCCAGTTCGTCAACTATTCATTTTCGTTTACGAATATGGTCTTGGGCTTGGCGATGTGGGAGCACAAACGTTTGAAAGCTCCGTGCCTTCCCCCAGGGAATTTACAGTCAACAACATGTACAAATGACTGTGTCATAAAGGGGATGTAATTGCCCCAAAAGCATAAGGACGGTTTGCTGGTGGCTTTATCTCCATGAGTCCAAAAAGCCCAAACATCTGATCTCCCAACTGCTCTCCTGACCAGCTTGAGCAGTGGACAGTCTTCTGCCTCCTGGCTGCTCCCTCCTGGCCTCTCTCTGCGTTTGTAAGTCGGAGGTTCCCGGCAGCATAGTCCCAGTGCTGGTCTTCAAAGATGAGGGTTTTGACTTTCAAGCAGGAAGGAGATGAAAAGGAAGGAAGCGAGGGCGTGGGAGGACTCTGAAGACCCACAGTAGGAGGCCAAAGGCCGTCGACCTACAATAACTTCAAATGGGGTAACTATGAAAATAAGACTTTTCATACTAAATACTTTAGTATTTCACAGTACTGAAGCACTATGATATATATTCTATTTATCATACAGGTCAACACAATGTCTTTGCGTGCCAGAATAGTCACTAAGTTTTGTCCCCACAACATGGATCAAAGAGTCAGAAAATGACTTCCAGCTTAACAAATGCCACTGCCTGGCTGACATCAACTCCTCTGTCCACCCCTCCTTCTTGGTTTATGTCTTTTACAGGCAAGTGATAACTTCTGAAGATAATATATATCTAGAAGGTCCTTTTTTCAACTCTCTGACCAAAGCATTCTCCTTAAAACCATTGCAATATAGGACTACATTTGACAGTAAAATATGAAAGTCTATTTTTTAAAATTAAATTTACTGGGATGAAATTGGTTAATAAAATGATGTAGATTTTAAGTGTACAATTCTATGATATATCATCTGTGTGTTGCATTGTGTGCCCACCACCCAAAGTCAAATCTCCTTCTGTCACCATATATTTGACCCCCTCTATCCTTTGCTATCTCCCCACCCTCCTTCCCTCTGGTAACCCCCATACTGTTGTCTGTGTCTATGAGTTTTTGTTTGTTTATTTGTCTCATTTGTTCATTTGTTGCCTTCAATTTCATATGTCATATGTGCGTGAAATCATATGGTTCTTAACTTTTTCTGTCTGACTTATTTTGCTTACATGCTGCTCTCCAGATCCATCCATATTGTTGTAAATGGTTTTGTTAATAGAAGGGAAGAGAACTTCTCACCAGTGAGGCTGCTTGCAGTTGCTCCTGGAGTTCTTAAATGTCTGATATTTACACAAGTGCTATGTGCTTATAGAAAAATGTACCCATTAAAATACTTGTTGAGGCTAATTTTAAAATGCAGTTGTTTGTATCACATAGGAAAATAAAATTGTAAAATTGTAAAATAAAATACTGAAATCATCCCCCTTTTTAAACACTTTATATGAGAACAGATTTGGTAATGTAAAATTTATATTTCCAAAAAGCATAAGAAATCCAAAGTTGAAACTATTTGACTAAAAATTGAGGATCATAATAAAAACAGATACTACCCCTACATCTGACCTACTTGGTTTTGACTGTGCAGTATAATTATATACTCATACACCCCAGGATCCTGCCTGACAATTGAACATTCAGAGCAGAAGCATAGAAATTAGACTGGAAGCTAATAGAGAGTTCCTTTTTCCTCCCAAAAGCTTGCTGGGTCAGGCAGTGTGGGAAATTTTTAAAGGCTCACACTCTTCTTATTTGAAGAAGTAAATAGCTTGAGTGCCCTTGGGCATTCTTTGAGAGGAGTGTGATCACAGACTTTCAGAAACTGGGCTTTTTCATCATGAATTTATTTGTTAATCCCCTTCCAGTCCCCGTTCCCCCTTCCTCGGCCTTTCCCTGAATAAATACTGAGCTACAAAGCTGTTTAAGGCAAGATGCATTACTCATATAAGCTAAAACAAAATAAAAAACAAAACCTATGAGAGGTACTTAGTAAATACAGGTAGGTAGTGGGCTATTAGGCAAGTTACTAAACCTTTCTGAATCTCAGTTTTTACATCCAGGAAATGGAGATAATAATAACACATCCTCCTACCTCACACATAATTCTCTGCCAGGAGGTTACTTACATGAGGGACCAAGTAATCTCCTACGAAAGAAAGGAATACTTGTGTGTTCATTTATTCCACCAACACTTACTGTATCAAAGACCTTCTATAGAGTATTTGGACAGTTCTGGGGAAACCACAGTGCTCTATACACTAAAGTCTATCTGAGCAAAGTGAAGCAAGGCACCATGTTCTTTAGCCTGTCCTGTGTGGACTTGTGCCTGAGTCTTAGGGAGAGGGTCTGTGGTTCAAAAGTAACTATGCTGTCTGAAAAATATTGTCATGGTCTGATGGGAGCCCTGCTGTAGGATTCCTGTGACAGAGTTTGACCCTGACTTCAGGAGGCACCTGAAGGGCACCAGTCCCATCATGGGCACTTGACTCTCATGACATCAGCTAAACCTAGTTGCTTCCTAAAGGCCTCACCTCCAAATACCATCACATTGGATGTTAGTGCCTCAACATATGCATTTGGGGGACATAAACATTCAGTTCATAACAGGATGGAAATGGAAGGTGACCCCCCCAGACCTAAGAGCTTGTGAGAACCTCTTGGGGAACGCCCAGAAATCATTATGGTGGAACTTTCCAGGGAGTGCTGATGGTACCAAAATAACGAATGAGCTAAGAGATGGAGAAATACTGTTCCTACTGTAATGGTGGCTTGTTACTATAACTGATACTATTACTACTAATTACTTCTTCTTCTTCTTTTTGTTATTATTATTATTTTGTCTGTTTAGGCCCAGGGAAACACATTGACTTACAGAATTATATCAGGTATATCACTGAGAATGCTATGTCAAGCTCAATCAGTACTTTATGTGGACATTCTTAGTCATGGTCTTTTAAAAAAATAATAAATCATTACTCCTAAAAGAACCAAAACTAATTCTTGATTTTTCTAATTATTATTTTTTGGCTATTTTAAAATTTTATCTTTACCACAACATACATTTTCATCTATGTGACGAACATTGCTTCTGTGAATTTTTTTGGTTTATGTGAAAATGGGTTGTTGGATTCCCATAAAATTTGGAGAGTATGACTGATATGAATTGACTAAAATTCTCTTGGCAAGGTGTGGTTTGAGGAGTAATTAGAATTTGTCCTGGCCGGCATGGCCCAGTGGTCGAGCTTCAACCTAGAATTCATACCTTTGTAGACTGAGCAAGAGATGTGCTGCTCATTGGTAAAGTCACGTGAGAGATAATTTAGGAGAGTGAAAATTTTCACTAGCAGACTGATGCCTGGAATTAGAACATTAAAAGAAAGAAAAAAAAAATCAGTATTTATTATCCAGATTCTGGATTCCACTGATTCCCTCCAAACCACCCCTTCGATTGTGTTTGCCATTCCCATAAACCCATATTTGGTGTAATCACTGTAGCTGGGATTTCTGGGCCAGATGCACTCCTAATCGGTACTGTCTGCAATAAGGCATGACCAAATTCCCATAGTGCTGTAAAGCACTGCCATACCATATTACAAACAGGATTTTACTGCTTATCTCTCCCATTGAACAGGAAGCTCCTTGAGACCAAAGATTATCACCTCTGCATCTTTGGCAGCCTAGCACCTCCTGGCAAAAACCCGGGGTTCTATAAATGTTTGGTGAATGAATGTTCATGTATTTATCCTACTACCATGAATATCTACTGTGTCTCATTGCAACTAGGATGCTCTTGAATGAGTAATACTTAGAAGATAAAATAGACTTGATGATTCATTGGATGTGGGAAGAAAGGGAGAGAAAGATATCAATCAATCTAGGATGACTCTTAAGAGTCTGGATTAAAAATTACAAATGGATTGAGTGATATTCACCTAAATAGGAAATATGAAGTAACTAGTGTTTTGGGGGAAAACAATGGAGCTTATTATTCTCACTGGCAGATAAGAAAACTGAGACTTAGAGAGTTAAACATCATGCCTAAGATCAAACAATCAGCAAGTGGCAGAGTGAGAATGCAAACCTAGGCAGTTACATAACTGCCCTGACATCTATTATTAAAACATTTCTTAACCTTAGGCCCTGCCTACCTGTCTGGGAGGAGCCACGCATTTCAGCCAAAGCAGTACTACTGAAATTACAGCAGAATTTCTATCCTCTAACTCTGTGACCATCAGTGATCACGACCAGAAACTGTGACTAGGATACACCAATATTATTCATTAAGTCTTTTAAAACATTACCATTCCCCCCTTCCTCAAAGGATACATTTTGAGAAATTATTCTTGGTTATCCAAGTAAATTAAGCTGTATTTTTGGGCAGAAATAGTGTATATATGTATGTATATGTGTATGGGTGTTGGTGGACTCATTGCTCACTTTCTAATTTTACATATAATTTTTCTAATTAATTGTATGGGGGAGAATTATGGGGTAAGAATTTATAAGTTCTTAAAAGACTTTCCAAGCTAAAGGCAGCCTAAAGAATGTTAACAGCAACATCCATCATTTTATTCTTTTTATCTGTAAACCGAGAATATTACTTAGTATTACTTAATTCAAAGGATTAAATAAGGGAATACATTAAAAGTGTTCAGAACAATGTGTGGCACATAGTAGGGACTTTATAAATATTTGCTATTTGCAGATTGCGAGAGGCTGCAGGCCAGGCTGAGGGACCCCATCGGTGCATGAATCTGTGCACTGGGCCTCTAGTTTATAATAGTTTTTATTGCCCCTCTCCACAATTATTTATTGAATACTTATTCTGTCCCAAGTACATATGGACTCAAAATTCTGCTGTGTTTATAAATAGCCTTTTTGGGAAAAATGAAGATTTAAAAAAATATTTAAACTGATGGTGGGAAAACAATTTTAAAAAATCATTAACATTAGCTTTAAAAATGCTTTTCTCTAAGCCATGTTTAAGGTAAAATATTTTTATCAGGCATGAGCCAATCACATGCTATAACTGAATAAAATTTATTTCAAATTTATATGTAACAATGTACATTTGTTTAACAGGCTGTGATGCACATATTTGAAACAATTGAAAACTTTACATCTTGTGTTTAAGATACTACTTTTTAATATCCTTGCATTAAAATGAAAATGATTACTTTTTAATATTACAGAAAACCACTCTATCCCCAATTGTAAAGATATATTTCTTATGTTATTTTATTACATGCTTAATAATAGTACCTGTGAGCTCAGATTTCTTTTGAATAAAATTGATTGGAAACAATATCTACCCTAAAGCATCTTTAATGCCATTATAGATAGGTAGGAGTAAATTAAGCGGTATTTAGGCACCAAAGTCTTTAATTTCATTGCATTCGAGTAGGAGTTAGACATTATGAGTTCCAATTAAAAAAGTCGCTAATGTTTTTACATCTGAGTAGGAGTAAATTAAACAAAATCACTCCTGAGCTGCTAATATCATTTTAATTGAATGTCATTCAGTTTCTAACTGCTGTTACAACACTACAGATAATGAGGCTGTTTTTACAAAGCATCTGAGACTCCAGGGCTGTGTCTGTTGAAAATAAAGTTGTAGGTTAGGTGATGACAGGGCAAGGGCTGGGACATGGAAGAAGCCAGATGACATGATGAGCGAGGTGACATCCTGTTTGATGACATGACCTATATATATATATATTAAAACTATGGGATCAAGGAGCCTGAAAACCTGCTGGCTGCAACTTTTGGATTGCTATTCCTGGAGGACTGGCATTGGAAAACTACATCTTCCCTGCCGGTGACATTTGTAGACTCTGAGAGCTAGACGCACTTATCCCATGTAGTTAGCTGTTATGAATTATTCATAGACTTTGATTCAATGGAAAATTTTAACTTGAGACAATTAAGGAAGACATCTAAAAAAATAAAGTGGCAACTTTAAGACAGTAAAGGAGATACAAATGTTAAATGAAGGTTCTTCTGTATAGCTAAAGTTATTTATTTTTATTTTTATTAAAATATTTTTATTGATATTAGAGAGGAAGAGAGAGGGAGAGAGAGATAGAAACATCAATAATGAGAGAGAATCATTGATTGGCTGCCTGTTGCACGCCCCATACTGGGGATCGAAACTGCAACCCAGGAATGTGCCCTGACTGGGAATTGAACCGTGACCTCCTGGTTCATAGAACAACCACTGATCCACACCAGCCAGGATAAGGTTATTATTTGAGACCTTGAAAGATTTTAATAGTTGGAGGGGGGAAATTTTTTAAAACTATTATTATTTTTTAATTTAATTAAAAAATTTAAAATCATGTTTTATTTTTCAATTACAGTTGTCAATATTACAATATTATATTAGTTCCAGTTTACAACACAGTGATTAAACATTATATAACTTACTAAGTGGTCATCCCAATAAATCACATACCTACTAGACACAATACATAGTTATTAGAATATTATTGACTATATTCCCTATGCTGTACTTTATGTCCCCATGACTATTCTATAACAACTAATTTGTACTTCTTAATCCCTTCACCTTTTTCACCCATCTCCCTCAATCCTTTCCCATCTGGTAGCCATCAAAATGTTCTCTGTATCTATGCATCTCTTTCTGTTCTGCTTGTTTATTTTGGTGTTTTGGGGTTTTTTTTTAGAATCACTTGATATATATTTATTGCCATTTTGTTGTTCATATTTTTTTATCTTTTTTCCCCTTCTTCTTAAAGAAGACCCTTTAACAGTTCATGTAATACTGGTTTGGTGGTGATGAACTCCTTTAGCTTGCTCTTGTCTGGGAAGCTCTTTATATGTTCTTCTTCTCTAAATGATAGCTTTGCTGAGCAGAATAATCTTGGTTGTAGGTCCTTGCTTTTCATTACTTTGAATATTTATTGTCCATCCTTTCTGGCCTGCACAATTTCTGTTAAGATTCCTACTGGGGATCGAGCCTGCAACCAGTGCATGTGCCCTGACCAGGAATCCAACTGTGACTTCCTGGTTCGTAGGCTGACGCGCAACCACTGAGCCATGCCAGCGGGGCTCCGTGTCCTTTTTATGCTATTGAAATTCTCTTTAAGTTCTACTCTTCCCTAAGTTCATCGAGAATCCTTATAACCAGTGTTTTGAACTGTGCATCTAGTAGGTTGCTTGTCTCCACTTTGTTCTTTTTCTGGAGTCTTGTTCTGTTCCTTCATTTGGGACATGTTTCTTTGTCTCCTCATTTTTGCAGCCTCTCTGTGTTGGTTTCTATGTTTTAGGTACAGCTGCTATGTCTCCTGGGCTTCGTAGAGTGGCCTAATGTAGTAGGTGTCCTGTAGGTTCCAGTGGCACAGCCATCCCATTCACCTGAGCTGGGCACTCCAGGTGTGCCTCTCAAGTGGGCTGTGTACATTCTCCTGTTGTAGGTGAGCCTTGATTGCAGTTTGCACATTAATGGAAGGATTTACCCCCAGGCCTATCGGCTGCCTGGATTGGTTGCAACCACTGTAGACAATCACTTGTGCAGGGACCCATCCCTCCATGGAGGACTCACGTCCGTGAGACTCTGGTGTAGGCTGAGTCTGTTCTTTGTGTTGCTTGTGAAGGTGATTGGTGGTGCTTGGACATGGTAATAGCTTGGTTGATGGAGACTCAGGTATGGCACCCACCTGCTGGCTCTGTGGGAAGGGCTCAGAAAAGGAACAATGGCCTCTGCCAGCACTTCTGTCTGGGAGAAAGCTGCCCCTCCAGCTCTCGCCCTAATGCCAGATAGTTCAGTTGGAGGAGGAAAAATTTTTAAAGGAAATCCAGATTTGGTATATAAGCCATATATCATTGTTTCTATTATTATTATTTATTAACGTTTACGAAGTGTTAACTGGGGAAGCAGAGGATATACTATTATAAATGAAAGCTGCTATTAATCCTTTACAAATTAAAAGAAATTAATCAAAGAATGCTTATTACATTTAAATATGTTTAAAAGTCAAAGGTTTAAAAAAATCAAAGGCTTATAACATGAAACACCTGTTCCCTATTCCTCTCCATTCAAAATAATAATTTTCAATTGGTCAGCTGTTTCTTGCCATTTTCCTCCATATTTCTAAATATTAATATTCTGCTGTTATTTCTTGACTTTCAACTTTAGAAATTGCCTATTGACTTTGAATTAAGGAAGTTGAATTAGCACTCTTTCACACCCCCTCTCTATACACATTCTTTAATATAAACACATCAGTTTTTGTTTAATCCTTATTTGGTGTTTGATTTTTATGATTATGTAAATAATACATGTAGGTTACTAATATGGCATTTCCTTTTTAAAATATAATTTTATGTTATTATTTCTGGAATATAGTAGCCTTTAAAAATATATTTAGTTTTCCAAAAATCTATAACTGATTCTTTTCAAAACTCTCCACCACATCTATAAATTACCTTTAGGTGGGGACATACATATGTAATCTCTCAGTTCCATTTTTTTTTTTACCCCTTAAAACTATCTCCCCTGGATCCTCCTGGCATTTTCTCTAATCTGGACTGGATGCCTAGGCTTACACACAGCTGTTGTCTTAGGACTTGTCTTCATGACTCTCGGGTTCCCATTATACACAGTTTGCCTGGTTGCAGCAGAGTCCACTAGTCATCCTTAATCATCCATTTTCCCCCCGGGTTTACAAAAGTAAAATTAGCAGATATATATATTTTTAGCTGGTGACAGCTGCTGACATTAGAAGTAAGCCTTACATTCCTTGGCCTCCCTTAGTCTGGACAGGGCCCTATGGCTACATTCAGGGCAATGGGATGTGAGTGAACATGTTATGCAACAAATTCTAGGAAGTTTGCTTAAGAAACAATGTTTATGTGTTCTTTGTACCTTCTTTGAAACTTTCTTCATTATTTTTACCTAGAATGAAGCATGCCACCTTGAACTAGGACAGTGGTCGGCAAACTGCGGCTCGCGAGGCACATGCGGCTCTTTGGCCCCTTGAGTGTGGCTCTTTCACAAAATACCGACTTATGTGCATGGGCCACAAAGTTTCAATCGCACTGTACGTGTGCACCCGCACGTGGTATTTTGTTACTAGGAGAATGAGTTTCTGTCCAGAGTAAAGGGCCATTGAAGACAGTTTAAAGCAGCCCTGTAACTCTTCATACCTCAAGCTTTTTCAATGTGAGAAAAATCAATGCCTGTCTAGTTTAGATCTTTCTTTTTTTCTTTGCAATAGTTTATTGAGACAGAATTCACATAATATTTACCATTTTAAAGTTCAATTGAGTGGTTTTTAGTATATTCAGTGGTGAGTTGTGTAACCTCACCACTATCTAATTCTGGATCATTTCCATCATCTCCAAAAGAGACACCACACGTTTTAGCAGTCACTGCCATGCCCCTTTCCCCTCCCTCTGGAAAACACTAATTTTATTTCTGTCTCTATGGATTTGCCTATTCTGGACATTTTCTATAAATGGAATCAAACAATATTTGTCCTTTTGTATCTGGCTTGTTTCACATAGCATAATGTTTTAAAGGTTCATCAATGTTGTAGTAGGTGTCAGTACCTTATTCCTTTTTATGGCCGAATAATATTTCATTGTATGGATATATTGCCTTAGTTTATCCATTCATCAGCAGATGGACATTTGGATGTGTCCCTTTTTGGGCTATTATGAATAACTAGAGGCCTGTTGCATGAAGAGATTTGTGCAATAGGCCTTCCTTTTCCCTGGCTGCTGGCACTGGTTTTCCTCCGGCACCCGGGACCCAGGCCTTTGCTCTGGCCGAGCTCCCGCCGGAGCCTGCTTTGGAGCTGTGAGGCTTCGCTGCTCTGCCGGCCCCAGGGCCTTGAGGCTTCACTGCTCTGGCCATCACTGCTCCAGCCCCCAGGCTGTCAGGCTTCGCTCCACCACTTGGAGCCTACGTATGCAAATTAACCGCCATCTTTGTTAGGTTAATTTGCATACTCTCCTGATTGGCTGGTTAGCATAGCGAAGGCAAGATCAATTTACATGTTTGTCTATTATTAGGTAAGATACTGCTATAAACATTGATATATATGCTATTCTGTAAATATATGTTTCAATTCTCCAAGGTATATACCTTGGGGTAGAATTGCTAGGTCATATGGTAATTCCATGTTTAAGTTTTTGAGAAACTGTTAAACTGTTTTCCACAGTAGTAGAATCATTTACATTCTCACTGTAATGTTTGAGAGTTCCCTCTAATAACATTTTCATTTCAGTTATTATACTTTTTAACTCTAAGATTCTTATTTTTAATAATTTCTCTTTATTAATATTCTCTATTTGATCAGATATCATTATTATTCTAAAGAATTAACTTACCTTTAGTTCTTTAGACATGGTTTCCTTTAGGCATTGACTATATTTAAAATAGCAGATATAGCCCTGACGGGTTTGGCTCAGTGCATAGAGCGTCGGCCTGCGGACTGAAGGGTCCCGGGTTCGATTCTGGTCGAGGGCATGTACCTTGGTTACAGGCACATCCTCAGTAGGGGGCATGCAGGAGGCAGCTGATCGATGTTTCTCTCTCATCGATGTTTCTAACTATCCCACTCCCTTCCTCTATGTAAAAAAATAAAAATCAAAAATCAAAAAATTAATAATAAAAACAAAATAGCAGATATAAAGTCTTTGTCTTGTACATCCAATAAGCCTTGGATGAAATGTATGAAGAATTCTTTTTTTTTTAAAAATATATTTTATTGATTTTTTACAGAGAGGAAGGGAGAGAGATAGACAGTTAGAAACATCGATGAGAGAGAATCATCGATCATCTGCCTCCTGCACATCTACTACTGGGGATATGCCCGCAACCCAGGTACATGCCCTTGACCGGAATCGAACCTGGGACCTTTTAGTCCGCAGGTCGACGCTCTATCCACTGAGCCAAACCGGTTTCAGCATGTATGAAGAATTCTAGTTGCTCCAATTCCTCTCCAACATTTGTTTTTATTAATCTCTTTCATTTTAGCCATTTTAATGAATATGTTGTGACTTCTTATTGTGGTTTTAATTTGCATTTCCCTGATGAGTAATGCTGTTGAGCACTAGTTTATGTGTTTCTTCAAGCTTTTTGGCCACCTTTTATTGTTTTATTTTTTTATTGAGTTGTAGGAATTATTCATATGTTTTAAATACAATTTATTTGCCAGGTGAATGTGTTACAAATATTTTTCTCCAAAGTTGAGTCTTGCTAGTTAGTTTTAACAATAACTATATGAACAAACATTTAAATTCTATGTAGTTCTTCTTCCACTGTTTTAGTTTCAGTGCCCGTAACACAGAAGGATCCATGTCATAAAAGAAGTCAAAGGCTTTTTTTCTTCTTTTTAAATTAAAAAAAAATTATTATTAAAAAATATTTTCTTTCAAAGGTGGTTTTGAACAATTGGAACCCTCCTGCCTGATTGTTTAATGTCATTTTTTCCCCTGGCACTGCTTCTTCGATGTCTTCTTCATGGTCTGGCACTGGTTCAGAAGCATTCATCTCCATCAAGTCGCCGTCTGTTAATTCCTCTGGCACTCTGTCTGTTAGGTCTTAAATGTCTTCAAGATTCATATTTTGAAAACCTTCACCACCCCCTTTTCTTTTGCTACATCCACAATCGTTTCATGATTTTCCCTTTTTTACAATATATTTTTATTGATTGCAGAGAGGAAGGGAGAGGGTGAGAGAGATAGAAACAACAATGATGAGAGAGAATCATTGATCAGCTGCCTCCTGCACACCCCCTACTGGGGGTCGAGCTGTAACCCAAGCATATACCCTTGGCTGGAATTGAACCTGGACCCTTCAGTCCACAGGCCGATGTTCCATCCACTGAGCCAACCGGTTAGGGCTTTTTCATGATTTTCTTGATTGATTCTGTTGTAAATCCTGTGAACTGATGCGCAACATCTGGACACAATTTTCTCCAGCAGGAATATATTGCTTTGGGATTGATGGCTTTCACAGCCTTTTCTACAAGAGTGATGTCCTCTGTACCTGGGTCTCTTCCATAGTATTGACAAACCTTTCCTCAGAGTACTGTCTGCAATGAGCCTTAAAGGTCCTTATGACCCCCTAATTGAGAGGCTGAATTAGAGATGCTATATTTGGGGCAATTAAACTACTTTCATGTCTTCAGTATTAAACTCATTAGGTTTTAGGTGGCCAGGGCCATTGTCCAATATTAAAAGAACTTTAAGCCCTGGCTGGTGTGTCAGTGGTCGAAGTGATGTCCCATACACCAAAAGGTTGTGATTTGATTCCCAGTCAGGGCACTTACCTAGGTTATGGGTTTGGTACCTATTGAGACATGTACGAGAGGCAAATGACTAATATTTTTCTCTCACATCAATGTTTCTCTCTCTACTTCTGTATCCCTTCCTCTCTCAAATCAATAAAAACATATCCTCAGGCCTAGCCGGTGTGGTTCAAGGGTTGAGCGTCTACCCATGAACCAAGAGGTCATGGTTCAATTCCCAGTCAGGGCACATGCCTGGGTTGTGGGCTCGATCCCCAGGTGGGCATGCAGGAGGCAGCCAATCAATGTTTCTCTGTCATCATTGTTGTTTCTATCTCTCTCTCCCTCTCCCCTCTGCTCTCTGAAATCAATAAAAATATATTTAAAAAAGACAAAGAACTTTAAAAGGCAGTCCCTTACCTGCAAGGTACTTCCTGACTTCAGGAACAAAGCATCAATAGAATCAGTCCAGAAAATGTGTTGTCACTATGCAACCAAAAGCCTGAAAGTTGGTGCTTATCTTTTTCCTTCAAGGCTCAGGGTTAGCAGCTTTATAGGAAAGGGCACTCCTGATCATAAACCCGACTCCATTTGTACAAAACAGTAGAGCTAGGCTATCTTTTCCTGCCTTAAGTCACTTGCTTGCTTCTCTTCCTTATTAATAAACTAGAGGCCCGATGCACGAAATTCATTCATGGGGGCGGGGAGGAAGGGGGGGTCCCTCAGCCCAGCCTGCACCCTCTCCAATCTGAGACCTCTCCAGGGATGTCTGAATGCCAGTAATCAGGCCTAAGCTGGCAGACGAACATCCCTCTCCCAATCCAAGATTGCTGGCTCCTAACTGCTCGCCTGCCTGCCTGATCGCCCTTAACCTCTCTGCCTGCTTGCCTGATAGCCCCTAACCACTCTGCCTGCCTGCCTGCCTGATCACCCCTAACCTCTCTGCCTGCCAGCCCGATTGCCTCTAACTGCCCCCCTGCTGGCCTGATCACCCCTAACCGCCTCTGCTTTGGCCTCCAGCCTAAGCCGCAGTCTGGCCTCCCTCTGCTGGAGGTGACCTGGCCAATCAGGGGAAGTCGCTGCCCCCATCACCGTGCTTCTGCTGCCATTGGTGGCCACCATGGCTGCCTGAGCCTCGGGCTGGCCCTGAGCAGCAGCAGCCACCATCCTTGGCTTGCCTGAGCCTCGGGCATCCACTGCGGCTTTGTCTGGAAACACATCTGGATGATCTTCCGGAAGACGTCCACCCTAATTAGCATATTACCCTTTATTAGTATAGATGTCCTGTGTGACATTCTCACCCCCCATGCCCCTCAGAATAGGGCACTTTCATTTGCATTAAAAACCTGTCCAGGCAGATATCCTTTCTCTTCAATGATTTTCATAATAGCATCTGGGAACTCACCTGCTGTCTCTGGGTTCGAAGGAGCTGCTTCTCTTGTTATCTTGACATTTTAGAAGCCAAACCTCTTTCTAAAATCATCAAACCATTTTTTTTGCTGGCATTAAATTCTCCAGCTTTAGATCCTTCATCTTCCTTTTGTTTTAAGTTGTCATATCATGATTTCAATTTTTCTCAGATCATATTAGAGTCTATAGGTATGCCTTTCTTATAACAATTCTGCACTCTCATAAAAGCTGCATTTTCAATATGAGATAAAAAGGTGTTTTGCAAAAAGTGCAAGGTTTTCACATCTGCTGGTATAGCTACCGTGATGGTTTCACCATTTTTTTTTCTTTTTTGAGAATGGTCCTTACTCTGGATTCATTTATCTCGAAATGGCAGGCAACTGCAGCTGCAGACCTTTAATCACTAGTACATATCAAGCCATTCAACTTATTCTTGTAGTGGCATGACTTCTCTCCGCTTTTTGGGAGCACTTTCAGCATGACCAGTGACACTTTGTATGGGTTCCATGGTGTTATTCAAGGCTTATAGTATTGTACCAAACACAATAAAAAGTACAGGAGAAGTACAAGAGATCACTTTTTTACTGTGATAGGATTACCTGGAGAGATGAACTGCTCAGGTGGAGGCGATTAGGGTCACATGGCATTTTAAGTGGATACAACACTTGAGCTCACTGCAATAGCGACAGGAGGTAGCTACAAAACTATTAAAGCAGCACAGTATGCACTACAGTTAATTTTATCTAGTTATGACTTCATACTTCATCTTTACATTTGTTTACATTTCTCTTGGCTCTGAATGGTGCCATGTATAGATGTACAGTCTGTGTTTGTGTGTATATGTCTTGATAAATTTTAATGTTTTGTAATAGATTTGTGTATATTTTATGGTAGTCCAAAATAGACCAGTATATGCATATATTTTATACATTCATGACATACCTAACTTTTTCTTTTTCCTTTTTTTTTTTTTGATATTTCTAGGCTACATGATTCATCTACAAGTTTTTTCAAATTTTTGCAAATCTCCAAAAAATTTTCCCATATGTTTATTTTAAAACCCCACATATAAATAGACCTATGCAGTTCAGGTGTTTTGTTCAAGGGTCAACTGTAATTTTGAAGATGTCTTTAATGAGCCCACTGTTTTAGCTCAGTGCAGCGTCTAGGTTGGAAATTATGTTTTCTTCAGAATTGCTCCATTATATTCTGCCTTTCCGTGCTGCTGTTGATATTTGGATTCTTGATCCTTTAGTTTAAAAGATCTTCTCTTTATTAATTGTGTTCTGAGACTTTACAATTTTATATCTTGATTTTAGATCTCTCACCATTTATTTCTATTTTTGAAATATCTAAATTGATTTTTTCTTTTTTAAAAAAGAGAGGAAAGGAGAGGGAGAGAGAAACATCCATGTGAGAACAAAGCATCAATTAGCTGCCTCCTGCACACCTCCTACCCATGATCAAATCTACAGCCGCAGTATGTGCCTTGAACAGGAATTGAACTGAGAAACCAGAACGGTGCATGGGACAATGCCCAACCCACTAAACACATTGGCCATGGCCCTATTGTTTTTTTTAAAAATCAACATTGGTGTCATCTTTAAGCCTACTTCTCAGGTCAAAATGTGCAAAAGGTTACGCACAGTCAAGGGTGCTGAATGCCTGTTAATGTCAACCCCAGTAAAAGTACCAGATTTAAAAGAATATTTTTTCCTGGGCAGGTATTACAATCACTGCAATAACAATAGCCAACCAGGAAAAATCTTTAAACTTTCTTGCATAAGTTATATTAGAGAATAGAATTGCTCTTGACCGTATCCTAACTGAACAAGGTGGAGTTTGCTCTGTTGTTAATATCTCTTATTGTACTTAAATAAAACACCTCTGATGAAATAGAGATAGAAATAGCTAAAAATCTGGACACAAATCAGTGATTAAATACAATGTCCATTGACACCTCATGGTTCTTTAATATCTTTAACTAACTGCCTGCTGGCTAAGATTCTTCAAGTTGAACTTAGTATTTTGTTTATTATTATAAAATTTTTGGCCCAGCTGGTGTGGCTCAGTGGTTGAGTGTTGACCCATGAGGCAAGAGGTCAGTGGTTTGATTCCTGGTCAGGGCACATGTCCAGTAGGGGGCATGCAGGAGGCAGCAATCCATGTTTCTCTCATCAATGTTTCTATCTCTCTATCCTTCTCTCTAAAACCAATAAAGACATATTTTTAAAAAGTCTTTAAAATTAAAACAATTTATTTTTTGCTTTTAAAAACCTTTGTTTTTCATAGCTTGATGTTATAAAGACACCACTCTGATATGGTTATTCAATGGTTTGAAATGACCACTAAGGACTATGGGACTTCATTTGAAAATCCTTAAGAAACTACAGAAAGTACTTTCCCTTAAAGAAACATGATGGTAAAGGCTTCCTCTGGTCTGGTGTTCTTGTTGCTCAAATACGGTCTAAGGCTTCCATAAACCACTTCCCTTCCATGTGGAACATGACATACCAGGAGTGAGCTTTCCTGATTCACAATGGCATGCCACACTCAAAATGAGTCACCAACTTTTACTAACTGACCAGTACTGCTTTCCAATGATTGATCAGCAGTGCTTTCAAGAAAAGAGCATGATCAAAAAAGGGAAAATGACAAAAAGTAATAAATGAAGTCACTTTAAAAATAGAGTCAGAGCCCAGCTGGTATGGCTCAGTGGTTGAGCATCTACCCATGAACCAGGAGGTCACAATTCAATTCCTGGTCAGGGCATATGCTTAGGTTTTGGGCTTGATCCCCAGTCTGGGGCATGCAGGAGGCAGCCGATCAATGATTCTCTCTCATCATTGATGTTTCTATCTTTCTCTCCCTCTCCCTTCCCCTCTGAAATCAATAAAAACATATAAAATGGAGTTAGAGCTGCCATCCTAGAGGAACTGCCTTGCACCTCTTATACCTCAAACCTTTGGAATGTTAAGACAGGACAAAATAACCTTTGGACTAGCCCTAAAACAGAATTCTGTCCCAAAGAACTGTGTGCAAAATAACATGAAAGCAGATATTAAGACTACTGAACTGATGGTTATCAGACTGAAAATTAAAACAATCATTTAGAATTAGTATTACTATGCTATGTTATCTGCACCAATAGAAATGCCTTCCTTCTACTGATGTAGTTGTCCCCCTTCCCTTTCTTATAAATACCTTCTGCCTTTGTCTCCTAATCGAAACACTATTTGGGCTTCTGCCTGAATCAGTGATTTCCTGAATAGCTATTCTTTCCATCTCAAATAAAGACATGCTGCCTCACTTTGAAAGGCCTTTTATTTTTAGGTAACAGCCTATTTTATTATACTGGTCTTTCTGTTCTTGACATCTAAACCATAATATTTAATAATTATAATTCAAACATTTAGCTTTCTATGACTTATTCTTATTTGTGTACTCTTCTAGACATTTACTAGTTAACCTGTCAGGTTAAAAAAATCTGTTGGAATTTTTACTGGATTTGAATGGCAATTCAATATTGACAACTTCATATTTAACTTCAATATTTACCTTTCTTATCCAGGAGTATGCCACATGTATTCATTTATTTAATTTTTGTTTCATTAATAGCCTCCAACAAAATAGTTTTCTTCATATTGTACACAAATTTTTCATTAAAATAGCTTTAGGCAATTTATTATTTGGGAGAAATAAATTAGATCATTACCTCACATCATATGCCCCAAATAAATTTCAGGTGTATAAAATAACTATGTGTAGAAATGAAATGGTGAAAACTATTAGAAATATATTTAAGTAAATACTTACCAGATCTTAGAATAGGTATATATTTTCAAATCAATACCTAGAGCAGAAAAATACAAAGGAATCATCTATAACTTTGATTACATAAACTTAAAAACTGTTGAATGTCATAAAAAATGGCTGATAACAAAATCCTGTGAAAAAGTATTGATACATGTATAAAGAGCTAATGACAAATGTCTTTTTGGTGGATCAGGTTATGGTTCCCAGTTCCTTCCGGTAACAGGACTGCACATTATCCACCTTGTCATGTGACTTGGGAAGCCTCCAAGTAAAACAGCTGGAGTAAACATCCCCATCCTAGTGATTGCCACCTGACTTGCTTTGGCCAATGGAAAGCAGGTATGAAAAAGAAACACAGAGGCTTTAATATGTTTGCATTGGTTGGCTTGGCCGCTTGTGCTTCTGTCATCTCTCTTAGGCATGAGCATGCCCAGGAGCAGCACTGGTCCCAGAATGAGAGGTGTGGACCGGACCAGTACCTGGTCAGCCTGAAGAAGAGCTTCTGCAGCAGATCTGCAGGCCCATACAGGAGGAACAGGGACTTGGAGTTCAAACCACTAGCTTTTCTTTGGTTGTTTAGAATACTCTGATGGAAATATAGTCACAATAAAAGGCTTTCACAAATCAGGAAAATGCTCAAAACATCAACTGAAAATGAGCAAAAAAACAAGAACAGTTCTCATAGACTTTCCCATGCCCACTGGTTCCCCTCCTCACATATGGACATAAAATGCCAATAAACACGTGGAAAAGCATTCCATCTTACTAATAATCAACATATTCAGATTAAAATATTCATGATATATTCTTCAACTTCCTACTGTAAAACTCTAGTTGGAACTATCATTTTCTCTTTCTTGCAATTACCAATTAACTGGTTTCCCCTGATCCACTCTGACGGTCCAATTATCCATTCTCTATGTTGCATACTTTTAGAAATTCAAAATCAATCATTTTATTTTCATGCTATACTCCCCAGTTATGTATTGACCCTTATCTCAAACCACTCTCCTAGTATTCTATTAATTTCCTTTTGTGTGGTTATCTTAGTTTATAATTATATTTCAATTTGCATAATTAATTCTTCAATATCTATGTCTTATACCAAATGATGCACTTCAAGAGATTAGAGACTAGGTTTGTTTTTGCTTGCCAGTGTACTTAGACAGACACTTGATAAATATTTGTCTAATTAATTAATGAACATTATTATTTTGTAATTAATTGAGAATGATGAAACAGTTAACATTCAGTCTTGGCAAAGCTATAATAAGAGAAGCACTCTCAGAAAATGCTGCTAGCAGTTTATATTAGTATTATTCTTCTGGAGGTAAATTTTATAACATATACCAGATTTATAATATATACCAGATTTTTCATGCCCTTAACCCAATTATTTCACTTCTAGGAATTTAATTCTGTTTTTTAAAAAATATATATTTTATTGGTTTTTTACAGAGAGGAAGGGAGAGGGATAGAGAGTTAGAAACATCAATAAGAGAGAAACATTGGTCAGCTGCCTCCTGTACATCCCCCACTGGGGATGTGCCTGCAACCAAGGTACATGCCCTTGACTGGAATCGAACCCAGGACCCTTCAGTCTGCAGGCCGACGCTCTATCCACTGAGCCAAATCAGTTCGGGCTGAATTTAATTCTGTTTTAACAATCAAAGAAGCATTCCAGAATTATGAATGCTGAAACAATATATATTATAGCAAAAATGAAGAGAAACCTAATGTCTAGTGATAAATGGTTAAATAAATTATATGACCACCTGATGGGAGATTATGTAGCTGTGGAAAACTGCTCATGATTTTGGTCAGTGAAACCTAAAAGGAAGATGCAAGATAAAATATTTAAAAGTATGTATACTGTGCAAAAGCAAATCAAATACATATTCATATAAAAAAAACTTTACACACCAAATTTTAACACGATTAAATCTAAGAACAAATTTTGCTTTTATTTTATTTATATTTTTTATCAGTTTACACTTAAAAAAAGAATATACTTTTACTTCCTTATTAGTTTTTATCTGTTTTCAAGTAATCTTTTTTATTATTATTATTGTTTAGCTTTTCTAGTTGTCATCAGAGGAGAGGGTGGTTGAAATTACATTATTAGAATCCAAAGGTTGAAAAATCATTAATATTTGTGTTTTCTAGATACACTTATTTCTCAGTGTAAAAACCCTGCTATGTTATTAATATCCATTTCTTTTTGCCCAGTTCTTTTCTATTCAGAACAACATTAATTACATTTTTAAGTCAGAAAGTTAATTATAAGACCATTCGTTACATGATGGTTTTAATTATCTATCTTAAAGATGTTTTTGGTCATTTTGATTGTCCTTATTCATTTTCAATTTTTCCACCAGCCAGGTGTGTACAAGTGAACACCTAGAGTCAGATGCATTTGCAGTGGATAAGTCTATCCATTTTATGTACTTAAAAAAAAAGTTTCAACATGAGATGGAATTGTATCTATAACTGATAATCTTATTCACTAGCTGTATTTTATGCATCTCTATATATAAAAGGCTAATATGCTAAGTGTCCAACCGTCTGACTGGTCACTATGATGTGCACTGACCACCAGGGGGCAGATGCTCAACGCAGGAGCTGCTGTGATGCGCACTGGCCATTTACAGAGAAACAGCACTGCGGACCTTGTGCCCATAAAGCAATACTCGGCTTCCCCCAAGTGGGACACAGGCCCCATCACCCCAGAGCTACAGCCTATCAAATCACAGACAATGCTGCCGATTGCTCAAAATGTGGCCCACAGCCCAGCCTAGCCCGGAAATGGTGGCTGTGGGTGCCGGGTAATGACATCACGTAGCAATGCCTGGCTTCCTCTTCCTAGTGACTAGCCTCCTTGGACTTTCTTCAGCCCAGGAACACGACTTGCTTTATAGCCAGTTGGAAACATTTTACACTTTAACCAAATGTCTGTGAAGTGTTTTCCATGCCTCATCTCATTTGATCCTCACAGAAGTCCTGGAGTGCCGGAAGCCGTTCCATCCTTGCTGCTTGACGCAGTTGCTGCAGGGACGAAACATCTGCACAGCATATGTTCCAAGGGACCTGGCGTATATGGCGTACTGTTCTTAATATGTTTGCTCCCCTTCTTAGCGCTATGTGTTCTAACCGGGGCCACCTCCCCGAGAAAGGTTGTTTCCCCAGGTGGGAATGTTTCCCTGGAGTTAGGGATTAACGGGACTAGGGAAGGGAATGAATCAGTAAAACCCCCTAGTGTTACAGAAATACCGTGTACTACTTATGAGGAACTTAGACTCAGACTGTTAGCAATAAGTTTAGGACTTGCTAGGCCCACATCCCCAGGGGTCTGCCCACCAGAGAAAGTACCAACGCCTATGCCCCTAAAAGCCCGCCGACGCAGGGCAGTCCCAAGGAAGACCACCAGCTAGGCTAAAAGGACATAACCCTTACTTAGGCCATAGAATAGGAAGATCTCCTTCAGTTATTTCCTTATAGCTTAACAGTAGAGCAGTAGAATAGTGACCTTGGATTAGAAATAACAAACTATCCCTTATAATGAAACACAGAGACTAACCTCTAGAATGTACAAATATAGACAATAGATAAGATTAAAATCAACAGATCTAGATAGAGATAAGATTTTTAGCAAAGGTCAGATAAGAAAACAAGGAACTGTAAAAGGTCAAAGGAGGACCCAAAACATATCATGATGTAACTATAGAGGCATGCTTATAGAATCAAATAGTATAAATACACCTGTAACAGGACAATAAAAAAGAACCTGACTATGCTGATCATCTGAACGCTGTCTCCGTGTCCTTCATTCTTCGCCAACGCCGTCCACACCTTTGGGAACCCCTGGACCACTGGGGCTGGACCCCGGCACTGGAGTAAGTAGAGAGGAGGCTGGGTAGAATCCTATTTTCTTTTCATTAGCCAGAAAACAGAGATTTAGAAAGGTTAGAAATTTGAACCGACTGAAAAGAAGAAATGGTGGACCTTGAAAATGACTTCAGGTTTTCTCACTGCGCAAAATATAGTTAAACACTGCTGCGGTTAAATATTTTATCCTTTGTTCTTCCTGCATGAGCTACAATAATAATCTGCATCGTGTTGCTATTTACTGCTGTGTTGCTGACAATGACCTGAAAGAGAAGTTGGTGTGCTTCACTGGGCTGGAAAAAGTTTAGGTAAATCAGAAAGCAGGTCTAATTAAGTTTATCTATATATATAAAGCTTTCACTGGTGCCAATAGTGTTTTGATCTGTCATTGTCGATTGTGAATTTGGTTGAAACTTCTATTATAGAGAAAGGGCGAATAGCAATATTAAAATATTTCTTCTAATTAATTTCCTTTCAATGTGCACGAATTCTTGCCCTGGGCCACTAGTTTTAAAATAAAAACCAAATTCATAAAACTTACTTGAGTCTATTAAATATACTTAAACGTTTAATAAGCACCTACTATGTGCCAGGTGGTGTTCCAAACAATGGATTTGTAACACTGAATAAAACAGAATAATAACCACACCTAAAAAACAACAACAGCAACAACAACAAAAACCAAAGTAAACCCAAGAATATTTGCAAAATAGAACTTTTCCTTTAGGCCAAATTCAGTGACCCTTATCATTCTTTCTAATTTGCTGAGCTTTGCTGTTATTTGTGTGTTTGTCACATCCTACAAACTCCTTCCTCATCTATCTATGCATATGTTACTATGCACAGCTGTGTCAAACCCTCTGTGGACTACTTTTTTCTCCCAGCCTTGGATGAACTGTTAAGTAGTTATTCTAAGAGAATAAAAGTCTTTTAACAATATTAAGTCATGAGAACAGGCTCATTTCAGTAACTGACTTGTCCAGCAGTGCAGTAATCAGCACACAGAGCCTCATCCAAAGTTCAGGGCTCTCCCTTCTCTGTAGCATGCATCTCCTTCAGGTTCGCAAACCTGTATCTAGGGAGGTGGAATGGGGAGGTGGAATGTGGTTGAATTCTTCTGCTCATCCCTACCTTGTCTTTTTCCTCTGCTGTCCCACTCACTTGGTTGTTTCTGGATCTTCCAGGGAGCGGGAAGTGAGGTGAGGTCCAAGAAACATCTTTCATGATTGGCACCTGTGTAATTTGGTTATAGTGCCTGCTGGCTATGTAATATTCTCAAGGTAGATCTTGCCCCCCGACCCCACCTCCCACTTGATGTTTTCATGGGTTCTTCACAAGAGATTTTGTTTGTTTGTTTGTTTTTTGTTAATCCTCACCTGAAGATGTTTTTCCATTAATTTTTTAAAAAGTGGAAGGGAGAGAGACAGAGAGATTGAAACATCAATGTAAGAGAGACACATGATTGGTTGCCTTCAGACATGCCCCGACCAGGGCCAGGGATTAGCCTGCAACCGAGGTACATGCCCTTGACTGGAATCAAACCTGGAACCCTTCAGTCCACAGGCCAATGCTCTATCCACTGAGCCAAACCCCCTAGGGCTTCACGAGATATTTATGCTGAGAAACCCTGTTTACAGTTCCCTCGGCATGAGAAAATCCACTTTTCTGGCTGGTCGCCTGGAATTCCTTCTGCAGCCTCTGGGCTTCTTATGTTGCACCCCCCCTCCCCTCCTCCCCCGCCCCCGCCCCACTTGGTTACTTTACTCCTTGAGGAAGTCCTGCTGGGCAGGATTCAACCCAGCCTCGGGATTGAGTCTCTTCCATCTGATCCCATCTGATCCACAAGAAACACTTGTGCATTTTTGCCCTGCCATTGGTGGACATGTTCTTCCAATGCAACCACACAGTCCTCTTGCTCCCTAACCTCCCAGAAACACGTTGGGTTTTCTGAGTGTTGCTCATGAAACTTCCCCTCTCACTTGGCTTCACTGGCACACAAGCTGCCCCATGCCCTCCCCAACGGAGGGAGGAAGAGAATGCACAGAACACCAATAACTCTCTCCAAATAAATTCTCTCCCCTTTTGCAACTTCAATTTATTGATAGCCTTTAGGAGGGGTTTGGGTTACGGGTCCACACAGTATACTTAGTTCCCCCTTTGGCAAGTCCTTCCGGGATGGTATAGCTTCAATTTAGAATGCCACAAGCTTTGGCACTGATTTGCCATTAGGTCTTACGTAAAATCAAGGCAGAAATCTCCCATGTTAATACCCTGTTGCATTGACTACAAACTGTTTGCATTTTGGCATGGTGGGGGAAAAGTATTGCTATTTATAAAACCTGCCTCTGCTTCTTTTTATCTTATAAGGAGAATGCCATAGTTCATCTTGGGATGATTTTTTTTTTTTTAATAAAATAACCTGAGGGACATCTTTGATTTGAAAGGTGATTGGAGCTGTTCTTCAAGGAGAGGGTGAAACAAAGAGAGTGCTAATGTGCTGTGCTCAATAGGTGAGAGGAATTCTTGAGTTTCCCAGGAAAGAGGGCCATAAGGGGCCTGGAAAGGGAACTCAGTGGGGAGCTGTGAAACGGTTTGGTGAGAGAGAGGGCCCAGAAGCCTATTGGGAGGTCATGGCCCAAGGAGAAAGGATGATTAATGACAGGGATGGTCAAGGGAATTTAAAAACAAGGATGCCTTACATGAACTGTTAACGTGTTTAGCCCCATCCCTTTATTAAATGTAGGCTACAGATAGTAACTTTGTGTTAGAAGTGGCTTTGGGAAGTTAAGCCACAGGGGCCTTGTCCAACGTTTGGGATGATGTTAAACACAGGAAACAAGACGATTTAGTGAGACCAAGTGGGAGCAGAAAACTAGAGTGAGAATTGATCATGCAAGTCTTGGGGATTGAAAGGTTGTGGCACTTAAAGTTGTTTTCATTGTAGAAATTTGGAAAAACATTCAATAACAACAATAAGATCTGCTACCCATCACTCAGATCGAAAAACCATGGAAATATATACTTTTTAATATTTAAGGAAAAAGTGAGTTCATAAAGATAAAGGACTTGGGGCAAAAACAGGGAGGGCTCATCTGGGTTATAGTTTTAAAGTGGGTATTTGAGAAGCTCCTTAAATAAAGATTCCAGGGTCGTGGTGGAATCAGTTCATTCACATATCAATAACTTTTCTAATAAATGATTTGTTAAACCTACAAGACTTTTCCCATGAAGGAGTAATTCTAATGTCCCTCAATTTTCACCCAGTACTAGCAATTTATTTGAGAAAAAAAATGTGTTTTTGTTTATTTTATCAAATGTGTTTGAGTTATCAGTGTATATGTGCCTTTGGTAAGGCATTGCAGAGTACACAGTTCTCTTAGAAAGTTTTGTTCAATTTTCTGCAGATGTTTAGGTCCCTGTGAAGTTATTGTATCATATAGGATGTTTTCAGTATCCTAAAACTGGTTTAAATAAAAAACAAACAAACATTAATTAGCTTACATATCAAGAAGTCCAGAGGCAGAGTAGTTCTTGGATCAATTGAGTGGCTCTGAATGTCATCAAAGATGCAGGCTCTTTCCACCTTTCCACTGTGCAATGGTCAGTGTTTTGACTTTCCTTATCTTCGCTCCTCCTGTTTACAAGATGGCTGCTGCAGATCCAGGCATCACATCCTCATATGGCAGTACCTACAGGAAGAGAGAGGAAGAATTTTTCCTTTCTTGTGTCCTATTAAAGAAGACAACCATTCATAGACACCCCCAGCAAATTTCCTACCAGAGCCTATTACACAGGAGAGAGTAAGCAATATTTGCTTAATTGCTTAATTAAGGGATCTGGTTAGACAATCTAGTTAAGGGAGGTTTCATTTTAATCAGAGCAATAATGACTTAAGTTTTCTGCTAGAGAGAGTGAAAGTGAGAATGCAAATTGCTTTTATTCAAACAAGTTGAATTTATTTCATCAGTTTCCTCGTAGTTCTTCAAGGAAAGAAATATAAGATTTTGCCAATTTAAAAGATCTTATAATTACTTACCTGGAGCTAAGATAATTTGATTGTCATGCTTAATTGTGTAAATAGTGTCTAACTTTTTTTTTTAACCCCCTGAATCATTGGCAGTGTTTTAAAAAAGGAATTATGAAAACCTCCCTGTGACATTTATATTATTTAAAAAAATTTTTTCCTCCACAATATAAGATTGTTTAAACTTATCAAAATCACTTTGATTTTACACCTACAGTCGAGATCTTAACATCTCGATTTTCGACACTTATAAATGCGTTAATAGATACATGGACAGTAATTTAGTCTGACTTAAATGTAATAATGGAGCCCATTTGTCTAGGCTGGCAAGATTTCATTTCCTAATGATCTTTTATTGTAAATTTATTTGATTTCCTTTAATATATTATCTCATTTCTCATCGCCTTTCCCTTTGAAAAAATATGAATAATTTTGTATGGAATTATGAAGACTTGGCCTTGAGCTGACAGTTCTGAGAAGCACTGAATATCTCCATCCTTTTAAACAAATTATATTTTTTGATAACAAAGTCCCAGCAAGAAGGGAACACTAGTTTATCAAGAAGTTATTCTAAAAGACACCAAGGATTATACTTCCAGGAGCTCTTGTTTTCTTTGTAAGAATAAAAACCAAAATAACTAGGCCAATCTGACTCCAGTTTTATATGTTTATTTATTTTTTTAGTTCTTTATTGTTTAAAGTACAGTTTTATATTTTTAACTGCCTACTTGAGCTTCCTCTGAGAATCCTGCAGTCAGTTCATGCTCATGTGGGTGTTGAATCAAACTTACCTTCTTTTCTCCACTTGGCACCTCCTCCTATGCCCCCACAGACCCCTTCTAGCCTGCCCCTCTCCCATAGCACTTATCACCTACATTTAGAGTTTTCTAAATCCCACTTGGTTGTCCAGCTAGGGAGTAAGCTTTTGAAATTTCTTTTTCCCTTTTCGTTGATGTATAACATACCTAAAATGCACTGATGTTTAATGTACAGCCTGAAGATTTTTTACTTTTCCACTCAGATCAAGATGCAGAGCGTTTCTGCCATTCTAGAACGCACTTGTGGACCCCTTCTTAGTTAATACTCCACTCCCAGAGGTAACCACTCTTCTGATTTCTATCACAATAGATTTATTTCTGTGATTGGAAAAAGAGCCCCACTAAAATATGTTCTTGAACTTAATATAAGTGACTTGTTCTTGAACTTAATATAAATGGAATAATGTCGGATGTACTCTTCTATGTCTGGCTTCTTTCTCTCAACATTATATCTTTGAGATTCATCCATGTGGTTATGTATAGCAATAGTTTCGTCTTGTTATTGTTGTATAGTATTCCATTATATGAATATTCCAAATATGCTGAAATTTATTTATTTGACTGTTACTGGATAAGTTAGCTCTAATGTTTTGCTATTATGAAAAAGCTGCCACAGACTTTTTGTACATTTCTTTGGGTACAAAGAATGCTCTCATTTCTCTTAGGGACAAATATAGAAGTGTTGGGACATAGCATAGGCATATGCTTAGTTTTAATAGCTTAGTAAATAATGACCAATGACTTCCCAGAGTGATTGTACCAGTCTGTGAACTTTTGCAGAACGATGATACTGTTGCTGTCATCTTTATATCCTCAGAATCTAATATAATATTTGGCACATAGTGGTTGTCTAGTGAATGTTTGTTGAGTGAATAGATGCTTAGATGTATGAGTAGGATTTTTTGGTTGTCACTTACAGAACTTTCACCCAAGGTGTCCCAGATGGCCTTATCTCCTGTGTGAGGCCACCACCTCAAATAGCTCACAGCTGTCTCCCAAATCTTTTGCAGGTACATTTGCTTGGTGGACCCAAATCACTTATAAACCCCAGTACTAAGGAATGTGGGAAATGCAGTTTCAATTTGCAGCCTCTGTAGGACACAAAGGTATGCCAGAGGACTTCAATATGATATTGGATGAGCCATTATGTAGACTCTGATATAGAAATTAAGGGCTGAGCTAGGAAATAATAAAAACGACAGAAGCCACAGCTGCTTTGGAGGCCTAGATAACAGAAACCAACTCACGTTTCTTTTAAGAATAGCATTCCTCCCTTTATGATAAAGATTCAAAATCTTGGAAAAGACTGTCTAGCTGGCAAAGACTGGGTTATATACCCATTTCTTGGGTAGGAGAGGATTGGACTGACAGTCTCACCAAAATAGCATGCAGTGGAAAAGCAGTTCTCCAAAGGAAATGGGGGTGACAGTTTGAATACACAAATTACATTTCCCATACTCTGCCTGATAGCCAACAGCCCCATGAATTACAGCGGTTATTCGAGACAAAGGGGACTTAGAATGGTCATTTTATGGGACCAGGAATATTGTAGTATAATTTACGGACACCACAACCAAGATATGGTTCCCCCATGTCCCTTTGTGATCAGTTCCCTCCCTCATTCCTAGCTTCAACCCCAACTCCTGGCAACCATTGACTTATCTTTTTCTGTCCTTATAGTTTTGCCTTTTCTAGAATGTCTTATACCTGGAAACATATAATATGAAGCTTTTGCGTCTGACTTCCTTCACTTAGCCAAGAGGTCACTTCGGTCAGTGGTTCTCAGTCTCTCTCCCCTCCCTAGGAACTCCCTCGCCGCAAGTGAACTCTGATGCAGAAACGTCGTATTTGAGACTGATAGAAATCTACTGCTTTCATGGACTCAGGTGAGGAGCCCAAGCGCAGGGTTTCTCCTGCTGAAGGACTCTGCAGTTTCTTCACAGAATTTTCTTTGTCTGGTGTGTACCACGGGCACAATCAGTTCAGCATCTCTGTGCCTTTTCAAAGGTTTCTTGTGCAGAAATGTTCACAGAGAATTCACTTTTTAAAAAAATGTTTTCTTGTTTTAAATTTAAAAAATGTATTCCATTTTTCTCTCAGAGCATTTTCCATGGAGGAAGACATGGCCTGGGAAAACTATCAGGAATGCTAAAGGATTTATACTTCTTACATTTTTGTTAAATTGTAAATTTTTATTTAGTTCATTTTCTTGCTAAAAAATGTTCAGTTCAGGTCCACTAGGTGTCAGTTGCCATCTCTTCTATCTTTTAAAATCTGCTGCGTATACATACCACAGTTAACCATTAAAACGGCAAGTGCCCGGATGTCACTCTCTCCAGACAAACCTGAAGGGAAGGCTCTGCAAGTTGTGGCTTCTTGACCTGTGCTGCCCCACCTGCTAGTCATTTGTCTAGCCACGTGTGGCCACTGAGCACTTAAATGCAGCTAGTCCAAATTAAGATGGACTGTAGGTATACTAGTAAAGTACACACCAGATTAGGTAGACTTGGTTTAAAAAAAATGAAAAAAAGTAATAACTTTTATATTAATTGTGTTTTGAAATGATAGCTTCAGTCTATTGGGTTAACAAAATATATTATTAAAGTTAATTTCCCTGGTGTCTTTCACTTTGTAAAGTGTGACTATGAAGAAATTTAAAGTCACATGTGCAGCTCATATTTATGGCCTGTATTATAGTTCTATGGGACAGCACTGATAGATTGCTGATTGTCCATGTTGCTAATCCTTCCCCCAAAAAACCCCAAATCTACACTTCTCCAGCCTGGATCCCAGGGATCATAAGAGACCCAGGCCACTTCCATTTTTTTTTTGAACTTCCTAGTAAGTTAAAAAATGGGAAATGCCAAAAGTAGAATTTCACAAATGCGTTATCATTTTCACATTGCAAAACTTTATACTTAGTAAATCAACAATTTTAATATATAAATATACAATATACCCAGGCTGGTATGGCTCAGTGCTTGAATATCAACCTATGAAACAGGAGGTCATGGTTCGATTTTGGGTCAGGGCACATGCCCCAGTTGGGGGCTCGATCCCCAGTGGGGGGTGTGCAGGAGGTAGTCGATCAATGATTCTCTCTCATCATTGATGTCCCTATCTCTCTCCCCCTCTCCCTTCCTACCTGAAATCAATAAAAATAGATTTAAAAAATA
Source organism: Myotis nattereri (assembly GCF_964212035.1). NCBI lineage: Eukaryota > Metazoa > Chordata > Mammalia > Chiroptera > Vespertilionidae > Myotis > Myotis nattereri. The sequence continues at coordinate 25,038,465 of NC_138088.1, forward strand.
TGCAATATGATGTACTGTGCCAGCCATAAGGCAATTTTAGGATTTATAAAAAAAAGAGAGCAATAGAGGTGACGTGGTCTGGTTATGCAGCACAGTTTGAAAGTTAGTAAAGAATCTGGTTTCCATCTCTTGCTCCACTTCTGTGCATGTATAATCTTACTTGGAGATGACTTCAGAAGTCTAAATTGGAGGGCCTTTATGAAAGGAGGCCTGAACCCAATGGTCCTCCGGCCACCACCCCACCTCAGCTCAGTGGTGACAGGCCCTGTCTTCCATCTTTCTTATGCATCTGCTGCTTGTACCTTCTATGTGCCAGGCTCCCCGCTGCACACTTTACAACATTACTTTGAAGCCTTGCAACACCTGCAAAAAAGGTGCCATTGTGAGTGAAAGGAAGACGGTGAGTTCTACCCTAGACTCGTCTCAGCAATGATGTCCTTTAAGGGGGTGAGGTGATGGAAGTTTGGGGCAGAAAGGATAATAAATAATAGAGGGAGTGACAAGAAGTGAATCCCCAGCCCTAGCCAGTTTGGCTCAGTGGATAGAGCGTCAGCCTGCAGATTGAAGGGTCCTGATTCAATTTCAGTCAGGGGCACATGCCCGGGTTATGGGCTTGATCTGTAGTGGGGAGTGTGCAGGAGACAGCCGATCAGTGATTCTCTCTTATCATTTTTTTAAAATATATTTTATTGATTTTTTACAGAGAGGAAGAGAGAGAGATAGAGAGTTAGAAACATCGATGAGAGAGAAACATCGATCAGCTGCCTCCTGCACATCCCCCACTGGGGAAGTGCCCACAACCCAGGTACATGCCCTTGACCGGAATCGAACCCGGGACCTTTCAGTCCGCAGGCCGACGCTCTATCCACTGAGCCAAACCGGTTTCAGCATCTCTCTTATCATTGATGTTTCTATCTCCCTCTCCCCCTCCCCCTTCCTCTCTGAAATCAATGAAAAAATATATATTAAAAAAGAGAAAGAAGTGAATTCCCAGTTTCCCAGTTGCTTATCTAAATACGGCTAAACAATCCTCACCTGTGTGGCTCTGTTACCCAGAAAGCTCTGTTGCAGGAACTGATTGTTTGCTTCTGTGTAGGCTAGACTGCCCCAAATTGGAGCATTTAGAAAACGATTATCTGGAGGAGCAGGAGGGAAGCTATAGCTGGTGCCTTTCATGAGAATGCCACCTCCTAGCTGCAAATTACTCACTTCAAACCCTGCATTAGGCGGATGCCACTCTGCCAACCGGCTCTCAGGTTCGTACGCTCCTCCATGTATACGCCCTTTATGCCTGCAAAGTCGGGTTTGTTATGTGTAAATCGGGGCCAAGGGCGTTTCTTTTCTCTCTGTGACTGGAACCTGGGGAGGCATTCTCAGCGGCCAAGCTCTTCCCACACTTTTTCGCTGTGTGGGCAGCGAACCAGGCAGAGGGAGCCCTTGAATGCACTTTTCACCTGTTTTAAACAAGAGCCTTGATTTCCCTTCCTCCCAATCATGATGAGGCTCAATGTGAAAGCAGTTTCTTAAACTGTCATAGGATGCTTGGATGTTAACACTTTGGGTTATGACTGCAGTGATCCTGCAGGGATATGGGATGTGGGATATGGGAGAATGTTGGGTCATCTTTTAGGTGGGTTTTCAGCTTTTGGTTTTATTTTGCTGTTTTTTCTAGCACACCTCTGTATGTTGGCTATTATATATTAAAGCCAAAGAGGTATTTTCTTCATAACACCCGAGCTGGTTGAAAAAGGCTTCTCCTCTTACACATTATTCAACCAACATTTACTGATCTTCTATTGTATGCCTGTGCAAAGGCAAATAAAACTAAGTCTTTGCCCTCAGGTGCTGGAAGTCAGGGGTGGGGGCAGGGCATGAGAGAGTGGGCCAATGCAATACAGCTCTGAGGTGGCCTTTTCAGGACAGGCAGGCAGTACTTAGCCAGGTGAAGGGGGTGGTGGAAGGTTGTTTGTTTTAATATAGACTTTATTTTTTTTTAGAGCAGTTTTAGGTTCACAGCAAAATTGAGTGTAAGGTACAGAGATTTCCCGAATACCTCCGACCCCACATACATTAACCTCTCCCACTATCGACATCCCCCATCAGACTGGTGCATTTGTTACAACCAATGAAACTACATGTGCATTTTATGGGTTTGGACAAATGTATAATAACATATATCTATCATTATAGTATCATGCACAGTATTTTCACGGCCCGAAAAGTCCTCTGTATTCTGCCTATTCATCCCTTCCCTCTACACTCTAAACCCCAGCCCTTGGCAACCACCAACCCTTTCACTGTCTCCATAATGTTTATCTTTTCCAGAATAGCCTATATAGTTGGAATCATACAGTGTGTGGTCTTTTCAGATTGGCTTCTTAGTGATATGCTTTTAAGGTTCCTCCTTTTCTTTTCATGGTTTGATAACTCATTTCTTTGTAGCGCTGAATAATATTCAGTTGCCAGGAAGAACCACAGTTTATTTATCCATTCACCTACTAAAGGACATCCTGGTTGCTTTCAAGTTTTATTTTTTATTTTTTTATTTTTATTGATTTCAGAGAGGAAGGGAGAAGAGAGGGATAGAAACATCAATGATGAGAGAGAATCATTGATTGGCTGCCTCCTGCACACCTCCTACTGGGATCAAGCCCGCAACCCAGGCATGTGCCCTTGACTGGAATCGAACCTGGGATCCTTCAGTCCTGACGCTCTATCCATTGAGCCAAACCAGCTAGGGCTGCTTCCAAGTTTTGGCAGGAATAGGTATTTTAGGGAGATCAAGCAGAACTTGTAAAGGCACAAAGGGATAAGAGCAAGGCCTTTTGTAAGCCTGTGGTGTAGGGGGATGTTGCATAGATAGTACCAGAGAAGACTCATTCTTCACTGTAGAATGGTTCATTGCAAAACCACGTTGTGGGTCATATTATTTTGGTGGCACTTCCACCATAATGTGTCTCCTTGTAGATCTTGCCTGGAAACAGATATAGGAATGCCCTATTTAAGTATGATTCACAAGTTTATTTGGTTAATTTTATAATCTTACTTAAAAACAAAAAATCTTCTATTGGGATGACTTTAAGTCCTGGGTTATATTATGAAAATCAAGTCAAGAGAAATAGTAACTTGTGGGTTTCAGTACAGATTGGCTTTCTTATGACTCAAAGAATTGTGTGGTTTTGGTTTTTGGTGAGAACTCAGTTGTGTATTTTGGATAGGAGCCTGACTTTGGAGGTTGGTGGTGGTGGTGGTACTCCATCCAATTTAGCTGACTGCTGATGAGCCAGCATTCAGAAATAAACTAAATCATAAACGAGCCACTCTGAAAACAAAGTGTACAGCCTCATTAACAGGAAAACAATTCCTGTTTCTGTTCAATACTTTATGAACGAAGTGGTGTATGCACGACAGATGTAATGATGCCTTTAGCACGCCTGTGATCAATCAGATCAATATGTTACTTGAAGAATTTAAAGGCACTTCTTTTCACCCTGACAGACATTATTTCATCTCTTAATGTAACAGACATTGGTTATCTTACGATATTCTTTCTTGAACACACTTCAGTTATTGATGAGCTCCTCCAGTCACAGTACCCCTGAGGAAGTCAGGTCCGCACAGCTTGGAGATGTAACATTTTATTTCATGTGAAGTGCTTTGAGAAGTATAGGTGCGTTAACGCTAGCTATCATACTCTGCTGCCCTTCACCCCTTTTCTCAGGACAAGGAAAGGGCCAATGTATCTCTGTTCTATACTATTAAACTATCAATAAAGCATGTCATAAAGATGTTCAATACTTTGACTCAATTATCCCGAACTTAGAGGGATGAATCCTAAATGAATAATTTTGCAGAAATAAAAAGTTTCCCTGTCCCCTGTAATGCTTAATCGTTATGGTGTTAATTTCATTAGGGGAGGAAACTCAACTAAAACAAAGTATAAGCGATCTAAGTATTTTGAGAAAATCTTATGCTGAGATTAATATAATAGTTGGAATGGTTGCTATGAAGAGTTGATCCTGTGAAAAATCAGAATATGAATTCACCCATTACACAAACATATAAAATGAACAAGCCTATGGGAATAAAACTATGACATTAGAATTTGGAGGGGGTTAGGGAGATGGAACTTTTTGGTGCTGTTCTTTTATGGAAATATTTCTTAATTATTAATCGATGTCTTATCAATGATCTTAAAATTAAAGCTTTGTAGGCTTTTAATCCAAAGAGTGCCACAAAATTTCATATTAGGGCACACTTGAAATGAAACTGTTTCTCTGAGGGCCACTGAAGGCATCATCACATTCAAAGCATATGTATTCCATGTTCTTGGTTTGTGGCTGAGGGTTATGAATACTTGCCCCCTAGTGGCTGAAAGTTGGAAACAGACAATTTTGATTTGATTTTTGGTCGCTATTGCTATTGTCCCTGTTTTTGAAGATGATAACACTTATTGTAAAATTACAGTGCATGTGGAGTGTGACCAAAAATCATAATGCTGTCATTCCCTCCCATCCTCAACCTGCCTTTATAGCTCTCAGCTATTTGTAAGGTAATGAGGGCAGAGCAGCATGGGAGCTGGGAGCCTGGGCTTTGCAATGGCAAGAACTGGGTAATCTGAGGTTCTGCCACTCACCAGCTGGGTGACCTTGGGCACATTCATCACCCTGCTTTCCTCACCTCCTGAATGGGGATACTAAGAGTGTTACTTCATAGTGTTTTTTTCGGATTATGAAATACTTCTGGGAATGTGTAACGCAGCTTGGGTGTATGGCATGCAAAGTGCTACTATCTTTTCTATTTTTCCAGTACTGATTCTGGTGCTATGGGCGTTGGTCCTGGTGCTGAGAATGAACAAAGACATATAGGAAAAATGGGCCTTTAAGGGGATTTTCAACTGCTGACAGAGATATGTCCCATGCAAGAATAGTAAAAATATATAGTAAGTAAAGACTAAAGGGGGAGCCCTGGCCAGTTTGGCTCAGTGGATAGAGCGAAGGCCTGTAGACTGAAGGGTCCCGGATTCGATTCCAGTCAAGGGCACATGCCCGGGTTGTGGGTTTGATCCCCAGAAGGGGGCGTGCAGGAGGCAGCTAATAGATGATTCTCTCTCATCATTGATGTTTCTCTCTATCCCTCTCCTTTCCTCTCTGAAATCAATAAGAATATATATTTTAAAAAAGACTAAAGGTGCGATAAAACTATATCATTGCTTCAGAAACCAAATTTTTTAATGTTTTATGTCTGCATTATTGGGATACAACTAATAATTGATAATGACTTATGTAATAATTGGCAGCATCTTTTTATTTTTAATGGTATATAAAATAATGATGTATCTTACAACTGATGGCATCTCAGAATCTATGAAATATGGTAGTAATACGTAACATTTTAAAACAATATTTACCGTGGACCACGTAAAGGGTGGAATAGGTGATAAGCTTTATCAAACATAATCTTGAGGAGAAGTTCTAATTTGGAAAATGGGAAAACCAGTGAAGAAATCAGTGAATTTTAAGGCAGTGAGGATATAAAGGACTCCCAAGGATAGTGGATTTGGATAAGCCCCAAGAAGAGGAGTAGGGATTCCAGGAAGAGAGATGCTGTCAGTGGGACATCCTGGGTGGAGAAATTGTGCTGTGGTATAGTTATCTGTGTGGCCACTCTGGCTACTCATTCCTTCTTAGAACCTCTCCCACCATTACTACTCCTTTAAAAAGAGGAACTTGCACAGCTTTCCCTTCGTCTGCTTTCTTCTCATCCATTTAGCTTTTGAATCTTAATTGCTTAAAGCAGGGTCTCTCACCCTCTGCAACACTGACATTTTGGGCAGGATAATTCTTTGTGCTTTGCTGTGCATTGTGGGATATTTAGTTAGCATCATCCCTGGACTCTAGGTACCAGACGCTAGAAGTACCTCCCAGTTGTGACAACCAAAAGTATCAATGTAGACATTGCCAAATGTCGCCAGGTGAGAACCATTCACTTAAAGAAAAAAGCATACCTGCCATTTCATTTTTTTTTTGGTCCTGTGTGTGTGTGTGTGTGTGTGTAGGAAGAACATTAACAGACTTTAGGATTTTTTTTTAAAAAACAACTCTTCTGTCTTGCTATGAAGCCTTGCCAGTGGGCCACGATGATGCCACTGTGTGTAACAAGCATCGCTCACTTACGATTAATACTGAAGTGTGATGGGGGTAGGCGATTGGTGTCTGGGAACATACTTTCTTTGGTTTTATTATTATTATTTAAAAAATCTTTGTTGTTGAAAGATGTACTCTTTCCCCCCATATTGACCTCTTCCAGCACCCCCCCGCCCCCATACTCCAGGCCTTCATCATAATATTGTCTGTGTCCATGGGTTATGCATATATGCATATAAGTTCTTTGGTTAATCTCTTCTCACCCATCCACCCCTGCCTTCCCTCTGAGATTGCTTTATATTTTGAAATGTTTTTAATTTAGAAAAGAGTTGCAAAGATGGTACAGAATGCCCCTGTATATCTTCCTCTAATGTTGGCATCTTCCATAACCATAACACATTTATCAAAATTAAGATCTTAGTATTGATTAATACAATACTGTTAACTAAATTATAGACTTTATTTGTATTTTCTCAGTTTTTCCACTAACCTCCTTTTTCTGTTCCAGGGCCCAATACAGGATTGCTCCTTGCGTTTAGAGTGAACAGTTTTGTTGTTTTGTTCAGTTTTGTTGGTGTTTGTGTTTTTTAATGGAAAGAGTGTAATGTATTCCTGCAAAACTGCTGATTCTCAGATGATAACATCGAGCAGAACTTTCTAAGGAGGGACCTACCGTATTAACACTGACTGAGCTAAAAAGTTTCCTTATTTTTGCTTAAAATAGAGTGAAATCAACACTCTCTAAGGCAGCGGTTCTCAACCTGTGGGTCGCGACCCCTTTGGGGGTCGAACGACCCTTTCACAGGGGTCGCCTAAGACCACTGGAAAACACATATATAATTACATATTGTTTTTGTGATTAATCACTATGCTTTAATTATGTTCAATTTGTAACAATGAAATTGGGGGTCACCACAACATGAGGAACTGTATTAAAGGGTCGCGCGGCATTAGGAAGGTTGAGAACCACTGCTCTAAGGCAAAAGCAGCTATCACACAGTACATTTTCTAAATCTCTGAAAAAAATCGCCTAAAGATAGCTTTTGTCTTGATTCTCAGTCTAAGCCATCCTCATTTCATAGTTTTTCTATAAATGTTAAATGCTAATGCAGGGAACCAAAGTTGCCGTCCCTCCTTGCCATTCACATTTAGGGCAAGCTAAACGGTTCTTGGCCAACGCCACCTGACACACACAACACGAACCCGAAGTGACATGGCAAAGCTGTAAGCTATTGAACCTGGTCAATGTGAGTTGTAAGTAATTGCAGTTCCTCCTTAGTCTCATTTGCTGCTCCACCATTTCTCATTATATGTTCCCTTAAAGTCAACCTGATTCAGGAGCAGATCAATACTAGGGAAACCCTTTTTGTCTTCTTTTAGGGCATAAAATGTAAAAGATGCTTAAGTCAATATTCCTTTTAATAATGTGTCTTACAGAAATGCCCGGGTCCCCCCTTCTTGTTATGTAATTAATTGAGCTGCCTGCCACCCACAAGGTATAGCCATTCTCTCCCATAATTCTCCTTTGGCCTAATTGCCATTCTGTTTTCAGTTCTATTTGTCTTTAGATATTTCTTTCTTCCCCAATATTGTTGGGCATGCTTTGTACTTAGTTTTATCTTTCTGTGCTTTTGCTTCTAAATGTCAGCATAATTTTTCTGCCTTATAATATTGGAGATGTTATAACCATCCATCAGCCCAATAGAAGAGCAGAAAAGATTAGATATCATTTATCTGTATTGGTTGTTCATTGTAATGACCCAGTGGACAACATGAACAGATAATCTGTTGCTTTGATGGAAACTAATTATTCTTAAGCATGACAGCATCGAAATAGCTTTTGTGACATTGTTTTTAAAAATGATGGCTACCTAGTCATTATGAGGGCAAGCAGAGGTTCAGTCATGCTCTCTGATGATTTTCCTATATAAGCAACACAATAGTTTGGATCTTTCATTACTGCTTTACAGAAAAAAATTGAACTAAAATTTAAGAACTTTAAAACTGACATTCAATATAAGGACTCTCCAATAAACATTTCTTAATGTGACATAATTTACTGTTTCCCACAGAAAAGTATAATTAGGAGATAACTTTTGCTAAGAGGATTAATATAGCTTGATTTTTATTTTGCTGCTGGTGATTGTACTAACCATGGGGTTTGGAGAATAAAGTAACCAAGAATTTTTTAAAAATTCATTTTTGATGGAATTTCCTGAGTTAAAAGCATGATTCTATGATTAATTCTTAAAATAATATAATTTATCTGCAAAAATCAGAGAGGATGTTATATTTTATGTATCTTCATAAAAAACACAGTATACTGTTATTATTATTATTATTATTACTATTATTATTTAATCCTCACCCAAGGATATTTTTCCATTGATTTTAGAGAGAGTGGAAGAGAGAGGAAAAGATAGAGAGAAACATCAATGTGAGAGAAACACATTGATTGATTGCCTCCTGCACACACCTGAACAGGGCCCTGGCAGGGGAGGAGCCTGCAACCCAGGTACATGCCCTTGATTGGAATCGAGCCCAGTACCCTTTGGTCGCTCTTTCCACTGAGCCAAACTGGCTAGGGCTGTATCTCTATTTTTAAACACTGTTCTAAAATGTTTTGGAAGCTTAATCAATATTGTAAGAGAGAATTTGTATTTACTGACACCACTAATAAAATCAAGTTTTATATATTATTATTGGCCCCTGGCAGAGATGCACTTTTGCTACAGTGTGCCTTGGTTTGAGAACAGGGGCACATAAGTAATTTCACATGTCAAATGTTTCTCTTTGTTGCCATAGATTTTGCTAAAGCTTTAAGCCTTGAAATGCTTTAGATGATGATAGAATAGCTAATCTAGTAAAATACATTAAACAAGGTTATAATTATACAATTAACACTAAAATTATTGCTACAAAACATATGAACAATGCCGAAGTAGGTAGACTAAAAAATAAAAGTGTCCTTCTACCTTCTAAGTACTATGGTTTCCTCAATCTTATTCCCTTCCTCAGGGGATTGCTAACGATTTGGTGCATATCTTTCCAGGCTTTGCCCCCATGCTGTATGTACAAGTATGTACACACGCACACACACACCTCTGTGGATTGTGTTATGGATATTCCACAGATTGTTCTGCAACTTGTTTTTTTTTTTCACTTAAAATGTTTTGAGTATCTTTTCACATGTTTATCTGGCTCTTTTTAAAAAACTGGGCATGCCTATTTTGAACGATTGTATTGTTCTATGAAATAATGGTGGTGCTTTCATATCACCCTCTATTTTAGGAAGTCTCCTTCCGACACAGATAAACCGGAGGAAAACCTCAAATTGAGCCTCCCTTGGTTACATGGCTGGCTTGGATTGACTCCATCTGAGCAGATCCAGAAAGGAAACTCATCCCGTGGTTACAGAGGATGCGAGCTGCAGATTCAGTACAAGTCACCTCTCTGGACTTCACGTTCCTCATTTGAAAACAGGAACTGGGGTGGATTGGGCCAAATATGGTCCTGTCCCTGTCCAAACCTTACAGGCTCTATTTCTGTTTTGTGAGCTAAACATTGCATTATAACAGGAGGCAATTCTTCTGGGGTTAGTTATGACTGTGTGCTAGTGACGGACATCCAACATTTTAAGTGTGAACACTCAGGCCTATTTCTACGCATAGTGAGCATATGCGTTAGTCCTTGAAAATGCTGCTTGAAATGGGCCCTTTTGTCACCAAGGTATAATAAGAGAGAGAGAGAGAGAGAGAGAGAGAGAGAGAGAGAGAGAGAGAGAGAGAGAGAGAGAGAGAGAGAGAGAGAGAGACTGCTATTCTTGTAGCCACCTAGGAAAGCTGCATGGGAAGACAACTTATTATAATCCTCTAAAGGTGATTCAAAATGTACCCTCAACCATCACTTGAAAACTGCAGTTAACTTTAGAACCTCTACACTGTACAGATAATGCTTATCAACAGGTGCGCTTTTATCGCATTTACTTTTAGAATGATGGGTTCGAAAACCATAAAAATAATAATGCTAGCGGCTAACATTAATGAGCACTTACTATGTGTCAGGCATTGTTGTAAGCACTTTAGAAGTCACTCACAACAACCCTATAAAAACGGCCTGCAGATGGGAAAACTGTGACTCAGAAAGCATAATAATTTGTCTAAAAGCACAGACTTGCAACATTTTGATGCAAGTGGGAGGCAAATGCCTGCTTAAGGGAAGAAAGTGAGGAGCTAACTGAGTAGTTATATAGTTATAAAGCAACTAAAACTTTAACCTGAAGTCAGGTGACAGACCTGGCCGAACTGCAGAACTGCAGATGGGAAATGTCTGTGCCTTTCCCTTCTTAGGATGTTGTGAGGCGTCTTGACTTGAAAGTGATCCCCTGTTTCTCGGGCCCACTCATGGCGCTGTCTATTGTAGTCACTCCCTTCAAAAATATATATCAACAAAGCGATTCCTTATATTCTCTTTGCAGCTACAGGTCATTCACGCTGACTTTTGCAAAGCTCCTGCCCTGGTAGACAAGCCCCGGTGTTGGAATCTGCAAAGTTGATGATTAGTTGAAGCAGTCTGGACCGCAGCCACGGGACATCTTGTAACACAATCAAGCACTACATCATGCCTGGTGACAGGAGTTTTCCCGCTACGTTCCCATCAGGAGCGAGGAGCCAGGGGACAGCTCAGCAGCTAATTAGACAAGGCAACATACAAGGCTAGTACATGCCAGCTTCAATAGGCTGCAGTGGTGAGTCTGTCAGACGGCTCTGTCTTGTCCTCTGTGCTTTATACCCATTACTGTACCTGGTTGAACATTAACACTCGGAAATCTGCTGAGTCTCTCCAATAGCCTGGCCCATGCAGAGAAGGAGCTGAAAAAGAACTGTATGTCTTTAAGGTAGCTAGCTCCATGCTTCATTATCCCGAAAAGCATCAATCTTTAACTCATTGTTAAAGAAGCATCTCAAGATGTGGAAATGAGGAGAGGATGGGTGGAAATGCAGTGTATGGACTTTTCAGTGTCTCTACCACAATTTCCTTCCTTTCCTGTGATGTTTGTTTTGAAAAAAAGTCAAAGACTCAAAAAAAAAAAAAAAAGAAGAAGAAGAAGAAGAAGAAAAAAAGGTTTCCCTGTTGAGACAAAAGCCAAGAAATGGCAAGTGTTTCTTTCCCTCTAGCTTCCATGTCTCCTAAAAGACTAAGGTTAAAAAAAAAGTCTTAGCTGTGTATATGGGTTTTTTTTTAAAAAAACAAATTGTCAAAATATGAAAGCAGATACTCCAAGAAGTTTGTAAGCAAGTTTTTGGAATTTAAAGACAATATAAAAAAGTATTTAAACACGCAGCAGCTGCAGAAACAGCAACAACAGCAGAGCGAAATCTTTTATATCAAGTTGGGGTATAGTCTTGACCAGGTAAGCAATTAACCCTACACTATATGTCAGTCTTAAAGATGTCAATGACGTGTGTGTTTTCATGAGAAAATCTCAAACCAGTCTCTACTAGCTGTGGTAGAAGAAGCAGCAGATGGCGAAACTGGAAGGTGACTCATGGAGTCGTCTCGTTCCATCCTGTCACTTCACAGATAAGAAAATCAGATCCCAGAGTGGACATGCTCATTGCCATTGCTCTTTCCTGCCAGGGTCTTACCACATTTTTTTTTTTACACCATGTTGTCAGCTATAGAAATTCCAGGGTAGAACCTCTTTTCATACGCTGAGATACGTGGGGGGCCAAATCCACCCTAGAATCTTGAGGGCTGGAAACAATGACTGTGAAGAATGACTCCTGCCTTCCACTTAGGGCCTGCCAATAGGAAATACCAAATTGTGTATTTCTGATAGTGAGGTGCTGTTATTTTCTGTTTCTGAGTAATTTCAGGGGGAAAAAGTGTCCACAGAGGTGTCATGAGGTGTTGGGTTAATTTGTATACTGCTTTTCTGTGTAGCACCGTGGACACTGCTAATCACAGAGCAAGGATCAATGTAATTAATAGGAAGCCCTGACTCCCTGCTAAGTGAACCCAAATTTAAAAATAATAATACCATGGTAGTGTGTTGTCTCTGGAGCTATGGGATATGCCATCCTACCATTTGAGAGTAGAGACCAAAATCTGTGAGTAGGACTGACAAAGGGTAGGCTTCTTTTTGCTCATTTGTAACTTGGTGAATAAATTCTGCAGTCCCATGAGAGTGTTGTTAGAATAGCGAATAGCTAATAACAAAAACCACATGGAATGTGGAAATTAGAGGCTTGGGTCCTAGACCAGTTTCCTGATTTCTGTTGTTTGACCTTTCTCAAACATCGAATCTCTTTGGGCCCAGTTCCTTCAGATGTAAAAGGAGTGGGTTAAAGTAAGCTTATGTCTAAGGGTATTTCGATGTCTAATGATGACTCATCCTCTGATTTTAATAGTTTCAATATAAATTTCTGCTGTGAAATATTCTTTGCTCTCACAGTTTAGTTGGCTTGTTCCTGTGTGTCTGGGGTTCAGCTCAATGTGGGCCAATTGGCACTGCTCGGTCTCATGCCCACAGAAGTGATCCCTCACAGGAATAGAATTTTTTTTTTTTTTTAATAGAAAATGCTCTTTTCAGGCAGGAGACTGTATATAGAAAAGGGCACAGCAATTATCATAATTGAGAGAAAATGTCTCAAAATACTTGTCCTACTAAGCATTAATCTCATATAGGAAGCTTGGAGGTAAACAAATACTATCTTTGCTGATCCCGAAGTTTTGTGCTGGGATTGGATTTAGCCAAAAGCGAGGGTTGGGAGTGGAGAGTTGTGCATTGATGAAGGCTGAGTGGGTGAGGTGCAGATTCCTGGGAAGTAAAAGCTAAGGAGCCAATCTAACCATGATCTCAAGACCTGAAGGCAAAAGGTGCACACAGGTTTTTTGTTTTACTAATTTGTTTGTTTTTTAGCCCACACAATGGTACTTGGAACAGTGTTTCTTAAAAAAACAAAAACAACAATAACAACAAAAACAGACTAAGTTGCCAACATGGGAAAGTACAGATTTCTGGCTTCTCTTGAAACATCAGGCAGTTTGGCACCTGGGCCCTGAATTCCAGCATGCCAGCAATGGCCTGGAGGGGCGCAGGGGCCACGCTGTTAGGTGCTATGTTTTGCTTCTGTTTTCCACAGTCCCACTGCCAATATGGAGGCTTAGTGTCAGTTGCCATTTTCCATTGCCCTTGGAATGTTATTTTTCATGTTGTAGAGTTAAGGTTAAAAAAGAAAAAAATCAATTTCTGCCCTAGCCGGTTTGGCTCAGTGGATAGAGCATCGGCCCTTAGACTGAAGTGTCCCAGGTTTGATTCCGGTCAAGGTCCCTTGGTTGCAGGTTCCCCTGCCCTGGTCGGGGTGCATGCAGGAGGCAACCAATCGATGTGTCTCTCTCACATCAATGTTTCTCTCTGTCTCTCCCTCTCCTGTCCACTCTCTCTAAAAATCAATGGAAAAATATCCTCTGATGAGGATTAACAACAACAAAAAATCAATTTATTATATCCACATCACCATTACAAGTGAGCAAATAAAGCAAGATTGAATAGGAAGCGTGTTTCTTACACCCAGCCTGCTTCACATCTTGATTTTATATGCCTTTCTCTTGAAAATAACTGAATTTTGATGCCCTGTCCTAACTTAAGTTTTGTCCTTGATTTAATGGGTAAAGCAAAAAACAAAAAAACAACAAAAAAAAATCTAGCTAAACTAGAGAAGCATGAAGTGTAAACTATTAGCCTAAGTGCTCTCTCTATCCCATTATATGTTCAAGTTGATTGTGATTCCAGTTTGAAGCAACCAGGCTTAGACTTTTGTGGCTCTTCCCTAAATTTGTAGGTGGGGGTTAGGGAAGAGAGTGCAAGGAGGAGATAGGGAAGATGCTGATAGGGGATTAGAGGCTCCTCTTCTGGCCTCTTTTGCCTGGAAGCCAATTCACAAGGATGCCAAGGAATGCCCCTGTGGTGACTTTGCCAGGGCAGCTACTGTCTACAAGTTAGCTTGCTCTAATTATTTGTGGTTCCCAGTTAAACCTGGAAATCTCTCCAGAGAAATACTTTGGGGTTTGAGGTTTGCTGTCTCAAATTCTGAGGGCACTGGGAAAACCTGGAAGACTGCTGCATGGACCTTTACTCATTGCTTCTTAGAGTAGATCCATAGTAGCTGGTCTGGAGCGATTTCTCCCTCCAGAAGAGACACCTTAATGGCAAGTCTAATTAAATATTGAAGTCTGGAGCTCTGTTTTTGTTCTTGCATGACCTCTTTACTCCCATCTTTCATGTTCCTCGATTCTTAAATTAATGAGACTATGAAAATTTCAAAGGAACTACACAAATGTGGCACCATTAAGATGCTAGTATAGACATGAAATTGGATTATGAAATTGGGACCGAAGACAAGTCATAGCACTTCCATTCTAAGTGCAGTTTTTATCTCTTTTATTTTCAGCTGCTCATTTATTCCCCCAGGAGAAAACAAAATCTGGAGACATCGGGGTGAAACTGTTTAATGACTGTAGAAATTGGCTTGTTACTTGGACTCTTGTGCAGACAGGGAAACATAGCTTTTGTGTGTGCGCACGCTGGTGGGAACTGGACGGAGTATTTAGGCAGGAAAAAGTCAAGCTCAAGACTCAGATAAAGACGCCAACAATTCAGTGATCAGCCAGTGCTCAGCCTTCTTTGGTTGGGAAACAACATGAGAACAGTCTTTGTTTTTATATTCCAGTTCATTACTGGTGAGACCTTAGCCAACAAGAAAATGCTGTCAGTACAGCTTCAGAATTCAGACAAAGAATCACGTCAGTTCTTATTTTAGACGAACTGGTTCGGCCATTTCTCCTTCAGAGCAGTAGGGTGGGTTTCCCCTGGTAAGCGTAATTGAAAGGACTTGCTTCCACTTGAAAGATGTGGTAAACATCTGGCAGAGTGAGGAGAGTTTGAAACTATGTAGAAATCTTGGAAGAGACCCGGAGCCAGCGGCATAACTAACTAGATTCAGGGCCAGGGTCATTGGTTTCATGCCTGACTCCTCCATTCATTTGACTTTGACCTTGGATGTGGCTTGGTTGTGTGTTTCCCCTCTGTTGAATTAGAATGATGAGATGATGAGTCACATTTACCACTGGGACAATTAATTGTAAATAACTAAAAAGCACTCTGCAAGCACAGGCTTCTACAGGGGCCCCATTATGCTAAAAAAGCTGGGAAAATTTTGCAAGTGTACAAATTTCAAGGAAGTTAACAATCAACTACAGAGTTTGCTATGTAAGGAAACATGTTCTTCCATAATTCCAGGATAACTGCAAGCTTTTATTATTAAAGGCACTCCGTGATGGCATAAGGAGTGCAGAAACAGTAGGTAAGATTAAACATATTAAGGGATTTTCATGTATTGATTCATTCACACAACATATATTTATTGAGTTCTTTCTATGATTAACTACATACAGTCCTTGCCCTTATGAAACTCACTGTGTAATTGAAGATTCAGAAAAGAAAATGGTCTCCTAGTGATATGGGCAAATAACCTGTTGTGCCTCAATTTTTATGTTTGAAAATTAAGGATCCTACTCACTAGGATTAAAAGAGTATTTCACACAAAGTACTTAGCACAGTGCCTGAGAACAATGAGATACTATGGTACTAGACAGTATCTTTATTGCAAGTATTTATATATTTATTATTATTTTATATTTATCTCAGAGAGAAAGGGAGAGGGAAAGAGAGATAGAAACACCAATGATGAGAGAGAATCATTGATTGGCTGCCTCCTGAACACCTCCCACTGGGGACTGAGCCAGCAACCAAGGCATGGGCCCTTGTCTGGAATTGAACCCAGGGACCTTCAGTCCACAGGCCGATACTCTATCCACTGAGCCAAAGCAGCGAAGGCAGTATTTATATATTTTTTTAAAAATCTAGATGTTTGTATAATGGATCATTGGAGGAATTTATTGTTAATTGTTAGAAGACTCCCATAGATAGAGGTATGGAAAAAAAAGAATTAGAAAAAAAGAATTAAAAAAAAGAATTAGACATTTCAATAACCTTCACACACAATTACACAATCATAGCATCATACACAGTGCCCAAAGGGGCATCATGGCAGGCTTCAAAATGGAAATAGAAGAAAGGAGAGTTGGATTCTAATCTTGGCTCTGCTACAATTTATCAGTGAAATCTTGGGAGCCTCACAATTTTATGAGCTTCAGCTTCTTCATCTATAAAATGGCCTGGTGGTTATGCTTATATTTGTGGACTATTCTAATTTTAAATTTGCTGGTTCTTTGTAATAAATACTGAACCTTAGTACTCAACAAAAAACAGTGATAGTGCTAATTTCTTTTAGGTGGGGACTAAGACATGGGCCTATGCTAATAAACATCACTTGTATGTATAGGAGAGAATAATAGTATAAATGAGGAAAAATATTCTAGAATAGACTTATTCCTTGATAGAAAGTTTAATATGTCTGTGTGTGTACATGTGTGTGCATATTCACACATATATAATCAGTGAGGCAGGTTACCATGGATAGTGTTGCTTACAAAAATTGGTAATGAGACCATTGGTTAAGAATATGTCCAGCTCAGCTGGCGTGACTCAGAAGTTGAGCGTCAACCCAAGAACCATGAGGTCACAGGTCCATTCCCGGTCAGGGCAGATGCCCAGGTTGTGGGCTCAATCCCCCGTGGGGGACATGCAGGAGGAAGCCAATTGATGATTCTCTCTTATCATTGATGTTTCAATCTCTCTTTCCCTCTTCCTTTCTCTCTGAAATATATATATATATATATATATATATATATATATATATATATATATATAATATGTCCAAGCATAGTGGTAAGTATGCATAGAATCCTTAAGTCTCTGGAGCCAACCTTTTTAAAAAAGACAAGGTCCCATGCAGTTCTTGGGTAAGATTGACCCGAGGTCCTCACAGTGCAGTACCTGGGCCAGAAACATCAGCATCACTGGGGAACTTGTTAGAAATGCAAATTATGAGGCTACATCTGGACCTATTAAATGAGAAGCTCTGAGTGCGGGGCCCAGCAATCTCTTGAGACTCACAGAATAATCTCTTGTCCAGGTAAGTGGTAAAAACCTGAAGAGCAGCAAGAGAAAAATAAGTTTGGGATTAATTCATTCATTCATGTATTTATTACGCATCTGTTATGTGTAAAGCTCTCTGCTTAATTCTGCAGAGAGATACCAACATATAGATACCAATATATACTCTGAAATAAAATGAGGCAATGTCATGGTTGACAACATAGGAGCCTAGTGGGGAAAGAAAAGATTGTCAAAGTTAAAATATTAAAGAGATGGCCCCTCCTCTTCCTCCAACCAGTGATAAAAACCTGGACATACCGTCTCCAATCTCTGGATCACAGTTTCTTCTGCTGAACCAGACTCAGGAATTCTCATCCAGGAATTAGAAGGTGGTGGGCATATCAGAATCATCCAGGAGGTTTAGTTCAAAAGAAAGCTTCTACCCCATCTTGTCTTTGAGAAAACCTTATATCCTTCCCATGAGCTGGGTAGGGAAAACACAAAGAGAAAACAAAAGACAGCTGCCCTAGGTGCCTTTGAAGTGACTTTGACCAGGATCAAGTACAACTTCGCAAAGCAAACTGGGTAGAAAATTACAGGTGAAGAATTTTAAAAGTTAGGTGGAGTGACCTGGGGAATGAGGCCATTTACAGACTGAATATAAGCCTCATAGTTATCAACCATGGCGAAGTAGCCCCTCAGGGACTCTGGCTTAATGGTTAATATGAATGAGACCTGAATACTCGCAGAGTTTTTCTTCTAAGGATCTGATCTCCATTGTCTCCTTTGCTCTCTTGGCCTCTCCGTGAGATAGGCGTGGGTGGGTGCTATTTCCCCATCTCATTCTTAAACAAGAGCACCAGGAAAACCAGCACCTTTGATCGTAGCAAGCTCAAGCAGTCAACAAATATTTATTAAGTATCTGACATCGTTTTCTGGCATCCTTTTTTTTTTGAAGGTATGTGTAGGGATGTCACTTCATTTGGTCCAAGAAAAACCCAATGAATTAAGAGCAAGTTAAGCCTCCTTAGGTTGTGTAGTATCACGGCAAGGGGTAGTCTGAATACAGGCTCACATACTTTTTCTGCTAAGCCCAGTTTACCACCATGACTCATTCTTGCTTTTCAAGGCAGCTCACCCTGCAGCCTGCGAGTGCCTGGCTGTGAGGTTGGAGTGTGGTAAGGTGAGACCTCCATTAACCAGGAAAGGTGGTTAATTAATGTTTTCTCATTAACCGGAGTTTAATCAGAAAAAAAGTTACAATGATGTTGTTTAAATAAGTAAATAAAAAACCTCAGAACAAGAAAAGAGTGCCAATGGTTTTGGAACAGGGGGCAGGAGAGCTTTGTTCTAGCCCTGCTTCTGCTGTCTAGTGACGTTATGATGTTTGACATCACTTCAACGCTTTTGGCCTCAACTTTCTCATCTGTAAAATGAGAAGGTAATTCCAAGTGGTCCTTATGGCTCCTCGGAGTGTTCTTTTGAGGTTCTGTACTTTTTCTCTGATGGTCAGGGACATTGCTATCCCTATGTTAGTTCATATCCAGGCCAGCAGCGATTGATGGAGAAACGGAAGGAGAATGGGTCAATATGCTCTTGGAATAAGAAAAAAACATAGTGTGACTTTTTTGGGGGAAAATTGGTATCAGCTTATTTGAATATATTTTAATGCTTAATATATTTCACTATATTTGGTATAGGTTCACTTGGGTATATTTGTGAATACATACATATTTAATATATTTGTAAGCCTAGTAAGCCAACAGGTGATTTTAATTTTGCTCTTTGTTGTTTATTTGCTATAACTACATGTTGAATATATATTGCTTATATAATAATAAGAGGAGTTATAAAAAATGAACATTGTAAAAATGGAGTCACAGAGGTTAAAAGCTGAAAACGTTCATAGGTCTCGTGCAGTCCATTCATTTTCAGATTAAGAAACCGAGGACCAGAGAGATAAATGACCTACCTGCTCCACCTCCCTGACCTTGTCAGACACAGTATTGGGGATACCCACAAAGTGTCCTGTTTCTTAGCCCAGTACTTCTTTTGCTATTCCATACTTTCATTGTGTTTTTCTACTTTCTTCTAAAAAAATAAAACGAAATAAAAAAGGAAACAAGCAACAATTATAATTGGGTATTCTTGTTATTTAGATTCTATTGGTCAAGCCCTGGTAAATGTCGTGGCTTAGCCAGCAGAGATGCCCTGCTCTTTGGGGATGATCTATTGGAATCCAGGCTTCCACCAAAGTTCATCTGTACTGTGTGGCCAGGGTGGCTGCCATGCTGTGCGTCTTTGCTCTGCCCTGCACATTGTAGCAGTTTTTAACATAAGACACACTCAAGTAGTGGGGTAAGAGATCAACTAAAGGACTTGTATGCATGCATATAAGCATAACCAATGGACATAAGACACTGGGGGATAGGGGAGGCTGGGGGACTATCTAGGGCGGGGGGATAAAATGGACACATATGTAATACCCTTTGTAATACTTTAAGCAATAAAAAAAAAAAAGACACACTCAAGATCACAACAAAGATCATTAGCAATACGTTTAGGAGACTAAACAGGGCAAAGGAACAAGGAGAAAAGATACATGGGAGCCCAGGAGGAGAAGAGAGTGACACCCTAGGTTGGGTACTCCTGTGATGTTAGTGCACAGGCTGCTCATTTATAGTTAGCAGTGCCTGTGTGTGGAAACTCAGCACTCTCTTCATATTGGCCTCATTAATTGTCTCTTCCTTGATTCTGGTGACTTCAGAAAAACAGAGACTTACTTTTGTCAGTTTGGAGTTAACTCATTTGTATAAACAATCTAATTGTGTTATTATCTAGTGTCTTCTAGATAATGAATGACAAGTCAATGTTCTACAGAATGACAGATGTTTGCAGGTGGATATGATGGGGACTGTCTCTATATAGAAACCAAGTTGGCTGAATACTGCTGGCTTAGATTGTGAACAGGGTGCCTAAAACACAAGCCTACTTTTTCCTAATCATATGTAATTTCTACAAATAAATATTTCTTATGCTTTACATCTGCATGGAAAATTGCCTCCTACACAAGCCACACCTTCCAGCCAGGTCCAAACCTCTCACCACCAATGTTATCATTATACTTGGGATTCCAGCTGCCTTTGGTTATGAGGATTTCATGCAAATATGAACCAAAGGGAGCAAAACATAAAACGCTGCCATTTTTTCCCCTTCCCAATTTCCCCACGTTAAATAACAGTTTATTCTGCAGGCTTTCAAATCACTCCCACAAAATTGGCAATCCAATACAATTGACACATTCATGCTAATCCACTCAGAAGTAAATACACTGTGGTAAGCACCGTGATATTTGCAAAGACCATAGCTCCCCAATTATGGCAGAATTAAGTTGGGATATAATGAGGGAGGGCCAAGTGTGATTCAGCGTGGAGGGAAGCAGCCTTACCATTGTGTCTACTCCTCAAGTGGAAACTTTCTATGCATTTGAGAACTTAAAAGCATGGTTCACTTTGACTGTTGCTTTAAATAAAAGCATTGCGCCACGTTTTCTTGTTTTCCACCTAAGAATGAGCAAAATGCCCCTAAGAGGTGCTGGGTTCAGGATTTTCCTGGACTTAGCCAATACTAGGACATGCTCAAGCCCTCTCAGGAATGTTTGTGTCACGGAACCACAACCTATTGGTTCAGCATTTGTTGGATGTTCATGGAAAGAGAAGGGAAGTTAGTCTGTTTAGCAAAGCTGGGTTTGAGTCCTGGATTTACCCTCTTACTAGTCACCACCCCAGGAAGAACCAATTCAGCACTGTGAAAGTTACTGGAGTTTTTACATGTATTGTCGCCTTACGTGGATCCTGTGAGGCAATGAAGGCACCAGTTAGTCATTCCCGGGTCAGAGATGAGGAAGCCAAGGCTCAGGAAGGTTGTTAGTTGCATGTTATCTCATAGCAGCCGCTTTCCTCAGCAGCAATCAAGCGCAGGCAGAGGTCTAGAGAAGGTAGGTGCTTCCCCGGGCATCACACAGCAAGTCGGATGCTGGCAAGAGCACAATGAGTCTGGAATTTCCAGCCCATTGCTTAGGTCACTGGACCATGCCGTCTCAGTGTGTCCAGCCTGGCCTGGGAGGTGAGCCACCTCGCATTTCGTCCCCTAGGCCAGGAAACTGCTCCTGAGTCCCGATTGGGTCAAAGGGAGCACAATGACCATAGACAGGTAGTTGGGAGAGGAAATAAAATACTAATGATGTTCTTTGCAGTTTCAAGAGCCTCTCTCGTCCCTATAAATGGATGGCTTGGACAGACGACTCTGTAGTTGTAATAAATAAAGACTTGCCACCACTTTAATCTCTGATCCCGGTCCACCCACAGGCTTCAGGAAAATGCCTGGCTGAGCAGACAGCCTCACAGATTTCAGTCTGTGTCCATCCGGAGGCGTGGGCCCTCTGGGAGAAGGCCGAGTCTGCTCCTACATTGCTCCTAGATGACAGTCTGGAATTAGGGCTTTGCCTAGAGAGCATTAGACGCCAAACACCACAGTGATGACACAAGAGGAATTTTTTTCTCTCTTTCACTGGACACTTGAGTATAACCAAGTACATTTTATTGAGCACATACTATGTATAGGACCAAAGTCAAATATCTAACAAGTGCTAATAATCAGTGCTAATATCAGCAAAATGTTATAGTATGCTGGACCTTCTCTCAATACAGATGACAATTATTAAAAAGTTAAATCAGTGGGGAAAGAAATCTATTTTTAAAATATATTTTTATTGATTTCAGAGAGGAAGGAAGAGGGAGGGAGAGATAGAAACATCAATGATGAGAGAGAATCATTAACTGGCTGTTTCCTGCATGCCCCACACTGGGGATGGAGCCCGCAACCCAGGCATGTGTCTTGACCAAGAATCAAACCATGACCTCCTGGTTCATGGGTAGATGCTCAATTACTGAGCTGCACCAGCCGGGCAAGAAATCTATCTTTGGCAGATAGGGAGAGAAGAGAATGAAAGCGTTGTGGAAAATAGTTATTGATGTTATACTTGTTAAAAGCAGCATTTATAAATTTGAACTCCCTTGGTTTAGGAACAAAAGGTACATTTTGTGCAATTTGGTTTGTTTATAAATGGTCATGTTTTGTGTGTTCCTGGATATGAAACCCAAAAATAAAATATCCAGAAAGATGTGTCACAAAGAGCTTTTCCAAGAAAAGTCATTAGAAATAAACATCTTTTTTTTCTGATTTATTTTCCTATTTTACTCTAATAATTTATAAATGTATTTAATTTAATTTAATTTATTTTTTGGTAGTTACTAATTCACTGTAGCAAAGATTGCTATAAGTAAAAAAATATGATTTTAGGAAAAACAAACAGAAAACAACAAAACACACACACATACACACATACAAAACAAACAAATCCCCACTAAGATTTCTCCAAATCCATCAAATTAAAGCTATCTCATGTTAATTCTTTTATTTTTCTGTACTTCGATTTAAGTATTATTTAGCTATGACTTAGTAATTTCTATGGTGTTTTCCTCCAATAAATTAGTTCTTATTTGACCATATTTATTGCCTTTAGTTGCCTTCAGGGGGACCTCTGTCCTCAGTTGATTTTAAACCTCCCATCTCCCCAAGGAGCCCAGTGGGTGGTGGGGTGGAAGCCTTGTGCTTTTCTGTCTTCAGCAAACACACCTGTGGTGCACAGGAGTGTCCCAGTGTCTCTCAGGCGTCCCTCAGGGCTGTGGAAGCATGTGGAGGAGGAGAGGAACTGGAACTCTGTACTAGGATAAGTTTAAACATTTGGTTTCTGCTGTTCATTGATGAATGATGTCCAATGTTTGACTTGTCTGTTGGGTGGATAATGAGAAGTAGGAGATAATGAAAGAGAAAATAATCCTATATAATAAAACCCTAATATGCAAATTGACCAAATGGCAGAATGATGGGTCGCTATGATGCGCACTGACTACCAGGAGGCAAATGCTCAACACAGGGGGTACACTGCTCAGTCAGAAGCTGGTATCATGGTTGGTGAGCACAGCAGCAGTGGCAGGAGCCTGCGGCAGCGCTAAGGACATCCCCCGAGGGTTCCCGGACTGTGAGAGGGTGCAGGCCAGGCTGAGGGGCCCCCCTGCCCCCCAGTGCATGAATGTTGTGCATCGGGGCTCTAGTTTAAATATAAAAGAAAAAATAAGAAAACTAAAGCTGTCACATTTTACTGAATTAAAAACGTTGAATCATGTGTGCATGTATTTTATCCCTCTCTGTGTCTGCTCACTTTTCATTTAATATTAAGTAAGCATTTACTATTATGGGTCATGTCCAAGGCTTTATACTGGGGACTCAGAAATAAATGACAGTCTTTGCAGTATCTGAGCCTGGCATTTCTCACACAGTATTTCACTTAATTTTTTTCAATAATGCCCTAAGGTACAAATCTTCACCCTCTTTTCAGAGAAGTGAATGGTTTTGGAAGTTTAAGCCACCTGCTCAAGGACAGATAGTGGCTTACTAGTGTCTGAGAACTCCACTTGGGAAGGATTTTGAAGATTCCATATATAAGACCTGGTCCTGGTCTAGCAAAAGAAACCAAAAATTAAGTCATTTGACAGATATTTGCTGAGTACCTACAAGGTACAAACATTGTTCTAGGTGTGATACTGGGGATTGAGCCCACAACCCTGGCAGGCGCCCTGACTGGAGAATCTAACCAGAGAACTCAGTGCATGGGATGAGGCTCAACCAACTGAGCCACGCTGGCCAGGGTAATACAGAAAATCTTGATATATGATGGTATAGCCAGTGAAACACTTTCTGTTGATATAAGTCAATATGGAAAGAGGTCCCCGAGACAAGACAGAATTGACAAATATCAAAGAGTGTTGTGTATGCAGAAGAGGGGTGTCTGTTGAGGTTATAGGACCAATGGAAAGACGTGCATGAAACTCTTGTGAATTGAAAGTTTTCTATGTTTTGTAGAAAAACAACAACTGGTGAAGGTGAAGGTGATCATGATGAGAAAGAAGATGGTATTAATGATGCCTGAGAGATAATGAGTCTGACCAGTAATTGCTCTCTTCATTTGAGCATGAAAGGTCTGAAAACTGATGGTACCTGAAGGGCATTAAGCTGACTGCAAACCAATATTTCATTTAGTACATTTTTTTTCATGTTAATAAACTTTGGCTAGTAGGAGTCCTTGGGGCAGGGAGTACATATCCCGAATAGAAATATTGAAAAATTAGAGAAACATTCTTATTGCTAATGACTTGGTCAACTGAGATTGGGTAATCGGCCTCATTTCTGTTTGTTATTAGGCATAACATGTTTTATTCCTTCGTGTGGAAAATACGAGCTTTTGATATCACTGCTTAGTATAATTGACTCTTCTGAGCCCTGTTTGAACTTAGTGATTCATCATTTTTCAAATTAGTAGGGACACAGATAGGGTAATCTGCGTCTGTAATCAGTAAAACCTTCCGAATGCCTTCCACAATAATGGATTATGCTGTCATTTGTAGCATCTCTTATTTCTGTTATCATCTGCGCCTAGGATGTCAATTTAAGCTTATTAGTTTAATTTTTAAGACATTTCTTCTTACTGCTGACAGCCATAGGAAGCACGTCCACTTGATGCGTGCTTCCTTATTTGTTGAATTTGGCAGAAGTGACCCCCCCCCCCCCCTTGTAAAAGACAAGATACTCAAGTGTCAAGCGTTTACAGGGTCATCCATCTTCTTTGGCCTTCCACCCACTGGGGCTGGACCACATGCACCCCCTGTCCAGGCCCCGTCTCCGCTTTCTCTTTGTCATTATGCTGTTGTCAATTCCGCCATTTATTCAGTGATTAATCATCATTTGGAAGGTTCTGCTGGGAGCCAACAGAAAGGGGAGTATTCCTGCAGGTGGTGTCTCTCTGATTAGTCAAAAGTGATAATGACTTGCTGCTGGGGCTTTGTCCTAAGAAGGGGAATTCTTTTTCTTTTGCGGAAATGCAATTGAATTTTATAAACTGGGAAATAAATTTAATTGTACAAAGAACATTAGAATGGGTCTTTAAAACGTGTTACAAGGAGAAACTCTTTTCCTTACGGCACCTTTAGAATCACAACTTGCTTATAATCTTACCTTTGAATTTTTTAAAAATTCAAAGCATTAAAGATGCACGTTCATGCCAACAGAAGTGCCTAAAAGTAACTCCGTGGAAGATGAGATATCTGATGTTTTATCAGCAATTACTTTCACTGAAGTAATATGCTTAATATTTTTACCTTTGAGAGCCACAAAGATGGATGATGGTATTTAACTTGATGCAGTATTACTCTTTTTTTCTCTTTTATATTATTTATTTAGAAAATAATATCTCTGACAATGAAGGTATTGGCTATATGGTTTACTAGTAAATATGACTGCTTTCATTAAAAAAGGAGTGAGCAAGATGGGTACCCTGGAAGATTTCCCAAGGAGTCTCAGGCTCCACAGAACGGGGGTACCTTGGTGGTGGTGGTGAAGTCCACCCAGAGAAGTAAGTGTGTTTCGGGTGGTGGAGGGAAGAAAGGAACCAGGGAGGGTGCGGAGGAGAAGGGAATGTCAGCCTGCTTCCAGCCTGACCAGCCTCTCCACCAGTTGTTACCTATGTGCTTCCTCAGTGAGCAAGCAGGGTTTCCAGAGAGAGTATGAGTGTGTGTGTACGTGAACTTTTTCACTGCTCAGTTGATCAATGTGAGAAGGATGAGTGGCTCAGAGAGAATTACTCATTTCAGTCTTACTCCTTTGGGCAAATTCAGAGATCCTGGAGGCTGCCCTGGATTTATTTATCATATTCATCCTCCCTTAATGGGAAGTCTCTCTCAATTGACATGTGGATAAAAGAGACTAAACATGTCAAGGTTCCAGAACCAAATCCTGGTGACTGGTACTTACTTTTAGTAGTCAATTATCTCATTCACCCCACCCTTCCTCCTCTCTGCCAAATTTTGCTGGTGACTCAAGATTTTCCTCGGATCTTTGCTTTCTTGGTCTGAGTCTGAGTGTGGTAATCTCTGAAGGATCCGCATATAGGTAGCCACTGGAAACTCAACGCTGGTGTGTGTGTGTGTGTGTGTGTGTGTGTGTGTGTGTGTGTAAAGTGGGAAAGGGGTCCCTCCCTACAGGACAGCTGCCTCTTGGGCTGGGAGGGAGGTTGGGTTGGAACTGAGGTGATTTGCAATTCATAGCCTCAGCCAGTCACTCCTTGACAGGCAAGTTTCCCCAGGACTGGGAGCAGCTGTTGCCTGACAGGGAGATGGGCTAGATAGAGTGATAGCTGAGCTGCCTGCCTGGGAGATGGCTGGGAGTCCTGTGGCGGAGGAAGGGCTCTTGCAGAAGACAGGTTGAGAGTAAGAGATCCAGGTGGATGTGTGAGGGGCCTGGGCAAAAGAGCAAAACACTGAATACAAACCTCCAGATCTTCAAGTCCCTCCTTCTCCCCTCCCCAGTCTAACACGGTTCTTGGAGTCTTACATCCTCAGGGGTAAGAGACTGAAGACAGCTTCAGTGTAATCTGTCCCAGGGGGAGATAGCTTTTGAGTGAACACCATGACCTACAGACTTGGTTCCCAAAGTGTGGTCCCTGGACCAGCAGAGTTAGCATCACTTGAAACTTGTTAGAAATGCAAATTCTTGGGCCCTACCACAGACCTACTGAAGCAGAAACTCTGGGGCCTTGACACCCGCTATATAGTTTAACAAGCCCTACAGATGTTTCTAAACATGCTAAAGTTTGAGAATCACTGACCTAGAGTGAAACAAGCTATGACTCAATGATTTAAGGCAAAAGGGCACACTAAGGAGAACAGGGTCTTATGAGCCCTCTTATTACTCCTCCCGTGAGATGACCTTCTCTACCTATAACTAAGGACATCCCACCCATGGGTCCCAAGCTGCCGAATGCAAGAGACTGAAAATAGCACTTACCATTAACTAGCGGAGTATTTCAACTTTGGCTTGGGAATTGTTGAAAAACTTGCGCAGATGTGGCTTTCCCTTCTTTTTTCTAGTACTCAGGTTAGTTCTCCTAGAGTTGAACCATTGCCCTTTGGTGAGTGACTCTCCAAGGTCTGGGTGAAGGAGAAAGGGGATCTGCATTTATTAAGATCTGGCAAGCACATTGTGCTAATAAAGAGCATTAGGGCCCTAACCGGTTTGGCTCAGTGGATAGAGCATCGGCCTGTGAACCAAAAGGTCCCAGGTTCGATTCCAGTCAAAGGCATGTACCTTGGCTGCGGGCACATCCCCAGTAGGAGGTGTGCAGGAGGCAGCTGGTTAATGTTTCTCTCTCATTGATGTTTCTAACTCTCTATCCCTTTCCCTTCCTCTCTGTAAAAAACCAATAAAATATATATATATTTTTAAAAAGAGCATTAGGTATAGGAAATATCCCAGTGGTTAGCAAACTCTATCTCCAGCTCAGCCTCCTGCCTGAGGTGGACATTTGATGGGAGAGAATAGTACCTTCAGAAAGTTAGCAATGTGTCCAAAGCTGTGATCAGTACATAGCAGTAGGTTCCTTGGTGGATTCTTATTGAATTGAAACCTGCTTGACTTCACCTCCAGAGCCTGTTTGTTACTCTTCATTCATACATTTCTCTTAACCTTCTTGAACCCGATTTTAATTTTGGTTTAGGCTTTTGCAGTAACAAGTTCCAGATGAGGTAATGAATTGACTATCTACAGTGTAAAGGAATGTGTCCCTTTATTTATCCTGAAACGACCTCTTCCAAGTTTCAAGAGTTGCTTATCTGAAATCTTAACTTGTAGGTTAGGGTGTTGATGCTTCCGACTTTGTCTGAGATAGTCTCTGTGATTGTGCAACGAAGCGTCAGTAGTACTGATAGCACTGCCACACCACACCAGGTGAGAAACTCCAAGGGGAGGAATACCATCTGAATCCATGCCAGGGTCTAGCTCGCTTGTGCTAGAGTTGGTGGCCTACAGTGTGGTTTAGAAATTCACAAAGGTCCAACCACATTCCTCCTGAATTGGTGCCTTATACTCTATCTGGAAACTCATTTCTTTAGGTAAAACATTTTCTTTAGTATTTTCTCCTACTAGATTAAACTTTCATGAAGTCAAGGAGAAAGGCTTCATCATTTTTTGTTGGCCCCTACCACCTGTCATAGAGCTCGAAATAATTGGCTTGCCCTAACGCTTAGTGCATGCGTGTGTACATGTTCTTAGAGAAGGGTAATAAGCTATTTCCTTACATCTTAGTTTGAATGGGATGTGAGGGTGAAGTTGGCTTTACATTTGGAGACAAAAAAGGCATCCTCTTTGCCTTTATGAAAGTTAAATCTAGTAGAACATATTTATAAAGGAGTTGTTTCACCCAGAGAAATGTGTTTCCACTGGTAGAAGTTTAGGCACTTTTGATCTGGCCAGATAGGATTCACCTTCCTCTCACTCCTCTGTGTGGTTTCTAGAAGGGATCTGATCTTAGAGAAAAAGTCTTATCCATTCACCGAAAGCCAGGAAGAGCAGGACAGCATGAGTACCCTTCTGGGGACTGGGAATAGAAAATAAGGATACATTGAAATAAGAGTGAGTATTTATTGAGCATTTCCTATGTACCTGGAATTCTTTAATGTACTTAATAGCTATCACTTGATTTTCATGATAAACTTATGAAGTAGGAACTCTTACTATCCCCACTTCATAGAAGAGAAAACCAAGGTCAGAAAGGTTAAGTAACTTAGCTAGTAAGTGGAAGAGCTAGAATTCCAATCCAGATAGTCTGATTGCAAAGCCTGGCTCTGAAATAGTATGCTCTACTGATTCCCTGGAGAGGAAAAGGCGCCAGGAAAGCAAAATCAGGGTTGAAGATTACTTACACTTTAAGATTTTTGCCAAGAATGAGCCCAATATTGCATGGGGCAGTGCTTCAGGGAACCAAGACTAGATATTGCCAGGAATTTGGGAAGGAATGGATGAAACAAATGCTTTATGAGAACTGGTCCTAAATGGTTTGGCTCAGTGGATAGAGTGTTAACCTGTGGACTGAAGGGTCCTGGGTTGGATTCCAGTCAAGGGCACATGCCTGGGTTGTGGGCTCAGTCCCCAGTAGAGGGCGTGCATGAGGCAGCAAATCAATGATTCTCCCTCATCATTGATGTTTCTATCTCCGTTTCCATTTCTCTCTGAAATCAATAAAAATATATATATTTTTTTTTTAAAAAAAGAGGAACTGTGCTTTGTCAGGTTGGGGAAAGAAAGGGTTATTTAGAGGGAGATCTAAGTAAGATCTTCCTTGCAGCTCCGGCAGTGGTCCTCCCTTCTCCTGTTCACCTCTCCCTAATAATTTGATCAGTTCTCTGTGGAAAGCACTTAGTTGCTATGGTAATGAGTACTCTATAAATATTAATAGAATAAAGCCAAACAGAGTATCGCCCCATTAATGCAGGGGCTCATGGAATTAGCCTTGAACATCATGGTCTAATGATGTGCTACACAGTCATTTTATTTTAAATCCCGTTGAACGTGTGTGCTAGCGCTGGACCTCATAGTGATGAGCAACAAAGATGTGGAGCAAATGATGTCATGTTGCTTTTGAAGCCCAAACAACCTGTTCTCAAAGGCTGTACATGTCATATATGTTCACTGTTTTGATGTTTTTAGTGGAATTTAATAAAAATAATTGTTATTCTGACTACTTGCTATTATATTTGGTAACTTAACTCATGAGCTTTTAGCATTGAAGAAGTACAGATTCATCCAATTTTGAGCAGGAAAGGATCTTAGTGATTGTTTAGACTGGGCGTCTCAAACCTAAATGCCTGCAGGGTTGAGGCAGGTAAGGGAAATGAGGGAAGCAGGCTGTGCATAAGATAATGGGAATAGTAGGCACGGTGCCATGCTGGGAGCTTGGCATCTCATTCTAGATGCAATGTGTTTGTTTACTCATGTTCCTTCCACCTTAGGATTTTAAGGTGATACAAGGAAATATAATTAAAGAATAACGAATAGGATGTGGGGAAAACAATGATAATAAAAACAAAATTAAGGATAAGGTTCATGAACATAATGATTTTAAAGCTCTCTGTGGTTGCTAGATGTGTGTCATGAGTTTCTGAGCTTCCTAGCAGCCAATGTAAAGAAAGGAACATGAACCAAATATTCAGGAGAAGCCCAGAGTACTTTTAGTTCTGCAGCTCAAAGAGGCTGTATGGACTCCCTTGTTTAAACTCTGTCCTTCTTTCCTTTTCTCCTGGTTCTCCTCTCATTTCTCTAATAATGCCTCCTGTGTTGCTTTTGTGAACATCTTTCCCTCACTGATCCCTTTGGCCCTCTACCCTATGTTCATCCTAGCCCACGTACACGCGGCAGGCAAATGTCGACCACGTATACCTTTGTCCCCAGTTCAGAGTTCTCTTTTAACTTTCAGGTTTATATTTCCAATTCCAGCTCCCCAGCATCGTTCTCATCATAGATGTCCCTCATGTCATCATATCCCCAAACTGAATTTATCCTCTTCCTCTACCTTAATCCTAACCCCTTTTACTCTTATACTGGCTCCTCCTGTTTTCCTTGTCTAGCACATTACACTGCCAGCTCTTCGCCACCAGGCTGCCCTCAACAGAAACCTAGCATTCATGTGTGAGCCTTTCCTTCTCTCATTCCATATGCAGTTGAGAAGGCGTATTAGTCTTATATCTTTGATATCACTCAAAGCTCCAGAGCCCACATCTAAAGCACAGGATGCCCGTCCTTCCAGCCAGGCCTTTCATGACCACCTTTCTTCTAAAAAAATAGTCCTTCCAAGAGTCTGATCTAAAAGCCTGAGGTAATACCAGATGCCCTTCTCCTTGGTGTCTCTGAACTCCATTTTTTATCTCCCCGGTATCCTGCGCCAATCCTTTATCCTGTTTAGCCCCTCAGCCTCTTCTCTGCTGTTTTCTGCTCAGCTCTCTGCCTCTGAGCCCAGGCAGCAAATGCCTCAAGGGGAAGAGTGGCCCAAACACAAGGCTCATCCTTCCTCCTCTTTGCTTCCTTTCAGTCTGTAATCCTGGTCCCTTATAGCCTGAATGACTTGGTGGCCATGAACCTCAATTTCTGTCCCCTGTTCCCACAAGACTATCAAAACCTCCACTCAGCAACTCTCTTTCTGTGGGCTCTTTGCTTGGCTCTCAGCCTCTCTGCCCAAGCTGTGCCAATAGGCAAATCAGCACATCCCTAGAGGAGGGGAAAGGTAGAAGTTGGGCTTATCTCAAAAGTGTCCCTTTTCTCTGGGACCTTGGTCCCTGTGGTCCTTGCTGTCTTCATTGCTAGCCAATGCCTTCAAAAGAGTTGTTTGATTTTCTTTTTCATTTATTATCCAGCTTTTCTAATTATTCTTGGTTGGGAGGGTTTCTCTGCTCAATTGATCTTTGCTTATGGAAAAGCGTATTAAAACTCAAGGAAGGCAACTAGGCTCATTCAACAACAACATTAACAATGTACCGAGAGTTACTGCTTCCTTCCAAGAGCATTAATCTCTTGGGGTCTTTGTGAGACTAAATGTCTTTTATAATTTATGACACCACTGCACACAAATTTAAGAGGAGTTTATGGGGGGGGGAATTCTCATCCGTAATTACTTAATTAACTAGCTAACTAACTGACTAACATCAACAATTAGCATTTGTTGAGCACTTACTATGTGCCAGAAACTGTTTTTAAGAATTCTGCACATACCATTTCATTTATTCCCCACAACTTTGAGAAATGGGTTCTTCTACAATTCTTCTTTTTCAGATGACAAAACTAATACACAGAGATATTTAATGATTCCATCCTTCATAAATGAAAAAGCCAGAGTTTTAACACAAAAAGTCTGACTACAAGGTCCTTGTTCCTAACCACTATACTATTTGCTTTTTCCTAACCATCAAACTATTACTATTTTTAGTGATGGCAAAAAAAGAGGAATTCTGAAAGTACTTTGAGTTATGACAATGTCTTAGGAATAAGTTCATGAACTCAGTATAGGACGCAATCTTATTATATGCATAAACTCACTTCATTAATTTGTGGTGAATTTACTAGATAGAATCAAACTTATGTTCTGTTATCCATCAAAAGAAACAAAAACAGTCATTGACAACATTCAGGTCTTCTTGGTTTAGTAAAATCATGACTGAGAAAAAATACTGTATTTTTATTTTCTAAGCACATCTGACACATTCTTAATTTTTTTTCTTAATTTTTAAAATTGATTTTAGAGAGTAGAAGGGGAAGAGGGAGAGAGAGAGAGAAACATTGATGTGAGAGAGAAACATTGATCAGTTGCCTCCTGCATGCATCCCCCCCGGAATCAAACCTGCAACCTTTTGGTGAATAGGATGATGCTCCAACCAACTGAACCACACCAGTTGGGGCAACTTACATACATTTGTCACTACTTAGTAGACCAGTACAGTCTTAGGTACTGAGACCATATTTATTTTTTTCAGACACTGTCTCTGAATTATCTAGAATTATCTTAGTTTCAAATATTCTAGTTGATTGTCTTCATTAAAGTCAACCAAAGGGATTGAGAAGTACAGAGTGGTAGTTACAAAATAGTCATGGGGATGTAAAGGACAGGACAGGGAATATAGCCAATAATATTGTCATAACTATATGTGGTGCCAGGTGTGTCAGGTGAATATTGGAAATATTAAGGCAGGGGGGACCACTGTGAAAGTATATGATTGTCTAATCACTATGCTGTACACTTGAAACTAACACAAAATATTATTGAATGTAAGCTGCAATAGAAAAAAATAAGTTAAAAAAAAGTAAACCATATATTCTAATTAGGGTTTCTGATTTTCCATCAGAAAATCTGGTGACCACACTTTTTTTTTATTTTACTGTATTGATTTCAGAGAGGAAGCGAGAGGGAGAGAGAGATAGAAATATCAATGATGAGAGAGATTCAATGGCCGGCTGCCTCCTGCACACCCCCTACTGGGGATCGAGCCCACAACCTGGGCGTGTGCCCTTGACCAGAATTGAACCTGGGACCCTTCAGTCTGTAGGACTACACTCTATCCACTGAGCCACAGCAGCTAGGGCTGGTGACCACACTTTAATCTTTTTTTTTCCTAACTTCTTCCAGAAGAAGACTTTTCTCTATGAGAAACCCACCCCGTTCTTCTCTTCCTATCTAAGTACCTGAAAAGGTATTGCATTTATGGTTGAGTGTTTGACATGTCAGGAATTACAATTGGTACAATATGCAAGTTTTAAATTTTGTCCTGATTCTCTAAGTGGAACTAAGTCATCATACATATTGGATTGGCTTTGTTTATAGAAACTGTTTTTTCAAGGAAACAATTAAGTTTTTTCTCCCATCTTCCATTTTTATAGTTAAAATTATTATATTAGTTATCTATTGCTGTGTATCATATTACCCCAACATTTAGTGGCTTAAAAAATAACAAAATTTATTACCTTATAGATTCTGTGTGTCAGAAATTTGTAAGTGGCTTAGCTCAATGGTTCTGGCTCAAGGTTTCTTATAAGATAAAAGTCAAAATGTTGCTCAGAGCATCTGAAGCCTCACTGGGGTTGGAGGATTAATTCTGAGATGGTTCACAAGTGCTGGCTGTAGGCAAAAGATTTAATTGTGTACCAAGTGGCCCTCTCCATAAAGGTACTAGAGTGCCTTCATGACATAGTGGCTGACTTCCCCCAGAGTGATCTAAGAGAGAGTAAGGCAGGAACTCAAATGTCTTCTATGGATCTAGCTTTAGAAGTCATAAACCTTCATTTGCATAATATCCTGTTAGATATTCACTGTGGGAGTGGACAATACAAGGGCACGAACACCAAAAGGTGAGAATTGATGGAGGCATCTTGGAGACTGGCTTTTATAGTTATTCATTTAACAATTCCTAATTGAGTATTCACTTGTCATTGTGAAGGATAGAAAGAAATACTAAGTATAACCCAGACTTCATAGGTCCTTACAGTCTCAGAAAATATACTAG
This sequence comes from Myotis nattereri, assembly GCF_964212035.1. Classification (NCBI taxonomy): domain Eukaryota; kingdom Metazoa; phylum Chordata; class Mammalia; order Chiroptera; family Vespertilionidae; genus Myotis; species Myotis nattereri. The sequence continues at coordinate 25,072,670 of NC_138088.1, forward strand.
CAGTAAAAGACAATGCATGTTAAATAGTGGTCATTTCAGGCAATGATATTTATTGAGAGGTGACTCTCCTTGGAAACAGTCAATGAAGACTTCAAAGACAGGTATGATCGGTGCTGGGTTGGAAGGATGAATGAGCAATTGGAAAAAAGAAAATTCTTGTTCTTTTTAATTTCCTCTTAGAGCACTGTCCTTCCCAAAACAAAATATCAAACTGTATCAGGTAGGGTTTTTTGGTTCAAGCAAAGATGACAACTATGGCCAACTCAAGAAAGAGAAAGCGAGTTACCAGGAGTTTCTCCCAGGAGCCAAGGATAGATGAATAACAAGGCCTATGAAAAGCAAGTGCCAGAGCAGCCCTGGGGATCATGGCAGCAGGAATGAATAGATAAGTTCTCTAGGATTTGACACCAAATAAATATCCTCCATTGATCTTCCTTCTGAGTGCCCAGAAGAGAGTCTGATTGGTCCAGCTTGTGTCATGTGGCTACTTCATTGAGGAGATAAGAGGGCCTGTGATTAGAAACTCCCAGACTCACAAGGAGTGGAGAGGGGCTAATACCACCCAAAAAGGGATCCTGGGCCTTTTAAAAAAACCCAAATAGTTTTCTATTAAAAAATTGTCTTTGCATTTTTAAGAAAATGGGAGTCTCAATGAGTCTCAAACACTCTCCTATTTATTTTTATGTTGGGGTTGATGCTCATGGCAGAGGGAAAATAGCAGAACAATTGCCTTGGGCACTAAATTTTCCCCAAAGAGGCATCCAATTCATCTTGTATTTCTGGTGTGTTTGAGTTTGTAATTAATTTGCCTAAAATGTTTACAGAATGCTGTTCTCTGGAAATGAGCAGTTATCCTCTTCTGCTCAGAAGCAATACGGCATCCTGAATTTCCCAATAATTTTTTTCATGGTATTTCCCAATTTTTTTCCCCATGGTACTTACCATAGTTTGTAATTATTATTCATTATTATTATCTATAATGATTAGCCTATTTATTTACTTATTTGAAATATCTGTCTGCACCATTAAACCAAAATCTTTACTATTACTTATTATAAAGCAAGGTTTTGAAACCTTAGCACTACTGACATTTGGGAATGGTCCATTTTTTGTTTGGGGGACTATTCTATGCATTGCAGGATGTTTAGCAGCATCCTTGGCTTCTTACTAGATGCCAATTGTGACAACCAAAGAAACATCTCCAGATACCCCTTGGGGGGATAAAACCGTCCCTAGTTGAGAACCATTCATGTATATATAATCTATACTAATAAAAGGGTAATATGCTAGTTAGACCAGACATCTTCCAGATGTCCTTTCAGACAAAGGCAGGGGCCAAGGGAGAGGCAGTTAGGGATGATCAGGTCTGGCAGGGGAGCAGTGAGGGGAATCAGGCCAGCAGGGGAGAGCAGTTAGGGGGATCAGGCAGGCAGGGGAGAGCAGTTAGGGGGATCAGGCCAGCAGGGGAGAGCAGTTAGGGGGATCAGGCAGGCAGGCAGAGTGGTTAGGGGTGATCAGGCAGGCAGGCAGGTGAGCGGTTAGGAGCCAGCGGTCCCGGATTGCGAGAGGAATGTCCAACTGCCAGTTTAGGCCCCATCTCTGTAGGATCGGGCCTAACTGGCAGTCAGTCATTCCCTGAGGGGTTCTGGATTGGAGAGGGTGCAGGCTGTGCATGGGCCTCTAGTTCATGTACTAAGTAATGCATGCATGAATGAAAGAATTAACAGTCTCACTCTGGAATGTGATGGGATTTCACCAAATCCTTGAATCCTTGGGATTTTCCAGTCCTTGAACAAATGTGTGTCCCTTTATGTATTCAGATTCATTCATTCTTTCATCTCTTTGCTCACAAAACATTTATTGAGGACCTGTTATGGAAAGAGGTCAGGGTGCTGTAGATTGTTTACACTCGGCAAAGCTCAGGGGGCCTGTGCTGGGCATTAAATGGTTAAGGGTGAACAAAATATGAATTACTTTCAGCTTATTATGATCCAGGGAGTATGGTAGTCCAAACAGCACATTTTGGATCAAGCTTATGCTGCCTGCAATGCTTTCCTGGTTCTTCCCTGCTTTTCTGTGTCTTAACATCCTTCACACCCAGTTTGGATTCACCTTCTCCTGTGCAGAGAGAATCCAGATCTATTTGGCCTTTGCTACCTATCATACTGATGGTGTTTTAGAAATCTTATAAATACGTCTGGACTCCTTAAATGAATGTTTTAAAGAAGCCTATTAGACTAGAAAAATCCTTAGGTATAAATGCAGTTCTAACCTGACTTCTGCCACCAGTCTAGCTTCGTGACCTGGCAGGTTGTCTAATTGCTGAGCCTCATCTATGAAATGGAAATGGTTTGCCCTGGCGGGTGGTTCGATTGATTGGAGTATTGTCCCGTACACCAAAAGGTTGTGGGTTCGATTCCCAGGCAGGATACACATCTACGTTACAGGTTTGATCCCTGATTGGGGCATGTGTGCGAGGCAACTGATCAATGTTTCTCTCTCACATCGATCTCCCCCCCCCCCTCTCTCTCTCTCTCTTCCTTCCCCCCTCCCTCCTTCCCTGCCTCCCTTCCTCACTCTCTAAAACTCAATAAAAACTTATCCTTGGGTGAGGATTAAAAAAAAGGAATGGTTTTACCTGCTGTACAACTTACCTTAAAAGGATATTGAGGATGATATTGAAGATATTAAGTGAAATAATGGGTATAAGTATATTTGGTTAATTTAAAAACACTATACAAGGTAACACATAGTCATTATCAGCATTAAGAATAATATAACAGCCCTAGATGGTTTGGCTCACTGGATAGAGCATTGGCCTGCGGACTGAAGGTTCGATTCCAGTGAAGGGCATGTACCTTGGTTGCAGGCACATCCCCAGGAGGTGTGCAGGAGGAAGCTGATCGATGCTTCCTCTCTCATCGATGTTTTTAACTCTCTATCCCTCTCCCTTCCTCTCTGTAAAAAATCAATAAAATATATATTTTTTAAAAATAATAATATAACAAAATCCTTTAGTCAGGGACTGCATTTTATAAGCCTTTGTATCTCTGGAACCTATTATAAGGCTGCATATATAGTAGGGAGCTCCACAAATGATAGCTGGTGATGCTAATATGGTGTCTTGTGAAGTGTGGATCTCATTCATTATATAAATTTGTTATCTGTGATTATATACTAGCCAATAAATAGTTGTAGAGCCAAATTGAATTTCAGATAATCACCCAAGAAGTCTATATTATTGCTCATACATATGTATGTTGACACCTTCTGAAGTTATGAGTTGTACATATTTCATATGAAACATATTTTAAGAACCTAATGGTGTCTTATGGATTTTTATTGAGAACTTTAAAGAATATTTTATTTTATACAGAAACACATTAAATAAGGTAGAAATTCTGGTAATATTTCACTCTGAAGTATATTAAGATTAAAAGTAATGTATTTCAGCACTTGGATAGATTCATTTTCTTTTTTTGGTTTATTATAAAAGAAAGTGACAAATCCTCCCGAATATAGTAAGAGATTAATCTATCTAAAATACTCATCTTCCCCAGCTATTCCCTGAGTTTTAAAATTTGTTTTAACCAGTGTATAAAGGCAATTGACTAAAATTTGTTCTTGCAAAACTCACCGTTGGTTTTGCCTTCCTGATACTGGCCCATTTTGTGGTAATGCTAAAATTGAACACCATAGTAACAAATTTGTTTTACTAAAAATATTGAGATAATACAAATAAGACATTAAGCAAACCCTTGCATTAGCTGAGTTGACCTTTCTGAAAAATAAACACTAAGGAAATATTTTAAGGGAGTTCTTTTTTTTCTCCTTCTCAACTTAGGGTTCACTTCCAGTCAAATATTACTTTTGTTTACAAAGAATTAGGTTAATACCTGTTAAATGTGGCAGTAAAGTTTTATTATATATAATTAAGTTGTAAAACTAAATGGACTTTATGGGTATAATTACCAATACAAGATTTTATATTTTTTTAATGAGAAATAACTGACTAGTTTAAGGTACTAAATACTATACTAGCTATAGAGCTTTAAAAACATATTTAGTTTGTTTTTCTAAAATGGGAAATTCAGAATGAGGTTTTTTAAAAGTCCATTAGAAAAGAGTGATATGTACTGTATTTAATTAATACAGCACTGAATTTTTTCTCTATATAAATTCAGATTGATGTGGGCCAAGCATAGTGCTAGCTTCTTCCTCGTATGTGGTCACTTAACCTTCAAACAACCCATGAAGGTATCTTCATTAGAGAGAAGAAAAATCTAAGATTCTTTAGGGTGAAGGAACACCCTAAAGCCACAGCCACAAAGTTTACAAAGCGCTAAAGTGCCCAGCCAGCGTGGCTCAGTGGTTGAGCATTGACCTATGAACCAGGGGGTCATGGTTCAATTCCCAGTCAGGCCATATGCCCAGGTTGCGGGCTCGATCCCCAGAGTGGGGCATGCAGGAGGCAGCTGATCAAAGATTCTCTCTCTTCATTGATGTTTCTATCTCTCTCACTCTTTTCCTTCCTCTCTGAAATCAATAAAAATATATTAAAAAATAAATCAAAGGTGCTAAAGCTGGGTTACAAACCCAGATTTTCTTAATGTGAATTTGGTATTCTCACCAGTACATGTACTCAGGATGATGTGAACTCCAGTGCTGTATGGTAGCATTCAAACCATTCCCAAGTCTAGTGTGCTAAGATCTGTTGACCTCACACAGGATCAGCAGACACAATTATAACCTCTAAACTTCTATAAAATTTCCCTGAAGTTGACAAAATAACCATTACTCATAGTACGCCTATTTAAAAATGTTCATTGGCTACTATTTTATTTCAAGATGGTGGGCTGAATTTGAGATTTTTATTGGTCAAAATTGGTGAGTTTTTTCCTACATTATCATGCAGAAGAAAAGTAAATAATGCTCAGGGATTGAGTTGCAGGCCAAACCTCACTTATTCAATCACTAGAAGCCTGGTGCACGAATTCGTGCACTGGTGGGGTCCAGCAGGCCTGCCTTGATGGGGCCATTGGGGGCAACCTGGCTGGGGTGAGGGGCCATGGGCAGGGCCAGCCCAGGTGAGGGGCTGTGGGCAGTTTGCTGGCTGGCCCCACCCCCATCGGGGTGAGGGTGCCCGCTTTGGGAGGGGCCAGCTGGGGCAAGGGGCCGCAGGCGTTCCAGTTATTCCGCCATTCGATCAATTTGCATATTACCCTTTTATTATATAGGATTATTTCATTCACTCACATGCTTCTGTTTCCAAATGTAAATCCACCTGGTTCTGTCAAAAGACCAATTTAAAAAGAAGCACTTCCATGAAACTAAATCTATTGCATGAGAAGAAATGGGTGGAAATTTTTTTAAAGTAACAACACCTTGGTAAAACTGGCTAAGTCTGCAATATAGAACATGCTGGGAGCTCTTAGACAGGGTTTGGGAAGGGCAGGGGATAGTTAGGATGGAATGATTGGCCAGCTTTGGGAGGACATCATAATTTCAAACCCAAGAGGAGTGGCAAAATCTAGTCCAATCCAACAGGAATTAGACCCAAGGGATCAAATCCAGAGATCAGAACTATGATAGAACTTATCGACCAAAGCAAGTCTCAGCATCAGTGGGTGTTCCAGTGCAATTAGGAAGGTTATGGTGGATATTATTAACTGCTTATCCAACATCTATTCTGTCTTTCTTACAAATGGTGACAGAAACTGATAGTCGTCTCTAATATGGATTTCCCCATCTTCCAGAATTAGAATTCCCAAATATTAGCTGGCCACCCAAAACTTATTTCTCAGACTTCTTTTCAGCTTCTAGGTGTGGCCATGTGACTAATGGGATGCAAGCAAAGTGATATATGGAACTTTCAGGAAGTATCTTTAACATTTCCAAGCTTTCTTGCTTTTAGATAATTAGATTATAGATGTGAAGGCTGGAATAGGACCAGACTTTATAAACTATGAAGTATGTTATGGACTGAATATTTGTGTCGTCCCCCGCCCCCGCAAATTCATATGCTGAAGCCCTCCCACAATGTGATGGTATTAGGAGGTGGGGCCTTTGGAAGGTAATCAGGTTTAGATGACCTCACACATGTGGGGCCCCATCATGGGATTCGTGTCCTTATAAGAAGAAGAGGAGAAACCAGAGCTCTTTTTGTTCACACATTAAGAGGAGATCATGTGAGCACACAGTGAGAAGGTGGCCGTCTGCAAACCAGGAAGAGTCCTCACTAAGAAACAAATCTGCTAGCACAGGGATCTTGGACTTCCCAGCTTCCAGAAGTCTGAGAAACAAATGTTGTTTAAGACACCCAGTCATTGGGATTTTGTCATAGCAGCCCAAACTGGTTAAGACAAAATAGAAGAACCATGATGACGATAGTAGAACTACAAGGTTAAAGGAACCTGAGACCCTGATAATTGGGGAACCACCCAACCAATCCTGGACTGCCTATGTTAAGCTGAACTTAATTCTAACTGATAAGCTAATAGAATTCCTATATTATTGGGGGTGGCAATGTATTCAACAATAAAATTCTGTTTCCCAGCCTCTCTTGAAGCTATATAGGGTAATGTGTCTAACCTCTGGCCATTGAAATAGAGTGAAAATTATGACAGAATTATGGAAATTTTCCTTAAAAAAGGAATAGGCAGCTGAGGAAAGTCCCTGTGTCTTCCCTCTTCCTCCCTTCCGACTGCTAGAAATGTGGGTGTGGTGGATGCCGCTATTGCAGATCATGAGAGTCCTTTAGCTACAGAATAATAGAAGTTTTCCTCCTGTCTTTTCCAAAGTTCCTGATGACTTTTATCAGGTTTGGACCACCTGCTTTTGGACTTCTTTTACACAAAGAAACCTTTTGCTCTTAAATCTCTTTATTCCAGTTTTCTATTAGGTACAGCCAAATCTAATCCTATCTGATAGAGAGGCATATTAGAGTTAACAAGCAGGTATAGGAAACATAGGTCAGCCCTAGAGACCTGGGTCATGGGGCCTGTGTCTCATCTAGTTGGGAAATTGGAGTGGAAGTAGCAACTTTCTGGCAATAACCTGGTTGACGAGTCCGATTCAATGTTAGATCTCTAGCCAATGTATGGGTGTGGATCCTCTGGGCCCTGCTCATTGGTGGGTAGCAGTAGCTAATGTGCTGCCCGACCAGGTACTCACTGTGCTGGGCACAGCTGGGCCTGCAAGGGTCAGGCTTTTAGTGCCTGACATGAGCTGGGCAGAGGCGGAAGCAGGCAGGGGCTGACATAGCCTATGCCTCTTTTAGACACTGTTAAGGCAGAGCCCATGTGCTGAACTCCTCTCTCAGCGCTGTAAGCAGCTGGATGACTCTCTCTAACATCCAGGCTTGTGAGACTCAGCTTTGCTCCTCTCTGTGTCATGTGTGGGCCAGCTGCATCCCTGCTGGTCCTCATTTCTCTTGCATTGAGCTCATTTACTCTCTGGGGATTAATTTGACTGTGAATACTCTGGACTCCAAAGTGTGGGAAAACTGGAGACACAAACAACAGAAGCGTTAGTGCTGCAGGGGCAGAGAGCAGCATCTTTCCTTTGGTTAGCATCGCGTAAGACCTGGCGTGTGGTTTTGTGCTGGTGACATTTCCTAGTCAGAGACACTTCTAGGCAATGACTCAAGGAGGCAGCCTGCTGCTGAGCAAGGAGAAGGCAGGTCTGAATGTTGGAGTTCAGAGAACCCTGGGCTCATGTGAAAACTACCGACCTGGAGCTTTTACTGTCAAAGAGGTAAGGGGGGGTAGAAACACGCTGTAAAATATAAAGTGTCCTGCAAATTATTTTAATTGTATTAATGGAGAGAATAACCACAAAATCACCATCTTGCCCACTGTTACTGAGACCTTTCAACATGCTTGGAGATAACAGGGTGCCTTCTCATTAATTTCTCCCCATTAAGGCTGCTCTTGGGATTTATTTTAACCAGAATTCATGTAGATTATACCAATTGGGGAAATAAGAACATTTCCACTGCCTCAGAACTGATTTCTTCCCAAGATGACCTGTTCATAATACTACTGCAAGCCTGAATGACAGCTCACTATACCTTCAAAATTAACCACGCTAATAATGGGATATACTAATTTTGCATGATACATATTGATCTTGTATCTCATACACATGTTAATCATGTACCCGTTTACTATTATTTACCCCATTTCCAAAAGTGTGTTCTGTTAATAGGTGTTAGATAAGAAATGGTGGTAAAATAATTTTGGGAAATGTAAGCATAATTGAGCTGGAAAGTTGTTATTGGTATGTCTGCGGGGAGGGAACTCTTTGACATGCACATCCCGAAGTAAGGATTTTCATTGCCTCCTCTCTACCCCAGGAATTTGATGGGGTAGGTTTGCATGTTTATATTTTCTCTGCCCTGAATAATCAGAGAACAGGCTTTCTTGTACCTGGGCTTGTCTGTTCAAATGCTTTTTCCTCCTGAGGTGGTTCATCTGGGGGAATGTCACAAAGTCAAAGGAAGAGATGAGATGACTCATGGTGCCCATGGTGGTGCCCTAGCCAGATTGCTTTGGTGTTTTTCTGTGCCTGATATTTTGGTTTTCCATCCTTCCACCTATTCTGGGAGCTACTTTATGTCCTCTCTGTGACTCCCTTCTCTCGGTAGGTCAGGCAGAATTCATCCTGCTGCCTGCAGCCAAAGATATTGACCAAGGCAGAGTTCATGAGTTTCTTTACAGCTGGGCTCTCAGAACCTTTAACAGGCTAGTTTGCATCGTGATTCCCCAAAAGGTGCTCAAAAATGTGGAATTTTCCAAAGTATTTGCTCCAGAAGCTCTGTCTCCTCACCCCCTTCCAAATCTCCCCAACATCTCTTAGGGTTGGCGTTCTGTGGAACATACTAGTGGAAATGCTACCTTAGCAAGTCACTGCTGAGCCAAATCAGAAGAAAATCAGGAGAGTTAATTTAACTAAAAAAGGTGAACATTTTTCTTCCTGCTTTATAATATATCCAGAACCTCATAATAGATTATGTTCCCATCATGGATTCATAGTTAATCCTTCTCGAGAGGACCATCATTGGCTTCACATACGCTGCCTCCTATATATATCCTCTGGGCTGGCAATGAGATCTGGGACTATAGTGGATACTTGTGGAGTATTCTGTAGAAACCAAAATACATCGTATTTTCCCCCGATCCATTACATCTGCTAATGACTTAGGTCAACTGGGTAAGCAATGTGGTCATCCATAATTAATTTTGCTATTTGTTATAGCCAATTATTTTAACCGCTGGATCATTTGTATTTTTATACAATCTGCCGTCTTCCAGGAACATATAAAAGCTTAATGGGTTGTATAATGTGCAATCCCTGATCCATGATTAACACGCTGTTTAATGAGTACAATTTTAAGGAAGCTGAAACTTTAGGTCCCCGGCTTCTTCTACAAAGCCAGGCACTGGAATGAAAAGTTTGCAACAGTAATGGGTTTTGAATGTTTTAAATGGAAGGTTAGACTCACATAAATGAGGCTCTCCTTGCAAGCTGGGCGCATCTCTCTCTCCTCACCAGGCCCTCGGCCACCTTACACAGTATAATGAGATGTTAGTGAACAGGGCAGCACTGGGAACTTGTTACCAATACTGATTTCTGGCTTCCAACTCTAGATATTCCAATTTAGTAGGTCCAGGCTTGGTGAGGCATGAAATTTTCCAACAATTGTACCAGGAAATTTTGACAAGTGGTGATGGTTCACACTTTTGGAAATAGTAGACTAAAAGTTTATTTGAGGTTTATTGAGCGTGGAGGCTATTGGCTTTCCCCGCTGGGGGAGTTGGGGGCCAGGAGATGGTTCAGGGACACCTGAGCGTGGTGTTTCTCTCTGGTTTCTCTTTCTGGAGGAGCATGTGGCTTCACAAAGGCTGAATGTGATTCGAGAACCAGAGGAGCCCAATATTTGTAAACATTTCCTTAACGCGGGCACACAGCTTGCTAGAGGAAATTCATCTGGAGTGGAAAGTTTGTCTGAAATCCTGGATATGGAAGGTTGTAGTGTAGCAAAAACTGGGCTTTCCTGGTTCTGTTAGATTTTATTTCTGTAAATACTGTCTCCAAGATCTGGCTGTGTTCCCCCTTTAGCAGTTTCTTTCTTTCCTTTTTTTAAAAAAAAATATATTTTTATTGATTTCAGAGAGGAAGGAGAGGGAGAGGGAGATAGAAACATCAATGATGAGAGAGAATCATTGATTGGCTGCCTTCTGCACACCTCCCCCCCCCCCCCCCCCGACTGGGGATCGGGCCTTCAACCTGGGCATGTGCCCTTACTGGGAATTGAACCATGACCTCCTGGTTCATGAGTTGACACTCAACCACTGAGCCATGCTGGCTGGGCCTTTTTAGCAGTTTCAAAAGCCGTGAGCAGCTATACTGAGATATGCTTATCTGCTCCTGTCTCTTGGTCTCCATACTTCCAGTAATTTTCTGTATTCTTGGTTAAATACACTGAGCGCTTAATCCATTCTGATAGTCAGGTGGATGTGTGCGCCTGAAATGCGATGGAGTGTAATGGTAGGCTCCAGGTCGTGACCTGTCCCACTGAAGTGCCAGGGGAAAGGTGGTGGTTAGTGATAAGATCATTTATTCAATCCCCTAACAATTTCTGAGTATTTGGCTTTGCTTCTCACTGGTAAATCTGGGCAGTTACTTAACCTTTGCAATGTTCTCAGCTGAAAAGTAACAAAATAATACACTTCCCTTTTAGATTGTTGGTAGGGTTAAATGAGATAAGGCATTTGTGCGTGATTCCAGGCACAAGGAGCTAAAAAACGTTAACTATCTCTCCTCGTCCTTCTCTTTCTCTCTGTCTTCTGACCCTCTTCTCCTACCTGGCCCCTACTCCCTTCTCCAAAGCAACATACAGTTCTAGAATTTCTATTTAGGAAGGAGACTTGGGTCATACAATCAGGTTGAAGGGTGAGGAGGAGTGGGCTAGAAAAACATTTTAAGATTGAGTTTGCCAAGTGCAGTTTCCCTTGGATTACCTGTTAATTTGGGATGACTGAAGAGAGGACATTGCAATATTGTATAATTGCAATAGCCACACGCTGTTTCTTGACACCACCAGGTCCAATGTCAAGGACCTTGGGAGATACAAAGATGATGGAGACACTCACTTTCCTCAAGGAGTATAATCTAGGGAGACATTTGTGGTTTGATTAGCTACTCTGTAAATAAGGCAACTTATATTACTCATGTTAGAACAGAGGTACCCTTGGCCAGGAGAGCATGAAAGAGGAAGCAATTAATTCTTGGACAATGTGTTACCTCTATATTTAGAATCAGAGAAAGGATCTGCCTGTCTGCTAAAAATAACAATATAGTTGTGTGTATATTGCATCAAGTAGATGATTAGGGAGAATATAAGCAAAGGCAATACTGGCTACATCAAAGCATACCCAGAGAATCAGAAAGAAAGTGGTAGCGGAAGGATCTGAAGAGCTTCTTCCCTACAGCAGAGTTCTGATTTCACACACCAACCTTGTTAAGGAAGTTCTGTTCTTTTGCAGAAGTAGTGAAGGTAAAGTTGAGAGATACTAGGGAAAACCAGTGTTTGTCTTTAGTTGTAGGCAATAAATTGTGTGGGAAATGCCAATTTCAAAATTCCTTCTTTCTACATGATTCAATGTGAATAAGACAGAATCATTGTTGTTGACTATCAAATCCATCTCAAAGACTCAAAAATCATTAATGTCCAATAATACTGATTTGTTTTCTGTTAAATCTGAGTCTTGCGGGTTCTATAAGTCTTTCCTTTGGCAGAAAATTCAATAATTTGTTATCACTGAAGGTAAAGTAGTCTCAAAAATGTTTAGTTTGGTTTTGGTGTTATACACCTTTAGTCCATAAAATGCTAGTTGTGTCTCGATAATTCTTTCCTGGAGAATTAATTAAGTTTCTTGTTCCTGAAATTTACAGCATGACTATGTTTTTGTTAGAAGTCTGGTGGGAATTCTCATTTATTTTTGGTCTTCACTTTATGGGAACAGTTTCTATGTTAAACATTGCAGAATGGAGAAGAGAACCAGAGGCCAATAATGCTTCAATAGGACACGTTTTCTAGCTTATTCATTATGCTGAAAATAAGATTGGCAACATCAAAACCCGACAGAAAATTTTTAAATAAAATCTGCTTCCCGGAAGTTTTCATCTTTTAAAAAATGCTGCTTTTCAAATATTAGGCTCATATCTCAAAGTATTCTTTGTTGACCAGCAAATATTGTGTTGTCCAGCAGTGAAAAATACTCACGAGGGAAAGCTCACAGAACACATATGCATGAAATTCTTATGAGAGAATCAGAAGAAATGGCCTCAAAGTACAAATAATAGGATGCAAAGCTTAGTTAGCTTGAAAATATCCCAATTTGGACCCAACATTTGACTGTTTAAAGTTAGGGGACTTTTAAGAATATTGATACAAGAAGCTTCTTTGAGAAAGACCTGGTTGCTGTCAGTTTTGCCCGACTAGGCACACTCGGTCTAACCCAGGTAGGTCCCAGATTTCTGATTTCCTTCTGTCCATGCACTTTGAAATTAGGAGTAGTTTTTGAGAAAATAGCGTATTTGGAAAACAGAAGGGGTTACATCCAGGGAGCTGACGGCACATTTTTAATGTGTTGCAAGTAATAAATGTCGCTAGAGAGACCAGTCCTTGTCACTCATCATACCCCTTTAGTAAAATTCTTCCCCCGAGATTCTGCAGGTTGGCCTGTTTATAGGACATTCCTCCTTGATCTATTGAAGGAGGGGAACCCAGCCAGGACTAGACTGAGCCGATCAGATTCTCTTAAGATTTGAATGAAGGGACCTGGGAGGGTGAGTTGTCCGTGCTGAGCTGAAATGTTTCTCAGCATTTGGGGCTGGGGAAGAGGCATGTGTCCGTATAACATTCTGATGTTATAAGGGAGCTGAGAAGCCACGAGGCCCTGGCTCAAAAAACAGAGTTTGTGATCTCTGGGGCGATGCGGGGGGTCATCTCAGTCTCTGGTTGGCATCACTTCACTTGCTGCTTGTGTGCTCCCCTGAATCCTCACAAACACCCTGCTACAGGTTTGCTGGGGTGACTATGCTTCAGGTCTTTGCAACCACAACAGCCTGACCAGGACAGAAATGAGACCACTAGTGTGGTGACTTCCCCTTTAAAAACACTGTTGTATACCTATTCATGACTTTTGTAGCAGTCAACTGCAGATTGACTATGAAGGTGGGCATGGCCTTTCAAAACAGAAAAAGAAAATTCTCCTCTGTTGGAATTAAAGAGGAGTGGACTCATCAAATGACCTTTGAATATAGCTTGCCAAAAGCCAATCAGGCCATCTGGCTTTACTGAGAAGTGTCAGACCCAGTCCATTGCCACAACGAACCTACAACTCAGTCAGGGAAGGCTGAGAGATTGATGTTTCTCTCTGAAATCAATATTTATATATATATATATTTTTAACTTTCATTGGTGATTAAAGCTTTTTTTGTTGTTTGTTAATCCTCACCCAAGGATATTTTTCCATTGATTTTTTAGGGAGAATGGAAGAGAGAGGGAAAGACAGAGAGAAACATCAAAGTGAGAGAAACACATGGAGCGGTTGTCTCCTGCACATGCCCTGACCAAGGCTCGGGCCAGGGAGGAACCTGCAACCAAGGAACGTGCCCTTGACTGGAATCAAACCTGGGACCCTTTGGTCCACAGGCTGACGCTTTATCCACTTAATAAATCTGAAGTGGAAGTTGTGTGAACAAAACAGATGAAGATCCTTAGCTCTGGGTGAAGTGAAGGAATGGGTCTGGGACCCACCTCTCAAATGCCATGCCCTGCCCTACCTCAGCGGCTTGTCCACAGTACGGAGGTGCTTCCCTGGAAGTTGCTTGAAAATGCAGTTTAGGAAGTAGGAGTCATCACAGAGTCGGGGCTGGTGGGTGAACAGGTGTACAGCTTCACTGGAAGCTTGCTCCTGGGTGAACCCGAATAGGGAGAGAGTAAGCAAAGGAGAACAAACAGGGGACTGAGAAGCAACTCAGGTGGGAGAGGCTGAGGGCTCCATCTGGGAGTGGGAGTGGGAGTGGGGGAGGTGGAGGGAATGGAGGGGAGACACCTGTCCTGCTTCTCATGTCTGTCAAAACTGATCATTATTCCTTCTGCTGTCCCTTGACTTTCACTTCTAGCACTGGTCCTCATAATCTGCTTTAAAATATTGAGAGGGGAGTTTTCAACATGTCCCTAAGCTGCAGTCCTTATGCAAAGAACAAAGAAATGTTAATATGAGCAGTGCCAATTGCTTAATTCTCAGGGTTCAACTCATAGGTGTTGCTCCGAGAAGCATACCTGTCTCTCCTCTTCCAGATGTAAGCTGCCTTTTATGTGTTTCTGACATTTTACGGTTTCCTGCTTAGGAAGAAAGTGTGCTTCCCAGGGGGTTATATTAAATTGAATTGATTGTCAGGCAGCATTGAAGAGTTACAACAAAAAGAAAGCAGGCCATATTCGTCTCTCTTTTTTATGTTCATGCACAATTTTTTTTTCTGCTACCAAATTAAGTTTCTATGGGTTTTGTCTGGTTATCCCAGCTTTCCAGCCTAAGACAGAGCCACTAGAGCTGATTCCAATGAGTGGTAAGGTTACAATGACACAGACCCTATGTAAGGGTTGGGGGGGGGGCACTGATGGACTCACCCATTCATCAACATCCATATTCCTCATTAGCCAAGCTGAGCTGATTGAAATACCGTAGCAACCGGTCCTCATTTGCCCTTATTGACGTAATTTGGCGAATGGGAAAATAACATTGGACCCTAATGAAAGACTAATGTGTGAGTCTCAGAATGTGAGTTCCTAAATGGTCATACTTACAGTGTACTTAGGAATCTAAGGGAATCCACATACTAAAAAGCAGAAAATAACAACAACAAAAAACCCCTGACCGTTCAAGATGGCCATTATTTGATATTTAAATATTAAAATTCCCGTATGAAATTAAAAGGGGACCAAATATTCCTAAGTAAACATCGTGAATCACAATTCTGGTTGTGCTGTTTCTCTGCTCAAAAATTGTCTGTAGGGTAAATTCAGGCCTCTCTATGGCGTGGCTCAAGCCCACCTCGCCAGCCACGCCTCTACCTACTACCTCCAGGCACAGCCTCCTGGTCCCACCTCTGTGCCTCTGCTCCTGCTGTGTGAACCTCCGGAATCCTACGGAGACTCCACCACCTGGTTTACCTGCTGTTGTTCCCTTTTGTGGAGACTTTCCTTCAGGGTCCCTGGAAGAGGTGCTCTCTCTCCTTTGCCTTCCTTTAACGATTTGCACTGTGGTTGTAGGATATTTCCACTTTTTTTTTCTTTTAAAAAAATATTTGGATGTATAACTGGTACATTCCATGGGTGACTTGTAAACCTCAATTGATAAGTTGATAAGTAATGGGGAAATATGGGCTTTGGGATCAGGAAGATCCCAGTTCAAATTTTAGGTCCAGTACCAAGTATCTGGGCTTAAGCAAATTCTCTTTCTGCTGTCTCCATGTCAGCTGTTAAACAGGAATCACATTTACTACCTCCCAGGGTGAGTGAGAGAATGCCAGAGATCAGGAATGTGAAGTCCAAACTGGCGCCTGACATCTAGTAGACGCTTACTGAAAGCTAGTTTGCCTCTGGGATACTCTGCATCATTTAGTACGGCTAGTTCCCTGCGGTGTTAACGTGCTCAGTAACGTTTTCCAAATTGAATTAAATTGAAAAAGGGATTAAATTTAGGACTTTGCCAGCAACGTTAACTCTTTTCAGACCTCTTAGTACTACTTAGTACATCTAAGCAATAATTTGCAAAACAGACCAGAAAGCAAAACACTAGTTTTACTTTTTTTTTTTTATTTTTGTAAGGAGGAGGCCCATTTATTGGGGGCAGCAGCCAAACAGAAAACACGATGAGACCATTTTCTCTTGCACTTTCTGCCTCAGTCCTAGAAGCTGGGCTTTTTTCTGGGGAAAGACTTTGCTGGCTTCTGAGCCTCTCTGGTGGAGACACCATGAGTGGCGTGCCAGACTCGGTGGCGGTTAGCGCCAGAAGACACAGAGAACGGGCTCTGGTCCGTGCATGGGCTCTGGGGTGATGGAAGCCTCCTGTCTCTATAGGCCTGGCTTCCTGGCATGGTTCAAAGGATTAAGCAGCACACTTCATAAAGCCCTAATAGAACTTCTAGGGGGTGCCTTCACCCAGACAGTGTGAAGCACCTGGTCCGTACCATAAGAACAGCTGTCATCAAAAGTCTGACAATTTATTGTTAGCGGCTTCCATACTGAGACTCAAGAATCACAAATGTGTACTTGTCTTGGATAGATTTTCCGTTTTTAAAAAAGTTCATTGCAGACAATTTGAAAAGTACTGAAAAGCACGTGGCATGCCTAAATATTAACATAGTGTTTATTTTAAAAGATGATTACATACTATAAATGCTGTTTTGTAGAGTATATTTGTATCTAAACAATTTGTTGTGTTTATTTTCCCACGTCAACAAATTTTCTTCTACAACATGAAGTTAATAATTGCCTAGTATTTCATCATGTAGAGGTTTTGAGTTTTACTCATCCAATTCTCTAGAGTTGGAAAAGTTTAATAATGATGAAATATATTCTTTTATATATACCACTAGGCACCCAGTGCACAAATTCATGCACCTTGAAAGGAACTGGGGGCCACAAGACTGTGGTGGGCACAGGGGCAGGTCTCGGCCCATTCTCCGTGCCCCCACCTGGCCCCTCCTGCCACGGCCCTGGTCCCCTGTCTACTGGCAGCTCCTCTCCCGCTGCCTCAGCTCCCACACGCTGGCGCTGATGGTGCCGGCCCTGCTCTCACCTGCTGACGGCATGGAGCGATTAGGGCCAGTGCCAGCAGCAAGTGCGTGTGGGGCTGGTGCTGTCAGTGGGTGCAAGCGGTGGCTGCTGCCCCGATTGTCCCTCAGGAGCAGGGGGAGGTGGAGAAGCCCTCAGGGGCAATCAGGGCCAGCAGCAGGTGCCGGCAGCAGGTGCAAGTGCCGGGTAGGACCGTGGTGTTCAGGAGCAAAAACCACCAGAGGCTAGCCCAATGACAGCAACTGGCACCCCGCCTTGGTCTGGTGCTCCCACTCACCTGCTCCACCATCCTGCCATGGCCGATGCCCCCATGTTCCGCACTCTGCTGCCTGCTGCCAACGCTCGCCATGTTCCACCCATGCCCCCTGGTGGTCAGCGCACGTCATAGTGACTGGTTGTTTGGTTGTTCAGTTTTTCAGTTCTTCCACCTTTCTGTCTATTTGCATATTAGGGTTTTATATATATAGATCCCACACATTCTTTTTGGGTAAATTCCTAGAAAAAGGATTGCTAAATAAAGTGCATGTGCAAATATTGCCAAATTACAACATTTGTGCCAATTTTCACTCTTCTATTATTTGACAGTTATCTTACTTCCAATTTTATTACTATTATAAGTTATACTGTGAAAACAACCTTGAACGTGAATTTTTTTTTACACCTATTGCTTTCTTAGGGTAAAATCCTTAGAAATACAAGTGCAGTATCAAAGATATAAACATTTTTTTAAGCTTTTTGCCTATATTGCCACATTTTCTTCTAGAAAGGTTGTGTACTCTCACCTGCAGTGATTAGAATTCTATTTATTTCTCAGGATGCTTGCCAGTATGTAACTTAATCATATTTAAAAAATTCTTGTTAATGAAATAGTCCAAGAAGAGTAGTTTAGTATTTTAATTTGTATTTCTGTGATTGTTAATGAGGTTGAACATATTATGTGTTGTTTTTAACCTTAAGAATTACTAATATAGTAGCTAAGCTTTACAAGTAGTTTTAAAAAATATTAGAATTAGATCACAAAACTTTTATTTTAGCTGCATTAATTAGCTTTGATGCCATTAGTCAAGAGCTATTGATTAAGCACTGACTTCCTGTAGGACGCTGTGACAGAGAGCAAAGGTGAGTTCCTGTCTCTAAGAAAATGACTTGCTGGAGAGAAAATACAGATATATACAAATAGATAATTTAAAGTTGTAAACCTTGTATATTTTATTTATTTAATATTTATAATATCTATAATCCAAGAACTTATATGCATGCATGCATAGTCCATGGACAAACAATAGTGTGGGAAAGGTCTGGGGTGGGGGTAGGAATGGGGTGGAGGGGATTAATGGGGGAAAAAAGGGACATCTGTAATATTTTCAATAATAATGATACTAGTACATTAAGAAAAATATGTATAATATCTAAAATAATATTTAATAATATAAACTGATCCAAGTACTAAGAACAAATAGCAAAGATCCAATAAAACTATTAAGACAGAGATTAAAGAATGGAATTTACCTTGAGCTTAAAAAAAGAAATGACTAAATTACTAATGACAATGTGACAATGCAGAAAACTTAACTCTGAGCTTCTTGTCAGCCAGAGGGAAGTGTGTAGGGTCATGTAGCTGTCATTAGCTAATGAAAGGGGGTGTGCAAGTGTGTTAAAAGTATAAAATCTTTCTAGTATTGTACTAGTGGAAGAATTTTCATATAGGCACTGAACTACATAATGAACAGTGACTTTGATAGAATTTTCATTGAAAATTTAGTCCCCACATTTCTTATAGTAACAACAAAAAAAGGCATAATGGTGTTACATTATAGTTTTTAGTATAGAAATACTAAGGGGAGTTAGATGTATACCTTACTGAAAATATGATTTAGTACAGGAGTGGAGCTTTGAGAATATAGAATCAGAATGAATAGAACACATCTTTGGCCAACTGACAATTTCAAAGTCGATTGTTTTAATTGGTATTTTGATAGATGATAAAGATGACAAAAACACGAGATTGTTAATGCCCAGCAAACCATAGTATAAGTATCTAGTTATTGATTACATGTTTCATTTTTGCATTCAACAAATGTTTAATAAGTCTGAGATACTGAGCTAGGGACTATTCTATGGAGATCATAATTTGTTAGAAGAGACAAACAAATAGTTAAAATATAATGTGATGTAACTATTATAATAGCAATAGGTATAAAGTGCAAGACAGCACAGAAGAAATAGTAAGTCTGTGTGTCTCATACTTGTATGTGATGTCAGAAAAGGATTCTGAAAGGAAATAACATTTAAAAAATATATTTTTATTGATTTCAGAGGGGAAGGGAGAGGAAGAGAGAGATAGAAACATCAGTGATAAGAGAGAATCATGGATTGGCTGCCTCTTGTACACCCCCTACTGGTGATTGAGCCTGCAATCCCCGGCATGTGCCCTGGACCGGACTCAAACCGGGACCCTTCAGTCCACAGGCCAGCGCTCTACCCACTGAGCAAAACCAGCCAGGGTTGAAAGGAAGTCACATTTGATCTAGGTTTGCAAAGCTGAAAAGGAGTCCATCAGAGAAGGTGAGAAAGATCTTCTAGGCAAAAGACACAACATATGCAAAATCATGAATGTATTAAAGTACAGGGGGTGTCAGTAAAAGATAAGTAGACTACTGGGGTCAGAGAGTAGGGTGTTAGGGGAATGTAGGGCTTGCCAAGCCAGGTGGGGTGGGCTTTTTCCTCTAAATCTGTGCTGTCCAATATGGTAGCCACCAGTTATATGAGTTTATGTTTAAACTAATTAGAATGAAACAATTAAAAATTCATTTCCTTAGTTGCGCTAGCCACATTTCAAGTGCTCAACGGCCACATGTAGCTAATGGCAACCATATTGAGAGTGCAGACATAGGAATTTTCATCACTGCAGTAAATTCTGTTACATTGCTCTGCTATAGACAACAAAATGCCTTGAGAGACTGATAAACAGTGAAATAACATGACCAGACTGGTGTCTTAGAAATTGATTGAATTGGAAAAGGAAGTAAGGGTTAAGTTGAGAGAAGATGAGTTACAGTGGTAATGGAGGAATCTAAAACATTTGGAAGGTAGAAGCAACATAACCAATTAGAATGGATGAGGGCATGTAATTAAGACCACCAATGATATTTGATGGCTGGGTGGAGTGTGATAAGTGGTATCACTCATGCAAACAAGGATTAGAGGAGAAGGTCAGTTGGAAAAAACAAGTTCAGTGCTGGACATGTTGCAACTGAGGTACCTATAGGATTTCTTTTTAATCCTCACCCGAGGATATTTTTTCCCTTGATTTTTAGAAAGAGTGGAATGGAGAGGGAAAGATAGAGAGAAATACCCGAAATGAGAGAGACACATTGATTGGTTGCTCCCTGCATGCACCTGCAACCGAGGTACGTGCCCTTGACCAGAATTGAACCCGGGACCCTTCAGTCTGCAGGCCGATGCTCTATCCACTGAGCCAAACCGGCTAGGGCCCTGTAGGATTTCTATATGAACAGGTAGCTGTATCCTCACAAAAGAGGATGCATCTCTCAGAGAGATCTGGGAATCTTCAGTATATAAGTAAGTTGACCATCCATATAATAAAAGCCTAAGTGACTTTGGCGGAGGAATGACCAGAACAACCGGTCACTATGATGCACACTGACCACCAGGGGGCAGACATTCAATGCAGGAGCTGCTGCCTGGTGGTCAGTGCACTCCCACAGGGGGAGCGCTGCTCAGTCGGAAGCTGGGCTCAAGGCTGGTGAGTGCAGCAGCGGTGGTGGGAGCCTCTCCCGCCTCTGTGGCAGCACTAAGGAGCAGTGAGCTGAGAGGTAAGGAGCAGCAAGCAGGCGGGTGGTAAGGAGCAAGGGGTCCTGGACTGCGAGAGGGATGTCTGACTGCTGGCTTAGGCCTGGTCCCCATGGGGAATGGGCCTAAGCCGGCAGGCAGACATCCCCTGAGGGGTTCTGTACTGTGAGAGGGCACAGGCTGAGCTGAGGGGACACCCCCCTCCCCTGCCCCAGTGCATGAATTTCATGCACTGGGCCTCTAGTATAAAATAATATCAGCTAACAGAGATATAGGGCTTATAGTGCCAAGCATTGTTCCAAGTGCTTTATATATAATTTATAATCTTCCCTGAAACTATGTGAGGTAGGACTTACTATTATTAACCTCTTTTTTTTTTTTAAATATATTTTATTGATTTTTTACAGAGAGGAAGGGAGAGAGATAGAGAGAGTTAGAAACATCGATGAGAGAGAAACATCGATCAGCCGCCTCCTGCACATCTCCTATTGGGGATGTGCCCGCAACCCAGGTACATGCCCTTGACCGGAATCGAACCCGGGACCTTTCAGTCCGCAGGCCGACGCTCTTATCCACTGAGCCAAACCGGTTTCGGCTAACCTCTTTTTATAAGACGAGGAAATTGAGGTGCAAAGAAGTTATATAATTTATTGCTCAAACTCACACAAGTAAGTGGTGGAATTGAGATCTGAACTCTGAGAAAAGTCAAAAATCTGCACACAAAGGATGGTATGACAGGTTACAAAGGCAGGGAGATTGAATATTTATGAAAAAAATCCCACAAAATTCTAAAAATTAAATCATATTTAATTGCATAATAAAAGTAATTTTTACAGAAAAATAAAGTAGAATAATTTTGAGTTGATTAGGAAATTTAAAACCCATCCTTGCTGGCTGCATGGTATTGGCTGAAACCATGTGTTTGCAAGGAGGAATGTGAGGGTGTGGAGGAAGGAGGGCCCGGGACAGAATTCTGGAGAACACAAATATTCAAGAGGTGGTTGAAGTTAGAGGGGTTGCAAATGAGACCAAGGGCCAGGAGGGAGTGACATGCCAGAAGGCAAAGGAAGAAAACATCCAGCAAAGAGGAAATAGTCAGTGGGAACAGTTCAGATATAGTAAAGCCTGAAAGTTTCCAATGACTTTCCCAAGCAGGAGTTTATTGTTGGCCTCTGTCAGATAGTTTCCATGGTACAGAGGGTGCTGGAGCCAGAGGCAGTAGAGTGAGAAATGTATGAGAAGTGGAGAGTGTAGGTAAGTCTTCTAGAATCTGATGGTGAGGAGAGGGTAGGGTTCTGGGCATAAAAATCTTAAATAGCAATGTGTAGATAGGAAAGGGCCACTCCCTCTTGTCTGAGGGAGGGAGCCACTAGATTCCCTGTAGACTAGTTTACAGCTTTTCTCAAAAACAGCTGCATAGCAGCTCAAATGCTTGAATAAGGACTTTATTGACGCCAGGGAGTTCTGACACTTAGAGAAGGTGCAGTCAATATATAACTACTGTACATCCAACATTCATGCTTTAACTTGTGAGAAATGAGAAGGAGGTGCATGATGTATCAATCTGACACTTGCTGAAGTAGGAAGAAGCAGCCTTCATGTGCAGGCTGACCATTTTAAAGGTGTTTGTTAATATTTGCATATTTTCATTAATTTTTTTTCTGTAGAGAATACTGGTAGTATTGGGCAGTTATAGTGTATCATGATGGCACTAAAAACAACTTTTTCAACCCATTCTTTGGTTCCAATCCTTTAGAAGTTGAAGGAATTATAACTCCCTTACCTAGCTAAAAAGGGGTTTGGATAGAGGAGATAAACTTAATTTAAACTATAGAGCGTTTGAAGGTTTCTTCCCCATTGTAATTATAAGAATTATATTTAATATTTGTGTAACAGATATTCACATCTTTTTGGGAAAACAACTCCCTTCACATAAGGTGAAAAAAGAACGGCAAATATTTCATTATGTCAGTTGTTTGTTCATTCTGAAACCCCAACTGTATCATTTTCCTCAAAAATTAATCCTGATTATCACTAAATGTTCTTAACTTACTTGATTCCCTACTGTTTGGCTCTACTTTTTGTTTTTTTAGTCTTCATTTGTTTGTATGTGAGGGTTTAGATACACTAATGAATTTTGAACCTTTTTGAATGAGGTTGTTAGCAAGATCACTGTCAAAAATCCTGATAGTACAGAATATCTGGTTATAGTTCAGCACATAAAAAGTCATTATAACAAACATGGTTATATGTGGGAAACTGGATCTAGTTTCAAAGAAAGCCTGAAAATTTTATTGCATTAAGGTAACACTGGGATAAAAATGGGCCCAATTCTATTATTTCTACAGTGTGACATTCATCTGATTTCCATGACATATTGGTATTGCTTACCCATATATGAGAACATTAGAGACACTGATGATAGCCTACACAGAGGACTTCAGGTCTCTTTGGAATGGCAATCTACCTTACCTAAAATACTACATTTCCCAGATTCACTTGTAAGTGAAAGGAGGAGCCATGTGACCTCATTCTGGCCAATGAGATATAAATGAAAGTCATCTGGTGAGGCATCTAGAAAAAAAACTATTGTTTTCTTGTAAAAGAAGATCAAATAAGTAGACCAAATAAAAAGCCAGTAAACATTTTTGCCTTTGCTTTCCCCTTTCTTCCTGCCTGGTCTACAGATGATAGTGATGATGCCGCCATCTTGGGCCATGAAGCAATAAGCATGAAGACATGCAAAAGATTGCTGGGTGGAAAGATAGAAATCCAAAGGCACTGTAGAGTCTCTGTGTCCTGAAATGCCTTCTTGTGGAATTTTTGTTGCATGAGAAATAGAAATCTTTATTTGTTCAAGGCACTTTTTATTATATGTTGTGTTATGAACAGCCTAACTTATTTGAAACTGATAAATTCCTGATTGATTAATAAGGGAGTGACCCAATTTTAGTAACATTTATCCCTGTCATTCCTTTCTCCTTTGAGAAATAATCCTCTGCATCTGAGGGCCACTGTGAGGATTAAATGAGTGAGTATAGGTGTGGAGTTTGGAATATTTATGGAGCACCAGTTATGTGTAAGGCTTAGTGTTGGTCCTGTGATCTGGGACAATTTTTGTCATCAAGTAAGACATGTAGCTTTCTGGGGTTTGAATGAAAGGGAAACAGCCATTAAGGCTCAAAGCAGCCCGGAAGTACTTACTTTGGAAGCACACATACCACAATGGAAAAGAGAAAAAGAAACTCAACATGGCCCTTGGCCAAGAGGGACATGTAAATTCATGAAGCAGTTCATATTTCTTAACTGAGCAAATGAAAAAAAATGAAGGAGTCACTAACTCCAGGAAAGACAAAAAATTACATAAGAATGTAATTAGTCATAGTATACCATGTGGATTAACCCCAAAGAATATTTACTTAATCATGACTAAAATACTCAAAATGGATGAACTCCCAAATTATGATGTAACTAATTAGGAGGATGAGGGAGGTAAAGGATGAGGGAGGGGGCTAAAATCTTCCTCTACCATAATAAGAAGTTAACAGATAATGTGCATACTTGATGAATTAAAAGGTAACCATATGTTTATATCATGCAAAGATTTGAGGATAAATTAGAGAAAAAAATCACTTAGAGAGATGTAGTTGTATCTGAGTGACGTGGGAAAGAAAAGGAACTGCTTTTCTTAGAAAGCAACATTTTAGAGTATTTGACCTTTGAACTTTGATAAAATTTTAAGCTAAAAAATTAACTAAAATTACATTTTGGACAGAACAAAAAAAGGGATTGAAGAGTGAAAGATCAAGAGGGAATGATTCCTTGGGAGCGGCAGTTGACAAAGCAAATTACAGAATATACTCAATGAGAATCAGATGAAACACGGGAGATAAAAGGCTGGAGACCAAGAGGTCCCAGTGAGGCATTCAGAGGAGAAAGGCTGCAACCAGGAAGTCCACAGACTCACAGCTGCTTCCAGGCCCCGGTGCTCACCCAGTAACAAAGCCACTTCTGTCTGGGAAAACCACAGCAAGGCAAGGCAGGGAGCAAAAAGCCTTTAATTGGGGGAGCAAATGAGCCACCCTGTGAACTCCAAATGCCTTCAGCAGGCTGGGGCATGCTTTCCTTTTCTTCCTTCTTTGCCCACCGATGGCCTTGCTTCCAGGGCTTCTGGTCAGGCATTGTTGGTCTTTTGGCTTCCTCTTCTGCTCTGGGTCTTGAGCTATCTTTCTGCCTCTTTGCTCTCATCCTGCACATCCTACAGACCAGCATCCCAGGTTCTCACCCTTTTCCTTCCCATCAAAATGCTTCCATCTGGGCTTCATTTCTTCAGAACCAGCTAGATGACTGGCCAACTAATCTAATAATTCAATAGTAAAATCAGTGGTAACAAAAGGCTGATAACAGTCCAATATATTAACCCTCTCTATTAATATTTCCAATATTATAGCAGCCTTTGGAGCTTCAACTCAGAAGAATTATTTACCTGGGAAAGGTGGGCAATCAGTAGCTGGAGGGGAGGGACTTAAGGTGAACATCTCCCATGTCCCTGAAATTGCTCTATGGAAGAACCGTCTCTGAAGAAGGCCAGCTTTGATGTTCCCAGTTAAAGTTTTTTGTTTGTTTGTTTGGTTTTTGTTTTGTTTTGTTTTTTCCTTTGTTTTTTTGTTTGTTTATTTTTTTACTGATCCTACCACACCTTTATCTTGTATCCCTCAGCATTTTTAAATCCAGTCCCTTCTGCACTATTTTGTGCTTGCTGGTTCCATGCCTCCTTGAGGAATGGCATCCTTTTATCAAATTACATGATATTATTATCTTCTATTATCGACACGTCTTCATTAACTCATTTCTGAGGTAGCAGAGCCCTTTGGGAAACCCGTTCCAATCAGGAGACAAAGCACTGATGGGAAACGAAGGTGTCAGTCTGCTCTTCTGCACAAAAGAGAGCCGAAAGAGAGGAAGAGGATCTCTCCTGGAGCTAGGGAGGAGGATGCAGCCCAACGTAGCCCAGAACTGGGGTGCTTGGCAAGAGTAGATCCCAGCAAGAAGAACTTTCTCAGTAAGGAGATCGTACTGTATTTCTGGGATGCACTGAGCTAAATTTGAAGGTCCAAGGAAAGAGAAAACCAACTTGTGACCTAGGTAGACAGATAGAATAATATTGTGTTGAAAGAAAACTTTTTATAATACAAATAATAATGATTTTACACATTTTTATAACATGAATCAATATGAAGAATATTTTCAATGAGAATTGGCTGCCACAATGGTAAGAAAACATTGAACATGTTGACATTGATAAATTTAGAGTCGTATTTTAAGTATTAAGTACTGTATTAAGTACTTTTTTCAATTTGATGTTAATAATCGTGAGTGGACACAAGGCGGATAAATTTACTTAACTTGTACAGATGTCGTTTTGAAACTGACATGCTTTTGGTTCAAAGTCAAATAAAATCTTCTTTAAAAAAGAACAAGTTTTGTCAATGTGGATATAAATATGAAAAGAAGTTGAATTTCGGATAATTGATTCAATTGTTAGAAAACTTGTAAGTATGGTTGAAATAACTTGGGTTCCTACTGAATCTATTTCTTAACTGTAAATTTTGTGAAATCTAAAAGCATTTCTGAGCATATACATTGAGATATTCTATAAATATAAAATTCACACTAAAGTTTGAAGATTTAGTATGGATAAAAGAATGAATATATATGACATTGGGTAGTGGGCACATAATGCAATATACAGATGATGTATCACAGAAATGTACACTTGACCTTTCTATAATCTTATTAACCAGTCACCCACAAACTTTAATAAAAAATAACACACCTCATTAATAACTTTAATGTTGAAATTATAATATTTTGGACATGTTGGGTTAAATAAAATGTATTATTAAAGTTAATTTTACCCTTTCTTTTTTACCCTTTTTAATGTGGTAACTAGCAAATTTAAAATTACATGTGTTGCTTGCATTATATTTCTGTTGCACAGCACTTGTCCCAAAGTCTCAACATTATGGATTTTGTCAAATAGTTCCCAAATCTCAAAGGTATCCGGTTATATATAGCATCACCCTGATCAATGTCAATTGTCATGTAATGCCAAGTTGTTTGTGAGTCACTGACCCATTGCATCCTCTCCCCATTGCAAACTAGTCCTTCTGTTTGTGAGACTTCTGGTCAGAGTGCAAAGTCCAGCCTGTGGCCATGGAACTGTATTTCCCTGAGAACTTTGTCTGTCCCTGGAGGAATTGCACCAGTGACTCTGGACTGGTTATCATTTACTTTAAACAACTGAAGTAAACACTGACTGGGAAGATAACCAGAAACAAATCCTATAGGATTATGTCAGTCAGTATTGATATGCTCACCTGTGCCTGAAAACAAATAGACAGATAGTGCCAAGGCCTTTATAAGATAGGACAACAACTAGAGTCATTGTGAAAGTTCCTGAAAGAGAACAGAGACCAGCCAGAATCAATACATTCTTGAGCCTCCTTAAAGAGAGATTGCCACAGAGGGAAAAATAATCTGGAAGTCTCTCCCCATGTCCCCCACCTACTTTTTCCATATTGTCTTCATGTCCGGATTCGTGCCAGATTCCGGGTATTTGCGGTAATGACTTGTGTTTTAAAAAAGCAATCGTTGGACTTAAGTCAGAAGATCTGAGCAAGAGGTCCCATCTTGTTGTTTACTGAATGACTAAATGGCACAGTCTCTTAATTTTCTGTTCTGGGTTAGATCCTATGATCTATAAGAAATCTTCTAGAACCAAGGTTTGCATTTCTAAGTCGTCCTGGCAGTAGCTGAGACATGAAGCTCAAATAATGTCAAACTCTCTTAAAATCTCAATTCCATTCTAAGAATGAGAATAGAAAAGCTACCCTCTTTTTTCTTCTTCTTTAGAGGAAGAAGAGTAGAATAAGATCCTTGTGCAGTTTTCTATTTGTAGTCATGATAACATTGCTTTATAAGAGCTGCTTGATGTTTTTTCCTTACCAAAAATAAAATAGCAAAATGGAAGATATAGGAGTGCTCTTACATTTCTAATCTTACTCTTTATTTAAGTGTGGGACCCTAAAAATGAAAGGCTGCATATATAATAGCATTATGAACAAATGGCCAAGGAATCATTTCTTTTTCTCACTCATTTGATAAAGGCTTCAAATGTTAGTCTGAACTAACTTTTTACGGTGTTAGAAGTGGAAACTAGCTCTCCTGGGTAGATAATTTTTATGCTAATTTCCTGCACCTCAATGTACACAGTTATTATAGGGCAGGTGAATGATCCATTCACTGAATGAAGAAAAATTATTCCAAATGATTATTGATGAGTTAATCAAGATAACCATGTTCACTTTCTTTATCCATTAGTGGTAACATCTACAGTATTTCACAATCATAATAATAAAAGAGCCAAATGCTAATGGGCGAGGTAATCAGACCTTAATGAAGAAGAGTGGAAAAATCTGCTTTTTAAGATAGTTTACCGTTTCATAATCACTGAAGTGGTCAGTTAGTCCCAAGATTCTTCATGTTTTATAATGTGCAATGTTTTTTCTTAATTTCAAGAATAGTTTGATTTTCTTAATATAAGGAAGAGTGGAAATAAGTGGAGAGGGATTCCTCTTTTTAAATGAACACATATTTAAAGAGCTATTCAGGTTGCAATGGTGAGAAAATGGGGGGACTCCCTATCCATTTAAAAGTCACAATTATTCTTTTATGCTTTCTCTCCCATCTTTATCCTTTCACTCAATTTGGTAATTTTATTAATATAAGCTCAGTAAGTTTGGACTTGCAACTTTATTATAATTATATATTAAAAATTATGGTTTAAATTGATAGTTGTTTATTAACTTAATGCCTTAGTGTACTGTTGTGATGATCTGAGGACCTGCCACCCACAACCCACTTTTGAAAAAATAATTTAAAGTGGTTCCCTATGAATATGTCACTATACTTTGTATCAATGACCTCATTACCCTGGCACCATTAACAAAATATCCTAGGGAGTGGCACCTGACTCAAGGTACTCAGTTATCTATACTTGGCCAGTGACCCATAAGATAGCTTGACAGAAGAACTCTGCCCCAAAAGACACACTGCACTGAATGTTGACTGGGCAACACAACTAGATTCTTTGAGATCTGAATGTGAGAGATACCAAGAGATCGAGGAGAGGAAAATCAGCGCACAGAATCCATGAGTAGATGTTCTCAAGAAGCCTCTGGAGTGGGGAGTAGTAGCAAGCAGGAGAAGCAAATCTTTATATTAAGCCATGAGTATGGCCGTGTGGCTTTTCTGATGACACCACTCTGAGAGCTGCGTTTGGGTCAAGAGAGTTGCTGTTGGGTAATGAGATCTACCATTGCATCCGAGGGAACTTCTGGTTCTCTGCTGGGTTTGGTTCTGCCAATGGTTTTTAAAACATTGCCTGTGATTCGCAGATGTTGTTTAGGGGCCTCCACAAGGGGCAAGGAGGATATCAAACAGACAAGACACTCCCTTAGCCCCAGCATCAGCCATAGTAGTACTCTTTGTTCTGTTTTGCACATATTTTTCTACCTGAGATTTCATGAGAAGGAAAGGTTCTATTGCAGTTAAAAAAAATCATTATCCCTTCAAGGATTTATGTTTTACACGTTTAAAAATATCCACTCTAAGTTTTTAAAAATGTATTCTTAAAATATAAGACTAAGAGGCTTATTTTTTCCTTCCCAACTCTTTCCTTCCCTCACCCCCTCCACCCCATTCAGGTGTGTGTGTTTTTAATCGCTAATATTTTATGATGATATTCAATTGTAAACATCTACAATTCTTTTTCATTTTCTCCCACCAGGTAACTTTTAAAGCTATTCTTTGTTATTTATTCTTTAGTGCAATTGGCCGGTGGTCCCCAAACCTGGCTTTTAATGAGAATCATCTGAAAGCTTTATAAAAAGCAAATCCTTATATTTATAAAAGCTACCTCAGAAAGTCCTGATTAATTTTGATCATGTTTTTGTTTAATTTATAGATGAATTGTGGGAACATTTAACTCAACAATATTGAGATTTCTGACCTATGAACTGGGTATATTCCTCCATTTATCTATTTTTCTTTCATTTCTCTCAGTGATGCATTGTAGTTTTTAAATGCACAGGTGTTACACACCTTTTATCAGTCTTAAACTTAAGCATATTATATTTTTTGAGGCTGTTGTAGATGATATTGTTTTGCTAAATATAATTTCTGATTCTTCATTTCCAGTTTAGAGAAATTGATTTTTGTATATTCATGTTTTATTATACAACCTGTAAAACTTCATTATAGTAGTTCTTTTATAGATTTCATCATATTTTCTATATACATTATTATCTGTGAATTAATATAGTTTTACTCCTTTTTTTCAATCTAGATGCCATTTATTTATTTGTTTATTTATTTATTTATTTTTGCCTTATTGCTGGCTAGAGACTCCAGTATAATATTGTAAAGAAGTGAAGTGGACAGCTTTGACTTGTTCCTGATTTCAAAGGAAAAGCATTCAGCCCTTCCCCATTTAGTATGACGTTAGCGTAGATTATCATACATGCCCTTTCTAAGATTGGGGAAATTCTCTTCTATTCTTAGATTGCTAAGAATTTTTTATTAGAAATGTATATTGAATTCTGTCAAGTTCTTTTTCTGCATCTACTGAGATTATCATATAGTTTACTATTTACATGGATTGATTTTTGCATGCTAAACTAGCCTAGCATTCCTTGGATAAACTCTACTTGGTCACATTGCATTACCCTTTTTACATATCATTGTATTTAATATGTTAAAAATTTCTTTAGAAAATTTACATCTATATTCATGAAGGATATTGGTCTGTAGTTTTACTTTCATATAATGTTTTTGTCTGGTTTTGATATTAGAGAAATGTTAGCCTTGTAGAATGAGTTAAGGACTATTTTCTCCTCTTAAATTTTCTAGAAGAGCTTATGGAGAATGGTTTTAGTTCTTTCTGAAATGTTTGAAAGAATTCACCAGTGAAGCTATCTGAGGTTGAAGTAATCTTTGCAGAAAATTTTTAAATTACAAATTTAATTGTTAATAGATGTGGGGATATTCAGGTTATTTTTCTTGACTAAGTTGTTTACATTTTTTTAGAAATTTGTATATTTTGCCTAAGTTGTTGAATTTATAAGCATAAAGTTATTCATAATATTCTCTTACTATCTTTTTAAAGAGCTAGAAAAAAAAGAACAAATTGAACCTAAATTAAGCAGAAAGAAATAATATCAGAGCAAAAATTAAGTAGAAAACAAAACATAGAAACAAACAACCAAAATAAACCAATGCAAACTAGTTCTTCGAAAAAAGTCAATAAAATTAATTAACTGTTTATAAAAGCTGTGGTCATTGATAAGACCTTTAAAAATATCTATAGGTGTTTTGTGCAATATTTTTTCTTCTAAGCTGTGTTAACAGAAGGCCACACATTTTGTTCTTTTTATTTTCATTTAATTCAAAATATGTTCTAATTTTCCTTTTGATTTCTTCATTAATTCGTGAGATATTTGTGTGAGTTCTTTAGTTTTTAAATATTTACGGATTTCCAGAGATCTTCCTGTTACTGATTTCTAATTTAATTCCAATATGGTCAGTGAATGTACTTCGAATACTCGAAATCTTTAAAATTTATTGAGCCTTGTTTTATGGTCCAAGTATGGTCTATTTTGGTTAATGTTTCTGTGTGCATTAGAAAAGAATGTATGTTCTCTTGTACCATGAAGTGTTTCATAACTGGCAATTAAGTCAGGTTAGTTGATAACATTGTCAAGTCTTGTATTATTGGGGCCTAGTAAGTATCTTCAGTTTTGTGGGTCATACATTCTCTGTCACATTATTCAAACCTGCAGTTGTAGCAGGATGACACATAAATGGGTGTGGCTGTTTTGAACCCTAAGGAGCTGGATTTGGCAAAGATTGCATTTTGCTGACCCTTGTTCTAAATCTTTACTGATTTTTGGTCTACTTGTTCTATTGCTTATTTTGAGATAAGAATTGTACTCCCTAACTGCAATTGTAGATTTATCTATTTCTCTATTCAGTTCTGAGTTTTTTGTTTCATGGGAACTCTGTTATTAGTTGCCTAGATCTTTCTCTCTTTTTGGTGCCTAGATCTTCAGTATTGTCATATTTTTTTGATGACTTGACCCCTTCATAAGTATGTAAGACATTCTTTTAAAAAAATTCACTTTATTTTACTTTTATTGGTGGATGGGGAGAGATTAACCAAAGAACTTATATGCATATGTGCATAACCCATGGACACAGACATTAATAGTGTGGCGAAGGTGATGGTGGTGGTGGGGGGTGTGGGGGGCAGACAGGGGCAAGGTGGAGGGGGTCAATGGGGATATCTGTAATACTTTCAACAATAAAGATAATTTTTTAAAAAAAAAGATTTATTTATTTATTTGTTTATTTTTGGAGAGAGAAAAAGAGAGAGAGAAACATGGATGTGAGAGGGAAACATCTATCCACTGCCTCCCGCATGCCCTCTACTGGGAATTGAACCGGCAACCTTTTGGTGCATGGATGAAACCCAACCAACTGAACCACAGTGGCCAGGGCATGTAAGACATTCCTTATTCTTGGTAATACTCTTTGATCTGAAATATACTTTGTCTGATATGAATACAGCCAATCCAATTTTCTTTTGATTAGTATAAAATCTACACTTTCTCACCGCAGTCTGTCCCCAGATCAAGCTCATTTCCTGCTCTGCCATTAAGCGAACCCCCTGAGCCTGCCTGAGGAAATAGGCCTGAGGTTGTGTAGCTTCACCCCTGCCTGGCTGGGTACGTCTGATTAACTCAGGCATGAACTAAGAAACCATTGTGGCTGCACATTTAATTCACAACCCCCAGACTAACTTTCCCCCTATAATAAGGCAGAATCCACTATCTATATTTGTATCAATTCCAAATTTGGGAGGAGAAGAGAGGGGTGTTTTGAATTGGCCGTCTAAAACTCCTGCAGGAGGGTAGTGAGGGGAAGGGGTTATTGCCGGGATGCTGGCTTTTGCTGTCTCATAAAGTGCTGGATTTGAACACTGTATTTGCACCTCAAGTTGTTTAGCCAAAAGCAGAGCCTCTTAATGCTGTCTATTTGGCTGTAGCAAAAATGTAAACATGCTGCTATTGGCAAGTTATTTTTGCAATAGATATTTCTATATTTTGTTGCCAAGTGAGATAAGCAGCATCTTCCTACCTCCACAATGCACCCTGTCTATGAGTTTCCCCACACTCAAGTCTCACCCAGAGATCCCGGAAGGACATCAACAGAGGGAGGCTTAAGAGGAGGTGAGCCTGAGGAATGGGTGAGGAGGAGTATGGTTCATCTTCCCTGAAAAGAAGAAACAGCAGAAAGTTTAGTGGTTTATTTTTGTAGTCATGTTAAAATGAATAATCTTTCAATCTAAACACCAAAACAGCTCTGTTAGACTTGTCGCATGTCTTTAAGCACAAGCTGGCTTGCCCACCTTCTCTGAATCATGGTCAGCCCCTGTCACTTGGCCCCAAGGTCACATCTTGCAGCCTGGGTGATTACGCACACTTGATGTTTCTTAGGAGATGATTCTAAAAACTACTTTGGGGGCAAAACAGACCAAATATCCAAAGATGGTGATAAACCCCAGACCTTCTGGAGAGCACCGGTTACACCAACCCAGTTCTCTCCCCGTGACCTAGATTCCAAAAGGCAATCATAACTTATACCTTAGATATTTATTATCGAATCTATTCAGGTTCGTTTATTCACACACTTCTGTGGAGTTTCTTAGAATCTGTGTGACTTGTAAAATTACAGATTTATCATCTGGGTGCTTCACCTCAGCCTCATCACATTAGTGGCCAGTCTAGGTCTTGTGTTTCTACTTCTTGGGGATTATTTAAATATCTAGCCATGTGGAAATTCAAATATATCTTAATGAGGCAATCTGTATGGACTTCTAAGCAGAGACTTCGGTTCAGTGTTACTTTCCAATTGCAAATGATGTGAAAGGTTCACCTAACAAATGACTGGTTGGATGGAAGATGTCAGCTTTAAGTTCCCTAAAAAGAAAAAGCCCTCCAAGCTTGTCCAAGGCCAAGTGCACTCCACACCTTTACAGTATGAGAGATATCAACCTGTTCAATATACTTAAAGGGAAAACAGTGAAATATGAGTTGACAAGAGGAGAAGAATAGCCACAAAGGGAGAATGAGCACAGAGAGAAATCAGTCACAACCTCAGAGGAAGGAGCTGTTCTGGGTGTCACACTTTGTAAATGTTAACTAGCTCTTCTTCTGACATTACCAATCTGATATGATTTGGAGAGACAGTAGGGCAAAATGGACAGAAAACTTATTCTAACCTAAAATTCTTATAATTCCATGGAGCAAGTGGCTTATTATTAAAAAAATTATTTCTTTTCAAAGGCTCTATATGGACAATTGGTTTGGTTTTGTCCTGTGGCTCCACCCTGGCTCTTAACCTTATCCTGCGATTTGGCACGAATGGATGGTCCCAGCAAACAAAAGTGAGATAATTCCAGTAAAATAGTTCAAAGAAGTCTCTTGTGAAAATGAGTCTATAGAGGATTCATCTTTATATGAGAAAAGTATCATACATAGGAACTATGTTGGCTACTTGTATTTTCCAGGGACAAATGGCAAAATGGAATTATTAAAGGCCAATGCTGAACTCAATCCTTTATCAAGGTCAGTCAGTGTCAGGGAGGTGAGACATTTGTAAAGAATAGCAAGATGATACTGTCTAAGGCTGTTGACTGCTCCTTCTCTCCTTTCAGAGCTGAAAGTTGGTGCCCTTTTGCCAGGGTGGTATCTGCAGAGAGTTTCTTGGGCCCGGGAGTTTCCAAAGAAGAGAAGCAAGGAGAGCTTTTTAGACCCAGGAAAGAGTCATGATGGGATACTTGAAGATCTCTGTTTTTGTTCTACTGCATTCCAAGTTAGAGAGCTGATGGGGACTTAGGACAGAAGGGTCCATCAGGAATCAAGTGTGTAGATTCGACTCAAAATGTGCCTGTGCCAAACTTCTTAGGAATGGGATATATATCTGTTCAGTGAAAAAGAATCATCCCATATAATTAATAGATAGAACACCAATAAATTAGAGTTCTCAACAGATGGGATCTCTAACAGTACTCCTAAACTGAATTGCTTCCCTTCTTCTTCTGCCAAGATTTGGCCCCCAGGAAAATAGCAAGGTGCAAAGGTGTTGACGCTAGGAAGTTAACAAGTCCACTAGTGTTTCTATGTTACTCACTCTTAGTCACCAGGCATTCACAGTGTCCACTATGAGCATGAACAAGACTATGGCCTGTTAGTCTGTGTCATTCCCTCATGTGCTTGCCCTCTTCAACTGCTACTGCTTCCAATGTCTATGTCATGTTCTTATAGCTCCTGACAATGCAACTGGGTCGGGTACTAACAAAGAAGGCCCAAATGAGCTCAAGGTTATTGCATTAGAGCTGGAAGAGTGTTCCCATTAATAAAAGCAGGCATTGTGTAATGTCATTCATACGTTACTGTACATGAGATGATGCAATGTAATACTGGCCCTTGATTCACCCGGAGCTTAATGGGAAAAATGAGACTGGTCATTCCAAATCCTTGCATTTTTACCACTGAGAATCATAAAATATTAGAGCTGGAAGGGACTTGAGAGAATATCTCACCCAACCTTCTTTGTTTTACCAATGGGGAATGTGAGGCGTAAGTTATTCTTTGTTGAATCTACCAACTGGAATCTGTTCAAAGTGCCTGTTTCTACTGACAAATGTAACATTTGAAAACAGATTGAGTTCTGTGCTGTCTGCTACCACCCTTGGTAGATTGGAAAACTAAGAATCTAGAATAGTTCCAAAGCCATCTAATATAGTTTGTACACCTTATTAGTATCTTGGTTCCAGAAATTCTCTCCCTGAGGGTAGAGTGATGTGGGATTAAGGTAGGAAAAATAAAAGTAAGCTCTGTTACTTTATAACTTCATCTGATTCATGGCCGCATCAAGGTGAGCTTTCTAATCTTGGATCACAGATCTTTAAGGCA
The DNA here is from genome assembly GCF_964212035.1 of Myotis nattereri. NCBI lineage: Eukaryota > Metazoa > Chordata > Mammalia > Chiroptera > Vespertilionidae > Myotis > Myotis nattereri. The sequence continues at coordinate 25,108,454 of NC_138088.1, forward strand.
CAGGCCCAGCCCTTTATGTTTCATACAGAGCTATGAAGGTTGCCCAGCTTTGGAAGCAATCTCAAAGGCATGTTTGTGTTGGACCATTTTTAAAATGACATAGTCTTCACTGGAGCTTGCACCTGTGTGTTTATCTACCTTCTGTCACATCACCTTAATAGGGGAAGCAGGTACGAATGGTCTGTAGAATTAGTTCAGGCGGCATAATCTATACAACATCTAGACGTGGATAATGTAGTTCTCAAGATAGTTTTTTTTTTTTTTCTGGCCTGAATTATTTGTGTAATTAAGGCATGGGTTACAAAAAGCTTCCTTAAGAATTATTTTTGGCTTTAACCAGCTTTGTTCAATTGAAACACGTTTAACTTTGTGTGAACTGGACTAACAGAAAAGTCATGGACATCATTTTCTATATAGGAAAGTTTTCAAATAAAGAGTATACAAATATCTCGGGCATACAGGTCAAATGGATCTACTGACCCAGGGTTGGCCATCACAAGTGACTTGTAGCCAAAGACATATTTTCCTGGGATCAGGATGCTTAGCAGGACTTTTGAGAAAGCCAGAAGGGAGGCTGGAAATTAGCAGAGCTTGCTTCTGTTTTTGAGAAGGGCCCTTCTATGTTTACATAATACAAAGCTTTGGAAATAGAAAACTTTGGCCAGAAAGTTAGAGGCCAAGAGAAGAAATAGAAATTAAATGAAATGCTTCCTCTTGCCTCCCCCTCAGTCCTGTAAAAATAGACAGAGACTTCCTTTTCCACTTACAGATGGGGCGAGTGTTGCTTTGCAGTTAGAGCTGAGCTGTGAGGTGGAGGCAAGCTGGGTGGACAGTGAGTTATAGTCTCCCAGGGTATAAGCCCATCCCTAAGAGGGTGTTTGGATTAGGAAATTCGACCTCCTGGGCCATTAATAAGAGGAGGAGGCACTCAACACCAGAACATCATTCTTTGGCAAGCCACAGAATTTAGTTAGACTCTTCTACTCACCAGAGGAGCTGGGTATTGAAGCTCATCTGAGCCACTCATTACAGAGGGAGTGCAGTGTGTAAGAATGGTCTTTTTGAAGGATCTGTAGCTTCAAGAGAGAAGAAGGCAGTTTCACTGTATTTATTAACTAGAGGCCTGGTGCACAAAAATTTGTGCACTGGCGGGGGTGGGTGTCCCTCAGCCCCACTTGTGTCCTCTCACAGTCTGGGACCCCTCGGGAGATAACGACCTGCTGGCTTAGGCCCGCTCCTGGGTGGCAGAGGGCAGGCCCAATCCCTAGGTGCCTGCCCCGTAGCCCCTGGTCGGGCTCAGAGCAGGGCTGATTGGGGAGTTGGGGCGCTGCCCCATCATGCACAGAGCAGGGCGGATCAGGAGGTTGCGATGCCACCCCCAGTCACGCTCAGGGTAGGGCCGATTGGGGGGTTGGGGCGTCGCCCCCTGTCACACTCAAGGCAGGGTCGATGGGGAGGTTGCGGCGCCACCCCCTGTCACCCACAGAGCAGGGCCAATCAGGGGGTTGGGGCACCTTCCCCTGTCACGAACAGAGCAGGGTGGATAGGAAGGTTGTGGCCCCGCCCCCTGTCACACACAGAGCCGCAGGACGATCAGGGGGTTTGGGCGCTGCCCCCTGTCATGCTGCTCCAGGGGCCAGGAGGCCTCGCTGCTCCGCTGATCCCAGTGCTGGGAGGCCTCGCAGTCCCACTTGACACTGGGGCAGTGAGGCCTCGCAGCTCCGCTGATCCCGGTGCTGGGAGGCATATTACCCTTTTACTATATAGGATAGAGGCCTGGTGCACGGGTGGGGGCTGGCTGGTTTGCCCTGAAGGGTGTCCTGGATCAGGGTGGGGGTCCCCATTGGGGTGCCTGGCCAGTCTGGGTGAGGGGCTGAGGGCCATTTTCCAGCTGGTGGGTGACTGAAGCTCCCAGCCTCTCCTTTTTTCCTTTTTTTTTTTTTTAATTCTTGGATTTATTTACTTCTGTGGCTGTCACTGGAGCTGAGAGCCAGCTTTAGCTCAGACCCCGGCTGCTGAAAGCAGGTTTCTGGCTTTGTTTACCTTCTGTATTTGAAACTTTGTTGCAACTCCAGCTCTGAGATCCTGGCTGACTGAAAGCAGGTTTCTGGGGTTTTGTTTAGCTTCTATATATGTAACAATGTTTCTTAGAGTTGCAGCTCAGAGCCCAGCAGTGGCAGGCGGGAACGTTGGCTTCCTCCGTTACTGGAGCAAGCAAGCCTCCCTGTTTGCTTCAGCTGCCTGGCTGCCGGCTGCCATCTTGGCTGGCAGTTAATTTGCATATCGCCCTGATTAGCCAATGGGAAGGGTAGCGAAGTTACAGCTAATTACCATGTTTCTCTTTTATTATATGGGATTTACTCAGTAAACATTCATTCAACTTCACCTAATCTTTGTAATTTGTCATGTTTATGAAGAATGACCTTTTTATACTAATGTGGGAGATAAGACAGACCCACAAAAATGATAATAAAAAGTAGAATGTAAAAAGCTTTTAAAGAAGAAAGATAGGAATAAAAAGTTCCTAGGAATTCAGAGTTCAGAAGGATCTGGTTAAGCTGGGGAGAGTAGGGAAGGCTTCATGGTGGAGGTGACAGCAAGAATGGTGAAGAGAAGCACAGCATTGACAAAGGCCTAAAAGCATGGGGGTATTTTTGGAATTGTGAGTCCCCTAGTTGGAGGCAGTGTAGGGGATGAGATGAGAGTAATAGGAGCTACCGCTGCATGGAAGGTATTAAATGATAGGCAAGGAGCCTGAACTGTAAGGCAAGCGAGCAAAGAGAAACCGTTGCAGAAATGAAGCACACTGTAGAAAAATGTATCTGGCAGACCCGTTTAGCAATGAAAGACAAGAAAGTGACTCAGGAAGCTATTACAACTGTCTAGCAACAGAAAATGAAAGTCCAAATTGGGGTGAGGGTGGGATAGGGAGAGAGGTAAGTCAAGACATACTATTGGGAGCAAGCATATTGCTTACAAATATAATGGTGCCTAGGAGAGGCAAGAGCAGAATGAGTTGAGGTGGTTGGCTCTGGAGAACAAGAGGATGGGGTTGAAGTGGGGCAGAAGGCAGTTAATTTTAATTATACTATGTAAATTTAAAAACTATCCAAATATAGCATCTGACAAAAAAATAAAATTAAAAATGCCTTGTACTCATTCTGGGCACAGTCCAGTGAGTGACTACGTGACACAGGACGTTTTGCTGCCTTTGCTGGGGACCCAGGCTGGCTTGCTGGGAAGCCCATGTCTCTGCCAGCCTGGCTTCCTGTGTTCTCCTCCACTTTCGTGCTAGCCCCCAAACAGCCTGCTCCTGGCCCTCTCCTGTTCAGCACCACCCGTGTCTTCCATTTGGAGTTCTTGTCTCCATCTGGTCCTGGGTCGCCTGGGGAATAGTGTGTCCAGCTCCTCACTCCAGTGACGACCCCAAGGAAAGAAGCTCCAACTCCTTTTTCATTTCATCATACTGCAAATTATTATGGGAAAACACCAAGGTACTCATCAAAAAGATAAATGTGAGAACGTGATAAAGCTGAATTCATCTTAGGGAGTTTTACACTCATGATTTGGTCTGTGGTTCCTAATTCCTACTTCTCTGGCCTGAACTTGATTGCTCCATTTTTTTATTCTAGACTAGTGGCCCGGTGCATGAAATTTTTGCAGGGGGGCGGGGGGGGGGTGTGAGGAGAGGGGTGTTTCCCTCAGTCCAGCCTGCACCCTCTCCAATTGGGGACCCCTTGGGGATGTCCTACTGATGGCTTAGGGGAGCGGGAGCGGGCCTAAGCCGCAGTCAGGCCTCCCTCTGTGGGAGGTGACAGGTGGGCTGATCGGGATGGTGCAGGCAGCGAGTGACCGTTCCCGCCCCCAATTACACCATGGCCACTGGTGGACCCCTCTGCGGGAGGCAACCCCAGCAGGCCTATCTGGGGACAGTGCTGGGCGGCCCTGCCCCGAATCGCCCTGCCACTGCTGCCGCCCGTGGCCTCCCTCTGTGGGAGGCGACCAGGTGGGCGATCAGGGGATGGCGCCAACCCCCATCGCCCTGCTACCACTGGTTGCCACTGACCTCCCCACCCCATCGCTGTCCCCTCCCTCTGCCCATTGGCATGAGCCTTGTATGGCCTGGTGACACACCTGCTTGCCGGCCCCGCCCCCCACTGACTGGTTGTTCTGCCATTCGGTCGATTTTGCATATTACACTTTTATTATATAGGATGATCTATCCAGTCAGGAAAAAGAGAAGAGCCTGAGCAGAACAGCGAAGTGTCACAGACGGATATAGTATTTGCATTTCTGGAGATCTCCCAAATTGAGGAAACCTATTTAAATGAGCGCCAGTTCTCAAAAAGAATGATCCGTTCTTCTCCAGACTAAAATAATCATCAGAGTTCTGGGCTTATTCTGAACATATCCTTCTCCAGTTTCTTTCTTCCCTTCCACTCAACTTCCCGCTGAAAAAGAAAAAAGGAAGTTCTTTAACCTCTCCCAATCTAGGAGAAGACAATGAGGAAAGTACATCAAAGCCATACACGTGGACATTCACATCCTGCTCTCCTGGATACTAGGCAGCAGGCAGAGCTGTGGTATTGGTCTAAGGAGGAAATCTGTACAAGATGGCCCTCTTCATTCCCAGACAGCCCTTTCCTTTAAAAAGTCCCTGTTCTCAATATGAACTTTCTGCTGAGAAATGCAAAAGGTTTTCCTTTCCTTTTTTCTCTCCCTCTTCCTCCTGCTTGCATCAACGTGGCTCCAAGCCCGTGCTCTGGGGCATTGGAGTTTACAAAGGACCTTTGTCTCAGGCAGAGCAGTCAGAAGTGGGGCCTCTGATAGGCTGGCTTGTTATTGATCAAAAGCCCCAGGCACTCAGGTGGCCACTCTTTATCTGGCTTTTCCATAGCCAACCATCAGTAATAAGTGGGGCATAAATATTCAGCAATAACCAATAAAAGCCCACACTTCTTTCTTAGTCGTTGGGAACCCCCACTTTTGAATGGCATCCACTTTTATTTCAAAGAGCTGCCAACGGTTTGGGAACCAAATGGTTGTTGGTGCTCGGGCCTCAGCCAGGGGTGCTTCTCCGACTCTGTGTGTCGTCCTGTGCCTCTCCTCACCCTGCACAGGAAAGTCGGACGGGATTAGGACCTACTTTTCTCATCGGTCCTGGAATGATGAGCATTTTTGCTTTGTTTTGTTTTCTGGTTCCTCAGCAGGGAGAGAGGGATGGAGGTAGGGCAAAGAGTCCCAAGCAGAACAGTCAGCCCACCAGAGGCCTGTATGTATCCCTGCAAAAGGGAGTGAATGTGTGTGGGGACAGAGGTAGCAAAAGGGACGAGATGTCCTGGCTGGTTAGGCACACCCTTCCTTCTTGCGTCTTTTTCATCTTTGGAACTGATTCTGGCAGCACCCAGAGCGGAGCAGAGGGCACTTCCAGAAATATCCTCACAAATGTCTGGCTGCCACATGCCTGGTCACTGAGCAAGCCAACGGGGGAGGCCTCAGGCAGAAGCTTCAGGGACTGGAGGACACCGCAGTGTGGGCCCTGGCCACCAGCACCTGCATCCCGCTGTGCAGGCCACGCAGAGAGGGAACGTGAAAGAGAGAGAAGCAATCTCCTCAGCAGAGTTTTTTCTAAAATATGGATCCACAGGCCACTCAGAATCTCTCTGTTTTTTTCCCTGGACCATTCAGTAGTCTGACCTTTTCAGGCTGGGCGGACACTTCTTCACCGTGCCTGCTCTGGGATAATTTAATGATGACTCAAGTTCATTTTGACCTCTGAGTCTGTCTCCACAAGATAGGTACCATTCACACACAGCATTTCTTCCATATCATGTTCTTCTAATTTTGGTGGATTATCAAATGGCTCTTCTCTTTTCTGACCATATTTAAAGTCCTTCAAGATGGGGCCTTTCACATGCTGGTTTTGGATGAGCTTCATTAAGTGCAATGTCCTTTTGGCATGTTGACTGAGTTAATGTATGTATAAGCCAATGAGTCTAGTTCCTGGAAGGTACTGTGAAATAAATGGAATTCTAACTACTTATTATCACCATTATTTATGTGCTAAATAAATGCTTTGGGGGTGGATGGACAGACAGACAGATGGATGGAGGGGTGTCATTCTCTGTAGCTTCAGCAAGCAGGTACTGCAAAGAATTACGAAAGTATTTCCCCAACAATCTGGCCTGCCAGGTCTCCCGACTGGAATTAGAAGTTGGGGATTTCCATATTTTTAAAGCCCTGCCTCCACTCTCAGTTTTGTTCCAGTCTTCATTGTGATGCTTGAAGTTTGTTCTGAGAGCTGGTACGTGACTCTCCCTGACTCCTTTCTAGAGTGAAAGCCCAACTTTTGCTGATAAACTATTGCCAATAGCAATATTATTTCTAGAAGGAGAACGCTTATCTTGATGGCTGCTTTGTAACATAAACGAAGAAAATAAACGAAAAGAAAAGAACACCATTTCCACATCACATCATGGAGATATAAACAAAAATGTAACTAGTGGCTACCGTAAGGAGGGCTTTTGCACGCTCAATTACCTGGCTGAGCTGCTGGCCTGCTTCCTGGCTGCTTGCTTTCTTTGCATTGCTTGACCTTTAGACTAATGCCATTAAAATACATCCCCAGTACCACATAAATGGTTTTCAATGGCCTGGCTGCTTAGGGAAAGCTCATTGACATGCGGTGCACAGTTCCTTATGCATGTGAAAAAAGAGATTAAGAGTCCTTATTGACATCAGCTTGCTAGGATCACATTTTGTTATGGCCCCTCTATAGATTAGTGACTGCCCTATGGATTGTTGCCCTCAAATGACATTATAGCATCTGGCATCTTCTTCTCTAGCTACCAGGTAAGGAGGTGTATCCATAGCTGAAAAGTTCTCTGCCCTGGGTTCAGTCCTGGGCTTGTTGCCGAATCACTGGTTCATGGAAAGAGTGGCAATCTATTCCTCTACACCTTCTATGCTTGTCCGGATTCATCTGTGTCTTCAACCATTTTCTTTATTTCATTTGAATCTAGATACTGGAGTTGTACACTTTAAGAACATGCAATTCTCTTTTTCCTCCCATTATCTGCTCCTACCATTATTTCCTTACAAAGGGAAACAAGTTATAAATCTGATGTGAATTCTGACCCTAAAAAAATGAGAGAGAGGATCTGAATGGTAAGAATGCCCTTGTGGGTTGAGCGGTGTGTAGCATTTTGGTATTCACAGAATTACTCATCCATTCATGAACATTTTTTTATTTTTCAACCACAATTTACATTCAATACCGGTTTGCACCAGTTTCAGATATATAGCAAAGTGACTGGAAAAGCACGTACTCTATCCCCTTACTGCCCCAAGCACCCACTTGGCCCCTACTCTGTTATCTCGACATTATTGACTATATTCTCCAATCCCATAACTTGAACTCTGATTACCATCCCCATCCCGCTCAGTGTTATGTTTCTGTGGCTTTGCACACCTTGTTCTCATTGCTGAGAAAGTTGCCTTCCCTGAGCCTAGACCTCCCTCTTCTGAACACCTCTTTCTAACCCCCAGTCGGAACTACCAGTGCATATTTTCTGCTCTGCGCTCTCAGGCAAGTTTTCTTATAAGTAATTTACAATTTGCCTTATTTTGCAGTGAATCGTTACAGAAAAAACCCGCAGAAATCGTGTGATCGTTAAATCAAATGAACTAGATGACCCCTTAAGAAGCAGCATTCCCCCCTGTAGTTCTATGATTCAATTAGAAAAAAATTTATCAATGTCTCAGACAAGTTTTGTTGTTCTCCAGTTGTCCTGGAAGCTGGGAAGGGTTGGAAAGAAAACAACAACACCTCTCCATAAAGAACAATGGAGGTTGAGGTTTGAGGTGAGGAAGAGGAAATTCAATGAATCAAATCAGAACCATTAAAACTTTTAAGGTGCCTGCTTTCCTGTTTGTTGTATCATTGTGTCAACACACAGCAACAGCTTCCTATTCTTGCCAAAAGGCCTCACAGTATCTACCTTCCATGCTGACAAACAGCAGCTGAAGCACAACCTAAGAACAACACCACTTCTGTATTGGGAGCCCAGTTCTTAGGAGCTCTAGTCACTTCCAAGATAGCATCTCCCCAATTCTCTGAATATCCCTCCGAGGGAAGGAGGATGCTTGTATTGTTATCAGCTGTATTTTGCATATAATAAAAACAAGGCAAGCTGAGGTTAAGCGCTTTGTCCTTGGTCAGGTGTGAGTCAGACCCAGCCAGTAGGAGCAACTTTATCATTCCCAAGCCTTTGTTCTATCCTCTTGATATTGTCTCCAGGGTTTGGGAAGGCTGCAGAAGTTGCTTGATCCAGAAGTATTTACAATGGGGAGATTACATTGTGTTCTGGGTTGGGTGCCATATCACTGAGGTAGAAACAGAAATATGAATAGAAAACTCTGCCCACAAGCACAACACAACAAAACAAAACAACAAAACAACCCCTCTACCGGCCATTCTTGTAAATGGTGGAAGGAAACTACAAGAAAAAGTGCCAATTGGATTATCCTTATTTCCCAAAGTATAAATGTTGGCCACTGACCCACAGAGCTCTCTTGTAACAAGTGGAAGGGGAGTTGCATGTCTGTAGCTGATGTGTTTGCATTCCTCAGTAACCAGTGTCTTTCAGGGCTTGTGTATGCCAGGCACCCTCCTAGCCACTGGGATGTGATGTTGAACATGGCAGGCCTTGGCCCTGCCTGCAAGGACCATCCACTCTAGTGAGATCACAAACATTAAACAGGGAAAGAAATGAATACAATTATCATGATGAATAGTTGTCTTCTTTTAAGCAGGCTGGGCCCATGCATTAGAAAAGTTCTTAACCTTTTTTAGTCCCCACCTCTCATCAAGACATTCACTGTAATCTATCCTCAAAATATCTTCTACCTCCATCCATCTCCAGCATCCCTTTCCCTCCTCCCACAAACACATACTGGACTTGGATGACCATTCCAGGGCCACTCAGTTTTATGTTTCTGTGGCTTGCTGAAATGAGCTGAGAGACCTTTGGCTTCTCAGTTGAAAAAACTCAGACTGCGGGTGATGGTGGGAGCCCTGTTTAGGGAGATTAGGTCACCGAAACACCTGGCTAGTGAACATGTGTGCTGTAAGTGAAGAGATTGGAGGATGGCTATTATTGCTGTGGTTAAGCCCTTGGTCTGACATTTTAGCAAGTGCGGTGGAAAGAGACCTGGATTAGAAGGCTGGATACCTGGGTTCTAGTCTTGCCTACATCTTGGGTAAGTCATATAATGCCTCTAACCTCAATTTTCCCTTTGGTCACATAAGCAGATAAGATTAGGTGTTCTCTAAGGGCTTCAGAGTAAAACTGTACCTATAGTTCTTCAACCTGATTTCACTTGTATGAAATTGTGTGTGTGTGTGTGTGTGTGTGTGTGTGTGTGTGTGTGTGTGTAGGGGCACAGGGTGGTAGAATAAGGGAGAGTGATTTTTAAAATCAGACCAGCCCTTAGGAACTACTGTTTTTTTTCTAACTATGCATAAAACCAGTGCTAAGGTAGAGTTCTATATTCATATTTCTATTTCTTTATCAGTTATATTGTACCCAATTTGGAATATAATGTGCTTTCCTCATAAATACTTCAGTAGCAAGCAACTTCTATGGCCTTCCCAAATCCTGAAGACCTTTCTATGCTCCTTCCATGCTGGGCCCCCAATTTTAGGAGGGGGGCAGTGCCATGATGTGCCCAACCCCTCAGTAGGCCTAAGTGGTTGCCTTCTGGGGAATGTCCAAAGTGCCTCCCACCTGGACCTGGTTGCAGAGCCCAACCACTCCCCAAAGGTAAGCCAACACTGGCTTCCAGGTCACTGAATTAGATCTTGATTTTACTTGTTGCTCATTTGGGGGGAGAAAGTTAATTTCCTGGGCTTTTACAGCTTTCAGATACACGCAGACTGAGTCTCCAGTTTGGTCCCTAAGCCCTGAGACTGCTTCACAGCACTGGTGGCCCAGACCAGCGTGATTTCCACACCAGGGAGACATGTTGCGCTCTCGCCATCACATCACCAGGCCCTTACAGCCAGCTGGGTGAGAGAATCTCTTAGTGACTCCTCTGAACAAATGCTGGGGGGTTTCGAGTCAGTGGGAGGCTTTACAGAGACTGTATTGCAGCTAACGTTTATGCGTTCTCAGGTATTTAAAATCTACTCTTCCCAAAGGGAGATCTTTCCAGTGGCTCTTTCCAATTGTGCCATTTATTTCTTTTAACATTTTGAAAGCCTTGTCTTCAGTAGTAGATTCGAACCAGGCAGGAGAGGGCAGTAAAAAATAATTTATTGTCCGGTCAATGGTGACACAGGCTTTAAGCGACAGAGGTTTCCAACGATGGAGCCCCAGAAACGAAATCATCCTTCTCTGGTCATTCCCAGAGCCAGGGGAGGAATGACTCAAACGGTGCTGCTTTCGGCAGCACAATGTCTTACCTTCAGGCTCGGAAATCTGAATCCCATCTCAAGAGTGTTATTCACGTGCTTTATTTTTGTAGGTAGGGACAGTAGAGTTGGGGAATTGTACCTTTAATCCGTCAAAGAGGGCTTTGCCTTTTATACCTGTCCCCAGAACCCCTCCAACTGGTTGCCTTGTATAAAGATCATGGCACCAGAGCCAGATTCCAGGGGACCCTCAGTGCCTGCCCTGTAGACATAGGTTTCTGCTCCTTGTGAACAGTCTGTGATGCAGTTCCCTTTGGGAGAAAAGCAAAACTATTGGTTGACACAAAGTTTTGGATTATATGTGATTGGCAATTTATTCATACCATCTCCAGCCATTCATCATCATACAGAGATTTGAGGTCTGGACACGTTTTCTTAATGTCCAATAAAGCGTGCAAAAAAGAAGGCTCCCTGGCCAGCAGCAGCTAACAAAAAGCATTTTGGTCTTGGGTCCTTAATTGTTAGGACTAACATGCCCCGTGGACTTTTTATTAGCACGTCTCTTTTCCTTTAGGAAAAAGTTTTAAAACAGTTTGCCCAGAGGTCTTCCCATCCCCAGGTCTAGAGATGACTTGTACTTGAATTTGGCCAATTAACATGACAATGTCAATGCCAAGATCCATTTCCAGGGGAAAGAGTTGTTCTTTGAAAGGCAGTGTCTGAGGGTGTCCAGGCTGAGAGGCAGCCTCTCCTCTGGGACTATTTGGATTTTAGGTTCCTGAGCTAAAAAAACATCCTTTGGCATTGGCTGACAAAATGGGTTTCAGAACAGGAGTTTCTAAAGCTGCAGTGGAAACTTTAATTATGCAGGTCCTGTCAAAATCCATCTGCTTAATTCGACTGTTTCTGGGTAAGGTACTTCTTATTTTTCCAGCAGTATTTCTTGATGACTCTCTGATAGGAATATGAAATTAGCTTTCTTCATAGGCAAGCTTTATTCTTTATTCTTTTCAACATGAAGAATATTTGTGTTGGGTGGAGGTGTCTTCCTAGAGTTTATTTGCTTTGTAGTTGATTTGGGGGAGACGCTTAAGTGACTTTTAGAGCTGAGATGCAGAAGGTGTCATTTAAGGAAATGCTGCCGGAGATTTCAGTGTGGTAATGACTTAGTGATTGACTAGTGCCCGTGATTTATAAGTGAAGCATTTCTATAATGTTATGGGGAGAGGGAGGGGCAGCAAAAGTAGGATCGCACAAGACCCAATACTTGACATGTTCCTGAGCACATCTGTGGTCTTAATAGTTTCATGTGCCTCGTCTGAGGAGTTGGAAACCCTATATTGGGTAATATGTACATTTATAATGAGTACTCATAGATTTACTTGTAGGAGGGAGTAGAGGAGGGTTTGAGGTGGTTGCTAAATGTATAAATATTGAATGTGCCAGCATCTGGGCTTTTTCAGCTTAAATATCAGACAGCGAGCCTTATGCAAGCCTCTGACTTAATGCAACTATTTGTTTTTTTAGGGTGCTTGCCTGGATGATAAGCTATAGGACAAAAACCAAATTTTCAAAATCATGATGTCATGTGTATTTTAAATAGAGATTAAGAAAAATGTACACGGGGTGGGAAGAGATTATAACCAAAGAATCTATATGCATATATGCATAACCCACAGTCACATAAAATAGTGCCTTAGGCCTGGGGGAGGGCAGGGGCAGGACGGAGGACAATGGGGGGAAAAGAGTACATCTGTAATACTTTCAACAATAAAGATAAATTAAAGAAAGAAAAAGAAAAACTTACACTGCTGACTCTCAATGTTGGGAAAACCTCAGTGAAAATATATACAGGGTGGGGCAAAAGTAGGCTTGCAGTTGTGAGTACATGAAACAGAGTTTATTCTTGTATTATGATTTATTAATTATTATATTATTTCCCATATGAACACCTGTAAACCTACTTTTGCCCCACCCTGTCTGACAAGTGGACCCGGTGGTGGTGATAGCCTTACATCTGCAGCCAAAGGGGCTTTCAAAAATAAACTCCTCTTTACCAATTAAAATAAAGGACTACTCATGTCACTAGATCTTCAAACCAAGAAAGTTTCACGGCCAATTTTAGAAAACAGCATTCTAGGACCTTGAAATTGGGGAGGAAAATAAAAGTATTTTGCAGGGCTACTTCTGCGTAATGAACGCTCCTCTGATGGAGTGATGGCTCCATGTGAACAGTTTGCTTTCCTGGGCCTGGCAGAGGGTGGTTTTCAGTTCATTAAGAGCATTCCTTGATTTTCCATTTTCTCAGATTTTCAAAACCTGACTCCTGTCACTCCAGAGGGGTAAACATAATCAGGAAGAGCTTGCTATGGGCCTCACCCTGCACTTTCCCCTTTGTCGGCCGTCTGGTGGCTGCACCTGCTGTTGCACTGGCTCGCTTTGGAGGCTTGTACTATATGGCACGGCTGCCTCTTATTACAAAGCTGATTCCTCAGACAGGGTTTGAGCTTTCTCAGCCTTACTAGACATATTTTGGACACTCTTCCACTCACCTCCTCATTTAAGTCTTCAAGTCCTCAACGAGGACAGGAAATTACCTGATTATTTTCTTCTAGGAACAATTCTGATTCACTATGAGATGTGGGCAACGTAGCTAACATTTCTGGGCCTGAATTCTGCTTATCTGTTGTTCTGACCTCAATGGCACATTGCCTTTTTGTTTTTGAGCTGTTTCTTGATCTTCAGTGTGCATAATAACAACTTATGGTGCTTTGTTAAAAGGGGTTCCACTCACAGACCAATGATGAGAATAGTACTTAGAGTAAAAATATAGCTTTAAAAGTTTATTTTAGAAAAAAAGAAAGGCAGAAAATTAGCTATGTAAGCACAAATTAAGAAAAACCAACAACAGAACCCTAAAGAAAATAAAAGACTCTAGTAAGAATTACATGCTTCAAGATAGATCAATCTTTTTTAAAAAACATTCTTTAAAAAATATATATATATATATATATATATATATATATATATATATATATATTGATTTCAGAGAGGAAGGGAAAGGGAGAGAGAGATAGAAACATCAATGATGAGAGAGAATCATTGATTGGCTGCCTCCTGCACGACTCCTACTGGGGATCGAGCTCGCATGTGCCCTTGACCGGAATCAAACCCAGGACCCTTCAGTCTGCAGACTGACGTTCTATCCACTGAGCCAAACTGGCTAGGGCATAACCATTCTTTTTTAAAATTGATTTCAGAGAAGAAGGGAGAGGCAGAGAGAAATAGAGATATCAACAATGAGAGAGAATCATTGATCAGCTGCTTCCTGCATGCCCCCTACTAGGAATTGAGCCTGCAACCCCAGGCATGTGCCCTGACAGAGAATCGAACCCTGACCTCCTGGTTCATAGGTCAACGCTCAACCACTGAGCCACACCAGCAAGGCAGATCAACCTTTAAAAACATTTTTTATTGATTTATTGGAGTGACACTGGTTAATAAAATTATAATCAGGTGTACACTTCTACAATACGTCATCTGTATATTGTATGTGTGTTCACCAAAGTTGTTTCCTTCTGTCACCATTTATTGCTCCTTTACCCTTTCTACCACCCCCAACCCCCTTTCCCTCTGTTATGAAGTGTTTTAAAAAAATCCCTTCACTTTTTTACCCAGCCCCTCATCGCCCCTCCCCTCTAAGAACTGTCAGTTTGTACTCTGTCTCTATGAGTCTCTTTCTATTTTGTTTGTTTGTTTTTGTTCATTAAATTACACATATAAGTAAAATCATGTGGTATTTGTCTTTCTCTGACTGAATTATTTCACTTAGCATAATACCTTCAGGTCCACCCATGCTGTTGCAAATGCCAAGATTTCCTTCTTTTTTACAGATGAGTAGTATTCTATTGTGTAAATGTACTACAGCTTTTTTATCCACTCATCTACTGATGGGCACTTGAGCTGCTTCCAAATTTTGGTTATTATAAATAATGCTGCAATGAACATAGGGGTGCATATATTCTTTCAAATCAGTTTTTCAGGTTTCTTTGGGTATATTGCCAGAAGTGAAATCACTTGATCATAAGGCAGTTCTATTTTTAATTTTTTGAGAAAACACCATACTGCTTTCTACAGTGGCCGCACCAGTCTTCATTCCCACCAATAGTGCACTAGGTTTCCCTTTTCTCCATATCCTTGACAACACTTTTTATTGATTTTTATTGATGATAGTCCTTTTGATAGGTGTGAGGTGATATCTCATTATGGTTTTAATTTGCATTTCTCTGATGATTAGTGACATTGAAGATCTTTTCATATGGCTATTGGCCTTCTGTATGTCCTCTTTGGAGAAGTGTCTATTCAGGTCCTTTGCTCATTTTTTAATTGGATTGTTTGCTTTTCTGGTGTTGAGTTGTATAAGTTCTTTATACATTTTGGATATTAATTCCTTATCAGATATATCATTGGCGAATATGTTCTTCCATTCAGTGGGTTGTCTTTTCATTTTGTTGATGGTTTCTGCTGCTGTGCAAAAAAATTTTAGTTTGATGTAGTCCTATTAGTTTATTTTTTCATTTGTTTCCCTTGCCTGAGGAGACATATCAGAAATGTTGCTATGAGAAATGGCTGAGATTTTTCTGCCTATGGTTTCTTCTAGGATTTTTATGGTTTCAAGTCTTACATTTGTTTGTTCATCTTTCGTATTGAAATATAGTATCTTAAATAATCACAGTACACAGTATAGTTTGACCAATTCGGAATTCATTACCTCTAGATACTTTGCTCCTAACCATAAAGACTAAAAATACATAATCTTTTTGGGTGGCCAATCACATTCAATTCATAGTCAATTAAAAATCCCATTTTCCCCACCTGTACTGCTAAATTCATGCATTCCTCTACTAGTCTGTGTTGGTATTTTCTTTACACCCTTTGTTTTGCTTTACATTTATCCTAGTTGAAATTAATTTTGTTGGAGTCACCCCACTGTCCCAGATTATAGGCACATTTTTTAGATTCTGATTTTGTCATTAATCCAAGATGATTTTGTTAATTAATTCATTCTACAAATATTGAAAACCTATTACATGCCAATCATGATACTGGATATTATGACCAAGATAGACATATCCCCTCCCTCAGTTATAGTCTAATGAGTCACCAACCACGTGTGGCTTACGTGTTATGATGAGAGTTTTATGGCATGTTATGGGAACACGTGGCAGTAGCAGGGAGGTCCAGGGGTGAACATCTAGTCCAGCCTGGGTGGGCAGTGGTTAAGGAAAGCACCCTTGGGAAGTGACCCTAAGTGGAGACATGAAAGATATAGTGTTAGAGAAAGAAGAGTGCTCCAGGCTGGGGAATCATATGAGTCAAGGACCAGCGTCAAAAGGAAGCATGGCCTGGGGAGCGGGCTATCGGTGTGTGTGGATGAGACTGGCAGAGATAAGTACCAGGAGAAGGGCAGTGGGAGTGTATGTAGGATTTTAGGTTGTCTGGTTTGTTGATAAAAATGTTGGTCCGCAGCCCTAGCTGGTTTGACTCAGTGGTTGGAGCATCGGCCTGTGGACTGAAAGGTCCTGGCTTTGATTCCTGGTGGGGGCCCGGGTTGTGGGCTCGATCCCCAGTGGGGGTTGTGCAGGAGGCAGCTGATCGGTGATTCACTCTCATCATTGATGTTTCTGTCTCTCTCTCCCTCTCCCTGCCTCTCTGAAGTCAATAAAAATATATATTAAAAAATGTTGATCAGCGATGTCTGAGACTGACACTAATCCACGAATCAGTAGTCTTTAGGGAGGACAGGTTGCCACAACTCCAATTCCCACATTTCTTCATCCTGTCCACCAGACTATCCTGAGAGTTGGCCAAATATCTCGTCGAAAATCAGATACACCATGTCCCTGATTGAACAGACTAATAACCTTATTTTTAAAAATGTGGTTGGTCTTTGTCTGGCCTGACTTGGCCCTTGGGAACCTGTGCTGGCCACCTGTGACTGATGTCTGATTTCTAGTTCACACTATGCCCCCTGAAATAGCCCCTGAAATAGTCCCTGCGCTCCGTCCGGCGGGCGATCCAGGGAAGACAATGAAAGATTTGCATCCTAAAATGTCATGGTGGGCGATTATGAAATGTGACGTGGAAAAGAATTTCTCTTGTTTGGAAGATGTTCGCTGGGTTAGAAGAAGCCCTCACGAGGCACTGTCTGGTTGTTAGAATAGTTAAGAGCCAGGTCTGGGAGTCAGACAACCTGGGTGCAGACCCTGCCTTTCTCAGTTACCACCTGTGTGACTTTGAGCTAAAGTTTGACTTTCCTCAACTGTAAAAGGGGAACAAAATGCTTACCTCACGGGCCAACATGTATTTGAAGTAAACGAAATAATGCATGCCCAGTACCTGTTACAGATTTAGCAATTAGTGCTATTATTTTTCTAGAACAAATTGTATTCAGCAAACTACAAGGACTTTTGTGCCTTCAATTTCTTGCCCACTTATGGTTCTCTTCATCTTCTCCCATACTTAGTGGAGCAGCCACCTCTTTTTTTTTTTTTTCTACATCAACTATGAAGTGCAAGGGAAATGAAGTATCTGGACACAGCATAATGAAAAAAGGTGATACTCACGCCCGCTCCCCCCTGTTTTTGGAGACCTGGAACCAGCTAGCCAGGCCAATGTGAAGAAATGGTTGTGGTATGAGCAAGCTGGGTGTGGCCAGTACAGGGCTCCATGCCTGCACAATCACCCCTCCCCCCTCCCCCAAGTCTGCAGTGAAGGCTGTGGGTGGACCTCTGACAGGAGGTATTCTTTCTCAGTGCTGTACTGACATCTGGGTCAAATGGACAGAGTGAGTCTTTGTGATTTTGCAACATTTCATTGTTACTTAGCACTTTAGATTAGCAACTGTCCAGAGGTGATGGGCAGCGGCTCAGAAAGGATTGTTATTTTGTCAGCTTGTGTAAGTCACCAATGGACCAGAATTTGCACTTCATTTGTAAATTAAGAAAACAGAAGGAGTCTTTGAGTCTTCCAAATTTGCAAATCTTCCCTACCGTTTCCAGTCATTCTCATGACACAATCTCTAAAATTCTGATTATTAATCCAGAGATCGTCCAGGGTAACTGTGTTTTCTTCCATGTTTGGAGGAATGCAGACGCAAACAGATCAGGGCTAAGGCCAATATCTGCCCTTCAAAACATTTTAGGGGTGTTCTGAAGGTTTCTAGAGACCAGCCATGTATTCATGTTCATTTGTATCTTTCACCTGGTTGCAAGCAGCATGCTCTCAGGAGATGGAGTGGTCAAGATAGTGCCCGCCCCTATCCCCATCTTCCAGTCTGAAACAAGGTGAGCCTGTTTCAGGAAGAGTCGCAGAGATGGTGCGTTGTTAATGAGAATGGCATGCCCTCTGCAGCCTCCTCAGGCGTGGAGCTGGGCCGTGAGCTGGGAACACCAGCTCTTACGTGCTGTATGTTTCAACCCATTGAAAGATCTTAGTGCAAAATCAAGCATGGCATGATGTTCTGTGGTTTTCAAAGAATTTCCTAGGGGGTTGGAGTTGGATAGGCCAAGAACAAACCTATTCACCTGTGATGGAAATAACCAGACTCCAGTGTCTGGTCGGGGAAAATGGAACAGAATCTAGGAAGATTGGGCTAATTTAGAACATTGTAGCCTAGCCCCAAATCCAGCAGAGTTCACACCTGTGAAGAGGGTAAGTGTGTTCGGGTCTGTGTGCTTGTGCCATCAAGTTTGTCCTCTAGAAAAATCTGCAGATGAATTTGTTGCATCTCTATACAGTTCCCCTTGTTAAGTGCCAAACTTTTAAGCTCCTGGAATGATCTCCAGACCTAACTTTGTTCAGTTCCTTTCGATAAATAAACTTTCTTTATGAATCAATTAGAGGCATCTCCATTTTTTAAAATATCAAAGAACTGGATTCAGATGGATTGTGCAGGAAATGCTGTCATTAAAAGGGCCAAGAAAAGAAGACATGTTTAATTATTGAGTGGAATATTCATAATTTTTCATATTTATCAGCTCAATGTGTCCCTAATGTGTTTTTAAGATGTGCAAAAGGAACACATATTATAGCTCTCTTTTTTTAAGGAAAGCAAAACAAATCCCAAAATAATTCTTGTTTTTGAATACTTTGTTTCTCTTTTTTTTTTTTTTTTGAACAAAATAACGTTTTTTTTTCCATCCTGTCTTTCAGGGTTACCCTCCACCCAGCCATTGTCTAAAGAGCTGCATTTAAAGGTAAACCCTGCAAGGCCTTGGGAAGGGTTTTGCTACCAAGCTGTTGTATTTAATCACAAATGATTACTAGTTCCTACTGTCTCTGCAGTTAATCGTGGATTTCTGGTTTTTCAATCAGGATAAAGAAAGTTTAAATGTCTACAGGAGGTCTCAGAGACCTGCAGGCTTATTGCATTTTTCTTGGAGCACACTTTCTTAGTTAAGATCTTTTAAAATGCCACCTTTAGGGACACCTCTTATTGAACTGAGTGAAAAGTAGATGCAGGAACTTTTGGAGTAGGAAGTTAATAAGTATTATCAACATCTTTTACTCTCAGTAAAGCTTGTATCAGGCCCCTGTTCTCAGTTAGGCTTGAATTTAGCCAGTAGTAGGAAAGGGACCTGCCACCATGGTGTGAGACATCTGATTTTTCTAAAAATATGGGCTAGAGAGTGATAGCTTGACTCTCCTTTTGAAATACCCTTTCCTTTGCTACCACTCTCTCTCGCTCTCTCTTTCCCTTTCCACTTTCCTTTCCCCTTCTCTCTCCAGCACCATTCCTCCTCTCCCTCCCCCTTCATTTCTCTGTCACTGTCCCTCAGTTTCTCCTCTCAATGTTATCTGGACTATTTTCTCTCAGATCAAAGGTAGAAGTGGGCCATTTGATTAATTGCCGTGCAGCAGAACCCTTTGCCTCCTTGACACACCAGCCCGGGAGACAAAGGGCGCTCTTTAGAAGCCTGGAGCTGTGTGGGTGCAGGGTGAGGAATTCACAAGCCTGAGAGCACGGAGCCCTCCCAGCAGGGATGTGAAGGTTCCCAAATCCTATAGAAGAATAAAGTTGCTACTGCTGCACATTGTCTTGAGCCATATTTGCATTTGAGGAGAGAGCACACCACCCCAACCCCAGCATTAAGCTATGTGGACTCTCTAGAGGCCTGATTGAAAGTTCGAAAAATCTTTAAATTTCCATGTATGGAAAGTTGAAAGTTCCACGTGTAAGAAGCAGTGCCATTTGAAAATGAAAGGAGGTTAAGTAACGATGACTGACAATTTAACCTTCTCTAGCCTGTACTGGGAACACTCCCACTAGTTCTGCGTGACTATTTTCATTGAAACGAATTCAAATGAAATCAGCTTTAATATTCCATTCCTCAGTCACACTACCCCCATTTCAGGTGTTCAGGAGCTTGGTGGAGCTGGCAGGGGTCTATAGCACAGTACAGGTGTAGGACATACCCTCACTGCAGGAAGTTCTGGAGGGCACCACTCCTGACCCTTTGTTCTCTGAAGCCAGGTAGTTTCGAGGAGGCCCTGGAGTGCTTGACAATAGAACGCTGAGAGGGATTCCAGAACTGGCTGAAAGGAAAGAAAACTTTGATCAGAATTCCAAGTTCAAGTAAACAGCTTGGAACTGGGCTGTTCCAAATGAGATATTAGTTGGGAGGGTGTTTGAGAAATTGGAAAGAAGTATACAATATAACAGGAGGAATTATGCAACTATTTCTAAGAGGGGAAGAATGTTCAACCGAGGGTGAAAACTTAGCCAATGGCCATGTGCCTTCTCTACTCATCGGAATTGAAATTCAAACCCTCCAAGTCTTGGCTAGGCTTCATTTGCAGTTAGAGTTTTTTGAGTGAGGAGCCAGGCCTTCTTTGTAAGGCGAATGATGGCTTTAAGTAAGTGTGAAGTATGGAAACTCCAAAAGGATGAAGATCATCTTCCCCAAATTCTAATAGGGGTCCTAGGTCACTGAATACCTTCAGATAGTGACATTGATAATTCAAGGATAGATCTTCTTTAGACTAACCAATGACCTTCTGTAACTGAGCATAGATCCCATAGGACTTCATTCTCACATTAGCTCATGGCTCACGTGTGATAGAGATGTTTACTGCTGTTCAAGGAATGGTCATACAGAAAAGGCCCTTGGGTTACTCTGCCCAGTGTCATGATTGCAAAGACACAGACTAAAATAATTCATTCAAATCCTCTGGCTTGCACGAGGCAGGTTTTCCCCAGGCTGGGGAGCAGTGCCTTTGAGATCCAGTGTCCCTCAAAGGAAGAACACTGGGTTCTTCAGAGAAGGTATCTCTGGCCACTGTACTGTGACTTCCTAAATTCGCTAACAATTCTGCCCTTCCTCCCAGGCCCCAGGCACTTTCATTTACTTATCAACCCCTTTGGCTCTGACCTCTTTAAGTTACAAAACCAAATGGGTAAGAGGGTTGGGAAATAATCCACCAAACTGCCATTGAGTCCTAAACTCAGGGTTTCCCAAGCATCATACCTTAGGTTTTGGTGTCTGTGCTGGATCCCTGTCACTGATTCTCAGTGAAGTGCGTGGGAGGGCAGTCTGGGCATGGAATGTTCTGGTAAATTTTAATAAATGTTGTGGAGGTCTCACTGCCTGGTCTGATGATGAGTGGAGCATGTGATTAACCAAAAAGCAAACTGAGGTATAATTAACACATGCATGGGCCTGATTCTTTATTGGTATCAATTAGAACTTTGCATTGGCATGTTTATTACTAATCAACAAATATTTGTTGTGTGCTTCCTCTTCATTAAGATACTGAGGGATAATGAAGGAACTTAACATCTATCTGTCATGTTTTAGACAAACTGGTGATGTGTCATGATCTTTCAAACAGTTTGTTATAGAATATTTTTAAGGTATTTTTTTCTACCATCAAATGTGAAAAGAAGAGTGTGAGGAAGGATATTGGAGGGGGAAAGCTCTTAGGTAATAGTCCTTTATCTGACGTGTATTTTACAAATATTTCCTCTAAGTCTGTGGCTTGACTTCTAGTTTTATTTATATTGTGTTTCACAGAGCAGAAGACTTAATTTAATGTAGTCAAAATACCAATTTTTTTTAATGGATTGTGTCTCTGGTGTTGCATCTAAAAAAGCTTTACTATAGTCACATCCATCTAGTTTTCTCCTCTGTTATCTTCTAGCACAAGCACGTCAAACTCGCATCCCGCAGGCCGCATGCCTCACTTATTTGGCCTGTGTTAGTCTTTGAGTTGGACATGCTTGCGTTTTATGTTTTGAATTTTGCATAGGTCTGTGATCTATTTTTGAGTTAATTTTGTGTTTCCTGGGTCTGGAATGAACTTTGGTAAAAATAGGTAATTTGCAGGATGAGTCTATTATGAGCAAAGCCTGAAAATGAAAAGGTGGCTTTTAATTACCTGGCTGTTTCTGCATTGATTAGTTGTTCGTTGAAATGAGAAGGCCATGGCAGAGCTCTCTCTCACATTCCTGGGACCTGAATTTACATGTCTGGTGTCTGCTTTCAGAGCACAGTTGAAACTTGCTTGTCATTTGCCTTATCTCTTGATCTTCAACAACCTGTGTTGAAGGAAGAATAGAGACTCCTAAGCCTTTTGGAGAGGAAAGGGCCTCTGAAGTCTATCCTCACTTCCGTGAAGTCTGAGGTCCAGAGAGGAGAAGCACCTCCCCCAAGGTACACAGCTTGTTGTGTCAGAGTCCGGACAACTAGAACCCCGCTTTCCTGCCTTTGTCACACGAGGGGTCCTCTGCACTGATCTGGCCTGTGCTTAAAAACCATCCTGCTTCTGCTCTGTTCAGCAGTGACCAAGAAGCAAATTTTAAGATAAACATTTGGCTATCTCTTCAGCCAGAATCAGAGGACCATTTCTAGAATCTGACAACATTGATAGAATGAGATCTCCTAGCTTTACCTCCTCAAAGAAAGGCCAGTTTATCAGGCACTCTCTGGATAACATACACTCTACATGCAGTGTGTGCAGTGGTTAACGCATGCATTTCAGCACCAAACTTGGAGTCATAATCCTGGCTTTGCCACATACATGGCACACATGGTGTGTGACCTTGGACAAACAACTTAATTGCTGCAAGCCTCAGTTTACCCACCTGTAAACTCGGGATAATGATAATAATAGTATCTACCTCATATTATGTATTTATATCATAAAGCATGTCCAGTGGTGCCTGGCACATAGCAGGCATTATTTAAACATCATTTTTTTTTAACTTAGCTAAAAGCAATGTACAGTTTCCCCAACTTATTTCCTATATAAAAACATCTTACAAGGAACAAAGCAGGAAAAGCAGAAGAAATCAAGGGGTGGGAGGTGATGGGATTTGATTGTACTGACTTCTTCCTCCCCTTCATAGGCCAAAACACATCACTAGAATACTCTAGTATGGCCCAAACCGAAGAATATTAAAGCTAAAAGAAACTTGGGAGGTGACAGGACTTATCCTGCTGGCTTAGGAAAGAGCCTGAGACCCAAAGAACGGCTGCCATCTTGACTATCACAGCCAGGTGCTTGCTGTCCAACAGTAGCCCAGCCACAGTCAGTCAGTCTCTCATCACTTAACATCTTGAAACAAGGTACCACATAGGGGAGGGGGAGATAGTTGGGGCCTTTAGTGGATCCTAGACAGAAGTAAAAAAACTTATTTCAGTGTTTGAAAGCCTTTCAGCTGAAGGGGAAAAGTGGCCGGTGTTTTTTCTAAGTTACACATTAGACACGCCATACTTCCCCTGAGCCCTGTTGCTGCACCTGCCTACTGCTATACAGGAGCGCAATTGTGTCTGCACTGGTTGGGGAAGGTGGTGCTAGAATTTCTGACTCAGGTCCCCATGAAGCATAAATGAAGTTCCTCCTTAGTTGAATGGGGTCCCCTCACGTCTCTTCAGGTTTGGCACCCACAAGCTGCAAAGAGAATGATATGCCTTTAGCTTCATCAAGCATCCAGCTAACATCCCAAGTTCTCAGCCAAGTTCCCAGTGACCTCACTTTTCAGGACAGTAACGTGGATGAGCTGGGGAGATGAATGGAGCATGTGATTAACCAAAAACCAAACTGAGGTCTAATTAACACATACATGGGAAGTACACAATATAATAGGAGGAATTATGCAATTATTTAACCTTCTCTAGCCTGTACTGGGAAAACTAGTATATGTGTGTGAATATATAATTTTTTAGTATTGGGCAATGGTCATATATGTATATATTATACGTATGCCTATCTACATACACACATATGTATTTATTTATATAAAATAAATTGCTTAAGCAGGTTAAGCAATTTGACCAAGGTTATACAGTTATAATAAGATCTGGATTTGAAACCAGACCTGTCATAAAGCCTGAGCACTTAATCACTCTACCCAATTGTCTAACCTTTTGTACCCCTTTGCTCTCCTCCACAACCTTTAGTGGAGTGCTGAGTGCATGACTGGCATTCAGGAAGAACCAAAGGTAGGGTTGGCTCACTAAGAATTAGGGTGCAGGTAAAACAAGGGGATGAGCTGTGGTGTGCTGCAGCCCGCTCCTCCTCAAGAGCTAACTGTGCCCTTCTTTCCCCAATTCTGGGTTCAGTGACATCACACTGGGTGCTTGAAGTCAGCTGTGGTGGGAGTATTGGCACCATATCACGGCTTCCCCTTCCCCTCCCCGCGAGTGAGTTTGCCAGGATCCTGGGCTGGCACTCCTGATCTGAAAACGGCTTGGGGCTCTGGGCCCAGGGAGCAGGCTGTCAGGAGAGGTGAAAAGAGCGTGTCTAGTGGGCTGGGGGGGGGACTTGAGAAAGCAGTTTAGCATTTCTCAAAGGCAGGCCCTGGGAGCGCATGAAAAATGCGGAGTCCCAGCCTCCGCACCCAGAGGTTCTTGGTTGGTTATTCTATGGTGGGGTCAAGATCTCTGGGTGTTTGAGCACCCCACGTGATCTTGATGCACGCTAAAACTTGAGAACTAGTCCAGCCCTTCTCAGCCTTTAGTGAGTAGTCAAATCACTGGAGGGAATCTTGCTAAATGCAGATTCTGATTCAATAGGTGGGGCTGAGGCCTGAGAGTCTGCATTCCTAACAGGCTTCCAGGTGATGCCAGTACTGCTGGCGCATGGGCCACACTCTGGCAGGAGGGACTGCGTCCAGCCCTCTCACCTTATAGATGAGGAACCCAAGGCCTGGAGAACTGAAGCGACTTACACAGTCAATCACTGGACAGCGTTTCCTGAATATTGCGAGGGAGATCCAAAGAGTTCAAAAACCATGTCTTTTCAATGGATTCATAAAAATAGGACTATTTGTTAAATATCTTTTATCTGACAGATGCTGAGGTACACATATTAATAATGCATGGAGCATGACCTCAGATTGCTTGTAATCTGGTGGAGGAAGTAAGGTGTTTCCATACCTGGAGTAAATAAACACGGTCAGGAGGAAGTGAGGTGAGATGATAAAAGGACAGGGCGGGAGACACAGAGCTGATTTCCCTCTGTTGTGACATCTTACACTCTCTGGAATGCCGGCTTGTCCTGCATAGTCAGAGATCCCAAGGTCGCATCTGGATTTGGGAGTCTACAAAATATAAGAAGTCTTATTTTATTTATTTTTTTAATCAAAGGCTGAAAACTGGTGGTCTACGGCCCAGCTTTGACTCACAGAACTTTTTTTGAGCTTTTACAAAAAAAGAGTTATATTTTACTGACTTAATTTTTAAAAATAAATTTATTTTAGAATCATTTTAGATTTACAGAAAAGCTGCAAAGCTAGAACAGAGAATTCTCACCTTAGAGTACTATGGAACATTTGTCACAACTAAGAAACTAATATTGGTGCATGGCTATTAATTAAGCTCCAGATTTGCTTGGATTTTTGTGTTGTTGTTGTTGTTGCTGTTCACCAATGTCCTCCTTTTGCTTTGGGATCCAATCCGGCATTTCTCAGTGTGTTAGTCGTCCCATCTTCCCAGACTCCTGTGGCCTCGGTCTCTCAGCCTTCCCTTGTTTTTCATGATCTTGACAGTCCTGAGAAATGCTGGTCAGGCACCCTGCAGAATGTCCCCAACCTAATCTCATGGTTAGACTGAGGTTATAGGTTTTTGGAAAGAATATGACAGGGGTAAGTGACCCTCATAGACATGTTTCTAATCCTCCACCCTGTGATTGGCCAGAACACATCATCAGAAGACTTTACTGTAAGCCCAAACCCTCAAATATTAAAGCTGTAAGAGGCTAATGAGGCCACCTGACCCATCATGGTGTTCTCTTTAAAAATCTTAAGCCAACTTTGAAAAATCTGGGTATTTTACATAAACATCAGGATTTCTGCCTTCTCCTGAAATCTGGCAATACCGGACTTGAAATGACACCCAGCAAAAATTGGCTAGAGCTGAGTGAGTTGCCCACTGTAGGTCCCACATCTCACACAATGCGTGTGTATCTGAGCTCATCGGTCTGGCCTCTCCTTGAGGCAGTAGGTTTGTCTTCGCAGTATGTATCAATTTCTTTTATTTAAAAAATATATTTTTATTGATTTCAGAGAGGAAGGGAGAGGGAGAGAGAGAGAGAAACATCAATGATAGAAGAGAATCATTGTTTGGCTGCCTCCTGCATGCCCCCTGCTGGGGATCGAGCCTGCACCCGGGCATGTGCCTTTGACCAGAGTTGAACCCAGGACCCTTCAGTCCGTTGGCTGACGCTCTATCCAATGAGCCAAACCAGCTAGGGCACAGTATGTATCAATTTAAATGTGCAGCAGGCCTGGGGACAGAAGCCAGAAGGGCTGCAATGCTGAGAAGGTCTTCCTGGAGATATGTGATCTATCTTGTACCAAAGAGTAGCAATTCTCAAAGTGTGGGACCACCAGCATCAGCATCACCTAGAATTTTGTTACAAATGCAAATTCTTGGCATCATCTCAGACCTACTGAAGCAGAAACTCTGGAGGTGGGGACTGCAATCCGTCGTTCGACCAGTCCTGCAGGTGATTCCAGCGCATGTAAAACCAGAGAACCACTGTAGAGGCAGGCAGGACTGAGATGCGGAAAGCCTGGTGGTCCAGCCAGGGCCACCTACGCTCTGGTGGTGGGGCACCGGGGGTGTGTATGAACTATTTTATGGGATCACAGGTCAGTGGCCTCTGGGGTCAGAGCCAGGGTCAGTGTGAGTTTTCAAGCCTGTGGCCCCTCAGTGTATGTGGACATAGGCTTTTCTTCCCACTATTCCTGCTGCTCCTTGTCAGCTTCTGGGTAACCCCAGCCCGCCAGAGTCAAGGCTCAGGATTCCATGTTTGTTCTCTTCCATGCCTCCTTCATCAGCCAGCCCTATTCTTTGCACCATCAAAACCTCACCAAGGTAAGAAAAGAGAAAAGAACAATTGTGGCCTCTTTTGATTGGCAGGTGATTAACCTTTGGAGTCAGTCCTTTGTCCATGCAGCAATGTTCCCTCAGTCTGACTTAGAGCGAGAGGGTTATGTGAATATGAGAAAACTTCAGCGAATTTAAAGCATATCTCGTATACACTGCCCACCCTTTTGTACTCTGTCTATTTTTAAGGACCGCCATCAAGTTTTCCTCCTCCCAAGTCCTTCCTGTGAGATAGATCGCTCCTGTCTCTGTCAAGTTACCAATTCCTCAATATTAGTACAGTGCCTGTGCTCCTGCCACCCTGAGCTCAGGGGTGCCTTGTGTCACTTCTCCCTCCTCCGTTCCCCTCTATTCACTGCCTAAGGCTTACTCATCTTTAGGGCTCCTTGCTGCTCACCTGGAAATGAGACAATTTGCTACAATCTGCTGAAATTGCCCAACTACTCTGCACAGCGCTTGTGTCTCATTCATCCCCGCCCAGCACCCAGCAAGCGTCTGGTACATAGAAGGGCTCAGTCCACACTTGCTGAATGAATGAGCTCCCTGCAAATGCATAGTTCATAAAGTGTCTTCGCGGTTAAGCTCCCGGGTCTGTCATCGGTCAGCCTGGGTTGAATCCGGGCTCCACTGATCTGGCTGTGTGTCCTTGAACAAACTGCCTAACATCTCTGAGCTTCCTGTAAAGGACACAGTCAGTATTGACCACATAAGCGAAAATAATTTAAATATTTATTTATCCAATTCCTGTGCATTTTACCTATTTTTGTCTCACATGTGGTAGTGCTCAATACCTATTAGCAGTTAATAGGACCCTGCTGATCATTTGTAGAACTGGATTGATGACAATTTCCAGCTTAAATTTTACCTGAGGAAATCCCATGTCTTTAAGGGGAGAGACCCGACCAAATAAAGGGTTGGGGGGTGGGGGGCGGTGTGCCTAGCCGCTTGACAAGAAGGGCCTTTCCCATTCTTTTTTCTTCTTTTTCCAGGGTTGCAACAAGTTCGGACTGGTCAGGCTTAACAGACAGATTTGGGTAGATGCGTTCTGAGAGACAAACCCAAAGTTCAGAAGCATTTCTGCTGTTTAGATGGACTCTGTATCAGTATTCCAAACAGCTTAAAGAAGGCGTTCAATCCATTCGCATATGTACATGACTGCAAGCCCATTTGTATCTGGGGAAAAGATTCTGAATGTGATCCAATTCCTGTGCATTTTACCTATTTTTATCTTGAGTTGGCTGCCTTCTGTCACAGGGTTGTAATTAATATTGTTGTAGAACAGGAGGCTCATTAAATCGGTCTCATTATGGCTGTTCAGGTTCTGGGGCTCAGCTGAAAAGGATTTCCCTATTATCAGCATCTGACATATATTCCTAATCAAGCAGGCCAATTCTCTTCTGTCAAGGACTGTCTCACAAATGGAGATGGTATTTATTCTGATTTGTACTATTAATGTGAAAAATGTTGCCCCTAATGACAGACATATAGGCCTCTGTCACAGGTGGGGCTCCCTTGGCAAAGACATGCAGAATACAGGAATTTATAAAACGATATGCTTTCAGTGGTTGGAATAACCATCGACTTCATTCTCAGTGAGAAATTGTGAAAAGGAAAAGAAACATGTAATTATAAACTTGTGGAATCTTACTGTCTGAAGAGACTTTAATAATCATTTAAACGCCTATCCAACCTGAGTCCCAGCTTAGCACTCATGATTCCTGATTTCGCATTGTTGCTTGATTGCTTCCTTAGACAGAGTGCTCACTACCTTTAGTGTGGCCAATTTAATTTCAAACTGACCTAAGGAAAATCATATGTCGTATTGATTGGAATTTGTCTCTCACGTCCTTCCACGTTGCCCCTCGTTCTGCTACCCAGAACTGCACAAAGCCAGTTTGGTCACTCTTTCTCGAGAAAGCTTTCGGAGGGTCTGAGACAGCTCTCCCTTCTCCTCCTAATCTTCTCTTCTTCAGATTAAATGTTCTCATTTTCCTTTGTAGTTAGCCCGATCTTTCATCCCCCTGCTCACCGATGCATTCTCCAAAGGTGTATCCAGAAGGGAATGAACTTTCCAGATGTGGTCAGTTCACCCAAGGGCTCAGGAAGACAACTGCCCCAACAGAGACAGGGTTTCTGGAATTGTCCTTGGAGGACTGGGTAACATGGAACCCTCTCAGAAATGGTAGTGTCATTCTCTCTTCCTCAGGACCTTTTGCTGCAGGAACCTGCATCTGGCTTCAACCACACCTGCTCAGGGACTTTGATGTTAGGGTGACTGGATTCAGAGCTCAGCTCTGCTGTTTGTTATCTGCTGTGATGCTGGATAAGTTGTTTAACCTCTCTGAGCCTTGGCAGAAATGGGTCTAGGGCAGCCGTGGGCAAACTACGGCCCGCGGGCCAGATCCGGCCCGTTTGAAATGAATAAAACTAAAAAAAAAGACCGTACCCTTTTATGTAATGATGTTTACTTTGAATTTATATTAGTTCACACAAACACTCCATCCATGCTTTTGTTCCGGCCCTCCGGTCCAGTTTAAGAACCCATTGTGGCCCTCGAGTCAAAAAGTTTGCCCACCCCTGGTCTAGGGCCTACCTGTGAGAATTAATGAAATGCAAGCAAGATTTGAGCCGAGCTTAAGAGAAATGCTCCATAGTATTAATGATAATCAACGAGAACCAAGCACCAGTCATCTATACCTCCCTGCTTCCCTTACCTTGGTCTTTGAGTCTCTTAATTTTGACCTTTGTGGGTAATCGTACTCCTGAGAAGGGGACAGGGTAGGCAATATATGGTAACTCCAAGTGGATTTGTCTTTTGGTTGAGTTTTTTCCCCCCTGTCTCTAGCCCAACACAAACATACATTGAGAACTTTTTCCGCCTAGAATACTTTTATATAAGATCTCATTTCATGAGAGAGACACACACAGAGAGACTCCTAAATGCGCTGTTCTTTAAAATATTTTAGCAGAATGAACCCCCTCTCTCTCCCACCCACCTGTGTCTCCTTCCTTTAAATGAAATCTTACTCAGAGCCCCAGTATGTAAGGGAGATAATAGATGAGAAGGTCCCTCTGGCAGTTTTAATCTTCTCTCCTTGGCAGAGGCAGCCTCATTGTTTGGAAAACTCCTGGAGGTTGACCGTGGAATCCTGGGGTTCTGTGCTCCGCATTGGAAAACCTCTGAATGAACCAGTTCCACATCCAATTTCTGAAAGTTGGCTCCAGTCCTTCCACCTGCCTGCCTGATGCTCTCTTCCTGTATGCTCATCTCCCCTTTGCTCTAGAATCCCCCCACCAACCAACACATATTGCTCCCCTTGTCCCCCATCCAACTCCTATGAAATCTCAGATCCGTCCTCCAAATGACTTTTTCCTTATCCGCTTCTGATCAGGGTAGGAAGGCAAGAAGCAAGAGAAAGCCACACTCTAATGGGAGGCACTGGCAGGGGAAAATGGAGAAGGGGCAGATGTGCCTTAGAGCTCAAGAATTAGCTATTCAAACAACAAACCTCTTTGTGGTCCTTATTGTCATGGATCTTTCTGTAATATTCATTCATTCATTCATTCATTCATTCATTCATTCAAGTGTTCCCTGAGTTCCTGTTACATGACATCACACACTATTCCATGCACTGGGGTTCCAGAAAGGAAGACATCACAGCCGCAGCCCCTTGAGAAGCTTACAATCCAATAAAGGAAACTGATACAAAAATTTTGCTGATCCCAGATATCCCTGGGAGTCTCTGATCACTTACTCATTTGGCTCAAGGATTGTACCAAAGCATCCCTCATTTTCCTAACCTGATTTCCTCTCAAGCTAAGCTTGTCTAAAACTGTGTTCTTCAGTTTCCTAGGGCCTGACAAATATGAGAAAAACCCCACATACATTCATAATGCAAAAGTTTATAACCCCTTTTCCAAACACTTCTGAGGGAGTGCTAACTCCTTAGGTACTTCTCAGAGCCCCCCAATGCCCAGTGAGCTCTTCCTCTTTTAAACTCCTGGCCATTATTGAAGATGCTGATTGTCAGACAATAAATCCATTCTTTCTGGTGATGTCGCTTATATTGTTGTCGTGGTTATAGATGAACTCATTACTTAGCTTCTCATGTATTTAGGTCATGCCTTCCTGGTTACTTAAAAAAGTGAGAGTAATTACAGAAAAAGCAAAAGCCTCCTTCCAAGCATGTCAAACTCACGGCTGTTGGGCCGCCTGCCGGCCACGAGTTTGACATGCTTGAGGCCCATTCTCTTCCTTGCCCTCTCCCAGAAAGAAAGTGTGTGTCTCTCTGTACCGTTTAAAAACATACTTTTACATGCAGATATGTTATATATTCCTAGAATATGCAGAATATCTTTTTTTATTTTATTGATTTTTTTTACAGAGAGGAAGGGAGAGGGACAGAGAGTTAGAAACATCAATGAGAGAGAAACATCGATCAGCTGCCTCCTGCACACTCCCCACTGGGTATGTGCCCACAACCAAGGTACATGCCCTTGACCGGAATCGAACCTTGGACCCTTGAGTCTGCAGGCTGATGCTCTAACCACTGAGCCAAACCGGTTAGGGCATGTAGAGTATTTTTTAATCATCTCTGTGTTTGCATAAATGGTATTGTACAATATGCATCATTCTACAACCTGACTTTTTCACTCGGTATATTTCTGAGATCAATTAACACCGACGTGTATAATACCTTGTTAGTCCCGTTAAATGACTCCATTGTCTTTTAGGAGGCCAGTGTGCTGCATTTTACTTGGCTCTTCTCCTCATAATGGATATTTAGGTTGCTGCTAATTTTTGTTATAAACAATGCTTCAGCGAACATCCCGTACATATGCCAAACCACTTTTAAACTCTGTGGGAGGCAGGAACAGTGAATTCTATTTTCTGCATCCTCTGTTTCCCTTAGCACAAGGCCCTGCCTATGGTAGATAATCAATATATTTATATATATTTCTCATACATACTTTGTGCAACATATATAGAAACTAATACCTAGGGTCATGTTTTAAAGTGATGGTCTCTAATGGAAGTACAAATCAGAGCTGACAGCTTTCTGGTTACCAGGGCCCAATCAATTTGATACTCAGAAATTGGGTCTGTTCTCTCTTCTGAGACAGAGGTGACCCCCAAAAGACCCCCATAGGGAGGAATAAACAGGTCACATCTCTGAAGGAACCACTTGCCAGAAGATATATTTTTTTCACATCCCTGTCTTCCCTCCTCTCTCTCCACCTGCTTTCTTTTTCATTCTTTATTTTTTTATTTTCCTGATGAGGTGTCTGGGGATCATGTTTGGAGCACTTAACAAACCACTGCAGGCAGATCTCTCCTACTACCCAGGGCAGAGATCTCAGAGTAGCGAGGGTGGTGGTGTGACGGTGGGAAGGCTTTTGCTTACACCATATGCCCCTCAATAGCTAAGCAGGCTGAGATCAGCTGGGAGACCCGGGAAACTGCCCCCGGTGCTCGCCCCTTTCCTTTCCTGGTCTTTCTGCTCAGTGGAAATTTGTGGGGCAGAGGTGGGTGTCTACCAGGAAAGGTCAGGCAGGAGAATCAGAATTCCCAACAAGGAGGCACCCAGAGGAGCGCACGGGGTTGCACAGGCTTGCAGAGAGGAGCACAGGCTTCCCGAGCTGAGAAAGCTTCACGGAGGAACTGATCTCCTTTCTGAGCCCCACAGAAGGATTTCGGCAGGTGGAACCGGGAGTAGGAAGAGGTTGGGATGGGAGCGAGGCCCCTGGGAGGTTCCAGAGGAACCCCAGGCGGTAAAGGGACATCAGCTAATAGTCCAGTTGTGTTTGCCAGAAGAGTAGGGAAGTCTGGAAGGTGAGCTGAGGGAGGAGTGGGTGCAGGGGTTGCGTGTTCCATGCCTGAACTTCTGCCACACTGTAGACTCTCCAACATGTTTGCCAAATAAACCCAGAGTTGTTCTACTTATTTTGTTTTGCTTTCTTATTGAGGCTTAACATATTAAAGTGCATGAATCTTAAGTGTAAGCCTCCATGAATTTTCATATATGGAATGAGCACACAGATCAAAGTACAGAGCATTTCAAATACCCAGAAGTCTCCCTCCTGCTCCCTCCTATGCAATACTGCAATCTCTCTCCACACACACAAGTAACTGCTGTTTTTATTTTTAAGTATGATAATTATTTTGTATTTTAAATTCTCACCAGAAGACATGCTTAGAGAGAGGGAGATCGAGATAGATAGATAGATAGATAGATAGATAGATAGATAGATAGATAGACAGACATCGATTGGTTGCCTTCTGTATGTGTCCTGACTGGGGATTGAACCCACAACCCAGGTATGTACCCTGACCAGGAATTGAACTGGCAACCTTTCGGTGCACAGGATGACATTCAACCAACTGAACCACCCTGGCTGGGTGTAACCACTGTGGGTTTCTTTGTGTGAGTGTGTGTGTGTGTTTTTTAACTTACGTCACCTATATTTGTCTATTCTTAAGCTTCATGTAAATATGCTCATGCAGAGTATACTTTAGGGAGTTTCTTCAGCAGCACTGGAGAGAAAGGGTTAAGTGAGGAAAAGGTGGATTATTGCAGGAGCTTGGGTGAGAGGTGCAATAAGGGCTTAGAGCCAGGGTGGAAGCCACGAGAATCAGAAAGAGGCAGCAGATGCTAGAGTAGGGACGACTGGTTCCCCAGGAACAAAGGGAGTGAAGCAGGCTGTTGTGAGCGTGCACCACCTTGCCAGGCACCAGCTTGCCATGGCAGCATCCTGTTGGGATGACCGGGTGCCTCCCTGCCAACTTGTTTCACGAAAGGCTCTCTGAGGCTCCGAAAGAAGCGGGGCTCTCAGCTACAGGGGCCACTGCAGCCTCTCACCATGTTCCTCAGGAACATATGCCCAGAGCCAGTCTGCATTCATCAGTGGCCCCAGCAATGCTGAGAACCAGGACGCCCCCACCCTTCTGTGGCTCTACCCAGCACAGAGCTGCTGCCATAGGCTCCAGGGGGTGGATAAAAGAGCAATCCCGATGAATCAGTAGCCCTGGTGTCTACCCTGTCAGCACTACCAAGTGCATACCTCCAAAGTGGGCATTGAGGGTCTGGCAGTTTGCCTTCCCCACAGGAAAAGGGCAGTTCCAGAAAGCAGCCCCTTAAAGACTGTGGACAACCACTTCCCAATCCCAGCGTTTTCATCTGGATGAGTTCAGGGCTAAGTAGAAACTGGGGAGTAGGGGATGACCTTATAAAAGAAGAGAGGAGAGGAGAGGAGAGGAGAGGGGAGGGGAGGGGAGGGGAGGGGAGGGGAGGGGAGGGGAGGGGAGGGGAGGGGAGAGGAGAGGAGAGGAGAGGAGAGGAGAGGAGAGGAGAGAAGAGAAGAGAAGAGAAGAGAAGAGAAGAGAAGAGAAGAGAAGAGAAGAGAAGAGAAGAGAAGAGAAGTCAAGTACTACCTGGGGAGGGGGAGGCTGACAGCTGTCCAGCCCCTCACCCTGTATTACCCTCTGGGTACTGATTATATAGATGAATCCAAAGCCTTTGGGAGTGCCATTTCTATTGTCCCATTGCCTGTCCGCCTATTCCTTTAGGAATAGCCACCTGGAGACCCAGGGGGTAATCATCCAATTAATCTCCCTGATATTTTCCCATCTTGGAAACAGTTCTACTAGTGTCTTGCTACTTCATGCCTCATTGGAACTTTGCTAATTATTGAGTCTTTAATTTGCTGCATAAATCAGCATCCTATATTGGAGCAGGTGTGAGAAGAGAGGTTCCCAAACCAAGTAAACAATGAAGAAACCTTCCCTCATTCATGAGCTGCCAATATGTGCGGGAGGTGAGGCAGTTGTTGGGGTGGGAACCTGGTAGTGGAAGTAACCTGTGAATTCGAGTTCAATAGCCCCACCCCTTCTGGAATACACCTTCCAGCTGGGGAAAGAGATGTAAACAGATGATTATCAAACAAAGTGATATAAGTACAGTGGTGCTGGTGCTGTGGGAGCCCAGGAGAGGGAGGGATTAAGTTTACTTAAGCAGCTGCAGAGGGAGGGGAACCCCAGGCTGGGTCTTGTAGGATGAGTAGAAGTTCACAAAAAAAAGGCATTCTAGGCAAAAGAACGCAAGCATGTGGGCTATAAGGACAGGAGAGTGTGAGGAACGTCAAGTCTAGAGTTGGGGTTGGGGTTGGGGTTGGGAGTGGGAAGGGAAGAAGATATGGGGAGACAAGACTTAAAGAAAGCTGAAAACTTATTGGAAGGAGGGCAATAATCTTCAGGATATCTGTAGGGGGTGACATGAACCTGTGTGCTTAGGAAAGGTAACACTCCAGACAGTGTGGGTGGGAGATTGTCGGCTAATTGGGCTTTTCCTGGGCACAAGTGTGACACAGTTCGTGTTCCTTCCATTACTCTTTGGACTCCTTCACGAGTCTTTATGCCTTTCCTCCTCCCGCTCAGTGCAAGCCCCAAATGACTGTGCCTGTCTATACCACATCAGAAGAGGGGGTGGGTAAGTGCCAGGATTTAAGGTAAACATGGCTTGCACTTGCCAGCCATGTTTCAGGAGTCATGCATAGCTGGCTGTTTTCTCATCACATTTAAGACTCGCAAGACCCCCATGATGTTAGGAACTCATGCACATAGAAATTGTGGCTTAGAAAGATTAAGCAACTTGTTCCAATTTATACAGCCAGGCAGCAGGAGCTGCGATTCAGACCCAAATTGTTCTGTTTCGGGAGTTCACAGTTTTCACCCAAGCCAATAATCTCTGAAGGTCTTGCCCCACCAGGTCACATACTCACAGTAAAAAGTCCACAATACCTGGAGCGGTCAATCAGACGGGGCGGCTGCGGGGAAGGGGATGGAGGGGAAATAGACTTAGGTAGGAGACCATCAGTCCCTCGGATAGGGCTGGCCCAGGCCCATTCCTCTGGGACAGTGGCCGGCAAACTGCGGCTCGCGAGCCACATGCGGCCTTTTGGCCCCTTGAGTGTGGCCACGAAGTTTCAATCGCACTGTACGTGCGCGCCCACACGTGGCATTTTGTGGAAGAGCCACACTCAAGGGGCCGCAGTTTGCCGACCACTGCTCTAGGACATTCGAAGAGGCTGTGCCAAGGGCCCACATATGTATGTTTAGGGGCCCCATGAAAATGTTTTGATTTTTTTTAAAATCAGAAGGAAAAAAAATGTACTTTTAGGACAAACTTTTAAAAAAGTTTTTTTCAATTACAGTTGACATACAATATTATATTAGTTTCAGGTGTATAACATAGTGATGACACAATATAACTGTGAAGTGATCACTTTGATAAGTCTAGTGCCCATCTGACACCATACATGGTTGTTACAATATTATTGACTATATTCCCTATGCTCCACTTTACATCCCCATGACTATTTTGTAACTGCCAATTTGTATTTCTTAATCCCTTCACCTTTTTCACACACACCCCAACCCTCTTCTGGTGACCATCAATTTATTCCCTGCATCTATGAGTTTGTTTCTGTTTGCTCATTTATTTTGTGTCATAGGTTGCACATATAAGTGAAATCATCTGGTATTTGTCTTTCTCTGCCTGACTTATTTAACTTAGCGTAATACCCTCTAGGTCCATCCATGTTGTTGCAAATGACAAGATTTTATTCATTTTTATGACTAATATTCCATTGTATATGAACCATATCTTATCAGTTCATCTATCAGTGGACACTTAGATTGTGCCATATCTTGGTTATTGGAAATAATGTTGTAATAAACATAGAGGTCCATATATCTTTTAAATTTGTGTTTCAGATTTCTTTGGATAAATACTCAG
Source organism: Myotis nattereri (assembly GCF_964212035.1). Taxonomy (NCBI): domain Eukaryota; kingdom Metazoa; phylum Chordata; class Mammalia; order Chiroptera; family Vespertilionidae; genus Myotis; species Myotis nattereri. The sequence goes on from NC_138088.1 coordinate 25,145,056, forward strand.
AAGTGGCCTTGCTAGGTCAGATGAAAGTTCCACTTTAATATTTTGAAGGAACCTCCATACTGTTTTCCACAGTGGCTGCACCAATCTGCATTCCCACCAAAAATGCACAAGGGTTCCCTTTTCTCCACATCCTTGCCAACACTTGTTGTTTGTTGATTTTTTGATGACAGCCATTCTGACAGGTGTGAGGTGATATCTCCTTGTGGTTTTAATTTGCAATTCCCTGATGATTAGTGATGTTGAGCATCTTTTCATGTCTGTTGGCCATCTGTGTGTCCTCTTTGGAGAAGTGTCTAATTAGGTTGGACAAAAATGTTGTAATCTACGAGACAGATATATTCATCCTTAGATCAATGTAATCATAAAATATAATTTTAATTGTTTTATGAAGGAAGGCACCCTCTAAGGCGAAAGTGCTGAGGGCCCATGAAAGTCATAATGTGGTCCTGGCCTGGCATCTTCCACTTTTCCTTCTGCCTTGTGCCACATTCACTTGGCACCTCCTGAGTTCTCTCTGCCTCTTGTGGATGTGCCACCTTCCCTTTGTCTCTGCCAACATTCGAACTCAGGCCACTCCGGGACCATCACAGCAGGCTCCTAGCTGGTGGCCCTGCCTTCAGCTTTTTTCTCTTTTCCCAACCTTCTTCTAACTTGCAGTGTTCTTTGATCTGTTTGTTTTTATTTTTGTGATATTGTATTTATTCTCATGGTTTTATGTGTGTCATGTGTTTAGCTAGAGAGTTTGGAATCACTTGGGCCCCTCTGAGATAAGGCAAACCTTCTTTCAAAAAAAAAAAAGATATTAAAGTTGGTTATATATATATATGACCTGAAGTTTACCATTTTTACCATTTGAAGTGTACAATTCAGTAGCTTACGTACATTCACAGAGTTGTGGAATCATCACCACTGTTCATTTTCAAAATATTTGCACCACTGGAAGCAGAAACTCGGTGCCAATTAAGCAATAATTCCCTATTACCTCCTCCTCCCAGCCCCTGATACCTTCTTTTTAAAAATTTTACAGCTTTACTGAAATATGCCAAATGAAATAAGCCATACCCAAAAGGACAAATATTGTATGTTTCCACTTATATGAGGTGCCTAGAGTAGCAAAATCATAGAGACAGAAAGTAGAATGGTGATTGCACAAGGTGGGTAGAATGGGGAGTTTGTATTTACTGTGTATGGCGTTTCATTTGGGGAAGGTGAGAAAAATCTGGAGACAGCTAGTGGTGATGGTTGCACAACAGTGTAGATGTATTTATTGACACGGAACTATATGCTTAAAATGGTAAATTTCAGGTTCTGTATGTCTTACCAGACACACACACACACACACACACACACACACACACACACTCACACACACACACCCAGCCTGGTAAATACTTTACTCCTGTTTGCTTCAAAACCTGGCTTCCACCCTCTGCCCAGGCCTGTATTAGCCCCTTAATGTCCTCTTCCACCCACAGCTCTGGCCACATGGTTTAACTGTTGTATTCTAGTGTTTCCCTGCTCTGTCTTCCTCACTCTTCTGCATTTCCTAAGTTGCTCCATCACCGGGAATGACCTTCCTTCCTCCCCATCTTCACCTTTAATGTCCCCTCCATTCTTCAAGAGTCAATGTTACCTCCCTCAAGGGCATGATGCCGGTTCTGTTTCCGATGGTTTCATCATCTGCCTGTTTGGGATCCTTTCACATTTTTGTCTCCCTCGATAAACACTATGAATCATATATACATTTAAAACTAGCTGCAGAGCTTAGCCTGTAGTAGATAATGAATAAGTGTTTATTAAATTGTGAAGAACGAAGCTTTCTTCACAAAAGAGGTCTTCAATGGGAAAACGGAGAATATTTCAGTTTATTTTGATCTTTGACCAAAAGTCTCAACAGACATTGAAAGCCTTAGATAAAAGTTTGCAAATTTATTCTATCAATATTTTATATGTTCTGGTTATCACAGGTGAGCAAAATGACATTCCGAATAAGTGGAATTTGTCTACAAATAAGTTTCTTAAGAGTTTTTGTTTTATTTTTTTTCTTCAACTAAGATGTGTCCTGTGATATAATGTGTAATGAGCAGTTCCTCAGAAAATTGTATTTTGTTTATTCTCAACTACTTTAGCTGTTTCAGGTAAACACACCAGAAACCAATGCAGAAAGTGAGCAGATGGGAAAGCAGTCATTTGCTTACTGCTCAGTTTGCTCATGTAAATGATCAGTTTAATAAATTCAACTAAAGGCAATAAAGGTGTGATTTGGAGGGGGGAGTGGGGCCATTATGTAAGAGAAAAGCTGCCTATTCAAAGAGCCTAGCTCACAGAGAGACAGGCTTAAATCATTTCATGTGAAATAGATAGACCTCTTTAGCAAAACATTTCCTAGAAATAAAAGAAAAAAATGTGTTTAAAAAGTATTTTTAGGAAGTGGCGGTTAACTCCTAGAAAGCAGTGCCTTAGTGTGAGGGGCGAGAGGCCGATGGAGCAGGGGTAACACCTGTAGTTGGATCCAGGTAACACCCTGATATGACTTGATCTGGGATTCTGCATTAAGTCAGCCTTCCAAGAGGTGTTGTTTGACATAAACTTCACTGGAAACAGTACTATGGAAAAAGGACATTAGAATTAATGTGAGTCAAAATATGATCTTTAAAAACAAATCATTGAAACGCAACATAGATACAGAAAACGTGCATGTAGCACGAGTATTGTAAATTGAATGTACCTGTGTGACCAGCACCCAGCTCAAGAGAGACATTACCAGCCCCTCCAAAGCCCCCCATGTCCCTTCTCAATCTCTACTCCTCCCTCCTCACCGGAGTAACCGTCTCCTCCCTGCTAGCAGCATATAGTTGTTTGCCCATTTTTGAACTTTATATAAATGGAATCGTACAGTATGTTAAAAATGTTAAAACATAAAATTGTCAATTTGAATAAGAAGAACCCTTGTAAAACGTGGCTATTCACCAGTTTGTTTTGAGGGAGGGTAAGGAGAAGAAGCACAGAGCGATGACTGCTTACCCTCTATGAGCTCGCCAGCGATGCTGCTGTTGGGACCTGTTGGTAAGTGTTGGCGATTATGCCATACAAGCCATCACACTTTTTGAGTTGGTGGAGGAGTCATCACTCCATCCTTTCTGTCTGACAAGGCAGGATGGAGAAGCCCTATTTGGTTTTAGCATGTGGATGGCAAATCCTGGCAGATTCCTGAGCTCTGCAATATTGCCACTAACAAAATGAGCTATAAAAAGCTAATTCGATTTGAGGGGCCCAATCAGAGCATTCTTTCACATGCATTAAGCCCACGTGCCTAGTGCAGAATGAAAAGGCCTTATGTGCAGGATGTGGGGATCAATACCTGAACAACATAGGGGTTTGTTAGTAAAAGTGGGGAAGGATGGTTATTGGGAGAAGCCAACAATGTCTGCCATGACATCATGGTCATGACTGCCGTTACATTATCACAGTGACAAGAGGCAGCCCAGCTCTCAGAGGCTGATGGGGTAAAAACCTACAAAAGGACTTCCTCTGTTTATTTTCATGGGTGGAAAAGGACACTTCCCCTAATTCCAGGAGTCGTGTATTAGTGACATGGGGCTGCTCTCACGAAGTCCCAGAGCTGGGTGCCTTTAAACAACGGAAATTTCTTGTCTCGCAGTTTTCAGGAGGCGAGCAGTCCAAAAACAAGGTGTGATCAGGTCCATGCTCCCTCTGAAACCTGTGGGGGAGAATCCTTCCTCTCCTCTTCCTCGCTCCTGGTGGCGGCTGTCAATCATTGGGGTTCTTGGTTCCGTGGCTTGCATCTGTAGCACTTCCACACCTCTCACGGCATTTCCCCTCACGTGTCTATATCCTCTTCTTCTGAAGACACCATCCTATTGAATTAGGGGTCCACCTTATCTTAACTTGACTAATTACATCTGCAATGACCCTTTTTCCAATAGGGGCACCTTCTGAGTTTCTGGGGGTTAGGACTTCAACGGGGGATTATCAAGGGCATGTCCTCCTCACTGGCTTTGGGGGCTACAGTGCTAGATCTGGAAACTGGTGTTGGATAAATATTTGCTATTAACCCCTAGATTGTGAAACACCACTCTGACATTTACAAGAGGCATAATTAGGAGCAACCAAGAAGCAGTGTGGTAAAACATAACATTCTTGACTTTGGAGCCATCTCAGAGCAGGGAGTGAATCGAGTTTTGCCATTACTCGTCATGTAACTGTTTAGTTTGTCCTCTGGAAAATCAGGAAAATAGTAATTGCAAGTGTGAAAAGAGGCAATTATGTAAAGTGATAAGCTCCACACTTGTCCCATAATAGACTCTCAACAGTATGCCTCGGTTTTTCTACAGGGATAAAAGGCAAGAGGCATCTTTTAATGCAGATATTGCTAGAATGTTTGAATAGATGGGACTTTGTTTCTTATCAGTTTTTTTTTTCCGAAGTCTGTCTTTATCCTATTATTTTTGGATTGCTTAATTTCTTTTCCCCTACAAATGTAACACTCCTATTTTTTCTTTTGCTATATTTTTCCAGCTCCAAACCTATCTCCAACACATGAATTAGAGATTCTATTAGCTTGGTATTACTGTGGATTTTGCAAGTCCTATGGAATTGAAGCCAACATGATAGGTAATAAGTCTAGTCTCCAAGGTTAGAGTTAAGCATAGACAAAGATTACCACAGAAAATTTTAGCACATGTTTGAGAAAAAGGCCAGAGCAAAACTTTCCATCTAAAGAGTGCATTGAAGTATGTTTTAGAAATGTAATTGTGATAGCTACCTTTTATTGAGCAGTTGCTACATACACAATGTAATTCTAAAGATTGTATGTATTTTTATCCATTTACTTTTCACATCAACTCCATGATTTAGTTACTATTTTGAGCCCTATTTTACAGTTGGGGGAAGTGAAGCACAGATAGGTTATAGAACATATCCAGGGTCTCAGGGTGGAGTTATAATTCTAACCAAAGCAGCCTGACTCCAGGGCTCATGTGAGTAGCCACTATAATATTTTAGCATTTAACCAGGAAAGCTCATGGTGAGCCACTTGGGATCTGGGCACAGGATAACTAACCAGCTGGGTTTGTGTCCTCTCCACCTGTCTACAGTGTGATTTTCCAAGGTTAGTTAACCTCCTCCAGACTGAAGTTCACACACCATCCACGTTCAACCACACATGGCGTCTGGCTAGCTATGTGGTTGCAGGTTACTTGCTAAATTGTCCGTGTGAGGAAGTGTGCTGGCTTTGCATGGCCTGGGCGGTAAATGAGCAGAGCTGGTAATCAGCATCAGTAAGATGAGCCTTGGTGATTACAAATGAACTAGAGCTCAGTGCAGCCGATAGAATCATCCAGTCTGTCCACAATTAATGCCAATGAATGAGTGCACGGGCACATCCCATAGACATCTGGAAGTGTCTATGAGGTGTCAGTTATTACATCGGGTAGGGGGCTCTGATGGCGAATGAGAAATAGCCCCTGAAATCTAGAGAAGTAAGCAAGTGAGGAAAGCACAAGGAAAGGATGGTGTCAGAAGTTTTGATGACACACCGTGGCATCACAGAGACCATCTTTGCCCATGGAAGGCAGAAAACCATCACGTGCCTTTCATCTGTGTCTGGCAGAGTGCAGGCGAGTCCACCAGGCAGGAAAACAGGCTTGCCAGGCAGGAAAAAGAATGGTGTGTTTCTCACATGGTATGAAAGAAAGAGATTCCCAGGCCCCACTTCAGACTTTTGAGTCTACTTCCTTGGGGTGTGGCCATAGAATTTCTGAACAGCTGTCATGCTGCCTAAAACTGAGGGTCTGACCGCGGCTGCCCTGCACAGGTTGGGGAGGGGGGAGGTAGGGTCTCTGGAACAGAGACTGCAGAGAGAAAATGACAAGAAATGATACATTAAAGGTAGGTTGAGGCCAGAGTTTAAAATCCTAAGTAAAGATGTTGGGCTTTATCTTGCAAACAATGGGGACCCAGTGAAGATGCTGAAGCAAGGGTGTGACATGGTCAAGCCCTCACTTTGTCATGAGAGAGGAAAAGTCAGGAAGAGTGATTAGCATGTTCTTAGGGTAGCTAACCAAGGTAGGAGCAGTGAAGTGTTTCCTTATAAAGATAAACATATTTCAGAAAACAGAAAGGAGGTGAAATTTCTCTATGACTTACTAGCACAGTAGGTGTCTTACACATAGTCAATGATTAATAAATATTTACAGGATGAATAACTATTTAGTCAGTGCTACCATGTGCCAGCCCTGTGCTAAATGTTTTACATAAATTATCTTACTTAATTCTCAAAACAACATGGTGAGATTGCTATTACATTTCACAGAAGAGAAGAGCTAAGTCTTAGAGAAGTTAAGCAACTTGCTCAAGGTCATAAAGCTAATAAGCAGCAGAGTAGAGCTGCAAACACAGACAATCGGATGGCATAGTTTGTGTGCTTAGCCATTATGCAGACTGCCCTGCCAGGAACAAAGGTATTTTCTTACAGTCCCTCTTTATATGCATATGGTTTTACATATTTATCATTATTATCAATAAAATTTTATATCCTATTATACCCAAAGCATTCTGCCATGCCATAAAATGTTTTCACGATCATCCACGGAATGGATAGAGATTACCAGTTTTACTCACTATCTTCATTGTTGGTATTTTGGCCCTTTCTTGATTTTTACTTGTATACTTTATAGAGTAACAAATATTTTCATGCAGATAATATTTTCCATAGTACAGTTATTTTTATAGACTAGATTTCTAGAAACAGAATTACTGCTGGATCGAAGGCCTCATCGCAATTGTGAACTTTTGATTCATGTTGCTGAACTGTGTGTTGGAAATGTCTTACTAGTTCACACATTCACTATGCTTCATATAGCCACATGCAAACTATGAGTATCAATTTCAGCCCACCCTCACTTGCATTAAGCATTATTTCTTTAAAAATCCTCTTATTTAAAAGTTTTAAGGGCTTTATTTTAATCGGCCTTCATTTGACTACTAGTAGGGTTACGTGCTTTTCTCATGTCCTTGTTGATTAATTACATTTCCTCTTTTGTGAATTATCTGCTTGTACACTTTACCTATTTACCTTCTGGAGGGTTTTTTAAGTTATTTCCCAGATAGATAATCTGTATTTGGGGAAGACATTGGGTTGAGGGGATCAATGAGGAGGAAAGTCAGGATTTGAGAAAATCTTAATCACTGATCTCTAATATGGTCAAATACCCTCTCAAGATCAGAATTAACCTAACTACAATATCTGTGAACATGATAAAATACACCCCCCCTTTTCCCAAATATAGATTGTACTCCACAAATGAAATAATTGGTGCACACAAAAAATTTAAACACAGTGTTAACTTTCTTCTGAAGGAAGACAGCATTGGTGGGCGTGTGCAGGATTCCTAATGCAAGAACTAAAGTATAGAATGGATACACTTAATTATTCCACAGTTTTAGGGAACAAAGCCCGAGTAATCAGTGCTTCCCAACAGCGATCTGCCTTCTGCAGGTGTATGATTTAGGTGGTACCTGGATGAATACCATTTAATAGTTACCCACTTATTTTTATATGTATTAGGGAAACTATAACCCAAGCTGTGTGATTTCAAAAGATGTGATTGCAATTAACAGCACAAAGTTAAAAAAGTAAAACAACATGAATCAATGGAAAGAAGCACATAATTGTACAGGTGGTGGTACTTGGCTAGAACAAAAAGCACAAATTTGGCATGCTAGTAATGAAAGTTTTGGAAACACAGCTTTACATTGCTATCATTAATACACAGATCCCGAATGCTCACTGCCTGCCAGATACTGTGCTCGGGACCAAGGAAACAGAGATAAAGGGATATGTGTCTTCCTCTAAGAGTTCACAGTCAAGGCAAGAGAGGACATGCAAACTGGTAAATGTGGGACGTCTGTACTGATGGCAAGGCAGAGTATGAACCAAACAGCCAGGAAATCATAGACAATAGAGATGCCTTAGACTGAAACTGAACAGCAGAGACTACACGTTGGCATATTACAGATACCCTTCTACTTAATCCCTTCACAATGTGCTTGTGTAGCAAGATGAGACGAAATTCTTCCTCCCTCCCTCCCTCCCTTTTTTCTCTCCTTCCATTTTTTGCTACTTAACCCTGATTCTCTCACACTACCCCTGTAACTTAAGGTTTTTTTTTACATGCCACCAAATCTTCTGCCCCTCTAACAAGGGACCCAGGGTATCCAGGTGTGTGCCACAGAGCATCGGGAGATAAATCATGTGTATGCACCTGGTACAACAGCCTGAACTGGTAAATCAAGTCTCTGTTCTTCTCACCCTGATGATTTCCTTTTTAAAATTCATCTTGGAGGAAGTTGTGTAACATTTATTTTCCACCCTGGGCTTCTAGCTCATTCAGCATTGAATAACAACTGGCCACCTTGAGGACTGTGGGCCCTGCTGACTGTGGGGATGGGGGAGGGGAAATGTTTCTTGGTGATGGCTCACCAGTTATAATCTGTAACATGGCCTTGGGAGGATTATAGTGATTCTTAGAGGACCAGTGAGACACACTGTTAGCAGCGTTTCCGAATAAGTGTGGGCACTTGCTATGAGCAAGCTGTCATGTAAAGTGCTCTGGGAATAATACAATAGAGGCACCAAAGTCTCTGCCCTCAAGGACCACACAGACACTGGCTGGAGAAATAATGATGTATGTAAGAATAATACCCTTAATCAGGGGGCCGTGTGATAAATGCACAGGAGATCTAGAGAAGAAAGGTCATTTGTGACATAAGAGAGCTAGGGAAAAGGGAGGTTTGAGCTTTCCCAATCCATGTTCTGACTGACTGACTGACTGACTGACTGACTGACTGACTGACTGACTGAATCAATAAATGGGCCACAAGGGATCTTTAGGTAGAATTTCAACAGACAGGAAATGGTTAGAAGGGGGTAGATAGATTGAGGAGGGGGAAAAAACAAAGATGTGAAGAGTGGAAAGCACATGTTTTCTTTGGGAGACAAGAAGTGCTTGGGGACATGAGTAGACAGGCTATGGTGGAGGTTTATTTAGGGAGCTAGTGGGTGGAAAGCCTGGAAGATAGATGAAAGGATCTGTCTCAAGGGTAATGGGGGGCCATTTTGTAACAAGACTGAGTGTGACATTATGTTTGTGCTTTGGGAATATAACTGTGGCAGCTGCTTAGAACATAGATGGAGGAGTAGGAACTAGTGATAGGATACGAGTTGGGCAGCTATTGCCATAGTTAGTTAAGGGCCAGGAGGACCAGGCCAAGGCTGTGGCGATGAGCCAGAGAGAGAGGCAAAGGATGCAAGAGGCATTCTGGAAATAAAATCTCTGTAGCCTGCCAACCAGATGGATATAAAGGGTCAGAGAGAATTGGAAGATGGCCTTATTGTAGAGGCTGGAGAATCAAAATGCCCCTAATTAAGACAGAATTGCTGGTTTATGGAGAATGTTTGAGAGTCTCCTTTATCTAAGCATGAGTTTAGGCTAACCAAGACTCCTTGCCGATGGAACCATTCATTACGGTTGAGCCTGGAGGAGCAGGAGACCTCATGGTTAACAGCATATATGGCTGAAATTTTATGGTGATGAGCAGAAACCCATAGACCAGGGGTGGGCAAACTTTTTGACTTGAGGACCACAGTGGGTTCTTAAACTGGACTGGAGGGCCGGAACAAAAGCATGGATGGAGTGTTTGTGTGAACTAAGATAAATTCAAAGTAAACATCAGTACATAAAAGGGTACGGTCTTTTTTTTTTTTTTTAGTTTTATTCATTTCAAACCGGCCGGATCCAGCCTGCGGGCCGTAGTTTGCCCACGGCTGCCATAGACAGTAGGAAAGAGGACTTGGAAAAGTGCTTAAAACACCACTAAATATCAACTTGAAAAGTAAGTATCTTCATCGCGTGTACCCCTGTGTTTCCCAACTCTGCGCTCAGAGCCCTGTGATTTTAGATTGTCTTCTTGCAGCTGTTCGACAAGACTGATGTCAAAACTAACCAGTCCTAATACCCCTTGTCCGAGGGCACTAATCTCTGTTAGGTGGAAATTAGCTAGATAGTCCATTCATTCATGCAACAAATAGTCACTAAACGTCTACCATGGCCAGGCACTGTTCTAGACATTTTACTGATAAAATTATAGCAGCAAATAAAACAGAAAAAAAAACTTTGCCCTCGTGGTCCTGCGTTCTAGTGGGAGAAGGAGACCATAAATAAAATAAATAAGCAAACGATATGCTAGACAGTGGTAAGTGCTATGGAGAAAAAGCAAGAGAAGAAGCTAGAAACTGTTGTAGTGGGTTGGGTGAGGGGAGGGACTGTTGTTTTAAACGGGGGGATTAAGACAGCCTCACTAACAAAATGACATTAAAGACTTAGGAGAGGAGAGGAGAGGAGAGAAGAGGGTGAGCGATGTGTATATCTAGGGATGAGCATTCCAGTTGGAAGGAACAGCAAGCACAAGAACCCTGAGTTGGATACATGCCTGGAGTGTTTGAACAGAAGTAAGGAGGTCAGTGGGGATGGATCAGAATGAGGGAGAGGGGGTGTGCAGCCGGATATGTGGAAAGTAACAGAAAGTCATGTTTGAATGAACAGCCCACCTTGTTAACTACATCTGAGCTGGGATCTTCTGGAAATGGTGCTCGAATCCTATAGAGTGACCCCCCAAATGGGAATTTTGGTCATTGGGAAAGAGATGCTCTTGGCCATCTTCTACTGGTGGGTGGAGCTTGCTCTACAAAGAATTAAGTGAATGTCCGGGCCCAGGAAGGAAGAAAGAGGTTTTCGGTCAGAAAACACCAAAGCTCTTGTTCCGTTTGGTAGAGGCCACACCAGTGACGAAGTTCCCCGCCCCCCCCCCCCCCCCGCCCGCCCCCTTCCCTTGTACCATTGTGGCTGGCAGGAGGCCTGGGTTTTCCTAGCAGTCTTTGCAAAACCGATACACATCAGTATTACTCAAAATGGGTAGATTCTAAATAAATAAATTCATAAGTTACCTAAAAAAGCATCCATGCTCTTTGTTTCACACTTTGCATCAGAAGTTGCGTTTACAGTTCTTTTTTTTTTTTTTTTTAATAGACCAAACTGCAAGGTGGGGCTGGAGAAAAGACAACCACGCAGACAAAAGTCCCTCAAATTCTATACTTAAATTCCATCTCCATGGCAGCATGACAGCCTCTGGCCACGTGGAACTGTCACAAGTTTGGAAGAATAGCTATAGAGACATAGTTCTTCATTTATCTAAAAGCTTCGTTTGCTTAATGAAGAGGTTTCTTATATCTCCTCACAGCTATTGACCATCAAATTAGGGAGAGGGGTGTTTTCCTTTATTTCTCTGAATTGGGCAACTCACTGCTTTCATTCTGGCTGGGAGCCTAAACCCTTGTAAGGGCAGAGACAAACACAGGAAGGGGGAGGGAAGAATGGGACAGAAGGCCTTGCCCATGGTGGAGTCATATGAACTTGTAGATCAAAAGAGGCAGTCCTGGCTTTAAAAGACTGTGGTACTATTCATGAACCCGGTGACTGCCCCAGAAGGAACACAACTGCTTGTTGTCACCAAAGATAAAAAGCTGCAGCTGGCTTTCCCACCCCCTACCCTCAATCCAACTTAGATGCCCCCTATAAGGAAGGTGGAGGCTTTGACTCCATTTGGTCTCATTAATTGCTGATAAATGACAGACCCATAAAAAAGGGCCAACAAAAGGAAGTTGGTAAAGAGGGACACTATAGCTTCCTTTCAGAGAATGCTCTTAGACCAGTCATTCTCTTAATTTTATACAGTTGGTTGGTGATGAGGTGTCCTTGCCTTTTACCTTAATGTAAATGAATTAACTCAGATAATGTTAGTCCTTGAACAGACTCTAGAGCAGCCGTGGGCAAACTACGGCCCGCTTGAAATGAATAAAACTATTGAAAAAAAAGACCGTACCCTTTTATGCAATGATGTTTACTTTGAATTTATATTAGTTCACACAAACACTCCATCCATGCTTTTGTTCCGGCCCTCCGGTCCAGTTTAAGAACCCATTGTGGCCCTCGAGTCAAAAAGTTTGCCCACCCCTGGTCTAGAGTCTCTACTTTAGCATGTCTGTTCCTGGTATCCTAATAAGTGATTAGGCATTGTGGGAGAGGAGAGGAGAGGAGAGGAGAGGAGAGGAGAGGAGAGGAGAGGAGAGGAGAGGAGAGGAGAGGAGAGGAGAGGAGAGGAGAGGGTAAATAAATTCCTAATTCCATATAAGTGAATAGATACTATTATGGGGAGGCGGGAAGCGCACAGGAGGAGGAGTGGCTCCTTCATCAAAAGAATGTTGGGAATTGCTATATTTAAACAACATAGAACAGATTTTCTTCAGTGCAAGACTCCCCAAAACTTTTTAACATTCCTAAATGGCAACTAGGAGCCATCACACCCATTTCCCACACTTGGATCACTCAACTCATTTTCATGGGAACCCCAGAGAGGTTACAAAACTTATCCATTGTTAGAAGGAGAACCGGAAGCCAAATGACCTGGCCTTCTAAGCTCTTTTCATTTGCTGGGAGAAATACGGAGCATAAAAATCTGAAAACAAGGGTATTCATAAACCATTACGGCAAAGGAAAAAGTAAATGTCAGATCCAAAATGTTGGGAGGTCAGACTTGAATCAGTCTGTAAGTGAAAGACGCCAAAGGCAGAGTGTGAGGGTAAGACCAGAAGCCAGGGATCAGGGGCAAGTAAGACTACAGAAGACAAAGTTGTTCATTTACTTCACAGATCTTTACCGAATGTCTGTAAATGTGATAGGTATCATTCTCAACACAGGGAAACTAGAGGTGAACAAAGGCATGTCTATTAAAGGCTGCCCCTGGGGCATGCTTACATGGATGTCCTATCCCCTTAGGAAGCCTTTCCCTTCACATTGGTTAAGGTCTAGGTTCTGCAGGGTACAGGTGAATACCTGCTTGTAGGTCCAATTTTTGAACTTGAACTTGACCCAATTACCAGGTGCAAGAGACAAACAAGTCTATGGCTTAAATCATATTTTTGATGCTTTGATTATTACTATGGAGGCAGAACAGGAAGGGTTGGTTGGTCCTTCTAGGCTGACTAACGTGTATCCAGCTGAGCAGGTAGCATGTGTTTCTGTGATGCTGAGAGCAAGTGGCAGAGAGCCCTCGGATAAGGAGGGAAGGAAGAAGAATCTTTGCTGCCTTCTCTTCTATTTCAGTAAGTCTGTGAGCTAAGGAATGAAATAAGGTCAGTGAGTTGAGACCTTGTGAAATCCTTGAAAAAAAGAATTGTCCAAGGGATCTAAGGTACTCCAAATTCAAGTATGGTAGGTCCATCTTGATCATCTCTAGGTTCAAGACACCTTCATATAATGCTTCCAGATCATACATTTGGCTTGGTGGTCAGCAGCTCTTTTCCATAAAGAGACATTTCATCGAACAAGTTGTATTTTTTTTTTTAATAAGAGGTGCCACAAGGAAGAAAAGTGTGGCCTTGGGGTTTTCTTGCCACAAAAAGGCAGGAGTGGCCACATTTGAACATTAATTTCTTTCATCAATGGATAGTGAGTGGTGGGGCTTGGTATAAGGTTATATTTTAGACTTTTTCAGGCTTTTTGGCCACTGGGAATGCAAAAGTACCCAGCTACTCCAAGGGTTGCAAACTCAACTGTCTTTAGAAGCCAGGTAGATCATGTAAATGCAGCCAGTGACTTAAGTGTCATACAATAGGGAGAGGTGGGGACTATGATAAACTAGGGAGCAAATGTTCTGCTCAAAGGAGGGCAGCTGCCACTCATCTCCAGCTGATGGTTAGCAATGTGAGTGCAGAGTTGTATCTGATTTGTCAAGTGACACTAGATGTAAAGATATTTTTTGTGGGAAATTTTCTAATTTTTAATTGCTGGCAACTAATTTCAAATTTAAAACAGCATCTGCAACACATATTGTACTGCAAATCTGAACACACCCAGAGGCTGGAGGCAGCTCATGGGCTACCACTTTGTAACCTCCTGCAACTAACTCCAATGTGAATTCCTTGAGCAAAGAAAACAAGTCTTCTCCATCTCCACTGGGTAAAAGCCAAGTGGCTGGGATGTGGCTGGAGCACAGACCATAAAGGCAATAGACAAAGAGAGGCATACAACAAAGTGGAGGGTGGTCCCTGGAGCAAGGTGGGAGAGGTGCCAAAGTCTCCTCTATGGAACGGGAACTGGCAAGACTGGCGGGTTGGGGGTGGCCAAGGCAGGCAGTCAGAGGTTTCCATGTCCAGGCTGTCTGGTGTCAGGGGTGCATTTAAAGGATCAGGCTTGTACCTAACTGTTAAGACTTAAGGATGGACCTAGTCAGTTTGGCTCAGTGGATAGAGTGTTGGCCTGCTGACCAAAGGGTCCCAGGTTCGATTCTGGTCAAAGGCATGTACCTTGGTTTCAGGTTCCTCTGCGACCCGGGCCCTGGCTGGGGCATGTGCAGGAGGCAACCAATCCATGTGTTTCTCTCACATGGATGTTTCTCTCTGTCTTCCACTCTCTCTAAGAAGATCAATGGAAAAATATCCTAGGGTGAGGGTTAACAAAAACAACAACAACAACAACAAAAAGATTTAAGAACGCGTGACACTGTGGTGCTCAAGGCAATGTAGTTTCTGACTTCCCATTCTGGACTCTCTTTCCCCAGAACTACTCACATTCTTACCTATGCCCTCTATTTGTAAATGTCTTTCTATTCTGAACCCAAACTAGAAACTGAGGACTTTTTTCCCTAGAATTTATTGACATGAAAAGTGTTGTAAAGTATAGATATTACATGATATTTCATTATACATATTTATTCATTTTTATTTTCTATATAAAAGAACAAAATTAGATAAAGACAAATACAAAATTTGGCAAAACTATTTATGATAAAATCCATAGAACTGTACAATACAAGGAATGAACCCTAATGTATAAATTTTAGTTAATATAATAATGTATCAATATTAACTCATCAACTATAACAAATGTGCCATACTGATGAAAGGTAAACTATGAACAGAGGGAGAGAGGAGTATATGGTGACTCTCTCTGTACTATCTGTTCAGTTTTCTGCAAACCTAAAACTATTCTAACAATAAAATGTAATAATTAAAATTAAATAAAATCAACTTGACTGCTGTGTTGCAGAAAAGCACAGAGAACATTTTTTTCAAAAAAATCATAATTTGGGAAGTTAAAACACATACATATTATAATTTAATACAATATTTACTTTTTTAAGATTTATCATTTACTTAGCAATAAGACTGGTAGCAAATTATTCTTCTTGCATTTGTTAAAA
The DNA here is from genome assembly GCF_964212035.1 of Myotis nattereri. Classification (NCBI taxonomy): domain Eukaryota; kingdom Metazoa; phylum Chordata; class Mammalia; order Chiroptera; family Vespertilionidae; genus Myotis; species Myotis nattereri. Next base: position 25,160,395 of record NC_138088.1, read on the forward strand.
AAACTCAGCTTGTTCAATATTTGTGTATTTTGCCCAATTTTCTCAAATATCTCTAATGAAGTCTCTGAGTACTTAGTTTGAATTACTAAGAGAGAGAGTCGGTGAGTTCAATGCTCACTAAAGCTGTTTCATGATATTCAATATTTTTTTTGCTGAAATTTGCTTCTCCATCATGGAGGAACTAGTGGCAAGAATGAATTTGAAATTTTAAAATAAGAGGCTGGAATATTAATATAGATAGGACAAAAAAAATCTTTCTGCATATTCAGTTGTTTCTCATTTGTAGATACTTTCTCCTTGCCTATTAGGCTAAGAAGTTCTTATTTAAGGACATGATGTTCATGAAAAAGGTCATTGCATGATAAAGAAGGAAAGGCACTTTGAAAGGGAGTTGTGGCTCCTGTGGGTGATTTTACTGATCATTTCCCCCATCTGAATCCAGGAGTAGTGATGGACCGTATTCAGAATGACCTCTCCCAAAGTTTTCTGATTTAGACAGTTTAATGTAACTCACCTGTGAGCAGCAGATCAGATTTAAACCAGAGTGAAAACCACTGTTAGTGATGTTCTGTCTCAATTCTCAGCATAAAACGAAAGTGAAAACTTTGAATTATTTATGACTTTTGCATGTGGCTAGAAAGGCGCATATGTCTTCTTTTAGAAAGAGTGTCATGTAAAATTAGTGGAAACAGTATACTTAAAACTAGAGCCAGTATTTGAATTAGAATCTTTAATTTTTTTCTACTTTTGTTCAACTCATGAACTATTGCGAACATTTTAACCTCCTTTCTAGAAAAGGCATTCATGTTAGGTATCTTGGATTTTTTTTTTAAAAAAGTTTTTATTGGTTTTTTAGAGAGAGAGGAAAGGAAAGGGAGAGAAAGAAACATCAATGAGAAAGAAACATAGATCAGCTGCCTCCTGCACACCCCCCACTGGGGATTGAGCCTGAAACCTGGGCATGCACTCTGGCCAGGAATTGAACTGGTGACCTTTCTGTGCATGGGATGATGCCCAACCAACTGAGCCACACTGGCCTGGCCTGAGGTATCTTGGATTTCATATAATACTATTTGTACTGCACTTTGACCAAATCATAAAATTATCATAGTGATTATTCATATATGAATATAAAAATATTTTTACAAGAACAACTTTCCTCAAAACCTGGAAAATATCAGATGTGTTATTTATAGAGTTGATATGAGTGTACTATTAGAATCAATCGTCATCAATGTTTTGATGAAGTTAGTCATCAGTTTCTAGAAAAAGAGTCTTTAAACTGGTAGAATTTTCCATCTCTGAAGTTAATATTAATGCCACCAGATGACATGCTAATCATCTCATCTACCATTATATTTCTCTCAGAGCAGGGAAAGTATAATCATTTACTTGGTCACTTGTCACACCTGGCAGGACTTCAAGTCCAAGAACTTTTACATTATCTCCAGGAGTTTTATTAAAATAACTTACTAATATAGGGACAACTTTTTTGTTTTTGTGGTTAGCTGAATCCGTCATAGGGCTGAGACATAAGGGTTCTACTCAGTTTTTGTTGTTAAATCTTTTGAAGTATTGGAGGAAAAAAATTTAAACATTATACCTTTGATTTGTGCTGATGGAAATATTTAGGTTCAAATACCATGGAACTGAGCTCAGAGATGCCGTCTACAGATCTGAAGCCATGATTGTGTTCTGTGGCATTATATGGAATTACCGCTTCTTTTCTGGGCATCTTTTCTGAGCCATTTCATCATTGAATCATGGAAGCTTCAGATCTGACAGATAATGACCATTTCCTTAAACTGAAAATGCAAAAAGATAGCAGATTTGGCTTCAATATCAATCTCGCTACCACCAAAGAAGCAAAATTCTACGTGTCGCTTGACATTTTATTTTATACAAGAGTATTCCTTTTGCAAACCTCATTCAGTGTTTTCTTTCCTTCCTGACCCCAACCTTGGCAACCATTCTAATTCTAAAATAAAACAATTTAAATAATGTTAAACACATCTCAAAAGGCTCTGACCTATAGGCAACAGCAAAAATAGCCATTTATTTATCATCCATATCACAAGACTATCCTTTGCCTGATAATCCCTCCACACTCATAGATATGTACGTAGCTTTGAATTTACATAATATGGACTAATACCCATGCCAGTGTTCACAGGAGCCAGCTTCTCCCTCTCTGCTCCTCTTTCTCCCGCGGCATCCTAAGGCTGACTTTCTTTGACACAGAGGGGTCCAGCCCCTTGCTTTCCTGCCTCCACCCCTCACCCCCAGGTACCCATGGATCCAGCAATAACCCCTATGAGACATTTTACACAAACATTTACAAATTTTTGTAATAAATTATTCAGCTTAGGATCCTTCATCTTTTGTAGTTCTCAGTCTTATATTCCTTAATCCTTTAAAATAAATATCGCTGATTTGATTCTTTCAATTACTATCTTCTAAGATCTTGGAATCTGGGTAACATTTTTATATTTATGCAAAAAATGGAGAAATATGTAAAATGAAAGTTTCATATCAAAAGTCCACATCCTCCCAAGCCTGTGTATCTTGGCTCCAGTCATTGTCCCCTTTACCTCACTCACCTCAGCCCGCCTCATTCTATCCCATTATCTTGTATTATGTTCTTCATTGCACTTACATAAATGCACCTTGCATCTCTATGTATTTTGTATGTACATGTTCTTGGATCATGATTCTTCGTCCTTTAGAAGCAGGGGCTTTGTTTTGCTCACAGCTGTCCCCAGGTGCCTAGCACAGTGCCAGCACATGTGAAATACAGACTGGTTGGAAGACAGAAATAAAGTTGACATACTGTGGGGCCAATCCCCATCTCTGGAACTAGGGTACCCACAAAGGACCCTAGATTGGGAGATGTGAAGGTTTTGTAGGATCTGAGTTTTGCTACCTCTGGCCACTAACACTTTTTGGCCAGGGCTGCCTCTTGACTCTCATAGCAAAACAGAATGTGTGACAGGTAAATTGTATCTATTTACAAATGATTGAAAGAAGTTCCACAGAGGTCAGATAAGGTCACTGAGTTTATCTGGAGACGAAGGGCCAAACAGAGGCCTCATTATCAAAGAGAACTTGATAATTTTTCAGGCCTCATATGAGTACATTATATTACTGTGTAACACAACATATTTTATAACTCAGAAATGATTAACAGTAATAGCTTGTTTTTCTTAGAAATTTATTAAACATTGAATTATGTTACAAAGGTATGGGTTTCTAATTCCACATACTGTTTCAAGAAGTATTTTATAGCAGCCCCTATATCCTGGTCTATTGAGAGTATCTGCCTCTGGAAATCTAAAGTACCGATGTGTGTGTATTATTTTTATCTGGAGTCCTAGCATCACTGAGTGTCATACAGGGAAATGACACAGAGACTGTTTAATAATCAGCCCACTCAATTTTACTAATAAAAATTCTGAGGATCAGAGTAAGGAGACTCATCTGAGGGGATTGAACTCAAATCCTATGCTGTATCGTCTTTATTTACCCCTCAAGATTCTCTCTCTCCTTTCCCACTCTGCTTGGTGAACTACATTGATGAAGTCCCCTTGCCTTCTGGCGTTCCCTTGTGTTCACTGAGTGGGAGGCAAGGGTAAGAGATTGGTGAATGAGAGCAGGGCAAGGCTGGAGTGTTTATTCCCTCAACTGCCTTCCTACTGGGCTATGTTGAGGGGCGTGTGTGTGTGTGTGTGTGTGTGTGTGTGTGTGTGTGTGTGTGTATTGCTGTTCTTTGACCTAAGGCCACCACTGTCCTGTAGGCTGCCTTCTCTCAATTCTAGTAACCATTTCCTCCCCTTGTCCCTAGGGATGATAAGACTTCTAGTTCTTTCAAGCCTCAGGGTGCTTCACCAGACTTTGCTGCTTCCCCTTAACCCTGCCCTTGCCTTTACTACAGAGTCCCTTTTGCTTGAACAGCCCTTGAATATGTTATGAGTTTCTTACCCGGGCTCTGACCACACACATTTGAATCCAGATCTTCTCACTCCTTTCCAGGACTCTTTCCTTTATATTCCCAACTTCGTAAGTCTCTTTGGAAATACATGCCTTGACGTACTCAGGTTAAATGGAATTATTTTTAAACACTTTGATAAGGTACTAGAAACAGAATTTAAAAGTATGAGTAATGAGGACCACAGAAAGGGGCAAGGCTGACTCTACAGACGTTCTGCAGGAAACCTTGCAAAGGTAAAATGTGACTGGGGCCAGAAGTGGAACTGCCTAGAGAAGCAGGAGGTCGACGTGGTTCCTGTGTGGTTAGGAGAACTGAGATGTAGCTTTCAGTCCTGCAACAGCTGAAGTCAGCTCACTCCAGGTGTGATTTTATGAGATGTGTATTTTTCATCCAGCACAGCCCCTAGACCCGTGGTCTGCAAACTGCGGCTCGCGAGCCACATGCAGCTCTTGGGCCCCTTGAGTGTGGCTCTTCCTAAGCCTTAGGAGAACCCAAATTAGGTTAATAACAATGTACCTACCTATATAGTTTAAGTTTAAAAAATTTGGCTCTCAAAAGAAATTTCAATCCTTGTACTGTTGCTATTTGGCTCTGTTGACTAATAATGAGTTTGCTGACCACTGCCCTAGACGTAAGCTAAATACATTGCCTGTGCTCAGCAAAAGAAGCGACACATCCTTCCAACACTAGATGGAAAACCCAGCTGTGTGGGACTTTATTAAGAGGGAGTCTGGGGCTACCAGTGGGGTGTCTAATTGAGATTTTTTTCAAGGGTAAAGTTGACCAAGGCAGACTCCTCCAGAATATCATCTTTACATATTGGTATTTACTCTTCACTCACTCCCACTTCTCTTTCCCCGTGAAAAATGAGGTATGAGTAAAGCCTTGAGAATGTAGAGGGAAGTTTCCTGAATAGAGCTCTTCCTTAGAAGTAAAAATAACTTTGTTCTAGTCTTGACTCTGTCACTAACTTTGTGTGACCTCATTCCAGTCTCTGAGACTCAGGTTCTTCAGCGTAAAATGAAAACAGTAGTGAGAGTGATGTTGGAGGTCACTTCCGATTCTCAGAGTCTATGATCCTCTTAAGAACTGGACTAAACGACAGCATCTTCTGTCTTGAGCCATCTGCCTGTTTGATGAAATAGTTCATACATGCAAGGCCCCACCATCGTGGATCTTGGAATCTGCGTCACAGACTGAGAAATATGGTCCCAGTGCCTTTGGTGTTCCTGGATCTCTACAGTGAATGTTAGGTCCAGAGACCACACTTTCCTGGAGCTCATCCTTCTGCCTCTGTTTCTCTGGAGATGCGTCAAATAGGAAAGTGAAGGCAGGAGGCAAAATGTTCCACTATCTGATTGTGCTGTTGGGATGGCCAAGAGAATCATGCTGAGTTGGGCTAGATTACCCAGATCATGTTTCTATTCTACTTGACTCCAACTGTCAACACGTGTGGAAAAAAAAACACAACCTCAGTCCATGAGCTTCTTTTTTCATCTGCCCAAGGTCAAATACTCATTTTGGTTAATGGCTTCCCTCAGTAACCAGTTGTTTTGACGCCATATGGTTGCAGCCTATGGAAAACTCAATTTTAATGTTTGCTTTCCGCAAAGGTCACTTAAATCAAGTGCCTTTAATTTCTTTTCTGCCTGGAAAACTTTGCCTCATAACTTTAAAGCATAGCTCAAATAGCACCTCCTCTGGGAAGCATTTTTTGATGACACTCCTTCCTCGGGTAGAATTAATTCATGTCCTCCTTCTCCTCTGTACTTCTCAGGCACTTTGCACCCATCTCTTCCCTGATATTTATCACCTTGTAGAGGAGTTGTTTGTATCTGCTAAAGGAGGAATTCCTGGAGGTCAAAGATGAGGTTCTTGTGTATCTTTGCTTAGAATAGTAACTGCTTGGTGACAGCTCCTTAAGAAAGAAGGAAAAGACAGAGGGAGGGAAGTAGAGAGGGAAAATGTTTCTGTTTGTCCAATGCTTGCAATGCTTTCTCCTTACACATACTGTCAGATTGAATGACATACTTCATAGAAAATGCATGAGCATCATTGACAGTGAAGTAAGAAGAAACAGTTGTAACAGTACCGCTGAGTTGTTTGTTTTCTCTTGTTTCCTTGGACCTGACTTCTCTGTGGCTTGTCTTTGGGTGTCCAAAGTTGCTCATTAGGAGAGGCAGAGATTGCGGGGCGGGGGGGGGGGGGGGGGGGGCGGGGGCGGGGGGCGGAGAGGAGGGATGCAATCACCTTAACTTTGTTAGGTACCTACTAGAGATGGTTTTCTGTTCCGAGAGGACCTGTCTCCACACTTCCCCAGAGAATAACAGCATACAAGAATTGCTGCATTCAGAATTGTCTTTTCTCTGGGATGAAGGAGTTGCCTGAAATCTCACCGTAGGCATAATCAATAATGTTTGCTTTGGGCAAAACAATCTGGTCTGAGAATCAGATGCCATGGGATTGATTAACCAGGGGGTGGTGCAACCAGGACAATTAGGATATTATTTCTGCTGGAAGTCTGTTGTCCCCAACTAGCCTGGCAGTCAGCAGGTGTCTCAGCTTAAGTATTAAAAAGTTATTGGCCCATGCAATCTTCAAGGGTATCAAAAATCTCCAAAAGTTTGGTTCTTGTCTACTTGGTGGATAAGACAGAGTTCCCACAGAACATCTACTGGAAGAAGGCGGAAAATATTGTCAACTTCGTATTTGTTTTGACTTTATGATACTAAACAATGTCTTCATTAAACTCTGAAAAGTGTGACTGAGCTGATTGGTGATTTTGGCACTAATAGCATTGGGGTCACTGTCGATAACATGAGATGTATTTGCACTGTCAGTCCACCAGGGGACTGTTTACCAGAAAGTGTTCTGACAGAATCTTGCAATCTTAGCAAGGGATCTAGAACGAGAAGGCAGTTTTCTCATCTAGATTTCTATACAGCATAAGAATAAAGCCATGAGAGGTGTTACTGTACTTCTGATGACTGATGGAGAAACTTGAGTTTAGTCATTTTAACCTAGTCTCGGAAAAAAAAATATAAACATCTGTGTTTTCCAGGATTAGGTTAAAATGACTAAATGTAAAACACAATTTATTCAATCAAAAAATTATCTGTTACGCATCTACTATGTGCCAGGCACTGTTCTAGGTGCTTGAGGCACATCAATGAAGCAAACAAAAATCTCTGCCTTCGTGGAGCTCACATTCATTCTATATGAAAGAAGGACCAGCAGTGAACAATGGGCACAGTAAATAATCATCTGATATGTTAGAAGATGACAAGAGCTGTGGAGAAAAGGAAAAGGAAGTCCTGGTGAGGGGAACTGGGTATTGAAAAAGCAGGGAGAAGGAAGGTGGTGGTTGGTTCTCAGGATGAGTCTTACTGAGATAATGATTATATATATATATATATATATATATATATATATATATATATATATTGATTTCAGAGAAGAAAGGAGATATAGAAACAACAATGATGAGAGAGAATCATTGATCGGCTGCCTCCTGCACACCCCATGCTGGGGATTGAGCCCGAAACCCTGGTATGTGCTCTGACCTGGAATTGAACCATGACCTCCTGGTTCATAGTTTGACACTCAACCACTGAGCCACACTGCTGGCTGGGCCTAAGGTTGGCAGGTTTGATTTTTATGGTTACCTTCTCTCTGTGTCCTCACCGGTCTTTCCTCTATGTGCATGCATCCTGAAGTCTCTCTGTGTGTCCAAATTTCTTCTTCTCAAAAGGACACCAGTCAGATTGGATTAGGGTCCACCCTCATGGCCTCTTTTTAACTTAATGACCTCCAACTCCAAATACAGTCACGTTCTGATTGGGAGCAAGGACTTCAACATATGAATTTTGGGGGTGGGAGGTGGGGGCATGATTCAGCCCATAACAAGTGGCATAGTCTCATTCTTTAAGTCTAAGACTAACATCTTGGGACATTGAGGCATTTTCATAAGGAAGCTTATATGTTTTGGAGTTGACTTCCTGTGCAAAAATATAGGGCCTGCTCTGGGCAGGACTCAGGTCTGAGTTAGGTTTCCAATAGAAAGAATGGCAGTCTGTATCCTTTCATTCAAGCTCCTGGGTGTAGACTGTGGCTATAGAACTCACATGGAGGATGGAGCCAACCTTGGCCCTTGTGTGGTTCTTCAATTAACTGACTCAACAGACAAAGCCAAGTAGGAAAACTAATTGAAGGACAAATGGTCCTCTGGCCAATGTGTGGTACATTCTGAAAGGGCTCACTTGGTAAACATATAGTTCTTAATTTCTAATGATGACTCTGAGATGGTCTCAGAAATTATGCAAGAAAAGGAGACATTTATGGTTAGATGCTTGATGGTTTCTGATATATGGATTTTACTTTAGATTTTGAGCGTGGTCTGACAGACAAGAGTTGCAAAATGGGGATGTGTTTGTTTCTAGACTTCTATATTCTCACTCTTTTTCCATTAAGCTGGCTGGACATATTCTCATGAATAGGAGGCAAACACTCTTATTCTCTGTCCTCAACTCATTTTTCCAATGGCAAATATCTCTTACGTCATAGAATCCTCCATTTGGAGTTATTTTAGAAATCATCACAGAAACTTGAAAGAGACAGGGTGCATTTTATTTTATCAAACAGAGATGATTACTAATTTATCTGAAGGCTGGTGGTTCATATAGCTCTTCATCGAGATATCATATCTTGGTGGATCTGCCAGAGTCAAAGGCTCAGGCTTCAGCCCTAAAAATATTAAGATGCCTAATTTGTCATCATATTGGAAGAAAGATCATTTGTTTTAGGGAAAGGGTTATCAATAACTGAATTAATGAGACTTAAGTAAAAATCTAGTGAAAAATATAACTCTCAAGAGGACTAGACAATCCTGTCTTCAGAAAAGTCCATGTGGTTTCTGTAACCTCCATGGGAAACTATGTTATAATCAGAAGGTTGCTTGGTGAGTCAGAGACCTAAACAAAAGCAGTTACTTATATGATTCAAATGTTTAAATGCAGGGATGAAAGATAGATTTCATTTCAGGAGCAACTCTTATCGATTGTTAAGGGCTGTCTGGGGTGTTGAAACGAAGTATGAGGCCACATTTAGACTTGGTGGGAAAGCGACAGTTGATTAGCAATATCTTCAAGAAGAAGTGACATGTGTGCTATATTTGAGCCATCTCTAGTGTAAAACCATCAGACAAAGATAGCCTTATGAATTGACAGACACACAGATACATGCACACACACACACACGCACACGCACACGCACACACACACATATCAGGGCTGGGAGCTCAGGCATGCTGGGCAGTGCTTGGTTGGCAACCACCAACATCCCTTTCCAGCGCTTCTGTATGTGGAGGACCTTTCTTCTGGCCAGCCCCACCTTCCTTTGGATGTGTTCAGCCAGGTCAGAGTTAAGTGCTGAGGGTATGGGAGTGAGCAGGTGTCTCTGAAATGCTGCATAATTCTGCTCTGAGCCACTTTAGGCTGACGTATCTTTTCACTCCTAGAGGACAATCTTACCAAATTTGGACACCTCTCTGCAGCCCCTGTATAAGGAAAAAAATAAGAATCTACTTTAAGTGATTTTCATATTTTAGGAAAACCTTTTTCAAACTGCCCTGACCGGTTTGGCTCAGTGGATAGAGCGTTCGCCTGCGGACTGAAGGGTCCCAGGTTCGATTCAGGTCAAGGGCATGTGCCTTGGTTGTGGGCACATCCCCAGTAAGGGGTGTGCAGGAAGCAGCTGATGGATGTTTCTCTCTCATCGATGTTTCTAACTCTCTATCCCTCTCCCTTCCTCTCTGTAAAAAATCAATAAAATATATTTTTTAAAAAAACACAACTTTTTTTCAAACTAAATCTTACCTAGAAACCCAATATATTAAGCAAATAAAACCAACAGGCAGGTTTTCTCTAAAAGTTTGATAGATACATGTTTTCTGTGTGTAGAAGCCAAAAACCACATTTGTAGTGAGCCCTGGGGATGCGTGGAGTATTATTTGAAAACCACTTACCTAGTTCAATTCCTTTCTCAGATATGAGAAAATCCAGGCATTGAAAAGTAAAATGGTTTACTTAGAACCACAAAGAATAGAAGATGCTGTGCTGGGAGGAGGAACCCCCGTCTCCTAACTCCTTGCCTGGTATTTTTTCTATGAGCCCAATGCTAGTGGGTTTGGGGAAATTTTGTCAACACCCCAGACACCCAGCCTACTCTAAATTGTGAGTCTTCAAGGGGAGGAGTAGTCCCAGGCCCACCTGAGGGACGTGGTGAGGACCCCACAGAGAAATATGTCTGCTTTGTCTCTCCTCCATTTCATAAGTGAAACCTGACAGCATAGATTAGAAAAATAATAAAAGGCCATCTCATCTGTGTTCCTTATTTATTACACATTACCCAGGTATCTGGTTGCAAAACCTGCACTCCTACTCGTCTCTCATTGTTAACAACGTTTGAAGAGAACACACTGACCTGCTTCATCAGATAACATCGGCATTTCAGTGAGTGCTCCCTTCCCAGGTGACTGCCACCCTCCCTCTCGGTTACCCCTCTCCTCACTGCCTGAAAATTTTCAACAGGGGGAACACTTTAATTAGCAGCACACCATTCTTCCTTTACTTGATGTGACTGCTTTGATATTGAGTCAAGGAAAAATAAAGAAAAATAAAATTATGCCCCTTCGAAAGAAAATAGACTAGGGTCAGACAGTGGAAACTGCAGGAATGTGACCTAGTTAACCAAGGGGTGGGGGGGGGGGGTATGTCAGGCCTCTTCCTCTGGTTCTGCTCAATGTCCCTCCTCAGACTATGGAGGTCACCAACTTTGTGTGAGAGAGCAGGACTTCTTCATCCTTCATTAGAAGGAAAGAGGAAGAATGGGAGGAAAGGAAGCGAAGAGGTGAGAAGAGAACAGAAAGAGAGATGAAGATGAGAGAAAGAAAAGATAGGGAAGAACCAGGAAGGAGGGGCAGAAGAAGAAAAGGAGAAAGACAAGGAGGAACAGGAGAGGGTGCTTTGCTTTTAAAACACATAAAATAAAAGTTAGATCAAGCAGTCTCAGCCAGCGCTGCCACACAGAAGCTCATGGTGAGGAAAGATTGGATGCCATGTGGGGAGATCTGGGTTCCAGTGTCACCTCCACCACCGGATCTGTATCACCTTGAGCGAGACTCCTCTCTTCTCTGGGCCTCAGTTTCCTCAACATTCAGTGAAAAGGGTATATGAGAGGCCTAGAGTGTCTCCTCACCCACCCCCACCAACTCTAACTCCTGCCCTGGGGCAGTCTTCAGTCTGTGCTAGGGAGACATCAGGAGAACAGAGCCCTTTGTGGCTGGCTGGAGACCGACAACTTGAAAGGCGATGGGGGCAGAAGAATTGAGGCATTTTTGTTGTGGAGGAAAGCGTGGGCTGCAGGCAGGGAGCCAGAAACCACTGACATCACCATAAGACTTGGAACAGGCCTCTGAGAGGTGGGTGGGAGCCTCAGGGAGTGGGCAGAGCTACCTGGTGAAGGGATGGAGGGCTTGAGTCTGGCCCAGGAGCAACAAGCACACCTGAGAGAGCGGGCCCTCACAGGATCAGCAGACAGGCAACCATGAATTTGAGGACAGGAGGAAAGTGTGTAAAATCTGGGAAATCATTTATCCCCTCAGTTCCTTGGATCTTGGAGTAGAAGATGGGTAGGGAAGTTGAGCATGGTCCTCTCTTGGCAAAAATCTATTCATCCTTTCCACTGGACCTTAAGTTGGAAACCGTTGATGCAGTAAATGTTGATGTCCACCTTCTCTCTTTGGCTCCCAAAGCCTGTCCATCAGGAGATAGAACTGGAGGTCCCCTATTATAGGGGTAAGGAGTTTTCTTCTTTGCCCCCAGATGTGGCCTCCACTGAAATGTCACAGTGCTTGTAACTGCCACTATTAGTAAGCCCCCTTTTTAGATTAAGTATTGCCCTCTTCCCACAGACCTTTTGTAAAAATAATATCTCATTCCTCCTCAGGGACTTGCAAGTACTAACACCTTAGTGCAAGCTTATCGACTCTGTGGTCTGTACTCCACAGCTGGAATGTTAGGAGAGAATTGTTTCCGGGCACTACAGATTGAGGCGCTGGAATAAATGGGAAGCAGACCAGGAGCTCATTCCTTTGCCCTGAGGAAGCTGGTTTCTGTCCATGCGTACAGGACACCGGAGATGCCTTACTCTTTAGGCCAACCTTTGCAAGATCCTTAAAAGTTCACACCCTTCTTCTGCAACCTTGTCAGTGATGGGAACCTCATTACCTCATGAGACAGCTCATTTCATTGTTGAATGACCTAAGTGGTTAGAAAGTGGTCAGCTCACACTGGGTTGAAATCTCTCTGCTTGACAAGTCCTCCCATTAGTGCTGGTTCACAGAGCATGTCTGCTTCCTCTTCCCCCGTGGCAGCCTTTCAAGTTGTTGAAGATGGCTATCATGGGCCTCCTAAGTTCTCCCTTCCCTAGGGTAATATCTCAGTTTCTCAACTCTGCCTCATGTGACGCGGCATGCGAGCTCTTGTCACGTTGAGTAACCCCCAGCTTGTCAGCGACTGTCTTAGGAAGAGTGCCCCAAATTAAAAAATATGTAGCATGACTTGTACAAGTCTACGGGACCGATGTTTGTTTGAGTTGAATTGATTCTTTGATCCTGTGATCTGGAAATGATCCTTTTATTTATGTAACTAAATAATTGCTTTTGCTTACTTTAAGATACTGCTTTATCTTTCCTTATATTAAACTTCTAGTCAGCTAAGATGCTTAGATTACTTTTGCACTAGCTACTGTCCTTCCTTTATTTAACTGACAGGAATTTGTAAAAACAGTAGTAACTGTTGCTAAATAGGAATGTGTGCTGACTGTCTATTTGTGTGTGGTCCTGTGCTGGACACTGGACCACAGAGAGAAGACCTTTAGAGAATTATAATTTGAAACATTCATCCAACACATATTTATTGTTAGTACTGGCTTTCTAGTGGAAAGTTTGTCAGCATCAAAATTTTATATGTTCTTAACATTTGTCTAACCGTCTACCCTTATTTTATAGATCAGGTCACTCATATAATGAACATAATGATGTAGGTACAAGGATGTTAATTGCAGCATTAATTATAAAGAAAAGCAAACTAAATCTCCAAGGGGAATAGTTAAATATAGTACAGTACCTCCATAAATGGAATATCACGAAGCCATTAAAACTAATAAGTTAAATCTACATGTACTGACATAGGAAGATCTTCAAACTATATTGTAAAGTGAAAAACTCAAGTCATAGCAGAGTAGGTATACTGTAATCTCATTTGTGTTTGACGAACTGAATTATATTTAAAAAGTATTTGCATATATTTAAATATAAATAAGGGTTTTAAAAAAACGCAATCATTAATGGACGTTTTCTGTTAAAAGAATTAGAAAGAGGAGGATGGGAGTAGAGAATGGATTTTATTTTTTCCTCTACATATTTTGGTGGTTGGATTTTTTGTTTCTTAATCTTCTCCCTTTTTCCCCCAGCCTCACAATCCCTACCCACCCCCCTCCTCTCTGACTGCTGTCAGTCTGTTTCTATTTTTTTAGTTTATTTTGTTAATTAGATCCCACATATGAGTAAAATCATATGCTACTTGTCTTTCTCTGACTAGCTTATTTTACTTAGCATAATACTCTCCAGTCCCCTACATGCTGTCACAAAGGGTAAGATTTCCTTCTTTCTTACTGCTGAGTAGTATTTCATGGTGTAAATGTATTTCAGGGTGTTTCTTTTGTTTTGTTTTTTAGCCTTCTTGTTTCATTCATTTATTCATTCATTCATTCATTCAAACATGCTTTACTCATTAAAAAAAAACACATTTAGAGAGTGCCTATTATTTGTCAGGCTCTGTGCAAAATACTAATTATGGAATGAAAAGTTGTGTTCAATAAAGAAATTTCAGGTATCAGCAAACATTACAGTGGAAGGCAACCAATGTATCACAGTTTTTTATCCACTCATCTTCTGATGGGCACTTGGGCTGCTTCCAAATTTTGGCTATTGTAAAAAACCCTGCATACAGTTGGCCAATAGACATATGAAAAGATGCTCATTGTCACTAATCATCAGAGAAATGTAAATTAAAACCACAATGAGATATCACCTCACACCTGTCAGAATAACTTTCATCAATAAATCAATGAACAACAAATGTTGACAAGGATGTGAAGAAAAGGGAACCCGTATGCACTGTTGGTGGGAATGCAGCCACTGTGAAAAGCAGTATGGAGTTACCTCAAAAAATTAAAAATGGAACTGCCTTATGACCCAGAGATCCCACTTCTAGGAATATAGCTGAAGAAATCTGAAACACTAATTCAAAAGAATGTATGGTGGTTGGATTTTCACAAGCATGTATTCCTCTATTATTCATGTAATTTTTTAAGGGGTTTTTTTTTTTTTTTTTTGAAGACAGAGTAAATAAACCCCAAGCAAATACTAGGGAAGACTAAGAATTCAAAGTTGGAGAAGGCACTATCTCCTTCCCTCAACACAAAATAAAATCCAATAGGAGGGATAATGATGGTATAATGCGATGCGAGGTGCTGGAGAGAGGAGGGAAAATCAAGAGGTGGACCCCAGTGGATGACAGGGCTTTAACAGAGATGGCATAAGGGGTTTTTGTAGGAAGATGGGAAAGGCTGCACCTTCTCTGGGTAGGACTATCAGTCTAGTTTGTTGGAAGTGTGGGTTTATGTGAGGCACTACCAACAAAAGGACTAGAAGAGTAAGTTGGGCCTAGAGCTCAAGTAACCCTTGATGGTCTTCCTTTGGTAGCCTTGGGAAATACCTCTGGGTGGCACCTGAGGTAGATTCATTCTTCCTGGGATCAGAAGGTTGAGGGACAATGAGGCTGGAGGCAGAGAGCCCATTTAGGAAGCTATTGCTATGTACTAATGTTTTTTCTAGTTCTTATTCAAAGTTAATAGTGCTTCCCTGACCCATGTCCCTAAATATGTTCAGCAGCTAAATAATCTTGGAAAACCTGCACATTAAATCTCTTCTTGGAGATTTCTAATACTCATAGCATAAGATAGGCTCTGAGAAGTCCTGCAATAAAATTTATTTAAATTTTCTTAACCCAGCACTTCTCAAATTTATTTAAACCTGGAACATTAAGTTTGCAGCCTGTATTTTTCACAATGGCATCCTGAACAACAGCAAACTCTTTGGAAATCTCCTAGAGTACAGCAGAATCCTGAAAGTCTGAACGGGGGCGGCAGATGAGCAATGGACAGGAAGGATGGATGCAACTATACTGGAGGAGGAAGAATTGAGAGGACTTGGCATGTGGTTTGGATGTGAGGTCTAAAGAGAGATGTGTCAAAGACTATCTGAGATTTCCTTACTTCTGCTATAATCCTTCATACCAATAACCATAAGCATCAGATCTAGCCCTCTGAATGATTGATCACACACGGATTGATCACACACAACGAGGCCATTTCTGTTTCAGTGGGCCCACCATAAATGGCTGGCCTGACGGGGAAAATCAGTTTCCTTCAGGTCCCCATACCTCATAAAAATGTCTAATTGAGAGTAGGGATGTAACACAGTCAACAGAGTGAAATGACAACCCAGGAAATAGGAAAAATATTCGCAAGTAATATATCTGCTAAGGGGTTAATATTCAGAATCATAAAGAACTCCCATGATTCAACACATACACACACCTACACACATAGGTATATATCACATTTTGTTTAAACGTTTACACTCTTCCACCTCTTGGCTATTGTGAATAATGCTGCTAGAAACATTGATTTACAAATATCTTTTCTCTTTGAGTCCCTGCTTTCATTTCTTTTGGGTATAAACCAAAAGTGAAATTGCTGGATCATGTGGTAATTTCATGTTTAAATTTTTGAGGAACTACTGTACAGATTTTCATAGTGATTGTATCAGTTTACATTCTCATAAGCAGTACACACGAGTTCCAATTTCTTCACATACTTGCCAATGCTTTTTATTTTATTTTTTATTATAGCCAATGTAATGGGTATGAGTATCTCCTTATGGTTTTGAATTGCATTTTCCTGATAATTAGTGATGGTGACCATTTTTTCAGTCATTTATTGGACATTTGTATATGTTTTTGGAGAATGTCTATTCAAGTCCTTTATCCATTTGTTTTTGTTTTTGTAGTGTGTGTGTGTGTGTGTGTGTGTGTGTGTGTGTGTGTGTGTACAATGGAATATCATTCAGCCTTTAAAGGGAAGAAAATTCTGTCACATGCTGCAATATGGATGAACCTTATGAGGACATTAGGCTAAGTGAATAAGGCAGTCACAAAAGAACAAATACAGTATGAGGCACCACTTATATAAGGAACCCAAAGTAGAGAAACTCATGGAGACAGAAAGTAGAATAGTCATTACCAGAGGCTGGGGTGAGGGAAGCAGAGAGTTATTGTTTAATGGGTACAGAGTTTCAGCTTTGCAAGAAGAAAAGAGTCTGGAGATGGGTGACAGTGATGGTTGCACAACAACGTGAATATACTTAATACCACTAAACTGTACACTTAAAAAGGGTTAAGGTGGTAAATATTATGTGTACTTTAACACAACTAAAAATAGCACAGTAGGATATGGAATTTTGGTTCCATAGTAGAAAAATACTAAATTTCTTTAACTGGTCACTGTACAAGTTGTCTGGAGTTTTGATCTACATATATAAAATATTATCAACTACAGAAAATTCAAGAAATATGAATGCAACACATTATCCACTGTATAAAATATGAAAAATACAAAAGTACAAAAAGCAAATGACGTCATCCAACTTCCTCTATCTGGTGGTAACTAATCAAGCTAGCTGGAAGTAGCATTTTGGTGGATTTCCTTTAAGTCTTTTCCCCAAGAGTCTCCCTATGTGAGTCTTCAGCCCCTACTCCCTCTCTTTCTCTTGCTCACTGTACCAGGGGGATGACAACTATTCATAATATAGCTGTTATTGGCAGGCCCTAATCCAACCTGTGGCCAAGGTAGCTGGTTATGGCAACCATTGAATAAGGAACAACTAGACTGCTTCTCTCATGAGCTGGATGTTTGGAGTGCCCATTGATCATCTGTGTCCTGCCCAGTCTAATATATAAACATAATGGGATTTAGAAAGGATTTGTCATGCCAGGAATTAATTAGACAGCTGGTTCCCAGGGCACCTTGGAACTTTCCTTGTCTTAGTGCTCATTAAACTTTATTGTAATGAGTGGTTTGTCTGTCTGTTCACTGTTCTAGTCTATTGCTCAGAAGTATCTGGATCATATGAGGTGCTCAATAAATACTGATTGAATGAATTAATGGACACTCATAATTATATTCAATTTTATAAGGGAATAAAGGGCAAGTTGCTAGAGTATTATTTAAAAGCATTGTTTCTAGATTCAGATTACTTGCATTTGAATTCAAGGTGGTATCAAGTTGAGCAAATTATTTAACTTGTGGAAGTTTTTCCTAATCTATAAAATGGGGATGAATATATTATCTAACTCATAAAATGAGTGCCATAATTAATTAAGATAAGCCATTATAAGTAATTTTGAATGATGAGCCTGGAACATAGCAGTCACTCCATAAATAGCACTTATTTTTAACTTTTTAAAAAATATGTTTTTATTGACTTTTTACATAGAGGAAGGGAGAGGGATAGAGAGTTAGAAACATTGATGAGAGAGAAATATCGATCAGCTGCCTCCTGCACATCCCCTACTGGGGATTGAGGCTGCAACCAAGGTGCATGCCCTCGACTAGAATCAAACCCGGGGCCTTTCAGTCCATGGCCCGAGGCTCTATCTATTGAGCCAAACCGGTCAGGGCTAGTTTTAACTTTTTGTTTGATAGTTTCAGGAATATTTCCTATATGATTAAATTTTTCTGAAAGAACATATTTTTGTGGGTATATACTATTCCATATTGGAAATTTACCATAACTTTGACGTTTATATTTAGATTATCTATATTTTAAATAATTCTTAGATGAGCATTCTTGTAACTGAGGAGTGAGGAGCATCGGCCGTGGTACCAGACTTCCTGGGTTCATATACTGGACCCTATCTTACAAGCTGTGTGATCTTGGACACTTAATATCTCAGTTCCTTACTGGTAAGGTAGGGAGAATAATAGCAATTCATAGGACAGTTGGGAGAATTAAATGGACAAATGTATGTAGGCTGATTATAACAATGTCTGGCAAAATTTAAGTGCATAATAAATGTTTGCTATGATATTCTTGCTCATTTTAAATTTTATTTGTTAGTGTTTTAGGCATCTAAACACTTTGTTGAATTTGTGAGGGAAAACAAGTGTCTTTTTATTTTTGTTCAACAGGATGACCATTTATTATAGTCTAGATAGGAACCCCTACCCTAAAATATGGTTTGGTGTTGGAAACCATAATCATTAATGATAAGAACTTGTGTTAATTGTATCCCTTGAGTAGTTAACTGCATTCAACTTAATTTCTTGAAAATGCTTTTGCATCTTTGATTGTTTATAATTTGAAAAGAGCAGCTAAATGTTAATTCCTAAATATGATCCTCCATTACTATTTACAATCTTATATCTTTTTTTTTAATATATTTTATTGATTTCTTACAGAGAGGAAGGGAGAGAGATAGTTAGAAACATCGATGAGAGAGAAACATCGATCAGCTGCCTCCTGCACACCTCCTGGGGATGTGCCCGCAACCCAGGTACACGCCCCTGACCGGAATCGAACCTGGGACCTTTCAGTCTGCAGGCCGACGCTCTATCCACTGAGCCAAACCGGCTTTGGCTACAATCTTATATCTTACACAACAATTACTTTGTCATATTTCTCAAGAGTGTTTGATATATGAATTTATGTTTAATTTAATAAGAATAGCATCCCAAATCTATATTTGTGCCTTGGATATTAGTAATGATGCTCGTATATTTATATGATTTACAAATAAACATTTATTTGGTGGTATGGGCTTACAAATATTTAAGTAATGGGAGTACTTAATTAAAAAAAGACTGAAGAGCTCAGTTGGTTGTAGTGTCACACCATACACCAAAGGGTTGTGAGTTCGATTTCCAGTCAGGACACATACCTAGGTTGTAGGTTTGATCCTCAGTCAGGGAGGCAATTGATCGATATTTCTCTCTCACATCGATGTTTCTCTCTCTTTCTCATCCTCTCTCTAAAATCAATAAATATATTCTGGGGTGAGGATTTTTTAAAAAAGATTGAAGAACACTGGTCTGTAGGTTAAAGCTCAAATTCTTTAGGATAGAGTGAAAGACCTGGCCAGTCATGCCTCAACTCACCTTTTACTTGTATCTCCAAGCTCTTTGCCCTTCACTCTCAGCTCACCAGCCACACCAAACAACCTGTACTTTCTCAGTCATGCTGGCATGGCCCTCACTATGGATCTCACACAGGAGATCCATACCAAGGTTCTAAATTGTGCTTTATCTGATGAGCTTCAAGTTACAAGTTAAGTGTCATTGCTTCTGGGAGCTTCCTTGGGCTTCCCTCAGGGAAAGCTGTACCTATACCACTTTACTACACTTTACCTATGCCATTTTCATAGCAGCTCCTAGATTATGTTGCCAGCTTTTGTCTGTCTTCACCATTAGCCTAGGATCTGTACTCTATCTTTTCTTTGTTATATTCTCTTTGATTTTTTTTTCTCCCCCCAGAGTCTGATAAGGTACCTGACTCATTTCAGGATCTCAGAAAATGTTTGCTATATATTTTTCATCTCACACTAAAGTTGGTAAGATTTTTATTCCTAGGAGGGTTCAGATGTGAATACTTTAGCCTGAAGTCCTCCTAAATGTTTTTTCATAAGGTCATTCTTTCTTAGCAGGGTCATAAGTGAAAGGTCCAGAGTGACCAGTAAGGTAACACAAATGAATGAAGCAGACCAAGTAGACAAAAGGACACCAAGGACATGGTGAGGCCTATGGCAAAACGGAAAGCATGGAAACGTATCTGGTTTAAGAGGCAACTGTTTCTGAACTCCGGTCTCCTCTTGCTGTGTGGGCCTTCTGTTGGTGGATCTGGTGATCCTTTAGGACAGTGGTTCTCAACCTTCCTAATGCCGTGACCCTTTAATACAATTCCTCATGTTGTAGTGACCCCCAATTTCATTGTTACAAATTGAACATAATTAAAGCATAGTGATTAATCACAAAAATAATATGTAATTATATATGTGTTTTCTGATGGTCTTAGGTGACCCCTGTGAAAGGGTCGTTCGACCCCCAAAGGGGTCACGACCCACAGGTTGAGAACCGCTGGAATAAAGGGTCCCCTGGTTGAACAAATATGGGACATGTTAATTCAATAGAGCTAAGCAGACTTTCCTCCTCCTCCTCTTGCTTTTTCGGCAGTCATTAAATCTAATGTTCACTTGGGATTACGTGGTGTCCAGGTGGGCAGGAGACTCAGAGATCTGCATTTACTTTAGCTCTCTTAGATGGATGCTCCTTCAGCCCAAGGTGAGTGAATTCCTCTCTCACACTCTCCCCCTTCATATGCACCAACACTCTAACCATAAATATGGTAGAGACAGACCCAGGTTCATATTTTGACTCAGCCACTTTCTACCTGTGTGACAATCCACAAGCCAATGACTTATCTGAGCTTTGCTTTTTTTCATTTGCAAAGTGGAAGTAAGCCCCAACTCATGGAGTTGTTATGGAGATTAAGTGCATAGAGAGCAGCAAGTGAGAATTCGATAAACATTAGTTCTTTTCTTTCCCTCAGGGTTAAATATGACACCAACAGTAACAGCAGTATTAATAGCAGCTAACACCTACATACTGCTAAGGGCCAAGCACTGTGTTAAGTTACCTCATGTTGCATGAGTTACCCCATTTATTTTTATTTTATTGATTTTTTAATCCTCACCTGAGGATATGTTTTCCATTGATTTTAGAGAGAGAGAAACATCAATAGGTTGCCTTCAGTATGTGTCCTGACCGGGAATTGAACCCTGAACCTTCTGGTGTATGGGATGATGCTCCAACCAACTGAGCACCCAGCCAGGGTGTGAATTACCCCATTGAATCTTTATTACTTACAATCCTAAGAAATAAACACCATAATTAACTTCATTTTACAGATGAGGAAACAGGCCTGCAGAACAATTTACTAAGTTTCAGAGCCAGGATTCTGGCTCCATTTTAGAAGGCTGGCTGTGGGTTACTGGGTTTAAGTGCTGGGAACACAACTACATACCTGACACAGGCCTTTGTCTTTAAGAGGCTCATGGTCTAGGAGAAAAAAGAAAAGTAGACAAGTATGGTCGACACAGAATCCGCACGATAGGGGTACACGGGAAGGCTCCTCATTCACTCCGGAGGTGGTGGTTAAGGAAGGCAGCCCTACTTGTCTGGAACAGCATTGTATATTTTAGAAGTAAGCAAAAAAAAAAAAATAAGACTTATCAATCAACAGTCATATCTGTTTCTTATACACAGAGAGGATAATAATGTTGCCTTTTATTTAACAGTACATTGATGGTTTTCATTATAGGACGAACACTTTTTGTGTTAAGAAGGCAATTTTTGCCCTGGCCAGTTTTCTCAGTGGGTAGAGCATCAGCCCATGGACTGAAGAGTCCTGGGTTCAATTCCAGTCAAGGACACTTGGTTGCAGGCTCAATCCCCAACCCTGGTTGGGGCGTGTCCAAGAGGCAACCAATTGATGTCCCTCTCTCACATTGAGGTTTCTCTCTCTCTGTGTCTCTCCCCTTTTCTTCCACTCTCTCTAAAAATCAATGGAATAATATCCTTGGGTGGGGATTAACAAAAGAAGAAGAAAATTTGAACTTTCTAGAGCCTTTCATATCTACTTGTCATGAGAATTTCATATTAAGTCCATAAGGTAGAAAAGGAGGAAATTGTTCTTATTGCACCAAGGATGAACTACACTGTAATGTAAAATGATGTGCTTGAGGTAGCTCAGTTGTTCCTTGAGCCTTTAAGCCCTATGTGCATGCCCTTGGCTGAGAGACTTGAGGTGGGGTATGGGGATAACCATTCATTAAAAAGAATCTTCCAACCCTGAGCTTTATAATAAAACAGTGAAAAGAGCCAGCTGATTGGCATTTGGCATGAATTGGAGGCCCTGTGGATTGATGTGTTCCAGGCACATCATGAAAGCCTTTCTTCTTGTTCTTATAATGGCCAGGAAGATTTAGTCCTCATTTTACAGGTGGGGAAATAGGGTCAGGATTCAGGTTCCTATGGCTCTAAGGTTTGGTTAAAGTAAATTTTACTGTAACGTTAGTTAGCTCAACTGTAGTCATTTTTACTCTGGTTGTTTTCAGGATGGCCTCATTATCCTTGATGTTCCATGGTTTCATTCCAGTGGGTCTTTATTTATTCTTGCACTTGGTCACTTGAATAAAAAAGACTAAAACTTCTAATTTTAGAAAAGTTTTCTATTTGCAGAGTTATTGAGAAGATAGTACAGAGAGTTCCCATATACTCTATACCTATTATGAATATCTTACATTATTAGGGTTAATTTATTTCCAATTAATGAACCAACGTTGATACATTATTATGAAATAAAGTCCATACTTTATTTATATTTTCCCTGATGTCCTTTTTTCCTCTGTTTCAGGATACCACATTATATTTAGTCATATGTCTCCTTAGTTTCCTTTTGATTGACATTCCTCTTCTTATGACCTTGGCAGTTCTGAAGATTACTGGTTAGGTATTTTGCAGAATGTACCTTAAAAGGGATTTGTTTGATGTTTTCCTCATGATTAGCCTGGAGTAATATGTTATTTGTAAGATCAAAAGGTAAATTGTCATTTTCATCATATATCAAGGGTACATACTATCAATATGGCTTATCACTTGATATTAACCTTGATCACCTAACTTAAGTTTGGGTTTATCAGGTTTCTCTGCTGTAAAGTTACTCTTTCCCCCCCTACCTTTCCATACTGTTCTCTTTGGAAGGAATCAGTATGTGCGACCCACACTTAAACAATGAGGAGTTATGCTCCACTGTCTCAAGGGCAGAGTATTTATATATTTATATATTTTTTTCTTAATACACTTTTGATCTTAGGTTGTCTTGCTAAAATTTGCAAGTATTATCTCTTCATATGATTCTTCATCATTTTTTCCATTAGTTTCTACTAGAACTTATAAAGAGTTTGTTGAAGAGTCTAAATATAGCTTCTTACTTTTACTGTGAGCTTACTTTTACTTTCATTTTGTTTCCTCTTTTTTTTTTTTTTTTACCTCATCTTCCTCTTTTTTTGTCTATGCTGTGTTCTGATGAATTCCTCAGTAATATGTTTCCATTTACTACTACTCTTTCTATCTCTAGCCCTGATTTTTATTTTATTAAGTTGTTTTATTCCTTCCAATAGCATATTTTTCATTTCTAAGATTTCTAATCAGTATTTTTTCCTCTCTTCTTATGGTTATTTCATTCATAAATTAGATCCACTAGTCATCTGGTGGCTTGGTTAAGATCCTAGTGTTAAGGCTATGTTTATCTTTGTACATTTCTTTCATCCAAAAAATTTTTTTTAATACACATTATATAAAATGGTAGCGAGGAGCTTGCCTCAGCCTTTGGTCTTAAGCAGTGAGCCAGTTCCTGTTGCCCCTGTTTAATCCTTCTTACTCCCAGAAGCTGAACGTCAACAGCCACTTCACTGTGCTGGCTGGAAACCCCAGTTTACCTATTCCTATGACTTATTTTTATTTATGCCAAATGCTATAAGTTTCTGTTTTGCAGTATTAATATAAAGTTTTCTTTTAAAGATATATTTGTTAATTAAAATAAACCACTTAAAGAAAAGTACAGAGTGAATAATAGTACAGAATAAAATTAAAATGACTGAAGTTTGAGAGACCCAGCACTGAGACCCATGGAGATTCCTTGATTCAAACATTATTGACTGAACAGGGTCTGGAAGCTGGATCTCCTAGTGGGTCAGGCCTTTATTCTGGCCTTTCTTGAAGAGTAATCTGTACAGATTTTTCTGTTCAGCTAATGATGGTCTGTCGCTGGTTGGCAGTAGGACATAGATTTGGGGCATCACGTGTCCAATAATGCTGAGGCAGTGAACATAGAAGCCACTGCATTGAGGGACATGAGAATTAGAGACCTTCTCAGAGGCCTGCTTGCAGGGACCACAACAGCTCACACTGACTAGCCAAGGACAGCCATCCCTCATGGTGAAGGGGTCACGGTTCTGATGCTTGGTGATAGGATGGGGAATTCTGGATCCCCTTCCTGGTACAACGTCTAAGTCTGAGGTTTGGGGATAAATTACTTGACTACTTCAGAGGTGACTCACTGAAATTTGGAAATTCTCAGCGACAGCCTGCACTTTAAGAAAAATTATTATTATCATCTCTGACTAATAACTAGCGACCTCAAAGTAAAAAATAACTCAGTGGGCATAAAGACAAAGTTCTTTTTTTTTTTTTTTTTTAAATCTTTGTATTGAGCCGCAATGAACAATAAGGCAAAAGCAGAAAAATGTAGATAATAAATCTTAAAGTATTAACTCGGTAATTATGCCAATTAACATTTAACGTTATCTATGCCCATCACATTTTATCTATAATAGCATCACAGGTAACAGTCATTGCTGTAGATTTTGGAAAGTTAATTAAAATCACTGAGACAGAACCAACAAAAGTCCATTCAAAAAAATTCATTGAAGTTTAAATAGTCAATTTTCCATTCTGAAAATTTACTCCAAATGGAAACTTTGAGAGCCAGGGTCAGAGACAGGTTTCTTTCTGCCTGTCAACTCCTGCCTTATCATGAGACTCTAATTGCTAAGCTTCTCCTGACTCTCATTGAGGCAGCGTCTCCGTGGAAGGCAATGGTAGGGTTGGAGCTAAGTCCCTGTGTCCCCTGAGTTCCTGATTTCTGGTCCTCCAGCCTAATGCAAAGGGCTACCTGCCATGATTTGGTCTTACCCCTGGCTCTCTAAACTCATTGGCTGCAGCTCAAGTGAGTTCTCAGCTCTCATTCCATTCAGGAGCCCTGTGGAGGTGTAAGCAGAGGAGCCAAAGTAAAATGTGACGGTTGAATGTCATCACAGTTCATTTCTAGCAGGGGCGGTGGATCCCGGAGGAGCTGTCTGCACAGTGTGTGCAGACCAGAGCTAGTCAGGTGATGTGGGGAACAACGGTGGAGAGTCCAGGGACCAAGGCTTTAAGGACCTGCCATATCCGGGTGCTGGGCGGGCTCTGTGCACAAGGCTGATTTATTTCTATCTAACTATTCATGAAAGCAAGCACAACTCAGGGGCCACCTTCTCCTCTCACAAAGCCACATAACCACTTGCAACTCTCAGAGCATTCTGATGTAAAAAGAAAGTTTAGCTGCTGCTAAATGCAACCTCCTTCATTTTTGAGTAGACGGCACAAATGTATATTTTCTTTTCTTGATTGGGTTCAATAATCTTTGATAAATAGGTACAGAACTTACGTTTATGGGTCTGCAACTATGGTAGCCACACTTGTAGTCAATCTTCAAGTCCCCAGAATGCATTAATTTTACCAAATGCTTGGTATAGCATATGTTTGGGGTATGTTTACTTTGTTTTTTTATTGAGTATCTATCTATTTATCTTACCAGTGTTTACTGGTCATCTCCCATAGCCATGCCACTGTACTAGGCATAGGATACAGCGAAGTACTGAGCTACGAAGGACATGGCCTCACCAACGTCTGGAAAATGAGTAACCTCCATGTGCTTTGCTTTATGTGATCCCCACGATCACACCTGTGACTGTTCTCCCCCCTTGGGGCCCCACAGCAACATTTTTTAAATGTGTCTGATAATCCCATGTCCTCCATGCATTCTGTTTATTTGTGAACTTGCTTTACCTCCTTCTTGGATTACTAGTTCCAAGAGGCAGGGACTCTGTATAATTGATCTTCTATTCCCTGTAACCTCTGGCATGGGGCTTAACACCTACTAGTTCTCAAAAATAGTTAGTGGATTATTTCTTCAACATTGCCCCCCTTCCCCCAATTCTAACAGGTAACATTTATATAACTGTCAGTTATAATTTAACTTGACATTTTTTATTCTATTGAAACATAACAACAAAAAATTGTACTTCTTTATTGCACATCTGTTTTCTCTTTACATCATTTATTGATTTCTCTGTGTGTTTTTAAATAATCAGGCCCCAATTAACCTAACCTATTCTTGATCAACTTGTTCTTGATTTTCTAAAAATTATTTAAATTTTAGTTTCATTTCTATAGCTGAAAATAAAATGCATTGTTGAAATTAAATTAAGCCTACTGAAGTGCCATTAGTGTATTCAAAGTCAAATGTTGATAATAATGGTATTTACTTACTGAAATTTAACAGTATTCATTCAAAAACAACATGCAGCCTTAACTGCCTTAGACCAAAGAATATAAGTTGCTTTAAGTTTCTGTACTCTCTAATTAAGTAGAAAAACCATTTCTTCTACTAATGCTCTCCTTTCCATCATATTCCATACCATTTTCAGCAGATCATTCATTTGAAAGAATTAATGGAATCCTGAGGTCTTACCTGGAGATTGAAAAAGCAAAAAGTCACCTTTAATTATAAAAGTAAAGTGAGATCCTGGTAGTTGCAGACTTAGTTAAGTCTACTATCTAATCATAAGTCATCTATATATGGGGTTGGCAAAAGTAAGTTTATAGTTGTGAGTATGCAAAACAGAGTTTATCCTTGTATTTTATTTATTAATTCTTGTATTATTAACTATTATTATTAACCTACTTTGCCCATCTTTGTATATTAAAATTGATTTGCTCCATCCATCTGCAAATGCTTTGGCATGAGCAAGGCAAACAGGATTTGGTAAAAAAAGATTTCATAGAGAACAATTCTTATCAGAATTATCTGAAAAAGCAGTCTGTTTTTTTTTTTTTTCTTTGTAGAGGAAAGAGCCCCTCCTATAGGCCTAATCTGCTTTGCTTTATCAAGACTTGAGATGCTGCCTTACCTAGAAAATCACAGTCTTGGGCTGCAGCCTTGGGCTTCCCATGGGTCTTTAGGGCCAGTTAATAGTAGACTGTCAAAGCTCTATGGGGCCTTAGATCTTACATTTATGTTATAAATGAGGCAACTGGAACCCAGGGAAGAAAAGAGTGGATTCCAAACCTGGACGATCATTGCTCATTCACTCAATTCATTCAACAGACGCTTACTGCATACTCTATGCCAACACTGTTCTTGGTGTTGGGCATACAGTGATGGTCCTTACCTTCATGGAGCCTCTACTCACTAAAACATATTAATATGAGCGAATCAAGCATCGTCATGGACAGGGTGACCGGGGAAGACTGGGAAGGGAAGGCTTATGCTGGCAACTGAATGTTTGTTTGGGTGGCTATAACAGAATACCATAAACTGGGTACTTTATGAACAATAAAACTTTATTTCCCATAGTTCTGGATAAGAGAATATTTTCTAATTGCAACAGAGGCTGGTAACCATGATCAAGGCACCATCAGATTCAGTGTCTGGTGAGAACCTGCTTCCTGGTTTACAGATGGTTGTCTTTTCCCTATGTCCTCACCTGGCAGAAAGGGCAAGGGAGACACCCAGGGTCTTTTTTATAAAGGCACTAATCCCATTCAGTAGGGCTCCACCCTCATGACCGAATCACCTCCCAAAGGCCCCCCTCTCCTAATACCATCACATTGGGCATTTGATTTCAACATATAAAATCGGGGGAGGGCGCAAACAGTTGGTCTATGAGATGACCAAAAGGGTGGGGCTGCCGAAACCGGTTTGGCTCAGTGGATAGAGCGTCGGCCTGCGGACTGAAAGGTCCCAGGTTCGGTTCCGGTCAAGGGCATGTACCTGGGTTGCGCGCATATCCCCAGTAGGAGATGTGCAGGAGGCAGCTGATCGATGTTTCTCTCTCATCGATGTTTCTAACTCTCTATCTCTCTCCCTTCCTCTCTGTAAAAAATCAATAAAATATATTAAAAAAAAAAAAAGGGTGGGGCAGGAACCATTCCAGACAAAGGAGTTCTGAGATGGAAAGGAGCTAGAGATGTTTAAGAGGTGGCTGAGCATGGTAAGCATGGGGAAAGAGGAAAGAGCTGTGGTTAGAGGAGGAGGACAAGAGCAGGCCAAGACTTATATTATAGGTCATGGTAAAGGAGTATAAATTAAAAAAAAATTGTACTAGGCAGTCAGCTTATCATGAAATTTCACTGTTTAAAAGAACATTTCCTTTGCTGTTGTTGTTTTAATATAGATTATTAAAACTAGGGTTCTGCCGAAACCGGTTTGGCTCAGTGGATAGAGCGTCGGCCTGCGGACTGAAAGGTCCCAGGTTCGATTCTGGTCAGGGGCATGTACCTTGGTTGTGGGCACATCCCCAGGGGGAGATGTGTAGGAGGCAGCTGATCGATGTTTCTCTCTCGTCAATGTTTCTGACTCTCTATCTCTCTCCCTTCCTCTCTGTAGAATATCAATAAAATATATAGAAAAAACAAAACAAAACAAAAAAAAACTAGGGTTCTGATGAGTGAGATCTGAAAATGGACCAGCAGTTACTGGCCAGTTCCTGGGTCTGCAAGTCAGCTCCTTCCATTGTATTAATGATCCTCTTGCAATTCTCTGGGCAAGAGTGAATCAGGGCAGTGTTACCCATCAGACAAATAAGTTAAAATTGGCCAAATTTTAGCCACAAACACAAAAGATTTCACCTGAGAATACTATTGTATAATCTTTTAGCAGACTGTGGCATAAGGTTAGTTAAATTTGGAAAAAAACAAGACCATCAAGGCCTTCTGTTCATGAAGCTGATGAATTTTTCTCCTCCCCCTGGTCAGGCTGGTCACCCCAGTAAGGTAGACTCAACCACACTGAGCCACCCCACACAGATAAGAATCTCTTCTAATTGCACCAGACGCTGATAACCCGGAAAGTGGTAATCAGTGAGTCAGTGCCAACCTCACAGAAATGGGACAGATGAGGACTTCAGGGAATGGCCCTGGGACTGGTGGCCCCAAATTTATCTCAATGACCTGGAGGGCTAGGATCTGGCTGGTTGGTTGTTGTTTAACTTTATGCTACCAGTCTTTACCCACTGGGGTAAGACGATGGGGTACAGAACAGGGTCAGCACACACCTGGGGAAGAAAATACATGACCTAAATGTTAACTGGCCACCAGCCATGAAAGTGTCTGAGGGATTTCACAAGCAGTCACATGCCTGGGCCATCTCAACAGTACTTGAGGCTCACCTTAGACAGACAGAGCTGTCAACATCAGCACTGGGAGACATGGCTAGGAATGCCAGCTTTGCCTCCTTACTGGCTGTGTGACCTTAGGTAAGTCACTTGGGCTCTCTGTGTCTCATTTAGCTTCTGTGGGCAGTGGGAAAGGTGAATGGAGCCTTGCCAACATCACGGGGTTATATCCCAAGCCTTGAAAGAAGTAAGGTGTGAAAAAGGGACTTGGGAAGATAGAGTGCTACATAAACTGTCTTATTAGGCTTTACCAGCACTGAGAAGTGTGGGGAATTCGGAAGTTCATCAAAGAGCTGGCGTGGATGGTAAAAGGATCAAAAGGCAAAAATTCTAAGGCTATAGAAACTGAGATTTGTCCACATTAAACAGGAAAGGTTGAGGGCTGTATTCCAGCCTGTGACTGGTTCTTACTCAGAACATTATGACTAACTTCTTTCATGTCTCCTGAGGGGGAAAAATGCAAATAAAGTGCATAATAAAAAGGGGGTGTTTTCTGTCTCTAAAGAATGTCTTGCAAGAGTAGTGAACACCAGACTGTTACTAAAGCTAGTTAGGTATTCTCTCTCTAATTACCTTAGGAGAGATTTATGCTTGAGTGTGGATGGCTTAGAAGTGATTTGGGCTGAGGACAAGGGAAGATACTACAAACTGAATCCCCACCCCAGCCCCGCTTTTTTTTTTGTTCTTGGAATTAAGTTCACAAGAATTTTTAGGCTGTAAGCTACATGAAGACAGGGAGTTTTGCTCACTGATGCATCGCAAGCACCTGTCACAGTACCTGCTGTTTAGAAAGTTCTTGATCAATATTCACAGAAGAAATTAACAGAGCATTTGGGAGCAAGGCTCATCCCTATGAATTCACTTGCTCTCTGGTTCACCTACCTAAGCAGCCCCAGGCCCAGCATGTTGTAGATTTGCTCCATAAGTCACAGCAGTGGCTTCCAGACCCCAGGGAATTTGCATGGACTCGAGGGAGTGAAGCCCAGCGTGTGTGTGTGTGTGTGTCTGTGTGTGTGTGTGTGTGTGTGTGTGTGTTTTCTAGATACCATTTTTTATTTTGGGGGTAACACGCCATTCAAGTTGGCATTATATGAGAGAGCTTTGTGATGAAAAGCCCCAAATACAGGAAAAGCAAAGAAAAAAGTGTCCTGTTAAGGCACCTTCTATCCCTAAGATTTCTGAGTAACAGATGAAGGGACAAAAATGTTTGTTTTGGTCATGTCTTTGGTGTCTCTTGTTTCATAAAATCCAAACAGAGAAAAGAAATGGTCTAAATTGTTCTGATTTCCTCCTTTTTGAAATTTCCACAGGCTGTTGCCTAAATAATAATATTTTTTAAAAAGCCAACTTTCTAAATCTAAAAGGTTGAAAGTTGCCAGGCCTCTGGTGAGGCTCTGATTATGTGCTTACAAGGGCATTGATTGAAATTGTTCTGTGACTGGTGGTGATTGCATGGTAACCACAATATTCTCTCAGGCACAACAACCCTTGAGCAGAAACATGCATTCTGGTTAATTATTAGGATTCAAGAAGGAATGTTATCGTGTGTCTAGGCCTGTTATTAGCATCAGGAGAAGCAGACCTGCCAAAGCCTCTGGGGTCACCTTCCCCAACCCCACCTCCACTAGTACACAGACCTGGACACTCTCCAGTGGGGGTGGGGAGGGAGGCCACTTTGAAGGGCTTTAGGATTGATCATCAAGCAAACAGGTTAGAAGTTCCGTTTAATTGTTGGTGCCTTGTCCCTGTCCTGGAATCAAAAATGTCACCTCCTCTCCTACCCCAGTCTACATTCACTGCTGTTCCTGAAGGTCCAGAAGCCCAAACAAATGTTCTGGGAAACAATTGGATTTGCAGTGCATGCCCTGCTTTTCGGCACATGTTCTCATTCCTCTTCCTTTGATTCACCACAATACAGTGGCCAAGGGCAGTTGAGTTAGGCATGCCCAGCCTCATTGTAAAGATGAAGAAACTGAAGGCCAGAGAGGTTAAGTAGCTTGTCTAGTTACACAGGCTAGGGTAGGTACTGGGAGCACAAGCAATGAAGTCAGACTGCTTTGGGTTCACATCTTGGCAATTCCACTTAATTAGCTCTGTGGCTTGGGCTTTGGTGACTCAGTTTCCTCATCTGTAAAGTGTAAATATATCTGCTTCATGGGGTGGTTGGTAGACTAAAAGATAAGGCAATATAATCAGCAGAGTGCTTATACTCTTAAATGCTCAATAAAAATTAGCCATTAGCCATTGTTATTATTAGAAACATCATCGTTATGAAGAGACACCATTGAGCCTGATTTTTTTTTTTTGAGAAGAGAAATATTGATTTGTTGTTTCACTTATTTATTATTATTATGATTAAGTTTCATCCTAGGATATTTTTCCCATTGATTTTCAGAGAGAGTGGAAGAGGGAGGGA
Organism: Myotis nattereri; assembly: GCF_964212035.1. Classification (NCBI taxonomy): domain Eukaryota; kingdom Metazoa; phylum Chordata; class Mammalia; order Chiroptera; family Vespertilionidae; genus Myotis; species Myotis nattereri. The sequence goes on from NC_138088.1 coordinate 25,192,094, forward strand.
AAGACAGATAGAAACACCTATGTGAGAGAAACACGTCGCTTGGTTGCCTCTTGCACCCTGCCTGACCAGGGCCCGGGCCAAGGAGGAGCCTGCAACCAAGGTATGTGCCCTTGACCGGAATCGAACCCTGGGCCCTTCAGTCCACAGGCCGATGCTCTATCTATCCACTGAGCAAATCTGGCTAGGGCTTGTTTTTTATGCATTCATTGATTGCTTCTTTTTTTAAAAAATATATTTTTATTGATTTCAGAAAGGAAGGGAGAGGGAGAGAGAGAGAAACATCAATGATGAGAGAGAATCATTGATCAGCTACCTCCTGCATGCCCCCCTACTGGGGATGGAGCTTGCAACCTGGGCATGTGCCCTAACTGGGAATGGAACCGTGACCTCCTGGTTCATAGGTCGATGCTCAAACACTGAGCCACCCCGGCTGGACCATTGGTTACTTCTTGTATGTGCCCTGAACAGAGATTGAACCTGCAACTTTGGCATATAGGACAACACTCTAACCAACTGAGTTACCTAGCCAGGGAGAGTCTGATTTTTAATCTAGTACTCTTTCCACTACACAGTACTGCACCCAGAACCAGGTGTGGATTCTCTTTCACCAATCCTTTCCTGCTGCCCTGACCACCTTTCTCACTCAAAACAGTAAAAGCTTAAACTCTCTAAACCTTGTGGTCTTTTGGGCTGCCATTTAAAATCTGGGCAGGTGTGAGAGAAGGTGATGTCTCTACAACCTGGTGGCAGAAGTACCATCAGCTCCGGGAAAAGAATAGCCTGTCTCCGATGGCTGCCACCAAAGACTGGATGATGTGAGTACAGGAAGCACAGCTGGTTCCTTCCAGTATCAATCACCAACCCAAGAGGCAGAGGCAAAACTGGAAAGGGGGTCTTGGGGCTCCTTGCCCTGAGTCCTTTCTGTTCCCCAGGTGCTTGCATTACCTTGCATCTGTGACCAGTAGTACGTTAGAAGGAGGGAGGGAAGGTCTAAAGGGGGCTCTGTGTAGATGTCTCCACAGTGGTCCTCACTGCTGGCTGCCACCCCTCAGTGGCACGCGCTACACTGAGAACAGAGGGTGGCAGCTCAGAATTTCATGATTTAAACCTCCACAAAAGGGCGTATCTGAGGACAGATCCTTTAGAACAGCGGTTCTCAACCTGTGGGTCGCGACCCCTTTGGGGGTCGAACGACCCTTTCACAGGGATCGCCTAAGACCATCGGAAAACACATATATAATTACATATTGTTTTTGTGATTAATCACTATGCTTTAATTATGTTCAATTTGTAACAATGAAATGGGGGATCACCACAACACGAGGAACTGTATGAAAGGGTCGTGGCATGAGGAAGGTTGAGAACCACTGCTTTAGAAGATGTTTTCTGGGGTCCTTGCCCTTGTGTGTCCTGGAGAAATCATTAGAGGTAATGTGTTGTGTGCTGAGTAAAATCAGTTAACTTGGAGTCCCTTGATAAGATTGCACAGTTATCTTTAGCCTTTTCCATCTCATGGCACACATAAACTAATTACTAAAATCGTGTGGCACACCAAAAAATGGTGTCATTTTTTTTCTTTGACAATCTAAAGGAAAAGAGGTCAGTGCCCCTGATTACACAGTCAGGTATTGCATGTTTTAAAAAATTCTTGTGGCATTCCTATTGAAAATTGCTGCGATAGCATATCAAAATCTCAGATGGGTCAGGCCTCATTCCCTGTCACTACTGGGAAGACATGTATTGGGTTCCTATCCAGATCTCTGCCTGTTGGAGTAGAGACAAGAAGCATACTTCAAGGTTCCTGCCTTGAGGGAATTTATAATGGAGTTGAAAAAGCAACAGGGTAGAGACTATCAAGTCCTCTCAATGGGTCACACTTAGGCTAAGAATGTCTCTTAGGGTGCAGACCATTCACTAATTCACTCTTCCTAAATCTTACATTTCTATTCCACATTTTCAAGCCTCCTTGGGAAACAACAGTATTATTGTTATGCATTTTGATCCTCCTGGGGAAAAATAGGTGTTACATCAATTAGATTATTATGATGATGAACTTGCCTTTGGAAGTTTAAATGACAGTTTCCACAAGGATTATAGCTCGTTATACATTACATGCAAATAACCACTGCTTTCCGGATTATCGGATTATCTTTCCTCCTTACAACCTAAGTACAAACTCGCTCCTCAGTAATACTATCATCATTATATTGGGAAGCTGAAACTCAGAATTTAGGGATAAATATCACAGATATTTGATATATCAATCTTTGAAGTGTAGCTACGCCTGCTCTAGGTTGCTCTGCATCACATGATGTACTTGAATGATGTGGCTTTGGCAATTGAAAGACAAGCTGGTTCATCTTCTGGCCCTGCAACTTCCTGTGTGCGTTTGGGAAAGCTCTGTGTTCTTCTCTGAGCCTCGGTTCCCTGCTCTTTAAAACAGGAATAAACAACCCTGGTTTTGAAGGTCATTGTGAGGAGTAAAGCAATGAACCTAGGGAAACGTAGCACAGGGTCTGTTTTCAAAGGGGGCTTTCAATAGTGGTAACAATTTAATAGCTGGCTGGCAACTAGTGCATAGGTACCAAATAGTGTGCTGGGTGCTTTACGTATATCACCATATTCAATCCTCAGTACACCCATGGGGTAAGTATAATTATTTTGTCCACTTTATATGAGGAAACTGAGGCACTGAGTAGTTACATAACTTGTTTAAAACCACATAGTCAGGTAATGAATGAGTCAGGATTTGAACCCAGGGCCTAGGATTTGAATCCAGGCCATATGGGCCTCTAGAGCTCATAATCTTTTTTCTTTCTTTCTTTCTTTCTTTCTTTCTTTCTTTCTTTTTTTATTAGTTAAGGTATTACAAATGTGAGAGCTCATAATCTTAAACACAGTAAAGGGTGACTATTCTTATCAAGATTATTCAGTTGAAATATGAAATGTTTGTGTTTATTTTCATTTTCTGATGGTTTAAATGCTGCAGAAAAACTGCTCTGACAACTGGATGCACTTACTTTCCTCATCCTCTTCTACATATAAAAACAAAGCTGCTATGGGAAGTCTGACATTATTTGGAAAAGAAAAATTACTTCCTGTACCCTGGTCATGTAAGCAGGCTAGTGATAGATACATTAAAAATATCCAGGGATTCCCTAGATATAGGGAACGTCATTTTTCATAAATTAAATGTGTAAGCGGAAAAATTTAAAATTTAAAGGCACAAAACGGTGTGATTTGGAATGGAGATTTTGCTTCAAGCCTTTATGATCAGACTGACAGATTATCACTTATTAACCAGAACACCAGGATGATATTTTCCTTGTCTTAAATCGTGATAAAGGACACATTGGTTTACCTTTGATTTTTTTTTTTTTTTTTTTTTTTTGGTCAGCAATGGTAAAGTGATCTGCAGGTTTGACATGACATGTTCCTCCGAGAAAACTGCATTTCTCTAACTCTATTCGTTTTAAATGGGACAAAATTCACAGTCATTTCCTTCTTGAGAAATAGACAACTAAGGAATGTTATTTCATTAAGACTGTCACTGAAACACAATGCTGATGTCAATAAGCATTTCTGTACATGTTCTCTCTTCTTGCTGAGATCTTGTCAACATGTTCTCATTCATTTGCAGAAGCTAAATGGTAAAAAGAAAAAAAAACTCAAATGGAAACATTACAATGCCATTGTCATCAGCCAGAAAAGATAATGGCAGAAAAAATAGAGCGTCATAAAGGTTAAACTATTTTGGGGATGGGAGCTTCCAAGGGGGCTGCCTGTACTGGCGACCCTCGGCCCCAGTGCACTGGGTTTGGAAGGCGGCCTGGAGGTTTCCATCCACACTGAACTTCCTTTATTCCGTGAATGCACTTTGCTTCCTCCCACCTCAGGACCTTTCCATACCAGCCCTTTATCCCTGAAATGCTGTCCTCCAACATTCCCCCAATCCTTGCACATCCTCAGATCTATGTCTACTGAGAGAAGTGTTCCTCAACTTTTTAGATTCGATTGGGTTTTGTCCTTTTCTTTCATGGTGGTCATACATTGCCATGACTTGCAATTGTGTACCTGTGTGATGGAGTACAAGCTCCATGGGGTCAGGAACCAGGCCTGGTATTAGGCACCACTGTATTCCCAGGGCTTGGCATAGCGCTCGACACATAGTCTATGCTGAAGAAATATCTGCGGACTTAGTGATAGTTCACCCCAAAGGGCACCTGAGCACTCTCTGCGTAGGCTAGTGTTGCTGCTGCTGCTACAAAATAAGATCACAGGGGTCTTATTTCCTCTCGACCAGACTATTTGTGCAACGAAACAGGACTTTGGTTGTACACTTGACTGGTGTGATGCAATGCTTCTCCCAGGCTTTACAAGGATTTTTGATTGCCATCATCTGGGCTTGGATTATAGCGTCTGGGGTTACCAGACTCCTAGTGAGGTGCTAAATGTAGAGAACCACTGATCAGTTTTCTCAGCACACGGGCACCTTTAAGAAGGACTTAGTGGGATAGAAGATTTGGGAGGTATATGTTCTACACCATTCGTGTTCAGATCCACACCCTGTGTGTGTGTCCACGTTTAAGCGCAATTCTGACACTCCTCTGTTTCCCACTCCAGGAGCAGTATTAAAATGAAAGTGGGTGAAAATGACATAATAGAAATAGTCTATAATGATGTTCAGAATGTTTCTTAATACATCAAAATGCAAGTGTTATACGAATGATTTGTAACATGCTTCATGGCTGATTGTGATTCTCGGTCTCTGTGGGGGGTGGAGGTGGAGAGGAAGCAGAAAACGACTCCCGAGGGGAGGGGACTCTGAGGGCCAGCCAGGACCCTCGGGCGGTTCCCCCTGCTCCTTGCCCCCACCAATCCCCCACTTTCCGGGGGAAATCTTCTAAAGGGTTCCTATGCTTTCTTCCTCTTTTACTTTCTGTGTCTGGAATCAGGACAAAGCAAACCAGAACCTGGCATCAACTTGCTACTCTTTTCATAACCCTGATCCATCTTGGAGCACCCGCCCCATTTATTTGGTCGTTTTGACAGCTCTGTTTTAAAGAATGGCATTTATTTGTTCAGTTTTTGATCAAAATAAGTGCCTAAATGTAGAGACCACGGGGCATTACATCTCGGTATTCAAGGGCCGCATTCCTCTTTCCTCCCCCCACCCCTTTCCAGCACAGTATCTCGCTCTGTAAACACCTTTGGAGTTTTTATCTGTCTCACTTTTTTTTTTTTTTTAAATCTGTCTCACCAATTTCTTTTCTCACTTCTTCTTCCCTCCAAGAAGGATACAGTTGGGGGTTGGACCTATTGGTAGGCTGGCTTTGTGCCAACCTGGTCACTCTGTCCATACATAGGTGAAGAGCCCAAGAATTCTAATTCTCCCTTCGGCGTGTGTGTGCGTGTGTGTGTGTGTGTGTGTGTGTGTGTGTCTCCATGTCAGTCCCTTGTCCCTGGCCTCTTGAAAGCCCTGACCTCAGCTTTCCCCTCCTCAGAAATGCCAGAGGAAAGAGATGAAGTTGGAGAAGGTGGCCTGTTTCTTCCCTAGTGGGCTGAGCCAGGCTTCCAATCCTCAAAGAACTGTTGCATTTCCAGAACTGGGTTTTCCTGAGTGAAGGCCATAGCGACCAGAGCAGTGTACTTGGAGTCAGCAGACTTGGTTGCAAATTTGGACACCACCACTTACTAGCTGCGTGACTTTAGGCAAGTCACTTTAGCTTTCTGAATTTATTACCTATCCACAGGGTGGCTGGCTTGAAATGAGTATGCCTAGACTTTGTTCCACTACACTCTCAAAAAAGAAAAAAAAAAGAAAGAAGAAGGTAGCAGGAAGTATCTACTGACCCGTTTCCAGTGGAGATTCAGGGAAGGCCTCCCAGGACTGGCCCAGGCACCCTCCCAGGAGCCCGCATAGCCTCTCTGCTGCTGTTGCTTGCCTCTGCCCCCAGCCAACTCCCGGCATCCCGCGGGCTTGGCGTGGTGCGCTCTTAGGCAGTTGTTGGAAAGCTCCGAATAATTCCAGAGGGTCAGTCACTCCCATTGACTATAACTTGCTTTTCAGACGAACCAGGCAAGCCCGCCTCTCCTCCTCGGGACTCCCTCCCCTCCCCCGTGTGACCCCCCACTCAGCCTCCTCCTTCCGGATGGGTAGCCGCCCCAAACCGCGCGGCTCCCCCTGGCCAGGGCCGCCCCCAGCCTGCGTCCTGCCCTGTGCGCCTAGCTCACCCGGCTTTCGGGGCGTCCAGGAGCTCCCCCTCGGGGCGGCGCTTGGTGGCCACCCGCGGGGCTGGCGGCAGCGCCCGTAGCGGGGCGGCCCCGGCGACTAGCCCGCCCGCCCGCCCACGTGCATGAAGAGGAGCGAAGCGCTAGCTGTCGCCGCGCCCGCGCGAGCCATCGGTGGGTGCCTCACCTCGGAGGCTGGCGGGGGCCGTAACCCGAACCCCGCTGCCACGACCCACATTTGCATAACTCGGTCACCCCCCCCCCCTCTTTTTGCGAACTCAGGGCTGGAGATGCGAGTCGGGCTCCCCTCCGAGGCGTCGTCTTGCCGGTGGTCAGCGCGGGGGCCGCGGGACCGGCCAGATCGAAGGCGGAACGGGCTGGCGCACGTGGTAAGAGCGTAGTTTTCTGTACTTACTTCTTTCTCTTATTTAGAAACGGGACTTGGCACGTTTTTTGCCAAGGGGAGGGGGGGTACCTATGAGGGTGCGATTTCCTTCCCTTTTCTTTATTTGTTTAAATCTCCTATTGGAAAAGAGCGCGCAGAACAAGCGAGAAACTTTTCCACATTCTCTCTGGGCGTTTGAAGGAAGGCATATGCCGGCCGCCGGAGGACAGTTTAAGCGGCGGGCGGGCAGGGAAACGGCGCTCAGTGGAGGCGCAGTGGCCGCTCCCGGCTCCCGGAGGCTCCGACCGACGCGGGGCCAGGCGGAGCGGGCTTCCTGCGGCCGCGGCAGGTGAGCGGCGGGAGAGCCGCCTGCAGCGCCCTTGTTCTTCCACGGCGTGGCGCCCTGGCTCTCGCCCGCCCGAGCCCCACGAGGCTGGTGCGGTCCCGGACCGGGGGCAGGAAAGGGCCGGGCCCTGGAGGCTGCCCCCGCGCTCCATCCCAGACCTTGGCCGCATTGGGGCGGGAAGGGGCCAGGCAGGCGGCGATGCGCCCGGCTTGGGCACTTGCGACCAGCCTCCCGCGGGGCCCGGAGCGCTCACGGTGCGGGCCGGGGTGCTCCGGCAGGTAGGAGCTGTGCGTGCAGCGAGCCAGAAACCCGCCGCTCTCTGGACCCCCGAAAAGTTTTTTTAAAAATTGCTTTGAGAACTAAACAGCAAGGTTTACACTGGGTCAGGTTTTTCTTTTCTTTTTATCTCAAAGAGAAACGCGTGTGGGTGATAGTGGCCCAAAACTGGCCTTGGGGATGCTGTTGGCTTTCAGGACGTCTCTGAGCTCACCCAGGACGAGGAAAAGGAATAATATGCCTTCTGTGTATTCAGGAGTAGGGTATGTGCCCACAGGGCGCACCCCCGGAGTGTCGGGGTCGGGGTCGGGTCGGGGGCTGCCGTGGCAGTGGTCCGTCCAGGCAGTAAGGTGAGGATGGGTGTCTGTCTTCGAAGGGCACTCTGCCCAGCAAGCAAGCCCGGGCTCCTGCTCTGCCGGCCGGGTACCCTATGGGCCAGGCTGGCGCACCGGCTCGCTGTCAACAGGGAGGTGTGTGGCATAAGGTGTGCAAGTGGGTGTGTGAAGAAGGCAGCGGGGGCGGGAGCGTGTGTATCGGAAGTGGAGCGTGTGTGAGAGTGAGAGTGAATGTGTGTGTGTCTGTGTGGCGGGGCAGGGTGAATGTCCAAGCCTCCATCTGGACGCCCCCACACAGCCGACCGCCCAGACGCGCCGGGAAGGGCGCCCGCTCCGCGCAGCAGCTGAAGGGGGGCGGGGAGAGCGCGGGCAGAGGAAGGGGGGTGGTCTCCGCCAGAGGATTTCTCTCCAAGCTCTTGGCAGTTATTCTGCGCCTCCTAGGGCTTACCCTCCCCCCTCACGCCCCCCCCCCGCCCCAAGGTGCCCAGAATACTTAAACAAACAAACAACCCAAAACCTGTTCCGTTTTCGCTCCAGTATAAATAGAACAGACTTTCCAAAAAAGCAATACCGCATTCACTCTTATCATCAGCTACTTCTTTCCACCAAGTAATTCAGAAAAAAGCAGTCAGCTTCCGTGAATGCATGAAGCTTTTTTTTTTTCTTCTTCTTCTTCTTCTTCGCTGCCTCCTTGTGCTTGCGGTTTTGAGCTGCCAAGAAAGTGAGTAGGGGTTTGACTGTAGTGTCTCGGCTTCGCTCGGTTTCTTTCCGAAGTTTAATTTTCCGGAATGGCTCCCAAACAAGGGCTGGGGAGGCGGAGCCGCCGGCACCGGATCTTCGCCTTTTTTGGAAAGTCCCGGAGAACCGGAATTCCTCCCCGCCCCGGGAGGCCGCGCCGCTGCCCGAACCCGCTCGCTCTCCCCTAGTGGCCTGAGTTGGACCCACCGCGCGCCCCCTCCCCGCCAGGCCCTCCGCCTCGCACCCGAGCTGCGGCTCCGGCCGCGCGCCCCCGACCCCCTAGGAGACCCGCGGGCTTCGAGTCGGGAGTCGCGAGCCCGGCGGAGCCCGCGCCGCCGAGCCCGTATGCAAATTAGCCATGTGACGCCAAAAGCCGCCTGGCCCAGCCCTTTTCCTCAGTCCATATATGGGCAGCGACGTCACGGGCATTGAGGACCTGCCCATAAATACTTAGAGCAACACTTTCCGTCTAACCGAGAGAGCAGCAATTGATTAATAGCTCGGCGAGGGGACACACTGTTATAATAACACTACACCAGCAACTCCTGGCTTCCCAGCCGGAACGCAGGAGAGAGTGGCGAATAGCCATTTTTCTTCTTTCTTAAAAAATACAGCAACTTGTTTGCTAGTTTTATTTCTACTGGATTTTCTTCTTCTTTTTTGGTGGTTGCTTTTAAGTGTGGAGGGCAAAAGGAGATACCAACCTAGGCTCAGTCCAACCCCTCTCCAAAAACGGCTTCTCTGGCACACCAGGTAGCGAGGGAGTTGGGTCTCCAGGTTGCGCGAGGAGCAAATGATGACCGCCAAGGCCTTAGACAAAATCCCAGTAACTCTCAGTGGTTTTGTGCACCAGCTGTCTGACAACATCTACCCGGTGGAGGACCTCGCCACGTCGGTGACTATCTTCCCCAATGCCGAACTGGGAGGCCCCTTTGACCAGATGAACGGAGTGGCCGGAGGTAAGTCGCGTGTTCCTTTCGCGGACCGGGACCCACGCAACTCGGGGGTTGTGGGTGGGGTGCGGTGCGTGTGCAGGACTTGGAGGAGAGGGGTTGGGGCGGGAGGTGGTCGGTGTTGACAGAGCTGTCTTTGAAGACGGGAATCGGGTGCAGGAGAAACCCATGGGAGTGGGGATCCGGAGGCTGGAGCGGGGCGCGCGGGCAGATGTACCGGGTCGCTAGCGAGCCGGCTTGCGCGCGCCGCGCGCGCCGAGTTCCCAGGGGGCTTAGGGGTGAGGGTAGGAGAGGTGCACCACCAGACTCTGGGACTCGTGCTGGCCAATCGGCCGGCGGCATCCCGGCCTCCCCTCGCCCGGGGTAGGGGCAAAATGACGAGAAAGTTCCGGGCTCTGGAGGAGAACTGCGCGTCTGGAGAGCCGAGCGGCGGCGAAGGTCCAGAGGAAAGCGCCCGCCGCTCGCTCCCAGGCGGAGCAGACCCGACCCGGGGAAAGTCTCGGAACGCGCTACCCGTGCGGCCTTAAGGAGCGCCCCCACCTGCGCGCCGCCCGCGAAGTTGAGGGGGTTGGCGAGGCTGGGAGGAGAGGGCGGAGGAGGAGGGCGGGACACGGCGGGAAGCGGCTCCCAGCGAGACACCCGCGGAGACACCCGTGCCACTGGCTTTCTTGGCGATGCGGAGAAAAGTGGTATCCCGCGGCCCCCGCGCCTTTCTCGAAGCCCCGCCACTGGCCTTGGGCTGGGCCGGGGACGTGCGGGTGTGGGGCAAGGTTGGAAGGGAAAGGAAAGCTATGAACTCCTTCCACCTCCGCGCCGGATTCCCTCCGGCAGCCTTCTGCAGAAGCGCAGCAGGAAAGGGAGGGAGGGAAGGCGCCAGAGATGGGGAGCAGCCGGGAAATCACGGACCCCTTTCTTGGGCTCCCCTCCAGGGCTTGCAACTTTGCGGCACTGGCTGGGATCTGTCGTCTGGGTGGTGTCTGCCCGGCGCCGCAGCCGTGGGATCCCCAAGCAAAGGAGAGGGAGAGGCGTTTCAGGCAGATGAGGACTTTTTAATGTTGTTGCTATTATTGGGTGTTTTTATTGTGGACTAGAGCCACAGATGGCTGTGTGTGTGTGTGTGTGTGTGGGGGGGGGGGGGGGGGGGGGTTGAGAGTAGGCCATCCTGCTTTCCTGGAGGTAGTTTGAGTCCCAGACTGTACTGACTGCCACAGTGGGTCTCTGGGTAGCAATTTCCCTACCCAACTCTAAAGTGCCAGGATCCTATGGACCCGTGTGAGCGGGGGTGAGAAGGGATTCTTGGCTGCGGTTCTCACCACTCCACCTCCATTCTTCCTTCTCCCCAGATGGCATGATCAACATTGACATGACTGGAGAGAAGAGGTCCTTGGATCTCCCATATCACAGCAGCTTTGCTCCCGTCTCGGCACCCCGAAACCAGACCTTCACTTACATGGGCAAGTTCTCCATTGACCCCCAGTACGCTGGTGCCAGTTGCTATCCAGAAGGCATCATCAATATTGTGAGTGCCGGCATCCTGCAAGGGGTCGCCTCCCCAGCTTCGACTACAGCCTCATCCAGCGTCACCTCTGCCTCCCCCAACCCACTGGCCACAGGACCCCTGGGTGTGTGCACCATGTCCCAGACCCAGCCTGACCTGGACCACCTCTACTCTCCGCCGCCGCCACCTCCTCCTTATTCTGGCTGCGCAGGAGAACTCTACCAGGACCCCTCAGCGTTCCTGTCCCCAAGCACCACCTCCACCTCCTCCTCTCTGGGCTACCCACCGCCTCCTTCCTACCCATCCCCCAAGCCGACCACGGACCCAGGTCTCTTCCCCATGATCCCAGACTACCCTGGATTTTTCCCATCGCAGTGCCAGAGAGACCTACACGGTACAGCTGGCCCAGACCGCAAGCCCTTTCCCTGTCCCCTGGACTCCCTGCGAGTCCCTCCTCCGCTCACTCCACTCTCCACTATCCGCAACTTTACTCTGGGGGGCCCCAGTGTTGGGGCCACAGGGCCAGGGGCCAGTGGAGGCAGCGAGGGACCCCGGCTGCCTGGCAGCAGCTCGGCCGCCGCCGCCGCTGCTGCCTATAACCCTCACCATCTGCCCCTGCGGCCCATTCTGAGGCCTCGCAAGTACCCCAACAGGCCTAGCAAGACGCCAGTGCACGAGAGGCCCTACCCGTGCCCAGCAGAAGGCTGTGACCGGCGCTTTTCCCGGTCCGACGAGCTGACGCGGCACATCCGCATCCATACGGGGCACAAGCCCTTCCAGTGTCGGATTTGCATGCGCAACTTCAGCCGCAGTGACCACCTCACCACCCACATCCGCACGCACACTGGCGAGAAGCCCTTTGCCTGTGACTACTGCGGCCGCAAGTTTGCCAGGAGTGATGAGAGGAAGCGCCACACCAAGATCCACCTGCGACAAAAGGAGCGCAAAAGCAGTGCTCCCTCGTCTGTACCCGCTGCGTCGACGGCTTCATGCCCTGGGGGCACGCAGGCTGGCATGCCCCTGTGCAGCAGCAACAGCAGCACTATTGGAGGAGGGTCCCTGGCCACTTGCTCCTCTAGGACCAGGACACCTTGAGACCAGACACACCAGCTTCTTGATGTCCCAGAGGCCCTCGGTCCACTGGAGCTGCACAACAAACACTACCACCCTCTCCTGCCCCTCTCTCCCTTCTTTGGGCAAAAGGGCCTTGGTGGAGCCCAGCACTGCCCCCTTTCCATTTAGAAGCAGGTCCTTCCTAAACGTTAGCCCACCTGAGTCTTTCTTTGGTGAGTTGACTATCACCCTAAGGTCATGGAGAGGTTCTGGCAGGAGGTTGGGTGGGGGCCCCTGGCCTAGAGGGCTGAGGCCTAACCCTGCTTTAAAGGGTTGTTTGGCTAGGTTTTGCTCCCCCTCTCTTATTTTGACCAATTACAGGTTTCTGACTCTGAATGTCAGAGTTGATCTGAGACGTTTTCTACAGTAGGTTGGGAGATGCTGATCCCCTTCAGGTGGGGGCAGCAAAGACAGAAGCAAAACTGACGTGCACTTTATGGCTTGGGATTGATTTGGGGGACGCTGTACAACGAGTAAAGCATGGTCTTTATGCTGCATTGTGTGGCCCTGGAACAGTGAATCCAAGTGTATCTAGTCCTCTCAACCCTTTAAGCAATATGTATTATAAACTCAGAGAACAGAAGTGCAATGTGACAGGAGGGACATAGCAATACCTGCTCCTTTTTGAGTTGTTTGAGAAACGTAAAGATTATTTTTACAGTGTATATCCACTCAGATTTTGTGTATTTTTGATGTGCACTGTTCTCCAAGTTCTGAACCTTTGGGAAAAAAAAAAGTAAAGCATTTATGATCTTTTGAAACGAGTCAGAGGTTAACTTATTTAAAAGGGGATGTACATATATTCTCTGAAACTAGGATGCATGCAATTGTGTTGGAAGTGTCCTTGGTGCCTTGTGTGATGTAGACAATGTTACAGGGTCTGCATGTAAATGGGTTGCCTTACTATGAAAAAAAAAAAAATCACTCCCTGGGTTTAGTATGGCTGTATATATCTGCCTATTAATATTTGGAATTTTTTTTTAGAAAGTATATTTTTGTATGCTCTGTTTTGTGACTTAAAAAAGTGTTACCTTTGTAGTCAAATTGCAGTTAAGAATGTAAATAATGTTGCTGAACTGACTTGTTTGGTTATTAGCTTTTAATAGTCGTGGAAACATAAATGATTTATTCTAACACAAAACCACTAACTGAGATAATGGATGGTTTATAACTATAGTGTAAATAAATACTTTTCAACAATATTTTTGCTTTAGAAATCATTTCTGAAAGATTTGCTGGTTGGGAATTTAATAGTCATACAGTGATTTTTAGTGCTTTGACCAAGCCAGGACATCCAAGTTTTCTTTGCTAGCCTTTCAACACCAGCCCTCTCACCCCAAAGCAATCTCCATTCATAATCAAACACTAGTGTTCAGGGGATTTCCCCATTACATTAGTGTAAAAGTAGGGAGGCGTTCTTTTGACTCATTGTTCCGTCCTCTATAACAGCCTATAGCTTCTCACCACTCCTGAGTGGGCTCCGGAAAATAAATACTTACAAACAAGTGCCCACTCAGAGACTGCACATTTGCAACTGCTTTCAGAACCCTGACCAGGGGCAGGAACTCAGACCACATGTGGCTTTGTGGAAAGTGTGGTGGCGTGGTCAAGCTGGGAATGACTTTCAGGTTCCTGGATTAGTCTCATGACCACAGAAAACTTTTTGAAAAGTACTATCACCTCTTCAGATCAAAAATGCATTCAGACACTGCTGATGACAGTGGTAATGGGTTGCCAAAGGAATTACCCCAGGACACATTTCTCCCTGGTTATCCCTATTGGGAAGATCATTAATCTGCCATAGGTTTGGTGGGTTTAGAGATTACCAAAATATCCGGCTCATTAGATAAGGTAGGTGTACACCAACCCTAAAATCTCAAAGACAATTTGGATTAAATAGGCAAATACTGTTCTCCATGGTACTGGATGATGGTTTGCAAGAGAACACTATGGGCTTCATTTTATGGCAAGCCTTTTGTAGTGATTATAAAATATAAAGCCACCCCCCCCCCCCACCAAAAAAAAAAAATTGTCTTTATGAAGTTATCTTTCTCTAAAATTGGGCCTAAATATTTAACTTCACCCACTGCTTCTGGATCCTTACACAAGTGTGACACAACACATTGGAGTGCCCACTATTCAGCTACACTGCCTGAAAACCCTGCCTTTTGTCCTGGCTAATAATTGATGGCCTGTACTTTAGCAGAGAGAGCAATAGCTACTCCCGGAAACTACTTTTTGCCCTTCCTAGCACTAGAATTTGAGTTCTAATATGTGGAAGTAATTAACCCTTTTATTTCTTCCCTGTCCAAATTTCAAAGATGTGCAATACCTCTTTCTATAACTACTAAACAGAAGTTTCTAAACTTCAGTGTCAGATTTCCTAGTGACTGGCGTTATTCTTAGATTCCTATTTCCTAGCTTGGCCAATATTATCATCCTTGTGTGGCCAATTTTGTTTAACACGTACAAAACTATGCCACATTTTGATAATTATGTTTTAAATGAAGACTTCCCTCCTACCAAAATTTCAATATATTAACATATAGCACACCTAAGTTTTATAAGATCTATGATTGCCTTGCCAAATTTTAATTTTAGAGCAACTTTAGTCAAGATAAAGTTTGCAAGACTAAAAGATTTTTTCTAAAAAAAGTAAGATGAAATACATCTTATGATAGTCAAATCGGTTACATAATCACTTTTACATTGACATGGGCTTGGTGAAGTGGAATAATATACCATAAAATGTTTTTTGAGTCAACGTTATGACTTTTACTCCTTGATTTCAACATGTTAGGTCAATCTTTAATCGAATTTTACTTTTGTCTCAACACATTCAGTAATTCTCACAGGTATCTCATTTTTTTTTTTTTTTGCTCAAGAAATAAAGTATATAAAGCTAAGTTGGTTCCTTCTTATTGCTTTATTGAATAATATTATTGATGCTTCAGCTGCTACTAGAATTCTTGTTAAAAATAAACTTCTGGAGAGTAATTCCTTAAAGATCATAATACACTCGAGATAGTTCAGTAAACATTAAAAATAGATCTATTAAACCTAAATAAGGTTTTCAATTATTAATAAACAAGCCTATTTAATTTCAATATCCTAACTGCTAATTAAATTAAGGCACACTGTTAGGTATATATTAAAAATGACTGTAGTGCTATTTTAACAGTTCAATACAATGTGTATGTGTGTGTGAGAAAGAATGGTCAGCATCATCACAAGTGCCTAAAGTGCCTTCGCTCTAAACAAACAAATTTTACAGTAAAAGGAAAGGCAAGAAAATATTTAAATCCAAAGATTCTTTCCTTTGTGGATGAAAATATTTTTGTTTTCTTGCAGAAGTTTATTTTTCCTTAAGTTAAATAGAAAACATATTTTCTGTTGCAGCAAAATAGTATGATTAAACATTAAATAGTTGCAGATTATGTTTTCAATCAACTGTTTCAAAGCACACTCTCAAGGAAATAAACTTTAGAATCTGCAGGCCATCAGTTGTTGGTACATCATCTTACAGTATAGACCATGAACCTTTAACAGCTAGTAAAAATGTAGTCATTTGTAGCAAGTAATACTTTCCTTCTCTATTTTGCAATAATCAAGTAAGATTTACCTATAAACAATTTCAAACATGCCTTTATTTTCCATAAGTACACTGATTTTAATCCAGAAATGTAAATATCTCTGGATCTGAAGATTCAGTCTTTATATGGGGCTTAACAAATGATTTCCCTCTTTGATAGTAGATGCCTCATTGCACTAAAGGGATCAGAGGTCCCGAGTTCAGACTAAGAGAGTTACATGAGTGTTACTACCCGCATGTTAGAGTTCAATAGCAATGGGCAGAGCCCTGGATTAGAGATATATTGCTTCTTTATCAAGCTGTAGAGCCATGGCACAAGATTCAAAGTCATTTAGAAAAGATGAGTGATGACAGAGTCCTCCTGGGATGCCAAGATTGAGGTACCTACAAGTGGATAATGCAAAAGGAGGAATAAAAGGTGGGAACTTTGGGAGAAGTTAAGGGATTAATGTTAAAAGGTCGGAGACCCACTCCTGCTGACAAACACATAGTACTTTAAAAACAGGCTCACCATTTTCATTAATAAACAGCAACTGGTATAAACAATCCATGCAAATCAGGCTTAATAAAAAAATCAATTCTCATAAAGTAGTAGGTAGATAATACTCTCCATTGATATAAGTGGCCATTGATATAACCAGAAAATTAAAAAGCTTTAGAAGTATTAGACAGACAACTTCTTACTCATGAGAGGCAATTATTGAATGTTATGCAACAGAAAAGTTAAGTGACTAGTATCGTTGTGCTCATTAGTCTTTGTAGGTAAGACAACTTTTTCCCACCGTAGTTAATAAAACAGTCTATATTGCAGGAATACATGGAAACACAATAGCAGCACATGAAGTCACTTATGACTAACAGTTTATGCAGAAAAGTGCTTTTCTGCACATTTATCTTAGTAATAAGAATAGTCTTTTCTTAGTGGCTCATTAAAACAGGTCACATTTTGTGTTCACCATTAATTTATTCAGAATTTATTAGTGAACCAAAAGTTTCACTGTTCCTCTTGAACTAAATTAGAGATAACATATTGCTGTTCTGACCTGCAACAATTTCAGTTATTCTTTTATGAAAAGCACCTTAGTTTTTTTTCATTCAACTTGCTTGTACTTGAGAACTTTAAAACTTTTCATAATGAAATTTGGAAAATCTTTTCTCCTTTAATATTGTGCTATTGCCAGAATGGTTAATTTAATGTCCTCCAGGTTATATTATAACATACACATTACTATCCACAATCTTAATAAGTTAATCTTAACTTTTTGCTACAATATAATTCAAAACAGGTAAGTATGTGATTGTTAACCAAACACATTCATACTGTGCTATGAAAAATACCCATTTGGTAAAGTTTTCTAAGAAAATCGTTTCCATATCTAGAACTTATTTTCAAACTGAATGCATAAAGAACTGCTTCAAACGGCTCCCAAGTTATATTGAATGTGAAGCTACCATAAACAATGTTAGTAACTCTGGAGAATATTCTTGGTGTTATGCCTGTGTCAGGATTTATAACATAGTGGCATGTCGCTTTGAGTAAACATCTTTATTTTTTTTTGTATATAATAGTAATTCATTAAGAATTTTGCTTTTTCATTCTATCTAAAAAATTGGGAACAAATATTCCTTCATTCTGGGCCTCTGCAACCCAGTGCGCATGAAAAGGCAAAGGCACATGCTGCTTTCCTCCAGGGCCCACACTTTCCACCAATAGCAAACCTCCCTTTATTACAGATATTAGAACTGGACTGCCACATGGGCAAGTCAATCAAGAGGGCTTAGACGACAGCTGGGCAAATTTTAATGTGTTTATTTCTACAATTTGTTATTGAAAGTTTGTGAAAAAAGGAATCCTATTAATAGTAATAAGGGGGGAACAATAGTGCTTCATGGCCGGAAGCAAACGGTGTCAATGTGTTTGTAAACAAGGTCAAGTTGCTCAAGACTATTAAAAGGACAAACATAAAACTAGTTACAGATAGCACAACTGTTCAAGAGGCTGGGAGTGGGGGTTTTTGGTTCCCTAAAATGGCCAGCAGAATAATTAATTCTCAATTGCGGAGCCTGGGTCGCCAGTGCCTTCTCGCTCTCCCTATAGAAAACCACACCAGATGAAGCAAGTGCTGGCTCTCTCCTGCTAGAGGGACAGGGTTCTGAGAACAGGGCCACCAACAAACACCACAGCTGGAACCACCAGCTCTCTGGAACATTAGGTGTGAGAGAATTTGAAACAGTTAACATTTTCCTCTACTTTTGCAGGAAAATACCGGAAGTAAAGAGGGACATGGAGTTCAACAGCTGGTCAGGGGTGTTTTACATTCAGTTGTTTGGAAGCATACTGATTCAGTGCCTCTGAATCCTCTGGATAGAAAATACAGCATTACCCCACCACCTCTTATACTATGACAAAAAAAAAGTCACTTGAGGGTAATATAGTTTTTACATTAAAGGTGAATCTGCAACAAGAAATCTGCTCAACTCACAGATCTGGGGACTCACAGGGAAGATACGCTCTATGTGACAATTTGTCACTGAGAAATGCAGGTGTGAATTTCTTAGTGGATGCTGCCCGAGTAAACCAGATGTGGCTACTGGGCAAGGGGAGGAAAGAAAATCTTGTCCTCTACATGCATAGTTATGTCCTGGGGATGATCCCCCAACTCTGGAAAACGGATTTAATTTTTGCAACGAATGAATCAGGCAGGGCAGCTCACTTAAAAAGTAGCTCATCTCTCTAAAACCTAGTTTTTGACCAGTGACTTGAACTAAAAACAATTCAAACCGCTGGGTCATGCAGCCAATAAGTTAAAACTATAACAAGGAGCCAAGGACCTAAGTGGAAAACAAGCCCTATTTACCCAAGGCGAAGGCCATGGGGGGAGAAAACCTTTCGGTGTATCTTGTATAGAATGGGAACAAAGGAAGAATATTTTCATTATGGCTTTAGGATGGAAGCGCTTCCGATAGTCCCCTGCTCCCCTCCCCCCAAATCAAAACCCTGGTGGCAGCGACAAAGCCAGGAAACAACCTAGCCTCCCCCGCCCCCATAACCGTGCCCGGTGGCTGCGGTCCAGTCGCTGCCCGCGCTTCCCAAGGCTCCCGAGGAAGCACACCAGCCCACTCCAGTAGATCCAATGCCCAGGTGGCCGGGGGTAGGGAGAGAGCCCTTGCGGTGGGGGTGCTGGCAGCCAGGCGCCTGCGGCTTCAAGGGACGACCTTGGGACCTGGATAGGGCTCCCCCTCGCACCAGAAGTCATCGGCCTGCGGGGTCTCCAGGAGCCACACCTCTCGGGGCAGGTCGCAGGTCGATCCGGAGGCCTCCTTGGCCCGGACGGGTTCCAGCACCCGGTAATAGTGGCAGTCCCGGCCGTCGTCGGGGTCGTAGGGCGGGGCCAGAATGTCCAGGAAGGCAGCGGGCCCGTCCACAGCATCGATCTGGTGCAGGTTGTCCCGGTGCGGCGTGAGGATGCAGGGGCCGCTGGCCTCGGTGTACTCGGCCCGCGAGCGTAGCACTCCCGGCCGGACGGCGTCCCGCTCGCGGGGCTGCAGCGGCGGCTCGAACTGCTGCTCCGGCGGCGGGGCCCGCGGTCGCTGCCCGCCCGCCTCCAGCTTGTCCATGCAGCTGATGCGCACGGTGCCGTAGAGCACCTTGAGCATGCCGTGCATGCCCGGGTGGTCGTGCAGCGGGATGGACGTGCCGCTCTTGAGCAGGAACACGCCGAGGCTGAAGCCGTCCGTCTCGTAGATGTGCATGTAGGTAACGGGTGGCAGGTTGGGTGGCAGCGGCTGCAGCGTGGCCTTGCGCGGGGCGATATTCAGGTCCTCTGCGCGGACCTGGGTCAGCAGGCTCTTCAGCTGGCTCAGGTTCTCCGGGAAGCCCGGCGGCGCCGGCGCCTCGGGGCCTGGCACCGCGCCGCGGTCGGAAGCGCTGCGGCCGCCCCCGCGGCCTCGGAAGGTGAGGCACGCCTGGCGGGCGATCCGCTGGATCAGGGAGGCCATGTTGTCTCGGGGCATGCCCGGCGGTTCCTCCGAGCGCCGAGGACGGCCCCCTCCTTTCCTCCGCCCCTTGCGGTCACCTGCGGCCGCCACGGCTGCGCGCACTCCGGGCGGGAGGCCCCGCAACCACCGGCTCGTGGGGCGCGGGGCACGGCGGCCGCTAACCTCGGCAGCCACGCGCTGGCAACGGTCGGGCGCTCCGGTCTCACGCCCCCTCCGAGCGCGCACGCGCCCGGCCCATGCCCGGCACTCGCGATCCAGGGGCAGGTACCGGCCTGGCCGACCGTGGCGGGCTGTGCCTTACGCCCGAAGCTCCATTGATGCGGCCCGTACCTATGATGGTGGACAGGCGCTTCGAGCGCCTTGCACAGCATGCTGGGACTTGTAGTTCGATAGGCCGCATGGGCTCCGAGGGAGTTCCTCTGTCAGCTGGGAAGAGGGAGGATTAGATGTGTGGGTCACAAAGCGACCTTCCTTACAGTTCCAAGGTGTTTTGAGTATATTTGAAAAAAAGGCGAATTGGGCACAAGAGAAGTGGCCAGTTAACTACAACTCCCGGCAGCCCCTCCAGCTGGGGTCAGTGACGCACTTCCGGCAGGTGGCTTGCAGCTTGGTGGCAGCTCTTTGGCCATCGAGGAACAGGCCCAGGGGGTCGATAGCCTTTTGACGCCGCTCCGGCTTGGTCAGCCATCCAGCGTCACTTTTCTCTGGCCTCACTCCTGGGCAGGAAGCCTCTGGGTTAACTTTGGCACCTCGTGGCCTCCTAGGCAGCACTGCGGGCTACGGGAATGAGGGGAGGGCACTTTACTAATTTTTTAAGTTTCTTAGGAGATGAGAGGGTCGAGGCCGCCCCTGGTGGTCACAGTGACTACTCTGCACAGCTGTCCCCAGCTGTTGTTTGCATCTGTCTGATGACGGTCCTCTTCTGGTTACAGAGCACAGTCTTTTGTTTTTTTGCTGGGACCCAAGAGGCCATTTGCTGTGGTCACGGATTCTGTACACAAATGTTGATCAAACCCTGATTTGCCGAAGAAGCACCTAGTTTTGGTGGGGCGGGGGTGAGGGAGGCAGCTTTAAAAAATACAGATTGCTGGTCGCCGTACAGAGATTAACGCATGGTTATGATGCCTCCTGTGAGAATCAGGCAAGCTCTTTGGACTTCCAGAGTTAAACATAGGCTTCTTGTTCATTTTGTAATCGGAGTGGTTCAGTCAATCCTTTTCAGTTAAAAACGGCATGCTTTTTGGGAGCTATGCCATCTAAATAATGAACACTCAGGATATGCTAGCACCGTGTTAAGTGCATTTCCTTATGGATGTTATACTGTTTAATCCTCACAGCAAGCACTGTTATTCCAAGTTTGCATATGTGGATAAGTTGCAGCACAAAAACAGCAGAGCATACAGTTTTACCAAAACCAGTAGCATGAATTGGTGTTAAAAGCACCCACTGTGGAGGATATTGTTTTTCTATCTTACAGTGCTACTTTATGTCTTTAGGCAGGCCCTACCCTTTTAGATCTTCATTTATTCACTTGTAGAATGCCGGGGTTAGTCGTTCTAAGCCCTGGTTATTTATCAGAAGCCCATGGGGAGCTTTATAAAAGTAATATTTGGGCCCTGCTAGTGTAGCTCAGTGGTTGAGCATAGACCTGTGAACCAGGAGGCCACAGTTGGATTCCCCGTGAGGGCACGTGCCCAGGTTGTGGGCTCCATCCCCAGTGGGGGGGGAGGGGGGCTTGCAGGAGGCAGCTGATAAATGATTCTCTCTCATCATTGATATTTCTATCTCTCTTTACCTCTCCCTTCCTCTGTGAAATCAATATATATATATATATATATATATATATATATATATATATATATATATATATATAAAGTGAAGATTTGGGATCACATCCCAGGGATTCTGATTCAGAACTGGAGTGAACCTAGAATTTTTATTTTTAAGCTGTTCCCCAAATGATTCTTGATTATCAGCCTAGAACCAATATTAGATCTTTACTTAGTGAATCAGTTCATAATATTTGGTGATTTTGATTGACAGGGTGACTATTTGTTTTAGAAAAGGACTTGTGAGATTAATTCATTTTCAGAGGTTGCCATGCCATTTTTAAGGTATTTAAACGTATTGTCAAAATTCACCATGTAATGAAATCCCAGGCAATCTTTTTCTAAAAAGTGAGGAATATTTAAGAGAAAGATCTCCTCCCTTCATTTACAAATCTGGACTTTTATTTATTGGTTTTACTTCTGTAATTAGCGGAGTTAGAGACTCCATAGAATACGGACCTTAGTAACATACAGGTGTGTTTGATTTCTGAAGCTGTCCCATCTTAATAGTTGCCTGTACTTGTTTAACTGAAACTCATCTATTAAAATGGGATGATATGATATATGTGTAAAACACTGATAATAGCGTGCAGAACATTGTACTTGTCCTATGATAGTAGCTATTATTATAGTTTAAAAATGGTTAAAAGCTGTAAAGACCTACGAATTCAAATAATGTTCAGCAAGAATTAAAATGGAGGTTGACTTATCTTGAGAATCAGTTTCAAGGTAGAGATAAAAAAAGATTTTTATTGGTTAAACCCTCTTCCTGATAATACCATCCCTCAGGCCTTTGCTATTCCTTGTTCAGCCCAAGAGTGCAAAGTTTCCAAAGACTTCCTGTATCAGAATCACCTGGGGGTGTTTGTTGAAAGTGCAGATTCCCAGATCATGTGGAAACCTACTGCATCTGAATCTTTTGCATGTTAAAGTTTTTAAGAACTGCTGAGTATTCAGAGGGCATGTGGTTCTTTGTTTTGGGACACAGACAGGCTATCTCCATAGTTCCTTTGGATGCTGCCCTTCAGAGCTGCACTAATGGATGAGATCACTTCTAAGGGCCTTGCCCTTAAGAACTTTACTTGGCCTTCTGTCCCACCACCAGTAGCATAGGCTGAGTGGGTTTCTATTACCATTAACATCTTTCTTATTATGCTTCTTATTTTGTTTTCTTCAGTGTTGCAATAAGCAGAATGGAGATCAAAAGAAATCAAAACAGTGAACAGACCAAAGAGAAGTAATAGTGAACAAGTGTGTGTGTGTATTTGGGGGGAGGGGTGTGTGTGGAAGCTTTTACACAGTACAAATAAATGAAGAACATAACTTCAGACAGTAGTAAATTTATGAAAACAAGATAGGATAGGATGGTGGTGGTGTGTGTGTAGTGTTACTTTAAATTGGGTTGTCAGGGATGACATTTGAGCTGCTCCTGAATATTAAGGAGTCAACTATGGAAATATCGGAAGCCATATCTGGAAGCAGTCCTAGGGTTGTTAAAAAGAGTGACCTAGGGGGTCACCACAACATGATTTTAACCAGGTGCAAAGGAGCTTGGTATAATTGGGGACCAGAATGAAGGCCTATTAGAGTACATAGTGAGTTCTGGGAGGGAGATAAAGTTGGGGGGGAGGGAGTAGATAAGGGACATATTATATAGGGCTTATAGGCCATGGGTAGGGAGTAATAGGAAATTTAGTGTCATTGTAGGGAGTTCGATCTTATTGTAAGTGTGGCAAGAAGCTTTTGGAGAGCTTTGGGTAGGAGAATGACTTGATCTGTTCTACTCCCCCCAGAGATTGGGGGTAGTGTAACAGCAAAGAAACCCTGATTGGAAGCAGTAATGCAGAGGAAAGACAAGAGAACTAGTGTTAAGATTAGGAATCTATTTTGTAGGTAGGTAGAGCTGACAGGGCTTGCTGATGAGCTATTTCTTTGCCAATCTATTTCTTAAAGTATTTTCTTTCCACATTTTCTTTTTCACGAGTTGACAGCTATGTGGTGATAGGTAAGACTGATACAGCTTACATCTTACCTCCTGCCCACGTCTAACTATTAAATTTAGGAATGGGGGAAGCACACAGAAGCATGAGTAAAGCTGAGAGTTTTTTATAGTTGCTTAATTAACCGGGAGTTAAAAAGATCTGGAATAGCCCCCAGCATATATTTGTTATTAACTCCACCTGCTCATTTATATGATCTCTTCATTCTTTGGGAACTAGGCTTGTATGTTGTCTTTCACTCCTCTTCCTCTGGCCTCCTCTTTATGAGGATATATTTCCCTTAATTCCCAAGATAGCTTACCATCTGACTTTTCCTCAAATCTTTCTTCAGAATTTATTTTGTCCATCCCTTTCGATCACACTGGGACCCAGTCAAAAGAGTACAAGAGTGCTGACATTTTCAAATGCTCAGGGTTCCTTGCCTGCAGTGCTTCTGTTTGTTTTTAAGTGAGCAAGAAGGTGTTTTTTTTTTTTTCTAGTAGCTCTTGCCACCTCATTCCTGTATCTGCCTTTTATGTCAGTATAGAACAGCAGTTCTCAACCTGTGGGTCGTGACCCTTTTGGGGGTCGAATGACCCTTTCACAGGGGTCGCCTAAGACCATCGGAAAATACATATACAATTACATATTGTTTTTGTGATTAATCACTATGCTTTAATTATGTTCAATTTGTAACAATGAAATTGGGGGTCACCACAACATGAGGAACTGTATTAAAGGGTCACGGCATTAGGAAGGTTGAGAACTACTGGTATAGAACATGGTAAATAAATTGATTAAAAAATTCTTATTTTTAGACTTATACTTAGTTTGAAATATTTTGGGTTTATACTGTGGCTTTCTTTTCAGTTTTACCAAATGTTGGCATCTATTTCTTATCCATTCTTATGAATGAGGGTCAAGTTGTAAGAATAAAATAAATAGGTGAAGGCAGAAGAGCCTGGCTTAGTTTTGCCCCTAATGAGCTGTGTGTTATTGAGCAAATCACTTGACTTCACTAGATGTCTGCTTCTTCATGGTTCAGGGGGACAGCCTCTAAGATTCCTCGCAGCATCTCATTAGTTCAGTGTGAATGATGGAGACAATCATAAGGGCCATTCAGACAAAACCAAACATGAGTTTTCTCTTATATCATTTATCTGAAATTATGATATCATAACTCTCTCATTTCTGTCTAGGTCCACTAAGATCTTATAAAGTAACTCTGCTCCACTCTACTCTGATTGAACTTGTTGTGGTGTATGAGCTGTTCAGGGAAATATGCTAAGGTCAGGAATTGTTAGTGTTCAGGTTAGACTTTATTTTTATTTTTTGGAATTTATGTCTGCATGATTTATTTATTTGTTTATTTATTTATTTAAATATTTATTGTTCAGATTATTACAGTTGTTCCTCTTTTTTCCCCCCATAGCTCCCCTCCACCCAATTTCCACCCACCCTCTGCCCTTACCCCCGCACTGTCCTCATCCATAGAGGTACGATTTTTTTCCAGTCTCTTCCCACAACCCCACACCCCTTTACCCCCGAGAACTGTCAGTCCACTCCCTTTCTATGCCCCTGATTCTATTATATTCACCAGTTTACTCTGTTCATCAGATTTTTTATTCACTTGATTTTTAGATTCACTTGTTGATAGATATGTATTTGTTGTTCATAATTTTTATCTTTATGTTTTTCTTCTTCTTCCTCTTCTTAAAGAATACCTTTCAGCATTTCATATAATACTGGTTTGGTGGTGATGAACTCCTTTAGCTTTTTCTTATCAGTGAAACTCTTTATCTGACCTTCAATTCTGAATGATAGCTTTGCTGGGTAAAGTAATCTTGGTTGTAGGTTCTTGCTATTCATCTCTTTGAGTATTTCTTGCCACTCCCTTCTGGCCTGCATAGTTTCTGTTGAGAAATCAGCTGACAGTCATATGGGTATTCCCTTGTAGGTAACTGAGTTTCTTTCTCTTGCTGCTTTTAAGATTCTCTCTTTGTCTTTTGCTCTTGGCATTTTAATTATGATGTGTCTTGGTGTGGTCCTCTTTGGATTCCTTTTGTTTGGGGTTCTCTGCGCTTCCTGGACTTGTAAGTCTATTTCTTTCAGCAGGTAGGGGAAGTTTTCTGTCATTATTTCTTCAAATAGGTTTTCAATATCTTGCTCTCTCTCTTCTTCTGGCACCCCCATAATTCAGATGTTGGTACACTTGAAGTTGTCCCAGAGGCTCCTTATACTATCTTAATATTTTCGGGTTCTTTTTTCTTTTTGCTTTTCCGGTTGGGTATTTTTTGCTTCTTCGTATTTCAAATCTTTGACTTGATTCTTGGAATCCTCTTATCTGCTGTTGGATCTCTGTATATTATCCTTTATTTCAATCAGTGTATGTTTAATTTCTAGTTGGTCCTCGAGGGTCTCACTAAATTTATCGGCGGTTTCTAGAAAATTCTTGAAAAACCTTAAAAGTGTGGTTTTGAACTCTATATCCAATAGTTTGCTTTCCTCCATTTCTGTCATTTGTGACCTTTTTCTTTGTCTCCGCATTTTTTATGCTTCCCTGTGTTGATAGAGTGGCTTTGTGTGCTAGGTGTCCTATAGGGCCCAGTGGCTCAGCCTCCCCAATTACCTGAGGTGGACACTCTTGGTGTACCCCTTTGTGGGCTGTGTGCACAGTCTTGTTGTAGTTAAGCCTTGGTTGTTGTAGGTATCACTGGGAGGAATTTACCTCCCGGCCAATTGGCTGTGAGAATCCACTGTGTCTATGGTGGGAGAACTTCTGTGCTGGAGACACCCTTATGGGACAAGACTTGCTTCAGTGGGGCTTTGGTGCGCACTTAGTCTGCCCCCTGAGTGTGTCCCTTATGGATCTGAGGAGTTGTAATCTGGATGGTCCCCCTCTGACCATTGGGTACACTGGCTCTTGGATCTAAGGAGGTGCTAATTTAGCCTCTGCTTGAGGCTGCCCGGCAGGAGCTATGGAGAGATCTGCAGATTCCTCTTCTTTATTTGGGGTTTGGAGGTGCCCAGATGAGGCCCAGCTGTGAAGCAGTGCAAGCTGCTGTGGGGCCTTGGGCCTTCTTTTGGATGTTCTGGGTCTCTCTGACCCAGCTGCAGTTTGTTAGGTAATTTTAGATCTCAGAGGGCCAGCCCATTCATATGAAAAGTCTCTGCGCACAGCTTGGGTGGGGTGGGGTCTCAGGGAATCAACAGGGCGGAGCAAACAGCTATGGCTGATTCTCAGTCCTGCCCTAAGAGGCCCAGTGTCTCAGTGTCCCACGGTAATCGCTGCAAGCACCTCTGAGAGAAAGCCACCCTTGAGTTCTGCCCGCTGCCAGACAGTCCTGTTTATCCCTGTATGAGTCTGGGTCCCCAGGGACTTGCCCGGAACTGGAGTTCAGAGCTATCGGGAGCTTGTGATTCCCTCCCGGTTAAAGAAGACACCGGCATCCTCCGTTGCCAGCCCTTGCTGTGTGTGCCTCCGTACCTCTGCACTTTACTTCCGCACCTCCTCTGAGTCTCAGTGTGCTTTTCTCTTTCCTTCTAGTTGTAGAATTCCCACCCAGCCAGCCTTCCTTTGGTTCTGGATGATGTCTGTTTTGTCTTTTAGTTGTATTTTTGAAGTGGTTGTGCGAGGCAGCAATTTCCCATGTTTACCTATGCCACCATGTTGGTTTCTCCCAGGTTAGACTTTAGATCAGCCGTGGGCAAACTACTGCCTGCGGGCCGAATCCGGCCCGTTTGAAATGAATAAAACTAAAAAAAAAAAAAAAAGACTGTACCCTTTTATGTAATGATGTTTACTTTGAATTTATATTAGTTCACACAAACACTCCGTCCATGCTTTTGTTCCGGCCCTCCGGTCCAGTTTAAGAACCCATTGTGGCCCTCGAGTCAAAAAGTTTGCCCACCCCTGCTTTAGATGTACACATTGCACCGATAAATGGCAGAGGTTGTGTTGTGTGACATAATCTGTAGACATTGTTTTTTAACTCTGATTCCATAGACCAGTGCATGTATGGTTGGGATGAAAAGGACTTATGTTGATTCCTTTTTTTTCTCTTCCTTGCCAGTGTCTTATTTCAGGCAATGGGATACAAGGGAGGAAGAAATGAAAAATTAGGAGAATGTATAGGGAGGTTGGGTGGGGGTGGAAGGGTGGGGGGGGTGGGAATGGGTGTAGCTTTCACAAGTCAGTAATGAAGAGAGGCTTTGCTGTGCTCAGTCTGAAGCACTGCCAAAGGCCAGGTATTACCATTTTGAGAGGTGATTTAAGATTATAACACCCCCTGCTACCAATTTGGAATTAGAGGTTTTTCTTTTCTTTAAGTAGTACAATTATTAAGATATCCAAAATAGTTCTGAACTATAAATTAAATCCAAGCACCCTTCACTCTTTTAATTATCTTTACCCGCCAATTTCATGCTTTTTGTTTTTCTTTTTTTTTCTCTCAGAAGACATCAGCTATCCCCACCTCCTCCACTTCCCCATCTGTCCTTTTTCTCTTGGTGGAAAGAGGTTTTTATTTTATGTTTATTTTAATTAATGGGTTTGAATCATAAGTTGATGTTCATCTTTAATAGGTAGTGAAAGGGAAAATCATCTGCTTTAACTTGGCAGAAAAGAACTGTATGTTCATTGCTGGTGTTTGCCTGAAAATGACTGGGAACAGGGCAGGGGAAGGTCCCCGAGTTCTGAGTTCTGGCCGAGTACAGACACTGTATCATAGAATTACAGGAAGTGAAGACAGGCAAAACTCTTCAGAGTGAAATTATACTTTCTTGGGAAATGCCTTCATCAAGGGATGCTTAGAAAATATTGCTTGATGTTTAATGGTCTACCAATTTAGGATCACATTCCCTAGGAAGAAAATATAAGATGCAATTTAATTGCTTGATCACTCTGATTAATAAAACCCACCATGAAGTTTCCTTTTTTGGACGGACAAGGCAAATAATACCTTTTAAAAAAAACAAAACAAAAACACAAAAACCTGCTCCCTTGACTTTATACCTCAGGATATATCCTGGGACATTTGACTACCTTGGAATAAATAAGGACAGTATTACACGTGTTCCCTGGAGGATTGAAATACTACTAATTAAAGCCTTCTTTTGGAAAAACCTCCAAACAAAGTCAGCATCTTATCCAGCTTGATGCTCTGTTATAGATAGCACTAGTAGCCCGGTGCACGAAATTCATGCACGGTGGGGAGGGGGGTGCGTCCCTCAGCCCAGCCTGCACCCTCTCCAATTGGGGACCCCTTGGGGGATGTCCACCTGCTGGTTTAGGCTCGATCCCACAGGAATCGGGCCTAAACTTGCAGTCTGACATCCCTCTTGCAATCTGGAACTGCTGGCTCTTAACTGCTCACCTGCCTGCCTGCCTGCTTGGTCATCCCTAACTGCCCTCCCCTACAGGCCTGATCTCTCCCCCAAAGGCCCTCCCCTGCCAGCTTGATCTTGCCCCCAACGGCCCTCCCCTGTTGGCCTGATCTTGCCCCCAACGGCCCTCCCCTGTTGGCCTGATCTCGCCTCCAGCTGCCTTCCCCTGCTGGCCTGATCACCCCTAACTGCCTTGGCCTCGGCCCCCACCACCATGGCTTTGTCCAGAATGAAGTTGGATGTCCAGAAGATGGCTTGTAAACCCAGTATAATTAGCATATTATCCTTTTATTAGTATAGATAGGTTATATATTAGGATAGGATTACTTAAATGGGGGAGGAGGAAGCCTTTTTCTGCAGGAGGAGATGCTCTTGGCAGACAGAAATACATAATCCCTATATCTGGAGTGATAGCCAGCCATATACACTATACCAGTGATGGCGAACCTATGACACGTGTGTCAGAGGTGACACGCAAACTCATTTTTTTGGTTGATTTTTCTTTGTTTAATGGCATTTAAATATATAAAATACATATCAAAAATATAAATCTTTGTTTTACTATGGTTGCAAATATAAAAAAATTTCTATATGTGACACGGCACCAGAGTTAAGTTAGGGTTTTTCAAAATGCTGACACGCCAAGCTCAAAAGGTTCGCCATCACTGCACTATACTGCCAAACTGGTCATTAAAAAATTGAGCCATTTTTTTCACACCTTACACCAAACAGCTGTTGCATTTAAAACCCCTCCTCAGCTCCCACCTTAGGTTCTGCCTTTGCAGTTCACTCAGATTAGGTTCTGATTGGTTGGTTTCTATGCCAGTCAGGGTCAAAAGCTCCGCCTCCTAAGCAGCCATTGGCTCATCTCAGTTCACCCGTATTTGGTTCTGATTGGTTGGTTTCTATGCCAGTCAGCGTCTTTGAGCCTATCTCCAGGCCTGATCAGAGAGGTGGGACTGATCAACAGCCCTCATGCTGCTGGCAAGGCCTGGAGAGAGAGAGGCAAGGGCTGATCAACAGCTGCTATGGAGGCTGTGGATCAGACCCTGCTTCTGTTTTTGGGCCTCTATCTGGGCCTGATCCGCAGCCCCCTTGGCAGTCAGTGCTGGGTCGCTGTGCCCACAGCGGAGCAGTCAGTGCTGGGTCTAACTTTCAGTGTTCGGTTGTCTGTTCAGTCGTTTTGGATGTTTCAGACCCTGGCTCTTTATATATATATAGATTTTAGAGAAAGTGTGATAAATGACAACACAGGTTGAAAGTGGAACAGCAGGAATCAATCCACTTGAGAGGTTTCCAGTTCTAGTCTTGGTTTCAACAACCTGCTGTGTGACTTTGGATAAGTCATTTTACTCCTTGGGACCTCAATTCTCTTGTTTACTACTTTCCTTCCAGCTTAAAAAAATCTGTGAGTTTAAAAATTGTAATTATATAAAATTAAGTAATATAATTTGATACTGTAAAATACTGCAGAGCATCATAAACAACACTTTTTAAAATGTTTTTTAAAAACAACACTTGAGAACACTCAGTAACAGGCACACAGTGATACTTTATTTCTCTTTTGTCTGTTGTTTCTACCTAAAGCAGATTATATTGACATTTCCTGAATATAAATCATTGAATAAAATGAGCAAGAGCTCTTGTTTACCATTATTATTAAGTTTCCACATTATTTTTTTAAGGAAAAGCTTTTTTTCCTTATTCTAAGCATAAATTGCCATGCAACAAGAGTGCCATATATTACTTTTGAGAAAAGCAAAACATGCTTGAGTTAACTACACATTTCAACAGGACCTGCTGAGGTAATTGACAACCAGCATCACAGCTCAGAGAAATTCCTCTAAAGCAGCAGAGATTTAGTTTAATTAGATAATTAGCCCTGGTCAGCCTATAATAAATGCACAAACAATTAGCAATGAATTTGGGCTGCTCAAGCCTATTTTTTCTTTTCTGTGTTCCTGTGCTTTCATTAACAACTCTAACTACTGAGCAATTTATGTCTTCACACTGACAATCAACTTTATTATCATAAAACTCTTTGCAAGTGATAAAGCAATGAGACCTGACTTTGGTTACACAACATTAAGTGATTATGTTAAGTAATGCCATTTATTGCCTAGCCATCCCGCTGCTATATTATGTCAAACAAACAGGCTTTAAAAAGCAGTGCACACTCCTTGATTTTGATGATTGTTTTATTTGTCGAACCCAGGCAACTAGCAAGAAATGTACCTCAATTTGGAGATCTTTCTCAGTGGCTTGGAGCTGACTTGAATAAAAGGAAACAGTTCCATAAACCTACCAAAAGCAAAACCCTCAAAAAACAGCCTTATTTGTGGCTTGAAGATTCTTATGTCTGGAAGGGCTCGAGATAAATTTCAGTAAGCGAAAGCCCTCACTTGGCTGTCTTTTCCTGTTTAGAGACAGTTTTCAGCCTCATGGTCATGTTCCTGTGAGTTAATGTCAGGAAGACATTAGTGTTGTTCTGGTTCTGGGCATGTAAACAGAAGTACTTCATTATATATCAGTTCAGAAATGGGTTTTGAAAAATAGATATTTTATGTTTCTGCAGGCAGATTATCCATCTACAAAGAGATATCACTTGCCATATCAGAAACTAGTGATTCCAATAGGTTTTATAGAATCCTTAACATACAGAGTGTTCTTATAAAAATGCTGTTGTACTTATTAATCTAATAAGATTTGTTAGAAAATTAATTAGCCAGTTAATAGCAGTTTACATTTAAGTAATGTACTGCTTACTATTTAAGCAGAACTAAAGATGTATAAACAAAATTGTATTCTGATTGGAATATGAACATTGGTTTATAATTTCTTATCTTGAGACTTCCCATCTGGCTGATCTTGGAAATATGTTTTTCCCCCCTCAGTAATAACTAGCAATTAGAGTTTCAGAAATGCCAATTTTAATTAAAACTCTCATTTCTAGCATAACGTATGTGAACTATATAAAGCCTCTTTATTTTATTCAATTGACTGTTTTGAAAAAGTAATTTAAAGAATTCAGAGCCAGAATAAAGATGTTCCAGCAATATTAAGAAAATAGTGTAAGTCCTTCCAAGTTATGGTGATTTTTATTCTTACTATGGGCACAGTAATTTCATTGCCATTAGTGTTTATATCATCCAAATATTTATTGACTTTATAGCAGTTAGTTCATATAAGGCAGGGTTTCTCAGCGTCTGCACTGCTGACATTTTGATTGGCTAATTATTTACTGTGTGGGCTGTCCTGTGCCTTGCAGGATGCTTAGCAACATTCCCAGCTTCTATCGACTAGATGACAGCAGCACCAACTGCCGCCCTTTCCTCCCCATTGACAACAATAAATATCTCCAGATATTGACAAAAGTCCCCAGGTTGGGGACAAAAATCACTCCTGGTTTATAATCATATAGAATAAGACCTTGACAATTTCTTCCTTTAAAATAATTTGAACATAAAGTGTTGAATTTTGATGTCTAAATACTCTAGTAAGTGAAGTCTGAATAGAAATAAAAGAATCAGAGACTTGCTGGCTTCCAATTTGGAGTGGTTTGGGGGCACTGGGAGAGCACTCCTTCTTTCAATTCCACTTGACTCTCCCAGTTGGCCCTCTGTAGCATTGGAAGTTTGCACTATAAGAGTTTTTTTTTCCTTTTAAAATGCAAATATCCCCAAAAGGACCATCCCTTTCAGTTGTTAGCTGAAAACTAGCATATTATTAACATATACCTACCTTTTTTTAATGACAAGGTCCTTTAGGAGAAGGACTTAGAATAAATTACATTGGGAATTGAGAGTTGGTGAATGGGAAGCAAGCACCATGTGTGTGGAAAGGAATGATGAAAGAGATGGAAAGCACTAGAAAAATCCTTTAGACCAAAATTTTTAATGGGTCGGTCAGCCTGCATTGCTCTTGCCATGTTTCAGAGTTTGTTTTTTCCTACTACTCCCAATGTAGTCTTTACATCCCTTTTGTTGTTGTTAAAGCATCAAAGACTCTAGTAGGCTGTATAGTAGTGTTTTGTTTTGTTTTTTAATGTACTTTCTTTGTAACTCTATGTTGGGTATCCCAAGTTGATTTTCAAAAGTTACAGGTAAATGAAATCTAAAAGTTTGGAGAAGTATTGCCTAGATTACCTGACATCTAAACCTGACATCCATGCTGATGGAGGAGGCTGAGCAGTGTGGATACTGCTTTTCCTCCATTGCTGTCTAGCATGTCAGTTTCAGGCCTGCAAGATGGACCTCTCAGCCCCACTCAGTTGGTACCTTAAGGGATGGCTCTACTCATGAAACTTAATATCTGTCATAAGTAGATGTTCCAGCTTATATTCAATTAACAAAAAAATTTCTAGTGATTGCAATAATGCTCCATTAAAAGGAACTTTCTAAAACATAGGGAAAGATCTGAAGATCTGATGGCTAGCATGCTGAAGCCAGTTCCAGGATATTTTCATAAATGCCCTCAGTAGCTCCCCACACTGAGCTTCATATCTATAATAATAAAAGTATAATATGCTAATTAGATCAGACGTCCTTCCGGACGACTTTCCTGACAAAGCCAGGGCTGAAGGGAAAGCCCAGGTTCCAGGTGCCTGCCGGTGGCTGGAGGGAAGCCCGGGGCCTGGGTGGCAGAGGGAAGCCAGTGCCGGCAGCTGGGGGAAGTAATGCCTGCTCTTGCACGAATTTCATACATCGGGCCTCTAGTGAGAATATAATTGGCTGAGTCATTCTGCCTGCTTTCATTAATAACCATTTTGTGAAAGCACTGTACTGAACTCTGTGGGGAAGTAGTAGGGCACATACATCCCTGACAATTATTATAATCTCAGGGGAGATTATAATGTAGCTAAGACAGGACACACGGGGGCCAGAATGAGAACAGAAGCAGGTTTTGGGGATTTGTACAGCACCCATTCATCAAGACAAGTAGGCGCTCACAAGATGCATCAAAGCCAGCTCTCCACAAGGTGCGTTAGAAAAAGCTTTTCTGAGGATGTGCAGCTTGGCCCAGGTCTCCTCGAAAGAATTGGGAGCACTTGATGGAAGGGATTGAGCAGAGGATTTCAGGTGGAAAAACACAGAGCAAAGGCTCAGCCCCTATTTTCCCACTCGTGCATCTGCTGAGGAGTTACACACTTTTCTGTTTGGCCGAGTGTGTTTTTTGTAGCCCATAGGGTCACAGAGTCTGCCTTACTTAATGGAATTCTTTCCAGCCTCTGCTAATGCTGCCTGAACTTCCCCACAGGCGTCTCCTCTTTTATGGCCTCTCCCCCTGATAAGGTCGGTCAGCGTGTATGTTCTCTCCGGCACCGATGTCTGTTCTGCGTGGGGAGGCCTACAGCTCTGCACTGTAGCTGGAAATCAGGGACAGGCAGCCCAACCCCTAGCAGACACGTTTTAAATATATAAAGTGGACTTTAGTTAATGGTGCAGTTTTCTTGCTCTAAAGCTAAAACAGAGAATTATCTGCCTAAATGAACAGGATTAGCAAAAAATGATTTTCCATTTAGCTGTAGTCCCACTGTACAACTTAGTTTCTCATAAATAATTTAGGAAGCCTGGTGGATGCAACTATTTTTATTTTGGCCCGTTGGCACCGGCTTCTAATTATTTATTTTAGAAAGTACAGTTCATACTGCAATGTCTATTTTGTCTGTGAAGAAAAGTCTTTCTGGAATTTCTCTTCACTGCAGAATTTTCACACGTTAGCAGGTGACTCTGAGCATGTTAAAATTGCATTGGTATAGCAAGAAATACTGTTGTTGGGATAACACATTTATAAAGCACCAATCTTCTGGTGCGTCCGGATGTAGCTTTGGGATCCTGCTTAGGTTTTGTGGGGGAGGGGGCCAGATAAAAGAGAAATCATTTCACACAATGAAGGTGGTTAAAAGATGCTCAGAGTGCAACGTAACGCACCTGGTAGACTTAAAAGTTATTGGTTTTACTCTTCCCAAGTTGCTATTGAAATAAAGAGACTGATGGTTGCCAGAGGAGGGGAAGCTGGGGCTGGGTGGAAAAGGTGAAGAGAGTAACAAGTACAAATTGCTGTTTACAAAATATAGTCACGAGGATGTGAAGTATAGCATAGGGGAAATAGTCATTAATATTGTAGTAATTATGCATGGTGCTAGTGGGTACTAGAAATATTGGGAGAACAGTAAATATGATTAACCACTATGCTATATACTTGCGACTAATACAAAATAATGTTCAATGTAAACTGTAAAAATAAAATAAAAAGAAGTAAAGAAGTGGTCCTTATGTGTCCACTTCTTGAGGGGTCAGAAGAAAGATGAAGTAATGGTGTATTAGTCAGAAACAGTAAGTAAGAGAGAATTTTATTTTATGATTGTGATTTACAGTCTGGTAGTTCATATTCTTTAATAATAGCATGTACTTAGAATTTTTTATTCTTTAAATTGCTTAGAGATAATCTCAATGACAACAGGTTTTCCCAATTACATGCTTCATTTACCTGGTGTTACTGGGGACTGGAGTTTCCTTCTCAAGAAAGTTTGTTAGAAAAATCCATTAAAAATAAGAAATTCTATTCTGAGTTGCCAGAAACTCAGAACTTTCCACCACTGACTTGGTCATTTATTCATTCATTCATTCATTCATTCATTCATTCAATAAATGTATTAAATACCCACTCCATGTATTAGATACTCTTCCATGGGCGAGGGATACAATAGAGACGAGATAGGTAAGATTCCTGTTTGCATGGAACTTACATTCTGGAAGGGGGAATAGGTAATAGAAAAAAACACAAAGGAACAAGATCATTTCAAAACGCCTGAGTACTGGGATAATGATAACAGAGTGAAGGTAACTGGGTGACTACTGTAGTCTGGATTTCTTCCCATTAAGAAATCCTCTCAGTGAATGTAGCATTTGAGCTGGACTAGACTAAAGGTCAAGAAGGAGCCAGCCATGTTAAGATCTGGGTCAAACATTTCTGGCAGATGCAGGAATAAGCTTGGTGGCTTGAATAAACTAGTTTTGGGGGATGCATTTTTATGTGTACTCAAGATAATTATGTATTCTGTATTAATAATTTACACATCCTATCCTCTGTCTTTTCCTGGTGTTAATATTTTTTTCTATTGAACATCTCTGTGTGTCATTCCCAGAGAACCTTCATCACTTTTGTATAGGCTAGGAAGAACAAAAGCAGTCCAGGATAGACAAATGTATTGCTATCAATAGACTCAATTTATATATATGTTGCAAATGGGGATGGGGCAGCAAAGGAAGCTATAGGCTCTTAAGAGTGTTAACCTGTGTGGATCCTATTCCTTTCTTCTTGCCGGGATTTTGAAGTTCAGCCCCTGGCTGTGGACCCAGATGCTTAGAATTAACATCTTTGACCTCCTGTTTCCTCATGCTAGTTTCTTTAACCAAGAACTTCCCTTTGTTAGTTTTTAGAAAAAGTGACAGACTTCTGGTTCTTCATCCTAACTAGTTAACAATTGAGTACAGGCCTGTCTTGGAGATACTGCAGGTTCAGTTCCAGACCACTAAAGTGAAGCAAATGAATTGTTTGGTTATCCAGTGCATATAAAAGTTACATTTACTCCATACTGTAGTTTATTAAGTGTGCAGTAGCATTATGTCTAAGAAATCAATGTACATGCCTTAGTTAAAAAAAGACTTTATTGCTAAAAAAATACTAGCAATCATCCGAGCCTTCAGTGAGTCATAATCTTTTCCTGGTGGAGGGTCTTGCCTTGATGTTAACGGTTGCTGACTATCAGGATGGTGGCTGCTGAAGGCTGGGGTGGCTCTGGCAATTACTTAAAATAAGACAACAATGACGTTTGCCACATCAATGGACTCTTCCTTTCATGAACGATTTCTCTGTAACATGAGATGCTGTTTGACGGCATTTTACCCACAGAACTTCTTTCAAAATGGAGTCAGTCCTCTCAGACCCTGCCACTGTTTAATCAACCTAGTTTATGTAATATGCTAAAGCCTTTTCTGTCATTTCAACAACCTTCACAGCACCTTTACCAGGAGTAGATTCTATCTCAGGAAACCACTTTGTTTGCTCATCCATAAGAAGGAAATTCTCATCCCTTAAAGTTATATGAGATTGAGCAATTTAGTTACATCTTTAGGCTCTACTTCTAATTCTAGTTCTCTTGCTATTTCTTCCACCTCTTCAGTTCCTCCACTGAAGTCTCGAAACCCTTCAAAATCATCCGTGAGGGTTGGAATCAACTTCTTCCAAGCTCCTGTTAATGTTTATATTTTGACCTCTCCCCATGAATCACTAATGTTTTTAATGGCATCTAGAATGGTGAATTCTTTACGGTTTTCAATTTACTTTGCCCAGATCCATCAGAGGAGTCTCTATCTATGGCAGCTATTGCCTTTGAAATGTCTTTCTTCTTAATAAGGCTTGAAAGTCAAAATTACTCCTTGATCCATGTGCTGCAGAATGGGTGTTGTGTTAATAGGCATGAAAACAATATTAATGGCATTGTACATCTTCATTAGAACTCTTTGGTGACCAGGTGCATGGTGAATGAGCAGAAATATTTTGAATCTTTTTTCTGGGTGGTAGGTCTCAACAGTGGGCTTAACCTATGCAGTAAACCATGTAATAGATGTACTGTCATTCAGGCTTTGTTCCATTTATAGAGCACAGCCAGACTAGATTTAGCATAATTTTTAAGGGCCCTATGCCTTTCAAAATGAGCCTTGGCTTCAGCTTAAAGTCACCAGCTGCATTAGCCCCTAAGCAAGAGAGTTAGCCTGTCCTTTGAAGCTTCGAAGCCAGGCATTGACTTCTCCTCTTTAGCTATGAAAGTCCTAGATGGCATCACCTTCCAATATGTCTTTTCGGGGTCTACATTGAAAATCCATTGTTCATTAATTATATTAGCTAGATCTTCTGGATAATTTGCTGCAGCTTCTACGTCAGCACTTGCTGCTTCACCTTGCACTTTTATGTTATGGAGATGGCTTTTTCCCTGAACCTCATGAGCTGATCTCTGCTAGCTTCCAACTTTTCTTCTGCAGCTTCTTCACCTCTCTCAGCCTTCAGAGAATTAAAGAGTTAGGGCTTGCTCTGGGTTAGGCTTTGGATTAAGCGAATGGTGTGGCTGGTTTGATCTTCTGTCCAGACCACTAAGACTTTCTCCGTATCAGCAATAAGGCTGTTTCGCTTTCTTATCATCCATATGTTCACTGGAGTAGCACTTTTAATTGCCTTCAAGAACTTTTAAAATTTTATTTACAATTTGGCTAACTGTATGGTGCAAGAGGCCTAACTTTCAGCTTGTCTTGGCTTTTGCGATGCCTTTCTCACTAAGCATAATCATTTCTAGCTTTTGATTGAAAGTAAGAGACATGTGACTCTTTTTTTTTACTGAATTCTTAGAGGCCACTGTAGGGTTATTTATTGACCTAATTTCAATATTGCTGTGCGTCAGGTAATAAGGAGTCCTGAGGAGAGGCAGAGAAACTGGAACAGCAGGGTGGTGGAGCAATCAGAACACGCAACATTTATTAATTTAGTTTGCCCTCTTGTATGGGCATAACTCGTAGCATCCCCCAAAAACGATAGTAGTAGTATCAAAGGTCACTAGTCACCATAACAAATATAATAAGGATGCAAAGTTTGAAATATTGTGAGAATTACCGAAATGTTACATGCAGATACAAAATAAGCAAATGCAGTTGAAAAGAATGGCGCCAAGCACTGGTCCAAATGTAGTGAGTTATCACAAGTGGTTGTACACAGTCTGTTACAGATTGAAAGAATGGCGCCAATAAACTTGCTGAGTGCAGGGTTGTCACAAACCTTCAGTTTGTAAAAAATGTAATATCTGCGAAGTTAAATAAAGCAAAGTGCAATAGAACAAGGTATGCCTATAGACCTGTGCAAGCTGTTTCTGTTTCATTACACGATGCACTTGGACTCTAAGTGGACATAGTCTTCACTAGACATAGACTCTCTTCCAGATTTTTCTTCTCTGGTCTGTTGAAGGTGGATGTTACTATGAAGAATTATTAAAAATACCTAGATGATTTGAGGAGTGTCAAATTTTAATCCACAGAAAGTGAGAAAATTTATTCCAAAGTTCACTTTCATCTGTCAGTGAAATGTTAATGTATGAAAGCTATTCAAAACTTTGTCCAAGTCCTGCGGTGTGTGGTAAATATTTAGACATTGCCTGCAACTAAGATTTCTTCAGTATTTTAGAAAAGCAATCACAAGTTTTCTGCCTGGTCCAGATGCTAATATATAACCTAGCTGTCATGCCAGTACCGCTGGGCCTGGCTCTTCTGAAGGTGCTGCCAGAATATTGGACAGTTGATAAAAAGAACAGATTGACCAAAGAGATGTGTATGTGTGAGTCAATGAAGATAAATGATCTTTTATTGTGAAAATAGTATCTAGTTAATATTTCACAACTGAAAATTCCCCTCTCTTCCACACCCACTAGTCAAGCTCCTCTTCTGTTTAATATTGAAAATAAAATAGTTCAGCTCTCTCCAGAGGCCTTGGGACTTCCCCGGTGCCACAGGTTGTGATGTGTCTTTTCTCACCTCTAGACTGGGGAAACCCCATGCCAGGCAAAGGGCCAATTTTAGCCCAGCAGCTCATTAAGGAGATTCAGAATCTAAGGAGCCACAGTGAGACAATTACAGGAAGGAGACAAATATAGGGAAACAATACCTGAAACTGGCACTCTGACCAAGTTAACTGCTATCTAATATCTTAGAAAGAGGCCTGGGGATTAGTGAATGAGGCAGTGTGGAAATTGGGAGATGTTAGTTCACAAATGTTAGAGGGAATTTCATGCGTAACAATCTTCAGGAGAAAAGGCCATTTATTTTTAAAAACCCCAAGGGATGGTATATGAGCTGTGAGAGAAAATCAGTCTCAAAACCTCATGACTCACCACTTGGGGACTAACTATGGAAGGGGCTCTTGGCAATCATCTGGTCTGTCCTCTGACTCCAGCTGCAGGCCTGTCTCTCAGGGCTCCCTGACCGATGACCACCGACTTCCATGTAGCCCTCATAGTGCAGGAGTGCCCATTGTTGGCCATATATGGGCGAGGCGGCCATCCCTCTACTGAATAGTGCAGTTGGTAAAAGTTCTTCATGAAACTGCCTTCCTCTAATCTGCAGCCAGAGATCTTCCTTTGACATGCAACATATTTTCTCTGCTTTTCTCAAGACTCATTCCAAATATTTGAAGACAGTTAACCATCCTATAACTTCTAAGTTTTCTCTTCTGCATGTGAACTAACATATTTCCACTCTCCTCATGTTTTCGTTCCTTTCCTGGACTTACTGACTGTAGAGAGAGCTCTTTCATGAAACCTGGGACTGGGAATGGAACATCATCCTCTGGTTAAGGTCACCCCAGATTTAGTCTGTCTTTTTTATGGCACAGAATGTGATCGATCTTGATGATGTTCCATGTGAGCTGGAGAAGAATGTGTGTTCTGTGTTGTTGCATGAAGTAGTCTCTAGATGTTTGTTACATCCAGTTGATTGGTGTGTTGTTGAGTTCAATTATGGCCTTCCTGATTTTCTGCCTAACGGATCTGTCCTTTTCCTGATAGAGGGTGTGCAGTGTAAAACAACACTAACAGAATTTAGTAACCAGCCTTATTCACTGGATTGTCCTTCAAAAGATTGTCGGCTACCTCAACCTCCCCATTATTTCCCTTAAACGCCTCTCACCCACCCCAAAACATAAGAAATGTTTAACTGACAAAGATTCACCGTGATAGAGGATATTCTAAAGAGCTTGCTGAAGGTCCTGAAGGAAATGACAAAAGAGTTCTCCACATGTTTAACCAATAACATCATCCTCAGGATAAACGTATACTTGCCCGAAGTACCTATCTAGCCCCCTTTCTAGGTTGAAAACTTTTGTTCTATATGTTTAAAAACTAGCTGTGGTGCTTTCCATTCCTCCCTTCATCTTGAACTACAGTCACTGATGGTTCTCTGATTTTGTCCAGAAAACAGCATTGGGTTATTACATTGAGGAACAGGTCTGGTTTCCACTGTCAGTTCTGACCTCAGCCATGGATCTAAAGATGGCACTGAGCAGATTGGACCCAATAGCTCTCTTGGTAACATGTCCCCTCCTGGCTGCATGATTCTAGGTATCTTTAAGAGTCATAGTTGGTCTGAAAAGGTTTTTGATTGAAAAACAGTTTTGAAATGTAAATATGTGAAACAAATTTTAGGAGTGCACAGAAAACTATGTTCTAAAGATAGAAATAAAGTGTTTTGCTTCATTCATTTGGGAGTCCGGGCCTAAGTCCTTCTGGTGATAAGTCCTGTTAAGGCTCCATAGGCATGATAAGCTTGGACAAAAACTGCAGTGTATTTTTTCCCCTGCTGAGGTAGAGAGTATTTATTTAGAGCCCTTTTAGGATAGTGTCCTCATGCAAGGAGGAAGCGAGGGGGCATTTTTAAAGCATCCTGAAATGGGCTTCAGAGAAGGCACACTCATTGACCATCAGGAGAGAGATTTTATCTCTGGGAGCCCTGGCTATTAAGAATGATACATGCCCTGGCCAGCATGGCTCAGTTGGTTGAGCGTCCTCCTGTGCACCAAAAGGTCACCAGTTAGATTCCCGGTCAGGGCACATTCCCAGGTTGCAGGTTCAATCCCCAGTTGGGGAGGCAACCCATCAATGTTTCTCTCCCTCTTCCTTAACCCTCTCTCTCTAATCAATAGAAGCATATTAGAAGAAAAAAGAATGATACATGATTTTCTTTTGCAAGATTTTCTTATATAACAAGCATGTGGCTGGGCATGACAACTTTGTTTATGGAAAAAATGTGTGTGTTAGTTGACATTTTATACCTTTAAAGACATTATAAATCTCTTCTATAAAAAGATAATTTATGATAAATCATTTGATAGAATAAAATACTATTTTTCCAACTTATAAAACATCTATTTTTAGATATATTTTTGTGTGTCCACAGCGTTTTCAACTCTCCATATAATTTGTGCACAGACATATTATATTTTAGTTTATAAGGCTAAAACCCCAAAGTCATAGCCATTTTTTTTTTTTTAATATTTTAAAAGGGAAGACCCTTTTTTGCCTTTTTTTTTTTTTTTTTGGTTAGGACAAATTTCTTTTTTTCTGTCAAACTATTTCATAGCTCTTTTTTTTTTTTTTTTTTTTTTAAGCTTCTGATGCCCCTTTGCCTGTGGCTACAGGAACAGTGTATGTGGCCCCTCTTACAATTAATGAGACACCCTCACTGTAGGCAGATTGTGGGTGGCGGAGGGGAAATAGAGAATCTTTAACTGGTGAACCAAAGAGCCTCAAAACCTTTTTTCACCACAACTGAGGTTGGCGTGTATGACCACATGGACTTCAGAATATCTGGTTCTGCTAAGGCTGATGTGGCGGCGTGGAGCATGATGATCAATCAGCTTGCGTGTATCAAAGAGCTGCATAGTGTCCTCCAGATAACTGGGAGTTGATAGGAGCTCAATGCTGCTGCAAGTGAAATGAGCCTATTAATGCAAATTTAGAACCTGGGACATATGCTAATAAAGAGAGTGTCATGTCAGAGAGGGTGCTTTGGACTCATAGAAAACAAACTAAGTCTTTTACATAAGGAGGGATTTATTATCTCACAAAATGAAAGCCTAGCAGTAAGGCAGCTTCAGTGTTGTTTAATTTAGTGGTTCCACTGTGATATCAAGATCCCAAGTTTCTATTTCGTTATTCTCAACATGTTGGCCTTTTCCTCGATTTATCTCCTCATGGTTGCAAGATGGCTGCTGATGCTCCAGTCAGCACTTTGAGAGGAAGTTTCTCAATTTGCCTCTTATCAAGGAGGAAAACTTTTTTTTTTAATATATTTTTTATTGATTAAGATATTACATATGTGTCCTTGTCCCCAAGTTACCCTCTACCCCCCCTCCCCCCTCGTGCCCTCACCCCCCTGTTGTCCGTGTCCATTGGTTAGGCCTATATGCTTGCATGTAAGTCCTTTGGTTGATCTTTCCCCCTTACCCCCACCCTCCCCTACCTTCCCTCCAAGGCCCGACAGTCCAATCAATGCCTCTCCGTCTCTGGATCAGTCCTTGTTCATCAGTTTATGTTGTTCATTATATTCCACAAATGAGTGAGCTCATGTGGTATTTATCCGCTCTCCAGTTCCATCCATGCTGTGGCAAATGGTAAGAGTTCCTTTTTCTTCTTCCTCTTCTTAAAGAATACCTTTCAGCATTTCATATAATGCTGGTTTGGTGGTGATGAACTCCTTTAGCTTTTTCTTATCCGTGAAGCTCTTTATCTGACCTTCTATTCTGAATGATAGCTTTGCTGGATAAAGTAATCTTGGTTTCAGGTTCTTGCTATTCATCACTTTGAATATTTCTTGCCACTCTCTTCTGGCCTGCATGGTTTCTGTTGAGAAATCAGCTGACAGTCGTATGGGTACTCCCTTGTAGGTAACTGAGTTTCTTTCTCTTGCTGCTTTTAAGATTCTCTCTTTGTCTTTTGCTCTTGGCATTTTAATTATGATGTGTCTTGGTGTGGTCCTCTTTGGATTCCTTTTGTTTGGGGTTCTCTGCGCTTCCTGGACTTGTAAGTCTATTTCTTTCAGCAGGTAGGGAAAGTTTTCTGTCATTATTTCTTCAAATAGGTTTTCAATATCTTGCCCTCTCTCTCCTTCTGGTACCCCTA
Organism: Myotis nattereri; assembly: GCF_964212035.1. Lineage (NCBI taxonomy): Eukaryota > Metazoa > Chordata > Mammalia > Chiroptera > Vespertilionidae > Myotis > Myotis nattereri. The sequence continues at coordinate 25,235,469 of NC_138088.1, forward strand.
TAATTCTGATGTTGGTACGCTTGAAGTTGTCCCAGAGGCTCCTTACACTATCTTCATATTTTTGGAATCTCTTTTCTTTTTTTCTTTTTCGGTTGGGTATTTTTTGTTTCTTTGTATTTCAAATCTTTGACTTGATTCTTGGGATCCTCTTGTCTGCTGTTGGATCTCTGTAAATTATTCTTTATTTCAGTCAGTGTATGTTTAATTTCTAGTTGGTCCTTTTTCATGTCCTCCAGGGTCTCACTATACTTATTGAGGGACTCACTAAATTTATCGGCGGTTTCCATAAACTTCTTGAAAAACCTTATAAACGTGGCCTTGAACTCTAAACCCAGTCGTTTGCTTTCCTCCAATTCTGCCATTTGTGACCTGTTTCTTTGTCTCCGCATTTTGGCTGCTTCCCTTGTTGATAGAGTGGCTTTGTGTGCTAGGTGTCCTGTAGGGCCCAGTGGCTCAGCCTCCCCAGTTACCTGAGGTGGACACTCTTGGTGCACCCCCTCATGGGCTTTGTGCACAGTCTTGTTGTAGCTATGCCTTGGTTGTTGTAGGATCACTGGGAGGAATTGACCTCCAGGCCAATTGGCAGTGAGAATCAGCTGTGTCTGCAGTGGGAGAACTTCTGTGCTGGAGACACCCTTCTGGGGCAAGACTTGCTTCAGTGGGGTTTTGGTGCTCACTGAGTCTGCGCCCTGAGTGTGTCCCTTATGGATCTGAGGAGTTGTAATCTGGATGGTCCCACTCTGACCACTGGGTACAGTGGCTCTTGGATCTAAGGAGGTGCTAATTTAGCCTCTGCCTGAGGTTACACAGCAGGAGCTACGAAGAGAACTGCAGATTCCCCTTCCTTTTCTGGAGTTTGGAGGTGCCCTGATGAGGCTCAGCTTTGAAGCAATGCAAGCTGCTGTGGGGCCTTGGGCCTTCTCTTGGAAGTTCTGGGTCTATCTGGCCTGGCTGCAGTTAGGTAATTATCAGGTTGCAAAGGGCCGGGGCATTCATATGCAAAAGTCTCTGCTGCAGCCTGGGTGGGGCGGGGTCTCAAGGAATCAAAGGGCGGAGCAAGCAGCTATGGCGGATCCTTAGCCCTGCCCTAAGGAGTCGAGAGTCTCAGTGTCCCGGTAATGGCTGCAAGCACCTCTGAGGGAAAGCTGCCCTCAAGTTTGCCCGCTGCCAGACAGTCCAGTTTCTCCCCGTATGAGTCCTGGGTCCCCAGAGTCTTCCCAGAACCGGAGTTCAGAGCCATCGGGAGCTTGTGACTCCCTCCGGATTCAAAAAGACAGCCGCGTCCTCAGGTGCCAGCCCCTTTCCGTGTGCGCGAGCCCCCGTACCTCTGCACTTTACTTCCGCAGCTCCTCTGGCTCTCAGTGTGCTTTTCTTTCCTTTTAGTTGTAGAATTTACACTCAGCCAGCCTTCCTGTAGTTCTGGATGATGTCCGTTTTGTGTTCCTAGAAGATTTTTCAATTGTTGTGGGAGGCAGCAATTTCCCGGTGTTTATCTATGCCGCCATCTTAGTTTCTCCAAGGAGGAAAACTTTTTATGAGGATCCTTAGCAGACTTCCGATCATAAATCATTGGTCAGAATTATGCTGCACGTTGATTCCTAAAACAATGACTGATTTGAAAAATAGAATTACTATGATTGGATTAGATGAAGATTCATCCACCAAACATTTGAAGGGGCATCTTCACTGAGTACAGGTCATATGAAGAGTGATCGAGATCAGGATTCAATTAACAATGAAGAAGTGGGGCAAGGGTAGTAGGGTGGGCAACTAATACTGTCTATTACAAGCACTATATATTTGAATAGCACACCTCCTGTCTCATTTAATAAAATTATTCCATGGCGCTGGAAGAGAAAAATGATTAGTTTTATCCCTTACCATCACTGGAAACAGGAAAGACATACTCATGCATGAAAAGCAGCAGCCATATTTCTGTTACTCTCTAACAGTCAAAAGAAAGTAATTTTTTCAAGATAGAAAAGAAAAGCAAGGGAACACTGAAGACACTATTCATTGACTACTCAGCGGCCATTTTCACCTTTTCACTCTTTTCTTCCTTGCCAATGAAACTTGATTTCTTCTGGCAGCATTTTACTGACTCCTGAGACCAACTCAGGATTATCCAAGCTTATCAAAGTAGTGTCATTAGCAGATACACACATTTCTTGCTGTTAGTGGTAGCCATATGATACCGTCTGGCCAATAAGTAGAAATCCTCTAGGGGTGAGGCTTCTCGGGAAGCTTTTGTTTTCTTGATAAAAGGGACAAGTGCTAGCAGAGAGCTTACTGGGACCTCCCTTCCCCTATTTTCCTGCCGTTAATGTAAATGGGATGTCATTTGCTATAGCCGCACTCCGGACAACATGGGAGAGCCATCCTGGGGAGAAAGTTGTCACCTTAGCAAATGGTAGAATAGAAAGATAGGAGATCCTGAGTCACAGGACCAAGCCTGGAACTGCCTACTTTCAAATTTCTGGCTATGTGAGGTAACTTAATGCCCTCGTTGATTAAATGACTGAGTTGGGTATTCTATTACTTGCAACTTAATACATTTTGACTGGTACAAAAGCAATGAACAGTATCTCATGTAGGTACTACGGCTATCCCATCACTTCTCTTCCCCCAACATTTTTGTTATACTTTGCCTCTGGGTTCAGAGAGCCTGATATACAGCCCTTCAACTCCATCTCACTCAGATTATTCCATTATTATACACCCTCAACACTGCAGGATCTACTTGATTTCCTACCTCTTTTCTAAACCTACTCATGGTGTCTTTCCCAACTAGATTTGAAATTCCTTCAGGACAGAGACTGGGCCTCTTACTCTTCTGGTGTCTATTTCTGTGCTTGGTGTAGAAAGGGTTTAGTGATGAGAAGTGAATGAATAATGTGGCTTTTCTTCTTCATTTCAGCCAGCAGAGAAGTAAACAAGTGACTTAAGAAGGCACAAACTTACCACCTTCTTGGTCTCTAAGTTAGAAAACAGAGATTATGGAATATATCCTATGGTGATTTCTTCATGCTATATCACTAATCGTCAGAAGTGGGCATTGTTTGAATTTTAGTCACATAGCAATATTTCCATTCTTTATGAACAATTTAGGTGCAGGACTGGGTGGCATCCTGTAATGGTTAGCTTGAGACAATGCATTTTAGGGAAGCATCCCCATGTATTTGAGCTATAGATGGCAAATGTGGAATAAGGGAACTTAATAGCTTAAAGAAGATCTCCAATGGACATGGTGATTTTGGGGGCGGTTGGATTGCTACAACTAAAAAATTCCCTTGCACGAGTTTGTCAGTTTCAGGGGATTTTGGTCATGATTCAGTGAAGTGGAACTTTTAGTTAAATGAGTATCTCATGGTCTTTGTGCATCTTTGCTCATAGCCAGGATGGCACCTTGGGTATGTTAATGTCCATCACCACCTCTGCACATGTTTTTGCTTATAGCACATGCTCTCTCTGGGTCACCTCCTTATCCAAAGCCTCTGCTGCTATTTCTTTCTCCTCAAGCACAAGTGTTTCTTGTGGTCACAAGATATAACTCCAGTACAGTGCTGTATGCTGATGACTGTGGGTTTTCCTTAAGGTAACTGTGGGTGGCCCCTCCATTTATTTTCTTGCTTCCTTTTTGTTTCTGCAAATTCTGCCCTCCACTTTCCCCTGAAGCACATGCTGTTCATGTAATCTGAATGGCCATTTAGAGGAAAGATCAGAAGTTTGTTGTTTCATTACCAACATAAATCAAAACTTTGTGTTCGCATTGCAATCCGAGTGCGTCCAGGAATAGCTTTGGGATTGCTAAGTGTCTGGAGAGCACTGACTACACAGACATGTTTTGAAGCCGGCTATAATAGTTTCTACAGCTGTTAACAGTTCGCAGAAGAAAGGCAGCATTATATATCAGCGTTTAAAATGTGCATGACTCGCATTGCACAGAAGTCAGATTGGGATAGAATCAGATTTTTTTTTCTGAAAGTTGGCCAGGAAAGTCTTCAATAACTAGAGAAATTCTTTTCACTGCTGAAATCAACATGAAGGACACTGTGTTATTATAATTGCTTATAGCTCACCATGAAAGTTGTCTTTGTGTGAGTGGATGTACGGGCTGTACTGTTTTGTTTTTATTTATTCTGCATTCTTTATTCTAATGTCCTTTCCTTTTTCCTGACCAGAAAGATTGTTATTGAGCCCTTCACAAAGCTGAAATAATGCAGTGTGTTAAAAAAAATGTTAGCAATTCAAAGAAGTTATAAAAATTTATAAGTTGGCTGAATGCTTGGGAAATTTCTGCATATTTTAATATAAATAGGTAATGCAAATATTTGTTCTTTGCATTGAGAGGTGAGTCTCTGTTTTCCAAAAGGCCCTGCTATTTAAATTAGACTCACTTGATTGTATTGAATTACGGAGTTTCCATTTTGAATAAAGGCAAATATTAAATGCCACAGTTGTTATCAAATATAAAACTTAGTAAGTTAGGTGTGTTACTGCATCATGGGGTTAAAAAATTTCCAGAAATTCGTAGGAATTGCTTCATGATTAGAATTTCCATGACAGTAACTTGCTTGATAATTTTTTTGATATTTCCAAGTTGAGATTTTGTAAACAAAAATAACTATCTGGACCACATATGTACCCTGTTGACTTAATTCAAGGTAGGAAAGGGAGAGAATATATAAGGGGGAATATATAAGAAAAGAAATTGAGTAAAAATTGGGAAAAAAAAGTGTAAGAGGAACTCTTTCTATTGAGCTATAACCCAATATACACACATGCCTGGCCAGAGTGGCTCAGTTGGTTGAGCATTGTCCCTTGCACCAAAAGTTTGCCAGTTTGCACATAACTAGGTTGCAGTTTTGATTCCCCAGTTGGGGAGAATGCAGAAGTCTCTCTCTCTCTCTCTCTCTCTCTCTCTCTCCCTCCCTCCCTCCCTCCCTCCCTCCCTCTCTCCCTCTCTCTCCCTTCCTCTCTCTAAGTATGTCCTTAGATGAGGATTAAAAAAAAAAGAGTCACATTATTAAGGTTTTTACAGTAGGATAAAGATCTAAGGCCTTATCTCTTTCTGAGGTAGAAGGGGAAGCTACCCATGTGCCACCACACAGGACAAAACCCACCTGGTGGAGTTGGTTTCCAGAGGTGGAGATAGTCCAAACATCAAGCCCAAGACCCAGCATTCTGAACACGGTGGCAGAGGGCTGCTCCTTCCTAAGCCCTGTGGGATGCTGGGTCAGCTTGATGATCTGAGAAAACCTTAGCATAGGTTCCCTTTGAGAGTACTAATGAATTCCCATACTCCACCGTTATCAGCTCCTCATTCACCAGCTAAGATTTCAGCAAATCGTGAAGAAGGTGAGGAGAACAGAGAGACAATAGGAAGGGATGAAGGAAGACTCCTAGGATGAAGGGGGTGCCTACCCCACAAACTTTACATACCACTTCACATTTTATTAAGGCATTGGCCTCTGGCCCCTCACTTCTTCACATTCGTGGCGTAGCGCCACAACTATCACCTCTGAGCCTCTCTGAGGCTTGTGGAAACCAAGGGCCCACCTGGAGGAGTTTACCTTTCCTTGCGGAAAATGATAATGTTTTCCAGGGAGAGCAGACATGGAAATGTGCACTTTCCTAAACTAAGATTGAGAAATAAGATGAATAGCTGACATTTTTGTTGAGGGCTTATGATGTGCCATGCACCGTATTGTCTTGTTTAAGAACAGAAATGCCAGTGGGTAGCAGGACCAGCAGAGGAAAATGTAGAAGTAGTTTGATGGAGGATGATCCATAAGCCAGAAGTGAGCTGGAAAAGAAACAGGAAAACTGGACTTGGATCTGGGTTTCTCCAAACACTGAGGACCCTTGGTATATACTTTGTCCTCATTGAAGACTGAGGACAAAAAATAAAATAAGAATAAATGCCAGCCTGGAATATACAATTCAGATTTCTCAGCCAGGAAAATGACCCTAGAGCAGCGATTTTCAACCTTTATTTTTCCTCATGGCACACCTAAACTAATTTCTAAAATTCTGCAGTACACCAAAAAACAAAACAAAAAAACAACAACAAAAAAAACTATCTTTTGCCCATCTGACATAAAATAGCTATAATTTCAATTCATTCACACCGGACGACTATTGTTGTGTTGACTGCTGTCATTTTTTTTATTTGACAGTCTGAGGGAAGAGAGGTCAGTCCCCTGATTAGTCAGGTATTTAATGTTTTAAAAATTCTTGTGACACACCAGTTGAAAATCGCTGCCCTAGAGCAGTGGTTTTGGTTTGGTTTTTGCCTTTTCAGAGCTGTAGAAGGAACTCTTAAAAGTTGAGAAATGCTAAGGGCTCTCTCAAGAAATACACACACACACGCACACGCACACGCACACGCACACGCACATGTGCATGCAAAATGTTGCACACTGTTTCTGGGGTTGGGTTGCCAGATCCTTTGGAGCCAGTTTTCTTAGATAATAGGCAATACTTTTAGGTGCAAACAGAAAGGATGGCTGGCAGGAAGTCAGAGAGAGCCTAGCAGGGGTTTCCCAGCTGGAGGAAGAGAAGCAAGCAGCAAAGCGTGTTTGATCAAGGTGGGAGCTGGTTCTGGGAATGACTAGCTATAGGTGTCAGCCTAGGCATGGGGACTGAGATTTAGGGGGATAATGTTCATCTGGAGACGCCCAGACTATTGGGAAAGGAGCAAAGGACAGGCATCAGGAATCATGTAAGAAGAGAGTAACTGACTTGGGGCTAGACGGTGCAGGCCCAGTAATCAAAACTAGAGTTAGAGCTGACTTGAATGGACTCAGGATTACTCGGCAAGATTTCCCTGTCTACAAGATAGTTGGTTTTAGACCCTGGCAGGGGCTAAGCCTTAGGTAGGGCAATGTGGGCCCATCTCTGGGAATCTGGGGGAAGGAGGCAGCTGGGCAATGAATCTGTCTAGTTATTACAACTCTGATGCTGTTCCTCTTCAAAGCTTGAGTAACTTGGTGGAGGGTGTGCAAGAATTGCCATTTCAAATCTTCTTATCACATTAATTTTGAGATTTTACTTTTTGCACTTTTCTCATCTTGTAGATTTGTCCATTTATTTGCATTTGCCTTTAACCTGCCACTCCTGTACCAGTTCTGTTCCATTTTTTTCACTGGGAGATCCACTGAGCTTCCTCAGCAAAAGAAAAGTTGGCACCATTTGTTAGTCCATCAGATATTTTTGGAAATTTACTGGTCTGTAAAATATAAATATTGAAAATGATTGGAAATTTGTGCACGGGTAGGTTTCCTAGGCCTGGCTGGCTATCAGGGCCATCAGGTTCCCTACCTCCCCAACTCCCCCGCCCCTGCTCCCCCCCCAAGCTCCTCCCCCCTTCCCTTCCTCCCCACTTGCGCATTGCCGCCACCTCATGGTTCCCCGCCTCTCCTTCCCTTGCTCCCTCAGCGCTGCTGCTGCCACTGGTTGCCCGCCATGTTCAGCGTTGCCCCCTGGTGGTCAGCGCACGTCATAGCGAATGATCAAACTCCCGGTCTCCTGGTAGAACTCCTGAGGGGACACTTTGCATACTAGCCTTTTATATATATCGATAGTGTCCTTGATTGGGTAGAGTAAGTACTCAAAAATATTTATAGTTATATTGAGTGAATGATTAAATGAGACATGAATTGTATCACATAAAACTAAGGGCTGAACTACATGCTTGCCTCACTTTGATATCTCTTGAAAGATTAATGTTGAGACAGGCTGAGGTCCCCATATGCATGGTAATTAGAAGATTGAGCCACTCTTGACTCTTCTTCAGCAGAGAAGATGATCTGTCTACTTAAGTGGTGACACTTGATGGCATTTAGTATATTTAAGTAGTGGTGTTATCTTCGGTGCAGTAGTAATTGTTGTCAACTATTTGTCGGTTGCTGGAATTTTAGAATGTAACAAACATAAAAGCAGAGATCATTTAGCTGATGGGGAAAATAGGGACAGGACAGACTGACTCCCAGTGATTCCCCACTTTGGGAGGGTGCTGTTTCACAGAGTGAATCTGTGGCTTAAATCATGGACATTTAACAGCAATTAATTAAATTGATTTAGGAGCTTTAGTAAGTACTAGCTAAAATTTATGATGTGGAATTTGAACAGTCATGAATACAGTGAAGATTAGAGGAAACACGTAATGAAATATGAAGGAGAGTCATACTTCTGGCATGAAGGTCAGGCCAAATATTGTAAGACAGCTTTTGTGCTTGAATTGATGAGAGTTTTCTTCCTCAGATTAGATGAAAGTTATAAAGGGGAGGCTTTTCTCCCCTTAAATGGTTATATTTAGCAGATCAGTTGCTCAAATTTACCTACCCTTTGGTCTAGTAGAAAGAAACACAAGGTAACTTGAAGTATAAATTAGAGTAATTTAAAACATAATTATGTGGGCACTGGAATGCCCATGGCAAGTTAGATAGCTGCAGTTCAAAGAAGGAATGAGAATCCAAGAATTGAAGAATTTTTTTGTCAAATAAGAGAGCATCAATAAGTAGGCAAATTTCCTCATCAAACAAAGAATCTTGCCCTGGCGGGATGGCTCATTAGAGTGCCCATCCCATACACCAAAAGGTTTTGGGTTCAATTCCTGGTCAGGGCACATGCTTAGGTTGTGAGTTTGATCCCTGGTCAGGGTGTATATGGGAAGCAACTGATAGATGTTTCTCTCTCTCTTTCTCCCCCTCCCCCCGCTCAAAATCAATAAGTGTATCCTTAGGTGAGGATTAAGAAAATAATAAAAAACATAAAATATGGATCTCTACATTTCTGAGATAAATAATAATTTAAAAGTGAAAAAAATATAGCACTCATAGAGATTGCTAATGCTTTTAAGCGGCTGAGTTGTGTGTATATGTGCATGGGTCATAGAGCACAGGGCAGTAAGTAAGAGTGGAAGAAATCATGAGAGACAGAGGACAGAGATCATTGGCTAGGGGCAATCACCTGACTCATCTCTGCTTCCTCATTAGCACCTTGAATCCTCACCACCTCTCACACTCCTTTTCACTTCTTGATGCCAATACTTTCTGCCCAGCTGAGAACTTAGTTACTTCTCAAATTGGTGAAACATTTTAATCTTGCTTTCTTCTTAGCAATAGTTAAGGGTGGGGGTCAGGACAGAGGGAAAGAATGAGGTGAAGTTTCAATGTTGATCTTGGGAAATGACAAAGTTTATGTAAGGTAAATGTGGTATAAATAAAGGAGGAATATAAATAAAGTTCTCTAGAAGTTCTGAAGGGGAGATTACCTTTATGGGCAACCAGGAAAGTCTTCAGAGAGGAGGTGACATTGAAAGGATGGGTAGGATTTTGATAGACATAGATGGAAGAACATTCCAGGAGGTGGATAATAGCCCAAGCAAAGGTGTCATGGGAAAAAATACAGGTCTGTTCCAGGAATGGCATGTAATTCAGTGTTGCTGGAGATAAAGGTAGGTACAGTAACTAGAGGCCAGGTTACGAGAGGCCGTAAATGCCAGGTTAATATTTTATTTGATATAGAAATAAACTCCTGACACAACTCACTAAATGTGAATGTTCATCTCCTAAAACGTATGCTTGATAAGGATTTATTTTTCACAACAATCACTTTCTAAAAGTAGGGGCACAATTGCACGTTGCTAAGCCATCCCTTAGTGTCTTGAAGGCAAGGGCGTGGCCAGCTTAACCAAAGCATAGGTTGTCTGTGAAGTTCAGGAAATCACAGAGCACTTTGGGATTCTGAAGTGTGTGTGGTGGTGTCTTCTTTCTTTTAAAAAATTAATTCATCTTTATCATGTGGTCACTTACACGGTAAATGTGGCAGACCGTATTTTTCATAAATGGCAAAATCAAGCTCTCCCATTCCATGCAATCTTATTACCTAGGGACCTTGACTTTCCTCCTGTTAAGAGATGGGCTCTAGCCCTAACTGGTTTGGCTCCGTGGATAGAGCGTTGGCCTGCAGACTAAAGGGTCCCAGGTTTGATTCCGGTCAAGGGCATGTACCTTGGTTGCGGGCACATCCTCAGTGGAGAGTGTGAAGGAGGCAGCTAAATCGATGTTTCTCTCTCATCGATGTTTCTAACTCTCTATCCCTCTCCCTTCCTCTCTGTAAAAAATCAATAAAATATGTCTAAAAAGAAAACACTTAAAAAAAAAAGAAGAAAAAAAAAGAGATGGGCTCTATGTCCTCCTCAGGCTGGCCTGTGGTTATGGGGGAAATGGAATTATATAACTTCCGAGGCTATGTCACAAAAGGCCACGCAGCTTCCTCCTAGTTCTCTTGGGACGTTGGCCTTTGGAGCCCTACACCCCTATACTAGTAGGAAGTCGGGAGTCTCCACGCTGTGAGGAACCCCAGGCCACTTATAGGCCCTCTGGGTGGCAGCCAGCATGAACCACCAGAAATGGGATTGAAAAATTCCTCCATATGATTCTTGGCCCCAGAAGCTGAACCACCTAAGCCCTCAGGTCGTTCTTGCTGAAGACCCAGGTGTCTCAGAGCAGAGAAAATAGTCCCCATTGTGTCCTTTCCAAATTCCTGGCACACAGCCTCAGTGAGTATAATAACACAGTTATTTTATGCAAGTAGGTTTGGTGATGTGTTATGCTGCGGTACTCCTACAGCAGTGCAATGACAACCTTTTCTAGTCCATCTCTCTCTGTTCAGCTGGATTAGAGTTACAGAGGAGGGTAGGAGGGGATTGCCATTGTTTAGAAGGCCCTGTTAGGTGATTTACATATATTATCTCATTTGATCTTCTAGCAACATTATGAGATTAATATTACCAACCCTATTGCACAGAAAACTAAGACTCAGAGAAGTTAAGTGACTCCCCTAGGTCACACAGCTAGGAAGCAAACCCAGTTTTTCTGTCTCTATAGTTCAAAGGGTTTCCCTACCACATGGGGCCTCCGTAGGCTGGGTGAGAACCCCCACGGAATCACGTGAGCAGTGAATTCTGCTCCCCAGATCACCTCTCCATCAGATGGCACACTTGCTGAGCACCTGGGCCAGGAGCTGTGAGGGGGATGAAAAGAGAGACATAGCCCCCTGCCGCTGAAGCAGTGATAACCATTTTATTGTCAAGGCAGCTGTAAGGCCCGTGGAGAGGTAAAAGCAACACAGTGTCCGATCCAGTCCTGTGGATCTTCACAGAGGAAAGCAGTCACTTGGGAGTCTTGGGCAAGTAGGTGGCCTCCTAGCGATCCCCTTTCTAACTGGTGAAAGTAGGGAGGACCATATCTCCCAGCTCTCCCAGGCAGCTTGGTTTATGCCTGTTGTCCCAGCGAAATTATTAATGGCATCTCCTTTTGGTCTCACAAGTGTCCCATTTTGGATGATAAATTACATGGTCGCCCTAGGGTGATACTTTCAAATTGAACTTTTTCAAGGGAATGGGGTGAAGCACTATTGAGTAACCATGTGAAATGGCATGAAGACAGTGACTAATGGTCCCAAACAGGTAGGAGAGTGTGTCAATTCAGTGAATAACTTGTCCATTCACTGTACAGCAAGAAATCAAATAGTGATTTTGTTTAACATAAATGAACATTTATTGGGCATAAATGGTGTATCACAATTAAAAATCTGAATTGAAAAGGTGAAAAGGATTAAGAAGTAAAAATTGCCAGTTATAAAAATAATCACAGTGCAGCATAGGGAATATAGCAATAATTTATAATAACTATGTATGGTGCCAGATGGATAGTAGACTTATTGGAGTGACCACTTCGCAAGGTATGTAAAGGTTAATCACTATGTGTAACCTGAAACTAATATATTGTGTGTCAGCTTTAATTGAAAAATAAATGTCAAAAAATCTGATTTAATAAAAAGTAATCACAATTGAATTGGTCATCTAAATTGACCTAATTAATTCCTGTCTGGTCAAATGGCAAGAAAAGTATAAATCTTCCTTGAGGAAATGAGGGTAAATGAATCTAGTACAAGGATCAGGATACATTTCTCAAAGTGTAGTCCACAAACTATGGGCATCAGCTTTGCTTTGGGCAGGAGGGGGGATTAAGAATGCAGTTTCTGGGTTTCCACCATGGACCTCAAAGTTATTCGCAGAGGTCGGGCCCTGGACTTGGCATATTTAGCAAGTTCCCCAGGTAATTCTGCTGCACCCTGAAGTTTGAGGACATCTGGCTTTAGATGCTTAGAACCAAGGAAACCCTAAAGTTCTAGAGAAAGTTTATTATTTTGGGATTGTTTCCTGGTATGTTGATTTAAAATCATGAATACATTTAGAACTTGGACCAGTGGGCTGACCCCAGGGCAGTGGTAACTTTAGGAATGTGGAAAGGAGATGAATTTGGTCTTAATTCCAAACTGCTTCTCCACATTATAAACCCGCCCATGAGGATGAGGAAAGGGCTGCATTATTTTATTACAACAAACTGGGATATATTGAAACATCAATCTTTTTCTCGTTATTACCTCTGTCGTTGGGACCGATCTCACAGTGGATTTGCTAAACACTCTCTAATAATATTTAGGGACTGCAGAAAAAGAGGATCTGTGTTGATCAGACTTTGGTCCATTCTGGCCAATTCTAACAAAGTTGGACAAAATGGTGTCCTTCAAATTCAAGGTGGTATAGATTGAATATGTCACTTTCCCTGGGTATTTGTGCCTGCGTAAACAGAACTTTGCATCAGAGTGGAAGAGCCTGGATGTTAGAGCTGAAATGGATTTTGAGTTCATCAGACCCAGCCTTCTTCTTGTACAGATAGGTAAACTGAGGCCTAGAGAAAGGACATGGCTGGAATATATCCTAGCTTTGCTGTGTGTTCTTGGACACATCACTTACTTGTCATTTGTCATCTCTGAAATGTGGGATAATAAAACTACTTTTTGTAGTTTTTGGGGAAAGTTAAATCAAACAAGAGCTTGCACATGAAGTGCTGAGCACAGCACTTGGCACCAATGTCAATGCTCCTTGCTGGGTGCTATTTATTATTATTATAAAGTAAAGTCACAAGCAGGTTAATGACAGAGCCAGGCCCAGATCTGAACCTCCCGACTCCCTGCATTTTGTGTGGTGTTCACGGAGTTCCAGAGATCAGTCACATGAGATACCTGTGTGTCTCCACATCATCAAATGCTATTTTAAGACCTTCTTTCAGAAGGGCCCTGGGACAATGAGCTCTGGCTGGCTGCCTCCAGCCGCACAGTCTGTTCTCAGGGGCGTCTGGCTTCTGTGGTCTGTCTGGCCATCTGTCTGTGCCATAGGGCCCTGCGCTACTGGTCACCTCGCTGTTCCTAAACTCTGCGGTGGTGTGAATGGGGAACTGAGGCTAACATAGCGGTGGTGTGAATGGGGAACTGAGGCTAACATACCTGAGCCACTTTGTAGGGAGTATTCCTCAGTAGTGAGATGGATAACCAGGAGGCTGGGGAACTGTGGGGGTGAAGTATGTGGTTTCGAAGGCAGATTGCCTGGTTCCACCAATTATCAGCTGTGGGACTTGGATAAGTGACTTGCCCCTAAAAATATCCATGGTTTCCTCATTTGTAAAATCTGTATCAACGATGTCTACTTCACAGGGTTGTTATGAAGTTCAGAGAAGAAATTCACACAAAGCAAAGAGCCTGGCCCACCACAAATGGTAGCTGACTATGAACTTTTAATGGTGCTTCATTCAGAGGCGAGTTAGGATGTAGAGAATTTCTCCATGGAAGGGACAAAAATCAAAGCAGAGAGTTGCAGTTTGTAAAGAGTAATGCAGTAGTATTTTGAATGTCATAGAAAGGTAAGGCTGAAATTGAGAACTGGTTAAACATATTGTATGACCATTGATGAGGTAAGTCAGAAACTGGCAGTGGCTCTGCAAAGGAAAAATTCTAAGTGCCTTCTACATTTTCCTGCTTCATGAGGTCCTCCCTTCCTCCCACATGCCCACTACTCCCTCAGAGTTTATTATATGTGTTTAAGAAATTGGTATAAAAATAAATATACCAGAAATTTCTGTTTCTAAGCCTAGAATGTAGGAACTTTGAAAGAAGTTTTAATTAATAACAAATTACATTGATGGGATTTATTAGCATTTATACTATTCAACTAAATAATAGACGCCTGCTGGCCACAGTAATAAAAGGCAAGTTAAAGGTATTTTGCTAGGTTTCAAAATGAAGAAAAAAAATTACCAACTCTCTTTAAAAGAATTTCTACTCTAGGTAAACTAATGTGGGTGATGACTGACATAAACCTCTGGTTTCATAATCCTTCTGTCATGGTGGATAGCTACTATACTAGTCAGGATAGACCAGGTAATGCCGAGATAACTAACAACTCCAAAATTCTCAGTGGCTTAAACAATAAGATTTATTTCTTCCCTATGAGACATGTCCTTATCAGTTTGTCTGGGACTCTGCTCCAAATTGGCCTTCCTGGGGACCAAGGCCAATGGAGAAGTCTCCGTGGGATATGTTGCTAGTTGTGGCCCTGAGAAACAGAGTAGTGGATTGAGCCCAGGCTTTTAAAGCTCCCTTCTGGAAGTGACACACATCACTGCAGCTCAAATGTCACTGGTAGAAGCACGGACACACTCAACTGCAGGGAAGCAGAAAAGTACAGTCCTACTATGCATTTGGCTGGAGAACAGAAATGTTGGGTGAAAAGCACTAATGCTACCACATTTACATGCCTGTCTTATCAGCCATAAACTTCTTAAAGATAAAGACAGTGACCCATTCCTCTTTGCCTTTCTCCCAACATCAGCCTGCTGTAGAAGGGTGACAAATATTAGGTGTCTGGCTGACTGCAGAGCTTAGCACGTAATGGAACAAAATGAGAAACAGGGCCAGAAAACTTGCTCTTCTCTTCCCCTACCTGTTCGGCGCATCTCTCCTTCCCTTGTTCTGGGATCCTGACTCTGGAATTGATTAACTGGATGATATTGGACCATCATTCAGTCCCTCTAAACCTTGGTTTCTACAGCTGGAATATTATCACTTCTGAAGACTGAGTCAGATGGCAGGTGTGGGGGCCACCTGTGGCTCTATTTGTGCCCATACAAGGCCCTTGTATGTCGGTCACCATCTGTGCTGCCCCACTGAGGCCTGCTGTCCTCAGGCAAGGACTTACCCTGCACTGTCTCCTCTGATCTTTTCCCTACTTTCTCCCTAGGTTTCCAGTCCAGACTTTCCCACCCTATATCCTGTTTCTTCATGACCTAGCTTTCTACTAAATAGGATGAAATAATTTCTGTAAATTCATTGATAGATATGAATGTGTTAAACAATTTCCCCAACCCTCAACAATTGCTTGACCTAAGGGATAGTTCACCCAAGGTAAGCTACCGGCGGTCACAGATTCACAATATGTCTAAAATGAAAGGTGCCTTAGAGATCATCTAGTCTGATGGTTTTCAAACTTTTTTTTTTTTTTTTATTTCAACTGAGTGTTCAGAGCCCTACCTATAGCACATGAAGGGACCAGCTCTGATGGAGAGAAGGTGGGAGCTATCTCCAATCCAAAAGCCCTTGAGTACACGCACAGAATTCTACTGATTCTAGACCAAGCCTCTGGTTTTACAGAAGAGAAACTGAGGCCCAGATGCAGAGCTTACAGGTAGGCAGGACTGGTGTTGGAGCTGCTGTCACCTGAGTGCTGATCCAGACTGTCTTCTCTGACAAAGCTACCTGGGACAAGAGGGTGGCCAGAGAAGTGGGTGGCCAGAGAAGAAGGGTTATTTCTGATGACTCATGGAATTTGCTCATCTAAGGGCAAAGCAAGTGTGTGGTTGTTTCTCCTTCTAAGGCCCTGGGCGACTCTAGCCAGAGATAATAAGATACAGAAACTTTTACCTCTAAGCTACTGGTTTGAATGTAGTACAGGCTGTTAGTTACTTAAGGTCATTATTTTTTGATGGGTTATCAAAAAAGGCCTATGTGAAATGTGTGGGATTTTTATGAGCTTGTTTTTATTATAGTAACATGTTTAAAGGCCCCTTATGTACAAAGCCCTTTGAAAACTCTACTGGGGCCCCATAACCACCCGCATAATTATGGAGGTCAAATTGTGCTGTACAGACTGGAGAGCTGTTTTTGACTAAATTAGTGGATGAACAGAACAGACCAAAAAAAAAAAAAAAATACAACTTTGTGTTTTGGTCGCCCTTTCAGCTCTCCTGGAAAGAGCAATGTTTCTCTCGGAGTGGAGAGGAAATTGCCGCTGCCATGCACTTTCCCACTTTGTATCAACCTGGGGAGGTATTTCCCTGGGTCTCAGACACAGAATGGACAGACTGTCTGCAGGGGTTGTAGTGAGTATTCAGAGATACGTGCTAAGGAAACTTGCTTCAGTTTGTTTCTATCCCTGTCCCCCATTGCTCCACAGTCAGCATATGCGCCCCCCCCCCACCTGCCCCCACCGCTGCCCCAGCAGCCTGGCCTCACCGGATGTCCTTCTATAGAGATGCCTGTTGCTTTCACTTGCCATCCTCAATTTTCCATCCTACACAAGGAAACTGCAAGGTTAGAAAACAATGGACCATTTCCTTCCTCTTACTTTAAACTAAGGGGCCGAAAGAAGGACTTGGTATTCATTACTCACAAGCCAGACTTGAGGATAAAGGTCATTACAGTTCAAATGTAACAAAAGTTGAAATTCACAGGTCTCCTTGGATCCCCAGCCCAGGTGGGGTCAAAATGGCCCTCCCTCTCTCCTTAGGGTCTTTGTCGAACCCCAGGCTTGCCTCAGGCTGTGTATTTCTGGCTGATGCTGAAAAGAGCTCAAGATGTGGTCATGGGGAGGGGGAAGAATTGACACAAAGCAGCTCAAGCTGGGGAAAGTTTACTCTTCCAGGGCATTGATGATTTTTATTTCCTCTCTGTAATATCCTTTTGCTCTGGAGTGTTTTCTCGTGGCGTGGCTAGACGGTTTGTGGCCAGAAAAGCCTCATCAGACAGGTGATGTAGACACCCCACTGTAGCAGCGTTTCCTCCTCACGCTTCAAGGGGGAAGGAAACCACCTTTCTGACACCACGCTGGGTTTCCAGTATGTGCTATTTAAGCTAAAGAGCAGCTGTCATGCTTTGTATACGCCAGACCTCTCTGTTGCACTGACATCCACCGGGGAGAGCCAGAAGTCGCAAAGCAGCAGCAGTGTGACCCAGCAGCCCGCGAGGGAGGGTGCGCTGAGCAAGCACATCCGTGACACCGACAGGAACACAGAGAGTGCCGGCAAACCCTGGCCAACAGGCTAGGCAGATTTGCCATCCTAGGTCCCTCCCTCCAGAAGAATAAACAAACAAACAAACAAACAAATAATTGTATTTCATGACCAGGTTGTTAAAAAGACAAATATATATCACAACATTTCCTATGACCTGAACATTTTTTTCCCTTCTTATTTTAAAGGAACTTAAAAGTTTATATTGTGGGCCCATAAAAGTTTTGTGGGGTGCCTGCTGGACCTAAAGGATTAATTGACCCTGCCAATGGGAACCAAACACTTCCTTGGTATAATTTGAAGAAACCGAATATTTATGAATTAGGACCATTTCATTACTTTAAATGACAATGCAAATTATAAATGGGCCTGGTTCATACTGTATGTAAAATGAGAGAGATTAAATGTGTATACAAACCCACAAACCAAGAGCTCACAATGAGCAACAGGCCTGTATATAAGGCCTTTGATGTTCCAAAGTAAATTTTGAAACTTTGATATGGGAACAAAATATTATATTGTTATAAAAATATGTTAAATATTGAGTGGTATGGCCTTGGGTCAGGATCCTGGTTCCCCTACCTATAAACTTTGGTAAACTACTTTACTCCTTGTGTAGGTTACTTTACTCATCTCTGCCTTCACTTCCATCTCTATAAGTGAGGGATAATGCTAGCTACCACATCAGGTTACTCACTGGGAGGATTAAGTGAAGTTACGTTTGTAAAGCACTTAGTATGATGTCTGGGGTATTGTAAATTTCCAGTACATGTTAGTTATTGTAATTATTATCACCAGCATGAAGTGTTGTTATACTGTTCATCAAATTTTGCTGGACAATCATTTTGCTAAGCTCAGACAATTGTAAGATTTAGCCAAGATTAAAATTAATCAGCCAATAGCTTGGGCAGAGAAGAGTGGGGAGTGACATGAAAGGTTCAAAGAAAATTTAGTACAGATCCTGGCCTCAAGAGGAGTACTTCATAACTGGGAGAACTAGGCACATCCAGAAACGGTCAGAGACAGTCAAAGGCAGTGGGCAAGTGTGGTGAGTAGCTGAGAAGGGAAGGACTACCAGTATGATGAGGAAGGTGTCCCAGACAATGAAAACCCTGCCCGGTAGGTGAGGATTCCTCCTAAGCATTTCCAGGAGGAGAAATTGCTTCAAACTCCTTGTACTCAATAGTAACCACCAAGTCCTGTCTAGAATTACCAAATTTCAATTTGGAAAAATACATCAACCAGATAAGCAGCAAAAGTTTTTTGGTGCTTCCCCCACCATACTGGCAGAATCGAACTAGATAACATAGTCATTCGAGTGGAAATTGGACAGAGAAAGCAGCAAAAACAAAACCACAAAGGATATTTGGCCATTCTAGCAGATTCAGCAATTACATTATTACTTTATATAGTACTTACAACTTTTAAGGATTCTTACATTTTTATTTTTATCATTAAAATTATATACTATATAAAGATTTCATTGAAGGCTAAGGAAACTGAAGTTGATTGATTTTTCTACTCCATAGCTAAGTTTTGGGCCTTCAGGGATGGAGCTTGGATCTACTAATGCTGTCTTTGTTGAATTACCATAAAGTCTTCATGTTGATCATAACAATAATAATGAGAATTTTTTTCTATTTTTTGGTACATGTACTGTTTCTCACAGCTGCTTTATAAGGTGATTCTTCTCAATTCCATTTATAGTTGAGGAAGCTCAGATTCATTCAGGTCAGGTAATATATTCCAGGTCCTACTTCTGAGAAGTTGAGGTCTTACACTACGTTTGCCAGATTTTTAAGGTCAAGTTTTCTTTTCCCATGTTTCTTTCTCATTAGTTATTGGGATTTGAGTCAATATGATTTTACTTTCATTTTTTTTAAAATATATTTTTTATAGATTTTAGAGAGAGGAAGGAAGAAGGAGAGAGAAACATCAATGTTGAGAGAGAATCATCAATTGGCTGCCTCTTGCATGCCCCACACTGGGGATCCAGCCTGCGACCCAGGCATGTGCCCTGACCAGGAATCGAACCATGACTTCCTGGTTCATAGGTTGATGCTCAACCACTGAGCCACACCGGCTGGGCTGCTTTCATCTTTAATGAAAACTGGGGCCATGTGATGATCAAGTAAAGATTATTCTAAAATAGTATCCAGTTTCTTCAGAAAGATGACTTTGAAAATAGTCTTTCATGTTGTTTAAACAAATGAGCTGAAGTGTAGATTTTTTTCAGAAATCAGGTTGAGGCATAAGAAAGCCGTCTTAACCCCATCCTCATACTGGGTCACAATAGGGCTGTATATGTGTTCTGGAGGATTTTGGTCAGAAAGTCAGAGCCAGGCGGGTCAACCTTTGTTTTTGCTTTGCCAGGTGAGGTGAGCTGAGCCTTCAGGGTGAGACCACGCAGGGGAGCCACTCTGGGTGTGAGTTGCCTGCCCAGAATGTTTCCACGACTCGGCTCTCCATGGGGTCACAGGGCGGGGGAAGAATCTGAAACACCGAGCTCTCTGCCATGGAGCTTTCAGTGTGGACAGAGTTGAGTATGACACTCCTGCTCTTCAGAGTAAGATCAGGTTGTAAATGGTGGAGGACCAGTTGTGACTTGGTCCTTTATTCCTGGACCTCAACATTGCCCCCATTTAAAGATTCACCATTCATAATGATTTGTCTATACAGGGGTAGGCAAAAGTAGGTTTACAATAGTTATACAAATAAATAATACAATAATTAATAAACAATAATACAAGCATAAGCCCTGTGTTTCACGTACTCACAACTGTAGACCTACTTTTGCCCATGCCTGCATGTTCAAATAGCCCCCACTTCCTGCTTCAGTAATTTTTCATATTGCCTTTGTGACCCTAAATTTCTTTGAAGATCATGTGTTTGATAAATAAACAATAAATAATAATTTGAGAAATAAAATTATTTATAAACATCCTTAGTCAAGTTCAAAGTTTTAAAATCTCTCTCTTGAAGGGTATGGAAGCACTGTGTTAAGAATGCAGCTGGCCATTTATTACTGTTTTGCATTAGCTAATTGGAAAACACCTAAATTATAACTAGTCACCCCCACAGTTCAGGGTTGATTAAACAGCCCATGACACATTTTCCCTCATAGACTGTTTGAGGTGTAATTATAATGACGTGCCCATTGGATTGAGTTAATTAATTATTCCTACTTTTTTCTAGTGTTCCTCTCTGCAATTGTCCTAGACATACCCTACCATCTTGTATTTTTTTTCCTTATGTTTCACAATGGATAGATATAACCAGGAAAGTTTAAGCAATTGTTTGCTTTGGTTCAGTTCTTTCAAAGGAATAGATAAATCATCACGCTACAACATGAGAGAGGAAATGACAGTTTTTATCTTTTATTCAGGTAGCCTATATTTACACGAGACCACAAAAAGTTCCTGACAGGATGTTATTGATTGCATTTACCCACTTGGGGCTTCAGATGAGTCTTCCTGCCACATCACAGGGCACGCTGTTCTTGCCAATCCTGCCTGAGAATCAAATCCCAAATCTCCCAGACTCTTCCAGGAGATTATGACTTTTTAAAATAGACATTTCAGGACTCTTGACAGATTTTTCATTGACTATTTTTTTTTCATTGACTATTTTTTTTTTCATTGACTATTCTTCTAACTCAGCTCCCTTCTCTCTGTGCCAATCACTAACAATATCCTCTCTTGTTGGTTGCCTTGAATAATAGCTCAGAGGAACTAGTGGTAAGTGAAGATAAAATATTCACTGTAGTAACTAAGGTTTACTGGGTATCAGGCCCTCTTATAAGTGATTTATATGTATTAGCTAATTTAATCCTTACAACAACTTCATAGGGAGGGATTGCTTTTGTCTTCATTTATAGGTGAGTAAATTGAGACATACTGATTTGTGATTTACCTAAGCCAAAGGCCTTTCTCTTTTCCTTCATCCTTTTATCCCTCTCTCTCTTCATTCTTTTCCTTTCTCTTAACCTCTTCTCTCTTCATTCCTCCCCGCCAATCCTCTTCCTTCCTCTTCCCAGCCCTTCCTTTTCCTTCTTCTTTCCTTCCTCCTCTTTCCCTTCCACTCACCCCTACCCCCCTTCTTTCCTCCTTTTCTTCTTTCCTTCCTTCCCTCCAAGTAAAAATGTTAATTGATCACTTTGTTGTTCTGAGCAGTATTAAGGGCACTGGAAATGGCAGTGAACATGGCAGATGAAATTCATATCCTCATGACACATAACCACTATTCCATTCTGCCCCAAATTGTACATCTCCCTCAAGGAACTTTCAGATTAATTAAACACAACTTCTAACTTCTAATCACCCTGGTAATCTCAACCTACCTTCCATTTCAATAAAAAATATTCAAAGGGTCATATTTTAGCTAACATGACTGCTTCAAAACCTTTATGTGGCAATAGGTCATGTCTATCTTTAGCACTTTGGTGCATGGTCTTTCCTCCTGTGAGTTATCACATAATTAATGTAATTGCTAGACTATCTGTGTTGCAATGAGAGAGAGAGAGATACCTGGGGCATGAGAGGACTCACTTCAAACAGAGATTTGATTTTACTTGATGAAAACATTAAGAAAGTTTAATTTTCAACAGATGTGGTAATGAAGCTGATTTAGGATTTCCTGAACGACATTTGCAATTTGGGAGTGGAGCATTTAATCCCCAAAGCCATGGCTCATGCTAGCTTTGGACATCAACTTGAGCTTTATTAAAACATTCACCTCTAGGGAAAATTTCTAGGTATTTTAATTGCCATCAGTTAAGCTCACTCTTCCCTCTCCAACTTACTCATTTCTCCTCATGTTATATTCTCCTTATGGCAGGTGGCATAGGGAAAGCCATAGTTTTTATATGTTTAAAAATATAAGTTAGAGAAAGTACAATTGTGGATGCACTAGTATAGGTTTAGTGGGATATATTGACTAGTATATGGTTTCAGTCATTTCCATGTTATGGCTGGTTATCCTGGTATACACATGTCTTTCAGAGAGATTTCTATTGCCCTGCCAACTGACCTGACATCATGACACAGAGAGGTTTTTTTCTTTTTCTTTTTTAAAATATATTTTTATTGATTTTGGAGAGAGAGGAAGGGAGAGGGAGAAAGAAATAAAATATCAACAAGAGAGAAACATTAATTGGCTGCCTCCGGCACACCCGTAGCTGGCCCACAACCCAGGCATGTGCCCTTACTGGGAATCAAACCATGACCTCCTGGTTCATGGGTTGATGCTCAACCACTGAACCATACTGGCTGGATGGTTCTTTCTTGATATTAATGTGTCTGATGATCCCCAGCACTGGAAGCATGTGATTGAAGAGGAGAAACACGATTTGAAATATACAGAGTTGAAAGCCAGTCCATGGATAATTCTTCTAAACCTTATAGCTCATACATGGCAGAAATTTGATAGAGATTTTCCCAAAGTTGACAATAATTCTAAATATGCATGTGAATGTTTATTACCATCAATAATAAAAACAAATATATACCCATTATGTTAGAAGACATATTTCTGTTCTATTTAAACAATATAAAGTCATAGCAAGGGTAATAAAAGAGTATGCAGCCAAAAAAAGTAAGAATAAATATTATATAGGTCTGTCAGGCAGTTATTTAATAAAAACATATTAATGTTTTTGGATTTTGTGATGCTTGTGGTATTTGTCTGCTTTTAAAATTTTCAATTTGTTTTAAGTTATTTTCTAATTCTCAATAAATACTTACTTTTGATCCTAATTTTATTTGTAATTTGCATTCTTTAAGATCTCCACTATTACATAAATTTCTGTTCTTTAAAAGCCTGAATCTACCATATTCAAGAATATTGATGTAATATAAAGCAAAATTGTGTGTGTGTGTGTGTGTGTGTATGAGAGAGAGAGAGAAAGAGAGAGAGAGAGAGAGAGAGAGAGAGAGAGAGAGAGAGAGGAACTCATTCGTTCTGGATCTTCCTGAACCAGTCAGTCATTAAGATTTTTCACTGTCATATATAGGAGAAAACTAAAATCTGAAGGCAGTTTCCCTCATCTAATTATTGTTTAAAATGTTTGATGTCACTGCATTATAGGCATTAAAATATGATTTCTCCTCTTTGTATTAGGAAAAATCATTAGTGCTACAACAAAGAGCCCCACTATGTCAGTGGCTTTCATATTAAAGGTTTATTTTCCATACACGTCACGGGCCATTGCTGCTCCATGCAGTCATTCAGAGACCCTCACTCCTTCCATCTAGTCCTCTCCACTGGTTCCTTTGCACCTGGATAGCCAGTGGTATAAGAAAAAGGACATGGTGGATGGATTGTGAGAGTGATCAAAGAGACAAGGTCTGAAAGTGTTACGCATCACATTTGCCCATAATCCACTTGCTATAATTTCACCCAAAGAGGCTGAGAAATTTCTGTGTCTCCTTTTTGCTAAAAGAAGAAACCTGTGAGTAGCAGCATTCTCAGCTATAGGCTTCAATAGATAAGTAGAAAAAGACAAAATTGTTTTTGTAGGTGGAAGTGGTCTCACAGGGGAATTGTCATAGCTCCCAAATCTACATGCATTTAATTGGGAATGCCATTGTGTTTTGGTGAAAAGAAAATGGGATTTGAAATCAGAATACCTGGATTTGTGTTTGTCTTAGCTCATCATTTATTAGCTACTAGAGGCCCGATGCATGAAATTCATGCAAGTGGCTAGGCCCTTGCAGCCCCGCCTGCCTTGGCTAGCCCTCACAGCCCAGGCTTTGTCCGGAAAGTCATCCAGAAGGTCGTC
The DNA here is from genome assembly GCF_964212035.1 of Myotis nattereri. Lineage (NCBI taxonomy): Eukaryota > Metazoa > Chordata > Mammalia > Chiroptera > Vespertilionidae > Myotis > Myotis nattereri. The sequence goes on from NC_138088.1 coordinate 25,259,442, forward strand.
CGGTTGTTTTGCTGTTTGGTCTAATTCGCATATCAGCTCTTTATTATATAGTATGTGACCTTAGGTGAGACACGATACGATAATATATGCCTCACCCTACTGTATAGGTTGTTTTCAGGGCCAAACAGGAGAAAGACAGCATTCCAGCATGCCTCTACAGCAGCAAAGTATAAATGGGAGCAGGAAGATCTAAGCAGAGAAAGTCTGACGCAGCACCCCAGATTCTGCAGCCCCCAAAGATGTCAGAGATGAATGTGTAAGAGTGGCCTTTAGTGTTTACTATTTTTTTAATACATAAAATTTGTAACTGCTACAACTATGAATCATTGCAGTCTAATTCCTTTCTTGTGTCTAGATATCAAAGAATTCAATAGTCTCTGGAGTCATCTGATGACCTTCGAGGACCCATCAACCTGAGAACAGAACAGGATGCAGGTATTGCGACCAAAGTTACCGTAGTGATCGGTCCCAAAGATAAAGAACAAATTCCACTGGAAGTCAGTGATGGGCAGGGTTGACATCACCTGGTACTGACTAGCAAGGCTCTCTCAGTTGTGTCCACTCGTGTCTGCTCTGATTGGTTGGTGCCTATACCCTATTGCTTTTTAAATATTTTGAGTATTAAACTTATTGATAACTTCAAAGCTCCATTCTCTAACTTGGATCACCCCACAGAGGTAAGGAAAAAAGAAATGGAAGAAAGCATCCTGAAGTGATAGGTGATTCCCTCCCAAGGAGACTAGACTGAACCACTGACTAAAGTTTTGGTCATGCTTAAGCTTTCCACTATCAACTTGTAAACCAATTTAAGTTCATTTACAGTGACTAAATGAGAGCTCTAGTTTTTTAACATGTAAAATTCATAAATGCTATAAGTATGAATCACTACATTCCAGCTTTTGCTTCTCACATCTAGATGTCAAATGTACTCTAAAGCCATCAGGCTTTAGCTTGGTGGGGTGGGCGGGGGGGGGGGCGGGGAGGGACATCTAAGGGGAAACGTGCCCTTCTGCAATTTTAGGGAGAGGGAAGAAGGGTTTAGTCATGGCGTGTTACCACAGTGGAGTTGGACTTACAACCTGACATAGTGGAAGTTTACCTTTCTTGTTTGTAGGGATTTAGAAAATCTGTTAAGCAAACCCCACAATATATAAGAAGCTGAACAATATGTTTATTTAACATGGGTTAAAATCAGGAGACCTTAATTTCATATCAGAAAAACAGCAACTGGAGGAAAAGTAAAAACCAACACAAAAATACTAGCAAGGAAACAGACTGATGTTCATAGCTTATCACAGAGTTAATCAAAGGGGCTTAAATGTTTTCCAGGGAAAGAAGTTATTAGTATGTCTGGGAGTGAATTTTTTAAAATTTTAAGAAATGTTTTGAGTTTATATTTGAAAGCAGCAGATAAATTCAGAGGGATTTCAGGTATAGTCTTTATTAAAAGTGTTTTAATTTGCCTAGATAGATTAGGATGGGGTCATTGGATGTCTTTGGTTAGGACCCCAGAGACATGGGCGATCCATCCATGATATGTTCAGCAGATCAAGAATGAGTGGCACATCAGAAAGCAGTGTGAACATTGTTAGACATTGGAATGGGTGGTTGGACAGAGTGAAGGAATCTTTTCTCAGGATGTTGTGAAAAGAAGGAAATATTTTCATTGGTCTAGAATTTTAGATGACTTCAAGGTGAGAGGGAGAGAAGAAGAAGGTGAAGCATCTGGGCCAGATGTGGTGAGCATCTTGGGTCAATGCTAAACTGGATTGTCTCTAAACATGAATTACCTTTATTTGAAATTTAAAGTAATTATAGAATCTTCACTTTAAATAATGGATAACAAAAATAGGTAAATATGACTGACATTGGTCTTAACATTTATTTTGATTTTAAGAGTCAATATATTTTTCAAAAGTTCCATTGGATTGCTACAAAGTATCATTAAGTGACTAATAATGACATTTATCACAGTCTGGAAAGTGTTAGCAGATTTGTGCACTGAAAAGGGCTGGTGAAAGTTATTGTTCACTCGGCATCTCTAGGTTTCAGTGTGGTGGTTTTAAAGTCACGTGGAATCAGGGCCACCTCTAGGCTGTACAGGGCCTTGGGGAAGTATTTGTTTGCAGGGCCTCTCTCTGTATAAACGACTTGGTTAAAAAATCATAAAATCAATGGACCCATGTGAGGTATAGTCATTTATCAATGAAGATTTACAATAATGGCTAAAGGAGTGATACTTACATATTTGTTCATTCTATGTGGTGTCTAGTAGCCATTTCTTCCTGTTTAGGTTTAGGAACCAGCTCTCTGTTTTCTTTTTGGTCAAACGCACCCTTCCTGGCTAACTTTGTATCTCCCACCATGGGAAAAAGTTGAGAAATATGTTATTATTTACAGCGCTGTAGCTCTCTAATGACCATTTATTCAGTCCTGGTCGTGTCATTACTCATGGCACTTCATCCTGCATCTTGCTTATGAATATTGGCCTCCATTGACTCTTAGGATTGTTACTGTGCTTCTTTGCTAATGAACCTAAACACAAGTTTTACCCAGGGTATGCAAAAAAAAAAAAAAAAAAGGAACAGTAGTTCATTTTTGTTCATGTTAACGTTAATGTGCAATTTCATAGTATAATGTAGAATTATACTTTTTTCAACCATGTGTTCTTTTGAATGCTTTAGGCTGTAATTACTGCATTTCTAGTGATCTGTTTCAGTGTTGATGATGGGAGAGGGTCCTTTGGGCCCAGTAAGAAGGGTGGTCCCATTCCCACAAAAAGACCTGGGAAGATGCAGTGTCACTACATTGATCAGAGATGAGGGGACATCTATTGCAAAGGTCTATGGCCATTTGCTTTGTGGAGTAACAGTTTTCAAAAACCTTGGAGGAGATAAGTGAGATCACTCCCAAGGACTATCTGGCATGTGGCAAGGAGCATGTGCGAATGAGATGGTTACTCTGGAGCCAGCAATGAAGGAAGGGATCACACAGGGTGACTAAAGGCAGCCCTGCAGTGGGAGCACTGACCACCTCACAAATGCCAGGTTCAAACCTAAAAGGGGACAGTGAACCCATTGCCCTGAATGATCCTATGTCCAACATGAATGAATTACCTCAAATCAGTATGCCAGCACCACTCTGGCAGCTCAATCTTATGTGAAGAAACACCATGCTGGCTAGTGGCAGTGACCCATTTGCCAGGTCAACCTTCTGGACAGGGTTCAGTCACAGACCCCAGACAACCATGAGGCATGAGGTCAGAAGTTTCTTGGGCAACTGGTCAATCCCATCCTGAGGCAGAAGGTGGTAGAGGTCCCTGAAAAGGATAAGTGGGAGCCAGGGCCCATGCAAGTCCTGGGCTGGGATGGAGGTGCCTGAGCTGGATGACACTGTTAACCATGGTTGATCCCAGGCACCTGAGGAAGGCTTAGAACAGTTTGTTCAAGACCTCCGAAGCACAGGTACCCTCAGGTGTGGATGGGGCTGGCCTGCTTGCATGGATCTAAGCGTGGTACTGTGTAGAGTGTTGTATTATAGATTTGGGAGCATTGGAGGGTTCATATGTATATAGAGGTTCATACTGTTGATTTAGAGCTGAAAATACTTTAGCCCTTCACTTTGCAATGATTTGCCAGTGGACTGATGTAATTTCCTAAAAGAAAGCAGCTATATTTGTTAGGGAAACAGGTGCATTTGTGTGTGCATATTCCCCTAATGCACACACATGGGCACACATACATATTTATATGTGAATGCATGTAAAATAATATATGCATATAATTTATTTTACATATTTTCTAAACATGTATTAACACACACACATGTATATTTCACACATCTTCCATTTGGTAGAAGAATTTGGCTTCATTTGTTTTACTTAAGTTGTTTCATTCATGTAACCTATTTATTGCAAAGCAATCATTTTTATGTTTTTGATTCAATAAGTCATATCAATATGACAACACTAATATGACATTAATATTCATCTCTTAAAGAAGCTGGATAGGGAGACTCATATTGAATACTGTTGTTTTTTTTCTTACAACCGTATTTTCTTTATGACTGGTACTTTCTGTAATTTGTGTAACTTGGAAGATTTCTTATTAATTTTATCATGCTTGTGTAGTCTGACTTTTTTTTCAGTATATAGTACTTCTTGTTATATTTTCAAGGGAACACTTTATAAAGAAAAACTATTCAGCAAATAAAGGAAATGAAAACCCCAATGAATATTGTGTAAGAATAGAATTGTATCTTTACCCATGAAATATTCTTTCCTATAAACAAAATGAGGAACCAGACTAGAAAGTATTAAGTATGCTTAAATATACTGGTGTCTTGGAAATTTTAACTATAATAAAAACACACACCAATGTGTGTGCATTTAAGGGAGTATGACTTTCTCATTCTCTACATTCACTGGAATTTTGAGAAGTGGTACCAACGAGTATATATTTTGAACTTTGTGACCTCTGAACTCAGTGACAATGTAAGAGGCACCTTGAAGTGTCTTGTAGGTGTGGTACCTATAACTCAAGTATGAAGAGGGAGAGAATACATGGTCAGAATGGGCTTCATGGTGAGTTGGTGGTGAATATGGACTGGAGGTCTGTACAGTGGTTTGGAAGGTGAAGTAGTGGATGTGGTGAGGTGCTTCCTAGATGCCCTTCAGGAGGAGACACACATTGCTCAGCTGCACAGAGGGCTGGTTGCTGACAATTCTCAACTGAGTCCCTCTCTAAGAATTTCCCTTTGCCAAAGGTTATGATCCCTCTCTGGGGGGAGAGACGGGGGAGACCCACCTCCAGTGACTGGTCATTGTGGGGTAGAGTGCATAGCCCCTGGACACAATTTATGACCTCCCTGAGGAGCCACCTCAGCTCCAGAGTTTCACATGGAATCTGCTGAGGCCCCAGTTTTGGATGCATCGTGGTTCAACTTTTTTCTTTGTCCAACCCTTCATCCCTCTCTCCCTCTCAGGTCTTCCTGAGAGCTCCCCAATAATCCTCCTGCACCAAATCTTAGCATCTTAGTATCTGTTTCCAGGATGCCTGACTTAGGACAGCGTCAGGCTTTCCAGGCAGAGAGTGACTTTGGAATATGAGATGTCCAGTTTGGCTAGGGGTTTGAATTGAATGTAGAGGCAAAGTGAGGCAGAAGATTGGAAAGGATTCACTTATGGTAGACAAAGGGGCAGGGTTAGGGGAGAGAGAAGATCAACAGTTTTGAGCATGGAGCAGGCATATGGCCAGTTTAGGTCAAATTATCAAAAAGTTTTTGGGTGTATCTTGTTATAATAAGAAATGTAATGGAAAGAAGTTGGTATAGGATATCCTGTCTTTTTTTTTAGATGCAAATGCCATCATGAGTGGGCCTTGTCTTTTGGATTTTTTTTTTTTCAAGAAATAGGAATAGATTTGAGAAGATTGTCCACATAATCAATCTCCCCATGCATTTACAAAATAGCTGGTCGGGAATAAAGCCATCACCTCTTCCCTTTACAGTATTTGTGAAAAACCTACCGTGTACCAGGGATTATGTATGTTATCTCTGAGCCTCACAACAATCCTGAAAGGTAATATTAATGCCCCAATTTTAGGGGTGGGGAAACTGAGGCTTGGGTAGAATAAGGGACTTGCCTAGTGAGTCAAGGCCAGTGATGGGGTCCAAGTCCAGATTTCTTTAACTTGGAAGCTCCTGCTGTCCAAGTCAGATGGGCTGGTCCCATGGAGCCCATGACCTGGGCCTCGTGCTCTTGAGCTCTGACTCACCAGGCCTAAAGCGGTGACTGAGACATGTGCTTATTAACCCTTGCAAGTCATCTGGTCACGTAACTGAAGCAGTGTTCAATGGCTTATCAGTTAACCTGAGCAATGATTCCTTCTTCAATAACAAGAGTCATCATAGGAAGCACTTCTATTTTTATAATTTGCAAAACCCTGTGTATGTGTCATGTTTGAGCTTCACAACAGAGCTGTGTGGTGAGTAGAGCAGAGCATTGTCCCCATTCTACAGACGAAGGGATTAGGCTCAAGGAGTTTCATGCACTCACATTCACTTGGCTCAAAAGGGGTAGGACCAGGCCTTGAATTCAGGTGTTCCCTTTCGTGCTCCACGATGCCTCTCTGAAGCACTTGCTTAAGCATCTACGATTATACAGTACTTCTTGTTATATTTTCGAGAGTATACTTTATAAGGAGAATGTACCTTCTTAGTTTCTTTGACCTTGGTTGAACTAAAATGCTCTGTTAATGCACTGAGATTGTCTGTGAAAGATTCATCAGCCAACAAATAAAAATGCTACTCTCAAAAGATTTTAAAAATGAACTTCAATTCTACTGCTACTTGCTGGGTCGTCACCAGTATCCTGGTACCTTGCATTAAACTCTATGCATCTCTAATTATCATTCAGTTCTGGCGGGTGTTTTCTACTTCTGTCAAAACCTGGTCTGCTCCCCGCATGTCATCTGGGGGGCCCTTTTTCTAAACTCTCTAGGATTGACATTGAAAGTTAGTCGCTGTGTTTTACCAGCAAAAGATTCCCGAGTTATTGAAACAAGCACCTTCTCCATATTTGAGTTTTCTGTATCATTGTTTACCAGATACTTTTTACTTTAATAAGTTTTAAGGATTTTCTTTCATTTTTTTTCTACCTTTCTGACATTATCTTATCCAAACAACAATGATTTCTAAGCACTGTAGTGTGTGTTGGGTTCCTCGGTTGGTAATATGCCTGGTATTTGTTAGCACTCCTGTCCTGCAGGAGAAAAGAATAAAGCTGGCGGCTATATAACTGGGAGAAGTGGGTTATGCTGCGAGTAGTCTACATGGGGCTGAAGAGAAGTGTAGAAAGAGAGGGGCGGGGTGGGGAGGGGCAGAAAGGGCTTTCGTGAGAAAATGTACCCTTGGGCATTGGGGCTTCTCTGTTGAGAGAAACTTCCCCCTTTTTTTGGTAACTACATGAAAGTGAATTGTGTGTGAAGGAAAAATGACCTCACACATTACTCTGCTTTCCATGAAGTAACATAATCATGGTGGAAAATTAATAAGGAAAACATTTTGATTTCTCTATTTCCCTAGCCATATGATTTTCAAGATTACTCAACACTTGCACTGTCCCTGCTAACGGTCTGTCCTCATTTGTATTTCTCAACCACTTTATTTAGCAGCTTGCTAAATATAATGTCCCCCACCCCGCATCCTTTTTTAAACAGATGAAGGATGACACAGGAAGTAGTGATACTTTTCCTGGATTCAGAGGGAAGAACTCAGACCAGCCCTTTTCCTATCTCTGTCCTAGAGTAGGAACAGTAGATGAGCCAGCCCCTGAAGGTGAAGAGTTAATTGGAGATAACAATTCAGGCATGTAGCACAGGGTGGGTAAACCACAGCTAGGGGTCAAATCTGGCCTGCTGCCTTTTTTTCTTATGGCCCTTGAGCTAAGAATGGTTATTAGCATTTTGTAAGATTTTTTTTTCCATATGCATTTTTTAAAAATTTTATTTTATTCTAAATTTTATTTTATTTTGTACTATTGACAGTATTGCAGATGTCCCCAATCCCCACCCTCTTTATCCCCTTCCTCCCAGCCCCTGTCCCACCCCAGGCCTTTATCACACTATTGTCAAAACGAAAAGGAGAATAACATTTCAGGACACAATGAAAGTTACATGAAATTCAACTTTCGTGCCCATAAATACAGTTGTATTGAATCACAGCCACACTTGTTTGTTTATGTATTATCTTTGGCTGCTGTCACGCTACAATGGAAGAGTTGAGTGGTTGCAATAGAAACTCAGAAAGCCTAAAATAGTTTATAATTTGTAAAGTAGATGGCCTGAAAAGCCTAAAATATTTACTGTAGGGCCCTTTACAGAAAAAACTTGCTGACCCTTGATATAGAAGATTCTGGGAAATGAGGCATGGAATAAGTGTTAATTTTTTGGTGCATGCCTAGAGGCCAGTCAGCCATGGGAGGAAGAAAGGGGTGGGGCAGTGGATGAAGCTACGGGAAGATTCTAATTATTCTGAGTGGATCTTACATGAATTCCTAAGTACATAAAAGGACTATTTATTTACTTATTTATTTATTTAAATTGGTTCTGAGTTCTTCAATTATGGGAAAGGAAAATGACACAGAGAAGTTTAGTGATTTTCTGAAAGCCACACAGCTGGTCAGTGGTCTGCATGCAACAGAAGCCCAGATCTTCTCTTTCAAGCACGCCATGTATTTGCAAGCTGGGGGAGCCAGCGAGAAGCCATATTGACTGGCTTACTGCCGGGGGAACCAAGAAACATGGCTTCTCTCCTTTTCTTCCGTACTGAAAACAAAGAGAGGGCATATTCTGGGTTTGTGCCACCAGGGCGTCCCCTAGCACTCCCTAATGTGCCACTCTCTGTTTTTAGCATGCTCTGCCTGGTAGTGGTAACGGCCCATCGTCACTTCTTATTTCATAAACTGGATATAAGTCCTTTGAACAGGGTTTTCAGATAGAGCAGGTTAAAATACAAGCTGCACAGTTCAATCTTAATTTTAGATAAACAAAAACATTTTTTAGGGTATATGTGTTCTGTGCAATATTTGAATTTACTTACCTGAGATATGTTTAAAAAGTTATATTAAAAATTATTTGTTGCTTATCTGAAATTCAAATTTAACTGGGTCTCTTGCATTTTTTCCTGATTATCCTTCTTCTGAGGGCAGGGGCCAGGGACTTTATTTAGTCTTTATTTATCTACCTTCCTCCTATGGCACCATCATTCCCACAGTCCCACAGCACTTAACACACTGCCTTTCAAAGATATTTATGTCCTGTACTAAAATTTTTTTTTTTTAAATATATTTTATTGAGTTTTTACAGAGAGGAAAGGAGAGAGATAGAGAGTTAGAAACATCGATGAGAGAGAAACATCGATCAGCTGCCTCCTGCACACTCCCCACTGGGGATGTGCCTGCAACCAAGGTACATGCCCTTGACCGGAATCGAACCTGGGACCCCTTCAGTCCGCAGGCCGACGCTCTATCCGCTGAGCCAAACAGGTTTTGGCACTGTACTAAAATTTAATGAAAGCCAACCTCTGTCAGGTTAAGCACTAGCTTCCACCAAGCTGAGGAGACAGACATGTAAATAGATTCATTTCACCATATTCTGATACTTGCTCTAACAGCAGGATAAGCCAAGAGTTGTGGGGATCTCAGGGAGGGAGTCCCTCAGCCTTTAGGATATAAATTTGAAAGGTTTCCCAGGGGTTGTAATTCCCAAAGTGTGTTTTGAAGTAAGGGTAGGAGTTTACCAGCCCAGGGCTGGGAGAGAAGATCAGGGAGAGAAAGTGGCATGTGCCAAGTCATCTATATATATAAAAGTCTAAGCGGCCCTTATGACTGAATGACCGGAATGATTGGAACAACTGGAACAACCGGTTGACCAGTCACTATGATGTGCACTGACCACCAGAGGGCAGATGCTCAACGCAGGAGCTGCTCTCTGGTGGTCAGTGCACTCCCACAGCCAACCTCCCATGGCCTCTCCCCCCCGCCAGCCAACCTCCCCAGCCACCGCTCCCAAGCTGGCTGGCCCCCATGATCCCGTGGCCCCTTCCCTCTGGCCTGCCAACCTTCCGCATCACCCCTCTGCCAGCCGGCCAACCTCCTGGGGTCCCTCCCCACAGCTGAGCAGCCCTCTGATAGGCCTGGATCACTGGCCAGGTTGAGGGACCCCACCTGTGCATGAATTCGTCTATCGGGCCTCTAGTAACTAAAGAAAAGGAAATAGCATGCCTAGGAATGATGAGATGAGCTAGGTGACTGGTGCACTGTATTTGGGATATAGTAGGAACTTGATAAAAAGTGACTCAAAAATAGTCTCCCATACTAAATTCAGCAGCTCCATAGAAGTGGCCCTGGAATTAAGGCTCCTCATGATCCTTGCTCTCAATATTGTGATTCTAAGTGCCAATTCTTGGGCCACTAGCCTAGTAGTCTTTACAAACAAGTACATGTTCTTGGTAAGCTATTTGCTTTGGGTTAGTCCCATGATATAATTGCCATGTCTTTTGCCAAGGTATAAAAGAAATCCCATAGTGAAGTCCAGCATTCCAGTTACTGTACTTGAACGGGTAATGGGGAGAAATCATAGCCTACCTGGGCCTGAGGTTGGGCATTCCTGTTACCTTGAGCCTCTAATTGGCCATAAGTGACTGTGATGTAAAGAAAACTGTTGATAGTCAACCTTATCTCCATTAACATTAACTTCCTGCAGTGCTCTCCTTAGTTTTCCCCCAAATAACATAACAGATCATATGCAAGGTATCTTCTGTGTATCTCCCTTCTCCACTCTCCTCCTTGCTGGGCAGCCCAGGAGGCTGCACTGTGTGGATGTCTCAGTGGTGAGTGAGGTGGCTCTCTCCCTACCGAATCACTTTAAGTTCCCTGTGTCCTCAGCTTCCATCAGGTGCCTTTTCCATACAGCTGCTCTCTCTGGTCCCAATAAGTGCTCCCTTCTCTTGTTCCTCTCCTACAGGTTTTAGGTGGTAATGGCCCCTCACTCCTGCTTACTATGGGGTAGGCACTCTTCCTGGTTGGTTTTCCTAAGCACTGTATACCCTGATAGTTGCCACTTTATTAACTCTCCTCAATTACTCAGTTGAGTGTGCCATTTGTTTCTTGATGGGGCCCGTATTGATACAGATGGAACAAGTATTACAACCATCATTTATTTGCTTATTATTCACTAGAGGCCCGGTGCATGAAAATTCATGCACTGGAGGAGGGTCCCTCAGCCCGGCCTGCCCCCCTCACAGTCCGGGAGCCCTCAGGAGTGCAAGGTGACCTGGCAATCAGGGGAAGGCAACCTCTGCTGCTGCCACTGCCGGCAGCGCAAGCCTTGGCTGGCCTTGGTTACCTGAGTCTCAGGCGGCCCTGAACAGCTGGGCAGCTGACATCCGAGGCTTGCCTGCACCTCGGGCTGGCACTGGGCAGCTGGGGGAGCTGAGGGGACTGGGGGATTCGAGAGTCAGACCTTTCCACACACCTGCCACCCCAGCAGGGCTGAGGGGGCTGGGCACCACCATCTTGTGGCTGTGGGTGCAGCCATCTTTGAGGGCAGGCAGTCAATTAGTATATTCCCTTCTTATTGGCTGTGGGTGCCGCCATCTTTGCAACAGTGTGAGGGTCAATTAGCATATTCCCTCTTTATTAGATAGGATAGTCATAATACTAAAGAAGAAAAAAGGTTAATTCAAGGACATCTCATACTTCACTTTATCATACATTTGAACAACAGATGACAATGTATTATATAAGGAAATATGATGATTTTGAAAATAAATAGTATTTCAACTTAGTTAATATCTCTAGGGATGATGGGGGGGGGGTGGTGAGGACATGTGCCTGGGGGTGGAGGGGAGGCTGGGGGAAGGTCAATGGGGAAAAAAAGGAGGCATGTGTACTACTACTTCTAATACTTTAAACAATAAAATAAAATTTTAAAAAATATATCTCTAGGGAGTCACAGTTGTTAAAAAATCAAAACCAAGTGAATTATGTAGTAGACATCTATTTCTTTTGCAGATATAGATATAATTGTAGAGAACATGAGCTTTGATGTCACAAAGATCTAGTTTTGAATATGAGCACTTTTAATTACTACATTGTGGTTATGGGACAAATTATTTTACCTCTCTTGGCCTATTTATAATATGAGAATAATAATTACTTACAGGATGGTTGTGAAGATTAAATGAGATATTGGTCACAGGCCTTACTAGATATTTTCCAAAAAAGAAATACAAATGGTCAATAGATACATAAAAAGGTGCTTAGCATCACTAATCATCAGGGAAATTCAAATCAAAGCCATGATAGATATCACTTTACACTTGTTAGGATGACTGTTATTAAAAAGACAAGAGATGCCCTAACCCAGTGGTCGGCAAACTCATTAGTCAACAGAGCCAAATATCAACAGTACGATTGAAATTTCTTTGAGAGCCAAATTTTTTAAACTTAAACTATATAGGTAGGTACATTGTTATTAACTTAATTAGGGTACTCCTAAGGCTTAGGAAGAGCCACACTCAAGGGGCCAAAGAGCCGCAGTTTTCCGACCATGGCCCTAACTGGTTTGGCTCAGTGGATAGAGCGTCAGTCTACAGACTCAAGGGTCCCAGGTTTGATTCCAGTCAAGGGCATGTATCTTAGTTGCGGGCACATCCTCAGTAGGGAGTGTGCAGGGAGCAGCTGATCGATGTTTCTCTCTCATTGATGTTTCTAACTCTCTATCTCTCTCCCTTCCTCTCTGTAAAAAATCAATAAAAAATATATATATTTTTTAAAAAAGAGATGACAAATGTTGATGAGGAAATGAAGAAAAGGGAACTCTTGTGCACTGTTGGTAGGAATGTAAATTGGTACAGCCTGCCATGGAGGTTCCACAAAAAAATTAAAAATATAACTACCATATTATCAAGCAATCTCACTCCTGGGCATATACCCAAAGAAAATCAAATTAGGATATTGAAGAGACTTATTTGCCCTCCCATATTTTTTGAAGCACTATCTATGTAGCCAAGATATGGAAATAACTTCTGTCAATAGATGAATCGATAAAGAAGATGTACTATATAACACACACACACACACAGGAATATTATTCAACCATAAAAAAGAAAAGGAGATCCTGCCATTTTCAACAACGTGGATAAATCTGGAGGGCATTACATTAAGTGAAATAAGCCAAAGAAAGACAGATATTGTATGATATCACTTATAAGTGGAATCTAAAACAACAACAACAACAACAAAAAGCCAAGTCTCATAGAAAAAAGAGAGAATAGTGGTTGCCAGGGACTCGGGAGGGCAAAACAGGGAGATGTAAGTCAAAGGCTAAAATTTTCAGTTATAAGAAGAATCAATTCTGAGAATCTAGTATATAGAATGCTGACTCTTCATTAATAATACCATATTGTATACTTGAAATTCCCTGAGAGTAGACATTAAGTATTCTCACCATACACACACAAAAAAGAAAGAAAAAAAACATTGAACAAGATCATGTTATAAAGCACTTAGCTTGTTGCATGGTACATAATAGAATTATTGACATGCCTAAGTGATGCTTACAGACACATCATTTTCATTGTGTCCGACCTTGGGATCTAGAGCACCACCTTCCAAAAGACCTTTCCGCAGCAATGGAACTGATCAATATTTGTGCTTTCCAACATGTGCCTATTGAATACATGAAATGTGGCTAGTGTGACTGAGAAGCTGAATTTTTAATTTAATTCTAATTAAATTTAAATGGCCACATATGGCTCATGGCTATCATATTGGGCTGTGTAGATCTAGAGCAGTGGTTCTCAACCTTGGCTGCACATTAGAATCACCTGGGAATCTTTTTAAAATCCTGATTTCTGGGCCTCATCCTCCATAACAAAGAAACAGAATTTCCGGAGGATGAGGCCCAGAAATCAGGATTTTAAAAAGATTCCCAGGTGATTCTAATGTGCAGCCAAGGTTGAGAACCACTGATCTAGAGAGTAAACATAAATATAACAAGTCGTTTTGTAAGATCATCAATACCATTGGGACCTGTGAACATAAAGCCATCAGTAGAATAAAATCAGAAGTATCAATGGTTCATAATCCCCAAAACTGACACGATATGGTATATGCTATAATCATAAAAAAATGTTATTTTGTCCAGGAGAAAGCAAGTAAATTGAAGTTATATACACAAACACATAAGCATACACACCATTACAGGAAATATTTTGGATTCATTTGTTTTAAATCAGATGAAAAGGATAATTATCTCAATTCTTCCTTTTGCTTTGGTTCCTTAGCTATTACTCTGAGGACATTGCACTTGTGGAGGAGTCAGGGTGGGCATTACTCATCAACATAGCAATTACTCCTGCTGGGCCCAGTGGGACCTCCCAATCCTCAGCTCAACCCTGCAACTCATTGATTGGTATGAGATAAAGCCCAAGTCCCACTCTGGATTTAGACACATTCTTCTAAGGGAGTACTTGGGTAATCTGGAAAGAAAAATATCAAGGTACCTAATAAAATGAAATATATTTAGAGTTACAGAATTTTAGAGCTATTGAAGACTTAAAGAGATGTCTTAATTTTCTTGGACTTGAGTTACTTGAATATACATAGATGTACCTTATTTGCAGTTTTTCTGCTGATTATCTCTCTTGATCCTCTGTCCACACTTTACCCAGTTCTGTGCCCTGGGAGGCTGACCTGTGGCCTTGCCCTGGGCTTCTTATAGGAATTGGCTAGTTGGAGGCATCAGCAGGAGATCTGGCTACCAGATAGAAATGAAATTGGGGTATTTCTTCTGCTGAATGGCTTCCTATGGGGACAATGCGGGAATACTGTGAGGTCACATCTGCCTCCTGCTAGGGACCCTCTCCTCACAATTCTCTCTCTCCTTAGGAACAGCTCCTCTCCATTTCCTGTCAGGTCCAGGGATAGTAAGGGGAGTATGGCTGCTGCTAGCCCAGATGCTGCACTGGTTCTTGTTTCCCCAAACCCTGGCCACTTCTCTGAAAAGAGTCTCTTTATCATAAGCTCTCCTCCTATTACACAATTTGAGTGCCATTCTTTTCTGCTGGGACTTCGTCTGACAGAGCTATGAAATAGTATCTGGATGCCCTCGCTCTGGGCCTTTCTTCTTAGAGGCAGTTGCTTACAGGGATAATTTAGGACATTGCTTTTTAAAGCAGTTGTTTAATCTCCCTGCCTTACCAGACACCAACTCAGACCCCTCTGGGGTGAGTCATTCTATTTGTGTGGGTGGGGTTAGTTAAACTCCCCAAAGTTTAAGATTGTCTTGATAATGGTAACGGAGAATTTTCTCAAAAGTCCAAGTGCACAGCCCCAGATAAAATAAACAACCAAAAAATTTAAAAAGCCCTGTGCATTCAGATGCCTTGGGCAGTGACCCACAGCTCAGCCCCTCCTTTCTGGGCAGGATGTGGTCAGAGTACCATACCCGGTTAAGAAATTTCCCTTTTGGGCCTCTTCATCCTGTAGTTTGGTGTGGATGAAATCAATCCCAATACCTAGAAATTGACAGAATTAGTAAAAATGTTTTAGAAGAATCAGGATGCACATTATTTTTCTTCTCCAAAAATGATAAAAAATGGCTCTTGGTGCAGGACTCCCTCTATTTGGGCATAGGCAGAGGACTGGCTTTCTATGGCAGCAGCAATGGCAAGTCACCTGGGCACTTGCCTGTCAGTATAATGCCTGTAAGAGTGCCAAATGCCTCCCTCCCCCAGACCCTGACATACCTTTGTTCCTAGAAGTTCTGTCACAATTCCAGAAATTCCCATTATTAGCATGATACCTTAAGGCAGGGGTCCTCAAACTTTTTAAACAGGGCACCAGTTCACTGTCCCTCAGATCGTTGGAGGGCCGGATAATAGTTTAAAAAAAAACTATGAACAAATTCCTATGCACACTGCACATATCTTATTTTGAAGTAAAAAAACAAAACGGGAACAAATACAATATTTGTATTTGCATGTGGCCCATGGGCCGTAGTTTGAGGACCCCTGCCTTAAGGGTATTACAGAGTGGTCCGTTTTACTGGGCTAAGGCATCACTTGTGGGCAAAGGACATTACATGTCAGCTGGTTGACATCTTGGCAGGATTAACCTATTACTACCTAGTTTCATGTGCAGGGAGAATGGAAAAATGGGAGTCCTACTTGGGAAGGAGATAAGCAAAGGTGTGAAGCTTCCGGAATCACTTGGGAACGGCAGGCCTGTTAGGGGCAGCACTGTTATAATGGTGACTACAGAAAGCACTGGATGCCTGAGTGTGTCTGGGTGTGATTAAATGAACTATGTCAAAACATGACAATACAAGCTATGTAGAGCGTTCGGGTCAAAGCTTAATCAATATATTTCTCTTCCTGTTCCATTCATAACACGGCTGAAAGTGATCCCAGATGGTAGTCACAGGCTACCTAAGGGTGTGTCTAATCTTGAAGAACAAAACCATTATGGTAAACCAGGAGCCAGACTGGCAATCATCTGTCAGGCTGACTCTGATTAATTGTTAGTGACCGAGGGAAGTGTGTTGATAAGGAATGTGAGGCAGCGTCTAGTCTCGGTGAATAAGAATGAAATTGTAGATTAGCAGTGGCTCATGGGATTAGATTTGGAGGTAGGAAGAGGGGACACATGTGCCACCTGTTTGTCAGGCCTTGTACGGGCCTTTTCTGCTTTAATCCATAATCAAAATGTAGTTTCTGAAGGCTCAAGGGGCCCTAGACTGGCTTGAGGAACCCCAAGTCATGCCCTCCTGGGAGTTGACTGTCACTGGATCAGTTTATAAGGAGTCTATATGCTTGAAACTGCTCACTTCTTCCTATGAGTAAGGTCTATAATTTGGATTAGATGACAGGTGGGGATTTAGACTGAGGTTTAATGGACCAAGAGGCTTGATTTCTAAAGTGAGTACTGATGAGGGGCACATTTTCTTATGCTTGCTTTCTCATTTCATACCTCTAAACTAGGCCAGGACTGGGAGAGGCCCTTGGGGTCGTCCTTGACCCCTCTCTTACCCTCATATTCTCCAGACAGTTTATCAGACAGAATATGCTGATATGACTGCTTCTCACCACCCCACTGCCACCGCACCATATTTCATTTGGTCTGCTGTCATAGATGCCTATCTGGCCCCCTGCAATCTGTGCTAAACACTTTTTAAAGAGGTAAATCAGGTTATATAATTCCCTGCTAAAAACCCTCCAGTGGCTTTCCAGCATACTTGGAGTACAATCAGAATGCCTCACCCTGGCCTCAGATATCCACACCATCTATGATTTGGTCCCTGCCTGTCTCTTAGGCCTCAACTCCTCCACTCTCTTCCTCTCTCAGCCACCCTGCCTCCCTTCTGTTCGTCCGTCTTGCCAAGTTCATTTCCACCTTGGCCCCTTTGCCAGTCGTTTTCCCCCTTAGATTTTCATGTGGCTCTCTCCCTCACACATCCAGGTCTCCTTCAAATGTTACCTTCTTCCTTGGCCCCTTTATTTAAAGTAACACCCTCTTCCCATGTTACTCCCTATTCTCTAACTTTTTTTTCATGGTCCTGCTCATTATTACTGGATAGTATGTGAAATAATTCTTCATTATGTGTAGATTTTCTCTCCTCTGCCCTAGAATGCAAGTCTTTGAGGGCAAGGACTTTTACCTATTTATTGTTTTAATATCTAGAAGAGTTCTTAGAACATAGTAGGTATTCAGAAAATATTTGTCAAATGGATGATGGCCTGTAGAAAATAAGGGGTCTTCTCTAGACTGTGGGATTGCATGTTAGGCCATGTGGAGGATCAAGACAGTGGTGCATGTGGACACGAGGTGGGAATCCATGGCAAGAAGTGTGGGGCCTCCCCTGGCCGTTGTGGTTCAGTGGTTAAAGCATCATTCGATTCTCAGTCAACGGCATGTGTCTGGGTTGTAAGTTCTATCCCTGACCCCAGACTGAGGCGCGGATGGGAAGCAGCCAATCGATGTGTCTCTTTCACATTGATGTTTCTCCCTCTCGCCCTCCCTCCCTTTCACTCTCTCTAAAAAAATCAATTGGGAAAAATATCCTCGAGTGAGGATTAACAAACAAACAAACAAACAAGAAGTGTGGGGCCTGAGGCCAGAACCAGCCAGCTGGTGGTAGGGCCGGTGCAGAAACCACAAAGCAAGGGAGCAGTGAGAAAGTACAGAGCTTCCAGGGAATTGTGAGTCAATGTTGGAATCCAAGTGAATGATCATGACAGGATCTGTGAGTTCCAAACACAAAGAAGTTAACACTGAGGCACTTTCTATCTCGGATGGAAAGCTTCCTAAATGCTTATGGCTGGAACAGGGGCCACCTCGTAAGGCCTGAGCAGGATCTGAAGTTGAGCTCAATTCAGATTCAGAGATGGTAACTGATTAAATCCATGGAAATTGGAGATCAAATTCTACCTGATTTGAAGCCATCGTTGATCAATCCATTTAATTCTGTGGAGCCTGGAGAGAGACCTATGTCTTCCAAAACCAACCCCCAGCTCACTGTAACCTACCCCCCTCTCAGATGCTCCTCCCAAAACACAACTCTGTAGGGGAGAGGTCATGATGCTGGCGGTCCCCCAGAGAACAATGAGTTCTATGGCCCACTCACTCCTCGTGTCGGGGAACTCCACTCAGCAGCAGGGGCCTCTGCGCTGGCTGGGAATCCCCATAGCAGCAGCAGCAGCAGCTGCCGTCTTTGTGGGGCTGAGCTGCCAGCTAGTACTTTTCAGATTTAGCACACAGCTTTGTGAGGAGGCAAAGCTGTGTTGCCTCTGATGAGGAATAAAACCAGTGATGCTGAAATATTTGGGAAATGGGAAAATTATTTCTAGAGGTTGGAAGCAAATGTCCAAACTGTGAGTGTGGCAGGAACTGACCTTTTTGTGCCCCCATCCTCAACTCCATTTGTACATTCCTTGTGTCTATAGGAAGAAGTACATTGCTATCTGTTTGTAACTCAGCTCATCATTTGAGGGTAAGAAGGAAAGAGGTTTGGCGTGGCTTTCAGAGGAAGTGAGGTGATGGTTCTTCTCTCTCAACCTACTAAGTAAACCACTCTGGCTTTCATGACTCAGAAACCACAGACCCCACAGCCAAAATGCATCTATTCATTCTTATCTACAAATATTGATTGTGAGCCTATTGTGTGACTAACACAGTGCTTGGGTTGAGGATGTAATGGTAAAATACTATTCACTGTCTCCTCAAGAGTAGACAATCCCATTCTACATGCGCTACCGGTATGGAGAGGTCCTTGTCCCCTCCTGTTGCTTGTGGGAGTGGAATTCTTGTGATATCCCGAGAAAAGAAATTTTCTGAGACTCACATGGGAGGATGAGATATTGTAGAAAGCTTTATTTCTGTGGAGTTGCATCTCAGAGGTCCCATTTCCCTTTGCCCCGCCAAGTAAGAAGTGTAGCTGTGGCTTCAGTAGGGCTAAAATACAAGTCAGTGTCCAGAGTTTCCTTTCCATGTTAGGGCATAGCCCAATCCAGCATCAGGCTAGCTGAGTTTGTGTTTCCCGTTACAGTTCATCAGTCCATTTTGTGTGGGGTGTGCAGGACCACATGGCTATGGAGGAAACACAGGCAAATGCAAGAAGCAGGAATGAGAGAGCCCCACAAGCCAGGAGCCAGGAGTCAAGAGAGAGAATTCCTTTGTTTAAAGGTTATGTATTCCCAAATTTTCATGGGTTTGCAGTGGCCACACCCAATCTGGCCAATGATCTCTGTTCCCAGGTGTGACTGACAGACACCTTCCCCAATCACCCCAACTTCACTGTGCATGCATCTGTCTCCCCTTTGTTGGACCCCTTCCTCCAATCATCTGTATCAGGGGAATGGGCAGATGGTTCCCTAGGGAGTGTGAAATTGCAGCTTCTTGGTGAAGCTGCCCAAATGACATGCCTATAATGTCTGACCTTCTCTTTGCTTCTTTTCTATTATTAATAACTAGCTGATTATAACAGTATCACATATCCAACATGGAGGGCAGCATAATCTAGCAGCAAGGAATGTAAGCTGAGTTTTGCTACCAGCTATATTATGTGATCTTGGACAAGATCTGAGTTTGTTTTCTCATGTATATTTCAAGGAAATTACCCATGTTATGGGATTTAATAAAGTAATGATTATCAAGTTTTTAGCCCATGTTTCAATAAATGTAAGCTATGACTCTGATTATGCTTTTATGGTAAGAGTTAGTAGAGAATTGTCTGGGGGCACATTTACATATTGAAATATCATACTTGTGGGCAAATCTACACTAATAAAAGAGAAAGGTACAAATTGATGGTACCTTCATGACACCCACCAGCCAATCAGGAGTGACTATGCAAATTAACCCAACAAAGATGGCGGGTTAACTTGCATACACAGGCGCTGAGCAGCTGGTGGCAGGGCGGGATGCTTGCATTGTCACCATGGCGACAACACAGGTGTTCCACACCACCCCAGCTGCTCCAGGCCTCTGGGCAGCGTGGGAAGGCAGAAAGGTGGCTCCAGGCCAGAACGAAGGCAGAAAGGTGGCTCTGGGTTGGAGCGAAGGCGGTGCCAGCAGCCAGGGGGAGGAAGGCCCATTCTTGCATGAACCTTCATGCATCGGGCCTCTAGTATATTTATATTCAGGGCCAAGCCCAGAGAAAAGTTGAGTAATTAGAGATACTGTTTTTCTGCTTCTTGGCACAGGACTGCATCCAACCAGAGTGGGCACCCCTTGCAGGGCTGCATCCAACCAGTGTGGGCACCTTTTGATAATTCAGGTGCCTACAGAAGAGTCTTGTTTCTTTTTTGCACATGGAGAAGGCAGTGCTCTTTTCTGTTTGCACAAAGGCACAGTCTAGAGGAAAAGCAGACTTGGTATAGGACACAGGGGCTTCCCAGTTTTGTTGGGGTAGATATTTTCCGAATCATTGAGAATAAGGTTGAAAACATGCTTATCTTGCCTGGGACAGACAGAAGTTGGAGAAGGATCCAATTTGTCTATGGTCCCCACCTCAGCTCCTTTTAGGCAGTCACCTGTTCGTTCAAAAGTCTCTAAATCTATAGCACGTGGACGCAAAGCAGGTCTCACTGACCACGAAGCACCCTCATGAAAACGACCTGGTAAATTCTTTTATAAATGTGTGGTCATTTTGTGATGACCTTGAATAGGAAAGCATGATTGATGGATATAAGATGAATTAGACCTTAACTGAGAAGGCAAACTGAGGTGTCAGCAGCTATTTGAGGCAAATCGTTCGAATTTGACTTACTCCATCTGGTGTGTTTACCTAGCATCTGCTTTGGATTAGGTATTATGCAGGCCAGAGCATAAGACAATCCTTAGGAAGCTAATATATCAGTGGTACTTAGAGACATAGCACATCTTCATATTTATTCCCTGGCTTAGGAGAATGATACTGATTACCTTCCCTCATTATATATTTCTCTGAGCATCAGAAAACAGCAAATGAAAAATGAGCCATTGAGTATAAAATAAAGATATTTATATTCTATGCCCCCATAGCTGCAACAAATCTTTTAAGAAACTTGTAATAATGTTGCCTCAAAGATGGTACTCATTTGATCAATACATTATAATTGATTCCTTCTCTTTATATAAACATACAGGTATAACTCAAAGTCAGGATGGTCCAGATTCTATAAAGTATCAGATTCATTCACTGGTCCATCTGTTGGGTACCCACGATGTGCTAGGTACTAAGAATAAAAGACTGAATAATAAATTGTTTCTTTTCTCATGGAAGTCAGACACTCAGATAATTACACTCCAATGTTTTAAGGACGGTAAGAGAAGGGAACCCTGGACACTGTGTGATGCCTAACTCAGCAGCTGGTGAGTGTGCGTGTTCAGGTCAGGGAGGGCCTCCTGGAGGAGTGGGTGTCTGAGCTGGCCTCAGAGGCTGAGTGGGGTCTTCAATAGGGAAAGGCATTCCAGGAAGCGGAGGCAGCCTGATTAAAGGTAGGGTAAATGGCATCTGTTGTCTTATTGTCCACTAATATGCCATTCTCCTTTTCCTGATAACCCCTTGGAGAACTTTGCCTTCATCTATTTGGAGCTGTCTAGATGGAGCTGTCAGTCAAGGGGCCCTGAGATCCAAGCTCAGGCAGCTGAGCCAGCCTTGCCTAGGAATTTGACTCTTCCGCCCAGGTGTTGCAAAGAAGGAAAATAGTTGTTGCAGAGCCTGAAAAGAATGATCATAATTCCTACTGCTGTTCATAAATCCAGACCTGTTCTGGTTCTCAGTGTGTTCACGCCTCATACCTTCGTTTCCCCTGCAATTCTGTGAGCTATCTCATATCTTCACAATAAAATCTTCTTTTATTTGTTATCCAGAATCAGTATCTACAGCTTGTGACAGGAAAACCCTAACTGTTGCCAGAAAAAAAAAATCAACAGTGGAAGCTATAATTACAAGTTTAGGAAGTTTACTCTCTATCTGCCTGAGCAACTTGAGAAAAATTTCCAAACCCTTCAGATATTAGAAATAAAAGAGAGATAAGGAAAAGGAAAAGAAAGAAGAGAGAGTTAAAAAGAGAGAGAGAGAGGAGAGAGGAGAGGACAGGAGAGGAGAGAGAGAGAGAGAGAGAGAGAGAGAGAGAGAGAGAGAGAACGAGAGAAGGAACTGCTGCTGGGGGTGGCTGGGTTTCCAGGGTGGATCCCACTGCATCATGTAACCTTCTGCCATTGGCCGGCCTCTGTCTCTCCTTCCACAGAAGAGCTGTTGCACAGCATGCAGAAGGAAAGAAATGGTTTGAGGCCGCTTCACACAGAACCCAGTAGGAATCCACCAGAGACTGCTCTGCCTCTGGAGACAGTTTACCTGGTTGGCCCTTAGGGCAGAAGTGTGCAGACAAAGAGCCTAGGATGTCAGATTTTGAGGCTGCTGCTGGCTGAGCTTCTTAGCTTCAAGCCCACAAGCTCAAGGTCTATTATTACAGTGGGAACAATTAAGAGCTTTGGCTTTTTCATTGTATTGTAATTATAGCAACAACTCTGGTACAAATTATGACTCACTTACTCTCTAATGCAGTTAGCATCTGGACTGCCACCAAGGAAACCCTTTTGAGGTTGCAGAGTGGTATCATTTGCTGCCCTCAGAAAGCTGGAGACTCCAGTTTATGAAGGAACAGGCTTTTCTCAGGGCAGGAATGCGGGGAGGGTGCCCCTCTTCATAGATGGGGCATCTCATTGCAAATACTTGGGCTCTGACACCCCCTGGAACGTTATTGCCAGCTACAAGGCTTTATTGTTATTTTTTTTAAATATGTTTTATTGATTTTTTACAGAGAGGAAGGGAGAGAGATAGAGAGTTAGAAACATCGATGAGAGAGAAACATCGATCAGCCGCCTCCTGCACATCTCCTACTGGGGATATGCCCGCAAGCCAGGTACATGCCCTTGACCAGAGTCGAACCTGGGACCCTTCAGTCCGCAGGCCAACGCTCTATCCACTAAGCCAAACCGGTTTCGGCTATTGTTATTTTTAATATTGTGTATATTGCTATTATCAGAATAAGCTGCAAAAGGGCCATGGCAGTTTAGTCTACAGGGAAGTACCTTATGAATTTATGTGAATTCTTTTCACTTAAATTTCTGCTTTCTTTTCCATTTCTCTGTTGGAGGCAGCCAAGGGTGGATTCCTTTGCTAGGTATATTGAATGTAGTGTCTAAAAGAAAGCAATCAAAATAGAGTAACAGCTCTCAGAAAATCTGGATTTTCTCTGTTCTGGTGAGTACTTACTCAAATACTCTCAAGTTGCCTCTAATAACAGGCACAACTCTTGCTAGTGACAAAAATCTGGGCTGGAACTGGCTTAAGTGCAATGGAGAGTTACTGTCTCTGGTCATTGAAAACTCAAGATGCTGATTTGGCTTAGACTTGATTTGGAGTTCAAGTCTCTCTCCGTTTGACTCTGCTTTTTCCTGTGCCAGGTTCTAGCTCATATCCCAGAAGCTCCAGGTTTATCCTATCACAAGGCCAAACCCATTAGAGAGCAAACATTTTGACCCAGATTGGACCAAACATTTTTGCCATATCCCTGAAATTCACCAGATTAGACCAATTTAAGTCACATGCCCACCCCTGAACAAATCCCTGTGACCAGGGAAGGGCCATGATCCCATTGGCTGAAGTACAAGGTAAGGGTGGAATCTTACGTCCTGGGGGACTGAGAGTCAAGGAGGATGGCTCACCACAAGCAAACCAGCAAACAAACCAACCAAAAAATCAGTACCTTTGAAGGAGAAAAGAGGAATAGTTGCTGGAGACAAAAATGTCAAATGCCAATTACACCTTTTTACAGTCTGGGGCACCTCGAAGTACAGTCTGAAGACCCTAAGGATGGCAGAGGGAATGGGACCTCTGTCCTGAGGTGCTGCCTTAATTTCTTCTTAACCCCAAAGAGTCTTAAATTCCTCTAAGTCCAGACATCCATGGAGGGGCAGCCGCAGCTGTAGCCCTGCTGTAAGGGTGTGAGGAAGAATGAACTAACATGTAATCCTGACAGAAGAGTTCTTCCAATTACTTGCAAACTTCCCCAGAGAATATAAAATAGAGTTCACAAATTTATTTTCTCTGAAGGAATTTATACAATCTAATGATTTTTAAATAGGCCCCTGAAAACAACTAACTTGACCCCCCATTGACCAATGATGTACTCAATGCCAAGGTTGGTACTAGATGTGTGGTTCATTATTTCCCACCACAGCCCACTGGAGAAAATGCCATCATCAACTTTCCAATCCAGATGAAGAAACTGCGGGTCAGAGAGGTTAAGTAAGTTTCTGGACCCAGCCAGGATTCAAGCTCCATCCTATTTGCCCTCAGAGCTCCCACCATTGGCCACTGTGCTCCATCCTCTCTCCCATTCTTTGTGAAGTTACGCAACTGGGAAAATCCATCTCCCTTCCATGAGAGAGCAACAGAAATGAGAAAATCTTCCCCCGGTGGTGTCAGGATGCATTTTTGTGCCCTTCAGTGGGAAAATAGTATTCAACACTTCTGGAGCATCAGTCGGATTTGGGCCATCGGGAGTGGAGGGAAGAATGCTTCAGAGTCTATTTGAAGTCTCATTTTGAGTGGAGAAGAACATGATTTCAGAGATCTGGTTCATGAACCAGTTTGTGGGCAAACTGCAATCAATGCCAGCGGGAGTGCTGGAGGTCGGCATTAGCAGACACCATGTGGCTCTCCACCTGCCTAGCAGCGACTCCCAAGCACTAACGAAATGATGCATCACGAAGCTACCCTGACTCACTACTGGAGTCTGTCCACAGCAGCCTCTGCCACCCCCGCTTCACAGAGACCACACTTACTAAGATCACTGAAGATCCTCTCCCTCCTAAACCCACATGGAAATTCCTCTCTGTGCCTCTTTCTGGGCTCCATGGGACTTGATCCAATGGGCCGCTTCTTAATGCTCAGTATCCTCTCCAAAAGCACTAGCATCACTGCTGGGCTGTCTTCTCTTCCAGGGCATTTCTAAGGTATTTGTGATCATTTCTAGGAGTTCCTAAGTGTCCCATCTGGGGTTGATGACTCTGTTAATGACATATCAGGACCCTGAGCAGTTCCACTTGCCCCTGTGTGTTCAATATGCAGGAATTCCACCATAGAGGCTCAATAGTAAATCTCGAGATTTTCACAAATGGTTTGACTTCTGCCTAATGGTCATCCAGCAACAGTGCTGGACACACAAATCTGCTTATGATCCTCTGTCCCATTGTGAACATGCTATAAAGCCATGTTTATATTTTGAACTTTGATGTGCAGATGTTTTGCCATCAATTGCAGGCAAGCACAGTCCATCTTCTCTCACTGAAATAGAATAAGGAACTAATTAAACAAGCATTGAAGGACTGAAAATATACCAAAGGGAATACTTGGCTACAGAAAGTAGCTAAGGAAATGGAGGGAAGAGGTTGGAGTGACTAAGGGCCTAGAAGCTTGCAGAAGGGGACACGTAGAGCTAAGATCAAAGCCATGTGGGGATTCTGGGAGTGTAGAAAAAGTTCTGGAAACTGGAACCAAAAACTACTGCTAAGATGAAGGCCATAGAATAGAGACAAAATAAAGAGAAAGCATACAGGAATGAGAATTCCCTTCTCCCTTCCCCTTGTGTTTCCTTCTGCCCCTGTGAGCGCACCTGAAAGGATCCAGCTGGCTAAAGGGAAACATGGTTTGCAGAGCCCCAACCCCAGCATTACAGAGTGGAGTGTGGAGGAGTGGATTGCAGCTGAGACACAAGCGCTTAATAAACACACACCTCTGACAAAGTTCCCTTCACCCCTCAAGCTCACTACCTTCCATAAGGAGCCCCTTTGCCCAGAATTTCCATTCCCCAACATGAAAAATCCAGATATCCACGTCCCTCATGAGCTCCTCCTGGGTTGACCAGAGAAGAAAGGAGGGTTGCACACCACTCCCCAGCCCTTCTTGCCAACATTTACAGTGACAGACAGGCTTCTCCTCCCGCTGTGCTCCTCTGCCGTGTAGGGTGTTCTGTGAATCTGGTGTACTGGGACTGACGGAAATGTCGTTTCTCAGCTATGTGCAAACTATACTTAATTTTCTTGATGAAAGCACTTACATTCCTTTGACAAGTTCCCATTCCCTCTTGGAAGAGAGGATCCTAAATTTTATCCAAACTGTGAAATCTGGTCAGATCCTGACAATTTTGAGTCACTCATGGTTTACAATGGTGCCATTTCAAGTAAATATTCACTCCAAATCAGGTATTTTTATACTTAGCCCTTGTCCAGTTCAAACACTGAATTCATGGTTTCTGTTCATTTCCATTGCAGGGAGGAGACGGGGGTGGGGGGTGGGGGGTGGGGGTGGGGGCGCGCGGGGCAGGAGTGCTCCCGCAGGTGAGTGTCCATGAGTGGGGAGGAAATCCATCAGCTGGGATGCAGTCAAGTCTTTTTCATCGAGGCCCAGCTACTGGTTTCCTGCTGGTCTGCTCTCGGGGCTGGTGACACCAGCTTCATGACAGGCGAGTCTCTTAGCTCGAGTGGTGCCAGCTGCTGCTTTCTCCTGGGGCGTGTTGGATGGTCATCAGTTGTTTGACTATCACACTAGCCTGAAAGTGTCAGAGTGCCATCGGGTGGTACTGTTTCTTTTTCCATACTCCCCGCCC
The DNA here is from genome assembly GCF_964212035.1 of Myotis nattereri. Classification (NCBI taxonomy): domain Eukaryota; kingdom Metazoa; phylum Chordata; class Mammalia; order Chiroptera; family Vespertilionidae; genus Myotis; species Myotis nattereri. Next base: position 25,286,163 of record NC_138088.1, read on the forward strand.
CCCCCCCCCCCCCCCCCCAACAATGGGAGTCTCTGGATCCTGGCTAACTGGCTACCTTTGCTCTGCCATCCTGTGTCAGTCTCGGGCATTTCACTCTTGGGCTCATTTTTCATTCTTCCCCTGCTACCCTGTTATCACAAGGGGCTGATCCTACAGGCTGTGTTACCCAGGTTCTCAGCTGGATTTTGTCCAGATTCAGCAAATGGGAGAGTTGTCAGAAGATTAGGAGTTGTAGGTGGCATTGCTGGCGACCACACATGCCCTCCAGCTCTTCCTGGACCGGTGCTTCATGGTTCCTAGTCCCTGAACTACCTTCATCCTTTGTCTGTCCATCTGAGAGCTAGGATTCATTCCTACTTTGCTAATTTCAGGTTGTCTCACCATCGCTTGTTTGATTCGTGGCTCCTTTATCACCTGTATAACCAATTTCTTGCCCTAAATTCCTTCTGTAATAAATACTTAAGTAGCTTCTGTTTTTCTGTTTCTGTAGGCCCAGTGTGGCCTAGATCAATGGGAACCTTAGGAATCCCTTCCACAGCCACTTTGGCTCTATGGAAATTGCAAGGGTGATCTTTGCTAGCTCACACTCACTGTGCTGCTGTGCCACCCAGGAAACACTAGATGAGTAACTGCTTCCAGTCACTATACCTAGAAAACCACCCAAATTCAGGGGAGAAATGTCCAGGAATTGCAACTTCCCATTCCACTGCCCGGTGTGCTGGGAGGAAGGATGAAGTGCTGGAAACTCCTCTACCTTCCCAGATGCTTTTATTTTCCAGGTGGAAGAGCTGCCAAACTAGTTCTGCCTTGTTCACACTTTGATGGGGATTAGGTGGATCTGACGTCTGTTTACAGTAACTCCCATAGCCTCTGCTTGGGCGTGGGTCAGGGGCTGACAGACTAGTGACCTGGGGGAGCACAAAGGAGCCTCAAAGAATATTTCAGACCTTATGTCACATACATACCTATGTAAGAGCTGCCCAGAGCCTATTCGATGTGGGGTAAATTCCATCATGCTAATGTGTTGGATCGCATTTAAATGAATATCAAAGGAAACCTTGTAGGGACAGAAGACATCACAGAAGGGAAGCTTGAATCTTGCAGGCATGTGGCTTGCAGAGAGAAAAGAAGTAAAATCTTTCCCTTGGTGGTATTGTGTTCTGGATAATCCTAACACCATCCTGGGAGTGACCTCCTTTCCCAGTGGCTGCACCCCCTTCACACTAACATATGCTTCCCTGAGAGTAAACAGCTCTCTATGGAGAGTCATTCTTTTCTATTTTCTTCTCATTTCTTGCCCCCTCACCCTTAATCACTAAAAGGTACATTGAAAAACAAAGTGGCTCCATGGAGTCTTCAAATAGAAAGTGATTCAGAGTCAAACAAAAACCCAAACTCCACTAAACTAAAACAAGCAAAGCCCATCAGTTCTGATTCTCTATGTTACCCTAGACACGATGGATTAAAACGGTGACACTCACACTCATCAAGCCCAGACCTTGCCACAATCCCTTTAGTTTTATTTTTATTGTCTGAAATTCCCCAACGATTCAATGTCACTTTTTCTCTTTGGGACCATTACTTTTCAGGCTTAGATAGAGATCAATAATCAGAGTCTGAAATTGGCATCTCTGGAGGAGAAATATGTTGTGCCGCAGGACATAGATTGGATGGCGCCCCGGTTAAGAAAATGGTGTGCTCTTTCATGATTGTGTTCATCGACAGTACTACAAGCATTATTTTATTCTGCTGAAAAGCGTCTGACAGTCTCTTGTAGTATCTTATCTATCACCACGTATTCTTTCCTCTCCTTTCATATTTGGTCTCTGGAGTGGAACTTTATTTAAAAGGCCCTGACATGAGAAAGAATGGGCAAGGCCAGGCCATTCTCCTTGGCACTGAGGAGAATGGCCAAATGGTCAAACACCCAGGTCAAGGACTTAGTCTAGTGCCTGTCCTCTCCTACCCCCAGAGTGTGGCTATCAAACTGACCAATCTCATTTGGGGCACTGTGTGGCAATGGGTATTTTGATCTTGCGTAGCCTTAGGCAAAGTTGGTCCTTCCCTGACTCCTGACTCAGGAGAAGATGGCCCTCAGGCTCACTCATCTGGGAAGAGGAATTAACTTTATTCATTTGTGTTTTCAGTAAATATTTGTTAAGTACCAATAGTGTGGCAGGTGCTATAAACACAGCAATAAAAAAAATGAGAAACTCCCCTGCCCTTACGGAAATTATATTCACGCGTGTGTAGACAATTTTAAAGTTAACCAGGGAATTATCTATTCACCTGTCTATTTATCTGTCAGATAGAGGTAAATAGTATGGAAAAAAGCAGGAAAGATTGTGCTAGAGTATGTGTGTGGGAGAAGAGTTGTCATTTTAAGCAGAGTGGCCAGAGAAAAACAAAAACCCAAACTCCACTAAACTAAAGCAAGGTGACATTTAATCAGAGACTTGAAGGCGCTGCATGAATAACCCATGCAGATATTTGGGGGAACAACAAATGCCAAGTCCTTGGCAGAAGCATTTTGAGGGACCAGCAAAGAGGCCAGGGTGACCCAAGCCAAATGATTGGAGAAAAGAGTGATAGAAGCTGAGGTCTGAGTGGTGATAGAGACCAGATTGTTAAGAGCAAAATCTCTTACTTGGGGTCTACTGGATATTGTTATTTATTGTAATAAAGGAGCTCATATATTAATATATCACAAATTTTAGCTTAATATTTTTCAATGCATTTCATACATTTTGTTCTTCTTTTAATCCCCTGTGTTTTATTTTGTACATTTAAAATATTATTCTTACAAAATAGAAACAAATTTCTAGATACAGAGAACAGACTGATGGTTGCCAGGTGGGAGGGCTGTTGGGGGATGGGTGAAAATGGGAAGGGATTAAGATGCACAAATTGCAAGTTATAAAAATAGTCACAGGGATGTAAAGGACAGCATAGGGAATATAATTAATACTATTGCAATAACTATGTAAGGTGTCAGATGGATACTAGACTTAATGGGGTGATAACTTTGTAAGTTATAAAAATGTCTAATCATTATGTTGTATACCTGAAACTAATATCAGCTGTAATTGAAATTTTTTTAATTAAAAAAATAAAGAGTAACAATAAGGTTTAAAAAAAATTTTTTTAAAAGTTATTCTGAGAAAGAATCTATAGACTTCAACAGTTTGCCAAAAAGATTCACATCACAAAGAAGATTAAGAATTCCTTATTAGGGCCTATAAGCCATGGCAGAACTTCAGCTTTTACTCTGAGTGAGATAATAAGCAATCACTCTGGTTGCCTTGTTGATTAAAGAGGGACAGGGTGGGAGCAGGGAGACCAGTTAAGAAGCTATGATGATAATTTAGGCAAGGGTGGTGGTGGCTTGAACTAGAGTAGTAGCAGTGGAGGTAGTAAGAAGAGGCCAAATCCTGAAGACATTGAAAAGGTAGAGACAACAGGATTATCTGATGGATTGGATAGGGGCTTAGAGGGAAAAGGAGTCAAGTGTGACATGAAATTGTTGGCCTGAGCCACTGGAAAGACGAAGTTGCTTTCCTCTGAGGTAGAGAAGTATGGGCAGGGGGGTGGGGGAGTGGGGGCGGGGAGGGGCAGTGAGGTATGGGAAAAATCAGTTTTAGTTTTTGGACACCTTATGTTTGAAATGACGATTACATATCCAAGTGGAAATGTTATACAGGCAGCTGGAGATATAAGTCTGGAAGTGTGGGGAGCAGTCTGGGCTGGAAATACATTGGGAAAGATTCACCTATGCCTGGTATGAAGGCTGTGTGACCAGATGAGATTGTTATCCTGAAGAGTGGTACACACAGAGAAGAGATGAGTTTTGATGGACGTGACTGGGGCAACCTAATGTTTAGGGTTTGTGAGGAGGAGAAGGAATCAGCCATGGAGAGCAGCCAGTGATTTAGGAGGAAACCAGGAGGGTTTAATGTCCCTGAACCCAAGGGAAGAAAGTGTTTCAAAGAAGAGGAGTGACACATGCTGCCTATAGGTCAAGTATGATGAGGCCTGAGAGTTGACTATGGATTTAGCAACTTGGAAGTCATTGGTGACCTAGTAGAGAGTTTTGGCCAAAGGACTGGGACAAAAATCCAATTGGAATAGATTCAAGAAAAAATAAGGAGGGAGAAATTGGAGGCAATGGGAACAGGAAATTCCTTTCAGAAATTTCCCTCAAAAGAAAATAGAAAATTTAGCTGGAGGCAAATATGAGGATCAAATGATTTTTTTTTTTTTTAAGATGGGGGATATGTCAGCTTATTTGAATGCTGATAGAAAATGGTTTTAAAAAGAGATCTTACAGATAATTCAGGTAAGATGGAGACCATTGTTGAAGCAATGTCCTTGAGTAGACAAGAAATGAGTAGTAACTAGTAAAAGAGCAGAGGCATTCACTTTAAACAGAGTCTGAAAGAATTTACCCATAGTAATAGGTAGGCGGGCAGAATAGATGAACAGAATTAGATTCGATCAGGATTGAGTTTTGTCATGTTTAAGGGAGGACAGAGCAAGAGAACTGAGGTAGGCCCAAAGGAATAATTGATTAACTATGGAATTTAAGTAAAGGAACGTGGCCATGAAAGTAATAGAACCTAGTGGATTGTAGGTTCTGATACAGTAGAACAGTTTCCAGAGTCATGGAAGCAGAGAACTGGAAAGATAGGAGGTGGGGGACCGAGAGTAGGATGATTAAAACAGAGATTATAGAGGAGATGTGGTGACTGGTAAGTAATAGGTTAAAGTGTGACCATGAGAAAGAGGAGCAGAGTTATAGTGGAGAGTAGGATCATCAGAGGGAAGGCAGTCAAGGAACCTAGAGGCCAGCTTCCTGGAAGGATCATCTACTTGGATACTGAAATCACTAAGAATTAAGTCAGGAGTAACGTTGACAATGATAGTAATTAAGCCTGGAGATTAAATCTTCAAGACATATGAACAAGTAGAAGAGTATGCGGTATAGTCCAAGAGCATAAGATTTAAAGTTGTGGGCTGGGCTAGTGATCTTCTGTCTGCCAGGGTCAAGGCAATGACAATGATCTTTAACACAAATTCTTCTCAACTCCTTCTCTGGAAACTTAGTTCATTAAGTAGGTAGATGGAGGAGGCAGATAATTACCCTTGTCTCTTTTTATTTCAGGTAGATGTTACAGTTTTTGTCTTTCTTTTGGTGGTTCACATTTTTCCATCATTCATTAGGGCGGCAGACACTATTGTGAGTAAAGGTTAGGGTTGACCTAACTTTCATCCATAGCTCCCTTTTGCCTACTCATCGTCTAGCTAGTGGTGGTTATGTGACACCATTCTGGCCAGTGAACATAAGGAGAAGTAATTGAGTGAGGTTTCTAAGAAAGGTTTTCTTTTCCTGAGAAAAAGAGACAGATGCAGTAGTCATTTCCCTTTAACCATTTGTTCTTCCTACTTTTTTCCTTTCTCCAAAGCAGATGGGCAGCCTCAAGGTGCCACAATCATGTTGAAACCATGAGTGACAAGTATGAAGCACCAAGTACGTCCGTACACTCAAGGAGGCAGAATAGAAAGATAGTAAGAGTCTAGATCCAGTCCTCAATGTCTACCTCTGTAATTCTTGTCACGTGAGACAAATAAATCCCTCTTCCTTGATGCCAGCACATTGTTTTGGATTTTTGTTACTTGTAACTTTTTGCTACTCTAACTCGCATAGCTACTTTCTCATGAAAATAGAAATGCTAGTCAGTTGGATTTAAGAGGTAATTTCACAGACTTATTTGTGAGTAAGCTTATTGTGATACATCTGCCAACCAAAACAGTTTACTCAACTTTACTTCTTCTTTTTTATAAATATGTTTCTATTGATTTCAGAAAGAGGAAGGGAGAGGGAAAGAGAGAAACATCAATGATGAGAGATAATCATCCATCCTCTGCCTCCTGCATGCCCCTTACTGGGGATTGAGCCCAAAACCCAGGCATTTGCACTGACAAAATGGAACCATGACCTCCTGGAATCCAACCAACCACTGAGCCACAATGGCCAGGCTCTCACCTTTACTTTTTAAGTTACTGCCTTATTCTCATCACTTTGCTGTCCTGTTTCTTGTATGAGTAACCCACTCATGCTTTCTCCATGCCTTGACCTTCCACCATGTGTCAGACCCCTAGAGTTCATTTCTACATAACTGCTGTGGCAACTGTCATAACTAAGATTACTAATGACTCTGCAGCATCTTTTTTGGTCTTTATCCCTCTTGAAACCTTTGTAGGGATGGCTCAATTGGCCATTTGCTCCTTCTCTTCCTCCATGGGCTTCTGCAATACTAATCTTTCCTAGTAGAAGTTCTCAAGTTCTGAATTATTGTCTTGATCCTTTTCAAAACTTCTTGTCATCTTCATAACTTCCACTATTTTTTCTCCAGTGTATTCCCCTTGATCCTCTCCCTTCTAGTCTCATAACCCACCCCCATACTGTCTTCTTTTCTTTCACACTCCACGTTTCCCCAGGATGATTCTATACACTACTAGGTCTCTACCAAGAGGTCAGTAATTTATAAATTCATGGTTTTATTCCAGACCTTTCACTAGAGTTTTAGATTTCTATTTTTAACTGTTTCCAGAACACCTTTCTTCAAACATTCCATTATCAAAACTGGATCTAATCACCCTTTCCAGAAATCCTAGCTATTGTTTCCTATTTTGTTGCTTCTATCACCACCATTCATCCAAGTGCCCAAGCAATGAACTTTGAAAGCAACTTCAACTCTACTTTTTCTTTCCAGCATTTTTTACATCCAATTGGTGAATAGCCCTATTAATGGTGCCTTGGAAATATTTCTCAACTAACTCCCCTCCCCTCCCCTCCCCTCCCCTCCCCTCTCCACTCCTCCATCCTCATCACTTCTGCCTCTGTTCAAAACCTTCCTTTCCTGTATTCTCCCTCTTGGCTCACTTCCAGTGGAGAAAGGTTCTCTTTAGGTTTTCCCCATCCTTATGAAGAGCTTCTCCCAACTTTCATAAGAGATATCAGTCTTTCTCTACCTTGGTCATCTACTGAGACAAAAAGACCCCGTAATCAATGGCAGCACAGAGTAGCTTCTGGCTCTTGTTAGTTGTGCCCTTTCTATCTTTGGACCATGTAGTTTTTACCAAGAGCTCAGCCTATAAATGCATTATGAAGAAAGGATGGCTTAAGGTATACCTCCAGGTCAAATTTAACCCAGTATCAAACCAGACCTGCAGAGAGCTAGCTAAAAAAAGATTATCAAGGGTTTTTTTGATGACTTCACGGAACCCTTCTTTCATTCAGGAGACATTCCTGTCTCATGTCAAGAAGAGTGAGTTGTGGCGCTCTCCGTCCTGGGAGCATGCCCACCCTTTTCTTTTCCTTTCCTCCTCCCTCTCCCCCTCATACTCTCAGGCATGTTCCACTAGCTTCCTCACTCCCAAACTCCAAGGGCCCTTCCTTTACCTCTATAATTTGTTTTTAAAGCCCATATCTCCTAAACATTACTTTTTCTACTTCTGTAATTTACCAAATAAAATGTTCTCTTAAAAAGAAAAAGAAGAGTGAGTTGTACTTCTCTTTTGTAATTGGTAACAAATATGGAGAGCATTTATTTTTAACTCTTGACTTGTGGCTTCATCTCAAATGCAGTCTTTTTCTCTTGTTTTTTGTTCTTCTTTGGTTCTACATTTATTTTATGCCACTTTATATTTTATGTATCCTTGGATGCTACCTTCAGTTTTCTCTGGAATGAACTGGAAAACAAACATATCAATCACCAGGTTCTCATTCCCTCTTTCCCTGCCTTTTTTGCTCACCTCATATCTCTTCTTCTATAGATCCATTAATTATAAATCACATCATTCTCCTATTTAGGAAGCACTTAGTAGTTCCCTTCCTTGCTCTTTAACAAGGCCCCTCAAAATCCTGTCACTATTGTTTTTCCCTAGCCTTGGCCCCTGTGCCTTCTCCATACACTCTTTTCCAGCTATGCCAAGCCACTCACTTGGAAATACGTGTTTTCATACTTCTGAACTGGTAAAGGTAAATATAGTTCTTTTTTTCCTGTAAATGTTTTTTCTTTATTGATTAAGGTATTACATATGTGTCCTTACCCCCCCCTCATTGTCCCCCCCCACACTAAATATAGTTCTTTATGTGTATATGCTATCCCTGTTACTCATATTCATTACTCCCAGTCATTTTTCAAGACCCACATCAAAAGTAACCGTCTCTGTGGTACCTTTTGGATTCCCTCTAAGAGAGCCTTTCTTTTCTGTAATTGCTCCCATAATATTTTCCAGATTCTGGTGCTAATAGTAATGATCACAGTACATTTTATCGATGTGTTCCTTTATATATATCTTAACTAATTTTTAAAATTCATCTTTGCACACTTTGGTCTAGGCATAGCATAAGCACTTAAGGGTTTATTTTGATTGTGTAAGTGAACATTACAGTGTGTTCTTGGTGGACATCTGTGGCTGACATTTCACCACCTCGTGATACTATGGTCACCTGACTTTGGATTTGTGGGTTTTACTTAGTTACAACAATATTTTGCTTTTTTTAAAAAAAAGTCTTGATTCTAATAATAGACTTTTTTGAGTCATAATAGTCATCTCTAGGTCATAACTAGAAGACAGCATACTAATGGCTTATAGTATCTTTTGGGGTCCTACCATTTTATCTTTAAAAATATCATTCAGTCAGTTTATATCAAGATCTCATTGACTAGGGGGTTAATAAGAAATTAGTGGTGTCTAAGCTTGTTGAATTAAAATTTGAACAAAGGGTATTATTAGGGATGCCATGTAGACAGCTGCATGATGAAGCATTATGAACGGAGAGGTTTTTGGAAAAATAGATTTGCTATGTTTTATTAACTGATTCTCAGACATATATCTTCGCATCTATTTGCCAGCAATTTGCTAATCATTTTATGTGTCTATAGCTTATTCCCTCCACTAGATTGAAAGCAATTTGAGACTAGGGTTCATTATCTACGACAGATCACCAGCTGAGCATACCCATGGCAAAGTATCACCCGCCTTAGCCCTTTCGAACATGTGCATAACGTAGGAGGGGTTCTTACAGCAGCATGGGAACACAGTCTAGTGTAAGCTGCTCTGAAAGTGGAACATCATCCCTCTTCTTCCTCCTGCCATAGGACTCAGTTGAGTTCTGTTTTGTTTTGTTTTCTCCATATTTGGCTCTGTGAGAAGTCATCTGACCTTGGGGCCTATGCAGGGAGTAATGGGCACATGAGCTCTTGAGGGTTCTTGTCCAAAATACAATGAAAAATAACAACTGACTGATAGACTTTTGTCAAGGTAGGCCTACTAGCCAGCTCTGAAAATACACCCAAGAAATGAAACATTCCCAGAAGGCTCAGGATGAGAATTTTCCTGACCCTGGGCCAAAGCAGTGACTGCATCCATGCAAAAGGATCTCCTGGAGACAAAAACCAGGTAATATTAAACATACATTTTCTGTTAGGAGTTAGTAGTGCACACTTTTAAAACGAAGAGCTGACCTAGAAAGTGAGGGTGTGCTTTTAGGAAAGTTTATCTTGGTAGCCTTTCATTGCCATTTAGCCCTAGTCTCACAATGCTTGTTAGAGATTAAGCATCCTCCCTGTATCTATTATATCAGAAAAAAAAGAATAAAATACATAAATAAACAAAATCAATCTGCTAGTGCTGCAAGAAACGGTAATTAAGACAAGGCGATGAAATTGACTTCTTTGTGTGTTAAAAAAATAAAACCAACCAACCAAAAAAAATATTAATGTTATTAGGCCAGTTTGAATCCTAAAAGGATCAAATAGTAGTTGAGTGATTCTAGTTATGAAATGAAGAGCATTTAGCAAATATAGTTTCTTCACTGGTACTAGGTTATAGGCATCCATAGAAGCCATGTTGCTTAAAGTCTCTGATGTATATTTTTTTGCATTTGATTTTTTTTTTTTTTTTTTTAGCATCAATAGAATAGGGGTGGGCAGGGTAAAAATAGTCTCACACTCAAAAGTCTATCAGTCAGTTGTTATTTTTCGGTAATTTGCATAACATTGTTAGAACATGGTGTCTCTTGGACCTTTATGAACTCAACAACTGAGCTAAAGGGAGCACGATACAAATGAGGTGTTTTTGTGGGGATCATTCAGCCTTAGCTGGCATAATGCACATACAAGGCATACTTGAAAAAGTAACTTGGGGGGCCCTGGCCGGTTTGGCTCGGTGGATAGAGCATCAGCCTGCGAACTGAAGGGTCCCAGGTTTGACTCCAGTCAAGGGCATGTACCTTGGTTGCGGGCACATCCCCAGTAGGAGATGTGCAGGAGGCAGCTGATCGATGTTTCTCTCTCATCGATGTTTCTAACTCTATCTCTCTCCCTTCCTCTCTGTAAAAAATCAATAAGATATATTTTTTTTAAAAAGTAACTTGGGGAGCCCGTATTGTATATGTCAAGTAGTTGCTTCTCTGTTTAATAACCTTTTAGACAAGGCTAAGTTGTTAGAGAAGAAGCTTCCAATGCTTCGCTGTAAGGTGTCGATAACATTGAGCCCATAGGACAGAACTCAAAGTGACGGAAAGATTTCATCACTATGAGTAGCTAGAGTTCCTAATAAATGGTAAGTGATAGCATGACAATTTCCAGTTCTCCTTGTGGTATCTGCCTGCGGTAGGACAGTGGCAAAAGGAATTGGATGGATTAGTGAAACATTTTGAGGTTCCCTGATCTTTCTTTCCTGTGTTTTTGAATGAAGTGCAACTACATTTCTTACAATAAGCATAGAGGTATGGGTGCTGCCCATATTCAGGAGTAAGCTAGTCTTCTTTGTGTAAAGTACCAAGAATCTTAGAGAAAGGTTAAATATTACAAATTTAAATTTTCAAAAGAAAGCACTTTTGATGTGTTTTCAAACAAGGTAATTATTCTAATAATAATAATAATAATAATAATAATAATAATAATACATAACCAAATGCCTCACTTTTAAATAATGATTTGAAATATCTTTTGCCATTCTTAATGCTTTTACTTTCTTTAGTCAGCTGGTACAGAATAATACTGAAGGTAGCAAAATTCACTCAGACATAGGACCTTTGAAATGCCTTAACAATGCCTCAGAGGACTCCCAACTCCATATGTGATTCATGGTCAAGTTCACTAGTAGTTGTGTACAGAATGCCGACAAGCCAAGAGTGAGTGCTACGTAGCATTTCACAGAGAGAGAGAGAGTTGGCCATCCTCACATGTCTATCTCTCTCTATAAACTTTTCTCTAACTCAAACCCCAAAATGCCAATCTGGTTCTAATTTTATTAAAATTTTGTCAAAGCTGTTCCTGGACTGGAAAGTTGCCTGCTGAATTTTAGCCCAAGGCAGATTTTAATGGCCAAGTTCTACAGGCATCAAAGGGAGGAGGAGTTAGCATAAGGGTGCTGTCTCTTCCCAAATGTGACAGGCTGCTCTCATGCAAAAGCTCCATAGAAGCATCACAAGTTAGGAGAGACTGGGACACTCTGACAGGCAGCCTGGAGTTTAATCACTTCTCTCCTGTCCCTGATGCCACCTCGGCACAGGCATTTCATGCCTCAAGTTTTCGAATTCTCAAGCTGATCAAAGAATTTAGAAATCAGAGCTAATTTCACCTACGCACGTTCCTTCATCACGAGTTGTGCCTTTCATGTATTAATTTACCTCTTCTGAACTTGGATTTAGCTTTGATTGTTCCCTCATCATTCATTTTCCTGTTTCTCTTCTCCCTGAATGAGACCCATGAAGACAAAGGAAAGGGGATTGAGATGTCTGAATTGCCTCGATGAATTCTGAGTTATTGTGAAGACATTTGAGCTTTTCCCTAAAAATTTTTAATGAGAAAACAATGCACAGACAGGCCATGGCCCAAGGTACATCTTCCCATTGTCCTTATCCTGCAATGGGCATAATTTTAGTTAAGACAAGTTAAAGAGAGGGGAAGAGGACATGATTACTTTAGTGAATTTTCTGCTAAGGAATGCTACTGGATCATTTATGCTAAAGGGCACCTCCTTCCTGATGGGGTGGCTCAGAAGTAAGTAATTCCCAGCCTCTAATATTGATTAAAATCCACACATTGGTTCAGGGACAGTCACGTAAGGCACAGCTTCCAGATGGGTTAACAGCTTTGCTCTGCTTAACTTCCCCGAGCTCAAGGAAGCCAGAGAAAGGAGACTTGCTAGAAGGCGGGGCTACCCAGGTTCTACGTGATAATTTTTGGTCCCTGTTTATGTGTGTATTTGGGTAGGGAGGTAAGGGGAGAGAAAGAGGCTAAAGGAAACATATCTTCATGATTCAGGCAATAAGCTGATCTATTTGGACAAAAGTCATACAGTGTAAAACCCATTACAGACACATCAACATCCTTTCCCTCCCTCCATCCACACCGACCAGCGATAGGTGCATGTATGCTGGGGCACCTGCAGGGAAAATGACAGTACAAGTTGGTGATAAACATTTCCTTCCTCTATGGCATTGACTCCTGACATCTTCACTGCCTTTGTCTACAGCAAGGGTGGGCTTAATGGCTCGTCCCTGGATCCTTGCCAGGAGTCCTGTTACTCAGCTACCACCATCCTAGACTAAGTTCCTCCCAGACCAACTGAATCAGAACCATGGGATATGGGACCTGCATGTCTGTTGTTAGCAGCTCCCTGGGTGATTCTAACTTACAACCAGGGCTGAGAACCAAAGAACCACAACCTTATACAATCCTATACACCCCATGGATGTGGAATGAAAGCAAGGTTGCTGAATAAAAAAGCAAGGTTAACACTGTTTTCCCCACCGGTTCAGACAGCTATCTACTCAGACATTTACTATGAGCTAATCATGTCTAGGTCCTGGGTTAGGTGAGTACAGCGAATGTAATTCTCACATTTTAATGTGCACGAGATTTACCTGGAACCTTGTTAAAGGTTATGTCTATGTCACTAGCTCTGGGTGAGGCTGAGGTTCATGCTCTGCAAGCTCCCAGAAGACACTGGGGCTGCTGGCCTGGGACCACACCTTGAGTTGGGGAACGGAGAAGGCTCTTTTTCTCTTTCCTGCACCAATGTCTTGTGCTTCCTTCAGGGCTGACACACAGCCCATTTGCACAGAGATGCTTGCTCCCCCATGTGGGCCCCCTCCCTTCTGCTACCCCACCTTCCTGTGCCTCTCATGTTCTGTCCCCTTCTTCCCACCAAAATCTAGTCTCTGAAGAGAATCAACATGTAAGTGCGTTTTATAAGGACAGTGATAGCAGTCTTGCTTTAGCTATGCAGCTCTGCTCCCTCCTACTCTTCTCCCCCACATCCCTTTTTGACTCGGTTATCAACACGTAAGCTAAGGTTTTAATGAAAGTATTGCTGGCATGCATGAGAGACAGGTTTTTAGGCAGTGGGGGCAGTGCAAGAGGGTCAATACCTTGACAGAGCCTCTAAGATCACACCCTACAGCAAGAATCAATGACATTGTATCAGTGTCTCACAGCTGCTTCGTGTGCTGACACCTTATCTTTCTCACTGTAGCAAAATTATGACCTTAGCGAAGCCATACTTCTTCCTTGGCACCTGCTATCATAACAGCTAATATTTACAGAGTGTTTTTTTTTTTTTTACAAAGCATATTTATTATAGGGAATTTGAATAAACCCTAAAAGTAGCACCTTGTGTGCTCATTAGCCCAACAAACATCAGTCTGAGGCTGGTCCTGCTCCATTCACACCTCTGTCTACCCTAGACAATACATTACTGAAAGCTTTGTATGTGAGCCAGGCATTATTATTCAAGTGGCTACGTATGTATTAGCTCATTTAATCCTTACCATGCCCCTATTAGGGAGTCTCCGTTATTATCATTATTATACAGATGAGGAAACAGAGGCACAGAAAGATAAAGTGACCTGCCAAACTCACACAGTTGGGAAGCGATGGAGTTGGTTCTTGAATTCCGGGCAGTCTGTCTCTGGAGACAATGCTCTAAACCCTTGGACTATACTGCTCAGCTGATTAAGGTTTGGGAACTTGAACTTTCTTTTCCGTGCACCAGTGCCTCTGCTCCCCATGAAAGGTCTAGAAGTGGTGATAGTTTAGCTCCAGTGTGTGCCCAATGTTAGCAGTCCATCTACAACACTGTTCCTTGGGGAAAATGAGGGTATTTCCCACCCCCCCTTTTTTTCAGGGCCATTCATAGTGAGCCTCAGGTCCCAGGGTGATCAAGCTTCATGGCTTTGTGCCCTTTTACCCCCCATGCTCCTCTTCTGTATTCATTTGTCCTTTGGCTGGAGCACTTTCTGTGTACTTCTTTAGAAGGTCATCTCTGGGTGCTAACACGTCTGAGGCTTGAATGGCTGAAGGTACTCTTTAAATTTTCTCTCTCTGAAAAAGCAGTTTTCCTTTTAGTAGTTTCTATGTGTTCTTGAGGTTCTGAAATTTCGCTATGAAGTCTATACTAGTATATTGAACTTCAAAAAAAATTCTGTTCAATGCTTGGACACTTAATGCTTCTGATGGTGGCACTCATTCAATCTGACGATGCTTATCTTTCTTTGGTTCTGAAAGGTTCTTGGCGATAAACTCTTTAAACATTACCTTCCTTCCATTCTTTCCACTTTCGTCTTAAAACAATAAACTTCCAATTACCACCCTGCAGCTGGGTTCTTCTTGTCATTTATTTTACTTCTACCTATTCTCTCTACACCATTTTGTGTTGTTATTATTTTTACTTTAAATGACTTAAAGTATTTAAAGTAAATTCATACATATATGCACATATATGAAAAAATAAAAAAAATGTTTGATATACTAACATATTTTCACTTTCTGGAATTCTTCACTCCTTCCTGCAGAGCTAGGTTTTTATCTGATACAATTTCTCTTCAGCCTACAGAATTTCTCTTTGCATTTCAGTTAGTTCAGGTCTGCTGGAGACAAATTCTTTCAGCTTTGTCTGTCTAAAAATGTCTTTATTTCACTTTCATTTTGAAGGACATATTCATTGGATACAGAATTTGGAACTGGCAGGGATTTTTTTTCCTTCTTTCAGCACTTAAAGATGTCGTGCCAGTGTCATTTGGGCACTATTTCTGATGAGAAGTTAGTTGTCATTTTTACTGTTGTTTCCTGGTATGAAATATGTCCTCTCTCTTATCCCATCAAGCCCACATTTGCTTTCAACATTTCCTTTTTGTTTGTATTCAGCAATTTAACTATAATACACTAAATGTGGATTCCTCTGTTTTTAGTTTGTTTGGAGTTTGCTGATCTTGTGTATATGGGTTGATATCTTTCAATATATTTGGAAAAGTTTCAGCCATTATCTCTTCAAATATTTCTTCTGCCCTTTTCTTCCTTCTCAAACCCCAATTAGTATGTGTGTGTATTATATGTGTTGTGGATATTTCCACCCAGACTATATCATTTGTCTTTCAATCTTATTTATAGTGTCTTTTTCCATTCTGTGCACAAATTTGAATATCTTATACAGATGTCACTGGATATGAATATTATAACACTGTACTGCTCTTTTTTTGCAATGCAGGCTTGTGAGTATCTAACATGTAAAACTGGGTAGCAAACATATGCCATTGTCAATTTTAAAATAGTTTAATAGCCCATTGAGATATGAACACATAATGTGCCATGTTGTGATGACATACTGAAGGTAGTTTTAGTTCTGGCCTTTTTTTGTTTTGTTTTGTTTTTATAATACTAGAGGCCTGGTGCACAAGATTTGTGCACTGGGGGTAGGGGGAGTCTCTCAGCCCAGCCTGCGCACTCTTGCAGTCCCGGACCCCTTAGGGGATGTCCACCTGCTAGCTTAGGCCCGATCCCTCTGGGGAGATGGGGTCTAAGCTGGCAGCCAGACAAACCTCTCACAGTCCAGGGCTCTTGCAGTCCGGGACCCCTCGTTCCTTACCACCTGCCTGCAGAGGAGGCGGGAGAGGCTCCCACCACTGCCGCTGTGCTCACCAGCCGTGAGCCTGGCTTCTGCCTGAGCAGCACTCCCCCTGTGGGAAGTTGAGTATCTTCCCCTGATGGTCAGTGCGTGTCATAGCGACTGGTCATTCCACTGTTAGGTCGATTTGCATATTAGGGTTTTATTATATAGATTACTGAAAGTACTTATTCATTTATATATTGGAGTTCAGTTTAAGATTTTGTTTCAAAAACATTCTCTTTCTAACATTGTTGAAAAAACACCGGTTTAGATGATACTTTGAGGGTCAGGTTTTGACGATCATATTTATGTGAAAATCTGTTTTGACTGTTGTTTGGACTTGTGCTAGGTTTTGTTTTGTTTGAATTGAAGGAGCACGCTTCGGCTGCCACCTCTCTGTGATAAGATCCCAGTCCAGTATTCCCAGTGGCTCTGAATCCTAGGCCATTTCTCTGTCCTGACAAAGCTGGTCTGGACTCCTGAGGAAGGTTTTCTTTACTGTCCTGATGGGGTAGAGAACTCCAAATACAGG
Organism: Myotis nattereri; assembly: GCF_964212035.1. Classification (NCBI taxonomy): domain Eukaryota; kingdom Metazoa; phylum Chordata; class Mammalia; order Chiroptera; family Vespertilionidae; genus Myotis; species Myotis nattereri. The sequence continues at coordinate 25,302,658 of NC_138088.1, forward strand.
AGAGGGCTCGTGAGATTGACTGTTTTAAAAAAATGTTGAAATTAAAAAAAAAAATCTAACTGATATTAAAAAGGCTATATAAAGCAGACAATTTCCTAAATTTTAGTAAACATACCAATGAGCATTTATTGAATGCTCTTACTAAATTGAAATAAAATGGTTTTTTTAGTTGTGTTGGGTACCTAAGTTACTTTCTGTACTCTTTGATTTGGGATCTTATTATTTAGATAAATTTATCTATGGAAATAGCACCTGGCTTTGAATTTCTCCAGTTTTTCCTTTCCCTAAAGATCAGAGTCAGAATTAACTATGGTATGAATAAAGCATAAGCTCCAGGGTCCTTCACCTCCATGGTCCCTAAGAGAGCTGAGGTTTTGGGAGTTGAAAAGTGTTCTGGTGGGAGAGGAGTCAGGTTGCAATCAGAAAGCACTTCCATTTAAGCATTTCTGGTAAATTACCTAGAGAAAAAGGATCTAATCTATAAAGATTTAGTGTGTGACTTATTTTCTCTTTCTAAATTGAAATTCATATCTGTCTCTAATTTTATAATTTAAAAATATATATTCTTTTTACAACAAATGCTCTCTAATTGTGTAAGCCTCAGAGGCTCCACATAGACTCTTCTCCACCCCTGGTATAGATGGTTCTTTTTTTTTATATTCTGCATTTTTCTGGTTATAGAAATACTAGAGGCCCGGTGCATGACATTCATGCATTGGGGGTGGAGGGGGTGTGTGTGTCCCTCAGCCCAGCCTGTGCCCTCTCACAGTCCTTAGCACTGCCATGGAGGAGGGAGAGGCTCCTGCCATCACTGCTGTGCTCGCCAACCATGAGCCTGGCTTCTGGCTGAGCAGCACTCCCCCTGTGGGAGCACACTGACCACCAGGGGCAGCTCCTGTGTTGAGCATCTACCCCTGGTGGTCAGTGCACTTCATAGCAACCGGTTGTTGCGCTGTTTGGTCAGTTTGCATATTAGCCTTTTATTATATAGGATAGCAGGGTATATATTAGTATTCTGTGTGGCACTATTATATGAATTTAAATGTAACCAGTATCCTTCCCTGGCCAGTGTAGCTCAGTTGTTAGAGTCTCGGCCTGGCACCAAAGGATCTTGGTCAAGGGTATGTACCTGGGTTTTGGTCTCATTCCCCCTGAGGCAACAAATTGATGTGTCTCTCTAACATTGATATTTCTCCTCCTTTTCTCCCCCCTCTTTCCCCCCCTCCTTCTCTTCCTTCCACTCTCTCTAGAAATCAATGAAAAAATATCTTTGGGTGAGGATTAAAACAAAGTTAATCAGTATCGTACATGGTGCCATTTTATGAATTTAAAAAGGCATTCTCTCTGAACAGAGGTAGTGCATGGGTGCATGACTTAGAGTACCCCATGAGCTTGGGTACAGCCTACACAATGGCAACCCTGAGGTCAACATAAGGACTTAGAAAATGCAGAGATTTATAATCACCCCCCAAAATAACATTTTGATGTACAACGTTTTTATACATACATATATACGCACAATTGTTATCATGTTGCATATCACAGAGCACTATATGTTAAGTCTGTTCCTATGTAGGGAAATACTCTTTGAAACACCGTTTATAATTGGTTGCATAATAGTCCATCAAAGGGCTAGTCCTTAATTTATTTTACATTTTTCTACTTTTTCTATTATACATGACATTGTATAGAACATGTGTATGAATACATTTTGGTGCCAGCTTCTGACAACTTCCTTATGACAGATTCCTGGAAGGGGAATTATGGGTCAAATGGTGCGAACTTTTATTTCAAAAAATTTAAGGCAGGTTCCCAAATCATTGCCCTGAAATGTAATTCATGCACATGGACTACCATGACCTCATTCTATTCCATCAAAGACATAGATTTAACAAAGACAGGATCATTATTCAGGTTCTTTTAGTGTCTGGTAATCCTCTGTAGTGCTGGTTTGGTTATGTGGCTGTAGACTAGAATAGCAGCTTACCCAAGACAATTTAATGTCTGACCTAAATTTTGCAAAACTATTTTATTTCTCTACCATGGAGTGAAGACTATACCCACATTTGACAGTGTTATAAGTAACTCAGATCAAAGTATTGATCAGGAGTGGATATGTTGTTTTCCAGTGGGAGGATAAGGATGGAGAAAACAATCTATTATTGCCTCTATCAGCTATCTCACCGAAAAGCAATTGTGCTAATGATACCAACTAATAATTGTCGATTTATTTTAGCTAGAAAGTCAACAATAACTCATTGTATTGTCATGGCATCTATTAGGAGAATACAATTGAGGATGGCAGGTTCCAAATTTGATGCTCTTCTCTTTTCATGTACTTTTTTTTTTAAATAAGAGAAACAAAACCCAATATTTTTTAAAATGGAAAGCACAGATGGCTCTTTAGGCTCTCATTCTGACCTCTGAGAACATATACTTTGGCATTTGATTTGAATTCTTCTCTTCTCTGACTGCCTTATCATTGCTAGGTCAGAGTTCATTCTCCTCAACTAAATCATATAGAGTTCATCAGAGGCTAATCAGTGTCTTACGTTCATAAAATGGAATCATAAAACCTTAGGGAACCTGAACAGACCCTTGAAACCTTGTGTGTAAGCTTGTTGGCTGAATATGAGCTATAGACACGTTTAGTTTGATTTATGGTATTTTTATATCTTAGGGATAATAATAGCTAATATATATATATATATTTTTAATTGTCTTTTCCTGAAATGTTGCAGATCGGTTACAGTAAACTGAATGGCGACCGTCAAGGAAAACTGTCACTCTGGGCTCCCTTTTGACCGCAGCAGCTACGAGTAGCTAATATTTTTGAGCATTTATTATGTGCATTATTCGAGGCCCTTTACATGTATTGTGTCGTTTATTCCTGACAGTAATCTTATTAGTTGAGTATTATTGTTGTCTTAAGTTTACAGATGAGAAAATCAAAGGATAGAGATGATAAAGATTTTGCCCAATATTGAAGTTAGCAAGAGGTAGAACTAGGAATTGAATTTAGGCGATCTAGCTTTAGAACCAACTTCATAACTGCTGCAAGGTGTGGGTTGCCAATATTAACAAAAAGTCAAGAGATTTCACATAATCATGGAATTCATGGCATGTCTTGAACAATTGTAACATGGTGAGGGTCTACTGGAGATGAGGAGTGTTCTTCCCTTTTGATAGGATACATGCACTTGAATTTGACTTTCTTTCATCTGGCCTATTGTTCTCATTTTTATAGCAGCTTGACCCTTGTTAGCATTATAACTCCTGATCTTATTCAGTGTTCTCAGCAGTGTTATTTTGCTCAGCCCCACTAGGGGACATTCGGCAATATCTGGAGACATATTTGATGTTACAACTGGGGTGGGGATGGGTTTGCTACTGATGTCTAATGGGTAGGTGCCAGGGATGCTGCTAAACATCAAAAGAATTATCCTAACCCAAATGTCAGTAGGGCTGAGGTGGAGAAACCCTGATCTAATTCTACCTTCCCATTTCATAGATGGGAAGACTGAGACCAGAAAGAATGTAACTTGCTCCACATCCCAAAGCAAGCCAGATCCCAAAGCAAGGATGGGACAAAGCGTCCATTATCTCAATTCTCTCTGACCATCCCCTGGTTATAAGCTTTATAGGCTTTGCACAGAGACTATTTATAAATTATTTCTAGTTTGTTTTGTTAAAATGGGAAAAGGAGAACTAAATATTACAGTGGTTGTGAAAAATCTTGTTTGTCTAATCTAGTGGATGGAACATTTGCTAATTAAAAATCTTCTAATTAGCCTTAAGTGAAAAATTGAATGCTTCAAAGCAGCTGCTAGGATCCAACCATAAATCACTTCCTTTTCAAAGTATCTATAATATGTATTTATTATATAATGTACACATGTTGGCTGGGAATATTATTGCTTTTTCTTTCTAAATGTACAGTTTACAAGGCAGAGGAGAGATACTACTTTCAGTTTTGTTTCAGTTTATAAACAAGACCAGGAAATTCACAGCAGAACTCTAAACTATGTCCTTTATTGTGAGTTTTTATGATTTTGTAGTCAGTAGTCTTAGCTCAAATAGCTGAACTTCTTTGCTTGCGTAGATTCCATTCAGACTATTGCTATGGGTCAAGTGACATGTTTTGAGGTTGAAAATTTTTGAGACTTCTTAAAAACCTGAAATGGGTTACAGAGGCCAGTTGCCTTCATTAGCCTTTTTACTCAAGGATTGTTGGGTAAGTCACAGAGCTGGGAGCTTCACACACATATGACAAATGTAATAATAGCTGAAGTTCCCCATATGGCAGCACTGCTGAAAGTGCTATGTGTAGATCATCTTATATAATTTCATTTAGCCAGTGTTCCTGCATCGCATTCTGTTGATACATAAGGAAAATACCTTACATAATCAAAAGTCCAGGGAGAGACAGTTCTAGCATCAGTTAATTTGGTGACTTAACTATGTTTTTTCCATCATTCTAGCCTGCCCTTCTCAGGGTGTCGGGTCGGTCCTCAGGGGAGATAACCTGAGGTAGCAACATGCCTGCTGCAGCTCCAGCCATCACATCCTATCTTGACATTTTCCAGAGAAAGAGAAAAGGTTATTACTTTTTCTCTGTTTGTCTTTTTTTTTTTTTTTTTTTTTAATCCAGGGCAGAAACCTTTCCAGAGCCCCGCTGCATGTATCCCCTCACAGCTGATTGGCCAGAATTGTCACTTGCCCATTACTTAGCCACTCACTGGCAAGGGAAATGGGGTGACCATTGTGGATGTAGTGAAACATTGGGCTGTGAGGGGGCAGATTAACCAACATCAGCGTTCTATTAACAGAAAGAAGTTGGGGTGGGGAGTGACTGATGGAAACCAACAGGATCTCTTACAACCATTTTGAGTTGGGTTGTGTTCTGTTGTTGCCTCCTTACCTCTGGGAATGATAGAAGTCCTTCCCTAAGCATTTGGGTAAAATTTCATGTATCAGGATTACCCAGTTGAATTTCTAGTGGCTCCTTCAAGCTGAGACAGGGCTGAAAGGCTGGGTTAGCCTAACCGACTGGCAGGCCCAGGACCTGGAGCCTAATATTCTGGGGCTCCTCACTCTGCCCAATGGCATTGCCTGCTGGAGAGCAAGCAGTGGCTTCAAAGCCAATGTCAAGAAACAACTTAAATGATCCTTATCATATGCCCATATGCCCATATGCCCATATGCCCATATGCCATATGCCCATAAGCTTTCCCTCTCAAAACCAAGGGGTCTTCCTCATCTGCCTTGGTGACTTTCCGTGAAGTTAATTTTCAACTGATTTCATTTAGATTCACATTGGTGAGGAAGCCAATGATGAATGACCCACTTCTACATCATTGTTATTCTTTCTGCCATGATAGTTTATACATCTGGTGAGTAAATCAGTTTTATATTGGCTACGCATAGACAATGGAGTCTGAGTCTGAATCCTAACTCTGGCAACCACCAGTGGGGGACCTGGTGAGTTACTAATTTCTCCAAACCCCAGTCTCCCCAGCTGTGAAAGGTAAATAATGACAATAGTAATACCTGCCTCTCAGAACTAAATGTGTGGATTAAATGAAAATATGTATGTAAAGTGTTCAGAATAGAGCTTAACACATAGTAGGTCTCCAAATAGTAACTATTACCATTATTATTTAGGACATATGCCAAAATTCTAGAGTGTTCTAGTTCAGCGGTCACCAACCTTTTGGACCTCGTGGACCACTGGTTGCTGACCGCTGTCAGTGTCAAGATCTAAAATTAGACAAATATAGATCTAGAATTCTTCTCATTCTGGCTGATCCTCTATAAGTCTCATTCCTCCCCCAGCCCCCCTTGATAAATGTCCTGTAAATATAAAATGAGACTGTTGTGAGATTCAATAAAATAGCACACTCAATGCTTAATTAACTACTATTAATAATATTCCAGTTTTCAGTGATTCACAGAGTGCTTTTGGTCCGTCAAGAAAAAGTGTATCTGAATTCCTGAGCTCTAGATTTTGGATTTTTCTCTTCTCCCCTCTCAGTGTTACAGGTGCCCTCTCCAGGCCTCCAGAGATTGTGGAAGTTTGTTTAAACTGATTTACAAACTGGCTGTGAATGCCCTCCTCCCCTCTCCTTCAAAGCTCTGGGCTAATTGGGATGCAAATGTCTCCCCCGGTAGCTAAGCATTGCTCCTGTCACCAGGGGAAGGCCCTTGGCCATCCTGGGCAGGATGATGGGCAAAAGGGACCCCTCCCTGCGGCTCTCCATCTTTGTGGGGAGAAAATGATGATGATGTATGAGACAGCAATGCCTTTGGAGTCCTATGAGGACATGACAGACGGGATAATATGGGAGGAAAATACTGTCTTCTTAATGGAGACTGATGGCCTTTGCTTGTCTTCCTGGCATTGTTAGGGCTGGGGCTGAGTCGGGCCTTCTTCATTCCATGGCAGGTTGGGTATGTTGGCCACACTGCCCTCAGTGGTAGCCTTCAACCAAGGTGGGGTGCTGGGAGAAACACACAGAGAGGGTTTGAGGGGGCGTTGAGTGCAGGACTCAGCCCTGCTTGGCTCTGACATGTGTGTCAGTCAGGAATGACAGGCCTCACTTGATCTGTCCATAATTGCTGGCTTTGGGGGGTTTTTTTGGCCTCTACCCTTAACTCTTTTCTGCCCAACCCCCAACCCCCTGAATAAAAGCAACTAAGATAAACTAAAAAGGCCCCAGATCCTCACCAAACCACTCCTACTCCCCCTACTTGGCCGCAGGAAAGAAAGCCTAAACCTAGAGTAGGAATGTCATCTTTAGAAATCATCTTTGGGAGCAGTTTTATTAATTTAACTTCTCTGTGGTTACCACATGTTTGGGGAAGACAATTGATTTCACAGATCTGTGTGGGAGGCTGAAGATTTGGCTCTGGGGCGGCAGAGAAAACCTGCAGCAAGTACAGGCTCACTAATTGACACACAGCAAAGATGTTCTTTAAGAAACTTTTCTCTTAGTGCCTGCTTCTTAAAATGTTAATTTAAAAATTTTAAGCTAATTGTATTTGTTAAAAAAAGAAACTCCATTTTTCTTCTTCCTCTACCCATCCCATTCCCTCTCCAAGATTTCCACTTAAGAAATTAAAAGGTTGCCCTAACTGGTTTGGCTCAGTGGCTAGAGCGTCGGCCTGCGGATTCAAGGGTCCCAGGTTCAATTCCGGTCAAGGGCATGTACCTTGGTTGCAGGCATATCCCCAGTAGGGAGTGTGCAGGAGGCAGCTGATCAATGTTTCTCTCACATTGATGTTTCTAACTCTCTATCCCTCTCCCTTGCTCTCTGTAAAAATTCAATAAAATATATTTAAAAAAAAAGAAATTAAAAGGTAAAGTGGACCAAGTTAAGTCGTAATTTTATCTTCAAAGGCACTGCCAATGGCCATCAACATATCCCAGGACAGAGCTCCAACAGAAATGAGCCCTCACCACCTTGGAAGGATTCATCACTTCTGCTTCCATTTTGGACACCTTTAGTTGATGTGTCTCTGGTTTGAACAGGGTCTCAAGAAGGTAGGGAGAAGCAGGTGATTCCAGCCAGTTCATGAGGGGGAAGATTATATTGTATTTGGGACAAGTCTACCCACAGCTATGGAGGTCACCGTTATAGAACCACACTGGAATTTTTAAAGGGAGAGGACCCGTGCTACTGGATGCTTTTGAGATGTCAGCTTGAATGACTTCATCACCCAGATAGAAATCAGTTCTGATTCTAAATAAATAATAGGCCAAGCTGAAAAAAAAAATCTCAGTCACTAGGTCTGTGGGTGGTGGTGGGTGAGTAGCTGCTGTTTTAGAACTTTAAATGTGGGTTCCTTGGCATTAGCTTTATTTAAAATAGAGTGGTAGCTCGTCACGCCCTCTGAAAAGTTAATAGACCACCTTAAAGGAGTTGGTAGCCCTGCAGAGTTTTTGTTACTAATTATATTGTTCTTGTGGGAGGAGCACTTGGTACTTTTGAGAGCTCACAGAGGACAGGGTTCCTCCCCAAACAGCTTTCATGATAGCAACAGACAGGTAAGAAGTTGATCAGCAAATGTTTGGAAACCTGATCTGAAATGGACAGGAATGGGGATGGGGACTTATGTCCTTGCCCAGACATTTAAGAAATCCCTCAACTGGTCACTTGGTGTTGCTGAAAGCTAATTGTGGTCATCTCTTCCTCCCTATTATTCTTTCATTTGCTCGTCCTCTACTCCTTTGTTTGGTGTGGTCAGGTCCAAATTGAGTTGGGTGGGGGGCTTGTCACCACCATCATCGTTCTTCCCCAAAGTTCCCCTGAGGGACATGAAAATGGACAGCATGGCTGAGCTGGTCATGGATGTGGATCCTGAAGGACTGGCTCTGTGAAGTATGGGAAGGGAAGGAGGCGCCTGAGAAGACTGGGCGTGGGTGGGAGGCCATTCCAAGTTCAGAGGATGACAAGAACACTGCTATGGGGTTGAGGCTCCTGGGGCGAGGCATTGAATCTCAGCTCCATTGCTTCTAACCCTCTCTGTGACCCTGGCCGAGATCAAAACTCTCCCCAGAAAAATGGAAGTTATATCAGCCTGCCAGAAAGGGGTATTATTTCAAACACTAAAGCATTACATTAAAAAAAAAAAAAAGTGAGACCCAGGGGAAGGAAGGAAAAAGGGGGCTGTGAGTGGAGAGGAAGTGACACGTTTCATGAAATCGGAGCTTTTTAAGGTTGTTTTGGGCACAGTTTCAAGAGGAAGTGCTGGTTATTAAGACAAACAATCGCTAATCTAATCTCTATCAGGAGACATATTTAAGTTCAAGCACACATTTTTTTTTACTCTTCTGGATTCTGGGTTTTCAATTGAATGCTGGAATATGAGTGTAAATTCGAGGGAAGAAAAACAATTTAAGGAAGAGCCATTTCTGATTTCTGCTACATGTATGAAGTTGGAGAACACTGATCAGCAATCAAGAACAATCTAATTTTTTTGGACCTCTGCCTAAAGCCCTGTTTCCAAGTTAACTAGTTAACCTTCTTTTAACTATTTCCTTCATACCCCTGTTCTAGTCAGCTGCCCTCCTCCAGGCTCTGTGGGCCCTCAGGCATACCTGCATTGTAAACACATCACACTGAGCTGGAATTGTGTGGTTACTGGTCTGCTTTCTCCACTAAACTGGCTTCTTGAAGACTGAAAACACCTGGCCCATGTTAGATGTTCAGGAACCATTAGGTCAGGGTTGAATGTAGTAGATGGTCGATAGAGAAATGAGGAGCAGACCTGTATTAGTTTTGTATTACTGTGTAACCAATTACCATACACTTGGCGGCTTAAAATGACCTACATATATTAATACAGTTTACATACACCAGGAGTCTGGGCACAGCTTCGCTGGGTCCTCTGCTCAGGGTCTCAGCAGGGTACCCTGGTGTTGACCTGGATTGCAGTCCCACCTAGGGGTTTGGGGGCTGTCTTTTTCCAAGCTCATTGAAGTTGTTGGAAGAATTAATTTCTCTGTGGTTGAATGAGTGAGGGTCCTTGCTTCTCACTGGCTGTTGGCTGACGGCCACCATCAGGTCTTAGAGGTCACCAGCAATCCACAGCATTGGCGGTTGCTTCTTCAAGGCCAGCATGAGAATCTTCCTCACTGCAGCTGGCTAAAACAGGGCCTGGATAACATAATGGAACCAAGGGAGCGACATCTCACCTTTGCTGTATTCTATCTGTTGAAAGCAGTCCCCAGTTTTGCTCATACTCAGGGGAATAGGATTATATAAGGGCATAAACCAGTGGTTCTCAACCTTGGCTGCACATTAGAATCACCTGGGAATCTTTTTAAAATCCTGATTTCTGGGCCTCATCCTCCGGAAATTCTGTTTCTTTGTTACTAATGTTGTGGCCCCACCCCTTAACAAAGAAACAGAATTTCCAGAGGATGAGGCCCAGAAATCAGGATTTTAAAAAGATTCCCAGGTGATTCTAATGTGCAGCCTGGGTTGAGCACCACTGGCATAAACCAATGGGGTAACCTTAGAGTGCGTCTGCCTCAATCTCTATACACAGCCAATTCCACTATTACAAGCGCTTTCACTATATGTACACACGTTTCTTTTCTTTTAGGTTTGTGGAAGAATGGCTTAATATTTCTTGTCTGTACTCTGTTATGTGAATCAGTTTTTATTTTTTTGGTTCCTTGTTCAGAAAATAAATGTAGTAATCTGATATTTCTTACATCATGTGCTATGTAAAAATCCTCATGTTAGTTATTCTATTGGTTCTCAGTTCCAAATCCACCCTTTTATCTATAGCAGGGGTGGGAAACCCCTGGCACGCGTGCCAAACATGGCATGCCAGTAACTTTTGCTGGCACGCGAAACCCTCTCTTATGATCTTCCATTTACAATTTTTTTCTTAATATTGACTTTTTTATTTTTCAGATAAATTCAGTGTAGGTGCATCTTAGATAAATACATAATTTTACATAACATGTATACATTAAAAAATAAATGTATTTTTTCATCATCATATACTGTGTTTTTGTCGCTCGAATGAATTTTATTATTTCTTCAAGGTTCTTCACATACGTACACCTTAAGAGATATCAAGTAGGCGTAACATGTTCGCAAAAAATTAGGGTTGGCACGCAGAAGAATTTTGAGTCAGAGATTTTGCTGGTTTTGGCACGCACTCACAAAAAGGTTGCCCACCCCTGATCTATAGTGTTTTAGATGCTGGAACTCTGCACACTGTATGTCTCCTTTGCTAGATGGCTTCGTGTTGTTTTCTTCCAATAGCGGGCAGGGGAGCAGGGGCAGGGGGAGGGGACTTGTTTCTTCCTATTTGGCTGTTCATGTCTGCATGACCCCAGGAATGCCCCCCCCCCCCTTCCCTAACGGGGGCATTGGTTCTGATTCAGCTTCTTCCTGCAGGTTCAGAAGCAGCCTCCTTCCACCCATCAGAGCACTAGTCAGTGGTCCCTCCGTGGTGGTTTGAGTCCCAGCTTGGAGGTTCTGATAACACCATTCTTTTCTCTTTGTTCTCCTTAGTGGTGGTGGCAACTGCCTGTAGTTATTACTTAACTGTTAATTCAGTGTTTCCATTTTGCTTTTTCAATCCTCCACAACTGTTTAAGCAAATCCTTACATGATATTCTGTCTGTTAAAATACCTATTATGGTTCCTTTCCCTGCCTGCCATTGACTGATATAGTTCTGTAATTTTCATCCAAGTTGCCAAAAAATTGTAGGGCCTCAATAACAACTTTTGGAATTTTAAACACCCCACACTGGCAATTACCAAACAGATAAAACGCATCTTCTGGTGTCCAAGTTGATGCTTTTAGAATAGGCCCATAGTTGACTTTGTCAATCTATTTAAGGCTTCCTGGCTAAGTAGTAGTAGATATAAATAGGCTTACAGTGGATGATTCATTCATTTACTCCCCAAATTATAGTGAATCATGACTAAAGAAACTCCATCCCCTGAGAAGTCCAAACTTAGAAATCAGTGAAGCTATTTGTGGGAAGTTGAGATATATTCAGATATCCCCATTTCACAGATGAGGAAACAAAAATTAATTTCCGTCCAAGGCCTTTTGCCAGTAGAAAACTTAGAGACACACTACAACTACACATCTCCTCACCCTGAACTGGTTTCTCTTCCTGTGTTCCCTCACTTATTTAATAGCATCTGTACCCAAGTTCAAAATCTGTGAGTCACTGAAAGATGACTCTACATCTCCTTCCTTATTAAAGTAGGGCTGCTGATCTTCCTCCAAAATGTTCTTCCCATCTGTCCCCTTCATTTGTATTCTACAGTCTCTAATTTTCGATAGGCCCTGTCTCTTGCCCAGGCTATTAAAATTGCCTTCCAGCCCTAGCTGGTTTGGCTCAGTGGATAGAGCATCGCCCTGAGGATTAAAGGGTCTGGGTTAGATTCCAGTCAAAGGCACATGCCTGGTTGCAGGCTCCATACCCAGTAGAGGGCATGCAGGAGGCAGCCAATTAATGATTCTCCGTCATCATTGATGTTTCCATCTCTCTCTCCCTCTGCCTTCCTCTCTGAAATTATATATATACTAGAAATTTGTGCATTGGGGGAGGGGGGTGGGGGTGGGGAGGTTGATCCCTCAGCCCGGCCTGTGCCCTCTCACAGTCTGAGAGCCCTTGGGGGATGCCTGACTGTTGGCTTAAGCTGTCAGTCCGATATCCTTAGCACTGCTGCGGAGGCAGGAGAGGCTCCCGCCACCACTGCTACTCTTGCCAGCTGTGAGCCTGGCTTCTGGCTGAGCGATGGGGGGCAGCTCCTGTGTTGAGCATCTGCTCCATGGTGGTCAGTGCACGTCATAGCAACCAGTTGTTCTACTGTTCAGTCGATTTGCATATTAGTCTTTTATTATATTGGAAATAAATATATATATATATATATATATATATATATATATATATATATATATATTTGCCTTCTGATTAGTCTCTACTGTTGTCCATTTGCTACAGTGCTACCAGAAAAAAAAAGTATCTCAAATATAACTCAGAGATTATTATTCCTCTTTTCAAAAACCTTCTGTGGCTCCCTATTGCCTAGGATAACATTCAAATATCTCAACTGGGAAGGTAGCACTTCCTTTATAATTTGATCTCAACCTCTGTTCCCTCTTATTTATCCTCCAAATGGATAGCTCATTGAGAACAAGGAGCATTCCTTCTATAGCAGTGAACCCTGGTCTCAGCTCATGGAGTATCTTATGGACCGTGGGCAATACATCACTAATTTGCTGGAAAGTCTCAGAATTCACAGCTTTTATCACCAAATTGTTTTGCCTTATTCTTTGGGGCTGGGTTTTTTTTTTTTTTTTGATTATATATCAAGCATACATCCATGTTCTATGTAATGTAAGTCTAGGGGAGGGAGTGTTCCTAAAACTTCTGGAATAAGTTGATTCTTGTATTTCTTTTGTTATAGTTTGAGAGACGACCTTTATTTGACAGTGGTTCCTGAAACCTTTGCTTTAAGGAGCCACAAATAGACACTTAAATCCAGGAGCACTTTCAATTTGTAAAGAAACTGCGCTGAGTGCTCATCATGTAAAGAGTGCTTTTGGGTGGCGGCTAGTGATCACTTTGTTTTCTAAGTCTGAACTTTTGCTTACTGGCATATATTTTTAAAGCAGGGCATTGCTTGAGACACAATGAGGGAGGCATGTCTCTTTGGAAAGAGTAAATGTAACCATGGTTGGAGTGGGAATTACTCAAACACTACTGTGACAACTTTAAAGAAAAAGTCAGGAGCATAATTCAGGGTCACGAGTTAGAGCCTCGAGGTTAGAAGGAGCCTTGAGGTTCTCTTGGAAATAATAAGGAGGGCAGCTTTGTGGAGATCGTCATGTAGATAACACCCCAGATTCAGAGGGACACATGTCGGGTAAAGGCATTCAGTTGCCTTTCACTTTTACCTCAGAGCTGGGAGAGCTGTGGGAACTGCTCATGGATCTGGAATGGCTTTCAAAGAACCAAGGGCTCCTTATATAGCCCCGCTGCTGGGTGGCCATTTCGTATTCCTCAGCGGGGCCCAGGGAACAGAGATGGAAGTGTCTGAGATGCGGGGGAGGGAGGAGGAAGTTCAGGAAAGAGGCTAGGGCAACCAGACTGCTTGTCAATTGAGTGGAGGAGGCGTGGGGGAAATGGTCAGTTAGTGTTTCACTTTCTCTTTTCTGGGCACCTTGTCCAGGAGCCTCTCCTATGACCCTTGATAAAGGATGGTCACTGAAATGAATGGCTCCCCCCTTTGTGCATGAAGGCACCACGAATGGCCTATTCCTGATGGGGGGAGGATTTGAAGGCCTTCCTGCACTGAGCATGGGGTTCTGTTGTTCTCTCCTCTGCCCTTGCTTCCATTAGAATTGTTCTGGGTCATAGATCAGGCAGGGATTACTGGTCACCATGGGGATTGTACCCTCCTCAAAAGTGTTACCATGGTTGGTCCTTGATTGGCCCTAACCCCCTGGGGCTGCGTGGACACAGACAGCCTGACCTGCATTGGCAGCCTCTCACTCTGGCCCCACCACTGTTCAGGCGTGTCCTGGGGAAGCTGGGAACCCTTATCTCTGGCCAACACTGGGAAGGGAGACCCTGAGTACTATCTATGGTTGGCCCCACAGATAGGCTGATCAGGAAGCCACCGATGCAATATGGTTCAAAGGATGCTAAAAGGTAGGGCAACGGTACCATTTGAGTGAAAAGGGGCACTGATTAATACTTATGTTCAGGCCACAGGCAAAAACTGGTCTTGTCTCTGGCAAACCTAGAATCACTGTACCGAAAGGTATCTTGGTCCCGGTTTAATTTAGGTGTTTGGTCCTAAGCACCTCTGCCCCAGGCACCATCCCTTCCATAATTGAGCACCAAGATGTCAATAACTAATGACAGCATAGAGATATTGCACTTTCATTAAGTGCAGTAATGGAAGCAGGTACAAAGGCAACAAAGGGAAGTTATTCCCTGGGGCAGGTATGTGGAGGGCCCTTAGGCAAAGCTCAGTCTAGGAGTTTGAAAGACAAATGTTTCATAGGCATGTAGATGGAGATGAGGGTTCTAGAAAGGGAGAGCAGCACGTGCAAAGTCACGGACACTGAAAGTACATGGCACATTGGAGGGGTTGTAAGAAGTGTGGCATTGATGGGGAGTGAAGTATGAAGTCAGAAGGCGAGGCGATAAAGCCAGGCCATGAACAGCCTGTACACCATGCCAACCAAGTTGGAGCAAGGGTGGCAGACTGCAGCTCGTGGACTAAATCTAGTCTGCCCCTTGTTTGTGCAAACAAGCTCTATTAGAGTGCAACCAAGCTCATTCATCATGTATCATACATGTCTGCTTTCGTACTACAGCAGCAGAGGTCAATAGTTGCAACAGACTCCATGGCTCACAAAACCTAAACTATCTGCTCTGTCTTTACAGAGAGGGTTTGTCACTCCTGGCTAACCATCGAAGGACTTTAAGCAATAATGTACACACATCTCTGATTTAGAAAGATATCATGGGGTAGGAGGGATGATAGACTGGTGGGGGAGGAAAAATGGGAGGCTCCTGTGATAGATTTTTATTCACTCAATCAACCTCATTGAGGGTCCACTCTGTGCCAGACACTGTGCGAGGCCGGGAAGTGAGAGACGAGAACGCAATGCATTCATGACAATTGCAAATCAGGCAAGAAAAGGTAAGAGGGGTCTGGACCAAGGCAGTACAGATGAGGATGGTCGGAGAGCATGAATCAGAGAGGTCGGAGATGCAGCTGGGGATGCCAGGGCTTTGGCTTTGGCACCAGGTGGTTGATGGTGCCCTTCTCTGAGCTTTAGTGGCACTGAGCACCCCGTTGGCCTGCTTGAACTCACCACATCTGCCCTGCTGGGTAATGTATAGGAGCTTTCTAGAGACATGGATGTCTTAACTGGACTCAGATGTATCTGATACTGACATCTGAACAAGCACTGATTTAACAAAGTGTAAACCATCTTAATTCATTTTCACCTAGAAAAGAGCCAAGCTCTGACCAAATTTGGAGGGAAAGGTTCCGTATGGGCCCACGGGAAACCTATGCTATCGTTACTTCCCCTAGCCAACAGCTGGAGGGACTGAGTTCCTTACGCTGGTAACCCTAGTAACAGGTTGGCACCCCAGAACATAATAGGTGCTCAACAATTTAAAAATCTGAGGTTGAATCACATAGGGTGCTGGCAAAAACAGGTGGTACACTCAAGGACTTCCATCAAAGCCTGGTTAGTGGAGAGACTATTTACAGAGGTGAGGGCAGGTGAGTGGAATCGACGGGGGTGGTGATGCAACCAGAGACTAGCATCGGAAACTGTCCCCTCCTCGAGACCTGAAGGGGAAGGAAAGGTGTCAGCAAACCCATGGTGAGTCATAACCAGGAAAGAGGGGCTATTCAGAGAGAGAGCTGGGGCTGAACTGGGGCCACAAATAATTTCAGCCACTGAGGAAACCACCACCTGGTATGGAGAGAGGAGGGGGAACAAACACTCTGACCTCTCCCTCCCACCCTCTGATCTGCTGGTGTCTCCAATGGCTGAACCCCATCCGAAGCCCCAGAGCAGGGGAGCTGGGACACCACACCGGGTGGTGGCCATCCTCCTGGCACACAGAGCTGGGAAGAGAAGAGCCTCTTCGATATCTTTCAGTTTTGTAAAACTCGGGTCTAGACACACGTGCGCTACTGAATTGTTAGTAGCAATGTTGAAGTGCTTGGACAAGCACATCAGTCTTTCGCTAAATAAATATTTATTATTTGTATATTCCTGCAAGTGGTTCTGGCACTCCCAACAAGTGCACGCCTCCCAACGAGCGTGGGTGCTGCACTGTCAGTCACGGACAGAGATGGCTGGAGGATCTTGCACAGAAGGTGCCATCTGTGAGCATCCTTGTACGTAAAGCTTTTTGAGTATTTCAGTGGAATAGACGACTGGGAGTGAAATCCTGGGTCATGGGGAGTTCAGTTTACATTTGACAGACACTGACAAACTCCCTTTCTCAAAGGCCAATGTAAACACTACGGGTATTTGAGCATGTCTCTTTCCCCTGCCTTCTCCCTGGTTACAGGTGAGGTTAAGCATCTTTTCACATGTTGATTTGCAATTTTCTTTTTGTAAAGCATTACTGGTTTAGAATTTGGTGTCTGAAACCAGTTAGCTATGGGGAGTCAAACCCCGTCTGTGCCACTTATTTGCTGGGTGACATTAGCCAAGTTACTTTACCCCATTGCTGATGTGTGACATGGGGATAATGGTATTATCCTTGGGAGTTGTGGAGATTGGTAAGTGCTTGGACATGCCTGGCAGGCACAGAGTGAACTTGATGTAAGGATTAGCGTCATAATATTTGCCCAGATCTTTTGTGCATTTTTCTTTCCTGGCAATATCAAAGTGCGAGCTGGGCTAAGGACCGCCAGGCCGAAGAGAGCCCGTTCCTGCTGCTCCGGTCCTGTTTTTGAAATGGTCGCCGTGCCTGTGACATGACTCTGCACTGACATGGCCAGCACTTCACATTCCTACCTGGACCACAGACCAGGGCAGAGGTCATCTGAGTGCCTTGGTCCTTCTGGCCTCTTTGGGGTCCTTGGACTTTGGGATTTGACTAGCGGTCCTCCTAGAGCAGTGATGGCGAACCTATGACACACGTGTCAGAGGTGACACGCAAACTCATTTTTTGGTTGATTTTTCTTTGTTAAATGGCATTTAAATTTATAAAATAAATATCAAAAATATAAATCTTTGTTTTATTATGGTTGCAAATATCAAAAAATTTCTATACGTGACACAGCACCAGAGTTAAGTTAGGGTTTTTCAAAATGCTGACACGCCGAGCTCAAAAGGTTCGCCATCACTGCCCTAGAGTCAGTTTTGGCCCCGGGGAGGGACAGCCAGATCCTGTGCTTTCACTGCTCTGAGCAAGCCCAGAGGCCTTCCCGCGCGCGGCCAGACTTTTCTCTGCCGCCACCAGGTGGAACTCCTGCAGAGCTCTGGGCCGCAGGCGGCAGGTGCTCTGCGCTCATTTGCTCACTTGCAGCAGCTGAGAGCTGTGGTTGTGGCTGCCGCAGCTATTGCTGCTGATGGGGAGATCACACGCCCACAAGGGGAATGCCTCAAGTTGCTAAAAAAAAAAAAAAATCGAAGGAGGAAGAGAAGTGTGGCTTCTGTCATAGGCCAGACTCACAGTTACGCAACACTGACTGTACACTTTCAGACTTTCCATACAAGTGAAGGTCACCTAAAGAAAAATTAAAAAGCCTGTATCACAGACACAGGAAAGTCAAGGGCGTGAGCATGGTTTAGGTGTTACTCAGAGGTGAATGTGTGTGCAGAGCCTGACTGTGAGACTGAGGCGGACATGGGCAGTGGAAGTGGCAGTCATGCTCTCAGCACAGCCAGCACAGCATCTCTCTCTTTTGTTGATTGGCCGACATGTTAGCTATAATCTTCATAATAATAGAGCAAGGAAGATTTCATCCCGATTTTAATGGTGAGGAAATGAAAGTTCAGAAAGTTTGCCATGACCAAGATCCATCAGGTAGAAAGTGGCAGGTCACATTGTGAAAACAGATCTTTCAAATGTCCAAGTTTATGTTCATTCTACTGCCCGATGCATCGAGTCGCAGAATTTAGCATTGGAAGCGACTTTAGAGTTCATGATTTCACTGTGCCCGAGATCACAAAATTAGTTAGTGGCATCATTAGAACTAGAATCCTTTATCTCCTATTCAAGTACTTTTCTGGCATGCAAATTTGTTTCATAAAAGTCTTGATTAAGAACTTGTTAAATGAATAAGTAACATGTAATAGCTGGGAGTCAGCTGGGGAAGGTAGAAAAGAGTTTTAGCTTATAAATTCAGATTTTGGTTCTATTGCTTCTTAGCTGTGTGGGCTAATTACATGACTTATGTGAGCCTCGGTTTGTCATCTGTAAAATGGCAATAATAATAACACTGAAATAAAAATACTGAAATGAGTTGATGTGAGTCATATAGTAGCTAGTTAAATTATCTATCTCTGGAAGAATACATTTGAAATAGTGTTGGATGCAAGATTGTTTTTTTTAACTCAAGGCAGCTTGAAAGTGGAATCTGAAAAGGCAGGGCTGTTTGTTGATCCTGGAAGCTGTAGGTAAGAGTACAGCCTCTAGAATCACAACTGTGTATTCAAATATCAGCTTCATCACTGGTTAGCTGTGTGACTTTAGGACTGTCACCTAACTGTGCCTCAATTCATCTGTAATTGAGAGTGATCATGATAATTACCATTAGGGCTGTGCATGGATTACATGAGAGAATGCAGGACAAGCATCAGCATGGTGTACTGATGCAGTAGATCCCCAGTAGACAATGGCCATCACTGTAATAATTAGGAAACCTAGGATCTGAGAGTAGTGCAGTAATGATAAATACAAAAGCAGAAAGATCTGCTTTGTGGGCTCAGAGTACATTTTTTAAAACAATAATTTACTGTTCTGTCTATACACAACTTGATTTGGGGGGAAACTCCAACATTGATTGATGCAACTCGGCCCATTGTTTTACAAACTGCCATTTCAAAAGCAAACGATGGTTTGGCTGAAGACGCATAAAAGGGAGACCTGCCTTCTGCACACCGGTGATGGTAATGGGAATGGATCATTATTACTTTTCTGGAGCACAATTGAACAACATATGAAAAATCTTGAAAATGTGTATGCTATTTGATCCATATTTTAGCTTTACCTAAGAAAATAGTTAAGGATATCCACAAAGAGTCATTCATTTATGTCTTCAAAAACAATTCTTAAGTGCCTACTATGTGGCCTTGCTAGTCTCTGGGGGGTAACATAGTAGAAAATGGAGTCACAGCACTGCCATCATGAAATGAATAGTCTAGATGGGAAGAAGGCCATTAGAAAAATAATTATATAACCAAATAATTATGTATAAATATGTTCAATGCAAAGAAGGAGCGGTGTAAGTCTATAAACACAGACAACAAAGGGCCTGATCTAGTCTGGGCATTCTACGAAGGCTTCCTGTAGGAAGCTGCATTTCAGCCGAGACCTGAGAGCCGGTATGAGTTCGCTGGTGAATGGAGAGTGAGGAGGGGCACTCCAAGCAGATGAAGCATCATGTGCCAAGGCCATGAGCTCTCCAGCTACAATGCCACAAAGGATTTGGAGGAGATTGTGAGGAGCCCAGTTGGAAAGCTACAACCACACAGATGTTTATCACAGAATTATTTACAAGAGTGAAATGCCAAAAAACAGAACAAAAACAACCCCCTAAATGTCTAACAAGAAAGAATTGGTTAAATAAGTTATTGTGCATACGTTCAAAGGAATAAAGGAGCCCTGCACAGCCTCCTTTATCACGGAGGACTATTTTATGATAAAGAAAGAAATGCATAACATATGTTTCATGAGCAAAAGTCACAAAACTGTCTATACAATATAAGCCTATTTTTATTAAAGAAGAATTGTACATATAGGCATAAAGAAGTCTTGGAGCACATATGCCAACATGTTAACAGTCATTATTTCTAGATGGTGGCATAACAGCATTTTTCATTTTCTTCTTTGTTGTTTATCTGTACTTTACAATGGACACATACACACACACAAACATAGTATGAGTATGTTACGTTTGTAACAAGAAACCTTGTTTTTGAAGGATGTATGGGTTGGCAGTTTAATACAGTGGTGAATTGTAGGGGGCTCTCGAGCCGGCAGCCTCAGGTCTGGCTCTGCCCATCTCCACTCTAGGACCCCAGGCACAGTTCTGTGAGCCTGACTTCCTGTCTACAAAATGCATTGTGATTGTTGTGAGGATTAAGTAATGTCATGCCTAGAAAGTGCTTAGCACAGAGTCTGGCCTATTAGTAAGAGCTGAATGAACAGTGTGAGTTAATAATATTGAAAAGAAACAGTCAACGTTTACAAACATTCACCCCCTAGAAACCCGTCTTCAGGCAGCTGGGTTCTGCATTTAGGATGGTGTCAGGGGAGGAGAGCCACATTCTACAATCATGGTTGCTCACATTGTACCTGTGTAGATAGCAGTGGGGGTGTGTGAGGAGAGTGGGCTGGGGGCCAAGCAGACAAAAGGTTTCCATGGCAAACCATGAGATTGGCAGGTTCCCTCCACAGCCTACCCAATTCTTCTCCTCTCCTCTCTCTACCTCCCACCCTTTTCTCTCACCTTCCTCCCACCACCTCTTTCCTATTTCCAAGGCTAAAGTGTGAATTCCTCTGAGGCCAGAGACCATACATTAGACTGGTTGCACATCAGTTCCCCCATAGCAAGCACCTATTGCTGTATTGTGCACAGCTGTCCCCTTTGACTGTTGTAAGGAGGGAGTCTTATTAGAGACTGCCCCATCCGGTGTGACATTAGACAGGCGTGGTAAAGGGGGGAATGGAAGGGAAAGGCAGACCCAAGAGATCATTAGAGGTGAAGGATGAAGAGAGCACAGATTTTGGAGTCAAACACACCTGAGTTTAAATCCAAGCTCTGCTTTTTAAGCTGCTTCTAGCTTTGCTTTCTAACTTCAGGCAAATTCTTTAACCCTTCTGAGCCTATGTTTCCTCATTTAAAAATGGAGACAATTTTGTCTCCCTCCATGCCTGTTATGAGGATTAAATGAGGCAAGGTGTGAAAATACCAGCACGGCCCTGGCATCCTGTTTAGATTAGTTTCCTCTTCTTCCCTCCAGGGCTTTGAGAGTGTGGATGACAGAGGAGTGCTGGTGCTTTTCAGAGAACCAGGGAAGCAGCAAATCAGCTTATTTTGTGGGTGAAGATGGGTTAGACTCTTCAGGCCAAGACAGCCAATTGGAAATATCCATCCGGTGATTGAAATGAGGGACAGGCAGACATTTCTAAGCCATCTCCATAATTGATGCCCTGCGTTATGGGAGTAGATAGGAGGAGATGATAGCTTTGAAGGAGAGAGCCCAGAGAAGAAGAAAAAAGAAAATCAAAGTTCTGAGCTCAAGATTGTGGAGGGGACAGTTTTAAAGTCTGATGCAGGATGATAAATGAATGATTTGGGGTGAAGGTCAAAGTCACCATGGTCAAGGAGGTCCAGAAACTAAAACCTACATTTGTTTTTGTTACAAGGGAAACATTCTCAAGATCCTTCAATATATTTCACTTGCCAGAGCTCATATAAACTCTGCCCTCATTTGATACTCTGAACACATCTGGTACATCCTTCTCTCCACACTGCTGCTCACTATTCTCCAGGAAGCTACAAGAGGGTCATGCTATTCTTCAAGGTCCAGTTCTGTTTTGTTTTCCTTTTTTAATTCTCACCCAAGGATTTTCTCTCTTTGAGAGAGAAAGAGAGAGAAACATTGATGTGGGAGGGAAACATCAATCAGCTGCTTCCCATACACACCCTGAATGGGGATTGAAACCACAACCTCGGCATGTGCCCTAGCCTGGAATTGAGCCCACAACCTTTTTGGTGTATGGGATGACACTCAACCAACTAAGCCACCTGGCTGGTTGGTCCAATACTTGTTTTACCACCATGAATACTTTCTCTTCTCTCCAGCCCACCATAATCTAACTCTCCTGCCTCGAACTCTTAAAGTATTTCTTGACTACTGCTTATATAGCATTCTCTCTGGCTGGAATTGGAAGCGGATTTTATCCCACATGCCAGAGAAAACCTTGGGAGAGAGCAAGAGCGATGCAGATCCCTGAGTGAAAAAAGCTGTTGGAATGTGATAAAGGGTCTCTCACAGGTGAACTCAGGTGCATATGGACAGGGCGTCCACAGGTCCACTATGATGGCCTGGTCATATTGTCTTTTTACTGCTTTCCTTCTTATTTCTGTTAGCTGCCTATGAAAAGCAGATGGCACAGTGCCCTATACCTAAAAAGTGTTCAGTCAATATAAAAGAAATGATTAATGATTTTCCTATGAAGAAAGAGAAAAGGGAGAAAAATTAAATTAATCAATTGGGGTTTCTTTTTAAGGCCCAAGATTGTGCTGGTTGTATTGGCTGCTACAAAGCCAGCTGTTTGGCTGAAGGAGCCCGCTTCTAATCTAGATCATTTTCATCACACAAGTCTCACCCTGTCAGAGAACAAGAGAGACACATGTTTTTGGAAAATAACTCTAGGTTCTGAGAAAAAGTGGGGGATGATTTCATGAAGGCACTTAATGCAGAGACCGTACCCTCCCACAAATGGGGCAGTGTGAATTGGGCTTCTTTAAGATGGGGTACTGGGCCATCCAGTCACTCAGTACTTATGCCCTTTACATTTTAAAACTGCCTTTGTAGTTCAAAGTGCTTGCACCTTCAACTTGTCATGGATAATGACTGCCAACAAAACAAAACAAACGAAACTGCTTTAAAAGGTGTGCACCCCTGAAGAACTCTGTACCAGAATCTCTGCTATGAACTGAGCTGTGTCCCTCCCAAATGCAAATGTTGAAGCCTGCCTCCCAATGTGACTGTATGTGGAAATAGGTCCTAAAAGAAGGAAATTAAGGTTAAATAGACTCATGAAGAGTGGGCCCTGATCTTTATAAGAAAAGACACCAGCAGTGAAGAGAGGTCTCATCAGAAACTGAATTGGCGAACACCTTGATCTTGGATTTCCAACCTCCAGAGCTGTGAGAAAATTGTTTCTGTTGTTTGAGTCATTATTCCATTGGACTCATATAATTACTCTAACCCAGAGATTTTCAGTTGATGTGCCATGATTGTCAAATAAAAAATTAGATTGTTTGAGAGATGCAAATCAAAATGACAATGCGGTACCATCTCACACCTGTCAGAATGGCTATCATCAACAAATCAAAAAACGACACGTGCTGGTGAGGATATGGAGAATAAGGAACCCTCGTGCACTGTTGGTGGGAATGCAGACTGGTGCAGCCACTGTGGAGAACAGTATGGAGTTTCCTCAAAAAACTAAAAATGGCACTCCCATTTGACCCAGTGATCCCACTTCTAGGAATATATCCTAAGAAGCTAGAAACACCAATCAGAAAGGATATATGCACCCCTATGTTCATAGTGGCACAATTCACCATAACTAAAATTTGGAAACAGCCTAAGTGCCCATCAGCAGATGAGCGGATTAAAAACTGTGGTACATTTACATAATGGAATACTACATTATGGTAAAAAAGAAGGAATTCTTACCATTTGCAACAGCATGGATGGAACTGGAGAGCATTATGCTAAGTGAAACAAGCCAGTCAGAGAAAGATAAATATCACAGGCTCTCACTCATTTATGGAATATAATGAACAACATAAACTGATGAACAAAAACAGATCCAGAGACAGAAGCATCAATCAGACTGTCAAACCTCAGAGGGAGGTAGAGGAGGGTGGGGTAAGGGGGAGAGATCAACCAAAGGACTTGTATGCATGCATATAAGGCTAACCAATGGACACAGACACCAGGGGGGTGAGGGCATGAGTGGGAGGGTTGGGGGAATAAGGACACATATGTAATACCTTAAATAAAGAACTTTTTAAAAAAATATTAGATTGTTAAATAAAAGAAAGACAACAGCCAACACAATAATAGCCGTTGGGTGTGAATGAATCAAAAGTATATCTATTTTTTTGTCAAATCAGCAAAAATTATAAATTTTTTTTTTGGATGCTGCAGAACTTTAGTAATTAGTTTATGTGTGTCATGAGATGAAAAAGGTCGAAATTGCTGCTCTAACCCCATCATTAATGGTTCATGTTGAGTTCCCAGAAGGAGTGCTACCAAATGAGTCTTACCCTGGAAGAGGGCACCTGAAAGTCTCACTATGATTTTCGTCACAGCCTTGAGAGAGAATTTAGCCAGGAATTTTTATGCCCACCCCAGAATTAGAGAACTGAAGTCTCCTAGCAGTTAGCCCAATGCCTGGCTCATAGGAGAAGCTCAATAAATACTTGGTGACATAACCTTAGAACATCCAAGGTCTAGAATGAAGGTATCCCAGCTCCTCTCCCAGAGCTCTTCATTTCATTCTGCACTGCTTTTTTCCCCACTGTCACATAGTTTGAGGTGCTGGGAAAGGACTTCTCAAAGCTACCAGCAGGCAGCTGTTATCTGGGTTCAAAATCCTAGCTTAGTGTTCTTGCGCCAGTTAAAGGTCTTAGTTTGAGTTCCCTAAGAAAGCTTCAAATCCAAGTAGTTTATTTGGAAGGTGCAGGAAACACCAGTATGGTGGCAGGAAAATGCCAGGGAAAGGAAGATAGCTGATTAAGTTGTGGGCCACTGGTGCTTACTCCCCCTGGGACCTCTGGGGATCATGGTAGACAGGTGCCCTAGAGTTAAATCTCCACCCTGCCACCAAGGGCTACGGGAGCCAGGATATTTCTATAATTCCCGTCAATTATGAGTTGATGGCTGCTCCTAGAGCACATTTATTCCCCAACACATCTGGCATGCCAGAACAGCAGGCAGAAGCTCTCAGGCCAAGTTCTGACATTTAGAAGTTGAGCTAATAGACCCTGAATAGTGAGGACCAAGGAGATATGGGTGAGACGCAGACAGCTTCTGCCATCTGTAAAAGTAAGACTGATACCCAACTCATTAAATTAGTTCATGTCTGTAATGTACTTAGAGGACTCTAGGGTAGCGATTTTCTACCTTTTTCACCACATGGCACACATAAACTAATTACTAAAATAATTAGTAGGGCAAACCAAAAATAATTATAATTTTTGCCAATCTAACAAAAAATAGGAGTAATTTTGATTCATTCACATTGGATGGCTATTGTTGTGTTGGCTGTTGTCATTTTTTACAATCAGGGAAAAAAGGTCAGGGCCCCTGACTAAATATCAGGTATTGCATGTTTTAAAAATTATTGCAGCACACTGGTGGCCAGGGCACACTGGTTGAAAATCACTGCTCTGTGGTGTACAACTGCTCTGAGTGTAGCAGTATTTGTCACACAGACATAGCAATTTTCTGGTTTTGTATGATCTTCAAGAACTTGCCACTCTATATTGAGGGGTGAGGTCCCTTTCCCCTCCCCTTGAACCTAGTGGGACTTTGTGACTGCCTTTGTGACTACAAAGGTATAGCTACTGGCTTTTCGGGCTAGGTCATAGAAGGTGACATTCGTCTTCCTATCTGTCTCTGTTTATCTCTTTGTATGTATGAATATGTACATAGACACACACACACACACACACACACACACACGCTTTGGGAGCCCTACCCCGAAGCCACTACACTGGAGAGATCACAGAAAAAGAGAACACAGGAACAGAGAGGGATGGCCAAGGAGCCTGGGCTGTTGGGTTGTTCGAGATTGTCCCAGATCAGTTGCCACATGGCTGAGTGAAGAAGCCTTTGAGATGGCCTCAGCCACAGCCATCCAGTACCTGCAACCATAGGCGTGACTCGGAGCCTGACATGCTCAACTACCCAGGATCCGAGTTTCTGATCAGCAGAGACCACGGGAGATAATAAGTAATTATTGTTATTTTAAGACACTAGGTTTGAGATAACTTCTTATGTAGCCATAGTAACTGGACCTATGCCTGATAAAGAAAATAAATACAGTCTTACCTCTTCCTACCTACAACCCCTTCTGAGATATGAAAGGAAACCTTCATATTCTGGATTCTACATTCTAGCACAGTGATGGCGAACCTTTTGAGCTCGGCGTGTCAGCATTTTGAAAAACCCTAACTTAACTCTGATGCCGTGTTACATATAGAAATTTTTTGACATTTGCAACCATAGTAAAACAAAGACTTATATATTTTTTTAAAAATATATTTTATTGATTTTTCACAGAGAAGAAGGGAGAGGGATAGAGAGCCAGAAACATCGATGAGAGAGATCGATCAGCTGCCTCCTGCATGCCCCCCAGTGGGGATGTGCCTGCAACCAATGTACTTGCCCCTGACCGGAATCGAACCTGGGACCCCTGAGTCCGCAGGCCCACGCTCTATCCACTGAGCCAAACCGGTTCGGCAACTTATATTTTTGATATTTATTTTATATATTTAAATGCTATTTAAGAAAGAAAAATCAATCAAAAAATTGAGTTCGCGTGTCACCTCTGACACGCGTGTCATAGGTTTGCCATCACTGTTCTAGCAGATGGTCATAGCTCAAGCTCATGTTTTTCTAAAAGTAGGTTTGTAAAACGTTGATATGGTAAGATTTTATGTTAAGGTTAAAATACACAAATTAGGCTTAGTATTGGACTGGATATTGTGATGATTTCTCAATACCCATTTTACTTGTCTTCCATCTGCTAGTGGCCTGGTTGTTTGGTCACTCACCTCCAACTCCACAAATAAGCCCTGAGTGGTGTAAGCCATCAGGGAACCCCAGGGTCCATACAAGCCAAGCATGAGCCAATCAGCACTTGGCTTTCCCTAGTACTGGTTAGGGATGGTGCAATCAGCACCGCTTCTAGGACTTTTGCTGGGGATTCTGCGGTGCAAGAGCATTGTTCCTCTGCGAAGTGTTGGGTTCAGACATGCGCACTGGAGCCACTGCAATCTTTTTGCTACCATGAGAGAGACCAGCCTGCGGACAGCATCAACACAAGAAAGAGGCAAGATTGAGAGAACCACAAAGAAAGTTAAGTCTTGATCAAAACATGCCCAGACTACAACTTCATTTTCAAATATGGGAGCCAAGAAGTTACCTTCATTTTTTACATCACTTTGATATGGATTTTCTGTTACTTGTAGCCAAAAGTGTCCTCATTAAGTCAAGCATCAACACATCAGACACTGTCACTAGGACTAATCCATTAATCTAGTGACTAATGTCACTAGAACTATTCTTCAGAGGTGGTAAAGAAGAGCAACATAAAACGTTCTAACACTGGACATTTTTATATAAAACCTTGAGTTTTGCCAAGAAAATAGCTGCCATTTTCCTGGCTACATCTTAGGGATGTGAACACACTCTGAAAGCACCAAGGAAGGATCTGTTCTGGGCCTCAGGTGTTCCTTGACTTGTAGATAGCCATCTTCTTCCCGTCTCTTCACAGCATCTTTCCTCTCGGGTGTCTGTTTCTGTGCCCGTATTTCCCCCCTTTAAGGACACCAATCACATTGGATTAGGGCCCAGCCTAATGACACCACTTCAATGTGATTACATGTGTACGGACCTGATTTCCAATTAAGGCGCATTCTGAGTACTGAGGAATAGGGCTTCAACTTATCTTTCTGGGGAGACACACAATTTAATTCATAACAGTGGAGTAAAGGAAGTGTCTTGGGAGGGTATATATAGAAATGATGACACCAGTAATAGAAAAGTTAAAAAAAAACAACCTTATCAAGAACAATTTTGGAGTTGTCCACACGTCCGAAGGCCTTGCTTTGATTTGCAGGAGAACGGGAGGCATGGGGTTCCTGAGGAAGGCGCTTTCTCCGCTGAGACACGGTGATGTGATGAAAGAATCTGAGCCGGGTTCATGAAACACAGGGCCTGTGTTGCCTCTTTTTTCTAGTTTGGATGTTTTATTACAACAATCTCTGTTTTGTTGGGTGATTTTTTATTTTTTATTTTTTTTTTTTTAGCGAATACACACAAAGCCCTGACTTATATTATTCTCATTGTATCCAACTGAATGAAATTTATGAAGCTTCTTGCACAGAGTGTTCATTGTTTGCACTGGGATAATTGAAGTGTCAGGAATATTTGCTTATTGAAAACAACTTAGGAAGGCCCTGAGCACCCAGCCAGGCCAGGGCCACTGCCGCCTTCAGGACAGCTGTGTCCGGATGCCTTTCACAGTACAGGTGCCTTCCCAGCTACGTTAATTTCACCCAGAGGAGGAGCACTGGATCAGGAGTCAGAGGACCTCCTTTCTCATGTGAACTTCACAATTCACTTGTTGTATGACCTTAACTCTGGATAAGGTCACATAATTTCTCTGGGTTTCAAAGTTAAATTGACCTGAATAACATGTTCTAAATCACAGAGAAATAACATGTCACAGGGATCCTCTGTAGCTTAATGGGTAATCTATAAGAAAACACTTTATGGAGTATAAAATGCTATATAAATGTGTGCTATTGTTAAAAAGTAATCATGTTTACTTCTGCTCAATGGAGGATATTGAACTAAGGGACTATAATGGATTACTATTCTGATTATTCTTAATTTTGTCCCCAAGAACTATTCTCTGCCCTCTTCTGCCCTGCTCTGTGCTTTGGGAGACTCACGACTCCAGATCGCATTAGCTAGACTTCCTGATCTTGTGGCTTCTAGTTGGGTTTGGCCAATGAGACCTGCTGATAGGAAATGGGAAGGTAAGAGGAGAGAAAAGTTGGGGTGTTTAATACTTTGTTTTCTTCTTGACATTAGATATTCAGGCAGGAGCTGGGTTCTCCTACAGCTCTGATGGGAAAGCCTCCTACACTCCTGTAGTCCTCAGTGGGCTCTGGGTAATAAATATCATTCCCTCTCCTCTCCTCAGGTGGAGGAGGATAACAGTCACCACTGTGGCTGATCCTTGATGCCTATCTCTTTAAACAATCTCTTCCTTGTCACTCTTCACCTGATTCCGGGGACCCTGACTGTAGCCATCATAACCACAATGTGGACCCTAACTGAACTTTTCCTGAATGAATAATTGCCTCTCTTGCTTGGGAAGGTCTAGCCATTAAATAGGTCTGCAAAATGATTCTGCTCTTGTAGAAATGAGCATCATTGGATCTCAAACAATTACAGGGATTTGGAGATCTTTGCTGTTTCCCATGAACAAACGAGTTGCTTTCTGTTGGTTCATGGGTGGCTAAGCCTATGCCTGTTCTTTCTCTGGTGCCTCCTACCATTCTCTTCCCCAGTCCAGTCCAGTCACCTCTTCTCTCACACTCATCCACTCTGCTCTCAACCAACCCACAGGGAGGTTATCCCAGGTCTTTGTTTCGACTTCCCACCTGGAACACAGCCTCTTCCTCTCCCACTCCTCACCCCCAGCTTCCCTGCTGCTCAGGCTTGGGATCTGGGCTCATCTCTAGCATCTCTCCTTGCTCTTTACATGCAAGCAGGCACTGAGAACTACTGCTTCTTTCCTTCAAATATTTCTGGCATTCCTCTTTGCCTTCTCATCACCTCAGCTCAGAGCTCTCTGTACTTCCTGAATTTCTGTGAAAGGATTTCCAACTGGCCTGTGTTTCTTCAGTCTCTCCCCAATTCAAATGTAGTCCATAGATGTTCACCACGTTAGTTTTTCTGAAACTTGGCTTTCATTGTGTTCCATCTCTGTATGAACTTCAGTGACTCTCTGATGCCCGTGAGACAGAATCTGAACCCCTGATCTTGGCATTCAGAGCACTGTTTCTTGTCCTATTTATTATCTGACAAAGCCACTCTGCTCTCCTCACTCCCTTCTGACCATATCAGGGGCTTTTCAGCCTCCAGCCCAATGCCCAGCTTGTGCCCCACTCCAGAAGTGACCTCTCCTGCCTCCTGTGTTCAGCTTTATTGAAAGCTGAACCTGTATGCCACTTGCTCTCTGAAACCTTCCTTGACCACTAAAAGCCACAGTGGTATTTCCCTCCTTTCAAGCTCTCTAGGAAGCCCCAGGACATGTTTGCTGAACTGAACTTTAACTCATAAGAACATTGTTTTCACTAGTCATTTGAGGCTCATAAATGTTTTGGCCACCAGTCTTGCATGCTACTAGGCCCTTATCATTTATTGAATAAGCAAATCAATAGGTGAAACACACTGGCTTATTCATGCCACTGACTCTTTAAGTGATTGGCACTTAAATGTATTTTGCAAATTAGTGGGTGACACTAAAGCCACATGTTTACTCTCTAGGCTTTGGGTCTAAGAAGGAACGGTGGTGATGATGATGATGATTGCAAAACTAGAAATGCCTACCATTTCCATTTGTTGAGTACTTACTATGTGCCCTGCTTCACATATATGATCTCCTTTTCTGCTATTAATCAACTTATAAAACAATTATTATTATCTCTATTTTTTAAATCAGGAAATGGAGGCTCAGAGCAATTACTATTAAGTAAATTGCCCCAAATCATACAGCTAACAAGGGTAATGCTAAATTTGAAATTGGATCTAACAATGCTAATGCCAGTTCTACCAGCCAAACATCAGGGAGCCTTTGACAGCCTCCTCAGTCACCTGGGGGTGCACTGTGTATAAATGCAGATGTGGCACCGTGTCTATCTTATCTTGAAGCTCTGTGTACCCATTCAGTGATGCTGAGGACAGTGCTAACACATCAGCACACTCACTAATAGTTTACTGATTCCCAGCTGTAACCCACTCCATGCCTAAATTCCAAGTGTTTCTTGTAGAAGGACCTGACCAGGGTTGTGCTGTGGGTTTGAATAGGGATTCAAGCCCACAGTGCAACCTGCCCATGTCATAAAACCTTTAGTTTATCCAATTACTTGTCTCCAGGGCTTTCCCTTAGAAATAGTACACTGCGTCAACCTAGCTAAGCTGGCAGTGTTTCCTAGAACCCTCTTGCCTGTACAGTTCCAGTCAGGGCTGGCCACCAGAGGAACTTGCTTGAGATTGGGAAAGGCAGAGGGAAAGCAGCAGCAACTCTGCATCTTGGGGGAGGGTACCCCGTGGGCCCCTTCGCTCATGCTGATCTAATGGCTCACACAGATTCTGGCCTGTGCTCATGGTTCCAGTGTTTCTACGCCTTGTGTTGTTCCCCCACTTTAGATCCCATGTCCTTTCCTGATTCCACAGCTGCTAGCCCCACAGCAACCTCAGGTCCCCACTGGATGCAGAGTCAACAGCCTGCCATTGGCACTGCCAGCTCCCAGCTGTGTAAAGTTCAATCTTTATAACAAATCCCTTCCTCTATGTCACTCATAACAGCTCTACTTGTCTGATCAAGCCCTAGCTGATACATCCCTCTTCCCTGGGTCCCCAGGATGTAGTGTCCTTGGTCATGTGACTGCCCCAAAGACATTTGTTCATGGTGATTGGACAAAGTCACTGTCAAAGCAAGAAGAAGCCCAGGATTGGTGAGGCTTTTATACCCTTTCTCTTTCCCTCCCCACAAGACTGTGGTGTTGTTTTCGGAGGTGGGGGCTAGATCAGATCTGACTGTAGATCAGATCTGACTGGTAGTGAAACCCCACGTAAGACGCTGCAGAATCATTCAAGGCATTGCTGCCCAAGCAAACCTGAGGTGAACTCTACTGTCACTGCTTTTGGAGGTTGTGTGCCAACCCCCTCCCCCACCCTTGTGGTTGCTCTTAGATGTCACTGCCTCCATCTCCTGTGCATAGAGCTGAGCCTGTGATTAGTCACAGTCAGACTAGGTTAAGGGGGTGCCTGTACTAAGGGCTTTGATCTCAGAGGCTCTGAAGACTTATGCTGAAAGGTACCTGCCTTCATCCAGGTGTTTTAAAGTCTGAAACTTTACCATTACAGAGTCGTTCCTTTGGATTACTCTTCCTGGCCTTTGTTATTAAAATGCCAAGCACCTTTAATAAATGGTGCAGTGGGAAAAACATGATTTCTGGAATTTTATAGCTTTGAACTCAGTTTTATTTCTGCTATTCAAAATAGCTGTGAGACTACAATAAAGTAATTATTTAGCCTTTACAAGCTTCAGTTTTCTGACTTATAAAAATGGGAATAATAATATCCAATTTTGTATATATCGTAGTCCATTCAGGCTGCTACAATGAAAGTATTATAGACTGAGTGAGCGGCTTATACACTACAGAAATTTATTCTTATAATCCTGAAAGCTGGAAGTCCACGGTCAAGGTGCTGGCGGGTTTGGTGTCTGGTGAGAACCCACTTTCTGATTTGTAAATCCACTTTCTTGCTGTGTCCTCATAAGGTGGAAGGCGCTGTCTGTCACCTCTTTATGAAGAGTACTAATTCCATTCATGACTCCAATTTTATAACCTAATTACCTCCCAGATTCTCCACCTCCTATTACCATCCCATTGGGGATTCAGATTTCAACATATGAGTTGAGGGGAGGGAGAAGCACACACATTCAATCTATAGTAGTATACAAGTCAACAAATGTGAAAGTACCCAGCACAATGTTTGTCATATAGATGATGCTGAGTAAATGTGAGCATTTACTCCTAATTTCCTTTTCTTGAACTGATAATGCATTGGAATTCTTAGTATGGCACTGAGTATGCACCATATTTATTACATTCTCATCACAGTTAATGAAGGGGTAAGGGTCTGCTACAAATGTGCATATGTGTTTTGATGGGGTAGGAGGGGATATATATATATTAGAGGCCCGGTGCACAAAAATTGTGCACTAGAGGGGGGGTGGTCCTCCGGCCAGCCTGCATCCTCTCGCAGTCCAGGACCCCTCAGGGGATGTCCACCTGCCGGCTTAGGCCCAATCAGCCTGGAGATTAGTCCTAAGCCATCAGTCAGACATCCCTCTCACAGTCTGGGGCTCTTGCAGTCCGGGACCCTTCTCTCCTTACCACCTGCCTGCAGTGGAGGCAGGAGAGGCTTCTGCCACCGCCACTGCGCTCACCAGCCATGAGCCCGGCTTCTGGGAACGCACTGGGAGCCCTGTTGGAGCTCACTGACCACCAGGGGGAAGCTCCTGCATTGAGTGTCTTCCCCTTAGTGGTCAGTGTGCGTCATAGCTATTGGTCATTCCACCTGTTGTTTTGTAGATTTGCATATTAGGGTTTTATTATATAGGATACTTTTAGAAGAGAGAAAGGTCACCAGAAGAGGAGGTAAGTAAGTTTGGAAAAACTAGCTTATTTTTACTTACCTTTCTTTATTTCCATTGTTACCATGCTAATTTAAATTCCCCTCGTCTCCTGGATTATTTCAGTAATCTTACCTGGTCCTTATGGCTTCGTTATCGCCTTAGTTTATTTCTTCTTAGAAATCAGTGATTTTTTCAAAATGCGAATCACATCTTATCTAAAGCCCTTATTACCCCCTGACTCTTTGAATGATACTTGACTCTTTGGATTATAGTTTATCTAAATGCTAATCTTGGCCTGAAAGCACTTCACATCCTGGCCCTAGTCTACTCCTCCTCCCTCAGCTTCATTTTCTTCTTCTCCCCCCATCACTCACTACATTTTAGCCACACTGGAGTTTTCCCAGAATCTTGGATCAGTGAACTCCAGGCCGTTGCCCATGCTTCTCTCCTCCTCTACCTTCTCCTCTCCTCTATCTCCCTCCCCTCCCCTCTCTTTCCCTCCCTCCCTTTTCTCTCCTCTCCTCTCCTCTTCCCCTCCCCCCATTCTTTTGGTTTATGCCTACCCAACCTTCATACCTTTGCTCATATGTAATTTCCTCAGGGAGACTTTCCTGATGGAATAAAATCAGGCTCACCTCTTATTCTTTCCCATATAAGAGCTCTTTTATGATTTTCTTAATGTAGCTCATGTTAAATTTCAACGTTATAGAATTATGTGTGTAGTTTCATTCTAAAGTGTTGTCTCCTCTTACATACTCTTGTTCCCCTTCTGTTGCCAGAAGCTAGCTGTGCCCTGCACACACAGGTCTCAATAGTAACCCTGGGAAAGGTCTATACATGGGATTCACATTTTCTCTCCTCACAGGGGAGTCATAGTTCTTGGGTTTTCGATCCCAGAGTCTTACAAAATCCACTCAGAAAACACAGATCCTGTTTACCGCTATATTTCACTTTTTGTTTTTTTAGTTTTTAATTTTTTTAATTGAGTCATAACTTACCCAGAGTAAACTGCACAAATAGTAAGTGTCCAGATGGTGAGTGTTTCATATGTATACACCCATGAAATCACCACCCTAATCAAGATCAAGAGTATCCCAGCATCCAGCAGGCTCCTCTGTACCCTCCAATTACATAACCCCTCCCACACTCCCATCCTGGCCAGGTTAACCACTCCTTTGATCTCCATAGATTAGTTGGTCTGTTTCAAAATTTCATGTAAATGGAATCATACAGTGCATATGTTTTTGTGTGTATGTGTGTGTGTGTGTGTGTGTGTGTTTTGTCTGGCTTCCTTTCTTCAACATGTTTTGAGATCCAATCAAGTTGCTGTGTATAGCAATAGCTTTTTAAAAATTTTTGTTTAATTGTAAAGTAGTATTTTATTGAATGCATATATTATAATTTATCTGCCCTACTATTGTCAGACATTGAATTGCTTTCAATGTTGGGCTATTAGGAACAAAGCTGCCATGAACACTCTTGTACATGTTTTCGGTGGACATGTCTTTGGGGTGAGAATGAGGTGTGGAATTGGTGGGTCTCTATCTTCTATCCTATGTCATATCCTTCAAAACACCCTGACACATCTCAATCAGAACTTACAATTTGCGGTTAAGTTGGGTGATTATCCGCATGGCACTAAACTTCTTACCTGGGGCATTTCAGGACTCTGTGTCAAGGTGATTTGGGCCTATGCAATTGCAGGCATGAGCAACTTAAAATCATAATCTGAAGGGGCTCTGACTGTTGAAGCTTAGTTAGGAACCATGATAAGTCATTTAAAAATGGTAATCTGAGCCAATAGGAAACATTCTATTTGTCTAAACCATTTAGCTACAGAAGCATTTCTAGAACACATTTTCTCCATTACAATGATCCTAAGAGAATTGCTTTGGCTGTTACTATAAAATGCTCTAACTATTCCTTAATGTGTCATTTATTCGCTGACTTACGCTACTGCCAATAGTAATATTGACTGTTTGCTAATCCCAGCCAGTGGAGACTTTCTAACAAGACTGTGTCATGAATTTTCCTTTCTTCAGGAACACATAGGGTTAACAAGCTGTAACCATTAAACAGCGTTTACCAAATTCTGTGTGACCTTTATCCAAAAGGTAGATTACATTGATGGAGGAAGAATGTAATCCCTGCAGATTCTCTTGCTAAAAACTTCCTGTCTAGAAAGAATACTTGCTTGTGTTTTTGTTTGTTTGTTTGTTTGCTTGCTTGTTTTTTGTGTCTTGTTTTTCTTCATATGTTTGTGGGAGAATCTGCAAACATTTCCCTCAGTGACCTGCATGAGGTAGGAAAAGCTCAGAGTGTGTCCCCAGAGAGGTACTAAGTGCAGTTAGAACACCTTCCCTGTTTGAGGCAGTGGACCAGTCATTTTCCCTAGACCTCCCTGTGTATACTTTTAAGAACTCAAGATGCTCATCATTATACAGGGGCTGGGACCACCCAAAATAAAATAAAATAAAATATTCAGCAGAGAGATGACACATACTGAAAATATCTGAATCTTGCTTTGAGTGTAAATGGGAGACAACCATATCATTTAGACCCCTGCCCCTGAGTGTCCTGAAATGATTCTCTCATTGCAATGAAAAGCACCCCAGGAATAGGAGGCAGCCCCTAATTTTGACTAACTTCTAAAATAACATTAAATTATTTCATTTTGTTCTCACTGTAA
Organism: Myotis nattereri; assembly: GCF_964212035.1. Lineage (NCBI taxonomy): Eukaryota > Metazoa > Chordata > Mammalia > Chiroptera > Vespertilionidae > Myotis > Myotis nattereri. Next base: position 25,338,528 of record NC_138088.1, read on the forward strand.
GCCTATGAAGCAGATATTATCATCATCCTCAACTTAAAAACAAGGGAACTGGGTCTCTGAGAGGTTGAGTATTTTGACTAGCGCAGCGGTTCTCAACCTGTGGGTCGCGGCCCCTTTGGGGGTCGAACGACTCTTTCACAGGGGTCGCCTAAGACCGTCGGAAAACACATATATAATTACATATTGTTTTTGTGATTGATCACTATGCTTTAATTATATTCAATTTGTAACAATGAAAATACATTCTGCATATCAGATATTTACATTACGATTCATAACAGTAGCAAAATGACAGTTATGAAGTAGCAACGAAAATAATTTTATGGTTGGGGGTCACCACAACATGAGGAACTGTATTAAAGGGTCGCAGCATTAGGAAGGTTGAGAACCACTGGACTAGAGTCACACAGCTTCTAAGGAGTGGAATGGGGATTTGAACCCAGACAGCCCAATTGGCAGAGCCTGACATGGTCTGGGGAAGAGCAAGCTCCAATGCAGATGGCATCCTTTTAAGTTTTATCTGAGAATATCATGCAAGTTCACCTTTACTGCACAGAGAAGATAAAGAAACAAATAAATATGAGGAGAAGGAAATGGAAAATAAAACGCCCACTGGGGTCTGGCTGTTTCTACACTTGAATAGAGATGATTCTGAGTCTGCTACCAAAAATGACCTTGAATTGAAACTCTTGCATAGGAAGCTGCTGTGATGCACTCACAGAGACCACAGCACATCTCTGCAAGGGCTCCAAGCACCATCGTCATGGTTGCTTCCAGTGGGTTGTGGGGAGAGGAGGCTGTTGAAGTGGTTTCCAGTTCCGATGCACTACCTGACTGTCCACACCAAGTGTGGGTTTTCCTCTCTGCAGGATGGAGCCCATGGGAGGTGAGATGGGCTTTCCAAAGGGGAGAGTCTTCCATCAGTGCCTTCTCAAGATGTGGAGGCAGAGCTTCAGGTAACATGGACATGGGGAGGGGTTATCGTCAGCAAATACCAATGTCAGGCAGGCCCTCCACTCTTTGACCTCATCTCCTAGTTAGTGCTCTCCCTCTTTTCTCTGCTTCAGCTACACTTCAGCCCTTGTACTGTTCTTAGAACACAGCAGGCACGCTGCTGCCTCAGGGCCTTTCCACATGCTCTTTCCTCTGCCTGAAACCGTCCCCCTAGCCACCCCCACCCCACCCCGCCCATGCTTTCAAGCTTTTCCTCAAACATGCCCTTCTCCACAAGACCTTCCCTAATTACCTGTTCTAGCCTCAGTTGCATTCTGAACTCCAGCTTCCCCTTCCCAATGCACACACATGCTCCCTCTTCCCTTCCCTGCTTAAGTTTCCTCAGCACACTCCCCTATCTGGTCTACTATACATTTTACAGGCTCCTCTTATTTTTCAAACTGTCTCCCCTAGCTGAAGTTGAGTTCCCTGAGGACAGGGATTTATGTGTGCTTGGTTCCCCTCTGTATTCTAGCACATTGAGTAGTATGTAGCCAGTACTCAATAACAACATGTTGAATGAATTCATGAGTGAATTAATGAATCCTAGCTCTCCTATTCAGTGACTAGACAATGTTTAGCAAATTAGTTAACATTGTCTGCACTTCATTTTTGCAACTGTAAAATTGGAATGATACTCGTAATTCCCACCCTGCTACTGTGAGTTTTAAAGTTTACAAAAATATACGCCTAGTACAATACTTGCATATATTCAATGAGACTTTCAAGTTCAATGAAAGTAATACAAATAATAGCAAACATTTGTAGAGTGTTTCTTATGGGCCAGGCACTGCTTTAAGCACTTTATGTACCTTAATTCATTTAATTCTTGCAACATTTTATAAGGTATGTACTATTATTATCATCATTCTGGTTTGAGAAATAAAGAAATAACTTGCCCCAGGCCGTATGACTAGAAAACCATTGAGCCTGGGTTTGCACTCAGGCCCATCTTAAGCAAAGTCCAAAACTTAACCACCTCACCACACTGCTTCCCCAACACAGGAAGACATAATTTATATGATACAGGCATAGATGATACCCTTTCAAGTACTGAAAATTTCAATTTACAAATCTTAGTTTTTAAACTCATTAAATGTCTTCATGAATCAAACATGCTAATAATTCAATTTCTAAATAAATTGGAATATTTAGATAGGGATCAAATTGCATTTAACTCTAGGCTATGAAATATCTTTGGCTATGAAATGTTATCATTGAGAGGATATTCGGAAATTGTTTTTTATTTAGACACAGTCTATTTGAACCAACACATTTACATTTTTAAATAGAGAGCAGTGCTATTTAGTTTCCAGAGTTGAGTGGAAACAAAAACCAAGGCTATGTAGACACACCCAAAATGAAGCACCTGCTTTTGAACCTGCGTCAAATATGATTAGGTTTTCGTGTGATTTGGCTTCAAACACTTGTGATTCCTGAGCATCTAGCATATCTGATAACCAGCAGTCATTCATAGTCTATTTTAGGTTTGGTTATTTAAATGCTAGGTTTCGCTCATGAGAGAGAGCTCATTGAGGCTGTGCCTTCTTCGTTCATGGTGTTAGTTCAATAAGTCATTGAATAGCCAACAGGGAGGCACTCACACACAAACTTTCCAAATTGTCTCTAAAGACTTTCGGTTCCCTTTTTTCTTTTTTTCTTTTCTATTGCCTTCCCAGTAATGGCTAAGAAATTGCCAATTTGCCTTCTTATGATTTCTCTAGAAGGTCTTGTGTGGCCCAGGAGTTCAGTTGGGACCCAAGTTTTAATTTCCCATTGGTTTTAGTCTGGTTCTTTTTCTTGCAAGAAACAGAAAGGCAAGGGATTTTAGCATATTGCATTATCTCACATTATTTTTAAATGGTAATGGAATGTTCATGGAAATCTAAGAACAGGAGTCGTATTAAATCTTGGCCTCAAGGAGCCCAGACTTCAAAGGTGATTCTAGATTCAAAAAGGCTCCCAGGACTTCAGCAGCAGGACCTCATGGGTCTTTGATTCTATGATTAAATGTAGCATGCTACATGTCTCCTTCTTCTGGACCTAGTACTGACTGATGGCTATGCTTGCTTCAAGTTCGAGGCCCTAGATGAAAATCTACTGGTCCAGTTCATTTTTCAGGACAGACTGTACCTCCCCGATGAAGCCCAGGGATTGTGTACCATTGGCTCAGATGCCTGGGCCCGGGCCAGTCATCTGTGGACAGAGGAGGTGGGGCACTGGGTACTAAACATGGCTGATGGGGCCTGCCCCTTCGGCAGAAAGTGTGGGCAGGGTGGATCCCCTCCAGAGAGGTTGTGGGTAGGTTGGCGCAGTGTTGACCTTTTCAGATACCATCCTTTAAGAGACTGACATGTTACCCAAATCACATAGTATAATACCAATGTAAGGTGATGTTATATTGACAAAGATATGGATGCAATTCAGAAAGATATTTACAAAGCCACCTGCAGGCATCTTTGCAATTGGCATGCTTCAAACATAAAACAACTTGCATTATTTCTTTGTGATAGGTTTTATCTAAAAACAGTTATTCTTTTAAGTCCATGTGTTAAAGCTCTGTGGCTTTCTCACTCAGCACCTTAAAGCTTTGGTGAGCAGATTGCACTTAGCACAGTTCTCGCCAAAGTCATTCATAGAGATTTCAACTTGATGATCAAAGTGAAGCTGCATTACTTAGCTATTGAAGTTGCTCAGCTAACTACTGAAGTTTTGTTGTGATTGAGCTGGTCAAAATCCATTGGTTGGTTATTACCCATTGGTTTTAGTCTGGTTCTTTTTCTTGCAAGAAACAGATGTATCCACAATGCCCTGTGCCACAGTTTTAAACACAAGCAGAATGTGTTCAGGACTTTAGAGGTTACTTGTGTCAAATATGATGTCAGTACAATGCCCACGGTACTGTGAGGTCTTCTCTGAGGACAGGTCTTCTGCCACCCAGGGACTCTGAAGAATAAGGAACATCAAATGGGGACATTTCAATTGGGATAAGAGTGTTAAGGAGCCCAGGTCAAGATCCAGGTCTGGATTCATCACAGCAATGGGTGGGAGGGTTGTGGTGGTGGTGGTGGTTGGGAGTACTGATGTAAAGGCATAAGGCATGGCAAACTTGGCCTACATTACAATTCTGGTGAACAAAACTCCCTAGACAAAGACCAAGTCCTTACGTTTAAGATCTTAAGATGAGTTGAGTCACTACCCATGGCAGGCATCGGTGATTTGCATGTGTGGAAACTGCCCTCTCTTCTCTTGACTCCCCGACAGGAGCCAGTTCCTCCTGTCACTGATGACCCATAGCACTTAGCTGTGCTCCTCTGTGGCCACGCCACTTTCTACCTGTGTTTACCGTCTCTATCTGATTTTTCGCCACTCTCTGATGGAAATTCCTTTGAAGATGATCAATATCTTATTTATTTTGATGTCCCTGCCATGGCTTGGAACATGATAGGCACCTAATAAATATTTGTTGGATGAATGGGAATAAGAACCTACATTACCTTTCAGTCACCATGTTGTTTCACTGCACTCTCTGCACAGTGATGGTATTTGGCACAGGAGGAATGTCTGAGGTGGGCTCATTGCTGATGGAAGCAAATTTCAGTGTCAAATTTATTTAAAATTTTCAAATATCTCTAATGTAGGGACTGTGAAACACCAGCAGCATATCTTGTACTATATGGAAGGGACCACAGGCACAGGTGATTCTCAGAGGAAGATGGAATTCTGAGGAGCAGATCAGGAGAGCTCTTAAGAGTGGCAAAGCTGGAGAAGGAGGAGGAGAGGAGGGTAATAGCTAATATTTACTGACTGTTTACCATGTGCCAGGCCCTATTCTAAGCATTTTACATACATTAACTCATTTAACACAACGACCCTATGGTGAAGGCTCTGTTATCGCATTTTACAGATGACTCTGGTGCAAACAGAGCAGCCTGCCCTGTGGTCATGCAGTCTGACTTGCTGGGCTCTGGGACCCACTTCTCCTTTTCCCCTCCCATTCTGTTTGAACCTTATGAATTCAAAACTTTGTTTGATAAATGTTAATTAGTGCTAAATATTAAGTATTAATATATGATTTAAGCCCTGGCTGGGTGGCTCAATTGGTTTGCACATTGTCCCATACACCAAAAGGTCACAGGTTTGATTCCTGGTCAGGGTACATACCTAGGTTGTGGGTTTGATTCCTGGTCAGGGCATGTACGGGAGGCAACCAATTGATGTTTCTCTCTCTCTCTCTCTCTCTCTCTCTCTCTCTCTCTCTCTCTCTCTCTCCCTCTCTCTCCCTCCCTCCCTTCCTCCCTCCCTTCCTCTCTCTTTCAAAATAAAAAAAAAATCCTCATATCCTCAGGGTGAGGATTATATATATAGTTTAAGAGTCATTTGTTCAGTAATTAATCTATTCATAAAATTTCATGTGAATTTCATTATTATGTGACAGACACTTCTCCATCAGTGAGTATATTTGCCTTCTTAGCAAGCCTTGAGTGGTGGAAGATGAGGTGATGATCAGTCTTGGTTTCTTCCTGAAGTAAGACTAGGTCTTTGATATTCCTCAAAATAAAATGTCAGATAGACAAATGTATTTCTGCCTGAGATTAATACTTCTCAGAACATAATGTGGGTGCAATATTTTTCAAAACAAAACAAAACGTTCCTTCACTGGTGTGAGGATGGAGAGAGATGGAATGAAGGTAGAGTCAGACAGCCCTTCCTGCCACAGCTGTATGTGTGGCTCCTCCAGTAACCATGGTGTCTTCTTGGGCGGATCCATTCTTCCAATCACGCCAGACGAAGGAGTTCTCGGCCTTGAATCTGCTCTCACTTCCAGAGACATTACTCTTAAACCTCCAATGTTATTTGGTTAAACACTTCCCACTTCCCAGAAGGGTCCCCCCCCCCACCTGTTTTTATTGGTGATGTTTAGAGTTGGCAATAGAGAAGGCCTCCTCACTAGAGGCTGGAGGCTATGTCTAAGAGAAACAAAGTCAAATGGGACAAAGGTTTTGGTCCTGTAGACAAAAACACACACAAAAAAGTCCCCTTACCCTTCCAGGGACTTAGGTGTCCTGTGAACACACTGTCTGAAGAAGAGCAGAGATTATGTAATTTTTCACATATTATACTTGGCCAAAGTGGAGAATTGGGGTTACCCCCAGAGTTCTGATTTGGCAACATGAGTACTTCATAATAATGCAATGCTATTCCTATATCCACATGCCTAGAACAACCACACCTCTACTGACACTCAAAAGTATTTGTAGAATGAATGAGTGAATAGAAAAATATCTGGAAAGGTTGCATCAATTGTAGATGTTGAAAATAATTAACATCCCTTTAAGTGGCTGCAAATTCTGGTTTTTCTATTATAAACATGTTATTTTATGTAATAATAGTTTTTTAAAAATGTAACCTCCATTTTCCTGGAAATTACTGATTTGAAACTGATTGAGTGCAAAGATAGGACTGGGATTCAGTGGCTTTTTGATTGCCAAGCTCAATTTTATTGTGTATAGGACAGGGGTGGGCAAACTTTTTGACTCGAGGGCCACAATGGGTTCTTAAACTGGATCGGAACAAAAGCATGGATGGAGTGTTTGTGTGAACTAATATAAATTCAAAGTAAACATCATTACATAAAAGGGTAGGGTCTTTTTTTTTTTTTTTTTTAGTTTTATTCATTTCAAACGGGCCGTAGTTTGCCCACGGCTGGTATAGGACATCTGTAACTCTTGTGGGTAAGTTCCTGGAGACTGGACCCTTTTTAGACTCTGGATCAGGTTAACACTTTCTAGCCAATGGGGAAAGTAACCACTTTGTTCTCTAAGGAAAGGGCGTGTTGAAATCACAGAATGTTAGTTTGTCTTGCTGAATTCTCTTAGTTTTTAGAGTCCAGAAAGGTGGACTCAGGAAAGGAATCAGGACCCAGATTTTCTAACTATAAGCACATTTCCCCATTTTGTGCTGTATCAGTCAGATACCCAGCAAGAAACTGGTGGCCCGTACAACTGGAAATTGAGGAAAATGTAACAGAGGACTATTTAAAAGATGTAGACAGAGGTAAAATGACCATAGAAGAGAATGGAACACTCTGGGCATGCAAAATGTTACACCTTAGGCCTGATGAAGGCAAGAGTGGGAGTAGTCATAGGACCAAGTGGGAGGTCGGGGTATTAAGAAGTGACTGACATATCCCTTCTGCAGCAATAGGAACCAGCAGCCCAACCTCATTCCTTTCCCAACTGGAAGCCAAGGGCCAAGAGAGCTTATTGATTAAGTTCAAAGAGCTAAACATCCCAGGGCAGAGTAGAGTGAGTAGGGTAGACAGTGAATTTGGAGGGGTCCATGGGGAAAACCTCAGCACATTTGCTCTCTAGAAGATAAACCCAGCTCTGTCTTTGTCCTTATTCATCTTCGAAGCAATAGTAGCCTGGACAGTTGAGGTTACATTTTAAAAAGCTATTATTAATAAGTAATACATATTTGTAATAGAAAAACCAGAAATGCAGCTATTTAAAGAGATAATCACTCTCAGTATTTATGATTGATACCTTTCAGGACTTTTTCTATTCATTCATTTATTGATCCATCCATCCATCCATCCATTGATTCACTCATTTATTCATGCCACAAATATTTACTGTCAATGTGTGCCAAGGTGTTCTAGGCATGTGTATAAGAGAATTAAAAAAATAGACCAAAATATTTCCCTTAAGGCAATAATACTCTAGTGGGGAAGAGTCATAATAAACAAGAGAAATAACTAAAATAATGGTATGTGAGATACTGATTAAGTAGTAAGAAGAAAAATAAAGCAGGGTAAAGGAATAAGAGTATTATGAGGGAGTGTTATTATAAATTACTATAATTTTAAATAAGGCAGTCCGTCGTGTGTGTGTGTGTGTGTGTGTGTGTGAGAGAGAGAGAGAGAGAGAGAGAGAGAGAGAGAGAGAGAGAGCAATGAGTTGAGTTCCTGGCTTTTCCTTTGGCTAATTGCTGACTATTCAGGTAATGGGGAGTGTAGGCGGTGTGACTTCCCCCCTCCCTCGCAGTTTCAAAATGTCTCTCCTTAGATTTTTTAAAGGGCAAAGCTTTCTCCACTCATTATATTAACCATTTCAAAAGTGCGGTGGGGAATCCTCAGTGCAGGTTTAGTAGTCAAATTCATGGTGTCCATCTGTCTCTTTCTAGCTGGGTGACTTGTGGGAACTCATTTAACCTCTCTGCGCCTCAAGTTCCTCATGTGTGAAAACATAGGTTTTGGTGACAATGAAAGGAAATAAGATTAGATTTGAGAGGGACCTAGTGTGCAGCACACAGCGGATGGTCAGCAGATGGTGGCTTCTTTCCTCTACTGGGCAGAGCTGCAGAAAAAGGCATATTCTGATAAAACCACAGACTCCAGATCCACAAAACTGGGGAGTTTGCTGAAGAGTCTAAAAGTAAAAGCTGGCATTAATTGACCACGTCTGTGCTGAGCAAACCTTTACACATGCATCTTGCTAGATCCTCACAATTTAAGATGAGGAAATGGCAGCACAGATCCCCTAGCAGAGCTGGTAGGCCCCAGAAGCAGGGCTTGACTCCAAGTTTGGCTGATATCAAAGCTGGGGCTCTCTTTATCAGGTGCTATGCTCCTCCTCCCCCTGCCCTGCCCTTCCCACATGAGGAAGAGTCAAGGTTGGATGAAGCCAGTGTAGGGAAGGGTTTTCTCATAATTTGAAAGCCCACAAAGATCTCTAGATTAACAGATAAGGACTGTTTATGACCCCAGAAGAACCTCTATATGAAATTCCATTGATATGATGGTTCTGAAAGGGGGATGCTAGGCTGATTTCTTGTCGATCACCTGGGTAATTAAAAAAATGCCAGGGCTGTACCCCTTGGAAATTTTAGTTAAGCAGGCCTGGCATAAGGCCTGGGTGTCCATATGTTTCAACATGGTCCAGGTGCTTCTGACATGTAGCCATGTTTGAACAGCTCCCTCGTACCCAAACTACTAAAGTAGCTTGGAAATCTTCTGTTCCCTTCTCTGGGTTGTCACGAGGAATATGAATTATAACTCTTCCCAATGGTAGTGAACATGCTGAGTAATCTAACCCAAGCCTTATCCAAAACTTTGATAAAGGTTTTGGGACAGGACAAGGTCTACGAGTAGTTGCCTTGAAGCATTAAAAGGAGAAACTTCCGCCTAGTCAGACCCACGATCAGTGTTCTGTTGCCACTAAAAGGACAGTCTATCAGCTGTGCTACTCACCAGGACACAGTTTCCACAAGGACATTATGCTTTGCCGAAATCAAGGTACACAATGTCTGTGCTGCCCTTCACTTAACATTCGAGAAAACCCAACAAAAACAAAGCGCAATTGGTTGACATAAACTTTTTGTTGTTGGTGGTGTTAATCCTTGTCCGAGGATATTTTTCCATTGATTTTTAGGGAGAGTGGAAGAGAGAAGAAAGAGAGAGAGAAACATCGATGTGAGAGAAACACATCGATTGGTTGCCTCCTGCATGAGTCCTGACCAGGGCCTGGACTGGGGAGGAATGTGCCCTTGACTGGAATGGAACCCGGGACCTTTTATTCCATAGGCCGATGTTCTATCCACTGAGCCAAATCAGCTAGGACGGTTGGCATAAACTTTTAACAGTGAACCCATACTATCTGTCAATGATAGCAACTTGATTTCCAAGGGCTCAGAAGTGTTTTTTTGAGAAACGAAAAAACCTATTGTATTCTTGGTAGGTTTCCACCAATGTGAACTGGAAAATGGCACTTCAATTAATTGTAAAATCAATTTGGGCCTCAAATGGTGTCAGATAGGTCTTCATATTGCATTTCTCTCAAGAATATGAGTTCACATTATTGGCATATCTAGGAACTTTGGAGGGAAGAAAGTGTTGGAATGATTCTAACCTGGTGATCTTGAAGTTGTACATTTACCACCTTTCTTTGGTAATGAAGAAAGGAGAAAGCTACACCATCATTTATTAAATGTAGATCGTTTAGCTCGTCTACACTGGCAGCCTCAGACTCACACCCATCCTGTTGCTTTCTTGATGACAGCAAATAGATCTGACCTCCCTCTTCCTCCATTAAAGCAAACATGGAGTCAAACTTCCTAACTGGAAGGGGAGGATTTTTCAAATTGGTTTATGTGTTTTTATGTTATTTCTTTTAGAGTTGATTTTTTATTTTTTGCATTTGGGTCTAACATCTTGGTGACTGTGAGTTCCTTAGGAGTCTTTAAATGCCCCAGTCAGTCCTTTGGAAGTGAATCTTATTATCTTAAGGATATGGCTTAATCAACACGGCCCAATACTTCTGTTCTTTATGTTACCTTTCATCTTGATGTTCATGGTTTTAGACTCCGAGGGAAACCCTTCTTTGGACTTACTTACCATAAGGTGCCCTATTTGAATGAATACCTATCTGTATATATATATCAACATATTAAGAAATCATAGTATTAATACCACCGTGAAGAAATTATTCTTTATTTTAGTAGAGATTCACTATATTACCCTTTAAGTAATGAACAGTCAATATATTTAAATCTATGTTCTCAATTTGCATAACTTTGTGTATTGTATATCACTCTATATATACATGTAAAGATTGTCCTGTCATCATTCATCACTTTCTTTTAACAAACCGACATATTCTTTGGTTTTATTATAAGTTATGATATAAGTTATTATTTTTCAGAGTATTATTTTTTAATTAGTGAAGAGCATATGAAAATTTTGAAGAGTCATATGATAGCCTCCATCTATTGAGTGCATTGTTTTTTATTTTTTATTTTATTTATTTTATTTTTTTTAAAATATATTTTATTGATTTTTTTACAGAGAGGAAGGGAGAGAGATAGAGAGTCAGAAACATCGATGAGAGAGAAACATCGATCAGCTGCCTCCTGCACATCTCCCACTGGGGATATGCCCGCAACCCAGGCACATGCCCTCGACCGGAGTCGAACCTGGGACCCCTCAGTCCGCAGGCCGACGCTCTATCCACTGAGCCAAACCGGTTTCGGCAAGTGTGCATTGTTTTTTAAATGCCTACATATTAAATTATGACATTCAGATGTAATTATTATTCTCTGTTACTCTAACCATTTTGCTTTTCTTCCTCAACTATCACCTCAAACCTTGTAACTCAAAGAAAGAGTTTTTTTTCTTCTTTTGGAAAAAAAGAATTCTAATATGTTAATCAATACTTCCTTATTGATTTTCTGGCTTCCTAAGTTAACTTGAGCCAGGGCCCGATGAAATCGTCTTTTATGTTAAGGTTGAAAACTTTTATTAAGAAGTTATAGCTGTGTTAGTAGAGCCAGAGAGTGATTTAAAGATGGCAGAGGGTTATTAAATCCATACCTTTTTTCATGCTCATAGCAGGAATTTATTGAGCACTTACTATATGCAGGACACTGGTAGACATCAGGGAAGCAGAGATTATGAGTACTCCTCAGACTCTTCCTCTACATCTATCACACAAATTACCTAAGTGCAGATTCCATTTACGCTACTGGGCATATGTCCCCATGCATTTTAGGAGCAGATGCTGGCACCTTCTTTTCTAATCCTCCCATATTCTTATTTGTGTACTCGTCTTGAGGACTATAGAATTTTTATTGAACTATTCATGCTTTACGACTTGGTCTGGATCCAAGGCCCTTGGTGACAGAGGACCCATTTAGCACCCCTAACTCCAGAAGACTCCTTTTGTTAAGTGGATTATTTGTATCTTGCATCCGTCAGAGACCCAGTCTTTTAGAGACAGAGGGAATTTTTACCTAGAGACAGTGATGGTTATCTGACCTAGAGCAGATGTGAATGAAATGGTGATGCTCTCACCCAGTTCAGGGGTCATGACCCTCTGTTGGACATTCTTTCTTCCAGACTGGGCAGAAGGTCCAGCCTTGTGATTTCTCTGAAAAACTTTAAAAATACTTTGTCTCGGTAGCTTCCTTTTACTTCACCCTTTGACCCAAAGGTTGCAACTTAATTTGTCAAGGCCAATTCTTGTAAAATAATGATGCCCTACTTAGGCTCTGACCTTGATATAGGTTAGATTACCATGGAAATAATTGGGAGGGTGAGTGGGAGAAATAAAACCGCAAAGCAGCCAAAAATAGCAGTCACAAATGCCAACCTCCAAAGCCCATGCACTTTTCTCTGGTGAACAGACTTCTAGGCCCAGTGTGTCGGTTTCCTATCACTGCTGAACAAATCAGCCCCGACTTAGTAGCTTCAAACAACACAAATTTATTGTCTTTTAATTTGGGAGGTCAGACATTTGAAATGGGTGTCCCTGGACTAAAATCACAGTGCCAGGAGGACAGCATTTCTTTCTGGTGGCTCTCAGAGAGAAGCTTCTTGCTGTCTGAATTTCTTGGCTTCTGGCTGCCATCATCATCAAAGTCAGCAATGGCTGGCCGAGTCTTCCCCATAGTGAATCACTCTGACACTGACTCTCCTGCTTCCCTCTTTTTCTGCTAAGGCTCCTGTGATTACAGTGGGCCCACCCAGTAACTCAGAACATTTTCCACATCTCAAGGTCAGTTAATCAGCAACCTGAATTCCTCTTTGCATGTAATATTATATAATCATCAATTCCAGGGCTAGGACATCATCTTTGGGGGTCATTATTGTCTTCTACACTCATGCTATATATATCCTTAGTTCATAGTAATGCAAATGTGGTTATTTGGTTTATGAGTTGTCAAAAGTTGGGAGCATTGTGAGTGGTAGACAACTGTCTGTAACAGGAAATGAGAGCTGGGAGCCAACGTCAAAAGAAGAGATTAAAACCAAAAATCAGCCACAGGGATAGCAAATCACAGGAGTCTGAGGTCATGTAGAATGAGGAAAATTCTCCCTACTCACTGCAGTGGCTCCTGGGGCATTTGGTTTGATGGCAGATAATTTTAAACATTGGTCAAAATCGTGATCCCGAGTCATTAAGAAAATGCTTTATTTAGTTTAAAAAGCAAACAGCTTACCATAATTTAAAGAAAGGGCTTAAAAAATGAAACCATGAAACATCCAGAGAAAATCTAGTGAATATTCATCTGACTTCTGAATGAGAAAGGATTCTCTAAGCAGGAAAGCAAAGGAAGAAACAGAAAATGAAAAAGATCTGTATTTTAATTTAAATAGATGTTAATATTTACATATTAAAAAATCATAAACCAAATTAAAAGGTAAATAGCAAGTTGTGAAAAATATTTGTTACAAGTATGACAGTCAATATTACCTTAACCAAGTTCACACAAAACAAATTACAAACTATAATAGAGGCATGGAAATATATTTTCAAAGAATTTTTAATGATATAGAAAATATTAAGTGAATTATGACATTTATTTTTATATTTCAGCAACCATTTTATGCAGAACAAGATGAGGGAAATTTCATAAAATGTTAAGAGAATTATGGGTTTGTAACTCTTATTTTTTCTTTTCCAAATTCTCAAGCTTTTACAAATAAGCATATGTTTACTTTTATACTCAGAATTGTCTCATTTTCCATAATCAAAAATAGAAATGTGTGTAATACACCTTAGAAAGATTTCAGATAAAATGGTTTGTTTTGATATTTGAAGCAGACAATTCATCTATGTGCCTGCATTATTATCTCTCAAGATGATGGACAAGAAATTGGTGTACTTTGGAAATACCGCCTTACTTTCATGAAAATTTAAACTAAATTCATATTATTTGGCTTTTTACAGATTTTCCAAAATCTGTTTCAGGGTTCTGTGAGAAAATCTATTCAGAACTAAAATAAAAGTAGGAAAAACTATACTATATTCCCTTCTTGGAGAGTCACATTAGCATTTTCAAGGTTGTGAAAAGTTCTGCAGTAAAGAAACTTGCTTATTTTTCTTTGATGCAGAGTTTCCCAAAGTTTTCAGAATTCTAGTAACATCTATTAACATCTCCCCCAAGTAATGTTTACTGTACATTACACGCTTTGGGGGAAAAAAAATGGGTTTAAGGACAGCTCGGCTGACTCATTCACTTTAGCTCACAACTTTGTAGACTCTGAAGCTAGAAGTTGTGACTCGAGTTTGATGAACCTACAGGAGAATTCTAGCTGGGAAGATGATAAGGTTATGATTGGGCAAACTCGAGGCTCTGCACGGTAGCTCTATGCTTGAAAAGACTCAAAGCTCTGATTCAAGGTACCACATTCCCCTCTCTGCCATCCCATCACCAGCCCCAGCCAGTGAATAGCTGCCAGCCTGGAGTCCTTTGAGCTGCTGTCTGCTCCAGATTGCAGAATAATGCTCGGCCCCTTAGTCATACCTGTTCTATCTGAGAGGGTGTGATGATAGAGTCATTGCTAGAAAGTAAACCTTACATTAGAGGATAATAAATATGTGTGGTCACCAGAGAACGGTACAAATGCGTTCTTACATGTCAGTGAGTGGCCCGTGAGTCTCCCTCTGGTCTTCTTCCCTCTTTCCCCAAGGTTCTTTCCATCTTTCTAAGCTCTTTGGCTTTTCTTCAAGGTTCAGGATCCCAGGCAATGTGCCCACTTTGGAACTGGAGGAGCCATTCTGTTATTCTCAGGTCTACTCAAATGAAGCAATGTCCTGGACTCATATTGACATTCTCAGAGAGCATTCATTAAGTGTTTCATTAAATTCCAGAGCCTCTGGCTTAACCAGACTCTCTCCTAGGAACAGGTACAAGTGGGGAAGAGGGGGGGAAAGACGGTGGTGAGAAGCCCATGCCACTCTACTTGGACTCACAGATCCCCGTGGCACTGGGGCAGGCCAGGAGCTCCGTGATCATCTCAGTTAGTAGCTTGTGGATACCTAGAATTTAGTGCACAGAGGGACATTCAGGGGGTCCTCTAGAGCCATATTTCCCCTTCAGTCATAGTGACTCTGCTTTCTAATATATTGGAGCTAAAGATAAGATTTTATTTGAGAAAAGATCTATGCTGCTGAAAGAAACAGTTGAAGACAGCCGATCTAGTCCAGCTGCCAGCATGAGTCTCTCTGCAACAAGCAGTCAAGCAGCTTCTTCTCCGGCCCCTCCAGTAACATGGAGCTCACTACCCTTCCATATTTGGTCGTATGTTATGTGAAACAGAACTCTGCTTCCCTGACACTCCTACCCATTTGTCCCAGTTCTGCTTTCTAGAGACAGATGTAAATAGTTTAAACTGATTTCTCTGCTAGGGCAGCGACTTTGATTTTGCTCTTTGAGGTATCTCTGAAACAACTGTGGGAACACAGTGGAAGCTTAACGTGTGATTATTGAATACATGGATGAGGACCTTCATGTATCTGTTGTAAGATTAACATATGACTTGAGCCTTAAATATGGACACACTTAAGGGCTCATGTAATGACAACCTCCCTGCCCCTACTCAGTCTGTGTCCTCTTTATCAAAGAAGTCCAGGGTAGAGTGGCAGTATATTAAGGATCTATGGTCAAGAGGTAAGGACCTTTGGGATTTAACTTATTCTGCCTAATATTTCTGGGGGGGGGGGGGAGCCAAAACAGGCACTGCATAAAAGCAATTTGATAACCATGAAGGAAGCTACCGGCTTCTTGTCAGGGAATGAAGTATAACCCTGGCATGAGGGTCATACTTAGGTGCGCTCATCATTGGTGGCCACCATGTGGTAGGACTTGAGAGGCACTGTAACATCCAACCAGCTCCCATGAAAGGGCCAGAAACTTCACCATTAAAGAATCATTCCTTTGGGTAAAGTACTTATCACTTTTCTAAATGCAAACACTAGTCATATTGAGTTGCCAATTCTTTGGAGTAAATTAGCTGATTGGATTGTTTTCTTTAAAGGTAAGCGGCTCTAAAGATATTGGATTCTGGAAGAAGAACTGGGCATCAGAGAGAGAAGGGGCAAAGGCAAGTGAGCTGGTGGGTGAAAAAAGTGCATTTTGTTTTACTCGATACAGGTGCAGGCCGTGAACTAGCTGCTTTAGTGGAAAAGGCTGTTTGGAGGACGGCATTGGTCTGGCTCCATGGAAACCTTTGAAACTGCAGAAGAATCCCTCCCACTGCCCCAGCCTGACATGGTGAGTGTTCCACATAACTTCCGTGTAATGGGACCAGTGCACTCACACTTTTTGGATGATGGGTACTGGATACGTTCAAATGACTATCAGGCTGGCCGGGAAGGTGTTCAGGCTTGCATGGGGCCATCCTCACACCACAGGAGGGAAAAACCAATCCCTGACAAGCCTAGGCTGATTATCAGCCGTGTGATGAAGTGTTACTTCCTGTGCAGGACATTCACAATTCTTAAGAAACTCTTTCCCAATAAGAGTTTTCTTCCTCTATGTGTGTGCTCCTCCCCTCCCCCAGTCCTCCATTTCCCCTGAATCACAGGCCTCACCCCAAGAACAGATTTGATTTGGGAATGTGTGTACACATACGGAGGGGTGGGAGGGGGGGAGGCAATTAGAAAAATGCAACTTACCTGCTCTACAAGAACTTGAATTACCCATACAAGACATCTCTTCATAGTTCTTGCAACCAAATAGTCTTTCTTTTTCCTTTCCAGATAATGCAACTAATATCATTCTCCATGTGGGGGTGTGTTTACTGTTTTGAGATCACATTAACATTACTCATTTAACGATCTGCAATGTTTTGAAACCAACATGTCTCACCATATCTCCGAGTGGAATTTTTCTCTCTACTGATGTTTTCATTGATAAAGACCGTCCCTGAACATGACCTTTAAGATGCTCCATCTGTAAGGTGTGGGCTGGGGGTGCAAGGAGGTAAAGGCCACCCTACCAGCACACTTCATGGCAGGTGGGATGCTTGCTGAGCTGGTGAAGGGCTCCCAGGCTGAGCTGCCCAGATGGAGCATCTGAGCCTGAGACTGACATTGTCAAGGGTGGCTTCTTGGGTTTTCAGTCCCGGTTGACTTGAAGGGTAAGGAGGTGCTGAGTTCTCTTACACATAGAACAACTGCCTATTATATGGCAGGCCTTTTGTCCAGGGGTGAGGGTAAAGACTAATAAGACACCATCCCCAACCTTAAGGAGTTTCAGTCTAGCAGAGAGGCAGACATGTAAATAAGTGTGGTAGATACCTAACAGAGATATACTGTGGCAGATCAGAGAAAGTAGTCAGCTCTCTAAAGAGGGGGAGTGGTAATATTAGAGAAGATTAAGAGATAATGCTTGGACTAGGCCTTTGTGAATAAATAGGCATTTGTCAAGGTGGGAATGAGAAGCAAATGCAATATATATATATATATACATATCCACATTTGCGAATACATAGAACCATATGATGCTTTGGGGGAATATCTAGAATTTTGATGGTCAGGGTATAAGTTGGGGAAGGGAAGAGTAGAGATGAAATATGGGAACCAGGTCAAAAAGCCTCTGGTAGGCTTTTTGCAAAGGGTTATTAGCCATGTTAAAACCTCTGCAAAGAAGTTGTTTTTTTTTTTTTTTTTAATGTTTTTATTGATTTCAGAGAAAGGAAGGGAGAGGGAGAGAGAGATAGAAACATCAATGATGAGAGAAAGTCATTGATCGGCTCCTCCTGCATGCCCCCTACTGGGGATGTAACCTGCAACCTGGGCATGTGCCCTGACCTGGAATCAATTGAACTGTGACCTCTTGGTTCATGGGTTGATGCTCAACCACTGAACCACACTGGGCAGGCTGCAAAGGGGTTTTTATTCTACTACATAAGCAAGCAAAGGGGAGCCACTGGCTAGACTTCAGGTAAGATGGTGACTTAGACTTTCATTTTATTTTATTTTTAAAATATATTTTATTGATTTCCTACAGAGAGGAAGAGAGAGGGATACAGAGCCAGAAATATCGATGAGAGAGAAACATCGATCAGCCGCCTCCTGCACACCTCCCACTGGGGATGTGCCCACAACCAAGGCACTGCCCTTGACAGGAACCGAACCCAGGACCTCTCAGTCCGCAGGCCAACGCTCTATCCACTGAGCCAAACCGGTCAGGGCTAGACTTTCATTTTAGAAAGGTCACTGTGTATCTGAGAGGAAAATGGGTCTGAAGGTGGCAAGATAAGAGGCAGGAAAACTAGTTGGGAGGCTATTAAAAATAATTCAAGAAAGTTGTGAGAGTTGCAACTAAGCCAGTGAACGTGTGAAAGTATTAGAGACATAGCTATGGGAAACATAGAATTCCCACGATTAGGGGAACATGTAGTAGAGGGCGGGGTAGGGTTAGGAGTTAAAGGAAAATGACAAATCTGAGATGACATCCAGGGTTTTGGTTTGAGTGGTTATAAGACAATGTGGGGAGAAGAGGGTGTAAGATAATTCAGTTTTGTGCATGTTGAATTTGAGGTGCCTGTGGGATACCCAAGTGGAGAGGCCCAACATACACTTGGCTATTTGGGTTTGATGCTCAAAGGATAGCTCAGAAACGAGAAGAAAAGCAAGAAAGCTGTTTATATGTAAGTGGTAGTTAAAGCCAAGGACAGGTCTTTGAACTCAACAACTGAAAGCAGTGGACAAAGAAAGGGAGACCAGAAAGGGAAACTGTGAAGGAGAAGAAGGAACGGGAGACGGTTTCGAGAAGAGACCAGTCAACAACATCAGATATTTCAGGGAGGCCAGCACGGTGGAGCCTGGAAGCACCGACTGGATAATTCATTTGATGATCTTGAAAGAGAGCCGCCACAGTGGGGAGGTTGGTGTGGAGGTCAGATTAGTATAGCGGGAATATGTGGGCGGTGGATAAAGGGTTGATAATGCATTTGAAAGGCTTGCCTATGAAGAGGAGAAAGCTTCACTCAAATATTTAGAACTACTGCTTTTGTCTGGAAGCTATTTCACAAGCAAACAGGCTAGGGCAGCCCCATGGGACAAGAATAGTTGTATGCTTTTAAACTACTGAGCACTTCCCCACTATGTTCTAGGCTCTGGGCTGGGTACTTTGACATCCTAGCTTTGAGTCTTTTTCTTTTATCTCATTCTTTTATTTTCTCCCATGTTCTTTGTTGCCATTCTCTGCTTCTCTGCCTTCAGATTCCATCTTTGTTTAACTGACTCCTTGAGAGTATTTGACATCTACATGTAATCTTAGAAGTGCAAGAGTTTCCCAAAATTGTTGGGTAAGTGGGAGTAATAATAATAAACAACAAATGTTAAACAGTAATAAATAACGTTATGCATCTCTAATAAACCATTTCAAAACCTTAGGCGAGAATGTGATCACAATGGAAATGGGCAGTCTCAACCATGTCAGGGTGAAGCAAACATGGAGGCCCAGGGTGGCGACTGTTTCCTGGGAGGTGGTAGCACCCAGGTTCCATCACACAGAGTCCACCAGGGATACTCCACTATATTTTGTTATACAGTCTCTTCTAGTTGCCACTGTCATTGCTTAAATCTTCATCAAGAGAATTAAGTAGTTTCCCTTTGAAGAATTGGGAGCCTCAGTCAACTGAAAATGCTGATGCGCCCATAATACAGGAGACACACCTTCCTGAGTGCAGAGGTGGTAAAATGAAAGAAGTAACGGGTGAAACAACCGTCAGGGTTTCCAACTTCTCTAACTTGGAAGGAGTCATTAGGTTAGAATAAATAGCACACTCCCACTCACCCAGCAGAAGCCAGAATGACCCAGTGGGTAGATCAGGAGTAATAACAGCAGTTGTAAGTGTTTCCACATCAAGAGTTCAGATTTTGGTGAGGCCCTAGACAATTTGTGAAGTAGGGAAAGTTTAGTTCCTCCCAGCTCTTCTGGTATCCTCCTTCCCTCCTAGAGAACAGCTTCTATAGTATACACTCAGACTAAGTACCAAGCACTGGACTAGGCATATTGAACATATTCACTCATTTGCATCTTGTAGCCACCCTCTGGGATAGGTACTATTATTATCCCCATTTTACAGATTAATAAACTGAGGTTTGGAGGATTAAGTAACTTTGATGAAGACACATTGCTAGGTGATCTAGATATGCCTGACTCTATGTCTGTGCTCTCAATAACTTAGTAACAAGGCCAGGATATAACCTTTGAGTTATGTCCTCAGTTGACTATTGCTGCCTAAAGTTTTTTGGGACTTTAAAAGACTTCAAGAATCTCTATTATGATACAAGTCACTTCCTGCTTTGATACAGAATACACTTATGAAAACAAAAAATCAAAGGGATAAATATCAAACAATAAACTTCAGAAAGTATTGGGTTTGGTTAAGGGGTGGGAGGATATATATATATATATATATATATATATATATATATATATTTGAATAAATTGAACATCCAATTGAGGCTAAAGATAGGCTACTTTTTAAAAATATATATTTTATTGATTTTTTACAGAGAGGAAGGGAGAAGGATAGAGAGTTAGAAACATCGATGAGAGAGAAACATCAATCAGCTGCCTCCTGCACACCTCCCACCAGGGATGTGCCCACAACCAAAGCACATGCCCCTGACCGGAATCGAACCCAGGACCCTTCATTCCGCAGGCCGATGCCCTATCCACTGAGCCAAACCAGTTAGGGCTAAAGATAGGCTACTTTTAGCACACCTAATGAATTCTATTTTTATCTTAATTTAATTAAATTAATGAGACCTCTCTGTTTATTTTCACTAATATCAGCACACCTTGTCTGTTTCCCACACATTTTTGTAAATGAATATTTGAATAATCAGACCATTGCCATTCTGTTACCAAGATGGTGCTGCTATCAAATTGAACAGTTGAGCAATTGCATTACAGAAAAACTCCCAGTTCTTCTTGTCAGCTGATGAATGAATATCTGAACTTAGTGTGTGGAAACCAGTTTAATTTAGGGGTAGCAGTGTCTAAGCTATTGAAAGTGTGGGCTTGGTCAAACTTCCCTAGTGGCCCCTGAATAGCCTCTTCGCAATGAAGGTGTTCAGCACACATTTACTAAGGACATATTAGGTGCTGGAAACTAGTGCAGGAGCTGAGGACAAAGAGACATTGTAATGAGCCCTAAGGAGCTTCCTGACCAGTGGGGACATAAACAGATGAATAGAAAATCCCTTTACAATGCAGTCAATGTGTTGATACAAGGTGCTATGAGAACATACAAAAGGACTCCCAAGAATTCAGAGGAGGCTTCCTAGAAGATTCCTGAAGGATAGGGAGGAATTGGCCAACTGTGGAGAAGGAACAACATGAGCAAAAATGTAGGCATGCAGCTTGGCCAGCGTGGCTCAGTGGTTGAGCATCAATTTGTGAGCTGGATCCCCAGTGGGGGGCGGGCAGGAGGCAGCCTACCAATGATTCTCTGTAATCATTGATGTTTCTACCTCTCCCTTCATCTCTGAAACCAATAAAAACATATTTTTTAAAAATGTAGCAGTTCTTTAAAAATATATTTTTTAAAAATGTAGCATTTGGGGCTGCAGTTCTGAATCTCTGCGAGACAGAGTGGGCAATCTGGTTGGAGAGTTACAGAAGGACCGGGGCATGCTAAATTCTGGATGAAAAATCTCACTTCACTGTATTTGGAACTGGACCTTGGGTGCATGGTTCCTCATTCAGTATTCGTTACCAAAATACTGGAGTAATTCTGGTTTTTCCTGGAATATAACTAAAACCACCTTCATACTGCAATGATTGGCCAAACTTGGAAGTCTTTGAGCGAAGCCCTGATAAAATACAAACATAGAAAAATACTGATAGCTGGAAGAGCAATTAATTCCCAAGGGTCATAATGCATGAACTAAATTTCTAATTAGGCTTTAGGAAATGAGAAGAGGCTAACTTTTCTATAACCATAATCCTATCATAGGAGTGAGATTCCCTCAAGCTGGCCAGGCTCAATCTTTAGACAGATTCATCCTTCTAGAATCAAAGTGGAATACAGTAGTCCTGCTGTGACCTCTAGAGGTCTTTTACAAGAGGGTATCCATCATAACCCTTTCCAAAACACATGGGCTATAGCTGACACTGTATAAAACCTCTGTCTAGAGCAGCTTGCCTCTTTCCCAGGACCCGTCAGCTGATCACCTCCTATTAGTGTTCTCTGTCTCACTGCTCATCACTCGATTTTTCTGGTTTTTCCACAGCATAGTTCCCCAAATATGTCACTTCTTACCTTTTTATTTTTAACAGCTTCATTAAGATATTAATTCTCATACTATACAATTCACCCAATCAGTTTACACTTCAATAGCTTTCAGTATATTTACAGAGTTGTACATCCATCACCATAAATCAATTTCAGGACATGTTTACCATACCCCAAAAGAAATCCCATACCCCTTAGGTATCACCCTTCAACCTTCCATATCCCTCAGCCCTAGGAAACCACTAATCTACTTTCTATATCTGTATATTTGCCTATTCCAGACATTCTTACAAATGGAATCATACACTATATATGCTGTCCTTTGTGCCTAGCTTCTTTCACTGGTTACCTTTTAGTTGATAACCTGCCACATGTTTTATTTCTTCTTAATCCTCATCCAAGGATATGTTTATTGATTTGAGAGATAGAGGGAGTTGGGGAAGTGGGAGAAGAGAGAGAAACATTAATCGATTGCCTCCCATAGACACCCAGACTGGGGATGGAACCCACAATCTTTCTTGGTGAATGGGATAATGCTCCAACCAATGGAGGCACCTGGCCAGGGCCCTGTCACATGCTTTTTGACCTCAGAACCTTGTCTTTGCATATCACATGGAAGTCTTTCTCTTGGCTTTATGCACCATGTTGTCTCAGCCCTGGCCAAGATCCTCTAAAAAGCTTGAACAGCCACCTACTTAGATGAACTATACAATTTGGGGGCAAAGGAAGGACATGACAGGGGCATGTAAGGTGGAATTGGACAAGTCCCTTCTAAATGTTCCCAATTTCTCTTTCTCACTAGTTGACTTTCTACTGCTATTACCCAGGATGTGGCATGGTGAGGTTGGAGAGTAGGGAAAAATGTCCTCTAAAGTGAGCACCTTGAAGGTGGCAGCATTTTTTATTTAGTTCAGCTATTTCTCTTCCATTGGTGTCTCTTTGGCACAGTCCAAGTTCAATGGACTGGTAGAAGCAGACGAGCCTGACTGTTCTGGTAGCTGCATGGTTAACTCAAGGAGTAGCCTTGGTCTGTGACCAGCCCTTTCTCTTGGCACATAAGAGAATCAAGATAAAAACTGGAAGAAGTGGCTTCTGCCCCTTCAACCATGAAGAGATTGCATGTACCTCTGTGGCACCCAAATAGCTTATATTACAGATTACAACAATTTACTGGGCAGCACTCATTTCAATGAGTTTCTTTGGGGAGCATCATTTTAATAAGACTCATGAATACTCTTTACATATTTCTCTGCAAAACTGTGGTAAATGCTTTGCCATCGCAAAGGGGATAGCTTGCTTGTAAGAGGAGAAAGAGCTTTATTTTGGCGTCACATTACTTCTTTTAAAGAAGGCATTGACTACATAGGTTGTAACCCAAATGGTGATGCAGATTGCCTTGAAAGCTTCCAACTTCCCTGCTTACTTCAGTTGGCCAGGAAATACAGCAGTGACTAGACGTGAAGGACCTTATGATGAGACTGTGAGTTTAGACACCCCCGGTGTTGGGCATGTGTAAAGAGGAAACTGAGGAGGAACTGTTCATCAGTACCCATCCTCACCCACGCATCTATAATTACCAACAACAGTTGCAGCGCAACCCCCAAAACATAAACATGGTGAGTTGGCTGAAGCCCGGGCTCTATTAATAGCCCCCATGAACCTACGAATAGCCTGACCACCCTCCCTGAAACAGACCCCAAATGGGGAACAGGGGGCGAAGGGCAGTCTCAGTTGTGAGATGGAGTAACAAATCTGCACCTCCAGTTCAGCGTGGCCCATGTGTGAAAGACCATCAAGAACATCCAGCTCTTCGGAGAGAGGCAGATCTCAAAATAGACATTTTCCTGGGCAGGCTGGACAAGAATACAGAGCCTTGGAAATTATAGGGTTTAACTGGGAGGTGTGACAGCGGGACGTCATCATTGCTTGGATGTTTGACCTGAACTGTGTTTATTCAGGCAAGACAGGAAGTGGTCAAGAAGTATGACACAGTGGAAAGATCAGGGGCCAAGGCGTCAGACAGCTCCACATTTAGCTGGGTGGACTTGAACAAGTCTCCTGATCTCTGAACCTCAGTTTTGTCCTCTGTAATATGGGGATACTAAAAATATCTCCTGCATAGGGGGCTATTAGAATCATATATTGCATATAGATCCTCAAAGTGGGACCTTTCATGAGCATAAGTGTTAATGATACATTATTATAAATTAGGATTTCTGAAAGATTTAGCTGCTATAATTCACAGTGGGTAATTCTTTCATGTCTTTGAGATGCAGCGTATTATTTTTTAAAATCTTTAGAGAATTGAAAGATATTTTTCAGAGATTCTTTTCCTATATAGCTCCTACAAAGTTATTTTGGAAAGTTGAAAATAACTTATTTGCTCTATATTTATGTATTTTCAATACTCGAAAATTATGTCTATTTATATAGCATAATTGAAAATTCAATTTCTTATACATTTTTAGTAAGCAGCAGTGACATTATACCTATTTTAATGTTCAAGAGAATAAAA
Source organism: Myotis nattereri (assembly GCF_964212035.1). Lineage (NCBI taxonomy): Eukaryota > Metazoa > Chordata > Mammalia > Chiroptera > Vespertilionidae > Myotis > Myotis nattereri. The sequence goes on from NC_138088.1 coordinate 25,363,079, forward strand.
CAGAAATTCTACTAGTAAATCTTGATAAAGTTGTATTTAATCTTAAAGTGGATCAGAGAGGTCATTGAACTCCCCTCCCCTCATATAATCTATAAGATCCCTGAGATATGGCCATCCATCTCCTGCTTAAACCCTTCAAGAACTAAGGATCCATTCCACTGGGGGGAGGGCACTGGAAGAGTTAAGTTCTTCCTTCTGTTCAGCTCAATCTCATCTATTTTTTCTCCCCGATTATGAGGAACATTTATTTAGAAAACCACAGAGGTAGACAAAGTAATTCGTAGGAGAAATGGGCTTGGGAACCAAGTTGTAGAAGTAAAGAAAGGGCCTTTAGAGCTCGGGAGTGAGGAGGGTAATGGTAATGCACCTGGTGCTGGGGGTGGGTGGGGTGGGGATGAAGGTGGGGAGGGAAAGGTGCAGGCAGGCATGCTCCCTTCAGTCTCATCTCTTTTACTCTCATTTATTGGTCCTCTTTATCCTTTGGGGTTGGAGGGGTGGAAACTGAACAAACTCCTTCCTCTACATGATGGCCCCTCAAACTTCAGAAGAATGAGACCAGGGCTCTCTGTCTTCCTCTCCAGGCAAACATTCTTAGCTACCTCAGGACATAGCCACAGGAAAACAACAGATCTCTTGCTCAGTTCAATTCCTTTCTTTCATTTGGTTATTTCTATGTTTTAGAACATCGCTAGTCACTCCTGTTCTTTCCAGTCTTCCAGGCTGCCTGTGATTCTGTAGACGTGGACCCACTCCAAGTGTGTAAACTATATTTCCCCCTCTGCTCCTCAACTAATCTGGACCACTCCTGTTCCCCAAGTGTGTGGACGAATGTCAGGGAATACACATCTCACTTTGCTTTTATAATAATCCAGGCTAAGAGTGGTTTGGAGTTAAATCTACAGGAAGGAAAAATCAATTAGGACATCCCCAAATAAAAAAGTCTTTAATGATGTAACTTTGGGTTTCCATGTGAGCATAGATGATGCTCCATGTGCCCTTGAGGCATCATACACATTTGTATGTGAACATATGGAAAACCTCTAGCCATCAAGTTCTCTACTGCAGTCAGTACACCAGGACCAAATTGATATTTACTTTATAATAGCTCTTCTAAGATGATCCTGTATGCGATGACAGTCACAGTCATAACAGCAATATTAACAATAGCAGCAATGACACTCATGACGTACTGAGAGCTTGCGTCCTCTTAGGCACCATCCTGAAAAAACACACACAATCTTTTCGATACAGAAAGTTAGATGTTATTATCCCAATTTACAGATGAGGAAAATTAAGTCTCTGAATGTGGAAGTAACCTTGCCCAGGGTCCCAGAGTAAACAGTTGGTTGCAGTCGCTGTCAAGATCTGAGCCATGCTGTCTAATCCCAAAGTCCAAGCGGCTGGATTCCATGCAGCTGCTATTTAGTTGTTTGAAGTCAGGTCGGCTCAGACAGGAAGAGCAGGATGAATACTAGTCACTCCTGTTGAAGCATGAACTCCAAGAGTGTGTCATTACCACACTCAGTGGAATCTAGACAAAGGTGCCAGGGTCAGAGGCTGGGAGGCCCTCAGAGACCACAGGAGAGTCCCTGATGCAGATATTTGGGACACAGCCCAAGACGTCAAATCCAGAGAGGTTTCAGTAGGGAAAGTACCAAAGGAAGTGACATTTTTCTCTTTGCCTAGAACATACTTACACACACCCATAGTTGGGGTCCATTGTCAATGTCAGCATATACACTCAAGGCATCCATTCACAGACCATGGAGGGGTCAATTGCAATTCCTTCTTATGTGATCTTTAAAGTCTCACTTTCCAGCTTAGCTTATACCTGGGTGCCACAATACTGTGATTTTGCAAATTGGCCTCAAACAACATTTTGTGAATTAAAACATACTTACAATGAACTCAGATAGCCAGGTCCTTAATAATATTAATAATACATAATATTAAATAATAAACCATTGTTAATTATTCTATAAAGTGACACATTACTGAGAAATCATCCCCAAATTCCTTTTGAGGTGTTGTTCACATCCCATAGATTTTAATATCTAGCTCAAACATAGTAAAAATAATATACAAGCAAAGAGGCCCAGGAACGCCTATGACAATCATTTATATTTATAATGTCTTTCCTATTTTCAGTCCCTTTCACATATATTCTCTTTTCTGATGTAAATTAAGTAGTTCAAGTTAATTCAGGTAGAGTGTTTTGCATTTTATGAAATTGTTCCTTATCACCCCCCCCCGCCCCCCATTAACAAAGGAGGGAAAATGAGGCTCAGTGAAGTAACTTAGCCAAGGTTACCTACCTAGAAAGGGTGAAGTCAAGATTTTAATCCATGTTGTTTTAAAACTAGCACATCATGGAAACTCTAAAAGCTTAAACAATAGATGATTTTTGAACTATTTTGCAGGCAAAGGTAATTGACGTTTAATGATAGGTCTCTTAGCAAACCACGGGAGTTTCATGGAGTTTATTTGACTTTCAGCAAGATGGACCCCCTGAGCCAGGCTCACTAACACTAAACTCAGAGGCTATTTTGTGACAGCACATTTGCTCTTTCTGAGTAGAGACAGAGAGGAGATGACTAATGGGCATGTCATCAACCAGAAATGGACAGAAGGTTCTTGCCCTTTCCCTGATACTGAGTTGACCAATGCAACCAACCCCTAGAAGGGCAAGCCCAAGCCCTAGTTCTCCAACTGCAAAGGAGAAGGTAATGGGAATTTCAGATGCTTTCTCTTAAAGCCTCTCACACCCAGGTGCCGTGTTATTCTAAAGAATGCATACTTTTCTGTGCAACTAGAAAAGGCATTCCTTGCTTTTTCAGCAACAGAAGTTTGTACATTTAAGCCTGATTTTTGTTTTCCCCTCTCTCTTGATTTATCTATTATATAGTCTTTATTTGCATATTTATTCATTTATGGGAGTACAAACACAATAAACACTACAAAGACTAATTTTCCTTAAAGACAAAACTACAACTTTTCCTTAAAAAAACAAACACACACAAACACAAAATTTCACCATTATAACTCATCACCAGTTTCATTCTGGGAATTTTCAGGGGTGTGAGTATGCATATGTGATGTTTCTGTAGATATAAGGCGGGGGTCCACTCTTGTGTTTCACTCAAGTATCAGGATGAAAATAATCCTCATGCTTTGAACAAACTTGCTAATACCTTTCACTGATCTTTAAAGTGTAACAATGACGTGGGACCATTGTGGCTTGTGTTAATATAGGAGTTAAGGTCACAACAATAAGAACCAGGGACAATAAAAGATATAACTGTATGAGATTGCTCACTTCCCTAGGACAGGTGGTTCTCTAAGGTCCACATGAACAGATTACAGCTCAGGGTCATTCACGCATGAAAGGTCCTACATATGTCAAGAGCACAGTCAACAGTCAGCACACAAGCCCTTCTTTCTGTCAGGCACAGTGATGACAAGGCATAGGCAGTACTACCATGTGGAAGACACGCTTTTCTGTTCTCAAGAAATTCAGAATCTAAAGGTGAAGACAGATGTTCAATCTAAACATTTCAATTCAATAGAGAATAAAGGACTATGGAGAGAACTACGGGAAGCATGTGTTTGGGGGAGTTGATTTGAATACAGGTGTGCTTGCTATGCTAGAGATATTTCCCTAACCAATTCTTCTCTTCATCTCCTCCCTCTTCTGTTACCTTCCTGTTTGTCTCTCTCCCTCACCCCTCTCCCCATGGCTCCCCATTCTTTGCCAGGGAAAGATCATTTTACTTCTCAGACTGGTGGGAACTAGTGTCTAACCATTGTTATGGTCTGCTTAGAATGCTGTCTTTCCCTGGCTGCAACTCTCTCTGGAGGCCCATTAAGTTGCTTTTTTGTTGTTGCTGTTTTTAAAGCCTCTTCCTCCAGATCCGGTTGGCTTTGAGCTGTTTTTAAAGCAAAGATACAGAGAACGTTGACACAGTGCTTAAGGAAGCCAAGTGGTGATGCTGCCCACTGTAAAATGAATGTGAAATTGCTAGAGATCAGTGTTTCATTGATTGTGCTTCCAAAGCCACAAATTACTGTTCTTTCCCTTTGAGCCTTTCCACCTCCAGAGGTCAGAGAAGAGGGACTTTTAATATGCTCTTCTCTGACTTGGGCTCTGGAGGGATTCACCAGCTCTAGACTAGATCAGTGATGGCGAACCTTTTGAGCTCGGCGTGTCAGCATTTTAAAAAACCCTAACTTAACTCTGGTGCTGTGTCACACATAGAAATTTTTTGGTATTTGCAACCATAGTAAAACAAAGACTTATATTTTTGATATTTATTTTATATATTTAAATGCCATTTAACAAAGAAAAATCAACCAAAAAAATGAGTTCGCATGTCACTTCTGACACGCATGTCATAGGTTCGCCATCACTGGTCTAGATATACGACCTCCAGCCAGAACACAACTGTCCTGAAGCAGCCAGGTGTCCCCTTGGTCTCCTGCAGGGCAGTGGGAACATCACCCAGATGTCTGCTAAAGCAGCAAATCCTGGTGAGTTGAGTATAGAAATGCTTGATTGGCTCCTGTTCTAGCCCCCAATCATGATCAGGCTCACCTCCCAGGGCCCATGGTCGATTAACACCCCATGTGAACTGCTGCTTCAAGTTCCTCCATTCAAGTTAAATCTTTCTCGATGGCTTTGTCCTTGATGAATAAGCAAGTTTCTTTTCATAGATAACCCATTTTTGCTGAGATGTACCTATCTTCAAGAGAAAGTGAGCCAAATGGTGGCTCCGCAAATATTGCTACATGTACTCTGCCCATTGTCCCACCCCACACTCCCTTCAGGACCCTCAGCCTGCTCCAGAGCTATTGGGACCCTGAATGTTAAATTCACAAATGGAAAGATCCTGCAGTCTTGCTAGCGTGCCTGGTTTCAGCTACTTCCAAATAACTCCCTGCCGGGCCACTCACTGCCTTGGGCTGTTTGCCATTAGAGCTTTGGATAGAAAAAGGCACAGGCAAGATGGAATGGCTCCACTTGTCCCCTGGAAGTTGCTCTCTGCTCACTCTGGGACCTTTTCCTGCAGCCACTCCCATGTTCTGCATGTGCAAATGGTGTGTGTGTGTGTGCATGTGTGTGTATGTGTGTGTGTTGTGTGTGTATGTATGTGGGCCGGGGGGGAGGGGTGCCTCCATCATTTTACAGTGTTTGAGTTCTTTATGTGTATTTTGAGGACCCAGTTGAGTCCCGGCCCATGTAACACTTAAGAGAGACTCCCCAAATACCTGCCACCTACTAGGTCAGTTTTGCATACTTATTGAATTATTTGAAATTGCACTTATTTTGGCTAGTGAATCCTACTGCTATCCAGATGTAACTCAGTGCACAGATAAAATAGAAGTTTAACGAATGTTTAGTGGGAGAGAAAAAGACAGGGGCATGGGGAGAGAGAGAGAAATAATTCTGCAAGATAGGCAGTGATATCTTGATGTGAAAGACAAGGTAAGAGGATAACTGACACATGGAAAATGTAATTCACTTGCAATGTAGCAAAGAGACTGTGAAAGCAGATAGACCTGGGGGATTTCCTGGCTCCGTCACTTTCTAGCTAGATGATATTGGTCAAGTTGCTTAATTGCTCAGCCTGTTTCCCCATCTATAAAATCCATCCCATATGACCATGTAGATTATACAAGATAATGCATTCAGGGTACACATCTCGAACTGTGTAGCTCAATACATATTATCGACCATTATTATTAGAGAAGTGTGCATTACGAGTGTGCGCTGGGACCATGTCTGACTCCAAAACAGCTAGGCTGCTTCTCTGAGGCTGCGCGTGTGGCCATCCCTGTTCTTCCTCTCAGAGTCCAGTTCTAGGAAGCGATGCGTCACTGCCTGCTGAATCACTCCTGACAGGGATCTGGCCATGAACAACACGTGCTCCCAGCTCTCTGGTTGCCCGAGTCTCGCCTCCCCAAGCTCAGGAGGTAGCTGAGGAAGTCCATGGGCCTTGCCACCAGGATTGCTCAAGAGGGCCCAGCCAGGACCACGGGGCTGCTCCACACCAGCCCAGTGGGACCTCTGCCTAGGGAGTGGGGTGAGGCGGAGGGTAAGGGGCTGTGTACAACCTAGTGCTTGGAAAGGGAAAATGGGAACCAACAGAACCACTCCCCACCTAAACCACACATCCACTCATTTTCTGAGTGATCACCTACAGCAGCCATGGCCATCTAAGGATTTCCAAGGATGCAGAGAAAGGCAGTCAGTGACCCAGGGCACAGATGGATGCTTAAGGGCAACTAAATGAAGAGCATCTCTCAACCCAGAAAGATGATGATTTATATGCGCCACCCCCCAACCCGCTCCCCCCCCAAAAAAAAAGAAGAAGAAGGAAAGAAGAATTGGGAACACAACCCCAAATGCAGGCCACACTGCCAAATGGCGGAGCCTTAAGGTTAAGAGAAACCATTTAAACATATAGCACTTAGTTAAAGAAAAGATAAGGAAATGCCAAATTATGAAATGAGTAAGAGAGAAACAATCGGTTGTTTTTTAAATGCCACGGTTATCATTTATACTCTGCCTATTTCCAAAGAAAGGATATAACTGCAGTTCAAAATGAAGACTACTTTGAAAAAAGCAAATTGAGGTACTTTTTCACAGACCGTCCTGAAGTGTGAAGGCATTTCAGTCCTCAGAGGTCCCCCAGGGTGCACGTCTCACATCCGTAGATTCACGAAGCTGAAACAAAACATGGTAAGTACTTCCTCCAGCCTCAGATTCAAACAAGGAGACTGAAGCCCAGGGAAGGGCAGGAAGATTCTAAAGAGCTGTCAGTCAGTGTATCTATCAGCGTCCAACCAGGAGCAGAGACACCACACAGAGCAAACGGGCATTTCATGCAAGGAATTAATTGCACATGTGATGGGGATGCAGGAAAGCCATCGGGGGGCCAGCGAGGCAACCCAATATTTCCAACAGCAGGGAGCCAGCGACTCTCCAACTGAAGGTTAAGGGGGAGGAGGCAGAATTGAGGGAGCGCCGGGGCCAGCCTCCTGGCAGAAGTTGGAAGCCTTGTCCTGTGAGGGCTGCAAACACCAAGTCTGTGATGGCAGTCTGGCATGCTGCCTGAGGCCGAGAGGAAGGAGGTGAAATACCTTTACCTTTCCCCTTACTTCCGCCCTTCAATCTCTTTTCAATGCCTCCTCTTGGTCAAATCAGCAGGAAGCCAGGACACACAATGCGGGTGGGGAAGTGACACAGAGCAGAGCACAAGAGGGGAGAGTCAGAAGGATGCTGAGGGCTCAGGCCTGGCACCACACCGTGCATTATTAGATAACCATGTCCAGGGCTGTCCTCCGGATAATGCTAATTGTCCTGGTGGAACACACTAACTTTTGGGAGCAACTATCAGAGCTGCTTCTCAAGTACAAAGTATAGGGGCTGTGTCATCTTTTGCCAGTGAATGCATTCCCATTGAGTTTCTCCATCAGGGAATGGCTCACACATAATGGAACCCTATTATTATCTTCCTGAATGACCAATGTTTTTTAATGTTCTTGTTTGGATTTCCATTTATTGAATTGGTTTTCTTTTTCTTTATTAGGGGGCCTTCCTGGAAATACAGGCATCCTGTATTCTTAAATTTAGATTGGAAGCATAGCCAAGAGGTAGTTTGTGGAGGTAAGGGCTTTAGCCCCTTAAAAGAGTCATCAGCCCCCCCAAGCTATCCAAATAGACACACAATCAAAGTAAAACCCACGCATCTGCTGTGCATATGTAGCTTCAAGACAGTGTCCAATCTCTACCTTGCAAGTAGATTACAGCCCCTGAGACTAGGAACTCCACTGGCCCAGAGGCAAGGTAAATTTCAGAATGTTGGCCAACCCACTCACCAGGCTCTACTAACCCAAAGGCTGCAGAGACCTCCTGTATGTCAGGTGTTAACTCTTTCAATGCTGCATTTTCAAGGTGGTAGTGGGAGCACTGGGGATGGATAGGACTGCAGCAATTTGCCAGCAGATTCAGAAGTATCCTGATAGTTTGAGAACCGTGATGGCTGTACAAGCACATACTGGCTGAGTATCAATAGTGCCACGAGGTTCCTGAAAAGGGGTGCTCACTGACAATGGAAAGTCCTTTCGGGTGTCCCAGGAACAGGGTCATAGCTGTTGGCATTGGTTGCCTGGATACCTGCTTTCTCCCCAGGGACATTGCCAGCTTAAGGGCAGGACATCCCTAACCTGTGCTCAGGTCTCGGCCCCCAGCACCGTGCAGGTACACAGGTGAGGAAATGGAGTGCTCATTGAATGGATGAGAGGCTGACAAGCTCTCCCTCCCCCATGGCCAAGCTTTTCTTTTTGCTTTTTCCAAGATCTTCCAAAAAAAGCAGAACCTTTGCCCAGACAGGGCAAGTGTGTCACGGAGTTCTGCTTTCACTGTGTGTTAAGTGGAAAGGATTAGGCAAGCGAGTAGTAAATGATTCCTCTCTGCGTTTCCTCGGTATTGGGAGGCTCTGCCTGGGAGCACTTCACACTCAGGCCGACAGTGAAAACCATGATGATTGGCACTGATAACCCCGAGAGGCCTCCCTTATCTGTCATCATGGCTGATCCACACAGAATGTTGCTGAAGGGGCCACTTCCTGGATGCAGACGTAGGTGTGAAGATGTTGGTGTGTGAATGTGTGTGTGTGTGTGTGTGTGTGTATCTGTGTGTGTGTCCAAGACTGACTTGAAGAAATTAGTTAGTGTTTGATGAAGGTGGTGGTTCTTGTTTTAAGTCCCGGTGGCTAACACAGTCCTGCCATTGGGGTGCGAGGTCTGGACTGGGTTTGTGAAGTATATGATTGTATAACCACTAAGCTGTACACCTGAAACTTACACAGAATAACACTGAATGTAAACTGTAAATGAAAAAAAAAAGAGAGAGAGAGCTACTGCCCCTGAATCTGACAGCTGTCTTCACCACCACGGACATTTACTGAGCCCTGACTCTGTGCTGGAATCAGCATTGCACATCCTCAGATATAGTAGCTCTGAGAGATCTCAAACTCCCCATTCTACAGGTGAGCAAACTGAGCAAATGTTCTCAGCTCTCCCAGGAGTATGCTGAGGGAACCTAGCTGCCTAGCTAGCCTGGATGGGATAGGAGATAAGGGAGAGCATTTTGATCTGTTGAGCTTTAAACTGGAAGTTGGTCTACCTGTCAGATTCCCAAACCTGGCTGCGTCTTTTAGAACCCCTGGGAAGCTTCCTAAAAATACTAGTGTTGGAGCCTCTCCCCAGATCAATTAAATCAGATTTGTTAAGGATGCAGCCCGACATGGTTTTTGTTGTGTTTTTAACTCTCCAGGGGATTCTAACAAGTAGCCAGGGCAGGGAACCACTGCCTTAGACTCTAGTGTTGACCTTATCTATTGGGCAGGTCATTTACCTTGAGTTGTCTTACCTGCAGAAGGGATTTCATGGTGGCAGCAGGTCATCTCAAACCCTCACAACCTTACACTCACAGGAAAAATGAAAGTCAACACAAGAATGACAGACCTTTTAGTCCAAGTTACCTATTAATTCCACATTTGCTCCTCTTTTCATCAAACCTAAGTTTATAACTTGAGCTGGTCTATTCAGTCACTGTTTGGTGGTCTATCCTAGGGTCCACAGAAATGCCCAGGGTGCACTGGTGGGTCTTCAGGTATTTTTTGAAGCAGTTTCTGAAGGTCCTACTCCTTCTGGGGCCTGGATGGTTAGAATGAGTCCTCTGGGCTTCTGCTGAGGGAACAGAGCTTTCAGGGAACATAGCTTTCAGGGTGTGGTGCTATATGATGGGGATCCAGATTCCCATTGGAGTCCCATCCGGAAGGGACTCTTACTGCCCAAAGGAGAAGGTAGAACTCACCAACCACTTCAGGGGGGCAGGCAGTACTGCCAGCAAGAACATGGAGGGCATTCATCTTAGCGAGACAAGCCACTGCTAGGTTATGTGCTAGGCCAGCCGCCAGTGTCTTTCAGAGTATATTTGGAGAAGCATCTAAGCTTCAATACCAATTGGTATTTGAGAGCAATCACATGAAGAAAGATTGAAAATAATAAATTCTAGTAGTTTAGGGTCCTAAAACAAGGACCATGCCATCCTCGTCCAGCAGCACTGGACAAGGGCAGCGTGGATCAGAGAGGGGCCTGGAAGAAGAGAGCCAAGCCGGGCCATGGCCGAGTCTGCTCTGTAAACGCCGGTTGGTGTTCCCTGCCAGGCCCTGAGGGGAGCATATATCAGACCCCACAAACAATAGTGTCACTGCCGTCCTCTCCACTCTCCACCTGCCCACGTGCGGAAGGAAGCAGTGTGGTGCATACCTGGTGGTCCTTCAAGGGCAGTAGGATGAGGAGGTTTACATCACACAGCTCTTGACGTCTGGCTCATGAAATCCGTGAGGCAGATTTCTTCTCCTCCTCGCCCCTTTTGTGCAGAGCCTTCAGTGGGGCCTTCTCTTCCTGCGATTCTTCCCCAGAGCAGTTCTCAGCTGGACTCCCACCTTCTCCCCCCTCTCCTGGAGGTTTTTGTCTGTAACATCCAACTCCTCCCCCCTTATTTTGAAGAGTGGTTTCCCACTGCTGCATGGAGCTAGGGCATCAGCCTGGGCCCCAGACAGGGCGTCTTCCTTCCACCCCAGTGCAGGTTCAAGGCACAGCTCAGCCCAGGCCGCTCTCCCTACAAAGGGCTGTGGCATAGGCTGCTCAGATTCATTCGTTCAGAATGTGCTTGTAGGGGGCCTACCTGGTGCTAGGACTCTCCTCTGGAGAACGAAACAAACATCTCTGCTCTCGGAGCTTCCCCTGTATGAGGGGAGTGAAGCTTTATCTAATACACATGCGTGCCAACATCCTTGGAGGTTGATCTGTGTTCACACATAAATGTGTGTGTTTGTGTGTAAATCAATAGGCAAATCTATGTCATTCCCGCTCAGCATTTGGGTTCATTCTCAACAAATCCTTCTGGCATCTTCATTGTCTAATTGCTCTTCCTCTGTGAGGTGGTGGATGAGTGGGGGCCAGCTCCATAGGGTTGAGTCCCACAGTGGTTTTAGGAAGCATGCTATCTGAGGGCCCCTTACCTGCGGAGATGGAACTTAGATGGAGAATGTGGCCTGGAGGTAGCCCACAGAGCCAGGTGAGATGACCATCTGAGGGGTTGGGGGAAGAGAATGCCGTGGGGGCAAGGTGCAAAATGGGAGTCAAGAAATCAGGACAAGCAAAGCAAGGAGTGGTGTCATAGCAAGTGGGAAGTGGTCCCAGACAGTACTGGAGGCAGGGGGGTGGTGGTGGTTTGGATAGGTGTTTGAAGTGGAGCCAGGTTCACTGAAGTCTGGGTACACATTGTATATACACCTGCAATGCCCTATTCCCTCTTCTTCTCTTTCTATCACTTCACATCCTCCCCCACAAGCCCCGCCAAGACAGGGATCTTGTCCGTCTTGCTCAGAATAATGCTTTTCAAATAGTAGGTGCTTAGTAAGCGTTGGACTGAGTGATCGGCTTCTGCCTCTGAAGCCTCCAGTCCGGCTCAATGTCCCCATCTCTCCCTCAGTCACCTGGCAGGAAGGTCTTGCAGTGCGGAGGGCACACAGAACCAAATCCTGGCTCTGCCTCTTACCAAATGCTTCCAAGCCACTTAAATCCTCTCACCCTCCCCTTTCTCATCTGCAAATAGACGTAGTCCTCAGAGGTTTGTAGTGAGACCCATGGGAGCAGCATGTGGGCATGGAAGTCCCTGAGGCTTTAAGCCATGAATTCAGGAATTATCTTGCACTGCCATTCAACATCACTCAGTGGCTTTGAATTCTTGAACCTTTGCACTTAATAGGAATCCCCATCATTATGGAGCAACTACCTCTACAACACAACGTTTACATTATCCCTATTTCTCCATGGGAGGCAGGTCCTATTGTCCCCACGTGTGGATGAACAAACAAGTGGGGAAAGGTTCAGGGAATGAGTCAGGCTCATACCTGTTGTCAGTGCTGGAGCCAGAATTCGAGTCCTGACCTGTCTGCCATGCGGCTTTGCTGGCCTCCTAGCCCACGGCATACACTTAGGCTGTGCTCGTAAGGTTATGCTACGCTTAAGGCCAGGAATCATGTCTTTTGTTTCCAGGCTTGGCTATATTTTATTTTCAGCTTTACTGGGGTGCAATTGACAACTAGGAAGTGTATATATTTAAGGTGTGCAGCTTGATGTTTTGATGTATGTATACATTGGGAAATGATCCCCACAATCAAGCTGGATCCCATAGCCACCACCTCACGTAGTTACCTTTTTTTTTGTCATGAGAACACTTAAGCTACTTCCTCTTGACAAATTTCAAGTCTATAATACAGTATTGTTACCTTTAGTCATCATGCTTTCATTAGATCACGGGGCTAGGGCTTATTCATTGTGCAGAAGTGAAACTTTGTACCTTTTGATCTACATCGCCCCATTTCCCCTCCCCCAGCCCCTGGCAACCACCTTCCAACTCTGTGTTTCTCTGAGTTCAACTATTTTAATCAGAAATGACATCTTAATGATCTGCGTCTCCAACAGTACCTAATCCCTTGCTTCCTTGGAACTAACAGATATCAACATATCTGTTGGTTTTTGGCATCCTATTAGAAACAGTCTTGAGATGGTCTGACTCTAAAACGTTGCGATGCTCTCTACAGGTGGCAGTCTGTTAGCTCCAGGAGGTTAAGTAAACTAGACAGTAGACTTGTAGAATACATGGGGTGCTGGGGGAACAGCCCAGGTGTCTGGGGGCACTGACCAGAAGGACAAACACTTTCCTGGCCTGGATGGACTGTGAGTCTGACTAGGCTGGCATGTGACACCCTGCCTGGCAAGACAGGACGAAAAATGAATCAATTGCCTAGCACAATGGCATGTGCTATTTCCAAGCTGCCTAGCTCGTGAGTACTGCACAATCCAGCAGCCCACTCTGGTTTGTCACACCAAAGGCTGCTTTCTTAGTAAACAGTTGTCCACACGCCTGTTCGTTCTGAGTCACCAGTTAGTGTTCAAACCGAAATGCCAGTGCGGTCCTCGGAATACACCAGGCAGTGGGGAACCAGGGAGGTGGGCTGGCGGACAGCACTTCCCGTGGAAACTTCCGTGCCCTGCAAGGGAGCTGGAGCCTCCAGCCAGAGTTCTGCTAAGGATGGCGGCAGGGCAGCCTTCTGCTCACGGCTATCCCCGCCTCTGGGTGGACCCCCTCTCTTTATGGCTAAGGAAACTGGAGGTGGACCAGTTCAGTGACTTGCCCAACGTCTCATGAGTCTTTCCATGACCTGCCTCCTATCCTCTCCTGCTTTTCATGACCTGCCTCCTACCCTCTCCTGCATTATCCTTGACCACATCCCTAATGTATCCTCTTCCCCAGCCAGTGATGTCATGTTGATGTCATGTTAGCTCCTGTGTGTGCCATGTTATTTCACTTCTCTTGCCTTGGCACATGTGTCCCCTCACCCTGGAAGGCTCTTTCTCCTTCTCCGTGGCTGGCGAGTATCTCATTCTCCAAAACCCCGCTCAAACATCTTGTCCTTTCAGAGAGCCTGGCTGACCAGGTGTTCAGCTGCAAGTAACAAAAAGCCCAGTTACCCCCGTTTGGGGGTTAATTTGCTTGTGTGTTTGTTTGATTGGTTTTTATATAGCCAAGGTTGCCAGGATAACACCATGATACCATGAGGGACCCAGTATCCTATCTTTATCATGTGTTTTTCTGTGATCACACAAGATGCGGCTTCTTCACATACTTACATTCTAGGCTGGACAAAAGGTAGGGGCGATAAGTAAGAAGCATTCGCTAACCAAGTCCACCCCTTTTTCAGAGCTTTCTGGAGGCCCCACTTAGTGACTCCTGCTTGTATCTTCTTGGTCAGAATGGGATTATATGGTTGCCTGTAGTCAAATGAATGGAAGATATAGTTGTTTCATTGGACATTCATAGTACCATCAGGGTCTGGTTAGTAAGACAGTGGGGGACTTGATACTAGGGAGGCAATTGTCTACCATATGCAGGGATTGTGTCTCATGTATCATTCTCTCTCTGGGGCTTAGCATAGGGCATGGCACACAGTAGGTACTCAATAAAAGGAGTCCAAGAAAGAAAGGACGTTTTCTGACCCCTAGACCAATGCTACTTGCCCGGTTGACTCAGCACACCTTTGAGCTCTCAGCCACGAAGCAAAGCCTTCTGGGAATGGGTGGAAACAGCAGAGGGAGAGATGGCTGAAGGGGTCCCAGACAGGTGTTTTTGCTCAGCTGGGAATGCTCAGCATAGCAACGCCTGGGAGCTAGGAGGAAGGGTAAGAAAGGCCCTTCATGAGATGCATGGCTGCATGTTGTCCGTCGAGCCCCTGTTCCCCATGCGTAAAGAGCACGTTGGTCACTCCATGACTTACAGAGCCTCACTCGGCTGGTGGAACATCTCCATCCAAGTCTCCATTCCTTGGAGTCGAGCGTTCCTCAGCTGCAGAGTTAGGTTCGGTCTTGCTTCCTCTAAAGCCAGGCACTATTTTTGCTTCACCCTTGTTTCTAACTTTTTACAATTATACATACCTTTGCAATGAACATCCTTGAAATAAGTATTTGGGTTTGTCCTTATATATCTTAATTCTTTTTTTTTTTCTTAGACTAAATCCCCCAAAGTAGAAATGTTGGGTGAGTAGGGTATGCTCATTCATGAGGTTTCCGATGGCTGTTGTCTAACTGCCAGGAAGCCTAGCTGCTTTATGCTTCCCTCAGTTACAAATGGAAGAGTCCTCCGACTTTCCAGCGGTGGTTGCCTTCCCCTTCTGAAGGTTTCAGTTGTCTGGTAGTCATTCTAAGGGTCCAGTCCTTCCTTCTGAAACAACAGTAGGAACAGCTCCAAACTGGAAACAAAGACACTGAACACCTGATGTCAGTACGTCTCAATTTCCTAGTGCAGCCATTTTCAAACCTTCTATTCTCATGGCGCACATAAGCTAATTTAATTCCATGGCATATATAGGTGCCAATCTGACAAAAAAAAGTTATAATTTTGATTCATTCATATTGGACAGCCATTGTTGTGTTGGTTATTGTCATTTTTAAAATTTGACAATCTAAGGGGAAAGAGGTCGGTGCCCCTGACTAAATAGTCAGGTATTGCATGTTTATTTGTTTGTTTGTTTTTAAAATGTTTTTATTGATGTTTTCAGTGAGAGAGGAAGGGAGTGGAATAGAGAGATAGAAATATCCATGAGAGAAAAATCATAGATCGGCTGCCTCTGGCACGCCCCCTTCTGAGGATCGATCCCGCAACCCAGACATGCGTCCTGACTGGGAATGGAATCTGTGACCTCGTGGTTCGTGGGTCGATGCTCAACCATTGAGCCACACTGGCCGGGCAGGCATTACATGTTTTAAAAACTCTTGCAGCACACTGGTTGAAAGTCGCTGCTCTTGTATAAGTTTCACTCGGGAAAAATGAGGATCATAGATTCTGTGTACCTAAAGGAAGCCTTCATGAAATGCTTGATGTGGGAGCGCTGAGATAGTTCCAAGATCTTAGCTAGGGTCCTAGAGTCACTCTTGACTTCTCTCTATTGTTTTCTCTCTATTTTTCTCCAGCAAGTCACCCAGTCCTGTCAATTTGACCTTCTAAATACCTTTGCACTCCATCTTCTCTTCTAAATCACCTTGGCATCTGCCTCTGACTGTTAGTCGTGTCCTCATTATTTCCCCCAACTGACTGCTTTGCCACCCATTTCTTTGCTTGTCCCCTTCAATCCATTCTCCACAGCTCCAGGTTGATTTTTGTGAACACCTATGACCACGTCACACTCCAGCTTCATCCCTTGTTTTTGGAACCGTTCTGATAGCCTCGCAGCTCTGTAAAGTGCTCTGTTCCGTCATGCCCACGTGCACAGTGAGGATTCTACAAACAGGATTTATTGCAAGGAGACTGCTGGTTCACCATTTCCCACTCCCCTTTCTCCAGAGAACCATCTTAGAAACCATCTAGTTGAACCCCTTCATCTTATAGATGAGGAAATTGGAGAACCATGCCTTCCCCCTTCCCATTCCAAGTAGCAAACTAGTTCCCTACTAAAATCCAGCTCATCATCTCCACCAGAAAGGGGCCCCGTCTGCGTCCTAGCACCATTGCTTACCGTCTTTCTCTATTGTGCCTATTTTTTCATTCGTCTTTTCCTCTTTCTCAACTAGATTGTAAATTCCTCCAGGACAGGGATTGAGCCTTATTCCTATTTCTTTTTGTATAGATGCCAGTAGTGTACACGATCAGTCATTGCTCCATGAATGTTTATTGAATGAATGAATAAATAAATACTGGGTTATAATCAGAGGAAGGATTAGTGCTGGTAGAGAAAACATTGGTAGTGACTCTCTCCAAGAAATGACTGGAGTTTCAGCTTTCAGATCCACGTGGCCCAGGTGCCTTCCCTTCAGTGACACACCCTGAAGAAGTATGTCCAAGTAGTATGTTTCCATTTGGATTGGAAATAGCGCTTTCCTTCTGGGATATTGTTTTATTTTTTGTGTGAGAACCAAACCAGGGGGTTGATAATGCACCTCATCTGTGCAAAATATGACAGGGCTTAAAAGCGTTTGTGCTTCAATAGCTATATATTTTAAAAACTACCATTTATTTTTTTATTGATTTCAGAGAGGAAGGGAGAGGGAGAGACAGAAACATCAATGATGAGAGAGAATCATTGATGGGCTTCCTCCTGCACTCACCAATCAAGCCCACAATCAGGGCATTATGGCCTGACCTCTAGGAGTCAAACTGTGACCACCTGGTTCATAGGTTGATGCTCAACCACTAAGCCACATCAGCCGACCAAAGCTACTAACTACTGGCCCTATTTAACCCATTAGTGAAATAAGCTGGGCTTGTGTTTCTGTGCCCACTTTACAGAGGAGGGCACTGAGCTGGAGTGGTAACAGACTTCCCAATAGCACCTGTTTAGTACCATTAGGAGGTGAGACTGGATTCTAGGTCTCCTGACTCTTAGCAATACTAGGTCTACATGAATTTCTTCTTTACAATAACCCCAAGGGTTTAGTGCAAACGAAATGTACACATTTACAAATGAAAAACCTGAGAGGTAGAGAGGTTAGCCTTGTAGCTGGTAATTGGTTTAAAACAGATCTTTTAGACTCTAGTGTGCATACACGCTAAATTATAACATGACGCCCCCTTTTCCAAGCATTATCAGTCCTCTTAACCTCCAGTGAAATAAGCTGGGCTTGTGTTTCTGTGCCCACTTTACAGAGGAGGGCACTGAACTAGAGTGGTAACAGACTTCCCAACAACACCTGTTTAGTACCATTAGGCAGGTGAGACTGGATTCTAGATCTCCTGACTCTTAGCAATACTAGGTCTACTAGAATTTGTCAGTTTAGTGGACACAACTTTTTAAAAGGATGTGAAAAGTGCAAAGGGTGGTTTGTTCGGTGACACGTGAAGTTTATGGATAGCCTCTAGCACACAAGCCAGCCTGCTGCTGTGGTCTCCCAAGGCCTCAGGCTGCCTGGCTGGACCCTGGCTGAGGGCATTCTGAGGAAACAGCTCCCTCTTTAGGCAGGTAGGAGGAACAGCTACCTTGTGGATGTCTTCAGACAGCTTGACCTAGGGAGTTGTTACTATTGTTTCATTAAGAGGCCATATGTTGTCCATGACTGTGCAGTTGGAAAATGCCTTTGGTGGTTGGATTAAGTCACATATTGATCTCAGCTCTGTGAGTTTGTAATGCTCACCTGTACTGAGAATCATATTCTCTCTCTCTCTCTCTCTCTCTCTCTCTCTCTCTCTCTCTCTCTCTCTCTCTCCATCATGACAAAGAATAAGGTAGAGGAGACGGAACCATGGTAGCAGAGGTTGCAGAGAGAGACAGTCAGGGCCAGGATCAAGGGGAGGGGCGTATCCTGAGCCTCATCCCACGGGTGGATTGGCCTGTGGTTCACGAGAAGGAGGAAGACCAGCAGCTTCCACTGAATCTAAGAAGCAGGACTGGAAGAGAGGGTGAGAAGGTTGAGGAACAAGCAGGGAGTGACCTGGGCAAATATGAAGACCTCCTGCCCCCCCTCCCCCCCCAAAAAAAAAAACTCAGGTTGAGATATCTTTTGGCTGGATGCTCCTAACATCTCTGACCTGGAAGGGTTCTAGGATTTCCAAATCCAAATTTATCTTATAAATCCTCATTCACTCACCTGAGACAAGTGGTCCCCAGAGAATCCACATTCCCTTTTATGGACAATTCTAGAACGTATAAATTGGGGACCAATTTCCTTCCTGTGTGAGAGCTGAGAGGTTATACAGTTATAATCAAAGGGCACAGTCTTGCTGCCAGAGGGCCCTCAATGACACAGCTTGAAGCCCTTTGTTGCACCATAGAATGAGTTGCACTTCCAAAAATTGGATAAGCTCCCCTCGGAGCCACCTCGAGGGCCGGAGGTGCCCACATGCCCTCCCAGTGATGCAAACACTCAGTGGAATGTGCCCTCTTTCCCACTGGCACAGGGGTTCCTGCTCCTCCCGGGCTCTTCCTGTTACCATCTCTGAAATGAGAAGTTTGGCAAGATTAGGCGTACCCAGCCATGCTCTGCAGAATTTAGAGAATCCTGGGATGCAGTCCCCTTGGTCTGTCTCATGAGGACAGAGAGGCGTCTCTGGCACGTGTGTCATGTTGGGTGTCCACTGAATATTTTGTTTGAACAAAGAGCCCACAACTCAAAACATGTCTGAAAACTACTGGATCAGTTGATGCCTGCTGTGGCTCACTTTTATTCCCTCGCTCAACAAATATTTATTGAACACTTGCTGTGTGCCAGGCACTGTTGTCAAGGAAACAATGGTGAGCAAAATCCAGATTCCCTTGTGCAATATAAGCTATAACTTACAGTCAGGGGCAGTGGCCCTCCATCGTCAATTTGACCTTGGACACAGAGCCCACGTCCTCAGATGGGCAATCAGGACACACTCTTTTGCACACATTAACTTCCTGGTTTCTGATTGTCTCACTTCCTCCGGAGAACTTGAATCTTGATTGGTGAATATGTGATGTTCACAGAGTCCCAAAGTGTTAAAGATATGTGCTTTTCATAACTGGGAGTAAGGGAAATTGAGCTGACAAATAGGCTTTTAAAAAATGATTTATTTATAGGAAAATTCTTCTGAAAGATATAAAAAAAATCATAGTTCATGAATCTTACTTGACAGATATTTTTATTGAAAAAATGGGAAGGAATACCAAATTTATTATAATCATTCAGTTAACGTATTATTTTTTAAAAATATATATTTTATTGATTTTTTTACAGAGAGGAAGGGAGAGGAATAGAGATTTAGAAACATTGATGAGAGAGAAACATCAATCGGCTGCCTCCTGCACACCTCCTACTGGGGATGTGCCTGCAACCAAGGTACATGCCCTTGACTGGAATCGAACCTGGGACCTTTCAGTCTGCAGGCTGACGCTCTATCCACTGAGCCAAACCGGCCAGGGCAGTTAACATATTTTTTGTGTGTTTTTTTTCTTCAGCATTCATCCATTTGTAGGAATTAAAACACACACACACACACACACACACACACAAAACAGATTGATTGAGGGCCTGCTCTGTGACAGGTGTTTTACTGGGCATGTTCATATGCATCTCTTGCCTCAATCACTTAATCTTCAGAGCAATCCTGTAAGAGCAATTTGCTAATTTTTAGAGATAACAAAAGTAAAGTTTAATATCTTTCTGAAGTTCATGAAGCCAGTTAGAAGTCCACCTTTGAAATCTGCAACTGTCTTATTCTAAAGCTTGTCTGTACTTTTCCTATCACGTGATGCAACTTCCCCACTTGCTCAATATTATTTGTTCCCAGTTCTTTACAATCACCTTTAGACACATCTCTGAGTAATCATTAGGAAGACCAAGTGATATTTTGTCATTTCAAAGGTCACCAGTGGCTTTCCTGACTCTCTTAACAGTGAAGGAACAGTGGGCACATTTTCTGATTTAGCACTCAGGAATCCCAATATTCTAGGCACCAATATCTTCTGCTTTATAGATAATTTTACCTTGTCCCACTTGGCTATTGAGTTCACCTTACATTAAAGACATAAAGTCCTTTAAAAGTAGGATTTCATAATGAAGCAGTTATTAGTAAGTTTGCAAAAATGAAATGATCATCCCCTTCCCCCCCTCTCCCCAAACTATCCTATTCAGGGCTCTTTACATCCAAATAAATCAGGGATAATTGATAAAGACTAGTAAGTTTTATGTCCTCAAGGTCTTTGTAATTAAAATTATATATATATACACATATTTATGTATATATATGTATATATATATATGTATGTATATATATATATATATATCCTTAATATGCAAATAGACCAAACGGCGGAACAACCAAACCACTAATCACTATGACGTGTGGTGACCACTAGGAGGTGCGTGTGGAACATGGAGGGTGTAGGCCACAGAGGGATGGTAGAGCAGGTGAGGGGGGCGCCAGATCAAGGTCGGGTGCCGGTCACTATCATTGGGGTGAGCTTTTGGTGGTCACTGAAAATTATTTGCTCCCACATGCTTTTGTCCCTCCTGGTGCTCACACCTGCTGCCAAGCCAGCCCTGCTTGCACCCGTTGCCAGCCCCAGAGCCGCTGCTCGCACCCACTGATGACGCTGGCCCCAATCGGTTGGCCCTGTCAGCAGGTGCTAGTGGCAGCTGTCAGCCCCGATCACCCCTCAGGGCTTCTCCACCTCCCCCTGCTCCTGAGGGGTGATCCGGGCCAGCAGGCACCTCTCCCACCCGCTGCCAGCGATGGCCCCGCTCGCAACCACTGCCAGCACCAGAGCCACTGCTTGCACCCGCAGCTGGCACTGGAGCCACCAATTGCACCTGCTGCTGGTGCCCAGTGCCAGTCCCAATTGCCCCTGAGGGCTTCTCCACCTTCCCCTGCTCCTGAGGGGTCATCGGGGCAGCAGCTGCCACTCGCATCTGCTGACAGCAGCAGCCCCACTTGCACCCACTGTTGAGTGGGGCCGGTGCCATCAGTGTGTGGGAGTGGTGGCAGTGGGAGTGGGGCTGCTGGCAGAGAGGGCACCAGCCCACCGCGGCCTCTTAGCCCACAGTTCCTTTCAAGGTGCATGAACTCGTGCACTGGGCCCATAGTTCATATATAATGTCCTTGAAAATGAGCAGCTGTTGAATTTCACATCATGGTGATTATTATCAATAACAAAAATTTTCTTAGAGAATTTTACTTTGTAAAGCAAAAATAGTCTTCTTTCTTCAAAATTCTTATACAAATACACATATATGCTTTTGGCTTCCAATTTCAACATTTTCTATTTTCCACCTGAACATTGCCTTATGCTGCTCTTTCCCTTCTTCAGAATCTTTTTGGAAATCAGAATGTAAAACAAAATGGTAACGATGCAGAATAGTAGAAACAGAACGATGACTCCCATCTCCCAATTTCTAAACCTTCTACAAAATTACAGTAATCATGACAGTGTGGTATTGGCATAGGTATGATCCAGGGATAGGGAACCTTTTTTTTTCTGCCAAGGGCCATTTGGATATTTATAACATCATTTGTGGGCCATATAAAATTATCAACTTAAAAATTATCCTGCTGTATTTGGTCAAACATTTAATGAACTCATCCCTAACGCCTTGGCAGGGCCAGACCAAATGATTTTGTGGCCCTTATACGGCCTACAGGCCGGACATTCCCCACCCCTGGTAGACAATGGGATCAATGGAGTAGAATTGGGAGTCCATAAATAAGCCTTTACATTTATTTTTTGACAAGAATACTGAAACAATTCAATGGAGAAAGAATAGTATTTTCAACAGATGGTTGCTATGATAATTGTATATCCACACACAAGAGAATGAAGTTAGACTTCTTCCTCACGCTTACATAAAAACTAACCTAAAATGGCTCATGGACCTAAATGTAAGAGCTGAATCTATAGAGCTCTTAGAAGAAACCATAGGTGTACGTCTTTG
Organism: Myotis nattereri; assembly: GCF_964212035.1. Taxonomy (NCBI): domain Eukaryota; kingdom Metazoa; phylum Chordata; class Mammalia; order Chiroptera; family Vespertilionidae; genus Myotis; species Myotis nattereri. Next base: position 25,385,096 of record NC_138088.1, read on the forward strand.
TAACCCTGGATTTAGGTAATGGCTCCTAAAAGCATAGGATGAATATAAATACATAAAGTACATTTCATTAAAGTTAAATCTTTTTTTCCTTCAAAGAACACCACCAAGAAAGTGAAAAGACAACCACAGAATAGATGAAAATACTTACAAATCAAGGTTGTTCATAAGGATTTTCTATCTAGAATATGTAAAGAAATCTTACAACTCAACAATGAAAACAAAATAATTCCATCCCTGGCTGGCTTTGCTCAGTGATTGGAGCATCAGCCCAGTGGACTGAAGGGTCATGGGTTCAATTCTGGTCAAGGGCCTTTACCTCAGTTTCAGGCTAGCACCCCAGGCTGGCCCTGGTTGGGCACATGTGGGAGGCAACCAATCAATGTCTCTCTCTCGCTTTAATGTTCTTTCTCCCTCCCTTCCACTCTCTCTGAAAAATCAATGGAAAAAAATATCCTTGGGTGAGGATTAACAAAAACACACACAAAACAAAAAAAGAAAAATAATTTCAAAGTGAGCAAAGGATTTGAATAGACATTTCTCCAAAGAAGACAAACAAATGGCCAATAAACACATGAAAGAACATCACTAGCATCAGTGAAATGCAAACAAAAACCACAAGATATCACTTCACATTCACTAGGATGGCTAAAATTAAAAACACACATGCACAATATGCTTCCATATCTCTGGACCTATTTTTTTCATAAATTTATTTGAACAGACTGACTAAACTCAAAGGGAAGAGGATGGGTGTGAGGTGGGAAGAGATTAACCAAAGAATTTATATGCATATATGCATAGCCCATGGACACAGACAATAAGAGTGGTGAAGGCCTGGGGTGGGGCAGCAAGCAGGTGGAGAGGGGTTATGGGGGGAAAATTGAAGACATCTGTAATACTCTCAACAATAAAGATAAATTAAAAACAACAATAACAGGTAATAAGTATTGTTAAGGATATGGAAATTTTAGAATCCTTACACATTGCTGTGGGACTATAAAATGGTGCAACTATTTTGGAACATAGTTTGGCATTTCTTCAAATTGTTAGAGTTACCACGTGACCCAGCGAGTCCACTCCTAGGTGTACCCCCAAGAGACCTGAAAACATGTGTCCACACAAAAACTCGTACAAGAATGTTCATAGCAGTGTAATTCATAATAGTCACAAGATGGAAACAATCCAAATGTCCATCAGCCGAGGAATGGATTAACAAAATGTGGTGTGTCATACTTTATAATATTATTTGGCAATAAAAAGAATGAAGTAATGATACATATGACTACAACATATTATAGTTACAGCAAGGATGAGTCTCAAAAACATTGTACTAGAGAAAGAAATCACTTATAATAAGCCACATATTATATATAATGCCATTTATATGAAATATCTAGAATAGTCAATGTCATAGGAATAGAAAGTATATTAGTGGTTGCCAGGGGCTGGGGGTAGGAGATAATGGAGAGTGACTGATTATGGGATTGCAATTAGATAGCAGTGATGATTGCACAACTTTGTGAATATACTAAAAACCACTAAACCACTGAATTGTACACTCTTCTTTGTGGGCACATAACTATTTTCTACAGACTACCTTTCAACTGGGCGTGGCCAGATAACTGGGCTCCACCTAGTGAAATATGAACCTCAGTGATACACACCACTTCCAAACCTAGACTATAGCCATCTTCCAATGAAGAAACTACAGAAATAAAGGGTGGTAGAACCATAACATGGATGAAACCTGAGTCCCTGAATGACTGTATGGAAGTCAAAGTTTAGTGATGTGCACTGCACTATGACATGAGTAAGAAATAAACTTTAGCCTTTAGCCACTGAAAGTTGATTTTTACAACATGTGGCTTGCCCTACCAAACACAACATGTATGGAATTATGCCTCAGGATTTCTGAAAACTTTCTTAACAACCATTTATCATTTTTAACTGATAAAGTTAGCCTTATGGAAGTTGCAATATTATTGGGATCCTTCAAGGAGACGCATTAATCTTGGAAATCTTATATTCAAACATAATCAAATTTGTCTGCAAAGCAGTTGGGTAAAAATCACAAAATGATTTCAGTATCTCTAGTGCTAGTGTATAAATATGAAAACATTTCAATATTTTATAATATCAACTTCTACATCAACTGGAAGAACTTCCGATGTGTTTTCATATAATTCTCTCAAGCTCATGCCATTGGCATCTATCCTTACCAATGTTATGCTGCAGGTATTTGATAATTTCAAAAATTATTCTTAGAACCTATGTTTTACACCTCCAAAATTGGTATTTATTATGTTATATGACTATACCAAAAAGCTTATCAACAAGTGTCTTATGGCTTATAATAGAAACAAGCGAACAAACACAGGCATTAGTTGCTTGTCTAGTGTAGCAAGATGTCAAAGTCAAAAACTCTCATAATAACTCCAGTGCTAGTTTTTTAAAAATAAAAAATCAGCTTTATTGAGGTATAACTGTATAATTCCATTTATATGAAATGCCCATAAAATTCATCTATTGCAAGTATACAATTAAATGACGTGTAATAAATTTGCCATTGTTCAACCAACTCCACCATCCAGTTTTATAATATTTCCACCACCCCAAAAAGATCCTTCATTTCTATTTGCAGTCAACCTCCATTCTTTCTCCAGCTCCACTAATGTATTTCATATATTTGTAAACTTGTGTTTTCTGAACATTTTTATTAATGGAAGCATACAATTTAAAAATTTTGCACATGGTTCTTTAATGTTTTGTGGTTTATCCATGTTGTAGCATGTAAGAATAGTTCTTTTTTATGGCTGAGTAGTATTCTACTGTATGATGCACGAGGCTTCATTTATCTCCTCACCTGTTGAAGAGCATTGGGTTTGTCCTGGTTTTGGTGATTATGAACAAAGCCATTATAGGTTTTGTATGAACACAATTTTCATTTCTTTTGGGTAAATGCACAGGAGTAGGATAGTTGGCTAGAATGGTAAGTATATGTTTAGCTTTATTTTGTAAAAACTCCTGCCAAAATATTTTCCAAATTGGTGGTAGCAGAAATGTGTGAGAGCTTCCATTGTTCTGCATCCTGCGCTGGCATTTTTGGAGATTTTAATAGGCATGTAGTGATAATTTTCACTTCCCTAATGACTAAATATGTTGATCATCTTTTTAATTGCTTGTTTGCTATACATGTATTTTCTTTGGTGAAATGTCTATTCAAATATTGTCTATTTTTTAAAATTTGGGTTGTTTGTCTTCTTGTTATTGAGTTGTAAGAGTTCTTTATGTAATCTTGATACAAGCCCTGTATCAGATGATTTACAATTTTTTTCTCCAAATCTGTGATTGTATTTGCCACTTTTTTATAAGTTTTTAAAAAAAATAACTCACTTGAGGATATGCTTTTTTAAAAAATGGCTTTTAGAGAGAGGGGAAAGGAGAGGGAGAAAGAAACATTGATGTGAGAGAGAAACATCAATTGGTTGTTTCCCATAGGCACCCCAACTGGGGATTAAACCTGCAACCTGGGTATGTGCCAAGATTGGGAATAGAACCTGCGACCTTTTGGTGCAGGGGATAATGCTCCAACCAATTGAGCCACATTGGCCAGGGCAATAGTGCCTTTTGAAGCACAAATATTTTTAAATTTTGGTGAAAAGTTAAAAAATTTGCCATTTTTTTTCTCTTTTTATGGTGTCATATCTAAAAATTCTGCCTAACTCAAGATCACAAAGATTTTCACTTATGTTTTCTTCCAGAAGTGTTATCATTTTGCTTTTATATTTATCTATATAATCCATTTAATTTAATTTTTTAAATATTGTGTTAAATTAAGGCCCAAATTCATCTTTGTGCATGTGCATATCCAGTAGTCCCAGCATCATTGGTTGAAAAGACAATTCTTTTCCCTCATTTAATTGCTTTGGCACCTTTGTTGAAAGTCAATTGATAAAAAAGTGTAAGGGTCTGTTTCTGGATTCTTGATTCTGTTCCATTGATCTATGTCTATCTTTATGCCAGTGCTCTAGTGTTAACTTTTAAGACATGGCTTATTATGACAGGGGCAATGTTTTTTGTTGTTGTTGTTGTTTGTTTGTTTTTAATATATTTTATTGGTGTTTTTTTTTTTTTTTCCAGAGAGGAAGGGATAGGGATAAAGAGTTAGAAACCTCAATGAGAGAGAAACATCAATCAGCTGCCTCCTGCACTCCCCACTGGGTATGTGCCTGCAACCAAGGTACATGCCCTTGACTGGAATCAAACCTGGGACCCTTGAGTCCACAGGCCGACGCTCTATCCACTGAGCCAAACCGGTCAGGGCCAGGGGCAACTTTTTATACTAACAGTAAGCTAAATCTACCATTAATTGTGAGGCACAATGTTTTGCCAATACCTTGAGCTTCTGGAACAATGGTGTCTTAATTATTCATATTGATTCAAAGCAAGGTGGAAACTAGAGGCGCAATTTAAATATGTGGAACTGTAACAGTGTCTTACAGAATGATGTGTGATTTGCTAGAAACTGCATTTTAAAAGACGTATGTGTAATAAATGTATTCAATTTAACACTTGAAGCTATAGGGCTGACAGTCCGCTTGTGTTTATCTAATATAATATAAGAAGTATTATCAAATATTCCACTCTGAGTGACATTTACATCACTATCACTGTATATTATTGAATCTAAGATGCCATTAATTTTAAAATGCACCATTATTTTATGTACACTAAGAAAGAAAAAATGCTTTCAATTAAAATATACAATGCTACCCACTGGGAAAGATGAATCCTAGTTTCAAAGGTATAAAATTCTCAATAAATGTATATCTTAAAATTGATTAAGTGTGGCATAGCCAGGAGAAAAAAAACGTTACTTTTGAATTGTCACATTTCTTCTGAAAGGGATATTCCTGTTGCAGGATCCCTTTAAAACTGTATTTTCCCCCTTTGCTTTGTATACATTTTTTATAGTAAAATCAAATCCTATAATGCTGTCAATGATTTTAATGCATTACAAATAATTTTGAAGTGAGAGATTGCATCTAGATAGACTTAGACACATGGTGTGTCTGTCTCTATGAATCAATACTATTCCTTCAGCCAGGGAGAATCCCATATTTTTGAATCCATGTGCATCCTTATTATAATGCCCACCGGTCTGGATTATTTTGAAACGATTTACCAAACACTGAAACTTCTGGGATAGATCAATGATTTTTAACAACCATGGGACAGCGTGTTTGAAATCTGGACAATCCCAACAAATCCAGGATGCAGACTCCCTATACTGTGGGTATTAGTCACTGGCGAGACTGCTGAGAAGCCTCAAGCTCAGCCTTCTGTGCAATGCTCATGCCAAAGTGGAAGAATTGCCAGATGTGAATAGACCTCTGTCAGTTTCTCCAGAGCTGAATTCCTACCATGGGGGTGGAGCTGTGCATAGGCAGTCTGGGCAGCTCCTTCTGCAGGATCATCCAAGGAACATTGAAACTGTCCTCACTTCCCCAAATTTCTCACTTGTTGGCCTTGGTATCATCTCTGACAGGTGAGGCACTACCTCTAGAGCAGTGGTTCTCAACCTTCCTAATGCCGCGACCCTTTAATACAGTTCCTCATGTTGTGGTGACCCCCAACCATAAAATTATTTTCGTTACTACTTCATAACTGTAATTTTGCTACTGTTATGAATCATAATGTATATATCTGATATGCAGGATGTATTTTCATTGTTACAAATTGAACATAATTAAAGCATAGTGATTAATCACAAACACAAAATGTAATTATATATGTGTTTTCTGATGGTCTTAGGTGACCCCTGTGAAAGGGTCATTCAACCCCCAAAGGGGTCGCGACCCACAGGTTGAGAACCGCTGCTCTAGAGAGTTCCTGTCTAAAGAGAAACAGTCTCTATTAGATCTCATTGGTTTTTACTGCACTGGAAGAAAACAGGATCTTGAGGAGAAGAGGTAAAAAAAAACAGGTTCTTTAGTTTTTTCTGCTTACAAGAAAGTTGAGACATGCTTACCAACTTAAGAAAAAAGAGCGGTTACCGGAGGACAGTTATTAAAAGAAAACCTGACTGAAACAGAACTTTCAAGGGTCTTTGAAGCTTGATGTTGCTCTACAGAACACCTCAAGACTGCTCTGTCCTGGCCCACATGGTCTGCTTTTCATGCTGAGTCTGCTTCTCTCTGCACACCTGCTCCATTCCACTCCCACCATGGGCGGTCTAATCTTTAGTATATTTTCAAGTTCGAGTTCTGGATGATGAGTCAGAGTGCTTGTCCTAGCTAATTACATCAATCTCGTTGGGTATATGCTTTCTCACCTGATGGCCATGCATAGGCTACCCTCGGGCCAGATGTTGCTTGGACTTGTTAGTAGCCAGCCCATGGCCACTTGTAGTCCAGAGCGTCTTGCCTTAGTAGGGGGCTGGCAGTGGAACGTTACAGCTAGAGCAGGACGGGCACTATCAGGGAGATCAGGGGGCCATGGAAGAGGCTGACATCCAGGGAGAGTAAGCAGTGGGGAAGGGAGAGGAAGGGCACCACAGATAAACCTGTGTTTGGGATCTTGTACATAGTGTTTTACAGCAAAGTACTTTGAGGACTACTATTCAAGAAGAAGGTGTTTTTACTAGGATGCAATTTTGCCCCGATAACCCATGGTGGTTTGTGTAGGACAACCATATTTCTCATGACAAGTGAACATGCACAGTGTCTTAGCCTGGATTTCCCTCAAAGCAGAGCCGCAGACAAAGGCTTTTATGCAGGTGACTTATTTGGGATCCACGGGAGCAGGTGAGGGATGAGAAGAGGACACAAGGAAAGAGGAGCATCAATACCAGGATTCTTTTGGAAGTTGGCCACTGGTATGGGTGACTGGTGGTTAATCCCCAAAGGGCATTTTCAGGAACCTTGTAAAATGTGGTCTCAGAACCATGTACATGGGGGAAGAGAAGGAGGCAGCATTGATCCATTGGCTCCCATCCCCAATTGGTCAAGGGGGCTCCAATTTCCATGTTACCCATGTATGAGTGCAGAGCTGCTTCCAGTGAACTGTCACCTGCAGGGCAGACGGGCAGTGAGAGTATGAGCACAGAGCTGTTCCATTGCACCTGGAGGAAGCTGGCCCAAGCCTTCAAGGAACAGGTTCCCGATACAGAGCCTGGAGTAAGAGGTGGGGCCACAGTGGTGTTGAAATACATAAGAGGCCTCCAACAAACACACATAGTTATGATCAACTATGTCAGCAAATCTCTCTTGGGAAGAAAATACATTTTCATCTTGTCTGGAGTGTTTAATCCCATTTGGCATGTAAAAACGTATCCATGTCAGTTTTCTTCCAAGGAAGAAAATTCAAAAAGTACAAACTCACATTTTAGCTGTCTATTCCTTAGGGAATTTGGTCTCTCTCTTAGGAACTGCCACCTACACCCACATTAGAAGACCCACTAACTGAGCGACTGCTGTGTTGTACAACTCCAAAGCATGCCACTGACATCCTGATCCATGAAATTCTGCAGAGTCACAGGGCCATATGCAGTGGCCCTACTCAATATTTGCCCCCCCCCCCCCGCCCCTGGATTTTCCCATTGAACATGGTCAAAATAGAATCCACTTTCAAATAAAAAATCACCACCAGAAGGTATAATGTCCCATTACTCGTACTGTGTCCTTTTATTAAGATGCTCTTGACCTTATGGAGAGCATTTTAATAAACGTCCCTCAATGGGAAGCGATTTAATTTGCCATTAGTCATTTTCACTTTAGTAAAGAGAAGAATCAAGTTCTTAATGGGAGCGAGAGTGGGAGAGAGAATTAATGAGAGCGCTGAATACTAGAAGGGGGGTGGGGGGCGGTAAGAGAGTGTGTGGCTAGAAGTTTCCAAACACAAACTTTGGTTACTTGATGGTTTGCGCTGAGCTGAGGTTTCTCAAGCTGGCTTGAACCTGGTTCATTGTAGACAGAGCAGTATAATTCCTGCAACTTGGCATCAATCACATTGCATCATCTCTGCCTTTGTGAAATCTTCAGAAGCTATGTCATGAGAATTTCAAAGCTAAGGGTCATCTCCATGAACACCTCCTGAGATAGCTCTTTAAAAAAATCAGTAATCACTTTATTTTTTAAAAAACATTTATTGTTGAAAGTATTACATATGTCCCCCTTTCCCCCCCATTGACCCCTTTTGGTCTGCCCTGCCCTACGCCTTCACTACCCTATTGTCTGTGTCCATGGGTGATTCATATATGCATACAAGTTCTTTGGTTGATCTCTTCCCAGCCACCCCTACACCCCCACTTTCCCTCTGAGATTCAACAGTCTGTTCCATGCTTCTACTGAGACAGCTCTTGAGCATCATAAGACAGGAAGATGGGAATACTTAGGGTGCATCAAAACCATTTATGGACTCTTAGATTTTCCCAGGGTGTTTGCTGTCTAAGATCATACAGTCAATACAGATTCAGAAAGAGTCCCATGAACAGTTGTATAGCAAAAGAGTGGTGTTGGATCAAGAAGGATATAACTGCAAGGTTGGAGAAATCAGAAAGAGTATCTTAAAACCCAAAGCAGTGAGCTGTTGGCAAACCATGGGCCAAATCTGACCTGCTGCCTGATTTTGTAAATCAAATTTTATTGGCACACAACCAGATCCATTCATTTATGTTTTGTCTGTGCCTGCTTCCATGCTGCAGGGGCACAGTTGAGCAGCTCTGACAGAGGTTACATGACTTTTTCAAAAACGAAACTCTTTACTACCTGGTCCTGTACATAGTAAGTTTGTTGACCCCTGGATAATCTCACCTCTGTGTGTGCTGACACTCCTGCCTTCTGTCTTTTTGACAAGGCAAAGATTTACCACAGAAAACCCCACTGAAGCACCACTTCTTGAATAGTCAATCCCTTTCACCAGTCAGCAGACCCAGGGCATCAGCAGAGTGCCAGGAAAAAGCAAGATCCTGGGGACTTAGAGGTGTGCAAAACATGCTGGACTCATTGTGCTAGGGCAGGGGTGTCTTGCCTGTGGCCTAGCTGTTCTTTTTTCTCTCTCTCATCTCTCTCCCTCCTCTGCCACTTCTCCCACCTCGTCTCCCCTTGCCTCTGTCTTTCTTCCTCCCATCTCAGGCCTGTCAGTGCCACCCAGTGGCTCTGACAGGCATTACTCAAATTTGCTGACTGCCCTTAAGGCTGGGAATCACCGACCACCATGAAGTCAGAGTAAGCCTACAGTTAGGGATCCAGAGACAACTAGAAGGCTCTAGAAACCATTGTGATCCTACCCTGATTGCTCAAAGCATTAATATTCAGTTCTAAAGTCATTTAGCTCGTAGTATAAATGAAGGAACCCATGGCAGGTTTGTTAAGGGGAGAGAGCTCAGGAGGGCCCTCAATAACTAAGTTAAAGAGGTTACTGCATACTGCCCTGAGCAGAAATTGCATTTGAATTATTTCAGGGATGTTATTTAGGTGGTATATGATGTAGATGCAATAAAATGTGCAATGATGGACTTATGGCATAACCAGTTTCTTGAGCCATCTTAATCTTATGACCTATTAACATGAAATATTCCCCAATTGCTGCGATTAACTGTATTCTTTTCCATTCCATGTCCTGACCTTTTATGGCATCTTAGGTGAATCCAGTGAGGTCAAGGGAATTGCCTCTCCCATAGAGGCTGTCCCTGCAAGAGTGCATTAGCAAGCCCCTTGCCATTCCCATAGGGCTGAACTGAGACCCTTGTTCATTCTCTCCACCTTACCTCCTGGCCTCTGCATGTAAGGAATGGATACTGGCCACTGTGAAGCACCATGCACACTGGGAATGTAGTTTTCTCACCTGCCAAATTATTTTTTCTCTTGGAGGAATCTGAGTGTTAAAATTCTATCTCAGTAGGCCACCAGACTTGTGCAGGGTCCAATGAAGGTTCTGGCACTAGCCCTTTAAGTGTGAGAAGGGAGAAGAGTCCACTGTCTCTCTATTATCATCACTGCAAGGGCTAACCTCCCTTCTGGGTAGAAAAGTGGTTATTTGGAATACAGTGGTATTTTGAAGATTCCCCTGTCCTAAACCATCTCTCCCACAGAGGTGCCCCAAAGTATAAAATTATACCATAATAAATCCATTCTTTGGGATAAAAAAGAATTGTCCTCTCTTCCACGACTTCTCTTAAAATAAAAACCCTAGGGGGTGTTCTCCATGAAATCACTAACTGTTTATGTGAACAGTCAGTGTTGAACAGGGTTGTGATTTCAGAGAAGAAGGGAGAGGGGAGAGAGAGTTAGAAACATCAATGATGAGAGAGAAGCATTGATTATCTGCCTCCTGCACCCCACCCCCACCCCACGCGCCCCCTACATTGAGATCATGTGCCCTGACTGGAAATTGAACCTGATTCATAGGTTGACACTCATTCACTGAGCCACGCCACCTGGGCAAATGATGGTTTTTTAACTGAATATTTTTCTTGTATCTATTGATATATCTTTTAATAAACATATTTATTTTCAACCAGAGCCAACCTTTATATTCTTGTGTTTCCTTTTCTATTAAATCTGTAATCGCCTAAAGGGCACAGAATTTGGTCTTTTTGTCCCTGTATCTCCATCACCCAGCCGAGGTTTGATTTAAACAAAGTATTTACCCCTAGAACTTAACTCATCTCTAGAAAGAACACTTAAACTTCCCTATTGAGAACTGGAGGGCTCAGAAGTCCTCTCCCATCAAGATTTCTAAATCCTTATTTTCAAAATCAGCCTCAGTCCATCTAGTCATCTATGTCTCTATCAAAGTTTTGGTTTCATTCCTTTTGCCTCCAAAACTATTCTTGGAGTTAGTTGTTTTGCTTTTTTTACAGAGTTAATTTAAATACAAATACTTATTCAGATTTCCCTAAGCCTTGCTACTATTTTATATTTTAATACATCTCTTTCCTTATCAAGAGTAGATGGTCAATTGGGCCTAGGAACTTGAAGATCTATTCTTCAAAGATCAGGATGTGAGCAGAAGAGAGAAAGATACTGGTAACACTGGAGATTTGTAGCAGGAAGTTTCCACTTGTAGCATAAGAGGGTCAACCAGGATAGTGCTGGTTGGAGGGCGGGTGGCCAACCTCAGGCTTGCTTTAGTTGCGTCTCTTCAGAAGTCTGCTCTGAGAAGAGACTGGGAGATGGTATAGTTTAATGAGTAAGAGCATGGACTTTGGACACAATCAGCCCTAAGTTTAAGTTTGGGCTCTGAAAATTAGTGACCAGGTGACCACAGACAAGTTATTAACCTCTCTATTTTTGGTATCCTTGTTTCTAAAATAGGTGTAGAAGTAGGTGGTTTTGAGTGCCTGACACACAATAGATTCTCAACAATGTTGGCTATTATTTCGATAGCAGTTGCCTAGGTATAATCTGATGTGATAAAATAGGTATCTCCATGAGAGGACACTTAGAGGTTTCAGAGGGTTTATTTTTATTTTTATTATTATTATCTTGTTTTCAATTTTCATCATGAAGGGAAAACATGTAATTTTTAAAATGCAGTTATAAAGACCCAGAACAAAGAGAATCATGACTCACATCTCACAATTTATTTAGCTTATTTATTGTTTCATATTCTGTAATACTTCAGACAGTTATATAATCTCCCCCTCATCCTTTTAGGATGCCAGGATATGACATCAGGAACATAGGGAGGAAACGTGTGTTTTTTTGAGGTGGGGGAGTCATGATGTGTTGTAGGGAGAAGCCATAAGCTTTTCTGACATTAATGTCGCCTCACTGACACTGGGTGAAACAATCCCAAATGCTGACTGGTACTAGGAAACAGATTTTCCATTATGGTTGTGCTAGCTCTGAAATTCGATGAGATCTTTAGATAATGTTATGAGCCATCCTTAGCCTGACCTGTTGTCAGACAATGGATTTGAGCCCTCAGTTAATCCCAGTTATACTGGCTTCCAAATCTCTCCAGTTCTTAAAGTCATAGCCTGGATTTCCCCAGATTTCTGGGAGTAAATGTTTTCAAACGCTGCTTCTTCTTTTCAAAGGCTACAGTTGTTTTATCTGCCCAACAAGATAGGAATCATTCACCACTCTCCTAGCTCCATCCCTTTGCCTTCACCTCACCTCCCTGAACACCTGTTGTCTCACCTCCCCATGGGCTTCCCTCTCTTCTAGCCAAGATGATCATTATTCCATTTTCATCTGTGTTTCTTTAACTTCCGATGGCATCTCAACATCTTTACCTTTATTTAAGTTCACTTGAGTTTTCTCTCCTTGCGACCATTCGGCTGAAATGCATCCTGTATATATTACCTACCCTGACGAGGATACTGTGGAAAGATGCAGTAGTCTTCTTGTTTGAGGACGGGCTCAAGGTCATGATGAAGTCTATGACTATTGACTTTGAGGTTGCACTGGGCTATGCCTGAGTCAGGTGCTGAATGAGAAAATTTACCTCATTGTCTCAGGGAGCTCTATGTTTTGACTAAATGTTCAATGCCACATGAAAAGGGTGTTTATGGACTTACGCTTAAAAACACACACCAAACTTTGGTGTCAGTGTAAATTATCAGTGACAAATACTTTGCAGCAACTTCCTTTGGTTTCTAATTTGAAGGCTGCCAGTTTTAGGATGGTGTATTTATTTTCTTTGCTGGGGGACACTCACATTTTTGAAAACAAGTTTCAGTCTGAACGCCCCTTAGGAAGTCACTGTTTATTTGACAAAGTAGTGTGTGTCCCCACATGGGAAATTATATATAGAGAGAAGAATCAGACCATGCAGAAAACAACAACAACAAAAAAAGTTTTAAGATCCTCTAACGTGGTGACCTGGTTGAAGGAATAGGTTCTTTCTCAAATACTTCGTTTGATGGCCATGGAAAGTACACATTGGAAGGTGTCTGAGTAGCAAGCAGGCCCACAGTGCCTTCCTAGCCTTCTGTGGTCTGTGGTCTGTGGTCTGTGATGAGTCCATCCCACTAATCCACTATCTCTCAGTCAGTTAATGTGTGGTTTCCATTCCAATCAACTTTTTATCCCACTAACATACCAAACTTTTTCTCAGCCTGTGCAATCCCTCACGTCTCTCTTGTCTGCTGCTAAGCTCTCAGACTTTTCCCTTCAAAGCCAAATCCAGCTGCTCCTCACCAAGGAAGTCTCATTGGTTCCATGAGCTTCGTTTCCTACAAACTGCTTCTCCATTCTTTCTTTCTGAACCCATCTGGTACTTGAAGGAAAACTTCTCTTGTAAGCTATAGAATTTCCTGATGTGGCTGACTCTAAGAATAACGAATGTTACAATTCACAACTCAAGAATCAAGTTAGTACACAGGGGTAATAGGAATTTCAAGGCCACTTACGACCCATAATTTTTCCAAGCATGGTTGACTTGAGGTTTGCTTGACTTCTCGGGGACCCTGGGGCACATTAGCCCTTGCTAATTTTCATGGTTGTCTCAGCACATGGAATAAGTTGGTTTAGTTCATATGCATACATTTTTCATTGCCAAAGAGGAATTTTGTTAGTGCCAACTTGAAATAATGCTACATTGTCTTTGGGGGAAGACTTTTCCCAAGTAACATAAGTCCCTTTTTTGTCAGCTCTTAAAAGCTTTCAGAAGTAGGAATCACCCCCTTTTGTAAGGCAAAGAAACTGAGACCTAACAAGACTACTTGACACAGAGAGAAAGTTGGGGCTAAAAGAGTGGAGACCATTTAGGTCCAGGTTGAGGTCTAGGTGTAGCAAGGGAAGCCAGGGACGCCTTCCTCCTACAATAGGGCCACCATGTACATGAGAATGGCGTCTCCTGGAGTTGACAGCTTCCGCCAGATGTGGTGGCCCTGCCTAGAGGACCTAGTCTGAGGCAAAGTGGAAGCCGGTGTTGGATCCTAAGGGAGGGACTAAGAGGCTTCATCTTGGTTGTCTCCTTGGACATTCAATCTAGATGACTTCCACTCTGTGTACTTTTACTTAGGTCACAGGCCTGTCTCCGTCTCCTTTAAACTGGGTTCTCATTTCTATAGAAGCACCAAGCCAAGCTTTCTTAAAGGGGCAGACTTTCAGACGCATTTGGTTACTGTGCAGCCTGTGTCAGACACAGAGAGGCCACATCCCCAAAAGACCTGTGCATTTCGGACTTAACTCCTGACACATTTGGCACAAGTTGAAAAGTGAGAGAAACAAACCCGCCTTCTGTCTCAAGAGGCCCTGGGCAGGAACATACAAGGCCAAATGTTTTAGTTGTAGACAAGAAAATGCTGAGAGGGATGAGCCAGTCAGGAAATATTCACTTCCTGTGAATACTTCCAAAGTTCTCCCACTCTGGCCAACCCCAATTACAGATGATACAGCCAACAAAACACCGTACTGAAGCAGCCCCATTGGCTCTGTCAGCTCCAGTCAGCTGCGCTGTTGACCCCACTTGCCCATCCAGAACCTTCTGGATGTCTTCCCGAGGCAGAGAATCTTTCAAACCAAGAAAGATTTGGATTGGAAATGTGGCGTTCGGGAGGCAAAGGCAGGCAGATATATAAGCTACTGCTGAAGATAAATTTTCTAACTCTTTTAGACACAAACAAGGAATTCGGGTTGACTTCACTTTGATGAGGTGGCTTATAAGAAATGATTTGTATTTAATGATGGATGCTTTTCAATACCATGGCATAAGAATACTGTGATTTACTTCTACCGGGACAAAAACCTACTCCTGAAGTCTGCTTCATTGAATGAGAATTCGTATGCTAAGTCCATTAACCACAACCACTGTTTTCTGGGTAAATCAGACTTGTCTCTTAAATTAAGAAGAAAAACAAGCAATTGCAGTAACGAGTCATGCAAAGATGCCTTGCCTTTAGTGAAAAGGGAAGTATGTTTTCTCTGACCAGCCCACACAAAAGCAGATATTCGATATGAGTACTGAGAAGATGGAAAAGGTTTTCAGGAAAGATTCCTATTGTTCAGCTCCTAACAGCCTGCAAAGGAGTAAGTCGGAAACTGCGGGGACCAGTCAGCTCATTAAAACGAGGCTGAGAAACAGGATCTTTGATTTTGCAGAGCAGTCCTGTGAAAACAGGGCATGAGTGGATGGGTTAGATTGGCAAGAGCTTCCACACCAACTCAGTAAGCAACCAGCTTATTTTTAGCACCTGCTGAGGACTGTGAGTACTGTGAGGGTGCTCAGATGGAGGACCGCTGCCCTCAGGAAGTGGTTGATTTTGGATGTTTGGCTAGCCAGGAAAACAGGAAACACTCCAAACATTTACAACCAGGGATTGGTTACGCAGGTGATAGAGGAGCTGAGACACCAGGGGAAGACAGTGCTAGCAGGGAGCCTCTGCCAGCCCCTTGGCTGGAGGGACAAAGGCAGCATTTCCAGAGTTCCAGGGGGTGGGGTCAGGAGGCAGAAGTGGAACCATGGGGGTAGCGGAGCCATGGAGGAGTCCCAGCTGCTGTCGGTGACTCTGAGGCAGAGAATGAGGAAGAGAAACACCCTAATTTACCCTTGTTCCCCCTGCCAAGGTCTCACCAGTGACTGCCATTGGCCACACCCAGGCAGAAGCCAGCTAGCACAGGGGCCTGGGGCAAGCAACCTGCAGGCAGGGGTCAGTCTTCCTGAGAAGCAGGACAGGGGCAGGCCAAGGAACGGATGGGAGGCAAACAGGCCCTGTCTGGCACAGTGAATATGCTTGGATCAGTTTTTTACCTTCAACCACAATGACTTCATCTTGCCCTGGGCCAGACCATGACAAATCAGTTGCAAGCTGCAAATACTGCTGGGATAGGTTCTGGGGTCTACCTCTGCCTCAGCTCTCACCAGTCACTGCACCCCATTTGGGCCGATCCACAGACCCTTTTCAAGAGACACCTTAATTCTTCCAAGCATTAGGGCACTATAATACACAAAGCCTGATTCTCATCCTGTTTCTTCAAGAAGTCTTGGAACTGACTGTCCTCTCCCCTGTGCCCTGTGGGGTTCAGAATCTAGCCACCCCATGGCCAAGTGAGCAGGGTTTGGTCCGGCTTTCATTTCATCTACGGTCAGCTCTAACTAGACCAACTTAATAACTAATGCTGTCACTGCCTCAGTTCCTAGCTGATGGCAGCCCTCCCATCTGAGTATTTCTCTGAGTTGATGACACAGACCTATCTGGCTAAAGTCAACCTTATCCACATTATATCAATTCAGAGGTTTTAGTGTTCCTTATCGACGGTATGCCCTCAGGCAAGTTACTCAACCTCTTTAAATCTGTTACCTCATCCATAGAATGAGAACAAACACAGGACTATTGTGTGAATTAAATGAGAAGACACTATTAAAGCGCTCATATATATATATATATATATATATATATATATATATATTATTGATTTTTTACAGAGAGGAAGGAAGAGGAATAGAGAGTTGGAAACATCGATGAGAGAGAGACATCGATCAGCTGCCTCCTGCACACTCCCTACTGGGTATGTGCCCACAACCAAGGTACATGCCCTTGACCAAAATATATATAAATATATATATTTAAATCACTCGGCTCTATATTCCCCTGATTGGCTTCATTCTCAGGCAGACTCTCCCCCATGAGATGGCAAGATGGGATTAAGAGACCCCAAGAGTTTCCTGAAAACCCTGGAATGGGGTTTCATTGGTCCGGTCGGATCTCATGTCCAGTGGTGAGTTATTCACTGGGGCCAGGGGAAGGGATGCTCCAGTTGTCCAGGCCTGGGTCCTCTCTCCAGGAGGCCAAGAGGAAGGGAGGTCAAGTCTCCTAATGGAAATGGAGGAGCTGTTTTCAGAAGGAAGAATGGACTCTAGGAAGGGGAAAAAAAGCTATTTCCACCACAGTAGCTAGTGTTCTATTATTCTTATTATTAATATTTACTATTTATTACCTGGCCTGTGTGGCTCCGTGGTTGAGCATAGACCTATGAACCAGGAGGTCAAGGTTTGATTTCTGGTCAGGGCACTTATCTGGGTTTCAGGATCGATCCCCAGTAGGGGGTATGCAGGAGGCAGCTGATCAATGATTCTCTCTCATCATTGATGTTTCTATCTCTCTCTCTTCTACTCTGATAGCAATAAAAAAAATTTTTTTAAAATTACTATTTATTGCTTACTCCTAGTACTGCCATGATCCCCACTACTACTAAACTATACAACTTGTATCAAACCTGGAATACTATTCAGTGAGCAACTGGTCTAACAGGCAGGGAAAAAGGAAAAATCATAGAAAGCTATCACAGGAGAAATAGGATCTTGGATAGGAGGAAATTGAAGAGCTCTTGGTCATAGAAGAGAGGTCAAGCTAAATCAAAGCCTAAAGTGGTGAGTTCTAGGAGATGGTTTGAGCTTCTTTCAAAAATAAAAGCCTTCTAAATGTCAATGCTATTTTGAAGTTGCTAAACTCAAACCACCTCACTGTGATTGTTTAACTAAAGCTTTAATGACCATACAAAGCATGGATGTTGTACACTTTCAGCACCGTACCTTCTGTTTCAGCACTGACACAGTAATCCATGAAACAAGCCAACACATTCTCCAAACAGGAAGGCCATGTCCACAGACACCTTACTGCAGACACTGAGAAACACTCTTCACATAGGAATCTCATGATGTGGGAACATTCTACTGTTTTCTTCCCGTGGTCTAGAGTGAAATAGGTATAGGGTGTGTGTATTGAATTTCTGGCAAAGTTCAGGAGCTACCAAGTATAGTGAAACATTGTTTGGCTATTTGGCAATGCTATGGTAACCTTGAACAACTGGCCTACTCCAGGATTAGTAATGTACTCAAGTATAAAAATATAAATAGAATGATACCATGAAACCAGCGACTCTGAACTTGAACCTATCCATGTGTCACATACAATATGTTCTGTCAACAGAATGATCTCCATAAAGTTTTGTTGCACGGAGCATTGGAAAGACTTTGTACATGCCCCTTCATGTAAACTAAGACTATATTCTCAGAAAATACATTTTCTGTTAAACATCAATAAAATGTGAAAACTAATATGCCATAGGATTTGCTTAAATCTATGCCTCTCCATGCAAAATAACTGAATAACTGCAGGTGAAGCTGGTTATTTGGGCCATCTAGATATTTCATCTAAAGAGTGGCCAGAGCAAGTTGGCTGACGTCCATCTGAGCATAAGAAGTCAGGTGACTGAGATAAGCAAATGCTTTGGTTCCATGTAAGCAGAATATACATGCTTTGTTTCGGTTTCTTGAAAAAGACTTTGCAATGGTTAGAGCACATAGTTTTGTGTAACAATTTTCAAATGAGAAAACCGCGTATCTCGGGAGAGCATGTTAGACGGCTTTGCTGATGCTCTTAGGGTAGTGTATTTTCTAGCTGTACAGTAGTCCTGGGAAACTAGTCAGGTAGTGTTATCAAGTCTGATAGGTTCACCAAATAGAAAAGAATACGACTTTACATTTCTAGACTTTATTACACTTTTCAAACCACTTGAAATGTAGTAATTTTCTCACCCAGCCCACTGGCAGGTAGGCTGACACCTAATTTAGTACCCATCCCACTCCAGCACACTCTTTTCCATAATAACACAAACAGAATGAAAACATTCTTCACCCAGGCTGAGAAAAGACAGTCATTTGGTTTTCTAAGACTTTTTTCTTTCTTTCAGACTTAGAAGGGTGGTGTAGACCAGATTTAAAAACATGGCTCGGGAAAGCAAGAAATCATTCCCCCGAGTGTTTATTAAGTGAATCACAAATTCATTCAGCATGACTGCTTACCCGGAGAAATAAAGGAAAAATGGTAACAAGCTGAGAGCCTCCAAGCACCGTCAACTTTAGGATCTCCCTGGGAAAGGGTCACGAGTGTAATCACTTTCAGCTGTCCCGGCCTCGCTTCCGCTGTCAGTGGAAATATCCAGGCAGGATGAATACACGTTCAGACTAGACTCTGGACTGACCTAGACAGTTTTTTGGAAATTCAGGATATACTTTTCCTAAAGCTTCTTAATTTCTCCCATCCCTCCCTGATCGAAAACATCACTTATCCCATTACAGCATGTGGAAAGAGAGGGGAGGGAGACGCAGACAGGGTCTGGATTAGGGATAAAAATGACTTTGTGAGTTTATTATTCTCATCCATAACAGAGGACCATTTTCATGTCAGTTAGCTGATTCCAGAACAGAATCACCCAGAGAGATATGAAGTACTATTCGTTACATCTCGAGGGCCCCAATGAGACGTGCGCAACTATATTTAATAACTGGTGATCCATAGCTTGCATATTTCCTGGAAATGTTTGACCACTTTGCTAGCCATTATTTCACCGGCCACATGTGAAAGAATTCCTCTTCTTCACTTACATTGTGGTGGTTCCACAGTCTTAGACTTCCTCCGGTGTCTGAGAGCTGTCTGGAGATCTCAGTTCCAAAGAAATGTGTGAATTTGTAGTTTCTGAAGTAACTCTATTCCTCATTTGCTGGATGACAGCTACTCTAATGGCATGCCTCTACCATCAGCTCTTAAAGAGGCTCAGCCCTCCCGATTTGAAACTCTAAGATGATGTGTCATTTCAAGGGGGAAAAAAAAAAGCAAAAATGTTGTAAGTATGAGCGGATGCTAGACTCCCAAAGACTTTCAACAAGCTACAGCTTCCTCGTTGCTGACATCAGCAATGTGGTTCTTATTATACAACTGGATGCTAGACTGCGGTACTTCCCAAGTATCATTTCTACTTTATGTAAAGGACACGGTCCAGTGCAGTTTTTGTTGGGTTAATGGGTAAGATGTGGAATGGATCTTTCTCTCAGCCATTCCTACAAACTAGCGAGATGACCCTGGCTCACTGACCCATTTCCAGGGACTGAGATAAAGGGCGAGACTCTGACCCCGATATCCATTGGGACTGAAATGCCGGTGATTCAAACACCCAGTAAGGTCCAAATCCACTGGATACATCAGAATTTCCCAAGGCAGCCGCAAAAGAAAAGCACAAGCCTCACTAGCAACAAAAGTCAGAGAACCCACGTGGACATGAACCAATGTATCCGCAACAACCTGCTCTCAGTCGGAACTTTTAAGTGAATGGATTGTTACTTGGATGGGGTAAGGATACAGCGTAAATAGCTCATCTATCTATAAAGTCTCCTTAAAAATCACCTCTGTTCAACAAATACTAATCCAGCTGGGTCAAGCTCTTGGCTAACTTCTTTTTAGACACCATCTCTCATAACCTTCATAGCAGTCCTGTGCAGTAGGTACTCTTATTTTCCCATTTTACAGATAAGATAGAGGCACAGAGAGATTAGGTAACTTGCCCAAGGTCACACAGTAAGTGTAGAGCTGGGGCATGAAAACAGTCCTGATTGCCTCTAAATCCTCTTAACCATTTTATTATACTGCCTTGATGATAGGACAAACCCCCTGCCTCAGTGACTTAAAACAGAAAAAGAAGTAGCGCTGGTACTGAATATTTCACTCTGTGGCTATCCTTTCCCTCTCCCTGGCTGTTTACTTGCTAGCTTTCTAATGATACTTAAATTATTCATTTGGCATATCTCCTTTTGTATTTTACCTCTTTTCTTTGCATGTGCATCATGCATTCTATATAATAAAAACCTAATATGCAAATAGACCAAACGGTAGAATGACAGGTCACTGTGATGTGCACTGGCCACCAGGGGGCAGATGCTCAATGCAGGAGCTGACCCTAGCCCACAGGCCCCATGCCAGCCAAGGCAGGTGCCAGCGGGCCACCCCACCCCCTGCCCGATTGCCCTGCTAGCCGCCCTGCAGATCAGCCCAGATCACCGGCCAGGCCTAGGGACCCTACCCGTGCACGGATTTGGTGCACCGGGCCTCTAGTATTTCATATCAGCAAATGAAATATCCAGGAGAGGTCTGTGCACAGCAAGGTTGGAAGGAGTCTTTGCACTTTGGTTTGTTCATGAACTTGACACATACAGCCAGGCATAGGGGGCCTTTTGATATTTAAAAGTCTCTGGTTTGCCAACCCCCAAACTTACAGGCCCTCCACATATTTCTTATGTTTTCTTCACATGAGCATGTTAAAGCTTAGAAGCAGAATCTAATTTTGTAGATTGTTATGTCCTTTAAGATGATGATGATAAAACAATTTTTACTCTTTGAAAATAATGTGTATAATAACCTACTGATTCTATAAAAAAATCTATATGTGTGACAAGAACATTGTCTATAAGGTTAAACAAGAAATTAAAAGCAGCAGTTACCTTTGGTGTCGGTGATGGAAAATGGCAACTGAGCAGATGGGGTGGGAGGGAGACTTTGCACTCAGCACCTTTCCGTACTCTTTGATATTTGAGTCACACAAACTCATTGACTACCTTGAAGGCAATCAGAGGCTACACCATCTTCACAAGATCAGTCAGTTAGGACTTAGTGATTCTAGAGACCGTTTTTCACAAGCAGTGAGTGGCAGTTAAAAGCCTAAAAAGAGATGGTTCCTTTCCTGTACATGGAGTCCATGTTACACCACTGAGGGCGTAGAAATATGAAGGAATCAGAGAGTAAAATGTAAATTGTGTCACATATTAACAGGGTCTAAAATCACAAAACAAAAAGCGGAACTGCCGCAGGACTTCTCAGAGCCTTTAATGTGCCAGTGTGCATTAAGATCTCCTAAGAGGGGGTGGACAGTGTTTCCTAAAGTTATTTAAGGAACCCCACTGCCCTTCAAGGAGTATCTTACAGAATTGCAGTACTAATTTTGTGTGTATGGAACATATTTTGGAAAATGCTGGATTGTCAAGAACTCTAGCAAGTGAGAGACACTGTCAAAGCTGTATGCGGAACTTTGAGTTCCTCAGAGCAGTATTAAATTTGAATCACACACTCACCAATGCAGTATGTCTGAAACTAAGATCCCTTTTGAATAAAAATATACAATACGTTTCATTCAGGGACTAGTGAGTGAATACCTGTGCAAGGTGCTCTGGGGGCTCTGGGCCTCCAGGCAGGAGTAGCTAAGGTGTCTGGTACGGGGATAAAACTGCCTCCCGCCGCAGAGGGAGGACCTCAGCTATCAAAAAGGGCTGGTTCTAATTCCACAGATGGCATGGCCTCCTTTATTCTCGTTTCTGAAGTGCTTGTGGTGAGCTGTGTGGCTCGTTACATATTGTCGGTGCCCACATCTACTTCTGAATAGAATTGAATATTAGCCCAGGCATTTGACAAAAGCAACACTCAACACCCTTCAAACCAGGACAGTGAGAGTGAACAGGAACAGGATCCGAGGCATGGGTTGTGCAGGGAACATTCATCTATGTAAATGGGCAACTTAAGTCCCGTGTTATGCCTGTAATCCAGTGGGACTGAGCTGTTTCTCCTAAGTTGCACCACGAGTAGTAACGGGCTGGGATCCAGGTGCATCGTCACTGTCATTTGTGTCTAGGGTGAAGCTGCACTCAGGAACCCTTTACCAGCAGAGAGAAGCTGGGAGAAATGCTCTGGAAGTGAACCTTTTAAATTGACACACGAGTTGAAAGTAATAATAAACAAAGACCACTTGGAAGTTGAATAAAGCGTTTTTATACTAGTATATGCCATTGCCTCTCACAAAGTCCTCCTCACAATCCTGAGAGTGAAGGAGGTGCTCACATCTTCATTTTACAGAAAGCAAAACAGAAATGCAGAAAGCCTGATAACCTGCCCTTGGTCACACAGCCAGCGAGTGATCATGCTAGGAATCAGCTCTACCTATTCTGGTGCCAAACCTCACATTCACTTCAGTACGCCTCATTTACATGGACAGAAATGCTGTGCCCCTGGGCGAGTTTATTCTAAAACCTCACTAGTCATGTGAGATAATATTAGGAATTCAAAAGGACCTCCTTCCTCGCTTTGTCACACACACCTTGGTTCAGAACTTGGGAGATGTACCTTGTGTTAAGAGGCTTTTAGAAGGTATGTGAAGGAGGGCGAGATAGAGGTCAGAGGTCATTGGGGAGGATTCCTGCACGGGGTGAGTTGAGGGCCTGGATTTCTCACCAAATAATATATGGTTTGCATTCCAATCAACTTTTTATCCCGCTAACATACTGAGCTTTTTCTCTGCCTGCGCACTCTCTCACATTTCTTTTGTTTGCTTCTAAGCGCCCTGACTTGTCCCTTCAAAGCTAATCTCAAACCTACTAGTAGATGTGCATAAGAGCCACCTAAACAAATGTGAAAAATGCAGATTTCCTGCTCCATCATCGGAGATTCCGATTCACTGGGTCTGGGAAAAGCCTGATGATCTGAACTTTTAACAAACCTTTTAGGCGATTCTGTTACACAGTTTAAGAAGCCCACACTTCTTCAATTCTAAGAGCCTGCAGTGATATCAGAGGAAGTCTAGTGTTTTAAATAATTGTTCATCTTCCTCATCAATACCTCTTTGAATTTGTTTAATTGCACAATAATAGAAAATCAGTGTGATTTAACCCAATCAACATTCAATTCAACTCTGCAAACACCTCTTGTTTACTTCACACCAGGCGCTGTGTGAGGCTATGGGAATATAAAACATGATCTCTGGCCTCCAAGAACTTATTAGAGGAGATGGATGAGTACACAAGTCCACAATTCCCGTAACAAAGTGGTTTTAAAAAGCAGAATTATTGGGGTACTCCTAAGGCACACAAGAGGAGGGCTCAGCTTGCCTGGAGGCCTGGGGTGCTCCCAAAGGAGGCAGCATTTACGCCGAACTTGGTTTCAACATGTCCTAGTAGAGAAAGTGCGTTTAGCAAGAGGGGACGTGATGAGCGAAGATAAGGAAAATACACATGTGTTCTTGGAGCCCAGAGAAGATAGAGTAGAAGTAGAATATAGTTGGAATAGGTAATTAAAATAGTTTTCATTTTCATGGCCTTTTACAATATTTAATTTAATCCTTTCATTGGAGAATCTTTTCTATTTGAAAGATAAAAATACTAGCAAGTGAGTTGTTATTGAAAATAAATTCCACAAGACTTAGAACAAGATACTAATTGTGTGTGTGTGTGTGTGTGTGTGTGTGTGTGTGATAATGAGATCATAGAGTGTCATTGCTCTGTTGTCAATGTGGAAGGGATATCAGTGACTGATAAAGCCACATCCTGAAAGAGAAGAAGCGTATGTAAACATCCCACATTGAAGTACAAAATTCTATGTGAATCTGTGGCCTTCCTTTAAAATGCACATGTATTTTCCAGTTCTGGCTGTCGTTCTCCCACTGTCTGTTCTCATTGTGCAGATCTGTGCTCAGATTTGGGTCTGTCTTACTTTTCTCCTCTGAAGGACTCCACGATCCTTTGGAATGGAGATGTTTCTATGTTTTGAGGTCAGGGAAAAGTCAGGATGGGCCCGAGACAATCTGTGTTACCAGACAGCATGCATTCTTCTATAAAACGCGGGAGGCAATGTTCAGAGGCCAAAAATGTCAACTTCAAGGGGTTTCCCTTACCCAAGTTGAGCACTACAAAATAAAGTAAATTACATAATGTTTAATCAGAATAGGTGGCAACTGTATAGGAAAAAATATTATCCCTAATGATTTGCAAAGGGAACATTGATATAAGATATATAAAAATGTAATTATAATTCAGAGAGGGTTAATTTGATAGGCCATATTTAGTAACTTATGGATTTTTCAAATTAAGGGAATCCTATATAATAAAAAGGTAATATGCAAATTGACCAAATGGCAGAATGACCAGTTACTATGATGTGCACTGACCACCAGGGGGCAGATGCTCAATGTAGGAGCTGCCCCCTGGTGGTCAGTGTGCTCCCACAGGGTAGTGCTGCTCAGCCAGAAGCTGGGCTCATGGCTGGCAAGCGCAGCTGTGGTGGTGGGAGCCCCTCCGCTTCTGCAGCAGTGCTAAGGATGTCCCACTGATATCAGTCGGAAATCCTCCGAGGGCTCCCAGACTGTGAGAGGGTGCAGGCTGGGCTGAGGGACCTCCCCAGCAAGTGTACGAATTTCATGCACCAGGCCTCTAATATAATTATACATGAATATTTTGTCTGATCTCTTAAAAAATCAGTTTATAGTTAAGTACCTTTTAGTTCCTGAAGAGCAGGAAAGAATAAACAGCAGAATTGAGGGTAATTCTAAGGAAAGTAGGTGCTATAGCAGAATAACAAAGACCAACCAGAAGTGGTAGAACAGTGTCCACACTTCACGGGCACCGGTGGTCACACCAGCTAACCCAGGGGCAGAGGTGTGTCACAGTGTGTTCCAAAAGGATGAATCCGCCTCCTTTCTGAGATTGGCCCTTTTCCTTTAGTCAGATGAGATATAAAAATACTAAAATCACTGAAACTTTTGAGAGGCAAACCTGGGAAGAAATGCAAATAAAATAATAGTATTTAAATCTAAGGTGTTAACATTTGAGAAAGTAGTGTGTTTTTTTTTTTTTTTTAAATATGTTCTTATTGATTTTAGAGAGGAATGAAGGGGGAGAGAGAGATAGAAACATCAAAGATGAGAGAGAATCATTGATCGGCTGGCTGCCTCCTGCATGCCCCACACTGGGCATGTGCTCTGACTGGGAATCCAACTGTGACCTCCTGGTTCATAGGTCCATGCTCAACCACTGAGCCACGCCAGCCAGGTGAGGAAGTAGTTTTTGTGTCAGTGTACAGGTTGGCGTTTTATTATTTTAATAGTGCAAGTGTATACTTTTAAAGTGTTTAATTAGTAAAGATAATTTATTATGGTAGAATTGTGGTTTTAATAAGCAAATGTTGAGAAGTATTTGCATTCACAATATTTAAATATTTGGGAAATATTAATTAATAAAAATATGTTTTTTAGTTATGAGGATATTTAAAGGAATGTTGACTGTTTAATGATTAAAGAAATATTATTTCATACATTTGTAAGACTATTAAGCTGAATATTAAACAACAAAAGTAGGATGCTTAAATCTTAAATACTTATTAATGGTTACTGTGATAGAGTTCATTTAATTTAATAAGCATATATTACATTTATGTATCTATTTATTGAAATACAACTAACATATAACAGTGTATTAGTTTTAAGTGTACAATATAATCATTTGATATATGCATAGTACAAAATAATCACCACAATAAGTTAACATCCATCACCACACAGTTACAATTTTTTTTCTTGTCATGAAAACTATCAAGATCTACTCTGTTAGCAACTTTCAACAATTTAGCATTGGTGATTATAGTCACCATGCTTTCCATTCATCCCAGGACTTATAACCAGAAGTGTGTACCTTTTGACCACCTTCATCAATTTTGCCCACCCCTTACTAATCTGTTCTCTGTTTCTATGTATTTGGCTTTTTTTTTTTTTTTTTTTTAGATTCCACATATAAGTGAGATCATACAACATTTAACTTTATCTCACTTATTTCACTTTGTATAATGCCCTGAAGTTTCATTGATGCTGTCGCACATGGCAGGATTTCCTTCTTCATATGGCTAAATAATATTCCCATACATTATTTTGAAATGAAAATTTGGAAGTGCAGATTAAGAGCAACCATACCCCACTCCCTAACACACCACAGACTCCCACAAATACAAGACAGATGAGTGAATCAGCACAATTACTCAGGGGCAGTGAGTGTCTGACCCCAGCTCAGTATTTTCTTCCACACACACCTCATGCAATGGTGTGCCTACATGTGACTGGAAAGGAGGGGACTTGGTTATGGGAAGCCTGGCCAGTCCTGGCCATTTGCACAGGGAGTGGGACATGGTGGAAAGCATGCTGGGAAGGAGATGCGATTTATTGTCTTAAGTCTGCCAATAGCTAGTGTGTGATTGGGGGTAATCTCTTAACTTCCTTATGCCTCAGTTGCCTCACCTGTTTAATGTGGAACCTAGAACTGCGTTTTCTAATGTCTTCCAGTTCTCCTGTCTCAGCAATAGAGGGAGTCTTGCTAACCTCTCAGGCCTGGCTCCTCAGGAAGCTGTCTCAGCATCTACAAACAGGAGCTCAAGAACCCTCGACATGGTCCAACTGTCTTCTGTCCTCTTCAAATTCAGTCATTAATTGAAATCTTTGGTATTGGCTGCGTGTTCCTCCCATTCCCTTTGCTTCTATGGGTTACTCTTTTCCCATCATTTCACTGCGCTTTTAGAAGGCAGGGAAGGTGTGTCAGGCAGCCACCTTGAACTGTTACCTCCTCATTTGACTTTGAGTCGAATTTATCCTACCAGGGCCTGGGGTCTGTCCCTCTCCCTGTCACAGACATTCCCACGCAGTTATTAAAATAACAGTCTAAATAAACAGATAAGTCTAAGGGGTTTTATTTATTTAAAATTTGACAGTTGGCTTCCTGAAAATACAGATTTCGTTATTTCCAAGTATTTCAGATGCTACCTGCCAGTGTTTTCTCTTTTATTGTTGATAGTGTTAGAGATGTCTCCCATTTTCCTTCTCCAAGCCCCCCCTCACCCCCCCCCCCCCACCGTCCTTTACCTTTCTCCACCCAGCGCCCCCACCAGCCTTCACGACATTGTTGTCTGTGTCCATGGGCTACGTGCCTATATGCATATATGTTCTTTGGCTAATCTATTTTTAATTTTTAAAAATATTCCCATCCTTCTATGTTAGGGCAAGCTGGGAAGAGAAGATAGAGTATCTCATATTTTAGGGGCAGTGGGAAAACTGCCATAATTTGGCTTTGGTTTACATCAGTGTTCTCAAATTTTCACAAGCATCAACAGCATCTTGGGGGTTTGTTAAAACACAGATTGCTGGGCCCCAACCCTGGAGTTTCCGGCTCAATAGGTCTGGAGTGGGGCCCGAGAACTCTCATTTCTAGCAAGTTCCCAGGGGATGTCAATGATGCTGGTCCAGGGACCACACTCGAGAGCCACAGGTATATTGAAAGCAGATGAATAATTTATTCTTTTTAATAAATATTTGTTGAATACCTACTCCATGTCAAGCATTGTTACAGGCACAGGGTCATAGGAATGAGCAAAAGAAATGCGGTTTCTGCCCTCAACAGCCTTTTCTGATGGAATTTTCCAGTTTTTATCTAGAGGTTTGGAAGTCTCTTTATAGTTCAATATATCACATTCATTTTCTTCTTTGTGCCTCATTAAGGTTCTCCATTAGGTCCATCCTTGCCTATAACTAGACTCTGTTTCTCTTCCCCACCCCAGCCCTTAATCAGCTTCCCCCCCACCCCCCTTTTTTACTGTAGCAGTTAGGAGTCCCTAGCATATCACTTACCCTTTATTCTAGACGCTGTTCTGTATTTCCTTCTGCTTTATCTGCACCCTCACTGTGGAGGGCAACTACGAGGCAATGTCTTACATTTATTTGCAATTCCTAACCCTCAGGTCCCCTTTGAACATTCTAGAAGCTAAACATGAGCTTGTTGATAGATTCACTTGGAACCCCATCATCCCTTTGGAGGAGGTGGAGTAGAATGAAAATTGCCACCAACACCAACAACCAGTCAGACCACACGGTCAGACACTGTTTGTGGTGGCTGGAGTGGAGTAAAGGGCTTGGAAACCAGGAAAAAAAATGAGTGTTTGGTTTAGGATTTTGCTAACTGAGAAAGAGCCAAGAGTGGTTAATTTCCCTTTCAGGATAAAAGTCACCTTGTAAACAGGATTTCTGTCTAAAAAATGTAATGTGGTCCAAAGTTATGGAATCAAGTGGCCATTGGTATTTTCTTGTCTAGTATATCTTAATTTTTCTAAAAATTAGTGCTGAGCCAGTTATAAGTAACAAATAGGTCCGAGATCAAATTTTTATTACAATTGGATTAACTGGAAATTAACTGGCACAATCTGGTCCAAATATATTAAGATCACAATGAAACCCTGTTTACCCTGAAATAGATTACTACATAGACATAGGAGAACAGTGCTTCAAAGCTGGAAGGATCTTTAGCACAATCCAGGAATTACAGTATCAGATCGTTAAGTGAAGCTCTCGACCTGGTCTCATCCAGTCTGAATCTTTACTCTGCCACCTCTTGGGCCATGTGATCTTGGGAAATTTCTTCATCTCTCTGAGCCTCAGTTCTCTTTTGTGTAAAGATATAAAAAAGCATTACTTAGTAAAAGACTTAATGGGAGAAATAAATGGTGATGTAATAAGGTACATGAAGTGCCAATACAATGCCTAGCACATAGTAATAGCTCAATGAAATAGCTAAGTGGCAGTTATTATGTAGTTCAGCCCTATCATTTTACAGATGAAGAAACTGAGGCTCATTGTAATTGTGGTAATTTAGGGACAGAGGTAAGGCTAGAATTTAGAATTTCTGAATTCCAATCCAGCCCTCTATTCAAGATAATTTGACATTCATCATTCACTTTGTAATTTGAATCTTTCTAATATATAATTTGTGAAAACTGGAATAGTGAACTGAGCTAAAATAAATATTTTCCACTTTATATGAAAGTTTTGTTTCAAGTTGAATATACATATATAACCTACTTATGAAAAGGATTATTTCTAAGCTCTTCAATAGTATCATTTAAAAAGTCAATCACAGACATTATTTGTAACCTAGTCATATCAATTATTTAATTGAAAGGTCTTATTCTTGGCAACATTAATTTGAGTGTTGACTAAACCAATTGGAGGTGTGTAATACATATATGTATACTTAATAAAAATTGCTGCTTCCTCGTCATGAAGCCCCACCAATACAGGAAATTACTACTATAAGAGATCCCTAATAGAAATATTGTCTCTTGTGAAACCAAAGTCATTACACCAACACATCTAGGTCTGTGTTTTAAAACTTGTGATGGTCCAAATATCCTTCAAGCTCTCAAAGAAACGTAGGTTCAGCATCTACTTAGCACTTAGTATATTCCAGACATTGCAGCCAACATTAGTCAACCTGAGAGTTCCTCCTCCTGTTCAGCAATAGAACATGGGGAAGTTATGGCTCATTTATTTTTCAATATAAGTTCCGTCAGATTCCAGGTAGTTTACCTGGTCCAGATGGGAGCCAGTTGCCATGGACATAATAGCTATTCAATATACAGTAGCTCAATTGAAAGTGTCAAAGATGTTACTTGTGTGATAAAAGTGATTAAAATTTCATTTAAAGAATGATTCTGCAGAGATTGTGCCCAAGAGTAAGCCTTGATCTAATTTTAAAAAAACACACACACAGAAACCAGAGAGCAGGATGAATTTTTTTCAATGACAATATGATTCCAGATAAAAGCTGTATTAGCCAGGATAATTTGGCATGCAAGAGACAAGCAACTTATTCTAGAAGAAAGAGGAAATGTGCTGGCTCACAAGCCAACAGGAAGATAGCATGGGGCTGGCTGAAATCAGGGACTGGAGGGCTATTGACTTTCTCCATTCATTCTCAGACCAGCTTTCCCACCAGGCAGGAGACCTGTGTGCTACCAGCTATGGGTTCATATTCTTTACAGCCTTGGAAAGGGAGAAAAGAGCTGCTCTTCACCCTGCTCCAGTTGAAATAACCGGGAGAAGGACTCTGAAAGATCTGCCTTAAGCCACATGCCCACCATCACAATTGTCATGGCCAGAGATGTGAGGAACCCATGAACAGAGGCACCTCTCTGAGTACATTAGATCCATCTACCGCTGCTAGCATTTATTGAATGTCTTCCTTGTGCCAGTCCTGTGCACTCTCTCATTTACTTGTAAGGGAAGGATCATGAATACAGAAGGCATCTGTAGGGCCACACTGAATTGTCCTGAGGGACACAGGGAGCCTGGCCTGGAAGAAGAAAGGGAAACCCGAAGTCACTAGTGAAAATAAAAAGCTGGATCCACACAGCACGGTATCTCCTCTATTCTTGAATCAACAGGAACAGGGGTGAACTCCAAAGGCAATCCCCTTCATCACCACGTTCAGCCCCAAACACCATCTGAAGTGGTGTGGATTCAGGTTTTAAGGGGTCTGACATTAATACAAGTTGGGGGGAATTTCTCTTTTTATGAAAAAGATTCCAAAACAGTTTACTTTTGCAAAGTTTACAGCATACTACCATCGGAGCACACTGTTAGTGCCCCATAGCTGTGTCCCTCTCAGAGAGCAATCCTGAAATGTAAGCTTCATCAGCTTCATGACACATCTGCCTCTAATAACACTTATCACAGCAAGCTGAAGTTGGAACCAGATTTTAAATAGACATCTAGGGTCTCCAATGTCACACTCTTTTTCTGGAATACCACCCTACAGGATCCCTCCCCATTGGCCCTTGTCTTTTGAGAACTTCTAAAATTCAAACTCTTTACTAATTGATATTATTCTTCTACCTCAGTTAACTCAAATTCTGAAAATGCATTTTTTTATAATTATCTGAAACTGACTCCCAGATTTTTTTCCTTCTTTAACAAAATGTCATCACTGACTAAGGAGAAATGGGTTTGAGTTCACCACTTATTCCAAGGCAAACTCTTTGGCCTCAGTGTCATGGACTTGAACCTGACGTTCCCAGCCACTGCAGGGCTGAAACTGATAGTCTAGTCATGTAGGGGATTTTCCTGACTCCGTGTCTGTCTCCCCATGGCTGTTTATTTGTACTGCTGTCTGCTTTGGTTTGGGACATTGACCTTATAAGTTGCTTCCCCAGCCCAAGCCTGTAGCCAGAGAACTAGGAGTTTCCCTCTGTGCTCCTCACAGCCAACTAAAAGGAATTGGCTCTTGATCCACACTGTTTAACTGAAGAGGGAGAGGGAGAAGGGGAGGGAGAGGAAGAGGGAGAGGGAGAAAGGAAGGGGGACAGGGAGAAGGAAAGGGAGAGAGAGAGAAGTCTTTTAAAATCAATGCCAAGCCAGCTGCGCCTCTCTGAACAGCTGAGTCATAGACAATCAGGCAGTTCAGTTGGAAGGCACACTGTACATGCTAACTCTTGGGTTCCGGCTGGAGCAGAGGATAGTTAAGTAAAAAGGGAGGAGGAATCAGAAAAGAAAGCCACAATTTAATCTCAGATAGCACTTCACTCCGAGGCTCCCTGTGATCAGAGGTGAACAAGAAGAAGCTGGTTCCCCTACAGATGAAACTCCATCCTTATGTGGTTAGTCAAGAATCCCTTAAAGAAATCTGAACGTTGCTATTTAGTTTTTTAATTCATAAATTACAGTAATTGCTAGAAGATGCTGGCTGCCGCCTCCTTATTGGAACTGGCTAAAGGTTGTCTTAAAATGTCGACCACTGAGTCACAAATTCAGAATCAGCAGTGTCGTGGCTGGATCTGGCAGTCCCAGGAGGTACAAGAAGGTCATTATTACAGAAATAGTTGGAGTGAAGGTTATAAGTCTAAAGTTTGTCTGAAATAATAATAATAATAAAAATCTCCAAAGTATGGCAAGGGAGGCTGGAAGGTAATGTAAGGAGTATGGATGTGAGCGTAGTGGAACGCCATTCTCTTGGCCAGGGAATTCACTCCAGGTGGCTCTCCCTGGGCAGTGCAACAACATGTGCCCACTAGGAGCATGGTTTACTCACAGGAGTCACTGGCTTATTTTTGTGTGACACAAGAATCTATCAACTGTCTGCTATCACCCGTATGGCTGTGGCTAATGACAGGTCTCTGTGACCATCTTGTCTACCCAAATGTCTAAGTAACCCCCAAGGCCTGCTCTTTCCAATTTTATGCACAGAGTATGGAATGTTTCAGAAGAAAACCACATTGCCATGCTAATACGATTCCCTACAAAACCACCATATCAAGACACAGCGAGGCCCAAGGCTGGGCAGTGATTTTTTAATTCATTTCTTCTTACTGCTGTCAGATCTTCTCTTCTCAACACAGACTAGACAGATAAAACAAGTGTGTGTGTGTGTGTGTGTGTGTGTGTAATAAGGAAATAAGCACCATCGCCTCCTCTCTGTTGATGACCTGAGTACCCTCTTACCTGAGGCCTCTGCTGCCATCTCCCCCTTTTCTCCCCAACTCCAGATCTCATTTTGCTCTAGGGCCCCATCCAAATGGCAAATTCTAGATTTAGATCATCTAGAGTGTGGTCCAGTGAGAGTCATCAGTACTGTATTATCTTAAAGAGGCAGAGCACTGGTTTCACATGATTCTAATGTGAAGTCACCAGCCATTACCATCTTCTATTTTACATGTCAAAGGAATAAGCAGATCACTCAACCCTTTATCTAGCAAACTTGTGCACTGACCACAGAGTGGTTGAATTTAGGAAGTGGGAGATATCTGATCAACAAGTTATAACAGTTTTGCTTGATGATTAGGTCTCTTCCACTACTTAGATTATTTGTTCACTGCTCCACTCCAGCTGGTTAGCAAAGATGGATACTATCTGACATTAACATCTTCTGGGGCTTACCTACTTTTGAGAAGATAATTTTAAAAATGAAATGTATTGTCACAAGTCCTTTTGGTTTAAGTCTAAAATGAATTTTGACCCTTCACTGTGATCTGTAAACAAAACTTTGTGTTAGTAAACAAAACTTTCTCACTAACTTTCTTTTTTTTGAGCAAATAAGGCCAATTCTACATAATCAAAAAAAGTTCAGAATCAGAGAAATCATCTATGTAGAGGCAACAGAGTTTCAAAAATGGGTCTGAAGTCAGATTTTTCTGCTGGCCATATGACTTTGGCTTCTAACTTAAGTCTTCTGTGCCTTAGCTTTCTTGTCTATAAGATGAAGATAGTAATTGCCCCTAATAAGAGTGCCATAATTATAGGAATAAGTGACTTAATATGTGTAAAGCACCTAGAATAGTGTTGGCACATGGTAAGCGCTCAATCAATCTGTATTATTGTCTGAACCATGGTTTATCCCTTTGTGATCAATGTCAAATTCGGCTTGCAGACCTATTTTATTTGGCCCACAAAAATGAGTATAATTTTAACATTTGAATGCCTTTACTGAGGGCATATGTGCCAGAAGCCAATTCCAGCATGTCATAATTGCAAGAGTTTCATTGAAAGGTTGATGGAACTTGGGGACTCAACAGGGTAGAGTCACACATGTAGTCAGTCATCTGTTGGGAATGGCTAAGGGCATTTCCCCAGACCTGAAAAGGGATGATTGCTTGGCTGCCAGACAGCTCAGGGCATCTTAATCTACATATTATTGCCTCCTACTGGCCAAACACCTGAACAGCCATAGGCTAATTCCCCCAAATCTGACAATGCCTCTGTATAGGAAACCCTGACCCTTTGAAGTGTATATCTTCCTTGCCTCAGGACAAATTGTGTTAATAGAAAGCATGGGGTCCTGAGACAAGGAGATCTTAGTTTCCTTTAAGCTAAGCTCCTCTGACCCCCTAATGCCTTTCAAAATTATGCTTCGTCTCTGGACTCCTATTTAATCTACACACAGCCTTCTCCAGATTGCTGAACCCTTCTAGATGCCGGGACAAGAACCCCGGCACATATATGCTCTAGTTTTGACTCAAGCCCCACCTCTCCCGATTGTGTCATGTTATCAGCTTGGCCCTGAGTCTGGAATGCAGACTTAGTAGGGCAGAAATTGTCAATGACATGTTTCATTGCTGACTCATCAGTGTCTAGCAGTTAGATGGGGCTTCCTCACTATTTGTTGAATGAACAAATGAGTTTGCACACACACAATTAATCCTTTCTATAATAAACCCCGCAAAGAGCTGCCTAGCTGTGGCATCAAAGTCTCCATGACAGGTATTCACTACCTCCCATTCTGTGTATGGATATTTCTGTTTGTTGGGAGTTTATTTGTACATTGAGTCCAAGTCTCCTCAGTAGCTTTTTAATTCTCATTCACTCCTCTGACATTTTGAAACTATTGGAGAAAATCTTGACAGAGAAAGAAATGAATACCCAGGAAACCCAGTGACTCTCAGGAAGTCATGGCCCATTATTGGGAATCCCAGCCCATGAGTACACACTTCCCTTGGGAGTCAGCAGGCACCTTTGTATCATGACTTGGAAGTCTCTAGTGCAGGGGTGGGCAAACTTTTTGACTGAGGGCCACAATGGGTTCTTAAACTGGACAGGAGGGCCGGAACAAAAGCATGGATGGAGTGTTTGTGTGAACTAATATAAATTCAAAGTAAACATCATTACATAAAAGGGTACGGTCTTTTTTTTTTTTTTTTTTTTAGTTTTATTCATTTCAAACGGGCTGGATCTGGCCCACAGGCCGTAGTTTGCCCACGGCTGCTCTAGTGCCTTGAAATATCTGTTCCTCTGACAACCATTCAACCATCAAAGATTCATTCCTTTGAATCCTGAAGAGTTTGTCAAATCTGTTGGATAATCTTCTCTTGAAATGCAATCGTGAGCTCTTTTCTTTACCAACCAACACCTCAGTTATTCATTAATCCTTTGATAAGGGTGAAAATGAACAAGAAGAATGGGGCACAGAATAGGCCCTGAGGAGAGAGACACAT
This sequence comes from Myotis nattereri, assembly GCF_964212035.1. Taxonomy (NCBI): domain Eukaryota; kingdom Metazoa; phylum Chordata; class Mammalia; order Chiroptera; family Vespertilionidae; genus Myotis; species Myotis nattereri. The sequence continues at coordinate 25,420,431 of NC_138088.1, forward strand.
GTTTAAAGGATGGGGATTCAGGAAGGAGAACAGAAGAGCCAAGCCTCATCTACTTCACAGGAAAGCCAGACACTGCCCAGATCCACATGCGGCCTGATTAGGATATTGCGCAATGTCCCTTGGGGAAGGAATGGGGGTGGGGACAGGCAGTGGCTAATTTAATATAATCAGCATGCAATAGGCTTCTTCACCATTAAAGGAAAAAAGGAAAGAAAAAAAAAAAGCATCCATTCGTATACTTTCTAGAATCTCAGTCCTAGCTGGAAATGGTGTTAGGGAAAGTGAGATGATGCAAGTCCAGCTCAGCTGGAATCACCCTCATTCCCTGGCTCCCCTTCAAACAATATAAATCTTTCATCAGGGATTGCATCTCTCTCTCTCTTTTTCTTTCTTTCTGGAGTAGTGACTCTTAAACTCTTTTGATCATGTCTCTTTGAGGCTCTGTAAAAGTTATAAATCCTCTCTCCCAGAAAAAGTGCACACACATTGAAAAAAAAGTTTAAATATGTTTTTATTGATTTTAGGGAGAGAGAAAGAGAGAGGAAGAGAGTGATAGAAACATTGATGAGAGAGAAACATCCATTGGCTGCCTCCTGCATGCCCCCTACTGGGGATCAAGCCCACAACCCAACCATGTGCCCTGACCAGGAATCAAACTAATGACCTCTTGGTGCACAGAATGTTGCTCAACCAACTGAGTCACACCAGCCAGACAACATTGATAATTTTGCTTGCAACCAGTACCTTCACCCCTGCTAACACCAGTGCTCATGGACTTAATTTAGGAATCTTGTCTTTATGGTTGTTTCATCAGTAGGATCTCAGTCCATTCTTGTGAAATAAAGAAAAAAGGGAAAAAAGGAAGGGAAGAAGGGAAGGAGGGAGAGGGGAGAGAAGGAGGCAGAGAGGGAGGGGGAAAAGGAACAGGGAGGAAAATATCCATGGGCTTCTCTAGAACTTTTTAAAACTTCAATTCAATAGTGGGGAATTAGGTGAGAAGGATGATCTAGATTTACTTCTCAGGTAGTCCTCTTATATGAGTGTGGTCAACCATCAGAGTAACATGGGGCTAGCCATTGATTTATATTTGATTATTTTCTACAATATTCATATCCTTGGAAAAATAGTCATAATATTGGCCTAAGACCTTTGAAAAGAAAATTAGTTGAAGTAATTGAGGATTTGGCCAATAGGATAAAAGATCTTGGAGAATTTAGAGATGTTTGGAATGGAGATTGCAGCGGCCTTGCCTTCTCCCTCTTCCATCTCTAATTCTGTGTAGGAACAGATGGAGGTGAGAGAAAAATCTTCAAGAAAATAGTCAAATGGTAGGTAGGCACCCATTGGGAGGCCATATCTAGTTTGTGGTAGATCTCTCTGAGTCATAATAGAAGTTGGTAAGTCAGCATACTAATTAGCTTATATTAATTAGCTTCTTTAGCTCAACTCTATTGGTTTTATCATTCCAGTTCCATTCATACCTACATTGGTAATAATATATTGGTTTTTCCTTTGGGAAATGACTCTGCTCAAACTCTAAATTTTAGGTCCATGTGGTTACAGTCGTCTGATCCATCCCTCTAGCTCTAGAGATAACATTTGGACTATATTTGGCCTATCAGTATATTGCAACCTTTCAAATAATTGACTTTCAGGAGCTGTGAGACCTAAGCCCAACCAATGAGAGTTGATTCTGGGATGCTTGGACTGGAATTATTGGACTGGAAGCCAGGAGGGTATACTAGTAAGCCTGGGTTTGCTTGGGACTATGAATGGAGAAGGCAGGTGTGTGCAAGGAGCTAAGACAGAGGAAAGTAGGGCAGAGATGGAGAACAATCAGGTCCTAGAGGATCTTTGAACCCTTGTATCCACCTCTCCTGAAGTTTTTCAGATACTTTTTTTGGTAAATGTTTGATCGTAAGCCACTTTGAATTGGGTTTCTGTTCTTATGTCTGCTATGTCTCTTTTGTGGCCTCTCATTTTTTCGTAAGAACCTACCATTGTGGCTCTGACTTCTGTAGATTTTCCCCACTCTCCTTATTTTATTATGTTAATGTTATTTCCTTGGTTTGTTTAATAAAGCCGTTTTTTTTATTATGGAGTATGAATCAGAAGGAGGTGCTCAGGGAGTGACTGTGCTCAGACTGAGGTCCCATGTTGGACCATTCACTGGGAAACTGTCCCTGGGGCTTGAGGTGTTCAAGAGTCCAGAAAACCCCCTGGAAGCAAGGAAGTACTCTGTACAAAGAAATTAGTATGGAGAACCTCAGTTGAGGAGATTAGCACCTGTGTTAACCCATACTGAGCAGCCTGTCAATCTGGTATCCAGCATAAGACGTGCCATTGATTGTAAACTTGAAAAATAGTAAAGGGCAGAGTGTGCTTAGGAAAAATGGTAGAAGCATTTAGCAATTTTCAGAAATACTATATTACTAAATAGCTCTTAGAATAGAAAATAAATAAATGAATCCTATATAATAAAAGCCTAGTATGCTAAGTGTCCAGTCGTCCAGTGACCAGTCGACTGTTCAACCAATCAAAGTGTAATATACTAATGATATGCTAAGACCACTCAACCACTCGCTATGACATGCACTGACCACCATGGGGCAGACACTCCGACCAGTAGGTTAGCTTGCTGCTGGGGTTTGGCCAATTGGGACTGAGTGAGATGGGCTGGACACGACCTGGAGCCCTCCCACGGTCCCTCCCTTGCCCTGATCGTGCACTGGTGGGGGTCCCTCAGCCTGGCCTGCACCCTCTTGCAATCTGGGACCCCTTGGGGATGTAGGAGAGCCAGTTTTGGCCTGATCCCGCAGGCCATTCCCCTTGGGAGGGTGTCATAGGCAGGGCCCATGGCTGGCGAGCGCTGCTGCAGCGGCATGAGAGACTGGTTGGGCACGAGCTCACAGCGGCATAATGGGGCCAGGATGAGCGGGCTTTGGACTGCGGGTTTTGGCACAATCCCCACAGGCTACCCAGAGGGACCCCACCCATGCATGAATTTGTGAACTGGGCTTCTAGTAAAAGTAATAATTTTAAGTTATTAAATAAATTAAATTCAGCATCTTATGCTTAAGAAAGCACAGAATGCACAATATATTTTAGGGCTATTTTTTTGTTGTTAATCCTGACCCAAGGATATTTTTTCATTGATTTTTAGAGAGAGTGGAAAGGAGGGAAGGGGAGAGAGAGAGAAACATCAATGTGAGAGAGACACATCAATTAGTTGCTTCTGGGATGCTCCAGACTTGGGCTGGGGATAGACCCCACAACCCAGGTTTGTGCCCTTGACCAGAAATTGAACCCATAACTCTTCAGTGTGCAGCTGATGCTCTAACCACTGAGAACACTGGCCAAGGCTATTTTAGGAATATTTTAATCTACTCCAGTCATGAAAAATTTTCAAAAGATTTGGCATGGAAAAGAATAAAGTTTGAGTATCTGGAAAATTTACTTATATGCAACACCTTTCTCTGATGATGCCTGATTAAACAGAACACTATTGCATTAGACATTGTCCTCCCAAACATGAGTTCTGTAAAATATTCCTTTGTAACGTTTATGCTAAATGATCCCAGAAGAGTATTTTTTTTTATATTTGAAAGAAAAGTTATATCAAAAATGCAATTTCATGGGCAAAAAGGAGAGCCCCAGAGTCACCAATAGCCTGGAAACCAAATACTAACAACCTGGCCAGGATAATAGTGAGGTGTCCAGTACTGGTTACTCAAGCCTATGTCTTTTCTCTCCTAGCCAAACACCCCCTTTCCCATCTAGATCTTATAAAACAGTGCCCCCAAACCTCAAACCCCAAGAAAGTGGGCCTCTGAGAAGTATCAAGAGAGAGTAGGATACCTCACCACGTCCTCTGACACTAGGTAAAGGGCCATGAGTCCTATTTAAGAATAAAGAAGTTGAGAAACCCACACATCTAGTCAGAGGAAAAGGCAGAGACTCAGAAATTCCTGGCTTCAACAAGTACATTTGCTGCTTCTCATCAAGTCCTAAGGTCAACCAAATGGTGACAGATTGAGGCCTTTAAACACTTCAAGGCAGACGACATGTCAACCAGCACCACCTTGTGGAAGAGGATTGATAACTCACGTTTCTTCAACACTTTTGCAGGGTTGCTTTTTCATTTAATAGTGGACTTGGGAGAGCTGATTCTGCATCAGGCGCCTGTGCTGGAGAAGTTGAAAGATTACAAGAAATAGAAATAGATATGCTAAGAGCTGGAAATATTCTGGCCTATGGAATGCTCCAGAAATATGGGGAAAGAGAACTGAAATGGTTTCACATTATCAGCCATTACTGGGATTTAAGTTTATAAAATTAGAAGGCAACCCTAGCTGGTTTGGCTCAGTGGGTAGAGCATCAGCCTGCAGACTGAAGAGTCCCAGGTTCGATTCCAGTCAAGGGCCCACGCCTGGTTGCAGGCTCCATACTCAGTAGAGGGCATGCAGGAGGCAGCCAATCAATGATTCTCTCTCATCATTGATGTTTCTATCTCTCTCTCCCTCTCCCTTCTTTGAAATCAATAAAAATATATTTAATAAAATAAAATAAAATAAAATTAGGAGGCATATATTCTAACAGGACCAATGATAGTATTCATTACATTTAAAAGTAAAGGCCATATTTAAAATATAATCTCATGGGCAAAAAAGGAGAAAAGGTAGAGATATTTAGAGAAACACTGAGGATTGGCTCTGCCCATTCTCCTTCATCCATTGGCCATCTGTATTCAGTCCATAGAAAGGAGGCCATGAGAATGTGTTGATGAACAAGTGCTCAGGTATACAAGAACTAATCTTGAAACTTCCTATTGAAAATTGTATTCCAACCCTTGACCCAGAACCAGAAAAACTGTGATAGCTGCCTATAGCTCTCTTCATTGTGGCTGACAGATTGGGAAAAAAAATATGTAATTGTTCTGATTTCAAACCACTTCCTTCTTGTCCCAGATATTATTAGAATGGCCTGATTGATATCTGGTTTTGAACTCCCAAGCATATATGTATAATTAGGACTCTTGAGTGCCGATGAGCAAAACCAAGCTGCAACTAGCTTAGTCCAGGAAGAAGGAGTTTATTGGAAGGTTTCTGAGGATATTTTATAGTCAAAGAAATCGTTGAACAACAAACTGTGGAGAGAGGCAAGGTGCCTCTGGACCTCTGAAACAATGGGAACCAGGGGCTGGACGGTACCTGGGTTCTCTTGCCTCATCCTGGTCTGTGTCTGGGTCAGTTTCACGTGTTGTCACAGTGAGCCAGCTTTTCTTTTGCGGTGGGAAACATGACATCCAAATGGCTCTCCTTACAGCTTCTGCCACCTAAGACAGGTTGGACCTTTCCTTCCCTCAGTTTTGATTTTTTAAACTCCACGGAGGGACTGATTCACCAGGCGAAGGTCAGATGCTTATGGATGCTGTGCTGATAATGCTCCAGATGCCCCTACAACTTACAAAACAATGGCATTTTGGAATCACCACTTCATCCTCCCTTGAGACCTCACATTGGGCAGTTTCTCAAACTAGGAACCCTGCTTCATTTTGGAACTCTCTCCCAAATATGTCCTACAGATCCATGACCACCCAGAATTCAACAGGGATGGGTTACTTACCAGGGGAAACCAGAACTGCCTCCAGGTCAGCTGCCGGAGGTCCAATCCACACCCATATTCATATGGGAGAGCAAGATAGTTCTAAACATTGATCCAGAACTGAACAGAATCATGATGCTGCATGTTCATAGGGTTAACAAGGCAGAAAGTGTTGTAGCCTGGGGTTTTTCTGCCAGAGGAACACCAGAGGAAGTGGATTTATGCCTTTGCCCAGGTTCCTTGGGTAGTGAGAAGGGTTATCTGTTAGGATGTCTCAAGGGTTGGATTTGAGAACAGAAAATCTAGGCTTTCCTGTGGATGCATGTCCATCCCCGAGTCAGGTCTCAGGTTTCAAAATCATAGCCTATAAACAGCATGGCCGGCCGTACTTGGAGCTTTGTTCCCCTGCTCTAGAAAGTTGAAACCCCTTTCCCCTCAGACTGTAAGTCTGGAACCAAATTAAGTCCAGCTTGGGTCAAATAATTCTCAAAAGTGACAAGTGGAAACAATGGATTGAACCGTCAGATGGTTGAATTAGTGTGTTCTTGTCCTAGTTTTCAGCTAGTGTGGGCAACTGGCTTGAAAATCAATCTAATACAAGATAGCATTCTAAATTGTGATTATTTGCTAGGGTATAAAAGACTCTTGGTTAATATCAATTTTCTCCTCTTTATCCTATTCAGGTAAAGATTTCTCATTCTGTAATTGCAGTGAACCCAGAAGAAGGGGTGATGGTGAGAGGGGAGAGGTCAATTAAGGAATGATAGGTAAGAGCCCCAAATATGAGTAACTAATTTCACTATCATTGTGAATATTTTATCCAAAAAGTAATAAATGATGATCTTTAAATGGCAACTCATGCAAGAATTGAAAAATCATTAATGAAAGGTAGAGACATACCATCTTTGGTGGAAAATACAGTATCATCAAACCAACAGGATAATAAAATTAACTGAAATAAAACTGAGAGGATTATCAGCAGAAGGGGTCTTTGGTGGAAGTGGGGCAGGTTGCATCACAAGACACTATGAAGCCAACAACTCATCAAAATGAAATGACTGTGATCAAGGTAGATGAAATGGGTGAGATCATAGATTCAAGTATAGATCATATCACCTAATAAGACAATATTTGTGATTGTTACAATTAAATGTTTCACTGTAAGCCCTCATTTTTTTTTCTATAAAATAGTTGCTTTCTGATATAGAAGAGAAGAATGTTTAATTCATTGGTTGGTGCTAAAACCATATTGCTGATTCAAGCATAAAAAATATCAGCAACCACAAAATAATTTAAAGTCAATTCTCTTTTGTCTTCTTTATTGATTAAGGTATTACATATGTGTCCTTATTCCCCCAATGCCCCACCCTCACCCCACTCCCGTTCATGTCCTTACCCCCCTGTTGTCTGTGTCCATTGGTTATGTGTATATGCATGCATACAAGTCCTTTGGTTGATCTTTCCCCCTTACTCCTCCCTCCCCTACTAAAGTCAATTCTTTGTAGATATAAATTCATAAAGCTTACCACTCTGGTAAAGATGAAAGAACTTGCTTCTTTGGGGCAATGGACACTCACATTTTGACGGAGAACACCCGGAAACTCCACTTCAGTTTCTCTTCATCAGAATTTGGTGTATGCCTAGTGTGGAGAGGATTTCATAATTTAATAACCTTTTAATGTGTCCAATGCAATGATGCTGAGGAGGATATCCAGTGAGACCTGAGAGGAACTGAATGATGGGAAGGCATCTAAAGGGAGCAGAAAAGAGACATACAACCTCAGGAGGATAAACTGGGGATCACTGCATCTACATTATTGGAATTAGGTTCCAAGTTGAAAACTTTTTACTTGTTAATTTTTCATTTACCTATATATGTACTACAAATAATTGTGGTAGTCTCTGGAGATACAAGCATATAAAGGCACACCAGCAGTTCCTCTGCCCTCTAGGACCCCAAAAGCTCTTATGGAGGATCAACTTATTTCACTCTTACGTTTGTCAGGGCTCATTTGATTGCCAGAATAGAAATGCACACAAGTCTCCTAAACAAACAGAATTAGTAGGATTAGAGTTTTGAAAATGTGAGGATCCAAAAATCTCTCTCTCTCTTCTAGATCCTACTCTTTTGTTTACAGAGTAAATCTTAATTGATTTCTTGATATTCGAGTTTCAGCTTTTGAAACTATTAGACTTCATAGTTGTAGCACCCTCTGATGATAGTCTTTTGGGGCCCAAATTCCAAATCAATAGGAAACTCTGATGAACACAATTTAAGCCAGGTATCAACTTATGCTTTCAACAAATATCTATTGAGCACCACAGAGGACAATACACCATTCATAACCCATACATCTATGTTTAGGATTGGAATGGGGTGGAATGCAGCACAGACAATGAAGAGGTAATTTTATAATAGACTTTCAGGATGATAGGTGTCGTGAAGAAGAATAAAGATAGGTAGGAGGTAAAGAATTAAAAGGAGGTGCTATTTTAGAAAGAGACTCTGACAGAGTCTCTGGGGAGGTTGAGCAGAGGCCCTAAGGAAGTGAGAGAGCAAGCCCTGAGAATAGGTGGTGGAAGAGCCTTCTAGTGAAGGACAGGCAAGTGCAGAAGCACTGAGATGGGCCCAGAAAGAAGACCTCTGAGGCTGAAGCACAACAAGCAAAAGGAAGAGTGGCCCACATAGAGGTCCAAGATGGAACCAGGACACATCTGTCTAGTTGGTGTTCAAGACTTGGGGAACTATTAGAAGGAATTAAGCAGGAGAGTGCCATACCTATTATTATTATTATTATTATTATTATTATTATTATTATTCAGTGAAGTTTGCTCAAGGTCACCCCAGCCAGGAAGTGGCAGACCCAGGATTCAATTCCGAGGCCATCTAGCTACAGAACCCAAGCTCTTCACACCATGTGATTCCCTCTCATTATGATGCAGGATCTCCTAGTAAGCTTTCCATGAAGGTTTTCAGATTTAAGGTTCATCAATGCTTCCAAAGACATTGGACTTGCACCTTGAATACAGTGATAGAAATATAGCAGTTGGAACCTTTTTTATACTTAAAGGACACATGCATCTTTTCTTTGACAACTCCACTCATTTAGTTCCCCACTGAAAGTCCTTGTTTCAGCTGCCACATATCTATAGAACTATTCAGAATAGATTTTACTCCATCCCCTACTGCTCAGACATCTTCACTCTACCTACTGAAAACAGCATGTGGATTACCTTTTTTAAGCAAGAGGGGGAAAAAGATAGTTAACCAGGATCATACAGCAAGGTAGCAACTATTCTGACAACAGCAATCCAGAAAGAATGTGAGAAAATTTGCAAGTGGATGCCTTCTCTAAGGATACCCCACTTTCAGGAATTTCTCTGTAGAGAACATGAAAATTGGAACCCAATTTCTTTAGAATTGAGTAGTTTTCAAAGTCTATGTGCTTTGTTAAAAACAAAACAAAACTGTGGTACATCTACACAATAGAATACTATGCTGTGGTAAAAAAGACGGAGTTCTTACCATTTGCAACAGCATGGGTGGAACTGGAGAGCATTATGCTAAGTGAAATAAGCCAGTCAGAGAAAGATAAATATCACATGATCTCACTCATTTATGGAATATAATGAACAACATAAACTGATAAACAAAAACAGATCCAGAGACAGAGAAGCATCGATCAGACCATCAAAACTCAGAGGGAAAGTAGAGGAGGATGGGGGTAAAGGGGAAAGATCAACAAAAGGACTTGTATGCATGCATATAAGCCTAACCAATGAACACAGACAACAGGGGGGCGAGGGCATGAGTAGGGGGTGGTGGAGGGTAATGTGGGGATAAGGACACAAATGTAATAACTTAATCAATAAAGAAATTTTAAAAAAGAGTGAATGGTGCATGCTCAGCATAAAAGATTGCATAGAGAAAAAAGCAGAGCACACAAGATGCTAGTTCTTTTCTTCAAATTATAGGATAACCTTGATGGACTAATTCTAATGGACCAGGGCCTTAATTTACTTAAATTGCTGCCCTGTGTCTGCCCTGTTTGTGTGAAGATGAATCAGATAATGCAGCAACAACTTTATTATAAATAACCTCATACCTAGGTGCCAGATAATACATGGCAGAATGTCTCTCTCACACACACATAGATTTAACCCAATCTGTTTGTGGCAACAGGACTGATAAATATCAGTTCTAAATGGTTAGAACAGATATTTAATTAGCTTAATTCATTCATTCATTCATTCATTCATCCATCCAATAAATATTGTTTAAGTGCCAACTACATTCCAGGCACTATTCTAGGCCCTGGAGAAACAACTCTGGGAATAAGAAAGATCTTTTTCTCATGAAGCTTATATTCCAAGGGAGGTAGTCAAAAAGTAAACAAATAAATATGTAATTTATCAATTAATGATAAATGCGGTGAGGAAAAAAGTAAAGCAGTGCAAGTGTGATAGAATGAAGGGAGATTGAGAAGTAAATTCTTTTTATCAAGTGTGGTCACAAGAGGTCTCTCTGGTTAGGTGACATTTGAACAAAAATATGGCCAAAACATGATCAGAGAAAATGATGCTTTTAATGACCATATTTTGCTGAGCCACAGAAGAAGATGGGGCCATTTTAGGAATTGTTTCAACAAGATTTTGAAAGAAAACATTAACCCTTAGTTAATTAGAAAATCCAACTGACCAGAATTCTTTCTAACCCTTTTTCATAAGCATTGAAGTGATAGGAAGACACTGATATATACATTAAGCATTCTTATCATTCCACTAGATGCCCAGTGCACAAAATTCATGCACTGAGGTGGGCGGGGGTGGGGGGGTTTGTCCCTCAGCCCAGCCTGTACCCTCTCTAGTCTGGGACATCCCTCTCACAATCTGGGACTGCTGACTCCCAACCGCTCGCCTGCCTGCCTGCTTGACTGCCCCTAACTGCTTCTGCCTGCCAGCCTGATCACCCCCTAACCACTCCCCTGCCAGCCTGATTGATGCCTAACTGCTCCTCCGCCAGCCCAATTGCCCTAAACTGCCCTTTCCTGCAGGCCTGGTCCCCCCCAGTTGCCCTCCTCTGTAAGCCCGGTTGCCTCCAACTGCCCTCCCCTGCTGGGCTGTTCACCCCCAACTGCCCTCCCCTGCCAGCCATCTTGTGACAACATGAGGGCAGCCATCTTGTGATGACATGGGCGTGGCCATCTTGTGACCACATGGGGGCAGCCATATTGTGTGAGGGCGTGATGGTCAATTTGCATATTATCTCTTTATTATGTAGGATAATAATAATATTATCCATAGATAATATATCTATAGTGGAAAAAGAACAATTTTCAAAATCATTGAAGGGACTGTGTAACTGGTGAATTCTACTAAGAATTCCAACTTCATCTCTTAGTGATTTTGAGTCAATTGGTTAACCTACCCAGGTTTCTTTCACTTTTTCTCTGGAAAAATGATAATAACACCTGCCCTTTGAACTGCTTGTGAGGGTGAAATCAGATGCTATATGTAATATCTGGGCATCTAAGATATGCCTAAGAACAGCTTAATCTTATTACCCCAAGGTCCTTAGAGAATTCCTAATCCATGAAGAGTGTCACAAAACAATGCAATATACAGAAAATCTTATTTTGTTTCCCAGAAACAGAATTGTAAAATTTATGATGTCCAGGAAACCAGTGGCTTAAATGCACTTAAGATTTATTGAAATGATTATTTTACTACATTGTTGGTGGCAGTTTCTCATCTGGACTATTTGTTTAAAGTTTTTTATTCCAACTCCATATTAGGTCAACAGATAATAATGAGAATGAGTACCATGTCTGGAATTTTATGCTGAGCCCTAAGACTACAACAGGCAGTTAAACATGCTAGGCATATACTTGACATAGGCTCTCATAGTCTGCAAGATTAACATTTCCCCTTGATCCAGTGGGGTGGGTCCAGTGAAATGGGCACCCATGAGTTTCCATGTAACATTCATTATAACAGTTTTGGAAACCCAGTACACACTTCATTGGATTTCCCTAAAATAGAATGAATGGGACCTGCTGAGTTCTATTTTAAACTTGTTTGCATATTATTCTTCCCTTTATTGCATATTTATAGCCTTGGGATTAGAAGAAAATTCCTGCATCCTGTCTAGTACTTAGAGCTCCATGTGGTGGTTCCTTTATAATATATTGGATAGTCTGTTTTCTCATTTCTGTTGGTTATTTCATGAAGCTGGTGGCATGAGTGCTACAGGGTGCTCATGACTCTGCTTTTTCCAAACTTATTTTTAAGTTTTCCATGAACAAACCTAGTAAGTAAAGATTGAACCACTGTTGAACACCACCATGCATCCTTATTCCAAAATCTTTCTCCAGAGGTTCATGTCACCTTTACAGGCTTCCTCAAAATGGAAAGGTGAGATCTTGCTCCATTATAAACCCACTTTCAACATGGGCATGAACTCTACTGGAGCTAGTATTGCACACATACCTGGAATGAACTGCACTGATCCTGATATCTGAGAACTTCTCTAAGCTGACAGCCTTGGAGAGTCAGCCGCCCCCGGGGAGGATGAGAGCACCTGGTATTTTCCTGCTGTTGCAGAGGCCCTTGGATGCTTACTAACCCTGGACTAAGTGGACTTGTCAGCTTTGATTCCCACCACCAAGTGTGAAGTCAATGGGAAGCACTGAATCCTGTTCTCAGATGAGCATTTTGATAAAGTGATAGTAATCAAATCCATATGAAGAAGTCTATTACTGAAATGAGTATCGCTTTAATATAATACTGTGTACCTCATTTTTAAAGTTTATACAGCACTTTCTAGGATAGTAGTTTACATATAATCTCTACATGTCAATCTAAAGGAAATCATCATCTTCATTTGATAGATGAGAAAATTCAAGGCTTAAGAAGTTAAGCATTTTGTCCAAGCTTACATGGCGAACAAATGTCAGGTAGAACTAGACCCCAGGTCCTCAGAGTTCAAATCCTCTCCTTTTCTCCCTCTACTAAGGTCTTTCAATCCCTATGCCCTATAGATACACTTACTCATTAGTTCATTACAACAGCTACCTACTTGTTCTGTTCATGCTATTTTACCTTACACTAGATTCCTGATTTTCAGGTAGCTGATGGGCCATGGATCCTCAAGAAATCTCTAAAATCCACAATTGATTCTCTGTTGAAGAAAATGGGAAGAAGATTTGTGGATAATAAAAATTACATCAGAAGACATGTAGTTCTGGGGCTTAATGACATAAGAGGACATTTAATTATCTCCTTCATTCCTTTTTAAGATATACATCAAATACTTCCTACCCTTTAAAACCCATCCTGTTCATCCCAAATCATAGTATGAGCCTTCATATTTATTATCTAGACCTTCTATTACTTCTGGCTAGATCCTTAAACATTTACTCTCTAGAGCACTCACTTGTTATTTTGTGGTGAATGTCTTGAGTACCTCATATGTTATTGACTATTATTATTATGATTATTAAATTTTCCATATGTGAATTGCCTCTCAACTAGAGGCTAAGCTTACAGAGAGAAAGCAGTGGCCATTAAACTTTTCTTAATAGGTTTAAAGTTGTCTATAAGGGGCAGGGGACAGGACAAAATTAAGCAAATAACTTATATGCATATATGCATAACCCATGGACACAGGCAATAGTGCAGTGAGGGCCTGGGGAAGGGGTGGGAGTGTAGAAGAGAGGGAATAAAAGGGGACATATGTAGTACTTTCAATAATAAAGATAAATTTAAGCCTGGCTGGTGTTGCTCAATGGTTGAGCATTGACCCATGCACCATGAGGCCAGCGGTTCAATTCCCGGTCAGGGCATATAGTTGTGAGCTCAATCCCAGTAGGGGGTATGCAGGAGGCAGTCAATCAGTATTTCTCTCTCTCTCTTTCTCTCTCTGAAATCAATAAAATGTTTAAAAAATTTTTTTAAAGATACATTTTTTAAAAAAGAAAATAATATTTATAAGTGCTCACCCTCTCAGGAGCACACCTGGGTTCTTTCCTTCCCACGCTCCCCCTCCCCCCACTAGCACATTACCTTTGCCTTTCTCTCTCCTAAGCTCCAAAGGCCCTTCTTCTGCCTCTGTAAGTTGTTTCCTGAGCTTGTTCAGCCCAGCTGGCTCACTTCTGCTACCTTTGTAATTTTCTAAATAAATTTTCTCATAATTTGGAGAAAAAAAGGGATAATTATAAAAATGGAACCAGGAAAAATATGTTGTTATAGCTATGATAATTGGCTAACATACTGATTTTATTCAAATCGTATCCCCACATTGAATGCAAGATTAGATTTAATACGGTTGTTTCCTATAGCACCTTTTAATGTATACCGAGGATATAATACCAAATCTAATTCACTGAAAACAATTATACAAGAGATATAGGGTCATGTGGCCTTAATAGTTTTTTGTTGGGCTTTGAAGTCATCATATAAACAATAATTTATATTTTTATGTCTTCATTTCAAGAATTTTGATCATCTGGGTTGCCATTAAATGAATGGAGGATAAAACATAGTTCCCCTATTATATAATTTGAAGTTTCATTATACAATCCCTACTATGGAAACTTCCCAAAATATTGCTTGGAGGAAAGAGGTTTTAGAGTTTGAATTTATCTGCTCCACCAGTCTTCTTTTATTCCATTAATCAAATCATTGCTTGACTTTTTTCCTGGTTAGATGAATTCTGAAGAAGGTCATTTATAATTGGGTCTTCATCTATCAGACAAAACTAGCTGGCCCATTGCTGTTAGAGAGAGAGGAAATACTGACTCAACCCATTTGAGCAGAGAGCAGCGTGGGCAGGGAGGGTCAATCTTAAACATCTTTTATTGCAAAATAGTTCCAAATCTCTTGAGACTGGACGAGTGGGAGAGAATGGATTATGCTTCCCAAAGTAGAAGCTAAGAGGACAGGAAAACAACACTCTGATACAGAAAAGAAATGAGAGCCTGCCTTCTACACAGGCCACCATTTAACCACTTTGGTATCTGTGCAGCAACGAGGGGTTTCTAAGCCTTAAGAATCTGCAGTCATTAGTACAAACTGGAATTAATCTTAGCCTCGGCATTTCGTATTGAGAACAGAATTGGCCCTGCGATCCATAAATGACTCATCGAGGAAATACTTGGGCATGTCACACAATATGAGGGCAATATTTTAACAACAGAGAAACATGTATTACATGGGGACGAATCATAAATGAAAGGAAAATAAATTAAGAAGTCAAGAAACCAGAGGGAGACTCACAGCAAGAGGCAGATACCATTACTCTGGAAGTGAAACGCCAGGACTTTGGAGACAAAACATATGTGCTGGAATCATCAATGAACTGGAAATGAGACTTAAGAAATACCCAACACCAGTTTGCCTTCACTTCCTTTTGTGCTCACTGTAGCCACAAGCCAAATACTTGAATATAAAATGTCCTAATGGATGCAAGAGCATTTTGCAAATTAAGCGCTCTGAAAATATAAGCCATTATCATCATTATTGGGGAAGAGGAGACCACCATGTTACTCAGATTATGATGTCTAACAGCCAAATAGTTTTCCCAGAAGGAAGCTATGAAACGCTAAACAGTTTTTTTAAAAAACACCACACTTAATTTTTCAGTGTTTGGCCTTGAACTGGCTTATAGCTTGCTACCAATAAGAACTGCCTTTTTACCATCAAGGGCATCAGAAATGTAATCGGGAAGGAGAATGTTTGTACTTTTCTGTACTTTCTGGAGGAGCAAGAAGAGTCTGGGCCACGGCTCACAGTGCCCAGGCCAGGGTTCTGCCTGTCTCCCTCCCGTGCTCACTGTGGACATTGATAATCGATCATGGCAGCTCTGCTAATCTCATCAGCAGCCTTAGAATTCCTGTCCACAGAGCCTTCCAGGAAGCGACTGTCAACTAATCAGTACATTGAACTGAAAACCTACTGGCCGTCTTGGCCCTACGCGGCTTAGAACGCTATTTCAGTTCCTCACCCAGCCGCATTGGTGGAGTGGCTCCAGCTCTGTGGAGCACATCAAAAAGAGAGATCCTCTCAGGAATAATAATTATGTTGGTGATAACATCAAAAGCAACTATAATGACAATAAGATCTGCCATTTAGTGAGCCTTTACTGTGCTCCAGGAACTGGTTGAAGTACTCTACCTACTATTATTACCTCCATTTCACAGATGAGGAAACTGAAACAGAGGAAGTTAATAATTTGTCCAGACTCACGAGATTTCAACCCAGTTCTCTTTCATTCCTGAGCCCACACTGTTAACTACGCTATGAACAGAACCTGAGGTACAACCAGGGGCGCATACGTGGCCCATTATCCACACCCACATCAGAGCCCTGTGAAGCGCCGAAGGAATGCTCTCCCTCCTTTCTAGAGGAAGCTGGTGATGCAGGCTACTTCCTGAGAAATCTACATTTGCTGGAACTTTACTGTTACTCTAGACACCGCAGAGAGAAATCCAGTCATCTCAGACTGCAGAGTATTTATTTAAACTCAGCAAAGTTCACAGCCTTTATACAAAAAGATTTCTGCAGGAAATGAAGATGTCATCTCCCTGTTTTACATGTTCAGTCTTTCTCCGCCCTAGCCCGACCCCAGGGCATGGCCAACGATCACAAAGGCAGGGATGTACAGATCTCAGTCAGGGCAAAGCAGCCTTCAAACGCAGCGGGAAAACCAATCAGACTTCTGAGGTTTCAAGAGCTATTTTCATACGTTTTCTCTTAGAAAATGAGAATTTTATACAGATACTAGATAATACTCCCGTCTTGGTCACATCCGGGACACGACTTGAGTTTGGTCTTTCCAGAAGTGTCATTATGGACATGGGAACACAGCCAGGGGAGAAAACACATACAAAGTTTTATAGTTCCAAGTCTTGCTTTTGGTGAATAAAGGCAAAATTAAGATAACCCACTTCAAAGTGATGATACATCTCTCCTTATCACTAAAACCCGACATCTTCAGAATTTCCTGTTGTTCAGCAAAGATTACTCTAAGTGTGATAACAAGATAGGACACAGAGAATAACTAATTGTTGAATCATTCTCTTATTACTGAATCTTAGAAAAAGCAGGTGCATTTCTTCTGATGGAATGGGCAAAATTGTTTTTAGTAACTTTGTTCTTATTTGCACCCTTCTCCATCCTGCAAGTTCCCCCATCTCTGCTCTGCACCCTTAAATACCCTCATAGATTCTCTGCTGCTTCTAATCCCTTTTTCTATCTCTACTTGAAAGTTCCCATTAAAACATATCTTCACTGAGCCCCTTTACCTTTAGGTCTTTCTCATTGCTAGAGGACCAATAGATGAAATCTAGCCAAAATATTAATCCAGTCCAGCCGGTGTGGTTCAGTGGTTGAGCATCAACCTATGAACCAGGATGTCACGGTTCAATTCCTGGTCAGGGCACATGCATGCAGGAGGCAGCCAATCAATGATTTTCTCTCATCATTAACGTTTTTGTCTCTCTCTCTCTCCCTTCCTCTCTGAAGTCAATGAAAATATATTTTAAAAAATATATATTAACCCAGATTTAATCATCTTGATATTTCTAGCAATATGTCAGGGCTGGTGGGAAAATGAATTGAAGTTGGGGGAAAAGGCTTTGATTCTCACCTAAAAGTCAAACTATTTAGGCAGGCAGTCCTCTGTTATGAAAGGGGCAGTACCCATGCTGAGTTGAGGTGGATTGAGGTCTTCCAATATCTCCTTCTTGCACTGACTTTCATAAATGCAAAAAGGAGAAAGGAGATAAAAGAAACTCCCTACCTAAGCATACCCTGAACCACAGCCCCTAAGCATCCTATACCTCCAACTGGAAATGAGGCACGCAGCTAATGAGCTAGAGGCAAAGGTTACCAAACCCTACTAACCCCAAGTATAGGGTGGTGTCCATGTGTCTATGCTGTAGTTTGGAAAGCAGCAGTCCCCATCGTTCAGGGACATCTGTGACTGGAGTGGCAGTGGAGACACTGAGAGGAACAATTACAAGGCCCTGCTGACGTCAATACTTGAAAAAGAGTGTTGCCTGTTTGAAAAAGCTGCACTATCACTTAAAGTAATGGAGATGACCTATATGTACAATGATAGCCAGGGTGCTTGTAATTTCTGCTCCTGCTTCACGAGTGCATGAACCCAGCGAGCTAACCACAGCTATGCTCAGAAAAGTCATGACAGGAGACTTTTTCTCTGCTCCTCTCCCTCCCTTCTTGCTCCTAATCCTGACTACTATTTCTTATCTTTGAGGCTATAAATATATATATAGTCTATAGACTATAAAGATTTTATCAAGATTTTATAGATATAAAAATGTAATATATTCATGGACATCTACGCAGGAAGGGATCATTATGCAACAAAAATGAGGAAGAAATGGGGGTGCGGTTTCAAGTAGAAGGAAGACTGTGCTTTGTATCAAAAAGACCTAAATTCAAGTTTCTTCATCCATTTCTATAACCAAATATCAACCATAAGGACTTGTGTTCTTTGTGGAAATACTAACATACCGGCTAAAGAACATATTTGTCACGTACTGTTTTAAACCCTTGACAGTGAGGGTGCTATTTCTATTACCAGCGGAGAAAGTAAGTCTCCAAGTGGTTAACAGCCCTTGTTTTTCCAGCACTTACTATGTGCCAGGGGATGAACTAAGCACTTTACTTACATGTGACCAAAGTTTTAAAGGAGATCCAGCTATTAATCTCCTTTTACAAAAGAAGAAGCAGATTCCAAGCCAGGAGGCAGGGTGGTGCCAGGATTCCACATCCAGGACTCTTCACCGCTAAGCACAGATAGTGCTGTCAAACCTGCAGTTCAAGTCAGCTGACCTGCTGCAAGTCCCACTGTTGTCATTTCAGTGTCTACTTCATGTGTTTTAAAGCTCTGCTGTTAGGTACATGCATACTTAGGATTGTTATGCCTTCTTGGTGAATTGACCCTTTTGTTATTATGTAATGTATTTCTTAATCTCTGATACTTTTCCTTTTCCTAAAGTCTATTTTGATGTTAGTATATCTACCCACATACTTTCGATTAGTGCTCCCATGGTATATTTCTTTCCACCCTTTTAGTTTTATTTTTTTAAATACTCACCCGAGGATATTTTTTCTATTGATTTTTAGAGAAAGAGGGAGGGAGGAGAGACAGAGAGAAACATAGATTTGAGAGAGACACATCAATTTGTTGCTTCCCGCATGCAGCCTTACCTGGGTCCGGGAACCGAGGTACATACCCTTGACTGAAATCGAACCCAGGACCCTTCAGTCCATGGGCCGATGTGCTATCCACTGAGAAAACTGGTGAAGGCTACGTCTTTTTACTTTTAACCTACCTGTAAAATAGTATTTAGAATTAGTTTCTTATAGACCACATATACCTGTTCGTTTTTCTTTTCGGCAAATTCAGTTTTTTATTAGTGTCTTAAACTATTTTTTTTCCTGATGTAATTATCAATATATTTGGATTAAGCCTACCAGTTCATTATTGTTTTTGGTTTGTTCTGTCAGGTTTCTCTGCTCTTGTTTTCTTCTCCCACCCTCTTTGGGATTATTTGGATACTAGAGGCCCGATGCACGAAATTTGTCCAAGCGTAGACCTTCCTTCCGCTGGTTGCCAGCACCAGCTTCCCTCTGGCACCCGAGACCTGGGCTTCCCTCGCAGCCCCTGCTTTGTCCGGAAGGTCATCCAGAAGGATAACCAGTCTAATACTGGTAAGCATATTCCACTTTTATTTATAGATTTTTTTGAATTCCATTTTAATTTATCTCTTAAGCGTTTGACTACATTTCCTTGTAAAAAAAAACTTGAGGGTTATAAAATATACATACTTAACTTTTCACAGTCTAATTAGAATTTGCATCTTAACATTTCAAGAA
Source organism: Myotis nattereri (assembly GCF_964212035.1). Taxonomy (NCBI): domain Eukaryota; kingdom Metazoa; phylum Chordata; class Mammalia; order Chiroptera; family Vespertilionidae; genus Myotis; species Myotis nattereri. Next base: position 25,439,940 of record NC_138088.1, read on the forward strand.
GAATATAGAAAACTTACCATGAAATAGACCCCTTCACCTCCTCCTTTTAATGTTGTAGTTGTTATATATATTATATACATTAAATACCCCTCCGTGAGTGCTATAACTTCTGCTTTCAACTTACACATATTTCAAAGAACTTAAGAAAACAATAGTCTTAATAGATTTTGCCATGTCTGTTGTTCTTCCTTTATTTCTGATATACCACATTTCCCTTTTATATCATTTACCCTGCACTGAATAATTTCTTTTAACATTTCTTTTAGAGTAGGCCTGCTTGTGACAAATTATCTTAATTTTCTACATTTAAAATGTTATTTTACTTTCAGTCTTGACAATAAAGTATTCATTGGATATAGAGTATTTTCACTGGGTATAATATTGACTTGACTTTTTTTTTCTTTTATCCCTTTAAACGGTTGAATTACTTCTGGCCTCCATGGTTTCTTATGGAAATTCTGCAATCTTTTGTATCCTTGTTCCTCTTTATGAAATGCATTGTTTTCCTCTGACTGTTTTCAAGATTATTCTTTGTCTCTAGTTTTCAGCATGTTAATTATGTTGTGTTTGAAGATTATTTCTTTGAGTTTATTCTGTTTGGGATTCACTGAGCTTCTTGAATTTTAAATAAAAATTATGCCTTTTTCCAGATTTAGAATGTTTTTAACAATTATTACCTCAAATAATTTTTTTGCTCCATGGTCTTTCTTCTCTCTTCCTGAGACTCTGATGATACATTAGCATTAGAGCTTTTGGTATTTCCTACAGTTCCATGAGGCTCTGTTCATTTTTAAGAATTATGCTGTTGAGCCCATCCAGTGAAGTTTTTAATTTGGAATTTTATTTTTCAGTTTTAAAATATCCATTTGGTTCTCCTTTAGATATTTTTTAAATGAGGTATTCTACTTTTCCATTAGTTTCAAGAGCATTCACCTTTCCTTCTTGCAGATGTTGGTCTGCCTTGGAGTCCAGGCTGGGTGATACTGGAGTAAAAACTGGTAAATTCACCACTGTTTTGGTTGAACTTCAAATTGAGGTCTTAGTCCCCAATCTGCATGCTGTCATTTATTTTAAGAGACTTTTTATAATTGTTCCACGTAATCAGTCCAGGATTTATAGTTGCATTCAGTAGAAGAGAAGGGGTTGATTGTGCTTATCCCATCTTTCTTAGAACCAGAACTCTACGTTCTTACAAAATAGTTTTCAAACGTGCTATTATTTTCATTCCACCTGGAGTGATTTCATGGCTCATTTTTTTATTTCATTGGCTGTGCTTCCTTTTCTTATAGAGTGTGAATAAATATAGTCTTGGTGTCAATTCTTCCACTATGGCATGACCTTGGCTAAGTCATTTATTTAAACTCTCTGATCTTGCCTCTTATCTGTAACATAGGGATCCAGGTCAGAGGTAGCAAGAGGTAATTATTTCGAAGGCTATTGCAGTAGTCTCAGAAAAAAATAATGGTGGCTCAGGCCAGGCTAGTAGTGCTGGCAATCTAGAGGGCCTGTCTGGCTTTTCTCCATTCCATATCCATAGTCTATCCATCCTGATGTTAGAGATGAACAAGAGGATGTGGTCACAAAGTAAAAAAAAGAACAACTGTTTCAGTTCTTTCCCCCCCCCCCCTACCTTGATCTATGTTAAATTTTAGTATGAGGAACAAGGTTTGTTTACTCTGAAAAAGAAAAAGCTTAAGGGTGGGGCAGAAGGAGACTAGATACAGGACAGCTGTCTTCAAACAGCTAAGGAAACACTGTCAAAGAGATGAAGCACTGCATGTATGACAAACAAGCAGGTGCAAATAGAACATAAGGAAAGACATTATAAAGAGTCGGTTTAGCTTAATAATAGGATGAACTTTATAATTATTGAAACTGTCTAAAAATGGAATGGGAAGTTTCAGGCATGGGAGAGTGCTGGTTGCTCTGAGGTGTCCAATCTGATGACTTTTCATGTTCCTTCCAGGCTTAAGAATTACCATCAGCTCTCCATTTAGTGGGTACTTATGCTCAAGTTTCAGGGCTAGGGGTAATAAAAACATGAAACTGTGAAAGATGAGGATGCTTTTGACAACAGATAAATTTTGGCATTTTTCTCCCTTATACTAGCTTTTTTTTCTTCATTTTGTTTGTCCAAACAAAGTGGTGGAAGCAGCCTAATCAATGTCTGCCATTTTGCCTGAGAATTGATTCTACTCTGCCCTTCTACCCTCAAGTTTCTTAAGATATAATTTGTTAATTGCTTACTAAAGTACCAGGTCCTGTTCTAAGTACTCTAGGTGCATTATTTCATATTTTCATAACAATATTTTGAGAAATCTATCATCATCATCATCTTGCAGATGAATAAACAGGGTTGGGAAATGTAATAATTTACCCAAGTTTACATGACAAGTATGATAGGCAGACAAATGGTCCCCCAAAGAGGTCCATGTCCTAATCCCAGAAAGCTGTGAATATGTTGCCTTGCATGGCAAAGGGACTTTGCAGATGTAATTAACTTAAAGATCTTTCAATGGGGCTATCACCTTAGATTATCCAGATGGGTCAAATGTAATCACAGGGTCCTTATAATATAGGAAGACAGACAGGTCAGAGTCAGAGGAGCTGTAACTATAGAAGAGTCAGAGAGAGATTTAAAGTTCCTACATTGCTGGCTGTAGAGACAGAGAAAGAAGCAAGGATCCAAATGATATAGGCTGTCTCTAGAAGTTGGAACGGGCAAGAAAACAAATACTTCCTTAGAATGTCCTGAAGGAATTCATTCCTGTCAACATCTTAATTTCAGCTCTGTAATAACCCATTTTAGACTTCTGACCTCTAGAACTGTAAGATACTAAATTTGTGTTGTTTTAGGATACTAAGTTTGTGGTATTTGTTGCATCAGCAATATGAAACTAACCTAAGAATGACAGAGCCAAGATTTTCTTGTTTGCTTTCCTAATGCCTCGTTAGGATAAGACTAGTTATAATGGAATGAGTGGATTAGAGGATATTGAATAATAAACCAGGGCTACACAGACTGCAGTAGAGGGGGTTTAGTAGAGTTGGGCCTATCTAAGGCAAGAGGAAGGCAGTAGTGATTTGAATCAGGAGGGGATAGTAAATAAGAAGATCTAAATGGTGAAAAAGGCACAGAATGAATAAGTGGTTGGGATTCAGAGACAAATTTCACTTGCTTTACAGTTTTGTCCTTGGCCTACAACTTCAGCCAATATGAACCTTACAACCGGAGATATCAAGCTGACAAAACTGTTGTAAAATATACTGGCATAAAGAGGAGAGAGGTTAAACCTTGCAATGGGAACATCGGTTTTCATAGATTTTCTTCACTTGTTTAAACCAATTTAAAAGAACGTGGCTCACAACTTGAACTACTTGTAACATGCTGTTCTGATTAATGTGGCCACCCCTTCTTCTGATAACCAAGAATTCCTCCACTTCCTATTAGAACTCAATGTGCGCTTAAACACAACCATGGACTCCAATTATACTCCAATCATACTTGAGACAGTACCTAACATCTCAGATATTCTTTAGTAAATCTTCCTATTAGGCCTTATTAATCACGAAATACTGGCTTCTACCACATTTATTCTGACTACTTGACAATGTCCAGTAAGTAAAATCTTTTAGATAAAGTCACTAATTGGATTTACTTTTGATTATGGACACTGTGCCATCAGATTCATTGGAAGCACCTCAAATTCTGACTAATGAGCTTGCGTCAAGAAGTTAATAGTCATAACGTGGACTTGCACCACTAGATTCAATATCCTTAATCAGACTTTCCCTTCCTTTGGATGGTGATGAGCAAAACACCTAGCCACCTTTTTGTTCCACTTGTTTCCTCACATTATAAAGACAGAAGTAATAATTAGTGATTAGCTAAATCAACAGCTATGATGACAATTATAAAAAATACCCATTATTCTTACAATAACCCACACATCTTAAAATATCATAAATTGCCTCTGCAAGAACATTCACAATGAAAGGAAATGAACATACTAAACCGGACTGAGAGGTGAATAGGATTTACTTGTGGTGGGGAAAAAGCACCTGAGGCCTGAGAGCAAAGCATTTTCAAGCCATTGGCTAAAAAACGTAGTAATTACTAAAATGAGCCTGGCATTTTGCCACAGTCAATGCTCTCTCTAGCTAAACCAGGTATTCCAATCACCAAATATTCACCAGGACATAGGGTACAAATTAAGCACTAGAGAAAGAGATTTAACAGTACGGGTTTCCCTCACTACCTGAAAAGAAAGTGTTCCGATGAAACCTTTCGTAAACCAAAATGGCATAAAACAAAGAAGCAATTACCATTAACTTACATGAAAAAAAATTTTAAGCATTCTAGACACCCCCCCCCCCAAATAACCTACCAAATAACACATAAAACCTAAAATAACACCAACGTATGGTAAAAGTAGGAATGCATAAAATAAATCGAGATAAAGCACAGATGCTCAGAGATGCAGTTCAAAGCTCTGGTGGGCTGATGCTGAGATGCTAAGATGCTGAGTGTAGCTCCCCAGGAAGGAGCTTGGTGGGGCCACTCTAGCTCCTCAGAGTGCGAGCTGCCTCTATAATGTTCACTGCAAAACAAACGTTGAATGCTATTTTTACTTGCACCTTTTTTCATAAGAGTGAAAATCCTCTTCAGGTTTCTTTTGGTTAGTGAAAACAGGTACTAATGGAGGCCTTTCTTAAAAGCAAAGTAATATGAACTTTCAGGAAATGGGGATGCCTGTAATCAGTTCTGTAATTTGAACAGGTAATGTTCCAATGTTACCAAAGCATTTCTGTGCTTAATAGATTCCCTGGCAACTAAAATCTAAAACTGAGGTGTTTTGCCAGCTTCTTGCACATTCTGCCCCAACTGTAAAGGGCTGGGAGGGAATTAAAAAAAAGGGGGGGCGTGATTGAGCCTCTGATATGTACAGGGCTCTGTGCTCAATGCTATAGGAAATTCAAGAAATGTATTATTCAAGGTTAGGAGCATCTAGTTTCTGGATCAATGATGAACCTTAACATATCATCTGTGCTGGGTGAGTACAGGGACAAAACAAAATCACTGGCCAAGGGTAGATCACGGGTCAGCAGATAGGTCAATCTAAATCAGGGTGCATCCAGGAAGCAAAGTCAGGGTAAACTGAGGGTTGAGTCAGAGTAACAATCATAACTTTATTTACTGAACACAAATTGCTGGACTGAATTGTGCCCTCCCCCCATTCATATATTGAAGCCCTAACTCCTAAAGTGATGGTATTTGGAGGTGAGGCCTTTGGGAGGAAATTAGGTGTAAATGAAGTCATAAGGATAGTGCCCTCATGATGGGATATGACAAAAGATGAGAGAGTTTGCTTTTTCTTTTTGTGAATGCACACAGAAGTGGACATGTGAGTGTACAGCGAGATGGCAGCCACCTACAACCCAAAGAAGGGGCCTCAGAATGGAACCTACCTTGCCAGCACCTTCAACTTAGACTTCTCAGCTTGCATACCTGTGAGAAATAAATTTCTTTTGTTTAAGCCACTCAGTCTATGACATTTTGTTATAGCAGCCCATGCTGACTAAGACACTAATTTAGTACATACCACCTCCCAACACTGCACTAAGCATCAAGGAAACAATGATGAGTAGAACAGTCTCTGTTCTCTAAAGTTGGGGAGGTTGGGAGCAATAATGATGGCCATGTAGTAACTACCATAACATGGAATTCAGGAGAGTTCATAACTATCAAGATAGGCCAAGGAAGTCTTCTTGAAAAAGGAGACATTAAGTAGCATCTAGAAGGATGAGCAGGAGTTTTCCTGGGGCTCAAGAGATTTGAGTGAAGGGAGAGCATTCTGGAAAAAGGGAACTACTTGTGCCTTGGGCGGGAGGAAAATGTCAAGCACCATATTTCATTAGTTCAAGATCACACAGTATTTTATCATATTTTTTCATATTTTATCATCTCAGCAGTTGGGATGTATCTTACAATTTATGACACGTTATAGTTTATTTGAGAGTTTCTCCCCCCCCCCCCCCCCCCGCATTTTTAGTGGAACATAAAATGATGGTGTATCTTACAACCAATGGTGCTTTAGATTTGGTGAAATATGGTTATTTGTTTTTAGCTTGAGCACTTAGAGGCATGGCAAAGAGAAAGATCAGAAAAGCATCAGGAATCATATCTACAAGGACTTTGCTCTTTGTCCTCTGAGAACTGGGGTTCCTTTGAAAGCTTTTAAGTAGATTTGTGCATCCATCACCCCTGAGGCAAAAAGACCAATTAGAAAGCTAATGACATATATTGTCCTCACAAGGACGAAGTCACATGAGCTAAAGGTATGGCAATGGCAATATAGAGAGAAGAGATTCAAGAGCTTTTTGGGAGGCTGAATCCATAGAGTTATGTGACAGCCTGAAAGGAGGATATGGGCATATGGTGTTTAGGATGACTTCCTGGTTTCTAATCTGCTGAGCTTGAAGGATGCCAGTCATCAAAATGAGCTATAGACAATGAAGAACATGGCCAAGGGCAGGAAGAAGAAGCATGTTGGAGTTGTGTCACCTGTAGGAAGTATAAATGTGGTTTGGTTTCCTAGATTGGATAAAGGGTTACTAGGGAAACAAACAAATAAAAAACACACAACATGGACTGGCTCCAAGAAGAAAATATAAATGAGACATGTTCTGTTAAAGACGGACTCAAATAAGGGTTTGATACTTTCCTAAATTTCAGGATTTCTGCAACTCCAGACTCTTTCCCATTCTCTCTCTTCATTTTATATTAATTTATATAGTATTTATTATGGGCCAGGCACAGTCCTATAATCTATATAATCTTACAGGGCAGGCACTAAACTATCCATGTTTTTAAAATAGGGGCACTGAGGTACCGAGGGTGATGTAATATGTCCAAGACTAGTTACGGTCAAAGGCATCTCTCAAACCCTGGCAGCCTGACTCCAAGGTCCATGGCCTCAGCCACTGTACTATGCTACTGCTTGAATCTTATACAATGGAAATGTGCTTGTTTGGGGTTCCCTTTATCTTCATCCATAGCTATTTTTTTTTTCTAGGCTACATTCTGCTCATTTGTTATTAAGCCAGTTCTTTCCAGCTCTTTCTGGCTCCTCCCTTCAACTCTTGCCTCAGGCTTGCTTTCTGGAGGCTCCTTCCTTGCTTTTATACTCAGATGACCTCCATTCTTAAAAAGCAAAATCATTTAAGGGCAATAAAACTCTCCTCCTCTCTCTTCCCTTCCTTCACCACCAAACATCTTGGGATAGACATCTGAGTTATTCTTCATGGGCATCTGAGTACCTTGTAGTCAGGTTTCTATTTCAAGGCTCTACTATGACCACTTTCTTAGAAGCCATCTAAGGCTTCATGATCACACCATCTGGAGGCTTTTTCATAGAGGTTTTGCTAAACCTCTCTGCTGTGTCTGACTCTATGGACCATGCTGTCCTTGAAAGTCCTTGCTCCCTTGAGGGCTACAACAGAATGACCTCTTGATCATGCTCATTCATCTCTACCCACTCCTCTCCCGCCTCCTGTGCTAACCTGGCAATCCTGGCCCTTTTGCCCATGAGCAGGTGTTCAAGAACCGGTCCTTGGCTCTCTCCTCCTCTTTGCTGTGCCTGCTTCCCTCAATGATCTCGTCCGCACCCACAACTTAAATATCGTCTCCCTTTGTCTCCCTATTTCTAGTTTCAGCCATCTCTGACATCTAGTTCTGCATTTCCAACTCTGTCTGGAGACCTGGCATGTTGCAAACCCAGGGGCATCCTCTAGAACTCTAATTTCACCAGGCAGGGCATTACTAACTGTCCATTGAAGATCTGGAATGAACACCTGTAGGATTAATGCAATTATAATTCTGCCTGCAAGAACTCAGTCAAAATAGTGACTAATTGCTCATAGCTCAGTGGATGTAAAAAAAATTAACAGGCAATATGAAGTGTAAACATGAATCAGATGGAGAAACAAAGAACACTTCATATTTTATGCCGGCTGCATAATGACTAACCAGGACATACTTTCATGTATTGCTGATGTATTCATTCCTTTCCCTGTCGATGGTTTCAAAAGAACCACCATATTTTACCCTCTTCTGCAAATTCCACAATTCTCTTAGATTGTCCCTTCAGGGCCCCCTGGGATCTCTGAAGACAAAAATTTAAGGGCTCCTCCCTTTCAAACATCACGTTTGAGACATTTTTTTCCCTCTTTTTTGATTAAGATCATGTACAATGGGTCAGAATCTTTACTCTGGCAATAAAACGAGACTTTAGCAGCAAACCAGAAACACACACACACACAAACACACACAAAAGGAGAAAATGTTAGGAATCTCCTCTTTTAGAGAAAGCTATGGAATACAATTAGAAAGAGATCTTTAGGCAAAAGAAACTCACCCAAAACAAATAGTAGATTAATTTCTTTGCTAAGATCTCAGACTGGGCACTCCATGTCCTTACTTGGTAACTCATTCCTGAAATTAAACAACAATTACAGGCTCTCAGAACTAAAAGTTCAGAGGCATAACATTGACTACAGAGATATTCAAATGTGTTTTGGTCTCATGTCCAAAGGATCTGTTTCAGAACAATGAAGCCAAGCAGGCTTTCTCTGACTCTCCCTGATTAAACAAAGAATGATGGCGTTCGTGTGGGCATGTCCTAAGGAAGCTCTGACCTCCCAAACTAGTGTAGGGAGCAAACCATCCTGAGGGCAGAGTGACCCATGAGTCCTGACACCTAGTGAGTTCATTAAATAAGTGAGTGATTGAGCAAGTACGCAATGCAAGAGGAGCAGGGCGGGAAGGACTCAGGAATAAGTCACATTGTTAATTGCTATACTGAAGGACCTTGCGACAACAGGGATACTAAAGGGGTTATAAGTGACTGGATGGGGCACCTTTGTCTGTAAATGGAGACTCTCTCAAGTGGGAAGGATAAACTTAATATCTCCCCGCATGGAAGTCATTCTTTGTCCCCAAGCCTTCCACCACAGTGGAGAGGACCACGTGTAGCCCTGCCTCTTATTACTGCCTACCTATTTGCACGTGTATTTTTTTTCCTGTTCATACTGCTCTTGCCATAAGAGCCTTCGCCAGGGAAACCAGTAATGGAGTTCCCACAGCACCTTGATAGAAATCATGACCTCATTTGGTCAGTCTCCGACTAAGTTCTTGACTACCCTCACTTTTGTGGTTAAAAGTGTGCATAACTCTACAGGTTTACCTGTTAGCTTGCTCTCCCTCTTCTTTATATGGATTTAACTCTCTGTTTTTCTCCTAGGTAAGGTAACATCTTCCCACTTCCTATAGATCCCTCTCTGAACAAGATTTCCCACAATGCAAGTGCCATGCCCACAGTGGGCATTCAACAAACATTTCTTGAATGAAAGAAAGAATGAATACCCTAATCATATCATCAGTTATGTCAACACCCCATCGACTTCCTCTATCCCTCGTCTTTGGCCAGCTTTCCCAGAGAGGGCATGGGTCCCAGATCTCTGTAGAAATCACAGAGATTTTCTTATTTCTTTTCTTTCTTTCCTCCTCTAATTCAACATTCAGAAAACTCACACTAGAAGATGACAGGCCCTTTCCTAGACTCTTTCTTACCAGGATCACTTTCAGGGAGCAGAGCCACACCCGGCCTCCAGATGGCCAGAATATCTTTCCCTCCAAGAGGAGATCAAGTCAGTTTGTGGTTCCTGGTTCTCACCCTCCAGGGGCCTAGATTTACCTTCTCATTCCAGATACCTATCCTGTCTTCCTTAGCAATTCACAGCCCAGAGCATGGGGGAGGGTACAAGAAATAGGCAAGCAAAATAGCTAACATTTCCAGATGGTGATTCCCATGACCTACCAGCATGAAGTTGAAGGGCAAACAATGGATGATGCCTGTGGGTCATCCTTAGGGATCAGCAGCCCCTATGTCTGACCACCAGGCATAGCTCCCACTAGACCTCAGCAGAGGATCTGAACTCTCAGCTCCCCATCTATCAACAACCATCAGTGTGACTTTGGATAAAGAACTTAACCTCTCTGGGTTTGTTTCTTCTTGTATGCAATGGGCATAAATGTAATTTTCCCACTGAGATATAGGATTTCTGTGAAAACCAAAATGACAAAAAAAAAATCAGAGCTGAATATATGAAGTGACAGAGGTCTATAGAAGAAAAATAATTTTCCCAAAACTGTAGTTCTCAATTATTCTACCTGGGTTGCCCTAGACTCCCACCTGCTTCCATTGCTCCAAACTGTAGGTGAAACTACTGGGGAACTGATACTGGGTTTGATATATTATTACTATCATCCATGTAAAGGTTGTTGTGAGTTCTTTTCCTATAGTATTATGGCTGCATATTACCTTATTTCTTTAAAAATAGAGATGACAAAATTTATTATTAACAAACAAATTTTACACTTTCTGCTTTGTTTTAAATAGTAGATAAAACAACAACAAAAAACTTTCCTCTTAATGGGGAAAATGAGACGTTTTTAGGGTCTAGCAATCCGAATCTGTGCCATTAATCTAATACACATTCTTATTAGCCTATAGCAGTGATGGCGAACCTTTTGAGCTCAGCATGTCAGCATTTTAAAAACCTAACTTAACTCTGGTGCCGTGTCACATATAGAAATTTTTTGATATTTGCAACCATAGTAAAACAAAGATTTATATTTTTGATATTTATTTTATATATTTAAATGCCATTTAACAAAGAAAAATCAACCAAAAGAGTTCGCGTGTCACTTCTGACATGCGTGTCATAGGGTCGCCATCACTGGCCTATGTCTCTGCCCCTTTAATTGTCAGGTCCTGCAAGACCTGTTACTCCCAGTTTAGAGAGGCCATAAACTATCCCCAGATGGAGTTAACAGTGCTGGTGCCAGACCAGGCCTTTAGTTGTGGTCTCAAGGCCACAGCACATGGGGCTCTTTAAGAACTTGCAAAGGGGACCGGAAAAACCCTTATTTGGGAGACACAGAACTGGAAAAAGTATAAATAGGGAAAGCTTCCTCATGTTGGCTGCTCAGAATTTGAAAGACAGTTTTCTCTGGGCCCACATGTAGTAATAATCCTATATAATAAAAGCCTAATATGCAAATCAACTGAGAGGCGGAATGACTGGTCGCTATGATGCACACTGACCACCAGGGGGCAGATGTTCAATGCAGGAGCTGCTCCCAGCCCTCAGGCCCCAAGCCAGCCAAGGCGGGTGACAGTGGCCCCCCTCCACCGATTGCCCCACCAGTCACCCCACAGATCGGCCCTGATCACCAGCTAGGCCTAAGGACCCTACCCATGCATGAATTTCATGCATTGGGCCTCTAGTAATAATAATAAAGTGTAGCTCTATTTCTCTAAGTGTTGCTTGGTTTTTCTCCAGTCTACTGCAACCCTCTCAGATTGTGAAGCATGACTCCTCCCTCCATAGCTACACCTGTGTATAGATACTATGGTTTCCAGGAGATTCATAACTATTTAAAAAGAGAAATTTTCTGCCTATCTTCTCTCTTCATGGACTTTGCCCTGAGTCCATTGAAAAAATGGGCAAAGAGGAAAGGTAGAATTCTTAGTGGTAACTGTGAAGAATGGTCCAAAATGAAAAATATCTGCCAGCAGTTATTCTGGGGCTTGCACAATTATTAAAATGAAAAAGAAAATGGGGGTGGGGGGGACAAAACATCTGGGGATGATAAGGAGGAAATAAGCAAAGTTGGGAATTTAAAAAAAAATACTGTTGTCCAGAAAGGAGCACAGCACTTCAAAACAGATGTTTTGGCTTGAAATTTTCCAGAATGGAACAATGAGAGGGAAAAAGCAAGGCAGACTCAGAGCACAGTGAGAACCTCTGGCCCCCAAAGAGTTAATGTGCATTTCAACATGCTCTTTCTTTATTTACAAATTCAATTCCTTCAAAACACACTTATTTGTCCATATTACGTCCCCAAGTGCAAGGAGAGGTGTGCTCAATGGCCAATTCCTGAAAAAATAAAAATAAAAGGCATACCTATAGAAAACATCAAGACAAAGGCAAATATCCTTGGACAGAAAAATGATTCTGGGTGGGGAGGAAAAGGGGAGAGCTGATGGAACCATCGGTGCCCAGAGGAATGGCTAAGTTACAAACACAACTGATGGTCCAAGTGGGAGAGCCAACAGTAGGAAAAGTGGTTGCTTCTTTCCTGCTCCTTTCCATTATCTAAACTGGGAGTCACATGTGTGCATTGGAGTAAACTTTGAGAAAATCACAGACCAAAGTTTCACTGAAGATAAGGATCATGCAGAGCCTCCACATCAACCTACAGTCGGTGTCCTGTGTATGTGTGTAGGAGGGTATACATTGAAGGATTTTAAAAGCTCAGAGCAGGACTTAACAAGTCATGATTTTAAGACAAACATGGCTACAGTATAATAGTATTTCTCTTCAAGCATCCATTAGCACTATGCAGCTGTTGGAAAACTTTGTTGACCTGACCATGTTTTCTATATATTAATAAGGCAGTTCTTTCATGTTCTAATAAACATCTGACTCCATACCAGTGTTGTCCCCATCCCGAAAAAAGATATAATGAGAGCCACACATGGAATTTAAAGTTTTCTAGAAGCCACATTTTTAAAAGGCAAAAAGAAACAGATGAAATTAATTTTAACAATGTGTTGCATCTAATGTGATATGTCCAAAATATTAACATTTCAGCATGAATCAACTAAAAAATTATTAATGAGATATTTTAACAATTTTTTTCTTCACTGAGCCTTCAAAATTTGGTGTGTAATGTTCCTTTACAGCACATCTCAATTTGGGCTGGCAGCATTTCGAGAACCCATAGCCACATGTGAGTCATGGCTACCATATAGGACAGCACAGGTCTAAACTGCCACAGATTTGACATAATATTTTTCTTATTTTTGGAAAGCTATACCTTAACCTTAATGTAAGATCTGCTGGCAGTGTTTCATCTAACCTATTACAGCCCAATATGTATCCTCAGTTAAAGCAAAAACAAATTTTACCCAACAATGAAAATTTGGTGGCACTCCTGCAAGAAAGCCACACTATATCTGTGTGTCCTGACTTACTTGTTAGGAACCACTGATATATGTAGGCAAGGAGGAGTTGAGGGGGAACAAAATGTTTCTAAAAGTTTTGACCAAAAATGATCAGGTCTCTTTGATGGCTTCAGTAATAAATTGTCTACTCAAAGCACCTGGGAGCATCTAGTTCAACATCCCTCACTTAATAGAAATAGAGACCCAGAAAAATCAGTGTTTGTTTCAAGGTAACCCAGAAACTAAGCCAGGGCTTAGAATTTAATAGAACATTGAAGGTTTAGAACAGGAGAGGTAAAGAAAAAGCAAATTATGTCTGTGTATCCACTAGTATAATATATAAATGATGTACCATATGATTATACACATTCTAGACATAATCACATAGTTTGAAATCTGGCTATAGCATTAAATAACCTTCATCCAAAATCATTTTATATTTTCATCACTGAGATGCTTTAATAATGTTCATTGTTAGTATGTTTGCTGTATGAATAATATCTACTTTAAGGTTTAGAAATGCCTCCCATGTTGCAAAAAAACAAAAAAACAAAAACAAAAAAAAACAACCCAAAAAACTAAATTAACGATGGGCATAGAGATTGAAGAAAAGTGCTTTTGCCTTCTGGTAGAATAATTCACATTTTTGAACAGCAGCCAAAACACTTAAAGAACATGCATTTGCATTCTGCATTTAGTACAACAAACAACAGAAAACATAATTTAGATACACTTCCCCTTATTAATTTGCTTTTCTGAAGTCAGTTATATGCCGATCCCCGCCCCCCCCCCCCTCCGCCTCCCTTTGTTTTTCCCCTGGGATGGTGCCTAACCACAATAAGGTCATAATTGGAGAACATAGAAGGATTGATTTGAAAATGTCATGAATGTTGTTAATAAACTCCCATTGACATAAAAGATTCATTAATTCATTCTGCAGGCAATCAAGTTCCCCATGTCTAGGGCATATTTTAGAGAATGAAGCTAAATAACTGAAAAGGCAGATAAAAGTCATTTTTGAATATTTTAATTTTAAAGTAAAATAGGAAAAGATGTAAATCTCAGGGTTAGAGTTGCCAAAATACATTAGGCCTTTATGTATACAACATTTCAGCTAAACAGCTCTGGAAAACAGTCCTTTGACCACACAAGACTTTTCTTTTCACTTCCTACTAGTCTCAATTCCCCACTAAATCTTCAGTTACAATTTAATATCTACAAATTACAATTAATTTATTTTTGTGACCAAAAAAGGAAATAAATGGCATATTCCTTAAATACTCAGTCCACTCTAAAATATTATTTTTATAACAGATGTTAGGTTGACTTGATTTTCACAACTGATTTTTAATTAGATCAAAATGGTTCTTTGTGGATTATACAAAAAAAAAAAAAAAAGGTTTAAAAGCAAACTCTTTGTTAGTAGATAAAGTGCTACCCACAACTTTATTAGATATATTTTTTAAAATCCTCACCTCAGGATATGTTTTACTGATTTTAGAGAGTTAGGAAGCGGGAGAGAAAGAGACAAACATCCATGTATACAAGAAGCATGGATGGGTGCCTCCAGTACACACCTCCACGGGGGATTGAACCCATAACCTAGGTATGTGCCCCAACTGGGCATCCAACCAGCAACCATTCCATGCACAGGCTGATGCTCCAAATAATGGAGCTACACCAGCCAGGGCTTATTTGTAAGTTTTCATTGCATACTGTTTATTAGACCAGTGTTTCATTAACCTTGATCATACATGGTCTAGAAGTCAAACATTCTGAGAAATTTTTTTCATTTGCCATGCAGTTATTCCATTAGAAGTTCATTTGTCAATTGAGAAAAATGTGAGTTCCTAGATGAGATACCCTGTAGTTAACCTCTCTGTGAAACTTGTAGTCTGGCTAATGAAGTCAGTACAGAATTATTGAAGCTCTTTGCCATAAGCTGCTTCTTAAAATATAGGAGGGAAGACGAAATGTACCTGAGGACAAAGGAAGTAAAATATTCAAATATCTTTACATGGCTTGGAATTAGTTGTTAGGGTGCACTACTCTTATGCTTAATATCTGAGGGTCAGTGACTGCTTATCTGCTACCTACAGTTAACAGTTAATCCACATATTCCTTGAGTGAGTGGGGATTTTGAGGAAATTAAGGAAAGGGAGTCACATTTTAGGTCTTGATAATTTAGAGGTGGGGAACCTTTTTTCTGCCAAGGGCCATTTGGATATTTATGATATCATTCTCAGGCCATACAAAATTATCAGCTTAAAAATTAGACTGCTATGTTTGGTCAAACATGTAATTAACTCACTTGGCAGGGCCAGACCAAATGACTTCAAGGGCCTTATATGGCGCACGGGCCAGACGTTCCCTACCCCTGGAGAGCTGGCTTAGGTGAGAGAAGAGAAATATGGAAGAGAGTGGGATTCAGAAACCCATCGAAGAGGAACATGGAGCCAGAAATGAGGATGGAACTGAAGCCCTGAGGAATATGCATAAATCTTGAGAGGCCCTGGTTGGAGCGGCTGGAGCTGATTTCTGGAATGCAGAGCTCTGATGAGAATCCCTGCCCACTTGAAGGTGACTGATTCCCAAGTCTGCATGTGAATGTGACTAAAAAGAGAAGGCCTTTCATTTTTAGCTGCAAGAAATGTCTCTCTGAACCTTATATTCCTAAAACAATACTGCATTCAGATTTCACCCAAGAAGTGCTCAACACATAATAGGTGCCTGTTATATAATAGTTTTTTGAACAAATAATATATGTTATATATTAATATCTGTATAATAGAATATATTAACTATATAATAGTTAAATGAAATGGAAAAACCAAATGAGATTGGTGCAATTCTAGAGATGAGTCTGTGCTCACATATAGGCCCAGATAAGAGCTGTAAACAGTAAGCAAGCAAGAATGGGCTGGTCAAAAGCAGTAAAACAAAGATCTCCATTTAGACAAATCAGATTTGCACAAAGTGATTTGACTTGCTTTTTATAATCATTTTATTTTGAGAGGTACCTTTTCTTTTCAGCCAACAGAGGAATTCATGCCTATTCCAACACAACGTACATTCAAAAGGAAACTAAATCTGGCTTGAATCAGTAGTTACACACTAACTACTAAAGAAGAAGTTAGATTCTTTTCTCAAGGCCCTCCCTACACCAGTTTGCAAATATAAGCCAACCACAACATTTACCACTGCTTTGGTGGTAACTGGCTTCTGAAAATGGCATTTTTACTGGACTAGATATCACTAACGAAAATTAATGGCAGCTTAGACTTATGAGAACAGGGAATTGAACCATGACCTCCTGGTTCATGGGTCGACATTCAACCACTGAACCATGCCGTCCAGGCCATAGCCTTTTTTGGGTAACAGTTACTGGGTCTCCCTTTCCCATCAGTACCCATTCTCCAATTCTCTGCTATTGTCCCAAACATTTCAGTTCAGAACCCAAAGTAGTATGCACTACAAAACAAAGCAAAAACTGGTATAATTAACAAAGCCCAAACCCTCTGGAAGTCAATTAAACAATTATCTGTGGCTATCGCAACATTCTTCTTGGGATGAGGATGTCATCTCCAACCCAAATGGCTTATTTAATTATTCACCTAACAAAAACAAACATTTCTGGCTTAAGGGACTGGGGAGAGAAATTCTTTAAGAAAAAAATAATCAGACTTTTCTCCATGTTTTTGCCATAGCAAGTGCCAAGGAAGGTATGAGTTTGTATAAGATACAGTATGTGGAAGATTTAGTAATGATATATGTATGATCTTCTCTGTGACAAGAAAGCAGGGAGTTTCTGTATACAGGGAATTTCCTCTAGAAGGTTGTGATGAGCAACTCACCTTTGGAAAGAAGACAGAAAAATTAAGGAAAATACGTTTTGGTTTGGAAAATACTGATTTGACTTTAGTGAATCAAATATATCAGTGAGATATATTTGTATTGGTCGGTGAGACCTGGCCATAAAAATGCTTTAAATTACTAGTATTTGTCTTTCTAGACACTGTTATGCAGTTGATCCGGGTCCAGTAAACCAACAGGCTGGGTAGGCAGAGTCTGTCTCCTCATAAATAGGAGTGGGGAATGCTAGAAAATAACTGAAGCAACTACTTACCTCATCATATAAGGAATTGTGTTATAGAAATCTTTCAGCTCTGGTTTGAGGGCTTCTAGTCTGTGGTCAATGTGAGTTCATAAAG
The DNA here is from genome assembly GCF_964212035.1 of Myotis nattereri. Lineage (NCBI taxonomy): Eukaryota > Metazoa > Chordata > Mammalia > Chiroptera > Vespertilionidae > Myotis > Myotis nattereri. The sequence goes on from NC_138088.1 coordinate 25,457,224, forward strand.
AGGAAAGTGAAATGATGTAATTGGTTTGTGTGAAGTTGCTTTGAAAACTCTCTGCACAGTATCTTAGAACTAGGAGAGAAGGAAGGCAGGAAACCCAAATGTCTAGAATGAATAGGGAGAAAGAAATCAACACATAAATCTTGAGAATTATTTTGAAAAAGGTTTCCAAAGAATTGCTGACTAATCAGGTGCAGAAGAAGAAGTAAAAAACGGAAGAGTCAAAGACAACTCTAATTTCAAGTTACTGAGACAACAGTAATGCCAAAATTAGTCAGTCAAGAAACATTTAATACATGGCAATCACTTAGAAAGTTTCCAGGGAGACCTGGACTAGCAAACTTGACATAATGCTTGTCCTCATGGAGCTCACAGGTGGAGGGGAAGGCCAATCTATAATAATAAAAGCGTAATATGTTCAGACAGGACAGCTGAACAACCTTCCGGACGTCCTTCTGGACAACCTTCCGGACAAAACCAGGGCTGCGAGGGCTGAGGGCAGCCATCATGGCTGCGAGGGCCGAGCCCCTTGCACGAATTTCATGCATCGAGCCTCTGGTATTACATAAATAATTACATATAGTTTACTAGATAAGAATAGGTATAATAAATTCTGCAGGGTCCTCAGAGAATAATGTTTGTGTTGCCATTTCAGATTTAGAAATGATCAAGTCACCTTTTATTTTTAAATGATTACAGAGAGGAGAAATAGGAGGACGTAGTTCTCAGAGCTCAGAGATCATCCTATCGTCATAGCAGCATTATTATGAGAGCCAAAAAATGGAACCAACACAGAAGTCCATTAATTGATAAATGGGTAAATAAAAAGTGGTATATCCATACAGTGGAATATCTGGAGATCAGGATGAAAGGAGGATCTTGAGTTGTCATCAAAATAGAAGTGACCCTTGAAAAGAAAGAGAGCAGGAAGTAAGAGTTGAACTAGGGGAAAACCTGCATTTAAAAAGAAAGCTGTGGAAAAGGAGATGATGCATGGACCACTGGACAGGTAAGAGGGAAATCAGGAAAGAGCAAAGTCACAGAAATAAAAGAAGAGAGGGTTTCAAGACAGATAGAGGGATCAACTGTGTCAAATGCTAGAGATATTATCAAAGGTGAATGATCAGAAAAGGCCTGCAATTTGTCAGAAGTCTTACTGTTTAGTAATCATCTAATTCTTGCTTCCTTTTAATAAGTGGCTAATTCCCCTTTCCCACATTAAGAAATGGGCAGGGGGAAGCTGAGAATAAAAAACCCAACACTGGGTCTCAGACTGTCCTAATAAGACCATGAGAATCAAATCGTAATGAACGTAACATGCTTCCCCCTAAAAAGTGAGTTTTTATAGTGACATGTACTCTAGTTCAGCAGTTCTCAACCTGTGGGTCGTGACCCCTTTGGTGGTCAAATGACCCTTTCACAGGGATCGCCTAAGACCATCCTGCATATCAGATATTTACATTATGATTCATAACAGTAGCAACATTACAGTTATGAAGTAGCAATGAAAATAATTTTATGGTTGGGTCACAACATGAGGAACTGTATTTAAAGGGCCAGAAGGTTGAGAGCCACTGCTCTAGTTGATCCTAATGCACGGGTACATAAGTAAAAGAAAACATGTCTTTTACAAACATATCCAAAAAGAATTCAAAGAGTTATTTTGGAGGACAAAATCAGGTTTTCCTTGAGCATTTTTATTAGATTCAAATGAAAACAAAAGCAAATTTAGTATCTGGGGATTGATTTGCCCATTTACGTCTTCTTACAATAAATTTAGCACTGAGACTAATTTAACATTGAAACATAAACCCTTGAGTTACTTTTCAATTTTCAGTGGCTTTTTTTCTGTGTCCCTTCATTCATGTGTTTACTAGTATCTGGTAGCAACAGTTACTAGAGCCTTACCATGTGTAAAGTGGAAGGCTGCACTTCCTTTTGGAAACATAGACCTTCCTATTGACTCCAGTATTTCCATAATCACAGTGAGTCTTTGGATTCAGAGGAAGTGACGTGATGGTCTATATTTCATCAGTTTTTTGACAGTGAACTACTAAGATTTTCTAGGATAATACGAATGACATTGGGCTTTAAAATGAGATAACAATGAGCCTGATGCAGTCAGGACCTGTGGGTGTTGAATTCGTTTCCTATGGCTGCTGTTACAAATTACCACAAATTTAGTGGTTTAGAAGAACACAAATTTATTCTCTTGCAGCTATGGAGGCCACAAGTCCATCAGTTCACGGGGCTAAAGCCAGAGTGTGGGCCAAAATGGTTCCTTCTGGAGGCTCTAGGGCAAAATCTGTTTCCTTGCCTTTTCTAGCTTCTGGAGGATGCCTGCATGCCCTGGCTCAGGACTCCTTTCAATCATTCTGTCCTTTGGCTTCTGTTATCACTTCTCCTACTTATTCCTTTGACCTTCTTGGCTCCCTTGTATAAGAGCCCTTGTGATTACAGTTAGGGCCCATCGAGATAATGCAAGATAACTTCCCCATCTCAAGATTCTTAACTCAGTCACATCTGCAAGTCCTTTTTATATACAAGATAATATTCCAGGTTCCAGGAATTAGGATGTGGATATCTTTGGGGGGCAGAGGGGGTGGTATCCAGCCTATCCTAGTGTTTTCCCTGGCCTTCCTTAGTTTCTCTTCTTTGAGAATTAACTCTTCATCCACAACAGAGATAGGACCCTGCAGCCATGTAGTATCTCTCTTGGCCAGAGTTGTTTGAACTGGGGGTGGACACTCTCTCCAGTGGAATTATAATTAGGAAACAGATGCCACCAAGACCCTGCTGGAGTTACCCAGCTCAGCTGCAGAGAGAGCCCGGCTGAGTTTCCAGCCTTGTGTCCGGGTGGCTTTTGAATGCACGTACTAAGCTGCCCATGTTAAATTGTAAACATTGAAAGGATGGAAGCTAGTTTAATCTGTATTTCACACTCAAGGCTTATTTGTCTTGTTTGCAAAGTTTAATGACAATTAGAAAACTTTTTCCAGCCATTAAAACGTGCCAATCATTTCTTCCTGTCACTCACAATATCACAAATGGTTATAAAGAGAACTCAATGGGGAAATTCAAAGTTAAGATTAATGCCCCACTTATTTGTATCAGTAAGCTCAGTGGCTCATTTATCAGCTCCCACTAAGTTATATTAACTGTCTTTCCAGATTATAAATCGTTCTTATTAAACCATTTCAGTGGCAAAGTTGGGCACTGTAGCCAGGGAGATAACGCACCCCAAATGCTTTTAAGATAGAGGGCTCTGAATCACCTTTACTCTAAAATCAAAGCTCAGATTCCTTATTATTAGACACCTATTGTTTCTCTCTCACCAAAAATATTTGATTTCACATTGGTGCAAGCGCCATAATGAAATTAATAATTTCCTTATTTATTTTAAATTCTTCTTACATGTATTTCCATCACCCACTACCTTCTACCCTCTGTTAACCAAGATTTAACCAAAGACAAAAGTGCCCACTGTAGAACCACATTTAGATCTTTTTCTTTTTTTAAAGGGCAAGAAAGAGTTTCTTGGCTCACAGAAGCCATCGTGATGTGTGGAGCAAAACAAAAAGGTGCTATGCTTTCTATAAAGATCTTAACTGCATTGGCTGAGTCCTGGAACCACATTCTAAATTACCCATTGTCCTTTGTAGGCATCCACTGTGCCCCATCATATCCGATAACCAAAGCAAACATTCTATGGGCAAACATGGCCCCATTCATTCCATCAAGCAGTGAATAATTCATATAGCAAGTTTAACCCTGGGCAAAACACATTGACATCAGGAGGCACTAAACTGGAGTCATTCAAGAAACAAAATGGTTATTCATGCTTTCAATGTGAACCATTAAATCTTGCCAGTTAAGTTAAAGAATGAATTAACTCAATTCATTGGACATATCACACGAGTCCATAAAAATACAAATGCACAAGCAACTTTCTTACTCGGAGTACTCCTACCTGAGAACGGAAATGCCAGTCATTGTGTCAAACAAGTCTAAACTGGTTAGGGGAGGGAGATGCTTCCCTTGAGAGCCCCTTAAAAGAAAATGGTTTCCATTCATCATTTTTGTTTCATCTTGTTCCTAACTGCCTTCCCTTTCTTAGTTTACCACCCACCCATAGCCAAAAGAATGGCTCCAGGACAGTTGGCTTCTTTCTACAGCAGCTAACCTGTGCTAGCGATGATGGACTTAGATGTATTTTGCACTTATTGGCTACTGCTGGCTACATGTCCAAAGTTTGCCTTTTAAAAGAAGGACAAGGATGGTGGCTACTCATGTCTTTTGGAATTAATTTTCCAGTGCCAAAGACGGTATGTTTGATGTCTCCTGAAATAGTGCTTCCCTTCAGCCTCCAGGCTCAGCTCTGGCTCCAGATAAGAATGATCTCCCACCTGACTTGGCCAAATCTTTCTCCCAAATGGATCTCGGAGGAGAGTAAAGGCTTTGCAAAAGACGGAGCAAGAAAAGGGAGACTCCCAAATCGAGCGCATGCTTACTCCCACCCAGCTTCCTCCTAGCAGCTGACCCAGTCTTTCTCCTCAAGGGGGAAGAGAGACCCTTGGCTCCATTTCTCAGCACCTGCAGTTGGACCCTTTATTGTGAAACCCAGATTGTTGTGTTTAAAGTTTACAATTAGATGGAAGGAATCTTGGCAAAAGAGTAAAGAGAGTGGTCACCAAATACATCTAAGAGGGAAGTAATCAAAACTTCAGGCTGAAATGTTGAAACTGCCATTACTGAGTTGTTTTATAGCATCATGCTATTCCTATTTCCATAACGCCTTCCAAATTGTAAATCTCAGGTAAACGGTAAACCCTATGAGTTGGCATTATACCTTTAGCTCTTAATATAGAAGAGTCTTTGAGCATATGGCAAATGCAGAGGTGGGGAGAGGCGGACCGACACTGTTGTCTCATCGTATCCCAGCTCTGAGTCGGCAGTATTAACATCTGTATTTTATAAGTGAGGTCCAGAGAGGCTAAAGGATGCACGCAGCTAATAAGTGGCTGAACTGAGATTTGACCCCTAAGACTTCAAAGTCTATGCTCTTTCAACTGTCCTGCAGCGCTGGAAGATTATGATGTAATCCTTCTCTCTAGGGAAAAAACAAAACAAAATCCTAAGTGAAGTATGTAATATTCTATCTAGAATTGTACCAAACTCACCTTTTCAAGAACACCTCCCACTCTTTTCTTGCATAAACTTTCTCTAGCCAACCAGGTCTCTCACCGTACCTTGACTTCCCTCGAAGCATTTTTTTATACGTTTTTCCAAAAGTGAATTCCATGCCTAGCACCCTAATTCCGCAGGATTTTAATAAATGTTGTATAAAAAAGTCTGTGCCTAAATGAGCTTGGGAAATTGGAGGTCAAACAAGGTAAAACAGGCTTCTTAAGGCCTTTAGAACATTAATGTGTCCATTGTGGGATAGCAGTGTGTATAATATACAGCATTTCCCAAATACCTTTGGACACAGAAGGCTTTTTCTTCAGAGTTTTAGGGGCTACACATTCCAACACATTTTGGAAGCACTAGTGTAGAGCAGCAAATGAATGACAAATGCTGCATGACAGATGCCATGCGTCGCCTCTCCATTCAGCATGATGAAGGCCTCTGTTTCTCGGACTGCTGGGATTTCTTAGGTGGTGTTGCTAAAGGAGGGATGGGACTAAGTCCTAATTTTGGCTTTGAATTTACAAACTACAACTTTGGACAAATCAGCAAACCACCCTGAACGAGTTTCTTCATCTGGGAAAAAGAATTATCTATATTGCAGAGTGCTTTGTTAATGAATTTTATCTGTGAAAGTTTTTGCACTCTATAGACAACTGCTTAAATATGTTAGGTAGCATACGACTGTACCACTAAAGGTGAGGGTGCTCTCTGGGAAAAAAAAAAAATACGTATTGCCTTAGACTGTGCAAGAGTAAAGGGAGGTGGCTCCCACAGAGGGTGATTCTAGCAGAAAAAGTGGTTTGAAGAAAACTATGTGTGCAATTCCAGACGCCTTAACAGCTACCTTTGTAAGTCCATTTGAAAAAAAAAAGAACCTGGGTATGGACTGGCAGATGCTCAGAGTTGTTTGAAACTCAATTAGGGAAACACAAGTATCTGTCTTGGGTTTGTCATTCTTTGGCAAGGAACACTGATGCGATGCCTCTACCAACAGTTTGCATGATATTTTAACTAAAAGGCCTCAACTGACTAAAAGGTAGCCGACTCTACCTACAGCGTTATGAGCTTCCCTTGCCATCATCCTAGGTCAGAGGGAACAATTCTGACTTCCTACTGCCCAGCACATGGCCTCCACTGTCAAGCTACTCAAGCTCTGTTTGCCTCATATCCTGAGGAAGCCGCCTTCTACATGTTTCATAGCTCCCATCACAGTCAAAGTTTTTACCAACACACCTCCCAATACATAAGCTAGTTCCACCGAGGTTTTTGTTGCTGTTTTGATATCCCATGGATATTAACATTTACAACCTTGAGATTCTTTGAAATAAAGTGTTTAATCTTATTCCTCTTCACAACAGTTCTTTAAGGCGGGCTTGACCAAAACCATCACTCCCATTATAGAGATGAGGACTCTAAGGCCCAAGGTAGTAAGCACAGTCATACACTGAGATCACAGTGCTGAGAATAGAGTCCACTGATTCCTGGTCCCACTCACCAGCCTGCCCTGAACATCTTTGATTCCAGCATCTTTCCAACATTGATAGTAGGGCTGGTCTCTCATTACAGTGAGAAAAAACGACAGTGGCTTTTCCAGTGTGTGGATTGGTAAAAAGTATTGGTAAAATTTGATTGAAAAATATACAATTATCTTAAGTGTCTCTCAAACATCTCCCTACCTGAGTACTTCAGTGCTGAAAGCTGAACCATTAAAGAATCATCCTGTCTAGCTCCTGTCTTTGAAATACTATTTTCCCATCCAAGTCCCCTAAAAAGTTACATCTGAAAGGAGAGGAGAAGAGAGGAGAGAAGGGAGGAGAGGGGAGGAGAGGGAAAAGCAACAGGCACAGACGTTCTCATCAGGTACCAAGAACACCAGCACTCTAGGCATGGAGGGAGGGAAAGCTGTGCAGACAGGGGAGGCGAGAGGATGGCTTGGACCAGCAAAGCCTTCTTCAAGGAGAAGATGTGGCATCTCAGAGACTTCCAGGTGCATGTGCGCTGGATGCATTTGGCTGGAAACACTGCTCTAAGGTGTGGCTTATCTGGGGCCCAGGAAGTGTCTGCTTGCACATGTGAATTCCAGAGGGGATGGGAGGCTTTTATTAAAGCTCAGGATCTTGCAGAAGGCCACAAGCCGAGGAAAGGAAGTGGTGGAAACAATTAAGAAATTTAAGCAGAAACGGTTGCTGGAGAGAGGGCTGCAACTGTTCTTTCGACCACATCCGATATTTGCTTCAAATTGTTATGCAGGACAGTAATTGTCTCCTGGGAGGGCAAGAGGCAAGCTGGGCCAGGCTGGCTCAGAGGTTTCAACAGCAAAGCACCCTCATAAATAGTGCAGATTGTGAAACCAGCATTTTCTCTTTTTCCAGTAGACCTCTCCCAGCCCTCTTCCTTTAATTAAAGAAACGTGGCTTACCAAGAAACAAATACCTCTTTTCATAAGGCATTCAGTATGGATTAAGGAGGGGGAAAAAAGAGAGAAAATTCTACACTGAAGAAGGGATCATTCAACAAGCCATTCATACAGAGGCTGTGATATGTAGATCACTTCACACTACTTGGTGATTCCCAGCATCACCTGTCTGGCATGTGACAAAATCATATCCCTGGGGACCAAGGCTTGTCTGGAATTTGAATGCAGTGGGACTCGGTCTGGAACGAGCCTTTGTTCTCATTTGTCCAGCTGACTTGTTACCTGCACTTCTCCCAACTTACTCACACTGTAATTTCATGTGCCCTCTGGTGGACTTTGAGAGAATTTCCAGAAGAATCTTAAATACTACAGTTCTACCTAAGTGTCGACGACTTTCATTTCTGAGCTCATCTCAGAGACAAATGATAATACCTCTAAAGCCTTAATTTTCTTTTCTAATCCATTTGCCTGTAGTTTTCCTGTCTATTTTGGAGTTTTTCAAAATCCCTTATATTTTGGAATCAGTATATCAACACATAGTATAGACTTCAAATGGTGAAAGTCAGTCTCCTTCAGTTGCCCAGTTCCTATTTTAAGAAGTAACCATTTTCTTTATTCCAGAAATGTACTGCACATATGTGTATTGTTAACAAACTTTAGCAAGTTTTGCAACCATGTTTTGTTTCTTTGTTTTATTTTTGCTTTTTTCCCCTCACTTAACATATCTTGGAGAACTTTCCATATCAGTATATATCACTGCCACATTGTTTTAGGCAGCTACATAATGCTCCCTTTCATTTTGTAATGTAAATTATTTATCCATTCCCCCTTTGTATTGATATTTAAGTAGTTTTTAATTTCTCAGTACTTAAAACAATACCACAATGAATACTCTTATATATCAGTTACTTCACTTCAATGAAGAATAAGTCCTGGAAGTGGGGTTTATAGATCAAAAGACATTAAAGGCACTTTAATTGTAGCTAGGTATTTTCAAATTAGTCTTCAAAGAAGTAATAAGTGTTTGCTCTTTTATTAACAATGTTATGAGCATGCCTGTTTCCGTAGACCCCAGCCAATAGCATGTTATCAAACTTTTGTATCTGCCCATATGATAGATGAGAAATGGTATCACATAGTACTTTTGTGAGTATCATATTGTAGTTTTGCAATGTTTCTTTTTAAATTTACAGTGAGGTTGAGAATCATTTCATATATTTAAAATTCATCTACATTTTCTTTTAACTACTCATTAATTTTCTTTGTCCATTTTTTCTTGTTGAGTTGTTGACTTGCTTATTTATTTGTAGGAGCTCTTTGCATATTTAAAAAAATTGCTCATTATCAGTTGAAAATTCCAATTTGTCATTTATCTTTTTCTTTCTGATGTGTTTTTCTATTAAGATATTTATTTTTTATTTTTTTGTCAAATTTATCAATTTTTCATTGGACATTAGAACTAGCCTTTTTAATTTAAATATCTTTACAAACTGTTAGTGTTTGCTCTTGGGATTGTATTATATTTCCAAATTAATTAATGGAGAACTATCATCTGTATAATGTTGAGTCTTCCCATCCTAGGACATGTTATGTTTTCCATTGTTAAAGTGTTCTTTTGTGTCCTTCAACAGTGTTTTAAAGTTGTTCTCATGTAAGTTTTGTACTTTTTTGTGTGTGTATTTTCCCCCAGAATCTGACTGCTTCTCACTATCTCTACTACTGCTGCCCTGATCTGAACCTCCATCACCTCTGCCCTGGATTAATGCAACGAATCTTCCCAACTTGTTTCCCTTCTTCCACTCTTGGCCACTCAACAGTCTGTTCTCAGTATAGCAGCTAAAGACACCAATTAAAACACAAGCAAGTCATATCAGCATATCTGTTCAAAGCCCAGCAGGAATCCAGTTTTTCCTCAGAATAAAAGCCAAATAACTCATAAAGGCCTATATGACCCCTCACAATCTGTCCACCCAGTCCCCCACCTTGCTGGCCCATTACCTCTCTGACCTCAGACTTTATCTCCTATTTCTCACCCCCTGCTCACTCCACTCCAGCCACTCTGGCCCTTTGCTGCATCTAAAACATGCTATGCATGCTCCCTTCTAGAGCGTTCTACTGGCTATTCTTTCTGTCTAGGACAGTTTTTGCTCAAAATATAGAAGACAGATTCTCTTATCTCCCCCAAGTCTGCCCAAATCTTATCTTTTTAATAAAGCCTACTCTGATACCTTTACTTAAAAGTGCACTCTATCCACCCTCCTCACCCCCATGCCGCTTAATCTGCATTTTCTTATAGTATTTATAACATTCTATTATACTACATTAGTCAATTTTTTATGTTTATTATTCATCATCACTCCCAAATGAAATATACATTCCATGAGAAAGAGTATTATTGCCTATTTGTCCACTGATTTAAATGCTTAAAACAGTGCTTGGAACATAATACACAACTTAGAAACTATTTCTTGAATGCATAAGTGAATGAATGAATGGTAGGCTCATCTTTATGGCCCATTTGTCCAAAGGAAATACTTGCATTCGTGACTCTGGTGGTCCAGACCAGTCCCAGGACAGCCTCTTTCCTTGCTGGACTTTCAGAACGTTGGTTGAGCTCCAGCCACATCCTCTTAACCCCTGATTGCTCAGGCTCAGCCTCGCTTCAGCCCGCTGTGTCTCACAAACAGCTGTGGGGACCATCAACCTTTGAGTGGTCCCCTGGAAGCTGCTCTCATTTGACTTGAGATGAAAATGTACACCTCACCCTTCAAAAAATTATAAAAGCAGGAGAGACTCTCATGGGCACTTTCTTCAAAGCAAATCTTTCTCTAATCATTCTCTCTCAACATCTCCATCCTTTTTTAAACACTGAAGTTGTGATCAATTAAGGAGAACATAGCTGGGCTGCAAATGACATCTTTGTAAGTCCTGGATAACTGGTCTACTACCTCTTTTTAAAACGTGGAAGCACTTTTGCCTTTTGACTTGGAAACCCAGTCTGGACTGAAAGAGGAAGAGTCTTAGCTTGTTTCACAGTGCATGTAACTCTCTACAGTTTCATTTTCTTAATATTATGCCTTCAAGAGTTATCCATGTTGATGTTGAAAGATCTAGTTCATTTTAGTTGTTGTCTAATATTCCATTGTATACCACAATTTATTTATCCATTTTCTCTACAGGAATATTTGAATTTTTTCCAATTTTTTATTATTACCAACTGCAATAACATCCTTGTACATGTCCTCTTGGACACACATAAAATAATATATCCAGGATATACACCTACAAGTGAATTTTTGAATAGGCACATTTTCAATTTTAAGAGCTGTTGCAAAACTGTTCTCCAGATTACACTCCCACAAGCAAAACATTAGAATTCCCTTTTCCCTAAGTACTCACTTCCTTGCCAACACTGGTTTTGGTCATGATCCTTCATTTTTACCAATTTCTGAGTGTAAAATATGAAATTTCCCCTTGTCTCTAAACAGTCACTTCCTTGCCAACACTGGTTATGATCACAATTCTTATTTTTTTTAACAATTTTCTGAGCATCTTATTATTTAAAATAGAATATCATTGATTACTAATGAGGGTATCTTTTCACATAGTTGAAATTTTTATTGAGATAATGTAGACTCATTTGCAGTTGTAAGAAATAATATGAGGGGTTCCCTTGTACATTTTGCCCAGCTTTTCATGGTAACATTTTGCAAAACCACAGTTCCCAGAAAGCATTGACATTGATACATTACTAATCATTTTCAGAGTTTCCCAGTTCTGCTTGTATTCATTTGTGTGTGCCATTTTCTTTTCTACTTTTATTCAAATTTTCTTTTCTGAGAATTGACCATTCAGATCCTTTGATGATGGATAATAATGTTTTGTCTGGCGTATCTGTTAATATACAGTATCTTTGTTACTTTTACTTCATCACTTATATTTTAACTTTATTGTGATTTTTAAAAAAATTTGAGTAGTCACTTATGGCCAATGTGCTCAGGTGGTAGGAGTGTCATCCCTTACATGGAAAGGTGGAGGGTTTGATTCCTCCTAGGTTTTGGGTGTTCTCTCTCTCTCTCTCTCTCTCTCTCTCTCTCTCTCTTCTTCCCTACCTCCTCCCACTCCCCTCTCTCTAAAAAATAAAATCCTTTTTACTTGAGGATTAAAAAAGTTTTTGAGTAATCAAATTTAATACTTTAATATTTAAGTTATTATTATCTTGTTTGAGAAATTATTTCCTACTCTGAGATCATTAAATATTCTCTGATATTTTCTTCCAATACTTTTAGGTTTTTTTTCTATTACAGTTTTTAATTCATTGGAAGATTGTTTTTACATATGATGTGGAGCAGTGATCTAATTTTACTTTTTTTATATGAAAACCATTTTTTCTATGCAAGTTATTGATTAGGTCATCCCATCTCTCTAATTTACCGGATTTCCCCCCTCTTTTTTTATATTCCTAAGGTCTGTATATGCTTGATTTTATTCCGAGGCTTGTTCTGATGATCTATTTGTCTCTTCATGTGTAAGGCCACCTTACCATGCCTTAATTTCTGTAGTTTTATAACTAATCAGGTGGCACAGGTCTACACTCTGTACTAATAATGCTTCTTTTTGAGAACAGTTTTAGCTATTGACTATTCTCTTTTTTTAATATATTTTATTGATTTTTTTATAGAGAGGAAGGGAGAGGGGATAGAGAGTTAGAAACATCGATGAGAGAGAAACATGGATCAGCTGCCTCTTGCACACCCCTTACTGGGGATGTGCCCGCAGCCATGGTACATGCCCTTGACCGGAATTGAACCTGGGACCTTTCAGTCCACAGGCTGACGCTCTATCCACTGAGCCAAACCGGTCAGGGTGCTATTGACTATTCTTGATTAATTTTTGACTTCCTTATGAAAAATACAAAGTTTCAAGTTTCATGAAAAATTCCATTCATTTTTTGTTGACGCAGAATTGGATTTACAGCTTACGTATGAGTTTTCTGCTGAGTACTGCTTTTAGCAACATTTTGAATGTAGTACTATTGTTTTCATTCAGTGCTAAAGCATTTTTTAATTTCCATATTTGTCCTCTGAAACACTTGAGTTTTTTTAGAACTATGTTTCTCCCCTAAAGGTATGACAGCTATTGTTGTTTTTAATTGTCCTTTTATTGTTGTTTTCTAATTTAATAATTTCTTTGTGGTTAGATAACATGGGCCCTATGAATAGATTCTTTGGAATTTGTTGAGACTCTTCTCATGACCTAATACATAATCAATTTTTATAATCATTCAATGATGCTTTAAAAATAAATTATCAGACTGTTGGGTATAAGATTCCATATCTACCATTAGATCAAGCTTTTGAGTTATGTTGTCAAATCTACACTTTCACTACTTTTCTTTTGTTTGCTTGATCTGTCATATCTGAGAAAAAATATATTAGGACCTCCCATGAAGATTCTGGATTAATCAATATCTCTCAGTAAATTCTCTCAAATTTTGTTTCATGTGTTTTAAGGCTAAGTCATTAGGTATATGCAGACTTAGGATTTGTACATCTTTATGAGAGATTGTTAAACTATAACCATAGCTCCCAGAAAGCATTTGTTTGTTGATGGATCACATAAATCACAGAATATTCCCAACTGCAGGTGTCAATTGAGCTACTTTTCTGAGGTATCCTTAACCTCAGAGCAATGTGGTATCTGCAACCTTTATAGTTGGGGTTCCTCGGAAAGTTGAGGTAAGCCAGGAATGGCTCCTGGCAAATGTGTGAACGGCAAAGAATTATGTTCCTAGTATTATGCCCCTTCTCTTTCCATGATTTTGTCTTTCCTCCACTTTCCACCTCCAGTTTCTAAAGCATTAAGCCCTATGCCTGTCTAAAAATTAGCATTCTATCATCCCCATCCAAAGAAGGGGGGGGGGGTCATGTTAGTGCATTAAGAGCAGTGAAATAAAATGAGAGATAAGGAAAAGGGTAGAGAAGAACAGAGAGGAGCAAAGGTCAGTTGCTTAGACAATGTAAGAGACTTTTTACGGGGCATCTTTTATACATTATCTCATTTAATTCCCCCAATGACACTATGGGATGATGCCTAGAGAGGTTAAGTAACTTGCAGAAGCTCATCTGGCTCAGAACAGAACACAGACCTCAAATTCAGGAGTGTCTGAATTACCAATTTTACCAAAGAATTTCCAAAGCCAGAGGCTCTCCATAACATTATGCCAAGTAAATAATTTGATTAATTAGTGTTAGAGAGCTAATACCAGCTTAAAATGCAAAGTGACCATAAAATCTGGTAACACAGATAAGTTACTTTTTAACAGATTGATCCCACTTGGTGAATTCTTCGGGGACACACTAAAGAAACAGGTTATTCAGTGCAAATCAGAAACACAAATGATGGAATGTATCACATATGCATGTACAGAAATTGACAGAAGCACTGCATCAATAAATTGTGTTTCTTGCAATTTTGCACAGTGCATTGAATTATATAATTTTAACAAGGATAACACTGAGCATATTATCTAATGTCATGGAACACATCATGTTTTTTTTTATAACAATTATCTAGTTATCTTGTATAACAACCTGTGGTTCCAGACTTTTTAATTAGACAGTCAAAGGGTAATCATACCTTGAGCCCAAAGGAATAGTTGCATTATGATTTTCAGGCAGTGATAGAGAAGTAGGATAGATATTTTTGAAAGAGCAAGGACTCCTAAAATTGTACCGTATAAGTGACCTTCTGTTCTTCCCCCATCTAAGATGGGATTGATTTGGGGCCAACTTTTCACTTTATGCTACTCAAATGGTCTGACTACATTGCCATATCATGCTGAATCTTCAAACTTACCTTTAAGAAAATGACCTTAGAAATCAGTGATTCCATTACCCAAAGTCCTGGAATCCAAGCCCATCAGAATGGTCATCCTGTCTTCCTGTTATTGTTTGGGATTATTTAAGGTGCTGTACTTGGATCATCTCTCTTCCTCCACCACCACGCCTCTGGTTTAGCACCCTATAAATAAAAAATGGCAAAGAATGTTGAAAATAAGAATGAAGGAGTTAATTAAGCTGTGGTCCTTAGCACAAGTCAATAACATCGATCTTATTGAATCTCAATACATGCTTACAAGTCATCACTACTAAAATCTAATTAGACATTTATTGCTTATGTAATTCTGAGTTAATGGCACAGCAACAAGATTTATATCTTATATATTTGTTACACCTCAGCACTCTCCACTTTAATAATCAATTGATATTTAGTTAACATACATTAAGTATCCTATTAAAGCTAAATTAAATGCTACTCTGATTTGATTTTATTAAATAAATGGTGGCAACATTAATGAGTTACAGGGCATTTTAATCATTATAGAACAGCCAAATTCGGGCCACTCTGTGAAGTGAAGTAATTTCAGAGTGGGGGAAAAAAGAGCGCAGATGTGTTCCTCGAGTTGACAATTTCATAAATATTGTACGACTCAGTCATGATGTATTCCTGACCAACATCTCAAAAGTCTATAAGAAACTTCCATGATAAGCTTCATTTCTACTGCGCTGTGCTAAATTCCGTAGAGAAAAGAAATACTTTCCCCTTGGCCTCTGTTGTAAAGCCACTGATTTTGAGAAGAGCAGGACAGTGTTGCCTCATGAGAGGAGTTCAGGTTAGCCCCCAGCTTTTCTGACAAAGTCCTTCTGAAACAAACTAAACTAGATTTCCTAAAACAGTTGATTATTTCTTCTTGTGTGGGCAACTGGATTTTGTTTTACCAAGGGAATGGAACTTAAGAAATAAATTACACAATAAGTATTCACTCACTTAACAGTTGAGTATCTACTATGTCCCAAACTAAATTGAATAATACTCTCTCTTCTAGGAGCAAATATTCTGAAACCTCTTCTATTCACTGTGGCAGGTTCTGTGAGAAGTACAGAGCTGGTTCTATGAGGGATGAGCTATAACCTCAAGAAGTCTACAATATGGTTAGGAAGAAAAGTCACCAACTTGTGCAAATTACCTGGAGCTCATGCATTTAGGAGTCTGATTCCACTCCTCATGAATAGGATCACCATTTCAGCCCAAGTGTCTTACAAAGTACCTGGCATGTAAAATATGCTTAATAAATATTTGTTGAATGATTAAACACTTCTCTGACATAACGGACACATGATTCTGTTGACCCAAGGCCTCCTCTAGAAGCGTGCCATTTTAAGTTCATTCTTCCACAATTGCAGATTTCCAGCCATAAAAACCAAAAGGAAGTTAGAATACCTTGCAGTGATAGCTAGGTGTCAGCAAAAACAGTAATTAGAGGGGAAAAAAAGGTGGATTCAACCATGTGTTTCAATGAAAGATTGCACTGGCAACTCTTCACTTACGTGCTGCCAAATTATGATCACACAGAAAGCACAGAGAGCTTGTTTTTCTGTAATTGAGAATTCATACTGTTCCAGCAAAGCCTGTAACTGGGACCGGAGCTGAGCAGAAGCTCAGGTAGGGAACCATACATCCTCGTTTGCACAGGATAGTCTCTGTTTTAACCTGTTTTCTTGATGTAATTATTTTTTTAAAATATATTTTATTGATTTTTTACAGAGAGGAAGGGAGAGAGATAGAGAGTTAGAAACATCGATGAGAGAGAAACATCGATCAGCTGCCTCCTGCACATCTCCCACTGGGGGATGTGCCCGCAACCCAGGTACATGCCCTTGACCGGAATCGAACCTGGGACCTTTCAGTCCGCAGGCCGACGCTCTATCTACTGAGCCAAACCGGTTTTGGCATGATGTAATTATTAATAAAACCTGACTTTCACTCTCAAGCGTGTCCTCAGTTGACAAATTATATCATCACCATGAATACAGGATAAAGCCTGCTGAGCCAGAGGTATAAGACAAGACATCTAGTTAAAAAGGCAAATTGCAACCACTTTTATCTCCTCACTTTTGTCAGCTATGTTCTTCTTTTTATGTGGTTAAGATTTTTAACACTTTCATTTTACAGGGCATAACTATAATTATCTGCTGTACTTTGTCTACCTGTTGACTGTAAGTTAATAGTAATTGTAGTAAGTTACATTATTGATTATTAAATATTCTGGTTTCCCTCTTTGTAGAAAAAATATTTATTCCTGTCTGTAGTCACATTAGTGCTTTGGCCATTATGGGTAGAAGTGGTCTGTGCCATTTCCAGGCAGAAGTTTTAAGTGCTAATTCATGGGCCACTGTCTCTTTTCCCTTTTCCATGAGATCATAAATGTTTCACCCAGGGGCTGCTTCATCAGCTTGGTACTAGAGTAAAAGTGACATAAAGCAGGGCTATAGCCACTATACAAGGAATATGTAATAAAGGAAAGAAATAGATCTTTGTTGTTATAATGATGGTATTTTGGAGCCATTTATTACCTAAGCATAGCCTAGTTGACCCTGACTGATGCAAAATTGATTAATTTGCACAAGACAGGTGCTATTGCAATAACATGAGGTGCTATTGTCACAACAACAAAACTAAAATAAGTTGCACTGGCTCCAGGCCTCATCATTGAAAAGCAAGGGAGTTAATATTGAAGGTGGAAGGAGGTGATCCTTACGCTTAATGAACATGGTGTAGATTTAGGGGAAGATGTGGGCAAACAATATATTAGCAGCTTCAGTTGGTTGGTATTGGATGCACTAACTAGAAAGAAATAAGCTCAAAAAGAATTGGTCAGTTGGAAAGTAGGGAGAAAAAGAAATAGATAGCATCTAGAAACTTGGGGATTTTCATGATTTGAAAGATACAATTGATTCTCATTTTCAATCACTAAACCAAATAAAATGGCAATAAATACATATCTATCAACAATTAAGTATAAAAATCAAGCAAATGAACAAACAGAACAGAAACACTCATAGATACAGAGAACATTTTGACAGTTGCCAGATGGGAGGAGGGTTGGGGGGATGGGTGAAAAAAATGAAGGGATTAAGAAGTACAAATTGGTTGTTACAGAATAGTCATGGGTATGTAAAGTACAGCATAAGGAATATAGTCAATAATCCTATATAATAAAAGGAAAATATGCAAATTGACCCCAACAGCAGAACGACTGGGAATGACTGGTCACCATGACACACACTGACCACCATGGGGCAGATGCTCAATGCAAGAGCTGCCCTCTGGTGGTCATTGCACTCCCACATGGGGAGCTCTGCTCAGCCACAAGCCCGGCTGATGGCTGCCAGTATAGCGGTGGTGGTGGGAGCCTCTCCTGCCTCCTCAGCAGCGCTAAGGATGTCCAACTGCAGCTTAGGTCTGCTTCCTGCTGGCAAGTGGACATCCCCCGATGGCTCCTGGGCTGCCAGAGGGATGTCTGACTGCCAGCTTAGACCCAATTCCCCAGGGAGCGGGCCTAAGCCAGCAGGTGGTCATCCCCCGAGGGGTCCCAGACTGTGAGAGGGCACAGGCCCGGCTGAGGGACCCTCTCAAGTGCACACATTTTTGTGCACCGGGCCTCTAGTATTCTAATAATTATGTATGGTATCAGATGGGTGAGAGATTCATCAAGATGATCAATTAGTAAGATGTATAATGTCTAATTATTGGGGTATACACCTGAAACTAATGTAATAATGTATTCAACTGTAATTGAAAAATAAAATTGATTTTTTTAGAAAGAAAAAAGGATATCATTGAACAACAAAGTCCTACTAAAACTAGCCTCATGTCAAGGACCAAAATCAAGGGGTTGCTATATGTCATTTGTTTAAAAATTTTAGGGAAATCTGATATATACAAGGTACTAGCAATTAAATGTATGTAAAGGCATATTTCAAAACAGAATAAGAATATTTTAATAAAAAACAAATAGTTAAGTTAAAAATTGAAAGCATTAGAATACCAAGGCAACCACAAGCCTAAATTGGAAAAGATCGCTGAAGACTTAAAACAACCCTTGCATTTCTCCTTCCTTCCCGCTAGAGCAAGAAGGGAGAAAGCTCTTTGGCCTCCAAGGAGATCATGCTCTACAATTCTTTCTTGGGATGTAGCAGAAGACAATAGTGAAAAATAAAGACTCCCCAAAAGGTGCAATTGCTAAGGAGAAAAATGTCTGGGGAGCTATTCTCAGGGAGTGAAATCAAAATCTGATCAAGGAATACTTCCTTCTCTCAGACAATATCTGCCCAAGGAGATTTTAGAATTTGTAGAGACTGGTAATACCTGTGTGTCTCCCATTCTTCACCTTTTCAAATGAGAGTGTTTATTGTGGTCACACTCTCCCTGTTTCACCACTGCACATTGAGTATGTGAAGAGCATATGGCTTCTCCTTTTATTCCTACAGCTCTGGATCAAGAATTGCTGCATGAAGACCTGACATAGAAACCATCTCACATTACCTTAGAAGTAAAGGTAAAGACCAAGCTGCTGTTTGGGACTCTGATTGTCTCTTTTGGAAAAGGGGTAAGTGTATTCAGCACGTGGGAAAAGGAGAATACTGAATAGTTGAATACAAGAAAGGTGGTATTCAACTATGAGAGTTTGTATATGGTCACCTAATATTTTTGTTTCCATCCCTCTGAACCTCTCCCTGTGGGAAGATGATATGCACTTGTTGTAGTGAAGTCAGGAGTGGCTTTGGCTAATAAAATGTGAGTGAAAGTAATGAATGTCATTTATAGGAAGTCTTAAGAGACATGGATCACATCTTTGTTTTTGTCATGTGACTGACAATGTTCCAGGCAGTGTCTTGATCCCAAAATGAATATAACATATATCTGAGCCTTCGCTTACCTGTGATGAACATTTAAAATGAGCAAGGAAGAAACTTCTATTGTTGAAAGCAACTGAGACTTTGGTCATTTGCAGCAGAACCTAGCTCATTCTGACTATCACAGAAATAAACAATGCTAACAATATTATGATCATGTAAAGATTATTCCCAAGTAATGTGACTGGACCTATTAAAAAGAATATATAGTTCCACATACCTAAAGAAGAAGGCTCCAACATTCAGTGACACAAAATCTTGCTACATTTGTTTGCTTCATGCTTGAACTATGGTTTCTTATATGGCATTTACTTTTTTCCTGGACTTTCTAGTTGCCTTTCTTTTTTGCTTTGGAAAATTTGGGGTCCTTTGTTTTATCCTTGGTGTTCTGAAATTTCACCAGCATACATCTAAGATATGAGTTTCTTTTTATTTATTTTGCTTAATGCTTTCTTTCTCTCCACTGCTTCATCTCCAAAACCTACCCCACGCTTTCATTTGTTATTTAGCTTTTACACACTTTACATATCCATTTGCAGTTTTCTTAGATTTTCGTTAGGTTCCTTCTCTTCCATCAGACTATGAGTTACTTGAGTCCGGGGCTTTTGCCTTGCTCCACTTTATATCACTCACCCAGCATGGTAACTAGGGCAAAGGATAGATACAATAGCAAGACCTAAATGTTTTACTTCCTTTAATATGCTTCCTGGTGACAAAAGTAATTAATCACAAGCTGGTAAATTGGATTTTAAGAGACAGTTCTTTTAAGCTTTCAGTAGTGAATGATGAACATTAAAATAATACCTACAAGGAAGGACAGGAAACGTGACTGTGTTCCAGTGCACAGATGCACAATGCCCAGAACAACATGAAACAGTGTGTGGCATTTCTTTGCCTCCTAAAATGCAGACTGTGCTGAAAGAAGTATTCATGACCTAGAACAGAGCTGCTTCAATCATAAGAACAAGCTCAAGCTCTTAGTACAATTTGGCGTCTTAAGTTTACTTCCTTGACTATTTGACTTATGCGTTACAGCTTTTCTCCTGAGCTTCCATAGAGAAGGAACTAGAGAAGTCTATTTAAACTTCTTGGCACAAGATGGTAGTTAATTGTAATGGTTTCTCTGACATCAAGTGTCAGAATAACATTTTCCCCTAGATATAACCTTAACTATGACCTTAGGGTCTCACGGAGTGAGCAACAATTGCATGCTGGAATTTAAGAGCTGCAAGAAGTTTTTCATCCCTCCAAAATATCTATTGAAATGTTATCTATATTAAATCTTCAATTGTTTAGCTTAAAAGTTTAAGAAACAAACCTTTTTAATACCTGGAAAGCACTATTATATAAAGTCCAATTGCAGTATATCTTGTGCTCTGGAAACTATATGGAACTTAGATGGTTTCGAGAAACATAGTTTGAAAACCACTGCAAAGGTCAAGGCTATATCTGCACATTGCATAAAAAACTGAAATATATTTCTAGTTAGTGACTCTCCAGAGAAATTTGAGATCCTTTTCTAAGAGAAGATTTTTTTCTGTTCCTTTGGGCATAAGGAGTCTTCCTGTACCCCACAGAAAATAGACATGGAATAGGTACACCAAAGATTCTTCAATGTGCCTCTACACAACTTCTCACAGGGCAAACTCTGATCTTGGTTACCTCCTGACAATATCCTAATACCCCTCAGATGCAGGAGCTTCAATAAGATTCATATGAGTTTTAAGAGGGGCTCCATAAATAGAAATTAAAGTTTAGACAGCCAAGAGTCTGCTAGCTCTCTGGATGATTCCAGTCCAGCCCCCACACTACCCGCTGCCTGCACCTGATTGGCCTTTTGGATAATTGATCACAGCTGGTGGCTTAATTGGGCTTGTCACAGGAAGGCCAGCTCCTTCTAGACACAAGGTTCCATCCTGCCACTGTGCCCTTGGGGCCAGTAAACTCACTGGGAGGAAATCTGACTCCCACTTCTTTAGTTGAAGAACTTGGGGCATTTCCTAGATGGGGCTCCATGCCAGGGATCTGGCCTCAGCTTGGTGGGCTTGAGAGGAGAATGCAAGGGCCTTTCCTTCTACTCTGAGTCTTCTAGCCTCTCTTCCTAGTTTTGTAAGATTTGCTTTTTGAGGTTGCATGAGGTGGAGGTGGTTTGCTTTAATTCCAGTTCATAGTAAGTCAGTTTAAATTAATAAAAAGTCACAAGTTACAGTGGTTCTCAACCTTCTGGCCCTTTAAATACAGTTCCTCATGTTGTGACCCAACCATAAAATTATTTTCGTTGCTACTTCATAACTGTAATGTTGCTACTGTTATGAATCATAATGTAAATATCTGATATGCAGGATGGTCTTAGGCGACCCCTGTGAAAGGGTCGTTCGACCACCAAAGGGGTCACGACCCACAGGTTGAGAACCACTGCAGAAGTGTATGGTATTAAATTATTTTCTTAAATTCAAGTCATCCCGATAGCAAGGTATCTGTCCCTTTTATCCCATTTGATGAACCATTTATCCATTGTGAAGAGTTAAGAGATGATATCAAACTTTTAGCCCTTCATGACTGAGGCAGAGAGGGGCTGGTCATGACCTAGACTAGAGCAAGGCCATGTCTTGCCAAAGTGGCCATGAGGGCTCTGTGAGGAGCAGAGGGCTGGCCCTGGAAACTAAGTCTTCCTTGTTCATCTCATCAGGACACAATCTGATGGGCATTCTTAAAATATAAACTTAACTATGACCTCAGGGTCTCCTGTAGTGAGCAACAAGTGTATGCTGGAATTTTAGAACTTCAAGAAAGTTTCTCATCCCTCCAAAACATCTATTGAAATGTTATCCAAATTAATCTTCAATTCTTTAAGAGCTTTAGCCCATTTCATCCTTCTAGTAACTGTAAAAAAGACACTGCTTCCTTGAAGATGAGAAAGCAGATACGAGGGTTGGAAATGGAAATAGTTAATGAAAAAGTTATCTAAGTTGGCAGGGCAGGACCCAGAGAAATTAGGCATGTCAGAAAACTACCATAAGAGGCAAAACTAGGTAAATTAGTGTTACTGCATTGTGAATCCATGGGGCAGGGCTGAGTCCTCATCTTCCTTGATAGTTATGTCAAGTTAGAAGGAAATATGGTCAGTTTCAAACTCAAATAGAATCTGCTATCAAGAAATCAAATATGTGTATCTAAAGCTCAGAAAGGGGTTCTGAGCTGACAGGGAGATTGGACAATCATCAGTCCATTGGCAGTAGTTAAGTACATGAACATTGATGAGGTCAACCAATGACCAACTGGTAAAGGAGCTTTGGTGCCAGACTCTTTGGAAGAATTGACAGAGACAAATGAGCTCTCATAGAAACATACTCTCTGTGCCTCTCTGTCTCTTACACACACACACACGCAAATAGTATGACTTTCAATGACAAATTAACTCCGTAGAAGCACATTGAAGCAAAATAAAACAAAAATATTTATGGGAATAAAAAAATAAACAAACTGAAAGTTCAGCAACTCCATCCGGAAGTCAAACTAACTGTGGTGGAGACATTTGTTGCTGACACACTGCAATACTTCCAGGCTGACAAAACCCTGATTTTGTGTACTCTTTTCTGAGTGGTCAGTCATCTCCTTCAAGAAAGGTGGACCCCACCCCATGATCATGAGATTCTCATCTCATACCCCAATAAATGGGTAAACATGAACACCTGATATTATTCTGGCCAATGTGACGAGAGAAAACATGGCAAAGTTTTTTTAAAAGAATAGTTTATTGATTTTGAGAGAAAGAGGAAGGGAAAAGAGAGAAACATCAATATGAGATGGCTGCCTCCTACCTCTTGCACACCCTAACTGGGGATCGAGCCCACAATCCAGGCATGTGCCCTGACCAGGAATCAAACCAGCAACCTCTGGGTGAACAGGGCATCATCCAACCAACTGAGCCACAAGTTGGGACTGGGAAAGCTTTATACCTGTTCTTTAAAAGGAATATGTGGTGGGGAGAGGTATTTCCTTTTCGGACAATATCTCTCAACGTTGTCCTGTCCTGTCTGTGTGTGACTCCTAAGCATTGTGTGGCCTTGAGAAGAGAAGGCCAAGGACAAAAGCCAATTCGCTGAGGATGACTTTTCTTCAAACGCTGGTGTTCCAAAGAGGGAAGGGAACTTGATTGTTGGTGCTGTCAACAAGCCACTGAACTACCACCCAGAAAACCTCCATCATGACACCATGTTACAGAAAATGATAAATGTCTTTATTGTTTAAGCTCCTTTTTGCTTGGCTTTCTGTTACTTGCAAGCTAGATGTATCCTAACTAATACATTAACAAACCCACAGTGGAAAAACTTATGGGTGACTTAATAATAAATCTAGTATAGCCCTTACTAATTGTCAGGCATGGTTCTACAAGAGCTTTAGCCCATTTCATCCTTCTAGCAACTCTAAAACAAAAAGGAACTCTTGGCCTCCCAAGCAAAACTTCAACAAGCTTTGTCCATACTACCGTTTTCTTCATTTCCTAGGAGAACTTAATTACAGAGAGGTAAAATCACTTGTTCAAGGTTACAGAACTAACTGGTGGTAGAACTCTTATTATAAAGTCAGACAGTCTGGTCCCCAAATCCAAGTTTTCAACCAGGATGTTAGAGTGCTTCTCAGATAAGCAAATAGGAGCTGGGCTACTCCTATTCAAAGTCAGTTACTGGAACCATTAAGAACAGCAAAGGAGAAGTCAGACCAACCAAGTTTTCACTTCCTTTTCAGCTAAATTCTTTCCACGCACTCTCCCCAACATCACCCAAGTTCCTTACTATCTCTCCACTCTGCCCCCCAAGCAAAATATTTGCTCAGATCCTGCTTCAGCCTAAAGCTGACTCAATAACAGGAGTTTGGATATTAACACCAATCAGAGCCTTTCACCTCCCTTAAATTTTATACATCAACCTGCCTGAACTTAGCTGGTAAACAGTTCATCAAAGTCAGAGTTATTGAGAGCTGAGATTACACAGAAGCAAGCAATCTCTCTCCCCCCAGCAGAGCTATATGGTCAATGAGAGAAAATAAGGAACTAAACTAGGATGATCATGAAACTAGGGATATAAGATACGGAGTATGTGTTTGCTTCTTGGAAGGGCACTTGGGGGAAGCGGAGGGTAGGGTACTGTAGACAACCAGCCAAGGAAGACTCAGTTTCCACGCTCGGTCTGCTTTATGCTGTTCCATGCTCAGAATTGTTTGCCGTATGTATGCATTACCTATTCAAAAGCACTTACAAACATTTAAAACTCAATAAAATATGACAAATGTGTTCTAAAAGTATAGACCAAGTTCTTTGAAGAGCACAAAAGGTAAACAATAAAATAAAAAAGCATGAGAAATGTATGCGTTTGCTAGGGATACTGCTAAAGTACCACAAGCTGAGTGGCTGAAACAACAAAAATGTATTGTCTCGGCCTGGAGGTCAGAAGCCGAAGATCAAGTTGTCTGCAGGCCCATACTCCTTCTGAGAACATTAGGGAAGGATCCATACTCCTAGGAAGACCCCTGTCCTAGCTTCTGGGGGCCTGAGGTGTCCTTGGCATGTAGAAAGCCACTCACTCTCCCTGTCTACCTTCATACCATCTTCCCTCTATGTGTGTGTCTCTGTGTCC
This sequence comes from Myotis nattereri, assembly GCF_964212035.1. Taxonomy (NCBI): domain Eukaryota; kingdom Metazoa; phylum Chordata; class Mammalia; order Chiroptera; family Vespertilionidae; genus Myotis; species Myotis nattereri. The sequence continues at coordinate 25,482,222 of NC_138088.1, forward strand.
AAATTGCCTATTTATAAGGACATCAGTCTTATTGGATTAGGGCTCACTCTTATGACCTGATTTTAATGTGATTGCCTCTGTTGGGATCCTATCTACAAATAAGGTTACATCTGAGGTACCTGGGGTTAATGCTTCAACATATGAATCTGGGGAGTTGGGGGGCACAATTCAACCCATAACAGAAAAGTATAGAAATGATTTCTGGAGAAAATCTATTCCTTGAAACAGTACTGACAGGAGACCATTTTAAGGCTTCTTTTCTCAGAACAATACTTTTTCTCAAGTCCTCATAATAGGCCTCCCCTGGACATTTTAATTCAGTGGGATGAGACCACATAAACTCGGTTTTGAGGGGCATAACTTGGAAAACGGTATATGTAATACACGACGGGCGCATGTTGAATCAGGGAGCCTGGTATCTCAGTAACAGGCCATTTGTAATGCAGTGCACCCAGCTCTGGCTCCCTTCCCCCTGTAACTGCAAAATCACTTGAACACTTACAGGCAATTTCCATTCTTATGCTCCTGATATTGCATTTGTGGAAACATAAGGAGTCCCTGGTGGCTGATTCAACATGTACCAATTTCTAGAGTTTTACTTTATAACCAAATAACATATCCCGCTGAAAGAGTGATGCCTCGTGCAGAGACAGGGTAATTTAAAAATCACGTTTAAGTTATGCTTACAATAAAAATTTAAGATAAAGTAATGTTTTCTTTCTGGTTGATGTTACGAGCATCATTTGTAGGTTGGAATGCTAAAAAATGCAAAAAGCTAGAGGAGAATCATGGAATTGTTGTACATCCATTTGGGCAGTGGTGGGTATACAGTACAGGTAGCAGGATTTTGCAATAGTAAGCCATCTGATCAGAAGTTAATATGAAAAAGGCAATTTGAACTTTTAAAAATAACAGGTATTGTGATGTATCATTAAAATTAATATGTAATTTAAAATGAATATATAATATAAATTAAAATTAATAACTATTCCAAACATGGATATCAGTAAAAATAAGAAAAATGCAAATCAATCAAGAATTCCATTAATCATTGTTTTCATTAAGTTGATTTTGTTACATAAGAATTTAGTAATGTGGCACTTCAAATAAGCATGGGAAAAATAGATTATTGGACCCCCTTCTTCAAAGTATAAATGAAGATAAATACCAGATATATTAATTTTATAAAATTTTTGGAAGTAAAAAAAATCTGAGTCCATTAAGAAAATTAATCTACAAATGAAAGTATATAAAAATTTAAAACTTTTCCATGATAATGAGTTATAAAAATTAAAAGACAAAGAACAAACTAGTAAAAATACTTACAACACATAAGGAAATAGTAAATTTTAAAAAATAAGCACTCCAACAGAAAAATAAATGAAGGGCAATGTGCAAACAAAGAAATGCTAATTATATGAATAAATAAATGAAACAAAGTTCAACTGCAACACTAATCAAGAAAAATGCAGCCTGGCCTGAGCAGTGGTTACAATGTCCACCCATGCATGGAAGGTTCATGAGTTCGATTCCTAGTCAAGAGTATGTACCTGGGTTGCAGGTTCGATCTCTTGCCCAGGTTGGGGTGCATGCAGGAGGCAACCAATCAATGTCTCTCTCACATTGATGTTTCTCTCTCTTTCTCTCCCTGCCTCCTACCCTCCCTTCCACTCTCGAAAAAATCAATGAAAAAAATATCTCAGGTGAGGATTAACAAAACAAAAAAAAAGAAAAAAGTGCAAATAAGATAATTTTTTTTGACTTGACTAAGCATGGTAATCCCAACATTGGTCATAGTACAGAAGGTATGTAAAACTGGTACATTTCTATGGGCCAACCTGACAATCGAAATTTATGATGTCTTAGAATTTGATGTGTCCTAAGTTTATCTAGAAGGAAGCATCGTGGATATATGCTGTAGCACATGTGTCAGTGCCTTTACTATCCCTTATGTGCCTGCAACCTGGCTTCTCTTTCCTCTCATGTAAAATGAGAGTGACAATAGTATCTCATAGGGTTGCTGTGAGGATTAAATGAGATAGTTCCTGTAAAGTGCTTGTCCTGATGCCTGGCACACAGTTATAATAGTCATCATTATCATTATTAATATTAAAATATAAAGTTTAAAATACAAGCTTATAAAAACATAAAATTTATAAGAATATAAAAAACTCTCACATATATTTATAGAAGCATAGAAAAATGGAAAATATATACAAGAAATATTAACTGTACATGTCTGTGTGCTAATATTAACTGTACATGTCTGGTGCATTTTTGCTATGTGTTTTTCTATATTTTCCTAATTATTTCTTTTGTATGCATGTGACAAGTTACTTTTAATGAATTTCATGAATAACTGTAGCCAAATTTCTTCACACAAAAACATAGTTTTTGGTCTAGGGCTAGTCAGTCCTTGCTAATGAATTCAGGGAGAATGCTACTATTCAACCAACTCAATCTTCTTGAGGACTGTGGGTGCGGTGCGTTCAATCGGAAACCACTGGCACTAGGTTTCTCTTACTGATGATGGGTCTCAGTGCCAGTGAAATAAAATGCATTGTCACAGAGCCACGCAAACACAAACATTGCCTAAAGACTGAGCAGGAGCAGCGAGAACGTGTCACTGCTATGACAGATGACCACTCAGGAACCTTCCATGTGTAAGCGTCAAAAGCAAAGACACTTAAAGCATGGCTCACAGTATCAAAACGAGTGAAATGCTTCTGAGAGAGTGATATCATTTCCTCACATAGTTCCGCACTTATTTAGAATTTCAGGCTCCATTCTGTTCAGGCCAGGTCATGATGGAAAATAAGTCCAGCTTCTCTTTGGGGTCTAACACATTGATCCTCTCGGAGTACCCATTCATTTCCAGGAGCCTTTGATCTAAATTTGGTAAATACCTTCTACAATTTTCTGCTATTCAGTTATCTAATCAGTTAAAATAATCTTTCAAGTGGCTTTCCACTTCTTCCAAATAACCCCACAGACTGTCAAGGGCATCAGAACAAAGAAAATCCACAATTTTTTTTTCTTTTTATCACTTTCAGCATTGACTCATGCAGTGGATTAACTTGAAAGTGTTACAGTCTAGATTCTGATAAATCATATAACAAAAGAAGAAAGCAACAAACTTCTCTTTGGATTTGAAACAAAAACGTAATTCCTTTTTCATTACAGGTATCCTATCTACAGCAAATGAATACCACTTTTCTTCGGGTTTACAGCACACTTTTGGACTATTTCACTGGTAGCAAATGGTAAACCTATGCTCATTTAATAAGATTTTTTTTTTCTTGTGAAAAGTCTCAGCTAGGCCAGGACCTTTGCAGGTTAGCCACTCAGATAACTTGTTCAATGCCCCTATGTGGGCAAGAGTTTGAGAAAAGGTTGAAGATTAAGAAAGAAAGTAAAATATAGTATGTGTTGAGTGTGATGAGGAGCCTGGAGGTAGGGACCAAGAAGCAGAAGATCGAGACCCTATGCTGAACATGCCACCAAATAGATAATGAGACCCTGACACTAATGACTCTTCTGACTTCAGCTATAGAGTCTCTAACATCAGCGTCTATAAGCGATGATCCTCTTATGCCTCAGCTCTAAAACTATGATTCTTTATCAGGACATAAACAACATGGAGTTTATAGAAGAAAGCAGGAGAATGAATACATCTGTCAAACACCAACAAAATGGACTAGAAGGGAGGAATAAAGCTAAAATGAATTGAGTTGACTGGTTCTATGTGCACACTCCATTCGCAGCATTCCTTCACAGTCCTCCCACCAACCTCAGGAGACAGATCAACCATCCATTCATTCAACTATGAAACATCTGCGATGAGTAAGGCTGTGTACAAGGAGCTTGGGATGCCACAGCAAACAAAATGCACACTCCTTACCCCCGTGGAGCTTCTATTCCAGCAGTGGAGACAGATTACCAGAAAATTATTACATTATGATCCTCTTATATGTAGAGGAGGAGTAGGACAGGGTGATTTGAGTAGGCGACCATGTAATGGATGCCTTACACAATATGGAGATCATGTCAGGAAAGCTTCTTTTTTTTTTTTTTTTTAAGAAAATCATATTTACAACTAGGTATTCAGCATGAATAAGAATTGGCTAAGCAAGCAGATGAAATGACATGCGTAAGGACCCAACGCAGAAAGGAACAGGGTAAGTCCAAAAGGCATTGTAATCCTCACACAACAGGCAAGGCCTAGATATGTATGCATTTGTCTCTTAAGTCACTTACTTGCTGGCTGCTGGAGGGTGAGGTTTAATATGAGGCCTATTTGAGCTCAGGGAGTCTTACGTTTCCTGACACAGTGTGCCTGGCTCCTATTTGATGACTCCATCTGCATCTTGCTGGAATCACGGTTATGAGGTAGCCCCCAAATGCACACCGTGTGAGTCTCCCACCTGCTTGAAGGAGATCGGTTGGTAATCACCCTCCACATGCATCCTTGAAGGGTTCACCCACGAGTGAGCAAGTTCATCTGCTGGGGATCCACAGCAGGAAGGACTGGAAAGAGGTAGAGAAAGGGCTTTATCTTCCTCGTCCCTACAAAGATAAAGTATGCCCGCATTTTGCAAAAGATCACCATTTTGACTTATTTACCATCTTCAAAGTTTCTAATTACCACCTCACAACACTTGTAACCAACTCTCAATGCATGAAGTTGATTATAGTTATTATTCAGCTGAAAGTTAAGAAATTGCTCACAAGAAACCTGCATCCTGTCATGTACCAAAGCCACACATATTTGTCCCAGTTCTTTCTCTCAGAGTGCACATGAACATTTATCCATATCAGGGGGGCTTTTCAGCATTTCAATGGCCTAGTGGGTCGCTCTTTTGAGCCCAGAAGGCAATTACTAAAAGTTAAGGTAAGTGGGGAAGGGAACAGAAAACATGATTGTCAGTCCAAACAAGTGAGGTCCAGGGGACAGCTTAAGTTGTGCATGAAGTATAATCTTTTTGCTTTGGCAAGAAAGTGAGGTGACCAGTAATTAGCCATTCAAGTCAGACCCTAAGCAACATGACTAGGATGGAAAGTAGGCGGTTGACGGGCCCACAGTTTCTGGCATTTGTGAGCTTTGTAGGCAGGAACTCATCTTGAGCCCAATAAAATGATTTGATACAGTGAAGTTGTTTGTTGGTTTGTTTTTGAATATGTTGCATTTTTATTTTTTTCTCCCAAAATATTGGCAGAGATAGATTAGTGACCTAGCTAAATGATCCATGACAAGGCCTCAGAAAGACTGAGAAACTGGTGTCATTTTCTTCTGTAGCTTCTTACTCCTGCCTCACCTCCTGCCCACCTTTCCTCCCTCCTTTGCTCAGCCCTTGGGGCACATCCATCCCAAACTGGCAGAGATGGATTCGGAGCAGTTGTCAGGGAGCCCTTTCTGCCAGCAAGGCACTCAACAAATATTCAAAGTAGATGTAATTCTCTGTCTATAAATTCATGTATTCAAGAAACAGGAATTTTTTTAGATTTCCTTACATCAAAATAAATTTGGATTCTGAGTAACCAGCCCACCTCGCTGGCAGGAAATTTAACCCAGCCATGCGTGGGCTGCTCCCATGCCCCACACAACAGGATTCTACAAAAGCCTGGGTCTAACAGAGTTCAGGGCCTTATAAGGGGCAGAGGCTTTGGGGGACTCCTCCAGGATTTTGTCATCTGAGATAGCAATTGTCCCAGTGTATGTGGCCCATTCAGGTCCCACCTCTGCTGCTTCCAGGCCTCATGTGAGATAGGAATCTTTGGTGAAGTAGATGCTCCTGGGCCGAGTGCCCCCCCCACCCCACCCCCCCACCCCCCCACCCCCCACCCCCCGCCCTCCAAGGGCTACAGTTACAGATTGGTACCTGGAACTACTACTCACAGGAGCCACAGGGTCCCTCCAAGCTTAGAAAGGCAGCTTTTTTCTTTCCTCTTCCTTTCAAAAGCAGGCTTTCTCCTTTCTTGCCTTAAGCAAGAAGTAACAAGCCAGACTACCTGTTTGAAATGAAAAGAAAGTAAAAAAATGTATGGAAAACACACACACACACACACACACACACAACTGAATTCACTAGTGTCAGCTTTCCATCTGTGTGTGTGTGTTGGGGGGATGGGTTGTAACATCTAACTGCATATCAGGGAGGATCTCATATACTTAAAATCCTGGTGGTCAGTGCGCTCCCACAGCCAACCTTCCCCGGCTGGCCAACCTCCCACGGTCCCTCTCCCCTGCTGGCCAACCTCTCGTGGTTCCTTCCCCCCGGGCCAGTAGGCCCTGATTGCCCAATCAGGGCTACCCCAGAACCAGGGGTGGGTGGCGGTGGATGCAGCCCCTTTCCCAGGGGGACCAAGAGCTGGTTTCCTCCTCAGGGCTGGCAGCCAACCTCCCATTCCCTGTTGCTCCCCCCAGCTGGCAGGCCCCGTCTGCCCGCTGCAGTGGCGGCATGGCAGAGAAGGAAGGAGGAGGGGGGAGGTGGGGAACTGTGTGGTGGTGAAGTGCCAATGATAGTGGCATCAGCATCTGGCATCTGTTCCTTCTGTGCCCAGCATGGTGACTGTCGTCTCCTCTCCCGGCCTCACCTGGGGCCTTTGGGCCCTGGGCTGGGACAGGGAACTGGAAGTGGGTGGTGGTGGGCACAGCCCCTTTTCCAGGGGGGCTGAGAGCCAGCTCCCTCCTCAGGGTTGGTGGCCAATCTCCTCCCATCCCTCCCCCTGGCCGGCAGGCCCCAATTGGCCCACTGCCCGCCCGCCACGGTGGCGGCACAGAGGCAAGGGAAGGAGAGGGGGGAAATGCGGAACCACTCAGTTGTAGGGTGCCGATGATGGCTGTGTCAGCATCTGGTATCCATTCCTTCCGCGCCCGGCCTGGTGACCGTCGCCTCCTCTCTGGCCTGGCCCTGACTGGCCTGGCCCCAATAGGCCCTGATCACTGGCCAGGCCTAGGGACCCCACTCATGCACAGATTTTGTGCACCAGGCCTCTAGTCTATATATATATGCATGCCTAAGTGACCGTTTGACCACTCGACCGTTCGACCAGTAGCTCTGACATGCACTGACCACCAGAGGACAGATGCTCAATGCACGGGCATGGAAACATGGAACAGACTGATGAATCTCAGAGGAAAGAGGGAAGGGGATCCCTCTCCTGTCCTGTGAGGATCGGGTCAAAACCAGCAGTCCGACATCCCCTGAGGGGTCCCGGATTGCAAGAGGGTGCAGGCCAGGCCAAGGGACCCCACCGGTGCACGAATCCATGCACTAGGCCTCTAGTGTTTCAATAAGTTATCTTACTGAGCAGTTACACTGTGTTTACTGGGATGGAATAGGATGGAATGGGATGGGATGGGATGGGATTTTATGAATCCTTGTATGCCAAAGAGAAAAGCTTGGAGTGGATCTGTGCTATAAGAAATTATTTGGTCTTATCTCTTGCTCCTGGCATGGAGTTCCTAAACCCCTAGAAATTTCCTAAGTGATATGAGTGTCTTTTGAAATTCATATGATCTCTTTTCAGCGCCTGGGAGTTTATGTTAATAAGGTGATTTAGGACTGGGGCCCTTGACAGCCTCAGGGCAGAGCTGGTCACCAGAAAGACCAAATGAGGGCTGGAGATAGAACTCTATAAACTCTTGAAAATGGAGATTTGATGAGTTTCCAGGTTGGTGAATACTTGGAGGTGTTAGGAGGGTGGCACACCTGGAGAGGGCATGAACTGTCCAAGCTCCTTCCCCCCATACCTTGCCCTATGCATCTCCCACATCTGGCTGTTCTTAAGTTGTGATTTTTAAAATATAATGAATAAGTAAATGTTTCCTGAATTCTGTGAGCAAATTATCAAACCAGAGGATGGGGTCATGGGAGCCCTTGGTGAGCTGTTTACTCAAAATCCAATCAGAAGTATAGGTGACAACCTCAACTTGCGATTGGCATCTGAAGTGAGGGTAGCCCTGTGGGACTGAGTCATGAACCTGTGGGATCTGATGCCATCTCCAGCTAGTCAGAATTGAGTTAAATATATAGGATACCCAGTCAGTGTCTGACAAGAATTGGAGAATTATTTAGTGTGGTTTTGAAAAACACCCACACATTTGGTGACCAGAAGTAAAATGTTCTCCTTGCAGTGGGTAAAGGAGAAACAGAAAAGCTTTTTCTCACAGGATGGTAAAGAGAGCCAGGCAGGGCATCATACTCAAGTCCTTCTCTGAAGAGGGGAATGGAGTTTCCTCATCTGTGTCATAATAGTGTTCAGAGATCTCTCTTCAGACATGATCTTTCTTTCTTAGGAGACCAACACATGATACAGCTGCCCTGGCTGCTGCGTTCCTCTTTGCCTTTGGCTGGGGATGGGGGCAGCCCTGAAATCCCAGGAACACCCCCTGGAAAACTGAGAGTCTCAGAAACTCCACCAGCTCTCCACTGCTGGGTTTGTGGCCCACATGTATCAGAATGATTCTCTAGAAGCTAGAAGCTAGTTAACTGACTATTCTATTAACTAGAAGCTTCTATTAACTAGAAGCTAGTTAAACTGACTTTTGAGGAATCCCATCTTCCACAGTGGAAAAGCGTATCTGCCTTTGTGGCCCACTCTATCATACTTCTGGAAGAGTCAACTCTAGAAGGTTCTGTTAGTTGTGCAGACGTGATTGTGTCTTTGGAAGATAGCATGGGTCTCTCCAGAGTGAAAGAGATATTTGAGTGTGAACTTAGAGGCACAGGGAAACCTTTGGATGACAGAGAAGACTTGAAGACGACTTGAATCATGTAACTTTGAGTTTTGAATATGAAATTGAAAGACTTTCGGTGGGGCATGGCCTCACTTTGTCACAAGTTCCACCATTCCTGATTGCGTTACACCTGTCTGGACTCACACCATTTATGGTGACTACCTGGCCTGTTAAAATCTGAGTTCATGGACCCTTGGCCTCCATGTAAAGCCAGCACTGCCTCTGGATTTATCTAAGTCAATCAGAATCCTCCCCATACAGCCCATGTTCTCTTTTGACCATTCAGCCTTCTCTGATTTGTACTCTTTTCTCCCACCCACAACACCAAAATTAATCTCTCTTGTCCCTGTTAGGTTTATTTGTACCTCTCTTAGTGCATAATACAGCCTGCCTCATATTACCATTATATATATATATATATATATATATATATATATATATATATATATATGTGTGTGTGTGTGTGTGTGTGTGTGTGTACCTATTATTCATTAAACCATATCTCTACAGAGACTTGGACAATGCCATATCTTCATAAAGTGCCCAATAATTATTCTCTGACTTAAGTTCAGCTCAGATCAGCTCTATCCACCATGGCGTCCAGAAGAACATAACCATTGTCACAGCCTCCAACACCATTACTGCCTGCCTCCATTGATATACCCATCCAGCCCCCTCAAGAGCTGTTTAAGTGCAGGGAAGAGAACAAGACCAGGGATCACATGATATTTGGTTAAGCAGAGCATCACATGTGAAGACAAAGGTAAAAAATATAATCGACTCTCATTTTTAAAAGAGAAATGGGCTTCCTCCTTGCTGACATTGGATTGGGAGGAGGGAAATGTGAGAATGAGTGTTTACATAAAGAAAACAATTGCTTGCTCCTCCCCTTCCAGTCTCTATGGGCTCTGATGGGCTGCTGGTTAATGTAACAAGGCCAAATCCACTCTCCCAGATGGATGGCTCTACCCCCATCCCAGATCACCTCTCCAGCTATGAAAAGGGAAGAAGGATATTACCACCATGAATGAAGGTAGTGTGTAGAATGAGTAGATCATAGCAAAACCACAAACAATGCTATGCTACACTCATTTAAATAAAGAAAGCTGAGCCCTGGTCCTGTTGGCTCTTTTGGTTGGAGCATCATACTGTAGAGCAGTGGTTCTCAACCTTCCTAATGCCGTGACCCTTTAATACAGTTCCTCATGTTGTGGTGACCCCCAACCATGAAATTATTTTCGTTGCTACTTCATAACTGTAATTTTGCTACTGTTATGAATCGTAATATAAATATCTGATATGCAGGATGTATTTTCATTGTTACAAATTGAACATAATTAAAGCATAGTGATTAATCACAAAAACAATATGTAATTATATATGTGTTTTCCGATGGTCTTAGGCGACCCCTGTGAAAGGGTCGTTCGACCCCCAAAGGGGTCGTGACCCACACGTTGAGAACCACTGCCGTAGAGCAAAAAAGAAAAAAGAAAGAAAGGTTGCTGATTCCATTCCCAGTCAGGGCACATACCTAGGTTTCAGGGTCAGGGCACAAATGGGAGGCAACCAATGGATATTTCTCTCTCTCAAATCAGTGAACATACCTTGACTTGAGGATAAAAAAATTAAATGAATGAATGAATGAATGAATGAATAAATAAATAAATAAATAAATAAATAAATAAATAAATAAATAAATAGAAAGCTGACATTTTCTTAGGCTAGAAACAAGTCACATTAATGTCTAATTGCAATAAGGACCATATCACTTTGACTTTTTGTTCAGTTCAAATTTTTGTTACCCCCATATTAAAAACCATACACTACTCTGCATTTTTGTAAATATTTTAATTGGTGCATTTTAGTCTGGATGTGTATACATTCTGTTGCCTCCCATCTGGGTGTAATTTTCCATACTCTCCCCTGATGATCTGCATTTTCTCCTTCAAGTCCCTCCTCTAAACCCACTTCTGTGGATCTTGCCTTCACATTATGCCATTAAAAGCTCCAGCTGGAAGGAAGTGCCTCTGAATGGAGTCCAAGAGAAGAAACAAAGAAGATGGAAACCAGATGCCACTTAAGTCATCCCCGTGTGAGTCATCATTTTCTCCTGGAAAGTGTCTATCTCAATGCTGTGCATCTCTTCAGTGTGAAGCCTACTACACAGAAACCCTCCCTCGTGCTGTGTGTTAGCCAACCTTAGGAGACCTGTATATTTCAAATACTCTTGGCATACAGTAAATGTATACATTACATTGTGCCAGCAATAACAGATAAATATTTATTAGTTAGGTTTTAAATCCAACATAAGACAGTCATTTCTTTCATGGGTCATTTACGCCCTCATATTACAGGCCCCTTGCTACCATTCCTCACCAACTACTTTTAGGATTTGAAGTGAATGTTTTAGTTTAACAAATGCTTATTGTTTAGAATTGTTCAGGTTAAAAACAAATAACAACAAAAACAACAAAACCCCCCTTTAACCTGCAGAAGTTAGAAGCAGTTGATTTTCATGTATACCTTCTTTCTTTAAATGCCAGCTTAGTATGATTTCTGTGTAACGGATCATATCATACCCAAAGTTGAAATTTGAAGCATTTACTCATTCAGGTAGTAAACAAACAAATAAAAAACCTAGTAAATGTTTTGTTTTGTTTTTAAAGAGAGGAAGACCTTTGTTCTCCCAGACTGACTTTGAGAAACAACTTTCAAAACTCTTCTAGAATAGTATTCAATTAATCCAGTAGAAAAAATGTAATTAGCATTCAATTTTGTTTAAAATTTATATATGTGTGTGTGTGTATATATATATTACATATATATAAAGTGTATATAATATTATATATGTATATGTTTGTGTGTTCAAGACTGAGCACATGTATTTATCTACACCTCCTTTCAAATTTTTGCTGAACTGCAAGTAAAGGGAATAAATTGGTAAGCAAACTGAAGATAAAAAGAAGACTGTCAGCAGAGATTTTGATAATTTTCTGGAAGATGGACAGGAAGTGAATAGTGTTGATGGATGAAGCAGAGCAGAGGAAGCAACATCCCAGATATACTCAGGAGAAGGCCATAAAAGGGTGAAAATGCTCCTTTCAAGAAAGCCTTGGGGAATCTCCACACTGGGCATTTAACACATTCAGATCTCAGGCCTGGAAGAGGAGCCAATTGTCCAGAGAATAACTATACCATTTGGTCTTCCTCATTCTTCTCCACCTTTCCCAGTCATGCAGATGAGCCAGCAAGAGAAGATTCAGAAACCTTCATCCCATCCTTGAGATCTGCTCTATTAAGAAAATAAGATTGCTTCCTAGGCTGAACTAACTCTCTTTGTGTGGGATTTGGTATTCTACAGTGAAGCCTTCTGTTGTTGGTGTTTTGAGAGGGAAATGACACCATTGGCATGATTCCCTATGCTAGCACCCTGAAAGGAAGCTTGTCAGTTGACATGTCCCACCCATGCACACAGCCAGTCCCCACCTTCAGAGAGATATGCCGACAGGGGCAACATACCTATCCATTGGCAGAGAACTGTACCACCCACACCCAGTCTCTAGAAGTTACCTAGTTCTCCCTTCATAAATATTAAAAAGCAACTTAAATGATCAAATTGACATAAGTGGGAAATGTGGAGTGAAAGAGAATTCTTGTCCATTTGATGTCAAGGGATACTGTCTAAAACCAAAGACTCAAGAAATAGAAGTTTAGGTATATTGTTTAAAGTTCTAATCATCATCATGGTTTGCCATCTCATAACCATTTCCAGTTCATGTGGCCAGTACAACTCTGATCTTGGTTTGGAGTAACCATTTCTCGTCCTCTCTCAGTCCACATGCTTTGGGTGAATCTGAATGCCAGCTCTGCCCCCAGGATAGAAATGGGACCTAGATTAAGGCCAAAGTGGGTACTCCAGGCCCTTTGCCACAATCACTGGTTTTGAAATGAGCAAGTCAAGCTCATCTGCTTAGAAATAGTCTCTCCCTCCTTCTGCTGAGCTACCATAGCCCAGAGTTGTGAGTGGTACAAAACTTAGATCAGCAGAACCACCCAGTCAAGCCCAACCTAGATCAGCTGACCTTAGCCAACTCACAGATACATACGTTAACTAAAAGCTTGCATTGTATATCACTGCACACGACTGAGGTCGTGTGTTTAACCCAGCATTATCATGGCCACAGTTAGGTAATACAACAATACAGATGCATGCATCCTTTTCTGCTGGACTGGAATCTAAGAGGATACAAAGCTATAGCTCCTGTGTCTGTGGCCAGCACATAGAATTTAAGGATGAAGCCTATTTATAGACTATGCTGAAATCAAGTCCTGCTCATATTGTTTGAGCTCTGAATTTAGCCTTCCTAACTAATGTCAGTTCTGCTTATAGTTTTCTTATTTTCATGAGCCAATAAATTATCTTTTTATTGTTCAAATCTTAACTGATACCAGTGGAGGAACTAAAATAATTAACAAAAATTAGGAGGAAAAAAGGTCGTGGGGGAAGAGCACACAAACTAAGTCTTTGTCTTGCATAGTCAATCCAAGATTCAAGAAAGTAAATCAAGAATATAAATGTAAGCAGATTTTTTTTGGACTTAGGAGAGATGAAGATGAGAAAGAAATGAAAAGAGAAATAAACAAAATTAGTTACCTGTGGTTACTGGATAACCACAAAATGGTGCCCATTTTTAAATTTTATATAGATCTGTGCTGTCCAATGCACAGCCACTAGCTACGGGTGGCTATTCAAATTTAAATTAATTAAAAGTAAATATATTTAAAATTCAGTTCCTCGCTCGGCCAGCGTGGCTCAGTGGTTGAGCATCGACCTATGAACCAGAAGGTCATGGTTCGGTTCCTGGTCAGGGCACATACCTGGATTGCATGCTTGATCCCCGGTGGGGGATATGCAGGAGGCAGCCAATCAATGATTCTCTCTCATCATTGATGTTTCTATCTCTCACTCCCTCTCCCTTCTTCTCTGAAATAAATAAAAATATACTTTAAAAAATAAAAATAAAATTCAGTTCCTCATCCACAGTAGTGGCATTTTTAGTGTTCCTTAGCTACATGTGGTTAGTGCATATGCAGAATATTTCCATCATTGCAGAAAGTTCAATTGGACAATACTTCAGTAGAAGTGTCGAGTCACTGTGTAAAGCCAATCAAATAACAGACATTTAAATATATCACTCAAAACTATCAGAGAGGTTTAAGGGTACAGGTCCCGGAAAAAAATTGCTTGGGTTCAAATACCAGCTCTGATACTTACAAATTATAGAACCCTTGGCAAGGCATTGATCTTTTTATGCTTTAACTCTCTTACCTGCAAATGGCAAAATACACAAGCCTTCTCTCACAGCATTGTTGTGAGAATTAAATAAGCTAATATACATAAATTATTATATATTTTGTGCTTCTAAGAGTGCCTAGCATTTGGTAAGCATTTAATAATTTATTATATTTTATTGTTTATCCTCTGTAAGTTAGATTTTGTTTTACTGTATGAATCTATTTTAAATAAACTATATGTATATGTGAGATATATCTATATGTAATATTTAATATTTTACATGTGACATGTATGTACACACACATAGCTTCGGTTCATGGGATATAAATGTTTTCATTTTCTTCCTTATACATTTCTAAATTTTCCAAAATTTTACACCAATCATGTATTATCTTTCTCATCAGATGAAACAAAGTTTTTCTTTTGAAAGACACCAACATATTTTGAGATGAGTAACGTGCTGCATCTGGATTGTTTGCTTTTGCTGATTCGGTCTACAGGGGCCCATTATATAATCTTCCTCATTAGTCAGCTGGGGCTCCGTGACCTCTTTCATGGGCTATTACAAAATCCTCCTGGCTGGTCCCTCCCTGTCCAGCTCTGCTCCAGTCTCCACAGTGCTGTCAGAGTGATCCTTCCACAGCACAACCCTATGGCACTCTCCTGCTTAAAAGCTGCCAGTCTTTCCCCATCCTTTACACATTAAGTGCCCAGTCCAAGGCATGGCCCACCAAAGCCCATGCATTCTCATCTTGCCTGCCTTTCCCTTCGGTGATGGTAGGAATCTAGGAAAGCAGACAAGATAAGATTACAGAGACTTTGGTGGGGCATGCGAGTCGCTACCCATAGGTCTTCTACACCTTTCCATCTAGGGAAGTCCCATTCACTCTGCATGACCACGTAACTAACACCTGCCTTCCGTGAAGGTTTTCTAGTCGCCCAAAGTAGAGCTCAGAACTCCCGCTCCAGCTGGCACCTCTGACTCAGAGCCTGTTCTACTGAACAGCAATCACTTGTTTACATTCTTGACTCACCCTCAATTATATTCTCCTTGAGGGTGTGGCACCTTTGCCTTCCTGTGTCCTACCCAGGAAGTGACCTTAAATAGTGCTCAATAAATAGTTGTTGCAAAGATTTAGGCGTAAATTATTTTAAAATAAATTTGATTGACTTACTAAAACAATAAGAGTTCATGGTAGAAAAATTAGAAAGTTCAGATAAATTGAGAGCAGAAAATGTAAAGCACACATAACCCTATCTTGATATACATCCATAGGCTACTTCAGAGGTTCTCAAACTTTCTCAGTTCATGGCACCCTTAATAGTTCAGTAATCTTTTCTGGTACTTTAAACCAATATAAATTAATATTTTGGTTAGGTCCAAACAACCTATTAGTAGTAGTTCACAGTGTCCACAGGTGTCACTGTGTTTTTCTTAAGATTTTTAAATATTCTGGGGGGAGTGGGGGAGAGGGACTGTCAATTCACTGCAGTGCCCAAGGGTACCTTGGCACAAACTTTGAGAACCATTGGTCTAAACTATTAAAAAGGATCTTTTGAAAGAAAATATATTGTTATACTATATAAACTGTTTTGTTAACTTGTTATTTCTAGTTAATAAGTAAGAAACAAATTTCCTTCTTGGTCATTGTTTATCTAATAATATCTAATATTTGATGTGTACCTAATATATTCCTTATGAGGAAGGTATAATACTACATCATCATCTTCATGAAGAAACTGAGGCAGTGAGAATTTTAAAAACTTGCCCAATGTTCCACAATTAGTAAGTGGCATAACCAGGCTGTAAACCCAAGAAATCGGGTTCTAGAATCCCTTACTCTAACTACCTCATTCTAATGCCTTTTAATAGTCACAGTATCACTTCAGTGGGGGAATCAAGACATAATGTTAGACTAGAATAACACCATTATAAAGATATATTATCATTTATTTGACCAAATCCCAAATATTAAGACATTTAAATTATTTCTAATTTATCACTGTTCTCAAGAACCTTGAAATTAACATTTTGTAACTAAATCAATCCCTATGCTGGTATGTCTATTTACTTGGGGAAAATTTTCTAGAAGTAGAATTACTTTGCCAAAGGGTAAGACATGTAAACGCCAAGGTTGCTGGTACATATTATCAAGTTATTCTACCTGAAAAGTTGGGTAAATTTCCATTCTACTTTGTTTTCGCTCATCCTTATTGAGTATTTTCATTACTTTTTAAAAATTATTACCAATAAATCGAGAGGAAAAAGTGGTAGCTTGCCACGTTAATTTGCACTGCCTGATCTTTAGTTGAGCATTTTTATCTTAATAACCAAACTTTATTTTTTACTTAATAGAAAAGAGGCAAAGCCTCAGAAGCAAGATGGAGGCTGGAACATGGTTGGGAAACCCCTTGCTGGACCAGTCTTCGTTCCATTCACATTCAACTCAAGCTCCTCCACAACCTGTGTCCCGTGTTGCTTTTGTCAACGAGAAGGGATGCTCATTGTAACACGATTGGCATGATTTCTGCATCCTAGGCTTCCTAAGACAGGAAAAATATGCTCTCCTTTTAGAAACATATCCACAACAAAGAATGGATTTATGGAAGAGTGGAGAGAATAATAGACAATGATTCAGGGGATTTGGGGCCCAGTCCTGCTGTAACCATCAGAGAATCATTTAATATCTCTTAGTTTCAACTTGTTTACTAAAATGACCAGTGCTTCTCAGACTTTTCACATAAATAGTCCAAAGACACAAAGCACGAAAATAAATTCCTAGGGTTAGTACCTGGGATGTATTGACCTAAAGAGACCCATTGCAGGTATGCAGTTTTTCTCTTCTTTAAAATTTAGCCCAAAATTGCCTTCTTCTCCATAAGATGTTGGTGTTTTTAATAGATAAAAATGTTTTATTTGTTTGTTCTTTTTGTTGTTTTTTTCTCAAATAGAATTGGTGCTCTGAGAGATGCACCATACTTTAATATGTAGCTTCAAGGACCCCAACACACTGCCCTGTACTTCAGTTTGGGAAACAAGGAATCCTCTGTAAGATCCCTTCTATCTTGGTCAGTGTAAGAGAGAATAAGACCTGTTCTCCAATTACCCATAAACTGTGAGATCATTATTCTGGTGGTGATTCATTTCCCTACAGGGATCAACAGTTTTTCTTCCCATCAAGTTTCTTGGTCCCTGATACAGAAATGACCCTTCCAGTCACTCTGGACTACACCTGGCCACCATTGATTAGGCTGACAATTTAAGTCCACATGTTAAAATCACTAATAATAACGATACTATTCCCACCTTCACCCTGAAAGCAACACCTAAATTTCTCAAATCACTCACTTCCTTCCACTCTTTAATGCAGTAATGGAGAAGCACTGTTCTTGGCTTAGAAAGGTCTAAGTTGGCATCTTAGATCTTGGGCAAATCACAACTTCCCTTCAATTCAGTTTCTGCATCAGCAAAATAGAAACAATAATGGCGCTTATCCTGCCTCCCTTACAGGTGTGTGATGAGAAACATAAACACATGTTGGGGCTAGAGGTAGGTATTATTTTTATTATTGAATATCTATCTTTAATCCGGAATGAAGAAAAAATTACTTATCCTGATACTCCTTCCGTTTGGAATGTGGGTCGCTGGGAGCTGTGTTGCAGCTTCGAGAAGGCCGAACCCTCAGCTGGATGCCGCTGCGGACCTGCCCCTACATGTTCTCAACAGACACAGGTGAAACCTTTTGGAAACAATAAGGGGCATTGTTGAGCTGGGTGTGGCAAGAAGGGGAATGTCGGCAACTGCCAATGAACCTTAGCCAAGCCCCCATGTGGCAAGAAAAGCTTTCCCCTATGATTCCATTTTCTGATCAAGAAGTAACACTGAACTGTAAGATTGAAAACCCCTGAGGCATCTAAGGATCAAAGCTCTCCAGGGGCTGGGGGTAAGTGCCTCAGCAGGACACACAGGGAATGAAGGCTGGACCATCTGCACCAGTTGCCATTTTTTTGCTGCCACCAGTCCTCCCCTTGTCCTCCACTGAGCAAGTCGTACCAGGGAGGAGTAGGAGCCAAGCTTCTTCCCACTGCCAAGCAGTGAGGACCCTGGAGGCTAAATTAGACAAGCTATTAACTAGCAGCTCAAATTGAGCAACTTCAGTGAGGAGACAAGCACAGACGGAGACCACAAGCAAAACAAGGACAAAAATCGCTGTAAGTTGGAAAACATAGCTGCCACAGCAGAGGAAGAAGGAACGTGAAGACCCAAATCAGAATAAGAAGGAAATAAAGGGATAATAGGAAAAAGAAGTGGCACAAACCCTCCATGTCTCACATGCATAGGGACACACCCAGTGTAGCTTTCCCCAGTCTGCAGCCATTGTTTTCTGTATTGAAGCTCCATTTGGAACAAGGGTAGAGTTTATAGGTTAACCTCTAGGCACCAAAAAGCTATCCTCAGCTGATAAAATCAATGAGCAAATGCAGAAATTTGCTGAGTTCACCCCTCTTGTTCCCCAAACAATGGTTTATTTAAAAAAAAAAAGACTCTTGCCTTGATAATATGTAATGAATGGAGAAAAATGAACTTTATGTCATGGGAGTATTTGTAATTCCTAAGGTAAAACAAGTCTCAGATATTAATTTCATTTACCAAGAACAATATCCAGGAACTGTTAATGTAAGCATAAGTCATATATTTTTACATGATTCTTTCCACATTGATTTTTACTACCTTTGGTTTATGCATGTGCCGTGTCAGCGGGTCTACTAGTGTTTCCTTTGTTTCTTTGCCTGGGGTGGGGTGTGTTGGGTTGTTTTGTTCCTTGGTTTTTCCTTCTTCTGCCTTCATTTAGAGAGGCATAAAGCAGCAGAACAGAATAGTGGTGAGCGCACAGCTTCTGGAGTCAAATATCTAACTCTACTCCCAAGGCATAATTTGCTGGGCCCAGTATAAAATGAAAATGTAGGGCCCCTTGTGCAAAAATTATTAAGTCTATAAAAACAGTGACCTCAGACCATTAAACCAAAACAGAGCTCTTCTGATCACAGGGCCTTGTGTGACTAATGGCCCAGGTCACATGTACATGAAACTGTCCCTGCTGTCCCATGCTCACTGTGTGATATGGAAAAGTCACCCTCACAAGCTTCAGCCTTCTTATCTTTAAATGAGGGACAATCATAGTACTTATCTCACAGAGCTGTGGAATAACTAAATCACACGATATTTATAAATTGCTCAACATGGTGCCTGGAACATAGCAAGTGCTTAAACGTTATAACTTATTGCTGTCACCAATTACCTGCTTATATCATGATGTTCTTAAGAACCTCAATTTAAACAACAATGACATACCACTGCACACCTATTAGAATGGCCAAAATCCAGAACACTGACAGCACCAAATGCTGACAAGGATGTGGAGCAACAGGAATTCTCATTCATGGCTGGTGGCAAAGCAGAGTGGTACAGCCACTTGGGAACACAGTTTGGTGATTTCTTGTAAAACTAAACATACCTTTACCATATGATTCAGCAGAGCCAGCTAGTGCAACTCCTTACCCAAAGAAATTGAAAACTAATCTCTACATAAAAATCTGCACACAGATGTTTATAGAGCTTTATTCATAGTTGCCAAAATTTGGAAACAACCAAGATGTCCTTCAATAGGTGAATGGGTAAATAAACGGTGGTACATCCAGACAATGGAATATTATTCACCACTAAAAAGAAATAAGTTCTGAAGACGTGAAAAGACATTAAAGAATCTTAAATGTGTGTTACTAAGTGGGAAAAAACAACGACCTGAAAAGGATAATACTGTGTGATTCCAGAAAAAGGCAAAACGATGGGAATAGTAAAAAGATCAGTGGTTGTAGGTGGAGAGAGGGACGAATAGGTGGAGTACACAGGATTTTTAGGGCAGTAAAAATAGTCTGATGATACCATAATGATGCATGCATGTCATTATATATTTGTCCAAACCCATACGATGTATAATAGCGAGAGTGAACCATTTGGGTGATTATAATGTGTCAATATAGGTGCATCGTTGGAGGAAATATACCACTCTGGTGGGGGATGTTGATAATGGGTATAACTATGCAAGTGAGAAACAGGAAGTATATATGAAATCTCTGTACCTTCATCTCAGTTTACTGTAAAACTAAAACTGTTCTAAAAAAAAAAATAAAGTCGTGTGTGTGCGCGTGTGTGTGTGTGTGTGTGTGTGTGTGTGTGTGTGTTTAAAGAACCTCAGTAGCCAAACAAAATTTGAAATTGGGGCAATAATTAGGTAATGCAGATAATCACCATTATCCTCCTTTCTCTGCTTTTCTTTATCTGAACAAGAAAGCTTTAACATAAATTACCCAAATAGTTACTTTTATTATTCCCATCCACTGTGTCAATGAGTAGATCTGATCAGATCAAATTTAATATGAAGTCTTAAATATATAAAGGTCAGAAGTTCTATATATAGTGAATCAGAATAATATGCCAAAGAGTTGAGAAGCTAGAAGATCTGGAGAATGAAGAACTAGTTTTAATAACTGCAAAGGAAGAAGATGCTAATGACAATTTTGGGATGGCTGCCATTTACTGACACTCTCAACGGGCCTCATAAATGGAAGTCTATATAAAAATTTTGTCCTTTCAAAGATATGTTGGAAGTTAAGAAAGAAAGGTTTTAAACTAAAATTTTATATTATAAAATAATCCAATGATACAGGAAATAAAGAGTATAATGAAATAAGCATTAATAACATGCCCACCTCATAGCTTTACCAAATCTTAACATCTTTACATATTTGCTTCAGATTTTAAGTCTTTTATCATAAAATATAAAACACAAAAACAGAAACCCCACAAAACAAGTGCATAGCTTAATATAAGGTTAACAGACCTGCGACCGTCATGCAGGTCAAGAAACCATGGACACCTACGCTGGGAGCCTCCGCTTCCATTCACAAGCCTTTCCCTTTCCTCCAAGGAACCACCATTCTGACTTTTTAAAAATAACCAAAGAGGAAATTTTTTTTTAAATATATTTTATTGATTTTTTACAGAGAGGAAGGGAGAGAGATAGAGAGCTAGAAACATCGATGGGAGAGAAACATCGATCAGCCACCTCCTGCACATCTCCCACCAGGGATGTGCCCGCAACCGAGGCACATGCCCTTGACCGGAATCGAACCCGGGACCCTTCAGTCTGCAGGCCGACTCTCTATCCACTGAGCCAAACCGGTTTCGGCGGAAGAGGAAATTTTTATTTTGGTTTGAGACAATGAGAGACAAAGGCAATCAATGATGACCATAGGATACCAAAATATCACAACTGATAAACAGCATCATATGTAAGAACAAAAAAAAAGAAAAAGAAATTTCTCTTGGGCAATAAAACACTTCCTCTACTCCCCCTCGGATGATTGAGAGTCTTGCTCTCTTCTCCTTTCTCTCACACATGGACTCAACATTTTCCAGATTGGACTCATTTTGGCATTTTGCAACCTATTCCACCTCTAACATTGTAAACACACTGCCGCTGTTTCTGTAATTATTTAGCTCAGGCCACAAAACCTGGACAATGCTCAAAGTTACAGAGAATAATTAGCAAGTCTACTAGAGTCCTGCCTCTATTATCTGTAACTACACTTTTAATATCAAGGTTCTCTTGTGTCATGTTTTTGTTGTTGTTTTTTAAATTTGTTAAACATTCATCTTTAAAGTTGCTAGTGCCTGTGTAAAACTGTCTCTTGCCCTGGCCAGTGTGGTTCAGTTGGTTGAGCATCGTCCCATGCACTGAGAGGTCACTGGTTTGATTCCTGGTCAGGGAACCAATCAATGTTTCCCTTGCATTGAAGTTTCTCCCCCTCCCCCTCCCCCTCCCCCTCCCCCTCCCCCTCCCCCTCCCCCTCCCCCTCCCCTCCCCCTCCCCTCCCCCTCCCCCTTCCCCTCCCCTCCCCCTCCCCCTTCCCCTCCCCTCCCCCTCCCCCTCCCCCTCTCCCTCTCCCTCTCCCTCTCCCTCTCCCTCTCCCTTCTTCTACCTTAAATCAATAAAAACATTTTTTAATTGTCTCTTAGTCCTACATATGCCGAGTCCACAGCTAGAACCTAGGTGAGGCCAATGCACTCATTCACTGGCTTTGGTCTCTCAGATTTGTAAGAAACCTTAGACTTCCTTAAACTCTCCTGTTGTTCCTAATACCTGCAATAGACAAATAATACCTTACTTCAAATTAAAGAGGACCATTTATATATTAGACAGGATGAGATGCAAGTAAAAGAAAATACTCAAAATAGTTTGGGGATACATATGAGAATTCATGGGCTCATGTAAATAAACTTCCAAAAAAAAAAAAAAAAAGGACAGAAATGACTACAATACTTTCAAAATGATTTTTAGCTCTTAGCTATACCTCCACATTGGTATTCTTATCCCCAGAGCACTTTCAGAATCCATAGCTGAGTCAGACTGCCCCGCTAAAAATAAGTCCTGAGCGTATATGTTTGTCAAAACTGCAAATGTACCATTAAGATATGTAAGATATGTGCGTTTCATTTTATAAGATTTTTTTATATCCAAAGGAAAACCCACTGTAAATAAATATTGAACCCTACTTTCAGAGACATGTAGTGATGTCTGCAGTCTACTTTGAAATGCACCAAAAACAATTTGAATTAATAACTGACTAAAGGGATGGGTAGATAGGTATATGATAAATATGTAGTAAAACGTTAATGGTTAATGGTAGAGTTTAGGCAGTGGGTGTTCTGATAAAATTCTTTTAGCTTTGTTGTATGTTCAAGAATTTTCAAGAGGAATAAATCCAAAGGAAGGACTCTGGTTAGACCTGCTTGGGTCCCCTCCCAGCCCTCCTCCAAAGTGAGGTGCGAGGCACTGACTGCTCACTTGAGGTTAATCGCCATCCACTGTGGCCAGCAAGGCACTGTCACACAGCTTCTGTCCAGGACACATGATAAAGCAGGGAGTGGAAAGATGAGAACTTGCAAAGAAATGTCATTCTTCCAAAGAAAGGGGTGTGCCTCAGACATGGCTCCCAGCGCACATCGCCAGGGAGGCAGCCAACCCAGTCTGAGCCCCAGGCAGTCTTCAGCACAACCAGGCAGATGATAGGTTGTAATTGCGTTCTTGCACTATGACTCTATGTCTCCTTGCCATTCACAACCAAAACGAGTAATATAAGACCTAACTTTCCATAGCTGGTGACTTTAAAATACATAGCCACCAGGAATGGGAAAGATTAACAAAATATGCCAAAGAGTATAAATGACCAGTATAAAGACATGCTTATCAAAGGAAATTAAACAATAAATTGCTAAATTATTAAAAGGCCTAAATCTCTCTCTCTCTCTCTCTCTCTCTCTCTCTCTCTCTCTCTCTCTCTCTCTCTCTCTCTCCCCCTCTCTCCCTCTCTCCCTCTCTCCCTCCCTCTCACACTGTCCAATTTTTGGCAATTGCATTTTATCAGGAATTTCAATGCTCAGCATTAGGAGGTAATACACCCTTGCCTAGAAAATTCAAAACACATTCACATAGTTCTTAATTGACAGGAACATGAGGTCAGGTTAGCTAAATGAAGCCGTGTGTCCTCAATTTGGCTGAGAATGGACACATGTAAGCCAAGGCCATCTCGGCATTTTTGTCTTTTGCATTTGATTTAGGAGCATCCTCGATGCTCTTCTGCCTTCACTAGCACCTCCCACACATCCGACCCAGTAAGCTGGGCTGCTTGTGTCAGTCCCAGATCCAGCCAGGCCTTCCACCCAGGCTGGTGCTGAAGCCCAGAACTACACAAAATGACCAGCAGCTAGGGAGTCTGTTGCACTGGGACTTTATAGCTATTAATATCTGCAAGATCTACAGCAGTAGTTCTCAAATTTTGTGATTTTTAAAACCCCTGGGAGCTCCATATCTGAAAACTGTTGCATATTTTCTCCTGTTGAGTCCTCCAAAATTATAAGTATAAATTTAAGTAGGAATAATAACACTAGCTAGCACCTACATAGAACTTATTATACATTAGGCACCAATATACTCCCTTTACATAGAGTGCTCATTTGAGCTCCCCAACAACCCAATGATGTGGTTTCTATTACTATTTCCACTCTACAGATTAAAATAAATTGAGGCATACAGAAGTTAAGCAACTTGCCCAAAGTCACATGGCTAGGAAGTGACAGAACTATAATTCAAACACAGAGACATGCTTTTAACTACTTTGCTATGAGATCAAAGAAATCAAATAAATTGAAAAGGTAAGTGTCTTGCTCAGGCTCACACAGGAGCAGAGACTGGAAACCTGAATTTGTCACTCAAAATTCTGGGTCCCTTTCTGGTACGGTGCAAATACAACCATGGGAGTTCAGGGTAACTGCTCATACAGAAGGGGCAGAGGATAGAGCCACTCCAGAATGTAGTGACCTGGGTTTTCCAATTTCACACTGACAGAATTTGGCTAAAGGTCACACACTGTGTCTATGTAAGTGGGAGCTGTTCAATTGGGCCAAATCTGCTCAGCCCCAATCTATAAAGGCCTCTGGAGGTGGGGACTCCAGGTCCCGGGTACCTAGGACTGCAGTAAATGGAAGGTGTTGGATCTCTTTGTCCCATCCCAATTGTTTACACACAGAAATTGTATTACAAACCCCAGGTACCCATCACTCAACCTGCACAATTATCATTCTTGCTTCATGGATCTTTTTAAAAGTAGAGAATGTAGGTCACCCCCACCACCTCCCACCAAGAGAGGCTCATTAATAGGTGGGTTTTACAATGTGTATATCTTTCAAAGCTCTTGAGGTGACTCTGAAGAGCTGTCAGGTTGGGATTGCCAAATTCTGGTCCTACACCTGCTTGAAGGAGGTAAGAAGGCTTCCCTGGTGCTGGTGGTACGGTCCTCCATGACTTACAAAGGTTTATTTGCAGGACCTGGGCAGGAAAGAATTCTCTTGCCAGATGATTGAAATTAAGATGCTGTAATAACAGGATGGAGGGGAGGGCAGGGTTCAGGAAAAGTGAGGAAGGTTGAGGCACCCAGAGAGTAGCAAGGATAGGCGGCCATTGCCAGCCTTAGGGTACAGGGCCCAGGGGAGGTTCTGGAGCCTAGAAAGAGCTGGAACCCTAGATTCAGGGCTGCTTGGCAGCAGCTGTAATTTAGAGTAATTGGGCACAGCTCCTCTAGAAACAGGTTGCAGAAGCACAGGGCTTGGAAGATATACACCGAACTCTCTCTTCCCTGGGCCTCTCCTAGGCCAAGCTCCACCTGCAGGGTCAGCTTCCTGGGGCCCAGACCAGGGCAGAGAAAGGCAGAGGACACAGAACAAGGAGGAAACTGCGAGCAGAAGATAATCAGCCAGGGGAACGAGTCAATCCTTCTGAATTCTGAGGTAAGAGGAATGGTCCAGTCTTCCTGAAATTGGTCGGATGCTTTTCAGCTCTAGTAGAAGCCAAGTGTAAGAGCAGAGGGGTGCCTGATCCTTGGTAGTATCAGCCACAAACCTTGTTCTGGGGGGCACTGAGTGGACTTTGGTGTAACAGCCGGGCCCCAGATTCAGGTGCCTCTTTTCTCAAAGTCAAGCTGGGAGCAAAGTGGGGAGCAAAAGTTCAAGGAGTGTAATCACTGCCATTTAAGTTGTCATAGTGGAGAAACCTGTCTTAATTTTTTGTAAGTTAACATTATTTACTGGTCAGAGAACATTAGTTCTCAGTGATACACAGCTAGAGGCGAATGCTTTCTGGTTACCATTTATACTCTCAATTTACCAATGGAAAGGAGAATGTAGGGGTTCCTATCACAGAATTTTTATGAAGCCCATTTTCCCCTTGAAATCTTGAACTCTATCATTTGCAAGTTATTTAAAAGCCGGCATTTCCATTTTCAAAGCTACAATCACATTTATTTTTCTGGTTAAAGAGCAGGAGAAGAACAACTCTCCAGGTTGAAGTTAATCTTTTCAACTCCTCTCCCTAAGGCAGCGGTTCTCAACCTTGGCTGCACATTAGAATCATCTGAGAATCTTTTTAAAATCCTGATTTCTGGGCCTCATCCTCCAGAAATTCTGTTTCTTTGTTACTAATGTTGTGGCCCCACCCCATTACAAAGAAACAGAATTTCCGGAGGATGAGGCCCAGAAATCAGGATTTTAAAAAGATTCCCAGGTGATTCTAATGTGCAGCCAAGGTTGAGAATCACTGCCCTAAGGGATATATTCTACGAAGCTTACACCTCTAGACTTGGGAAACATGTCAAGCAATGTAACTCCACAGATTTAGGCAACTGTGTTAGCACCTGAGCATCCAAACACAGGCAGAAGAGCCCAGGAAGAAAGGTGAAATTTTGAGCAATCGTCTTTGAAAGGGTCATTGACCAACTGGAGCATGTCCAAAGGAATGGGGTGACCAGATGACAATGGGCTTTGAGGGGATCTGTTGTCTTCAAATTTCTAAAGGAATGAAATGGCTAATTATATGGTTTCAATGGGCAGCACATGAGCCTGCCATTATAAGAAAACCAATTTTACCTCATAAGAAAGAAGTTGATAATTGTCTGATTGATACACTAGTCCAGTGCCTAGCCCAGAGTTTGCCATATAAAAGACACCCAATTGCCCTGGCCGGTGTGGCTCAGCTGGTTGAGTATTATCCTATGCACCAGGAGGTTGGTTGCCAGTTAGATTTCCAGTGAGGGTACATGTCCAGGTTTCAGGCTCAATCCCCAGTAGGGGGCATGCAGGAGGCAGCCCACTGATGTTCCTCACATCCATGTTTCTCTCTTTCTTCCACTCCCTTGTTCACTCTCAAAAATCAATAAAATAAATCAATTTTTAAAAAATAAATAAAAGGCACCCAATAATGTTTGTTAAGTAAATGGTAATCTGTGGTACTGGTCAGTGGTGAAACTTGCCGCTGTCAATCTAGAAAGCTATCCGTCACTGTTAAAAGTCTGCATGAGCACTTGTAGGGAATGCTGTAGAGAGTATTCCTACATCAGATAGAAAATTGTATCAATTCAATTTCTGGAATTGTTCCGTTCTAACGCCAATGCTGCTGAGTTAGACTAGGACTTGGTTGCAAGTGGAGGATTAAGAAAGTTATCAGGGCAAGTCTGCCCTCATTCTGGGGACAATTAGAAGTAGAATGTAAATCACATAAATCCCTCCAATGTGTGGAATAAAGGTGGCCTCTGCAAACAGAGAAATAAAAATCTGATGTGACTCAAAAATAAGAACACATAGAATCCAATTTTATGTACATTACACCTCACCAAAGAAAATGTAATGTATGTATGGCAAGAAAGCATATAAAAAGTTGCTCCACATCATATGTCAGCAAGGAATGGAAAATAAAACAATAGCAAGATGCCACTTTATACCTACTAGAATGGCCAAAACCCAGGACACTGACAACACCAAATGCTGACAAGAATGTGGACTAACAGGAACTCTCGTTCACTGGTGGTGGAAATGCAGAGTGGTACAGCACTTTGGATTACAATTTGGTAGTTTCATTACACAATTAAACATATCTTTATGATATAATCCAGCAGATTCAGCCATTGCACCTCTGGTATTTAAACAAGGGAGTTAGAACTGTGTCCATACAAAAACTGGCACACAGATGTTTATACTAGCTTTATTCATAGTTGCCAAAACTTAGAAGCAACCAAAAAAAGAAAAGAAAAAAAATAGAAACAACTAAGATTTCCTTCAATAGGTGAAAGGGTAAATATTACAGAATATTATCCAGAACTAAAGAGAAATGAGCTATTAAGACTTAAAAAGACATGGAAGAACCTTAAATGCATATTACTGAGTGATAGAAGCCAATCTGAAAAGGCCACACACGGTAGAGTTTCAACTATAGGACCTTCTGGTAAAGGCAAAACTACAGAGGCAGTAGGAAGAGCGGTGGTTGCCAGGGGTTGGGAGATTAGGAGAGGGATAAACAGGTGGAGTACAGAGGACTTTTAGGGCAGCGAAAACAGTCTGTCTGATACTGTAATGATAGATATAGGTCATTTTATACATTTGTCCAAACCCATTGAATGTATGACACAAAGAGTGAACCCTTCAATGGGTTCATTTTGGGTGTTAATGATAAGTCAATATAGGTTCATCAGTTGTAATAAATGTAGCAACTTTGGTGGTGGTGGTGTGGGGGGTTACAATAGGGGAGGCCATACATATGGATAGAGGGGGTATATGGGAAGTCACCGTGCCTTCCCCTCAATTTGTGAACTTAAAACTGCTCTAAAAAATAAATTTTTAATTTATAAAAAAAATGGAAGGTTCCTGAGAAGGCATGTGAATATTTTCATTTGGTAGAAAGAGGAAATCAGGAGTTGAGTCTCTGTCCTGGGAGTCAGATTTCATGAAGGAGGGCAAAAGAGAATTTTGCAAGGCGGAGCAGGCACAGGGTAGCCAAGAGGATTATTTAGAACTTGATCTTTAGCACCCAAAACAAAGCCAGTCCTCCAAATCTCTAAGGGTAACACACAAGAAAACGAATACATCATTCCAACACCAGCAATCATTGCCTATGCCTGTGATTATCTCCCTCCACCCCATCTACCAACAAGTGAACACCTTTAAATATCCTCCTGATTTTGCAGACAGATAATTAAAGAATGCAGTTTGATTGCGCATCATCTGTTCTGTAGTTGTGAGTCAATATATGGGATTTATACTCTGGCTGTGGTTCATCGCTGAGCATTCAATTCAGCAGGGTAATTTTCCTTTTCTCTTTCTACTTAGGGGTCCTAGCTCTTTAAATTCTATCCTTATTGGCAGGCTGTTGTCATGGAGAAAAATAACTTTAAGTAGCTCTTTGAAAAGCTTTGAGTTGCTGTTCCTTGCTATTTAAAGATCCCTCAGTAAAGCAAAAAGTACACTCTGCTTCCATATAAGGCTCTGCCACTCCAAGACGAGAGTGTCACTGGGGCTTGGTTCTAGGTGCTCACAGCAGAACAAAACGTGTCCTGGGCACCTGAGGGTCACCTTGACTAAGCATGTCTACCCAGCTTGGGAAGGCAAAAGAAAATCAGACATTAGAACTCCACTGTCTGAAAGTGTTGGACACCAGGCTCCCGTGTCATTATGAGCTGGAGTAAATGAGAGAAGCCACATCTTATAATCCCCACTTATTTGCCTCCCAAGTGAAGTATTTGCTCTATGTGGCCTTGGAATTAATTGCCCTAATCCATTTCCTTGACATCTCCTTGTCAAATACTCAGTAACTAAAGCTTTTTTTATTTTAGTTCACAAGCATTTCCTAGACACTTAAAATATGCCTAGCTCCTGCTTGGACACTGTAGGAGATACTGAGGTATCGAACAAAGTCTCAATAGAGTAGGATTTGAGAGATGAGACAACACAAATAAATAGATGAAACACCAAGAGATAGAGAATATTAGTGATTCCCAACTTTAGCTGATGATTGGACTCCATCGTGAAGCTATTTTAAAGACACATATTCCCAGGCCCTTGCACCTAACCTACTGAATCAGGAACTCGAGGGGCAGAGCCGGGGTGAGGGCAGAATCCTCAAGGTTCTGCCCCAAGTTCATGTCTGAGTTCTGTAAGACCTCTGACAAGAACAGCCTCTGGATCCTCAATTTTCTCATCTGTAGAAGAGAGGCACTCTAGATATCCTCTGAAATCCCTCTTTCTCTGACACTGTGACTTTGTCATTTAAAGTACCAGTAAGTATGGTTTAGATAATAATCAATCTAAAATATCAAAGAGGGCTTCATGGACCATGTGGAACTTGGAGGAGCAAAAAAATTCCACGGAGTGCACAGTGGCTCTTGGTATGGACTTTAGAATCAGACAGTCTTGTATTTGAATCTCACTTCTGCAATGAACTGGCTAGATGACCTGAGCCATAATTTAACCCTTCTAAGTATCAAGCTATTATTTGTAAAATGGTGATAATAATAGGACCTGCTTCTTGGAGTTGTTAGTAGGATTCAAAGAGACAATGTATACAAAGCACATAGTAACCACCCAATGGTTATTTTGAGCGCTATTCTCCTTCTTATTGGTAAAGAGAATAGGGAATTCCATCTGGAGCAAAAGATCTTGGGCAAATGCATATAGATTGTAAGGAGCATGGCATGTTAGGCCGAGGGGGAGAAACTGGCTTGACTTTGTTAGGAGGAGAGAGGTAAGTTTGGATCGCACGGGCGGGGTTAGATGCTTCCGTTTATTGTGCAAACTAATTGGCTAAAGAAGACTTCTTCACTCCCTCCAGACAGACGCTTCCTCACTTCCTTGTGACCACACACTATTAAAATGATCCCTTAGCATCATCTCTTTCAGCAAGAGCTTTCTCTCATCCTGCACAGAAAGAATCCAGATGGTGCCTCCTCATATAATTGATCTGGTTATGCCACGGTGGACCATACACAGAACAACCTAGTTTAGTGGAGCAGGAAGGCACAAGCCTCCGTAACCACAGCTTTGAAGGAGGTGTGTCTGGCATGGAAATGATTCGGCCTTTCACTGGGGTCAGAAAGGCTGGGTTACAGCCAGCTTACCACTTGGAAGAAGAATCTGTGCTCACCATTGTGTTCACTGAGGATAAGCTCTCTTCCTGTCTGGAAGTGAACTCATTCTTCAGTGAACCCGTGGCCAAATCTAGTTATGTCCAGGTTCTAGGGAGGAGTTCATGGGGAAAAGTATCATAGAGAAGTAATCAGGGGTACTTAAGGGGTTGGGAACTTAGAAAGTTTTGTCTTCATTTATAAGTGCCCATGTATTTTAAAAGTAATGTAATTCTTGGTTTCAATTTATTTACATTTGATAACCAAATGAATCATTTACATAGTTTTTCTTCTTAGTTATCGAAGAAAATATGTAGCCCACTTGAAAAGGGGGGTTTTCTACTTTTTAAATGAAATATTCAATCTCCTTCAATAAATATTAAGTTTGAAAGGAATGACTTTAGAGATTGGCTGAGTTTGAGAGATTGTTCTATCTTTGCATCATTCGTTTATTCATTCTGTTATTTACTGAGTGTCTAATATACGCGGGAAACTTTTCTAGATACCAGAGCAGTGATCCACAAGTGAGTGAAATCATGGGTTCCTGGGACCCCATTCAGAGATTTTTTTCTCTGTAGTTCTGGAGTGAGGCCCAGAATGAGAATTTTCAGCAAAGATCTAGTTGATGTTGAATGATCAGACTATGCTCTCAGAAACACTTGTAGAGAAGATGCAAAGATGAATAAGGCAATGTTTCGGCTTCAAGAAATTTACAGGGTTCCATCGAATACCTTTCAAGGAGCAAAACACATTTCCCTGCTGCCAACTTTCATCCCTCCTCTCTCCCCAGTGGAGCAGGAAGGCACTTATTCAACCCACGTCTGTATACTCTGTACAAGGCACAGCACTGGCACCATGATAGATAGAAAGGTGAAAAAGAAAGACTTCTGCCTTCTAAAAGGATGTATTTATGAAGCTCAAATAATTAAAATTTGCTATGGCAGTGAGCATAAGCTACCCTCTGACACATATGCATCTTATATAACCGGCCCATGTGGGAAAGTTCCTTGTCCCAATTCAGCAGTCCCTTAAATAAGTGCATAAGATTACTTTCCAGAAGTTCATTTGGTGGGTGGGGGAGAAAGTGGAGAGGGGGAAAAGGAAAACATGTAGATATTTATTTAGCCACTATTCTGTTTCGAGCACTGGGACAAATTCTCAGGAGGAATATAAAAATTAAAAGTGACATGATGTTTTCAGGGGATTTTAATATTCAGATTGTGTTGGTTAGAATCCATTTGGTTCCCAGGAACAGTATAACAAATTAATAGTGGTGTAAATAATAAAGGCATTAAATTAAATTATATTAACAAGAAGCTGGAGGTGGACCATTCCAGAGCTGGCCCATCAGCTCTCTGTTGTCAAGAGCACTGGGTTGGCATCTATCTCCAAGAGTCCCTTGGATTTCCATTTTGTTCACAAGATGCTTGTGTAGATCTAGACAGTCTATCCTTCATAACCTCATCCAAAGCAGCGGCAAGGGAAGAGCCAAGGCCATGAGAGGGCCTCCACTTATACCTGGGCCCTTTGTCATGGAGGCTGTGCCTTTCTCATCTGATACCAGTATATTTCCCCTCACTTCTCACTGGCTAGAACTGGCTCACAGGTCTCATCCTTAGCTGCAAGTGAGGCTGGGGAAAGGAGAGATTGTTGGTTAGCCAGTTAACATTTTTTTTCAACAGAGATGAAATGATTATAAAATTCTAAGAATACTGTATTTTTTAGCCAATTAGTCAATTGCACAAGTACGTCTGGAATAAAGAAAAGAAAGGAGTACACATGGGATGCAGGGAAACTTAAAGAGTGACAGAGAGACCTATCAGAAGAGAAAAGACAAGGCAGACTTACCTGATAGAGAATAAAGAGTGAAGGTCATGCCGAAACCGGTTTGGCTCAGTGGATAGAGCGTCGGCTTGCAGACTGAAAGGTCCCAGGTTCGATTCCGGTCAAGGGCATGTACCTGGGTTGCGGGCACATCCCCAGTAGGAGATGTGCAGGAGGCAGCTGATTGATGTTTCTCTCTCATCGATGTTTCTAACTCTCTATCTCACTCCCTTCCTCTCTGTAAAAAATCAATAAAATATATTAAAAAAAAAGAGTGAAGGTCATTCAGGTAAAAAAAGAAAATCAGTAATGGCATGAAATGATCTTGTAACGTCATTGGTACCAAGGTTATAGTCTTGCCAATATTTAGATCAACATTCGGCTAATTTTCTTATTTTTCATGCTAGATCATTTTAACTTTAAATAAATGATATCTTTTTTTAAAAAAAATGTGTGTGGGATATTTCTTAAGCAGTGCCCCAACTGTGCAGACAAAAATGGATGCAAGTCAGGCCAATCACATTACAAAAGTTTCATTTCGTAATGCGAATAGAAAGAGACAGGCATATTCTTTCCATTCAAATAATTTTTTTTTAAATGAAGTTTCACAAGTATCTGCGGGGAGGTGTACTGAGGAGGGATGCTAGTGCTAGATATCAACCACCAGTGATATTTCAAGCTTTGAAGGCACCAAAATGCTGAGTTATGAGAACTGTAAGTGTAGAACAACCAAAGTAGGAGATGCAATGTGCCTCTGAAATCTGCTGGATAGATGGAGCAAAGCAAAGCCTTTGGTAAAGGAATACTTGCTCTAATGTAGTATCTCTTTAGTAACTCCAGTTATTCTGTATCTCACCCTCATGCTTCTTTTCTTTTTCAGTGTTGTTCAAGCTCACAATTATTTTATTGATGTGTTTGCTTACCTGCTTTTTTGTTATCTTTCCCCTTACAATAAAACCCCCCTCATGACAGATATTATATTCTTTAAAAAAATTTTTTTTCAGCATATCTTTATTGATTGCAGAGAGGAAGGGAGAAGGAGAAAGAGAGATAGAAACGTCAATGAGAGTGAATCGTTGATCATCTGCCTCTTGCACGCACCCTACTGGGGGTTGAGCCTGCAATCCAGGCACGTGCTGTTGACCAGAATCGAACTCGGGGCCCTTCAGGTTGCAGGCTGACGCTCTATCCACTGAACCAAACCAGCGAGGGCAGATATTATATTCTTGTTAACCAATGTATTCCAAGTGCTGGTTACAGGGCCTGTAGACTCTCAGTGTTTATTAAATAAATGCAGGAGGAATAAACCTTCCTATCTGTTAACTAATTTTCTAGACACTTGAAATCTACAAAACTGTCCAGCACTGGCTGTCCTTCCACAGGCCCATGTTGTGTATCGCAAGAAGAAAGCTACTGGGTGTGGAGCATGTTCAGCAAACAGAACACATCAAACCAAACATCGCCAGGCAATCAGTAAAAGAAGAATCATTACTCCAGCACCTACCAAACTAAGCCAGTGGGTTGGCTCACATTCAGAGAAGCTGATTCATTATCAGCTGTCACCCCCTAGTGGTACAGATTAGACTTATCAGGGTTCCACATTTCAGCTTCATTTCAAAAGAAAAGTCAGAGGCTTTTGCAGAAAAGTGCCTTTGCAACCAATTTCACAACCTTTGAATTACATAACACACACACACACACACACACACACACACACACACACACACTGAGTTGTACCTTCCCATAATGATCTGTTTGTTAACTTACTGGCAAACAGAGCTAGAGATGAAAATAACTTGCTTAAAATTCCCTTTGAACCTCGTTTGCTTCTGTCATTTCACTTGCTCTGGAACCCTTTTCTAAGGAAGATTCTAAAATGGCTATTTATTTTCAAAGTGTCTTAAAGAAGAATATTAATTTTCTATTTAAACTTTGGCATGACATAAATAGATATTCCAGAAAGAAAGAAAACCATGACAAAGTTACCCTAAAGCTTGATATAGATAAACTTTTTAAAAAATTAAACCTTTTTGTTGAAAGTATTACATGTCCGCCCCCCCCCACCCCCCACCCCACTCCCACTGACCCCTTCTAACCTGCCCCAGGCCTTCATGGCCCTCTTGTCTGAGTCCATGGGATATGCATATATGCATACAAGTTCTTTGGTTGATCTCTTCCCACCAACCCACCCTCCCCCAAACTTTTTTTAGATGAATTTCAGCAAAGTACATGTTTTAAAAAAAACAATATTAAGTTCAGCCAAACCACTACTTACAAATCTTTAGTTGCAAACAGCCGGTTGCTTAACTGAATTCAACATTTCCTTTCCTCCACCCAATCCTAACCCCCAAAACACCCACAGAGACCTATATTTATATCTATGGGTATAGATTGAGGAAGGCTTTTAAAAATAAACCATTTAAAATGATCCCTAATTCCATTTCAATTTGGCATTTGACTCTCCCTCTTAGCTAAATAGAGTTTATAGTGGGTTTATAAGAGAATTTCAAGTAAAAATATCATCTATAATAATAAAAGCATAATATGCAAATCAACTAAATAGCTGAACGGCTGAACGACCGTTGGGACAAAGCCAGGGCTGTGAGGGCCTAGGCAGCCAGGACTGCGAGGGCCAAGCCCCTTGCATGGATTTTGTGCATCAGGCCTCTAGTCTGCTTATAAAACTTGTTTGAAATGCATGATGTGTGTGTATGTGTGTGTGTTTCTGTGTGTATTAGCAACATTTTTGAGCATCCTATATAATAAAAGGGTAATATGCAAATTGACCCTAACAGCAGAATGACTGGGAATGACTGGTCATTATGACACACACTGACCACCAGGGGGCAGATGCTCAATGCAGGAGCTGCCCCCTGGTGGTCGGTGGTCAGTGCACGCCCACAGGGGGAGCTCTGCTCAGCCACAAGCCAGGCTGATGGCTGCCAGCACAGTGGTGGTGGTGGGAGCCTCTCCTGCCTCCTCAGCAGCGCTAAGGATGTCCGACTGCAGCTTAGGTCTGCTCCCTGCTGGCAAGTGGGCATCCCCCGAGGGCTGCTGGGCTGCCAGAGGGATGTCTGACTGCCAGCTTAGGCTCAATCCCCCAGAGAGCAGGCCTAAGACAGCAGGTGGACATCCCCCGAGGGGTCCCAGACTGTGAGAGGGCACAGGCCAGGCTGAGGGACCCCCCTGAGTGCACAAATTTTTGTGCACTGGGCCTCTAGTCTATTATATACCATGCACTGAACTTGGCATATAACCCTCCTAACAGACTATGAAATGAACATTATTATTATCACAATGTTGCAGATCAGCCTGTCAACTATATTACATTCCTGGCATGAAGTTACCAATTGTGGATACTAGATTTTACTAGATTCCAATTAGCTGTCCTTTTAGCAATGCTATTTTCAGTTCATTGGCACTACTCAACAAGTAGAAACCTAGTAATTGCAATAACATTGGTCATCCAGTGCTAGACAGGATTCAAAGGCTTCAGGAAATATTTATCTTCTAATGACTAAAAACAAATGAAGTGTTCTGCGTTAAGAAGTAGATAGCCCAATTAATGCCTAACGGGGCATCAACATCATTTATGTTAATGTTATATATTTTATATGCTAGAACTTTATTTAACCAAATTATAAGTATTACTTGTTGTTGCCACTTGTTTTGGTTTTCTCTAAATAAAAAGTATAGCACCCTGGGCTGCCTTTTGGATCACAAAACATAGATAATTTAATTAAGGATTTTAGTTACTTTTGTACAGTAAGCCAAGATTTTATCCTATTAAATTTGTGTGGCCATTGGAACTTTCCAATCTGTCCAGAAGAAAATTCCCATGGTCTGGAAAATTGGCTGCTTGCCTGGTGGGACTGCAAGTAACCTGTTAATTGTAGTATCTTCTCTAATACACCAGATGGCGGTGGCTCATTTATATGAATGTAAGTGAACCTCACAAAGATGTTCAGACTAGTGAGTGTATCAGTTAGGCTGGTAAAGAAAGAAATGTTAGTATTAAAGTATTCCAGTATAGAAAAACCAAACACTAGAGAGATAATAATTTCCCTGAGCCTCCAGTGTAAAACACTACCTTTGAAACATCAAGGAAAAAGAAGTACAAAATACCCTAGGACTGTTAGAATGGGTAATTTATCTTGTACTAATGCTGAAAAATCATTTTGGTACAATTCATCTTTTGTTGAATATTTCAGAAATGGCATCCTATCTGAGCATGCCATTAACACACTCGGCTAATGGGAAACAAGACAGAGTAGACTGAGTCCATAGGTTTTTTTAAAGAGGAATTTGGTTTTTTGCAATGGAAGGATTCAAGCATTGCCCAGAGTCTGGATGGAAATGTGGTAGTAAAGGTCCATGATAAAAAAAACACACAAACAACAACAACAACAAAACAACAAAAAACCTCCCATGCTAGTTAAGGGAATGGATGAGAATTGGGACTGGATTTATTTCTGGTGCTCAAACCATTCCATATCTCCCTTGATTGGGCACAAGCCATTTCCCCATAGTCTTCGTCAGGTGAGGTTAAAAGTCTACAGCACGTCAATAGTTCTAGCTTCTATTGTTGTTTAATCTTTTGGAAATAGGCTACTAAAATTACTCAACTCTTAGGTTGGTGAGCCTTACGCTATTCCAGATTTCTAAGCCTATTTCAGCACTTACATCCCAGCAAGCAATGAATACAAAAGGACTAAGGCATCTGTGAGGCAAAAAGTAAGATCTCTTTACATTGGGAGTAACATTAAAAAGGTTAAGTTCATCAGAAAATAAGTTACCTGCAAACTCTAGGAAACCTGGGC
Source organism: Myotis nattereri (assembly GCF_964212035.1). NCBI lineage: Eukaryota > Metazoa > Chordata > Mammalia > Chiroptera > Vespertilionidae > Myotis > Myotis nattereri. The sequence goes on from NC_138088.1 coordinate 25,519,465, forward strand.
TCTAGTCTCACCATCACCTGGGTAGTTCTTATGTTTTCTCTGGACCTCAGTTATTTCACTCACCAGACACACAAATACACTCATCACATGTCTAATAGTCCTTCCCAAATCTCCTCAGCAAAGCCTATAGTGTATGTAGACTCTATACCTCACCCTCCTTCTCCCTAATCACTCTTTAAGACAATTTATCTATTGTTTTTCCAGTATACCAATTACCAATTACAAATGTTCTTATTTATTTGTTCACTTATTTATTGTCAATCTCTCCTTTGCTGGAGATCGGGGAAAACTCTTCCTCTACCCTTTTAGGTTCTATTCTGAAGGTCGTGGAAATTAAACTGAGAAAAGACAGATTAACAGGAGAAAATAGTTTATTTCATATACATATAAAAGGGCCTCAAGAAATGAAGTGAAAATCTTAAAAACACAGATCCAGGAGCTTATGTACCATTTTAACAAAGATCAACAAATTTGTGGAATAGAGACAGAAAGGAAAAGGGATTAAGGCATTAAGGGCCAGTAAATTCTGGGAAGGTAGATATATGGGGGAAACTAACAGGAGATAAGAATTGTTTTAGTAACATTTATTTGTTCATGTTTATCTTGGCACAGTCTTCATCTCAGTTGATAAGGGCTCTTTTGCTCCTGCTGGTATGGGTGAGGGGAGAGGGGATACCTTCACAGAGGAAAATTTATACCCTGACTTCAGACAGAAAAGTTCAAAATAATCTGTAAGCCAAAGTGGCATATTTTGGGGTAGCCTATTCTAATCTTCCTTATCTTCTAGAACACACACTCTGAAACATCCACAATGCACTCAGGAACCCATCTTGTTCAGTGCTTTATCCAGAGTACCTACAACAGTGCTTGGTACCGGGGAGGAGGAAAATGTAATGTTGAATATGTGAAAGAATGGATCTATGAATTTTTGCTCTTCTACAAAAAGGTTTGCTCCAATGTCTTTTGTTAACAGATGAGTTGTAAAAAGAAGAGGCTCTCCAGAGTTTGTGCTCTGCAGTGGTGACACTGATTTTGTTCTGATTGCTGGTAAACTTCCTTGCTTGGGTGACTAAGGTCCCATTCCACCATCCTTGAACTGATGAAGACTCGCCTGCTCAATGTGAGGCCAGTTCAGTGAGGTTTTCTGAGTAGATAAAGGCATTGCCTTGGGGTCGCTGCTTGCCTTCATTGCTGACATTCTTGATGCCTCCATTCAATTTGCTTTGAATCTTGTTAATATACCAGAGAAAATTCAAGGACTCTTGAGCTATTCAAGCCCCAGGGTGAATAAATTCATCAGGCTCTTCCTCAGAGGAGGTAATTAGAGCAGGAACAACACACAGTTTTTCTGTATCTAAGATAATCTTCATACGCATATTCTAGTGGCAGACCAGCCAGTCCCACCAGTACCTCTCCACCCATAACATAACTTGATTTACTCTCCATTTGATTTTTGTCTGCCCAATTTAGAGGGAAGAAGACAAATGTTTGGTGTTTTGAAGGATCTTTTTAGCAAGCTTAGAACTAAAAGATATCATACTGATCATCTAATATAGTGTTTCCCAAACTTGTCAAAACACAAGAATCACCGAAGGTGCTGGTTAAAAAACAATTCTCAGGCCTCACCCTGCTGATTTGAATTCAATACACTGGGGTGAGGCAAGGGATCTCTGTATGTTTAACAAGTGCCACAGGTGATCCTCATGTTTAAGCAAGTTTGAAACACCAAACTGATACAACCCTTTCCATTATCAGATGAAGACACTGCAGCTTAGAAAGGCCTGGATGATCATCTGGGTTACATGGCTCAAGAATTTTCATGTTCCTTGACCTGGATTCTTACTCTTACCCCAACCTGCCTCCACTAAACTCCATCCTCCTGAAACAAAAACATTAAAACCCACCCAACAGGAGAATTGAGCACCCAAAAATGCTCCCTCAGTATTTCCAATGAAAATGTTGGCTGACTTTTTTCAATATTCTCTTATTGTGAAACACTCCCCCCCCCCCCAAAAAAAAAACACACACAAAAAAAAACAAAAAAACAAAACTCTACACTCATAATGTGTGTGTGGTCCAAATTAGTATCTTGAAAAAAGCAAATGGCATCTCAGGACATTCTCTGGACTGGTCTTAGGGCTCTGTGGAGTTAGCCATCAGTGTCTTAAATCCTAACCTAGATCCTCATCAGGTATCACTTGGCTTAGCTGGTGAGTAAAGAATCCAGTGAGGTAGGTGTTTAGAGCAGTTTTTTCATCATCAGGAACTAAAAACAATTACCAATCTGCTTTCACTAATGTAGTCCATCTGTGCATGAGCAATTTGTGTGGTTTTTCCTAAGGACATCATATTCTCCATATTCTAAATGCTTAAAACTCACCATAAAAAGGACAGAAATACTTAGCCAGCCCCAATTTTTATAAAACAGAGCTGAAAGCAGGTGATTCAGTTGACTTTAGATGACTCAGCCTGCCTTAATGGCCAAAGTTGGTGAGTCATCTGTCTACTGTCTGAGGAAATTCATTTCAGGAACCCTGTTTTCAAAGACCCCCAAAAGCATACTAAACTCAATAATTAGTAATTTATTGGTTACATTTGAGTTTTCCAACCCTTTTTCTTCAACCTCCATTTTTATCCCTCCTCAAAGAAATACAAGATGAACTTAGAGCTATCAAGCAGTAGTTCCCATAAGGAACATTCCACATCTACAGTGAACTTTTATTTACTTTTGGTTTGATTTCCCTGGTAATCTGGACTTTCAGGGGAAATCCAAAGATTGAAGTTATTTTGCTTGGGGACAGATCCTTAGATTTGCTAAACCTCATGATGAAAGAAAAGTGAGTAGCAATAAATGCTTAGTTTGAATTTACTGGGAGAGTGCTCAATGTAAATCTTAGAATTTAAACTATTTTTGGCATGAAAAATTTTTATACTATTTGGGATAAGGAAGTTATGTTTTCTATCTGGATTATCTTCAATGTTATTGATATATTTGAAAGTCTTCCATGCCCTGAACCTTATCTTAATTGGCTATTACAGAATTGCTCATCTCTTGTCATTATAATAATAATAGTTGCTATTGTTTATTGAGCATTTACTTTTTACCTAGCATTAGGCTAAGTTGAAAATATTGAGGTACTAATTTGCTCACAGTGGTCTAAAAAGACAGTTATTTTAAGAAGTTTTAAAATAATTATTTGTATAAGTGAGGGATTTAGAAGAAGAACCCAGAAAATATCACTGATGATTTTTCTGTGATAGACTTGTGGGTATCAAGGCACACATTTCAGTGAAATACTTTCTTGAAATCAGACCAAGATGGAAAAGACTGAAGTTACTCAAATTATAGGGCAACACTGACAAACCATCATCCCTAAGATTGCGTCTCGCTGTGCAGGGGTTGAGGCCGATAGAGTATTGGCTCAAATTCTTTGTGGAGCTGATGAGCATATGTGTGGGGCCAAATGACATGAAAAATGTTCTCCTAAAATATCTTCTATTTGTTCCTCAGCACCCATCAGTGCTAATCTGGGCAAAGACTGAACTCCTTGCCAACACAGCCCATTTTCAGAGAACCATGACGTCTAGCTTTGACTAACATCCACTCATGAACAATAGTACTGGAAGCTTTGTTCTTCTGTGACAAACAAATCACAGAAAACCATTCTAAAAGATAGTTTAAAGATTTTATAACACTTTCTTTTTACAGAGAGGAAAGCTGATATCTGAAGAGCTGATTGGACCAAGATCACAATGCATATTTGTGGCCAAACATAACATGACCTGAGGTCTCCCATTCTTTCCTCTGTATCAAACCTTTTTTATTTTTAAGTGCTATCCTTGGATCTCAAGACCATATTGGAGTCTCTCTTTGCATTGAGTATTTTTTTTTTAAACAAAAACAACAACAAAAAGAACAAGTGCTACTTAAGTCTCTCGTTAAAATGGCAGAACGGAAATTTTATCATATGGTTATTTTTTAGAAAATCCTCCTTAAAATATTACCTATTTTCACCTCATTCTTATATCCAGAAGCTCATTTTCTGTTTTTCTTTGTTCTGATCACTGAAATATTATTTTGTTGCATATACCCTTTGATCTAGAACTTAATCATAGATATACACTCCCCAAAATACACTGGGATCTACATTGTGGTAATGATTAGAAACATTAAAAAACAAAATATATTCATTAGTTAATTGGTTAAAAAATTACTTTAGAGACATACATAGACTATGTTGCTATTTTTAAAAAAAATGTAAAGTTAAGTGTTTATATATATACATTTTGTTTCAACATAGAATATTCTGGAAGGATATCTAAGAGCAGTATTGTTTTGACTATTCACACTATTACTTGATAATAATTTCATAAGTAATAACAAAGAGCAAGTAGGGAGAAGGCCATTGTGTGTTTCTAAATCTGGGCCTGTTGGCCAAAATCAATAGATCTGACCTACTTGTGAAAAGGAGTTAGTCCTCCCAGGCAGGGCTGCTGGAACTGAACCATGGCAGAGACAGATGGTAAAACACTGGACTTTTACCAATTGTTTTGGTTTTCCCCTTTGGCCACACACATTAGGAGCCATTTAAAAGGGAAACACTATAATTACACCTACATGATAAATGAAAACAGCAGCAAAACGATAGGATTAGACTCTTAATCCTCATTACCGCCTCCTTAGAAGATGGGTGTGACAGCCACTCATTCAGGAATACACCTGAGGCCACACCTTGTTTGTCATATTACATCTTGTTTGTCAGATACCTTGTGCTTGGTGTTACCGCAGAAAGAAAAATAACCAGAGACATTCCACCCAACAAGCTATCCAGGTTAGCTGAGCCTTTGCATAAGGCCTGGAAACTACCAAGGTCTCTTTCTCCTCGCTACTTTGGCAGCTTGAATTTTGGTGATGACTGATGAATGATTCTTTAGAAGGTGTCACCAAACTGGCATTTCCTGTTTTTTCTCTATAGATCTCTAATTTCGTGGCAAATAAAGCTTAAGGTAAGAACATCACAAGGGTTTATTCCATTCTATTTATATCATATTATTAATCTTAAAATAAAGAGGGTTTTCACGCTTCTCTTTTTAGGAAGATGGCAATCCATGGAAATGTAATCTTTTAAAACATTTCTTAAAAGCAATTTCAGGTCTATAAAACAAGAATCTTAAATATGTCTTTAATTTTTGATCTAATAATTTTACACCTAGCATTCTATTTTAACCACATAATCCAAAAGGCAGGCAAGATTTAGATACAAGGATGTTCTTCAAATTATTATTATCATAGTGGAATCATGCTTACTTTAAATAGTAAGCGTTAAATCAGCAACATTACATTCAGGTGATGGGTAGTACAGTGTCATTGAGAACATTGATAATAAGATTCATATAAACTATGCACATATAATCTCATCTAATTTTATTATTTATAATCTTAACTGTCACTCTTTCTGAGATTCTGGGATGATTTTATGCTTTTCTATACTTTCTGAGTTTCCTACAATGACCATTTCTTTCATTACCAGAAAAACATAAATGTAAAATGTCACTGATCTTCATGTGTTTGCTTAGTAGCTACCACTCTCCCATTGAGAATTGGTGATTGGCTTCAATCAGCCCTCACCTAAAGGGCAGCTCACACACCATGATGTCAGCATCGCTACCATCATTCTAACCATGCCACCAGAATTGGGATTGAATCTGGTAAGCTTCTGTGGTAAGCAATGCTAGAAACCCAGAACTTTAACTTTTCTCCAGTTCCAATCATGATTCCTAGTGGCAGGCAAACGTGTATCTTCAATCCAACTTAGTTTCTGAAAGGCGGATGCCAAGCCCAACAGTAAGAAAGAAGCTCATTTCTCCCCTGACATTATAAGCTAAGTATTAAAACTTCCTGAGAAGTTAGAAAAATAGCACATTTCATATTACTATATCCCAAATATAGTTCAACTGTGAAAACCTAAGACATGGACATCCAGAATTTACCCTGCAAAACACACACACTCACACAGAGTTTCAGAGTAATAGGTTGACCTGAACTTGTCACCAACAATTAGATAAATTTGTTCATCTTCTAGTTTATTTGAAAGGTCACAATCTAGTTTTACTTGGAGCTCACACTAGTTCACCAATTAAGCCTGTGTGAAGGGAGCGCCAAAAAGACTCAGCAATTCTTAAGGAAGTTTATCGTAAGCAATCTCTTCAAATGGTAAATATGCTTATAACAATTCCATTTTCAGTATAACAAAAACCGCTTTGAGTTCCTCAAGGCTGGATGCTAAACAGCAATCAGTACTTATTTTGTCAAGACCAGCGATATGTGTAACGGGATTTCTCAAATGGGCCAAGGCTGAGATTGGGACATACTCTACTGAACCTGCATTTTAGGTGACAAGGACCACTCCACTTCTCACTCTGTGCATCCACTGGTTTACGTGGAAGCTGGAAGCTTCCTGGGAGAACTCAGTGTCCATAACTCAAGCTGACACATGCGTGCATTTGCGGTTGGAGGCAGAACCAATAGCACAGGGAGATGAAGAGCACAGAAGTGTGCTGGAACCGGTCCCTGCCAGCTAAAGAGAACCCATTGTGCCTCTCCTCCCAACTCCCTGTTTAGCCAATGCACATTCGTAGCTTGAAACTAACCATGGTGTGAGCATGTACACCATGGAAAACAGCAAATGTTTTAAGTCAGGGCCTTCCCCATCCCCACTCCCCAAGCCAGATCTTAAACATTTACTAGGCACACCACTGTAAGAGCCCTTGAAAGAGAACACATCTAGGGAATGAGTTGTTTGGAGTCACAAACAGTAAAAGGATGTGAGGCTGTGACTAGAATGAGTTTTGCCCGACCAGTCCTGGGGGCCACTGTGGGTCCTAAGGGTCCCTCTATGGGCCCCTCTTATGTTGGGCTGGAAAAACAGGGCATGACCACCAGCTTGTATCTTTGAATACATGTTACATCCCATGAGACCTTAAAAATCTAATATTTCCAACCTCACAATAGCACTATCAGTACTCTTGCTGAAGAGCTGTGGTATGAGATGGAAATGCATATCATAATACCTATGTCCTAACATGTTTCCTGCTAGGTCCTGTCCCCCAGAAAAACCAAGCAGGAAATTAATCGCCTAGGATCAATCACAGAGCAAGTTAAGTGAGGAATGATCTAAAAATCAGTTCTCTGACTTATCCTGTGGTTGAAGCAATCAAGTTCCTATACCACTCTTGCTTTTCCATCACATTGGCTACTGTGATGTTCAATTAGAGTGAATATGGAATATCCTGTGTGTTTAACTCTCTCATGGCTATTTCTCAGCAACAGTAAAGACTGTTTTGTAAGAGGCAGGCAGCTCTGATCAATAACATTGGTGCCTTTTGCAGCAACAAAACCAAAGAAGAACCCCAACACAGGAGCTGCCCCCTGCCATCTGGAAGGGTGTTAGGGAGAGGGACAGGAGCCATCACTCTGCATTTCATAGATGAGACATTAGCAAATGCAGGGTGATTAGCAGGGCCAGCATTCCTCTGGGTTAACCCTGTGAAGTAATGCAAGGACACAATTACCAAGGCGGGATATAAAAGGAAAATTGCAAAGTGTAATGGGAGCACACAAGGAAGTAGCATTTCTTGCTGGGAGAAATTGGAAAATTTCCCAGGGGGAAACTGATATTTGAACTGAGACTTAAAGGCTAAGTAGGCTTTCAATGATAGATATGGAGGAAGGGGGGGGGGGTGTTTAGCAAAATGTATTGTAGTCATGAAAACAGTACAGGCAGAAGTACTGTTTTGTTTATATTGCTTATTCCTTGTGTATTGTATATGATGTTTTGACATCTTAAAAACCTTTCTGGCTGAAGAGAGACCACTGGTCCTGGAACCAACCAGTTCTTAGAGGTAGCAAAGGGCGCAGCAGTGAGCATGCTTTTGATACGCAAACTAACCAACCCAACGCCCTTCCTCCTCTACCTTGCTCCCCAGGAGGCAATAGTCTCTGCCTTATTCATCTCAGGTGCAGGTGCCAGGCAATTAGGAATCACCCCAAAGGCTTAGTGCCCTCTGAAGTTATCCACCTGGCCTATCCTAAACTGTTTACCCTGCCCTGCCTTGCTTTTCCCAAAGAAACCCCATTGAAGTCTCCAGTCTTGGCTTTCCCTTAGCTCCTGTCGTCTGAACCAAAACCTGGCATTCCTCACACCTAACTAGGCATCTCATAAAAGAACACAGAACAACTGCAAAGGAAGAAAGTTCTGGGTATGTTCAGGAGACTCAGACTTGAGATGTGCATGCTTAGGAGAGGAGGCTGAGGGGCAGTTGACCAGCTCATGGAGGACCTGGACTGCGATCATGAGGAATAGACCACACAGCCTTCTGAACAGGGCAGGAGCAGGTGCAGTTTGTGGTGCTGGATAAAGCTGGAGGTGGGGAACCAAAAGAAGTTGTTCAAGTCAGTCAAATGAGCTGGCACCAAGACACTGAGAGGGAGAAGGAGAAATCAAGGACTAGAGGACGGTGATATTAATAGAGAAAGTGAACCACATAGTCAGGTTCAAGGACAGAGGTGAGGGGTTTGATTCCGGAGTTTTAAGAATAACACCTGTGGTATAGGCTTTAGTATCAAGGAAGGGATTCATCAGGCCTCTAGTTGAACTATAAGAGTTCTTTGCATCTTAAAGAAATTAGCCCTTGCCTATTATTTCCTCATTTATATTGTGAGTATATATTCACGTGTGTCATATTTAGACTTGATAGCTATGTAAAAGTATTAAATGTTATGTAACCTAGGTTTTGCATCTTATTTAGGAAGTTATTCCAATCCCAAGAATAAAGAACAATGTATTCTTTTCTTCTTTTAATTTTATGGATTAAAAAAATATAACATTTAGAACTTTGATCCATCTGGAAGTTATTTTGTAATAAATAAGTTAGGGTTTACTGTTTAAAAAACAAGGAACTCTTGAAACTGAAAAGCATCCAAGACCCAAACGGATGGATTTCTAGGTGTGATATAGCAGGCAGTTGGGCTTAAATTAGTTGGAAAAGATCTTACAAAAAATCAACATTCACAGATGCCAACAGCCATTCTCTGGAGTCTCATTTCCTAAAGTGTTTCTGTGGCACTCCGGTTCCACAGGGTGACTACAGGTATTCAGCCAAAAAGTTTTCCACATTAAAGTGAGTTTGAAAAACTTGGGATAATTATTTTTAACTATAGGACAATTGAGATTCTTTAATATCATTAAGAGTCTCTAATAAGAGCACTTTTGGCCAATGGTCCATAAGGTATCTCGGGAACCAATGTTTATATCTGGAGCATGGTTCCTAGACTTGGTGAAGTCAGAAACACCTAGAGAGATTTTTATAACACATTGTGGAATCTTATTCCTGATTAATTGATCCCAAAATCAGTGAGGATGATATGCAGGAATTTTTTAAGCTCTCATTGGCTGGTGTTTTGAAATCATACTCCAGAGCAACCTCTATCAAACAAGTTTCCACTAGAGAATTAGCCCTGCAAATAATTATTTGAACGGCTATTTTCTCAGTTCTCCCAAGAATGAAACATAGCTAGACTAGCACTGTAATTCATGCATAAGAGGGAAGTTAATTCATTGCATACGTTGGATTTCTAAGGGCATTATGGCTTATTTCTCTCCCAAAATCCAGGTTGAGAAAAGCTAGTCTATAATATCATACAATAGCTGCAATAGAAGTGCATATGATGCTTGCAAAAAAAAAAGTCCCCTTATACCTTACCACCTCTTCATCTCATATCCCTTACAAACAGAACAATAAATGTTAAACTTGGTAACAAGGATGTGTAATGGGATCAAAATTAAATTAAGCGTCATTGAACAGGCAAACTCATCTGCGGGTTTCTTAAATTAATAGAGTTCTTGGAAACTTGGTCTGATGAATTTTTTTTTGTTCTTTCTACATATAATATTGTTTGAATGAGCTGTTATAAAAACCTTAATAACACGAAGTCGTTTGTAATTAGATCTGATTTTTTTCTTATCCTAACCTCATGCTCTTGTGTACAATTCTTTCTTCCCACCAGTGTCTCAAAAGAAAGTATAATATACTTCAGAGTCCATAAATTTCAATGCATTGTGCAAAACTAGGTGCATTCAATTTTAAAATTAAGAATTATTTTAATAATTTGAATAAGCTGATGTGTAATCATAAGGCCAAATATTATGCTTATTATTATAATTATTTCTCTTTCCAAATCAATTGGTTTGTAAGCTCAGAGAGTGCACTTCATTATATACTAATTGGATTCACAGAGCTGTGATCTCCTTGTAACCCTAATCCCTATTACAAACTCAAAAATCATCATTAAATTTGATTTACACATTCCTTTTGAGTAGCATTACCTACATTTCCCTAACGGCAAAGCTTTCCTATTAAAATCTCTTTCTGAACTAAGAATTCTAGTCATTTAGAATAACCAAGATGAGCACATCTTACATTTTAGTTAGTTGGTATAAATGTTAACATTTTATTCCTAGCTAACAAAGGTAACTTTCTACCAAAACCTAAATCATTAAAAACCACAATTCCCAAGGCAGATTCCGAAAAGCACTACTCCTGTGAAATGCTATGTGAAGACGGGGGTCTTAGGGTCAGATACATTTAGGAAATGCTGAAATTCAAAATATATCTTAGTAGCATAGCTCCTTTAGAACTCCTGCAGTTTTTTCTAGGTTTCTAGTCAAAATGTTTCAAACTCATTAGATGAGAAATTATTTTTGAGTATCTTATTTTAGGGACATCCTGCAGAACATAATTTAAAAATTGCTGAGCTAGAGTAGTATTTATGGAACATCTACTATATATATATATGTTAGTCTCACAATAAATTCATTTAACGTGATAGTAAGTCTCTTCCTAGCTGGTGCCAACATACTGTGGGAAGAAACCATTCATGAATCAGGTCCAGATATTTCCTCATCAGACAACTAGTCATAGGAACTTCTTGAGAGACCAGAAGTGTGAATTGAGAGAGAAACAGCAGCAACAGGTATAGGTGCCATGGGAGTCTGAGCCAGCTGTTCATGCACCTTAGTTTAGTCTTCAACATTTGCTAAACTTCAATTATAAGACAGTTCTTTCTCTTTTTTGTGATCAAAATTTCTCTATAAACACCCAATTTTATGGGTCAGTGGATGAAGTAGTTAGACTTACCTCAGGATGGGCTACTTAGGTTTCATGTTCATGTGGTGATCTCTCTCAGTATTTCATCTGTAGTCAGTCCCAGCAGAAAGCCAAGAATTATTTCATAAATGGGGAATGATGATTTTCAGGGGGGCATGGCTTTGCTTTAAAATCCTAGGGATCTGCATCCTGATTCTCCTGTTAAGGTATCTCAAAGCTCTGTACAGCATCACTAGCTACCAGGTCTGCTGGGTCACAAGGCTCAAACAGCAGTAGTCTCAAAGTTCACAATAGTCTGGACCAGCTGCAGAGCTTCTTTCATTCGAGGCCCATTTAAAACTGGCAAATTTACACATCATTGCCTGATAATGGACCAGAGCAGCACACGCAAATGTGTGTATGTTGTCTTTAAAATCCAAAGAAAGCCAAATGTACCTTCCTAGTGATGAGAGTGTAAGGTATAGCCAATTGTCATCAATTTCTTAGGGGATATAACATTTACCAGGTCACTGAACCAGAGAAATTTCCCCAAGATGGCATGCCTTGAAGTTTATGCAATGTTTCTCCCACCTCCAGCATGCAAATATTTTACCAAGGCATCTAAAGTACTTGTTACATCCTACTCACCTGGCTCAGTCAGCATGAGTTGTGTAGAGTGGTAAGATAAGCTTGGTCTCTGCGGACTAGATTATTGCTAAAAACTAGAATGTTGACATATCCCTGAATGAAGATAATGAAGATATGGCTGTTCTAATAGATAAAAGCAAACTGCTTCTGATGTTTTTGATTATTCAGAACAGAGGAGAAAATGGATCCTCACCTGTAACATCTGCAGTTGTAATTGCAATAATCCACTGTCATTATTTTAGATTCATCTGTATTCTGCAAGGACCAAACTGATGAGTTAACATTGATGTGAAATAAATCAATAGCCCTACAGCTTTCAAGAGTCGATGGTGGCACTGATCTTTGCAATCACTACAGAGATATAGTATTACTTATTGTTTACTATTTGGGGGAAGCAGTTCTAAGGACTTCTATTCGGCCTTTCCTATCATTAAAGCCTTTATTCCAAAGGCATGGATGTCAATATGGGGATGTTGCCAGTAGCTGATTAAATCTATTTCAATCATGCATTCACAAATTAGTACAGTATGGTTTTGCAGATCTATTATACCAACTATAATATGAAATTTAGGTGGGAAATGGTTAAAATTCCATTTTCAACCTAAATTCCAAAGCCACTACTCTAACTGATAGAGACCTTTTGGGTCCTCAGGGATTTGTATCAGCTCAGACCAAGTGAGAAGTAACTCCTGAAAATTTTGGGATTTTATTTTACCTGCTGTGGATTAACACTAGCAAATGGCCACATATTCCTCTTTGAAAGACTGGGTAACAGATTTACAGTACATAATTATGCTAGTGTTGTAGGATCCTTCATCAAGCTGACTAGATATCCCTCCATTCACAAGACCCTCTGAGCTGGCCCAGGTTGGAAATTAGGGATGAGACCAGGATTGTTATGACTCTGTTACCAAACAAAATGGCTGCCTAACTATTTCAGTGGTAGGGACCTCATAATCAATTAGATGCTACCAATGACATCAGTAGATATAACAATTCTGATTATTGCCCTGGTCCTACCACTCATTATAGTAACTACATTTACTTTGTCTCAGAAATGCTTCTCCTTGACTACCACTTCAGGATCCTATCATCCTCACTACAATTAAAGGTACCTTTTCCATGATAACATTTCCCACCACCATCTCTGAACTGCAGAGAACAGCTACTGCAGAGCTTTCCAAGGATGCTTAACCCTTTTCTCATTGCCTTGTCTAATGTCATGTCCAATGGCTCTCTGAGAGGATATAGTGAAAGAATGACACATGATATAGCCACTCCAATTAATATTCCTATCTTCCTAAGCATTTATATTCTTTCCTCTACGTTATACATATAAAAAAATCCTAGCAACTTATTTAATGTAGACCGCCATCGATTCTAGTTTCTATCAACTAATAAATTGTTAAGCTACCTCAAGTGGCTTGAGTTAACACAATGAATCCAGAATTTCTGTTAAGTATCTCATGAGAAAATGTTGGCTTACTCCTAACTGGTCTAGTACATTTGCAATCCATTCCACACATATTCTCCAAGTTTCTCCCAATATAGATCAGACACATAGGACAGTGCAGGTAGGGGGTGGGTCTTAAGAAAAAACAGTAATGCTCTGGCTTGTGAGGCCCAGTTGGTTGGAGTGTTGTCCCGTAAACCAAAAGGTCACCAGTTCAATTCCTGATCAGGGCAAACACCAAGGATGCAGGTTTGAATCCAAGTCAATCCCTGGTCGGGGTGCATTATAGGAGGCAATCAATCTATGGTTCTCTCTCACATAGATGTTTCTCTCTCTCTCCCTCTCTATGTAAAATCAATAACATATTATCGGTGAGAATTTTTTTGAAAAGAAAAGAAAAAACAGTAATTGCTTTAAGGCAATGTCATAAAAGAGTCTCCAAGCAAGGGGAAATCAGCATCTTCAATAAGAAAGGAAGATTTACCCATACTCACCTAAATTTGCCTATTCCAATTCTCAGGGTCTCAATCAACGCTCTAATATCACAAAATATATCTACCTTTACACTCTAATTCAGCAGCCTGCAGAACAAACTTTTTAGTTTTAAGTCTATATTAACATAATAATTATAAGAAATAATGTATTCTTTTAGCACAGTCATGATTATGATTTTCAACTATGTCTTAACCCAAGAATTTAAAACTTTAAGCTTGTAAATTCAGAATTTACCATAGTCTCTTTATTATTATTCCTACCAGAACAATCAATTGTAGTAGCCACTTGGTTTCCCAAAGACTTCCCCTCAATAAATATTCTATGCCAGGCAAAAATAAATGAAAAAAGATATTTTGCCACTGTATGTCCTGAACTACCACTATCAGTTATCAATCCCTTTAAACGGAAGTAGGCCAGATTCCCATCTTTGAGAGTTTGTTTTGAGAACTGCTTCTGGTATAAAATGCTTTATCAGTCAGGGTTGAGTGAGAAAAACAGAAACCACTCTAGAAGGGATTATTAAGTGCCTACAAAACCTAATTATAGAACTAGGTTCTCATAAAACCACTGGAAGGGCTGGAAGAGAGAAAGTCAAGGAAGTTCATAATTTGTTTACAAGTTCACGGCCAATTTGTGGAAATTAGGACATTACTTCTGCAGTCCAGGCCTAGAACTCAAAAACCTACTAGTGACCGAAAAGATTATCAGATATTCTCTTTGCTTGCCTTTATTTCTCATCTTCCTTGCAGTTATGTGAGGCCATGGAAATGTGTGATGCTATGCGCGCCATTTCTGGGTTATGAAGGAGAAATCCCACATGCAGTTCTCTGGTCTCTTAATTTTTGTGCCATGGTTTTCTAGAGAATACAAGTTTTAATTTGTGCAGTTAGCAAGACAGTGGGAGCTCCATCAGCCTAGATCCGTGGTCGGCAAACTGCGGCTCATGAGCCACATGCGGCTCTTTGGCCCCTTGAGTGTGGCTCTTCCTAAGCCTTAGGAGTACCCTAACTAAGTTAATAACAATGAAACTACCTATATAGTTTAAATTTAAAAAATTTGGCTCTCAAAAGAAATGTCAATCGTTGTACTGTTGATATTTGGCTCTGTTGACTAATGAGTTTGCTGACCACTGGCCTAGATCCTTAAATAACTATGGGAAGCAGAATATTCAATTAACCTGTGGTGGACATCAAGTATTTAAAAGAAAAAAATCTCTGTTCTGTTAAGCCACTTAGATTTCAGGGTCAATTTGTTGCTGAAGAATAACCTAGGTATGCTAACTAATATGGACACTATGGTCACAGCTACCTATAGCACTGAAGTGATAGCTTGCAGGGGATCTGAAGGTTGCTGCAAAATTCCACATCAGCCCAAACTAATGTATTTGCCTGATGTTGCAAAAAGAAGAAGATACATCTCTGTTTCCCTTTGTCTTCCAAATCACATGAGTGCCTCTCTTTGGCAGATCTAAACGGGGACTCAATTTGCAGGGGATTCTGAGAAATATAGTTTTAAGGCTTTTAGTCCTTGCATATATGGAGATAACAAAGAAGGTGGCAAATCTATGCCATGTTGTGGAGAAAAAGAAACACTCATACACTCTTGGTGGGACTGTAAACTGGTGTAGCCACTGTGGATAAAAGTATGGTATGGAGATGCCTCAAAAAATTAAAAACAGAACTACCATATGACCCAGCAATCCCACTTTGGGGTATTTATCAAAAGAAATAAAAATATTACTTTTAAGAGATATATGCACTTCTGTTCCATGCAGCATTATTTACAATAGCCAAAAGGTGGAAGAAAAGTTTTTAAATTTTTATATGTTAAAGCTACCCTTCCTGTACCAGGAGGGTAGAAGGCATCTTTTATCATCAGAGAAAGGGAATTTAGGACAACCAAGGCTGTATAAACAAGCCTTGTTCCTCTTTACCACTTTACTACTCTAACCCAAATGCCTTTGTATTGTCAATTCTTCATAACTCTATTGTTTCTCTGTCTAAAAGGGGTAAAGCTTCCTGTTTTGGTCAGTTCTTTGAGTCTCATGTCTTTATGCGGGCTTCCATATGTACACATTTGCATACCTAAATAAAATTGTTTTAAATCTTGTTAACCTCTCTTTTATTAGGGGGAGGAGTCTCAGCCAAGAAGGGTAGAAGGAAAATTATTTTTCCTCCCTATAATAGGTCTGAGAAATATCAGCAAATGTCCCAAGGTTGTTATTAAGATGAGCATTTTTCCCCTCACTTTCCATGCCAACCTTTTAGAGGTAAAGTCTGCAAGAAAAAACTTCAGCTGAATCAAACATAGCATTAGCAAAGAAATGAGAATGGACATTTTTGCTCATGTTTAGAGCAGCTTCTATTTGTGAAAGGCTATTGAATGTTTTACCACTGGAATCATTACTGGCATTTTTTAAAAATGACGACTGGGGCACAAAGTACTAAAATCATCTACTCCAAGCACTTCAGACAGGATGCACAGTAACAATCAGCATTAGGCTGATGTATTAATAAACATTGTAATGACACAAAATAAGGGGAAAGAATAGTATGTTTGCCTAAAGTAAGATTCAAGGAGTTGATGACTAATGTTAAAATTTTAAGGAATAATATAAGTAGCCATTTGGTAAACGAAGTAAGTACATTTATTGAGGTTGATTCTCTTGAATAAAAATACACATTTTAATATTGTTTCCAATAATTCTTTTGCTCAAAAAATATGTCTATTAAATCTCAAATCTTCTGAAATTCTCTGGGTTACTGAGCTATAGGACACCGCCTTCAAGAGTTCTTATCATTGATTTCAGGAAGCACATGAAATACAGTAATTACCTCATGCTGTATGACTCCTCTCTCTCTCTCTCTCTCTCTCTCTCTCTCTCTCTCTCTCTCTCTCTCTCTTCCTCTCTCTCTCTCTCTCTCTCTCTCTCTCTCTCTCTCTCTCTCTCAATATTTCAGTGTGAATAGAAAAAGTTTTTTTTGAGCTGCAAGTTGCCACCTAATGTTTCAGGATTTACTACCTCTCAAAAATCTTTAATCTTTAATCTATTTTCTGTAATCAAGAGATTGGTAATAATAGTCTTGCTCATCAAGATACCAGACTTGTTTTGTTTTAGGTTCAGTATTAGAAAAATATGGAAATATTTCATATGAAAGAATCCTTTAGAGAATTAATTCTTTAGAGAAAATTCTTCCCTTTCTCTTATTAGAAAAACATTATTTGAGTAGAAAATAATCATTATTCCACCAAAAGTAATTTCTTACATTTAGCTTGCTCTATGTTGAGCTTACACTATTTTAGTTTCATAGTCAGATGTGTGTTTTTTTTCCTGGTAGTCTTTCATCTGATCAGGGGGAGCCTAAGACACTTGACCTGTGTTGGGGACCTGTCCTGGGGGAGGGATTGCGAGATTTACATGACTCAGAGCTGAAGGTGAGCCAAGAAATAGCACCCAGAGTGAAACCAAAATGAGAAATTGGGTAATCAAAGTAGTAGTCCAAAAGGCACGATAAGAGAATCCAATTTGGAGTAGAATGGAGTAATTTGAGGCTGACCAATGATTCCTTCAATAACTACAAACACTGGCTATGATATAGAATCACCTGTCTAAAGACATCAGACAGCTGTTAAGTCAAAGAGGACTAGAATGCTAAATTTTTCAAGAGGAGAGAACTCAGCTCTCAGGCAATCACATCACTTTTTCCCTTGGGGCATATGCAGATTTTAAAAGATTGGAAATCTGATATTTTCTCAGACTGCTGTGGGAAAGAAAAACCAGCAGGGATTGTAATGGTCTGGTGGGGCTTTAGAGATGTAATTAAAGGCTTGAGAGACCTCAGCTACACAACCTCTTAATGTATGTGCCAATTTCCTGAAGCTGTGAGGGCAGGTAAGCAGAAAACCTCTGAAACACAAAGTCTCATTTTTTTCATAGACAAATGTTACTAGGGAAACAAAGAGTAGACTTTAGGACTTGCAAGCTATGTCAAAAACCTCTGAAAAATAGAGAGAAGTTTTCCCTTGTTTTATAATGCTGAAGAGACAAAGATTAGATCCTGCCAGTGAGGGGGAGACCAACGAACATACCAGGCATTTAGTTGAAAACCCTGAAGGACAAAACTGTAGTCACAGAAAGGAATCAGAGGTAGCCTTAACCTTACCCGAAGTAAAAGTCAGCCTCAACTCAGGTCACTCTGATTGGTTTAAGATGGTCAGTCCCAATTTCATCTGCCTAGTAAAGGAAACGATAAACCCACTATGAAGGGGGGAAAAGTCATTTGGAGTTACATGATTTTGTACACATTGACCAGCATTCAATAAAAAATTTATAGACATGCTGTGAGTCACTTCAGTGAAAACCTCAAGAAAAAGACATTCAATAGAAATAGAACCACAGGTGACAGGGATATTGGAGTTAGCAGATAAGGACTTTAAAGTAACTGATAAGTACATTTAAGAGCAGATAAAATAAACTTTTAAATGGAGAAATTTTTAGAGAAGTATGATCAGTAGGAAGGAATCAAATGGACATTTTAGAATTTAAAAATATACTATCTTCTAGTTTGGGTTTAATAGAGATGAGACACAGAAGACAGGATTAATGGACTGGAAGAATTGTTAATAGAAAATATCCAAACTGAAGCCCAGAGTAAATAGTAATGGAAAACATAGATAAAAGTGCAAGAGAGATATGGGACATAGTGAAAGGTAGAACACATATAATATGAACCCCAGAAGGACAAGGAGAATGAGACAGAAGTAATATTTGAAGATATAATGGCCATGGGTTTTACAAATTTGAAGAATGGTATCAACACACAAATTCATGAAACTCTGCCACAAAGAAATAACCACAAGCAACATAAATAAAAAGGAAACCACACTTAGGCACATCATGATAAAACTGCTGAAAGCCAAATGCAAGGCAAGGAAGAGAGTCGAGATACATACCCAAAGACCAGAAACCAGAGAACGGCTCTGTAAATAGAAAAAAAAGAGGATGGATTACCTGGATGATCCACTGGGTGGTACACTTGGCAGTGTATTTCTGAGTTGGAGGTGAGATCCCTTAGGAATACAGAAACAGTATAACCTTGAGTTTCATTCTTAGTTCACTTGTGTTAAGAAGCCTAAAAAAATGATAAAATCCCAAGCGGTTTTTTTACTAATTAATTTTAGTCCCAACCAGCTTTTTCTCTATATACGATAGCCAATAAATTAATTTATATAATTTGTTATTTGAGAAACACTGTAAGTTTCAGGAAGGGTTTGCTTGTTGCTGGGTATCCTGAATCTGTAAGGACTGCTATCCCTGACTTTCTCAGCCAGGAGCCCAGCCTTGGAAAAACTGAGTTAAAGAAGGGGAGATCCAGAGAGTATATCAATATTACCTAGGGGTACTTTTTATCCTCACTTTTTACAAGAGTTAATCAGAAATCCAGATAAGGGATGGTAAGAAGAGCACCCATAATTGCACCTTGAGTGACTTCCCGTGTATATCTGTGCTCCCGATTAAGAATCACTTCTCTATGTTGGTGCAAATGAATTATGCAGAAATCCAAGTAAAATGTAGATTCCAATTCAATAGCTCTGGGGTGGGACCTTGTATTCTGCATGTCTAACAAACTCCTGAGTGATGCTGGAAACTGCTGGTCCACAGATTCTTTTGAGAAGCAAAGGTTTAGGCGCACCCCAAATCACCTAAAATATTGGCCACTCTGGCTATTCACTGTGCGCTGCTTTACAACAGAGGGTCTTAAATTATCCTAAGAAGAGAGAGGTGTGCCAAGTGGTAGCACTTTTGAAATGTTTACCAAAGTGTATTTTGAGCTCTAAGGACTGTAGTTGCAGAAGATGCTAATGAATGTTCCCTCAAAGAAACAGTTCCATGGCCAAATAAATTTAAGAAGTATTTATTTACATTCCCCTCCCCTGGGAAATTCACAGCTCACATTTGCATTTTAACGATTCTGAACCACCTGCAGTAGGGAAACGTGTTTAACCTGGTATTTCATTTATTTCACTATTAACATTCCGAGGAACTGGTGTTCCATGGAGCAAGTTTTGGGAAATGCAGCCCCGCAGAGCAGTAGTTTTCAAACTTTGGTGTGTATTGAATTAGCGGGAGCGCTAATAGAGAACACCGATGACAGAACCTGTGGAAGTAGGATAAGCCCTAGCCCTCTGTATTTTCACCGTTTCCCAAGTGATTATGATTCCCATCAACGCTTGAGAATCACTGCTATTAGGTAATCTCAGATGAGTTTCTGGAACCATCTGGGGAGGCAAGGTTGTCTGTCAGCTCAGCTTCCCTCTTGCAGAAACCTTTGTTGTCCTTGAGAGGACCAGCATCAGCTACTCACTGCCTTCATTTAAGGGAGAACATTCAAGCCAAATAAAGCACCCCAAAATTCCTCTGTATATTCTACATACTGCAGGGATTCCTCCATGCCTTTTCACTGTAACTTCCCAGTCAACAGTGTCTATCCCTTAGCCCTGCTCTTTCTAGAATCGATTCATTGACTCATTGAACAAATCTTCATCAATCAGGATTTTGAAAGTATTCAGGGAATAAGATGGACAAGACACTCCTGTGAGACAGGGGTAGGGGACAGACAATAAACAAGTCAATGAATAAATAAGATACTTTCAGATAGTAACCAATGCTGTGAAGAACATAAACAGTGTCACGGGAAAGAGAATAACTGAGTCAGGGATTCCATTTAGATTCTTTGGTCCTGGAAGACTGCAAAAGCCCTGTGCATTCAGGGTAGTGTGGACACCATTCCAGAGTGGCCAACAGTGACTGGGATTGGCCTGGATGGTTCAGAAAATCTCACCGGATACCCCAAATATATCTAGTTATGAGGCAACCAATATCCCTTGTGGCTACTACAGTGACTTGCTCATACATGCCCTTGTGAATATTGGTGAATGGTGTTGGATGATGGATGGATGGATGGATGGATGGATGGATGGATGGGTGGGTGGAGGTTTGGATGTGTAGTTAATTCTAGTGATTTTGACGAGATCCATTTGGTGAGATCTTAACACGGAACTTGTCTAAGCTATTGGGCTAGACGGAGCATTCACTGTGATGAACATCTCTCTCCTAAACTATAAGGCAAATGGTGAGATACACTATACCCGATCCTGAAGCACCAAAGAAATAGGCTAAGTAAAAATCCACAAAGCCTCTTTATGCTACAGAGTGAATAGCCACTTAATGCTTGGTTCCAAACTTGGGAAGGGAATTGTATTTACTGGCCCTCATATCCCCAACAGATGCTGTTGCTTTTTGTTTCTGACATTTCCTTTTCTAAACTATCATATTAAACTAACTCTCTCTTAAGTAAAGAAATTTATTAGGTACTGACTCTACCAGGCACTGTACTAAAAACTACATAGATTATTTCATAATCCCAATTACAGAGAGAGACAATGGGAATCCAAGTGAAAAAATAAATTGCCCAAGATAACAAAACTAGCAAGTGGCAAAGCTCATGTCTGTCTTCAAGTATGTTAATATCCAGCTGTTTTAATGTAGTATTAGCTGTCCTATAATCCAATCCCTGCCTTGTTTTCACCCACCTTTATGCAATCTTCCTTTCTTTCCCTCCTTAATTTCATATCCATACAAAAAACTGCAAGACCTGTCATTCTCTGGAACATTTGAGATCTTGCTTCCCAGCACTTGTCATGAGTTTTGGTTCAAATAAGCTCACTAAAATTCTCCAAAAGAATTCTAGCTGTTTTATGAAGTTAATGTCCGTAAACAGGTTATAGTTAGTTCTTTGCCATTTGGATTACTTAATGTAACTTCATCATTTCATTTTCTGCTCTGATTCATTATAATTTGCTTTTTATTTTAATATACAGAGAAGAGTTATTTTGTTTTCAAGTTCTTAGGTAAGGAGTTGGTAGGGATGAAGGAAGATTTTAATGGTTGTCCCCAAGTACTGCCTACATGGCCAAGATAGGACATTATTGTCTATTTTCCCACTGAGGAAACTGGACCCACAGTTACAGCAGCTATCAACTGTAAAGCAGACAGCCAACACCAGTCCTCCTTCCACTGCACCATCGTTGAGGAGTGGCAAGTAGATGGCACTGGGTGTGCCAAACATGATGAGCTGGTATATTAGTCTCCTATGGATGTTGTGACAAATAACCAAAAATGTAGTGGCATAACCCAATACATATTTATTATCTTAAAATTCTATAGTTTCAAAATTCAAAGTGGGTTTTCCCTGGCTAACATCAAGGTGTCAGCAGGACTGCATTTTTTTCTGGAAGTTCTGGGAGAATTGTTTTCTTGCCTTTTCCAGCTCCTAGAACAGTGATGGCGAACCTACGACATGTGTGTCAGAGGTGACACATGAACTCATTTTTTTGGTTGATTTTTCTTTGTTAAATGGCATTTAAATATATAAAATAAATATCAAAAATATAAGTCTTTGTTTTACTATGGTTGCAAATATCAAAAAATTTCTATATGTGACACGGCACCAGAGTTAAGTTAGGGTTTTTCAAAATGCTAACACGCCGAGCTCAAAAGGTTCGCCATCACTGTACTAGAGGCTGCCCATACCCCTCGCCTTGTGTTCCCCCCTCCAAAGGCAACACTGATAGGTCGAGCCTTACTCACATCACGTCACTCTGACCCGGACACCCCTGCCTCTCTTCCACATTTAAGGACTCTTTTTTTTTTTAATTTTATTTTATTGCTTAAAGTATTACAAAGGGTATTACATATGTGTCCATTTTTTCCCCCTCGCCCTAGACAGTCCCCTAGCCTCCCCTATCCCCCAGTGTCTTATGTCCATTGGTTATGCTTATATGCATGCATACAAGTCCTTTGGTTGATCTCTTTCCCCCCTACCTCCTGCCCCCCAACCCTGCCCGGCCTTCCCGCTGCAGTTTGACAATCTGTTTGAGGCAGCTCTGCCTCTGTATCTATTATTGTTCAAAAGTTTATAATGGTCTCTATTATCCATGAATGAGTGAGATCATGTGGTATTTTTCCTTCATTGACTGGCTTATTTCACTTAGCATAATGCTCTCCAGTTCCATCCATGACGTTGCAAATGGTAAGAGTTCCTTCCTTTTTAGAGCAGCATAGTATTCCATCGTGTAGATGTACCACTGTTTTCTAATCCATTCATCTACTGATGGGCACTTAGGCTGTTTCCAGATCTTAGCTATGGTGAATTGTGCTGCTATGAACATAGGGGTGCATATATCCTTTCTGATTGGTGTTTCTGGTTTCTTGGGATATATTCCTAGAAGTGGGATCACAGGGTCAAATGGGAGTTCCATTTTCAGTTTTTTAAGGAAACTCCATACTGTCTTCCATAGTGGCTGCACCAGTCTGCATTCCCACCAGCAGTGCACAAGTGTTCCTTTTTCTCCACATCCTCTCCAGCACTTGTTGTTTGTTGATTTGTTGATGATAGCCAGTCTGACAGGTGTGAGATGGTACCTCATTGTTGTTTTGATTTGCATCTCTCGGATGATTAGTGACTTTGAGCATGTTTTCATATGTCTCTTGGCTTTCTGAATGTCCTCTTTTGAAAGGTATCTATTTAGGTCCTTTGCCCATTTTTTGATTGGATTGTTTATCTTCCTTTTGTTAAGTTGTATGAGTTCCCTATAAATTTTGGAGGTTAGGCCCTTATCAGATATGACATTGGCAAATATATTTTCCCACACAGTGGGTTTTCTCGTTTTGTTGATGGTTTCTTTTGCTGTGCAGAAGCTTTTTCTTTTGATGTAGTCCCATTTGTTCATTTTCTCTTTAGTTTCAAGTGCCCTAGGAGCTGTATCAGTGAAGAAATTGCTTCGGCATATGTCTGAGATTTTGTTGCCTTTGGATTCTTCTAGAATTTTTATGGTTTCCTGTCGTACATTTAAGTCCTTTATCCATTTTGAGTTTATTTTTGTGTATGGTGTAAGTTGGTTAAGGACTCTTATTATTACACTGGGCCCACCCAGAAAATCCAGGATAATTACTTTATTTTTTTTAGATTGTCTGATTAGAAACCTTAACTCTATCTGGAACCTTAATTACCTTTTGTCATGTAACCTAACATACTCACAGGTTTGGGAAATTAGGACAAAGACATTCCAATGGGGATATTATTCTGTCTATCACCACTGGTAATGACTGTGCTGAAAAGAATTCTGAGGCCATGTTTACATTCATCAGGCAAGAGAATCATGCCAATTAGCAATTTTTCCCATGGATTCAAAGAAGGGAGTACCATGTATTTTCCATCCTACTGTCGATCCAGGCTAAAAGAAGGAGAATTTCAAAGTATCTACTGAGAGGGGCGACTTGCCAGTCTATGTGCTTCAGCACTAGCTGAAAGGGCCCATACAGGGTTTGCTCCAATGATCTGCCTTCTCTTCATTAGCTGGAGCTCCTTGTCCCTTACTGGCAAGCTGAGCCCCTCCCAGGCTCCAGGGATAACCCGTCCTTCATGATCCGTCCCTAGTGGCAGGATAGCAACAGGTCAGGTGCTAGGTGCTGGGCATCAAGTAGGAGAGGACACAGCACTACAGGCTAGGTGCAGAGCGGATATGCTCACCCTCGAGATGGGGAGACAGATGCAAACACATGGCCACACACGGTGAAATATTCTCACTTCCCAGGCATCACTGGTCCTGTGCTTTCTACCCGGCGGCTCCGCTGAGACCGCCTAAAAGCTCTTCTCTCTTCTGTGACCCTCAGTATTACTCATTCTTCAAACACTGTTCCCTCACTGATCTGCCCCAGCTGGAAGAAAATCAACTTCTCATTGCTCTGTCCTTTTTTAATGTACCTGAGGCTACTGATGTTTGCATGTTCCACCAATACTTAAGCGAAGACCCACTCTGTGCAAGCACTGCACCTGACACTGGGGACATACTGGGGCTAAAAGATAAAGATATGGCCCCTTTTCATGGAAACGACAGGCTAGTGGGGAGGCAGATATGAGTCAAGGAATCACACCACTGTTAGAACTAACAGGGCACCTGCGATCATTGTGGCAGTGAAAAGGTACATGCTGTTCTAAGAGTTATGAGGCTGCCTTGGGGAAGTGACAGTTGACCTGAAATTTGAAGGCTGAGTAGAAATTAACCAGGTGAGGAAGAAAGGGAAGGGCATTCCAGGCAGAATAGCTGTGTTGGGGAGAGCACAGGCTCTTAGTGATGCTCAGAAAGGAAGCCAGTGGCTGGAGAGGAGGGAGTCAGAGGTGTGGAGCTGGAGGAGGTGGGCGAGGCAGGCCAGAGCCGGAGCCCGCCGGCAAGCTCTGGGCTCTGTTCTGCCTCCCAGTAACTAACTGTGTGCCCACACTTTGCCCTTACCCCGCTGTAAGTGCCTTCATTTAGGCTAGGGTGCCCCTCACATTATAAGCCTCCCAGTTTCCTCCACCAGCCCTTTGTGGTTAGGATTATATAAGAAATTTTGGCTATGATGTCAAGTTACAGACTGATTTGAATAGGGATCAATAACAAAAGTGGTGCACTCCTGAGAATGCGGGGAATGGCCACTCTGTCTTGAACAAAAAGGAGCTGAGACATATAATCAGCTTTCTGTTCCTCTATGATAGATCTGACCAAGGTGAATGCAGTGCCTCTCTACCAATCTGAAGTGTCCAAAAATGTGTGCATTAAACTCTAACACACTTAGATCTGAAATTTTGGAATTCCTTGGCAAACTGGGGTGGCACCACTATAAGCTGGGGGCAGGGGTGTCTGGAGATGACAGACTGGTGACATTTGTAGTCCCCATAGTGGCTTGCATTAAATAGGTACAATAATTGATAATAAATATTAAACTGAATTTTAAGACAATGAGAGCCATTGTATCATCAACAGACGCATACATTTAGGACCATTTTCTGGGAATCTTGTCAAGAAAGTGGCTCAATGTTGTGCAAAAAGCACTGGCTGGCCCTAACCGGTTTGGCTCAGTGGATAGAGTGTCAGCCTGCGGACTGAAGGGTCCCAGGTTCGATTCCGGTCAAGGGCATGTGCCTTGGTTGCGGGTACACCCCCAGTAGGGGGTGTGCAGGAGGCAGCTGATCAATGTTTCTCTCTCATCCATGTTTCTAACTCTCTATCCCTCTCCCTTCCTCTCTGTAAAAAATTAATAAAATATATATTTTTTAAAAAAGCACTGGCTGAGATGCAGGAAGACAATATCCTTGGCCCGCCTGTCATGAAGAACCTCCTGGGCCCTGGGCAACTCTTCACACCACTATAAGCCCCACCTTCATTATAAAGTATGGGGAAGTCACATATTATTGGAAGGAAGGCAGAAGTTTAGCAGAATTAGATCTACCTGAAAAAAATGCTTGAGGAAGGCATGCTTTTGGAGCCTCACACACCGCACACCATCTCTTATTAAGCCCAGCGTTGCCAAGTTCTCCCCCATTGTTGGACAGAATTGCTGGTGACTCAACTGAACACCAGATGAAATGGTTGGCTTGCACTCAGGAGCTATGTTGTAAAAACAAAAAAAAAAAAAAAAAAGGCAATTTCTCTTTAAACACTGGAACCACATTCAGTGAGGTGAGATGCTTGCTGAGAAGCGCATGGTCCTGACCGAGGTAACAGTCAGATACACATCACCCATTTTCCCAACTGCTGTTTCTGTACCTGCTAGAAGGAAATGTTACCTCCTCGCCCCTGCCTACCTCAGAAGCATCTCTGAGGAGAACTGTGGGTGCCTGGTTAGAACACTCCAGATAGCTCAAGTTGGTGAAATAAAATCTCCTAAATCAATTTGTCACGTTGACACTAAGTTTTATGCAGCCAATATTTACAATAAAGTAGCATCAGTACCAATGACAGAATCTCAGAGTTCTGTGTACTTCGAAGAATCCAGTCCAATTCCCCACCCAAATAAGGGTCCCATCTACCACAAAGAAAAGAGCAGTGGGGACATAGGTGTGCTTTTCAAAAAGGTGACTGATTCCTTGTTAAACTTGAGACATTTTTTGTTCAATGCCTTGATTTCGGCTTCTTTAGAACTTCCACTCACTGATTCCTTTTAATACATTTTTATTGATTTTAGAGAGGAAGGGAGAGGGATAGAGAGATAGAAACATCAATAATGAGAATCATTGATAGGCTGCCTCCTGCACGCCCCCTACTGGGGATCGAGCCCGCAACCCAGGCATGTGCCCTTGGCCAGAATCGAACCTGGGACCCTTCAGTCCGCAGGCCGACACTCTATCCACTGAGCCAAACCGGTTAGGGCTGGAGTTTATTTTCCAAGGATCCCAACTAAGCAGAATCAAGATACTGAGATGTTTTATGTTTTCTAATGTTCAGAGATAATCAAGAATGTCACAGTTATTTCTCAAGAATATTATGACCTGGTGAAGCCATTAACTTTACTATAAGTAAGTACATATGAGGACGGACTGAGGCCATCTCCCTAATAGTTCTAATGGCTCCTGAACAAATGGAGTCTCCTAAATTTCCCCAGTTCCATGGTTCTTAAAAGACCAATGGTTGAGTAATTCTACCAGTGACGTACTTCTTTCTGTTATCTGCCCTAGTTACTTTCTGGGCCTTGCAATGACTAGGATGTATAACATATATAGGTCGGGATGTATACTGTGAAATCTGTTTGTGCTTTTTTGCTAAGAGTTGACAAGTTTAAAAATACAGTGTAGGAAAATTACTTGTAGTTATGAAGAAAGATGGGAGAAAAGTGCCAAATGAGCTTGTAATGAGGATTTCTCAGTGTGAACATATGTAAAAAGAACTTTGAGCTATAGACATTATGATAAACAAAAACGATCAAGCTAAGTTCTTAAGAAGCTTAAAGATACAAGATCCTGCTGATTATATGTACAATAAACAGCTTATTCTCTTTGTTCCCTGTTAATGGATCAGCATACTTGGCTCCCCGGAAACATTTCAGACAAAACACAGTAACACATTAGTCAGAAATATAGCTTTTTATTATAATATTTCATAATCTAAAAACTTCCTTTTTAATTCTTGGAAGAGAATATTCCAGCTTCCAGACAACTGACCGACCCTGTAAAATACTGGAAAATGGTGTCTAAGAAATCTGAATTTTGTAGTTAAGAATCTGTAACCTAGTTTGGGGGGAGTGGTGGGGAAGAATGAAAGAACGGTTCAAATACAGATTTTGTTTCGGTACAAAACAAATTAGATCCATTTTTCAGTTTAACCTTGAACATGTTTTCCCAGAAACTTTGGTTTTTCTTCCAAAGAGAAACTCTAAGGTTGGCTTCCCATGTGGACAAAAAATTTTTTTAAAATAAGACCCAAGTGAGACATGGCACATGGCTCAGGCCATGGCATGTAAGTGGGATATCCTTCGGAGTGAGCCAGCTTCCACGTTCCATAGCAAAGTTATGTGTCTAATGCATTTCTTGTGTGAAGGTCAGACTTTAGTTGAAATTTTAAACAATTGGTTTGTAATATAATAAATCTTAAAATCATTTGTCTTGTGTAATGTACATAGAGTAGATATGCCATTATGGTGCTTTCTGGAGATCACTGGGTACTACAGTCAAAGAGAGCTGTCTGCCCTCTAGCATGTTAAATGGACTTTGAAAATGTGTTTTCACTAAATAAAATTAGAAAAACAAGTCTGGTTATACCACCTTTAAAAACAAGCTGTGATTGCACACATGTTACGGGGACAATTAGCATGCAATACAATCAACAAGTCAATTTTTTAGTATGTAAAAGGCTAAAGTGAAATCATGGTATAAATACCAATAATAAGTAATCTTGGGGAAGATTAATTCTCTAAATTAATCATATAATATTACAATTTTTACAATGTTAGCCAGAACAGTGATATTCACAGCAATGTTTTCTTCCACTTGATAAGTGCCTATACACCACATGAATTGCCCACACCCATGAGTCAAAAGTCAAAGCCAAGATTCAAAAATCAACATTTTCACTGTAACAGGTTAAAAATGTTTATATAATGATAAGTTACACTTTTCAACTTACTGTCATTTTAAGTAATTGCTTAATTACCTATTTTTAATGCACTGCTAATCTGATGCTTATTGTAATAACAACCATAATTCTACTAATGTTAATTAGGTTACAGTTTTAATTTTTAAAATGAGAGAATTCAATTTACATAAGCATACATTGTTTAAAAACCACCCATCACAAACACACACCTTTTCCATGAGTATTTAAAAATAAATTAATATACTTGACGTATATATTTTATATGTTATATATATGTATCTATTTGTGGACATAATTATTCTTACTTCTGGAAGGATGTCAGCACTTGGAAACTCTGCAGGAGATCTGATGATAACACTAAGTTTAAAAAACATGAAAATTCATTCTTGAAGAAAATCGTAAAGCAGGAGGTTCTTAACAGATGGGTCTTTTGGAAATAAAGGCCATTTTAGGGCAGGAGAGGAGGACAGTCTCAGATTCCAGATCCCACAGGTACTGTTTATTTCAGAAGCTACTTTAGAAAGCAGTGCACAATGACACCTCAGACAGCTGGCTGAAAGGTAACAGCATATATTTTAATCCTGAAAGGGCACAGAAGCAGCAGGAGGTGGACAAGGTAGGCCAGCAAGGAGAAAGCCATGCCTGCAGCTCACAGAGAGGCCGTGGACATTGCCAGGGGAAGGTCTTGGGAAAGGGCTGCGTGTCTCCAGGATGGTTCACAATGCACTGCACGTGCAATTCGTTGACGTCCAACCATTCAGACCCTGAGCCCGTGATGTGTTTTATGTCCTCCTGCAACCACAGCAATAGAGACAGCTGTTAAGATAGAGGCTGGAGCATGGTGTTAGGGTGCAGAACACCCAGCCAAAGAAGACAGCAGAGCTGCACCAAAGTCTCAACAAACATGCATCCGGGGAAACAAAAAACCTGAATCAAATAAACGAGCTGGGAAACAGTCCATCCAAATGAGTGCTGAAGTTGGATAGAGGAGTCCCAGTAGCAACCCAAACGCCAATGTCCTGATTGACCAGAATACACTGGGAAACAGGGATTCGTATTTTGGAGGCTTTCACACTAATTGAGTGGAAGGTTAAAAACAAACAAAAATAGTTTTGTTTTTCACTGCTATTAAGAGAATTTATATTCCCATTCCTCATCTCACAATTTTGAGCAGGGGGTATAGATGAATCTTTTTCAGCACCTGACATCTTGTGTGGCCTTGGGTCTGAGCCAATCAGCACTGCATAGAACGGCAGATGCAGAAAGTACTGAAGACTGGGCTAACTATTTTAGAAGATGGAGCTTCGTTTTACTAAACTTTTGAGAAAGACTGCTTCCTTTTTAAAAATTATTTCTGCAATTTGCCTCTTGCTTCTACAAGGAGCCTGTAATAAAATTCTGGTTCCCCAAGATGCCCGTTTGTTAAATTCTGGTTAATCCACGTGCTTGCACGGACAGGAAGTAAAGGAGTTAGCCCTTTGCTTTCCTATTGTGTCTTCCTATGGGATGCGAGGACATTATTGTTGGCCCCTAGAACAATATTCCCCAAAGCCCAGGAGGACGGTCCAGGCCACCCACCCTTTTAGATGATGTTCACGAGCGCTGTTGGCTTTTTCTTGGCCATTTTGGGCCTGATGTTGCCTTTCCGACTTAATCCCAGAGGTTCCCCTTTCTTCAGCGGTCTGCAGAGTTCTCTGGGGGTTTCGGCCTGGTCGTGAATGGACTTAGCAGGCTGCATGCTGGCCCTCTCATCCTTGGCTTTTCTCAGGTAGCTCCTTCCTTTTGGATGAAAATGAGTCTTGAGATCGGGGTGGTTACATGTTGCATGTGGGTGTCCTCGGCTTCTACAGATGGTCGGGTGGGAGGAGGGAGATGAGCAGAAAGATTTCTTTAAAACCTTAAAAGAATGAAAGCTACCTACAGCACAATCACTCCTGCATGCTAGAGCAGTGATAATGCTGCCAGTAAAACAAATGACATATATTGGTTTTTTTCTTTCCAACAATTCTGGTGACTTTCATGAAGGGAACTCGTGAATCTGCATTCTCAGCGACATATTGCTAGTCCTATTTATCAGTGACAAACACTGAGGAACAGAAATTTAAATGACTACTCAGGATAATGTATACAGTTGGTCTACAGAGAAGGTGGGAGCAGAATCCATATCTCATGAATCTTTAAGTAACTACTAGGGGACTCAGACAAATCTGTAGTACAGTTATTATAAAGTATGTGATTCATGGTATAAGGGCATATATATAATACAGTACACATACTTCATTAGTAGTACTGTAGAGCTATTATGACTATACTATAGCATAATAAGAGAAAATTATACTATATAACACCATATAAATACTCCTATAGTACTATCGTACTGCCATAGACTACTACAACTAGCATAGCTAAAAGTCACATAAGCCCTGGCTGGTGTGCTCAGTGGTTAGAATGTCACATCTGGATGTCACCAAAAGCCTTGGATTTGATTCCTGGGCAAGGGCATGTGCCTGGGTTGCAGGTTCACTTCCTGGCCATGGTCAGGGCATGTGCGGGAGGCAACCAATTAATGTGTCTCTCTCACATTGATGTTTCTCTCCACCCCTCCACCCACTCTCTCTAAAAATCAATGGAAAAAATATTTTGGGGTGAGGATTAACAAAAAAATAAAAAAGTAAATAAAAAATAAAAGTCACACTCACATTTTAGAAAGTTAAGTACATAAGCTGGTTAATTTTTACCTGAGACCCTCAAATCCATTTATATTATAGATGCCACATAAAATGCAACAGGAGCCGAAACCAGTTTTGCTCAGTGGATAGAGCATTGGCCTGCGGACTGAAAGGTCCCAGGTTCGATTCCGGTCAAGGGCATGTACCTTGGTTGTGGGCACATCCCCAGTAGGAGATGTGCAGGAGGCAGCTGATCGATGTTTCTCTCTCATCAATGTTTCTAATTCTCTCTCTCCCTTACTCTCTGTAAAAAAATCAATAAAATATATTTTTTTTAAAAAATGCAACAGGAAAACATGCAAACATTATCATATGGCCAAAGTATAAAAAGATATACATACAGGCATTTGGGCTTCCTATTTGAAGAGCTATCTGTAAGCTAAAGGAAAACAAATAAGAAAAAAACATTACTTAACTTGAAGACTGAATTTGATTTATAAAATCTTGCTTAGATTTTAAAGAAATGGTATCCCCACTAAGGAACCAGGAACTATGGGCAGCACTGCCCACGATGCCATCCGCCACAGCGGTGAGCCGGTACCTCTCATGCTCAGCCTCCGCTCACTCAGGGATCCTCTCTGGCTCCCTGTTATGAGATTTCCAAGAAGCCAATATCAGCAGAACTAAAAAACTTCAACAAGCCAAAGAGTCCCCCAACAGAGCAACATTTGAAGAAACATGTTTTTAAAAATTGGAATGATGTACCATTATTTCTTGATTGATTCAGACTGCATTTGCAGCTAATTTACTACAGCTGTGGTTGGGTCACAGTGTCTCAACTGAGGGGAAAATTGGCATAAAATGTTTATTGCCTAAAATACGTAATTTCTAAAATGAGAGCATATGAAGACCAACAACTCCACGATTGTCCCTGAGGCCACCTATCCTTGAAATTAGTTCCCATTCCCATTAAAATATCTTCATGCGCGTTTGTGGCCACGCTAGGAATATCATTTTCAGAATAAATTGATAATTATCATTTTGTGATCCAGATGTCACCATGCATTTTACAGGCCAACCCAGTGTATTCCAAACCTTCTGTTGCTGATCTTTGTCACTAAAGAAGTGGTAGGAAGACAAGCAGAAGATGAGAATGGCAAAGAAAATGTAGGGCCCCATGTGGCCAAGACACGCGCCCCCTGCTAGACTAAACCTGAGAAGCGAGACTCAGCGTAAGATTCTTCTGTCTGCAGCTTGAGCTGTA
Organism: Myotis nattereri; assembly: GCF_964212035.1. NCBI lineage: Eukaryota > Metazoa > Chordata > Mammalia > Chiroptera > Vespertilionidae > Myotis > Myotis nattereri. The sequence continues at coordinate 25,552,109 of NC_138088.1, forward strand.
GTCAGGAGCAAATCAGAAAGAAGTTTTCTTAACTTCTGAGGGTCATGTCCCCAAGAAGGTTTGCCTTCTGCCCTTTGACAATCAAAAGTCAGTCTTATTGTTGACCCTGTTCACACTGGCTGGCTTTGGCATGAGGTTAGTAAATATGAACAGAAAAAGGCACCTTCCTTGCAAGAGAGTTGTGAGATTATGCAACATACAAAGAAGGTGGGCCAGATGGCTCCAAAATATAACAAAAAATATTTTTTTTACTTTACTGTATGGATGTATACATATAGTTTGTATGTGTATTGCTTATATGTATACACAAGACCCTTTGGGATTTCGGGGGGGGGAGAGAGAGAGAGAGAGAGAGAGAGAGAGAGAGAGAGAGAGAGAACGAAACAGGAGAGAGAGAAAGAAAGAATATGTATGTATATGCTTCCCTGCTTCCCTTTCTGGGGAAAAGATCAACAGTGTTTTCAAATGTTCAAAGGAGTCCCTGACTTCCAAAACATTTTAAGAACCACAACCTCAGCATTTATGGATGTAACTAATGGACCCTGCTGGGACCTCAGGAAATAGGAATAACTTACTGTGCATTACAGAAAGGAAATGCATAAATAAAGATAGGTAAAGATGAGCCTCCATATGGTATCATAAATTGTGCATGTCTATACATCACACACTGGGTAAAATACTCACCACGCAACAAACACAATTAACCCTCAAAACAACCCTAAGAGGTAAGCCTCATAATTCCCATTTTTCAGATATGGAAACTAAGGCAGAAAAGTTAACTAGTTGGTTAAAGCCTCAATGTTTTACCAGTGTTAGGACTGAACTTCAAACGCAAGTCTTCTCTCTGCACGGCCTCCCTAAAAAGTGTGTGTTTGCATACATAAGTATACAAGCAAGGACATGTAGACACAAAAAGTTAAGTGGAACCCATGGCTGGATCAGAATTCCTCCTGTGATCCTACAGATTATGAGGTTTGGGGTGAAGGTGGGACCGGTTACCACACACTGTGGACTCTCACATGCTCTCCTCCCCGTGAACACAAGAGGCCGCTGTCCCTTCGGGCCCCTAGAGCCTCAGGCAGTCCTGCACACTCAATTGCTCGGACCAAAACCTCAGATTCATTCTTGATTCCTCTTTTCCTCACCCGATAAATCCAATCCTTCAGCAAGGCCAAGTGGTCTTATCCACTCTACTCCCAGAACACATTCTATATACCCATCCCTTCTCTTTACCTCCACCCTACCCACACTGCCACCTCCTCTCCCCTGCCACACAAAAACAGCCTTCCAGCACATCTCTCCTTCCTGCGCTCCTCCGTTCAATTCTCCAGAGAGCACCAGACTTTCTCCTAAAACCCAGGTTACCTCCAACTTTAAACCTTTCAACGGCTTCCCTCTGTGCTCTGGAATAGACCCAAACTCCTTGCGTGACCTACTAGGCCCAGCATGACCTGGATCCTTCCCAACTCTCTGACTTCATCTCCTACCACTCAAAGGTACCAAGCTTGTTCCCTCCTAAGGCAATTCCTATTCCCTTGCCTAGAACATTCCACTTGAGTATTTTCAGGGCTGGCTCCTCGTTATTCAGGCCACAGTGCAAAACTGCCTCCTCAGCAAGGCTTTTCCTGAAAGGGTTTCACTGAAGTAGACATCTTAAACGTATCATCTCACTTTTTTTCTTGATTAGTGGTTATCGCTTTCAAAATGATCTTCGTTATTTGCTCACTTGCTCATTGTGAGCCCCTCCTCACTGAGAGCAGGGACCTCTCCCATCTCATTCACAGCAGTTTCCTCAGCACTCAGTAAGCGCTGCGGCAGCCCCAATAAACAAGTGTTAGATGAATTACTGCAAGTCCTAACTTAGCAGCCTGCAGGAAATAAATGCAACACTTAAAATAAGATTATCCAAGCTGTTTCATGACCTTCTGTGTGAGCAGTTCTGTCCGTGATTTTGGCAGATGGGATACTGGGTCACTTTGTGTCTAATTCGACAGCATTTTTCAGAGCATGAAGACAAAATATCTGAGTAAGCATAGTACACTTTTAGAAACCAGCCAGGTGAAAAAGAACAAAAATGCTCAAGGGGATTAAGGGAAAGAAACAGATGCCGAAACATTATTTTAGAAAAGGCACTAAAAGCGAGGGGGGAGCGGGAGGAGATTTTTCTAGAGCACAAAAGAATCTTAGAGCTAGAAGACACCTTAGAAAGAATTAATTTATACACCAACTTAGAAATGTCACTGCTACCTGGAGGTGGTGATGAGAAACAGAGGGAAGAGTGGAGGAAGAGAACTGGGGCAGATGGAAGAGGAGATCAAGAAGATCGACACTGTTTTTTATGTGTAGCCTTAGCTGAGATGGTGGGAGCCAGGCCAGGCTGGGCATGGTATTCCCAGCTGTTCTGAAAGAAGTGGCTGATGTGTGGGGGGAGAAGGTCAGAATGTTCTGCTGATCCTGGGGTACTCTGGGGCTAGGAGCTCTCCTTGGTGGGTGGGCCTGAGGCTCCAGAAGCCTGGCCTCTCAATGCTCTGGACCTTCACTAAGCTGGGCCAGAGGATAATAAAGACACGATCTAAAGCTTCTCCTGCTAAAAGCACCCAAGTTCCTCTGTGTCTCTAGAGCCACAGATACCCTGGGAGGCCGCAACCAGCCCTTTCATTATATCAAAGACAAGGATCCTAATTTTATAGGTGAGTGTCTATGATGATCATGAAGTAGACTAAATAGAAAGGAGACATGTCTCAGGGTCTGCAGACTGTCTCATAATGTGGTACATTATGGTTCAAAGCAGAGTTAGAGGATTACACATGAGCACAGGGGAGCCTACATCTGCTAAATCCTTTCATAAATCAAACACCTCACTCTTGGTCTTCTCAGAGAGATAATACACTCCCTCCACTAGTGAGAGTTCACCTCCCAACAGCCTGATCATGCTCTACTCACAAGCAGCTCCCACATCCAAATTCCCTGTTACACTCTGCGCTGCACTTCATTTGAATTAATCAAGTCTTCCCTTGGTAAATCAAGCCTGATGAAGGCAGATGATGTCACTCATATTTGGGACACAGAGGGCATGGACATAAATATTCATTAATTTCCTGTCATGTTTCTTTATAGGTATGTATGCATGTGTATATATGTGCATATGTTTATATGTGTGTATATGTATATATGTTGTGTGTGCATGCACATATACATGTAATTTTATATATACACATCTGACTACAGAGCAGAGATGCTGTTCAACTATGGGTCACATGGTATAGCATGACAAGAAATAATGACTGGCTACTTCCTATAAAAGGTGTTCAGTTTTCAAGCTGGGAAAATAAACTGAGCAGAGGAAGTAGGCGCAGAAATATAAATAACAGGGAGAACTAATGGGCTTCCTTGCTTCTTCCTGGCCTTCCACTGTTTTCTTTCTAATATCCTCCTGGCTTTGCATAGTAGAATTTTAACATTTCTTAGCCCTGGGTTACTTAAAAGCCTGCAGACTGAAAATATTCATGCAACACTTCAATTTTAGAATCCTAACCACCAAAGTCAGGTGATGAGCAGAGAATTTAAGAGGCCAAAAGATCCTATAGAGCATCTAGTCTAACTACTTCATTTTTACAGATTTAAAAGCCCAGGAAGACAAACTGTCTCTTTGGAGGGTCTCTTATTCTACAAGCATAAAAACACTTCTACTGCCCTGACTGGTTTGGCTCAGTGGATAGCGCATCGGCCTGCGGACTGCAAGGTCCCAGGTTCGATTCTGGTCAAGGGCATGTATCTTGGTGGTGGGCACATCCCCTAGGGGGTGTGCAGGAGGCAGCTGATCCATGTTTCCCTCTCATCGATGTTTCTAACTTTCTATCCCTCTCCCTTCCTCTCTGTAAAAAAATCAATAAAATATATTTAAAAAACAAAACAAAAAAAAAAACAAAAAACACTTCTACCAACTCAGTTTGGCATGGAGTTGGAGGGTGAAGAACTGGAGACTGTGCACAAGAATTCAGCTTACTTCCGGGTGCCTGGGGTTCACCTGTCTCACTTCCATAACACACGCATGGCCGGGCAATACTCTCAAATGATGTCTAGAGAATCCCTAGAAGTCACTCCCCAGCTCCCTTTTCCTCTGCCCTTAACCGGATCTCACCAAACCTAGGACCTCACCCTCTGGCTGGACCTGCGCGACTTTCCACACCTACCACATGCTCGCTGACGTCCCGGCAGAAGCCTGAGGCCTGCTGGCTCTGGTAGTACTCCAACTGCTTCTCCGCCAGTTCCACCCGCTGCAACAGGTTCTCAATAAAGTCCTGGAGCCGAGCTTTCCCTTGAACCTCCTTCTCAGCTGCTGTTTCGAGGAAATGGTTGAATGTAACAACTTCTCTGCAAGGAAAAATGAAGAAAAAAAAACACACACAAAATGGAGAAACGAGACAGGAATTCATTCCTTCAACACATTTTATCGAGTGTCTACACTGTCAGGGACTGCCCTAGGCTGTGTGGTCAGAGCAATGACAAAAGAGCTAAGGTTCCATTTTAGTATTTACATTTAGAGATTACAATTTTAGTAGCAGAGAGTCATTATAAAGCATACCAAAAGCCCTAACTGTTTTGGCTCGCTGAATGGAGCGTCGGCCTGCGGACTGAAGGGTCCCAGGTTTGATTCCAGTCAAGGGCATGTACCTGGGTTGCAGGCACATCCCCAGTGAGGGGTGTGCAGGAGGCAGCTGATGGATGCTTCTCTCTCATCGATGTTTCTAACTCTCTATCCCTCTCCCTTCCTCTCTGTAAAAAATCAATAAAATATATTTACAAAAATATATACCAAAAAAAATATGTCAGGTGGTGATAAGTGCTAAGGAGAAAGCTGAAACTGGATGCAAGAAGGTAGAGAGAGATAGAAGGAGGGGAGGGGTGAGTGATATTTAGAAAGCAAAGTCAGGGATAACCTTTTGGACGGGATAACATTTGAGCAGACACCTGGGAGGAGTTGAGGGAGGTGTGCAGATGGGTCTATGATACAGCAAAGAGGCCTTGGTGGTGGGAGCAAAGTGGGGCAAGGAGAGGTCTGTGGGAGCAGACAGCCAGGAAGGGCCTCACAGGTCACTGAGATGATTCCCAATTTTATTACAAATGAGATGGGAAACCACTGGACACTTTTGAGAAAAGTTCTGACTTATATTTTAAAAGGGGAGAAAATACTACAGGGAGGGAAGGTATAAAAGCAAGAGGCTGTGCTGAATGCAAGTGTATAAAATGAGTCATCTTGTCCAACCGTTGATGTTTGAGCTAAGAATGAAACAGCCCAAGAAATGCTATCTTGAAGTCAATCCACAGTCCACTGGGAAAGCTATTCTACTTGATGTAGAAGAAGAATTGTGCATGTTGCCCCTTCCCGAAAAAGTTGCGCAAAATACCTCAAACAATGCTCTTTTATCTGCATAATTCCTTGTGGATTCACAAATCCAGAAGAAAAAATTATTTTATTGCTATTTTATATTTTATTTTTATTGCTAATGCGAGTATGAAAGTAACATTTTGGTAGCCATCTCTGGAGCACCTCTATGCATGTGTGTATGCATAAGCACATGTATACACACAAACACACACACACACACACGCTGTCTCTTGGTGCTTAGCCTGTTTCTCAGGTCATGTTCCAGGTAATCAACACTACCAACCGGTGTGCAGTATCACAGTTCTCCTCAGCCGATTTGCCTCTCTCAGTAAGAAATCATGAAGATCCTTTCAGCCATCTCCTCTGTATGTTCTGCCACTTCCACTGGAAATAATTAATTCTATAATGTTAATAGCTGTTGGATATTGTATTTTCTTTTGTGACTTCAATATCTCTCTCAGCCTTCGAGGAGTGACCCCTCATTTTTCTGGCCATACTCAGCTTATACAGCAGCAAGATTTTAAACACTAACCACTCCCCCTCCAGCCTCTTTCACTGTAGATAAATGAATCCTATTGTTAAAAATCTAACCGCATGCAGTTGTTCTAGAGCAGGGGTGGGGAACCTTTTTTTCCTGCTGAGGGCCATTTGGATGTTTACAACATAATGTGTGGGCCATACGAAATTACCAATTTAAAAATTAGAATGTTATATTTGATTAAACGTTCAATTAACTCACCACAATGCCTTGGCAGGGCCGGACCAAATGATTTTGAGGGCCTTATAATGGCCCATGGGGCAGACATCCCCCACCCCTGTTCTAGAGAATCCATTAAATTCATTGCCTACTCTGCATCTTTTCAACCTTCACTTGATCTTTATGTTCCACTGAGCTCCATAATTTCTTACGAGTAGAAACTTCAGGGAAGGCCAGCTCAGGAGTCCCAGTTTCACAGAAAGTCTTTGCAGGGAGCTGGCCGCGGCTTCCAGCTCTTTTCTGTCTGAGCTGCTTTTGTAATTAGTCATGATTTTTCGCTCACAAATATATTATGTCACACTTGGCCATACTGAGACTTCCTATAAAGTCAAATGTCTCTGCAAAACCTTGGGAATTATATATTTATAAAAATAGAAAAGAGACTGGTTGTCAAAAATGATTCACTGGAAGAACTGCTCATTATACCAGCCACCATTTTTTCTATTTTCCTACCAGGGATCAAACATAAACCCGAGTCCCGTAATAATTCCATTATCTTTTAGTAGTCAAGAAATAGTCACACATGAGAAATAAGAGTCCTTTTGGAAAAGAGTTTTCTTTCATCATCAAGTTTCAAGTTTATTTCCAGATGTTTCCGTAAGAGCCCTGAATAGAAGATGTGGGCTTTCCAAGCTGCTCAGGCCATGGACATGAGCCAGTTTTCAAGCTCCACTGTCATTCAGCTTTGATCTGCCTCCTAGGTGAGCCATGAACCTTAACTAGCAGCAAAGAGTGGAGGGTCCGTCTGAGTGCTACATTCGGCTTTCGTGGCTCCAACTTACGGTTGAGATCCTTTGGAGAAAGTATCTTCACATCTCAAAAGCACCACTAAAAACATAGCTCGAGAAATGGCTCCTACATCCTCTTCCCAACAGCAAGGCTTTAATTGATTCGGCGTCAAACCAATTGCAGAGACTTCCTAGGTGCAATTTAGGTTGTTAACTGAATAATGAAACAGTCTCCAAATGGTACTTGTGGGAAAACAACCAAAAACCCATAAACCCTCCTCCACCAAAAACACAGAAAACACAGCCACTGTGTTTTTTCAATTCATTTTGGTTTATAATACATACTATATTTATCTCATGATAGAAAGATTTCACACTTATTATAGGATACTAGAGGCCTAGTGCACGAAATTTGTGCCCTGGGGGCGGGGGGGGGCGTCTCCTCAGCCCAGCCTGCACCCTCTCATAGTCTGGGAGCCCTCAGGAGATGTCTGACTGATGGGGGGAGTGGGCTAAGCCGTCAGTCAGATATCCTTAGTGCTGCTGCAGATGCAGGAGAGGCTCCTGCCACCGCCGCTGCGCTCGCCAGCTGTGAGCCCAGCTTCTGGCTGAGCGGCACTCCCCCTGTGGGAGCACACTGACCACCAGGGGGCAGCTCCGGCATTGAGTGTTTGCCCCTTGATGGTCAGTGTACATCATAGCGACCGGTCGTTCCGCTGTTTGGTCGATTTGCATATTAGCTTTTTATTATATAGGCTATGAAAGCTGACCTATTTAGAAGATCTAACTGAGCAAGGGCTGAATCAGCTTTGTTCTCTGCTCTAAGTCCCTCACTCAATACAACATATGACACATAATAATCAATAAATGCTTGTTGTAATGAATGTTTAAAAAGGACAAGGAGGAAAAAACAAACAAACAAAAACACTCAAAATCCCATCACCCAGAGGTAACTACTGTCACCATTTTTCCTAGTCTTCTTTTTCTCTCTGCATATTTACTATTCTTGGGCTCTCTGTAGTGTTTAAAATATAAGACAGCAATAGTTGACAGCTTAATCCCACAGGATTAACATCTCAAAATCAAGAAAACAAGTCTGAATGCATTACAGCTTATGACTGTGGCTGTATTTTTAAATCATGTAATGTCTTGCTGCTGGTTCCATATAAAACTTTTACGAATTAACGTGAATGCTCCTAGCTGTTCATGGAGCATTATGTCATGTTGGAGAAGAGAAGCATCTTTTCCTAACTTTCCCTTCATCCAATTATCTTGTGCCCTGAAGCCAAGAAGTTAATACCCTTTGTATTTGTCAACCAACATGGCACCAATGCTAACCTAATTTCAGTTTATGGATGTTTCACATCAACTTAAAAAAAAGAGAGAGAGAGAGTTGAAACAAGCCTGATGATTTAATTTTAAAAGAGAAGTTCCCCAAGACAGGGGCTGGAGAAATCCACCCTACTGAGATCGTGTTTGGGTATCCAGATTAATGAAAACAGTAACAAAGCCCATGGCTGACTGCGGAGCTGCATGTGTGCACAACTTTGGATCCCCTTTCACATCCTGCTCAGTCTGGATGAACAATGTCCAGAAACACCTCTCATTTCCCCAAGGATCTGGGGAATTTCCTGAATGGAAAAGAAAGAATTAAACCACATTGCATATGTAACCTCTTTATTATACTCCAAGAGTAAAATACCCACTCACTGGATTTCAATGCAAGGGAGAGCGTACTCATTGATATGATTTCAGATTCCATGATGCCATTCACCTTTAAGAAACTACCAACTGTTGAATTTTGGCATAGTATCAAAGCAGAATACCCACTATTCTCTGAAAATGGTATTAAAATACCTCTCCATGTTCCTGCTTCATACTGTGTGAGACTGGATTTCCTTCATCCGCTTCAAACAAAATAACAAATTTGCCACAGATTAAATGCTGAAGAACTGAAAAAGTCCAGCTTCTCTTAGGCCAGGCATTAATAATATTTTCAAAATGTATAAACAATGCACTCCTTTCACTGAACTGTTTTTGGGAAAATTGTTATTTTTTTTATAGAAATGTGTTATGTATGTTAGCAAGAATGGATTTCTTATTGCTATTTGTAAATGAATTAATAAGTGATTTTCAAATTTCTGTTTTAATTTCTAATATAGTAAATGTAAAACTCCCACATGCAAAAGCTTTTTGGGGGTCCTCAGATTTTTTTTAGGAGTGTACGAGGAAGTGAGGCCACAACATTTGAGAACTGCTTCTTTCTGTGTACCAGCGTGATCCAGAACCTCAGAACTCTGAGGAGGGTGGGCAACGTGGGCTCAAACACAAGGAAGATGATGCCACAATCCATACATTTAATTATTCCATTATTCTGTCACTCAACCAACATTTATTGAATGCTACCAGGTACTGGGCTTAGTGCTGGGGCACTCGGGAACCCATGGTTATATTCATGAAGCTTACTGTCTAACCCAGGGACCAGCCACCTGTTTCTGTAAAGGGCCAGGGAGTAAATGCTTCTGCAGGGCATATGGGCTCCATCACACACCTCAACTCTGCCTAGTGCAGTGGTTCTCAACCTTCTTAATGCCGTGACCCTTTAATACAGTTAGTTCCTCATGTTGTGGTGACCCCCAACCATAAAATTATTGTCGTTGCTACTTCATAACTGTAATTTTGCTACTGTTATGAATCGTAACATAAATATCTGATATGCAGGATGTATTTTCATTGTTACAAATTGAGCATAATTAAAGCATAGTGATTAACCACAAAAACAATATATAATTATATATGTGTTTTCTGATGGTCTTAGGCGACCCCCGTGAAAGGGTTGTTCGACCCCCAAAGGGGTCGTGACCTACAGGTTGAGAACCGCTGGCCTAGTGCAACAGAGCCAGAGGTGACATGTAAAACACAGGAGCACGGCTGTGTAACAACACAATGTAGTTTTAAAATTATTTTACTTTACAGACGCTGAGATTGGAATTTCCTATAATTTTCATATATCGTGAATAATTTTTTTTCTTTTTAATTTTTCAACAATTTAAAAATGCGAAAACCATTCTTAGTTCATGGCTCCTCAAAAACATGTAGCAGGCCGGATGTGGCCGGTAGCGTAGTGGAGGAGCAGACCTTAAAAGCAACACGTACTAAAATAAATACGTAATTACAGACCTGAGCTGAATGTGACTTAAGAAAAAGAATAATATGATGCTATGAGACAGAAGAGCAGAATGACTTGTGTGGTTTTATGTTTGGTTCTCAACCCTGTGATTCGAACTACAGTGTGAAGGCTGGAAGGCCAGATGAGAAGATCAGGGCGAGCGAGCCTGGGGGAAAGTCAGTCAGGGTGTGGGTATAGCCAGCTTTGGGGAAATGAACGAGTCCCAGGCTACTTCCAGCCCCATCTTTGACTTCTTGTTTATTTTTTTAAAAGATTAAGTATGATTAAATCCAAGGTTTTAAGTTTTAAGCTTCGGTGAGACACATGCTTCCTTAAAGCAATAGTTGATACTAAAGGAAAAAAACACCAGTATAATATGAGAAACTGTCCTGACGTTCATTATTTTGCCAAATGACTTGCAGACCTAAAAATCTGACAGTATCCTGAGATTTATAGACATTCAGAAATAAACACAGTATACGGAAGCACTGAGTGAAAGAGTCCTTTCAGTGCAATCAAAGCTCTATTTAGAATAAATATTTGTCACTCATGCGCTCATTCATGGATATTATTTCATTTCAACCACCTCACTTCTTCTGAGGTAGGTTAAAGACAGGCTCATGCAGAAAAATCAAAGGCTGTACCATACAAAGTACATACTGTCATGTGAACAACACATTCTAGAAGCAGGCATAGAGATCGAGGGAAATGCACATTAATGCTGGTCTTCGTTTCGATTTTACATAGGCAATGCACTACTCATTGCTAATGAGAGTCAACACACCCATCCTATCACATATTGTAATCTATAAATAAACCACTTATTATGTCTATTCCCCTATGTTCCCAGCTTTTATGGCCATCCTATAGGCTTATGTTCCTCATTAATGTGCACCACATAGCTCTCTGCTCCAGTTCCAGTGAACTCCATTCAGCCAGATCCTTACTTTCGCACATGCTGTTCCTCCAGCAGGGTCCCTACACCTGCCTTTTCCAAGTGGCCACTATTTTCTAAATATGTTTTTATTGATATTAGAGAGAGAAAGTGAGAGGGAGAGAGAGAAACATTAATGAGAGAGAGAAACATCGATTGGTTGCCTCCCATATTCACCCAAACTAGGGATCAAAACCACAATGTGGGCATGTGCCCAGTAGGATGCATAGTAGGATGCTCAACCAACTGAACCACACCTGCCAGGGCCAAGCTCCCTCTCTCAATGGTCCCTCCAGTCCCAGGGCTTTCCTGTGGGGAAGCTACCCAGACACAGGGCTTGGTGTGGGTTAGATTACCTGCTGCGTTCTCCTGAAGAACCTTGCACCCTATCTCAGTACACACTGCAGAGGACTAGTGCTATTGACCCCGTTTCATTGTAAAATCCGTGAGTAAACCAGGGACCCTGCCTGCTCCTTTAACTGTGAGCCCAGCACACAGCAGGGTCTCAACAAGTCTCTGCTGAATGCATCAAATGTGCAGCTACATCTCTAGTTGAAAATCTCGAACTGATTAAAAAGATACTTAAGTTTCTTTTTATCTTTTTCCAGACAAGTACTGGGGCATAAAACAAATAAGTAACCTATATTACAGGTACCTCCTACAGGAATGTAGGTGGGATCTAAAACATATGCCTTTCTTCTATTCTTAAACAACACTTTAATGCCAGCTTCTCCTCCCAAAGGCAAAGCTCTACCAAGTTATTTAAATTTCATTTTGCATTACTGATTTATGAACCTCTTCAGAGGTATATGAAAGGGTAAAAAATACCTCCGGTTAAAAATAGTCTAGCCATTGATCAGAGAGCACTTCAGACAGACCGTGATGCCAGTCACAGTGCAAATCCCAAAGTCAGACTCAATCACCTCCGAGCACCAGGAACCTGGCTGCAAACTCGGGGCTCGGGGCCAGCTCCTGTACACCCCAAGGGTTCCATGGGGTGGACTCTGCACCTACCACACACCTGGGACCGTAACATCCTTTGCCTTATCTTTCGTTTTGGCTTCTTTGAATAAACGAAGAAGTATAAATTTCTCCTTAAGTATTTAAAACTGATGAGAAAGTCAAATTATTTTTATTGGTTCTAAGTAGATCAACACTTCCAGTCTAAGTCCCCCAGGCCAAAAATCTGTCGGGTAGGGCTGGGGGAGAGGAGGGAAAGTGTGAAAGAGAGAGAAAGAAACATAGACAAATTTGTTGGGTCTCCACATTTTACCATGTGACATCCCTCACTGCAATCAAGGGCTGATGGCACATGCTGAGGGCATGTCTGACATTGGTCTTTTGTACAACAGTTTATAAGTCTGCATGGAACAGAGCCTGGAAAAGAGGACCTCCCCCCCCCCATTTACATAAACGCATTAAAATGTGGAACGAACCGACCCCTCCCTGTCCAACTGAACTCTACATCTGACATGATTTTCCTTGGCCTGCTTCCTAGCTCTGGAGACAAGTTGCTTACTCACTGCTTTGGCTCATCAAAAATGGGAAAGACATAATTAAGTGGCAAGAGGGTTTAGTTGTGCAAAGCAAGTTTCCAAATCAAGCTTGCCTTTTAAAGGCCAGTGCTCCCTAGCCAGCTTTGGATAGAAACCCAAATGGACGTTACCTGGGTCAGGCTACCCCTATCCGTCTCTTTTATCATACCCCTGATGACCATTTGACTGTCTACTTCACCTTCTGGCCTGTCCCTGCCATGAAAGCAGGACCGGACTCATTTGCTTTACCACTTGCCTTACCAGATCCTAGAACAGCACCTGGCACTCAGCACACACTCAATAAAGATTTGTCTTGTGCTAACTCCAGTCTGGGAAACAGGGGAAATGATGTAGGAAGAAGGGAAAAGATTATATTCTAGCTCACAAGGGATCAGGATGGAAATTAAGAGATGGAATTACAAAGAGACCCCTCACCACAATCAAAGGCTGGTGGCACGCGCTCCGCCCTGGCTGGGCAAGGACGTGCAGAGCGTCAAGTTAAGAGCCCTTGTTGGAAGTTAAAAGCCCTGGGCTGGTGTTCCAGAAGCTTAATACCATAAGCAGACTTAATGACACGACCATTTCCCAATTTCCCAACACCTCTGATGCCAGCTGACATTTGCTTTAATCACATCAGAAAAATAAATGACGTCATCCTGGCAGCCCTCTCAAAATAGAAAAGGAGCAAATCCATTCCAAAATGGGCCCGATTCAGTATTACTTAAGTCTTGACGCTTTGGGCAAAGACCACATTTTCAAAAGTCTGGCTGAGACACAGTGAATTAACAGAAAAAGCACTCAGCAGAGAGACAGGGAGTTGGGTTCCAGTCTCAGCTTTGATACTAACTTTTTGTCCTTGGATGAGTCACAACACTTTTCTGGGCCTTACTTTCCCCGTCTGTAAAATGAGGGTGTTATCCTGAAGAAGACCGGGGTACCTTCCAGTACTAAAGTTACACAGTCCCCTCAGGGGTCATTTCTAACCTCCCTGCTGTTCTCCAATGTCACTGTCCTCTGGTTACCAATGCAAATTCTGCCCTTTGTCCTCACTCCTTCAGTGTGGGCTCTTAAATAGAAAAATCTGTCCTCTAATTTCTTTATCAACTTGAAACCAATACTTGTATTTAAGTACTTGTTCAATGCCCTGGGTGTGAACATGGGCATGTTCATGGATATATGGATTCTCCCTATGTAGAGTGTAAGTTCCTTAGGGAAAAATACCAAGAAGTCTGTGTTCCCCACACACACCTAGCATAGTGCTAGGCACATCCCAGGTGGTCAGGTGGGACTTTCCAACCTTCCCAGCAGAAGAAGGATTAATGTTATTACACTGATGTTCTCCAAACCCCAGGTGACCAGCTGGGCCAGGAATCAGCTACTACCCACAGCCATCCATTCTTGTTAAAGGATACCTTCCTGCAAGGTTGGCCAGGATTGATTTACCTGATTATGGACAGCGCTACCCTACAGCCCTGAATACTCTTGAATAAGTAAATACCTGTTTCCAAAGGACTTTTAAAATTGCACAGACTTTGTGAAGACAATGAGAAATTTCTTTTTTTGGATTTGCTCTCCAGAAACATAGAGATACCTCTCTACAAAGGTACAATGAGACTCACTGGCACAAAAGTACAAAATATTGCCAATTCAAACAATCTTCTCTGTTGCAAAGCATATATATATATCTTCTACAATCTGAGGTCATTCTAGCTAAAGGTGGTCTCAGGGCAAAATGGGCCCTCAGAGTGCTTTATTTCAGTCTGAAAGAAAGAATTTTAAAGTTGAGGAAAAATCGATAGGCAAGAGAAACTCAAGTGAATATTAAATACTAGATGTTTGCTTAAAAAAAACAAACGAAAACAAAAAACAAATCTTCCACCTGTGTCTCCAAGGGTCCCTGGAGTGAAAGTCCATTTTGAGTGGTACCATAACAACCCTACCTTCTCCCACAAATGGGCCGGGGGAGCTCATCTGGAGGGGTTCAGCAGGGGAGCACAGTTCCTGGTAGGTTCCCTGGCCAAGCAGGTTCCCATATCTGAAAGGTCACCTCTTTGGTGGAAGGCTCAGCTCTGTGAGGAAGTGTAAGGAGGGAAGGGGCATGGCCCAGCCCAGCCAGGCAGATCTAGTCAAATCAACCTGGTTTCAATGGTGTGGCCGATGGGCAGCTGGCTTGTGCTGCATCCCCATCTCAGAGGGTTGGGGGGTGGTAGTGGCAGGGGGGCTGGACACTGTGGACACTGAGGGCAAGGGCCGTAGTCGATCTCTCAAACCAATGGCTCCACTGTCCTTCCTGGAAACAAGACTCGTTCAGTCCTATTTTATGTGCAGAAAGAATGATTATTTGAGGTTTGAATACAGAGACTGATAGAACAGGCCAAATGAAGGCTGAAGAAAATGAAGACTTTGTTATTTTATGTTTAAAAGTTTAAGGCAGTTTCATTGTATTTTCATTTAAAGTGGTTACTTTGATCACATTGCTTTTTTTCTTCTTCTGGTAGTCCAAAAAAATGTCATACTAAAAATCAACTTTACCCTCAAATATATTCACAAAAATGTGAACAAAGATATATGTACAAAGACGTTAACAAAGGCACTATTTTTAATACAAAAAAATGGAACAAAACCATGCATTCATCAACAGCAGACTGATTAAATCAGCCATGATGTATCCATACCATGGAATACCACCCAGTAATCAAGAGGAATGACATAATTCTATTTAGTGCATAAAAGATGCCTACAATATACTATGTTAAAACAAAAACAAACTCCACACACAAGTGGCAGGATAATACGTGTTATGATTCCATCTGGAAAAACACAGTAGCTCTACATTTAAAGTCCATATGGTTATGGGGTATGTATGCTTGGAGAAGAGGGAGGACTTTTAACACGTACAATTCTACATGTTAATTTTCCTACAAGTATGTGTTAGTTTTTCAATTGGTCTTCAGGTGACAGCATTGGATTAACCATAACACATTATCATTATTGATCCATGCATGGCCCACTTTTTCTAAAGCTAGTTCACCTGTTCTATTTAATAATAAAGCACCCTTGAACCCACCACCAAAATAAAAGTTAGATCCTTGACCATAACCTACATCTAACCAGATGATCCTCCCTACCATCAAGCTGTCTTCCACCACCCCAAATCCCACATCCATTATTCCTTACAGATTTAATAAATAAAACACAACAAATAAATAAATGCAAACAATTAACTTGCTTACCTTTTAAATGAACTGCTCTTAAATCAAACAGAAATATCACAAAATTTAATTCTAAGCTTTTCTCAGCGCACAGGGGAACCCCATCTGCTATTTTTCCAGTTGTGTAATGTTAGTCACCTGGGTGGCCATAATGGGTCAAGGCACTAACTTCCCACCAGGAAACACCAGAATCCAAGAGAAAAAGATTTTTCCTTAGATATCATTTCCCTAAGATCAAAGTAAATCAGTGGCTGATTCAGTTCTGCTCTCGCTACATATTTGGAAAATGTCTAGTTGAGCAGAGCAGGCTTTCCCTCTAGGTAGCATGTAAGCATTTAGCGACAGTGAAGGACGATCTCTTTAATATTCAGGGTTTCTCAGCCTCTTACCAAATGGAGGAAGCTTTAATTACTCCATTTTAAGGGACACCACATAAAGAAGAGTGCCACAGGGCAGAGAAAGTATGAAATGAAGTCAGTCTCTATAACGGAACTCAATTTAGAAACCTCCCTTCCAGCATGTTGTAGTTTATCAATTTTTATGTCCTTTCATTCTATAAATTTCATGACTCCATTTATAACTAAATCCAACATGCTGCTTTAGGGAAATACACAGCATTGTTACGAATACTTTTTTAGTTTGTATTGAATCCATAATACTGATAAGGAAATGCTTTTCTAAGTACGATGGTTTTTAAAGTAGTAGCTTATCTGAACACCCATAACTTGTGAAAACCAGTGTCAACTCTTTGCAAGCAGGCATGCGTGACTCACTCTAGCATAACCTTTTACAAAAAGAAAATTCTCCAACTTAAATCACAGAAGCACAGCAATATCGCAGGTCCCTCTGGGTTTCCTAATGTCTGCGTCTTCCAAGTAAAAATTGTAATTGGATGGATTCTCGGCAATCAACCAACATTTAGTTACCGTAGGCGGAAAAATCCAAAATGGCAAAGAAGCCAAAAGTATTTGTATTTAGAGCATACTTCTCACTCGAATGAGACAGCATCTCATGTTCTCAACTTCATTACATGGAGATTGTCAAGAAGGAAGGCTCCGGAGCCCACCTTTCCGCTCGCCCATTCAACTCCCCCGCTCACCAGTGAGCGTGGGAAACGACACCCACCACAGAAACAAGAAACCTCTCTTTAAAAACATTATCTGTACTTTACAGTTTCCAGGGTGAGGAAAAAATTAGATATTTTGACTTACAGGTTGCTGACCATACACAGGGAGGGTAAATAATATTAAAAGCCTTGTGCCCCCCACATTCAACTACATCAATGAGAACTGCAGCCAAGGTACCACCTGCAAGTAATAAGCGCCAAACCTGGCTTAACACTGGCTTGTCATCTGGGGGTGGGTGCTTGGAGCAAAGGGGTGAGCATCCTGGTCCAGCGCCACTTACTCTTCTTTCCTGAGAAGCTCCTCCTCCGATTCTGTCAGGCGTTGCCTCAGCCCCGCGATCATCTCCACGGCCACGTCCACCTGTCTATTCAGGGCCCGCTCTCGTCTCTGAACTTCCTGCTTTTTCTGAGTCAGCTGGACAAAAGCCGCCCGGACTTCCAGCAGTTCTGCAGTCTTCTGGGCCAGCTCTTTGGTGAGTTTGTCGATCCTCTTCTCGATGGTCCTGTCCACGGCCTCGACCATCCGACTGAATTTTTCTCGGACGTGGGCCTCGAAAGCAGCTTTGGTGTCGGAGGTGGGGAGTCCGGGACTGGCCCTGGGCCCACCCAGTGGGTCGGCACATAGATCCACTGCACCGTAGGTCTGCAGGTAGGACACAGGTCTCTCGGCCACCACCTCGAATGGCTTCCTGTCCTTGCAGTGCTCGTGTGCAATGCTGTACAAGTTAACATAGCTGGGCTTCTGCTTCACCACGTTGCCGCAGCTCTGCAATTTCCCCAGTTTCAGGGGTTCCGAGGATGTGACTAGGTCTGTGTCTTCGAGGGACGGAAAGAGGCTGCATTTCGTCAAGAGGGTTCTTTCCTGGTAGCTGTGACTGAATTCCAGATGGGCCTTTAATGATGACAAGCTTCTAAATCGGGTATGGTCTCCGCACCTCGGGCAGCGGAATGGCAAGCACACAGCAACATTCTCAAAGGACTCCTGCCAGGGGTATCTGCTTTCTTCAAAGGCCTTCTGTTGCATTACTCTAAAAGTCCTGGGCAGAGGAAAATAAAACAGGGAGTTAGCATGCCTGTTTGCAAAATGCTACTGAAATGACTGTTGCTGCTCATCTCCTTGGAGGCAGAGGTTTTGGTTTCAAATAAGCTTTGCATATAATCCTATATAATAAAAGCCTAATACTGTATGCAAAACAACCCAATGGTGGAACGACTGGTTGGCAGGGGGTGGGACCGGCAAGTGGGCGGTGCCAGGCCAGCCAAGGCGGGTGCCAGCAGGCAGAGGGAGGAGACAGTGATCAGGGGGCGGCAGAGCGGTGATGGGGGGGACAGGGCCAGCTGCTCACCAGGTTGGCGCTGTCCCCCTATCTGTCCGCTGGTCGTCTCCTGCAGAGGGAGGCCAGACTGCAGCTTAGGCCCCTTGAGGGCTCCTGGACTGCGAGAGTGCACGAATTTTTGTGCACCAGGCCTTTAGTATCTTATAAAATTAAAACCTATATTAAACCCTTGCGCCAAATTCACTCATTGGGCCAAATGAGTCACATCCACTCATTTCTGTATCATCTACCGCTGCTTTTGCACTGTGACCTGCAACGCCAAACATACGTACTACCTGGACTTTACTGAAAAAGTATGCCAACCCCTGGCTAGGATGAAAAGGGTGGGTAACATTCCCTTTTTACAGATGAGAAAACTGGAGCAAGGAGGTAAAGTAATTAATTCAAGGCCAGATGGAAAATGGCAGATCCAGAAGTGGATTCAAATTTCTTGCCCTCTTTCAGTTAGTACATTAACTGAAAATCATGCCCTGTTTTACTCACAGCCTGATAAACACAAATAGAAAAAAATGAGGAAAAGTCAGCATGAATTGTCAAAGCCAATCCCTCAAGAATAGGAAAGATATCACTCAAATGAGGTACTGTAGCATTGAGCACACAATCAGCTGAAAATTGTTCAACTTGCGATTTTTGCCCTTAAATTTGTCCTTTAATTATTGCTGTGATGACATAAATCAAAGTGTTTCCATAAGAGCAATGGCCCTCCATACTCAATTTACTAAAATTTGGGAACCCAAAGTGTCAAATACTTTTTGATCTAAGTGGGGCCATGGCCAGGACTTTATTAAAATAGGATGTTCTGGGTGGATATGTCTTATCTCTGATCCCGTTTTGAGGATCTACCTCTAGACATTAAAGTCAACCTCTCGAGATGGCCAATGTTTGAACCAGGTAGGCATCTTTGCATAACTGGATGTTCTTAGTTCCTTGCAGGAATTTCTTATCTGAGCCCTAGCAACAGATGACTGCTAGCAACCTAATTCTGCAAGCAGCACAATATCTATTTCCTCCAGGAATGATTTCTATTTAAACAGAGGAAGCATTGGGCCCCCCAAAGAGGAAGTTCAGCTAAGGGTCTAGGCTGAAAAGTGTTGTTACTGGGCCCTCAGCCTCTTCAAAAGCAGAGGTGCAGAGTTGCAAATGGTCCCCAGAGAAGAGAACCTCTTCCTGTGCTACACACTGGCTGTTTAACCACCAGTTTTCTGGGATGGGATGCAAACGCTGAAATATGCAGGCGAGAGGTGAAGGAAGGGGCAGTCAGGACCCTAGGGGGCAATGGCAAAAGGCTGGCATTCTGCAGGGGAAATGGGTAATCATGCACTCCGGGACTAGGCAAGCTTTTAAGGGCCCAGCGGAAATCCCCATCTACGGGGTTAGCAGAAAAGCCCTAATTTCCTCTGCCTAAGCCGGGCAGGCAAGGACCCAGCCTCCGGGGTCCCGGCTCTCCCTGTGCCCGCCTCCCAGCATGCCAGCCCCTGGTGTCCAAGTGGATCCGTGAGCACACGAGTTCCTGCGGGTGGGATCGAGAAGCCCAACTCCCGGCCACGGTGCGGGAACGGGACCTCCCTCCCAGCCCCGGCCGGCCCCCTCCGCCGCGCCCCCCTGGGCCGGCCGCGGGCGCAGATGCTCCGCAACCACCACTTACCCGACTTGTTGCTGCAGCTGCAGCCGCTGCTGCTGCTGCCGCTGCGGCCGGTGCTACTGCGGGAGCGGAGCGGTTTTCAGCAGAGCCGTAAATCGGCGGAGCTGGGCCCGCTCCCACCCGCGCGCACCCGGGCGCCGGGACCAGCGGCGTCCAGGGCGGAGCGTGGCGCGGGCCGGCGGGGGCGACGCGCGTGGCTGCGGGGGACCCCGCGCGCGGAGAGCCGACGCTCCTGGAGCGCCGTGGCCGCGCGGTGCCACCCCCGCTCTGCCCAGCTGCCGGGAGCACCGGCTCCCCCCCCCCCCCCCCCCCCCCGTGGAGCCGGCTTGGACCCAGTTTTCCGCGGGCAGAGATGCCGCGATCGCTCCCCCGACAGGGAGGGAGGCAAGCCTGCTGGCCTCCGAGGCGCTGCGCTTTCTACAGGCCCTGGCCAGCTTTCCGCACTTTACAGTTATTGGTGAGCGGGAGAGTGTGGACGAGGAGGAAGCATGGCTGGGCATCCTTTTCGAAAACCTGCCGGTAGGAAGAGCTGGGTATTTATATTAGGACCACTTCATCCTAAGCAACAGGGAGAGGATGTCCCAAAATAACTAACCTGGAGAGTCTGTTCGAGCCTTCCTAGCCGAGTGTCTTGGTGCTAAGCCAACCGGCAGAACCAAATCTAGTAAAGTCTATGGGTTGTGTATAAATAACGCGACAAGACCCCCAGCCTCACCCCTATCTGAGGGACATGCCCCTCCTAACACAGAAGCTAAGATTTATCCTAGAGAGGCTTCCTTCCTCCTGAAGGACCCTAATGACTCAGCTTTTTAAAAAAAACTATTTTGGGATATTTCTAATCTAATTCTTGAAATCTGAAACCAGTAGGAAAGGCATTGTTGGGTTTTCTTGTCAAAATGAGAGATTGTTCATCTGTAGACAGTTATTTAAATGCATCTTCTTGACTCCCCAGGGTGTTTCTGATCTCACTTTACTATTACATTTCAACACTGATTTTTTTTTTTAAACAATTTAATCATCACATTAATGTAATTAAGAGGCCAAGCTCTGGAGTCAGCCTTGATTTAAACCCTAGTTGGAGGATTCAAATCCTGGCTCTAGGACCTGCATCAGATTCCTTGGACCCCTCATCTATGAAATGGAGATCCTTGGGACCCACCTCTTAATCGGGTGATGGGGCAAAAGCACTCTCTGACCCAGACATGCACTGAGTAAATAAGCTATCATTTTCATTTCCGTTTTTATTATCAATTTTATTTCCGCAAGAAAGTGGCCTACACACATAAGGAAAAACAGAAAAGACAAGGGGAGCGAATGTCCTCATTTCCACTTAAAGCATGATAGACGATCGCTGTGGGGTATATTCTCTTTGAAAAGATTATATTTCGTTGAATTTATCTCATGACTCAAAAATACGTTTATTCCAAAAATCAATGTATTCAGTAAGAAAATTTTGCATGTGCAAGATACATGTCGTGGAGGGCCAGGCCATCTTGCTCATCTAGCCCATGCAGGGAGAATGCAGGGTAAGCCACTCTCAGGGGCTGCCTTGCATCTGCCTGCCTTCGGCAAAGTGCGCCAAGAGTACTACTAGTATGCTCTGGAGTGGAGAAACGGTGGGTTCAGGCTGCTCCCATTTCTCAGGGGAAATTGTCACTTTCTCTGGTCCTTGAGGTCATCTCTTGTGTAAATAAAAGGATGTGGATTTTCAAAGGCCCTTTCTCACCCTAAAAGTATAAAGAATATGTATTATCAAATCATTATGGAGTTCTGTACAGGGTCTAGAGCTGAGCATTTGTGGGAGATTTCAACTTGATCGACAGGCATTTGGGACCTGACAATTACACTAGTTCTCAAATTCCAAATCTCCCCCCCCCCCCCGCCTGTTCCTTCCCTTCCCCTCACCATTCCCCCCACCCACATATTCCAGCAGCATGAGCATAACATGGCAATTCGTTAGCATAGAATTGCAGATTATCTACCTCAAGCCAGATCTACTGAATCAGAAACTCTGGAAGTGGGACCCAGCAATCTGTGATTCAAAAAGCCCTCCAGGTGATTGGTGAAGGCTAATTTGAGAACCTTTGGTTTACACAGCACTTCTTCACACATTGTCTATAACAAATCGGAAGGTGTGTTATGTCCATGATTATTATGTTCCTTTGTGCTAGTCACTGTGCTAAGTACTTTGTTGTCTCATTTAATCCTTTCATCACCTGTGCACTCCGCTATAGCCACATGGGTATCCCTGTACTTCTTCAAGAGTCCAGCTTCTTCCCATCTCAGGTCCTTCTTTTCCTGGTAGTCCCTCCTCATCTCTCAGGACTCAATATCCCCCATCCCAAGAGGTCTTCCCTGACACTCCTAGGCTAGGTTAGCTCCTGCTGGTTAAATTTATCACAGCTTATTGGAATGGAATTGGTTATTTGTGTCATTACCTATTTAATATTTGTGTCCACTATTAAATTCTAAGCTACACGAGTCAGGGACCCTATCTGTCCTACTCTCCAATGTATTCCTAGTGCCTAGCAGTGACACTGTTGGTCACCTAGAAAGTGCGCAATAAATGTTTATTGAAGGAATGAATGTTGAACAGATGAATCCCCTGTCTATGTAAGAGAAGCTGAGGCTCAAAGAAGTTAAGTTACTTTCCTAAGATCACACACTTAGAAAGTATCAGAGCTGGGACTCTAAGTAGTAAAGAATAGCTTCAGGATTAGAATCATGTCTTCTAACATTTATGCTCTTCTCCACCACATTATGCTTCTTTATCCTGCCCTCCTGGAACTTAGAGCTAGTGGGATAGGACAAGGCAAACATATAGGACAAATTAAATTCATAGTGAAATAAAGGAAGCAGGACCTATCTCCAGAACCTGGTACATAGTAGATGTTCAATGAATAATGATCATAGCTCCCACCTTTTGAATATTTATAATAAATTTCTTTCTACTAAGCATTTACAAGCATATGTAGTGTTTCTCAAAGTAGGATCCTTGATGTCTGCAAACATCAATGTTAAAATGCAGATACCTGGAACTTTGACCAAGTGGACTAGAGTCTATGGGTATGGATCTTGAAAATCTGCATTCTCACTTCTCTCTCTAATTGACTCTCATGCCAATAAGGTTTGAGAAACACTCTGATGTTACCATATCCAAGACAAACATTGGTAGCCCCTTATGCACAAGAAGAAATGCTGCTAAAGATGTAATGAAAGTTGCTGAATGTCACACCACAAATAAGCATTAGAGATAGGAAGGATTTGAATATAATTTTGACTCCAAAAAACTGTTCTTTTCACTGCCACTGGAAAGCAGAATGGAAGAACAGGCAGGAAGGGAGGAAGAGAAGGATGGAGAGAAGAAGGGAAGAAAGAAGGGGAGAGGAAGGCCAAATGATTAGTAGAATAGAATTAATAGAATAGATTTTATTGAGAAGGGAGAGAATTCATCAGACAAGGTTTTCAGAGAATATTTGCTGAAAGACCTGGGAACTGAAAGGAGATTTGTGAGCTCCTCTGACCCTCTGCTTATCTGATAACACTCACTCCTTGTGGCCAGAGGATGGCCTTTCAAACAGGTATCTTGAACCAGAGGGGCTATTTAAATAAATGCACTCATTGAATATGATGATTAGAGTCGCCAAAAAAGCATCCTTAGAAGGAATGAGCACTGACCCTCGACCCTCTCGGGTGTGAAGAAGCTCCCACAAGGCCTGCAAGGGGCCACCCCACCCAGATTCCTGCTACCTTCTTCATGTCTGCAGCCCACAGCTGAGGGCAGGCGGAGCCCATGGGTTGCAGAGCTCCAAAGTGGCCTGAAGATCAGAGGCAGTCCTTTGGATTCAGACAAATCATTTCACACACAGGGTCAGGTAATTATGAAAATCCAGGGAGGATACGAGTGAACTCGCTCCAGACTGGTTTTAAATATTGACTTTAAGAAGCAGATCAGTTCTCTGCTGCTACACCTTCAGCTCCCTAATGCAACTAATTGCATTCATGCATTCATTCTGTTGTTCAGTATTATGGCACACCTACTTTCTACCAGGACTAATCACTTGCATCATTTAAGCTTCAGAGTTGGAACTGTAATCTGGGCTTTAAAGCCTCCACGAAAATAATCTACTAGAAAACTCAATTTCTGTTAAATTTCGTTGTCATGGCAACCACCAAGCTACATGGAGAGTGCCTTAAATCCCAGAGCAGTCTGTTAGCCCCAGTGAGTCTGCGGGGAGCAGGCCATATATAGAAGCTAAAAATAGACAACTTACAGCAAAGTGCCCCCTGTCTCCTACCCCCACCAGTTAGGAGGAATGTGTTTGAGTTGCTTTCTGTGGTTGTGTCAAAGGTGAGTCAGATGAGAGAATGGGCCAGTCTTTCGGTCTGCAGGTTTTTCCAGCCAGAGGCCTGGACTAGAAATATAGAGACCCAAGGTCAAATACCAACTTCACCCCCTACTTGATTTGTGTGAGATTTAGTTCAAGCTGGGTAGTGTCTCTGGGCTTTCGTGTCCTCATTCGTAAAAGGCAGGATCTGTGATATCTTAGGGGTTTTCCATTGCCACAGTCCTCATTGGTAGCAGTTCATGAGTTTGTCATTTCCTTGCTAGCATGGATGGGTGGCTAAGGGAGAGGACATGGCAGGCAGTCCCAGTGGCGGTGAAGTTTGTCAATAGGCGATTTGGCAAATATTGTGTCATCTCTTCTGGTAATAACAGTTGTCGTGTACCCTGTGCCAAGGATGGTTCTCAGAGATTTTCACATGATATGCCATTTAGCCTTCCTAACCAGGCTAGGAGAGAGGCAATACTGGTCTCCCTATTTCATAGATGAGTAAACTGAGTCATTGGGACATAAAGTAAGCAGACCATTT
This sequence comes from Myotis nattereri, assembly GCF_964212035.1. Lineage (NCBI taxonomy): Eukaryota > Metazoa > Chordata > Mammalia > Chiroptera > Vespertilionidae > Myotis > Myotis nattereri. Next base: position 25,576,813 of record NC_138088.1, read on the forward strand.
TCAGAGAGGGAGCCAATTATATAGCCGGGATTTTAATCCAGGCGACCTAAATTCAGAACCTACATGCTTAACCATTATTCCATTGTACCTCTAGTGCCCAGATAATGGTCTGGCTCCCTAAGGGGCCGTAACAACTAATTGTTGAATGTGCAATGAATGACTGCTATATTAGAAGGTTCTACATATCTATTATTCACAAGGCTTCAAGCCCTTTACTTTCTTGATGGTTTCTAATGTGAAGAGAAACCTTTGAGACATCTCCCCTAAGTGATAAGGTTGTGGGAGTGCTAGAAAGCATGTTGCTAGGGAATAAAATATACAGAAAAAGACACAGTGAAATAGGGAGCTTGTTAGATAATGAGTTTGAATTATGTAACTATGTGAAGAATAAATTATGGAACTGATGTTCTGTCAAAACAGGGTCTGTTTTCTAAGACCTAGAATACATAGGCAATTTTATTCTATTATTTTAGGTGAAAATTATATTCCTTTTTAGAGGCAGAGAGGAAAAAGAGAAAACTTATAACTATGGGCAGGAGAGCATTGAACTTGAAAATAAAATATAGGCTATTGAAATAATTCATTTGATCGGGAAATAAAGAAAGAGTCCCTACCACCACTAGCCCCCCATAGCAATACAGGAGTCATTACCTAGGCCAGGGGTGGGCAAACTTTTTGACTCGAGGGCCACAATGGGTTCTTAAACTGGACTGGAAGGCCAGAACAAAAGCATGGATGGAGTGTTTGTGTGAACTAATATAAATTCAAAGTAAACATCATTACATAAAAGGGTATGGTCTTTTTTTTCAATAGTTTTATTCATTTCAAACGGGCCGGATCCGGCCCGCGGGCCGTAGTTTGCCCACGGCTGATCTAGGCTATGCTAAGACATGTATTTTATTAGGCAGCTTATGGCTAAGATCATAAGGTGAGTTAGAAAGATAGCTTTGGGGGAACATTGTTATTATAATGTAAAAATAAGTAGTGGTTTTAGTCTCTACTTCTAGTCTAATTTCATGTCATAAGTGTAAATCCTAGTGAATTATCACATCTATATACACTCATATGACCAGCATCCAGATCAAGGAACAGAACAGCCTAGCCAGTGTGGCTCAGTCAGTTGAGCCTTGTCCTATGCACCAAGAGGCACCCATTCAATTCCGGTCAGGGCACATGCCCAGGTTTTGGGCTTGATCCCCAATAGGAAGCATGCAGGAGGCAGCCAATTGTTGTTTCTATCTCTCTCTACCTCTCCCTCTAAAAAATCAATAAAAACAGAACAATTCCCTGCTTCCCAGAACACTCATTTATATTCCTATCAACTTGACACCTCCTCCTCCTCATCCCAACTTCCAACACCAGCAATTAGGCCTGCCTCTTTGTGCTTCATGTAAATGACGTCCTATTGTGTGCACCCTTTTTAGTTTTGGTAGCTACTGCCTAATGGTATTCCAAAGTGAAATATCAATTTACTAACCTACAAGCAATTTATAAAAATTCCAAATGCCATACCTCCTCTTTAATTCTTGGAATTTTCTGACTTTAATATAGCCATTCTGGTAGATGGGTAATGATAATTTCACTGTGGTTTAATTTAAAAGTCCCTGATGGCTAATGAAGTTGAAGCAGGTTTTCTGGATACTTACATATACTCTTGTGAAGTGTTTGTTCAAATATTTTTGCCACTTTTCTCTTGGGTTACCTGTCTTATTCTTATTGATTAGTGAAGTTTGTACATATGCTAGATACAAGTCTCTTGTCAGATATACAGAGGGGTGTTTGTTTTCTCTGGTTAGGGCCTTTTATGTCTTGTTTAAGAAATCTCTACCTACTCCAAGGTTATGAAGATGTCTTCCTACATTCTCTTTTAAAAGCTTTATTGTTTTATTTTCACATTTAGATCAGCGACCCATCTGAATAAATAGATGATTTTTCATTAATGACCTGTATCTAGCAACATTGCAGATTTAATTAGTTCAAATAGTTTCTAGATACTTTTGGATTTTTCTTGGCATATAATCATGCTGTCTATAGATAATGACATTTTTTTCTCCCTTTAAAGTCCTAATACCTTTTTAACATTTTTATTGCAATGGCTAGGACCTCCAGTAAAATATTGAATATAAGTAGCTGGCATTCTTGTCTCATTTCCAATCTTAGACAAAAGTTTTAATATTTCATCATTAGGTATGATGTTTGCTGGGGGTTGGGTATGTAATATATATTTTTTTAATATATTTTTATTGATTTCAGAGAGGAAGGAAGAAGGAGAGAGAGATAGAAACATCAATGATGAGAGAGAATCATTGACCGGCTGCCTTCTGCAAAGCCCCCTACTGGGCATTGAGCCCGAAACCCAGGCATGTGCCCTTGACTGGAATCGAACCCGGACCTTCAGTCTACAGGCTGATGCTCTATCCACTGAGCCAAACCAGCTAGGGCGGGTATGTAATATTTTTATTTGTTTAAGAAAGTTGCCTTTTATTCTCAGTTTGCAAAGAGTTTTTAAAATATATAATAAATGAGGGAGAGGCCCATTTTGTCAAATTACTTTTCTGCATCTATCAAGATATTCATATAACCTTTCTCCTTTTTTATGTTAATATGGTTGGGTTAATTTTTAAATGTTAAGCCAATCTTGCATTCCTAGAATAAGCTCAATTTATTTGTCACTAGATTTATCACTATTTTGTTAGAGATGTTTACATCTATTTTTACAAGAGATTGGTCTGTAATTTTCTCTCTTGTAATGTCTTTGTGAGGTATTGGAATTGTGGGTATGCTGGTCTCATAAAAGTTGTATTAGGAAAAGAGTTTTCTTGTCTGTATTCTGGAAGAGTTTGGGAAAGATTCATGGGTTATTTTTTCCCTTATATTTTTGCAAGAACTTACCAGTGAAACAATGTAAGCCAAGAGTTTCCTTTGGGGGAGATTTTACTATACTGGATTAAATATTTTATTAATTGTCCTTCTCTGTTCCAAATTTTTCAATGAGTGAGGTAAAGACTCATTTGTTTTTTTTATATTACAAGACGAAAGGACAGTAGGATGTTATTGTTTACGATAATATTATGATATGTTTGTTACTATCATTCATGAACATCAGACTCCATTTCAGTCTTGTTTCTCCTCCTACTTTACAAATACTAATTAGCATTTAAATCACTAATGCCTGATTAGTAAGATCTTCACAGAGATTATTTACACACTTCCTGGTTTCTGGGAATCCAATTTATCCACATAGTAGATTGGCCACACAGGAAGTGACTAATGCATGTGTTAGGTTGCATGATGAAATAAACAAAGCAAGTAGAATTCGCTGTTGAAAATTTATGTAAGAAAATTCTCCCTTTGAGATTGTGTTCAGATATTATCCAGGGCTTGATTATCCAGTTTTCATCTGCATATAATATGTTTCAAAAGTTCAGATCTTAATAAATTTATTTGTTCACTTGTTGTCAACTTGTGGCTAGGCAGATGCCGTGACATCATTTATTCACTCAGGCATTGTTCTACCCTATATGATCCTTGTGTGCTGAGTCCCAGACATGGAAACGAAAATTTTTTAACACATTATACTCAAGAATATCCTAGAAATTGTCCATGTAAGAAACATCTAACCCTGTAAGAATTTTTATGAGTTTATGAGCCAAACTTATGACAATTGCCAGGAAGCACAAACCTCAACAGACTGAGAAAATGCTCCAGAAAAGGGCAGTTTTGCACCTTATTTTGTCCATTACAATATAAAGAGGAGGCATAGATGGGTTACATGAAATCCATTGGGGATAGATTAGGTAGGCAGGAGAAAGCAAGGTTGAGGGGAACCTCTGTGATTGGATAAAAAGTGAAATGATAAAATGATAGACACATATTTCTTTTAAATAGGTGGGTACAGGATAGTTAATAGTCAACAATTAATATGATAACAATAAGAATGAGGCGATTTGTGGTCTCAGCTCTGGTGTGGTGGTTGTGCTTTGAGGGGTCTGGGAAAAAAGAAATTACTTTGTTATTCCAAAGACATGCTATAATGTATGTTATCCTAGATGTAAAAAGACAACAGACAGGCTCAGTTAAGGTGAAGACTGACCTTCATTAGGGGAAAATACTGCTCTAGGACATGACTACCTGCCATGAACTGCTTTTAGTTAAAAAGTTTTAATTTCAGACCATCCTATGTGGTCACTTTAGGTCTCAGAGTTTGTAAGACCACCATGCAGGCCTCCCCTGAGCTTGTCAAGGCTCCTTTTTTCATCCACAAAAACTTCCCATCACCATCCCCAAATATCCTAATCCTGGGTCTTCCTCATCCTTAGATTAAGAAAACTTCCCCCCATCTGCTATCTTGATTAGTTCACCTGAATTATTTTTTCATCACAGAATCCTGTTTGCTTCTTTCTTAGAATTGAGCAAAATCTGAGTTATCTATTTTTTCTTAATAATCAAGAGGAGTTTAATTTTATTGATCTTTTCTATTTTGATAGAATTATGTATCTTTAGATTTTTTTTAGCTTTATTTTCATTAATTTCTCCCCCTATCTTAAAATTTCATCTTTTGGTTTGTATTGTTGGTCTTTTTCAGTGTTTTTAAGATGTGTATTATGAATCTACTCCTTTTAGGGGTATATTTCTTTAATAATGAAAGCACTTAAGGCTAACACTTTCATTCCTTGGTATAGCTTTTGCAGCAAGCTCAGTTTTGATGCAAAGTGATCTCCTTGTGTTACATTCTAGATAGTTCATAATTTTTTTTTAATTCATCCTTAATTCAATAGTTACCTAGATACATAAAAAAAAACTCCTGGAAGATAGCAAGGGAGAGATCGACAACAATACAATCATAATAGGGGACTTTAATACACCACTGACATCACTGGATAAATCCTCTAGACAAAAAAATCAGCAAAGAAACAGCAATCCTAAATGACTCACTAGATCAGATGGACTTAATTGACGTCTTCAGAACATTTCACCCCAAAGCCGCGGAATATACGTTCTTCTCAAGTGCACATGGGACATTTTCAAAAATAGACCACATTGGGTCACAAGCAAAGTCTCCCCAAATTCAAGAAGATTGAAATCATGCCAAGGATCTTCTCAGGCCACAACGGCATAATGTTAGAAATAAACTACAATAAAAACAATCCAAAACACTCAAACACTTGGAAGCTGAATAGCATGTTATTAAATATTGATTGGGTTACCAATGAGATCAAAGAAGAAATTAAAAACATCCTGGGAACTAATGACAATGAAAACACAACAACCCAAAAACCTATGGGACACAATGAAAGCAATCCTGAGAGGGAAGTTTATAGCTCTACAGGCCTACCTCAAAAACAAAAAAAACAAAAACAAAAACAAAACAAAAAAAAAAACAAGAAAAAATGGTAGTAAATCATCTAACTCTACAACTCAAAGAATTAGAAAGAGAGCAACAAGAAAAGCCCAGAGTGAGCAGAAGGAAGGAGATAATAAAGATTAGAGCAGAAATAAATGACATAGAGACAAAAAAATACAAAGATCAATGAAACCAATAGCTGGTTTTTTGAAAGGATGAACAAGATTGATGAACCTCTAGCCAGGCTCACCAAGAAGCAAAGAGAGAGGACTCAAATAAACAAAATCAGAAATAATAGAGTCGAAATAACAACAGACCCCACAAAAATACAAATGATTGTTAAAAAATACTATGGACAACTCTACTCCAACAAACTAGACAACCTGGAGGAAATGGACATATTCCTTGAAAAATACAGCCTTCCAAAACTCAGTCAGGAAGAATCTAAAAATCTCAATAGGCCAATAACTATGGAAGAAATTGAAGCAGTCATCAAAAGCTTCCAGCAAACAAAAGCCTGGGGCCAGACGGCTTCACAGGGGAGTTTACCAAACATTCAAGGAAGAACTAAAACCTATCCTCCTCAGACTATTCCAAAAAATTCAAGAGGAAGGAACACTTCCAAGCTCATTCTATGAAGCCAGCATCACCCTAATACCAAAACCAGATCAAGACAACACAATGAAAGAGAATTACAGGCCAATATCCCTCATGAACATAGATGCCAGAATCTTCAACAAAATCTTAGAAAATTGGATCCAGCAGTACATCAGAAAGATCATACACCATGACCAAGTAGGATTTATCCCAGGGATGCAAGGATGGTACAATATCCACAAATCAGTAAACGTGATACATCACATAAACAAATTGAGAGAAAAAAACCACATAGTCATATCAATTGATGCAGAAAAAGCATTTGACAAAATCCAACACCCATTTTTGATAAAAACTCTCAGCAAGTGGGAATAGAAGGATCATCATATCTCAACATAATAAAAGCCATATATGACAAACCCACAGTCAACATCATACTCAATGGGCAAAAACTCAAACAATTTCCCCTAAGAACAGGAACAAGACTGGGATGCCCACTCTCATCACTCCTGTTCAACATAGTACTGGAAGTATTAGCCATTGTGATTAGACAAGAAGAAGAAATGAAAGGCATCCAAATTGGAAAAGAAGAAGTAAAACTGTCCTTATTTGCAGATGACATGATATTATACATAAAAAAACCCTAAAGACTCCATCAAAAAACTATTAGACTTAATAAATGAATTCGGCAATGTAGCAGGATACAAATTAATGCCAAGAAATCTATGGCATTTCTATACACCAATAGTGAACTTACAGAAAAAGGGACTAAAAAAGCAATCCCGTTTACCATCATACCAAAAAAATTGAGCTACCTAGGAATAAACTTAACTAAAGAGATAAAAGACCTCTACTCAGAAAACTACAGGACGTTGAAAAAAGAGATAGAGGAAGACATAAACATACCATGTTCATGGATTGATAGAATCAACATCATTAAAATGTCCATACTACCCAAAGCAATCTATAAATTCAATGCACTCCCCATTAAAATACCAACAGCATATTTCACAAACCTAGAACGAACTCTCCAAAAATTCATCTGGAATAAAAAAAGACCCCGAATAGCTGCAGCGATCCTGAGAAAGAAGAACAAAGTAGGTGAGATCTCAACACCAGATATCAAGCTGTATTACAAAGCCATTGTTCTCAAAACTGCCTGGTACTGGCACAAGAACAGACATATAGATCAATGGAATAGAATAGAGAACCCAGAAATTGACCCGAACCAATATGCGCAATTAATATTTGACAAAGGAGGCAAGAACATACAATGGAGTCAAGACAGTCTCTTCAATAAATGGTGTTGGGACAATTAGACAGATACATGCAAAAAAAATGAAACTAGACCACCAACTTACACCATACACAATAGTTACCTAGAAGTGTATTTCTGGGTGTTCAAGTAGTATTAGTGGGATGTCCTCCATGTCCCTACCTGCTGCTGGGTGGAAGTGGGCTTCTTGCAATGTCACGACACGAGATATTTTTTTAGACTTGCATGGGAGAATGGGTGATACTTATTTATATACTAGAGGTCCAGTGCATGAAATTTGTGCACTGGCAAGGGGCAGTCCCTCAGCCCAGCCCACGCCCTCTCACAGTCCGAGACTCTTGGGGGATGTCTGCCTGCCGGCTTAGGCCTGCTCTGAGCCTGTCTGTTGTCTTTTTCCATCTAGAATAACATACCTTATAGCATGCCTTTGGAATTACAAAGTAATTTCTTTTTTTCCAGACCCCTCAAAGCACAACCACCACACTAGAGCTGAGACCACAGATCCCCTCGTTCATTGTTATCATGTTAATTGTTGGCTGTTAACTATCCTGTACCCACTTATTTAAAATTACATTTAATTCTGTAATTTTTGATATATTCAAAAGACTATATGTAAAAATCGGTGTCCATCAATTAAACTAAAACAGGAAACACTAACATTGATTTGTGCTTTCTCTTCTTTTCTATTGATCAATTTTAATAACCCTAAAACAAAACCATGCTATATCACTACCAGGGCTTTATAACAACTCTTAATCACTGTTATGGGAAGCCCCATGTTATTCTGTTTCTTAAAAAGTATTTGAGGAATGTCAGGAAACATGTCGCAGTAAGGAACTCCAAGGGCCTGTCCTCAACAGAAACAGCGAAAAACTGACAAAAAACTGTCAGAATCAACTTTATCGGAATTCTGGAAAACAGTCAATGGTTTACAGCAATTACGCAAACAAACAAGAAAAGCAACTGAAACCTGGCAGGAATTCTTTGTGGCATTTTAACCCACGCTTGCCCCATTCCTCCCTCCCCAGCTCAGTGGTGTGTGGAAGACTGCAGCCTTTTTTTTTTTTTTTGGGGGGGGGGAGGGGCAAAGCTAACTTTGTTCTCAAAGAATTGTAGTTGTCTGTTTTGACCTGTCTGGCTACTCCAGGACTAATGCAAAGAGTTTGCCTTTATTTTGCCTAACTAGGAAATCTCTCAGGATAAAGAAGTTGCTATATGGAGGGATTTTTCAAAAACATTCACAGGCTGATGAATCACTTTCTGCCACCTTGGACTAGAATATCAGCATAAACAACTGACACTCTAAGAGATAGTTATGGGTTGAATCTTGTCTCCTCAAAAAAATATGTTGAAAACCTAACCCCCAGTATCTCAGAATGTGAACTTCTTTGGAAATAGAATCTTTATAGAGGTAACCAAGTTAAAGGCCATAATCCAATGTGACCGGTGTCCTTAAAAAAGGAGAAAATATGGACTCAAAGAGACATGCACAGAAAGAAAATAATGTGAAGACACCCAGAGAGAAGTCAGCTTGTGGTGCATCTACAAGTCAAAGAAGGCCAAGGATTGTCAGCAAACACCTGGAGCTGCAAAAGAAAAGGAAGGATCCCCCCGAGGGGACAGAGAGATTTAGGCTCTGTTGCCACTTTAGGACTCCTCTCCAGAACCTTGAGACAACAATATTTCTATTGTTTTAAGTTGCCCAGTTTTGGTCACTTGGTTGTGGCAGCCCTAGGAATCTAGGTAAGGGTCTTCCTAACCTATGATTTGGCAATGGTTTCTCAGATGACAGAAAAAGCACAAGCAACAAAAGAAAAAAATAAATTAGGCTTTATCAAAATTAAAAACTTTTGTGCATCAAAGGACACTGTTTAAAGAATGAAAATCCTACTATAGAATAAGAGAAAATATTTGAAAATCCTGTCTCCAATAAGGGTCTATCATCTAGAACACATAAAATGCTCTTATGTTCAACAATAAAAAGTCAAAACCCAATTAAAAATGGGCAAAGGACTTAAAAAGACATTTCTCCAGAATGAAGAAATGCTTGATATCACTAGTCATTAGGGAAATGTAAATCGAAGCCACAATGAGATATCACTTCATACCTACTAGGATTGCTACCATTTAAAAACAAAACAAAAATAAGTGTGGGTGAGGATGTATAGACATTGGAGCTCTCATGCATTCCCAGTGGAAGTATAAAATGGTGCAGCCATGGTGGAAATAGTTTGGTGGTTTTTTAATAAGTTAAACTTAGAATTACCATATGGCTCAGCAATTACCATATGACTCTACTCCTAGGTATATACCCAAAAGAATTGAAAACAGGTGTTCAAATGAAAATTTGTACAAAAATGTGCATAGCAGCACTATTGACAATAGCCAAGAGTGGAAGCAGCCCAGCAACTGATTAACAAACAAAGTTGTGATACATGCTGCAACATGAATGGACAAACGTTATGCTCACTGAAATAACCCAAACATAAAATGCAACATACTGTATGATTCCATTTATATGACATATCCAGAATGTCCAAATTCTTAGAAACAAAAAGCAGATTACTACTATCCGGGATCTGGGGAAAAAGGAAAATGAGGATTAATTGCTCAGTAGGTTTGGGATTTCTTTTTGGGGTGACAAAAATGTTCTGGAATAGATGGTGATGATTATTGCTGAGCACTGTGAATAAACTAAATGCCCTGAACTGTACACTTTAAAATGGTTAAATGGTAAGTTTTACGTTATGTGTATTTTTCCACAATAAAACATAGGTGACAAAATAGTGTCTGGGCTCATTTTAGGTCATTTTTTGCTTCTCCATATAAAATTTTAGATAAGCCTACCAATCTATTAACGTAGTGCAGGTCTCCAGCTCTTCTTTGTATCTTTTATTTATTTTTAGTTTTAATTTTTGTCTCTTTAAGAGAACTGTATATTTTTGTTATATTTATGTACAGATATCTTATTTTACAACAATTTTTTTGTAAAATTATAATGCATCCAGAAAAGAGTACAAATCATAAATGTATGGTTGGCTGAATTAACAGAAAGTGAACAAACTCATGCTAGTAACCAAATCAAGAAGTAGAACATTACCAGCCCTCCACCAAACTACTCTTTTTACTTCTAATTTTATGTAGTCCATTTTTTCAGCGCTTCCATTGTAATGAGTACTTTTTGTCTCCAGTTCAAGAAATCTCCCTGCCAAGTTCATTAAAGTATTGCCCCAGGTTATTGTATTTCAGATGCTTCCCTTATGACTTCTTATTTGAATCATAGGTTATGTAAATGTATTTGCTTAACCTCCAAAAAAATTGGGCGTATTTTCCAGTTTTCTTTTTATGATTGATTTCTAGTTTAATGCCATCAAAGAGTATATTCTGTATGTTTTATCAAACAGTATATTCTGTATGTTTTCAATCCTGTTGAATTTGTAAAGATTGCTTTGTGGTGTAGCATGTGATCAATTAAAATTTGTTCCATTTGGGTGGAGTGTTCTGCATATGTCATTTAGGTCAAGTCTGTTAATTCTATTATTCCAATATTCTTTACCATTAATAACTTTTTTTCTCACTTGCTTAGCAAATTTCAAACATACAGTACAGGGTTGTTAACTACAGTCACCATGCTATACATTATATTCTCAGAACTTATTTATCTTATAACTGAAAGTTTGTATCCTTTGACCAACATTTCCCTATTTCTTCCACCCCAGCCCCTGGCAACCACCATTCTACTCTCTGTTTCTATGAGTTCTACTTTTTGAGGTTCCATATGTAAGTGATACTATAAAATATTTGTCTTTCCCTATATGGCTTATTTTATTTAATATAATACCTCCAGATTTATCCATGTTGTCACAAATAGTAGGATTTTCTTCTTTAATGGCCAAATAATATTTTATTGTATATACACACCACATTTTATTTATCCATTTATCCATTGACAGACACTGAAGTTGTTTCCATATCTTGTCATTGTGAATAATGCTGCAATGAACATGGGAATGCCGACATCTTTTCCAGAAACTAATTCTGTATCTTTGGAATATATACCCAGGAGTGGGATTGCTGGATCATATGGTAGTTCTATTTTTAATTTTTTGAGGAACTCTTTTCCATAATAGCTGTACCAATTTATATTCCCACCAAGGTGTACAAGGGTGGATTTTTACTGCTTGCTTTATCGCCTAGTGAAAAAAAGCATGTAAATTCTCCCACTATTTTTGTGGACTTGGATATTCCTCTTCTTAGGTCTGTAAATTTTGTTTTATATATTTAAGAGACATATATCCAAATATAATATGCAGATCTTGTTTGGACTCTGATTCAGATATATAATTTAAGATACCAGGAACATTTGAACATAGGCTGTGGTGATATCTACCAGAGATACAGACAGAAGGGTTTATGGGTAAAATTTTAAAACATTTTACCAGTATAGAATTTGCTCAAGGAGTAAATTGAGAATACTGAGAAATCTATCTTCTATAAGATTTTTATACTAAATGCCTCTTCCTTTTATATTAGATACCTCAAAAAGATATACATGAGAAATAAATTAAGCTACTTGGCTTCACTTAGAAAGCTGGCTAGGGATTTTGTCAAAGGCCTTAGTCAAACATAGACAAAACCTCTGGTGTTTTTTTTTTTCTATTTCTATGCATTAGCCAACAAAGATTTTGGGAGAAAATAATCCAATACATAGAGTTGTGGATGGATGAGAATATTTTAAGAATGAAATCAGAACACCCATGTGATGGTTAATTTTTTGTGTTAACTTGACTGGGTGAAGGGATACCCAGATAACTGGTAAAACATTTCTGCATATGTCTGAGAAGGTGTTTCTGCAGGAGATTAGCACTTGACTCAGTAAAGAAGATCCATGCTCATCCATTGGGGTTGGCATCAACCACTCCCTGTGGGCCAGAATGGAACCAAAAAAAAAAAAAAAAGAGGAGGCAGGGTAAATTCTCCCCCTCTCATCTTGAGCTTGGATATCCCTATTTCCTGCCTCAGATATTGGAGCTCTGGGTTCTCAGGCCTTCAGACTCTGGGACTTACACCAGTGGCCCTCTGCTTTCTAGACCTTTGGCCTCAGACTGGGAGTTATACCATCAACTCCTCCGGTTCTCAGTCCTACTAATTTCAACTGGATTATATCCACTCGATTTCCTGGTTCTTTAGCTTGCAGACAACAGATGAGACTTCTCAGCCTCCATAACTGCATGAGCCAATTCCTGTATAAACGTCTTCTGTATATCCTAATGGTTCTATTTCTCTGCAGAACCCTGAATAATGCAACCCATATGAAAAAAGATTTATTTATTTTTTAAACATGGTCTGTGGGGAGATTTCTGGCTAAAATAAGTTTGCTAGGATGTAAACTCTCATTGGTACCCAGGGATGTAAGCCAGCAGTCTTCAGCATAGGACTCAACTAGCAAGGATGTGAGCAACAAGATGTAAAAAGAGGATGCCAGTGGAGGCCCTTTAACTAGCAATGTCTTTTGCAGACTGTTCATAGAATGTATTTAAGGCAAACTAATACTTTCCCTCGATTCCATGAGTTTAAAACAACCCCTGAAGTATAGATCTTGGGAAATTTGTACAAAGATATTAAAAATACCATTTGCCAATTTCCTCTTCATACTTGTATACTGGATGCTAATATTTCCTGTTTTACAATGTGATGGCTACATCAGCCCTATTGAGCAAGTACTATGGGACAGGTGGTATGCCATGAATTTTACCAATATAATTGTCCTCACAATGAACCGGTAAGGAAGGCATGATTATATCCATTTGACAGATGTGAAAACTGAGTTTCTGAAAGCTTAAATAACCTGCCCAAATCTCTACTCTAAGAGCTGGGTAGCTGGGATTTAACCATGGCTCCAAGCTCCATATTCTCTTCTTGTGTATCACAAAACCATCAACTGCCATGTACTTCAGATTAAAATGATCATTTAACTACATTTATATGGGATTGTGCTAAAACACATTACCAATACATTTTTTTTCCTTTTTGTCAATTGTTTTATTTCTTTGCCATTTAATTAACTTTTTAAATTATAAAAGTAATGCTTATTTTTTTAAAAAAGATCAAATAATAAAATGGGTATAGTTAAAAGTAAAACTTCCCCCATCCTTGTCCCATACTTTCTCTAGAGATGACTACTGTTAAAATTTTTAGAGTCCTCTCCAGAAAACTTCAGTCTATATTTGAATACGCACACACACATTTCTTTTACTTAGAGAAATACATATTTTGCATAATGTTCTGTACCTTTCTTTTGTCACTTAATATATCTTGCACATCTTTCTACACAAGCATATATAGTTCTACATTTTCATATTAATAGCTATATATATTGACATTCCATTGTATGGATGTACATCATCCAGGTAACAAATCCCTACTGGGGTTGTTATCTTTGTTGTTGTTGTTATTGCAAACAGTACTGCAATGATCAGTATTATACAGAAATCTTTGCATACTTATGTGAGTTTATCTGTCAAATTGAATTAGGTGCTTGAAATTCAAGGATTATCCTGTAAGAAAGTCCTAACTTGGGTTATAATAAGTAATGGGGCATACATTTCAGGGCTCCAGGATACTCAGAAGCCAGTTAAAAAGAGTTATTGTATGGCATCTTTATACTCCACTCAATGCAACATTATTCAGTGTGCAGATATTACCACATTGGCTTCAGTCACTGTTAGTGAGCAGAATTGTTTAAAATATCTGAGCTGTCTGGACTCACCATGTTTTATCAAGATGATCACGGAGGGTTTTGCCTATAGGTGAGTGACATCTTCAAAGGGCAAGTAGGTTCTGGCTTTTTAAATTACCTTCTTAAATGAAGAAATCATTGGAGTGTCCCAAGTCCTTCATGTTAATTTGTTAAAGTAATATTAAACAGCATGCTGGATCAGTTTTTTTAACAAAGATCTTTCATAAACTCTGCAGTCATTACATGTTCTGTTCGTAAAGCTTTCTAAAAAAGAGCATGCTGATCCTGATAGGACTTAGTTGTGAACAAGTGTTATCTCACAATTTGATATTTCTCTTTTTTGCTCAAGAGGCAAAAAGATCATTAAATATATTGAGTGCATTAAAAGGAATATTTTTCTAAGGATTTACTGGAATAAGGGTAAATTCCTGTAAGTGGACATGCTGACTTACATGATATGCCTTAAATTTTCATAAACATTCTCAGAGTGCCGTCTAAAAAGTTGGGTAAGTGTACATTCCTACAAGTTTTATTATCCTTAACCCCACTCCTCTCCACATACACATTTTCATCCTGTAAGAACTAATGTTCTAATTTATAAAATATATCTTGATTTTCACTTGCATCCTTCAATCATGAATGAGTGTTAGTATCACATAGTTCTTTTACTTATGAATTGCCTGTGGAAGAATTTCTTTTAAGCATCTCAGTTCATAATGACTCCACCTCTAGTTCCTAGATGCTGTAAAAATATAATTTATGAGTATGAAAAAAAACTGTAAAGTTTACTTGTTACTCATTATATGTTATGGAATACATTTATCTTTAAGAACCAAAAGGGGAGTTAGATAGTGTAATAGATTGTCTGTAAAGATAGCTGTTCCTCCCAGGGAGCAGTGAAGACTGTTCCCCCCCCCCCCCCCTTGACTCCAGTCGGTCTTGAAACTTGCTATAATCGGAATGTGATGGAAGTCATGTTGGCAAGTTATACGCCCATCCCTTGAGAGATATGATAGCTTCTGCTCTCAGTTGTTTATAGGATAAAACAAGAGTTGAACTATAATGTAAAACAGAGAGATATCCAGCCAACTCCTAGCCATTCCAATCACCCAGCTGAGGTGCCCAGAACATAGGTGAAGCCATCTTGGGCATTCCAGGTCATAGGAAGCTCCCAGCTGATGGCAGTCACACAAAAAGATACTAGTCAATACCACATGAAGAGGAAGAACCAACTGAGCCCAGCTAACTCTCAGAATCATGAAAATAAAATGGAGAATTGAACACTAAGGTAGAAACTACATAGTACTTACAGAGAAAATCGTGTGAACTGTGACACAAAAACCAATGATCGAGACAGGGAAGCTCAATGTAGATGGACTGGAAGGCCCCAGGCCAGTGAGGAGTACAGAAAACTCTTCTGAGTTAGGGTTTATGCTGGAACCAGCATGTTAGCCCCGTGTTTCCAATAGAGCTTTCTGCAAGGATGGAAATGTTCATTTGTGGCTATTGAGCACTTGAAATGTGGCCTGTGCATCTGTGAGGCTGACTTTTAGGTTTTATTTCATATTAATTAATTATATTTCATTTAAATAGCCCCGTATGGCTAGTGACTACTGTATTAGGCAGTGCAGCTACTACATCACATATTGGACTTCACCCTGATGAAGGGATAAAAATCAATAACTCACCTCAAAATTGTGTCTTTTCATCTGTTTCCTCCTCAGAATTCTGAGAGGAAACTCATTACTCAGAGAGTAAGAATCCCAGAGAGCTGCTTAGAATGACTATATACTCTGTCAACACCTGCATTTGGAGAATCAAGAATCAGAATAAGTGGGTTTCCCTTGTTGTGGTCTTTGAGTAAATATAGATGAGGCTTTAAAAAAAGTCTGTCTTTACCTTTCTTTCTATGTCTATAAATAGTCTTGAGGTAAAAAACAATAACAAAAAAAAACACCCACATATTATAAAGGAAATTTTTAATAGCTTTAATGAAGGTATTGAAATTTAAACCCAAAATTATATATAGGTTGCTGTGTTTCCCAAACTTCTTCCAATATAGAAATGTTTTTATTTTGTGTGTGTGACCTCTATTAACCTCTTGCAGCAGTAATAGGATACATTTTGGAATACTCTTTTAGAAAATTGCAAAAGAATTTTTATTAAATTGGGCTAAATGTCATAATGAAATATTGAACACTCCAACCATGAATACTACATGATAATTTTCCAAAATCAATTCCATTTCTTAATTAGAAAATTAATCATTTGAGATTATTAAACAAATATGAGGTAAGATTAAGATGATTATTTTCATTTCCTTATAGGTTAATTTTTAAATATTTAACAAAAATAGAATAATACTCTTCTCAGAGAAGGCAAGACTGTAGCTGAAGTTTAATTTAATTATATGGTAGCTAACCCCTAAAATATTAAAACACTGCTTTTAACATTCCTACCACCTGAAGGCAATACTGACATTCACATGAATAAAATCATCTTTCTTCTATACCCACCTGGCAATGAGCCATGCTTTTCCAAGGAGCCAAGGACAAATAATTATTTCAAGGACTTTTTGCTAGAGAGAAATTCTTGCTTTCTTAGGAGAATAGAATTTGTTTTGCTTCACTGTCTGATTTAACACCAATGAAACTGAAAATGTATTATGTCTACTTCCTATGAGTCCTCAGAGGACTCTCCTACCTTCTAGAGCAGTGGTTCTCAACCTTCCTAATACCGCGACCCTTTAATACAGTTCCTCATGTTGTGGTGACCCCCCAATTTCATTGTTACAAATTGAACATAATTAAAGCATAGTGATTAATCACAAAAACAATATGTAATTATATATGTGTTTTCCAATGGTCTTACGCGACCCCTGTGAAACGGTCATTTGACCCCCAAAGGGGTCACGACCCACAGGTTGAGAACCAGTGTTCTAGAGTTTGTTCCATATGGATTGTCAAATCAAGGTAAACCAGCCAATGATGCCAATCACTTAAAGATTTGGTTAAAATGTGATGCCTCTTCTCCCCAAATTCTTATTCATGAAATTTTATTGTTGATAGTAGTCCTCAAAGAGCTTCTTCCTCTATGGTTCTCATAGAAGCTGCATATTAGAATTATGGGGAGTGCAAGAGCGTGGTTAAAAATATAGGGTGCTGAGCCCCACTCCAGACTAATCTCAGTGGAGGCAGGAGGAGCAGGCATAGATATCCTTAAAGCCACTTGGGAGATTCTAGTGACTATTCCACCCTATTCCTGTAACAGACATGGCAACTGAGGCCAGTGAGTAAGAACAGTGTCGCCGTTTCATTTCTTACTGATGGGGCCATGAGGACTGGGGCAGTCTGAACTAGTGGTGATTTTCTCCAGCTTGCTCATGAGTCAGAGTGACAGAGGTTGTTTCCAGGACCACCCCTGGGGGCAACGGGGACAGTGAGAGAGGGGAGACTGATCTCCTACCAGAACACTCCTCTCCTAGCTATTTGTATTTTGAGGTTCTTCATAGAGGGGTAGGGACAAGTAGGTTAAAGAACTCTGTGCCAAGGTGTGCTTGAGTGCAGCAAGTAGGCTGCAAGAATGTGTAAATAAATGAAGGCCAGCAATTTGAGCAATTTCGAGATTGTACCAAAGTGCACTGTGCCATTGGGACATTCTTTGAGCTAATCAAGCTATCGTGATCATCATAATCTGTGTCTTTTTTCATACAAACAACTGTAAGCCTCCTTTTTTCCACCTCCTATTTTGTTTGAAGAGGGGGCTCCAAAGCTCAGGTATGCTAAGTCTGAAAAGCCACTTCTCTGGAAATGTGAACATTGTGTGTCCATTTCTGAGATGTTTATCAAAGTAGCTGAGGAGCCAGGTATGAGTTCAACCATTCATGAAACATCAAAACACTTAAAAAAACAGGAGTGTTTATTCTTAAGTCACATTTTTCTCAGGTGTTTGATGAGCGCTAAGGGACCTAAGCTCAAATATTTGTGCCCATGAAAAATATGTGAAGGAGGTATGAATCTCAGGCCACAAGTGCAAGTTTTTAGAATGTATTTCATTTTTCTTCAACTGACTTTTTAATTTCTATTGTTACATCATATTACCCTGATATCTAACATACCCTGTTCATGGTTATGTCTAATCCCAAGATTTGGGCAATTCCAAGGCACCAGGTAAGGACTCTGGTCCCTGGTCCTCATCTGTCCTTCATGACATCCTCTGAAATACCCTCTTTCCTGCCTAGCCTCCGGTCAGGGGTACATGAGGATCCTCTTTACTCTTGATCATGAAGTCTCCTAGGTCCAGCTCTCTATCAGTGACCTTTGCCCATTGCTTGGTCTCTCAGGAAAGCATTCTGCAGCTCTTCCAGCCCTCCTGGGTTTGGAAGACCATGTGAGGGTGTACCACGTTCCCTATGCAGACATCCCTCCTCCATATCTACTCTGCTGCTTCCCCACCACGCTGCCAAGAGTCGGCCCATAAAGCTTGATGCCTCTCCTCGCTCCACACGGCCACAGATCCCCTCCCAAAGTTTTCTCCAGGACCAGCCCCCGCAGTGGGGACCAAGGCACAGGACCCCTCTCTAGAAAACATCAGTGGTTATATCCTCCGGTTCTTCTTTCTTACTGATACTGTAGTGGAGACAGTGGGTAAACTGTCTTGAACTGAGAACATGTTCTTTCCAAGCCATTATTCTGTTCTGAAGCCATCAGAATCCAGGCTCTTGCAAATCAGAGCAAAATAATTGTTTCTCCTATGATTCCAAAGGCCTGTTTTAAAACACAAAGAATTGCCTTCCTTGTTCTTCCTTTCTCTTGTGTCATCTCTTTCAAGAAGCTGCCTCAGTGGAGTTGAGGAGAGTCTCAAGAGACGAAGGAAGGGGAAGAACATATCAGTTAATACATCAATAGCATCTCTTTCTACACATGCATACGGGGGAAATATCGGTCAGGTTCTGATCATTTTCTTTTTTTAAATATATTTTATTGATTGTTTTACAGAGAGGAAGGGAGAGGGATAGAGAGTTAGAAACATCGATTCAATTTCTTGACTTCCCTTCAACAGTCATCACTGTTTCAACCCTTTCTCCTTCTTGCATATATTCTCTAACCAGGTCAGCTACACAATTTGAGGGACTCGGCACGAAATAAATAGCAAGGCCCCTTGTCCTAAAAGTATTACTCATTTCAAGAAGCAGTACAGCAGAACATTAAATCAAGCACAGGGCTCGTCTGAACACAGTGACCAGGGCAGTCGCGTAGGTCACACTCATGAAGCTGGCTCTGTTCCTAACCTTTAAAGAATCTCTTCCCTTGATTTTTACTGGAATGTTGTTTATGTTGTCAAAAGAAATTTGGGATAGCTTTACATGATATGAATATTTTTAGAGTGAGAAACAAGCTGTTTGAGAATAGGGAGTCTTCAAGTCCAAAACTTGCATGAAATTCAAGGCATGACATTGCAGGAGGGCCTTTAAAGTAAAATGAGGTTGTTTAGCCTAATTTGTAATGAGTGGTTATTACAGCGGGGGTTTCCAGGTGACAGGAAACTGGTAAAAATGATTATCTTATACTATTTTAGGAAGATGACTTCAGTTTTGTTTATGAGTACGAGAGGCATTGACAAGAACTAATCTAAATTTCACTTATGTTCATGAAATAAGCTAGATTTAGTCTTGCTTACATGGCTTAAATTGCTTTGCCTGCTTGGGGGATCTTCAAGTCTGGTTTCCATTGTATGTTAACAGGATTATGAAAATAATTTAAGAAAATCTAAATGTCTCACAATAGGAATTCATAATATAAATGACAGAATTTCCATATGATAGACAACTCTGCAGTTATTTATAATTATGTGGGGATATTAAACATGGAAAAATGTTATCATGATTTGGTCTATTAGAAAAGTTAATGTGCTTGTCCTGACCACTCCTGGTGGTAAAGGAAACAGCCCCATGCCACCCTTTTATGGCAGGGAATTAGTTAAACCTTGTTTTACCATGTGGCTCCTCTCTCCACAAACTGATTGGTTCAGAGGTAAGTAACAGTTCCAAGAGTCACCAATCAGTAGACTTGCCTATAACTCATTATCTGCATGAATTTGATGGAAATGAGCAGGCCAAAGTTTAAGTCTGTACTAAAAACCTAGAAAGTCTGATACAATAAGAATAAGTGTACAGTTAAAAGGTCATAAGGTAGAGCTGAAGCTAGAGGAGCTGCTGTAACCAGTAGTAAATTGAAAAATTGGGAGAACAGAAATTAAGAATTGGTAGAAAAAGCTGTTGGAAGCAAGGCAAAAAGACAGGTGGAGAGCAGCCAGCCACAATGACCGCAAAGCTCTGCAGTGAGGAGTCCAGCTCCTGATATCCAGGTCTTGGCATCTGCTTGGGACCCAGACCCACACTCCAGCATGTTCCACAAGGGGCCCGCCTTCACTCAGCCTCCGCTTTGAGATCCCAAGACAATTTCCTTGTCATTCTTTGTAAATCCTTTCAGTATTCCCTTTAGTGGGTCTCTATCTTCCAACTATAAAAAGAGTATGTAGACTATGAGCCCAATTTTGTATTTTTAATTATGAATGGATGGATATAAAGTAGTCACAAACTTACTGGCAATATTCTTATATGTACCAAGATTATATGGCTTCTTTCTTTATTGATCTGATTACCTAAAAATACTTTTTACTGGGTGCCTGGGACAATTAGACTTGGCAATATTCCAGTTTTCTTTGGCATATATCTCTCTATCCAGTTTACACCTTCTTTTAAAGTTCACCCCCCTCAGATTTTTGTTAAAGATATAGCTACACGTAGACAATATAACATTTTAATAAGGCTACTCATTGCAGTATTTATTTGCAGTTTGTAACAGCAAACTTTTATCTATGTACATCAATAAGAAAAGAATTACATTACATTACAATGAAATACCCTCAAAAACAAGGATGAGTACACTATATACCTACTGCTATGAAAATCTCACCCAGCCAATGTGACCCAGTGGTTGAGCGTTGACCTATGAACCAGGATATCACAGTTTTCAGAGCATATGCCTGGGTTGCTGGCTCCATCCCAGAAGGCAGTGTGCAGGAGGCAGCTGATAAATGATTCTCTTTCATCATTGATGTTTCTATCTCTCTCTCTCCCTCTCTGAAATCAATAAAAATAGATTTAGAAAATAAAATAAAAAGAGAATCCCAGTGATATATTTTCAATAGGAAAATAAGGGTCAAAAATAGTCATGCTACCTTAGACTTACGAAAAGGAAAAATAAAGTTAGGAATATATGCTCACATTTGCTAGCAATAGCATAAAGAAACTCTGGAAAGATACACAAAGAAGTCAATTTTAAAATGGTGTCCTTTGGAAAGAGTGCTATTATGGGACCAAGAATGGGGTAGATGGGAAGCACGACTTTCCTCTAAATCTCTGTATTATTTCAATTTGTCAACCACATGCATATATTAATATAAAAATGAAGCATATTTTTTAAAAGCAATAACATTAACCACCTATGAGAGTGATTTAAATAGCACCTTGTGTGTGGCTCAGAATAAAATATTGGTTGTCCGATGTACTTTAGTTCTCACCAAACAGTATCTGGTTAGGGGTAGATTAAGTCATCTCATGGTGGTGGAGTGAGGAGAACTGGGGTTCAGGTTGGCGATCTCTCTTTTCTGCCTCGTCGTGCTTCCCCTGAGGCATCTGCAGCTGAAGGTGGTAGCTGGCGTGCTTCTCACTATCTGGTCGTTCTTAATGTGGTCAGGCAAAGCAGGGCTACAGGCTGACTCAGTCTCTTAGTGGTTGCTGATGCTCAAGACCGCCTGGGTCTCTTCTGGATCCTCCTCCTGGTTCTGCTCTGAGTCTGATCCCCTCGCCTTTGCTATGAGATCATTGTATCCAAGCTTACTGACTTCCACGGAGCAATCTTATGAGTTGGTCCCCCTCCCCTACTCTATTCCCACCTTGGCTTTCAGGTACCCATTGGCCCGATCCATGGCATATAGGAATTACAAGAGCTCTGGAAAGCTAAACGTCAGTCCTCCCTATATCTACCATGGAGAGAACTCCCAAATTCACACTGATGTGGCCACTCCCCCTTTCCCCCACCCCCAGGTTGGTAAGTGAGAAACTTACACAGCTATCTTTGCCAGAGACCCAGAGGTGAACCTGGGCAAAAACCCCCTACCCTTAGCATTACCCCTTATACACACACACACACACACACACACACACATACACACACACACACTTTTCTTACGCACTTGGTTTTGGCCCAGAGATGGGGATAAAGCCCCCTTCCCACTACCTCAGACATTCCTTCCCCCCCCCCAAATAAACAGATAATTGTCTCAGATCACAGTTTGTCTATTCAGACCCGGGCTAAGAAACAGATAAGGGGAGGTGACTTATGTAGCTCTCCCATAACTACTTTTTCTCAGGTCTCAAAATTCAGTCTTAGATGTCCATCCTATTTGGTCAAGAGAATGCCGACCTTCTTTCTTTGTAATAGCAGATTTTCTTAAAGGTAAAAATGCACTCAGGGAAATACCTCCTTTCCTATCCCCCTTGTGCCATAAGCTCTCAGATCACTTCTCTCCCTTCCCTTCAGTGATGGTATGTTACCTAGGGAATAATACTGAGATCTACAGCAGTTACTGATAAATTTTAATTATTACCTCTCTGAGGGGAGGCAAGAACTCTAGTTGACCCATTGCCTTAATTTAAACAAAGGGCTTACCCTGTTCAGGTAGTTTTAGAGACTGCTGTGATGATTAAAAGAGACATTTTGGTGTTTTTTTCCTTATTAACTGCAGAACCATTTGGTATAAAGTGGTCTTGTGCAAGACACTAAAAAAAGTCTCATATTTAGTTTTGTCAGAAAATTCTGTGGCAATTCTCCACCAAAGTAATTTGATTCCTGAAATTGTTTTCCCTTATGTGTCTTTAAAAATTCTGAGTTATGTATTCCACATAGGAGAGAAATTCTTCAGGCAATATGTGACATTAACAGAGGTAAAAAAAAAGAGAGAGAGAGAGAGAGAGAGAGAGAGAGAGAGAGAGAGAGAGAGGGAGAGAGAGAGAGAGAATCATTTTTAGTGGTGGAACAAGACTCTGTGTTACCTTTCATTTGTGTAGAAAAGCCTAGCCAACTCCATTTATCATTATCAAGGACAATAAGTAATTTAGCCTCCTAAACACTTTCCCATTCTCTTTGCACGTTGTAATACATTTTTTCAAAAAGAGCTGTGTCCAAAATTGTATTCAATATGTTTCCCTACCCTGCATACTTTCTATAGTTTCAACTTATTTGTTTCTAGTCTAATATTACTGGAAGGCAGGAAAGAATATCCAAATGATTCTCATTGCATAACACATCCTGCGTGCCAGGAACTCTTAGAGTCACCAGTCCAAAGCAGCCCTCCAAATGTGCAGGCCTGTCTCCATTACCACACAATGCTTGAGTGGCTTAGCACATCCTAACCTGAGAAGCCTTGTGTATATTGAGTGATACTGATGGCAAAGAATTCTGCCGACAATAATCTGTAACACAGGTATGGGACTTGCCTTAAGCACAGAACTCAAGAAACTCAGTACTCATTTCTCTTACTTAATCCCAACATAAAATGTTGAAGAAAATGTGAAATCGTTTGCAATAGTCTCCTCCTCTGACAGTGGACAGAGATGTATTACAAACCTTCTGCGGTAATAAACCAGATCCTGAAGTGGTGGTTTTAAAACATGGGTGCAAGGTGGGTACTATACTTCTTGAGGGGATCACTCATAAGCTATACAATTGTCGAACCACTACGCTGTGCACCTGAAGTGAATATACTATTGAATGTCAACTGTAACTGAAAAATATTTTAAATAATATAAATAAATAAAACATGGCTGCCAATTCTTTGACAGGTGGGTGCCAGCCCCTCCCCTTGAATCTCGACAAGCTTTGTGACAACTTCCACTAGTAGAGGATGGCAGAAGGGATGCTCTGGGATTTCCAAGGCTGGGTTAGAGAAGACCACACAGCTTTTGCCTTGCTTGCTGGGATATACTTCTCAAAGCCCTGAGCCACTATTTAAGCATCCGCCTGCCTTAAGTCTGCTATGTGGGAAAGTCCAGGCTTCCAGCCTCCGACTCCTGCCAAGGAGACAGATATGTGAATGAAACTGACTTGGATGCTCTTGATCGGCCCGTTTTCTAGCTGAATACCGTTAAGTAAACAGAACAAGTCCCCAAGCAAACTCCGCATGACCCTGACCCACAAAATCGTGAGATGCTATTTTAACCACCAGTTTGGGGGAGTTTCTATTAAAGCGATAGGCAATCAGAACAATTACCTCCTTAGTTATGCTGGCATTGATCAGTGCCCTACTGATCAATGACAACATAAGCAGCATAGTTCTACGTGATGGACAAGAAACAAAGTCACACAGTAATGTAGAGCAGGAGCTTGACTCCAGCTGTTATTAAGAACTGTGTGTTCTTTCTTCACTATGACATCTTTTCATATTGGTCATAAAAATCTCAAACTAGAATATCAAAATAACTAAGTTCATTGGCTTATGAATTGTGTTCTTTCATACACAGGGTTTCATAAAAGGCGACTGAAGGCTCTTCCTGGGCGAGCAAGAAATGAGGGTAGGACTGCCAAGCAAAGCAGACTGTGGCCTTGTTCTGCTTTCCGTAACTGTATAAAGCATGTTGCTATTTCACCTAAAAATATCTTTTGAAAAAAAAAAGGTTTCATTACCAAAACAAAACTAACAAAAAAGTTTTCAAAGCAGTGATCTGAGCCAAAGTCTTCATTTTTAAAATTAAAAAAGCCATGCCTTAAGAAACAAAGCATCCTGCCAGGTGTTATACCTACTTATTGGCCAATCAAATTCCATGGTTTCTGTTACAGTGATTTTACTGTTTATACAATTAGCCAGTGTCATGCACTGCCAGCAAGACTCAAGATGGAGAGGACTTAATTTATGCAGTCAGCATTTACTGAGCACCTGTCAGGTACCAGTTCTCGTGCCAGGTCCTGGCGACGTGGTATTGAACATGATGGGCATGGGCATTACTCTTGTCAGGGTTACCATTCAGCAAGAAATAATTATCAACCAGTAATCCATGGGTTTCCTTTCTACAAATGGCTCTGCTTCGGTCTCCATCTTATTCATAACAAGAACTATTAATGGAGAAAACATTAAAAGAACATATCATTCAGTCCCTTGCTGAGGACAAATGCTAAATTGTAACAGGGGAAAAGTAAGGAAGCGGGGAACTATAATAATCCAGAAACAGGAATAATTAGGTCTCAATTAAGCAGAGCCCAGCCATGTGCATAAGAGCACAAGGCAATACAGACTTTTAAAATTGTTATAAAATTGCCCAAATGAATTTTCAAGAAGTTTTACCCACTTATTCATGTTGCTTATTTAGTTTTGTTTCAGAGCATCTCCTTAATTATTACAAGAATTTTTTTTTAAGTACCAAACATTTCAGGAAGCATTTACATAACATGCTTTATAAAGATCAAACTAAACATAGGCAGGAATGTGAGATAGTTTTGAAAAAGTAATAAGCTACTTGAGAAGGTATGTTGGACATGAGTGATTTCTGAGTGTCTACGGGTATAGAGATAACAAATCAAAATATCTCATCATTTCAGCCAAAAAAAAAAAATTCCATCTGTTCAGGCAAAACCAATTGTAGATCTTGTGAACTACATAACTCATAATGACTGAGTTAATATCGTGAATATTCCCTTTTAAAGGTGCAAAATAGATATTAAACTTTGTTTTAATTGAAATTTGACTATGTAAAGCCTCTGCTTGAACACTTGAGAAAGGCTAGCTGTATCAATAATATCTCCAGCTCATGCTCTTCTTCAAAAGACTCCAGTTGGGGCAAAAATCATCTCAAATTCATCCACAAATCCTTTACTTTGCATGTTCCATAATTTAAACCCCAAAGTGTTGTTCTTTATTAATAGAGAAAGCTCATTTATTTGACATTGACATCATGCAGTAGTATGTTACATTCATACTAGTTCCATATATTTTATCTCTCTCCCTAAATCAGAGGTGAACTCTGTGAGTACAGCCGGTATCTTGAAGCTTTATATTACTAATCTCCTAGCATAGAGGCCCAGCTCAAAGACAGTACTCAAAAAATGTTTGTTGAGAGAACAGATAATAAATCGTGCTTTATAGCATTTCACTTATGTTGATTAATTTTTATTTGTTTTTCACAACAGCCTTATGACTCAAGAAGGTTGGCTACAAAAATAAGGCTTAGCATATTTGTCACTTTTACGGCCATAATATTATTATGTGGTGGAAGCAGAACTAGACTTTTCTGACCAAATCCTGTCTCACTTCCACTCCTGGGCCCTATCTCCCATCATAGAAGGAGGAAATAAAAGCTTTCACTTTTTGTTGTTGTTGTTATTCCAGCAAAATAAATGTGTGTCATAGTGTGTCTGTTCATTCATTTATTTATTTTCTAGCACTGTGGCTTTTTCATTTGTTTCACAATACTTACAACAATTTGTAATTTCATATACGTGTGTTTATTTGTTTCTTTGTTGTCTGTCTTACCTACAAGACTGTAAGTCCCACATGGGCAGGGAACAGGTCAGTTTAATTATAGAGAGCCCAGCACAGTGCCTCATGCATAGCAAGCATTCAAAAATCATGTGTTAAATGTTTACTGAGTGTTTCAGAAATGTTTCCTTCTGTCTCAAATCTTTGAGCTTCAGTAGTGGTAGAAAGCATGCTGACTCCGGGGTAGGTGACACTGAGTCAATGGCCCTGGAACCAGGATCCGACCCCTTGTGTGTGGACCACACTCTCAGAGCTAAGTAACTGACATTTATTCTCAAACATTAGTTTTTTGTCTCATTTAGATGTTGTTTGCAATGGAATATGACATTTTCATCCATGACTGACATATTACACAGGAAAGAAAAGGTTTAGAACCCTCATTACTTGGTAGGAGCTTCCTTTAATTGTTTAAAACTTTTTTTTAAATTTTGAAAGTGAAACATACATTTGGCACGAAATTCAAACAAACAAAATATAACTCTTCCCCAAACCTGGTCCCATTTCCAAAGAAAACCTTGTTTCAGCTTCTTACAAATCTTCAGGAAAGTTTTATTCATTTACTCCTGTGTGTGGGTGCATGTATGATGTAATTTATTATCCCAACTAAGATACTTTAAAGGTGGAAGAAGGTACTATTAAAAATTATGTAGGGCCCTGACCTGTGTGAGTGAGTAGGTTGCAGGATCTTCTTGTGCACCAAAGGGTCGTGGTTAGATTCCTAGTCAGGACACATGCCTGAGTTGTGGGTTCAATCCCAAATTGATGTGTGTGCAGGAGGCAACAAATCAATGTTTCTCTCCCACATCAATGTTTCTCTCTCCCTCTCCCTTCCTCTCGCTCTCAAATCAATTTTACAAAAAAACAACAAACACATATCCTGGGCTGAGGATAAATAATAATAATGATGATAATAATAATAATAATTTGTAGGGACAGCAAGCATAAACCAGGCATGTCTTCAGCAAACCATATACAGTCACCCAACCTTGAAGTCTTAACTGCAGTAGAGTACATCAAGATCATGACCCCTATAGAGCACCTAGTTTGGTGAACTCTCCAGCTATTCTATCCTTATGCTTTAGAACTAGTCTGTGATGAAGCTTCTACTGGTCCCCAGGGAAATAAGAAGAAGTAATAGTCCATTATATGATTTTTATAAAGCTACACTGATCCAATTCAAAAATTGTATTGTATTCTGAGGTTATTCCCTTCACATTCTGTTTTGGTAATTAAATGTCATATCAAATGTGTACTGGCCATTTTTTTTTTATTTCTCAATATCAGTTGCTGTTTCAAATTCAATTGCAAGGAACAAAGGTTTAAACAAAAATTTGGAAGTAGGTAGTCAAGGGCAGTGATATCATTAAAACTCAAGCCCCTTCTTTATTTTAACTCCACTGTTCTTAGCATGATTCCTCCTCAATATGTGGCAGCAAGATAGCTGCTGAAATTCCAGGCATCACATTCAAGTTCTAGGCAGAAAGGGGAAAGGGAAAAGCCTTCTATTCAAAATGCTTAGTTTTTAAAAAACTGGGCCAAAGAAGTCCTTCCCAGTAGATGTCCTTTTATATTTCAATAGAATGAATGGGATACATAACAGCCCATAGAACAATCACTGACCTGATCAAGACAGCTACAGACCTTTTATAACAAACACACAAAAAACAAATTTCAGATCATGTCATGCCTCTGCTCACACTTCCAATGGTCTCCCCAGTGTCAGAGTAAAAACCAAAGTGTACACCAAAGCCCCACACCATCTGGCCTCCCTGCTGCATTCCCTGTGATCCTCCCCTATTCTTCTCCTCACTCATTCCACACTCCCAGCCTCTTTGCTGTGGTTTGAGCATCCTCAGCACGCCTCCTCCGCAAGGCCCCTGCGCTCCCAGTGTCCTCTGCCTCCAGATACCAGTATGACTCACCCTTCTCATTGAGGCCATCTCTGACCATCAAGATGAAGTGGAGTAACAACCATCCCCAACCTCAAACCATCACTTCCTATCTCATCTTGCTTAATTTTTCTTCCTAGCACACCATCTGCAATACTCCCTTTGCTTATGTATTTAGTTAGTGCTTATCTCCTCCCACCAGAATACAAGCTTCTTGAGGGCAGGAGCTTTGTCTGTTTTGTTCACTGCGGTATCCTTAATGCTTAGAACTGTGCCTGGCTCATGGCAGGTGCTGGATTAACACTGAATGAATGAATGAATGAATGACCATACTGGTCTATGGTCTCATGTTTCACCCTGAGGCCTGAAGTAGAAGCCTATCTTTCCTAAGATCGAGGGATCTGCCTTCTCTGACTGAACAAGTCTGACTCCTAGTGGAGTGGAAAAGGCTGCTGAGTAGGTAAAAGGCAGTGTTTGCCACAATGTTCTTACTTGGGAAACTGAAAAATTGAAAACTCTCTGTTGGTTCTACCCAATTAAAAAAAAATAAAACCCCAAATTATAGTATTTAGAATTTAGTATTTAGTATATAGTCTTTGGACACCAACATTTTTACCTTCCTACCTTTCCATCTTTGCCCTACCCCTTCAACAGGGCTAATGACCTTGGGCCTCTCCCCTTCTGAGTTGGTCAGGCCTTCCAGATGCACCATCACTTCTAAGCTGTCGACCTTCCCTGTGTTGACCCCTGACATCTGCCACTTCCCAGAGCTACCTGGTAGGCAGCTCCTTCTCCGTTTCCCAATCCCCTCTTTTGTGTAAAGTAGGGACCCAAACACATAAAACAATCTTCTATATATCTTAAATGTAAATTTCTAAGAAGCAAGCTATCAATAAATCCTAATGACTCTATTAGTCAAAACAGAAACAAAATATACTAGAGGGCACGTGCATAAAGTGTTTAGTCATGAAATAATTTCCAAAGTATTTAAGTAGAAGTCATAAGAGATAAATTTTCGCTCTACGACTGATTTGAATCAAGATTTTAGTCCTTGGTCTGTCATCACCATTGGAAATGTAATTAGATTATAAATGACATGTTCTAAATTGGTCTTTTAACTCTCACAAATTGTTTTCTGCCTCAAAACTTTATCCTCAGATTTCACTTCTCCCTGGGTTGTTACAAATGTATGAGGAGTTTGCCTCTATTTTTAGCCTAAAATTGTTGTTTAGCAAAAGGATGATCAAATGTCAGGAAATTAGCAGCATTCTGTGTGATTCTGTGTTGCACAATTTGGGGAGTGGATGTGCCCACAGTTCAGAGAACAGTCAGTGGGATAGTGGGTGGGAGTTAGGGAAAGGAGGACAGATTCCCTTGTCCCTGGTGTGCCTGGAACATCTGTTCCTTTATATTAAATGGAAAATCAGACTCACCACCACATGATAAATCAACTTCCGCAGTATAATTGAGTAGTTAATGTTCAAAAGAAATAGTATGCTCTGTAAAAACAAACCATTTTCTCCTGGCAAGTGGGACTTCACTTTTGAAATTTTGTATAAGATTAAATTATCTCTTATCACCATTTCAAATTGGATTTAAAAATAGACCTAACAGTGTTTTGTACTTCTTTGGTCTGAAGATAATAAATAAAGGTAATGGTCCTCTCTTCTCTACCCCCTCCCCTTACTCTGTTCTCTGGGTACACATATGTACTTATGGACAAATGTGGTGGACATATATTCATTAAACTCACAGGACTGAGCCCCTATTATGACCCTGGCACTGTAGTAGGTAGAGATGATAATGTTCAAGAACAATGTGCCTGCTTTCAGGAAGCGTGCATTCTGGTGGGATGTCACAATAAATAACCATCATAGAACAAATAAATAACCAAAAAAACATCAGGAATGAATGCTATGTACTGTATTAGAGAATTAAAACGGGTTGATTTGAGAGCTACTTTAGATTGGGTGTTAGGAAGCCCTTTCTAGAGAGGTGTCACTTAAGATGCGATCTAAGTGACAAGAAGAGCCAGCCAGGCAGAGGGCAGGGAGACCTTCACTCCAGGAGGAGGATCAGCAGTGCGTTCTTTTTATGACTGAGCAGAAAGAATTCCATTGTGGGGATGTACCTAAATTAGTTCACATAGTCACCCTGTGGAGGACAACTGGATTGTTTCCTGTTTTTAGTAATTATGAAGAAAGCTACCATAACCATGTACGTATCGGTTTTGTGTGAACACGGGTTTTCATTTCCATTAGGTAAATACGAAGGGGAGGGATTAACTTATAATTAGTGTATGTTAAACTACGAGAACCAAACTGTTTTCCAGAGTGCTTGTACCATTTTGCTTTTCCATTAGCAATGTTTGAGCGTTCCCGTAGCAGGGAGCACTTACTGTCTTTTTTTGAAGCCATTCTAATAGTTTGAAGTGGTATCTCACTGTGGTTTTAGTTGGCATGTCCCTAGTGATTAGTCATGTTGAACATCTTTGTATGCATATATTTTCCTTGTATATGTTCTCTGTGGCAAAGTGTCTACTCAAGTCTTTTGTTCTTTTTTTTTATTTGGGGAGTTTATTTTCTCATTCTTGAGTTTTAAAGCTTCTTGACATATACTGAATGCAAGTGGTGCTGCCAGTGATGGCTTGTGCAATGGTCACGGCAGAGCCCCTGAACGCCTCAGGGCATTGAGGTGCCAGGGATGCCTGTGAGAATGGTTGTAGGGGTCGGTTAGGAGGGGGCTTGTGATCTCAAGTGGTCACCCGAAAGGTCTTGCCCTCCAAGTGCAGCCTGAGCACATGAACAGCAAGTAGTGCAGCCGAGACGGTGAGTGAAGGTGGATTGGAACAGTACTGTCTTGGGTTTATGGTGTGACCAATCTTAACAGAACTTCCTTAACAAGGTGGGATTCAGAGGAGGGGCGATCCCTTTGGTTCAGAGTAGTAAATTAAGGTGAGCTCTTTTGTCCCAATATGACAGTAATTCTCTTTTTTCTGTCCTGGTTGTTCTACTTCACGGACTGCAGCAAGTTGAACATCCAGCTAGCTTGGTACACTGTAAGAACAGTCTGTCTTCCAAAATAATTACCTGATTCATCTACAAAAAACTTTCCAATAAAATCAAATACCAACACACGCATTAAATAAGCTGTGTGTGTCCTCTCCTAGTTTCCTGTGTCAGATTCCCAGAGAAAGTCCATTATTCCTCCAAATGAGTTTTCTGATCACTTAAACAAATAGAGCATTCCGTTCCTCTCATTACTTGTCATAATGAATATTTTCAAATTAATGTATCACGCAGTTAATATGTATGACATTGTAGTTTTCTTATAAGTTTGCTGTCAAACTTTGAAATAAACAGGCTCACGGTAGCAGAATAGATCTAAACAGTTTCAAATATTTTCAAAGCTCATTTCTATTCATATCATTCTAAGTTCTGAAAGAGTAACAGAAGCATAATAAATGCCTCCTTTCTTGAATATAATTTCTTGAATCTAATAAGAAATATGGATAGTAAAAAGCTAAGCCTCAAAACTGAAATCTTTCACTATCTGTCCAACAAATAATAACTTTGCTCTCATGTTCAGATGTTGACTTTAATAGACATTATAATTTTCCGTTGGTGTTGATTGTTAAAGTAGTGAAAAGAGTGTGGGAAAGAAATGAGAAAATTCTATATTTCTACAGAGGAAGTTGTTTTCTAAGATGAAGTTCAAGATGTCTGTAAATATTGGTCTACTCCAAGTTAATATGAATATTAGGACATTTTAGAATAACATAAATTTAAAAGGGGAATTATTTTGCACAAGTACTTTGATAGTATGGCCAAAGTAAAGAAAAATAAATCTGTATTTATTAGACAAACGATATTAAGAGGAAAAAGTGATGTGTTTTGCTTGTTTTTAAAAAATATTTTTACTTATTTCAGAGAGGAAGGGAGAGGCAGACAGAGATAGAAATACTAATGATGAGAGAAAATCATTGATCCGCTGCTTCCTGCATGCCCCCTACTACTGGGAATCAAGCCTGTAACCCAGGCATGTGCCCTGACTGAGAATCAAACCATGACCTTCTGGTTCATAGATCAATGCTCAACACTGAGCCACGCAGGTTGGGCTGTTTTGTTTGTTTTTGTTTTAGAACAAATAGGTCCCAAGTTCAGGATGATCAGTAATATGACTCAGGTGTTCTTACCCTCTCATCATAAAACCCTCCCAGAAGAAATCTTCTTTTATTAACTTTAATCCCCCTAGATAATTTCTGTTCTCTTACTTTCTCCTCTTCACTTTCTGAACTTTTTGTACAATTTTTGAGCTTTTCTGTATTATCCAGTGGGGGGTGCAAATGGGCTTAGTAATTCATGTTTTCACAATAGTTAACAGTGTACCTGTTCTAGAATATGGGTAAATGAGTGTGAATGGATATTTGAAGCCTCAAGGAAGGCCAAGAAAATTTTAGCTTTAAAAAGTTGCATTATCAAAACAGAACAACTCAGGAAGACACCAAATGACCTTTTCACTTGAACAACATAGCTTCTTGGTGAATTCACTGAGACAAAAATAGTAAAATGTATCTTTAGAAAATGGGTGGTTAATTATAAGGCTGTTAACTTTAGGGGACCATTTCCCAAACATGATGACTTTGATTATCTGTTATTCAGTGTTAAACTAAAGTCTTTTTCTCCCCTGTCAATAATTAGAAAACGGGGTAGGTTGTCAACTTCATACTTTCCACAATTAAAAACTCGTTGTTTTTAGGCTCTGCCAGAGCCATTAGAGATATTGTAATAAGAAGTTACACTAGAATAGTCAGATTTTAAATCCCTGAAGAATTTTGGGAAGGTTCCTGTTCTATGCATCCTTTCCCTACTTCCCAACCCATTGTTTGCTTACTGAAGAAAAAACAACCAGAAACTAGAAAACTTGCCCAAGGCCCCAGCAGAGTTGGCAGTAGCCTGGAATTAGCCAAATGCTCCAAGAGCTCCCTGCCTCTTGATTTTGCTCATGGTACTCTCTCACCATCTCAGCTTTCTAAAACTCATTGTCATCTTACCCACTCGTGGCAAGAAGTATTTCCAAGGCTACATTTTTTCACTATACATTCTGTCTATTTATTTTTATTATTTTACCGAACATCTGGCTTTTTGTTGTTGTTGCTTATTTGTTTTGTTTGTCTATGTAGCATAACTTTTATTTTTCAGTTAACAACATTGGAAATTGCTCAAATCTCTGAGTAGTTTGAGTAGGATAAACCCCAGCATTGGGGTGTTCAGGAGACCTGCTCGCTAGACTTCACGTCCTTGGCTGGAGAGATTTTTCCAGGAAAGGGTTCAGAAATCAAATCAGAGGAATCTGACTAAATCCCAAGACTGTCTCTGTACTTTTTGGGGAGAAGTTCTCCTTAGGCTAAAACTGATATCAGTAAATTTGATGTTAGTTTGAACCTGCCTGAGGCCACTACCTGAGGCCTGAACATGAAGCCAATATTGAGGAAAAACAGAGCTGTGAGAAAAGCAGATGAAGATTTCATAATATCCCTTAAGCTTCTGAACGCAGCCAAGCCTGAAATCAGCAATATCAACTAGAGTGCCATTGGCTACAAATAGCAAAATATTCCTTTAAAAGTATGCATTTAATTTCCTCATAATGAAGAGTTTGGGAGTAGACTGTTCTAGCATGGATTCAGTAAACAAAATCAGAGCTCTTGGCCCACACCTCTTGTTTAACCACTGCAGGAACACATCCTCACACAACCATGACCAAAGGCAGAAAAAAAAGAAAAAGTGGACTCTCCTCTCTCTTTTTATCAGGAATGATAGTCTTTCCCAAGGATCCCAAGTTGACTTCTCCTTATATCTCATTGACCAGATTGGTCACATGGCCATACCCCAGCTGCAAGGGAGACTGGGCAAGTGTAGATCTGTCATTTTTTACCTCCACAAGGAGAGATAGGTTCTTCCAGCAAGAAAAAAAAAAAAAGTCATATGAGGGGGTAAACCACTACCAGGGTCTACCACACTGATTTTCCATGGAATTTTCAGGTATGTGAGGAAAAATAGTTCATTTATTTAAGCTACTTTGAGGCAGTTACTGTCTTTTGCAACCAATCATGTATAAGATGTCTCATTTAAAATTTTCTTTTTTATTATACATTTTAAAATATTTAAGAGCAATCCCCTATAATTTAGTGTATTATTACCAAATAAATAAAAATTATAAAGGTTATTCATTTTAGAAAATGTGTTTTCTATCCATATTTTCATTATAGATTCACCCAAATATTCATGTGTGCTCAGTATTCATGTACTTACTTAGGGCTTTGGTATAATCTACACTAATAAAAGACAAACATGCAAATTGACTGTACCCTCACTATGCCTTAAGCCATGCCCACCAGCCAATCAGAGCAACTATATGCAAATTAACCCAACCAAGATGGCGGTCGGCAGCCACAGAGCTGGAGCAAGCAGGAGGTTTGGTTGCCCCAATGATGGAAGAAGCCAACTTCCCGCCTGCCGCGGCCAGCTCTGAGCTCCACTCAGAGCAACAAAGTTTCAATTATAGAAGGTAAATAAACCCCAGATACCTGCTTTCAGCCAGCCGTGGCCACGGAGCTGGAGCGAGAAGGAGGCTTTCCCTCCCGCCCGCCCTGGCCGGCTCTGATCGCCTCTCAAGGCTACGAAGTTTCAATTATAGTAGGTAAATAAATCCCAGAATAAAAAAGAAAAAAGAAGAAAAGGAAAGGCTGGGAGCTTCTGTCGCCAGGGGCAGGGGTGGGGTTGGCCAGCCTGAAAATGGCCCTTAGCCCCTCACCCAGACTGGCCAGGCACCCCAGTGGGGACCCCCACCCTGAAGGAGGTGTGACCAGCTGCAAACAGCCATCAGCCCCTCACCCAGGCTGGCCAGGCACCCAAGCGGGACCCCCACCCTGATCCGGGACACCCTTCAGGGCAAACCAGCCGGTCCCCACCTGTGCACCAGGCCTCTATCGTATATACTAAAAGGGTAATGTGCAAATTGACCCTAACAGCAGAATGACTGGGAATGACTGGTCACTATGACACACACTGACCACCAGGGGGCAGACGCTCAATGCAGGAGCTGCCCCCTGGTGGTCAGTGTGCTCCCACAGGGGGAGCTCTGCTTAGTCACAAGCCAGGCTGCCTGCTGCCAGTACAGCAGTGGTGGTGGGAGCCTCTCCTGCCTCCTCACCAGCACTAAGGATGTCAGACTGCAGCTTAGGCCTGCTCCCTGCTGGCAAGTGGACATCCCCCGAGGGCCCCCGGGCTGCCAGAGGGATGTCTGATTGCCAGTTTAGGCCTAATCCTCAGGGAAGCGGGCCTAAGCCAGCAGGTGGTCATCCCCTGAGGAGTCCCAGACTGCGAGAGGGCACAGGCTGGGCTGAGGGACCACCCCCCCCCCCCACCTCCTGCCAAGTGCACAAATTTTTGTGCACCGGGCCTCTAGTATTAACATAAAACCAGATTTATTTTATAGGGTTCTTTATCTTTATTTTTGTTTTCAATCTTTGAGACAAAAATATTTTTAGAATTTAAGATTAATGTGCTTTTATTCACTGCACATTCTACAAATGCATATCATTCCGTTGCTCACTGTTTAAAAAAAAATTTAACAGTAAAATAGCATAGAACATAAAGACATAATGCACTCGGTTGACTGGCAGAATTGGGACTCAGAAGTTTTCTTCCAAAAAAAAGTAAGCTTCTTCAGTAAAAAAAAAAAAATGTATTTTTTAGTACAGATTCAGTCACTTTTAAAGACTGAACCATTTGTAAATTAAATATTCTTTCCAATTGTTTCTAAATGATGTTGCTTTATTTTTTCAAAAGCCAGGACAGATGGCTTTTATATTTTCCAATTTAATTATAGCTGTACATATGAGAAGCAAGCTTGTTATTGCCTTTTGCATGAATTTCCTCCAAATTTTGGAGACAATTTTATATACACTAAGTTTTCTCAGCTTTCATAATAGGTTCAGAAAATAGACATCAGCAGGGCAGCTGGACTAATTTGGAATGAGTAGTATAGAGAAATGAGCCTTGTGCCAAGCACAATTATTTGAGATACCAAACTCTCCTGATTATAATGATATTTTAATGAATAAAAATATAACCTGTTCAGGGAACCAAGCTGAATGCTAATCTTAACTGCAGTTTTTAACTCTCTAAAATCATTTAAATATTTTTAAGCTATGGTATATTCAAATCATATTTTGTGTAAATCTAAATTTTCCTCCACATTTTGTAATGCCCCCAAAACATGAATGTTTAAAGTACTTCATGACTGCAACTTGCAATCATAATATCCAAATATTAATTTTTTGTTTATTGTTAGTGTTAATGTAATACCATGGAAATGTGTTTTTAAAGTACTTAAATAATTTTATGCTAATCAAATGCTGAATTATTTACTTTATACAGTTGAAAGCATGGTTGTGCTATAGCAAAATGTTTGCGTATCAATGTCCATGTGGAAAGAAAATCAGGAGACCTGGTGAGGCCTGGGCATCAGCTTTGAACAAACATATGAGGTACATCTGCAGCAGGAACACAATTCGACAAATGTGACCTTGCATGTTAGAAATTTCAATCTAGTTAGAAGTCCTATCAGGTCAGGAATCACGTCTCATTTATTCACAACTGTATGCCCAGACCATTACCAAGGAGTGGCTTATGGTAGCTTTAGTTCCCATCTGAATCATTTAGCGACCACCAAGACACTCTAAACTCAAATTTATTTTAAAATAATAATCATAATAAATAACTTTATCAGTAAGGATTCCTGCAGGAAAGAGAATCCAACTCAGAAGATTCAGGGTCTCTTCCTTGATCTGTGAGCAGAGTGAAGGAAAACAATAGGGTATGATGAGGCACCTAGGGTCTAGCAACAAAGGAACTGTTGGAGCCCTTATGCCTGAAGGGATTAAGAGGAGATGATATTACTGCTGTCCAATGACAGTTGGAGCCTTGGAGTAGAAGCTGAACCTAGGAAGAAGTACAATCACTGCTCAAAACAGGAGGGGATGAGGAAGAAACACTGGCCCCCATCCTCCAACTGCTGCCAGTGATTCCCACTGGTTGAACCAACCAGAAGCCAGCAGGAAAGGACCATGGGAGATGCAGGTCACAAGGCTCTGCCTCCATTGCACAGAGCAAAGACAGTGACTGGATGGTGGGGGTGGGCAAACAGAATAGTAAGAAACCTTCTCATTTCCCCACAAAATTGGCAAAATAATATTTAAAATCCTCAGGCTGATAATATCACGAATCCTATATAATAAAAGCATAGTATGCAAATTGTCCCCTCAACCAGGAGATCATCTGGGAGTTTGACCAGGGGGCAGGGCCAGCCAGGGGAAGGGAAGGAGGCCCCGACCGGTAGCCGGCAGCTGCTGTGAACCCTACCAGTGCATGAATTTCATGCACTTGGCCTCTAGTTGAATAATAAAAGAACAAAATCAAGCAAATCATTAAATCTAGGGTGGGAATACTTGGGTAACCAGCAGGAAGGAAAAACAATCCTCATTTTAGCTTCTACTTAAAGATTCCACGTATGTGAATGGGTCTACATATTTCTAGTACCTTTTAAGATTTCATTTTGTGGTGATCAATCAATTCAGGTTTATTCAGGTTTATTTGGTACAGATCAGAGTTTTGACATGTCTTTTTAATTGCAATAAACATTTGGTTCTAAACCCTATCAGGCACAGTCTATCCCATTGTATTGTGTTGTGTTATGTTGATTCCATTCTAATCTATTCTATTTCATTTCATTGCAATTGGAAAGGTAGTATAGTAAGTAAGCTCTAGAATCAAACAGACCTGGTTTAAGTCCCAGCCAGGTGCTCACTTATTAGCTACATGAATCAAGCAAGTTATTTAACTTGTGAATCGTCTTCCTTTCCTCTTCTGTATTTACCTGCCTCAGGTTGTGAGAATTAAATAAGATAAAACATATAAAGCACTAAGCATCATGACTGCAAACAAGGACACCAAGTAAGTATTAGCTGCTGTTATTATATGCAAAGCCTCTAATTTATACTTTCCATCATAGGGATACTAGAAAGATTACGACGTTATCTAAGCAAACAGGCTCCAATTCCATTTTCATGTGGGGAGAATGTTTAGAAGGTGTAGAAAACACCAAGAAAAGTGGCCTGCTTTCCTAAGCATACCATTTATTTAGCATAGAAGTCATTTGAGTAGGTACATAAGCTATAAAATCAAAGCCATTAGGAAAACATATATGACTTTTTAGTAATGTAGGTGAGAAAGGCATTGACCCCAATTAAGTTAAATGATAAACTTAACATTAAGAATAATTGGCTGGTAGAATTTTTAAAAATGTGTTTTTGAAATAATTATTCTGCTTATTCTGCAGTTATTTTCACATTTTTTTCCTTCATGCATAACTTAGAAAAATTGCTAAATTAAATGGTAAATTCTACAAATACATAAAGGGAATGACCTTTCTCAAATAGTATAGTAACCATGGAAGAGCTTAAACCTTTGTCAAAATCCCAGCATCTCTTCAAAATTCCTAAGATTCAAAGGTTTAATCCTCACTTGACATTTCAGATCTGTATTCTTCACTAAGGCTTACTAGATAATATGATTTTCTACAAAAATAAAGCCCAAGAGTTTGATTCTTAATCTCTTGGATTCTAACCAAAATTCGTGGGACATTTGTGTACTAAACATTGAGTCACAAAAATTCAAATCAGAGAACAAAATAATTTAAAAATTAAAGACATTAATGTCCCTTTTATACGTTTAGCTAAACATCTTGAAAATGTTCCCCTTAATCAATAGTGTAATAATGAGAGGAATGTTTGAGTTATGAAATCAAATATGATTCATTTTAGAACAAATCAATTTTTACAAAATGTATTAGAAGTAGAACTAATAAAATTACTGTGGTATTATCATATTAGTGCACAATAATTAAAGAGAAAATGAGCATATCAGATTTAAAGGATGAAAACATGATTTATAATATCTCTAAGAATTAATAACTTACAAGAGAATCATTCATTTCTTTAAACAGTTTGGTTTATTAAAAAATGGAAGTCTAAATGACTAGGACTCATTTTATATTGATCTATTTTAGAAGAAAGCAAGTTGATTATTAGAAAAGCAAATGAGAGCCAAGAGAAATAATCTATCCCAATTGATCATTAATTAATTTTGACTGGCTATTCTTGCTAGATATTTGTATGAAATAATTAATATTGAAAGTAATTCAATAATTTAGTCAAGTACTTGACATAAGTTATTTTAATGATACATGAATGATACTTATTCACATTCTGGTATAAATAACTTCATTCATACAGTCATAAATATGATGATCATAATAATTTGTGGTTTCATTTTTTAAGTTGATTACTGTGGAATCAGATTGACATTTTACCTAGTGTTGTATAACCTTCTGATATTAATCTTGTTAATTTGAGGTTTGAAATGTAGTCACAGAAATAAATAATAATGATCCTGAGAAATTGATTAGACACAGAATTTTGCAAAGTATATGGGAGTATTGAGCCTAGGGGTGGAGGCATCAAGTCTTTTTGTTATACTTTTCTTTCCTTTTTGTTGCTGTTGTTGTTGTTAATCCTCACCTGAGGATATTTTTCCATTGATTTTTAGAGAGAGTAGAAGGGAAGGGGAGAGACAGAGAGAAGAGAAACATCCATGTGAGAGAGACACATCAATTAGCTGCTTCCTGCACTTGCCCAGACCAGGGTTGGGGATTAAGCCTACAACCGAGGTATGTACTCTTGACCTGAATCAAACCCATGACCCTTTAGTCTGTAGGCTGATGCTCCGTCCACTGAGCCAGATCTGCTAGGGCTTGTTATACTTTTCATCTGAAAAATCAAAAATTTAAAAATTTAGCACATAAAATGCTATGTGTGGTTACACTTCTAATGGTAAGCTTTCTCTAATAAAACCTGAAAATAAATTCTCTTGCCTTTAGAGAGAGAGAGAGAGAGAGAGATGTGCTATTGTTCAAGAATTCTATCTTAAAAGTTAGATTTTGCTTTATTTGGAAGGGAAAAATTGCTGCTACTATAAGGAAGAACAAATGTCTTTCTCAGTGGATGAATCAATATATTTGTTCTGTCGTGGATGCAGCTGTACCATAGTGCAGTCAAGGAAGCATTTTATTTAAAAGGTATTGCAGCTGTCACCATCACTGAACCCCTGGTTGGTCAATGAATCTTACATGAACTATGACAGTTGGATATGGCAGGCAGGAAAACAAGTACCACAGAAGAATGTTCAGTAATGGGCACCTTTTCTTTCTCACTCTCTCTTTTCTTTCCGTCTAACTATCCACAGCTGGAGAGACAAATCATAGCAATAGCTTTTCATATATTGCTGTTATACTTGAGAAATAAACAAAAAAAGATAGCCCTTGGAAAAATCATGTATTGCTACCTGGGTGAAAACTTTACCAATACTATAAACAGTCATTTTTAAAAATAATATAAAATTGAAAATAAGCACAATATATGGTTCTTCCTTCCTTCCTTTCTTTTTTCCTCACTGGAAGATAT
Source organism: Myotis nattereri (assembly GCF_964212035.1). NCBI lineage: Eukaryota > Metazoa > Chordata > Mammalia > Chiroptera > Vespertilionidae > Myotis > Myotis nattereri. The sequence goes on from NC_138088.1 coordinate 25,617,835, forward strand.
GCTTTTGTTGATTCTGAGAGAGAGAAAGAGAGAGAGAGACATTGATGTGGGAGGGAAACATCAATCAGTTGCCGCCGTATGCACCCTAATAGGGGATAAAACAGCAATCAGAGTATGTGACTGACCAGGAATGGAACCTGTGACCCTTCAGTGCACAGGACAATGCTCCAACCCACTGACCCACACTGGCCAGGGCAGCATTCATTTTTAAATGATGGAAAATATTGTGGTAGCCCACCATGAACAACCAAGTCACGTTTAGTAAATGCTGTCATCCAAAAGGCCACATCAGAAAACCATTAGGTACTCCAGAATGACATATAGTATATGTCAATGTTCATACAAATACATAATAAATGAAAGTTAGCAATTTATCATATTACTAAAGTTCTTTCAGAATAGATTGCCAATGTGCCCCATTAGTGTATTAAAAAGTACTTGATAATAAATTATCTTGTTATTTTTATAATATTGTATAATGATTACATTGTTTCTTACCTCTTCTATAAAGTTATGGACTAGAATCAGATAGATACTCTCTAAGGCTTGTTCTAATTTCTACAATTCTATGATTGAATCTTCTTCCCTCTTAATGTTCTGCAATACAGTTTGCCAATAGTCATAAAAATTCTGACCTTATTAAGCCATGAAGAATTGACATCAGCCTAGATCTTTTATAGCTAACTTGTTACACAATAGATTTTATTCTGTATCTTAGAAACACATAGTATAGCATCTACCTTGTACATTTGGTGACAATTACCAAACTATTTTCATATTCAAAGTACATGTGGTAAAATCTATTTATTTAAAAAATTTAACCAGTTATTCTATTAAAATGAATTTGTCTGGTACAGCCTAAATTTTTTCAGGGAGAGATATTTTTTGAATAACCAAAGGTAATTAACGTGCATAATCAATAATTAGTTGCTTCCCCTATTAATGACTTAAGATATAAAAAATCAATGAGATACACAAATGGTTTTTAAGAATTCTATAAATTTTTTCTACAGCCATTTTCAAAGCTTATAAAACTAATTTTTATTAAAACTGCATTATGTTAAAAAGTAATTTATGGTAATCCTAATTTCTTTAACCATTCTTTTTATTTTATGAATTTTAAACATAGTTAATAGAGGCAAATTTAGTTTCAGTACATAATGCCCAAAAGTAGAAACTGATTCTATCTTAAATAATAAAATACATATTATTTCATATGTAATGTCTATAATTAGCTTGAACATAAAAACTACTAAGCAAAGAAGCAAAGTAGAATTCGATTAAGTAAAAACTATGCAGAAAACTAAGATCTAGGCATTGGGCAGAAAATTCTTTCAGCGGGGAGATTACCTTGTCTTTTCTATTTAATATGAGTTCCTTTTCCTGAGCATAGCGATATTTTTAAAGAATATTTTGCTTAGACACTTTTCAAATATGAAGAAAATATATGCTACATCATTCTTCAGTATATTTAGAGCTACACATTAAGGAAGATATATTAAACCTACAGGCAAAATATCAGATTTTATTTATACTGTGCTAGAGAGAAAGTGTCCTTGTTGTACCAACATCCACAAAGCAAAGAAATAAAACTCCAAAGGATGAATTGTCAGGACATAAAAAATAAAGATGTATATCTGATGATTACATTCACTAGCATGCACAAACGTCCTTCATGGAGTCAGAGTGATCTTATTTGAGCTACAAGTGATAAAAAGTTTCTTGTTAACACTATATACTATTTAATGATTTATTTACTTATTTCAGAATTTATTTACTTATTAAAAAGAATTTAGTGCATGCTTTGTAAATGAATGATTTTCTTTCTGTAAGTAACCGAAAGAGTTTGAAGAAATGAAATTATATTCATGGCAGAGTTAATAGGTAGAAAGAAATTAGAACAAGGATCAGCAAAAAGTAAGCGTTTGCTTAGCATTAGCTATTATTTAACACCTAATCTGAGCACAACTAATCAGGAAAATGAATTCCAAAATTTTAGATTTCCAAATGCAAGACCAGAAGAGACAGAGATAAGTAATCCATTTCAGGTATTTTATATGTAAGAGAAGGAGCTAAGTGTTTCATGTAAAATTATTCATCACACATCATCATCATTACTGTGATAGCACCAGTCAACATAGCACTTTATAGAGCCCTGCCCAACCTGCCTGAACATTCATAACACAGCAAATGGCAAGCCAAAAACAACAATTCCCTAAGACCAGAACTTCTAAACAAGATCACACACTCTGGAAAGGTCATAGGATGTTCTCCTGCCTTTGGGTTTTCAGAAAATAATAGCAATTGCATTTTTACAAGGCTTTATGATTTATTCTTTCTGATAATGGTGATCTCAAAGGAAGACAAGGGTCAACTGGGAACTCAGAATTTTGGGTTGAAATATAAGCAGATGGAGTTTGAAAATAAGACAGTTTAAATAAGCCTGACTGGAATTTGTGGTATGCAAATGTTCAACTTGACATCACATGAAATAAAAATATAATATTTTATAAGGCAAAAATAAACATTTTTCTTCTAAAATTCTCTTTGGTTTTGTTTTTGTTAGTTACAACTCTTTAACTTACAATAAAACTCCAAAGCATTAAAGATGCTTTAAAGGAGTTTATGGTTATAAAATGAGGTATGCATAGTTTCTTAGCTATGTTAGATGAAGCTAGCACTACTTGTGCTGAAATTATCAAGTCATTCATTCCACTGTTATCTGATTTGCATCTCGAGTTTTCATAACTTCCCTAATGTTATCTTCCTGGGATTGGCATTATATAGATGGAAATAAACCAATTCAATCTTGTTAATGATACTACAAGCATATTTTTGCACATGCTTTACATTTTTCAAACATGTTCACACATACTGGCTACCAAAAGCAAACCTGTGAAGCAGAGAGGGCAAGCATTATTAGTCCTACATTCCTAGGTAAAGAAAGTTAGGTTTAGAGATGTCAAGTCACTTGGAACATAGATATTAGGTGATCAGGCTCAGATTACACTTTAAATCCTATCTCTCAGTTTGGTACTTGTATCACTCAGGATGGGCTAGCGACAAACAATCCCCAGATCCAGTGGCTCAAAACAATAAGAATGCATTCCTTGCTTTGAATACATGTCCACCACAAGATGTCTTGGACCTCTCTTTAGTTCTCTCTGTCTGAAACCCCAGATACCGTACCACCCACTATCTGAAAAGTTGCCTGTCAATGGCATAGAGGAAAAGCAAATTATAGCAAATCACACTGCTCTTAAAGCTGATCCACAAACACTTCTGCTCATGGTTCATCAGCCAAAGCATACTTCATGGTCATGGCTAACTGCAAATGGGCAAACCTTTGAGGCAGTGAACCGAACCAGAAATATTTGGTGAATGTCACTGATTACAATAGTCCCTCTAAGCACTAAATATTCAATCTACTCCCCTTTCTATAGGCAGTATGTACTCACCCCTCCCGGAAGGAGGAAAAACAAAGTGTCATGTAGTGAGAACATCAAGCTCAACAAGCAGGAGTTATGAGTGTTATACTGTAGTCCCCACATCAGGGAGAAACGTGCTTCATGTCTGCGTGTGGCTCCTCTTGAACCAGAAACGTATGAATTAAGTAAGCAAATCATCTGATCCCCAGACATCCAATATACAGGACACTGGTGGAGCACATTCGGGTAACCGCAATAACAATTCCCACTTAGAAAGGAAAATGGCAGGCACAGCAGGGCTGGTCTATAGCAAGTGTGAAAGCCCAGGGCAGATACTGTAAGGATCCTCTCTCTCCCCAGGGGAGAGGGCTTTTCCCTGGGAAGACCTGGAAGGGGCTTTCCAGTCCATTATTCTCCGTGGCTCTTTGTTCTACCCTCTGCAAAATCCCGTCTTTTCCATTTTCCCCTTTGGACACATTCAGTGTGAACATCTGGGAATATGACCTTGTTGAGACACTGAGCAAGGTGGCTACATTTGCAGGAGAAAACAAAGATAATATGGTGAGTTTCCCTTAAAACCAAAATTATGTATTATTCACATGTAGTTGTCTACATAGAATATCCCCCCAAACCTACAGTTTATTATAAATATTAAGAGAATTTAGCAAGGTATCTGGATGTAGCACACAGAAGACATATTTTCAAGTAATTATTTAAAATAGTAAGAAGATATATAAGGAATCCAAAAAATACTGGGTGGGGCTAAAGTAGATATGAGTATGCAAAACACAGTTTATTATTGTATTATTATGTATTAATTGTTGTGTCATTTTCCATATGAACAGCTATGAACCTACTTTTGCCCCACCCTGTATATGAAACAAGATATGCAATACCTATGTGAAAAAAAAACTGTAAAACTTTTTCGAAGGACATTAAAGGAGATGTTTGTTTGCAACATGTGATGTTCATGGATAGGAATGCCAATATCTTAAGTATATTATTCCCTTCCAAATTCAATGCAATCCCAATAAAAACTTCAACGCATTTCTTTTTTGTTTCTTCAGAACTTAAGAAGCGTGATGCAAAGACCCAATAATAGCCAAGATAGTCTTGAGATAGAGAAAATGTAGGTGAATATCTCTAGACAACATTACATAACCAAAGCAGGAAGAGAAGAATTTGTCCTTAGCTTAATTGATGACATTAATACACCTAAAGAATATAATTACCTAGAGAAGGAGCTGAGCCTGCCTGGGAAACCAGAGGTGCATATGAGAGATTGTGAAGGGTATGGGAAGTCGAGTAAACAGAAACAGAAAAAATTGAGGAAGTGAGTCTGCAAGAGTGCCTTTCTGTTGGACATGGATGCATCCTGGTATTGTAGGGTGATGCTATTCGAGATTTAAGTCAGCAATTTTCAAACAAAATTTTTTGCAAAGCACCTATATGAAGTTTAAATAACTTTTTATTCCTTATTTATATTTAAGGTAGCATCTGTTATGTTTAGCATATGTTCAAATAGTTTCCCAGGATATAATTGCTGGTGTATTGAAAATAATTACAATTTAAAATTTAAAGCATTGTACTTATTACGTATATCCAGTGGAATCCAAAATGTTAAAGATTTGGTACCTAGACACCATCATTCATTTCCAAATAAGTATGAACAACTTTATCTGTAAGTTGGAAACTTTACATTGTTCCTTTTACTATTTGAACTTGTAGTTTTATTCTAATTCTTCCACAGAATATTATGCTCATATAAATTATTTTTGTGATCCTACCATGTTTCTCTGCAGCAAACATATGTATGCAAATTGGAATTTTATACATTTTTTATATTTCATTTAGCTTTAAGATTTAATTCTAGAGTTGTTGGGGGTTTTTTGTGTTTTTTTGGACTGTGTTATTAAAATTCTTGGTAGAACACAACTAATAAGAACAAAATAAGTATATAACAAATATAATGGACCAATGTTATACATCAAATGCAAATTTTTCCTGGAAATCAATCACATAATGAGATGAATGAATCCTTTTCCCCCTCCAATTATTTTATGTGTGCATGGGTGAATATAAAATAATACTAAAATGACACAGGTTTCAACATCCAGCCCACATCTGGTTTTCATTTTAAATGTAAGCACTGAAGCCCTGGTTCCTCACTTACAGCAACATCAACACCAATACATTTTATTGTCCCTTAGGGCCCCAGATGGTTTTATACCCTGGGGCAACCAGTCTGAATGGGTAAATGATGCCTTTCTTTGTCCAGTAGGAAAAGGAAATTGTTAAAGGGAGACTAATGTGAGGCCTAGACAGCAGGCAAGTTGTTAGGTAGATCAATTTTAGGATAGGGATCATAAGTTGAAGATCTTGACAATGATTCCTTTTAAACTGCCCAGGCCTATATAAACCTTGGAAAGTCTTTGTGTGCCACAGTTTGAGGATCATTTATTCAAGTCATGTAACTAATTCCTCTGGCTGATTTGCTTACTCAGTAAAGTGCTCTCTGATCTTAATGTCATTCCAATACCCGTATGCCTGTGCGTAATATGCAGGTCACATTAACAGTAATAACTCAAATTGCACTTAATTTCTTCCCCACCTGCTGACAAAACCTCCCATCCTTTGCAAATTCCATCCACCCCATCCCCAAACCGAGCTTCGAAGTCGTGGCTCTGAAGTGTTCACAGATAAATCCACATGGCCTAATGTCCTCTCTCCCTGGGATAGGTGTTGTTGCATTCCAGCTGTGCTTTCCACACTTTCACATAGTAAAATTTATTGGAAACCAGTCAAATGTAAGTCAAATTTTGCAAGTCAAAAAATATATTATTATGTTGCCAAGTGAGGATCTTTTAAAATACCATACATTATCACCTTTGTTCAACTTGTACAAGAATATTTTAAATATTTTAGAATTATTTCTTATTACGAAATGTTTGAGGCGCACAAATGAATATATCTTATATCTATATATATAAAAGCCTAAGGGATCATTCGACCGTCCGACAGGTGGCTATGACATGCACTGACCACCAGGAGGAAGATGCTTAATGCACAGGCATGGAAACATGGAACAGACTGATGAATCTCAGAAGGAAGCAGGGAGGGGAAAGGGCGGGAAGAGATTAACTAAAGATCTTATATGCATACTAGAGGCCCTTGGCCTGGCCTGTGGGGAATCAGGCCGAAATTGGCAGTCTGACATCCCCCCAAGGGGTCCCAGATTGTGAGAGGATGCAGGCAAGGCCAAGGGACCCCACTGGTGCATGAATCTGTGCACCAGGTCTCTAGTATAAATATAAAAGTTATCAGGTAAACATTAAAATGAGTACTCGTGAATCCATCACCCAACTTAAGAACTAAAACCTTACCAGTAACTTTTTATCTTCATGATCTGTCTCTATCCCATTCCCTGCCTTTCAGAGATAATCACTGTCCTGGGTTTTGTATTCAGGACTATCTTCCTTTTTTAATATACACTTTTATCACATGTAGGTATTCCTAAACAACATGTTGTTTAATTTCTTTGTTATTATTCAGCTTTATAAAAATTGTATATTCTATGTACTCCTCTGCAACTTGATTTCTTCATTCAATATTTCTAAGATTTGCCCTGGCTGGTTTTGCTCAGTGATTAGGGCAGTGGCCCTTGGACCAAAGGATCTTGGGTTCAATTCCTGGTCAAGAGCATATATTTCAGTTACAGGTTCTATCCTTGGCCCAGTTAGGGCTTGAGTGGGAGGCAACTAATAGATGTGTCTCTCTCATATCAATGTTCCTCTCTCTCCCCTTCCCTCCCTTCCACTCTCTCTAAAGAAAATCAATGGAAAAAATATCCTCGGGTGAGGATTAAAATATATACTTTTTAAAAAAGATTTAGCTACGATGTTGCATATCTCTATGGTTTACTTGTTATTACTGATATAGAATATTTCATTGGCTAAATCACAATAATTTTTATTCATTCTCCTGAAATGTGCATTTTAGTTGCTTTAATCCTTTTACTATTATAAGCAATGTTGCTGGTACACACCTGCAAGAATTTCCCTAGGATATATATTCCTAAGAGTAACATTACTGGGTATATACATTTTCAACTTTTCAAGGTAGTTCTGATTTTTTTTAAGCTTATTGAACAAATTGACATCCCATCTACCAGTGTATAATATCCTTTTGACTTGTATCTCACCAACCCTTGTCAAACTTCTTAATATTTACCAATCTAGTGATTATAAAATATTATATCTTTGGGGTGTTAATCTGTAAATTACAAATTTCACATTTTATCTGCTATTTAGGGTCAGTCCTACAATAGGCTTATCATCACTTTTGACCATTTTCCAGTTAGATTTTTCTTAACTTGTGGGAGTTCTTTATACTTAATCTAGGTATTGATTATTTTTCAGTGGTTGGTGATCTATCTTGAATATATCCTTTTAAATATAAGCTTGTCTCATTCAGTTCTCAGTGATTTGTGGGTCCTGTGCATTTGCGCATAGGTGCTGATACTTTCTGCCTTCGGTAGCAATGCCTTGTGTTTGTGTGGGATAAACAATTTACAAAGCACTCGCACAAATCTTATCTCATTTGAGTCTCACATCAACTTTTAAAAAACAAGCTGGGTATTATTATACTTGTTTTATAGATAAGGAAAATGAATGGCTTGCCCAAGGTCATAGGGCTAATAAGTCCTCACATGTACTCTGTATTCCATATCCTTCTTATGATTATATGATGCTTCAGCTCTTTCTGGATTATGGCCTATTCATTTAAGTAAATGCAGTGTCTCCGCATAGCATCTTTACTACAGCTCCTTCTTTTATTTTTGGTATATAATTCAAAATATACTTCTAGTCTATGAAGTTCATTTTAAATTCATTACCTACAATATAACAGATGAGTAAATGAAGTACCAAGATAACTTTTAGTAGACTATATATATTTTTTATTTAAGAGACTCTAGGAAGATATTTGAAATCTTAAGTTACCTGTTCTGAGGCAAATCACACTTTAAAAAATAATGGGTCATTATGTAAAAGAGTTGATTTCAAGTTCAGCATTTTCTTTTCTTTTGGCCATTTAGAAAGCTAAAAGGAAGAATATAGGAAATAAAGAAAAGAAAAATATACTTTAACATTTATTAGTATTATCTAAATTGGTTGACCTACCTATGTCAGATATGGATTTTCTATTTAATTATTAAATATCATCTATTTATCTTAGATATAACTAATATTTATGTTATAAGTGGCATTAAATGTTGAGCTTATAATGGGAAGTAATATTGGTAGGACAGTAATTTAATCACTCAGCCTTCACCTGAGCAGTTGGATGGGCATCCACCTACTGTAGGAGCACAAGGAGGGTGGGATGTTGTCTCTCAAATGAGAGATGCCGAAATGTTATCTCTCAGAAATTTGAGCTGGTCAAAGATAGTACTGTACTGTACTTCTTACTTTCAGGGAGTTGTTTCATTCATTCATTCATTCATTCATTCAATGTCAAGCTTATCAAACCTACTGCATGTGAAATCTGTAACCTTTGGTAGTTTCTTTGGATCATTCTATTTTTTTTTTTAATAATTTTTTTTTTATATATTTTATTGATTTTTTTTTTACAGAGAGGAAGGGAGAGAGAGATAGAGAGTTAGAAACATCGATGGGAGAGAGAGATAGAGAGTTAGAAACATCGATGAGGGAGAAACATCGATCAGCTGCCTCCTGCACATCTCCAACTGGGGATATGCCCGCAACCCAGGTACATGCCCTTGACCGGAATCGAACCTGGGACCTTTCAGTCCACAGGCCGACGCTCTATCCACTGAGCCAAACCGGTTTCGGCCATTCTATTTTTATGTACATTTCATACACCAGAGAAAACCATGTTTGATTAAACTGGCAGTAGCAAGAAAGGACCTGGCGATAAATAAGGAAACAACATTCCTAATCTGAGGTATTTTAATCGCCATATAATAGTTATATCTTAAGCACTTCCTGGGTACATCCCTAGATGGATAATAATGAGATAGGGCCACATCATATCTTCTCCAAAGAGAAAGGTCTTCAATAACAACTGTCTATTCCACAGATAATTACTAAGTAGGACCTTCTTTCTTTGAGTATTATAAATAAATGATCTCTAGTTATGTATCTAGTATTTACTCATCAAATATTCCTACATCCACATCCAATTTAAAATTGCTTGGCTTGCTCCTGTTTCCATGAAATGATGGTTTCATTAAGTATTTTGAACTGAACCTGAGAGCTGTGTGTGTTATCTGAGAAATAATACATGTCTTCCTGTGTGTACTTTTATGAGTCAGGTACTATACCAGTCTCATGCAACTCACTTTGAGTAGGGAATAATTATACCACAAAGTGGAAAGCCTAAGAGGTGTGCACTGGGGGGAAGAGCACCTAATGACGCTGGAATTCAAATCAGTGTTTGGAGAGAAGGAGATGAACCCTGTGTTGGTGATTTTGAGTTTTGAATATTTTATATCTGAGCATAAGGATATGGGCCATTTCTAAAGACCCATACACCTCTAATGTAAAGAGAGGGTCATTCCTTAGTTGGGCAGCTTCTAATATCACCTCATTAGTTCAAGGAGGCAAATTACCCATTTGAGAGGAAAGTCACTCATATTTTTAGAAGTACATCTTCAAGCCAACCGCTTTTTAAAGGGCCTCGTGGATATTGTGACCATATAATCTAATGTCCACTTTGGGACAAGTGGATATTAAATCGGTAGGACATTGAGATTGTTGGAACATTGAAACAACACATCCAAACAAGGACTATTTCAGGCTAATAAAAAATATGGTCCTATTTATGGAAGGAAAAATGCCCAAGGCCTTGACATCCCATTTACCAGTGTAGGGTGATGGGGGCAGGGGGTGAGGGGCTGATTTGGGATATTCCCCTCAGGATAAAAAAGGACAAGCCAGAGAGGCTTCCTGCTGCCTTTTGGAGAAGTCAGGATGGGCCTGAGACAATGAATTGTAAGGACCTCTCCCAAGGGCCTTAAATCTTTGGCACTCTAATTTTGTGTGTGTTTTTTAAAGATACCATACTTTCCCATTATGATTAATAATAGAACTCCTTAATTACAAAGAGTCTTTGTGTGGGCCTTGAGGGACAGCAGCGCTTTAATTGAAAAGTGTCTTTGTGTTGGTCTTTAGAAACAGCAAGAAATGGGGCTCTGGGAACATCCCCCATTTTGCTGTCACCTTGGATGTTGGTGGGGAAAGAGTAAGGAAAGAGGGCTTCCGCAAGAACGAACAGACTCCTCTGGTGAGGGGGGTCTGGAATTATAAAGAAACACTGGGCAGAAGAACAGTCCCTGTGAAATGCCCGACATGGTGTCTCACCAGCCTGGCCCATACGGCGGTGATTTGAGTGCCCCTGTGTGAGTGAGTGCAAGAGCTGGCCACTTAGGTCTTGGGGAGCAAGACCATGGTCCCTAGGGACGCCATGTGTGCCTGAGCTGTGTGTGCAGGAGCTCGGCGACTGCAGGCTTGAGTCAGCGGCCCCCTGGCTTTGGAAGGCCGTCGGTGGGATGCAGGCAGAAGGTCTCCCCGTGCAAAGCTGGTGCCTCAAAAACCATCAGCCCCAGTGATGGCGAACCTTTTGAGCTCGGCGTGTCAGCATTTTGAAAAACCCTAACTGAACTCTGGTGCCCTGTGACATATAGAAATTTTTTGATATTTGCAACCATAGTAAAACAAAGACTTATATTTCTGATGTTTATTTTATATATTTAAATGCCATTTAACAAAGAAAAATCAACCAAAAAAATGAGTTCGCATGTCCCCGGTTCGCCATCACTGCTATAGGCCCCTATACCTTGAGCTAGGTCAGGTGCGCTCAGGGGCGGACACTTTCCCTACGGCCCCGCCCACCCCTTTCTCGGCCCCGCCCACACCCCAATCAGTGCCTTAACTGGGCCGGCCGCCTCCCTGCTCTCAGAATTCGGGTCTCGGCAAACTTCCGGCGCGGAAGGTGAGGGGCGCGGGCGCGTCCACTGCGCGTGCGCGCGGGCTCCGAGGTCCCTGCGCCCCCTCCCCCCGCGGCGGGGACTTGGTACGGCCGGGCGGTTGGCGTCCCCCGCGGCTCCAGCCCGAGGCGGGCTTTTCAAATCTGATCTTCGGCCGAGTGGCGGCGGCCCCGGCTGTGGCGCTGGAGATGGAGGGGCTGACGCAGAGGAGTCCCGAGCTCGGCCCGGCGGGGCTCCCCGCTCAGCAGGTGAGTGAGGAGGGGGCCCGGCTTCAGGCCCTCGCGCCGTCGTTGTGTCTGGTCGTCGGGGAAGCCCGCACCCCGCGCCTCCCATTCAGCCGCGGCCAGAAACAAAGGGGAGGGCTTCGGAGACCGGGCTTTGGAGGGTCTGATGGCGCGTGGGAATCTGCACACACTCCCGCCCCCCCCCCCCCCCCGGTTTCTCGGGGGAGGAACCTGGCTCGGAATGGGGACGCGATTCCGGGGGCCCCGCCGCGCGCTCCCGGGCGCACCTGTCCGCTGCCCCCACGCCCCCAAGTTGCAGACACTTGTCTCTTCGCAGGTGTAGGTGACGCAGGGGAATGGGAGCCCCTGGATTTCCGAGAAGCCCCCCGGAGGCCAGGAGAGCACGGGCTGCTTATTGCACGGGGTTCGGTGGAAGCACAGTGACTGGAGCAATGCCAGTCTACACACAACATAAACTTGGGGGGCGGGGCGGAGGGGCCCCCTGTAGCCTCTCAATTTTCTTGGTTTGAGAGTCGATTCTTTTTGAATCGGATAGAAATCTGCTTGCTAGTTTGCCATGGGAACGTGTTAGAAACCTTTTTACTTAATATAGACCAACATTATTTCTTGGCAAAATCAGTTATTAACATGATATCCTTTAAACACTCTTAAACCACAACTTTCGGGTCTTTAATAAAAGAGGATCTTTACTTCCATTTTTAATCTCCACCTTCTTTTACCTATTTCTGAAGTAGGTCAAACCATATAAAATTGCCAGTTTTGCAGGTCAAAATTGGTTTGGTAGGATAGTAGCAATTTTGTATGGTCCAACATGTTATCTTTGCTTAGAAAGCTGGCAAACCTTTGCTTAGAAACCTGTTATCTTTTCTAGAATCTTAAAAACCTCAGCAGGTACAAAATTGGTAGGAAGGCTTCAGTAGTACTGGGAAAAAGAAAGCAAAAACATTAAGAATCCTTATGCAAAAAGTCCAATGCCTTTGTCAGTAATTTTTACCAGCATTTTCAAGTATTTCGAACAGTTTGATGTAAAATACTTCTGTGCTGTCCTATTATGTAATTTTATCCTAATTGTTAACAAAAATCTTGATTTCTAGTGAATTGGCGATTTACGGAGGTTCTTGCACTGACTGTATAGGTGTTGTGTAGCCGTTAAAGAGCATTTATTTAGCTGCATGCAGCAGTAATATTTAGGAATAATACGAAACAGACAAGAGGATAAGGTCATGAAAGAAGTTTAGCTACATGGATTATTTACATGTGGGAAGGTATAATACTTAATGTTGTCTTGACTTAGGCAACAGGAAATTAATTGAGCTGTAGCATTCCTTCTGTCAAGATTTTGGAGAAAAATTGCAAAATAGTAATAGGATTCAATCTGGCAGGAATATAAGAAAAATTTATACTTGACTAACACTGACTTTTTATTTGGTGTACTTCCCTTGATATTAATGAACTTGCCACGTAATAGGAAGGGATAGGACCAAAATTTTTGGTCCAGTAGTGAAACACGTCTACTCAAACCTTGGAGTCACCCATGACTACTCACAGCATAGAACAGTGATTTTTAACCTTTTTTGCCGGGGTCCAACCCCAGCAGGTCCAGGGGTCCCCAAAGGCGTAGACGGAGTCGGCGAAGAAGGAATGACACGGAGACAGCGTTCAGTTGATCAGCAGTCTAGCCAGGATCTCCAGCCAAGTTCTGGTCTGGATCTCCAGCGAAGTTCTGGTTAGGATCTCCAGAGAGGTTCTGCTTTGGATCTCCAGCCAGGTTCTGTGTCCATGTTCTCTTGCTAGGTTCTCCAGGTTCTCCAGCCAGGTTCTGTGGCCATGTTCCCTCGCTAGGTTCTTCAGCCAGGTTCTGTCCAGGTTCTCCAGCCAGGTTCAGTCACCAGGTTCTAGTCAGGTTCTCTTGCCAATTTCTGTAGTCAGGTTCAGTCCAGGATCTTTTGCCATGTTCTCTCCAGGGAAGTTCTTCTGTCTCTAGGTTCTGTGTAGGTTCTGTCTTCTAAGTTCTGTCTTCTAAGTTCTGTGTTGTTACATCTGTATTTATACCAGTTGATTCCAATCCTATCAATCTCTATTCCAAAGGTTAGGGCGTTTCTTATCTCCATTCCAGGGAGTAAAGATTATGTAGCTTAAGCATGATTGTTCATAGTTAAAGTGATTAATTACCCGCCTGGCACTTAGTTGAGGGGTTTTATTCCCTCCCTAACTTCAGGGGAAAATCCCTACCTGGGGAAACAACCTTTCTCAGAGAGGAGACCTTGGTTAAAACACATAGTGCCAAGAAGGTGAGCAAACATATTAAGAACAGTATGTCATATATGCCAGGTCCTTTGAAACAGCAAGCATGGACTGGCTCCCGGCACTTTTTCATCTCATGATACAGGTAAACTAATTGCTAAAATCCTGCAGCATACCCAAAAGTATAATTTTTGCCCATCTGACAAAAAAATAGTTATCATTTTGATTCATTCATACCAGGTGACTCTTGTGTTGGCTGTTGTCTTTTTTTATTTAGTGGTTGAGCATCGCCCTCTGAACCAGGAGGTCAGGGCGCATGCTCTGGTTGTAGGCTCAGTCCCCAGTGTGGGGTGTACAGGAGGCAGCCGATCAAATGATTCTCTCTCATCATTGATGTTTCTCTCTCTCTCTCTCTCTCTCTCTCTCTCTCTCTCTCTCTCTCTTTTTCTCTCTCTCTCTCTCTTCCTCTCTGAAACCAATAAAAATATATTTAAAAATAAATAAAGTCCATTTAAAAATTCTTGCAGCACATCTGTTGAAAATCGCTGGCAAAGAATATTGATTTATTGAGTCAGATTGAGGTAAAAATGAAGTCTGCTTGTTGTGCAGCCTTGAATAAGTTACCTGTCTTTTGTAAAGCTCAGTTCCCACAGTTGTAGAATGGGTAATATGCCAGTCCCAGAAAGTAGTTGGAATTTGAGAACTTCTTTAAAGTACTTAGCATAGTACCTGGCAGTCGGGATGTGTTTGAGGGGTGACTCTTTATTATTTTTTGTCCTATTTGGGCAATTGGGGCAGTCACCTTTTCTTACAAATATTTGAGCTTTTAAAATCTTTATAAAAATAAAATTTGAGAAGTAATACAATCATTGCAGAAAAGTGAACGTATATACAAACATGAATTTAAGAATTCTTTCTCCAGTTTCATTACCCAGAATGATCACTATTTACAATTTCCAGATTACATTCCATATATAAAAAATTCTTAAAATACATACAATTTCTTTTAGAAGGAATGTATGCTGTATATATTCTTCTGCAATCTTTGTCATCTTGGTTTCTTAGCTAATATGGTAAACCTAGTATATCCATTAGGTTACTGATAGTTACTATCTGGATTAGTACACCAGCCCAACTTAATTTTTTTTTTTAATCAGTTCTTAATTCCAACACTAGGACCATTTTCTTTGCACTTCCTTTGTGCCATTCTAGCTCTTAAATCTTAGTATGTTTCTGTTTTCTATGTAATCTAGATTTTCACTTTTAAGTCATCTCTCTATTTCATTTTTAGTATTGCCTTTTTCATTTTATCAGCCTGACTAAATATTTACAAGAACAGGACACTTTCATAGGCTTCTGTTTGACTTGATTGCAAGCGAGCCTTTATTCAGAAAATTAAAGACTTCCCCTGTCCCCCACCCCATTCTCTTTTCTTCCTGGAGACTTGCATTTACACCCTTCAAAGGGGGATGGATATAGGCAAACATGCTTCTGTCATGGGTCCTACTCAGCCTTGATTCTGCCATTATGGTCCAGGAAGCAGCGGTATTGTTTTTAGGTCCTTGTTCTTCCTCTTTGAGGTCATTAAGCGTCACCATTGAATGCTCAGTGGGTGCCCTCATTACTTGATCAGTGTTTTCATTGTGGATAGCAGTAGACATCAACTCTTACTCCAGGAATACTTTGCACCCCTTATTAGCTAAAGGCAGGTCCTTCAACTCCATAAAGCCTCTCTTGGCTAGAGGTATAGTTTGACCAGAGGGAGATAGTATAGATGTATACTGAAAGAAGTTGCAATGGAGAATAAAACTGGCCAATAGCCCTCCCAGATTCATATTCAAGCATCCTAGAGAAGGGGAGGTAGACTCACAGTTTACTAAGTATGTTAATTTGTCTAGGTTCAGGATCAACAAATTATTTCTATAAAAGGATGGCTAGAAAGTACTTTCAGCTCTGTGGGCCAGACTGTTTGTTGAAATTACTCAACTCTTTTGTTACAGCTTGAAAGCCATAGACCCTAGAAATGGGTGGGTGTGACCGAGCTCCAATACAACTTTTTAAAAACAGGCAGCAGCCTGGCCATATTTTGCTGACACCTAGAGGATAGAGTTCTAATATTAATATTTACTAAATATATTTCATTTCCTTAATGAATATTTAATCTTAAAAATAAGAACTTTAAAAAGCACACCCCTGACTTTACTTTTTTCCCTCCACTATTTACAAAGCCTCTATAATTTTGTAGCCTTTATCAATAAGTGATGAAGATAAAACAGTCTTCATTTACAAGATGGAAACCCTGGAAGCCTGAACTGATTCTTTAATGTGGTTGTGGCCATCTACTGGTTCCTTAAGGTTGTTGCAATAGGTGGCTGTGGAATTTCAAGTGGTCCAGCCGTCATTCTCATTCTGGCTGTATAGTGAGTCACCAGAGGAACTTGGGGGTGTGGGGGATGGGGGTGTGTGTGCTCAGGCTTCTCCATCAGAAACACTAATTGTTTTGGGGTGGGCCATAAGAAGATTAGGTACTTTTTATAAGGCTTTCCTCTCTGACTGAGGTAATTCTAATGTGTAGCCAGTTTTATGAACTTCTTGTGCTAGTTCAACGGGCTGCCTCACTGTAGCATTTAAACAGCAAAATTGAATTTAATGGCACCAGATGGTATTTGTTTACATTTGAGTTGTGGGCTGAAGCTATTCATCCCAGCTTCAAGTGGCTACCTATGTGTACTTTCCAGTACTAACCAGCCTGCCAGAGTTTATTTCTGTAGACATATGGGCTACATAGATAGTCCTCATAAATAATTACTGATTATGGTAAAGAAGAATTTACTTTGTGGCCGATAAGTCATAAAAAGATGAAATGGAGTTGTTGAAGTTCAGTTATGTGTAAAGAAGGAGCACCAGCGAATGACTGCATTTATATAGTATACCAGTTTTGAGTTATACTACAAAAGAAGATATTTATGTGGTCATTACATGATGTAATTACAGGAGGTAATTAAACAGATCTGTTTTCTGCATGTGACCAATATATTTGACTGATCTGAGTAGTCATTTACTTCAGTTTTTCTTTGGGTAATCTTCATAGACTATTGCTTTCCTAACTTCAGCTTTTCTTTTTGAAAAGACTGAAGTTTATTGTTACTAGATTCTATTCACTTTTTAAAATTTAGATTTTGATCTAGTTAAAAGGTAAATTATAGTATTAATTTTTTACCACATAAGCCAGGAAGGTCAATTTAATTTAAAACTAGACATATTGGAGCATTATTACATGTTTTTAGTATAATAAAGTACCTGATGATTTATAATTTTTAAAAAGCCACTATAAATTAAATCAGAGCAGTACATTTCAGTTTACAGAATTTTAATGTTACATATGAACTAGTATATAGAGTCAGGTCATTATAAGATCATTGTATGGAATAAAAGACTTTTCAGAACTAAAATGATTAGTAGTTTTATGGTGACTCTTAAAACTAAAATCTATCCAAAACTATACTCTAAATCTCTGTTCCAGGTAGCTAACACTTCTGACATTTTCTAAGTACAGTGCTTTTGCTAGCTTGCTTCTGAGATTTTACTTACATTGCTTACTCTAACAGGTAGCCCGTTACCTCCTTGATGCTAGCCCGTAGTTTCTTTATTCAGCATCCGCTATTTTAGAAAATGTTTCCTTGGTTAATTCAGTGTCGTCAACCACATCTTGCCATCCCACAACACAACTTACATAAGATATACGTGCGCTATATTGTTCACATTAGTTGTTATATTATTGTGTTAGTTTCCTGAGGCTACCATAATAAATTGCCAGAATTGTGTGGCTAAACACAACAGAAATTTATTCTCTCATAGTTCTGGAGGTCAAAGTTCTGAAATCAAGGTATCCGCAGGGCCATGCTTCCCCTGAAAGCCCTAGGGGAGAATCCTGCCTTGCCTCTTCCAGCTTCTGGTAGTCGCTAGCAATCTTTGGTGATCCTTGGTTTAGTCTCATCACTTCAATCTTTGCCTCCGTCTTCACATGGAATTCTCTTTGTATGTCTTTCTGTGTCTTCACATGGCATTCCTAGAGGGTGCCAGTCATTGAATTTAGGGCTCACACTAATTCATTATGACTTCATCTTAAGAAATTACATACGTAGAACTCTACAGCCAAATAGGGTCACATTCTGAAGTTCCAGGAGGACAGGATTCTTTGGGAAACATTATTCAACCTCGTACAGTCATGGTAAGAATATGTAAAGGTTTTCACCTTTTTTCTGTTCTCTTTATCTAATAGATTGTAAAGACTTCCTAATACAGCAATAAATTAAGGTTTTGCAGGGAGCTTTTTAAAATAGCTATATTTTTGCCCTGGCTGGGTAGTTCAGTTGGTTAGAACATCATCCTGATATTCTAAGGTTGCAGGTTCAATCCCCAGTCAGGGCATATACAGGAATCACCCAATGGATGCATAAATAAGTGGTACAACAAATCAACATTTCTCTCTCTCTCTCAAATCAACTAAATAACTATATTTTTATATTATTATACATTAAAATGTTGTTACTTTTCTAATATGGTATAAAATTATAATGATATCTGGTACATATTCCAGGTATTAGGGGAAAAAAGAAATGTTATAATTTGGATTTTTGCTGTCTTTTAAAAGGGCCTTTCTCTCTCTTTTTTTTTAAGGACTGCAGTATTCAAGAAAAAATAGATTTAGAAGTTCGAATGCGACAAGGAATATGGAAACTCCTTTCTCTGAGCACTCAGAAAGACCAGATTTTACATGCAGTAAAAAATCTCATGGTGTGCAATGCTCGAATAATGGCTTACACGTCGGAACTGCAGAAATTAGAAGAGCAGATTGCAAATCAAAGTGGAAGATGGTTAGTAGCACAGTTTATGGCTCCTAATGTACTCCTAATTTGAATTTGAATTCAAAACATGATATAATTTAGTCTTAAGGCCAAGTGTCAGATCATCAAAGCCTTTAAAAAGTAAGTACACTGGCCCTGGCCAGGTGGTTCAGTTGGTTCAAGCGCCATCCTGTGCACCAAAAGATTGTGAGTTTAATTCCTGGTCAAGACACATTACTTGGGTTGTAGATTCAATCAATCCCTGGTCAGGGTGTTTACAGGAGACAACTGATAGATGTTCTTAGATATTTCTCTCTCACTCCTTTCCTCACTTTCTAAAATCAATTAAAAAAACATATCCTCAAATGAGGATTAAAAAAGAATAAATACACTGAAGTAGCCTCTGAATTCATAAATATTTTTACAGTAGAGCTCTGAGTAAACTTACTGTTAAGGCATCAATTTTCAGTGGGCAGTTTTATTGTGGTCAGTACTTTCAGATTGTAAAATTAAGTGGTTAAAAAGTAAGAACTGACAGTATTTTAAGAAGAACCAAGACTGATAGTTGAGTTTAAAGAAATGTAAATTAAAGGAAAAACTAATTGTTTAAAAGTATGCTAATAAAAAGGTACTAGCTAAGAATAATGAAAACTTAGGTGTATAAATTGAAATGAGTAGATAGCAAAAGTTAAAAGATATAAAGCCTTATAAATGGAAGGGAACTTAAAATCTGCTAGCACATCATCTTCATTAGATGAACATACTAGTAAGTCTTAGGCAAATAACTTACTCAAGGACATGTAATTGGCTAGTGACAGAAGCTAATGAGAGGTTATTTAGAATTTGCTAAGTAACTTCTGTTTCTTGTTCTCTCTGTCACTCCATGCTGCCCTTTTGGATCTGGTCTAGGATTTGTGTATGAAATTTACATCACATCCTATTTGCAATGCCAAGTCTTATTTGGACCTAAGATTTGACTCAATTTAGTGGCTAGATGTTGATTTACTTTTTTAATATAAACTAGAGGCCCAGTGCATGAAATTCGTATACACAGAGGGGGTTCCTCAGCCAGACCCGCACCCTCATGCAATCTGTGACCCTCTCGGGGGGGTGTCCGACTGCAGGATCAGGCCTAAACCGGCAGTCGGACATCCCTCACAGTCCGGGACCACTGGCTCCTAACTGCTGGCCTGCCTGCCTGATCACTCCTAACCACTCTGCCTGCCTGCCTGATCGCCTCTAACCACTCGCCTGCCTGGCTGATCTCCCCTAACCACTCGCCTGCCTGCCTGATCACCCCTAACTGCTCACCTGCCTGCCTGATCACCCCTAACCACTTGCCTGCTTGCGTGATCGCCCCTAACCCCTCTGCCTACCTGACCGCCCCTAACTGCTCACCTGCCTGCCTTCCTGATTGCCCCTAATCACTCACCTGCCTGCCTGATCACCCCTAACCACCTCTGCCTCAGCCCCCGCCACAACAGCTTCATCCAGAAGGATGTCTGGAATGACATCTAGAAGGTTGTTCGGCTGTCTGGTCTAATAGCATTTTACGCTTTTATTATAGATAGTCCTACATCACCCATTTTTTTTATCATTCTTAAAGCTCCAGCACTGGTAAAAAATTTCTTTTAGATATTAGTTGCCTTTGGGTTATTCATAGTGCCATTAAATTTTTGAAAAGTAAGGTAAAGTAAGGTCAGAGAAAGAGGTTTCGGTAAAAATAAATGTTGATGGGATTGATACAATACAGCTTGTGTATAAATTAGCTAATACTTGTTAGCTGTATTTCCTTGGGGTAGTTATTTAATCTCTTTTTGTCTCGTTTTTTTCATTATAGTGGGCATAGTACTGTTTACATTTGAAAATTTAAGATTATAAAAAACCTATTGTAATACCTTTTACATAATTAAGTACTCAACAAATGTCAAATAATTTTTATTATTATTTATCCCTGGCATTATAAATGAAATTATCCCAGTATCATAATCTAGGAAAATTTTCAAATAGACATAACATTGGTTTAAGTCAGTGCTTCTCAAACTAGGTCACAGGATTATGTGTCAGGAGATATGCAAAGCCATAGAATAAATATGGCATATCTTGTTATAGCATGAATTTTTAAGCTAAAGCATGAGAAATTTAGAATTGTGGCATAGTTTGGGTTTATTCTATTCCGGGGGATATATGTTCCTTCTCTCAGCCTTTTTAAGGGTATTTTATCAAGGGGGGCTAGTTCATGGAAAAGTTTAAGAAGTGCTGGCTTAAGTACAGTGCAGGACTAAAAGTATATCATCTCTCAAAGTTATATGGAATATTCCTCTAGGAATCATACCTGTCCTCCATATTTATGTTCTTTAAATATTTACAGTAGGCCATGGGGGGATATATTCCAAAATCCCCAGTGGATGCCTGAAACTGCAAATAGTATCAAACCCTATTCAACTTCTTTAACTCTGCTGGAAATGTGACAGCAGCTTCTTCACAGTCTTTTCAGTAATTTTTATAAATTTTCAGTCCAAAACTGTTCTTGAATCTATATAACCATCCCTATTTACAGTAAATGGCTTTGTGTCACTCATTTTAGCGGATCCCTTGCTTAAATCCCCCTATCGGCTCAGTGCTCTCTGGCATAAAATGTAGCCATTAATTGGAACACATTTTCTGTTCATTTCTTCTACCCACAAATGTAATGCCTTGTCCATCTTAACTAAGCACTTACTAGGCACTGTATTGTGGCTGTAACTTTTGTGTCAGCAAAATTAGCACAAATTTCTTTTTCTTTCTTCATAATTTCATGGCTAGATTTGTTCTTACTGCACATCTTGGTAACCTCAGCATGTGATTTTTTTTCTTAATTATAAAATTGAGAACTTTCACTTTTTCACTAAACGGAAGCATTTTGCGGCTTCTCTTCACGTATTCAGATTGCCAGATCACTACTCTTGTGCTTTGGGACCATTAAGTAAAGGTTACTTGAACACAAGCACAGTCAGTCTGATAACCCAGATCGCCCCTAAATGACTAACAGACAGGTAGGGTATGCAGTGTGGATATGCTGGACAAGGGATGATTAGTATACCAGGTGGGACATAGCAGGATGGCGTCAAATTTCATCATACTACTAAGAAATGCATGCAGTTTAAAACCCAAATTTTATTCTGGAATTTTTCATTTAATATATTTGGACTTCAGTTGATGGTGGGTAACTGAAACCGTGGAAAGGGAAACCTCGGATAAGGGGAAACTACTGTAAAATGAATTGTGAGTTTTAATATGGCCGTATGACTTTTCTAATGCTACTGATTTATAAAAATGTTAAATAAGTTGAATCCCTGTTGGATTTATATATCAAAGGTAGAAAAAAATATCTTGGACTCTCTACTGAAGGATGTATATGATTTTCAATTTTTTTACTGATTATCTTTGATAGATGAAAATAGCTTTGACGCTATGCACATTTATATTTTTCATCATTCATATAAAAGCCCCCTTAATTGAATTATTTCTATTTAAAAAAAATCTGAGTATTCTGTATTAATTCTTTTGTGTATAACTTAACTTTATGTACAGATATAACCTGAGTTCACTGATCAAATATAATTGGAAAGTATAGTATTTGCCTTTTTACTACATAAAAATGACCTAAAAATTAATGAGCGTGTAATGATAGGCTTTTTTGTTCCTTGAAGAAAACTATGTAAATTATGCCATGTGATTAGTCAGTCAAATATTTACCAAATAGCTACTATTTATAGAACACTTATTAAGTACTGTGCTAGTATATCCAAATTCAAAAAACAGGATTTGTCAAAATATAAGAATATATGAATATTACACAGTCAGATATTTTCTCTTTAAAGACTTAGCAGTCTGTTCCTTAAGTTGGTTTTAATAGTCTGTAAGGTAGAAAAATGCTCTGTTTTTACATTGCTATCAGAATTAAAATAGCATTTTCACAAGTTTTCTAATACTAGTCTAATTTTCTAAAATTGTATGATAAAATGTAAAAAATATTATTACAGAATACATCTAGATATTTTTTTCAAAGAAGAATCAAATCCGTATGAAATGGTATAATTGAAAAAGTTTAATAGAAGAATTGGATCTGAATCTTCTAGATCATATGGAGGTTGGATAGAGTTTGGTTAGGTGAGTAGGAGAAATCAGTATTCCAAGAAAGGAAAATAATAAAAAACAGGGTGGAAGATGAGCATGAATTATTTAGAGCAATGAAGAGATATGTTTGGTTGAGGCTAAAGATCAAACTGAAGTTGAAAAGTAAAGGATGGGAGAATAGCAAGATTTAAGAAAATTTGGAATGCTGGGAAGTTCATTGGTATTGACAGCCTTTCTCGGTGCCAGATATTATGCTGAGATGTTCACACATATCACTTTACAAACTGAGAGCGGTATGAACCTCCTTGTTAAGTAGACACTGGGCCTTAGAAATATTAGATAGCTGGTTCACAGGGCACACAGTCACTCTGTGGCGAGGTTGTGAACCCAGATGACTTAAAGCCTGAGAACCTCCCAGCTGCAAAAAGAAGCCCATGCGCTTTGTACAACGCTAAGCTGCCCTCGTGTGTTATTACAGGACTTTGCATTTATTTCATTGTTTATTATTCTGTTTTCTGCAGAGATTTCATAAAATGGATGTTGGGGAAGGTTATTTTGCAGTAGGGTATTGAAAAGGATGGTGAGACAAAATAATTGAAATAACCAATTTTTAGGAAAAACATTTAAGAATAGGCACACATAGAAGTGATTAAATAGTATTTGATGACAGAATTCAGGAGATCAAAAGTAGTACATGAGGTTTGGGTTTTTCTAATAGATCTTCACTCAGTTCTCTCAATTTATTAAAGTAAGCAAATATTTTACTTCATTTTACAGCCTTTTAAATATATATATATATATATATATATATATATATATATATATATATATATTTACTGATTTCAGAGAGGAAGGGAGAGAGGGAGAGAGAATCATGGATTGGCTGCCTCCTAAACGTCCCCTACCGGGGATTGAGCCCGCAACCCAGGCATGTGCCCTTGACCAGAATTGAACCCGGTACCCTTCAGTTCCCAGGCCAACACTACCCACTGAGCCAAACTAGCCAGGTCTTAGAGCCTTTTTAAGTCAGGGTTCTAGGAAAGAATTAGGCCTTAACGCCCCAAGTCATGGGCTGTATACAGTAACCTAACTTCTGTGTACCTAGAATAGTTGCTAGTTTTGTACCATTCTTAGGAAAATTGAGAAAATTTTCTTTTGTGTAGATGAGAAGTCAGTTATATAGTCATTTTGTTTGGTTTTTTTTAGAACATATCTGAGAATATCAGTAGCTGGTCAAATATCCTATTACCATAATGTTCTAATTATACAATAAAGTTTTGTTCTCAAATTGTGTGTAGTTATGAAACACTTTTTGGTATACTACCTATTTTTTATTCCTAAATATGCAGAGATACCCAGATTAGTGTATAATTCACAGTACATTCCGGGTGAGTTGAAAAAGTGGGACATGGAAAGCTTTCTAGGCTGCGTAAACAGTACATCATCAGGGTAAGGATGGAGCACAGTTTACTGCCTCAGTCTAGTGACAGGATTGTTTAGTTATGGCCGTCTGTCAATTTATTAGTCTTTTGACTGGTAAACTAGGCTGTCCTTACCTTTTCCCTGCTTGTTATAGCCAGATATATCCACTTACAAGACTGCTTGTATCAGTCCTCCTCTTGAAAAAACAGCTAATGGTTTCCTTTTTCTAAAATTCCTTAGATAAGCATTGCATTCCATTCCAGGATCTTTATGGTCTGATTTCAAACTACTTTCATAGTCTTATCCCTCAAATTTCTACATTACAAATTTATTTCAGCCAAATGCTAGATCTATATCCCCAAAACAGTCCTTGAATTTTCTTGTTTCCAGTGCCTTTGCTTATACTGAAGTGCCCTGTCTTTCATTTCCACTTAACAAGATCTGTTTTGTTTTGCATCATCAGTTTCCTTGGTGATTCTATTCAAAAGATGATCATTTCTTATTCCTTTGGTGGAGTGGATAATACATACTAACCTTGTACTTGTGTCTCCATCTTTGTTTTAGTCTTTGATCTGCAATTAAATATGTATAATGTTTGCTATCCATCCTTTTGTTGTACTTCCCCAAATCATCTCTTACTTGGAGGAAGCTCATGAGCTAGCTAGTAGATTCCTCAACATGAGTAGTTTTCTTCACATTCTTGCATGTTTAAAGTACTTGCCTTTAGTTTTGGTACTCAAAGGTCAGCTCGGCTAGATATAAAATCCTGGCAATCACTTTCATTCCTTGAGTTTCTTGAAAACCCTGCTCCATGGTTGTCTTGTTATCAACAAATGTGATGACTAATTACTTTTCCTTTGTAAATGACTTAATTTTTCTTTTTTGTACAGAGGCTAAAAATAGATTATCTTAAAGTCTGATAATTTTTCTGGGAAATGTCTAAGGCTGAGTATTTTTGTTCATTTAGGACCCTTTCAGTATAGACAGTTAAGTCCTTTTTTTGTTTGTTTGTTTTGTTAATCTTCATCAGAGGACATTTTTTCCATTGAGTTTTAGAGTGTGGAAGGGGGCAGAGAGAGAGAGAAACATAGATTACCTCCCAAATTCGCCCTGACCCCAGTGGGGGATGGAACCTGCAACCCAGGTACATGCCCTTTACCTGGGAATTGAACCCCCAACCCTTCAGTGTTTGGGCCAACACTCTAACCCAGCCGTGGGCAAACTACGGCCTGTGGGCTGGATCTGGCTCATTTGAAATGAATAAAATTATTGAAAAGAAAGACCGTGCCCTTTTATGTAATGATGTTTACTTTGAATTTATATTAGTTCACACAGACACTCCATCTATGCTTTTGTTCCGGCCCTCCGGTCCAGTTTAAGAACCCATGTGGCCCTCGAGTCAAAGTTTGCCCACCCCTGCTGTAACCACTGAGGACACTGGCCAGGGTTAGGTAGTTCAATTCTTTTATTTTTAGAAAGTTTTCCTGGAGTTAAAGCCTCCAGAATAAAAGTATTAATTTTATCTCATTATTTTGTTTTTCTTATTTAAGAACTCCAGTTGTACCAAAGTTGGATTTTTTTTGCCTGTCTTTTATGTCTATAACTTTCTCTTTAATGGTAAGTTTCATCTCTTCATCCTTTGTATTTTCATTTCAGAAATGATTTTTTTCCCAACTTCTCACCCCCCTCCCCCCACTTCTTTTTACGTATTTACTTGTCTGTACTAATCTGTTTTAAATTTGAGATTACTGATTGCTATAATATTTACAATAGTTTATATAAATGTATTAATTTATTTTGGAGTATAGTGTTATAGGTTTTTTGTTTTTTTTGTTTTTTAAATATTTCAGAGAGGAAGGGAAAGGGAGAGAAAGAAACATCAATGATGAGAGAGAATCATTGATTGGCTGCCTCCTGCATGCCCCACACGGGATCAAGACCCCAACCCATGGATGTGCCCTGCCTGGGAATTGAACCTTGACCTCCTGGTTCATAGGTTGACACTTAACCACTGAGCCATGCCGGACAAGCTTGTGTTATAGTTTTTGTTACTTATTTTTTTGAAGAGTGGTTGGTGGAATATTTCTATCAGCTGAAGCATTTTAATTCTTTCTGTGGATATTTGGGTCCTTGTGTGTGTCCCTAATGAAATATGTAGGATGCAGGATTTTCCATGACCAAGTGATTAGGGGGAGGAAGGGTAGAGAAGGTCTTACTTGGTTTCTTAGTTCAAGAGCATTTTCTATTTTTTGAACTGTGAAGAGAAATTTCTTTAATAAATGATGCCTTTTGGGAGGTTGGTTGTATGGTTGGTTTTCTGATTTTATAGTATTTTGTATCTTGGGGTTTTTAACTTCAATTACTTCCCTCTTTTTTTTGTCATGACCAAACCTTCAAAGGATACCTCCCCCATTGTGTGTCTCTCTTTGTTAGACTAACAACTTCTGAACCAGAAGCCTTTGGATCTCCTTCCTTTAACTCCCCAGGAACCAGTGTTGTTGTGTTTACCAGGTCTTCTGTCCATTTATTTTTCTTGGGCAGATCACAAGTTGATCCTGTGTTTTGCAATGTATACCTGACTCTTTACTTGGGCAAGGCCTCCAGAAGCTGACTTTGATGGTTGCAGTTGTTAATTTTCCCATTTATATATGAATTACAGATTGTAATGCTCTCAGTTTTCTAGTTTTGCTACACAAGTGGGCTACAGGTAATTTTCTTTGCTTTTCTTATTGATCTGAAAGCTTTTGTAGGATGCCTGGAGAGATTCTGATTTAGATGACTACCATTATTTTTCAGGAACTAGAAGTCATACTCTGATCACTTTAACAGATGTTTTAGTTCCACTTTCACATAAACTCCAAGTTAAATACTGAGGCCAAAAATATAAATACTTACAAAGTAATCCTTGTATTTATGTAACATTTTAAAGAATGATATAGAATACAACCCTGGCTGGGTGAGTCGGTTGGAGCATTGTCCCATCCACCAAAAGGTTTTGGGTTCAAATTTCCAGTCAGGGCACATATCTAGGTTTCAGGTTCGATGATCTCTGGTCAGGGCACATAAGGCAGGCACCAATCGATGTTACTCTCCCTCCCCTCTTCCTCTCTAAATCAATAAACATATCCTTGGGTAAGGATTTTTTAAAAGAATGACATAGAATACATATAAAGTACTATTTCATTTAGTAGTATAAGGTGGGTAGATATTTCCCCCATTTTACGGATGAAGATGCTGAAGGTAAGAGGTTAATAACAACTCATTAATGTAACTAGTTATTGGTGGGTAAGATTCAACCCTTAGAATGTGCCTTAGAATGTGCTGTATATACTAGGCACTAGTGGTTCAGCAGTGAACAAAATAGACAAAAAGCCCTATGCTTACAGAGCTTACATTTTAGCATGGCCCCAACCCGCAATCTATCTTTGATTTAAATACTGAAATACTTTATTTGGCTTTGTAAAAATAATACTAGTCAAAGTC
Organism: Myotis nattereri; assembly: GCF_964212035.1. Lineage (NCBI taxonomy): Eukaryota > Metazoa > Chordata > Mammalia > Chiroptera > Vespertilionidae > Myotis > Myotis nattereri. The sequence continues at coordinate 25,645,631 of NC_138088.1, forward strand.
ACTTATAGGACCTAATTATGTGTATCATTTAACATTATTGTGATTTTAATAATGCCTCAATAACTAGTTTCTTATAGTTGCTTATATACTATAACTTAAAAATAAGAAAAAGTATAGGTTGCAAGTGAAAATTGTATACTGCTGGTAGTTCTGCAATGAAACATGGTATATATTAAAAACATTACTGGTTTTATTTTTTAAACTTTATATCAGTTAGTGCCTGTTGAAAAGCATTTATGTCAAGGTTTGACATTGAAAACTCATCTTCTCAATTTAAGATATTTTGAAGGTATTGATTTTATATCACATAGTTTTAGAATGGTTTAAAATTCCATGTTAAGCATTTCAGTTTTCACTGATTTGCATTGGAGGTGAAGGATATTATAACCTGCTTTCAAATAATAGAATCCCATTTAGAATTCTTTTAATACTTCATTAAGACACTATAAAATACTTTCATCATTGTGCTATTTCTCATCATAGCTTGTTTATTTGGCAAAGAAATGCTATTTTACATTCGTACAATATAGGGTAATACAGTTAGGCAATTTTAATACAGATTTTTGAGCAACAAAGTGGCTGATTGGCACCCTCTGTTGGTCATTTTATTTACCTACAGGCAGTAATATAAAGTTTAAAAGTTTGTCTTATATTCTTATCTATTTTTTAAATTAGCACAAGTCTCAGCAAAATAATACCCTAAACTGAGTTTCCAAGAATAAGGTTCACTACTATTTAGCTGTAATTTTGTTTGAATAATTTTGTGGTTATTTGCTTTTTCCTCAGGCTGGCTCTCTAATTATAGCATTTAGAATTGGCATTAACATTGCAGATTTTCCAAACAAGTATTTATTTAACTGTAGCAAACTATTAGCTACAGTAGCACATTATTAAACAGATAATGTTTAACAATTTCATTGTCAATTTGGATTAATTAGAAAATATTACATTTTAGCACCCTAAATAACAGTTTGAGGAGTTATTTGAATTGAAAATAATTCAAGCTTTAGAAAAATGAGGCTAAATTACTTTAGTTCCTTTCTAATTTTTTTATTACGACAGACTTAATTATTTTGTAAGATTACATAGTTAATTGGATTTACATTATAGTTTGATAATATTTGTACATAATAAGTTTGTTGACTAGTCCTGGTAATACCTATGTAAGTAATTTATAATTATAGGGAAGAAAGCTATTCTCTGCCAGGTGGCTGAATAGTTGGGAAGGGAAATTTTTTTCTTTTAAATATTCAACAAGTTTTTTTTTGGTGGTTCTAGTATTTCAGAATATTACTTGCCTGCCAAAGCCTCAAGTTTAATCCAATTTAATAATAGCTAATGGATCTCAACTTGAGCATAATCTATGGCCTATTCCATAAAACTCAAGTTACTTACCATATTAAAGCTTCCTTATATTTTTTCATTGAAATAAACATTTTAAGAATTTATATTATTCATTGCTTATATAGAAGGTGTTTTCAGAAATATTACTTACAAATGCCAACCAATTATATGTATATTGTATTTCTTTTTTAAAAAATGTATTTTATTGATTTTTTACAGATAGGAAGGGAGAAGGATAAAGAGATAGAAACATCGATGAGAGAGAAACATCGATCAGCTGCCTCTTGCACACCCCCTACTGGGGATGTGCCTGCAACCAAGGTATATGCCCTTGACTGGAATCGAACCCGGGACCCTTCAGTCCGCAGGCTGACACTCTATCCACTGAGCCAAACCGGCCAGGGCTGTATTTCTTTTTCCAATTTGAGAAAATTGAGATTTGTTTTTGGGCCTGTCAGTATATTATTTTCATCAAAATAGTAGACTATTCAATTGAGTTTTTCACTCTGTGATGAATAAACAAATTAATAATCTTCAACATGACAAACTAAACTCAAGTGTAAAATGTAGAGCTTGACTCTTTCTTAAATTTGTGATTTAATGAAACATTATTATGAATTAATCAGTGAGTACTTCTATTTTCCACTGAGTGAATTTCCTATCTATCTATCTATCTATCTATCTATCTATCTATCTATCTATCTATCTATCAAAGCCCCGTGACCATTATGGCGGAACAACCGCAATGACCAGAACGACCCATAGCTATGATGTACACTAACCACCAGGGGACAGACACAGTGAAGGAGCTGCCCCCTGGGGGTCAGTGCAGAAACGAGGCTCAAGGCTGGAGAACACAGCGGTGGTGGCGGGAGCCTCTCCCGCCTCCGTGGCAGGGCTAAGGAGTGGTGAGCCAAGCGTAAGGAGTAAGCAGGCGGGCGGAAAGGAGCAAGCAGGCAGGTGATTAGGAGTGAGCAGGCGGGCAGTTACAAGCGATCAGGCAGGTGGTTAGGAACGAGGGATCCCAGATTGCTAGAAGGCGCAGGTCGGGCTGAGGGACACCACCCCCCTGCGGTGCATGAATTTCGTGCATCGGGCCTCTAGTTTTACTATAAATACTGGTGTGACTGTAAAGTAATTAGATAGGATTCTGAGAATGTATGTCTTTTAGGTATACTACATTACTCTAGTTATACCTAATTTGTGACTCTATAAGCACCATGTAAATGTCCCATATAAGCTTATAAACTTAAGTACATTAGTAAATCATTTTAGCTTATTTGAAGTTTATTTTATCTATAATAAAAAAAAGTAGGCTGATATATTTTATTTTCAAATTTGGGCACATGAGAATGAATATATGCAATCTTTTTAAACAAGTGTCCTGAATGAAGTGCAATGAGATGTTGTCATACTCTTCTGAAAATTAGGTAGATATACTTCAAGCTTCCACCCACTCTTTCTCTAAAAGCCCTCTTAGAAAATCAAACAGGCCCTGGCTGGGTAGCTGAGTAGGTTAGAGTGTCATCCTGTTACACCGATGTTGCAGGTTTGGTACATACAAGAATAAACCAGTGAATACATAAATAAGTGGGACAACAAATTTATGTTTCTCTCTCTCTCTCTCTCTCTCCATATATATAGATATATAGATATATAGATATCTATATATCTCCTTCCCCCTCCCTCCCTGCCTCTCCCTCCCTCTGGTCACTATAAAACCAATAAATTACAAAAAAAAAGAAAAAGAAAATTTAACAGTATTCAACTGAAAAGTTTCTATCTTATAAATATTTGAAGTACCTAAGTTAGCCAGCAGTTAATTAGCTAACCAATTTAAATACAGACCAAGAAAAAGTGCAGAGAAGAATACTCTTGGAAATACTGCTCTAGAAATGGAATGCTAATCTCTAAATGTAGGATATTAGGAAATAGGAATATTAGAGAAATATTTAAGGATGGAATTGATTTGCTCTAATAGGAGATAACTATTTTAAAAGATTGTTTTTTAATGGTAATAGTATATTGTAAAGACAAACCTGGAAGTGTTTTGTTATCCCAAGAATTTCCTTTGAGACTTTTTTCTATTGTCATGATGATATTTTTCTTTCCACATTTTGTTCTCTCTACAGAGCCATCCCTTCCTTTTTCCACCTTAGATTATTTATTATTTTAGTATATGCTTAGTTTTTTGGAATTTCAAAGAAATGAAATAGTATCTTACTGAATATAAATAAAGAACAGAATAATTTTAAAAATTGTTATATTTTATAAGGATAAGATGCTCCTTGGCAGCAAGTTCATTGGTGGGATGTCATTAACTTTGTCAGGCACCTGTAATCTGGTAAGCTAGAAATATAATTCCTGTAATGGTGATCCAAAGTATTTTACTTTCTGGGACCTGGGCAAATCTTATACATATTGTTTATAAATGTAATCACAAAAGGCTTTTATTGTAGCATAAGCCAGTATATAGTCATCAGGGAAGGAAAAGCTTATGTGAAAAATCAAAGGAAATAGTTCTATATATTTACCTTAAAGCCAGCTTGCTGTTGACTAAACATCTTAAAATTTCAGTCAAGTAGTTCATATTAACTGGAAGTCATTATTATCCATGGATGCATATTTACTTTTAATATTTAGACATTTGTGAAAGAATGTTCAAACAATTGCTTATTAGAAAAGATCTTTCTTTCATTAGGTTTTTTCCTTTTGACAGTGATGTGAATTTTGAAAGTAAAGAACGAACAGCATGTAAAGGAAAGCTTGCCATATCAGGTATGCTTTAGATGAGTTTTATATTGTTGAATAAATTCTGTAAAGTAACTTTCTAGAGTTGGTGGGATTTTTAATTTCCTGTGTCCATTCTCTTAATTTTATTTTGCATACCTCTATCAGAATATTTGTTCTAAAACATTTTTCACCATTATGCTCTAGATTATAGAATTTTACAAACTGTTTCATATATATTACATATATTATGTAGTTTTCTTCTCAGTGCAGCTTTGTGAAATACGTAGGTAGTTCTCTTTTTCTTTAGACTCAAAGGTTAAATGATTTCCTGTTAGTGGTTAACTTGGCTGCAGACTCAAGTCTTTTGACTCTCCATTCCTTTTCTGCTCAGAAGTTTCAATGTTTTTAATGTTTGTCTAGGCTAGAAGTTCCATGAGGGTTGGCACTATGGTTGCTTTGTTCATCTCTGCATACCCAGAAGCTAACATAGTTTTTGCACATAGTAATTGCTCAGTGAATATTGATTGGATGGATGACTGGTCTTCATTGCCCATAGAATAAAGACCAAACATTCTTCCCTGAGTTTTTTATTCTGACAACTATTTTTCTAGCCGTATTTTCTACTGTTTTCTACTGCCCATAAGCTGTCTGCTAGCAAGACATATCTCTCCCTATACTGCCTGCATACCCCCTGCTTCTGACAGTCAGCTCTCGAAATAACGATATTGTCTTCGGGATCTGTTTGCTGATCTGTAAAGTCTTCTCTGTTATTCCAGCTAGAAATGATGTTTCCTCTTGTCTGAATTCCTAATGCAGTTAGGAGACCCTTTACCACTAGATGGCACTTATGCTGTATTGTCTCAGTTTCTCCAAACTGTTAAGAAAGCTGAAGACAATGGCTTGGAGGTGCCACAGATTGAAGTGAATACATGGCTGACCTGTGTGTACACTAGTTAGATAATGCCCCGTATACAAATGCTGGAAACAGCAGACCTCCACCAGGCCTTACGTAATGACTGGGCAAAAGCCTTGTTCTCTTAGCTCCAGGAACCTTGCTGCTGCATTTCAGGCCTTCTCACCCAAGGGATTTTTTTTTTTTTTAGAAATGTTCTATGGATAAACAAAAATTCGCGTATAGGAAGGATAGACCTGAATTTTACAGAGGATGTAATTGTCGTAAATCAGAGGAATTGCCTTCAGCAAAAAATCTTCCAGAAAAAAACTGAACTATATAAAAATCTGTTGCTTGTTTTATAGTTATATATATTCGTGTTTTCATCTTTCCAGTTATAAGACTAGAATAAAACATGTCTTATACCTCCTGTATCCTTTTGTTGCCAAACATAGTACTTTTACATAGTAGTTGTTCACTATATTTAAAAGATATTAATGTGATAGATAAAATATTTTAGCTCTCTAAAGGGGATTTTTCTAAAAATACTTAAACATAATCCTTCATTTCTTGCTTCCGATACAGTGCTACTCAGTACACAAATGAGACATATTAAATTGCTTTTGAATACTCAGGTGACATGACAGAGTTAATATCTGTTGTCATTTGATAATGGTTTATTAACTGCAGCAATTCATGAAATTAGCATTAACTGTACATTTAGAAAAATGCCTAAGTAAAAGCATATAATGTAAGAGAAAAACTAGTTTCCTGACCACAAGTACTCAAGTGTAAAAATTAAACTTATTTCTTCATGTGTTCCTTTTTTCCAAAAGATAATTTTAAATTAAATTAAGGAACCGAAACTATCTGAAAATGGGATACATGTGTAATTACTTTTCTTCCTTGCTTAGACTTAATTATATCTCATCTGTATATTTGTAAAAACAAAGAAAATTAAAAACTAATTCACCTTTTCTTTTTTTATAATGTTTCTGAGATTGATTGCCAGGAGATACCTGGGTTTTTCATTTTCAGCTTCACCACTCACTGGGAAGATATTTATAAGAGTAAAAGGAATAATTGAGGTTTATTCTGATTATTTCTGCTAAACATGAATTAATTGCATTGTAGTAAAGTTGTCTGAGCTCACTCACTGGCTACTAATCCAATGACTAAAGCCAAATCAGTTCACAAAGTGCCTCAGTTTTTACTTTTGAAAAGTATGGTGGGTATACTTCTAGGGCCTGGTAACATCAAGTTAGCCATCCTATTATGACTCCTTCATTTTACCATTAAAATGTCAATGAAGACATGAAAAAAAGACATAGGTTAAGAGGAATGTAAATTAAGATTGAGTCAACCATTTGCAAGAATCAAGAAGGAATTTCTAGCATTTGAACCTGAATTTAGAAACCTAGGTGGTGGCTTATACATTTTTGTTATCTGACTATACTTGACCACCTGGGAAATAGATAAGAAGTGTCCATATTCTCCCCTTGAGGATCTAACATAGTGAGGCATGGGAAAGGGCAAAACTGACCCACAGGCTGTGGCTATATAGCAAAGGAAGTCAGAGTCCATGTTCCTCCCAGGATAGTGTAAATAGTTAATACCACCCTACTAGAATAAGAACAGCTGTGAACAAGAACAGTTGTGAAATGAAATGAGTCAGCAATTGTGGTAAAAAAGAAGCAGGCTCTTTGACAGGACATTAGCCAAATCAAAATTATAAAACAATAAAGGCAATCCCATTAAAATCAAGAACAAAAGAACAATGTCTATTGTATCAGTATAATTTAACAGTTTTAGAAATTCTAGCTAAAATGTTAAGAATGGAATATGAAACTACTGAAAAGAGATAGACATATTCAATACTATTTGAAGTTAATAGATTGCAGACCTAGAAAATCTAAGGAAATTTACTGAAATATTATTTGAATTAATAAAGAATTCAGTAAAAATGGCTGATTCAAGACAAATATGTAAAAAGTGGTATAGCTGCTCTCAAAACCGCAATACCTTGTTAGGAAATATGATGGCAAAAAAATATATATATATCTCCTTTACAATAAAAACACAAAAAAACATCGACCACCCTCAAGAATAACCTTAATAAAAATGTGAGGGTAATTGTATAGTGTTACTCTGTATAGACAGAATATTATAACATTATCAGTTCCCAAATTAATTTGGACAGTAGAATTGTAGTAAAACATTTTGGAGGGGGAAATTTGACAAAATATTCTAAAATTCATACAAAGGAATTAGCAAATAAGAGTAAGATGTTGCTGGAAGATGTATTTGTAACAGCAAAGTATATTATAAAGGTTCAGTGATTATAATAGTATGGTACTGATAGTAGGTTTGTCATTAATAAACTATTCAAGTAGATCCATAAAGTATCTAGCCAAGAAATAGACACTTAGAATGACATATGATAAAGATAGCATCATTAAATCAGTAAAGAAAAGAATATTATTAGATATAAATGGAGGTGCAACAATTATTTTTATAAGAAGGATAATTATTTTTACATTTTTACTTCACGCACTTAAATTCTCACATAGATTTAATAATTAACTTTTTAAAAGTACATACTATAAATAATGTTAAAAGAGAGAGAGAGAAATGGGCCACAGTTACAAACAGATTCACTGAGCTGGCTAATAAAATTTACTAACATTTTTCTTGTTAATCAAGAAAATACAAATCTAAGTAATTAAATCCTATCACTTGACTATTAAATTGGTAAACATTTAAAAAATTATTCAATGAGCTGCATGTAAAATGTTTAGCTTGACACATAAAGAGAGCTCAATTAGTAATATTTTTATGAAAACTGCTAGGGCAGCAATGGGAAGGGCACTCATACATACCTGCCTGGTTAGGTAGGTTAAGGATGAAGGAGTTATATAAAACTTTTATAGAAAGAAAATTAGAAATAGGCATTAAGAACCTTAAAAATTGAATTCTAAGCAAATAAAAATCTAAGGAAAAGATAATGGAATCTAAAAGTGAAGCACAAGCCAAACAGCTTATTTCATAAAGATTTTTAATTATTTGAAAGTGGCATAATTAATAGATATTAAAATATGCACATAAACTTCTTAAATGTACTAGGGAAGTGTCTTAAACAAGTGTTGCATAAAGACTTGAGGTATTTATATAGTTTTTGTACTCTGAGTAATTAAAACTACACTTTACCATTGAGATCTCAACTGTGCTACGTAACACTAGTTCACGCATCTTAATCTATTTCATAGAACCTTAATCCTCTTTGAAAATATAGAAGCGCATAGGAATGTCAGAAAAAAATGATACTACTATTAATCTAGTATTAGAAGTAAAGGGAAGAATGGAGGGAACTAGGAAGGAAAAAATTTGACTACATCACAGTTCTAAATTAACTTCTAGAATAAAGACCAGTAACACAATTACTTTAGAGTTTGAAGAATGTGTGAAAGAAAGAATTATGTTTAGGTCACTTTTAGAACATAAGACTTTTTTCTTGAACTGAAAGAAGTAATGCATTCCTCTCTTTAGTTTGTAACATGAATATACAAAGTTCTACAAATTCTTTTGTAGACAAGTTAAATCTTAATGGAGAGTTTGGATCCGTGTGTCAAGAGCTGGGTCTCCCCTCGAAAACCAATGACCTTAGACAAGTCACTTAATTTTCCTTATCTTTAAAGTTTGCATAGTGGGTAAAAGTTCTGAAGTCTTTTCTGCCTCTACTATGCTATACATTTTGAGGTGTATCTCACTACTTTTGCTGCTAGCCCGAGTAGAAATTCAACACTAGCCTGAGTTTACAATTAGTAAACTATAATTAGCTTACTTCAAAAAAAACATAAATCTCAGAATGAAAATGTTACAGCATAACCTTATTATAGACTTCGCTTAATAAATTTATATCTGAGTTACAGTTTGTAGTAAATTATGTAAATACATACAACATTTTATATATCTAATCGAAGCTGTTTCTTAAAAAAAAAATTACCTGTGTTGGAATATTTAAATTACAAATTTTAATGGCTTCAATGGTCAGAATCCATTATGGATTTCACAGGTTCATTTCACTCTAAGAAATTTACCAAAATTATTACCTGTCATTTATTTTTCCCCTCTTTATAGATATTCGAATACCACTAATGTGGAAAGACTCTGATCACTTCAGCAATAAAGAACGTATGTATAATTTAAATTTGTAATTAAAAATTATTTTTAGTGTATAGAAATTTCCACACTGAAATAAATTGATGACATTTGACAGAACAAGCAAAATGTTGCTGAACTGTGTTTTTTGGAATTTTAGTATAAATATGCTGTAATTACTTGATACTAATTAAAATAATGCCGATCTAGTATACTTTTAGTTGTTGATAGGAGCCTGTGCAAGGACAGTATGTAATCAGTTGTAAGGGAAGGGAAGTGTGGAACAAAAGAAAATGTTTAAGGAGTGAAGGTAAAGGCAACATTTCTTGTATTTCACCAGAAACTAGGACATGTTTTCTGCCTTGTTTTGTTTCTTCAGATTATTTAACAGGATGTAAGAGAGAAAGATTTTTAGCTTGATCTGATTTTCTTTTTTCCCCTTCAGCATTTTACAGCTTTATATAGTCTTCACAAATTCATGTGATGCTGAGGTCATGGAAATTAACCTCAAATGATTTCTAGCTGTTAGAGGCAAAGCAAAAAAGATATGATAATCCTTTATCTTTCTTGTCTATTGTGATAGCTTTCTTTGTTTCTCATATTTAAAAACTGAACCATATTGAGCATAATTAGTTTTATATGGAGAATCCAAAATCAGGTTAGTATATTTGTTATTCAATTAAGAAATGTAATTTACTTTCCAAAAGAATACATGTGGGGATTAAGTACATCTTTCTGATTACTACAGAAAATAAGTTTTTCTGAAGAGCTACATTTTCTCAATAATGAGGACTAAGCCCTTTAATCACCTAATATTTTTTAAAAACATCACCAAATTAAAAGGCCCAGCAGCAATGTTTTTTGTGTTCACATGTCTACTTTTTATTGTTTTTGTGGTTTCCTCCCTTGCTGTTTGGTGGAAAATGTTTTGCTGTTGTTAACGTGCCTGCTCTTAACCTTCTATAATAGAAAACATTTTTTTTTTTTAAATAGAGTTGGAAACCAAAATGACAAAGGTAATAATAACATATACATAATAATAAAGTTGCTATTAATTAAAGCTTAAATGGTTTTCCAGGGATAAAATTTATGAGTTTGGTGATTGTTTTAGGCTGTCAAGAGGCTTATATTTTTAACTTTATTTTTTACATTCCATAGTTTAATTGTTTTAATTGAATAAAATATTAATATATACGGACAGAACAGTCACTATAAAAAAGTTAAGGATTACAATGTACAGAAATAAGAATCTATTAACCAATATTTAAGCTAATATTTTTTGTTTTCAAGTAGGTTTGAACATATTATAGGCATGATTTGTCACATGGATCATGGCTTTAAATGGTTTTGTTTTTTCTGTCTAGAATCACAGCGCTATGCCATTTTTTGTTTATTCAAAATGGGAGCTGAAGTTTTTGATACTGACATGGTGATTGTCGATAAAACAATCACAGATATATGTTTTGAAAATGTAACCATATTGTAAGTACTTCTTTATCTTTGGAGAATAAAAGTAATCTAAAATTCTGCTTTTTTTAAAGGAGGGTATAATATTGGGTCTTTGGGTTATTTTTGTAGCATTAGATCTTTAAGTGTTTAAATTTATTTTAAAAATTACTTTATTCAAAAGAAGCCCATTTCTGCATTTGAAATTTTCCAATTTAAAATAAAATGGAAATCATGTAATATTAGTAGAAATATTTTGACATTGGATATTATTAATTTTTATTAATTTTTACAAATGTTTATAGTTTATTAACTAAGTTATGAATACAAGGGAATCTCATAACAATTCTTTATTTAAAATGAATTTGGGCATAAAACAGGTTCTTATGTCTCATATAGGAGATTTAGTTATAAAAATACTAAAATAGTATTGCAATTTTCTTTATGAGATGGTCCTGAAATATGTATCAGAGGAAAAGCACTTTAGTAAAATTTGAGATGTTCTTTTTCTTATGGTGGACTTCTTTCATGTACTCCAAAACAGTAAAAAATGGGTGATCCTCAGGGCTGTTTTTATTGCTTCTGCTCTTTTATAGGCTCATTTTATTGTGGTCATAATACAGCACCAGGAAGAACTCCTTAGGTAGCCATAGATACCATTTTTAACTATCATAGGTCTTTCCTGGACCCTTTCTGACGTTCTGTGGGCCTAAATCAGCATGTGATTTGTATTTCAGGATTTCAAAGATACTATCTTAATATGTAAATATTAGTAGCTATTTAACTCTTAAAATAAAATCAGTATACATAGTTTTTGCCACTTTCAGCTATGGAGGTATACAGTTGAGATTTGAGAGTACAAGTTTTGCCACTCACATAACATAACATAAAAAAAAAAACTATTGCAAACCATGTTTTGTGGCTTCTGTCCAGTGTCCCATAATTGTGTAGCACAGAAGAATAAAATGCATTGTTCTGAGTTATTAGCAGTACCACAGGCTTTTTTACAAGGTTTATTGAACCAAACAACTTATTTAGGATCTCCAAAGTATCACCAAGTGCTTTCATAATTGAGACTAAAAAAATAATTTTTCTTAGTTACCTAAATACATTTATTTCCCTTATCAATTATTGCATTTTTTTCGGTCAAGGTCATCCTGTTATGGGCTCTTTTCTTCACATCACTTTGCTATTGTTTGTTTTACCACAAAGACAAAAATCATAATTTTTTTCTGGGAAAGAACAATCTAAGTTACTTGGGAAGACAACATATGATTTATACTTTTTAAAAAATTCTGTAAATATTTTAAATTGTTCTAAAAATAATAGCAGTCAAATGTTCTAAATGTTTAAAAATGTGTTTTTTGTTATGATTGTTTTTAATAAGTGTTCAATATTTATGAGTCTCTGGTTTTCCTCTAAATATTGACATTTGTTAGTCATTACCAGGAATACTGTATGTTTAACAGTTGCCAAATAATAAACTTTAAAAATATCTGGAAATTATTCCTTGGATTTATGCAAACTCTAAATTGGCCATTTAAATCTTAAAAAGGCTGTATTTTAAAAATCTCTGAGGCTGATGGATCATCTACAGGCAACATGTACTTGATGGGCCTCTTCGGCAGTTTTAAGCATGTTTGATTGTCAGTACCACCTCAGTCTTTTAAGGGAAAGGTAGTTGATTGTGTCTGACAAAGGGCAAAGCCAATCTCAGTGTTTGCTAAAATTGCAGAATTCCTGCATATTGGTATACTAAATATTTGAGTACCTTTTATGCTAGGTTAAGAATACAGAAATTAAGACAGCACTTGCCCTCAAGGAATTTATGCCTTGAGTCTATCTCTTTACATCATTTTTTGTTTGTTTTCCCCTATATAATCAAATATTGAAGTATTATTTTAGAGTTATTAGGCACAGAGGCAGAATGGGTTTCAGGGGGGAGGTAGCAGCATGTGGTGAGTGGACTGTACTGTGAAAAAAGAAATAAAAACTAAAGGTTTTAGCAGAAGAAACCTTTGTTTCTCCTTTTTTGTTTTCAAACATTTTTTTTCTGGGGGAACAGTCATTTCAGGAAATCACATGTATAATGTAAATACCTTAAAAATAGCAGTTAAAAAGAATGATAAGAAGAGATAGCATTGGCAACAAAATGACCAGAACATTTTATTCTTTTTCTTTAAGTAATATGCATGGATATACCGGTTAAATTGAGTTAAGGTTGACCTACTTTAGAAGCTGGTAGCTCTGGAAGTTTCAGTGATTCTTTGAGGTCATTTAGATACTAAATATACACTGGAAGATTCTGAATCATTAACATATATGAACATAAACCTATATGCTGATTTTAAATGTATGAAAACATCAAAGGATGTTATAATTTTATTTTCTGAGTTAAATTCCTAACAGGAATACTATTGTTTTTAGTAATGAAGCAAGGCCAGACTTTCAGATAAAGGTGGAAGTATATAGTTGCTGTACAGAAGAATCTTCTATAACTAACACACCCAAAAAATTAGCTAAGAAACTGAAGACATCTATAAGTAAAGCTACAGGGAAGAAAATGCATTCAGTGCTTCAAGAAGATCATGAAACGTGTTTGTCCTTCGGTTCTGCTATTTCGTAAGTTTCTAATACAATATTTATAGTGACATAGTATATTTATATATTAGTGACATTTTAAAGTATTGTGTGTGGAGTCTATGTTTACATTTTAAATGGGAAAAACATCCTGAAGCAGAACAAAATTTAGCTGTCAGACATATACCCCGCTGAGATAGCCTTAATGACTTACTTTGAAAGTAGAAATTTGGGTGACAGTGTATTTTTAGTGATTTGGAATTCCAGTATCTACCAGAAAGATAAAATGTTTTTCTTTAAAAAAAAAACAACCACACATATATTTTTATTGCCCTAGCCAGTTTTGCTCAGTGGATAGAGCATCAGCCCACAGACTGAAGGGTCCCAGGTTCGGTTCCAGACAAGGGCACATGTACGTTAGTTGCAGGCTCCATCCCGGGTCCTGGTCGGGCATATGGGAGGCAACTCATCGGTGTCTCTCTCTCACATTAATGTTTCTCTCTGTCTCTCCCCTTCCCTTCCACTCTCTCTAAAAATCAATGGAAAAATATCCTTGGGTGAGGATTAACAACAACAAACATTTTATATATATACTACTATTAGGGGCCCAGTGCACCTTTGAAAGGAATTGTGGGCTGCAAGACTATGGTGGGCACAGGGGAGGGTCTTGGTCCATCCTCGGTGCTCCCACCCAGCCCCTCCAGCTGCGGCCCCCACTTACCCCCATCCCCTGTCTGCCGGCAGCCCCATTCCCCCTACCGCCACTCCCATGTGCTGACAGCACTGGCCCCGCTCTCACCCACTGATGGCGCAGCGATTGGGGCCGGTGCCAGCAGCGGGTACAAGTGGGGCCGGCACTGTCAGCAGGTGCAAGCGGTGGCTACTGCCCCAATTGCCCCTCAGGAGCAGGGGGAGGTGAAGAAGCCCTGAGGGGCAATCGGGTGCCAGCAGCAGGTGTGAGCAGGGCCTGCGCCAGCAGCAGGTGCAAGCGCCTCGTGGGACCGCGGCATGCGGGAGCAAAGAATTTTCAGTAACCACCAGGGGCTCGCCCCATGACAGTGACTGGTGCCCTGCCTTGGTCTGGTGCCCCTGCTCACCTGCTGCACCATCCCGCTGTGGCTGGTACCCGCCATGTTCCGCACTCTGCCGCCTGCTTCCAATGCCCACCATGTTCTGCACGTGACCCGGTGGTCAGCGCATGACATAGTGACCAGTTGTTCCGTGATTCTGCCATTTGGTCTACTTGCATAGTAGGGTTTTATATATATACATTTAATTGATTTTTAGAAGAGAGCAAAGGAAGGGGGAGAGAAACATCATGGTTGGCCCCCTGCATAGACCCTATCGGATAGAGACAGCAACATTTTGGTTCCCCAACCAAGTGAGCCACACCAGCAGCCAGGGCTGAAATGTTTTTCTTGAAAACGGACTATACGTCAAAGTATTTGTTACATATCAGTCTGCTAATTAGTTTTTTATGTCATGCTTTATTCTTAGAGATTTTAAAAAATATATTATCTTTATCACAAAGTCACATTACCATTATCACACTTAACAAAATAAAAAATAAGTCCTTAATGCCATCTGATATCTAGTCTGTATTCAAATTGCCGCAATTTTATAAAAGTCCTTTTATGATTTGTTTGTGCAAATCAGAATCCTAACGAAGTTTATAACGCTGCATTACAGTGAGTCTTTTAAGTTTCGTTTAATCTTTAACAATTTCCCATCTATTTTTTTCTTGCTATTATTTATTGAAGAAACCAGATCTTGTAGAATTTCTCATATTTTGCATTTAGTTAATTACACATTTGTGGATTTTTTTTAAAACATCTTTTTCTATCCCATGCATTTCCTACAACTAATAAGTAGTAGATCTAGAGAACTGATTAGGTTCGGGTTCTCTTTTAGGGCAATAATACTTCATATTGATTATATGTACTTCCTACTATCTCCCATTAGGAAGCCTTGTCTCACTTTTAGTCATGTTAAAATTGATCAGTGGGTTCAGATGTTGCCAGCCTGATTTATCTATTATGAAGTTCCCTATCAATCTTTTATCTAATATTTTAGCAGCCATTATTGATCATTCATTATTTCACTAGGGATTATAATTTGGTGACTTTCTACATTTGTCCTACTTTTTTTTTTTTAACCTGGAATTCTTTCAAAGAACTTCCCTTCGTGAACTCTCTGGATATAAATGCAAAAAACTGATGAAGGAAAGGCAGGAAAAATACTTGTTTCTTTTATTTACCTAATTTTAGAGTAGTAAGTTGATATGGAGGTGATCAATGTTATCTTTTATTTGAACTCTTGAATTTTCATATATTTGTGTGTCAATCTATTATAGGTATTACTCTCTTTGAAGCCTAATTGTCCCATATGTGACCTATGGGAAGCTTTTAAGCTGATTTCTGCGTCGTTTTGACCCAACCTAATTTCTAATAGCTTCTTTGCTTTATGACACAAGATGTTCCACGTTCATCTTGTATTTTTCTGCCCAGACCTGGAATAACCATTTCTTCAAGGAGCCCTGGTTTCTTTCAGATACTTTCTTTAAACACTGTGTTTGTTGCTTCACAAATCACTTTGTGTTTATGTTTCTTGGGAAAACTGTTGATCGGGCTGCATTCCTAGAATTTCTTTGCATGTTTTAGTAGAGTTGGCTCTTCAGCATGCCAATAATTTTCCTATAATTACAAAAAAAAACCCAAATATTTTAAGTATAGATCCTGTAAATATCAATCATCAGAATGTAATTAAATAACTTTTCATGTCAGCTATATTTCATGTGAAAAATGCCTTGGGACTCTATCTAGTATTGTGGCTTTCAGTCAATTTTGTTTGAGACCCATGGTAAGAAATACATTTTACATTATGACTGAGTACATACACAGCTACATAAGCAGATTTCATGAAGCAATACTTATAAATGCTATTTATATTATATATGTTATATATAAATGCTATTTATATTATAATGATCAGACTTTTTAATTCTAGTTATTTTCAGTTTTAAAAAAAATGCTGTTTATGAATTATTAAATTGATTTCATAACCCATAACTAGGTCCCATCCACACAAAAATAGTCATAGAAGATGTAAGTCTTTCCTATTATAAATATCATTAATAAAGAAGAAAGGGGCCCTTAAATTTTCTTCCTTTAGAATTAAGGCCATTTGAAAAATCTTCTAGGTTAAGATTATGTCAAGTATTTGCTGAAAGGTGCTTTAATTTACCCATCTGTAATCCCTTTGTAAATGGGAATAAAGATAATAATGTAATTATACCTAACTCCACAGGATCATTATGAGATTCCAAAAGATAATTTATGAACTTGGTACTTGGTAAGCATTTAATAAATGTAGCTCTTACCATTATTGTTACTCTTTTTACTGTTCTGAGAGCAGTGCTTTTTCTGAACTATTTTTTCAAACTCATGCTGAAGCATTGCAGTTAGAAACTTGACATAGGAATAAAAAATATAGACAGATATTTTAAAATTTAAAATCATTGTTTATAATTTCATAGAAGATAATCTCAGTAATGTTAGAACTTGTATTTAAACTATATTCCTCTTCTAAACCTAGAGGTATTTTTGAAAATAAAATTATTTGGTAAAGTGCTTTTTAGTTGGAATTGTCATATTTGTTTTGAAGCGTTTCTTCTACTTAGATTTGTCATTCCACTTGTTTTATACCTGAATCCAAACAGTAATTGTCTTTATGAAACTTGCATGCCATATGTTTATTTACACCATTAAAGTTGGTCAAAAGATAGAATAAAACCTTTTACCACATTTCACCAAATCATATTCTTCTAATTTCAGCATCCTATTGCACTTCTGGTGTGAATCCAGAGTACAGGAGGTTAAACTCATGGCCCAGGGCTACACCCACCTAATACTTCCTCAACTGACCACTTCAGCACCATCAGAGGTTGAGAATCTCATTAGTAATCAGAATGCATAGGAGATCAATTTCATTTTATTTTAATTTTTTTGTTAATCCTCACCAGAGGATATTTTTTCCATTGCTTTTCATAGAGAGTCAAAGGGATGGAGGGAGGGGGAAAGAGAGACAGAGACACATCAACCAGGGGGTGGGGAGCGCACCTGCAGCCCAGGTAGGTGCCCTTGATCAGGAATCAAACCCAAGACCCTTCAGTGTGTGGGCTGACACTCTAATCAATGAGCCACACCAAAAGTGATCTAGTTCAAGATCACTGCAAACATTCCTAGTATAGCTTTTAATTTTCAGCCAAAATGAGCACAAAAGATCAAATTTGGGCAACATATATTTTCTCTGGAAATATGACATTGATCAAATATAGCTGTTCTTCCTGAAAAAAGTGCATTTTTTTCAGACTACCGTTTAAAGTAGTGATTTATTTTTTTATAACATTTTTGGATACCCCCTCAATCTTATAACAATTGGCCTATTTGATTTAAAAATATAGCTGATTAAACTTTGGGGAACTCAATATTAGGATTGGCTAAAATGAATGAGTGTAATGTTTTAGTAAGAAAATGTTATCCTGACAAGAATGTTTTAAAAGTGAGATCATTGTTGGTTTTGGAAGCATTACCATTGTAATTAGTCATGGTTTAAAAATGAAGTAACTTGAAATATCATCAGAAAGTATTGTTTGATCTAAAAGAAGACAGTGAACATTTTTGGTAATTTTTAGCTTGCTCCCTCATGTGATTTCATTTATTCATTTTATTTGTGGAATTTAGCTCATTGAAATTCCTTGAGCTAGATTTTCCCAGTGCCTCTAAATAGCTGAATTAACTTACTTTATGCTTCTTTAAGAAGTATTTAGTATATTCTTTTTCAATGTGCAAATAAATATACATCATTTTAAACAATCATTTTGTGAAAACTGGTAAAATTGAGAATAATTATTTACTTGAAAAAAAGATGCACTGACTTAAAAAAAGAGACTTAAAAAAAAACACCACCAAACCTTGGACTTAAATATTTAACTTATTTTCGTTAAATTTTATCTATATACTGGTAACTTCCCAATTTAATTCTCCAGTATGTTTACCTTTCCTAACTTCAGAGTCACATATCCAGCTGCCTACCCTTTATACCAAATAGGTATCTAAAAAAAAAAATCTCAAACTTAACTTATACAAAACTAAATTTGTACTTCCCATGTCTATTCTTCTCATAGTCACCCTCATTTCCATTTTTCTAGTTGCTCAGGCCAAAAGCCTTGGAGTTGTCCTTGACTATTTACTTTCTTTTGCATTCACCAGATGTCCACATTGCATGAACTTTAAGAATATATCAAGAATCTTACCATTTCTCACCACCCTACTCCAGACCTGCATCAGCTCTTGACTGGTCAATTGCAGTAGCTTTCTAGTTGGCATCTCTATTTTCACTCTCTTGGCCTTTGTGGTCTGTTCTCCATACTGCAGCCAGAGGGATCAAATATACAAGTCAGATGATAGCACATAGCTCAAAACCTACCATTTGCTTTCCATTTCACTCAGAATAAAATCCAGTGTTCTCATCATGCCCTACAAGGCACTGTAGTGTACAGTGTCTGTCTCCCACTTACCTTTGGACATCTCCTCCCTCTCCCTCACTGTACTCCACACACTAGCCTCTTGTCACACACACCTGGCATACTCTCTTGCAGCAGTTATCCACCTATTGTCAATAACCTCTTTCCTGAAAATAGCATATTCTGTACTATGCTAACGGGGAGTCTATTTCCCATTGTTTTAAGTGGGAAAAATGATAATGTGGTTGCATATTAAGATCAAGATAAACTAACTTATCATGCTGTATGCTTTATGCAGCAATGTATGTCAGTTATTTCTCAATATAATTGGAAAAACAAAAAAACGAGGTGTTCTCAAAGTGAGTAACATTCTGTGGGGTATAGCATTATTTACTAACGAAGCACATGCATTGCATACTTACTACATGTATACAAATTTTTCTTTGCAATATTTTATTAAAGATTGAGTAAGAGACAAAGAAGGCTTATGAAACATATAACCTGGCCCAATTAATAAAAATTTCCTTCAGACTTCTCTCTTTTTCTCCAAAGTTCATCTATATTTCTGTCTGTCCATCTACCTGTCCTCTTTTTCTTTTTAACAACATGCTCCTTAATGTTTTGAATGTTTTATTTTGGAAAATTAAAAAGTCATGAAAGTCTTAAATTTAAATTGCTAGCACAGAAAATACAATTATTTGAAGCAAAAATTCATTTTTTATCATCACAGAGTGTCAGGATATGAAATGTATCATCAAAAATTTCAGATGCCTTGGCAGTAGCGCTACTTTAACATAAGAAAAAATAGGATTTGTAATGAAATCCCTCATTTCCTGATACTATAGATAAAAATTCCAAATCTTTAAAGTTGATAAACCAGAAGGAGATTTATTCCTTCCCCAAGAAATAAATATGAATCAGATTCCATCACTACCCTTCTTATTAACCTTCTCCAATGACTTCCCATTACACTTGGAATTAAACCCACCATTCTTCCAAGGCTCACAGCCTTAGGTGAGCTAATCCCTGCTTGTAGTTCTAACCCTGTGTTGTACCATGTTTGCCACCTGCTCACTATGCTTCAGCTACACTCATGTTTTTTCAGCCTCTCTTTGTGCATGCTGTTCTCTCTGCTTAAAATGCTTTTCTGCATTCTTTGCTTGTCTTCATCCTTTTATTCATAACTGTTAGCTCTTCAGAGAATCCTTTCCAAATTCCCCTATCTAGAATAGCTCCTCAGTATTCTCTTACCTTTTTGTTTCTTTCAAAAAACAAAAAAGAGTTGCATTATAGCTTTCAAATGCCAATATTTGATTTATCCTTCTACTTGCCCCCCCCCTTCTGCATCAGAATATAATATTGAGTCTTGTTTATTGTCACCTTACATAAGATTTGGCAAATATTCAGTGTTCAGTTAATATTTTTGAATGAATAGAGATCCTTCTGAAGAAACATTTGTAAAGTAAACCAAATAATTTTCAGGTTTTCTTATGATAAAATAGCATAAAGAGGTAAAGAGGATTAATCATTTATGTTAACATTAGCCTGTCATTCATAACATCTGAATGTGTGTTTTTTTCATTTTGGTAAAAATACATAAAATAAAATGTACAATTTTAACCATTTTTAAGTATATAAATCAATGGCATTAAGTATATACACAATGTTGTGCAACCATCACCACCATTCATCTCCAGAACTTATTTATTTTCCTAAACTAAAACTCTGTACCATTAAACAATAGCACCCTGCTTCTCCCTCCACTCAGCCCCTGGAAATCTACTTTCTGCCTCTGAATTTGACTTTTCTAGCTACCTCATATAAGTGGAATCATACAGTATTTGTCCTTCGTGACTGATTTATTTCACTTAACATAATGTCTTTGCATTTCATCCATGCTGTAGTCTGTGTTAAAGTTGTCTTCCTTTTTAAGGCCGAATAATTTTCTATTGCATGTATATACATTTGTTTGTCCATTCACCCTTGAATGGACACTTGGACTTCTTCCACTGTTTGGCTGCTTTTTCATGAGTTTACATATATCTATTGGAGTCTCTACTTTCAGTTCTTTGGGGTATATACCACAAGTAGAATTGTTAAATTATATGGTAATTATATGTTTCTTGAGGAACCATGATACTGTCTTCCATAATGGTTACACCATGTTATATTACCATCACCACTGTAGAAAGGTTCCAGTTTGTCTACATTCTGGCCAACATTTGTTATTTTCTATTTTTCTTTGTTGTTATTTTTTTAGCAATAGCTATCCTAGTGGCTTTGAAGTGTTATCTCATTGAAGTTTTGGTTTGCATTTTCCTGATCACTAGTGGTCTTGAGCATCTTTTCATGTCTTTATTGGCCATCATATCTCTTTTTAGAGAAATGTCTGTTCAAGTCCTTTGTCCAATTTTTGTCAGGTTTATTTTTTGTTGTTTTTGAACATCTAAATATTTTATGCAGTAGGAATTATACTAGAGTACTGAAAACGTGTCTCCTCCTTGCTTTCAGTGGTGCAAAATATAATTTGCTTGCTCATACTACACTGACCTTGGAAAATGCTGAGGACAATTTCAAGACCCATAATCTGTCTATTAATGGAAATGGTAAGTACAGTCTATATTTTACTTATTACATATGTTATGTTGATATATATGTGGTGAGAGTAATAACTTCTAATTTTAAGATGTTCTCCTGGAGTGGATATTGGCTTAAATAATGTAGGCATGAGTGATTCTGTGGGTTTTCCAAATATGTCCATCCCTTTTCCCCAAAAGTGAACAGTTTATTTTCCTCTCTCCATGCTATTTGCCAGAGATTTGTTTGTGAGGCTAGCTTACAGAACAGAAATATTTTGTATATTCTGAATCCTTGTCTTTGACTTGAAATTGATGACTTCACCACCTTCTAGTTGGCAATAAGACCTATCTTATTTTTAAATTTGAAATTGAGGAAGCCAACCCTTCTGTTGATAGCAGAGGATATAAGAAAAGGTAGGGCTAAATTAATCTTAACCCTTTTCTCTCTGGATGATATTGGTAGTTGTAGTTTATCCAAAAGAAATATGTAGCAATATGTAGAAGTAATTATTATAGTTTACATGTTATATACTATTGTGAGAGGTATAATACAATCTACTATGATTGTGGATTTTCTAGTTCTCTTAGTTATGTCTATTTTTGCTTTATATAATTTGAGCCTTTGATATTTGATTCACACAATCTTTAATTGTGTATTTTATTCCATTCTTTTGCCTCAAACTGTACCTATTTTTATGTTTTAGAATGCTTCTTCTAGCAGGATTATATATTAGATTTTAATTTTTATCCAATTTGACAATATTTATGGGTATTTTTTTTACTGGAGCATTTAGTCATTTTGCTTCTAATACTAATTAGTCTATAATCCACATTATCCTATATAATAAAAGGCTCATATGCTAATAGACTGAATGGTGGAATGACCAGTCACTATGACGTGCACTGACCACCAGGGGGCAGACACTCAATGCAGGAGCTGCTCCGTGGTGGTCAGTCTGCTCCCACGGGGGAGTGCCGCTCAGCCAGAAGCTGGGTTCACAGCTGGCGAGCACAGCGGCGGTGGCAGGAGCCTCTCCTGCCTCTGCTGCAGGTGGGCAGTAATGAGCAAGGGGTCCTGGACTGTGAGAGCCCCAGACTGCAAGAGAGATGTCTGACTGCTGGCTTAGGCCTGCTCCCTGTTGCCCCGAGGGGTCCCCAATTGTGAGAGGGCATAGGCCGGGCTGAGGGAGACACACACACACACACACACACACACACACACCTGCTCAGTGCACTAATCTCGTGCACCGGGCCTCTAGTATTAAATATTTGGGTTTAAATCTGCCATCATATCCTGTGTTTTTTCTGTTTCTGTCTTGCCTTCTAAAGGACCAATAGTTTCATCATTTCAGTTTTTCCTTGCCTAATTAAAGCTATAATTCTTTTTTTTAAATATATTTTATTGATTTTTTACAGAGAGGAAGGGAGAGGGATAGAGAGTTAGAAACATCGATGAGAGAGAAACATCGATCAGTTGCCTCCTGCACACCTCCTACTGGGGATGTGCCTGCAACCAACGTACATGCCCTTGACCGGAATCGAACCCGGGACCCTTCAGTCCGCAGGCCGACGCTCTATCCACTGAGCCAAACTGGTTAGGGCGAAGCTATAATTCTTTTTCTCATCTTTTAGAAATTACTTCTAGAAATATTATTAATAAGTAGAGGCCCGTGCATGAATTGGGGTCCCTCAGTCCGGCCTGCACCCTCTCCAATCCGGGACCCCTCAGGGGACGTCAGACTACCTCTCGGAATCCAGGACCACTGGCTCCTAACCACTCGCCTGCCTGATTGCCCCTAATCCCTCTGCCTGCCTGCCTGATCGCCCCTAATCACCTCTGCCTCACCCCACAACCGGGACCTAGAATTCCCTCCTCCGGCCGGGCACAGGCACTCAGGACCCAGGCTTCCGTCCCTCTGGCCGCAGGCACAGCCGCTGGCACCCAGGACTGTGGGGCGCGTGGCTTGTCTCTCTCCTGGGCCGCAGGCACAGCCGCTGGCACCCAGGACTGTGGGGCGCGTGGCTTGTCCCTCTCCTGGGCCGCAGCCTGGCTGGTCCCCATTTCTCTCTCCCCTGTGTTGAGTGTCTGAGCCATTTTGGCATGACAGCATGACAACCATTTGCATATTAACTCTTTATTATATAGGAGACTTATAAAGTGTAAAATTAAAAGATAGTTTTACTTTTCCCTCGGACAATTCAAAGACTTTAGAACAGTTAAACTCCATTTCTCTGACTTGTGTGCTATTGTTATATATTTTAATTATGTTTGAATTTTAAATTTCACGAGATGTTTTATGCACTTAATGTTTATTTAGATTTGCCTACTACATGTTTCTGTGGACTACTTTTAAACCTTACATCTGGGATAATTTTCCTTCTGCTTGAAAGATAATTTAGAATTTCTTTTAGTATGTTCTCCTTGTGTCATATTTCTTGGTTCTTTGTTTTTACGTGAAGGGTTTTTTTGTTTTGTTTTGTTTTTGGTGTTATAGACATAATTCCACTATCTTATGGCTTCTTTTATTAGCTGTTGAAAATCATTTGTCAGTGAGTCACTTCTGTGAAGGTAACTTTCTATTTTCTCTTAGTCTTTGGTTTTTCTAAGTTTCACTATGACATAGTATAGAATCTATATATGCTGCTTTTGGAAAGACCATGTCTGAGTTTCTCTGTGCCCTCCCATCCCCACCTCCAGGCAATGGGAATTCTGGGCAGCAAGGTTGGTTTGCTTCTGGCTTACTAGTATTCTATTGGTGATTCCTTATGGATATTAACTTAGTATGAGGAAAATCTCGCATTAAATTGCTTCAGTTGTCCAGAAATCAGGAAGCAGATTTGTTTTGCTTCCCTCATCATGCAGAATCATTAAATCATAATTTCAGATTTGCTGGGATTGGCAAAAGCAATCAGGACAAACAGCTTCTGTACTCACCTCACTGGTTCTTACTTATTTGATTTGTACTGGTAATTTCTTATATTAGTATGGGAAAACACTTTTAAACTATAGTTAATTCAGCATTTTCAGTAGTTTTCAGTAGGAGTATTGGTCTGAACTGTCTAGCCTTCTGTCACTCAAAACCTGAAGTCTGCAATAGTATTAAAATTATCAGCTTAATCAGAAAATTTGACAAATGAAATTTGTTGTACCAGACACTGCTCTATGGTATACTATTCAGCCTTCAAAAAGAAGGGGATTCTACAGTATGTGACAACATGAGTGAACTTTGAGGACATCTATATATATAAAAGCCTAATATGCAAAGTGTCCCCTTGGGAATTCTACCGGGAAACTGAGTTCGATTGCTTGCTATGATGTGTGCTGACCATCAGGGGGCGGTGCGGAACAGAGGAAGGCCCTGTCCGGCAGCCGGGGAAGGGAGGCTCCAGCTGGCAGCCAGAAGGCCCTGATCGACCCTGATCACCGGCCAGACTTAGGGACCCTACCTGTGCACGAATTTCGTGCACCAGCCTCTAGTAATAACTGAAATAGCCAGTCATTGAAGGACAAATACTGTGTGACTGCACTGAATATGGTATCTAAAATAGTCAAACTCATAGAAGCAGAGGTGGTAGCATGGCAGTTACTAGAGGCTGGGGGAGGAGGGATGGGGCGTTGCTAGTCAAGGGGTATGAAGTTTCAGTTACACAAGATTAATACGTTCTAGAGACCTGCTGTACAACACAGTGCCTTCTGTGAACAGGGCTGCATTGTACACTTAAAAATCTAAGAGGGTTGATCTCCTGATACATGTTCTTACCACAATAAACAGAAATAAATAAATAAGCAAACAAGTACTTTTAAAGCAGTTTTTATTCTTAGTCACTGTGAGCTGTTCTTATAAAGAAACATTGCAATAAAGTGGTTAATAATGTGGCTGTCAGCCTCGGATTCATATTCTATTTCTACCACTGGCTAGTTCTGTGACCTTCGCAAGTTCCTTATTTTGTTATCGTTTACAGTTTACAGATTAGGAAAGTACAGTTTAGAGACCATAACATACTAAATCATACAGCTAGCAAGTGGCTGAGCTAGACTTTAAATAACCCCGGACAAGCTGTGCTCTTTCTGCTATGCTTTCTGATCAGGCATGATTCCTGCTAAAGCAACTAAAGACTCAAAATACTACCAATATGTGAGTAATGGACTTGATGTTGAAAGGCCCCATTCTTTCAACCAAATCATCTGAAAAGTTGTGGAAAGGAATAAAATTCATAAAGGAGGCACCACTTTTAGCAGTAATTCCCCAATTGTCTTCAATGTTCTATAAGATACTACTAAATTCTTCTGTAATAAAATGCTCATGTGCAAATAAGCATGGGAACTGTGTGGGTACACAATAGATTAGCATATTAAAAACTGTGAGAAGACCTATGCTTAAAACCCAAACTACTGACTTTGGAACTTGTGGGTTCCCCTGGAAAACAATTTAAGAAACAATAACCTCTATGCCTAGCTCTTTATGTAATAGGGATATTCCTAGAACTGTGTTTAAATTAAAACCTTGAAATTAAATTTTATAATTAAAATGAAAAAAAAGCCACCTATTTTTTTTCATGAATATAAGTATGTTAATATAGTGGGGTTTTCCTAAAGTTATGTTAATATCTTCCAAAACTATAAAATTAAAAGGAAATACAAGATTTTTGAAATTTATAACTCAACTTTATTCTTGCTAGTTGAAGGGAAAAGCCAAAATGATATCTTGAGGTTTATATTTGTCATCAAGAAATTTTTATACTTTTTGTGAAACTGTGAAACCACATTGTGCAGATTGACTCACATAGTACTGAGATGTTATCTGGATTCTTTTTCTTGCCTGTGTATTGTTTTTGTTGTTGCTGTCATTTTTAAACTCCATTTTGTTCCCCATTTGAAAGTACAGATGAATTAGATAAAATCTTTTAGTAATGAAAAGTCAAACTGCTCTCACTTCCTGTTTCATTATATTGTGTCCTAATACCTCCCTTGGCTAGAAAACAAGAATTAAGTATTTTGATTAAATGGTTGCGTAAGGACTGAGAGACAGCATTGAGAAATGGAAAGGATATGGTTTGGGGAGTGAGACTACCCTAGATATGAAATTATGAGAAGCGTCCATTATGTGTGAGACACAGTGATAGATGTCATTAACACATTATCTTATTTGATTTTCACCACTTTCCTACTTAAGATTGGAAGTATTTCTTTAATGAGAAATTGATACTGAGATAGATTAAATGATTAGCAAGATGCCATATTTCTTGTCTGATGTAGAAAGAAGCTGTGACTACATTTTATTCCACAGTGCTCCTGAGCCGAAAAGAAACCCGATTGCAGGGTATGTCGCAACGATTCTACATCCAATCTCTCTTTTTAAGGACTGCAGTCAGGAAGAAATTATTCTTCTTGTTGGCCCATGAAATCTGAACTTATTCTATCAGAGAAACACATTGTTACATGTGGTATTTAGGGTCCAGTACATTACTGATTGAACAAACTTTATGAACTGGTCTGAAACCTAATAATCATTTATGATTCTACTTTTTTAGGAAGTGCTTCCTAATTTAAAAACAAGTAGCTTACAGATATTTAGAAGTTTAATTATTAATGAATCTTGGATTACTTATATAAAGAAATTTCCTTTTAAACTTTAAATTCATAAATCACAAAGTTAATTTCAGATGTGTTACTCAGATACAATTATAGAGTTTTTATTTTATTTCCTGCCTATTTTAGGAAAAAAGATTCTTATTTATTTATAAATTTATTTATTTATTTATTTAGTTGGGGACCATTTCCGGTATTGTATTTATGCATTTATTTTTCCCAGGTTAAACCCTTTATTTCTGAAAGATAGCATCTTTAATGAGGTATTAATAAAAAAGATTTGAATAGTCTCAGACAATTCGTTGTGTGCTATTCTATAATAGAATGTTCAGTAGGTAAGTTAATAAAAATACCTCTTGTTTTTTTTGTACTCATCATTTTAGGCTTGTCTCTTATTTCATTTAACTGATGTATGAAACTTTGGCTACGTTGCATCTATATATTAATTGTATTTTTATCAAAAATATTTTTTTTCCAGAATTATTAAGACATTTGGGGCAATAATAGTAAAAGCCAATGACTAGCTATTTTATAGGTACTACCAATAGGGGTCAGTGAAAACTTGAAAAATCATTTTTGTGTAGATAAGGCACCATATGCTGGATTTTTATTTATACCCTGATAAACAGAATAAATCATGCAATGCTGTCCTTCCATATAGATTTGAAGGCTTTATACCTACCTATACACACACTAAAGAGGTATCTTAATGTTTTTTGAAAGAACTTTTTTTAATCATTTGCAAAACTTATAGAAAAGTTACAAATTGAATGTCAAGATCTTTTTACACCCCCCCCCCAAAAAAATATATGAGAGCAAGATGCTTACATGGTGCTCCATTACCCCCAAATATGTTAATATGTATTTCCCACTAACAGGACATCCGGCTATATCACTGCACCACCCAGATCAGGAAATTAATAATACATTACTGCCATTTAATTCTCAGACTCCAGGTGTTGCTTATTGTCCCAGTAATGTTCCTTATGACAAAAGGATCCAGTACAGAATCACAAACTGCCGTTAATTATCATGCCTCCTTTGTTTCTTTCAGTCTGGACCAGTTCTTTAGTCTTTCCTTGGCTTTTATAACCTTAACACTTTTACATGCCATAGTTATTTTGTAGAAGGTCCTTCAGTTTGTATGTCTGATGTTTTCTTGGGATAAGACTCTGGATATACATTTTTGGCAGAAATATCACAGAACTGATGCTGTGTTCAATGCATCCATTAGGTGGCATATAATTTGATTCATTCAGTTACTGATGATGTTCACTTTAATTGCTTAATTAAGGTGGTGTCTACCAAACTTTTCTATTGTAAAGTTACTTTTTTGTTTCCCCTTTTGTAATAAATACATATTGTGTGTGTGAGAAGGGGGGTACATTGAAACACTGTATGTTATTTCTTATTGGACTTTCAATTTATTCATTGATGTTTTTATAGCAATATGGACTCAGGTTTCTCTGTTTTGTTCAATGCATCATAATCTGTTAATATTATTGTTTATTTTCAGGTTCAAATTGTCTCCAGTTTGGCCAATGGGAGCACATTAAAGATGGCTTTTGTGTTTTTTGACAGGTCTTCATCATTACTAAGAACTCCCTTGGTTTATGGCATAATAAGATATTTCAGACCCATCATGTACTTTCCCTGCCCCAGCCCTGGAATCAGCCATTTCTCCAAGGAATGCTGATTCTTTTTAATGGACATAATATTTAGAAGACATGACCTGGGCTCTAGGTATATTCACCACGATTAGAGTGTTGCTTTTCCTAGCTCCCCTCACTGGACAAAGCTACATACATGCATATATATTTTGCCATGTATTTCTTAATCTCTATGTGTTGAAAACCATTTCACACCAGTACATCCAATTCTAATCCAACATCACAGAGAGTTTATTCCACATATTTTAAGTCCTTTCTCTCACAGTGAGAAACCTGTTTTCTATTATCTTTAAGGTTTTTTTCTTCTTTCATCAGTCTCCCTGAAAGCAACCATTTCCCCATCTTCTTTACTTCTTCTTCTTGGGGCAGCCCCTTGCCCATGTGACACTCTCCCGCTCAGGCTTTAACTCCCTATGCCTGGTTGCTCTCACCCTCTTCCCATGTGGACACCCTTTTCAGCACCTGTACTCTGACACCCATGCCCAGCTGTCCCTCTGCTTGGATGCCCTTCTTACTGAGTTCTGACACGCTGTTCTGGTCATTGAATGTGTGGATTGCTTCTTCAGACTCTGACTCCCATAGCTGGGCCATCCCCCAAATATACACACTTGTCTTACTCTACTTAGATTCTGATACCCTTCTCACTCTACTCAGGCCTGACTCCCTACACCAGGGCATCCCCTGAGCAGAGATCTCCTTTGACCTCTAGGCTCTGCTCCATGTGTTCCGTCCTCAGCCCATTCAGGCTTGTGCCAGGAAGCTCTCTTACTCAGCCTCCCTGTCCTCTGGCACCCAGCTGTGGCACACCACAGCTCCACCCCGCAACCCCAGCACAGATGCCCAACTTGGTGAACTCCACCTAATGGCTCAAAGCTGAATTGTAAGGGCGGGCGGGCAGGGGGTGGGGGGAGAGGGAGAGAAAAGGCAAAAAGGTTCATTAAATTATTATCTTAAAGTTGTGCTCTGAAATATTTTATTCAGAGGATCACTTTGGTAATTATTATAATGAAAGCCAGAAAAAATAGAATTTGACATACAAAAATTACTTTATTAGATTTTTTCGTATTAAATGAGTTTACTTATATGCCCTGAACTACCTCTGCTGATTAATTACTTTAAGATCAAACAAGAGATCAAGAGACTAAAAGTTCCCTGTCTATTCCAGGTGATAGCATGCTATAAACTATTAGCTTAATATCATCTCTTATTTGATTTTGTCATTAAAGATGGTACTTGTATTTGAGTAGGATGTTCTTATGTTAAGCCAAAAATATTGTAAAAAGAAGAATATGTGTAATGACTTTAAACAGATATTTGTAACTTGACTTTTTCCTCCTTTTTTAAATAGAGGAATCTTCGTTTTGGCTGCCCTTATTTGGCAACATGTGCTGCCGATTAGTTGCCCAGCCAGCTTGTATGGCTGAGGATGCATTTGCAGGATTTCTTAATCAGCAGGTTAGAGGATTTCAACTATTCTACAGTAATTATAGCTCCAATTTAGATCTTAATCCTAATATTGAGAAGTATTTTTAGAGTCTTCTTTTAAAAACAACAGTTTTCTCATTTGACGTAGTCCGAGGAATTGGGAGGGGAGACCTGGGAATGGGCAGGGAGGGTCTAATGCAATTTGGATGGCTAAGGAGCTACCTCTCCAGGTTCCTCAGCTTCATGAATTGCAGTAACAGGATAATCAGCAACAGAGGACTCCTTGTGGAAACGGATGAGGACTGCTCAGCACCTTTCTCATAAGGCCTTTCTGGCAGACAGCTTTTGGCACAGTGTAGGCCTCTGAGCTTCCAAAGCGGCCTCTGTGCCATCTACTCCTGATTTATTTATAACCGTAGTTATTTATATTCAGTAAATAATTAATTATGGGCTCCAATGAATCAATAGCGTTTTCTAAAAGATTCCATTAAGAGGAAAGAAAATTTGCATTCTTACAGGGTCGTCAACATTTTCCAGTGCTCTAAGAACAGTAAGGGAAAATTATATTTTGAATACCAAGTTATTTTTATAACTTTCCTGAGTCGATGAATTGCTGTGGAATTCTTAGTACTCATTTTTAATAGACGAGCTTTTTAAAAACTTCATTGATTTATGATTTTATGTGTGTAAATGTTATGTGGTAATTATTACCTCCATTTTGCTTATTTAATGCTTTTGAGAATTCCAGACCTTTATTCTCTAATATTAAGCTACTCCTTGGTTATGGGCTGTTAACTCATTATATAGTAAATTAATGGGTAACTATCACATTTAAAAATTTTAAAAAACTAATTTAACTTTGATAATTTAAGTATTTTGTTGAATTTAGAGTTAAGATGATGAATTATGTTTTAAGGTTGATTCTTTCTTGATTTTTTTTCCCCCAGCAAATGTTAGAAGGTCTGATTAGTTGGAGAAGGTTGTATTGTGTTTTAAGAGGAGGTAAACTCTATTGTTTTTACACTCCAGAAGAAATTGAAGCTAAAGTGGAACCAGCTTTGGTAGTGCCCATTAACAAGGTAAATAAAATGCTATTTTAAAAATAAAAATATAACATTTAATGAAGTTTGTCCATTTCCATACAGTTTACATTGTTGCCATCTTATAAAGAAAAGGGAAGTACTGCTAAAAATCGGTTAGTTCATAAAGGGAATTAATCTTATTTTTCTTTCCATTATAGAGCTAATTTGGTAAAGGAATTGCTGTATATTTCCTTAAAAAGCATAGTTATTGGAAATCTATACCAGTAAATAGGTTTTAAAGCAGAGAATATAATTCCACATTAACAGGATTTTAAAATTTTCCAGGAATTTATTTAATTAAGAGATTATATAAACATAAATTGTTAGCTCATGTTACAGTGATATTCTCTCTAGTTAATATTTAAATGAATCCATAAAAAGACATTTCGGAGTGGGATTGATGGGCAGTTGTCCAGCCTTCTGTCAGAACAGGAAAGCCTGACAGTTAATTTAGAATACATGAATGCTTACATTGCATTTAAGAAGAAGTACTACACCACCTAGAGAATCTATCAAACACACACACACAGGTTTGATACAAAAATGATTAAAATTTACTAACAAAATTTTTATCCATAAATCTATAGGAAAACTTTCCACAATAAGCCAGACTTATCTTAAATTTATCTTCATCTATCATCTTAGTGTTTATTAGAGGTCTCTCCCCCCCCTTTTTAACATTCTTCTAGAGAATAGTATAATGGCATTTCTAGAGCAGAATGTCAGCTTTTCTTTCTAAAGACTACTTAATTCTTTCTAGTTGTTTTAATTTGCTTGCCTTTGGCGTGGTTGAATTGAAATATATGATAAAATATGAGCCATCCCAGCTTTTAACTCTGCATATTTTACTTGTTTTTAAATTTTCTTTTGGAGGAAAATGTGAAGTGGTATGTCCTGAAAAATATGTAGATACTGGTTTGCTAATTTATCAGGACTTGAGTTAATTTCTATGATCTTTTCCAATAATAACATATGGTCTGTTTCTACCCTGCTTTTGGAACTTACACTGCTTTTCACTTAAAGGAAATCCTTGTATAATTAAGTCCACTTAATATGTCTGTTTTGTGTATTGGAAAGATTGGTAATGCTATTAAATAATATACCTCAATATAATAACATAGTGAATTTATTTTTGGTTTAGAAAATTAGGTTTATGAAAGTACAATTTTATTATTAGAAGTTTGATATAATTTTTTATTATTTGCCAACCTTTAGTTTTGTTTAAGCAGCATTCACTTTCCTCCACCTTATTAGTCTTCTGAAAATTCCAAATATTCAGATATACAGAAAAGTTGAAAGAATAGAATAATGAACACCTGTGTACCCTTCACTTAGATTCTTTATCTATTGTTAACATTTTGCCACATTTGCTTTCTCTCTAAATAGTTTAATTTTTTTTCTGAATCATTTCAATTTAAGTAGCAAAAAGCATAACATTTTTTCCCTAGAGTATTTCAGTGTGTTCCTCCTAAAAACAAGGACATTTCCTTAATAACAATATTATTAGCACACTCAAGACAATTATTGTTGATAAAATACTATTATCTAATATACAGAGCAAATTGCCCCAATCATCTTCAAAATGTTCTTTCTAATTTTTATTTATTGTTTTATCCAAAACCCCATCAAAGATCACATTGCATCTGGTCACCATGTCTTTTGTTTGTTTCCTTTTCATCTAAAATTGTGCCCTTGCTGCCTTTTTTCTTTCTTTCTTTTTGTCTTTCATTACATTGACATTTTTGAAAAATCCAGGCCAGTCCCCAAATTTGCATTTGACTAATTATTTGACTAATTATTTCACTAGATTTAGGTTGCATTATTTAAAATATGTTTTTATTGACTCTAGAAAGAGAGGAAGGGAGAGGGAGAGAGAGAATGAAACATTGATGATAGAGACATCCATCAACTGCCTTCTATACACCCACCACTGGGGATCGAGACCACAATTTGCGTTTGTGCCCTGAATGGGAATTTCTCTCAATTCATGGGACGGCGCTCAGCCTACTGGTCCACACTGGCCAGAGCTAGCTTCAGTACTTTTGGCAAGAGTTCTACATAGATGATTTTTGTCTAACCTGTTTAGCCAGCTAGGTAGTAAAAATGGAATTCTATGAGTTTTTTTAGTATCTATTGTACAGTAGAATATGGATAATAATAAACCAAATTAAAATGTAATTTAAACAAATATTTTTAAAGTCATCTGTTTTATTTGAAAATAGTCTTCAATGTATTCATTTTACTTTATCACAGCTCTTTAAGATAGTCAGAGAAGGCTGAAGCCAGCCCTGTTGTATAGGTATATTATTTCTATTTTTCAAGTGAAGAAATATACTCAGAGGAGATAGAACTTGTCTAGCTAATAAGGAAGATTGTATAGCTCACTCTCTTTGTAATGGGTAGGAAAAAAAAGGGCTCAATCCCCAGCCCCAGTAGAGGCATGTGTGGGAAGCAATCAGGAGGCAGCTAATTGATCTGTCTCTCTCACATTGATGTTTCTCTCCCTCTGTCTCTCCCCCTCCCATCCACTTGCTCTGAAAATCAGTGGAGGAAATATTCTCAGGTGAGGATTAACAAAAAACACAAAACAATTGTGGGCTGTGTTTCCTGTTCCTCATAGATTGCTGGACTAGATTGGGAAGCCAAAACTTGACTTATTCCTATCTCCATACCCACTCGTGAGTCAGTTTTGAAAGTAAAAAGCAGCTCTGGAATGAGGTTCTGATCCTGAAACCTCAGTCTACTTCTCAAAATGCAATGCTTTAGGACAGTTATAAGGGAATTCCTCTATTGTTGTAGGCAGTATATCTTTATTTTCTTGTCTGATGGCAAGGGTCTAATTCCTGAAAAGTGCTTAACAATGTTTACATGGCCTGACTGAATTGACCTTTTTCAATTGTGGTAATAAAGCTGATAACCTAGCAACTAATAGGATTCTGTAGTCAATCAACTCCATTATTAAGATGATTGAAATCAGCATACTTAGAAATCCCAGTGGTGGCTCTTCAGTTGACCATTAAAAATTCACAGGAAAATGATGAATCTAGTATTTTGTATAAACTCGCCTTAGACTTGGGAACAGCATAGGTTATCTTTGACCCTGAGAACTGATGACAGATATCTCTTACATCGTTTGTGACTTTTGTCTAAAGTACAAAAGGGAATGTAATATTAAACTATGACGTAAGATTAAGGTTGGGAAGGTTAATATCACTTACTGGTACTTGTTAATCTCAAAGATTATACAGATGGGAAAGTCTTCCATTCTCTAGCTTTGCAATATTGTCATCTTAATTTTTTCCATCGCGAATTCCTGCCCTTTCTCTACAGAAATTTTTCTTTCTGCAGTTCCTACTTCCACCTCAGGTTTTCTTTGAACTCTTCTATTCACCTGAAAACTTCACTCTTAACAGTAAATTCCACCAGTCTCCTTGTTTACTTGTGTCAAATATTAACTGGGTCAAGACATTTATTTGTTAACTTATGAAAACACAACTGTTATATAATTATACCTCCTATTTAAAATAGTTTAGATTTTTTCTCAATTTATAAAATTATTCAGATTTACAGAAAAGTTGAAAATACCTTTGTGTTCACTTGTATACCACCTAGATTCAACAGTTAACATTTTATCATAGTTGTTTTATCCTTTTTTTTTTTAAAGGGGGCTAACTGCTTTACGTTTATCTAATTTTTAATCAACTTTATGGTGGTAGAGTTCACATAAAATAAAATTCACCAATTTTAAAAAGTACATTTTGATAATTTTGGCAAATATACAGTTGTATGATCATTGCTATAATCATTGCATTACAGTTTTTTTTTGTTTTTAATCATTTTTGGTGAGAAGTTCTATTCAGCAAATTTCAATTATATAGTAGTGTTATCAGCAATACAATAGTGTTAATAATAGTCACCATGTTTTATATTAGTTAGAGGCCCGGTGCATGAAAATTGTGCACTGGGGGGGGAGGGGGTGGCGGGGGGGTTTGCCCCTCAGCCCAGCCTGCACCCTCTCCAATCTGGGACCCCACAGGGATCGGGCCTAAACCGGCAGTCGGACATCCCTCTCACAATCCAGGACTGTTGGCTCCCAACCGCTCACCTGCCTGATTGCTCCCTAACCACTTCCCTGCCAGCCTGATCAACGCCTAACTGCTCCCCTGCTGGCCCGATCGCCCCCAACTGCCCTCCCCTCCCAGACATCTTGTGGCTGTGGGTGCTGCCACCTTTGAGGGCATGGCAGTCAGTTAGCATATTCCCTCCTTATTGGCCTAGGGCACTGCCATCTTTGAGGGTGTGGCAGTCATTTAGCATATTCCCTCCTTATTGGCTGTGGGCTCCGCCATCTTTGCAGCCTGCTGCTCAGTCGTTTGGTCGTCCCTCACTAACCCTCCTGTCGGACTGGTCGCTCCACGCAGCCTGTTTGGTTGTCCGTTTGGTTGTGATGGTTGCTTAGGCTTTTATATAGATAGATCCTTAGACCTTATTCATCTTACAGCTGAAAGTTTATAAAGCCTCTTATCTATATTTTTTCTGACCCATTTGAAATATATGTACAATACTATTATCACAGCTAGGCAGATTAACAATAATTTTCTTATATCATCT
This sequence comes from Myotis nattereri, assembly GCF_964212035.1. Lineage (NCBI taxonomy): Eukaryota > Metazoa > Chordata > Mammalia > Chiroptera > Vespertilionidae > Myotis > Myotis nattereri. The sequence continues at coordinate 25,681,265 of NC_138088.1, forward strand.
AATATCCATTTCATGCTCAAATTTTCCCATTGTCCTCAAAGTGTTTGTTTAGCTTTTACTTTCAATCTAGGATTATTTAAATATTGTGTATCCTTTGTTCTTCTGAATTGCAAATTAGGTCCAGAGGCTTGATTAGATTCTTTTAAAATATTTTTACAAGAATATTTCATGGATATGACAGATACTTTATAGAGCATCCTTTTCAGAGACACATGATATCAGGTGGTCTGCTTATTGACAATGCTGGGTTAAGGTGGTGACCACTAGCTCCCCCAGTATATAGGTAAGCTTTCCTCTTTACAGTTAGCAAGTGCTAGTGTAAAAGGTGATACTTTGTGATTGCCCTTGCCTAAATGAGTCATGACCTTGCAGATTGCATATGTTTTCTCATACTGTCCTTCCTTGTACATATATTAGCTGGCATTCTTTTATTCTTTTTGAGGACTTTTTTTCATCGAGTAGGAATGAATTACAGTCCCTCCTGAAAAGACAGGATAAATGTTTAATCTTTAAATTGCCAGTTTTCAGAGTAAATAATTGGTATTGCATATTGGTATTATATTTGCAATATGTATTGGAGTGATGTTACCCCTCCAGAAATAGCAAAGGAATGTCCCCAAGATTACAATAAACTTACAGCTTTTTATCTACTCCATGTTTTAAATTACTTGGTTTTCAAATATAAGGTCCATGTTTTAATTGTTTTTGTTAACTTTGGAAATGTTTAAAGGATACATGCTATTAAAACAGGAACTTTGACAAATGTCAGCGTGGCATTTTCTGATATGTAGGACAGGTAAACACCAAATAAAACTTTTAAGAATAATGTTTTTTTCAGTTTTTAGTATATTTCCAATGCTGAGGCTCTAAGATCTTTTTATGCTTAATAATGTTAAATATTAAATACAAATCAGAGTTCCTTTCTTTTGATTGTCTTTCTTCTCTCATGATTTAGGAAATAATAATTTTGCCTGATGCTACTTTAAAAATTATGTGAAAACATGCATTTTGCAGTTGCTAAGGTATATTAGTAATAGTTCTGTTATTTTGATCACAGGATTTGCTCTTTAACTATAATTCTTGTCCTTCTAAAATGGCATTTCCTGTAAGGCTAAGTCAGTTCATTAATTTTCATAGGGAGCCATCTGTGGAAATAGTCACATTAAGGAAAGAAAAGCCTAAAAGCTATTCCCCTCTTCTTTTCAATCCAAATTTGAAAGGATGATTTACTTCAAAGTGATTGCTTCAACTTCAAAAAACTTCCTTTGAATGTTGTTGAGTAAGACATTCTCAATAAGGGGTACTTAACTGGAGCCACTGAATCTCCTATACATTGTAGAAAGCATTTATTAACCAGAGTTTTACCCATTGCCAATAGGGTGGGGAGTGGAATGGAAAAGAAGTATGGGCCTTTGAGATCAATAGTCTTTTCTTGATTTGAAATATTATGCATCACTTCGTTTTAACGAATAATAAAATCTCTACTAAACAAGTCAGTAACAGTACCTGGGGTGATAGACCTTTGTTAAATTGTCTTGAATTTGCTTTTAACCATTATTTTTATAATAGATCCTAGCAAGCAAAATTATTATAAAGCACATGGGATTTTCTTTGAATTATTTTAATCCTCTTAATGTCTGAACCCTATCAACTATTCATACTGACCTTTATAAATATAGAAAAAATGATTTTTCAACCACCTTTTCTTTTAATAGGAATTTATGTCTGATTTCATTGACATAAACTGAAAATAATTATATCACACTAGTACTAATTATACCTAATGCTTGGTTTAATTTATGGTTATACTTTACATATTTCAAACATCTCTTGTCATATGTTGTGAACATATGCTTTATTTGTTATTAGAATATATATAAAGACAAATCTTTATTTTAGCCAGCAACATTGTTATTCTTATTGATATACAGAGTGTCCCATCTTTGGCTACTAGGAGCCTCATCAAGTTGGTCCATTAGATAAAACCCTAGTAATCTTTGACTTATTCCAGGATCATCCTGTACATTTCCTGACCCAGGCTGGATCGGCCATTTCTCTAAAGAGCTCTGATTCTTTTTAGTGGGAAAGAGTATTTGCAGACCATAATCTGGGTACATAGTAGATTTTTTTAAAAAGTCATGTAGTCAAAATTCATAAATCTGTCCTGATCTAGTAATTTTCCATCACCATAGATATGGAGCATGCAGCATACTTATAATTCAAACTAATGAACAGCCTAGAAGAAAATTTCCTTTGACTTCAGAGTTAATTACATTTTGTTACAAAATTGGTTTCTCAAATTATATTTTTATTGACTTCAGTTGGCTGTGAAAGGTTGTAGTTCAATATATGCTGGTTGACAAAAGACGAGCCAGCGAGGATTAAAATTTCACAGTAAATAATTTCAAATCTATCCTCAAATCAATACAAATAAAGTGTGCTAAATCAGCTAGAAGGTTTGGGATTATCAAAAGCAAGACGACAAATTCTGACCTTGGACAGAACATAAAGTTTCCTCATCTATAAATTAAGGAATTGAATTAGACACTATCTCTGGGATCTGAGTCTATCGATGTAAAACTTTTTATTATTATCTTAGTTGTTCTTTTTCTCATTCTCTAACTCATTAAATATCTTTCAATCATTTAGCAGAAATAGTGGAGGCAAAAATACCTAACTTCTTTCCTTTCATATCTTCCTTTCAGGAGATACTTCCATTATCTCTACATTGTGTGAGCACATAACAGTTCTGAAAGTCACCTTCTGTTTTCTAATCTCTTCTTTGTTTGAGAAGTGAAGTCCTGAATAATATTATACTTTGCCCACACTGAAAAATAGCTTGCATGAACTTTCTGACATCAGAAACTTTTTTAAATCACTTTTTCTTTGCCATGCAGCTTTTTGGTTTAAAATTTTCCCATTAGTTAAATTAATTTGGGTGATAAAATATAGAACTTAATTCAGATAATCTAATTTGTGTTCATTAGCACCTTTTAAAATCCTCTCATGGTTGTTGTTTTTTTTTTTTTAATAGCATTATTTATTGTTACCAGGGTTAATGAAGTGTGTATAGCATTTATATATTATTGTGTTATATTCTCTTAGATGGATATAAATGATTTAATCAGATTTGTTACTTAGCTATTTTCATTTGAAAAGATACCTTGGTATTATTTTAAAATGTGCATATTCATCTATAAGAAATCAACACTTTTATTTAAAAGTTGAATCTGTTTTAATCCTACATACAAAAGGTAGTCAGAAATTTGTTTTAAAATGGATTTAGGTGGAGGTAAGCACAATTTCAGTGACAAGAATATTTTATATTTTATTGTTAGGGGTTTTAAAAAATACTAGCACCAATAAAGTGTTCTCCATTACCCTTTGCTGAGTCAGCATTCAGTTGATCTGATAAAGAATCATATTAAAGATTCTTTCTAGAGCTAAGTCATTCTCTTCTAATGATAATAAGCTTTATACTTAAAGAGATTGAGTACATGCATATTCAGGCTCCAAGGATGCCATTTGGGGCAGCATTTTTTTTATATTTATAAATAACTACTTAAAAAGATTTAAATCTCAACATTTATTACCAATGCGTAGGAGTATAAAAATACCTGGTTATGGTAAAATTAAAATGCTGGTCATAATTCCATTACAATTCTCTGAACTCACATTCGTACACTTTTAAAATGATATTTGTGATGCTCCAGATTTTTCAAGTTATGTTGCTACTTTATATAGCATACATTTTTCCTCATGTGATTTTTTAATAAGAATTCCTTCAGGAAAGGACTTATGTAGTATGTAGTGTTCACCTGCATGTATATACCCATATTTCAGGGATGGATAGATTTTTTTTCCTAACTCTGCTACTTCCATAATTTCCACATCGACATTATTATATGAGTATGTTGGTTTTGGTGTGACTGTACAGTCTCTCTTCACTCTGTACTCATCAAAGTGAAGAATTTCTTCTCATTCTTAACCAGCTTTTGTAACTGCCAGCCAAATATTCTTCTGCACACATTCCAATAGGCTTAACCACATTCCTGTAGAACTGCTTTACCTAATAGAGTAACCACCAGCCATCAGTGGCTGTTAGGCTCTTAAAGTGTGGCTGTCCAAATTGAGATGTTCTGTAAGATAGACTAGAGTTTGGAGACTTAGCATGAAAAATGAATCTAAAATATTTCAAAAAATATTTTATCTATTATATGTTAGTATTCTAGATATGTTGGGTTACATAAAATACACTACTTTAAAATAATGTAATAATTATTACATAATTATTTTCACCAAATTTCTCTTATTAAATGTGATTAGAAGAGAACCTTACATATGTGGCTCACATATATTTCTAATGGATATGCTCAGGCAGCCAAATCCCTATCTTTGCATAATAGATTGTTCGTTTCCAGACGTTATCCGCTAAGATTCCTTGGAAACTACATGTAGTTTCAAGCTTGTCATGTGGCATGGCAGTGCCTGTATATGACTTGGGAATAGACTTATCTCTTCTATATGTAAACACAATAAACATCACCACAATGTCATACATAGTAACACTCAGAAAACCAGTTTAGACTATCAAATGAATGAAATCATTGCCTTTGTTCTAGAGTCTTGCATTTAACATTTGAAAAATAATTTTTATCATTATGAGAATGATAGTACTTTATGGATCTTTGGCTATGAGGTTTGTAAATGAATGCTACATATGAAATCGGTGTTAATGGGGAAAACCTAACTGTTTGGGTACAGTAAACACTAAGTTATGGTTTTATTGCTTTGACTGATGGCTCTATATATTATGCATTAATATTCAAATAAGAAACATACTTTACTGATTCTCTTGCTGCTAGAAAATATATTTAATATAATTCACATTACCATTATGACATACTGTACTTATTTCATTGCAGATTTTAAGACGTATATAAAAGATAGCAAACTCCTACTTAAACTGAGAGAGCAAAATAGGATTTGTTTTAATCACATGTAATCTAACATAGTGCTATATGTAGCATACTTTGAAACATTACTTAATATTTCTCATATAAAGCATTTTTATAAACCCTCTATATTTGAATTTTAATATTAAAAATTCTCAAATTTACATATTTTAAATGATTGACAATAAGATTATAATTGCATTTGGTGTAAATACAGTAGTTAAGCAATAAAACATTTATTTGATCATCACAAAAGTATTCTCTTGTAAAACACCAGTTTTTTCTTAATTTTTAGGAGACCAGAATACGGGCAATGGAGAATACCAAGAAAAGAGTCTTTAATTTCTCTGTCACCAACCCTGTTGCTGGACAGGCTGTAGCTCATATTTTTGCAGCTGACAATAAAGAAGATCTTCAGAAGTGGATGGAAGCCTTCTGGCAGCATTTCTTTGATTTTAGTAAGTAGATGTTTGGATGTTCTGGTAGTATATTCATATATCCTGAAAGGATACATAGAGCAATATAAATATTGAAATTATACATATAATCTTATAGTTTGTATCAAGAAATTTTTATGTTCTTAAATAATATGGTAGTATATCACCAGTACAATGATGCTTTTTTCTCTTAACCTTTCCCCAGTGCCTGACTGACTAGTATAGTAACAGTGTACCTTTGAATCTAGTATTCCTACCTTTTACTTTTTTTTAAGAAATCTATGATGTTTTAATTACTAAAATATTCAAAACTCAACTTAATGAATGCAAACGATGATTTTAAATAGTTTCTTACAAGAATGAAGTCACACTATGCACTGAAGGCATTCTGACATTTTTCTTCATGTTAAGACAATTTCATATTTTAGAAAGTGGGAACTAGATGATTTTCATTGAAGAGATACTCCTATACAAATACATTTTGTTTTCATTGGTGAATACAATTATATAGGTTTCAGGTGACACATCATCTGTATATTGCATTGTGTGCCCACCACCCGAAGTCCCATCTTCTCCCATCCCTATCTGTTTGGCTCCCTTTACCCTTTACTGCCCACCCACCCCTTTCCCGGTGACCGGCATACTGATGTCTGCGTCGGAGTTGTCTTTCCTGTTTGTTCTTTTTTTTTTTAACATTTTAAATATGATTTTCTTCCTTTATTCTTGAGAGGAGGTGAGGAGAGAGAGAAGAGCGAGAGGGGGAAAGATTGATGTGAGAGAGAAACATCGATGGGTTGCCTTCTATACACACCCTGGTTATGTGTGTGCCCTGAACCCACAACCTGGCTATGTGTGTGCCCTGACTGGAATTGAACCCTCTACTATTTCATGGGTGAGACAACGCTCAACCAACTGAGCCTCCCTCTCCACCTTGTCCAGGGTACATCATTTTTTTGCTTTCAATTTTAATCCCACGTGTGAGTGAAATCAATATGGTTCTTAACTTTTTCTGACTTACTTCACTTAGCATGATATTCTCAAGATCCATTCATGTTGATAAGAAGCCATCTGAGGAATAAAAAACTTCTCTAAGATAGTGATGATCCTAAAATATTGAAATGTTTAGTGTTAAGCCCAGATTTCAGGATCCCCAAAAGACCACCAGGGAGCCAGCCGAGTCCGATGCAAAAGCAAAAGAGTCTTTATTTGAGCTATCTCGAGCTCCCCGTCCACCACACTCGCCGACCCCGTCCACCACACTCGCCGACCAGCGGCAGGAGGCAGAGAGAGAGAGAGCTCTGTGGGGAAAGGGGTTTTATAGGGGGGTTAGAGTAAAGGGAAGAGAGAGGACCGTGGGCCCTGCCGATTGGCCAGGCGCAAGTCTGGGTCTTGTTACACAGGATGTGGTTGTGTCTATGGCTTGCACTTCCCTTGATTATCATTGGTTAGTTTAAAGAAATCCTAGGTGTGGCTAGCAGAGGCTTGGGCTTCTGGGAAGAAGCTCCTTGCTGAGCACATGGCTAATGGCTGCTGCCCAAAAATGGAAGATCCAGGGCAAGATGGAGGGTGTAGCCCTCACCCTTTCATTTAGGAGACTCATTTTCCTGTAACCTCCTGTTAACTCCAGATTTCTTATAATATCATCTTGGACATTATCCAAAGAGATTTTTTTTTTAATCGTAGATACTGTTTTTCAGTTTCAATAATACAGTTCAATGGCATGGATTATAAAACAATGCGATAGTAATGTAATAGAGTACCACTATATAAAATATGTGAGAATCTCATTGTCTCAATTTCAAGAGGAATTTTATCAGCAGGAAAATACTGAAATTGGATATTGAAAATGTAGACTATTGGTAATGGCTGTTTCTAATCAAATTAAGCCTACAGTTAAATTCAACCAGTATTTTAATCTTTAGAATGCTTTTCTGTAGAATTACAAAGTAGAGCCATTTGCAAACAATTGTAGTTACTTCCTAGAAATCATACTTAGAGACATTTTAGGACTTCTTCCAGGCTCTTTGGGGGAGCTCCATAAAAGAGTTTATATCTGCAGTCCTTAGATTAAGTTTCATAAGCCTACTCTGATCCATGGCCTGGTCAAGTACTATAGCAATGGCTAGGAAGGAGGCAAAAGGAGAACTAAATTTGATTACCTTCCACATACCATATGGCTTCATTTATTTCTCATAACATCTCAGTGATGTAGAAATTACTTCCCTCTGCTCTAAAGATGAGAAAATTGAGTCTGAAGAGGTTTCTAGTTTGCCACAGGGAATCAGAGGGAGGACTTCTTCATGGCCTTGGATTCTTTAGGACTTGTTTTTCCTTAAGTGCTATCCCTCAGCATTTAGTAGATGTTTAAATATTTGTTCCATGCTTATCAGCATGCATCACATTTCTTTCTTTTAAAACTTCAGCTATCCTAGGTGTATTGCCTAAAGAACAACAACTTCCTTTTGTTTGCTAATCACAGCTAAAATTTTAACTGCTTCCCTAAATGCTGTAATTTAGAGAATCTTTCTTACAAAACACTATGTTATTTTTAGAAAATAATTCTGGTATTTTATAATTTTTATATACATAAAAACAGGGAGAAAAGGTAAAAGAAAGTAAAAATTCCAGGATATTATATAGTTTGGATATCAACTTCTAGATGATCTAATGTTTTCATTCTCCAGATAGGGTAAAATAATTTATCATGCTAAAAATTAGAGGGATAAGAATCTCCTGGCGTTTTTGTACTCTCGAAGTAACAAAAAAGTGATGACAGCAAGGTTCTCAGGTCTGGCTATTTCTTTAGTACTTAATATTTGAGGGGTAAAATCTGCCAATCTATCTGATTTTTAAAGTATAAATTATATTACATTTGTACTTTAGAATTCATTGTGTATAGAGAAAGGAAGCAAAGATGGAAGTGTTTATACTATCCTAAAGATTGACTTGAACTTTAAAATTTTAACCTTCCTAGTGATAAGTGTAGCCTCTTGTGATTGTAGGAGAAATAATGATGTGTAGAACAAAGGAGAGAATAGATATCCAGGGCAAAATAAAGAGTAATTTAACATTTAGAGCCATTTTCAATAATTTGACTCCATTTAAGAATAGAAAATTAGAAGAGTAAGATATTAGAAATCATAAGAAAACATTAATGGAACTAGTTCTGTTTAGCCTGTAGAACACTCTTGAGTGGAGGTTGGGAGGCAAAGGGGATGGAATAGTTAATTTTAAATTCTTTTCCCATATAATTATTTTAATCATTTTTAAATTATAGTTTACATTTAGTATTATTTTGTATTAGTTTCAGGTATACAGAACAGTAGTCAGACAACCATACACTTTACAAAGTGCTTCCACAGATATTTCCAGTACCCTCCTGGTACTATACATAGCTATTATGTGTAATAGTTAATTTTTAATATTTGAAAGCTAACAAACATGTAAAAGAGGAATGCTACTTGTCTTGGATGATCAAAAAGGGTAGAGCTAGGAATGGTGGGCCAAAAATAATTTTTTTTAATATTTAATAATATGAATATTGAGTTACATAAGCAGCTTAACATAACAGATTACTTTGACTGGGAATATTATAACAATAAATATTGTGGGAAACATCTTCAATATACAGATTTTATGTGCATAAAATATGCATTTAATATTTTATACTGGGTCTTTATTTTTGTGTTAGCATATCGGCAGCATATGTAACTGCATACTAATTTATTCACTGGTAAAATGTTTCGGTTGTAAAGTCTTGACCAGTGAACATACTACCTTTTTGTACCTCAGACTTCAGTAACACATGGGATAATGTGGCTTTATATTCCAATTTTCAGCATGATTAGTATTCTGCTACCAGTTTAACCATCAAAAGCTCTCATCTATCAATATAGAGAAAATACTGCACTTTATAATTTGTGTAAGATTTGACAGAGAAATGTTTGCTAGTTTAAAGTGTTTCATTATTTTTCCATTAGATATGGCCTTTTTTCCTGCCCTCAAGAAGGAAAGCTGGCTTTTATATATTTATCTAAAAAAGGAAGTGGAGGGGAGGAATAAGTTATCAGATCTCAGATCCTACTAGATTTAAATTCTGCAGGGCAACCTTTGAAGCCTCAAACTCAAGATTTTATTCCCTTTATGAGTTGCTCTGTGAGTTATTTTGAAATTTTTATGATATTCTGTATTTAGCATTATAATAAAACATACTGAAAGGTTTTCATGTTGCTTAACTATTTAAGGTTGATGGATTTAAAATTTATGCATATATTACCATATTGCTATGACAGACTTAAAACAACAGAAATGAATATCTAATTTGACTAAACATGAAATGTCTTTAATTTTTAAGCCATGGAAAATAACTCAGATGGGTATTGAATATGGAGATTGAGAATATATTAAAAGGAAAAGAAATACAGATCATAAATCAGTCTAAAAAGGCACATGTGTATTACATTTACTTTTCTACTGATGTAAGATTTTAAGAATGGTGAACCTCAATAACTTAAACTTGTATAATACGAATATATAGACACATAGTTTCTTACACAGTTGTTATTCAACTTGCAGGTGCACAATAAATATATAAAGCTTAAGGGTTTTTATATCCACTCAGAAGAAATAAATCTGAGAATTTTATTTTAAGATGAAAATAGTAAAATACAATAAAAGCAAAATTGTTGTCCACACTTTTAAAGTTTAATTTAATTTGAAATAACTTATTCAAGAGGTGTGTGGGTTTTTTTTTAATTATTCAATAAATTAGATTCTGTTAGAATTTTGAGTGTTCTGTTTTTATAGTAATAGGCTTTTGTATACCTTTTACTTAAATGAAAATTCATTGTTTTTCTAGAGTTGCATGATTTTTTTAAAGCACAATAATCACCTTGAAGAGGTAATTGTTAAATAACCAATTTTTATTTAATTAGAATTCTCAAAGTTGAGATCATTTTTGTGAACCACTATTCCTTATTTTTTTCCTACTTCCTCCTAGAACTGTATTTCATTTGATTTTTTATCTTAAAATTGTCTTAATTACTGGACATTTTTATTTAATATTTAAAAGAAAAGAATTTGTACAAACTTTTGCCATACATAGAAATTTTAGTTATTGACCATTTAGTGAAGTAGTGCAGTATTTAATAGCCTAGAGATCTTAAGCTTAACATCTGTGCATAGAATTTTATTTGTAAAATAGGTAACTTTCATGCCTAGACTTGGACTTTAAAATTATACATAATACTGTATTTTTGTGGCTTTCTTAAGATAATGCTTTATTTTCAAAGCAAAAATGTGTTGATATCTATTAAAAATGAAATATACTACTTCACATTTATACTTTAAACTAGCCTGCCTTTTCTGTCTTTCTTAGGCCAATGGAAGCATTGTTGTGAAAAACTTATGAAAATTGAGATTATGTCACCACGGAAACCACCTTTGTTCTTGACAAAAGAGGCGACCTCAGTCTACCATGATATGAGTAAGTGGGGATTGTCTTTTCTAAGCTGCAGGCTAACAAAAACAACATTGTCCATATTCAAGCAGCTTATTCTATTGACATTAAAATGCTAAATTTTTCAGGGCACAATGAAAAAGACTATGATTATAGACTAAAGAACTCATGTTTAATAGATGAATTAATACAAAATTAATGAATACACATTTTTCGTAGTTTGAATGCTTAACAAACAAAAATTTTAAGGTTTCAAAGTGGGATGAAGGTGCACTAAAATAAATGTTAATTGAGTAGCTGATAAAAATTCTGAAAATGTAAAATTGCAGATTGTGAAATATAATGTTTAGACATTTTTATATTAAATTTGTTTTAAAGTAGTGTTGATAAATGAATATTAATAAATGGAAGCTTTTGTGTCGGGCAAAAAAAATTGGTGAAGTTTAATGCTTTGGAAAATTAAAAATTTTTAGACTCAATAATATTTCATTTTCTCATACTTTGAAGGATATTATCTTTGTAGGATTGCCTCAGTGAACAGTGCTGTGAATAAGCACAAATCAAGATTAAATTCTAGTCTTTTTTGTCCCCATGTCCCTGCACTCACATGTACCTGAAAATGTTAGATTAAAAATGATACATTTAAGTTTACACATTTATCTCTGTTTTTTTTGTTTTGTCTTGTTTTGTTTTTGTTTGTTTGTTCTTCTTCTTTATTAATCAGGGAAAATTTCACCCACTATTCTTATCACCAAAATGGTATCAGGGCTTCACTCTTTCTCTGGGTTTTTGGTCTTAGATTTTTACCCTATTAAAGAGACCTGCTGGTCCACAGGAAAGACTCCATTGTGTTTGTCCCAGTTTACATATCAGGCTTTTATAAAAATGGAAGCCACTATTACCTAGAAGTCAGAATAGATTTTAAATCCAGGAAAGTAATTGAAAAAAATCCTGATGTACTTCTATTCCTTTGTAAGCTGAGCATTACACATTTACTTAGGAATCCATGTATTTATGTATGCATATACATATACATGTGTGTACACGTATGCAAGTGTGTGTGCAGTGCATAGTGCATGATCTCCCATTTGGTTCTGTTGATACGGCTATTTTTACAAGTTAATGATTCTTTAAAACCACTTGCTGTCCTAATCTGTTTGATGGCTGTTATAGAGAGCATATTGGTTTGGAAAATAACTTACTCAGTTAGCAGTGTCTGTTTTGAATTTTTCCCATGTATTTTATTCTTAAAATTGTTACAGGCATTGATTCACCTATAAAACTTGAAAGTTTAACTGACATAATACAAAAAAAAATTGAAGAGACAAATGGAGAGTTCCTTATTGGTCAGCATGAAGAACCCTCACCACCTCCTTGGGCCGCCCTCTTTGATGGTAACCATCAAGTGGTCATCCAGAAAGAGATATTATCTCCTGCAAGCAAGCAGTTACCTGATGGAAAAAGGAAAAAGAGACGGGCTCCCCTTCCTCCTCCTGATAAAGCTCCGTTCAGCTTAAAAACACAGAGCAACACAGATCTATTGGTTAAGGAAAACGGGGGGAAAACATGTGTATCTCAGACCTCGCCTTTGGATACCAAATCGTCAACCCTAGTGCATCACGTACAGAAACCAATGGCTGCTCCTCGAAAACTCCTTCCCGCCTGGAAAAATAGTTTAACTGATGGTGAAAACGGAGACACTAGACCCAGTTTTGAAGCAAAGCCAGTGCCAACTCCAAGACAGAAATCTATCAAAGACATTTTGGACCCTAGATCCTGGTTGCAGGCACAAGTATAAAAAACCCTTAATGTATAAAACATTAACAAAATGTGTAACTGTGAGGTTTGATTCAGAAGCGCTGTAGATGGAAATTATGTAGGTAATTAAGATGGTTTAAATCAATAATGAATAAGCTATTAGGTATAAAAATGTTTTATAATGAAGAAATGCACTTCTCTTTTATTCTGATTTTGAGAATATAAGTGATTTCCCCAGCAGAATGCAAGAGGCACTCTCTAGACAATATCCTAATTGTTGGAAGGGTTAATTTATTCCTAAATTAATACCAGGCAGTGAACAAGAACTAGGCAGAAGAAAGCATTAAATTTTCTTTGGGGAGAGACTGTCTAGTAATTTAAAATGGTTAAATATGAACCATATTCTCATTATGAGAATTTTAATACTAATGGAATTTTTCAAAAGTTTTATTCAAACCACAAATTATAGAATCCACCCAAGAAAATTTCTTCTTAGCATTCTGGAATTCTCATCTAATGGTTCACTGGCTCTCATCTATTGTTTAACTCACTAGTTAACTCACTGACCTTTTAAATTCCTGGGATAAATTTTGGGATATTAAATTCTTCATCTTTAAAGGGAATTTGTAATGTGCTCCTTGATGAGCTCTGAAATCCTGGAGACATTAACTCTCATAGTGAAGCACATTTATTAGTTTAGAGAAAAGGTAGATGAAATGTTTTTTACTTCCATTTTTCTATGCATGGTGCTAATTTTCATTGTGACATAGGAATTTAGGGACGTGAGTAGCTGATTAACATCTTAAAATAAATTTAATACTTTAAAAAGCAGGTGGTCAATTAAAAAATATCAGAAAAGTGGGCCATGATAATAACTTTCAGAATTAATCCCCCTTTAAAAATTTTTAATTAGATTTCCTTCTTCTAGTAAGGTTTGATATCTGCTATTGATATTATTCATTAAAAGTCGTATTCTTACAATAAACACATCAGAATCATTTCCATAGGAGGTAATCTCCATAGCAACCAATCATAGTGACCCAAACAGAATTATGAAATCTGTTTCATAAATGAAGAATAAATAGCAAGAGATTAAGTACCTTACAGGAACAAAAAAAAAAAAAATCCATTTTTATATTAATACTTCTTGTAAACAAGAGCTGAACAGAATCTAATCAGAATTTCCAAATAAAACAGTTTCCATAAGGTGTCAGCAACAGCACTAAAAATCTCAAATCACAGTGAACCCTAAATGTCATTGTAAGAAATAAGAATTAAATTACTGCCCTAAGTATAATCCCTAGAGATAATTTTAAAGCCCATAAGATCTCTATTTGGATCAGCACTATATTATTACAAAGTAAAATGAGCACTTGACAAAAATAACATTAATTTAAATGGAGCCTTTCATTATTTTTAGATAGCAAAGTCTTTTTCATTTATATGGAATGATGTAACTGCCAGGTTACTTTTGTGTTTGCTCAGGATTCTAGTAAGAATTGGGACTCGAGGGAGCAATGATACAAAAGGTCTCTTGTGACTGGCGACATCAGCATAGACCTAGTATCTGATGAGAAGGAAGCCCTATATGCTTGTCTGGAATTTAGAGACAAGCACATGTATAAACACCTAAGAAGATAGGATTAATTTATTTTTTCTAATTAGAAGGCTCTTGTAAATTTCTGTTGTGATTGCCAGTGTAGTAAATGGCATATTAAAAATCTAAAGGATTTTATTTTAATTTTTTTTTTTTAAACCTCACTGCTGTTTTTAACAGCATTTGTGACTCATTGCCACTAAATTATTGAGCTAGAATGTGCTGTAAGGCAAAATTGTGCCTGAAACTGGTATCTAAAAAGCCTTCTTTATAACAAACCAGAGTTAAAACTTCCAAGTTATATTCTTGTCATTTCTCTTCATGCATATTATATCAAGAAGGCTTTAAGTTGTACAGGAAACAGAATTTATTCATAAAGAAATTACCTAGCAGTGGTTCCCTCAGTGGGGCGCTTTGAAACAAGGCTGAAGTCCTTCCTAGAACCATTTAGGTGAAACCTGACCAAGGCCTACCTCCCCCGCCAAAATCATTCAGGCTGTTTCTAGGGGCCCATGTTACAAAGCTGTTGAAATTGGGCTGAAGTCTTCAGCTGCACTTCCTTTGACATTGTTCTCATTAAATGTTAGTTCAGTTCTCCCCAAAGGTGTAATACAAAGTTGGATCTCTTCTCTCCCTCCTTTACTCCTCCCTCCCTTCCTCTCACAGCAAAAAACAAAAACAAAAACAGCTCTAAAAATACTGAGTTAAACACTTTGCTAAGGAGTTCATCAAAAGAAGTATTTGTGCCCTCACTGATTTGGCTCAGTGGATAGAGCATCGCCTTGCTGACTGAAGGGTCCTGGGTTCGATTCTGGTCAAGGGCACATACCTTCCTTCAGGTTCCTCCCAGGCCTGGGCCCCTGGTCAGGGTGCAACCAATCGATGTTTTTCTCTCACGTTGATATTTCTCTTTGTCTTTCTCTCTTCTACTCTCTAAAAATCAATGGAAAAAATATCCTCGGGTAAGGATTTAAAAAAAAGAAGTACTTGTTTCTTCATTTCCTAAACTGGAAGTTTATGACAGAAAAATATGCCATATAATAAAAGACATTTCAGCTTTTTATGAGATGGTTTTTCATTTTCCTTATTTGTCTTTTTAATTTGTTTCTTGGTATATGAAGGCTATAAACTTGAAACAAAGGGTTAGCTGTCACATCTTGATAAAATAATTGGAGAAACAAAATAGACACTTTATGATATGATAATTCTGATGATCTGAAGATAATATCTTAGAAAATTACATTTACATCTCAAGCTCTGGGATATAAATTACAACAGCATTAAGATAGTATTTTTAATTGCTGCAAAGTGGGAACTTTTATGCAAAGGACAACAAAGACGTTTTATTACAAACACACACCTCCTTAGGTACAGTTTTTCAAAATGTCAGGCATGCCAACCTTTAGTGGGTTTAATTACATCTTCCTCAACTGTCTGCAGTGCCCCCTGACTTCTTTTAAATAGATGTGCATATACGGCGAAAACTAAATCCATTTATTATAAATGCTTTATCTTTACCCTTTAGGATCCTACAAAATGTATTTTACCTGGTACTATATATTTTCTTTATTTTAGAGAGAGTGGAAGGAAGGGGGAGAGACAGAGAAACATTGTGAGAGAGAGCCATTGATTTGTTGCCTCCCGCAGGCGCCCTGACCAACCTGCAACCTAGATAATGTGACCTTGACCAGAATCGAACCTGGACCCTTGAGTCCAAGGGCCAACACTCTGTCCACTGAGCCAAACTGGCTAGGCTTACCTGGCACTACTTATTAAGAATGGAAGGGCCCTTATTTAGAGACATTTCATATGTGAGATATTTCTTTAGGCTTATGTTCAGCACCTTAGCTGCCTACCAAGAAGTTAATTAATTCAACACAAAATGAAATTGTAGGGCAGTTTGGATCAATTTATGTCAAATGCCATTTGACTATAACCACCTGTGTTGCCATGAGTGAGGAACAACCTTACCATATAAAGTGCTATACCATGAACAAAAAGAGAAGGGCGTTGTCAGGAGAAATGTCTGTTTCTAAGGGTCAGAATTTATCAAAACTCATTGTTTTTTAAAGAGTGAATTATTGAGCAGTCATTAAACTGATCACCATTTATATCCTAGTAGTTTTCTTCAGTGTTCTATCTTAAACTATAATGCAGATGGAGTTGACTTGCTGTACTTACATTTCAAAGACAGTTCAGTTTTTAAATGTTTACAAGTTTATGTATAACTGCTTCATTGTTAATAATAGTCGTATGAAAATGGTTTATACTGAATTGTACATAGTCTTAGTTATTAGAAAAGATGTTTGAGTTTTTAAAGGACAAGATTTTCTTTTTAATGGTAAGGTGTGTAATTTTTTGTGACATACTTGTATAATTGACATTGTATCTCTTATTTTTTAATTAAATGTGGGTCAAGCTTCTGGATTAAAAAATATTATATCACGGAATATATATATGTGTGTGTGTGTGTATATATATATATATATATATATATATATATATATATATTATTTAAAATACCAAACACTGGTAAGGAAGCAATGAAGATATTTTCTAGCTTCTTTTCATAGGTACCCGCCCTGGGCTAGACTGATAGAAGTAAATAGTTTTGTCAAGTCAGTTTAATTAAAGACATATCCAGTAGCTGGTGCTAATTATTATGAGATTAATATTTGATAGCTTTGGTTGATATAACTAACATTTAATAAAATGTTTGCATGTAATCCCTCTTACAGTGTACTCTTTTAAAAATCCATTGATGTAACCTTAGTTGTAGTGATGGAGAATTTCCCCAGGGCATAAGTCACTCTGATAAAAAATTAGGGACGTGGGATTCTCAGGTACCCTTAGCCACAAGGAGACTCCTTATTTTAATGCACTTCTTTGAGCGCTTAATTTACTCCCCTGGAGCACCTCAGGGGAGGGGGAGAGAAGTGAACAATCCGGGCTCAATTATATTACTCCAACATTTTATCTCTAAACCTGTAGTGGAACCAGAAATATTTAAAACTTAATTTTTAGAAAAAACTTCTCTTTCTCTAAGAAGAGAGGCCTGCTAATCAGTGTGCTCAGATAAGCAAAGTACCTTAAGATTTAATTAACGAGTTGAACTATTACAGAAATATTAACAAACATTTCTATTTGTCTGAATATAGGAAATATACCAATCTGGCATGCTTGATAATTAAAAAATGAGGCAAAATTACTCTAAATCTTGCTGGAAATTGTTTAAAATTGCATCCATTTGCTTTGAGAGATATGATAATCTCTTTTTATATTTTAACTAGAGGCCCGGTGCACAAAATTAGTGCAGTGGGGAAGGGGGGTGGTCCCTCTGCCTGGCCTACACCCTCTCATAATCCAGGACCCCTCAGGGGATGTCCAACTGCTGGTTTAGGCCTGATCACACAGAGCCTAGACCGGCAGGCAAACATCCCCCTCACAATCTGGGACCGCTGGCTCCTAACTGCTCGCCTGCCTGCCTGCCTCATCACCCCTAACTGCCTCTGCTTGCCTGCCTGGTTGCCCCCTAATTGCTCCCCTGTTGGCCTGGTTGCCCCCTAACCGCCTCTGCCTCAGCCCCTGCCACCATGGCTTTGTCCAGAGGATGTCTGGAAGATGCCCAGTCTAATTAGCATATTACCCTTTTATTAGTATAGATTGGATTTATTGGGGTGACATTGGTTAGCAAAAGTATGTAGGTTCCAAGTGTACAACTCTAATACATCATCTGTATAGTGTATTGCCACCCCAAGTCAAATCTGCTGTCACCATTTATTCCCCTTTTATCCTCTTCTCTTTCTCCCACCCTTTCTCTCTGGTAATCACCATACTGTTTTCTGTATCTGAGTTTGTTTTTTCTAAATTCCTTCATCTTTTCACCTAACCCCCCAAACCCCTCCCCTCTAACAGCTGTCAATCTGTTTTCTGTCTCTGTGAGTTTGTTATTTTTTTATTTTATTTTATTTATTAGACTCCACATATAAGTGAAATCATTTGGTCCTTGTCTTTTTCTAACTGGTTTATTTCATTTAGCATAATACTCTCCAGTTCCATCTATGCTATTGCAAAGGATAAGACTCCCTTCTTTTTTATAGCCAAATAGTATTCCATGGTGTAAATGCTTATGCATGCACATGCAAATATATATTTACTAGAGGCCCAATGCACAGAATTCATGCTATAATAGGCCTTCCTTCCCCCTGCTGCCTGCACTGGCTTCCCTCTGGCACCCAGAACCCAGGCTTCCCTCACAGCCCTGGCTTTGTCCAGAAGGTTGTCTGGTCTAATTAGCATATTACACTTTTATTGTTATAGATTTAAAAGAACTCATTAGTCCCTGCCCCATTTCATTTTTTTGCTTGATGTGAGCATATTGGACTTAGAATGCATACGAATTTTAGAGATAACTAAAAATGTGTCCAAATACTTAGTATCCCTGTGTTAGGCACTACTGGAGTTTATAAAATTGAAAATGATACTTTTTCTTGAGAAATTCACATTCTAATTGGTGAGACCAACCATATTCCAAAATATTGAGATAAATTACTGCTTGACCTTGCCTCCCATATACCTGACAAATATATCTGTAAAACAATATCTACCATCAGTGAACATAAGCTTATGAGTTGAGGGAAATGGATTCTAGTCCTGGTTATCCTTAACTAGCCAAGTTGCCTTGGGTAAGATACTTACTCACCTGTACAACTTCCTGATCAGTAAAACCACTAGAATGGCTGGTGTTTATCTCCAGGGTCCTGAGTTAATGCCCTTAGAGGTGGCAACCAGTGGCCGTGATGTCAACTGAGTGATCCTCTGGCTCTCTCCTAATTCAGCTAGAACAGCTCCAAATTTATCTGTTTTATGTTTTAACCCCATCAGATAGTATTATAACAATTACCATTTCACCCAGCTAAGGGTCTTCTAAATTCTTATCCCACAGAAACTGATAATAAGAAAATGTTTATTGTTTTAACCAGTAAGTTTGGGGCAATTTGTTTCCATTGCAATAGATACCTTTTAAAAGCATGGAAATATAGGGTATGCCAAGGGCTTGAAATAGTATAGCTGCATTTGATTGAGAAACTAGATTGAATAGGCAGGTGGTGTCAGATCCTGGGAGGCCTTGAATGTCAGGCTAAAATATCTGCCTTTTATTTGCTAGCTGAGAAATCTTATGGGCTTAATACATCCAGATCACATTTGACTTAGTCTCAGTGCAATAAGGACAGAGTAGTTATAATTAGTACTGGGGAGCATGTTCATCATTAAATTGTCTAGAACAAGGAAAAAATGCCACAGCTACACAGGAAGTTCATGGAGGGCAGGGGCCAATTGTTTAGTCATGTTTTGTCAACATAAAGGTGCTGAGAGGATCAAGCTTCCCTGGCTTTATTTTTTTTTTTTTTAATTTAAGTAGAGAAAAAACTTCTCACATGTATCCAGGCCACTAATGTGACACCACTGACTAGATTTTTCTTACCTGCCAGCCTTTTTGCAAGGAGAGGTGGCACATTAAATTGCTTCCACCAGGGACATCTTGGCATGACTGAGTTTATCAAATTCTCTTTCTAGTCAGCAAGAGGGAAGGAAAGGCCTAAAGGGTGTGAAGAATGAGTGACACAGAAGGGTGAACAGATTGCAGGGCGGAAACATTCAGGGGCCCAGAGCAAACCTCATTTACATGCATCCACTCCGAAGGCTTTGAATGGAGTTAGTTCATGATTCCTGCTCCACCCTGGGAAATTCAACTGTACTTTTTTTTTTTTTTCAGATTTTTTTTTTTTTTTGGTCTTGTAATTTGTGCATCCCAAAGTGTTTCTTAAACAGTCAATTATGAGAGCAAAACTGCCATAATCCCCAAATCAGTCACTCAAAGTTTCTCTGGGAAATTAGAATAGCATGCCTGGTATACTTCAACACGTTTCCTATATCACGCAGCAAAGCATTCCAAGAAATTAAATTCAAGAAAAATTTGTAGATATGATTCCACTGTAGATTGATTTCAATCCAAATCAATTACTAAAATAAAATGCTTGGAGTAGAGAACCGGGTGTTGAACTAAATGTACCAGAAGTCTTATCAACACCAGTGAAAATAATCTGTTGTTTAATTTTCTGCCGTGAACTTCCTGAGAAGCAGTCGATAACTTGTACTGTTTGGAGGGGAAAACATGCATTTAGCCAACACATTACTTAGTCCTCATCATAGGTAGGACTCTGCTAGCTTCCTGGGCACGTGAAGATAGGAAGAAGGCTCACCTCTGTTCTCAGGAAGATTAGAGATCCGTTGGATTGATTCATGGGGTTTATTTCCAGTGCCAGTGTCTGATCAGTACCCTGCATTGAAATGATAATTGTACAATACTAAGCTTTCATTTTGTTTCAGAAGCAGAACCCCATTTCCAAACAAAATCTTACGTAGGCCTTTGAATACATAAAACAGATCAAAGTGGAAGTACTCTGGAGTGGGGCGGGAATGAGGAGCACCTGGCCTCCCCTTCCTGCTTCCTCAGTCATCCACTCCCTAGTGGTCCCACAACCTTATCTCTCAGGACCTTGGGAGTTTCCCAGAACAGTTAGCAAGGCACTGGTCTAATACATTGTTTCAGTCCTGGTGAAGTACAGCTAGACATTCAGTTTGGAATGTCGTGTTTGTTTTTTTTTTTAATAATCTTTATATCCTTTTATTTAATTGATTTTTTTAGAGAGAGAGAGAGAGATAAGGGAGAGGGAGAGAGAGAAACATTGATGTGGGGGAGAGAAATGATTGATTGCCTTCCATATGCACCCCGACCAGGGAATGAACCCACCACCTGGGTATGTGTCCTGACTGGGAATTGAACCCTCAACCTTTCAATGTATGGGATGATGCTCCAACCAACTTAGCCAAGCTAGCCAGGGCTAGCTAACTCTTTTTACTTTTTGCAATTAATTGGTATTCTACAACCTTACCTTTTGACTGCTCAGTACCGGATTACTTGGTTGACAAAACTAAACAAAGCTCAGTCCAACAACAAACACATATATACACACATATACACACACATGCACTAGAAAGAGAGACCATATTTTTCAATGAGAAAAAAGAAAACACATTAATTCCAGTACATGTAGGATTTAATTTTAGATTGGTATTATTTTTTAATTATATAAGGCACTCAAACCTTCAGTCTGGAGTCTCCCAAAGGCTTAATTCCCCAGTAATTAGCCCTTGACTGATCCCTGGGACCATGACTCAAAGAACATGTCTCCTTACACCACACATCTCCTCACAGGCTAATCGCCACACCTCCAATTGTGCCAACACCCATTCCAGTTAAACAGAAAGCATGAAAAGACATTCATTGTGCTCTGTCTGCCCCATTGTTGCAAATTCTCCATGTTTTCCCCCTTCAAATCGAGAGGCGTCTCCCTCATCATCCTGTTTCAAGTAAATTGCGCACTTACTGGTCCTTCTTTAGCAAAACTTGACAGAGATACAGAGAGAGGAGCTTTTTTGGAAATTCACAATATCTGAATGCATTAAGTAGAAACTTTAGCTGAATTATAAAACATCTTCCTAATGTAAAAGTAGAAAATAAGTGCTTATATGTTAAGAATAGATGAAAGCGATCCCCTAAGGCAGGGGAGTGCTTGGAGTAGAGAAAGGCAAACCTGTGATGTCCCAGCCCCCTCCCGTAGTCACATCTTTCAGTCTTCGTCCATCTCTGCAATCACACCTCTGTGGGTTCCATTCCCAGGGGTGTCACCCTCACTAACTCTGCTGAGTCTCAGACCCTGTAAAATGGTAATAATAGTACCTTCTTAAGAGGGTCATTGCAAGGATTTAATAAGAGACTAGACATAAAGCTATCAGTAAAGTTCGAAGAAAACAGTGTGTCCATAAGTGTTAGCTACTAAAGAAGACCATTATTGTCACCAACCCCTGAGATTGTTTTAAGCACAAGAAACATCTTTAGGAGACAACCCAAGTTAGGTGTCTGCAAGTTGAACTGGTGGTCACGTGTAACTGTACCATGAATTCGGTTGGTAGATTTACTTGGATACTTCCTAAAGGGACCAAATTAAGAACTCCTCCTTTGATGTCTCACCACAAACACAGACAATGTCTTCGTCAGAGGCATTTTTTCATTCACCTCCGGAGAAGCTAATGCAATTATATACTCATTACCTTGGGCTTCAGTGCCTATGTGCCAGTCAACTCAGAGGCTGCCAATCAAAGAGGTCTTATTTATGATAAATTATAGATGAGAGGAGTGGCAAGTTATCATAAGATGAAACAAGAGTTGTCTGAAGCTGGCTCTGAAATCAGAAATGTGGGTGGCAAATTAATTAGAGCAGGAAGGCAAAAGCAATGGGAAAGGTTTTAGCAAGATTTCCAGGGAGTTGGGAATGGTGATGGTGGAGGTGTAGGGGGTGGAGGCCGGACTGATTATTGACCAATTAGTAGTTTACCTATTAAATTTGACAGACATATGACCAGTGAAGTTTTCTAATGAGTTTTAGTCAAGACAAATATCTGATAAAAGCTATATTTTTATTCTCTCTTCAGTAGTGAACAAGGTCTGTTTGTTTTCTCTACTCATCTCTGGCTTGAGATCATTGTTAAGTAATTTTAAAATATAAATAGAAGGAATATTAGCATCATGGGTGTATTTGGTTGCCAAGAAATCTTTCTTTAAAGAAAATCTAACTTCACAATTGCTGTATTTACTTTATGGTCCTTCGGCGAGGAAGGAACCTCAAAGGCATTCTATTCCCACCTCCTTCCAGAGGCCAAAGCCACTTCCCCAATTCATGAGAGCCATGAATGTCCAGCTTCTGTTGGATATAATTTTTGCTTGGGTGTTTTTTTTCTATTTTTAGGTTGTTTGTTTTTAGAACATTCCGTCTGATTTCTTATAACTTCAAGTTCTCAGAAAGGTCTTCTTAATACTGAGGCAGCTCATCTTTCCTGAAACTTGCAACTTTTTCCACTGCCTGCCTGCCCTTTGTGATTCTGATTGGTGGTGACTTTGTAGTTTTCTCCCCAACCTTTGGGCAACTAAAGGTGAATTTTTTCAAAATAATAGCAATCAACTACATGATCTCCTGGGATGGATATTGTCAGTGACCTCCAAATTCTTCTTCTGAAGAACAGTTGTGCAAAATTTAAAATACAATGTGGCATTTGTCTGGCAGAATATAAGCTTCATGAGGGAAAAGACATGTGTTTTCTCTTCATATTCTTAGCACCTAATACTGTACCCAACACATAATAATGGCCTTAGAAGAGTACTTAGGAGGCATTGAATAAATGTTTTGGAGTGCTGTCATGTATTATTTCCACTCAGATTTACCAAGAACTGTCTTTCAAAGATGTCTGCTATTTAGACAGTCACTTCATTGTTCATTAGTACATGACTTTGGTAAGCATATCTCCTGTGAAGAGAAATATTATAACAAACTATTATGGCATTTAACACTGTTATTTCAGTTACTCAACTAATCCACCCACTGATAGAGTGAACTTTGAATTAAATGCTTTGAAGAATAAAGTCAAGTAAATCTTGATAAAAATCAAAGGCTAGGGAAAGCTTGTTTGACAGAAGGCATGAAAAAAATGCTCAAATGAATATTGTTGAGGGAGAAACTCTCATTCTACTGCAGACCAGTGAAGAGTAATAGTTCAAGAGTATCAAAATTCCTCTGTGATCAAAAGGCAGAGACAGCTTTTTACTATCTTTTGATATTCCAGGACTCATAATATCCGGCCTACATGAGCATCTGTCTTTGTGGTAGCTCAAAGTATTTGAACACCTTATCTCATCCAACCTCAAGTTTCCTGTGAGGTAGGTAAGCGTTGAGAGCTCTTGGTACTGTTTTCAAGATGAGGCAAGTGAATTAGAGAGGCTGTTTACACACTCCAAATTTCACAGAAGCCTTAGGAGGAAGTGAGGGTAAGAATGAACGTTAATTCCCAGTTGTAGAAATCAGTGTCAGAGCTTAAAAGAATATTATCAATACCCTGGTCCAATGTGGGTTTTCCTCATAAGACTTATTTGTGGTGATTTGATTCATTTCCCCAACCACACAAATTTTTTGTAATATTTTTAGTAATGAAAGTAATACAGGCCTATTACCATGTCCCTGTATATCCTAGCTCTGTCCACTGAGAAGGCCTGAATATAATGACATGCCAGTAGCAACAAGTGTATCTAGTGCTCAGACCTTGAGTCTCAATACTGCTTTCCACTAAAAGGAACCAAAACTCCTTGTAGAGATGGCTGTTCTATTTCTGGGATAGAGACAGCACAAGATGAGTCTGGAACATCTTGTTATACCGGAAAAGTAAAGAAGTATTTTCAAATAGCCAACGCTGGAACAACTTGAGCAACAAAATGAAATAGTGTTGGATTATAACACAAAGTATAAAATACCTATTCATGAAGCCATAAAAATGATTGAATAAATAAATAACAGGGAAGAAGAATTCCCATATATCTTTTTATATATGATACTAGAGGCCCGATGCACGAAATTCGTGCAAAGGGCTTGGCCCCCCGCCGCCACGGCTTCGTCAGGAAGGTTGTCTGATCTAATTAGCATATTATGCTTTTATTATTATAGATATATATCACATATAAAAAGATATATCGAATATATATATATATATATATATATATATATATATATATATATCAACTCCCCTTTCCTTAAACTAGGGCTACACATAGTGAATGCCTTCCAAAGGGTACAGTATGAAAGGAGGGAAAAAAGAATAACATGACCATGGTGAGACCTGACAAGCCCGACCTCAGCCGGTTAGCTATTAGTTGGTCCCTGTGTGCCTTTGACACACCTCAACCACTGAGTTTTTTTTTGAGGAGTTTCTTACTTTCTGGGACCACAAAATTCTCCAGGCTCATCTATGTATTTTCTGCCCAAATCCTAGAATCAGCCATTTCTCCACAAAGCTCTGGTTCCCTTTACTGGAGAATGGTGTTAGAAACCAAGATCACTATGGGCACTGTTACTGAGGCAGCCTTGCTTCCAGCTCTCTCTGCTGACAGAACCAGAAGAGATGTGCATATACTTACACATATATGTTTTCATATCCATCCATATTTCTGTTTGTAAGCATGTATTTATATTAAGCTAAACATGAGTTTAAACTAATTTCCCAACTTTAAACCATGACTACATACATCAGTCTAGCCACCTCCCCTTGATTATCTTGAATAGTAAAAAACCCAATTCCCATCACCACCATGCACTGACTTAATTGTTCAGTTCCATTGTACATGTATAGTGGTGACACTCTTTTTAATTTTAGTCACTTAAATGGATAAGTAGTAGTCTCTTATTGAGGTTTCAGTTTCCACTTTCCTAATAATGAAAGCTGTTGAATATTTTATTATGTGCTTACTTGCCATCAGTATACCTTCTTTGGTCATGTGTCTGTTCAAATCTTTTGCTCCTTTAAAAATTGGATTGTTTGTTTTCTTATTATGTTTTGAAAGTTCTTTTTATATTGTGGGTACAAGTTCTTCATCAGATATATAGATTGAAAGAATTTTCTCTCAGTCTGTGGTTTGTCTATTCATTCTCTGAACAGTGATTTTAATGTTGATGCAGTTGAATTATCAATTTTTTTTAACTTCATGGATCATATTTTTGGTGCCATATCTAAGTCTTTGCCTAATTCAGAGTCACTGAATTTTCTTCTATGTTCTGTTCTAAAAGTTTTAGTTTTTAGGTTTTACATTTGGTCTGTGATCCATTTTATACTTTATGTTTGTATATGGTGTGATCCATCAATCAAAATTTATTTTTTCTATATGAATGTCCAATTATTTCAGCAGCATTCATTGAAATACTACTCTCTCTTCACTGAATTGCCTTTGTACATTGTAGAGAATCAGTAAGTCAGTTTGTATATTTTGTCCCATTGATCTATTTTTCTGTCTTTACACCAATGCCACACTGTCATGATTACCAGCTTTATAAGTCTTGAACACAAGTTTTTAGTCCTACTTTATTCCTTTTCAAACTTGTTTTGGCTATTTGAGAGCCTTTGTATTTCTATATTAATTTTAGAATCAACTTGTCAATTTCTATAAAATTCCCATTGGTATTCTGAGTGGGATTACATTTTATCTATAGATTAATTTGGGGCTTCAAAGAATGAGTTGGAAGTATTTCATCCTCTTAAGCTTTCTGGAAGAACTTGCATAAAATTTGTATTATATCTTCCTTAATTCTCTTGTAAATTGACCAATAAAGCCATCTGGGCCTGGGTTTTTCTTTTTTAACAGTTTCTCTGAAATACTTATTTATGTATTTATTTATTTATTTGTTGTATTTTTTTAAATATTTATTCCCCCCTTTAACCCCCTCCATCCCGCACTCACCCCCACCCCAGGCCTACAGCACTATTATCTGTCTCCATGGGTTATGCATATATGCATATAAGTTCTTTGCTGAATCTCTTCCCAACCCCCTTCCCCCTTCCCTCTGTGATTCCTCAGTCTATTGATCCAGAGACATGGAAGCATGGAAACATTTATTTCCTTTAATATATATAGGTCTATTCAGGTGCTCTATTTCCTCTTGAGAGAGTTTTCCTGGTTCGTATCTTTCAAAGAATTTATAATTTCACCTAGGTTTTAAATTTTTGACAAAATATTGTTTGTAATATTCCTTTATTATATTTTTTAATGTCTGTCGACTCTGTGGTGGTATCACCTCTCTCATTCCTGATATTGATCATTTGTTTCTTCCTTAGTTTTTCCTATCAGTCTGGCTCGATATTTATTAATTTTATTGATCTCAAAAAATTAGCTTTTATTTTAGTGATTTTCTTTATTGCTTCTTTGTTTTCAAGATCATTGATTTCCACTAAATTCACTATTATTTTCCTTCTGCTTACTTTGGATTTATTTGCTCTACATTCTAGTTTCTTAAGGGGGAAACTGACATCATCATTTTGAGACTGCTCTTCTTTCCTATGACAGGCTTGTAGTGCACGAATTCCCCTTTAAGTGTGGTGTCAAGCAGCTATTCACCAATTTTGATTTGCTGTTTTCATTTCATTCTGCTCAAACTACTTTTAAATTTCCATTTTTATTCCTTCTTGGATCATAGTTATATAGGAGACTGTTACTTAATCTCTAAATATTTGGAGATTTTTTCTATAAATCTTTCTGGTATTGATTTCTAATTCAATATCACTGTGTCAGAGCACATACTTTGTATGGCTTGAATTCTTTTAAATGTGTTGAGATTTGTTTTATGGCTCAGAACATCTCTCTTGAAAAGTGTTCCACATGTGTTCACTTGAAAAGAATGTCTATTCTGCTGTGGTTGAGTGGATTGTTCTATAAATGTCAGTTAAGGTCAGTTGGTTAGTTGTGCTGTTGAAGTCTTCTGTATATGTATCAATTTTTAATCTACATGTTTAATCAGTTTTTGAGAGGGAGATATTGAAATCCCTAATGTTATTGTGGATTTATTTATTTTTCCTTGCAGTTTTATCAGTGTTTACTCATGTGTTTTGAAAATCTGTTATTAGTTTCATAAAAGTAGAATGTTCATGTCTTTCTGATGAACCGATCCCTTTATCTTTGTGAAATGACCTTCTTACTGCCTGTCACTATCTTTGCTCTGAAATCAGCTTCATCTGATATTAATATAGTCACTGTAGCTTTCTTTTTATTAATGTTAGCTTGGTACATCTCTTTTCAGCCTTTTACATCATTTTACATTAACCCTATTTGGTCTTTATATTTAAAGCAAGTTTCTTGTACGCATTATATAATTAAGGTCTTGCTTTTTAATCTAACCTGACAATCTCTGCTTTTTAATTGTGCTGTTTATTCAGATTATATACATTTAATGTGTTTATCAATATGATGAAGTTTAAGACTATTGTCTTGCTATTTGTTTTCTATTTATCCCATTATCAGTTTATTGTCCCCTCTTCCTTTTTTTGCCTTATTTTAGATTAACTGAGTATTCTTATTACATTTTATTACCTTTGTTGGCTTATTAGCGATAACTCTTGTTGTTTTAATGGTTCTTTTAGAGTGTATAGTAAATACTATCTTGTTAGATAAGCAATGGGGTTTCTCTGCTATCTCACTTCTGCCTACCTCTTAAAATTTTTATACAAATAACACTTTTTAATATCTACCATGTGCCAGGTACTGTTCAGCACTTTAAATACATTAGCTCAGGTACTACAACAAAAACACTGGGGCATGGACTATTGCTTCCATTTTACACATGAGAAAACAGGCCCAAGAGGTTCAGCGACACCTGCTTAAGGTTACACAGCCAGAAAATTGTCGAGCCGGGGTTAAATCACTTTTCCTTTAGCCCCGAATCTCTGAGTCTTAGTAAATTCACAGTGGTGATCTCAAATCAATACTGCACGTGGTAACTGCCTCCTTTGAAATTTAGTTTTGTGTTATAATTTTTATTGCTATTATTTTAACTCACCAACCCTTTGTGGTAGCTTAAGTAGTAAGACTTTCCTTGCATGTTTAATGTTATGTGATTTGGAAAATTGCATACCACATGGCTCTGCACGTGGCCCTCTCAGTTCCTGCAAAGTAACCCATCCAACAGAAACCACAGCACTCATTGTTTTGAATATTCTTCCACTGGATATTCTTTACTAACTTCGCCAGTCTGAGTTTTAAAATTCTCCCCAGGACTGATTACTGAAAAGTTGTACTTTTATCATTTTTAAAATGTGATGTTTTTGCTATGGAATATGGATATACACTTTTTGTTGTTGTTACCAAGAGGTAATTATACCAAAAGAATAAAATTTGCTTGCTCAGTGATTTTGGCTATTATGAATGCATGCTTAGCCAGTGGGTGTATAACAGTGGTTATCTAAGTGTGGTCCACAGATCCCTGGCAGTGGTGGTGGGGAAGGGGGGTATGATATCTCTGAGGCCCTTTCAGCAATATGATGCAGTAAAACTGTTTTCACAATAACACTAAAAAGGTAATTTGCCTTCACTATGTTGACATTTTCACTTATGGTACAAAAGGAATAATAGATATAACTGCTGTCATCTTAGCAGAAACATGAGGCTACACTAGTAGTCACTATAGTATTCTTAACTGTCATGTAGAAGGAAAACACGTTTTGTTTAATGTCCTGATGGGTCAGTTAAAAATTATTAATTTTACTAAATATTGACCCTTGATTACATGTGTTTTGAATATTCTGTCTGATGAAATAAGAAGTATGTATAAAGCACTTTGGGTGGTGGACACACGGTGCAATATACAGATCTTGTAACCCACACCTGAAACCTATATTATCATGTTGACTAATGTCACCCCAATAAATTTAATAAATAAATAAATAAGTACAATAGTAAAAAAAAAAAAAAGCACTGCGTATCAAAGTAGGATGGTTGTCTGCAGGAAAAGCACTTGCTGTTGCTTGAGTTGTGAGCTCAACTAGCCTCTGGGTTTGTTTTTATGGTTGTGTTTTATTTAAACATTTTTACTTAAAAGAACAACTGGTTACTTAGACAAATGATGGTTATTTGTACTTAGTTATTTGGCAGACGCTTTCTCAAGAATGAATGAAGTCAGCCTGTCATTACAAGTCATGTAGTTGACAGTATTTGTTGCCAACGCTAAAATTTAAGCTTTCAAGTAAAAATTAGATTTTGGAAAACACCATAAACATGACAGCTTCCCAATACTTAGTAACTTTTCTGATGAGGTTGGTAGTGATATTAGAAGATGTGACTTTATGTACATTGTATAGTGAAATGCATCGATGTTTAGACAATGGGCATAACTCAGTCCACCAACATTTTCCAAATGACCATTGCAGGATCACATGGGTGAAAGTACGCAGTAAGCCAATGAATACCTTTGTAACAGAGAAAAAAATGTTCCTTGCTCTGATTTCAGATTCTAGACTGCAGCTATCTCTTGTCAGGTTTTGGTATATTATCAAAAAATATCTACGAATATATGAAAAGGCAACTAAAATATTCCTCCATTTCCCAATTCCATATCTGTGTGAGGCCAGCTTCACTTATACTTCAGCCAAAATAACGTAACAGTTTAAATGCAAAAGCAGAGATGAGAATTAGGCTGTTTGTTATCAAGCCAGAGAGACATTACAGAGATTTCCAAAAATGTAAAATAATGCTACTTTTCTCGCTGATTTCTTTTTATTTTGGAAAATATAGTTATTTTTAATAAAAATGTTATCAATGTTAACATATAATGGGTTTGTTATTTAATGAATGAAACATTAAATATTTTAAATTTTCTCAGTTTTAATTTCTAACACGGTAAATGTTAATCGCTACAATGCACATAAACACTCTTGGAGGTTCTCAAAAATTTTTAAGACTACAATGTGACTTTGAGGCCAAAAAGTCTGAGAAATGTGGGTGTAGATCTTCCAGCTCACAATGAACCCACCTCTCTAGTAAGTACCCCTTCCTCTAGCCATGGCTTTGAATATGTGCCTCGGCTATATCTGTCCCCTCCTCCCCATCAGTGCACTAGATACACTGATGGGGGGGTTGGAGGTGAAGAGATGGAGTGGATACCTGACTTCAGCAGGCCTGTCTAATTCTCCTCTTACAACTCAAGTGAGACCAGAAGAGGATCTGTGTTTCTCCAATGCCTGGTCCCATAGACATGATGTCCGTTACCCTGTAGGGCCCACTTTCCACCTGATGGAGGGAATAAGAGCTGATACCGGTTTGCAGACTGGGAAGAGGATGAAGCAGATATACAAAGTGAAGTAGAGGTGAGACAGAGAAAACAAATTCCCAGGGTTTCCCACACACCTTCAATTCTCAGATCCAGTTTATGCCTAAGCACAGACTGGTGTCCTATGAAAGAGCCCAGTATCATAGTAATAAATAATATCTTTTTCCTTAGCCAGCTTGAGTGGGTGTTTCTAATTTGAAACCACATGAATCATTTATAGCTAATAAAGTAGGACACATGTGATCCGTTATTAAACTGTAAAGTTTCTAATGTACCGTACATTTTAGGGTATGATTAGACTAGAAATACAAAGCCAAAGTTTCCTGGAAATGCAAAGATAGTATTTCTATATTGAAGTTAAAAAGAGAAATTACCATAGGCTACCCATGGATTAATTACTATCTTCAGAGAATTAGAACTCTATCAAACATTCTTACCACAAAATTATGCTGAACAAAACTTAATCTTTCTGTGACTATTCAAAAAATTTAGACTCTTTTAATGCTCCAGGGACATTACCGTTTTATAAATTGCGCAAAAAATTCTCATTATTTCAGCTTTCTGGTAGTTTGGATTCAGAATAAATGGGAATTTACTGTAATACTTTAAATTAGTAAGTCCTGGGGAGCTCAAAGTACTTCAAAAATACATGAATTATATCACTTATCTTTCTCAACCGTGGAATGAAATTTACAACTGGAAACAGCCATGGGTGGATTCAAGACACAAAGTCCTATTTCTCAACATTCTAATGAATAATCCTTCCATTTGGCTATTCTGAACTGATACTGGCTTCCTTTTTGACTTCAAAATATGACTTTTTTTCCAGCTAACGATCAAATAGGACTAAGGCCAGCAGGAAAAAAAAATTGGGGCTATAACTTTATTTTATTATTAACTACATAGTGATTTGATTATAGGTTTCAGCTCATAAATTTTCAGATGAACCTGGATACTACAGTTTACTTTCTCAAAAGAGAAAAACTCATAGTGGTAAAAAAAAATAAAAATCAAATGCATTTACATACACGTCTGGCTTTCATCAGAACTAAAAATATGCTTTAAAATGTACAGGAAAGAAATAAAATATTTAATTTAAACATTTCAGCCTCAGCCTCAGTATATTGTAGTTTGATTTTCTATTTCTGGACTATTTGTGACCATGTGTGATATATTTAGAATAAAAAAATTCTCTTTAAAAAAAAAGAAAGAAAGAAGCCCTCTTATCCCTCAAGCTTCTTTCTGAACCTCTCTCTCCCTTAAAATGTAATTAGCTTCTTTCTGCTGCTAAAAAATTTAATGTTCTCTGAAGGCAAAGCTGATTTCTGCATCACCTGCTGTTTGGGAGTGTCTGTACCTCTCCTCCTGCCAGTTTGCATGGATAATCAAAAGTGACCCGTAAGGAGAAATCTTCCATTTAGGAGACATCAATTTGTACAAAGTCTAAAAGATTAATATGGAACATGTGGTACATTCAATCAGAAAATGGCTTTAAATATTAATACTAGATAAATACACTCTTGCTGCTATCTTAGATAATTTATGTCATACACTTCTAGAAGGAAGTAAATCACTTTTTTCTTTTATGCGGTTGCTCAGTAACATACAGCAACATGTAAAACAAGGCACCATTTTTCTACTCAGATCTGACAAGGGGAAGTGAAAAATTTGGGTCTAATTTCAACCTCATTTCCTTACAGCCTAGATCTGTGCCACATACTTGATCCTAACTGGTGCTTTCCAAATTAAATGTATATTTTTCAAACCAATATCTTAAGTGGTAATGTTCCAACAGTCCAAATGTCGATTACCAAAACAAACATTTGTTTCTCTAGCAAGTGTTTTCACACAAAAGCATTTGATTCACATACTGCAGCAAACAAACATTTGCTTTAGGCAGTTGCGGCAGCCAAAAGTTCTTGCAGAAACATCTCCCAGGCTGGCTGGCACCCCTCCCTGATGCAGGGCTTGCTGAGGTCCGAGGACGCTTGTGAAACCAGTTGCTGACCAAGAGAATCCTTGGCAAGACGCTGGGGCCATGCGGAGGCCCAAGCCTTTTCCAAACACATCTTTTGAGAAAATGTGCTTCTAATTATGATGCTTCCATTAGAAAATGTCTTCATGTCTTCACAAAGTTTCATTTGCTAATATAAATTCAGCCTTTGATGTAATCACAAAACCAAATTCTTATGAAAGTTCACAAAGGCACTTTTCGCATAAAAACATTCCTACGGTTCAGGAATCATTATTTATGCAATCGCCCATGAGAGTTCATTACATAAATAGTTCTACTGCTACATTAAAGTCAATTTTCTCTGTGAACAAGATGTGGATTTCATGCGTAAATATGTGTTTCTCATGTGCATGTCTGCTTCGCTGTCAAGATGCAGCTTCCACATAAAAATCCTCTTGTTTTCCATATTACTGACATGCTTTTGGAATGAATCAATATTTCTGAGGAAGTCATTTACTTAAATATATGTTCTTTAAAGCGTGGGGAAATTGATTCTTAACTTCTGCTCCAAAGACAGAGTTTCCTAGCAACGAGTCAAGATTGATTCTTCGGCCAGTTCTAAAATCTAAACTGAGAATAGTGACTAGCCTGCTTAAAAGCAAACTAAAAGGAATTCTTCTTAGATAAATGAGTGAGTGAATGCATGAATAAGAAAATACACACATATATACACACACAGTGTTGCTTAGAATGCATTTCATAGAACACATGACTATTTAAATTTTATTTTATTTCCACCCATGCCCCCAGCCACTTTCCTTTGGCACCCATCTGCTTGTTCTCTGTATCTATAGGTCTGTTTCTGTTTTGCTTGTTTTTTCATATTCTACATATAAGTGAAATCATATGGTATTTGTCTTTGACTTATTTCACTTAGCATAAGACCCTGTAGGTCAATTCATGTTGTCTCAAATGGCAAGATTTTATTTTTTATTGCTGAGTAATATTCATATATATTATATCATATATACTGTGTATGCCTATTTGCCACAGTTTCTTTACCCATTCATCTATTGATGGACATGTAGGTTGCTTCTATATTTTAGCTATTGTAAATATTGCTGCAATGAACATAGGCATGCATATATCTTTTCAAATTAGTGTTTTTGTTTTCTTCAGATAGATACCCGGAAGTGGACTTGCTGTGTTGTATGGCAGCTCTATTTTTAATTTTTTGAGGAATCTCCATACAGTTTTTACTGATTTACAATACCACCCACAATGCACAAGGGTTCCCTTTCTCTACATCCTCCCTAGCACTTGTTATTGGTTGACTTTGTGATGATAGCTATTCTGACAGATGTGAGGTGGTATCACGGTGGTTTTGGTTTGCCTTTCCCTGAGGATTAGTGACATGGAGCATCTGCTTTCTATGTCTGTTGGCCATATGTATGTTCTCTTTGGAGGAATGTCTATGCAGGTCCTCTGCCCATTTTTTAATTGCATTATTTATTTTTTTGGTGTTATGCTATATGAGTTCCTTATGTGTTTTGGATATTAACCTCTCATCAGATGTATCATTTGCAAATATTTTCTCCCATTCGGCAGGCTGTCTTTTTGTTTTCTTGATGGTTTCCTCCACTGTGCAAAAACTTT
The DNA here is from genome assembly GCF_964212035.1 of Myotis nattereri. Taxonomy (NCBI): domain Eukaryota; kingdom Metazoa; phylum Chordata; class Mammalia; order Chiroptera; family Vespertilionidae; genus Myotis; species Myotis nattereri. The sequence continues at coordinate 25,715,831 of NC_138088.1, forward strand.
TTAGTTTGGCGTAGTCCCATTTGTTTGTTTTTGCTTTTGTTGCCCTTGCCCAAGGAGACATGTCCAAAAAGATATTTGTGAGACTGATGTCAAAAAGTTACTGCCTATGTTTTCTTCTAGAAATTTCATGGTTCCAGGTCTTACATTTAAGTCTTTAATCTATTTTTTAGTTTATTTTTGTGTATAGTGTAAGAAGTGGTCCAATTTCATGTCTTTACATGTATCTGGAATACATTTGGACCTCTAGCTAATCAGCTGCATGAAGAGTTTGCTGACCACTTTCCATGGGTGTGATTCTATTTTGACACTGATGGATGGGCAAAATGATGCAGAGAACAGATAAGCAACCATAATCATTATAGTAAAAATTGATTTAGCATGTATTATGGGTGGGTGCATACAGGTGAAATAACTTGAAATATAGGTAAAAATAGCAGATGTAGGTACAACCCAGGTCTGATATTAAAACCCTATAAACTATACTGCCTTTACATGGGAAGCTCAAAGTATTTCTTGTATTCAAGAGACTTTCAACCTTATTGTAAAGAAAACACACCCCCCAAGATTGGACAGTCACCTGAAAGAGTAGATGTTTAAGGGTCAATACTAGTAAAGTAACAAAAGCTTGAATTTATTGAGCCCTTACTTGCTGGGGTGCTGTGCGAAGAACCTGTCTTCATAAGGAGATGGGACTTGGGCTTAGCCTTGAAACAGGTGAGGAGAGATGGAAGCAAGGAGGAAGGGTCCTTCAAGAAAATGAAAAGGCCTGAGGAAAGGCATAGGGGGAGGGGATGCTATTTGGGACCTGTCAGGCTTGGGGTGAAATGTTGATGTGGGGAAATAACACTGAGTGGGTATGTGGGCCCATATTATGCAGGGCCTTGCAAACCAGGCTGAGATGCAGAAACTTGATCCAGGAGGGAAGTTTGGTCTCATTCTATGTCCTTGGTCATTGGAGACATGATAATTGCTCCTTACAATTACTAGAACAAAGGGAATGTGCATTTTCTACTGAAAGAGCTGCTACCAATGTTCTCCCCAAAGGCTTGCCATTTACACCAAAATGCCAACAGGATCTTAGAATTTTCCAGCTGCCATATTTTCAAATATCTTAATATTTGCTAATATTTTTCCTTATGATGATATCCCATATTTGTAAATTTTGCATATGTTTGGCTTCTGATATGATTATGCACCTATTTCTTATGCTTACTGGCCATTTGCATTTGTTTTTCAGTGAATTCATGTTTGTATTTCTTATCCTAATGTATTGTTTGGGTTTGTTTGTTGATTTATAGAAGCTTTTTATATATTATGGTTTCTGTGTCTTTGTTTATTATATATTTGCAATATTTTCTCAGAGTATTGTTTTTTCTTCCTACTTATAGTATATTTTTCCATGTAGAAGTTTTTACTGTATATGTAGCTAAAGATACAAATCTTTTAAAAAAATATATAAATACTGGGTTTCATATGCCTGGAAGGAAATGCCAACATTATAAAAATATTCCAGTATCTTCTCCTAAAACTTAAAACTTTTGATACATTTACATTCCTAAACATTTGATCCATCTGGAATATAATTTGGTATAGGTGTGAAATAGAAATTTATTTTCATTTTTGCTACTGATTTGAAATGCCTAATTATCATATGTTAATTTTCTATCTATGGGTCTGATTTTGATCTCTATTCTATGTCCTTACTCTATGATGAAGTGACACCATATTGGTTTAATTATTATCATTTTATTAAAATGTCCTGATATAGCATAGATAAGAGCACAGACTCTGCAACCAGGCGACGCTCTACCACTTACTAGCACTGAGACAAGTTGCTAAATCTCTATTCCTCAGATTTTCCCCATCTTTATAATGAGGATCATTATTAGAGTGATTGTGAAGATTTCATGAATTTCTGAACATCAAGTACTTAAAGCAATGCCTAGCACAGAGTGAGAATTTATAAAGGTGCTGGCTGATATTATTTGTCATAATTTTTTTCCAAATTTTTTTGCTCTCCTATACCTCTTCTGGATGATTTTTAGAATCAGTCCCTTCCAGGGTTTATGAATAGATTATCAAAAGACAATTCTTTTCCTGTGAAGAATTCTGCTGCCAGCTCTAAAGCTCATTCATTTTCCCACCTGGCACATAGTAAACAATAAGTGGTAGTCGTTATTACAATCATATCTATTATTTTTGAAGAAACAGCAATGGTACGCAGTTAATACATTCTCCTCAGATATATTATTTTCCTCAACTGGTAATGGGATCTTGTTGAGAAGGGGAAGAGAGAAAGCTGAAGGTTGAGTGGTTTGGGGGTACAGAAGGAGCAACTTACCTTAAATTCCTTAGGAGAGTTTTGTAAGTCAGTCTCTCCTGCCCCTCAGAGCATTGTCCTGTGGCCCTTGATTTTATTAAAGAGCTTATGTGGGGCCCAGCTGGCGTAGCTCAGTGGTTGAGTGTTGACCTATGAACCTGGAGGTCACAGTTTGATTCCCGATCATTGCACATACTGAGGTTGCAGTACTGATACACAGTAGGGGGTGTGCAGGAGGCAGCTGATCAATGATTCTCTCTCATCATTGATCTTTCCATCTCTCTCTCCCTCTCCCTTCCTCTCTGAAATCAATAAAAATTTATTTTTAAAAAAGACCTTATGTGGGAATTAGACAAAGCTACCCTGATCTATTTCAGCCCTTTCCTCCCTGGCAGGTCTGTTGGTTCCTCAGAGACCTGGGGAGATAATGCTCCCAGAAACTGCGCTTGGTTATTGACACGGGCTTTCGCATAGAGATCATCAGTTGTTTAACTAAAGCAGGAATCACAGACTGAAATGCCAACAGGTGCCAGCAGGCAACACAAATCAGTAGTAGTCAAAACTTTTTGCTCATAAACCTCCTAAAATTTTTTTTTGGAAACCCATGTACCCTTTCTCAGATTTTAGATAAACACCTAAAATTTTTAATCATAAGCTCAATAATTATTTTAAATGATTTTTTAGTGTGTACTGTAAATAGTGACAATTTTAAAATAAAAAATTATCACTCCTATAGATTTTAAGCCCTATAGCAATTTGATGAACACCATCAACCATAAAAAAATACACAAACAAGTTTTTATTTGGCAAACAGAAAGTTTATTTTCTTTCCTTGGACTCAAGTTTTATTTTCTCTTCCCCCTCAAAATTTTATTCTTCAAATATAATGTTTGATTTAGAGTATTTTATTTATCACACTTTCATTCTTCTTTATAACATAAATAAAAATACAAATTGAAAAGTTTATTTCCTGTGACCATAAGGCCATAGGTATTAACATTTTTCTTCTTTTGTAAATATTGATTAAAACAACCTCAATATACTTGTAAATTTTTTATGAATAATAATTAACCACAAAATTAAAATGTTATTTAAAAATGCATACCTATATAAGATAGATGGGGTTTTATTTTTTCCAATTAGTTCCTGTATGCATGAATGAATATTTCTTGATCTTAGCATGAGATAGGTTTCAGCAACGAATCTGTTCCCATGTTTAATGTTTATAGATATAAAGGCTGAGAAACTGGTTTATAAAAACAAGTAAATGGGAACAGGAACTTTTTCATAACAGCAATAACAATATTTCAAGTAGTTTTTTTGTTATCCAGAAAGTTGTAACACCCTGAGGCGGTCTATCACAGTATGACTTGAGGTGGGTAAAAGGTGTGCATTTCGTTTGCATGGCAGACTGGGTTCTCTGGAAGCAGATGCTGAAAGCAAACGGGGGCAAGATGTTTATTAGGGATCAACCCCTTAGAAAAGAAAGAGGATAGAGCAAGCCCAGACAGAGGGGAGCTGGTGAAGCCTTGGGCAAGCCAGTAGGCAGCTCTGAAGCGAATCCTGCCCATTAAGGTTGCCTTGGGGACAGGCTGAGATGGCAGGTCTTTATGCCCCACAGGCTCCATCACCGGGTGTGGGGCTGTCCTTTGAAGGGTGTGACCTCAGTCAGGGTGACTCTCAGCAGCCGAGGCAGACCCTGAAGCAACTCCCCACAAGGGGCAGTGAACTCGTTTTCTAAGGCTGCCATTGATGAGTTAAAGTAACAAAAATTATTCTCTCAGTTCTGAAGGCCAGAAGACCAAAATCAAGGTGTCCTCGGAGTTGGGTCCTTCTGCAGGCTCTGAGGGAGAGTCTGCTTCCTGCCTCTCTCCCAGCTGCGCTGGCTCCTGGCACTGCCTGGTGCCCTTGGCTTGCAGAGGTGTCTCCACCTCTGTCTGCACATGGCTTCCTCTGTCTCTCTGGCTGTTTTCTACTTTTCAGTCTCTACAAGGACCCTGGTCATTGGATTTAGGACCCACTGTAAGCCGGGATGATCTCATCTCAATGATATCTTCACCTTAATTACATCTTCAAAGACCTTTATGCCACAGAAGGTAGCATTCTGAGGTTCTAGATGGATCTATCTTTGTAGTGGGTCACTATTCAACCCACTAAAAAGAGCCAGTCCTCTGTTGAAGGGCAGCCAGGCAGTGTATCTTTGCATCCCCCACATTTTGTAAAGCTTGGAAAGGATGCTTGTAAAGGGGAGTGAGAAAAAGAGGACGAACCTGTGGCTCAGAAGACAAGCTGGTTGCCAAGCAGGTCAGCTTTAGAAATGGAACATATGGAAGTTGAGTATCTGTACCCTCAGGGTGACGAGTAACCCAGTTTGAGGATTTAGTTCAAGCGGAATATTTCCTTGCAGGAATATAGGCCTCAGGTAGCTAGATCTCTAATTATTCAAGAGAATGACAAATTCACACTTTAAGTGAGAGCTCCATATTTTTTAAGGTTGACAACTAATTTGAAACAAACTGTATAAGTCATATTTCAGAAACACCTCTAAAGGATATCAAAATATTCCACCCCAAAATTTGCCACTTTGGTATAAAGATTATTTGAGCTAAAGGCAGTTGAGAAACGGCAGACACCAGAGGAACTTTCTACCCTCCCCGATCTGCGTAAGAGCAGCGCATAAATTTCCCTTTGTGAAGGTTTTCCCCTTTACTCTCTCATACCAGGAAGGGGGGAACAGCCCGTACTACGAGAGACAGAGACAGCACTGAAGGGTCTGCATAAACAAACCTTACTAAATAATCCTTATCTACTGCTAGATTCCTTCATATATTTACACCCCCATAATGTACCACCCTTAGGAGCCCAAATCTCTCTTTGCTTTGTCTAGTCACTTCTCCACAAACTATTGCTCTTTGTTAAAATGACATAAAAGCTTCCAAGTCCAACTGCTTGCTTGGTGAGTCCCTTCTTTTCTGTGAGGCTTCCATGTACTTCAAATTAAATTTAATATGTTTTAATTTTCTCCTGTTAACCTGTGCTTTGCTAGTGTAATTTACAGGTCCCACTTACTGAACGGATAGTTAATATAATAAGAGGGTGAAGGAAACATGTTTTACCTCCCCTACATCTTCTCGCTTCAGATGCCCCAAACTCAGCTAGTTTCAGCCACAAACCAGAAAGGATGACCCCTACAATTATATTTTCCCACTTTCCAAATGTGGTTGTAATTCAGCCTAACACGCACAATTCCAATCCCAACATGTTTAGAGATGGTCAAGCACATGAAGGAAGGCTAGTGGAGGCTCTCTCAGAAGCAAAGGCCAGAATAGTTTCTGATTTCTGACATCCTGCGAGGAAAGGGAAATGATATCCAAATGTGTCGCTGGGAGAAATGATATCTACATGCACTGAGAAGCAAGCCCATGACGATGCTCTGACTTACATTTCCAACGGGGTCTTGATAGTTAATATATTTTGCTTATTATTTTAAGAAAGTTTGAAATCAAGTATTTTGTTTGCGAGGGTGGCAAAAAAAATCTATTTATAAGGCTCAGCTAAAGGAAATGTAAATTTCTAAAACCTCTACCTCGATGCACCTTCCTCACCCTTTATTTAAAAAAAGAAAGGAAGAAAGGGAGCTACAAGAGTGAATGTAATTTTACAGCAGCATGGAATTCACTGTTTCCCGCGGCAGCAAGGGGAGGGGGAAACAAGTCTCTGGATAACACATATCCTCTGAAATAACGGCGAAGGAAAAATAATTCAGCAAATTCTATTTATTGTCTCGGCCAAAGTCACAATTCCCTTCCCTCAGAATTGAGGCCTAGACTCCTGATATCAAATTTAACAACACCAAATTCTTTATTTTCCAGGATAAACAGCTTTGGGAAATGGCCAGTGGAATTTTCCAGCTCAGAAAGCCACAGTGGGGAGTTTACATTGTTACATGATTGCAATGCAGTTTAGTAATGAGCATCACAACGGAAAATTAATAAAAGCTCGGTGTAGCCCGACCCATTCAAGTAATTGTCAATTAAGGCTACAATCAATACCGAGGTAATAGCTCATGAACAAGGATAGTTGGGTACTTACTTCATTAACGTTGCAAATCGATGTTGACCATTTGGGAGTAAGTGCAGAGAAATGAGCTCATATATTGGAGGGAATCCTGGTTGGGGAGTTTTCTGGCTAGAAGGAGACTTAGGGATCAGAGTCTGCAAACAGACAGATGTCAGGAAATGGCCCAATCTGGTTCCTAGACAGCAATCTTTGTTCCTACCCTTGATGCTGAAATCCTTTGGAAAGCCCTTAGTCTCCTTTTCTGTATTCGAGGCACTGATCAAATTGCATTTATGTCCCCATCCTGCTCACCTAATGTCCTCTATAGATATTTGTGTTCTTCTGCATTAAAAAATGGCTATAAATATGTGCCTTCTATAGTCCTTTGCAGCACAAGGCAACCCTCCCTGGACTAGGTATGTTCACTCAAAAGTGGACCTTCTGGAGACATTTACTTAGAGTAATCTCTTTAGGGTTAGCATTGGTTGGCACTGTGTTGTCCTGTCCCCATCCTCTATCTCCTCCACCTCCTCCTCACCTGCAATAGCACCTAAAGCAAATACAGAATTTGAAGTCAGAATGTATTCTTAAGCCTGAAATAATTATTAAATTCTATGCCTAATGAAAGGAGTCTTATCACATAGAAAGTACCCCTTACAGTGCTGGTTATTGACTTTCCAATCTTAGTCAAAAACTGTTAAAATCCAGCACTATATCATGCTATTATTATAAACTAGGGTCCCAGTGCACAAATTCGTGCACCTTGAAAGAAACTGTGGGTGCAAGGTTGCGGTGGGCACAGGGGTGGGTCTTGGCCCATCCTCCATGCCCTCCCGGCCCTACCCGCCATGGCCCCAGGTTGGTCCCCTGTCTGCTGGCAGCCCTGCTCCCACCACCACTGATCCCACACACTGATGGCAGAGGCACCTGATGGTGCAGAGCCATTGGGGCCAGTGTCGGCAGTGGGTGCGAGTGGTGACTGCTGCCCTGATCACCCCTCAGGAGCAGAGGGAGGTGGAGAAGCCCTGAGAGGTGATCAGGGCCGGAAGCTGCCCCTTGCACCCACTGATGGCACTGAGCAATTGGGGCCAGCTCTGGCAGTGGGTGGGAGCAGTGGCTCTGGCACTGGCAGCAGGTCCAAGCAGGGCCAGCGCCAGTAGCAGGTGCAAGCGCTAGGAAGGACCGCAGTGTGCAGGAGCAAAGAATTTTCAGTAACCTCCAGAGGCTCGCCCTGATGACAGCAACTGTCACCCCACCTTGGTCTGGTGTCCCGCTCACCTGCTCCACCATCCTGTCACGGCCGATGCCCACCATGTGTCGGTTGTTCCCCTGTTCGGTCTATTTGCGTATTAGGGTTTTATATATATAGACTAGAGGCCCGGTGCACAAAAATTTGTGCACTCGGTGGGGAGGGGGGTCCCTCAGCCTGGCCTGTGCCCTCTTGCAGTCTGGGACCCCTCAGGAGATAATGACCTGCTGGCTTAGGCCTGCTCCTGGGTGGCAGAGGGCAGGCCCAATCCCTAGGTGCAGCCCCTGGTCAGGCTCAGAGCAGGGCCGATTGGGGAGTTGGGGCACTGCCCCTGTCATGCACAGAGCAGGGTGGATTGGGAGGTTGCGATGCCACCCTCAGTCACGTTCAGGGTAGGGCTGATTGGGGGGTTGGGGCACCGCCCCCTGTCACACTCAAGGCAGAGTCGATGGAGAGGTTGTGGCGCCACCCCCTGTCACACACAGAGCAGGGCCCATCAGGGGGGTTGGGGCTCCATACCCTGTCACGCACAGAGCAGGGTCAATCAGGGGGTTGGGGAGCTCCCCCCTGTCACTCACAGAGTAGGGCCGATAGGGGAGTTGGGGCACCACCCCCTGTCACACACAGAGCAGGGCGGATCAGGGGGTTGGGGCGCCGCCACTGTCACACTCAGGGCAGGGCCGATGGGGAGGTTATGGCTCTACCCCATCACACACAGAACAGGGCCTGTGGGGGGTTGGGGGGATTGGGGCGACACACCCTGTCACACACAGAGCAGGGTGGATAGGGAGGTTGTGGCCCCGCCCCCTGTCACACACAGAGCCGCAGGGCTATCAGGGGGTTTGGGCGCTGCCCCCTGTCACACTGATCCCAGTGCCGGGAGGCCTCATGGCTCCGCTGATCCCGGTGCTGGGAGGCATATTACCCTTTTACTATATAGGATAGAGGCCTAGTGCACAGGTGGGGGCCAGCTGGTTTGCCCTGAAGGGTGTCCTGGATCAGGGTGGGGGTCCCCACTGGGGTGCCTGGCCAGCCTGGGTGAGGGGATGATGGCTGTTTGCAGCTGGTCACACACCCTTCAGGGTGGGGGTCCCCACTGGGGTGCCTGGCCAGTCTGGGTGAGGGGCTGAGGGCTGTTTTCAGGCTGGCAGGTGACTGAAGCTCCCAAGTGCTCCTTTTTTTTCCTTTTTTTTTTTTAATTCTGGGCCAGCTTTAGCTCTGAGGCTCCAGCTCTTAGGCCTCCGCTGCTGAAAGCAGGTTTTTGGCCTTTGTTTACCTTCTGTATTTGAAACAATGTTGCGATCCTGCTGGCTGAAGCCCGGCGACTAAAGCAGGTTTTTGTTTAGCTTCTATATTTGTAACATAGTTGCTTAGAGTTGCAGCTCAGAGGCCGGCAGCGGCAGGCGGGGAACGTTGGAGTCCTCCGTCAGTGAAGCAAGCAAGCCTCATGTTCGCTTCCAGCTGCCTGGCTGCCGGCCGCCATCTTGGCTGGCAGTTAATTTGCATATCACCCTGATTAGCCAATGGGAAGGGTAGCGGTCGTACGCTAATTACCATGTTTCTCTTTTATTAGATAGGATTCCACCCCACCCCCCTTATTGTCATCCAAAGGTTTTAGTATTTTCTTGATCTTACTGTCTGAGAAGTATGGTTGTTTTTCTTGCCTCATACTCCTCACCAGCATGTACAACCTGTGGTATTGTTATTTCTCCCAGTGCCTCTGTTTGGATGTGAGTGCTCACAAAACCCTTGGGGTGTTGGTAATGCTGTATGGAAAACAGGGACATAGTGACAGGTCTGGGGTCACAGAGTCAATGATGAGTCTGGGTCAGAAATCTAGGAGAGGGTTCTAACACCAATCTTGTACAGTTGAGCCTCAACAACCTTCCACAACCCTCCTTGGTTTCTGAAGCATTTTACGAAGCACGTGTGTTTACAGTATTTCCACTTGGGACTCAAGGAAAAACAGATATCTGGGCAAAGTGGATATAGCAGGTAAGCCCAGGAAGCAGCTATGCTCTTACTCCTCAATCTGAGAGTATCTCTTGCCCTGGCCCTTGTAGCTCAGTGGTTAAGAGCATTGTCCTGTGTATTAGGAGGTCATGGGTTCGATTCCAATCAAGTGCATATACCCTATTCCCTCACTGGGGCATGAGTGGGAGGCAACCAATAAATGTGTCTGTGGCACTGATGTTTCTCTCTCTCCCCCCTCTCTTCCAATCTCTCTAAAAATTAATGGAAAAAATATCACTCTTCAGGTGAGGATTAAAACAAAAGAGAGAGAGTAGAATATCCCTTTAGTAGAAAGGAAAAGAAGAGAAAGGTAAGAGGTGGGGAAATGAATAATTCCTGGGTTCCTGCTGCTGGTGTCAAGCACAGGGCTGGGTACTTCATCAGCATCACCTGTGAAGAGCTAAGAGTAGGGAAAGGGGATTTAGGAGCCACCTTTGCCAAGCCATCATTTCCCCCTCTAAAAGCTGTGTCAGGATTCAACAAGGCAATGCATTTGGCAAAATAAAAACTCTCTCTTCTCAAGAGCATAGCAGAAGTTATGTCTGCACACACTGATCTGGGTAGAAAATCCAGTGAATTTAAACTGTGCTTAGAATCATTCAAAAGGAACAATATTTTGGAAAGTGATGTTACTTTTCTGTTTTGGATTCATCATGGTTTTCTTTTCCAAACCAAGTTTTCTCCTCCATGCAGGAGCCCCTGGGAGTCTGTACTAGAGGCAATAGCAGTGGAGGCTTCTGCCCTTGCTAATTTCAGGGGAACTGCAAGTTGGGACACACACGCAGCCAAAGGAAACCATATCCTTGCCTGTCGCCTCGTATGTCAGTCATCAGACAGGAGCGTGTTGTGATGGCCCAGGAAATGGGGGGCCATGATGGAGACTCATGTAGGCCAGGACGACCCCACCACTAACTGCGCACATTTTGTGAGCTTGTCTGCCAGGAGATGCTTTCTTCAGAGTTGAAATATGAGGTGTTTGCAATAGCATTCTCTGAAGATTCCCCCTCCACCAATCCCTCCTCTGTGGAGGCCTCTCTCCCCATCATTTTGTCATTTTGTTCCAGGAGGGCAGAACTGACTGCTCCACACAGACTGTCAGTGTGGGTTGGGGGTTACTGCATTGGGGGTTACTCCGGGGGTTACTCCTTTCCAAAGGTGTGCAAATGTATGCACGTGCCTGGCCCACCAATTTCAAACTCTAGGGCGTCTCAGCCAACTCCACCCACCACTGCTCCCCTACCTCCATCTGGGTTCCTCTACACCAGCAGTTCTCAACCTGTGGGTCGCGACCCCTTTGGGGGTCAAACGACCTTTTCACAGGGGTTGCTTAGGACCATGAGAAAACACATATATAATTAGATATTGTTTTTGTGATTAATCACTATGCTTTAATTATGTTCAAATTGTAACAATGAAAATGCATCCCGCATATCAGATATTTACATTATGATTCATAACAGTAGCAAAATTACAGTTATGAAGTAGCAACGAAAATAATTTTATGGTTGGGGGTCACCACAACATGAGGAACTGTATTAAAGGGCCGCGCATTAGGAAGGTTGAGAACCACCGCTCTACACCGTGGTGCAAGCGGTGGTCCCAGCAAGCTTGGATGGGAATTGCACGCTCTGCCTTCCCTCCTTGGCCCAGTCACCCTGATGGAGTTATGCTCAGATACACCTGAATAATGCTCCTGGGGGTGTTTTAAGAGGTAGCCATTTGAAACTCACAACTGTGTTGTTTTAGGAATGTTGTTATGTACTATCTCCCAGAAAATCTCTCCTTGAAGAGCCAGAAAAATGTCTTAGACTCAGTGCTAGAAAGAGCTAGGCTTTTCCTGAGCAACTGGCTGCTTATTATTGTTCTTATTTCTGTTTCTAGCAGCTGACCTTTGCTCTCTCTTCACTGGCTGATAGAAGACTTTGTAATTCACCTCCATTCAAAACTACTCATTAAGGATTTTTAACCACTCACTTTAACCCTGATTTTATCTTATTTCCCTACCTTCACATTCCCTTCCTCTGGTTTCCTCATTTATATTTGTGTTTTAATAATATATGTAGCTCTGTGCACAATTTCAAAACTTTTTGGAATTGGATGAAGTATAAATACCAAAAAAGCAGATAATCTATTCCAACACTTATTGAGCACCTATTTTATGCCAAGTACTGTGAAATAAAGCATTATATATATAACATTATATATAAACACATTATATATATTATATAAACATACATATAATGTTATAGGGAAAAGGAAAATATGAAATTGAATATTTGGATGTTTGGTATAATCCAGATTTTATTTATAAATATATGACTGTATTGTGGTGTGTGTGTGTGTGTGTTTTAATAAACCAAAATATTAACATGTTGACATTGGTTAACAACTCTGGATGGTAAAATTATGACTGCTTTTAATTTTATTTTTCATATTTCTCTGCATTTTTTGACAGTGAGTGTATTTTTTTTTAGAATGGTATTTGAAAATGTCACTTTCCTGTTAGAGGGTGGAGAAGTTGGGAGAGTTGCCAGAAAAATAGTTGATTCCCAGTTAGATTTGAATTTCAGATAAACAACAATTATGTTTAGTATAAGCACAGCCCCAATATCACATAGGACATACTAGCACTTTTGCTAAAAAGTATTCATTGTTTATCTGAAAGTCAAATGTCACTGGGTGTCCTGTGGTTTTATTTGCTGCATCTGGCAACCCTAGGGGGTAGGGGCAGCTCATCAAAATCATCTATTCTAACTGGTCCTCTGTCCCCACCCCCAGCCAGATCCTGATGTGGCTACCTACCTGCCTGCCAACATTCAGAATCTGAAGTCTCCTCCCAAGGTTCTCCCAGAAACTGGGGAGTGAGGGAGGCATTGCGGTTGGGTGCTGTGCAGTGTGGGGTGCTGTGGGGTGACAAGGGTCCAAGGGTGTTTCAGTCATGTGTCTCCGGTTCTGCTGGTAGAACTTACGGCATTCCACATTCAGGAAGTCTTTCGGAAGCTGCTGGGCATTCCTAACTGTATTCTGATTGGGCTGTTTTCATTGTTTCAGTCCTCCCAGGAGGCACTGGGGCTACTTTGCAGAAAAGGGCAAGCTGACTGGCTGCTTGAGGTCTCTGGCCCTGAAGCTACTCCTCTGGATCTCTGGATCTTCATCAGATCCTGGGGTTGGGGCAGAGGGCAGGCTGCCTTCCCGGAGCACAGCTGTCTGGCAAAGCTGCACATGGAAGGTCAGAAAGCCAACGGAACTGGCTTCAGCCTGAGACTCTCCTCCAGCCTCAGCACCGTGGCCATGGAAGAATGAGTTTTCTACCAGAGCTTCCCAAGAGAATGTTCCTCTCTCAGGAAAGAAGTACCTGCGACCCAGGCCGGTGGCCATGCCCGTGTGGCATCCAAGGAGAGCTATGAGGGATCCACAGTGTTAGCCTTTTGGGAGACCATTGCTAAATGCCTGAAATAACCCCATGTGGCAACTCCTCCCAAAATAATACTGGAGATGCAAACAGCTAAACATTAGCCAGGATTTGTAAACACAAACCTCAAAAAAGTGATAATTAATGAGGTGTGGGACAAAGAGCAATAGAGGAGGAACAGCAGGGTTTGAACAAGGCTCCTATACGCTCTAGGACTCAGTTTTATCATCTGCAAAATGGATATGTTGAACAAGATGATAAAAAATGTCTTCTAATTTTGATGCTCCATGATCTTCATTTTGGGAGTTCATTGGGGATCCATTTCTGAACCAGGGAAGCAGAATGATGTCTCAGATAAACCCAGCGTAGTTTCCTACAGTATAGAGGGAGGGAAAGGATGAATATTCCTCAGGTGTTTACCTGGTACCAGCCATTGTACACCCTAATCTCATTTCTATGCTTTATAATAGCTCTTGGAGGTCAGTACAGTTGTTTTCATTTTATTTCCAGGAAAATGGAGCCACAGAGAGTCACACAACCAGCAAGTGCAAAGCCGGGATTTGAAACAAGGCGGTCTTCTGCTGAACCTGATGCCTTGTCGGGCACTCCACGTAGACTTCCCCTGCCACCAGCGTTGCTGAGCAAAAGCTGAAGTTACCTGTTCCTGAGCTCTTACTAGCACCAGGTGAGATACAGAGATGGGGGCAGAGGGAGGTCCATGCAGACAGAGCAACTCCCCGTTGCACTGGGAGTAACCTACAAACTCTGTAAATAAGGAATTGCCTGAAACCAACTTTCAATTACCAGGGACAGATGCTGGGGTATATTGTCTGATCCCTGAAATACCTTGAACACTATCCAAAGCTTTTCATTATGTAAAAAAGCATATATATCAAACACCCTGACCCAAACCTCCCCATCCCTTACTGAGAGAAAAAAAAAGAAAGAAACTGCACTTCAGCCACCGACTGGTTTAATTATTTCTCATGAATAGGTTTGGATGGGGCAAGTGGGGAGAGAGATGGATGGCATTTTTGCCTGAATGAAGGCACTGAGAGAGAGCAGGAGAAACTGGAAAAGGAAGAGTCAGAAAGTCTTACCGATTTCAGAGCAAACATTCAAGCAAGCTTCCTTGAATATAGTGGTTAACCCTTTGAGTGCCAACCAATATCCTAGGAACTATGCTAAAATTGCCAAGGCATTTTACAGCAGTTTAGGAAAAAAATTATGAATTGCAAGTAAATGAAGTTACATGTTCAATATCTTCCACAAAATCATCATCTTCGCAACAAGAATTGACATATTTAGCAATATCATCATCACTAATAAAAGCAGACTTAGAACTGGACACTGCAGGAGGAGCGTGATTGTGTTCCCCGGCACTCTAGGGGTTAATCAAATGAATTATTTGGCTACTGTGTGTCCTGACCTTTTCAGCCTCTAAGGGACCAGTCACAAGAAAAATATTAAGTAAAAAAATGATTGGAAAGGATTTAGTTAGGCAGGAATAGAAAAATTTGCTTGTATGAGCAGCTACCATTTAAATGGTGCCAGCACTTCTTGTTGGAGAAAGCGAATCACTTTGAAACCAATCAAGGGGGGCCTTTTTGGCTATGAAAATGTAAGAAGGCATTCACCACCTTGACCTCTCTGGATGGTGTCTTAAATTGACTTTCTCAAGAGTAGGCTCTGAGATGAGAGCCATGAGGAAGTGGCTGCTTAGGGCAGTGCTTCCAAGGGAGAAGACAAAAGAAGAATGTGGAGGAAGCAGGAAAAGGAAAGGAAGGAAACCAAGCAAGGGTAGGAGGCAGCCTCACCCTGACCCCACAGAGGAATCTTGGGTTGTCTAACCTAAGGCAAGGGAATTGGGTTTCCTGCACGGGCTACTGTTGGAGGGGATGCTGGATGTAAATTTCACACTGAGCTCTGTGAACGTGTAAGCCATTTGGCTCCAGCATCAGAGGCACCTGAGAATCTACAGGTGCCTTAACTATGCTACCTCTCTATACAGTCCTTGGAATTGACAACTATTCTCCCAATAACAGTTGGGCAAAACAAATGGATCTAGACTTGAACCCTTTCCTTTTGAAGATCTGATGAACTGAGGGGGTCCTGAGTGAGCTCTACTTATAAGAAAGGCAGCTCAGGTGAGCTACCATGAGGATAGGGATATGTGGCTTTGTACATGCTCCTATTACATTATCTACCTGGCATGGTAGACTCAGCTCAGAACACTGGCTGAATGTGTGAGTGGGGAGGTTATAAACTCATACACATGACATTAAGATATTAAAAAACACACACAAAACAGTCGCCTAGAGACTGTGAGTAGTGTTATGGCAGTGGTAGGCAGGGATGCATTGGGCTTATAGAGCCCTATTATTTCAATGGTGACATAGTCTAACATAGTCATTGCAGTGATAAAAACGAGGGCTATGCCGAAACCGGTTTGGCTCAGTGGATAGAGTGTCGGCCTGAGGACTGAAAGGTCCCAGGTTCGATTCCGGTCAAGGGCATGTACCTGGGTTGCGGGCATATCCCCAGTGGGAGATGTGCAGGAGGCAGCTGATCGATGTTTCTCTCTCATCGATGTTTCTAACTCTCTATCTCTCTCCCTTCCTCTCTGTAAAAAATCAATAAAATATATTTAAAACAAAAACAAAAACAAAAAACGAGGGCTAAAAAGGGAAATCTGTAAGTGGACCGGTCAGATTCTGCAGTTCCTACCTGTAGGCTATTTGTAAACTCAACTACCTAGATGAAGTGCCGGGATTGATGGACAATACAGTGGGGACTTCTAAGATAAAGATGTACTACTTCCTAATATGGACATATAGTGGCTCACAATCTTAATGTAAGCTTCAAAAATAGACCTGGTGAACTTCTGGTTTCTGGTCCAACATGTAAATAGCTTGAAAGTTGTCACTCCTGTCCTCACGACAAGAAAAAGCTAAACCAACTAAAAATCAACTCTTCCTTGATCTCCTTGCGAAAATTGTAGTCCCAGGGAAAACGACTGCCCTGAAAACAGAAGCGACAGAGGACCACCACTTACATGGAGCAGAAAATCTGGAGCGGAAACCCTTCACTGCAGCCAGTGTAGGTAGGACATTGCTAAAGGCTCAGTGGGGACGAGCATGAGAGTTAAAAATTCTGAGGGGGTCCTGTTTTAGGGAGGATTTCACACATTTGTGATTTTATTTCCAGGGGTCCTATCAGTTTGTCACTGTGAAGATAGAAGAAAAATCCCCAGCAGGGGGAGGGGAAAAGCAACCATTTTGAAATACAACCAGAGTTCCCTGTTCTCCGTAAGGAGACCTACCCTCAAGGGAAACTAACTTACAAGTATCTAACCTACTGAGGTTTTACCAAAGCCTAACCCTGGGGAAAGGGAAATACCCAACTCTGTTCACTGAAAGACTGAAATCTAATTATAGAACCATAGAAAACTCCCCCCCCCCCACACCTTACTACCACATCAATCTAGTTCCTGTATAATAGAGGATAACAGCTAAAAGAACTGCATGTCTCAGACCCTATTTCAGAAATTTCTAGAAAAACACAAAACCACAGGGGAGACAAAAAACAATGACACTAAAAGACATTTTAGCCTCTGACACCACAGCTACAGCAAATAGTAGACACCATCTAACTCCTAGTGAGATAAATATAAAACTTCCCATTAAAGGCCTATCTTACTCAGTAACTTTTACCCAATACTTTATGTCTGGCTTTCAATAAAAAAATTATATAACAAGCTAAAGGCAAAAGAAAAAAAACACAACTCACAATATGAAGATAAAGCAAGCATCAGAACTAGACATAGACATGGCAAAGGCTTTGGAATTAAAATAACTATGATTAATATGCTAAGAGTTTTAGTGGAAAAGTGGACAGCATGCAAGGACATATGGGTAATGTAAACAGAGATATTAAAGCTCTAAGCAAAAGAAAATGCTGGGAATCAAATGCTGTAAAATAAATGAAGAATGCTTTTGAAGGGCTTACCAGCAGACTGGACACAGCCAAGAAAAGAATCAGTGAACTTGAAGATTTGTCAATAAAAATTCAAAAACTGCAACGCACGAATTAAAAAGGATATAAAAAAAGAAACAGAATCTAAGAACTATAGAACTTTGAAAAAAGTATAGCATACATGTAAGAGAACACTAGGAGAAAAAAAGAGAGAAAAGGACAGACCTATTTGAAGTAATAATGGCTGAGAATTTTCTAATATAATGACAGATAGCAAACCACAAATTCAGAAATCTCAGAGAATACCAAGTAGGATAAATACCAAAAACCCAACACCTAAGCATATTATATTCAAACTGCAGAAAATAAAAAAACAGAAAATCTTGAAAGAAGCCAGAGAAGATAAACAACTTGTGAACAGAAGACTAAGGATAATAATTACAAAAAACTTCTCTTCAGAAACCATAAAAGTAAAAATGTATACATGCTTTAATAGCTAATAGCTCAATTTATGTTTCTTTCTTTTCATATTTACCCCCTTGGAATTAATAATTATTCAAAATATGTATACATTTTTTGGGGAAAACCCTGTATTTAAAGTGTTAAAAAACAGAACCACCAACCTAGAATTCTGTATCCAGTGAAATTATCACTCAAAAGTGAAGGAGAAATAAAGACTTTCTCAGACAAACAAAAATTTCCAGTAGATCTGTTTTGCAAGAGATGGTAAAAGAAGTCCTTCAGACAGAAGGAAAATAATATATGTAAAACAAACAAACAAACAAAAAACCACAGAACTACATCAAGGAAAGAATATTAGAAAAGAAATAGATGAAGTTAAGTAAAATTTTTAATTTTTTGATTCTTAATTGACATAACAAATAATAGTTTTTTCAAAATAATAATAGCATAAAACATATTGGGCAATTATAGCTATGGATAAGATAAGTGAATGATAGCAATATTAAAAGGGACAGGAGGAAGTAATTGGGAATATGCTATTTCAAGGTACTTATACTACCTATGAAGTGGTATATTGTTATCTGTCTGTACTGAAAATGCATATTGCTAACTAGGGCAGTAATGGCAAACCTATGACACACGTATCAGAGGTGACGCGCGAACCCATTTTTTTGGTTGATTTTTCTTTGTTAAATGGCATTTAAATATATAAAATAAACATCAAAAATATGTATTTGTTTTATTATTGTTGCAAATATTAAAAAATTTCTATATGTGACACGGCACCAGAGTTAAGTTAGGGTTTTTCAAAATGTTGACATGCCGAGCTCAAAAGGTTCGCCATCACTGCTCTAGGGTAACCACTACAAAAATCTTAAAAAGTATAATTGAGCCCTAACCGGTTTGGCTCAGCGGATAGAGCATTGGCCTGTGGACTCAAGGGTCCCAGGTTCGATTCCAGTCAAGGGCATGTACCTTGGTTGCAGGCACATCCCCAGTGGGGAGTGTGCAGGAGGCAGCTGATCCATGTTTCTCTCTCATTGATGTTTCTAACTCTCTATCCCTCTCCCTTCCTCTCTGTAAAAATCAATAAAATATATATATTTTTTAAAAGTATAATTGAAATGCTAAAACAGGGGAGAAAATGGAATAATATAAAATGCTCAATTAAACCCAGAAAAGGTAGAAGAAGAATGGAAGACAAAAAATAATAAACATGATAAAGTAAATGGATATAAATTAGTTACAAATATGGTAGTTATTAATCTAACTATTTCAATATCAATTTAAATGTCAGTGATCTAAATACACCTATTAAAAGACAGATTCTCAGAGAGAATTTTTTTATAATCCTCACCCAAGGATATTTTTCCATTGATTTTTTTAGAGAAAGTGGTGGAAGGGAGGGCAGGAGGGAGAGAGTGTGAGAGAGAGGATGCAAGAGAGAAAGAGAGAGAGCAGGAGGGAGAGAGGGAGAGAGAGATGATGAAAGAGAGAGAGAGAGAGAGAGAGAGAGAGAGAGAGAGAGAGAGAGAGGAGAGATACATTGACTGGTTGCCTCCCACAGGCACCTCAACCTGGGTCACAGATCAAATGAACCTGCAACCCAGGTACATGCCCTTGACCAAGAATTGCACCCTAGACCCTACAATGTGCAGGTTGACACTCTAACCACTGAGCACCCTAATCAAGGCTCAGAGAGGATTTAACAGAAAAGCAACACTCTATGTTTTCAACAAGAAACCCACAGACACAGATAGATTAAAAGTAAAGGGATAGAGAAAAATAGAGCATGTTAACACTAATCAAAAGAAATCCAGAGTAGCTATATTAAGTAAACTCCAGAACAAGGAAAATTATCAGGGATAAAGAGGAGCATTGCATAATGATAAAGGGGCCAATTCTTTAAAAGACATAGCAATCCTCCATGTACATGTGCCTGCATGGAGTTCTGATGTTGACTCCTCAGAGTTAGTGCAAACTTCCCAGGTTAAGGGCTTAGTCCTCCATGAAACTCCACTCACTGCAGTCAGCAGCTACCAGCTACAAGGTTCTCAGGAAACCCACAGTTCTGATCAACTGGCTACAAATTCACTATTCCCTTATGTTTGATAACTTCCTAGAATAACACACAGCATTCAGGTAAGTGCTGTACTTTTTACTAGTTTTATTATAAAAGATACAAATCAGTATCAGTCAAATGAAGAGACACATAGATTGAGGTCTGGGAGAGTCCCAAATATGAAGTTTCCTTGTCCTTAGGACATGTCACCCACCCAGCTTATCCTATATAATAAAAGGCTAATATGCAAATCAACCAAATGGCCAAATGGCTGAACAACCAGTTGTTATGATACGCACTGACCATGAGGGGGCAGACACTCAACACAGGAGCTGCCCCCTGGTGGTCAGTGTGTTCCCACAGGGGGAGCACTGCTCAGTCAGAAGCCACCTCCGTGGCAGTGCTAAGGACCCCTGGGGGGACATCCAACTGCCGGCTTAGGCATGCTCCCCGTTGGACATCCCCTTAGGGGTACTGGACTGCGAGAGGGTGCAGGCTGGGCTGAGCACCCACCCTCACACCCCCTCCCCCTGCACAAATGTTGTGCACTGGGCCTCTAGTCCTGTATAATAAAGATCTAATATGCTAATTAGACAAGATATGGCCCCAGGGCTGCGAGGCAGCCTGGGCTGCGAGGGCCGAGCTCCTTGCATGAATTTCATGTATTGGGCCTCTAGTTGATGTATGATTGCCAATCAGGGCAGTTCATCCAAGCCCCAGTGTCCAGAGTTTTTATCAGGGTTTCATCATATAGCCATGAATGATTGAATCATTAGTCACATGACTGAACTCAATCTCAAACTCCCTCCTCCCCCCCTCGCTTCCTGGAATATTACTACAAAGTTAAAATCATTAAGGTAATGTGATAGAGAGGCGTAAGTATATAAAAGTGAAGTGAAGAAACAGAATAGAGAGGCTATAAATTGACTCACTCATATACAGTCATTTGATTTATGGAAAAGGTCCTTTTTTAATTCAGTGGAGAGAAGTTAGCCTTTTCAATAATGATATTGGAGCATATATCTGAATTTACCCATTATTCACACTATGCACAAAAATTAATAAGTGTAGATATAGACTTAAAGCTGAAATTTTCTAGAAGAAAAAGTATGTGTGATTTCTGTCTTAATGATCTTGGGATAGATAAAGATTTTTTTAAACAGGACAGAATAAGCACCAGTCATTAAAAGTTAATAAATTGGAATATATTGGAATAGATTAAAATGAAGAACTTTTGTTTATCAATAACTTCATCAGGAAAGCAAATAGGCAAGGATTTGAATCCAAAATGTATAAAGAACTCCTACAAATAAATATAAAAAAGACAAAAATTAACCAAAGACTTCAACAATTTATATACAAGAATGTTTATATTACCTTCATTCATCATAACCCAAACCTAGAAACCACCAAATGTCCATCAACAGAGGAATGAATAAATGTAGTGTGGCATATGAACATGGTGGAATTTTTCAACAATTAGAAAAGAACAAACTGTGGGTAGATGGAAAACCATGGATGAATACCAAAGAATTCTGTGAATTGCAAGAAGTAAGGCACAAAATACTGCATACACTTTGATCTCTTATATGAAATCTACAACAGGCAAAACTAACCAGTAGTAATAAAAGTCAGGATAGTGATTACCTCTGGGTGGAGAAGATGACTGGGAAAGGACTTCAAGGGAAATTGCAGGGGTGCAGAGAAGGGGAACAGGATGTGCCTTCAGAACCAGATTGGAGAAAAGAGGAAGCCAGTGGCACTGAAGACGGAAGTTCCATAGGAGCCTTCTAAGTTTCTCTGAACCAAGAAAAACATTAGCAAAGAAGTTCCACACCAACACACAGCAGGCTCTTTGGGATTCTGTTTTTCTTCCTGAAGTTCTACATTACATAATCTTATACAGACTGCAAGGGGGGGAATCAGGTTAATGTTGATTTTGATTTAAATCTTCATTTAGTCACTGGCGCATGCCTGCCACTGGAGGCTTGCTTGAAGAGCTGGCTCTTGGCTAAGCCTGGCTTCAGATTCTCCTGAGGTCACATGCCACCATTTACTTAATGAATGCAACGCCAGCACCCACCCCTCCTCTCCAGTAGGCCCCAGCTCCTGACCCAAATCCCACCTTGGATTTGAATGTGATGCCAGCTGCCTGCAAGCCCCGAGGGAGGTCCTCCAGAACTAGAGGTGGCGAAGCACGTTTGCCTCATGCTAACACCCATTTCCTAGTGAACAGTTATAGAGAATGGGTTGAGGATTCTGAATCTGCATCTGTTTTGAGTGGAAAAAATTTGATTAGCAATGTTGGCTTTGGAAATGGCAGTAAAGAATTGCAAGTATAGGCCATGATTGGCCAGCCCTGGACTACAAGAGCAGTGCTGACTGAATCAATAAACTAACATGCCTTTTTCGCCCAATTTAGAATAGGAAGGAGACAACGCTTGAAAGACTCATGTAATCCTCAGCTTCCAAGACCAGAGGTATTGTTCCTAGGTTGGACCCAACCAATTCCTGGGAGAAGAAGGACTTTGGGGGAGTTTTCCCACAACAAGGAGAGAAGTAATCATGTTCTGGAAGAAAATATCTCTCATCTTCTATTTCATTTCAAAAATGTTCAGTGAAAATACAAGTTGTTTCTCTGCAATTTCTTGAATTTTAATGTCTATCACCATCTTTTTAAAAATTGTGATAAAATACATCTAGCAAAATTTACTATTTTAACCATTTTTAAGTTCAGCTGCATTGGGTACATTCACAATGTTGTGAACCATCACCACCATCCATTTCCAGAACTTTTTCATGTTTCTACACAGAAACTCCATACTCATTAAACAGTAACTTTCTGTTGCCTCTCTGCCCCATCCTCTGGCAACCACACTTCCACTTTCTGTCTCTATGAATTTGACTAATCCAGGGATCTCATGAAGTGGAAGCATATGGTATTTGAAATTTTGTGACTGACATTTCTCTTAGATAAAGCCTTCAAGATTCATCAATGTTATAGTATATGTCAGAATTTTCTTCCTTTTTAAGGCTGAATAGTATTCCATTGTATGTATAAATCACATATTTATCCATTCATCTGTCATTGGACATTTGGATTATTTCCGCTGTTTAGCTAACGTGAACAATGCTGCTATGAACATGCATGTACAAATACCTATTCAAGTCCTTGTTTTCAATTCTTTTGGGTATGTACCCAGAAGCAGAATTACGGGATCATATGGTATTTCTGTTTTTAATTTTTGAAGAACTGATATACTGCTTTCCATAGTGGCTGCACCGTTTTACATTCCCACCAGTGGCATGTAAGAGTCCTGGGAGCCTTTTTTCATCAAGAATGACTTAGTTCCCCAGCAAGAGTTTTCATAATGTCACCAATGTTAGCTAGTTACTGAAAGGAAGAGAGCGAGGGAAGTCAAATGGTGCAGGGAAGGTTCTGGACCACAGAGGCCTGTCAGGCTAATGTGTGTGTGTGTGTGTGGGGGGGGGGGGTGAGGGAGATATCTCATTGGCTAGCGGCATGGAAACAATGCAAGCCCGGGAAAACTTGGGAAGCTAACTGGTTATTTTTAAAAAAACTCCTGCTTATAATTCAAGGAAACAAAAAGAGATATCTCTATCTCTATATCTCTATCTATCTCTATCTCTATCTCTATCTTTATCTCTATCTCTATTTCATCTCTATCTCTATCTCTATCTCTATCTCTATCTCTATCTCTATCTCTATCTCTATCTCTATCTCTCTCCTTGACCCTTGCCTAGGAGCACTCAACCATGTGGGTCTAGCAGCAACTAGGGCCTGCAGACTGCACTGATTCTGAAAAGACTAAGCTTTAATATGAAGCAGAAACTCTGGGCACTGGCTTTGATGTTGGCCCTGCTTAAGACACAGTTGGACTTTTTCCGTGGCGGGATGGAGGGAGATGAGAAACTGGGAAACCAGGAGGGGAATTCCTTTGATTTTGCAGCACGAATAAGCCACCAGGCCCAGAGACCGCAACCTCCCACGTCTGGATCCTTGAAATGCTTTTCACACGATCCCATGGAAAAGCCTGACTTCCACCCACAATATTAGTAACAATATTAACAGCGCTTACTAGACCAAGGA
This sequence comes from Myotis nattereri, assembly GCF_964212035.1. NCBI lineage: Eukaryota > Metazoa > Chordata > Mammalia > Chiroptera > Vespertilionidae > Myotis > Myotis nattereri. The sequence goes on from NC_138088.1 coordinate 25,739,494, forward strand.
GTGTGCAAGTGTTTTTTGAGCATTATTTTATTTAATCTGTATAATGTATAAAGAAGATATTATTATCTCTACTTTTCAGATGAAAACCCTGAAGCTCAAAGAGGTTAGATTAACCCAACCAGGAAGTAACAGCACTGGCGATGACCAAGATTTTCCTGAATGAAACCTGAGCCAGGCACGTTCCAAGGCCTCTTTCTGACGAGGCTTCATCCTTGGGCTCTGTCCTTGGCCCAGGTAGTCCCGTTTCAGCCCAAATCCTGCTGGTTCAGTTTAGTGAATATTCCCCCGCCTTAATATCTGATTAACTTTCTCATCCCCCACCCTGGCCTGCTTCCAGCAAAAATCCCATCAAAGTTGGTTTACCCAGAATTTCCCATACCCGCCATGTTTCCTCTAGTAATTTTCCAGCCAGTAACCCCACCCTGCCTGTTGGCTGTAAATCTCCTCTTGTCCTTATTGTATTCAGAATGGAGCCTAATCTCTCTCCCCTTGCCATCTTTAACAAGGGTCATGAATAATCTTTTTCGTAATAAGAATTTAAACCCAGTTTTCTCCGACTTCATAGCCAATGCTCTTCAATCTCTTTGACAGAAGATTTCTAAAAAATTTGAACTTAAACCTCCAATAAAGCCATACCTATGCTTAAAAACAAACAGATTTAGTACACAAAGGGTGCCCAGCGTAGTGGTTAAATAAGAGAACTGACTAGATTGCTTGGCTCCAAGTCCCACTTGGCCATTCATGAGCTGGGAAAGTCAGTTACCTCACTGTGCCTGTTTCTTCACCTGTAAAATGGAGATAATATCAGTATGTACCTCATGAAGTTGTTGTAAAGATTAAATAAATTAATATATCTGAGCACTTTGAACGATGTCTAAGTACATAGCAGGCACTATTAAGTGTTCACTATTATCGTTATCCCAATAATATATCATATTCATTATTTAAGAATACCCATAGAGTATGAAAAATAATATTAAAAAATAGGTAAAATAGAAGCATGTTTCTCCCTGCACTTGGATTGGCTTCCACAGCTCTTGGCCTCCTCATCCCTCCTTGGATACTATTAGATTTGCCTGTACCTGCCTTGATGGCTCCAATGGGCCATGAAGACCCAAGTCTGAACTCATTAGGATGCCATTGTGGACTCAGAGCAGGCCATCTTGGAAACACATCTGTAGTGAGACCAGTCAAGGTATCCAGTCAAAGGGTCAGGCCAGAAATCCTGCAGGGAGGTGAGGTGTGGCTGGTTCTGAGTTTTGGTTGAGCACAAAGGTGCAACATCAGCAGGTGTACAAATACCTGTTCTAGTCCTTGTTTTCAATTCTTTTGGATATATACCCACAAGCAGAATTACTGACTTATCTCTTTTAAGTAATCCCCAGACCCCCAGGCATACTCTCTTCTATTACCTCATCCTTTTTTTTTTTTACAGCTTCTATCACTTTTAGAAATGATCCAATTCTTGTTTGTTTGTTTGTTTTTTGTTAATTCTCACCTGAGGGCATTTTTTCCATTGCTTTTCAGAGAGTGGAAGGAAGAGGGGAAGGAGAGAGAAACATTGTTGTGAGAGAGACACTTTTACTGGTTGTTTCACGCACCTGTGCTGACCTGGGAGGGACAGGGAGCGAACCCCCAACCCAGGTACATGTCCTTGACCCAGAATCAAACCCTAGACCCTTTGGTGCGCAGGCTGATGCCCTAACCACTGAGTCAAACTGGCCAGGGCATGAAATGAACCAATTCTTCATTGGTTTGCTTATTGTCTGTCTCCCTCATCAGGAAATAGGATGTTGTCTGTTTAATTCACATTGGCATTTCCAGTGTTCAAACCTGGTACAGAGTAAGTGCTCAAGAGACATTTATGGGATAAATGAGCAATCAAACGTTCTCTCCGGTGCCCCAGGGACTGCAAGAAACCAAAACTAGGAGAATATACTCAAGAGCTTATCTAAGCAACTCCTCCCCTATCTATCACCCCTTTCCATGCACTCTCATCTTACAGATGAGGAAACTGAAGTTCAGAGAGGTTAAGAGAACATCCAAGAACACAAACAGGACCGGACAGAGAGCTCCTGATTCTTTATCAACACCCAGTGGTTTTGTGTGTGTCCCATTGGAAGGGAATGGAAGAATGCATACATCTTCTTGTGGGTTCAGTGGTTGAAAAACTAGGCTCCGTTATCTTTCCTCTGAGAATCAGACAAATTGTGTCCTTCCTACATGGTTTTGAAATAGTTTTTACCTTTTAAGAGAGGAGCAATGGAAGGGAGGGAGGAAAGAGAAAGGAAGGAAGGAAGGAAGGAAAGAAGGGAGGGAGGGAGGGAGGGAGGGAGGGAGGGAGGGAGGGAGGGAGGGAGGGAGGGAAGGAGGGAGGGAGGGAGGAAGGAAGGGAGGAAGGAAGAATTCTGGGCAACATCATTTCCATTTTCCCTGAGACTTCTATGGGAGACTAGATTGCAGGTCCATTTCAAGAGGCCATATGATTTGCCCACTGCCCTTTTTTGTTGACATTTCCTGAGGTTTTTCCCTTATCTACTCCTTCTGGATTACATTCCACTCACCTTGCTCTTTTGTATTCCAGGTAAGCCTCACCTCCTGGATGTTTCCCCATGTTCTCAATAAAAAAATTTCAGATGTTTATTGAATTGAGACCTATTATTGGCAGCAACTTTTACCTCCCCTTTTTATGGAGTCCTCAAATCTCTGTCTGAGTAACTTTATTAGCTCCATTTCATACTTATGGAAATAGAAACCCAGAAAAGTTAAGTAAAAATTTATCCTGGTAAACTAAGATTTACCTAGAAACCAATAAATAGGAGAATGTACTAGAACCTGAAGCCAAATACTTCAATCCCAAGGTCAATGCACTTTCCACTATATTAGAGCTACTTCCTCTTAAGACCAGGTGAATCAGTTAATAATGGATTTGGCTGCAAAAAAAAACAAAAAAAACAACACAACAAAAAAAACCCAGAACATCCAATTAGCAGTAACTTAAACAAAAGGAAGCTTATTTTTCTCACATAACGAAAAACCCAGATGTGGGTCATCAGGGATGGTGCAGAGTCACAACAATGTCAGCGGAGACTTGATTCTATCTTTCTCCCAATCTGCCCTCTATGGGTTGGCTTCAACCTCATGCATGTTGCCACTGGTTGTAAGATGACTACTGTGCCTACCGCCTCATGGCCACATTCCCAAAAGAAGAAATAGGGCAAAGGGCCAAAAAGTCAGAGGGATGAGCTGACTGGGTCTGTCCTTCTTACAAATCTTTTCTTTTTTCGCCCAAAGATTTCTGCTTATATCTCTTTACCTGAACAATGTTAAGGGGCCGCCCCTTGCTTATGGATAAAGAACAGGTTAGCTGGAGGTTGGGTTGGTCAACTAACACCGTGTATTTCATCATCTCAATTTCATGGCTGACATCTTTCTTTAGAACCCTATTTTCACAAGGCTGCCTAGTTGTTTCCCGAGGAGCCTCAGAAGCATCCAGCCATCCTTTGAGTGTAGAGGCCGTGTTTTACCATCTCTTGCACCCCGCTTGCTACTGCACACAGAGCTGGTCTCGATATGATTGATTGGGCGGAATTGCCTTTCAGGAAGAGCATGAAGAGGAAGAGCCTCGGAAACCTGTGATGAAGGTAGAAGACTCAGCTGGAAGCACCAGACAGGTTCCTGGGGTCCTGGAACCCGGCTGTTACCTGCTGCATGTTTAGGCCCCTGGGGCAGGCAGGGCCCAGGAGAAGGCAGGATGGGTGTGAGCCATCTTAGCCTCCCAACTAAGCGAAGGGGGAGAGAAGACATGAGGTGAGCCTGTATCTGTTTTTGTCATCTCGCCCATTTCTATCGATAGGGAGGAAATGCTTGCACAAATCATAACGACATTCTTTTTAAGCCTGACTTCCTTTGATTTATTTTAACCCTGTTGATGCTGAAGCCAAATTCCCTGATGGTGATGTATGGGAAGACCATCAATATGTGAGGCAGGTGGGGAAAGCTGTGAGATGTTTGAAAGCCTTCTCCTCTAGGAACACCTCCTCCTAGGGCTCTAGCAGTAGGACAGGTGTCATTTGAGGTTTATTCCTTGGGGTCAAGACTGTACCTGGTATTTTTGTCTTTATTGCTCTCCACAGAATTGATTTTTAAAACTACAGACATTTAAAGAAGAAAAGAAATCCATTATTTCACTACTCAGGTAATCCATGTTCATATTTTAATTCATGAACTAGGTTAATCTGTATATTTAAAACTTCCAGCAGTAAGCCAAAATGTAAAATGAAAGGTCAAAGCCTGAATCCCTCAGGCCTATGCCTTTGCTCAAAGGTAGCCACAGAATTACAGAAAATTTGTTTATGCCTATACACTGTGCATGTCATTTGTCTATCCATGTATCTATCATCATCATCTATCTATTAGCTATCTGTCGATGCCTATAAAATTGATGAGACTGTACACACAATCTTGCATCACTTTTTTCCCTATCTCTATATAAAGTAGCACCAAGCTACTTTATTCTCTTTCATAGCTTCATAAGACTCCATCACATGGGAGCCCCATACTTATGTAACCCCTAATTGGTGGGTTTCTTCTCCTTGTTTTGTTAATATCAACAATGCCACGATGAACACACTTGTACACATTTCTTGACCAACATCTGCAGGTATATTTATATAGGTAAATTCCTAGTAGAGTAATTGCTAAGTTAAATGATGTGTATCTGTCTTAGTCCATTCAGGCTGTTATAATAGAATACCATAGACTGAGTGACATAAATTTTAGAGACTTATTTCTCATTGCTGGAGGCTGGGAAGTCCAAGATCAATGCATCAGCAGATTCAATGTCAGGTGAAAACCCCTTCCTGGCTCATAGATGGCTGTCATCTCACTGTGTGCTCACATGGTGGAAGGCGAAAGGAAGCTCTGAAAGGGTGCTGATCCCATTAATCATCTCCCAAAGGCCTCACCTCCTAATCCAATCACATGGGGGGTGAGGATTTAACACATGAATTTGGAAGGAAAAAATGTTCAGTCTATAGCAGAACCTATAACATTAGATGAATTTTGTCACATTTCCTTCCAGAAACGAGCCTGCTCACTTCCCCTTACCATAGCTCAGTGTCGAACAGTGCTTGCCTCTTCATAGCCTTCTCAGAATAGGGCTTCATCACTCTAGTTTTGCGAAATCTGAGTTTTAAAAAAACACAACTGTCTCTTGTTGCTTTTTAATTTGCATGTCTTTCTTATGAGTAATATTGAGCATATTGTCATATTTCATAATTTTATTTCACTCTTTGGTAATTGACAACTGACACGCATTGTTCATCAGTTCTCTATTTTATTTGCATGAGCTTCTTAACAATGAAAGAAATTAGCTCCTTTCATGTCACATGAGATAAATATTTTTCAGACTGTCATTTGTCTTTTCTCTTACTTTATGGTATATCTTTATGAAAAATTTCCAATTTTTATATAGTCAAAGTTATCAATCTTTTTCTTTATGGCTTCTGGGTTTGAGGTCATTCTTAGAAAGGCAATCTCTATTCCTGGTATATAAACTAAGCCATTTATTCTTCCAGAACTTTTGTCGTTTCTTTTTTAAAAAATTGACTTTAGAGAGAGAGAAAGGGGCAGAGAGAGAGAAACATTGATGTGAGGAACATCAATCGGTTGCCTGCCATACGCCCCCTTTGGTGTATGGGAGGACACTCCAACCAACTGAGCCACTGATCCAGGGCTATAGTTTCTTTTTTATACTGAAATCTGTGATCTATCTGTAATTGATATTAGTGAAGTAGAGTTCCAACCCTACCTTTTGCTTCTCCAGTCCTTCAGTTGTTCCAATACCATTTATTGACTAATTACCTTTCCTAGCTGTTTTGAAGTGCTACTATTTCATATGTGAAGTTCTCATGTGAATTTGGTTTCATTTATAAACTCTTCATTCTTATTCATTGTTCTATTTTTCCCTAATAACAAAGTATTTAATTATTATAACTTTAAAATAGTTTTAGTATCAGACTGGGCTATTCTTATTGTTTTCTATTTTCAAGAAGCTTTCTGGGGATATCTGTGGATGCTGAGGTTAGGCTGGAAGTGATGTTGCATAGGGAATGAGAGAGGGTGGGGGTGGGGGGCAGAAGAATTGCTGCTCATCCAATCAGACGTGAGGCTGGTGGCCTAGGGCTAGAGGTCAAGGATGCATTTCAAGAAAGTACATCAATACTTGATGTACTTTCCAACCTGATAGTTGACCTGGCCATGGAAACCCTCATTGGAGCCTCACTAAATCAGACCATAATTGGCACTCTTAGAAACTCTCTCACCAGAAAATATCAGGAATGACAATCTGAGATCTATATCTACCACTTCAAGAAAGTTCCTGTACCAACAGTCTAACATGGCAATTTTCAACCAGGTGCCACAGCACGCTGGTGTGCCACAAAAAAATTTAAAACATGAAATACCTGACTATTTAGTCAGAGGCACTGACCTCTTTTCCCTTAGATTGTCAAATATAAAAATGAAATAGCCAGCCGAGACCGGTTTGGCTCAGTGGATAGAGCGTCGGCCTGCGGACTGAAAGGTCCCGGGTTCGATTCCGGTCAGGGGCATGTACCTGGGTTGCAGGCATATCCCCAGTGGGGGATGTGCAGGAGGCAGCTGGTCGATGTTTCTCTCTCATCGATGTTTCTAACTCTCTATCTCTCTCCCTTCCTCTCTGTAAAAAATCAATAAAATATATTTTTTTAAAAAAATGAAATAGCCAACACAACAATAGCCATCCGATGTGAATGAATCAAAATTATACCTATTTCTTTTCAGACCAGTAAAAAATATATTTTTTGGTGTACCACAGAATTTTAGTAATTAGCTTATGTGTGCCATGAGAAGAAAATCACTGTTCTAACAGATCAACTAGTGTCTTTGATCATCAAGCAGAAATATTCAAGCTACCAGCAGTGGAAAATGTCTCTAAGTCGGTGTTTTGCACATTGTATGTGTGACTCATTAGGTCATGAAGTCCATTCTCTGAGTCACAATGAACATTTTTTAAAAGACAAAATAAAATATAAATTATCAGAGCTATTTGTGTAAATCTTTTGCCAGAATTGTGTGCCTTACAAGAAATACTAAGGTCAATTTCAATATGTAAAAAGATTTGATGGCGGGGATATGATGACTAGAATAACTATTGTCCAAGAAAAAAATATTTTAAAAATGTTTTCTGATTAATCTTCATTATTTGTTTTACAAGTAAACTTTTTACTAAGTTAAAAAATAACTTTTTTAAATTGGGAATTCATTAAATTTATAAATTAATTTAGGAAGAATTGGTGTCTTCCCATCGAGGACAATAGTTTGTCTTTCAATGTCTTAAGTCATCTTTAGGTCTGTCAATAGTCTATTAAAAAGTTTTCAGCCCTAACCAGTTTGGCTCAGTGGATAGAGCGTCGGCCTGCAGACTGAAGGGTCTCAGGTTCGATTCTGGTCAAAGGCATGTACCTTGGTTGCAGGCACATCCCCAGTAGGGGGTGTGCAGGAGGCAGCTGATCGATGTTTCTCTTTCATCTATATTTCTAACTCTCTATCCCTCTCCCCTCATCTCTGCAAAAATAAATAAATAAATAAATAAATAAATAAATAAATAAATGTTTTTAAAAAGAGTTTTTAATAAAGGCCCTGAAAATTACTTGTTACATTTATCTCTAGGATTCTTTACGGTTGTTATTTTAAATTAGATATTTTCTTTTACCACAATTTCTAACAAGTAATGGTTTAAGAAAAGCATTAGTTTATATATTTACTTTCCAACTGATCTTTGAATTCTCTTGTTGTTTTATATTGTTTTCCAGTTGGTTTCCTGGGCCAGGCATTCTTTTAGAGTGTAAATTATCCCCTGAGGGGTAATATTTGTCAAATCATTTATTTGAATAATATTTGACTATTCCTGTTTTACGGGAGGTGGTGCTATGGTTGTAATGCACCGTCAGTGCTTTTCATATTTTCTGATTCAGGTACTTCCCCCAAAAGTCCTGCTTCCCCAATGCAACCACAGACAGATCTCTCAGTTCTTAGAACACCCCAGGCTCTTTTGTTTGTGAGATTTCATGTATCTTATTTTCCCATTCATCACTTCCCACAACTACTTAAAAGTCACTTTCTTTTTTAAAAATATATATTTTTTTTACTGTTGATAGTATTACAGATATTCCCCATTCTCCCCCTTTTCATCCCCCTCTGGCCAGCCCCTTAAAATTTACTTTCTTAAGAAAGCCTTTCCTGAATCCTAGTTGAAATTACCATTCCCTTCTCTCTGTTTTTAAAGCTCTCTGGCTGCCATCTTTTATAATGCCAACACTCTTAGAAGGACTGATTTCATATGTTTCCCTGCTAGAATTCAAGCTTTGGCAGAAACAGGAAGTTGCTGCCTTTCTCAGTGCTGTCATTGGCGGCTCTGCACTGTGCCTGGCACATAAGAGTTGCCCAGTAAGTGTTCGTCGGATTGCAGCCTAAAGCAGCCTGCTGCAAGTTTGACATTTTTTAATGTCTTTGGTTTTATCATAAACTCAGAAGAATGTTGCTTTTTATTACATATTGGTATTATTTTCAATATAAAAACAAATTTTTTATTGGATTTTATTATTATTTTTTTAATCCTCACCCGAGGATTTTTTCCCATTGATTTTTAGAGAGAGTGGAAAAGAGAGGGAAAGACAGAAACATCAGTGTGAGAGAATCACATTGACTGGTTGCCTCCTGCAAGGCCCTGGGCTGGGGAGGAGCCTGCAGCCGAGGTATGAGGCCTTGACCAGAATCAAACCCAGGACCCTTTGGTCCACAGGTCGACGCTCTATCCACTGAGCCAAACCAGCAAGGGCATAAATGATGGAGTAAATTAGCACCACAAAAAATTGACCATGGTTTTCCCATGCCTCTGCGACCTACAAGAGTTTTCAACTCTCCATCTTCAATTTAAAACACTAATGATGAGTTAGCTTCCCAGTGAAGTTATGGATGAGGATATATTTTCCCCAAAATATTTTCTGTGAGGATCAGCACATCTTAGTTTGAGTTGAGTTGAGTGATCATTCCCATGTTTCTGTGGGCTCCTCCAGACCACCCTCATAAAGCAAGACACAGGGCCTACATTCTAATGAAAATTAGAAGTGTGGGTGAATTATGGTCCGGCACAAACATGCCATCAACTGTGGGTTGGGGTGGGGAGGCAATAGGGCAAGAACAGATGATGAATAAATGATGAGCTTCCCAAAGATGAACATCCCAAAGACTCAGAGCAGCTGAAAAAGAGCCCTCACCAGGAGGCCAGACGGAGAGGGGCTGAGGTGGCTGTGTGCAGCCTCCAGTCACTCACACCAGGAGCCTGGCAGTAAAGCTGCAAAGCCTGGGAGGTGGGGTCCTGCTGTTTCAGTTCAAGGTAGAGGGTGGGCCCTTAGACACTGAAGCCAGCATCCTATGTTCACAACTGCAGCACTGACACTTACTAGCTGGGTGACTCTGGGTTACTTACTCTTTCTAAACCCAGGTTTCCTCATCTATAAAGAGTTTTAATAGAAAAATAAAATACTGTGTATGAAGAACTCAGAGCCTTGTTTGTATTGCAACAAAACACCAATAAACATTACTATTACAAGGTCACTAGCTTAAGCTTCTAAAAAAAAGTCCATATTTCATCCAGTCACATTGACATCCTCAGATCTGAGCTGGTTACTAATTAAGATGATGCCAAAGCTGGTGGTTCCCATGTAGAATTCCCCAAATGAAAGGAAGCTTGACTTACAGTAAACCCTCGATTTTGAGAACCTCAATTTAAGGAACTTCAGATTCAACTGACAGAAGTTCTGGTCCAAATGTCAATGTGAAAATTAACAACCTGTTAATTTTAAAATGCTTTTAACCAAGATTTGATTATAATTAACAGGTTATTTTTTTACATTCACTGTTATTTTGAACAAATTTTAGCGAATAGGCCATATGTTGGAAAAACACTGTAGTAAATTTGCCAACATAAATATTACATATTTATGACTATAGTCTATATATTTAAATCCAAGAGTCACTGCTTGTAAACAATTTTCTGTGAATGGTTAGCACGTGATCACACCGCATCAGGAGCGGTAATTAGTTCTGTGGCCACAGGAGCATGATTTTCTGCACCAGTTTTAATGTGTGCTGGCCTGTATTCCGACATGTGCTGAGTCATGCCCCACCGTGTGCATCTGCTTACTCGCCGTGACTGGTGAATGCACGCATTTACTAGACCTATTCAGTATAAATTTAAAATTACAGCAATATGTATAGAAAACTTTTCTATGAAATTACACTTTTCATAATTTTAATTACACGAATGTGTTTACATAAGTGAAAACAGGTAAATGACTTTGCCAAATTTTTAACATATGCATTTGAAAAACCTACTTTATTATATAAGGGATTTTTGGCTCTAATGGACACCACCCTCACCTGAATTAGTCCGTTATATCGAGGTTTTACTGTACTGCCTGAATATGACGTGATTTGTACACATGGAGGGAGCACCTGATCCCATTACTTTGCAGCCTCAGTTTCTCAGAGAGAAGTTGGAGACCCTCACAGCCTTCTCCTGGTCTCCCCACTCCAGACAGGCCTGTTTGCTGCTCTGTGCACAGCAGCGTCCCACCCACCCATGGATTAGAAGCCTAATATGTAAATCATTCCCATCATGTTCTTGAACTCTGTAAAGCTTTGCCCCAAAAGAAAACCAGGGGGCTGCTCCTCTTTAACCCATGGGCACCAGGGTAAGAATTGCTTCCCAGCCCTACTTGGCTTTGAGGCCAAGGGCCAGGCCTCAGCTGGGGAGGAATCAGGGGCAGAGCCAAGGAGCAGAATGATGTGCTCTTGGGGGATCTGAACCCTTTTAATTAGATTCCTCGTGCTTCTCAGCACTAGGCAACCAGGAAAAAGTCTTACCTACCCCGCAGGTAGGTGGAAGAGAGGAGGTACGAGTCCTGATACACAGGCTAGAGTGCTGGAAGATAGCTTTGAATGAACATGGACATGCCTGGGCTGGGAAATAGCCATTTAGTGATCAAGAACAGAGGTTTTGGAATGAAATGGACCTGCACCAAACTTGTCCCTTCTACTCACTTTTTTCCCAGGAACCGTGGGTCATGCATGCACTTAGCCTTTCTGTGCCTGCATGTAGTTGTGAAATGAGAATGATGATGGCGCGGTACCTATATCGTTAGGTTGTTATGAGGAACACATGGGCTAAAAGCATTGGAGGTTTCTTAGCACGGAGCTGACAAATGGTAGGGAGTTGGCACTTTCCGTGTGAATGGTGACTCTTGGAGTCGCAGGATGCAACAATCGTGAGCATTAGCAATAATAACAGTGTTAGCTGCGGAGAACTTCACTCTTATCAACTGTTTTCATTTTCTGACAACAATTCTGAGAGGAGATGAGGCAGGGGTTATGTTTCGCCAACTTAACGATGAATTAACTGAAGCTTGGAGGCTGAAAACCCACCTGTCTTTACTCCATGTGTGATGTTACATGCCAATTAGTTTATTTTATAAACTAGGAACATTGCACCTGTGAATGAAATATGCAAAAATATATCATAATCACACCACATTCTTTCCACCCAAATTCATTAAAAATTAATATTCTGCCATTTTGCTCCAGATTTCAAAAGAAATAAATCTTGCAGGCAGTTCAAGGCCTCTTCCTCCCCCATCAGCTTCTCCTTCTCTCTCCTGTGAATAACTTGATGTTAAAGCGTTGCTGTTTTTGTCTTCATATATTCATTAAGTATATCCATAAACAATATTACCCTATTAAGTTTTGAATTTTTATCAAACTGTGTGAACCCTTTTGCAACATGTTTTTTTTTTCACTCAGCATTACATTTTTTAAAAATTGTATTTTATTGATTTTTTACAGAGAGGAAGGGAGAGGGATATAGAGTTAGAAACATCAATCAGCTGCCTCCTGCACACCTCCTACTAGGGATGTGCCGGCAACCAAGGTACATGCCCTTGACCGGAATTGAACCCGGGACCCCATAGTCCTCAGGCCAACACTCTATCCATCGAGCCAAACCAGTTAGGGCCAGCATTACATTTTTGATTGCTTCTTTACATTGATGCATAGATATTTAAAATATTCATTTGACTAACTGTATATTATTCAACTTATGGACGTTTATGTTGTTTTGTGTCCCTGTGTTTCTGTGTATATGATGAGCATCAATGCTGCAACGAGCAGCACCCTACTTAGTCCTTTGCACGCAAGTGTGAGGAGGGTTCTCAGTATATGCCTGGGAGTGTTCTTGTGAGTTTATAGTAACCACATCTACAGCTTTACTGGATTTTGCCAAATTACTTTCCCAATTATTTTGTTAGATTTATTTTTAAGTACCTTCTGGTTTTATTGCTACTGTAAATGAAAAAAAAATTTTAAGTATCATTTTAATTATTGCTGGTAGATGAAAATGTTATGGCCTTGGGTATTTTAACCTTATATCCAACAAATGTGCTGAGCTCTCTCATTCAGTCTAATACTTTATCTGTTGAGTAACATGACCTGTAGTATTATGTTAAAAACAGTGACATGATGGTAAATATCTTTGTGCTCCCAATTTTTTAAAAAGTGCTAAAAACAAGTGAGACAAATCTGATGCTAGAAATCAAGACAGTGACTGCCTAAATGGGTTAGAGTAGGTCAATAGGCTGAAAAGTATCATGAGAAAACATTCTGCCAAAATAGAAGTGAACTATATTTTGTTCACAGTCATGGTCACATGGCTGTACATGTTTGTCAAAGTTCATTGAACTGTACACTTCAGATTTGTATATTTGACTGTCATTTCACCATTTTCTTCCTGATTTCTAAGACCCATTTATATAATGGAGAGATCTGCCCTTTAGGATATGAATTGCAATATTTACTACCAAAGTAACATTTGCGTTTTGGATTTGCTTATTTTTTGCCTGTAGATAATTAATTTTTATTTAGATAATCTTTTATAGTTTGAAACTTTGAATCTTAGAATGGATTTCTGCATTCCAGATGATAAAATAGTTCTCCCATTTTTTTTAAAGTATTCTGTGTATTGTTTGAGATGTGGATCAAACTTCATATTTTTCCAGCTGGCTTTTATATGCTATTCTATTAATAGAATTTCTAATGTTCTAAATATAATCTTTATATTTCTAGGATCAAGTCTTCTTGGTCATTATATAATATTGTTTCACATACGTATGCCATTTAATATGTATGCACACATAGATATGCATATTTATATGTATATATGAATGTATATATTTAAACATAAACTTTTATATTTTGCTGATATTTTACCTAGTATTTCTGCAACTGCTTTATAAGTAAGATTGATCTAGACTTATTTCTCTTTTTCACTATCCTTTTTTAATTTTAGTAATGAGGTAAAAATAAACTCATAAAAAGAATTGGGTAGCTTTTCCTCTTTTCAATTCTCTGATACTTCTTAAAACCACCTGGGCCTTGTGTTTTTATTTTGTGGTGAACTATTTGACTCCTGATCAAATATTTTAAAATCATTATTTGAGTTTTAGTTTTCTTCTTGGGAAAGTTTTGTTAATTTCTATTTTTGTAGGAAACAGCTTCTTTCATCTGAAATTTTCCAATTCATAGGCTCAAAGTAAATGCTATTTGCTAATAATTTAAAAAGTCTCTACTGCATTCTTTTTTTATTTCCTAATACTATTTCCTGGAGTCTTCTCTCTTTTTTGCCTCATTAATTTACAAACAACCTTAGGGTGTTCTACCAACATTTTTTGGCTGGTCACTTGAATTTCTGGGCCAGGGTGGCAGGCCATACCCAGGTGTGAAGTACAAGGACCAGGACACTGAAATTATGTTCATCATGGATTCTTCCACTCTTAGTCTGTTGGTTCTTCTCTTCCCACTTGGCCTTCTCCCTCATGCTGAATACTCTTCCAGTCTCCAGAGATAACCTTTGAACTGCTATGGAGAGAAGCAGTGTGGCTTAAACATGGCCGCACTAATGTTGCATAGATTTTCTAGAAGTTGCATTCAAGTCTCACACAATCAGACAACATAAAAGGCAGGACTGGATTACAAAATGCCATAACTGTAGATTTTAATTATATATATTGATATCAGAAAGGAAGGGAGAGGGAGAGAAAGAGATAGAAACATCAATGATGAGACAGAATCATTGATCAGCTGCCTCCTGTGTTCCCCCCACTGGGGATCAAGCCCAAAACCTGGGCATGTGCCTGGACTTGGAATCAAACCATGACCTCCTAGTTCATCGGTCGACACTCAATGATTGAGCCATGCTAGCCGGGCCAGACTTTTTTCTTAATGCTCTCTCAATGATTTATTTGTTTGTTTAGTTAGCACTTAAATGCCTATGATGTGTAAATCCTGAGTGAAAAAGAGTGTTAAATCTATAGTCACCCCTAATCAATTAATGAAGTTTTGGCAAGAAGACACCATGTTGCCTGCCTTATTGTTTATGTTAAGTCTATGTGCAGGTATTGACCTATCTGTAACTGAGTCTATCTGTATACACACATTGGCCAATTGGACCTTCTGGATCTTTGCTGTTCAATATAGTAGCTATTAGCCATCTGTAACTATTTAAATTTAAATGAATAAAAATTAAATAGAATTAAAATTAGTTCCTTCATCGCACTAGACACATTTCAAGGGCTCAACAGCCACATTTTCTAGTAGCTATAGTGTTGGAAAACTCTGACTGATAGAACATTTCCACCATCTCAGGAAGTTCCACTGGACAGCTCTGTTCTGGAGGAAGTTCCAACACTAATTGAAGTAGTAGTGTTCCTGTGTGCTTGCCTCTGGGAGCAGATCACCTTGTCCTTGCTGGGCTGGTTGAATGCTCATGGTTATGGCTAGCATGATTAAAATAGTTTGTTCTTTTAAGAAGGTTAAACAAATGTGTGTGTTTGGTGTGTGTTTTTTTTTAATCTCAGAAATTATCCTAGAGATTCCAAAATTCAGGAGTTCTGAATTAGCGAGGCCCAAATTAATGCAATTTTCTATACTCCCTAAGTCAATCTTGAAGAATACGCTTTCTTTCGAATTATTCCTGGCCAGAGGTCATCCACCACCCTTCCCCCTCCTGCCATTTACAACTTGTTGATGTCAATGGTCACCCCTTTCCTGGTCACTATCAGCCCTGAAACATTTGTCAACTTTGGCCACTTTCCTATAATAAATCACTGGGCATTTTCCTTGCCTTTGCACTGTAAGTGACATCTTTAGCAAAAGCACCCTCTTTCCCAACAGTATTTGCCAGTTTGGCCTGGTAAAAATAGATAACTTATCATTATGTTTCCTGTTGTGTATGATTCAAGTATCAGATCTATATTTGCTGAATGTGTCATAGATGGAAGAACATTCTTTTTGATGTGCTCACAGCAATTCAATGATATGCTGAAATACACATGAATCAGAACAAGAGCAAGGAGACCATGGGGCCAGGGGCTCTTCCTGTGCTGGGTGTGTTTGGATTAACAAAGGGATGACAGCCAACAAGAAGAGGGTGGGACCCCTAACATGTTGCTGCAACTCCTGCTGGCCTGAGGGTGGGCAGGGTTCCTAAGGAACTCAGCCACGGTACGAAAAAGGGTCTTGTGTCATTTATCAAGATGTGTTCCCCTCCTCACCCCAGTTGTGTGACACTCTTGCTTGTGGCTGATTTTCTTCTGTCTCTTCAAAGTCCCTCCTGCTTAGATGGTGTGGGCTGTAAACCAACACACTCACCAAAGTCTGTCCACTTCTCCCTCCCCCCAGTCGCTGGGGCACATAAAGAAGAGAGCACACAGGGTGCTACTTTGTGAACATCTCATTTCAACTAATAATCAGCTGAGGAAAACCCAGGGGAAGCCTGGATGAAGAGGATTAAGGGGAAGGAATCCAGAAATCTTTTGTATATCATCACCAGAGGTCAGAATATGCTTTTTCCCTAGCTTTTCAATCCTTCCTGAGTATCCATCTAATGACCCACTTAATCCATCACCAAGTCTGGTCCTCCCTCCTTTCAAGCACCTCTGAAATGTGTCTATGCTCCCATTCTACCGCCTCATTTGAAATGACCACCATCGTGGCGTTAGATTGCTCCCCCTCTGCCTTTACACATCAGCCAGCGAGCAACACAAAATGAGATTAACAGGCCACCTCCCTGCTTAAACCTCTTTTTGCTTAGAATTAAGAAGACATACCTATTGGGGCATACCTGGTTGTCCCCTGCTATACTCTCTAACCTTTACCTCCACCTCACGCCCTGGACCTTGTAATGATGCTTTTGTCACACAGGCTTTTTCTTTGATGCCTGTACTAAGCCACATGTGTTTCTGCCTCAGGGTCTTTGCTCCTGTGGTACCTGTGCTTGGATAGTCTTCCCCCAATTCCCTCTTATCTGGTCAACTGATACTTATCCTTCATTTATCAATTTAGTCACCACTTCCTCTTCATGTATCTCTTTAGTCACCACACTTCTCTCCCCCCAGAACTAGGTCAGGCTGAGGTTTTCTATTTATATGGGTGACTATTTGGTTAGCTCTAATTTCCCATAAGATTTATAAGCTCCAGAGACAATATTCATCTTTCACTCACCATTGTATTCCCAGCTACTATGCCTGGCAATGGAGATGTGAGTAAATCTCTGTTGCCTGAATAAATAGTGATTTTTGTTATCTGTCAGGAGAGGAGTATGGTATACAAAGGAAGTCACAGACCAAAGAGCCCTGGGTTCAAATCCTGACTCTGCCAATTTGTTATCAGGTGATCTGGAGCAAGTTGATTCACCTCTCTACATCAGTAGGTTCTCAACAAACTACAGACCCACTGTTATTATTGCTGTTATCCAGTTTGGAGACAATGGGGTAGAAAGTACTCTGGGAAGGCCATCGGGCTCCTCAGGAAGAAGTGACAGATCACTCAGACCCAAAAGGAAACAGATAGTAACATTTTTTATTAAATATTACAGTGGATCAAAAAGTACAAAATATCTCTTGCCTGCTATGTGATTGGGAAACTATTGGCACGTAATACAGTATCAAAAGCAGTAATAAGTACAATTTGGAAAACATACAAAATTGAGTGTTTATAGTTGGCTCAGCATTCTTCTGGTAGTGTTTAAACTAATGCAAAGGTTACTCAATAACCTCTCCATTGGGAAACTATATAATATCACTGGGCCATGTTGCTATATACAAATAATCACCTTACAGAGCAGAGGTTACATAGCTGGGATCACCAAAAGTATACAATATTTACAACACAGGAAAATTTAAAAAAGTATAAACAGCCAATAGAGATTATGCTGCTATTCTTCAGACATATTTCAACCATGGGGAGACAAGCAGAATATCAAACACATCAACAGCCAACACTGGAATTTAAGTGCTCAAGATAATCATTGCAATGGTGTGGGTCTCATGAGGGCAAACTTGTTCCCGTATCTCTTTAAAATTGGGAACAGAGTAAAACTGGACCAGATGGGACTTGGCTGACCACCACCAAATGTGACTTTGTGGGACACAAGTGAAGAGAAATAAATGGTTCTCTTTGAAGGCACACTACATAAAATATTTTTGTGGGATCACCTTGAAATTTCCATCAGACACACCAACACAGTGAAATACAGTACTTGAGAATTCATGCACCAGGTCAGAAAGTTGTAAAGTCAACATTGAGTTTTCACAAACCCTTCTGTATATGCCCTGATAAACAAGTGAACTTAAGAGCTTCTAGCTAGAAAATAAATAAGTCAGTCCTGTGGCAAATATTACAAGTTCCAATCACTTAGTAGGAGAATACTTAATTCTGAAACTCGGTTGGGTTATTTTTTCTTTTTTTATGTTGAGTTGCCAGAAGTTGCATGGAAAGGCTTTAAAAACAACAACATTATTTAGACTCTTCAAATCTCCAGTAAATCAGGGAGTTAGTGCATTTTGAATTGCAACATTTCTTGGAAGCCACACTCAGTAAATAGATTTATGACTCCACTGCCAATTAGATTCCACAGTTTCCTTTACAGAACTACCAATAACAATGGTTTGATTGCACAAAGAAAGGCTTGTGCAATTCCATTCAATAATAAGGCCCCTTGAACTCAAACAATGCAAACAAAGCCCCATTTAAGACTTTTTAAAATGTAGTTCTCAGCCAATGAAGAATTCAATGGTCTTTTTGAAAGATTTCCAAGATCTCTGTTCGGAGTTTTAAAACAAATAACACACTGCTTCTGTTGGGAATGTGTGCCCCCATTTCTCTTTATTTGTCCTGATGTTTTGCCGAGGGTATGAGCTTCCTCAGACAGAAACAGTGAGTCTCCTCTTGGAAGAGATGAGAAAAACAAAAGCTGGACTATGTTAACATTGTTTGAAAATGGTGTGATCAAATTCCAACATGATGAAACCGGACTGAAATCATCCCAGTGGGGAAAACAAATGCCCCATATTCCAAATGGATAGGTGAGCTCCACCAGGGACAGACGGCTCCCCATTTTCTTTGAGAAACAAACTCATAAAAACCACGTCTGATCTAGCCCAGGTCGGTTGCAGAAACACTGGAGTTTGCTCTGTCTTCCATGTCCTCTGATTCTGTGACCATCCAATCTAGTGCAACTTTCTTAGATCGGTCCTGGCTAGCGCTTGGCCAGCTGGAATTGAGATTCTTCCCCCCCTCTATCTTGTGCAATAGCAGGATAATCTGCACTCACACAATTATAATCTAAATTCTACTAGTCTATCTATGGTTCTATTAAATATATATATATATATATTATTCCACAGGAAGGTAAATAATTAATTGAAGCAAATGGAACTCTTAACACTAGATCTCTACATTCTTTTGTTTCCACCTTTGGATAGTAAGTATGTTACACTGAATATTTGGCTTCGTATCATGGAGACATTTCAATACAAATGCACGGCATGCATGGCTTCGGTTAAGAGCCGCAGTTTCATTGTTTACCAGTTTTGATTATTTTGCAGTCAAGTTACCTAGAGGTTGAAAATTGTCATCAATTTTCATAGAATTAAATATCTCAGAGGTAAAAGACTTGGTTAACTATGGTTCTAATGTCTACTAGTAGTGTTGAGGGAGGGGAGGGTTGGCTGGGGAGTTCATCAAAGCATTCCTATCAGCAGGGATGGGACTTGAGAAGAAAATCAGGCTCTGTGTCGATCGACCTTTAACACACTTAGGAAATGCATCCACCTTGATGTTACATCTTGGCAGCAAGTGGAATAAAGCGGCAAGAATGACAAGATACGTTCTCCACATCTTTTGACTGCTTGAACAGCTTGACCGCTTCTTTCCAACCCTGAAATAAATGGTAGAGCGGGCTATACTGCCAGGTGGTTACAAACATGACACCAACCACCGCAAGTGAGTGCTTGCTTATACATAAAACTCACGCCCAAGAAACCCAAAGAGGATGACTTTCTTTTGACAAGGGTAATCCAGTATGCCAATTATCCCCACAGATGTGGCCTGGAAGGGTCTTCTTGGGAACATCAAGAAACCAATATGATGAAGGCAACGCGATTACCTATTACTCCAAAGACCACGGCCCAGGGAAGGTACCTGGGGCATAGGACTCCAGCTGCTCATTTTCTTTGGAGAGTCAAGTTCCATCCTCTTCCCAACCCCCTCTCCCGGACTGTTTAAAGGGACCAGGGCCAACACCAATGTAAATCATTTTGGCTCCTGTTCTAATTTCTGAAATTCCTAAAATATCTGCGCAGCCCACAAGTATGTCCTCTAGACTCTGCTGTTATTCAGCAGCTTGCTGCCAGTGAGGTTTTTGTTTTTATGATTCCTCTGGTATGTAGGACAGTTTCACAGCCTAGATAAGGTAAGTACAAGGCTCGATATGTTCACATAACCCCATACTTCAAAGCAAAGCATTTGGTCGGGTAAGCAGTGTATAAGCTCTTTCAACTATGCCATTAATGAGGAACAAAGTCCGTAAGTTGCGGATCTGCAAAGGAACGTTCTTTGCACTATGGTGTGCTCATCTGTTTCTTTCTCATTTGTTCCACTAGAATCAGTTGCTTCAATTTGTAAACAATTAACTTTACCACCCAAAGCTGCTCAAAATGATAAGATGTGGGGGTGGGAGGGTTGGGGAGGATTAAAAACACACATCAAAAACTAGGATAGTCAGTCAGTCTTAAACAAAACAAAACAAAACAAAAACAAAAGACCTGCAAACAAAAGCGATACTGTTTAATTAAAAAAAAAAAGACAAGAAGGAACTGGGAGAAAATGGAACTACCTGTATATAAATTAGGTGAGCAAACAGTGATACGGGTAGTTTTAAGAAGCAAATATATACAGTCAATTTAACAGTGTTTACTTCTCTGGATTGTTCAATAGTGTCAAAAGGAAAGATCTATTGAAGTTTCACTATACATTGCATTGATTGAACCTTGGAGTTTTATGAAAGCAGGGGCCTCGCTTGGCATGTCTGCCAGTCTTCCTTGCCCCTTTCTTTGAAATGCCTGCCCCTTTTTTGGCCAGGTTGTTTCCTGGCCATGGGAACTCAGACGGGGCCCTCTAAGTTCTTCCTGGGTGCGCATAACCCCCTCCACGCGAAACTCGAGCGAAATGAACCATCTGGGGTGCGAGGGCATCTGTGTTGCAAGGGACTCAAGACTGACCAGCCAAGGCTGGTGTCGTCCCAGAAAAATCAGATCCGTTCACTTCCCCGCTCGGCCGCTTCGGCTGGAACTGTTCTTACCCCCAGATTAGAAGAAATACGGACTTCTAATTCTACAAGCCATCACCCCAGGGAGAAGGAGGAAAGATGTTTTAGCCACGCCGTGTGGGATGCTGGGCAGAGCCGGGCTTACAGTTTTGTACTGGGGTGTACGGACGACAGCTGAGAAGATGGAAAGGCAGCTTGAGGGTTTATAGCAGCTAAAGGGTAAATGCTGTTGTGCAAAAGGTCCCCGTACGAACTTCCTACAGGTGTGGCCGCAGCCAAATGTCTGTACAGCTGCTGAGAATTGGTCGGCGACGTGAAAATTCCTCTTTGCATCACAAGCGAGTGGAAAGCCAGGGGCTGCATGAGTGGGGAAAGCACAGTCTGGTTTTTCAAGTACTGCAGAGAGTGAGAATACCCTGCTGGGAGCCGGGAGTTGAGGCCCGAGTTACACAGGCTCCCAGAATACAAACCTGGGAAGATAGGGGAGGAGAGGGGCAGCTTGTGGCCTTCCGACGCGCCCCCGGAACGCCCACCGTGCGCTGCCTTGCTGCCCTCGCTCTCCTGCTCGCAGGCCTTCTCCTTCCCAGAGACCTCCTTGGATGGGTCCAGCGGAGACACCGCCCGGGCCTTTTTCCCAGCGATCACCAGGTCCAAGTCCTCCAGGCTGCGCTTTATGGGGCGCGCGGCACCAATGTTCTGGGGGCTCATTTTCCGGTGCAGGATGGGGTGGACCATGCCTTCCATCTTCCTGAAATTCTCCAGTCTCACATGGTGGGGTTTTGCCGATCTTGAGAGCGCCTCGGGGTATTTTTTCGGAGCTGACATGGTCATGGGGGACACCCGGCAGGCCTTGGGGTGACAGTCTCGACTGTGGCTGTTTATGACCTGGAACTGGGAGACGCCTTTGCTCTCCTGGGGCCCCGGGGCCGCGTGGGCCAGGCCCAGGACCTTGCCGGTGGGTTTGTGCGGGTTCTTGGGAAGGCTCAGGTCTGTCGGCTGGTCATCCGTGGTGGCTTCGGCTGCAGCTGACTTTTTGTCTTGCAGGTGCAGCGACGAGAGATAGTTTCCATGGAGCTTTTCTTGGTGTTTGTGGGAAGAAAAGGAACTGTTTTCCGATTCCCTGTACATGTCCCTGCACGGGTACTTGGATGACTGTTCATTGTGAAGGTGATGCTCGGTGTGTCTGTAGAGGCTGTGGAGATGCGGAGAGGAGTAGAAGTCGGCCAGGAAGCTGGGCATGTGGGAGTGGGGGAGCGCCCTCTTCTCCAATAGTTTCTCCTTGCCCTCCTGGATTTCTTGCTTCAGGACATAGGAGTCGGCAAGGGGGCTGAGGTGATGCTTGGAGAAGCTGCAGCGGTGGGGATCCGATCGACTCAGCTTGTCATGTTTAAAGATGTCACTGATGCTCTTTCTGTCCTCGGAGGGCTTGCTCCTGAAGCTCTGCACGTGCTGAATCACCGAGGGCCGGCTGACCGCCGTGTGGTCAGTGCTTTGGCCGTGGTGGGCCTGGGCGAGACCCGAGCACAGGTCGTCCCTGGCGATCAGTTTCTTTTTGCTGATCAAAGGGGGTGGGGAGCCGTAGGGGTAGCTGCTGGAGAGGCTGGCCCCACTCACTTGGGACAAAAGCTTTTTCTTGGCCAGCGGGGACATGATGCCTGGGTTGCCCCTGGAGTAGAGCAGGGGGGTGTAATTGAGTCCGTGGTTCTCATTCATGGGCCCAGTCAGGTCTTTGTCCTTGAACATGTCGAACGACTGGACCACTAGGACCTTCGGGGTCTGCTTCAGCGCGTTGTGGATGTCGTCGCTGCCCAGCTGGTCCACCTTCACGGTGCAGTTGGCGATGTAGTCTGCCATGGCGGGCACTTTGTCATCGTCCATCTCGCTCTGGTTTGCCAGCGGTGGCTGCGTGGCGGGGAAGCCAGGGAAGGCTGTGTCTTGGGGTTCGTTGTCAGGGCTCTCTGTAAAACAGCAGGGCTTGGGTTCTGGTTTTGAGTCGACCAGAGCGCTGGGAGAGGTGAGAGGCTGTTTGCCAGCCCCTGGGTCCCTGTCGGGGGCTGAAGAGGCACTCGGGAGTGGAGGAGAGGGCCCCTTCTCTCCCGCCTCCTCTGCCATCTTCTCGCTGTTGGCACTTTGATCTGCTGTGTTCTCCTTTTCTGGGTCTGCTGTAGACACCAGGGGCCTGGCGGCAAAATCCTGGTGCCCTTCCATTTTCTTCTTCGCGTCTGCTGCGGGGAGAGGCTCTTGCTCCTTCTCTTGCTCTGAAGAAACCTGATAAAATATTGCAAGACAGTCAGAAGGAAGCCAAGTGCATTGACACATTTTGCTATGAAATAGAACATTACACGCAGCAGTTTTTCTTGGAAACAGGCTTGTCAATCAGTTCGCATAGTTTCTGTAAAGCTTTATCACTCCCTGATCGTAGCTCTAAACAAAGAAATCTAAATTACAGAAACATTAGGGGAAATATGCATATTCACTTTAGTCCCTTATGAGACACTTATCAAAGTGTTATGTACTGATGGTATACAATCATATCACTCCTTGAGTCTAATATATAGTTTAATTCTGAGGTTGTCTTCTTGTCAAATCAGTCAATTATCCAAATGGGTTTTAAATTACATGTTGTGCTTTATGACACTTTGGAGAAAGATTTTTTTTTTAAAGCATCTCTCTTTCAAAAATCTAACCAACCCCATGTCAACAAACAATCAACAAACTCACCGATACTCCCTGCCGTTCTTTGACAGAGTGTATCTTGTCCTAATGTGTCCAGTGGAGGCATAAAATCAGTGATGCTTAAGTGTTTGTAATTTCTACTCAGTGCCATGTGACATGCAGATAAGCTGAAGTATTGAAAGATGATGGAGATGCAACAGCGGCCTGACTACCTGAGGGACAGGAGGGCTCTAAGTCCTTCTAGGCTGCAGCAAGCTATATTTCCATGAAAGCTGAAAATGAAGTTGTCAAATTCAGGCAGTGAGCGCAAGCACAAACACAGCTTCTCTGTTCATTGAAATAAATTGTGGTCCATGAGATGGATGCTCTTTATGTGTCCCTATTCATAGAAGTTGTGGGCACAATTCGACCCATTCATTGCTTTATGTAGCTGTGCAAACTTTGACCTTTGAAGGTCATTTTAACTTTCCATCTGTGACCCAGCTGACGGACAAGGTCTTTTAAAACGTCTGTCATTCTGTCCTGATATGTCTTAGTGGAGAATAGTCCCAAAACAGCTGTATTGAACTGGTCTTCGCCTCCCCATCCCCCACCCCCCAACTCGTCCATCTCATCTCCACGAACATTGTTCTTCTTTGTTAAGAAAAGAAGTTTTGACCACTGTAGCATTTTCGGGTAAGATTGGGGATGCTGGTGTAGGGATGCATAGGGCTAAAAATTTTAAGGAAACACATCCATTTAATCAATATTTTTCCTTAAATCCACTTAAAGATATCCCTGTGTTTTTTTTTTTAGATTTGTGTTATACCTAAGAACCTTTTTGTGCCACCTTTCATTTTTAGGTACTAGTAGTTGCCTATTCAGTACAACTATCATTACTTGTTCTGCATTAACAACATCACTGGTCTCCTGAGCTTTTGCATTACAAGAAATGCAGAAAAAATGAGTACAGCCAGGGAAAAAGGCATTGCACTTGAATGTCAGTTTCTGATGGGACTGGAATTTGAAGAGGGGCTATCAGGGATACTCAGTTCCAATGAACTTTCTATGACCTAGGCCTTCAGTTACTTGGAGTTCCATGCTTTTGATTGTAAAACAGGTTTAGGAGGTCTCTGAAAGCTAGACAGAAAAAGGTGAAGGATGGAATTTTCTGATCTGCCCTTAGTATGTTAAGTGGTATCTTCCCACCAGGTAACTTGCAATCCAATCCAAGGATATCGGGTTTGATGAGAAGGGCTTTATTTATTTATTTTTTTAATCCTCACCCAAGGATGTTTTTCCATTGATTTTTTCAGAGAGAGTGGAAGAGAGGGAAAGACAGAGAGAAACATGGATGTGAGAGAAACACATCAATTGGTTGCCTCCTGCACGCACCCCAACCAGGGCCTGGGCTGGGGAGGAGCCTGCAACTGAAGTACGTGCCCTTGACCGGAATCGAACCCAGGACCCTTTGGTCCACAGGCTGATGCTCTACCCACTGAGCCAAACCCGCTAGGGCAAGGAGGGCTTTATATGCCCTCCTATCTCTACTGAGTTCACTACTTCATATTGAAAACATCAAAAATGAAAAACAATTAAAACAATGACAACAATAAGATCCTGACCCACAGCTCCAGACACATCATTAGTAGGAAGAAATATACCTGGACAATAACATGGGTCTATGTTGGAGGTGGGGAACAATTCTTACTTATAAGGTCAACCTTGAAGAGGGTATGAGATTCCAGGTAGTTTAATAAGTTTTTTTAAAATTGATTTTAGAAAGAAAGGGAGGGAGAGAGAAACATCAATGTGAGAGAGAAACATCGATCAGCTGCCTCCTGCTCGTGCCCTGGCCAGGAATTGAACTGGCAGCCTCTTGGTGCATGGGATGACACTCAACCAACTGAGCCACACCGGCCAGGGCAGATTCCAGGTAGTTTAGATAACCTGATCATAATTATCTTTGATACTCAAGACACTAACAGCTCCCTGAAGGGAACTGCTGGGATCTATAATACAAAGGCTTTAAGGGTTTCTACGGTCTGCAGGACATCTGGCTCCACACCTGACAGTGGTCATCCCCTCAGCTGATGGGCTCAGGGCATGGGCTGAGGATTCCTCCCACAATTTACAAACCAACCATTTTAAACTTCGTCCCCAAAGTGGAGCCGTTCAAAGGTCAGCTGGCCTCTTGGTCCTCACTTTGCCCCCTGGTGCTTTGGCAATGCTGTACATATGGTATCTAATAGAACTCACTGCTCCAAAACCCATAATAAATCACCAGGCCAACAGCGTAAAGGAAGAATGGAATGCAAGCCTTCACTTGGAATTTCCTTGCTTTTGGCTATTTATGTTGCAAGCTTGCAGATATTTAGAAATCTCTGCAACACCTCTTTCCCTCCTCCCCTCAACCTTTTTAATTTCTAGAGCTTGAAATAATTGTGAAACAAAAAACAAATTTCATCTTTGTATTAATATTATCTTCTTACACAGGATTCAGTGGGGTAAGTTGAATTCTAGGTAAGAGATTGTGGTGTTGTGTTGTGTGTGTTTTAAACCAGTGTTTAATTAGGGAGTCTCTTATGTGTTCATTATAAACTTGATATTTTAGGGGGTGTTTAATATCAGCAACAAAATTCCCTCTGGGGTTGAATCTTAGAACATGCTGTCTCCAAATGTGGCTGCTAAGTTTTTTTTGTTGTTTGTTTTTTATGGGCAGCAGGGTTTTTATTATTCATGTTGAAACAGAGCCCAGATCAGCCTCCATGACTGGCTGTGTGCTGACATTAATGGCTTCTACCAAGGAACTGTGGGGGGCTGCGGGTAGCTGAGGCTTGTTTTAAAAGGTTCAGAAACTACCTGTTAACATGAGAGATAATAATGGTTTCAGAGGAACCATTTCAAAATTTCCCCATAAATAATATGTGCTTAAGATGTTTCTAAACTGGTCTCAACCCAAGGCTGCTGCATACAGGTCCATTACAGGAGACAAAGGCGTCCCTAAAGTTTCCATGTCCTTCCCACAGACACACAGCACATCAATTTCAACGGCCCTCCCTAGCAGGCCCCACGGAGCACTCTTCAAGTCACACCATTTCCTCAGATAGACTGGCTATCTTTCACGTTGGAGTCCCCTGGCTTCACAGAGCTGGAGCGCTGGCTCCTACTCTCTGAGTCGGTGGACGCTATCCGTTTCCTACGGGATGCTCACATCTTTCTGGATCCTATCGTCCATTCAATACCACGGACTGCCTTTCAGCGCTGGAACAAGCGGAAAGGTCCACTACTGAGGGAATTTCGAAAAGTACATCAAATTGCTGAGATGATTTGATTTCTCAGTGTAGCACTGCAACTGTGTAGGGTCACAGCTGTGGGTGCAGGTCTCAGCTAAGGGGTTCGGGAAACCCTGAGGCAGGGCAGGTCCTGGTGGTATGTCTGGGGCGGAGAGCAACTCACCTCAGAGGCATCCTGGGGCTTCGGGGCATTCTCTTTTTCTTTCTTGCTCTTGGGGATTTCATGTTTGATGCGTTTGGTTCCTGATACTTTTGCTTTATTCTCGTTTTCCTGTGAACTGTTCTCCTGTTTCCGAGGTTTGATTGGAGGCAGGGGCTTGTCTTCCTCTCCTTTAATAAACCTTTCATATGGCAGGATTAACCTAAAAGGATATCAGGAGACACGATCAGTCAGGGGATGATTAATCAGGCAATTCCATTAGCATCGGTTATGGCTTATTTTCTTTTCTCAATACAAGCAATTTATTGCGTGACTTTATTTCCAGTGACGCCAATGCTTTTCTAGAAACGTACTCCACAGTTACCTCCCTACTCAAAACCAGTGCCTACTGACTTCTTTGCAAGATTGCTTTCTGGTTCTGTAAATCTATACACCAAGGATGACAGTGGTAGCATCCAAGTTTACATCATCATTGCTGTGCATAGAACCCGGCTAAGTGCCAGCAATGACATCACAACAATAATAGCAACAATAATGATAGCTGCTGTTTACTCATCATTCTGCCAACAACTATTTATCTGACTGTGTGCCAGACATTGCCCTAGGCACTAAGATGCAGCAAACACAGCAAACAGAGCAGCAAACAGAAGATCCAATGCCCGACCTCATGAGGCTTATATTCTAATGTACTAGTATCTGCCCCAGGTACATAATATATGTCATGTCATAACATCCCTAGGGAGTAAATTACCATATTATTTATTATAATCAAACCAATAATAAAAAATGGTTACTAATATTATTATGAACTGATGAGATAACTGAGGCACCAAAAGGTTACAGAATTTGCCTAAGAGTCACACCAGTTGATAGAGATAGAATTTGAGCCACTTTTTCCCATTTCCAAAGTTTATATTTTTGTTGTGCCAAAATATAGACCAGACACTTAAGATAAAGACCTTAATGGGAGGCAAGCACAGTGTGGCTGAGAGACAGCTGTCTCACACAGCAGCTCTGGTGGGGATGGGGGGTGGGGGGGGTGGGGGGAGGTGACCGCAGCAGGAGGTGCGGTTTAGGGGTGCCAAGTAAAAGAGGGCCCCAGTAAGAAGGAAGGTGGACAGACCGCTCCGGCCATAAATATCAGAGGGCTGAAAAATTCAAGCATTTTAATTACATAACTTTTTATACAAAGTACATAAAATTGCTCTAAAAAGAGAAACATCAAACAGCTCTAGTTTTAATCTGTTTCCCCTTTGCGCTGTAGCTCTTGATCTGAAAGGGAAAAATAGCTGATGTAATTAAAAGGGATGGATTGCATTACAATCTCAGTTTCAACTTCAGTGATTAAAGTTCTTATAATGCATTTGGTATGATTAATGACTCACTGTGGGATTAATACAAGACTCAGCCTTAAAAATATGAACTTTAATACAGCAACCATAATTTGTTTTAAATAAGACAAGTTGACTCAATGAAGAAAATGTACTTGGCTTATAAACAACATAAATCTGTTCAAATATCGGGAACCCTAATTATTTTTAAACTAAGACTCCCAGGCAGAAACTTCGTTGGTGTGGATATTTGTTGGCGATCCTGGAATTGGTTTCTAACTACGTAATTTGAATCTCAACTACTTAAACATACACAACCGTTCGGGTTTGCGAGTATAGACATGGGGACATTTGTGATCGTAAGATTTCACTCTTCAATAAAACACCATGCAGATGATGGGAAAATCAAACCCCAATTTATAGCATATTAGGAACAAATTTCATTTACTGAGCATGCTCGGACAAGGTATGTGCAAGGAGGCGTGAATAACAGTTTCGAGCCCTACATCTGGCAGTGGGCCAGCCATGAAGATCAACACAGCCCATGGGGAATAGTTATCTTCAGATCCCATTACAAACTGAGTTTAAACATGTTACAGCTGCTAAAACTGGAAACTGTTCTCTCCATGTAGACTTACTAAAATAATATATGGCTGCCAAATACCTGCTTCCCACTGTAATATTACAGTGAATGTTTATATAATAAAAAGCATAACTAAGCAGAAGAAGAGAGGAAAAAGCAATCTTGTTCATACTTGAATTTATTTGTCTCACCTGTAAAGTCCCACCATTCTCCCCAGTTCCTTTTATCTGCGTGGTCCTGCCAGGGACTTTATCCCCTTAGACATTGGCAAGTAGGGGATTTTTATCCGGGAGCTAAGTGCATGGAATGTTTTAAATTGGTAAGAATATCTTAAATTGACTTCACTGAAAGCATATTTTTATTGTTGGGGCAGATAGGTTTGTTTTGCTTTTGTTTGGTTGCCATGGGAATCCAAGGAGCATTGGAGTCTGGCTATTCCAATGGTTATCACCCTTCTCCCAACTCCATTCTCCAACTGAGATAGAGACATCAGGGGAGACCCTCTCCTGTGAGAAGGATGACAGCATTACCTCCGAGTGTGGGGAGGGGGATTGGAGCAGAAGCAGTGACTTGGGTGGAAGAGACACCCAAGGTGGGCCCCAAAGGACCCCTCCCCTCTGGTACTGACAGTCCTGGCCCGACCCAGCTCTCTAGATGGGTGCTAAGGAGGCTGTAATTTATAATTTTGCAAGTTCAAGAGGCAGGGCAACATTTCCATTTCATTTCTTTTTTCTTTTATTTTTTTCCCCCTCTTCACTCAACTCAGCAGCTGGCTGGCCAACAGCAGTAAAAAATACATTTCACTTTGCTGGTCAAAGGCCTAAAGCCAGAAGCAGGAAATCTGGAATTAAATGTTTCTTGTATCTGGAAAGAGGCATGACTAAGGTAAAACTGAATCCAAACATAAGCCCTGCTTGTTCAGGCTTCCAAAGGGAGTGTGTGTGTGTGTGTGTGTGTGTGTGTGTGTGAAAGAGAGAGAGAGAGAGAGAGAGAGAGAGTGAGAGAGAGAGAGAGAGAGAGAGAGAGAAGAATGTGTGTGTATAAAGGTCAATTGAGTGTGTGGTTTTTTTTTCCATTCTAAATCACTGAAAGATAATTATAGTGGCTCGGTGAAAAAAAGGCTCCCAAAATAAAACAAGAAAGGCAGCAGCTAAAAGGGAACAAGTAGAAATATGACCAGCTAAGCCCCTGAAGAACAGGGCATGGTCTCGCATGGCACCCAAACAATCGCTGTTCATGTAGGGATTTCCGTTTGCTGCGCTTTTCACTGAATGTTTTTCAGTCATCCTGTCATGGTACAATACAATTACCCCACAGGATGTGATCTTATCATCTAATTATTAGAGGTTTTTACAGTCTAAGGGAGGGAAGCTATTATAAGTTTCTGAACATTGAAACGTTTAACGTACATGCGATAGCGTTAAAAACAGGTTCGCCAATAGAAGGTCAACATTGCCCAATGCAGGAAGCTGAGGTTTGTACTATATAAAGAATTTAGTGGAATGCAACATGCCTGTACCTTGCAGATGATTATTCCTCAGATATTTGTAGTACAACAAAGATTCAATCAGTCTCCAGACGGCACAGATAAAAGCAAAAATGCACCTCAGCCCCCAAGAACTCATTACACAGGAGAAATCTTTTCCATGGACTGCAACGCTGAGAATGCAGGCTGGGTTTAAGGTGGGTGGAGGTAATGGGGAAAGAAGCAATGTATTCATTAGAAAGATCCCCCATGATCTACATCTAGTCTGAGGATTGAAAGCTGGGCAGATAAATGGGTCTTTATTATTATCCAGATTTCACATTTCAGATTAGCAAAATGCTTATTTATGATGCCATTAATGGATCTGAAATAGGTAAGCCATCCTGTATTAAAAAATAACATCTTGCCATAGACATGAGATTTGTAGCAGCATGAGATTTTTTTTCCCTCGGAATAATACAAGAATAACATTTTCCACCCCAAAGCAGAAACAGTAGGGGAGCCTTTTGCTATCAAGGAGATTCTTATTAAATTCAGTCACTGTGAAAAGCAAGAT
Source organism: Myotis nattereri (assembly GCF_964212035.1). Taxonomy (NCBI): domain Eukaryota; kingdom Metazoa; phylum Chordata; class Mammalia; order Chiroptera; family Vespertilionidae; genus Myotis; species Myotis nattereri. Next base: position 25,770,322 of record NC_138088.1, read on the forward strand.
TCTTTTCTCCTGCTTCTTTTGCTCTCTTTTTTAAATAAAGACAACTTAAAATCAACCCAAATTAAAATGAACAAATCAATGGCATTATAACCTTGATTTATTAGCGTCTGAGCCACTAAATTATCATTATACGTGAAATTGCTGGTTTGTAAAGATTTCGGCTTTGTTAAATCTCAAGTTAAATAATGGTGCTCAGTGTACTAGGATTTTAGATCTGCCTCATCTGATATTATGAAAAATTCAATACATTTCTCTACAGCAGAAGTCAGGGGTCAGCAAATCTATTACTGTAATGTAAGTAATCTGGCAACCTGCCAACTCTTTCTCCCTTTTGTTATTTTTTTAAATGCCGAGGCAGATAATTTTATATTTACAAATTCTAAAATCCTCCCAGGCCTTTCCTCTCTTTCTCAACAAAAAGCAGCAGCCTTGCTTGCTTTTGAGAAATGTATACCATCCATGTCCTCAACATTTGCATTTCATACAAAAGCAGAAAAGACCCTTCATCTTTATTAGGCAACATTCCCCTCCCCTCCCCGAGGGCAGAGGAAAACTAATGTCAAATCTCATCTGAGCGAGTAACTGCTAATGTCTCCTGTATTGATTAATGCCGGCGTGGAATGACTGAACTTTTGGGCCAAAACATTTAGCAAACAGTACTTAAGAGGAGAAATGAGAATCCATCTATTTATAGAGCTCTGAAAAATGATATTTTAATCATGTTCTGGAACTGATTCAATCTGGAGAGTGGGGGAATGGAATGGGGGGGATCTTTAGAGTTATATTTGAACCTCACCTTACTTACTTCATAGGTTCTCTTATGGTATCAAACCAGCAAAAACTAAAAAAAAAAAATCCAGGCCCAAAGATCTGCTGGTGACTGGGAGCAGAATATTTTGGGGGCAGAGGGAAATAAAGTTAGCACTGGCCAAGAAAATGGTGGGAGAATGCAACATGGATTCTGTGCAAAAGACTTGGCTGGCCCATGAGCTACCAAGGGTCAACTGTAGCCAGCTTTTGACAAAGAAAGTAGGTATACATAGCATCATTTGTATTCTATGCCAAGATACCCAAAAGGTACGTGGCCCATGGCTCTCAACCACAGAACATGGACACTTGTCTTCAGCAAAGCTCTGCCCTGGGAAAATGACCTGCTCACCAGGGGCTGCCTTACCTGCTCTAAAGGCAGCAGAAGAGGAACAAGAAGACCTTTTCAAGGCATTAATTCCATGTGCCCCTGGAAGTGGAGGCAGACTTGTTTCTTAGGCCTATTGATAATTCGGACACCTACCTCCATGGTCCTGGAGCGAATGTGACCCTAACTAAGCAAAGAGAGGAAAGGAAGGGTCGTGGTGCCAGGGCCCAGCAAGGTGGCGGTTTGACTCTCACAAAGGTGCAGAACAGTGGTTCTCAACCCTGGCTGCACATTAGAATCACCTGGGAATCTCTTTAAAATCCTGATTTCTGGGCCTCATCCTCCGAGAATTCTGTTTCTTTGTTATGGGGTGAGGCCACAACATTAGTAACAAAGAAACAGAATTTCCGGAGGATGAGGCCCAGAAATCAGGATTTTAAAGAGATTCCCAGGTGATTCTAATGTGCAGCCAAGGTTGAGAACCACTGGTGTAGAGTGAAAGAGGCAGCTCAGGGACAACGGGGCCCTTGAATTGGAGTCACATGGGCTGTGGAGGCCTGGATGACAGTGAGGTGGGAGGGAGGGGAGAAAAACTTCAGACTGCGCTTACATATTGGTTAGGCATTACAATATCAATAGCAGCAGCCCTAACTGGTTTGGCTCAATGGATAGAGCGTCAGCCTGCAGACTCAAGGGTCCCGGGTTCGATTCTGGTCAAGGGCATGTACCTTGGTTGCAGGCACATACCCAGTAGGGAGTGTGCAGGAGGCAGCTGATCGATGTTTCTCTCTCATCGATGTTTCTAACTCTCTATCCCTCTCCCTTCCTCTCTGTGAGAAATCAATAAAATATATTTAAAAAAAAATATCAATAGCAGCCACCATGTAGTAAGTTCCTATCAACACCAGGCACTTAGTATGTCTTGACTTAAGTCCAACCCAAGGAAATATCCACAGGCATATTGTTTTATCCTCATTTCATGGATGAAGAAACGGAGGTTCAAAGTGAAATGACTAAATGACAAGTCAAAGGCATGCAATGCAGCCTCTAAATGCCAAAACTGGAGAGCAAACACAGACCTGCCCGCCTCGGCTAGTCTGAGCGCCTTCATCTCAGCAAGGTCACAGAAACGCCGACACGGGAGATACTGAAATGATCACACCTGGGTTAAGAGAACTCTCTAAGAAATCGGAGCGAGCACTCCTTTCTCAAAGGCAACACCTATGTGGAAATGAAGGGCCAACCCCTGCAACAAAAGCAGACCTGTGGCTTGGGCACTGGGCACACTAACGCTTTTACAAAGGGCCACAACCCTCCAAAAGGTAGTAACCCTAGTTGGATCAGGCCCAGCTTCACGTTGGATGGCAAGAGTATCTCAAGAGCCATATCCCCCATGCACACCAGCCCGGAGCACTTCATCTTACCAAGTCTGGGGTTCCCATCGTCTCCCCAGCTAGACTGGGAGCCCCTCGGTGGCTCTGCTTCTAGGATGCCTCCCTGCCACTCCTAAGAGTGCGTAGATAGAAGGATGTTACCTTCAGGTCTTTCACGCGAAGACCACACTGAAGAAAGTTCGAATGGATATAAAAAAGGCTGACCTTATGCCCCAGGGATTAAAATACAGGCTGAGAACAGAGGGCATGGATCATAAAGAGACCCAGCCCTCCCTCCTCGATGCCAGCCAGCCGAGATGGCAGCAATTCTTCTTCTCAATAAGAAAACAACGACTAACTCAGAATCACGCTGCACGGGTCCATTTTAAGAGCAGATGAACATCATGTCAAGAATAATGGACAAATATATCTACAGTGTTTGCAGCATGTGCACCGCGCAAGTGAAGGCAGGCAGTGTCTATATGTCAAAACAGGCAAACAGCTATGGCATTTAAGTCCCATGCATTGTGAGATACCACGGATTCCAGAGCTGCTGACATGCTCAACAATTCCCCCAAACATTTATTATGTTGATCAAACTTTGCAATAACTTGCACAAAAACAAAACGTTCCAAGAGGCTTTCAGTGGGAGAGTTAAGGATATACTTTAACGGTAAACAATTACATTCTTTTGTCATCTGATACTTTTCCCCCTCCTTTCTTTTCGGGAACATGCTTTCTGAATTTTCAATAGTTCCTTTGTGAAGGCATCTGTTACTCACATAATTGAAAAGATGTTTGTGCAGTGGCATGCTTGAGAGTACAGTTATTTAATCTTAATGATAAAGCCCCGAGGACAGAAAAATCATAAGTAGAAACCTCTCGTTATTTATCAGAAAGAAATGGGGCTAAGACACCTAATCTATTATCAAATTTAAATTCATGCTTGATGAAAACTATCAATAAGACATGGACCTGCAAAGTTTCTTAAGTACAACAGCAAGGTCCAAAGGGAAGTGGGGTGGGGGAGACAGGGGGGAAACAAAAATGAGACAGTGAAGGAGCTTGACAAAGAAAAACTGCTATTTGGCAAGCTATTTTCTTTTTTTGGGTCAAACAAAGAACTTGCTGTCGGTTACAGCATGACATACACACTTGATTAGCTTGTGCCTGAGGGTGTTTTTACACTCAACTGTGTAAACTCCAACTTCTATTAATTACAACTTGCATTTGGAGACAAATTTAAGAATTTTTAAATAGAGATTTTTTTTTCCCCAAAGCTGTTGTTTATTTATTTTTTTTTAAAAAACTGAAACCAGTTTTTCTACTCCAGGGCTTGGCAAGGGTTTTGTTTTCCTTTTGAAAAGTTTCTGGAAATATCAAGGCATTGGAAAGTTATCAGAGCATGTTAAGCATGCTGAGAGATTTCAGAGGGAGGCCCTTGCTTATGAAATTACCTGACTGTTCTTTAGGGGGAAATTCTTTAAAGGTGATAAGAAGCTACTCCGGGCTTAGGGTGCTTATACCCACTCAACTCGGGTCTCTCAGAAGGACAAGTGAGGGGAGGTGAAGACGGGAGAGCAGCAGCGCAGCCTCAGCCTAAATCCCAGCACCCGGTCTCAGGATTCCTGGCTGCTGGTCATTGATAAGGGCCAGGAGGCCTTCTGTGGGTTTGGGGAAAGGGGAGATGAGAGTGCCGGGGTGGCAGTGTTGCAGAGATGTGACCAACACAGGGACCACTGGCTAGAGCCCCTTTACCAAGACAGTGTTTAGAAAGGAAATGCAAGTAAGTCCACGATTGGTCAACTCCACCACGGGTGAGGATGGGGCATGAGCTACCGGCTGGACCTCAGGGCAAGAGAATTAAAAGACATGGAGAAGGAAGCTGTCTTTGGTGTATCCAGTTTGGAAATTCAGCCTTAGATCTCTCCTGACAGGCCCTCCCCATCAGCTAGCTCCTACCTCTTCACACATTTCCTAGAGGAAACGGTCCTTTTTGTTGTTGTTAATCCTCACCTGAGGATATTTATCATTGATTTTTAGAGAGAGTGGCGGGGATGGAGAGAGACAGAGAGAGAAACATCAATGTGAGAGAGACATATCAATTGGTTGCCTCCCACAGGCGCCCTGACCAGGGCCGGGGATTAAGCCTGAAGTCAAGGTGCATGCCCTTGACCAGAATTGAACCTGAGACTCTTCAGTCTGTGGGCCAATGCTCTGACCACTAAGTCAAACTGGCCAGGGTGAAACTGTCCTTTTTTGTTTGGATTTCATTTAATTCATTCAACCCCTAATTCTTGAGTCCCTGATATGTTTGTGATACTGTACTGGGTACACTGGGGGGAGGTGGGTCCTCAAGGAAACAATATCACATGGTCCTTGCCCTCAAAGTTTGACTGTTCTTGAATTCTACAACTGAATTATTTTAGACAACTTATGGTGATCTGTCTCAAGTTCTAACCTAACTTCTTTAAGATCCAGTTCACATTCTGGATGCTTCTGGAAGACTGCTCATTCCAGTTGGAAATTCTGTCTTTGATCCATGTTGAACTTATTATTTGTATCTGTTACTACGGTATTTACAGACCTGCACATTAAAATCCCTTTCTGGTAAGTGTGGACTATGAGTATGAGCATATGATAAGCGCGGTAAGCCAAGAGTACAGCACCTCCTAGCTCTAGTGCGTTGGGAGTAGGGCTGGTGCTGGCGTATAGGGAAGAATTCTGAGACAGAGTTTTGTCTCCTGGGGAGCAGCACTGTGTTCCCTTGGCCGCATCTGCCATGAATGTGGTAGCATGGGCACCTCCTCACTGCTTGCCAGCCCTAGTCTAAACTCTCCGGTTCATATGTGTTCATCATCCCTGCGAGTATTTTGCACATGATTGATGTTCAAGAGTCACCACTGCCCCTCGAGGACAGCAACAACCCCAAAAGGCAAATCTAGCCAGCCCAAGAAAAACTGGCCACTGAGCTAGGCTTCTTACCGATGTCAAACGTCATCTTAGGCTACACTGAGAGACCGACACTGTCCATGCCGTCCCCAAAAGTACTACTGACCACATCTGGACCGGCTTCGGGTATTCCGAGGGACACAAACTAGAGGCATCTACACGAGAGCAGGCCACGCTGGTTCAATCCCCAGATCCTGTTCTGAGGCTTGGCTGCATGGAACAGGAAGACCTGATATGAGTGAGGAGCTTTGCCAAGCATTCATGGCACCTCACCTAGAAGAGGGAGCAGCGGAATCAGGCAGCCCCGAAAAGCAGGGTGGAAGCCACGGAGGGCGTGGAGCCCAGCACGTGCAAGTGTTTAGATGGAGAGCTCCTCCAACGGTGGTGCTTCTTCCTTGCCCTCCCAGGGAAGGGCGTTGATGCAGAGACTGGACTTGATTCGTGTGGTACAGAACTTGGCCACCTACAGGCTACATTCTGCCCATGGGCAAGTTTAGTTTAGCTTATGTAAAAATCCTTTCAGAAATACTGAGACCGATATTTGCAAGTCAGATGATTTCACATAAAAATTACCTCCAAAACAAGGAAGGTCTGGAAGCATAGAGGCTGTATCCCCCTGAGGCAAGAGTGTTGGCTGATCCCACCGGGCCTCTCTGGACTGGGTTGTCTGTGCCAGGTTCCCACTTTCCCAGCTGGCCACCTGCACTACCTACGCTACCTGCTCCTGTACACACTTGAGCTTGTGACCACTGGTGCGGAGCAATACTTCTCCAATGCCTTGGGTGAAGGACTAGTTTCCTAAATGTCCCATCTGTTGTCTACCGACACTTTCATAAAACACCATCAAAATGAATTACTGGAAAAAGGCAATACTTAAAGAGGCATGCAAAACACAAGCCTCATTTTTTATTTTAACCAGCAGACACAAAGTTATCCTGGCAGGTTGCTCCATAAGTGTATCGATGCTTATTTGCAGTGGCTGTGCTTGGCTAACCCTGGCCTAGTAGCCAACAGTTCACAGACGGGTCAGAAAACCTCACTGGGCAACCCTGGCCTAGAAGATGGCTCAGGGACCTCTCAAATCTAAAAGGCTGCCACCCCGCCTGGGACTTTCTGCATTGTGCATCAATTAACTTCAAGGTTGTCAAAATGAGCAAGGATACACCAATGTCCTGGGCATGAACAGACACGAACAGGATTGTAACTCACCTTACTTTCCCCTGGCCTTTTCCCACAATATAATTAGCTGAATTCCTTGGAACCTGATATATTTTTGGCATTTATCTTAAAGCACATACTTATCTCCCTCAAAACACAAACCTCCCACACCCGGCCTTCCAACTTCAGAGGAAAAAGGCCGAAGCTCCAGCTGACTGTCACCCGGATTCTGCGCGAACGCATCTGGCTTGGGTACAGCTCACCCCAAGTCACTGCAAAGGAAGCCGCCTGAGCCACGCGGCAGGATAGTCTTGCCCGAGGAATGCTTACGGGAAGAGCAAAAGGTTAGAATTTGAAATTGGGCACGAAGTCTGCGAGAAGGTGAAATGTAATTGCTCACCCTCCTCCCCCCAAATACTTTATGGTTTTGATTCTCGAAATACTCAGAAAAACACAGCATACAATGCTTTCGCTTCTTTTTTCAATCCCTGATAACAACTTCATGTGCCCTACAGAAACAGACCATGTAATTTATTCAGGAAAGTCAAAACCTGTAATCTGGTATTCTGTGTAAAGATTTTGCCCCCCCCCCCCCCCTTGCACGTGCTCAAAAACATTTAGAAAGAAAACAAATCTGCATGTGAAAACAAAGCCTTTAAAAGTGAATGACTGTTCCAGAAAAATCAAACTAAGAGAATTCCATAAAAGTAATCATTTCCCTTTCTGTTCCTTGGCTGATGGAAGTGAGCCTGTGGGGGCACCTTAAATAAAGGGTTGAGGAAGGAAGAAAACATTCCCCTTCAAAGGGTCCTGCCCCCGAGGAGGTGGATATTTTCCTTTGCATTATCATCTACAGCAACTTTTATCTATAAACCCTCAGCAAGAAATGTCCAGAACAGCCACACTTCATAAGCTTTGCTGAGTTTGAGACATCTACATAGCAACGGTCTCACGATGGGGAAACGTTAATGCTTTTTATATTGGTGATCAGCTGTAACATGAGCAATTAAGTACAGTACTAATGGACTATGGCCAGGAGCCTGGTACTAATATTAAAAACTGACAGAGATGAATAGGTTTGGAAGCAAAAGCAGGCTGACAAAGACATTTTTATGAAGTGCTTGGACCCATTTGATTTAAGCCAATCAGAGGCAAGTGTGGACGCGTCAGGCCTTCAGCAACAATGATGCATTCACAGGCATTGTACCATTCCTACTATGCCTTAAATAAAAACACCCATTGATTCTTTTCAACAACTCGCACTTTCATTATTACACTCATTAATAAACCAAAAGTGCACAACTAATACACAAGCAACATTTACTGAGGAACCGGCTATATATTTTTTTCCCTCTTCTTGTTGGAAAATGAAAACATTTACGGGAAACGTGAGCCACACCCCATGAAAAATAAATCAGTGGATACTGCATAGGAGATCACTCATTTCTTCTTCATCTTCTAGGACAGTGGTTGGCAAACTGTGGCCCCTTGAGTGTGGCTCTTCCACAAAATACCACGTGCGGGCGCACACGTACAGTGCGATTGAAACTTCGTGGCCACACTCAAGGGGCCAAAGAGCCGCATGTGGCTCGAGAGCCGCAGTTTGCCGACCACTGTTCTAGGATAATAAAGCTGGGGGTAGGGAAACAGGAAAAGGACCAAGTGTCTATACCAGCGTGAAAGGAATGAGAGACCAGAGGAACCAGCGACAGAGGAAAACACCCCTCAGGCTTTGATCTGATTTGAAAGGACTTACAAATTTCCAAAAACATCTTCTGCTAGACGGTTGCCCACAACATCCTGACTCTTTCCAACTCCTTGAACCCTTTTTGAAAATGGTGGTCCTTCATCAATCTAGTCACCTGTTTTAATTGTGTTAGCATAGCCTGTGACTAGCAAGAATGAGTGAAATAGGCCTTGGTCACTAAGTACAGTTTTAGCCAAGAGCTTCTTTGCCCAAAGCAGAACTTCTTCAGGCCCCTGAACAGTTTGGAGTGTCCTCTGCCCTTCTCTGCTGAAACCATTAAAGGGAAGTAAGCCATTGAGATCAGTAGTTCCTAAACTTTCCTCCCACGGCACGCAGGAGCATGGCTGACTCCTTTAAAATCATGATGGGTTCAAATGAGGGAGAGTGGCACTATTTTACATAGAGTCTGATTTTTAAATTTTATTTATTTTTTAAAATATATATTTTTTCATTGATTTCAGAGAGGAAAGAAAAGGGAGATAGAAACATCAATGATGAGAGAGAATCATTGATTGGCTGCCTCCTGCACGCCCCCCTGCTGGGGATCTAGCCCACAACCTAGGCATGTGCTCTGACTGGGAATGGAACTGTAAATTCCTGGTTCATAGGTCAACTCTCAACCACTGAACCACATGGGCTGGGCTGGTTTATATTTTTTTAAATCAATCATCTGCAAATTTGGGCACTTGTACTAATTACTAATTACTCAAGACACCTTGTATCTGATCACCACAATGTGAGGGGCCTAGATGTCAGAGGGAAATGCCAAGGCAGGGTTCAACACCTTGCTAATCACCTGGGGCCAGCGGTGCTCTAACCTGGGCTCAGGTGGGATTAATGTCTCTTCGCCAATTCCACCCTCTGTGCTCTGTTTGGTGACGCTGGGACTGGGGCTCTGTAAATTACGTCTCATTTGTCAGCTCTCTTCTTACTGGGGTTCTGCAAATGGGGCCCTACCAGGTCAGAGGAGGAGGGACCTCTTTCTTTGTATTTTGCTTGCTGTTCATTTCAGTGCCAGCCCCACAGTAACTTAGCAGCCGCAGTGGGTTCCAGCCTCTAGCTTCTTTCAGTGCCTTTCCTCTGAGGCGGAGCACCCTCCAGGGAGCACAGCCTCCTAGGTCTGAGCCCAGCTCCACAGGCTCCTCCTCTGAAGCACCAGCACAGGTTGGGTGCCTCTCCCCAGAAGGGGTCTGAACCCCAGATCTGTGAGGCCCACTCTCTGAACATCTGGATGGCAACACCTCTTTTCTCTATTCTCCCAGCCCTAAGAAAACTGGTTATTACCTTCGGATTAATGTAGTGCTTCATGCCAACACTTGGTTAAGCAACCCCAATAGTAAATTTTCTTTGTTGAATACCTGGTGTGGTTTCTGTGTTTTCTTTACTGGTAGACAAATTCATAATTCAAATTCAAAGACAAAACTTTTTTAGAAAATGTAATCCAGGTCTGTCGGTGTGGCTCAGCTGCTAAGCATCGACCCATGAACCAGGAGGGCAGGGTTCAATTCCCGGTCAGCACATGCCTGGTTTGCGGGCTCGATCCCCCATGTGGGGCATGTAGAAGGCAGCCGATCAATGGTCCTCTCTCATCTTGATGTTTCTATCTCCCTCTCCCTCTCCCTTCCTCTCTCTGAAATCAATAAAAACATATTTTTAAAAAATGTAATCCAGTGGGAAACCAAACCTTTATGAACTATCCAGCTTCTACTTGGATCTCACAAGCTCTGAATTTGAAATCAGAGAGCTGAGTCAGTTGACACTTCAGAAGGGAAATGCCATTGATAAAGGAGTTGGTGTGACCTAAATAAATAAGGTAGGGGCTTGAAGCACAGAGCAGGGATAATGCATGGATTTGCTAACTGGTCTTCGATGTTGGGTATCACAGCCCTAATTCAAAGGGAAAATACTCCTGTGGAGATAACCCTCAGATTAGTCTAATTTGATTACTTCTTGTTTGCATTATCATCACCTTCCTGAAGAAACTTTAGTTATTAGAAAACCAAACCTCACAGAGATTGGCAAGAAAGAATTTCCCAGGTCAAAAGCATAGCCATAGAATAAAAATACCAAGATGGGAGAAAACAAAAGATCTTATCTCGGGCCAATTTCCTTATTAAAGAAATGCCTACTTTGCAATATTAATACATTCAACATTAAGACATTTCAATGTTAATATAGTTACATGGCGACCTCATAGTAACAATGCAGACCTATGTTTCCTAGATTCTAAAGCTTCTCAGAGAACATATTGAGTAATCTATGCTTGGGGTGGGGGAGGGACAGTATTGTCAGACAGGTGGTCACAGGATAAAAGACAACTGAAAAGAACATCTAATTTTAGCCCCAGTAACCAGAGAAAGCCATGTCCCTTAAAATTCACAAGGAGGTATACAAAGGAAAATGCTGGCGGAATATTTTTCTGTTTCCTAAAAGGTCCCTTCCCTCTGGTCTAATCCCTGGCCAGAAATGCCATCTAATTAACACACTTTCAAATAAGCAATGACTTTCCAAAATTAAAAAAAAAAAAGGTTTGTTTTTTTTTTTTTACCTTTCATAATGTCTGCGGGTGCACGTGGCAGCGCTGGTACTCCCAGGATTACCGCCTAATTCATCATAAATGTGTTTCCATTGACGGCGGGCTGTTATCTGAAAGAATGGCAATGGGAAATTCAATCTTGCATCGTAAGAGATTCGCAGTGGCAGGATTCAATACATATGCAACAGGCAGAGGAGAATGGTCTGCTCTGGAAACCCAGAAACAGGGAAGTCCAAATGGGTACATGGGGAGACATGGTTTTGCAGTGAGTTCTCACTTTCCAATAAAAATGGAATTCAACCTTTGGCTCTGTATTCTGTCACCCTTAGTATATTTTCATCCAAGGCATCTCCCTTGATACTTATGTAGTTATTTGCCCCCCAAGGTCTCAAACTTGTACTCTGTTCCTTGATGTCATGTGGTACAGCATCAAAAGAAAATAAAAATTTTCCTAAAATATATCTTCGTACCTCAGTGTAAAAGAACAGAATTAACACAGGTTGCTCGAGGGGTGTGGAAAAGGGTGGCCACGTGAAGAGAAACCCTCTTCACCAAACATGCTTTTGTATCTTCTGACTTTTGAACTCTGTGATATGTTGCCTATTTTTAAAACTAAATAAATTACAACATCAACTAATTACACTGATCAAGTTGGTTATGGAATTTGCAGTCATTTCGAGCTACATTTTTATGACAGCTCCTCTAACCATCAAATCAAAATCTACAACTGTACATGTCACGCAAGCTGTTTATTTTTATTCACTTAGATTGGGAAAATGGGGTATCAATCAAATCCTATGAAAAGGAACATATTCCAAAGTTAAAAGGCAAGCTATGTACATTTCTGAGTTAGGTGAATAAAAGCAAACAGCTTGCGACATACTGAACGGCACACTATGGTCTTGTTTTATTTATTTTTCTTTCATTCTATTTTCGTATGTAAATTAAGATTTTACAGAATAGCAGATGCGTGATCTGGCGGATGATGAATTGCGGGAAACCCCATCATTTGCGACATCCCAGCAAGCCCAGTGTTTCCTTGAACTAGGAAGAGAGAACAAGTTCTAAGGCCCCCGTGAAAGTTTCCGAATTAGATCACAGGGAAACTGTGAGTGGACTGTGGAGGGGGCAGGGTGTGGCATTGAGGGCCGTGCATTTAATACAATCAGAGCAGGAGGCTTCTTGTGAAAAATACCCCCAGAGCTGCCCATGGAGCCCACTTTGGGGTTAAAGACAGTAATCCAGGGGGAAGAACTCTGCACTTGCCACCAGGGGCTTGAAATTGTAATCTTTACGGAGGAGGGCAAGGGCGGTTAAACATTAGAAGGTAAGAGGTATCTTTTCCATTTCAAATCAAGAGAACCCCTTCATTCCTGTAAAGCCTTCTCAACAGGCCCCAGTGGGACCTCGAGACAATGTGAGTTCTGCATGGTTCAATTTCACGTCCATCATTCTTGAACCAATTTGTTCCAATGGTTCTCATTAGAAAGAACCACCTTTACCTCCACTAGCAGGTGTAGCTAAAAATGAACCCTCCTTTATTTGTGGCTTGGTTTCGATGATAATAAACGGTTTCAAGCTCCTTTCAAAACACTCAAAACACTACATATTTTTGGTAGTTATGTTATATTTAATGAAAAGCTCCCTCCAGCCTTTTAAAGAATACAATTTCAGGCTGGCCTATGAGAGAATCAGGAAGAATGAAGGAAGAAGAAACCTCTCTCAGATGAGGTGTGAGGGCCTTGGGAGCCCAGCAGGGCCAGGAAACAGCCTGCACGTGTCCCTGCAATCACTTCACAACAGACCACCACTCCTGTCACTCTTGGATCTCCTGTACACTGCATTTCATATTTTATAAAGAGATTTCACATCCATAATGTCATTTAATCCTCCCATCAGCCTGTGAGGCGGATTATAGAAGGAAGGGAGACTCGGAGGGGAGGTTGCATGATGTGCCCAAGGGTACACAGCAGCAGAATGGCAAAACCAAGGTTCATACTGATGTCTTATGGTCCCAAAAGCAGACCTTTTCCTGCGACATCAAAGCAGCCTCCATATCAGAATGTCCTCCTGAATAGCCCATGGTTGGAGCGGGGTGATAACACAGAACTCCAGGGGCCCTTTGCTTCAAGTGAGGCAGATGACTGTGGGAAGTATAACTTCTGCTGTAAGTTCTCAACTTTGACCTAGTGGGCAAAGAGCCTAACGACGAGGTCAGCAAGAACCCAAGGGGGCGGGCTAGGTTAATAATGCTCTACAATGTTACTCTTAAAGAACCCAATAAAACTATGGTTCCTTCTGCCCTGGCTGCTCCTGCCTCTAGATAGAACAGAGGTTTTACTATGATGGTCACCACAGAGTCACGGATAAGTTCCAATTATATCTGAATCCATCCATGCACACATCCATTCATTCGGCATGTACTGAACATCTCCCATCTGTTGGGCACTGTGCTAGCAGCTGAGATGCAACAATGACAACCAGACCCAACATGACTTCATCCTTGAGGGGGAGGAGGAGGGGGGGTGCAGCAATAAACAATTGACCAAACACCTACACAAAATAATACAGATTGTGGAAAATGTAATGAAGAAGAGACCACTGCTGATAAGGATAATTTTGGAATCTGACCATGTCCCCCTCCCACATCCTATCATCTAGACTAGGGAATGCCCTGTTAAATACTTGCCTATCACAGAGATGGCACAACTTCTTTAAGAAGAAATAATGAATCGTCAAAAGGGAAACAAAAATCTTCCTCCCTCTCGGATTGAAATGTGGCAGCAGGAAGCCAGCATCAAGCCCCACTTGGTGCTAACAAGCCGTGAGCAGCAGGCCAGGGGTCTGTGTTAGCCCCAAGCCGGCAGGCTCCCGTTTTTAAATACAGTTTTCACTAGTGAGGGCTCATCTGGAGTGAAGACAACAAGGGCCTGGCCTCCGAGGAAACGGTCTCTCCATTTCCTTAGGGTCCACTGGCCAGCCTGGATGAATCGGGCCATTTTGAGACATTTTCTTTCCACAGGAAAGTCATCAACTGTGCTCTTTCCAACTGTGAAGTGCTTTTAAGTGCACAGTTCTCCTAGGTGCCCAACTTTATTTTTGTGTGTGTCCAGGTGCACTTTTAATACAAATGCTGGCCACAGGCTCTAAAGCAAGAAATGTCTGCATCCTCCCATTATCCAAACTTTATAATGGGTCGCACGGCCCTATAAGGAGAGAGGGGGAAACCTGAGAAGTCCTCCTGACCCAGCTACTGGGCATCGTTCTCCCACCTGAATAAATCTGCCTTCTGTTCTAATATGCCTGCGTCGGGCCTAATTACTCATTTGCTTAGGGTTTTTATTCTGTTGTTTAATGTGCTCTCTGGATGTGTGTTAGCTTTAAACCCTATCTGGGGCAGAACCGCCGTCTGCTTCCTGGTATCCAGTCCCTAGCCCCATTTAGCGGTGAAGTGTAATCTAGCCAAGGGGTTAGTTTGATCAATTTTCCCTAAGCTTCAGGCCTCCTGGTCATGTTCACATTTCCACCTCACCTTCTATTTATTTTATATTTGTAAAGATACAAAGAACTCCTGGCTCTTTGTTTCCTAAAGAAAATGGCCAAATTCATCCGGCAGTTATTTCTCATGGATTGTGCTTCTCCTGGCATCTCCTTCAAGGTCCTCACTTTGATGATAGAGGTTCAGAACAGCAACCCATCTGCTAGTGCTTCCTGTCTTAGGGCGCTGTGTCAGGTACAGAGGCATGGAGGTGGAGGGTTGAGGGTGGGAAGGCATCATGAACAGAAAGAGATGTTACAGCTTTCAAGGGATCATAATTTAGCAGGAAGCACAGCCCCACACAATGAACCATGAAGCAAGATGAAAAGCTGAGCAGACCACACCCAAGTGAAATAAACCAATCTAGGTGTGTGTGAGCCCCAATCATACTTGGAAGACACTTGACAGTTACTTCTTTCCCAAGTGCGGTAAGACCCAAGAAACTCTGAAAAGCACTCCACACCTTTTATGTTCATGAAGTTTCACTGCCCGTAAGTACAGTGGTTTTCAAACTGCGCTTCAGAACCCAGGCGATGTGGTACAGGTGGCCCGAAGCTAACTCTTCACCTGGCTCACCCCAGTCAAGAAAACAGGTCCAGTGCGTGGGAAAGGAATTGTCCCTTCCATGATTTTACTTGATGAGACTATCCTGTCACTTAAGAAAAACTGGACAACTGTTTTAACCCAAGACACAGACTTCGGGCCTTGATTTTGCTCCCTTTGAGGTTGCAGGGATGAATAATCTTGGCATTGTTGTGGCCTGGTGAGGAAACAGCCATCAGAGATCTTTTAGGACTCTGGAGTTTCCATGGCTTAAGAATGTGCAGGAAATATGAAGTCAAAAGGAGAGTTTTCCGGCAAGCGGTGCTGCCCAGGCTGCTCTGAGAAACAGCGTCTTTCTCAGGACACCTTGAGGGCGGACTGAATGAAAGGAGGATGACTTTTTTTTCCTGGTAGTACTCCAGGAACTGGAGCCTTTCAAAACTGCATGACATCATCTTTGGCCTCAAACATTTTGAATTAAGCAAGAGGTTTTGTCTGTCCAGAGAACTAGGGTTAGTAGATTGAGAGGATGTCATGAAATGACAGAATTTCTGTCATTTTTGTCACTGACTGTCATCTTTCTTCAAAGTCAGAATCTCATGTCAAAGCCTAATCCTTCCAGCAAGAAGATAAGCAACTCCTTCCAGATGAGAAATAATGGTCCTGTCTCACCCATGGGAAGATGGGGGCTGCTCGCTGACATTCTCCAAAGGCACCACGTGCATGGTCTTCTGCCTCTAGATTTACTTAAGACCCAACTCCCTGCTCTACTACCTTCTTTCCAAATACTGCCTCTGGCATGCCATCAAACGGGTAGCCAAATGGAAATCACTTTAGCAAACCACCTTCAACTCGATGCATCCTGCTAATACCCCAAGCTACCCTGCGAGCTTTAATTGCTTCACCAGAAACTGAAGTGCAGGCCTCTTAGCTCATCAGCAACTTTATCCAGTTCTGCATCCTCAACTGTCAGTACCAAAACTCTAAAATGTGTGGAAGAAGTTGGATATAGGACTGCAAAGGAAGGGTCCTCATTGCCAAACAATCAAAATGCCAGGATATTGTTTGTTTTTTTCGGAAATCAATCCATTCAATATATTTATGATCTCTAAATTTAAGGACGCAGAGACACAATATATATTTCCAGCAAAGGTAGAGGACCCCAAGAGAACCGAATATAGCCGCTAGTCAAATGTTATAAAGGCTTAAAATAAAACTTTTGCTCCTCTTTCTTTTTTAAATTAAATTTGAGGGTACTGAAGAACTGAAATGAAATAATCCATAATCCACAATTCAAACCAGAAGATTTGAAATAGCTTATAACCACAAACAAAAACAAACCAATTAAGATGGCCTCTTTTTATAGCCAGAAGGAATTCCAGAGGGACGTTTTTATCCAATCACAAGTGGAGAAGAGATACATTTACAAATTTTAAACTTGAAATTTTTTACTGTTGCTAATATTTACACCATCCAGACTTCTTGACCCCCATCTCCTAAATTCACACATTTTTCTCAAGAATCAGATAGTTTCAGCAGGTAGTAGTTTATCTGCTAAGGATCATGTTAGATACGAAGAACTGACTGAAAGATGCTATCAACAAAGGTATGTTAGTCAATCTTTTTTCCAAGAATCACCCACATTATGTAGAAAGCAATCTGGATGCATAAGGGACTGCTGAGAATGGAAGGCTCAAAGAATGATCATTTATGAATCTCCTTTAACTTCCAGTGGCTATGGAGGGTAACACGATTGTGCACAACATTCTCAGCTGTCAGAACTGGGAGAATGCCATGATGATCCCTGCAAATAATTTCACCTCCTTGTACCTCAGTTCCCTCATTTGTAAAACAAAGGCTGGGGCTGGAACATGGTGAGGATCTTTTTCTACACAAAGGCCAATTTGTGAAAAATAAAAAATGTTAGGGTGCTACACTTTCCCTTATTCAAAACGAAAATAGCTTACTGAGTCACAATTTAGATGACCATTTACTAAATGGAAAAATACTCATGGGAAAATTTTGGCTTCTTTTGAGTCAACAAAATGTTAACATGTTGGATGTTTAGTTAGTAATGGCCTGAAGATAGCTTTCTAATCTTTGACATTTGACTTAAATGGGGTCCCATTCTGAAGCTATGACCCATGAGGTGAAGTGTTAATAATCGCTGTTACACTTAGCTTTGAATTAACCTCAACTGGACAGCTTAAGAAAAGGGAATCTCAGGTTCTCAGGCTCAGGCCCTACAACAAAGTTTATATTTCAGTGTGGAGGCCTAGACAATGGCTTATACTTTAAAGTTCCCCATTGAAAATTTGAGCGTCAGTGGTGGAGTAACCTTTGGGAAGCACTGATCTAGACGATTCTAAGATCTCTTTTGAGCTCTAAATGACAAGTCTATAGTTGTTCTGGTATCAGAGAATCTCACAGATAAGTGTCCTTTGGTAACACTGTGATGACAACTTAAGTCCCCAGGCTTTGGATATTATTCATACAGCTTCTGGACTAACTTCAAAACTGAATTCTCACCGAACATCTCACAATTTTATTAGCCAAAATATACTAAAAGAAAAACTTATTCTTCACTTAGGAGATTCAAAAGCTTAAGTGTGGAATGGGAGTGGCAACCTTAAGTGCCTACATGAGGCAAATAAAAAAAGGCGGGGGGGGGGGGGGGTGGAGAGAAGGAAGGAAGGGAGAGAGCGAGGGAAGAAAAAAATCCCACCAATTAGCTTCATCTAGCTTATGGCCTCAGATGAAGATTTCATAGAAAGATGGCTATGGAGATTCCCTGCCTGAGGTGAGATGAAAAAATCCGGAGTGTTCTGAAGAATGGGAGGGACCCAATGCACAATGAGGGAGCTGAAGTGTGAATGGAAATGGAAGGGGAAAGAGCCATCACAGAGATCACCAGTCCTCATGTGGATTTGCTGAAGTGACATGAAACTCATAACCAGATAAAAGGCAGACACCAATCTGGTCTTCCATATCCCTTTATCCCAGCCTCTCTCTACTCTGCTCCACCTTCACACACAGTGAAGGCAGAATAAGTGACAAAGCATAACAGTCTCCAAGATATCCCCCTGCAGCTTGATGAATAACTCTGGGGCCTAGAATCCAAGATCTCTACTCACTGGGCTCCAGCCTTCTCTCATGGTCATTCATCCTGGCCAGCTAGTCACTCATCTTTAGGTGAATTAAACTCTCTATGCCCAACCTTATTCTACCTCCATGTTTTATTTCCCCATTTGATTTTCTCTTCCTGGGAGGCCATGATCTGTCATGTCTAAATTCCATCTATTCTCCAAAATTCTGCTCAACTGTCATCAGAGTAATAAGTTTTCCTTCCCTCATCTCTAAATGAGGAGGTACAGGATCTTTTCTACCATATCTCTTATTGCCACCTCTTATGGATGGTAAGCAACTAGAACTACTGGCCTAGATATGTTTGCATCTCCCAAAATGCCCAACACAATGCCTTGTACACAAAAGACACTCAATAAATGCAGGGTAGGGCAAAAGTAGTTTTACACTATGTGAAACAGAGTTTATTCTTCTGTTATTATTTATTAACTAGAGGCCCGGTGCACAAAAATTTGTGCACTCAGGGGGGGAGGGGGGGCCCCCTCAGCCCGGCCTGTGCCCTCTCGCAGTCTGGGACCCCTCAAGGGATGACCACCTGCTGGCTGAGGCCTGCTCCCTGGGGTATTGGGCCTAAGATGGCAATCAGACATCCCTCTGGCAGCCCGGCAGCCCTCGGGGGATGTCCACTTGCCAGCGGGGAGCAGGCCTAAACTGCAGTCAGACATCCTTAGCGCTGCTGAGGAGACAGGAGAGGCTCCCACCACCACCGCTGTACTGGCAGCCATCAGCCTGGCTTGTGGCTGAGCAGAGCTCCTCCCATGTGAGAGCACCCTGACCACCAGAGGGCAGCTCCTGCATTGAGCATCTGCCCCCTGGTGGTCAGTGTGTGTCATAGTGACCAGTCATTCCCAGTCCTTCTGCTGTTAGGGTCAATTTGCATATTACCCTTTTACTATATAGGATAGAGGCCTGGTGCACAGGTGGGGGCCAGCTGGTTTGCCCTGAAGGGTGTCCCGGATCAGGGTGGGGGTCCCACTTGGGTGCCTGGCCAGCCTGGATGAGGGGATGATGGCTGTTTGCAGCTGGTCACACATCCTTCAGGGTGGGGGTCCCCACTGGGGTGCCTGGCCAGTCTGGGTGAGGGGCTGAGGGCCGTTTTCAGGCTGGCGGGTGACTGAAGCTCCCAACCTCTCCTTTTTTTCTTTTTTTTGTATTCTGGGATTTATTTACCTTCTATGGCTGTCACTGGAACTGAGAGCTGGCTTTAGCTCTGGGGCTCGGCTCCAGCTCTGAGACCTCGGCTGCTGAAAGCAGGTATCTGGGTTTGTTTGGCTTCTATAATTGAAACACTGTTGCAACTCCAGCTCTGGGGCCAGGCTGGCTGAAAGCAGGTTTCTGGGGTTTGTTTAGCTTCTATAATTGCAACATTGTTTCTTAGAGTGCAGCTCAGAGGCCGGCAGCGGCAGGCGGGGAACCTTGGCTTCCTCCATCACTGGAGCAAGCAAGCCTCCTGTTCACTTCAGCTGCCTGGCTGCCGGCCTCCATCTTGGTTGGCAGTTAATTTGCATATCTCACTGATTAGCCAATAAGAAGGGTAGCAAAGTTACAGTTAATTACCATGTTTCTCTATTATTAGATAGGAGGATTACTGTATTATTTTCCATATGAACAACTCTAAACCTACTTTTGCCCCACCCTGTATGTGTTTAGGTGATTTTCTAATTGTGTGATCATTCATTCATTCATTCATTCATCCAACAAAACAATAAGTACTACTTGTTCAAAGAATACTGCAAATGCCCTGAAACTTAGCAGAAATTTCTTTTGTATATTCGACACCAATTGCAGTTTCATGGGAAAAAAGTCCTTGTGAAGATACAGAAGATACAAAAGCAGGAAAAACTGATTCTGTGAAATTTGCTAGCACTCTCCTTATCAGTGAATAACAACAAGTTCCTGGATTTAAAAAGACATTTCATAATATTGTGCAATATCATGTAACTTATCTGTAGTCACAGTTCATAAAAATGTATACTCCTATTCTTAACACAAAAAGTTAGACTTAAAAGTCTAGGCTATGGGGTCGATTCCTAAATTTATGAGACTAACCCTGAATAAGATATCATCTTTTTCACACAGATGAAAGCTATAATTAGCTCAAGATTTTGCAAAACTATGAGTCACAGTGGCAAAGAGTCCATTCTTTGTTCCCTCAACAGATCCAACCAAGTGAAGAAATAACACTGTTTATTTTTACATAGGGCACTTGATAAAACAAGCATTTTAAGTAAATTCATGTCTATGAAATGCACATTTTACATGTAGTTCATATCAGTATTATATTTCCTCACAAACATATATCTGTAGCCCATATATTAACTAAAAATATTACATGCACACCTACCCAAAGAGTTTTTAGTCAGAATTCACAGCAGATATCTCTATAGTAAATACCAGACTATCTGAATCATATAATGTTTGCCATCTTTTCCCGTCCCCAGCTCCTGACATCCAACTATTCAGTTAGTTTGTGGAACAATATGCTGTATCTGGCCAGAAACACTAGTTATTATGTTTGGGTTAAAATGAATTTCATTTTCTTGATTTTGTGTCTCTTACTGTCATTTTACTATGATACAGAGATATCCCAGGTTACTTAGTAAGGAAAGAAACAACAATTTCTTATTCAATTGCAGAAGAAACTGCACAACTTAATCTGATCATTGTGTGGAGGAGAAAATATTTCCAATGACGACATCTTCCTATGTCAACTGATTTTATTACAGATGTCATCTCTGTGTGCTATATTAATGCAGCTCTTTCTTCTTCCTTCAAGATTTTAATCTTAGTTTGCTGCTCTAACATTTTATTGGTTCAAAATACAAGCTATAAAAATCCGTGGCCATCAAATTGTCCCATGAGCTAAAAATAACCCGTTCCTGTCAGTTAGAATTAGCTGATAAAGAGTGTCAGAGCCTGTTCTGAATAAGTCTGATAACTTCCTGTTTATGCGGCACTGACCCTTGTCTAATAAAGCCGCTCTGCCCCAGAATGAGAGGAGATTTGCTGCATTTTATTCCTTAATGGCCAATACTGATTACTTCTGAAAGCCTTTAATACATTTCCCATATTAGACATGAGCAGATGTCAGGTATGTTGCCAAGGGAAATTTCTTTTATGCAATCTTGGCTTGTTGTACAATAATAGCCCTTTCTCAACATGGGAAAAAATTACAGACCCAACTAATTTCCCTGACAGGGGAGAGTTACATATGTTTTCCACTTGTAGCTTTTACGACAAGTTTACAATTTTGCCAAACCTGGAACTAATTGGGACTGTTTCCAAAAGCGGCCCAATAAACCCCCAAAAGTGTAGAGCCATTGGAAAAGGCAGTCAGTGATGGTCTGCTTTCTTATTGTCTCTATTTTGGTCAAAGGGGCGGGGGAGGGGTTTAGATTGCAAAATTATTTCATTTAAGTTGCTTAAACACTTACTGTTTCATATCCTCCCAGTTTTTGAGCAGCTTGAAACATAGTCCAAAGGTTAACTGTTAGAGGGACAATAAGTATTTAGATAAGCATTGCATTAACATATTTCCAAGAAATGTCAATTAAAACATTTTTGTTTTGTTTTGTTTTTCAATGAGAAAGAGAAAAAAAAAAGAAAGAAAAGAAATACTAACGTACCCCAGAGATCTAAGTTCTTAGGAAACAATTTGCCAAAGGGCACTCAATAACAGGATATATTATTACCACTTAAAATATTTCTAAAGAACAGTCACAAATTCGGAAATGGTTCTACTTTTAGGATAAAGGACAACACAGTTTGCGTCCTGTTGCCATCAGCAGATGGAGAGGAGCTAGGTTACAGTGTCCTTGGGGGAACTGTGGGATTTTTCCAGTTTGGGGCTGGTCTGGTTCAACCCTTAGAAAGAAGCCATTGGGTAATAATATATGCTTCCTTCAGATAAAATCTCTTCATAATCTATCAATAACAGCTAAGTTAATATATGATTATCTTTTTAATAGAATGCCTGATGGCAGCACTATATAAAAAACTCATACTGTATTTCACTAACATGTGGTGCCTTGCAGTGAGCAGGAAAAATATTTCCCCCTTGAGGCATCAGTGATACAACAGATCAAAGGGAAGGAAGATACTCCATCACAGAGGAAATGAGTCCACTTAGTCCCCTAACTCGCCTGTACGGTATTGCAAAAATACTTCTTTTAAACAGATTTCTCTTTCCAGGGTTTGCATATGTTTATGTTGTTAAACAACTATGTCAAATCGCTAGCAACCCTGTTCACTTGTACCAGATACTGGGGCTGCTATGGATTTGATTCTTTTACAAGAGGGGAAAATTGGACTTCAAGTCATTCCTTGGTAAGAGAAATAAAAAAATAAAATAAAATCAATTTTAAAAGGCTCTTTGACACAACACGTTCAAGAAGCCTCATTGAACCTTGCACTGTTTCAAAGCTATCAAGAGCCCTGCCTCGGCCTTGATTTAATCTGAACCAATGCATAATGCAACAAAGCTGTTCATAGTACATTAATTTTACTTCTATTTCCAGCAACCAGTTTTCAGACAAACATTGTAATCATTCGTAGTTATATAAGTTTATAATGGCTGCGAGGGTTCTCTTGCAATCAGTGCCAGTTGCTATTAGGTATGTAAATTGTTATGTAAAACATGCAGGTTTGACATTCTTCATCAAAATGACACATGGTTTTAATCTAGGAAGATACTTTGGGAGAAAATACTGTATCAAGCCAGAGGCTCACGCTTCATGTGCCACAAAATCCAGACAGAGGCCAAATATATATTCATTTGTGAAATCAAGGCGGGGTCTGGGTTTCTTCTACTTTTTTATATGGAATTCTGCTCAGCTGTGAGTTCCCTAATCTGCATAAAAACATACTGAGGACGGTTAAACGGACATGTCAAAGTAATTCAAAATTAGGTCCTCGGTTCAAATGTGTTTACTTCTTGTTTCCTCTGAAGTCATCAGGTTTTTGTTATCTCTTAACAAATCTGGGGCTTAGGAAATATGCTTTCTCTTTGTTGTTGTTTTGTCCACCTCTAAATGTCCTCCTTTTAAAAGCGGTCTTTTCACAGGCAACATCTGTGTCTGATAAAGCTACGTCATATTATTATCTCAGAAGAAAGGCGTTGCAAACACTCAAGATTGACAAAACAGAAAATGAGAAACTTTCAACATGTCTATTTCCAGTCATAATCAGTGGATTCAAGCCTATAAATATCTCACTGCAACTGCCCCAGAAGGGAACAATGCAGCGGAAAAAGGAAGGGAAAAAAATTCCTGGCTTGGATGATTTGTAGATTTAGTATAAACAGAGAACATCATCATCCCCAGATTAGGATTTCAACATAATCCTGAGTCAAAAATATTTTTTTCCAAGTCAAAGAATCTGAGCAGTTTTCATATTTCAAAAATGAAAACAAGTATACTTACTCTGTTTAAAACCTAAATAGGGTATTCGCTCTATTGGCGTCTTCCTTTCTTTCATGTATTTATAAAGTGCCACCAGGAAGGCCTGCTCGTCTGCCCTGCACTCTTCACCAATGGCAACCTTTGGTTTTTCTTCATTGGAGACTTTTTTACAGTTATTATGGTTATTCTTCGGCTTGGTCAAGGCAGACCTGGCCTCGCATTTCACCTGGAAGAGGGGGGAAAATGCCACATCAAATCAAGCGCAGCCCCGGACCGTTTACAAAGCTGTAGCGCGTGACATATTTCACTGGGTGGGAAGGGTGAACCAATACATTGCCCTTGCCCTCAAATAGCTTTTTAGAGGCATCACTGAATAAGAATTGTCTTAGACCAGGGGATGGTGAGTTTCTGTCAAGCCAAGCAGTAAATATTGTAGACTTTGGGCCATCACAGCCTCTCTTGAGACTGCTCAACTCTAGTGTGAAAGCAGTCATAGGCAGTATGTAAACAAATGGGTGTGGCTGTGTCCCAATAAAATTTTATTTATAGAAACAGGTGGCCAGTTTTTTCCAGCCTCTTTCAGACTCCTTCCAAGTATGTTGATGTGAAACCAGAAACAGTGTTGGCATCTGGTGGGGCCATTCTCCTGCCTCTTCATATACTTTTCCTAAGGAGCACCATCTGTGAATGTCATTGAACAATCCCTAGCTTCTTCACCCAGAGTCCTACACTCCACACTTTGTATCACAATGAAAGACAAGTCCATCTCTTCATAGGAAACTTATCTTGTTGCTACTCTTTCCAGCAACCTGGGAAGACACATGGATGCCAGCAGACACTGGCATCAGGAACATCAGCCGGTTCTACCCTCAGGAGGACAGGAAAGATCCCACTCTTTAATGAGGGTTTCTTGCTTTTCAGTCGGCCCTGAGACTATAGGAAATAGGAAATGTGAACTTGCCACAAAGAGGAGAGGTCACCTGGAAATGTGAACTTGCTCCATAATGAACAAATAAATGGCGGTGAATGCTCCAGATGTTCTGCCTTCCATACTCTAGGCGAATATGGGACTTGGCACACCGAGAGGCTAACCTAATGTTCCCTCCTCACTGCCATGCTCTACAAGAGGCCTTTGATGGCTGTTAAATATAACGCGAAGTTGCTGAGCTATTTTAATTGTAAAAGGGGGAAGTACAAAGGGTCAAACGTTAAGTTCAAGTGCGCCCGTGGGGAATGTGTACATTCCAATATTCTTTACATCTCCATATCTAACATCGAAGAGAAGAGGGCAAGGGCTGGGGGAATGATATGAATAAAAATGTCCCACTTACTCAACAACGTTTTCCATTTCAGATTTTTGACCTCTCTCTTTTTTCCTCCCTTCAGATTCTCCTTTCCAAGCACTAAGAACAGAAAAGGCTATGCTTATTTATTAAAGGGAAGTGTATCCTTTTAAAAGGTTTTCTCTATGGCTTATTCTCGCAAGTGAACACGGTAGTTTAATATCTTCAGACGAGTCCTGCTAAAAATAAAACTTCCTGCACAACTCATTCAACTGAGCTCCTAGATAAGATTTTAATTTTTAAGGGCCTGTGGAAATGGTATTAAAAATTTTTCCATGGAGAATTTTTACTTAACAGTATTTTCAAACTTCAGTACATTGTAACATTATATATTAAGGGAAACATCCAGTGAAACTTTATGTGATCATCATTTTTTCACTGCCAAATTTTAGATTGCCGAGTCTAAAGTTCTGATGAAATCTATCATTTCAAGGCTTTTTGAAATCGCAAAATTACTCCCATTTTAATCTGTACTGGTCCCAACCTTTTTTGAGTGGCTACTAGGAGCCAGGCTCTTCTAAGCATTTTCTAGGTATTATCTCAATTTTTTTAAAAAATAAGTTTTTTATGATTTCAGAGAGGGATGAATAGGAAGAGAGAGATAGAAACATCAATGATGAGAGAGAATCATTGATTAGCTGCCTCCTGCACACCCCCAACAGGGGATCAAACCTGCAACCTGGAGCATGTGCCCTTGACCAGAATCAAACCCAGGACCCTTCAGTCTGCAGGCTGACACTCTATCAACTGAGCCAAACCGGCCAAGGTGGAATTCTCTCATTTCATGCCCACAACTCTAAGGAGGTGAATTATTATTCTCATCTTAGAGGAAACTGAGGTACAGAGAGGATGAATGACACGTACACAATCACAAGATCCCGTCCCGGTTAGTAAGTGGCAAGTTTGGGATTGGAACCCAGGTAGTCACAACTCTAGGGCTTGCGATTTTAAACACTATACTACTTCACTGACACTCTTATAAAAATATTAAATTGGCAATAAAAACATGATTCCAATGAAAAAGCACATCTTAACGGCTAGGTTTTACAAAACCACAACTTAGAAAGGTGATTTATCAACTGAGCACCTACAATGCGCCAGAGACAGTGCTGGGCTTCATACAGTCTACCTCATGTACACAAGACTCATAAAAGGCTAGTATTTAGCCCCACCTTACAGATGAGGAAACTGGAGCTCAGCTAGGTCCTGTATTGTCATTTGGCTAGCGAGGGGCAGGCTTCTGGGGTTAGAGGTCTCCCTCACTCTAAACTCCAGTCTTGTACAAATAAGAGTAGACATAAGGTTTGCATATAAAACAGTCTGAGCCTTCAACCTGTAGTGATAATGGACCACTTTTCTATATTATTAGGTCAGAAATGCCATTGTTAAGGGAGAAAGAGGTTTATCCCTCAGCGTCTAGATAGCTGCCTAACCTTCTGCCTCACCTGTGCAGAGACACCCAGAAACAGAAGGAAAGCGAGGAGGGGTGCACAAATCAGGCCCAATGCCATTCAGACTCCCTGCTTCACGGAAAAGGCTCCAGGTGAAGCAGCTGCCACCTCCTGAACTCCATCCTGCACCTCAGTTGGTGTCTTCCCAGTTGGTGTCTCCTTGGGAACCAGGTGCTTCCTAAGAAGTGAACAGCGGCTTCCTTTCTCAGACTAGCCCCATACATTTCTTCAGTTAATATAAATGAGCCCTTTCGGGCATTATTCTGTTTCTGGATAGAAACAGCCCAAGTTCTTTTGTACTTTTTTCACATTTATCCAAAACATTCTGAGCATTTTAATCCACTGAAATATTAAAAGAGAGCTAGTCCTTGTGTTGACCTTGAGAAAGCCCACCCTTTTGATGGTAACAGTTAATTACAAGCTCTGTTTCTCCCGACCTGTACGTCTAATACTTGTTGAGCTCACTAAGAGCTTTGGGGTTTCCAAAGTGCTTGAGGAAGTGCTAAGTAAAGAATACACATTTACTGTTTTCAATGAGCCACCACCGATTTGATATTAACCACATCCTTTTGCTGGATGGAGTTATAACTAATCCAGCTTTTAACTGGGACAGTGAGATGTGCTGAACCAGCAGGAAAGAAGCTGGAGTCATTTCAATTCAGTCACTAACGTGCTAGGATACCCTCATTTTCTTCCTCGGGAAACCGGGAGGGGATAAACTGTAGAGGTAGTTCTGAGAACCAAAGGGGATGAAAAAATATGGAAAATAATGAATGCGTCCTATTTGTAAAATGTTGAAAGTATGTTTGTGATGTAAATGAAAGGAGACATTGCTTCCTTTTTATGTCCCTTTTAGGCTATAAACCACCTGTTGTACACGTCTGGCCTTTGGAAAGTGCTTATAAGATGTGAAGTCATTTGCCTTCTATCAGTGGAGTCCTTTCATTAGAGCCCTGGGCTGAGACTTCTCCTGTGTAGGTCACCATATGAACTGGCTCGGGCCCCAGATCTGCTGCTGTAAGATGATCCCAAGGGAAACAGCAGTACTTGAGCTGGACACCTTCACGACATCACCGGAGAACTGGAACCTTTTCCCACATGACTTTTGCTATCTTTGGGAAGCCGTGATCTTCTCAGAGTCTTTTAAAGCTAGTTTTCATGTTTGTGTTGAGAGAGTGCAACCTTTGATGGAGACAGGTAGATGACTTGACTTGTTTTACCAGCCATGCACCCAAGAAACCCAATGGATTCTCACGCTGAGCACGCTGCCAGGTGGAGCTGCAGAAAGCCGTAGTTAGAAATGGTCTATCTGAGAAACTTTTGGGAGGAAAAAGTCACACAGCTCTTGGTCATAAAGCCAAACTAACCGTCACCTGAAATGATGCTCCCAGCTCAGCGAAGGATCGGATGGTCACAGGTTTGTAATCTCTACGGTAGCATTTCATGAGAAAAGACCACTTGATGACACAGATGCCTTTTTAATGGTAGTCCTGGCCCAGATGTGGTTTGTTCATTCTGTAGGGATTTTATATCGGTCTTGTTGGTGCCATCAAATAAGTCCACCATCCTTCACACCTACCAGTCTCTCTTCTATATGAAGAGGTCTTGCATGACCCACTGGAATAGCAGGACTATAATCCAAGGCTCCAAGAAGAGTTGGACATTTAGACCAGTCCCCAGGAGCTGGCTGCAGTGTGATATCCATACATTCACCATCGAAACCAACGATGGAAGGATAATCCTCCTCCAGGTAAAAATTCTGAAAGGCTGCACTGGTGGGAGGTGGGGTAGAAATGGCTTGTAGACCATCATTCCTACGAAGGTTAAGTCAGTGAACATCAAATACAGAGCAGGCTCCTGTTCTCTTTAGTTTTGTGGGTCTTCGTGTGAGTCCTGAGTTGCCTTTCCAGGGAGAGAGATGTTGTAGGGTTGTGCTTTCAGGTCAGTTGTATGAGTATTATAAAACTCCCAGAGGCATCCGTTGGTAGTGTCTCCAAGTGACATGAGAGGGAGCTTCACCCCGCTGGGCTCAGGTATAGGAAATGCCGGGATAAACACATGATGTCATCTTAGAAGTATGGGGCAGGGAGCCAACACAAGACATGTACAAGCTCTGCTGAATGTTACAATCTTAAAGCCTTCTCACTCCATTCTTTATTGTATTGCGAACCACATCACAGGGAATAAACTGTTCCGGCTGACATCCTCAAAGACCATGGAAACCAAAGCCCTAGATAGGCAGCTCCAGGGGCGAGGTGTCCAAATTATTAGAAAATGTCATACTTGGTATTCAGGTGGACCCACTTGCAGATGGTTAAATGAACAGAACAAAAAAATAACTTTAGGGAAAGAAGTTTGTTGTTGTTGTTTTAGCCAGAAAATATATATTTCTCCTGGTTGATCTCTTTGTAACACTTTGCAATCCTGGAAGCATGAAGAAATGATAACAAAGCAGCCTCAGAAATGCCCCATGAAGATAAGATTTACAGAATGTGAATGTTGAGGATTTGTTTCCTTACACTGGGAGGAGGCGTGGAGTACGTGGCAGAAAAACAGGAGATTTTCAACATAGAACTGAATTCATGTTTTTCTACATCAGAATCTTCCAAAGTCGCCAATAATCAAAATGTTCCCACTTCCATAAGCTTAGTCCTTGAATCTGGAAATGTGGTATCAGTTGATATCCAGTCTTCAATTCAGATCCTAAAGGGACTATTGCTACCTTTGGCACAGAAACAACACCTAAATGCAAACACCCCATAAACGGAACCATAGAAATCTGATCCAAACTTACTAAAGTAAAAAAGATAGGTCTGAAAATATGAAGTGGCACTTCACACTTCCTGGTGCTAAATACTTCAGGCTCACACTTTCAAAATTCCTAAGAATGCCAGGGCAAAAATGGGCCTGGGTCCTCAACAAGTAGCCTTGAACTTGGACCTTTATTCTGCATTAAGATATACTGATCTTGTGATATAGAAACCCACACCTGAAACCTATATGATCATGTTGACCAATGTCACCCCAATAAATTTAATTAAAAAAGAGAGATCTTAGAAAACATATAAATGTATGGATGAGTATATGTATACATGTAAACATTTTGCTATGTGTCTTTAATTTTACTCTAAGGTAAGTTAGAGGTGATTTTGAAAAAAAAAATATGGAACTAAAACGATTAATTCTAGCCATTTCTAATTTCATCCTCCATTAATCTCTGCAGCAGATTTAGCTGAACACATTCAGAAAAAGGATGGTTCAGCTGGTCTATTTTTGATACAAGCAGAGTAAACTATGTCATTGTGTCACCTACTATGAAATCTCAGCCTCAATGACGTGGGCGCTTAATCATCTGTCCTTCACCCAACAGGCCAAACTGGGAGGTGGGAAGTCTTTCTGTTGACTAATCAAAATGCTTACCTCCCTCCCCCACCCTCCACCTCCCAAGGCAGGAGAGGTGGTGAGAATAGACATAGCAGAGAGCTGTGAATACCAAAGTTAGATCTGGAATTGCAAAGTGCCACTAAGACACACACAGTAGAGAGATAAAGAGAAAGAGGAAAATAAAACTATGCAGCAAAATGAACACCACGGCGCAAACAACTGTACCTTGACAATGGCTTTGCCATCTGAATTGTTGTTGGAATCTTTCACAGCACTGAATGAATCTCTTCTCTGTGGGCATGATTTCTTTTTGCGTGGTCTGCCTTTAAGATTCGGCGCTGAAAACAAATGGAGAGCAATTGATATACATTTTCATTGGCATGGATTTCCTTAGTCAAAACCCAGCATCTTACTCCAGTGGTCCCCATCACGTGTGCAGACACATGTACGCATCTGTGGTAGCCAGCCCTCATTTAATGCTTCTCTCCCTGAAGGGCTGCACCTTGGAAGACCATGCACGTCTGCACTCCTTTCCCAAAGCTAATCTATTACAGTGTCACATGTCTAATTAATATAAATAAAATGAAGCCCTCAGCTCTAAAGGATGATGAAAGGAAAATGCCTTCCCCCATTGTTAGAAAAGAAACAGGTTGGGCGGACGACAGCCCTGAGCCAGGCTCCAAGATTATTCTTTGTTTTGTTTTGACTCTTTTTCAGAAACCTAAGTGATATGCCAGCCCATGACAGTATCACAGTAATATTATGTTTAAAAACATCCCTCTTCAAATATGGAGACATGAGCATTTTCTCAAATTATACAAATAAGTAGAGAGAAAGAGAGAGCTACAGAGAGAGGTATTTGCAATAACAATCTGAAAAAAAAATATTATTACATGTATTTACTAATAATATTGAGACCAGCCTGTTTCAAATCTGAACAAATCTGGCAGATACATATAACTCAGCATGCTTTTTTCCTTCTCAATATATTTTTTAATGACCATCTTGAGGGTTATTTAAAATAACTTCCAAAGATCACACTGGGGTTAGCCAGATTCCGGGGAGATTATTTATACTTTCTAAAAGCCACAGACAAGATGCAAATCAAAGTTATATTTCAACCTTGATGTTGAGCTCGAATCTCTTTAAGATCCACGCAGAAAGCAGAGGAATAGAGGCTGCTGTTTACTGAGGGCTGAGGGCTGTCCGGCATCAGCTTTCACATTTAACTTCAGCAGTCACCCAAGTCGAACAAAAGTAAAACAAACCAACTAGCCAGCTAGCCCTTGAAGAGTTTCAAACGAATGAATTATACCCCCAAGCAATTCCTTTCAGACCTTCCCAGGTAGGTACCCACACTCTTGATGACTGTGACAATGCCAAATCCGGACAGTTCGAAACCTCTTAATTGCCATGCAGTTAACCAGTGGTTTCAGGACATTTTATATTGTACTCATTTTACAAACACAGTTAATCCCACCAGTTTGATTTTATGCTATGGATGACAGTTGGCTATTCCTAAAACCCCGTAAATAGAGCTGCCTTTACAATCAGGCGAAAGTTTTAAAAAGTGGCTTTGGAGCTCCGGCTCAGAGCCCCCCTCCTCCCAAATCCCCTCTCCCTTCTCTCATTTCCCCAAAACGTTTGTCTGAAAGTACAAACCATCTCCCCCCCTCACCCCCGCAAGCCAGCCTGGAATTACAGAAGGTAAACAAGCCCACAAACACACAAATCAAGCAAAGAGAAAGTAGCGATTACCCATTCCAGTCGACAAACATCTGCCTGAGGATGCCTGGGCTCCCGAAAGCTACAGCATATGCCTGACCGCTCCCGGGCCACGTCCCTGGAAGTCTGGGCTTGACTTGGTGTGGATGTCAGCTTCCCTCCGAATGAGAGCTGCGAGGCTCCGCGCTGGGCTTACTACTCCCCTCCCCCGGCAGCTTCATTACTCATGTAAACACACAGCAGTGACTAGCACCGAGTGTGTGGGATGAGCGCTGAGGACTCCGCTGGAGTTGCCAGACTGGCAGAGAGGGCTAAGCTCTCTCCACCTCCCTGCACGGGATGGTGACTTCATCTGGCCTGTTCTGTGGATCCTGACCTCCCGCTCCCCTGTGGGAGCGTGAGGCCACCTTCCAGGACTGACAGGGTCCTCAGCCTGGAGCCAGGGTGTGGACTCTTGGTTGGAAGACTTGTAGCACAGACGTGTAGCCACAGCTGCCCCGAGGGCTAAGCTTTAATGATCGCTGGGGAAGGACTGTACTTTCAAGTCCCCATATCAAAATAATAGCAGAGCAGAAAGCTGACGAACAAACTTGGGGTAGATGTGAGGCATTTCATTGAAAGAAAACAAAACAAAGTCGCCTCTGTTCTAACACTTGTTACTGTGATCTTTCCTTCCTAACGTTTTGGCAAAAAAAAAAAAAAAGCATTTGAACCTAAAAGGCATTCATTTCCAGAAAAGCTTTCAAATCCCAAAGGCCTTTTGAGATAGAGAGAACTTGCATTGAACAGGCTGTTTTAAATAAAGACAAAGGTTCCGGGAACGACAATAAGTCATCCCCAAATCGGGTCTGTTTTCTCCATTCTTTGAGCTGTTTTCAGAACCGGAGAAGCACATGTCCTTCCCCAGCAGATTCTGAGAATTACAAATTTAGAACACACGGGCACCTAATATTCTGGTCACACAAACTTCAAACTCTACATGGGATTTGGTCAAGAGAAAAAAGCCTCTTGTTCCTCGGAAGGCAAGTACATTGATATTTCAGGTATGTTGGCTAAATCCCACCAATCACTCAAGTCTCAAACTCAAATTCCTCTTTGAGCCTGCCCTCTGGACTCCTTGTCTGACCTTCTCTTATTCTGGGTATCACTTTCCACATTATTCTTTGTATTTTAGCTGTGTTTTATGGCTTCTTATTATACTACATTGAGAGTCCTTAAGGACAGGACCAGGTCAGACCCCTCTCTCATCTGGCCCAGCAGACATCCAGGAGGCGGCATTGCATAATATGAATTTGTTGAATGAATGAGGGACTGATGGAAATAGAGATAGATGCCCATATATCTCCTTTGTGTCTTCATGAGCGGGGCCTGCTCTCCTGACCACGTGTATACCCGTCACCCTGGACACCTGTAAAACTGTGTTCACCTTTAGTACTGACCCTTGAGCTCTGGGGACATAAACCAGCAATTTGAGTTTGCTGTGGGAATTGAGACACAAACCCTGCAGCCTTTAGTTCCCCATTACGGTTAAGCCGAAATGCCTGGCCTCCTGCGGGGGCCAGAATCTTGTCCCACATGCAGTGAGCAAATGCCCCGAGGAGCAGATGATTAAAATCCAAGCTCCCATAGTGCAGTTCGAGACCTTTTAGATCCATAGAACCCAAGTGATGCTTTGAGACTGGGCGGCTGGCTTTTGGGGAGACCAAAATTTTTAGCCCCTAATGTTACATTTATTTTCCTCCAGGGTCAAGAAAAGAAATCACTTGCTAGATAAACGAATAAAAATAAGTGCTTTATGGTTTAACAGTAGTCAGGGGTCAGGTGGAGAAAACAGCCCCACCTGGTCCCAGCTGCCCTGGACCAACTTAAGCCCCATCAACAGCTAAGGGCTACATACCTACTGAGAGAATCTAAATCCTAGACTCCAGAATAACACCAGCTCCAGTACTTTAGAGGAGACCAGCAAAGCCATTCTGGGAAGCAGGCAGTACACTTACCAATGCATAACTGGCTGGAACAGTGAATGCACAAGTTACTTTTCCATGTGTATCTAATCTACTAGCCATCCCTGGCCTGGCTCACTCACACAGTTCAGGCAATGCTCTTTGCATGATTGTTTTTAATATCATACATTAACAATAATAAGAGCTGATCCTTACGGACCATGCACTTTCTCTGTACCAGCCAGAACTTTGCATACAATAACTCATTTACAACTCACAGCAAACCCACAGAAAGTGCGATTATGAATCCCATTTTACAGACCTGGAAACTGAGCTAGCGTTGAAATTACTTGTTTTAGGTTATCCAGTGGGTTTCTGGTAACAGGAAGATTCCAGACCAAGCACCTGGACTTTATCCAGAGCCTCTGCTTTAAGTTATTCTCTCTAATAGATGGACACACACACACACACACACTCACTCTGTCTCACCATGAGGTATTTATATTAATAACTTGGGTTGGTAGTCACCAGGGAGTGAAAACACTCCCTAATGCCACAGATCGGCCCCGTCTCAAGCAACAAACAGCACCCTACAGACTTGACAACAAGCAGGGACCCCCACCGGTGGGTCCTGACTCAGCAGTAGGTGACAAGACTTCCACCAAAGTCACAGAGTTCTAATAAAACTGAGAGAGCCATGCACATGACCCCTTGCAGTGGCCCGCTGACTCTCCTGCCCAATCCCTGAAAGATCTCTGTGGCTATTTTAAAAAACCTTTCCTCTATGACTGCCCATCTGTTCCTCTTCCTCAGTGCCACGAAATTAACAAGTATTCACCTTTGGGAAGTCACTGCTATTTCTATAGGTGTTAATCCAAGGAGAATCAGCGACCACCGGGGGCTCCAAGCTACTTTGACATCTAACCCTTGTGTTATGTTTTGTTATTTCCCTTTTTTAAACTCCCTCACATATTAAAGACTTATAGTCTCTTTTTAAAAAGACAATATAGCAAAACAAGCTTTGGGGTGTGTTTTTTTCTTAGCGGCTAGAACTGAGTCCCAGTCATTCACTTCTATATTTGCTTTACCATGGGTTCTGACAAGTTCTGTGTCAGCGCAGGTGTGGGAAACTTTCATCTCAACCCCAACTCCTGCAATAATAATAATAAAACAAAAGGAAATGTAACCAGTTACTGGCAAAGTAAATTGCTTTTGGCTTCAGTGTTCCTGTTTTTTTTTTTAAACTGTGTTCTTCCTGTCATGACCGTCTATTTTTTTAAATAACATTTATGCTCTTGGAAATACCACGAAGATAAACTACTATAAAAGCTGGATTGACTCATCAGTTAACAACTCTCTCTCCTCATTTTGCAGAGAGGATTTTGTTGCCAACACAGCTACATATTCTCTCGAGAAATTCTTTGTGAGCTTCCACTCAGAGAAAGGACTTGCTTGTTGGTGGGGATTGGAATTAGGAGAATGGAAAAGCAGGCATCATTTTCCTAAGAGTTTGACCCCCAGGGTCAATGTCTAGAGGAAGTCGGCAGAGCGTTAACTCATTTGATTTGCCTGGTGTGTGTGTGTGTGTGTGTGTGTGTGTGTGTGTGTGTGTGTGTGTTTTAAACACTAAGCACAAGCCAGAAAACTAAACTCCATGGATTTGAAGTATTAGGGACTGACAAACCTTGTTCTATGTATAGTATGCATTACTGATAATGCTTTGCATTTCTGTAATGCCTTTCCTCTGAGGATATCAATTCTCTGAAACATTTTCTTTATAGACAATAATCTTAAAATACTCTGGCAAGTTTCAGCATGGAGCACTGCTCTTTCTGGAAACACACACACACACACACACACACACACACACACACAAAAAAAAAAAAACCAAACAAACCCAAAACCCTACCCTAATTTAGTTATCATTTACTGTGTTCTATTTCCATTGTTTCCCTTTTGACTGTTTAGAAACTTCCTCTTTCACTACAACAAAAATAGGGTGAGTGTTTTTAAAGTTATTAACGTATGAATAAAAGATTAGAAACCAAGAATGGCAGAAAGCTTGATCAAAGCCACTCCTGAAATTTATGGGTGTAATAAAAGAAAGGCATTTCACAGATAATCTCTTACAGAATTTCAGTTTTCAAATACTTGGGAGGAGAAAAAGAAAAGAAAAACAGAAGCTCTCAGCCCTCATTTTGGCTTTAACTTAAAGACAACATTTCTACTTTAAGAATTCATAAATGAGCTCCTGAAGTTTTTATTTTAAATCCACAGTTTACTCAATATACTCACTAGGCCACACCTCCCAGAGCTGCTGGGACTTACCAGCTGTTCATTGGCTGAGTCTTTCCATGAAGTTACAAAGCATTAATGACATAAAGACTGAAGAATATCAAGTTTACTTTTATTCTGTTTTTCTATAAACAGCCTTTTATACCCAAGAGAAATGTTTGGGAAGCAACTGTATTATCTGGGATATGAACACACAGGGCCATTATCAAGCACAACTCATCTTGGAGAACACTCTAACCTAAATAATGAATGTAAAGCAATAGGCACATTTAAAATAAAACACATTATGTTACATCATTTTCTGTAATTGTTCTGACAGCTCCATTTTTAAGGGTAATTTTTTTTCTCAAATAAAAGCACTAAAAAGACGAGTTTAGAGTTATGAACTGAAACGAGAGCCCAACTCAAATGCCCCTACTCTCAGGTGCCACCAAGAGCACACAGCCCTGAACAATGATCATGTCTGGCCACTCTGGATGTCATGGCCGCTTTGCGTGTCCAAGTTTACTTTCGCCCAAGCCCTGCCCCGGCGTTGCTTGGACCACAGTTCTTGCTAACTACCACCTATTATTTCCAGTGGACTCCGCTCTCAAGGAATCCAGGTCCCCTTCTACCTCCTGTGGAAGTGTGAGCAGTTGTGTTGGTAGAAAGAGGTTGGAAAAAACACACGAAACAGGCTGTGTCTGAGGTCCAGTCACGTTGGCTATTTGTCAACTACGCTGAGATCCCCAAAAGTCACTAATGAGAGTGGAATGTGTGACTACATTTGTCATACCTGGATTGCCCGGGCAGCTTAAGTCCAAAACAGCAGTGGACTTCATTGACTGCTGAACAAACCATGTAAGTAAACATGCTTGTAATCCTTTCCAAACCATGCCCAGTCTTACTCACGCCTGTTTCCTACAGGAGAATGCTGAGCCATTGTTAATGCTCCTGTTCAAAATTTTAGTAATTTTATAGGCATGTGATTTGCATAGCTATTTCCTGAC
Organism: Myotis nattereri; assembly: GCF_964212035.1. Taxonomy (NCBI): domain Eukaryota; kingdom Metazoa; phylum Chordata; class Mammalia; order Chiroptera; family Vespertilionidae; genus Myotis; species Myotis nattereri. Next base: position 25,806,977 of record NC_138088.1, read on the forward strand.
CCGCCTTCCTTCTGCCCTGGAGGTCTTCATTTCTCAGAAACACTTAAAAATACAGATATGACTTCTCCCCCTTCCCCCACCCTATAAATGGAATGCGACTTGTTAGCTCATCTGCACTGCTAATTGGTTGGAAAGCATGTGACTCCTTGTATTCTTGCCATTAAAACACAAACAAACCTCTTTTCTAGTTAGGCTTTACCAGCTGTGATGGGCGGATTTCTCTCTTTATTTCATCTTTGTGTCTTGAGGAGAGAGAGATTTAAACGACCAAATGTTATTGTATATTATTCTGAAATATGTGGTGAATTCCAAAGGAATGCAGAAATGTCCTAGAAATAGGCTTGCCCACAAGGGCACTGGCAAAGAAGAGGGGGATTGTAGACACTTTTCACTGCTGCTTAGGGAATAAGGGGGAAATCTGGGAGCTAAATCTAGGTGGAGAGGAGAGAGCCTGGGTTTTCAGAAGACTGACTCTGAAAGAATTCTGGAACAGAAATCCATGCCAGATCAGTCCAACTCTCACCTTCCTGATCTATTGTGGCTAGCCCTAAAATACCCCCGGGAGCCATCCTCAGTGAAAGGGCCCCTCCTGGACCTGTAAGGGGATGGATGAGGTGGCTCGGGCTGTTTGCAAAGAATTCTTTATCTTCGGGGTAATGGGGTCTATCTGCCATGGCATCAGGAGCCTGTGGGAAGACTCTTTGGCCTTAGAATTCCAAATATTATGTAAAGAGCCATCAGGGCGGGCGGAGTGGATACCTGAGGGCTTACTTAAGCTTGGTCCTTAGGGTACAGGTGACAGCGCTGTCTAGGTGTTCATAATGCACACAGAGGGTCTGATTTCCTTCCCCTGCTGCAAGGTCTTGTCATGAAGTCACAATCGCAATAACAAAAAAATGGTTCAGCTGGTGTGGCTCAGTGGTTGAGCGTCAACCTATGAACCAGGAGGTCAGGGCACATGCCCAGGTTGTGGGATGTGCAGAAAGCAGACGATCAATGACTGTCTCTCATCATTGTTGTTTCTATCTTTCTCTCCCTCTCCCTTCCTCTCTGAAATCAATAAAAATGTATTTTAAAAATCCTATATAATAAAAGGCTAATAGGCAAATTGTCCCCTTGGGAGTTCGACTGACTGGGAGTTTGACCACTTGCTATGACATGTGCTGACCACCAGCGTGTGGCACAGAATGAAGGAAGGCCCGGCCGGCAGCCGGAAATCCCCAATTGGCCCTGATCGCCGGCCAGGTCTAGGGACCCTACCCATGCACAGATTTCATGCACTGGGCCTCTAGTATAAAAATAAAATAAAAATGCATAGTGGCTCAAATGTCCACTTTCACATCTTCAGGGCAACTCGTTTCTGCTACTGTTCTTCCCAGATGCTGGGACCCACAAGCCATTTCCAGGCCCAGGCCCCAGGCTCCTCCTTAATAGAGAAGATCACGCCAGCCTTTGAGAAAACAACTGTGTGAAAGCAATTGCAATTAGAATGGGTGTGTTGTTTCACTATGTACTTTTTCTTAAGATTTCAAAATAACTCGTTTCCATTTTTTGAGAACTATTCAATAAACACAGATTTAGTCTTTCTTAGTATGACTGCCTATAATAAGAATAGAATATTAATTTAAGATACTTGTCTTTTTTAAGGCTATTTAAGGATCTGTCCTAGAAATGCTCTTTAAGGACATTTTGATTTTTGTAATTTATAAAGTTTATAAAAATAGGACCTTCAAAACATAGAGAATTAATTTTTGTCTCCTCCTCCCTCTCCCCCTCTCTCTCCCTCTCTGCTTTGTCACAATCAATAGACCTGCTCATTCTAGTCTTTGATTGATATGTTCTGTGGTGTTACTATTGAACATGACAGAACAAAAATGAAAGCTACATTTTTGTATTGAACAGCCTGGCAAGGAGCACTAAATTTCAGTACAGTTTTTAAACTCATATATAAACAGAACATTCTTGTTCGGCCATTTCTCCAGGTTTGGAAATGAGATACTCCATTTTCAACATTGAGGATAATTGATTTGCTACATCTCTTAAAAAAAAAAAAATTCCCTACTTGGAAATAAATAAAAGAGATTCTGTGTGTCTGTGTGTTTGTGTGTGCCTGTGCATACGTGTGTGTGTGCCTGCGCATACGTGTGTGTGTGCCTGTGCATACGTGTGTGTGCCTGTGCATACGTGTGTGCGTGTGCCTGTGCATACGTGTGTGTGTGTGTGTGTGTGTGTGTGTATTAGCATGGAGATGTTTAACTTCTTGCAGGCTTGGATTAATATGAGAAACATTTTCTTTTTTCAAACACACACACTTAAGAAAAAGTAAAATGTCATCAAGTAATAAGCTCCCAATTTCTTTCTCTTTTTTTTTATCCCAAAAGGAATGTGTACTTAATAGGGCTTTTTCACTCTGTTTATACTTTTTGACATTTCAGAAAGAGTAATTTAAAGAAGAGGAGAGTCTCTTACTTAAAAGTAAAAAGATAACTATTTTTGTTTGTCTGAGACTCTGGGGATGCTTTCCTTTGCTCGGGTGAATCCCTCTCATCCCTCCCACCTTCATGAGCTACCAGTGCCATCTCTGAGCTTCATTTGTCTGTGGGTATATATGAGCCACATATTAGAAAATTACTTTAAAAGCTCCACTGTGATACCAAGGAGCTCACAGGCGGTAGGAAAGAGAGTGTGTTGGAGCAGGGTGGAGTCAGGGTCCACAGTGAGAAGTGAAAGGGTCAGGGTTGTGCATGGAGAGGCTGCGACAGGGTCCACAATACTCGGTGTTGTGTTGAACAAGGCCAACCAGGGTGCTCAGGGACTCAGCATGAGTGGAGAAACAGAGGTGGGCGCACCATCAGAAATCCTGACGTAAATCTTAGGATGAACAGAGAATACACAGGGAAGGTTAGAACTTCTTCCCCGTTTTTGTCAGGATAAGATAAATCATTCCTGCGACCGTTCAGAGCGGCTGGGTCCATGATGAACACCTCTAGCCACACGGGGCAACTGAGCCTCTGAGATACGTCTAGTCCAAAACTGGGGTGTGTCCTAAGTGTAAAATACACACTGGATTGCCAAAGCCATGCAGAAAAATGCAAAATGCCTCATGAATAACAGTTTCTAAGAGTTACATATTGAAATGATAGTTTGGATATACTGGGTTAAATAAAATATATTATTAAAATGAATTCTACCTATTTCTTTTAATATGTGGTTACTAGAAAAGTTTAAGTTACATGTGGCTTGCATTATCTTTCTCTTGGGTGCTGCTGGTTTAGTCACCAATTCAATGTTATGATTATAGATCTGTCCTTGGAAATATGTGTTAAAGTGCAGACAGAACAAGATTAACATCTGTGGCTAGAATAATCAGCAGAAGTGATGATTTGGAAGTTTCAATATAATTCAGGATTGTGCTTACTGTTATGGAGGATAGTCATGTGTAGACGTTAGTATCTGAAATTTTTGTCTCCTTTGTAAAATTCAAATCTGGTAATCATTGACTCCAAGTTAATAAATGGCCCTGATGAAGATGTTATTTCATTAACTTCATTAACTAAGATGTCAAAGCAAATGTTAAGCCTGGCCAACAGACTTGGGGGAGAGAAAAAGAGAGGCTAATTACTTATTTTACTAATTATTCTCTTCTGCTACCAACATGGGTATAAAGTAATCCATTTGTAATGCAAACTGAATCAGAGAAAATAAATCTTGGTTGATTTTGGCTGTTTGGAAGGTAGAAGTTCCTTAACCACAAATTGTTGAATACATTCATGGTCTGGTTGTGTTTTCCTTTTTGGAGATTTCATTGGAAAGTCAGTAGAGAGGTAGAGATAGCCAGGCCTAAAGGCAAGGGCATGGCCTTCTTGGCTTTGCCAAGATGCTTCACGTCCCACAGTTTTATAGGAAGAACCTGAGATTACTCCTGAAGACAGACTCTAATAAACTCAGAAAAATTGGCAGGACTAAAAGGTTTGAACTCCAGGGGGCAGAGGAGGACAAGTATTCTTTATCCAGTAGTTCTTAGCACCAAAAGACTATGGGACATCACTCTGAGAAAATGGCTGCTCAGTGTCCACTTGGCCCAATGTCCCATCCTCCCAAATAACTGGTCTCATAGGTGAAACCAAAGCCTATACCCCCAACACCCTCACTTTTTGATTCCTGCAGAGGCAGCAACACAAAAATATAAGTAGAGAGTTAACAGCTCTCCAGATACAACATGTCAATCAAAGGGCTACACACCCACCTGGGTTATTTTAGGCAACCCCTCACCCCCTTTTATGGTCCCAACTGTAAAAATAAAAGAGCAACAATAGTAGCAGTGGAAATAAGCATAGGAAATATTTTCTTTTCTCAGAAGGCAAGAGTTACCATAGCATTTTAGACAGTAACATTCAGAGAGATTAAGACCAAAATCCCAGCAACATCAACAAAACAGACAATGAATATTATACCTTCCACTGTACAATAATGAAAACAATACTTCTTATGAAATTATTTGACGGGTATAACCTATATCCAGTGAAGCAGTCTGCACACCTCTGGCATGCTTCTGATATCTAAGTATAGCAGTATTTGTCTTTGTCCTCCACACTCTTTTATAGCACATGGTATGCATATTTCAGCATCCAACATTATTAACTCATGACCAACTGTCAGCTGATGGTTATCTAACACATGGGGTCTCCACAAAAGGGATCCTTATTTGGGCAAAAGCTCTTGTCTGCACCAGCCTGTCTATATTTCCCCTCAGAAGGACTTTATTTGGATTATTATTGCTGTGAGTGAAAGCTCAGAGGCTGCTTGTGTGGCAATCAGAAGGCGGGGAGATAAATCCTTAGCAAGTTAAAACACTTAGCAGATATTAGAAGCATTTTCTAGCTTTGTTAGCTGAAAGCCAACTCTCGGTTGCCCTCTCGTGGCGAGTCTATGTGATGCCGTGGGAAAACCATAAAAATCCAGAGTTTAATCAAATACAGGTAAGAACATCCATCTCTGACAGAAAGAGTCACAAATCACAACCTTATGTGGTTTTATATGTTTTGGAATTTACATTTAGCAGCCCTCCCATGTGGAGAAGGAAAGGGATTGGGGGTGGGGGGCTTATAATAGGGAAATGAGAACTTTGTCTTTCTGGAATACCATGACAACTATGTTTACTACTGTAACTGCTATATATGTGGCAAAATGATTTTTATGAGATTTAGGACCTTAAAACATCATACCCACGTTTTAAAGTTCCTTCATAACCCAAAATAGACTGGTGTCCCAACTGGTTTGGAATCAGAGGAACCAAAGAAAGAAGTCTGAATAATTCCCTAATATGGAAGAAACCACTTAAAAAAGGAACAATTTATTTGTTTCTGACAATTGGCAACATATCAAAACTTGAAATTTGTAGAAGGAAGTGTAGGTACAGAATTTATCCATAACCTCTAAAAACTAAATTTTATAAAAATCTGAACTCCACATTTAATTATTGGTTACCCAATTTGGTATTTAATTTCTAAAAACACCATTTAAAATTTCTGCTGTACTCTTTTTGACAATTTCCTGCCTAACAGGCCCATCCCCAAAAAGCAAACAAACCTGGTATAAAAACAGACCGAGCAGCTTAAGGAAAAGCTGGGGGCAAAGTACATGAGATCATAAACTATTTTTCATCTTATTACCAGTAAATGTGTCTTCTCGTTTGATAAAAGCCGCGCCTCCATCCAGCATTAACAAAAAAAAAAATGCTCTGTGTTTTTAATATGAATTTAGGGGCAGATTAATCTTAACTTGGCTTTTCCACTCACATGTGCAAGTTCAGTTTTTCAACAACAGTTGTTTGGTTTTGCCTTTGAATTAGCAAAGTTCTTAAAGTAATTTTACTACAACATTAAACAGCTGTGAGTTCTTTAGCAAACATGATGATTCTTGTTCTTCTTTGTACTATTGTGCAAGCTGAAATACCCTTTCTTTCATGTCTTTTTATTCCAAAATGAATTCCCTAGTTAGCCTTGTTTAGCTTTAAAAAAAATAATAATAAAGAAAGGGGCTGATACTTGCTGACCTCTGAAATTCATCGGCATTTAAACACAGGGCGTTCACACAAGGTACATAATGAAAAGGGCTTTTGTTTAATTCCTATTATAGGATGGAAAATGATATTCTGCCCTAATATAATGCCAATCCTTGGAGTATAGCAAAGCTGTTTGCAAATATTTCTGTGGAGCAAGGCATCTTCTGCCTATTTTGCAGATGAGAAAACTGAAACATGGATAAAGGTGAGGAAGGGAAGAACTAAGATGTTCATAGAAGCTGGAATTAAATTTAGAATTTGACTCCTCGCCCAGGACTAACCACGTGAGGGCCCGACTCTTTGGAATCAACAGAAGAGCAATTTTAAAACATTCTTTTGACATTATTAACCACAGCCTCAGGACTCTGGGAAGTGGGGGTGGGGGCGGGGTCTGGAAACAATACAGAGCTGCTAGGTGGCAGCCTCTGGAGACCAGGCTAATAAAATGGATTACTTGATAAACACCGCCATACATCCTGGGAATATTCAGAGTCTTAACGATTCCCTTTGCATCTTAAAAAATTAAAATCTAGATGTCAGTGCTCCTGTAGACAGCCTCCGACAATGCATAGAGACAGGGAATCATCACAAGACATGAAGTACAGAAAGCGGTTTTTTGCTTTTGAAATGGATTTGGAACCAAAGATCACTGCTAGGAGCTGGTGAATCCACAGATGTGATGACAGTAGGAGTCTTCATTTGAGTAATTTATAAAATGATGGCATTCTAGAGCTTAAGGAGAACCTAAATACCATCTACTTTACACATCAGCCTAGGCCCTTTGGTGGCCCACGGAGTCTGAGATTTGCCCCAGATCGCACAGTGAGTAGCAGAGCTCTGATAGACACTGGTGTCTGTTGGCCGCCTGGGATCACAGCGGCGCCTTGGCAGCAGATGGCTTTTCAATGGGCCCTGAATACCTCCTCTTGGGTCTCTGCAGGGTGAGATGTGTCATTCCCAAGACCACGTTATTAAAACACACTTTCCAAGGAACTGCAATTAATTAAGGCAAATGGGAGCTGACAAGGACATTCCCACTGTGTTCCAATGCCAAAACATACAACCGAGAAAGCTCACGTGGAGCGCACTGGTCATGGGCCCTTCTGGCGGGACTTCTGTGCACCACACTCCCAGCCGTTTGCTCAGACCCAAAAGGGTGGGACTAAGCGGAAAGCACTCGCGAAGCCATGAGGGCAATACTCCAGCACTGGGCTTCGGTGCCTGCCACCTGCTTGCTTCTGTTGGGCTGTGCTGTGAAATGAAGGGGATGAGAATAGACCTTGGGAATTCAGGACCTCTGGGGCCAGGAGAAATGGACTACAGCCTACTTTGCTTTGGAGCATCCTTGTGACTTTCCCGCGATAACAAATGCCATAGAGCAGGGGTCCTCAAACTTTTTAAACAGGGGGCCAGTTCACTGTCCCTCAGACCGTTGGAGGGCCGGACTATAGTTTAAAAAAAAAACTATGAACAAATTCCTATGCACACTGTGCATATCTTATTTTGAAGTAAAAAAACAAAATGGGAACAAATACAATATTTGTATTTGCATGCGGCCCGCGGGCCGTAGTTTGAGGACCCCTGCCTTAGAGGTCCCGAGCACCTCACATGGCTTCACACCTGAGTGCCCATGACAGGGGCTTCCTCTGACAACAGTACCCTTCCTTTTTTACCTCTGTCCCTCCTGCCCCAGCTCCTACATCTAGGAGTCTACTCTCCAAGACCAGAACTGGGCATCATATGCCCTAAAATCTTCCTGATCTCCCTCGTTTCCAGAGGATGGTGTCTATCTTGGTCACGGGAGCATTGTCATAGTAGATGCTCAATAAACATTGCCCAAACAAATGACTCTCTCTGTATCATATTTTGAAAAACAATGTCTGGTGCTTAACAAGAGTCTAGTAAATGTTCCTGAAACTGCACTGACTGCTGATCTCACCGAAGAAAAGAAATACCGCTGAGGAAGGCAAGGTGGCTGGGCTGCCCTTGGAGGTCCCCTGGATCACAACTGCCACTAATAAGAGGGAAAATGTACACCCACATTGCCATTCCCGCTATGCAATTCTGACACCAGGTATTGTCAACCACTAAAGGCTTAACAGGAGCCTTCTTTAACTGTGAATCCATAGGTCTGGCTTGTTTTGCCAAGAACCTCCAACTTGCAGGGAAGCAGCTCACTCTCCCGGAGAACCTTAATCAGGGAGAAGTCAGCAATACCTAAGAGAAATAAAGGTCCCCGGGGAAGATGGCAGTCTGTCCAGTGAGAATTACTTTCTAAGGAACCCCATCCCTGCAAAGGTGCCTAAAAAAAAAAATGTGCCTGCAGACGAAAGTCTAAGCAAATCCATAGTGTAGAGATTACATTTAAATTCTAAATAAAGATTTTTAACAAAGATCAATAAAATAGGAGATTGATCTGAAGTTAAAAGTTCCCCATAATGGGACAGTCTAGAAATTTCATAAATAATGCTTTTATCTTGATTGCAAAATAATCTCTTTCCACAAAAAAAACACACAAAAAAACACAAGGCAAATCAAGGTAGGAAATTGTTCGATTGGAATTAAAATGTCACACTTTGTACAGAATAAAGCATTGCAATCACCAGGGAAACACATTGCAAATGTGTTAACACAAAATTACATACATCACTTAATTATATAAGTGCACAGCTCCTGAGTAACCATTAGCTAAACATGTCAGGCTGCGGTTGAATATATACATGCAATATTTTTAGCTCAGAGGGGATGTAAGTATGTCAGGGCTGGCACCATAAAGCCTGAGATGGCAAGTGCTATTAAACTGAGATGTGATCATGTTGAAAAGGAAACATTAACAAACAGCAGACAATTGAGAAGAAAATACAGTGAGCTTGTGTTCTATTGCATGTGCTTCCAAAGCCTTATATAACTATTCATTGTCTATTTCGTCTGGCCTGCATCCCAGGTTTGTTCTATGCTATACCAATTTTATAATAATAAACTGATACACCAGTTTTATGAAATCACGCATGCGGAGAGGTGGCAGATGACGTGACATCTGATTATCTTTGCCAGCAAAGGACCCCGTTCTGAAATTAAACACAGTATCACGCGAAATCATCCACTTAACTTAAAATGTCCCCAAAGTTGCTTCTGAAAAGAAGATACGGCATCTTTCCTTTCACCTCCCAAATGCTGGTGAAGTTGGTTCAACGGATGCTGGATACCCAAGTTTCACAAGGGAGTAAAGAAGGTACAGGTTTTGAGAGCAGGCAGCCCTTCATCAACTTCACCAACCAGGTAACTGTGTGACCCGAGGCCAGTCATCACCTCTCTCTGGGATTGAAATCCCATGTACTAAAAGGGGGTCATATCCCTATCTTGGAAGATTACAATGGAGAAAGGCTACAGATGAGCTAAAAAGAGACAAGAATGCCTAGCACATCATTCAGTATCAAGGGAAGAAGTTGTTCAGAGACACTGATAAATGGTGGATGGCATTATTATTACTATTATATGCACAGACACATGGAAGTAATATTATCACTTCAAGCATTTTCAAGAGGCCAATCATTCCTGGTGGAAGATTATTGACACTCTGGGAACACTGGATTCCTCAGCACAAACACCTTGCAGTAGCTAGGAAGAAAGGATAAGCGCAATGAAAGGTAGAGGATCATTTGACGCCAGCACCTGTAGATCTACTAAGAAGCTGACTGTACCTACTTGAGCAGAGCCTTCCAACATAGAGGCAGTAACCAGGTGGTTAAAAGAGGAGAACATGTCTCTGAGATAACTGATTCTCTGTTTCGGGCAACTTTAAATCTCAACACGAAAAGGCAAAGAAAGGAAATTACCGCACCCTAAAGTGTTGGCCTAAATAGGACCCCAAAAATAAAAATAAAAAGCAGACTATGCCAAGCATCTTCATTCTCTAAAATTAATCGCTGAGCTTTTTTGAAGCTCCCAGGCTCATCAGAATCCCCTATGTCTTGTAAAGAGCATACAGAGGGCTTTGCACATTGTAGGAGCCCAACAAATAGACAATAAGTTGAATAGAATTTAATATGGTCAGCCAAGAAAAAAAAAGCAACCTATTATTTGCAGTAGTCCCGGTAGAGACAAATCTATGAGAAGCCTGAAACCCAGATAAGGCCCAAGGCTTTTCACTCAAACATTCCTATTAATCAAATCTCATTTTAAACGAGCCACTATATGGCAAAAGAGAACAGCAAATTCTATGTAAAACACGGGGGGAAAAAGGGTCATTTAAGAAAAAGTATTTAAGGTCCTGATTTTGTTTCTCACATCTAACATTTGTGGATTCAGTAAATATGTACTTGTTGAGTTGCCATCATATGCCTGACCCTGTGCTAGTCCAGCTGGGGATAAAACAGAGAAGACCACAGAGTTCCTGACTTTAAGGAATTAACATTTTCAATCATTTTGAGTAAGGTCTCACTCAGTTCCCTCATTGATAATAGGGGTTCATTAGACAAGATTCATGGACCAAATTTGTCCAGCGGCATAGTTTATTTAACTTGAATATTTTTTTAATTACCATCATCAACAGGATTTTTCACTTAAAATCACTTTGTCTGGTTTTTCTCAAAGAGTTGAGAGCTCTGACAATAGTGGGCTTCTATGCCTACAACACGACAAAAGACTGGAGCTGAAAAGCAGCTGCTCCTTTAGACAGAGCAGTGGGTATCTACTGCTTCCTGATTTCTTAGAGGCCCCAACTCCCCTTCTCCCTCTAAGTTCCCTGTTGGCACCTTTGGGTACCTGAGTTTGTGGCCTCTGATCTGGAAGGTCCCTTAGGTTCTTTTCATTTCAAATAAGGTATGACTGTGAGACCCAAACAATGGAATAAATCAGTAATCTGAAGAGAGGAACTTAATTCCTTGATTAACCCATGGTTTCATCCAAAGACGGGAAGATCCTAAAGTGGCTTACCAGAGGAGGTGTTATAATCCTTCTTCTTAAGAGTTTCCCAAAACTCCATTGTCTACACATCCATTTGGGATTAGATAGGAGGCAGTCCTGCCTCAAGGAATAAAAGTGGAGCAAGCTACACAAGAGGTCCCTCTTAAATCGACATATTCCCTCTGTGCGTGTGTCCAAGATGAATAGGACACTTTAGCGAGTCTCTCAAGATGCCAGATCAAATCTCGTTACTCTTTTTTAAAAAATATTTTTTTTTTATTGATTTCAGAGAGGAAGGGAGAGGGAGAGAGAGATAGAAACATCAATGATGAGAAAGAATCATTGATTGGCTGCCTCCTGCAAGCCGCACACTGGGGATTAAGCATGCAATCCAGGCACATGCCCTGACCGGGAATCAAACCATGACCTCCTGGTTCATAGGTCGACACTCAACCACTGAACCACGTGGGCCGTGCAGATCTCGTTACTCTTAAAGATGCATGGCCTGATTCCTGGAGGATCTACTTTGAATTGGTATCAGAAACCTGGTCATCTCAGCTGCAACTCAAACTGTATTTGCTCTTCATTCATTTTTAGACCCTTTGCACTCCAAAAATGCTTCTTGGTGGTTGCTAGGCAACTATTATTGAATACATGCAAGAGGCATTGTGTGAACATTTTCAAAAACAGGGGAAAATATATTTAAAACTGAGGACATTGCCATACCTAAAATGAAACATTTCCTCCTTAGGCTGCTGTCCAGACTAGGGATAATGCAGACTGCTGGCTTCTGTAAGTCAGGGGGTCAGATGATTCACCCAAAATTACTCATTTTCAGTCTCTGTTTCTTCTATCATCCCTATTCAGCCCCCTCCCACTCAGATACATAAGTAGCCTCATCTTATAACAAAAGTCTCACTCACAGGATAACTGGAATTTGCCTTGTTAAATATTTTCTGCTTTCCCTATTGTGTGGTCCCTCATTGACCATATTTTTCCTGACATGTGTACTTCATACTTGCATGTCCTCAGGGCAGGACAACTGTGGTTCCTCAATTATTGCATCTAACTTTAGAACCCACTAAACTTATCATAGAGCAATCATCTCTTTCTCTGACCCAAATGGAAACAGTAAGAACTCGTCTATTTTCCACATCAAAGACTAAGCTTTCCACTGATGCCAAGTGCTTTGTGCTTCTTACCGTAAACGCAGATTTCATTTTATAGTGTGTTTTCCCTGCATTTTTTGACATTCCAAGATCATGATCAAGCTAGAAAGACAGAGACTTCCATAAATTGAGTCCAACGTCTAAACTAAACAAGGGTTGAACTTGTGACAAGGTCATCTCCCTCTTTTGTTTGATATTAAGGGGAGAAAAATAATTTTCAATCAGGATAGAGTCCTAAGGGCAAACTGGTCTAATTACATCTCTTTCCACTATATGGTTCACATTGGGTAACTAGTTTCATCATCTGTAAAATGGAGAAAATGACTCAGGGCTCAGAAGAGCGCCTGACATATGATAAATGGAACATAAGCATTATTGTTTATTGTTATTAACATTATTATTTCTGGGTCATGGATCCTACACTTGACTTCTATTTCTTGGCCATATAGTCTCATATAATTCCAATCAAAGATTATGTCTTCCTGTGAAATCAACTTAGAAAAACATCCAGGATAATAGATTTAGAAAAATCAGAGGTTGCTATCAACAATAATAACAAATATACTAAAAGAAATATATATGACTCTAGACTTTCAAGTTAACTTTTGGGAAGCCACAGAGATACATGGCATACCTAGAACTGAGAGTGGTCTGTCTGATGTGTGCAAGTGTTAGGGTGGTGGGAGGGGAAGAAGAGAAAAAAAAGGGAGGCATGAACATCATGGTTCTGGAATATTCTGCACAGATAAATCCTAGGCCTCTCCATGCACCTACTGCCAGAGCAAACAGAGGCTAGCAGATCTCCCTCGATTTAGGTGACTTGTATATACTGTAAATCTCTAACAAATGTTTTATCCCAGGCACTGTGCTAAGAGCTGTATCTGCAGCACTTCATTTGATCCTCATAGAATACCCCCTTGAGGTGGGTAGTATCATTATCGTCAATTTAAAAATGAGGACACTGAGGCACAGAGAGGCTAAGTAGAGCACGAAGGTGGTAAGTAAGAGTGAAAGGAGACTGAGGCCCAGACTCATGGGTCTTTAGCGTTCATCTTCTCGGCGCTGTGCTAACTGCCTCTGCGGAGCAGCCTGCTCGAAGACCCTCCTGCGGAACAGACTTGGTTCCCCGAGTCGAGAGGGCCAAGGAGGAGACAGACTGTAAAGCAGGATGCAGAGACAACTGGCACGCTCTTACCATACGATTGCTCACTCAATACTATCAACTAGTATTTTTGTGCTTATGGAACGCCTTCCAACTAAGAAAGAAACAAGCCCAAGCTCATTCATTTCTCTCCCTTGTACCACACAGCATTAAAACACACACACACACACACACACACACACACACACACACACTCACACACGACACCTCTTCTCATTCTCAGATAAGGGAAATAAAATACCAGAATTAGGAGTTTTTTTGAATGAATATTTTTTAGCCTTATGAGGGTCACCAAGAAACATGAGACACGATTCTTGCTTTCTAAGGAAGTGCCATTGAATTTGCAGGGAGTCAGAACTGAAACATCCCTTCAACGTTGACAGGTTACCTAGGATATGGAGGCTGCATACTTGTGACAGTGGTTTCAAGGTTGGTGTAGGACTTGTGGTAGGATGGGGCTTAGTAGAGAACAGGATTGGGGGAAAGGCAGGAAGAGAGGAAAGACAGATTCCATTTCCCTGCTCTTTCATTCTGTTATTATGGACACAGGCGGGGACTAAGCTGGCTGCTTGCCCCTCCAAGAGCCTCCCTAACCCGGTACCCTGTCGCCATGGCGCAACTTCACATTTGTACATGTCATCCTCAGTGATAAAGGGCTTGCAATTACTCCTTTCATTCCCCACTAGCCCTGTTCAGCTCCTTCTGCTGGCTGACGATGCCTGTGTGAATGTGTGATTCTTCATTTATTCATTTTCAGCTAGCAAACATTTTTTTTAATTAGCCTGCTCTTTATTAAGGACATGGAACAGGTTATTAAGTAGGTGCATCTCCAAGTCTTTAAAAAGAGTGAGAAAGACATAATCAGCCTGTGTGTGATGTTTAGGAGTTTAATTGGTATTAGTCAACATCTTTAGAGCAAATCTCATCAAGTTCCATTTTTAAGCCCTGACTCAACAGGCAATCTCATAAGGCAGAAGGGAAGAGTGGGATTAATATATTAGTCACTTGTAAAACTCGCCAGCCCCTCCATTACATCAGTTCCAGTAAAATATTCAAGGGAATCATCGAAATAAAAAAAAAAAATATAAGTATCTTCTTCTCTGTCTTCTGAATCTGAGAGGAAGGATTCACTAAGCTGTAGGACAGTTTTTCAATAAGACTGTGTCTGTTTAAAAGTGTCTGTTTAATGCCAGCACTAGCATGTGAGTGTCTCAATAACTCAGCACTGTGTTGTGTCCTTTGTTGTACTAGCTTTATATCCTTACATAAGGCAACGTACAATTACATGGTTACTTACCAACACATATCTGTTGAACACATGAATAAATGGACAAACAGACTATCCACACAGCAAGTATCTGCTAGTACATAATACGGAAAAGCAGGGAATCAAAAGAACACATGAGCTCCCAGTGAGATGGAGGAGAGGACTTGATGTCACCCCATTCGGCTAGTTGAACTGTATGGCTCTGTTTCTTGCAACAAGGATTGGGTATAACCACTCACCAAGAGTCTGACTTCTCTTATGGAAAAGTCACGTGGGATCTGGACCCAACTGAAAGGAGTGAGAAGGAGGTAAATGAATGGTATCGCCATCTTATTAGAAAGCCAGCCCTTGTGGAGTTACATGATATTTCTTTATTTTCCATTCAGAAGCGCATGTCAGATTTGCAAGACCAGAGTCTTTGGTGTATCTGAACTAGATGCAAACACCTCTCAAGCATCCACTTCATGCGAGCCATTTTGGAATATGTTTATCAAAATATTATAGAAATTTTTCTAATTTGCTGAAGTTAAAAAGGTGAATACTTTTTTCTTTGCTTCGGTTCCACTGGTCCTGGGTCAGCCTGCTTAGAATGACTTGATTGATTGTATATATAAAACTTGAAGGGCTTACATAAATATAGGCGGCATGATATAATCACAAGTTATTCCTATACTTCCCGACGTGTAGTGACTTGATCAAGGGCGATTCGCATTTAGCATGTTTTTCTAATTATACCTCTGTTGTAATATCTAGCAGCGACTGCAGCTAGTACACAAGCGAACATAGGTCATCTGGCTCATTTGAAGGCAACAGATGCCGACTGTAGGTACAGTAACAAGACCACAATGTAAGTACAAATGCCCAAGGTTGTTATAAGGAAATGTATATAGCAAGAAAAGGCAGGCAGACAAAAATCCAGATTACCTTTCCAAAAAATGATTAGCAATGATCCAAAATCTTACTCCCTCTAAACTCTCTTTAAAGATACCCATGTATATCTGCTCCAAATAATGTTACCAAATTCTCTGGCCAAGATAAAGAAGTTCCTTGACTTTGAGATTTGTTGCAGCAAAAAATAAGGCACAGATGAATCATAAAGATGTAAGATAAGAATGATGTGGAAAACATTGTGATGGATGACACATCTCATTAAATATAATTTTATGTGATCAGTTACAGTATGGCCCTGTTTAAGTGATTTATATACACTTTAGGAAGCTTTTTACTGTTCAGAATGTAATTATATACTTTATAATTGAGCACATAGTTGATTAATTACAATGTTTATGGTCATTTCAATTAAAAGCTGGATATCAGGCCCATGGTCAGAAACCTGCCCTCCCCACATTTAAAACATTTGCTTCTACAAATAATATTATATGAAAATGAATCATAGTTAACCTACAAGACTTTTAGAGCCCTGTTGCCAGTAGGGCATTTATATAGTATAGTAATCAAGGGGCTATCTCTTCTTGGAATAATTGTCCATTCCTAAGTATCTGGTACAGAGCCATTCTCAATATTTTAAAAGTTCTTTCAAAACAATTTCAGAACAACAATAAAAGAATATCAATACAGATGATAATTTGCATAGAGTGGGAACTCGGTCAATATCTACCCATGAAAATTTTTTTGGATTTTCCTGAATTCAGTGGTTTGGTATTCTTTAAGAAGAACAATGAGAAGTTAATCTCTCTCCTTAAAGGAAAAAAAAAATCAGAAAACATAATTTCATCAAATCTCCTTCAAAGGAATTTCTTTTCTAGCTTATCTACTCTAAGCTGCTTAAGATATGGTAGTCAATATCAATCAGGAAACATTTGACCCAAAGAGATAAAGTCTGGAGGTATGATCATTTGATGAATGGTTTGTCCTTATCGGCTTGTAATTGCTATTATAAACCCAACAGAAAGGCTCCCTTCCACTCTCCTTTCTGAAATAAGCCTCAAAGAAAAAGGCGTGGTGGCATCACCATCAAGCCTCAGGCACTGAGCATGCGCAGTCGCCACTGGCTGCCACAAAGACAGCAGGTGTTACCTTGGTCAAAATTTAGTCTCTGAAGTTTTACGTTTTATAGCCTATGACGCATTTGCACACATGTTATTTCACTGAATCCAGACAGCCATCTTTTTGGGCTTCTAGCTCTTACCGTGGCCTATTATTGTGTGTGTGTGTGTGTGTGTGTGCAACTATATATAAAAATATGTATATTTACTTGCTTACCATTTACATCCTTAGACTCTTCAGGGGTCCTCAAACTACGGCCCGTGGGCCACATGCAAATACAAATATTGTATTTGTTCCTGTTTTTTTTTTTTTTTTACTTCAAAATAAGATATGTGCAGTGTGCATAGGAATTTGTTCATAGTTTTCTTTTAAACTATAGTCTGGCCCTCTAATGGTCTGAGGGACAGTGAACTGGCCCCCTGTTTAAAAAGTTTGAGGACCCCTGCTCTATCTAGACTTCAGGAGGGCAGGGGACTTATGTCTGTTTAATTCACCAAGGTTGACTCAGGGTCTAACGCAATATCTGGTACATAATAAGTTCTCCCTAGATATATTTGTTGAACTGACAAATGATGACCTGAACCAAAAGAAGAACAGATAGATGGGCACTAATGCACTCTGCTGAAGGGATTATCATACTTATTTTATTTATTTTTTTAAACATTTCTTTTTTATGAAAGATTTTTTTAATTATTTTTTTAAGAGGAAGAGGAAGGAAAAGGGAGAGAGAAACATTGATGTGAGAGGGAAACATCAATTGGCTGTCCCCCTCTGGGGATTGAGTCCTCAACCCAGGCATGTGCCCTGACTAGGAATTAGAAGGGCAACCTTTCCTTGCACAGGACAACACCCAGCCAATTGAGCCACAGCAGCCAGGGCACCATGCTTATTTTAAAGGAAACTGAGGCTTGAACACAGAGCTGATTATGCAGAGGGAGAAGGTATTTAAGTCAATATCTGAAGTCACTTATCTTTATCCAAGACACAAAAGGAGTGAAGCAGGAGAGAGTATACCACCAACTCCATTTCTGCGTGACCTGGATCATAACTACTATTGTTATCATTTTAAGAGCACTATACTATAATGTGAAAATTTCCCATACATTATCTTGGCTAATCCTTATGAATAACTATAAGAAACAAGTGTTGTTATTTTTGTATACGAGATGAGAAAACTCAAAAAGTTACCTAACTTAATAAACAACCACAGCATGAACAAGAAAGCAGACCAAGCATTACAAAAACCTGAGGGTAAATGTCCTAAATACCTATTGTCTTTTACCCAAAGGTGAATAGACAATAGCAATGGCAAAGCGATGGTTTCATTTCTAAGTGCCACAAGGAGCCTCTAGCTCAACATCCAATTACTAGAACACAAGAAGAGCTGTAGTGGCTCAATCAAGTACTGGTTTACTGAGGATTCTTCTACTAACACATTTTATCCCAAGAGTCCCAATAACACTGTTTCTGCATCTGTGGTAATGGGCTTATATTATTATTATTATTTTAAATGTATCTTTACTGACTTCAGAGAGGAAGGGAGAGGGGGAGAGAGAGAGAGAGAGAGAGAGAGAGAGAGAGAGAGAGAGAGAGAGAGAGAGACATCAATGATGAGAGAGAAATGGGCTCATAAAAGCCTATATCATAAAAGCCTAATGTGCAAATCGACCAAACAGCGGAACAACCATTGGAACAACCGGTTGCTATGATGTGCACTGACCACCATGGGCAGATGCTCAATGCAGTAGCTGCCCCCAGCCCACAGGCCCAAGGCCAGACCAGGTGGGTGCCAGCAGACCCCCCCCCACCCCCCCGATTGCCTCACTGGTGGTCCCACAGAGGGACGTGACTGGCGGTGGCAGGGGGCGGAACCAGCTGGCGAGCAGGCAGTGGGGGATGGGGCTGGCAAGCAGATGCTGCCAGGCTGGCCAAGGCGGGTGCCAGCAGAGGCACCTTGATCACCTTGCCAGTTCCCCCCAGATTGGCCCTAATCGTCGGCCAGGCTTAGGGACCCTACCTGTGCACAAATTTCTTGCACCGGGCCTCTAGTTATTTATATATATCCAAACCTCCACCAATTCTAATGGGCTATAAATACCAGCTGCTGTGACTGCCCTCTCTTAGCAGTGTGACAGAAAGTCTCAACAGGGTCGGGTCAAAGTTGTCAACACAGTATGCCAAACAGTGTGGATATATCTAAGCCTCTATCCTCCTCCAAATTAAAGATCTTCCAGGAAGCTGCCCTGATCACCTGGGCCATAATTATTATCTTTTCTCAATTCCATGTAGTTTTCATAACACAGCTAGTTCTTTATTCTTCTGTGCACAATTTGTTTTATTAACCAGTTCAAATACATTTACTTACTCTCCCAAATAGGCTGTGTTTTCCAATATGCCTAGGGCACAGTTCAAAACAGAACAGCTGACACTCAATAAATATTTGTGGCTTGACTGACAGATCAGAAATATCCCTTTTAACTTTGTCCAAAAGTACTGTTCTTATTAATTTAATTTTTCTTTAAGATTTTAAAATTGATTTTTAGAGACAGAGGAAGGGAGGGAGAGGGAGGGAGGGAGGGAGGGAGGGAGAGAGAGAGAGAGGGAGAGAGAGAGAGAGAGAGAGAGAGAGAGAGAGAGAGAGAGAGAAACATCAATGTGAGAGTGAAACATTGATTGGCTGCCTCTTGCTTGCCCCTGACCAGGGATTGAGCCTGCAACCTGGCATGTGCCCTGACCAGGAATCAAACTGGCAACCCTTAGGTGCATGGTATAATACCCAACCAACTGAGCCACACCAGTGAGGGCCATTATTAATAATTTTATAAGTAAGGTTTCCCTTCACCTGATCACTGTCACATCTCACTGTCTTTCTATTCAGACCCACAACTGTCTCATCCTTCGTTTTCATACCACCCCCACTCCCCTCTGCACACACACACTTTTTTCTGTGCTGAACCAGAATCTGTTGTTTCTGATTTGATGGTCTACACTACATCTTTAACCTCTTCTCCCTCCAAATCCACCTTAAACTGACCAATCATCAGTATTCCACTCTTCTGGTATAAGAATATGCCTCATAATTTGGGGATGGCCTACCCCTTTGTGTATCAATATACCGCTTGGCCCAGTTGGTGTGAGTAGACTGAAGATAGCAATACTTCTTTCAGGGCTGGTCAATTAACAATGAATGGTGGTCAAAGGAGGCATTGTGGGGAAGGATCCTAAGCTGAAATTTAAGGTGCATACCTATGGGCACTCTGAACTAATGAATATTCTAATAAGCATTAAGTTACTTTCAAACACTCAACTATTTGCCAACAAAGCATGTCCAAAGAGCAGTGTTACTTTAACAGATAAGAGTTCATAGGAATGGATGTGAGTTGGCCAACATCAAAGGGCTAAAATCCTCAAAACAGTCATCTCTGAATCATCCTACTAGGTGCTAGGGATGGGGTGGGAACTTGCCTAAGTGTGTTGCAAGTCCAGGAAGGGGAAAGAGATAAACTCAGAGGCACATTTCCTTGGCTGGTTTTCAGTATTTCCTTGATCTAGAGACCTCATCTAAACTCTTAAGAAACTAGGTGGGAAGTGAGTGACTCAGACTCAATGGGTTTTGCTGCCCTGGTCAATGAACAAATTTAACCTTGTCTTCCAGTTATAGGAGATCTCTGTGAATTGTTCACATTGCAAGTTTGGTTTACATTTTAAGTCAATTTCCTTGCCAGAAAGTATGCTCCCAACCCCTTTCTTTCATTTTAGTTCTTAACAAGACCAGGAAATATTTGCCCATGGAAAACACATTGATTTTAATATTTCTTTGATGATGGCCCTCAAATCCTATTAAGTCCAGAGCCAAAGCCACAAATGAGGGATCACAGTGACTATGAGACACAAGGAAAGCGGTGAGATTTTCAAAGGACCCCATACCCCGGCGGGTTAAAATAAAGCAAGGATGTCCCTTCGCTGGAAACCCACGTGCTGTCTAGAGGGCTTCATCCAAGAAAGAGGTGTGCAGAGGATCTTCGAGTTCATCTAGTGCAGCCCACTGGATTACGTCAAGAAAGGTAATTTTTTAAGCTCTGCCGTATCAGTAAAAGAAGAGGATTAGAGAACCTGGGGCAAGGGAATGACCCTGGGGCTTTAGAGCTTCTAAAATAGTTACAAAATGTGAAATCTATAAGAAGTAAGAAGAGCTATATGATATTGGGTCTTATTTCTCCTTTTCCCCGATGGAGAAAATTATAAATCATTAATAAATTCCCTTCTCTGACCCCCCTTCTATGTTGTGTCATCTTCCAACCATTGTGATTGTGCTGATGACACCAGCTTCTTAAAGGCCCAGCTATAAAATATAGGAACTAATTGTTGAACTGAACCAGGGAGCTATTAACACCGCAGTGTGCAGCCCTGCTGGTCACACTCTATTATATCTCCACCACTGGGTTTGTACAGCTCCAGCGTAGGCCATGAAATGCTGAAATAAATTAACTCCTTTATTTAGATATAAATATCACATCACACTCCAGAAAGGGCCAGAATGGACATTGCCGGTTCACACATTCAGGGCAGGGCAAAGGGAGATACTTCCCTGTAAATATCACTAACCATCATCTGAATCTTCTAATTTCAGAAACCCTTTCCTCTAACAGAGGAATATTTATAGAGAATGAAATTTGGGTTTTCAGTTATGCCAACTCTCCCCTTCATATTCAAATGCTACATATATTCTGGAATATGTTTACAGAATTTTCCCATATTTCTAAATAAATACACAAAAGAAGTTCGGAAATATACACATTTTGAAGATGACTTTGCACACACCGAGTTATTCCCAGCTGTTTTACATTCTGAATTTCCCAATAAATGAGTAACACGCTAGGAAAGCAAACACAGGCTGACAGTATTTAGTCTAAGTTTTTAAAATGGTATAACATGTGTAGCTAAAAACAATTTTCAATAACGATATTTCACTACCGGCAGTTATTAAAGAATGCAAAACGAGCCCTTGTAGGTTTCAGCATTGAGTTCTCATAACTGTGGTCTTTAGGATGATTTTAATTGTTTTGGGTTTCTCACAACCGCATGGTAGCAACAACCCTTGAGATTATATATATATATATATATATATATATATATATATATATACATTCATGTGATAAACCCATGATCCCAGTTCACTGCCATGAGTGCTCATTAACAAGCCTCTCAGCCCCACAGTCAGTTCTGTGAGCTTTGAACCAGTTCCAGAATGAGGGCTCCAGCAAATGGCAGCCTGGCCTTTTCACTTCTCCCATTTTTTTACATTAAAAAAATGCAGAAAACTCACAATAACTGTTCCTTTCATACCTTTTATCTCCTTTTTATAAATGGGTAATATTCACTCATTAAGTCTCAAACTTTGCTACATTCTTATGTAATGCTTAATTCTCTTCTTCTCTGGGGTTGGCTTGTGAAATGTCTTTAATTAAAAAAGCTAAAAGCACTCTAAATCTGGATGGCAGACTCATTTCCAGGGCATTCAGGCATGTTGTCTAATTTTAAAACTCTGACAGGATACATGTAAATTTATGCAAGTTTCATAAAAGTCACAATTTCCTCCTTGAATTCAAGCTAAAGAAAATGCCCCTGAGCTCTTTGCAAAGCTGTTTGTTTTACTGGGAAGCTCATTTTGCCCATTGTGTCGGAGGTGATTCTTCTAAAGAATATCCAGTGTCAGTCCCATCAATCCACTAAGAATTAAGGAGTTAAACGTCCCTACTATTGATCAAACGGGCTCTTTGATCGCTATGTTGTGGCTCTGAAATGCGGGTGGGGGAGGGGAGGGGAAATATTATCATGCAAATTGTTTTGGTTGACAGTAATTAAGAAATTATATGTTAAGAAAATCAGTAATTGTTCACATGAGTCATTAATGTGTTTTCATTCTTTGTAAAACTTTCTGGCACGCCCTTCCTTTCTTGCTTTAAATAAGCAAGGACTGGAAAATATGCATAGTATTTGGAACCCAGGGGAGTGACATATTAATTCAAAGTTTGCTTGGAAGTGTAGTCGTGTGGGAATTCAACCGTGTTCCTATCCTTTTGGTTTCTATCACCCTTCGCCCAGGACTCTGCTCCAGAATGTTGGGGTACAGACTCTTAGGATGTGTGAGGCAGGGTCTTCTATAGGCCGGAGGGCTGTCCTCCCTTCAGAGAGCCATGCGACCTAGTGCTTAGAAAACCTATAAGAAAAACCACAAAATGGGGAAATCAAAACCAGCTCAGCCACGGGCAATTAACCAGTCCTTGCTAATTCTGTTGCTCCCCAGAAGCAAATCTTCACTCTGAATTAAACCTTTGCCAAAGTTTGTTTTGGAAAAGGTCTTAAATCCACAGGAAAAAGAGACTAACAGTGTTTGATGGAAGGCTGAGACAGGCTCCCTCCCCAACAGTTTGGGACACCTTCTCGTGAACTCAGGTTCTCTTACAAATCGCCGATCCCGAAAAGAGCAGAAACTAAAATTACATTTGTTTTTATTGAAAGACAGCCTCAAGTGCTGACATGTCGTGTATGACATGTGATACATAATAATACTCTTAAACCAGTTCTGACATAATATCTCCGGCGGCCTAATAACCACAAATGATTGCTTTAGTTAAGAACTAGCCAGAAGCAAAATAGATCCATGTAAAAGTAGCTGGAGCCATAAATACCTCAACAATATTTTATGTCACTTTGTAAAAGTTAAAGGAGTCCTATAATAATTAACAACAAAAACGCCATGTTCTTTACTATTGTATGTTGGTTCTGAAAGATTATTTCATAGTCCCGAGGCAGCCAGTGCCGTAAATTATGCAGGCACCACGGAGCATTAAGGAGAAATAATGGCAATTTAAACGAAGGCTGACGTAATTCATGATAAACAGTCATTGGAAAATATTACAATGTTGTCTTTTTCGAGTGGGTTTAATCAGAAGAATGTGACCATATTCTAACATAAACCATTTCTCTTTTCCATTGTGCTAGCACTTGGAATGTTGGCACTCACCCTGGCTGCAAGGTTCTTATTCACAATAATTGCTGAATCCAGGGCTCCAACACCTCCAGGGAACCTAACAATGTAAATTTGGGATTCTGATTGATGGAAGGAGCTTCCAAGACAAAGCTCCAAAGCTCTGGGCTGCACGGTGGTCCAAAAGAGGGGCTGAAATCGGAGATGCATGTAGCCAGGATGCCTTAAAGAACACATATCAAAAAGATGGCTGAGTAATACACACGTTGAAGAATGACTGTATTGTCACGTCTCATAGAACCTTGGGCTGTGGTATAAATCTGGCAGCTGTTCTGATAAAAGGGAACGTTTGTCACAGATTGTTCTGTGTGAACTGTAAATACAACAACACATTAAGAAGCAAACACGCCCTAGCCGGTTTGGCTCAGTGGATAGAGTGTCGGCCTGTGGACCGAAGGGTCCTGGGATTCGATTCCAGGCAAGGGCACATGCCTGGGTTGTGGGCTCGATTCCCAGTAGAGGGCATGCAGGAGGCAGCTGATTTTTGATTCTCTCTCATCATTGATGTTTCTATCTCTCTCTTCCTCTCCCTTCCTCTCTGAAATCAATTAAAAATAATAAAATAAAATAAAATTTAAAAAAGAAGCAAACACAATGAGGAAGACCAAACATGCCAATTTTCATTAATGCAAAGTATTTCTAGGTCTGTATAAGACATGATCACAAGATAGGTGGTGGCTAAGCAGATGTTTATTTGTCTGAACACAGACAAATAATTGTTACCTTTAATATGAGGGTTGGAGAGGGAAATTTTGTGTGTAAAAACTGATCGGAGGAAGGTTTTTTTTTTATCACACCACCCCCCCATCCCCCCCACCCCCAAAAAAACTCAGGAACATGCCTACACGGACACTGGATAATATTTACATCTCTGGAATTCACCCAGTCTTTGGGAGTGTAAAGAGAATAATGATATTGCTATTATAATGATAAAGCCTTCCAATGTAGAGTTCATTTAAAAGTCTTTAAACCAACTATTGATTATCTGTGTCGATGAAGAAAGGCATGGATTAAAGAAAACACAGAAAATCCAATAGCTTATTTTTCCCAACGGTTTCTATTTCATTCATGATCCGTTCTTTCCAAAGGCCATTAAGAGTAGCAAAAGTCATTTCATCTTTTCCTCCTCTCCTTTTCTCTGCCAACCTTCCGGTGGAGGTGCTAATGAGCTGGAATCAACTCAAATGAAGGTTGAGGAGACCTGCCAGGGAAGTCAGGGGCTTAGATAATCTACAGAGTGGGCCCCTGCTCCCAATAATCAAAAATTAATTGCTACCTTCCAAAAACCATTTAAAATATCCATTATATTTCAAAACAGACTATTTCTGAGTCTGGATCTCTTTTTCCAAGTGAATCTATTTAAGTAGTCCCAGAGGTCACATAATCTTTTTAAAATATTCTTTCAAAATATGATAAAAAGCTTTCTTTGGCATTTATACTAATAAAAATGTATTTTATCTCCTCTTACCACACAAACCTTACTTTCTCTAAATAACTCATTGTGAACATTATCAGTGAATTTTGCTCAGTGTACAAATATTTTATGTATTAAAATGAGTAGAATACAAAACTTGCAAATATTTATTTTTAGACATATGGGAAAAAAAGCAATTAGAGCTAAAAATGTGAAGAATGAAGAGCTCACTTAGAAACAATTACATGGGATGTGCAAACTGTTCTGCCATCAGACTTTTATTCAGATGCTGTACAGCATATTAAGAAATATCACTTGCATACAAAAAAAAGAAAATATGATTTCACAACTGAAACTACCTAATCACTATAAACAACATCTGGGGGTCATTAATAATTTACCCTGCAGCTGAATTAGCCACATAAATAAGTGGCCTGACTCAGAATTCCTAAATTTCTATTTTCGAAGAAAGAAAAAAAAGAATCACAATGCTATGACTTATATCCTCAAATATGGATGCTATCTGGGCAGTTTATGTGAATATACAAACATGTGTACACATAATGGCCAATCTGTGTCCACAAATGAGGCCCTAAGTAGTGTCCTGTTTTGGCTTTGAGGAAGAATTGTAATATTGAATTCACTTTCTTTGCTCAGAGCCTTGTATGTAATTAGCATATTTTTCAGACTGGTAAAAATCTGACCATGAGCAGCATCTAAGAAGCTTCCCATTTCAAACTACTACAAAGCCCTTCGTACATAGCCTCATAACACATTTTTAAGAACAAGCATACTGTTTAAATATTCCAGTCTGAAGATAAAAGAACTAACAATTTTACCGCCACACAAGCCACTGTACTGAAACACCCTAAATATTTATACTAACAGGAGTTGAAAATAGTCTCAGAGAACAATGCCAAAATATTTTCCACTCATTAATAGCAACAGTCTTTGGGAAGACAGATGCCAAAAGCCAGCGTTTTTCTAATTCACTGGGTCCCATCACATGGCCTGTTGTTATAGGTTTCATGGGTAGTCAACAGACTGGTTGATTTATGGATGGGAAAATAGTCTTTAAGACAATCCATATTTACATTTTTTTAAATGTCTCTAAAACATCTTTGAAAAGATGATAATACACACAATTTGATGATAAGAATTTGGATGATAAGACACACAATTCTTTTCACATGTCTTCAGAATCGGTGGCCTCTCAATTGATGGCATCTTACAATTATAATGCTTTTTATTTCTTAGTAATACAAATAAAAATGATGTGTGCTACAATGTTGTCTTAGATATGATGAAATATACTACCTAGTTGTTTGGTCTGCAGCAGGGGTCAGCGAATTTTTCTGCAAAGAGTCAGAGCATAAATATTTTCAGCTTTGTGGAGCATAGTTACCTCTGCCCTTGTAGCACGCAAACAGGCAAAGATAAGACACAAGCACATGAGTGCCGTGGCAGTGTTCCAACCGAACTCTATAAAAAGGCAATGGGCTGGCTGTGGCCCACAGGCCATAGTTTGCCCTATGGAAACTGGATTGCATTCAGCACCCTGACCCAGGAGAACAGACCCAGCAGTGCACACCGATGGAACGTCAGGCCTGATGCTGTACTCACTGAGGGCACAACCTTGTCACACTCAACAGTTTTCCCAGCCTAACCTCTTACCTTCAGCAGGTGCTCAATTCGTGCCAGATAAGGCTGAGGGGATTGGGCATTTTAAACTCACATGACTCACTAACTGGACATTGCTCAGGGGAAGCAGAGAGCGCAAGTGAATGCAAAGCCCATACCGAGCTCCCCCATAGAAACACTGCTTTATGTATGTGCCCAGCGGACGACAAAATCCACCTCAAAGTATTGTAAGAATTTAAGGAGATAATGTATGGAGGAAGGGCTCAATAAATGTTAAGGTTGGCTTCAGTAAGCCTTTCACTGATATGATTAATCAGATTAAATATACAGGATTCATCACATGGATATCATTGAGGGACACTAACTGTACTTGGGCACCTAACAAAGTGCTTGACATATAGTCCACTCCCAATAAAAGGGCATGAGGGACTGTTAGCATTACTTTTTAAAAATATTTTTTTTTATTGATTTCAGAGAGGAAGGGATAGAGAGAGAGAGAAAGAGAGAGAGAGAAAAATACATGAGAGAGAGAAAAATCATGAAAAAATACATGCAGAATTTCAATATGTGCTTGATATATTAATTTTTGCTCATAACATTCTTCACAGCCACAATGATGATGATGATGATGATTCTTGCATGTACATTTTCATGAGAAGATTTATAACTTTCATCACGTTCTCAAAAAAGGCTGAGATCCAAACTAGCTCAAAGACCCAGTCCACATACAAGGCCAGGAGACAGGGGTTAGCCGAGCAGCCGTATTCTGTACGAGGGTCCAGTTTTGAACCCAGTTCTCCTGACTCCCAGTCAGGTGCCCTCTCTAGTGCAATGTGCTTTTTCATAATTTCTTGGTAATTAAGGGCACAGAGTGTATCCCTGCAAAGTCATGGCTCTGCACTTTTACTGAAAGCAAGGCTTTGCTCCGGAGCCTGACTGCCCAGGCAACATACCCCACCTTCTGCGGCTACTTCTCACCACACTCTAAAACTCATGTTGCCACCAGCTGCTGCTCAGCGGTTCCTCCATCACACCTGGACAGAGCAATTAAGGAAGGAGGAGCCCTGGCAGGGTGGCTCAGTTGGTTGAGCGTTGTCCTGTGCACCAAAGGTTGCGGGTTTGATCCCTACAGGGCACATAGGGGAGGCAACCAATCGATGTCTCTCTCTCCTTCTCTCTTTAAAAAACCAATTAAAAAAAATCCTCAGGTGAGGCTTAAAAATTCTTTTCTTAAAAAAGAAAGGAGGAGCTGGAGGTAATAATTACTTTGCCCACTGCCATTCTCCATTACCATCGCCACTGACCCCAACTTTAGGCACTTCCTACAGCACCTGAGTCTCAATCTTACTAGTAAGTGTGATTAAAATATTGGTAACAGGACACTACCCATTCACATTCAGGAGGTCTGAGACTACAAGTAAAAAGTTTAGTAAATTCTTCAGGAGATTGACACTGATGTGAAAACCTTTGCCTGGGCTCGCTTTCTCGCCTAAGCCCAGTATTCACTAAGGAAGTTTTTTTCCTGTTGCTCTTTAGAACCACGCAAAACTGTTTCTTCACTCTGAACACTGATCCCAGGGTCCTCCAGCACAGCTGTAAAAGGTTCAGCAGATAGGGCTGGTTGTGAACGAAGCCAGGAGCAGGCTCTGATCATCTGATATCTCTGCTATGGCTTAGAAGGAAAAGAACTTGGGCAATAAAGGATTCCTGGAATTTGTCCTAAAGAAACCATTAGAATGCTGATGCTTTTACATATAAAGATGTTCATCGCAGTGTTAGTTATACATTATACATTAAAGCAACAACAAACAAAAAGAGCAAAATCCTAGAGGAAAAATATTAACTTCTAATAGAAAGGGATTATGTGGTCCCCGATACACTCATTTTATGCAGTATTCTGCAACCATTAAAATGGTGTATATAAAAATGTTTATAATAACAGAGGGAAATGCTTATTTTATAAAAGCTAAAAATTTAAAATACAACAACTGCATATAGAAAACGTTAAGTAAGTACAAATGCTGTGGACAAAGACTGTCTGGAAATAGATGAACATGATGATATTATCAATATTTCCCTGGGAGGCAGTATCAGAGACTGGATAAGCATACCAGCTTTGAAGCCAGACAAACCTGAACTGGAATCGAGCCCAACCACCTACTAGCTGTGTGACTTAAGGCTGATGTAACCTTCCTTACTCTCTGCTTCTTCCCCTGTGTAGTGATGGTTAATATGAGCTCC
Organism: Myotis nattereri; assembly: GCF_964212035.1. Lineage (NCBI taxonomy): Eukaryota > Metazoa > Chordata > Mammalia > Chiroptera > Vespertilionidae > Myotis > Myotis nattereri. The sequence goes on from NC_138088.1 coordinate 25,835,898, forward strand.
TTTTAGAGGCACTCTCAGGAGTGAGTAAGACAATATGGGTAAAGGGCTTAACATAAGACCTGACATATCACACATGCTCAGAGAAGAGTGACGACAGTTATGATTGTTGTTATTCTACTTCTACTTTCCATAATGGAAATAATTTCATAATGAGAAAAATATTTTGGAAAACACGGAACTGTTTTTACCATTTACTTTCTTTTCATCTTTGAAACACTGTATAAAGGGAAAGAGGGAAAGAACACCTGGTTACTGAAGATTCTAGTCAATCGGCGTTCACTGCATACAATCGTGCAGCTGTGATATCACGTCCTCAGCACTGGGCCACGTGCAGGGGGATGGCGTTAAGAGCACAGATTGAGAAGCGGATGCCCAAGTCCCATTCTGGTCTCACTATTGCCGCACTAATGTGTGGCCACTGATTTTCCTGATCAGTTCTTCAGCTGCCCAATGGGATCAATACTACCTGGCCTCCTGGTTATAGAACTGTTCATAGGCAAGACACTGAAAAGTGGGGGGAGGCCCTGTGAAAAGTATGAGGGGTGCTCTTCCATGTGAAGGACTTTCCTCTCGTGAGCACTGAATGGCAGGCCTGAGGGTGGGATGAGCAGTTACCAGTGTTGGGAGTGGGGCCATGCTCTCCACATCTCTGAGTCTAGCTCCCAGCAAGATGATTTAATGGGGCTCCACAATAGTCCCTGTGTATTCTAATCCTGACACAGCTGACACAGTTCAATTTCCTTTCTTTCAAGACCTACGGCACAGAATGCATTCTCTATAACACGGGACCTATCCTATGTGCTGTGGTAAAGACAAACTAGGACCAACTAGTGGAAAATGTGCTGGGGATGGGGCAGAAACTATTGCCCTGATATAGGTTCTAGCACTGTGTGTGATATCTTCATTAAACTATTTTATCCCTCATTTCAAAGACCTAATGTTCACGTCTGAAACTGTGAGGAAGAAAGTGTGACCTGCTAAACACTGTGTTGTGAACATGTCTCATCCAGGATCCTCCAGGGAACTCCCCTGAGAGACAGAAGTTCTCATCACCATCTACAAATAACACGGGGCAAGTCAATGATCCATAAAGTATCTCTGGGTTGTAAGTGCCATCCACCAAGTAGGCTTCCTAATAATGAACACTATACTGGCTGAGCCTTTTCCTTCCCAACAGTTCCTGCCATGATTCCAGCCTGAGTTGTGATCTATATTATGTTCCTGATCCTAGGAGCCCGTATTTAATTAGAGCCTGAAAATGTGTTGTATGTTAACCACCACCCCGCTGCTCCTTGATTTCCACAATGGATTTTCGTATCTGTGGGTTAAAGGCTGGAAAGGTGGATATGTTGACTTCTGGTTACTATTTTCCCCCAACTTAAGGATGTTCCTCAACTTCCCCAGAAAGAACACACTTCTAGGTTGTGTAGCCTCCAGGACTGTAAAGCATCATAACGAATGAACAATCTTCAACCAAAGACACTGACCAGTTTATTTAGAACACTCCTCTGGTTTGGAAAGGTGAGCTACTGTTGAGAAAAAAACAGTTCCTTTGAGCTAGATATTTTCCCTTGAGAATTAAATCAATTGCCAATTAACTACAGCTTAATGAACGAGGTCAAGAAATATTTGTCTGTAGGAAAGGAGATAAGATGATGAAGATTTGAAGCTCTCTGGAATCTAGCAGGGTCTTTATATTATTTCAACAAGCATATGTTAATATAGAGATGAGTAAGGCATGATTCTTACCCCTCTAGGAGCTTAGAATCTAGTAAAGAGAAATGCAATAGAATCTGTTGACTTAAATGCTAAACAGAAGGAAAAACCAACTTTGGAAAAGTACAGAATAACACGGAAGGAACTAGGAGCAGGGTGTTAAAGATGACTATTCTGAAGCAACTTTTTTGCCTAGAAGCAACCCTTTACACAGCCAGGAAATCAAGCAGGCACCTCCCTCCTTTTATAATTTTTTTTTTTATTGATTTCAGAGAGGAAGAGAGAGATAGAAATATCAGTGATGAGAGGGAATCATTGATTGGCTGCCTCCTGCACATTGGACCAAGCCTGTAACCCAGGCATGTGCCCTTGAACTGGGACCCTTCAGTCCACAGACCGACGCTCTATCGACTGAACCAAACTGGCCAGGGTGGCACCTCACTACTTTACCCCTACTGCAAAGTTGGAGCATTTTTCCTTTTGTTTCTTATATACCCAAGGGACCATTTCCAATTTAATCATTGACAAGTTGAGTTTTCCTCGAAGAGGCTTCCCCTGGGTCCTAACTACAGTGGAGCCCGTGAGAGAAGGACCCAGGAGCACCTGCTCCCTCAAGGGAAGGCGACATCTTCCAGGAAGCAAAAAAAAAGTTTGCTTGTGGAGACTGTTTCTCATCTATGCTGAAAGCTAAAAATGGCAGAGGAAACAATCGCTTTCCTTGAGCTTCAAAGTCCAGGTTATTTTCCACCTCCTCACCTGAAATAACTTCCTCCTTTTTCAATCCCTCAATACCCAGTTGTAGATGCACTTCCTCTGAGAGGCCTCCCCTGACATCCGGACCCTCTTTCACACACCTTTTAACCTCTTCAGTTAGCCCTTAGGTGAAGGCCTTTCAGTGTTGCTTCTACAGCAAAGCTTTCCCATTTACAAAGCTTGGCAGATATCATCTCCTTTGAACATCAGAATTAACTCCTGACTCCTAGCTCCATGCTCCTCTTGGTGGTAGAAAAGTCTGCCCATTGAGGTCAGCAGACTGGGCTGTGAAGGCACTAACTCCCACTTCAGCAACAGGCTAGGTCTGTGACCATGCTGTAGTTGTGTCACCATAAGGTCACTCATGGTATAAAGCAGAATTGTTAAGAAGATCCCAGATAAAAATTGTAGTATGCCATTGCTCTGTGTCTTATCTCAGCCAAATTGATTTTTAAGTTATCTTGAGAACAGAGACCGATATCCCAACCATACCTGCAGTTCTGCCATAAACAGACCCAGTGCTCAATAAATGAATGAATAAGCACCCTAGAAATATTTGAATACATCAGTCTTTTACTGCCCAAGTCCCATCAGTTCTCTAGTCTTCCAAAATGAAGACTGGAGAGCCAGAAAGGCCATTCACAGAAGAGATTCTTAGGGAGAAAATTTCTAGGCAATTTCCAAAGGGAGCGTAAAGCCCAGATGATGGCATCAAGGCCCAGGCCAGCCAGCAGTGAGAAGATTTCCTGAGCAGGCAATGCAGCCGGCACTGGTGCCAGGAGCTTGGCTACTCTGCCTTCTTTGAAAACCCATTACCAAATCATGGCAAGCAAAATTTAATTTTGAAAAGGGAAATGATTTATGTGCTACAGGAATAAAGAAGTGACAGAAGCAGGAAAGCTTGCATACATTTCAAATTTTGAAATTAAACCTATAATTTTTTCATTATAGGAGGATGCCAAGTTGCGAAAGCCAATGCGTTCTAAGCAGAAAATTATAGAGAGGTAGATAATGAAAATCTTGTCAGCATCGCAACCCGATGTCTTAGAAAGAGCCCCTGAGAACACAGGGCAGGTTACTATCTGTCCCTTTCAACTTCTACATAGTTCCAGCTTTTAAAGGGCTCAATGTTCATATAGACTTCTCTGATGAGATGAGAAGCCACTGGGAAATTTGAGCAGGGAAGGGATCAGTCTGGCTGGTATGTTGAAAAGAGACGAAAGGGTAGCAAGGGCTAATGCAGGGAGAATGGTATAATATAGACAAGAGAGGACGGTGGCTGGCATCAAGTTCCTTGATCCCAATCCAATGGTCTTTCTTTCTTTCTTTCTTTCTTTCTTTCTTTCTTTCTTTCTTTCTTTCTTTCTTGTTAGTCCTCACCCAAGGATATTTTTTCCATTGATTTTTAGAGAGTGGAAGAGAGGGAAGGAGTGGGAAAGAGAGAGAGAAACATCGATGTGAGAGAGGCACATTGATTGGTTGCCTCCTGCATGTAACCTGACCAGGACCAGGGATCAAACCTGCAACCCAGGTACATGCCCTTGACTGGGAATCGAACCCACCACCCTTTGGTGCAAGGGTTGATGCTGTAATCGTTGAACAACACTGGCCAGGGTGTCAACCCAATGGTTTTTTTTTGGATTTTGAATCTTCATGATCACTTCTTTCCGAACCACTCTAACACACACCAATCTCTCTAAATCCTACTAAACCTATTGTGCATCTGTTTCCAGTCAGCCTGATCTCAGGAAGCCTGAAAGATCTTTCTGAGCTGGCTCCACACTAAGAGGCAGTCTAATGTCATGGTTTATGAGCATGGATGCTGAGCCAGACTGGCCAGGTTCATATACTGATTTTGCCACTTGATAGCTGTGTAAAGTTGCCATGCTTAAATGTCCTTATCTGGAAAGTGGGGGAGATCAATGATATTGATGTACAGCATGCATGTATCCATTCATTCATTTAACTAATATTTATTACACATTTACTCTGGGCCAAGTATTATTCTGGTCCCTGGGGAAATGGCTGTAAACAAGACAGAAAAGTTCTCAGCTCTTACATTATAGGATGGGTGGGATGGGGTCACAGAGTATCTATATATATATAAAAGGCTAATATGCAAATGTCCGCTAGGGAGTTCAACCTGGAGACCGGGAGTTCACTCGCTTGCTATGATGTGCGCTGACCACTAGAGGGTGGTGTGGAACATAGGAAGGCCCCCGACACCAGTCAGGGAAGGGAGGCCTTGATCACTGGCCAGGCCTAGGGACCCTACTTGTGCACAAATTTCGTGCACTAGGCCTCTAGTATACATATAAAGGAACAAGTAGAGGAGTTCATTTCAAATACTGATGAGTTATAGAAACGTAATTCCACATTGCATGACAGAATAGAGCTGGACTTGTGGAAAGGGGATGGTCAGAGGAGACTTCCCTGGGGAGGAGACATCTGAGCTGAGGCCAGAATGATGAGAATGAGCCAGACCTATGATATCTGGAGAAACACATTCCATGCAGAAGGACAAACAAACAAGTATTTCTAGAACGAAAGATGTTGAATGATTTTTAGTAGCAAATGATACCTCACTATTCCCGGCAGTATAGGTGTGAAACAATTTTATGTGTGTTTTTTGAAGAACCACTATAAACTCAATATGTGGTTATGGTTGCGTTGAGAGGTGTAAGAGGCCCACGAAGAACTGGATAAAAATGAGTACTGAAGGAGCACTTACCCTGTACTGTCTCATGCTTTAAGTCATAACTCACTCTTCACAACGATCTTGATAAGTATGGTCTATATCTCCAAGGCATGGTCTGTGACTATCCTGAATTGTGCCATCCCACTCCCCACATACTACAGTGTAAGTACCTGAAGAGAGGGAAATTCTTCCCTCTCATTCACAACTATGTGCACAAGGACCAGAAGAGTACTTGGCACATAGTAGGTATGCAACGGATATTGGTGAAGTGCATGAATGGATTAAGGGCACAGTGTTAGGCAATGTGCTGGGCTCTAAGAATCCCCACGCAGCCTAACCTACAGTTCACCTACTGGATTGAACTTTAATCAATCCAGCTCCCCTGACAGGATAGAATGAAGGGGTTTAGAGAGAACCTTCATTTATTAAGAGGATTTTAAAAATCAAGTGAATACAGACTTATCCTGAACCTCATCCCACCATCCCTACCCCTAACCATCATTTTGCTTGTGATTTTTTTTTTCAATGGTCTGGCTCTTTCCTAGAGTGTCTGTTTTTTAATTGATTAAAAATATCTGTTTCACCCTCGAGAGAAATATGTTGATCTTGATAATGTAATGGGATATAACTTTCTTGCTTTTCTAGATGAAAATGCTAGGTGAAATATTAGCCAATATGGACACAGATCCTTTCTTCTGGGGTGAACAAGAGTTTATTGTACTCATGAGTCCAAATAGTTTTTAATAACCCATTGAGTCCACTCAGCTACAAAAGGAGTTCAGAGTTATTTTAAAGTATCCTTTCAAGTTCTAAAAATAGAAAAGGAATCCACTAATCCTACCCTTTCCATATATCATGACCCTGTAAATTAATTTACAGTAGAAACATAAACATTCCTTTCATTAACCCTTGAGAGATGGTGCCCTAGCTTCCTATACTTCTGCCCAAGGAAGTCTGCTCTCCAGCCCTCTTTGTCTTACTGTCCTGAAAGCCAAGGCCATATGTTAATCATTACACATCCTACAGAGCACGTCCAGTACACCTCTACCAGCAGATTTATTTGAGTTTGGTTTACTGTGTTGTATGATGAACTTAACATTCTCTCTGTCCCTACTTTGGCAGCACATGTAAAAAAAGAGTGGGTACCAAGAGTGATCTTGGTTAAATTACTCTCTAATGATAAACAGAACCTCTAGAAAATTTCCAGGACAAAGCAGTCCTCCGAAGTGAGATCTCTGCAGGTTAAGTTTTCTGCATAAACAGCCATAGACAAGGAGTACAACTTCTTTCCCACTTGGCTTCAATTAAAGGGAAATGTCTGCCTTGTTATCATTTGGGAGATCGGTGGGCACCACAGGCAGGCAGCAAAAGTCTGAATGTGGACAGGGGCCAGGAACAAAGCCATTTAAGCATCGAAATCCACTGTGACCATGAAACCTACTTTGGCAAGGAAAAAAATGTTTACTCACTTACAAATTCTCATGATCCTTAACAAAACAACTGCCTTTCCTTTCATTTCCAGCAAAACATGTGATGCTTAGAGGGGAAGAGGCAGAGTCCAGCTCATCTTTTATGCTTCAAACTAATTTTATAGGCCCTGCACTTTCTTTTATAAATCAAGGTTTTTGTCCCTCTTCTGTTTCCCTTCTTCCCTTTGCTTTTACTTCTTTTGTCCATAATGTCATTATTTCTCCTCGGAAAGGGACAATTCAGTGCAGAGTCAGAAAAACTTCTTTAAAACATTATAAAAAGTAGAAAACTTTTCTTTTCTATTAAAGTTCTCATAAGAGTTTGGAGCCTTAGGGAAATAATTTCTTTATCATTCAACGAGCAAATCGATTTAGATGACTAGACGTTGTCCAAGGTCTAATACTCTATAGAAACAGTAGAGAATCTTCATTTATCAAGAGGACTTTTTTTATTTTTTTAAATCAAGTGAATACAAACTTATTTTGAGCCTGGTGAGTGGGCTGTTACTACTCAATTTTAAGAGGATAAGTGAGGGGCCTATATCACTCACTCAGAGGAATAGAAAATCGGACAGTTGAGCCTTAATTAAACCTGGGCTATTTTTGAAAGCCTAGCACTCTTTTCACTCCACCATGCTGCCCCCTCTGCCCACTAACAGAGTATATGTTTTAATATTGACATAGCCAACCTCTCCCTGGAGGTGAGAGCTCATGATGTTCTACACATGGACCAATGAGATGGCAATCTATCTCATTGGGTACTTTCCAGGTAAATTACCATATGCTTTCTTCAACTCAATCCCATTTCTTAATCAAGAAATAACACACACACACACACACACACACACCCCAACTCCAAAGAACTTTAGAAGCCCAACATATATCTCTTTGCAATGGAAAACTCAGAATGAAATAAACTATATATTTTATTAGTTTTTTTTTAATGAAACATATCTTAATCCATTTAGTCCCATCCACTTTTTTTTATCCTCACTCGAGGACATGTTCATTGATTTTGAGAGAGAGAGAGAGAGAGAGAGAGAGAGAGAGAGAGAGAGAGAGAGAAGTGTGAGGGAGAGACATCAATTGGTTGCCATAGCACTTGCCCTGAACCCACAACCTAGAAATGTACCCTGACTGGGACTTGAATCCAAGACCGTTTGGTGTGTGGGATGACACGCTAACCAACTGAGCCATACTGGCCAGGGCAGTCCCACCCACTTCTAAGGGCTGATTTCATCTAGTTTATGCATATTGGCTCCGCCTTACATCTCTGATGGAAGCCAGTACCTTCAAGTTATCCATTTACCTACTGTACTGCGTGCGCCTTTGTTTGGCGTTATCTGTCAACACTTTGCACATATGAAATCAATCTGCGTGACATTAATGTAAACATTGTGCATTACAAACTGGTGGACATTTCATTGTTCTAACAGGAAAAATAGACAATATGTTTGCATGCATGTGTTTTCCCTACAGCAAAGACAATAGCACAATATAAGTGGCAATATGTGTTTTACAAAAGAGGAAATGAATTATATAAAAGAGGTAAAAGCAAGGGGGAGTGCTGTGGGAGAATGCCTCATGTTAGGTGATTCTAACAGGGCAGAGGGGGGCAGGAATTATGCACAGGGTAAAGATTTTTATGAGAAAAATTGTCATTTAAAATGTCACTTTCCCCAAATGTTATTATAATCTCATTTCCTAATTGCATGAGCAATACCACCAGTTTTCACAGTGCTTTAATAAGGAGTCCAGTTGCTTTAATTTTAAATATAGTCAATTTCCTTGTGCTGAGAAAAGAGCACACTGTCTCTAAGAGCAGGGTGACTGACAAGACGGAAGAATGCGGGCAGGATGTGGAGGCTGAAGCCTTTCAATCACCTACCATTAATATGATTCAATTTATGCTTATGTCATAGGTTTAGACACTGCACAGTGCTGTAAGCAAGGGAAGGACTTGAATAAAACAGTGAAGAAAGCAGATGGTATGCTATCAAAACCCTTCAAGCCTAAAATAACCTTTTCCAAGTAAGAAAGATAGTTAATTAAAACCAGGATATATTTACTCTGTTCGGAATATCTCAATGTAAATAAAAATCAAAACGACACTACTGTAATGTGAGACTAAATGATGAAATTCCATCTACATTATTTTTCTTTAATAGTTTCTAATCAAACTTTTCATTAAACAGCTTCATAAAATTCCACAGAGAATTTATTTATAGGGACTCATGATAGATTTCAATGCCTTGCTTTTATTGATCAATTAAACTTGTTTATTCAGTGGACAACATTGAAAAGACAGGGGAGGGGGTTAGTGTCTGGGAAGTTGGGCAAGGTTGTCACACACACAGCGAAGCCCATTTTTCAGAGATGAACCCCGGGGCATGCAAGGAAGCTGTAGAAAAAGTGGGGCATCCCGGCCCAAGAAGGGACATTCAGGTCTAGTTCCAAAGCCACCGCTTAGGCTCATCCCAGCACTGGTCCACAGACTCAGGTTCATGTCTCCCTGGTAGAGAGAGCATCCGGCCATTTAAAAACCCACTGAGGGTGATAACTAAGGGCAAAGAAACCTAAGCGAGGCCAACAATTGACCAGGGTGAAGGCAGCAATTCCTAACATGGAGAGTCAGGACATGAATTTTATTTTATTAATTAAGTAACTAATTAATTATTTTTTATTGATTTTAGAGAAAGAAGGAGAAAGAGAAAAACACTGAGGTGAGAGAGAAACATTGATTGGCTGCTTCCCTGCACCAGAGATCAGAGCGGAAACCTGGACATGTGCCCTGACGGGGAATCAAACTGGCAACCTTTTGGTGCGTGGGATGATGCTCAACCAATTGAGCCACCTGGGCCAGGGCTGGACATGCATTTTAAATGATCTAGATATTTCTAAAAGGTTTCCAATAACCTCTTTGCTTATCCCCTAAAACCAGATCTAGTCCTGCCTTTTCCTTGCGACTTCCCTCTCTCCATGGTCAGGATCTCTAATCACTTCACCCCTCCCACCCCCAATGCACTATGAAATTCCTCCTGCACTTGCTTTCTGTAACACTCACCAAATCCTTAATCACTGACTTTCTTGTAACATTAGTTAACTTTTGGGTGCGTTACTCCTGTCTTCCCCAATTAGATTTTAAATCCTCAAAACTAGCAGGGACTGTGCTTTATTTACCTTTTGAACACCCCTCCCAGCTCTACTCCATAATCCCATTTAATAGAAGAAAGCAAGAAATATATTAGTTAATAAAATAAACATTATTTAATCATAGGAAAGTAGACACTGTCCTTTTGAGAAGGGCCTCGGAGGTATTTTATGACAATTTATGAATTTCATGTGTCAAAGGTGTAGCTGCTAAATGCTATAAACCCTTTGCCATCAGCTCCACCATTCATCCACCTGGTGATATGGCTAATAAAATTTGATTTTTACAGCCGGGGCATACTGTTACCTAAATTACATCTGACCAATTACTGAAGTCACCGAGCGTGTGGTACAGAATATATACTGTGTGGAAATTCATCTGTGGGCCCCCTGGCACTCGCGGTAATCTGACAGCAGTGTTTCAGTCATCTGGCAGTGTTTAATATTAGGAACATTTGTTTAATGCTAGTCACTAATTAAATTTATGTTCTTCCACCAACTGTTACTTGGTTGGAGAAACCCAACCCCACGTTTTAACAAACGCTTTAACTCATGTTGATTTCTAATACAACCAGTTGGAGGTTTAAATGTGTGTTCTCTGGAAATTTAGGGTGTGAGCAAAAGTGGAAGGTGGGGGAGGTATCCTGGTGAAGGTGTTCAAATCAGGACAAAATAAGCTTTTGGGGTTCACTTACTAAAATGCAATACTCTAAGTACAAACTATTTGAAGTATAAATGTAACTTAAAAAAATCTAGTATTCTAAGGATTAAACTAGCCATCTAGAAGCTCTTTAAAGGCACCTTTATTCCAAAAGAAAGCTTCCACTTTAAGAGGCTGGAGAAGAAAAACAGCATTAAAATTAGCTATACCGGAGGAAAGTCCAGGAAAACATTCAAGTCAGATGCTTGTGTCTGTGAGAACATTTAAAACCAATTTAGTAACTTAACTATTGTGATCACTGTTAAACTGGAATTTCTTTCTATTACCAATTCTAGATGCGAAAGCTTTGAAACTCAATGACTAATAATTCCTAAATTAGCTCAAAAGGCTGAAACATTTTTTTCATTATATTACATGGTGAAACTCTAATTTTGAGTACTCTTAAGGGCGGGAAAGCATTCTTTGAGTTTTATTTTGTGTCAGGAATTTATAGACCTCTTTAGGGCCAAGCAGGATAGAGGGCATGGAAGAAGAAAAACTCAAGATGGAAGTATTGAAAAGGGAAGAGTTGTAAATGCTGATATGAAAAGAGAGGGTATTTTTTTAAAAAAAAAATGTATTGGATACATTCATCCAGCTAAATATACAGGTTTTTTGAATATTAAAAATATAACAATAGCTCTGGCTGGGTAGCTCCATTGGGTAAAGCATCATCGCCATACATCAAGCTTATGGATTTGATCTCAGATCAGGGCACATGCAAGAATCAACCAATGAGTGCAGAAATGAGTGGAACAACAAATCAATGTTTCTCTCTCTCAAATCAATCAATAAAATTTTTTAAATATGACAATAAATTCTCCTTGGAAGAAGGAAAATACAACTTGTATAAACACTATGACTCTCTTACAGACTCACTGACAGCCATTTGACAAACCAGAGATGTGAACGGCATCTAAAAAAACAGTCAGTAAAAAAATGTCATGTCCAATTAACTTAGGTCCCATTCCTCTCTTTCTTCCCTTCCTTCTTGGGTCATCATATCCCATCCCCTTATCCACACCCTTTCTCTGCTAGACACCTCCTTCAATATCCCTTCCACAGAAACCACAGGGCTGCTGAAGTCATGAATAATCAGATTGGAGAGGCCAGAGTGGATTTCCAAAGCCATGCCAAGGCCTGTAATGGTTAAGCAGAATACTCTGAATCTGAATAATCTGCAAACCAGGGATCCTTGAGAAAATGTTAGCCAATAGAACCAAGGCGTGTTCCAGCTCAAGGGACCACATGTGCTCTGTAGGCCAGAGTCTCAACTTCTTTGCAACCCAGGTACCCATGGGGGTGGTCATCATACTGGCCACTCAATGGAGACAGTTCCCAGGGGAGGGAGACGGTGAGGCTGGGGGTTGTTCACGTCTCAGTAACTATAGCAATTCTCAGGGAACATGTGTATTTTGATAAAGTGCCCCCAGGGTATTCTAATATCCCTGCCCACTGAGAAGCACCGGTATGATCCAATCTCTTCAACAAACAGATGAGAAAGATGTGAGAGATGAGATCTTGGCTTGCCTCCAGTCATGCAAGGTCTTCCAAATGGATGATACATCTTTTCCTCCTTCCCTTCTATCTACAGAGATAAATGACCAATCAGCTGGGCAGAGGTGCAGATAAAGATATGTGTGCATATATTCATCTTTGGTGAGCACAGTATATAAAGATATATGGATATATACAGATATAGACCTATTTCTTCATATACTGTGCCCACCAAAGATGAATATTTATGTAAATATACATACATATATATGAAAAAAAAATCTAGGGGCATGGGGATCTGTTATCTATCTATCTACCTATTCACCTTCTAGTATGAAAACAGTTACAATTGGTGCATTTTCACAGTTCCTTATAACACTGAAAAGTGAGTATCAGTTAAATAAAAAAAAAAAAAAAAACAAAAACCACAAAAAACAGTATCTGAATAGCCAGAGCCTTTTAAGAAAAAACTAACATGAACGCTTCCTGTCCTAAAGTCCAATTTCAAGGTCGACCAAGCAACTTCAGACTCTATATTGAACAACAAATTCTAAATAATAATCTTTTACCCTAGTAAACAGAGGCTGCCAAGGAAGGCAGTGATGCCTTATGCCGCAATAATTTGGGGGATGGGAGGGGTAGGGTGGCCCATTAGGCCTGTGAAAATAAACCCTGTTCCCCATCACTGCTCTTCACAAGAACTGAAATCAAGTAGACACGCACGCACAAGTTTCATGTAGGAAAAAAAAAAAAAAAAAAAAAAAAGACTTACCAAACTCATCACATATACTCTCATTTTCTATGAGAGTAGGGTGGTCGAAGGTGTCCCGGCAGTACAGGATCTGGGGGTTCTTGCTGACCACTGCGATGCCTCCCAGGGCTAACGCGAACTGGTCCGTTAGAATAGAAGACGGCTTATCTTGGATGCGTTTCAGCATCGAGCGGTACCGGCAGTACTGGGGGTAGCTGAGCACGATCACGTTCGTTTCTTCCTCGTCCTCTCCTAGACGACAAACAAGAAAAACACGTCCATTACCCTCTTCCCTCCAACTGTCATGGCCAGGGCATCATTTCAATAGTCTCTTCTGGGTTTTGTAGTAAAAATAGAGTCTTCCACAAGACTCTTAATACCAGTTCATCTTCATTACAGACTGGCGAATGCACCCTCCCAGCCCCACCTCCTCAGTCCAGAGCCCCCCAAAAGCCTCAGGCTACCTGGAGAGAAAAGAAAAGGTGGAGAAAATAAACAGAGGAATGGCCATATAGATGGGAAAAATCAGAATTTTGTTGAGCTTGTTTATGCTTATTTCCACAGCCTGGTATGGCTCTTTTTATTTTTATTATATCATCTTTCAGTGCTTGGAGGCTCGGAAAAGTCATCTGGCCCCCAGAAGATGTCCAAAGAGCCCTGACCGGTTTGGCTCAGTGGATTAGAGCGTTGGTCTGCGGACTGAAGGGTCCCAGGTTTGATTCCAGTCAAGGGCATGTACCTTGGTTGCGGGCACATCCCCAGTAAGGGTTGTGCAGAGGCAGCTGATCGATGTTTCTCTCTCATTGATGTTTCTAATTCTCTATCCCTCTCCTTTCCTCTCTGTAAAAAATCAATAAAATATATTAAAAAAAAAAAAGATGTCCAAAGAGCATCATCATCTGCTTTGGTGGTTAGCACTATTCAACAAATATTTCTGGTTCTCCCTCCCTCTCTCTCTCTTTTTTAAAAATGTATCTTTGTTGTTGAAAGTATTACAGATATCCCTCTTCTCCCCCCCCCCCCCCCCACAACATTGATCCCTTCTAACCCCACCCCCGCCCCACCTCCAGGCCTTCACCACACTATTGTTTGTCTGTGTCCATGGGTCATGCATATATGCACACAAGTTCTTTGGTTAGTCTTCACTGGAGTCAAGTGGTTGGTTACATGACTTGTTTTGGCCAATGAAATATGACAGAGGTGAGTGGCTCCTTTAAGAGCCAGTGTTTGACCACACGCCTCCTCTTCTCTGAACATCTGTAATGTTTCAGAGAGTGGCAACTCTGCCAGTCTGGGTCTTAGAGTGAGAATACCATGGAGCAGAGTTCCTGCTTGATCCTAAATGGATGTATAAGCAGAAAAGAAGCTTTCTGTATTTTATTTTGAGTGAGGCTGTGCCTTGGGGTTTATCGGTTTTTGCAGCACGGTCTATCCCACCTTGATTGATACATCTGCCTTCTCTGCCCTCCCCTCATCCCAGACCCCCTATCTTCTCATGTTCCTCAAACCCATCTGGTAACTTGGCACATCTCAGGGAACCACACTGAGAGGACGCCCCAAAGCAACCTTGTGAAAGAACCAAGTTAACTCAGGAGAAAGTCTCAGCGATGTTAAAGAAGCCCCCTCTCGCCCTGATCTTAATGCTTACTTACACCGCACTGTACCAAGTGCTTATTTCTAAAAACCAGATTCTGCATGGACGAACCCTTCCTTCATCTTAGGCCCTAGAAATGGCAAACACCCTCCCCCCCCCTTTGGTAGCCTGCCACCTGCACAATGGCACGCTGAATTTAGGCTCCATGACCCACTTTGCCATCTCTCTCTATAACCACACCACCAGGGCGTTTGTGAGCAATTCCCAGACATGTCACTTGCTTATCCAAAGGGGAAAATACTCAATATTTCGAGCCCTTCCCATGCTGCAGGGAATTGCACAAGACAGTTGTTAAGGATCCCAACATGATCGTGGCCATCTGGTAACCAGTGGGAGACGAATGAGTGAGGACAGAACATAATGATGGAACATAACCAGCACCAATGGAAGGTGCATGTGTGACCTTTTCAGATGGGGGGCCAATACCCAGATGTATTTCTAATTATGTTCACTTAGTTCCTCGGGCTGGAGGCTTCTTCGAGAACGGAGATGTTTAGCTGCTTTCAAGATGACATCTATTAACAGTTTACATTTCTTAGACTCCTGCCTGGTTTGTGGGTAGCCACTTTGTCAGCTGGCACACTTAAAAGGAAGCATGTTTACATCGAAGGTATGTCCTCCAGTGAAAAGAAGTTTGAGATGTTGATATATGTCCCAAGACATGCCAATTTGAGATTTTTACAGCAGACCAAGACATCTCTGCTTTCTATAGCGTTAAACCACAAAAAAATATTTAGTGGAAATATTCAGCAAATATTATCAGGATTTCAGAGTATCTAAGTACTATTTGTAGAAACAGACTCCAATGTGTCAATTTGTATTATTACACTCTATTTGTCCAAGATGATCAAGATCTGCCCAAGATTGTGCAAGGTGAGAGAGAGGGGTATAACTATGAAGCCCCAGGAATTATTTCAGCAGGCTCAGCTCCTAGTACCATCTCCTGTACATAGGAAACACTGCGCAAATACTTGTTGATTCTAAAATTCTATCTCAGTTGTGCTTTGGCTTTCTGCGATGGTGCAAAAGCTGCACTAGTTTCTCTAAGTGTTCTTGAAATGAAATAAAGTTGAGCCTTTCAGATTGAGTGAGGAAGAGTTAGTGTTATGGCAGATGTTGTCACCTGGACTCTTGGGACCACTTCACTCTGTTCCAATCCCTTCATTCTCCTTTTGGTTTGTTCTGACCATTTTTCATGAGGATGCTATCTCTAACACTTTCCAATTCTCTGGATGGAATTAGCTTCCTAGCTATCTCCTGTACTTTGAAATGGCTCCTTTTTTCCTTTCTCCCTTCTTCCCCTTCCCCTTCCCTTCCCCTTCCCCTCCTCTTCCCCTCCCCTCTCCTCCCCTCCCCTCTCCTCCCCTCCCCTCTCCTCTCTTCTCCCCTCCCCTCCCCTCCCCTTCGCTCCCCTCCCCTCCCTTCTCTTCTCCTTTTTCCTTTCCACCTCATCCTGGCTTGAAACCTTTATCCCTCTTTCTTCACACGTTTCCTAAACACAGCAACCATGCTAGCTTTTTGCATAGACTTATAGAAATTTATTTAGTTTGCATTTTGATCTCTCTCTCAGAATTATATATAAGTTATCTAAATTCTGTTTTCAGGTATATGTTCTTATTCAAACCACCATTGTACCTGGAACAGAATACAGGACCAAATTCCCTTCTCTTTGCCACTTTCCCAGGATTGTTGCAGGTATCACAGAAGATAGCAAATGAAAAAAAAAGCTCTCAACCAAAAATATGAAGGGCTGAAGGACAGTTTTCCTGTTTATGAAGCAGAACAAATACTATTGTGATTTCTGGTATTACTAATAAATCAACTACAATGTACACATGTGTTTCTCGTAACCTATCTCTTTTGTTCCTCACACAACCTATTAGTAACACTACTCCCTATTAATATCCCCCAATTTAGAGATGGGAAAACAGATTCAGACACCCACGGGGCTAGTCCAGGATCTCCAAGAATTAGAAAGTGATGGAGGTGAGACTACAACCCGATCTTTTAACTCTAACTGTGATGAGCACTAATAAAATAATAATAATAATAATAATAATAATAATAATAATAATGGTTTAACTTATTCACAATATTAAGGATAAGCATGTGGGCTCCTGATCAAGTAAAATACGAGCCTTCCGTTGCATGGAGAACTGTAGAGTTCAGCCGGTGATGAGCCAGAATTCTCCTACACTGTTTAAGTTAGCTTGTTATTATTTTGGAACACTGCAATTCCCACTGTAACGACTTAACATTACTGACACACCTTTCATGCATATCAACTTTCCATTTTCTACCCACGCGACAGGAAAGAAAGCCAACTCCCATTGTGCAAACCTAGAACCCCTGCTTCACATTAACCTCTTTCCACACTAAGAGGCCAGAGGCACAGTTGGGACCTGGTCTACAGTGGCCGCGCTGAGTGATGCCAAAACATAAATTATGATAATGTTGTTGCTTATGAACAGAACCACCCATTTAGGCCAGGATTTTGGCATTGTTTGGACAGAGGCAAATTTCCAACCTTACAATTAGATTTCCCCAGAGGAGTTGCCTTCAGTATTTACAAAAACCACAGAAAGCCCAGGAGACCCTCAGGACTCCTGTGAAGGTGAACAAATCATTCTTGGGGAGAGTGAAGAGAAGTTCCAGGGTAAAGGTGAGACTTGGAGGAACCAACCATCCCTCTGGGTCAAAGTTCCACTGAGTGAAGACACCCTGACTCTCCCTTGGAGTCTAAGCAGACATATTTATTTAACGGGAGGAACACTTTTTCCCTCCTCTAGACACAGTGAGGTCACCTTAATATGAAAGGTATATATACCAGAGTATAAAATCATGAGTTTGGGAGAGCTTCCTTGATCTAAGACTCTATGATCCTATAACTCCCTCCTAAGCCTTTGCATTAAATTAACTTCCTCCTGATACAGCTACAAAAATACTAAATTGTCCAACAGCTGTCATATTTTATTTTGCCCGAGTACACGAAGAAACAAAGCCAAACAAATCTTTCAAGAATTCTTATTGAAATGCCTCAGCTACTTCTTTCCTCCTGATGCATTTCAGATACACATAAACAAACTCTCCTGTGTAAAGTTTCCCATGAAACAGAGCGGCCTGCAAATGCTGCGTAGGACATTTTCCCTTTCCCAATTCATCACGGGGCTAGCAGATAAAGTGAAGAGTGAATAAAGAATGGATAAACTGCACGTTTGGTTAGCAAAACACAAACAAAGTGTTCTCGGAACAAAGATTTTCTTTCAACCACGCCCACATAGGAAAGAAATCAAAGTATTACCCTAAGGAATCTTCTCTAACACACTCTAGTCAGTGGTTGCTGGTTGGGTTATGTATACATTACTTGATTTCTGTCAACAGAAAATGATCAGCAATAAATTGCTGGTACCAAAGACTGAAATTTAAAACCACAATTAGGATATCCCATTAAAATGTCATCTCATTCTCCCCCTCCATGAGAAAAAAAAAAAGTGAATATGCCTATTTTTAAATGAAATATTCAAAGGGAATAAGAGAACCAAAATTACTAAACCTCATTTCAACTCCGGTGAAAAGAACTTTGCCTATTAAAACTTAATACCTAAAGTACACGGCTTGTAATGCTCAACCAGAATTACTCTAATCCTGCGCTTATATCGTAATTACACGTTTTGTTAACCTCTCTCAACGTCAATTTTTCACCTATTTATATATTCTCAAAGTCCAAAACAGAATTCCACAGAGAAACTGTAATTATAATGCGAGGCTCCACCCAAGCTTTTCAAACAGTAACTGTATACCATTGCTTTAATGCTCAGAGTTAGCTGCGGGTAGGGTAGGGGTGGGGGGTGCGGGGAGAGGGTAAGAGCAGGCATTCATTCTGAATAGCATGTTGCTCAAGTTGTCTTTGTACAAAGAGAGATGCATGAAATAGCAAACACAATGAATTAATGGAGCATTGACTTTCAAATATCCATAATGCTATTTTCTTTAAAAAAAAAAAAAAAAGATAATGGTGGCCAAACGCACAGAAGGCTGAAAACATAAATTCCAGAGGAGAAATGTGCTTTTATCTCCTCCACGACAATTTAGAAATGTAACTTTCTTTTTCATTCTGGGAGGAGGAGGCAAGGCTTGCTTCAGAAACATCACACCATTATGCTTACTGAAAACCACTGTAATCTACTTCTAACATCAGTAAGCTGTAAAAAAAAAATATTTCCAAAAAAAAAACCCTTCACACCAGGATTTTATAGAGCCTGGTGGAAAAAGTATGCATGTTCCTTCCTGCACCTAATTACCTCAACTGAAAAATCTGCCAAGTATTTTGCCCTTTAGTTCTCTTAATCGTATTAGGGCAAATGCATTTGGATGCCAATAGAAACAAGCATTTAAAGATTTTCACTTAAAAGATTCCAAATATGTATGAAGGCTACTTTTGAGACACAATGTCTCTCAACCTTCAAAGACAACATACAATATTCTTTTTAAAAAAATTTTTATTGTTGAAAACTGTACATATGTCTCCTCCACCCCCCCCCCCATGATCTCTCCCCGCCTGCTCCCTCCCCCCAGCATTTCCAAGCAAATATGAATTTGTTCATGTTATGAAACTTGATGTCTGGTTTTGAGACAATTTAAGTAAAATAATATCAATATGAGAGGCTCTTGCAATGATTTATGCTTCTTTCTGTTACTTTATTACATTAGACATTCCTTTCTCAAAGCTTTATACTTTTCGCTGTGCTCCTAGCAACCAAAGGCAAAGCATCAACTTTATATACCTGGCACTAGTCCAATTCTTACTGCTATTGACAATGGTAATGAAGTTTCCATTTAATTGCTGCTCTGTTGTGACACTGAATATTTGTCATAATTAGGCATTTCCTATTTTCCATCCATTCATTTTTGATTATTACTGAAAATAATTTTTCTTTATTCCAGAAAACCAAAGTATGAAAATTCTACAGATAAGAGTAGCTACAGCTGTTACTATCATTATCAACATTGTAACATGCAGTAAAAAAATAAAAAGAAAAAAGAATATAATTTCTCGGAAGGTAATTTTCCTTTCAGTTTAAGTGCTCTTATTCATCTTACAGTTACTCAATGATTTCCTGTTCTAATTACAGGACATTATACAGAAAGACATTTATAAAAGGAAAATTCATGTGACTCAATAGCTTGAATGGGTTGAAAGTGCTTAAAATTCCAAAGTTGTGTATCAACTTTATCAATTCCCGATTACAACTCTGTGTAAATGTGTAATGTGCCCCACCACATTTGTAAATCTCTCTTAAGGCAGTAAACTTAGTCCCCAAAGTTAGTACACATCAAAGGGAAAAATACATTTGCAGTTAAACTGATGTTGAGGAGTTGGGGTGGGGGAAGATCAGGGTTTTGTGTGTTTTTTTGTTTTTTGTCTGTTCCCCGCCACCGCCCCCCCCCCCCCATCAAAGCTGTTAAATTGGAGGCATGCCAAGGCAAGGAGTGGAAAATATTAATAATGAAAATAAATTAAATGCCTGATTAAAAGGGAGAGAGAACAAGATTCCATCCGGAATAGAAATGAAAATGCCACAAACTATTTCATAAAAACATACGGTGACGTAAATTACACATCAGTATTGCACTGTTGTGGTTATTTTGAGAAATGGTTTGTACTGTAAGTCAGCTGGTGCTGCCCCACCCTTAATGATTTTGTAATTCTCTACACAGTAAGCAAGGGGGGGGGGGCAGCTCTGAGATGGCTAAGACAGAAAACAGACCCAGCCATACAGAACTGGCAATAAAAAGATAATGTACTTTTAACATAACAGAACAAGAAGATTGGCTTTATTAACTAAAAAAAAACTACTTTAAATGGTCCCTAGCTTGCCATTTGTTTTGATAAATGGAAAGACAGATCTTCCCAGGATGGGCAACAAAAACATCGCTGGAGAACTTATAAAAAAGAAAATGTGGGAAAATATATCAGTGCGTGGTTGCAAACAGAACAAAGAATATTCCAAATGCAAGACCCAGGGTTTTAACCGTGCTGTTTCCAAGAGCAAGCCACTTCAAATAGATGGGCACACAAATATAGACACATGTATTAATGCTAATATCAGTTTTGCCCTGACTGTTGCTTCCTCACTCAAGAAAGAAAACAACGCAACTCAAGCAAAACCAACGCTGCCCTCGCTGAGTAACACATGATCCCACTGGGAAGCAAGCCAGCCCCACCTCACTGAGTTCTAAGGCACACTCAGGAGCCGCTCTAGATTTCATCTTGAGAACTTTGCATCTTATTTCCATAGGGCTCATCTCAGCCAAACTGAAATGGCACACAGAACAGGCATTATGCAATAAGTATATCTGCTGGTGAGACCACAGGGCCGGACTGACATGTAGGTGAACTGGTGACCACATTGGAGATGTGATTATAAGGGGCCTGACATATCTTAATATGCTTCCCCTTCACAAGGTTAACTGTTAAGCTAGAGTCAGCTATTCATTTTAGTATAAATGAGTTTCAGTATCCGAAAAAGAAAATAAAGCGAGCCCACAAGAACACCAGGAAGCCAGGGTTTAGACAAAACGCCCCCCTCTCACACTGTGCTAGGAGATTTCTCAGACATTAACTTACACATTCATTTATTTACTAGTGACCCAGGTAAGGCTATTATATTGGATTTGAACTTAATTAAACTCAACTTTTCTTGTTTTACAAGGAGCTACTCACACCAGTCCCCTGGTTATCATAAACCAAAGTTGCTCCAAGAGAAGCAAACTTGACCATTATTAGCACAACTGGCCTTAATCGTAATAATAACTCCTGCCATTTTTCCTCTTAGAGCATCTACACGGCTTTTTATTTTTTGAGTTGTGCCTTGTGCCTGCCATCATTGCACTCCCATTACTACAGCAGCTACATACACACACCCTTTACATTTGAGAGATCCTCCTGAGCCCCCAAAGTCATGAATAACGGTATTGAAGGTGTGCAACTGGGCAGATCAATAGCTAAATGATTAACTTCCACCCATCAGCCTCTTAGCGTGTAAGATACAAACGTATGCCTTAACAAAATAACTAATCACTACTGTCATGGATATTATTTCACAACACTGATCAGGCTAAGTAAATCTTATACTTTCCAACATGGTTTATATCAGGAAGAAAAAAAAGTGCATGGAGAACTAAACACCAAACAATGTCGGATTGACCAATGCCTACCATTTTGGAGACATTTTACACACACACACACACACACACACACACACACACACACACACTAAAACTGTGTGGCCATTAAAAACAATAAAATCAAAAAAATCAAATAACATTTCAGATTATGTGAAGATGCTTCTGTCATATTAAGCGGAAAAAAAGGGAAAGTATCAAATAATATATTCTGCCCCATCCATGTTTTTTGTTTAATAACATTACTGAGACATAATTCACATACCAGACGATTCATCCATTGAAAGTGTACAGGCTTTTAGTATACTCAGCGTTGTACATCTGTCACTACAATTAAATTTAGAACATTTTCATTATCCCATAAAGAAACCTGAAACTCTCCTGCTCCCACACCTCTTGCCCCTCACCAGCTCCTGACAACCACTGACCTAATTTCTGTCTCTATGGATTTGCCTACTCTGAACATTGAATACAAATGGAATGATACAATCTGTGGTTCTTTGTTACTGGCTTCTTTCATTAAGCATGTTTTCAAGGTCCATATACATTGTAGAGCACATTGGTATTTTATTTTTTGTTGTTGTTGCTGAATAATATTCCATTGTATGGATATGCCACATTTCATTTAACCATTCTATCAGAGGATGAAACATTTGGGATGTTTCTACTTTTTGGTTATTATGAATAATAGTGCTATCAGAAAACAACATTTGTGTAAACATGTGTATGGTCATATGTTTTCATTTCCCTTGTGTATATACCTAGGAAAGGAATTGCTGAATCATATGCTAATTCAATGTTCACACTCTGGAGGGACAGCCAGCTGTTTTCCAAAGTGGCTGTGCCATGTCACATTCTCTCCAATAGCATATGAGGTTTCTGATATCTCCACAGCCTCTCCAACACTTGTTATTATTGATCTTGAAAGCCATCCTGGGGATGTGAAGTGGTAGCTCATGTTGTCTTCTTTAATATTTAAAAATTGTAACAGTGGGTGCCTCTAGGGTTTGAAATTATCTGTGATTCTTATGTTCTCCTTTGTTTGCCTGCATTTTAACTGTGCAGTGTTTTAAAATGTGGGAACATCTGCCAATTTATACTGAATTTCAAGGGAATTCAAATATTCAAAACAGTCTTTAAAAAAAAGAGCAAAGTTGGAAGGCTCACACCTTCTATTTCAAAACTCACTGCAAAGCTACATAAGGATAAAATGTGATGGATTGGAATAGAGAGTCCAGAAATAAACTTTCAAACATGTGATCATTTGATTTTCGACAAGGATGCCACGAGCATTCAGTGGGGAAAGGAAAGTCTTTTCAATAAATGGTGTAGGGAAAACTAGATAGCCATAGGTTAAAAAAAAAAAAAATGAAGGTGGACCCTTACCTCACACCATATATAAAAGTAATTCAAAATGGATCAAAGACTCAAATTTAAGAGCTAAACTACAAAACATAGGGGAAAAGCTTCATGAACTTGATGTCATACTTTTTTTTAAAAAGCATCACACCAAAAATACAGGCAACAGGAATAAAAAAATAGATCAACTGAACTTTATCAAAATTAAAAACCTTTCTGCATCAACGGACACTATCAAGAAAGTGAAAAACAACCCACAAGATAAGAACAAATATTTGTAAACCATATACCTGATAAGGGATTAATATCTAGACTACATAAAGAGCTCTTACAGCAACAAAAGACAATCTAATTTTAAAACAGAAAAGGACTTGAAATGATATTTATCCAAAGAAGTTATACAAATGACACATGGAAAGATGTTCAACTTCATTAGTCTAAGACAACGATGATATACTATTTCATACCCACTAAGATGGCTATTATTTAAAAAAAAAAATCCCCAAGTGTTGGTAAGTATGGGAGAAATTGGAACTTTGGTGTACTGCTGGTGAGCATACAAAATGGTGTAGTTGTGGTGGAAAACAGTTTGTAAGTTCCTTAAAAAGTTATTCATAGAATTACTATTAGACCCAATAATTTCACCTCCAGGTATATACCAAAAGAATTAAAAACAAGGACTCAAACAGATACTTGTACCTCAATGTTGACAGCAGCATTATTCACAAGAGCCCAAAAGTGGAAACAACTCACGTGTCCATCATTAGATGAACAGATAAACAAACTGTGGAATATACATAACAATGAAATATGATTCAGCTGTAAAAAAAAGAATGACGTTCTCAGACATGCTACAACATGAGTAAACCGTGAAAACATTATGCTAAGAGAAATAAGCCAGATATAAGAGGATGAATATTGTATGATTTATTTATATGCAGGATCTAGAATAGGCAAATTCTTACAGAGAGAAGAATGGAGGTGGCCAAGGGCTGGGGTGAGGGGTAGGCAGGGAGTTGGGGACAAGTAATGGAGAGTTATTGCTTAATGAGTACAGAGTTTCTGTTTGGGATGATGAAAATGTTCTGGAAATGGATAGTGGTGATGGTTACACAACATTGTGAATGTATCTAATGCCGTTAAATTTTACACTAAAAATGATTAAAATGGTAAATGCTGTGGTATGTGTATTTTATAAAATAAAAAAGAAAGGGACATCTGGCAGGGGTTATATTTTCTGTATTGATACACTCTTAGTTATTTCTTGGGAGGAAAAGATGTATCTCTTCAACCAGCAACGAGAATATAAACTCCCAGAGGGCACAGAATCAGTGTCCTAATTTCTTGTTATCCCTCCTACATCTCTGAAGGAGCAGTGATAAATGTAATTGCCAAAAGACAGTGTTGCAATAAACATATGAACCTTCTGTTGGAATTAGAGCAGCCATGTCATCAGTTCACCCTCGGCTCTGGACCAACAGATCTTCCTAAAAGGCTAAAGGAATCTGGAGAAAGTTATCTCCCAAACAGCACTGTAGTCACTGGCTGGCAGGCCTTGTAAAATGAAGGGGCATGAGTGTAAGCAGTCATCTCATTTTTGTGACTCTCCTTTTTTAAAAATATATATGTTTATTGATTTCAGAGAGGAAGAGAGAGGGAGACAGAGAGATAGAAACATCAACGATGAAGGAGAATCATTGATTGGCTGACTCCTGCATGCCCTGCACTGGGACTTGAGCCCACAACCGGGCATGTGCCCTGACTGGGAATTGAACCGTGATGTCTTGGTTCATAGGTCCACACTCAACCACTGAGCCACGCTGTATGGGCTCTTTTATTAAAAAAAAAAATAATCTGACCACTTGAGGAGTTTGTGAAATACCCTCAAAGTGCTGAGCTAGCTCCAAACAACTGCACTGACATCCGACAGCTCACATCCTAAGGCAGTGCTGGCGAACCTATGACACGCGTGTCAGAGGTGACAAGCGAACTCATTCTTTTGGTTGATTTTTCTTTGTTAAGTGGCATTTAAATATATAAAATAAATATCAAAAATATAAATCTTTGTTTTACTATGGTTGCAAATATCAAAAAATGTCTATATGTGACATAGCACCAGAGTTAAGTTAGGGATTTTCAAAATGCTGACACGCCGAGCTCAAAAGGTTCGCCATCACTGGCCTAAGGTGACAAGAGTTGTATACATTGCCCTGTCCTCTTTCATAGCATCATAGGGCTTCTGGAGCAGCTTACTAAGGAAAAGAGGGTAAAGGCCTCTAAATTCTATCAGTGGCTCCTCTGAAAGTACTGGTCTTCAAACCAGAGAATCCCTACCCAGAGGGCCCAAGAAGACTATCCTGGAGGAACTGACATGGGAATGGGACAGATCCTCATCATCTATGTTACTCACTCCTCAATTCATCTGGTGGAGGAGGAGCCTGCATTCAACATGGCCAATCTCCTTCTCCACCCATCCCCCACCCCAGTTGTATTAAAACCACCCGAGATTAATCAAAATATTGTTTTCAGAGAAGCCTCCTTCATTGATATACCAAGTCACCTTAACCCACAGGCTTGTGATATTTCCCTTCTTCCACAGATTTCTGTTAGAGGAGAAGGTTGGCCATACAAATAGAGTTCTCTGGCCTGTGTTAAGTTGCTCTGAATTCAGAAAAGCCAGAGCAATAAAGGTTAATGATGCCGATCCTTTTACATATAGCTGGAATGCTCTGCAAGGCTACCATAAAATAGGGTACATTCTTTTTTTAAAGCTATTTTATCTAACCCAAAGTATTATTTCAACAAATGAGTAATATAAGGAATTACCAGTGAGATATTTTACAATATTTTTTTCACATTAAGTTTTCAAAATCTGGTATGCATTTTACATTATAGTGTATCTTCATTTGGACAAGCCACATATCAAGGGCTGAATAGCCACATGCAGCTAGTGGCCATCATATTGGATAGATAGCTTTAGGGAGTCCATCAGCAAAGAAACTTGAAGACCAGTGGGTTAGACAAGCTGGGCCTGAAGAGGCGGCTGGTAGGAATGGGCTGTTCAGGGCACTTGGCACAGTCCCCGCAGTGCCTTTCAGTCCCGGACTCCTACAACCTTAAGAGAAGAGGTTCAGAAACACCACTGGGAGTAGAGAACAAAACGGGAGGAAAAGGCACCAGAATGGCTATTTCATTGTGCTGATAACCAACACCCCAACAAAGGCCAAAGGCAGCGAGCAGCCCTGTGTCGTTACTTTAGGAGAGATCCTCACTCGCCACCTTTGGTTTCTGGTCAATGATAAAAATCAATTCACAGTTAAAAAAACAAAAACACGACCAACGTCAGCCCTAAAACCTGGTCTGAGCCCTCTCCTCTGGGTTATGTCTGATCCCCTACAATAACTGGCGACAAGAACACCCGATGCCATTTCCACAAACTGCCCTGGTCTCTGTCACGATGCCAGGAGGACAGCAGTCATGTGGACTGGGTTTTTTCCCTTTCTTCTTTTCTTCTGGTGTGCACAAGATGAAAATTAGTATACCACCTGAAGGAAGGAGATACTTAGAAGACACACTGGAAACTGAAACCACTATTCAATCTCACGGCAGTGCAGTCATATAAAAACCCTGGCACCTTCTAATGTGTTCTCACGAGGCATTGTGGAAAAACTTCATTGAAGGCTGATGATATGGATATGCTTTGTTGTACTCGGTTTTGTCCAGTGTTAGTAG
The DNA here is from genome assembly GCF_964212035.1 of Myotis nattereri. Taxonomy (NCBI): domain Eukaryota; kingdom Metazoa; phylum Chordata; class Mammalia; order Chiroptera; family Vespertilionidae; genus Myotis; species Myotis nattereri. Next base: position 25,862,562 of record NC_138088.1, read on the forward strand.
TGAGTAAGCCGATGTAAGATGGGAGGAAGAACTGGGTTTATTCACCTTTCCCGTAATACCTATCATCTGCTGAAAATCATTTCCACCGCAAAAGTCTTCCTTTCCCCAATCTCTAATATACAAACCGACTTTCCTTTTCTCATAAAAGACATAATAAACACATTGCTGGTGACTAGTACATTAATTCCAGGGATAATTCTGTGGTTTCACACCACGAGTTACCAGTGCTACCGATCCCCTGTGCTGGGCGTCTCTTCGATATGTCTCTGAGGAGGTTTTATGTTCAGCAAGGGGTTGGCCTGTTTTTATAAATAAAGTTTTATTTGCAACTCAGCCAGGTCCATTCATTAACGCACTGTCTGTGTCTGCTTTGGCACAGTAGTGGCAGAGTTGTGTAGCTGGCCCAGAAGTCTGACGAGTTTGCTCTCTGTCTCTGTGGACCCCTGCCCTGGAGAACAGATGATTGCTTCATGAAAGCTGTTAGTTTGGATCATTGATATCGACTCCACTGAGATGCAGTCACCCAACTACACTTCACTGAACTTATTCACCTGAGGCTCCCCTTTCTTGTCTGTGGGTTCTCTGAAGGGCAGGAGCTGGGTGGGCCTCTAGCAGGTTTGAATCCCTCATGCAGTGGATACAAGTGAAGCACATGGTAGGCTTTCCATTAATGCTCATTTCAACTAATGTTCAATCCATATTTCAAATGAATGTTCTCTGGTTATTCACTATTTGGTGTTTCCTCCCTCCGGGTCCATTACCTAGTCTCTCTACCTTGCTGTGTGACACCTGAAAGTTCTATCACTGGGCTCCCTCACACTCTGCCTTTGCTTAGTTCAGCAACGGGAAGATACCAGCAGGAGATCAGATGGGGGAAACAGAGAAGTTGGGGTGTTTCTTTCCTGCTCCCTCTCAGCTTCACCACCATGGTTCTGGCTGTGGCTGCACCCCTCCACCAGACAGTTCCTCAGGGCTCCAGCTTTCACCAGGTAGCACATTTCCACCTCATGTTCCTGATATTTCTAGATCCTGGGTGCCTCAACCTCCCTTCTTTTTTCTTTTTTTAAGTATTTTTTTTTATTGATTTCAGAGAGGAAGAGAGAGATAGAAACATCAATGATGAGAGAGAATCATTGATTGGCTACCTCCTGCATGCCCCCTACTGGGGGTTGAGCCTGCAACTTGGACATGTGCCCTGACCAGAATTGAACCATGACCTCCTGGTTCAGAGGCTGACGCTCAACCACTGAACCCCACTGGCCAGGCTCAACCTCCCTTCTTGGTTCTTGTCACCCTAACCACGCTCTATAAGTCTTCCCTCTGTTAACATCTCTTCAGTTTAACCCTCTGAATGGAAATCTGTTTTTGCCTCAACCTTGACTGATATTTCTCCAGGGCCCCATTTGGCAAGTGGTAACTCAGTGGGATGTCCGCACACTCAGAGGTTAAGTGAGAACCAAGAGCGGGTATGTGCTCTGTGGGCCAGTCACAGCAGTACCACTGAGGGGCTTTTTAAAACAAAGCTTCCTGGGCCCCTTTCCTGTCATGCTGAACAAAGATGGCTGAGCTGGGTCTCTGGACTAACGCTTTCCAACAAGTACCCCAGGGACCAATGCACCTATAGAAACAGATGGTGAAATCCAGGTTTTGGGACAGGATGAAAATAAGAAGCAAAACCACTTTGAAGCAACGGCAGAGTGTCTGAAAGGTCCTGAAGTCAGATGTGTCAGCACGAAAGGATTAAGCAAAAAAAAGGAGGTCAGAGCTACCTACCTACCAGAAAGCCACAGGTGCTATGGAAGCTAAAAACGGGAATTATCCATTGGTCTTGGTAACACAGTTGAGCTTTTTATTGCAAGCTACATACTACAAAGTCACATAGTCCGTAGTCTCAGTAGCAGCATAGCCGTGAGCGTGAGGATCCACTGCTCTGAGAGTTTGGAAGCTATGAGCCCTGTAGTTCAAGCATTTGCAGAAGGAGTCAACCAGGTAGCATGTGTGAAAGCGTGTGCTTTCTCATGCAAGCACAAAGCAGGGCATGATGTTCACCAGCACTCACTAGGAGATCAGGTTCCTAATGTGCAAAATGGACATATTCCTGAGAGGATATAGGATACTCGATACATGCATCTTCAGTCAGTGGTCTGCCTACCACTGTTAAGAGATGAAAAGTACTGGCACTACTACAGGGCATAGGAAGCACCTGACAGATATCCAATATTATTACTGCTTTGTAAGTTGTTTCTCAACATATTCCAAAGAACACTAGTTCCTGGGAAGAGGAGGGAGTGTGTTGCCAAGTGTTATGTGGAAAGAGGGTACCAGAGTATGGAAAACACCAAGTTCAGCAAAGTTAAACAGATGGTCTCTTTGGAACCTTCACCATGCAAATGGGCATTTTAATCGATGGGAGGGAATATGCTGCCTTTCCTTGAATTTATGCTACCATGGAATCCCCTCTCACACCTTTCCTCACCTCTCCACCCTCCCCTCCTCCTACCTTATTTTTTGTCATTCATGGCTCACCTTAACAGGTTCGTGTTTCTCTCATCACGTTTTGGTAACTACTCACTAAAATGTTGATAGAGCAATCCCCTGCTCCCTTCAATTCCCATCCCTGCATGTGCACCCTACTTAGTTAACTGTATAATTACAAATAGGTTATTATGTGTAATATAATCACTGATCTGAATAAACACTTCACAATTTATAAAGCCCCTTCATGTGCTTAGATTCACTGAACCCTTCCAGAACCACCCATCTTGGAGTCTATGATGAATACCCCTATTTTGTACAGGAGGACACGGAAAGCTCAACAAGGTGAATGACTTGCCCAAGGTCACCAGCTAATGGCAGGGGCAGGTCACGTGGCATTAAACGTCACACTGTCCTCCTTACACCCCCGCTGCCTTCTGTTTGGCCCCAAGCCTGAGAGGGACTCTGGCAGATTCCTGAAAATCTGAGACTCTCCAGTGGACCAGTGGCCTTGAGAATCCTCACGAATTTATGAACTAACAAGAAGCAAACTATTCGTTTCAGGTTGTGCTATTAAAGTAGCCCTTCCAGTCTCATGTTCAAAACAATCCCCAAAATGAAGCTTGATTTTGCCATATTTGGAAGATAACCTCTGAAAACAGATTTTCATTGTATAAGATATTCTTCATCAGCACACTTCTCCACTTTGAACCCTATAGAAAGTCAATTGTAGGCTCAGTGAAACCAATAGCATTATTTCTATTACCTCCTCACTTTGGATCCCAGGACAAAGACCCACAACCATCTGACCCTCGCCTCATATATACAGCTCACACAACTGTATCCTAAGCATCATGGAAAAGATAGCAGTAATAGTGTCTTTTAATGGATGGTCAAAATGACCCTCCATCGACTGGTCAGACGCCACTTCCTGAGGATTCAGAGGTGGCCGGTGGCAGGTGGCAGGAGGACAAATATCAGAGAGCTAATGCCCCTCCCCTGGTAGAGCTGGTGGGCATGTGAGAAAATCTATATATATAAAAGCATAAGTGACTGTTACGACTGGACTACCGGCTATGATGTGCACTGACCATCAGGGGGCAGACGCTCAACACAGGAGCTGCCCCCTGGTGGTCAGTGAGCTCCCACAGCCAATCTCCTGCTCCCCCCCCCATCCCCCCCCACCCGGGCTGGCCTGCCCCAATCAGCCCCTATTGGCCCAGATCGCAGGCCAGGCCGAGGGACCCCACCCATGTAGGAATTCATGCACCAGGCCTCTAGTATATAAATAAGTCTTCTGACAAGACTCATAACTGAGGCAGGTCCTTGGTACCAAAGGAGTGTCAAGGAAGACTTCAGGCAGAGAAAGCTCCAGCTGAGTTTCAAAGGAGACAGAGGCAAGATGTAAGTAGGGAAAAACACCGTCACTCACGGAGTCTCTTTTCTGTGTTGGTCATGAGCACATCTCTCTCCTCTGCTAGACAACCCTACAGGAAGTAATTATTATCCCCATTTTCCAGATGAGGAGACTGACACATAAAAAACACTAAGTGACTTGCCAGTGGTCACACTGCTAAGGAGGCTTAGAGAATGGATCTGAGCCCAGTGCCCAGGTCTGCCTGCCACTGTTACCTCAAAAGGACTGAGGCCAAATGAAGGCGAGGGCTAGGTGGGTAGAGGAGGGGCGAGAAGGGGTGGGTGAGGAGAGATTAAACAAAGAACTTATATGCTTGTAAGTATAACCCATGGACACAGACAATAGGGTGGTGAAGGCCTGCGGGTGGAGGGGGGCAGTGGGGGAAAAAGGGGGACATCTGTAATATTTTCAACAATAAAGATAAATTAAAGTAAATAAATAAATGAAATAATTGTTGATAAATAGGGGGAGAGAGGGAGAGAGAGAGAGAGAGAGAGAGAGAGAGAGATGCATCTTCCGTCAGTGAAGACATTGGAATTAAAACTCCATGGTTGGAATGAAGGCTCTGGGTTCCTGAAGGACTAAGCCCAAGGGATGAAGAATCAGCATGCAGAGCACACTCCGGGGCCTCACACTTTGGGGATATTGTGCTCCAGCTCTGACAGCGATGTTTTTTTTTTTATTTCATTATTAAAATCCGAAAATTTCCGAAACCATAGTCAGTGAAATACAAAGTTTGAACAAAAGGGGGTTTAAAAAGTGCAATTTGGATTATGAGCAGGTTCATGTAGAAGAGAAACGGATCCATCAACTACATCGCCCACAATTTCAATGTTTCCTTTTTCATTTTTATTTCTGGCACTTGTCTTGCAAATAACCCACATGCTCACCCGAGCAAGCACTTCACGCTCCCAGTATATAAGCACTCGAGATCCCTTTTTAATAATGAAAGTTATTATTAATATATTTTGCCTCGCCTGAAATTTGCTTTTGTTTCTCAGGTGGATGCGGACAGAGAACATCAAAATAATAGGTGTTATCATTCACCAGGCCAAAATGCGACCAATGCTTTGTAGCTAAATATAATTCACGAAGCACCATGTAACAGCTCCATTTAGTGACTCTTCACAATCACGAAGATTTCAAGAGAGTCTGAACACCAGCCAAGATGCCACCAAAGTATACTTAATACCAGCAAATATTACATGTTAGAAAAATTCCATGTTTGTCTCCTTCTCCGGCTTAAGAAAATCATCCTCACTAAGACAAAGCCACTGCAATCCTTCCATTCTAAATGGGAGGAGGGAGCGAAGAGCTTGCACTGGGAAACTGAGTTCTGCTCTTGCCTAAAATTAGCATCCAGCTCTCATTTTACTGGCTGTTAAGCTTTCAGGTCCTTACTTTAAGTCCAGCAGGACACTCCAAATACCCATGCCTTGCTCCAATAACAACTCTTGAAGCTTAGAGGATTTCCAACACCAGTTATTCTAAGGATTTGGTTGGAAGTGCACCCACGCAGCATCCAAAGGAACCTCAGTCCATTGTCTTGCGCAGCCAAGAAAGAAGCCGGGATCCATCAGGTCCCTTTACCGCCTCCCGTTCCCCCCAATTTAGATGATTTAAAGTCATCCCTGCTCTTTCTGGCTAGGGGGCCCATTTCTAGATTAAAAAGCCATATAGCCTACCACTTTGGGTGGTTATTTCTTAGTATCGGTTTGCTCACACTTTGAACTCTGGAAGTCAAGTCTCGTCCTGCCGTGCACAATAAGAAGAATCAAAGCCAGGGGCTTCCTTCGCTGCCACTTCCCCGCTGGCTTCTCCTCTCTCTTATCGCTAGTGGAGCCGAGCTTCAGCACTGGGGCAAGTGTGCTCATGCACAGGTTGGTGGAAGGGATGCTTCCAATAAACTTTCCCACCACACGTTATCGTGGGTTACAATGTTCTTTCACAAGCATTAATCAATGACTTACTCCTTCACGGGTAACCATGAAGAGACCAGGAGAGTAAGGTAATTCTCTTCTCTTCTTACACATTTCTTTTCTAATTTCAAAACTAAAATAGAAATATATCTTTACTGTAGAAGATACAGTGAAGACTCCCTTGACCTCACAACCTCTGTCCTTTAATGGAACCTTACACTTGTGCTTCAGTAGAGCATTCTAGAAAACCGGGGAGCCTTGGTTTCCAGACATGAAGAGCCCCCTGGAAGAGAAGGCCAGAGACCTAGTCCAGCAATTTTGCTCAGTTCTGAGGTTTCTGACTCTTTCAAAAATCACAGTGAAATAACAGCCCTCTTAGTTCCTCCAGAGTGTAATTTACTTAGTACACACTCAAAAATAAAAAATAAAAAAATCCTACCTACATGGTACATTGTGACAAGTCAGAGCCCACGGCAAGGATGTGAGTCTCTGTGAAAATAACCAGCTCAATTTAACCCCGACTCTCTAGCTGTGCTGCTGTGCCTTCCAAACACATGGAGAAGTGAGACAACTACAGTTTGTTCGAAGTGTCTCATTACATGGATTTAAATAAGATTTCTAAACCTGCAGAAAGAAAAACACTTTAAAATGCCATTTGTTTCCAACAAGACTCTGTAAAGACAGTTGGTGAAACGCTTCAGAAGCTCAGGTTGGTGGAGACTGAAGTCACCTCCTGTGCCAGGCACGTCTGACAGGAGATAATGAAGCTCATAACACCCACGTCGGGGGTTTGTTTCCTGCCCGGTGCATCCTCGTGGGCCCCACACCATGTAATAGACAGGTGTTAAGAGACCCGCACCGGAGAAATAGACATTGTAGGCTTTGATGCGATCTTAAACCTGACGAACTTGCTTCATCTCTACAACATTCAAGTACAGCTGACTTGGAGCCAGTTTCCTAGCCGGTCTCACACATCTGGGCAGGTAAAATACAGTCAAGTTTGCAAAATGCCAAGCACACTTCCCAATGGCTATTAATACTGTAGTCATCACAACATTTGAAGCCAAACTACAAAAAAATACAAATAAAAACCTTCAGGCTATCTGTCCAAATATTCAGTCATCAAACATTGAGAGTCAGCTGCCTTTTATTGAACATACACGATTGACAGGTAAGCGCTAGGCCCTTGATGTGTATTTGATCAGTGCAGTAACCCTGTAAGGGATATGTTTACTGCTTCCATTTAATAGATGAGGAAACTGAGGCGTAGAGAGATTAACAGCTGGGTCAAGGTCACTCTGGAACCGAGAGCCCCTGTCTGATCCCATAACCACTGCTTAGTACTTTTGAGAGAAGACTACACCAGGATAAATCTAGGACACCAGGGAGCCGCCACTGAGGCAGCACGAAGCACAGGGCCGTGTGCTGTGGGCTGGGCAGGGGAGATGCCCAAAGGAGCAACCTATTAGCTAAGCGATGACATCTGGGACCCAGGCATCATATAAAACGGAGGACAGAAGTCGCTGTCCCGGGAAGCCATGATCCTCCTCTTTCTGGTTCAGGGTCAGCAAAGAACCGGCCACCTACCTCCTCGGAGGAGGCAGGAGGGGCGCGTCCTGGTTTTGCAGTTATAATTCCTTCACTGCTCGCTAAGTGGAGGCAGGTAGTATTTTCTGAGCACAGGACACATTATTATTTTAAGAGAGGCCTTTGGAACCAGGAAGCTGGATGCATTTATGAGATCAGCAGCTATTTTTCTGAGATGGCTATAATACAATTCATTTCATTTGCAACTGGCTTAACGTGAAACATTGTTTAAGAGAGACAAATAAACAACATTTGCTGGGCTTCTCTGCTCCCCACCCCTCACAGTTGTTCCACAGGAAATTTGTTATTGATTAAAGTACAATTACATTATGGTCGGGGAAAATCAGCTCTGGGATAAATGGTCTTGAGAAGTGTCCTTGATGCCCATGAAGAAGTAGCATTCAGAAGGCGCGGCGCACCAGGCCCTGGCGCTGTAATCTTGGCCAACTTCTCGCTTCCCTGGGCTGCAGGGTTGTCTTCTGTAAAATGATGGGGCCGCTGCCTTCTCAGGAAGGTGGGACCAGGGAAAGGCAGCATCTGCCCTCGATCCCTAGGCATGACCGCCTCCTTGGGTCCCTTCCTCCACAGGGAAATATTAAGAATTACATTTTACAACCGCATTGCTATAACGACGCACCTATAAATATTATATATTAAAACATTTTCATCCGGCCTGGTTTTGCTCAGTGGATCGACCTGCGACTGAAGGATCCTGGGTTTGATTCCAGTTAAGGGCACACGCCCGGGTTGCGGGCTCGATCCCCAGTAAAGTGCATGCAGGAGGCAGCTGATCAATGATTCTCTCTCATCATTGATGTCTCTATCTCTCTCTCCCTCTCCCTTACTCTCTGAAATCAATAAAAATAGGCCCTCGGCCCAGAGCCAGCTATGGCTACCTGAGAAACTGGCCCTGGAGAAAGGGCCAGCCCCTTGTCTGCCGAGGGCCTGAAGACGGGGAAGCAAGTTGGAGGGACTGGGCCTGGGCTTGGGCAATGTTGCTCTGCAAACGACGGGTCCTGAGTGAGAGGAGGACCTGCTAAGGGTAGCCCATTGATGAGAATGAGACAGGGAGAGAAGAAGCGACAAGTGGCAACGATGACATTGGTGATGTGTATGACGTGTGGGATATAATCCAACCCCTCTGTCTCTCCCACCGACTCTGAAATTCTTAGTAAGACCTCCCCTGCTCAACCAGGAATGTTGAATTAAAAAAATTAAAACAAAGTCAGGAGATTGTATTCCATGATGCCTAAAGTCTTTCTGTTCCCACTCTAATCTTAGACTTTTCACCACCAGTATTTAAATACTATTCCACCGTGCCAAAAGCTGCTTCCTGTCCCAGAGGAAACACACTCATGTAGGAACTAAGGAAGGACTTTGAGGAACCTGATCGCTTGCAAAGATGCATCACTGTCCCATGCTGCAGCCGCTTGCAGGCAGCGCCTCCCACGAGCAGGCCACGCGTGCTCTGGCCGCGCACCGCGCTGTCCCAAAGGCCTGTGTATTCCCGTCTTGGACAGCTGCATCCACACCCAATACCTCCGGCCATGTCTGTTCCGTGGACGTGAATGAATGCTGACAACTGAAAATGAGCATGTGAAGTGCTACATTTTCTCTGCGGGGCACAGAGTTCTTTGTAGTTTGATGTTCGTCAATCCTGCACTTTTGACTGTTGGGTCCTGATGCCCCCAAGTCACTCTCACTCCTCAGGGGCAGCCAAGTGAACATCCCCAGCGTGGCTGGGCTTCCTCCAGCCAGCAGTCCTGTTTCGGCATCATCACCATTTGCTCCCCAGAGCTTAGGCCTTGTTTGAGTATTTCATTCATTTCCCCCTTCGATGCATACCAATTCCCTACACATACACTAAAAAGCAATTCATCTATTTTGTTCACTGGTATTATCCAAATTCCAATTATTTGCACTTTGGCATTGGGTCTCATTATGGAGAATAGGAACATGAGTAATGTAGTCTCCACGTGCTTACAAAATATTTAGGTTGACTTTGCAACCTGGCATTCAATTAGCCCATCTGTTTTAATGCGTGTTTTATTTATTTCAGAGAGGAAGGGAGAGGGAGAGAGAGATAGAAACATTAGTGATGAGAATTATTGGTCGGCTGCCTCCTGCACGCCCCACACTGGAGATCGAGCTTGCAGTGGGGCATGTGGCCTGAATGGGTATTGAACTGAGCCATGCCGGTTGGGCCGACTAGCCAATCTTTATTCTGGAGCTGGCTGTTCAATACAATAGCTGCTAGCCACGTGCAACTATTTAAAATTACATGAATTACAATCAGTTCAAGTAAAAAAAATTCAAATTCAGTTTCTCAGTCACACTATATTTTAAGTGATCCACCTAGCAACATGTGCTAGTGGGCCCTTATTAGGACAGATACAGAATGGGTCCGTCATCACAGAAGGTTCTATTGGAAAGTGTTGCCTGAGGGTGGGACAGTTGCAACTTTTTTCACCACTATGTCCCTTATGCTTGACATGTAGTAAAAGCTCTAATAAATGTTTAAGGAACTAAGATTCTTCATCTCTAAACATGGGAACAAAATGTGTTCCCAAGAAATACTGAATTAGACAAGGAAAAACTAAAAAATACAAAGAAAAGTTATACTGGGAAAATTGTTCCCATAAACAAAAAATAGAATTCTAGTGTTACCACACACACACAAAAAAAAACTATCCCTAGACGCCTCTCTGTGAAGGCAGAAAGAGAATGAGACTGTGGCTCAACATTTACACCCATGGGTCATTTACAATATTATTAGACAGGCAAGGTTACCAAAGCCAATATAATAATAACACGATAGCAATTGTAGTGGCCATAATAATAGCAATGATGGGGATATTGATGGCAATATGCAATATAGAGCATTTCCCATTTCCATAACTCTTTTATGTCTTGTCTATGAATCTCACAAAAATGTTGTGAGGTTGGAAATCTTATGCCCATTTTATTGATGGGGAAAAAAGAGGATCAGAAGAGACTCACTGACTTGCCTAGGATGACCCAGCTGGTAATATCCGGGCTCAGACTTTCCTACTCCAGATCTTTCTGGTCTATCACAGCCCCTATATTATGCTCTGGGCTATTCCTACTTTCTATCTGTTCCATTAAATGAATTGAGATCCCTAAACAAAAGCAGACCTATACTTCCAGTGCCCCAGAAGGCTAACTAATCGATTGTCCTCCTTAATAATAATTTTTGGCTTCTGCAATATTGAAAGGCTAATCTTTGGTAACCATAGGCTCCAGCAATCATTATTAATTTATCACCCAAGAAACCATTTGTTCTGTGAATTATCAATCTCCAACAGTGGTTCTGAAGCTCAAGCATGATATACTGTGCTCTGGGTTGCACAGCTGCTTTGCATTTTGAATTCTTTATTTATAGAACAAGTCAAATTAATAACTCAAAAATGTTGTTTCAGGCAAAGTAATGGACACACAATAAAACTATTCATTTCCTAAAAGGTCACTCCAGGAGATGCATACATTGTTTAAAAGCCTACCAACAATGCTATTATTCCTTCCAAAACTGAAAATGTATAATAAGCAGTTAGAGCACATATCTGCCCCCGAGACCCCAGGCTAATTTAAAGTACAATCACAAGGCAATCAATCATCCTCCAAAATTACTTCATTTTCCAAACTGTTTACACTTTTTAAGTTACAAATCCACTTTCTGCTATTTCAACTCACGATTTACAACTACAGATTTAGACCAGTTGGCAAGCAGCCAAGCGCTAGTCATGAGGGAACTAATGATATGAACAGATCAGTGTTTTATAAAGGAGAAAAGCGCATGTAAATTTCCAGTGTGTCTGCAAGTAATCAAGGCACTGCTGACTATAAATGAGACCGTCTCAAATTTATTTTAGGAGAAATATCTTAAAGCTGCACTTTCTATCCAGGCCAAAAAAAGCCTTTCGGAGGAACTCTGAGATTACTCAAATTATTGTAAATAAACAGTTATGTGGACAATATGGAAAGAATAGTGAAATAAGTGACTTATTTCAATAAGCGACTCATTTCAACATTCCTGTCCCACATGCCCTTATCGTGATTTCTGGAATGCTAGAGTTAATGGAAAGGGAGACAAAAACATGTCTCTCTCTCTCTCTCTCTCTCTCTCTCTCTCTCTCTCTCTCTCTCTCAAAATTGCTCTTGTTAACTGTAGCAGCAAATCTTGTTTGTTTTAGTAGCCAAAAATGCTCTGAATTTAAAAAGAAGGCCCTGGGGGGGGGTACTGTTTTAAATTAAATATGATCTTTATTGTTTCATTACCAGGACATGGCCACATAATCACTTTGTGTTATTTGCACAAATAATGTAGGGTGCTCATTGTCTTGCAGAAATAATTACTCTAGTCTATCATATCCCGCTCAGCACCAACCCCCCCTCACACCCCTTTGCTGTCACCAGGCATGTGCATTAGCTCAGGAGGCTAAATTTAGCCAAAGTTTCATGTGTTCTTCCATGTTAAAGGGTAGAGCCAAGTAAGCATATTCACATGCAAGGGTGCCTTGGAGAAGCTCAAAACAGACTCTCAGCATATACATTGCAAAAGTCCACTCACCGTGATTGATATTTTAGTTAGAGAATCATTACATGACTAAACTCAATTTTATAATTGGATCAGGCCAGATACAATAAACCAGCACTGACTGCACTGTGAAAGCATCCTACATCTTAAAACTATCTGTAATCATAAATCAACCTAATTATTTGAAATACTGTCATGAAGTGGGGAAAAAAGAGAAATTAAAATAAACTAGCTGCCTGAATATCTCATTTTATTTTCTAAGGACCAAAGCTTTTTACTGGTCTTCAAGCCCAGCCCCGCTGTGGCTGGTAAAACTGTATTCTTTAGATAAAACTGTACACACAGAAAATCAATAACAAAGATTAAAAGCTTCTCTCCTCCCTGTTTATACACCAGCATCTGGTGTGTGTGTGTGTGTGTCTGAGTGTGTGTGTGTGTGTGTGTGTGTGTGTGTGCCTGTGTGTTAATTTAACTGTACTCAAAATAATGATCTTGAGGAACCTGGAGAAACACACATAGGCCTATTTTATTAAAGCTTCCATTTATCCTTGTTCTTGTTACACTCAAAAAAAGCCACTAAGAGTGGAATGAATATTTCCAGTTCTGAGTAATTTCATAACAAGCTCCCTGGTGCTTCTGATATCACCATTGTGACATCATCAGGATAAATGCTCATTGGCTACAACAGCCTTTCAGATTAACCCTTTCAAAGATGTCCCAGCCTATCATTGGTTAGTTCTCTAATGTGGGTCCTCTATTTTCACCTGTGAGAGAATAGGGAAGAACAACCCCCACCCCAATAAACACACACACACACACACACACACAGGCATAGCACGGAGCTGGAAAAAAAAAGGCAGGGGCTGTGTGTCTGCCACTGGAAGGATGGTGTAAATACGGTCCCCAAAGGGCTACTGTGAGAGGTTCTGGCAGGTGGAGAAAGGAATAGTTAGGGGCTCTCTCAGAGTGGGGTTGTTTTTCCTAATTATGGTGTGAGAACTGGAAATAGAATTCTGGGTACAGGAACATGTTCTACACACAAAGTACATGTCTGCCCAAGATTGGCTATAGCTAAATTTTCCCAGCTTCTCTTGAAACTTAATAACGTACTTTTTATTTTATATTGGCTGGAGCAATGCCAAGCACTGAGGGATGTTCCAATATACATGATATCCTCATTCAACTAAAAATGTTCTTTATAATTTAACCAATCATACTCCAAAAATGTTCTTTACAATTTAACTGCGCAAAATCTCAGCATTTGCTCTGACCTTTGACCCCACAAGTCTCACTTCTAGGATTTTATCCTAAGGAAACAATTGAGATTCAAACAATGATATAACTCCAAGGATGTTCCTGGGAGCACTGTTTATCACAGTCAAAAGGAGAAGAGCCAGATAAATTATGGCACTTCCATATAATAAAATATAGGGGAGTCCATTTACTAAAAATGATACTGAAGATGACTATCTGTTATGTATAAAAGAGCACATTAGTACAAAAAAGTCTGATATAAAACTGAAGATACTGTATAAATAAAATACCCTCACATATAAGGAGACAAAAAGACAGGAGTAATTAAGACAATAAATACGAACAGCAGTTAGCTTAGCATGATGTATTATAGGAAATTTAAATGTTTTCTTCCCATTTTAATTTTTTTGTACTGTCTTAACATGATAAGCATGCATAACTTGCAATATAAGAAAATAAGCACAATTAAAAGAGATGAAGGCAAAATGTGGACAGAGAGAAAGAACACGACTCCATGTAAATTCTCCAGTGTTGGATGGCCCAGATATTTAATCAGATCTTTTTGAAATCATAAACCTAACTTTTATGTTTTTTTGAAACTCTGGTATATCCCCCTTGACAAACCTAGTAAGATGTTGACAATTCAATAAATCTATTTAGTTAATAATAGTGATAAAACAGCTGCACCAAACTAAGGGGGAAAATTGGACTTAGGTTTACATACCACTGACATTTTTTTTTTTTTGCTGCTGGCATCTTCATGCAAAATATTATTTTTAACATCTTGCATTAGTGTGTACATTTGTTAATAACTGATAAAGCAATACCGATACATTATTAATCACATCACCAGTCTACATTAGACTTCACTCTCTGTGTTGTAGTTCTGGGTTTTGCCAAATGCCTAATGTCATATACCCACCATGACAGTATCATCTAGAATACTTTCGCAGGCTATCTATGCTTAATTGAGATCGCAAATTCCCTTCTAAAAACACATGTTGACTTCACATAATAAAATGGACACAAACATAACAACCCTCAGTACAGTCCAAGGTACAAAGAAAGCTACATAGTCTCAGCAAAATTAAACAATCTTTTCTCTTTTTTTTTTTTGGTGCCAGTTCGAAGGTTGGCTGTGAAAAAAGATAAAACTTGGGGATCAGCTAGTCCTTTTCTCTGAAACATGAGGAGGAGGTGGGGGAGGAAGGCCCACTTAAATTTCCTCTTTCCCCAGCCCTCAATTCAGAATTACTCTTCAATTACAAGACAGAATGTCAAGATATAATAAACTGAACTGAAAAAGGGAAAAGAAAACACGCTCTTTTTATTTTTTCTACAAATGAGGTTCAGAGCTTTTGCCCATTAAAGCACACCAAATATGTTTCTCTCAAAAATTCCAGCCAGAAGGCAAGATGCCAAACACACTTAACAGATAAATCACTGTTCCAAGGTCTCTGTTACTCTCCCCCCTTGCTTTTTTCTTCTTTCTTTCTTTTGCTACACACACACACACACACACACACACACACACACTTTAAAGCAAACTGGACACCCCTCCCCCTCTTCTCAATCTATTCCCAGAAAAATAAACCAAAGGAAACAATTACTTTGTTGAATAATGCATTGTTTAGGGGAAAAGTCACATTAAAATAAGTTCTACCTTCTTCATCAGAGATTAGCATTTCGTATCTTGGGATCAAGCCATTGTCCTGCACACTATGTATAACCTACTGTCGCTAATTTATCACTCAGGTCACTGTAAACTAGGAGGGAGTTTGTAAACAAAAATGAATCACAGGTTTAATTTTTTGTATCCTTTTCAAACTGGAAGACCTAACAGTTTCCTGTTCCAACACACAAAATAATATCGCTTCTATCAACCTCCTCAGCACTCTTGCCAGCAGTTTCCATTTAATTAAACTGACAGCAAAACAGGGCCTTTCACTAATGGGATCCAGACCATTTTTCCTTCAATGTAAATTCTCAGGCATGAAATTACATCTGAAACAGACACAATAATCCTCCTATATCTTCAACATACATTTCATCTACGATAACAATTCCTTTGTCTATATTACAGTGTGTTTTAAATTTCAGTCAACCTTGTTTTAACTGGAATTCTCAAGCATTGTGCAATTGGAGTTCACCTTAGCATTCCTACAATGCCCTGGCTATATCTAGCCATAGATGATGGCTAAAGGTCAGATGCCAAAGGCTAAAGTCCACAGCAGGGAGGAACACTTATAAAATGAATGAGTTATGTTTCTGGTTGCACCCTTGTTCTTAAAGTCAATTTACTTAAGTAAGAGCTTTTTCATCAATTGCTGACTGTAAGCAAATGAAAGCTATCGGCATTTATAAGTATTGTCTGAGCCTCATGTTACAAGTCAGGGTTTCAAGTATTTCAATGTAACGAATCAAGGCAGAATATATAGATTAAGTGCAGCTTAGAGAGGTGATCATATTAACACAATTAGTGGATGGGCTAACTTTTTTCCTGCTTCGATGTTAGTCACTTTTCTGATAATGGCAAGCCATAATATACGCTTAAAACTTGACTCCAGTTCTTTAAGTGTAATTACAAAAAAAAAAAAAGTCTCCTTATTGGATGCATCCATTGAAGAAAGGGAGTCTTGTCAGATAATTTAGCATGGAAATCAAAACTTTAGGACAAAAAAAATCCAAAGAATCATAAGACTTTTTCTAAACAAAATTAAAACATCTAGTAAATTGATGGGGAAAATGTTGGGTTTTTTCCCAATTGTGAGACAATAAAATAAAACATGATGATTCTCATGTGAAAATTGGTTGGGTCAAATGTCATTAAAAAGCTGAATTTATTTCACACTCAGGGCAAGTGTAGAGATCAGCAATGCGAGGTATATGAAAATATAAATAATTTGAAAAGTGACTAAGGGTAAATTCAGTCCTCTTCAACATCATGATGAAATGGCAGGTCCCATGGTATGGTTTGTCCAGCTATCAAGAAAAGACCAATTTCAATAAAGGAAGAAAGTTTTGCTGTAGATTATTGCCCTGACACCCCCCCCCCCCACAACACACACACACACACACACACACACACACACACACACACACACACACCAGAAAAAGAAATAATGGTTTGCAGGCAGACAATATTTTAGGTTCAGTTCTAGCTCCATATTCAAAAGGTTCCTGTCCTATTTGACCATCCATAAAACTGGCAACTCTTGATCTTTGGTGAATCAAAAAAGAACCCTAAGAGCTTAATAAAACAAAGAAACGGCTAGAAAATAAGCATTTTAGGACTTGCTAAAAATCATATCTTCCAATATAAAAAAGAATGCCATTGTTCTTTTGGAAAATACCAAGCAAAGCACTTTATTTTGGGGGAGGAGGGGTTGCAGAGCAGTGAAGAAACTGTTTTCAGAATATCCTGACAGTCTCTTTGAAAATGAAACATTTCATTTATACAGCAGAAGACAGTTGTGGCAAGATTAGAAATCATTTCAAATCTCCCAGGCAATCAAAATACAGTCTTTTCATGCGGATGGAAGGTCTCTTGTTTTACAGAAAATGCTAAATAAACAATTCTATGGACAGAAATGTGAAAGCAATTTATTATTGTTCTATTCACTTTGGTTAAAATTTTAGAAACCACATGAAGCCTATAAATAGAAGCTTTTCTTTGTCTTTGGGATGTTGAAAGCAGTTTCTCTTAGGTCCAAGGCGAAGAGGCAGGAAATTATTGCTTTTTCTCCACCGAGGAGTAACACACCAATACAGACAATGCCTAAAAAAATGGATTCTTTAAAAACACTGTATAAGGGGAGAACTGCAAACCTGTCCACATTTTCTGAAAAATCAAGGGCATTGTGTTATAAATGAACTATATTGTGGGGTTTTCTTTTTTATTTTAGCCATGGGCAGCTTAATTACTTATGACAATACTTTATATTGGATGACCAAAAGGAGTATAGAATTGTACCAGTAATAGTCCATAGAAACAGGATACCTTGGAAGGGTTCACTAGACTTTGGAAAAGAAATACAAATTCTGTAGTGATTGTTGTAGAGTTGGGAGAACCTAAGTAACAGTTGGCCAAATTCGGATCCATAAACACTTAGTTAAATTTGGAAATAGTGTGCTTAACCAGAGAGAAGACATTATGCAAAATGATTATTTCTGGGTCAGTGTTTTTTAAACTGAGTTTTGCAGCTCATCAGTAGGATTACAAAACTTATTAGGTGAGCTGCAACCAATATTTTTAAAAAGTGAAATAGAATATGAAAGAAAATCCTAGAGTGCATCATTCATAGTAGGAGAAGTCCTGTTAGGTAAAACAACCGGTTCAAATAAATAAATTTATATATTTACTAGTATATATGTACATTTACACACTTATATACATGTATAATATAAATATTTGTGTGTGTATACTAGCTCACCATGTTAAATTTTCTGTGATTATTATTACTGAACATTAGATTAGATGTATTTGCGTACCTACAAATTCTTTCCTAGGTAATTTTCATGAAGTGGGCCATCCCTAACATGGCCATGCAATAAGCAAATTGATATGTTCAAGAATCTTTTTGAAAAGCTAAAGTCTATATGCATAATCCAAGGACACAGACAATAGTGTGGTGAAGACCTGGGGGCGGGGGTGTGAGGTAGAGCAGGCCAATGGAGAAAAAAAGGGGACGTATGTAATACGTTCAACAACAAAGATAAATTTTATTTTAAAGCTCAAGTCTAATAGAGCCTGAGCATAATAGGCCCTTATGTATTTACTAAACTAATGAGTGAATAAATATAAGAATATATAAACAGGTGGTTATCTACATGAATACAAGCATATCTAAACCAAAAGATTACATGGATTACTTTATGGGCCGGGGTAGCTCCCCTTTAATACATGGAGCTATACTTTAATACACCTTGTCAAATGAAATACCAGCATCATTCTTCTGTTGTAAATGGCACAGATAGTAAGAGAGACATTAACACAGGCTACAAAGGAATCTGTGAAGGCCTTGTCTACATTCTACCGAAACATCGGCTTGGAAGGGGAAAAACTGAGTTCAATGTTCAGGTAGTTTGTCTGCACAATATAAACCATCTAGCTGAAAGAGGAACATTTATCTATCAACCAGCTCTGTTTATCATTGTACAAGAAAACACATGGATGAAAGAAAAGGCCCTTTTTTGCATTACGATACGTGACGCAGTATATATGAACCATCATCTACCTAGGTCCACTGTGTGATCTCACACCACTTATAGACCCTTTATTTATGCACAAAGAATTGTGGTTGTGGCAGAAGGGAAAGCAAGGTAGACACACGATTCACTAATGGCCAATGGATCCATCAAAACTTTGCTAACTCTGAACTAGCAGCTCTGGATGATACAAACAGCCACCAGTAAGACAACTTCTTTTTGTAAGACACTTGGAATCAAGTCAGGAAGATATACCTTAAAAAGAAATTTAAGTAGGAATCTGATCACATCTAAGCAATAGTCATGGTTGTGTTTATTTGATGGTGGCTTGTTTTAATCAACTACTTGAATCAAGACAAGATATTTCTCAAACATGCAGATGACACTGCTGGAAGATATGATGCAAATGTTTAAGAGTCAAGATGAAAGACCTCTTAAAAGGCTGAAAATTGGCTGGAAGCAAATAATGCTAAATGTAACAAGGGAAAATTCAGTCTTAAACTTAGTTAAAAACTGTTGTATAAGAACAGGAGGGTGATGGCCCATCTTACCAACATTTCATATAAAAAAGATCCATTTTCCTTAGTGAATGAAAATTTCTAAATGAGTCAAAATAAAGTGCTTCATAATACTGCAGACAGTATTTTCAAATGGACATTTATTCACTAATTGAAGCACACCAACAGAAGAGGAGTATAAAGAATACTCCTGGCTGTGGTGGCTCAGTAGCTGAGCGTCAACCTATGAACCAGGAGGTCATGGTTCGATTCCCGGTCAGGGTACATGCCAGGGTTACAAACTCGATTCCCAGTGTCAGCCAGTCAATTATTTTCTCTCATCATTGATGTTTCTATCTCTCTCTTCCTCTCCCTTCCTCTCTGAAATCAATAAAAAAATGTAAAGAAAAACATTAAAAAAGAATACTTTAGGTTGATAGCACCAGGGATGTTTAACCTAGAAATAAAATGATGTCAGAATGACCAAGATTTCAGGAACTCTTGAAAGCAACGTGAAAACTACCTTTAAAGTATCTGGAAAGATTTTTATGCGGGAGAAGAGTTTATATCCTTCTCTTGTGGGGTTTCTTAAGGATCCTGGTCCCAACGGGTCAATGTAACAGAGCCATAGCATTGGGTCCAATATAAAAAACAAAGAACTTCCTAAAATTCAGAGACTGTCAACAACAAGAACACATCCATGGCTAAGAAAAAAAAAATCCATGACTATGTTAGGTAAGTAAACTCAGTATCACTGGAAGAAAATGAAAGGATTACAGTCATGGTTGCGTTTCCTTACGATTCTAAAAATCTTGGACCAGGGAAGGATTCACAGTTGGGAACCCAGGGAGCAGTATGGCTTCTCGGGAAAGAAGGGCCAGAACTGGACTTCTAACAATAATTTCTCAAATGCATTCCTTGCCCCCACCTCCTCCATTTTTTAATTTTCTGAACTCTATATGGACCTAAAAATTATGTCTATATTTGGAATGAAATTATTTCTTGTTCTCCAAAAGCTGTTGAAAATCAATGATGCATCTTTACAACCACTGGCATCTTAGGATCAAGAAAACATAGTAAATTGGAATGAAACTGTTAACAGTGGTAGCCTCTGGGTAGTGGGACTAGGAGTGATTTTTAGTTTTTCTTTTTGCATGTCTTTACTTCCTTGTAATAAAAAAAGATATTACATTGGTAATGGGGAAACACATTTTAGAAGGATGATTTAGAATTAGATTAGATTTTTATCTAGAAAAGTCCCACTGGTGAAAAATGAAAGTGGTGTTTAAATTATGACATTTCAATGTTTCCCGGAGAATATACATAGTTTTCAGTGAGCCAAAGCATTTACTTTCGTAGACCGTGAAGAACAACCCATGGCCTCAAATCTAATTTCAACATCAATGACTGAAAAGTTGCCTTTATGTTACACTCCTCAAATATACCCACATGTTAACATTTTAGTGGGCAATGCTCTACTGACATTCTTTTATTTACTAAAGTAGTTAATCTAAGTTGTAAAACTAGAGCCCTCAGGGACTCAAAAAAAAAAAGCCATTTTTGTTTTAAATAAGGAAAAAAATGCAACCCGTTAACATTTTTTTATTTGTCTGCACTGGCCTATGTGCACAAAAGCGGTTCACTTCAGGCAGGCATGTATTTTGACTATCCTGTAGCAATAATTACTAAATACTAACTCATTTACCAGACAAAACAATTGTACTGTCCTTACTTAATTTTCAGTGGAGGGTGAAGATTTATTATTAGATCCCACTCTCTGGGTTCAGAAACTAACTGGATTTCAAAAATAATTGTCCGTTTCTCTTCTTTAATATAATGTTAAAACCAGTATACATTTAAAATCCTCCTGCCTACATCTCACGTGGTGAATATTCGCTACGATCTTTAAAGAAGGATGTTCAAAGGAGGTTTAAGTTTGAAATGTATAACTGAATATACAATGTTCTTTCAATAAAGGCTGGGCAAGGGTCATAAAACTATAAAAAAATACTCTGCCCCTTTGGACTATAACAGCTAATCATTAGCCATCCATTCGTAATGTTTACCTTTGAGTGTGTTATTTTCACGTTTTTCTTCATGGGGACTAACCATTAGTATCCCCCTAAGACTAACAAAAGTACATCCAATGCCTGCTGGCAAATGATTTCTGGCCCTACAGCATTTGCTGGTAGAAAAAGTTAAAGTATATCTAGGCTTATATTTCTATTATTGTTGGGTATTAGCAGCAGCATACATTTTTCTTCCCAAGAACTTTACTACTCTAACGGGCTTCACATATGATGGTAAAGAAGGCACTCCAAATTCACACAGATGACTTACATGTTTGTGAATCAAATTTAGTAAAATACAAAAGTTTAAACAGTGTAACTATCTCAGAATTTTTTTTTTTTTTACCAAATGTACATACTTGAAATTAATTCTCCATTCAACCCCTCCTCACTCACCTCCCCCAAAACAAGACTACCCAAAAGCACTATTAACTCCCAAATTAGTATTCTTCTGCATTTTAAAAGGGGAACTTGTTTGCATTTAAACGTGGCTATGTAAACAAGGTGTTTGACTGGGGGAGATTTTTCTTCTCAGAGTATTCAAGAGCTGGAGTGAAGCTATTTAAAGAATGGAGTATTCAATTCCTTAGGCCAGATGCTAGTATAAATATGAAACTATGTTCACACTGCAGATGAAACTATTTTTAGTCGGTGCATTTTGAAGAGCACTATTCAGTTAAGCATTGTAGGGTGGGCTTTCAGTAAGCTACGAACAGAATCTTGAAGGATTTTTGCCCCTGTGTTATTGCACTGGACTGCAGGGAGCTAGTACACACCACTATGGCCTTACCAGGTGAAATACCAAAAGCTTTTCATGCAGGTTAGTGAATAGCCACTTCCAAAGCC
The DNA here is from genome assembly GCF_964212035.1 of Myotis nattereri. NCBI lineage: Eukaryota > Metazoa > Chordata > Mammalia > Chiroptera > Vespertilionidae > Myotis > Myotis nattereri. Next base: position 25,884,389 of record NC_138088.1, read on the forward strand.
CCTCTCTGCAGTGCTCCCTGCCTCCTCCCCCACATCCCTCGATCCTCCCTTGGGAGATTCAAGATCCCCCAGTACCTGGGGTTAACTCCTGGCCACACCAGGAGTCCCTGGTTGCTGCTCCAGCCCTAAGGTGTATGTCTATTCTGAATAGTGCCTGCTGGTGCCTTATAGTTGTTACTGTGCTGATTGTCACCCTTGACTCTATCCGATTATCCAGTGAGTTGCACTTTGCATTTGATTCCGGAGTTCAAAATCAAGAAAGGTGCAAATCTAAAAGGGAATTTGAGAACCACAAAAGTATGTGAAAAACAAAATCATTCTGGGGCAGATCCCGGCCATGTTTTTCACACCCGGCACATCGGTCCCTTCCCGAGAACTCCGCTTACTGAGCGTTGCTAATGACATCCATGTAGGTGTGCGTACTGCATAGGTCCTTCCTTTCCCAGTGCCTTACACCTACTAGATACAATCGTAGTAAACGCACACGGAAGAAGCTCAAGAAACACATTGTCAAGAATGATCAAAGTCTCCCGCAACCAAGACATAGGCACAGAAATCAAGAGTGCAGCTAAGAGGCAGCAAGCAATTTTCAACATCCAACACTTGGCGTGCATCGTTTTCCGTGGAACTTCCTGTGAGATTGGTGGACTTTACAAAGAATCGTCTTGCTCCTCAATAAAAAGATTCACTGGTCCTGCTGGGCAGTGACGCAGGCCTATAGAGCAGCTGTTAGGCTGGATCCTTCAACTAAGACACTGCTGTGATGTCACCAGGCTGTGATCCTGGACTCGGTCTAGCTCGCACGGTCCCTCTGTGGCTGTGAGCAAAGCCAAGAGACAGGTGTGGGTAGGTACCCCTTTCAATGTCTCTGCCATTAGCAGACCAACAAGCATTGTGGTAGAGAAACAAAGTCTAGGCCTAGAATGACGGATGCTTGACTTCTTAGAATCTGAACCAGGAGATAAACAGCCAAACTGGAGACAAAGAGCTGCAAGGCCCAGGACCTTTTCCTTGCTGTCTTTTTCTATTTATACACAACTCATTCAAAGGAAAGGGACCAGAAATGAAAGCACTAAGAGAGGGACCGCAGGAAATATGTTACTGCTTTTTAAGTATGTATTCTGCTTGTTAAAAGATTCATGCATCATTTAAACCAAGAGCCTAACCTCCCCTGGACAGTCCGTTTACTCCCATTGGCCCACATGGAAAAGAATTGCACATTTTTTGATAAAACACTAGTTGCTGTCTCCCTCCCACCCCACCAATAAAAAAAAAAAAATCTAACTGTGGTGCTGAGAACACAGCTCTAAATAGTTCTCAAGGTTCTACTAACATTAGAAACCACTCTAGCTTCTCTTGTGGTTTACTATGATATCACCGAATCCCTGCTATGTACTTATAACCTTGTAAGTCCTAATTACCAATCATTTACTCTAAGACCATAAATGCTTTTTGGCGACGTAAATGGACAACGACTACTATTGGTAGATGGATTAAGAAACTGCTTGGACAGTAAAATTTATTTTACTCCAAACTTCGGAGTTCATTTGTCAAATATTTTATGCTGCTATTCTCTTAATGACTCATTTACCTTTAGTCATATTTGTATTCAGAGCCGTGGTGTTTCTAGGCAATGGCGCAAGACTCTGCTGAGTTGTTCTTTTCTTTCACAGCACGAAAGAGCTCAGCACAGTCAAACTGAGGATGGTCTTCAGGACACTGATGGTATCAGATTGCCGGCAAACGCAGGCAGACATATTTCTCAAGCCACAAGTCATGTTCTCAGTATCATGGTGCCCGTAGAGTCCTTAACAAGCTTCCTAACTTAAATGATTAGGAGAGTGGTATGGACGCTGAGCCTGTTTCTAGTGCTGCTTCAACTTTTATCAATTATGCAACACAGCACAGATGCGAGCCTTCACCTTTGTTTTGTGTGTGCTGCTGAAATATACTCCCTTTTAAAGCATATGTGTTTCCTTTTTTACTAGTTTGAACCCAACGCTTTGTGAGGCAAGGGAGTTGTTCTTATCCAGACAATCCGAAGGATTCAATCTCAGCAAATCAACTTGGCGAGGCAAATTTCTAAAGAAGCCAGTTTTACCCAGGACTCAATTTTGCAAGGTTACACAATTACTCTTTGGGGCCATTTGGTAGCATTAACAATTACCCTTTTCCTTACCCGATACAGATCCATGTTCATTCAAAAACTGCCCAGAGTTGAGATTCTTAAGTCCACATCCCCATTCATAAGTGTCCAGGCATCTCAAAGGTAAGAGTCATATCTTCATTATACTGTCCCTACAGCATCTATTGGCGCTCAATTAACACTGTAACAGACACACACAAAGGGCAGGTGCCCGGTGGCTATTTTCAGACTTCACATCTGTGCGGCAGTTACACTTCTAAGCCTATAGATTAATTCAGTGCAACTGGTTCCAACCCTTCCTAGCCTGCTGTTGACATGAGGCTTGCCACAACCCAAGCAAGACTCATTGCTATCAATAACCCAGGCTGGGCCATTGCCCAAGAGAAAAGCCTCAAAGGAAATGACTTAAGTGTGGGTACACTAGTGGTACCCAAGTCAATTTTAGGTGGTACATGGATAAACATATTTTTATTTTATTTTAAGAATTATGTCTTTAACTTCACTGTTATTTATAGCAAGTGATATGTTTTTCATTTACAGTCATGATATAAAATTTCCTATTACACAAAATTGTTTAAGTGAAAAAGCAGTTAATTTTTAAAAAATTAAGTAAATAATAAAATAGGGAGGTATTGATATGACAAAAATTGTAATGTTGGTTTGTAAATGACGAAAGCCTAGGATATTCTAATTTAAGGTCTAAAACTTTAATAATGCAACCATTTTTCAAATGCTGTATTGTGCCAGACACTGTCTTAAGCACCTTGAATTCAATATGTTATTAAATCCTACAACATTTCCCTGTGAGGTAGGAATTACTTAGATTTTTAAAAATTGGGGATCCAGGGTTCAAGTCCAGGTCTGCCAAATTTCTACCATTATATTAAGGCTGCCTCCAGATATAAGATTTAAAGCCCAATCATCCATCCAACATACTATTGAGCACCTACCACATGCCAGACAGTATCTTAGATTAAAGATTGGGATGGACCCTCCCTCCTTCCTTGTAAGTACTTTAGTCTAGAAAATGGCAGAGGGGGCCTTGATCAGAATAAAAATGAAAAGGCTTCTTATCTTGGGCTTCAACTCATGCTCCCAGGAAACAGAGGGAATTTAGGTCCATAAACAATATGCAGAGCGCCCGAAGTAAAAACAAAAGTCATTATCTTATAAATATTTAGAATATGGAGCATGAGATTGATTCACATAATAAACAAACTGCTGTTAGGAGCGGCTATTGGGTCTATCTGACAAAAAGGCTTTCAAAAGAATCCGTAGGCAGGACACATATCCTGAAAACGTGATATATAAAAATTAAGCCACGTGAAATGTATTTACATTATATTATCTACTTCACCAAAAGGAGTTTTCAGAGGGCTTCCCCCTATTGCCTAACTCTTTCAAGCACTCTAATCAGAAAGTAACTTATAAACCATATCAGGAATCCACAGCGTATCCAGATTATCCAGACAGCAGAAAATAAGAATTACCAATTGTCCAGCCCTGATATCAAAATTTCTAATTTGAAAATATAAAAGAAAAATACATGAGATTAGAGAGACATACTATTCCTTCCCACATAAGCTGGAAAACCATAAATCCCTGTGTGGGAGAGTAGGATCGCACCAACCTTGTGGGTGGGCACACAGCATCCTCAGGTTTCTTCAGAGCACGGCGATTCTGTACTCTTTCAAGGGAATTAGCCAGCAGCCTTTAACCAAGAATTCAATCAGGAGGATGTCCATGAGCGTCCTCCAATGTCCTTCCAACTTTGTGGATGTCAACACATTCTGGGTAGGGAGTCCGCAGTGTCCTTTAGACTGTTCAAGTCATCTACGCCATCCCCCAACCCCCAAGGTGAGCACCAGCAGAACAGGTGAATCCAATGTCTTCCCACCCCACCTTCGTCACATGTGCACGGACAACAGCGAACATTCAGACAATATGCTTGGCAAAAATACCCAAGGGGTGGCTTTTTCAGGAGAAGGGTAACTGATAATCAGGCATAAAAAGTATTTCGTAACCGTTTTATCATCATAGACCCCTTTCAGAATCAGATGAATGCTATGAATGTTTTCCCAAGAAAATGTGTATTTAAATACAGAATTCTACAAGAAGATTTAGGGGCATTAGGCATCCCATAAGAACTTACCATCAGTTCTTAGTTAAGAACCCATGACTCAGATGATTGCCCAACAGAGCATTCAGGCCCTTGACCTATAGCCCAAGTTACAGTTTTTATCTTTTTTTTTGGGGGGGGGGAAGGGGTAAGGAAGGGTGTAGGGTTGGGGGTGAAAGTTGATAATTATCAGTACACCTCCTGCCAAATCTTGAACCTGCCATCTACAGTAGAGATTCTACACCATCCTTATCTTCACTCCCAGAACAGTTTCAACAAAAGTTTTTATTTAGCCAGAAAGCTCTGCCCAGGGCAAAGTCTCTGATTTTGTGAAATCCACCACTAACATTGTCTTCAGCAGAAATCTCTTTGTATGAATTGATTTTATTAACCACACAAGCCCCATTTGTAACCATGAATAACGTAACTAGGCAGAAAGTTGACATTTTCATGGATAAGTTTTATCATTTGCAATCTAAAATTGCTAATTTTTTTCTTAGCTTATAGGTAATAGAAGCTAAGAATATGATATGAAAACACTGGCTTTGTTGAATTAAGTACACTCAATGAGAGGACAAAGATGTAACATTTCTAGTTTCAGCTGATATCCTTTTATCACCAGAACATGCATTGATAGGCATGAAAAATCTTCATAGTTATGAAACTTTATAAATCCAAGTAAATCAAGAAAGAACCTTAAGCTTAATTATTTTCCCTTCAACATCTCAGAACACTTTCTGGGTTGAATGTGGTAAAGCTTTGGCAAAATATTGGGAGTTTTAATGAGGAGTATATAATATACATATTTCTTCTGCTTACCAGACAACCTTGATATGAAGGAGACAATGAAAGTTCAGCACTTAACATCAAGCACAGGATTTCCATCTGGAAAGCCAAGTTTGAACTAAGTACAAGTTCCTAGTGGGGTGAATAGACCCTTCAGAAAGATCTAAGCCAGAGAGACCACAAGATTCTTTATTTTCTCAAGGTAGAGTAATATGGTAGGACAGAGAGCTCATTTGGGATGGTAATCTCCTCATTTATTCAATAATCATAGACATGAGACTACTACCAAAGAAACAGGGGTCATAATCCCTGCTCTTGAAGCATTTCCAAGTTGGTTCACATGTAACACATGCACTTAAGGACCTTCTTCTATGCACCTTGTGCACTTTGCTTATATCTTCATCCATGTAGTGGCTAAACTCTATCTTATAACTTGTGTCTGACTGCCCTGCCACATTATGTGTTCCTGAGGGCAATACTGTGTCTTTTTCATCTCCATCTTCCTTCCATAGCAAGTATAGGGCTAGCCTTCCAGCACTCAGTACATACAACAGTGATTCTACTTCAAAATAAAAGGGTTGGCGAAACATTGCAGCTATCCAAATCTCTCTAGATCAGCCTATCCAGTATAAATATAATGTGAACCACATCTATAATTTACATTTTTCTGGTAGCCACATATGTAAATGAAAAGGTAAATTTAATTGCAATCAAATATTTTGTTTAACACAACATATCCAAAATATCCTATTATTTCAACATGGGACCAAAATAAAATCATTAATGAGATATATATTCTTTTTATGCTAAATTTTAAAAATCCAATGTATATTTTATACTTGTAGTGTATCCAATTTGCATGCTAAATATTCAACAGTTAATGTGATATATAGACCTACCAAAACAATAAAGTTATGCTTAACAAAAAATATTTTATACCGCTACAGTTTTTAATTTTAAACTGAAAGTATTTAAAATTAAAAACTCAGTTTCTCTATTGAAGCAGCCCCATTTCAAGTGCTCAATACCTATAAGTGGTTAGTGGCTACCATACAGGACAGCACAGTTCTAGGTTACTTAACAGTAGCAAAAAAAAAAAAAAAAAATCAAGTTGCAAAATAATATACATAGTAAGGTCCTATTTTTTAAGCAAAACAATTTACACACACAGATAACTGGAGGAATAGCCACCAAATGTTACCATTGTGTTAATTCTGGGAAAAGAAAGTGGAATTAGAAAGGAGGTAATGAAGGTTTAAATTCTGAATGGTTTAAATTTTTATGTGTATTGAATAAAAAGTAAAATCAAGGGGAAAAAAACAGGTTGAAGATCTGTCTTTTCTTTAAATAGCGGCAAAGTTACACTCTGAGAGTGGCAGGGACACTTTAGATTCCTTTGGGTAAAGGCCACCAGAAATGTGAAGGAACTAGAAGTCTGCTGTATAAGGGGCTGAGGCTGTTGATGTCTGACCTAGAGAATGGAAAATGGGGGCGGGGGGGGGGGGCGGGAGGCAGAGGCAGCTCTTTCCAAATATTTGAAACGCTCTCAAGAAGAAGAAAAATGTGATTTGCTCTCTGTTGTTACGAGAAAAGAACTAGTAACAATGTATATACCATTTAGTATAATTTATACTATAAGCCATACATTTCCAGTTTAATTCATCGAAGGTTGTAATTTCTAACACAGAGACGGGTCAAAGATGAAATGGAACTGCCTTGCAAAGTAATGAGCCCCCAATCACTGAAACTATAACCAAGTCAAATAGTCAAGATTTCTGCAGAGGACATTTAAGTTAGTACTACGTGCAGGAAAGATGTTATAACTAGAATTTTGTAACGAGATTTATCGACCCAGAGACTTTATTATTCTATGGCATTTATCATTATCTTAAGGACATGTTCAACCGACATCCAATTTTCCTCGCCCTCTAAGAGTGCTTTAGGATTATATATCCTCCTTGATCCTGGAATTAATCACCTTGTTGACTAATGAAGTATGAGTAGAAGCGATGCATGTTACTTCATGTCACTGTCAAGTGCAAGCATTTAGGATTTAACTCTCCACCTCTTTTCCCCCCTTCCTTTGATCACAGAAGCACTCATTGATATGGAGGTCCAATGTGAAGTCTCCCAGCGGGAAAGTTTGTTCTATAGAATCCCACACACCACAATGTACTGTGCATAAACAAGAAATAAATCTTTCTTGTGTTAAGCCATGGTGATATTGGCGATGTTTCTTACTGCAACATAATGCAGGCTATCCTGATGTACATTGGGAATTCTTGCTGGTGACCTCCAAGAGAAAATGGCACACAAAACCATGACCGAAGCAGTGGTTTGGTTTCTTCTGGGCTAAGTAAGCACCTCGAGACAAACGGGATTTCCAGTTTGGACCATTCCCCAAACACACAAGCATCACACACCTACCTATACACATCCAATAAACTGCAAGAACAGCCAGTTCACAGCCACAGGAAAGTCGGATGAGGCCAGTAATTCACATATCTCACTTGTGATATCCCAGAGTACATTTGAATTCCTGACACCAAGTTGTCTAACCAACTAGAATCACCTGTTAATTATGATTGAGCAGGGATCAAAGGAAGTACAAGCAGATGGTTTGCAGGACAATACACACAGGTAAATTCTAGCTCAGAGAATTAGATTTTAAAACATGACATTAAAAGCTCTTCACAATAAATAACTCTGAGGTTTCTCAGACCCTAGAAAACGAGGATCACGGCTTATTTAACCCTGAGTTAATTTCAGTGCCTTGTAATGGACACTCAAATGTGTGTAAATAAACCTGAAGTCACATACTATTGTTATTTATATCTTGGTATCCTTTTAGATTGAAATTGTCCACTTTACTTTTTTTTGGGGGGGGGGAAGCATTTTGTCATGTTCACTTTTCTAAAGGAAAGAGGCAAGAAGACGACTGTTCTTTTATTTTTATTTATTGATTAATTTTAGGGAGAAAGAGGAAGGGTGTGGGGGAGAGAGAGGTAGAGAGAGAGAGATTTGTTGTTCCACTAATTTATGTATTCATTGGTTGATTCTTGTATGTGCTCTGACTGGAGTTCGAACCCACAACCTTGGTGTATCAGGATGGTGCTCTAACCAACTGAGCTACAGGGCCAGGGCAGGAACTAATGTTCCTGATGAAATGCTGCTGGGCGCTTGGCGCTCTCCCACTCAGGATCTAATCTCATCTTCCCCAGTCCCGTGAAACAGGTATTGTTAACTCTGTTTCACAAATAAGCCATCAAAGAAGACTTACAATTTTTAAAGTCATACAGCTTATGGAGCAAGGATTGGAATCCAGGTCTGTCTTAATGTAAAGTCCATGCTACAAAGGTTTAATATAGGTCCAAAAGAAGCCACCCTAAAATGGCAGCTTTTACATTTGCTCCTTCTTCTAAATCTTTAGTTGATAACATTAATATGAAATAATGGTAACTAAATAAGCATTCTCAGTTAAAAAAAACACACACACAAAACCCACACCGAAGCTGCACATGTATAAAGCCTATATTTACACACAGCCATCACGTGATGGGTAATTAGCCAGGTAACTATAGGTTTTTCTCTGCTAGAAAAGTATATGTTTCATCATGCTTTGAAATCTGCCTTATTATCAGCATGGCTATGAAAACAATGATTTATTTCTTATTGAGTGAAGAGGCCAGGCATGAAGCATTGTTTCTGTAGAGCCTAATAGAATACTTTCTTTGTGAACCAAAGAAGTAGAATGGGTGGCTGGAAGGTGGAGAATACCCTCCACCATGATCAGCAAGTAGTCATTTTATGGGAGGTGAGGACTAACACAGTGCAAATGCCTAGACTAACAAGTATTAGATGTCCTGCTAAAACCATCTCCTTAATAACCTGTCACCTAGAGAGAGAGAGAGAGATTACAAACAATCTGATAAAGAAAAAGATAAAGCAGAGCAAGTCCAGTTGGGATTGGTTTACTGCCCTGAACATTTTTGTCCCTGCTATAATCCTGAAATATAAAAAAGTCTCCCCTGAGGAAGAGAGGCATTAAAAAGTGCCAATTTTAATATGAAAAATGTCCACACACAGCAAGCCCCTCACCAACAGCAACAATCCTCAGGCTATCGGGCTAACCTCAAGCATGTTCCAAATCTCTCTCCATGCGTTTCCCAGAATAACTCTATAGATGGCTCACGATGAACTAAGCCAAGCATAGTCAGAAACTAAATACTGCGAGCATGTTGATTCTCCTACCAGCTACCAAAGAGACAGACCCTCCATTAGAAAGGGGTCCGAGGACGCACTGGCAAAGAAACAAGTCAACCATTAAGGACATAGGAGTCCCCAATAGACTCAGAACAGAGAGCTCCGGAGATTTCTGTTGAGGCTGATCATAAAAGTCTCATGTTTGCTTAACCTATTAGGTATAGCTTTGAAGTTGAGTGCCTACACAATAGAGTTAAGACTGTTACTGGGAAGATAAGACAAACACATAAAAAAAAAAAGATACCGCGTTATATTGCTTCTTATAGAGGAAGGTGTCAATAAGGTGGTAGAGACACAGTGTGATAAGAGCTCCACACACAGGGAAAATCCTATGAGCTAAATGGCTAACAAGGGGTTCAGGGGCTTCAACTGAGTTTTAAATAAAAGAGAGAAATTCTACAGGTAAGAATCCTGGAGAAGATATTCCAGGAATGACTCACGGTATGAGCCACTCAAAACATCGAGAGTCTAGGGGGCAGGTATGTGGTTAAAGAGAAAGAAGACAAAGCAGTTAGACTAGTTAGGCTAAAGCAGAAGGTGTACATAGGGGGCAGGAGATGAGGTAGAGAGATAGGCTGTCTTAACATTCTGTGTGCACTTTGAGCTGACGATTCCTGGATACGTGCAGAGCTACAAGGATTTCAAAACAGAAGCAACGGAAATGTCCAATAACAGAAACACCTCTATAATGAAACATTATGCAGGCAGCACAAAACAGTGTAGAATATTATACAAGATAGGGGCATTGTCACATACATTCATATAAATTTAAATTGGGGTGGGGGGCAAACATTAGGTTTCATTTTTCGTGGGGGAAAAGAGCATGCATGTAAATTCCTACCTATACACACATTCATACACATTGGCATATAGAAATACAAAAATGCTAACAGCCGTTACTGCTGGGTGGGAGGGAAGTAAACAACTTTCCTGCCCCTTGTTCATCTGTATTGCCTGTATTTTGTAATACGAACATGGATAACATTGGTAAGGTAAAACATACAACAACAATGAAAGTTATTTAATAGAAAAGAAAAGAAATGGAGGCCGGGACTGAACAGTTCACTGGATGCTTGCCGACGTCTATATTTTATCCAGGAGGCGTGACGTTAGTGAAGACAAGGTTGAGGGCTGGGGGCGATAGGCTGAAAGTCAATCTTTAAAGGAAGGCGTTAGAAATGATTGCAGATTGAGAAAGCAAGTGGAGAGGTCTGAAGGAAGAGAGTTCAAGGCAAGGCATGGCTCTCGAAGTATAGGGAAAAAGAAGCAACACCACTTCATCCCAGCACCATAAACGGAAAACACACGGGGCAAGGCAGCAAGAAACACCCCAAATCAGCAGCACTATTGGCTCAGCCCCCTACTGTGCATGAAGCACTTCTGAAAGCGTTCGAAAACTCACAGTTATTCCAGCCTGTCCTAAATAAATATGTTTATTAAAATGGGGTAAAAGTCCAAACCTCAGCTTTCCTCTGCAGTGACCTGTACAAACTACAGACTTCAAACATATAATATTAGAGGAGAGAAGAAAAGTGCATTGTTGACATTAAGGAATATTAATGTTTTGCAATAAAACCTCACATTTAAAGTACTCTAAAAGATAAATGAGCTGTTTGGAAGAATCAGTGTCAATACTAAAGGGAATTAAGCCTAAATGCCCAAATCAAATAACTGCTCACAAAACCCTCTGGAAAAGCCAAATCGATTCACATGTAGGACATCTCAGCGTTGTGATCCAAGGTAATGCTATCATGATAACAGCTGTAACTGCCTACTGTCGGTAATCAGGCAGTTGCTAAAGAGATGAGAAGTGGAAAGCAAACAAAAACATTTTGGAATTGCAATAAAAGGGAAAAAAGCATTATGCACCTCCAACTGGAAGGGGAACTGTTCAGTCAAACCTCATTTTAAAGCAATTTGAGGCACAGTCAATGTTGTAGTTTTCAAGAGATATTTAATGGACCATTGTGGCCTGACTGGGTTTGCTCCTCACAGTAGACCAAATGCAAATGGAATTATTGCTCCAAGTTTTGCCAGTCTGTCTATGATACCAGTAATTTATTATGACCTTGTAAGAATCCAAGGTTGCTTAAAAGACTTTTTCCAGGAGACCTCAGGCATGTAACCAGAAACTAAGGTTATATCACACATAGCGTAAGACTCAGACTACAGTTGACTTTTTGCCATTTTTGGTTATCTTCTGATCAGATGGTGATCACCACAGATAGTTCATTGTGAAGTAAACATTTCTCAATAATGAAGCTAACACAGAAATATGGGTTGGTTGCCTTCTCCATCATGGTCTTTTTTTTTATCACAGGTATGGACATATGACCAAGACAAAACACCAGCAAAAAAACATTTAAAAAAAGCAAAAACAGCTTCATTTCTAGGATGAGGATAATAAATTAAACCAACACATTTAATAATTTAGAGAAGACTTGCTGGTTTTTATCATATTTGGTCAGAGCAGTTTAAACAAGCTGGACACCAGGTTGGTATTCTACTGTGGACATTTATTGCTGCAAAAACCAATTTGGGAAAACCCTACAACTACAGGAATTACAGAAGCTCAAAAGGCATGTCGCTGATATTGAGCCACAGTGGCTCCTGCCATATTAGTTGACAATGATATTCATTAATTAATAGTCTACATTTAACACTACTGTTCAAAACACACACACAAACAGCCCTAGCCAGTTTGGCTCAGTGGATAGAGCATCTGCCTGCAGACTGAAGGGTCCCAGGTTTGATTCCAGTCAAGGGCACATGTCCAGGTTATGGGCTCCATCCCCAGTGGGGGCATGCAGGAGGCAGCCGATCAATGATTCTCTCTCATCATTGATGCATCTCTCTCTCTCTCTCTTTCTCCCTCTCCCTTCCTCTTTGAAATCAATAAAAGTTTATTTTAAAAAAACCCCACACAAACAAAACACATACACACAAACAGGTAACTAAACTTCAGAAGGTGTAGTGGCTCAATAACCTTTTTCTTTGAGGAGGAGAAAAAGCCCAAAAAGCTGGAAGGAGTTTTGCCATGTCTTACCTGGAGGCTGCCAAGCCTGGTGGATGGCCTCTTCACTGGAAGCCAGCTCTAGGGTTCTGAGCAAAGATGAGCTTATACAATGTAAATGGGTAAACTGGTTTAAAAGAACAGGCAAAGTGTGTCCAGCGATGGATAACCAGGGTAGTAAAGAATTCTGAAACCACATTCTGGGGAAGGATTTAAAAATTAGTCAAATAACAAGGAAAGTGGAGGGGGATGAGGGGGACGGAACATCAACTTTACCAATGTCCAGCCTGACAATTCTATGAAAAGCTCCAAAAAAAGCACGAGTTTTGCCCTAGCTGGTTTGGCTCAGTGGATAGAGCATCGGCCTGTGGACTGAAGGGTCTCAGGGTCGATTCCGGTCAAAGGCACATGCCTGGGTTGCGGGCTCGATCCCCAGTAGGGGCCATGCAGGAGGCAACCAATCAATGATTCTCCCTCATCATTGATGTTTTAGTCTCTCTTTCCCTTTCCCTTCCTCTATGAAATCAATAAAAATATATTTAAATTTTTTAAAAAGTACGAGTTTTTTCTCTTGTTCACACATTGCATTCAAGAGATAAATACTGGCAACCTGGATAATCAAAATAGCACTGAAAATTCCAATTTCAGTTCTTTTTTAAAAAAATATATATTTGTATTGACTTCAGAGAGGAAGGAGAGAGAGATAGAAATGTCAATGATGAGAATCATTGATCAGCTGCCTCCTGCACGCCCCTACTAGGGATTGAGCCCTTGACCAAAATCGAACCTGGGACCCTTCAGTCCGCAGGCCAACATTCTATTCACTAAGCCAAACCAGCGAGGGCACTTTTTTCCACTTCTGCCCTGACATCTCCAATTCTAAAAGTAAGAAGAAATTCTTAAATGCTACAAACTTCTTTTCAGTTGACTATCCATCATCGAAAGAACGAATCAATCTAGAGTTCTAAAAAAAAACATTCCTCACTCTAGAAAACACTAGAAGACCCAGAAGTCAATAGAAATTCCAAATGAAAGGGCCTCAACTTAGAATGAGGCCTTCATGAGTGATGGCCGTGTAAATAACTAGACAGCAGTATTGATGTCCAGCTGTTAAATGGCTCACACACTGTTAGATTTTACCAAGACTTTCCTTCCAGCGGCGATAGCCAAGATGGCTCAGTGCAGACAACAGACGTGGTTGTTATTTTTTAAAGACATTTTTTTTACACAATCATTCGACCATTATTGCAGGACAATGTTCAACGCTTTGATTAGATGTCCAAGCTAAATTTTGACTTTGAAATGAAATGGTATAACCTCCCTTATGTGTTCCCAGGTTCTTGAAAAACAGCCTGTCACGAAGTTGTTCCAAGCTTTGAATGTCTTGGATGCAGACGCTGGAAGTGTGAGCTTGCTCCTGTCAGAGGTCCTCTGGGCCATCACTCCACAATGGCCTGAAGCAACCACTTGAAGCAAGGGCCATGCTGGCCCTTGAACAGCATGCTTCTCCGGTGTTAACTATGCTATGATTAGATTCCTTAAAGCATGCCTGGTTCACACAACAATACTGTCAGAGAACCTTGTGAGAAAATCCTTTGGAAAGTATCTTTACAAATTTCTGGTAAGCCCCATATGTAATTGATTTCTACTTTGAACTCGAGGATACCATAAAGGCCAAGTCTGTTTCAGGAAAGAGGCCCTTCCTGTCGGGATTCCTCATAAAAGTCATGAATAGAAGAATTCAACAATTTTGTCTTTGAAGAAACCTCCCTAGTTTCTATCTTAAGGAAAAGAATATAGCTAGCCCAGCAATGGAAGTTAAAGTATTAGCAAAGGATACCCTCGCAAGACTGTTTAATACACATACAAAATTTACATCTAGGAAGGAAGGAAAGAAAGAAAGAATTGTCCCAGTAAGAAGCCTAACAAGTTCACTAGCTGTCTTAGGTGAAAATCCTTATTATGACAAACTGCCTGCTTCATATGTATACTGTTGTCTTCAACACAGAGTGAGAATCCTTCCCATAGCCATATCCCAGGAAGCAAGTTGATATATCAAACTCAAAAGTAATCTTAAATAGCCACTTGAATACAAGGCCTCCAGAATTTCTAAGCAAAGATTATAGTTAATTTCTAACTATGAGCACCTGAGAAGTAACTTATACTACTGGCCACTTATGATCCCCTTATTTTGACAGAATTTTCTAGAAGAGAAAACTTATTTAATTAAGATGTAAATATACAGGATGTCCCCAAAAATGTACACACACACTTTGAATAATTATAAAGGCAATGTTTATAAAAATACATTTTATTTTCAAAATTGAGCTATCAGTTGTTACAGTGTGTACACATTTTTTGGGACACCATGTATATCTATATGTAAAGAAATATATAAAGCACATTTGTATATATTTTATATATTCTATATTATAAAATACTAGAGGTCCGATGCATGAAATTCATGCATGAGTAGGCCTTCCTTCCCCCAGCTGCCGGCACTGGCTTCCCTCTGGCACCCGGGACCCAAGCTTCCCTCCAACACCTGGTACCCAGGTTTCCCTTGCAGCCCCAGCTTCATCCGGAAGGACGTTCGGTCCACTTAGCATATTACGCTTTTATTATTATAGATATGTAACTAAAAGTAAGGATCTGAAGAATTTTAATAACAGCCTTCTATTGAGGCATATAATAATGAGAGTAAACCCTGCTCTAAATCACTAGGGAAATTCAAAATGGACCGATAAGCTAACACTGTACTATGTAATAATAATATGATGATAATATCATCTTAGACTTCAGTATTAAATGCTCTCGTATATACTAATTTTTTCTCAGTTGATCTCAAAAAGTTAATAAAACAAAGCCAGGTACACACTATTCTCCATTTTACACACAAGGAACCTGAACATGTAAACATTCAATGACTTCTCCCGTGAGTGACAGATCTACAGGTAGAGCCAAGATTGTCCTGACATCCCATCCATTGCTCTTCCAACATTACCATGTTGCCCATTCCCCAAAGTCCAGTAAAAGTCTCAGCAACAGGAGGGATAGGGGAAGCCACTGTTTCTCAATTTGATGGGACTTTAGAAACAGAAATTGAATCGAGGGAACTCCGATCATTAACTTCAGCTATACCCACACCCACACCTTTTGGTCTCTTTTCTCAATTTCAGCTTAGACTCCTCTATCTTTTCTTTCTTTTTCTAAAGACACATTTGGAGATGAAGCCATTCATAACTGCCCATCCACAGACAGTTTGTGGCAGTCTAATTGACAATGAGTCTGCTGCAAAAAAATGAAAATGTTGTTTTAATAACCTTGGCCTAAAATACATTCTGTTGTATGCCTCAAAGGGTTTCAATAAAAAGTCAACCTGTAGAGACATATTTTCTTGGCTTAAACAACAATCCAAAGCATATAAATGTAGTCCAACTATAATGACATATTTATAGGCCAATAAAGCTTACACTGCAGCTTTCATACTTCACTTAAAGGAACTCTGTAAGAAGCAGTGTTATATAAAATAATTTGATTTTTTTTTTTTTTACAAACTATTGCCCAAGGAATAAAAGAAAAAAAAACAAGTGTGCTACATTTAACTGATAGTGTTTATATTCCTTAAATGCTAAAAACTTTATAAAATGAAATAATTCATTTGGTTAGTTCCAACTGCCATTCCAAATATGGGTATCAAGTCCACTTTATTACAAAAGCTAAGCACTGTAATTCTAAAGACAAAAATAAATAACGAGAGGCTTGTGTAGTGAATGATTTAATCAACCCGATTCTTCTGGAAAAACAGGTTCCTGTGTTCGTTATGCTTATGAATAATACATTCCTTAACCCTTCTATTTTAACAGAGGGCTGTTTTTTGTGTTTGTTTTTTTTTCTATAAACTTCAGTATGAAACGTCTGAAAGAAGGTAAAACATCTCATTGAGTAAAGTCACAGTTTGAATTGGTTTCATATTGAACTTTCTTTCTCTGAAAAGGACAAAGAGGAGGAAGGGGACGGTGTATTTTAGCACATCCCCGAAGGGTGAGACGATTAGTTTTCCCACTATCTAGATCTGTAGTTTTAGTCACCAGTCATTTAGAATCTTACATGAAAACTCCAGAGAGTTTTAAAAAGCAAATATGACATCTGCAAATATTGTCCTTGAAAGGGAAGGGGATAAAAAAAAAAATGAAAGAGTTGTGATTTGAATCAGAGCAGTTATTGGAAGCTGCCATTTGGGGCAGAGTTTCTCTTTGTGGAGCATTAATTTGTTGGCAGACACACATTTATGAGAACATTCTTGTGTGCGTGTGTTTTTTTACTATTCAGAGAGAGACAGGAAGTGACACAAACTGAGATTAAAGGGAATTTATTCTACCTAAACACCAAGCAGGAAGAGTTCTTTAATTAGCTTTTATATGGTAAAATCCCTGCTTTAAGAGTCAACCTAATTATTTTGTTTTTATTGATGTTTTAACATGATGAAATAACTCAGCTGAAAAATAACATAATGCAGTTTTACTTTATCCATAGAAAGGGGAGATCTTTCCATTCTTTGCTTACTTCCACCAGAAAAAAAAAAAGAGGGGGGTCTTAAGTAATCTCAGAGTTCATCTTCTTTCTTTGGTAAAAACAATGAGGAGTTGGAAGGGTTCTACAGAAGGAAAAACCCAATAAGTGTGTGAACTTCCATTAACAATGTGGTATTGGAAGTGGTTTTAGTGTGGCCAAGAGAAGGGAGATAAGAAAACCACTGTGTAGAAAGAAAAGTACAGACAACAAATATTTTGATGTTGCAGACAGAGAGAGGAAGAGGTTGGAGAGAAAGTTGCTGGGACAGGAATGCGTACAGCAAATGACACCCCCTGTCTCCCCAATATAAATCCTAACAATGTAGACTTGTAAACCTTAGATCAAGCAGATAATGGAAACTCATTACATTAAGGAAAGTTTTTGTTTCTCTTTCCACATTATTACAACACAGTGTGCATTCCAATTACAAAAGCTATTTGTCTCAAATTCCCCACAGTTCATACCAACTGAGTAGAATTTCAAGGCCCAAATTCTATCCTTAAAGGGGTATTTTACATTAAATAAAGAAAAAGTACATGATGTTTCTTGCTCAGCAGAGAAGAGCCTCCACTCAAATCTCCTGTTGATTATTTTCTCTTCCTCAGCACTAATAGTAGAATTGTTTCCCAAATAAGACACCCCACTCTGGCAAAAAAGAAAGAAAATTAGAATTCCCTAAAATGCCCTTTATCAGCAAATACTCCATAGCCTTGCCTCAGTTCTACCGAAAGAAGAATCTGGGGAAGCAGACTCAGCAATCAGTCTTATTTTTAAAATTCCCCTGGTGTGTCTAATGAACAACTAGATTTAAAAACCACTAAGTACTTTGAATATTCACTTGAAACCAATTATTTCTGAAATCAATTGTTCAAAGTGTAGAATATGGACATTTTTTTAGAATTCAAAATATTAAAACCTGTAAATCTCTTGATGGAATTAAGAGATTTGTTTTCTTTCCATGTTCATTAATAAATGATCAATGCTAAAACACAAAACAATAAAAATATATTTTTAAAACAATAATAAAAAATAAAGATCATCCTCAAAAAATAATGGGAGATATCTGTAATACTATCAACAGTAAAAAATATATTTAAAAAATAAAGCTCATCCTCTAAAATAAAATAAAACACAAAATAACCTTGCTATAAATACTCTTGTTTATATGTGTGACATCAAGCTTAACCATCTACACATCCTTTTGTCCCCTGTGGGTTTCCTGTTTAGTTTTTTATTAGTAACAGTATATTCCTTAACTAAAGAAAAAAAATTTCAAACAAAAGAAAGCTTTCAATGGTAAGGAAAACAAGACAATAGCAATACTTAGATCAAACATTAGTAAAGTAACAAAACAGATGTATTATTCAGCACTGTCACATGTCAGAAGACTTGTCTGTGTGTTCACAGAATTGAGGGGTGTAACTGTATATACCATAGGGGAAGATTTCTTTAAAAAATAGTTCTTTGGACTTTAAAAGGAAAACCATTAGATTAATAATTTTCTCTAACTGTGCACATGACAATCAGGCTGCCATGTCCAAAATATTACTGTCTGACATCTACCAAAAGGTGCCAGGAAACTGTTGATCATTAAACTCAAATTGCAAGAAAATATTAATGCTATTCCCAAAGCACAGTATAGCTCATCACAAACCAGAATCACATGAAAGATAGTCACTGGTTTTATTCAGTCTCTTTACGCCAATTAAGATAGTCTATGTTTGTTGAAATAGTTAAATACTAGGTTAAAAAAAACAGGAAGTTGTCATATTGAGGCATAAAATAGGGCTATGAAAATCAGCATTGTGTTAGAATGAAAGAAAAAGATGCCTTAAGATGTTAAAAGTAAAGTTCCTCTTTGCCTAAAGAGGAAATAACTACTCTAAATCAGAGGTCAACTTGGGTCTTGAGCAATGCTAGAAGAGTAAGTCAGTGAATGCCACAGGGAGATAAAAACAAAAGAAAAAATAAAACCCACCAGGGGTACAAAAAAGTCAGTAGAGGAGAAAAGTGTTAAAAAAAAAAAACAACAAAAAAAAACGCAACAGAATTCATTGTGGAGCTCCTCCTACACCAATCTCTGTGCTTGACCCTTTGTATCTTACACCTCAGAGTGACCCTATAAAGTTCTAATATTTTTCAGATGGAGAAACTGAGGCTTAGAGGTAAATTATTTGCCCAAGGCCACACAGCTAAGTAGGCAGCACAGTCAGGGTTCAAACACTAATTACAATAACTACTCCGAATCCCACTTCTCCTTTGAACTCACAGAGGAAGAGAGAAAGGAAGGAAAGAAAAAAAAAAATGTAGGTGAGGGTGATGGCTAAACGCTAAAAAGCTCAGGAAAACCTGTGTTGATCAGCCCTGCTTTGACCTTGCTCTCCTGCTCCACATTAGGCAACTCATCTCATCCTCATTTTGCTTTCCATCCAATGTAAAACATGAAATTCCAACATGGCGTTCATTGATGTCATGCTCTCTACTAGAGCAAAAATCCAAACGCTTCACTAATTCAGTTTTAGGTGGCTAAGTAAGTCTTATACCTTGACCCCAACTGGAAGCTGCTTAAGGCCATGTGTTATAGCAGCCAGTTCCTGGCTCAGGGGTTCACACATAGAAGGTCCTGTGATCTAAGAGATAATGCGCTAGTAGTTGTCCATCTATATTCTCAGGCCCCTTCAAAGTTAAAGAAATTATATATATAATCAGAAATTAAATATATAAATAAATATATAATCAGGAGATCTATATATTATATTTATACAGTATTTATATGTGTATATGTCAGCAAATATATATCAGGGTTTCCAGGAAAATCTACGACCAAAAAAGAAGGTTACTGTATACGCCCACACATTGGATTTAGAAGTACGAAGTGTATTTACCAAGGTCAGCCTTTTCCTTGAGAACGTCTTTGAAGTTGAGTCCACTGTTGAGGGTTGACTGCCTGTACTTCAGCAGAGCTTCCTTCTGTCCGTTCCTTCCCAAGGTCTCTGCTTTCAGGGACCCAGCGCGGAGGCCACATCTCCACTTGGAGAAATCAGAATGTACCCACTTGACCAGGTCTTCAAGCTTCACAATCACTTTTTCAGAAACAGCAATGACTTCATCCTACAATAGGTGGTTGGGGGAAGAACAAAAACCATTATTTGTGGTTCTGGGGTAAATGATAAATTTTCAACAAAGCCCATCTGAAAAACTATTTGAGCAGCTTAACCTTACGCCAGCTGACCATGTGCTTTTTGGTGACAGAGAATCTTCAATAACTCACTTCATTTCAGAGGTTTTTCACTGCTGGTTGTCTAGTTGAGGAATAATTTATAAGATATATTTGTTATATGATTAGAAAGTACAAAACTTGGGCAGTAATTCTAACAGCCATTTTTTAATGCTAGTTGCCAAAACTCACGCTGCCTATCTAACCACTTGGGTGAAAGCTAATTTTTAAGTGCAATTAATTGCAAAAGTAAAAAAGTGAGAACTAGATGACTAATGGTTAGCCTGTCTCTATATAAATAGTCTAAGTAAATCTGGGATTCTTGGAACTCTGACTCACCCTAAAATTCCTATGTTTATGGTACATTTTCCCTTGGCTTATACACAAATATTGAATTTAACTTTTGTCCTAAAAATTAAATAAAACTGTGATGTAATCCCAAAAGAAATACTTCATAAATGTTATGTGCTTCCCACTGAAAGAAACTTACACATACTCATGTTTCTTAAAAACTTTGTAAGTTGAGAAATGTACTCATTTTTTTTCTTTTAATACATATGGGGTAAGAGGCGAGAGGGCGAGTGAGGAGAAAGCCTTTGAATCTAAGAAAAGTAGTTGAAACTTAAGTTTCTCCTATGGATCATAAATTTGAATTTTAAGCATCTCTAATTGCTTCCAGGAAACAACCAACTTTTCTGACTCAGAATTAATCCAGCGAGATATTTAATAGATGTCCATACATGGAGCAGAGGAGGGCCTCTCTTACTCAAAGATTCTTTGGAAAAGGCTTAAGATCATCTCACTGGGTTTTAAGTTAAATTATTTGAAACCTTTGACATTTCAACTTGAACTGACTTCTTTCATTTCTTTTAGCTCACATTTCTGAAAAAAAGCTTAGCTGTGAAAACCCCCAAGCTTACAAAATCTGAGAAATATTTTTGACAAACAACAACAGGAAGATGTCTCTAAGCTATTAAACAAAAGGAATTCACAAGTGATTTTGACTAATTTTGCTGTTAAACATGACGCTTTCCTCCTTCACACACACACACACACACACACACACACACACACCACAGCATTGCACACGCTACTCCAAAGCAAACAAAAAAGGGTTTATTAAGATAAGTCTCACACAATAAAAAAAACAAAAACCCTGGGTTTAGTTTTTAAAAATATTTTAAGGTGGGATCTAAAATTACACTTTTGCTCCTCCAGTTTCAAGCTGAGCTGCTTCTGAGAAGAAAGTTTGTTAGGCAGTAGCAAAATAACAAATACTCTATCAAAAATGAAAAGTAAAACTTTTGTAATGGAATCTTTTCTCTTATCACGATTAACTAGGAACTTCCACTAAATGGGAGACAAAGTGGAAACTATTTTGACCCTCTACTCAAGAAAAAATATTTCAATGCTTTACGTAAACAATGGGGCATATTACAAAGTACCACTTCAACGGATGATTTCACTCTGATTCACTACACTATCCTCTTGCAATAAAAGATCTGTAGTTGTCACGCATTTTATAGCTATTACATGGTTATTATTAAATGTCAGACTGAAAATTCAGCCTGGGTTATTGTTTCAAAACATATGGGAACAGCTTCTGGACAGGGCACACCAGAAATCTCATTTAGAATAGACTGGAAAATAATTATCATGCTATATAAGTCTCAACATTAGCCAAGATGGAATTTGACAACAATTTTACCAAATATGGTTCCCTAGAAGAGACAAGTTTGGAGATGAGTGTTATTTTCAAATAGCTCTCACTCTGATCAAATGATTATCATTTCAATTACCAGTTGCTTCAGATCATTTCCAAGAAATGGCATGACTAGCTCTGGCTGGCTTCCAATACCCGCCAAACAAATAGTTTATTAACCAAGAGAAAATACAGTCCTAATGATGTCATTGATGAATAAACCCATCTTTCCAGATTCAGACCAGAGATTCTGCCCACCCTCCTTTTCTCTCTGAAAAGGACCTTCTGAGTATATACACAATACACAAAAACAAACGCAGGAATTCACATAAACCTGCAGAAGCCATAAACCCAAATTTGGCTTAATTGTGAAACCACCAGTATGTTTTACTGGATTCACTGAGAAACTGGCCCTGCAACATTGTCAAATGCCAGGATTTAGAAGGAAATCTGATAAGCAGAGGAGGGGAAACAACAAACCAACCCAAAAAACAAAACAGCCAATATATATATAGAAAATGCCTCAGGAAACATTACTTTGTACACACAATGGCATAGATCACATGCTCGAATTTACTATTCTGAACAAGTGCTGACTAAAGTTCCTAATACTCACCATTCTTGGGCAAGTCTCTATGTCTAAGAAAAGAATTTCAATAAGCTCGTCTCATAATTCCATTAGCTGTCTGCAAACTGAGAATTAGCATTGGATAAATATTGCTGATTTACTCTAATACAACACAAAAGGAACACAAAGAAATACTTTGTTCTTCTATTAGTGTACCTTGGCTTTTCAATTAACCTGGCTCCTAATCAATATTTATGTAGGCTGTGTTGAGACACTTTCTAAATCCATACTCCCTTTCATTAATGTTTTAAACTGCCTATTTCTGTAATTTGGATTTTGTTTCCACCACTGTGTAAAAAGAGCTTATTCAATCATGGAATCCTTTAAGTCAGGGGAGATCAGCTAGTCAAGAGGTCATAAATCAGCCAGCCCATGTGTACGGCTGGCCTCTCCAAGGGTTCTAAACACTGATAAATTATACAAAAGCATCCAGACTTCCAGCTTCTCTTGTAAAACAAAATGAAATGAAAGTATATCTGTCAAAAACAACAAAAACAAAAGCCTACCATCACCAACAAAACACCACTGAATGTGAGTAGCAGTTGCCTTCCTTTAGACAAGATTCGAGATCTCTCATAACCACTGTCCCCACAACTCTGTATTGCCTTACGAGTTCCGTCCACATTTCCCTTACCTGCCTCATCCCTTGGGCAGGCACCCAGTGTTGGAACTTGCATACTCGAATTTAGTCCACTTCCCTCATTTTATTAATGAGGACAATAAGGTTCAGGGACATGTCCTAGTGGCAAGTTCTGCTAGAACTTGGACAAGAATCCCGGTTTCCTATCTGCCTGGGTTCAAATCCCAACTCTGCAATTTACTCACTATGGAACACAGGACAACTTCATATATATATATATATATATATATATATATATATATATATATACACACACATATATTTCAACTGTTTATAAAAGGATAATAATAATCCACCTCTCATGATAATTCTGAGGATTAAATGGGCTAACGTAAATGAAGTTGTATGTCAGCTGTCGTTACCATCACTCCTTTGCGTTCCATTTTCCAAAGCGTGCCATGCAGAAATGAGTTTGGATGGTTCATGGGTAAATTTATCTTTTTAAATGTAAGTTACACATTGCTTATTTTTTGTGTGGCTACTTTCCATTTACAGGAAAATGAAACTGGTTTCTCATTTACAGGAGCTATAGAAAGTTTCCTCTTGAAATAGATATGTTTTTAAACATTGACCAATCTGAACCAAACCATTAAGTTAACATGGGGACATGTGGGTATGGCAAAAAAAAAAAAAAAAAAAAAAAAGCCAAGATGCTATGAAAATGACTGAGATGTATTAGGTCCGTGGTTCCAAAGTGTGGTCCAGGACCGTGGGGAATCCCTGAGACGATTTCAGGTGGTCCATGGAGTCGAAACAATGATCATAATAATACTCAGACATTATTTGCTTTTTTCTTTCTTCGTCTTTCAAGTTGGGGTTTTCCAGAGACTACATGACATATGTTATGGCAACCCAGAAAATGATCTAACATATAAACTATCAATAGAGATAACCCACAAGAGATGAGAATCCAGCTGTCTCTATTCTAGATAATAGAGAGATTGACAAAAATGTAAAACAATACCACTGTTTTTACTAATTTTTTTATTTCCAAAAATGTGGTTAAATTTCATAAAAATGTTTTACATTTACATAAAGGGTTTATTTTACCATTTTAGTTTTATTTTTAAAATTAACTTGCAGTAAAATATCTCTTTTAAAAAATTTATTGTTGACAGTATTACAGATGTCCCCCATTTTCTCTCCTTTTGCCCGCCTCCACCCAGCCCATGCCCTATCCCAGCCCTTCCCCACACTATTGTCTGTGTCCATGGGTATATATGCATCTATGTTCTTTGATTAAATATCTCTTTTATGGTGTGCAGTTCTATGTGCTTTAACACATGGCAAGCACTGATCTGTTCTTGCTATAGTTTTCTCTTTTCCAAAATGTCATATAAATTGAATCCTACAGTATGAAATCTTTTGAAACTGCTTCTTTCACTCAGCATAACAACCTTTGAGATCAATTCATGTTGCTACACGTGTCAATAGCTTGTTCCTTTTTATTGCTGAGTAGTATACCACAGTATGGATGTGTCGCAAAGTTGGTTTACACATTCATCCATTGAAGATCACTGAGTTGTTTCCAGTTTGGGAGATTACAAACAGAGCTGCTATAAACATTCACGTACAGGATTTTCTGTGAGTATACGTTTTCCATTCTCCACAGTAAATACCTAGGAGAGGGATCGCTGAGTCATATGGTAAGTGAATACTTAATTATGTAAAAACTGCCCAACTGCTTTCCAGAGTAGCTGTACCATTTCGCATTCCCACCTGCAATTTATGAGAGTTCCAGTTGTTTCTCATCTTCACTAACACTTAGTGTATCGCTGTTAATTAATTTATTATTGCCATTCTCATATGTATTTAGTAGTTTCTCAGCATGTTTTAAATTTTCATTTCCCTAATGACTAGTGAAGCTGAACATCCTTTCAGGTGCTAATTTACCATATGTATACCCTTTTTGGTTAAGTGTGTGTTTAAGTTTTTGCCCATTTTTAAAATTAGGTTGTTTGTTTCCTTACCATTGAGTTTTGAGAGTTCTTGTACTTTCTGGATACAAGTCTTTCATCAGATATGTGGTTTGAAAATACCTTGTTCCAATTTGTAGACTTGTGTTTTCATTCTTTTTAGTGTCTTTCACAAAGAAAAAGTTTTAAATTTGATCAAGTCCATTGGTCAGTTTTTTCTTCTATGGATTGTGATTTTGCTGTTATGTCTATGAGCTCTTTGCCTAATATCAGGTCATGAAGAATTTCTCCTATGTTTTCTTCCAAAAGTTTCATAGTTCCACATTTCAAAGTATAATCCATTTTGACTTAATTTGGTGTAAAGTGTGAGGGTCAGCTTGACATTCCTTTTTTTTTTTTTTTTTTTTGCATATGGATGTTATATTATTTTTAAATGAATTAGTAAGTATTTTAACTTATTTCTCATTTTAATTCTAACATATTAAATATCAATAGAGTAACCCACAAGCTTCTCAATAATTTTAGTGTGAAGGATCTTGAGTCCAAAAACTTTGAGAACCACTGTACTGTATCATTAAACCAAGGCCTTTTCTTTTCTTTTATTGTTTTTGTTGTTGTTGTTTGTTTGTTTTGTTTTTGTTAATCCTCACCTGAGGATATTTTTCCATTAGAATGGAAGGGAGGGGGAGATACAGAGAGAGAAACATCCATATGAGGCACATCCATTGGTTACCTCCCACATGCGCCCTGACCACCTAGGGCCCAAGGCCATTTCTTATTCATTTTCCTTGCCCTCTTAGTAGCATTTGGTAATGAACAGCTCTACCCTGAAATGAAACTCTTCCTCTTATTAAGAACTGTGAAGAGTCTGAGATTTTACTCTACTTTCAAACTTACCCAGTTGCCACGTTTTCATGGACAGTGGCAAAGGACACAGGACTCTTCGTCATTGACAAAGGATGGTTTACAGCAAATAGCTGTAGTCAAAGTATCAGCTTTTGTGTTGGCTCCTTAACACCCACTTCCCAAAAGGAGATGGAAAGAGGGCTAGATAATACCTGTGTATACAGTAGGGGGCATTATAGAAGAAGGACCCTGAATGTAGGGAACCCAAATCTTTAACATTCGTCAGTAAGCATGCCTGCCCTTTGTTCCAGAGGAAGACACTTGCTCTGTCTTTCAGGATGTTTGTTCACTAAACAAATAAACATCCTTCAAAAACAGTCCAGAGCAAAGGCAGTCAGTGGATCTTCTCACAAGATGTGCAGATATTCAAGGGATCCTTGGAGAAGAACACCTACCCAACACCTACTACAGTTGTATTTCTTTGCTTTGTTCAATATCCCTTCCTCCTTATTCACTTTCCCTACTGGAAAAATGTAGGAAACATATATACTTAGATGCAGTCTGGGTCCAGGTCTTCTTTCTCTGCAAAACATTCCTTGAAGAAATCATTTTCCCTGGGAATTCCAATCTTCACCTGTTAGCCCATGGCTACATTCTACAGTTTAGTTCCCAAAATTCCTTTAGACTCCAGTCCCCTGTTGCCAATTTGGATGTCTCAGAGTCAGCTCAAGCTCAATGGAATTGCACAGCTCATTTGGCTTATGTGTAAGAAAACATCTTAGTTGACACAGGGGAATTTAACACTCCCCAACTGTGGCTAACTTTTCCCTAATATCTATTCTTTCTTTCTTCTTGATAATAAACTGCTAAATTGCTGGGTACAGAATAAAGGCACCATTTCCTTGCAGCCACGTGACCAAGTTCAAATCACTAGGATATGAGTAGTAGTAATGTGTGAAACTTCAGGCCATGCCCTTCTCTATAACACCATGTAGTTACACAATCACAGATCATTGCTGAGGAGAGCAATACTCAGGTGTGTGAATAGAGTCCAAATGACAATAAACACATAAGTCTAATATTAGAGGGGTTACAGGGAGAAGGGGGGGGACGAAAACAGGAAAACACAGCATATTCACCTCAATTTTCCCTGGATTTTAAAAATGTTCTTTGTAGTGGTTAAAATGTGATAAATGTTGGGAACACAAAACACATCCATTGGGGATGTTAGCTACATAAATTGTAAAACCAAAATAATTGTCCAATTGGTTCCATAAGATTCTGAAATTTTCATCCAGATAGAGGCTACAGATGAAAAAAAATAATTAAGTGCCCACTTTTAGAAAGACCACTGGCAACCATATCAGCTAGTGCCCTAACCAAAGGACTCAGGCAAGGGGAAGAAAATGCCACCATTGGTCCTGGCTGGTTTGGCCACCCCCTTGCTTTCAAGCCTCCCTCAGATACCTGGTATTCAAGGCACCTTTTCATGTGCCCAATCACTGTTCCTGTTCCACATTAGTGTGTTCTGCTAATGGGATAGCTACAGAGTGAGTAAAAAGGTTTCATTCTATAGGCACATAGCTTCCTATCAGAGGTCCAAAAAAGTCAGGCAAAACAGATGGTAATGTGGATCCACAAGATGAAACTTTAACTGGTCACTGGTGAAATGAGAAAAATGAAGACAATGCAGCGAGCATTTCATGAAACGAAATTTGCTAGATTTCATGAATTATCCTTGTATCAGTTTGGATCCCAATAGGAAATAAATGGAAAGATCATCCAAGAAGGGTTTACAGAGAGACTAATGACAAAGGTGTTGGTGGGATGTAAAACAACCATACGAGACAGATAGTATAGCTAATAGCAGTTCAGCTACCACTGCTCCTAAGCCAAAGGGTCAAAAGTGAGAGGGGTGGTTACCAAGATCAGAACAGATCCTTCTACTAGTAGCA
This sequence comes from Myotis nattereri, assembly GCF_964212035.1. NCBI lineage: Eukaryota > Metazoa > Chordata > Mammalia > Chiroptera > Vespertilionidae > Myotis > Myotis nattereri. The sequence continues at coordinate 25,912,195 of NC_138088.1, forward strand.
GTGACTCTTCCTTAGAGGGACACCATCAGCCTGGAGGAACCTCACAGGAAAGAACAGGGAATAAATACCTGCCCTCCCTCTCCTCCCTCTCATCTCTATGGCTGAACCCCACTGGAAGCCACAGGGCTCAGGTGTTCTGTTAATGGTGCCTACACAGGTCAGCCTTCCAGGGCAGAGCAGAGAGAAGGGAGCCACACTGATCTGGAGGGGCCCTCTGCACCCTCTTTCCATTTAAGACTTTACTCTCCTCCTTTTATCTGGCGTTATCATTTTTTCCCTCTGAAATGAGGGTGGCAATAGATGTTAGTAGTTGTTGTTTTTCTAATATCCTTACCAGGCAAAATAAAATGATACCAACACTAAGTTGGTCCCCGACCTGGGAATTGCTGTTCTTATTGTCTGTGACATAATGTTAAATCTTTGCTAGGCATCAGTATTTGATGCTGAATTGCACAATTCTGCCTTCTATAGTAAATACCTGAATTACAGAGACTTTTTAGAGGCAAGTAGCTTTAACTTCTGCTTCTCTTATATTTTCCAGAGAGCCATGGGCCATGCTGGGCCTAAAGCAGGGGTGGGCAAACTTTTTGACTCGAGGGCCACAATGGGTTCTTAAACTGGACTGGAGGGCCGGAACAAAAGCATGGATGGAGTGTTTGTGTGAACTAATATAAATTCAAAGTAAACATCATTACATAAAAGGGTACGGTCTTTTTTTTTTTTTTAGTTATATTCATTTCAAATGGGCCGGATCCGGCCCGCGGGCCGTAGTTTGCCCACGGCTGGCCTAAAGCATGCAACAAATGCTTATTTTAATTGTACACGGTCTCTGGATGTTTCATGCTGGGAGAAAATAGGAATACTGAGAAAGCACTGGCTTCTGAGGCTGATGGGTCCAGGCTCAAATGCAGCTCTACCATGTTTAATGCCCTTGTGACATCATCTAGCCAAAGTCTCATCTTAAATAAAGTGGGAAATAGTATAAAAGAACCCATTCTCATAGGGTAGTTCAGATGTTGAAGTTGTTAGAGTACACTTGTCAGCACAGCGTAGGCATCCGAGAAACAATGGCTATTACTAATGTTATGTAATATCACTTGAACTAAAAATCAAGGAATAAGAGTGAGTGGTATTCTGATGACACCTATGAGTAACTGTGAATTCCTACCTCTTCCTTTTAAAAAAATGCTTAACTTTAGAAAGAGGGAGAGAGAGAGAGAGAGAGAGAGAGAGAGAGAGAGAGAGAGAGAGAGAGACATCAACCTGTTACTTCCTGCATGCACCCGACAGGGGATCGAATCTGCAACCTAGGTATGTGCCCTGACCAGAAAATTGAACCCACCACCTTTTATTTTTTATTTTTTTAAAATATATTTTATTGGTTTTTTACAGAGAGGAAAGGAGAGGGATAGAGAGTTAGAAACATCGATGAGAGAGAAACATCGATCAGCTGCCTCCTGCACACCCCCTACTGGGGATATGCCCACAACCAAGGTACATGCCCTTGACCGGAATCGAACCTGGGACCCTTCAGTCCGCAGGCCGACACTCAATCCACTGAGCCAAACCGGTTAGGGCGAACCCACCACCTTTTAATGTATAGAACAATGTTCCAACCAACTGAGCCACACCAGCCAGGGCAACCTACCTCTTTTCTGTCTGGGAACAATAATATCCTTGTAGCTCCTGCTGGGTACCACGAAAGGAAAGTTGTGCCAAAAGCAATCAAGAATGTCTGGGTTTCTGAGTCATTCTCCTCAGCTCTCAAGAATACAGTGGCAGAACTCTGAGATGCTTTAATTTACTCAGACACTAATCTATGAATTTAACAGACATTACTTTACCTAATCCCTACAAGGACTTGCTGAGTGTTCTTAGGCCCATTTTAGAGAGGAGAAAACTGAAGTGGAACCAGAAGCCAGCTTTGGTTGCATTATCTTTCTGGGAAATTGGTCTCTTAAGCCCTTTCAGTAGTAACACTTGACCCCACTGCCACCCAGGGACACAGAACATTCCCCTAATTCCCTCCCATTTCCTGGGATGCATGGGATTTAAAGTCATTTTGCAACAAAAGGAGTTTTAATTTTTTAGCTTGTATTGTGTTTTTGTCCCAAAGTAAAGACTACAAAAATCAGCATTCATGAGCCAGTTAAAAATGTGAAGAATTTTCTGTTGTCTGAGTGATGAAGATATCCTCTCAAGTATGCACTGAGGTTTAATTTGACTCCCTTAACATGATCAAATGGATTTGCCATGGAGGCTCATTAGCGTATTGGGTTCCAATTTCCCAAGCCAGCCCCTTCTCTTCCAACCTTTTCTCCCCACCCCCACCAGCCATTTGGGTGAAGCTTGTGACTCAGTGGATTTTGGAAATCCTTCCTGGCATGAGTAGAGGAAGTAAGCAAACAGAAGACTGCTCTGAGGCGCGATTTGTCAAATGTAATGCAATCATCCTTCTTGGTATCGCCAAAGGCATTTGCGTATCAAACAAGTAATTCAAAAATCCTAAATATTTTATGTTCCTAAATACATTTTTAATACACGCTAATCTAAAACCTGTTAGGCTGCAGCCTGCTCCCCTGACCAGAAGCCCATCTCTAAAGAAAGCACCAGAGCCCTAACAGGTCTGGCTCAGTGGATAGAGCGTTGGCTTGCTGACTGAAGGGTCCCAGGTTTGATTCTGGCCAAGGGCTCATTCCCTAGTAGGGGGCGTGCAGGAGGCAGCCAATCAATGATTCTCTCTCATCATTGATGTTTCTATCTCTATCTCCCTCTCCCTTCCTTTCTGAAAGCAATAAAAATATATTTTTTAAAAACAGGAAAGAAAGAAAGCATCAGAAACAGCCTCTCATTAATTCCCAGTTCCATTTCTTTCCTTTTGGGTTTACCATGCATGTAGCAGAAAAGCTCCCTAAAATTAAAACCAATATACACAGAAAGCGAAAAAATACATCTCAGAGTCCTAGATATTTTCTCTCTAGATAGGCGAGCATTTGCTATGTATAGAGATGCCTTAAGTCAATGGTTGAACCTGCCCATCTTCCTTTGACCCAGTGAACACGGTGTTAACTCCACAATCTGTTTTTTTTTTTTAAACTACGTTTAGGTTGCCATAATAAAAACCCATTACACTTAGCTCCGGCTATTAAAACCTAAGCAAAAAATGATTAATAAGACCCATTCTGGTGTTTAAGCTCAGAGTTATCGATAAGAACATTCTATAAAAGCAAAAACAGTAACCCAAAGTCCCACAGTCAACCACCACCCAACCCAGATGTTCTAATATGCTGACTGACACCCAACCATTACTTTCACATGCCCTGATCTTTTTTTTAATGTAGTTTTACAAATATATGGCACTCTGTCCAGATATGCAGTCCAGCAGGGCCCACATTCCACAAAGACCCTAAAAGGAAGAAGAAAACTTTTGCTCTGTTGGTATATGAAAATCATGGTGGAAGCCCTCTGAATTCTTCAAGGTTATTGGTGATCTGGCATGGCATCGTGATCTATCGCTGTCATTAATAGAAGGACAATATTCACAGAAAATCACTGAAAGTCTCATGCCTATTGAGAACACTTTAAAGTAGAAACCAAGTAAATCTCGTTTTGTGTAGCCTCTATTTAAACATAAACATATGATTTAGACATGCTCTCTCTTGTTAAACATTTTTTTTGCTCTGTTCGCTTAGCACAGTTCACATTATTATCCTCACATGTACAATGGCAGAGGAATAATTTGAGACACACAGCTTTATTTAATAATGTAATTATCCTATATTGGATTACTTAAAGGGGCTTTGTATTTTTAAGTTCTAGTTTTCCTACACTGGTGATATGCTCTGTCGCGGTAAATGATTCAGGCTTCAATCAAAAGCCCTACACTCAATTTAGAAAAATACTGAGTATTTATGAATAAGTCAGGATTAATGCAAGAGCCAATTTGCAACCACAGTTGGTGACCTTTCTATTCCTATTCAAAGACTGTGGTGTGGAGGCCAACACAGAGGACAGACCCAGGATTCCAACTCTTTTGCCACCTCAGGGAGGTTGCATAAACCAGAACACAAAGCCTAAGCTTCCCTCAAGGTAAGCTTTTTAAAGGCAGGGCTCAAACTTGCATTGCCTTCCATGCCTTCGACCAGAGATCGAACCCACAACCTTAGCCTATGAGAAAAAGCTCTAACCAACTGAGCAACCTGGCCAGGGCTGCTACCTGGCATTCTAAAAAAAAAAAAATTGCAGGAGAAAATATGGAAGGAGTTACCTCTGCCACTTTTAAGAGGGTATTCATAAGCTGAGCTTCATCCAATGTTGTTGCCAAGAGGGATTTTGTTCTAGCTATTCTCAGTGGTCGGCAAACTGCTGCTCGCGAGCCACATGCAGCTCTTTGGCCCCTTGAGTGTGGCTCTTCCTAAGCCTTAGGAGTACCCTAATTAAGTTAATAACAATGTACCTACCTATATAGTTTAAGTTTAAAAAATTTGGCTCTCAAAAGAAATTTGATATTTGGCTCTGCTAACGAGTTTGCCGACCACTGCCCTAACTCAACTCCATCTGATCCAACTGACTCTGCTCTGTGCCAGGACCACCCATGGAGAGATAAGGATGAGTAAGATACTGGTACTGCCCTTCAGAAACACACAGGGCCCAGGGTCTCCTGTTCCTTGCTTAGATTATGAAGGTAATTCTCATTCTAGACCTTTGTCAGAAAATCCATTCACTCTTTCTTTCTTAATGTTCTGAGCATCTACTCTGCGCTGGGCCAGGCACGAGGAATAGCTGGGGAAGAAGCCCCTGGCCCATGGGCACCAGTAAACAATACACAATAGCCCTCAGCTAAATGTGATTTATATAATGAAGAATAAGTGTCATAAGTGATTTCATTCATTCAAAAACTACTTATTGAGCACTAAATATATATCAGGCATTGGGGTTGTAGTCAGGAATAAAACAGACAAATTCCTACTTTCCTGGAGCCTACAGTCATGATATGTGTGTGTCTGTTTTAGGGGAGATGGCAGAAGAGCCAGATAACAAAGTCTGAAGGAAAAAATTAGAAGAGGCAATAAAGGTAGGCAAGGGGTGAACCTGGGGATTGTTTTAAATCCAGCAGTCAGAGAAGGTCTCTCTGCTGAGACCCTAAGGGCAGGAGCTGGCAAGGTTAAGACCAGAGAGGGAAGAAGAGAGGTGGGGGAAGAACACAGGACATTGCATGCAGAGGGAATGGTGTATACAAAGGCACTAGAGGAAACTAGAGCATTGTCAAAGTCAAGATTAAAAGAAAAACACACACAACTTGCCCGATGCATAGGTCTTGTAGCTGATGCATGCCTCTAAATTTGAATCCAGACTCCTATTCTCCAAGTTTGTACTAGGGTCACCCCATAAATCAATTTCCATGATTAAAAATTGGCCAGAATATACTTAATGCCATCTTCTTCTCAAACCTTTAATGTCTACATATGACTATCTTGAGCACTTTGTTAAAAACCAATTTGCATCCTCCCTGAAAGAGAAATAGTTGAGTTTCCTAATGAAACAGCTAATTTCCACAGAATTTAAAGGCTGGCCAATGGGCCAGCTATTCCCTGACATATGCACAAGGTTGAAGGGTGGCTAGGGAAATAACATCTCCTGTTGATGCATTCATTAGAAACGCAAACTGGGACATCAATCCCTTTCATCTAGATGTTTAGGTCTTCTTTACTTGGATATATGGAAACTTGATATTATTTAATAAAATGAGCATACTTTTCAGGTTGGGAGAGGCAAAATAACATAGAATCTTACTAAATAAGGCTAACTTTATGTTTTATCTCCTCTAAGCAACTAGAGGGAGAGGGCCTACTCTTATTCATCTTTTTATCACTCCCATAGTTCCTTGTATATACTAATAAATATTGGTTGACTTGAACTGGAAGCTTATAGTCAAAAGTCCTATATTTAGAAATAGAAATGTTATGATTTTTCAAGAGCCCCAAGCCTCATCTCTCTTTTCCCACCTTTCAATACCCATTTTACCCTTGACATAGCTAACCACTTAGAACTCTGTTGCCCATAAGCACAATCTATAGGTTTTGTAGACATACATCCTCCAATCCTCAGGGCAAGATCCAGGTAAAGGCTTATTTTTGCTTAAAAATCAAGGGGCACAGGGGAGGGGGTGCACACAAGCAGAAAACAGCCTTTAAAAATTAAGACCAAAAAATATTGAGGCAACTAAAATATCTCAATATTCTGACATGCTGAGAATGTTTTCACTCCATTGCTTTGAGGGGTCATTTAAGGAATTTGGGGGTCAGGAGTGATTTGCACACCTGCTTAGCTGTCTATTGAATTACTGATCTGGTAACATCAAAAATGTGGAGTGAGAAACAGGACCTATACAGTAAAGAAAAAAAGCAAAACAAAACAAAACAGAGCCTGTTGATAATTTTTAAAAGACACTGCCATTTACGTGATTCATACAATTTGCATTAGGAAAAACATCTTTAGCCTTTTTACTAGAATCTTCTTTATGCTTGCTCAGATAGTTGGGGTGCATACTCACAACCCATTACATTGCTGATGAACACACATTCAGCAGCCAGGAGCACAGAACACAATTAGACTATTATGGAGGATATTCACAAGAAACAGGACAGAACAGGTTATTTCACTTAAGATCTACAGAATTCAATTATTTTCTATAGTTATAGCCCATGTACACCAGAATTGAGAATAATTTGGCAAAGAGACTGAGTATTACAGCAGTATTTTCATCTGAATTCTAGTAATCTGATATACACTGTGGGATTAACCCAAAGCAAAAGGATTTAATGGCCCAGCAGGCAGTCTATTTTGAGATCCTTCTTCTAAGATCCCCCCAGCCATTTTGGCTGGGACCCTTCCATTTATATCCTTTTGCTGATGCATTTTGCTTTTGTGAAAGATCCCCATGTTATACATCTTAAAGGAGCTGGTCTCGAATACACTCCCTGCCGCCACCACCAACAGAAGAGGAGAAGAAGGAGATGACAAGGGGGTGAAACAAATTTTCAAGTTAGGAGTGTTCTGAAGAAGAGGAAATAGGAGAGGCTTTGAAAAAGTGAAGAGAAAATGAGGGCGTTTTAAGTAAGTGTGTACAGTCAGCTCAACAACAGGTTTCCTGGAAGTTGCATCATGAGAGGGGAGGGACCTGGGGAGCACCGGGTTGAAGTTCTTTGGCATACTGATATCAAACATCTGAAATGCAGATTTTTGTCTCCAGACTCCATCCTTCTCCCATCTCATTTTATTTTGTTGTGGCTGATGCAAGAGATGCCCCCTAAAGTTCCTTTAAGATCTAAATGGGCCGAAACCGGTTTGGCTCAGTGGATAGAGCGTCGGCCTGTGGACTGAAAGGTCCCAGGTTCGATTCCGGTCAAGGGCATGTACCTGAGTTGCGGGCACATCCCCAGGGGGTGTGCAGGAGGCAGCTGATCGATGTTTCTCTCTCATCGATATTTCTAACTCTCTATCTCTCTCCCTTCCTCTCTGTAAGAAATCAATAAAATAAAAATAAAAAAATAAAAAAAGATCTAAATGGAACCAAACACAATGGGTTTGAGGGTGACCCCTTCACAGTGACTGGAAACCTCCAACATAAATCTAAAACTTTCCAGAGAACCAGGAAGCTTAACTTCACATAAATTAATAGTTTAGTTAGTTATTGTTTTTCAAATAATAGTTAGTAGTCCAATGACTCAATAAATTACTTATTATGCAATATAAAAGTCTAAGACCATGAGAGGCTTCAATGCACCAATAAAGTTAGGATTAGGGCCGATAACCAGCATCAGCTAAAGACCTGGGGTCAACCGGGCTGTGGTTTGGTGCTCTATCCAGTGATGGCGAACCTATGACACGCGGGTCAGAGGTGACACGCGAACTCATTTTTTTGGTTGATTTTTCTTTGTTTAATGGCATTTAAATATATAAAATAAACATCAAAAATATAAATCTTTGTTTTACTATGGTTGCAAATATCAAAAAATTTCTATATGTGACACGGCACCAGAGTTAAGTTAGGGTTTTTCAAAATGCTGACACGCCGAGCTCAAAAGGTTCGCCATCACTGCTCTATGCTCATGTAAATCTCACTTGATATTCACAGTCCAGCAAGCTTAACCCATTTTACAGATAAGAAGACTGAGACTCCAGAGAAATGAAGTTGACCAGTATGACATCGTCGTAGAGCTGCTAACCGGCAGAGTAAATATTCACACCTGGTTCTATCAAGCTTCAAGACTAAGAGTTTATATTCTAATTAGAAAGAAAAAAGACACGTTAAATTATTAATCAGCACTACCTTCCGATTAGAGGCCACTCTTCTAAACCTGACCTGCTGGACTCCTTGAGGTCTGGCCTCAGTCTTATTTTCCACTAGACCCCTGCCCTCTTGTTGAATGCAGGCCACATTTCCAGTATTATGTCCTTCCTATTTGCCTATGGATTCTTCTGCCTAGGATTTCCCCCTCTCTCCCCCTCATTCTTCAAACACCTCCACCCACGAAAGTCCTAGTGCAGGGGTGGGCAACCTTTTTGTGAGTACGTGCCAAAACCAGCAAAATCTCTGACTCAAAATTCTTCTGTGTGCCAACCCTAATTTTTTGAGAACATGTTACGCCTACTTGATATCTCTTAAGGTGTACGTATGTGAAGAACCTTGAAGAAATAATAAAATTCATTTGAGCGACAAAAACACAGTATACGATGATGATACATTTATTTTTTAATGTATACATGTACACCGATAGTCCGACAGAAAACTTTATGACTCCATTTGATATTATCAGTGGGACTTTTGCTGCTGTATCACTGATAACAGATTTTACATCAGGTTTATATTTTGTGACCTTCAGAGATATGCACGAGCTACTACTTTCATCCATCAGGCTACTCCTATTAGGAGACTTAACAAAATTCATCACTGAGAACAAAGATTTACAAGTGTATGTGGATGAAACCAAAACACTGGTCGGATCTAGGAAGGCAGGGAGAGTTAAGGCAGAGACATAGAAATTGCTCTTCCCCTCTCTCGTCAATCCATGTCTATGGTCTTTAAGATAACTTATTATGTAAAATTATTTATTTATCTAAGATGCACCTACACTGAATTTATCTGAAAAATAAAAAAGTTGATATTAAGAAAAAAATTATAAATGGAGGATTATAAGAGAGGGTTTCATGTGCCAGCAAAAGTTACTGGCGTGCTATGTTTGGCACGCGTGCCAGGGGTTGCCCACCCCTGTCCTAGTTGGTTTCAAGGGCCTGTTTACAAGCTCCTCTTCTCCGAGACACCTTCAGCATGGCTTACAAGCCACTTTCCTACTCACATACTTCTTTCCACATCTCAATCTCTGGGCTCTCCTCCGTGAGGCCCGCCTGAGGGCCCTAGAACAGAAACCAGCTTTCCTTGCACATCCTTTCTTTCTGTCCCTCCAAACTCTGGAACTTGCACTAGACAGAATTGTGAAGAGCTTCGTCTGCCCGGCTGCCCCTTCTCCTTTCTTTGCTGCCCCTTCAGGACCAACAGGCTCCTGTTGCTCTATTTACAGAAAGTGAGCCAGATAATAAGAAAATTTTAAAATTGTAATAATCCAAAGCTTTGCTCTCAAAACTGTAAGGTAGCCTGTGGGCCACAGCTAGACTGAAGATGTTTTGTTTGACTGACCAAGTGGTGTGTTGTTGTTTATCTAACTGGATTGAATTATCAACTAAATTCACACAAAAATATGGATTTCTGGCACTTCTCTGGAAAAATGGAAAGGTTTGGCAATTCTGGATGACATTCCTGACCATATTATCTCATAGTATTATTGCTATGAGAAATAAATAAAAGGTCACATATGAAGCTATTTTTAGACCAGAGGTCAGGCAATCATTTTCTGTGAAGAGACACAATGTTAGGCTCTGTGTGTCTGGTGCTACTATAATGTGAAGGTGGTCAGAGACAAATTGTCAACAACTGGGATTGGCTGTGTGCTAATAAAACTTTATTAACAAAACAGGCAGCAGGCCAGATTTGGCCTAAAGGCCTTGCTGACCTCTATGTTCTACCATCTCCTTAGCCAGACAATGTAAATCAGCTCTGAAGATGCTATCTAGGTGTCTCAATGACATCTAGTCGGCACCAGAAGGCATCTGTGATCTGTTTACTGAATTCACCAAGATTAGGCTCAGCCCAGAAATCATGCTGAAGGGAGACTGCTCCCACTTCCACATCTTGCCAAAGGACCTCTTCCCAATCTTCACCAGAATGTCTTTAGACCTAAGTTCAAACATTATTTCTTCTAGAATGCCTCCACAGGCCTTCCCAAGGAGATCAGACACCCCATAATAGGTCTCTGTATTTTCTCTTCATCACAATGACCGCATCACAAAAATCAACCATTTATTTGTGATAGTTTGATTAATCATGTGTGTGCTCCCCACCAAAGGCAGCTTCATGAAGGCAGGATCTGCCAGGTTTCCCACCTCTGTCTCTCCAGGGCCAGTGCTGGCCTGCACACAGAAGGTGCTCAGGAGGGACTGGGCCTGAGCACACTCTCTTGAAAAAATGTGCAAGAGGCACCGTGTGCCTGCTACAGGAGTCATGGGATTCAAAGAGCCCCTTCAAACATTTCATTACACAAGTGCACAGAATTATAACTGATTTATCTGTGTATCAGTCAACTGCTGATGTGACTGCAAGTTCCTAGAGAGCAGGATGGAGGCTTTCAAGAACCAGATGCTGAATAAATAAAGAACTAAAAGAAGCCTGAAGGTGCTGGGTTCTAGTTCTAATCATCACTCACTAGCTCTGAGCACATGTCCAACATTAGTCTCTGCATCTATGAAATAAAGGGTGCGGGACCCATTCTCTTCCATCTCTCTGATCTTGTAAATCATGAGAGTCTATTAAGATGCCCAAGGCAAATTAGACAAGAGCATTTTTCTGAGACCACCGTGGCAAGTCTTCTTGATCATCTTTATTAACGATCTCTGGCCATTCATGCCTAAAAACAAATGTACCTGCGCAGATGGCAGAGCCAGAGGCACCAACTGCACCCATGAATATGCCGACTTTCAAGCCAGGATATCTCAGAGAATGCTATCAGTAACCTTCCCTGCCTTGGTGCATGGCAGTGGTCTTCATTCTCCAATGCAAATTTCCAACCGGAACAAAGCCAGCCCAAGTTGGGTAGTCAGAGAAGAAAAACAACTAAATTGGACCTGGCATTAAGGAAAGCCTGAGGACAAGATAAAGAGTGACGAGATGTTTATTCTCTGGTACAAGATCTGACTCGTTTCCTTTTTTTCAATGGTACTCTGAGCTGAGCTCAAACTAAATGAAGGCAAGCAAAGCTCAGACCAAAGGGAAGAGAGTATTCTGTCAAAATGATTTCTATCTCCATTGCTCCACTGGGGGGTTGGGACAGATCTAGTGACAAATAACTGGATGGTAATTTGGCCTGTTTTCTCTGTAGCATGCAAGGCTTCCCTTATAGGGGCTAAAACAACCAAAACTCCAACCAACACCCCTACCCCCCCCCCACACACACACACACACGCACACTATATGTATACACATATACCCACTGTAACATATATCTACATATACTTATTTAAAAACGTATTCCTCCCTTAAAAAATATACAGAATTAGCAAGTTTAAATTATTCGCACTTAGTTCTTCTTTGTCTCCAGTTATACAGTGTTCTTTTGTGCTGGTAAAACAACATGTGCTTTAATTAGCAAATATCTGTAAATAATTTACTTGCTTTTCAAATACAACAGAACAATGGGGTCAATTTTCACATACATTTACCCAGCATGCATCCTGGGTCTTAAGCCAGACTCTCCCATTGTTCAATAACTATATCAAGCTGTCCAAGTCTTCCTGGCCTCCTTGGTGGAGTGGACTGGTGGGGGTAGGGGGCTGGAAACCCAAGTTCCAGTAGCAACATCCTATTTTGAAAGACCCCAGAAGACAAGCTAAAACAAACTCTTATGATCTCTAACCCTGGAGCCTTCTGCAAGGAATGTGGAAGCGTGCCAAGAGCAAAGGGCACTGGAGTAATGTCTGTGGGATGTAGGCACTCTGAGCCCCCCCCCCCAATGCCCCTCACCCTGGACAGTGTGAGCCCCAAAACACAAGGTGTAATGTATGAGGCCTATGACTCACACAGAACCCCGTCTAGACTTTGCAGGGTTAAAACTGGGCGCTGCACATGCAGTGCAAAGAAAGATGTTAAATCAAATGAGAATGACTGCTCCAGGACTGGAGGCACTATTATTTTGAATAAGATTGAAAAGGCCAGAAAAAGCAATTCAAAAACATTTCAATTATGTATTTCCCAGAACTACATCTTTGAGCAACTAATGCAAATGTTACCACCACAATAAAACTTCTTCCCACATAAAAGCATATAAAACAGGTTGAACAGCATATACTTTATATATCATATGCATATTTTTGACTATTAATAAAAAATTCAAAATCTATGTATGCTTTACTCTCCTAAGCAATACAATAATTATGATTAAGGGACAGGCAGCACAAAAAGAGCCAATTTATCTTACTCGTGCTCAGGAATACTATTGTGTAACTAAGCAACTAAAGACAAAATATGGTCTAATTAATTCACTCCTATGCTTATTTAAAAGACACAATTAGAACATTTTTATTTTCCAGCCTGCACAGTAGTTCAACATGCTTGAGGGTGTAGAAAGCAAAGCCTATTATTCTCAAAGACAAGAGTTTAATGTTTAGTGCCACTGATCGGGCTGGAACTCAACTGTGGGGAGGAGGGGGTGTGTTTCCCAGCTGGGCTGTACTTGGAGTCATGAGAGCGGGAAAAGGTAGGGGGAAAGATGTTTATGGGGCCACTAGATTGACTAGCAACACGTTGCCTCTACCCCCTGTTTTTCTCACTATGGCACATGGGTGGAGATGGGACTGTGAGCTTGATGGTCACTTGGGCAAGGACACACAGCACTGTAGTACTATTTACGCAGCCAAAAAGATTCTACAGAAAATTCATGCAATTAAACCACCCATCCTCGCCTGGGTGGTAAATGTCAAATCTCCATCTTTAACGCTGCTAACAGTGCATCTGATTTTAAAAGCAGAATTAATTTACGCAAGTATGTGCTGGGAGATTGATGCCATTAGCATGATTCTAAAGAACCATTTCAATAATAATCATCATCTGCACATTTGAAATGTGTTGTCAATACAGACATTCACAGGCCAGGATGTGAGCCATGCTCTCTAAAGGCTAAGACCCTGGTTCTAATCTCTAGCAAGATGGAGAAGAACACAGTGTGGCTGCAAAAAGCAATCCTTGTGCGAGGGAGTTATATATGGAAACAGAGTTTTTAAGAAATGCTGGATCCATGACCACATTTATGAGAGGCGATTGAATCCTTAAACCAACAATCGATAAATTTGTTTTAAATTCCCTTAAAAGCCAAGCCAACGGGTAATCACTAGCTACAATATTATTCTGAGTAGAAGATGGCAAATATCCAACTACCCTGGCTATAAAAAAAAAATGACAAGCAAATGCATTTGATTCGAGCAATTATATTCTGGATATTGGTTGAAACTAGACTTTGATAAATGAGCTTGAGTCATGTATCACTAGATGCCACTATGAACAATGGTATGCTTTATTAATAATTAATAACGAAGTATTTACATGTATGGACTCATGTACTTCATAAAAATAACATTTCCTTAGTATGTGCCTGACATTCTAAATGTCAAGAGAGATTATTGCTTACAATTTTGACTCACTATCAAACATTTTAAGGCAATCAGTCTGAAGAACATGCTGGCTCATAGGAACTGCCAACCAACACTCAGGTGAGGAGTGGCTCTTCTTCCCGAAAGTCTAGTCTTTTTATAGATTGCCAGCCCAAAGCCCTGACATTTTAGGGGCTGATGGCTGGAGATTGGAAAAGCACAGAGAGAGAGAGAGAGAGAGAGAGAGAGAGAGAGAGAGAGAGAGAAAGAAAGAGAGAGATGCTGGCTCTAGCCTGATCATTCAGTCCCAAATATTTACTAATTTCTCTGGTAGGCTTCTGAAAAACAACAACCACCTTCTCACTTTTTTTCACATCCCATGATGCAAAATGACTATGGACTTTAGAAGAGAAAGAAGAAAGGGAAGTGTGAGATGGGGTGCTGGAGCTTGCCCACATATGAATGACTGATCACAGACCCCCTGCCAGAAAGAAATTGGACCAAACTTAAAGAAAGCAGGCTGTGGGAAGAAGGCATTTTAATTATTTTGTTAGTCATTCAATAAATACTCAGTGAGTAGCACTGAATACTGTGGAGGGACCAAGAAGTTAAAAAGGTACAACCCTCTGCTTCTGAGAACAGCACTATAGGGAAGGCAAAGGGAAAGAACACAGACAAGCATTTATTCAATGCACAGTCCATGGGAGGTTAAAAGCCACAGTGGAACTGTAAGCTCCCTGAGGGCATGGGTTTCTGTCTGTCTTGATCACTGCTGTATCCCAAGGGCCTAGTACAGGCTCTGGCACAAACTAGGTGCTCTATAAATATGCATGGAATGAATGAAACTTCACAGATGAAGATGTCGCTTCCTAGTTTCTGGAAAGACCTTGAAAGGCTACAAATCGTGACTTTAGTTAATCTCCCACTTTAACTAGGGAGCACAAAGAGTCTGACAGCTTTTCTGTGACCACTATGATCCATGGGGCTAGGCTATGAGCTCTTTGCGGGCTGGGGACATTCTCCTTTATCTCTATATCCTGTAGTCCAGCACCTACTAGGTCTTCAACCACACCTGAGGAGCTAAACACATTATTTTTCCAAAAACATGCAGATAGTGAGTCTTCCTTTGAATGCATACTGGTTGTATTATCAGCATAATTCACCGACATGTGATACAGCATCTTATATTGCTTTTACATTTAAAAAAAAACTCATCTCTCCATCAAGATTGAAGAACTTATTTTGTCTTGCATCTGTCTCTGTACTTGGAGAGCACTGAGCATTCAACAAGTAGTTTTTTATTAACGCAAGATAGATGATACCAACATTAGCTAGAGGTAGGATCTTCATCGTACAAAACATAACTTCTTACTAGCCTCCTGGCTCTCATATCTTAACATCCTAGACCCAATGTTGAAATGCAGTTTTGTATTTGTAAATGTTTTTGACATAGTGATGTTAAATTATTTCTTAAATTACTGGATCTTGCTTCAAACTCAAGTAGGAAAGAGAAATAGGTACACAGTCACATTCCTTATTTTGGATGAACCCCATAGGTCAGCAAACTTTTTCTGTAAGGGACCAAATAGTAAATATTTTCCACTGTGTGGGCCATATGGTCACTGTCACAACTACTCAACTCTGCCTCTGTAGTCTGAGAGCAGCTATAAACAATACATAAACAAATGAGTCTATTTTCCAATAAAACTTTATTTACAAAAACAGAGAGTGGACCAGATTTGACCCTCAGGCATTATTAGTCTGCTAATGCATGTCACTATCCAATAAATTCTCTCCATATAACTCATTAGTTCTCACCCTAGTACTAAAGACTCTGCCTGTCAGAGAGTAAATATATTCCTTCTCTTAAAATCACTACTGAAAGTAAATAATAACTATTATAGCTCCATCTATAATTTGCTGAGCTATCCTGTAGAAGTACTATGTTGCCAGGCTCTTTTCATTATTATTTCTAACTAGAGGCCTGGTGCATGAAAATTTGTGCACTGGGTGTGGGGGGTGGTGCCTTAGCCTGGCCTGTGCCCTCTCGCAGCCTGGGGCCCCTTGGGGGATGTCCACCTGCTGACTTAAGCCTGCTCCCTGGGGGATAGGGCCTAAGCCGGCAGCATCCCTCTGGCAGCCTGGGAGCCCTTGGGGGGTGTCCAACTGCGGCTTAGGGCCTAAGCCATAGTCGGACATCCTTAGCACTATGAAGGCTGGGGAGGAGGATGGAGAGGCTCCCACCACCGCCGCTGCGCTTGCAGCCATCAGCCCAGCTTGTGGCTGAGCAGAGCTCCCCCGGGGGAGCGCACTGACCACCAGGGGGTAGCTCCTGAATTGAGCGTCTGCCCCCTGGTGGTCAGTGCGTGTCATAGCTACCAGTCATTCTGCCACAGGGTCAATTTACATATTGCCCTTTTATTATATAGGATTCTTTCAGCAAAGTAGAGATCATTGAATTCATTTTCGAGAAGAAGAAACTGAGGCTCAAATTAAAGAAAATGTCCAAGGCTAATGAGGTCACTGAAGAGGCTCAGAAATTTCTAAAAACTCAGCCACATGGATACAGACCAGAGACTGAATGACCATTCACACTTAGAGCAAGGCCAATCCAGCACCTCCTAGATTTCAGAATGTGTCTGCCTAACCCCAGTTGTGGTACAATCAGTCAATATTTTTTCAAATCCTGCCTATCCAGTTGTCAGCATTCATCAATACTAAAATGTAAATCCTTATGGAGCCTTTTATTTTGGTAACACAACTAAACCCACCATATAGGTGAAAGCCAACCTGATTTGGGGGGATCTGAATTAGCTACATATTCTAGCAAACTAACCTAGATGCCATCCTTTCAGAGAAAAGTTTTCTTTAGGAGGGTCTGTGTTAGTGATTTCAAACTTCAATGACAACAATAACACTAATGTTAATGAAAATAATAATGACATTATTGAAAAATCTACTATGTGCCAACCTCCACTGTAAGCACTTTACATGTATTACCTTGTTTAAATCTTTCAAACAATCCTAAGAAATAGGTACTATATTCCCATTGTATAGAAGAGAAAACTGAGGCACGGGAAGTTTAAAATTTGCCCAAGATCACACAGCTAGAGTGAAACTGTTTAAAAAGCAGAATCCTTGACCCCAATTCCAGAGATTTTAATTGAGTAAATTTATTTTTTTTTTAATTTTTTAATTTAGTTGGAGAGAGAGAGGAAGGGGGGGGGGGAGAGAGAGAGAGAGAGAGAGAGAGAGAGAGAGATCAATTTGTCCTACTTATTTATGGACCCATTGGTTGATCCTTGTATGTATCCTGATGGGGGATCGAATCCACAACCTTGGCATATGGGGATGATGCTCTAACCAACTGAGTTACCCGGCCAGGGCTTTGAGCTGATTTCAATAGCTGGCTCCAGAGTATGCATTTTAAACTGTTTTTAACCCATGGTGAGGCTGAGAATCAAACCACGTTTAGAAATCCTGCCTCTGTGCCAGAATCTATAATGCCCAGAAGTGCTTGATCTTGACGCCCGGACATCATTAGTTTACTCATGTACACTCACTGTTGCAGATTACCAGCAAACCTTGCAGAATTCAGCCATGGACTATCAGGCTGAAATCCATGCTTGCACATCCACCTATTTTAAGAGGGTATATTGCCAATAGATCAAGCGCTTGGCAATTTGAAAATGAATGTAATCAGAAGTTATACCCAGTAACAGAACCAATTACCCGCCTACTTTGCCATTTTCCTCCTCTGAAGAGCTACTGGCTGAATGTGGCAATTGTGGGTAATTACTGAAGACACTTCACTCTTGCATATGGCCTTGCTATTCACTTTCATGATCATTTAAAACATGATTAGGCCCAGGAAACTCTACATAGACATAAATATTATTATGTTTATTGTTTATAAATTAAAAATATCTAGAATAAAGGCCACCATAATCATAACTCTTTTCTATTTATTTAAGGAATTTACAGTGTATATAGTACTTTTGCCAATACGATGCCTCTTCATACAACAATCCACAGTCAACCTTATTATTGCTCCCATTTTGTTGCGGAAAAAACTGAGGCTCAGAGTGTTTATGATTATTCAATAATCATATAAATAGTAAGTTGCAGAATCAAGATGTGACTCTTTCTGGAAGTAAATGAAGGCAGCAATGTATATAAGCATGCAACTCATTATCATAATTATTAAAACTAATAATAAAGTATTAATGGTTATTAATAGTGTTATTAAAATGTAACTGTTCTTGTTATAGACCACTGGCTAGAATTAGCTGAACTTTATAGAATAAAAATGGTTCTGCCACCTAAACATCTGGTGACCTTTGGCAAAGCTGATTAACCAGTCATAGTTCAAAATGTTTAAGAAATTGTTCACATTAGTACGCACTTCTAGAACATAATCTGATGTACTCAAGCTCTGGTTTCAGTGGAAAAATAAACCAGCCCTAACGCTTAAAAAGGCCTGGTTTCCAGCCCGGCAACCTTTGACAAACCATATAAACTCCGCAAGCTTTTGTCTACATCTGTAAAATGGGCAAACACAATCCTGCCTATCCAGCCTCATACAACTATTACAAAGGTCAGTAAGAAAACAGCCGTCAGAAAAGCCCTTTGCCGATCATAGCAAAGCACACAGGGATGCTATTTGTCATCTCTGCACAATGACAATTTTCCTGCTTTTAGAACTGACGTATTTACACTTCAAGAAATCATAAAAAGACAGACTGGTTCTCTTAAGCCAAAAAAGCATACTGAGTCCTGGCTGTCCTTTCGAAATGGATGCTGATGTCAGCTCAATCAGGAAATTATTAACCTCCATTTGGTTACTTAAAATAAACTGTACTGGCTGATTAAATGTGCTGAACATTCTCTCCAAGTAACAATGCACATCACCAAGAAACCTTTCTCTTTCAGTTATACATTGCAAATGGCAAATGCATCATTCAAAACTATTCAAAATCCATAACAAAAATCATTTCACTGTATATAAACAAGTTAATGGAGTCAGTGAAAACACAGCAAATTTCTTAATGAGAGGGCCCTGTTGCCCCCTCTAGGTGCCAGCAGTAAGCGCTGGCTTCTGTAGGCTCTCCTCCAGAGGCGGCTGCTGCTGCTATTCTGCTAATGAATGACTAACTTAGGCCAGGGGGAAAATGACATCACCCGGGTGGAAAACCGATCTGCATTGGGAAACTTTCTACCTGCTTTACATTTGTCATAATTATTTTGCACAATGCAGCCTGCATTTGCATAATTTTGAGGCGTGTCATTATCTCAATTGAAAATTGTTTTAATATGGCTGAATAATTCACAATGACATCAGCCCAAGTCCTAATGAAATATACAAGTATAATCATACAGCTAATTACCAGCCGTGTTAGCATTAAAAAACAAATCATGCATAATATTAGACGATGTATATGCAGCTGAGGATTATAAATAGAGCCATCTCCCTCCCCAAATCCCCTAGAGTTTACTTTTAAATGGCAAGATTAATTTTCTCAGGTATGGCTTATATAGCAGTAACAAAATACACAGGTCATTACAATGGTTCACTTTCATTTTCCCATAATGAACAATTTTTTTTAAAAAAAAACCGTGTATTTAAAAATACATCTATTCAATATCAGCAGTTCTAACAGATGCAACCTTCCGCTAAAATTATTGGCTTTTATTCTTAAATCAGAATTCACTATTTAATTACACCAACAGAAATTAAAACCGGGCCAAGTGGGGTCTTTAAAATTTTTTCCAATTTCAATTCAAAAATAAAAAAAAAGTGACCACAAAATATCCCATAAAACACTGAATAATTTCCTTCTGGGTTTAGTCAGAAGTCTATTAGGCACCAGCTCTTTTCTGGATATTTAATCCTTCCCTTTTCCAGATCACAGGCCATGTTGAAGTAATAAATTTGAAAAGCAAATAAGAAATCAGGAGGGGGGGGCGGGGAGGAGGAAGACAGCTGCGCAGGAAAGTTGGGTCGGGGGGAGGGGTCGAGCTAGACCTCGGGAGGGGGAAAGAGCTCAACCTGTTGGTAGGTTGCAGGATTTTTCACAGCATTTGCAAACAACACCTTTATAAAACTGCAGGCAGACGTCGGGAAACGTGAACATTTAAAACCCTAAGCTGGCCCTGGAGGGCGGGGGGTGGGGGGGGGGAACGGGGGAGGTGTTCTGAGAGGAGGGCGGGGCTTATTTCCGAAGAGGCAGATCTAGGAGGGCGAACGTTCTTGACGAACTCCGGTAATTAACCGGCAATGCCCACTGATGGGTAATTCGATCCTGGGGAGAGGGAGTGGACTGGCGATGCCAAAAGTACCATCCACTCCATCCGACCACGGAATTCTGGAAGGACTGGCAGGCAGCTCCCAGCTCCGGGCGGAGTTACACGGGGAACCATTCATTTAACAAAAAGATCCTTACACCTACCTCGAAAGCTCGAGAGCCTGGCACAGAGCTAGCTGCCCTCAAAAGTCTCAGTTTGATTACCCTGCTCTCGCCTGGGCAACACAAAGCCTTGCCAGGCGGCGCTGCGCCCTTCCTCCCCGCCGCACCGTGGGCACACACTCCCCAAAATAGTTCCCCCGGTAGGTACCAGGGCGCGGAGGTCGGTCAGCTGACAAGGGGAGCTCGCAGAACTGCGGGCACAGAGCAAAGGACAGAGCCGGAGGGAGGCGACCGCCCCGGCGCCGGGTGACAGCGGGCTCACCTCGGCGTTCTCCCGGGAGCGCGGCGAGCGCCCCCGCGGCCGCCCAGAAACGTGCCGGGGAGGCTCGGCCCTCCGCACCCTCCCCAGGAGCGCCGTCTGGGCACCGAGGACGCCGAGCCCACGGGGGCCAGTGGGCGAGCACACACCCCTCTGCCCTGCCCTGCCCGGTCCCCGTCCCACACATCCCCACAGATTGCGCTGGAAGACGTCCACTTGGCGTGGAGTAATTGGAAACCAGAACATCAAATGGCTTGTCCGAGGGGGAGGGGGTGGGGGCGAGAGATAGTTGTTAATGCTTAACGTGTTTGTGCCGGTTACAGGACCGCTTTGAAATCCGCCCGGGCAGATCTGCAAGTTATTTGAATGTATTATTCCAGTACCTGTCATTTATCACTTTATTCAACACGTCTTTGCCAACTCAATAGCTTTTGATCTCACTCTGCCTCCATTTCGTAATTTCCGCCCTCTTAAACATATCAAATACTTACTTACAAAAAAAAAAAAAACATAAAAAAACGTGAACAATATCGAAACCCACCGAAAGAAACCCACCCAGCCCCGACCGAGCCAGACGCGAAGGTACGTTTTCAAAAGAAAAAAAAAATTATACATATATAAAAAGCTTGTGATGTTCGGGGGGCAGTAGCAGGAAAGCGAACACACACACACACACACACACACACACACACACACACATATCCTTGAACAAAACCCTTCTCGAACAAGTTATCTGATCTTGACTAAAATCAGCAGTTGGATCCTCTTTGTAAAGCTGACAGCCAAACTCTGACAATGGCAAAATACTCGAGCCCCAGCTAGTGGCGCTACCCCTTTAAAAAAGGAGTCGATCCTGCTCGCCTGCAGAAGTGAATACAGTATTTTCAAGCTTGCCCTGTAATAAGCATTACGAGGGGGAAATAATAAAGAAAGAAGAGAGGGAGATATAAGTTTACCACCTCGCCATGGTCGCTATTTCTGCCCTGGGGAGTATCTTCTGGGAGGAAATAAAGTTTAGAGCTGGATAAAAGTTGCCGGCTGGTCCTCTCTTCCCACAACAGCTGGAGCTCCGCTATGCAAATCGGATCCTTTGGCGTACATCTTACAAAGAAAAAGTCGCCAAGGGACAAAATTCTTGGTTTGCCTTCAAGGTGGAATTGAAAAGCCTTGTAGAAAATGTAAGGTCCGTGCAAGCCACACGGTGAGCCGACCCACTGCAGGGGGGAAAAAAAAAAGCACCAAATAAATAATGTAGCCATCAGAGCACAAACATCTATTTCCAGACACATTTACACACAGACATCCACACTCTCAATACAGAAGAGCCATCAGATATAAAGCTGGGTGTAAAAATAATAGAGCCCACAAATTTTCTGCTTCCCTTAAAAAAATTAAAAAAAAAACCCTCCGCCCCCCCCCCCCCACTCCCCACCGCCACCTCTCCCTACTTCTCCATCGGAGGCGGTAAAATTACATTATGTATGTATGATCAGTGCAGGGATTTTTTTAAACAATAAAAATGATTTGGGGGGATGCAGAGGGTAAAAGTTTGGTGAAAAGTTTGTGGGGGGGGTGTGGGTGGGTGTAGAGGTGTGGGTGAGCTGGGGGGCTGGGGGGTTCCGGGGGGTGCCGGGATCGGAGGAGCGGAGGAGAGCGAAATACCTGGAGTGAGTTGGGCTCCATCTCGACGTTCTGAATTGATTGAACTCAACATTCTCTCCAAACTTGTTGGCTTGAATGGATTGCATCAGGTCCTGGCAGGGAAAAACATTCTCTGTCTTCAGCCGGCGTAATGTCTCAATATAAAACTGAGTTCTTGCCTCCCCTTCGGCACCAAAATGATTGAAAATATGTCCTAATATTTCTCTGACGACTCAATTTTAAGCTCCTGTCAGAACTGTGCAGGATTCCCTCCCAATGTAGGTTGATCAAATTCATAACCGGGAGAAAGGCTCCGTCCGATCTCGGCGGGAAGCGGATGGATCAAGGCAAAAAACATATAGGAAGGTCTGTAAAAATAAAATCCACCCCAAAACTGTGTGAAGATGAGATCTCCCTCTGCCCCATCTCCCTTGCCTATGGGTGTCGGCTGATGAGATTTTTGGAGGAGACGAGAGTTGACGAGCTCCGCCGTGCATCTGACAGGACCTGCTTGTATATGTCTAATATAAAGAACATTTCCTGCAGAGATTCCGGGGCGCTGCTCCTCTTTCTAATGCTCCTTAGCAGATTTGCTGTTATTAGACATGTAGATTTGTTTGATAGTTAAATTACGCTTCCTCACTGCCATGTTTTCGAGAACTAATCTGTTAAATTATCTTTTGATGCCTATTTACATGGAAGGGGAAAGTGGGTTATCGATTATATAAACATATAAATATTAATGCATTTGTTCGCTTCGCAAAAAAAAAAAAAAAAACTCAGCATAAAATAAATAAATAAAAAGACCAGAAAGACAAGTGAGCAATGCACACACATCTCAGGATTTTGCCAACAATATTGAACGGACAGAGACTGCATTTAGGGACTGGAACAATAAACGATGCATGATAAATCAATAAATGCGAGCAGCGAGTCTGCTCGGAATATGAATTCAGGCTCCCGGTTCTGCATGTGCATTCTTTAATTTTGAAGTATATACACTAGTACGTGTTTACAATGCTGATGGACGCCAAGGGCGCTCTCAAATGATAATGTGTTTATATAACCCAGCGCTACAGGAATAATATACCGACTCCTACCCCACCCCCACTCCCTCCCCCGCCAAAAGAGGGAGGGGGAGCTTCCTCAATAATAGTTTGAAACTGAAAAAAAAAAAAATCCATTTGCCAACTAGTTAAATACCACCAGAAATTAAGCTGTTGAAAACCGGGGGCATGAGCCGTAAGACAATGAAGGCTTTAAATGTGTATATTTATTGTTCTGGAGCCCTGGAGAATTGCGAGGTTTGCATGCACGGCTATTATGCAAACACAGAGAAACTTAAGAGCGACAGAACAAGGAACAGGCAGAGACTGCACAGCCCTCGCTCGCTCGCTCCGACCCAGCTGCCGGTCCTCCGCCAGGCTAGATTGCATTTTCGCAGTGTTGATGTAAAATGGTGTACTCGCTTCCCCCGCGCTCCCCCACCCGCTCCCCCGCTCTCCTCCCACTCCTTCCAGCACCCCCCACCCCCGATGATTTTATTATATTGGCACCAATCTTTCCAAAGTGGGTCTGGCGTGCTAAAAAAGTAAACATGTACTATATGGGGAATAAGGTCTGTATAGTATGACAGTTGAAACTTGATCTGTGATAAAATTACAGGATGTTGAAATTACTAGTAAGCTATTTTTAACGCTTTCGCAACGTTTCACCTCTAGTCACAGCATCTAGTTGAAACAGGATTACTTTAATGAAAATTATATTCACATGGCTGAAGTTAATGCACCCGGCAGAGCACAAATATTCAGTTGACTTGAGGTGGAAAGACCCTCTGTGTGTATTTGTATGCCTTTTCATAACGTCTGCGTCCGCTGCAGTAAGAATTAGGGCACTTAACATTATCTAAACCACATTTTTGATTCAGAACATGGGGAAGTAATAAAAGGCAAGATCTATCTCGTTCCTATACACACAGAGATAAACGGAAGAAAATGGCAGATCCACCAATTACAATAAGTAATAAAAGCCCATGCCAAACAGCCGGTATTCTGAAAGATGTCGAAAACTATTTTAATAATTTAAAGTAATATCACAACTCTGCATCATGAAGGAGGACCATATAACAATTCACAGTCTCCCAGCTTTTCCATTAGCCAAATTATGACTTGCACATCACTCTTTAATTATCTTCCTTGAAATTTCATCTGATCTTTCTATTTTATAAACATGGGTTATAAAGAGAAATTACAGCTCTCCCGCTCTGCTCTCTCTCTTTTTAACTTTATGATGCATCCTGCAGACATTTGATTAGAATAACCCATTTTGTTCATTTTTTAACATATGAATGGACTTGACTGAGGGGCATTTTACATATTTTTTTTAAATACATGAGAGATGCCTAAGGCTTCAGTTAGTCTGTCGTGTTAGCATAAATACATATATTCAGTTCAAGTAATCCTATATTAAAAAACTTGAGTTGCAGTATTTTGACAAGATCATATATAAGATCGACTCTGAGTCAGTTTCCTGTATGACCAATGCAGCAGCATTTGTGCAGGAAACCTCAACAGAATGCCTGAGGGTATCCCTCAATTGTATATTAAATCTCTCAAAAAATACACAGCTCTTTACAGCATCTAAGCAACTTCTACTGTTTGTGGTGCTATTAGTCTTTAAGCATCTGTAAGGGACTTTATCTAATTAGAAACCCTGTTTCTATGTCTGCTCAAGGTAGGTGCTGAACTAGGCTGCATGCTGCGTCATCTCTCTTCTCGCAAACTCCCCGGAAGGTTTTTGTGATGTTAACAATTGCAGGGATCTAGGTCTGAATATGTTTGAAATCTGCAGTCTTGCAATCAGATGAATGGTAAATTTCAAAATTGAATCACAGGGGTGTCTCCCCTCCCTTTTTACAGCACCATCACCACCATCCCCATGAACATAATAAAATGTCATAAATCAAACCTCGGGTCCAATACTGTGAATGGCTTTTAAAATCATAGATCACCATGGTGTGTGTTTACAAAAAAAAAAAAAACTCACCAAAAAGCCCCCTTTTATTTTACCTCTTTAGTATGATGCTTGATAGGCACCTGTAAATTATCTGTGTAGCAAATATCCATACAAAGAAACTTTCAATTAAGATAAGGAGATTGTACTGAAACAGTTCTTTGAAGTAATGTAGTTAATAGCCTGTTTGATTTCTGCTTGTGAGAGAGTAATAACGTGGATTCAAGGCTCCATCAATCACAGAGCAGATGTAAGACTTGAGACACCGACACCCAGGGGAATAGAGGCAAACTCCTGCCGTGCAGGGTCCCTGGGCTAATGTAAAGTAAATACTCATAAACAGATTGAATGTTGTAAGGAGACAATCCATTCAGGACAGTTATAATCATGAAAGCAACTGCTCTATTTATCTATTAAAAAAAAAAAGCTTGAGGCTGGGACTCTGTGTATAAAAGAGGAGTGGTGGGGAGGGGGGGAGCAGTGTATGTTCATATGATCCACTATTTCTGGGCTCTTATATTGAAACACAGGAACCTATACCTACATATATATATATATATATATATATATATATATATATATATATATTCCTGCTGCTTAGCTAGCCCAAAACCCCACTCTTTTCAGCTATGTGGTTTTTAAAAGATAAAAAATTAAAAATCAGTCTCACCCCTCTAGGGGCCAAGGGAACGGTGGACTCATTATTCAGTGTCTATGAATCGTTTCATAAAGGATCAGGAGGATTAAGTTAGTTGCAAAAACCAGCAGTGACATAATTAGGCAGCTTGGACTATAATAAACAGGACCATAAAAAAAAAAAAAGTACAGTTTGAAGAAAGAAGGCGACCATTTCCAAAATCCAAACCTCTCTGCGAACCTCTGGGCCTCCCCCTCCCCCAAATTGCAAAAGACAACTGAAGCATTTTTGACCTTGGCTACAATAATACTTCATGTTTTAGCACTTTAGTCAGCATTTTATCTACTAATTGCTACACACTACCGCATGTGGCTCGAATCTGCCACTGCAGCTCTCTGTCATTGGTGAGCGAATTGCTTGATAAAGACTGGGAATTCAACCTGGCTGTTTCCTTTTTTGCTCCCCCTCGTTCACCCCTCCCGCCCCTTTTTTTTCTTTCTTCTTCCAGCTACAAGCCTCTAATTTTTCCAGAAAATACCGCGTGGATCAGAACAGGGCAGGTGAATGATTCCCTTATCTCCTTCCACTGGTTAAACTCGGATCACTTTGGCGACCCCGAGGCTAAAGGAGGGCGGGGAGGAATGAGAGGGGCGAAGCCCGGAGGAGGGGGTAGGGCCGGGCGGGAGAGGATTCTGGCCTGCTGGTGGATCTGATGCTAGGTGATTCTGCACGTTGGTCCCCTGGCTAGCCTATCGCGTGTTGGAAGGCCGTGGGACTCCGCAATGCCCACCTGGGGACCTCGAGTTAGGGGCTCTCTCTCGTTCTGCTCGGTCAAGAAATGGGGTTCGAGTAGGGTAGCCCCAGAGGCTGAGACTGATTCGTGGATTGAAAAGCTAGCCCTTTCTGAGGGTCAGCCACCGCCTAGTCTCCTCCCCCTGGCTAGCCTGGCGCCATAGTGAGGGGGTGGGTGGCGTTATTCATAAGGCGGCCTCCAGCAGAGCAGGCTTGCCAAGTCTTAGTGCAACAAGTCTATTGGTTTGAAGGATAAACCGGGTTATACGGGTCACTGCTTTTCAGGAGACCTCTAGTGGTCAAAGGTTGAGCTACATCTTAAATTTGGGGCTCCTCCTATTTGTCTCATCTCCAGGCTTTCCTGGGGGTTAGGTCTCCAACTCAGGGCCAGGCAGTGAAGGCCGGTAGCTTGGGACAGATTTCTCATGGACTTGAGGCCAGAACCAGGAGAGAAGCAGGGAACTCAGAGAAATGGATCCCCTGAGGGGTCATGTGATGCCCTTTGTGGGCACTGGAGGCCCCAAGTTCCTCTGCCCTTAGAAATGGAGACTTCCTATCTTATCTTGACTTTTCCTCCCAGGTCTGAGATTAATCAAGTATTCTCAGGGGAGTTGGATTAAATTTGCCCAAGCCATTTCCAGTTACAATAGCAATGCTGAGTCTATTTATTTATTTTTCTAATTTGTTTGTAAATTAAAGCCAAGTCCCACTCCCTCACCCTAATCGCAAATAACACCCAAACACCCTTTAATTTAACAATTCATTACCTTCAAGTGCCCTTGACATTTATGGGTTACTTAGTTTAGGAATAACTAAGCTTTTCTCTTTTTTTCTACTTTTTAAAAATTGCTTGCACTGCAATGGTGTAGATGTGACTTGACTAAAATTGTGGCCTTGTCCCTATAAGCAGAATGCCACGGCATCCCACGTCAGGTGGGGAGGTGCTGGGGGAAAGGGTGGTGGTGACCTAAGGCCTTCTTGTTCTTCAGACTCATTTGTGACCCATACATTAATAAAGTATTTGATCAAATTGACCCCCAGCTGGGGGATTGCTGTGAATAGCTATCTTAGATCATTTCTAAAACAGGGGTCCCAGCCATCTGAGGTTATTAAAACATCTTGCCATACCTGATTTTTAGAAAAGAAGACCAGAAATGTACAGACATAAAGTCTTGGCTCCACTGGGGGACTCATATACTGCCCACTAAAACTTTCTCTGTGCAGTTTCAAATGGACATTAATGATGCCTTGTGTTTGGTGATTTATATCTTAAATTACTTGACGAGCATTAAGTAACTCATTACTTAGAAGCAGAGTGGGTAGGGTAGGTAAATCACTAGACCCAAAGTCAAGGGGGCCATTCTTCACTGATTTTCTATGTCTCCTTGTCCATGGCTATAATTACCTGCAGGACTCAAACCCTAATTCTGGCTTTGTTGAAATTTCTCAGATAATTGTGGCAAAATTATCCAGACTGGTCATCTGTGTACCAGTAGTGGCAGCCCCCCTTTCGCCCCGCTCCCCACCTCCCCGCCCCGTGCTAGGTCATCAACCAAAACCATGGAAGCGCCAGCAAGTCCCTAGGCTGCTTCCACCTACATTTTGCTTCCACCTACATGACACAGACTGATAATTTTATGACTTGTTATTACAGGTTGAAATATGTAGATGTAGTAATTCACTGAGGGTGTAAAGAGATCTGAGTACTTCAGAGGAAAAATACTACCAAGAAGAATAGTGAGATTGTTCCTGTTCTCATCTTCAATAAGCTTTAGCCAAAATGAAATTGGGCAAGCTTTTCACAAAGAAGGTAGGTGACCAGATAGCCTCACTCAGGGCTTACACAATGCCTTTCTCAGACTGTGCTAAAACCAGCTCTTATGGCCTTACCAGCAATTTTGCAAGCTGGCTATTAAACACATCCATTATTAAACATTAAATTATATAAAGTTGCACTTAAATGAATTAAAAACATATTCAAAACATATCACTTTCTAATTATTTTATTATATCTGTACATTTGAGGTTATGTTGACCTTTTGTATTTTTGTGGTTGCAGTACAATATAATGTGTGCTATTCCACATCTCTTCCCAATCAATGTCCATTGGCATTACATTGGTAGCTTGAAATTTGCTGTGGTGGGAGTATTTAGACCCTGGAACTCAGCAAACATTACAAATCAGTGTGTGATTTATTGTATTGTTGATTGCTTAGACTTAAGAAAGTGATAGAGAAAATGTTAAT
Source organism: Myotis nattereri (assembly GCF_964212035.1). Classification (NCBI taxonomy): domain Eukaryota; kingdom Metazoa; phylum Chordata; class Mammalia; order Chiroptera; family Vespertilionidae; genus Myotis; species Myotis nattereri. The sequence goes on from NC_138088.1 coordinate 25,941,004, forward strand.
ATTGTAAATTGTGATGGTTAATTTTATGTCAGCTTGACTGGCTCCGTGTGTGGGCCTCATCCAATCAGTTGAAGGCCTGAATAAAACAAAAGTCTGAGTAAGAGGAAACTCCTGCCTGACTAATTGATCTGGGACATGGGCTTTTTATTCTGGCCTTTGAAATCATACTCAAACATTGGCTTCTTAAAAAATATGTTTTTATTGATTTTAGAGGGAGAGGGGAAGAGAGGGATAGAAACATGGATGAGAGAGAAACATCAATCGACTGCCTCCTACATGTCCCTACTGGTTGGTGATTGGATCGAGCCCACAACCCAGGCTTGTGCCCTGACGGGGAATGGAACTGGTGACCTCCTGGTGAATGGGACAACGCTCATCCAACTGAGTCATACCAGCCAGGTTCAAACACTGGCTCTCTATGGTTTCAAGCCTGCCAGCTTTTAGACTAGAACTTACAACATAGGCTCTCCTGGTTCTTAGGCCTTTGGACTCAGACTGGAAATACACATCAGCTCTGCTGGGTCTCCTGGGAACCAACTACATATCTTGGGACATCTTAGACTTCATAAATCATGGGAGCCTGTTGGTTCTGTGTCTTTGGTGAGCCCTGACTAATATATACATTAAACTTAAATTGTGCCAAGTCTGTAGTCAATTATATTGTGAATAGTTGAGAAAATATTTGAAAGTTATTATCTGATTCAGCAAAGAGGTAGCTCATGTCATTGACAAAGGAAGGTGATGTTCTGGGATACGTCTTTGTCTTTTCACTTTCATCTTACTCCTTAATATAAATGAAAATATCAACTAACATTCAAGATGGAACTACACTCATTTATAAATTGCAATTATAGTTTAGCTATAGATACAAGAGTTCAGAAAATAGTTAATAAAACCACTCAATGAAAACAGATTGGCTATATTAAATTTACAGTGAAGAATGTTGCATATTATATTATTTTGTACATTTGTTTGCCCTTCCTGTGTATTAACAAAGTATATAATGAACTTACATACCACACATATATATATGTATACAGACATATATACACATCTAGACCTATACAAACAAATAATTACATAGTTTTTTTTTGTGGGTGGGGAACTAGTTAAATATTTAGAAGCACACCTCTGTCTAAAGGTAGCCTGAGTCCAACATGCAACCCAAATTTCTCTAGAGCTGGAGTGGCATACTATATAGCCTACCACTCATTTTTATGCAACCCATGAGTTAAGAATGTGTTTTACATTTTAAATGGTTGAATGAAGACACTAGAAGAATAGTATTTTCTGTGGAATCTCACAGGAAAGGTAGGGGAGGGTAGGTGGGTGGGTGGAAGGAGATCAGTGAAAAAACTTGTATGCATATATGCAGAGGTTCTCAACCTGTGGGTCGCAACCCCTTTGGCGGACAAACGACCCTTTCACAGGGGTCGCCTAAGACCATCCTGCATATCAGATATTTACATGACGATTCATAACAGTAGCAACATTACAGTTATGAAGTAGCAACGAAAATAATTTTATGGTTGGGTCACAACATGAGGAACTGTATTTAAAGGGCCAGAAGGTTGAGAACCACTGCATATATGCATAACCCATGGACACAGACAATAGGGTGGTGAATGCCTGGGGTGGGGCAGGCTAGAAGGGGTCAATGAGGAAGAAAAGGGGGACATATGTAGGAATTTCAATTATAAAGATTTAATTAAAAATATTTTGAGAGATATAAAAATTATATGAAATTCAAATTTCAGTGTCCATACTAAATTTTATTGGACTTCACCTAGGCTCATTCTCCTATGTATTGTCTATGGCTAAAATGGCAGAGCTGAGTAGTTCTGACAGAGACCCTAAAAGCCTAAAATATTTACTATTTTGCCTTTTGTAGTAGAAATTTGGAGTAAGAAGTTGCCTGTTCTTGAATATGTAGGTACACTCCTTGGTTGGGAGTAGTAGACACAACCAAAAGATCTTTGGAAGTCTTTTCTTGACATTAGTCCTAGAAATACTTCCTCAGGAAACAGGTACAGAAAATGGAATACCCAGAGTCGTGAGGGATTCAACTCATTGACTCAAGATGAAGGGGAGAGACAATGTTATCATAAAAGTAAGAATGGAACGTGAGATTCCCTACTCCTTGGTTTGTGTTCTCAACCGCTGGATGGGAGTGCTTTTCTTCCCTACTGCTTATCCTAAAGCACTGTATCATTTTGTTGGATGATGTTAAGTATTTATTGAGTTGTCTCATCCAAGGTGGTTCGGTTACTGTGTGCCTATGTGCAGGAAGGGACCCTTCAGGATTAAAGGTGCTATATAATAGAGGATTATTTTATGACTTGTTATTGCAGGTTGATATATGTAAATGTAATTCACTAAAGATATCAGTGCATATATCTCGGAAATAAGAACGTATTATCCTTCCATTTAGTTCTAACATCATTTACGTCCTTTAAAAATATATACGCAATCAATTTTTTTAAATGAGGAAATGCAGCAGCAGGAAAAAAAATTCCTTTAATGCAATACTTCAGCTGAAAGTTTAATGACACAAAAGGCAGGCAATTCAAAGTTACAGTTCCCACAGCAACTGTAACTCTGCTATATAGCACATTTAGGCATAGATTTCACAGCATGTACTGCAATACAAAATACTCCACACTGGGCATGCAAGGGGGCAGAGTTATGGTTGCTATGGGTACCATGACTTTGAATTTCCAGATTTTTTTGAGAGTTTAAATTCTCAACCAGAACATCACATTAATAGTTCATTTTTTTTTGCATTGAAAATAATAAAGGTTGTATCACTGTTTCCACTGTCAAACCTATCTCCAGCTCAGTCCACTGCGCAATATAAATACCTACCCAAACATTTTTACCCTACTTGCTAAAATTAAATCATGACCTCAGCCCAGGGAGTATTTTAGTTTGCAAATTTATATGCGATGACTTTCACTGGATAAACTATATCTGCTCCCTCCTCCTTTCCAAAAATTACCAATAAATTCAGATTAACCCTTTCTGCATACTGGTGTATTTTATGTTATTCATGGGCTGAGAGGATATGATAATCATATTCATTGTGTATGAATCTGTGATGTATATATTTATAATTTATACCCTGACTACTTCCAAAAAGAACTGGAGGCAGCAAACTACATGTATTCATTTATTCCTTACACACCATACAATCTTATGTTTTTATGTTAGTGGTCTCAGGACCCTTTATTTAAAAAAATTTTGAGGACTTCAAAGAGATTTTGCTTATGATGGTTTCATATATTAACAAGAGGTATATAATATATATTTTGATATTTACCATATTATAAATAATTGAGATATTAAAAATATTCTAAAATATTCATTAACTTATTTAAAATAATATTAAACCCATTACATGTTGACATAACATATTCTTATTAAAAACTATATTTTTCAAAACAGAGAAACTTAGTGAAAAGAGAGGCTCTGTTTTGCATTTTTACAAATCTCTTTGATGGAAGACAACTGGATTCTCATAACTGTTTCTACACTTAATCTGCTGAATATCACAAGTCATATAGCTTCTGGGAAATGCCACTATACTTTTGTGAAAGAATACAAAGGGGAAAAAGCAGATAGTATCCTAGTTTTATTATAGTCATTATTTTTACCCAATGGACCAACTGAAATGGTTTCAGAGATTCCCATGGTTCCCCAGACTACGCTTTGAGAACCAGTGCTCCATACATTTGTTTATAGTATTCTTCCAAGCATATGCCTCTTCCTTATCTACAGGAAAGCTCCTATTTATGCTTTGAGGCACTATATATACAACACTATGAGAATATAGCTAAGGGAGTGATTGATTTTTTCTAGTGCCTTAGCTATATTCTCATAGTGCTGTATACATATGTCAATCTGAGCATCTATTATGTGGGGTTGTTGTTATTGTTGTTAGACTATGAGTTCCTTAAAGGGGAACCATGTATTATATACTTTCCCCCCTCATTTTCTAGCATGGTACCTGGCATTTTGTATGTGTGGAATACAAGAATTCAATACAATAAACAAGCAATAAAATAGTTCCCATTCATGGAGTCCATAATATATGTGAGGGACTAGGTTTGAGTTGTCTCAGATTTAATCTTCATAATGATGCTATGAAGTTAGTACTGTTATTATCAATATTTTTTGAATAGGAAACTAAGTCTTGCTCAAAGTTGAACAGCCATGGGTTGCATAACATGCCAAGAAATATGGAGAATAGTAAAAAGTAGAAAACAGTCTTTGCCTTAAAGGCATTTACAACCTACTTTTGGGGCACAAATGAAAGGCAAATAACAATATAGAAGTTAGCTAAACGCAGACAAAGACTATAATTAAAGAAATGCCTAGTTAGTAGGAACAGCTACTTACCCAATGAACTATTTTGATTCAAACTTTGGAGAATGTACTATCAGAAAACCCTTGTTTTAGAATGCACACCAGATAAATATGTATTCATTTATAAATTATATATTTACTGTTGCACCAATCTGTTACAAATGTACTAATATAAAGGTATATACTCAAAGATAGAAATTAAAAGAAATTTAAAAAGGATGAGATAAAATATAAAAATAAATTCTAATTTTTTTCAGCATGCAGATGAATTATGCTCCCCACTTTGGAGAAATTCATCTAGAATAGTGGCAGTCAATTTTGGAGCCACACTAGGCTCATCTGGGGAGTTTTTAAGATAGAATAATTAAAGGACCTCAAGGACAATTAAATCAGAATCTATGAGGATGGGTACATAGGCCATAGGAATTTTTTCCCTCAAGCAGAGAATTCTAATGAGCAAGTAGAGGTGAAAACCACAGATCTAGCCACTAACAACTGTGGTATCATGGAGAGAGAACAGGGACGGCAGCAGCTTGGGAAGACATCACAGAGAAGATGATATTAAAAGTAGCTTTGAAAGTTCAGAAATATTGAAAAGTTTTCATTCTAAACTTGAACAAGCTGATCTTTTAAATCCCTTCTTGCCTAAGTTAGTACCTGTATTTTTATTTTTGAGGCTGGACCCATTCTGAGTGTACCTGGCTCACCAAGGTCTGGAAATCAGGAGCCCTGAGCTGGATCCTCTGTCAGGCTGAGAATTTTGCTGATCCCTTGGGCTATTTTTCAATAATAGTAATTATGGGGGTGGTGATTTTCTGTGGTTGTAAAATACTCTGTCTAAGGAAAGTATGTTATTTGAGTCAATATATAGTTCTGTAAATGGGATCATGAAATGTTTGTTCTGGAAGGCATCTTTTATTTTATTTTAAAAATATTTTTATTGATTTCAGAGAGAAAGGGAGAGGGAGAGAGATAAAAATATCAATGATGAGAGAGAATCATTGATTGGCTGCCTCCTGCACCCTTTCCCTTCCCCTACTGGGATCCAGCCCAAAACCCAGGCATGTGCCCTTGACCAGAATCCAACCCAAGACCCTTCAGTCTGTAGGCCGAACCTCCATTCTGCTCCATCCACGGAGCCAAACCAGGTAGAGCTGGAAGGCATCTTTTAAAACAATGCTCTTGTTTTACATATGAGGAACGGAGACCCAGAAATGCTAAGTAGTGTTGGGTGACTTCAGTAAGGCAAAGCTCTGAGAAGAGGGCTTGGGATATTGGTGAGGGGATGAAGAGGTGGCCGATTGTCATTAGACAAATGGTTCTCAACTATGTGCTATGGAATTCCACCTTCATAATGTGCCTTAAATCATTCTAGGACACCATGTCTGGGCCGTATGGAGCAGAGTACTTGTGGCTCCTCCATCTTTTGCTGATCCATCAACCCTGAGGTTGAGTTTAAAAATTTAAAAAACAAATTACATAGAAGACCTCTAAACTCCATAGGTTAGAAAGCCTTCTCTGTGAATGAAGTGGTTGAACTAGATGAGCTCTGAGGTTCCTGTTGACCATCCATGAAATTCCTGGTATTGTGTTTATATTTAGTATCACCCAACATTGAGGAGAACATTAGAGCATTTCCCTTTGTGCTGGTAATTTGCATTTTAAGATCCAGAGGCTGGGGCCCATAGAATTCTGGGACAAATGTAGTCATACCTTACTGTGCCTACTATCCATCACCTCATTATAGGTGAAAAACATCACAGCCTGGGAGGTGCTAGAGACCCAGGAGTAGAGTGTCATACATTGACCAAGAAAACCATGTTGATGACTTATCAAGGCTATTTTTTCCGTTCGGTTTAAATAGGTTTCATGAAGTGGAAAATAACACATGAAAATTTTCTTGTTCTTCATTCACTAAAACACATGAAACTATTGGAAAGGTTCAAATGCAGGAGCTAGCATGACACCCATGTTCCTTTATGCCTTTGTTTATGCTGTTGCTTTTTCTGGATATCTCTCACCTTGCCTTCTTCATCATGTCCACCTAAAGAAGTCCAACACACCAATTGAAAAATGGGCAAACAGTAACAGTAGCTTTTTGTCCTAAGTGCTGGCACGTATTTAACTTTACAGGTGAGCACTATCCACATTTTATTTATTTATTTATTTTTTTTAAAATATATTTTATTGATTTTTCACAGAGAGGAAGGGAGAGAGATAGAAAGTTAGAAACATCGATGAGAGAGAAACATCGATCAGCTGCCTCCTGCACACCTCCCACTGGGGATATGCCCGCAACCCAGGTACATGCCCTTGACTGGAATCGAACCTGGGACCTTTCAGTCCGCAGGCCGACGCTCTATCCACTGAGCCAAACCGGTTTCGGCATCTATTCACATTTTAGATGAAGACTCTGAGGCACTGGGAGGACAAGTAACTTGCGTAAGGCCACTCAGCTAGAAAGAGCTAGAGCGAGGATTCAAATCAGGTAATCATGGAACAGAAGGGAATCTCAGAGAGAGGGAAAGAGGGGGTGGGGAGAGGGGGGGCATTCTGTGGGTAGGAAGAGATCAACTAAAGAACTTGTATGCATATATGCATAACCCATGGACACAGACTATAGTGTGGAGAAGGCCTGGGGCAGGGGGCGAGGGGTGGGGGTGGGTCAATGGGGGAAAAAGGGGAACATATGTAATACTTCCAACAATAAAGATAAAAACAGCCAAACTGGTTTGGCTCAGTGGATAGAGCATCGGCCTGCGGACTGAAAGGTCCCAGGTTCGATTCCGGTCAAGGGCATGTACCTTGGTTGCGGGCACATCCCCAGTAAGGGGTATGCAGGAGGCAGCTGATTGAGGTTTCTCTCTCATCGATGTTTCTCTCTCATCGATGTTTCTAACTCTCTATCCCTCTCCCTTCCTCTCTGTAAAAAATCAATAAAAAATATATTTTAAAAAAAGATAAGAACAATAACAACAACAAAAGCAAATAAGCTCAGGTAATCAGTCCAGAGTCTGTGCTCTTAACAACACATTTTATCATCTCTTTGACAGTGTCAGGATGTCACACAAGAACAAATTCAAATGTTCTTCATCACTTTTGATACATTTTTTAAAACTGTTATTTTTTAACTATGGTTTATATTCAGGATTATTTTGTGTTAATTTCAGGTGTACAGCATAGTGGTTAGACAATCATACACTTTACAAAGTGGTCCCCCCGATATTTCCAGTACCCACCTGGCCCCGTACATAGTTATTACAATATTATTGACTATATTCCCTATGCTGCACTTTACATTCCCGGGACTATTTTGTGACTAAATTTTAAATTAAAAATGAGATTAGATCTACGACCTATCAACTTGGCAAAGATTTTAAATTGTAGCCAGTATTGGGTCGGAAGTAAGAGAATAGAATTTGCCCCACTGGAGGGCTGCCAATTTATACAGTTCTTCTGAAAGACATTTGGCAGTAAATACTAAGTCCTGTAGATATAGCATACCCCTAGACCCAGAAATTTCACTTCTATGAATTTATGCTAGGGAAAATTTTGGACAAGTTTACAAAAAGGAATATAAAATTTCATACCAGAACAATTGTTTAAAATAACAAAAAGTTGGAAGCAATTGAAATAGAGTATTGGCTAAATAAATCTTGGTGCAACCCTAATAAGGAAAAATATGCACATATTAAGAATGTAATAGAAACATGCTTATTGACTTGGGAATATATTCAAACAAAAATATTTTTAACTTAAAACATACAAGTTTATATCACTAGTAGAATTAAGTCAATTAGGTTCTTTGTGCTTTTTGGTGGTTTCAAATTTTTCTACAATGTATTACTCATGACATAGCAGGCACATTTGGGGCTAGGAGAACCCTCCCTCCAGACAACTGCTATTTGGCCCCAATTCTATGCTCACCCACAAGTCTTCTGATTACTCATTCAGCTTCCAGGGACGGTGATAATGTACATCTAAATGATGGGCAGCAGCATCCCATAGCTCAGAAAAAAAGTGCTGTGAATTAAATATTATTAAACCAATGTGCAAATGTTCTAATTGACTATTAGTTATAAAATTAAATCACATTCACTTAAAATTTCAAATGGAAGAAATATGGAATAATAATTGGATGCTCCCTTCTCATCTATCCCCATGCCACTCACTGACACATAGTATAGATATACTTCATAAAAGAACAAAACAGCTATTGTATAATAGCCCATAACTATTTAACCATTTCTCTATTGCTGGATGGTTAGGTAGTTTCCAATTTTACATTATTACAGTAGGTGTTGCAATAAACTTGGACATGTCATTTTTTGTGCATTTTCTGTGAGATAGATACACAGAAGTGGAGTTGCCAAGACAAAATGAAAATAAATTTTCAATATGGCTACATGCTGCTACATTGGCCCATAGAAGGGTGGTATCAATTTATATTTCCTTGAGAAGCACATGAGAGTTGCTTATGAGTTTGATCAGTTGGATTAGGTGTTGGCATACTCTTCTGTCTGCAGCAATGACAGAATTGAGTCTCTGGACTGCAGAGTTTCTGGAACTTGGTGATGAAAGAGCTGCACCAGTGTAGGGTCTTGTCTAGGTGGTCAGCAGATTGCCCTAAACAACACTGACTTTATGTCTCTCTTTTAACTTAAACGTGAGCAATCTTATGGCTCCTGAAGTATATTTGATCGCACATTAATTTCCTGTGAGCGCCCTAAGCATTTGCTATTTGGGGGGATCTTGAAAGATCCAGTAAATATCACCCTACTTTTTGGCTCACAGTCTGACTCAATTAAAACTGGGCAGAAGAGTAAGACAGAAAGAGTAAAAACATCACCTTTGTTATTGCTAACGTTGATATTGAAGAACTGTGAGCTATAGCTATTGTGTAAGTCGGTTTCTCATTCTTACCTCTGGCAATAAAGAAACAACCCAGGCTCAGACAGCAGTGAGTCACTTCAAGTCTCCCCCACAGGCCAGGGCTTTCACTGATATATCTGTGAGCTGGTGGAGAAGAATCACAGCATATGTTCTCTGGGTGAGTGTACTTGGCAACCCATGGCTGGTGTTCTTTCAAAGCTCACTGATCGGATTATGTCCCTTTTCCTTCCCTGGGGAAGCGTACGTGAGGAGATAGAGTGAAATCAGAGCGTTATACGGTGCTCACCCCACAAGACGAAACACTGGGAAGAGGGGAGATTCTTGCCCTTTATGACCCTCCTTCCCAGACCCATTCAAGGGGAAAGAGTTTGATGATTGATTAGTAATGTCTGCCAGGATATGGATGGGAAGGTTTATGGCATATTTGTCATACATTTTTAATCCTGCAATAATTATGCAATAAGATGTGGTTAGTATGAATGTTAGAAGCAATTTTGTCTTCTAAATTATAAAAGGGTTTCATTCCATTTCAACTACCCCTACAGATTTTTCTGTCTCTTGATACCTTTTGGTGCTACTCCCAGCACAGAACTGAGTATTTTTATTCTAATAGTTCATAATTCTGGATTCGTATATCCAAATCTCCAGCTTCTGCACTGGGATAACAGAAGCAGAAGAGAAAAAAAAGTTCGTTTTTGCCAAGTGGCCAAGGCTAAAATTGGTAGTGGAAAAAATTAGATTTTCAAGCTATTAAGTATTTATTACAAACAATGGAGCATTTAAATAAAATGAAGCTGATGTTGTATTTCTAAATGTTTGGTGTTCTCTGTGCTCTTGTTGATGTTCTTTCTTACAGGAGGAATTTTTATTTATCTAAGTTATTTTTTTGTATGCAGATACTTTCCATTTGCTGTACTTGAAGAGAGAAGAAAAATTTTATTTGAGTTGAGTGACTTCAGTGCACAAGAAGGGGGCCAGATATGTCAGCAACCAATTAAGCTGGATTTAAAAACGTAGGAGCTTCCTAATAGAAAAATAACAGTCCCTGGATGGGGTGGAGTTGGGGGACAGGCTAAAGGTGGATTGACGAGGAACACTGGGAATACAAAAAGAGATCTCTTTGATTAACATCTATCCTTATTGACACTTAATTATTTCTGGCCCTTTTCCATATTCAGCCAATAACATGGCTGCTCCCTAGGGAGGGACTTTAACTTACAGATAGAACAGGCTCCTCTCAAGAAACTTGACCACATACCTCCTCCTTTAGGATAGTGGTCCTCCAACTTTAGACATTAACATGTTTTCTTTCTGATGCTTGTCTTGTCATTTTGTCATCTGTATGGTTTCTCCTCAGTTATTATTTATTTATTTATTTATTTATTTTGACTCACTATAAAAATTTTTATGACTAAAAGAAAAATTACTGTCACTTTCCATAAACAGAAGGTAACTATAAAAGTAAGTACAAAGAAAACAAAAATGTTGCTTAAAAATTTTAAAAAATAGCCCTGGCAGGTGTGCTCAGTGGTTAAAGCATTGGCCCATGCTTTGAAGGGTCTTGGGTTTGATTCCCAGTCAAGGGCATATACCTGGGTTGCAGGTTCACTCCCCACCCCTGGTGTGTGTGTGTGTGTGTGTGTGTGTGTGTGTGTGTGGCAACCAATCGATGTGTCTCTCTCACATCAATGTTTCTCTCTTTCTTTTTCTCTCTCCCTCTCTTCCACTCTCTCTGAAAAAGCAATGGAGAAAAAAAATATCCACAGATGAGGATTAACCAAAAAAATAATAATCATAAAACAAAATAAAACACAACAATAAAAAATAATTATGATAAACCTGAGAGAGGTACAAATTTCTACATCTAACATGAGAAGTATATATCCATTTATTAATAGTAATAGAGGGATATTCAACTCATTAATGCTTACTTCCTCTAAAATCATTTTATTGTCTTCAGTTTGGGAAACAGACTTTTCTAGGAAGCTGTGAAGTATGGTGGGAAAAGCTTGGGATTTCTAATCAGACCATACTGAGTTAGCTTCAGCTCTTACTGGTCTCTCACAGTAAAAGCAGGATGATAATATCTACTTCACAGGGCTCCTGTGAGGCTGAAATGCAAAAAGAATTTAGAGCATATTTAGGCAATTTCATTTTTATTCTTTTCTACCAATAAGATATTTGAAGAACATCTCCAGTTCTAGATGGAAAAAGGCATAAAACCCCCACAGCATTACAGAATTTGAGAAATGGAAGGGTTTATTCAGAAAAAAATAAACTAAATTTATGGACTTATTTATTTTCCATTCTAAATAAAAATAGCTTTATTGAGTCCCATGGGAAAAATGTACCATCTTACAACTATCTACTTCATTGACTAGAAGAATGCCAGTGAGAAAAATGTTACAGTTAATAACCAGTCAAAGTTAATATCTGAGCATATTTGAAAAGAAGCAACACAGGTAGCATTGTAAGCCTTTAGCTTTAGATTCATGTGAGGCCAAGGGTTGCCAGGGACCTCTAGGCCTCATAGGCCCTTGTCTAGGTCATTCCCTCATTCCTGATGAAGAAACTGAAACTCAGAACACAAAATGTACGCATGATCCCAGAAATAAATAAGTAACATATAGTGACAACAGTCTTACCTAAGGTAGACTTCATTGAATGCGTGTTAGTGACCCAATACCAAGTGACAGTATTTCATACAAACGTAGAATAATAGAATGCTCAGTATGGAAGGAATTTCAGAGCTCTCTTATGTCAGGGGTGAAATAGCTAACGTTAAGGAGTGACTTGGAGCTGAGGGCACTGGGAGAACTAGAGCGATCAGACTTTCTAGAAAGGGGACCGCCTCTAACTATTACTATGCTAGGCTTTGGACCCAATGTTGCTAGATCTGACTTCTAAAGAGAAAGCAGAAGTTTGGATTTCTGGATTTTTATATGAAAATTTCTTTATCTATTGGCAAATAAGAAACTCAGTTCCCTTATCTTATCTCTTACCCCTCAACTCCCACCCTCAGCCACACATACACTAACGTAAAACCGAAAACTTCTGGGAAGATCAAATAAAAATGTGTCCACGGTTTCCATTGACTCTGAGTGTTGCCACATTGGTGTCATAAATCTGGTCCAAAAATCTCCCAGATTTTTTCTTTAATAACAAAGTAATTGTTGTCTTCTATCTGAGATGAGAAAATGAAGGTCAGAAAAGAGAAGTGACTTAACCAAGGTCATATCAAAAGTCTCTCTTTTAAAACCTTCTATGAAAAGCTGACAGATCATTCACTTAAAAAAAGCATATGGAATAAAGATGGAACCTGATAATCTAGAGAGAAATAATTCTGGGCACAGCTCTTTGTTTAATTGTCTGCAACCTATATTATCCAAGCTGGTGAACACATGAAGCTAAGAAAGTGGGCCACTGCAATAAAGAATTGGTAGGGGAGGGTTTGCAAAATTAAGTGGAAATATTTGTTGGGGAATGATATTCCCAGAGATGTGCTCCTATTTCAAAATCTTGGACCAGAGGTTAAAGTAATATAGAAGTATGTTTACCCATGGTCCCCAAGAGAAAGTTGAGAGAAATAATGAGTATCATTTGAAATTCCATGGAAGGAAAACCCAGCCATATTTTGTATTAGTCTTTGAGGATGTATATAAATGGATAGATAACTCAATCATTAATGCCACAAATAATGATTGACATCTTACTATGAACTGGTCATGGTTCAGACTCTGGGGATACAGTGGAACAAGAAAGAAAAACGTCTTGCCCTAATGTGACATATCCTAATAGGTTGAATGAGCAGCTTAGGCAATTCGTAACTGGCTAAATAATGGATCAGTTCTTCCATTCTTTTTAGTCATGCTGACAAGAACAAGAAAGTTGATGGTGGCATTGGGAACAAAAGTTGGCTCTCTTGCTCTTAGGCCAATATTCTATTGCCATAGCAATGATATGCTTGCTGGTCTGAATTATGGCATAGACTTTTATATTTTGAATCAAAGCTCTAAAAATACCAGGAGGCAAAAGATGCTATTAATGGGACAAAGCAAAGGAACTGATATCAATTTACTTCTTTGTTGCCCATGCTTCACTTAAAAAAAAATCTGAAACCCAGCACAAACAGGGCGGGCACCTAAATTAAGCTGTGGTCAGCTTTGCTGGGGAGAGACACACATTTCTGTAAGTGATTCGTCTTCACCCCTGTTGGCTCTGGCAGATTTATAGGGGTTATATTTTCACACACAAATTGTCCTTGAGCAATTTCTCCACTACCTGGACCACTGTTCCCTCCTCCCTGCTCCCTGTCAGATGTGTCCATCTGCTGTCTCCCTCCCGGATTTTTTCTTTAATAACAAAGTAATTGTTGACGTTGTAAGAAAATTCCAATTCTTGGTTGAAGTTCACGTTCCAGAGGGTCTCTTGTTGGGGAGAAAATCAGTTGCAGATAGAGTTGCACATTCCTGACATGGGGGCCAGCTCCCTCTAAAGCCTGCACTACTGCGAAAAGCTGCACTGCCCTTTCCAGCTGGTTCTCTTTTCTTTAGTAAACGGGACCAAGAAAGACTAATGCCCCTTGTCCCTTACCGTCCCTCTAAGAGCCAGGGCTGCTGCATGGAGCTATGTCAGCAGAGGGTCAACGGAAAACGGTAGGTGAGCCTAGTAGACCCCGAGTTAAACTTCCATGCCCACTTCCCATTTGCAGGGTGGTTTTGTGATCTTACACGCATCATTTCTTAAACGTGTCTGTTCTCTGGCAATAAGAACTTGGGAGGCATCATGAGTATCAAACCTCCTGTGGCATCCACAGATGATGACAGTCAGCCAGGCTGAATAATAAAATTTTGGTCAAGGGGGGCTACTGACTTCTACATGCCAAAGGGTGGTGTGAAAATGGAGACTGTTAGCATATTTCAAAGCAGTAAAGTCCCTATAAAGGTGGTCAATCCTTGATCAAATCTTAAAGATTATCTTCATGAAGAGACAGAATAGAAAAATGGTTAGGAGAAGGGGTTTTAGAATCAGACTTTCAAGATTCAGGACACTGGATGAGTTACATAAACTCTCTGAGCCTGGCTTTCCTGTTGTTAAAAAAAAAAAAATCACCTCTACAGTACATCACAGGGTTATCATAAAGGTTAAATGAAATGAAATGTATGTGAAAACATTTAAACAGTGGCCTGACATCAATGAGCACTCATAAATAAATAAGAGGTAATTTTTATTCCTGGTATAATATTTAAATTATAAAATATTTCCAGCAAATACAACTTTAATTAAGAAAACCCCAGTTAACAAAAGCTTTGTGAGTAGGTCCTTATGGGAATTTCCATAATAAAGTAAGAATATTTCAGAATTGCTGTATTACTTATTTATAGGAAGAAGTTCTTTGAAAATACTTTGTAAAGTTCTCAGCAAAATGCTTTGAAGATTAACTCAAGAGAAGGGTCAATACTCCCTTGAAGCCTTGTTTACACATAAAGTCCTTATTTCATAATTGGTACACTGGTACATTTTACTTGAGCTCCCTCCAAGGGTGATATATTCTGAATTTGCAAAACCTGGCTGGATTCCTGAGACTTTACTACTATGCAAGGCCTTAATTTCAGAGATTCTGCCTAGCCCGGCCAGTGTGCCTCAGTGGCTGAACGTCGACCTATGAACCAGGAGGTCACGGTTCAATTCCCTGTCGGGGCACATGCTGGGGAATTGGGGCTCAATTCCCAGTAGGGGGCATGCAGGAGGCAGTCAATCAATGATTCTCTCTCATCATTGATGTTTCTGTCTCTCTCTTCCTCTCTTTTCCTCTCTGAAATCAGTTAAAAAATAAAAATAAAAATAAATATATTTATATATTTAAAATCTTGCCTATTTTAAACTTGAAGTGATGTAGTCTTATATCCAGTATGGGCAACCTGGATTATGCCCTGTTGATGACATGATTTTGAGGTGTAGATCTTGATGCTGGTCTTCAGTAAGGTAGTGATAAAGGTAACAATGATAATACCTCCCACATTTGTGAAAATGATTTCAGTTGTGCATTGCAACAATCCTGTGTGGCAGAAAAAACATATTATTTCCCAACTTTTACAATTGAAATTAGAGAGTAAGTCACTTGCCACGTGAGATTTCAGTGATTTACAAACCTTTGTGTAGCTGTTTAGAAGCAGGACTCTGATAAAACACAAAACTGAGAAGGCCTTTGAGTGACAAAGTTAGATTCAAACTTGGTCACAAGTTTGACAATCCAAGTGTTTACAGAGCCCTTGATTGATTATGATTGTAGTGATCCTTACTGCGCAATTGCTTTTTATTTTTTATATTTTTCACTTTTCAAATATTTGTTTAAAAATTTAATTGAGGTATAATTGAAGGGCAACTGCTTTTCAAAAAAATTGATTTGAGAGAGAGAGAAAGAGAGAGAAACATTGGATCAAACCCATAACCTAGGTATGTGCCCTGACCGGAGAATCAAAACGGAAACCTTTTTGGTGTACAGGACAATTCCCCAACCAACTGAACCCGCTGTGGCAAGGGTGAAGGGCAATTGCTTTTGACATACCATTTCTCTTTCCTTTTAGTCCCTTATCAAGTTTTATTTGAAAATAGAACTCTGTCCTTAGAGATTTGGGGCAATCTGCTTTATTCACAAATGATAGGGACTCTAATATGACTTATTAGTTTATTCAACAAACACTTATTAAGCATCTACTATGAGTGAGACATTGTACAAGGTAATCAGGGTGCATCAATGAACAAAATACAAACATTTCCATCAAATAATAATCTGCAATCTAGTGTAGGTAAAAGATTAATAAAGTTTAGCAAAAAAAAGTTGACTCTGGAATTGGTGGAAGAGTAAGAGGGTGATCAGATTGGAGGTGATTAAAAAAGAGATGTATTTGTAGATGCTTTTTAGAAAACTTAAAATCAAAGGTAGAAAGGATTTGTAAGTAATAAGATGATAAAGATGTTGGGCATTGGGTCATAGAAGCTTTTTGTTTCTTTATTGTTTTGTTTATTTTAAAGTTGAGAGATAAGACTTTTTTTCAGTGCTCAAGGAATAATCTATAGGGAAGAAAAAATGGGAGGTAAAAGAAGAAGAGGGGTAGATGAGGAAGCTTTGCCACTTACTTCACAATATGTACTTGGACAAGTCATTTCAAATCTGGGTCTTGGCTATTCTATTTCTGGATAATTGGTTTTTCAAAGCATATTCAGAGGTTTTGCAACCATTTAATTTGAATTTTATTTTAAAGTATATTTTTATTCAATTTTAATAGTTGTAACAACAAAAACCATATTCCCTAAACTTCTGTTTATTAAAGTCTAGCAATCTTTTTATTTATGTAGCAGGTTGCCTTGTTTTGTAACATTTGTCTTCTAACATTTGAATTTTAGAATGAATTATCCTGATTACATTTTTAAAAATTATAAAACTTTTACTAATTTTTAAAATGTATTGATGAGAAAGAGAGAGAGAGAGAGAGAGAGAGAGAGAGAGAGAGTGAGAGAGAGAGATTTGTTGTTTCACTTATTTATGCATTCATTGGTTGATTCTTATGTGTATCCTGACCGGGGGTTGAACCCTAACCCTGGTATATGGGGATGATGGTCTAACCAAATGAACTACCTGCCTAGGGCAAAATGATTACTACTTTACACTTTTATTTGTGTGAGGAATTATGTTTTCAATAGCAATAAACTAGATAATGAGGTAGATATAAGAGGCAGATTGCATTCATGATCCCAAATTTCAATATTTTGGATTTACCAAATCAATCTTATCAGTCTTATTTTTGACTTAGTAAAAGGTAAATGTTAAAATTAGGACTTTTTCTTGCTTGCTTTTAAAATAAATTTATAGTAGTGAACCACTGTTAAAAACCTAATTTATATGTTGGAGTTCTACATGATTTCATTAACAAAATATTTAAAGTTTGAAAGCTGTGGGATAGGATAAATCTCTAAAATTCCTTTAAGCTCCATCAAACCTGCAATTCTGTTGACCTAACAACATAACCCGGATTTATAGGATAATTGCCAACTTCCCATTTCACTTTGTACTTGGAGCAAGCTTTTGAGCCTGAAGAAGATGGAAAAAAAATGGCTGACTGGGGAGGAGGGAAAATTCAGCTGAACTTATTGAAACCGACTCAGCCCTTCCAGAAAATACACTAAAGAACCAAGTGGCAGCTTTAAATTACCTTTTCCCATAGCAAATTAGGAAATGGATTCCCCTTACTGGGCCATAGCTGTCTCTTATAAATGACTCTAATTCAGTTGGTCACATGGAAACAAAAGACCATCCAGTGGCTGTTCTGACCTGCACCAAGCTGAATTTTACTATCATCTAATCCAACCCCTAATTTTCAAACTGTCAGTGTGTAAGTACATGCATTTTGCTTTCTCTGAATTTGCATAAACGCTAGTAATCTCTTTCTTTTTGGTTGATAATGGTGTTTGTGTTAAAATCACACCTTCTTTTGATTTCTTGCGTGCAAATCGGCTTTTCTCCTGTTTGTGGACATAAGTGCTTTTATCTCTCTCGGTAATCAGTCACAACCCAGGGTGGAGGCAGGGAATGTTTGGTACAGTATTTCCTATATAAACAGTTTCACTGTAAAAGGAACAATATGGCTCTAATTTTGATGTATGATCCGTTTAGAATATGCAAACCCATTTGAATATACATCCTGTCCATGACAACAGCGAAGTGAAACTGGATACACAAAAGGATTTTATTTTTGCTATAAGTGATTTCTTCAGTCTTCCCTTAACCAGATATCAGCTTTATTCCCAAGCTTTTAAGTGAAAAATGCCTGCTTTGATAGCTTTCCCAAATTGATAAAAATATATGTAGTCAAATAGT
Source organism: Myotis nattereri (assembly GCF_964212035.1). Taxonomy (NCBI): domain Eukaryota; kingdom Metazoa; phylum Chordata; class Mammalia; order Chiroptera; family Vespertilionidae; genus Myotis; species Myotis nattereri. The sequence continues at coordinate 25,959,140 of NC_138088.1, forward strand.
ATTTTTTTTTTTTAATGGTCAAGTTGTCCCCTGGCACACACACTCTATCTTAGTCTGAATACAAATAAAAGCAGCCTCAATTGAAGAGGGTTTAAAATTTTCCAATGTAGCTGTAAAGGAAAATTGGAAGTGGCAGTGGTAGACATACAGCCCAGGGATATTTCAGATGCATTTGTTCTGTGTGAGAATAAAGCACTTGGATCGTTCGGCCCTGTTGGGCTGTGCTGGGTGGGAGGGGAACCTTTGTCCCTCTGGTTGGGCCACCAGCTGCCCAGGTGTGGGTTGCTTTTCTCTCTCTTTCCCACAGGGCAACTTTGGGGTGAACAATAGAAACGCAGAGAATGTAGTTGTAATGTGGCTACTCACAGTTTCTATTCTGAACAAAGATCCCTTATTAAAAGGTAAAAGTATCACCATAATCCTACCATCTTAATATCAGTACGATTGATTGAGAATTTACTAAACACCAGAATTCACTAATACCAGCTAAGCCACCCTAGGAGACTGCTATTATTATTAATATCCCTGGTTTTCTGAAAAGAACATGAAGGCTTAGCAAGGCTATATCATTTAGCTAAAATAATATATTTAGGAAGTGGCGTAGCTGGGATTAAGGCCTGGTTTAAGAGCTAATGTTCTTAATTTAATTTCTACAGCAAACTGCCTCTCAGCCCTAATTCCATGTTTTTGTCTGTCTTTGTCTATAAATATGCATATATTTTGTTATGTGAAAATAGAGTGAATACACATACACCCAGTGGCACACTGGAATATATTAAAATTGAAATATTGGAATATATGTACTATTTAAAAATTATCTTAAGAATTGTTTGATAGTGCGTTGATAGTTCTCATTGCTATGATTTTGTCATTTCTAATGGTTGCATAGTTCACATTAAAAGATATTTGCTGTGTGATTTCAAATTATGTGCTAGGCATTATATTTTTACACACACCAGGTATTTTGTCTTCCCTTTCAGAAAAAGAAATTGTTAGATGTATGTATCATCACCTCCATTTTACAGAGGTGGAGGTGGAGGGTCACAAGATTTAAGTAACTTACCCAATATCAGACAACTGGTCAGTGTCTGGGCAGAAATGCCAAGATAGACTTGACTCCGTATCTTGGCTCTTTCTACAATCCCATAGCTGCCTTCAGAAAATTAGCAAACCAAAGCACCCGATACTTGGGGCATGGCTAGGTGTCAGAGCCTTTGTGAGCATTAAATTTACTGTGTGGATGGCAGCTGAACGTAACAATGAGCACTGCTTTTCTTCCCAATGGGAGCTTATCGTATGGCTTGCAATGATAGGATGTGTTCTTGGATGGATGTTCCAGTGACTATGATGAATTGGGGCAGATTGACCCAGGCCCACCGCTCTGTCAAACTGCAAGTTTCCAGGGTCTGGTCTTAAGTCTCCTGGGTGTCTGTTCTGGGGACAGAAGGGTGAAAGGGCAACAGATGGGGAAGGAGTCATCTTGAGCATCCGACTTCAGTGCTTCATTTGGTGTGTATGCATACGGATGGGGATGGGAAGACCACCCCCCCTTCCCCCCGTCCCCCCCTCCCCCTGCACCCACCACTAGAGACAATTTGGAAACTCTTTTTTCTACAAATGCCAAGTCCTAGCTATCTTTTCCTCATCCTTTCCCCTTGCTGGTTTCTTCTATATCTTAAGACAGGTGTCTTCCTCAGTTCAAGCTGTTGTAACAAAAATACCATAAACTGGGTGGCGTATAAATGACAAACATTTATTTCTCACATTTCTGGAGGCTGGGAAGTCCAAGATCGAGGCGAGGCGCTGGCAGATTCAGTGTCTGGTGAGAGCCTGTTTCCTCTTTCAGACAGCTGTCTTTTCACTGTGTTCGCACAAGGTAGAGAGCAGGGGAAGCAAGTGCCTGTGTTTCTTCTTATGAAGGCACTAATCCCATTCACGAGGGCTCCACCCTCAAGACCTAATTATCACTCAAAGGCTCCACCCCTTAACCCCATTACACTGGGAGTTAGGATTTCAACATATGAATTTTGAGGGGACACAAACATTCAGTCCATACAGCAGGGTTCCCCAGTGTGTGTGTGTACCTGAGAAATTTTTAGGGGTACCCAGATGAACATTTCTTTAATACTTATGTAATTAATTGAATGTGTATTCGGAAAACACACACACACACACACACACACACACACACACACCAGCTCATTAAACAGTGACTTTCGCCAATATTATTGCTTAGAGTGAGGCTAAATGAAAATAAAACAGTGAATCATCGAAAGAAAAATATTTTTAAAATAATAATACAGGTGGTACTAGGGTGTGCCAAGATCCTGAAGGTAGCTTGTGAGTGAGGGAAGTGTGGGTAACACTGCTTAAAAGATGGCACCGCTTTTCCTTTCTTCTCACTTTGCACTGCCAGTCCAATCTGCTATTCCAGCATGACGCCTGCCTATTTCTGGCTGGAACCCTGCCTCCCTTGCCCTTTGAATCTGCCACTTCCCTGTCCCAGCGTTTGGCACTGTGCTCAGCACAGAGTAGGAAGTTGAGCTGGGACCCTCAGTTTCTCTGCTTGTAGAACCACAAGCAGGCCAACCTGTGGCCTGGCCTGCGGCTCTGCCTCCCAGCACTAAAATCTGGGAGCCAGGGCTTTCAAAGTCTGATCTTCTGCTAAGAGAAGGAAATAAGGGACAGAAATAGAACAAGAAATCTTGAACACAGATAAAAGGCTTTTTGATATTTGCATGAAATATGCTTCTTAAAGGGGAACTATTTTTATAGTATTATCTATATGAGATTATAGGCAAAAATTAATTTTCTAAGTCTTTATAGTTAAAACAGTCTGTGCACAGAAGGAATTTAAATTCCTCTTTTAATAAAAAACCATGCATTGTCCTGCAGGCAAAAGGCTAGTTTCTTTCTTTCTTTCTTTCTTTCTTTTTTCTTTTTTTTTTTTTTTTTTTTTTTTTTTGGTAAGTGATTATTTTGCAATTTCTGAGGCCAAGAGAAATTTGTAAAATGCTATAAAGACTGCTGTGCTTACCTCACTGCATTCCAGACTGTGTCTGCTTCCTCATAAAGGATTATTTGGGGGAGGGGAAGGGCAGAAATATTACAATATAGCAATTCAATAAAATATTATAAAACACAGCAAGGATGGGCACTAAAGCTTCCTTGGTAAAAGAATTAAGAGATAGGCAAGGCAGGACTGACTAAAGGAGCGATGTGAATCGGAGGCCAGTAATGGAGCTCAAAACTAAGTGATGGCTGAACCAAAGGCATTTAAAGTGTTAATTTATTAAATAACCCTTTGCTTTCATGGCTTACAAAAAAAAATATTTGTGGTCAGGAAAGTTAGGAGACAGGAAGCTGAAGTCTTCTAAACCCATTTCTATGCTTGGACTGAAACCAAACTTTATCCAATCATAAACCTTCTGTGTTTATCTGCAAGGGAGTGGGGAGGGAGAAAGAGTGGGTAGCAGTATTTGATTTCTAATTAAAGTACCTCTTTTCACCCTGGATTTTGATCTTAACGGGGTGTCTTCATGCAGCTTAGGGGTCTCTGCTGTCTCCCCTGCCCCTCTTCTCTGAGCTGACGGGCATGCATTGGCTCAGTTTCCCTGCTTTGGTGAAATTCACAGGGAAGTAGGGAATGGTTTAATGATCAAAGCTGAACTTGATCTGTATCAAAAGGATCATTTCCATCCTGGAAATCTGAACCATTTGAAAATCGTTTAGATCTGAGAGAGACTACCCCACTGTCCGCACGGGCCAGCTTGAAAGGAGACTTGGGCAGATCACCAAACAAGACCTGCCTCATATGACGACTGCCTGAGAACAGTGCACTTGAGGGCAAGTGGCTGCCCTTGGGCTCCCTCTCAATGGTGAATTAGTCTCAATGGAGAATTTGATGGGGGGCACCCAGAACAAAAACATGGTTTTCTTAAATGCTTGGATATTGGCAATATCTCATTCGATGGATGAAGAAACTGAGGATTCCATGAAGTGAAATGACTTGTTGTGGCGTGTACCCACTGGGGAGCGAGACGCGCTGAGCCCTGGTTCATAGCAGAGTGCTCGGGGGCAACTGACTTGACCTCTCTCAACCTCAGTTTGCCATTCTTAAAATGGGGTGAGTGATAGTTGGCACTTCCATGGTTGTTTATAAATGTCTAATTTCTCGATCCCCAGTCCAGGGCTGAATGTGGTATAATTTTGCCTTCTTTACAAGAAGCTGTCTCTTTATTTTTTTCAAAGTTTGGAGAAAGAATGTAGTTTGGTAATCTGCTCGCTCTTTACCTGGTGACATTCTGGACAAGGTTAGCCAGAGGTGATACAGAAATAAAAAGGGCAGTTAAGGGACTTAAATTTGCCAAGTGCCTACTCTGTATCAGGTTCTTTACACACATCATCTCATTTAATTCCTACAAAAACAAAAAGAACATTTAGGAGATAGGGATTGTGATTCTCTTTTTCAATTGGGGAAATTGAGCTCCAATAGCTTTTATGATATACCGAGTGAGCACAACCTGTGACAGACCAGGTTCCAGACCCAAGACAGTTTGCTCTCGTCCCAGCGGTTCTCAACCTGTGGGTCGCGAACAATGAAAATACATCCTGCATATCAGATATTTACATTACGATTCATAACAGTAGCAAAATTACAGTTCTGAAGTAGCAATGAAAATAATTTTATGGTTGGGGGGTCACCACAACATGAGGAACTATTAAAGGGTCACAGCATTAGGAAGGTTGAGAACCACTGGTAGGCTCTTTCACCTGCATTACCTTCACTGGTAGAATGGTGGCGCTGGTGGTGGAGGGAGAGAAGATGATACAAGGAGACAAGATATGCTTACCCTGGGATACCAGGCGCTGCTCACATGGAATGAGATTTCCTCCTGATTAGCCACCAGGAAGAGTATGTTGTAAATCCGAGCTCCTGACATACAAGGAGCATCTGGATTACATGTTCAGGTCCTGGGGAAGATTGCAGGGACACACATATGCAGCAATTTGCTGAGTGCCACTTACACACTCAGTTTAAATGATTTATGGGGACAACTCTCACTTAATTCTCACACTAGCCCAATACGATGGGCATTATAGCAAATGAAGGCCTATATACATTAATTGCAGTGCCAAGATTTAAGGTAGTGTTTTTAGTTTTTTAGTTATTTCATCCCATTACCTTGAAATAGTGTGAGGAGAGAGCCTGTGGTTGGTTGGATTGAGATAGCACAGTGTTCAGGAGGCCCATGTCTCAGGTTTGATCTTTTGGGCCAGTTGGGTTTTCCTAGAAGGAAACTTCTTTTAATGCTTATTAGTGTCCTCCCCCTGTCGCCTCCCCCTTTCTGGAACACAGCGTATCAGCCATGGTCCAGGGGACACTTGGGAGCCCGGGGCGATTTGGGCAGGACTTAGTAGCAAGCACCGTTGCTGTGGAGTGAATGAACTTTGGAATCAGTCATTCCTGCCTCGAGTCAGCTTGGCTTGCATCTAGTTCCTTATAAGGAGTGATGTGCCGAATGGTTCTAAGCCAATTCCTTATGGTAAATGGTAATCATAATAACATTTACTTACCTCATGGGGTTGTTTTGAAGATTAGTGAGAACATGTTTGTAAAGAAGCAACAAACTGGAGGCAGGATCCAGCTCAGGCGTGGCCTTCAAAAGTGTTTTAAAATGTCTTAAGTACTTGCCAACTTTTAAAACTTATGAGGTCTCACAAAAATATTGATCTATCTACCTAATGATGGTCTATATATCTACCATCTTTCATCATCCTTTCCTTCCCCAAATAGGAAATCCATGATGCAAAACTTCATAAGATCTGGTAGCACGAGACCCTGTTTCTCTGATGTAACAATCAATTAAAGATAAACAGCAACTATTACCTTAGAAAGAGCACGTATGCTCCCGTTTGCCTCAGTGCTTTGCACTCCCTACTGTCTGCTTTGTTCACTTGGCTCCCGTAGATTTTACAGAGAGGAGTCTGGCATATGGCAGCGGTGTTGTGCTTGGAGTAGAGTAGCATGCAGGAAGTAGCAGAGTCAGATTTGAACCCTGTCAGTGACCTCAGAGCCAGCAGGATCAGTCACACTGCTCTCTGGCCTCACCCCTCACAGACCAGCAGGCCTTGCATCCGCTGGAGCTTGTTAGGCCCATTCTGGACCCTACTCTGGACCTACTGAATCAGAATCTGCATTTTAACAAGCTCCACAGGTGGTTCCTCCGCCCATTGAAGTCCGAGAAACACTGCTCTGTAACTCTTATGCTTGACTGAATATTTGGATCTTTAGCTTTACAGAAAAGGCCAGATAGAACATGGAAGGTGCCCTGGGAATTGAGAATAGAACTCGAGTATATTTGCTTGGTGACTTTGATCAAGTCTGCTCTGGGCCTCATCATCTTTCTCTGTGAAGTGAGAGAACCAAGCAATATTTATACTTTGCATTTCACAACAACACTTACTATCAGTGTGGCCTCTGGGCAAGTGCCTCCAACACAATGAGGCACAGGCAGCGCGGGCCAGTCCCCTGGGGTCTCTCAGTTCAGTACACCAGAGAGACGAATGAACAATTGTGGCACTTATGACTGACTCATGCCCAGCTCCTACGTGATGCTAATACTCTGTGATCCCTAAACAGCATCCAAGAGGCATCAAATGGTCCCCAGCATTCCAACCCAGGTAAAAGAGGCCCCATGAGTGAGCAACTCCCCCGCACAGAACACATGCTCAGTGAGGAAATGGACCTGCCATGTTGACAGCAGGGCAGCTGGGTGCCGCCAGGGGAAAGTAGGTTGGACCGACACCCAGTGAAGATGCAGATCTCAGGCCTTTATTTATTAACATGTATCCTGAGGGGAGAATGCTTTATAATTTCATTAAAAAAAAAATAAAGTAAGGCCTCTAAGCTAGCACTGAATTATAGATAGTGCTAATTTGGTTCAATTATTTTGCTCATTATGGGTAGAAACACAAGTGACATTACAGACCCTGGACCGAGAAATCAGGTCCCGGATTACTTGTGGGAAAACACAAGTGGGATTTGAAAATGTATCAAATAACTAGCTGTCACCCCTGATTAATACCACCCGATCTAAGAGAAGCGGCTGTTCTATCTTCTGAAATGTCATTAAAATATCAAAAATAAAGAGTTCACGTAATTAAAGAAACATTATTTTGTTCACACAGCCTGAAAAAATGTGATTAGGCAGCAGTTCTGAAATGGTGATATTCAATCAGGTAGGCGTTTGGACACCAGCTCGGCGCAGATACCGCTGCTTATGGGAAATGCTGCCTCATTTTGTGCCACGTTAGGGACTGTCGCCAGCGAAAGGGAGAGATGGAGCTGGGGGCACATGGTTCATTCGCTCAGAAGTTGCAAGAGTGGAGTTTTTTATTTTATTTTTTGTTTTGTTTCAAAGCCAAAATAGCCCTGTTTTATCAAATAAGCTATCTGGGTTACATTTCCTGTCAGCAAAGCGACAGGATCCACGTTGACGCTTGGGTTCCAAATAAGACTGATTTAGTTATTCTGTCACTAAACACAAGCTGAATTTCCATTCAACAAAAACAAGAATAATTGGTTTGGTTTTAGAGACAAGCTATCATTTTTCATTAGCGTATGTGGGAAGGAAGCATGCTGTTGGCTGCTAATGTATGCTCACAATGATGCCAGGGGATCACGCAAACTCCACTTAGCAATCATTTTCTGTGAAATAATTTTCCTAAAGTGGGGGCTCTGTATATAACTGGATCCGTTAAGCCACATATCTATATTGGCTCAAGTCATTTGGCAAAAATAAATTGCTATTTGTTGTGTCTTGTTCAAGGTAGGCACTCAATAAATGTTGGTTAAATTAATTTGCAGAAATATGAGTAGACATTGGTGTAGGGAAACAACATGTTCTTGTAGTTTGTGGGCTGCACAATTTAGCCTTGGAAATAGAGGATGACAAGAATACTAATGCTTTATAACTGAAGGCCTGGGTGGTGTGTGCAGTCAGCCTTGTCCAGGTAATGTATTTCTGGAGAGAATGTACCAGAGATTTTTCTTAGTCCTTGAGTTTTCTGGCATTGGTCAATATACCAGCTATTCTTGGTGGATCAGATATTCTGTGAGGAATATTCCCTCAAGCAGTATGTCTACCCAATGGCAAAATGAATGGTTAAAAAGTAAAAACTCAGTCAAACAACTGACATGACCACGGTTGCCCTCATTTCAAGAGTGGTTTTAGGTGTCTGCAGGTCCCAGGCAGGGCCAGTGATGGTGGCCAGGCTTTGAATGGCTTCCTGGGAATAAGAAATACTCAGCCCAGTCCTAGGCCCAGTATGTAGGTCAATCTTTGACCATGCCTAAAGGGAGCTAGTCCAAGCTAGGTCAATGCATGGGCATTGGAAGCCCAGCCCACTAGACCAGCAGTATAGGGAGAAAATAATAGAACTATTTATATTAAATTTTGGTCTCATCATTTTTGCGTTCTTTCTCTGTGTATTTTATACTATACATATTTGAAAGTAAAGCAAGTATAAAATTTATAAACAAGTAAATATATATTTATCAGAGATGCATGTTCAGGAGTTTTTTTAATAATGGAGTGAAGCCATCAAAAAAGCTTTGAGCTGCTATACTTGGTCAAGCTCTGTGAGGGCGGCAATGGTGTCAGTTTTATTCATCTCCTCATGCCCAGTTTCTAGCAGCGCACAGGCTCTCCGGATTTTGCTTAATATTATGTCCCAAGCACAGTCCTTGGAATTTAGTAGTTGCCAACAAAATCAACAACCCACATTAAAAAAAAAAAGGAATGGCCACTAGATAATTCAATTGTTGTAACTCAGTTTGTCAAGTTTTCCTGACATAATTGAGGATCTCTGACTGTGAGATCTTTGGAAGCAGTTTGGACATTTTGAATGATTTATTTGTCCAAAGGTTTGAAACAGAGAGTAGGGAAGTGGTCTTTTATCCATACCCTGCATGCTGCCAGGGTTCCCGTTCTCGTTAAATTATAATCCAGGCTTATTTTTAAGCAATCCAGATTGATCAATGCCTAGATACAAATTAGGGCACAGGCTTTATTTTGTTGAAGGATCACCATAAGATTCCTTTAAATCAAGACTATCTCTATACAGTAAAAATTGGTTAATGAAAATAATGAGTACTCACATTTTTAGGATTAATACTCATCTGTATTGTGGGAGGCAGACCTTCAGAGTTTACTTGTGTAATTATAGATCTTGATTGGACATCGAAGCAGAATGACCCATAGAGGTTTCTTAAAAATCTCATGGGAGGAGAACCAAGATGGCGGCATAGATTAACGCTGGAGTTTGCTGCTTTGAACAACTACTTCAAAAGTGAAACTAAAAGACGGAACGGACATCACCCAGAACCACTGGAACGCTGGCTGAGTGGAAGTCCTACAACTAGGAGGAAAGAGAAACGCATACGGACACTCAGAGGAGGCTCAGTGCTGAAGTCAAATTCTGAGGTGCGGAGTGCGCGGAGTGGGCTGGCGGCGGAGGGCGCGGTTGGCGTTTTCAATCGGGAGGGAGTCGCAGCCTCTGAGCTCCAGATACGGGTGAGTCTTTAGGGACCCAGATTCAAACGGGAGAAGCGGGACTGCCTGGCTTCAGTCAGAGCGAGTGCAGCTTTCTCTCCGAGCTTTGCAGCCATTGCTGGGACTCAGAGAGGCAGAGCCCCTGGGGACAGGACTGAGAGCCGCCATAACTGCTCTCTCCGGCCCACCCTGTTGATCCTGTGCGACCCGCCCCGCCCAAGCCCTGCACAGAGGCATTTGCAGGATAGCCTCAGGCAAAGGCTAGATTAGCACCTCCCTAGAGGACAGAAGTTCTCTCACTGCTGACACAGCTGATTCTCATAGCCACTTGGCCTGGAGGTCAAACCCTCCCTGGAATTAGCTACAACAATCAAGATTTAACTATAAGACCACGAACAAAGACCACTAGGGGGTGCATCAAGGAAGCATAACAAAATGCGGAGACAAAGAAACAGGACAAAATTGTCAATGGAAGATCTAGAGTTCAGAACCACACTTTTAAGGTCTCTCAGGAACTGTTTAGAAGCCGCCGATAAACTTAATGAGATCTACAAGAAAACTAATGAGACCCTCGATGTTATATTGGGGAACCAACTAGAAATTAAGCATACACTGACTGAAATAAAGAATATTATATAGACTCCCGACAGCAGACCAGAGGAGCGCAAGAATCAAGTCAATGATTTGAAATGCGAGGAAGCAAAAAACACCCAAACGGAAAAGCAAAAGGAAAAAAGAATCCAAAAATGTGAGGATAGTGTAAGGAGCCTCTGGGACAGCTTCAAGTGTACCAACATCAGAATTATAGGGGTGCCAGAAGATGAGAGAGAGCAAGATATTGAAAACCTATTTGAAGAAATAATGACAGAAAACTTCCCTCACCTGATGAAAGAAATGGACTTACAGGTCCAAGAAGCGCGGAGAACCCCAAACAAAAGGAATCCAAAGAGGACCACACCAAGACACATCATAATTAAAATGCCAAGAGCAAAAGATAAAGAGAGAATCTTAAAAACAGCAAGAGAAAGAAACTCAGTTACCTACAAGGGAATACCCATATGACTGTCAGCTGATTTCTCAACAGAAACTTTGCAGGCCAGAAGGGAGTGGCAAGAAATATTCAAAGTGATGAATACCAAGAACCTACAACCAAGATTACTTTATCCAGCAAAGCTATCATTCAGAATGGAAGGTCAGATAAAGAGCTTCACAGATAAGGAAAAGCTAAAGGAGTTCATCACCACCAAACCAGGATTATATGAAATGCTGAAAGGTATCCTTTAAGAAGAGGAAGAGGAAGAAAAAGGTAAAGATACAAATTATGAACAACAAATATGCATCTATCAACAAGTGAATCTAAGAATCAAGTGAATAAATAATCCGATGAACAGAATGAACTGGTGATTATAATAGAATCAGGGACATAGAAAGGGAATGGACTGACTATTCTTGGGGGGGAAAGGGGTGTGGGAGATGCGGGAAGAGACTGGACAAAAATCGTGCACCTATGGATGAGGACAGTGGGTGGGGAGTGAGGGCGGAGGGTGGGGCGGGAACTGGGAGGAGGGGAGTTATGGGGGGAAAAAAGAGGAACAAATGTAATAATCTGAACAATAAAGATTTAATTAAAAAAAAAATCTCATGGGAAAGTGTAGAGATTGTGCGTGTGTGTGTGTGTGTGTGTGTGTGTTTCCCTTATCGACACTGTGTCAGGCTTTTTACCTCATGACTGAGAATATCGAAGTATAGAATTAGGAAATCTCAAATTCAAATCTTAGCTGTACAGTTTATTAGCTATGATTTGTCTTCTGTGATGTTTTGGAATCTTAATTTATAATAATTATTTTCAATAATACTTCCTTTATAGTCTTCTAAATTAAGGCTTGGTTTGCAAGTTATAGAAAACCTCATTCTGGCTGACTTAAACAAATAAAAGGAGTTGATTTGCTCACATAAATGACAAGTTGGGCTCATGGGAGTGGCTTCAAGCCCAGCTTAGTCCAGGGCTTCTCCAGCATCATCACGACTCATGTCTCTCTTCTCTTGGCTCTGCCTTCCTCTCTGTTGGAGTCATCAGAGGCTCAGGTGGGGCGAGTCAGCTGTAGCAGTTCTGGCAGTACATTTTTGGGGGAATAGAATGTACGTCTTTCTTAGCAGCTCAGCTATATGTTTTTTTTTGCCTCTCATTTGGTCATGTGCCCATCCCTGAAACAATCACTGTGGCTAGAGAATGAGATATGTTATTTGGCTTTAGTCTTGGTCATATGCCCATTCACTGCTGTGTGCTGTTAGCACCCCTCACTCCACCCATATCACTTAGTCCTGGAGTAGGGGATGGGTGGTTCTACAAAGAAAATTTGGAGTAAGGTTATGCAATGAAGGGAGAGTGAATGCTAGACAAAAATACCAGTTGTCGACTAGGCCCAGTTTGTGGGAAGATTAAATGAAGTCATATATGTGAATATGTACAGCATGTAGACCATCAGCATACCATTGAAGGTAGATGATCAGATTAAATAAATCTCAAGAAATGAGACTCAGAAGCAATGTAGGACACATTTTAGATTAAGCACACAAGGAACTTTACTTACTTAAAACAAGTCAGTTGAGTTCACTAAACATTTCTTCAGCATCTCTGATGTGCCAACTGTTGTGGGTATTGAGATTTAAGACAGCTGGTTTCTGCACTAGCATTTTCTTATAGTCTAGCAAGGGATGCAAGTGTGTATGTTATTTCAACACAGTGTGCAAGGTGTTTGATGGATGTATGCTCAGTTGTCTGTGAGAGTACCAGGGAGGGGCTCCTAACACAGCCTCGGGGATAGGTGGAGAGATGGGGGGAAGCATCAAGGGAAGGTTTACTCAAGGGAAATTCCCCAAACAGAGGTTTGAACAGTTAATAAGAGCTATCCCAGTGATATGGCTTTTTCTGGGCAGCAGAATGGGATGGATAGAGGTGACAGAGCTAGAAAATGCACAATGTGACTGCTGAGGGCAGGAGTCGGGGCTGGGGGCCATTTGATATATCTGGCGTGTAAAGTTGGAGGCTGAGAGTGGCATGAGATGAGACTGAAGACCTGCTCATAGGGGCCAGATTGCTAAGGACCCCTTATTCCATGTAATGGAGACTGGACATTATCCTTTGGGTATGGAAAGCCACTGAATGGTTTAAAAGTAGGGGAGTGACGTGGTCCAATTGGAATTTTTGGAAGATTACTCTGCCTGGAGATGGTGAATGGATAGGGGTGGGCCCAGATGGGCTTTAGGGAGCTCAGGGAAGATGCTGTTGCACAGGTCCAGAACAGAAGAGAGATGCGAGAGGGCCTAGACAAGAGTACTAGTAATAGGTATGGAGGGAGAAGAGACAGAGCAAGAAGGGAGGAGTGAAAGCAGCAGGACTCAGTGATTGGTGAGATGTGTGGAATTAGGGGAAGGGAGGATTCAAGTGTATGACAAATATTGGGGTGCATATGAATCTGTTATTTTTTTCTGATAAAAGAAAAAAAAGGGAAAGCAAACAACTGAAATTGACATGTCCATTAAAAAGGATTTGGTTGAATATATGATGATGCTTCCATATGGTAGGCTAAACCTACTCTGCAGAAGTAAAAAATAATATTTTTATAGAATATTTAATGGTTGAGAATATGCTCATAATCTATAAAGTAAGAAAAGCAGGCTATAAAGCAGAATAGCATTATGATCCCAATGTATGTAGAGTTAGTTATTGAAACATCTGTATTAAATGATTCCAGATGACTTACAGCACATGTGAATTGCTTTTATCTCGGAAAACAGGGCACACTTCTGTATTTTCCATTTTTAAAAACAATGAACTTGTAATACTTTTTACAATTAGAAGAAAATAAATGGTACATTAAAAAAGAAAACCAAAACAGGCATTTCTGATGGATGTTGACTTTTTAGGAAAGAGGCTCCTGGGAAGATGGGCACTGGGTTTGGAGCTTACATCCAGAGCATGGGGAAGGAGAGTGAACTTTCCGCCTGTTGCATTGTTGGTAAGAATGGTTGCTCATATCACAGCTTTTCAGGAGGCCTTGGGAAAGACTGAGGCCTGTAATATCTATCCCACTGAAATCTGAAGTCTACCGCTTACTATTCCTCAAGCAAGAGGCTCCCCATATCCAAGACCCTGAAGTCAGGAGATGTGGAATAAACAGTGGGATCATGAGCAAATCAGCTATCTTCTTCAAACCTCAATTTTCTCATTTCTAGAATGGGGTACATTCGACCTTCCCTGCCTAATGCACAGATTTGCTGCAGGTTTGAAGAGATGGCATGAAAGAACTTCCTTAAGGGTAAAATATTACCTACCTCTGAGTTATAACCATTGTCCTGTGATATTTTATAGCTCTGTACTGCTTCCTCTCCCCAAGATGGCCTCCAACCCCATGGTGGGAATGAGATTACAAATAAATCTATGAATGTACTCACTGACATCCCTCCCTTACTTCCCATGCTGACAACTATGGAGTGTATTGCATTTTCTTGCTGAGAAGCATGGAGAAGTTTGTTTGCTTTTTCCCTTTCCCCGAGTGATATCTGTGGGTCTATGTCTCACATTTGGCTTAATGCACCAGAGATTGCAAAATTCAAAAGGTCATGTGACATCAAACAAAAGGAGGCCCTTTGGATGAGCTCTAGGTGAAAGGCATTTTTTAGCTTATGAATATATGAGTAGTGGTATTTCATTTTTAAACATTTCTATTGAATTTATTGGGGGGACACAGATTAATCAAATTATATAGGTTTCAGGCGTACAATTCCATAACACATCATCTGTATACTGTATTGTGTGCTCATCACCCAAAGTCAAGTCTCCTTCCATCTCCATTTATCCCCTTTGACCCTCTTCCACCTCCCCCTACTCACCCTTGCCTCTGGTAATCACCATTCTGTTGTCTGTGTCTGAGTGTTTTTTTCTTAATCCCTCCACCTTTTTCACCCAGCCCTCCCCAAATTCCCCTCCCCTCTAACATCTGTCAGTCTGTTTTCTGTATCTATGAGTCTGTTTCTATTTCAGTTTTTGAAAGCATGCCCACAAAAGTGTGACTAAAGGCAGGTGTCTCAGGGACAGCAATCTGCAGGAAGAGGCGTTGCTCAGGGCTTCTCTGGTTGCATAGAGAACAGCCACCACCCCCACCTAGGTGGGCTGCCTTTCCAGTTCTTATCAGGATTTTCCCAAGGAAGTGAAATTTGTGGTGTGTGTGTGTGTGTGGTGGGGGGGGGGGGGGTTGGGGAGTGGTGTTGTGGGGAGGAGCATGGACCACAGTGTGAATGGCACTTACTGGAGTTATACCTGCACAACTCTGCACGGTGGCCTGGGAAGGAAGGCTGCACCAGCAAGGAGAAAAGTGGCTGCTTTGGATTCCATGAATTGTTAGTTTAGACTCTAGACTAAGTTTATTTGCTCTAACAGCTTTGGCTGCTTTACACAGACGTGTGAATGTGGTGTTTGTGACCATTTGGACCTCATGTCTCACCCTCATGGGTAAACATGGGCATTTTGGAGTCCAGACAGCCACAGAAAATGCACAGGTGGTATAGCCTTGGTGATAGGCTGGAAATCGGGGATCTTCTAAGTATATAGAAGAGTCAACTTATTTGATGTAAGAACCACAGATTGAAAAGAAAAAAGACTTAAGGGAAAGACTGATAGTTTTAGCAGCCTAGGCATCTCTGGAGTTCGAGATTATTAAGATTCTCTGGAACGGTTTCAAATTTCTTGATGCAATTCAGGCATCAAGATTTTGTCTCACTGTATTACTTTCTATCTTTGCTAAACTCAAATCTGTTTCTCCTCAAGTTCTCCCCAACTCGGTAAATGTCACCGTCACCCACTCAGTTACTCAGAACCTTGGAGTCATTTGTGTCCCCTCTCTCTCCTTCACACTCCACATCCAACCCATCAGCACTGGCTCTCCACCTGAACCTGACCACATTATCTCCTCGCCACTGCTCCTACCCTCGTTAACGCCATTGTCATCTCCCTTCTAAAACACTGCGTCAGCTTCCTTCTGGTTTTCTTGATTCTATTCTTAACGCCCAACAGCTCACTGTTCACGCACCAGCCAGGGTGATGTTTAGAAGAATATCCAGAGACACTCTGTGTCAGAACCCTCCAACAACTGTGTCTCAGGGGAAGCAAGAGCGGGTGAGAAAAGTTTCTCTTTATAAAAGTATTTCTTCTAATAAATAAAGAAGCAGTGATAGTATCAGAAAACCACCCTCTAAAATCCCCCTAGTGGAAAAAAAATCTAGGTAACAATAATCCGTGGCTGCTAATTTCAGACAAGAAAGAAAAAAAAAAGAGAGAGAGAGAATCTGACATGTGTGGATGTACTAGTATGTACTATTACCTATGAAGTTTTCTGGCCCAAATGTTGAAATATAATCTGGCTTCTAGAGCCAACTGCCAATTTGTAGGTAGTACAGGGGATAAAGGTATATAACGGGGATGCATTTAGCAAAATCCAGACTGTGGGAAAAGCTACCGGACAAATAACTTCGCTACTTTAATAAATAAATAGCAAGGAGTAGAAGAAAGAGGAGGACCAACTCATACCTTTTGCCTAGGATGCTCCTGGTTTCAGCACTTAAAGTCCAGCATCTAGAATCCCTTTCTGTCCCAGGTAAACTGGATGGTTGGTCACCCATTAGTGATGGTGAAGGGGGAGGAGGACACTGCAGATTAAAAGAGGCTTAAGAGACAGACATATGAACTTTATTTGGGTATTACTAATAAACATTGTGTGTGTGGGACAACATGACTGAATGTTTGATGGTATTAAGGAATTATTATTTATTTATTTATTTATTTTTTTAGGCATGATTATGATGCTATGGCCATGTTGTTGTTGTTTTTGGTGTGTTTTTTTAAAGACGGTATCTTTCAGAGATATGTGCTCAAACATTTATATATAAAATGACATGATGTCAAGATTTCTTTCTATGGAATACCTGAGTTTGGGACATGGGTTTAGATGGAATTAGGCCAGCTGAGTTGACAATTGTTGCAACAGGTTGATGAGAATATAGGGATTTGTTATACTATTTTACCTAGTTTTATGAATGTTTGAATTTTTTTATAGTAAGAAGTCACCATGCAGACAAACAAACCAAAAAATCCCCCCAGTGGCTTCCCTTTGCACTTGGAAGACAGCTCAAAGTCCTCACCCTTGTGCACTGCCCCTCCCCCTCATCTGCATCTCACTCTCCCCACCTATGTCCTCCCCGCTTCAAGCGCCAGGCTTTGGCATGTGCTCTTCTCTTTGTCTGAGGTTCCTCTCCAGACCTTACCTCTGCTCAATTCCTACTTCTCTAACCAGTCCACAGAGCATTGTCTTTCTCTAAATCCCAATTATGTTAACCATGTTTTTCATTTTCTATATTTTAAGATGCCTTGACATCTTGGGACCCTATAGAGCCAGCAAACCAACCAATTCTGAATGGTATCCCCATCCCCTCCTTTTGTCAAGGTCCTATAGTCCCAGACACTATCCCCCTGCCCTAACCCCCCCCCCTCCCCCCCGCCGCCATGGCCAGGTCCTGGAGACCATTTGTACAGTTCAGAGCTCATCAAAATTATTCACACTGCCTAATCCTAAACCTGCTCAACTGTTTCCTGGCCTCACCCATTCCTTCCCATGAGGAAGGCCTTCACCACTCTTTCCCCTCACTCCTGCCTCCTGGCTGACCTGGGTACTTCCCCTGTGACCCTGAGTGCCATGGTGAGCCCCCTCCTCTTGGGAACTGTGAGTAATAAACTATCTCTTTAATGGCAACCACTTCTGATCTGTTGGCCTCACTATACCTGAATAAAAACAAAATCCTTGTACCTTTTAAAACATCAACTCTTGTCCTCTATTTACATATGTATCTCTGTAGGATCTGTTAATCCCTTGGTCCCCAGAACCTAGGATGGTACCTGCCTCATAGTATTCACTCAGTAAATTTTTCTGAGTGAACGAGCCCCATTTGCTGCTTGGTTAAAGAACAAGTAGGTGTACTGTCCAATGCCATCTTTGACAGAGACTGGTTCTCCAGAGATGAATGCTCAGAAAGGCTGTAAGGCCTTCTCCAGCAGGAAAGTCAAACACGATGACTTAATGATGTCTGATGGTGTAAGAATTGGAAATTGGTGGGGGAGATTGGAGTTTTAGGGAGTGAAAACATTTGTGGCCCTAGCCGATTTGGCTCGGTAGATAGAGCGTCAGCCTTCGGACTGAAGGGTCCCAGGTTTGATTCCCATCAAGGGCACGTGCCTGGGTTGCAGGCTCAGTCCCCAGTGGGGAGCATGTAGGAGGCAGCTGATCAATGATTCTCTCATCATTTATGTTTCTATCTCTCTCTCCTTCTTCCTTCCTCTCTGAAATCAATACAAATATATTAAACACACAAACAAAAAACATTTGTGTAGTTCATTTGCTAATTCTGCCTATTTCCCCCTTGGAATCCTTCAGAATGTTCCTATTCTTTCACATCCCCTAAGCTTCTCATCTCCTGAGCTCTGCACCCAATACTTATATAATATTTTTTGTGGCTGACTGGTTGTTCTCACATCAATAATGCTCCTTTTCCTTGGAAAGCAGGAACAAGTGCTGAGAGGCTGTCAAAAAGCCCTTGCTTTTTAACCAATTTGCCAAATTCAACAATGACTTACTGAAAGCAAAATATGAATAAGGAGAGGTAGGTCTCACTCTTTGATGCTAACAATTATACTTTGAATAAGGAAACATGAAGCTCTGAGATAGACTCAAGCACTAAAAGCACTGGAACCTTAGGGTCTTTGGTATGGGGCCCAATACCTCTACTTGCCTTAATAGCCCTCAAGGGCTTCATTATAGGATATCAGAGTACAGTAAGTGGTGTGTATAAAGTTGCCTAACTCGTCAGGAAAACAATACATTATAATCATTATATTCTGTTTAAAAAAGGAAGGAAGTCTGTCTATTATGTTCTTTACAAAGGTTATCGACAAGTAATTAAAATAAGGAAATGTTATTGCTGAAAAGAAGACTCTAAAATTTTTGTTATGTCAAACACCACATTCTTTGATGATATTGTATGATTTATAAATGCTTTGAACTCCAACCATATTTAGGTAGTATGTCGCATTTAAAAGCAGAAACTATTGAGTGTTATAGGGAGATTGTAAGTTAAATAGATAAGAAATCAATATTGGGGGAAATGAAGAATTCACTAGGAGAGATGGTAGCTCTCCATTGAATTTTGTTTTTACAAGCATTTACCAACCACTTTTCATATGCCAGACACTGTACTGGGCTCTAAGGGTACTAAAGGAATGAGATCTGGTTACTTGCTCAGGGAGTTCCTGTCCAGCAGAAGAGACCAATATGTTATAAATAACTATACCACAGATGAAGGAAAATAATTCTGCCCAGCAAGGGATAAAGGGTGTGACAGGGAAAGCTACGAGGAGACATAATACTTGAGTAGGATATTGAAAAATACTAGTAAGTAGGGATTTGCTGTGGTCCAGATAAGCAAAAGGAAAGGCACCCCCAAAGTCCCCACCTTTTCTGTTGTGTTGACCACCCTTGGCCACATCATCATTTAAAAGGAATGAAGAGCTCAGAAAAGTTTTCTTGTGGGGGGAAACTGGATTTTAAGAATGCTTGTAGAAAGAAAGGAAATATTGGAGGTGAGTCCGAACCAAAAGGATGGAGAAAGCATGAAAGTGTTTTTTTTAAAAAAAAAAAAAGACTGAAGAGGGAGTTGAATTTACACTGTGGAGTAAAGTATGTGCATAAACCATGTCAGGAGAACCACATTTTAGTGGGTTTCTAGCCCTGACTACTGTGATATGATCTTGGATATGATTTTATGATACATTGCAAATCATGCCACTTAAGTATTTCCTCAGGTTTTTAACAAGGGGCTGACCCAGCTTGCAATTGAGTTTCCTTCTAAATCCAGGATGTCGCAGTGTTCTACAGGACTAGGGAGCTGGGATAGAGACAGCATGGGAAGCACAGTAGGTGCTCTGTAAGTTCAGAGAAATGACCTCATGGCCTTTTCTTTAAGAGCTGGAGGCGTCTTGTGGAGTCTTGTGAAAGGAACTGGAATGGCATCAGACAAGTGTGTGATTTAGCAAGTGGCTGGGACTTGGTAAGTGGAACTCAAAAAGAGGTGACTATCAATGAGATGATGTCACTAATGACAAGGCAAAAGGGAAACATCCAAGGAATTATTGACCTGGGAATGGAAAGAAGGAAGAGATCAAATATTGGTAGGATCAACATTCGGAAGTATGTTATGGGGCTCAAGGAAATGGTAATATAGTGCTTAGATCTCCTTATTAAGATTGTGACCCTGACCCTTGTCCTTGGGCTATTGGGTCAGCGGTTCTCAACCTGTGGGTCGCAACCCTTTGGCAGTCGAACGCCCCTAAGACCATCCTGCAGATCAGATATTTACATTATGATTCATGACAGTAGCAACATTACAGTTATGAAATAGCAACAAAAATAATTTTATGGTTGGGTCACAACATGAGGAACTGTATTTAAAGGGCCAGAAGGTTGAGAACCACTGGGTTAGATAAACCTCATATTGATGATCAAGGGTTCTGTAAACATTTCCAAGAGGATGAAGAGCCATATATCCACTTTGTCCTGCAGAAAATTTATGGGACCTAGAGGGGAAGCCAGGACAAGCTATTATGTACCTAATGGAGAGCATTAAACTTAATGCCAGCCTCTAGCCCTGCTAATGCTTTTGATTACATTTTATATTCTTCTTAACAATTTCCATAAAACCTTGGTAAAAACCTCATTTGACTAGTTCATGGGGATCAGTGACAGTGTGTCATGGGGAGAGTCCCAGGAAACCAATAACGGTCTACAGATTTACAGTTTAGCAACATCATCAGCATTCTACCCTCTGAAGCTTCCACAGTTGTCCAAGGCAATGGCTTTGTGGGGAACAGGTTCCCAGACACCTGAACAGAAAGAAGCAAGAGCACAGAAAGGCACCTCAGTTCAAGGAAAGGGGTGCCTTGAGGAGCATCTCATCTTACTATGATCACAGAGGCTTTGAGGGTGTAGAGCAGTGGTTCTCAACCTTCCTAATGCTGCGACCCTTTAATACAGTTCCTCATGTTGTGGTGACCCCCCAACCATAAAATTATTTTCGTTGCTACTTCATAACTGTAATTTTGCTACTGTTATGAATCGTAATGTAAATATCTGATATGCAGGATGTATTCAGGCGACCCCTGTGAAAGGGTCGTTCAACCCCCAAAGGGGTCGCGACCCACAGGTTAAGAACCGCTGGTGTAGAGGGTAAGTAATGGTACAAATATGAAGGTTGAAGTGAGTAGCAATTTCCATTGAGCACAATGCTCTCACATAAGTACCTGAAATGGGTTTATGAAGAAGAAATGTAATCTATGTCAAGTTCTTTGATAAATGGTATTGTCTCAGCTGGTGATAAAGTTGTGGGGGGTTTTTTGGCAGGGGGATGGAGGAAGGCTGTTATATTTAAAACAAACAAAAAAAGAGCTAAACCTACTCCTTTGTCACCACTTTTTATTAACAATAACATGAAATTAAGCATTAAAATTTTAAATGACATTCCCATTTCATTCCACCTACTAAAGATAATCACTCAAATTTACCCTGCATCTTTTCTTAGTTATTTTTAAGTCTTTCTGTCTCTACCTATCTATTTATCATTCTACATATATTAGTCTAAAATTATATAGTGTGGATATGTCTACATATTGGTAGATATAAATTTATAATATTTTTTAAAAGAGCTGTATAGCGTTCTATTGTGCAGATCACAATTTCAACCAGTGAGCTACTAGTGGACATTTAGTCTTTTGTATTTCTAATTTTGTTGTAAACAATGCTGCAACAACATCTGTTAATATGATATGTGTGCTTTCATTTCTGTAGGCTGGGTTCCTAGATGTGGGATTATGGGGTCAAAATCTGTACACATTAAAAATTGCACTTTCCAAAAAAAGTTGGGTCAATTAACATTCCCAACATTGGTGTAAGGGAGTGCCTATGTCTATTACCTCTGGCACCACTTAAAGTGCAACTCTCAAATTTTTACATTTTTGCCAAATTGAAGGCTGAAAACTAATACCTCATTAGTGATTTAGTCTGTAATTCTCTGACAACTAGAAGGTTGAACTTTTTCTGTGTTTATTGTGCATCTGTATTTTCTTTTCTCTTAATTGCCTATTCAGATATTTTGCCTATACATCTATTGAGTTATTGGTATTTTATATTAATTTTAAGGAATTCCTTATATATTCCATATTGATTCTTTATTAATTTTTTTCTTCCAAAGACACATTCAAAGAAATGTTTAAGTAGTAAAACCTTTGACCTGGAGGAACCTGCGTGAGGTGTGGCTGGAGCTGCTCAGGCTGTCAGGTGGGGAGGGGGGAGGCGGGCTGAAACTTGGAGCAGGAAGTGAACTCAGGGCCGCCCTCGGAGGAGACAGACTAGGCGAGTTCTGCTGCTGACTGGCCTGAGCTGCTGAGACATGGAGGAGGCCAGTGGAGGTGAAGGAAATGACCAAGTGCGGAACCTGCAGAGTGAGGTGGAGGGAGTCAAGAATATTATGACCCAGAATGTAGAGCGGATCCTGGCCCGAGGAGAAAACCTGGACCATCTTCGCAACAAGACAGAGGATCTGGAAGCCACATCTGAGCACTTCAAGACGGCATCGCAGAAGGTGGCTCGGAAGTTCTGGTGGAAGAACGTGAAGATGATTGTCCTCATCTGTGTGATTGTTTTTATCATCATCCTCTTCATTGTGCTCTTTGCCTCTGGTGTCATTCCCTCTTAGGATGACACCGCCCTGCCCTCCTCTTCGAGACATCCCTCTATGGTGGGAGTCAAGAAGGGCCCCCTCTCCCGTCCTTCTCCACAGGGAATGCTGCTCAGCCCTCTGCCCCTCACTCTGAGGCCCTCTGCTACACTGTCTGCCCCAGGAAGTACCTTGATCCCCTGGAAGGAGAGAGCTGGACTGTGGCCACATTCCCCAGGTCCTCAGGGGAGAGCCCAGCATGAGGCTGGGACACTGATGGCGGCTGGTAGGCAATAAAGACCCTTCAGGATCCCTAAAAAAAAAAAAAAAAAAAGTAGTAAAACCTTTTATTCAATGGGATTCTGATGCCAAAGCTCAATAAATATAATAGACATAAAAGTGGGGCTGCAGAATTTGGTCCTTAAATACCACTGCTCACTAAAAATAAACCAGGGCTTCTTGGAAACATGGCTAATTCCAGATCTGGGGCAGGAAAGGTACAATAAGCACCTAGAACATCTTGACATACTAGAGAAAATGTTATCAGAGACTACACGGGTCATATAACAAGGACTCGGGAACCAATCTGAGTCAGCTCCCACTGCAAAGAAATGTGAAAACATGAGAATCCAGAAGGACACTAACTGCAATGAATGAAAGCACATCAACTTGTTTGAATCCTGATACTTCAAATGGTACTTAAAAAACAAAACCTTGGATTGATGCTAAGGAGCCAACTAATTTTGAAAACTGATAAAGAAATCAATCATTTATCCTGCCTTTCCTATACCTCAGGGCATCCAGAAAGCTGATGAGGAGAAGTTTTCATCACAGAAGTATTCAGCTGATAATAAAGCTATTAAAATTAGAATAACACCAACTGAATACAGGATCTAGAGCAATGATTCTGATGAATTCTCTTAGTGGTCCGTGAGTCCTTTCATGACCCCCCTAATGAAATAAGGGATCCAGGCAATGTGACCATACATGGCTGCTAACATCACAAAGAGCTCAGTATCAACCAGATATTAAAGACCTCCCGATAGACCTTTGAAATACTCTTGCCAAAATATCCAAACCAACTCTAAGCAAATCTCTGACTATAACTAACACATTACAGGAAATACACACAATAGAGGAGGAACATGTTCAATGATACCATGGGGATGCAATCAGCAACATCCAGATTGTACAGAATAAAGAACATGTTTACTCCAGCAAACTTTGAGAAAGAGAGAGAGAAAGGCGGGGGGGTGGGGGGGGGTGGGGGGGAGAGGAAATGTTTTAGAGACATGTGGACTAATTTCAATGTCTGGACCTTATTTTGATCCTTATTTGAATGCAGACATTTAAAATATATGGGACAGTTGGGGGAATGCTAACACTGAGTGTCAGCTTAACGATATCGCAAAATTAATATTACCTTCTTTGGTAGAATAGTGGTAGGTTTTTAAAACGTGTATGTATGCCTTAGAGATACATACTGACAATATTCACGTTGAAATGACATGTTGTCTGGATTTGCTTAAAAAAAAAAAAATCTGGACGATGAGGGTGGAAGTGAGTGTAAAAGAATGGCCATGAGTTAAGAGGCGTTGAAACAAGGTAAGAGATACACGGGGGTTCATTATATTACTCTCTCTACTTTTGTATATGCTTTAAAATGTCTATAATGAAAGCAGAGTTGTCTTGTTAAAATGGAGTTGGGTGGGTGCAAGGCTCCACTGGCTCAGTGCCCACACTCTCAGGCACAGAGAGCCCTGGGAAATCCCTGGGCACCACCAGAATGAGGCTCCCTGAGAGCAGGGATTTTTGTTCCTTTTCATCCCTGAAGAATCCCTGGCATTCAGAAGAGAGCCTAACGTGTTACACAAGCCCCTGACATTTTGTGCACCATGGACCTCTTCACAGTCTAGAGCAGTGGTTCTCAACCTTGGCTGCACATTAGAATCACCTGGGAATCTTTTTAAAATCCTGATTTCTGGGCCTCATCCTCCGGAAATTCTGTTTCTTTGTTACTAATGTTGTGGCTCCACCCCATAACAAAGAAACAGAATTTCCAGAGGACGAGGCCCAGAAATCAGGATTTTTAAAAGATTCCCAGGTGATTCTAATGTGCAGCCAAGGTTGAGAACCACTGGTCTAGAGGCTATAGGTATGAACGAATAAGCTCCTGGCTTATTTACAAAATGAGAATGTCAGAGATCTGTTTCACCTTGCAAGCTAAGGGACAGGACAAGATGCCAAATGCGGTGAGTACTCCACCATGCGGTGAGAATTCACAGCCTGGCGGCCCAACAGGGCAGGGCTGGCCCAGCCCACCAGGCCCAAGGAAGTGTCCAAACCAGAGGGTTTCCCCGTCAGCCGTAAAGCAGAACCACCTGCAGGGGAGGAGGGGTGCATGAAAAATACACGTTCCTAGGTTCCCTCCTCCAGAGATTCAGATTCCTATCTGCAGGCACCAGGCCTGGCAAACTGTTGTGAAACAAAACTCCTTTGGTGATTCTGAGGGCTATAAGCACAGGTACCCCAATTACTCCCTCAGCTCCGCCCTGGCCTTGGCCCGTGGGGCTGTGGTCTAACAGCCTCCTGTAGGGTCTCCCTCTTGGCAGGAGACGGGGGCACCTCCTCCCGTGTGGTCCCCGGGCAGCTTACTGTGGACACACGGATGAAGTTGCAGGCCCAGCATGCTCCTCCTTGCTCCTCAGCTCAGCTGCGAGTATTTATTTTCTGAAGTCGAGAAACACTGTGCTTTTATGGGGCCCTCACTCCATATTCTCAGTAGGCAGCCCTCCTGCCTTCGAGCCCAATGGTCCCGCTTCTTTGTTTTTGACTAGCGTTTTTAACTAGTTTCTGGAGGTGGGGCTTTCTGCTGCTACAGTTACTCTCTGCTGGTGCATCCAATTGCTATTCTCCTTGCAAGTTATCTCAGCGATAAGACTCCTTCATGGCAGTGAAGTCCGGCGGATTCTTCCCTGGCCCTTGACCGACTTTTGCTTTCCTATTATATAACCTTATTGATTAATCCAAACTACTGCTCACAGCTGCTGGTTAATGGATGATGGCTCTGGAGTTTTCCTGAATACAATTATTTATTGCCTTATTGATGTGCTACTTATTACTCTGTTAAGTACCATAGGGTGTTTAATTATGTGAAAGGGAAGTGCAAAGGCAGCTGCTGAAAGCTGGAGTTAAAGAGGCCCAGTACCTGAGTTCCTGACAATGTGTCATAAAACAGCTTTAAAACACATGCACACACAAAGGACAAACCCCATTCCGAAGTTTAACGAGCTTGGAAACAGAGCGGGCTTGGGGAGCTGCCTTACCACTTTGTGGTCTGATATTAGCCACAGCACAAGCACAGAAATGGCAGTGCTGTAAATGAAAAGGAGACTTTTTTTTTTTTGGGGGGGGGGGGCTTTATGCATTTTCCTACTTATTGATAAAGATTGAAATGGAGCCGCTAAGCAGGCCACAGCTAGAGGGGTAGCTGGTAGGACTGAAAAATGGCTTCTGTTAGAATGGAGCGCAGGGTGGGGGGTCAACATGGCATGGCCCACCAGCTCCATGGAAATAAATGGAATTGGATGCTTTTCTCAGTCAACTGTTCTCATTCCAAAGGGCAGCCATGTTGCCTCAGGAGAAACATTTGAAAGAAACACAAGCACTGGACTGTTGGAGTACTCACCGCATTTTGCATCTTGTCCTGTCCCTGCCAGCGGGGATGAATTCCCAGGCATGGTGCCAGGGAGTTAATGCCTCAGAGGCCTGGGTGAAGCAGGATTCGTGCCTATGTTTGAGTAACCACCTTCCTGCTAAGTCTGAGCCCTGACCCAGCAAAGAGGAAAAGAGTTCCATTATTTTAATTCCTTGGTTTGGAGCTTTTCAAGTTATACTTGAGTGAGGCAGAGTTTAAATCCTGCTTCTGCTTTTCAGTTGTATGACCTGGAACAGTCACTTCATTTCTCTGAATCTTGCTTCTTTATCAATAAAACGGACAAAGTAAGCTCGTTGTGGGTATTAGTGGATACAATAACTGTGAAAGCCCAGTCCTGTCCTAACGCATGTAAATGAGCAAATATCAATGTTTATTTTCTTTCCTGGTGATTCATGTAACATTTGTTCTTTAGATAAAAAAATCAGAGATCACATTTTGACTTTCAATGTTTTCCTTTTTAGAATTTTTTCATGCTGAATGATATGAAGGTTGTGGACTCATACAGTAAAACTAAGAAAAAGTCAGGGTTATAAACTTGCATATAAAATACATTGTTTTTTGAAAGTATATTTTAAAACACATATTTACTCAAAATTTTGAAAACTATTTTTGAAATTGGGATCATATATCGTATGCAATTGAATATCCTACTTTTTTATACAATTATAAATGGGCTGGATTGGGGAAGCTTTGTTTTGTTTTGGAATTTATACTCTGTTCTCAAGAATTTCTAGGAACTAAGTTTGCTCAAGTACTTTGAAAAAGTTGTTTACAATATGGAAAGCCCATATTTGTCCCATGTAATAAGGAATGTCTAAATGAAAATGGGTGCTTTTCCATTACTAGATTCAAGACTCCAGAAGTTACATAGCACCATGAATTCAGTCCTGGAATCAGGATTTTAATCCTGGTCCTTCCACTTACTGGTAGGTTTAACTTGATCTTGGGAAAGTCCTCTAACTATCTCTGAGCTTCATTTTTGCATCTATTAAAGGGGAAAGCAATAGCACCTAACCCAGAAGGACACTGAGAGAAATACAGGTGATAACTTAGGTAAGTCATTTAGCCCAGTGCCTGACACAAAGCCTCAGTAAATAAATAGTAAGTTAGCAATTATTATTTGATTCTTAGATCCCCTTAAAGTGAGCTGTTTGAGATGCATTGAAGCTAACTTATCACAAATAGGACAATTACTTAAAATTTTTCCTGTTGATTTGGCCAAATTCTCGTGGAAGGCTTAGCAATACTGTAGGATAAGAACATTTGGAGAGTCTCAACCATGACTTTGTCTTCACTAGTAGAGTATATTCATGATTTGAATCCCTAGTCCAGTGACTGCAAATGTTTGTTGTGAAATATTTTCCCCTTGGGATGCTGAAAGTTAAAAAAGATACATTATCAGATTTCCTTTATTTTGTTTTTATCTATTATAGTTACATTGAATGGTATCAAAATGTTATGATAGCCTAGAAAGTCAGTGTTTATGCCTTAGTTTATAAACCTCTCTTTGGCATCAGGCAAACCTGGATTATAGTTTTGCAAAATCTGGGTAAGTAATCTTTCTTTTTTTTTTCTTTAAAAAAATATATTTTATTGACTTTTTACAGAGAGGAAGGGAGAGGGTTAGAGAGTTAGAAACATCGATGAGAGAGAAACATCGATCAGCTGCCTCCTGCACACCCCCTACTGGAGATGTGCCTGCAACCAAGGTACATGCCCCTGACCAGAATCGAACCTGGGACCTTTCAGTCCGCAGGCCCACGGTCTATCCACTGAACCAAACCGGTTGGGGCTGGGTAAGTAATTTTTCTTTTCTAAGCCTGGTTTTATCAACTGAAATGGGGATAATAAAAGGGCATTCACTTTGTAGCTTCTGTCAGGCCTGGTGCATAGGTGCCTAGGTAGTGCTCAGACATTCTGGAGGAATCATCCTCCGGCTAAGTTTTAGGCTGCTGGCTCCTGGTTTGGTATGCATGAGACCCACCTTACCTGCTCATCCCAGGCAGGCTCAATCAGATCCCTGGCTACATGACTTCACTGGTTCAGTGGGTCCAGGTATAAACTCTACTTTTGGTTTATTGGCCTCTTTATAAACACCCTATCCTGAACATGAGCCTATAGGATCCACTTGGGTATGTCCCTGCTGGACACCGACTCTCAAGCCCTCCCTGACGGGCTGGCCAAGCATTGATGAGTCAAACCTAATTTCCTCTGGGTACCTATGTGCAGCTTCTGTAAGTCTCTGGATAATTTCACAGTCTACAACCTAATCCAAAGACAAGCAGAACTTAGGAGCATTTGGAGAAATGGAGAAGCACTGCCCTACCCTGCAAGAATGATTTGTATGTAAAAAATCCTTTCCTGATCAGAAATGAGATGATACATCTAAAAGAACTGTGTAAACCATAAAGTGTTCATGGTATCTGCTTAGGACCTCACTCTCTGGACAATGAGCAGCAGGCAAGTTTTGTCTCCACTTTCGAGATGGGAAAGGCCTGCACCAGAGAGACCACATGACTTACTCCAAGGTACATGAATAATTGGTGACATAAGTGGGGTTTGAAGTTAGAGAACTGACCTTTTAGTTATTATACTTGCAGTGAGTACTTACCATGTGTCATTTACTATTCCAAACCTTATATCGCTTTCTTGTCCAGTCTTATATCATTTAATACCATGAAATAGGCATTTTACACATAGAAAAACTGAGACGCAAAGAAGTGAAGTAATTTGCTTAAGCTCTCACAGCTAAAAAATAGTGGAAGTGGGATTTAAACTTTGGGTCTGTCTGATACCAAGCCTGAGCTCATATTACATTAGCCTCCAGAGAAAAGTTTAAACTAGTCAACATTTAGCAGAACATAATCCATATATGTGGAACATTAAAAAAATTTATTAACTGATTGACTCTGTCCTTCCTTTGACAAATATTGCTTACGTCCTGATGATATTAGCCACTACACTATACACACTAGACACACAGAGAATTGCAGTTAAACTTCTCAGAAGTTACTGTTGATATTTAGATACCCATCAAAGGGGCTGGTTAGGGCTCTGCCTGCAGTCCCCCACCCTGATGACTTCAGAGCACGCTGGCCTGCTTAACAGCTGCCATCTTTAAATTGCTCTGCTCCAGAGCTTCCTTTACTACCCAAACCGACTCTGCCTGCCTAAGTGGCCCCAGCAAGTCCCCTGGAACTAGTGCCTCTAAGGAACAACCTCATCCAAAGACGGACCGCAAATGGCATATAGACACTCCAGCTCCCATCTCTCTGGTGGGGTACCTGAGGTGTGTATTCTACACTGGCGCCCAGAGTTTTCCCATTGAGATTAAGCTCTAGTTGCCCACGATGGTAGGTGGCATGTTATGTAATAGTGGTTTAACTTACGTTTACCTCAGCCTCTTCATTACTTATTGGGGCTATTGAGAGCTGCTACCTACGATATCCTGTGGATCGTGACCATCGGAAAACACATATAGCATATCAGATATTTACATTACGATTCATAACAGTAGCAAAATTACAGTTATGAAGTAGCAAAGAAAATAATTTTATGGTTGGGGGTCACCACAACATGAGGAACTGTATTAAAGGGTCGCGGCATTAGGAAGGTTGAGGACCACTGTGATATTGAAAAAATACTGTACCAAATGAATAGTTGAGAAAAAATGGTGTTCTTATCTTGCAGAAATTTACTTTATGAGACCTGCTGGGGCAAAGGATACTCAGAGAACAAGGTTCTTGAACATGCTATTGTTTTCTTTTTTCTGAATCTTACTATGTATTTGAAAGGAAGCGCTTACTTGGTCTTGTGGAGAAGGGGGTATATCCATGCAGGTTTTTGTTGGGCTTTGTCCAAAAGTCTAAATGGGTGAACCTGGGAGCCATCCTTATCGCCTTAGAGGGCATTTTCATTTTGTTCTTCAACAGTAGTTATTGAACCTTCACAAGGTTTGAACCCCAGGCTAAGCACACACACAAACATGCAAAATGAATAAAAGCCACAGTTCCATGTAAGGACTCATGGATCTGGGAACAGCAATTGAAAGACCCCTTTTCAGGATTCATTTTCTGGTATCCTGGAGAACAATCAAAAAATTAAATTGACTTTAGTAAGTTTGCTTGATTTAAAAAAATATAATCTCAGGGGGGAAATGGCCTGTCTACAGAGACAAATGGTTACTGATCTCAAAATAGTTTTTACTTTATTTTTACTCAGCCAACAAACATTCTCTTTTGGAGTTTTAACCTAATTTCCCAGAGTTGCCTGGCCTATCTTTCTCTACTAATTTTTTTTTTTTTTTATGTTCTACTCAAGTCTTTAGGGTCTCAGTTGGTTAATGTTTAATGCTCTCTACGACCAGTGTTTGATGTTTACACTTTATTGGGCTAACCAAATTTGTAGAGCAAATTAGAAGTGTGCAGGTCTTTGGCAAGCCACGTTTCGATATGTGTTGCCCAGAAACCATCTCCTTGTTCAATGCTGCATGCCCCAAATAGTTTCAATTAACTGTTCTCCTTTCCTGGCAATATCTGCAGCTCTCCGCATTGCTTTTGGGGGGCTATTACTTCCTAGATTTACAAATGTCACAGCCTCATACCCCCTGCTCCCAGAAAGCATGTCACAGCAGAGAGAGCTCCCCTTCTACGTGAAGTGAGAGTGGCAGCCACAGGTAACCTATTAAACCAGATTGACCAAAGACCGCAAAAGAGTACTGGAGCAGGAGCTGCAGGGGAGGATTTGTGTGGGGGAAGGAGGGAGTAAGGATAGAAGAGTTGGTATTTTTGCTTAAAAAAATACACATATTCTAAAAAAACAAAACAAAACCATGATACAGGTGTAATAACACATAGTTTAAATAAATAGCCATTGCTATAATTACCTGAAGGAAATATATTACCTCTTTTACTCGTGGATTTAGTTCTAGCCTTTTATTTTTTATTTTATTTTATTTTTTAAAATATATTTTATTGGTTTTTACAGAGAGAGGGAGAGGGATAGTTAGAAACATCAATGAGAGATAAACATTGATCAGCTGCCTCTTGCACAACCCCTATTGGGGATTGAGCCCGCAACCATGGTACATGCCCTTCACCAGAATCGAACCTGGGACCCTTTAGTCCACAGGCCGACGCTCTATCCACAGAGCCAAACCGGTTAGGGCTAGCCTTTTAGAACAAACTGAAAGGTGGTGTGGTATCGCACAACAAACAGGTTTGGGGAAACCAAAGCTTGGGTTCCGTGTCCAGCTAGGTCAGGCCTCCTGCTGTCATGCGGGCCATGCCCAGTCCTTAACCTCACTGGGCATCACCCATGAAAGGCAGAATTGGCTCTGATCTCTCAAGTGTCTTTCAGTTCAGGCATTTGGGGGATTCTATTCTATCTTTAGCCCCGATCATAAAATTTCTGGGGAGCAGAAGGTGGGACTGACAACAATCTTCTTAAAGGACACAAGTTTCACAAATAATCGCCCATTAGACAACACCTTTCATTTTCCCCCAAGAGCACCTTGATGGTGGTTGGCTGTGAACACGTTTCCTCCAGCTTTCCAAGCCCCAATTCTCTCTTAGCTTTGCCAGGAGACACCGGTGAGAAGCTACGAAGAAGGTTTTGGGCTTAATCAGCAGATTGAAAATGAGGAATCCCCACACTGCAGGCTCATGGATGGACCAAGGGGTCAGGTTTCATGGCGGTCAGATTTCTTCTGTCTCCTCAAGGCTGCAGAGAGAGTCAGGCCAGCGATGGCTGCTTCCTGGCACCGCAGCAGTGGCTGAACACTAACGTGTTTCACAGTTGGACTTATTTTTAATCTACTGTATTAGGAACACAAATTTAATCAAGAACAAACTGTTACCAACGTTGTTTTTTTGTTCCTGTAGATGCATATATCCTTAACACTGTATTGCATTCCCTTGTGCTAGAAAGCTCTCCATCTGACATCTGACTTATTTCATAACACTCTTTTTTTTTTTAAGTGCAACTATATGTGGAGAAAAAAGAGAAACAAGGAGCTGAATTTCCACACAATGCAGCGCCCCCCCCCCCCCACCCCCGCTTAAAGAAATAACTGCAGTACAGATTTTAACAATTAACATTCCTGCAGTGGATGCCGTTATGGATGGAGCTAATAAATGTTTTCAAACACTCCTCGGCTCAAATACACGTTCAGCTTATTTTCTGCCATTTGATGGCATGGGTGGGTTGAGACATTCCTCTAAGCGGTTTTTTCCCCTCCTAGTCAAAGAAAGAGATCTTATCTCCCTCCCCACCCTAACTCACCCCCTTCCTCTGCCCTCCCCTCGCCGCTCTGTGCCTACTTTACTGAAACCTGACTGCAGGTCAGCGGGCTGGTAACAGATTAATTTTACTCTGTGAGGAACACCAAGCATTTTGGCCAGGAAACATGAGAACCCTGTTATAATATTACCGTTTTTCTAAATTAAATATTAGGAAAAATTAAACCAAATTGTGGCGCATAGTGCAATGGAAAATATTTCTCTTCCAAACAGTCCTCTGTGATAAATGCCTGTGTGAGTGAAAGCACAATAAATATGCGCTACATTAAAAACCTAGATTATTCAGGTTTTAAGACTTATAGCTAAAAGTGGTTTAATGTTTCATGCCTAATAATAGATTACTCCTATCGCATTTCTAACCTTTATTTCTCCTAGCTTTGAAGTGCAGCCATATAAAGGTTGTTTGTAGAACCACACGAAAGTTAAAGCAAATATTACTTAGGGTGATTCATACCAGCAAGAATTTGCAATGAAGGCAGAAGCTTTTCTTTTTTTTTTCTTTTTTCTTTTTGGTGTATATGTGCGTCTGAATCAAAAGAAATGAAATGTTTGTAATATTTTTTGGTTGATAAATTTATTAAAACATTTTAGAGGCTTGTAGTGGAGGCACAGCTGACATAAACAGACTGACTGGAAACAGATTATATTCTGCTCTGTGGGGGAGGCAGAATTGAAAAGGGGAAAAATTCCCTGGATTTCAAAAATTGCCACTAGGTCACAGCGATACTTAATTAACTGAATACATTAACGAAAGGCTATAACATAGATGCTAAAAAAAAGGGGAGGGGGAGCAGTCGAGTTCATTTAATCCTCTGTTCTTTGCTTACAGATTAGCCTTTCAGAATGAGCAACCTGATTTTTTTTAAAGGATCCATTTACCTTCCAGAGATTTTTCATAGCAAAACATTTTGCATGGTTGCAAAAGAAATTAATTTGTTGCCAGTTGCTCCATACTGGCAGGAATTCTGAATAAAGAATGTAAGCAATCTATCTTTGTTTGCAAGATATAATTAATCTGGCAGTTAAAATTCTTTGGAAACATTCTGATGACTTATGTGGAAAAGTAGCGCAGCATTTTCAAAGAAAACTCAGAACTGTATGCAGGGGAAGATAAAAGATATATGAAGTGTTTGTTCTAAGCGATACTATTCATTTAAAGATCATAATGTAACCCCACCCTAGCAATTATTGTGAAAAACAAGACAAATCTCCATCTATAGCTTTCCGACACAGTCTTGATTTGAGAAACAAAATAAGCACATTACTGTTATAGTCTAATAGACTGCAAGCTGTTTTATTAGAGTCAGCTGAATCCTGTTTTGCATAAAAAAGAACTCTGCTATCAAGAACACATTTACATTAATATGACTTTGACAAAGTAAAATAAAATCGCATTAAGATGATGTAAGTAGATAAGACAATGAAATCTCTGTGAGAGAGTTTTGGCATACACTAATTACAGTCAAGTCCCTGCAGGAAAGGAACATATTTTTACACCAACTATCCACGTGTTTGAAAATGTAGAAAGCCCAAAATGCAATCCTTGGTTTAGGTATTTCCTGAATACATTGTATTGTGTTTCTGAGGTAGTTTTTTTGTTTTTTTTTTTTAAAGGAGCCTGTCTCATAAATAACACTTTCATTTACAATAATACAAGCAAGTTTCTTTCTGAGTACTAGCCTGCAATCATCCTGATTATTTTAAGGGACTTTCCAATATAGGGCAGCTGAAAACAAGGTTTTAGATTACATGGTAATTTAGGAATGCATGAAAAGCTAAGCAGTTACCATAATAGGGTTCTGGATAAACTTCATGGTTTTTAGAGCAAAACATAACAACATATGTTTTGTGATTTGTTTCAATGATTTTTTCTATTTTTTTTTTTTTGTTCAGGTTCTACCAAAATATTTGGAGGCCTCATCTGCGTACAGCGTTTTTATAACCTTATTTTGAAAACTTTGATGTCTCTCTTTTTAGTTCAGTCATTAAAAGAAAGGCAATGATGGATGAAGATAATGCTGTGGATTTTATGACTAATCAGTTCTTGGCAGTGACCATATTTCTTCCGTAGTGAAACTTTAATATTCCTTTGGCCTTGTATAGGCTTTAAAAAAATTCTGTTTTGGAACTATGCTACACCAGCTACTTATTAAGTATTACCAAACAGTTATTGCACAAAAGTTAGCACTCTGATTTAATACCTGACAAAATGAAGCAACCAGGAAAAGATTTCTCCTCCTTCCTGGCCGCTCACAGATTTGGGTTGCCTTGTAGTTGTCTTTTTCTACATGTTTTAAAGGCAAGAATATGGAGAAAAACACCAGACAGAGGGTAGACACTTTGTGAGGGGAAGAAAGACCAGTGGGGGTGAGACCAGCTCCTATTTGTCGTTGTGAGGAAGCAGTTTTTATGAGGAGCCTGACTTTCTGCCTGGACTTTGTTGTATTGTTCTTGAAGTTGCAACAACAAACACCAGGTGTCTCCATTAAGCTGAGCTAAAGTTTCTGGAGAGGAAGGCCACTTGGCCAGGAAAGTTGAAGCACCCGCCCCTTTCCCTAGTTGCTCTTGGCTGCTGCCGGGATAAGCCTGGAAGGGCTGACTGGGGCCAGGGAAGGGGAGCTCATTTTTGGAAGAGCATTCAGGTTAGAGCCTGTTGACTCATATCAGATCTGTAACGGAACCTGATCCTTGTGTGGAAGTGAGGAAGACCGGCGCCCCTGGAAATGCTGGTAGGGTGGGCAAGCAGTCTAGTGAACCAGGAAGGCAAGAGGCCAGTACTGGGTAAAAGGGAGCCTCCTTCTTGAGGGAGAGCCAACGCCAGGAGGATCTTCTGCTTGGGGACAACCAGACTGAACACCCAGCAGCTGATGTGGTTGGTGGCTTTTTCTCTACCAATAGCTGATGCCTCAAATTCCAAGCTACGATTTCCATGGAAATGCATTTATTTCTTCATCAAATGATTATTTAATTTCTACTGTGGTGCCAGGTACGGTCCCAGCGGTGAAAAACGAGTCAAAACCTGCTCGCTCATAGAACTTGCATCAAATATGACCCTTCCAGTCGATGCCAAGGGTAACAATCAAGGCCAGTGGCATTCCGAGTATGGGGATAGGTGTTGTGCTGAGGGAAGACTGCATATTTATGCTCTGGAACTTGTGGGTGAGCAGGCATCTAGATGCATAACTTCTTAGTGGCCTCTATGTACTAATTTGCATTTTCCCTTTCCAGGATTGTCCTATTTCTTAAACGGATTTGGCCAAGGAATCTTATTTTCTCCCAACCTACAAATTACCCTGGATACAATGAACATTGTGGGGAACATATGGGAAAACTGCTTTGAGGGGTGGACAGTCAGAATCTTTCTTCTTTCTGATGTAGACATGAGGTTAGAATGTGGAAGGAGGAGAAAGGAAACTAGAACTTGGAGGCCACTTGTCCAAAGAAGGAGATGTTTGCCCCAGAGGATGTGACTGTGGAAGCAGTACTGCTCTCTTATAGGAAAGCTGCTTCCCGTCAGGCTCTGAGTGGCCTTCAAATGACCACAGGGAAGATGCGAAAGCTAAGAAATGTGGGTTATAGTTCTATTTTTGCTTCCAATGAGCTATGTGATCTTGGGTATTTTTTTTTTTTTTTACCCTTTTTGGCCTTAATTCTTCATTCCTAATAATCAGCATTGAATATGTATTAAGCCATTTAATCTTTAAAACAGCTTTATGAAGTAGATCATGTTATTGCCTCTATTTTATAGATAAGGAATCTGAGTAACAAATAGATTAAGATACTTGCCCAAGGTCACACAGTTAGAAAGTGATGGCGCCAAGAATATTAAATGACAATCTTGGACCAGATGGTCCTTGCTTCAAGATCTAATATTCTATAATTTTATGAGAGCAACTTTAGCTATGTCTCATATCTATTATGATCGGGCAGTCAATCCTCTAAGCAGAAATCATTCATCGGTCAACAGATTTATTGAGCAGATACTCTGTGCCAGAACTAGACAACGCCCTGGGGAATCTATAGGGAGCAAGACAAAGTCTTTTTCAGAACCTTATAGTCTAGTGATGGGGCAGGGGACAGGTAAACAGGCAGCCCATTCGCATAACCAAAATATTCATCACTAACATTCCTATAGTGAATCATATATCAAACTATTATGGCAGACTGTTCTTAAAAGATGAAAAGCAGAAACGACCTAAATGGCCTTCAGCTAATGAGTGAAATAAGCAAAACATGGTATATCCAACACAGTGGAATATTATTTTGCTATAAAAAAGAACAAGGTATTGATATATGCTACAACATGGATGAACCCTCAAAACATCATGTTAAGTGAAAGAAGTCAGGCACAAAGGCCACATATTGTATAACTTTATTTCTATGAAATGTCCAGAATAGGCAAATCCATAGAAACTGAGAGTAGCTTCGTGCTTGCCAGGGCCTGAGGGAAGTGAGAGTGGGGAATAACTACTTAATAAGTACAGCCTTTCTCTTTGGAGTGATGAGGTATTCTGTGATGGTTGCACATTATAAATGTACTAAATGTTACTAATGGTAAATTGTATGCTACTTACATTTTACCACAATAAAGAAATGATTCTAGCTGAGTCTAGGCTTATTATTCCCATTTCAAGTTAATAAATCCCTTATGTAAAAGTGGGCTCAGTAGTGTGTGGATAAAAAGGTTAATACGATGTCCTATCAGATTTTATAATCTACCTATTGGAATAGTGGAGGGTCAACAATGACTTACGATAAAGCATAATTATATCAGCATTATAATGGCAGAACAGGCAAAATGATGAGGAATATTTGGGAGGAAGAAGAGAGCAAGGCACTGATGAGCCGGTCAACATCAACCCCAGCTACAAAGCCCAAACAGGTCTTCTGCACCATGACAGTGGCATTAGCAGAGGTTAGCACATGGCCACATACTGTTATAGACCACGAGGACCAGGAGGTAGCAGTCAATTCAGTCAAAGAAGGTGGAGAGGAAGAACCAAGCAGCGTAGGGTGTATGGGATACAGCTGCTCCAATAAAATGGCCATCATCTGAGGCACAGTGACCAATGAATTGCAGATATCCATGGAAGAGTGGTGACTCAGGGGGAAAAAGAAACAATCCATCCTCAACTGAGGTTATTGGAAAATCCTCATGGAGAAAGTGGTGGTTTGGGTGTCTTGACGGTTGAATAGAAATTTAATAGATAGAGAAGAAACCAACAGACAGAGAGGATAAATAACTTGTTGGATGTCAGTCACACAACAGTAATGGAACAGAAATTGAATTGTCCTTGAGCATACATTCAGTCCTCCTTATTCGTGAATTCTGTATTTGTGAATTTGCCCACTCACTTAAATTGATTTGTAACTTCAAACCAATACTTGGGGTATTTTCACAGTCATTTGTGGACTGTGCAGAGTGGTGAAAAATTTGAGTTGCCAGACAGGCATGTTCCCAGCTGAGGTCAAACAAGACGATACTTTGTCTTCTTGTTTCCTCCCTCATAAAGTAAACAAATATTTTACTGCCATGTTTTCACATTTTTGTGCTTCTTTTTTTTCCCCTGTTTAAAATAGCCCCCAAGCACTAAAGTACCCCCTAGTGTTCCTAAGGACAAAAGGGCTGTGATGTGCCTTGTGGAGAAAACATGTGTAAGTTAAGCTTAGTTCAGACTTGAGTTATAGAGCTGTTGGCTGTGAGTTCGATGTTAATGAATCAAATATATACATATATTTATATATTTATATATATATTTATATTTATATATATTTATATTTATATTTATATTTATACTAGAGGCCTGTTACATGAAAAGATTCATGCAATAGGCCTGGGTCCCAGGTGCCGGAGGAAAACCTGTGCCACTCTGGCCCTGAGCCGCCTTCAGTCTTCACTCTGCCACTTTGCACCTACATATGCAAATTAACCGCCATCTTTGTTGGTGGTTAATTTGCATATCTCACTGATTAGCCAATGGGAGGCATAGAGAAGGTATGGTCAATTTCAATCTTTGTCTATTATTAGATAGGATATTTATATATTTATATGTTTATAAATATATTTATATATTACATATATAAATGTATATATATAAAGTTAGTTGTCTTTAAACAGAAACTCATATGAAAGTGGTTTGTTGTTAATAAGTTGATAAAAATGTGATCAGAGGCTCATAGGAACCTAACTCTCTATTTCCCTTAGGAGCAATGGTTCAATTTTCACTAATTCACTGTTCATAGCAACTTTATCAAACATAACTACCCCAAATAATGAGATCTGACAGTTCTTCTCATTACTGTTTACTCCCAGGTTTGAAATGGGGCCATTTCCTCTCCACTTCTCACTCATCAACCTCACCCCCCTGGCTGAACACACATATTCACACAGGTGTGCACATGTGCATGCACAGACTCACACATGTGTGCACACACATGCTTCTCCCCAGAGCTGTTATATAAATTTTAGGGATCAGAGTAAAATGGAAATCCAAGGCTCCTTGTTCAAGAATTATTAAGAATGTGAAGGTGGCAAGAACAGAGAATGAAACCATAGGCAGGGGCATGTGCACCCATTGCACCCATGAAGCTGGCCTGGCTTCTTCCTCCTAATTAGTCATGTTCTCACTTTTAGTGCATGCGCTTCCTTTTTCTCTGAGACAAAATGTGATTGCTGTTCCCCTCACATCATTTTAGATAAGAAGTTCACTAAGCCATTTGGACTTAGCAAATGCCTCTGGGAAGAGGATAACATGCTCACAGACACATGGTCTGTGACGACGTGGTGGCTGGAGGGTTAGTTTGGCCTTTGGCCTCCTGGAATCCAGTGCCTTGGAGGGGATTTCATTTTCTCACTGACAACCAGCCAGAGTCATGTGGACTCACATGTCATAGCCAAACGGCACTGCAGTGCTCCACGCTGCCTCTCACCAGTCCCCTGGGCCACATTCCCTTTCAAAAAATCTCCATAATGATTTGATAGGTCCCGATTTAGCCTCCTTGAAGTTTCTGGACAATGCTCGGGCCCTGGCAGCCTCTTGCAGCGGCCTCCGTTCAGGGACTGTGGACTCTCCAGACTTCCAGGACAGAAGCAGACTCCTGGAT
This sequence comes from Myotis nattereri, assembly GCF_964212035.1. Classification (NCBI taxonomy): domain Eukaryota; kingdom Metazoa; phylum Chordata; class Mammalia; order Chiroptera; family Vespertilionidae; genus Myotis; species Myotis nattereri. The sequence goes on from NC_138088.1 coordinate 25,998,631, forward strand.
TCATTTGGCTCAGAACTCGCTGTCTACAACAGTTGTGGCTTAAAGTCTTCAGAGAGGAAAGGAAGGGTGAGGAAGCCTGGATATTCAAAAGCAACTCACGGAAGGCAGATCTCCGGAGAGCATTGCCTTATCTGGGCTTCCCTCCCTCCTGTCCTCCCTCTGACCTAGTAGGAGCAGGATGAGGCTGGGGAAAGCCTCTAAGACTTATGAGCAAGCAGTCTGGGCTTCCTTTTGGAAGGAAGGGCCCAGGCAAGTTTGCTAGTTCACTGATTGCTCCCTTGCCACTTGCAGCTGTCTTCACCTCTCCCCTTCGTATGGCCACTTGTCATAGGGCCTTCAGAGCTGTCTTCTTCCAGAAAGCTTTTGGAGCCTGCCTTGGGCAGATAGGCTGTATGAGTTTACGAGGACCACCCTAGCAAAGCACCAGAGACGGGGGGCGGAGGGGGGGGGGGGCGGGCCTTAGAAACTAGAAATTTACATCAGTAGATGAGCAGATAAAAACACTGGTACATTTACACAATAGAATACTACTGAGCTGTGAAAAATAAGGAAAGCTTACCCTTTGTGACAGGATGGATGGGCCTGGAGAGTATTATGCTAAGTGAAATAAGTTAGTCAGAGAATGACAAGTACCACATGATTTCACTTATATGTGGAATCTAATGAACAAAATAAACTGACAAACAAAATAGAAACAGACTCACAGAAACAGAGTACAGACTGACAGCTGTCAGAGGGGTGGGGGTTGGGAGGCTGGGAAAAAAGGTGAAAAAACAAACAAAACAAAACAAAAAAAAGAAAACTCAACCCCACAAACATAGACATAGACAACTGTATGGTGATTACCAGAGGGAAAGAGGTTGGGGGAGGTAGAAGAGGGAAAAGGGGATAAATGGAGATGGAAGGAGAGTTGACTTGTGGTGGTAAACACATATACAATATACAGATGATGTATTATGGAATTGTACACCTGGAACCTATATAATCTTAATAACCAATGTCACCTCAATAAATTCAATTAAAAAATAGAAATTGATTGTCCCTCAGTTCTGGAGGCCAGAAGTCCTAGACCAAGGCGTCAGCAGATCTGGATCCTCCTGAGGGCTGTGAAGGAGAATGTGTTCCGTGCCTGTCTCCTAGCTTCTGGTTGTTTGCTGGCCATCTTTGGCATTTCCTGTAGATGCACCCCTTGATCTATGCTTTGATATTCAAATGTTGTTCTCCCTGTGTCTCCAGCTCCAAATTTTCCCTTTTTATAATGACACTTCTAAGGCCCACACTACTCGAGTATGACCTCCTCTTATCTAATTACATCTGCATGACTCTTCTTCTAAGGAAGGTTATATTCTGAGGTATTGGGGGTCCAGACTTCAACATATGTATTATTCAATCCAGAACAGAGTCCATGGTGGGGGTGATGAATAGAAGTGAGATTTAGCAAGGTGGCTGCTAATGGAGATGAGCCAGACCAGAGTGCTCAGTGTAGACTGTGAAGAGGTGGGACTTGAAGGTTTACTTGTACCGTGGAGCCAGACTATGGACTGTTTCAGAAGACAGGCAGAATGAATTCAGGTTTTGTGAAAAAGGCAAGTCGGAGCCATTGTAAACTCTTGAGCTGGATTGTAATTGTGTAAAAATGGCATTTTAGAACAAGGCTCAGTGTGAATGTAATGGCAAGGCTGTGAAAGTTCTTAAAGGGAAAGAAGATGGTAGGATTTGACTAATTAATTGGGTTCAGAAGACAGGAGGATTAATAATAAGGACCTGAATTGATAAGTTGAAAAGGGAAAGGTGGGGTCATGTGGGCACACGTGTGTGCATGAATGCACATGCTCAGATGAAAAAATCTTAATTTGGGATGTGTTGCATTTGAAATAATATTTGGCATCAAGTCAGCAAGCTTTTTCTGTAAAGGGACAGATAATACATATTTTAGGCTTTCTGGGCCATATTAGCTCTGCTGTAACTACTTAGCTTTGTTATTATGTCAAGAAAACACCCATAGGCATTAAGTAAATGAATGGATGCGGCTCAGTTCCAATAAAACTTTATTTATTTCAAGGGCTGTAGTTTGCCAACTTCTGCTGCAGATACTTGGGTATATGTTACAACAATACATTAAAAGGAGAGAGAACATACATGTCCTTTAAATGTTGATTTTGTGATGTCTTTTGGAATGATGAATGTTCAGTATTCAATGAAGAATTTAGTATCAGTTGAAACTTACACCTTTATTCATGCATGCAACGAACACTTTATTGAGAATCAACTAAGTTCCAAGCGTATTCACATATCATCACAATCACTCTCCGCCGGCAACTTTGTGCGTTGGGCAATTCGTATTCCTATTTTACGTGTGAGGAAACTGGGGAAGTCCTTGATAAGGCAACCTGGAGTTGTGGAACTTTCTTCCTTACTAGAAAGTTTAACCAGTCTCGGGGTGAAGGCTTCCCACTCAGGCAAGAATATTGCCTAGTCTTGAGGGCTTGTAGGAGGCGATGTCAAATTTCACATCTGCTTACATGTTGTCAACGTTTTAACTTTGTTCTCAGTTAACAATCTTCAGGATAACTGTGCTCTGTGTTCTTGCTAGAGGGTAAGGTCTTGAAATTGTGTAATATCTACAACCTGTCAAGAGCCTGGAAGAGAGAAAAATTGAGGGAAGATAACTTAAGGCTCGTGTAATTTGCTCTTTTCTCTACATTACCTACATTTTTTTTCTTTGATCAAGTTGACTGCTGCATCCCTCACAGAATCTTTCTCATATAATTTAAGACATTATTTTGGTCTCTTAGGTAGAATTGATACGAAAAAAGTTGAGTGGATTTTGTTCCTGGTTTAGCTGAGAGTTGTTATTGAAAATATTGTTTATTACATTCCTCCACATATTGCTCCCTGTGAGAAAATTATCGGAAGTTGACATAAGAAAAATTCTTTTCTTCTGAGATAATATAATTTTGCTTCTCAGTGAAAGAGAACCATGCAACTAATTGTGTTTCCCTTTTTGATTGGGCTCCTGGGAAGCTCAGAGACATGTTTAAAATGCAAAGGTAACTATTGTCAAAACTATGTTTTCTAAGGCTGTATCTCCTTTTTTGTTCCTATTTTGTTAATCTTATTTCCCCACCCATAAGCTGCTTCAAATACTTCTTGCAGAGAGATGACTGTTTAAAAAGTTTTTTTAATTGAATCGAAGTAGAGAATCTTTCAGCCAATCAAAACAGTAACCAAAGTTCCATTAGACTCAGGAAAAAATGTTGAAAAAGACTTTATGATTAAGGACAGATATTTGCTTGTGTAACTCTTAGAGAACACATGCTGTTTGTTCTATGATGACAAATTATTTCACATCTGCTGAGTGACCTACTTAAATGGATTACTATATACATCTGCCTTAACACTAAGCACTGGGTGAGGTACCAAGGACCTGGGACAGCATAGGTTTAAAGTTAGAAGATCTAAGAACTTGTTTCAACTCTGCCATTAAATACTCATGTGTCTTTAGGCAAATCTGATTTCAGCTGAATGATTCTGAATATCCCTTCAAATATAACCTTCTTTTTTTTTAAAAAAAAAATTGTTTTATTGATTTCAAAGAGGAAGGGAGAGAGAAAGAGAGATAGAAATATCAATGATGAGAGGGAATCATTAATTGGCTGCCTCCTGCATGCCCCCTACTGGGAATCAAACCTGAAAACCTGACAAGTGCCCTAGACCAGAATTGAACACAGAACCCTTCAGTCTGCAGGCCAACGCTCTATCCACTGAGCCAAACAGGCTAGGGCAAATATAACCTCCTAGGAACCTATTGCATACATGCTTTTATCTGCCATTCACTTTCTTCCATTGTTCAAATAAGTCTTATTTTTCTAACAAAACTCCAAGCTTCTGGGCGTCAGGAGCTATGTTTAGGTTTGGCCCTATGTCTGTGCTAGGCATATATCTCTATCTCTATCTCTATCTCTATCTCTATCTCTATCTCTATCTCTATCTCTATCTCTATCATCTATATCTATATTCATTGAGTTATAACCATATTATTTCAAATAGGTTAAAGTAGCTTACAAAAATGAATACAATAAAATAAGATGAAATAAATTTAAACTAATTAAAAAACAGGTTTATGCAGAGGGAGAAATGATTAGGACAGGAAATATGAAAAGGCAGGTAGGCAGGTAAACAGTAGGCAGGTACCTGTTGAATCCATACCAGCATCCAGCTGCTTGGAGAGAGCACATTTGCTTTCTGTGCGAACACACATTGCCTTGGAAACTGAAGCAAAATGGAATAAGGACGCAGAAGAAATCTTTTTGTCTTAAATTAAATCTAACCACCTCATGATGGAAACAGCACATAACGATTGAGTGTTAAAAGTCAGTTGCTGACTCATTGGTCTATAAAGGTGCTTACTGGATGTGGTAAATGGAAATTCCTTCAGTCAAGAAGGGCAGCGCAGAACGTGTGCTACCCTGGGACAAGAAGAGGAGAGGTTTTGTTTCAGAAGGAGACTGTTTCACTGAGAAGACGATTTGGCTCCGAATGGCTGCCCGGGGCTCCCACAGAATGAGGAGCTCTCTGAGGGCAAAGCAGATAGTAGCCGGCAAAGTGCAAAACAAGGAGGAAGCCAGTTGGGGGAATTCAGCAAACAGCACTTCTTATGAAATTAGTGAGTAATAAGGTAATTTAGGGGCCTGTTCCTCTTTATGGGAAATATTCTCTGGTGAGCTCTTCAAATGGAAAATTCTCAAGTACTGTAATGCACCAATATGAAAGATTTATGCAGCAAAAGGCCTGAACAGATAGCAGAAGAAATTTGAAGCTATGAAGGTTGGCAGTTCTGCCATCAATACTTCATTCATTTAACAAATATTTATAGAGCCCTTCGCATGTGCTAGATACTATGCCAATCACTTGAGGGAATGGGGGCAAGGGAGCAAATAATGCATAATACATCAAGTCTATCTTTCAGACCCATACATCCTAATGGGGGAGCTGGCATAAAAGGAATCATATTAATTCAGTAAAAGTATTTATTGAGCACCTATTATGTACCCAGGCTAGTGACAGGTGAGGTGTACAATGCAGAACTAAATTGAGCCCAATCTGTGTCAAAATGTTAAATTGGAAATCTGTAAATCAGGAGTTATTTTTCTTGTCTCAACAGGGAGTTCACACAAAGACTGCCAAGAACTGCAGAGATTAATGGAATAAACTATAAAGTACCAAAGAACACATTTACTATGAAGCTAATGAAGCTGAAGCTTCAGGGACCCCCACTTGCCAGGGTCCTTCCTCAGACCCTTGGAGAGGCCCCAGGAGTTTTTATTTATAATTCTATTTTCTTTTACTTAAAGAAGCTCCTCTCAATTATGCAAGCTTTGGGCCCCACAAAACTCAGCTCTGCCATTGAAAGCACCATATTATTCTAGCCTACATCATCACATAGTCCTTCCAACCTTATCTCCCACCATCCCAGGGAGAGTCTTGTAGAGCCGTCTCTTCTTTTGAGTATTATTTGTCAACCAAATGCCTAGTATTTTCCTTCTCTGAATTTCCTTCTCTGAATTTTTAATTCTTAGAGAGAGGACAGGAGAGAGAGAGAGAGAGAGAAAAGAGAGAGAGAGAAACGTAGATGTGAAAGAAAAATCAATCAGTTGCCTTCCATATGTGCTCTAACTGGGGATCGAACCCACAACCCAGGCATGTGCCTTGACCAGAATCAAACCGGCAACCTGTTGGTGTACGGGACCATGCTCAACCACCTGCTCCACTTCGGCAAAGCTCATTTATTTATTTATTTTTTTAAGACAGCAAGTTGACAGCTTCTAGCCACTCAGCAAAAACGTATTAATCTTTTCTCTGGCATCTCACATATGACATTGCCAATGGTGTATGTGTAATCCTTGTGAGAACGGCCAGTCTTCTAATTTTAGTAAATGCAGTCAAGGAAAGGGGCCTGGATTTTAAACAAACAGCCATAGAGTCTGCATTTGCATGTCATGCTCTGAAATCTTCTTTTTCTGAGTCATGAATTCATTTGGACCAAGCGACAAAGAGCATTGTATTTTGTTAAATTGGAGCATTTGGGAAGCGTAAAAGAATTCTAGTTAAATATCCTAAGAAAGTCTGTACTCTTCAAAGTAAAACATCTTGGTAAATCATTAATAGTCCTGGAGTGACCCTACTTAGGACAAGCATATATTCATGCTACGTGAACTACATCTCCAGAACTGGGACAATGTAGACTATCCAGTTATTGGAAGATTCAGTAGTTACTGGAGAATACTGAATTACTGTAAAACGATTTGGAAAATAATTTGAACCATAGGATTATTAGAACAAGACTTACAAAATATTTATTTCTCACTATCCATAAAAACAAACCCAGATATGTGTTAAAGCGTATTACTTGCCGAGACCGGTTTGGCTCAGTGGATAGAGCGTCGGCCTGCGGACTGAAAGGTCCCGGGTTCGATTCCGGTCGGGGGCATGTACCTGGGTTGCAGGCATATCCCCAGTGGGGGATGTGCAGGAGTCAGCTGGTCGATGTTTCTCTCTCATCGATGTTTCTAACTCTCTATCTCTCTCCCTTCCTCTCTGTAAAAAATCAATAAAATATATTTTTTTAAAAAAGCGTATTACTTAGGCAAGAGCAATGTTGCTAATAAGTTGTGTGACTTAGACAGCGATGATGATGATAAAAATAAATATTAGCATTATTAATTATTGACTATGTCAAGTACTGTGCTGAGTACTTCATATTCATTATCTCATTTAATCCTCACAACTCTATCAGTGTCCACTTTGCTTATTTTTTATTTAATTTATTTTTCCTTTTATTTTTGTTGTTGACACTATTACTGACGTCCCTATTTTCACCCCCTTGGCCCCGCTCCACCCAGCTCCCACCCACCTTCCCTCTGGCCATCACCACACTGTTTTCTGTGTCCATGTGTTATACATATACGCTATTTGGCTAATTCATTCACCTTCTTTCATCCAATCCATTTTCTAAGTTTTTTTAGATGAGAACACTGGGCCCCAAAAGGTCAAATTACTTGCCAAGGTCACTTGGTAAAGTGTGGACGTGGGATTTGAGCAAGAAGCCAAGCTCTTGATCACCCTTCATGCTATTTGGGGGCTTAGGGCCCCCATTTACAAAATGAGGGGGGTGGCCTTCCTAATCGCTGCCATTTATCTCAGCTCTAAAACTGTAGGATACTCTAATTTCAAGTTGTAATCCTCTGGCAGCAAAAGAGTGCTTGGTTTACTAATATGTTTGTTTTTCAAATTGATCTCTACCAGCTCAGGGTAATTAAAACCCCACAGCTCTCACATTCCCCAAGTAAACAGAGGCACGCACAGTTGCCACCCCTCACAGCAGTGCACATGGCTTTGTTTATGCAGGGCACCCAAGATGAAAACCAAATATACGGTGGAAAGTTGCAAGCTCTATGCGAACAGAGGGATACATGCATGTACATTCCGGCCTAATGTACTGTGAGTTTCTACTTATTTATTGATGGCACTAAGTGTTAACCTGATCCAGGGCTCCCTGATATAACCTCAGACGTTCTTTTGGTAAATAGTACTTTATATTCATAGTATCTGTGCAGTGGAATGGTGGGTTTTGAAGTACAGAATATCATTCAGCAGCTTGCAATCCAGGTAACCATTTATTATGGCCAGAATACAGAATTAACAATAAGATTAAGATAATATCATGGCAAAGTTCTTAGTACACAGCCTTAGTTACCATAGGAATAAGAATGTTCTAAGTTCTTGGTATCTCTGGATTGTGAGTGTTTGTTTACCTTCTGTAGGGATATACAGTTGACCCTTGAATACTGCAGCGGTTGGGGCATTGACTCCTGTGTAGTTGAAAAATCCAGGTATAACTTTTAACTGTCCCCAAACTTAGTTACTAATAGCCTACTATTGACCAGAGCCTTAATGATAACACAGTCAACTGACACATATTTTTGTTATTGTTATATAGTGTATTTTTACAGCAATGTAAGCTAGAGAAAATAAAATCCTATTAAGAAAAAAATAAGGAAGAGAAAATATTTATTGAAAAAATATGGACTCATGCAGATCAAACTTGTGTTGTTCAAGGTTCACCTGAATTACTGAATGGATGCAGAAACAGAACAGGGTTTCCTACAAGGAGCAGAGATGAGGGTTCTTTAAGTACAGTCTGTCAGGACAATGGAGAAGACCCTTAGTTTATTCCATAAAGAGTGACTGAGTACTTTCTTTGCTGGGTTTGTGTTGGGAGCCTTTGGCACTATTGAGATAAAGTATGTGAGGCCTTGCCTTCAGGAGGGCGAGAAGATATGCATAAAAATACACTTGCATGCCAACATGGTACAGCCTTCTCTCTCTATCTTGTCTTATGTTCATAAAGAACATGGCATTGGAACAGGCCTTGAAGGATAAGAATTTGGGCATACAGACAGTGGGATGGGAATGGAGAGGATGAAAAGGTAGGAGGAGAGATTTCGTATGGCAAGAAAGGATTAGACTGGGCCTCGGATCAGCAGGTCTGTATTTTTCCATTGTAGCATCATTATAGTTGTCATTGTTTGTAGTACTATTTGCTTACTGACCATCTACCTGAACTGGAGTGTAAGCTTCTTGAGAGCAAGGACAAGGAACAAAGTCTGTTTTATTCATTGACATATGCCAAGTGCCTATGACCCTCTCTGGTATGTAGATGGGGCTCAGTAGATATCTATCACACAGAGAGAGGAAGACAAATTTGGAATGAGACTGGCCAGGACTGGAGGTACATACAGAACCTTGGGATCAAAAATACATAGTAGTTTAATTATCTGGATCATTAGACAGGTCTTTTTAACAAGTCAGAGCCTTTGTCTCTTCATGGTTATAATGCTGGCAAGACAGATAACAAGAATTTACAAAAAAGAAAACGCAGACATAAAGACTAAGAACAGGGGTCAGAATGGCGGCAATTTAATTCATTTCAGCAAACATGTACCAACCACGAGACAAGCATTATGGAGGTTAAGATGAACTTCAACGGGGTTTCAAAGGAAGGAAAATTATGTCTTTTGGATAAGTAATAGTTTCACAGAATAGGCAGTGTTTTAAGTAGAATTTGAATAATGGGTAGGATTTTTCTATAATGGAAATGGAGAGGAGAAGGGCATTTCAATTAAAAAAAGAAATTAGAGATGGAAAGAGAAATAGCATTTGTAAAGAAACTGTGTATCAAGTATTTTAGTATGTGCTTTACTTAAATCATCTTATTTATTCTTTGCTGAACCAAATAAGGCAGTATTATAGGTGAGGAAACTGACCTTCCCAGTGGAGCTGTGATTTGAGTCTGCTTACTCAAATTTGGTAAGAATGAAAATAATAATAGGTAACAATTATTGAGCTACATTATTCCTTATCCTCTTGGGAAACTCTACCTTTTTATTTTATTTTATTTTATTTTATTTTATTTTATTTTATTATTTATTTATGAAACCCTACCTTTTATGAACCAACTCAAACATCATCTCCTTGATAATTTTCCCTAAAAACATCTGCATTTAGTGCTGTGTATATGCCCTAATTTGCATAGTTCTCTCACTACATGACAATTGTCCAATGACACCTATTTGGAACACACTATAGATTATACACTCAATCAGGAGAGGGGCTGATATACCTGTTACCTTCTCTATATAGGCACTAGGGAGTACCTCTTTGTGTAACCACATCTTGAATTCAAAGTCTCATGTGGGATCAGCAGAGGAGCAGAGTCTGAACTAAATGGCTGTGTCCTATTGCAAGGGAGGCTGGTAAAATCAGTTTCTGTCCTCAGTTTTGTGGCAAGATGGACCAATATGTTGGGAAATCTCCCAACATCCATGTGGTGTTCAGGTGAGGTAAACACTCAAAAGAAACACAGAAGCCCACTAGAGAAGACAAAGTTGTTAAATAATTCCCTGAAGCACCCCCAAGTTAAAAAATCAACCCCAGTTTGGGTGTGGGTTACAGATAAAGGAAGAATGGGAGAAAGGACAAAAGAATGACCACATTCAAAAGTCACAGGTGAGCCGCAGGTTGCAGAGTTTACGTCCCCAAGCTCAGTATGTGCATCTCTGGTAGAACACAAGTGATTTTAGGGTTTTATGAACACATTACAAATATTTAAATAATTATTTTATTTTAAGATATAGCAGACAAAATAATTAGCATATCAAAGCTATGAGTTCAAAGCTGTTGTTGCTTAGGAAAAGGTTAAGTTTAAGTTCAGTTTAAAAAGAGTAATTCAATATTAAAAGGATTAAGTAAACAATACAACAGGTGGCAAAGTTTCTGAAGGTAGCAGAGGAATGTCTAGAGTTTGGGAAAGCCCATACATGGAGGTAGGAAGCCGGAGCTTCACTCACCATCTACATGTCTATCACAATGGCCTCCATCTCACATGTTACAGGGCTACAACAACACTGTCTTAGCTCCCACAAGACTAGACTCTTGCGGTGCCACTTCAGTGACACTTCAGTTGGTTTGCCATGCTTACCAAGTCTGCTTGTGAATTTGGGGGGATTTAATCTGCTTACTCTCATTATTCAGCCACACATGGGAAATGTCAGATTCCCGAGCTATCAGTCTTTAAATGTGAGTCTACATCTGAGTGGCCTTTGGGTGAGAGGTCATCATGGGTGGGTGTATTTTTGCATTTCGTAAATGATTTAAGCTCTAATGTTTGATTTTCTCTTGATATGGATCTGCTCTGTGGCTCAATTTGGCGTCATCGGCTTTCCCATCCATAAATCCTCCCCCCACCCCCAAGTTCCTGGCCTCTCCTCTTAGACTATGAGCTGAATGAGAAGTGAGCCCACCCAGAGTGTAACCCCTAGTCTAGCTCCTGAAAGGGTCATGGTGGAGGTAGAAACAAGTCCCTTGAGAATGGGCATTCTTCTACTTACAGAAATTCAGGTCTCAGGAAATTGTATATATCTTGCCCCGTCATTCATTTAATTAAATATGCCTTAGGGACATTTGGGTTCAGCAAGACCTGCTGCTTTAGGAAGCAAGGGAAGAAATAAATCGAGATGGAAGAACATGGATGGGGATGGCAGAGCACTTTTGGTTAAGTTGTTGGAATAGCTTCAACTTTGGGAGAATCTGGCTGAAGATTAGGTGAGAACTGGCTGAGAACTGGACTCAGTGGCTGAGAACTGGACTCACTGCTCTGAAATAGTAGCTTTTGTGAAATAGTAGCTGAAGTTGTCTCATGCTTGGATCTGTGCATAAGTGAGAAATTTGGATAGTTGCCTTCAATGTAAGATCTATTTAGAGACTATTCTCAAATATAGATTGGATTGCACTGGCATGAGCTTTTAACACTATTAGTTAAGCTGGCCAACTTTTAGACTAAAGAAAATGGGGTTAAAGGTTGTACCCTCAGTAAACAAGTCCACACATCGTTCCTTCTTACTCGGTTCTCTGAATAAACCTCCGATGAATCATTTGGTGAGTTACCTGCCTCATTTTGTCTTTGAGTTAGTAATAGTGCAGTTGATAGTACTGCTCACCAAGTATTCCATTTCCTGGTGGTACCTTTTCTGCAGGGGAGTTATACATTTCCACCTTGCTGAGCTTGCTAGTAGCTGTATGATTTGCTTTTGTCAATGAAATATGGGCTAAAGTAATGTATAACTCCTGGGCAAAAGCTTTAAGAGCCAGCAATATTTTCCTTCTTGTTTTTTCCTCTGCTGCAATAGCCAGTAATGTTCCAGCTTGGGTCCCAGAGCAAAGATGAGTTGGGGCAAAGCCACAGCAAGCCTGCAGTGGGTATATAGTGAATTCAATAAATGAATCTGAGCTTGCTTTGTGCTATTTGTTATGGCATATAATCTAGCGGCTAGATTCTAGCCCATCCTATCTGGTAAATTAGTAACAGTAACAATGCCAGCAATAAAATTATTGCCATTTGGGGGCCGTATACTAAGTACTAAACCCTGTGCTATACATTTCACATGCTCTATCTCAATTAATTTGGGTAGTAGATATAGTTCCCCAATTTACAGATGAGTACGTTGAAATGCGAACAGATTGAAAAGATTTCTTGTGGTTACATCATGAGTGTCTGTGCTCAGGATTTGAACCGGCCTTTGTTCTCACTGCTTCATTTTATGGTGCATCTCCGCCCTGTTACGTCTGTTAAGCTGTCCCACACAAGGGCCAAGGCTTCAGAGCCTCAGATCCCTAGGGTATGGATCCTGCAGGAATCAAACCTACAAAAGCAAGGCGTGGTCTCCCATACTCTGGAGAACAAAACAAGAAAATGTAGCTAATCTATTGCTTACAACTCATAAAAACCTATTATTTATTATATAAGAGAAGTCTAGAGCCATATACGCATGATTTCTTTTATTATAAAACGATGCTCTACGCCTATAAAAATAACCTCATCATTGTATTACACTATTGACTGGGTAGTATATTGGCAGTTACATAAAGAGCTCAAATATTTATAACCAACAAAATGACAATATACAAGCAAAATTTGAGGGAATATTTAATATAGAAGTATATTATGTGTGCATATTCATAAAAATGATGTAATATATATATATAACATATATATAAATATTTATGTATGTATATACATATATAAAATCTGTTTTAGAAATATGATCTGGATGCCATATATATATATATACCTTAAAGTCTAGTTATTAGATAATGATAGGACAAAAATACAAAAATACTTGGTGCAAATATGCACCATTACACATAGCAGGGTTCACCAAAAAACTGACAACAAACTAAATTAATAATGAAGTAACAAAACCACAGTAATTAAAAATCAAGAATAGTAAAAATTTAAAAGCTGCCGACTAAAGATAACACTGATAATACACTGACAACAAAGGATCCTTCCTGAAACCTGTAGGAATTCCAGCTGTGTGTGCATGATCTTGTGATGGGGCTTGTAGTGTTGCCAAGCCTTGTGTGGGAGCCAGAACTGTGAGCAGAGCAATGAATTAGCATCCTCAATAAACTCATAATGTACTCACTTGAATTTATGAAGAATAAAATTTAGTGACCCCTAATTACCCACATAGTAGTAAGTAGTCTTTATGTCTATGAATTAAATCAGGGTCAGTTTTCACCCATTGAAATTGCAGCCAATCAATGGGTCTCATTGGTCATAGTTTGCTAATTGCTGTTCTAGAAATCTGGTGAACCAGATTGCCCAACTGTTTTTACTTAGGTCCCTATTTAGGTAGATCTCCTGGCAAATACCTCCACAACTGAGGGCCCAGGCAGTGGGCATCAGCTTCCTACACTTTTTCAAAATGGTCTTTGTGGATCTATTGATCACCTCTGAGAATGCATTTGGTTTGCCAGGTGCTTTGAGAGGGAAGAGCCTTTTGTTGAGGACTTCTGTGGTTTGCCCTGACCCAGTGGTTAGCATCATATTTGCTAAGGCTATGAGATTGCCAGATCTTTTGTGGACCAATAGAACAGTATGACCAACCTGCTTCATAGACACAGTGCTGAGAGTGGAAAGGGAGCTTCAGACCCTGGTGGAGAAATCTTTCTTGGATCCCTAGCTGATGGGCAGCCTGGCTAAAAGCCTTTGTGTGACTTTTCCCCATGGCCCTTGTCTGGACCACTATCCACATAATTTTGCTGACTTTTCTATCTATCCCCTCACCCCCAACTCCTGCATCCTCACCTCCCCATTGCCCCCAAGCAGAAGGGTGATAAATATCTATTCTAATGAACATCAAACAACTTAAGGTGTCCTGTAGGTTCAAAATTGAGCATTCTCAGCTTAAAACATCCTTTTGGTACATCTCTCTGTGTATTTTTTTCAGTGTATGTAAAAATTATATATATATATACTAGAGGCCCAGTGCACAAAAATTTGTGCACTCAGGGGGCGGGGGCCCTCAGCCCAGCCTGTGCCTTGTGCAGTCTGGGACCCCTCGGGGGATGACCACCTGCTGGCTTAGGCCTGTTCCCGGGGTATTGGGCCTAAACTGGCAATCAGACATCCCTCTGGCAGCCCGGGAGCCCTCAGGGGATGTCCACTTGCCAGCGGGGAGCAGGCCTAAGCTGCAGTTGGACATCCTTAGTGCTGCTGAGGAGGTGGGAGAGGCTCCCACCCCACCGCTGTGCTGGCAGCCATCAGCCTGGCTTGTGGCTGAGCAGAGCTCCCGCTGTGGGAGAGCACTGACCGTCAGGAGGCAGCTCCTGCATTGAGCATCTGCCCCTGGTGGTCAGTGTGTGTCATAGTGACCAGTCATTCCCAGTTGTTCTGCTGTTAGGGTCAATTTGCATATTACCCTTTTATTATATAGGATAGAGGCCTGGTGCATGGGTGGGGGCCAGGTGGTTTGCCCTGAAGGGTGTCCCGGATCAGGGTGGAGGTCCCGCTGGGGTGCCTGGCCAGCCTGGGTGAGGGGCTGAGGGCCGTTTTCAGGCTGGCTAAGCCCCCCTGTGGGGACCCTCACCCCGTGAGGATGTGGCCATCCTGGATGAGGGGCTGATGGCTGTTTGCAGGCTGGCCATAGCCCCCAGCCACCCAAGCTCCCAGTGGAGGCTGGCTGGAAGCAGGTATCTGGGATTTATTTATCTTCTCTAATTGAAACTTTGTTGCTTTGAGCGGAGGCCACAGCCGGCCAGGGCAGGCGAGAAGCTTGGCTTCCTCCATCTCCGGGGGCAACCAAGCCTCCTGCTTGCTCCAGCTCCCTGGCTGCTGGCTGCCATCTTGGTTGGGTTAATTTGCATATAGTCGCTCTGATTGGCTGGTGGGCGTGGCTTGGGGGCGTAGCAGAAGTGTGGTCAATTTGCATGTCTCTCTCTCTCTCTCTCTCTCTCTCTCTCTCTCTCTCTATATATATATATATATATATATATATATATATCACTAAGGATACCCTATATTTTGGGCTGAATTGTGTCCTTTAAAACTAACTTATTGAAGTCCTAACTCCTCAGTACCTCAGAATGTGATCTTATTTGGAGATAGGACCTTTACCAAGATAATCAGGTTAAAATGAGGCCATTAGGATGGGCTCTACTCCAATAGGACTGATGTGCTTATACAAAGGGGAAATTTGGACACAGAGATCAACACGCACAAGAGGGAAGACTATTAAAGACACAGGGAGTGTGCCATCCACAAGTCAAGGAAGGCTTGAAGCTACCCCAAGCCAGGAGAGAGGCATGAAACAGCTTCTTCTTACAGCCGTAAGAAGAAATCAACTCTGACAACATCTTGACTTATTTTAGCCTCAAGAACTTGAGACAATACATTTTTATTGTTTAAACCACCCAATTATAGTGGTCCCTGGAAACTAATAAACCATGTAACTTTGCTGATGGTATTAATTCATTATAATCTGATTCCATTTAATACGTGCCTGTACATGAATTCAGGCAGAGGTGGTGATATCTGATAATGGCTTAATGTGCGTCTTCCTTCTCAAGCACTCCAAATTTCTCCTTCCCCACTGGGACCTACACTCCATTTATCCATCTGTTCCCTGTCCCTCAATCCCTTCAGTGTCCTCAGTTCACTCTCTACAAGCTTAGACTTCCTGAGCCATCATTATAACAATTTCTTGCATTCCATCAACTACTTCATCATCCTCGTTTTCTTCATTATTCTCTTCTAGAAAACTTCATTCTTAAGTTCCACTCTCTGCCTGAACCCTTACAGTTAAACGTGGCTGTAGAAAACACACATGATAAACAATAACACTTTAATTAAAAGCCACGAACCTGAACTACCTGGGTTAGTCATTTCCTCCCTTACAAAGGATTATTTTACTTCTTCTTCCTTTTAAAAAATCTAGTATGCTCTCTTCTCCTCTTCTTTTCCGCACTCTCGGTAATGACCTAGCGTCCTGTTTTACAGAGTAGCAATCAAAGAAAGATGTTTATATGCTCCAGTTTGCATGTCTGTCTGCATCTGTGCTGTTGCCTTCTTTCACTGTCAATAGGTTGACCATGTACTGAAGGCCAGCCCCTCCTCCTGGGTGCCAGACGTGGGCTATTCTCCTTACTCAAGAGTTGACTCTGCCATTACCTTCTGCTCTCCAGCATCATCAATGCTCCCTCTTTATTCTTTTACCAGTTATTTTCCGTCAGCAGAGATATACTTTTTTAAAATGTGAAAATATTTTTTAAAAAGACCCTCTTCTGACAAATACTTCTTCCAGCTGCCATTTTCTTTCTCAGATCTTTATAGAAAAATGAGTTGAACAAATTGTCTGTTTTTCTTCAGTTTTTCTCTTTTCATTCTCTCTTGAAGTCTCTCCAATCAGTCTTTTGAACATCCCCACCTCCACCCCAGCATGCCACAAAGACTAATTCTGTGAAGGCCACACCAATGAACTCCAAACTGTTGAGTCCATTGATCAATTCACAGTCCTCATCTTACTTGACTTATCAGAAATACTTAACACAATAGTTACTTCCTACTCATTTAAATATATTTGTTCTCTTTGGCTTCAAGACTTCTTATTTACATGCTTTCCTCCCTATCGCAATAGCCACTCCTTCTCCATATTCTTTGGCACTTTTTTCTCATATCCCAAACCTCTAAATGTTGGCATGTCCCAGGACTGAGACTGGAATTCTTTTCTTTTGTATCTACTGCCACTCTCCAGGTGATACCATTCCACATCATGGATTGAAATATCTAAATGCTGATCATCCCTATTTTTTTTTCCAGTTTTTACCTCTTTTCTGAGTGCCAGATTGAGGTGGCCACTTGACATTTCCACTTAGATGTCTAATAGGATCTCAAGTTTAACATAGAAAAAAACTGACAGTGGACATAAGACATTGGGGGATAGGGGAGGCTAGGGGACTTTCTAGGGCGGGGGGATAAAATGGACACATATGTAATACCCTTTGTAATACTTTAAGCAATAAATTAAAAAGAAAAAAGAAAAAAACTGAATTCCAAGTCTCATGTTCCCCCAGTAATTTTTTCTTCTTGCAATAGCTCCTTCATAGTACATGACAACTCCTTCATCAATTCCTCAGACCCAACAATGAAATTGACCTATAACTCATTTTTCATACCTAATCCATCAGAAAGAAAGGATGTTAACTTATCCTTCAAAAGACATCTAATACTCAATGACTTCTCCACCTTTACCACTCACGCTATTGTCCATCATCTCATACCTGGTTTTTGCAATAGCCTCCTAATTGGTTTCCATGTTTCTGCCCTGACACTCTGTAGTTTTACCCATGTAGCCCTGAGGACAGACTGATTTTACTTTTTATAATAGTTTAATTGATATATTATTCACATACCATGTAATTCACTCACTTAAAGTGTACAACTTCATGTTTTTAATATATTTACAGTTCTGCAACTTTCAACACAATAAATTTTAGAACATTTTCATTGCCCCCTAGAAGAAACCTTATTAGTAGTCACTTCTTATATCATCTTAACCTCCCTTGCATAAACCCCATTCCTAGGCAACTACCAATATAGTTTCTGTGTCTTATAGATTTGCCTATTTTGAACATTTCACATAAACAGAATCATACAATATGTGATCCTTTGTGACTAGTTTCTTTGCCATAGCATAATGTGTTTAAGGTTCATACATGTGATAGCTTGTATCAGTATTTCATTTCTTTTTATTACCAATTACTATTTTATTGTGTGGATATACATTTTATTCATCTCTTCAGCAGTTAATGGACATTTGTGTTGTTTCTACTTTTGGCTATTATGAATAATATTGCTGTGAACATTTGTGTACAAGTTTTGCATGGACATATATTTTCATTTCTCTTGGGTATATAAGTAGGAGTGGAACTGCTGAGTCATATGGTAACTCTATATTTAACCTTTTGAGGACTTGCCAGATATTTTTCCAAAGCAACTCCGTCATTTTACATTCCTTCAGCAATGCATGAGGGTTCCAATTTTCCAGTCCTTGCCAGCACTGGCTAGTATCTGACTTTTTGTTTACAGCTATCCTAGTGAGTGCGATCTCTCATTAGACTGTTCCTTTAAAAATGTAAGTCAAATCATGTCAACTCCCCTTTTCTAAGTGCCCTGATGATTCATCATTCACAGTAAAATCCAAAGTCCTTGCAATGGCTTTTAAGGCCCTGTGTTATTAATTCCCCACCCTTCCTAACACAGCTCTCTTACTTGCCACTTTTCCTTTTGTTCCTTCTGCTCAATTTGGCCACATAGCCTTTTCAGTTACCATTCCTTCTGCCTAGAACCTGTTTCCTCCAAATATCTACCTGGCTTGCTCTCTCACCTCCTTTTGGGTCTCTGTTCAATTGTCACCTTGTGAGTGCAGTCTTTCCTGAGAAAACATTAACACCTAGCCCTCCATAGCACCTTTCCCTTAGACAACGTAGCCAGCACATGGAAGCATTCTGGGCCAAGGAGACCTTTTATTGGGTACCCCAAGCCTATACCTCCTTCTAATAAGGTCTGCACTACGTATGGCCTTGACAGAACTTGATGCTTAAAGTTTTTAATGTATTTTGTTTTTTACTCCAGATTTTCTTAATTCTTCTAGGATAAGGGAAAATAAGGTGGAGTGCAAATGGCTACTAGGTAGACCATTGACATTTAACCTATAACATTGTCAGAGGAGAGTTAGTGTTGGAATATTGGCTCTATTTATTGCCTAGGCACCAAAAGATGATGACTTATTGCCAACTGGAATAACAAAAGATGATGGTCATGTGTGTGGGGGGTGCTCAGAAGACAAGGGTTCCTATTCCTTCTTTGTCATCAAGTTGCTGTGTGACTATGAGTAAATCATTTAACCTTCCTGGGCATATTTCTCCTATTTGTAAAACAAAGGGGTTAAACTACATGATCTTTGAGGTCTCCTCTAGTCCTGACATTCTGTATTCTGTCATACTTTTCACCTAATGAGATATTAGCTCTGGCATGGTCTTAAGCTTTAGGGTCCTGGGAACTGGCAGTTATCAGCAAAATATCTCCAAATGCAATTTGAATCCAGTGGAGCTTAATATATTTTTTGCATTTGGGCTTCAGGAGATCAAGCCTTGAGTTGGCAATATGGGGAATTCAGTTACTATTTTTGACAAGCAGTTGGATTTATTAAATGATACATTGCATCTGGCAGCATCACTGACGAATCAGGGAACAAGGACAGAGTTAAGAATTTCAAAATAGTTGAAGGGCCTTAAAAGATTGACCCTAATGAGGACAGTAGATTCTTTTAAGAACCACAGGGTTTGTCTTGCAAAACCCTCATTATGTAGAATGAGCTGCTTAAAGATAGAGAGGAAGGTGCTATGAAGGGAGAAGAGTTAAGAGGGGAGAATCTCGGGAGGGACAGGGCTCAAATAGGCTAGGCAAGAGGACTGTTACTCTTGCTCTTAACAGATCAGTTCATTTCTTACTAGTGTGTGTTTGTTCGGAGGGCAGGAAAGTGGTGTTCATGAAATTGTGAGGATAGGACAGGTTGTGGGTGGTTGGTATTCATGCTGCTTGTGGAAATAAACAAAAGGCCCATTAGGGACAAGTAAAGATCAGAGCAATTTGCATTAATGTGATGACATATTCTAAAATTGGCTTTCTCTGTGATAGCCTCACCTTGTGTGATTGTTTGACATGCCTTAGGGCACCTCTACCCAAGGAGTTGCTTAGTGGGCCAAGTTAGGGCAGGAGCCTAAGCTTGTGAAAGGGTCTTTGGCCCTAGACTACGAAGAGGCAGGGAAGAGGAAGGGCCTTGGAGAAAGTGGGGACATAGTCTGGAACTTCTACCTCAGCAGCTGGGTGTCCCCATCATCCTGCTGACGCCATGTGCTTCTAGGACATTTATACATTAGAGTCACTGGGACACCTTTGCCTGTGATTCTCCATACATGGCTCTGTGCATGCAGTCATAGCCTGTATAGATGCCAGAAGGAACTTTTAGTTCGGAATTGGTCTATAGGTTTCATGTTGAGTATCACTCTTGAGGAATTAATTATCAGTAGTTTCTTAGAGCACTTTGTTGAGAAGGAGTCTAAGTTTCTTAGCTAGGTTCAGGAGAAAGGAGTATCTTCATGGATTAGTAATGTTTCCCATGGGTGAGATCTCCAGTCTCAAGCAAGTAGTAGCCCAACTGCAATTTTGATGCTGGATATAATATCATGACTAGAGCAGCTTAACGTGTCCTCAGATCTACAGGCCAGTCTTCAGTCATTGATCTGATGACTGTATTGTTTTCTATCCCCATCAATAAGAAGATTCAGAAACAATTCACATTTATGTGGAATGCACATCCTTGCCCTAAGGCTTTGTTATTTCTTCTTCTCACTATTATTATGTAGTCTGGAGGAATTGGGACCATCTGGACATACTGGAGAACATCACATTGGTCTTTTCATTGACGAAATCATATTTATTAGATCAGATAAACAAAAAGTAGCAAGTAAGTGGAGGTTTTGGAAAGATATATGTGTTACAGAGGGTGGGTAAGAAACTTTGTGAAAATAAATTACTACATTGATGAAATTTTAAAAAGTCAGGTGGTCTGGGTCCTCTCAAGGCATCACCTATAAAGAAACGAACACATTATTTCATCTCTCCTCTCCAACCACTAAAAAAGAACAGTATTTGGTAGGCATTTTTGAGTTCTGGGCAGCGTAATCCACACTCGGGAATACTGCTTTAATCTATTTACTATGTGACATGGAATGTGGCCAGCTTTGAGTGGGCCAAGAGCAGGAAAGGGCTCTGCTACTTGGACTATAAGAGCTGGCAGACCCTATGATAATATAAGTCAGCGTGGTGCTGAATGACTCTATGTGGAGTTTATGGCAAGCCCCATTAAGAAGATCACAACATAGACCCTTCAGGTTCTAGAGAAAGGCCACTCCACCCATAGTAAAGAACTCCACGGCATTCAGAAAGTGGCTCCTTACATGCTACTTGTCCTTGGGAGGACAGAGGATCTGACCTTTTACTGTTAAGTGGCCATGTAGCCAGAGTTGCCATCATGAGCTTTCTGAGATCCAACCAGGTTGAGTGGACCCATCAGCTATCCATCATCATCATCATCATCACCATCATCATTGTCCTTGTTATCATTATTACCTGCCATCAGGCATAAGCAGGGTCAGAAGGCATAAGTAAGTTGCACAGCAAATGGCCACACCCCTGTGCCATTTTCACTGTTGCCCCAATCCCTCTTCCTGAGCACACACCTACCATGTGTGTGGCCATGTGGAGAATTCCTATGACCGGCTGTCAGAGGAGGAAAGAGAAGCACTTGGTTGACAGGTGGGTTCACTCAATATGTGGAAGCCAAGAATGAACTGCTGCACTACAGCTCTGCTCAGTGAAAGACAGCACTCAGGGGAGATGCTCTCAATGGGCAGAGCACCGCAGGGTACACTGAGGCCACCACTTTGTGTGAAAAATTAGTGGACCAAGGTAAGAATATGCATGGAAGGAATATTCAAAGACTCACAGTTAGTGGCAAATGGTTGGGTTGGTTGAACAGGAGCCTGGGATGAGCAAGAGTAGAAAATAGAGGAGGAGATCTGTGCAAGAAACATGGACCTATGGAAGTGGGTAGAAAGTGTGAAGATCTTTGTATGGTATGTTAACCCCCACCTGAGAGTATCCACCCCAAAATCAGCACTAGCAATCTGATATCTTTTTACTGGGGACTCTTGGGTTTGGGCCAGTGAGTTGGCTGGATTATCGTTTGAGTTTCAGCTTCAGAGAGAACTTCATTGACCACCTTAAACTAAGGGCTTTCCCCTCTATCACATCACCTTGTTTTATTTTGTTCATTGTTCTTATGTTAAATAATACTATTTATTGTATGTTGTCTGTGTCTTTGATTGGCCTCCAACTAATGGGGAGGAACACCTCTGTCTTATTCATCCCTTTATCCCCTATGCTGTGGACAATTCCTTACACAGCATATGCACTCAGTATATATTAGTTCAATGGAGGAATAAGGGCTCAGAAAGGTTAAGAACTTGCCCAAGGTCACATAGCTAATAAATGTGATAGCTTGGGTTTTGATCCAGGCTCTAGCTTTGTGACTTTGGCCAAGACTTTTTTTTTACATAAAGTTAATTTCATAATCTCATCAGTCTTTGTGTACTGAGTGCCCAATGTACGTATACAAAGCACAGTAATGGGCACTGTGGGAAACTAAGAAAAGAAAACTACAGTCTGGTTTCTGTTCTCAAACAAGCCTTGCCCTAGGACACATACTGTAAATACTTACAGCCACGTCACCAATGCCCAGATCTCTGGGGTCAGTGCTGGGGCAGGCAGTGCCCTTCTCCAGGACCGAGGAGAGTCAGAACCCTGTGACGCCTGTTACCATTCACACTAATGACATATCCCCCCCGCTCAGGCCCATGGAAACATCTGTAGACATCCTGCGAAGCCTCCTTGGATACTGACTGCCACTTCCTTTTGGCTTGTGTCACTGAATTTATCCTTGCCTGAGACGTAACTAAGGACAGCCTTCCTGGGACCTTTGACTTGACCCACTTTGGGCGTAATTTCTGGACACTGTCGTGGAGTAGCATTTATAGGCCAGGAATGCTTGAGTTTATAGCACTAGCTGATGGAAGCACATGGCCACTGTGCTTTGATACCGAAAACTTTGCCCAAACTCCTCTTGGGTGAATTGTGTTGAACTTCGCCTGGCATTTTGTGCCAGCATTGTTCACTGAACGCTCTAGTGAATGCGGAGCTTATACTTACTGCATGAGCTTAACTGTAATTTTCCTGTTTGGGTTGAACTCCAAGAATCAAGGTAAAAAAAAAAAAGGTCTGATATGCCTTGTTTTTAGGCGCGTTTACTGCTACAGCCACAGCACATTCTGCATTTCTGATGGAGGGAGATGCTGGGAGAGCTTTACTGATATTAGGAACGTGGTCTTTTCTAATGTGGCTGTGTGTGAAATATTCTTCCCCAGCAGTTTATTTCGCTTCTCCTTCTTGCCTTGGCAGTGTATTGTGAGCTTTTCCTTTGCTCTTGGTCTCAGGAAAGGTTGTATGTTGTTTTAATTGTATGTGTGCACAATGCCCATTAGTACTAATGGGATGCATTCTTTCATCGGGACATAATCGCCAATAGCATGCAATCAGCGCACTCATTTGTCTCCAGTGTTTGCTGAAGGCTCCGTGCTTGGGCAACATATGGTCTCTAGTCACCTCCTCACTCTGCTCTGAAAAATTTCCATGACACATCTTAATCATCATTTTTTTTTTTACCCTCTGCTTAAGCAATGAATTAAAGCAGGAAAAATTGAGATGACAAGCACTTTTAGATTGAAACGTCTTCTCCTTGCTGCCAAAACCCACTGTTGCATTTTTACATTTAAAAAAAACAATTTCTTTTTTTTTTTGCGTCACCAATTAGCAGCTCAAAGTGATTTTTTGCGTCTGGCACACATGGGGTGTGAACTATAAAAATTAGAGTTTCAAAGCCCCCTTTGCTCTGCTCTGTGGAAAAAAATCCCTTTTTCAAGAAATTGCTCAGGCACAGGGATAGTAGTTTAAGGGGCATCATGAAGAGTATTTGTCCAGACAGTCAATGTAATTTCAGTAAATGTGTGGGTCTCATAAAAGTTAATCTGATGAATACCCAGAAAGAAGAAATTAAAATTAAAAGAGCACCTACTATGTGTCAGGCACCAAATTTGCATAATATCATTTAGTTTTCTTAATAAACAAGGTGACTGATGTAACTTGCCCAAGTTCATTCATTTATTTGATCATTCATTCTTTTACCAGGAAATTATTTAATGAGCACTAGTTTGTTCTGGCATTGTGCTTGGCACAGAGGAGAGCATGCTGAAGGTAATATACTTGATCCCTGACTTTATGGGGCTTATAGTCTTTGGGAGAACAGATAAAAATATAACTAAACAAAGAAATCAATGAAAAATAAATGGTGGTACATGCTCCAAAGACAACAAATAGAGGTGCAGTGTAAGAAGACCTTCCTTGATCTTGGATGCCACAATACAATAGGGACTGGAGCCTTGATTCAAATCCAAGTTAGTCTGGCTCATTTCTTCCATTACTCTTGTGCCAACTGGCCAACTCCATTCTGAGTTTTGATTGTGACGATGATGGCTGACATTTTCTGTGTCCCTACTATGTGCCAGACCCTATTCAATTTTATGTGTTTCTTCAGCTATTTTATGAAGTAGGGATTTTTCCTCCCATTTTTCAGATGAGGAACCTGAGACTTAAGAGGAGGGTGTGACTTGCCCAAGGTGATACAGTAGCATTCTCTCTTTGGTACTATATCACGTTGGGCTCACATTCTTGACAGAAAGATTTTATAGCCAAGCTTTCTTCCAAGAGACCAAGGGTTTGTGTTTTATTTTGCTTCTCCCTTTCACCTGGCACTGTATCAGCTTCTTATTCGCTCTTGGTCTCAGGAAAGTTTGTTTTAATTGAATGTGTATATATAATGCCCATTAGTACTAATGGGATGTAGTCTTTCATCAGGACATAATTATCAATAGGTAATTTGGACTGGCTGATGGGACATTGTGTCTCTCTCTATTTTAAACAAACAAACAAACAAACAAGAAAACAACAACAACAAAGAAAAAAAAGATCCATCCCGGGACCCTGGAAGTCAATAATAGCATAGATTTTGAATGGAGCTTACTTCTTTAAAAACCATCTATCATATGTTTTTCAGATTTAAAAAGTGACATATGCTCATTCTAGGCAATTTAGAAAAAAAGATAGAGAAATGTAAAACAAGAATGAAAATAAACTTCTAGTTCCATCACCTAGAAAGGATAAGCATTTTTTCAATGTACAATAACAAAGATGACTGGCACTTACATAACACTTAAGATGTGCCCGGTGTAATTCCACACACCTTAACAATATTAACTAATTTAATCATCATGGTAACCCTACATGGATGGTACTACAATTGTCCCAATATTATAGATAAGGAACATGAGGTAACGAATGGTTAAGTAATATTCCCAAGACCACAGGATCGAACCTATTCAGGCAGCCTGCTTATGAAATCTAGGCTCCTCACTAGCTACCCCACATCTATATAAAAGAGATGCAGACATTCCTGTATAAACCTGGGATCATATTTCACATACAATTTTAGATTCTATTTTTTTAATTTTATTTTATTGTTTAAAGTATTATAAATAGTAGTACATATGTCTTCCTTTTTTCCCCATTGACCTTCCCTCAACCTCCCCTACCCTCCAGCACATGCCCTCACCCACCACCCCTCCCCAGTGTTTTGTATCCATTGGTTATGCTTATATGCATGCATATAAGTCCTTCAGTTGATCGCTTTTCTCCCCCTGCCCCCAACACTCCCAGCCTTCCCGCTGTAATTTGACAGTCTGTTCGATGCTTCTTTGCCTTTGTATTTATCTTTTTGTTCATCAGGTTATAATGTCTTTATTATCCACAAATGAGTGAGATCATGTGGTATTTTCCTTTCACTGCCTGGCTTATTTCACTTAGCTAGATTCTATTTTTTAAGTTAACATTATTTCATGGGCATTTTTCCATGTCCTTATACTTTCTTCAAAATATTTTTAATGGTCATATGGACATATTTTTCTTTAACCACCTCCCATATTATACACTTAGGTTGTTGCCTTTTTTTGGGTAATTATAAAATGTGATGCAATGACTGTCCATGTACATAAATCTTTGATTGCTTTTTTATTATTTCCTTAGGACAGATTCCTGTAAGAGGATGACTTGGACAGATTTTTTGGCATTTCTTCAAATCCGGGGTGGGAAAAAGTGTTCCGATGTGGGGCATGGATTTCAGTAATAGAAAAACTCAGAAAAGTTAGAGATCTGTATGGTCTGAGTAAAACACAAAATAAAACAAAACAAGACAGTCAGGGAAGACTTTAAGGAGGTGGGTGGAGGGTAAGCCAGCCTTGGACAGTGAGAAGCCAGAGCCCACTGAGGGGAGAGGTTCTCCCAGGCTCTGGGCATCTGTAAGTCAGTTGACTTGGGCAAGGGGTCCGCGAGAGAAGGTTTCACAGAGCAGAGTCTTGAGGGGTGGGTAGAAATTTCCAAGGCAGACAAGGAATGTGAAGGGAGGAGTTAGGTGAGCCTGTAGGCCTAGGGAGCAACAAGGATGGGCCTGGAGGTGTGAGAGAACAGGAAGGGCTTTTAGCTGATGCAGGAAAGATTTGGGAGAGTTGCTTTGAAGAGTTAGGCAGAGACTAGACTAAGGGAGGAAGGGCCTTGTATATCACACTGAACAAGACATTTTCTTTTGAGAGAATTGAGAGTAGCGGAAGAGTTTCAACTTCAAACAGTCATAGTCATATTGACATTTTTGATAACACTGTGGTGCCAGGGAGTAGATGGAACAGAAGGAGGTGAGGACAGAGGAAGACCCACTTGGGAGGGTGTTTGGGGGACTCAGAGGAGTCCCTGGCACAGTCCTGTTTCCAGTGGCTGTGCCTAGAGCAGGATCCACGACTCTCGGTCATTCCTTGTAACTCTCCAAGAGGGTCCGGATGAAAGCTTATAAAACACTGACTTGGAAATGAAAATGCTGCAGAAACCAAGAGCCTAAACACCTCCTTTATGTTGTTGACAGTTAACATCCATGAGAAATATGCGTGTATATCAGAGCAGAAAATAATGAGACAATATACTTCCTTAGACAGATTCAGTTGATCATCACCGGGGCCCCAGGGAATGGGGGGTGGTTGGAGGGTGCTTTCCATTGCGGTGCTGGCGGCTCCTTGCCAACTAGAGGGTCATTCAGTGCTTTCTTCCAGGCAATTATTTTCGGGATGACTGGAGATTTCCATCAACCAATCAAGTTTTTATAGAAGCCACTTTCCCTGATTATGTCACCCACCTTTAACTCAGGGAGAGATTTTCCTCAGTATGGCTTGACAGCCTCAAGTGTTCAATTAATTTATCTCTCCCCACCTCTTGCATCTTGCTTTTGCTTTCAGTGGGGGAGCTGCAATATTCATAGGCTCATGTGAACGTCCCACACGAGGGGTGTGTGTGTGTGTGCGTGCGTGTGTGTATGTGTATGTGTGTGTGTGTGTGTGTGTGTTCTAAAGGTATCTGAAGTCTCTTTCTGGTCTTGTTTCAATGAAGAATGTTCTGTGGAAGAGTTGAGGGACTTGTGAGCAGGAAGCTGAGTGAACAAGGAGAACTGAGGAGGCTCCAGGGTGTAGACCAAGCATGTCAAACTCAAAGGCTATCACAGGCCAAATAAACAAGGTTTAAGTTATGTGGGCTGCAAAAAAAACAAAAACTTCAATTTTCATAGAAACTTAGGTTTATTTCAATAGAGACATGCTGAATACAAAGGGCTGAAATAAGTGAGTGATCATTATTATAAAATAATAGAACATCTTAATAAAAATTAATAGTTTTTCTTGAATATTAACTTACCAGACACTGAATAACTGCACAAATTAATAAGTGTAACACAAATAAACCTATTTTCCTTGTTCTCTGAAAAAGAAATATTTCCTGTTGCGCACACCAAACAAGTCAGTACAAGACTAATGACATGGCAATCGGCTGCTCAAATATTCACTGCTAGTATTAGTGGAGAGAAATGGTGTGCCTGCGCATAAGGTGCAAGGGAAATGAATGTAACATGATTATAGTAATCAGTCATTAGTAAATGTTGTAGTTCGTTATTAATAATTATGTATAACAGGATATTGTAAAAGTTATGTTACGATATTTTTATTAAAATGTTTCTTACGTACCATTATATTGGCTGGGCTGCAAAAATATTTGTTGTGGGCTGCATGTGGCCAGTGGGCCACCAGTTTGACATGCTTGGTGTAGAGCAGTGGTTCTCAACCTTCCTAATGCCGCGACCCTTTAATACAGTTCCTCATGTTGTGGTGACCCCCAACCATAAAATTATTTTCGTTGCTACTTCATAACTGTAATTTTGCTACTGTAAACAATATGTAATTATATATGTGTTTTCCTATGGTCTTAGGCGACCCCTGTGAAAGGGTCTTTCTACCCCCAAAGGGGTCGCGGCCCACAGGTTGAGAACCACTGGTGTAGAGGATTCTGACTCCTGGAGTGGTTGGATTTAGGACCACCCTGGGGAGTATGCAGAATAAAACAGGATCAGATCAGTGTTTTCAACTGCAAGAGGCATATCTCTACTTCAAAATACACTGATGAATTTATTTTAAATTTTAGTGGCTTTGCATCTATTTCAGTGTGATTTATTCCATGGAAAAGATTACTTTTCTTTTGAAATAAAATTATTTGCATAATATATGTGACTTAAATAAAAATGTTAAGTGAATAGTAGTTCAGATTCCATGTGGAAAGTGGCACCTGAAGACCATAAGGTTAGGAGACACTGGAATCAATTTTGGAATCAGAAAAACATAGATAAAATTCAGGTTATGACTCTTACTAAATGTGTGCCTGTGGGAAAATTACTGAATATCTTGGTGCCTTAGTTTTTCATCTAATAATGGGGTATGTAAAACCCATCTTTCAGCACTGTTGTGGGGTATAGAGGCTGATTTGTTTATCAATGTATTCATTCAATCACTAAATATTTAGTGAGCATCTATTACATGCCACTCAGGGTCTGGGCACAGGGAATATAGCAGTGAACCTAACAATGTCCCTGACTTCAGGGAGCGCCTGTTCTAATGGGGGGAAGGGGGGAGACAGACAATAAGTGCATAGTTATATATGTAAGAAACTGTCAAGTTCTAAGGAGAATAGCACACAGTAAGGGAGAGGTCACAGCAAAGCCTCTGAGACAGGAATGTGTTAGGTGTGTTTGAGGAAAAACAAGGTGGAAGTGAATGGAGTCCGAGGGAGAAAGGAGGAAGTGAGGTGGACTAGCTAGTCAGATGGCAGGGTAGACACTGGAGTTTATTTTAACTGTGATGGGAAGAGTGATCAACATAGTATCTATTCATAATCGCAAACTCAATTAATATTTGAACAGCTATTTACCTAGTACCCAAGATGCTCGGAGCACTACCTTAGGCTCCCAGGATTTGGGTGTACCAAGATAAGCTGGACAGGAGCTCACATTCTTGTCAGAGAAACAGTAGTCTAATCAGTTACTGACATCCATCAAGTACTTTCTATGTGTCGGGAATAGTTTTAAGTGTTTTCCTTTAATTCAGTAGCTCACATGGTTCTTAGAAACAAAAGTATGGAATCAATTATTATTCCCATCCTGCAGATGAGGA
This sequence comes from Myotis nattereri, assembly GCF_964212035.1. NCBI lineage: Eukaryota > Metazoa > Chordata > Mammalia > Chiroptera > Vespertilionidae > Myotis > Myotis nattereri. The sequence continues at coordinate 26,027,854 of NC_138088.1, forward strand.
AGCTGGAGCACAGAGAAGCTTACCACTGTACATATCACCGCTCTCACCTTTCAAAGAAAGGAGCGTGAAATAAATGTGCTCCCTTTGAGTTTCAAAGCACAGCCAGAGTGCAGAGCCAATGTTACCACAAAGAGAGGTGACACAGCCGGGGGACTGCGGGTGCCCTGGAGTGAGGCTGCCACCTGCTCTCTGGGACGGCAGCCACTGCCTCTCCGTTCTGTCTCGTTTCCTCACCCATGAAATGGGATCATAGGGGAATCCATCCCGTAGGACAGGTGAGGATGAAAGGAGACTGCACAGGAAATGCTCTTGCCCAGAGTCTGGCTTATGACAAGTATGTTTCAAGTCTCAACGATACACCCACAAGGTACTGGCTACCCTGGGACTGGACCTTAAAGGAAGAAGGAAGCAAACGAAGATAAATTAATTTCCAGTGGACAGAACATCTTGGGAAGTTCATAGAGCGTTGAAAGTTCATAGTATGGCTGGGTGGTGGGTGAGGGTGTAGTGGGCAATCCTATGAATTCTATTAATCTGTGACATTGAGGAGACCTTGACTTCCATCCTAAGTACAGTCTCCCCTTTTTTTTAATAGGCTGCAGGGAAGCTTTGATGCTTTGAGCATTGGCGAGCCTATGGTCTGACCTGTGCTTTCATAGATGTGCCCAGTAACAGTGAGAGGACAAGATTGCAGGGGCCAGGTGATAAACGCTGAAAGTCTGACGGGCTCAGTAGGGAAAGGGAAGGGTGGGGAAGAGAGGTGAGGGATGAGACACTTCAGTGGTGGATTCTATAGGGCTTGGAGACTGATTTCATCACCACCTTGGAGAAACACGCGTGCGCGCGCGCATACACACACACACACACACACACACACACACACACGACAAGAGAAACCCTGCTTCACTCCACCTGGCTTCTTTCTGTCCCCAGAGATGAGTCTACTTATAGCTCCTTAGTTGTCCCATCTGCTAAGTGGGAAAATAAAGCCAGAATCTCATGGCTCCCGATGGGATAGAGTCTTATGTTACTTTAGCACCAGAATCCTGTGGAAATGCAGTCTGGTTTCATTGCTGCTGCTAATAAAGAGCTGTCTTCCAACCAGAATACAATACCAACAAACTTGTATTTTCTGAGTATCAGAAAGTGATGGCTTGGGTTTGAGCGATTCACTCACGTATGATCTGAGATTATTCTAAAAAGAATTCCCAGCTTTGTCTAATTGGGTAATTGGGATGTTTCCAGATGAAATTCGACTTGTGTTTTTTAAAAAACGCTTTGAAGAACTGTTGCCATGGCAGTTCTGCTGACAAGGTCCTTCACTGGCTCCCGCTAAGCAGCACTAATGGGCTTCTATTTATTCTAAGATTCAGGTTACCCACCTGGACATCCTCTGCAAGGAAGCAAGGTATGAACCCCAAGGATTTAGTGAAGCCCTTCCCTTGCTCTCCCGGATGGGGGTGGTCTCAGCAGGGAGGAGATTTCTCATGTGTTGGTGGTGGGAGGGTCTAGTCCTAGGAGAGGCCCAGCTGGTGTAAAGGACCTTCCCAGACCATGTCACTCTGGGCAGCTGGGTGTTAAGGAAGAAAGCACCGTACATCTGCCACAGTATAAACTAGATGGCTGTTTCAGGATATGAGTCCTAATTCTCTCATATTTGAGGACAAATAGGTGTTTGGCAGAGAGAATTATCTTTATTTTAAGGAGGTTCTGAAAATTAATCTTTGTGTTTTTCTAGTGTTGCTCTTCTAAATTTGAGAAAGCCTTTGTTCTAACTCAAGTTTTCAACCTCCTGGACAATAATGTCTACCCAGCGTCCTTAAACTTCTTGTACACAAGTGTCTATTATAAGAATGTGAAGCATCTTCCCCAGATGCAGTATTTTTGGCTTCATTAAAAGTTTTTCTAGTTCTTCTTCAGTCATGTCAATATTTACCTTGGACAATGCTTTGTATCCTTTTGTTTATAATTCCAGAATTCTCCAAGACAAACTGATTATTCATGACTCTCTGGCCTGGGTTACAATTTAAACATACCTTATGTTGACATTTTTAAGAGTAGGAATCCCCCTAACTATTTCCTCCACTTCTTCTCATAGATGCATGATTTGTAACCTTCCACATTCATTTCCTGCTCTGTATTTTTTCTCCTTTCAGGTGTCTTTCAAGCACATCTTTTTTTTTTTTCGTTGAACACAGTCTTAGTACATTAGCAAGTGACTTTCTCTTGTTTTCTTTTTAAAGTTCCAGGATCTGTCTGTCTGCCAAGGATGCATTGGCAACACTGTGTTGTACCCACATTTTTGAACACTTCCATTGTTTTCCTAGAGAGCACACTCTTCATGTTGCCCACTTCTTCTTGGTGAATTCTTGGCTGTTGAAGCAGAGAACATGGGACCCTTGCCTTCCTTGTCTAAAGATTTTAGTGCAAAACCCCCAAATGAGTAAAATGAGACCTTAGTGGCCAAATAGACATCATAAATTTATGGCATGATTTTTTTTGAATACTTCACTTATATCAAGCCAGTCATCTTTCCTTAATTGCTCAGGATGTTTGAAATCAATTCTCTATATGTACCTTTCAGTTGTAGAGGATTTAAAATTTACTAAGGATTTCACATGCATTATTACATTTGATTTTTTCTTACAACTTTGAGAGGGAGACCCAGAAGAGTCAAGTGAACTGTTGATCAGGAAGAGAGAATAAGACACAGTTTTTACCCTCTAGGACATTTCTATTAATAAATGATTTGGTTTTATATGTGTTTCTGTTCCTTTAAAACACTGTACTTTTTCTTGAATTAGGGACATTGTATGTACTGTTTCCTCTCCTTCAATTACCCAACTTCTCCCTTTGATTAGCTAAACTTCTACCCATTTTTCAAACGTCAGGTTTGATTTCACTTCCTCTAGAAACATTCCTGGCCCCCAAGTCTGGACTAGGGTTTCTTCTTTTGTGCTCCCACAGCACCCTAAAAATAACACTGGGATAACACTCAATAAATACCTGTGAAATAAATGATGCACAATGTACCTTATGGTTTGTGTAGCCTTGGATTCTTGAGTTCAAGAACAGATGCCAGAGAGGACTGGAAAAGGGTACAAAGATTGTAGGTATTTCCAAGTTCATTCTTTGTAATTCCGTCTGAATATGGATAGCTAATATAGCTATCTGTTGTTTGTCCAAAAGAAAATAAGTCCTATCCCTCTTACTTTGCCTATACCTCCCCACTTTTCCTTTGGGAAACTGCCTTCTTACCCACTTTTGGTTAGTGGTGTTTAGTTGGGGTTGGCCACATTTGGGATCAGAAGTAGGCCTAATAAGCGTATTTCGTGCCTGGGGTACAATGACAAGCATAGGGATAGTCACTCAACCCAAGCTGGTAATCTATGGGACTTCTGGTGTAACTCTTAAGAGAGGATCTCTTTTTTTTTCTGTTGGTGGTTGCAAACAAGAGATACAAGCATTCATGGAACTGCTGGTTCTTTGGGAACTTGTGGAGAGATCCATGAAGCCATCACAGAACAATGAGAGGCAAGAGATGGTGATAGAATCAAGGCTTGATGAAGATATCCTTGAAAACCTGGATTTAGGCTGTGTCTGATCCTTTGGATTTCCAAATTTATGAGATGATAGATTCCATATTTGGTTGCAGCTAGTTTGAGCTGCATTTTGATCAGTCATCAATGACTGATAGAGTTCTGCTTAATTCAGTGGGAAGAAAATGCCATGTTATTTTCTTTTTTTACTGACATTAGTGATTTTTTTTTTCCCTTTGTGGCTTTGTCTCATGCTTCCACTTCCTCATATGTGTTTTGCATCCATGTAATTTGAATTAGGTGGTTAATCAGAAACCAAGTACTAAGCAAGCATGTTTTAGCCTTATTTTCCCCAAGCCCAATGTCATGCAATAGGCTTGCTGGATGTGCCCTAGCTCGTATCTGAGCTGAGCACATGCCTGAAATTTTTCCAGGAATGGTGATGATCTTACACAGATTTGTCCACATGCCCACACCCTATCTGTTGGTCTCATGGGCTAAATTGTGGAAGGGTGAATACATGGGGGTCTGAAAGGGTGCCTCATGATCTCAAAGTAATGAGAAGTTCTTAAGCTTGTAGAATCAGGTCTCAGAAGGAAATGTGAGTGAGCTTCATGCCTAGATCCAGGCAGACAAGACATTTATATTCTCTTTAGAGACCACTTTCTATTCTCCTAGGGAGCTGGAGAATCAAAAAGAGTTGCAACCCATTCTTGGGTAGACAGTGGCCTCTAAATGCTGTGGGAATTCCTCCTTGGGCCTTTTTGGCTGGTGGGTGGAAGGGTAAAAACATTTCTCTTTTCTAGAAGTCCTTGATAAAGTGCCAACAAAATCCCTATGGATTTTCTATGATCAGTAAATTCATCCATTGCTTTCTCTCCCTATGGAGTTTACCATAATCAGTAAACCCATCAATTGCTTTCTCTTTCTGATTCATGGACAGCATATTAGTAATTAAAGCTGGGAGGCAGAGATTCAGTCCTAGCTTTTTGTCTAAACGTATTCCTGGATCATTGAGTGCATCACTGTATAACGAACAATACTTTCCACTCAAGCAGTGTTATATTTGGGAGTTGTGTTCCTGAGCAAGGCTACAGCTTCAGAAATATCACAGATGACCTTTCATTGTTGCCAAATTCAAGATACAAACAGCAAAATCTTAAGATCATGGGACTAGGATCTAATCCTATCGAATTAGAAAAAAAAGTAAAATCATAGGTTTTAAGTGAAATATATGTTCTTTACCCATTGTTTATATAAGTGCTCCACATAAAAATCTATTTGTGAAGTATTCATACATTACATAAAAATCTGTTTGACTATTGCAATGTAAACAAAAGAGAGACGTGCTAATTATAAAAAAGCATTCATTCTTTACAGTTAAATTAATTCTGCTTGTCTTCTTAGAATCTTGAAGGGTTTTTAGGAGGATGTTTTAGAAGATTTAGGTCTCTAAACCACTTTCCAGTCACCTTTGAGCTGGCCTTTTCTCTTACATTTCCCAGTAGTAAGCATGGATGTGCTGGTCTATTGTGTAACAATCTGTACTAAAAAATTATTGTTTATGATGATGGTGATCATAGTGATGGTGGTGATGTATACTCCCTGAACCTGGTAAAGACATGGAGAAGTGACAGGCAAGTTGTCGCCTGTAAACAGCAAAAATTTCCATAACAAAATTATTTCATTAAGTGAAACCCATGTTTGCTGTGAAACATATTTACAATTGAGGGAGAGGCAAAACCTTCCTCTCTTCTGAGGTTGAAATAGGCAAAGTCTAGGGCACACTTCCACATGGGACATAACCAGGTCCTTTTTTCTGTTCATGCATGTTCTCTCCTCTTCCCTTTGGTCCTGTGATGTCCTAATGGTAAGATTTAGGTTTAGGCTGATGGGCAGGGAGGACACCAGAAGGCCTGACCTGTGCCATGCACTCCAGTGGATGCTCTCAGAAAGCTCTGCCTAAGAGCTTATTGTTTACCTATTTTCATCAGAGTTCTTAGGAATATGACTTCCCCCCAAATTGTCTATCAATCTAGGTTTCTGGATCTCTAGGACAAAATTGTCTTCATTCCATCAGTTTCTTCTATTGATTCCTAATAGAATCAAAAGAGAGAAAAAGTTTTCTGCCTAGCCCCCCGTTAACCTGAAAATTCAATTAAATGGCCTCCTCCAATCACTTCAGTTTACTGAAGTTTATGCACATTCTTGGAAAGGCCAAACTAGATGACACTGACATTTTGAGAGCTCTATTTTGCAATGAATGAAATAGAAATAGAAATAGAAATGTATTGGTACTTTCTTGTTTTGATAGCATTTTACTGATAGGAAGCTCAGGGAGAAGGGTTTGAGGGGGCAAATGTCTAGCATTTGGTTTATTATCAGGAAACATTTTCCCAATCTGTACGCTGTTGCTTGCTTTACAAATGGCGCTTAGCAAATTTATATTTTTACTTTGGAATTGCATTGCTCTTTTCTCTCTCGCTTACCTGGAAGATCTTTGGATATTGAGGGGCTGCAGCCACCGAGGTTAGTGTTGACTTCTCCTTTGGAGGCTTTATCTTTAATTTTATCCTAGAATTAATGAGCACAACAAACAGCTGTGCCAATAAACCCATTCTGCTTGGTGACACACTCTTGACAGAGCAATTGGCAGATGGTCTGCCTTGCAGAGGATTGCAGTGGAATGGGGGAAATGCTGATAGGAGAGTGGGTCCTACTTATTTGAAGTCTAATTCCTCCATTTTTCTCCTGGTATTTAAGCATCTTGCATTATAGTATTTTCCCTCCATTCTAATTAGATGGCAGCCTCTATTTGCCATTTATATATGTCCACTTGGTTCTACTTTTCCAATTCCAACATTTTTATTCCTGGCACTAAAAACATTGCACACATTGCTCTTGGGTGAGTGTCTACGGGTGTCATTCTGTTAGAAGTCTACAGCTTGATCCAATCTCCTGGTAGAATTACAGCTGGAGAACAGCAAAGTGAATGAAAGGAGACAAGAGGAGCTAACTGCCTGACAAAGGTAATCTTGTCACAGGGGTGCTATCCAAACCCATGTTAGCCTAGACGTGGAGCACATGCCTGTTCTAAGATGTGTGTGCTGCTGTTATTTGTATTACTATGCCATGAATAACACCACCTTTTGCATATCTTATGTTCCTCTTGGAACAGGATGACTTATGTTCTAGGCCTTGGAATGTAAGAAACTTATTTGCAAGTGTCTAGAAACCTAGGTATTTTTGTTTGTTTTAAAATGTCCTTTAAGGAAAGGAAATGAAGCCTCTGTTTCCTTCTAAAAAATATTAGTCCCTTTCCCCAAATACCTATTAGAGAATTAACAGCCGAAAAGATATGTGGGCCTATCTTTGTATACTCAGTTACTTCAGCTCAGAATTGTGTCCCTGAGTTGCTTGGTATCCTCTATTTCAAGTTCTTTTATGAATATTAATTATTAACTGCTCTTTTTAAACTGTGGATAGTTTACTCACTTCTAACAGAGACTTTCTTTTATTTTTCCAGGGTTGTTGCAATATAATTGACAAATAAAATTGTATATATTTAAGGTGTCCAGGGGATGGTTTGATATGTGTATACATTATGAACTGATTGCCACAATCAAGTTACTTAACCATCCATCATCTCACATAGTTACCTTACGTGTGTGTGTGTGGGGGGGGGGGGTGTAAAAACACTTAAGACTTACTCTCTTAGCAATTTCAAATATCCATTGTAGCATTATTAACTATAGTCACCATGCTGTGCATTAGATCCCCAGAAGCCCAGAAACTTACTCATAACTGAATGTCTATAAACTTCAGCCAACGTCTCCCTATTCCTCAATGTCCTTTCTCCCCCAGCCCCTGACAACCTGACGACCACCATTCTACCCTCTGGTTCTATCAGTTCAACTTCTTCAGAGTCCTCATATAAGTGAGATATTTGTGTTTTTGTGTCTTGCTTATTTCACTTAGCATAATGTTTTCCAGGTTCATCCATGTTGTCACAACTGGAAGAACTTTTTTAATGGTTGAATGATACTTCATTGTCTATCTATCTGTCTATCTATCATCTATCTATCATCATCATCATCATCTATCTCACATTTTCTTTATTCATTCATTTGTTAATGGATACTTAGGTTGTTTCCATATCTTTGCTACTGTGAACAATGCTTCAATAAACAGGTAAGTACAGATATCTCTTTGAAATACAGATTTATTTCCTTTGGCTATGCACCCAGCATGCCATGTGGTGGATAGAGACATTTTCCTGTAGAATTGATTTTGATGGTCTCAAGATGAAAAATGACTCAAAAGGATCTGAGATGTTGAAGCTACTTTTGTAATTGGCTTCCGAAGAATGTTTTTGAAACCCTGCTGTCATAAGGAAAGTGTGCGCTTGTTGGTAGGGCAATAAGTGCTAAGGGGGACTGTCAGGGTTTCCTTACACCCATGGACAACTGAACTCATGACTTTGAGAGTCCCTACCAGTTCTGATATTATCCAGGAATGTGGAAGTTCCTTCTCCTATAATTTCCCTTCCAGGGGGGAGCATATCCCACTATTGCTTGAGTGTCTTCCTTGATAGGAAACTCATTACTTCAGCAAGGCATTGTTTGGGGTTTCTGCAGTTGTGAATATTATCTCCCCAACCCCTGTAACTCCCACAGAACCTCTCTTCTAGAGCAAAAGTGGCCCATCAAATCCCTCTTCACACGACAGATCTTCAGTGCTGTCCGATTATCTCCAAGTCATTCTTTTTTGGGCAAAATTTCTCTAGGGTGTTAACTGCTATTCTAACATTTTATCATCTTGACTACCATGAAGAACTGACAGTGCTTAGGTGAAAAGAAATACAATAGCCACATTGATGATGGCATAGTTTCCTAGATGTGGTCTAACCAGTGCAGAACAGGCCAGGGCTCAGGTATCCCTTTTTGGAACATTCTCATGTTCCTGTTTATAGGAGAAACATCTGCCACTAAATACCAAAGTAATCTAGGCTCTTAGACAGTGACTAAGAGTTGATATTTATGCTCAGATACCCAAGGAAACATGTAAAATCAAATTTATTCAAAATCCAAACTATGATCTCTAAGCTGACACCACATTTGGTTCCTCCTCTTAAATTTGCTGTTCCCGAGAATGGGGCCCACATTCTCCTGCGTGACTCTGACTCCTCCTTCTTCTCCACCTCCTTGTTCCAAATGGTTCCTTCCTGTTCTTCCTGGCCCCAGTTCCCTTCCCAATTCCAATCCACTTTTTAACTGATGGTGGGAGTATGCAAAACCTAGACATTCTTCTAATACTTAATACCATCAGACCTTCTGAGGTCACTGAGGAGAGGGCTGTTACAAAATAACTGTTTTGTTTTTTTACTGTTAATCTGTATTTTCCTAAAACATGTATGTGAGGAAAAAAGTTCACATGAGAAGAAGATGGAGAACGAAGGTAAACAATTCTTTGTATATTTTGGAGCAGATGGAGAATGAAGTTCTCCGTCTTCTTAAAGAGCCTACTGTTGAAAGGGCCGTGAAAAGAACACATTCTCAAACTGAGTAATCATCTACAAATAGTTAAAACCGAGGTTCCTCCAGCGGAGCTGCACTGAGGAGCAGAGCAGAGGTTCTGATTGAGAACGTTTATTTCCCACAGATTGTTTATGTCTTAAATGAAATTTGGAAAGGTTCCCTCACATCAAAGGCTGCTCCTTTCCGTTAATCGATTGAGTATGTTGTGCCTGTCCTCCCCCGAGCCCCCCGTGACTGGGAACATAAGTCAGATTCTCCCTTTGCCAGTAATTTGGAGGTTCATGATAAGAAAACATCCTTTTTCTAAGTAAAAGAAAGGGTAGTCCTGGGGAATGTTAAGGCAGCACAGAACAGCCATGATTTACTCCTGCCTGAAAAAATACACAAAGCCTGATCAATCCATATCTGAATATCATCTGCATAATTTGAAAGCAACACATGAAGGGAATAGGCCCAACCTCTCTATCCTGTTCACATTTACATCTGGAGCAGCTGCCAGGGCCTCTCGTAGCTGATTTTGTTCAGTTCTGCAGGGCCGACTTGAAACCCAGGCAGAAAATGAAAGTGAGCAAATTTACCTCTGGCATTCAAAGAAATGCTTTTGGTCAAAGTGAGTATTTCTGACCATGACTCATTTTCAAAAGAAGCATTGAATTCGCTTTGTCATCTTTGCCTGGAACGGGCTCAATCGGCCCTTTTATGATTTTTAAAATATCCTATACAGCCAGGATGGCATTTATTAGGCTTCAGCTATTCAATATTGCATTTCAATATATAAAAGTCACTGTTCAATTGAATATTGAGTTTTCTAAGGAGGTAAACCTACTGAAAAGAAATTTGCAAGAATCTAAAATAAATGAATTTGAGGAAGATCAAACTGTCCTTTTTGGCTGTTTCAAAGATCAAAACATCTCTCTTTTATAGAAATCAGGAGCTGTTTGAATAGGCTCTTAACCGCAAAGCCCGTGTTTTTTTTTTCCACTGGGGATAGTTTGGGACTGCACCATAATGGTATGAAAGGCCCCAGGGAGGAGGGACAGTTTCATTCCCAAAAAGCACCCAGGACTTTTGCGTCAGAAATAGCAGGTTTCTTCATTTAATTTAGTCTTGGGCCCAGTAGAGTGAGAAATGAAAATCTGTCCTCAGCTCCTTCAGGGGTAAGGGTGGCTTTAATGGGCACGACAGGGTCTCTTGATAATTATTTTTAAAGTCTGCTGAGTGTCTTTGTCTCTACCTCTCAAAGAGGCTGGATTGTCTGTAAGGAAGCTATCATTGGGTTCACACTATCTTGTGTTCTGTGTAACCTTAGGAAGTTATCTAAACTCTCTAAGGCTTTATTGCTTCATGTGTGAAGTGGGGATAATACATTGTACCTCATTGGCTGAAGCTCCTTCCAACCTCAGAGCCTTTACCCATGCTGTTCCTTCAACCTGGCTAACTTGTGCTCAGTCCCTAAGATTTAGCTGGAATGGCTTTTCTTCTGGAACACATCCCATGAACTCCCAGACTACATTATCCCCTTCCCCCATCAGACAATGTGCTATGGTCTTCCTTTGTAGCACTTGCCTCAATTATAATTGAGAACATTCTGCACTGAATTTTCTTTGTAGAATTAATGCTGGCTCCCTCTATAAGGGATCAAAAAACCTAGCTCATACATCCATGTCTACAACTAAAACAGAACCACAAACTGTTTGTTGAGTGAATGAAATTAGTGGAGATATTTCACAGAAGTGATCAAGAAATGGAAATGTCTTTTATTCCCCTGTGAATTGGGCTCCTGGAGGCCAGGGTGAGCCTCGCCTCTCCCCAAGTGTCAGGATGGAGCTGGTCCAGGAACATTGTGGATGTGCAGATGGGCATCATCAATCACCTCTCCATCCTACTGCTTTCTTCACCTGCCTGTTTCTTTGTCTTCTCTTTGAGTGTATCTTATTGGCTCTCAGGGAGATTCTGGAACCCTTGTTCAACTCTTTATGATGCAGGTTTTCTCTTTCCTGGAAGGTCCTCCTGATTTCAGAGAGTTCTGTGGGACAGGTCTAAAGTGAGAAGTGAGAAACTGAGTGATGACCAGGTGTTTTTAGCCCTGGTTAGAGGGTGTACTGGGGCAGGAGAAGGGAGTTGGAGATGTCAGCTCAGTGAGCCTTACATGTTGGAATAGCTCTCTCAGGCTTTTATTTATTTTATTTTTAAAAATATTTATTTAAATTGAATTCAGTGAAGGGAGAGGGAGATAGAAACATCAATGATGAGAATCATTGAATGTCTGCCTCCTGCACAACCCCCACCAGGGACTGAGCCCACAACCCAGGCATGTGCCCTAGATTGGAATCAAACCTGGGACCCTTCAGTCCACAGGCCAACACTCTATCCACTAAGCCAAACCAGCCAAGGCTCTCTCAAGCTTTTAAACTTCACCACCACCATTATCATCTCATTAGCAACTAACAACAAATTCTTTATAATTTAAAAAACCTTTGCCTCCCATCTAGGGAAAAGAAAATTTCCATCAACATTGTAAACCATTCACGGTTAGAAATTCACTATTAGAATATTTTTGCTTGGGTTAAGGCAAGTACCCATAAGAGGTTACTTTATTAGTTATTAACTATGTCCTTATTATAAATTAGTTTATCAACTCATTTCATCTGAGAAGATGGGGGAGAAACAAGCATTAAGGAACTTGGTTGCTTATACAGGAAGAAGTGTTTCTGTCAGAGTTGAGTTGTAGATAACAGAATTCAGTCTACCTATTTTTAGGGGAAATGGATTTCATACAAGGAATAAGGAGCTTACAGAAATCCTTAGAAGGCCTGGAGGATGAGCCTTTCAGCAGAACTTCCAGGAATTACACCTTAAAATGACACTTCAGAAATGGCCAACTGAGGCAGCCATGATCAAGTTGACTAAGGAGGAGGTCACCTCTACAACTGCTGGCTCTTGTACCACACCACATCTATCCCAACCATCACCAACAAAACAGATATCCTCCACTTGCCTCTGGAAACCACAGTGCTAGTGTCTGGACCCTGGGGCCTCTGATAGAGTCCCCACATGTCTTCACAGTGTGTTGGTTAGCAGAAGTAGTGGAGTGCAGCATCCACCTTGATGTCTAGCTCCATCATCTGAATCTCCCGGGGAGTATCCACTTGGCGGATACTTGGTCTCATGTGGAACCTAAGCTCTAGAGAACTCTGGGGAATGAGACATTTAGCTTGTCAGCCTCGGCAAGGCCATACATTTACTATGGGGAGCTTGAGATGGACTAGACTCAACTAGCCTGCAGGTTCTCAACAGGGGTGCAGTAGAGCATTTTTGAGAGAGAAATGGAGAAGGGGCTGAAAAGAATCTTGAATAACCTTGCAACATTGCCTGATCCTATTAAGATGAGGTATTTTAGAAATGACACATCAGAAAGGTACTACTGAATTTTTGGGTGGTGATTTTGAGGTCTGGATGTACACTTTCATGAGTTAATAAGACTCCTTCTCCTATGCTCCTGACATTTATGGGGGTGGGTTTTTATTGGTTTGTAAACTGGCCCCTACATATGGAGGGCAAAGAGAGACTGAAGAAAGAGGCAGACCACTGTAGATTGGTAGGTGGCGGTTTTAACACACAAAGGGAACTTAACCTAGGACACTTGTCTTGGGTGGCCACAAGTTGAGCAGATCTCCGTATACACCCGCCAGAATCTTAACAGTTTATATAGAAGCCATAACTGGGTCAGTCACATATACTGTCCAGATGGACTTCACAACACATTGCTTGCTCTCTCTGGGCTGTGTCCTTGAAAATAGTTTCCACTGTGGGAATGATGGGCAGAATGTGTATTCCCAGGTCAGGGGAGGAGATAAGGAGATACCGATGGCCTGTGTCCGGTTCAAAGGTCAAATAGTAGTCATGTGCTCTAGATGACTTCCTCCAACATGTCTTAGTTCATTCGATCCCAGAGGCAGACAGGTATTCAGATTCACCTGCTGCGGAATGACCTTGTCTTCAGGCCAAAGTCTATTTGGCTTAGAAAATGCGCTCATGACAGTAGCTGAAAAGAAGGCTTAGATGCTACCCAGGACTATGGGCATATTGACCTATCAACCGTGGGCAAACTACCGCCCGTGGGCCGGATCCCGCCCGTTTGAAATGAATAAAACTATTGAAAAAAAAGACCGTACCCTTTTATGTAATGATGTTTACTTTGAATTTATATTAGTTCACACAAACACTCCATCCATGCTTTTGTTCCGGCCCTCCGGTCCAGTTTAAGAACCCATTGTGGCCCTCGAGTCAAAAAGTTTGCCCACCCCTGTACTAGGTAAATTGCTTTTTCCCTGATGAGGAGACCCCCAATTGAGGACTCACTTGGGATGGATCACTCTGGGTTTTGGAAGTAAGCGTCAGTGGTGCTATCCTGCTATCTTCTTTTTAGCATTCAATCCAGCAAACACCTTAAGCTTTAATAAACATCTTCTCCTTTAATAGTGTTGACTTCAAGCTAATAAGGCAACTAGTGAATCAAGTGAAGGTAAATTTCTCATTAACAATTTATTTAACTTTGTTGAAGAGAGCAATTCCAACTTCTGTTAATTGAGTTTGTAACAAAAAGATGGATCTATTTTACTACCACCCTCAGGACCTTAATCAAACTCCGGGAAAGGTAAAGTAACTCTCTTTAGCAGACTAAAAGGTAAAATCCAGGATGGAATGGAAGGTACTAAAACACTGTTAAAGTCCAAAAACTTCAACAGGATTATAAAACAGAGGCACAGACTGGCATTTCACAGTGTTTTGAATTTTATTTGCCAGAGGAAGAGCCCTTTAGACTTGAAGCTAAAGCTGTGTGTAAGACTTTGAAGATGCTGGGTTTAGGATGCGGGGGATGTGTTCTATTTCTCCCCCTTTATTTAAGGTGCTTCTGTGGAATGTGGAAAAGCATGCTGGGTAGACCTGTAAGAGGACTTACCCTTTTCAGCTGATCCAAAGCTTTTCCCTCTGGCTCCAGGAGGCAGCTGTAATTTAGGAGTTTCACAATGAAGGGCTGAGTGAGATTGTCTAAAGTGACAGCCCTGTGGGCAGTGGGACATGTGGCGTGTCTGTGATCGGCAAGTGATTGAATTTGAAGGGATTTAATAATTCTTCTTAAAATTCTCGGCTTTTCCCTCAGACTTTCCTCTGGAAGCCTGATTAAATGCGTATTATTTCTTCTTAAGTGATTTTACAGGTCGTTTATTTTGGATTTATGAGCATCAACACATTTTAAAAGGTATTAGTGAGCTGTACTGCTGGATACTTGTTCTCTAAATCATTAACTTTACTCTCTATCAGCATCAGATAATAAGGAATATTTCAAATATTACTGTTTTTTCTTCCTATGTATTTATTCAGGCAACAAATCAATTTTAAACACTTTCTGTGTGCTAGGTTTTAGAAACACTACAATCAACAAGGCGGGCATAGTCTTGCTATCCCTACATTGTAGAAAATTTTTAAAAATGTTTAGTAAAGTCTATATTATTATGAAATTATGGGAATTGGATTTGAATTTGATTTAGTCTTAATTTCCCATTCAACACTTCACCTATGGGTTAAGGTCTAAATGAGGAGGCACAAACAGGATATATTTTTGTTGTTGTTGTTAATCCTCACCCAAGGATATTTTTCCATTGATTTTTAGGTAGAGTGGAAGAGAGGGGAAAAGGTAGAGAGAAACATTGATGTGAGAGAAACACATCTGTTGGTTGCCTCCTGTATGCACCCTGATCAAAACCCAGGCCGAGAGGAGCCTGCAACCAAGGTATGTGCCCTTGACCAGAATCGAACCCAGGACCCTTTGGTCCTCAGGCCGATGCTCTATCCACCGAGCCAAACCAGCTAGTGCAGGACATATGTTTACCTGGTGTGTGGTAACATTTAAAGTAGGAAGGTGAGGTGAGAGAGGAAAAACTACCCCTTTTTCTCTTGCCACCTTCTCCTATAGAATTAGGAAATGTCTAATTGTTTTAAGCCTATAGTTCTCAAAGAGAAAAAGTCCCAGGGCTTGCAGAAACCCTTAAACATCTTGTTTTGGGAGGCACATACATCTTAGCTCCTACACCCATATGTAACTTTTCTTTTTATCAATGTCCTATTCATAGGGCTGTGGTGAAAGGTGCTAAGACCAAGGTGGAGTGGATAAAGGGAGTATAATTAAGTGAATCATTTGAATCATGATGGAAAAGAGAATCAAACGATTCAAACCAGAAAGTAAAACTATGAAGTAGGGGAGGGGAGGCAAACAATAGCAAAAAGCTTAATCACAAGGTCGGGAACAAGATGAGTGGAGGCCATGAGAAATGTTGGGCTGGGGGTATTGCTTCTCTGTACTTATTTGGAAGGCATGATTTTAAATGTCATGGGTAGGGCCTTATCTGCTTAAAAGCTCTTGGGGATGCATACAGAAACCCTTGGGAAGTGGTCAGCTGTGTGGTAGCTGGAAGTCCCCCTTAGAACATCTTGTTCACCCCATCCTTGGCTTTGGGGAAAACGTGGATGAAGGAGGATGTGGGAAAGAGTCAACTATGCCACCATTTTCTCAGGAGAAAACAATAGTTAACCCCACTGAGAGAGGAATCTAGCAGGGTCCATGAAGCTGGAGACCTTATAAAGTACTTTTCTACCCACCCATTTGTCCCTCCACCCTACTCAGTGGCCCCAGATGCAGATGGTAACTCGAGGGAAATGGTTCTTCTTACTTGACAGATGATGAAACTGAAACCAGTGAGAGCAAGTGAGTTTAAGATCACATAACTGTGTAGGGTCAGACTTAGGACTTGAGCCCAGATTTCATTTTAGCTGCAATTCCCTTGCCAGTATAATTTACATTGTGTTTAAGTGATATGTAAAAATAAGCAAATGATGAAACAGAACATTACAAATATGTTGACCCATTGAGATATAAGTGTGAGATTGTAGGCAAGTCTCTGTGATTCTTTGGAGCCTTCGACAATTTACCTGGCCATCTCCATTTTGATCATTTTGGCCTTGGTTGGTCCTGGTAGAAATTTGTCTCTGGGCATTTGCCACACGTTCTCTCCCCACCCCCCGCCCCAATACACAGATTGGCATTCTATCTGTGGCCACAGTCTTCAGGATGATTCAATTATGGAGTACTAGGAAGCATTTTATTCAGTAAGATCCTCTTCATACTTATTTGGTTATGAAATTATCTTCCAGGATATCAATCAGAAGGTTTTACCTTTCTATTTGCTGCTTTCTTTGGGGAATCTGAGAGGAACAAGTCTCATTCACCCTTCACATTTTCAATGAAAACTTCTGACATTTCAAGCTTTTCGACAGAAAAAAAGGACAGGAAACATTGTGTGGAAGGCAGCTTTGAGAAGACAGAACCCATGTGTGACTGCTTGAGTAAGAAGGGTTAAAAAAGGCAACAACAACAACAAAACCTGCTCTTTTGCTTGCTTCAAAAAAACAGCAACTCAAACCATCTCCAAATGTAGCTTCATCCATTTTCAGACTCTATACATTATGCATCAAGATTTAGTACAAAAGGAATTTGAGAAGAGCGTTTGCATGAAACCACTTCACTGGATTAAATTTGCAGCTCAGCATATTAGACTCAAAAAAGTATAGAAGACATTTTGAGACCCCTGCCTCCTTCCTTTATGTGCCAAGATTTTACTTCAGATAAATAACTTATTAAGAATAGGTAGCTCCAGCAATCGTCTTTTAAAAAGAAAACAGGAAAGAATTTGGTCTTCCTTCCACTTAGCTTAGCAATGACTGTGAAAGTTTGAAGAACAGGACGCAGAGCTGAGAAAGTGGATCTAAGCAGTTCGGCCGATGGTGAGGCTTTCGGGCAAAACCATCAAATCCAAGGTGGAAATGCTAATGTAAAATGTAAAAAATACATTCCCAATAAAAGGAGCTCACATGGATAGCTCCATAGCAACTGCAAACTCTACCCAGCTTCAGTTCAAAGTTGAGTTGCCACTATGGTTAAATGTCTGGATGGAAAGCTCAGAATCAATCATCCAGATGTCTTCGCCTAGTAGATGCCCAACGTCACTGAGACCACATCTGGATGCTTGGAGGGCCAGTGGCATTTTTATTTCCTGTTGGTTAAGTAATGGATTATTGGGGTTTTGGAATAACAGTATCTTTTTCCTCTCACCCCAGACACTTTGCATCACGGGAGCAACACACTTTATGGCAGTCAGGCAAGGGTCGGGAGCACCCCAAAGGCAACCCATTTGGGGGCTGTCAAAGACAGGAAGCTCTAAATTGACAGGTGAAGTCTGACCCTGGGCATCATTACTGTAATAAACCATAGGCTTTCCAAACAATCTGAAAAAGCATCTGAAAGTTTCTGTGTAACTTTGATGTTTTTAAGTGTTGAAAAGTTCCCAGTGGCATAGGCTGGTTGCCTAGACTACAGTATTGTGTTGACAGCTCTGGTCCTTTTCCTGGCAACTGAAAATTTGGACAGTGACCAATGAGAGGGCAGCATTCTCTCCTGAACTTTCCATTAGGCTGGTGGTTCATTTTGAGACCCACATTTTATGAATGCTGTGAAGTCAATGCAATGTAGCTGTTGAGGTGTCTACATTCAAATTGGATTCCATTAACTTTACGGTGTGATTAACTGTCTGCATCATAAGGACTCCGGGTTGAATTTATGTACCTTCTGAAAGCACTTTCAAGACTAGCAGCTTTGATGAATGCAATTTGATGCATGGGATTGAAAGAACAACCCTAAAAAGATATTAAGGATATCTCAAATATAACAAGGATTGGAGAGTCGACATTTGGGAGTTGAGGTGGGTGGTCACTCTCAAATGTACAGAGTAGAGCTGTTCTTCAGCATGCATATTTTTTTTCCTTCAGAATACTCAATTTTTAGCATTATAAGGGACTTGGTGGTCTGCCATTACATGGTTTTCAAACTAAGTACCAAGGCATTAATTGTGGTGCTTGTTAATAATGCCAATTTCTAGGTTCTGCCTTCTGATTCTGAAGGGCTGGAGGAATGATGGACCTTTCTGGGAGAAACACTGCATTGATCATTTTACATTTGGAGAGGTGGTGTGCCTCATCCCTGGCCCTGTTAGAGCCACTGGTTACAGAGGAAGACTCAGAACTATGTTTCTCTCTGTTTTCCTCAAGGATCTTTTATCATTTACTTAGTTCATGTGCATCTAGATCGGTGGTTCTCAACCTTCTGGCCCTTTAAATACAGTTCCTCACGTTGTGACCCAACCATAAAATTATTTTCGTTGCTACTTCATAACTGTCATGTTGCTACTGTTATGAATCATAATGTAAATATCTTGATATATAGGATGGTCTTAGGCGACCCCTGTGAAAGGGTCGTTCTACCACCAAAGGGGTCGCGACCCACAGGTTGAGAACCGCTGATCTAGATCGATATTTTTTACATGGAAATTGTCAGATGGGAAAGCTACATGTGCCATGTTAGAAAAGTAGAGAAGAACATGGGGTGGCAAAGAGGGTGACTGAGTAGCATTTTGCAATTTACCAAAAATGAATTCTAATATCTCATTTAAAAATGTAAAGTACTCCTCATCACATAGGGGTTAAGTGAGACCTGCACAATGCTAGTCATATTTTAGCCATTTGGGGGCAATTCATGCCGTAAAGATGATCAAAACACTTTAATTTCTGTGTTTTTCTTTACGAACTTCTTTGGCTTTAAATATACCATACACATAGAATTTGGATTTTCCAAAATTGATTAAATAATTTTCCATTATTGCTGAAAATTTACATTTATTCTTTAATTTGTGAATTATTTGTTTAGATCCAATGTGATTTTTCTACTGAGTTGTAGCATTATTTATTGATCGTAAAGAGCAATTTTTTATATTAGTTATCCATATCTGTCACACATCTTGCTAAAAGTATTTTTATCAGATTTTTGTTTACTTTTATTTTTATATACAGTGAATTTTCTATTATAAGGAGCAGCTCAAATATTTTCTTGTAGTTAAAATTATTCTTTCTGCCTGTTCTCTGGGTTGCTGTTTTATTACTTTTGTTGAAGTCCTCCCCATCACAACACTAGGAAAAAAAAATATCTCCTACTAGCTATTTTATAGTGTTAACATTTAAATTTAATGCTTTCAAAACTGTTGACATATTTTGCAAAATGTAATGTATAAAACCTAAATATATAACATATAAACAGTTTTCTTCAAAAAAATTTATTGTCCCAGCATCATTTCTTATAGATTTCTTTACTTTCCCTTGGTTTGATTACTACCATGTATTGTATACTCTGGTACTGTGCTAAATATTTTTAATGAATTTTTAATGTTAATGAATTTGGTCCTTACAACAACATTCTAGTATAGTTATGTTTATCCTCATTTTACAGGTGAGTGAACTGAGGCTTAGATAGTTTAAATTGCTTACCTATATGGGGTAGATCTCAGGATTGAGTGACTCCAAAGTTCACGGACTCAGTCACCCAAGTAGATTTCACTATAAAACAAATTCTTAATATTAAGGTCTTTTTTGGGTTATCTATTGTTTCACTAATTTGGCTGCTATTTTTGTAACTAATACTATACTTGTAACTATTTTAGCTTTTTGAGGTTCTGATGGCAGAAAACCTTTGCCCTTAATTACCCTTTTAGTATTTATGTTGACCTCAAAATTAGCAAATACAAATCCTGTGATTTTCAATGGAATTACACTTACAATAGAGACATCTTCACTCTATTTAATTTTTGCCTTAATGCCCTTTAGCAAAATGCCTTTTAGAAAATTTTATATTTTTCTTCAGACAGGTCCTTTACATTTCCTATTTTCATCTTAAATATTTTGTACTAGAGGCCCCGTGCACAACATTTGTGCACCGGGGGGAGGTGGATCCCTCAGCACGGCCTGAGTCCTCTTGCAGTCTGGGACCCACGGAGGCAGGAGAGGCTCCCCCCCAGCCATGGCTTCTGGCTGAGTGGCACTCCCCCTGTGGGAGCACACTGACCACCAGGGGGCAGCTCCTATATTGAGTGTCTGCCCCTTGGTGGTCAGTGCATGTCATAGCGACCTGTTGTTCTGACATTGGGTCGATTTGCATATTAGGGTTTTATTATATAGGATGTTTGCTTTTATCCATTATATTTTTAAGCATTATTAATTTACATAAAAATATTTTTATATTTATTTTTTATACAGCTTCTTCTTGATTTTTAAGAATAGTTTTCTTTTGGGTTTTCAGTGTACTTAACTTTATAATCTACAAATAATAATGATTTTAGCTCTTTGTTAATTATACTTTGAATTTCTACATATTATCTTATGGCAATGCTAAGAAAAGTTAAATACCAGTGGTGAAAACAGCCAACCAGCCAGTGTGTCTGCTTGTCTTCTGTTCTTCTGCAAAAATATTTATGAAGTGTCTACTCTGTATAGGGACTGTGCTATACACATGGACAAGACAGGCACAGCCACTGCCCTCCTAGAGCTAAAGTCCGGACTGGGAGATGGGCATTATGTATTTATGCAGTTATTTTATCAATTAGAACCCATTCTTGACTTTAATGGGAATGCATCTGGTGTTTTAACTTAGCCAATTTGAGATATTCTTCTACATGTTGTATTCCTTTAAGGCTAGTTTCTAGGTGTTTTTTTTTTTTTTTTTTTTTTCAAATCAGAAATGCCCTTTGAATTTCAGGGAAAGGCTTCTCAACTTTGCCTCCTGTTACCTATTGTCAGCCCATTCATTTTATACACACTAAACCTGAGGTGCAGTGGGGAATAAGACATACCCCACATTATACACCTGTGGAGACAGGAGCCTCGGTGGAATCTAGCTCTAGAAGTGGTCTTGGAACGATAAAGGCAACGTGTCTCTGTATCCGATGCTATGGGCATGTCTGTGTATCCAGTTTAGGTGCGAAGCTTCTCAGAACAGGAGCTGTTTCTCGGAGGCTCTTGGTGCTTCCAGCGTCCAAACCGTACCTGCCGCATTCCAATGGCTGCTGCTGTGAAGGCACCCTACCTGCCCCATTTCCAATGGGCTGGTCCAGAAGCTGGTGAAGGGGCAATGCCACTGAAAGTGAGGGGGTAGCATAAACTTATTATAAGCAATGTTCATTTCTTATTAAGAATGTCTGAAAATTCAGGGAAAAATTAAATCAGCTGTAACCTCATCATTAAGAGAGAACCCCCAATTTCTCTGAATGCCTTTTCTTTCCTATCAATTTCCCTCCACAAAACACACATTTTAATTGATAGATTTTTCCCTCCTCTTTTTTTCCATTTAATATTATATCGTGAACAATTTCCCAACACTGTAATTGCCTCATCGTTTTGTTTTGTTTCCTCAGTTTAACCCTGACCCACCATGTTTTGCTTTGTAGTGTTCTGCTGACTCATCTGACTGTTAATTTTGAAACAGCTGTAACAAATAAAGGCGCCCATGTGGACACCTTGAATAAAGACACTTAACTGAATCTGAAATGGTCACACTTGGTTGAATGAATGATGACCATGTCATCAAAATTTCAGCAGAAAGGAAACTGTAATAATAATTCAGTATGAGTGTAGCACCTTAAGAGCAGAATAAGCTTTGGTTTCAAAAATTTCTAGCTATTTTTCATAGACATGTTGGAATGCAGTAGCTTCTTCTATGGCAAACCCAGCTGTATTAATACAAAGCGAAACAAAACAAAAACCCCCACTCCCACACAAAGAGATAATAATCAGTACCAGTAGCAGAATCTTTGAAAAAGGAGATCTAGTTAAATCTGAAGAATGCTGAGAAGGCTAGGCCATTCCACAGTATGAAATGTGATGCAGGCAAAATCACTTGTTGGACTAGAAATGGCAGTTGCCTACCCAATAGCCATTCTACCCTTTCCCCCTCTATCTGACAGAATCCCAATTTTGTTCAGCTATTGACTGACGATGTATTTCAGAGCCATTCCCCAGTTCCAGGAGGTGAGTCCCAGCTCACCTAAGTCAATCCTGATAATTCTACTTCCCTTCCCAGTGTCTGGTTGAGGATTGGCCAGGTGATACAGGAGGGATTCCCTGGCAGGCTCTGGGAAAAGCTTTCCTTGTTCTTACAGAGAAATGTAAGAAAAGAAAAAACTCCTTTCTTGGAACTTTTGGTTCTTTTGGGAGTACGAGGGGACAACTCTGAGGACCAAAGCTGAGCTGCTGAAGAGGACACCACAGACAGGAGTATCCGGGTTCTCCATGATGTCGCTGGGGACTTCTTCTTCCCAGTTTTCTTTTTTCTTAGATAATAGAGTACATTTTTGGTATTGTTTGAGCCATTTGGTGTTTAGAATTTTACTTGTTTATACCCCAAAGAATTCTGATTCAGATGGTCACGAATAACAAGCGAATTAGTGACTGAGCATGGTTTAGGGAGGGACAAACTAAGTTCTGTTTCCATTTCCAACTCTGACTGTGCCTTTTAGTTTAACCTTTGGAACTATCTTCTATCCAAACTAGAATCATACCATATTAATACTACTACTAAAACTACTACTAATATATTAGTCTTTAAAATGGGATATAGTTAATATCAATAGTAGCTAACACATCAATATTTACTCTAGTAAAGGCCTTAGCCAGGTGCCTGGATTGGAATTTAGTAAATAATTTTTAGTGAATTAAGGAGTATTTCAACTGAGGAAATAGCCTTGGCCTAAGGGAAAAACTATTAGCAAATTAATAATTTAGAACCTTGTTTATACTTTTCTTATTCTATTAGAGAAATCCCAAGCCAACCATAGACATTTAAAAAATTACTAGCCTCACTTAAAGTATTTAAGGTGTGCCCTCTCATGGGAAATTCCTGAGTGTACAATTCATCACACTTATATGGCTCAGTCAATTATTTCATAGAATGTCAGTTTAGGAGGGACTGTAGGCTTATATAAACTGAGAAGTAATTACTTATGCAATAAAACTATAAGTAGGTCCCCAGTAAATGAATTTGCTAGTTGTTTTCCAAGTTTATAGACATTGACCCATATGAGACATATTACAAATGCATAAACACAGACAGACATATTCATTGCATTAATTAGGGCAAGTTAAATAGCTGTAACAGATAGACCCAAGAATGAAATCACTCTGAAAAAATGGAAGCTTACTTCTCCCTCATAAGACAGTCTGGAAGAGTCATCCAGGTTGTTAATTGCCTCCTACCATGTGGTTCTACAGTAACCCAGGCAAACAGTTGTTCTGTTATCTTCAAATTGCCACTCTCCTCAATGCCATCCAGCCAGCAGAAAGGAGGAAGACAGAACATGAAAGAGGTGCTGTATGGTCTTGAGCAACACCCTTCAAGTAGCACTTTTCATTTCTGCTCACGTTTCACTGCCTGAAACTTGGTCATTTGGTCACACCTAATTGCAAAGGTCTCTGGGAAATGGAATCCAGGCATGTGCTTAGGAATAATGGAGGCCTGGATTTTGAGGGACAGCTTCTGACACATATGTGGTGTCACAGAAAGAGTACCAGGCTGGAAAAATCTCCTGACTGGGGTCACCCCATCCTCTCTAGTCTCTTCTCTGTTCTCCCCACGACAAGTAGAGTTCTCTCTGCATAGTGCAAATGTGTCTGCCCTTCACCAATCACCGCCATGCCTCTGCTTAAAGCCGTTCAATAACATTTCATTGCATTTAGGACAAAGACAAAACTCTTTATCCTGATATACAAGACTGCATAACCTAACATCCACTGCCTATTCATTTCCAATTTTGGAAAGTGCTTCTCACTTTTGAGGCTCCAGCCCCCTAGGCCTCCTTTTCACATTCTCTACTTTCCATCTTCTCTTTCCACAGGGATTCGGCACTTGCTGACCCTGTGCCTAAAAACTTTATTCTCCCCTCTTTGCCTAGTTGGTGCCTATTCATTCTTTAAGTAGGACTCTCCCACTGACACCTTCTTTGATTTGTTCAGATTCTTCTAAATAAGCTCTCATCACAGAACATTCCTCCCCCCCCCCCCGCAACAATTACACTTATTCTTTTATAATTGTGTGATTAAAATCTACCTCTCCCACTAGACTCGGTGATTATGAACTTTTAGCATAGATGTTCAGTCAACATTTGTTGAATATAAGCATGTTTGAATAAACGAATAAAGGAAGGAGGGAGGGAGGAGAAAAGGTAGGAGGAAGGAAAGGAGGGAGGGAGGGTGGGGAAGGGAGGGAGGAATATTTGGATTCTATTTCCTGCCATAAATTAGCCCTGTGATCACCAAGACTTCATTGTTATGGGCCTCAGTTTCTTCATTGTGAAAGGATTCAACTAAATGATATTTCAGGCTTTCAGCACCATGGTTCCATGGTCCTGTTATTTTAAAATTGAATCCTCTGGGTCATTACGTTTATCCAATCACTCAATTACGTTTCCTAAGCAGATGTAACAAATTGTGGATCAGGCAACATAGAGTGAGAACATTTTTTATTATTTAATTTCAAATTTTTTACTATTACAGATTTAGCACAAATTTTTATTTTATCCTAATCCATAGGTCCAATAACAATCAAAAAGGAGATTGGATGGGGTTCGTGGAAAAATAATGGCATCAATTATTATACAGAAAAAGATAAGGAAATAAAATCCATAATTGATCCTGTAGGAGGCTGGAAGATGAGTACTTTGTTCCTTTTATTCTGGTTGAATTGGGGCCTCTGTATTATGAATACGATGTATTGACAGTGCATAATATAAAATTTCACTAGTTTAAGAACAGAGGCTATTTTTTTCTTCATTTGCTTTTGAATTTATATTCAGTTTAAAAGCTTGGGACCATTCTATAAGTGATTGGTCTTTTTTATTCAGCTGATAGATTATCCTATCATGTTATACGAGTATTTTACAGAGTTTGTTATTTAAAAGGAACCAATCTGCTCTTTGCTTTTA
Organism: Myotis nattereri; assembly: GCF_964212035.1. Lineage (NCBI taxonomy): Eukaryota > Metazoa > Chordata > Mammalia > Chiroptera > Vespertilionidae > Myotis > Myotis nattereri. The sequence goes on from NC_138088.1 coordinate 26,052,841, forward strand.
TGAGCTACACAGTTATAGAAAGTTTCAAGTTCTACCAAGGAACTGAGGAAATAAGGAGTGGCCCAGGACTGATAAAGTTAGTAATTTCCTCTTTAAAATGGGATTATCACTTTCTCCTTCTTTATAAGCATGTATTTTCCCCTCTAGTGTTCAAAATGGCTATACTGATTTTTCGCGTGTCCTTTATAAGGGGGTGTCATCCCATCAATAGTGAAATCTGACAGTGGACATCTTTCCTTCTAATAAATTTTGGTTTGGTTTTCATCAAGGTTCTTTGAAATTCATAACTATTTTTTTGACAGTACTTCTATTTTTTAACTGAATTAATAAATCTTTATTGCTCAGATTATTAGTTGTTCCTCTTCCCCCCCCCCCCCCATAGCTCCCCTACACCCGGTTCCCACCCCACCCCCTGCCCTTGCCATCCCCTGTCCTCATCCATAGGTGTACGATTTTTTTCCAGTCTCTTTCTGCACCCCCTACACCCCTTTCCCCCCTGAGAATTGTCAGTCCACTCCCTTTCTACGCCCCTGATTCTATTCTATTCACCAGTTTATTCTGTTCAGCAGAGTATTTATTCACTTGATTTTTAGATTCACTTGTTGATAGATATGTATTTGTTGTTACTTTGTTGTTCATAATTTTTATCTTTACCTTTTTCTTCTTCTTCCTCTTCTTAAAGAATACCCTTCAGCATTTCATATAATACTGTTTTGGCAGTGATGAACTCCTTTAGCTTTTCCTTATCTGTGAAGCTCTTTATCTGACCTTCAATTCTAAATGATAGCTTTTCTGGGTAGAGTAATCTTGGTTGTAGGTTCTTGCTATTCATCACTTTGAATATTTCTTGCCACTCCCTTCTGGTCTGCATAGTTTCTGTTGAGAAATCATCTGACAGTCATGTGGGTGCTCCCTTATAGGTAACTAACTGTTTTTCTCTTGCTGCTTTTAAGATTCTTTGTCTTTTGCCCTTGGCATTTTAATTATGATGTGTCTTGGTGTGGTCCTCTTTGGATTCCTTTTGTTTGGGGTTCTCTGCACTTCCTGGACTTATAAGTCTATTTCTTTCACCAGGTAGGGGAAGTTTTCTGTCATTATTTCTTCAAATAGGTTTTCAATATCTTGCTCTCTCTCTTCTTCTGGCACCCCTATAATTTTGATGTTGGTACGCTAGAAATTGTCCCAGAGGCTCCTTGCACTATCTTCATATTTTTGTATTATTTTCTCCTTTTGCTTTCCTGGTTGGGTGTTTTTTGCTTCTTCGTATTTCAAATCTTTGACTTGATTCTTGGGATCCTCTAGTCTGCTGTTGGGAGTCTGTATAATATTCTTTATTTCAGTCAGTGTATGCTTAATTTCTAATTGGTCCTTTTTCATATCCTTGAGGGTCTCACTATATTTCTCAGAGGTTTCTAGAAGATTCTTGAGTAGCCTTATAACAGTGGTTTTGAACTCTATATCCAGTAGTTTGCTTTCCTCCATTTCTTTCATTTGTGACCTGTTTCTTTGTCTCTGCATTTTGGCTGCTTCCCTGTGTTGATAGAGTGGCTTTCTGTGCTAGATGTCCTATAGGGCCCAGTGGCTCAGCCTCCCTAATTACCTGAGGTGGACACTCTTGGTGCACCCTTTTGTGGGCTGTGTGCACAGTCTTATTGTAGTTAAACCTTGATTGCTGTTGGTATCACTGGGAGGAATTGACCTCCAGGCCAATTGGCTGTGAGGACCAGTTGTGTCTACAATGGGAAAACTTCTGTGCTGGAGACACCCTTATGGGGCAGGACTTGCTTCAGTGGGGCTTGGGCGCTCACTGAGTCTGCCCCTGAGTGTATCTCTTATGGATCTGAGGAGTTGTAATCTGGATGGTCACACTCTAACCACTGGGTACACTGGCTCTTGGATCTCCAAGGAGGTGCAAAGTCTGAGGCCACCTAGCAGGAGCTACAGAGAGATCTGCAGATTCCTCCTCTTTGTTTGGGGTTTGAAGGTGCCCAGATGAGGTGCAGCTGTGAAGCAATGCAGGATGCTGACGAGTCTTAGGCCTTCTTTTGGAAGCTCTGGGGTTCTCTGACACAGCTACAGTTTGACAGGTTTTTAGGTGGAGAAAGGCCAGGCCATTCATATGCAAAAGCCTCTGTGCACAGCTTGGGTGGGGTTGTAAATTGGGTGGGGTGGGGCCTCAGGGAATCACCAGGGCAGAGCAAACCTCAATGGCTGCCAGTGTGCTCTGCCTCAGAGAGGTCCTGGGGTCTGTGTCCCGTGGCCCCATGCAGGAACAATGAATGCTGCAAGCACCTCTGCAAGAAAGCTGCCCTCACGTTCCGGCCCAATGCCAGACAGTCCAGTTTCTCTCCATGTGAGTCTGGGTCCCCAAATTCTTGCCCGAAACTGGAGTTCAGAGCAGTTGGGAGCTTGTATCTCCCTCCCAATTGAAAAAGACAACAGTGTACACAGCTGCCAGCCCCTTCCTCACATGCCTCCGTACTTCTGCAGCTCTGCACCTCCAACCGGACTCAATGCACTTTTCTCTTTCCTTCTAGTTGTAGAATTTCCACTCAGCCAGCCTTCCCGTGTTTCTAGATGATATTCGTTTTGTCTTTTAGTTGTAGTTTTAATGTGGTTGTGTGCGGCAGCAAGTTCAGGTGTTTACCTATGCTGCCATCTTGGTTGTCCCCATAACTATTTTTTACAACAGTTTTAGATTCACAGAAAGATTGATAGTACAGAATTCCCATATACTGTCCCCTTCCCTCACTACAGTTTCCCCTATTATTACTAATTACTATTTTTACTAATCTTATATTAATATATTTGGTATAATTAATAGATTTCCTTTTTCTGTTCCAGAATCACATCCAGAATTCCCTATTACATTAGTTGTCATGTCTCCTTAAGCTTCTTTTGGCTGCAACATTTTCTCATACTTTACTTGTTTTTGATGACCTTGACAGTTTTGAAGAGTACTGATCTGCTGTATCATAGGATGCTCCTCTATTGGAATTTGCCAGATGTTTTTCTTATGAGTAGACTGGGATTATGGTTTTTGGTAGGAAGAGCACAGAGGTAAAGTACTATTTTCTTTATCTGATATCAAAAGTACTTGCCATCAATGTGATTTATGACTATGGCGGTTGACCTTGATCATCTGGCAGAAGTAGCATTGGTCAAATTTCTTAACTGTACAAGTACTACCCCCCTCCCCTTATTGTATTCTTTTATTCTGGTTGAATTCTGCCATGCACAGCCCAAACATGATGAGTGGGAATTATGCTCCTCCTTTCCTGGAGTGCAGTAGCTACTTAATTTCTTTGGAATTCTTCTGCAAAGGAGATTTGGAACAAGATTCTTTTTAAGTGGGTGGGCTTATTTGGGTTGGGAGTTATACTGATGACCATTTTATTTCTAAAATTCTACCTTTTCATTTTTGAAAAAAAAAAACAATAAGGCAATCTGACCGTGTCAATATGATGGAATGGCAAAGCACTAGATTCGTAGTGGGAGGATCTGAGGTTAAAAACCAGTCTGGTTATTTCCCAGGGTCAGGCCTTGGGGATGCCCTTTTCCCCTGAAAGCTGCTTTGAGTGATCAAAAGTTTTACTTAGCAATGCCACTTTACTCGATATTTTCACTACCTGGAACCAAGTTTCCATGGTGTGGCCCATGGCTGGTTCCTTCTATTCTGGTCAACTCAAAAGTCATCCCTTACAAGAAGGGTTCTTGGAGCACCCCAGGTAAAGTAGCTCTCCCAGAACCCTTTATCCCATTGGATTTGCATTAATCATTGGCATTACTCATTGTTATCGAAGATTACCTATTTATTTACTTGCTTATCCGGTGACCTCCCGGTTCATAGGTTGATGCTCAATCACTGAGCCATGCCAGCTGGGCTATCATCTGATTCTAGATTATAAACTTTAGCAATTCCATGAACTTCATGAAGGCAAGGACCTTATGTGTCTTAGTTCATCCAGTGCCTAGAAAGTACCCAGAATAAACTACACACTAGATTAAAAAGAAGAAACAAACACCAAAATGATCATTGAACATTGTCTGGCGCCAACAAGAAAAGAAAATAACACAGAATTCTTTGGCAGCGCTGAGAAAAAATGTTCAGCCAATCACCACTGCTGGTATTTCCATGAAAATGGGTGGAATTCTAAAAGCAAAAGAGGTTTTTGGTATTCTCTCTCTGTTTTGGGATTTGATTTCCAACAAGATGGTATTCTTTAGATCTAGATTATTTTTGCTTAAGAAACTTAAATTAATAGGTACTTTGACTGCCACAAAGGGGTTCTGACTTCTCTTAACAAATCAATCAGGAACCTTTCCCCCCCTCGCCACAAACTTTGATGTCCAGAAGAGGGCCATCTTCTTGAGACTCTGAAATTTGAGATGTCAGAAGTACTACTCTGCTATAATTGTCGGGAAAAGGAGCACATTGATTCTCTAGGGGAAATGAAGCATAATGAAATGCAATTTAAGAACATGCAAACTTATTATCTACCAGGATGGTTGAATAGTTCCAATCAAATGGAGGACAGAAATAGGGGCTTTATATTCAGATTTTGAAAAAAAAAAATGACTCCCCAGCTATATTTAGGCACAATAGTGCCTGCAAATACCTGAGATAGTGGCAGACTGTGGCTTATTCATAATATAATATATTGTCTTTGAAATTTATCATGGGGGTGAGAAAAAACACCCCAAATTATTCCTGCAAATGGAAGAAAGATACCTTCCTGCGGATAAGGGAAAGCCAGCTGCTTGTCTAAGTGACAGGTTAGTTTTGTTTTAATTGGCTCTTCAGAGGGCTGCCTTTGTGTCAGAGACTGCTTGGAGTAGGTGGACTTTGTGACTTTAAAAAAAGTCAGAATTTTTCTTTATTTCTCCCACTCTTAGAAATTGCTGAGAAGTAGAGCTATAGCACCATTAATAGTAGGAATCCTTTCATGAGAATATTTTTCCACATTTCTATGGGTAGAAATCCTGGCACCAGAGAGATAGCCTTTTTAAAAATACTAATCTGATGTCACTTGCTACTTAAAACCTTATCAACAAGTTCCCACTGCTTTTAGGTTAAACATAAAAATCTGTGTAGTCTATGGAACCCTGCAAGCTCTGGCTGTGGGCAACTGTTCGGCCTCATTTTGTGGTCCAGGGACCTTGCACATGCGTTTCTCTCACCGGGACCCCATCTTCCTCCACCGTCTTCTGTCGAGTTAACTTCTGTCCCTCAGACCCCAGCTCAAATCTCAAAACTCGTGGGTTGCTTCCCTGACCTCCTAGATTAAATCAAGCTCCTTTGTCCAATACTTGTAATTCCCTGAAGCTTGTCTTTTTCACAGTTAGTATTAACTATCACTCCCATTAGATTAGGTAGAGACCACATCTATTTGCTCACTACTAAATGCAATGGCACATAGTAGGTACTCAATGAATTTATAGTAAAAAAATGAATGCACGAATGAATGAAGGGACCTGGGTGATACACTGCATCCTTGCACAAATTTTACAAATACTTAATATGGTAGCAACATAAACAAGTTTGTTCCCTTATTATAATTAATAACGAAAAGGTCAGTTTTCACTTTGTTTCATTTTGGCTATGACGTAACTAGATAAAGATAAAAGTTAAGTATGTGGGTTTTTTACTCATACATATCTAAGTTCAAAACCTGGTTCTACCATTTACTGGCTGTGTGGTCATGGGAAAATTACTTAAAATTTCTGTGTTCCAGTTTCCTCATCTGTAAAATAGGTCAAACCTGGGTTTGAAGCCCTAATCCATCAATTATTGTGCAACTTGGGTCAAGTTAATAATCTTTTAAAGCTTCAGGCTTCAGAACTTGTAAATAAAACAAAGCTAATAATATCTGTCTATCTTAGGGTTATTAGGAAAATTAATACATATATAATTTAAGTATATATATATAATTTGCTCATAAACATATGAAAGGTGTTCAGTCCATTTTGAGTAAAACAATAAAAGCAAATTAAAAACAATATTGTAACATTACTTTTTATCTATCAGAATATCAAAGATAAAAAATTCAGCAATGTATGCTATTGGAAGCAATGTAGAGAAAGAGTTTTTTTCATACATTGTTGGTGAAATATCTTTGGAAGCCACTTTGATCATATCTATCAAAATTGGAAATGCAAATAAAATTTGACCTAAAAATTTATTCCTCTAGGAATTCACTGTACAGGTATAATCAGGATACAATCATCCAATTGTTTAAATGGGAAAAAAATACTTTTCTAAGAACTTACTGGAAGCTATAATGGCCTTGTAGGGAGAGAAATGAGGTGAAATGAGAGAAGCTAGGGTGAAAGGCATTTTTCATTGTCTACACTTTTTAAAAATAATTGTGTGTAAGTAAATATATTTCTTTATCAATTTGAAATTAATTTAAAAGAGCAGAGACTGTGAATTCAAATTTGTAGCTACTGTTACTATGATTGCTCTTTCTCTTTTTATTATTAGGTATGAAAGTTAGGCTCCCACAGAGAGCCCTGGCTCCCCAACATGGAAGATGTAGGCCTGCAGGGTGGCAACGTGGTTACTGTGGGAGGACACACAGGTGTTAGTGGAGAGGCAGAGAAGGCTAGCAATTCTGGGCAGTGGGTATTAGAAATGAACAGTGGCTTTGTGGTATCCTCAAAGGTAAATGGAAACCAAATCTTAGAACAAACATCCTTTTAATATGTATTTATTGAATCCTCATAACTACCTCAAAATAAGTATTATGCCCATTTAACAGATGAGCAAATAGAGGTTGAGCAGCCTATCCAAAGTCACACACTAGCCATTGGTGAAGCCAGTATCAGACTCTGGAAGTCTTACTCCAGAGGCATGTTTTAGGCATGCTCATGTGCTTTAGGCACAATCCTATATAATAAAAGGCTAATATGCAAATTGTCCCCTCAACTGGAAGTTCGACCAGGGGTAGGGCTGGCCTGGGGGAGGAGCTGTGGCAGGTTTGGTAGGCTGGCCCCATTCCCAATCACTCCCCCAACCACCCACAGCCCCTTCCCCTGGCTGCCTTCGCCCTGATTGGCCCCCAGACCCTGATCAGAGGCAAGGTCAGCCAGTCAACCTCCCGCGTCCCCTCCCCTGGTTGGCCTGGCCTGATTGGCCCCAATTGGGGCAGGCCGGCTGGCCGGACCCCACCCGTGCACCGGGCCTCTAGTTATAGTATATTGCCTCTGTGTAGTGTTTAGGGATCCTACTGCAGTTTTTAAACAGTTTTGGACTCTTATAATTTTTTAAAATTATATTTTTATTGATTTCTGATAGGAAGGGAGAGGTAGAGAAAGATAGAAACATCAATGATATGAGAGAATCATTGTTTGGCTACCTCCTGCATGCCCCCAATTGGGGATTGAGCCTGCAACCTGGGCATGTGCCCCGACCCCAGGAATTAAAGCGTGACCTCCTGGTTCACAGGTCAATGCTCAACCACTGAGCCACACAGCCAGGGTGGACTCTTGGTACCTTTGCTCAAAATAAGTACTCTTGGAAATGCAGGTCCACTCTGTGCCAACAACTGCATTTGAAGCTCTTTGGTGATTTCTAGAAGCTCCTTTATTCCCCGTTTGTGGTTTCTCTAGCTTCACTTCTGTTTTCCCTGGAGAAAAAGACTGCTTGATGGAATTAAGATATGTGAGCCCCCCTAGTGCTCTGCTGTGGCCATGAACATTTCAATTAGTGAAGACAGCTCTAGGAAAAAACACATCTCAGCACATCTCCAGGCCTTCCAGTCTTGGAACTACATGAGCAATAGACATGTTTCATCTGAAGGACGTCGCTTACACTGCTGATCAGTGTTAGAAAATTACCAAATGCTGCCAGATCTGCCTCTCCTCCAAATAAACACATTTTGGGAAATCTCTCTGGAACTGATGGAGAAGGTACGGTTATAGCCTGAGGTTAGAGCACAGACAGAACATATCCAACCAAGTACCACCCAGATGCAAGTACAGCTGGTTCCAGTATAAACTGGAAACTATTTGAAGGAACTGTCCCCTCCCAGCAACCTCTCCATTCTGAAATACTCCGAAGTCTAAGACATTTGGAAAGGGCCTAAGTAATAATTAGTTTAATTTGTCCAACTAGGATAACCAGTTGGTAAATAGATGTTTTTCTTTTGAAATTACATTTTAATAAAGGTATTTAAAGGCTTGAGATGTTTTCAATCATTCTACTGCAATATAATGGTTAATTTTAAGAGCTCTGTGTTTGATTTGTAGTTAAGATTTTTACGGTCTACATATAGGTTGGTCTTTAATAACCATTTATACATTGCTTCTTTTTATATAGGTCATGTATTCTCCTGGGAGAGTAACAAGATTAGAAATAACAAATACAGTACAGAATAAATTAAACTGCTTCAAACTGCATTATGTAATTTCAGAAAATTGGTTTCACACTGAAATGTTCAAATAAGGAAACCAAATGATTTAAGAAAAAAATCCCCTAGTAGATGCATTTGAATAGCTTTTGTTTAGTAAGTTTTATACTTTGTAGTGTGGTAGTAGTATCTGTCCACAGTGCTTCATTTATGGGGTAGTCAATATGGATAAAATTATTATTTGTCTGTATTTAAAAATGTTGGCTTCATTCTCCTTGAAGATGAATAATATTCATTAGTCAAAATGTCAAAGGAGTATTGTAATTGTATTTATATATATAATTCTCCAAACTCTTGTATACAGAATGTTCTTATTACATTCAATGCAATAAATTCAGAGGCTGCTATGGGACAGGAGATAGCAAAATTGGGGCCAATGCTTTTCTAATTACTTACGATAATAAAAAGTGGGGCTTGGTTTTCCTCTTCCAACTAAATAAAAGAGATACGATGCTCTAGAGAGTCTATTATTCTGACTGGTTTTGTTTGTTTCTGTGAAGTTCAGCACCACTCTCTTTGTACGAGTCCTCAGGCCTTTTTCAATTTTTCTATTCGTGCATTAAAGGCCTCTTCCTGTATTTGCAGCTTTTCGTTTATCTCGGCCTGTGAAGACAATCATAAAAAAGTGGTTATGATGGAGCTATCTTTCGCTGCACATTGTCTTTGTGGTTTTGACATACTATAGTGCCTAAAGACAGACATTATCCCTCACACACCTTCCTGTTTTGCAGACATAGCCGTGTTTCAGCCTGTAGTGATGTGATAACACTTTATCATATTTCTCTGCACATTCCCAATGTATAGCATGTCTGCTATGAACAGGAAGTGGTATTTGGACAGCCATTTTTCACATAGCCTTGTGTTGGAAGATAGGATAATTTATCTGTATTTTCAGACAGACTTTACCAAGAAGCATCGAATCAGAATAACTGCTCAGGGCTCAGTTATTGCAATGTTGTTGGTCTCCCCACTCCTTTGCAATAAATGTTTTTGTCTCCTGTGTAGTACATTCTAAATGGGATCCCAGAAAGCTTCTGTTGTGAAATAGCAACACAAATAATCTCATGATTAGAATAATTTTCTTAATTAAATATATTCATCAAACATTATAACTCTTGGAATTATGCCACTTGGTGGTATAGTTTTGGTAGAAAAAAGTCAGTGATTGCTGACAGGTTCTAGTGTTTGCTGCAGCTGTGATAGCATTTAGCCTCTGGCAGTGATATTCCGTGGACTAGCGTTGCTACCTGCACATTTCCAGAAATACTTCCACATTAACTGAACATTAGTAGCCCCGGAAATGTCTGCTCTTCTTCGTGATGGATAATAAAATCATGTGTAGAGAAACCAGCAGTAGGTGATGCGGTAAAATTGGTGTTTTTGTTTAGATGATTTAAAAAAATCTACAAGTGTATGAAGAGTAGTTTATACATATGTGTTAATTACTAATTCAAAGTTTAGAATGTTCATATCTATAACAATTTCAAGTTTTCAGGGTAATTATACTTTAAGGAACTCCTATTAATTTTATGTAGAAATTTTAAAAATCAAATACTGTTTTGGTCCAGCTATACCTTTCCATTCTTATTTCTTTCTTTATGAGGGTAACTATAATAGATAGTTTTGAAATACTACATCTTGGTTGCCTTATCTGATGAGATTTTGTTTTACCTTCATAGTCAGGACTAAACATTTCTGAAAAGATCACGCTGGTGTCAATTCTAGATTCTTGTGTAATGCCAGAGTATCAAGTGATTTTTTTGTTGTTGTTATTGTTCAACTATTATCAAGCCTTGGACCAAGTTCTGTCCTCTGGTTTTCCATTTTGTCCTTTCCTGGTGGTAGAGTGAAACAGCCAAAGAGGGATGAAAATGGTACTCCAGGTTACAAAGGAACTCTGTCCATTTTTTAGGAATCTCTAATCCCTCAGGCATGATTAGGGGAGAGCTAAGAGGAGCACACAGGTCTAGGAGTGTGGAGACCTAGGGATTAGTTTAGCTATTGTAGCCTTGGGCAAGACACTTGACCACTTAGGGTCTTAGTTCTTACCTGAAATACTGAGCAGTTAAAAATTGAGTATTAAGTTAATATTACATGCTAACTTTTAAATTCATAATTCCAATTCCTAATTTTGTGATATATTCACCATTATATTTCAGTGACATGATGTTATGAAATATTTTAAAAATATGTTACTCCTATTTCTTTATGCCATGCACATTAGTCCATATAGGGATAAAATGGTTGGAAGAATAATGTGGTCACAATTCCAAAGGATTGGGAAGTTTGAACTAAACTGACTCTTCCCACTTTCAATTATAGTCCCCTGCTGCATAAAGACATTTTGGTCCAAGACAGACTATATATATGACAGTGGCCCCATCCTATATAATAAATAGCTAATATGCTAATTAGACCAAACAGCAGAATGACCGCCTGGACGACCTTCCGGATGACCTTCTGGACGAGGCTGTGAGGGGCTGCAAGGGCCGGCTGGGGCTGTGAGGGCTGAGACCCTTGCACGAATTTCGTGCATCAGGCCTCTAGTGAGATTATAATGGAGCTGAAAAAAATCCTATCGCCTAGTGATGTTGTAGCCAGTGTAATGTTGTAGCATAGCACATTACTCACATGTTTGTGGTGATACTGGTATAAACAAACATACTGTGCTACCAATCATATAAAAGTACTAGAGGCCCGGTGCACAAAATTTGTGCACTCGGGGGGGAGGGGGGCCCTCAGCCCTGCCTGTGCCCTCTCACAGTCTGGGAGCCCTTGGGGGATAGCTGGCAGTTGGACATCCTTAGTGCTCTGTGGAGGCAGGAGAGGCTCCTGTCACCACCACTGCGCTTGCCATGAGCCCAGCTTCTGGCTGAGCGGTGCCCCCCCTGTGGGAGCGCACTGACCACCAGGGGGCAGCTCCTGCATTGAGCGTCTGCCTCCTGGTGGTCAGTGCACATCATAGCGACCAGTTGTTCCACTTTTCAGTTGATTTGCATATTAGCCTTTTATTATATAGGATATAGCACATACAATAGTGTACAGTGCATACTACTTGATAATGATAATTAACAACTATGTTACTAGTTTATATATTTAACATACAACCCTTTTCATTATTATTTTAGAGTGTTCTCTTTCTACTTATAAAAAATGTTTTGTTTCACAGGCAGTGGACTTATACATCTCATGATTACTGTGTTTCTTGATTGCATCATTCTCCCCTGTACTTAATTTAATCTTGTGTTGTTTTGCACAGTAACATGTTGCATAGGCTTGTAGCCTAAGAGCAATAAGCTACATCACATAGCCTTGGTGATGTAGGCTCCATGATGTTTGATGTTAAGTATACTCCCTGATGTTTGCACAATAATATTACCTAATGATGCATTTCTCAGAATGTATCTCTGCCATTAAGCAGTGGATGATATAATGTGTTCTATGCCCATCAATAATCTCATCTCTTTTCAACTAAGAATAGATGTACTATCATCTACCAGCTTCTGTTTCACTGTCTTACCAGGGTTTTTTCACATTAACCTGGAGACCTTTCTAGTATTTCACTGAAACAGAATTCATCTACATAAGTGTGGGCTTTGGGGAAAAGATTCCTGGAGGTAAGGTGCACACCTCACAGAGTGGTGTACTGACAGAGGGGAGTTAAGTTTAAGATCACCACTGTGGTGATCAGACTTCAGTTCAGGCACAACCAACAGAGCCAGACGAAAGACTCCTTATCTGGTCAAAAACAGGTTGTCGTTGGTCTACCATCTCTCCCGGTTATTCCTTAGAACCCTGCTGAACAGACAAGCTACCCCACACCCACTAGGCTTGGGTATGCTCTGTTTCCTTTCTGGAAGAATGGGAAACATATGCCCTGGTTCGGTAGCCTCTCAGTGATCACTTCCGTGAGGTGATCTCATTGGGGTTTTCTAACCTGGAAATTCAAGTTGACCTAAAAATCTCTACAGTCCCAAGATGGCAAACTTCCCTCAAGGTTTTCACTTTATTTTACCCTGTTGCTTAGACTGAGCCAACAGCCAACATTTAACAGCAAGAATTTAGTGTTAGCATTCATATTTCTCTAAAATGTAATTCTTTTAAATATATTAAAGTTTGCTCCATTGGGTATAATCTTTTATTATACAATATGGGGCCAAAATAATTTCATTTTCAATGTGTCTTTAAAATTAAAATAACTAAACTATATAACCTTAAATGTTTGCTCTATTCAGTATAATTTTAATTAACATCTCCAGGCCAAGATAACTTCATTCTTTTTTTTTCTTCATTCTTAATAAATCTCTAAAACTATAAAGTGAGTCAATGGGAAAGTAAGTGAATTAATATACAGAATTTAAGGATTCACACTATATTTTCAGAAATTTCTGAATTACAGGAAATAAAATATGGCTATAACCACACTAGAGAAGGAGCTCTGAAAAAAATTGTACTTAAAACATGATTTCTCTACTGCCTTTTCCTCCAAAAAATATAATAATTATATGATTTTTAAAGTAAATGAGAAGAAAAACTATTGGAAAATTTTAAGCAGTTTACAATTAATAATTCAGTAAATGTTTCTACAGCAGGCCAGTGTATTCAGGCCTACACACACTGGCCACTGGCATGTGGCTACCTTTGAACAGGGATGCGGCAGTTTTAAGAGCCGGGACACTGGGAGGTAGGTTTTTGAATTGGAAAATAACTTACCATCTAAAACAGGGGGAGGAATTTAGGTAAGGAGAGTAATTACCCAACTTGGAATCAGACCAAGACACAAGGGCAAACACTGAAAAAGTGCCACACCACGGGAGTATTAAAATCCAAAGTGGCCTGGTCGTGATATTAGAGGTTGTGTGGTTTTTGTGGATGGCTCTGGAATTCAAACTAGAGCCCAGTTTACAACTCCCTTTCAGAGTCTCTCATCAGCTCTGACCTTGGAAACTCTGGACAAATGACTCAGTTTCCTGCGTCTCTCCTCTTTTAATTCATTTGTCAGAGAAGTGCCTGCCTAATTTGCCTACAGTTTACTACAATAATTGGTAGAAAATACATAAAAGGATTTACTATCTTGAAGCATTGCATAAATCCACATCATCATGTCATTTTATTGAAAAGTTGGCAGTAATTTGGCCCAGGCTAATCCCTGAATCCACTTAATATGGTAATGATCGTAGCACCTTCTCCTCTGGTCCAGATTCTCTCTATGTCTAATTATACTATTTAGATGACCCAACTAATGAACTTCCAAGCCTAGTTAAGAATCGCTGCAGGCCAATGGACAATCATGTACGTGTACAGCAATCATATTATTTTGTTTACAGAGTAGTGTTATAAATACCGCAGACTCTAATATTAAAAAAAATCAATAAATAGTTAAAAGCACACTCACTATATGGAATATGGCCTTGGTAAAGATGTTTTCAATTTTTCGGGCCTGCAAACAATTCTATTACTGTCTAGTAGTTCCTCAGCAATAATTTCAGAGCCACAGGATCGCAAAGGAGCCCAGGGCCATGATTATACATAAACTATATTTAGATGAAATGTTATCACTTCTAAAAAGGAGATATGTTCTGAACTCAGCTTGATTCAACTGCACTCTGCCCTTCCACACAGTAACCAGTTATTACATTCATGGGGTTGTTAACAATACAGCTTTGTGTAAAACGTGTTCTTCCACTATTTCTGGTAAACACTAAATACTCTTTATTAAGCCAAGAACTTTGGCTGATTCTGTTGGCATCAAATCATTAAACGTTCATGTAAATAGTGCATTAACATTTGATGATTAAACAGTAACAAGGTATGCTTATGCCAAGCTAATCTTTTGCCCTTTCTAAATTAGTTGTTAATACAGTGTGCTTTTTATATACAGTCTCATGCTCAGATATCAACTTAATCTTTCCCTACGATGCATTAATATTTAAAACATGCAGTAGACTGTCTTATTGATTCACAGTCATTTCCACAAGAAATTATAAATACTCTCAAAATATGCAATTCCCTTATTTAATCATTTTGCCTGGGCAATGATGCAAATCTTTGTGTAGAGGTAGAAATGTGCTTTTCTGGATCGGAAAAAAAAATTAAGCATAAAGCTTAGCCGACTGATCCATCATTGGCAATTGCTGCTGAGCTGGCTGTTGCCAGCACCGTTTTCATGCATCCATTGGTATAAACTGTGTAGCTATTAGTGCGATGTGAAAAGGAGCAAACTATTTGAGGAGTTCAAAGACTTGAAAACTTCTTTTAGAAATTTGGTGAGAAAACTTAGCTGAGAATTATGCTGTGATCTTCAGTGTTTACTGCTTTTAGCAATGTACTCTAATTACTCTCGCATGAGCGATTTTGTTATGACAAGGCACAAAGTCTTTACCATGTTATTTTTTGGGTTTCGATGCTGAATGATTTTTCAAACTGATAACACTCACTACACTATGTGCTGTTGGCGAAGTTATTTTGTGATGTTATTGAGTCTCAGATGACTCAACTGAGAGTTATGTGGCGATGTTAAATTGAACTCTTCCATCATAAGCGATGCTCTTGCTAGCTGAGTGTAGGTAGTGCTTACAGACATTAAGGATGAGGTTGGCTAATTAACCAGTAATGAAGTAAGCGAGCACATTATCAAGGCTGAGCACCTGAATGCCGATTAGGATGTCATCTGTGACTTGGGCAAGCACGGATTTTATATCTTCAATGGTGAGACCAGCTAAAGCATCTGTCTCTGAAGTGCTGGCTGCTGGCTGGGACTCCACTGAGCCTTGTTCTTGATCCAATATCTAGAATATGGAAAGTAAACAATGTTCAGGTGATATCTAGAGCATTCAGGGATTTATATGGAGCCTCAAACTTCTGGGTCATTTCCTACCAGGAGTGATGTCAATCTGCCAGGAGATTGCAATTTGACATCATCCTGCATTTTCATTATTTATGAGCATCACGACAGATGAAGTCATGGTGCTAACCGTGCTTACTTTGAGAAAGTGAAGGTGGAAACTGGGGAAGATGATGGAGTGGAAAAGATTAAAATTCCTGAACCAATGTCAGCTGACCCACCTGTGAATCAATGGTAAAACAAATATTTATATTTAGCTGGGGAAAGTCACAAGGGAGAGAAAAATGGAAGAATATTTGCTTCCTTTCCTCTCACCCTTAGAAAGTCTCATGCTGAGATAGGTTGAATTAAGAGACAAAAAGAAACATACCTTCACTTCTGTATCCAATGTTGGGGGTGGCTCTATGAATGTTGAGTAAATATCAAATGAGATTCCTTCTTCTAGAGGGTTGGGGAAAAGGCCGCCTGAAGACTTGACGACCTCTATCATTTGCTGGAGGGGAAGAAAAGAGCTGTATTACGATAAAGCTTTTGTGTGTAACCACAATTTACAATTTCAGTTCTGCATCTGATAATTAGCATTTTATTCTACCCACTGTCTAATTCTCTTTCCATCCTATTTGGTTTAGGACTTCATTTTGTACTTCTCTGAGCTTTCATTGTTCATGGGTCAGTATCCCCTTCCTCCTGCTTACAAGCTCTCTGTACGCAGAGACCATGGTTTAGATCCCCTGTATTTCTTCTCAAAGTTTGGCAGAGGGTTAGATGCTTAAAACACTCAATAACATCCTGATTGTGATAGACGTTACTCAGCAAGATATAGTTGTTCTTGCAGGCCATAGTGAAATGGCCATCAAGAACTTGCTAAAGGCTCTAGGTTACTGTATAAAGCCAGCACACAGTAAATCAGAGATGCTTGCAAAATCAACCAAGAGCACAGAGGGCAGGGCAAAATTTCACTGTAAGCATTTAATAATTCTATAGCAAGAGTGTATCAAACAGAGGAAGGGGGATCATGGTTGGTCAACAGTAGAAATGAAGAAACAGGAATTAAAATGTCAATTTAAGTCCTGGCTGGTTAGCTCAGCTGGTTAGAGCATCATCCGATATGCCAAGGTTGTGGGTTCAATCCCCAGTCAGGGCACATACAAAAATCAACCAATGAATGCATACGTAAGTGGACCAACAAATTAATGCTTCTGTTTCTTTCTCTCTCTAAAAAAAAAAAAAATCAATAAAGTTTAAAAAAAGAAGTCAGGAGAGAGAGAAAGAGGAGACGAGGGCACTGATTTCATTAAACATCTGAATCATTTTATTAGTTCCTCTTGTTCTGATTCTATGTTGAACAACCAATATTTTGATCATAATTTGACTTTCCATCTCTCAAATGATCTATAAAGATATGTCCACTTTTGTGCTCTGATTCTCTTGCTTATCACATTCCTTACTGTAAATCAATAAATTGATGTTCTAGTTTATCTCCATGATCCTATTTTTGTGGCCCTGAGATGACGCTATCCTATTTGCTGACAAAGTCAGACCGTGAGCCTTACAAGTTTGAAGACAATACTCTGGAAATGCATAAATTCACCAAATAATTACCATCCCCTGAGGCCTGGAAAAGCCCTAAAATCATTATATATTCATTTCTAATTTCACAATAGTTTAGATAAGCTTATATAATATTTCATCACTTAAATATAACTATTTATTTTTACTTATATGGGTTTTGAAATGTACTGGAGGCTAAGTTATTGCTTGGTCATACCAATGTATCTTACATTGGATTCATATTTCTAACTTTAATTTGATTTTATAGAAAGTTGCTGCTTAGTATACATATAAAGTAGGAATGAAGTGTCCTAACTTTACAGTCAAGTGAATTGGAAACCAAGAGATTAGATGACTGGCTTACTCAAATAATTGCTAGGTCTGGGAGTTAAACCCTGGTGTGCTAACTTCTTGGCGTATTCAGTTGTCAGTAAACTGGAATGTGTCATCAAGTTGCCATACTTGGAAATTACTGATGTTATTGAGCACTTGCTCTCTATTCTGTTAGATGACATCATTCCAGATTGTTTATCTTAAGTTGACTAAATGTTAATCAAAATAGAACATCAAGAAAAAGCATATCAGAATGATTCTTTTCTCTCATCACATTCATAAGCCCCAGTTTTTTTCCTAAATGGAGGCATTTTCAGCTTCCTACAAAATTATTTGCACCTTTTCTCACCACGCTTGTTTTTCCATCCTCCTACATTTTATATTGCTCTTTATTTTGCTAAACTAGGACAATGAAACAGCTAAACATATTTTAGTGTCCTCTGAAACATTATAGGTAAAATAAATAAGCAGCACAGGGGAATACAGAGACAGGGAAGAGGATAGAAACAGAAATATGGGGGGAGTGGTGGTGGGTGAGACATGGAAATAAGAAGAGAGGAAGAATTGAAGGGAGGTTACTGAATTTCCTGCAGGCTTGGAGAAAATAAGCCTGAGCTAATGGGCAAGATACAAGTATATCCTTTTAATGAAGCTGAAATGTCCTTTTATTTGTTGCTGTGGCATATCTGTCCCACTGCTATGCACTTCCACATACAGGCTAGGCCTTTCTGCTAATTCTCTCACCTCGAGGTGGAAGTTCTCAATAGATTCCCTATTCCCTCTCCATCCTGTTAGCAGATTCTACCATCTGCCCATCTGTGCCCCATCTTCCATCAGATTATACACTTAAATGTAAGCAGATATTTGTGCTCAACTCTCTCATTTTATCCCTCCCAGCCCTCCCAGTGGTTTGGATTTCTTTAGAAAGCTAATCTGAACTACCTGCCAATGACCCAGCGCTCCTGGTCTTTGGCACTAGGGTGTGTGTGTACTGGGCACACACTTGGAAACTTGGAGCTCCTCAGGTCCACATCATTTCTCTGGTGGAATGAAGCTCCCATTTAGCCCTAGAACCTGGAGCTCTGACTGAGAGTTGAGCTTTCCTTCTACTTGACTTTGAGTGTAGCTAATACAGCTAGTCACTTGATTTATCTTGTGCACAAAGCTGGAGGTGGGGGAGGGGTAATTCCTTTTCTTCAGGATGTTTATACTATCAGGGAATCAAACCATAGCTACATTTTTCTTTAAAAAAATTTTTTTTAAAATTTTTCTTAATCTTACACTTTTTTTTTTTCATGAAGAGTTACATTTGGCTGTGTTAGTAAGGTACTGTAAGGGAAAACATACCCTAATTTCAGATGAGAGTAAACACAAAGCTGTTTAACTAATAATAAGAAGGTATACAGTCAAATATAGTTTACAGAAGCATCACAGTGATTTTTTTCCCCATTAAGTGGCATTTAAAAAAAAAAAGTTTAAGAAAAATTAGAATCAATAATTGTGGTGAGAGCACAGAGCCAGCAAATATGTTTAAATGAAACCGTCTGATGCAATACTTTCTTTAAAAAAAAAAATACAATTAGGCCTTTGTATTTTTTTTTTTAACAAAACCTCATGTTTTACAACATCACTGGTTCTGTAATAAAATCTATTTAAAACAGGGAGACATGGTCAGCTTTATTAAGTTAGATTTTCTGAAAGAACGTTATAATTTCCTCAGTCTATGAATAGTTGAAGCAAATTAAATAAAGCTAGTTTTATAACTATTTTTATACATTCCTATAGAATTGTAATTGTCTCATATTTTTTTCCTCAAAAGCCTAATATGTTACCTCTTAAATCTAGAAAAATAAAAACAGAAAAAGGATCAAGTATGTTTATTAAAAAAACACTCCTGTTTGGTACCCTGATTTAGCAACCTCCCTTTCTCTATAAGAGAATAGCACCCATAATCTTCAGATCAAGAAACAAAGGGAATGACTTTAAGTGACTTGCCTGAGGCCTAATGCTGAGATTAAAACTCAGGAGTTTCTGATTATACACATACATCCATTTGGCCAAATGATTGGTTTTGCTTGACTTTCAAATACCCCCTAAATATTACTTTGAATGTAAAGCAATAAATGTGTTTCTCTTGCCATTTTTTGAATGCTTACACACAAATGGATATAATAAAAACAATCATGTTGTTCCATGTGAATGCCATTTATATTTTTTCAGATAATGAGCAGACCATTTGAACCAAGGTGAGTACATTAAAAGCTCTAATAAAGAAGAGAATAGATTTCTAAACTGAATAATCGACTGTTAAGTGAACATACAATAAATAACATCTACAGATGTGGTCGCTAGAAAATTAGTTTTATATAGCTCACCAATACACATTTCCCCCAGATGTTATCTGTTACATGAAAATTAAGTTAGTTATATTGTTCATTACGTGTACATTTCATTAGTGTTATTTAAGACAGTTTACATTCCAAGCTTTAGTTGAATCATGCAATGGTATTTAAAGAATATAAAGTAAGTGGCTTTTTGGCATAATTTAATACTTGTAAGAACAAAATTTCATTATCAACCATTATGTAGCTTAAAAAATATCCAAGAACTTTACTTACAAGCCAAACAATATCACTAAAAATCTTTTAAGAATTTACATATTCAGTAGGAAATGGACCTCTATCATGGGAATCAATGATAAGAATTTTGAACCCTCTTGGAACTAAGTACAGGGTCAGTTTAGTTTTAAAAACACACTATACAAATTAAACCCTGCTTTCAGATCTTACTGTGCTTAAGAACTATAAGGATTTTATCTGAAAAATGTTACTTCATGCTTTCTTTTTCTACTTTATGTGATAACATTATTAATAGTATTAACTCTGATTTATTGTTTCTCTGTTATTTTTTGTTACTGTTTGTTTTTGTTTATTGCTATTTATTTGTTTATTATTTTCTCTGGAGAAAGTGCAGGTGATCAATGGGTAGTGTTTGTACTGCTGAAATCTATGATTAAGGTGTCAATTACTAAATTATTCAAAATATTAAAAATGTAATTGAGATGACAACTTTCCATTGTTTTAAGTGGCAGAAAGCAAGATATATCTGTTAAACCCTTTTGGAACTAGAGGACACATACAAAACACTGGCTTGCTTGAAAAAGACATTTGTTTGGAATTATCAAAGGATGACTTCATGTGTAAATCAGAACTTACTAAAAAATGTCAAAGTTTCAAGTAGCAAACTTTATTGCAAACTTTTCCCAGTACAAGGAAAAAAGGCATACAAATCCCTGTAATGTTTTAAGTATTTTTCCCCCCAAAGAGAAAGGCATTACTAATTTGCAAGTCTAATTAAGAAGAACTTGTGTGGTTCTGGAAATTTTAACAAAAAAATGGTAACCCATTGCCCACAATATACTGCACGTAAAATAACATATGAATGCCACCTGCCAAATGCAATAAACTCTGCTAATGTCATACTGAGGCCATAAATTTAAAATCAAAAGACAGTAAATTCAAAAGCTATGATTATCAGAGAAACTAAATTAATTCATTTCTAAAGTGTTTCTCTTTTGTGTTCAGGCCATTACAAACTCTTAATATATCCTGTATATGTAGAATATCAATTCTGCTATGAGATCCTCCTCCCCTTTTGCATTTTTGACTTGGAAATAAATTTGCAAATGCAGCACATTAATTTTCTTTCCTATGCTTAATATGCAGTATTTACATTTTGAAAAGGTTTAGAATGTTGCCAGGCTTCTGCAGAGTATGAATAGACATCTAATAGCAACTTCTATTTTTACTCACAGCATACTGGTAGTTTGAACATTTATAACTTAATAGAGCATTGAGACCATCAGATCCACATGCTAATCACCTAAACAGTGAACGGTAACACAGTACAAGTTAGGACAGGAAATGAAGACTACCCCTTCCAGCTGAAGCTGAGAGAGGAATTCAAGTTGGCAGGCCACAGTAAACCAATTTGCAACCTGGCTAGGACACTCCAGTTAACACCTCGTGCCCATTTTTATTTATATGTCTTGATTTGATCTTGTTTAACTTGGGCTTGGAATTTAAAAAACTAAAGTTAGATAATTAAAGAAACTGATTCCAGGTTATTTTAAACATCTTCAGTATTTCAAGCGTACTTCTGCTTCAGGCCAACACAATTTGAAAAGAAATCTGAGTACTCCTATCTTAATGACCTAAGAAAACAAAATCCTCTCTAATGAATTTGAAAAAGAGTACCTTCTTAAAGTAAATGCAATTTAAAAGGGAAAGATCTGGCTCCTGTGCAAACATTTCCCAAGGGATAGAACAGTTCTTCAGATGCCCAGATACTTTCTAAAGATGGTAATAATCTGGAAGATAGACCACTGCATTATAGGCTTATCCTTGGCTCTCTTCCTAACTGTCAGATGCTAAGAAAATCCCTAGGCCTCAGTTTATTTATCTGTAAAAGAAGGATAATGATAATTGCTACCTGGCTACTTCATCAAATTATTTCTAGCACAAATTAGATAATGTGGGTGAAAATAATGGAAGTTCTTCAAAGGGAAGCTATTATTAAACCCAAAGGTGTGTTATTATAATTACTGTTATTATTGAAAGGGTCGTCTCTCTAATGCGAGCATTGGAAAACAGATTAGAGTAGCCACACGGAGGACACTGGCCCATGTTATTTCTATATGTAATTGTCAATATTGCCCGAGGAGTCTAATGACCTCAGAAGAATTTGTTAATGAGGACATGCTATCAATCCGTTTCCACACAGCCAGTCTTGATAATATCAAACATATATTCAGTCCTATCTGATTTTAAGAATTCTGTGGACTCAACTTCTCTGAGACCTGGATAGCATGGCATAATTAGGTAGTTGTGTGGCATGGTCAGGACTAAGGCAAATCGCCTATTTAGGAAAGGAGAGTGTTTACATCTAACTTTTAAATGAGAAAATCTGTCTTTCCCCTTCATAGCTCAATTTATTCTTCTCTTTATCTTTTGTTTTTCAGAATCCAGTGTGGTCTGTGGTTGCCCAGATTGAGTTCATTTTAAAAAAATTTCCTTCAACGAATTTCATCAAAAGTAAAGAGTTAGGGCATAGAGGGCAAACTTTCAACAAGTCCTTCTTTTGAAAATTGAAATACCAGAGATCTTGAAATTGCTAAATTCAAAACTGTACTTTTTATTCTTAGATTGACCTTATCCTCCAACTTCCTCAGTGTGACAGACGGAAAGTATGGTAGGTTCCATTATAAATACTTAGAAAACAACTAATGCTTTTCAAAAATATTTTTAGAAGCCACTCAGAGTATATTTGTTTAGCTTACTAAATTATACTCTAAAAGGCATATCCTTGAACTCAGCTGTAAACTATTTCAAATAGTTCTAATCATGGATAAATTTTTGTTTGGTTTCATTTAGAGTGTTCTATTTAAATTTTAGATTTTAAATATTTAAAGTATTTAAAACATTAATAGGAAATACTCTAAATTATCTCTTGTTTTAAGAATTAGAAATTAAGTATCAGTATCTGTCAATTATAATAATAAAGATCAGTTTGCTATTATCTTTGTGGAAAACCTGTTTTGAATTTTATATATATATATAAAGCCAGTGACCAAAATGCCATAACAATCCAAACAACGGGTGTGCCAGTGAACCAGCGATCAGGGGGTGGGGCTGACAGGCCAACCTCCTGTGGCCCCTCCCCCCAGTTGCCCCACCCCTGATCAGCCTCCACCACCCCATATGGGGGGAGCGCCAGCTGATCAACCTCCTGCAGCCCCTCCCCCCAGCCAGCTTTGCTCCTGATTGGCCCCCTACTCTGATCAGGGGCAGGGCTGGCCAGCCCACTATCAATGGCCACTCCCCCAGGCAGTTGGCCCCTGATCAGCCCCCCTACCCCCCATTTGGGAGCAGGGCCAGCCAGCCCACCATCCACAGCCTCTCCCCATGGCCGGCTCCACCCCTGATCTGCCTCATCACCCCAATGGGCCCGTGGTCCCAAGCCCCAAGCCAACTCCACCCCCAATTGGCCCCCTCACACCAATCAGGGGTGGGGCTGGCCTGCCAACCTCCCACAGCCCCTCCCCACAGCCAGCCTGGCCCTGATCAGGCCCTGATCGGGGCGCGCCAGCGGCTAACCTCCCACTGTCCCCTACTCCCAACAGGCCCAGCTCTGATCTGCCTATTGGGGCCGATCAGAGGGCTGGCCAGACCTCCCGTGCACAAATTTGTGTACTGGGCCTGTAGTCAAATATAAATTTATATTTATATTTTATATGTTGCATTTTAATTACATTCTAAAATAGCTTATATGAAGATGAAGCTATGTCATAGCCTTTATATTTGAGAATATTCCTTTTGAACAAGTTTCTATAACTTGCAGAAATCAGATGAGCCAATATGTCCCAATGGTTGAAAGAGAAACTACAATGGAAGAATCCTAAGTACTTGATTCCAATCTTTCTCTTTTCATGGGCTTCCCTGATATTTTTCACAGTTTAAACTACCTGAGTAAGAGGAGTCCGAAACCTTTTGGATGAAGTATACATGTAATTTACTTAATTTCAAAGCACACTGAGTGAACTGCATTTCAGTCCTGAAGTCATCAGTTAGAATAAAAAAAACCTTAAAACTATATTGAAACTCATGTAGAAATATAAAGTTTTTTTAGACAAAAACAGAATGTTTGTAAAGTACTATGAAACCTTTAGAGAAGTCAACATAATATTATTCCTGTCCTCTTAGACCCAAGATGTCTATTTTAAGTAATCTGACATTAAAAATGTGCTGACAAATATAGATTAAAAAACAACACAGGAAGTTGTAAATCAGTTGGTAACCCTTAGCATCAAGGAAATAAGAGACCATGAAAATATAGTCATTTGCTTTAGTCAACCTCAACCTTAATTTTTAACTTAAGAAAATTTGCAGAAGGCATGATGTTTACATTTTGGATATTTTACTCATAGTTTGTGTGTTTCCTTTTTCTCCAGTAGGCTCATAAATTATTACAAGGAAACATGTTGTCACAGTTATAAATATTTCCCTCTCTGCTCAGCTCCCTCCCCCATTACCCCCCTCCTTTTTCAAATCTCCCCTAACTGGTTCTGTTACGGTATTAGGCACTCTTCCTCGGTCAGCAGGGCACGATCTTCTTTCTTCAGAGGAAACTGCTGTCAGTTACTCTTCTGTGCCTGACATTCTAGAAACAGGGCTCGTGCAGGAAGCACCGCACCCTTTCCTTCGGCAGCTTCTTATTATGTACACGGGGTGTCATTATTTTAATGACCTGAAAGGAGTCATGTCTTCCCAAGCAAGAAACAGCTCTAGGTACCCTAAGTTTGAGGCTTTTCATGGAATCTGAATTCTTGGAAATCAACTTCAAAAGTGATTTTGTAGACAATGGTTTATACGGCAATAAATTTTCTCAAACAAGACCTTTCATTATAATCTGTAAACCATGCTAGTTTAGTTAAAAACAAACAAACCAAAATAACAACAACTCTGAAAAGTTTGCATGGTATGTTATTCCAGATCTGAACGTTTCAGAAATCTGAATTATTTCCCCTTACATGGTGTGGAGTCCTGGCTTGGCCCTGCCACTCAACAAAGAGTATGTTTGAGATGTGGCATCTTTACTTGTAAAATTAGGTGGTTGGATTAAGTCTTCTCCAGTCTCGATACAGATGTTATAACCTAATTTACTCAATTTCAAGTGGCTTTTCCTCTCCAAACAAGACTCAAAGTTGCCGGTCAGTGAAGATCCTCAGGTACAGTATTTTTCTCTTGTGATGTAGAAGAATATTTGGATCACACACCCAGTGCTTACTGACATTTTAGACAGGCTGAAGCTTGTCCATCTATTTCTACTTAATTATCTTCTCCAAACCTGCTCCTCCTCCATTTCCTTAGCTCTCAATGGCATCAGCAGCTTTTCGGTGACCAGACTCAAAACTCTGAGGTTGTTTTCAGTTCCCTTTCCCTCTTCCCTAACATTAAGTCAACCACACGGCATTTTGGGGGCATCTCCGTAATGTCTGTTTCATCACAATGACCACTGAGTAATCCAGGGGCCACACTGTTTCCCATGGGCCATCTCCTCTACCCCTGGCACCCCCAGCCCCAAACAATGTGAATGATACCCATTCGACTTGTGGCAGCACTTGCCTCCATCCAGGAAAATGAACATTGAAGATGAAGAAAAAAAAACCCAAAATAAAAACAACTTTTACCAGTATTTACCAGAACCTACTCTGATTTTGGCATTGGGCTAGTTAGAAAGCACATTATAAATAATAGGTCCTTTAATTCATACTGCATTGTGAGGAGAGGTTTTATCAACCTCATTTTTTGAATGAAGAACTTAAAGCTCAAAGAGGTTAAGTAACTTGGTCAAGGTTACACAACTAGAGAATAACGAATTCTGTCAGAACTTGAACTGAGATCTATTTGACTCCAAAGCTCATGCACCTAGTCCTTAGGAGTAAATGGAACCCCACTGGCTCTTTATGCTCCCCCCAAAAATATTTCTCTCCAGTTTCTAGGTGAGTAAATAGAGGTTTGGGAAAGTAAGATGATAGATGCACAGTAGGAATCTGGGAAATTCAGAAAGAGAATTTGTTCACTGGTTCCTCACAGCATTGCAGTGCATTATTCCAAAGTCAGTCAATGGAAGGCAGAGGAGGACTGATTTTTTTTAAGACGGCAAGATATAAAAAGCATCTGGTTTATAGAGAAATCTGAGAACTTAATTCATTCATGTAAACAGGAAATATAGGAGCATCAGTTTTCTTTTGGTGACTAAAACTGCATGTTCCTGCTCAAATAGAAATTTGTCCTATTTGTTGTAATTTTAATTACTATTTTCATTGGAATCATAGTTTGTTTTCCCCCCTAGGAACAGGCATGTAGAAAAACAACCAATAGCCTAGACAGTTAAAAAGCACATTGAAAAATGAGTATGATTGTGTGAACAAGCCTCTTGTGATTATTCTTCCACTGTGTGCTGCAATGTGCTATAAATCCATTTTCATATTTTTAATTAACACCTAGTTCCAAAAAACTTTCTGGAGGCCATTAAAATCACAAATGGGGGGAAAAATTTTTATCAGAAAATTGACTGTAGACTATTTTGGTAGTGTTTATTATTTTTACATTTTAATGATTAAAATTAAATATAGTTCAATTACTCATGACAGAGGACAGTGGAATAATTTTCATGGCTGATATAATTTTGAAGTCAAACCCGGGTTTGACTTTATTAGTTCTGCTGTGGATGAGTGTCACTGTCCATCCTGCAGCTCTAATTCCTGATCACTTCCATCCATTCATAAAAGGAATCAGACAGCTGTACCAAGTTACACTTCTCCTAGAGACCTAGTGGTGCTTTGGCTTTATCTCAACAGCATTCCTATCGGGACTGCAGTGTTGCTTCTGCCCCATGGATTTTAGGCATCTATTTTCATAGTTTGAATCATTCATTTGTTTAATTTCTTTAATGGGAAAACAGAGAATGCATGAGGATTATTTGAAAATTCATTACACCAAAAAACCTGTATCATCTGCTATTTTGAGACACTTTTTTTGTCCCAAGTAGAAGGTATAACTGCGGCTCTCTGAGGATACTTATGCATTCCTGGTCCCACAGCAATGACCACTGTTTCCTATCTAGAAAATGGGGATAACAATAGTTACCAACCACATGAATTTTTGTGAGGATTAAGTCAATATGCATAAACCTCTTAATTTAGTGCCTGGCAAGTAGGAAGAGCTGAAATATGTGAAGTCTGTTTTTCTTCATATTGTTATGTCACATATTTATGTCTATAATGATGCTAAACAAAATTCTCCAAGAATAGGGACTTGGTCTCTTTTGTTCCCCACCTCACTGCCTGGAAGGTGGCTGATAAATATGGGAAAGTAATAAATATTTATTGAATACTTAACTGTAAGAAGTCATCATGGACTCATGATCAAGAGATCATTTTACCACTACTTTTCACCCTGTTATACAGTCTAATGAGATACTTTTTAAGATTTTTTTCATTCTAGTCTCCTCCCCTCTTTATGACCTATAACTCAGGATGCTCCTCATCTGGGGGTCCAGCCCAGCTCCTTGACTTTATCTATTTCTCCCCTGCTTGGTGGTCAAGTTCTTCCTATCTATGCTAGATGGAATTAAGCAAAATGAATAGATTGTGGTGGTAAGACTGGAATATTAGGATGAGTATAGCGGCCTGTTCCCGGTAAGGAACTTGTTCAGGCCAGGAAAACCCTGGAAGGATAATTCTGATTTTCACACTTGTATGAACACAGCCTTGGTATGAGGGGTTGCTAATGAAGCCAGAGAATCTGGCCCAGCATGTTAATTTCAATTCACGGAACTTCCAGGTATTTATAAATAAATTCCATACATTAGGCAACTGATATTTAGATAAGAAAGTCAGAAATCACATGCTGTAATATAGTGCTTAAACAGATTATAATATCAACCCATTCTAGCAAAGCTAACATAATTGAAGTAATCAAAAACAAGCAAGGACAATGAGCTACTGTTTGAAAATTCTTCTGCTAGAAATAAGAAACCAGGACTAAAACTATGCAAACAACAAAGGCACACTGCAAAATTAAGCCATAGTATTAATGGGGTTTATCGAATTATATAATCTACAACGAAGTCATAACAGATTTCAGATTGGAATACCTTTGGAAACATCAGTCACCTGATTTATTATCATTGCCCTAAGAGAAGATGAAGGTTTACTTTGAAGGATCTGGTATTTAAGGCAATTTTGAAGAACAGATAGAGTATCAAAATATTATGAAAAAACACATTCAATTTCTTTAGCTTCTGTATCTATCTGAAACATTTTATTTTGTTTGGCTCAGCAATGATGGTAAACACTAAGAAATGATGGGAAAGATAATATTTTACAGTAATTCTTTAGTCTAAAAAATACTCCTTGCCTTATGTTTATTTTGCTATAATTAGTTTATTTATTTGCTTATTAGTAAATAATTTTATTTTTATTTTAGACACAGAAATACAATATT
This sequence comes from Myotis nattereri, assembly GCF_964212035.1. Classification (NCBI taxonomy): domain Eukaryota; kingdom Metazoa; phylum Chordata; class Mammalia; order Chiroptera; family Vespertilionidae; genus Myotis; species Myotis nattereri. Next base: position 26,081,049 of record NC_138088.1, read on the forward strand.
TTAACTGATTTATTCTTTTATGAAACTGGTCTTTCTATTGGTAGATCATAAGATATTATTTTAATAAGATTTTTTAAAAGCATTTGCTGTTATATCTCGGAACTTCGGAACTTTACCATCTTACTAGCATCTGTCAGATTTAATCACCCACAGAACTACCTTATAAAGATTATCTTATCAGAAAAAGTGTCATCTTGTGAGCTTAGGTGTGAGAATTGCAAAATAAAGCTGAGCTACACTAACAACTGCTGTGCTAATTTATTATAAATTATGTTTTTTTGTTTGCAGATATAAGACATGAGAAGTGTTTCTATTTTAAATTCATTTCCTATTATTTCAACATAAATACCAAACAGCTCGAAAAAAAGTGAGAACAGAGAATATTCCTTAAATAGGTTCTAGTGACAGTGAAATTTATTTTCTAAGCTATCGGTACCAGTCATGTCATTCTGTTCTAGGTGCAGAAACCAGGCAGCACAATTAAGACAAAGCATGTATGCTTAGAATGCTAGATGGAAATTGCTGATCGTCATATGAAGAGTGATGATTTATAGGATATGAACTGGAAATAATTGCATAGCAAGCTGGTCTACAACAAAGCTTTAATTCACTGGGCTGACACTGTAAACTCATAATGTGTCGACCTGGCACCAGCCATGATAGATTACAGCTGTTCACAACACATAAGCATGTCCTTTTCATGAACATTCTGGGAACCATGGTTCAGATGACCCCAGTAAAAACAACTGCAATGGTTTTAACCAAGCTGGTTCCCTCAGAAATGTAAAAACCATGATGAGTCATTATATTATTAAAATTCAGAACCAGGTGGCAATGAATCACATGAAGTTATCACCTCTAAATCATCAAAGAGTATATATTGGGTTCTATAAAGTACCATGAGTCTCAATGCATTTTAACAAGCTAACTTCTTATATAAACACAATTTTATTAATATATTTATTCTTCTTCTTATGAAAACTAGAGTGAAATTTAGTGGCCATAAAAGTGAAGGGCTAATGTTGCTAGCTTGAGCCAGAAAGAGTATAGGCCTGTATTTGTATACTGCTTTATTTATGTAGCTCTACCAATAACTTTTGACCTATATTTGTTCTTATGAGTCAATGCCAAACATGGGAATTTGTATGATTCTTAAAAAAGATGCATTAGTGGACTGGGCATGTGGCAAGAAACACTCAAATTTGTTGTGTTTTTTAATCTAAATTAGAATTTGAACTCTGGTCTCAAGAACCAGTTGTGGGTCAACCCAACTATTTTGCACACACCCCTCCACCACTTTTTAAAAATATATATCTACTGGATTTCAAAGAAAACAGGGTAGAAATACTATTTAAGAAAAAGTAAAAATAAAATAAAAAACCATTTTGCTGGGTTTGCTGTGAGCTAGTAAGCTTTATGTTGTACCTGATCACATATTTAAAAGAAGAGTTTTGCCTCTTATGTAAGATTTAGATATCAGTTAAATTTAATTGGTCTGGGTGCATGCCATCTAGGCAGACATATCATAGGCAGACTTCTGCCTTCTCAGGGGTTACAGTCTAGAAGTGGAGTCAAAAGGCAGGGGATATAAATACCTATACAATCAATTATAATAATATGTGAAAATGGCTACAAGTGGGCTAGATTAGGGTACTATTGGGTCATTCACACTTTTTTTAGCTGACAACTGAATGATGTACCAGTGAGAGATCAGACAGACAAGGAGAAGAGCTGGAAGGGAAGGGCATAGTGGGGTATGTGTCAGCTAACTAATTATTTTTATTTATTTTTTAAATATATTTTTATTGATTTTTTTACAGCGAGGAAGGGAGAGGGATAGAGTTAGAAACATTGATGAGAGAGAAACATCGATCAGCTGCCTCCTGCGCACCCCCTACTGGGGATGTGCCCGCAACCCAGGTACATGCCCTTGACCGGAATCGAACCTGGGACCATTCAGTCTGCAGGCCGACGCTCTATCCACTGAGCCAAACCGGTTAGGGCTAGCTAATTTTTTTAAATTTTCATCTGAGGATATGTTTTTATCGATTTTAGAGAGAGAGGAAAGGAGAGATAGAGAGAAAAACATTAATCGGTTGCCTCCTGTATGCACCCTGAGAGTGAACCGGCAACCTAGGTTTGTGCTCTGACCAGGAATCAAACCCACAACCACTCGGTGGATGAGACAATGCTCCAACCAACTGAGCCACCTGGCCAGGGCAGCTAGCTAATTTTTATAATAATTACTCAAAATCAGGGGAATAAGTGATATTAAATCATTTGAATATAAAAAACATGCTAAAATAAACTCAGTTAAGCATAATTGTTAATTGCTGATAAATACTGCTTTATTATAAAGAAGATCAGAAGAAATATTTGGTTAATGGCTATTTTTACTTAAAATATTTATAGTTGGAGGGACACAAATAGATCTCTATGGAAAACACATTTGATAGCTAAATATAAAAAAATCCAAATATTAATAACTACTGACATTTATGTAGCCTTTTATTTTCTCCCAAAGCTCTTGACAAACATTACTGACTATATACACACAGGAATAGTAGTGAAATGCTGCTACTCTTTCAAAGGGCTAGACATTAATCCAAGTAGAGTAGCAAATGGCTGATCTACTTAAACACAAATCTGCAGAACATAGGTATGTATTTGGAAATGAAAACTCACACCGCAACACCTCCCTCTCAAAGTGTTTGTCATATTTTAACTTGATTGAATAACTGGTCTTATCTAACTCCATTCTCTTGCTAAGTCAACAACGGTGTTTGTATTTTTTTTCTTAGATGGGCCTGAGCTGGTTTATGATTGCTGTGAGGCAGTGAATAAGTACAAAGGCTGATGGCACCTCCTCTCTGAGGATATCCGCGCTGGCTCCTTAGCACCTCCTAGTGTGAGGATGGCTGATACGCAACACAAGAGTGCCTCCTGATCTGAAACTAGTTGTTTCATCATGAACCAAGTTATTTGAGGCAAACCAGTTCAAACCAGTTTCATTTATGAAATACTAGAGGCCTAGTGCACAGGTGGGGTCCCTTGGCCTGGCCAATGATCGGGTCCAATGGGGGCTATCTCGCCCAGTCCCGATCTGGCCGGCCAGGGGTTGGGACTGCAGGAGGTTGGCTGTGGGAGCACACTGACCACCAGAGGGCAGCTCCTGCATTGAGTGTCTGCCCCCTGGTGGTCAGTGCACATCATAGCTACTGACCGGTCATCCGGTCGTAATGGTTGCTTAGGCTTTTATATATATAGATTAGATCAAATTAATTGTTGCAGGGCTGCTTGGTGACACTGATTAAAAATATGCCATGTTTGTTGTACTTGCTTGAACAAACTGTAAATAACATGGCAATAATCATGAGTAAGATGTTTAATGTATACTGTTAGGGCTCTTACTGTAAAATACTAACTACTTTATTTTATTCTCACAGTATGACTGGCAATGACAAAAATATAATAATGTTCTTTACATTTCCTGTAATGATGTTATACATTGGAAATTTTCAATTCCGGGCTTATTATAAATACTTTGCTTTAAGTTTTAACATCCTTCCTCTCCTCTATAAATCCAAATGTCTTTAAAAATTCAGCATAACCTCAAGTTCCTCCTTAAAGCTTTCACAAATTTTTCAGAAAACAAGGCACTCTATGTTTTTAAAACCATCATGATTGTATAAATGTATCTTCACTGAGCATGTACTGTCTAGGTCCTGGGGATTCAGGCATGACCAACACACTATCATAGACTTTCAAGGAGGGCACAATCTAATGTGTGTGTGTGTGTGTGTGTGTGTGTGTGTGTGTGGTTGGTTGGTAGGGATAACACACAAGATAATTTGCAGAATAAAATAATCATTAGGATTATATGTAGGGTGTCTGAGACATATAGAGGAAAGATTGCATTTCACACTAGTGGGAAAGAAGACAGGAAGGGATTCAGGGAAAGTATAAAGGGGAGTTGGTGCCTCAGTTAAATCTTCAAGGATAAATAGGGGTTACTATGCAGATAGGGTTGAATAGAGAGAAAAAGAAAGACAAAGAGGGAAGTGGGGTATATAAAAGCATAGTGACATAAGGAGAGCATTCCAGGACAAGAGATGCACATGATGTTGGTGAAGAGCTGGGGTCACACAGGCCTGGGTTTAGTCCCAGCTCTAGTAATTATTTAATAACTACACAACCTTTGGGCAAGTCATTTATTTTCCTATAAGCATTAGGTTTTGCACCTGTCAGATGGTTCAAGTAACTTGACAAGCATCAAATTGGCAGAGTCCATTTTCTTCAACATTTTGTGGGAACATATATTGTAAATTGTAAGATCACAATAGAAATAAAAATTATGGTGTTAAAGTCTAATAGCAAAAACAAAAATTTTATTTTAGGGTTGCTAATAATTTTAAATATTTAAATGTTGTGAATACTTTAAGTTTAAAATGTGACTTATAGTCTTTTAGAGTAAGTTATGTCTACAAGTGTTTGTCATTTGCTATAGCTACATAGAAACAATAAAAAGTAAATAAAAAATTCAAGAGATTTATTTCCCATATGTCCAAACAATATTCAGCAATTTAAAAAACAAGTTTAGCAGAAGTTAGAACAATGTATTTCCCTCATCATTTGCTGAGAGGAAGCCTACTTGATTAATGTGATTAAAGGGTTGCTTGTAACTCAAGACTCAATTTAAAAAAATAAATTTGGCCTTATTACTTTACTTCCAACTGGTGGTTTTCCTAGTGTGATTTTTGAGCTACAATCTGCGCCTGCTTTGTTCATGACACATGAATTGTTTTAGCACATCCTTTCCCCTGCTGTGCATATGATTAAGAAAGCAGAGGTTAAATAGTGCAGTAAAGAATTGGGTAAATTCATTCTATTTTTGCTTGTAGCGAGTTTTAGTCCCCCTCCCCCTTTTCAGGACTTGAAGAGTGCAGAAATCTATTATCTTCTCTTGAAATTACTTAAGATATGTCCTTATGCCAAAAATATAACTTCTCTCTCAACATTTTCTGATACACTGATTTTGTGATGCCTGTGCTATAGATATTATCTGCATTGGCGTGAAAACCAAATGCAAGTATATCCTACCGTTTATTGAGTGCTCATGTGTGCTAGGCACTGTGATAAGCATTTTATTTATTTATTTATTTATTTTTAATCCTTACCTGAAGATATTTTTTTCCCATTGATTTTTAGAGAGTGTGGAAGGGAGGGAAGGAGGGGGAGAGTGAGAGAGACCCATCCTCCCACATGCACCCCAATTGGAGCCTGGGATTAAACCTGCAGGTATATGCTCTTTTAAAACATAGATAGGTACATAGATAGATAGATAGATAGATAGATAGATAGATAGATAGATAGACAGATAGATTAATTTCAGAGAGGAAGGGAGAGGGAGAGAGAGATAGAAACAACAATGATGACAGAGAATCATTGGTTGGCTGCCTCCTGCATGCCCTTCACTGGGAATTGAGCCTGCAACCCAGGCATGTGCCCTGACAGGGAATCAAACCATTACCTCCTGTTTCATGGGTCGATGCTCAACCTCTGAGCCACCACGGCTGGGCCCAGGTACCTGCTCTTGACTGGGAATCAAACCCCAGACCCTTCAGTCTGCAGGCTGATGCTCTAACCACTGAGCAACTGGCCAGGGCTGTGATAAGCATTTTAAATACATTGTTTTGTTTTTACTTTGTGATAATCCTGTGAAATAAGATCAACCATTCTCATTTTTAGGTGAGAAAGAAGAGGCTCTGAGAAGTTTTGTTATTGTTCCAAGACCCTACAATTAGCAGGTGACAAACTAAGGTGCTAATGTGATATTTCATTCTATATTTCACAGTCTATTTCATTCTAAACCTGGGTTCTTATCCATTTGCATTTTTTTTGGGTAGCGTTTGACTCAAAGGATTTAGATCTAGTTCTGGTAGAGTCTCTTATATGTAGTTGGTACAACACATGTTAAATTCAATTGAATGGAAATTTTATGTTCATGAGGGTAAAGAGCAGTCAGTTGCCCTCTTTGAGTTTACAGTTTAATGTGGGTATGACTAAATAGAAGATGTAATATGGAAACATGAAGGCAGTGTAGTTTGTAGAGGAATCATGACAAACTCTATGTCCAAAGAAATTGTTTCTTCCCTTAAACCTGTTCCTTCCCAGTCTTCAGGGTAATGCTGCTAATACCCACCCAGCTGTTCAAATCAGAATCCCAGGGGACATCCTTGATTCCTCTCTTTCCCTCACATACAATTCATGATGAAGTTCTGTCATATCTGCTCTGAAATATATCTGGAATCTACATCTACCTTCCCTGCCACCACCCTTTCCAAACCATCACTACCACAGGCATCACCTGCTAACTGGCTTCCTAGCTTCCTCTATCCAGTAAGACCCATGTACAGAGGACAGCCAGAGCAGGTTTTGTGGAGCAGGAAGCTAAATTATGATATAAAAATAAATATATAGAAATTGCTGAAGTGATTATATAGAATGATAGATTAACAAAAGTTATATAATTAAAAAGCTGACAAATTCCACAAATATAATAAAAAATTAAAAATTATTAATTGCTTGACCCATACTACATTTTAATATATTTTGGGGGCTTTATATTCTAATCATGCTCTTCAGATACCAAAAATTTTGTAATATTATTTTCACATAAAGAATAGGAAAATCATCTAGTTTTTCCTCTAGCATGGTTAAGGGAAATTGTTTTTATTAGTGATACTAGAGGCCCGGTGCATGAAATTCATTCACTGGAGGGGGGGTTCCCTCAGCTTGGCCTGAGACCTCTCGCAGTTGGACATCCCTCTCGCAGTCCGCGCTCCTTACTGCCTGCCTGCTCACTGCTCCTTAGCGATGTCCCGGAGGCAGGAGAGGCTCCCGCCACCGCCACTGTGTTCACCAGCCATGAACCTGGCTTCAGGATGAGCGGCGCTTCCCCTTTGGGAGCGCACTGACCACCACAGGGCAGCTCCTGTGTTGAGCATCTGCCCCTGGTGGTCACTGCGCATCATAGCAACCAGTTGTTCTGCCAGTTGTTCCACCATTTGGTCGATTTGAATATTAGGGTTTTATTATATAGTATAATTTAGAAAAATTTCAGCATTATTTGCAAATCATATACATTTTTAGAACTGATGCCAAATATCACAGAATCTGTAGCAAGTTTCCTTCATACATGAACTGCAAGATTTAAGGTTCTTTGCAGGTTCTTTTATGCAATAAACAATTTTAAATATTCTTTACTTCTTGAATGGATGACACTAATTAACCAATTTGTGTCAATGTCTTCACAGAAGAGGCATATTATACATTTGCTGTTATCTTCCTTGATGTTAGTTTTTTTTATAAAATGCAAGAAATTTATCTCTCTTGAGACAGTGTTCATATGATTCATTCCTCTTCACTAATTGGACTATCAAGCAATCTAGAAGCCTATTATTGCTTCTATTTAAAATGTATTTCTTCTTCTTATTGAATTAATACTTTTGTTATGATCTGAATTCCTGGGATTACAATTTACTCATTGATGTCAGAATAATTTTCTATTGAATTTAATTGTCATCTGTAATGCTCGTTTTATATTTAGAATTTTTCTCACTTCTTTAATAAATCAACTCAAAGATGACAAAAGAAGGTATTTTGAACATAAGTCCAAATCAGAAGTTGTAATTTCCCACTTGTTGAACTAAAACATTCCAAAATTCTGCCCAAATTGCAGCTAAATTGGTATATACAAAATTTACTGAATAAAATGTTTGCATTTCATTTGCACTTGGGTTTTTACTCCAAGTCTTCAAAAATATATTTTAAAGTTCTTAAAATGTCATTTAGTTTATACTGCAAGACTTGAATAACATTTTACACAGCTTGATGATTATCAGAATTTTCCATAGATTGGCTTCTAGCTCCATACATTTCACACCTGTTTCTTCTCCACTACTTACTCATTCATGTCCAGAGTCTGGCCCTAAAGGACACACTCACATTGCAATATGACCTTGGACCTTGCACCTTTGTATCATGATATCATAGTGAATGGTGGAAGCCAAGTCTGCACAAAGATGGCTAGATATAGTTTATTATACAAGATTTTCCTCTTCCAATTCAATCAGTGACCTTTCTAATATACTAATCTAGCCCTATATTTCTAACTATGTGTAGGAAGTTTCTATATTGTCATTCCAGTATTACATTAAACTTCATGTACTTAACACTAAAGTCATCATCACAACTTTCACTATCATTTTGAAAAACTATCTTTCCTAATTATGTCAATGCCACAATTACTCTTAGATCCTTTGCTCAAATCTGTGTAAGTTTTGGTTGACCTTAACTTCTTAGTCTTTCTCTTCTAAATGGTCATAATTTCTGTTAAATTTTCTTTATAATATTTTGACATATGTCCATTCCTTTCCATTTCCATTGCGGTATTCTGGTAGTAACTGGAATAAACTGTTAATAAAATGTTACACTAGACACTCTGGATCTATTTTAATGACTAAAAAACTTCCACTTCATTTATAATTAGCAATGTCTATTTGCATATAAACAGTGAGTGCTGCCAAATTTAAACTTTGTCCTAGTCCAGAGAGCAAGAGGCTGTTTATAAACAGCCCTCATGTAATATTGTCTACAGTAAGTGTCTCTGTTCTCTTATAGACTAAAGTTTTACTGTTAGTGTAGATCAGATTGACATGTCAGAAATTCTGAGTTATTTGTGTTAGAATTAATGAGGTTTTTACTGTTTATAATTTGAAAAAATATTCAAAGTGCTACAATATCCATTGTCCAATATAATAGTTAACATATACCATGTATACAATAATTTTTATGTTAGTATTTTAAAAATATAAATATTTCGAGAGGAAAAACTATAACAATATTCTATTCTGGAGCTATTAAAATGTCTTTAATGTAATTAAAAAATTATAAGTGGGCAATATTTGTTCACAATACGAAGTAGTAATGTTGGTGTATTAGGTTTGCATTTAGCTATTAAAAGTGACAGAAAGCCCAAAATTCAGAACTGGTAAGGGAAGAGACTATAGGAAAGATTAAGTGAGAATTGTTAGCATCCCTTCAAATGTTCCTTTCTTCCCTCAGTTATCTGACTTGGTTAACCATTCTTCTCTTTCTCATCATTCATCAAGTCTTCAGAGCAGTTTGGCCAAAGCTCACATGACAGAGTAAAGAGGGAAAAAAGGAAATCTCTGATTTAAAAAAGAAGTTTCCTGCAAGGAATTTAAGTGATAGGCAGTGAAAACATGGACATCTATAAAGTGAACCACTGGCAGGCAAGGCCTTCATCTTTTCAAGAACGCCAAGGTCTATGCCAGGGGTGGGCAAATTTTTTGACTCGAGGGCCACAATGGGTTCTTAAACTGGACCGGAGGGCCGGAACAAAAGCATGGATGGAGTGTTTGTGTGAACTAATATAAATTCAAAGTAAATATCATTACATAAAAGGGTACGGTCTTTTTCTTTTTTAGTTTTATTCATTTCAAACGGGCCGGATCCGGCCCGAGGGCTGTAGTTTGCCCACGGCTGGTCTATGGCATAGTAGAAGCTTAAGAAAGGGCAGGGTGGGAGGACTATCTATGCTGTTTTGGCACCAGATTGATTTAGTTCTCTAAGCCTGGCTGCTCCAAGGCTTCTGGTGGGAACCTAAGACTCGAAATTTAAGGATTTCCATTACCTAGTAAGAGATGATTTCACCTCCCTGACTTTATCTGATTTTACTGACAGAAAACTGCTCTCAGGCCTCCCTCTCCCTCTAGAAAGAGACATCAAGTTCCTGCAGATTCTGAATTAGCATTCTGACTATGGACCATGTGACTGATGCTCATTTTGTAAATGGCTTTTGGGATTTATCCTGAATCCCTTTGAGGGAAATTTTCTGGCTGGGCCTCAAATTTATTCCATTGATTTTACTGTTCTACAAAGATACTTTAGATTTCACCATTGCTTACCAATGGAAATCCCTTTGTTCTTGGCCTTAGAAAATTCTATTCTTCTGGATTCTTTTTAGAAAATGAAAGAACAAGTATGCTCAGTATTAAGCATGCTTCATCCAAAATATTAAGGTTAGATTTAATTTCTCAACTACGGATCTAATCTCACCTGGTCTAATTAATTAAGCTATTTTTACTAAAGGAAAATAACACAGTCTTCCACTCTGTTCCACATTATCTCATCCTATTTTTGCTTTTAAGATTTTTTTTCAACACTTCTAGTTTGGATGTGCTTACTCATAATCTCTTTGATCATGGCTATTGCTTCAGAAAGAGCTCCACTTACTTCTCTAGTCATGAACGTTGCCAGTTACCTAATAGTCTGTAATTATAGACGTTTAAACTTTGAAAACCCAGTATTTTCCCCTTTCCATTCACAGGAGACAGACTGAAAGAGATTTATGTGAGGAGACAAAAATCCATTGTATTTGTTGTTGACATAAAATGCTACAGATAGCTTTCTGGTTTTTGTCTCAATTCCTTAGTGTTTTTCCCTCCTACTTCGTCAAGAAAGTCTTAACTAGGTTCTAGTGCTTCTTAACACCTGTTTAATTTCCCGTTTAAGAAAGTAGGTGGCCTTCAGGGTTTGAGTTAACAGGCATCTTTGGTCTTAGCAAATGGAAAAGGCTGGGGAGTAAAGCAGTGGGCTACTTGAAGAAAAGACTAAAAACAAACCAACCAAAGCTTTGAAATAAATACTTAATATGTAACATTAATTTATCCCTAGAAAGAAAGTTTAAATCTTGAACTGGGAAAAAAGCTTGGGTTTGAATAAAAAGTCACCTTTTGCATATTTCATTGGCAAATATAAATGAGTGTATATTCTAGATTAAACTTCGTCATTTTCTCTTTCATAAATTAAAAATATAGTCTTTATGCTTCCAACAATAAACCTCTGTTTTCATTACATAAATCTGAAAATGCCTTGGCTGAATAATTTATCTTTCTATTTAAGTACTGATTATGCTCCTTCCTTTTTATTAATTATTTAGGGAAAAATCAAGGAAAGAAATCCATTTTAATAAAACAATTAAGGAATGTAGATAAAAGACAACATGCCTCAGTTTGTATTTTGAACTGCAAATCTTCTGACCTGTCAATGATTTTACATTGTAATAGTAATTTAACATCGTTACAAATGAAAAACAATGACCAAATTATATTGAACTTCAGTAATTTGTCACTTAGCTTGAAAATCATTCTCATGGGCACAAAAATGAAGTTTTAACCAAACCTCCACAGGAGGGCACTATAGTGTGACTCTGGTATAAACTGCAACTACAGCAACCTATTCTGTCATAATCTGGCCCTTGAGGGAACATCTAAAATAGTGAGTTCTCCTGAATTAGAAAATTCTGGTTTTCAAACTCAAGATAGTAGATCTCACATGTGGTAAATATTTTTTATTTGGTTAAAAAGGACTATAAGTAATTTAATTTTTCTTTTGTGGCATATATTCAACAGTAAATCTATTACAAAATTTGTAAAAATCCATGGTCTAGATGAAGCAAAATCTAAATAGTTTAAAATTATGTAATATTTTAACCAATAGTGGGACTATTTTAGAACCATCATGTTAAGCAATCAAAGGGGAAAGATAATATAACTGATAAATGCATTTATAGCATTATGTATAAGTGGAATGTATTTATAAATAGAATATATAAATAGTATACATAAATATCACTTATAAGGGTAGTATTACTTATAATGGTATGTCGAGATAACCAGATAGTAGATAGGTAAATCAATCTTAGTGAATGTAGAAATATACCAAAGCATTTCCTAATTGGTTCACCTGGTTTCAATAATGTTCTAAAAACACTCACTGTAATGATAAAGACGAAGATTTGGTCCAAACGAAGGTTTGTAAAATGCCCTTGATCCTTTCAATTTCACTGGTATATTTTAAAGTTGTTCTTTTTTTTTTTTTTTTTAAATATATTTTATTGATTTTTTACAGAGAGGAAGGGAGAGAGATAGAGAGTTAGAAACATCGATGAGAGAGAAACATCGATCAGCTGCCTCCTGCACATCTCCCACTGGTGATGTGCCCGCAACCCAGGTACATGCCCTTGACCAGAATCGAACCCGGGACCCTTGAGTCCGCAGGCCGACGCTCTATCCACTGAGCCAAACCAGTTTTGGCAAAAGTTGTTCTTCAGGAGATAAAATATTTTGATATTTTACTAGAGTTAAATCAATATGAAATTAATTGTAATCTTGTCAGTTGCTATGTGTCTTTGTGGGCCTTGCCTTATTTTTTTGAGGACTAAGAATGTTGTACAAGTCCAAGAAAGCTATATATATTAAATAGAGAGTTTCATTAAATTTGAAGAGTAACAAGAGCAGTGGTTATAGATATAGTTACACAGTTCTATAACTTTACATAACAAGTATGTTTCCATTAAGAAAATTACTCATTACAGTTTTGCCCCCCACCCCCCCAAAAAAATGGCATTTAGGTAAATTCTAACAATGAAGGAAAGGACTGGTGAAAATCCTTAACTTTGAGGCAGTACATATGCCTCTTTATAGACTAATATTGATAACTTTAATATTATGGAATTTATAGTGAAATCAAAATAATCTAACCACTGTACAAATCTGACAGCTTTCCGAATCTGCATTCTACATTGATGGCATCATATTTTCATACCAATGCAAAGCACTTGCTCTAAACTTTTGATGTTGCACACCTGGGTTGAATAATTAAATTTGTTGATAATTAAAATACTAGTTCAGCACTCCCCCGGGGATTTAAGGCAGATGGTTCTAATTTAAATATCTTTTCTTTTAGCTCATACTTACAGATTCTTTAGCCAATAAAGAATTCAAAAAGTAGATTTAAAAGTAATAAAAAACAAACAAAGTAAGGCTTGGATAATCTGCTTGCACATAATAAAAAAATTACATTAAAATGTTATTCTTATGTAAAATTGGCAAATTATGTAGTCAGATACTTAAATAATAGAATCATATACAATCAAAGTATGATTTCCTTTGCTTTTTAATCTGGAATCAAGCTAACCAGAACTTTCAACTTACCAGATTTTTTTGTTTTTTAGAACAAAAAACATCTATACTTAAAAGGTTTTCCCAGCTTTATTGAGGTATACTTTCATATACAAAAATTGCACATATTTGATGTACACATTTTGATGAGTTTGGACATATGCATACACCCATTACACCATCGCTACAATCAAGGTAATAAACATATCCATCTTCAAAAGATTTCGTGTCCCCCATTTCTTTCATTTATTTTGTGGTAAAAACACTATCTACCCTCTTTAACTACAGACACTATAGACAGATCTCTAGAACTTATTCATCTTGCATGCCTGAAACTTTATACCCACTGAACAACTTAATCTCCTGGCAACTATCATTCTATTTTTGCTTTGACTATTTTATATGATTCCCATAAAAGTGGAATCATGCACAATTTGTCCTGTGACTGGCTTATTTCACTTAGCATAATGTCTTCCAGGTCCATCCATAGGTTGAATTTCCTTTTTCTTTTAAGACTGAATAATATTCCATTATATGTATATACCACATTTTCTTTATCCGCTTGTTTGTTGATGGACATTTAGATTGTTTCCTTATCTTGGCTATTGTGAAGAGTGATGCAATAAGCACATGAGTGCAGACATCTCTTTGAGATGCTGATTTCAATTCTTTTGGTTATATATTCACAAGTGGGATTGCTAGACCATACAGAATATCTATTTTTTTTTTTAGGAACTTCCTTACAGTTTTCCATCGTGGCTGCATCATTTAACATTCCCACCAACAGTACACAAGACTTCCAAGTTCTCTATGTCCTCACACTTTTCTTTTTCTTTCTTTCTTTACTAACCATCCTAAAGGTGTGAGGTGATACATCACTGTGGTTTTGATTTGCACTTCTCTGATGATTAGTGATGTTGAGCACTTTTATATTTGGTATCCATTTGTATTATGCAGGATCATGTAACAAAATCCAATAGAAGTAGGATCCAGAAAATTCAGAATGAGCTTCTCCTCAAGGCACATGAAGATTGCCAGCATCCCTAATGATTTAGGCCTTAACATTTTAAAAAGATTACAAAGAATTTAGGTCAAAATCATTTTTTTCTGTTGTTTGTTTTACTTTTGAAATAACTACTAATTTACTTGTGTCATAGAAATAATTCAGCGTTCCTGTATAACCATTGAGATTAAATTGCAGACGAATGTGCCTTTCTCATCAGACTTCAATGTGCATTTAAGTACAATGACACTTACCACAGAACAGCTATTAAAATTAACTTTGATTTAATATTGCCATATACTCCCCAGACTCCAATAGTTTTACCAATTATCCTATGTTGTTTATAGGTTCAAGATCCAATCCAGAAGCATGTTTTCTATTTAAATTTCTTTAGTCTCTTCCAATTTATAAGAGTTCCTGAGCCTTTTCTTATTTTCTTGACCTTGAAATTTTTGAAGAGTTTCGAACAGTCATTTTTTAGAATATTCCTCTTTTGCAGTTTATCTGATGTTCCTCATGATTTATGCATTTTTGACAGAAACACCACAGAAGTGATGGCATATTCTTCTCGCTGCCGCACAGCAGGAGGTACCAATGTTAATTTGCATCATTTCTTATATTAATGTTTATTACATGAATAGAATTATATCGATCAAGTTTCTCTGCTGTGAAGTTAATTATCCAGTATGTTTAATAAAAAATAGCAATTTCTATGAGAAGATATATTGAGGCTATGTAAATATTCAATTCCTTATCAAACTTACACCTTCAGTTTTAGACTCTAATCATTCAAACCTAAATAAGTTATTATTGTAATACTTATCAAATGGTAATATTCTAATTTCATTACTTTTTTGATTTATTAGAGTTTTTCTACTGATGTGTTGTTTTTTTTCCTCCCACCTACCTATTCTTTAGATTCATGTATCTATAACAGTAATGCTTCACGGATATGTATTTTACTCAAATTGTTACATAGCCTATTACTATCATAATTTATTTTGATGTTCAAATTAGTTAGTGGGAGACCCTTCAAGCTGATCCTGTGTCCTTTGGGTAAGATCCCATCACTCTTTGTGTACTTCTTTACTTTCTAGCTCAATAACATAGTCCACACCTATCTAATTTTTTCCCTCCCCAAACCCAGAGTCAGTCATCTCCTATGGGGCCCTGGTTTCTCCTATTGGACAAGGGTATTTAGAACCCAGAGCTGAGCGTTTAAGCTTAGTGTGCTTATCACCAAGGTATTGTTGCTCTGGGCCATCTCAGCAGGTAAAATTAGAAAAAAATTACATTATATATTTTTATGATTATGATTACCTATCCATCTTAAAACCCATTATTAGTTCACACTGATATCTCCAACATCATGTGGTTTGATTGTAGTCTTCCCCCTTACCAAATATGGAACTCCCCTCCTATAGTGACAAAGCCCATTGTCTCTGATATATTTACTTATTTGCTCAGTTCCCCAACTCCGATTTTCAAAGCTGTACCAATAAAGTTAAACCCTAGTCATATGCTACCCTGCTGCCTGTCTCCTCCCCATTGCCCCCAGCCAGGCCCCAAGAAGGGGAATGGGAAGTAGATTAAGAAAGGAAGGAGGAGGAATGGCTTAAAAATCTTGGCTCAGACATGTCAATCCCCTATATTGCCCTAGTTGTGTTGACTGAAAGCTGGGCCCTGGACAGATACACTGTACCTCTCCAGCCCCCAGCTGGGTATGTGGCAGAAACTTAGCTAGGTCAAAATTTTTGTAAACCCCAATTCTGAAGTCATCTTTTGGAGTCTATTCAATATTAATTGAAACAATCAGGTTAGCTTTATAAGCAACTAAAACAAACTAAATTTTTACATTCCCTTCCCCTAGTAATCTCAAGGGTTCAATCTATTTTTTCACCTTGGAAGTAAGATAAAAAATGCATAGAAATATTATAGATTATTCTTTCTTTTTAAATGAAAAGGGGATAGCTAATGAATTTACTTATGAGGTTAGCTCCCTATTGATATGTTTTTGGTCAGAAATCTGCAATCACCTGGTAACATTTGGTGCTGCCTTGTAAATACTGACAGGCCAATTGCAATACTGGCAGCTCTGACTCATACTTCCATATTTCAAGAAAGATGTTTTTATTGCCAAATGTCTAAGAATTGATATGCCAAGTGTTAAAGACCATGAATATAAGCATGAGTAAAAACTAACTTTGTGTATTTAAAAGAAAATTAATCAACAATAAAAATAGGGGAAAAAACGCACAAAAGACGACTTACAGAGTTAAAAGAATGTAAACAAATTAGATAGAAAGGTAAAATACCTGTATCTTGGACCTCTGGCCAAGATGGTGGTGAAGGTAAACACAGTACTTGCTTCCTCCCACAACCACATCAAAATTCGAACTGAACTACAAACAACCATCATTCAGAACAGCCTGAAATCAAGCTGAATGGAAGTCTTACAAGTACTGAATTAAAGAAGCCACACCTGACCGGCGTGGCTCAGTGTTTGAGCTTCGACCTATGAACCAGGAGGTCAGGTTTTGATTCCTGGTTAGGGCACATGCCTGGGTTGCGGGCTTGATCCCCAGTAGGGGGCGTGCAGGAGGCAGCCAATGAACAATTCTCTCTCATTATTGATGTTTGTATCTCTTTCTCCCTCTCCCCTCCTCTCTGAAATCAATAAAAATATTTTTAAAAAGAAGAAGCCACTTTGAAACTGGTAGGAGGGTCAGAGATGTGGAATGGGCTGGTTCCACACCCACGTACGGCAGATCAAAATTGGGAGGGAT
Source organism: Myotis nattereri (assembly GCF_964212035.1). Lineage (NCBI taxonomy): Eukaryota > Metazoa > Chordata > Mammalia > Chiroptera > Vespertilionidae > Myotis > Myotis nattereri. Next base: position 26,097,887 of record NC_138088.1, read on the forward strand.
ATATCAGCAGTGCAGGTCTCCCCTGAGGAATGAGGGGTCCCAGCCTCATACCAGGCCCCCTAGCCCAGGGTTCCAGTGTCAGGAAGAGAAGTCCCCATAACTTCTGGCTGTAAAAACCAGCCAGGATTGAGGCTGAGAGAGGCTGAGGCTGCTGGAGTCCCAGGCAATTCCTCTAAAAGGGACCACACATGGACTTACTCAGACTCCCTCCCTCTGAACTCCAGAGTGAGGGGCAGCTTGACAGGCACCAGAGACATACGGGAGGAACTGGATTACTTGGCATCAGGGCAAGAGCTGGAGAGGCAGATTTCTCCCAGACATAAGTGCTGGCAGAGGCCACGGTTCCTTTGATGAGCCCACAGCGCCAGCAGACCATATCTGAGTCTTTATAAATCTGGCTCACAATGTTTGCTCCACCCTGGTGATACCAGGAGGCTCCGCCCCACCCAATTTTCAGGCCTACCCAAGTTGTTTCCATACAAATGCCTGTCTCAGATTTTCCTGCTTCAGAGTTTCCTAAAATCTCTCAGTCAAATGTCATCTGGCCTCAGCAAGCCCCACACCTCTCACTAAGTGGCCTCAGGCCCAGCACTAACAGCAGCTGGCTTTGGTTCACAGCTTGGTCTCACCTGGGCACCTCCAAACCCAGCACAAGAAGTAGCCATCCTCAGATTGCTTTGTAGCTTATGCAGGCTGGCCCTGGGCAGAACACAGGTAGTGGCTGACCTTGGCCTGCACCTCCCAGGAGGCCCCAGAGCCAGTACACCCAGTGGAGAGCTTCAGACCATGTCGAAGCACTACCACCAAGCCATCTCCACAGTGACACACTCAAGGGCACCGGAGCCCTCCTGAAATGAGTCCTGCTCTGTGTGGTGGGCCCCGACATCACTGATCCTCCGCAGTGGTCAATGATTGGTGCTCAGTGTTAACAGCCAGTCCTTGCAACCGATTGGCCTAAGTAAATCCCACCCATTGACGTTGCAACAGCAATCAAGGCTCAACTGCAACAGGAGAGTGTACAGCTATATGGGGGGCACACCTCGAGTACCCACTGTGATCAGCGAGGCTGTGCCACTGGACCCTACAAGATGCCACTGGACCCTACAAGACACCTACTACATTAGGCCACACTACCGAGCCTGAGAGGCATAGCAGCTCTACCCAATACATAGACACAAACACAGGGAGACTGCCAAAATGCGGAGACAAGGAAATATTGCCCAAATTAGAGTACAAAATAAAACTCTAGAAATAAAATTTAAACCAATTCTGAAACAGATGCTAATGTAAGTGATGCTTACAGGCATTGATAAAACACTTTGCTTTCCTTCTACTTACATATTCCATAATTATACTGTGATTTAAATAGTTTATATATAGAGAGATGAATGTGGAACAGGAGAAAAGTATTCATACATTAGCATTCAGAGTAACTAATTCAAACATCTAATTGTTCCAGCTCAAGGAATATTTAAAAGTATTACCAGTTAGATGTTCAAAATTATTTTGGTTTATTTCTATTGAGTCATGCTGATCATTGACAAAATTAGAAAATGTTCTGGATCATCAGACATACACACTACAGAAAATACAGAAAAGAAACAGATGACACAATTATCAAGAAAGCATTTCTGTTTTTCTTTTATTCTAGATACAATAAAAATAATTTTATAAAACACAGAGCTTATGCTATTTGAAGACAGTTATGGATGAAAACAGACATTTCTAGTTATTATTTTTCTATTTGAGAGAAATACTGTGTGTAAAGGGTTTGATTGTACATTCTTTGAACTCCAATATTCTTTCAGCATTTTAATTAGCTTGGAACAGTTTAAGCCTTTTTTCAATATTCACAGAACACCAGTGAGACATCTTATTATTGTAAAAATTACTTTCAGATTTATTCATTAGCCAATTTATAGTCTTTTCCTTTGTAAATCGTGGAGAACCAAACTAAAATGGAGTCACCTATGACAAGGACAGAATGGAGATGGTTAGTGCAGGTTCATAAAGGATACTTAACCTAACATTCCAGGAATTTATAGCTTTTCTCAGAAACCAAGAGGACAACAGCCAATTCCCAAACATCAAGCCATCTCTGGACTTCCTTGTTCCCATGACTCCGCTACCTTGATCCAAATAAGAAAGAGGCCACTAGGTAACCAATCAGCTGAAAAAGCCAAATAATATCTTTATTTATCCCAGACAAATTCCTTAGTCTGTGATGTGAGCAACTCGGAACTCACTGTTCCTTTAGCCTTGAGTTTTCTGGTCTGCAGGATGAAACCTTGTAATAAATTCATCTTTCTGCTTTGTTTTATACAGTGTACAGAATTTGGTTTTTAACACTAAGATAATTTTGAATCTTTGAAAATTCCTGTTTTATTAGGATAGGTATAAAAATTGTATTTTCTGAAACAGTTTCAGTTCAATTGGTTTAACTCAATAAATGTTTACTGAGTACTTCCCTATGTTAAGATCTATAAGAAATAGTCCTAAATTCAAGAAGTTTATAATTTAATAAAAGGTAATAACTTAAAAATCACACCTTGTCTTGCATTATTTTAATTTACACAAGTGTCATAAATGATGCCGAAGTTCAAAGTAAGTCATCCAATTCTGGGTAATCATATATGATTCCATAAAAAATAGTATTTTCTAACTATTATGAATGAGTAACATATCCTCTATCATAGTATTTCCCCACCAATGAAAAGGATTTTATTGCTTTTTAATCATAAAAACAATCAGAATCATAATAAAAGAGGTCAAGCAATCAATAAAACAACAAAAATATAAAAGAAAAAATGAAAAATCATCCAAATTCTATAAACCATTAGCATTTAAACATTTTCCCAGATATTTTTCTATGTAATCAGATATTTACATATATTACTATATTTAATATTAAATATGTACATATTTATTCCCTTTTAAATCTTTTGTAAAAGTTAATGAGCTCATCATTTATAATAGGTACGTAGTCTTAAATTGGACGGATGTGCTTAACCAACCTCATGGAAGAACACTACTTTCCAACTTTCATGATTGTAAAAAATAACACTAGGATGAAAATCCTCGCTGATATATCTCTGCACGTGTTTAATTATTTTCTTGAAATAAAGCCTTAAAGTTAGAATTGCCAGGTCAAAAGTATACCTTTCTAAAATTTTGATACATTTTAACAAACTACACTCTAGAAGAATATCAATTTAAATTTCCACAAACAGTGCAGGAGAGATTCTCACACATAGGCGAACACAGGACTGCCAACCTAATATAGAGACTGGTATCAAATTATCATATTTGTATTTCTTTACTAGTGAGCCTAATATCTTTTCCACATATTTTTGGCCATATTGTTTATTCTGTTATGAAATGTTATTTATTTATTGTTGAGCTGTTTTATTTTTTTGTATTCACCTGTGAAATGCTAGGGATGTTATTAACTCTTTGTTTACCATGTATTACAAATAATATTTCTGTTTAAAAATTTTTTCAAACTTGTTTTTGGTTCCTCTTTCTATTAAAAATGTAATTTTGATGTTTTACAATTATCAATCTTTTGCCCATGCAAAATTATAAACAAATTAGAAATGAATTCACTCATCTTTTCATTTAGTTTTAGTATGGTTTCATTTTTTAAATTTATATATTTTTCTGACATTTTCTTGGATACAATGAGTGAGCTGATAATGAACGTTTTTCCATTTCCCATCATTGATTTGAATGTCATTGATAGCATATATTAAGGTCCTATATAAGCTCACAGCTGTTGCTAAACTTTTTATTGTGACATATTGATATATTGATCCTTTCCAGATCCTATAACATTATATTTAGTAGGATATGTTGCTCTTCATTATATCATATTTTTATTGTTCAAGTCGAAGAATAATTTGTTTTATTCTCTCATTAGTCTATATACCCCATATTGAAAGTATGTTAGCCACAAATTTTAATAGGATTTTAATGGCTTAAGAGCTTAAAATTTCACAATATTGAGTATTTCTATCAAAGGAGAAACTATGCCTCTTGTCCAAGCTCTTTTTTTATGTTCTTCAGTAAAGGTTACAGTTTGTTTATTTGAGTTTTGCATATTATTTTGACTTTTTCATACATTTCTAAAACTTTTCTTACTTTTGTGAATGGAGTTTTTATTCCAATATATTTTCTAATTATATTGTTTAAGGTAAGTCATAAAATGTTAATGGGAATGTTTGTAATATTTCATAGTTTGGGGAAATGCATACTTTCATATTGTTAAGTATCATATTACATATTTTTAATTGAGGTAACATTGTAACATTATATAAGTTTCGGGTTTACAACATTATAATTCGATATCTGTATACATCAAAAGTCTAGTTTCCATCTGTCACCATTTATTTGACTCCCTTTACCCATTTTGCTTTTCCCCACACCCCTTCCCTCTGGTAATCACCAAATGTTTTGTTTTATATTCCACATATGAGTGAAATATGATTTTGCCCTTTTCCTTTTAAAAAAATATGTTTTCACTGATTTCAGAGAGAGGGAGGGAGGGGAGGAAAAAGATATAAACATCAATGATGAGAGAGAATCATTGACAGGCTGCCTCCTCCATGCTCCCTACAAGGGATGGAGCCTGAAACCCAGACATGTGCCCTGACCTGTAATCAAGCCGTGCCCTCCTGGTTCATGGGTCGATGTTCAACCACTGAGCAACACTGGCTGGGTGCCCTTTTCTTTTTTTAAAAAAAAATTATTGATTTTAGAGAGAGAAACATTGCTTTGTTGTTCCACTTACTTACTATTCATAATTTGTTTTACTGAGACCTGGGAAAGCACTGATCAGACTACATGTTTGGTTTAAGATACAGAAAGACAAGGCTTTCTTAATACTTCCTGAAACTCTAGGCATTTAGAAGCAAATTATATATTGGTATTATTTTACTCCATTAGTAACTGTATCCAATAAGTAATATATTTAACCAAATGACTTTCTGTACAATTAACAAAGTGTTTTTAAAGCATATTTGTGAAAAGTAATTGATGAAAGTTTTCCATTTGGCAATTATGCTGGACTTTTTATTATTAATTGGAAATCAATTTCTAAGCACCTGGAAGATACAGGCATTTGATAAAAATTAACATTTTTTTCTGAGAAATGTATCCCATGAGATTAATAAAATTTATTTCTAAAATAAATTTGACAAGCTGTTAGATTAATACCTGTATTAATACTTTTCATTAGATAAACTTACAGTGGCTTTCCCCAATGAATTAGTAAATATTTATTTTTTAACTTAGTTTTTTAAACTTTTTCCAGTAAATTGTCTATTTGTGAACTAAAATAACCAACCTGATTGGCTGGCTTCACTCATAGCACTAACCTGTCTTTTGACCACCCACTTTAGAGATTAAAACATGCACCCCCACGCACACACCCCACACATACCACACACACTACACGCCGAAAGTTTGAACTTTGCTTCATGTTTAAATAATAATCTCTATGGAAAAACATGCTTATTTTTCTAGCTTTCTTTAAACAAACTGGGACTGCTTTTCATAAATAATTTATAACTATTTTAATTTAAACGTGGTTGATTGCGTGTTTTCCAGTGAATTGACTACTTCTTCAATTGAACTGAACAGTTTTGCTATAGCCCGAACCTGACCCTGACTTTGGAAATTAAAACACCTACACACATCATCGTGTTCAAATACACACCCAAACACTGACCTTTGCTTCATGTCAAAAATAATAATCTCTTATGGAAAATCATGCTGCATTTATGCCAAACAAGTAGGAAGATTTCATTCCAACTGTGCTTCAGGAAGAATTTTCCTGTTAAAACTCCGTCCAGGTCCCTTTAGTCCATTAAGTGCTCCTACAGGCAAGTGTGTAAACGGCTTCAGTTTGTTTACTGCACACCAAGCCTGAACCACGCTGACCAGCATCCATTTAAAGCCTGTCATAACCTAGTCTTTTACCCATTAAGTTACATTTTCCAATATTCTCCAATACACAGCTCTGCTCAAAGTGAGCAGTCTCTTCCCTGTTTTCTGGTTAAAATGTAACAACCATTCTTGTCTTCATGACCTTGTTCATACTGTTAATAATTTCCACCCTCTCAAGTCTGAAATGGTCTTTGCTAACTTTTCTACATTCTGCCCTTCTTTGTAGGGCACTTCCATTCCCAACTCCTAAGCAAAGTTTTATTTTGCTGTCAAATTCCACAATGATGCTTCCCTTTCCTGATCTTTTATCTTATTTTTAAACTAAAGCTTGTCTGTTAATTCCCTAAATATTTAAATTTTACCTTTTCAAATAGATTGCATATTCTCTAATGTCAGGTACCATATGATACACTTCTTTAAAAAAATCTTCACCCGAGGATGTTTTGTAAATCCTCCCTTGAGGAGGAAGGGAGAGAGGGAGGAGAGAAAACATGGATGTGAGAGAGATACATTGATTGGGTGCCTCCTGCAGGCACCACGATAAGGGCGGGGATCAAACCTGCAACACAATTACATGCCTTGTCTGGTAATCGAACCCGAGACCCTTTGGTTTGTGGGCCAATGCTCTAAACACTAAGAACACCAGCCAGGACTGAAGGGTGTCTTTCTTCATTGATTTTAGAGAGAAAGGAAGGGGGGGGGGAGAGAGAGAGAAACATCAATGTGAGAGAGAAACATCAATGTGAGAGAGAAACATTAATCAGTTGCCTCCTGTAGGTGCCCCAACTGGGGATGCAACCAATAACCTACGTCTGTACCGGAAATCGAACTCACAACCTTCCAGTGTACAGGGAGATGCTCCAACCAACTGAACCGCCTGGCCAGGGCCAGATCATTCTTATTTTCAACAGTCATAAAGCACAGTGCTGAGCACATAATAGTTTTTGGTTGTTAAACAAAAATATCAGAAATCTGTTTAATTTTCTCTATAACTGAATTTTTACCTCGAGGTAGAGCCCAATTAAAAAAACACACTAAGTTATTGTTAGGCTTTGCTTTTCCTGTTTAAGTGCTTAAAAGATTTAATTTTACATTAAAAATAACACTAAGGTAATTTGAAGCCTTTGATGTCCCAATAAGGACATCGATGATTTTGTTTTAAAAAATAAGAATTCATATAAACATGGGAATTGTAGCTTTTAATTCAGAGGAAAGACTCCCCAAAGTCATTTCCTGAATATGTTCTTAGAGTTTGTCTTTGTTTCTCATTTTTTGGTTATTTCTTCCTTTTCTTCAAAACCTTGTCAGGCTGTTAGGAGGATGAAGTTCTCAGAGCTGTGCCTGACACTTAGTTAAGAGCTCAGTAAGTGTTAGCCATTGTGTTATTTTCTTTTATTTCTTTTACTAGAGGCCCAGTGCACAAAAATTTGTGCACTCAGGGGGGAAGGGGGGTCCCTCAGCCTGGCCTGTGCCCTCTTGCAGTCTGGGACCCCTCGGCAGATAATGCCCTGCTGGCTTAGGCATGCTCCCGGGTGGCAGAGGACAGGCCCAATCCCTAGGTGCAGCCCCTGGTCGGGCTCAGAGCAGGGCTGATTGGGGAGTTGGGGCACGGCCCCCTGTCATGCACAGAGCAGGGCAGATTGGGAGGTTGCGATGCCACCCTCAGTCACGCTCAGGGTAGGGCCGATTGGGGGGTTGGAGCACCGCCCGCTGTCACACTCAAGGCAGGGTCGATGGGGAGGTTGCAGCGCCACCCCGTCACGCAGAGAGCAGGGCTAATCAGGGGGTTGGGGCGCTGCCCCCTGTCACGCACAGAGCAGGGCCCATCAGGGGGATTGGGGCTCCTTACCCTGTCACGCACAGAGCAGGGTCGATCAGTGGGTTGGGGAGCTCCCCCCTGTCACGCACAAAGCAGGGCCCATCAGGGGGGGTTGGGGAGCTCCCCCTGTCACGCACAGAGCAGGGTCGATCAGGGGGTTGGGGAGCTCCTCCCTGTCACGCACAGAGCAGGGCCCATCAGTGGGTTGAGGAGCTCCCCCCTGTCACTCATAGAGTAGGGCCGATAGGAGAGTTGGGGCACCGCCCTCTGTCACCCACAGAGCAGGGCGGATCAGGGGGTTGGGGCACTACCCTCTATCACCCACAGAGCAGGGCCGATCAGGGGGTTGGGGTGCCGCACCCTGTCACACACAGAGCCGCAGGGTGATCAGGGGGTTGGGGAGCTCCCCCCATCAGGCACAGAGCAGGGCTGATCAGGGGGTTGGGGCGCCTTCCCCTGTCACGAACAGAGCAGGGCCGATAGGGAGGTTGTGGCCCCGCCCCCTGTCACACACAGAGCCACAGGGCGATCAGGGGGTTTGGGTGCTGCCCCCTGTCACGCTGATCCCAGTGCTGGGAGGCCTCGCGGCTCTGCTGATCCCGGTGCTGGGAGGCATATTACCCTTTTACTATATAGGATAGAGGCCTGGTGCATGGGTGGGGGCTGGCTGGTTTTCCCTGAAGGGTATCCTGGATCAGGGTGGGGGTCCCCACTGGGGTGCCTGGCCAGCCTGGGTGAGGGGATGATGGCTGTTTGCAGCTGGTCACCCACCCTTCAGGGGGGGTCCCCACTGGGGTGCCTGGCCAGTCTGGGTGAGGGGCTGAGGGCTGTTTTCAGGCTGGCGGGTGACTGAAGCTCCCAACTGCTCCTTTTTTTCTTTTTTTTTTTAATTCTGGGCCAGCTTTTGCTCTGGCTCCAGCTCTGAGGCCTCCGCTGATGAAAGCAGGTATCTGGTTTGTTTGGGTTCTATAATCGAAACAATGTATAACTCCAGCTCTGAGATCCAGCTCGCTGAAAGCAGATTTCTGGGGTTTTGTTTAGCTTCTATATTTGTTACAATGTTTCAAACTGCAGGCTCAGAGGCCGGCAAGGCAGGCGGGGAACATTGGTTTCCTCCGTCACTGAAGCAAGCAAGCCTCATGTTAGTTTCAAGCTGCCTGGCTGCTGGCTGCCATCTTGGCTGGCAGTTTATTTGCATATCGCCCTGATTAGCCAATGGGAAGGGTAGCGGTCGTACTCTAATTACCATGTTTCTCTTTTATTAGATAGGATTATAACATTCCCCACCCCCCAATACAAGCTTGGTAAAATATACAAAAACATTATTTATTATTATGTTGCTTATTGGCATCTAAAAATATGGTTAAGGATAAGAAAGCAGCAAGCTAAATGCCCTCAGAAGTACCTAGTATTTGCCTATAGGAGAGTTTGGATTTTATTCCTACCTTTCTCAATAAATGTTTATTAATGATCTCACATGTGTAAAGCAGTGTGGGGAGGCACATAATATTCAAAAATAGATCCTGCTAATTTTCTACAATATGACTATCTTATTTCAGCAACTAGAAATAATGTTATTTAAAATGTAGAGGAGAAGAGACATAAATAATTCAAGATTGAAAGTTAAAAGTGCCTCAAGAAAGGTACGGATAAAACGAGAGTTCACAGGGTAATGGAAGAGCTATTTTCAGTTTAGGGGGTTAATAATTCATAAAAGAGAGAGGGTTTGAAATGAACTTTGATGATAGAGCTAGTTTTGGACAAGCATCCATTGGAGGGAGGTGGGAAGATGTGATAGATTAGGGAAGGCTGCAAATCTGTCATTCTCCACATTGAGCGGTGTCCTTTATTTCCCCTCTGCTTGCAGGCTAGCTAGTTCTGTGACTGCTTTCATCAATGCACCCTGGGTGTGGTCAACTGACACTGCCAATTCTGAGCCTAGCCTCTAAGGCAGCAGTTCTCAACCTGTGGGTCGTGACCACTTTGGGGGTCGAATGACCCTTTCACGGGGGTCACCTAAGACCATCGGAAAACATATATATAATTACATATTGTTTTTGTGATTAACCACTATGCTTTAATTATGTTCAATTTGTAACAATTAAAATACATCCTGCATATCAGATATTTACATTACGATTCATAACAGTAGCAAAATTACAGTTATGAAGTAGCAATGAAAATAATTTTATGGTTGGGGGTCACCACAACATGAGGAACTGTATTAAAGGGTCGCGGCATTAGGAAGGTTGAGAACCTCTGCTCTAAGGGGACTGGGAGCTTCTGCTTTCACCCTCCTTGTGGACCCCAGCAGTGTAATCAGCGCAGCTAACCACATGGAGAGATTACACGTAGAGCCCAGGTAGAGAGAGGTCGGCTTCCAGTGCTTTGTATTTTCTTGGTGACTAATAAAGTTGGACATGCCTTTTTATTTGGTATCTTCTTCTGTGAAGTGTATGTTCAGTTTTTTGCCTATTTTTTTCCTATTGGTTTATCTGTCTCATATCTTATGGATTTGTAATTCTTTATCTATTGTGAATATATCTTTGTCACATACATTTTATGAAAAATATTTTTCCCCAACCTGCCTGAAATTTTGCCCTAATTGTGTCTTTTGTTGAAAAAAAGTTCTCAATATTAATGTATGACAGTTTGTCAGCATTTTCTTTTATGGTTAGTATTTTTTTGTGACCTATTTATGGCCATGATGATATTTTTCTGGTTTCTTCTATAACTTAAAAAGTTTTACCCTTTACATTTAGATCTACAGTGCATTTGGAATTGATCTTCGTTAACATTGTGAGCTAAGAGTCCAGATTCATTATTTTCCTTGTGAAATATACACTCAATCAGCATCACTTATTGAAAAGGCCATGTTTCCTCCTCTGCACTATATTGACACTTTAGTCATAAACTAAATGACCGTGTAAGTGTAGGTCTCATTCTGCACTCTTATTCTCTTCCGGTGGTCTACTTGTCCACCATTAAGCTCAACACATTGCTTTAGTTACTATTCATTTATAAATATTGAAACAGGTTAGTATAAATCCTTCAATTCTCTTCTTCAAGATTGTTTTAGCTCTTTTTTTTTTTTTTTTTTGCCTTTTGCAATTCTTTAGACATTACAGAATCAGCTTGTCAGTTACATGCACAAAACCTGTTGGGGTTTTTAATGAGATTATGTTGAATCTGTATATCAGTTTGAAGAGAATTGACATTTTTATTATATTGATTCCTCCAATCCATATCCACTATGTATTCCTCCATTGTTTAGATGTTCTTTACTTTCATTCAATAGCATATATGCTTTACACATTTCTAGTTAGGTATGCTTTTTTATGAATTGATTGACTTTTAGAGAGAGAAAGGGAGAGAGAGGAGAGAAACACTGATGTGAGAGAAACATCAATCAGTTGCCTCCTGCACATGTCCCAATTGGGGACTGAACCCACAACTTCAGTATGTGCCCTGACTAGGAATCAAAACTGTCACCTTACAGTATACAGGAAGATGTTCCAACCAACTGAGCCACATGGGCCAAGGCCAGTTGGATACGCTTTTTGATGCAGTTGTAAATGTTGTCATTTTATTAAATTTTATTTCCTAACTAGAGGCCCAGTGCACGAAATTTGTGCACTGGTGTGGGGGTGTCCCTCAGTCCAGCCTGCCCCCTCTTACAGTCTGGGAGCCTTCAGGGCTTGTCCTACTGACAGCTTAGGCATGGGGAGCAGGCCTAAGCCGCAGTCTGGCCTCCCTCTGCAGGAGGTGACCGGGCTGATCAGGGGAAGGCGCCACCTCCATCACCCCACTGCTGCTGCCACTGCTGGCCGCCACAGCCGCCAAGGTGTTTTCATCAACATGGACTTCAGTCCCTTCAACATGAAAAAAATGACAACTTTCTTTAGGCATTTTCAAGATGTCTCTTTCATAGAATGTGACATTTCTTTCTTTTTTTTTACCCTCACCTGAGGATATTTTTCCATTGATTTTTAGAGAGTGTGGAAGAGGGAAACGTCAATGTGAGAGGGACACTTCGATTGTTTGCTTCCTACATGAGCCCTGATCTGGGCCCCAGCCAGGGAGAAGCCTGCAACCTAGGTACATGTCCTTGATCAGAATCGAACCCAGATCCTGCGGTTGGCAGGCTGAGGCTCTATCCACTGAGCAAAACCAGCTAGGGCAGGATATGACATTTCTTAGCTCCTCCAGCAGCAGACCTTCGTTTTTTCCTTCAGGAGTGAGGTGGAAAAACCCTAGATCACCTTCTTGGATTCTTATTACCCAAATTACCAAGAATATTACCAGTGGCATACAGGGAGCTTAGCCAATGAGCAGCCAGAAAAGGTGTTTCTTCTGCAGCTCACGTGCAGAGGCCCCCCTGTGTGTGTATGCTGGGATGGGGGCATGCTCCAAGCCACACTGTGGCTGGTGGGAGGAGGTCACCAGCCCTGTGTGTGTCTGCTGCGCCAGTCGTGACTGTTAAGGCCTCCTGGACAAATTTGCATATTACCTCTTTATATATATGTATATATATAGATTGTTTCTTGCTAATATATAGAATTCTCTTTTTTTATTGGTCATTTTTCCATTGGTTTACAATATTGTTTTATGTGGTGGAATAATTTTTCAGTAAATTCTTTTGCACTCTAAATATACAATCAGATCAAATGTGAAAATGAGTTTTTAAATCTCACTATCCCATATCTGTACTCCCATTTTCCCCCTGCCATACTGCACTGGCCAAGATTGCCAGTGTATTCTGAATAAAAGTAGTGACAGCATCATCCTTATTCCCATACTCAGGGGGAAAGGTTTCAATATTTGACTATTAATTATGATCATTATAACCATTAAGTTTTTTCCATGTTTGCTAACAGATTTTATGATGATTGGGTATTAAATTTTATGAAATGATTGTTCTGTTTCTAATGATACTGATTGATCCTGAAATATTAAACAAACATTGCATACCTGAAATAAACTTAACTTGCTCATGGTGTTCTATCTTTTCATATACCATTCGGTTTGATTTGTTAATATCTTGCTTAGAATTTTTACATGTATCTTCATAAGGGCAATACAGCAAGAATTTTCCTTTTTTGTAATGTCCTTATCAAGTTTAGGTATTAAGGTGATGTTGCTATTTTTCTAAACTGGAAAACCTTATATAAGATTAGTTTTATTTCTTTCTTAAATATGAAGATATATGGCCTTGGAAATTTCCTTGTGGAAAGTATTTTAGTTATATTCCATTTCTTTGACATAGGACTATTATAATTTTCCAAATTTTATCATTTTATCTAGTATAAAATTTAGACATAATGTTCCTTATATCATCTTATTTTTTAATGTTTGTGTGAACTTTTGAGATGCCCCAATTTATTACTGACATTTCATTCTTTCTAAAGAATCACCAAGTAGGCTTGTAGTTTTCTCTTTTGGTTGTATAGTTTCTATTTTATTAATTTCTGCTCTTAGCTTTTTAATTTCCTTGCTTACCCTTTCTTTGAGTGAAATTTGGCATTTTAAAAATTTAACTTCTCTAACTTGATCTCTGGCTCCAGAGTCTGGGATCTTTTGCCAGTATCCATAAAACGTGAAAGCTAAATTGTAAAGTATGTAAAATCTCAGACCCTCCACAGTTCATGACAATAATATTCCCTTAATTCCCTTATTTTCCTTCCAATATTTGTAGACATTTTAGTGATGTCTTAAGAATCAGCCCATGCCTATAGTAGAAAGCTGTCATAGAGTGTCAGGCTTACTTCTATACACCCACCTTCTTCCTGGGATCTTTATCACTTAATCCTAGCAGCCTTGGCTTTTCCATACTCAAATTTTGTTTTCCTAGTTTTATGAAACTGCCAAAAGTTTGACTGGCTTCTCTGCTTCTTAGGGGCAGCCTTCACTGTTCCTTAACTTTTTGCCTTGTACGTCCTAAAACAAAAGTCCCTAGGGGAAAAGCAGCGCACAAATATTGGGCTTACTTTAAAAATATTGGCTCACTTCTCTCTGAGACCATGGCCCTTAAGTCCTTAGTTCCTTGGAAAATCTCCAAAGCCTTCAAATGGATTTTAAAAAATGTATTCACTTTTCTATTTGCTCTTGATTAAAGCATGGGCTGTTATAAGATACTCCATCAGAGCTGGAAACAGATGTGCAGAATGCTTGTTTCTTTGAATGAAGTATTTTTCACATTGGAAAGATACATAACTATTTGTAAATTTTGTGCTTTATTTTTTAATGACCCCCCCAAAACATGTTTCCACTGTTTTGAACAATCCTATCTAATAAAAGACAAAAAGGGTAATTAAGTGCACCTCTGCTACACTTCCCATTGGCTAATCAGCACCATATGCAAATCAACCGCCATCCAAGATGGTGGCTAATTTGCATACTGCAGGCAGGGCTGGCCAGTACCAGACGCCACCGGGGCTGGGTGTGGCCCTGGACGGCCGGGCTTAGGCGGTGTGATCACGTCACCTAAGCCCCGCCCCAGCCAGGACCCCCGTGTGCTGCCTAAGCCCTGCTGCCAGCTGGGACCCCACTGCGATCCCAGAGCAGGCAAGTGCAGAAGGCGGGTGGCCCCCAGGTGGGCCTGCTCCTGGGATAGCCATGGTGATCCCAGAGCAGGCAAGTGTGGAGGGCCGGCGCCCCCAGGTGCGCCTGCTGCTGGGATCATGTCAATCCCAGAGCAGGCAAGTGCGGAGGGCGGCCCCCAGGTGGGCCTGCTCCTGAGATGCCATAGCGATCCCAGAGCAGGCAAGTGGGAGGGTAGCGAGCCCCCAGGTGGGCCTGCTCCTGGGATCACCATGGCATCCCAGAGCAGGAAACTGCAGAGGGCGGCCAGCCCCAAGGTGGGCCTGCTCCTGGGATTGTCATGGCGATCCCAGAGCAGAAAAGTTCCCACAGGCAGCACCCAGCAGGGCCTGCCCCCAGTCTCTGAAGTGATCCGGTGATCCATGAGCAGGAAAGCGCAGCCTGCAGGCAGCACCCGACCCTGGCCACAGCTCAAGGGAGAGAAAAACACGCAGTGGAGGCCAGGAGCCTGAGAGATCAACACAGAGGGGCGCCTGCTCCAAGCCTCCACGGTGTGGCTGGTGGCAGGCCCCCAGCAGACACATACACATACACACACACACACACACACACACACACACACACACACACACAGGACGCCTGCTCCGAGCCTCTGCTGCCAGACTGTGGCCGTCAGTAGGACATCCACTGAGGGCTCCCGGACTGTGAGAGGGGCAGGCTGGGCTGAGGGACCCCCCCACCCCCCCATGCACGAATTTTGTGCACCAGGCCTCTAGTGATAATATATTAGAGTTCACTGTATATTCAGGGACTATCAATAGTATCACAACTGCTTTTAGGATCCAAACTGTGTTCAACCGAAATTTAGGGTTCTTTAGTTAACTCAAGACCTCCTTAACCCTTTGAGTGCCAACCAATATCCTCAGAACTATGCTAAAATTGCCATGGCATTTTTGCTGATTTTACAGCAGTTTAGGAAAAAAATTATGAATCACAAGTAAATGAAGTTACATATTCAAAAACTTAAGGAAACCTTTACTACATTGAAATATTTAGCAATATCATCATCACTAATAAAAGCAGACTTAGAACTGGACATCATTTTGAAGCTTTGATAGCATTCCCAGCACTTTTGGAGAAAAACAGGAGGAGCGCAATCACGCTCCCCGGCACTCTAGGGGTTAAAGAAACTATTATAATGAATTCTCTATCATTATCTCTTTCTCTATATCTATGTTTACACAAACGCAAGTGCACACATGAGTTCAGCATTTCTAGCCTCCAGTCGCAATGCTGTGTTAGGAACTAAAATCTGTCAATAGAACAAAAGGTTTCCATGGACCATATACACAAAAAAGCTCACCAAAATATTTATTTAAAATAGTAATTAGGTAAGTTGTTCTTGTTTTTTGGCAAATAAATGCATTACAATCTTAAATCATTGTCTTCATTTTGTATATAAAAATTTAAACTTCCCAATTATGTGAAATGCTTATTTTATGAAGTCACTCATGCTTTAATTCATGTCCTTCACCCTTTAATTCATTTATACTTTTGAAATAGCTGGTGGAGCTTATGTTACCACAAACATTTCCTTTAATCTGAAAAATATGTTTTTTGAAAAGCCACTCAACTCAAATAAGACCCTAAGTAAAGCTTCTTTCTCTAAATCAGTTTAAATTAGTTGCATTTTAGATTGTGATGCAGTGCTGAAGCCCTAAGAAAAATGAGAGAAATAGCATTCAGTTTTGTCAGTTATGTATACACTAGAGGCCTGATAAACGAAATTCGTGCACAGAAGGGGGGGTGGGAGGGAGGTCCATCAGCCCGGCCTGCAACCTCTCGCAATCCGGGACCGCAGGCTCCTAACCACTCTGCCTGCCTGCCTGATCACCCCTAACCATCTGCCTGCCTGCCTGCTGCCTGATCACCCCTAACCACTCTGCATGCCTTTCTGATGCCCCTAACTGCTCACCTGCCTGCCTGTCCACCCCTAACTGCTTGCCTGCCTGCCCAATCGCCCCTAACCGCCTCTACCTTGGCCCCCGCTGCCGCAGCTCTGCCCAGAAGGACATTGGAATAACGCCTGGAAGGTCATTTGGCTGTCTGGTCTAATTCGCATATTACGCTTTTATTATTATAGATTTTTTTCTATTTGTAGAGAAGAAGGCAAGTCAGGCCAATGGTGATTTAAATAACTTTTTATAAAAAAATCTTCTTCTTGTCTTTGTTTTTAGTGGTTGTTGAAGTCCCTTTTAGTATGCAAACTGAATCTGTGTAAAGGCACTGATTTTGTGTATTTGTGTAAATGTACTATGCATTTACTGTGAAAATTTAACTGAGTTTTTATGCTTACAGCATATAGCTAATAAAAGTCCAAATATTTTAGCCATGTTTTAATCAAAGGTGACTATCTTAAACTAACTTAATTCCAAATGCCTGGCCTTATTTTAACTTAATGGGTCTATGTCTAAGCACTAATCTAATTTTAAGCTTTTTGTTTATTCCAAGTAAAGTCAAACAATATGTACATTTGTTAAGAATAATCTTTGGGCAACACTTGAGTTGACATATCCCATTTGAAATGATTTGGGGTGCCTCTTTTGAGTAACCTATCCAAACTGTTTCTTCTTATGATTTGTAGAAATAAGAGAAATAAAATTAACTGTCTTCTACTCAAAATTAACTGTTGAATGTTAAATATTTTCCACATCTATTCATTTTGGATTTATTGAAATAAGTTTCAGAAGTGGGGCCTCTTCCAAATTCTTAGAGCATTTTAACCATAAAAGGCTAAAAATTTTTGCAATCCCATGGGCAGTAATCTGATATTTAGAAGTGTTTTTTTTTTTAAAGGAATTAATGGAATATAAACTTTCACAATTAGAACTCCATGTGTGATCCATCACAGACATTATTTCAGTGCCTATAATGTGCCAGGAACTTGAGATACAAAGGGGACAAAAGAAAGGGAAACAACATTTATGGAGTACTCTCTATTTTCCAGATATTTTAACTGTTACCTAGTTTACTTCTTACAGCATTTCTATAAGGATAGGAAGTGTTATCTCAATTTTAAAAACAAGGAGTCCACAGCTCAGTAGGGTTAAGTAATTCATCTATAATTATAAAGGCAGCAGATGGAGATGGAATTTAAACACGGGTAGAGGAATGAATGGAAAGGAAGGCAAATCATAAACTGACCAATTCCATTTCATTATCAAAATAAAACATTTACTCATTCACTCAATTACTCACACAGTTGGTACCTGGTATGTGTCTGTCTTTATGTTGAGCACTGGGGATGCAAAATGAGGTAAGTACTGACAGACATGGACCCTGAACTCAAAGGTTCCTAGCACAGTGGGTGGTACTAGGTTCGAAGTGCTGTGAAAGAGGAATGCCCAAGATGCTGAGCCCGGAAGAAGGGAAACTAAATTAGTTTGTTAGCTGACTTGCTCTCTTCTATCTTGCTTATCCTTAAACTATGGGAGGCAGATATGATTCCTCTTATTTTATAGATGAAGAGCTTCATAGAGATTGAGCTTCATAAAGATGGAAAGAACTGTCAATGACAACCCAACTAGAAGTGGCGAGGGCTTACCTTTGAACCAAGCTCTTGCATTAGCTTCTGTTTTCACTTTGTGCTAAACCTGAAGTAGTTGTATCAGCTATTCAGAGAATACTTATTGAAGTGTTGTGTCCAGTGTAGATTTTACTGGAAATTTTTAAAAAGGATTTCATTCAGCACTCTTTTCTCACTAATACTATTAAAAATTCACTTAGTTTTTAAGAACGTACAAACATGTCATAGGAATGGCAAATGTAATCTATATCCCACACATGGTTCCCCACATGCCAGGGGCAATGGTTAGTAAGTGTAAACAGGTTGCACATTATTTAATCTCTCATATGGCAGGGAAGCTCTGGCACATCCTCCTGACTGAGGGGAGGCCACCACTGAGTCCAGCCTTCAGTTATCCAGCCTAGCGGACTAATAAAGTGTCTCTGGGGGACTCAAGCCACACTTTCAAGTCCTGAATTCTGAGTGAATGCCCTACATGAGTCCATTCCTCCTGCTCAATCTCTATGATCTCATTACTTGTTTCATCCTCTTTTGTCTGGTACTGTTAAAGTCAACTCAACCATGCCCCATTTCGCTCCTCTCCTGGCCAATAAGTTGTCTGAATATCACTCACAAATTTGGACAACCCAGTTCAGAATCCTATTTTGAGGGTGAGTTTCCTGAGGCCACTTCTGTTATCAAATACTACATAATCAGGGTTCTATGTGAAAAACTGCAGACCGATGGTGGGTAACTGATGAGGACTTAATAAAAGGCTATTTACAAATATATAGCCCATTTAGGGGAAAGTAACAAGGATGGTTTGGCATCTTATATGTTCTCATCCCTGGGCCTAATGGGAAGGTGAGGGAGCAGTTTCCAGAATAAAGAGGGAAGAGCTATACAGACAGGACAGGAACTAACCTTCTGTAGAGGATACGCCCAAAATGCAGTGACCCAACTGGGAGGGAGTAGGAAGTAAGGACACCTCAGCTGCACTCTTTTCTCATCCATGTTGTCAACTGGCCCAGCTAGATGTCAGAGGGTAAAAGAGCCTATTGGTGATTTCCATAAACTTTGGCCTTCTGAGCACAGAGTAGGCTATAAAAGGTAGAAAGTGGTTCTGAACAGGCAAACAGAAGACAACCAACATAAAGTATAGCATAGGGAGTATAATCAATAACACTGTGATAACTCTGTATGGTGCCAGATGGGTATTAGACTTAGAGTGATCTAAGGCATATATAAATATCTAAAAACTATGTTGTACACCTGAAACTTATATAATATTGTATGTCAACTATAACTGGAAAATAAATTAAAAAAATACATCCATGCAATAGGCTAAATATTTAATGTAGGGTTGTTTATGGTATTTAAAATCTATGTAACACTATTAATAAAAATATACAAAGTAATAAAAAGTAATAAAAGCTTAAATAATTAAAAAATGTATTTAGAAAATAGGTATATTCAAGTATAATTTTTTTTACCTAGATAACTATGTTGAATAGGTGACTGCAAACATTTTGTGTAAATGGAGCGATTAAATATTCAGAACTTTAGCCAGAGTTTATCTTAAGAAACATTTCAAGTCTTAAAAAATTTACATTTATATCACATTTATGCTCATTTGTAATTAATGACCACTTTACTTCAAAACATTCATTATTTAACAAAGAATAATAAAGCACTTTCCCTCTTCTTTTTCTCAATTTTGGCTGTAATTTAATATACAGTAGAGTGTCCATTTTCATAAACTATATAAGAAGAAGCATACATATCTGGGTAGCAGTATTTATTATACAAAAAAGGATATCTGGGGTTCTTGGGTAGAAAGCATAAAGAATTTGAAAAACTTGTAAAAGTGATAAGTAATTTAAAAGTACTTAGTTATAATATTATTCATATGACCCTTTACTTTTCAGAGAGCATGTTTGGGGAGTAATAAAGTTAAACCATGTCCTCCTTTGTTTTGTAGTTGTTGAAGCTTTTGTGGGTAAACAATATCATGACATGCTACTTCACTTACAAGTGGTCTAAAGTTTTCCTTAAACCAGCGGTCGCCAACCTTTCGGACCTCATGGACCACCAGTAGTTTGCGACCACCGGATGGCGACCGCTGGAACAGTCTCTTTCATCCAAGACTTTCTTTGGTGCCTCCAGGGATGAATTCAAAGCCTTTGCAGAGGAAATTTGGGACAGTAGTTAATTAAGCATGTGGACAATAGGCCTCAGGTTTCATGTCTTTAAAATGTGGTTAATGTGGTGCCTACCTCTATGGTTGCAAAGATGATACGTATTGATACTTAAAGTGCTTTGACAGTTGGCATATAGTAGATGCTGAACTAATTTAACTTCCCTTTCCCTTACACTTGTGCCTAGGTGACTTCTATAGTCTCCAGATCTCCATAACAAGCTCAAAGGAGTATTTGTGATCCACTAATCCCCAGATTTGTGAATGCTCTCTAATACATCTCTCTACAGTTACCTGTATTTTTTCTCTACAATTTTTGCTTATAACTATTTTTCTGTGGGTTTATTAATGTCCATTTCTCTCACTAGACTATTTACCATTATTAGTAACTATGTTTGTTTTTCTACCAATGTCACCTACAGGCAGTAAAAGTAATATTTATAAACTAACTAACATTAAGTTCTCAGAGCATGGTACATATACCACATTTGTTTTATAATTATCTTGATTATTAAAGGTGGCAATATACACCAACCTGAAAATTACAGACAACACCTAGAACTAGATCTGCATTTACAAGACAGTGACCTTGAACTTGCAATTGTTCCTTAGGGCAAAGCTTGTTGAACATTAACTGTGTAGCATCATTTCCCCTCTGGGACTCAAATGCATACCCATTCCTGTTCCTGAAGCCGAAGAATGCACTGAGTCCAACATCTGCCTAGCTCAGGCCCCAGGTGAACTTGATTGATAGTCATCAGTAGTAAACCTTGCTTATAAAAAACAGCTTCAAACACTTAAACACTTCTCTTTATAATTCTAGTCTGAGTTGATAAAAAACATATTGTTTTCAAATGAATGATTTTTGTTTGCACAACTCAAAAGAAATTGAAATTTGGTTACACAATGAACAGATATTTATTAGGCACCTCTTATGAGCAATCTAGTTAGGAGATGAGCTATGCATGTGGATAATTTGATTTTTTACTAGAATTACAGGAGGCTTCTTTGGGAGTGAAGAGCAGGCCAGAGTGCATGGTACAGAAGCAGCCTGACACAGGGGAGGCAAAAATGAAAGACAAAAGAAGTGAACATTTGGAGGGTGACTGAAATATGGAGTAAAAGAGAGAGATTTCAGCTCCTGTTGTGAACAGGAAGTGTATTAGTTATCTGTTGTTGTGTAACAAATTTCCCCAAATTCAGCAGCTACAAACAATAAGCATTTAGTATCTCACCATTCTGCTAGTCAGGAACCTGGGAGTGGCTCCCAGGTTCTCTCACAGGTTGCAGTCAAGCTGCTGCTCTGTCTGCAGTGATGTCAGGCTCACCTTGGGGAAGATCTGCCCAGCTCACTCATGTGGCTGTAGGCAGGCTTCAGGGCCTTGCCCCGTGGGCCTCTCCAGAAGCTTCTTGCATGTCCTCACCACATAGCAGCTGGCTTTACCCAGTGCAAACGATTAGAGAGAGAGAGAGAGAGAGAGAGCAAAAGAGTGCAAGCCACAAGGTAACCACAAGTTGGAAGCCACAGTTTTTTCACAGCCTAATCTTGGAGGTGACACCATCATTTCCACCACATTCTAGTCTCTAGAAGCTGGTAACTAAGCCTGGCTAACATTCAAGGAGAGAGGAATACATCTCTTGAGAAGTATTAAATTTGTGAGCATATTTTTAGAAACGACAGAGGAACCATGAAGGGCCATGGAAATATACAGATCTCTTTGTGCTGCCTTATGTGTAATATCTAAAGATATAAAGAGTCACAGTTGATTCTAACTCATAGGAATCAACTGTGTTTGTGTGTATATGTGTGTATGTCTGAATGTGTGTGTTTCAAGAGGCAGCAGCCAACTTCAAGGCAACCCAGCTATAGTCAGAGGACATACAAACTGACACTGCAAGGCATACCGCCTTAAGTGTCAAGTCTCAAGAGTGGTTTACAGAAGGAAGAATTAGCATGGTCTAAGGAAGTCAAGAATGGCTTCATAGAGGGAAACACGAGTTGCTCCAGATTTTGCATTTCACTATGTGATATTTATTTAATATAGCTTGCATTTTATTGACAAAAAATAATTCAAGTCAGATTTTCACTGCTTAAATGGAGTAAAAATATCTGCATTCATTTGTTAGTTATATGTATAATTTTTCCCATCTAAAATATTTAATCTTTAAGTTTCTACACATTAAATATGTAGGGCAGAAAAATATTCTCTGAATAATGGACAGTATCTCCCCACAAGCACTGGCAGATGTATATGATCCTGTGTGTACCATCAGGCATGCAAATCCCAAAATAAGGTTAAGTAGGTTGCTGCTCCCATCTAAATTCTTGTTAGTCCAAAGCCATGCTCTGGGAGCTATGAAACTCCATATGCATCAGTTAAACTTGCCACACTTGCTATGGTCATTAGTACTTTAAGCAAACAGAAGAAATAAGCAACTTAAAAACAAAACACAAAAACAATCTACCTCATCTACCCTTATCTTATTTCCTTGATCAGGTACAGAGCTAGTTTGCACAGAAAACTCCCCCTCACCCCTTCACTCCTATAGTGTCAATGGTGCTGATGCAGCCTAATTTGCATAGGAAGTTGCTCAATTCCAGTCAGAATCGCAATAAGATGACCTGTTTCTAAGCATGTCTATTCTCTCTTGATTGACTCTTCACTTGCATGCTTTTCTGCACAATGCACACTTGCATATTCTCAGCCATCTGTCAAACACTCACCAAGCCTTAAGATTGGCCTAGTAATCAAATTTGAATACTATGGAAACACTGGTATATGGCCCAATATTATAAAACTATGACCAAAATTATTTTAAAGAATCAATAAAAATATGTCACCCTACAGTCTCGCTTGACATATTTGAGTACATAAATTTATTAACACTTAAGTCTGCATTCACCAAGACAGAGCTAGCATTTATGACTTCCTAGTTATAAACAACAATAGCTACTGTAGCAGACCAACATGATTTCCAGCTTGTTGGACAGAATCTCTTTTGTCATTCTATTAGTTATGCTACCCAGAGTAAGACAGGCTCATCATAAATTGTGGACTTTCCTACCAAAAAGAACATTTGGAAGTATACTTATGGGAAGAATAGGACAAAATAGTTTAAATTGGAATTGTCCTAGGAAATCCTAGAAGCATCTGGATAGATGGTCAGGTACTTATAGAAGACCTGGCTCAATCTCCTATCCAATGTTTAAACAACTTTACAAAGTATCTTTCAACAAAAATCCTATAATTAAATTTGGAATATAGTCAATGAAGATATAGCTTATTACCTCTCAATTCATTCAATAGAATGTATTAAGTGCCTTCCGTTTGCCAGGACCTGTGCTAAGTGTTGGTAGTGAAAAAGTGAGGAGGGCACATCTTATCCTTTCCATTTCTGGATACATTCATTATTTAGATAGTGCTGCACATACTAGTCAAAATTCTCCCCCAGAAGAGCCAGCCACTGGTATTTGGTCTGCCACCTGGGAGTTCTACAGATAAGACAAATCTTTTTTATTTTGCCAGACCTTTAGATTTGCAGACAGCTATTAAATCTTCTTTGAATTTTTTCATCGGAGGCCTCTAGTCCTGAAAAATCCAGGTTCTCTTCCTCTGAACACGTTGATTTGAATGTGTCCCTTTTCAAATGTGGGTTGCTGAACCTTATTTAGTCTATTTTAGACGTGTCTGGACATTTTCTTTAAACCAGAAACTTGGATTATTAATGGATTCTGCTGAGTATGTAATCACAGACTAGAGACATATTGATTTTTCTTAGACTCCATTCTTCCCCCTACTTCTCGCCATCTATTAGCCAGATAGCATCTTAAATAATAGAGTAAACCCCTGTAGCTAGAGTCCTTGTTTTTTAAGTCTTATTGTGATCACCCTGGACATTTTGGTGATTTATATAACTCATGAATAATAAAATGCTCATCCTCAAGTAACAATTAAATCTTCATTTGCAATAGAACCTTTTGCTTTAGGGAACAAGAACACTGCCTAATCACATAAACATGAAATGCACATCTTCAAAAATAAAACAGACATTTTCATAATGTTATGCAATCTTTTAAAGTTAAATAAGCAAGGAAAAAATAATACTGAAAAACACACGAAAGGAAATGGAATACTACTTTGACGGTTTAAATCTTTATCTTAAAAAACAACTGCATTCAATAACACATGCTGATTGCCAAAAGTAATTTCAGGATGTATAGACAAGTGGAAAAAACAAGCAAAGATTATCTGGTATACTGTCAACATCAAATGACTAACTACTGCTAATAATCTGATGTTTGTCTTTGAGGACCTATTCTCTCTCTCTCTCTCTCTCTCTCTCTCTCTCTCTCTCTCTCTATATATATATATATATATATATATACACACACACACACACACATACACACACACACACACATACTTTATACATACTAGAGACCTGATGTATGAAATTTGTGCAAGAGTAGGGCTTTCTTTCCCCAGCTGCCGGCACTGGCTTTCCTCTGGCATCTGGGACCAGGGCTTCCCTCGCAGCCTTGGCTTCAGCTTCATCCGGAAGGTTGTCCAGTCTAATTAGCTATCATGCTTTTATTATTATAGATATTATATCTATTATTATAGATATGTGTGTGTGTATGTATGTATGTGTGTGTATATATATATGTGTGTGTGTGTATGTGTGTGTGTGTGTGTATATATATATATATATACATATATATACTTATAATATATATACATATATATATATATATACTTATAAACTGCAATCACAATAGATACATTTAATAGTCTGTTTTTCACTTAATTAACACAGTGTGAATAACTTTCCATCATAAGTACAACACTATATGAGTACTCTTCATGATGACAGAATTATAATGAGGAATCACACATTTTTAAAACTTCCTGCTAATGATAAACATTTAGGTACTTCACCATCTGACAGTTTTTCTTCTATTATAAACAAATATATGCACACATAATTCTGTCCACTTCCCTGATTATCTCCTTGGGATAAACTCAAAGAAGTATAATTTTTGGCTCAAAAAGATAAACACATTTTAAAATTTGATATATCATGCCAAACTGCTCTCTGGAAAGTTTACCAAATTTACATTCCTACCATCCGTGTACGAGAGTGCCCTTCATCATTCTCTCACAAGACAATGTGTCAGCATTTTAATTTTTAAGAATCTGATCATTTGCATTTCTTTGAGTACTGCAAAGCATGAAATTCTTTGCACAAGTTATCTGGCCACTTATATATCTTCTCTTCTAAATATGCTTTGTTAACTTTTTCATTAGTATGCTCACCTTTTTCTCATTGATTTGTTAGAAATAATTATATAGAATATTAAGACTGTTAAGCCTTTCTGTCATTTATACTGTAAATTTTTTAAAAGTCTGTTTGACTTTTGTTTTTCAGTATTTCCTTTCTCAAAAATAGAATTTTTAAATTTTGATGTGGTAAAAAATATTAGTGGTTTCTGGGATCTTAGTCTCAATTTATAATAGGTACCTTTTATATATTAATCATTCCCAAGGTGGTCCATATAAACTAGGACCATAATTAAAGATAACTAAGCATATTTGATTCTAATATCAGCTTTTAATTTTCCAGTCATGGGTTTAATAATTGATATTTAAAAAGGTTAATTTAGATTTTTCAGTCTATAAACAAAAATTATATTCCAAATAGAATGTTTTGAAATTAATCAAGGAAATAAAAATTTTCTTTTTTCATATTCATTTAGTAAACAATTATTGAAAACTAGGTGAATGTATATACAGTTGACCCTTGAACAACATGGATTGGTTGGTTCTAAGACCCCTGAGGATACTAAAATCCAAGTCTCATATAAAATGGTGTAAAACAATGCATAGTGTTTGCCCTCTCCTTTGGGATTCCCAACCACGGATGAAAAATACTCTTTTTACCTGTGATTAGTAGAATCTTTGGATGCAAAACCCAGGAATAAAGAGAGCCGGCTGCATATTTATTTTTTTAAAAAAACCCATTATGTGGACCCGCACAATTCAAATCTATGCTATCCAAGAGTAAACTGCAGTTCCTATACTGAGTAAAAGAAAGTCAGTTAACCAGGTCTCACAGAGCTACAAGATGTAGCGCTATAATTAGAAAGTACTGAATACTGAGGAAATAAGTAAAAAGTAATGTTGGATAAAGTATTTTTCCCTCCCTCCATTTTTTTCTTTTTTTCTATCTTTTCCTTTCCTTCTTTGTTTGATTCTTTAGGAGAGGTGTTCCTCAAACTAGGCTATGAGGAAATAGATTCTGGTTGGCAGATAGAAGGTTGGAGAGCCTTTCAGGTAGTAGGAAGAGCTTACTTCAAGGCAGAAGTAAGTAGAAAACCTGTAATTATCCATAGAAAACTGGTCACAGAGGAGCTGAGATTAATGCTAGTTGGCCCATGGATGGAAAGACTTGAGGGACAGGTTCAAGAGTTTAGGTGCCATATGATCCTTGATGGAAGCCATCTTTAAATTATGCTCCTGCCATTTATCAATTATTTTACTGGAGACAGATTCCTTGAATTTCTCTTAAAAGATTTATATTTAGGAAGGGATGATTATTTTTCTGTGCTTTGGAGAAAAAGGACTAGGGTGAAGTTTGATAAATTGTATACCCAAGTGTCAACCATTTTCTTTAAATGATAGATTCTAAAGTCAGTTAGTCACACATGCCAGGTGGAGCAGATTTTAACACAACCATTTTTGATTCATTTTCTTTAGCAACACCCAATGTGAGTAGGTCAAACTACAAATTATGTCCTGTATGATTTTCCCTTCCAGCGGTTTGCTAATACAATCATCCAAAAAGAAAAAAAAAAAAAAGCCTTTTCAAGATTACAAATATCATCTGGATAAGTTTAGATTATTTTGATAGGTACATCTCAAGGGTAAACTGAAGAGGAAAAAGATACCTTTGTAGCTACGCTTCAACTGCCTTCCTCCTCTCCAAAATATGATCCGACATGCAATGTTGTTTTTGCCCATTTTTTTCCATAAAAGGGTGAGGGTTTACATAAGTCTCATATTTTGTTTATTCAGGAAACTATAACTCTATAAAGACAGAAAATAAAATGTATGTTTCTACCTGATTCTTTTCCCCTAAAAGCCTAACAATTTTTAAGCACAGTGTCACTAACACCCATAATCTATGTTGATTTTGAAATAGGAAGAAAAAAGTGTTTTCTTTATTTTGTTTTTGCTTCAGGAATAAGTGCTCAGAACATGAAATTATATACAATTGAAATTCACTGCTTTTAGAGAGGTCTGAGTTTTCTACATTTGCTGACTTTAAGTGGTATTATTTTGGGTTATGAAAGGCTGCCAAAATATGACTCTAGGCAAGGTAACTACTTAGGTATATTTATCATACCCTTTAAATATCTAAGTTTATCACATTTACAATATCAGGTTCTACTGTAGGACCACTGTGAAAACGGACTCCACCAACAGCTGCCCAGACTGGGCAATGGACAACTCCATTAAGCACAGAGACTGCATTGTGAATAGTGCCCCCTGGAATTGTGCGAGGTTTGTGTGAAAATGCCCATGTTCCAAAGTAAAATTCTGAAACATGTTATGTATGCTGGCTTAAATGAAAACAAAACTAAAGCTATTACTTGGTAAATTAAGGAAACTATTAAAGTGGACAATCTTATGAGCTTTTCTACACTGAAATACAAATAGGTGTATATGTGTGATTGTGAATGGGTTTAAATACTTATCCTATACTAGAGGTCCGGTGCATGAAATTTGTGCACAGGGTGTGTGTGTGTGTGTGTGTGTGTGTGTGTGTGTGTCTGTATGTGTGTGTGTCCCTCAGCCCATCCTGCACCCTCTCCAATCTGGGACATCCCTCTCACAATCCAGGACTGCTGGCTCCAAACTGCTCGTCTGCCTGCCTTCCTGACTGCCCCTAACCGCTTCTGCCTGCCAGCCTGATCACCACCTAACCATTCCCGTGCCAACCTGATCAATGCCTAACTGCTCCCATGCTGACCTGATTGCCCCTAACTGCCCTCCCCTGCCAGCCTGGTTGCCCCTAACTGTTCTCCCCTGCAGACCTGGTCACCCCTAATTGCTGTCCCTTGCCAGCCTGGTCACCCTTAACTGCCCTCCCCTGCAGGCTTGATTGCCCACAACTTCCCTCCCTTGCAGGCCTGGTCCTTCCCAACTGCCCTCTCCTGCTGGCCATCTTGTATCCACAAGGGGGCAGCCATCTTTGACCACACGGGGGTGGCTATCTTGTGTGTTGAAGTGATGGTTAATTTACATATTACTGCTTTATTATATCTACACTAATAAAAGAGAAACATGTTAATTGGTGTCACTCTGCTATGCCCACCAGCCAATCAGATGAGTATGCAAATTAACCCAACAAAGATGGCAGTTAATTTGCATACACAGGCACGGAGCGAAGACTGAAGACAACATAGAAGGAAGCCAAGTACTGCAGAAGGGAGTGAAGCTGCGGAGAAGCAAGCAGGATGGTGGAGGAGGGAGCGAAGCCCACCTCGGCGGGTTTTGCTCCCTTTTCTGCTTGCAAGCCCTATTCTTGCAGGAATCTTCCTGCAACGAGCCTCTAGTAGGATAATAAAGAGGTACTATGCAAATTGACCATCACACCCTCATACAAGATGGCCGCCTCCATGTGGTTACAAGATGGCTGCAGGGGAGGGCAGTTGTGGGTGATCAGGCCAGCAGGGGAGGGCAGTTGAGAGTGACCAGGCCTGCAGGGGAGGGAGGGCAGTTAGAGGCAACCAGGCCTGCAGAGGAGGGCAGTTGGGGGGAGACAAGGTCTGCATGGGAGGGCAGTTGGGTGGGGGGGACCAGGCCAGCAGGTGATGGCAGTTAGGGTTGACTGGGCCAGCAGGGGAGCAGGTAGGCATCAATCAGGCTGGCAGGGGAGTGGTTAGGGGGTGATCAGGCTGGCAGGCAGAAGTGGTTAGGGGCCATCAGGCAGGCAGGCAGGCGAGCAGTTGGGAGCCAGCAGTACCAGATTGTGAGAGGGATGTCCCAGATTGGACAGGATGCAGGCTAGGCTGAGAGGACCCCCTCCCCCCCAGTGCACAAATTTCATGCACCAGGCCTCTAGTCTATATAATAAAAGCCTAAGAGACTGTTATGGTGGAACGACCAGAATGGCTGGTCGCTATGGTGTGCACTGACCACTAGGGGCCAGACGCTCAATGCAGGAGCTGGCCCCTGGTGGTCAGTATGCTCCCACAGGCAGCACGCCACTCAGCCAGAAGCTGGCTCATGGCTGGCGAGCACAGCAGTAGTGGCACGGAAGCCTCTCCAGCCTCCACGGCAGTGCTAAAGAGCAGCAAGCAGGCAGGTGGTAAGGAGCGAGGGATCCTGGACTGCAAGACGGATATCCCCAGATGTGTCCCAGACTGCAAGAGGACGCAAACCGGGCTAAACACCCTCCCCCACCCAGTGCACGTATTTCATGCACCAGGCCTCTAGTATATAATATAACCTTTGAAAGTATAAATGATCCAAGATGTGATATGTTGTCACATTGGTGAATAAATGTTTTTAGAATGTGCTATATATACATAATTCATGATATCAAGTTTATTTTCTTAGGGGAAATTTGGGATGTTATAGCACAACACCAGATTTTTATTCTATAATGACTTTTCAGCTAAATCAAGTTTATACTTAAAATTAAAATATGGCAGCAACACAGCTGTAAAAGATTTAATTGTATGGATCGAGAGTTCACCTATTTTATTCTATTTGGTCTTTCATTTTATAAACACCAGATTATATCTGTCTGTCAATATATCAGTATGGAAGCTGGTTGATATGCCTACACGTAATGTACAAAATGTGCCTACACACTCCTGGGAATGAACTAGGGAGCAATTTTACTATTGTACAAGTAATATGTGGAGACATTCACATTATAAAAGATTAACATAAATCTGAAATATACAGAATAAAATGTCCCTCTTTACATCCTATCCAACTCTTACTTCTACTCCATTGCCCAAAGGTATGTCATGTTAATAGTTAGTATAAATCCTCCTAGCCCCTTTATTATCACTTAAATACATATATATACGTGTGTATGTTTTCCTGTTTAATCTGCATTTGAAAATAAATGGAAGCTCTAGTCATATTGCTCTTCTTCTATACTTTTTTTTCATTAACACATTTCATACCGCTCAGGAGTTTTCTCGTGTTTCGCACGCCATCTGTTAAGGACCGCTCACGAGTGTTCTCGTTTTTCATGCCCATAGAAAAAGGAGCGAATCTAGATACTTACGTAAATTTTGTTTGGTCCCTCTTCATAGAGGGAAATGTTTTATGCAGTACCATACATTAAAAAAGTACTAGGAACTTTAATTGTTTAATTGTTTAATTGTTTTTGTAAATAAAAATGTTATAATTATTGAAAACAACACCTAAAGTGCATTATGATGATTTAAATAACGTGCAGTTTGCCCAAAAGCGTGTGGTCCCTGGCGTATGTCTTAGAGATTTCTATGTGGTACGCAACGTGTTAAGAATATGTTTGAGATCTTAACATAACCATACATTCCTATTAAAGACTGTATAGTTTTCTATAGTATAACTAGAGGCCCGGTGCACAAAATTCATGCACTGGAGGGGGAGGCGGGTCCCTCAGCCCAGCCTGTGCCCTTGCTCCTTACTGCCTGCCTGCTCGCTGGGCTGCTCCTTACCATTCGGCTCGCTGCTCCTTAGTGCTGCCGTGGAGGTGGGAGAGGCTCCCGCCACTGCCACTGCACTCGCCAGCCATGAGCCCAGCTTCTGTCCACCTGGTTGTCAGTGCACATCATAGCAACTGGTTGTTCTGGTCATTCCGCCACTACAGTAGCTTCAGCTTTTATTATATAGAATATACTTCATTTTGTTTAACCATTTTCCTTCTAATTGACTTTCCACAATTGTTAGCTGTGATAAACCATGCTTTGTGTATAAACAGCTTTATATAATATTGATATATCCATGGGCAAGATTCTTCTTTAAATATATTTTTTTTGACTTCAGAGAGAAAGGGAGAGGGAGAGAGAGATAGAAACATCAATGATGAGAGAGAATCATTGATCGGCTGCCTCCTGCACGCCCTCTAAATGCAACTTTTGGAATTTACTTCTACCACCCCGACTCCAATTTCTGTTCTCTTAGCTTCATGTGTTTACCAAAACTCCACTTCTAAGTTTCTCAGATTCTCAGCTACCTTTTACAAAATAGTAGCTGCCTATAGTAGCAACTACTTCTAAATGTCAGGTTCACTTCTTGGGTCCATATTTTTTTAAAGCTTTGCCAGCTCTAATACTTTCAAATATTTAAGTCTTTAATTCTAAATTTCATATGGAAGAAAAAATGAACTATTACAGGTATACTATATAATCAACCAAATATTGAAGAAGAAAAACAATGAGAAGGCATTGCCATATCAGATAACAAGACATTCTATAAAGCTATGGCAATTAAAACAGTATGGTATTCAGACAGGGATTGGTAAATAGACCAATGGGATACCTGGTCAAAGATGAGACAACATGAGTGTTAATTAGAATAGCAATTAAAATTCATCAAAAGAAAATAATTGTGTGCCATTAGCCCAAATTCATGCCAGTTTTTTATTCCTGCTATAACTAATTATCAAAAACTTAGTGGCTGAAAATAGCATAAATTTAATATCTTACAGTTCTAGAAGTCAGATGTTTTCCACTTAACAAGCTGACAAGGCTGCATTCCTTCTAGCAGCTCTAGAGAAGAATCTGTTTCCTTGCCTTATCCATCACCTGGAAGTGACCACGATTCTTTGGCTCCTGGTCTATTCCTCCATCATGAAGGCCAGTAGTATAGCATCTTTGAATTTCTCTCCATCTCTGACTGACTCTCCTTCCTCACCTTTCCTCTTATAAGAAGCCTTGATTCTACTCGGATAATACAGAATAATTCTCCATCTTGAATCCTTTAATTTAGTCACATGTGTACTTCTTTCACCCAGTAAGGTTACATATTCACAAGTTCCGGGAATTAGTATGCAGGCATCTTGATTTGGGGGTGGGTGGGAATTATTCAGTCTACCACAGTCACTTCTGGAGGATACTAAAAATCTAACTTATTATTTGAAAACTATTAAAGAAAGAAGAATCAAGCACTTATCCTGTATTTTCTATATAAACTATATCTCAGTTTAATAAAAAAAATGAAGGGTGAAAGTTTCTATTCATAAAAATGACCATTTCATAAATTAAAAAAAAGAATAATTAAATAGCATATCACCACTTGAAATGATAGATGTAGCCAATTATGATCAGTGTTTCCTAACATCATAAAAAAAGAGAAGAAACCAGAAATTATTTGCCTCTGTATAAAATTGTATAAAACCTCCTATAGGTTGTTTTTGCTGGACATTTGAACTAAAATATGGTCAGTCTCTAAACCTTAGGAACCCATTTACTAGAAATATTGGAGACAGAGGAGCATGATAGGGATACCACAGGAATGCAATTAGCAAAACAAGCAGTGGGAAATTCTAGAAGTAGTGGATTCTTCAATAAATAAATTGCAAGGCAAGAATAAAAACAGTAGTAAACCTATACATTAAAAATGACTAATCTAATTGCAATTCAAATTTGGATGCTACTTCAAACAATAAACTAAAACACAAATATGAACCAGTTATAAGATAATTAGAGGCTTTTGATCATTTGTTGCACATTTGATGATATTAAAGAGGTACTTTAAATTCACTATTTTAGAGTCATCCTATCTAATAAAAGAGAAACATGGTAATTGGCGTATGACCGCTACCCTCCCCACTGGCTAATCAGCGAGACATGCAAATTAACTGCCAGCCAAGATGGCGGCCGGCAGCCAGGCATCTTGAAACTAACATGAGGCTTGCTTGCTTCAGTGACGGAGGACTCCAACGTTCCCCGCCTGCCTTGCCAGCCTCTGAGCTTGCAGTTTAAGAAACATTGTAACAAATACAGAAGCTAAACAAAACCCCAGAAACCTGCTTTCAGCGAGCCAGGATCTCAGAGCTGGAGTTATACATTGTTTCGATTATAGAACCCAAACAAACCAGATACCTGCTTTCAGCAGCAGAGGCCTCAGAGCTGGAGCCTCAGAGCTAAAGCTGGCCCAGAATAAAAAAAAAAGAAAAAAAGGAGCAGTTGGGAGCTTCCGTCACCCGCCAGCCTGAAAACAGCCCTCAGCCCCTCACCCAGACTGGCCAGGCACCCCAGTGGGGACCCCCACCCTGAAGGGTGTGTGACCAGCTGCAAACAGTCATCCTCCCCTCACCCAGGCTCGTCAGGCACCCCAGTGGGGACCCCCACCCTGATCCAGGACACCCTTCAGGGCAAACCAGCCAGCCCCACCCATGCACCAGGCCTCTATCCTATATAGTAAAAGGGTAATATGCCTCCCAGCACCGGAATCAGCAGAGCCGTGAGGCCTCCCAGCACTGGGATCAGGGGAGCCGAGAGGCCTCCCGGCACCAGGATCAGCGTGACAGGGGGCAGCGCCCAAACCCCCTGATCGCCCTGTGGCTCTGTGTGTGACAGGGGGCGGGGCCACAACCTCCCGATCCGCCCTGCTCTGTTCGTGACAGGGGAAGGCGCCCCAACCCCCTGATCAGCCCTGCTCTGTGCCTGATAGGGGGGAGCTCCCCAACCCCCTGATCGCCCTGCGTCTCTGTGTGTGACAGGGCGCGGCACCTCAACCCCCTGATCGGCCCTGCTCTGTGGGTGATAGAGGGCGGTACCCCAACCCCCTGATCCGCCCTGCCCTGAGTGTGACAGGGGGCGGTGCCCCAACTCCCCTATCGGCCCTACTCTGTGAGTGACGGGGGGGGGGGGAGCTCCTCAACCCTCTGATCGGCCCTGCTCTGTGCATGACAGGGGGGAGCTCCCCAACCCCCCGATTGACCTTGCTCTGTGCATGACAGGGTATGGAGCCCCAACCCCTCTGATGGGCCCTGCTCTGTGCGTTGACAGGGGGCATCGCTCCAACCCCCTGATTGGCCCTGCTCTGTGCGTGACGGGGTGGCGCCGCAACCTCCCCATCGACCCTGCCTTAAGTGTGACAGGGAGCGGTGCCCCAACTCCCCAATCGGCCCTACCCTGAGCGTGACTGAGGGTGGCATCGCAACCTCCCAATCCGCCCTGCTCTGTGCATGACAGGGGAAGGCGCCCCAAATCCCCAATTGGCCCTGCTCTGAGCCTGACCAGGGGCTGCACCTAGGGATTGGGCCTGCCCTCTGCCACCCGGGAGCGGGCCTAAGCCAGCAGGTCATTATCTCCCGAGGGGTCCCAGACTGTGAGAGGGCACAGGCCAGGCTGAGGGACCCCCCTTCCCCCCCGAGTGGACAAATTTTTGTGCACCGGGCCTCTAGTATTAAAATTATTAACAATTTTGGCCTTAAGTTCATAACTGTTGAAGCTAGGTAATAGATATATGAGGGTTAATATTATTTTTTCTATTTTAAAAAATAATTACTTGGTAAAATGCTACAATTATAACATTTTGGCTGTAACTACCTTGAATTTACAGGCTTATTTAGAGTGACATGATACCGTCCCATATTCTCAACTGGGAATATGTCTCTCTCTCTCTCTCTCTCTCTCTCTCTCTCTCTCTCTCTCTCTCTATATATATATATATATATATATATATATATATATATATATATTTACTCAGAATTTAAGAAAAAAATCTCTTTATTAAAACTACTTAATTTTCATTTTATTTTTCTTCCAGATTTGTTAAGGTTCTTACCTAAATATTTTATGGTTTTCATTATTATCAATGTGATCCTTTTCTAGTGGATTATTACTAAAATATAGGAAAATATTCTTTTCTTAATTTGTGTTCCATACCACCTGCAAACAATGGCAGCTTGTGTGTTATTTTTCAGTAACTGTTTTCTTCTACTTTTGATTTCTTTTTTTTGTTTTTATTTATTACATTGGCTAGAAACTAAAAAGCAATATTGGTACATAATAATAATTATCATTGTCTTGTCCCAAGTGGGTATTTTAAGGTTTTCATTAAAATATACTAGTAAGTTTCTTGGGTGGTTATATTTTATGACTCAAGAGTGTAATTCTTTATACTGATTAACTAGGGTCTTTTAAAAATCAGAAATCAATATTTACTTTTATTAAATTCTTTACCATATCTACTGAGATGATCATTTGTTTTTCTCTTCTCTTAATTTGACAATGTAAAGTACATTAATAAATATCCCACTGTTAAACCATCCCTTCAAATCTGGAATAAATCCTATTTGTGAACATTCAATCATCTGCTCCGTTTCACTTCCTAATATTTTCTTTAAGACTTGTCCATCTATTTTCATAACTGAGATTGCCCATAACTTTGCATTCTTGTTTTCCATTTCTGGTTATAATCATTATCAATTCATAGCCTTTCTCAGGATTATAGTAACTTCAAATGAGTTGAAAACTTTCCATTTCCTTCTATCCTCCATCACAATTTGTAAAAAGGGAAATTATTTACTCTGAGAAATTTTGGTAAAACTGACCTATAAAACCTTTGAGGTATGATGCCATTTCCATGCATACATTTTTCAGCATTTTATATGGTAAACATTCTATTAAGATTTCCACATCCCTTTAAGGAAATACTGGTAATTTATAGTTCCCTTAAGATCAATTTTATACATTTTCAAATCTATCAACACAAATTATACCTGATATTTCATCAAAAGTTTTACAATCTTATTTTAAATTTCTAACATCTCTATTAGTTCACTTTTCAAGAATATAATAAATTTTGAAACATTTCTGAAACTATTAATCAGTCTTCTACCATTTGCTCTATTAACTCTTCCTTAGCTGTTATTTGATCTGTTTGTAGAGTTTCATGCCTGTGTATGTTTTTATTTTCCTCAACTGTTTGGTGAATTGGGGCTGTCAGCATACCTCTTTACATTAGGTTGACTCTGGCTCACTTATCTGGGGATATGTTTGCCATAACTTGCCTTAGAGACTGTAGGAGGTGCAAAGGATGATGGTAGTTAGGTGTGCCAGTAGCTTTTATTTAGGGTATATTTGCTGTCTCTCCTGAAGGTCAGCAGCACCACAGAGCTGCCCTCCTCTTGTATGTCAATGTCTGCACTAGTTTCTTTAGCTTTGGATCAAATGCTATGAAGTCCCAGTGCTCTGCTCAAGCAGCAGAGGGTGAAGGGGCTGGATGTGCAGTTGCTCGGAAATCAGTCTCCTACTTGCTTTCATTTTTTCCATCTAAAGCTTTCTCCCATTTCTGTATCAATTGAGGATGCCTAAGAAACCCTCATTAACTCTGTATCATCTTCTTTGTATATATGAGGCTGTGGTTCCATCTAATCAATAATCTATAAATTTAGATGTCAAAAAATCGCTTATCCACAGCATAATGGATTTTGAAAATTTTGGTCTCTCGTGGGATTTTGGATGGAAGAAGAGTTGTGCACGTATGTTTACTTCACTCTTTTGATAAAAATCACTCTTTCTTCTGCAATTTCTCTTTCTGCTTCTTTTGGGTACATGTTCATCTTGCTACCCATTCAATATGGCCTACTTCGGTTTTCTAATAACTTTACTCCACTTCTCTGGCCACAGTGATTAACCGGGTGTGCACATGACACGAGCACAGCCAGTAATGTTAACATGTGATGAAGGATATCTCTTTAGTCTGCAGTTGTTAAATGAGAGATGCCTATGTCATGTCTCCTGCCAGTTGGAAGAAGTCTGTCTACAGAAGGGGATGAGTCCAAAACAGAGAGATTCAGAGAAGTGAAAGAACTAGGATGAGAGGTGGAGACACATGCATTCATAATACACACACTCATGTGTATGTACACACGTCATAACATTGTTTGACTACTTAGATCCAGCTGACCTTTGGCTAGCTTATCCACTGTGTTTATTGGTTATTTTGAGTGGAATTTCTTTCATTCATACTCCAAAAATTATAATATATTGTCTGGCTAAGTCATTTATACTTATTAGATTTCACTTGTTTCTAGAAGCACTATGAGCCTTAAATCTACAAGTTAAATGTTCCTCTTTGTCTTCTATTTGTTCCCATAGTGTATTAACATTATTGGTCCTATACTGTAATTACTTATTTATTCTTCTCTCTCCTCTCAGTAGAGTGTAAACTCCTTGAGGACAAGAATTGTTGCTTATCACTGTTATACCCGAAACTCAGTACAAGGCCTAAACATAATAGGAACTCAATAACATATGCTATAAAATGAATGAGATGTCTAGATTATAAAAAACTCAGGTCAAGAATAATCATTTACTGAAACATGCCTCCTATGATCTAAGAATAACATGAAATTTCTTGATAAAAGTGAGTAGAAATAGCTAGAAACAATCATTAAATTAAATGAAAAAAGAAAAATTCAATTTTCTTTAAAC
Source organism: Myotis nattereri (assembly GCF_964212035.1). Classification (NCBI taxonomy): domain Eukaryota; kingdom Metazoa; phylum Chordata; class Mammalia; order Chiroptera; family Vespertilionidae; genus Myotis; species Myotis nattereri. The sequence continues at coordinate 26,135,415 of NC_138088.1, forward strand.
TAAAACCAAAGAAAAGTAGGAGCATGATTTATTTATATTCCTATTAATAATTAAAATTAATATTTATCAATATTCTTAGAAGTGATTTATGTGTTTTGGTCTCATCTTCCATCCATTAATTAAAAAAAACAAAAACACTAAATTTGATCAGTTATTTAGTTTGAATGCTTGCCTGAGAGTTAAATTTAGAACATTTTCATGTGGCCCTTGTTTGATTCCAGAGCTCTGAGATCAGCATGAATAGTCACATTAGGGAGGCAGGTTCTTGCCTCCTCCGTAAAAGATTGTTAATGAAAAAACACACAGATATTTGCAAAGAGTTATGAGATAATTTTAAAATCCCATAAAATATTGTACTATAATAACTGCTTTGGTTAATCCTTTAAAAATCCATGAGTGATCTAATTCTTAAAGATCCACTATCTTCGTAAAGATAATTTTTATAGTTCTGGTCAACTTGCAGAAAATACAAGATAATGGCAAATAAGGAGCCAATCCCTGTCCGATTTCTCCACTTTATCTTTCCATGAGCATAAATGTCACCTAAATATATCCTTATAGCAGAGAAGAAAGGCATGATTGTGCAATTAACAAAGGGAAAAGGGAGTTCTTTATGAAATTTTCCTTGATAATTCTAAATATTTGCTTATGCTGCTGTTGAAGCCACTATCATTTTCCCAAAGTTTTGCTAAATAGATGAGATAGGATCGTATTCCAAACTGATAATTATTGCAACACTGTCACACTATATGATGTAATTCTGAAATGGAAACGTTTTCAGTGAAACTTTGTCAAGTGACATTTAAGCTACCAGGATATTGCAAAGAAGAAATTTTAAGGAAACTCAAAAGCAAAAGGGTTCCTTGTTTTCCTCCAGCTCACTTTTAAAAGGGCACCATTAGAACAAGTATCCAAATGGAGGGTGAGTGATGGTGACTGAAATGTTTATGAAATAAGCAATTTATAAACAGTAGAATAACAATGCTCTGGCACATTCTATCTGGTTCTTAATATCAGGAAAATTATAAAGATAACATAAATATCCCCTTATTCACTGTTTATTTGCAAACATGGCCACTCCTATCCCTTATAGTTTTAGGCAATGTAGTCTCCTAAAGTAGTAGAGTATCTAAGAAACACATTTTAATGACATTTTTAGTCTCCTTAAGATGTTCCCTTACACATATTCATTTCTGGTCTTTATAAATATGTGATTATATGTAAGGCTGCTCAAAAGTGTCTCCTGGTAAACCAGTGACCATAGAGCTTCTATTTTACGCACTGCCACTGAGGCACTGAAGTAGTGTTAACTGAGAGAGTACTATGTCCTTCATTATACTGCATGCTGTGGTATAAATATAGCACATGACCCTTTTCTTCAAGGAAATTACACTCAGGTTATATTGACAATATCAATCCACAGGGAATAGTTAGAAAACCATGGAACAGTGCATTTATGTGCTAATTGGTGTGGTAAAAGTAGCCAATATTCAGCAAAAAGAGATCACTTGGAATAAAATAATAGAATGCAATTAAAGAGTTTGCCTAAACCCTTCCTTTGCAACATGATGCAATTAAGGAAGGTTTGTTTCATTGAGGAAGTAGGACTTGAATTAAGCCTTAGACGAGTAGACGAAAAATAAATGTGCAATTAGAAGAGATTTAACTGAATTAATTTATCTCACTTTTCCTGATTTTATTTTTATGAAGACATACATATCCTATCCATTTGAGCTTTGTCAAAGAATTAATCCATAAATACACAAAGTATATGTGTTTAACAATGCTGTTAATGCCAAGACAGCTTATTTTCTTAATCCAAAGTCACTTTATGTGATTATTCTTTTTGTAAACTACTAGTTGGTTATATTAACACTTGAGTAATCTTGACAAGAAGTTGCTTTAAGCAGTTAAAGATCCAGATGCTGATCAGCATGCATTAAGTGATTCAGCTTAATTGGTGCCATCTAGATAAATTACTTACCTCAGCTCCTATCACAATTTCTTTCCTGGAAGAGTAGAACAGAAACTCATATAGCTTGTAGTGTTGAAATAAGCTGAAATATAAAACAAATGTGCGACTGTGAAACATTTATTTCAGGAAAAAATGCAAATATGTAAGAATGTTTATTAAAGGAAAGTTGTTCATACTGACCAAGCTAAAGACCTTAAACACTACTATGGAGTTAACTCCTCCTTTATTCCAAAATAAATTTATTTAATTTATAAGTACTAAGAATTTATTTTATTTATAAGTACTAAGAAATTAAAGGTTTACTTTCTGAGACATTGACAATATAACAGTACCTAAAATAATATCAGTAAATTAACTGTGATGAGTAGATAGGTTTGGAATAAGGGAGCAATTATATTCACCTTAACATTTCCTGGCTTACAACTAAATAATGCACTGCTCCTAAATAACACCAAACTTCACATTATTTTAATTTTGTTCCAAACTGGAGTCAGTTTCCTTTGGCATAAATGGCATGGAATTCTACAACCTACTTTCATATCAATTACTACTTCTCACGTTCTAAAATCTGTTTCAAGATTAAATTAATCTCTGATAACTCTTGAAAAATGATGCAACATGAACTAAAATCCATTTAGAAGATGTCTGATTTTCTTGCAGAATATTTGATCATACATCAAAGAGAGGAATTAATTTAAGGAAGATTATTTCTTCTATTCCTACCCTAAAGATCAAGTGGTTAGTGTATAAAAAATTATAAAGATCCAAAACACATATTTCTAGTATGTTTAAAGATCTCAGCAATGTATTATTAAAAGTTAAAATTTTACTGAAGGGCTGATTTCTAATATCCTGTTTGTGATAATATTTGAATTTTTCTAATTCTCTTCCTGCTGGTTGGGAAAATTAATAGACTCATAATACAGCAAAATGCCCAAGAACAAAAAATTGTCTTAGTGGTTTCTCTTTCACTCTGGTCTTTTGCTATTTAAGAAAATTGATTTTAATATAACTGAGAAATTAACATTTGCAAAATGTAGCTACAGAGCATGTATAATAATGGCTTCTTCTGAATGCTGTAATGGATCAAAGTTTCAAAGTTTCAATTCATTTGAAATCAATGAAGAAATCCTCAGGCAGCTGGGTCTCTCTGAGTTATATTTGCAGTTGATCTCACGACTAACACAATCCATTAAAAAGTGATGGGTGTGCAGACTCACTCAGTATTTTGGGGTGGGGGGGTGGGGGGGCGAAGGACCTTATACATTTACTCGTAAATTAGTCATCAACATTCAAAAAACTAACTTAGCTTTTGACATTACTTTGATTTGTTGGCTAGAACATACATCAAGATTAGTGAAGTTTGATGATTCAATGAAACAAAATAAATTCAAATTCTCCATCCTTACATTGCTTATCTAGAGAAAGCTTTAAGGTTAAAAAGATTACACTGGCAATAACTGATTTTGAGTAGATAAAGTAAAAACTGTATTTTGTAAATAGCTTGGCTTCCTCTCAGTGAATTAGTATAAAATTTTTCTTTTCCAATTCAAAGTTAATTCATAAGTCCTCCTGAAATTTCATCATCTTTCAGCATTACTCTCCTCATTACATGTAGTGATTAGATTTTCCAATGACAAAGGGAAATTCGTGACAGGATGCAGTTATCAAAGATGTAAGGCTGGAGTGAGGCCATTACTAGGGTGAGACAGAGGAGGGGAGGGAGGCACTTACTTAGGGGCAGGTCAAGTTGCCTCCATTGCCCCACACTGGTCCTCACCCGGGTTGGGGTTCTCTAACTTTACCAAGAAATATTACATGACCTTCCATGGGAGCAAACTGTGACACCTCCACAATGAGAGTACATTTCTTCCCTCTTGTGGGAAGCCGCCTATTGTCTTCACTAGCAGAGAGGTGTGGACAAGGAATCTGGAAGGCTGGTGAACCTCGAAGCCCTGGCAAAGCAACTTCCCCACCAGATAGTCATGTAAATCCTTACTGATAAGATAGTTTGCCTGTTACTGGAACTTGCCTGCCTAAGGGCTATGGGTGGATCCCAAATTAAATAAAAAGATGGCGAGGCCTGAGCACAAGCGGAGTCCATCCTCTTGGGATGGGCTCTCACCTGGTCCCCAATTTCCAAATTATTATCTCTTGTCTCTTTCATTTGCGTGTGGCCCCTCTTCTAGATCCTGAACCCTGAACCACGCGGGGCGTGGGGGAACATATACATACACATCAACACACCTCTTCCTTTAGATTTCCCACTGACTCAAGCCTTAGACTACTTTGCTAAACAGCATGTCTTAGTCATAAATCAAAGATGAAATACCCAGAATGAAAATAGGTCAAGGCATCTGACCCCATGCCAGAAAGTTCAATTCCTTGTTGTGCACAAAGGGGCAGTGTTGATTTTCTCATACTGCATACATGCCTGTGCACATTACCTTCACCCAATTGCAGGGGATAGGTAGAATACACAATGGAAGATGTGTGCTTCCAGATATATATCCAAATTATGTCCTATATTAAAAAGCTGCAGCAGTATTTATATTTATACTAGAGGCCCAGTGCATGAATTTGTGCATGGGTGATGTCTGGCCGGCCCCTCTGCCTGGGGGCTGATCGGGCCGGGCTGGTGGGGGGAGAGGATGAGGGAGGTTGGCTGGCTGGCCCCGCCCCCGATCAGGGTGGGGGATAACTGGGGGCCAGGCCAGCTGGGGGCAGGGGTACATGGAAGGTTGGCCAGCCAGCCCCGTCCCTGATCTGGCCAGGGGGAGGGCCGCCACCCTCCCTATCAGGCCGGTTGGCTGGCTGCAGTATGCCTCATAGCAACCAGTGTTCCGGTCGTTCTGGTCATTCTCTCTCTGTTCGTTTCAAACAGAGAGAGAAGGGGAAGAAGGATATGAATGTGCAGAGGATTCCCCTTGCCCGTATCCCAAGCCCTGAGAGGCAGAAAGACCTGAGACCAGGTTCCCTTCAGTCTGGATTTCCACTCCCTCCTCTCCCCCCACACAAGGACATTGCTTTATTCTAATTGATATGAAGACTAATGTGGCTTTTAGTGGGAGACACACTTCAGAAGTTTTTATGGTAAGAAATCATATTATATTAAACGCTATTATATAAAAACATATTATATCCTGTGCCATTATTAATTCATGCCAGAAATCAGTATACAAATCTTATCATATTAAACACATTAATATTTAAAAAGCTTCCAGACTACAACCAGGATCCTTGCCAAGCAAATCATGAGCATGTCTAGGACATCATGCAGCACGCTTTATTTTGAAATTTTAAAATTTAAAGTTGGAAAACACTGCAGTATCCAGTATTAGAGAACAAAGATATTCTGGGGAAGCTTTTAGTTAGACAAAAGAAATATTTTTACCAACTCTTGTTTAAATGTTTTCAAACTCTAAAATCTATCTTTCCTGGGAGAGAAAAAGGACTCTAATGCAGACCCTGTGACAGATTAAATAAAAAGACAGATTTCTTAATTCACCAATGAAGAATCACTGTAATAAAAATACTTTCCCTCCATATACCATCATTTTCTATGCAGAAAGAAAAACTTACTGAGTTTAACTGGTCAATACTACAAAATATTTCCAGACAGCTAATAAATTTGAGGAAGTGTATACATAAATCTTTTAAATTTCTAGTCCAAAGCATTTAAAATAAATGTTTAAGTGGAGATGAATAGTGCTCTTTAAAATGTGAAATTTTGATATTAAGGCCATCTACATAAAATATAGATTCCATTGTAATCAAGTCTGATAAATCAAAAAGAATCCTTTTATTTATAAAATGGTATTAGAGATTTAGAGAAAAAAGAAATGCGTAGATCAATTTATTATAATTCTAAATAAAACTATACTTATCAAACATGAACCTCTTTTTAAAAATGCAAGTTAGCTAAATTGATCAATGTCCTAACTTTTATTTATTGAATGGATGATTAGAATATTTTCTAATTATTGTTTGGGTTAATTACTATATAACTTCTGTAAATGTCTAACTTTGCTAAAAACCAAATTAGTTTCTATTTAGAAGATATTTTCTAGAAGATATGAAACAAAAAAAAATAATTGGGACTAAAAAGAAATCCATACCTGATTTTTAAATAATCAGTGATAGCATTGGCTTGTTTTATATCAAAGATACTCCATTTCTTGTGTTTCTGTAAATGGGCTGGTCCAATTTCAGCCATAACTTCTCCAAGCCATTGTAAGCTATCTTTTAAGGACATATGCAGTGCTGAAATAAAATTCAGAGAAGCTTTAAGCAATTGTTTTGATATATGTTTTGGAACAAAATAATCCAAGATGTCTTTTATGTGAAAAAATGTACTTTCAGTATTTGTGAGAACAAATTTTAAAACTATTGTTTCTTTATGATAACTTAATAAGTATATTTTGTGTAAAAGAACAGCAGCTGACACACCCAACAATTGTAAATTGCTATAACGCTACACAATTGTTTAAAGAGCTTATGTTTTCATTTTAAGACACAAAAAATTTTGAAATCTATCTAAAGATTACTTTAAAATGGAAAAGGAATATTTTTTTATGATCTCAAAATAAGAGCACATATGGAAACAACACAAAAGTTGGTTGGATTAGCCAGTGAGGAAGGCCTGCATAGAAGATTCAGTCACAGTAGACAGCAGAACTGAACTCAGAGCAGAAAATATAAATGAGCAGTCGACCAACACTTGGCTTTAGCTGATTGTTACCATGTGGGAATTTGGGCTTGAAGATTTTCAATAGATGCCAGAAATATGGATTTTTATGTAAACCATCAAGTTTTTTTTTTCTTTTCCAAGCTATAGCCTTATAACTTATGTAAGCTGTTTCTCAAATTATGGGGGCGGTGATGGTAAAAACAAGATGACAGTGCAAAAGAGTGACAAGAACTCCACTTTGCCACCATTACCAAAAATAAATAAGTCAATGGTTGTGGTCTGTTATCTTCCAACTAAAAACAACAGAGCAATACTATCTTTTATGGCATTTCTTTAGGTGAAAAAGAAGTAAATATCAAAAGCCATAGACAACTTTTATAGTGTCTATAATACAAATATATTATCTTCTGTCTTCTTTTCGTATTTGGTCATATTATGCTCATTTTTACTGTGGCAGGCAAATATTTACAATCCACACACACCCACTGCTCCCCTCGTCCCAAGGATGAATCCAGGGAACTGCAGTGTCCAGAGTGTCCTTTGTTTGCTGACAAGTGACAGTTGTATGGAAGTAAAACTTAAGAGTCTAGCCAAAACCGGTTTGGCTCAGTGGACAGAGCATCAGCCTGCGAACTGAAGGGTCCCAGGTTCGATTCCAGTCAAGGGCATGTACCTTGGTTGCGGGCACATCCCTAGCAGGAGATGTGCAGGAGGCAGCTGATCGATGTTTCTCTCTCATCGATGTTTCTAACTCTCAATCTCTCTCCCTTCCTCTCTGTAAAAAATCAATAAAATATATTTAAAAAAAAAACACACAAAAAAAACTTAAGAGTCTTAAAGTGGAGAGTTGAAAGCTCTAGCAGAAGTGAGGTTGGATAGGCTGCATGTGGGAGGTGAATGGGCTTTAGGAAGAATGGTGTTGCTCAGTGTGAACCCCACTCTCTTAATCCCAACCAAATTTAGATATCTATATCTTTAGGAAACCATCAATAAACTTCCACTTCCTCCTAAAGGAGTGAATTTTTCAGGGAGGTAGGAAAAGAGAATACAGAGGAATTTTGAGAACACTAGAGGCCCGGTGCACAAAATTCGTGCACGGCTAGGGTTTCTAGGCCTGACAAGTGATCAGGGCCATCGGGGCCTTCCAGCTGCTGGCCGGGGTCTTCCTTTGTTCCACGCTGCCCCCTGGTGGTCAGCACATGTCCTAGCGAGCAATCGAACTCTCAGTCTCCAGATTGAATTCCTGAGGTACACTTTGCATATTAGCCTTTAATATATATAGATAGGCTGACTGTTGGACCCAGCCATTTCTGGGTTACACAGCTACTTTTTATCTCTGGGATGGAAGTGCTATGCCCCCAAATTACTAATAAAATGACAGTAATTTCAAATGTTAGGAAGATACTATGAACACTAACTTGTAATTTGTTTAACCTAGATTCTTTTCTACTTATAGAAATTAGAAGCAAAAAACTATGTAACAATTTAAATCTGGTTTAATAAATGACAACTGGTACATTTCTTATAGGCTCCCTCCATCTTTTATGTATGTCAGATACACAATTATTGCTGGATAACTAGGCTTTCCTGAATCATCCTAAGAGATGCTCAATTATTATTGTATATTTCTTTTTCCATACCAAATTTCTTTTGAAAATAGTGGGAGTAACTTCAGAAATGAAAAATTTGTTGGATAAAAGCAATTCAGAAAGGAATGGATTGAAAATGTGAATTATTTTATTAATAAAATGTTATTACTTAGAGTTTCAGAAAAAAAGAAATTCTTAGATAACCTGTTATAATTCTAGATGTAATTATATTTATCAAGCACCAAATACATGTACATGACTACTTCCTTATATTGAAATATAAACAACTCTTTGAAACTTTTTTTGATTTCTAATGTCTTTTAATAGATAACAGCTTTAAAAATTAAGAATGTTTTCACTTCACTTATCTAACTGAAATATTTGCTCTTTTAAAATCACATTTAGTGATGTGATTAAAATATAAAAAATTAAACCATTTGAGTAGTAAGGGCTGTTAGAAATAAAATTTGTCTTTGAAAGTTTAGGGTAATGAAAGAACACACTAGACTTATAATCAGTTGGAAGGCTTAAGATGGTACATCATAGCTGCCACTTACTAGCTAGGTGATCTGAGTTTCATTTTCCTTATCTGTAAATGAGAGTAGTATCAATTTTCAGAGTGACAGTGCTGTTGTGAGGGTCCAATAAGAAACACATGTGAAACCCTTGGTGAACTGAAAAGATACATGTCCTAGTATTTTACATGTGTACAGGGCTTTCTAGAATTCAGCCCAAAGGCAGGCACATTTGAGATAGTAATCAGCAGGACGAGCTCTCACGCACTGGGACTGAACCTTGTGACCTTAAGGAGTTATTTAACCTCCCTGAATCTCAATTATTTTTCTCATTTTCCAAATGGGGAGAATAATAAAACTATCTCATAAGATCATGTGTGAATTAAATGAGACAAAGCAGATGACACTGTGACAGGCACAAGGTAATCATACACACATTTTACCTATTACTATTATTATCATCATACCGATTTGGGGAAAAACAAGCCAACTTGATAAAAGTATTCTATGGTTATTTACTAATATTCATGTTATGTACAGAGGAATCAATCTAGGCCCACAGACCTGGAGAGAGGCCAAATATCCAGTCTGTCTAATACTTTACAGTTTGTCCTTGGTCAGGCCCTGGAAAACTAAGCCCCAAAATGTATATTGTTAGGACAACTGTACAAATCCTGTATCTTTCATAATCTTTCAGCTGATCCCATCTGATTCCAGGTGGACTGTCTGCAGAATGCCTTGTAAATAGATAACACAGGACCAGTTTGAGACAAGAAACAGATCAGAAACTGAGTCAGTATAAAATGCAGTTTCCACACTGGGTTGTATTAACAATGACCAACCACACTACAGCTAATAGCCCAGACTGGGCTCCTCAGGGCTTTTCCTATTAAGATGTCCCTGGGAGGGGATGCTCACTAGGGCCCAGCACTCACCACCTCTTAGTCTGAGTATAATGCATTTTACCTCTTCCCTAGGACACTTGGCTAAGATTACATTCTTTCCTGATTATTACTATAACCTTCCTGGGATTAAAGGTTTGAGGGGATTTTTTTTTTTCTTGCCAGAAGGAAAAACTAGATCCTTTGCCTTTTTCTGGTTAGGTTTTACGTATGTACTTTCACTCTCTCATAGTTAATGTGGAGTTCGATGGAACCTGCTCAAGTTTAAAAACTCATTTTTGAATTGATATCAACAATATAAAGTTTCATATAAAAGAAATTGTCTTGGGTCAGTTATAAGTTATGGAAAAAAGTTAAAAATGGAAATATCTTGTCAGATTTGGAATTGAGGTTTATGAAAATGTTTTACTTTTTAAAATTCTGTTTCTAATTTGTGAATACTCAGTTCAGAGTTTGTAAAAGTTCATTTCATATATTCTCTTTTTACAATCTAGTTTTTGCCTAGGTGATATATTCACATGGTTCAAAAATCACATGTGAACATATATTATGAAAAGACTTCCTTCAATTCCTGTTGCCCACATGCCCAGTTCCCACACCCTTCCCCATAGAAAATTTTGATAATTGGTTGTGTTTTTTCCCTGCATTCTCTGAGCACTTCTTTGTACATATAACATGCAAAAGCACACAATTCTTCACCTGGCTTTACTCAGTAACAATATACAGTTTCCCATGCAATACTTAGAAAGCTTCCTCATCCTTTCCTTTTTATAGCTGCATCATATTTCATTTTAGAGATAGACTAATCCCTACTAGTTAACTTTAATGCCAGAGTACTTTTAGATTTATAGAAAGGTTGCAATAATATCACACAAAGCTCCCATTTACCCCAAAGACAGTTTTCCCTGTTAACGCTGCTGTATGGTACATTTGGCACAACTAATGAACAAATACTTTGGGGGGATTTCTTAGTTTTTATGGAAGACTTTCTCCCTCCCAGGATCCCATCCAGAATACTCCATTGCATTTAATCATCATGTCTCCTTGGACTGTACAGTTTCTGACATTCATTGCCTTTGATGGTTTTGACAGTTTTAAGCAATACTAGTCAGGTATTTTGTGGTAGGTCCTTCAATTTGGATTTGTCTGATATTTTTATTATGACTAGACAGGGGTTAACGGTTTTGGAGAGGAAGCCCACAGTGCCATTCTCATCACATTATGTCAAGGGTTTATGCTATTTGATATGGCTTCTCACCAACAGTGTTGGCCTTAATCACCTGGCTGAGGTAGTATTTGTCAGCTTCTCTACTGTAAAGTTACTGTGCTTCCCCTTTCCATACTGTTCTCTTTACAGGAAAATCACTGTGTAGCCCATACATAAGGGATGGGGATTTGTGCTTCAACTTCTTGAGGGTAAACTATGTACATAAATTCTTGAGAATTCTGTGTGGGAGATTTATTATGCCCCAAGTCATTATTTATTCATTCATTAATTTATATCAGTGTGGATTCAAGGATGTTAATTTTACATTTTGGATTATAATTTAAAATTGTTTTTAAAATATACTTTTATTGATTTCAGAGAAGGAGAGAGATAGAAACATCAATAATGTGAGAGAATCATCATTTGGCGGCCTCCTGCACACACCCCCACTGGAGATTGAGCCCACAACCCAGGCATGTGCCCTTGACTGGAATCGAACCTGGGCCCCTTCATTCCTCAGGCCGACACTCTATCTACTGAGCCAAACAAGCTAGGGCAATATTGTATTATTTTGTTCAAATTGTTCTAGCTTTGGATATTGGGAGCTCCCCCATCATTTTCATTTTTGAGTACTTGCTTTTGGCCACTAAAGTTGCCCCAGGCTAATTTTTTATGTCTTTACTTCAGGTCTAAAGCCATTTTTCTAAGGAGCCCTGTTTCCTTTTACTAAAGAATAAAATTATAAACTAAGACCTGGGTTCTGGGTATGCTCATTGCTAATAAGATGTCATTGCTTCCAGGCCCTCTCTGTGGTCAGAGCTAAGAAATATATGAGTGTATGTGTATGCGTATGTGCACTAAACCAGCAGTCGCCAACCTTTCAGACCTCACGGACCACCAGTGGTCCGCAGACCACCGGTTGGCAACTGCTGCACTAAACTAACTATCTATCTATCTATCTATCTATCTATCTATCTATCTATCATCTATCTATGGCTAATATGCAAAGTGTCCCCTCAGAAGTTCGACCGGGAGACCAGGAGTTTGATGTGAACTGACCACCAGGAGGCGGCACGAAATGAAAGAAGGCCCCGGAAGGCAGCCGGCAGCCAGGGAAGGGAGGCCCCCCACCCGGGATTGAGCCCCCATCCTGGCATGTGCCTTTCCTGGGAATGGAACTGGCAACCCTTCTGTATATGGGACAACACCCAACCAACTGAGCCACACAGGCCAGGGCTACAGGGGTTTTTTAATGTAGCAATAAAGAAGCATATATGTTTTCTTCCAGTTTTGTCAACTGAGGATGTTATCAAAATTTTGTCAATCTGATATATGATAAATTACATTTCTGTGTAGTTTCAATTTGCATTTTTCTTATTAACGTCAAGGCTGAACATTTCATTTGCTTAAGAATCATTTACATTTACTTAGTCACATCCTTGGCAAATTCTTCTACTGCATTATTGGACTTTTTCTTCTGCTTCTGCATGCTCTTTTTTATAGTTAAGAACTTAATTATTTGCTGGTGTGCAAGACGCAATAATTCCCAGTTTCTTATTCTTCTTTTGATTTTTCTTTTGGTATTTTTGCTTTGCAGACTGTTAACTTTTACATATCAAATTTAACTACCTTCATCTTTATGGTTCTATAGCTTAGAGGCATAATTATAAATGTCTTCCTCATCCAAGGTTGTAAAGAAATTAAACCATGTTTTCTCGTAACATTTTTATAGTTCCACTTATTTTACATTCAAGTGTTTGATCCATTTGGAATGTATTCTGGTTTATGGACAGAGAGAAGCTGGATCCAATTTTATTTGATTTTCTTCTAGATGGATACCTAGTTGTCCCAATATTATTTACTGAGTAGTACATTTTTTTCACCACAGATTTGAGATGTCATTTTATCAAATACTGAATTCCATTGAGTGCTTGAGTCTATTTCTAAACTTTTGGTCTTCCTGCTCAGTCATTCACCATTGTGTTTAAATTTTTGAGATTTCATAAACACTACTACATACTAATACTTCTAATAACAATACATGCTACATCTTAACATAATTTTAAAAGACAGTTTTTCTGGCTATTTGTATGTGTATATTTTCTGTATTTTTGTTAGAATCACCTTACCTAGTAACCTATCATATAGACAAAACATCAACAACAAAAAAACTGTTGGTATTTTTGTTGGGATATTAATATTTTTAATAAATTTAATGAGATTTAGCATCTTTATGATGTTGAATCTTTCAATGACTGTTGTTTTTCCAAAATGTTGAAAACTTCCTTTGTGACCTTAAAAAATTGCTTATAATTTTTCTTTCTATAAGCTGTGCATTTGTTGTTGTTTTTATTCTCACCTGAGGATATGTTGATTTTAAAGCTTTTTAAAAAAATATTTTATTTTTTACAGAGAGGAAGGGAGAAGGATAGAGAGTTAGAAACATCAATGAGAGAGAAACATCAATCAGCTGCCTCCTGCACACCTCCTACTGGGGATGTGCCCGCAACCAAGCTACATGCTCTTGATGGGAATCGAACCTGGGACCTTTTGGTCCACAGGCGAATGCTCTCTCCACTGAGCCAGACCAGTTAGGGCTGTTTATTGATTTTAGAGAGAGAGAAAGGGGAAAGGAGGGAGGGAGAGAAGGAAAGAGAGAGGGAGTGTGAGAGAGAGAGAAAAACACTGATGTAAGAGAAAAACCAATCAGTTGCCTCCCATATGCCCCCTGACCTAAGATTACACCCGCAAGCTTTTGGTGCACAGGACAATGCTCCAACTGAGCCACCCAGCCAGGGCGCACGTGTGTGTGCGTATGTGTGTGTGTGTGTGTGTGTGTGTATTGTTGAAAGTATTACAGATGCCCGTTTTCCCCTCCTTTGCCCCCTCCATCCACCCCCCACCCTACCCCAGGCCTTCATCACACACTATTGTCTATATCCATGGGCTATGCATATATGTTCTGTGGTTAACCGCTTCCCATCCCCACCCTCGCCTCTGGCAGGATCTGTCAATCTGTTCCATGTATCCATGTCTTAGGACATGTCTTGTTCATCAGTTTATTTTGTTCATTAGCTTCCACATCTAAGTGAGATCATGTGATAGTGTGCTTTTAAATTTATTTCTAGGTAGTTTCTCTTTCTTCTTACAGCATATATATTTGCTTTCATTAAATCTTTTATCTTTATTTTTATACATATACATTGCTTAAAATTTTTATACAATGAAATTGACTTTTTCTTTTGCTGTACAGTCTTATGAACTTAAACACTTGGAGAGATCAGGTAACCACCACCACCACAATAGGATACAGAACAGTTACACCACACCAACAACTCCCTCATGGCCCAGCCAGAGTGGTTCAGTGGTTGGTTCGATTTCCGGTCAGAGCACATGCCCAGGTTGTGGGCTCAATCCCAGGTGTGAGGCGTGCAGGAGGCAGCCAATCAATGATTCTCTATCTCTGTCATTGATGTTCCTATCTCTCTCTCCCTCTTCCTTCCTCTCTGAAATCAATAAAAATGAAATAATAAAATAAATAAATAAAACTCCCCCATGCCTTTCATGGTTTCCTCCCATCCCAGTCTCTGGCAACCAATAATGTATTCTCCATCACTATAGCTATTATCATTTTGAGAACATCCTACAAATGTAATCATACAGTGTACAATATTTTGTGGCTAACTTCTTTAAATCAGTATGATGCTATTGAGATTCATCTAAACTTTTGCGTGTATCATGGGTCATTCATTTTTACTGGCAAGTAATGTTCCATTTTATGTTCATTGTATGAACACTGTTTACCTCTTCACCTATTGACAGATATTTGCACTGTTTTCAGCTTGGGGCACTTATGAATAGAGCAACTACAAAATATTCATGCACAGGTTTTTTTTATGAACATATTTTATTTCATTAGAATAATGCCTAGAAGTGGGACTAATGGGTCATATAATTTTATAAGAAAACTGCCAACCATTTCCCAGAGTGGCTGTCGCATTGGCAAAACTCTTGCTCTAGTTGCTCTGTATCCTCCCCAGAATTTGGTATTTTTTTATTTTAGCCATTCTAATAGGTGTGTAGCGGTATCAGAGCGATTTTAACTTACATGTCCCCAGTGGCTAGTGATGTTGAACATTTTTTTCATGTCATTTTGCATCCTTTTATCTTCCTTGGTGAAGAATCCAAGTTAAATTCTTTGTCCATTTTTTAAAGAGAAACTTTATTTTAGAATAAATGTGTATTTATAGAAAAATTACAAAAATAGTACTGAGAATTATTGCATACCTCATGCACAATTTCTCTTTTATTTTTAACATCTTACATTATGGTATATTTATTAAAACTAATAAACTAAAATTTATACATTGTAATTAACTAAAGTTCATGTTTATTAGAGTTCCTTAAATTTTACTTAATGTCCTACTTCTGTTCCAGGATTTCATCCAGGACACCACTTTAAATTTACTAGTCATGTCTCCTGGGGTTCCCCTAGAGTGACAGTTTCTCAGACTTTTCTTGTTTTTAGTAACCTTATCAGTTTGAGAAGTATTGCTCAGATATTTTGTACAATGTTCCTCAATTTGGATTTGCCTGATGTTTTCCTCATGGTTAAACAGGAGTCGTGGGTTTTGATGGCTTTGCTTTTTTTTTTGTAATGTTTTTGTTGATATTTGAGAGAGAGAGGAAGGGAGACTGATAGATAGAAACACTGATGAGAGAAAAACATCATCAATCGGCTGCCTCCTGCATGCCCTCTACTAGGGCTCGATCCTGCAACCCCAGGCATGTGCCCTGACTGGGAATGGAACTGGTGATCTCTTGGTTCCTGGGTCTATGCTCAACTGCAGAGTCACACTGTCAGGGCATCTGAGAGGGTTTGTTTTCTCACTGTTGAGTTTTCAGAATGCTTTACATATTATAAATATAAGTCCTTTGTCAGATATGTAATTTGTAAACATGCTTCGTGTTTCCCATCTGCAGCTTGTCTTTTAATTCTTTTAACAGTGATGTTCATAAAACAAGTTTTAAAATTTGATGCAATCCAATTTATCAATTATTTTCTTTTATGGGTTAGGTTTTGCTGGTAATTTCTAAGAATTTCTTGTATAACCCCAGGTTGTAAAGATTTTCTCCCAATGTTTTCTTTGAAAATATTTACTGTTTTCTGGTGTATTGTTCTGTAAACATCAATTAGATCCAGTTAGTTGATGATGTTTTTCTTTCAGTTTAACTTGCTTGTGGTCCAATCAGCCTTTTGAATTTACAGGTTTTATCTTCTGCCAAATTTGAGACGTTTTTAACCATTATTTCTTCAAATGTTTGATCAGCACTGTACTCTCTCCTGTCTTTCTGGGACTCTGATAATATGTAATTAGAACTTTGATTGTCCCACAGGCTCTGAGGTTTGGTTCATGTTTTCTCTGTATTGTGCAGACTGGATCATTGCTATCCCTCCAGCTTCAAATTCCTTGACTTTTTCCTTTGTCTCCTCTCCATTCTGCTATTGGTTTTACCCAGAAAGATTTTAATTATGATTATTATACACTTTGATTCTAAAATTTCCATTTATTTCTTCTTTATATCTTCCATTACTCTCGTAATTCTTTGTATTTTAACATTTGTTTCAAGAACGTTCACTTGTTCATTTAAGCATTTTTATAATAGTTGTTTTGAAGTGTTTGGCTTATAATCTCAATATCCTATTTATCTTATTGTTGGCATCTATTTATTATTTTCCATGCAAGTTAGGATTTACATAGTTCTTTGCTTATTAAGTAATTTTGGCAATGTTGTTGAAAGGACATGTTTAAAGGAATGTAGTATTCAAAGATTCTATAAACATTTGTTTCACAAGGAAAAAATATAGCCAAAGTCTGTCTTTTTTTTTTTTTGTGATTAATCACTGTTTTATTTTATTTTTTTTAATTAAATCTTTATTGTTCAGATTATTACATTTGTTCCTCTTTTCCCCCCCCCATAACTCCCCTCCTCCCAGTTCCCGCCCCACCCTCCGCCCTCACTCCCCACCCACTGTCCTCATCCATAGGTGCACGATTTTTGTCCAGTCTCTTCCCGCATCTCCCACACCCCTTTCCCCCCCAAGAATAGCCAGTCCATCCCCTTTCTATGTCCCTGATTCTATTATAATCAACAGTTCATTCTGTTCATCAGATTATTTATTCACTTGATTCTTAGATTCACTTGTTGATAGATGCATATTTGTTGTTCATAATTTGTATCTTAACCTTTTTCTTCCTCTTCCTCTTCTTAAAGGATACCTTTCAGCATTTCATATAATCCTGGTTTGGTGGTGATGAACTCCTTTAGCTTTTCCTTATCTGTGAAGCTCTTTATCTGACCTTCAATTCTGAATGATAGCTTTGCTGGATAAAGTAATCTTGGTTGTAGGTTCTTGGTATTCATCACTTTGAATATTTCTTGCCACTCCCTTCTGGCCTGCAAAGTTTCTGTTGAGAAATCAGCTGACAGTCGTATGGGTATTCCCTTGTAGGTAACTGAGTTTCTTTCTCTTGCTGCTTTTAAGATTCTCTCTTTGTCTTTTGCTCTTGGCATTTTAATTATGATGTGTCTTGGTGTGGTCCTCTTTGGATTCCTTTTGTTTGGGGTTCTCCGCGCTTCTTGGACCTGTAAGTCCATTTCTTTCACCAGGTGGGGGAAGTTTTCTGTCATTATTTCTTCAAATAAGTTTTCAATATCTTGCTCTCTCTCATCTTCTGGCACCCCTATAATTCTGATGTTGGTACGCTTGAAGCTGTCCCAGAGGCTCCTTACACTATCCTCGCATTTTTGGATTCTTTTTTCATTCCGCCCGTCCGGTTGGGTGTTTTTTGCTTCCTCGCATTTCAAATCATTGACTTGATTCTTGCACTCCTCTGGTCTGCTGTTGGGAGTCTGTATAATATTCGTTATTTCAGTCCATGTATGCTTAATTTCTAGTTGGTTCCCCAACATAACATCGAGGGTCTCATTAGTTTTCTTGTAGATCTCATTAAGTTTATTGGCGGCTTCTAAACAGTTCTTGAGAGACCTTAAAAGTGTGGTTCTGAACTCTAGATCTTCCATTGACAATTTTGTCCTGTTTCTTTGTCTCCGCATTTTGTTATGCTTCCTTGGTGCACCCCCTAGTGGTCTTTGTGCGCAGTCTTATAGTTAAACCTTGATTGCTGTAGCTAATACCAGGGAGGGTTTGACCTCTAGGCCAAGTGGCTGTGAGAATCAGCTGTGTCTGCAGTGAGAGAACTTCTGTCCTCTAGGGAGGTGCTAATCTAGCCTTTGCCTGAGGCTATCCGGCAAATGTCTCTGTGCAGGGCTTGGGCGGGGTGGGTCGCACAGGATCAACAGGATGGGCCGGAGAGAGCAGTTATGGCGGCTCTCAGTCCTGTCCCCAGGGGCTCTGCCTCTCTGAGTCCCAGCAACCGCTGCAAACCTCGGAGAGAAAGCTGCCCTCGCTCTGACCGAAGCCAGACAGTCCCGCTTCTCCTGTTTGAGTCTGGGTCCCTAAAGACTCGCCTGTATCTGGAGCTCAGAGTCTGTGACTCCCTCCCGATTGAAAACGCCAACCACGCCCTCCGCCACCAGCCCGCTCCGCGCACTCTGCACCTCAGAATTTGACTTCAGCACTGTGCCTCCTCTGAGTGTCCGTATGCGTTTCTCTTTCCTCCTAGTTGTAGGACTTCCACTCAGCCAGCGTTCCTGTGGTTCTGGGTGATGTCCGTTCCGTTTTTTAGTTTCACTTTTGAAGTAGTTGTTCAAGGCAGCAAACTCCAGCGTTAACCTATGCCGCCATCTTGGTTCTCCCAAAGTCTGTCTTTTTTATAATTTACTAAAAATTCCTTTTTGGAAGGTTGTGGTTGAACACTTGAAATTGAAACTATATTATATTATTTATCATGTCTCTTAATTACAAATTATGTATCTTGAATTATAGTAATGGAAAGACTGAATTCTCAAGACTAAGTACCTAGGACTTCAGTTTTTATTTTCTCTTTATACCCTGTTTCCTATGTGCAGGATAATTGGAAATCAGTCAGTTATCATATTTGTTTTCATTACCAAGTATAATTATTTTATCTGCTATTGGTATAGTTATTTAACACGACACTAAATACTTAAGTAAAAGCAAAGATGAAATTCTCCCCCTACATATTTAAATAAAAGCAAAGAAGGAACATAATAACTTCTCTTCCCCACAATGAGAACTACCAATTCTTTCCCTGTAAAGGGTGAGTAGGAGCCGTAAGAATACACAGGGCACGAGTGAATTCTGTTTAGTCTTGCTAACTCACTAAAAACTGCCCCTGTACCAGTAGAGTCAGAAATTGATACATAGAACAGACTAGGCCAGTGATGGCGAACCTATGAACTCATTTTTTTGGTTGATTTTTCTTTGTTAAATGGCATTTAAATATATAAAATAAATATCAAAAATATAAGTCTTTGTTTTACTATGGTTGCAAATATCAAACAATTTCTATATGTGGCACGGCACCAGAGTTAAGTTAGGGTTTTTCAAAATGCTGACATGCAGAGCTCAAAAGGTTCGCCATCACTGGACTAGGCTTTGTGTGACCACAAGGCATCCACAAATTTTGCTAGGATGATGGTAACAATTTTTTAGGGGGAGCAAAGTCTCTAACTGCTCAGTTAAAAACAAGAAAAAATAGAAACAAACAAGCAAAGAAAGGCAAATAACCAAAGAGAAATGAAACAAAGGAAAGGCAGAGAGGAGGGGGAGACAGGAGGAGAAAGAGAGAGAAAGGAGAAGCATGGGGGAGGGCGGGAGAGAAAGGGGAAGGAAGGAAGAAGATGCCTCCCAACTGACACTTTCAGTTGGGACACCAACACCTTTCCATTTATTGTGCTCAGGGCCTTTTGGTTTCACAGTCTGAGGCCCAAATTCCAGTTCTGCCGTTTCCCAGCTCTAGACCACCTTGTTCTCAGGACCGCCCGCTCAACTCCGAGGCAGTGGTTACCATTCCCCTGTAGGAAGGAGACGCTCTGAGATTCAGCAATGTATGTTAAGGGTTAGGACCAAATGCAGTGCCTAGACCACAGAGTTGGCATTAAATAAAGTATATTTCCTTCTTTTCCTCCTTCCCAAGAAGCAATTCTATTTATTCTCAAACAAAAGTTATCCCATTTAAAATTGCTCCAGGGAAGAATTTGCAATCTGCCTGTAGTAACTGATTGCAATGTTATATAAGAAAAACAGTCACAAAATCTAAGTGTATGTGAGTAATGTCTATTTAACGGGGGTTTGAGATTGACCAAAGTACTTCCTCTTTTAGTCCTCCTGAGATATTCCAGGAATATTTTTAGGTAAGATGAGATGAAAACTACTCAAACAATGAAAAGAATACCCAACTAGATCTGAACTACATGATAATTTTTGGATAGATGCCACTGAAAAGATTTTAAAATGAAATGAATATATCTTTGGTAAATTAATTATTAAGAGACCTTTATATTGTTTAATATTATTTGAACTTTTACAACTTAATGAAAATATGACTATGGTTTTGCTACACCAAGAAAAAATATAATTTTCACTGAAGGAATCATAATACAATTAGGAACTTTGCTTGACAACACAATTTAAAGAATATTTCCTTTCTCTGAAACAAAGAAGAAAGTACTTACCTCTAAGATTATGAAGCAAGACATCTAGTAAAGTCATAAATTTTGAGTACTGCAGAACAGAAAAGTCCATGCCTCTAGCCCACAAAAATCCAGATACATAATAATCGACTAGAATGGCTTCTTTTAAACAGGTTTTAAGATTTTTGAAATTCAGAAATGTGGCAAATTTCCTGTAACAAAATGAAAAATTCAGGTATTGAAATTTGATTAAATATTGAACAGTCCCTTTTCTAAGTTTTAAAAACATACATATTTTTTGGAATGAAAATTCTATAATGCCTATAATCTAAAAATATTCATATCTAAATTCTAAGTCCAAAATGGCATTCAAAAGAGCAACAGAGAGGGAGAGAGGGAAAGGGAGAGATAACGAGGGACTAGGGAAGGGGGAAAGGGAGGGGCAAGAAGAGAGAGAGAGAGGGAGGGAGGACAGGGGGCGGAAGAGGGAAAGGGAGAGAGAGGAAGAGCATACCTCTATATATAAAAGGTTGAGTGGCTGACTGGCTGGTAGGTATGACACACACTGACCACCAGGGGCAGATGCTCAACACAGGAGGTGCCCTGTGACAGCAACTTTGCAGAGTGCCCTCTCACACTCTGGGACCCCTCGGGGGATGTCGGGCTTCCGGTTTCGGCCTGATCCCCGCAGGCCAGGCCGAGGGACCCACCTGCTGGGAGGACCCTGCTCACTCTGCAGATGCCCTTCGAGGCCCGGAGCCACCCCAGGTGCTGCAAGCCGGGGAGGGACAGCAGGAGGTTGGCTCCAGAGCATGTCCCACCCTTCTAGCCTAGACACCCCAGGTGCTGCAAGCCGGGGAGGGACTGCAGGAGGTTGGCTCCAGAGCATGTCCCACCCTTCTAGCCTAGTCACACCCCGCCAGCCACCTTCTAATTAATTTCCTTTCAATGTGCATGAATCCATGCACCAGGCCTCTAGTGAAAATATAAAACCCTTTTTGGTCTTCTTGCTCTTCCTCTTCATTCATTTCTAATTCTCCTTCTCCTAGTCTTCCCTTCTCTTCTTCCATCTTTGAAGTATAGCAACTTAACTACTATTTTTTTTTCTCTGAAATTCATTATCTTTTCCTATTATAAAATCAAGTTTCTTTTCCTTCTGACAATGTTCTGGAATTAGATTGTTAAAATTTGTTCTTTTTTTTTTAAATTCCAATTATGTATATCTACTCATTTTTTTCCTATAGCTATAATTTTCTATTTAACCTTCAAAAGTGTTTCATATCAATTTTCTTTTAATTTTATATACTTTTCTCATTATTGTATTCTATGTCCCTCAGTGTTTTCAGTGTTAATTCTCCCTTGGGCTGCTTTATAAATTGTATCTCTGCAACACTGTTTTTTTCCTACTCTGTTTTACCCATTTTGTCACCTTTTATTTTGTATCTCTTCCTTATGTTTTTGTACTCTGATTTATCGTGTGGTGACTGCTTCCCATGCATTTTTTTAAATTTTGATAAGTATTTTACTTTTTTTTTAACCTACTCATGGCTATATTTTTCTGATATATGTTTAATGTCTATAAGTTCTTTACCTATTCAATTTTTTTCCCCTTGCTATGTCTTGTATGCATATTCCTTATTTAGCACTCAGACCTGGCCATATTACAAGCTATTTTCTGTAGGACATAAGTTCATGTCAATGAGTCTAGTTTTATTTTTTTAATTAGTGGGGATAAAGAAGAAAGAAGTAAGATACGATTTCTTTACTATCACAAAAACAACCTATTGCTTGTGAATATGGGAAGCATCTGCTCTCATCTCTACATCCTGATCCTGTTGTTGCACCCGAGGCTTCTGGAAATGCATTTCAAGGTTTTCTCTTCCCCTAGGAGAGTGAGTATAATTTTACCTCGGTCTAGGGTCTTCAGATGTGTGTGTGTGTATGTATGTATATACGTGCTCCCAGTCCTTTCTCCTGCATGTCTGCTTCCAGCAGTTCCTCTTCTTTCTAAGTGTACTCTTCATCTGCCATCTCTGTGCTATGTATTTAAAAAATTGAATATTTGGCCTGCATAGTTACATGTATGCTCAGTGTTTGTATGTAAGTGAAGGTAACTACTTGTGTAAAGATATTTTGGTGATATTTCTTTGGCATCCTCCACCGCTGCCTCTCTCTGATATCCCCTGCATCTCTTCTCCTAGTACCATTTAGATGTTAACCTTCCATTTGAAACGCAGGACTAAGTATTTAACATTTCTATTCTTGGTTCAGTTACTTCACCCCAAAGGATATTATGCAGGGAAGCATTTGGAGCAAGATACTACTATGGTTTGACTGCAGCTTCTATACCCAACTGTCAAATTTGTAAGCTTTTCCTCTGGGGATAAGGAGAGACGACTAGGGGGAAGGGGAGAGATGGCCACGTCTGTAGCATGAGAAAATGCAGGGAAAGAGAAAGATGCTTGATAGTGACTTAGGAAGTTTTGCCACACTGATAAGCACTATAACTATCTCACCAAGAATTTCAGTAAAAAGATTGCATTATTCTTGCATGCTCTTGACATTGGAGTGCATTTTTTTTTTTAAATATGATATGCAGAAATAAGCCTTAAGGCAAGAATTGAACAGCTCATGGAAGCCCCGTTATAGAAAGGTTATTAAAAGATCTCAGTGTTATTTCTGTATTTAAAGAGTTATTTTAAATTTTGTTCCTATCATTGTTTCAAACAAGATTTGAGTAGATCTATTCATAAAATCAGAGTTACATTAAAACATAATTGATAGCACTTAGGAGACCATGAGAAATGTACCCAGACATGTAGCTTTACGTGAAGTATATTCCACAAATATGTTTTAATGATCCTTTAATGTTATACTTGGTTGGCTGCTTTCATGGAATACAACTTTTAATTTTAAAAGGTAGAAAATGTGTTAATTTCCTATAATTTATTTTTAATAGGTATATAGCTTTGCAAACTGTATGATTTTGGCATACTTCTGTCACTTAGTGACAGGATACCTAAATTATATTTCTGTTATGTTGAAAGGTATTTAATCTCCATTTATAATGACACTATTTTAACTAAAAATGAATGACTGATTGTAAATATTTCAGGATTACTGTTACAAAATTCACTTAAAAACACACACACAAAAAATTACTTTGCAGAACAATGACTCCTGACATAACACTGGTGTCATTTATTCAAAATTGATGTCTTAATATCTGAGATTACTTTAGGTGAATTCTATTAATGAGACAGTTTAAAAGATCCACCTATGTTAAATCTGCTTGTTTCTATAGTGCTAACTTCTGTATCAACATCTGTATCATTTCCTTTGTCCTAGACCTCACCCCTTAAAGATTAAAATACTTTCAGAATTTAGATCATAAACAACAAAAAGAGCCAATAATTGAAAAAAAAAAAAGATTGCCACAGAAGGTATGATACACAGTACAACTTAAGATGCGGAAATAAGTCTAAAAATCATTTGTCTGCAATACCTTTTATTTAATATTACTTGCATCTAACATAACATCTTTTATTTAATATTTTAAAAAATACTTTGTGAACGATATTAAATATGTCATTTGCATCACATTATTTTTTATTAAATAACTAACTTTTACATTTCAATGACTAACAACATTTGGGATTACTTAATAAGAGAAAATAATATTTTACTTAAAGCATAAGTAATCAGTGATGCTGATGAAATGAATGGATTTTACTAATCAATTCCTACATTAAAAGTCAGAATTCCCAATGAGCATTCATTTCTAAAAAAATTGTAAAATCATCATGAAATACTTGTTTTAAAATCAGTAAAGATTTTTATTGACTAACTAGAGGCCC
The DNA here is from genome assembly GCF_964212035.1 of Myotis nattereri. Classification (NCBI taxonomy): domain Eukaryota; kingdom Metazoa; phylum Chordata; class Mammalia; order Chiroptera; family Vespertilionidae; genus Myotis; species Myotis nattereri. Next base: position 26,159,771 of record NC_138088.1, read on the forward strand.
AGTGCACGAATTCATGCACAGGTGGGGTCCGGCCAGCCTGGCTGCAACCTGGGCAGACTGGGTCTGGGCCTGTCGGGAGGAGGAAACAACAGGAGGTTGGCTGGCCAGCCTGCCCCAATCAGGGTTGATTAGGGCAGGGTCGGGCTGGCTGGGGGTAGGGGCCACAGGCAATTGGCTGGAGCCACGCCCCTGACTGGGGTGGGGGGGGGGGGTGTTGATCAGTTGTCAGTGGCTGGGGGAGGGGCCGTGGGAGGTTGGCTGGCCAGCCCCACCCCACATTGGGGTAGAGCTGGCTGGGGGGAAGGGCTGCAGGCTGATCAGGTGGTGGGGGTTAATTGGGAGAGGGGCTGGCTATGGAGAGGGGCTGTGGGTGGTGGGCCGGCCAGCCAGCCCTGCCCCTGAATGGGGTTGGGGAGGCCGATCAGGGGCCAGCAGCTGGGGGGAGGGGCCATGGGTGGTTGGTTGATCAGAGTGGGAGGGCCGATCGGGGTCAGAGTTGGATTTGGGGAGGGGCTGTGGGCCGAACGGGGTGGTGGGGGCCCATTGAGGGCAGGGGTTGCTGGGGGAGGGGCTGCAGTAGGTTGGCTGGCTGGCCACATTCCCTATTGGGGTAGGGGTGGTGGTCAGGGGTAGGGACGGCTGGGGGGCCTCAGGTGGTTGGCCAACTGGCCCTGCCCCTGACTGGGGTCAGTGGGGGCTGATCTGGGGTGGGGCCAAGTGGGGGGAGGGGTTGCAGGAGGTTGGCCCCACTCCTGATTGGGCTGGTTCACTGGCCACAGTGGGCGTCATAGCAACTGGTTGTTCCAGTCATTACAGTGTTCAGTCCCTGACTTTTTATATATATATGGATACTTATAAAGATGCAAAGAGTCAGTAGTATGGCCGAATCACTCATCACCAGCATTTCCAGCAGGATTTGCAGGCGCTGGAGGTGAACAGCATCTTGGGAAAAGGCCTGTCACTGTCATTCCTCTGCTCTTAATATGCCTTCCCTTCTCAGACTTCTCTCCCAGCCAGTACATCTGTCATATTCCTTCTCAGTAGTAAATTACCTCTATTCCATAATATTTGTGAGATTTGCAAATGATAACCCCTGACAGAGTCATTTTCTATTTGCCCATTACAGTCCACAACTCCCTGCTAAAATGTGGAGGACTGGCCTGCAGAAATCTTACACAGGGACATTACGATCCAGAACAGCACATTGTCCCCACTCTCTACACATTACAGCCAATCGGGATTCCATTATTAGAGCTGATGATTTTTAAAATCAGTGGTTACTAAAAACACCATTTAGGAATTTGTGTGTTAGATATATCTGACTAGAGTTCAAAGTAAATGCTCTACTATAGAAATCAATGGTCTTAAAAATAATATGTACACTTATTAGCATTATTGCCTATAAATTCAGTTATATCACATTTTTAAGCAAATGTATAAAAACAGAATACTCAATATAGCTTCATATCCAATAAAAATCAGAGGTGGATGGCTAATATTCAGAATTTCCAAATAAAATATGTTATTAATATTACAGAAAATTACAACTTATTCTTTTCAAATGACACAGAAGACCTAAAAGCTCTTGTGAATATTTATGGTTTTATGGATGAAAGAGAAAAAGAAATAGAAGACAGCATATGTTAAAGGCTGCTTTTAACAATAAATCTCTGCTCTCAGTTAATATTAACAAGTTGGCTTGAAATGCATTTCTCTCATAAAGAAGACTACTGAGTAGTGCAAAGTTAGTTGGTTAAGAGTTTTTGTGTTCCAGAGTCTGAATATATATCTATATATAACATACAGTATATATATATATATATATATATATATATATATATACACACACACACACACACACACACACGTATATATGTGTGTATGTGTGTGTGTGTGTGTATATATATATATATATACATATATATATATTCAGAAAAAAGTTTAAAATGTGTAGTAGAATATTATGGTCATTTATAGATGCAGAGCTAGAACTGTTCTGCATTTAATTGTAATATTGAAGTGCTTACTGTTGAACTCCATCTATGTCCTCTGCTAGCATTTCGGTGATTTGGGCAACTGAAAGAAAATCTGGAGACAGAAACTTGTCATGCTCCTGAAATTCAGCATCTTTCTACAAAAAAAAAGTGGAATGAGTTATCTCAATCGTATCTTTTACATATTAATCCCAAGGATATCAACATTTGTTCTTACCATGAGACCAGGAAAATTTTTTTTAGAACAACTCCCTCCTAGATAATCCTTTTCTGTTTTTAAGTAAAAATTGAATGGCTCGTCAATCTATCTTTTGAGCATACTTAAAACTGGGTAATGGTTTTCAATTAACAAATATTTTTTAATATCTGTGTGGAGAGTGGCTACAGCGTTCGGACAGATTCAAGCCTTGGACTGACTTGTGGCCCAGCCACATATAAGTCCCAGCTTGTAGGGCAAAGCCCTCCCAGCACGATTATAGCCAAAAGGCTATGACTGTAAGCTCCACCTTATAGTCCAACCCTGCATTCCTAGGTCTCTAAGGGATGTGGGCTGCAGGGTATGCAGCAAGTGCTGCCTAAACAAAGCTTGATAGAGTTCAGAGAATGGCAACAACAGGAAAGAAGCAGATTTGAAATTCGCAAGAACATTGTAAACATCTTGCCCTTGTTTTGCTTTGTGTGATCTGACTATAAAATAAAGCTTTGGCTTACAGGCTGTGTCAGTTTCCTCATCCTGGCACAGAGATCCACCTGGTCCCAACTGTTTTCTCTTGTCTGTTTTCTTTAATCCTTCAATGCCCCTCCTCAGGTTTACCCCTGGCCATGCTGGACGCGGTTCATCTACGCATTCCTCATTGAACTTGGGGCTCAAAAGGAAGCAACGGCAAGTAAGAAAGACTTGCTATCCTCAAGTATCTTAACATCTAGGGGGAGGAACAAATTAAGGGTGACTATAAAATAAGAAAATAAAATGATGAGCCATAAAAATGTGGCATTCAGTTCAAAAGGAACAAGATTAGGAATAGGACAAGGAAAGTCTACAGACAGAAGGTCCAGGAATGGACTTTGTGAGATTAGGCATGCCCCACGTGAATGAGCAGCAAAACCAACGTGACAAAGACATTGATGTTGGGTACCAGTTCTGTAAATATCAAGTAATTTCATAACAGTACCTAGGTTACAAGCGGGGGACTAGTTGGACCTAAGTGGGAAGTTGCCAATGGGAACCTATTGTGGGAGATCTTAAATTTAATAATTCAGTAAATATTTATTAAATGATTACAGGATACGAGATACTGTGCAATGAAACATAAATATTTTAAACCCTAGCTAAAGTATGACATGCTAAAGAATGTGTTCTTGCTAATAGAGTCAATAAGGCATTCATGAAGTTTTGAGCAGTGAATGGCATAAAACTGTGCTTGAAGGAAGGGTAATCTTTAGCAGGGGCAGAGGAAGGGCACAGAGGAGGAGCTAAATGAAGGGATTGTTAAAACAGTTCAGGAATGAGGCCTTAGGCTGTACTAGGCTCCATGTAGTGCACCTTAAAAGAAAGAGGTGAATGCACCATATTATATATGGGGGACTAAAAGAGTGAAGAAGGGATGGAGATTCTGAGTTTCTGAAATAGGCGACTAGAAGAAAAAGGGCCTCCAATAGCATATATGCCCCTCTGTGTGACCCAGACAAAGGCATCTGTTGAGTATGACTCCCTCCATGTTCTGTGTGGAGTAGGGTTCGGTATCTGAAAGAGGAGCCGCACAACAAATAAGAGAAAAAGACACGAGATAATTTTGCAATATTGGGGGACCAGGCAGCCAAGTCCCAAAAGACTTCCACTGATGCTCAGGCCGTTCCAACCTTTTATTTGGTCTAGGGTAGCCCTAGGGTGAGGAGGTTTGTTTGGGGTAGCCCTAGGGTAAGGAGGTTTCAATGACACAGGGATCAGCAGACAAATTCCAGGAATAGATTAAGTATCTGATTAGCTCATCAATAGGTTTCTGGGAGTAGGCAGGGTATCTGATTAACAAGAATCAACAAGAATCTACATAAGTATCTAAGGAATTAAGGGAACTAAGATGGGGATGCTTTAACTATTATTACCTAAATTAACTGAGTGGTTCCTAGATTAACTGGGTGGTGCACAGCCCTGACCTTTGCTAGGACTTTCAAGCCCTGACCTTTACTAGGACTTTGAAGGGCTACTAGCTTTTGGGGGTCTCTGTCTAAACTCAGCTAGTGAAGACGATGAATGGTCTCCGGCAGGCATCCTCTCTAGGGGCAGCAAGTTAAGATTCTTAAGGCTGGCACAGCCCTGGGCCCAAGTGCAGCACTTGTGTTGACAGTATAGTTTCAGCTCCTGCTCAACCCTCAGCCAAGTCCTATTGTTTGGAGTACAACCTGCAAAATCCACACATGGTACTCTTGTTACACAGAATAGAGATAGGAGTTTTGGAAGATGATGCTAGTTTTAAAAAGGCAAGATAGTGAGTTTGGTTTCAGTGGTTGAGTTTAAGCTGCAATATGCCTATCAAGGAAGAAATGTGTACAGGTTAATTAGAAATGCTGGAGTCAGAAAGGTCAAGTTTGAAGATCCTGGTTTAGGAATCCCTCGAATGTGAGAATGGATAGAACTGCCCAAAGCAGAGCAGGAGGAGAAGAGCTGTGAATGGGGGTGAAAGAGGAGACAGACACAGTAACAGTAACAGCTCCATAAAAATCAAGGATTGTGAGGTTTAGGGAAGAGAGGGGGCAAGTGTTTTCCATTCAACAAATAGTAATATATCCTTCCATGTGAATGGGCTCCAATAAATAAGAAAAGCAAAGAAATGCTTTGCTATAGTAAACAAGATCATATCACAATTTTTCCTTATTCTTTTCCCAGAATAAAATATTCCAAAGCTGGCACTTACTAGTAATGGTAATCAGTTTAATGATTGCATTTAAATTAGGTTGTTATATTTTTGTTTTTGAATATCTAACTTAGACTTAAAATATGCTACTTCATTAGCTATCTTTTTTTGTAATCTAGGATTAGAAAATTAACCTAAACTAGATCATTCTATTAGATTATAATCTCAATTAAGCCAAAAATACCTTAGTACCTAATATAGAATGTCTTGCACCTAGTAGGCAATTAGATACTTGGAAATTGAATTAAACACAATCAGTTTTTAGATAGGATAGTATTTTAGTCCACAACATATGGCTGTATATTTGTTAAAATGTTTGTTGGTTATATATTTTTTATTAGTAGCAGTATTCCTGTACTGCAAGCCCATTAGATTATGAATTCCTCAAGGACAGTCATTCAATCTTTTACTTCTTTTGAGAATTCTGAAGATCCTACTTATGTCAACATAGGTTGTTAATAGGCTGCCTGAATCCATCTCCATCATTTGATGACACTGTTGAATGATGCGGCTTAATGAAAAGCAGGACTTAGATTTGGAAATCTCATGAGGTTTGACAACTGATTAATTTTGTGACTTACAGCAAGTCATTTGAACCTAAATTTGAATTCATGTTAAAAATCATTTTGGCCCTAACCGGTTTGGCTCAGTGGATAGAGCGTCAGCCTATGGACTCAAGGGTCCTGGGTTCGATTCCGGTCAAGGGCATGTACCTTGGTTGCGGGCACATCCCCAGTGGGGGGTGTGCAGGAGGCAGCTGATCAATGTTTCTCTCTCATCGATGTTTCTAACTCTCTATCCCTCTCCCTACCTCTCTGTAAAAAAATCAATAAAATATATTTTTAAAAAATCATTTTGATATGTCTTAATATAAGATTGCTATCATTATTAATAATGAATAAATATATACATGAAAGGTTCATTATACAGATATTTAGATCAATTTTATTAGATTTAAACTTTTCTGGATAGGAAAAAATATGTCATACAAGAACTATATGGAAAAGAATACAATACTCAACCTTTTGTATAATAACAGTTCTAGCTAAGATGCCTATGATCAGTGCATTTTTTACTAAAACTTGATAGCTTAAGATAATCATCTTATAGGACGGTTTGCCTCTGGTTTCTTATTTTCTTTGTTTAAATTGAATTCCTGGACCTATTTTAAACTAGAGCTCTTTTTTGTTTGTTTATACACTGCCTTGCATTAAAAAGGATACAAGGTGGTTAAAAATCTTTAATCTTTTAACACATACATTCTCATTTGTACAAATCAAACGTATAATAGAAAATTCATGAATAGGCTAATAAAAATGTGGATATGTAATTGTGGCTTTCTCTGTAAAATTACATCTCTGACTAGGAAAATCTGTAAGCTAAACTGCACTGTAACTCATTTTATTCCACCACCTGGTGGATTTTAGCAGTTATTCCAGAAGCAATAAAATTGAAAGCCTGATATTATTTGCCAGATAATGTTTTCTCTGAAATTTTTCTCTAATGTCACCTAAACCTTGTATACTTGTCTGCCTTCTAGAATTTAAGGTTTCTGGGGGTATATTTGTATCCATCACTGACAGTGTCTTAAAAGATTATTTTTTAAAAATGTATTTTATTGATTTTTTTACAGAGAGGAAGGGAGAGGGATAGAGAGTTGGAAACATTGATGAGAGAGAAACATCAATCAGCTGCCTCCTGCACACCCCCTACTGGGGATGTGCCCACAAGCAAGGTACATGCCCTTGACTGGAATCGAACCTGGGACCCTTCAGTCTGCAGGCCAATGCTCTATCCACTGAGCCAAAGCGGTTGGGGCAAAAGATTCTTAAGGAATGTTCATTACAAAAAAATACATTTCACCAAAAATGACTACGGAGGCGTTTCAGTCATACAGTGGTCTACAATTTCCACATTTTAAAAGACTTTCTTCAAGCCTGAAAATAAATGAACTAAGGAGCAGCACTGTGTTGAACCATGTTGGAGCCTGAGGCAAAAGGGGGAAAAAAATCAGTAATACTAATGCTGTCTTTATTTAAAAATTTGACCATTAGGGATTTTTTTGCATTAACTTTGATTTTTTTAAAATATTGCATTAAAATATCATTTATCTTGACTACTGAATTTTTTTGGCACCCTTAAATTTTGTGCCCAAGAAGAGTGCATCACTCACCTCATTATAGTCCTGACCATGCTAAAGAGCCAATTTAAGAAAAAGAAGGAAAAAATAATTGAAAAAAGGATAAGTTAAACCAACAGCTAATTCTTTAAAATAATAAAACAGGAAAATCTCTAGCAAATGTGATTAAAAATAAAGAAAAAATATATGCATGTAAGTGGAAATACATTTTAAAATTACAAGGAAATGGGTGATTTTGTAGGATTACGTAAGTTATCAAACTTGACTAGGCTAAGAGAGAACTGACCAAACATGAACTAAACGGAAAGTCTACTTTTTAAAAAGTCACCATGTCCAATAGTTTTACACTTGAAGTGCTGCGTAATAAACAAGAACACAAATTCTGTTAACTGTAATAATTATAGACTGTAGATAACTCATTTTTAAGAGCCATCATAATCTACACACAAAAACCTGAACTAGCACAAAAAGAAAATTATAGACTGAAATCATTAATAAATTCAGATGCAAAAATTCTAATTAAAATACTATGTTAGAAAACTGAATCCAGAAATGTTCTAATAGAACAATAAGCTATCATTGTGACCAAATTAGGATAAATTTAGAAATGCAAGGATGGATCATCATGAATAACTCTATCATAACTTTATATGTATATAGTTGTATATAGGAACTAAATCTTTAGATCCATTGAATTGCATTTACAATGTGGGAAGGATTGAATTTTTTTTAAATTTGAAGGTTTCCAATAAGTCTTCTTTTTATCAACTCTTATTATTAAACTTTTGATAGTTTATAATATCTTTAGGTCTTATGCCTTATTATATTCAAAACCAAGATCTTGCCATTTCCATTTCTAATTAATTTCTAATATAGGGAATAGCAATTGGCCTTGTATTTTTGTTATATGTAACCACCTTATCAAATTTTGTATTAGTTCAAACCATGTTAATACAATGTCAGGTTTCTTAGGTATGCAACCATGTAATCTTCAAATAAAGTGTTTTTTCTTTATTTAATTTCTAACACTTAAGCCACATATTTAGTTTTCTTATTTTATTAATTAGAAGCTCTATAGTATGTTGGATTACAATAATGTTACTAGCCAGAATTCCTTTCTAGCTTCTGGCTTTTATACAAATGGCTTTAAGTATTTCACCATTCAATATGATGATGTTTGGCAAATAATTTCTTCTTGTTTAGCTATTCTTTTGTACTCATATTTTACTGAGAGTTTTGTCACTGAATTCTACCTGTTTTATAAAATATATATATGAATTCTCTATTCTATTCCACTGACTACTCTGTCTATTTTTGTGTCCATTCAGGTATACTGATCCTATATAATAAAAGTCTATATGCTAAGTGTCTGGTCGTCTGTTCAACCAATCAAAGTGTAATATGCTAATGATATGCTAAGGCGGCTCAATCACTTGCTATGACATGCACTGACCACCAGGGGGCAGATGCTCTGACCAGCAGGTTAGCTTGCTGCTGGGGTCCTGCCGATCAGGACTGAGCAAGACGGGCTAGACATGCCCTGGAGCCCTCCTGTGGTCCCTCTCCGACTGCCAACCTCCCACATCCCTCCCCCACCCCAACTGTGTCCTCTCGCAATCCGGGACCCCTCAGGGAATGTTGGAGAGCTGGTTTCAGCCCAATCCGCAGGCCAGGCCCACTGGTGCACAAATTCATGCACCGGGCCTCTAGTAATGTTATAATGTGATAGTGGTAGTCAGTCCATTCTCTAAGAACAGAGAGGATAGTTAATTTAGTTAAGGAAGCTAATTTAATTGATGGTTCACATCTAGAAGAAAACAAAATGAAATCCTCATTTCAAATAAATAAAATATATCTATCAAACATTAATTTTAGCTGTGTTAAAAACCTAACTTTAGTATATTAAAACTTTAAGTATTAGAAAATGATTGAAGATTATTTGTGCAACCTGAAAGGGAGGCTGGAGGGGAGAAAAGAAGTAGGACTTTCAAAATAAGACAGGAAACGCAAAGAAATGCAAATGTTTGTCAATATTTTCATACCCACAGCCACTATTCCCAGAAGTTCTCAGTGTCTGATAAATAATAATATTGTATAACAACATTTTGAGGTACATTAGTAGCATTTTCTCAATGATATTTTAAGGAATATTTTGGAGACCTCCCCTTGGTCGTGCATAGGTTGACCTACTCTATGTGCTGTGAATGGCTTTAATAAATAGCTCTTGAGTAATGTTGAAATAGCAGAAACCTCATCATTTTGCTGTTCATGTTAAGCCCAAAGTGTTTTCTCTCTAACCGGTCAATAGAGGGGGGGCTGTTTTCAAGTTCTGTAGAAACCACCTACAGTAGAGAGAATCGTCAACGTCCTCCTCCAGGACATAATGAGATCTCTAAGACAAACGACATTCACCTTTTCACTCAAGATTATGTAAGTGTTCTCCTGTGCTGATAAAGCCCAGAAAGCATCTATCAGGGGATATGGTGACACTAAGGGACATTATTCAGAAAAAGCAATTGGGTGGGAAATAAACATTTACATTTTCTTTTAGGTCTCTAATATGAGTTGAAGTATAGTCCTTTTGAGTATACTACTTAAATAATTATATTTCCTAAATAGTGTTTTCAAAAATATTAAGAAAGTCAGCTTATGAATAAACTAATAATAAAGGACTGATGAATGACTGAATTCCTAGTTTTCATTTTTAAATTCAATTACAAATTCACTTACAAATTCCTTTCACTTATGTATAAACATACATATGTTTACAGCAAATATTTATTTTCAGATTTTTGATATTTCTCTGTTCTTGTGCCTTGATACATATATCTGCTAAAATTTTGGTCTTACCTTTCGCAAGGAGTCATTTGCTCCAATGCTATTAAAGAACCTGGAATGTTAAATTCAGAGAGTTGGCAAGAAGAGTTTATGCAATGTCATAGGAAAAATATTTTCCTGGACCTGCATTTCATGTCTGCTTGTTCACAGTATCTGATCGAGTAGATTTTAGTCTATGATAACTACTATCTCTCCTGGCATACGTCAGTCCACCTATGATTTTAACAAGTTATATTTTATTGAGTGCTTACTATGTGACTGCAGTAATGGGTTGTTTTTATTCTAGGTATTGGCAACAAACAACAAATGGGAAACCTGAGACTCCTGGAAGCTTATGTTGTATTTCCAATAGACTTGGCAAAAAAAGAAATATTTCACTACTGCTTGGCTGAAATGACTCCGTGGTCTACTGGCTAAGTCAATTTGGATACCGAATTTATTAGAAGTGACACCATAAGGGACCAAGTCTCAGGGGATCAACTCTGGAAAGAATCTGGTCTGAGAAGAATCTTTCAGTAACTAACTGAAAAGCTGTGGCTTTGGGAAGACTCTAAGAGAGAGAGGTTTTGCCATCTTTTCCATCTCACCCCTGAGCCCTCCAGTCAGCACAAATGGGTGGCTGGCAGAACTTGTCATTCTAATGAATGACACAGCTCTATGGATCAACTCTCTCCTCTGTGAACTACAGGAACTCTGCCTCCATTAGACAGTGCTAACATGGTAAATACTCATCTAAGGCCTATAACTAGCTCATTCATCTGCCTCATCATCCATTATAAAAAGTGAATTTCTTCCCCTAGACCAGTGGTCGGCAAACTCATTAGTCAACAGAGCCAAATATCAACAGTCCAACGATTGAAATTTCTTTTGAGAGCCAAATTTTTTAAACTTAAACTATATAGGTAGGTACACTGTTATTAACTTAATTAGGGTACTCCTAAGGCTTAGGAAGAGCCACACTCAAGGGGCCAAAGAGCCGCATGTGGCTTGAGAGCCGCAGTTTGCCGACCACAGCCCTAGACCATGGTATTTATTTGCATCTTTAAAAACTTTGTGGGGTATTTCTTTCTTTTTCTTGAGTACAGATACATTAGGACCTCAAATTATCTGTCTTCTTAGAAAGGACGTTATCTACATGGATATGTACACTGAAAATTACGTATTGTCATAAGTATGTCTTTGTATATATTTAACAGAAATGTATTGGGAAACTTCCTATGCCACTTTTGAAATTGTATTACATTAGCGATCACAAGGGAGTAACAGGCAGTTTATCACATTAAGATGTGTCTTTAAAGTACGCTAATTTCAAAAGGCTGGCAGGCGAGACAGCATGCCTCAGCGGTCTGCAGACAGTAATGGGAAGGATCTGGATTGGGAACAGCTTTGCATACCTCTGAGCAAGGAACTGAATTCTTGGCTCTGTGTTTATTTATAATATTGCAGCTAATACTTCTGCAGAGAGAACGTTGTTTAGGCTATTGAGGGAGGTGAGCATAGTGTTAATTATAACATTATTTACCTTTGGGGGCCTTAAGAAACTGAAAAACACTTCACAGGAACAACATGGCGGGCTCAGTGTGTGAAGACAAACATTTTCTTAGTGATATCTGGCATAGCAGGTATGTTCTTAATAAATATCTCAGGACACCAAGCTTTTGAGAAATTAAAGTTTACCTAAAGCCCATCTATGATTGAGAGGTGATGTTGGGCGGGGCCTAAAGATAAGTCTTTATTGTGCACAGGAAACCACTGGGGCCCGAGGAGGTGAACTAACTTCCCAGAAGACAAGTTGATGATGCGCAACACCGCCACAGCCAGAAGGTCGATTTTCCAGGGATGCCTCCTTTGTCTGACCTCTTATCATGTATTTATTTAGAGAAATGGTAAAATAAGGGAAAAACCAAGCCCCAGCCTTCAAACATTACTCAGTCCAGTATTAATGAAGAGTTATTCCCTGACACCTTTTCAACAATCGGAACTGTGATCGTTAAAAAAAAAAATTAGAAATTTCCAAAAGGGACTGATGGCCTACTTCAAATGCCAAAATCCCTTTGTAAGTGCAGAGGATCTGGGGAAGCGCGTAGCGGAGGTTCTTTGGGCCGAAAACCAAAGCAGCCCAAGGAGGAACCACCAGTTTACCCTCGAGGGCCGGACAGGCCGCGTGCCTGGGCGGGTGGGGCCGGGAAGGCGGGACTCCGGGCGCGCGGGGCGGTGCCTCCGGGTCCCTCGCACCGCCTCCCGGGGCCCCGCGCAGCCCCACGCCTCCGCCCTCCCGGCCCGGCCCGGCCCGCCCCGCACCCACCCCGGGCGTGGGACTCGGACCCGGGCCTGGCCTGGGCCGAGGGTCCCGCGGGTCTGGGGGGTGGGGGTGCGTGCGCTAGGGGGTCGCGGGCATCGGGAAGGGGCGACGTACCTCCGACTCCGGCGGGGTTTCCGTCGGGGTCAATGCCGCGCAGGTCGTCGCCCCGACAGTTGACCCCAAAGAAGTCGCCATGATCTCGCGGAGCGGAGCGGCCCCTCGTCGCCTAGGCAACCGGGGCGGGGCCGGGATCGGGGCTGGGGAGTGAATCCCAGCGTCAAGCGGCTTCCGGTCGGAGCCCGGGCTGCAGGCGGGAGGGGTGGGACCCGGCGGTGGGAGCTGAGGTCTCAGGCGGGTCGGGTGGGGGCACTGCTGGGAAGGCCCTTTGGATCTTTGAGTTGAGACAGTAAGAGTGAGAGCAGGGGCAGCAGTTTAAATGAGCTCATATGTGGAAGTTTCTTATGCCAGTGCAGTAAGTTCTCAATAAATAGTTAAATGAGATATGTTATTGGAACTTTACCATGGATTGACATTTTTTAGTGTCCTTACCTTTCAGAGATACAGACTGAAAGATTTATTGATGATGAAATGATATAAGGCTTGGATTTACTCCAAAATAATAAGGGGAGGAGCATGGGAAATGGATGGAGGAATAGAAAATTAATCAAGATTGAGTACATGGTGGTGATGGTGGTGGGGGGGGGTGGTGGTCACTACATTATTCTTTCTAGTGTATATTTGTTTGAAATTTTCCATAACAAAACATCTAAAAACAATATAGCTATTGGCCTTGTGAGTATTCCTGTCTGGGTAATTCCTGCTTTGAAAGTGAAATGTACTTTGCTTGCAATCACCTGCATGGGAATTGCTGTGCAGGAAGCTTCCTGGAAAAGTCAGACATCATTTGTGTGCTTCAGTTTTCTCATCTGTAAAATGGGATAATAACTGCCTCACAGCATTACCATGAGGATTTGACATGTTAATGTATGGGAATGTTTAGTAGGGTGTCTGGCACCTTCAAGTGTTAGATATTGTTAGGATTAGGATTAGTTTGCATAATTTCTCCTGATTGTAGCCCATCGTGAATACAGCTGCCAGGATAATATTTTCCCATTGCCTTTCAGACCAAATTAAACACGTTAGCTTTACATAACCTCCATAATAGTGCCTCTAATTAAAATTGTCTCACAGTTCACATTATGCACACAGTTTGTATTTTCACCTGGTGTTCATGAATTGTCTCTAGTTTTGTGTATGTTTGGCCAATTTTTCAAGTGGATTGTAGTGGCATTTTCATTCTTAAAGAAACTGGTTTAGTTCTTAAAACACTGTTCATTCAACAATGCATCTATGACTTCCAACCCCCTTTAAAAAGGACTACCTCAATTAGTGGAAATACAATCAATTTTTAGTGATTGCAGAATTGATACAAGAGCTACCTAGCACCTTACAAACTCATTACAATGTGTATTTATTTGATTATTTCCTCCTTACTGCTACTTCAAAGACACTGAAAATAGCAAGTCACCTTCTGTGAGGTAAAAAAAAAAAAATTCTCTCCACTTTCCTTAAATTTAGCATTTGGTAAAGTGCTAAAGCACTTATTTCTCTAAAATACAGTTCTAGTTTCCTCAAAGATCTGATTTGTTTTTCTTGCCTTTAGTTTTTCCTAATAGTCTTTAACAGTTTTTATACTCCTGCTCCCCCTTTTTTTGGACCCCAGAACTAGATGGAGTACTCCATTAAAGATAAAGTCAATGTTAACAGAGATAGGAAGGGGGGAATTGTTTTGTAGGAATTCCAATTTTACTGTATCTAATGTTGCAATTTATTGGAGAAGTTGGTTTTGAGGAGGTAATTTAATCTTGTGCGGCTCAATTAATTTTTGCCCAGTAAGGGGTGGTGTTGAAAACCCATTAGCCTGAAGGTTATTTTTAATTTTCACAAGTCGAAGCTGATTGTAGTCTCCCACTTCTTTCATAGGGAGGTGCCAACAAGGAAGACACATCTCAGTAGATGATATGCCTTCTTACATGGGAAAGTCAGCCGTCTTCCTTCTCAGGTCTTTTTTGAAGATAAAGGCTTCTAACCAAAGCCTGTGAAATTCCATTTGTTATCTTAATTTATTGTTTCAGGACTGGAAGAGAAAAGGAAACATATGGGTTTTGTAGTTTACAATTACTTTTTTAAAGACCTCTGACTTTTACCTCATTACAGCAAAACATGGGGTAGCTTAAGATATTATTGTTTGATCAATTGGTTTGGCCCCTGTACCAATGAAAGTACTCCAATCTATACATCTATATACCTATGAGTAGCACACTTAACAAGTGGAAAATTAGATGGAAAAAAAAAACCCTACTTTTATTTATTTATATTGTATTTTAAATCTTTATAGTTGAAAGTATTACATATGTCCCTCTTTTCCCCCCATTGACCCATTCTAGCCCACCCCCGCCTCCCCCCCAGGCCTTCACCACACTATTGTCTGTGTCCATGGATTATGCATATATCAATATGAGTTCTTTGGTTGATCTCTTCCCACCCACCCCGACCTTCCCTCTGAGATTCAACAGTCTATGCTTAAAAAGACCATACTTTTAAATACCAGAGACACATTTTTAGGAAAGGGCTAGATACTTCTATGGTGGATATGGACAGGCTAGTGTGGAAATAGGTGACAATGAAAACTGAGATTTCAGCTGTCTTCTTAGGATGAGGAAACATTTCTGCTCCACTCTTCATGGTTCCTAAGTTACTGGCTCATTTTAAGTATGAATGAAGTTCTTTCACAATACATGAAATAATGTCCCTAATGTGATTAATGACCTATTAGTAGTTCAAGCACTGTGATTCCTGGAGTAACACCCATCCATGATAGTCTCAAGTGGATAAAGCTAAAAGAATTCTAATTTGTCCTTTAAATGATACTGAGAGGCCACAAAGTTCTGGAGGTAGAATTTACATAACACATTGTATCTTAGTCTTGAAATACCTTGAAATTGTTAAATGTAGGAAAAATATATAAAGCATTTTAATTTGTGAATAAAATTTAGTCTTTGTTTCATATTTAATTTTTAGCAAAGAAAGTATTCCAATAGCTAATTATTCTTGAAATATATTTAATTTTCTTAAATCTTTACCTAATCCTTAAATCTGGTCTTCTTATTTCAATCAAGTGCCTTAATCTGTTCAAGTCATATATGAGAACATTTTAAAGTATAACTTTAATAAAAACACTTTTAGGAAATGGCATAGTAAACCTACTGTAGCCGAATGCATTCTAAGACGAAGGGAGGTAATGAATTCTAGTAAAGGGAGGTAATGAATTCTAGTGAAGGGAGGTAATGAATTCTAGATTAAGGGAGGTAATGAATTCTAGTAAACAGTTGGTATAATTTTGACAGTGTTCAATGTAATACTGCAATTTGTCTTCAAAGCTCTACTCTCCCATTGTGGGTATATCTGTTTATTCCTTTTACAGTGGGTCCTTATAATCTTCACATGAAAATTCAAAGTTTCCCCCCCAAATCAGAAAATACTCTCTTTTCCTAATCCAGATACGTCTTTCAGATAGTTTTGTAACGTGATCCTTTTCCTCCTGATCAATTTACTGAAAAAGTGGACTCTTATTCATCAATCTCTATGCCCTGCCATCAGTCCCTTACCTCCTTTGCTCTCCTAAAGCTGTCCTGTCCTTCCTGGTATGTGGACATTCTCTGTTTGCGCTCTTATCCACTCTACCTTCTCCACCTGACAATGTGCCCTGGAAGGCTGACCCTTATGAACGTCATCAGCTGGATTTGCCACGCCACATTCTTTGCCCTCTGACTTGTTTGCAGTTGGGTTTGGTCAATGGGAACACCAGCAGGAGGTTGGAGAGGGATGGGGGAGGTCAGGGTCCACATTCTCCCTGCTGTCTCATGCAGGATTGTAGGTTGGGATTAGCAAGTTCCTACACCAAAGCTCTTGAAGTCCACTGCATGTCCCTCAGCTTCTCCACAGCTATAGCCCTCTCTGGGTTTTGGTAATCATCACCCCTTTGCCCCTTCAGGCCTACGGGTGGTAATGGTGCCCTCCTGATGCTAGCCTGGGGTTGCCTCCCCTTCCCTTGTTGGTTCCTTTATGTCTGCCCACATTTTTACAAGTAGCTCCTTTACTAAACTATTCTTTGTTCTCACCTTTATGCCATTGTTTCCTGTTGGTACCTTGACTGATATTAGCAAAAATGAACTCTGAAGCATTTAACATGGAAGACCAAGTCTAGCTTGTTTAACACCAATGTTGCCCACCACTTAGCTGTCATGCAATGAGCAATTATCTGGATAGAACTGCACCCCACCTCTATCCATTTTCCACCAGGAGGCACCACACCCAAGTTCCGCTACCTTCAGAATTGATGGCAGACAGAGGGACTCCTCATGGGACCTATACTAGCCATGTCCTGGGCAGCTCTCTATCCCAACTTGTGTAAACTGCTGGCTCCCCAAGTCCTAACTTTCTGATGTTGAGCAGTCTGTTTAGTTATCCGGTTGACAAGACTTCTTTAAAACCTGACCTATAAAACTACAAAATAGCAGATCACCTGGGCCCTGGCATGCCTCTCCATGGATGATGGAGAGTGTGGGGAAGGAATAGTGCCTTCCTCTTCTCTTTCTTGCAGATTCTGGCCTTGAAGCTCTGACCTTTTCAAGAAAACTTTATCCTGTGTCATGCGATGATGTGGTATTCAGGAGGGGACATACCAGGCAGGGGAGGTTGCTTGTGAAAATGCATGTCATTCACAGAATCACAGTGAAATTTATAATCTGTATTTGCGCACAAGTTAATTATTTTCACTTACAAGTTGTTTTTTGTTGTAGTATTTGCTATAGTATTTTCATCATTCCTTTTATGCTTCATGAACTACTGTTGAGTCGCCAATTTATATTTGTGGATTGGTACTTTAATGCAAAATACAAGTTAAAAAAACATGAGCAATGATTTAATATGAATTAAATAAAAATGCTTCCCCTGACAAAGAAAATGTACCTGTTTCCAGAGCATTATCCAAGGCAGACTGACTCAAATTAAAGTGCAAGCAGAATCTTTAGAAATATGAGGTGAGTTACCCATAAACATTTTCTTTAAAAATAAAAATTCATCTTACATTGTATATTTGTGAAATATGTGTTATCAAAATAGTTTCACTGATTGTTTTTCTTCTAAATCTACCTACCAGTAAAAGCGATTGGGTGCCACTCAATTAATGGCAGCGGACTCCCATACTCTTTGAGTATGTTTTTCAGAATCCTTATCCTGGGTTATTCTGGAAAGTACCTTGTCTGAGCAAGCATTGCCCCTGTCTGTGTACTACCTTCCACCTGATCCACTTTTAAATGTAGCAAGTCTAATTTTACATAATAGCTTTCTTGTAAATTTCATTAGAAGGGAGGGTTTTGAGTTTCAAAAAGTTTGAAAGCCAGTGGATAATCTCTAAGGAAACTTTATCTCTGAAAATTTGATTACATTATAATTTCCCAAAGCATTCATTGTCAGAAACATTCACTGACAAATACACGGTGTTATTAAACATTTCTGATGAACATGCATGCTTATGATTCTAGGGAAGTAAAATGACATCTTCTTTAATCATTAGAATCCACTATCATGGTATTCCACACAGCATTGCCTTTTTTTTCTCATTATTTATTTATTTATTCAAAATCTTTATTGTTGAAAGTATTACATATGTTCCTTTTCTTGATCAAAAAATATTTCACAGCAAAAGAAGTGGGGCAATGGGCCAATGCTTACGGATTCACTGGTCTTACCATGTTCACCTCCAGCCGGAGGTAGACTTGACAGACCACCTCCGTCAATCTGTGGATTGTCTTTGGAAGACTCAGTTACAGCACCAGCTGGGTGGCAATACCTGGCAAGGGCTGAGGCAAGGTTCTCCACAAGGCTGTATGTGCTCTGAATCAACATCCGGTATGTGGTGCTGTTTCTTCCATAGCCAGGATTCACTGGTCTAGGAATCAAGGAGTGGAAATGATTATTATCCTATTATTATTCTAATGACCCACAGGCAACATTTTTGCTTCCTGATCCCATGACCTTATGCTCTGCTGGCCTAAAGGTTCCAGAGGGAGAGATGCCTCTATTAGGAGACAAAAATAATCCCATTGGGCTGGAAGTTAAGACTGCCACTTGACCACTTTGGCTTTCTCATGCTCCTAAGTCTACAGGTAAAGAATGGAGTTATGGTGTTGGCTAGGGTGACTGATCCTGACCCTTAAGGGGAAATTAGGCTACTGCTCTACAATGGAGGTAAAGAAGAGTGTATCTGGTATACAGGAGGCCCCTTAGGGCTTCTCTTAGTATTACCATGCCCTGTGATTAAGATGAAAGGAAAATTACAACAACCCAATTCAGACAAGACTCCTAATGGCCCAGACCCTTCAGGAATGAAGGTTTAGGTCACCCCACCAGGTAAAGAATCACAACCAGCTGAGGTGCTTGCTGAAGGCCAAAGGAATACAGAATGGGTAGTGGAAGAAAGTAGTTATAAATACTATGACCACTAACCAGTTACAGAAACAAAGACTGTAATTGTCATGGGTATTTTCTCCTTATTTTGTTATGAATACATGTGTGTTTTCTTTTTTTTAATTTTAATTAATTATTTTTTTAAATTTAAATTCTTTATTGTATAAAGTATTACATAAGTCTCCTTTTCCCCCAATTGACCTCTCCCCAGCCGCTCCCACCCCCCAGGACATGCCCTCACACCGGTACTGTCTGTGTCCATGGGTTATGCTCATGTACATGCATACAAGTCCTTTAGTTAATTTCTCACCCTCCCCCTTCCCCTGCCTTCCCTCTTAGGTTGGTCATGTGTGTTTTCAATAACATAAAATGTACTGACTTTATGTCATAGTATTTACATATTGTTAAGTTTACATTAGAGTATTTAAGTTACAGGATATCAAAGAGAAGACTAAGCATCATTCAAAGACTAACTTCTGGGGAGAGGTTAGTGCATTTTCAGTTGGACAAAGGATGGTTTTGAATCATGATGGGCAGAATTATGATGGTGTTATTTTCTTGATTTGGAGTTGAAGTATGGTTTAAGGAGGTGTGTGCAGGTGACAAGTTGACAAGGGATGAACTTGTGATGGTTAATTTTATGTGACACCTTGACTAGGTCACAGGCTGCCCAGATATTCGGGGAAACATTATTTCTGGGTGTGTCTGTGAGGGTGTTCTGAATGACATTAGTATTTGAACCAGGAGACTGGGTAAAGATGATTGCCCTCCCATAGTAGAACAAGTAGAACAAAAAGGCAGAAGAAGATGGAATTCACTTTCTATGCCTGACTGTTGAGCTGAAACATCATCTTTCACCCTTGGACTCACTTTGGGAGTTACACCATCGCTCCCTTGGTTCTCAGGCCTTCAGTGTTGGTTTGGAACTGTATGACTGGCTTTCCTGTGTCTCCATTTTGCAGAAGGCAGACTGTGGACGTCTCAGTCTCCATAATCGTGTGAGCCAATTCCTCAGAACAAATCTCTATGTGTTAAGCACATATCCTATCAATTCTGTTTCTCTGGAGAACCCTGACACGTACAATGGTGTTATTTTGTTTTACAGATGAGGACACTGAGGCTCAAAGGGCCAAGGTAACTGATCTAATGTCTTGTGACTAAGTAGAGAGCACGCAGGCCCAGGTTTAGACCAGTTCTATGATTCCACTGCCTACTCACTGTGCCCCACTACATTACACGACCTCAGCTGTGTCATGCACTCAAGAACCTGGTGGGTTGATGAAGTTTATCACTAGAAGCTTTCCATCATTCCCTGCATATCTCCCCTCTTGTCCCCTGCCCCCATTCCCCAGTGCCTTTGCAATAATTGCTAATTCATTTAGTGTTTTCCTCTTGACAAGTTATCTACCAAGGTATATAGCAATAACTACAGTGTGAGATGATTTGGCATAGCACCTACCAGGGGTATTTATATTTCACTAGGCAACTCTTGAAGAGGGAAAATTCTTTTGCAGCTCAAACAAAAGAGGTTTTAATAGAGGATTCCCAAGTTGTGGAGAATATATTGTGGAAATAGGAGGTCTTTTCTGTTGCCTGCTCGCCTCAGACTCAGCTATACTTTACCTACTAGTGTCATAAGATGTTGTCATGATTTGTTCTACTGTCCATAGCATCTATTGCACTGTTCTGGTAAGCATTAATAGGTAGAGCATGGCCGAAACCGGTTTGGCTCAGTGGATAGAGCGTCGGCCTGCAGACTGAAAGGTCCCAGGTTCGATTCTGGTCAAGGGCATGTACCTGGGTTGCGGGCACATCCCCAGTAGGAGATGTGCAGGAGGCGGCTGATCGATGTTTCTCTCCCATCGATGTTTCTAACTCTCTATCTCTCTCCCTTCCTCTCTGTAAAAAATCAATAAAATATATTTAAAAAAAAATAGGTAGAGCATGATGATGAAAGAGTAAGTCAATCAATAGAAACTATTCTTGTAGCTATGATTATTCCTGATTCTAGTACTATAGATGACATAATTCGCTCCTTTTTTGGTAGATGAAGTTATTTTATCTTTTTCCCATTTTTATTAGGATATAATTGTCACATATCACTGTATAAATTTAAGGTGTATGTACAGCATTATGGTTTGACTTACATATATTATGAAATGATGAACACAAGTTCAATTAGTATCCATCATCTCATACAAATTTAATGAGAAGAAAAATTAAAAAAGGAAAAAATTCCTCATGATAAATCTCTTAGGATTGATTCTTCTACCAACTTTCATATCTATCATTCAGCTCTGTTAACTATAATCATCATGCTGTACATAACACCCCTAGTACTTATTTATCTTATAACTAGGAGTTTGTACCTTTTGACCACCTTCCTCTAATTTATCCTCTCCCTCCACCCCCATCTCTGCCTCTGGAAACCACAAATCTGATTTTTCTTCCATGAGTTTGGTGGGGTTTTTTGTTGTTGTTATTTTGTTTTTAGATTCCACACATGTGTGAGATTATGCAGTATTTGTCTTTCTCTTTCTGGCATTTCATTTAGCATAATGTCCTCAAGGTCCACCCCTGTTGTTGCAAAAGGTAGGATTTCCTTTCTTTATATAGCTAAATTATATATATATACACATACACACACGCACACGCACACACACACACACACACTTTTTAATCCATTCATCCATTGATGGACACTTGGATTGTTTCTCTGTCTTGGCTATTATAAATAATGCTATTATGAACATGGGGGTGCAGATATCTTTTTGGGTTAGAGTTTTTATTTTGTTTGGACATATTCTCAATAGGGGAATTGCTGGATTATTATAGTTCTATTTTTAATTTTTTTGAGGGTCCTTCATACTGTTTCTCATAATGACTGTACCAGTTTACAGTCCCACTAACAGTACACAAGCATTCCCATTCCTCCATATCCTTGCCAACACTTGTTATCTCTTGACATTTTTATGATGCCCATTGTAACAGGTATGAAGTAATATCTCTTTGTGATTTCAATTTGCATTTCTCTATGACTAATGATAAGCATCTTTTCATGTACCTATTGTCTATTTATATATCTTCTTTGGGAAATGCTTATTTAGGTTGTTTTAGAATATTTTCATAAAAAAAGAAAATATAAGATTGAAGAAAGAAGGAAAGGGAAAGTGTATGGTAGAATAGACTTTGCCGAGAGAAAATGGACTAAAATTAAAAAGCTGAGTCAAAATCACCATGTTATCAAATCATAGTCCTATCATTAGGAGTGAGCCCATATGAGATTAGGCCAGAGTGTTCTAGTAGGTTTGGCTTTGCTCTGAGTTACCCTGGTAATTTATAGGAGAGTTGCTAGGACAATCCCCTCTTTGGGACCTAGATCCTCTAAACAAATGATATACTGATATGAGACCATTTTTTTTCTTTCAACTATTAGACCCTCTGAAAATAGTTGATGTCATGGCATCGATACAAAGCTGATTGATACAAGTTTATTAAAATTCAGCACCTGAATTAAGTATTTAAGGTATGTTTAAAATGCAGATTTTGAAGGACCAATGGGCTATTCTTGGTAGGCAGCCTACTCCTGAATGCCTGGCCATGCTTGATTTGGCAGCCTTCTCATTTAAACTTGACTATGCTCAAGAAGAGTCAGACTACTCACAGGACTCGATAAATGTTAGAGCCCAATGGTCATAGGTCCAGGGTTCAAGGATATTGTAAGACAACAGGGAAGGTCTTTATTCTAGTTTCTTTGTTGCCAGTGTCCTTTGGAACCCACTGGCAGAATCACTGCTCCTCCCTTGATTGTACAAGGAAGGGCTCATTTTTGTTGTGAAAACTTATGTTATTGGAACAATTCTACCTCCTCTACTCTGGAAGCAGTAGGGGCTCTTGCTCTGCATGGAGTGGTGAGGCTTTGTAAACTTGAACCTGCCTCTTTGTCTATGGAACCTTCCCCTTCTTCCCTACTGGAGATGCGCAAGGAACTGGCTTGGGCCATATCCAGACATGGAGAGAGAAACGCCATATTAGAGTTCTGCTTCTAATTTCACCTTCAGTGACAAGCACTTAATTATATGATTATACTGAGTGTTAGGAACATAAAAAGAAGTAAAAGGTATTTCTCTACAATTTAAGACTATCTGAAACTGATAATATTCCTCAAGGCATTTTCTTATTATTACTCATTCAACAAGCTTTAATTGACTACTGACCACTTGTCAGGCACTGTTCTAAGCATTTGTTGCAAAAGTAAAAGACAGAAATTCTCTGTCCTCAGAAACTCCATTCTAGAGAATTAATAACTCTAGATTCAATTTTAAGATATAAGAGCCCACTAATTAGTATTTTGGAAGGTTTTTTCTCTATGTGGATCTGAGAAGTTAAGATCAGCAAAGAGGGTGATAGTTTATGTGATGTGATGTCATTGTAACTGGAAATCATAACCTACTGGTTGATGTTTAATAGTTTGTTAAAAAGTGGTACATGTTATGGAAAAAATAGAGCAAATGGATGAGGTATCACAAATGTGAGGTTGGGAGAATATGGGCATATTACAGTTTTAAGTGGGATGGACAGGATAGGCCTTAGAGAAAAGATGACAACTGAACAAAGCTTATTGTCACCACCATCATAACTCATCTTCTGTCTAATTGCTTTTCGTGCATGTATTTCTTAAATATCCCAACAGGTATGATCACTGAAGCTTAAAGAAGTTAGTTATTTACCCAGTATCACACAGCTATTTAGTAGAGGTGTGATACTGTTTAGTAGAATTTAAACTCAGGACTATATGAGTAAGGGCCCATGTTACACTCTGTATTGTGTCTGAAAACAGTGGTTTACAAACTGTGATTGGAGTTTGTACTAAAATTTGATTTGACACTAATTTTTTAAAGCATCTATTATTACCCATATTTTAAAAGCTATATTTAAAAACATGTACTCAAATATACTATAATCCACATATTAACATATTGGAGCATCTCCACCTGTTAAAATGTGGGGTAGGCACTTTTTGCATACGTGCAAACATTTTCTACCTCGGTGCATATATTTGGACATTGTATAAATGTTTCATTGCCTAGGAATGTTTAAATTTTGCATTATTTAAAAGAAACTCAGGTCTTAGCATGTCTGTTTAACATAAAATTTTTAAAGAGCTCATGTGTAGTACAGGGTAGACTCAGGAACATCTGCTGGTTACATGTTCTCATCCTGGTAGAATTGTTGACAGCTCATTCACAAGGGAATCCATAACATGCTTATATAATGTCATGAAAGGTATTTCTAGTACTATTTGTTAGGTTTAGATGCTTTTTGAGAAAAGCTGAAATATAGTTAGTGACTGACCTTGATTTTATTTTGAGCTCTGAATTACTTAATTAAAGAATATCCTGAGACTACAGGGAATTTTGTGTATTTTTGCAACCTTCTATTTTAAATTACTTATATAAATCAGGCTTCCTTTTTTTAAAATACAACTAAATCAATTCAGAATATTGGAATAAATTAAACATTGAGACTGACATGGCTGGAAGAATCTCATTATGTTTGTTTTTAAAGTTATAAATAAGTATATTTTATAGTAACTAAATATGTTTTTAGCTATAATGCACATGTTAAAATAGACTATAGGCAATATATTTATATGAATAATATAACACTTTCACCAATTTACATATTGATTAATTTTTTAAAAATCAGCAAGAGAGGGGAAAGGTTGACATCCATTGATATAAACATGGAATTAGATTCTAAAATGCCAAGGAATTAAGCAATAACATAGATTGTGCCCATGGTTGCCCTAAATGAGACTATTGCTCCTTTTGTGAATATAAATAGTCTAATAACCCAAATAATTTGTGTTTTCTTTCACCTATTTTAATGTATATAATTGTACCATTCTATTAAGGAAGTAGAATGGTACAAAAACCTTCACAATTTTATCACTCAGCCATTGACTTTAGGTGACTGAACTTGGAGGACGGTTATTGCTGGGGTGTTGGGGCTAAAGAGACAATTCACTGGAGTTTAAGATTGCTACTGCTTTGTCCACAGGCTTCGAAATTATACACCTCACCCCTCAACTCACTTGCAGAATTACACCTCAAGTTCACCTTGTTATGTAGGCAGAATACAAGTTGTTTTCTGCCAGAAATTGGATATTCATAGTTTCATTTCCATAATTATTACTTTGGCCACTAGAACTGAATTGTCTTTAGTGGTTGATTAATACATTGAAAATTGTTTCATTTATGTGGAAACCATGTCTTAATGTGAAAAATTTAAGACATAAAATATTAACACAAAACTTATTTTGTGCTGAACTAGTAGAATTATTGAAATGGATATGAAGTAATAAGAAAACAAAAATTGACTGCCCTGTTCCCAGTAGGGAACAATTCTATATGTGGGTACAATTCTATATATGAGTACATCTCAAAAGAAGAAACATCAATGAAAAGAAACACATGAAAGAGGTTAAACCTCACTAATGATAAAAGAAATGCAAATTTAAAAATCATAATATCTCTTGCCTATCAAGATTCACTAACATGTGGGGCAGTGGACATTCTTAGGACACTTCTTGTGGACATGTGAATTAATAGCATTTCTGGAAGTTCATATGACCATATACATAAAAATATAAACATTTGCATACTCCTTGACTTGGAAATTACATTTCTAGAAATGTATCTTAAGGACATAATCACAAATATCTGAACATATAATCTATTTTTTTTTTGGTATAATATTTTTTATAATCTTGGAGTGAAGAAGAGAGAAATAAAGTAATCCTATAAAATAAAAGCCTAATATGCATATCAACCGAACTGAGGAATGACCCAGTGGAACAACTGGTTGCTATGATGCACATTGACCACCAGGGGGCAGATGCTCAATGCAGGAGCTTCCCCAAGCCCACAGGCCCCAGGCCAGCCAATGCAGGTGCCAGTGGGGGCCCCCTTATTGTCCCGCCAGTTGCCCCACAGATTGGCCCTGATTGCCGGCCAGGCCTAGGGACCCTACCTGTTCATGAATTTCATGCACTGGGCCTCTAGTGTTTAATAATGGGAGAAAGTTAAAATAAATCAAGTTAGATCCAAAAAGTGAAATTTTATATTCTTACAAAATTATGTTTGAGAAATTGTTCATGATAAATTAAAAGAGATCACAGAACAAATTAAGATATAAGCAGCACGATACTCATATATAATCTATGCATATGTATATTGTTTTGTATGTATTTAGTAAAAGAATTGGAGCAATGTTCACTAAAGTATTTAGTGTTATTGCATGATTTCTTCTTTTTGCTTATTTGTACTTTACAAATTTTCTATAACAAATAAACAATGTTATCTTTTACTCTTAATAGAAAATTTCAAATTATACAAAAATAGAGAGAACAGGACACTAAACCTTCACTTAACTATCATTCATTTCAACTATCAACCAAACCCCTTTAAAAACCTTTTTTTTTAAAATTCAATTACGCACAAACTATTGTGCTCAAACCTCCTGGAGCTGCATATTAATTGTAATTCTTCATAAAGAATTTCTCATCTCTTCCCTTGAAAAATATTTTGTTTCCATTGCCCGAATCCGGTTTTCAAAACATTGGATTAGTCACCCAAAATTTTTGTAAGAGAAAGCTAAAAGCATTTCAGTGTTGTTAATGAAAACAGTAAATCAATAATGTGATTTATTATTTTTTTATCAAAGTAAAAAACACATCTTTGTTTTCTGGCAGTTTATCATTGTTTCTTGAATATACAAACAAGAAGTTTTTTGTATAAATGACGTTTGAACAATGACAACTATAAGGCAAAGTGGCCAGTTGTGTGTGGTCCTTGCTATCACTTTCTTCATCTAGTTTAGGGATTACTCGGAATTTTGGAAAGCACATTTAGGGAAAAGAGTCTATACACTCTGCAGTCAGTTTTGAGAGCACCTTCACTCTTGAATTTGGTATCTCAAATACAGAACGTGCTATGCAAGCAGATGATTTTAAGAAGTGTCTAGGACAGTGGTTCTCAACCTTGGCTGCACATTAGAATCACCTGGGAATCTTTGTAAAGATTCTGTTTCTTTGTTACTAATGTTGTGACCCCGCCCCATAACAAAGAAACAGAATTTCTGGAGGATGAGGCCCAGAAATCAGGATTTTAAAAAGATTCCCAGGTGATTCTAATGTGCAGCCAAGGTTGAGAACCACTGTCCTAGAGGAACAGTCAGGTGATTAACTTAACCATGAATTTGTTTGGTGGTTGTTGTTTTTTTCATTTAAAAAATCCCTCAAATATCATAAATAATATTGGATATCACTCCAAAGAGTTAGTGAGTAATTAACTGTAAATACTGAAGTGGGAGGAGTGATGTGAGAAGTTAAGAGCCATGTTTGTGCCAAAGGATTAGGTGCTTACATGTTTTTTTAAAAAAGACTCCAATGAGTTTAAATATTTTTCCCACTGAAAAATAAGACACAAAGAGGTGCAACAACCACCATCTAGTATATTTATAACTGAAAACCTCTCCTCCAGAATTCTCAACCTCTAAAGGCACATTTTTACACTGTGTGTTAGGGGTGTATGTGTTTTGACAGACCTACCCCTCTAATGAACTTTAGTGTGTTGTGTTTTTTTTAAATTCTGGATAAGTTAGTTTTGGAAAAATGGAAAGTTGTTTTTTATTTTTATAAGGCCCAATACTGTGGTTCCAATGCACTCGGTATAACTGGACCATAAAAATCATAAATATCTGACATGATATAAACATAATAAATATCCTGCCTTCACATGGCAAATTGTCAATATCTATTGACATTTGTTCTTATGGCATCTATTAAGGCCACACCATATTTATTAACTCTGGTTTGATTACACTGCTCCATTAACTTGCTAATTTCATTAGAGCTTAAGAAGGATTTTAGCTGCTGGATTTAGTTTAAATTTTATGCACAAGCCCAGAAGTCCTTGGGCAGTAAACACATTTCACATATATCAAACAAATAATTAACAAATAAAAACTACTTTAGAGAAGCAGAAAACAAGAGAATCAGGATCAGATAACTTTTCAATAAGACAATCTGAGAAATTGCTCATCAAGAGTATAGTCATAAACTGGGTCGTGTGTATTCATATGCTTGTTAGTAACACACTGTGGAGTAGAAATATCCATATCATAGGGAAACATTAGCTCTGTCAGAAGATGGATGTTAAGCCCATGTAGCATGAAAGGAAAGAAAGAAGCTTGTATGGGGGTAAGAGGCTGAGTAAATTTGTTTCTGATCTAGTTTCAAACATGACATTCAGATACTCAATGACTAAAATGTCTCCCTTCTGATAAATCCCACAAAAGTTTCCAAAAAGACCAGTCAAGAGAGAATATATTGGCTAAAGGCATCTCTGGTCTGTAGTTAATCTCACTTGCAAAATATATAGAATAATAGTCTGTGTTATGCTAGCTACTATCTATTAGCAAGTCAGAAACTACATTTGGGTTTGACCTTTCAGTTCTCAGCTCGCTAATTTGTTTAATTTATTGTCCTCTCTAAAGGCACTTAGAATATAAAAAAAAAATGTTTTAAAAGCCTTGAAAAACAAATGAGTAAACACATGTTCTACTTATCATTTTGTCAGACTGAACAAAGCTCTTTGGATGTGCTCAACAGCTCTTGGATGAAGACAAACACAATCAGTTTAAATAAATGAATGATTTTATTTGGATCAGAAAGTTTCAGCAGAAGCTATTAATTTTTTTGAGCATTAACTGACAAAAATCTATCCATTTGACGTAACCTAGTATCTATAACACGCTCCGTCCATGTTAACATCAGGAATAGCCAATCAGGCAATTCAGATAAAAATTGTAGCATATGGTAGAATCTTTACAATGGTGGGAAGATACGCTAAAAATTATGTTTGTAAATTTCTGAAATGATTTCCAGAAATGCATTACAGGCTAAGTGCTTTATGCAGTCTGTATTGTTAGCAGGTGTTGCGAGCACTTTATTTCTTACACACAATGCTGACATTTTACTCCTTTATACTCTTTAAGGGAACAAGCAGCATAATTGGAATTCCTTTGAGGATGATTTGTTAGTTATTTTGGACCTTTGCAGGGAGTAAATGGTAAATAAGAGCTGAGTTTTTGGA
This sequence comes from Myotis nattereri, assembly GCF_964212035.1. Classification (NCBI taxonomy): domain Eukaryota; kingdom Metazoa; phylum Chordata; class Mammalia; order Chiroptera; family Vespertilionidae; genus Myotis; species Myotis nattereri. The sequence goes on from NC_138088.1 coordinate 26,188,648, forward strand.
CATTAGTGTCTATTGGTTGAGCAGATTATGCTGTAAATTTTAAAAAGGAAGGGCAATTTAGGCAATGATACTAACAGCTGTACGGTTATTGTGTAATACTGGCCCACCTGGGCTGAGTTGTGAATTGCAGAACAACGCTGAATGCTTTCAATTCCGTGATGTATTATGCTACACGGGAAGCTCTCCGCTAAGCAGACTGTAGAGCTACTGTCAGACCATCCCTCTGCCAAATTACTACTGCACTGAAAAATGACTACAGTGATATCACTGGGTGAGATCATCACAGTCCACTTCTCTTAATGTTTCCATCATTTCTGATCCCAATTTTACATCTCAGTAATTTATTTTTGGTGATGAAGTGTTTTTTTCCACCTTTACTTTGGTAGAGCTTGTATTAGAAAATGTACTCCGCTCTTTGAGAATAAAATGACATGAAGTTTTCTCCCTCCTTCATCAACAAGAGTGTAATAGGTGAACAATATCTAGGCAATGACTCACATGCTATGATTTATATATATAACAAGCAATTTTTTTTAACTTAAAAAATTGAGTTTTAGACACAGGAAAGAGAGAGTGAGAAAGAAAGAAATATCCCCCTATGCACCCGCCTGGACCAGGGATCAAACCTGCAGCCTGGGTATGAGCCTGGACTGGGAATAGAACCCGCCACCTTTTAGACTCTCCAACCATCTGAGCCACATTGGCCAGGGCATAATGCGCAATTATTTTAAACAGAGAGGAATGTTTCTAAAAGTTGGTTAAACTGAGCAAAAGGAAGTCTCTTTGCACTTAAGAATTTATTACAAAATGATGTGATTCATTAGTTTACTACAACTTAAAAGGAGAAGAAAACAATATATTCTACATCTCCATCAGGATCCCAACTCTGCATTCCTTTAATTTTCCTCTCTACTTCCTAGTGGTAAAGATAATGGATGCTTCTAGAAACATGAGTTCTTAGAAAAAGGAGTTGCGACATAGGGAAACCATGTGGTCTTGCTGTGAATCATCACAAATAGGAGCCAAAGAAAAGTTGGGCATTCTACCAAGCATTGTTTTCTTTCCAGGTTTTGTTAAGTCTGGCCGAGTTTTACAAACACTTCAAGGGAAGTGCAGAGTTCTGCATCTTTTTCCTAGATCTTTCATATGGCCCTGAGAAGCCACTTAGGCTCACAGATGTGTTTGCGATGGGTTTTAAACCACCTTTCCAAATATACCAGAAAAAAAGATGTTTGTTTGGATGTTTTCTCTTCACACACACTCAGATAAAAGCACGGGAACTGTTATTGTATTTTGATGTAAAGAATAATTCAAATTTTTTAATAAAGCCAAATGGCTGCCTGGATGAATCAGTTAATCAGTGTTCTCTTTCCTTATTTTCTTTCAGTAATGTGGCTTCCATTAGACATTTCAATTCTGTCTCATTGCTGGTAAGCATCTGTTTTAAAATACAGTCAAAAATTGGCACTCTTGGTCCAATTCCAAGGGGCAAAATCATCAAGAATAAGTAATCCCACAGCCTTCAGAGAACCTTCTAAACCATGAAAAAAAAGTATTAAGTACTAAACTTTGAATAAAAGAGCCATAAATGAGTCTGGAAGCCTCATTTACATTGTAATGTGCATACCAGCATGATGTCATTATCAATTAGTGTGAGTATTTTCTAACAGCCAAGTATGTAGTCATTTAGTTTATGGTTATGATTGCAGTGTGTGTGTGTGTGTGTGTGTGTGTGTGTGTGTGTGTGTTAATATCAGAAAGTGAACACAAAAGCGGCAATGTCCATAGAAAGTAGTAATACAGAAAAAATTTATGCCAGCCATGAATCAGTCCTACTTCATTTAATGTTATTTATTGATACGATGTAGATATAGTACCTCAATAATCTATGCATGTTGAATAGAATAATAAAATCTGGCTGCAATATAAACTTTCTATTGTATGAATTAAAGCAACAAATACATATATTCTTTTTTTTGGCAGTCCCATCACACTGTACTTTTTCTTCTTTTGGGTTTTGGAATGCTGGAGGTATTGTTAAGACTCATATTTCATTCTGTGTTTTAAAGTCTAGCTCAGTTTCTCTGCTGGTTTCAAGAATCCCTGTGCACTGATTAGGGAAGTGGTGTTTGAGGTGTGAGGTGAGACTGTCCTCTGGAGTTTATGGTTTGTTCTTTGTAACTCCAGGCTTTCTGGGAGAATAGAGGGGAATCTAGAGCAGCTTGCATGGACATTAATGTTATGAGCAAAGCAATCTTAATCAGACATAGTGCTTCTCAGGCCTGCTTTCTTGGTTCTGGGCTGTCTCTTAAATTTTAATTGGTTTCTATGTCTTTTTGTGTGATGTGAAATATTCCATAGCTTTTGCAAAATTATTATTGACCTTTTCTGCTTTGCTGCATTTCTACATATTAACTCATTCCAATGATTAGGAACTTGGTTAAAATTTTTGATTTTAGAACATAAATACTTAGGATGACTGAGAGTCACCAGTGAAAGATATGCAAGTAGTTCCTATATATATGTGGAAGGCATCCTATATGATAAAGAGCTAATATGCTAATTAGGCCAAACGGCAGAATGACTCTCCCGACGAAGCCGGGGCTATGAGGGCCGAGCCCCTTGCACAAAATTCATGCAACAGACTTCTAGTTTCTCAATAATATTGATGAAATATGTAAGAGGGTCACCTGAGAAATGGATATCTTGTTTAAAAAAAGATGACTTAAAATGATCCTTGATTTATCCATGTAACAAAGGGAAAACAGTTAATAAACAAAACGAGACAGCAACAACAATACTCTGTCTCTGGACTCCGCGAAGTGGGCATTTTTAGCAATAAGGCTGGGTTCCCTCTGGACAGTGCACACCTTTCATTGTCTCTGCTTTCAGACCAAGCTGTGGTGCTTCGCTCTGAGCGTGCTGCAGGTTAGTGATCTGTGTAATGTTCTGTGTCTTTGTTAATCACACTATGGAAGGATTCAACTTACTGAATCATTTGCTTTATTGCATCTCTGGAACAGCACTGTAACTGCCCTGTGGGAACTCTTGGAGCGAGTTTTTCGCCACTATGCAACTACGTCCCTTCTATCCCTGAAAATGGCACCAAGACATTCTGCAACAACTCACTTAAAAAAGAAAAGGCCCTTTTGATAAGCTTTCCTAGTGGAAGTTCTTTAATGCTGCGTTTAATAACTTCATGGTGTTAGCATGCTAAATTGCTAGAGTAGTAATTGAACGGGGTGATGTATGCAAAAGTGTTTTGGGTGATGCTACATGTCCAGCACTGTTGCTGGCTAATGCCCATATTTCTTACATTAAGTTTCAAATGGGCATTCATTTAAACTGTTGTTTGAAAATTTCGATATGCCCTCCCCATTTTTTCCCAGTGCACAAATGTGTATTTTTTTTAAGTACTACCAGTTAATAATGCGGATTTTTTTGACTAGATGGAGTTACACATATGTTGATACAGATGCGATTTGATATGATGCTATTTTGTTGTATTGATAGCAAGCTTAAAAACTTCATATGTCAAATTTGCTGAAGGTGTTAACATCATAGATATTTTTATGCTTAAAAATGTCGAATTTCATGCCAAAAAAAAAAGAGTATTTGCAGGAAGTTTTAATTCATTACTTTATTTTGAAGAAAAAGTTACTGTATACTTCGGGAAGCATGTGGTGAACATGCTCCACCTCAACATACTTGTGAACACTGTTTTAAATGCTTTAAAAGTGATGATTTCAATGTGAAAGACAAAGAACTTCCAGGTCAACTAAAAAAGTCTGAAGACCAATAATTACAAGCATTATTGGATGAAGATGCGTGTCAAACTCAAAAACCACATGCAGAAAGATTCAACGTTGCTCAGCAAACACTTTCCGATCATTTACAAGCAATGGGAAAGATTTTAAAGGAAGGAAAATGGGTGCCACATCAACTGAATGAAAGACAAATGGAAAACTGAAAAGTCATCAGTAAAAGGTTGCTTCAATGGCACGAAAGATAGTCTTTTTTGCATCGAATTGTGACTGGCGATGAAAAGTGGATTTATTTTGAGAATCTCAAATGCACAAAATGATGGGTTGATCCAGGTCAACCATCAACATTGACTGCAAGGACAAATTGCTTCAGAAAGAAGACAATGCTCTACATTTGGTGGGATCAGGAAGGTGTGGTGTATTATGAGTTTCTAAAACCAGGTGAAGGGGATGGGGGGCGGGTAATGTGGGGATAAGGACACATATATAACAACTTAATCAATAAAAAATTTAAAAAAACAGTTGAAACCATTAATACTGATCGCTATCGACAACAAATAATCAATTTGAACCATGCTTTGATCATGAAACGACCAGAATGTGCCAGAACACACGGCAAAGTAATTTTGCTTCATGATGACGCACCATCACACACTTCAAAACCAGTTAAAGACACTTAAAAGATCTTGCCTGGGAAGTATTAACCCACCCGCCCGTATTCACCAAACCTTGCTCCTTCAGATTACCACTTGTTCCAATCAATGGCACACGCACTTTCTGAGCAGCACTTCAAAACGTAAGAAGAAGTGGAAAATTGGGTCTCTGAATGGTTTGCCTCAAAACAAGAAAAGTTCTATTGGGACAGTATCCACAAATTACCTGAGAGATGGGAGCAATGTGTAGCTAGTGATGGACATTACTTTGAATAAAGCACTTTTGATGTTTCTCTTGAAATTATTGTGTTCTTTTATTACAAAATTCGCCATTATTAATCAGTCCACCTAGTAGAGCTCTCCCACCTGATCCCATTCTCTCTCACTGTTTCCTAGACTTTGCTCCATCTGGCATGACTTCAGTCCACCATCCTCTTTTCTGCGACCTATAAATCTCTCAAGTCTTACTCTAAGACTTGTCCATAAAACATAATAGCTTTCCTTGATCCAATCTTCTCTTAAGCAGTTGACTTAGGCTTATTCTTTGCTTTATAGCCAAACTTCTTAAAGAGCCATCTACTTGATGTTACCCCTCCCCCCCAACTACCTATGTAATCTGAAAAGCAACAAAAGATATATCAGAACAAATATAAAGATACAATGGTGTGCCTAGCATATCTGGAACCAATTGCAATTGAGTGTCAATCAGCAAAAGAAGAGTCTGCCTCTCTCAGTCAGCTTCCCAGTATCTAAATTGTAAGGTGGATTGTAATAATTTGTCTTACATACTGTGAGGTGTGCCAAGAGAGGCAAGGCAAGGATTTTCTTTTTAAGTTGATTATGAACTAATTGTGGAGAGGGCCACATATATAGAAAGACTAGAAGCCCGATGCACAAAGATTCGTGCAAGAATTGGCCATCCTTCCCCTGGCTGTCGTCACCACCTATGCTCAGGTCCGGAGCCACTTTTCTGCCTTCCCACGCTGCCCAGAGGCCCTGAGCAGCTGGGGTGGTGCAAACGCCTGCATCGTCACCATGGTGACGATGCAAGCATCCTGCCCTGCCCCCAGCTGCTCAGCGCCTGTGTATGCAAATTAACCTGCCATCTTTGTTGGGTTAATTTGCATACACACTCCTGATTGGCTGGTGGGCATCGAGAAGTTACGGTCCATTTGCATCTTTCTCTTTTATTACTGTAGATCAGGGGTCCTCAAACTTTTTAAACAGGGGGCCAGTTCACTGTCCCTCAGACCGTTGGAGGGCTGGACTATAGTTTAAAAAGAAAACTATGAACAAATTCCTATGCACACTGCACATATCTTATTTTGAAAAAAAGAAAACGGGAACAAATACAATATTTGTATTTTCATGTTGCCCGTGGGCCATAGTTTGAGGACCCCTGGTGTAGATAAACAGAAGAAAAGGGAGGGCCTTTGGTTAGGAGAGGAGTGATGGCATATCAAACCTGGATCTAATGGTTGGATCGAATGAGGCAGGGTTGAGGACATAAATTTCCAGATGTAGATATGGGTGTTGATGGAAAAGGTAAAATGTGTTTGGTAGGTAGAGAGGAACAATCTATCTAGGAAAGAAATTCTTATGTGAGAATGGTGCAAGTCAATGTAAGAATATTTATCAATTTATACTTTATTCAATAAATATATTCTTGGAAAATAAGAACTGATGTATCTAGTTTTTTAATAAATAATGACAACTCGCTTTCTCAGCAGTGAATGGATACTTAAGAATCAGGTTCTCATAGTCTCCAGACTTACCTTAGTGTAAATGAGACAATTGTGTGAACTCTTTCAGGCCTTTAGGTGATCTACCATTTGTTGTGTCAATAATTAACTAGCACCTGCCATTCAATATACTGATAGTGAGCATGCAATGCTACATCCACTGCATGGACCTCTTGGATCTTATTTTAATGGATATTTGAATGCTATTCCAACTTCTAGTAACTATTTAAATAAATCTGTGTTCATAGTAAAAATTGGGTTGACAGGTGGAACTCTGTGGGGCAAATTTAGAGAGGAATTGTGCGAAATTTCTAAATTACCAGGGCTGTCCCAGGTGCTGGGTCATTTTCAAATCTCACCAAGTTCATGAAAATAATAAGAATAGGGCCATAAAGTGGTTCAATTAGTCTAACTTTCCTAAGATGTAATGTCCTCTTCAAAGCCACATATCACATGGCTGGAGGTCCATTTAATAAATAAATAACTTCTGTGCACTAGATAGGACCCAAGAGACCTAAAATTGTTCATGTGGCTTCATGTCAACCACAGACTTTCTATGTTTAGTTACTTCTCTGTGGCAATATTTTATTGATGTCCTATATGTCAATTTTCAGATAGGGTCATTCTGTGTAATGTTGCAAATTATTCTGATTTTTTTTTCCTCCTGAAAGACTGTGTTCCTCTTAAAGCTCTCTAATATCTATCTATTAGTAATTTTGAGAGGTGAAAGGGATTGGGACTAGGGCTCTAGGGGGAAAGGGTGCAGCCAGGTTTCTATTAAAACTGATAGATGTCTATGAAAGATAGAGTATTATTATTGAAAACATTAAATCAGGTCTTAATTCAGTGACTCGATAGTAGTCTTTCATCTAAAATTGCACCATCAAAGGAATACTATGAAACACTTATCCAACTCTGATCCTTTGAAAGCAATCAATCAGAGTAGATTTTCCTTTAACATCTGAATTTGACCTACTGCTCTTGAGCCAATTTGGAAAACAGTGTGTTAAGATGAAAATAATAAGACTTAACAATAATACTTGTCTTTCTGATTTTTCTATTGGAAACTCAAAATGAAGTTATTGGCAGGAAAGCTCCAAGTGTTATAAGTAACATATTTTAAAAATCTACATAATGTAATATAACAAAATTAGCCAGCAATTAATCAGAAAAAATCAGAGCTAGACCAAACAATATACATGGAAGAGCATCAGCCACATTCCTTTGAATAGAATCTTATTTCCTGGGTGTATTATTCCTTTGATCAACTAATCTGGGGATTCAATTTGTCTAGCCATGATTCAGAAGCCCTTTAATGAAGTTATAAAAAGGATATCTAAAAAAAAGGAATATCTACTTAATTAACACTCAGAAAGATGAATTTAGCTCCATATTTAAAGGCTGAAAATGTAACTTCACAGGAGTTTGTTCCGAAATCTTCCCCTGACAAGGTTCATCAGACACTATGAACTGGGAAGAAATTTTAAAATTATTCAGTCCACCAGGTCACTTGCAAGATGAGGAGCCTGAGACCCAGGGAATAGCTGAATTACTGAACTTCTGTAACTGGGCCGTATCTCTACCTGGCACCACCCTGCCACTTGCTTGAGGATGTGGGAGTCTGAAAATTCTCTGAGATTTTACAGGTTCATCATTTTGCTGTGGTTTGGTATTATTCGATTATTTATTTTTCTGGTCAGTGAAGAGTATATTTCCCTAGAGATGCAAACTACTGTTAAGCAATAATTATAGTTAGTCTACTCAAGTTCAGAGTATGAGCTTTGCTATCTGATAGACACAGATTCAAGTGCTGGTTGGTGACATTTGATACATTACTTAATCTAAGCCTCGAATTCCTCATAAGGAAAATAGCTTTTGTTTATTATTGTGAACAAAGTGAGTAGTCAATAATTATTGCTTTCATTATTATTTTTCAATAAATGCTTATTGGTCAGTTGAATCTAAGAAATTTTCTGGTGCTTCATTACTAACTACATTTAAAAGCATTTCTTTTTCCATATTAATGCAACAGTGATAGTGAGATGAAATTTGTGAATGTGTTCAAGTATGTTCTTTGCTGGTAGTATTTCTAGATTTATAGACTTCATGACCTCATTTGTATAATATAGAAAAAAAACAGCCAAAAATGTAATTTATTGAGTTGGTGGTGAGTCAAAGGTAGGTTGGAGTTTAAGCAAGATTTGATTCAGAAATTAATAGAGGATGGAGTATAGAGTTTCCTTAAAAAATTAAAAATGGAACTACCAGATGATCCAGCAATCTCACTTCTGTGTATTTATCTAAAGAAAATGAAAATAGTAAAAAAGATATGTACTTCCATGTTTATTATAGCATTATTTATAATAGCCAACATATGGAAATAATCTAAGCGTCCATCGATGAATGAATGAATCAAGAAAATGTGGAATATATATTAGAGGCCCAGTGCACAAAAATTGTGCAAGAGTAGGCCTTCCTTCCCCCGGCTGCCAGCACCAACTTCCCTCTGGCACCCGGGACCTGGGCTTCCCTCCGGCCCTGGCTTCGTCCAGAGGATGTCTGGTCTAATTAGCATATTACCCTTTTATGATATAGATATAGATATAGATATATACCCATTACAAAAAGAATGAAATTTTGCCATTTGTGACAACATGGATGGGCATTGAGGGCATTATGTTAAGTAAAATGTCAGACAGAGAAAGAAAAAATAAGTAAGTCAGGGGGTGTAATGTACAGCATGGTAACTATCTATCTATATACAAAGTCAGTGACCTTAACGCTAAAATGACCAGAACAACACATTGCTATGACGCCCACTGTAGCTAGCAAATCAGCCCAATCAGGGCATGGGGCCGACGGCCAACTTCCCGCAGCCCCTCACCATGGCCGGTCTACCCTTGAGTGGACTCTCCCACCCCAATCAAGGGTGGAGCCAGTGGGACAAACGTGCCCTCCCATGATCTTCCCCCTGGCCAACCCCGCCCCCTATTGGCCTGCCCCACCAGGATAGGCCAGCAGCCCCTCCCCCCAGCAAGCCCCACCCCTGATTGCACCCCCCACCCCAATAGGGGTGGGGTCAGCCAGCCAACCTCCTGCAGCCCCTCCTCCTGGCCAGACCCACCCCCAATGGGCCCCCACCACCCTATTCCGCCCGCAGCCTCTCCCCCCACCCAGCCCTGCCTCTGATCTCCCCCCACCCAAATAGGGGTTGGGGCTGGCCAGCCAACTTCCTGCAGCTCCTCCCCCAGCCCGGTCCAACCCAAGATCGGCTTCCCCACCCCAATCAGGGGCAAGGCCGGCCTGCCAATCACCCATGGCCCCTTTCCCAGGCCTCTGGCCCCCGATCAGCACCCTCCACGCCATCTGGGGGCAGGACCAGCCAGCCCACTGCCCACAGCCCCTCCCCATGGCTGGCCCTGCCCCATTCAGCCCCCCAACCCCAATCAGGGTTGGGGCCTGCCGGCCAATTGCCCGTGGTCCCTACCCCCAGCCGGCTGGCCCTGATCGGCCCGATCTGGGTGGGCTGGCCGGCCAACCTCCCACCATCTCCTCCTCCTAACAGGCTCAGTCCCAATCCACCCCAATTGTGATTCATGCACTGGGCCTCTAGTAGTCAATAATACTGTTTGCTTATTTGAAAGTTGCTAAGAGAGTACATCTTAAAAATTCTCATCACAAGAAAAAAAATTGTATAATTATGTATGCTAACAGATGTTAACTATACTTACTTTAGTGATAATTTTGCAATTTATAAAATCATTATGTTGTACACTGAAACTAATATAATGTTATATGACAATTATACATCAATAAAAAATAAATTAATTTTAAAAAGAAATTAAGTCATGTTATTAAAGATTCCATTTTTTTCTTATTATCCTCTCTACCTGTCAAAGTGGCTGCTTCATTCAAGAAAGGCTCAGCTTTAGGGAACTAAATGCTTCCTAAGTCCTAAGCAGTCAAGAGAGAAAATCTCTTCTGGAAGCTCTAAAAGAAGAAAATGGAAATTTATTTCCTCAGAAACTCTCAGCAAAGATCTTCTTGTATTTACTGATGTTCACTAGACTCTGGTCATTATATGAGAGATTGAACTTGTTGGCTGGTTTTAGCCAGTCAGGATCCGGCTTTGGTGTTGGCTATAAGTCAGCTGTGGTGGAGACAGAAGAATTCTCAGAAAGAAATTAGGATATGCTTACTAAAAGAAAAAGACAATAAATAATAGTTAGACCAACTGTTTGCTACAAAGTAAGAGATATGTCTCAAGTTTGAGACCAAATGTTAGATGTAACCATAGTTATTTTATATATCATCAAATGCTTTGTTTTTGCAAAGATTAATACTTATTGTGGATAAAAGCATGTCATCATGGAGATAGTTAAAGAATTATTTGTATTTCTATTAAAAATTTCTCATTCTCTTCCAGAAGCAGTGGCCAATGGAAGAGTTTACTGTTGTTGGATAGGAAGTCTAAATTAATTGTATTAAATATAGCACTTTGTAGAATCTCTGGAGAGTGGTGTTTGAAACTTTGAACTCAAAGACAAGTTATTGGCATTATTTTGTATTATACAAGATAAAAATGACAATTGAATGAATTAATTGGAATCATTTGGCTGCATTATTTCCACTTTTAGCAAATCACAGTGTTACCAACATGTCATCCTTATTTTCACACATAGTATTTAACAAAATATTGGTCAAGTTGGAAATTCTTTTCTATCAAGGAAATTTATACTCTGAATTCTGACATCCTCTAAACATCATGGATCACAGTGTCTGAATGTCTGAGTCTACAATATGTACCCAAGCTACAGTAGACTAAAAATAGAATTATGGCTCAAAAGTGTTTTGCATTCCCATGGAGAATGTATACCTCAACTTACAGAAAAAATAATCACAGAACCAAATGATGCTAAGTACAACAAAATGATGCAACCATAGACTCTCAGAGAACTTTCAGAAAAGAAATCTGACTTATTTTGCACTTCATGGTTTTTGCATGCACCATGACCTTGTGATGCTTACTGAGTAGCTGCAATAAGGCATACTAGTATGTGGGCAGGCTGTTAGTGGTCAAGACCATAGATTCTTTGGGAATTAAAAGATAGCTACAAATGCTCACACCAGAAAAATGCCCCCCTCCAAATTTCACTACAATTTGGGGGTTTCAGGAACTCCCTAAAACTCATTTTTAGTTATTTATTGGAGTGAAACTGGTTAACAAAATTATACAGGTTTCAGGTGCACAATTCCACAACACAGCATCTGAACACTGAATTGTATGTTCACTACCCCAGTCAAGTCTTCCATCACCATTTATCCCCCCTTTATGCTCTTCCACATAGCTCCCTTCCACCTCCCCATGAAAATCAATTTTCTCTTTTTCCCCCTTTTTTTTGCTCAATCCCCCACAACCACCCTAAAGCTCATTTATAGACTCAAGCATATATAAACCATTTTTTATCAGAATGCAAACACTAACCCCTCTTTCTTTGAATTTTAAAATTTGATATCTGGCTTCTTACAGGCATAGCTTTAGGAAGTTAAAAGAACTGAGTTCATTGCTTCTTAAAGTATATTTCTAGTAGTTCAGTCTAGTAGGACTAAGGACATGTAAAGGAATAAGAAATGTGGAGCATTAATGAATTCTTCCAATGTGTCGCACACAGTAGGTGCAATGAATCTTGTAAAGATTAAAAATTGGTCTTAGAATTCTGCCTAAGGTAGCAGCTCATCTAATGTCATAAAAGTAATACTAGGTGAATACTTATTAAAATAAACCCCCTTCATTTTGTCATAAATAAGCTACTTTACCATTATATAATTATTAGCCATCTAAACAGAACTTTCTTAACATGTGAATTCATTAGCTTATACAAAATAAAGTGCCTGACTACATTCCTTCAATTTCTTGCCTTTATTTGCTTCAGTGAAATGTTTTTCTAAATAAATACTAGATTATGTTTATGTGTGTACTCAAATAGTTCCACGAAGAATGTTCCTTACAGTTTGCATTTTTCAGGGCTATTTTAATTTTTTCTTTTGATCTTTATAATCTTTAATAAGCTGTTTTCTAAAATCAGTGCTCTCACTGGAGATGATCCAACATGTCGCCTCAAATGACTGAAAAAACATGATTGGCCCTAACACTGAGTGAAACTATGTGGAAAATTTGTAATGATTTGTAAACATTTCACACTTATTATGATTCAGATATGGACTGTGGCCCAGAAAAGATTTGGATTTATTTTGATAGTCCCTGTAATTAGCTCAGCAATGTTTTTCTAAGTTATGATTTCATGCTGACTATTAGAAATTGCACATTGTTGAGATGCCACATGCAAAGAAGGTACGGTATTATATGGCAACAATTAAAAACACCATAAAGTAAATTAAATAGGATTTCGAACTGAGAAAACATAACTGTGGCATAAATAGAATTGAAAGGGAAAATATCTAGCCTTAACGTTTTAGTTAAAATTCCGAGCACATAGCCCAATTTAGTTTCGAACAAGTAGAGCAAAACTAGAGCTCTGATGAGACAATAGAAAATGTGGCCTCTCCTCCTAAGTCATTAGCATAAGTATGGAGATAAAGGAAACATTTCCTGGCCTGAGCATTGTACTACTGATGTCTTTTCTCCCAGGATGCATGACCGGCAGAATTGGCTACACAATTGGTGGGGCCCAATACAAAATGCAGGACTCCTTGTTCAATATTCATTAAGAAAAAATCAAGCCCAGAAAGCATGGCTTAGCGGGTGAGCGTTGACATATGAACCAGGTCATAGTTCGATTCCCAGTCAGGGCACAAGCCTGGGTTCTGGGCTCCATACCCAGTGTGGGGTATCCCCAGTGCAAAAGGCAGCCTATCAATGAGTCTCTCTCATCATTGATGTGTGTCTCTCTCTCCCTCTCCCTTCCTCTCTGAAATCAATAAAAAAAAATATTAAAAATAAATAAAGATGACAACAGACATACATTAAACCAAGCACAGGGTCCTGTGCCACTGTGGGTCCTGGTGACAGGGAAAAGGAAGTTGTAGAGACACTTTAGAAGCCTGTCTATCCATCCCTCTGGGCTCTGCGGGGATCCTGACCAAGCGCAAGGGAAGGGCCAGTGCTCAGTTTGGGACAAGTTTTGAAGGCGGTTGAGATGACAAGGCTCTGCTCCCTTCTGAAATCTATCCTCTAGATAGGTTGTGCGGATTAATGAGTTAATATCAGAAACTGCTCCAGGGCAAATCTTCACTTGCCTAAAAGAGCATAAAATTTTTATTTTGCCTTTTATGCTTTCTGACAATCCCTTCAGTCTGCCACTAGGCTTTTAGTGGAGTGTGTGGAGAATTTAGGACAAGATGATGAATCTTACTCAAGGGCATCTCAATAGCTTTGCAAACTTAATGCAATAATGTAGGTCTTGAGCCCTGTGTCATGGAGCAAAGAAAGACAGCCAAAACTTCAGATAAAAGAGGCTATAGCTCGTTTTTGTTATTATTTAGAAGACAAATTACAGCAATGAATTTCTTTTTATCTTAGAATCCCTTTTATCATTGCATGTTTACCTAATTTTATTTTGAGAAACTACAAACTATAGAGATATTTAAGTGTTTAAGGCCATATTTTTAAATTTCTTATTTATTGATTGATTTTTAGAGAGAGAGAGGAAGGGTGACACAGGGAAGAGAGAGAGAGGGAGAGAGAGAGTGAGAGAGAGAGAGAGAGAGAGAGAGAGAGAGAGAGAGAGAGTAAGAGAGATCAATTTGGTGTTTTACTTATTTATGCATTCACTGGTTGATTCTTGTATGTACCATGATCTGGGATCAAACCTGCAACCTCAGCATATGGGCATGATGCTATAACCAACTGAGCTACCTAGCCAGGGCTAAGGCCCTATTTTTTTAAACAGTGCATAACAGATACACTTTGGCTCCTTAAAACAAAAGAAGAAGAAAATAGCCAGGTTGTACAACTCAAAATTGGGTACAACCCCAAGTGAAAGCTACTGGGACAGCTTGGAGGGAGACAAAATTATATCCTTTGATTTTGCACACACTTTTGAGCCCAGCAAAACCGAGAGCAAATTCCTGCCCAGTGCCATAGCCTGGGCTGTGACCGTAGTCTAAAAAGCCACACGAGGCATCTACTCTCCCAAGTCACTAGAAAAAAGGTACTCCAGGAACTGAGTTGAAAAAGGTAGGCTGACTACAAGCCTCCCTTTTCCAGCTCAGCTCTGTAAAGGAATTGAAGAGGAGGAAAGAACGAACAAAGTGCTCTTATGTCTGTATTTATAGATATTGTTATAGGTTTGGGTAGTTACCTTATGTCCTGGAGGACGTAAAGAAAATATAAAAGCAAAATAGGAAGTAGGTTTGTAGTGCAATGTAAAAGGAACATACACAATATTGCAGCTCAATCAAGGCAATCATCGAATGTGCCTGGGAATGAGGTCTCTGGGGAAAATTAAAGGACAACACTGATTTATTTAGGTGATGGGGCTCTGGGTAGTTTGGGCCATGGATTCCTTCCTTTTATGTTAAGTTAGTTTTGCTCTAAGGTAAAATACCAAAAACAAACACAAAAGATTTCCCCAAATCTCTATGCACTTGGTTGTACCTATAGGTGTACAGCAAGCATGTCAAACTCAAAAGCTAACACAGGCCAAATAAACAAGGTTTAAGTTTATGTGGGCCACAAATAAAACAAAAGCTTCAATTTCCATAGAAACGTAGGTTTATTTCTATAGAGACATGCTGAATACAAAGGGCTGAAATAAATGAGTAATCATTTATTTCATAACATAAAATAATAGAACATTTTAATAAAAATTAATATTTTTCTTGAACATTAACTTACCAGACACAAATTAATAAGTGTAGCACAAATAAACCTATTTTTCTTGTTCTCTGAAAGCGAAATATTTCCTGTTGTGCACACCAAACAAGTCAGTCCAAGACTAATGATGTGGCAATTGGCTGCTAAAATATTTGCTGCTAGTATTAGTGGAGAGAAATGTTGCACCTGCATGTAAGGCGCGTAAGGGAAATGAATGCAACACAATGATAGTAATCAGTCACTAGCGAATGTTGTCGTTCGTTATTAATAATTATGTATAACAGGACATTGTAAAAATTAAGTTACAATATTTTTATTAAAATGTTTCTTCTATACCGTTATATTGGCTGGGCCACAAAAATATTCTTTGTGGGCTGCATGTCTATTTCAGCTTGCCTAGCACCTTTTCAGATGTGATTTAGTTCCAATCATTAACAATGAAGAGCGTCCACATACAAATCTGAATTTTGAACCTGAGGGCCGCGAGTTTGATATGCTTGGTATACAGCCAACAGTGACACATCTCTGGCTCAGAGGCCCCTGCCCCAGGACTCTCAACACCCCCACTCCGGTATTTCTGCATGGGGAACTACCCACTCTGTTCCCACAGTTACATGCTGGCAGTGATCAAAATCCCTAACCACACCCCTTTTCCCACAGTAAACAGTTAAAACGGTGGAGGGCACCCTCTGGGAGCTTGAAAAAGGACCTTATGCTCCCTGTTTAACAGGGGCAGCCTCCGCTCCAGTCCTGGAGCTCGTTGTGTTGTTACAGGATGGTGAGCCCAGTCCTTTGTAATCATCCAGTTCTCATAGAAGACGAATACAAAATTCGGATTTGTATGTGGACGCTCTTCATTGTTAATGATTGGAACTAAATCACATCTGAAAAGGTGCTAGACAAGCCGCAATAGACACATTTGCAGTCACACATCATTGTGACTTGAAGGGGAAAGGGTCTAGTTCAATGTTTTGACAAGAGCTCAGGGAAGTTCTGGCTTATGGCTCTTGGGTGGAACACGGCACTGTGTGGGTGGCGAGGTTAGGATGCGGAAATTTAGATATAAAGGAAATCAAAAAGTCACACACCATAGAAAGACAGCAGTGATAACTTTTGCTGATTTCCAGTTTTACTGAGTGTCTATCTTTTCGCAGCTATTTATCCTCTCTAAGATCAGTTGTTAAAATCAAACCATGTAGCTCAAACATGGAGAGGGGTCACGTCAGTAAGGAGTGAAGACATTCTCTCTCCAACCCTAACCACATACATGTGCGTAGGGAGCGGCCCTAGGGTCAAGCCTCTGACTGACATATGGCAGGGCCACAAACAAGTCCCAGCTTGGAGGGCAGAGTTCTCCTAGCATAATTAAGCTTAACCTTATAGCCCTCCCTACTTCCTTCCTAGGTGGCTAATGGGCTGTGGGAGGTGCAGCAAGTGCTGCCAAAACAAGGTGAAACTTACAAGAACATTGTAAACATGTTGACCACTATCTTTGTTTTGCTTTGTGTGCTCTGACTATAAAATAAAGACTTGGCTGCAGGCTGTGGCCTGTCTTTCCATCAGAGAAGCAGCATCCTACCTAGACCCAGCTGTATTCTCTTGTCTGTCTTCTTTAATCCTTCACCACCCTTCCTCAGGCTCACTGAACCTGCCGTGTGGATGTGGCACACATGTGTATATCCCACACATCTCAAAGCGTGTAGAAACATGGGGTGTTGTTTTGCTCTTTTTTTTTTTATCACTTAAGAGTTAGGGATAAGAATGAACTGAAGTAAAATAGTATAGTGTGTCATTGCATGTTCTGAATTCCGGCATAATTCAAACACCTCCCACTAAGATTTGTCATTCTGCTTCCAGGCAGGACTGTTCTTAAAGTGTTCTTGACATATGAGCACCTGCACTAGTCATTAAGCCCCCTTAAAAATACTCAGCATCTCCTCTTAGAGAATGAAGTTCTATATCTCCATCAAAAAGATAAAGGTATCACCCTTACCCTGCCATTTAGCATAGGGCAAGAGAAGTAGGTTAGCATGTAGCAAGTGGAATTAAGTCTGTGCCGGCATTATTCATGACATATGCCTTATATCACTCGTGACTTAATATCGTGAAACCCTCCTCCCTGCTCTGCCTCTGCAGAAAAGGGATTCAGGAATCCTGGAACATCATACTCTATTAAATTTTTAAACACCACTAGATATGAGTTCTTTTAGACATGGAAATATTAAGAATTGTTCTGAATCCGAAATGGATATTCTTATTTTAGAAAGTGCTTCTTCACCAACTATCACAACATTCTTTTGCAAGGAGCTAGCTAAAAGGGAGTGAAGTTTCTTTCTGTATGCAAGTTTTTTTCTGTATCTTCTCTGTTCCAGTTCAAGCCAATAACTCATTTTATGCAGCCACGGACCAAGAATTTTGACATTTTGGAAGCATTATTGGAATAGCATATTCTCCATGATCCCAAAGATACATTTTTTTTGATGACACATTGACTGCTATATTCCTAAATGGACATTTCTAGTCCATTGTCTGTCTAGCAGCCATATATTCCCACCTATTTGTCTGGGTAATTTCTGGCTCCAGAAGAACATATGGGCCATATTCACAACTTCTACCATTTTTAGTGTTTATCTTTATTCTGTCAAATTTCTTTAAGAGTTCTTTCCCTTTCCCTTCTGTCTCTTTATTCTCTTCATTTTTCTTGAATGTGCTGATTAGTAATTTGTTTTCATAAAGCTCCAGTTTTAAAGTTTGTGGGCTAGGCAAGCTCAATGCTAAGAAAATGGTAAATCCACAGGTTAAAGTTTTAGTCCCTGCTCTGTCATTATTTAATGTTAACAATTTGCATAGTTGTTTAAGTACCTCATGCTTTAGATTCCTCACTCACTAAATGTAATGAAGGCAGTTTCCTCTCACCAGCTTAGCAGAAGTACAGTGGCAATGAGTAATGCACACGTGTTACTTTGAGAGTTTTTGGAAAAATCTGAATTACTGAGTTCACTGCCAACAGCTCTGTTTGTAGCCTGTGCAAGCCGCTTTGGATGTTCTTTGCTTTTGGTTCCTTTGACCAATCTGAGTAACAATTTCTCTCTACCTATTTCACAGAGATGCCCAAGTCTTGATAGGCAATTGTGATACTTTGAGAGGATAGACTGCTAAGAATTTCAGGCAGTGTGGCCTAGCTTCTGGATTAGAAAGAGTCATGAGCACTATGGCAATCAATGACCTATTAAGTACAAGTTCATGTGTTTTGTGTTAACTACATGATCTTGTTACTATCTCTGCAATGTGGCTATAATTATCTCTATTTTTATAGGAAATCAGGAAATTAAGACTTGGTGTGTGAAAAACTAATCTAAAGACACAAAACTAGTAAGAATTTGAACCTGGATGTTTAGTTTTTAAGTATTATTTTACCTTAATCAACGATGGCTACTTATTTGTCTACATTCATTGTTACTTACCTATATTCATGTTGGCACAATTAGCTTTTATTATTAAAAAATTGGACTATATAACAATTTTATCTAAACATCTGAATGTCACCCGCTCATTTATCAAAGGTGATACTTCAGAAATGACTTTAGGGCCAAACAAAGTAGCTGGTCATGATTTCTAATGTGGGTGTAAATGTAGATAGGGGACTGCCTCCTGTATCTAATCTATATTGATAGCAGATCATTGTTGCCAGGGGCCAGGGTGAGTTGGGGGTTAGCTTGGAAAAGGAACAACGGCATCCTTCGGGGTGATACAGTGTTCTATGTCTTAATTATGGTGCTACTTACACAGGTGCATACATTTATTAAAACTCAATCTCTACACCTAAAATGGGAATGTTTTACTATCCATAGACTATGTCTCAATAGGCTTGAGTTTAAAGTACAAGTACCATCATCTATTTGATGTATGATTGGCAAGATACTTAACCTATCTAAGTCTCATATTCCTTCTGTGACAACAGGGATACTAATTGTACCACCTGTAAAATGTTGAGGAATATAAAATAAGATCATCCATGTCAAGAATGTACCATCAAACTTATCCATAGTAAGCACTCAACACATGCTTATTTAACAAAAAGATGTCAGCGGGCTGGAAGGGTCAATGGGGGGGGGGGTACATCTGTAATACTTTCAACAATAAAGATACATTTTTAAAGAATGTCAGACAGTGTTCTAGGTATGGAAGCATGAGTGGTAAATAAAAAAAAATAAACTTCTGCCCTCACTGAATTTTTGTCTAGACTGGGGGAGGCAGACAATAAGCAAGTAGACAAAAAAAAAATGACCATGATATTGTCAATAGCTGTGAAGAAAGTCCAACAGTGATAGGATAATGACTGTGATGGCCATTTCCGTGAGTGCTTAGTGAAGAACCCTGTGAGGAAGTCTCATTTAGAATGAGATCTAGATGATATCATGAAGATTCCCACAGGAAATTGTGGAGGCAAGTGTTTCAGGAGGAAGGGACAGAATGTGCAAATGCCCAAAGTGGGAACAAGGTTCTCTTGAAGGAACCAAAGGCTGGGAAAGAGAAATAAGATGAGAGTTTGAAAAGCTCAGTAGTAGGGCAATGTACGTTGTGGGGAGTCACTGGAGGAAGTTAAGCAGGGGATAATGTGTTCTTATTTAATTTATAAAAATAATTTCTTTGACTTTTGTGTAAAGTATGGATTCTAAAGGGGCAAGAGAATCCACAGAAACACAAGGCAAGAAATAGTGGTGCTTGAACTAGGATGTTAGGAATTAGAGATGGTGAAACTTGGCCAGATTTGGGATCTATTTTAGACTAGAAAAACCAGGATTGCCAACAGTTTGGATCTGGCAAGGGACAGAGAATTTGTTTTTGGCTTGAACAACTAGGTACTAGTTACTGGATTGGCATTTACTGATATTTGGTTATAACTACAATAATTTTTTTTTTCTGAGAAGCCATTTGGTGAGCTCTTAGGTATTGTATCATAAGGCGTTTTTGGGTTAACTACTGATATTAAAGAATTCGTGTGCTAAGTGCTGTCTTGGGGCCTAACTCTTAGCTTTAAGTCTTAAGCTATCTATTAGGTAATTAAGTGATTGTGCTGAAATCAATAGGATATTGTACTTGTGTGTGCATGTGCAAGTGAGTGTGCATGTGTGCGTGCGTGCACGCAATGTTTCATTGAGGCTATTGAGCTCTGCTTGCCAGAGTGACATTCAAGGACAGAGCTCAGAATTCCTTATCATAGGGGTTTTGAAGTTGCTCCTTGCTCATCTCACTTGTACCACATCCTGTACTCTGCATAATCTTTATAGAGCTAAGACTTTACTCAGCTGTGGTTTATGTCCTTACTGTGTTATGATTCTAAAACACCCAGGATTCCTCAGTATCTGTGGAGTGGCAAGACATGTCCAGGAGATACCAATAGTTCTATCTCACAGTTTAGAATTCAAAGGCTGAAGCTTAATTTTATCCCTTTGGTGGAGATGTTCAGTCAACACCACATCAGTCATGCTTTCCCTGCCACCGCCACTTCCTTCCTCCCTGGCTATTCTCCCTCTGCTTTTGCTCCTCCTCTGGGAACCACTGGAAGTTTCCCTCCATGTGAAGGAATTAGTAGTACTCTGGGATAATTCAACGAACCACCATTCCAGGGGTCAAGTGACAATTGACAGAACCTTTAATTCAATAATAGAAAATAAAGTTGTTGCCTTCCATCAAGCACCTGCAAGCATACCTTGGAGATGTTGCTGCTTGGCTCCAGACCACCATAACAAAGGGGTATCACAATGAAGCGCGTTGTAATCTTTTGCTGGTGGAGGGCCTTGCCCTTAGTTTGTCAAAAACGTAACATCTGTGAAGCACAGTAAAGCGAAGTGCGATGAAAATGAGGTAGGCCTGTATTACCTGCTAGTACTTAATAGGAATTCTAACTTAATCCTGATAGCAAATTCAAAAGCTCTCTTGTACAAACTTGTAAAGCTCTCTTATGTTCTACTTCTAATGCTTGAGTGCACAGGCTCAGAGAGTAAAGTAATTCTCCCAAGGCCACACAGCCAGTAAGTGACAGAATTGGGACTTCGACTCAAGGCCATCTCACTCCAGAATTCCAAATTTGTAACTGCTAAGCCACAGTAGTAGCTCAATCCATCTAAGCCTGTACATGTGGGATGGAACAGCAAGAGTCCCCAGAATCCTGGCTTGTTACTCAATCAACTATTGTGAGCCTGACTGTGAGGCTTAGAGAACATTGACACAAACACGGCAGCTGCTGTCTTGATTAAAGACCAGTTTCTGTGTTACTTATATGGAAGGATCTGTTTGTTCTGGTTTTGGCCTTCCATCAAGTCATGGAAAATAGCATCACCTTCATTTTTAGACCAAAGTTCCCTGATTTTCTGCTGAGCGGTACTCTTTTTAAGTGCACCATGAACTTATTGGTATTCATTTACTGAAAAACTGTCCAAACATTATTAACCCTGAAATTTTGCATGCCCCAAATCTCAGTCATATTGAATACTTATCATACTTTCTGTGCTTATATGAGGGAAATCAGATGGGTGATATGCAGCAAGTTAAGTTCAAATGGAAGCATTGTTGATTGACAAAAGCACAAAATAATATTTTTCAGATTCATGTTGCTTTAAAGCCTGGCCAGAACTTGTGAAAGGAAACACACACACACACACACACACACACACACACACACACCGAGAGAGAGAGAGAGAGAGAGAGAGAGAGAGAGAGAGAGAGAGAGAGAGAGAGAGACTGGAGGGAGTTAAGCAGGGGATAATGTGTTCTTATTTAATTTATAATAATTTCTTTGACTTTTGTATAAAGTATGGGTTCTAAAGGGGCGAGAGAACCAACAGGTAGACCAGGCATTCATATAGCATTTCTGGCCTATTTGAAAGCATCTTAGATATACTGTTTAAAAGCTTGATCTCATGAGATTTCTACCATCCTGCATTTTAACACGATGATATATTTGGTTTATATAGACAACAAACATTGGAAGCTGGCTCTAGAACTAGCCCAAACAAAAACCTGCAAATTTTCCATTGCTACTTGCAAATTTTATTTGCTGGAATTGGGGGTGTGGGGGAGGTAAAATTATTTCCCCTGCTATCATAACTTTCTGTTCAGAGACAATGTCCGTATGTGACTCGGATGTACTTCATTCCAGTGATGGAGAAACAAAAGTCTAAATCACAGATTGCTAACAAAGCGATGCAGATGAGTCTATTAAAGTATATCTCCTCACTGTTTTGTTTTTTACTTCCAATTGGCACCTTTTCTTGCCTCTCAGCTTTGAAACTTGAGAAGAAAATGCCTCTGGAAACAAAGCAAAGTGAGCTGAAGTGTGTGTGTTATGCAGAGTACCGCGAGCGATCTTTGTGCCGTGCACAGCTACAGCTGTCACCAATTTTTCATCTACAGTGAGGTCAGCCAGACAAAAGGCCCACGACAACACATTCAGCAGCATCTTTGTTCTCATCTCAATCTAAAGAGGTAACTTGTAGTGACTTTCAATTATGGTCACAGTGATTTTTTTCAGCACATCATTGGTTTGGAAATTAATTGTTGGTTGGATGGGGGAGTTTTTTCAAGCTCCTCAAATAAAATAAATGTAGCTTTCATGAAAGATGTTAATCCCAAAGCTCTAGAGATAAATGATTTAACTCTCCATGCTGGAAACTGATGGTATACCTCCAGATTGTTTTGTGGGGATAAGGATTAATTATGAATTCAAGATGATTTTCAATCATAAACAGCCTACTCTATTATTCAGAGGGCGTTTGAAATTATATTTTTATTGATTTGGGAGAGGGAGAAAGAGATAGAACATCAACGATGAAAGAGAATCAGTGATTGGCTGCCTCCTGCATGCCCCACACTAGGGATCAAGCCTGCAACCTGGGCATGTGTCCTTGACCAGAATTGAATCTGAGACCCTTCAGTCCACAGGCCGTCGCTCTACCCACTGAGCCAAACCGGCTAGGGCTACTCTTCAGAGTTTGATCATATAATTTATTATTGATATGCTTTGCTGTACTTTGTTGTCTTCCTTGTAGTTTTCTTCATCCCTTTCCATATCAAATGGGTAAATGGGATCAATCTTTTACCTATTAGGTATTTAAGGATCAGTTAGTAAATTGAGATTTCTAAATTGTTCAGTGATCAGTGCCATCCATCTCCTTCTAATTATCTGTGGCTATTAAATTTTTAAATTTTTGCACATTTTTATTAATATTAATAAGAACACAAGTTAAATAAAAAATTAAGGAGCTGTCCATCTTGGTCTTCAAATTTTGTGATTTCAAAGTCATGATTTGGAAAGAATCTTCCTCTTTCTTGAAGCATTCTTCATGATAAGGATATTTATTTTTTAATTATTATTATTTTTTAATCCTCACCCGAGGATATTTTTCTATTGATTTTTAGAGAGAGTGGAAGGGAGGGGGAGAGACACAGAGAGAAACATTGATGTGAGAGAAACACATCAATTAGTTGCTTCCCACACATGTCCTGATCAGGGCTGGGGATTGAGCCTGCAATCCAGGTACTTGCCCTTGACTGCAATCGAACCTGTGACCCTCCAGTCCTTGGGCTGATGCTCTGTTCACTGAGCCGAACCAGCCAGGGCAAGATGTTTACTTTCGGTGATTAAACAAAATGGAAAATGCCAATGTAATTTTTCTTAATGTCAAACTTTATCTTGAATGGAACTCAGTGTCTTCTCTATTTTCTTATTAAAAGACTAGGGGCCCGGTGCACGAAATTCGTGCACTGGGTGGGGGGGGGAGTGTCCCTCAGCCCAGCCTGCCCCCTCTCACATACTGGGAGCCCTCAGGCGTTGACCCCCATCACCCTTCGATCGCCTGATCGGCCCCTTGCCCAGGCCTGACGCCTCCGCCAGAGGTGTCAGGCTTGGACAGGGGACCCCCATCTCCCCCCGATCACCGGCTCTGGCCCCCGCCCAGGCCTGAGGCCTCTGGCCCAGGAATCATGCCTGGGCAGGGGACTCCCATCTCCCTCTGATCACTTGCTCCACCCCCTGCCCAAGCCTGACGCCTCTGACCCAGGCTTCAGGCCTGGGCAAGGGGACCATCATATCCCCCCAGTCCCCAGCTCCGCTCCCTACCCAGGCCTGATGCCTCAGCCAGAGGAGTTGACCCTCATCACCCTCCGATCACCAATCACCGGATCGGCCCCTTGACCAGGCCTGAGGCCTCCGGCAGAGGTGTCAGGCCTGGGCAGGGGACCCCCAGCTCCCCACGGTTGCAGGCTCCGCCCCTGCCCAGGCCTAACGCCTCTGGCCTAGGCGTCTGGCCCAGGCAGCGGGGACCTGCAGTGGCAGCGGGGGGCGCCGCGATCGTGGGCTTCGCTTTAGGCCCAGGCAAGGGACCCCTAGCTCTTGGGACTGCCAGCTTCGACCGTGCCCAGCTCCCAACGCTGGCTCCACCCCTACTTCCTGCTATCACTGGCCAGGGCGGCAAAGGCGCCTGATTCTCTGATCATGGCTGGGGGGCAGGGCAAAGGCGGCCCCAAGGCCGCCTTTGCCCTGCCCCCCAGCTCTTAGCTCCCCCCTGGGTTTCCGATCACTGTCAGTGGCAGGGGGCTTCTTCCTGCTTTCCCTTTCGCCTCCCTGCATTGTGCCTACATATGCAAATTAGCCGCCATCTTGTTGGCAGTTAACTGCCAATCTTAGTTGGCAGTTAACTGCCAATCTTAGTTGGCAGTTAATTTGCATATAGCCCTGATTAGCCAATGAAAAAGGTATCGCCGTACGCCAATTACCATTTTTCTCTTTTATTAGTGTAGATTGCTTTATGATCTGTCTACTTCCAGAGTATTCTATTTTATAAGGAGTTCTAAGGAAGAAATCGCATACCATCGTACCAGGGCCAATGCAAAACAGTCTTTTCCTTGTGCTATTATTTACCTTTCTCTTTCTATTACTCTGGTGGTTATGCACTGAATGGAAAGAAGTAACACAAGCCTTCACAGACCTGTAAGTCTGTAATTAAGAACGGCATTTCATAAGAGGTTTTTTTTTTTTCCTCCTGAGAAATAAATGTCATGTTTAAAAGGAATATTACAGGAAGAGTGATAAAAAGAAATAGGCAAAGGGGCAAAAATTGTTCCTTCTCTTCTTTGTGGCAGAATACAGAGAGTGGTGTGTGTGTGTGTGTGTGTGTGTGTGTGTGTGTGTGTTTGATAAGTACTTACAATGACTACACTGTTGAGTTGGCATGCAGATCAAAAGACTGACAGATTTAATTCATGTTTCTGTGCTTTACAAACAATGACATGTACAAGCCAATCTGTGCTGCTTTCAGCAAGTAATTGAAGGTAGTGCAAACACAGACTTTAAAAGATCCATGGTGCCCAACTGAACTGTTGGACAAAAAGAGATCCAACAGCCCATATTCCTTTTACTGTATCCTTGGGATTCCGCTTGGCCTGCCCTCTGCCCTGCCCTCATGCTCCTGGAATTAATAGCGACTGATAGCCTTTGCACGTGTCACTAGAAATGGATACACACACACACACACACACACACACACACACACACACACACACACGGTATATTAACTCACTTGTCTGCTGCTGGGTGAAGAGATAAGCTCCGAGAGTGCACAAAAAATAATCCGAAGACGTTTGGAAGTTAACCACAAGAAATCAATGTTTGCATGAGCTTCCATTACACAGGCAGCTTTTGCTCTATAATGCCGGCTGGCCTGGGTAATGAGATAATAAATTCATCCACGAGTATATAAAGGATGACCCTGCAGGATTCTGACATGACATTTTCTGTGGATCTAACTTGGTTGGAAACTACGGGCAGCATTTTTCTCCAGTAATTTGTGTACTTGATGTATTTTTTTTCCAAATTGCATGGTGCCAGCAATTTGGGTTTTAAATACAATAGTCTTTTGAAAAGTACTGAAGAAAATGAATAGAAAATCACCAGCATCATAGCAAATTATCCTAGGTCAACACATAATGCCTTCATTTTCCAGATGTCTCAATTCAGGCAGCTACTTTAGGCATTTTTGTCTAAGGATGGTTTTAAGGATTCCAAGTTTAATAATACATTTTCTGTTGTGTGTTACCATAGGCTAACATCATTGTATGAGTGTCTTCCATATTCAGGGTCCAGAAGAAATGAATTCAAATCAATGTACCCAGAGGCGTTGCTTTTGCTTGAATGTTTCCAATGACTTCTTTGTTCAAAATCCTTGCCTTTACTTAAGGGTCATGGATAATTTTTTATGATTCTGCCTCAATTATAAAACTATAATTGTTTTATGCTAAAATGTCTTCAGAGATAGTTTCCAAGTTTTTTAATGTCCAGAGTTTAAACATTTGGGAGTTGCCTATGCCATAACAATTAATTGATGCATTGTTTTAAGAATACTGGGTCTTTGTTATGACTGTCTTAAAAAGAATTACATAAATAATGCTGGCTTATTGTAGAAAAATAAGACGTTTCAAAGAAGCAAAACAACAAAAACTATAATACTTTCACCTCAGAGTAATTATTGTAATTTTGATTCTATCCTTTCTAGCTTTAAAAAGAATATTATGCCCATTCTTTTAGCAAATAAATAGGAATCTTAATTCATTAGTTATTGTGGAATATTTTATTTTATACAGGGCTGGGCAAAAGTAGGTTTAAAGTTGTTCATATGAAAGATGATACCATAATTAGTAAATAATACAAGAATAAACTCTGTTTTACATACTCACAACTGTAAACCTACTTTTGCCTACTCCTATTTACATAATATATATAATATAATTGTTTCTTCTCCTCTAGAGTTGTGCAGAGTGCTTCATTTGCTGTCTTTTTTGAATTGGGTTCCTTCTGTGGATTTCTTAGACTCTAGAGATTTTGAGTATAAAGGTACAACCTATGTACGTTTGTTAGAACATAAACTAGGAGATGGTTAAGTACTATATTAGCAGGATCACATGAGCTGGTTAGTGGCAGGGAGAGAAACTGGTAATGACAAGTGATTGCTAAAAACTTGAACAGAAGAGTGAACTACTTGAAAACTATGATTGTGAGGGATAGGAAAAGAAATTGGGCATGTTTAGTTGGAGAAAGGGCTTAAGAGAAATGTGATAACTATCTTTTTCTTTGAATGGTTGCCATGTGAAATTCCTCAGGAGTGCTGTTTGAGATCAGGTTGGTGTAACAAAAATACCATAGACTGTGTGGCTTAAACAGCCAAAATTTATTTCTCACAATTTTGGAAGCTCAGAGGCAAGAGTGCCAGCATGATGGGGTTCTTGATAAAAGGCCTCTTCCAGGTTTACAAAGACTATCTCCTCATCCTCATTTGGTAGAGAAAAGAGAAAGGAAACTAACTCTCTCCTCTCTCCTCTTAAAAGGGCACCGACCTCATCACAAGGGTTCAACACAAGGGCTCATGACCTAATTTCCTCCCAAAGGTCCCATCTCCAAACACCACCACATTGGGAATTAGAGTTTTCAACATATGACATTTGGGGGAACAAACATCTAGTGGATAGCAAACGCTCTAGAAAAAAAGAAAAATTAATCTAGGATACATGGTAGAGATAACCACATCGGAGGCTGGGGATCCCATCTAAAAGGAAGAAGGAATCAGCAACTAGAATATTCAGCAGTGGTGTCAGCTGCGTTTCAAGCACTGAACCCTTCATTACTAAAGGGATGCTAATGGCTGGTGGTCAGGGATGCACATTAGGGTTACCTGCAGGGGGAGAAATGTTGGAGTATGTGAGAAACCCCTTCCTTCTCCTGGACCTTCTTTCCTTCACCCAAGGCCATCCAAAGGCCTCAACTCGATAAGGATAAGGTTGCATGTATACATCCGGGTGAAACTTAAAAGACATCTCAATAAAAACCAAGAGCAGAAATAAAATCAGTTATAGTGTGGACAGCTGTTTGGATAAAACTTCTAATAATTGAAATATCAGCAGGTCTTTTACTATGCCAGGTATAAGGGGTACTTTTAATTCTAGAAACCTAAGATCTGTAAGCTTCAAAGTCATCAATAGGAATTGCCTGGGTTTTGACTTTGGTGCTATGGACACTATATCCCACCTTAGGAAAGAGGACCACGAGGGAACAGGGAATTATGTGTAACACACTTGATTAAGTGGACTGCGTTCCTTTCTGTTCAGAGTCTAGTCAGTTAGTCTGTATCTAAAAGCAGCACAATAATATAGTCTAGAAGTAAGCAAACATAAATCATCACTTTGGCAACAAACCAAACTGATAGGGAACAAAGCATAGAGGTAATTCTTAGGTGGTGGAATCATAGCATAACCCACGATGACTTTATGTTATCCAGAGACAGAATGGGATGGAGCATTATTCCTAAATACTACAATATCTGCAAAGGTGAGATGATCATTGTAAATCAGGATGTTACAAAAAAAGAAAAGAAAAGAAAAAAGCTACAGCGAGAGACAGATGCTCCAATTAGCAGGGTAGCCATTTCCAAATTATTATGTTTTCAAATAAATTCTGACATGTAATTTCAGAACATTGGAAAATAATACTAAACCAGCTCAAGTAGAAACAGGAAGTAAATCTTGGCAGAGCTGTTCACCCTCAGCATATTACTAACAGCTCATTCCATTGATGAGAAGGGGTGGGGAGATGGTGATGAATACGATGACTTTAAAAAGCAGCCTTTAACTTGAGATGGTTTTCTCAAACTTGGAGTTATAAATCTAAACTGGCAAAGTCAGAAAATAATCTTGTAATTACTGAATCCAATAGTTTAACCAGATAGTTTAAATTGATCTATAAGGATCCTCATGTTCCAAAATATCAAATACAGCTGTAAAGTCTTATAAACTTAATTTTACCCTCTAGTACATGGCACACATCATTACGCATTTCAGAAAAATCTATACTCTTCCTACACACAGATATAAAATTCTGTTTTCTTTTCAGTAAGTCCATTTAAGCTATCCAGTTGGGACCAGGGTAGGCCCACAAAAATATTAACCCTGCTCCCACTTTCCCAGCCCCCAGTACATATATGCTTTTTTTTTTTTTTTTCAGAGAGGAAGGGAACATATGATAGATGTATTGACTTGAAAAGCGGTTCTCTTGATAAAGTAGGGGAAACAGGAGTACAGACCTATGTAATAATCAGCTCTCTTGCTTCCTACTAAAGCAGTTTTCTAGAAATATCCCAGCCCTATGAAATAAAGTTCTGTGGGGATTGAACCTACCTTTCAAGTAATCTCACCAAGGATCTTAGTATATTGTCTTTTTAGTATCACTGGCTTAAATAAAAGTGTGAGGGTCCTTTTCAGCATCCTCCTTAACTTCTAGAATTTGTGAACCTTGTTGAATCAGTATCAAGGGAGATTAGATGAAAAAAAAAACACATGAAAAATGACAAGTTTGAAGATCAAATAATTTGAAGTCTGAATGTCTGAATATGACATATATAGACATAAGCTATTGACATCAAAAGCAATGGTTTGGGGATAGAGCGAGGGAAGGATATAAAATGGCTGTGTTCTTAAGCTGTCATTTATATCAGCCTTTTGCTTGTCACTGGAAATAAGCTAAGAATTCCCTTTGTATCACACAGCCATGAATCTTGGAAATTCTTACAAGCATGTTTAAGTGCCATTTGAAACTCAGCTGAAGCTTTTCTGTTGGAGTTCAGTTTATACAGCTGTTGCCAATGGGATACTCATGATGATGTTTTATGCAATGAAATATTCAAAACCCTTTAGATCAGTGGTTCTCAACCTTCCTTATGCCGCGACCCTTTAATACAGTTCCTCATGTTGTGGTGACCCCCAACCATAAAATTATTTTCATTGCGACTTCATAACTGTAATTTTGCTACTGTTATGAATCGTAATGTAAATATCTGACATGCAGGATGTATTTTCATTGTTACAAATTGAACATAATTAAAGCGTAGTGATTAATCACAAAAACAATATGTAATTATATATGTGTTTTCCGATGGTCTTAGGCGACTTCTGTGAAAGGGTCGTTCGACCCCCAAAGGGGTCGCGACCCACAGGTTGAGAACCGCTGCTTGAGATGGATTCTTTCAATTAATCTTTTCCGAACTCCTCCAAGTAGGTGCTGTTGGTCCTCCTGACTTACAGAGAAGGACCCTGAGGCTCAGAGAAGTTCATTCTTTCTTTGCACAAGGTGCAGAGCCAGGCTGCCAACAGAACAGACTTCAGAGTCTATGCTTTAGAGCAGGATGTTACTCTGCCTCAAAATCTGGGACCATGTTATGGAGTCGGGGTCAGCAAACTCTTTCTGTAAAAGGCACTTAGTAAATGATTTAGGCTTTGTGGACCATAGACTCTCTGCCATTATGGAATGAAAGTCCTAGACAAAGTGTAAATCAATAGGTGTGGCTATGTCCCCAAAACACTTTATTTACAAAAACAGATGGCTGGCGGAGGTCAGCGTTTCTATAGGATTTTAAAAATGTCCCCTTTCCCTGGTGTGGCTCAGTTGGTTGGAGCATCGTTATCCCCTACACTAGAAGGTCGCAGGTTGGATCCCCAGTCAGGCAGGTTGTGAGTTCCATCCCAGCCACCACATCTCTCTCTCTCTCTCTCTCTCTCTCTCTCTCTCTCTCTCTCTCTCTCTCTCCCCCATCTCCCTCTCCCTCTCCCTCTCCCTCTCCCTCTTCTTCTCCCTCTCTCTCTCTCTCCCTCTCTAAAATAAATTTTAAAAATGTCCCTCCTCATGGTGATGTAAAAGAACTACATGTTTTCTTTTTCTGTGAACAAAGATTTTACATTCTCTTCTGGTGTAAATTTTTGCTCCTCTGACAGCCAAGAGCAAAAGGGCATATGCACAGACGAGGCTTCCAGAAGTGAAGAGTTTGCTTTGAAGCGTTCACACTGTCTCACCTAGCTGTTCCTAGAAACATGGGTTTATGAAGCAGCCAGCTGGGCTCAAAGTGTGTGTGTGTGTGGGGGGGGGGGGGACTTTCTCAAAGGGAAACAGATTTTGCACTTGGAGTGAGTATCACACCTGTGATTTAGCCTGCTTTGTCTCCACACTTGAATCCAAACAGGTGTCCAAACCAGACAAAATCAATGATTCTGGGAACTAAACTAGTATGTGTGCTATAAACTTTTTGGTTATTTTTGAGCACATATCCCAACTGAGCATTGCTTGAAAACATTTGCTTCCTGTTTCATCAAAATGAGGAGACCTTTCCAGTCTAAACTCTTTCAGATGGCCTGTTAATGAGTGACTTGCAAACAGTAAATATTATTGATAGTGGTTTTCCAAAATTCTCTGAAGTCTCCAGAGTTTGGTTTCCCTCCATCTGTGAATTGGGAGTATGACAGATGCCATGCTCCACAGAGCCGGGGAGATTGAATAGAGAAATAGACACCTAAAAGCCTTGATAAGTTCAGGGAGCTAAATAACTTGTTGGTAAGGGTACTGCTTAAATTGTTTGGGATCAAGTCAATGATACCCACTCCCTAAGTGTGTATGTGGGCTTTTGGTAAGTGGACGGCAGTAAAGTAGGATTCTCACTATAAAATAACCCTGGACAATATTTTCAACAGTTCATTTAAAAGTCCATTTGTTGAGTCAATGCAGAGAATTTGGGAACTCTCTGAGGGTGAACTCTCAGAGGGAGGGTGGGCCTTAGGCACACTGTGATGAAATATAGCAAGAGTGGATGTTGACTTTGACTTCAAATGCCTCGCGGTGATAATTGCCACTTTTTTAATGCAAATGATTAGCCATGATTTTCTAAGAAAAAAAAAATGTGAAAGAAAGAGTTAGCTGCCCTTCTAACAAACCTGGAAGAAGCGAAGCTGTCCTCTCATGAAAAGGGTTGGCGGAGAGAATGTTTCCTTTCCCTTATTTTTTACTACAGGCTTTGCTTTTGGAAACTTTAGCATTTATGTGGACAACAGCATGGATTGTTCTAGTGACCGGAAACTACTTGGTAGTACTGGGGAGACTGACATCAACCTAAAGAAAACAACCAGATGAGATCTACGGTGCTTCTTGATGTGTCCACAAATTAAGTTTATAGCTAAGCAACTTCAGGAACATTTATTTATATGAGTTTTGAGCATTTTTTTTTTTCTCTTTTGCAGGAGGAGGGGAGGAGGCGTTTGGATTAAAGAAGGTAAAATAAGTCTAATCGGGAATGATAAAATGGGTGATATGACCACAGTTATTTAATAATAAACCCACTAAAGTGTTCTGAAAATCTAAAATGTCTAATTCTTACTATAAAGACTCTATTTAGTGAACATTTACTGTGTCAGTAACTGTGATA
The DNA here is from genome assembly GCF_964212035.1 of Myotis nattereri. Classification (NCBI taxonomy): domain Eukaryota; kingdom Metazoa; phylum Chordata; class Mammalia; order Chiroptera; family Vespertilionidae; genus Myotis; species Myotis nattereri. The sequence goes on from NC_138088.1 coordinate 26,220,934, forward strand.
AGGGCATTGCATATATTATTTCATTCATCTCATTCTATCTCCATGAAATAGGCAATTTTAGTTTCCACATTTTTAACAGTTGAAGAAAATGGCCTGGGGCACACAGTCATAAGTGGGATTTTAACCCAGATCTGTCTGATGCCAAAAACCATAGCATTTAATCAATAGTTAGAAAAAAAAAATACAGGGCACACCAAGAACTGAGCGTGGTTTATAGAGAATTGTAACTAAGGGACAAGAGCTTGAGAGTAATTCAGGGACATAATAAAAGGAGAGGGGAAGACGCATTTCCTTTTCTTTGGAGAAGGAACGCAGGAGGGCCTGGTGGAAGACACCTTCTGGGCTGGCTGAGGCCCCCACCAGCGCAACCCCCGTCCTCAGACCTCTCTCTGTCACTCTATTGAAAGGGGAGCCTGGGCATTGTTTTCCCCAAGCATTCTGTTTGTTTCTAATATGACCTGTGAGAATTTGAACTTTTTTATTTACCTATATGTTTGTTTCATGTTTGTTTTGCTCCTTACGCATGAGCTCTGTGAGTATTGGTTCCTAGTCTGCTTGGTTCCTCTTGTACCCCCAAGCACCTCATAGTCCCAGCCACATAGTAAGCAGACAAAACCCAGTGGTAAGAATTAGCTTTATTGAGCACTTGCCAGGGGCTGGGCGCTCTTGCAAAAACTTGACATCTATCATCTCATTTAACCCTCAGCATGTCTCTGCTCACATTAGACTATGTGCTCTGTCAGTTCTTTTAAAATCACTTGTTCTTTCCATTCCCTGTTACAGCTCCACTGTCTGTCATTGAAATATGTTTTCCTCACTAAATCTACCACAAAACTTCTCTTTCTTTTTCACTGTTTGCTTCTTTATATATGCATATTTTTATATACTATATATTACATATAACACACACACATACATGCATACATATACAGGGGAATTTATCCTTTCTCTTGTGAGGCTGGGCTATTGTTGTTGGACAAATGCCAGATAATACCACCTATAAAGTGGAACTAAAATCACTTTATGTACCAGCTACAAAAAGGAGAATATGAACTCAGCTTGAATAACATTTAGAAGGGGAATGAGTCAAGTCCATTTAATACATATCTACTGAGTTTCTGGTTTATTTACATCCCTGTGCTTGTAAAGAATAGAAGTGAAACTCAAGACCCAGTCTCTCCATGAAGAAGTTTACCATTTTTAAAGTTGTGCTGATAGGGACATTCTCCAGGGCAGTCTTTGGGCAGGTGAGTCACATGTCCCTTGAGGCTTGCGCAAAGCTACTGACGTACATATGAACTTAGCTTGCTGGTGAAAGGGATGTGCAGGGAAGTTGGTAAATATGTGCCAGAGCTACTCCTCAATGTCATAGGGGTGGGAAAAAGAGCTTTGATGACTAACAGCTAATGTTTAATTTACTCGTACATTATCTTAGAATTAAATGGGAAAACAGGAATTGAGCAAGATTCTAGGTTGGAAGATCCAGGGGAGAGAAGAAGAGAGGCAAAAAGTTAGCTAAACATTATATAAAGCCGAAATCGTTCAAGTATAGAAGGTAAAATTAGTGAGTCGTTTACAAAGCAAATATCCGATAAGCATTTGTTGAGATTGATTTGATTTCAAGAATGCTTATGAGAAGAAATGGCCTCCCTCCCCACCCACATGTCAGTACAAGTCCTTCACTCAGGCAGGAGAACAGACCAGCTGTTTGTTTTTAATCATCTTGAGAACAAGGCACATGCAAGAGATTGCTTTATTCTCTTATCTTCCTGGACCATCCCACACTTTGACCATCATAAATCATTCTCTCTCCCTTCCTCTGTTCTCTGCCCATGGGGCCTGTGACTTCCATTCTTAGCACATCTATGCCATGTGGGTAAAAGAACAAAGTGAGGAGTCATTTCCTTTATCTGTTTTTATAAACAGCCCAGGAACATGAGACAGGATCTAGGGAAGTTTATATAGGAAAATGAAATGACATTTGGGGGCGGGGGTGGGGGGGTGGGGGAGGGAGTAGGAGTGAAGGAGATGAGAGGTATGACCTTGAGGGAGAGCTTAAAGGGAGAGTCTTATTATTAAGGGATAATAATTAGAATGTGTTTAAGATTTAAATTAGTCTGTTTTGATTTTCACTTATTTACAGAAAACCAATTAAAGGCATGTCCAACAGCCTGTAAAAGGCATGAACCTAAGAGTCAGAATCCTCCCGCTGAAAATGTTTACTGGGCATTGGTAGATGCTCTGCCAAAAAGATATTCCACAACATGTTTCTGTTGTAAAGAACCCCTGGCAGTGGCTTGCCACACAAGAGCAGATCTCTCTGCCTTCCCATGATGGACATTTGGAATGGCAGCTTTCGGGGAAGTTTTATTTACTAGAATGTGCATTGGACAAGAGGCAATATCTTTGATCACTGGTTTCCAAGTTATCTAAGCAGGGCTGTAGAGATTTAATTGCTCAAATTGGCTGTAGAAAAGATAGAGAAGTTGGCAGGTGGTCATAGTCTTCATAGGACCACAAACCTGAATGTCTGCCCCAAGGCGCGCACCACCACTCTGCACCATAGGGTGGATAGAGGAAAAGCAGTAGAGTAATTCCATGGACAACATATTTCAGACAGAATCATCTGCCTGCATTACTTCCCTGATAGCCGTGATCTCAGGCTATTCTAAGTTATCTAGTATAATGTGTTCTCTCTGCCTCTTCCTCACCCTCTTTCTGTCATTTTCTCCCTACCTGCTCCAGCAGAGTTATTCATAACTTCAGGCTGCACAACTCTACAATATATATCTATATTTTCTCTCCATTTCTCCCATGGCCTCCCTCGGCCTCTTTTTGGGGTAGCAATGATATACATAAGATTTGTGTATATTCGGCATATTTAAGCTTATAGTGAAATATATGACTATTTCTGAAATTGAACAGGGCCTAAAAGATATATACATAGATATATAGTAAATACTTTGGAGAGGTCAGAAAAATATGACACTAAGAAGATTTATAAATTAGGCATCTACCAATATTGCAATATGATTTTAGTGGATAACTATTGGAACAAGAGTGTTTTCTTGAACAGTTGGATTCTCTAGTAGCCTGGGAAGGGAAATAGTAATTTTTTGGTGGGGACAGTATTTTGCAATTACTTTAGAATCACTCTGTTCCTAATCTGGGAGAAATGGATTGACTTTATAAACACACACACACACACACACACACACACACACACACACACACACACACGAAAACCTCAAAAGACAAAAGCCCCCCACACATTAAAATATAATTATTCCAATGGAAACTCAAGTTCTTCCCTTCCCTGGTGGACAGCTGGAAGGCTTAGGAAATTCTTCCCTTGATCCTCTGATATTTCGAGCATGTGGCAGGGAACTCAGTAACTTCAGGATGTTAGAACTAACGGGAACTTGAGAGACCCAGCTCAAGGGAGAGAGCAGAGGCTCTGAGGCTCAGGGGGCTTTGCCTGGTGGCCGACCTCCAGAGGTGTCATGCTGGGAACAGGAAGAGGACCAGATGGGAAGTGGACCAGGAGGGAGTCCAGTTCAGCCTTCACTTGGGCTGAGCTCTTACATGAGATAACTAGTCTCTCCGAGCCTCCGTTTCCTCTTGTGCAAAATCAGAGATTCTAGCAAGGCTCAGATGAGAGTGAGAAAAGAGCCCTATACATTTTTAAAGTACTATGCACGTATAAGATATACAGATGGGATCACATATGCAATAATTGGATAAGATCGTCTAGTTCTCTTATGTTTTCCAGGAGTGAAATAGTCAGCCAGGATCTGCTGGATTCACCGCTGGAGTTAGTAATCCTTTTGGGCTCATGTACTCCTATAAATCGATCCAAGCAATGGACTCTCACTACAGAGAACTAGGCCTGTGCTCATGCACATGTGTGCGCACACACTCACAGACACACATTCTGCATGCACATATTCCAGCATGGCATAGTGGACTGAGCATGGACTCTAGAGAATGGTTGACCTGGGTTCAAATTCTCGCTCTGCTACTTGCCAGGCCCATGACTTTAGATAAGTTACTTAACATCTTTGAGCTTCCATTTAATTTCTTCCACTGAAGAGTTAACATCCACTTAATACATGCTAGTATCTGGTTGGCTAATATTTGGGGTTCTCAGTAAAGGGTAGGAGTGGTAGCTATTATCACCATTTTTATTATTACTAAGATTTCACGTAGTTCTGAGCTTTTAACTTGGTATATGCCTCACAAGATTATGCTGTTGTGAAACTTTGAGTGATGTATGAATGACAATGACCCTAGGGATATTTTCAATATTGTCACATTAGAGCAAAGAAAATTTTAGCAAGTATTTAAACCCACTCATGAAAATGTTTCCATCTAATTTAGCGGCATCTAGTAGCCATAACCACTAAAAATGTTTTTACTGGAAAGGGTAGATAAAATGTTTAACAGACTGGCAAATGTAGCTGTAAATCTAATTTAACACTTTTAAGACAAAACTCTTGTCTGGGTAATGCCTATCATGTAGGCTTTCATGGAGATATAAATTTGTATTATATTTAGAATAAGACACTATGAAGTCAATTAGGCCAACGTAAAGGATTATATTGATGGAGTATTTTACCTTCCTGGTTTTGTCAGTTTCCTTGACTCTGGTATCTTTTCATTTCCCCTATTTTAAATATTCCCTGGTTTATAGTAGCCATTATTTTCTTATAGACCATTCCTGTCTTGTTCTTTTCTTTTAAATCGTTTCTTTTCCCAAGGTTCTGCTGTTAGTCAGTGTAACATCTAATACAATTTGGATTCTCCTTTTGAATTTGGTTTTGAACAATCACATCCAGATGTTTGCATTATAGCTTGATTCCCATTCAATGCGGTGTGGGTGTTTCAGAATATTTTACTATCAAAGCTTCCTTCACATTCTTTCCAGTTCCCAGTGACTTAGATTTTCCCATGCTCTATTTGGTTCTTGCACAGGGTCATAGCACTGAAGGGGACTTGAGAGATCATCATTAGTCATCCCCTGTGTTAGAGCTGAGGAAACGGAACCCTTGAGAGACGTCATGGCCAATGCTAGTAATATAGCTAATATTTGGCAAATCTGGGGAGAAACCATGGGCCTCATTCCCCCAGACCACTCCAAGGTTGGATACTACATGGTTGACCACTAAAATATTTTTAAGCTTAAAAAAAATCATGTCTCTCATTTATCAATTATATCCTAAAAACAATCCAGAGAGATGTTTGGAAATCCCTAAGAATGACTGCAAATTAAGACGTTATATTGAATGAGAGGGTTGTGGGCTCAAGCCCTAGTGTGGGGCACCGATAGATGATTCTTTCTCATTATTGATGTTTCTATGTCTTCCTCCCTCTCCCTTCCTCTCTGAAATCAATAAAACTGTATTTAAAAAAAGATGTTACATTGTGACTTTTCTTGAAATATGTAACTTTTAAAGCAAATCATTACATTTGTACCTCTCAATAGGAAACAAACTGTATACCCTCAATTTCTATATTGTTTAAAACTTTTAAACAAGGAGGTCAATTTTGAAGCAATAAGTCTCCCCCATTTAAGTAGTTTCTGAATGTAATGTCTGAAAAAGAAGCAAAGTCATCACTAGATCATATGTCACTTAGGGGTGTATATAGAGCTTTAATGCTTTTCTCACTGAAAAAAAAAAAAAGGCTTAACATATAATTCAGGTGGAAAGGAATATCCAAGAAGAACTAAACCATTCGTTAAACAAGACCAACAAAATATAATTTAGAAAATGTATACTCTAAATGCTAGTGCATGAAAATGCCTCCAAGTAAATCACAATCCACTGGTATTGAAAAGAGGAATGCAAGGGCAAGTTTAACGTTTTCTCTTTTTTAAATGGGATATCTGCCAACTACTAGCAATTGAGTAATTATTTTCCCCACAGGATACTCTGGACTCATTGGAATGTGGCTTAAGATAATAATCAGATTCAATGGGTCCTGATACCAACGTAATATGGAATTCGGTCATACAAAGCTTTATTGAGAGAAACGTGTTCCAGTTCTGTTTAGCCAAATGCACGATAGCTACTCATTGAAAAGAGGAGAGGCCGCCTTTCTCCGACCAGTTCAAAAACTCCTATAAGACTTCCATCTATTGGCTTAGAAAACTCTGATGTAATCACTCATCGTGAACTTTTGATAGCCCACCATATAAGGGGCACTGTGCTCAACACCGAGGGGAGAAGTTGATTCTGTGTACATCAAGATTATCCCCAAGTGTGTTTAGTGAAATACTAATTTCTTGAGAAAAAATAAAACAAATGTAGAAACCTATAGAAAAACCAATAATGACAGCTAACATTTAGACATATCATGTGCAAACGCTGTTACATGTTATCTATTCCATATCCATTTTGTTTAGTCTTCATGAAAGCCCTAAAATTAGGTACTATCATATTCCCTGCAAGGGTCATTTAGGATTAGAAAGTTTAACGAAGGTGTTCTTGGCCCTGTAGCTAATATATGGGGACTCTGAACTTCAAACACGGTCTGATTTTAGAGCTGATATTTTCAACCCTGGAACACAACAGTCTGTCTAGAGGGCTTCAATAATTACTTCCCCATAATGGGCCAGTTTAGTTGATGCTTTTAGTGTGAAAGTTGAATTGTTTAAGCCCATTCTTGAAATCACCTTGAAGCGAATTTTACTGGGCCGAAGACGTAGTGTTTTTTAGGTGTATTTTATTACATCTGAGCTCGCTGTAGCAGCCAGAATTGTGACAACCAATTTGCAATTCAAGTTTTGTGATTCTTCTGTGAAAAGGTTTGAATTCTAAGGGATTCACCAAAAGATCCAGGAAACTGAAGGCACAAGTGTGGTTCACAGAATAGCACTTCAAGCTCCTCATCCCATGATTGACAGGATCATTTCTAACATAAGGTGATGATGAAATTTCTAGGGAGTTATGCACATCGAACCTGTTCCAAGTGTCTGTGCCATGAATATGCACCAGACTCTCGAATGACAGAGCACTGGAGCTGGGAAGTATGAATTTCTGACTTGGTCAACCGAAACTATGTACTTCTCCAACATCAAAAAATTTCAGCTTACTGAACACATGTAATGAGGCAAAACTTAAGGAATTTGGTAAGATTGAAGTTCTGCAGTATCAAGTATATAATTCAAACCTCATACCTTAGTCTGCAGTATGGTTTGTTCTGGGCCACGGACAGATTTTCAAACAAATGGAGGTTTGAGAAATTTGGAAAAAGAAATGTACTAGTCTATTGTCAGTCCCTTGCCTCTGCATTAAAGTATTGGTACGGGTATGAAATTGGGCTGCATACAGAAAGACAGGTCACAGTTATAAAAAAAAAATGATGGTTTGCATTTTATAGATGATCTTGCCTTAATATTTCTATTATCTAATAAATAGCATGAATATGGAAAGGAACTTTTGGGATAACATAGTATATCCTCAATCTTGGAGAGTCACTTTGTATCTTCACATAAAGATGCTGAAAAGTCTTACAAGCTTTTTAAATATAATGTTTCTCAAGCGTATTTGACCACATAATATTTTCAGTAATCATTATTAACATGAAACTAATAATCTTTTTTTTTTGAAAAAGGCAAGGTCCACACAGGAATGAATATTTTGGTACAAAATGTCTCCTTTCCCCATATTCCATTGATTTTGATTTTCTAATTTTTTGTTTTGCAAAATTTCAAACATACGTAGGAAGTAAAATATAATAAATCCCATACACCTATCACTTTGCTATAACAACTATTTCAACATACTGCCTCACATGTTTTTTTAGGTGATTTAAAGGAAATCCCAGACATCATAAACTTTCAAGTTTTATCCTTAAATACTTCAGTATGTTATTATAAAAAATAAGAATTCTCTTTACATGTCTACCATGCCATGATATCATCTAACAAAATTAATACCACCTCTTTAAAGGCGTCTAACACACAGTTGATATTCAAATTTCCTAAACTGTTCCCCATGTGTCTTCTTTTTTAAATGTACAATTCAACGCCTTCTAGTATATCCATAGAGTTGTGCATCCATCACCACAAACAATTTTAGAACATTTTCATTAGCCTCACAAGAGTTGCTATTTCTCTTACCCATCACTCCCAAATCCCCACATCTTCCCCTGCCTTAGGCAACTAATAACCTACTTTTTTCCCCTAAAGATTTGCCTATTCTGGACATGTTATACAAACAGAATCATGCAATATGTGGTCCTTTTTTGTCTGGTTCCTATCACTTAGCACAATGTGTTCAAGGTTCATTTATGCTGTAGCATTTATTGGCTCTTCATTCCTTTTTATGATTAAATAATATTCCATTGTATGGATGTACCACATATTATTCATCTATTTGCCAGTTGAGGGACATTTGGGTTATTTCTACATTTTTTGTGATTTCTTTTTTATAAAGAACATTTATTATGAAAATTTTCAAACTGGTGAAAAAAAGAGAAGAAGAGTAATTTAAAAACTCCAACCAGCATCTCATAGTTTCCACATTATTAACTTCTGACCCATCTGGTTTCATCTATACTTCAGCGCTCCCTTGCTCTCTAGGTTATTTGAAGCAAATCCCCAGTAGCTTATCATTTTATCCATAAATATTTCAATATGTGTTTGCAAATGGTGAGAACCCCTTTTTAAAAAAAGATCATTATTATCACACCTAAAAAAATAAACAATAATTCCTAACACCATTAGATATATGGTTCACTTATATCTAAATGCTTTCCAAGATGCTTGTCTTCATAGATTAGATTTGATTTACTTAATGGCTATGGAAATTGTCAAAGCCAATTGATTTATATGTAGGATCATTTAATGTGCTAAAGGAAAATGCCTCTTCTATCTCGGGAATTGCAAGATATGGAGACTTTCAGGGTAAGAACTGTCGCAAGCCTGCCACTCCTGGTTCCCTCAGATGGCCTTCCCCAGGCTTAGAGATAAGTCAGCCTAGAACTCGGAGAGTTAGTTGGATGCTGACATCTGTCAGACAAGGTGAGTCAAAATTTCATGAATTGGAGAGTTGAGATATTCATCTGTTACAGAAACAATGATCTGCCAGCCAGAAGTTCTTTCTATACATTCATAGAGTATGGTCTGGGCTGAGGCCACAGCCATGTCGGTGGAAGCTGTACCAATAGCGAAGATGGGAGAAATGAATGAAAACAACAGTTCCAGGTAGGATATAATATGCTCTTTCAGGCAGAATGTCAGGGACTAGTTGATTTTTTCAATGTATAATTATGTTGATGTCTTTTTGTTCTTCCTTTCATGGAGAAAAAAACTGTACTACTTGTCATTAAAATCATAATTTACTCTTTAAAATAATTTTTAGACTAAAATTTTTTTGACACATAAAAAATTGTGTTTATCTAACCTATACAAATAAAGGGACCATCTTCTCCTACTCTTTCTACTGAATGGTTTTAATTTTTGAAAATGTGTAATTTGTCTGGCAACAGAGTAATGAATTTAACCAGTGGCAAATTTAGCAAATGTTGTGTGTGTGTGTGTGTGTGTGTGTGTGTGTTACTCAAATTAGTGTTTTAACTTCTCAATTAAAAAAATATATGCTTTAATTTATGAGAGAGAGAGAGGGAGAAAGAGAGAGAGAGAGAGAGGGAGAGAGAGAGAGAGAGAGAGAGAGAGAGAGAGAGAGAGAGAGAGAGAACAATATCAATGTACACACTCTATGTTGGGGATTGAGCTTGCAACTCAGGCATGAGCCCTGACAAGGAATCAGTTGGGTGACCTTTTTGTGCACCAGACAACACTCAACCAACTGAGCCACACTAATCAGGGCCACTTCGTAATGTTGTAACACTAATGTGTACAGTGTTTAAGTGAATGCTGAGGGTGAGAAAAGTATGGCACTGACCAGGTATGGCCTATGAACAATTTCTCTAAGAAGTCCACTATGCTTCTCTTCCAAAATGTTACAAACCAGTGATGTGAGGGTTTGACAAGAGGAACCGGTAAAGTTCTTTGCAAATAATGTTATTTTTCCATATCTTCTTTTGTGACCATAACTTTTAAAAGGCTAGGAACAGATTAATATTTGTTGAATGAGTAAATAAATAAGTGAATAAATAGCTACTTTGCTTAATTTAATAAAGCTTTGAGATTTGGGGCAAATCAAAGTGATTATCTATTGATTGCTCCATTGAAGACCCCAGTAATACCCTAAGTGCTCAATAGGGAGAAGACTGTATATAATATATAGGACTCATTACTTTCAGAGGTTCCTTGTCCTAGTAGACCATTACTAATGTGGAAGTGCTTAAGTAGTAGATTTAAGTGATAGATTTTAGAGTAACTTTTAAGGATGCAATTTTGTGGCTCTGTATCTATATCTGAGGGAAAAGCTGGAGATAATTTTTTAAATTATTTTATTAAAAAGTTTTTTTTTGGAGAGAGAGAAAAAGAAACATCAATGTGAGAAAGAAATATTGATCAAACAGCAAACTGGGAATCAAACCCAAAACTGAGCCAATCGGCTAGGGTAAGATAATTTAAATTCACACAAAAAGAAGATGTGTTTGCTATGCTGGATACAGCCTGGACCCATTCATCCAGTTTCCGTAAACCTTCTCATGGAGATGAATCATTGCAAATGCTAAGTATTTTGTGATCTCATGAACTGTTATTTGGAGAAACTCAGAATACAGTCAAATTCTGGAGTTGGCGGTTCCTTTGAGATTGTTGTTATTTGTGCAATTCTGTGCTTTATTAATTCCAGTCTCTTAACTCATTAGAAAGAAAGGAATTCCTATACCTCCCCCAAAACAAAATGTGATGTCATTAAAGGCAGTAAAATATAGATATCAAGAGAGCAACACTGGCCATCTCAGGAGATTGACTAGACTTGTCACATTGACACTGAAAATGTATCTGAACCATAATCCTTTTCCTTCTCACCAGTAACAGTTGTGTCCAGGGTATCCAGCTTCTGGACAAAGCATAGCCCCAGAGGTCCCATGACACACAAAACTACCCTGAGAACATGTGACTGCTTTTTTAGGACAGGAAGTGAAGACTGTCCTGACTAATTCAAACCATAGGTAGTTTCCTTAACTAGAGTTCAGTGTTTAGTCAGCATATCTATAGGACAAGTGGCCTGAAGTTCTTAAAGGCACTTATGAGTAGCAAGATAGACCTACATCTTATTTGAAAAACGCAGTCTAAAATCAAGGGGATAATCTTTCCTGGGTGCTGCCTCAATTTGCATTTTGGAACCAAGGGAAAGAAAATTCATTTAAAATAGATTATCTGATGACAAGGAGTCAGACTTATGAAAAGAATATCTAAGCTTTATACCAGTAGAAGAAAGAATAAAATACATTTTTTAGTGAAGCATAATCTTTGTAAAATTAAACATGTATAATGATTATACTCTAAACATGTCAAGAAGCCCTATAACAACAATGAGGTCATATATGGAAAAGACAGGAAAAACATGATCGCATCAAGAGGATATAGGCATTCATGTGCTTTGGATATTTTTGCCCTACTAAATTAATGAATTTATTATATTATCAGGTACATAAGTAGGATTAATATTAAGGGAACATTAGTAACAAACTACTACTGCTGAATTTCAGATTTAGAATTCTCTTTTGCAAGTAAATTCAGCTCCCTAAAATTCTTTTTTCTGCTTATATTTAGATATATCTTCATAAACGTGACTGCCCAGAGAATGTATAATAGACACAGAAATTAAGTTAAGTATAGTATGTGGGGAAAAAACAGTTGAGTAGGAGTTAAATATCCTCTATATTTATTCTTCCTCTATAGCTAAACTTGTGTTGTGATATAAGGCAGGCAACTTAATCCCTTTGAACCTGGATTGTGTAAGCGATACAATAAATTGGTTGGAGTAGATGTTTAAAATGTTCTTTTGGTTCTCATAAAAATAAAATTCTAACTTGTTCTGTTAATTAAATCAACATTGCCAATCTGGTGAATTCTGAGCCTCCAGACTCTTTAAAATGGAGAACAGTTTATGTGAATTATACAAAAAATTGATTCATCTCTTCTCCTTTTCACTTTGCCTTTGAACATACGGTCTCTGATTTTTCAGCTGTATGGTAGCATTGTGGGCCTATTTATTTTTCCAAAGACCATTTACTCTGATTATTTGATAAGCAACAATATATTTTTTAAAGGTATTGAGTTATTCCCTTGGTTTATATTAGGTAGATAAGTCCTTTGAGTTTTTAAATGAGTTTACATTTTCATTCCATCTCTTTGATTCAAGTTTGAAGGGATTTTATTTTGGCTATTTTATCTCTCTGCTCCTAGTAAAGCCAGACTTTAAGTTATCCCCAAGGTATCACTGGCAGCATTCCACACCATCTGTAATGTATAAATATATTCAGTTATTCAGTATAGTCCAACTTAGCTAGCTCTAGTAATTTTATATTATTGGAGTCTTTGAGGAGAAAGGCATTCTGATTTATTTCTTACTGTTAGTCCTGAACTTTTGATTCAGCTGACAAGTAATCTAATACAGAAACAAAACCCTAAAAATTTTCACAATGAGTTAAGTAACAGAAAGTTCTGGAGCCCATTCATTGTCTTTATTGCAGTTGACTGGCTGAATACATTTGAGCACCCTTGGCAGATTCCAGATTTGAATTTAGGAGACTTAAGGCAGGTCAAATCATTCTCAGTAAAGGGTGCTTGTCTGGGATTGCCTCACTTGATAAAGCCTTTTGTTCACTTTCCTGATAAGGCATCACATTAGATTCTTTGACTACTTCTTCTCTATTTAAAAATTCCTCTTTTCTTTCCTTTTCCCATTACTGTAATGAAAGAAAACACGCCTTCCTCCCACCAGTATATGATTATAAAATTTCATTTTAAAAATTTAAATATTGAATATGATTTTTGGAATTTAATGTATGCACAGAACCATCAGCATAAGAAGTGTAAATACAAAAAAAAATGCTTGGTTAGAGTACATGACCTCCTGTAGTGTGAGATTTTAGTAAGGGACAAAGAGAAATGGAAAAGGTTATAAAAACATCAGTGATGGGAGAACAGGCAACAGTTTTAATACCGAATCTCCCATTACTAGTTATATGACCTTGAGAACATCTTGACATTTTTCAGCATCATTTTTGTCATCTGTTGTAAAGACTAAATTATGTTAATTGGTAAAATTTACTGTGCAAGGTAGATTTCCAATGGTTAGAAGTTATTATTTTTGAGAACATCTTGTGTGTTTCACACTGTGCTTGCTTTTGGATAGGATACAGAAAACTCATAAGATGTAACTGTCCTAGAAGTTTACATTTTAGTTGAAGTTTAAAGTTTGTTTAGGTATTTTCAGAAGGTTTCATATACCATTCATTCATTTTTTTTCACTCATTTATTAACTCATTCATTTAACATCCTTCTTATACACCAAATACTATCCTTAGAGTCTAGGGTAGATCAGTGAGCAGAAGTATATAGCGAAATCTATGAAAATTTACAATTGTAACTGACTTTTTTATTCTACCTAAGTGTGGCACAATTAGAATGACAATCCAGTTTTACTCTGCCTGCTCTCAAATCTCAGCTCTATCAGGAACTACCTGGGTAATACCTGGCAAGTTATTTTCAACTGTGTTGAGCCTCTACATCCTCATCTGTGAAATGAGATAATGATTACTTAAACTGTGGTGTGAAGGTTAAATGCATTAGTATACATAAAGTATATAGACTAATTCCTGGCATACAGTAAGACACAATAGACCAATAAAATATTAGGTTTATTACTGATGTTGTTGTTATTTACATTTTCCAGGTATCAGATTCTTAATTTTCCTTTAATGAACAATCTCCTCTCCATTCTTAGTCCATGTTTTGGCCTTCATGTGGACCTGTGGCTTATGCTTAAAATAAGTAGCATAGTTCTTTTTCCTCAGTCATGGTAATTGGTTGAATTACAGTGATGGCGAACCTTTTGAGCTTGGCGTGTCAGCATTTTGAAAAACCCTAACTTAACTCTGGTGCCGTGTCACATATAGAAATTTTTTGATATTTGCAACCGTAGTAAAACAAAGACTTATATTTTTGATATTTATTTTATATATTTAAATGCCATTTAACAAAGAAAAATCAACCAAAAAAATGAGTTCGCATGTCACCTCTGACACGCATGTCATAGGTTCGCCATCACTGAGTTAGGATAAGACAAGTCCATGAAGTTAGCATGTTTGAGGTGCACGCTCTCTTTGTTAGTTGAATTGAGCCTGGTTTGATACAATGCTAGAGTTCTTGTGAACTTTCTTGTCACTATTTTAACCCAGATAATAAAACCATCAAGGTAGAGGGCTGAACAAGAAGTTGAAGAGAAACCAGACACTCAGGACAGCATAGAAGCCTCTAGATTGAACGATTCCAAGGACATTACTCCTGAACTTTTTAGTTTTATGTGGCAACATATTATAGTTTACCTCTCTCTCTCATATATATATATATATATATATATATATATATATATATATATATATATATATGCCAGAATTGGCTTCTGTTGCTTGCAAGTAAAAAAAACTAAGTGATAAACAACTTGGTTACTTAGAGGATGATGCAGATTTCAGATTATGAAATATCTTTTCTTCCTTTCTTTCTCCCTCCATCTACTAGAGTATCCCATGCCATTTATCAGTGTGTGCAGTTTACATTTGGGGTGGAAGCCTGTGCCTGTGATTGTCTTTTCCAGAATTAGAGCATTGCCAGAATCTACTCGAGATAACCAGAGTATAGTCAGAAGAAATAACAAGATACAGAAAGCTGTAGATTGATTCGATTGTGAATAAAGAGTGTGTTTTTGTGCCTTGCAAAGAGGAGAATTGTAGTTCAAGTTTGTTACTGCATACTCAGCAATATAAGAGATCTAAATATTTATTCTAGAAAAAAACACAACCAGATTAAAGAAGGACAATCAATTTGGTTATAAAAATAAATATATGGTTACAAATTTGGTCAGTGCTCTCAGGGGGAAATATAAGTTGTAAATATTACAGCAAATAACCAAAAATTATCTCTTATTCTTTTGTGGTCAGGATGTAGAGACGTTTAGAAAATTTTAAAAAGTGTAATGTGATATGCCCAAGTCTATGATTCACTTCATCATTACTATCATTATTGCTACAACCACACAAAATCAAAACAAGAAAACCATGTATGACGAGTAAGTACTTGCCACACAAAATCCACCTGACATCTCATTCCGTATATGGGGGTGAAACTCAAGAATCCTTCTTAATCCCTCCAACTCTTGGGTTTCTCTGGCTCACATCATGTCATTCATTATGTTAGTTTTCTTTTTGGAAATATCTGTCTCTGAGCTTGTTATCAATGATTTGTCACCTCTACCCTAGAATCCACTTTAGTTTCATCCATCAAAGGAAACAATGACACAAAATGTAGTGTGTAAGAGATTTGTACAAAAGTTGGGTGTGAGTGAAGAATTGAGCCGGGTACATATAGCAGGGAGTGTTTTACATTTGCATTTTTTGCATGAGAAGTTTCTTTAAGATGAACATACAGCATCCATGGTCCTATGAAAGTCTCTCAGCCACTGTATTTGGGCACTGACCCTCCTGTTCCACGCCTTCTAAACCTCCATCTTGCTAGGCATCTTCTCTCCACTCCACCTGGGGCACCGTCCCCACCTGAGCGATCTGCTAAAACATTATTATTTTATTTAATACTTACAACAACCCATGATCTATCTCTATATTAATGCCAGGTAAATTAACTTGCCCCACTCAAATAATTCGAGTTTAAGAACAACCGGTTTAGGTTGAAGCTAGAGAAATTCCTTGGTATTCTGTCATGTGTTAACATGTGACAGAAGAAGCAAGAAAACATGTACAATCTGACTCCGAAGTAAGTTACTAGCAACCCAGGGTGTGTGTATGAAGAAGGGTGAGCAGGTAGGGAGAAGTGGAAATTCTCAAAAATATTAAAAAAATAAAATTAAAATAAAAAACCTTTGGAGTTTTTAATAAAGTCTGATTAGTGGGTTTATAAGTACAAAGAACTAATTAGCTAGGAAAATAATTCAAAACCTAGGGACAAATGCCAAGAGATGGAAAGAAAATTCTTCCTCCTTCACTTTCTTCATAGGAAAACCTAGCTTGCAAATTCCTTTTTTATGAGTATGAAATCAAGGTGCATCGCTTTCTTATAAGACAATTAGTTCTTATTTGTGTGACTGTTTTATTATTTATAAGGAAAGAGCCGAAGAGTTTCTCTTACCAAATCTCTCCTATCTAATGTTAAATTGTAATGTTCACATGAAGTGGAATATTCTGCTCATTCAAATTTATTCCTCAAATGGTGATCACAGCTGAAAGCTTATCTGTAATAATTATGATGATAATGTTAACAACGGGAATTATTTATTGAGCTTTTAGTGTATTGCAGGTATTGGGGTTGATGTATGCATTATCTCATTTAAATCTCTCAGCAATGCTGAGACAGATACTGTTATTATCTCCATTTTATATATGAAGGTAAGGAAACAGACACAGAACAGTTAAATGGCATGTCCAAGATTACATCAAGCAAATGTGTAGTTAAACCGTCATTGTGTAGTGAAAGGTAGCATCTTGATGATTTTTTTCTTTGGATGCTTTATGCTTGCTTAGAATTCTAGAAGCTCATTCTGGATGCTTCCATGGTTGATCTGTTAGAGTTGGCTATTTGTATCATCAGCTGGGAAGCTGAACATTACCAAACATTTCTTTTCAGTTTTATAATTAATGGTTCTATTTTGGAAAAATGAGGTGAATAAAGGACAAGGAAAAAAACACCTATCACCACAAAGATATAAACACAGAAATTTTAGAAAAAGTTTCCTTAAGGATGAATAATAAAACATGGAGAAATATGAGGCACAGACATGTCAACTGACTTATTCAAGGTCAAAGAAATAGTTACATAATCGAGTTTGACTTTGTCAAGGGAATTAAGTGTTCTAAGTAACTAATTTATTTTAATGTTGGAGGATCTCTATAAATCTTCCTGCATTACTTAGATAAATAATTTGCCGTGGAAATTGTTTTTCAGTAATGTTGTTTGGCTATTTTAGTGTGTGTTTTTCATAATCTCTAATGCTGAATTTCTCATCAATTCAGCCCTCCAGATTTTATTAGGTTTTGTGTGCTCGGGAAATAACACCATCAAAGCAGAGTTATCATCACATACGCAGGACAATTATATTGATATATCATGTGCTATATTTTAATTTCAAAATTATTGCCTCATTGTTTTCTCCCGGAGCCCAGTTTTATTTCTTTCTTCTTATCGTTAAAGGTACAGCGACAAGTAATTCATCCTTTAAAAAAAAGAGAGAAGAGAAAGGAAAGGTTTGCTTAAAAAAATGTAGCTAGAAAAATCTCCCACAGAGTGAATTCCCACAGTGTTATGGAGGATGTAAATTTAGCACAGTATGATTCAAACAATCAAGTTAGGAATTTTAATTTAATGGTTTGTTCCTTTGAATTGTTAGACGCTCACCTCATTGTGCAAGTTGTGTTTGAATTGAAGAAAATTAAACTAAAATGTGTTGAATTTGCCTCAATCAGGTTATTCTAAGAGGTCTGATTCACAGGCTGAGTGATGGACTAGAAAGAATGAATCAACAAAAGAAAGAAGAGGAAGCTTAAATTATTTCGCTTTAATAATAATTACTCTATTATCTCTCAGTATTTTTAGAATTTAAATGTTTGGTTTTTGTGATGACAATATCATTAGCTGTTTTAATAGACTTGGGGAATTCTCTTATTTTTATTTCAATATAACCCAGAATCCCACGTGTTTGGTATGTTGGTCAGAAACCTCAGTGCCTCACAGATTAGAGGGTTTGTGAATCAGTTCCTGCCCAACTGGCTTAGTTGTGGCAAATAAAATGTTGGAAAAGAAAAATAAATGTTGGATGAAACATCAGACGAGAATAAGAACCAAGTATTTTTTATGATATTGTAGGGAATAGTCCAATAAGCCAAGCCAAATGGGTCTAGACAATAATGGCTCATGTTTGGAATTACAATTGTAAGATTTGGTAAAATACAGCACTTTTCTTGGAAAGTAAGAAAACATATAAAAAAGGCCATGAAGTGGAAAGTGATTTGGTTATAAGCCTTTTTACATGTTTACCCATAAAGAAAGAAATGTTAATAAAGTGAGCCTTTGACAGTAAAATGGAGTTCTTACCACTTAGAGGCTTTAAAGTTAGACCTTGCAGGGAACTTAGAGACATATGTATCCTTCAACTTAATTTCAATGACTTTGAGACTAAAACTCAGAGATAGAGTGTTACCCCAAGGGTCACACTGGTATTGATTGGCTGGATTAGGAAAGGTTTTTCTTTTCTTTTCATTACATTGAGGGGAAGCTAAGTTTGTTATCCTAAAATATGACTTTGGGAATATTATTTAAGTTGCTTATTTAAACAAAAAAAGACTCAGGAAAAACCTTTGACCTTCCTTCTAGCAGGCTGCTTAAAAGAAGTTAGATAGCCCTAACTGGTTTGGCCCAGTGGATAGAGCATCAGCCTGCAGACTGAAGGGTCCCAGGATCGATTCCGATCAAGGGCATGTTACCTTGGTTGCAGGCACATCTCCAGTAGGGGGTGTGCAGGAGACAGCTGATCGATGTTTCTCTCTCATCAATGTTTCTAACTTTCTATCCCTCTCCCTTCCTGTCTGAAAAAAATCAATAAAATATATATTTTTTAAAAAAGAAGTTAGAGGACCTGCTCTGGAAAGGGAGGTATCACCACAGATATTTATGGTTTAATATGAACTAAGTATGACAGACAGGGAGGATCCAGGCAGAGCCCATTTGATCAAAGTCCTCTGTGTGCTCGGGGGTAAAGATGGCCTTATTTACCAAATACTTACATTTCTATCTTATGTGAACTGCCTCCATGCCCTTTGAAGCCCCAAATCACAACTTCCCCACCCCCTTCTCCTTAGTTCAAATTGGCACATAAACCTTAACTGCCAATCTGGTTTTATTGATTTCAGAGAGAGGAAGGGAGAGGGAGAAGAGACAGAAACATCAATAAGGGAGAATCATTGATCAGCTACCTCCTGAATGCCACCTACTGGGGATTGAGCTCTAAACCTGGGCATGGGCTCTGTCAGGGAATTGAACCATGTTCTCTTGATTCCAGGGTTGACGCTCAATGACTGAGCCATACTGGCTGGGCTCATTTCAGCTTTCATAAAAGGCATTTCTCGTACATTGATGAAACATGTTAACGTAAAACAATTAGGCCATGTGGAACAAAATGACACCATGAGAAAGCTAATGTTTAAATAGAGAAGGAATATTCAGTCTCCTGGACTGATTTTACCAAGAGTCCCATAAACCAGAAGCCTCTACTAAAGAGCTAAAACGGCTTCAAGTCCCTTGACTTCTCCAAGCCTGTTTTTTCATTTGTAAACAAAGGGTTTGATGAAACAAGTATACAAGACAAGTGTGGATGGGAGAGTTGGAAGGGGTCAACCTCAGCGAACATACCTCAATCAGACTGAGGACGTTTTTAGCAAAGGCCAGCTTAGGAGTACCCTAATTAAGTTAATAACAATGTACCTACCTATATAGTTTAAGTTTAAAAAATTTGGCTCTCAAAAGAAATTTCAATCATTGTACTGTTGATATTTGGCTCTGTTGACTAATGAGTTTGCCGACCACTGGGTTAGGTTATTGCTGAATTCCCTTTGTGTTGTAGCAAGGTCCTCTAAAACACATACATCTCTGTCATCATATTTGAGGTGTGGGAAGAATTAATAAAATAATATAGACTGATCATCTTTTTTGATCTTGATTGCAAAATTGCTCTCAGCTAGGATTAACCTCATTTATATGGTTTCCCATTGGGCCTTAATCACTTCAAAAAATCTGGATGCTTTTCAGTTTAATGTGTCAATAACATATTTGTTCAGTGCTTACAACAGTAATTTTAGAAATACTTTTCTCTCCAGAATCCTCAATAAGGAATTCTTAAGCACCAACTGCATTGCATGCAGGGCACTCTTGGCATTGAGAGTTCAATGAACCACAGATTTTTGTTGGGGTCCTCAGGAGGGCTTATAGTGCCATTTAAAAGAACAGAATTATGATTGAGGACACATTTAATTAAGTGACAAATGAATGAGCTAGATAATAATTATAGTTTGCAGCCTGTTTTTATTTAACCACCCAATTTTCTTATATTGAGGATTTCTGATCTTTAAATTCTCTTTATTATGTTTTAAATAACTCTATTAAGAGCTGACTCATCTAGCAGTGAATAACTCTCTTGTTTTCTTTGAGATAATTCTCAGATTTAAAAAAATTTTCTTGGCATTTGAGTCTAATGATGAAGGCTGTGGGAAAGAAATAATCCCAATGATTATGTCTAAAAATATGTGTTATATATAGATGCTTTTTTTTCTATGCTAACATTGTCCTCAAACCACATACTAAGAAAAATAGAGCATGTAGAAATTATTAGTCAAGTATGGGATGTAATGACTGGATAACATTCCAGACACTGCAACACTGCTAGTCATCTATGTCATCTATCTGTCCCCCATTTTTACTAACTAATGATCTCCAATTTCACTTCCAGTGGCAATGTACATGGCTTTAACAAATTATATTGCCAACTTCTTTTGTAGCAGGGGTAGCCACATGCCACAATCCTATCAATGAGATATCAAGATAAGTCACAGGATGGACTCCCATAAAGCTCATTAAGATGAAGGGAAAGGCTGGCCTTGCACTGAGGAGAAGGGGGTGGGGAAGTTGTAGTTTGGGACTTCAGAGTGCATGCTCTTTGTCTTCATTCTTCCTCTTCTCTGAGATGTGGGCACAATGCTGGATCTAGAACCACCATGTTGTGTCCACAAGGAAGTTCTGTCACTTATACATCCTAAGTATGGCAGTGCAGAGAGTTGGATAGAGCTTGGGATCCAAGAGACATTGTGAGATGTCATGCCATTTGTTTAAGCCATTTTGGGGGGATTGCTTCTATTATTTGTGACTGAACATGTCTTAATGGATATGAGTACATCTTCTGTGTTAAGTGCTAAATCTTGCTGGGTATATAGAAAGCTTTCTAGGAGTTTTTAAATATATACATATAATTTTAATACTAGTAATGGGTGTAGTCTAAAAAACTCCATGAATATTGAAGGAGAGACCAATCCACCTGGTGATATCTGAAAAGGCTTCTTGGGAGAGGTTTTGTTAGGCCTTTTGTTTTTCTTCATAAGGTTGGCTATGACATTGCAGGCAAATGGAGACCTGAAAGACACCTGGGCAGAGCAATAACTTGAGTGACAGTATAGAGATTCTCAGGTTTGGTCTCATCAGCTAATCAAAGATATATAATCAGTATAGAATGTTTCTCAACTGTCTTAGTTAGTTATAGTGCAGTTCACAAAGTTAGTTTGAACTGGAAGTTGCAATTAAAGTGGTAGTTTTCATGTGATTTCCAAATGGCTTGTTTCTTGATCTACCTCATAATTGAGTATAGGATCAAACTCACTTTGGTGTTGTTTTATTGTTGTTTAGCTCATATATTGCAGTCTGCAGGGTAAGCCCGGGTGGAGCAATATTGGGAGAAGAGAACCAAATACCCATTTCTGTTCTTGGCAATTTGGCTTGTACTACTCCCTTTTAATCCCATTGCAAGTCACCGTGAGCTTGATAGTTAAAATAAATGAAAAAAAAAGTTCTCATAAATTGTGTCCTGTTAGGGATTTCCCAGCCCTTCACCTCTTCTGTATCCAAACTGGTGATCATCAGGAATTTCTGAGATAAAAGAGGATGAAAGGTAATATTAATTAATTGACATGGTCTGTGGATTTGCATATTTATGCATGTTATTTACCTATGTATAGTCATTTAGATATAAACTATGTTCATTTGGATGTTATATAAACAAACATATGTTCAGATATTACCTTCTGGAATCTGTGTAAAATGAGTGGTTAAATTCCATATATGAGCTTTCTGTTGCCAAAGTTGCTCTTTTGACCTGAAATCCTTCTTTAGGAACTTCTGATTTTAATGGCCAATTTTCTGGTTTCTTTCTTACATTAATCTGACTTTACAAGATAGGTGCTTGTACATGCAAATTATCACATGAGCCTGGAACAAGAATGCTAAATACATGGCAGGTATGGGACCCCCTTACTCCCTTTCCATGCATCTATGCTCATGTTGTGCACCCCTGAGGACTCAGGGCACTTACCCACTGAAGTCAGGTTGCTTCAAGGTCTTCTTTAACATAGTGCTCCAAGTGGTGGCAACAAAAATTTTTGAACTGAGCTCAAGATGAAAGTCATTTTCCAACCACCAAGTAGGTGGGAAGTGTGTACACTATTCCTGGGATACAAGACTAGTCTAAAGTCTCAAGTATCCAAAGGGTCACACTTGTCTTCAGAAAGCCTGAGTTTTTCTTTTGAAGACATGAGAAATGTTCTTCCAGGTAAAGGATTCACAAAATAACTTGTATCTAGTTATCGTCTGAAACCGGCCTGCTCACTCACAACGCATGCAGTCTTCTCAGTACTGATATTGATCTAGTTATCTCATTTGACATTCTTGTCTCATAAACAGGAAGCTGTTTTCTTTAATGTTTTGAGGGAACTGCTGAAATTCTCCCAGAAAAATGCTACTTCGTATGTACCTACTGTATTAGTTTCCTATTCTTGCTGTAACAAATGATCACAAATACAGTGGGTTAAAGCAAAAAAATGTATTTTCTTACATTCCTGGAGATCAGAAGTCCTAAAATCAAAGTGTGGGCTGCATTCCTCCTAGAGGCTTCAGGAGAGAGTTCATTTCCTTGCCTTTTAGAGTTACCAGAAGTCACCTGTATTCCTTGGGACATCTTTGTGAATAGAACACCTCACAAGTTTGTGAGAACATCAACTTGTTCTCTGACTCTGACACTCCTGAACTTCCTCTTATAAGGATCCTTTTGATTAGATTGAGGCCCCCAAATAGTCCAAGATAATCTTTTTTCTCAAGGTTCTTAAATTCATCATACCTGTAACATCACTTTTTCCATGCCAGGTGACACATTCACAGGTTCTTGAAATTAGAATGTGGACATCTCTGAGAAGCCATTACTTTACTATCCATAGCCAATCCCTTTTGGCCATTTGATTGCTAACTCACCTTTACTCCTTCACACACACAATATTGTGCATAATATTATCCTGACACACCACTAGGAAAGGTAGATGCAGACATTTTGGAAGAGGAAATAAAGATTCAAAAAGGTTAAATTAGTTGTCCATGAACATAAAAAGGGGGAGTTGGGATTCAAATGCTGTGTCTTGATGTGAAGTCTAAGTTTCCCATGGTATACTGTAAAATCTTCAGCTTTCATTCACAATAAGTCAGTGATTTTTTAAACTTACTTTTAGCAGTAAAACCTTATGTTAAGTGAAACTGGACACATGTAACCAATATGCCCCACTTCACCATCTAAAGATTGAAAACAAGGTCAACTTTCTTTTAATATTCAACTTAAATGACTCCAAGTCCCATCATGCTGTCATAGGAATGTCTCTTTCTTTCTTGTACTCTCCTTCCCATAACAAGCCTAAGAACACTAGAAGTGTGTATTTAGTTGATGACATAACGTGGGGGGAAAAAAACCAAATAGTCTAATGCGTTTACCAGGGGCCAAGATCTTCACTGCTCTTATTGCTGTTGCTGTCCCATGGTGTCCCATGGTGTCCCTGCTGGAGAAAAGGAGAAGTGTGTGTCCATTGAAGAAGCGTGGCGCGCACACACACTGACATCTTTGGCTGGTGGTGGACCCTGGGAGGAAAAGGAAATCTCTCTTGCACTGTCAGACAGAGCTCTGCTCACCCATGCTCCTGCTCTCACAGCTCTACCATGAAGTTGCTCTTTCACAATATAATTTACAGCTGTTTTCCAAAGTCAGTCCCCGCCTCAGTGTCTGGGGAGCTGAACCATGAGGGTTTTCCTGCCTTAGAAACAGCTTACATTCAACCAGCTTCCTTTAGAGCATATGTATTCTAACTCATGACAATAGAGAAGGTCCTCTCTTGGTCCCAAGGTCTATCTCATTTGATGCAACCAAATGAGCAGTGTTTCTTTACGGTGTTAGAATTAAATTAGACCAAGAAAAAAAATTAAAAGCCAAATGGTAGTGGCATGAATGAGACACAAGTTTATTTCCTGCTCATGTTCTATCTTGTTGCTCTACCATGTATTCCTGACTTTCTCAAGGTCAACTCATAGACCAAGGTGTTCACTAAGTCTGGAAATAGGAGTCATTATATCCATATTCCAGGCAACAGGAATGGGGGCGGGGAGAAAGAAAGGGAATGGCCTTCTCTTTAAGGACACTTTCTTTACCTCGAACTGTCTAGAATTTCGGTGGCCACACCTCTATGCAAATGTGCGTGGGAAATGGGATATGTATTCCAGGTGCCCACATGTCCTGCTAAATCTGAAAGATGCTATTCCTACAAAAACAAACAAACAAAAAAACCCCCAAAAACATAACTAGCAGTCTCTCATCTAAGGGAAATGCCATAACTCATTAAACAGTCACCCCATTATATAAAATGGATCGAACAACTTGCTCTGTTTGAAGGTGAGGTGGTTTCCTACAGCCCCACACACTCAGTTCCTCACCTTTGCTATGGTTCTTGAGGCCATGCTAAAAACTACAGGCCTGCAGAGCTCCGTTTGAAAACCAGTGTTCAAAGATAACAACTTGCAACTCAACGGGTCAACGGTTCCCTGCTTTTGACAATTGCGTACTTATTTTTTCCTGATGAATTTAAAACATATAGGAAAATTAAAAGAATAATACAGCAATAATAATATAACTACCACCCAGATTTACCTCCATCACATAAGGCCTCAGTATTATTTAAAAGAAACAAAGCATGTTGGAGTCAGCTAGAATTCCTTTAAAACACCCCACAGCCTCATTCCCCTCTTTCTCCATTCCTATGTCCACCTCTGCCCACCCCAGCCTATATCTTCATAT
Organism: Myotis nattereri; assembly: GCF_964212035.1. NCBI lineage: Eukaryota > Metazoa > Chordata > Mammalia > Chiroptera > Vespertilionidae > Myotis > Myotis nattereri. Next base: position 26,246,010 of record NC_138088.1, read on the forward strand.
TGATGTGTATCCTTCCATACTTTATTTTGATTTGCTTTGTTTTTACCTAAAGTCCTTTTTTCCCTGTTCCAGGACTCCACCAGCATACCGCATTACACATAGTTGTCATAGCTCCTTAGAGTCCTCTTGGCTGTAACATTCTCATACCTTCCTTATCTTTAATTACCTTGACACATCTGAGGATTATTGGTCAGGATACTCTCCTATTAGAATTCACCTGCTATTTTCTCATAATTAGACTAGGGTTACATGTTTGGGGGAAGAAGACCATAGATGTAAAGTACCATTTTCATGATATCATATCAGGGTTACATATTATCCCATGGTTTATTACTATTGATATTGACCTTAGTCACCTGGCTGAGGTAATGCTTGTCAGGTTTCTGTCCTGGAAAGTTACTATGTTTCTCTTCTTTCCATATGGTACTCTTTAGAACAGTGGTTCTCAACCTTGGCTGAACATTAGAATCACCTGAGAATCTTTTTAAAAACCTGATTTCTGGGCCTCATCCTCCAGAAATTCTGTTTCTTTGTTATGGGGTGGGGCCACAACATTAGTAACAAAGAAACAGAATTTCCAGAGGATGAGGCCCAGAAATCAGGATTTTAAAAGATTCCCAGGTGATTCCAATGTGCAGCCAAGGTTGAGAACCATTGCTTTAGAAGAATATCACTAACGCACCACTGACACTTATGGAATAGGGAATTATGTTGCCCCTTTTGAGGGTGTAGTAGCTACCGCAATTATTTGGAATGCTTCTGTATGGGAGATGTGTTTCTTCTCCCCCATTTATTTATTTATTCAATGATTTATTTATATCAGTATGGACTCATGGATATTTATTTTATAGGTTGGGTTATAGTCCAATACTATTTAATTTTCTGCAAAAACTGTTTCAACTTTGGTAATTGGTAGCTCTTGCAATTGACTTTATGTCTCTTTGACATCTTGTTTGTTTGTTTGAGCATGTCCTTGTTTTCTGGTACTATAAGAGCCCCACACTCATCATGCCCTAGTCCTAGAATCACCTATTTCTTGAAAGAGTCCTGGTTCCTTTTATTGGAAAATTGTATCAAGAAACAAAATCAGGGCTCTAAACATTTTTGCAACCTAATGTACATATTATACACACACATATATACACATATCTACATATGACTTTTATTTTAATGGAATTTAGTAGTAAGCAAACAGAACAAAGTTCTCACTGTGGGATTTTCAGCATTAAGGGAACAGGTGTCAGAATTTTTAGGGTGTGGTCCTAGGGGCTACCTGCCCTCTGCCGGAATTCCTGATGTTCATGGGCTCCCTGAAGTTCAGTGCATCAGCGACCCCTGGTCAGGGACCATGATGCCAGGGGAAAGGCCAGGAAGTCTGCACCCCGTTATTGGTTTACTCAAGCCCCATTTTCATGGCAACCTCTTTGCTGGCCAAGAAAATGGTGTCATTTAACAAATAAATCAGAAAAGTCTGATCTAATAATATCATTTATTCATTGGTTAATTACAAGCATTTTATTTTTAAACTGTTCCCTTTTATATAAAATCGTGATTGACTTGTTTGGGGTTGTTTTTGGTTCATACGATTTAAATAAAAAAGCCAGAGTTAATTTGCATGGGTTCTTTAATTCATATCTCTGACAATTTTGAGTCACTTCCCCTTTGCATTAATGGTTCCTATTTAAAACCAGTACAGAGGGAAGAAGGGTATATTTAGCATAATGTTGTGTCTATGAAAACTGTCATAGGTGTAGGACTGAAGGAGTTAATTGAGTTAAATCTCAGTACATTTTTCTGAAGCTGTGTTTAACACTGATTATTTCAAGGTGGTTTTTATAATCACTTCCAAATGTTTTAATGAGGCTGTTTTCCATTTTTCTCAAGACTTCTTTAAAAAATCTTTTCCTTTCCCTATTGATTTTCCAGCCACTTTCCTTAATGCCGCCGTTGGCAGGCCCAGCTCTGCACTTTTACGGTTTGTTCCGGAAGCTTCCCTCCACCTCCCAACCCTGTTTCTCTTCCTGTCTCCTGGGTGCTCTTTATCTGAGGAGAAGGCTCTTCGGGTCTGATCCCTGCAGTTTCTCTCCCAGCCTCTGTCCTCGGAAGTTGGGGATTTTAATTTCAATCTGTCATGTTAGTTGTAGCCACTTCTTGTTGTCATCTTATTTTTTGAAAATCCTTCTGAAATAGCATCTACAAGACTTTCTATTTTATTGAATGGGTTGATGATACTTGTGGGAAACCTGTTTAGTTGGCGTTTGTTTGCATGCCTTGGGTTTCAGACAGGGTCTTAGGAGCCCTTCCCTCTCCCCTCCGGCCTTCTCCAGCTTGGCAAGGTAGCGGTAGGCAATTAGGCTGCCCGGGGAAGGCGGGCCGTGACACTCGTCACACGCCACAGCTCTCGGACAGCTCTGTGTACCGCACGTTGCCAGCCAGCCCACACTGATGTCAGAGATTAGAGTCAGAACGCGCCTGCCATGCCTTCAGACAGGGGTCCTGTTAGGTTCACGGTAAACAGCTGCAAGATTTATGGCTTCCCCAGAGGAAAACCTGTTCCCTAGGCTATTATTGGGAGCGCTGCGGTGTGCCTGACTTCTCCGTGCAAACATCATGACACAGGAACACGATCCCTCACCAGGATGTTCTGTTATCTTGGTGTACAAGGGGTTGGGATTTTCTAAAAGGTAATGATAACCAATGGGTTTGTGTCCCCTCTTTTCTTTGCTTTATTTGTCGATTTGAGTCCCAGAAGCCTATTCTCAGTTTAGTCCAGTCTTTAGAAATTTAGCACCTCCCCTCCCCTCCCCCCCAACTGTATTACTCACACAAGCTTATTGAGTGATTCTGCATGTTTATTTTGAAGTTAAAGTGGTCAGGGTCCATCTGTTTTTAATGGAGAGAGAGGGTGTGTCTCAGGTTGATGTCAAGATCTCTGCCAAGGTTAGCAGAATTGAAAGCATTAATGTAGGGTCCCCGATGTATATGCTTGGATATTGAAGCTTGCTCATTGGTTATTCCACCAGGATGAGAAACCATTGCTGTATGAATGATACTGAAATAGCCCTGTTCTCAGTGGGGAGATGGCAAATTAGGTAACCGGTCTGAGCAAAGTGATTTAAAATTTGGATTGTGGTACAGTGTTAACATTAATTTTCAAGACTGAGCTACTATTTTTCAAAGTAGTAATACTAAAATAATAATAAATTAGAGACAAATAATAAGAATCCATATTTACCTCAGATCGTTCAAATGGAACATAAAGATCCTCAAGTCATTTGGGTAAACACTATCCCAAAAACCCAGATTTCTTCCCACATATTGAAACACCCGAGTATTTGGAAATGTCAATTTGGGGCTGGTATTTTCTCTTCTCAACCAGATGTTTGGCACCCTGTGAACAGAGCAGTGTATCTGGCTGTGAGGTTAAAAATTCTGTTCTAAGCAAATTTATCATCAGCGGACACTGAAGGGCAGAGGCCTATGTGAAAGAAATCTTTAGAAAATCCCGGTATCAGGTTCTCGTTAACATGAGCTGAGCTCAGAGGCAACACCCTTTCATGATTTCTTCTTTAGTGCTCAGGGAAGTAATTGATTCGACTCTACTCTTAACCTGTGCAAGCTATTCCAAACCCAAGGAAAAGAAAATATTACTTGAATCTGGGGTCTTTTATTAACAAGATTAATTGGCATAACATTTAATAATTGAGAAAGGATACCACAAAGGAAGATAAAGTAAGGGTTCTAATGAGAAACAGATACCCATCCCCAAGGAAATAAATGTGAGTGTGGATATAATGTTAATATAAGAAAAGGAAAAAATGTGTAGCTGCCGCACCCTCCTAGGGCTACGTACTGACTTCCAATTCTGTTCCCCTATTATCTCCAACTCGGAAAAAATCTGCTTTTGGAGCAGAAATTCTCCATGCTTTGTTTTACCTTAAGGGGATGCAGTTATCCTGGAAGTTTTTATTTTGCGAAAGCTAAATCCCTTTTGCTTTTATCTAGGCAATTATGTATTTTAACAAACACAGGGCTGGCAGTCCCAGCAACAATCAGTCCATGCATTGCCCCATGAGGGGATGGGAAAGACCAGCTCACTCCCACTGGCCTCTGTATCCTCGTTCATGTTTTATCTTTCCTGGCATGCCTTTCCTTCCTTTTGTTGCTCTGACTGTGACCAATCGCAGGGTCAGCCCGAGTTCCATTTGTTCCATGAAATCTTTCTGAAGGGTTCTGGTCCCCTTGATCTCCCTTGCCTTCGGTGCTGATTGATGCTGCCTCATGATTTAGCCCTTGGTTAGAGACTGTATTTTGTTTCTGTCTCTCACCTGACATATGTTAGCCTTAGTCTCACCAGTTAGCTAGAGAGATAGCTGCTTGAGACCAGATACCTTATCTCCCATGAGGGTCTCTTCATAGAAGCAAGCATGATGCTGGCCATGTGATATTGTAATGTGCTGCATCTCCAAGGGTGGGTTTGATCAGCTCGAGTAACCAAGGGAGTGCCTCCCTCTTGAGAGAAAGGAGGCCTCTGAAGAAATATTTGAAAATATTTTATAATTATGACATTATAAGAAATATATTATAAGAGATGACTGGGGTTTCTCTTATAATAAGCTTATAAGAAAGTTGTCACAACTTAATGACTGTCCACTTATTGTGAATACATTTAAAAGATTCTTAAGGCCAATTATTTCTGACAAAATATTCCTAACATCGTTTCAGCAAAGTATCTGACAAATGCTATTTTTTTCCTAAGCTCTTGGGACATCCAAACGAACTCAAATTAGCATTTTGAGAATTGTTTTCCCATGTGTTAAAGACCATTAAACATGCATTTAAAAAATATGACTTAAAATAATTCACAATGCCATTTTAAAAATTGGGACAGATCCCATATTGCACTAAACCAGTGTTTTTCTAGGACTGATTCCACATTTCTAGAGTAAAGTGGATGAAATGTTTCAGGGAGGTACACCAATGGACATTACAGATTTTAATAACAATACACTGTAGTATGTAGTAGAAAATACATAGCAGGTATTTCAAACCTTGATTCATTGGGGTTGTTGCTTAGGATAAAGTACGTAAACATTGTGAGCCAGGGTAAAGAAAACTATCAAGTATTTAGGTATTTACTTACACTTTGTATGTTGATGCATAGATATAGCAAAAAGAACTGTGAATTTAGTAGAAGAGACAGACTTAAAGGAAACACAGCTTCAAATTAAGACTTTCATTAACAGTGAAGTGAAGAGGAGAGGTTTTAGCACTCATCCAACAAGAGAGACACACTCCTAACACAAATGGGCCGCATTGCTCTCCATGCGTCTCTAATGCCAGCGCTCTTCGTGAATGCACCCACAGCACTTACTACAAGTTGGTGGCAGCCTGAACTTGCTGAGGACCCAGTCATCCACTTGGCAGTATGACTTGAAGAGAGAGTGATTACATTTCCAAGTTCTAACCCTTGGTGTCACCACGCTCTGATGTGTCCTCTGAAGGGTATCTCAAACAATCTGCTAATGAGAAGCATTTACTAGTATTGTGCCAAAGTGGACAAGATTTTCTTCTAATTATGAAAGAAAGCAAATTTTATAGCATCTCTATCAGTGTTTTCACTTTCACTTGCATCCAATACATTTTCTAGACTGAGAGGAAAAAGTTAGGGAGATAGCCAAAATGGCCTTTATCTTGAGTTTGTGCCATTCTTGGGGCCACTGTCCATCCTGTGTCCATCATGCTAAAGTATCTTATCATGAACTTTAGCTCTTCTTCAGCTATGTCTGGAAATATGACATATTTCTATATTTCAAACCCAAATGTCTTTAAAAAAGAAGACTGGAGTTAAACCCCATCTTTACCTTTTTAATAATGGTCATACAATTTTGGACATTAAATAAACATCCCTTGCTCTTTCTTTTTTTTTTTTTTATATATATATTTTATTGATTTTTTACAGAGAGTAAGGGAGAGAGATAGAGAGCTAGAAACATCGATGAGAGAGAAACATCGATCAGCTGCCTCCTGCACATCTCCCACTGAAGATGTGCCCGCAACCCAGGTACATGCCCTTGACCGGAATCGAACCTGGGACCTTTCAGTCCGCAAGCCGACGCTCTATCCACTGAGCCAAACCGGTTTTGGCCCCTTGCTCTTTCTAAGTTTCACTTCTAATGGCTAAGAATGCAGGATGTCGGTAAAGAGGAAGTCACACCTGGCACATGACTTGGCCAGCATTGCACAAGGTAGCCACCCTTCCTAAGCTACAGAATTCAGTGGCCATTTTGCTGGAGGCTAGAGACTCGTTATAGATTTAGTTTTCGCTGGACATGGGAAATATCCTTTCAGAATAGCTGTGTTGGGAATTAAGAGCTGCTGTTCTTTTGTTCTAATGAGACCACTGGAAGACATGAGAATCTGTCCTTAGTGGGGATTCTAAATTCTCCATTTCTCCATCGAGGTACTGTATCCATATTTCATTCATGGAAGAATCCTTGGTACTTTACACTGAGCCTGGCCTATAAAAGTATATTGCATTGTTACTCATAATGTTTATATTTTTTCATTCATATATTTATGAACTTATTACAGTCAATGTTATCAGAGACTAATTATGTATGATTGATGGGTGTTCATGCCACTAACTGAAAGAAGGGGGGGAGGAGGAAGAAGAATTTGAAGGGCAGAGAAAATAAAATCTAATCTATTAATTATTTATTAATTAGATTCAAATGTTTTATTACTAAAAAATAAAGAAAAACTAATGTTAAAATCATTGTTATATAATTGTTTAAAATTGGTTTTTCACTAACTTTAGTAAATCATAATTATATTCCATAATTCTGATATTAAAGGGAAACATTTATTCAATATTTTAGTAACTTTTTAAGCAAAGAAAAACATGGATTTAGGCTGACACAAGAATTCTTATCATGCCCATTCACTATGAGCTCTCCATTAAGCACAATTGGATAATAATGTAGTGTGACACTGCTGATCCCTATCTCCCTTTGCTTCCACACCAAGACAGCAGCTCTCATGATTACATTTGTGCTCATTTGAAACCAGGAATGCTACAGAATCGCTAAAACTAACAGTTTTGAAATTTACAGATCATTAATGGGATTTAAATTGATTTAGTGACTCAACTATTGTAATTATCCTCTATTAAACCCCTCAGTGGCATGTTTAAAAATATTATAAAACTAAACTGCTGATTTAGAACTGGAATCCAATATACGTAATCTTTTTCCTCCATACCTCCCTTCTTCCTTCCTTCCTTTTTAAAAATTCACTTTTTTCTTTCTATCTTGCAGCTGAAGTAGATTCAGCATTACTTTCACCCACTGACTGCTCTAGCTTCAACATTTGAGGAAATGAAAACAATATTTCTGGCTTCTTAATACAGGGGCTGGGTATGTAATGACAAACATTTCTTCTAATGATAAATATTCTACATTAAATGTTTATTAAATTACCTCTATGCTTTAGATCTTAATTTAAACAAAGTTGAAACAATACAAAGGAAAACTAAAGGAACTTAATTCTGAAAATACCTTTTAATTTATGAAGATGCCTAGAAACTGGCCAAGGCTGTCTGTGTTAAAGGTTATTTTATTTACTACTGTATTACCTGAGTGCATTTAATGCATCAGTAAGTTAGATACCTGGATGGCGTTAAGACTGTTGTTTTGGGGAGTTCTCATTACATATAAAGGCATCCTGCAGTGCTCTTTGCTTAGGAAGTCCAACCTGTGTCTATAAACCTTTGCAAGGTTTTCTTAGTTCACTGCAGGGGGCTGCAACAAGTAAGCCGACAGAGATGTTTTCAAATGAGAGAGAGAAAAGTACATTCTATTATAATGACAAATCTATAATACTTCTAAGGAACATTGTTAACGATCAACGATGGCTGTAGAGATGACGGTGTGTGTGTGTGTGTGTGTGTGTGTGTGTGTGTGTGTGTGTGTGTGTGTGTGTTTTCTGTTTGCAAGGGCATTTAATAATTGTGCAGTACTAATGTGCAAAACTAGAAACATTGAGGCCAGAATGTAAAGTAATGCTTTGCTTCCACTCATGGGTTCTGGGACAGTCTGGGAATAAAGACCTTCTAACATCAAATCAGGCACTGGCAGGGCTCACAGCTACAGAGATGCTCTAGGGATGGTCAGGAAGTTCCTGCCTACAGCCCTCTATCTCACTGGTTTTTCTTTGTGTTTGTTCTTTTTAAAATTTGAAATAGTAGAATGCTCTTTCCCTTCTTGAATCTTATTCAGAACCCCAACATGAAAGTAGGAAAAAGCCCATCAGCTGCTTCTGAAATGATAGTAAGAGCCTTGGAGCTCCGGCCACTGAGGTTCTCTCCTGTCCCAGGCTCCCCCTATAATCAGTTCCTCTGTGGACTCTTCCAGAGTATGGGGAATATTCCAGTCATCCATCCATTTGGGTTAAGACTCTGAAAGCCTGGCTACAATGTAAATACCTGGGAAAGCTTTCAAGTTCTGCCATTACTAATCAACCATTCCTACTTTTATTCTCTTTTGATAGATAGTAACCAGCAAAGCCCAGTGTGACTGGGATAGAGAAATAATGAGCTCTAATTTGGGAGAGATTGAGGAGAAAAGTAAAACATACTGGGCTGTGTCAGAGAGAACAGGAAAAGGCTAACGCAGTAAGAGAAATTGAGCAGACAGGAAGTAGTTGCAGTTCACTGATTGATTGTCTGGTAGAAGGAAATACATGGGCCCAAGGGAGGGAATATTATGGAAAGAGAGAAAGTTGGTTATGAAATTAGACTGGTATTTGCCTTTACTAGTAGGCATCACAGAGTTTGCCAATATGGTACAGTATTTGCTTCACTTGGTGAGAGGCCTCATTAACACTGAAAACCATCTAAAAGCTCATTTTGTCTGGGCAATGACCTAGGGTTTAGTTTAAGACACAAAGTTGTTTTCCAACCTTATGTATCAACTTTTACTTTACATATTTTTTTTATGTCCTACTCTCTTTCCCCTCTCCTTTTGGAACTCCAGATACACATCTATTAGACAATTTGATATTGTCCTTCGGGTCCTTAAAGTTCTGTTCCTTTCTTTCCCCCAATTTTTCCCTCTCACCTTTAGATTGAATAATTTCTATTTGCTAATCTTCTCTTTCTCTGTCATTTCCATTCTGATGTTAAGCCAGCCAGTGCAATTTTTATTTTCTGTTATATTTTTCAATTCTAGAATTTCTATTAATTTATTTCTAGAGTTTCTATTTCTGTGCTGAGAATTTTTATCTTTTTATTCATTGTAAGCATTTTCACATCATTGAACATAGATATAATATATATTTTAAAATCCTTCCTTGACCATTCCAATATCTGACTAATTTCAGGTTTGATCTCCATTGAATATCTTTTCTATTGAGAATAGGTAGCATTCTGTTTCTTTTTATAGGAATTTTTTTTTACTGTATCCTGGACACTGGGAATGATATACTGTAGAGAATCTAGGTTCTGTTACATTTCTCTAAAGAATCTGATTCATGATTCTTTTTCCTTTGGTAGGCAACGAAATGAGCTGAACTCAGACTTCAAAGTATGCTTCTTCTCTAGGGGAATAGCAGCCAAAAATTCAGTTCAGTTATTTTATCATTAGGCTACTAAACTACTCCATGTGAAAAGGTTGTAACTAATCTAGTTATTAATAACAGGAAAGGAGAAAGGGAAGGCAAAATATTGTAGGCATGTCATTTGGGCATCTTTTCCAGGAAGCTATGACTTCATACTCCTCAGGGATTCAGCAAAGGAAAGATAGAAGCATGCCCAGTAAAGTTGGGGTGACATTGGGAAGGTATTTATCAGTCACATCTGGGAACAGGTCATTGACCACAATGGGCATGGCCACAGCAAGGGTGGGAAATTTGGGATATTTAATCCCCTAAACAAAGAAACTCACTTTCTTGTGCTTTATTGATTCTCTTATGCTCTTGGGACTCTTATTGCTCCAGGCATGCTCTCCTGCATTCGCCCACATGGACCTCAGCCATGTGGACCCCACACACAGTGGACTAAATGGGCTGCAAATAGCCTGAAGCTGAACTGGACCCAGTTACAACATGAAACAGAAACTCTAGACACTGGCTTTGCTTCTGGTACTGCTGAGGCCCCAGCTGTACTTCTTCAGTGATCGGCAAACTCATTAGTCAACAGAGCCAAATATTAACAGTACAACGATCGAAATTTCTTATGAGGGCCAAGTTTTTTAAACTTAAACTATATAGGTAGGTACATTGTTATTAACTTAATAAGGCTTAGGAAGAGCCGCACTCAAGGGGCCAAAGAGCCGCATGTGGCTCGCGAGCCGCAGTTTGCCGACCACTGGAGGGGAAATGGGATTTTGGAAACCCAGGGATGTAATTCCATGCAAATAAAAATCACCCATCCTCCCGTGAAAGTCTCAGAAAATTATTTTTCTCAAGATATCATAAGGACTTCACCCCTAGCACTCAGTGGGGAAAGGGATAGTCAATTTCTAGGATAACATATGCATGTGTTCAGTTATCTGCCAGAGGTCTGAACAAAGTTTATACAAATAATTTCTCTCTCTCCCTCTCTCTCTCTCTCTCTCTCTCTCTCTCTCTCTCTCTCTCTCTCTCTCTCTCTCTCTCTACTTCCTGAAATGTCCCCTTCACTTTCCTATTATGATCACTGCTCTGAACTCTGTCCTCTGGTTCTTGAAGTCAGCCAACCTGCATGTTTTACATTATAGTTTTAGCCAGCTCATACAATCCTGACTGTGGTTTGACCTCAAGCTAAAACAACTGTAAAAAGGGGGAAACTCACTTCATGCTATTTCCTTCTACTCAGTGTTAGCTTCCTCTGGTATTTTCCTGCTTATTCACTCTCTAGTTAGTGCCTTTAGCAGTTTTCTTCACTAAAGTTTATTTATCCATTAATCTACTGAAAGACAGCCTGGTTGTTTCCAAGTTTTGGTAATATGAACATAGCTGTTACAAATACCAGTGTGCAGGTTTTTGTGTGGACATTAAGCTTTCATTACTTTGAGTAAAATACAAGGCAAGTGATTGCTGGATCATATTGTCAGAGTATGTTTGGTTTTGTTAACTGCCAAACTGTCTTCCAAAGTGACTGTGCCATTTTGGATTCCCACCAACAATGAATGAGAGTTTCTGTTACTCCACATACTTGTCAGCATTTGGTAATTTCAATATTCTGAATTTTGGCAATTTTAATAGGTGTGTAGTATCTCCTATCTTATGTAAATTGATAGATATCTGGAGTTTGAATTACATTCAACTACACATTTTAAAAAAAGAATTTCATTAATGATAGTATATACTTCCAGGAGATACTCAATGTCTGTTTCTCTTTTTATGACATTTACCTTAAGATACAGATCACATTGGAAAAATAGAATAAATTCTTGACTCTTTCACTTTATATACCAGTTTTCAAATAATAAAATTGGTCAACAGGGTCCAAAGAAACTTTGGTTTTGTATTGTTTGTTTGCTTTTATTCCTTTCATTCATTAACTTATTCATTCATCTTGGCATCATTACTCATGGATTTAAACATATTTATTTTATCTATTTCAATCCATTTCTGTTAACAGCTATATTTATTGATACTCAAAATTTCCATCCTAGACCAGGTTGGCTTTTGGTTTAAATTCAGTAGGCTTTTGTAACTTTCCTACTTTTTGGTATGATAATCTTTCTAGTATGTTAATCTTGTATCTATTTTATACAAAATAACTAGCCATTTCTATAATGAATCTAGTTCCTTTTGGTGTAACATGGTATTCAGACCACTATCTGAGTATTAGAGAGGCTCATTGATACAATCATTGTAATGTAGTGAATCCTGTGAAATACAAGAAAGACCCACAGGTTTTTTGAGAATGTTATACTTACAGAGATATTGCAAACATGGACTGAAAGTAGGATAGAGGAAAAAATAAGATAGCTTTTGGACTCTCAGGATTCTACTGGCAGGAAATAGGCTGATAAAATTACCCAGCTGCTAACATATCCTACCCTTCCTGAGTAGAAAAGAATGATTATTAGGGCAGAGCTGTGAGTTTGGAGGGTGGAGCTGTCAACCACAAAGGATTATTCCCAGGACTTGAAAATTAAAGGAGTTTGCCCAATTAGATTAAAATAAAAATTGGACCCAATGACTCCCTTTTGCCTTTAATATTTTTCACTTTTTAAATGGGAATATCTGTAACTGTGGTCTAATGCCTGTATCACTATTGTATTTGGGGGGAAGACAAGTTGTTCCTTGAGTTTCACAGGTTCACATGGCAAGAAGAATTTTGCTACAAAATGACTCATACCCAGAGCCTTATCCATGCCTAGTTTAGATGAGGAGATATTTAGTTTTTGAACTGATGATACTTAGATGAGATTTTGGATTTGAGTTGATACTGTAGGTTGAGATTTTTGGTGATCTTGGGATGGGATGCATATGTTTTGATGTGGGAGAAATGTAAATCTTTGGGGGCTGGAAGACAGACTATATTAGGCTGAATAATGGCCCCTCAAATATAGTCACATCCTAATACAATGAACCTGCAAATATATAATCTTATATAGTAAAAGAAACTTTGCAGATATGATTAACACATTGTATGCGGGAAACGTATTTATATGTTTTATGTTGACTGGTAGTAGAACGCGGGACACGTATTAATACATTTTTTATAGACTAGCGGTAGAATGCGGGTAACATATAAATACGTTTATTTTTATACTTTTTTATTGCTCTAAAGGGATGCTAACATGCAGATATACGAATTCCAAAGGACAAAATTTGGGTCTCTAACACATACAATGGTGAATTATGTATGTACTTCCAGGTATAATGGTAATCAATCTATTCAACTGCAAAAATGGCCCGTGCCACCTGTTAGCGCGCGATAAAAACTACCCGCAAACAATGTGTTAAGTTAGAATCTTGAGATGAAATTGTCCTGAATTATGCAGCTGGGTCCACTGTAATTGTAATCCTATCTAATAAAGAAAGAATATGCTAATTGACCCTCACACTGTTGCAAAGATGGCAGTGCCCACAGCCAATAAAGAGGGAATATGCTAATTGAGTGTCACACCCTCAAAGATGGCAGCGCCTGCAGCCACAAGATGGCCGGCAGGGGAGGGCAGTTAGGGGCAACGGGGCCAGCAGGGGAGGGCAGTTAGGGGTGACTGGGCTGGCAGGGGAGGGCAGTTGGGAGCGACCAGGCCGGCAGGGGAGTAGTGAGGTGGCGATCACGCTGGAAGGGGAGTGGATAGGGGGTGATCAGGCTGGTAGGCAGAAGCAGTTAGGGGCAATCAGGCAGGTAGGCAGGCTAGTGGTTGGGAGCCAGCAGTCCCAGATTGTGAGAGGGATGTCCCAGATTGGAGAGGGTGCAGGCTGGGTTGAGGAACACCCCCCCTCCCCAGAGCACAAATTTTGTTCACTGGGCCTCTAGTGGTCTTTATAAGAGGGAGGCAAGATAATAAGAATTAGTAGTGGATGTGATCACAAAAGAGAGAGGTTAGATCAATGCAAAAAAAGGAGCCAAAATCTAATTATGCAGGCAGCCTTTAAATGTAGGGAAAGCAAGGAAATAGTTCTTCTCCTAGATCCTCTGGAAGGAACCAGCCCTTGCTGACAGCAGCAATAGAAATTTAATACATTGTTGATACTGGTTATTGTTTCTTGGACTTTTCATGGCTAGAGCAGGAAAAGATATCTATTTTTAGAAGATAAAATACAAGGTGCACCCCAAAAATGTATACACACTGTAACAGGTGATGGCTTAATTTTGAAAATGAAATGTATTTTAATAAATACTGAACTTATAATTATTCAAAGAGTCTGTATACATTTTTTGGAACACCCTTTACATTGTGTTTTTACTACTACTTCCAAATCAAATTCAGAACTACTGAGAATTTTTTTAATATGTTTTTTTTTATTGACTTTAAAGAGATAGGAAGGGAGAGGGAGACAGAGAGATAGAAACATTGATGAGAGAGAAACATCTATTGGCTGCCTCCCACACACCCCCTACTGGGGATCAAGCCCACAACCATGTGCCCAAACCAGGAATTGAACTGGTAACCTCCTGGTGCGTGGGTCAACACTCAACCACTGAGCCACACCAACCAGGCAAAACTTCTGATTATTTACTTAACCTCATTAAATTTATGTCAGTATTATTTTCTCCTATGTTGAAAACCTCAGTTCTCAGTAACAAAAAGATATAAAAATATTCATTTACTCTATCATGGATTACAAATACACCAGTTTTAGAAAGTTAGTACCGTTACTACCAAAAATGATTTATTCTTAGGTTATTTCCCACTGAGAATATAAAATGAAATTACTGCATCTTAAAATCTTTTAGAATAGATCTTCTCTGCATGATGATGCCACCAACTGGAGATGGAGTTAGTTTCATTTGTTCCATTTTTAGACTTTGAATGATTTCTTTTTGATTGAATTTTATTTTATAATACATAAAATACTTCTACGGTTCCAACATTAATCTACAAATCAAAGAAGTTTGGCTCCCATTCCTGTTTTTTCCTACTGTTCTCTTTCTCTTTTATAAGTACATCACTTTTTAATAACTAGGCAAATGTTATTGACTTATTGTTAAAAATAGTTCAGAGAACACTTGTTCTTCACTATGTACTAGTAATATAAATTAAAGTGTATGATGATGGACATTTAAAGCACATTAACAGCAAACAGAAAAATTTACAAAGTGCCCAGGACTCACTATCAACCTTACAATTGTCAGCTAATGGCTCCTATTTTTTGCATGTCTGCCTCTCACTCATTTTTCCTCTTTTTGCATTATTTTGAAGAAAAATCCCAAATATTAAATCATTTTGTCCATAAATAGTATCTCTAAATGATAGGAACTTCAAAAAAAATAATTATTATATAAAGAGTTTAAACTTGAAGGTTAATCATTTATTTTTATAGTACTCATTTTCTTTCCTAATTTTTGTATTAGATTCTAAATAAGGTCCACTTAGTGAATTTTCTTTTAACATTTTTTTAAATTTACAGGTTCCTATTTTATGTCTTCTTTCTTCTTCTTTCTTTCTTACTTCATTCCTTCCTTCCTTCTACCTTTCTTCTACTTTTTTCTCCTATTGTTGATAAAGCTATAGTGGTTGTGTAGGTTTTCTCATAGTTGGCATTTTACAGATTCCATCCCTGTAATGCCATTTAACATATTGTTTTGGTTGAAGCATATCCTATAAATTAATATTTGGATATAGGGGCTTGATGAGCCTGCTTCAAAGTTGGTATTTTATTCTTCAATCAAGAGGTACATATTACATACTTCTTTCTCTGCATCTGATAATTGGTTCCTTCATCCATGAAGTCATTAGAGGTTGCAAATTTCTGATGTTCTCTCATGACTTTCTTCATTTTTATCTGTAATTTTCCCATAAAGTGAATCAAACTTTCCTTCTACTATTTGGTTCACAGTGATATTATTCATATAGAAAGGCAGGATAACTATCTGATTTTTTTTCCTTTTATTTAGAAGTTTTCAAATCTAATGAGGTGGTCCCCTGGTGTCAGGGTTCTCCAGAGAAACAGAACCAATGGAGTGTGTATGTATAAGAGATTTATTTTAAGGAATTAGCTCATGTGATTATGGAGCCCGTGTCTCAAACTCTGCAAATAGTAAGCTAGAGAGCCAAGAGAGCCAGCGGTGTAGTTCCAGACTGAGTCTGAAGGCATGAGAACCAGGAGACCTGGTGGTGTAAGTTCAGGTCCAAGGGCAGGAGAAGACGGATGTTCCAGGTCAACAGTCAGGCAGGTGAATTTCATTCTTATTCATGGGATGGTCAGCTATTTGTTCTATATAGACCTTCAACTGATTGGATGAGGGCCACCCACATTAAGAAAGACAATATGCTTTATTCAGTCCACCAATTCGAATGTTAACCTTAACCAAAAACACTCTCCCAGGCACACCCAGAATAATGTTTGACCCAATAACAGGGGTCCGCATGGCCTGTTCAAGTTGACACATAAAATTAACCCTAGCATTTGGCCTTTTCAAAGAGCAATCATCTCCTTTTTCTTTCCCATTCTTTTTTTTTCTTTTCAGTTCATGAACCCATGGATTGAAAGATATTTGATGTGCTTCCATGGATTTAACCATTTGTATGCCATAAATGACTATAGACGCAAAGAGGCGGACCTTTTTTATTAAATTCAAAATACCGTTGCAGTTAACTGGTTAAATTAATTTCATTATTGATGCTCAAATTGTTCCATTCTTGGACTCTTTAATTTAGTTCCTAAAACATTTTAATACAATTGTAGTAGTTTTTTATGGTTTTCTTCCTTTGGTTGTGATATTCACGCTTACTGTGTACATTTCTTGCCCTAAACTTGAATCATCATTTTTCTGGAAAACCTTGCTTCTTTTTAGAGTAAAATGTTATTTCAACGCCATAATCTGGATGCTAGTGATGCACATTACTTACTCTTGAGTTGATGATTATTATTATTGAGTTGACTATTATTTAAAATTTTTTTCCATAGGTGAAGCTGGAAATATGTAAATATTCTTATTATTCTAATTCAGAACCACAGAATATGCTTTTTTTTTGTTTTTTACTAAACTGTTTTACATTATATTTGATTGTTCTCTTTCCCACTATGAGAATCACAGTTGCCAATAACACTGGGCCTGATGGAATATTGGCTACTTGTTTGATTTCTCATTACATATACAACAGTATCAGTAGAATACCTATACTGGCACCAATAATATGATTATTGGAACAGCTTAAGTTTTTTTTGCAGTTCTTTTATCCTTAGGATTTATTCAGTAGTTATATGTAGTAAATTACTGTTATAAAGTCACTTGAAGTAGTATCTCTATGTGAGGTAAAGCCCCGAGTCAGATATACATATACATATATTTCATCTTATTTTATTTTTAAAAATACTTAATAGAAGTCTGACATGATGAACTACCATATTATGTAGCAATTCCATGTATATATCAAAAGGAAAAGAAATTCCTATTCCAAAGAGAAACCTGCACCTTCATGTTCACTGCAACATTATCTACAACTATCTACATGGAAACAACCTAAGTGTCCATTAATAGTGAATGGATAAAGAAGAGGTGGAACATACATACAACGTAATATTGTTCAGTTATAAAAAAGGAAATTCTGCCATTTGTGATAACATGGATGGACCTCCAGGCATTATGCTAAGCAAAATAAGTCAGACAGAGAAAAACAAATACTGTATGATCATAGTTATATGTGGAATTTTATAATATTAAACTCATAGAAACAGAGTACAAACTGGTGGTTATCAGACGCAGGGGTAGTAGGTGGGGGAATTGGGTCAAAAGTTATGAACTTTTAGTTATAAGATAAATATGTTCTGGAAATGTAATGTACAGTATGTTTACTATAGTTAATTATATAGTACTAGAGGCCCAGTGCATGAAATTTGTGCAATGGAGGGGGGTGCTGTTCCTCAGCCCAGCCTGCACCTACTCCAATCTGGGACCCCTCGGGGGATGTCCAACTGCCGGTTTAGGCCCAATCCCTGTTGGATCGGGCCTAAACCAGCAGTTGGACATCCCTCTCACAATCTGGGACTGCTGGCTCCCAACTGCTCGCCTGCCTGCCTGCCTGATTGCCCCTACTCGCTTCTGCCTACCTGTCTGATCACTCCTCTGCCAGCCTGACTGACACTTAACTGCTCCCCTGCCAGCTCGGCGCCCTCAACTGCCCTCCCCTGCTGGCCCAGTCACCCCCAACTGTCCTCCCCTGCCAGCCTGGTCACCCCTAACTGCCCTCCCTTACCAACCTGGTCGCCCCCAACTGTCCTCCCTTGCCAGCCTGGTCCCCCGCAACTGCCCTCCTCTGCCAGCCCGGTCACCCCTAACTACCCTCCCCTGCCAGCCTGGTCACCACTAACTGTCCTCCCCTGCTGGCCTGATCGCCCACAATTGCCCTCCCCTACCAGCCATCTTGTGGCTGTGGGCACCACCATCTTTAAGGATGTGGCAGTCAATTAGCATATTCCCTCCTTTTTGGAAGGGAATATGCATATTCCCTCTTTATTTGATAGGGTGGTATATTTGAAACATATTAAGAAAGTAGATCTTAAAAGTTTTCATCATTAGAAAAAACTTTATAAATATATAAGGTGATGGATGTTAGCTAAATTTATTGTGGTAATTATTTTCTAATATATACATATATGAATTCATTACATTGCAGATCTTTGTACAATGATATATATCAATTATATCATAATAAAACTGAAAAATATTAGATTTTATTTTAGCACATTTTTAGATATACAGAATAATTTAGCAGATAGTACAGGGTTCCATATATCAAACCCCTCCCTCCCCAGCTTCCTATGTTAAGATCTTGAATTACTGTGGTGCATTATAATTAAACCAATATTTATATATTATTATTAACTATAGTCCATCATTTACATTAGGGTTCACTCTGTGTTGTACAGTTTTCCGGGTTTTGACAAATGCATAGTAACATGTATTCACCATTAAAATTTCATATAGAATAGTTTTATGACCTTAAAAATCTCCTGTGCTCTACATTTTATCCCCTCCCTCTCTCTCCCAAACTATGGCAAACACTGATTTTTTACTATCTCTAGAGTTTTACTTTTTCTAAAATGCCATATTGTTGGAATCATATAGTATATAATCTTTTTCAGACTGGCTTCTTTGACTTAGCAATACACATTTAGGTTCCTCCACCTCTTTTCAGGACTTGATAGCTCATTTCTTTTTTTATTACTAAATAATATTCTATTGGATATATCATCACAGTTTGTTTATCCAGTTCACCTACTGATGAAAATATTGTTTGCTCTCAGTTTATGGCAATTGCGAATAAAGCTACCATAAACATTTGTGTGCAAAATTGTGGGTTGATACAAGTTTTAAACTTACTTTTGTAAATACATAACAGGGAAATTTCTGGAATGTATGGTAAAACTTTAGTTAATTTATGTGAAAGGTGTAAGCATTATATTCAGATTCACCTTTTTGCATATGAATATCCAATTATTCTAGCACCATTGGTTGAAAAGAGTATCCTTTCTCATTGAGTATCCTTTCTCATCTATTTGCTTCTTTGTCAAAGATCAACTAGACTATATTTTTGTGGGCCTAGCTTTTATCTTAAATCCTCCATCCTGTTCCCTCCATTCCCTCATCGTTAACTACTTTAAAAATTGCATATCCACCCACTTTCTTAAATAAGAAATAGATAATATAACAGTCTTAGTTCAGGCTGTTATAACAAGATACCATAGACTGGGTGGCTTAAGCAACAGAAAAATTTTCCCTCCCAGTTCTGGAGGCTAGATGTCCAAGATCAAGGTTATCAGCCTATTTGGTTCCACTTATGGCCTCACATGGTGGAGATAAATAGGTGAAGCAGCTCTCTCCCATCTGTTCTTAAAAGGGCACTAATTCCACCATGAAGACTTCACCCTTATAACTTAATTACATCCCAAAGGCTCCATCTTCAAATGTTGGGGGTTAGAGTTTCAAAATCTGAATTTTGGGGACACAAGCACTTAGTCCATAGTACATACTTTTGCCAAATTGCATTGGTTAGTAACTCCAGTACACAGTTTAATAGCAGGGAAATTAGTGGCTTCACTTTTCTTTTTCTGACTTTAGTAGGACAGCCTCTAGTGTTTCCCTATTAAGCAAGATACCTGCATTTGGATAGATATCTAGGTAGGTAGGTAGGTAGATAAAATCATGTTAAGAACATCTCCATCAATTCCTATTTTATTGAGTGTTTTAAAAATAAATAGATATTGAATTTGTCAAGTGCCTTTCCTGTGTCTATGGACATAATATTATTTTTCTCCTTTACTTGGTTATAATAACAAATCATATGAATGGTTTCCCAATGTTGAAACACATGTATTCTTTGAATTAACTCTACTTAGTCATAATAATGATGCTTTAGTGCTGTTGGCTTTTGTTTCCTAAAGCATATATCATTTATATAAAAATTCTGCAGCATTATTTATAAGTGAGGTGTGTGTGTGTGTGTGTGTGTGTGTGTGTGTGTGTGTGTGTTTTATGGTGCAAACTTTATCAGGTTTTGGCATCGTGTTCTAATTTTTTTCATAAAAGTAGAGTTGGTAGAATTCTCCTGTGAAATCTTCTGGGCCTAATGCTTCTGTGTGGGGTGGGGGCAGGGGGTCTTTTAAACTACTATTTTTATTTTTTTTTCTATTAAAATGATCTATTTAGACTCTTCATCTCCACTGGAGTTATTTTTCATAAGTTGTAGTATTCTAAAATAACCATTCATTTTATATTGATTTCTTGAACATCTATATATTCCCTCCAAAAGATATTCTCTCATGCATTGTTTCATCTCTTGTTAATTTTTCTAGAATTTTAGTTCCAGTCTGTTTTAGTTGTATTTTATTTATGTTATTCTTATGTTTTTAGGTGACAACACATTATAAAAAAGTGGTCTGACTACATTTATTTCCTAATATTTTCATTTATCCTCCTGGATCTAGCTCAATTCTTGTTTGAGTACCTTTCCCTAAAGAGAAATTTCAAGGTTAAACTTTGTCAAACTTTGTGAGGTCTGATAAAACCAAGGATATTTCTTCAGTCAGATTTAAATGACATATTGGACATGTAAAATTTTGCAATCATTCTTTCTCTTTCTACAGCTTAGAAATAATACTATGTCTTCTTGCTTTGTTCTTTTCAGTGTAATTCTTTCTTTTTACTACATCTGCTCTTTCCTTGGAAGTGTTTAGAATATTCTTTTATGGGTGTTATTACATTTTACTACAATATGGCCAGGTGTAAGGCTTTATCTATTATTTTGTGCTCGATGAAAACTACTTTCAATCTTTCATCTTTCTTTAAATTGAGCACATTTATTTTCCTTATTTTATCAAATATTTATTCATCTACATTAAAAAATATTCATCTCATATTTTTATTAGCCTTATGTTTTTGTTTATTCTTCTAATCTCCACAGGTCTTATTTTCTTTATAAGTCTCATCATTTTCTTCTACTGCCTTTTGGGAAGGTTTCTCAATGTGATATTTCCACTCACTAATTAGTTATACAAACTGGTGTTCCTTATTCACCTATTATACTTTTCACATTTCAGCTTGCTCTTTTTCTTTCTTCTTGTTACTACTTTAACACTGCTAATATCCTCCATTCTCTGCTTGAGAACTTTCATTATGTTTATTTAGATGATCTGTTCCAACAGTTTTTCATCATACAGTTATTTTTGTTCTGTTTATTATTTTTATTTTATAGCTTGCATCTCTCAGCTGTCTATGAAGTAATGCTTCCTTAGGGATATCAGCCATGCAGGGGCTTTTAAACTTTTTGACCTTATTCTACAGTAAGAAATACATTTTACCTCATGACTCATTTGAAATATATTTATAAAATGAGAATCGTAAATATACTTTATGCATATTACAAAATAATATTTATTTTATGATGAGCAACGCATTCTGGTATTTCATGCTCAATTTGATTTTATAAAAAGAAAAACCTAGTAAATGCCAAATCAGCATGGCTCAGTGGTTGAGTGTCAACCTATGAACCAGGAGGTCACAGTTCGATTCCTGGTCCAGGGCACATACCCAGGTTGTGGGCTTGATCCCCAGTAGGAGTGTGCAGGAGGCAGCAACTGATGTTTGTCCTTCTCCCATTCTCTCTGTCTCTAAAAATCAATAAAAATATTTTTTTAAGATATCCACACCCATAGGTCTTATCATTACTGCTGATTTCTGAAGCAAATGAGCAGGCGACGATTATTCCTAGGCAATGAGGAGTGAGACAAGAGCAGAACCTGACAGATCTGCCCCAATCTATACTTCACTGCTGCTTTCAGGCTGCCTTGGTCCAAAGGGCATTCTTGACTCCTCCCAGACCAATTCCCCACAGCCTTCAGTGTCCCTGGAATTTCTCACAGTTTTTATGTTATTTTCTCAGATCAGTAATTCTTTCCCTTCCAGTGTCTCCAGAGTGGATTATGTGTGGAAAAACCAAGCAGCCCTATGTTAGGCCTTTTCAGGATACTTCAAAATACACAGACTTAAAAGTTATACTTTTCACTTAGCATAATGCTCTCCAGTTCCATCCATGCTGTTGCAAATGGTAAGAGTTCCTTCCTTTTTAGAGCAGCATAGTATTCCATCGTGTAGATGTACCACAGTTTTCTAATCCATTCATCTGCTGATGGGCACTTAGGCTGTTTCCAGATCTTAGCTATGGTGAATTGTGTTGCTATGAACATATGGGTGCACATATCCTTTCTGGTTGGTGTTTCTGGTTTCTTGGGATATATTCCTAGAAGTGGGATCACAGGGTCAAATGGGAGTTCCATTTTTAGTTTTTGAGGAAACTCCATACTGTCTTCCATAGTGGCTGCACCAGTCTGCATTCCCACCAGCAGTGCACGAGTGTTCCTTTTTCTCCACATCCTCTCCAACACTTGTCGTTTGTTGATTTGTTGATGATAGCCAGTCTGACAGGTATGAGATGGTACCTCATTGTTGTTTTGATTTGCATCTCTCGGATGATAAGTGACTTTGAGCATGTTTTCATATGTCTCTTGGCTTTCTGAATGAAATAAGCCAGTCAATAAAGGAAAAATACCACATGATCTCACTCATTCATGGATAATAAAGACCATTATAAACTTATGAACAATAATAGATACAGAGGCAGAGCTGCCTCAAACTGATTGTCAAACTGCAGCGGGAAGGCCAGGGAGGGTTGGGGGGCAGAAGGGAGGGGGGTAAGAGATCAACCGAAGGACTTGTATGCATGCATATAAGCATAACCAATGGACATAAGACACTGGGGGATAGGGGAGGCCAGGGGATTGTCAAGGGTGGGGGGGGGAAAGGACACATATGTAATACCCTTTGTAATACTTTAAGCAATAAAACAATAAAAAAATAAAAATTAAAAAAAAGTTATACTTTTTCATGACAAAGGCCTCAGTGATCAATCTGAGATGGGTCTATCTCAGAATAGGAATCAGGGTGATTGAAAGAAAATATATAGTTTCGCTTTTTTTCCAAGACAGCCTTTGCACTTGCTATCTCCTGTGTTGCCCGGGTGGCATTTATTCTGGCAAGTTCCAGGATAGGCTTCAATGATGCAGTGCAGCAGGGTTTGCACAATGAAAGCCAAACGGGAATTCAGTCACAAAGCACTGGGAGTGCAGTCGATCAGAATAGCCCAGGGAAAAAAGTCTTTGCATCTGTCTGAACCATGTGGCTCATTAAAAATAATTTAGGTCACTGCCTTTTTGGGGGGTACATCATGGCCCATTTGTGAGGATAAGTATACACTAGGGTTATCCAACACCCAGATGAGGTGGGCCTCTAACTCCGGAATACGATATGAAGCTTCAAAAATTACCACTCTCTCCAGAAGTACTCCACATCTGGAATGAGAAGCACCTTCTTATAACATTGTGAGTATTCAATAAATCATCTTTTGAGTGAGTGGATGATGGGTGTGACATAAGAAAGCTAAATTTGGTGTAAATTCAGAGCATAAAATTCTGTGAGTGTAGTGCAGGAGAGAATACTGGGAACCTAAAATAACTTAGTTTGTGAGTTGAGTGTGTATGTGTCTCTGTGTGTATGTGCATTCACACACATGTGTGTACATATGAGATAACTAAAATGTGCTTTTCATGCAGCAGGGCCTCTATCAGTAGTTGTCAAACAGGAAGACTTTTAAAATTTTTTAAAATTAAAGTTATTGGGGTGACACTGGTTAATAAGATTATGTAAATGTCAAGTGTACAGTTCTATGATGCATCATCTATATATTGCATTGTATGTTCAACGCTCAAGTTCAAGTCTCCTTCCATATATTTGACTCCCTTTACCCTTTTTTACCTCCCTTATCCCTTTTCCCTTATGGTAACCACCATACTACTAGTATTATCTGTGTGTATTTTTCTATTTTGCTTATTCACTTGTTGCTGTTATATATCCCCCATATGAGTGAAATCATATGGTTCTTCTCCTTTTCCATTTGACTTATTTAGCTTAGGATAATATTCTCAAGGTCTATCCATGTTGTTGCAAGTGGAAGTATTTCATCCTTTCTTATGACTGAGTAGTATTCCATAGTATTTATGTACTGTATCTTCTTGATCCAGTCATTCATTGAAGGACACTTAAGTTATTTCCATGTCTTGGCCACTGTGAATAGTGCTGCAATGAACATAGGGGTGCATATATCTTTACAAATAAAGATTTTCAATTTGGGGGAATAGATGCCCAGAAGAGGGATTGCTGAGTCATATGGTAGCTCTAGTCTTAATTTTTTGAGGAACCTCCATACTGATTTCCATGGTGCAATTTATATTCCCACAACCTTTCCAACACTTTTATTTTTTGTCTTGTTGATAATAGGCATTCTAACAGGTGTGAGGTGGTATCTCATTGTGGTTTTGATTTGCATTTCACGTAGAGCTAATTTTAATGATAAAACTGTAACACAATGTTTGCCTAGGTTGATCTAGCTTTCTGCCTGGATTTCGGGGACTCCAGTTAACAAATGAATAACTCAACTCAAATCAAAGCATAATTTAGTACAATGTTTGCCACTATATTATTTGTGGAATGCTTTAAAAAAGACTTCCATGGTGCATTAGTTTTTTATAGCTCATGTAATAACTTACCTCAAACTTATTGGTTTAAAACAACACAAATTTATTGTTTAACAGTTCTGGAGGTCAGAAATCTGATGCAATCCACTGGGCTGCAATCAAGGAGGCCAGAAAGGACTTTCCTTTCTTTTATCAGCGTTTAGAGTCTGCCAACATTTTTTGACTCTCTATCCTCTTCCATCTTTGAAACCAGCAATTTCCAGTGGACTCATTTTCATGCATCACCACACACACACCTACCACCTGTTTTCACTTACAAGGACCCTTGTGATTACCTGGGCCTACCTGGATAATTCAGATAATTGCCCCCATCTTAAAGCCAGCTGAATAGCAACTTTAATTACATCTGCAATTTTAATTCCCTTTGCCATGCAATGTAACATATTCGCAGACTTGGGGAATTAGGATGTGGACATCTTGTAAGAGAGGCATTATTCTGGGTCCCATCCATAGTCATACTCCCTCTCAGAGAGTCTTAGAAATTATAGTGCACATTAGGATAAAGAACCATAAACACCACTGACTAATGTGATTTTTCTAACTGTACCCTACACAAGGGTACCCAGGGGGGAGGGGCAAGTAAAAAGAGGAAGTCCTGGCTGAGCACCATCAGATGACCTCTACTAGATATTAAAATATGCACAAAGCTACAATAATTAAGAGTATGTTACTATAGAATAATGGGGCATATTAGAAAAACTGAAAATAGATCCATGTATTTTTAAAAATTTAACATAGTAAGTTTCCAATTTTCACGTGACACATTTTTCTGTTCTTTGTACACTAACCTCCCTAAGTCAGCCAGGTTTGGGTTTTTATATATAGGCTAATGAGCAACTGTTTTGCTCTAGAGCACCTCTGGCTCAGTATAATTTTGGAAACATGGTCTCACCATGACAGATATACACTATAGTTCTGAATTTGAAATGGAAGCACTAGTATTGCCTATCAATTTATCACTGAGTAAAATACATATTTTCTAGATAGGTCCTCTGAAAGAAAAAGGAAAGGGACAATGGTAAACTCAGTTGAATTACATCAGCACCCAGAATGGGTCTTGAAATATTTTCCATCTAAAGAAACCAAGGTTTTTAGGAAAATGACTGAATTTTGGATCTGATTTAGAAAATGTATACGGAAAACTGTAGTATGTTGTTCTAATTGGCTAACCATTTTGGAAAATAGTCAAATTTTATCCTTAATTTATACCTAACTTAAATCTATATGGATTAAATATTCAAATATTAAAAATAAAATCATAAAAGTAATTATAATAGAAAATATTAATGAATGCTTATAACCTCTGTTGAGGAACAACTTGCTCATGTGATACTAAGACAGAAACTACATAAAAAGTTACACCAACATATAACAAAAGACCTCCTTTCCTCCAGTTAATGACCAATATTTAAAATATTTTATTTACTAGTAAATATTTAAAACTCAAATATTTAAAATACAGTTATAAGTTAATATTCTTAATATAGTAAGAGCATTTATGAATAGATAAAAGATTTTTTTTTCTGAGAGAAAAATGGACTAGACACATGAATAAAAGATGCACAAGTAAAGAAATACAAATCACCAACATACACATGAAAAAAATTCACATAGACTTACTGGTAATAAAATAAATGTAAATTAATACAAGGATGAGATGACACTTTCTCATTTATCAAATTTGCAAAGATAAAGGGCTTGATTGGGCAGGTGTGTGGTTTTGGCACTCTAGTACTGCATACTGCTGCGAGAAATAGAAGTTGGCAAACCTCTCTCAAAGCAGTTTGGCTATAGTAAGACCCTTAATCTATATATATAAAACCCTAATATGCAAATAGACAGAACGGCTGAACAACCGAACAACTGAACAACCGGTTGCTATGATGTGCGCTGACCACCAGGGGGTGTGCGCGGAACATGGTGGGCATCAGCAGCAGGCATTAGAGCACGGAACGTGGTGGGCATTGGCCGCAGTGAGATGGTAGAGCAGGTGAACTGGGGCGTCAGACAAAGGCAGGGTGCCGGCCGTTGTCATCAGGGCGAACCTCTGGTGGTTACTGAAAATTCTTTGCTCCCACACGCTGCAGTCCCGCCCAGAGCTTGCACCCGCTGCTGGCACTGGAGCCGCTGCTCACACCCACTGCCGGTGCCCAGTGCCAGTCCTGATTGCTTGGCGCTGTCAGTGAGTGTAAAGGGCAGCTGCCGGCCCTGATTGCCCCTGAGGGCTTCTCCAACTCCCACTGCTCCTGAGGGGCAATTGAGGTTGGCAGCCGCCTCTCACACCTGCTGTTGGTGACAGCCCCACTTGCAGCTGCTGGAACTGACCCCAATAGCTTTGCACCATCAGTGAATGTGAGAGGGCCAGCACTGTCAGCGTGTGGGAGAGGCAGCGGCGGGAGTGGGGCTTCTGGCAGACAGGAGACTGGGGGCCACGGTGGGAGGAGCTGGGTGGGCGCGCGGAGGATGGGCCAAGATCTGCCCCCACAGACTGTGGCCCACAGTTCCCACCACAGACTCGTGTCCTACAGTTCCTATTAAGTCTGTGCCCACCACAGACTCGTGGCCCACAGTTCCTATTAAGGTGCACAAATTCATGCACTGGGCCCCTAGTATTTGTATAACCTTTAATGTAAAAATGTTTTCCTCTAGAAATTTATTTTAAGAAATAACAAAATAAGTACGGAAACACTAACATAAATGTTTATGCAGCATTGTTTATAATACCAAAAAAGCTGTAAGCAATCTGAAATCCAAGGATGGGGAACTTACTCAACTCCTTGGTGGATACATACAGATGCCAAAGAGTGTTTTATTAACATAGGAAGATGGTGATAGCTACTGTAAAGTGGGAAAAGAATGGTTCAGAGCAATTTATATTCTGTCATCCCATTTTATTCCTTAACATATATATTTAATCTGTCTGCATTTTGTATGAGGGAGATTATATATATATATATATATACACCTTCTGTAATAACTTAATAAATTTTTAAAAAATATGTTTTGTTTCCTGTTTATATCTGAAGAGTGTCTGATAAGAACCTATGGTGTAAAATGTGACAATAGGAAAGATCATTCAAGCATTTTAATGCCTGTTCTTGCTGAGATAAAGAGACTGTTGGATGAACCACAGCTCCAGAAACGGAGCCCAGAGTGGGCAGGAAATTTGCACAATATAAGCTGACATCTGATTTTAACATATCACAAAGAGAAAAGAAATGTAATACCTTTTGTATTGGGTGGGTAGATTTTTAAGTCCAGAACACACACACACACACACACACACACACACATTCATACACACATAATCAGAGCAAAATAATTGCCTATCAAGGCAGTTTGGGGCAGATGAGGAGGAAAGACTAATGCCTTCATGCTGATACACACTAGCACCCAACCACTAAGGGAATTGTAACTCAGTGGTACAACAGGTATCAAGTGCAGGTTGAAATGATCTATTGGGTTAAATAAAACATCCTAGAGAAATTAACTTTACCCATTGCTATTTATCTTTTTAAAAGATGAAGATAGTAGAAAATTTAAGATTAAATCTGTGGCATGCATTATATTTCTGTTAGTCAATGCTAGTGTATCCTATATAATAAAAGAGAAACATGGTAATTAGCCGTAACTTCGCTACCCTTCCCATTGGCTAATCAGGGTGATATGCAAATTAACTGCCAACCAAGATGGCAGCTGGCAGCCAGGCACTGAAGCAAATAGGAGGCTTGCTTGCTCCAGTGACGGAGGAAGCCAACGTTCCCCACCTGCCACTGCTGGCCTCTGAGCTTGCACTCTAAGAAACATTGTTACAAATATAGAAGCTAACAAAACCCCAGAAACCTGCTTTCAGTCAGCTGGTATCTCAGAGCTAGAGTCGCAACAAAGTTTCAAATACAGAAGGTAAACAAAGCCAGAAACCTGCTTTCAGCAGCCAAGGTCTGAGCTAAAGCCAGCTCTCAGCTCCAGTGACAGCCATAGAAGGTAAATGAATCCAAGAATGAAAAAAAAAGGAAAAAAGGAGAGGTTGGGAGCTTCAGTCACCAGCCAGCCTGAAAACAGCCCTCAGCCCCTCACCCAGACTGGCCAGGCACCCCAGTGGAGACCCCCACCCTGAAGGGGGTGTGACCAGCTACAAACAGCCATCATCCCCTCACCCAGGCTGGCCAGGCACCCCAGTGGGGACCCCCACCCTGATCCAGGACACCCTTCAGGGCAAACCAGCCGGCCCCCACCCATGCACCAGGCCTCTATCCTATATAGTAAAAAGGGTAATATGCCTCCCAGCACCGGGATCAGCGGAGCCGCGAGGCCTTCTGGCCCCTGGAGCAGCATGACAGGGGTCAGCGCCCAAACCCCCTGATCGCCCTGTGGCTCTGTGTGTGACAGGGGGTGGGGCCACAACCTCCCTATTGGCCCTGCTCTGTTCGTGACAGGGGAAGGCACCCCAAACCCCTGATCTGCCCTGCTCTGTGCCTGATAGGGGGGAGCTCCTCAACCCCCTGATCGGCCCTGCTCTGTGTGTGACAGGGTGCGGCACCCCAACCCCCCCATGGGCCCTGCTCTGTGTGTGACGGGGTGGAGCCGCAACCTCCCCATCGGCCCTGCCCTCGGTGTGACAGGGGGAAGTGTCCCAACCCCCTGATCGGCCCTACCCTGAGCATGACTGAGGGTGGCATTGCAACCTCCTGATTGGCCCTGCTCTGTGCGTGACAGAGGGGAGCTCCCCAACCCCCTGATGGGCCCTGCTCTGTGCGTGACAGGGGCAGTGCCCCAACCCCCTGATAGGCCCTGCTCTGTGTGTGACAGGGGTGGCACCACAACCCCATGATCCGCCCTGCTCTGTGCATGACAGGGGGTGGTGCCGCAACCTCCCCATCGACCCTGCCTTGAGTGTGACAGGGGGCGGTGCCCCAACCCCCCAATCGGCCCTACCCTGAACGTGACTGAGGGTGGCATCGCAACCTCCTGATCCGCTCTGCTCTGTGCATGACAGGGGGCTGTGCCCCAACTCCCCAATCAGCCCTGCTCTGAGCCCGACCAGGAGCTGCAGGGCAGGCACCTAGGGATTGGGCCTGCCTTCTGCCACCCGGGAGCGGGCCTAAGACAGCAGGTCATTATCTGCTGAGGGGTCCCAGACTGTGAGAGGGCACAAGTGGGGCTGAGGGAAAATTTTTGTGCACCGGGCCTCTAGTATCGTAATAAAAGTCTGATTATGTCATATTGCTGCTCACAATCTTTCAATAATTTTCTGTTACTCTAAGGATAAAGACCAAAATCCTTAACATGCCCTTAATGCCCCTAAGGAGTCTTATCCCCGCCTGCCTCCCCATTTCTACTGCCTCCCAATCTTCCCCTTGATTTCTGTGCACCAGCCGGTTGCCTTTTTCAAGTCCTTCGCCACAGGATTTTTCTAACCACAGATTGAGGCTTAATAGTATGTCATGAAATCAGCATTAAAAATAAACAGAATAGAGTAGAAAAGAAAAGAAAGTACATCACAAGACAAAGGGTAAATATTATTTTCATGTAAACACTTTATTTTGTGTTGTTTACTGGGTTATGCTGTAAAATACATTGCTTACTGAAGTAAACATGTTGGAGAAGTAATGCTCTAACCTAGGGTTTCTCAACTTTGGCACTATTGCCATTTTGAGTGGATAATTCTGTGGAAAGCTGCCCTGTTCTTTACAGGATGTTTAACAGACTCTGTGGCCTCTATCCACTAGATGCCACTAGCACATTCCTCCTCCATAATGTCAACTCAAAATAACTCCAGACCTCACCAAGTGCCCAGTTGAGAATTGTTGCTCTAAGTCTAACTCTAACCCATCATGTTTGACCTCAGAACAAAACCTTTCCCCTTATGGAAAAGCACTTTTCACCTATCATCTTCTGGTAACTCAGCTCGATGCCCTCACCTTGGGAAAGTCTTTCCTGAGGCCTCTAAGTAGGTCTCATCTTTCTATTACATGCTCTCATAAAATCATGTGCTATATTTCAAGCCCTTATCAATTTATAATTTCCCGTTTACTTCTGTGATTATTTGATTGCTATCTGCCTCATCAGGCTGTTAGTTCCATGAAGCCAGGGATTGTGTCTGATTTTGCCTACAATACAATGCTAACTAAATATTCAATGTCGACTATGTATTGGCTCCATACTAGATGCTTGATATTTATGTGGTAGCTAAAAAAGCAAATTTCCTGTCCTTGAATGATCTACAGTCTTGTTGAGGAGACCAAAAATACAGAACCAGACCAATATTTAAGTATAAAATTCAAAATGGAAATGATGCTAAAATAAAGATGGGTTTTGAGTTGGGAAGATCAATCTAGATAGAGTTGCTAGGAGAAGGAAGCACTAAGGGTGGGAACGCAAAATAAAATGTGAAGTATTAGAAGGGTACCACCACATGAAAGCAGGGAAGGCACATTCCAAGAACAAGTATCATCTTACTTAACGGCCTTACAATGTTTCTAGCAGGGTTTTACATGGTCATTCTGTGCTGAAGAAACTGCATCAGAGGACATTAAAAGAAAATAAGGGGAAGCCCCTTAGCAAGTCATTCCATCCAAATAGGAGATCACTGGTGGCTTGGACTACGGGTTGTTGTCATGGAAATTGAAAGAAGTGTATGAAATATAAGTATTTACTAAATATCTAGTATGTCAAATGTCAGATTTGACAGACTAGGTCCTTAGTATATATTAGTTGATTGACTATGTATTGTATAAATTCAACATTTACTAACATAGTTAGATCAAAGCTTTAAGAAATTAGGACAATGTTGGAGTCAGTTTTGAGCCAGACTTTTATTTTTGGTGCCATATCTGCCTGCTAAAGTTCAGTTCGAATTCCATATTGCCTCAGAATAATTGCCCTATACTCCCAGACAAATTAATCTCTGTTTCCATGGCTATATTCTCATAGCAAATGCATTCTATCTCCATTGTAGCATTTATCATTGTCTACCTTAGATAAGATATTTATGTGTTCATCTTCCCAACTCTGCCATGGGTGCAGTGAAGTCTGATAACTTTTAACATCTGAACTCTGATACAATAGACTGCACATAGGAGCATTAAATAACGTTGGTTGAATGGAATGAACCCTATGAAAAATTACTTGGGAAAAAGTCAGTCTTTGAAAATTTTGCTTTGATGACTCCTTCAGTCAGAAATAATTTCCCAGTGGACAGGAAATTATTTCTACCTCTTATTTCAAGTTAAAGATTGCTTTGAAAAAGCAGTGTTTTAAAACATGTCTTAATCCCAGACATACCAAAGGCAGGTCTCACTATTACAAACAGGTTTTGATGATTCATTGTGCCATGAGAGCTAAGAAAATATATATTTTCAATACTCAATGATGATTAGCTAGGCATGGAATTGCTGGGTCATAAGGTAAGGTATGTTTAACTCTATTAAGAGTTTAAACAACCTAATCTTTTCCCAAGCATAGTTACTATTTTATGTTCTCATCAGCCATGTATGAAAGTGCCTGTTTCTCTACATCTTTGTTAACTTTGCTATGCCAGTCATTTTAATTTCAGCCACTTTACTGATTATAGAATGGTATCTCATTGAGGTTTTAATTTGAAGTTTCCTGATGACTAATGATGTTGAACACTGTCATAACATTATTAACCATTCATTTATCTTTTCTCTTTGAAGTGTCTGAGTCTTCCACTGAATTAAAAATTATTTTCCAGATTTGAGGTATAATTGATGTATAGTATTGTGCAAGTTTAAGCTATACAACATGATGATTTGATACACATATGTTCATCCATCAGAGGTTGTTTCCATATCTTGGCTATCATGAATGATGCTGCAATGAACATGGGGATGCAGATATCTCTTCAAGATAGTGATTTTAGCCCTAACCAGTTTGGCTCAGTGGATAGAACGTCGGCCTGCGGACTAAAGGGTCCCAGGTTTGAT
This sequence comes from Myotis nattereri, assembly GCF_964212035.1. Taxonomy (NCBI): domain Eukaryota; kingdom Metazoa; phylum Chordata; class Mammalia; order Chiroptera; family Vespertilionidae; genus Myotis; species Myotis nattereri. The sequence continues at coordinate 26,278,715 of NC_138088.1, forward strand.
TCTGGTCAAGGGCATGTACCTTGGTTGTGGGCACATCCCCAGTAGGCGGTGTGCAGGAGGCAGCTGATCAATGTTTCTCTCTCATCGATGTTTCTCTCTATCCCTCTCCCTTCCTCTCTGTAAAAAATCAATAAAAATATTTTTTTAAAAAAGATAGTGATTTTATTTCTTTCATATGTAAACCCAGAAGTGGGATTGCTGAATCACATGGTAGTTCTATTTTTATTTATTTTTTGGCAAAATTCCATTCTGTTTTTATAGTAGCTGCACCAAGTTGCAATCCCACCAACAGTATAGCAGGGTTGCCTTTTCTATACATTCCTCACCAGCACTTATCTTTTTTGAGAATAGCCATTTAACAAGTGTAAAGTGATATCTCACTGTGGTTTTGATTTGCATTTCCCTGATATTTAGCAATGTTGAGCAGGTTTTCATGTATTTTTTATCTTTTTAATCCTCAGCCAAGGATATTTTTTCCTTGATATTTTTAGGGAGAGTGGAGGGGAGGGAAAGAAGGCGGGAGAGAGAGAGAGAGAGAGAGAGAGAGAGAGAGAGAGAGAGAGAGAGAGAGAGACATCAATGTGAGAGAGACACATCAATTGGTTGCCTCCTGAACATAAGACCTGAAACCATAAGACACCTAGAATAATACATAGGGGAAAAGCTCCTTGACAGGGTTCTTGTACAGCTACTATAAAAACAGTACAGTGTTTAACCCCTGACAGGGCAGGGGATTAAACCTGCAACCCAGGAATGTGCCCTTGACTGGGAATTGAACCTGTGAATCTTGGGTTGGTGGGTCGATGCTCTAACCACTGAGCTGAAGACATGTTTTCATGAATTTTTTGGCCACATATACACCTTCTTTGGAAACATGTTTATTCAGGTTCTTCTTTCATTTTATAATCAGATTATTTGTTTTTTTGTGAATGAGTTATATGAACTCCCTATATATTTTGGATATTAACCTTTTTTCACATATATGATTTGTACATATTATCTCCCATTCTGTAGGTCGCCTTTTTTTCTTTTATTGATGGTTTACTTTGCTGTACAGAAGCTTTTTAGTTTGATGTAGTCCCACTTGTTTATTTTTGCCTTTGTTGCTTTTGTTCTGATTTCATATCTATGAAATCATTGCCAAGAACAATGTCAAGGGCTTTTCCCCTGTGTGTTCTTCCAGGTGTTTTATGGCTTCAGGTCTCATGTTTACGTCCTTAATCCATTTAGAGTTCATTTTTGTGAGTGGTGTATGACAGAGGCCCAATTTCATCATTTTCCATTGGATATCTTTTGTTGATTTTTTTAAAAAATTATATTGCATGCCTTTTTATTATTACAGACATATGTATTTTCCAGGTATATGTACTATAACTACTTTTCCCCAGAATGTGGTTTACCTATTCATTTTTTAAAACAATATTTTTATTTGTCTATTACGTTGACATACAATATAATATTAGTTTCAGGTGTACAACCTAGTGATTAGACATTTATATAACTTACAAACTGATCACCCCAATAAGTATAGTATCGATATGATACCATACATAGTTATTACAATATTATTGACTATATTCTTTATGCTGTATTTTACATCCTTATGACTGTTCTTATAACTGGCAATTTGTACATTTTAATCCCTGCTCTCTTTTCACCTATGTCCCCAACCTTCTTTTAATCTGGCAGCTATCAAAATCTTCTCTGTATCCTTGAGTTTTTTTCTGGTGTCTTTGTTCATTTATTTTATTTTTTAGATTCCACATATAAGTGAAATCATATGGTAATTTGTCTTTCTCTGTCTGACTGACTTCACTTCTCTTCCTGACACTAGAATCCTGGGCTGGGAAGCCCAGTGTGGGGCTGGGACCCCTTCATTCTCAGGGTGAACCTGCTGATTCCCAACCACCACATTGGGTTGTGGAACCAGCCTATTTGGCATCTCTGACCCTCCTACCAGTCTCGCCATGACTTTTTCTGTACATCCTTAGTTATAGGGCTTCTGTTCAGCTAGTTTTCAGGCAGTTCTCAATGATGGCTTTTCTGTAGTTTAGTTGTAATGTTGATGTGGTCATGGGAGGAAGCAAGCAAAGTGTTTACCTACTCTGTCACCGTGACTGAAAGTCTACCTGTTCACTTTCTTAATGGTCGTTTTTAATGAACAGAGGTTTTTCATTTGCTAACGCTCAATTGCACAAGCTTTTCCTCTTTATGTTTAATGTTTTCTGTGGCCTAAGAAATTTTTATTGACTCCAATTTATAGAGCTATTATTCTGTTTACTTCTAGAAGCTTTATGATTGTAGCTTTTGTGTTTAAGTATATGATGCACATGAAATTATTCTGTATGTGATGTGATGTAGGAATAATTGATTTTTTTTCTTTATGGATACCCAGATTTCTCATAATCATTTGCTAAAGAGACTTTTCTTTCCCTATTTAACTGCTGTGGTATTTCTGTAAAAGTTTAATTGAACATAAATGAGTGAGTTTCTGGAATATATATTCTGTTATTTTGATCTATTTGTCTATGCTTAATTCCATACCACATAGACTTGATTACTGCAGTATCATCAGAAATGTTGAAATCGAGAACATACAATTCATTTAACTTTGCTCTTCTTTTAAAAAATTGTTTTGGCCATTCTAGGTTTTTTGCATTTCTGTATACATTTTATAATCTGCTTGACAATATCTAAAACAAATTCTGGAAAGGATTTTGAATGAACTTGTGTTGAATCTTTAGATTAACTTGGGGAGAATTAACATCTTAATGATATTGAGTCTTGCAATTCGTGAACATGAGGTATCTTACCATTTACTTAGATTTGCTTTAATTTTTTTCAAAAATGGTATGTAGCTTTCACTGTAGAAGTCTTATATTTTTAAATTTTTGAAAAAGCACTTTTAATACTACTATTTATAAAACTTACCTATTGTCTTTATAAAAGTTATTTCTGTTGAGACATCCTATCTTTCATTCCTGATATTGATAACTTGTGTCCTCATTTTCTGTCTCTCCTAATCATTCTAACTAGAGGTGATACAATCATTTAATCTTCTTGCGGAATCAACTTTTGCACTTGATTATTATTTGTTTGTTTTTTATTTCACTTATATCTGCAAGTTATTTCTTATTTCTATTCTTTTACTTACTTTGGGTTTAATTTTAAAAGCCCAATTAAAATTTTTTTCTCCCTTCCTCCACTATTAGAGGAAAAGCTGCTTGAGAGCAGGGGTAATATTTAATGTCTGACATGTGAAATCTCAAATATTTGTTAAATCAATTGTGGGAAGAGGAAAGGGGGGTTTCCAGTTCTCCAGCATGTCACTTGGTTAATAGTTGCATTAATTATTTATTGATGAATAATAAATTATCATAACGATTCTTGTCTAATTGGGGAGAGGAAAGTATAAGAAAATGATTGAAAATAAAAATCCATTCTAAAATGAGAAGAAATATAAGAATGTAGAAGGAACAGAGATATGGACCAGTCAGAGTGGGTCAAATCTGAGTCTCTAAATTTTGGGCAAAAAACTTCTCTGTGATTCCATTATCTCACCTGAAAATATGATAACACTACCCCTGAAAAGTTTGTAGAATATGAAAGCTTTTGTAACGATGCCTAATATATATTAGGGAGCCAATGAATGCCATTTCTTTGAGTTTCAGAGTCATTTGTAAAATACGCTCTCATAGTAGGGTTGTTGAGTGTGTGGAAAGATATATATATATATATGCCTAGGTGATCAGAACGCTGGAATAACCGGAATGACCGGTTACTATGATGCACACTGACCACCAGGGGGCAAACACTCAATGCAGGAGCTGCCTCCTAGTGGTCAGTGCACTCCCACAGCCAAACTCCTGAGGCTAGCCAACCTCCCCTGGTCCCTCCCACATCTGGCCAACCTCCCACAGTCCCTCCCCCTGTCTAGCAGGCCCCAGCTGGCAGCTTGAATGCCAATCGGCCCTGATTGCCGGCCAGGCCCAGGGATCCCACATGTGCATGAATTATGTGCACCAGGCCTCTAGTATATAAATAACATGTTTAGCAGAGGGCATGGTCCATTTCAGATAGAACAAGAAAGTAAACTCCACTTAGTGTCTGTAAAACCTATAAATCTTGTTATGGTTAAATGATATGGAAAGAAATCTATAGACATCTTTGGGGGGGTTCTAATTTTTGTTTAAAATCTACACTTTGCTTCTTCAATAGATTTCATTTTTTCCTCAAAAGGCCTAGCTTTCAGCCAATGTTTATATCACACAAAGATGAAAAAGAAAGACAAGGTGGGACACACAAAACAGCCTTTGAACCACCATTTTCAATAAAGTAGGTAGGATGAGAACTGGGAATTAGAGATAAAAAATTTGGAATTCTCTCTTTGGAAGGCAGCTATGCTCACCACTATACCACCAACGCAACCTTGGAATTCTCTCTTTGTATCCGAGTGATCACCAAATGGGGAATTAGTTTCACTCTTGCGAATTTTACATATTAAATAAATAAATGGTTCTCTAATATAATATTTATAAATGGTTTCTTAGACAAATATAGTATTTTAAAAACACATTTATGACATCAAGGGTTAGTGTTCATTATGATTTTCCTAGAATTTGATAAATACCCATACCCATAAATATTACCAAAGAAATATCTGAGATTAGAAAGATGTACCCTCACATTTTTCACTTCTGCTCACATATTATTGACCAAAAAGTCATGTATATTGATAACTTCAAGTGGGTAGAAAGTACAGTCCTTCTGTGAGCAGCAGTAATATCTACCATAAAAATTTAAAAATCTATGGTGAATAGAATAGAAAAGCAGAGGTATTAATCACATGATTCCCTTATTCTCTATACTTATGAGCCATAAAATAACTTCCTGCTTCTGAACAGAGACTGAAAACTAGTTTGTACTAATGCATTCAACACTTATATTTCCCCCACTACATGCTAGTGTTTCCAAGTGTTTGATACATATTTGCTCATTCATTATTCAAGATAATTTTAAGAAGTCGCTATTATTATCCCTACTTTACGGATGAAGAAGTTAAGGTACAGACAGGTTAATCTCTTTGCCTACTGTCAGGTATGTGTGATTCACACCCAGAACAGTCTGACTCCAGAATCCATACTCTTAACCAGTGTATGTGGCCTTTCAGACTAGTCCCTCAGCAGTGTTATTTTAAGAATTATGTGCCAGGCTTTGAGCTGGATATTCCCTGAGTCCTCTTCAATCCTCATGAAAGGTATGGGGCAGAATGCAGGCATTTGGCAGGAAGACCACTGCTGGACCTGAAGGAATTCTTTACAATACACCAAAATATTCCAATATTTCTTACATTAGGAAATTGTATCCTTCCATATTTTTGCCATGTTTCTACATAAGACCCTTACATAGAAGTAACTTCTGTTGCTCAGTGTTTGACCTTTGTCCAACAAGTGTGAGCCCAAAACTCAATATTATTTTCCTCTTTTGAGAAGTGGAAAATGTTAACTTTGCATGGTTTCATGGGACAAAAAAGAATAAAAATATGTAAATCAATTACACATATGTGTTTAGCTGACTGCTTTGTTTATAATGTGGCCTTTTATTTTTAAAAAATCTTTTGTACTCTTCACTACTAGCAAATAATAATTTATAAGGAAGACAAAATGAAAAATTAAGAGTAATTTCTTATCTTCTGACAACAATCTAGTTTAACTTCCTAAATTCTGCTGTTTCAGGAACCAAATTCTATATCAGGCACTGTCTGCTAATTGAATGATTTGATTATCTATGATAGGGGTTGGCAAACAACAGCTTGCAAGTCAATGCTGCACTGCCCCCTATTTTTATAAATGAAGTTTGACTGGAGCACAGCCACACCCCCACATTTATGTATTGTCTATGCTGCTTTCGTACTTCATGGAAGAATTGAGTAGTTGCGAGGGAGACAGTCTGGCTCACAAAGCCTAAATTATTTACTATGTAGCTCTTTTCAGGGGAAAAAAAAAAAAAGAATTCCAACCTCTGGTCTATGAAGATGTTACTAGTTGCTGAGCCATTAATAACAACTAAGGTATTTTGAATGTTCTTTAACCTGTGGCCAATATTTTGCTTCTCCTTGCAAATCACTACTCGTACATGCTCAGAGAAGGGTCAGCTGAAAATATAGTGCAAGAGCTCCTGGTCCCATTAGAACATCAAAGCCCACATCCATGATATAATTGAACCCACTATCAAGTAACAACCATCAGTATACAACCTACTAGTAAGCATCTACCAAGTGCTAGTCCTCTACTTATTCCTGCTTTATACTAGTTCCCAATCTAAGACTCATAATATTGAGACAGAGTTTCATGTTATAGTCTAAACGAAATTAATATTTATACTGCTAATCATGAAAGAAGAAATCAGAACCCCTTTCAGCTAGGTATTTTGTTACCTATTTGCCTTGAAAATATTGATGGAAATTATAAATAGCAATACTTTAACAAAGAGAACTGTAATGATACTTGCTTACCAGGAATTCGTGCCAAAGAGCTTGCTTTAAAAGACAACCTGTTTAATTTGGAGGGGGATGGGGGGAAGGAGTAAATAATTTTATTTTATTTTTTAATATTGACCTCAGGGTTTTTTCTTTATTGTCTAAAGTTTTACATATGTCTCCTTTTCCCTCAATCACCCCTCCCCCCCAAGACATTCCCACCCCGGGCAAGCCCCCTCACCGCCCCAGTATCTGTGCCCATTGGCTATGCTAATATGTATGCATACAAGTCCTCTGGCTGCTCTCTAACCCTCCTCCCCCCACCCAGGACTGAATAATTTTAGACATTCTTTTAATAGTCACAGGCCAAGCTTAATTAAGGGGACAAAATATTGGTTCGCAAAGACAGAGTTGATGCTTAATGTCATCTTTTTTTTTTTTTTTCCTCTGAGTTCAACATACCAGCTGGCTTGAACTGTGGGTGACATACACAATTAAAACTGAATAAAAGACTTGAGAATCTTAATTATCTGGCTTCCTGTTCCTTTTTTTATGTTGCCTAAATCACAACCGCACCATCACCTGTGCATAATAAATCAAGCAGAAATTTCTGTTGATATAATGAATATTTTGATTTTTCAAATATGAGTATTTCTGTGTCTTTTGCAAGTATAGGGTAAATTAATAAAACAAGTCACTAAAGTGGTATGTCCTATTAACTAATTAGATGATCAGAAAGAGAGGAAAATTCAGTATCTATAGGGGATATACTATCATTTTTCCCTTTTGACTTAATTGATCAATTTCCAACCAAGGCAATACTATTGAATAAATGGATCGGTTTTTTTAAAAAAATTGTATTATAAAAAAATTCAAAACATGCAGTAAAGTTAAACAAAAATGAATATCCACCATCCAGATTCAGCAACAGGTGGTGGCCATATTTGTATTTCCTTGCTTTGTCTCTAGTATTTTCTAACTCTAGTCTCGTAGCTTTTTATTTGTGTATTTAATTACACTGACTTCAAACAAAAATCAGTTTTCTCATGGATTGTCCCATATTTTGAATATATCTGATTGTTTCCTTTTGGTGTCTTCACCTTTTTTCTGTATTGTTATTTCTAGAAAATTGGAAGATGGGCCTAAAGACTAGACTCACAGTGATCATTTGGAAAACATTTTATAGGTGATGGTGTGTGCTTTGTTTTTACATCATATCAAGAGGTGATGCTAAGTCTGATCACAGTTGATGTCTGACCAGCAGACATTTCCATTGTAAGGCATGTTTTCCTTTGGCAATATGTGCATATCTTATATCCCAACAACATTCTACCTAATGATTTTAACTTTGATAAATGTTTGCCTGAATCACTGATTTCATAGGGTATGCCATAAAATTATGGTTTTGTAATACTGTTACTCTTTCTATGTTTATCACAAGATTTGGAGGGGGGAAAAAAAGTACTTTTCCATCTAGAAATTCCTCATTTTCTTCCCTTTAATTACCAGCTGTCAGAGTAAGGAACTGGTTTAATAGTAAGATGACTTTCTATTTTCTATTCCATTTTGTCCAGGACAGTTCTAGTTATCTTTTCCTCCAGCATAAATATTATTGTGCTTCTGTTCACTCTCAAAATGTAACAGATTGGATAATAAATTATCAAATAATTCCATGTATTAATCACATCAAATTTCTTTCTTGGCTCTTTCATTTTGAGAATTCTGTGTTATTTACTCAATGTTTCACAATTAATTATGCCTTTTGATATCTAAATCTCAGACAACTAAAATAATTACCCCTTTTGATACTCAAATCTCAAGACTCAAATATTCAGTTTCAAAATTGGCTGTGTAAGTCCCTTAAAAATGCCTCTATGTCCTTTTGACATAACTCTAGTGGTCTCTGAAAAAATTTTTGCTTTACAGCATAAGAAGATATTACAGCTTCACTTTGTATTTTCTATGTTCTGTGCCTCAATTTAGCGATTTCCTTAAGGACTTCTGCTTTCTTTTAGTGGGAATTGACAGTTAGAAACCAAGATCTGTGTGTCAGGAGTATTCATTTTTATTAAGGTACTAGAGGCCTGGTGCAAGAAATTCATGCACAGGTAGGGTCCCTAGGCCTGGCCGGTGACCAGGGCCAATTGGGGCCTTCCAGCTGCCGGCCAGGGCCTCCTTTCATTCCACGCCGCACCCTGGTGGTCAGTGCACATCATAGCAAGCAATCAAACTCCGGTCTCCTGGTCAAACTCCCGAGGGGACAATTTGTATATTAGCCTTTTATATATATAGATTATTGCCTTCAGATAATTTCAGTGGGTAAAACTAAGATAAATGTAAATATAAATATACTTAAATATTATGTATTTCCAATTCAAATTTCACACTACAGTGTTTTTCTTCAGTTTTTTTCTTTATTAAGGTATTATATATGTGTCCTTATCCCCCTATTGCCCTCCCACTCATGCCCTCACTCCCCTGGTGTCTGTGTCCATTGGTTAGGCTTATATGCATGCATACAGGTCCTTTGGCTGATCTCTCCCTCTTACCCCCACCCTCTCCTACCTTCCCTCTGAGGTTTGATGGTCTTCAATTTTTTAATTTTTATTTATATTGTTTGTTTTATATTGAAATCCTTGGTTTCTAATTAGCACATTTACTTTATTGCACAATACACATAAAATAGTTTCAAAATTAAAAATTCTAATGTTTACCAATAATAAAACTCTAAGTGTGGTTTAAAGTTTTGTTTCAATTCTTTTTTTCTCTTTAGGATATGGTCAGAATACTGGGTCAAACTAATGTAAACATATATTTGACAAAAAAACACCACAAGCAAAGTAGAGACAAATGATAAACTTGGTAAAAAAAAAAAATGCTTGCAGTTTTTATCACAGGCAAATATCAAATATCCCAAACAAAAAGAGCTACTAGACTGAGACAACATAAAACACAACAAAAACTGCTCACCTAAAAAAAGAAATGCAAATGACTCATGTCATATGAAAGTAGGCTAAACTAGATCACAAGAAGTTAAATACAAATTAAAATTCTATTGAGGTACAAATTTTGATTTATCCACTCTGGCAATAATCCTAAAATTTGACAAGATACTCTGTTATCAAGGCTTCAGGGACAGACATAATCACATATATTGCTGGTGACAATGAAAAATAGTATAATTCTTATGGAAAGGAACAGGTAAAATCTAGCAAAATTCAACATATATTTGTACTTTCACACAGATAACGCAATATCTTCCCATCTCAAGATCCTTAATTTAATCACCTCTGCAAAATCCCTTCTCATGTGTCAGTTCCAAGGGTTCCCAGGTTCTAGAGATTCCATTGTGGACATCCTGGGGGTCGGTTTTCTGTCCACCCGATATGGTAATAAAACATCTAGGTGAATTTAATTTATACTAAATTAATTAATTAGTTAACAAATTAATACTGAATTTGAGGGGGTTGAAGTTCATACAGGATATCTTCTCTGATTATAACAGAATAAGCAAACAGAGAAAGGCAAATATCACTTGATCTCACTTATATGTGGAATCTAAAGAACAATCTAAACTGACAAAATAGGACCATAGGCATGGATAAATGAAACAGTCTGACAGACCTCAGAGGGGAGGAGAGTCTGGAGGGAGGACAGGAAGATATTAACTAAAGAATATATATGCATATATGCATAACCCATGGACACAGACAATAATGTGGTGAAGACCTAGCAGGGCAGGGACAGGGTGGAGGCAAACAGGGAGAAAAAGGGAGCATCTGTAATAGAGTCAACAATTTAAAAAAATTCATCACACACACACAAAAATCTATTAGTGAAAGCTGACTGAAAAATCCTCAAATATTTAGAAAATAATCAACACACTTCTAAATTGTCCTTAAGTCAAAAAAGAAATCAGTAAAAGTATAGAAAAAACAACTATATTTCAGAATTTGTGAGATACAGTTAAAGCACTGTTTGCAGATAAATTTATATCTTTTAAAGCTTTTGTAAATAAAGTGGAAGAGTACATAATCAATGATCCAAGTCCATCATTAGAAGCTAAAAGAAAGAGCAATAAAATCTAAGGAAGTCAAAGTAAGTAAATAATAAATATGAGGACAAATCTAAAGAGAAAACAGAAAAAAAATAGAGATAATAAGATTCAAAGTTGATTATTTTAAAGGTCAGGAAAACAAACCTGATAAACTTTTAAGTAGATGGATCTAGAAGAAAAAAAGGAAGATGCAAATTATCATTATCAGGAATGAAATAAGAAATGACATTATCGATCTGACAGTCATTAAAAGGATAACAAAGGAATATGATGAACAGCTTTATTCTAATAAATTTGAGAACTTAAATGGATTGGACAGATTTCTTGAAAGGCATAAATTAAAAACTGACTCACAGAGAAACAAACACCTGAATCATTCCATATTCATTAATGAAATTAAATTCATTACTTAAAAGCTCTCTAATTTTTTTTTTTCGTTCCAGATGGATTCACTGGATAACTAAATTGAGTATTCAAGGAAGAAATAATACCAACCCTACATAAATTCTTTAAAAAATAAAAAAAGGATGCAACATTTTCCAAAGAATTTTATGAGTCTAACATTAGACTGATACCATACCCAGACAAAGACATTATAAAGAAAACAGAGCTAAAGATCAATGTACCTCATAAAACTGGATGCAAAATTCTTAAAAAATATTAGAAAACCAAATCAAGCAATAATAATAATAATAATAATAATAATAATAAACCAAAAGAGGTAATACACAAAGATCAATTGTTAGTGTTATCCCAGGAGTGTAAGATTGGTTTAACAATCTAAACTCAATCAATGTAATTCCCATGTACAGAGAATAATGGAGAAAATCATATGATCATCTCAATAGATGTAGTAATAACATTTTACAAAATACATCACCCACTAATCTAAAAGCTCTCAGCAAAATGTAAATATTAGGGTAAGAGAAGGAAACATTCAACTAGCATTATATTTATTGATGAAAGACTAAATAATTTCCTGCTCTAAGACTGGTAACGAAGCAAGAATTTTGCTCACATTTATTGTATTCTACATTGTGTTGGAATCCTAGCCTGTGCAATAAAGAAACACACAGATGCACACTCAAATGGAAGGAAGATATAAAATTGGTTTTATTTTTTAGATATCATCATGCTTTCCATAGAACTTCCTAAAAACTGCCATAAAATCTAACCTATATAGTAAGTGACTAAAACAGCATCACATGGCACAAGACCAGTACACCAAAATCAATTAATTGTATTTCTAGATACTAGTAAGGAACAATTATAACATCAAAAACATAAAGTGCTGCCTGACCTGCGTGACTCAGTGGTTAAGTGTAGACCTATGAACCGGAAGATCACTGTTCAACTCCTGGTCAGGGCATGTGTCCAGGCTGTAGGCTCCATCCCCAGTGAGGGGAGTGTAGAAGGCAGCCAGTCAATGATTCTCTCTCTTCATTGATGTTTCTGTCTCCCTTCCCCTCTCCCTTCCTCTCTGATATCAATAAAAATATGTTTTAAAAAAACAAACATAAAGTGCTTATAGATAATTTTAACAATATGTATAATATCTGTACAATGAATACTACCAAAGATTGCTGAATGAAGTTAAGAAGACATACACAATTTGAGAGACACAATGTTCATGAATTGGAAAACTGAATATTGTAAAGATATTGATTTTATCTACGTTTATTTATAAAATAACACAACCCTTATTAAAATCCCAAACTGTCAAACTTGATTCTATAGTTTATATGGGAATATGAAATATATAAAACACAGAATTTTGAAAAAAGTAATGTATTTAGAGGAATTATACTCCCTGATTTTAAGACTTACTAACAATGTACAGTAAATAAGATAGTATTATATTGATGTAAATATAGCAATTTTGATCAATGGAATAGAATTGAGAGTTCAGAAATAGATATATGATTATATGATCAATTATCATTGTTTTAAAATATGTTGCTATTTATTATTTATCTATTTTTTTCTGTAACATCTTTAAGATTAATTTACCGATATTTTCTTCCAATATATGTACTATTCTTTTTTTTATATTTAGATACCTAACCCATAGGAAGTTTTTTATTGGTGTTTAACAGTGGGAGGTATGGATTCAATTGTATCTTCTTTTTTTTTTAATATACTTTATTGATTTTTTACAGAGAGGAAGGGAGAGGGATAGAGAGCCAGAAACATCGCTGAGAGAGAAAAATCAATCAGTTCCCTCCTGCACACTCCCTACTGGGGATACGCCTGCAACCAAAGGTACATGCCCTTGACTGGAATCGAACCCAGGACCCTTTAGTCCCCAGGCTGACTCTGTATCTTCTTTCCAGATGATTATCCAACTGTCCTGTGATCATTTACTAAAAAGTCTATCTCTTTCTCCCCAGCAATTGAAATGCCACCTTTATTATCTATCAAATATTCCTATATACTTTCAATTTTTGTACTTTCTATTCTATCCTATTGCTTTGTCTGTCTATTCGTGGACTAACATCACATTTTATTTAAAATTTGTATATGTTTTTATTGATTTTTAGAGAGAGAGGAAAGGAGAGGGAGAGAGAAACATCAATCAGTTAGTTGCCCACACCGACCCACAACCTGGGCACGTGCCTTGACCCATAATTGAAACTTTAGTGCATGGATGATGCTTCAATCAACTGAGCCAGGCCAGGGCAAAATCACTCTTAAACACAGAGCCTTTGTAGTATGATTTAAGATGTGTTTTTTTTTCATTGATTTTCTTTTCCAAGATTTTCTTGACTATTTGTGCATTTTGAGAATCAAATTTTCTAGCTTCACAAAAATACTAGCATTTTCATTGGGATCACATAATTTTATCATGTAATTTTTAAATATTTCTTTTTATTGATTTTTAGAGAGGAAGGGAGAGGGATAGAGAGAAACATCAATGCGAGAGAAACATTGATTGGCTGTCTCCTGTACGTCCCCTGCCGGAGATCAAGCCCACAGTTTGGGCATGTGCCCTGACTAGGAATTGAACCAGTGACCTCTTTGTTCATGGGTCCATGCTCAACCACTGAGCACACTGGCTGGGCTGTCATATGTCATTTTTAATATTAACTTTAATGATATAGATTCTTTACGAGTAGAATCACCCAATCCAAGAATATAGGTTGTATTTCTGTCTGTTCAAGTTTCTTTTGTATCTTTCAATAGTGTTTTGTTTTCCATGTACAGTTGACCCTTTGTGAGAACCCTAATCAGAGTATGCTGGATATTCAAGGCCAATTTGCCATACACATGTGCAAAGTCAATGACACAGCAGTTTTATTGTACACACTGTGCAGGTGTACCTTTCTATAACCCAAATACTGATGTCACTATTTGGCAAGAAGCCTCTTTTGTACGAGTTGGTATAAAGATGTGTTACTGACCAGCCTGTGTGCAGCTGCTTTGTGAGACTACTTTGAAGAACTGTTTTGTCTGATGACTCCTTGTTAGCAATGGCTATTTGGTTTGCAATAAAGGCTCTCTGATATGCCTACGACTTCTCATATCTTCTTCTTCTAATACATAGCATCCGAGGGCCTGTGCTCCAACACCCTTGAACAACATGGAATTTAGGGGCACTGACCCCTGAGCAGTAGAAAATTGATGTACACATAACTTTTGACTCCCCAAAACTTAACTAGACTCTTCCTAAAGTATCTGCTGGAGATTTGTTCTAAGACTCTCACAGATACCAAAATCCATAGGTGCTCAAGTCCCTAATATGAAATGATGTAGAAAAATGCATACTGTAGGCCAGGGGTCCTCAAACTATGGCCCGCGGGCCACATGCAAATACAAATATTGTATTTGTTCCCGTTTTGTTTTTTTACTTCAAAATAAGATATGTGCAGTGTGCACAGGAATTTGTTCATAGTTTATTTTTAAACTATAGTCCAGCCCTCCAACGGTCTGAGGGACAGTGAACTGGCCCCCTGTTTAAAAAGTTTGAGGACCTCTGCCGTAGGCCCTTCCCATCCCTGATTTCCAACCACAAATCATAAAAATAATGTTTTCCATCCACAGTTGGTTGAGCCTTCAAATGCAAAACCTCAGGGATATAGAAGGGCAATTGCATATTTATTGAAAAAATCTGCCTGATACCAGTAGACCCACGGCCATTCCATGTTATTCATGGGTCAACTGTATGGATTTTATACATTTACTGCTTATTTTATTTCTGTTTTCTTCCACTGTTTCTGTTATGGGATGCTTTCTTTGATTATATTTTCAAACTAATAATTTTTGAAGTATATGAAATATTAATTTTACATGGTAATTTTATATCTTGATACCTCATAAAATTATATTATTTGTAATCAGATTTTATTGATATTTTTCAAGTATACTACCATATTTTATACATATATTTTTATCTTTTGTAATGATAGATTCCTAATTTTTAAAATAATTACATTAGATAATATCTCTAAAACAAGAGTATATAGTAATGCAAATGATGGGCATTTTTGTCTTATTCCTGTCTTAGAATTTATCCAGTGTTTCTCTATAAGTAAATGTTATATTTTGGATTGAGGCATAGACACACACACACACACACACACATACACACACCTCGTGTTAAGGATGGATTCATTGACTCTTATTTCAGAAAGTATTTTTTAACTTAGAAATTGACATTAAATTTTCAAATGTCTCTTAAGCACCTGGGGGAATATATGATATTGTTTCCTTAAATCTATTAATGTGCTGCATGACATTAATGGCTTTTTAAAATGTTGAACCATTCTTGAATTATTTAATAATCCTACTTGGTCAGGACATATTATTTTTTAATGTGTTTGATTTTGCTTGCTAATACTTTATTTTAAATTTTTGCTTTGATTTTCAAAGTGAAATCATCTGTAGTTTTACTTGTTTGAGTTTCCAGATCTATAGTTTCAATTTTATGCTGACCTAAAAAATAATTTAAATATTTTCCTTCTTTCAGTATCCTCTGTGATATTATTATTATTTATTTGCTGGTCTCTTTAATTTGCATATTTGGGGGAGACTATATAGACAGAAACTAGAATTTGCTAATGGCCATTATATAACAGAAACTTGGAATTTTTATCTTATTATAAGATCAGTGAATGCTTATTGAAAAAATCTTACAAAGTACAAATAAGCAGAAAGAAAAATACCATCCTATATAATAAAAGCATAGTATGCAAACTGTCCCCTCCACCAGAGTTCTTCCTGGAACCGGCCAGCAGGGGGAAGGGAGGGAGGCCCTGGCACTGGCAGGCAGCTGGGGGAAGGGAGGGATTACCCGGCCAGCAGCTGGCAGCCACTAGGGACCCTACCAGTGCACAAATTTCATGCACCAGACCTCTAGTAAAGTAATAATGTAATAATGTTAATAGTCTTTTACTACTTTGAGTAATCATTTTACCAGATGGTTAAAACATATAATAGTGATCAGAATAAAAAAATGTACCTTAAATAATTCTTCTTTCAGGAAAATGTTGGCCTGAGAAACCTAGCTTTCAATTTATTAATACATTTTATTTCTTCTATATAAAAATATTTTAATATGTGGCTCTTCAAATAAGTTAATGATTCCATAATATTTGAAGAATAAAAGGTAGCCCTTTAAAAATAGAAAATACCTTATTTTAGTCCAACCACATGGGACTAATTTTAATATTAGTTATGTGAAAAACCAAACATTCACCAAAATGAAAGCTACCATTTTGAGGGCAGAAAAGAAAAAATGAGTACTCTTTTCAAACCCCCACTCTAAAAAAGTCATTTGTACACTCACTGAACCCATTATCTAGGCAATAATGTCTCAGATTCTTCTTTATGAATGGATCTCACTGACACATTCTTATGCAGACATGTGATATATTTTTTTAGACAGCAAAAATACAGAGGAAAAGGTTGTCTTCTGTTTGTTTCCTGTTTCATTTTCCTCTGTTTCTCCCTCTCTCCCTCCCTCTCTCCCGAGGGTTATGAGAACACCTTTTAAGGAGTCCCTCTAATTTTCATTTATATAATTTTTTAGCTTTTTAGCAATTGTCCTGGGTATAACAACATGCATACGTGAGTTGTCATAGTGTGCTATTATCAATATTTTACCATTTTGAGTATTTAGAAAGTTACTTCCATTTAGATTCTTTTATTTTTTCCACCTTTGAAATAAAATTATCTTAAGTGTTTACTTCACATACTTTGAATCTCACATTACATGGTATTATAATGTTTGCCGTAATTATCAAAATGATATAAGAACCTCATAAGTAGTAAGATATTCTACTATACTTACACCCATTTTTCCCATTCTGTTATCCCTTTCTGAAGCTCAAAGCCTTCTATTACCATTTAACTTCTGTTAGAGATCTTCATTTAATCATTCTTTAACAATGGATTTGCTAACAACAAAGTCTCTTAGCTTTCTTTCTTCTGAGTATGTTATTTTCCCTTAATTTTTGAAGAATATTTTCACCAGATATACCTGTGTTCTTTTCTTTCAGTATTTGAAAAATGTTGTGTCACTTTCTTCTGGCCTCTGTGTTGTTACATGAGAGATGGGCTTTCATTCAAATTGGTGTTTTCCTATAAGTAAGGTGTCATTTCTCTTGGGCTGCTTTGCTGATTTCCCCTTTGTTTTCAATTTTCTGAAGTTTAATGGATTTCTTTGTGATTTTTTATTTCACTTATTTTTATTTTTTAAAATATTTTTTATTGTTGATAGTATTAGAGATGTCTCCCATCCCTCTCCGTCTTTATCCCTCTCCTCTTTGTGCTTATTTTATTTGTGGTTTGCTCAGCTTCTTGAGTCTCTACTTTTATGTGGGCTATTGTCCCACAGGTCCCTAAAACTTTATTTTCAACCTATTTCCTCACTGTTTAGATAGGTAAATTCTATTTGATCTGTCTTAACGTTCACTGATTCTATTGTCTAATACTGAGCACATTCACCAAGGTTTTTCATTTCACTTATTGCATTTTTCAGTTCTATAATTCCCATTTGGTTCTTTTTTGTTTTTAATAACTGCTTTTTTTTTTTTTTTTTTGCTGAAATTTTTTATTTATTTTTCCATTTGTTTCAAGAGAATTTGTAACTGCTTACTGAAGCTTTTTTATGGTGGTTGCTTTATAATCCTTGCCAAATTGTTCCAACATCTGGTTCATCTTGGTGCTGTCATCTGTTGGTTGCTTTTCTAATTCATGTCAAGATTTCCCTCATTCTTGATATTATGCATAATTTTCCACTGTACCCCAGATATTTTGGGTATTATATTATGAGACTCTGGTTCTTATTTGACCACCTATTTTGTACAGGACATGTTCTAGTTAGAGTGCACCTCAAGGTATGTTCAGCTCCTTGCAGGATCTTGTCTACCCACCTTAGCAAAAGTGAGCACTGCAGGGTGTGGCTGGAATCTTGGTTTCACACTAAGCCCCTAAAACACCAGATGAGAAGGAGTGGAGTTCCAATTATCCCTGCTTCTTACTACCTCTTCTGCCTCTTGACACCAGGTGGGGTTGAAGGCTTGGCTACACATGGGCCCCACTGACCCCTGGGAAGAGAGTCCATCGGGTAAGTGGATTGTCTGCTGCCCTGCCTCAGACCACTTTATTCTACCTCCTGGATGCTAGGTGGGTGTGGAGGCTCACCTCCTCACTGAGTCTTGCTGACTCCAGGGCTGGGGTGAAAATTAAGCACTTATTAGCTGACTTAAAGAACAGAAACTATTTTTCATAAAGTACCTACAAGTGAGCCCACCAGGCGTAGAGCATTGAAACTCTTGGATTGACTGTGTAGAGAGCATTCCCTGAATCTACTGCTCTTGGTGCAGAGCTCATCTTGGACCTGGAAAACCAATCTCATTTTGTCCATGGGGAACATTTCCAAGCAAGAGTTTTCATTTTTGAAACCTCAGGACATCTGAGATGGTTACCTATACGGGGAGTTAGTCACACCTGAGAAATGATGAAGTCAGCATGTTGTCAGGCCAAAAGTTAAGGAACCCAATGGGCTGAACTTGATGGTTATTAACACAACGTATGTATCAGAGATTTAAACTTGAGAGCACTCATCTCTCCAGAATCACTTTATTCTTTACCTGTTGGGGAAAAATATTTTTAGAACCTTGTCCATTCTTTTATCTGCTTGGAAAGGACTTCCTGGTAGCAAACTAAGCCACTAGCAAAGTGGAGGAACAATTTGAAAGAAACAGCTTTGAGCTGCCTAACTTATATAACCAGAAGATCTATTCAGTGCGTTTTTATCTGGTATGATGGCTGCAATTTGTTATAACAGATAAATTTCCTTGTCAAGGAGAACAACACCTGCCTACATGAGTTATTTTCAATCTTGGGTGCACATTAGAATAACCTGGACAATTTTAAAAAATACTGATGCTCAGGCCCCACTAAAGATATTCTTATGTAATTGTTCTGGGGTAATTCAGAGTTATTAGTATTTTTTTCTAAGTCCCATAGCTATTTTAATGGGTGACCAGAATTGGGAACTTCTGCTTAGATTTATAACCTCTATTTGCTAATCTTTTAAATTTATTTAGCTTTACAATGCTCTACAAAGATAATCTTCCATGGAGGACTGAAAGGTAAGATTAATGATAAACCCAGCAATTTCCCTACCTGAGCCACTGGGGAATGGATTGGTCATTGCTCCCTACTGGGTTACTATTTTAGATATAGAAAAATTAACCTAAAAGGGGTATTTATCATTGAATGTGTTCATGAACTGAACTTGGTGGTGCTAAATGGTAGGTATAAATCCAGAGGAAATATTGCACTTGTCCCTAGATCAAATATTCTCACTTATCATTTATCATCTAAGGACATATTAAAAAATTCTGCCTTAGTTACACAGGGAAAAGGTTTTTCCCCTCACTTTCTTTTAACATATTAACGATGATTTAAGCCTGGTCTGCTGTTGATCTTCTAGGGTCTGATTTGACAAGAAGGGCTGGGCAGCCAAATGTACCTCTGACCAGGTTTGCGTGCAACATGTTAAGTAAAAAGCAATAAAGGCTGATTGTGGTTTTAACAAATTTTAAAACTTTCTGTGATAGGGAGTCCTGGTTCTGCCAAAGTGGAATAGCCCTTCCCTCCACAGTGGAAAAACTCTGAACAGGCACAGAGAAAAAGAAGCACAAGAGGTGTTGGGCTCAGATGGATAACAGCGAGAATATCCAATTCCTCAATCTGGAAAAGGATAAGGGAGGGCACCAGTTCCCTAAACTGAGTACAGGCCCAGAGGTTGCACATACTGTGTCTGGACTTTTCTAGGAAAAAACAAGCCTCTGAGTCATGGAATCTTACAAGGAACCATGATAGAAGTTACTGGATGTGTTGAGTAGTTATTAGGGTAGGCCCGTGGTCGGCAAACTGTGGCTTGCAAGCCACATGCGGCTCTTTGGCCCCTTGAGTGTGGCTCTTCCTAAGCCTTAGGAGTACCCTAATTAAGTTAATAACAATGTACCTACCTATATAGTTTAAGTTTAAAAAATTTGGCTCTCAAAAGAAATTTCAATCGTTGTACTGTTGATATTTGGCTCTGTTGACTAATGAGTTTGCCAACCACTGGCCGATAGAGGCATCAAAGACTGTTTAAATCACCCTGCAGGGAATGCAATTTCTGTGGGTCATTGACTTATTCTCCCTTAAGGTAACAGAAAAAAGACTGTAGAACACCAGTCACAGCCATCTCCTCTTCCTAAGAGAGGTAAGCCTGTTGACTGTGATAAAATGGGTCTCTCCTCCTTAAGCTTTGATCATCTGTGGTTCTCTGAATGGCCTATCATGGGCTCTGATAAATTATAAAGGGGCCTCCACAACCAATCTCACCTACCAAGTTCTACTAACTAAGATCTCACTTCACCCAGGTTCTCTTTAATTCGTATTAATACTGCTGAGGCACCTGCAGGTATTGGCCATGGTTTCCAGGTTTCTCTTGATTCAGGACTTAAGATTTGGCATTTTCTATTTAAGTAGGTCGTTTTTCTTAGCTTAAAAAAGAATAGTGAGATGGCTCAAGGTGGCACAGTATTAGCCACGCTGATGTCTAGAGACTTTACAGGTAAATTTGGCAACCAGTTAGCATCCACACAAAAAATAACACATATGGTTAAACCTAATTGTGGACTTAGGTGCAAGTAGAAGTTCATTGGGAGTTGTGCCATCCTTAGCTTTCAGAAGTAGACTAATAGCTAACTTAATATCCTAGAGACAAAGTTGGTTGAGTTAACTTATTAAATGCCTACTGCATGTTGGCATATATAGAAATGGATAAAAAGTTATCTCTATCCTTTAGAAGTTTGTAACTTATCACAATCTTCCTATTATCAGCCAAACTTGACCATGAGCAGTGCCTCACTAACTTCTTCTTTAATAGTTCACCAATGATTCCATAACTCACAAAGGTACTTCATTCTAGCCTTGAATGTAATTACTGCTGGTTGTCATACTCAGACCTCATTTTATGTATTTATTATTAAAGTTTTTCTATATAAAGAAACCTACAAACATTCAAATTATATAAAGATGGTTCACCAGATCAAGTGCATAATTATAGTTGGTGTCTCTTTTAAATCTTAGCAGGCAGTTGCCCACATTTTCAATATTTACTGACCCCCTTTTACAAGTCTGTGTCCAAAAATGTAAGAGACTCATTGTCTAAATCTATGAAGAGGTACATCACAAAAGCACCATGCAAACCTTTTTGCATAATTAATTCAATCTCCAAAAATATTAAGTGAATGTGAAATGCAAATAAAAGTCCATGATGGGTACCTAAAATGCTTGAAAATAGTTAATTCGTTTTCACTTAATGATAGTTGCAACATTTCACTAAAATGAAGACATTCACCTCAGTGTATATTAGATGTTAAAGCAGAAATTGAGGAGAAAGAAATTCCATTTGTACTTCATAAGCAAATGACTGGTGAAGGGATGTCAGCTGTACTACATTACTACTTTCCATATTGCAAACTAAATTATGTGCTCATTAGTTTATGGGTTAATAAATGAGAAGCTAAAAAATTTACATGCTCTTACAAGTGAAATATTTCCATGGAGCCAAAGGAAGTCTGACTAATTTGAATTAGGTTTAAATCCTCTGCATTTTTTAATGATTAATACCATGAGAAAATGGAAGAGTAATCAGCTTCTAATTCTGACTTGGCCAGTGACTCACCAGCAGAACTTGGGAAATTCTCTTACCCCATCGGTCTGTATCTCCTAATCTGAAAATGGATAAAATAATACAGATTCTTGGGAGTCCACTCAGTTCCTTGATTCTGTACCATCATATTCTAAGGGGTTTTCTATTTGTAACTTAACCTTATAAACATATAAAAAATTTATCTGATGTTATTAAAACCATATTCTTATACGCTCAAGGTCATCTAAGGACTGAAGTATGTCCTAGGCTGAGAAACACTCCAGGGCCAAGACCCAGGCTATAGCTACAGTAATTAAATTGCTGAGTTCTCAGAGGAGAATGTAGCTGATGATATATTATCATAAGATATGATCAGGTAAGTGAAAATGCTTTACAAACTATGTAGGGCTACATAAATGTCAGGTATTAGGCATAATTATCATCTCTATTTATTGAGGGACCAACTTACATAGCTGATTTCAATGGGGCCATATAATAAGTCAGAGACAATTTGGGAGAAATTATATTTCTTATGCTGACTTTCCTTCTGTTCTTTCATCTCACCAATATTTATGGAGCTGCCTCTACTTCTAAAGTATCAGCGGGGACATTACAGAGGTGTCTAACTGCTAGTATCCTCACCTAGTTTGCAATATAGTAAATACTAGTATGCATGAAACAACATCATCTATTTTTCTTTAATGATTTTATGGGCTGAAGATTAATTTTCCTGACTAGGTTTTTAAGTTCTTTCAGACTCCAAACTAGACTTTTCTTTCTTTTGACCTCTTTCACTGTGTTCAACAGACTACTGGGCATATTAATCATAAAAAATACATTATTTGATTGAAAAATAAAAAATATGTGATAGGGTTAGACCCCCTAAAGGGCTAAACAAATATAAGTTATTGCTATTATTTATGTATGAAACTTTCTCCAGTGCAACTTGAGAAAATATCTAGACACTTAGGATTCCATAGCTTTAGAAATGGTACTGGCCTAATGACAACCAAAATAATAATAATAATAATAACAACAACAATAATAATAATAATACCAAAGTAACAACAAACTTTTATTGAGGGCTAATGTGTCAGACACTGTGCTATATGTTTATATTCATCATCTCATTTATTCCCCATAATAATCCTATTCAATTGGAACTTATCCCCATTTTACAGATGAACAGACTGAGGCCTAAAGATGATAATCAAAGTTATGTGGATAGTGAGTGGTTGAACTAGATACTGAATGAAGGTAGTATAGCTGCCAACACCTAAAAGGGGACACCATTACTGGGAGCTGAATCTACCTGATTTACTATATTTAAAAATATCTAGAATTTTAGATGAGACTGAATGACTAGTTCTCAGTGGAGAACAATTTTGCCACCAAGGGAATATTTGACAATGTCTAGAGATATTTGTGGATGTCATGACTGCAGAAGTGCTATCAAAGCCACAGATGCTGCCTAACATGGTCCATTATAGAAAGCCTCCCACAGGAAAGAATGATCTGGCCCAAAATGTCAGTAGAGAAACCCTGAGCTAGACTTGTCTTTTCATGCCAGTGCTGTAATGTCATAAATTAGTGACTTCCTTCTCATGGCTCAGGTAGTAATGAACATGACCGGAGAGGCCTGTGCAAGAGCTCAGGGAAATGAGACGCCGCAGCTTGGGATCCCAGAGCTTCTACATGAGGTGATGCAACGTGGGGTGTTTTTCCCCCAGAAGGTAAGAAGGCATTCCCCTTTGATATTTATAATGGTTTGGTTGAATTTGGAATTTGTAAACATTTGGTTTATAGTTCATCTATAACCACCCCCCCCATACTTCTTAATTTAGACCAATGTCCTATAGTTATTTTTGTTTGTTTGTTTGTTTTATTAATCCTCACCAAAGGACACTTTTCCATTGACTTTTGGTGAGAGTGGAAGGAGAGGGAGACAGAGAGACAAATATCAATGTGACAGATCCACATGGATTGGTTACCTCTCACACATGCCCTGACCAGGGCCAAGGATTGAGCCTGCAACTGAGGTAGGTGCCCTTGACCAGAATTGAACCTGAGACTTTTAGTCCACAGGCTAATGCTCTACCCACTGAGCCAAACCGGTTAGGGATTATAGTTTTTAATACATAAAATATAGCTGAAGTCTTTCCTATATTTGAGACTCTTTTGGTCTAGCAGTTAGATGGCATTATCTATGAGTAGTTAAGATAAATAGCGATAGCAATTGCATAGCACTTGAAGTCACATTTCTTGATAATCTCTAGATTTTCAGGGACCATTAGACATCTCTGTGTGAATTCTGGAGTAATGGAAAGTACATTCTAGCAAATACTTTAGATACTCTGACATTGCTGCATTGATTTAGAAACACACTTTTAAATCAATTTTTTTTGCAACTTTAACTTGTAATAAAATGAGTCTTAACCAAAGTGCCCTTTGCAATCTAACTGCTTAGGTTTGAGAATAGCAGGCCAAACAGAATTAATTAACATTTCGAAGCCATAGTGCTATATTGCTTAATCCTAAATTGTACTTAAAATAGGAATTGATTTCTACTCCATAAGAAAACAACTTTTCCCTCTTCCCATGCTCTTTTCAATAAAAAACAGAGATAGTGTATATTTAGAGAATAAAATTAAATAAAGCAATCACTAAATGTTTTTGATGAAGCCATAATAATATCCTATTACACAATACATGTTCTTCAAGACATCGTTAAAACTTTGAGAAAACAATTATTACTGAATAAGACAGAAAAGCCAACCAATACTGAATGAATTAGTGTAATTTATGTATCATAAAACTGATAATAGACATTTATTTCTAAAAATCCTTAAAGCACAGGTAATAATGGAGCCAGTCAGCAATTTGCCACTTGCAATTAATCACTCTCTTCATATTCACAACATTCAATTTTTCTTGCTATTTGAGGGAGTAATGATTAATTGATAAAAGTTTAACAAGTGCACTAATAGCAGGTGCTGCTAATTGCAAAGTCTTCAGAATGATTCTCCCCAAATCTACTTTATGCTAATTTGTACAGCATTAGTCATAACACTTTATAATTTCACTTTTAAAATGACTTTTCTTTTAGTCACCCTAATTTAATTAAGAATTTTAACTAGTTACTTGTATCAAGAATACCAATGAATTTTAAATTTGTGAGTTTGATTACCATAAAAGATTAACAAGAACACTCATAAAAATGCACGGCTGCCAATTAGAAACATCAACACTGTGTAAATTAGAATTTGTTAATTGGTTTAGCAAATGTAAATTCAATTTTTTGAAATTTTATGAACTGAAAAATTGATTATATTTTTGTGAGCCTCAAGAAATATCTTATTAATGATGATATTTGTTTCAGTAGTTTCTGAGATTACATTTGTATTTTATCCATAAACATTTCTATTTCATTTAGTTTAAAAATATCTGATTATAGAAATAATTTTTCATCCACATATGTTTGCCCCTTACCATCCACACTATTAAATGAATACGCAAGCACATTTTTCTTTCATCTGTTTTCCTCTCAGCAAGACAGATAAAATATGCATTCTAGGTAAGGTTTCTTATTTTGTTCTTTCAATATTAAAGTGCACGTAATTAAGTTAGTTTCCTTAAACAGTATGTGTTTATGACAAAACCTACAGATGCTTTTATAAAGATGAATACATAAACAGCATTCCAGGTATTAATACTGTTTGCCTCTAGGAAATAGATCCAGCAACCTTGCATTTTATGAGAAGCAGAAGCAATATTCTAGTATGCATTGTGGAAAGGAGAGGCCTATTGTAATGTAAGGTCAAAATCTATCCTCAAGGGAGCACATGCCTGGTCTGAACACTAACTTCACATCAGTTACTCCCCTGCCAAGTTGCAGTCAAGAAACTGAGGACAGAATTGAGGATAGGCCTAAAATATCCTCATGGCTAAGCCTCCAGACTGTTAAGTCAGGAGCTGGGGAAATAGGGCATTGGATTGCTTTGTGAACTCAACAGTCTGTTTTCCAGATAATGTGATTCATTTGTGAGTAGCCACGAACGCCCTCAATTTGACCATAACTTCTCCTGCCCCTCCTAGAACTGTTTTTGAAAATCACAGAGCTTGATGATCACTCCAAAGGATCCAAAGTCAGCAATTAATTATTTGGCTGTTCAAAACCTCTTGCATTAATGCATTTTCCTAAATTTATGTAATTAGATTACTCTATCCCTGCTTAGCTCTCAATGGGATAAGACACAGGATAAGCGTAAAGGCTAAAGGGATCATGAACTTGTGCCTTTGCCTTTGATCAGTAAGAATAGAAAGGGACTCAACATTGCAGATTTCCTGCATATAGTTCCATACTTCATCTTTATGCAGGAACTGGGGTCCAGACAACTAGACCTGGGAATCAAGTAGCAGCTGAAGGCACTCGCGCTGGGAAGATAGCAGTAGGAACCAGGCTTAAAAGAGATGAGGTCTCTAGAAATCAGCTGAGTCACAGGGGAGCAGAGCAGCCCCGGATGACCAAGACACAGGGTGGCTTTGTTTTTTTCACTCTGATTCCTTCTTCCTGTTTATATTCTCCCCTTCCCAACAGGATCTCCTGTTTGCTAGTTCAAAATTTTTTTAAAAAAGGAAACAACCTCAATTCCCCAAAACAAAACAAAATGGTTTATTAAATGTAGATATTAGTAGAATATTATTCAGCTATTAAAATAATAAAGTAAGCTCTGACTGGATAGCTCAGTTGGTTAGAGCATCCTCTCCATACGCCAAAGTTGGGGTTTGATCAATGGTCAAGATGCATTCAAAAATCAGCCAGTGAACGCATGAATAAGTGGAACAACAAATCAATGATTCTCTCTTTCCCTTCCTCTCTCTCTCAAATAAATAAATTAATTAAAATAATAATGTAGATATACATAAATATCAACATGGAACTATGTTCACAATTTATTAATTCATTCACCAAACACTGTTCCCTGCCTAGTGTGTGTGATGTGTTGATCTAAGCGCTGAGCAGCAGTTAATAAAACACACCTGTCCTCATGAAGCTTGAATTCTAGTGAGAAAGTCAGAAAGCTAAAAACTAAATCAGCAAATATATGTGTGATTTCAAGAGAGAAAATTGCTATGAAGATATATAAGACATGTCAGGGATGGAGTGGGAATGACATTTGAGTAGATAAGACAAAGGGAGAAAAACACTTCCAGCAGAGGGAAATGTCAGTGTGAAAGCCTGAATTGGGAGTAAGGAGACAAGACAGAGGTGGAAAGACCAAGGCTGAAAGAAGAACAGTTTGGAATTTCCTCAAAAAACTAAAAATGGAACTCCCATTTGACCAGTGATCCCACTTCTAGGAATATATCCCAAGAAACTAGTAACACCAATCAGAAAGGATATATGCACCCCTATGTTCATAGCAGCACAATTCACCATAGCTAAGATTTGGAAACAGCCCAAGTGCCCATCAGCAGATGAGTGGATTAAAAACTGTGGTACATCTACACAATGGAATACTGTGCTGCGGTAAAAAAGTAATTCTTACCATTTGCAACAGCATGGATGGAACTGGAGAGCATTATGCTAAGCGAAATAAGCCAGGCAGTGAGAGATAAATATCACATGATCTCACTCATTTATGGATTATAATGAACAACATAAACTGATGAACAAAAACAGATCCAAGGACAGAGAAGCATCAATCAGACCATCAAACCTCAGAGGGAAGGTAGGGGAGGGTGGGGGTAAGGAGGAGAGATCAACCAAAGGACTTGTATGCATGCATATAAGCCTAACCAACGGACACAGATACCAGGGGGGTGAGGGCATGAGCGGTGGTGGCAATGGGGGAGATAAGGACACATACTAGTGTGTAATACCTTAATCAATAAAGTGAGAAAAAAAGAAAAAGAAAGAAAGACCAAGGCTGAAAAGGAAGGAAAATAAGAGGTGGGAAGAAGGACGGCGAGAAAAGGCTGCAATGGTGGCAGTAAGTTGGAGATACTCACTCAGCGCCCTCACTCAGTTCAGCTGTCCTTGCCAAGGATGGTTCCAAGAAAGGCAACATCATCTACCCTGAGCTGGGGGTGATTCTGGGTGTAAGAAGGCAGACCGGGTACTCTACACATGTTAACTCCCAGGGGTGCCCAATGCACTTTCTCGTATCCAATGCAGAGCATGCTAGTGTGTCTGCACCCGAAAGGTTTCATGAAAAATAAAACACTCTGTGGGCCAGTTACACCTGTGGGCTCTATATGGCTTTGGCTGGAAGTGTTTACTCCCGATTTTAAGCTAATTTAGTGAAAATTCTAGGACTGATTGGAGGAATTGGGGAAACATGCATTGCAGTCAAAGGAAATGCCCTGAACTGGAGACTTTTTCTGGGCGCATACCGGTTTTCCCATCCACTGCCCTTTTCCCTCTTTTCAAGATGTACCCTAGGACATTTCTCTAGTAATAGAAGACTCTGAAAATTCCACTGCTTTGAACATCCTCTCATAATCTCGTGTGTCCTAGTCAATGCAGGCACTCTGACTCTCCACTCGCTGGTTGGGGTGTTTTGGAGGAATCCTGGGCCATACCATTCCACTTGAAAACACAATTTCTTAGCGTATTAATGGGGAGAATAACATTTGTCTTTCCCACTGGGTGATGTGATGGTTGAATGTGTGTGGCTCAGTGATTGAATGTCAACCTATGAACCAGGCAGTCATGGTTCAATTCTCTATCAAGGCACATGCCTGGGCTGTGGGCTGGATCCCCAGTAGGGGGTGTGTAAGAGGCAGCCAATCAATGATTCTCTTTCATCATTGATGTTTCTATCTCTCTCTTCCTCTCCCTTCCTCTCTGAAATCGATACAAATATATTTTAAAAAAATTAAATGCTTAAAGGGCATTTTGAAGATTACTAATGTCAGCTATTATTGTGATGATTATTAGCTGATCCTACAACCCAGATATAGAATGAGCACTAGGTTACAGCTGACTCTTTCATCATCTGTACATACGTTCTATCCACTGGAGGAATTAAATTTAATCCCAGCATAATTAATTAGTGTTTATGAAGCATGTTGTGAGTCTCAAAACCATAGCTGTGGTTTGAACCTTGCAGTAAGATTAACATTCTGATTGACTTCATTTACATTACAGATCAAGCACTTAGGGTCTCACTTCTATATTCTGCGCAGTGCCTGGCAGCCTGCTGGCATATCATAACTATCCAATAAAAGCAGTAATAAAGTTGTAATATCCTTTTCTTTCTCTTGATTTGCCTCCACATTTTTTTAAAAGTAGACTAGACAGGAAGAAAGATGCTTTCTTATTTTTGGCAAAGGATGATTCAGAATCTTTGCTAATGGGAATGTGGAACCTTCTTTTTCCTGCTTACCAATCAGGAAAATAAAAACTATTTACTCTGGGAAGTCTGGCTGTATCACTCTTAAATCATTTATAGTCCATTAAGTGTTTTGGATAATGAAGGAGCTAGAGGACCCCTGATTTAGTTTTCTCTCCTGTATTTCTTTAGTATCTTTGTGCTTTCTTACATTTAGGGGGACAGCACAGGAGAGTTCAGATTTTTTTAAAAAAGAAAGCTATTAACAGCTTTTACAAGGGACCTGAGCTTTAATAAAACCTCTCTGTGTGCAGGAAGGCCAAATCTCCAGGGATTTGGAAAGACGCAACCTCAAAGTTAAACATTTAAAGAACAAATTAAATTCATGACTCTAACATCACTTTCTTTGTCTCTTATCCTTATCCTCTTTATAATAAACACAACATTTGGTCAGTATATTCTTTAACCCCAAATCTCCAATATCACAGTAAGAAATTACAAGAGCACATATTTGTCTGACATTTTAGTTTATAAAATACTATATTACATATCTATTAGTTTTCTATTTCTGCCATAACAAATGATCATAAATTCAGTGGTTTAATGTAATAGTTCTGTATTATTTCACAATTCTATAGGTCAGAGGTACCAGCACAGATTGGATTAGCTGGTTCTCTACATCAGGTTTCACAAGGGTGAAATCTGTCAGGCTGTAGTCCTCTCTTGAAACTCTATGCATGGATTCACTTCCAAGCTCATTCATGCTGTTGGCAGAATTCAGGTCCATGTGGCTGTAGGACTGTGGTCCCTGTTTCTTTGTGACTATTGGCCAGTGGTAATTCTCAGCTTTTATAGGCTACTCACCTTCCTTCACTAATGGTCTCCTCTCCCACCTGCAAAGCCAGCAATGAGGACCGAGCCCTCTTCAAGCTTTGAATCTTCCTGGCATCCCCTTCTGCCTTCTCCTCTGCTTCCCACTAATAAAATTCTCCTCTTTTAAGGGCCCATGTGATTAGATTGGGCACAGTTGAATAATCCAGAATCTCCCCATCTCAAGATCTGCCATTTTCATTATATCTGCAAAGTCCCCTGTGCCATCTAACAAAACATATTCACAAGTTCCAGAGATTAATGCATAGACATCATTGGGGGAAGTCATTTTTCTGCCTATTCTTCATGCTAGGTAAGAAGGACACTATTATCCCAGTTTTACTAGAATAGGTGAGGAAATGCAGGTTCTCAGTAGCATAACTGATTTAACCCAAGTCACAGAGCAAATCAATGGCAGAGTCTAAGAATGATGACTAAAATCGTTTTGTTATTTTCACTCTTTGCTTTTAATAAACTTTTAAAGGGTGCTTAGTAAGTGTCAGGTTCTGACCAGTGCAAGATACTACAAAATTATGCATGACAGTCCTATAGATATCAATCACTACACGTACATAAAGCTCAATTCTATGGTTTCAGATTCCATACTGCACTTGTCAGGCTTGAATGTAGTATCAAGGAATATCCAAAATTGTCTTAGAACGCAATTAAAATACTCTTGACACTCCAAATACATATCTGTGCAGGCTAGGTTATCTTCGGATATTTCAACCCAAATATACTGCAGCAAATTAAATGTAGTAGGTAATATGAGGACTCAACTGTGTTCTCAGAAATCAGACATTGGGAGAATTTGCAAAAATGTGAAACAATGCCACTCTTGTCACTAATGATTTCTTTTTCTTTTTGACTTTAGAAAGCATAGTTATTTTTAAATGAAAGTATGTAGTTCATTTTAGCTTGCATTTTATTTAATGTCATTTTAAGAGCATTAAAACAGGAATATTTAAAATTTTTATTTAAAAATGTACTAATACTGTAAATGTTTATTGATATAATATACATAAACGAAAACTCTTCAGAATTCATCATAATTTTTAAGAGTGTAAAATGGTCCTGAGACCAAAATGTTTGAGAACTACAAGGCAAGGCTCATCAGAAAACCTGAGGTTGCTAGGTTTTTACTGCCATTAAATTATAAAATATATCACAATAGAGCAAAAACGTCAGTCCTTACTCTTAGAAAAAGTTATCTAGTTGGGTATAGTTAACCTTTTGAATATGGCTTCTGGAATACAATCTATGGTTTTAGAATCTATCAGACAAAAACAAATCCAACCAAACAAAACAATCCCCCCAAATACTCACAAATATATATAGTTGTTCATCTATATATATATATATATATATATATATATAGAGAGAGAGAGAGAGAGAGAGAGAGAGAGAGAGAGAGAGAGAGAGGTAACACTGTCACAGTCACGACCACTAAGGAGGAGGTTGTCTGCCCGTGGTCTGGAAGGTCGTCTGGAAGGACTTCTGATCTAATTAACATATTATGCTTTTATTATTATAGATGTGATTATTTAAAATGAATTTTAGAGATCAAGTCACTCATAGTTCTGAAATAAATGCTATTTGGTAGTGCTTCAAAAGTCCTAGTTTTTCTATTGCTTTGGGGGATGTAAAAACACACTTATATAGCTGTTTGGAGTTTGAAGTTCCCATTTTTTTTGGCACTTTGCCTTCCTTTCTAATGCTACCAAAGGTTGGATCTCTAGAGAGTGGACTGATAGATATATTCCACTCAGTGTTACCACCTCCAGATGAGGTCATGAAGCTCCTTATACAAAAAGGAACATTACTTCTACCTGAGAGTAAAATTTTAGAAAAATAAAACTTCAGTGTTCCCTACAATAAGGTTTGCTCCCCTATTACATTCTGAGCACTACTGAGATGCCTTACAAGTGTTGACATTATTCAAAGCTCATAATTTTATGGATAACTGACAAAACTGAAGACCCCAAAGGGTGAGTTTCTTGTTTAAGGTGACCTAGAGGCTGTGTGTAGACAGCCTAAGCAATCTGACTCAAGAGAGGTGTACTTAACCAAGACACTGACAAAATGGTGCTTTAGTTGCAGATAACTTTTAAAATGACATTCCAAGTTAAGGATTGCTTAATTTTTGTAGTAATAATTTTAATTAGGATTTAATTGCGCTTTGGACAACTTAATTACCCTTATGCTTACAAGACTTCCAAGAAGAGATTCAGGAGACACTGAGGCCACAGGGGAGAGAAGTTTCAATGATTTGAAGTTAGAAAAAACCTAGAAATGTTCCTAAAGCTCTGCCAAAAAATACCCCCAATGGCTGAAGTAAGCAAACCTGGTTCCTGTTACTAGTGAGAAATGGCTTTGAAATTTCCTGCTTTATCTTGCAAATGCTCTTGAATTCTGCATAATATAATACTATATTTTAATATAAAATCATGTTTTAAATTACTCCTCTTTGAATAAAATAATCTTCTAAGAAGATCCAGTTACAACAGTTCTTTGTGGTTCTGCCACATACTCTCTCTCTTTTGTTGTTGTTATTTCTTTTTCCCTCATCACCATTTAACACCCCCATACCTTCCTCCACCTCCACTTATCCTCCCCCCTCCCCCAGCAATCATTACACTGTTGTCCATGTCCATGAGTTCTTTCTCTTTTATTTTCTCAATCCATCCACCCCTTTCTCATCGCCCCCCTCCCCACACACAGCTGTCACCATGCTCTCTATGTATAAGTCTGTCTCTATTTTGCTTGTTAGTTCATTTTGTTAATTAGATTCCACATATGAGTAAAATCATATGGTACTTGTCTTTCTCTGACTGACTTATTTCACTTAGCATAATCTTCTCCAGGTCCATCCATGCTGTTGCAAAGGGTAAAATTCCTCTCTCTCTCTCTCTCTCTCTCTCTCTCTCTCTCTCTCTCTCTCTCTCTCTCTCTCACACACACACACACACACACACACACACAAACACAGCCTAGTAGTATTCCATTGTGTAATGTACCACAGCTGTTTTATCCACTCATCTACTGATTGGACATTTGGGTTGCTTCTAAATCTTGCCTATTGTAAATGACACTGCAATGAACATAGGAGTGCATATATTCTTTCAAATTCGTGTTTCGGGTTTGTTTCTGGTTTTGTTTTTAATAAATTCCCAGAAGTGGAATTTCTGGGTCCTACCATATTGTCTCAATCTTAGAGAAGTATGTGGCTCCACAGAATACTTTGGATGATCATGGAGGATTATCTCCTTTTCATATTTTTTCATCGTGCACTATTGCCCAGGGATTCTGTACTAGTTTGAACTTGGTAGCATAGCTCTAGATAAAATGATGGCAAGAGGTGCCAGAGGGCAACTTTGTAAGCAAGTGAGGTTTGGCAAAGTCATTGAATGGTCCCCCTTTCACTGCCTCTTATCTTACACCCGAGGTTAGAGATAACATGCATAAAGACAGTAGGCACGCCGCAAGAATGAGTAGCACATGCCAGACATGAGTATGATAGGAAATCGTGGGGATCCAGGTACACTGGAGGGCCCATGCACTATTTAATATGGGCTGCCCTATACATGTCCAGCACTGAGTGGGGCCAAATATTCTGATTTTTTGGAAATTAGAGAAATAAGAGAATTCTATTATCGAAAATAAAATATTTTGTTTTTACTAAATAATTCAATTTTATTAAATATGTGGCAAACTAAAAGAGCTTCAGACCTCTGGCCTATGCTGTCCATTCTTTCAGGAAAGGGGGCAACATTTGCATTGCATTATTGTTTATGTCTTTGCTGGATAGGTGAACACTCTTTAGCTAGATGTGTCAGGAATGGTGTGAGAACAGAAACTTCTGTCCTCTGACCATTTTAAAGTTTGTTTCTGCCTTCTGACAAGTCCCAAGAGGGAGAATTAAGGTGACTCTTCTGAAATAGGATAAAGAATGGCCTTTTGTTACTTTTATGGTATTATCCTCTGAGCCTGGGGAACACACATCTCTTTTGTTCTCTCTTTAGTGTAAAAGGGAAACAACTATTTTCCATCCTCTGAAAAATTCTTTTCGTATTTTGGAGTAGTTATTAAGGTTCTCCTTGCTCATATCATCGCTCCCTTCAGACAAAATAATCCCAAACCCTTAAATATTTCCTCGAGGATTTCTCCTTACATTTTAATTATTTTCATTATAGACCTCTGGACCCTCTCCAAGTTTCCTGTATCTTGCTTATAATGTGGGCACACTGGGACAACTTGTTCCCATAAAAGCTCAGTCAAAGCTAAATGCAGATAGATTATTTGCAGATACGACATGTATGTGTTTGTATTCTTTTCAAACAGTATTGCATTTCTAACTGATATGCAAACTTGCAATCTGCTATAAGCCCTATATCATTTCCACTATTTTTATGCATAACCAGTCCCTTCTTATTTTGGTGCCAGACCTGTAACATTCACTGCTTTATAGTTCAACCTATGTAATTTCCTTTGTGTTTACATTTTTTCTTCTATATCCAAGATGCTGAAACTTTAATGCTAGTATCTACATAGTGCTCAATACACAATAAGTGCTTAAGATATGTTTATTGAGTGAAATAGCTAAAATCTGACATAGATAATATGTCCCACAAAAACTTTTTATTGAATCTAGTAGAAGATTTGGATACCCTTTTCCAAACTTAACTGAAGGTTTGGATTCTATCTAGGGATAATCTGTGTCAAAATCTTGGCTCTGGTTTCTTATTAGCTATTTGATTTGGATGTTATTTAAATTTGCTAAGCCTTTGTTTCTAATCTATAAAATGTACATAATATCTATATTTAAAGTTATTGTGATATTTATATGAAATATTGCATGCAAAATGCTTGAAAGTGCTTGGTATATAATGAATCCCCCCAAAATTGCTAGATTATGAAAAAAATCATATCCAAAACATAGAGCAGTGTATCTGAATACATTAGAGTGGGGAGTACTTTCTCATCTCATGTTTTCACTTCTAAAAGATCTTTTGCTGGAAAATATTTCTGAACTCTAAGGATTCTTGGTCATGGTACGCTCTAAGCTTCACTTTTTCATTCTTCTGCTCAAATTGAATGCACGGCATAAATGTTCAGCCCCAGTCAGATACTCACTACACAATGTTAGCATTTCAAATCACCAGTAGCATCAGTTCCATCTTTTCCTATATCTTCATGACACAAGACTCTAAATAGAAAATATAACCCACTGATGCAGAGAAGAAATGTAAGACTGCTATTGAAGTACTTTAAAGAAGAAAATATATTTGAACATTCAAGGAAGAGGAATGGTTCCTTTGCAAGAAAAGGAACAGGTCTTACCCAGACTGTGCTCTGGAGGAGGTGCTGGGCAAGTCTTTTGATTGACAGCTGAGGTGGTGGTGGAGGTGACAGAGGCATGGATGAGTTCCCAGGACACAGAGAAGTGGGCACGGCCACTAGGGAAATAACAAAGTATGAAGTATTCCAGTGAGTACCAGATTATGCCAAAGCTTTAGGAAAGACAGGGAAAGTAAAAGGAGACGACCATTTAGAAGTGATTCACAGCCACATGAAAATAACAAACTGGCAGACTACATGGATGCTAAAATTCACACTTCTAAAATGGTCACCAATTTAACTGCTAAAGTGTGTGTCTCAGCAAAATTGTAGTTTAAAGTGAAGATTTACAGTTTTTATATTTTAAGCAAGAGGTGAGTTGTTCAGGAACAAAACTTTTATAAGGCTTATTTATTGTCATCAAATGATAGTATTTAGGGATGTGTCTGTTAGCACAAATTACTATAAGGTGATAACTCACATAAAGTTTATATTAAGCTTAGGATTCATTAGAATAATTTTTGAAGTCCAGAAGACCTTGCAGAAATTTTCATTTTCAGCCACTATAGTAAATCATTTCCTCCTCAAAACTACTTCACAATTATAATGTTTCCCAAGGACACACTGAACTTTATGTTTACACTTATCTAGTTCTACCCTCTCTGGGGAAGAGGTGATTGACAATGAGATAAAGAAAATCAGATCATATGGTCATCACTATTTCTCTTAGGTTTACTGATTAGAATAAATCGATTTAAAATTCTTATATAACTTTTCTTTCATATTGAGAACTATATCACTCTTAAAATTATAATATATTGCTAGCCCAAATATTTGTGCCAATATGTTGTGTGTATTGTCTTGGGATGATTGGATATGAAAGTGCCTAGAAAAATAATGATACTAATGCAGATCTAAGCATCAAATGACAACATTTTGTATTAGTTCTATCATTTGCCAGCTACATACCATTTTTCAGGCAAAAAATTAAACTTTTTTCCCTTTAGTTAAATGGGAATGATTTCACAATGACTTCACAGTGCTGTTTAATAGGACAAAGGTGATAATCAAAGTCATGTAAACCCAAAAGAGTTAAATCAACATACATAAGGTTCTACTTCTTCTATCTAATACTACTTGTACTTCTACCACTGCTATTATAACTGTTACCACAACCACTATCAGCATTATTCTTATCTTGGGTTTAATGCAAGCAACTCTTTCTCATCCTGTGTTTGAATGCGATTAATATAAACTATATATGCATTCCTCCAACACTTATATGATTAAAAAACAATGAAAGAATATGTAAAGCATAGTAATATGCATTTATATATTTCCTTTTAATAAAATCTATATGTAAATTATAAGAATGTCAAAAGGTAATACTAAATTATAAAGTAAAAATATTTGAATAAATTAAAAAATGACTGTCTTCTACAATCTTCTCCCAATCCCATTCTCCTGAGATTGCTCAATCTATGCTTTCTCAGTCTACTGCTTTTGAGGCTAGCTGTTTTAGGAATAAAGTAAATACATTTTAAATGCAAACTGTTCAATACTATACAAGTTTCTATACAAGTAATTTAGCAGCCAAGAGCCTTCAAATACTTTGCCTTCTAATGGGGAAAAAAAAAACTAACTTAAAACATTGTCATTAACAGATGGTTGAGTGCCTGTTAGCCACACGTCAGAGTATTTAATACAATAACTAATATGAATTCTCAGCTTCCTTTTTTTTCTAAACTTCATGTAGACTGTTCTTCTCTTTCACCTACATTGGCCATTATAACCATTCCCCTTTATATTTTTAATAGATTTTCAGATTATCTCCTAGTTCCAATTTATAATTTAATTTGATATGTTCCTTATTACATATAGAAAGTCAATTTGATTGCAGTCTTCAACTGTACTTAAGTCCTATTACAAGTTTCCTCAAGACAGTGAATGCCATCCCTCTTAAATCGAGTGGCTGGAGATCTGAGAGATTAGGGACATAGGATATAAATAGACCCACCAAAGGTTGTCCAAAGTTTAAATGGATTGGCTATGTTGAGGTAAAATCTGGTTGCTGATTTTGGCAGGACTAAGGCTAGGTATGGTCTGCACAGGCAGGGATCATAGTAGGATAATATATCAAGCAGACATAAAAACATGCTTTCACTTAAAATTATAGCTTAAGCATTTCTCCATGTTAATTTAAATGACTATATGATATTCATGGATATACCATTTACCATTATTGTGCATTATTTTGTTTCTAATGTTGTGTTATGAATTATGGCTGCATGGAATGCATAAAGATCTCTGCATATTTGTGCCCATTACCTTAGAATACAGTCCCTGAGGTAATAGTTCAAGTCAAA
This sequence comes from Myotis nattereri, assembly GCF_964212035.1. Lineage (NCBI taxonomy): Eukaryota > Metazoa > Chordata > Mammalia > Chiroptera > Vespertilionidae > Myotis > Myotis nattereri. The sequence goes on from NC_138088.1 coordinate 26,316,318, forward strand.
GAATATGAAAATTTTAATGACACATATACAATATTGCATAACTGCCAAACTCAAAACAATTTAATCTAGAGTACTGATACTTAAGATGGCCCATCTCACTGCTTCCTACACCGCCCCCCCCCCCCCGACTGTTCACCTCCAGTTTGGTTAATATACAAAATATAGAAAGAGCGCATACAAATCAATAGAGAAAACTAAACAATGTGATTAAAAAGGAGCAGAGGAACTAAATAGAAATTTTGTCCAAAGAAGACATACAAATGGCAGGTACATGAAAAGGGGCTCAACATCAGTAATCATCAGGGAAATTCAATTCAAACCATAATGAGATATCACTTACCTCTCAGCATGACTATTATTGAAAGGAGTTTTTAGGGGTAAAATAGGCAGTTTTAGGGAGTTTTCGAAATAAAGAGGGTCCTTGGGGGAGGACCGGAGGGACTGGGAGCTGCCAAAAGGCATACATTCACAAAGAACTAAAGGCTCACAGAATAAGGGGAGAGGAAGACACTCATTCACAGAAGATAAAGGGAAAGCCACAAGGTGTAGAAAAACAAAAGGGAGAAAAAGGAAAACAGAATTTCTTAGAATACAGAGAATTCTACCATAGCAGGCGGAGAAAATGAGAGGAACCCACGTGAGGTTTGAGTCCTGTAGCTGCTATAGTGACCAATCATAGGGGCTATTAGGGCACAAAGAACTGCAACCTTTATAAACCTTAGAAAGAGGGACTTAGTGGATCTCTCCCTTGAAATCTCCCCATGTGGGAGTCTGTGCTTGTTTCCCAATAAATTTCTATCATTTCCTATACCATCTTTTGTCCATGGCTTCATTCTTCAAATCTACCTGCACAAGAACCCAGGAAATCACCTTTGCATTCTGCCCAGAGGAAAACCACACAACCAGTTTGATTTCCACATCCTATATAACAATAGCCTAGGTGGCGTCACGCAAAACATCATCACAAGATAGCCACCACAAGATGGCCGGCAGGGGAGGGCAGTTGTGGGTGACCAGGCCTGCAGAGGAGGGCAGTTGGAGACAACCAGGCCTGCAGGGGAGGGCAATTAGGGGCAACCAGCCCTGCAGGGGAGGGCAGTTGGGTGCAACCAGGCCAGCAGGGGAGAGCAGTTTGGGGCAATCAGGCCGGCAGGAGAGGGCAGTTGGGGGTGAGATCAGGCTAGCAGGGAATGGCAGTTGGGGGCCATCAGGCTGGCAGGTGGGGCAGTTGGGGGTGACCAGGCCTGCAGGGGAGGGCAGATGGGGGTGATCAGGCGAGCAGGGGAGGGCAGTTGGGGGCAATTGGGCCAGCAGGGTTGTAGTTAGGCGTCAATCAGGCTGGCAGGGGAGCGGTTAGGGGGCAATCAGGCTGGCAGGCAGGCGAGTGATTAGGAGCCAGCAGTCTCGGATTTTTAGAGGGATGTCCAACTGCTGCTTTATATTTACTTTTACATATGTACAAGTGTACTAGTATAAATGTGTAAAAACCCTTAAGATATGTGAAGTTTATCATATGTACATTTTTTCATAATATATTATACTATTCTTCAATTTAAAGGGTTAATAAATTAAATCAAATATATACATTAAAATTTTTTCATAGTAAATGTCACACTGTCCTTCAAAAACTAACAATTTACATTTCTACCTACAGTATATGAAGATACTCTTTTATCTTCATGTTCTCATTAATACACTCTTTTTGCCAATATGAGAAGCAAAAGATAGTATCTTTTTGATATTTAAATTTGCTTCCTTGATTATGATGTAAGAATTAAATTTACTTTCTCACCCTGTTGTCCCAGCACCATTTATTGAATAATCTTTCCCTTCCTCTTTGATTTGTTATGCCATTAATCTTTATCATATTTTTGTGATGTCAATGGCCATGATAATATAATAAATTCTTGTCTATAGTAGGATCTGTTTCCGAGATATCTATTCTCATCTATTAATTTGTCTCTTTATTGTTGCATCAGTGCCATACTGATGAAATTAACATAACTTTAGAAAAGTTATTTCCATTAATCTTTTTTTTCAAATGTAAAAAGAATCCTGATACTTTAAATGATGTCTTAAATGGTTTTGTCAGGGCAAAAAATACCAACTGAGATTTTGATTTGCAATTCGTCTATGGTTGGGTTCCTCAGGGGAAACAGGCACTGAGATAGAGATTAGTCCCCAGGTAATTAATTGGGAGTGCTTGAGAGAATAATGCCTTTGAGAGAGGAAGGGATGCAAAGAGAAAGTTGAACTGCAACTGTGATGAAATTGTGACAGAGGCTTCAGCTGATCCCATAGGGAGCTGTAGAGCTGCAATGATTCTTCCAAATTGACCTGGATTAAAACAAAGGGGCTACATCAACCAGTCAATGGATACAGGCTGCCTCCAGGAAGGAGATAAAATGAGCAAGGCCATGGACAATTCCTGGAGAAAGACTCAGCTATGTGCTGTCAGTAGCCAACACTATCAGTATCTAGCAACAAGAACCTTGATCCTGAATGGGAATATGAAGCATAGCATCCAATACACAATATTTACAATATTGCTTCATTTTCCAGGAAAATTATTGTTATGCCCAGAATTCAAGATCCCCAAGAAACCACGCCAGGGAGCCAGTCCGATGCAAAAGCAGAGGGTCTCTTATACAAGCTCGCTTGGTCCCCCCCTTGCCTCCATTACTGGATGCAAGAGAGAGCCCCGAATCCCAAGAGAACAAAGAATTTATAGGGCTTGGGGTCGGGGGTTTCGGCAGGGTGCAGCTAGGGTCTGGTTACACAAAGACGGGGGGGGGGGGGGGGGTGGCCAGCATACTTTTGGCCTTGGGCTAGTTTTCCCCGCTTTCCCATTGGCCGAGATAAGGGCAGGCTGAGTAACTGATACACCCTGCGGCTTTTTCTTGGAAAGAGGGGTTAAGGACACAGCCATCAGTCCTGCTCTGTCCTTTCAATTATTAGCCTTTCATTTTAATCAATTATTTTATATCTTAAATAACTTATGCAAAAAGTACAAAAGAAGACAACTGGAAAAACTGAGTAACTTTTCTGTGTAATGACTGGTAGTCAAAAAATAGTATACGTCATATTGAAGAATGAGCCCAAAATCAACAAGAGAACTTGTAGCAAGCAGTTAGGGATGAGCAGAGCAAGGACAGTAGGTCAGATACAGGTTAGTAGGGTGGTTGCCTAGCAATATATTATAGGGTGGGACCTTGTCCCAAAGGTGACCTTTCCCCCCCTGACATATAGCTAGTCATGTGGTTTAGACCCCCTGGCTTTTCATATCACTGGTCATACGGTTTGGACTCTCCAGACCTCTCCTTCTCTAGCATGTTGCTAATCATGTGGTAGTCCCCGCCCATGCCCCCCCCCGCTTCTGTCCTTAGAGAAGGAACAAGGGATCCTGAAAATAGCCTCCTAAGACTTCCATACAAGCCTTTGCATGACCACTACCTTAAGCATTAAGCATCCTTTTATTTCCCATAGTGCTTTGTTTATATCACTCTTGAAACATGCAACATCCACGTATGTGTGTTTTCTTGACTAAATTTAATTTTAGAAGGTTTAAAGAATCTGGAAGAAAATGACCTGATTTCCAGGGCCTGGAAACTGAGTCCTATTTTGAGTAAATACTAGAACCAGGCACAATCCATGGCTCTAAGAGCATTAAACAGCCAAATTAACCCATCCTTGAATTTTTCTCTCTAAAGGGTATCATAATTGCTATCATTAAATATCTGAAGAAATACCATTGGATAGTAGATTAAATTTAATTCTGATGCACCAGGAGAAATAGCTAGGACCAGTGTGAGAGAATTTCTTTCATATATTGGACAGACATTTTCCCTTTATCAATTAGAGCTGTTCATAAATAATATGATCAAGTAGTGATATCCTTGAGAGCTTGTTTGGAGGTTCTAACAGGGGAGCGCAGCTACTCGTATACCCTTGATCAAAGACGGGTCCTCTCCTCTGGGGGGAAGGTCGTCCTCTTGGACTGAAGGCGCAGCTTCAGGAGGGACGCACATGGATCGGTGAGGGAGGAGGGGGACACCCGCCTAGCCAGCCAGATCAGCCTAATCAACCCTGGCGATCAATGGGGTGACAAATGTCGCAGCCAGATTGACCTCACATCCGAGTAGTGATATCCTCATCAATGGAAAATCACGCAAAAGTTGGATGATATTAATAATTTCATTCTAACAGTGCTCTATGTATTCCAAGTATAATTTCACTTGACTACTGTAAAAAGCCTATAAGGTGATATGTGTAGATACTATTCTTCATTGTGAAAAGAATGAGGTGTAGCAAACTCAAGGATTGTTCAAGATTATGGGATTCATAAATAGCACAGACTCACAGACAAAGTTTTTGATTAAAAAATATTGGCAATCCCTAAAACGTTATAACTATCACACTATTTAAAATGTGTAAGTAATTGAAAGTAATTTTGTAATAGACCTGGATGTGACTCTGCTTTTTTTAAAAAAAACATATTTTTATTGATTTTTTACAGAGAGGAAGGGAGAGAGAGAGTTAGAAACATCGATGAGAGAGAAACATCGATCAGCTGCCTCCTGCACACCCCCTACTGGGGATGTACCCTCAGCCAAGGTACATGCCCTTGACCGGAATCGAACCCGGGACCCTTCAGTCCACAGGCCAATGCTCTATCCACTGAGCCAAACTGTTTAGGGCTTGACTCTGCTTTTACTCCTTATATTTCTTATTCCTGGCAATCTTGTCCTCAGGAATGCCCATCATTAGCCACTCTATTCCTTTCTCCCCTTGATAACTTAAAACTACATTTCTTAAAGTTCCTGCTGCTATGTTTCTATATCTTGCAGATTCTGTCTGTATTCCCCTTTAGTTAAAGATTCTTTATTTGGTATTAGTTACTACATGTATTTTTACCCTTTCCCAGTACTCTATAGAGTCCAGTTCATGAATAAATGAAACATAGCTAGAGAAAGTCAAAGTTGTTTCTCTCCTTGATCAATCTGAAGTTTCATTCTTTCTCTCATGGAATGTTCTGATTTATTTCATGATTCACTGAAATATAATCAACTCTCTCCTCCCTTTCCTTTGCATTACATACAAAGGAATTCTCTTCAAATACATAATGAATTCTCTTCAACTCAATTAGGAAATTCTAACCTGAATTTTGAGATCCTTTGATCTAGTTCTGGCTGTTGCTTTATGATTCTATTTTTTACACTAATGGAAACATACTGTTTCTCTATTTCTTGAGTTGGAATTTTTAATAGCCACCAGAGCTACAAGCTTTTCAGAATTTGAAGCAGCTCACACTATATTCAGGTACAAAAAAAAAAAAAAAAAGACTTTCCAACTCAAACATGTGTAATGTAGGGTTTTCATTCAACTCCTCATTACTTTTGAGCAAGGAAGAATGATTGTTGATAATGTGCTGGTGACTTCAATATGTTTTATTAGAGGGCTATTGCAGTGAATACCTAAGAATTTTTAACTTCAGAAATATAGCAAAAAATGTCAAAAGATATAGAGTAGGTCAATGACTATGAAATTACTACAATCTTAATGTTCATTTGATTTGCTGGTTTCTATTGTAGTTGTTTATTTCTTAATGTTTATTTCTTAATGTTCACTTGATCTGCTAGTTCCTATTGTAGTTGACCTTGCACAACACAGGTATGAGCTGTGAGGATCCACTTATAGGTGAATTTTTTTCAATAAATACTGTGAATGTTATTTTCTCTTTCTTATGATTTTCTTAATAACATTTTCTAGCTTACTTTATTGTAGAAATATATTATATAATGTATATCACATACAAAAATATGTGTGAATTGACTGTTTATGTTATAGGTAAAGCTTCCAATTACAGTAACAGTAAGCTATTAATAGTTAAGTTATTGGGGAGTCAAAAGTTATACGCAATGTCTGAGGCATGATTTTACATAAAAACCGTCAACTATTGTTATCCTCATTTTACAGGTTTGAAAACCAAGACACAGAGAGGTTAAGTTATCCAAAGTCACACAGTTACAAGGTAGTGAAGGCAAGCCCTAGCTGGTTTGGCTCAGTGGATAAAGCATTGGCCTGCGAATGGAAGGATCCCAGGTTCCACTCTGGTCAAGGGCACATGCCCAGGTTGCAGGCTAGATCCTCAGTAGGGGGCGTGCAGGAGGCAATCAATAATTCTCTCTCATCATTGATGTTGCTCTCTCTCTCTCCTTCTCCCTTTCTCTATGAAATCAATAAAAATATATTTTAAAAACGTAGTGAAGCCAAGACTGACAGCCAGCCAATCGAGTTCTGGAACCCATACTTAATCACTATGCTTTATTATCAATGTCATTAATATTACTAAATGTGATCACCAATTTGGAATTTTTAGAGGGCCGCAGGAAAGTAACAAAGATGCCCGTTTCTTTAGAATGTATTAATATATTTTAAACCTTTCAAAAAACTCCTGGTGTTTCAACTTGTATGTTTAGGTGCTGACCAACTTTAAATATTTCAGTTTTATTCATTTCTACTCTTTGCTACCTATTTAAAGGAAAAAACTATATATATACTTTTTTTTTTTTGAAGGGCTGACTTAACCTATCTTTCAAGGAAGCCAAAGCTAGGAAGTAAAAGCAAGTGAGAGGAACAACCTGACCAGAACAGTGATGGGAAGGATTCTCAGAAGTTGTAAGGACAACAAAAGATACCTGAGCAAAAGACATAAAAGGTTTAAATCACAAGTACTACAAGAGAAAATAGTTTAATTAATATAAATAGTCTTGTGTAGGGAGAAAAAATTAGTAATGTTTGAAAATAAAAATTAGTCTATAGGGTCAGAAATTTAGAATTAATTATTGTAAATTAGAGAAGAAAAATTAATGAAATTGGAATCATTACTATAGAAACTCAGAAAAATTAAGAGGAAAAAAAAAAGACAGAAACACTCAAGGAAACAGACTGGGAAAAAGTGTGACAAAACAATGAAAGAAAAACAAGAAAGAAAAATATGGAGGGGGCAATATTTACAGCAAAATTCCCATGATTTTTCATGACTAAAAGTCACAGATACATAAAATGTGAGAGAAAGGCAGAATGGAGTCCTTCCCACAGCTGGCTGCTGAAGTAAAGGCTGTGATGTTTCTTTATTATGACAATTGACTGGCCAGATAAATTATGATTCAGTAAGTTACAGGTGTGGGAAATGAAGTGGAAAGGTACAAGGGACTCAGCAAACTGTAAAACTGCATTGGCTTTATCAGTGGACTCACGTTGAGTCCATCTAGTTGATGAACATCCTTATCAGCCTGCAAATATAAATGACTTATGGGAATAATATTTCAAGGCATAATGACACAGCGATAGCTAGCATTCTTCTAAGATCTGGGTTATTAAATATTAAATATCAAAGCTGTAAATTATAGTAGCAGCTTTATATAACTAAATTAAATTCAAACAAAACCTAATTTCCTTAATCATTGGCTGTAATCCTCCAGGAACATATGCTATTAACTCAACTACAAATGGCACAGAAATTGTATGAGTTCAGTTAAGTTATTTGATATAAAATTCAGGCTTCTCTGTAAATCTCCTACAGGGATTTTAATACTTCTAAAATCATATTGGATTTTTACAGAGTAGCTAATCTTTTCATACTCTTATTTCTCACTTCTTTATCCAATTTCTTTTGATTTTTTTCCTCTTTTTTTTTTCTCTCAGAGCATTCTAGGTCAATTTTATATATAAAAAACAAACAAAAAAACAAACAAAAACGCATCCTGTAGCATTAAAAAAAGTTTTCCAAAATTATCACCAGTTATCATAACTGGAGATTCTGCAGAGAGAACTAATTAAACTTAACAGAGAGTATTTATAGATCCAATTAACTCTGTATAGCCATGTATGTCAGTGCAAATAGTAAAAAAATGACCAGTATAATTTAGCTCATTGTCCCTGTGGCCAAATGTTTATCATGAAGTTTGTTCAATGATGAAGTGCATTGTGTGTATTGTAACTAGGAACAAATGGCTTAACTGAATTTATTTTGTTCTCTTCTTGAACAAATGTTAGCCATGTTTTGAATAACCCGTTATGGGCATAGACTAAAGAAAATATGATTAAGAATCTAAAATTGCTTAAAGTGGAAGAGTTTAGAATGGAGGGAAGAATTTGTTCATATTACAGGAATATACACAGCAGTAAGGAGATGAGACTCCTGGCAAAAATGGAGGCCGGGCAGTTTGGATTCTGTTCTTAACCAAGGTAAATAGTGATGTGAGGCCTGGGGAGATTGGTCTTGTAGACACTTAGAAGAAGGAAGATAATAAGTTCAGGTTTTAATTACAGATGTCAGGCTTTCTGAATGTGAGGATGGAACAGTCTAGGACTACCTTGAATCCAACAAAATGGTAATTCAAGATGGTGAGTAGGTCAGCAAGAAGAGATGGTTAGCATCCTGGGGAGCAAAAATGTCATAACTATTCCCTCCTACATCTTCATGATGAAGACTTTTAAATGTTATTTTCAGCATCACAGACATCCCCAGCCTTAGGATTTCTCTAGACACAACTTGGTTGCCTTTCTATATCTTCACTTGGTTGTCTGATAGGGAGATCAAAGTGGCCTAGGCTGTCTTATCACAGTTAGGGTCTCGTCATGGGACAGCTGGCATCCTCGGAAGGTTAACCGAGACAAGTTTAATGAGAAACAGTTTACAAAGGTGTAGGTAGAATGAAAGAAGCCAATAGAGGGTGCTGAAGAACTCAGGGATTGATAACATTATGAGTCTGTTACCTCGTTTAAACCTACATGTAGGAACAAGGGCAAGGAGTCCAGAGAAAGCTTTAAGCCATGAAGCAAGGTCCATCTGACAGAAGCAATAATCCCAAAATGCAGTCACTGGCAGAAATGGTGTGAGACAGGAAGGGATCACAAGTAGTAAATTCTCTTTTATCCTATCCTGCTATTACCTTACAGATATACATCTATGATTTACATACATCTATGCACAGGGGTGAGCAAAAGTAGGTTTATAGTTATAATACGAATAATATAATAATAAATAGTAATAGAAGATTAAACTGAGTTTTTGCATATTCACAACTGTAAATTCTACTTTTGCTTACCCCTCTATACATCTATATATATAATCTCTATATACATCTCCTCTTATATAGAAATCCCTCATTCATATGCATGTATATATGCATATATGTATATATGTATGCATAAGTCAACTTTGTTCTATATTTAAAGTAAACATAAAAATCATGTTTTTACTCGTTACTATAAACATCTGGGTATATTGATCTTTGCAGGAAGCAACTGGCTTTGAACTCTTGCTTCTCCTAGGGTTCCTCCACATCCCCCATAGGCTGAGTTTTAACTGTTTACACTTTCTCCTCCCATTCTATTCCCAGTATTCAACTGCTGGATGCCGATCCACCCTTACTGCTTGACGAAGTCGCTGCAGGGATGTTTCAAGGGACCTGGCATATATGGCATACTGTTCTTAATATGTTTGCTCCCACTCTTAACGCTATGTGTTTTAAACAGGACCACCTCTCTGAGAAAGGTTGTTTCTCCAGGTGAGGATTTTTATCAGTAAAACCCCTTAACTAAGTGCCAGGCAGGTAATCACTTTAACTACGAACAATCATGCTTAAACTACATAATCTTTACTTAGAATAACCTCCTTCAGTTACTTCCTTGTAGCTTAATAGAACAATAGAGTAACCTTGGTATGGAGATAAGAAACGCCCTAACTTTTGGAATAGAATGGATAGGATTAAGATCAAATAGTATAAATACAGATATAAGAGGACAATAAAGAGAGGAGCCTGGCTAGGAGGAACCTGGCTGGAGAACCTAGACAGAAATTGGCTGGAGATCCTGGCTAGAGATCCTGGCTAGGCTGCTGATCAGCTGAACACTGTCTCCGTGTCATTCCCTCTTCGCCGACTCCGTCCACGCCTTTGGGAACCCCTGGACCTGCTGGGGTTGGACTTCAGCATTCAACTGTTGCCTTTATGCTACTGTTAGTTCTGAACTCAAGGTACAAATATGATTCACGGGGACAGTATTAGGAGTACAGCATTTAAAATAAGGTATCTCTTTTGTTAGAAAAAGACTTAGAATTAAATATGAAATAGACACACTTTTGCCCATTCTTGATTAAATATGAAGCAACCCAAACAAAACAAACATAAAAGCAGGTGGTCCATCAAGCTAGAAGGAAAGGGTCTAAATTACATGCCTAACACTTGGTTCACTCTGTAATAATAAATGTGGTTTAAGACATAAGAATTCAAATGTTCTCAGGTCTCTCCAGCTTGTAGATAAAACCACCAAAGAGCCCTTCCTCAAGTACTGAGGGCAGATGGTTGTCGTGCATATAACTGATAATCCCTCTGCCCTGTTTGAGGGTCAGTGCTCTTGTGACAGATGCTCACCTCTGGAAGGGCCAGGACTGCTGATTCAGGGCTCTTGCTCTAGTTTCTCACTTGGTGATATTGGTCTGTTATTGACATCTCCCTCTAGAGCAGGGGTGGGCAAACTTTTTGACTCGAGGGCCACAATGGGTTCTTAAACTGGACCGGAGGGCTGGAACAAAAGCATGGATGGAGTGTTTGTGTGAACTAATATAAATTCAAAGTAAACAGCATTACATAAAAGGGTACGGTCTTTTTTTTCAATAGTTTTATTCATTTCAAACGGCGGGCCGTAGTTTGCCCACAGCTGCTCTAGAGCATCATTAGGGCCACACTGCACTTAGAGCTTCATGACCACTTGCCTTTGTGTCTTTAGTTCTCTTCTGTAATACAATAAAAAACGCCTTTCCCTTGCCCTGACCAGTTTGGCTCAGTGGATAGAGCATCAGCCTGTGGACTGAAAGGTCTCAGGTTTGATTCTGGTCAAGGGCATGTACCTTGGTTGCAGGCATATCTCCAGCAGGAGGTGTGCAGGAGGCAGCTGATCGATGTTTCTCTCTCATCCATGTTTCTGACTCTCTGTCCCTCTCCCTTGCTCTCTGTAAAAAATCAATAAAATATATTTTTTAAAAAACACAAAAAACGCCTTTCCCTTCGAACACCCTATGTTTACAGGGTACGTCCCATGGAGGAATGGCCTGGTTCCCTAGTAATAACTAGCTATAATATCCACCAATGCATGTAGATGGTGCAGGGCTGGAGGAGTTACATGGAAACCTCACAGAGATCAAGGACCACTTTTCCTCACCTATGGAGGCTGCTCAACTGAGTTTGACTCAGACAGCCAGAATCCTTCATCCGTTTTGGTAGGTGATTTCTGTCACTGACCCTCCTTGCAGTGGTCCTACCACAATTTGTCTCTCGTTTTACACTCATCTCCCATCACTACATCCTTACTGTGGATGGAATTCAAGTTATTTGAGGCTTATGGGTTCCATAGGAGCCTGGTGCGTGACTAGGTATAGTTTGGAATGTGCCGAGTAGCGGTAGGAATGGCAAGGCAAGAATAAACAGCCCTTTTCTCTTTGAAGGCAAAAGAGCAAGTTTCAGTAGCTATATAGAGGGTGGGATTGGGAGTGTGTGGTGGGGGCGGGGGAAGTAGAGGGGTATAGGGGGAGTTTGAAGTATGGGGAAAAGGAAACTGTCATCTACATCTACTTTCCATGCCAGCATGTCCAAGCCTCAATCTGACTTCAATATTCCTTGATAGGTTATGTGCAGTCACACCAAGTCTTTCATTAATCATAATCAATTGTTTTTAGTTAATTCCATTAAGGATATTTTTATCTGTGACTAAATTTTCAACTTTTACTAGTTTTAGAAAATGACAAAAATTGTCCTGCATGACCTTGACTCAAAATTAGATTGAGTTGATTATGAGACTATTTTTTAAGTTCCTTGAATTTCTTGCGAAAAGTACCACTGTCTATTATCCTACTCCCTACTGTTTCCATTCATCATTCATCATTCATTTTATTACCACAACATTGGAAGTTTGTTATAGTTTTTGTTAGAAGGGCAATTTGATACAAGTCAGTAACTAAGCAGAAGCTGTGTAATATATGATTTTTCTTAAGGCTCTATGGAAAACAAAGGCAGCATTGGTGTAATTCTTGGATCAATACAAAATATAAGTTGAAAAGTTCTGTACCAGAGGCTTCAAAGAAATATATATATATATATATATATATATATATATATATATATATATATAGTCATTTTAAAGGCATACAACTTACCTGTTCCATTAGGTAATTTGGAGAGTCCAAATAGGTTCAGACATTGCTATGAAGTCTCTTCAAATCACAACTGCTGTTCAATAAAAAGAAAAGATGCTATGGTCATGGTATTTGTACAATATTTCTACATTATCAACTTTTGATTCAGAAAGGGGAAAACAACACTTTAGTTTCCCCCAAAGAAAGTCTATCCCAATCTACTAAGTGAGTCAAACATTGCACCTATTGTGGAGTTTAGAAATTGTTTCACAGAAAAAAAATGTATTGCTTTTATTTAGAGCTACATAGGTTACCTCCAAAATCCATGAAAGCAGTACAGTGAAAAATTGAAATACCTTGTGTTGTTACAAACCACCCCTTGTTTGGCTGCTCTTCAGCATTAAATTTCAAGAGCTCTCCTCAACTTTGTCCAAAAAAATAGTCTTACCCAAAGAATGAAAACTACCTCCTTACAAACACAGGGGCTTCACAACAAATTAGGGTCCTAGAATTTGGTTGTATAGTAGGATTTAAAACATATCTCTCTCTCTCTCTCTCTCTCTCTCTCTCTCTCTCTCTCTCTCTCTCTCTCACACACACACACACACACACTCTCTCCAGACACTGTCTTTGTTAGTCTATTTTGTCTTCTAGACATGCTTTGATTGCAAACTCCTCAGATCTAAATCAAGTCTTCTACAACCCAGGTGGTAGCACAATTTCAAGATGTTAGGATAACCAGGCTATAGCATCTGCTACCCCTGCTGATAGCCAAAGGTGATAAGTGTAAAAGTGAATACTTTTCCAAGTCAGGGAGAAGTAACCTCCGGTTAACCCCATATACATCACTGGGGTTTCTGCTAGAACCTCCCAGTAAACTTTTTACAATCAAATTTTTATCATTACAGGCTTAAAGTTTCAGAGAAAGAAATAGTCTATCCCCACCCTGAAACTTAGGTAGCATAGTGTTTGAGGGGAGGGAATTTTCCCCACTGTATTTCCAAAGCTCAGCATATGGCAAGCACTCATTAAAATTGATAGACTGCCCCCTCTTTCTTCCAGTCACCCCCTACTATTGGCAGGTTCACCACACTGCTTTTAAAACAGCATGGGAAAACTGAGTAGTTCATTCTTTATAATACAGCCCTCAAAATACCAGAAACATATGTCTTCTGATGTCCTTTAAAAAGGAGACTCATATAGGATCTATGCCCAGCCTGGGGTTTAGCAAAATGGTTTAGCAGATGTAGACAATTATTGGACTAATATACTTTAAATAAATTCCTTCTTCTGTGATAGTAACAAACACCTCAGGTAGGACTTTGGTCATTGTACCGGTCAGCTTGGGCTGCCATGACAAAATACCATACGCTGGGTGACTTAAACAACAGACACTGATCTTCTCACAGTCTGGAGACTCGAAGTCCAAGAGCAAGGGGTCTCTAGGATTGGTGTTTGCTGAGACCTTTCTCTCTGGCTTGAGGATGCCACCATTTTGCCATGTCCTCAATGGCTTTTCCTCTGTGGGTGTGCAGATTGAGAGAGAAATCTCTGGTGCCTTTTCCTCTTCTTATAAGGGCAACAGTCTTATGGGATTAGGACCCTACCCTTAGGACCTCATTTAAACCCTAATTGCCTCTTTAAAAATCCTATCTCCAATCACAGTCACATTGGGTGTTAGAGCTTCAATATATGAATTTTAAGGGGACACATTTCTGTCCATAATATTCTATCCTCATAATAAGTTATGAGATACTAAGGAGGAGAGTAAATCCAGTTCCTCATTTAGAAATGAGGATAAAGACATCACTTTAGAATCTCATGAGATGACACATGTAAAAGTTATTCCAAAGATATAGAGCATCATCATATGGTTTTGTTTTATTACCATTAATGTATAACATACATTTGCATTTGTTACTGCAGGTTTACCTAAATTAAAAATTCCCAAACCTTAGGGCACAGTTTTTATCATAATACACCTTTGGATAAACCAGGAATGATGACTAAGCAGCTCAAGTTCTGCTACTGTCCCTGACCACAGCCCTGGCAGACATCCAAAATCTACCAAGGAGGCACTTTCCTACTGAGCTGGTGAAGAGCCTTAGAATTCTTCTAATGCTTTATATTCTTAGCAGTCACTACCAGTGGGCCCCAGTAGGCACACAAGATACCTGGTTGTCATCTCTGAATTAGTGACTAATTGATCACTCCTGTGGGCCAGCTTGTTCTGCCAAAGAATGTCTAAATTACTATTAACTTATAGACTGCAACATGGATCTCTATTGGGGTGGAGAATACATGTCTAATATTAATTGCTGCATTTAGCAAGGGGAATCATATTATCTTGTTCATCAACTTTGCAGCATGTCCCTCTGTCTATTAAAATTTTGTGGTCAGAAATACCGACATGCCTGCTCTCCTCTGCAAATTGCCTTCCAAATTCTGCCATTCATGGGAGTTGTAATTGCAGAAGGAAGTTGTTTGAAAGGGAACAAGAATTCAAACAGACTTTGTGTCAAGAGAAGAAAATAAGCTAAATTATCCACCTTTCTCAGCACCCCTTTGTCGCCTTCCTCCCCAACTGTAGGCACAACTCGTCCTTCTGGGGATTTCTTAATTCTTCTTCAGGTTACATAGAAAAAACTAGAGTTCTTTGATTATAGTAAACAGACGGTTTTATGATTCTTTCGTCACTAAATCATAGCAAAGAAACAAAACAAAACACGTTCAGTTCAGCTCAATCAAAACCTAACCAGTCACATAGGTTTATTAAACATAGCATCGACAGAACGAAAATATGGAGTTCTTGCCCAGGAAGGATGAATGCCAAGAACAGAGTGATTTTCTGACTTTGTCTCTGATATCTATAAATGTTATTCTTTGTGCAAGTACCTATATTCCCAAATAGCTGTTGATATTAAGCATTGGGGGAAACTTACAAATGGACAGTGAGCTGCATTAGGGATTTCCAGAGGTTAGCTAGACTCACTCCATGAAAACAGTACTCACATCTGTTTTTGACCTCCAAAGTACATAAAACACTTTATTTTCTCTTCCATTATTCAATCTCCTTATTTTTGCAGCCAAGTATATATTGAATGCAAAAACTTTTTCTGACCAAACTTGGCATGGGAACTCTTGATTTGGCTGCATTTGGGTTACCACCAATTTGCAAAAATAAAGAATGAATAATAATCCACGCTGTAAGAGTGCAAAGTAAAATAAATCTTTACTTTACCATCTTATCAGGGAATATAAATCAATCTGGCACATACGTCAACCTCAATTTCTGTGTAAAAATTCCAGATGTAGTTATGATTCTACTTTATAAATATAACCAGCATGTTAGATATAATGAGAATTAAAGACCCCATGGATCTCATGAATGGCCCTTTCCTCATAAACACAACCTAAGCCCAGAGCCATCAAATTTGATTGTGTTTCCTTGGCAATGTTGCCTCTGTACTGATTTTCCTCATCTCTTCCTGATTCAACTCTTTATTCAACTCCTTTCTCCTCTCCTTATTTTCTGTCATGTATATGTGTCTTCCATACCTATGGACAATAGATTAACCTTTCTGGGGAGCAATCAAGGCCAAAAAAAAGGAACAGCTTTTAGGTCATGTATCTGTAGGAGTGATTGGAGATGTTAACCTCCATCCACCATTTTTTGTATCTCTAAGTAGGTATTGATATTAAACGCCTGCTACTGATTTTCAAACTGAAGCCCTCAGTCATAACAACCCCCCACAGCTACTCTGCCTGCCTGGCACGAGGGCACCACCACCTCTTCGTCCACTGTGTGTGTGCAGGACTTGTACAGATAGGCCAGACCATGGAAAACCACAGTCAAAGTTGAGATAAAAAAAACCACTGGTTCTCATTTATTATGGACCACTTACTATGGTAAGGCGCATTACCTTCCTTAGTGCCACAACAGCCTGTTAGAGCAGTATCCTTATGACTGAGGAAAGGGAGGCTCAGTGAGGTTAATGTACTTGCCTGTAGTTACACTGTTTGGTCTGATACCAAAGCCCATGTCTTCACTGTGAGCTGTTTCTCTCCTGGCCATATCAGAAGCATCTATTCTAACCATTGCTCCCATTTCTGCAATCTTTAGTCACCAAACAAATGTCATCTCCACCTAGCTCCTCTCCTTGATGTGTTTTCATCCCTTACTGTTTTGCAGTTCTGCACCCTGACAACTCCAATACTCTAAGATGCGTTCTCTCAAGAGTGTCTCCCCTCTTGTGAGTGTCATCCTCCATTGAAAGCAATGCCATCTGGGTTTAATGTCCTCTGCTTCTTGAACCTCCTGGACACATCATTTTATGTACTCAGAAGTCTGACACAAGGATCAGTCTATTTTTCTATCACATTTAGTTTTAAGGGAGTTTTACTTTCCCTTATCCTTATGGAGACATCAAAGTCCATGCTGCCTTTATTTTCTTCCAGTCTGTTGACTTCCTCCATTTCCTTTTTTGCCCTTCCCATCCTGGACTTTAGAGTTGATATCTGAACAAGTGATACATCATCCTTGGTTCCCTTAGATCTCTATACTCCTCTGACCCTGCCTGGGAAAACTGAACCCAATATGAATGCTAGAATCCACTTTCTCTGCACTCCTCAATACGGGGACAGCTACCAGCTGCCAGAAGAAATTGCGTATTCCTATAGGCTGGTGCTAATATCAGCTCATAATTGTTCATTAGTAACTAATTTCCTTTTGTTTAGACTCTATTCTCTTTTCCCTCAGACATAGGCCCAAACCTTGACCACTCTCCTCACATTCCCCAACCAATGCTCACCCCTTACTATCAGCGCACGCCCTGGTAGCCAACTTCACTGTGACCACTGAGGTCCTCAGGCTTGATCTCTGTTGACTTCCTGTCTCCCTTCAGCCTTTGCCTTATCTGCACCCACACACTTCCTTCCTCCCTTGCAATCTCAGAGAATAAGTCCCTTCTCCTGCCTGGAATCCCTCTCCTCTTTCTTCTCTGTGTGGCTTACTACTTATGTTTAAGGTATCTCAGGTGGTCAATAGTTCAAGAAGGGTTTTTTAAAGATGGCACCATAGTCGGGTCAGGTGATTCTTGTCAGAGCTTCCCACCACATACATGAGCTTAACCATGGACTTACTGTGGCATTTCACTGTAAAGCAGCTTAGGTGTCAGCTTCCTGGATCATGCTGTGCGGTTCTAAAATCCTGCTCAGACTAAAATCCTTAATGCCTAGTGCAGTCCTGCTACATAAAAGGGACACTTATTGTTTTTGTTCTCCAACGTCCGACCTTGAAAAAGAGACAAGATGGCAGCAGCATCGGAGGATGCTGAACTCACCCCCCCCCCCCCCCCATGAGCAAACTCAAATATCCACGTATATAGATAGCAATGACTCCTGCAAAACAACCGAGAGCTAAATGGACATCTGAATAGCGAGCATGAGGAAGAGACCAAATGGCAAAGGCTGGGAAGCCATGGGCCCTGGCGGAGCTGCAGGACCTCTCAGGAGAGAGGAGCCTGTGAGTGCCATGGTTCACGCTCTCATTCACCTCCACAGGCCAGGCGGAGCTCTAAACTGCAACATCACCAGGGCACGTTCCCAGCTACATTGCCTGGAGCCTTTTTCTGAGAACAAAGGGAGTATGCAGGAACAATGGGGTCATCGTAAGCACTTGGCCTCACTGTTGGGAGACTCTCTAGCCTTGAAGACCATTGACTCAGGTGACATAAGCTCTTGCTGGTTCTAGTCAGCTTCCCAAAGCCTAAACCGAGGTCACTTCTGCACGGGACCACTTTCTCTACGAAAACAAGAGAGCACGACTTAATAGAGAAGGCTGTGGAGCTGAGGGAGCTCTCCAGGGACTGTGGGGACTCTTTGGGTTAGAGGAACTGGTGAGTGCCATTGTTTATACCCTCCTCCACCTTCAAAGGGCAGGTAGGGGCTCTATCTAGGGTGCTCTGGCTTACATGCAAGGTCATCGTAGGGCAGTGATGGGTGACATGCGAACTCATTTTTTTGGTCAATTTTTCTTTGTTAAATGGCATTTAAATATATAAAATAAATATCAAAAATATAAGTCTTTGTTTTACTATGGTTGCAAATATAAAAAAAATTTCTATATGTGACACGGCACCAGAGTTAAGTTAGGGTTTTTCAAAATGCTGACACGCCGAGTTCAAAAGGTTCGCCATCACTGCCATAGGCCTTCCTGGACACATCACCTGAACCCATTTCAGCCCTGAACAAAAGGGGCAAGCAGGATCAACAGGGCATTACTACATGCACCTGGCCTCCTCACCCAGGTCCTCTCTGGCTTGGTAGGCCAGTGCTCTTGATGTTGTAGGCACCCACTCAGTTCCTACTGGCCAAAACCACCCAGCACATACAACCCATGTAGAGGTCACTTCTATATAAGAACATAGAAAATAAAAAGACAGAAGAATATCTTTCAAATGAAGGAATAAGAAATACCCCAGCCCTAACCGGTTTGGCTCAGTGGATAGAGCGTCAGCCTGCAGACTGAAGGGTACCAGGTTTGATTCCGGTCAAGGGCATGTACCTTGGTTGTGGGCACATCCCCAGTAGGAGGTGTGTAGGAGGCAGATGATCAATGTTTCTCTTTGATCGATGTTTCTAACTCTCTATCCCTCTCCCTTCCTCTCTGTAAAAAATCAATAAAAATATATAAAAAAAGAAATATCCTCAGAAAAATACCCTAAAGAAATTGAGATAAGTAATTTGCATGATAATTCAAAATAAAGGTCATAAAGATACTCACCAAACTTGAGAGTGGAATAGAGAAACTTGGGGAGAACTTCAACAAAGAGTTAGAAAGTATAGTAATGAGCCAAGCAGATCTGAAGAGTACAATAATTGAAATGAACAACACATTAGAAGGAATCAACAGCAGATTAGCTAATACAGAAAGATGGATCATTGACCTGTAAGGTGGATTAGTGAAAATCAACCCATCAGAACAGCAAAAAAAAAAAAAAGGAATTAAAAAAAAATGAGGATAGTGTAAGGAACCTATGGTATAACATCAGGTACTCAAACATTCACATTATAGAAATCCCAGAAACAAGAGGAAAACAATGAGTTACAAAGAAAACCTCATAAGTCTATTAGCTGATTTCTCAGCAGCAGCTTGATAGGCCAGAGGGAATGGCAGGACAACTTTAAAGTGCTGAAATAAAGGAAGCTACAAACTAGAATAATTTACTGCAAAGATACTATAGAATTGAAGGAAAGATAAAGAGCATCCCAGACAAGGAAAAACTAAAGTAATTCATCACTATTAAACCAGATTTATAAGAAATGTTAAAGGGTCTTCTTTAAGCAGAAAAAGAAACATCATAACTAGAAATAAAATAAAGAAAAATATGAGAAAGGGAAAAATCTCACAGGTAAAGTCAAATATTTAATAAATACAGTGAGAATCAGACATTTAAGAAGCTACTATGAAGGGAAACAAGTAACTGGAACTACAATAAGTAGTTAGGATATACACAACAGAAAAAGATCTAAAACATGATATCAATAGCATAAAGCATGGAGGGGCCAGTAAAAATGTAGTCCTTATAGAATATATGTGAACGTAAATGCCTATATGCTTAAAATAGATTGCTATAGATATAGAATTGTACATATAAACCTCATGGTAACCACGAACCAAAAGTCTATAAAAGATACACAAAGAACAAAGAGAAGAGAACCCAAACAAAACACTGAAGAAAACCAGCAAACCAAAGGGAAGAAATCAAGAGACAAAAAAAGCAACAGAGGAGAAGTATTAAACACACACACACACATACACACACACACTCACACAGAGACCACACACACATTTAATAAAATGGCAATGAGTTCATATTTTTCAATAATTTTTTTAAGTGTAAATGAACTCAACACTTCAATAAAAAGAGACAGGATAGCTGAATGGATAAAAGAAACATGATCCATCTATATGCTGCTTACCAGAGACTCACTTCAAATCAAAAGACACAGAGAAAGTGAAGGGATGGGAAAAGGTATTCCATGCAAGTAGATATGAAAAGAGAGCCTAGGAGAAATACTCAGACAAAATGGACTTTAAACAAAAATTTTTTAAAAAGACAAAAAGGACATCCTATCTAATAAAAGAGAAACATGGTAATTAGCGTACAACTGCTACCCTTCCCATTGGCTAATCAGCGAGATATGCAAATTAACTGCCAGCCAAGATGGTGCCCAGCAGCCAGGCAGCTTGAAACTAACATGAGGCTTGCTTGCTTCAGTGACGGAGGACTGCAACGTTCCCCGCCTGCCTTGCAGGCCTCTGAGCCTGCAGTTTAAGAAACATTGTAACAAATATAGAAGCTAAACAAAACCCCAGACACCTGCTTTCAGCTAGCCGGGATCTTAGAGCTGGAGTTATACATTGTTTCGATTATAGAACTGAAACAAACCAGATACCTGCTTTCAGCAGTGGAAGCCTCAGAGCTGGAGCTTCAGAGCTAAAGCTGGCCCAGAATAAAAAAAAAAAAAAGAAAGAAAAAAAGGAGCAGTTGGGAGCTTCCGTCACCCGCCAGCCTGAAAACAGCCCTCAGCCCCTCACCCAGACAGGCCAGGCACCCCAGTGGGGACCCGCACCCTGAAGGGTGTGTGACCAGCTGCAAACAGCCATCATCTCCTCACCCAGGCTGGCCAGGTGCACAAATTTTTTGTGCACCAGGCCTCTAGTCTATATATATTAAAGCCCAGAGACCAGAACGGCGGAACAACTAGAATGACCAGAATGACCAGTGGTTATGACCACTGTAGCAGCCAACCAGCCTGATCTGGGTCCCAATTGCCCCCCTCTGGGCTCGCCTGGCCCTCAATTGGCCCCCAACATCCCAATCAGGACAGGGCCAGCTGGCCAACTGCCTGCAGCCCCTTCCCCCATCAGCCCGGGCCAACCAGACCCTACCTGTGCACAAATTTGTGCACTGGGCCTCTAGTCTATAATAATAAAAGCATAATATGCTAATTAGACCAGACAGTGGAATGACCTTCCGGACAACCTTCCAGATGAAGCCAGGGCTGCGAGGGCTGAGGGAAGCTGCTGAGGCTGCGAGGACCGAGACCCTTGCATGAATTTCATGCATTGGGCCTCTAGTTTTCAGATAAAATGAAATAACTATAGATGGACCTTGAGAACATTATGCTAAGTGAAATAAGTCAGTCAGAAAAAGCTAAGAACCATACGATTTCACTCATCTGTGGGATATAAAACTGAAACTCATGAACAGAAACAGCAGTGTGGTAGTTACCAAAGGGAAGGGGATGAGGGGAGAAGGGGGTCCTAATACATGGTGACAGGAGAAGATTTGAGTTTAGATGGTGAGCACATGGTGCAATATACTAGTACAGATCTTGTAACATAGAAATCCACACCTGAAGCCTATATATTCATGTTGACCAATGTCACCCCAATAAATTTAATAAAAAATATATAAATGAAACAATCAAATAAAATCTTATATTTTTATGTCAATTTTATCCTTAAGTAAGTTTTAGATTTTATAATAGTTTTAGATTTACATAAAATTTGCAAAGATAATGCAGAGAGTTCTGTATACTCCTCATTCAGTCTCTCACTTATTAACATCTTATGTCACCATGTTACATTTGTCACAACAATAGAACCAACATTGGTATATTACTACCAACCAAACTCTAGGCCTTATTCAGATTTCACTGGTTTTCCCATTGATGCCCTTTTTGTGTCCCAGGATCCCATCCAAGATACCACATTATATTTAGTCATCATGTCTCCTTAATTTCCTCTGGTGTGTGAGTTTCTCAGTCTTTGCTTGTTTTTTTGTGACTGACAGTTTTAAGAAGTACTAGGAGGATATTATCCAAAATGTTCCTCAATTTGGGTTTGACTGGTATTTTTCTCATGGTTAGCGTATGGTTATGGGTTTGGGGGAGGAAGACCACAGAGATTAAGTGCCATTCTCATCACATATATCAAAGGTATGCACTATCAATATGATTTATCAGTCAAATGTTAACCTTGATCTCAATGTAGTTTTACAAGGCATTTTCATATTCATTACCTCATGTGACTCTTTTATGGAACATGATATACAAGGTTGGCATTGCCAGCTCCATTTTACAAAGGTAGACACTGAGGTAGGGACTGGAACTAAGGCATTATGACTGCCACCTCATCAATCTCTTCAGGGCACCCTGACCAGCTGTTCTAAATCATACCTAAAGAAGCATTTATAAGAAGCAACATCTCACAATGGTTTCCAGTGTAATTCACTTTATGGCTCCTGTGGTTAAAAATGGTCATGATTTAATGATAAATTGTATCTTCATCTGTAACTATAATCCTAGGCTTGTTTGAACAAATTCAGAATAGATTAAAATGTCCAATCAAGTAATCAAGAAACAACCAACAAACTACATGAACTAAACGTCATGATTTAAATTCACATTTGGAATGAACTTTCTTTTTTTAAACTATGTAATTATTTGATGTTTCATAGTCATAGCTTATTTTGGGGTGTTGTTTATTCAACACCCACTCATAACTTCATTTATTTATTCAACAAATATTTACTGAGTACTTGCTATATTTCAGGCAGTTTTTTTCTAAGCACTTTTGAAATATCAGTCAATTTATCCTCACAGTAAACATGAAGGTACTATCATTATTATTTTATAGATGAGAAGCCAAGGCTCAAAGAGAGAAGTAATTTGCCAATAGTCACATCGGTTAAGAGGTAGAGCCAAGGCCTGAAGAGGGCAACTTAAAGAAGGCAGCCTCACTCTAGATCAGCCGTGGGCAAACTACGGCCCGCAGGCAGGATCCGGCCCGTTTGAAATGAATAAAACTAAAAAAAAAAAAAGACCGTACCCTTTTATGTAATGATGTTTATTTTGAATTTATATTAGTTCACACAAACACTCCATCCATGCTTTTGTTCCGGCCCTCCGGTCCAGTTTAAGAACCCATTGTGGCCCTCGAGTCAAAAAGTTTGCCCACCCCTGCTCTAGATCCTTCACCTGCACTTCAGACTTCTCTTCCTTGCTAGCTGTTGAACTATCTGAAGATTGATAATTACTGATGACTTTACTATTTTTTTAAGAAGAGTAATGATTACCATTATTGCTAACTTAATAAAGCTCTACTTTTCCTCTATTATCCTATATAATAAAAGGCTATTATGCAAATTGTCCCCTCGACTGGGAGTTCGACCAGGAGTTTGACCAGGGGGTGGGGCCGGCCAGCCAACTGCCCGCACACACACCCACTGGCCCTGCCCCCAATCACCCACTCAGATCAGGGGCGGGGCCAGCCGGCCAACCTCTCATGTCCCCTCCCCCTGGCCAGCTTGGCACAATAGGTCATAATAAGGGTGGGCTGGCCAGTCCCCACCAGTGCATGAATTCATGCATTGGGCTTCTAGTGATATATAATATGAAATAGTTACAGTACTGTTCCCCCTTAATCCACTTGTTTCAGAGCATTAAAACAATCTGTGAAGTTTTCCGATTCAAATTTTTGAACTAGGAACCAAGTCTTCACCTCTGAAATGACAGAAATGATTTTTAAAATAAAAAAGGAAGTGATAAAAACAGTGCTAGAAAGCACTAGGGGAGGACCAGGAACTTTGAGGAGTTCCAGGAAGGTAGAATACAGACAGGATAGGGCTAGTGGAGAAACCAGACAGAAAAAAATAACCTAAGACAGCAGAAATAAACACAGTTCTTTCTGTGACAGTCCCCAAAGCTGAATTCATTCCAGCAAGTGCAAAGAGCAGTTCTACTCATAGTATTTTCTCAATAATTACTTTTAGAACAGTAGAAATGGTTGGAAATCATCTCTGCTTCCTCATATAGTCATCAGTGATTTCAAGCTAAAATCTGAGAACTGTTCTCAAAGAAAGATGGGTGGTTGAGACTTCTACTAAAGATGTAAAGAGAATCAGAGCATTTTGGGGTAGATTTGTGTCATGAAGTAGCCAGTGCTGGGGGATGAGGTAGAGGAGAGAAATCAAGGCAGCTCCAACAAGGACTGAGTGAGATGCACTAAGCACCAGCTTTCAAAGGAGCCCTCCTTATGTTGACAATACTGCTGGTTTCTCCCCATTGCACCCCACAAGGAAGCTGACCTGACAAATATATCCTGTCCATGTACTGGGACTATAACCAGTTCTTCCATGTAATAGGCAGATGGCAACTCAGAACACTTATACCAGCTATATATTTCAGCCAGCCCAATTCCTTATTTGCAAATATGAATGAACAAAAGATCATTAGATCATTTGAAGATCACCACATAATAAAATCCTGAAATTGAAGGAAGGAATTGAATAAACTGAGCAACCAACAAATGAAAACAAAATAATTCAGGAAAGATGTCATTAAGTAATTATAAGTAATATCTATATATATATAAAAGCCTAATATGCAAAGTGTCCCCTCAGGAGTTCGACTGGGAGTTCAATCGCTTTCTATGATATGCACTGACCACGAGGGGGTGACATGGAATAAAGGAAGGCCCTGCTGGCAGCCGGCAGCTAAGGAAGGGAGGCCCCAGCTGGCAGCCGGCAGCTGCTAGGGACCCTACCCATGCAGGAATTTTGTGCACTGGGCCTCTAATTTCTAAATAATTTAAAAAGATATTGAGTCCATCAAAAATGAACAAGATCGTGTGGAAAAAAAACACAAAGTTCAATAATAAGAAAGGTTTGTTGCAAAATATGTTGACTAAAACAATCATTGATAGAGTTGAACAATAAAATGAAATCATCTGAAGGTTTAGTCGACATCTGGAAAATAAAATTAAGCAGCTCTACCAGAACATAGATCAAAAAGACCAAGAGAGAGCCCTAGCTGGTTTGGCTTAGTGGATAGAGTATTGGCCTGGGGACTGAAGAGTCCCAGGATCCATTGCAGTCAGGGGCATATGCCTGGGTTGCAGGCTTGATCCCCAGTAGGGGGTATGCAGGAGGCAGCTGATCAATGATTCTCTCTCATCATTGTTGTTTCTATCTTTCTCTCCCTCTCCCTTCCTCTCTGAAAAAAACAACAACAACAACAAAAAACAAGATAGAAAATATACGCATTTCAGAAAAAGCAAATAGAAATAATAAAGAAGAAATTATTGAAGAAATAACAGATGGTTTGACTCACTTAAATAAAGACACATGACTACTGCACCTGGTAGAGCATGTAAAAAAAAAAAAAGCTCAATATCTAAATACATTGAAATGATAAACATTCCCAGGAAAACAAAAATCTTAAAATTTCAGACACTGGAAAATATTTATATAAAAAGAAAGACAATGGTATGAACATTGTCATCAGACTTCTTATCAGTAATATTGGTTTCTAGAAAAGAATCACTGTTTTCAAAGGTTGGAGGAAATATACATTATATCTGAAAAATACATTGAATAATAATTACATATCTTAGATATTGTTTGTTGACTTTCAATTTTTAGGATTAACCAATTGACAAGACAGTAGATTTAATTACAGCTAGAGAACAGAATGTTGTTATTAATAAAAATTAGGTAGTAGAGGGGAAGTGAGAAAGAAAGAAGGTATTGTAGAAGTATTGGGCACTCCAACTTTCAAACTGAGAATTCAACATTTTTGTAAGTTGGTAAATCAAGAAAGGGAGAAACATAGATTTTTTTTAAAAGATATAATTGTAACTACCAGGAAAATTAATAATGGAAGGTATTAATTGTGAATAATTCCTCTGGGGAATACAATGTACTCTCCTATAGTGTATGATTTTTCCCCCATGGATTATCTACACTAATAAAAGAGAAAGATGCAAATTGACCATACATTCATGATGCCCACCAGCCAATCAAGAGTGAGTATGCAAATTAACCCAACAAAGATGGTGGTTTAATTTGCATACGCAGGCGCCGAGCGGCCGGGGGCAAGGTGAGACACTTGTGTCATCACCATGGTGATGGGTTCCACTTCTGTGCATCACCATGGTGATGACACAGGCATTCTGCACCGCCCCCAGCCGCTCTGGGCCTCTGGGCAGTGTGGGAAGGTGGAAAGGCAGCTCCAGTTGGAGCAAAGGCAGAACCAGAAACCAGGGGAAAGAAGTCCCATTCCTGCATGAATCTTCGTGCATCAGGCCTCTAGTATTATATAACTATACACACATATATGTAACACTAGAGGTCTGTGCACTCGTGGGGTCCCTTGGCCTGGCCTGTGGGGATTGGGCTGAAACTGGCTCTCCAACATCCCCCAAAGTGTCCTGGATTGTAAGAGGGCACAGGCCAGGCTGAGGGACCCCACTGGTGCATGATCAAGGCCGGGGAGGGACTGTGGGAGGGCTCCAGAATGTGTCCAGCCTGTCTCGCCTAGTCTCGATCAGCCGGACCCTAGCAGCAAGCAAACCTACTTGTCAGAGCATCTGCTCTCTGGTGGTCAGTGTGCATCATAGTGACTGGTCCAACGGTTGAACGGTTGGAGGGACAATTAGCACATTAGGCTTTTATATATAAAGATATGTACATGTGTATATATAAGAGTGATGTCTGAATAGGATCAAAATGGGGCTAAGATAAGAATGAACTTTACTAAGAGGCTGTGGCTTTTGAGACCAACCTGTGCTTGATTTCTGCAGGGTTCCATCTCCCTTGTTGGGCTATGTGTACCGTTTCAATAACTACTCCTTTTACTTGAGCTAGCTTGATAAGGACTTTTTGTGCAACCAAAATCACTCTAATTGAAGAGAATCCTGAAAACTATGTTTACTTTGCATTCAGAAAGGAAAAGGGGCCTGTGATTGCTGTCCCCTCAGACAACAGGATGAGTGGGTTCCACTTCTGTGCAAACCCAGCCTATAACACAGGAACTTGGTGCATGAGACTGAGATTACTTTAAGAAAATGTTCTAAAATAATTTTTTTTTAAAAAGAGTATATTTTTAAAAGTGGCTTAATTTATTTTCTTTTTATAAAATTCTTGGGTTATTGGATTAGAGGTTCAAGATATTTCTCAGAGACTTCAGTCTTCTAAAATGGGGTTAGGAGAAAAGAAAAAATAAATAACCTTAACATTCTCTTTAGTAACAGCTTTGTTTTTCTGATCCAGAGATAACAGAACCTAGACTGAATCTAAACCTTCAAAACATGGAACAGCAAAGCTGTGTGGAAGATGTCAGACTGACCCTTCTCCCAGAGAGCTCTCCTAGCAGGCTGAGAAAGAGAAAAGCTACCCGAGAGCAGGTAACTGGTCTGATACCTTCAATCAGGCATTGGTATCCTCCTGTTGAACCCCAAAATTTCACAGAACAGCAACACAGAAGGTCACTTTGTGAGTGTGATGGGTCAAGACAAAAAGAGGACAGGACCACTCTGCAATCATATCTAAATACATATCTAAATACATGATTATTGTCTAAATGACGAACATGAACAAACATTCCTCTACCTAAGAAGTTTTATTAAGACCCCAAATCACAGAATTAAACCCACTTCCTGAAATCAGCCCCACTTTGTTAAGCCCTCCCCAAAATCACCTAACACCAACCGAAATCCTTTCTATTCAGTCCTTGCTGAGCTTTCTCACACCTTTATCTGAGATGCCCCATGGTTCTCCTTGGAGTGTGCTCTTCTCTGGAAGAGTAATAACCCAATTTGCTCAGCAACAGATGTGTTCCTGGTGGTGCTCAGGTGGTGGGTTTTGACAGGCCTTAGGCCTGCCTCGTTTCTCGGCTCCACTCCTATTATTGTCTCAGGTCATCAAAGAGCAGCTTTCTTGGACTAGCTTTCTTGGTCCAGGCAATAATCACCAACATTTATTAAACACTTATTACCTACCAGGTGATTTATATGGATTAACTAATATGATCCCTACAGTGGCCCTATGAGTCCATAGGCTTAGTACCTCATTTATAGATGGGGAAACAGGTTACAAAAATATAAGTGGCTGAGCCAGGAGTCCAAGGCAGCAAGTTGGCCGGGTGCTATGGCTCCCATGTCCATGCCATGCTGCCTTCTGCTGGACTGGCGGTCTACTGTGCTCTAGCACTTCAGGGAACAGTGGGTGGTCATAGGCCACTGTGTCATCAGCCTACATTGAAGGGCACTATTACAAGCAACCCCAGGATATCACTGCCGGGTTTCCTGTAAGCTAGGAGAGAATGCAGACCCACAGGAAAAAGAAAAGTCCCTCCCTACTCACAGTACCAGAAATAAATGAACTTCTTTAAGCGGCTGTGTTATTTATTTATTTTACCTAAGAAGATATTAATCATCTATTTCAGAGTTTTCAACCTAACTTTAAGAAAGAAAGGTATGGTAGGATTTTAAGTTGAATAAACCTAACCAAGAAAGGATTTCCTTTGCATTTTTCTTTCAATTTTACTAATGTAGTCAAAAAAGCATTCTGGCTTGGTAGTAATATGAGTGGTTCTCTCCCTAGAAAATGGGACGCTGAAGCACAGAGCCCTGGAGAGCAATGATTAATGCCCAGGGAGATTTCATTTTATTTACTTTTGTAATTGCCTCTCATCTATAGCCTACCATACTGATTTTCCATTTACAAGTGGTATAAAGTTTCCTTTTAAAATTACTTCATTAAAAATCTGAGTTTGTTTAAAGGAAAATGTTAAGTAAATAGTGGTACAGGTGGTAGGAGACCAAACAGGGAACCAGAAGTCATTAAGGTATTTTGGGAAACCCTGACTTCAGTTTCCTCTTTGCCCCGGATGCTGGAAAGACCAGAGTTTAATTTATTGGTCATTGACCTCAAGGTGCAGTTCATTCGCTGCTCCACGAATTTCTCCTTCTATTCTAACTCCTGGCTCTCTGTTTCTATCTCCTTCCTCAAGTGCCCCTCTGCCCTCTTTTCCTCTACAACATGCTTTCAGAAAAAAGTGGTGGGGGTGGACGATGAAGAGTGGCAGATGACACAATAAAGACTATTTCTTTACTAGCACTGTGTCCAAAGAGTAGAAGTGACCGGTCACCCATGGATGAGGTTCAAGGAGCTCTCAGAAAGCCCGGGTGTCTCATTTCCTCTAGTCCCTGGAAGTTGTAGTTCTCCCTTCTGGGCAGAAACCGTGTTCCCAAAACTGCTGGGACAGCAGATTCTTTGGCTCTCCTACGTTCCAGCGGAGAGTCACCACGACAGCCTGTTCCTGTAAGAAGTGAGTGAATTCAAGCTCTGCAGAGGAAAGCAAGGGGGAGATGACCCAGATGCGTCCTCCTCCCCCTTGCTGGCTATGCAGCACCCTGTCCACCTCTCCTTCCGATCATTCTCCCTCGGAGTAAGGAAGTTCTTCTGGACTCCAGGGAGGCCGGGGTTGCTAGAGGGCAGGGATGGAGACTAGCTCCCGGGAATGGGAGCGGGGTGGGCAGCGCTGGAGAATAACGCCCAGGAGCCTGGGCTGGGAGCCCCAGACTCCCGGGAAAGTCCAGCAGTCTAGAGAAGCTGGGCTTAGAGGCGCCCCTCTTTGAAGAGTTCTCAGGAAGTTTGGGGGAGGGGCGAGTCGCTCTCTCCCGTAGAAAGCGAGCGGGAGGGTGAGGAGGGACCTCAGTGGCAGCAGGTCTCGGAGCTGTCACGTCCCTGCTCACGGGCGGGGCTGGTGCTCCTGGCGGGTCTGCGGGACCGGAGAGGACCGAGGGCAGAGCGCGCGCCGGCATGGAGGGACTGGTCCTGCTCAACGCCCTGGTCACCCGGCTGCTGTTCTTTCTGCACTCGCTCATTGGGGTCTGGCGAGTGGCCGTGGTGAAGAAGGAGCCGAGGTACTGGCTGCTGGCGCTGCTCAACCTCTTGCTCTTTCTGGAGACTGCGCTCACCCTCAAGTTCAAGCGCGGCAGAGGCTACAAATGGTGAGCTCACTCCGGAAGGGATGGGAGGGCGCGGAATCTCCGGGCACTGTCCCCCACGGTACTCGCGGGCAGCCCGAGAGCCTTCCTTCCGAAGCCCACTGACTCTTCACTGGGAATATGACCCCCTTTGTTCACGCTGGGAGCTTGGAAGGAGCGCGAGATGCGCGCGCGTCCCTTGGGCACCTCAGGGTCCCAGGGCATCACTGGGAGGAAGACTCCAATCACAGCCAGGCGTCACCCAGTCCCAGCTTTGGCAACTTGGAAAATGAGAAAAAAGAAAGGAATCGTCTGCAGAAAGTACTTCAAATGGGGGAGTTTGGGGGCAAGGGGATGTCTTGTGACCTGCTTTCTGAATTTGGTGTGTGTGTGTGTGTGTGTGTGTGTGTGTGTGTCTGTGCCTGTGTGCGCGGGTTACTCTGCATACATGCAAGTTTGGGAATGCCCTTCGCTGGCCATCAGGGACTTTGGCAAGAGCTTGTGTGCACGGGACAGCGATGAAGGGCGACAAGACCCTGACCGCACAACAGTCTGTGCTTTCAGCCGCTTAGTTTCCTTCCAGCCCTGGAGGTCAGACATGGCACCAGCTTCAGGTGTCTGGGTTTGGTTGCTTCGGAGCTTGGCTAATGGTCAGCTCATCTGGTCCAAGATGGGTAGCCACGCTGGTGGAGGGACCAGCAGGGGGTGGTTCAGCCTTAACCTCAGTGTCAAGAATTATAGGCTCAGCGTGATGCTCATTTCCTCCCCCAAAGACTTGAATACAATAGAAGAAATGAGAAAAGGATTCCCTTGCCATTTACAAAGAACCTCCACCTTCATCCCTCCATTCCCAGTAGATTTTCATCCCAAAACTTTTCCAAGATTGTTCTCTTCCTGTATTAATTTTTAAATACAGTGAGGCTGTGTTTTCACGTATGTCAATTGGGTAGTTTTATAACCACCCAATTCTATGAGAAAGAAAACATGGTATTAGCCAATTCAAGAATTACACACAGCATGCAAGTATAGTTAGCCACCATACTGAGGGGCTAAAAACAAAACAAAACAAAACAAAACAAAACCCCTCTCTATAGTTTTACCCATCAAACTACAAAAGACTATATTTCATGATAGTGCAGGGGATGAATGTGTTGTCTCTTAAAATGATGTAAATCTTGCTTAAATTTTTCACTGTTGAAAAATTTCTAAAATTACCAATGAAAAAAAGTATTTGAGTAGGATCTTAATTTAATACAATAAGAATTGGAATGTTGTTGCCCCTTCTCCCCCGCCCCACCCCCATTCCCCTCACCCTATGAACAGCTAATAAGGAGGGGGTAGTTAAGGTACTTTCCAGTGGGCCTTTTGGAATATCTCAAAGAAAAAATGGTGTTAGCTTCTCAATGGTATCAGTGTTAAAGAAACAAAAGGGGAGAAAAGTGTGCACCTTCCAGGTCATATGAAATTGATTTAGTTTTTACTGAGTCACTTTAAAATGCTAAGGTAGAAAATATCTTCAATAATAGGAAGAAGAAGTCTGAGATCTGAAAAATGTTCTACCACCAAGCATTAGAGCTTCTGGAAGAAATGTCAACCTCAGAAGAGGGATTAGCTCAGTCGGCTCTGAAATATACCTCCTCCCTCTCCAAGAGTAAACCAGAGTCCTTAGCTCACATTAAATCAAAATTTCCCTCCAGCTGTATAGAAACACTATAGCTAATGGACCTTCATGTCTCTATTATCACTGAGGGCTGATTCAGACTAACATGTAACTTACAACCAAGAGAGGGGAAGAAAGTTGAGGCAAAAATAATAGGTGATGGTCAATGTGTCAATGTCAAATAAGGGCCCAGGGACATATGCAGACAGATAATGGGGTAGAATCTGGGCTTTCCTATTTACTTTCTGTGGGGCATTGAGCAAGTTACTTGACCTCTCCAAGCCTCAGCTTTCTCAGCTATAAATACTTATCTTATAGATTGTTATGAATTAAATGAAATAACATGTTGATGATTAATGACTAAAAAAGGGTGTAAACTCGATCACTAACTCTACATGATGTTGCAGAAGTGAAAGGAACCAGGTTTGCTAAAGTAATTGTGGTGATAGAAATGTATTAGCCTCAGAAGCTACTGAGATGGTTCATTCTATCCTAGTATACTGTAACTAAAAAAATAAAAATGAAAAATAAAAAAGGAATGGTCTTTTCTAGATCCTAGGGTTTCTCTTTTTTTTTCTTCTTATTAAAAAGCATTCTGTGTTAACTGGACACCTATTCTGTCTGTACATCGTTATTTGAGGGACTGGTCAATAAACCATTGGTTCAGAGCCAAAAAGTAGAAAGAAAATTCTTACCTTTATTTTAGAATAGGCTCATGATGTAATTCACAAAATTTTTGCTGGCTCATTATCTAGATTAATACTTAAAAATAAGAAAAAAATTGATAGATTTGGCTTATTATAAAATTTCAGGGACAAATGAGTCTTTGTAAATGATCTAAATTGAAATGTGATTTGTAATACCTTATTCTACTGATGTTATAATTGAATCTGAAAATATGGTAATTTTTGTGGGCAAAGCACTCAGGCTATTCTGTCATCTGAGAAAAGAAATCGGAAGATGGAATGATAAAATATATAGAAAATTACCCCTGATGTAATATAGTAATCATTAAAATGTGTTTGACTTGGGACATATTTCATTCCTAGGCTGATGTTTTCTAGGTAAGGCAAGGCATAACGTTTTTTTGTTTTCTGAGTGTTAAAAGAAGTTTTCATCAGAAAACCAGGACTGATGGAATAAAAAAACACACAAAGTAAATATATGGCAGTACCTATTCATTTATATAGGAAAATGTCAATATAGATCTATACAGAGATCTATATTAGTATAGATATGTATCTTTTTATTTATTGGTCTTATATTTTGCAATTTACCCTGTAGAACCAAAAGTACCTATATGTGAATATATATGTAAAAAATAATAATTTCCAACTTGTTAGAGGAAAATTAACCTAAAAGCAACCCAATTATCCATCAGTAGACTGGTTGAAAATTGTAACATACCCAAATATAGAGTAGTTTGCTGATATTAAAAACAATGAGCTAGATTTGACTATTGACCTGGAGGGATGTCCATAATATGTTGTCAGGAAAATAATGTTACAGAGTTATGTCTATAAGGTCTGGTTTTTTTTGTAGAAATAGAAGTAGGTGAAACCTTCCCATACAGAATATCAATCAGTCAATCAAGTAATGCCTGAATGGTGGACTAAACTCTGTACAACACATGATGTGAAAATTTCTTTTCTAGAACATCAAATCTACAAACTTCCTTTAGATTACCCTGAGCTAGTTTGAACATTGCTCTTTTTACTATATTTGGCACCTAGCCCCAAATAAATCAAATCTACAGAAATCATGGAACAATAAACAGAGCTATAGAGGAAAATGTGAAGAAAATTTTTTGAAATGTAGCAAACATATTACACTGGTCCAAAGAATGTTTCTTTAGCTATTCTTTGGAAAGGAAAATGGAGCTAGAGCTGCTGAGCTCAGCTGTCCAGGGACAAGCAGCATTACATCAACACTGATAACTTGCCAGTTGGAGAAATTTAACTTGTTGGAATTCTATAGGAGAGGGTAAGCCAACAACACACCCCTTGTTAAGTGCAATAAATGTATGCTAGTGGAATTCGTTTCGTTTCACCTCATGTTTATTAATTTCACCTGCCCATTTACTTATATTTCTATAAGACAGAAATTAGTACCACTTTGCTTTATTTTGTTTTTCTATCATCTAGGCAACAGTCCAAAGGACCTGTGAATTACTATTTAGGCAAAAATCAAACAGAAGACAGTATTTCAGTTGCTTTCTAGCCAATAGTGATGACCAAGATTGTGACACATTTGAAGCCTGTTTGCTTGAGAGTAGACAACATTTGAGAATAAGTAGATATATAAGTTGAATTTATTGGCAAAAGTACATAGTTTTAAGCACTGAGCTTTCTTCATTGGAATTTCAAAAACACAAGGTAAATATAATTGAGTTAATAAAATACTTCACCTATTTGGGCACCTTTTGTCATTATCTCTCTTTCCCTCTTCCCTTATTAAGTGCAATCAGATAACTATTAGTTGAACCGTCTAATTAGTAAGCATGATACTATGTTAGACACTGCATGCGCAAGCAGAGGAAACAGAAAACAAAGACTCAAAATTTTAAAATAAAAGGAATCATTTTGATTAAGCACTCAAATGTGTGGGAAGAAGAATAATTATGACTATTTAGCATTTATTAATGTTGAGGTTCTTTCAAGGTTTTATACAGATTATCCCATTTGATACTGATAGAAGCTACAATTATTTTGTTCCTCTATTTTCACCCATTTTTAGATGAGAAAACAGAGGCACGGAGCTGTTAAAAATCATTTTTCTTAGGATCACTTAGTCGGAAATTGGGAGCGGAGGGATATTAAGACTCCAACAATTTAGAGGAGAAAGGATGTGATGGGTACTACTGTGGTGGGGAGGGGAAGGCGGACAAAGGAGACTTCACAGTATTTGACCTGTAGCAGGAAAAATAGGTGAGAGAGAGGAGTGCAAAGACTGTGTAGATACGGGATATCCTGAGGTTGGTGAGTGTAGGGACAGTTGAGCAGATTTCTCTGGAGCAAGTACAGAGCCTTATCATTCTTCATTCAACAAAAATATCTGGAACATCTAATATGTGTTAAACATTGTTTGAGTGCCAAGAATACACAAGTGAATAACACAGGTAAAATCCTGTCCTGAAAGAACTCACATTTTAATCAGGGGAGCCAGGAAATGCCAACGTAAATAAATAAGTGAGTGAATTAATAACATTAAGCAAATAAATAAATGAATTATTAAAACTATGAAGGCCTTAGGGGCATGGCTTACAGAGGGAAGGAGAACCAGGGGGAAGGTTCCACTGGGTGGTCAGAGAGGCTTCTCTGGGAAGCCATTTGAGCTGAGTCCGTTAAAGCAGAGAGGGAGCTAGACATGGAAGAGCCAAGGAGATGAAAATTCGAGGGAGGGACGAGCTAGCTGTGCCTTGGGACATTTCTGACATATCTCCAGAAGACAGACAAACACTGACTTCCTTTTCTACTTTTCCTTATCTCTTCTCCTCCTCATGCATCCTACCTCCAAGGGGAAATTTTCTTCTAAATTTTATATCTTTAGCACATCTCATTTGAACATCATGTGTTATAAATGTCTAGGTGTCTCCCAACTGAAAAACAAAAAGATAAATTAGGAATAAGAAGAGATTCTATCCTAAATGGATTTCAATTCAAACAAATTCTGTAAAAAACAAACAAAAAACCAACAACAATGAACACTCCTCAATGAAATTTGTTTTGATTACTTAATTGTATTTAGACAGTTCAAGAGCAGAAATAAAAAAACCTAGATTTGATGGAAAATATATGAATTCTGATCTTGAACAAGTTTTGTGTAGTGTGGAACTCAATATGATGTAATTCTGTAGTATTTGACACATGTATCTTCCTGATCAAAATTGTTTATAAAAAAGCCAGAGAGGAAGTTGGGAAGTAAAAGCAGTCTTCTCCTGATGACCTTTTTGGGTATCAGGGAAGATGAAATGAAAGGATCGGGAAGAAGACCCTGTGATTGCCAGATGGCCAGCTTGGGTGCTGGAAAGTCTCTCAGCAGATAGACTATTTCTCTCCTTGTTCACACTTGCTGTCCATACTTCCTGAAATATCTCCTTAGTATTTCAGTTATTCCAGTAACACTTTCCACTGTCCACTGAATTTATCCACGCCACCTACTATGTGATTCCAGAGTTGCAATATTCAAAGTTGTATGTGCACATTTTACCTCCTGAGCCTTGAGCTCAATGCAAAAGGGTGTCTTAACTTTGCATCCTTTTGGGAAGCATATGTTGAATGTTATCAGCAAATGACTTTGTTTTTCGTGATCTGAGTCATGGGTTTAGAAAGAAGAGTCTTACGCTACCTTGAATGAGTACTATGCTTCACTCTCAAGAAAAAGTCATATTTTTCTATTTCACAATGGACTTGGGAGGGATCAAAACAATAATTAAGTCTGCTTAATGAGACCCCTGAGAAACTAAACCTTTGAATAATGTCCTTGCTTAGTATGTTCAACTGAGACATTTTGAACTGAAAATTAAGCTTATAATATTCTTTAGCTTCTTTTACCAGACTGGGAGAAAAACTAAGTGTGGGCAGCTCCCATAAACCACTGCTAAATTTCATGCACTTCCCCTTCTCTTGGTGGTGGCATTATTATGCATACAGCATCAGGACAAATCTAAATAGTTTAACTTCTTTACTAACAATGGGAAATTAATCTTTACATCAAAGGTTATTCTCCCCCTGTGCATGTCCCTCACTACTCTGGAAGTACTGGTATGACAGTTAAACCTGGGGGGCATAAACCATTTGTTCAAACCAGTTTTTAAAATAGTTTTTTATATACTGGTATCAAAAAACGCACTTTTTTTGAAACTCATATTCGAATAATACTAAAAGACATCAAGATTGTTAATATAAAATGCCAGGTGGAGACATATTTTCTTTTTTTCTGAATATAAGCCTACTTATTCATAGTTGTTTAGGAGAAGGGGGATTATATTTTATCTTCAGTTTGTCTGACTGACCTTAAAGAGGTTGCTGGGGGTGCAACTGCCTTAATGTTGTTTGTTTATTAGAGTAAGTGTTAGTAATTCTTCATGAATAAAAATGTCCTCTCACCATCAGCGCTGCTGTCAGCCCTCCTCATGCTTTGCAGTATTTCTTTGTTTCTTTTTTATTTCCCTGATTGAGCCTCCTGTCCCACACACCTATTTGATACACCTGAAATAACCTCTTAATAAAATGGCGGTGCCATTTTCTGACAGCCTGTTGATAATAGATATGAGAATGATGATGAAGTTGATGGTGATAATGGAGATGGTAACAGGTATCAGTTATTGAGTACTGACAATGCTCCCAGCCTGCTCTACATTCATTTTCTCACGTAATCCTCACAATGACCCTAGGAGTTAGTTTACATCTTTATCATTGTTTTATGATGAGGACATTGTTACACAGCAAGGCAAGATTGTTTATCTAAGATCACAACTAGTAATAATAAATCACAAATATAATTCCTAGCTTCCGGTGAGCACTCATATTTATTGAATCAGGCATTGGCATTGCACGCATATTACCTCATTTATTCTCCACAATAGCCCTGGTGGAGCTATTCCTGCTCTTACTGACAAATGAGAAAGCTGAGGCTTAGTGAAGGATTCCCCACCCCAGGATCAAATTCCATCAGCCTAATTATTATCCTCTGCTTTTAATAAACAAATTAGATTTTGCCTGTGGATAGTACAACTACATATATTTTTAGGGACAAGGATTCCCTATACTACATAAGGGGTTGCAATATATTTTTCTTTTTCAAAGTTAGGTAGGTTAATCCCAGGTAACCTGCTAATGAGCACTGGGATAGTTCTGCTTTTAAAACAAAATGTAGAAAAGTTCAGACTGCATAGGGACATGGCTCAAAGACACTCTTGCAGGAGCAGACATCTTTTTATAAACCAAAACAGAATGTAAAAGGAAACAGAAGAGGGGAAAAATTCTAGGTTGTCTTTATTTTGGTCCTGAGGTGGAAAGCCAATTTCTTTTATAGGCCAGAAATAAATACCATTGTCTTTTATAGAATAAAATAAATTAAAGTTTTACATACATAATGCCAGCAATGCATTTTGTCCTCCAAAGACCATTAAAATTCCTGTTCACTTATTCATCTATAATACTAAAAGCATAATATGCTAATTAGACTGAACAGCCGAACAACCTTCCAGATGACCTTCCGGATGAAGCCACGGCTGCGAGGGCCGAGACCCTTGCACAAATTTCATGAATTGGGCCTCTAGTTAGACAATAATGTATTGTACTAGGTGCTATGCAGTTGTATGAGAACAGGACAATATATGCAGTTACATGAGAACAACACTCTGAGAACCAAACACTTTTCCACAAATTAAGTTCAGGAGTGCAGAAAGACTGCAGAATAAAGATACACTCAGTATGGTAGAACTTGTTAGACAGAGAAAATTTCTTGTGATTTATTCACTGGCTTTGAAGTAGCTGGTGGTTTTACAAGAGTGGAGAGAAGAAAGAAGGGCTTTTCCGGTTGAGGGACTATGATGATGGCAGTACTTAGGGTTTCAGTTGGAACCAAATCATTTAGGAAGATGTCATGATTTGCTTTGCCTCAGAAATTTTATGAGAAAAATAGTACATGCATCCTAAAACTGATGCATATTTTGTTCCTATAACTAGTTTGCTCATAGCGAAGCATACTGCTGAGGTTTGAATGTGGGCAACTTCAATTTTAATAACGCTTGTTCTTGTTTTAGATATCTTCTTGGGGCATTTGAGGTTAAGTGAAGTCTATAGTACTGCTGCTACTGGTTTATATCATAATTTGGGATTATGATTTTATTTTTAAAATGGGCAACAACAATGACAATTATTATTAATATTCACCTTCAGAAGTAGTTTTCCCTTAACAAAACATAAATGTAGGTATTTTAAAAGAGTGTTGGAAGTATAAAAAATGATTTCATTGCAATGAGTATTCCCAACCCATTTAAAATTCCTCCTCGTCTCTTCTGTTCCTTTTTTTTAAAAAAGATCTGCTTTTATTGATTTTTAGAGATAGCGGAAGGGAGAGGGAGAAAAACACTGATATGAGAGCACATCATCAATACAACTCTATCATCTGATGTCAGCACCTGTTAAAACATACGTACTCCATATTTAATTCTCCATTTGGGTGTAGTTTTCAGGAGCTTATGGCCATTTAAGTCTGGCTTCCCTCCCTCTTTAGCGCCAGATACAGACAGAGTGCTCTGGGAGAGAGGTGGTTGTGAGGGGGCTCTAATTAGGAAGACAAGTGGGTGGTGGAATCAGATTTGTGACTTTGCAAGTATGCAAGGGTTGTGTGTTCTGCAAGAGCATGGAGTGAGTTTTGAGGGAATGAGAGAAGTAGGTCATATGTTGAGGCTGTCTTATTGGCCACTTTTGCCCCTGCATTAACAGAACGGCCTAACTGAGCAGCCCCGGTGGCACGGGTGGGTGTTAAGGCCCCCTTAGAAAAGCACTCTACAGTACATGTACGAAGGACAGATAATTCTTAAATTGTTAAACAGGGTTTAGGGGCCCACAAAAGGGTATCTTGACCTACTTTTTTTATTTCCATGAAAGTAGGTCTATTATTATAAAGTGCTCCAGAAATTTTATTGAGGACACTCAAGGCAGTTTAATGTGAGATTTTGAAACGTAGGTCTAGTATTCTTACAAGTCCACTCCTATTTGTAGAGTAGGAAATACTGAGAAGTTGAAATCACAATTTGCACAGAAATAATTTTGGAACATTATTTTTGCCTCACTTAAATCTTATCTATTTTCAGGTTTATGCATATTATTGGAAGACTAGGATCCTCATTGTTTGCAGAGAACAAAGCTGAACAGGCTAGTCAGTGATATTATGGTTAATTTTTCTCCTATTTGTTTTTTTATATTGTTATATGCTTCTAAAATGAATACATGTTACTTTTCAATAAGAAAACAACAATAATTGTCATATTTAGAAGGATGAAAACGGAATCCTAATTCTAGACTAATGGTGAGTTGAAGTAAATATAATTCATTGTAGGGCTAAATTGCTAAATGTCATGACATAATCATTTTGTGAAAAACATTATAATTTGCTGAAATGACAACTTTGTGTGGTAAATAATATTTTATTT
The DNA here is from genome assembly GCF_964212035.1 of Myotis nattereri. Taxonomy (NCBI): domain Eukaryota; kingdom Metazoa; phylum Chordata; class Mammalia; order Chiroptera; family Vespertilionidae; genus Myotis; species Myotis nattereri. Next base: position 26,356,180 of record NC_138088.1, read on the forward strand.
TTGGGTGAAATGAACTGAAAAGAAATACAATGAATATAGCTCTTTAAGAGCTCAGAGCAGTATCTAGCATGTAGCAAGACCTATAAATATATTTTATTAGTAAATTGGTCCATAAAAAAAAGAGAAAAAATCCTTTAAGATGGTGCTCCAGCTGGGTACTTTAGAGAGAACTGGTATGCTGGCTAAGGGCTGTGAAATAAGAAACAAGCAAACAAACAAAAATGTCTGTGGAGAGAAAAAATATATTTAGAAAGGTTTTAATTGAGAAAAAAATGTCTGAGCAAAGGCAAAGTAATTGGGCATTAAAGTATTAATGCTGGGTATCTCTTGTATTCTCATAAGATAGTGGTAATTGGTATTGTAATAAATCTGAGTTTCTAAGGGCAAGATAGCTTATTAGCAATAGAGCATTCCCAATTCTGTGAATATTTTCCACTTGGATGTGTTTTATTCATTTACTCATACATTTATCAGTTTTTGTTAGTGTATGAATAGTATGTCTTCTTTTCATAAACCAGTATCCAGAAACCTAATTTAAGTTACTTTTGAGTTAGTTAGATTCATCTATGGCAGTGGTCGGCAAACTGCGGCTTGTGAGCCACATGCGGCTCTTTGGCCCCTTGAGTGTGGCTCTTCCACAAAATACCACGTGTGGGCGCGCATGTACAGTGCGATTGAAACTTTGTGGCCCATGTGCAGAAGTCGGTATTTTGTGGAAGAGCCACACTCAAGGGGCCAAAGAGCCGCATGTGGCTCGCGAGCCGCAGTTTGCCGACCACTGATATGGTATTAGTCTTCATACAAAATGCTTGGCACCTACTTACTTTGGATGCCATTAAGACAAGAAGACTCAGTAAAATGATTCTGAGAAAGGGCATCTGGTTTCATTAGTTACACAGAACAAGGTAGGACCGGGCCTAGTTTTTAATTTTTAGAATGCATATTTCTCTTTGGTTCCAAAAATAAATTGCACTGACAGTGCACGATCAACAATATGGCAAACCTTCAATATAATAACTAACGGCTAAAATGTAACTTTGAAATATTAAATTTTTCATAGTAGCAGGACAATATTAAATTCACACAAGAACAGAATCATTAGTTTCCTTCAATAACACTTCTGATAAAATCAATTTATGATGTTATTTCAAAAGGAGGCTTCTAGTCAAACCAGCAACAGAGAGGCAAGAAAATAGGAGCTTTAGTCAGCCATGACCTTATCCGATTACTACGTATTTGTGGGGAGCCCACCACCCCGTGCCACACACTGTGGAAGGAGATGAGGATACAATGATCAGCAGACAGACCCAGTTCTTATATTACTTAGAATTGCTGGGAGGCGGCCATGTGCGCGCACACACGTGAATATGTAATTATAAATTTTGAAAATATATGGGGTAAAAGTGAAGAGTGTGATGGGACAAGCATAACAAGCGGATCTAATTTAGATGCAGCAGAGAGGAAATTTTTTCCTGTAGAGTCCCATAGAGCTGACATGAACTATGAGAAAGAAATAATCAGGTGAAAGGTGAGGAAGAGAAGTATTTCAAGAGAGAGGAATATATATGAGTGATGGCCTGAGTTAGGAAGGCACTTCCAGAACTGAAAGAAAAACACTGTTAGAGTAGCATGGTGAGGAAGAATCGTAAGCAGCAGCACCCAAGAGGTACGTAGCCCTGATGGTGTGGCATTTTATAGGTCGTGGTGGGCAAATGGCCCTTGAAAACCACGACCTGTCCAATGAATGTGAAGTTAGGCATAATGTTGTCTGCAGCAGCACAAACAACTTCCCTTAGTTCAAGGAGTCTTAAATAGGCTTAGTTTTGAGAATCGTAGTTTAAAAATAGGACTGGTTATGTTATTTTAAGAGAGTCTTCTAAATGGGTATCCTCTCCGTCCCCTTTCAGCCATGCATGTATTTGCAGAACTGAGCCTGTATAAGGCAACAACTCATGTGTATTGAGCGCATACTGAAATAGGAATTTTTAGGGGCGAAATGGGCAGGGTTAGGGAATTTTTAAAATTATGGGGGTCCATGGAAAAAGCACAGGGCTACAGAGCTGCAAAAGGGTACATTTCCATAAGACAAGGGAGCTGGGAGAGGCAGCAGTTACATTTCCATAAGGGAACTGGGAGTAGCAAAAGGTCTATATTTACAAAATAAAGGAGGGCCTTATGTGTCCCATATGAGGTTTGACCTTTGAGCTCAGGAGTTGCTACAGTGACCAAATCAAAGGGGAGTGATGGCCAATCAGAGGGGATATCGAGGCACAAAAACTGCAGCCTTTATAAACTGGGAAAAGGGAACTCAGTGGGACTCTTTTCCCCTCCCCACAAGGGAGTCTGTGCTGTGAGATTTTTTCTCCTTACCCACGTGGGAGTCTGTACTTGTTCTTCAGTAAATGTCACATTTTCTATACCACCTTTTGTCCATAATTTCATTCTTTGCCTCCACAGGACAAGAGCCCAGGACACCATCTTGCCCAGGGGAACACGGTGCAATCCAGTCCAAAAACTCTGTATCAATACAATATCAGGCACATAAGTCACACTGTCTCATTTAATCCTTACAACCACCCTGTGGGGGTGGATATTATTATCCCTATTTATAGACAAGGGAGTCTCAGGGAAGTTAGCGATTTTCCAACGATAAATGAATGGAAGATGCAAGGTTCAAATTTGGGTCTCTTAATTTTGTGAACTTTCTACTGCACTGTGACAATTCCTCAAGGGCCACAACGACAGAAGCACACTTGGCACTGGGCCTCCTGAAACAGGAATAAAAGGTCCTGGTAGATGCTAGTAGCCTCCATTCACTGCGTTTGTTCAGTCCTTCCTTATTCATAAATTCATGAATTTTAAAGCAAATAAACATTTGTTTAACAAGCATTAACTAAAGACTTAGTAAGACACCTGATACCACTGAGGAGAGGATAAGATGAAGGAAAGGGAAGTGGGGAGCTACATACAGATAAAATAGTCAGGATCCACCTTCAAGGAATTTAGGAAATCTAAGTCTTATATATAAATAATTATAAAACAGTGAGAATGTATTGGGTCCCAGGAGAAATACAAGTTAAGATTAATTCCTGGTATGCCCTTGAAAAAACAGGTATGATGTTGAAGGGTAGAGATGTAAAGGAAGAGCATTCCAAAACAGAAAATTATAATTTGGAGGGACATTTGCCATAAAGTCATTTTAGAACCTCTCTTGTAGATTAACCAAGTGAAGGAGCACAGAGTGCTTTATTCTTAGGGGGACCCATGGTCAAACAAAACATAGATGGCCGAAATGTATTCTTCATAGTCAAAATAACATCCTATCTAATAAAGACAGAATATGCAAATTGACTGTCACATGGTCACAAAGATGGCGGCGCCCAGTCCCCTCAGCCCCACCGAAGGCCCCCAGTCCTTTCAGGCCCGCCGGAAGGGTGGGGTGGGGAGGCGGGTGGCTGAAGTCCCCCAGTCCTTTCAGCCCAAACTGATTACTATGGCAGTGGACCGAGAAGGTCTTTCAACAAGTGAGAGAAGCAAGCCTTGGTGGGATCGAGGGAGAGCCAGCGGGCTCAGGGCCACTGCCACCTGGGAAGGCCCTCGGAGCTTGGTTCTGAACCTGCAGGCACCTGCTCCAGCGCGGGCTGGGGAGGAAGCACCGCTGCTGCCCACCCAGCACCAGGTCCCTGGTTAAGGAAGCGGGTCCAAGTCACAGTTACGATGCCTGGCGGGGCTCTCTCACCCCAGACCATCATGGCTGAGTTCTGGTGGGGGCAGCGAGCGCCTCCGGGATCACTGTCTGTCCCTGGGCCGCCTGTGGACACCGATGGAGCTGGCGCAGGTTGAACATTTTAATGAAAATGGGACGCCTGCACCCCACGCCGCCGCACCCCGGTCCCCAGCGAGGAGAGGGCAGCAGGATCAGAGGTGCAGCCTCGGGATCCCGTTAGGAGGCACCGAAGCTCAGGAGGGCTGGGAGCAGAGGGCCCTGGTCGCTGGGCTGACAGCAAGATGGACCCAAGGTGCCTCCAGTTGCCATCACCCGCCCAGCGCCGGGCCGCAGGCCCTCACCCCGGAGCTCAGCCATAGGAGGCACTAGCCCCGGGATGTTTTTCCTGTTATCTGGCTGAAGTACAGGAGGCAGTTGAATTATAGTCATGATTGTAATTTAATTTCTCCAAACTCAGAGCTACTTTCTTTCCAAATACATCAGGGGCCAGGAAACATTCAAAGAACTGGGGAACCATTCCCAAGTCAGGAAGGGAAGTGACAGGGTGTATACTATTGCTATGAATACAGTATTTCCTACTGCTTACAACATATACAATGTAATGTATTAGATGCCCTGCTATCACATGAAGTATGTATTCGCATAGAGTAATGCTGGTAGATATGTTATAGTTATGGCGGTATGTCATATCCTATCTATACTAATTAAAGGGTAATATGCTAATTAGACCAGAGACCTTCGAGACGTCCTTCCAGACAAAGCCATGGTGGCGGGGCTGAGGCTGAGGCAGTTAGGGGTGATCAGGCCAGGAGGGGAGGGCAATTGGGGGTGATCAGGCTGGTGGAGTGGGAGTTGGGGCCGATCAGGCTGGCAGTGGAGGGCAGTTGGGGGTGAGCAGGCCAGCAGGGTGGGCAGTTGGGAGTGAGAAGGCTGGTGGGGGGGCAGTTGGGGATGAGCAGGCCGGCAGGCAGAGTGGTTAGGGGCGATCAAGCAGGCAGGCAGGTGAGCAGTTAGGAGCCAGCAGTCCCGGATTGCGAGAGAGATGTCCGACTGCCAGTTTAGAACCGATTCCACAGGCAGTCAGACATCCCCCGAGGGGTCCCAGATTGGAGAGGGTGCAGGCTGGGTTAAGGGACACCCCCTGCCCAGTGCACAAATTTAACATTTTAATACAGTGCGGCCCTGACTTACGAGTTTAATTCGTTCTGAGACCGAGCTAGTTAAGGAGCTCATTAACTCAAATTACTCTATCAACTCAATGCAAAAAATCGACCAAGAGACAGCTGGTATCTCAAAAAACTCGTTAGTCGGGACACTCATAAGTCAAGGCCCCACTGTACTTCTCTAGGTAATAGAGACTTTTATTTTCTCCATATTTTTTTTAAAGAATTTGAATTGTACAACTGCTCCAGCCTGCTACTGGGAGTTAGACAGAGAGGAAGGAGAGAAGGAAGCTCCTGATTCTGATTTGCTATTGGTCAGTTCGTGGTACTACATATTGGGTTAAGAGGGTGGGAAATATGGTGAGAAAGACCATGGATTCTGATACTCATGATTTGAATATGATTAATTTTTGAGACCTCAAGGTGATTCCTTCTTTACCCCCTTTTCACTTATATCAAATAAGTCTAATGAAGAGGGACTGAAGTGAGGGCAACTTTCCAAAACATTTTGTTTTGTTTGTTTTAAATGCATAGCAGGTTGGATCTACACAGTGGGTTTCAAGTAGCTCAGCTTGATAGGATGTGGTAAGGGAAGCGGAAGGGGAAGTGGAAATAAAGCTAAATAATGGAAGCTTAGACTGTCAGCTTATGGAATTTAGATTTTCTGTAGTAGGAAACACAGACAAGTTTGGATCTTGACTTTTGTGGGTTGTTTTTTGTTTGTTTGTTTTGTTTTTGGTTTTGTTTGTTTTGTTTTTTAACATAACTAGAGTCCAAGTTAGAGGAAATAAGTTGAAACAGGATAGTACTTTTTATAATTTTAGAAATAAATGTTATACATAGAAATGTTACAGGGCCCTAGCTGGTTTGGCTCAGCAGATAGAGAGTTGGCCTGTGAACTGAAGGGTCACAGGTTCCATTGGAGGGCCACAGGTTCGATTCCAGTCAATGGCACATGCTAGGGTTACTGACTCAATCCCCAGTAGAGGGCATGTAGGAGGCAGCTGATCAATGATTCTCTCTCATCATTGATATTTCTATCTCTCTCTCTCCCTCTCCCTTCTTCTCTGAAATCAATGAAAAATATTTACAAAGGGAATGAAAATAAAAGAAAATGTTATAGGTAATTGTTTGTTTTATTTTTAACCTCTTTCAAGAGCTGTTATATTTTCAATCTATGCTTTCCATAGATTATTATTGTAACAGTATTGTCAGGGAGTTAATCCCAAAATCAGTCTCAAGAGGGTCAACAAAATTGCAGTCTAGCTAACATTAGAGGTATCCAAACATTTACATATTGCAACTGTCCCTCTGACTAGAATTTATTTCCTGTCCCAATCTCACAAAGGAAATAGTCTCTCCTGATGTTTCCTTTGATATGGAAAGTCACAAAATTAATTGTTTCTTTCCTTTTTAAGAGCATGTTCAAACTGGAGGCTTTTGATATCTCTCTGCAGCCCAGCCATCTCCCAAGTCAGATTTTAATAAGGTGACCAATAACCTTTTGTTTCAAAATTGGATTTTGCAAAAAAATCAAAGGTGGAAAAGTTTCTATATTAAATATTGACTATTTTTAAAGAGCTCTCTTTCTCTTATCCCTCCTCTCTTCCTCTCCCCATAAGTTGAGAGATATTAGTGAAAGGGTTGAAAGCCTTTAAAAAGTCCATTCTAAATGTTCTTTTCCATTTAGATTTGTTCACTTTTCTCTCCTGGATTATAATAGTACAGTTTTAGTAGCATTACATCTCACATAATTCTACTTGTTGAGCAATTAACATTTCTATTTTTCAGGTCATTTAAAACTAGTACATGTGTGTACTTCAAGTATTTTAATAAAATTACATTTACTTACAATTTTGACTTTGAAATGGTCTATAAGAGTTCAATCTAAAATAAAATGCAATTTGGTGGCTATCCACAAACTAGGAAGAGATCCCTCACCAAACCTCAACCATACTGGAACCCTGATCTTGGATTTCCAATATGAAAAACTGGGAGGAAGTGAATTTCTGTTGTTCATGTCACCCAGCCTATGTATTGTGTTATGCAGGCCAAGCTGACTAATACACTGACTGTCCTCATTTTGTGGATTAGGATGCAAACTGAGAGGTCAAAATTGGCATTTGAACCTGTGTATAATTTCAAAACCAACTCTTTGGGTAGCCCTCTGAATTTTGAGCCAGAAAATACTAGTAATGAATATAACCAGTCTTTAAAAAAGATACAAAACCCTTCCTCTATTGCCATGTGTATTTTTATTTTTAGCAGATACAGATAAAACCAGTTGATTTTGCTCATTTCTATTCATTAGCATCTTATTTTTGTGTTCTAACCGGATGTTATTATTTGAGCTTTCAGAATTCCAGGTTAATGTTAAAAAATGTAGTCAATGCTCCTGAAATTGCAATGCTGAAAAATCCAAGAAGATTTACTCATGCTGTATTTGCTTTTTGTAAAACATATTAAATACAAAATATCCCGTTTTGTGCCTGAAATTAATTGGCAGTGCCTCATTAAACCATATTAAAATTAACGTCTATTAATTGGATTAGAAATTCAGTGAGAATGACAGCTGCTAGTGCCTTTTACAGTTACTCTGTTTTTCTATAATCCATATGGCAGAAATCACATAATGTTTTTTTCTTCCCATTGAAGTAAACACTTGAGATGAAAAGATTTGACTCACTGTGGTCAGGGTATGTGCATTTATTTTCTTTCTTTCCTTTTTTTTTTTTTTTTTTTTTGTAAAAGCTGAACTATCTCCCCCCCTCTTTCACAGGTTTTCACCAGCCATATTTGTGTATCTGATTAACATCGTCCCATCATTGTGGATTCTTGAAGTGCAACATGGGAACCAGGTACATCCTTTTGGAAAATAGAAAAGTGGAACATTCAGCAATAAACTACTTTCATATTCTAATCTGATATGTGTCAGAAATGTACTTTTCTAAGGAACTGGGTTTATTAAGAACTGAATAAAAAGAGGTCATCAACAAACAGAAGCTAATTCGTGATCTGTCAAAACCAATAAAAATAGTACATTCAAGATTTAAGATTATATAATTAATTAACAATTTGTATTAGGATTTGTTCCTAAGACACCCCCCCGCCCCCAATATGCTAGAGTTAACATGAGGGTGTAAACATTTGTTTTTAACCCTTGCAGGGTCAATGAGCACCTATATGGAGCTAGAAATACGCAGGGCTCCATAATCTGGCATCCTACAAAATGACATTTTTAGGAACCACAAGAACAAAAACAAACCCCATCATCTGTACCGTGCTATATAAATGCAATCAAATTTGGAGGGTCTATTTGAGATTATCTTAAATACAGACAGATTGCACGAGATTCACTTTCGAGGGCCCCATGAGCTATTTTAAGGAAATAGGAAATCTGCTCTAGAGCCCCAAAATAACATGAAAGATGAGGACTCATGAGACCCACCATGAGGAAATGTGGACTATATGTATTAGAACCACAGTGATCTAGAAAATAAACCATGGCTTTCAATCAGAGACCCCAGTCTATATACAGACAGAGGTTCTGACTTTTAAGTGAGTTGCTTCTTACTTGGGCAATCTTACGCAGCAGGCTCTAGGCTGGATTCAGCCATTTCTTATCATTAATGTGCCTGTACAATACCAGGGAGGTCGTTAGTAACATCCATCAGACACCAGCCTGGACTTCACATCTTTAGGGTTGGGGTTACAAGACTATGTTTTACAGATAAACTATAGTTATGATATAATATTACCTTATTACCTTCACTAATAAAATACATTTGGTAAGATCTGTGAGAATTTGCCCCTCCGCAGATTTATTTGTTGCCATTCATCATTTTATAGCAAAGTTAAGCCTCCTATATATGTTTAAGATATGATATTGGAACCTAGAAAGAAAATACTCCAAATTTTAGGCACACAGAGGGGAAGTTAGCTCTGTGGACTGTTTTTGAAAAATTCCACAAGCATGTACCAATAATACAGGCATTAAGGAAAACATTGATCTGCCTTAAATCTCCTGCTTAAAAAAAACATTAAGGTGATAGGATATTTCTATCCCTGTAGAAAAAAGTATTTATGTAACTGTAGATTGGTTGGTTCAAGTTATCATGACTTTTAAAAACTGTACCATAGGGAGTTACGGGACTGTTTCAATTTTCTTACTGCTTACTACTTTCAGGGGTATGGAAATAAGTTGGCGATTTGAATCATTTTTTCCCTTCATATCCAATTCTATGACATGGCTATCATCCACAATAACAATGCATTTCCCCAAATGCTTTTATAATATAAGTGTATGGCACAGTTAATTGATATACAGGTCAAATCCCATTACAACAAATAGCCTGCAACCAAAAGCTCTCTTTTTAATAAAAAAAGATTTTCTGAGCCACAGGCAGTACTTCTCTCATTTTTATACTACAAAAGAAACTGGACCTTTAGTAGTAATGCAATTGGCTTATTTTGACATGAAGAATTAAAGTGAATGCCCAAAGACTGGATTGGGCAGGGTGGGCAGAGATGGAAATACCTGGTAGAAAAAAAGTGAGAGAAAAAGAGACAAAAAAGTATTGGAATTGCATTTAAAGAGATAAGAGATGGCAGAATAAAGGAATTCTCTTTGTCCATTCATTTAAGAAATTTTGGGTTTAATAATAATCACTTTTCCTGTTTATGTCAAAATATTTTGAGGCATGTTTTCTCATTTATAAATCCAGCAACTACATGAGTTCAGCACGGTATATACACTTCTGTTTTATAGAAGAGGACCCCAAGACTCAAAAAGATTAAGTACTTTTCTCAAGGCCATACAGCTAATCAACAACTTTCTGGGGCTTAGAACCTATGGCTTGATCCCGACTTGGTTAACCACACTGCCTTTCTCAGTTATGTGTTCCATGTTTTAGAGGACTTACCATCAAAATCATCTAAATTCTTCTTGATGGGAAAGAGTAATTTAATTTCCTTTCACTTTTTCCATTTACTTTGAATCCTAAATGTTCTAATCTATGACTTGGCATTAGGAAAACATTCTGACCTACTTCAGGCAGACATTCCTCTTCAATGATCAATTATGTACTTTTATTTCTGAATCTGCCAAGGTCTGCATGAATGGAAACAAAATGGTTATGACAACAATTATGGCCTTACCTCTTAGGTTTCCTTATGAAGTGGTACAGTTAAAGCAATGGAAACTTGCTGGTCTTGATGGAGTCAGTTTGGTTTGACCCAAAGGAATATTTTTGAAGCTAGTAAGAGTTTTTAAGACATAGACCATAAAAAAGTGGCTTGTTGGCACCCAGATCATCTACATGAACTCACCTACATGGTGCTAATGTAAACAATCCTATATAATAAAGAGCTAATATGCAAATGATTGTCACACCCTCATGCCCTCATGTCGGGGCTGAGGGACCTGAGGCTAGGCCAGGGGACCTGAGGCCGCACCTCCCCCAGCCGGCGGGACTTGATGGTGGACCTGAGGCTGAACCCCCCGCCTGGTGGGGCTTGACGGGGGACCTGAGGCTGTGCCCCCTGCCCTACGGGGCTTGATGGGGGTGGGGCCGGCTGGGTCTGGGTCTCGCGTGATTTCAAGGCTCACGGGTGAGTGGGGACTTGACTCTGGCGTGCCCCAGACTCTGACAGGAGGGAGATTTTCATATACATTTTACTAATTTTCTTTCATCTTGGACACTTCTATTATAAAGAAAGGGCAAATAGCAATATTAAAATATTTCTTCTAATTAATTCCCTTTTAATGTGCATGAATTTCATGCACTGGGACACTAGTATTACCATAAAAACAATACAGTCAGATTAGGTTTAAGGAGTCAAACCAGTTGGTCTTTGAAGTCCTAATGCAGCTGCCACTTAAAGGGAAGTTTTATCAATGTATTCTAAGCAGAATTACGAGAGTGGAGAGGGACTCAGATGGTTATAACATCAAATATGGATGACAGCTGTTTGCTACTAAGTTATCTTGTACTGCAGTGCAGGTAACTTCTTTAAAATAAAAAGATGTCTATGGAGTTTTAGTGACACGGATATAAAAAAAACTCAAAGGTTTTTGGTCAAATTTTTAGTTTTTAACTAGTCACAAAACTACTCTGCAATTAGAATTTATTACTTGGTTCAAATATCTAAGTTTTTTATCTTTATTATCTTTTCTTAGAGCCTTAGCAATATATAAAAAGTGTGCAAACAGTTGTATTTTACTCTTAGAGATATGGCACATGGCCATTTTTCTTAATTATTCTTGTCATCTCACCCATAACACTAGTATTTTTGATAGAGGGTAGGAAAAAAAATAGCCTCTTGACAGACTTTATTTTCTACCTTTTAAGAGAATGATTATTAAGTATCCAAAATAATTAAGAAAAATACACTTCTTACAGCTTTAGTATTTAAAAAATAGTTTCTCTTGCCGTAGCTGGTTTGGCTCAGTGGCTAGACCGTTGGCCTGCAGACTGAAAGGTCCCAGGTTCGATTCCGGTCAAGGGCATGTACCTTGGTTGTGGGCACACCCCTAGTAGAGGGTTTGCAGGAGGCAGCTGATCGATGTTTCTCTCTCATCTATGTTTCTAACTCTCTATCCCTCTTCCTTCCTCTCTGTAAAAAATCAATAAAATATATTAAAAAAATAGTTTCTCTCAAAATCCAAATGTGTGATCATGGATGAGTGGTGGTGGTGGTGGAGTGTGTTTCACAAGTATGTTAGCCCTGCAGCTGTTTAAAGAAATTTTAAAACTTTATTATTATAATTTTTTTACCCATTTGTGAAATAATCATAGGTACAGTTACATTTTTTAAGTGCCACCTCTTTCCTCTCTTACTTTTTCTACCTCAGATTCCTAGCATCTGGCTGGATAAAAATCATGCACAACTCATTTGCAGAAATTTACATGCAAAATCAAGGAAAAAGAAGGAGGAAAAAGAAATCTACTTTAGGTCTATTATCAAAATTTCTATAAACTTAAATTGACCTCTAAGCTGATACTAAATCTATATTTTGGTGGGCTAATGTTAATTTTTTTTATTGTTTCAGTGCTTAACAGGCAAGATGGAAAAATAATTGGATCTACTTAAACAAAATGGTATTTAGGTAAAGAGGCTTCTTGGGACAAGAAACAAACTCTTAGAATGCTTTGACCAGGATCATGCATGTTTTAATGTTGCCATTGATTGTTGGCTTATTTTACAGTTGTTCTAGGTATCAAAATGGAACCCCATTGATCAACCGATGAATTCTAGAGTTCTCTACAATGAACTCAGAGAGTCAACATCCTCATAGACTTGTGGAACAAAAATACATATAGTTGACCAATTAAAAAGTGGTTTTCGATCTCAAGCATATAATCTGAGTTTTGGGAATGTTTATGCATACTATTTAAATTCCACATATCTGCTCATAATTCCTTAGATATATTGCAGCCATTTTCAATTTTACCTATTGTGGTTGTTTTTTGTTTTGTTTTGTTTTTGACATATTGCCTTTTTACAAAATTCTTAGTATTGTGGTAGCCAATCGGAAGGAATGTCGCAGAATACCAGTAGCAAAGAAGACTTCAATCAAACTCTGATGTCAAGTGAACAAGCCCATGGAGGCGATAGTCTCATTGAGACGGTAAGAGCTTCCCCACAGTATATTAAAAGGATGCAGCAAAGCTTCTCACCTGGCAAGGATAGTGTGCTCCACACCTTTCAGCTCATTCTAAGGAAATTTGCTCATTGTTTGTTTGACTCAGGAATTTGCAAAATAATTGTATTTTTGGTTTAATTAAACATAGTTAACATGCATAATAGGCATATATATATATATGTATGTATGTATATTTACACACACACACATATATCAATAGATATGTTTAACTTGCAGTATTAACAAACCTTTAATTCTGAGGTCAGACAATATACGTATAAAGTGAGATACATATATTTGTTGAGGGATGATATAAGATTGGGATCTGCCCTACACTGTTCTAGGTGTTCATATTAATAAAATAAGAAAGGTTTCCAGCCAAAATTGAATCACTTCTTTGTTATTCACATGCTTGATATTTTGAAAACTAACCATGGCCCTATTAGAAAATAATGTATGGGAGAGATCAAGGCCAAGACCCCTACCATTGAACCACATTTCAACAATAAGATAGGCTATTGATTCTGTGAGGTTTAATAGAACTAGCCTTGGGTTCTAATTAAACTCCAATCACAACTTACCAATATCACTTTGAACAAACCACTTAAGTCTCTGTATCTCAGTTTTTTTTTTTAATCTGGTAATTGAAAATATTAATATATTCCATGCTAGTATGCTCCCTGTAAGAAATAAATAAGATGTATGTGAGGTCTCATAGAAGAAATATAAAGAAGTGTGCAAATGAAAGATTATTGATCTTCATGCATGGCTTTGATCAGGTTAGCATTCTGACTTGTCTTTTATTTTCCCTCTACCCTTGCACTTGACATCAGCAAGTGATCTAAAGGGATAAACAGATTTGCACAAACATAGTTAAATTACTGCATAAATCAGTTGGAATCACTATCCAATCCACTTGAGACCTATGCTTTGTAGTCTTTAAAAGATCATAACTTTCAGGGTCAATGATATACTTTCAAAACTTTTTGAGAAGTTAAGTGGGCAAGAAATATTATGCAGAATACATAAATGGAATGTAAATTTTTCTTAGAGTCCGAGAATAAAGGTAGACTATAATGTGATTGTTAGCTTCTGAACTTTTGAATAACATGTCAAATATTCAGAAAAAACTTTATAGTTATTCTCTTTATTTACACTTAGGTAATGATTAAACATTATTATATATTTTCTCATTTGATATAATAGCACTTTAAAACAATAAAAACAAGAGAGAACATTTGTACCATGCTAAGATATTCCCAGATTTGTAAATTCAGTCTTAAAATTGAAAGAAAAATATAAGGAAATTTTTAATTTTAACATGGGCATTTTAAAAATTTGATATGTGTTATACTTAGTTACAGAGAATAATAAAATAAAAAATGATCTTTAAAACATTATAAAATTGGCCCTTTAAGTATCATTCCAAAGAATCCTACTAGCGAGTGTAAGGTTTTAAGTACTTGTAGTCATAAAGCTTCTCATTTCAAGGACCACATTAGCTTTTTAAAACTTTTCAGAGTGTTCAGTTAAAGGAGTTTTACTTTCTTTAGTAAGTGAAGAATCATCCTCTGAAAGTAACCTTCCACAGAAGCTAACTCTTGATTGAAAGCCATGGTGAAGAAAGTATCTCTCTCAAGGTGGCAACTCATAATCCTTTTATCTGTATGGCATTTCTGTTAAACAGGCCAAAGTGTTTGTAAATAACTTATCTACAGTATGTGAGAAAGACTGGACTTTGGGACTCCATCAGACATTCCTGCTAATGCTAATAATTGGAAGATGGCTTCTACCTATTGGAGGCACAATCACTCGGGACCAACTCTCTGAACTTCTCCTTTTGTTTGTGGGGACAGCTGCTGACATACTGGAATTCACAAGTGAGACCTTGGCAGAAAATACTGTGAGGTAAGCAGTGAAAGGCCCTGCAAGGGAAAGAACTTCTTTTCAAGGTCAAAGCCCACACAACTGTCGCTTTGTTCCATCATTTCTATTCTGAGAGAGAGAGAGAGCGCTGAATCCTAACCACTAGACCACCAGGGACTGTATCATCATTTCTATTCTGCATGAATAAGGATTTTTAGTAAACTATATGCCAAATGGTAGAATCATAGAATTTGATGCTGTGCATATACATATTGGGTACCAGCCCAGTGGAGATGAGATAGAGATAGAGACAGAGATAGACTTTAATACAAAAAAGAGTTTTCTGCCAAAGAAAAGGGGCAAATAGTATTTTCTACGAGTGAGACAGAAAAGCTCTGCATGTCTGCAGGCCCACAGGTTAGGCAGGACCATGGTTATCTAAACATCTTCTGGAGATGGATGACCATCACTAGCTCCACTTTCACACTTTCAAGTGTCCAGGAATGTAGTAAGATCCTCTTCTAGAGCATAGCACAGCTATAATTCCAAGAAAGCACCTAGAAGAGACTTGGCAAAACCTCTCCCCTACCCAGCTGGGAAATTTATATTCCCTGGTGTGAATGGAGAATGGGGAATATTAGGTTTCATTTTACTAAATTTTATTTTTAGTCAGTTTTTTTCAAAGTGCCCAAGGCTTTCTGGAGTAGATGCCTATAAATTAAAACTTATTGAGTTGGTACTTTATTTTTGCCACAAGCAAACAAACTCAGAATCCATGATCACAACTGTTTATGAAACTACTTTCTTACCATAAGGGATTTAAATCTCAGTGCCTGAATGTACTTTCAGCTTGGTTTGCTTTGCACTATGCTATAAAAATAAATTGCAATGAGGCTGGCTTTTAATGCTATAGTTTACTGTATGCTGTGTGTTTCTCAAACAACAAAACATAAAGCTGAACAAAATACACTAAGTGAGTAAAATAATACCCCAATTATAGTGCAAAGTATATTTATAACCACAGGTTACCTTTACATGATTATTTCTTGTCTCACTTATACTTATTTTTCTTATACCTCATTAAGTGGGCATAGAATTTTAAAAATAATCCAATCTAAGTTGATCTAATATCCTCAAAATGTTTATTTTAGTTTCATAGTTAATACCTTCCATTGGGTCAGTGATTTTCATCATAGGACTAATTTTCAGAACTTTAGGACACAATACAATGGAGTTACAACAAAAACACAAAGAAATCCCTACCAAGTACATAAAAACAATAAATAACTACAGGTACAGTGACAGGAACATGAGAATATAAAGATAATTAACTACATCTCTATAGAAATAAACACATAAATGCTAAATATCAAGGGGGTAGGAGGGATATTAGGTAGGAAATGGGGTATTCAGGAGGGATACGAATGTCATGATTCATTGTGTACATTCATTTTTCCACCCACTGTTGACTGATTATCTAGTATGTGCCAGGCAATGTATTGGTCAGAGATTGGGGAACAAAAGGTGAGCAAGTGATGAGAGAAAGGGCATACAGTTCTATCCCAACTGAGGCAATTTCAATTCAGCAATTTCTTCTGATCAGAATGTTTCATAAATCTTGCCCCCCCCCTCATTTTAAGCTTGTATCATGTCCTGAAGATGGGATCAAATAAATTATGACATGGTTTTGGTTTTTAAATTTCTTTTCAGATGGAAGCAACTTTACTTTTAATATAACTGCATTGTGTCCGTGATCTTCTGTAGTCTCTACTCCATTCCTGCATGTTTCCGTCATTCTACTCAAAGACTCCAAATTCAAGGCCCAGAAAGAGCCTAGAGCTTTTTCTCTCCTAAAACTCACCTCCCAAATTCTGATTTCACCTCAAGGCCCATCTATATTGCAAGAATTGACACTGCTAATCTCCCTTTCTTCAAAGGAGAGATTTAAATCCCTCCCATTACGGCATAGCTTTTCCCTGTGGTCTCAAAAAGACAATCATGAAGAATAAATTTAATATACACAGAAAAAATATTTACATGTAGTACCAAAGGAGGCTACTTTATTATAATTTACTTAGTGTTATCTATATTAGTACAATATTTTATTTTCTATTTTATTTTATTCCATAGTTTGGGCTGATTAGGAAAAAGCCTGCAATGATATGTACATTCCAATAATATCTACCTCTTTCCCACATCCTGACCAAAAACTCAAATCCAATTTTTTAACCTAAATCAATTTCCTTCATTATGCCCATATGAAGTTAATCTGCCTTATTTTTATAAATTTACATACTGTAATTTTTTCTTAATTACTTTATATAGCATAAAAGTCAACTACTATAATTCAATGGTTCAATGATATTTACTAAATGAATAAATGTATAGATTTGTATAACCATCACTATAATCTAGATTCCT
The DNA here is from genome assembly GCF_964212035.1 of Myotis nattereri. Lineage (NCBI taxonomy): Eukaryota > Metazoa > Chordata > Mammalia > Chiroptera > Vespertilionidae > Myotis > Myotis nattereri. The sequence continues at coordinate 26,373,002 of NC_138088.1, forward strand.
TATGGCTCTTTGCAGTCAATTCTCACTCCCACTAGCAATCCTAGGTAACCATTGATATGCTTTCTGTTGTTTTTTAAACTTCATGTAAATGGAATCATGAAATACGTAGTCTTTTGTGACTGGCTTTCTCATAGCATAATGCTTTGGGGTTAACATTGTTGCATCCATCAGTAATTTTAAATTGCTGAATAGTATCCCATGCATATACCATATTTTACTTATCCATTTCATAGTTGATATACATGTATTGCTATTTTCTTGCTATTAATAATGATATTGCTATGAACATTCACCTACAAGCCTTTGGATGGATCTGTTTTCTTTCTATTGGATAGATAACTAGAAGTTATCAGGGGGCGGGGGGATCCCTCAGCCCGGCCTGCACCCTCTCCAATCTAGGATCCTTCAGGGGATGTCTGAAACTGGCAATCGGACATCCCTCTCACAATCTGGGACCGCTTGCTCCTAACTGCTCACCTGCCTGTCTGCCTGATCACCCCTAACTGCTCACCCCTGCTGGCCTGATCACTCCTAACTGCTCTCCTCTGCCTTCCTGATCACCCCTAACTGCTTTCCCCTGCTGGCCTTATCACCTCTAACCGCCTCTGCCTCGGCCCCTGCCACCGCCACCGTGGCTTTGTCCAGAAGGACATCTGTAAGGATGTCTGGAAGACGTCTGGTCTAATTAGCATATTACCCTTTCATTAGTATAGATGTCATTTGAAGAATACTTTAAAAAGTTTTGATATAGTCCCATGTATCTATATTTTTTCTTTTATATAGTACTTTGGGTGTCATATCTAAAACATATTTTCCTCACCTAAAATTAGAAATATTCTCCTCTGTAATATTTTTACTTATTTCTCTTTTTTTTTTGGGGGGGGGGGGGTAATATGAGGTAAGGTTCTAAGTTCATTTTTGTCTTGTTTTGTTTTGGGCATTGTTCCAGTACTATTTTTTTCCCCAGCTAGGACCAATCCTCTTCGCACCATTTGTTGAATAGACTATTCATTCCCTATTAAATTGCTCTGGCATCTTTGTCAACTGATCACATACGTAAGAGTTTGGGTTTTTTTATGGACATTCTATTGGGTTCTATTGCTCTATATGTCTATTTTTATGCCAGTACCCCATTATTGTGATTACTAGAGTGTTACGGAAAGTTTTGGAACTGAATTCTGTAAGTCTTCTAACATTGTTCTTTTTAAAAATTGTTTTGGCTACTCTAGGTCCTTTTTATTTCCATAAATTTTTATAATCAGTTTGTCAAATTCTACAAAAAAATCTGTGGGAGTTTTGATAAGAACTGTATTAAATCTAAGCATCAATTTGTGAAGAAATGACATCTTAATATTATCTTCCAATCTATGGAAGACATTATCTCATATTTTATTAAAATGCTCCCTAATTTTTTTCAACAATGCTCTGTAAAATTTTTTATTAATCCTCACCAAAGGCTATTTTTTTCCATTGATTTTTTATTTTTTTTTAGAGAGAATGGAAAGGAGGGAGAGAGAAAGAGAGAGAGATTGATGTGAGAGAGACACAATGACTGGTTGCCTCCTTCATGTACCCCAATCAGGCCAGGAATTAACCCGTAACCCAGGTATATGCCCTTGACCAGGAATGGTACCCATGAACCTTCGGTACCAGGGAAGGCCAACACCTTAATCTCTGAGCCACATCGGCCAGGGGTGCTTTGTAATTTTTAATGTACAGGTCTTACACTGCTTTTCCCTCTCTACACTAGTTCACCCAGTGCTTAACATCTCTCCTGTCTTTTGTTTCAGTAGGGGTGAATTCAGTCTCTCTCCACTATTGCAACAGTCTTGAATACAGTCTTCCTTGCCTTATTAACTCGGTTGGGTCCAAATTGTCTTTGACATAGCCGAGCTGGAAGAATATGGGAACATCCCATGGGCAAGAGTGCCTCAGACTCCACTGCTCGTAACTGAAGTTCTACCAGATTCTCATGAACAAATGTTACTCAATTTATAATCCAGAGATGTAAAGTGGTTTTTGTTTTGTTTTTTTAAAAACAATTTGTCCAGCATTAGGTATGTTTGTTGGGGAGAGGATTTGCTGACTTTCTCATTCTGCTACAGCCACCCTCCAACACTGTAACAAGTCTGAATTTAAATGTCATTGCCAGGAAGAGTTAAGTCGTCATTACATCTTTGGTGATCAGTCTATTCAGTCTTTTCCGAGCACAGATCATTTATTAAAAAGAACAAATTTGTTCCGATAGCATTACTGTTACTTTACTGTGAGTATCTGACCACACAAAGGAGGGTTTTTTTATGTTTACACTATTTTCCTTTTATTTGGCTCTTTTTGCCTGGTGAAACATTTCTTCCAGGCTAAATTAATGATTTCATTTTCTTGTGGTTTTTTTTCTTCTCTCTCTCTCCTTTATCTTCCACCTCTCCAAGAGGTTTGTTTGTAAGAGCAAGATGAATTTTATTCACTGATTGTCTTTTATCTATAGGAATATTTATACTTCCAAACAGAAATAGTTAAGCAAGTTAGCAATGTATGACTTTATTTTTATTTTTATCACTTAATAGATATGGTGCACTGATGCACCAAATTCCAGTCTTTTACCTACTCAGTTTTCCAAGTATAGAAGTGATGCCCACATCTACAATTATACGACTCCAGAGCCTTTGTCTCTTTATGAATAGAGTCCATTGTCTGCTTACATGCTTTTCAGTTGACATTTATGGAGACAGATTATACATGAGAAAATGGGGCAAGACAATTGCGGGAGACAGTTACATAATGTAGATAATGTTGGACAAATTCACTCCAAAATTCCTGTACAATTTTTTGAGTGTTTGCGATTTAAATTCAGTGATTTATTTGTATCCTAACCTTTAACCTTTCTGAGTAACTTTTACTGTTTGATTTAATAATATAAATTCTTGTCTGCTTCAAAAATTATCTGGCCATCATTTTCAAAGTTATTTTAATAACTTTACTAATAAGTTTCTCAACACACACATTCTCCCTTATTTTGTGTGTGCTCAAATAAAACTTGCATATGCAAAAAACATGCATTCATTATTTTAGGATTAGAATTTGGGTTACTTAGGGCTAGGGTTAGTATATTTTTTATCCCTATTTTGTATAATAAAATTAAAACACGAAGAATTTAAGAAGTATGTTCATATAATAAAAATACGACTACTAGATAATATTTATTTATTACTTGCTGTGTTCCAAGCACTGTTCTAAGGATTTTAGTTGTGATAAGTTATTTAGTTTTTATAATAACACTATGAAGCAGATACTATCATTTAAATCATTTTTTAAAAAATATATTTTACTTTAAAAATATTTTTATTGATTTCTGAGAGGAAGGAAGAGAGAGAGATAAAAGTATCAATGATGAGAGAAAATCATTGAATGGCTGCCTCCTGCATGCCCCACACTGGGGATTGAGCTCACAACCCAGGCATGTGCCCCGACAGGGAATTGAACCATGACTTCCTGGTTCATAGGTCGATGCTCAAAAGCTAACCCATGCTGGATGGACATTTCCATCATTTTTTAAGCTGAACAGTAACAGGTAAGAGAAGTTGAGAAAGTCTCAAGCTCAAATGAAAATAAAGGCAGTAACTAAGTTGTAGTGATCTTTCATAGTCTTTATGGAATATTTATATGGAGAGCTTTATATGTTTAATGTATTTAAGCAACATACTTAATAAAAATATCATATAAAATACAATAGCTATTATTGTTACCTTCATGTCAAAGATGGGTATACTATAGCATATTGTTGTTAAGTTAGTTCTTCATATTCATGTAGCTAGTTAATGATCAGTCTGGGATTGGACGCCCAGATCTCTCTGGTGAGGGTGGAGCTAGTATTTGAACTTGAGCAACCTAGTACCAGAGCTTATGCTTCCCCAACACTTTCTGCTGCCTTAAAGAAAAACTGTACATGAGTTTTTGGTAGAATTATTGAAGTTTTGGATTAGAAGAAACTTCAAAAGTGACCACTTATTTTACATCTATTATAAAATCCTTTCCAAAAATTTCTCAATAAGTTTTGTCCAGCCTTTCTTTGAAATTTTTGCTAACAGAGAATACACTACCCCAGGGGCAGGTTATTCTATTTTAAGTTAATATTATTAGAAAGAATTTTCCTCTATTGGGATGAAATTTGGATTCTTATAGGTGCAACTGAAGTCCTTTCAACCTGAATTGGCTCCCTGAAGTCACAAGAAATAAGTTTAATTTATTTCCCACATGATAGCCCTTTAAATGTATGAATAAAGTTTTAAAGGAATCTTCTCTAGTTTTCAGTTTCTTGAACTACTCCACATATAACATGGCTCTGAGTTATCTACCATACTGTTTCTCTCCTTTGAACCAAAAAGTTTTTAATTGTTTCTCCTAAAACAAAGCACAACATATAATATTTCAGATATATTCTGAACATTGTAGAATAGAACAGGAGTAAAACTTTCCATTTCCTTCATGGAAATAGTATAGTATAATGGCTGAAAGGGTGGATGCTGAAATCAGCTATGTAGTTTTGATTTATGCACCCACCACTTATAATCACATGACTTCAAACAAGTTTCTTCAACTCTGTATGCCTCAGTTTCCCCACTGGTCACGTAAGAAAAAGTGTGTACTATGTAGAGTTGTTATTAGGATGACGTGTGATCATAGAGTTAAACACTTAGAAAACTGCCTGCACATAGTTCAGACACTATAAGCAAAATTATTTAAAAATGCAGGTACTTGTTGAAGGTCTACTATAGATAGACATTGACATTGCAAAGAAGGAAAAGTAATTGATTGTGCTCCTTAGGCATTTCCACTTAAAATGCTAGTCTTTATTCTTCTTGTAAAGCAACTTATGATTGCATTTGATTTTGGAAAATCATAAATCATGTAGCACTGTACACTCATAATTAGATAATAGTAAGGAAACATATTTGAGTGTTTTTATGACTGTTTCTGTGAAATGCTACCTCTTTTATACTATTCTAGATTATCCAGTCAAGATCTTTTGGGATCCTGACTGTGTCTCCTGGAATTTTAGCTTCCCATCCAACCTCCATGTCGTATGTGCATATGGGGAGACTTCCATCAATGTTGGCAACCAAGTCATTGGTGAAATACAAAGCAGAACAGGATCAAAGCCAGAGCCTGCCGCAACCCATTAGAGAGCTCCCTTTGGAGAGTCATTTTACGCAGTTAGGATGCCACCTAACTATACTCATACCCAAAATATTTCTTAATCTTCTTAATAGGAAAACTATGAGAGGCTTTCCCTAAGCTTTGGTAAAATCCCAATGTCAATCATTAATTTATATATCATTACCTGCCTGGTAATCCTACTTCTATTTAAAAGAAAGAGAGAGAAAATAATCATAGTTGAGTGCTAATTATTCTTAGGTTACCTGTGCTGATTCCTAGTGATTGCTGTCTTCCATAAGGGCTCTCAGAAATCTTTTAAATAGTCACCTATAATCTAACTAAGGATTAATAGTAAGTGTGCCTTTTGTAGTTTAAGATATCCTTCTGCTTCATTTTGAAAGTTAGGACTTCAATTATTTATTTATTTATTTATTTATTTATTTAGTCACCAACCTTGTCTCCACCATTAACTGCCAAGACAGATAATGATGGCTTAGAATTCTCATTTCCAAACTCTCTCTGAGTTTTGAGATCTAATTTTTGAGCCACTCAATACTTGACGCATTTAAAGGTATTCCTTACAATTACCTCATGCAGTTTGGTTTCAATTACTCTTCTCTGATGCTTTTTTTTTTCTCTCTCTCTCTCCAGTCTGAAAACCCCTCTTGACAGGGAAGTTGGCAACAAGATCTGTTATTACACCACTAACCTGAAAATGATCACTGATATTTTTGCTAAAAAAAAGTGACTTTGCTACTTTGAAATATGTTTTTTATTTTTGTAACCTCTATTATTTATGACTTTAGTCTTCCAGACTATTCTTCTAGATCTAGGACATTTGTATATTTGCCAACTGTGGGTCCTTCTTTTGTACATTCAAAAGTTTCTTCCATAGATATTTGGTGAGTGTCTATTATTGGCCAGGCACTATTCTAGGCACTGAGGATACAGAGGTAAATAAAACAGTCATGTTCCTTGACTTACATTCTAAAATCTGGTATAAATCTTTGATAATTGGATTTATCTCCCCACTTGTTTTCCAAATGAGGATAGCTTTCTTTTAATGCTGAGCTTTTACTTGTTGGGCATCATCTAGCACTTCTGAGATATATTTTAAAGTTTGAATCTTAGGATCTTAGAATTTTCACTTTTTCTCCTTGAAATTTCTTCATATCAGCCCTCTGAGTTTCCAGGTCAACATCTAACATTTCCCCCAGATTTTCTCTCCTTTAATGTTGGCATGATTTTGCAAAACTAAAGATAGCAACATGGCTTTGCCATAATTCACACAGATGTTGGCACATGTGGTGGTCAAAGCCAACCTTTCTGACTCTGTGTTTTCCCCCTTCTTTTACATTATTCCATTGTAATTATGCATGGATTTTTCATGGATTTATTATATCAGCAAAATATAGTAAGACTTATTAGGGTATACTAAAATATGAGAAGAGAAAAAGAGTTCTCCTTTCTGCATGTGATCATATTTTAATTGCTAATTTAAAATTTGTCTGCATTCTAGGAATAACCCTATCCTAGTCTATGGCATCCTTTGTATTTGGACCTGGAGCATGCTGCAGTTTCCACTTGACCTGGCAGGTAAGTGTCTTGATGTTTTCTCAATGAAACAGAAAATTACAACTCTTGATCATAAATTATAATAGAGCTAAGGAGGCATTTAAGAGAATTATCATTTTTATCTTTTGATATCTCAGTGTTAGTTCCAGTTCAGTTTAGATGAAAAGTAGATTAAAACTTAGGAAAGCCATCTGCAGATTTCATTTATATGTGGAATCTAATGAACAAAATAAACTAACAAACACAATAGAAGCAGACTTAGAGAGACAGAGACTAGACTGTCAGCCGTCGGAGAGGAGGGACTGGGGGAATGGGTGAGAAGATGAAGGAAGTGAGCAAAGAAAAACGAATACATTGACACAGAAAACAGTGATTATCAGAGGGAAAAGGGGGTGGGGAGAGGTAGAAGAAAGTAAAGGGGGAATAAATAGTGATGGGAGTAGAGTTGACTGGGTGGTGAACACACAATACCATATGCAGGTGATGTATCAAAGAATTGTACACCTGAAACCTATATACTTTTATTAACCAATGTAACACCAATAAATTCAATAAAATAAACATAAAAAATAAAATTTTCTGCATCTTTTTTTGGCTCACTTTGATAGCCCTAGACATTTCAGGGGTCATTTTAAACCTTAGCATCTACGTTTCTGAAACAAAATTGTCACTAGGATAGATGGAAAGAGTGGCTGTAGCTTTTTGGAAATACCAAAAACCTAATTACCAGTTAATAATTACAAACAAACAAATGTATGCCAATAACACGAGAGAGAGAGAGAGAGAGAGAGAGAGAGAGAGAGAGAGAGAGAGAGAGAAAGAGAGAGAGAGGGAGAGGAAGAGGGAGAGGGAGAGGGGAGAAAGGGAGAGAGAGAGAGGTTTTGTCATAATGTGCCCTGCAAGGTGTCCTATACCCATTAATTGGCTGGTGTCTTTGGACAGAATATTAGGCACCATCACTCTACATATGGAACAATAATACTCTTCAGAAGTCCGCTGGGAGCCTTTTCCTGACTCTCACTTCTTTGTAAAGACTATTATTGATCTTTTGTTATTGTTGTTTATTGTCTTTCAATCTGCTGGTCCTCACCCTCCCATATCTTGTGGTTTATAGCCTTGCTAAAAAAATTTTTATTTAAGAAAGAAATTGTGTAAACTTTCAGAGGGTGATAATGTTATGCAGCTGTTTGAAAAACAAAGACCAAATGTTACTTCTGACTAAATTACTATTGTATTTTCCAGGGAACAACATTATGTTCATATCAAAGCAGCTTCATAATATTTGCAGGCTTTAGCAGACAGGCATTCTTTGTTTGAAAGCTCCAAATGGAAGGCTTCGTTATTATTAAAGAATTATTTTCTGCCCTTGACCCTAAATTAAATTCACATTTTAGAAATTAAAACAAAAAGGTTCATTTGTTGATTAGACCTCATTTTATTCAACTGGAAAATCAGTAATTATATCCAGTTTTTCTTGTAAACTGTGAAACAAAACCATAAGGAATTAGACAAAATAACAATGGCTATGTTTTTCGTTTTTTCACCACCGTTAGAAAAATATGTTGAACAGGAGTTAAGTTTGAATTTGAATATAAGTGCTTGAATTTTCACAACACAATGTACACAGAGGATTAAGTAAGTCCATCCATAAATAGGTAGCTCTCAAGGAGAAGAGGCCAAAGGTTCTGGGTCATGCTTACTCTGTTGCATCTCCAGACTTGGCAGTCAGGGAAGTCACTCATTATCCCAAGGAGAAGATAATGTGAGAGGGGAGAAAGGAGCCAAGGGTGTTATTCTAATGGAAACAAACAAGAATCAGTGAGATGGCGACATTCCCCTCACAGATGTCATTGTTACCCCATTTTTCAAAGCAGGAAAATGAGACTCAGGCAGATGAACTTGCCCAGCATCTTCCTGCCAAAGAATGAGGAAGCCAAGGAGAGGCAGCCAGGCCCCCTGACTAGGCCCAGGGCATCCGCTGTGCGGCCTCCCCACACTGCAGACCCAGGGACTAATGTGGTGGTTTCCTCTGTTCTTGAGTCTCTCTATCCTGGTTAACTGTGCTTTTCCCAGTGTGAGGACTGGAAGGTGATCTGAATTGCTAACATGCACATAAACTAGAGGACTGGCTTTCCTTGGTGTGCTTTATTGGAAACATAGCATATCGTTGCGTATACAATGACCAAGGACGTTTCCCCTGTTCAGACCGAATGGAATTCCAGCCACTCTCAGTCGTGAACTAGGAGGGCAGCCAGTGTCGGAGACTTGTTCCCTTTCATTCTTGTCTTCCTTCCTGACGTTTCAGAGAGACATTAATCGGTGTGTCTTGTGTTTTCAGTTCAGCATGTCGTGTGCCCCTGGTCTCTGAGGGCGAGGGGGTTCCCCAGCCTGTTCTTTTGCCAATACAGTGCCGATCTGTGGAACATTGGAATCAGCGTCTTCATACAAGACGGTCCCTTCCTCATCGTGCGGCTCGTCCTGATGGCCTATTACAGAGTTTTCAACCAGATGCTGGTGTTCTTCGCTGTAAAGAATTTCCTCGTGGTGATGCTACACCTCTACCGCCTGGTTGTCCTGGCCCTGGGCGCCCGTGCCTCTCTGCGAGGGCAGCCAGAGGTCCTGAAAGGAGAGCGGGGCGGCCCTGCCGAGCCCCTGGAGAGTGGGGTCTCCCCTGGGGCCTGGGAGGGTGGCTCCAAGGAGGGCGTGGCTGTGCCTCTGCGGGCCTCGCCAGGCGCCTCGGAGGACTCGCCCCCCACCCCGTAGTTAGTTATGGGCAGCCGCATGCTTGACGCCTCAGTTCTTTGTAGGAACAGAACCTCCCTCTGTTCTTCTAAACCTTACATGTAGTAACTTTCAAAAGAACAACAGAAAGGGGCCTGGACCCCTCGAAATGCTATAAGCAGAGCCACTCTGGAATGGGCCAGGAGCTGCCAGGCCACAGGAACTGCCTTGCAGGTCACGTGCCTCACACTTTGGGATGCTAACACAGGACAAAACAGCCTCTGGACCGAGCCTAACGCAACCACTTGTCCCAAAGAAGTGTTTGCAAGGACAGTAAGAAAGTAGGTATTTTGACTACCGGACTGAGGGCGACCTGACCAAAAATCAAAAACATTTTTAGAATTAGCGACACTATACTATCTGCACCAATAGAAAGGCCTCTCTTCTATTGATGTAATTGTTCCCTTTTCCTTTCTCATAAATACCCTTTGCCATTGTCTCCTAATCAGAGCACGATTTGGGCTTCGGCCTGAATCAATGCATTCTGAGGAGCTTTTTTTTTTTTATTGATCTCAAATAAATGCTTGTTGCCTTTCACTTTGAAAGGCTTTTACTTTTAGGTAATCAAGCCAAAGCTGAGAAGTTCTCTTTCTTAAACTGAATGAAAAGAACTTTGATTAGTGGCTATTGTTACAATTTGTGTGATGGTATCAGATGTTACAGTTGTTCAACAACTAAGTGATTTGTTTGTCTTGAACTGTCTGACAAGCTATGGGCAGGGTTACAACGACATGCCCTCCAGAGGCTGAGTGCAGACAAACCGTCCGGGGCCGTTACCTCAAAACAGAGGAGCTTCCAACCGTGGCTCCATTGTCAGACTGTCTCATCTCATCTTTTCTGCACTGTCCCTCTGACATTAAAAAAAGGAGAGAAAAACCTACATTCAGTGAATGCAGACCAAATAAAGGAAAATGTGCCTTTAACATTACCTCACTGGGGGCTGGAAACAGTGAACATCTCTGCCCAGCTTCTCTGCACAGACCTTCCCGGGAAAATCATTCTTCTGGGCTGACGTGGCATTCTGTCATGGCGCATATGCTCTTACAGAAATTTTATCGCTTCTGGCTGGGGCACTGCAAAATTCACAGCAAGCCATTTCAGTTACAGACCCACCGGTTGCGAGGCAGGGAATACTGGTAATGCCGCGAAGTCACAATTTCCACTCGGAACGTGATTGGCGGCATTTGTCAGTATTTTCTTAACTGCACGTCACCGTTTTCTGCATAGCCAAGTCCACTCATGTGGGCTGACGCGAGGAAGCACTGCAGCAGTGCGGATGGGGCTACAGGCCCTTTCAGGGTGACCCTAGTTTCTGGGGCCTGCCGGCAGTCTGAACTGCCACTGCTGGCGATGGCCTCTGGTCCCAGGGAAGACATTGGGGACAGGGCTTACGTCAGTTCTGCACACTGCCAGCAGCCCTTGATTAGTGGCGGGGTCAGAAGTGGTGTGGCACAGCATTGCGGAAATCGGGAAATTCTCCTTTCTGCCCTGCGTTAAGAGTTCATTTCCCCAATATTGTCATAGTCACACTTTTCCTTTATACACTGCTATACATTTCAGATGGAGGTGATTCAGAACCTTTTAAAACAATGTTTGCTTTTAAAGATACAGTGGGAAAATTTACCTGGCTGTATCACAGTAATTATATGAGGCAAACAGTGCCAAACCGTCCTTTTGGGGTTCAAAGCACAGTTCCTCCTGTTACTATGCTCAGGAACTCAAAGAGACCCTGCTAAAGGTAAGGCAGGGTATGTCCCTAAGGTGGGTGGGACTTAATGCCAATTAATTGGGACAATTTGATCTATAAATCTCTATGGCATGACATCTGTTCAAAAGATTTGATTAAAAGTTCCATAGGCATTTTTTTGTTTTTATAAAGAGAAATGAATAATTTCCAATTATTGGCTTCTTCAGTGCCTAATATCATGTTCTTATTTCTTTCTTTTCTCCCATGTGTTTCTAATTTTAACAATATGATTGTAAAATTACACATGAAACTAATGGGATCCATTTATAATTTTCCATAATAATTTTATGAAAGATCAGGAAATCATATCTATCTAAAGGAAGAAACTTGACAGCTTTTAAGGGCTTGTTATTTAAAATGCTTCACAATTGAAAGCAAAATAATAGCTGCTATTTATAAAACCGCCTCCGCAGAATCTGTTTTTATGTTGACTGTTTCATGGTGAATGTTTTCCTCCACAACATGTATGTGCTACTTATTACTGCAGATTTGCTCATGGCATACTTTACATGTTTTAATTTTTTCTTCCAGCAAAACAAACATTGGGGCTCTAAAAATAGATGAGTATAAAGTAATACGGGCTGTTGCAAGGATATTTTTAAATGCTTTCAAATCTGAGACTTGGCTTGGCTTTGTGAATGAGTTTCTAGCATTTTAGTAAAGTATTTTGTAATTAGCACTCCTCCGAAGGCCTGGAAATGTAAAGTCCAGAGTCTAGCTTCATTTGGAGTCCCAAGAAGGCAAAGCGCACCCAGAACCATCTCAGCAATCAATGGTGAAAAAACAGAAACATGCCCCAGCAACATTTTCCAGGAAAATCCGCCAAAGGCATCCTTTGTTCACCTAACTGCCAGCATTCCCACCCTTTTGAATTTAGTGTTTTTATTGCAGAAAGAAAATCTCTTTTCATTTAGCTTATTTAAAAATAAAACTTAAGTCCAGGTTTTATCTCTAGGACCCCTCATGAAAAATTAAAAAGTTATTGTTACTGTACTTCTTTATTGTAGATTGCCAAAATGGTAATGTTTGAAAACATCAATTGTTCTCTATGAAGTGTCTAGAACAACAGTTACATCCCATGTGTTGACATCCTGGGACTTGTCTCCTTGTAATTTGCAATAAGTGCCTCAGATCATCTGTATACTGTGATGCAGGCCATACCTCTGTACCACCCCCTACAGACACACGCCAATCCCCCAACCACTGAAGAAAGTGATTTATTTGTTATTGTTGTATTTTAACTGCTTGATGAAAGCTCAATCAAATGTCCTCCCTCAGAACATAGCTCACTTGTGAGAAAATACAGTGTGCATGTTTTACATATAGTGTGCTGTGTAAAAACTCACCTCGCAACCACCTTGTTGGTATTGTTCCCCTCCCTAGCTGGGTCTCAGAGGACCTGACTTGGCATTGCAAGATGAGTAATCTGTTTTTGTCTTTGATGACTTTGTTAATTTTTATTGAAGCTAATACAGACAACATACGAAAATAAAAACTTGCATTGTCAATAACATTCTTTTTAATCTTCCAAAATGAGATTGTTATACAAATGTGTCAATTGGCTTTGCAGCAGTTCATAGCAGCACCTCAGGATTTGTAGACCAGAGGGACATGGCTAAGAAAAATCAGGATTCGCTATTATAATATTGGTTCTTAGCTTAAGAGCAAATTTTCAAAGCCATGGGAAGGCGTGAGTTGTAGGTGTGCATGCTTTAGGATTTCCATCCAGGTTTCAGAGTTCAACACTGACTTTTATTATCTTTGGCATTTCATCTCAATGACTCTTAATCAACTCTCCTGTTAAAAGAAACAATTGCAAGAAGCCAAGTCTCTGTCCAGGCTCACTCTACTGCCAGGAAAATGAGATACTGAAATATTACAGAGCCTCAGAGAAGTAAGTGAAAAACCAAACAATCTTGAATTGTAAGAGGAGATTGTTACACTTTTTCTAATTTCAGACTTGGCTTTTTTACTTAAAGGACATTCTGATCCACTGTCAGAAACATCTGATTTGGGGTTAAACTAGGCAGCTGGAGGATGTTTAAATCTCCTAGACTTCAAATAACGTTTCATATGATGGGAGTTATTCTAAACAATGTTTTAATAATCAACCGCTATAACCTTATATCTTATGGATGTTCAGTCTCTGAATATTTTATATGAATATTTTCTCTTAATTACTCATATTTATACTATTTTGCAATGAATGACATTTGTATTTTATTATATATACATTAAATAGTTTGTTTACAACTTTATCTCAATGTTCATTTTTTGTTTGAATTACTTCTCTTTGTTCTCCACTGTAATTCATTTCATTTAGATTGTAAGCTCTGGTTTAAAAAAACAACAATGATCTATTTAGAGTATGACTAAAGTGGCATTTCAAACTAGTGAGGAAAGACTGACCAATTTTATAAATGATGTTGGGAAATTTTGCAAGCCATCTGGAAAAAATAAAGTTAGATTTTTATCTCACGCAATATATAGAAATAAATTCCAGATGGATTAAAGAATCTAAATGTAAAACTGAAAACTATAAAATATTAGAAGAAAACATGAAATGTGTCTTTAGCATTGCAGAATGGGAAATATCTCTCAGAGAAAGATGTGAATCTCAGAAGCTCTGAAAGCAAAGACGGACAGCTTTTCTTATGTAAAGCTGTAAAATTTCTGAATAGCCAAAGGTATCACGAATACATCACTATTTTTTTTCCTTTTGGTGCACTCATACAAGAGAAATGAGAGGTACAGAAATTAGAAAAGACGAGCCAATTTGATCATTTCTTTGTTGAAGATTGAGTCTTGAATAACCAAAAAAAGCACATAAAAACCAAAGGAAATATATGTATATGTTTATGTATGTGTGTGTGTGTATATATGTGTGTGTGTGTGTGTGTGTGTGTGTGTATATATATATATATATATATATATATATATATCCCTAATATGCAAATAGACCAAACAGCAGAACTGAACAACTGAACAACCAATCGCTATGATGTGCGCTGACCACCAAGGGACGTGCACGGAACATGGTGGGCGTCGGCAGCAGGCAGCAGAGCAAGCAACATGGTGGGCGTAGGCTATGGCAGGATGGTGGAGCAGGTGAGAGGTGGCACCAGACCAAGGCCAGTTGCTGTCATCGGTGCAAGCCTCTGGTGGTTACTGAAAATTCTTTGCTCTGGCACACCAGAGTCCCGCCCAACACTCACACCTGCTGCCAGCGCCGGCCCTGCTTGAACCCGCTGTTGGCGCCCATTGTCGGCCCCCATCGCTCGGTGCCGTCAGCGTGTGCGAGCGGTGGCTGCCAGCCCTGATTGTCCCTGAGGGCTTCTCTACCGCCTCCTGCTCCTGGGGGGCAATCGTGGCAGCAGCTGCCACTCGCACCCACTGCTGGCACTGGCCCTAATCATTCCGTGCTATCAGCAGGTGCGAGCGGGGCCAGCGGCATCAGCTAATGGGAGCGGTGGCGGGAGTGGGGCTGCCAGTAGACAGGGGGCTGGGGGGGGGGTACAGTGGGAGGGGCCAGGCGGGAGCGTGGAGAATGGGCCAAGACCTGCTCCTGTGCCCACCGCAGCCTTGAGACCAATAGTTCCTTTCAAGGTGCACGAATTTGTGCACTGGGTCCCTAGTTAAAAGTAATCTAAAATCCTGAAAAAAATCAATAGCTTTTCTCTCTATAAACAAACATCACACAGAATATGTATTTGAAGAAGAGATTTCCATACAAAATGAACTAGAACTGAAAAATACACAGAAATAAATTTAATTTTACCTAATAATAGACAAACATGTTAATTGACCCCCCCCCCATGCTCACCAGCCAATCAGGAGAGTATGCAAATTAACCCAACAAATATGGAAGTTAATTTGCATACATAGGGGCGAAGCGGCAGAGAGAAGACTGAAGGCTCCGGCCGGAGCAAAGGCCTGGGTCCTGGGTGCCGGAGGAAAACCGGTGCCGGCAGCCAGGGGAAGGGAAGGCCTATTGCATGAATCTCTTTGTGCAATGGGCCTCCAGTCTATATAATAATAGAGGAATATGAGAATTAGCTGGGATGCCGTAACATCATGACCAAACAGCAGGGACCTGAGGCTGCATGGCACATGACCTGGGCAAGGGAACTCATTGACAGGGAACCTCAGGCTGTGTCCCCTGCCTGGTGGGGCTTGATGGGGGACCTCAGGCCATGTCCCCCCAGCCCCAGTGCTGGGCCAGGGGACCTCAAGTCGTGCCACCCACCCTGGCGCCAGGCCGGGGACCTGAGGCTGTGCCCCCCCACCCAGTGGGGCTTGATGGGGGTGGGGCCGGCCAGGTCTGATTCTCACCCAATAGGGGTGGGGCTGGCTGGGTTTAGGTCTCCAGCATTTTCTAAGCGCATGCAGGTGGTGGGCAGGGACTTGACTCTAGGACCTGCGGCGTGCCCCAGACTCTGATAGGAAGGAGATTTTCATATACATTTTACTAATTTTCTTTCTTCTCTGATACTTCTATTATAAAGAAAGGGCAAACAGCAATATTAAACTATTTCCTCTCATTAATTTCCTTTTAATGTGCATGAATTTCATGCACCAGGCCACTAGTGAATGTATAAGATCCATGTAAAGAAAACTTTAAAATTATTTTGAGGACCATTAGTGAATAATTTAACAAATGGAAAGATATATTCTTTTGGGGAATAGTAAGAAGATGATATTTTAAAATGTATTAATTTCTTCTAAATTGATGTATAAATTTAAAACAATCTTTATAGTGATATCAATAAAATTTCAATTTAGCTGATTTTAAACATTTTATAATAAAAGTAGAGGCCCGATGCATGAAATTCATGCAAGAGTAGGCCTTCCTACCCCCTGCTGCCAGCACCAGCTTCCCTCTGGCACCCAGGACCCCGGCTTCCCTTGCAGCCCCAGCTTTGTTCGGAAGGACATCTGGTCTAATTAGCATATTATGCTTTTATTATTATAGATAAGCATGAAGGATACCTGGAAAATACTAAAAGGAGAAAAAATGAAAGAGAGCTTTCAGTATATTAAATATACTATAGAGCTACAATAACCAAGAGAATTTGATTCTGTCAGGCAGAAAAATGGAAAAGAATAAGGTCAAGAAATAGACTAAATTATATAAGGATTTTGCTATGTGATAAATCATGAGGGTGTGATAGAGTATTATAGCTGGTTTAAGGTTTTTAGAATATCAAAGTGTACCCTTACTTCAATCCTTTTATCCAAAACACTTTCAGATGGATCAAAGAATTAAACATTAAAATGAAAAAATAAAAACCATAGAAAACTTTGTTTTTATATTTACAATATTGAGAATGTTTTCTAAGAAAAACATAAAACTATAAACCTTTAGACGATTCATAAACTTTAAGTTGCGAAGTTGAACTTTTAACATCATAAAAGCACCATAAGTGAATTCACAGGTTGAATTAACTGACTAAGTATTTTTGCAACAAATGTAACAAGGCATTCATTTTCTTGATAAGCAAATGGGTTCTTACAAATTAGGGAAAAAAACAACCCAACACATTGGAATAATGAGCCAAATATATAAGTATATGGTTCACTGAAAAAGAAATAGTTAAGGAAATGCAAATCAAATCACAATGAAATGCCATTTCTGAAATGCAAACTAAACCACAGATACCATTTTTGAATCATCGGGTTGGCAAAGATTCAAAAATATTTTAGAATGTTGTATTAGAAGGGATTGGGGGAAGCAGACTTTTTTATTCACTGCTAGTGAAGATGCAAATTGGTACAACTTCTTTGGAAGACAATTTGGCAATATCAGTCAGAAATAAAAATTCATTTATCATCTGAGCCAGCAACTCAACTTCTAAGAATATATTCTACAGATAAATGTATGCAAAAATGTGTGTATAAGGCTGTTCAAAGCAGTACAGTGTCCACCAATAGTAATTCCTATAGTAGCACCAACAGGGTCATCACTGAGTTGTGGAGTGTTTATACTACATATGACCATGCAGCTTTCAAAAGGAATAAAATAGATCCATAAGTGCTGAGAAGGAACAATTACAGATATTGTAAAAGTAAGAGCACAAACCTTGAGGTTAGTATGTCACTCTTTTTATAAATACCGGTATAATCCATAGCTTTAAGTGTATGAAATATGCTCATGTTTCCAATGATCCTGGACATTCCACCTTTTCTTTCTTTCTTTCTTTCTTTCTTTCTTCCTTTCTTTCTTTCTTTCTTTCTTTCTTTCTTTCTTTCTTTCTTTCTTTCTTTCTTTCTTTCTTTCTTTCTTTTTTTCTTTCTTTCTTTCTTTCTCTCTCTCTCTCTCTCTCTCTCTCTCTCTCTCTCTCTCTCTCTCTCTCTTTTACCTTTATGCTTTTTATAGTTTGCAGGTTTTAAGTATGTGTTCCTTTCATAATTTTGAAAATAATTATTAATAAAAAGAAGCCTCATCAACTTACAGAGCCTACTGCTATGTACAGGGTATTCTGATATCATTTTGTAAATAAAGACAAAACACATCACTTTCACCAAAGCAAAAGACTACTTTTATAACTTAGGATTATTTTCAGGTGCTTTAGATAAATCAAAAGTTTAACCCATGCCAAATACTACTTACCTTGGGAAGCATCAAGCCCAGGGAAGTGAAATAATGACCTTTAAGACCACAGGAAAATCAAACTGACCAAAACACTTCATTGGATATTGATGAATACCATGCGATACTTTGTGACAACTGCTCTGACACTTTCACCTTCCGACATTTATGGTGCCACTAAAACAAACCATAGAAGAATTTCACATTGAATTTCATAGTCAAGCTGATTTCCCCGGGAGAGATAAGGAATGAAGGAACCCTGAAAGAGAAAACTTCTGAAAGAATATGTGCATCTGTTTCCAAGTTTGTAGCCATAGCCCATCTAACTTGTGTGTATGTAAGCTTTTTTAGATTTCTGTTAAATATTTACTAAATTTACAATTGATTGTGGTAAGTGATCAAATGGATCATATGCAAATCTGATCAAATTATTGAAGAAAACAAAAATTCCTAAACCAACCATATGTCAGATATCATATAGTCTTTCTATCCAAACTAAGAATTTGGGCAAGGGAAATTGGATCTACAAGTCAAAATATGTTTTCTCTGTGGATGCTGTTGTTCAGCTTCTGCCAAGTGCATAGCAGGAGAATTCAGATGGCTCTGTTTCTGGGATCTTGGGGGTTGTTTCTACCTTCTGGCAAAGAATGTTCTTCCCTATTATTCAAAGGTTCCCATATGACCTGAGTGACAGCTAACAGCTGGGTCAAAAGCTGTAATTATATTATCAGCCCTATTGTTTCAACAAACTCCTATAAGTTTTGGGTTTTTATTGCGATCTAACTTCAACCTTTCCTGGACTCCATGACTGAATTTGCAGCCACAGTCTTGGATATTCTTTAAGTATCATACACTCTATATATAGAATACATATCTTTTAAAAATATATACATATTTTTATTGATTTCAGAGAGGAAGGAAGAGGGAGACAGAGATAAAAACATCAAAGATGAGAGAGAATAATTGATTGGCTGCCTCCTGCATGCCCCACATTGGGGATCAAGCCTCAACCGGGGTATGTGCCCTGACCAGGAATCAAAACATGACCTCCTGGTTCATAAGTCGACGCTCAAACACTGAGCCATGCCGGCTGGGTTAGAATACATATCTTAATATGCCCAATGCCTTATGTGCTCCCCTCCCCTCCCGCCTCTGTACCCCATACAATGTTAGCAGCATCTCCAGCCACTCAGGCCCCTGTGCTAAAACTGACCCTTCGCTCTTCTCTCTTATCCCTCCTATGTAAGTAATCCCCAAATTCTTCCAGTTATGCTGCTTATAATTCCTTTCAGTCTTGCAGCCACCCTCTCTACATCAACTGCTACTCTCCTAATTCAGTGTCTCATCATTCCTTGCCTCAGTGACTGCAGTCATTTTTCGACTGGTCATCCAACCTCCTGGTTTTATACCCCATCATAATATTTCAAACTGCATTCAGAGCTGCTCTAAAATGCACAATTGAGCATATGTCTCTTTTATTTAAAACACTTGGATGATGCCTCAGTGCCAACAAGATCAAGCATGAAGTCCCAAGGAAATCATTTAACACTTTTCACAGACTGGTCACAAACTTTTAAACTTTGTTTCCCACCACTGCACACACACATACATCCAGCTGCCACCATAATGTACTTACTCATGGTCCCCTAAACTTGTCTTTAATCTGTACACTGCTATGTGTTTGGGTAAACTGCTGTTTCTTTTTCAGCAATGTCCTCCACGCCACCACTCTGTTACCAACTCTTGTTTATCCATCCCTCACTTCTCAGGGGTGGCCCATTTCCCCAGGCAGAGTTGATGACCAGGGGAGGAGGAGACTGTTCTATACCCTATGGGATCCCCAGGAGGGTGAGTGGGTGAGTGTGGGCATCATCTGATAGCAGAGACATTCTCTAGTCCTGGGTTCCTAATTTCTAGGGCTTCCTTTGAAGAAGAAGCAATGCTGATGAGAACACCAGGTAAGACAATGCAGGTGTAGAGCTATGGGATTTATCACTTATCATGGTCTTGGCCTAGGGTCTATAGGATAAGTAATAGGTCAAGTGGTCCCAGAAGATTTCCCCTCTTCTCCTCTTCTTCTTAGGTCTGGTTGAACTACGCAGTTTCTCCTGTATTTACTAACCTAACAGCTTCTATTTATATTGCCTTGGTGACACCATCCCTGCTCCTTACAAAAATTCTCCCTTCTAGCAATATTTCCCACTCAGTGGTCACCAACTTGGCAACCCTCCCCAAAAGCTTCAGAAGCTTAGCTCAACAATCACATCTGCTTGCTTCCAGAGCTGACTCTTCTTTCATAGCACTTTGTACTTTTCTCTGCTCAGTATTTATCATAATATATGTAACAATTTGTTTATATGTCTGTCTCCGCCAAACCTGTCATCTGTCTGAGGGCATGCGCCATATCTTATAATAACCATGTAGCTCCAGACACACTGAAATTTTGTCTGTTCCCAGAATTCACAAGCTTCTTTCTGTCTTGGGGACTTTGTTCTTCCTGGGACAGCCCCCAGCTCCAAGTCCCATTTTCTGAGAGCTGGGCTCTTCTTTTCATCTGGATTCCAGCTTAAATGCAAGGCCCTCAGAAAGGTCACCAATTTCCCCCTTTCCCAATGATCTCCATCACATCAATCTTTATTTTATTCATAGCATGTTTTGCTAGTCAACATGATCTTTATATGTGTATTTGTTCACTGTCTCCCCTACCTATAATGTAGAGGCCAAGGGTACCTGTCTTGTTCACCTCTTTCCCCAGTGGCTAGCTGCTCCCAAACTACTGCTCAGTGCATTCTTTTTTCTGTGCTTATTTATATCTAGGATTCTTTTACAAAACTAAATCCATACTATACATATTCTGCTTTACTCATTTATTATCATTTCTTAAGCTTTTCCTAATTTTAACTATTCTTGAGGACATAATGCCCACCTACTCCTCAGTGTGAATGTAGAAATAGGCCTAATCATCAAATACCACAGGCCCATTATCCACTTAACCCTCTGCCTTTGGTGCTATGAAATGCCTTTTCTTTGTGGCCTCCTCCACTCCCATGGTGATAGGTCCTTTCTATAGCTATGGGTCTGTTTAATTCCTTATTCTCTAAATGTACAACTTTAATTTTGCCCATTTGGATTAATCTCTCCCTTTGCCATTTCACTCCCACCAATGGCCCCTTAAGTGTATATCACCAGCTTTTCCCAATCCTCTCCCACATTTCCAAGGAGATGCTTTTCTAGCACTTCCAGTTCAACATGTGCACAGTTGGATTTGGAATATGTCCTCTCCCAATTCAGTTCTTTTTCCTGAACCCTCAGTTTCTGTTATGTTAATAGAACCACCATCCCAGTTATTTTGGCTCAAGCATTTTGACTGACTTGCCTCATTCACACATTTGCTGAATCCTATTTCTTGTTTTGCATAATGAACACACTTTTGTTGCTTTGATTATATGTCATATGTGTCCTATGTAAGATTTCAAACATACAGAACAATAAACTATCGGGTGTAATAGAGTATTATAGCTGGTCCACCTTACTTCAATGGACATTATAAATACTTTGGAGGCCATTCTTTCATGAATATTTTATTTCATATAAAATAGATAGAAAATGATAGATACTAGGTAGATAAAGTTTACATAAGTGGGATAATTTTTTAATTAAATATTTAAAGATAAAAGACATAAAAATGTAACAAAAATTGTGGCTTAACTTAAATTTGTTTGATGAACAACTTCTCCCAATCTGATCAGTATTACTTCTATGAAGGCATTTATATCTTCATTTGAAGAAATGAAAAATGTCTATGGTTCAGACCTTTTATAAATTTGAAGTCTAGACCAAATGGTGCTGTGATAGATTCTGGAATTGGGACCTTGTTTTATTCATCTTTCTGTGTCCCATAGACTCTAATGATACATGTGAAATAATGGTTTATTCTGTGGATGATCAATGGCATCAACAAATATCCTTTAATGCCTTTTATATACAAGCCACTGCTAGCTATGTGAGGGATACACAAATGAATAAGATATTGCCCTTGCTTTTGAGAAAATTTATATCCATAGTCTTTCGGGGAAAAAAAAATGCTGCTATAACCTCCATAAACTTTGGTCTCTACCACCTATCTTCATGCCAGTGAAGGGCTTGTTTTGGTTCTCTATGGGTTTTGTGTGGAACCTGAAGAACCCAGCCTTGCCCCCAACATGCACTTTGAAATATGAGAGGGATGTAAAAAAGAAAGGCGATCTGAGAGGGCTGATTTGAAAGAAATGAAAGTTATTTGTTTTTTGAAAATATGTTTTGTAGGTTGATAGCTCTTGATCTCTGTGGGCTGGCCGCTGTAGGATCCCTCAAACATTGCCAGAGCTCATCTTGCACCTATAACGATTTTGGCTATAATCTGCTGTCTTCTTTTCAAAGGATGCAGCTATTCTGGAGAGACTTCTGTTTGAACTCAGCCACAGTTCTATGCTCAACCTGGTGGGACACTATTCATGTGAAAGCACCACGGAAATCTTAAAAGCATTGTATGGACCTTCACAACAATCTAAAGTGTATTCCTAGTAGATGCCCAAGGTAGAGGATGCTTGTTTGTCACATGTGAGAGGCAGTGAGCTTTTTTTTTTTTTTTTTTTTTTTTTTTTACACAGATTTACTGGGCTGAAGGAAAGAGTAGTTGGGGTCATCACATTCTAGAAATCTCAATGATAGCCAAAGGATCTTAGAAGAAAGACATATTTGGTCTATACTTGAAGATTACAATCTCTTTCATGAGAACTCTTTGCAAGTACTTTTTCAAAAAAGTTTAAAATTATACTTAAGTGATATGTGGCATAAAAGCCTTAGAGAAAATGCTAGGTTGGGGAACATGCCAGTCATTTTTAAGAGCAGATGTCCACCACTTTTCTCTTTGGGGAAGCAGCCCATTAAGCTACATGCTGCTGAATCAGACGTGACAAAAAAAAATCATCTAGCCCAGTTTATTCTGGCTTGAGAGTCAAAGGCATGAGTGGCAACGGCTGGTATTTCTGGATCCTCCATAGCTTCCACTTTGGAGACTGTTGAGTCAGACCTGACTGAACTCAGACATCTCTGGTTCTACTGCACATACATCCTGAGCACTGGTTATCTACAACATCCTGGTAATTTGTGTTTTAAAATCGCACACCCACCTGCACTGATGTAAAATCAGCACCAAGCAAAATAAGCTTACCCTCAAATCTTTGTGTTCTTCCACAGAAGACTAAACATCCAGGCACTGATCCATTTATTAGACAGAACATGGCATCTCTGGGGATGACAGCCACATTCATCAAAGCTCCCATCCCTCGAAAGGGATAATGTTCAGGAAATATTTGAGCAGCTATCACAGAATTCAACCTTGCCTTATGGCTTTTCTAAAACTTAATAAAAACCTTCTTTTCAATCAGAACCTTCCAAAGAATACAGACCTCATTTCTCCAACTTTCTTGGAGAAGCCTGAGCAAATGATTATAATTTCTATTTTTTAGCTTTCAAGTACCTAAAAAAATGCTCTTTCACTTCGTATCATGCTATTGACTTCCTTTCAAATGTTGCCCACACAGGATTTTACTCAAGATAGATTCTGCTCTTTATTTGTATTTTGAGTCACATACCTTTGGAGCCTTTGAGCTTGAAGGGATGTTAGATCTTACCTCTTCCAAAGCCGAGGAATAAAAGCTGGGAGAAGAGAAGGGTCAGGTCGTCCTAGTTGTATTCCAGTGGATGGCAAACTCAAGACCAAAATGACCTGTCATAAGAGCAAAATACAAACAAAATCACACAATAAAACAAAAAAATTAAACATGTTCAGTTTTCTGCTAATAACATGTAATATCTATAATACCCTTAAAATAATTTTACCTGCCCAACATTTTAGAGTTTATAGGCTTTCGCATCAGTACTTTCTATCTCACAACCACTCAGAAGAAAAGCTCTTTGCTTTTTAGTCCAATGAGGAAATGAATGCTCAGAGGGGCCAAATGATTTGCAAAGATCATGTCTTTGGGGCTGATCAGAGGCTCAAGTCCAAAGGTTAAGATCCCCAGGCAGGAATTCATTATGAAATGATCCTGTTCCATCAGCAAGCACAAACCAACTTAAAAAGCTGAAAAGATCTGCCTTTCCCATTGGTCTGAAATTTTCCAAAGTTAGCTTTGACTGGCAAAATGGGTCCTGCTGTCCCTGAAAGTGGGTCCAAAGCCACTTTCATAAGATGACAACATCTATTGGCATAATTGAAAGGTAATTAAATTACCACTCTGTTTCATTGGACATGGGCTGCTTTGCTCCCAACAGCTTCCATCTTTAGGAATGTTAGAGGAATCAAAGAGAGATGTAGGTTGTGCACATTTGTTCAAAGCAAACTGCAGCTGTGTTTCTGTGGCACTGGGATTCATTATGTCACTGTTTTCTTTTCTATATTGAATGGAGCTGGGAAAAAGAAAATCATTTTTTTTGTCCTTGCCACACTGAAACCCTTACCATATTTTCTAAGACAATTAAGATAATAAAAGAAAGGCACAGCGACATGGAATATGTGGGGTGTTTTACAGAAGATATTTTCAGTTTCCCTCTTCCCTTCCCAGCTCTTCCTCTTTCATACCAGCACTTTAGGTCACTGGGGACAAGAGTCTGCAGCAAGTCAAAGTGAAACTGAAACAGTAAGTCCTCCTTTCTCTTCTTTCTCTGACTTCTTCATTTGCATAAATTAAAACCTATTCTAAACTGGCTTCTTTCTTTGGCATGAAAGTAAGTTCTTTAAGTGCTCATTAAATGCCCTGTCACAGCATCCTGTCTTCTAATTCCTTAACTTTTTGTCCCTCAACTTCCCATGGATAGCTTTCGTCAGAGAGATAGAATTTTTTTCTGTAAAACCTGAATTGGTAACCTTGGAAAGTCTGAATCACATCCAAAAGGAATTCATTACTGAGTGGGGTGACTTTGACTTTCATGAAAATGAATGCTCTGAAACCATCAGCTTTGGAAAATAATTCATTACACTTTTTTTTTTTTGCTGGTGGGGTGGATAAAATGCCTTTCATGAAAGTACCTCTTGTATGAGTATCCTGCATGACCTATCTCTTATGAAAGAAAACGTTAGGACAGTCAGCTATTTGGAAACATTGTACATATAAGCTTTTATGCTGACTTTTAGTGAGAACAAGATGAATCATGAATACTTAAATTTTTTCCCCATGGTTCTGCTTAAATCCTAGCTTAATTGTTTCAGAGTATGCACCTGGGAGACATTGTATGCAATATGAGTTTGGGATTTGGAGCTTCCAAGAATTGTCCAGTTCAGTGGCCAGTGGGACTAGAGCTCCATGAATTTTCATCTCAGTCTCTCCTCTCATTATTTGGGAAAATACTTTCATGTCTCTTTTTCTCTCAAGGCAAAAAATGTTTACCACTAGCCCCAGTATTTTGAAGGTTAACAAAGGTTGTGAGATTTTCCTTAATGTTAAAAAATTACAGAAAAGATAGAGTGTAAGACTCATGCATCTAACACTCAGATAATAAAACCTGTATTATTTAGGCCCATTTGCTTCGTTTTTATACTAAATACATGAATAAAACAGGAATCAAGTGAAAATATTCTTTGTACTCCTACTCAATTATATTCCTCTTTCTGCCTTCCTAGAAGCACACACTTTCGTAATTTGGGATTATATTCTTCCATTTTTTATATCTGACTATTTATCTTCAAACATTATGTCATATTTGAGGCAAAAAATTCTAATTGCCCACCTACTCACTGTTATTCTCTTTTTAAAAATTTTTTATTGATTTCAGAGGAAGGGAGAGGGAGAAAGAGATAGAAACATCAATGATGAGAGAGAATAACTGATCAGCTGCCTCCTGCACACCCTACACTGGGGATCCAGCCTGCAACTTAGGCATGTGCCCTGACAGGGAATTGAACTGTGACCCCTTGGTTCACAGGTCGACACTCAACCACTGAGCCATGGCAGTTGGGCTGTTATTCCCTTTTTGCACTCTATCTGAGCACTGGTCTTGTCCAGGAAACAGTGGCCCAGGAAGTCCACTCATCCCTGCTCCCAGAGTCTGTTGCAGCTAAAGTGTGGAGGGGTGGGTAAGAAGAATGTGATCTAGGTTTGGTCAAGGGGCTAAAAAAAGAAGCTGAAAAGGTGGGGCTATTAGAAAAATCATTGTTTTCTTGATAAGAGGGGGTATATTCAGATTCATCTTTTATGGTCTCTCTCTTTGGATCTGAAGCAAGGATGCAATGTGAGGCCAAAGCTATTGTCTTGTAATCTTGAGGATGAAAGAGAAGAAGAGAGAATGAGCCATGAGCCTTCAGAAAGGGAAACTGGTTTGCAGGTTTGAGTCCATCTGGGAGTAATTTTTCAGGTTCCCCAGCAAATGTAGACTAAGTAAGCATATTTACACGTGTTATATACTCTGTTCCCCTTCTGGACCATCAGACATGGTTAACTGTCTGAGTGCTCACTCCCTCCCCTGGCGGGACCTGACAGATGGCATCTTGGAGACACCTTCATATGGATCACCTTCAGTTGAACTCTTACAGGACAAAATTATAAACCCCTATTTGGTTAAGTCACCCTTGTTAAATTTCTTCAAATTCAGCCAAACACAATCCTAATTGGCAATGAATTATTTTGTTTTTAAGATTTTTATAGAAATGGTGTTACCCTTGCAGGTTGTCCTACATCATGCTTTTTTTCACTCAATATTGTGTTTGGCCTCTCTCCATTTTGATAGATATCTAGTTTATTTACTTTTAAATTTATTTTTTTTTCATCCATTTCTCTTTCTTAATTTTAATTCTACTTTTCAATTATAGTTGACATTCGATGCAAATATTAGTTTTAGATGGACAGCATAGTTATTAGGCATTTACACACCTTATAAAGTGATCACCTCGGTAAGTCTAGAACCCATCTGACACCATACATAGCTATTACAAATTATTCACTGTATTCCCTATGCTGTATTGTACATCCCCATGACTATCTCTTTTTTATGGGTATTTAGGTTGTGTGTTATGTTTCACCATTATCAAAGGGTATTATTCTGCATAGCCCCCCGCAGACTCACAAACACGAGTTTATCTAGGATATATGCTATATGTGGACTCTGATGGATCTTTTGGAGATTCTTAATTTGGGTGTAAGTGGTTTTTTATTTTTTAATAAAATATATTTTTATTGATTTCAGAGAGGAAGGGAGAGATAGAAACATCAATGATGAGAGAGAATCATTGATCAGCTGCCTCCTGCACACCCCCTACTGGGGATCGAGCCTGCAACCTGGGTATGTGCCCTGACTGGGAACTGAACCATGACCTCTTGGTTCATGAGTCAATGCTCAGCCACTGAGTCACACCAGGCCTAAGTGGCTTTTTAAAAATGAATTGTTTGTGAATTTAGAGGCAGGTGGTTAAAGCAGCCTCCAGCACTCTTTAAAATATGTATGTCACATTTCCTTATTTTCTCCCCATATTTGTCAGGCTTCTGACAAAAAATGGAAATGAAAATCTGGAAAAAAAAATCCAGAAACATCAGTAATTGAGTAAGAAAGACTCTGATTCTCACCAGCTCCATGACAGCCCCCTCTGCTATTCTCCTTTTAGCCATGGAACTCTCTCCAACAGGGATTTTCAACTGTGGCACTGTAGACATTTGAGGCTAGATCATTTTTTTGTGGGACCTGTCCTGTGCATCATAGGATGTTTAGCAGCTTCTCTGGCCTTACTTATGGGCCTCGAACTCGGGACCATCAACACTCCTTCCCAGTTGTGACAACCAAAAATGACTCCAGACATTGCCAAATATGGCTCCTGGGGGAAGAGGGAATCTCCCCTGGTTGAGAACTACTGCTGTAACAGCAGCTAAACTTGTAGCATTTAGGGACAATGTAAATAAAGACTCTAATGAAGACAATGGTGGACCATGATATAATTTTTAAATGGCCCTTTAAAGTCCATTTATGAAAGCTACTGTAGTTCATGATTTAAGTAAATTTATGTTTTAAAATCTTAAGTTGAAAAAAAATCAATTTAGGATATTTTCTAGAGGCCCAATGCAAGAAATTCATGCAAGGAGCTTGGCCCTCGCAGCCCCGGCTTCATCTGAAAGGTTGTCTGGGTGGTTGTTCTATTGTTCAGTCTAATTAGCATATTAGCTCTTTATTATATAGGATAATACCTCTGTAAAATAAAAATACAATAATAATAGTTGCATTTATTCTGTGCTGGAAATTTTCCTAAAAATAATATGCATGCCTACTTGTTTAATCTTCATAACCTGTTTGTGATATAGGTACTATTTTATACCCATTTTACAGGTGAGAAAACTGAGAAACAAGGTTCAGACTTACTCTTCATATAGATTCTCTTTAAAGTTCTCACAACAACTCTTCAAGGTACATGCGACTACCATCATTTTATAGATGAATAAGTTGAAACTGATATTAAGAAACCTAGCAAGAATCCCAAAGTATTAAATTGTGAAGTGATATATGATGTGGATTAATGTATTATACCCACAAACATGATACAAATTAGAACTGACATCTACTATCAAAGCTATTTACCATTAGAGATATAGATCCCTCAAAAGGAACTTAGTAATTTTTTTGTAAATATAGAAAAATTTGATTGTATAATTTATCCTAGGATATAATTACATCTGAGTTAAAAATTTTCAACTTTTTTCCTTAATCCCCACACTCTTTCCAGTGGGGATTTAGATAGGGCAACTAAATAGACATATAAAGCTAACTAAACATAATAAAATGTGGATTCAGAAATGATGATGAGAAAACAGTATAAGGACTTATAGATGGCTATGAAAAGGCTGTGAGAATTTTCTGTCTCATAACCAGTATGAAAAGGAAACCTGGTCAATTATACAGCTCCCAGTGCCCACTGGAAAAATAAAATTAACCAAACTTCATTACCCAGAAGTACCACTGTTCCTGATACTCAGATCAGAGAAGAATTTCTCTCATTGTGCCCAACAGAGTTACACTGAACACAGTGTACTGAACAGCATCCTCAATAGCTTTCAAACAGTAAATGTATGGTGACAAGACCAGGTGTTTGTATGTCCAGCTCAGGAAAAGCATGATTATCAATTGTGAATTGTCCTTTTTATGTTATTTGTAATTTTATTCTCTCATAAATATTTCTAAAGTCATCAAAGTATCAAATGAGAATTTCACAAATTATCCTTATGGGAATTTTTGTATGCTTCTTTGGGATCACCATCAATCTCCCCTTGACACTCCCTTTATAAGCCTTTAGACAAGGTTATTTATTTTTAATATACTTTGTTTTTTGAGGGTTTGAAATTTCCTTATTGTGTCTGTTCTCCTGAAATTACTATATTGAGCCATTATAGGGTCACTGTGGTTTGTGCTACTAATTTAATAGCGATTTACATAACTTTATTTCCCCAGCCTGCTCAGTTGCTTATATTCTGTAAGGCTCAGGGCACTTTATAAATTAATAATTTTTAAAAAGCCTACAATAATAGTTGCAAAACCAGCAAAACCCACATTGGGGAGATTTTACTTTTCTGTTTCAAATTGTTAGCACAGGTCTATTAGCAACCTGAACAATGGTGAGAATTATAGTGGTTTTTCTTGCATTGCATCTTGAAAGAAGATTCGGGGGGGGGGGGGTGGTTTGTGAGGTGACAATAGCCAAAACTTCTTGTTCTTGCTGTAATTCAGAAAGTACTGATATTTATTATTATTATAATTAATACTATTATTATCATTACAAATAGTGAAAGTAGGGATGCATAAATAAAGTCTGCCCCAGGGGCAGCCTGAAGCTATATTCCAGCAAGTTACTGTGCTTCAGTATTATGAGAATTTTTATCCATCATCAATAAAAAATGAGCAGAGCAGTTATTATGGCAGTTGCCACAGTCAAGACAGTTTCTGCTATTACATCTCTGAGTAAAAGGGTGATATACTCTCCATTATACGATGTCAACTCATCCACCTTTCTGACATTAAAGTATAATGTACAATCTTTACATGGATTCTTCCCTAGTGAAGTCACATTTCCATGAACTTGGGGCAAGGACACAATGGGGCTAAATTAACTGTGGGCAGAAAGTAAAGTACATTACTTTTATATATATATATACCAATAGCAGCACTGAGCTACCTTCATTTCTTTTTTGCAGAGAAATGAATTTGAAATACATTTGATAATATAAATATTTTACAGAGCAGGCTGATGCTCACCAGTGGTGGGATTATGCCAGACCAATGCCCTTGATCCTCCACTAGGTGGGCACACACTCTGGAAGCACAAAAGAAGCAAATACTGGTATTTCTCTCACCCAAGTTCTCCAGTACCACGATATGCAAGAGCACGCTGAACAAACTGGCTGCTGCAGATATCTCCCCAGAAGCAGGGCAACTGGGGGTGGTTCTCAGAATATCAAAGGCCCCATCCTTATGCACTGATATTTTTCTTCCCCTAAGCCCGTTTTATCTTATTTTGAACTATTTAAAAATAAAAAACCTAATTATTCTCGCTTATGATCATTAAAGGGATATACCAGTAGAAGCTTCATGGGTAACTCATTGGAAGATCAAAAAGTCCAAGATTTGGAAAGGAAGACCCCTGCTCAAGTCCAGCCTACTTAGATGTGTTACTTGTCTTTCTCACTTTTCAATAGTTTTAATAGTTTTTGATCAGTTCAGAATGATCCCCACTTCTTTGGGAACTATGTCTGTCTTGTCTGCATACTCTTTAATCATAGTTAATTGGATCTTACCCATCAGGTTTTCTCCCCCAGAAGGGTTGATAAAAGGAAAATGTGGAAAGCTTCATCCTGCCATGTGGGCAAAGGAGCAGAAAAGCCTACTCTGCAGAGAGAAAATAATGTGGCAGAAAGGAAGAGGAGAGAGAATATAGGAAGGGAGACTGAGCTTAGTGCACTCTTGAGCCATCCTAGGCAAGGGGGAGAGTCACCTTGGCAGTGTTCCCATCCTACCTGAGAAGTGAGATCCCACCTGGGATTTGGCTGCACATGTATAGTCTGGTTTGTGAGACACCCTATGTGATAATGCTGAGTTCTTTCTATTGTTTGTCTAGATCCTGTGTGTCTTTGTTTCCTGCAATCACAAGAGTACCAAGACACACTGAAGTCTTGGTTTTTCTTTTTCTACCACAGAACCAAGAATTCCTGACCCACTATCATCACAGGCTCATTGTGAGGAGAAATTAAGTTGATAGACAAGGCCATTCTTTGTTTTTAACCATTGACAAGCTCATTCATTTGGTCAACAAATGTTTAATGGGCATCCATCATGTGCAGCCTCAATAATGTAATAACATCTGAGACATGAAGGAAATTAGGGAGTGAGACAATAGCATTCCAGCAGAGAGAAAGGAAATTCAGAAGCCCTGAGGAAGGGGTGACAGTAGGAAATGAGAATCCGTAGTGGCTGCTATGTTATGGTAAAGACTTTAGTTCTACTCCAGATGAGATGGGGAGCTATGGGAGGCTTTTGAGTAGAGGCATGACATGATTTGACTTCCATTGTAAAGAAATTATTGGGATGCCAAGTTAAGATTAGATATGAGAAAGGAAGGTGAAGCAAGGAAACCTGTTCTGAAGCCAGGTCAGAGATGTTAGTGGTTTGGATAAGAATGGTGGCTATTGAGGATAAGGAAGTGCAAGATTCTCATTTCAAGGCAAAACCTATAGAGTTTCCTGATGGCTTAGAGATGGACTTGAGAAAAGACAAATGTAAAAAAAGAATAAAGATATTGGCCAAATAGAAAGATACAGATGTTGTAAGATGGGGGAAGATTATAGGACCAGAAATGATTTAAGTGGGAGGAAATAAGTGGATATGATAACTATTAGACATCATGTAGAAAAGCCAAGTAAGAATTTGTATATGTGAGATTGGAAGTTGGAAGAAAGCTCTAACTGGAGATATGGTTTATATTCCTGCTTCCTTCCCACAATCCCCTTTTACCACCAAAGGAGCATCCCACATAGGCCTGCTAGAAGATTAATATTTTCAGTCAGTGGGATTAAGAATTAAGGAGATTAGATGGCATGATACTTTAAGATCAAAGTGAAGCAAGAGAATTATTTAAAGCCCTGAATGACCTTTTCTGGCTCTCTGTAATTAATTTCGTTCAACAATTTTTTATCTTTAAAGAAACTATGATGAGTAGCAAAATATTTTATATCTCTCTCTATATATATATATTTATTGGAAATACTTGGGACTTCTGAGTCAGAAAACAAATAGATCATATCTGATAATAATTAACAAATTATTCTTGATGCATAAATTATTAGGTGAACATAGCAGCCATTGAACATTTATCAAGCACTGATTTTGTGCTGCTTAGTACAGCCTAACAGAGCTAAGGCTAATAAAACTCAGTCCCTGCCTTCAAGGGGTTTAGAGCAGAAAGAACGAAATCTGGCATATTCCCAAAGTCAACTCAAATAAACTGTAAATTTGCAAAATGTCTTTGTTTCTTTTCCACCACCATATTCAGAATTTAACTTACAGCATATCCACTCTCCAAACCAATCTGTAAACCAGAGAGATTGTGCAGCACGGCATACCCTGAAAATGCGTGAAAATAAAAATCACTTACATTTGAGATATAGAATATAGCAGAGAACCATATGGCAATGAAGTTTGGGATAAAGAGCACCAAAACAGAGCCAACTTCTTATCTTACTTAGTATGTCATTTATCAACTATGTCATGAATGATAAATACTATCATTTATATGGAAACCCTTCAATGCCTCATAGGTGCAAGAGAGCAATTATCCTGCACCAAAGTCTTTAGAAATTTCTATCTCCAAGTTTCCAAACCTTCTTTTTTGCTTTACATGGCTTAGTTTTTCCAATCCTTATTTTTGTGCACTTTAATTACCCTTCAAAATATTTTAATGTTATCACATATGATACTATCACAAATGACACTGATGAACCCAGTAAATATTTTTTTTAAATATATTTTATTGATTTTTTACAGAGAGGAAGGGAGAGGGATAGAGAGTTAGAAACCTCGATGAGAGAGAAACATCGATCAGCTGCCTCCTGCACACCCCCCACCGGGGATGTGCCCGCAACCCAGGTACATGCCCTTGACCGGAATCGAACCTGGGACCTTTCAGTCTGTAGGCCGACGCTCTATCCACTGAGCCAAACCGGTTTCGGTGAACCCAGTAAATATTAATTGGACACTTACTGTGCTCTGCAATGGTGACAGAAAGAATAAGATGCAGCCCTTTTTTTAAACAGGGAGGAGAAACCACATAAACATAATAAATTTCATAAATTGCAAATATTTGCATGAGATATTATGAGAGTCAAGAAAAGGTACTTATCAACCCAAGCCTTTGGTGAAGGTTTGCTTAGGGAGTCTTAGAAGACAAGCGGGAGTTCCCTAGGCCAAGAGACAAGAAGGTCATGGTAGGAAGAAAGATCATTCCTATTAGATGGAGCAATAAGAAA
Organism: Myotis nattereri; assembly: GCF_964212035.1. Lineage (NCBI taxonomy): Eukaryota > Metazoa > Chordata > Mammalia > Chiroptera > Vespertilionidae > Myotis > Myotis nattereri. Next base: position 26,406,381 of record NC_138088.1, read on the forward strand.
TGTGTCAACTGCCTGAGATTAAGTCCTGTTAGAATATAAATTTCATGACAGGGGTCATGAGAGTTGCAACTGGAAGGTTAAGTTATTGTCAGATCATGTGGGGGAGGGGGTTGTCTGATGTCTAAACTTAATTTTTCCTTAAGCCAACTCAAATCCTCCTTTATTTGGGGGGAACTAGGGGGAGATTAGGGGAGTGAGAAGAGCATATTAAAGAACTAAGAACTAAACAAATGACTTTATACATCTATAGTGGTTTCTTCTTTTATGTTTTTCTGATGCCTGGAGAGAAATTATGCAAAAGGCAGGAAAATTAATCACAAGAAAGTGTTTGTTTCATTTAAAAGTCATCAGAAATAGCGATACATGTTACAACCATCTTTTAATTGATTATTACAGGTTATAATAAAAGCATAAATATTTAGTCAATGACCTCTGGGGTCCGTTATAACAGTTGTAAAATTCTGTAATTATGACCTTGTTTTCTGCCTCATCTGTAGAGTTACCAGAGGGGAAGTATCTCTAAAGAAGGAATTAAGAAATCAGTCTCAGCTTGTGTTGCAATAATATCTCTCTGTTCTTCGAGATCATTTTAGAACAAATAATGAGGCTATTTACCAAAGGTTTCTCAGAAATGATTTCAAGTTTCAAGAAAGTACATTTAGGAAATCATGCAATTAGCCAGACAGAAGCTTAAAAATATTAATTTAAGTAATATAACAAAGTAAGTTTACTATAGGTATATATATATATATATATATATATATACACATATATGTGTGTGTGTGTGTGTGTGTGCGTGCGCGCGTGCATAAACATATATATATATGTTTATATGTGTGTGTGTGTATATATATATATACATATATATATATGTATATATATATATATATATGTAAATATTTAGGCCATACCTCATTAGTGATTTTTATGATGCATGTCTGATTCTATGACTAAAAATGTATCCGATTTTAGTCATAAGTTTTTAATCTTTTTTAAAAAAATTTTAAAATAGATTTTTATTGATTTTTTACAGAGAGGAAGGGAGAGGTATAGAGAGTTAGAAACATCGATGAGAGAGAAACATCGATCAGCTGCCTCCTGCACACCCCCTACTGGGGATATGCCCGCAACCAAGGCACATGCCCTTGACTGGAATTGAACCTGGGACCCTTCAGTCCGCAGGCCAACACTCTATCCACTGAGCCAAACCAGTAAGGGCTAGTCATATAGTTTTGATCTGGTACATTTTCATTTGTAAAATTATTCCCCAAATCTTATAATTACGGAGACTGCTGACCAGAGCTATTTGAAAACTCTTTGTAGTTCAGGTTACTTATCGTCATGTTGGATAAAAATAGGCAAATGACATCTGCTCCCTTTTAAGAAATAGAGTTTCCAGCTTCATCTAAGCCAATTAACTGGTTAGAGTAACCATCCATAAAAACAGAAGCTAGCACTTCAAGGTCCATTAGCAGGGCCCCATGAAGCTGCTCTCCTTAGCTGGCTGGTAGCTCTTTCTAAGACTAAGGATCCTAAATTTGTAGATGATTTCTAAGATCTGTTCCAGCTTAATTATTCCTACATTTTCGTCCAAACCGGCCAGAGCCAAATCATCTCATTGTTAACCAAAAAATTATTGGTTATTTACCCAATGATATTCTGAAATACTTATCTAGAGAAATAATATGCTTTATACTAGATTTGGAGTGAGAGAATATGTATAATTTTCTATCTAATAAAAAATTTCCAAACACAAGCAAAATGGAGTGGAGCTTATATTTTTACCATACACACAGTTTCAAAATCATGGAAGTAAGAGTTAAAATATAATATTAGGTATTGCAAATGTCCTAATGGGGCTCACAAGGATAAATCCCTGCAGAGATGAGAAACACAATGGAAAAGCAAAGTGGTAAGCAAGACTGAATCCATGTCTATATTCAGTTGCAGTAGCTACTGATGGAAAATTACAATAATTATAGATGATTTTAGGACCAAAACTAGAAACATTACCTGAAAACGAGGGGCCAGAGGAAAGTTCTCCTGCTCATGAAAAAATAAAGCTGGGAAAATAAAAACAAAAACAAAAAAACAACTGCTGAATTGCTACCTGGAACTACGGCATTATAGAAATGAGGGAAGGCCATGACATAATCTCAAATGAAAAAATAGCTCCAGTTTACTATAACAAGAATCTATTAACACAAAAACATACACAAATTAATCAGGGCCAAGGAGAGATGAAACAGACTGAAGCACAGACTGTGGAAATAAAAAATATAGCCAGTAAAATTTTAAAAATAACAATACCCATTAGGTAAAACAATTCTAAAGATGTTTTCTAAACCATCTAAACAATTGTAAACACTGAAAGAGAGGGAGGGAGGGTAGGGGAGAGAGGGAAGGGGGAGAGGGAGGAAGGGAGGAAGAGAGAGAGAGAGAGAGAGAGAGAGAGAGAGAGAGAGAGAGAGAGAGAGAGAGAGAATGAATTAGATGACTATACTGAGGAATTCACAAAGAGAAACATGAATTTCTAAAGGACAAAGACAAGCAGCTAAGAACTATGAAATTAATTTAAAAATTCCAGAATAAGAGAATAGAAGAAATGATAAAGAATATATGAACAGATATAACTGAATTATTCAAAAGTGAAGAAAGACAAAATGTTCATAAAAAATTATTGAATCCTGAGAAGTGTGCAAAAGAAACATAAAGCTAGAACTAAAACTTTGAAGATATTACAAACAATTCTAAAAGCTGGAGGCAAAACATTATCTGCAGAAAGCTGTCAGGAGAGTTGACTTTAGCATAAAAACAAAACAAAACAAAACAAAACAAAACAAAACAAAACAAAACAAAAAAAGAAACCCAGAAGACAATGGAGTTATATATTTAAGATGCTGAGGACAATACATGTGACTCAAATTTTATACCCAATTAAATTATAATAATGAAAGCAAAATGAAGACATTTCCAATATACAAACACTGAAATTGTTAACTACCACAAATGCTCAGCTTAAAAAAGAAATGAAAGATTATCACCAAGCAGAGAACTGAACTCAGAAATTGATCAAATATGTCATTCAGTTTAATTATTTATTAACTGCATAGCAACTTTACTGTTTTATGTATTTTTAGAAATGTAAAATATAACTTTAATTGAAAATACTGAGATGGTAGGTTGATATGATTAATGTATAGGTTCTGTGTTGTCTGAGAGAAGGGAATAAAAGTTGCATAGCTGTAGAATTTGTTAGAAAATAAAATTATATCTGTTTTTAAAATTCCAGAATATCTAGTAAAATAGTAATAAAATTTAGAGCCTCTAAACCTGTAGGCAAAAGTAAAATGGAATTTTTATCAATTCAAGGGAAAGCAGGAACAAAGAATTAGGATGTAAACAGAATACACAAAATAAGATGATAGAAATAAAACTAAATAGACCAATCAATATATTAAATGTAATAGATTTTACATTTAACAAAGTTAACAAACAACAAAAAACTGTGATTTATAAAATTAGGTTTGGAAAACAAAACCCATATAAGACAAAACTACCTTTAGAAGTGAAAAATATTATAAATTATACACTAAACCTTTTGCCTTTCAAAGTCAAAAGATGTATTTAATTTTATATATCATATATAATTTATATTATATAATATGGTATATATACTATACTATTATATAGCCTTTATATTTTATGATATATAATTTATGATATATAATATCTTATATATGCCATATTGTGCTGTTCTACCACTGTTTTTTTACTTAGCCTTATGTTTTTAGAATTTATTTATCTTGATATATGTAGCTCTAGTTCATTCATTTAAGCTTCTGTACTTAATATTTGTAGACTATTATTTTATATTAATAATAACTACAATAATTATCATTTATTTACCCATTCTCTTTTGGAAAGCTTTTTAGGTTATTTCCCATTATATTGCTCTTATACACCATGATATAATTCATAGGTAAATATCATTTTGCACATTTTATAAATTTTTTTCTAGATAATATACCTGAAGGAGGAATCATAGCATCATTAGGTATACATTTCCTCAATTGTACTGGATACTACCCAATTGCTAAACAAAATGTTTATAGTTGTAGCAATTGACATTCCCACCAATGTTGAAAATTCTAAATTTTGCAAGCTTTGTTTCTGTCAATATTTGATATTGTCATACGTCTTAAATTTTATCAACCCTATGTACATAAAATGTTTTTTTTTTTCATTTTTGTTTTGGTATTGTGTATTTTTCCCTAAAGTATTAGTCAGGTTTAATATCTATTAATATGTTTATAGGTTTTCTCTTATGTGAATTGCCTTTTCATGTTATTGTCCCATTTTTCTACTGGATTCTTTTAAAGTCGAACTGTTCTTGATTTATTAAACAGGGTATTATTGTGACATGTATATTAAATCATTTAATTTCTCTTTATAGTATTTTATTTAGAAACTTTGTATCTATGCTCATAATTTTCACTTTCTTTTTAAGTCCTTGTCTGGTATAGTTTCAGTTATTATTTGTCTAAAATGCACTGGTAGCTGATTTTCCCTCTTTACCTATTCTGTTAAATATTTTGTATGTTGGTTTTTTTGAAGGTTGGACAATATTCACCTGTGAGCAGACCGGTTCCAGAGTTTATTCTGTTTTGTTAGAAGAGAGGAAAAGAGAAATGGGACAATATTTTTATTATAAATTAAATTTATTTAAAAGCTAATGATTTATTACACTTCTGTTCTTTTTTAAAATTTGTATATTATTCTAGAAATATTTATACTTAATCCAAGTTTTCATGTTTTTAACTTCACTTGTAGTATGTATTCTCCTATGATTTTAAAAATGGATACAGTGTTTGCAGTTGTGTCCCTTCAAGCTCATACTTTAAATTTTTTTCATTTTTCTTGATCACTCTATTTTACTGGTTCATTAAAAAACTATATTTATGTCTCCTTCCCCCCCCCCACATTGACCTTAATGGGGAGAAAAAAAAGAAGACATATGTAGTACTCTTTGTAATTCTTTAAGCAATAAAATAAAATTAAAAAAAAAAATTCTCAGATGCAAAACTAAAAAAATAAATTATATTTAATTTTGTTGATCCTTTCTTTTGTTTCTTTGTCACATTATACTTTAATTTTTTTAAAATATATTTTATTGATTTTTTACAGAGAGGAAAGGAGAGTGATAGAGAGCCAGAAACATCGATGAGAGAGAAACATCTATCAGCTGCCTCCTGCACACCCCCCACTGGAGATGTGCCCGCAACCAAGGTACATGCCCTTGACCGGAATCAAACCCAGGACCCTTGAGTCCTCAGGCCGACGCTCTATGCACTGAGACAAACCGGTTCTGGCTTAATTTTTATCTTATTTTTGAAAATTTCTTCTCCCTAATTAAGAGTTTGTTCTTTGTTACTTTCTTAGCTTCTTGAGTTAAAAGCTCAACTCATATATTTTCAAATATTATTGTATATCTGTAATACTATAATAAACATATATATTAAAAGAAAATAAAGGCACTTAAAACTGCAAATTTATTCTAGTTATAATCTTACATAATTTTATATTTAATATTCTTATTTTTTAACTCTAAATATTTTTAAATCTCTATTTTAAATTTAGAAGTGCCTTCCTAAATTTCCAAATTTTCTAATTTTATCAATTTATTACTGAACTATTAGTTTAATTTAATTTTAGTCAGAAAGAGTGGAATGTCTGAGCTCAATTTTGATACTTATTTCCTGCGTACTTGAAAGTATACTTTTTAATTTTTGATGTAAAGTTCATTCTCTCTCTCTTTCCCTCCCTTTCTGTGTGTGTACACAATGTTTCATTCAAAACATCTATATCCTAATTATTTTTGGCGGCTTGGCCTATGAAGTTTCTTATAGACTTGAGTTAAAATATCCCATCATGAGTGTTAGCTTGTAAAATTTAACTTTCAATTTTATCAGCTTTTGCTTTATAGGTAATGAGTATATTTTTAATTGCAGACAAACTCATGATTCTTACATATTCCTTGTGAGTTATTTTTTATTCTCAGTTATTCTTCCTTTAAGTTTTGTTTGTTTACATTTCTGTAATTCAAAATTCTTATGACACAAACAAAAACCACTCAACGAGGTGGTTATCCTAAGTTGTATGTTCACAAATACAAGGACACTTCCAGGATCATGCCATCATGATCTCCAAATTGCCCTCCGAGACCAGAATTGTAGCATGTGAAGTGCTGTTGAAGACTATTTATTACATTTCGCAGAGCGTACTTTATTAAGTCTTGGGAAAACTTTTCCCTGGACAGAGTACTGAGAATATTTGGGCTTCCCTTCCCCTAAGGGAAAAATTCTGAGTTATCATATTTGGTACAGTTTTTATTTTGTATTATTTTTAAAAATATATATATTTTATTGATTTTTTACAGAGAGGAAGGGAGAGGGATAGAGAGTTAGAAACATTGATGAGAGAGAAACACCGATCAGCTGCCTCCTGCACATCTCCCACTGGGGATGTACCCGCAACCCAGGTACATGCCCTTGACTGGAATCGAACCTGGGACCTTTCAGTCCGTAGGCCGACGCTCTATCCACTGAGCCAAACCGGTTTCGGCTATTTTGTATTATTAATTGAAAACCTTAGAGCCAAATATGTGGTCCTTTCTCTATAGTATGTGTTTTGAGTACGAATTGAAATCTTTTTTTTTTAAATATATTTTATTGATTTTTTACAGAGAGGAAGGGAGAGGGATAGAGAGTTAGAAACATCGATGAGAGAGAAACATCGATCAGCTGCCTCCTGCACATCTCCCACTGTGGATGTGCCCGCAACCCAGGTACATGCCCTTGACCGGAATCGAACCTGGGACCTTTCAGTCCGCAGGCCGACGCTCTATCCACTGAGCCAAACCGGTTTCGGCAGAAATCTTAGCTTAATTTTATTTATTTTACTTATTTTAACATAAATTATTATTTCCCCATATGTACTTTTTAATTTTATTTAATATTGAATCAACTTCTCAAAGCCTTCCTGGACTATAACTAGATAAAATGTATTAAATATGCAATAAATTTGATCCAGTGATTTTTGTTTAAAATGTTTTGTTTTGTTTTAAGTTATTCTGCTATTTGTATCCAAGGAGAGATTTTCATGACAAGTGACAGCAAGGTCCTTTTCCAGTCATAAGTGGCATCTATTCTGCAGCCTGATGTACTATTCTGTTCTTTGTAGGGGAATGTGAAACCTTGGTGACTCTCACTAGGATATTCTGCAGCCTGATGTACTATTCTGTTCTCTGTAGGGGAATGTGAAGTCTTGGTGACTCTCACTAGGATAAGCAGCTTTATGAACCTTCATAGGACCCCAAACCCCTTCTGCATGAAAAAAAAACAAACACATCAAGATGTAGGTGAAGGGGAAGGCAAAACAAGTTTTCCAACTCTCTTTTCTGAGCAACTTGTATTGAAGTGATGTTTGCAGGTTTCTTACATTTGTGTCATATTTTATTTTATTAGGATTATTTTATTTCATTATTATTTCATTATCTTTTACAAGATTGACTTAATTGCAATTAAGTTATAATTGATAGAAGCTCTGGTTTCTCTTGCCCTCCCCACATGCCTTTCATCTGTACACACAGATCTTTAAAATAACCATGAACAATCTGCAAACTACTCATCCTGCTTTCCATTTCAGTCTCATTAAAATTTCCAAAATCTACTCCAGAGTTCAAGTTTTCTCAAAGATCAGTGCAGACTTCACTTACCATTGGGTTTTGTTGATCTATCCTTCAAGAAGCTAATTTAAATTTCTCCCTGCTCAGTAATATGGTAAGTCACTACTCTATGTCAATATTTGCTTTGAGTTCTTTTCCACTTGATGGAGTTCGTGAAATGTGTAAAGCGTTTTCCTGGTTCTTCAAGAGTGAGTTATATATGTATGTAAAAACAAAAAGGAAATGAGTGTAAACTTTCCAAACGCCTTTCTAAAATGAATGATCATTTTATTATTTTCTCAGATAAAATTAACTCAGTCACTTGTAAGAATTACAACACTCATATTTAATGCAAAGTATTGAGATGAGAGAATGAAATATATCTGTATTTATAATTCATCATAAAATTTTATATTCAATTTTCACTTTGCCAAAATGCATTCATCACTGTATTTCAAAAAACTAGGGGAATTCTTAATACCTCATGAATAAAAATCTGAGGGGAAAGAATTCCCTCTGGTAGCAGTTTTATTTCAATACAAGTTGTATCTTCAATTTTTTGATGCAGGCAAAACTCCCAATGAAAAAGTTTAAATGTTGCAATGTCCTCTTACTATTTAAAAACATAAGAGCAGTAACTCCCTAGACTTAGAAACATAGCTACAACAGCAACCTCCCACCTCAGAGCCCATCAACTTTAGGCGCTGCCTATAGGATGACAGGAGTTGGCCAGTGAAAGAATAACATTTCTGAGAGTTCATTTTACTCTTGAGTCACTTTTGCATGAAATGATAGCATCCCTTTTGGGGACGGGCCTCAATGCATCTTTCTGTAAATTACCATAGATCAGTCTTGATTCAACAGACTATGAAATATAGGTGCTTGTTATTGGCAAGAATTTAGGGGATTTTTACAAAGGAAAATAATGCTCTGCAGCAGAACATTTTAAAAGAATTAAGAGTTATGGGGCTACAAGGAGAAATTTACCACTTCTTCCCTTGAAAAACCCCTTCCTTTATGATCTTTTCCAGATCTCCCACTTACAGCCTTCTAATTCTGTTGAAGAATAGTTGTAAAAATAATTTCAACTCAGACTTCTTTGATTCAACTCACATAATTAATTTAACAGAGCCCCAGGTTTCTTTTTCCTTAAACCACACTTTTCCCCTAATTGCCTGACTTTCTAATAAGAACTGGAATCTTCCATTGAGTCCTCTCAGAGCCTGATTTCATCTGTATTATAATATTGAAGACTAGAATATTGGATTGCATTTTAACTTATTTTACATTAAAACTGCTTGAATATTGTTCCTATCTGATATTTCATTCCTTTAGTAGCTAGGAAACCATGGAGACAATAGCATAGAATGCTTTGGTATAATCAAGAGTATTTGTCTTTATCCTTAACTGTAATAAAAGCATTTCTCTGAAATAAAATTGTATATCTAAAGCAGAATTGCGTGTTTTAAAATATTTTATTACTGTGTTTACTTTAGATGTTGTTTAAAGGGTTCCAAATGGAAAGTGGGCTCACCATTTAAGGAAACTGTGCTAGAAATCCACCTATAAATTCATACATAACACATAGGCAAATACAAATAGAGGTTCGACAAAGAGCCATTTAGTGCAAATGAGGTCTTAATAAGGTATAAATATGAATTTAGTTTGGAAATAAAAAATGGTAGTGTGGTTTCCCAGAGGAAAATACTGCCCACTGGAAAAAGATCACCAGGAAAGAGTCACACCGCTGACCAAACTATTTTCTACTTTCCTTTTTTTTCCTCTTGCCATGAAGGGGAAAAAAGCAAGTGGAAACCAAATAAAAAATAAATAAGTCTGGGTACCTAAAACTGAGACAGAAATGAAAGTTAGAATCCCCAAAACCAGATAATGAGACAAAAAGTTAAAGTAAATATGATTGTTACTCAGTATCTTCACTCTAGCAACCTGAACTTTAGGCAGTAAATTGCCTAGAGCTGTGAACAAAATGTGTGGCTATAAAGAAGATAACTTTAAAACTTCTCATTTATGAATAAAAAATAAGGCTGAATTAGGTGAAAAGTCACCAACAATGGAAAGATACCGCGGCAAATCTATTCACCTAATCCAATCACCTAATCTAATCACCCCAGAGAGAACTGGGGATCACAGGAATTCAGTGGTATGTCCAACTTTACACAGCTTTTAATATTAGTTATGAAGAAAGTAGCTAATAATGAGAGGATCTGCTTGCCAGCAAGAGTAGAAGTAAGTAAATATAGAATTTACCCTCTGATTCAGCAATTCCATTCCTGGGTATAGACCCCAAGTGTTCAAAATAGGTCTTCAAATAGAAACTTTTGTGCAATTATTTTTAGCAGCTCTATTCACAATAGTCAAAAACTAGAAACAACCCAAATTTCTATTAAGAGGTGAATGGGTGAACAAAAAATGATATATTCGTAAATGGAATATTATTCAGCCATTAAAAAGAAATGAACTTTGAAAACATTATGATAAATGAAACACGACATACACAAAAGGCCACACGATATGTCCATACAATGAAGTACTGTACAGCTTTATAAATGAATGTTGAATATCTCTATATAATGCTATGAAGTGGTACTAGTGAAAGTTAAAAAACAAATAACCATTATGGAGTTAAGTGAGTATACTATATTGAAAATTATATATCACTTTATTTTAAAAATCAAATTTAGCGTCTTAAAACAATTATTCATTATTTTCTTGTGTTCCTATAGGTTGACTGGGTGGTTCTTTTACTCTTTTTTTTAAAAAATATATTTTTATTGACTTCAGAGAGAAAGGGAGAGGAAGAGAGAGATAGAAACATCAATGATGAGAGAGAATCATAGATTGGCTGCCTCTTGCATGCCCCACTAGTGGGGATGGAGCCTGCAACCTGGGCATGTGCCCTGACTGAGAATCAAACCGTGACCTCCTGGCTCATAGGTTGATGCTCAACCATTGAGCCAAGCCAGCTGGCCAGTTCTTTTACTGTTTTCTGGGAAGTGTCATGGCAATGGGCAGCTCTCAGCATGGCTACCCTTGCGTGTGTGAGCACCAGCTGGGACAGTTCAAATCAAGAAAACTTCAGTTCAAAAACTTTTAAAAAAGTGTGATTTTTTTTGTTTGTTTTCTTTTGTTTTGAGTTAAAAAGCAAGGCTGATTTAACAGATTATTTGGGCAGTCAAAAGATTCAGGAGTCAAGTCGATGAAGCTGCCACTGGCCAAAGTTATGACAATTTATTAATCAATAAATAAAACAAATATAGTAGATTAAACTACATCAAATATGTTTAAATCTATGAGTTAATAATGATACTAATTTTAAAAATAATGGTGTCATTGGACACCTTTGGAGAATGCTAGGGACCCAAGGCATTATTTTGAAAACTGGTGAATAAAGTAATAGAGTAAAATTTTATCCTGTTTTTTTTTTCTTCTTTCTGAACTATGCTAATCAAATGTTGTTAAGAGAAAGTTCTCTTTGTGGTTGCGTTTTAGCAAATGAATAAAGGAAGAATGATAGAATTGAATATTACCATTCCCTATAGAAAGAATGGACCTAAGCAGTAACTATGAATTGTTAACATCACAAAAGAAAGACAGACAGATGTATCTTGGTGGAAGTGCACAAACCACTCAAAACATTATTGCGAAAAAATAAAAATTAGAAACAACAAAACCTTGAATTAAGCCTTTAGACCTAACTACCAATTTACAGCTTATACAGGAAATAGAGGAGCATATAAAATGACACCACATAGAGGCAGTCAATAAAATTCAGTTTGTAATAAACTATATAAAATAAATGGCCTAGTTGCTTCAACAAATAAATGACAAAGAAAGGAGATAAAAAGATGAAGGAGTAATATGTCAATTAAAACGGACTTAAGGGACATAAAAACAATTATAATGAATCCTGATGAAAGCAAATTGTAAAATAACGACATGAGAAAAATGGAAATAAGAAAGGAATCGTTTTTAAGGCTGATAATGGTATTGTGGTTGTACAGTTTAAAAGAATATCTTCTAGAGATAAATACAGAAATGTTTACAGGTTAAATAAAATGCTGTCTGGGATTTACTTCAAAATCCAGTAGAGACAGTGGAGAGGGGTGTGTGGAAGAGACTATGGATAGACTACTGTGTCTATGAGTTAACCACTGCTGAATGTTGTTGATGGGTAAGTGCATATTTGTTAAATTATTATTTGTTATATTATTCTCTCAGTTTTGTACATATTGGAATATTCTGATTTTTTAAAAAGTGATGCTAAGGAGAAAATCGTTTTCTATGACAGGAATGACCTTTTTTGTGTGTGTTGTTAATCCTCACCTAAGGATATTTTTTCACTGATTTTGAGAGAGAGAGTGGAAGGGAGGGGGAGACACAGAGAGAGATAAACATCTATATGAGAGAGACACATCCATTGGTTGCCTCCCACATTCACTTGGACCAGGGCCAGTTGAGCCTGCAACCAAGGTACATGTCCTTGACTGAAATCAAACCTAGAACCCTTCAGTCTGGGGCCAATGCTCTAACCATTGAGCAACTAGCTAGGGGACAAGGTTGAGCTTTGAATAGAGATAAAAAATCACTCTAGACCAGAAAAAGAAAAAATAAATCTGATAAATTTTTGTGGTTTCATCTCTCTGCTTTCAGCTCATATTTTTTTACTGCCTATTTTGTTTCTTTAAAAATATTAAATCCATTTTAAAAATTATATTCTGTATTTGACACTTATAATAAATTTGGTACAACAAAGGCCACATATTATATTATTCCACTTATATAAAATATCTGGAATAGACAAATTCATAGAGACAGAAAACATATTGGTGTTTGAGAGGGGCTGGGGGAAGAAGGAATGGAGAGAGACTGTTATTGAGTACATGGTTTTCATTTGGTGAAACAAACAACAACAAAAAAACACCCTTTTGGAACTAGAGAGTGGTTATGGTTGCAGAACATTGTAAATGTACTTAATGCTGCTTAATTTACACCTTAAATAGTAAATTTTATGATATGTGTATCTTATCACAATAATAACAAATAGTAGAAGTAGGGCCTTGTCAGCAGGCAGTGATGGCTAACTCCCATCTCTGTTTAGTTGGCTTTATACATGCCAGTGAGCAGATATAAATTTAATTCAGTTAGCTTTTCATTACTGGGCACCAGAGCTGGACACTTACAGGTGGCCCGTGGAGATCCAGAAGGGTTTGAGGACCCTGGGCTGACTACCCACCATCAGGAGAGAAAAGTAACTTGCAACCAGAAGCTGCCTTGGGAAGTGGGAGAAAAGAGGCAGGTTGGATAGGAATTGAACTTTGAGTGGCTTTCATAATATATGAAATGAGACCATTCAAACAAAAAATAAATTATTTGGATCTGAGGAAGGGCCTGAGATACTGTAGTTGGCAAATTTTCAAATATCTTTTCTGCCAAAAGCAGGAATGGATGTCTTTGAGTGAGATGAAGATAGTTACAGGAAATAAAAATACCACTTTTTTTGTGTGTATCCAAGTACAGTATGTGTTTCAGGTTTTAATGAGGTGGAAATCAGAAGCAACCCATGTACAATGCAGTGGTGTTTATAACCCATCTCTTTTGTTTGAGTGACTTTATGGTTTGTTTATCTTAACAGTGATGAGGAGAGTGATGGAAATGTAAGAGCTATATCAGCGATGATGCTTGTGGTGGTAGAAAATGTTGCTCTTGAGCAAAACCCATATGAAGTCAACACTCTGTGATGTGTAGTTATTATAGTTCTACACGACATAATGAGAAAAACCACCCCGACTGGGACATTCCTTCAGGATAAAGACTTGTGTTAGAGAGTCTAACACTCAAGCTTTTAATCTCTACTTTCCCATTAAAACACTGTTTTTTTTATGATGAACTTTTTGATAATGTGAGACTTCCAATAGCACAGAGCTCTCTCAGAGTTCTTAAAATAGTTTAACTGATGATTATTTGTAAAATTGGGGTATTTTACATGCATGCATGTGTACAGCTTTTGTGTTTTCTTAACATTTTTGCAGAGCTTGATAATGGGCTTGAGTTGCCGTGTGGCAGCAATCAGAACTGAGTCGTCAGCTTGACAAAGTCCTCTGCTCTTATTGTCTCAACAACACCAGTTTCCCGTCATTAATTTTAGTATCTGGACCTGTAGGACTGGCATTTACTCTCCTTGCTATAGCCAAATGGGTGCTATTATAACCAACAAAGACGATTACACTGGTGAATCATATGATTTGGCTTAAGTGGCAAAATCCCAGAAATGTTCCATTTCTGGATGACAAACACTACCAGCTCCCTAGCTCAGAAGGACTAAAATCATAGTAAGTGTACCATCACCCTCAAAAGAGACTCATTTAGTAACCAAGAGAGCAATGTGTGCATTAGACTATCAAGTGCAAAATGGTATCTAATCTAATAAAAGAGAAACATGGGACCCCTACCCTGAAGGGTGTGTGACCAGCTGCAAACAGCCCTCAGCCCCTCAACCAGGCTGGCCAGGCACCCCAGTGGGGACCCCAACCCTGAAGGGTGTGTGACCAGCTGCAAACAGCCATCATCCCCTCACCCAGGCTGGCCAGGCACCCCAGTGAGGACCCCCACCCTGATCCAGGACACACTTCAGGGCAAACCAGCCAGCCCCACCCATGCACCAGGCCTCTATCCTATATAGTAAAAGGGTAATATGCCTCCCAGCACCGGGATCAGCGTGACAGGGGGCAGCACCCAAACCCCCTGATTGCCCTGCGACTCTGTGTGTGACAGGGGGTGGGGCCACAACCTCTCTATCCGCCCTGCTCTGTTCGTGACAGGGGAAGGCGTCCCAACCTCCTGATCAGCCCTGCTCTGTGCCTGATAAGGGGGAGCTCCCCAACCTCTGATCGCCCTGCGGATCTGTGTGTGACAGGGTGGGGAGCCCCAACCCCCGGATCGGCCCTGCTCTGTGTGTGACAGGGTGCAGCGCCACAACCCCTCCCCCCCCAACACACACACACACACACACACACACACACACACACACACACACACGGGCCCTGCTCTGTGTGTGACAGGGTAGAGCCATAACCTCCCCATCGGCCCTGCCCTGAGTGTGAGAGTGGTGGCATCCCAACCCCCTGATTGGCCCTGCTCTGTGGGTGATAGAGGGCGGTGCCCCAACCCCTGATCCGCCCTGCTCTGTGTGTGACAGGGGGTGGTGCCTCAACTCCCCTATCGGCCCTACTCTCTGAGTGACAGGAGGGAACTCCCCAACCCCCTGATGGGCCCTGCTCTGTGCGTGACAGGGGGCAGTGCCCCAACCCCCAGATTGGCCCTGCTCTGTGCATGACAGGGGTGGCGCCGCAACCTCCCCATCGACCCTGCCTTGAGTGTGACAGGGGGCGGTGTCCCAACCCCCCAATCGACCCTACCCTAAGCGTGACTGAGGGTGGCATCGCATCCTCCCAATCTGCCCTGCTCTGTGCATGACAGGGGAAGGCGCCCCAACTCCCCAATTGGCCCTGCTCTGAGCCCAACCAGGGGCTGCACCTAGGGATTGGGCCTGCCCTCTGCCACCTGGGAGCTGGCCTAAGCCAGCAGGTCGTTATCTCCAGAGGTGTCCCAGACTGCGAGAGGGCACAGGCCAGGCTGAGGGACACCCCCCCCCCCCCGAGTGCACAAATTTTTGTGCACTGGGCCTCTAGTCCATATATAATGCATTATTATAGTGCTATCATTAACAAGCATTCTGGAGTTTAGTCAAAATATCTAGAAGACACTTTGATGATGTTGATGATAACTATGGTACAGCAAATACAGCCTAGGAGACCCTAGATTAGCTAAAACCGTACAGGGGAAACTGAAAAAGCCTGGGGACATTTTTTAGAAAAACAGCAGCTGAAATCTCTACATTTAGGTTAGAGACCATGCAGCCTTTCTAGCACATACAATAGTAAAAGCATTAATTTTAGAATATAGATTTTTACTTTTAGTGCATAGATCTGTGTTTCTCAATAGCTGTAAGCACTTTTAGGAAAATGATGTCTTCAGTCCTTCTGGCATCTGCTGATTTTGTAGTTTAAGTGAACTCTCATTTTCACACAAGATATACAGT
The DNA here is from genome assembly GCF_964212035.1 of Myotis nattereri. Taxonomy (NCBI): domain Eukaryota; kingdom Metazoa; phylum Chordata; class Mammalia; order Chiroptera; family Vespertilionidae; genus Myotis; species Myotis nattereri. The sequence continues at coordinate 26,422,226 of NC_138088.1, forward strand.
AAATGAAACAGAGAGATTAAGAAACTGTTTGAAGGTCACACAGTGACTCATTGAAGAGAAAAGAATGAACCGTGCCTCTCTTCCCACCTGTTTTATATAATGACCAAATCTTTCACAGGTACCAAGACCCAGTTAAGCTTTTCATTTTACAGGAATTGACTTAATAAAGGCTCAAGATAATCATTGAACTTTTTTTTTTTTTTTGGATAGCTATCAATAGTTTGTAGACATTTGTAAAAGGTTATTCTTGATGTGATGTAGGGATTGATTTTCTTTCAGACAATGCATCACTCAGAATTTTCAGTGGAATTCTTTTAAAGCTCGACTTTTATGTCTTAATAAGATTATGGTTAACTTCTTGAATGGTAATGCAGCTTCCTTTACTCTTGGCTTTACGCTTTTTAATAGTTCATTTTGTTACATTATCTTATTACATGTTTTCTTCACCTCTGTCAGTAAGTAAAAATTTGAACAGGCTGAAGATCTCTCTTACTGGTCTGCTTTCCCTCTGAAAAGAATTAGTATAAATAAAAGAAAAGACAAAAACCATTTCCTATTTGTTGTAAAATAAACTCACTCTAGGAGATAAAAAAAAAAAAGACAATTTTCAAGACTTACTTGAAAAATCTACTTTCCTAGGCATTTCTGACCAGGGATAGGCTATGCAATCATTTATCATCGCTGTGTCCTGTGGGTTATTTATAAATTTTTGGTAAGAAACCAAAATGGGACAGTTGGAAACAGTAATTGATCCAATGATAAAAGCTGAAATTCGGGGCTGTGGCTAGCCTTTGTTTCAGCTGAGACACAGCTGAGGTTTTCCGCTGCATGTAGTGGAAAATAAGGGGAAATGAATTATTGCCAAAAGAGTAAATACAATGATGGCTGAATATATATATATATATATTAAATTATTTTCCAGGGAGCTTTTGTGTGAAAGCCTAACAGTGCACTTCAATACATTTACATCTTGGAATTTTAAAGGGTCTGTCTATCAGCGTGCTTTCTGAATGGGTTTTCAATTGCACAAATGGTCTCTATCACATGAAAAGCAATACTGTTTTTGAAAGGCAATGTACTTATTGTGCTAACCACATGGGACTATCAGTGCCTATTGGCTACCAACAATTACCTCTGAAATGAAAAATATTGTTTGTATCAAAGAACTGTTTGAGTCTAAAGAAAAAGCTTTGCAGCCTGCCAATCATCCCCATATCCTGAGGATTATATTGTTGGGAGTTTATACAATTTACATGCAGAACTTCAAAATGACTCCGGTGAGTTATATAACCCCATGGGGTGTTTTCACTCTGTTTAGGTGGCACTTCCTGACACTGCTTACATCAGATTCTTTCTGTGGAACTAGAAATCAATGTCCTATTTTTAGATATCTGAAGTCTGTCCAGCAAATGTTATCACTAGTGATTACTTGCAATATTTCTTTCCTTCTGATTTCAGAAATTCACCTTTATCTGTTCAGCTGGGGATTAAGGAAAAACAGTTATAAGCATCTTCTCAGGTTACTGGTTCGGAAAAGCAGCAAACAGAATAGTGAGTGTCACTTAGCTCACTAGAATAAATTTCCAGCGTTACAAAATTTCCACTAACCAAAACAACGTCAGGGATCTTTGTAAATCAGCATCTTAGAATTATTTTTTAACCTAGGCTTTTTTTTTAAAAGCTTTATCATTCATTTTTAGATCATCGGAGCCAGGCTGTCATTCCAAAATTCATCCCTTGCTTTTAAAAACAAAAAGCACCTATGATTTGATAGTGTGTGATGGCATGGCAGGAAACAGCTCTGGAGACAGAAAACATGCCAATATCATTAAACAATCCATATGTCTGCCTAATGCATGAGAGTGAGTGATTGTGAAGCTTGATATAAACAGATATGTTATTTGATAAATATATAATCAGATATTTAGTGAAGGTTTAAGTGTTACCAGGCACTCATGGGATCTCCTAGGCATATTTCCAAAGGAACTCTACTCTTGGCCTCGTCTGAAATTAATTCTGATTATTAACAGAAAGAGATTTTTTATTTTAATCAAAAACATACAGACTTTATATTTCAAAAACTAAAAAGCAAGAAGAGGTACAGGGGGAAATTACTGGAAAGATTTAGGGAATATCATTGCTCTCATTTATAAAGTAAAATATATTCTAGTTATAAATGTTCACTATCAGAAGGTATCATCACACTGTATTACTTCTGTGTGTAACGTGGTGGCTGTATGTGGATATATTTATTTGGATATATTCATGACCACAAGTAAGCATTATATATAGTAGATATACATGTTATATAGTATACAAAGTATTATATATAGAGAAGATATAGTTTATATGTAGAAGAATCACCGGGTGGCCACAAGAATCCCCAAACCCTTTACTCATTGGGAACCTGCTTTAAGTCCATATAAATCCCAAACAACAAATATTGGTAAAGTCAAATAAATGAATATTTAGTCATTAGCCTAATGAGTGTTTAAGCTTTTGTTGTGTGCTATGACCAATAGAAATCAAGAGGGGCATTAAAATGAGAAAATCATTTTTTTTTAAATTCATTCATTTAATTTTTCTGGGCAACAGAACAAGATTCTCATTGTTTGAAGTTTGTAGTGGAACACCTGGGTTAGTGAAAGATAAGCATAATTTGAGAGTCAACGTGTTGAGCAGCTAAGTTTTGCTGATTCTTAAAAGGATAGGAAATAAAATAATGAAAGAGATCTTTTTTGTAGCAAGCAGGTGTAAAGGTTGCAGATCACGGATGGTAGCATGGTGGCTGGGAGGTAAATGTGGGTCAAGGTCTGAAGCAGAATCAGCCAGGAGAGCAGGGATCAGCAGCAAATAGATTACCCCTGAATCAGCACGCACAGAGCAGGAACAAAGTCTGTGTCACTCTTTCAGTATTGGCTTTTGTTGCCCTTCCTTGGCGCTGCCTACGGAGGTGGCAGCCATCTCCTATTCAGCATTAGGGCCACCCTTAAACCCCTTATGAAGTCCACAATTGTCAAAAAGAGGACCAACAAGTTCTTCCAGCACCAGTCAGACCCCTATGTCAAAATTCAGTGTCACTGGCACAAACACTGGTTATGGGAGCAACAAGAAAACAAAGTCACATGCTGCCCGGTGGACTGTGGAAGTTCCTGGTCCACAGCGTCAAGGAGCTTGAAGTGATGCTGATATCAACAGATCTCACTGTGCTGAGAGTGCTCACCACGTCCCCTCAAAGAACCGCAAAGCCATTATGGAGAGAGCAGCCCAGCTGGCCCTCAGAGTCACCAATCCCAATGCCAGGTTGCATAACAACAAAAAAAAGAATGAATAGACACCTTGTGTGCACATTGTATTGTGTTAGTAAAACCACAGAATCCTGTGAACAATATTGGCTTTTATTTATTTACTAGAGGCCCAGTGCACAAAATTCGTGCATGGGTGGGGTCCCTAGGCCTGGCTGGCTATCAGGGCCTCTCAGGTTTCCCACCTCCCCACCTTCCCGCCTCCTCCCCCTTCCCTCACCACCCCCAGTTTCCCATCCCAGTCCAGGGCCAGGTCCCGATCAGGTGATCAGGGCTTGCCAGCCGGGTTTGGGGGGGGAAGGACAGGGGAAGGGACCTGAGAGGTTGGCTGCTGGCCCCAAGGAGGGAGCAGGCCCTTGACCCGCCTGGGAAAGGGGCCGTGTCCACCACCACTCACTCCCCGTTCCACATCCCAGCCTGGGGGCCCAGCTCTGATCTTCCAATTGGGGCCTGCCGGCCAGGGGGAGAACCCAAGAGGTTGGCCAGCAGGCCCCATAGACAATCACGGCCTGTGGGCTGGGGGAAGCTCCTGCATTGAGTGTCTGCCCCCTTGTGGTCAGTGCACATTATAATGACTGGTCGTTCTGTCATAACAGTCGTTTAGGCCTGATGCACAAAATTTGTGCATAGGGGGAGGTGTCTCTCAGCTCAGCCTGCGCCTTCACTTGCAATCGGGACCCCTCGTCCTAACTTCCCACCTGCTCGCTCCTAACCACCCACCTGCTCGCTCCTTACCACTTGGCTCGCCACTCCCTTAGCACTGCCACCGAGGCGGGAGAGGCTCCTGCCACTGCCGCTGTGCTTGCCAGCCGTGAGCCCGACTTCTGGCTGAGTGGCACTCCTGCTGTGGGAGCGCCCTGACCATCAGGGGGCAGCTCCTGCATTGAACATCCGCCCCTGGTGGTCAGTGCACATCTTAGCGACCGGTTGTTCTGGCTGTCCAGTCATTCTACCATAATGGTCGCTAGGCTTATATTATACAGATATATTTATTTATTTATCTAATAAATAATTAGAACTTCTTGACTTTTTAAACAAATTAAGGTGTCTATAAAAGCAACGGAGTCAAGACAATTCCTGTGGCAGAGACAAAGGAAAAGACTGAGAATGTTTGAGTCTGTGTTCAAGGTGATGCATCAGCAGGGAAATTTGGCCTTTGGTCAGGTTATTAGTAACCAAGTAGATGACAAGAGTGAGAGAATCAGAGATGGACAAGAAAAATCAGGGAAATTAATCTGGAATTTAGAAACCTATATAAGGAGACTATCCAAATGTGTTAAGAAAGAAGACGTCTTAAGTGGAAGCAATGCAATGGCTGAACCCAAAATATTTGATGTGCTTCCTGTTATGTCATGGACAAACTCCCAAGCCTGTTTGGACTTATAGAGGAGACAAACAGATGTACCCAGGAAAAGTGGGAAGAAAAGGGATGTGAACAGAGGTATTACTAGTACAAAATAGGTGGAAATAGAAAGAGATTAAAGGCTAGGATACAGACATAAACTGATGAGAGTATAGACCAGCCGTGGGCAAACTACGGCCCGCGGGCCAGATCCGGCCCGTTTGAAATGAATAAAACTAAAAAACAAAAAGACCGTACCCTTTTATGTAATGATGTTTACTTTGAATTTATATGAGTACACACAAACACTCCATCCATGCTTTTGTTCCGGCCCTCCGGTCCAGTTTAAGAACCCATGTGGCCCTCGAGTCAAAAAGTTTGCTCACCCCTGGTATAGACCAAGGGTGATAATGAGAATGGAGTGGAAATGTAAAGGAAATCTAAATGTTATTGGCACTGAAATGTAACTCTATTAATCGAAAAAATGGTCAAGAAGCAGGCTCCTCTCTATTCCATCATTTGCTACTTTCAACACCCTTGACATTTATTCTCACTAGGGTTGTCCTGGAAGTAATTATCCTGTTCTTTTCTCTTCTATTACCCTGTCCTCTCATCCTGTTGTTGCTTAGGACCTTCTGTGACAATCTCAGAGACACTGGCATTTTAACACCAGAATTATCAAAGTTGCAGTGTCTGTATATCTCAACTGCTAGAAATGCATGACAAAATAAGTTATCAAGATCCTAAACATGAGTCAATGCCTTGTAAAACTTACATGTTATATGTACTCTACATTTTACATAAATAATGTTAGGTGTATAAGAATTACATTATGGGAGCAAATGTAGTATTATATGCAATTCATGGGTTTATGTATTTCAACTCCTTGCTGTGTTACTTATAAAATCTATAATTTAAATAAGATTCACTTAACTTCTTTGAGGCTTAGTTTATCTGGCATTATGTGCATAGCTCTTATTTTACACAGATCTGGGGAGGATTAAATGACATAAGCCCAGTCAAGTCCACAGTGACTGCTACTTGGAGCTGAGTAAGTGGTAGTCCCTTCCCTTTCTTCCTTCTATATATAATATTGAATTATAACTGATGCCATAGCATCAAAACCTTAGCATGCTTTCCAACCTCTTAAGTTATCCTTTGATTTAAAGAGAACAAAGCATGATACCCTAGACTAGGGTCACCATTAGGAAGAAAAGCTCAAAGATATAATTTTCGTAAGGTTAGGGATCAGGTCTTTTTTTTTGCTCATTATTGTGTTGTACAGTGGAAGCTTAGTAGAAACTTACTGAATAAATGAATGAATGAATGAACAAACTATAAGGGATCTTGAATATTACCTAATACAACCACTTTATATTTTTATTGAGATAAAATTTACCATTTTATTAATTAATTTACCCCTTTAATAAAGTGTATAATTAAGTAGCTTTTAGTATGTTCAGAATGATGTAGGACCAACACCACTCTCTAATCCAGGATCATTTTCATTATCCCCCTGAAAAGAATAACAATCCTATACCTATTGAGTAGTCACATCCCCCTGCCCCTCGATCTCTGTCCCTGGCAGTCACTAATCTGCTTTCTGCCTCTGTCAGCCGCCCTATTTTTAATGAATGTAAACTGAGGTCTAGAAACATCACATGGCTTCCTACGTTACAGCCAGTGAACCTCGGAGCAGGGGAGTCAATTCGAGTTTGTTTCTCTCTCCAGAGCATCGTTGTGCATTGCTTTCCATACAGATCATTTGAGCAGCTTCTTCATTAAGAAGCATCAGTCATTTGTCCCCTCCCATTTAAGGGTCCTATAAGATAATGATATTCATCCTGACCTTCTCTGCTTATGTGGATGATCAAAGGAAGGCTTTCTGTTTTCAAAATGTGCCTCAGGAGTAACAAACACATTGCCCCTGGAACACACAGTTCAAAGTGCATTAAAACCTTAACTTATTTCACCCTTGCTACACCTGTGAGACAGGGACTAATATCCCTTTTTTCAGGTGATGAAATTGTGGTACAAAGAATTAAAGTGACCCACCCATGATCACACAGCTAATAAATTAATAAGCCAAGGATGTTAATATCTAAAAGGCTGTACCCTTTTGGACTATTATTTAAATTTACATTTTAATTATGAATTTTTATGGTAAATTTAAATTAGAACTAAAAAATTCTATTCTGGACAAATAAGATTTAATTTTCAAAATGGGAGGGACTATAAGTAATATAGATTCAGGGAATGTGGAAATCAACAGTTAATCAATGTCCTACACCACAGAATTTCTCCGAGCTTTTAATGATTCAATTGCCTTTAAAGGATTTAGAGTCTTTAATTGATTAATTATGAATTTCAGAGGAGAATATATGATATAATATTTCTCAAACATATTTGAGCAAAGGAGTTTTTAAAACCAATTTACTGAGTTATAATTTACGTGCAGTAAGTAAACTCAGTTTAAGTGAAGAGTTCAATGAGTTTTGACAAATGGAGCCATGAACATGACCCCTTCTTAGAGAATGTCCTCACTCCTGGCCTCAGACAACCGCTGGTCTATTTCAATCTCTATTGCTTTTCAAGAATCTCATATATGGAGTCATTCAGTATGCACTCTTTGGGTCTCTCTTCCTTCATTTGGCATAATGATTTTGAGATTCATCCATATTGCTGAATGCTGTATCAGGAGTCTATTCCTTTTATTGTTGAGTGCCTTTTATTGCATTCTATGGAAATACCACAATGTGTTTATCATTCACCTGTTTATGAATATTTTTGTTTCATCTTGATAGAGCATTTTCCACTTTGGAACTCACTGACATGAATTCTGGCTAACGTCAGATTTTAGATACAGGCGTTTTTGGAGAAGTAGAAGTCATTGCAGTGATGTAGGCAACAGTTCTCTTGGTCATGTAACAGCTGTGTCATGGAAGGAAAAAAATACATCAGGGAAGTACCTTTTTGTATATGACATTTTATTGGGTATTTAACATACCTTACCTCATCTAATCCTGGAATGACAGGAAGTCATTCTCAGGACCACAGTCAGAAAGTATTGGAGGAAAGAATTTGTGTGTGTGTGTGTATGTGTGTGTTCTGTATTAAATTTATTTCTCTATACAATAGAGAAATAAAATTAATCTTAATCTCTCTTTGCACAAATTGAGCAGGATTTTGTGACAGAATATTAATCTAGCTTTAGTCTGTGGATTGATGGCAAGTGTTTTGTTGAATGTAATTAATAAATATGAAGGATTAAATGTTGAGTCTGATATCTGTTGACCTTGTAATTCTACAGGACTTATAGGCAATAAAATGTCCCAGTATATTGTACTGATTCTGTGTCTTGTTTTCACAATTATCTTCATAACCAGTCTTACTCAGTTACCATTCCACAGAGCTGCTCTTCCGTATTACAGCACTAATAAATTAGGAGTTCCATAAGTGCCTTTGTTCAAATTCATTTTCTTCGTTCAGTTAATGAACAGCCATCTGCAGCTGCTCCTCGATCTTAATCCATCTGCATGGAGATGCCATTGTTATATACAGCATCCTATAAATATTGACAAGCTGACTGCAGATGGGGAGGGGGGTACTTTTATTATTATTATCCCTGATTAAGAGAGAGGCCAGATTGACAACACAAGGGCTCTGAGGTCCCTTCTCTTCTGTAAATTGTCTGTTCACATAATTATATTTCTAGTAACAATATTACAGTGTGCATTACAATAATCATTGTGGTTGTTATTTGTTATTCACTGAGTACCACTTCTGTGTTCTGCAGTGTGTAAGGCGCAGCATGCAGAAAGACAGTTCATACTCAAAAGGATTCAATATTCCTATTGTAAAAAAGAATTTCATCAGCCTTATGAAACTGAGCAGTTAAAGTAGATATGGTGTCTTGTGCCACATTTATATGGCATGAACTATAGCAAAGGAGTTGAGTTGTACCATCGATATGTCAACGCCCTTCTTATACCATGATATTGATCTGGAGTTATAGCAATAGGTTGAAAGAGAAATATCTTCATTTAGATCCAGAAGATGAGTGCTTTTTTTAGTGAGACAGCTTGAGAGATGACAAGTTCACAATTAATGGGAAGAACTTTAATTACCAATGACTTACGCTATTTCTAGCCAGCAAAGTGCAAGAGAAACCTATCATCCAGTTGGTGTGAGGGAAAAATCCACTTATTATGTGTCTGAAATATGCAAATCATCATGTTGGGTGTTGGGAACACAGTTGTGAACAAGACAGACAAGGTTCCTACCTGTGGGGGAGGTTGTGCTCCAGTGAACCAAGACAGATATTGCACAATCACAATTAAGGAAGCACAGTTGCTATTGTGCCGAAGAGCAGGGTGGTGTGGTGCATGGAATGGGAGGACCCAGGGGAAAAAGGCATTCAAGCAGTTGACTTGTAGTAGGTTGAATCAGGGCCCCCAAAAGACATAACCATGTCCTCATCCCCAGTACCTGTGAATGCTACCTTATTTAGAAAAAGGATTTTTTCAAATATATTAAGAATATTTAGATAAGAAGATGCATTTGTATTATTGGGTGAGGCTTAAGTCCAATAAGTGTCCTTATAAGAGAAATGCAGAAGGAGATTTGAGGCAGAAAAAAGAGTTGAAGATGCGGAAAATAGGAGGCAACATGTGGCCATGGAAACAGAGATTGGAGTGATGTGGCCACAAGTCAAGGAATGCTTTCAGGTACCAGGAGCTGAAAAAGCAAAGAATGATGTCATCTACCTAAAACCTGCAGAGAGATTGTGGCCTTGCTGATACCTTGACTTTGGACTTCTAACCTCCAGAACTGTGAGAGAATAAAATTATGTTGTTTAATCCTTTCAGTTTGTGGTAATTTGTTACAGCAGCTCTAGTACACTAATTCATGGCCAATGATCTATTTCTCCTCCAATTACCAGGCTGGGGGCTGTAATGTAGAGAAAGTACATGATATGTATGTATGTAGAGAAAGTATGTAGAGAAAGTACATGATAACTACACCTCCAGGCAAACAGACCAATGGTACTTGCTAGTATAAGTGACCTTATCTGGGGAATCTTCTTAGAAGGATTTCTCGGGTTTAGGATCACTTATAGTAAACAAATCTATAATATATGGACCTATGAGACATGGCTCCCCAGAGAATGTACACCTCTTCTAGGGTAAAAATGGATATGTTTCATAACTTAAGTTCAAATCTCACATGTAGACCACATTTAATATTCTGGGTTAAAGTATGCGTGCATGGGGCAGGAAGATCTCTCCAGCCTCCTTCTAATTTGTCTGTGGTTTTTGACTTCTTGCATTCTAGAAACTATTTGTAAATCCTGACCATCTGAAATCTAATAAGCCTGAAAGAGAGGCATTGTGAGAAATTTTTCTCAAAAAGTTATGTGTAAGCTGACATCAGGAAAATGTACAGTTATTAACCTACTAGAGGCCCGGTGTACGAAAATTTGTGCACTTGGAGGGGGGTGTTGTCCCTCAGCCTGGCCTGCACCCTCTTGAAGTCCGGGAGCCCTCAGGGGACTGACAACTTAGGTCTGCTCCCCATAGTATGGCCTCCCTCTGTGGAAGGTGACTGGGCGGGCTGATCAGGGGGGCCAGTGAGTGGCTGGCACTGCCCCCTGATTGTCCCTCTGCCTCTGCTGGTTGCTGCCACCCCCCAATCACTGTCCCCTCCCTCTGCCCACTGGCACGTGCCTTGGCTGGCCTGGCACCACCTGCTCACTGGCCCTGCCCCCTGCCAACTGGTTGTTCTGCCGTTTGGTCAATTTGCATATTATGCTTTTATTATATAGGATTGGTAGGCATAATTCTAAAATGGTCCCCCTGAGTTTCTTGTCCCTGATGTCTGCACTGTGTACAACACCCCCATAGAGTATAGTCAAACACCTGTTAATGTAATGGCATAGCTCCTACCTTGACCAGATTATATGGAAAAGGTGATGGGATAATCAACCCTGTGATTCTGCTACATATGTAACAATCTGTTCTAACGGAATAAAACAAGAGTCCCTTCCTAGCCGGTTTGGCTCAGTGGATAGAGTGTCGGCCTGTGGACTGAAGGGTCCTGGGTTCGATTCCAGTCAAGGGCACATGCCTGGGTTGTGGGCTTGATTCCCAGTGTGGGGCATGCAGGAGGCAGCTGATGAGTGATTCTCATCATTTATGTTTCTATCTCTTTCTCCCTTCTTTTCTGAAATCATTAAAATTAAAAACAAAACAACAACAAAATAAACAAGAGTCCCCAACAAGGCCCCGAAGACGGCCTGCAGTTGTTGGGAATGATCCCCAGCCAACAGTTAGGGAGGAAATAGGGACCTCCATTCCACAGCTGCAGGAACTGAATGAGGCCTCCTCGGTGGGTTTGGAATGAGATTTTTCATTAGTCTCCAAATGAGACTGCAGCTCGATGGACAGCTTTCTTTTAATCTTCTAGATCGAATCTCCTCCTTTCCCTACCCTGCTTTCTGCTCTAGGAGGCTGATCTTCAGGTCCTACATCAGGAGGTGACTTTGCTCTCTCACTCCAATTGGGTTCAGTGAGTGGGGCAGAAGAAAGAGATCAAAGGAAGAGAGGAGAGTGAGGATTGGATATTCACTCCATTTGGTCTTTTCGTGCAGGGTTTTCTTGGGTTGGCTATGTCCCACTGTCTAACAGCCCTCTCCATACAGCTCTCTGGCTCTCTCTCTTTCTCTCTTCTTGTAACCGCTTCCTTTCCTTGCCCCACATATCTGGGAGTGCTAATAGCTTCCTGCTGTTACTAGGCCTTTTTCTAAGCCTTGTCCACAATTTTACAAATAGATTCTTTATTAAACTTTCTTCTATTTCCTGCCAGAAGCCTGACCGATACATGCTCAGTTTTAGACATATTGATGACTGTAAGATACCCCAGGGAAAATTTAGATACCTGAGTCTGGAGCTTGAAAGCAAGGTGTGAACTGGGGATATGAATGTGGATGTTACTAGCATAGAGATAACAACTGGACCTTTGGCAGCTGACCAGGTCATTTAAGAGAGAAGTATAAAGTTAAGAAGAGGAAAAAAAGAGCTTAAGAGAGACCACAGAGTCTCTAATATTTAAAGACTTGTGGAAAATCAAAAGAGACTGAGTAAAATTACCCAATAAGATAAAAGAGAAACTGAGAGGAAAGGATGTCATTAACAAGGGGAAAAATATGTATTAGTCGACTTCAGCTTCCATACAAAATACCATAGACCAGGTGGCTTGAACAACAGAATGTCCGTTTTCATAGTTCTGGAGAATGGGAAGTCCTAAATCAAGGTGCCAGCATGGTAGGCTTCTGGGGAGAGCTCTCTTTCTGGTTTGCAGACAGCTTCCTTCTCACAGTGCCTTTACATGGGGGAAAGAGATGGAGAGAGAACTCTCTGGGGTCTCTTCTTTTGAAGGCACTAATCCCATCATATGGGTGGGAGGCTCATGACCTCATCTAAAATTCCCCATCTCCAAATACCATCACTATGGGATTATAGCTTCAACGTATAAACTAGTTAGGGGGACACAGTTCAGTCCCACAGCAGGATTTAAAGTGGGGAAATGGTCAACTCTGTCAAATGCTGCTGAGAAGTTATATTCCAGGAGACACTGAAAAGTAACCACTGGATTATGCAAAGCAAATTGTGTGCTTGATAAGTATGTATTAATAACAACTTTACATAGTAACTGACTAGGTGCTAATGGCATCCAAGGTAACCCAGTTCTTGAGCTCATGAAGTTTCCCATCCAGCTGCTCAGTCAAGTCATAAACATATATCAATTTAAACACAGCAATGAAATAATTAGTGCAGAGCTCTACAAAGGCCTGAAAGAAAGAAAATACTTTCATGTCTCATTTATTGGAGTACTAGAGGCCTGGTGCACAAAATTCGTGCACGGGGGTGTGTGTGTCCTTCAGCCCAGCTTGCACCCTCTCCAATCTGGGACCACTTGAGGGATGTCCAACTGCCGGTTTAGGCCCGATTCCTGTGGGATCAAGCCTAAACTGGCAGTCGGACATCCCTCTGGCAATCCGGGACTGCTGGCTCCTAACCACTCACCTGCCTGCCTGATTGCCCCTAACTACTCTGCCTGCCAGCCTTGTCGCCCCTAACTGTCCTCCCTGCTAGCCTGGTTGCCTCTAACTGCCCTCCCTTATTGGCCTCGTTTTCCCCAACTGCCCTCCCCTGTAGGTCTGGTCCCCCCCCAACCATCCTCCCCTGCAGGCATGGTCACCCCTAACTGCCCTCCCCTGCAGGTTTGGTGGTCCCCAATTGTCCTTCCCTGCAGGCCTGATCACCCACAACTGCCCTTCCCTGCTGGCTATCTTGTGTTCACATGGGGGTGGCCATCTTGTGTTCACATGGGGTGGACATCTTGTGTCCACATGGAGTGGCCATCTTGTGTCCACATGGGGGCGGCCATCTTGTGTTGGAGTGATGGTCAATTTGCATATCACTCTTTTATTAGATAGGATATTTAGATGTCAGAAATCTAAGAGCAATATATATTCATTCTGCTACAAGGTAGGTATTAGTCCCATAATTACATTTTAACAGGAAAGGAAATTGAGACTTGGAGACAATAAGTAATTTTCTGTGACCTATTGCTAATAAGTGAAAAAGCAGAGATTCATGTCTACTTTTGACCAAAAACTGAGGGTATACATTCATTAAAATAACAATGTTTTTACCTTTTTGGAATAATTAATACATAAGCTATGGATTCAACATACTTCTTGGAGGCTTTTACAAGTAGTACTTTTCATATCAAAATAATCATTTATTTATAGGAAGTTGCAATGATACAGAAAGATCCAGGTACCCTTCACCCAGTTTCCTCCAAAGGGTACAATTTACATAAATATAGTACAGTATCAAAGCCAGAAAGTTGACATTGCTACATGTGTGTGTCAATTCTGTCATTTTATCACACCTGTAGATTGGTGTAACCATTACGACCATCAGGATACATAACTATTCCATCACTACAAAGATTTTTCCTCATCCTGTCCTTTTACTAGTATAGTCACATCCACCACCCACTCTCCCATCACCCCGGCCCCTAGCAACCACTAAGCTGATACCTCTCTCTATAATGTTGCCATTTTGAAATTGTTACATAAACAGATTCATACAGTATGGACTGTTTGGGGATTGGCTCATTTCATTGGGCCTATGCCCTTGAGATCCATCCCAGTTGTTACATGTATCAACAGACCATTCCTTTTTACTACTGAGTAATATTACATCTTATGCATGTTCCACAGTTTGTTTAATCACCCATCAGTTTAACCACCCACCTTACAGGACATTTGGATGCTTCTAGTTTGAGGCTATTACAAATAAAGCAGCTGTGAACATTCTCTCCCAGGTTTTCTACTGAACATTAAATGCCTAGAAGAGCAATGACTGCTTTGTATGGTAAGTGTATGTTCAGTTGTGTGTTTGTTTGTTTTTTAACAAAACTGCCAAACTATTTCCCAGAGTAGCTCTATGATATTAAACCCCACCAACAATGTATGAGAAATCTAGTTTCTCAGCCACTTCAGCAGCATTTGGCCTTCTATTTTTTTATTTTCATTTTAGCTGCTCTAATAAGTATACAGTGATATATCACTTGGACTTAATTTTAATTTCCCTAATAGCTAGTGATGCTGAACATCTTTTCATGTTCTTAATTGCCATGCCATCTGTAGATCTATTTTGGTGAAATATCTCTTCATATATTTTGCTCATTTTCTAATTGAATTTTGTTTGTTTGTTTGTTTGTTTTTACTGTTGAGATTTGAGAGTTCTTTATATATTCTAGGTACAAGTCCTTTATGAGATATGTGATTCACAAATATTTTCTCCCAGTCTGTAGCTTGTCTTTTCAGTCTTCTAACAGGGTACTTCACAGAGCAAATTTTTAAATTAACTGCATATATGTGTACATATTATATCTATGTAACATATGATTTGTATGTGTGCATATATAATTTTTATGTATAAAACTGTACAGACATCAACTAGAAAGTCTTTCCCAATGACACTGTCTTTTGGATCAGAAATTCTGCTAGTGTTTACAAGTCGTGTCTTGGCAAATACACATGAACTCGCAAATGTCAAGGTTAATTCTATATCAGGCACTTTAGAATAATATGCATCCAAAATGCATCCAAAGAGGCATGTGGAAAAGTGGCTACTAATCCATATGAATTGTACATTAAGATGGCCTATATGTTATTACTCCTTCGAAACTCATTCAGGATAGTAACTGTTTCATAAGCAGCATGAGAAGGATTTTCAGAGTCAGAGATTAAGAAAATTGGAAAGCAGCATTCAGGGAGATAGAAGTTATAAAATACAATTTCATGCAATTTCTGTAGGTATCAAAGTTTGTATGAAATAGCTGTGTTACATTTCATAGTCGATTAATCTAAATACATACATTGCAAAGCAAAGTCTGAATTTAAAGAACTGGATTGTAGAATGTGCACTTAAGAACTACCCTTAGAGAGGGTAAATCTATGGGGTGATTAGGTTTACGGTAGTAATAAAGTGAAAATAAAGATAATTGTCTAGCTTTTTAAGTTGTCTAGATATTATTTGTTTGTTGCACTTGATTGACCTAAATCTTTTTAGGAGTATTCACATAAAACAAGAAGATAGGTATTTTTCCTTCTAAGTATTAGTGTTATTAATACTAGGTTTCACCTAACAGATTAACTGTCCAGTGCAACTATGTATGGTATTGGTTTAATTACTATCTGTCTAGAGGTCTAATCTCTATTTGCTGAAGGGAAATGGTTTTCCCTGCCATTTCTTTTTATAATCACAAAGACTAAATCCAGGAATAACAAAATACTCTAAATTCTAAAATCACTGTGCCTCTATAACTTCAATATTTTATCTAAAATATCTTCCTAATATTCAGCAGGAAAATATGTCCAAATTTTTAACATATTGATATGCTCTAAAGTCTTCATAGCTCTGCTCCCACCGTTTCTAAAGGGTTTTACAAAATGCTTGTGTGAACTGTAAAAAGGAGGCAGTTTTAAAATAAATGGATTTGTTGCCTCTAAGATATTCCACAAAACTACTCTGCTTTTGCTCCCTATGAGTTGACAGCTTTGGACAAAGAAACTTTTATGGCAGCAATTGAATTGCAGAGTCACCCAAGACAACCCTTTCCATGAGGAAGAGGTCAGCAATTAGATAAGGTGCTGGCATTGACCTTAACACCAGGGTTTGTCCAGCTGGGGCTTCATGTTCATTCTGTTCTTTTAATTAAGTTCCTACAGATTCCTGAGGAAATAAGGGGAAAGGGCAAACTGTCTTGGAAATCAGAACATGCAACAGAGGGCAGGAAGCACAGGCACAAAAATGTATTCCAGATAAGTCTTTCTAAACTCACCAAACCATGTGTCATAGAAAGGGCAGACTTACAAATGACAAAACAATATCCTCTCAACCCAATGATAAAATTATTTCCTTTGGTGAGTGGTATTGAACTTCAGGAATATATTTTATAAATTAAATACTTATAAAACATCAACCCAATTTATCCCAAGAATGTCTGTTGAATCTCTCTCTCTCTCTTTTATGGTGGGAGAGTAGGGCTAATGGCAGTTTGCCATGGTTATGTGATATCATGGCAAGAAAATACCTCATTTTATATCACAAACATATGGTCTGGTAATGGTTTTATATTATATTCCTCTAGTGTTTTATTCATGTTTTTAGGAGACAAGAGCAATATGTTTTCTTGTCGACCTATCACATCAACTGTTAACACATGTCTTTACTTTTAGAGTTCACAATGGTTAAAAATTTAAAATTT
Source organism: Myotis nattereri (assembly GCF_964212035.1). Classification (NCBI taxonomy): domain Eukaryota; kingdom Metazoa; phylum Chordata; class Mammalia; order Chiroptera; family Vespertilionidae; genus Myotis; species Myotis nattereri. Next base: position 26,438,720 of record NC_138088.1, read on the forward strand.
AACCTTATATTATGTGTGACCTAAATGTTGATTATGCAGTAAAGTTGCTCTCTGGTGCTTATCTGTGTTGAAGTTACTATTTCTCTGTTTTCCTTTCAATTAAGAAATTTTGTCCCTGTCTGCAATGGTTAATGCTCCTCATGTTACAAGTGACTACATAGAAATGTGTACAAAATGTGGCAACCAGGATGGTAAGACGAATCTAAACTTGAGGCTGCAAACTAGTCTCCCACAAGCCAAATCTGGCCCGCAGATGTGTTTTGTTTGGCTTACAGAATGTTTACACTTTTTTTTTTTAATCATTTGCCAACATTTAAAAATTGGTAGATTTCAAATAGAAATCTTGATCCTTGGTTTCCTTGAGATCTCCCCAGCAGCCCTGGCCCAGACTTTCACACAGCACTACCTGCTTGGTGCCAGGTAGCACTTGCCTCTTCCCTGGGGGGTCGTTCTCTGTCTGACCCACCTCTGTCCACTCAACATGCATTCACTTGTTTACATTCTCTCCCCAACCCCGTGGACATCTGAGTTTAAGATTTCTCACCTATGTTAGGTGTGGTGTTTGCAAAGAATTGGTGTGTGGCCTTGAGAAAGAAATGATCATGAAAGACAATTAGTTACCCTCAAATATATAGAAGACTGTTCCTCTGGACAAGTGTTCAGAGTAGTAAAGTACTGTTGTCTCAGTAGCCAGGAAAATCCAGAGCAGTGGTTCTCAACCTTCCTAATGCCGTGACCCTTTCATACAGTTCCTCATGTTGTGGTGACCCCCAACCATAAAATTATTTTCGTTGCTACTTCATAACTGTAATTTTGCTACTGTTATGAATCATAATGTAAACATCTGATATGCAGGATGTATTTTCATTGTTACAAATGGAACATAATTAAAGCATAGTGATTAATCACAAAACAATATGTAATTATATATGTGTTTTCTGATGGTCTTAGGCGACCCTTGTGAAAGGGTCGTTCGACTCCCAAAGGGGTCGCGACCCACAGGTTGAGAACCGCTGATCTAGAGGAAGGCAAACATTGTCTAAATGTAGCAATAACATCTTGAATGACAATAGGCCAACCAAAACCAGAATGTGCTTCCCTGGGGCCAAGGGGGACTCCTATTACTGAGTGTGCAAGCAGGTGTGGGCATGGTGTGAAGTCCAATGAACCATGGGCTGGTGAGTTGACCAGTGATCACCAAGGTCTCCTCCAACTCCAGGAATCTATGAAATTGGCTTTTTTAAATCATCCTCTTTGGAGCTACAAAATAGCACTATGCTAACTGGAAAACAAGTTTGAATCAAAACATTCTATGAACATATAGGACTTTGACATATTATTGGACTCTGGGAGAAAGCTTAGTGAATGCCAACATTATCCTTCTGAATCACAGGCAGTGCCCTGATTAGATTTGCTTCAGATTGTTACTCTCTAGTCGTAGGGCATTAGATTTCCTTTCTAATAACACATGGCAATCAGATGTACAGTTTTCTTCTGGGAAAAGCATTATTTTAAAAACATTAACATCAACACAACTGTCAGGGGGAAGAAAGCACAATAGTTTTGAAAAGCACTCTGAAGTTTTTATTTGCTGAAAGGATTAAAGAAAGAAAATATAGTACCCCTAAAGTCTTTACAAACCACCAGAAACAAAAACAACAACAAAACACCCATGAACCTATAATAATTACTTTGCAAAAAAACAGTTATTGGGAAAACGTAAGATTGATGTGGGCAACTATAGGTTTCAGCCTTCTTTCTGTTAAGGTTTTGCCTTTTTACATAGATCAGGGATTGGCAAACTAACAGCCTGCAGACCAAATCTAGGCTACTCCCTGTCTTTGTAATAAAGTTTTATTAGAACAAGCTATCCCCATTCCTTCACATATAATTATGGCTATTTTTCGCTCAGGTAAAAGGACCTTTGAGTAGTTCCAACACAGACAGTCCGAGTCACAAAGCCTACAGTGTTTACTATCTGGCCTTAACGGAAAAGGTTTGTGACCCCCAACTAGCTACCTTGTACTATTTATATCACTATTTCTTGTCAGTATAACAAAAAGCCAAGTGAGATCTTGATGTGGCTATAGAAGAAAATGCCATATTCTGTTGCTTTGGCGGTAAACAAAAGACCATGCTTCTTCCAACTTCTGACTGCTATGTCTCTGTTTCAACTTACACCTACTGAGAAAAAGACCTCCACACCTTTTTCAGTCACTCCCAAACAGTCACTCAGGCAGAGGTATCAGTGAGCAATGCAGACTGCCGCCAAAGCGCTTGGGGGCAGGGAGGCATGACGCTGCCCCTAAGTAAACAATTTTAAAATCCCTGCATAGTTCTCTCTGCCTGAAATTCGTTAAAAACTTAGTGAATGAAAGTTTCTTACCAATTTTAATTATCACCATGTTAAATGCGAGGGGGTAAAATAGGAAGCTCATTTTCTTACCAGAATTGCCTTCATTTTAGTTTTCTATTTCTTCTGGAGAAGAGCAGAGGACCCCACCATGTGGTTTAGAGTCTGTAATCTCTGATTAAAACATGATCACTGATTTAGAGACTGATCTAGTTCACTAATGTGATATCTTGCAACATTCTATAAAAGTAACAATATTACTGGTGCTGCTGAGATTTTTCAACTCTAATAATTATCCTAGAAATTGCATTGGGAGGACGGAAAGAAAATATACTGTTGCTAAATACAGGGTGGGGCAAAAGTGGGTTTACAGTTGTTCCTATGGAAAATAATACAATAATTAATAAATAAAAATACAAGAATAAACACTGTGTTTTGCATACTCACAACTGTAAGGCTACTCTGACTCACCCTGTTGAATTTGTATATATAGTACAGTGTGTGGCTTTTGCTCACAATTTATTTTTTTATTTTTTTAAATATATTTTATTGATTTTTTTACAGAGAGGAAGGGAGAGAGATAGAGAGTTAGAAACATCGATGAGAGAGAAACATCGATCAGCTGCCTCCTGCACATCTCCCACTGGGGATGTGCCCGCAACCCAGGTACATGCCCTTGACCGGAATCGAACCTGGGACCTTTCAGTCTGCAAGCCGACGCTCTATCCACTGAGCCAAACCGGTTTCGGCTGCTCACAATTTAAATATACCAAAGATTTCTGTTGCTAGCCACTTGTCAAAGGAGATATCATGAGGAGAAAAAAAATACCTTTGTTCCAACCACTGGAAATAACAGATAGGATACAAATAACTCTGAAAATGCAAAGCTCACTCTTGAGTGAGCTCAAGAGTGAAGGGAAGCCATGAGGGCCAAAAGCTAAGAGAGATGCCCCAAGCGTTCTCCTCTCTTATCTTTCTTCTATGCAGCGCACAGCTTCCTGGATCTCTCCCAGGGAAGGCCCACTTCTCTCTACTATCAGAGCCCTTCGGCTCCGCTCCAGTCCTTACCACCGTAATCCCATACTACAGATCCTCAGAAAGAAAAAGCTAGTTCTCTAAGAAGAGCTTACCCACTTCAGAAGGAAGTTTTGTGAGTTGTGCCAGAGCCAGATTGATGTCTCGCCATCTCCCCAACCCCGTCCCAAGCAGAGGGGTCAAACTATTTCTCCAAACAAATGCAGTGTTCACCCCACAAAGAAATCTGCTGCATGGAAGTTTCTCATTAATGACCAGAGTTGGAAAAGGCATCGTGTGAATAGTGGGAGGACAGAGTTTATTTTTCAGGAGCCAAACAGATATGACTTGGTGCTTCTTTCCCATGAACAGGGGAGGACTCTCAGAGAAGCAGCCAGCTGGGGGCAGAGCTGATCAACACACACACACACACACACACACACACACACCTGCTCAAAGCCCTCCCTCCATCAGCTCCCAAACTTTTACTCTAACACAGTGGTTCTCAACCTTCCTAATGCCGTGACCCTTTAATACAGTTCCTCATGTTGTGGTGACCCACAACCATAAAATTATTTTCGTTGCTACTTCATAACTGTAATTTTGCTACTGTTATGAATCATAATGTAAATATCTGATATGCAGGATGTATTTTCATTGTTACAAATTGAACATAATTAAAGTACAGTGATTAATCACAAAAACAATATGTAATTATATATGTGTTTTCCGATGGTCTTAGGCGACCCCTGTGAAAGGGTTGTTCGACCTCAAAGGGGTCGCGACCCACAGGTTGAGAACCGCTGCTCTAACACTTCCAGATACTCATTGGAAGTGCCACTGACGATGACTTGGTAGGCTGTCTGTCCATGAGCGGTGCAAGGCAGGAATCAGTCAGTTTGGATGAAATGTGAGGGCCTATGAAAAGGAAATTGTGGGAACATAGCATTGACAAAAAACACTGTCCGTGTCAAAGGGGGCTTTTCTGGCCTCCACGTGAGGCATGAGATACCCTGCGATGCCAATGGGGAATTGGAGAATATCAAGAGCTGTGTTAAAATATTTAAAGTTTCTGATACTGAACTTCATTCTGACTCACTTCTTCGGATTTTAGCTCAAATATCACTTCTTGTAGAAATGGTTTCCTGATACCCCTTTTTTCCTCCCCGCCTCCCAAGCTGTCAGAGCCTCTTGGTACTCACTCTCATAACCCCTGGATTTGTTTCCTTAGTGTCACTTGTGGCCACTATAATTGCCTAATTAATTGTGTAATTCATATCCAATGCACTTTTCCTCCCTAAATGCAAGTTCCACGAAGGGGGACACTTGTCTGCCAGTTCACTGCTCTATTTTCAGTGCCTAGTGCTTGCCAGACATGGAGCTGGTTTTGTTAAATGGAAGGGCTATAAAGTTGCTGCAATTATATGGTTACAGTCATCACAATATTATGTTTGTTTACAATGCACCTTTGAGCAGTTTCTTCAAACTTTTAAAAACTGTCATCCAGTGAGAAACATATCCTATACCCTGGCATAACATACACACACAAAATTAAACAAAAAGTGCTGCTGTAAGCAATGCTGACAATCGTCACGTACAATTCACTCTAAGATTTTCTTTCCTAATCTCTCCTGTTTCAGTTTTTAAAAGTGCTAGTAGCAATCCTTTAAATTAATTTCATGACCCACTTGTGAAATGTATCCTACAGTTTGAAAAACCCTGCCCTAGGGCACTTCATAATCATAAGATGCAATTGAATATTAACTGTGTTTAAACTTAGTCTTTGTTCATCTGTCTCTATATTTCACAGGGTTTAGACAAAATATTCCTTGTAGATACAGCAAGATACTTGTTAAGGGTTTCCAAACCTCCTGAAATGAACATTTAGTTGTCAATGCTCCACTGTGGGTACTTACAGGCAGAGGGCGCTGTGGGGACGGTTGACCAGCATGCCCAAGTCCACTTGTGTCCTAAAGGAATCATTTACTTGCAGGAAGTGTAATTTACCTGACATTCTGCTTGTATGTTTATAATTAGATGTGGATTTCTTGCCCAGTTTTACTACATCAGACTAACATATGCTGAGCTACAGATGGAAGTCCCAGGTTACACAGCATCAGGGACCCTGAGGTCTTGTGATTTCAAATTAAACTTGGGTGTGCATATAAACCATGCAAATTACGCTACGGCCACATGCTCAGGACTGCCAAAAAGAAATCAGGCAACAGGCCTAGAAACAGAATGCATCGAGGATAGCCTCCCCTTGCTGGAAAGTTTTTATTAGGCTGGGAGAGAGAGGGGTTTTGAAAGTAAACACCCAACTCCAATTGCCATGACTAGATGAATGTGTTTCCTTGGCCAGCAAAGCAGGCCGGGTGGCTAGGCACGCTTTACAACACTCATCCCCATCAGTGGAGCAGGAGTAAACAGTGAACTCACCAGGCTTTTTGTGGACTCAGTATGGATGGCCGAGTTGCATTATGCTAGGGGTGATGCTGCATCAGCGGGTGGAAGCCTCTGTGTCCTTTCCCCTCTTGCCTGGGTGACACACAGGTTGGCGAAGACCTCTCTGCCCAGCAGTTATTTCAAGCATGGGCTCATTTGAAAGAGCTCACCCGTTCATAGCTGGCAATTGACTGCAGGAGATCAGTAGGGGCCTGGTGCACGGGGGCTGGGATGTCTCTCCATGGACACCAGCTTCACTCTCCTCTTCCCAAGGGTGTCCTGCATTACATTTTTTGAGAGTAAACCTTGTACTGGAAAGTAAAGCTTGTAAGTACACTCTGTATAGCAAAGTGCAGAAATCATAAGAACAATTCAATAAATATTACCAAGTGAATGTACCCATATAATGAGCACTCATATCAAGAAACAAATCATTTCTAGTAATACCAGAAGCACAATCCATGCTTCCTTCCAATCATCTGTTCCCCAAGGGTAACTCTTATTCCTCCATCTAAAATTATAGGTGACTCTTTCTGGTTTTGAATTTTATATAAATGGACTCCTGTAGAATGTACTTCTTTAAATATGGCAGCTGTCATTCCATTCTAGGTTTATGAGATTCATCTGTGTGGTTGGAGTTGTTTGTTCATTCTTACAGCTGTATGGAACTTCACTGGATGAATGGAACACCATTTTTATATCCAATCTATTGTGGACAGACATTTTGGGCGCTTCCAGCTTGGGAAAATTATAAATAATGCTGATAGGAACATTCTTGCACACATCTCTCAGTAAATATACTTACATATTTTTGTTGCCATATCTAGGAGTAGAATTGTTGGAACATTAGATCTGAGAATATTCAGCTTTAATTGAATTCTCTGAATAGTTCTCCAATGTGGTTGTACCAATTTACACTCCTACTGGCAAGATGTACAAGGCCCAATTGTTCCATGTTGTCTGTCTTTTTAATTTTAGTCGCTTTAGTGAGGATTTTTAATTTGAATGGCGTGGACTTTGGAATGAGACAGGCATGACTTCTATTCTTGTGTCACATTCTAGCAGTTTATATGGCTTAAGAAGTCATGCTTCCTCTCTAAATCTTGTGTTTTTTATTTGCAATGTGGCAATAAAAATAGTTGCTACATAGGAGAGTTGCAGATGATAGAGTGAATAATGTGTGAAATAATAATTATTATTTCTTAAGCACTACCACATACAACTGTTAAGTATTTACCTATACCTGTAAGTTATAGCACTTATGGGCAACACCAGTAATAATAGTTATATTCCCCACCATCAGACTTAGAAACATCTAGACTTCTGTAGAGATTCTAGGTTAGTCTCGCCATTGTTCCCAAAAGATAGGACTGCTCTATCTCCCAAGACTAAGGAGGTGCGATCTACTGTTTTGTGGTTGTTCAAAAAGTGTATCAAGATGCTGCTGGGGCAGAAGTGATTTGTTTCTTCCTGTCTGCTATTTCAGGACTCATAGTCCCAACATCACAGCTTAGTGTCATGACCAAATCAGTTTAGAGGAGACCTAGGAACTAGCAGGTGAAGACATGAACTTTTATTTTCTACCAAATTAAGAACCAGAAATTACTGCGTGGGGGTATCAATCATGCTTTTAAATGCTTTTATTATTGAGTCTATATATGAATGTATTCATTTGTCAAAATTTCACCACATCTTCTTCTGCAAAGAGGTGTTATGTTGCTTTAAGAATTGAACGGTAAAGTTGTTTATGGTCTGTCTTCCTGCCCAATTTATGAAGCTAAAAAAAGGTCCCTACTTTTAGAAGAATGAGCCTATGATTTTCAGAAGACGTGGAGAATCTTTTAAGTTGGCAGATCCCTGTCAACAATTGGTATATATCCAACAGCTCTTCAAGAGCCAGTGTTTGTCTACACAATAGGGAGATAAACATTGAAGCAGGAAATAAAACATCACAGGAAACTGTATTTGCTGGTGGAAAGCATACCCCTCATCCTCCCTCTGTAACTACTGTATCATTGGCAATGGGAGGAAGAAAAGGGGGGATATTCATGCTTTCTCACTGGCTGGTAGGGACCACTCCCGTTTGGGTTTACAAATAAGCCTCTTAATTCTTACTGAACCATGTTCTGTGTTCCCACTTGTCTTTAAGTTTAACAAATAATTGCAGTGCCCCACCAATATAAAACTGTTTAGAAACCATGGAAGACTGATTCCTGAGTTAAGAAACTTAAAACACATTTTCCTAAAACACAGTTCCTTTAATTTTTAGAGGTTTGTATAATTTAAAGGAATTTAAATCCATGTGTTTTTTATTCTCTTGCACTGACATCATCAAAACAGCCCTTTAAACAGCTGCTTGAGCCTTTTTTAATAAAGTTCACTTCTGACTTCTCTCTTTTTGAAAACAAGATTTTATTTTTCTTTGCCAAAGGCAAATGAACTAAAATGCCAAAAGATTTGGATTTTGATCAAAATTCCAAACCCGTAAATTTTAAAGTTGAATTTTTTTTTGCCAATGGACTCCTGACTCCTCATTGAAATTCATTGCAAAGAAGAAAAAAGTAGCATCTGCATGAAGTTTATGGTCAAACCTGGTGTCAGAAGACTAAAGAAATATCTATATTTGCTGCTTCATTTTGTGCCAAATCTGAAATGAATCAATGTACAATGTGCATTGCATTATTACAGAAATGCGATCCACTGCCAAGTAGTTAACTTTTCCACCAGCTCTGCCTATCATGAGTAAACCACAATACCATACTCTCCAGAGGTTAGAAACCCAGCCCACTGCGGTTGTCTGAGATTTGTGAGATGTGATTGTTTTAACAGAATCATTTCAGAGAAAAATCCTTTGCTAAACAGTGTAGATGCTCATTATACACACACGTGTGTATATGAAATATATGTGTGTATAGAAAAAATATATGTGTGTGTACAGAAAGTATATATGTATATTGTATAAACCCTAGGAATTTTTCCTTCTTAATAAGAATACTATCCCTCTAGAAGTATGCTTAATAATTTAGCAAGTAAAATTATAATCTGAGCACAAAATATGTGAAGGATTTCAGCCTTTATAAATATATCCACATGCTGCAGTTGAAATCAAACTCTTAAAGCTTTTTGGTATTAACAATTCGAGACTGTGTTTCTCCTTGTTGAAATATGTATAGGCTAAGCAATAATCAGAGAGATGTATGACTGGGAGAAGTTGAATTTTATGGGAATCTATGAAGCAAACAGGCATTCTGATCTCCTCCAGCCTTCCAGCAGAAGTGCAAAAACCAATGCTCCATTTAAGAAACAAATTTGTTTGCTATCACAAAAGTCCTCAAAGAATAATTCCCCTGGAATAGGAAACTAAAAGAGCGGAAGGAAGGGATGAGTTCTGTGATTTTATTTTACAATTGAGATTTTAAAAGGAGGAGCTTTACACATACACACTCACATGAAGCTGCATAAATATTAATAGACCCTGACTTCTGATAAAAATAGAAACCGGAATTTTTGTTATTGTATTATTGCTAACAGATTTGATTGCATTATTCTTTTTGAAGAACAGCTCTACAATTACCTACAGGGTGGATTCTGTTTGCTGTCAAGAGCTTTGGTATCTTCAAAACAAGTTTTCAAAATCCAGTTTGCTTGATATTAAAAGAAACTTCATGAGTTTACAAAAATGTCTTCCTTTAGAACCTTTCCTAAGCAAAAATTCAGATTTACAAATGAGATGATGATTACTGTGCACTTCTTCTTGTTCAAGCTTCTTCACAGATATCTCATTACATTTTTAAACCTTGACAAGGAGAAGATCATTGTCCTCAATGGATAAATATAGACAATTTGATACATAGAGGTATAACAGAATGAATGGATTTCATTATGAAATATATAGTCACAGAATTTTTAGTGGATTCATTGCAGTGTCCACTTACATAAGAAATTCCATTGTGCATGGAATACTGGATAAAGGTTGGAGATGATAAAGAAATAAAGCAGGAAAATAAATCTAAAGAGGATACCACCCATTGAAGATCCAATTGAAATTAAAGAGTTGCCAGTGACAAACAGGATTTGATTTGTATCATTCAAATGAATCTTTAATTGAATGACATTAAATACATCACTATTTGTATTATTAAGCAATAGATGTTTTTAGAAGTGTTGAGTACATTGACTTTTCAGCCTAATTCAGAGAATGTTGTTTCATATTGGCAGTAAAATTGCTAGATTCTATGACTGAGCTATGTGACCTTGCCAAGTTACAAAATTTCTATACTTCAATGTCCTCATTTATAAAATGATGGCGCTGATACATTGACATATTGTACAAATGTACTAAAATATCGGAAAGTATCTGACTTCCTTGTAAGCTACAAAAACATATTTGTGTGCAATTATAATTATTCACTGAAGTCTCTTCTCTCTTCTTCTGTCTCTCCCTTCTCCCTCTCCCTTTCCTTCCATACCAAATATACACTCTCATTATAGAATCATAGGTTTTCAGAACTAGAAAAAGCTATAGAGGTCATGCAATTCTATCAAAAGAGAAAATAAAGTTCCAGAGAAACGAAATAATTTATAGAAAATCTCAAAGCTACAAAGCTTTTAATGGCAATAGGTTGGACTCCCAATCCTAACCTGTGTTCTAGTAGAGTGATTAGAGCTTAAGATTGGGTTATAGACAAACTGAGGTTCCATCTCTACCACCAACTAATACTCTGCATCTCTAAAGAGGGATTAAATACAATATCTAACTCCTGGCATTACTGTAAGATATTAAGCACTTAGCAGAATACCTGGGACTTATTAGCACTGAATGAACATTATTGATTTTTCTCATATTCTCATTACATTTCACTGTTTCTCTTGAGATAGGCTGCATCCACATTCATAGCCAAGAGTTATGAACTGCTTTTCCGGTGGCCCAGGTGGTTCTACTAGAGTATTAATATCCAACTTGAGTGCTTACTACATAATACTTTGAGGTAAGTGGTAGCATTAAAACTTTATTACAGATCAGAAAACTGAGGCAGAGACAAATAACTTGTTCAAGAGCACATGACTACTACGTGGCTCCAGAGCCCACATATTTCACCCCTGTGATACACTTCACCTAAAGCAGTGGAGAACATTTAGCACCACCAGGTCCAGGTGAGCAGGAGTGGGATTCGGGAAATATGCTACCTTCTCCTTTCATTAAGAACGACTGTAGAGAGCTGCCTTCTGGAGAATTATGTGCACATAACTCACAGTCTGCAATAAAAATGGACTCCACAATTGTCATATGGCAGGATCACAGTTGGCCTGGAGACCTAAGCCAAGTATCCCAAGAGTAAAATCAAATGAGATGCCACATCCAAGTCCTCATGGGTGTTTGTCCAAGCCCAACTACTCTGGACACATCTTTCTGTTGGGAGTAATCCTGACATTCCTACATTCGAGATGCTGAAGCTCAAGGTTGAAATGGTTGATTGCCAGGGGAAAATGTGCCCACTGACATCATCATTCTTTGGAACTGTAGTCACCCCTCATTTCTGGGAGCATTAGATTTATGAACACGTTGGTGTTAAAAAGCTCATTTAAAAATGAAGACGGATGTTTAATTATTGTTTGATTTGGAGTTACAGCCTTTCATTTTTCAAATGTCTTAAGAGCAGAGAAATGAAAATTGTTACTTAAGGAACTACTGAAATTCTTCTGGGCATGTATTATGTATTCCACGAGTTCTCTGCCAGGGACATAAGTCAGAAACTCTCCCGCTGGTTTTGATTACAGCTGCAAAGTCACAGATTTGAACAGCCCTAGACAATCATTCTTCTGAACCTGCACATAAATATAAAACATTTTCTTTATCCTTATCACATAAACCTTCAACGAGGTTTGCTTCAAAGTAAATGCCAGTTTTCTCCCATTTTTTTCTCATTTATCATTTCAACAATTAGCAAACCGATTTTTTTGCAACAAAGCTCCTGCATTTGCATATTCAAAGGTCATTGTAAAGGTTCAAGCTATTTAATATCAAAGCAATGATAATTTAACAATCTCTTCCTCTGGATTCAGATAAAATACAAAAATACCCCTGGCTTTGTAGTTTTGCACATTTACAGACACATGATGAAAATAGGAGATTAAGATAATGGCATGAGCGATATAATGAACCATCAGTTAAGCTGTGGTAAACTTTCTTCATATCCAGCTCCAGGTATTTGCATTGTCACTTTATTATTTAAAATGGAGCTGTTGTATTTCAGTAAGTGATATCAAGAATATAATTTGCTAAGACACCTCTTTATTTGAGGTGCTGTCAGGACTGGCAATGAGAAATGACACAATTCCTCGGTTCAAAGTGACAGCAGCCAATATATTAGTCCGGTGCCTGTGTATTTCTCTGCTGTTTTTGAAAAATTGAATTTCCTTTGTGTAAGCAGAACAAAAAGAAACAGAAATCAGTTCCATGTGAATTCTGTGGTCCTCTATATTAAACTGTAATTGTTTCCTGGTAAAAAACCAAGCCTGCAGGATTTCCTGAAAAATAATTTACAAGGATGGGTACTGGGTTCAGCTTGCTTTTTTCCTGGGCCTCTGTGATTGATGACACTGCAAGGAGCTGATACATTTGCCACGGCTGCATCTCCAGAAAGTTCTTTCACTTTAAACAAACAGCAATCTTCCAAAAAAAAAAATCTTTACATGGCATTCACTTTCCTGGCTTCTTGGTTAGGAGTTGCTTCTCAACTCTGGCACTGCTCTGAAGGACACAGTTAAAAGTCCCAGTTGCATCAATAAAACCATGAAGACAGCTTGTATGAATTATGTAAGGTAATGGCTAGGCAAAAAAAAATTGTAATTCGATCTAGTTAGCTCAGTATGAGCTAGGATCTTCAGAGAGGTAATATGGAAAGAATGCTAACATAGGCATCCTACACACCTGAGTGCAGATTCTCCCTCTCCAACTGCATAACTTGTACATGTCACTTAAACTTCATGAGCTATAATTTCCTCTTATGCGAAACTGGGGAATGACAAAGCCTATTTTTCAGAAGAGGAAGCAACCAGCTTCTTGTGAGGGCCAAGTGAGTTAAAGCTTGGAACACACTCTATAAATTACAGATTTACAAATAATAAAGCCCTAAAAATGGTGAGTCAGAGCCTTGGGGCCCATTCTTTAGGATCCTTGTGTTATTTTAATAACAAGAGCAAAGGAAGAAAAGCTAACTGTCCTTAGGTCTTACTATGAGTCAGGCATTGTGCCAGGCACACAGCACACTAGTTCCTCACAAAAGGCTTGTAAAGAATACGTCATTCTTATTTTCTACAAAATAATTATGTCTAATAATTATTGACTGTACAGTGTATGCAATATTCTGTGATAAGAAATTTACACACATAATTTCATGTGATCCTTAAAACAATCCTATGAAGAAGATGCAGTTATTATCGCTACCAAGGAAACAAAGGCTCAGGGAAATTAACTTGTCCAAAGTCATGTGGCCAGTTATGGGTCTCATTAAACCACCTCCCATCAAAAACATTAGCCTTATCTCTCCTTATATACGCTCTGACCTTCTGGTTTTGGCTCTTTTCAAACACTGGGTACATTTTAATTTATAAAAATGTGCAGTGGGACTAGGAGGAGGACAGGATCATGCAGTATGATTTGTTCTGGGGCCTCAGCTATTTCACACCTCCCATCTCACTGTGGCTCTGCACATGCTTAAGGACCAGGCAAAAGCCCTAAGGCCAAGAGGCTCCCTCTCTCATGTCCCTTGGAATGCTTTTAGGCAAGGTTTGGCAGCATGGGAAGAATAAAGATCCAGGCATATTATGTCACATAAAATGAGGTTAGAATAATGACATAAGCTATCTAATAAATTCCACTTGTGATAGCTTGCCTATATGTCCAGCATGGATCATCATATGGTCATTTATTATTGAAAATTGCGCCTTCATGCTTTATAGAAAGCAATACCAATTAAGTACCACACATGCCTATTCCATTCATTCCAAATATTTGAGTCACAGGCACAAATAACAAAACTCTGAGGGGCTGTAGCACACAAAAAAGTAATAATTCTTCACACCTGCTCTGCTGGGCCAACTAGATCAGAGAAATACATGGCTGACAAATTCTCTATCATCTAAGATTGAAGCATAGCATAACACAAAATAAGCATATGAGGACCTCAGAGGCCTGCCAAAAATCAGATAAAACATTCACACCGAGGAGTTCAATTATCAGAAGAATTTTGTAACCAAGGACTTTCATTATTGTTATACCATAATATATGGAATCTCTCTCACCTCCATGTGTTAGTGGCTTCTGAATTAATACTAAGCTTTGTTACTTGCCATGTGTACAGTATGGTAAAGAGCAAAAAAGAAAACAGGATGAGCTTTCTGTTCCAGTAAGGTAAGTACTTGTATTAGCTTTTCAATCTTTGTCCTGATAATTAAATGATACAATATATTCCCAACACAAAGCATGTGTCAGGCACAAAGCAAAACTGTGCCTGGAACAGTACACAGTCAAGAGATGTTGGTTGTCATTGTTTCCATCATGTTCTCATCTTTTCTTTCTAGACTTTCTTCACCAGTGAAAACCATGTCCTGTCCATTTATCTACCATTTTGGAGAAAGAGAGAAGACAAAAGTGAAAATAAGAAATTAAAAAGTACTTAGAAATAGGGGAACACAGATGGTTGTTCCAAGATCTGATGAACTGTTATGACTCTCTCAGCTCAAGGATTTACAAGGGAGTTCAGGAGCTCAGAAGTACTTTACCTCAATGTGTTTATATATAAAATGGGACGATGGGGATTATGAGTGCACTGGCCTGCTCCAGGGAAGACATGCTGTTTGACAAGCTACAGAATAATTTAACACCAATGTACAGCCAAGGAGCAAAGAATTCAGATTTTTGCTGAATCCTTGAATGTCAGTGGAAGACATTGTGCTGATGTGTAAGATCTCATTCACTATTCTTCCTTCTTTGCCAGAAATAGAAGCAAAACTTGCCTTAAACATAGCTGTTCTCACAGGGTATTGACTATTCTGCTGTGAATAAGGAAGTTCTTAAGAGTCTTGTGAAGACAAAGCAACATATGATATGTTCATCTTAACTTCCCAATATAAGGAGACACAAAACATAATGTAGACATCTCTCTTTCTCTTTCTCTCTCTCTAGATATAGATATAGATATAGATATAGATATATAGATATAGATATATAGAGATACAGAGATATAGATATATAGATGGATATAGACACACATAAATGTTATATGTCTGTTATATATACACTAGAGGTCCAATGCACGAAATTCGTGCAAGAGTAGCCCTTCCTTCCCCCAGCTGTAGGCAGTGGCTTCCCTCTGGCACCCAGGACCCGGGCTTCCCTTGCAGCCCCGGCTTCATCTGGAAGGTTGTCCGGAAGGATGTCAGGTCTAATTAGCATATTATGCTTTTTTTATTATAGATACATACATATACACATATATACACATATCTGCTATTATGCTTAAAACATTTGTTCATGACACACCTTTATGGTTGATTTTCACTAGGCCTTCTTTCCTTTGTTTATGTTATTAATATATTAAACTACAAAAAAAAATCCCCATATAGAAACCAGAACATTGGCAATTACTTACAGTTACTTCATTGGTATTAACTTATCCCTTCTCTTCCCCCTTGAAAATTGCCTTATCCTAAATTATTGTCTACCATAAACTTGCTTTCCATTTATATCATTTTATCATGTCTAAACTTATATTTTATTGTGTCAGTTGTTTTTAAATTTTAATATTTTGGACTTACTGTAAAGAATCCATTTTGTTTTATGTAGTTATATTTCATTCTTTTTTGAATCCTATATTGTTTTTCATATAGCATAAATACATGACACTTTATTTGTCCATTCTTTTGTCAATGGGTATTTGTATTATTTCCACATTTTGCCATCTGTCTGACCTGAAAAATATATTAACCAATAATAATTCAATGAACACCCAATGCTTTTTTTTTAACTACTTCTATCATTCAGACAAGTAGCCATAAAACCAACTGATCCCTAGCCAGTTTGGCTCAGTGGATAGAGTGCTGGCCTGGGGACTGAAGGGTCCCAGGTTCGATTCCAGTCATGCGTACATGCCTGGGTTGCAGGCTTGATCCCTAGTAGGGGGCATGCAGGAGGCAGCTGAGCAATGATTCTCTCTCATCATTGATGTTTATATCTCTCTCTCCCTTTCCTTTCTTCTCTGAAATCAATAAAAATATATTTAAAAACAAAACAAGACAAAAACCACACACACGCACACACCAATTGAAAGGGAAGGAATACGGGTGAGAGCACTGTAGTAAGAACTGCTGTTTGGGATTAGGGGGAGTCCATTTCAGTAAGGACTGATGTTTGCCTATTGACTCCAATGGATGTAATCTATAAAGATTTCAGTTACTTCCCCTGAACTAGCCATTTTCAATTAATACAGCTTTGCTTCCTTAAGGAAGTTGTTGTGCCTCAGTTTCTTTCTTTGTGAAAATAATCAGGCTGATCTCAAAAATCTTTAAGATTCCTGTCACCCTACCCTCTAAGATTCTAGGGCAGGGGTGGGGAAACTTTTTGACTCGAGGGCCACAATGGGTTCTTAAACTAGACCGGAGGGCCGGAACAAAAGCATGGATGGAGTGTTTGTGTGAACTAATATAAATTCAAAGTAAACATCATTACATAAAAGGGTACGGTCTTTTTTTTTTTTAGTTTTATTCATTTCAAACGGGCCGGATCCGGCCCGCGGGCCATAGTTTGCCCACGGCTGTTCTAGGGCCTGCAGGAGAGAGAGGGACCTCTCTCTAGTAGGAAAACCTAACACTTACTATACAATTATGAAGTACATGATACCCTTTATTTTATACACAGTATTTTATTTAATGTTCACAACAACCTGATTAGGTAGCTACTACTATTATTCTAATTTGGAGATAAACAAACTGAGCAGGAGATAAATAAAGAAACAAAACCCACACATATCCAAGGTATATAAAGCAAGCCTAGTGAGTCCTGGAATGAAGATGGAAATCCATACCACCTGAAGCCAAACTCCACCCTCTTGGCCTAACACTCTCTGGATCCCTCTAAGCCAGCTGACCATCTTCAGATTTCCCTAAATTTAAGAGTAATCATTGTTAATATCAACCACAAAACTTTCATTTCCAACTAGAAGACCTTCCCTGACAAACTAAAGAATGAAATTGACACCTTTCTTCAAACAGATGATTTTTCATCAATATCTGTTTTAAAAAATCACATATGCATTTTTTGGTTTGTTATCATGACCATTCAGAAAAGTTAAGTTGCTAAGACTAAAGATGTACAATGAATTCTGATGAAGAACTCTTGTGTCACCCGTGTTCCAAACTGCCATATGATGGTGCATTCCTATGTTTTATATACTTATTTCCCCATAATATGACTAGCAACATGGGAAATTTAATCCAAAATGTAGATATTAGTGCAATATTTAAATATTTTAGCCAACATTCCAAGTTGCAGTACTTTCAGTTTATTAAATATTATCAGCATATGAAAGCTTCAGCTCATTAGGAAGCTGAAGGAATACAGAGTTGCCAACTTATAATCAGTCAGTCAGTGAACATTCATCTTGTGTTGTGTGTAGAATACTGAATGAGGCAGTCAGAGCATGATAAAAGGAGTAGAAGACTCTTTCTGCATTAAGTGATTTTATAATTTAATTGAGGAAATTATCTAAACTTAAGAGCAGCTTAATAAATATCAAATACACATTTAAATGGTATGAATTGAGCTGGTGTATACTGAGGGAACACTGTGAAAGAGGATTTGTAAATTAATCAGAGACAAGCTCTAAAGGAAATCACATCTGCTCTACAAGTTACAACTTCTCTTGTGTACCTACTATGTGCAAATCCCTGTTCTTAGCACTGCACAAGCATCCTCCCATTTGATTTTCACAACCATCCTTTAACAAAGTATTATTTTTGTCCCCATTTTAAAGATGAGGAAACCAAGGACTAGAAAACCAAGATGATATACTTTAAGTAACCCTCCTGATGACAGACAGAATCAGGATTTAAGCTCGTTTGTTTGATTTGAATTCTACTGTAAAGAAGAGCTGTTTATACTATATATGTTTATAATATAGATATAATTTGATTTCCTGGGTAAATCCAATACTATTATTATTTATTTTGTTGCTTAAATTGTTCCACCTTTGGCTACTGAGAGGTCCTTCAGGTTGGACCTGTGTTCTTGTGATGAGCCTCATTTTTTTAAAAGCATTTCCTTGCTTTCAAGTATGACAAGCTATTCCAGGTTGATCTTGTATATATCTTGCCATAACCCTGGAATCAAACACTTGTCCAAGATGATCTATTTCCTTTTATAGAAAAATAGTGATTAGAGGCCAAAATGTGGGTCTCATGCATGCTCAGATAAGTTTTTATTACCATTCTCCAACTTCAGGTCTCATTATTGAGAACTAATCTTGGTGAGATGGGAGGGACAAGAGGCCTTGAGTAGGACTTTAAAGTATTTTACATACCAATATAAGGAGTTATATCATTGATATTAGAGAGAAATTCCAAGCTCAGGAGCTGTATAAAGCATCTGAAGTTCTATGTGACTTGGAGTAAAAAACTGTAGTTCAGGGTCAGCCAAGAAGAGGCCTTAGTAAACAACTTATGCTTTCAATTGGGACTCTGGAAATTTACCACTCCTCACATAAAATAAAGCCCTCCTCCAATCTATTCAATCCATGATTAAATTAAGATAATCTGGCCAACACTATGGCCTTCTAGATGAAAAAGTAAATCCTCTTTGGAGGATGATAATAAATTTTCATATTCCATGTCCAGAATTCAATACAAAATTCACGAGTATCTAAAAGACAAGAATAAGTGCCCCCAATCAAAGATAAAAAACAGAAGACAGAAAAAGACCTATACAAGATACAGATATTTCTCAGACTTGATGTTAAAATATATGATTGACGCAATTCAAAAGTAAAGAAGTCAGACTGTCAAACTACAGCGGGAAGGCCAGGGAGGGTTGGGGGGGTGGGGTGGTAAGAGATCAACCGAAGGACTTGTATGCATGCATATAAGCATAACCAATGGACACAAGACACTGCGGGTAGGAGAGGCCGAGGGAAGGTCGGGGAGCGGGGAGGAGACATATGTATTACTCTTTGTAATACTTTAAGCAATAAAACAAACTTTAAAAAAATAAAAATATTGCTCCAAAAAATATAAAGAAATCAAAGAAAGATTTCAGAGGAGAAATATAAACTATAAAAAAATCAAATGGCAACCACAGAATTGAAAAACAAACTGAAATTACATCTTAATAGAAAGGTTTAAGAGCAGATTACACAAACTGAAGAAAATATTAGTTACATAAAATTTGTGTCAGAAGTATTCAAACTGAATCACAGACAGAGAAATAATGGAAAACACATGTTTTAAAGCACACATAAAACATGGTCAAAAGGATAGTATATATATAATTGGAATCCTAGGAGAAGAAAGAGAATAGGGCAAAAGTAGTACTTGAAGACATGGCTAAGAACCTTCATAAATAGATGAAAATACAGTGCCACAGATTGAAGACGTGCCACAAATGCTACAAATAGAAACAACCATATATAGGCACGTCAAGAATTTCCAAAATTAAAGGAACAAAAGTAAGATAGTAACTAAATTCTCAACAGAAATATACAAAGCCAGAAGACAATGGAATGATAGTTTCAAATTGCCAAAATAGAGATTTCATCACCATTAGATCTATACTAAAGGAAATACTGTAAGACCTTCTTTAGGCCAAAGTGAATGATCACTGATGGGAGCACTGAAATGCTTAAAGAAGTGAAGAACAAGAGAGAAGATAAACACACAGGGAAAATATAAAGGAATATTGAGTGTACACAAGAATACTAATAATGTCTTTCTTGTGGGGCTTAACATATAATATATATATATTAGAGGCCCATTGCATGAAGAGATTTGTGCAATAGGCCTTCCCTTCCCCTGGCTACCGGCACCAGCTTTCCTCTGGCACCTGGGACCCAGGCCTTTGCTCCAGACGGAGGCTTCAGTCTTCACTCTGCTACTTTGCCCCTATGTATGCAAATTAACTGCCATCTTTGTTGGGTTAATTTGCATACTCTCCTGATTGGCTGGTGAGCGTAGCAGAGGGATGTTTAATTTCCATGTTTGTCTATTATTAGGTAACTAGAGGCCTGGTGCACAAACATTTGTGCACTCAGGGGGGGGGGGGGGCGGCGGGAGAGTCCTCAGTCCGGCCTGTGCCTTCTCACAGTCTGGGACTCCTCGGGGGAGGACCATCTGCTGGCTGAGGCCTGCTCCCCTGGGGATTGGGCCTAAGCTGGCAATCAGACATTCCTCTGGTAGCCCAGCAGCCCTTAGGGGATGTCCACTTGCCAGCAGGGAGAAGACCTAAGCTGGAGTCGGACATCCTTAGCGCTGCTGAGGAGGCAGGAGAGGCTCCCACCACCACCGCTGTACTGGTAGCCATCGGCCTGGCTTGTGGTTGATCAGAGCTCCTCCATGTGGGAGCTCACTGACCACCAGAGGGCAGCTCCTGCATTGAGCGTCTGCCCCCTGGTGGTCAGTGTGTGTCATAGTGACCAGTCATTCCCAGTCTTTCTGCTGTTAGGGTCAGTTTGCATATTACCCTTTTACTATATAGGACAGAGGCCTGGTGCACAGGTGGGGGCCAGCTGGTTTGCCTTGAATGGTGTCCTGGATCAGGGTGGGGGTCCCGCTTGGGTGCCTGGCCAGCCTGGGTGAGTGGCTGTTGGCTGTTTTCAGGCTGCCCGCACCCCTTTTAGGGTAGGGGTCCCCACTGGGGTGTCTGGCCAGCCTGGATGAGGGGCTGATGGCTGTTTTCAGGCTGCCCGCACCCCCTTCAGGGTGGGAGTCCCCACTGGGGTGCATGGCCAGCCTGGATGAGGGGCTGAGGTCTGTTTTCAGGCAGGCCAAGCCTGCCACTGAAGCTCCCAGTCTCTCCTTTTTTCTTTTTCTTTTTTATTCTGGGATTTATTTACCTTCTGTAATTGAAACTTTGTTGCGGCTCCAGCTCCGAGGCCAGCTGGCTGAAAACAGGTATCTGGGGTTTGTTTAGCTTCTATAATTGCACCATTGCAGCTCAGAGCTGGGCTGCAGCAGGCGGGGAACCTTGGCTTCCTCCATCACTGGGGCAACCAAGCTTCAGGTTTGCTTCAGCTGCATGGCTGACGGCCACCATCTTGGTTGGCAGTTAATTTGCATATCACCCTGATTAGCCAATGGGAAGCGTAGTGGAGGTATGGTTAATTACCATGTTTGTCTATTATTAGATAGGATATATATGTATGTATGATTAAAATATATATAACAAAAGCACAAAATGGAGAAGCATAAAAGGTATTAATGTGTTCTAAGACCCGTACATTACTAAAATAGCACAGAAATAATTAATTTGGACTTTAACATGTAAAGATATTTGCAGTGATGTCTTAGAGTAAACATCAGGGGAAGAGAGAACATAAAAAATGTAGTAACTGCTTCTTTAAAAAAAGCCAAGCCCTAGTGGGTTTGGCTCAGTAGATAGAGCATCGGCCTATGGTCTGAAGGGGTCCCAGGTTTGATTTCTTGGTTGCAGTCTCCCAGCCCTGGTCAGGGGCATGCAGGAAGTGGCCAATCGATGTGTCTCTCTCACATTGGTGTTTCTCTCTGTCTCTCCTTCCTTCCACTCTCTCTAAAAGTCAATGGGAAAAATATTCTCATGTGAGGATTAAAAAAAAAAAAGGCCAAGACAGGAAGGAAAGGGAAGTCTAGTATAGGAGGAACAAATAGATGACTAATTAAATAACACATTTAAATCCAAATGTAATAATTGCACTAAATGTAAATATACTAAACACTGAACTTTTAAAAAATCAACTAGTATTTAGAAAAACAACTATTGGCTTTACACTTTAAATATAAAAAACAGAGAGTTTGAAAGTAAAATACTGGGGAAAAATACAATGCAAAATAAGTTAAAACAAAGCTGGTATACTCTCTATCTATATGTCCACTTTGGAGAAATGTTTATTCAGGTCTTCTGTCCATTTTTTAATGAAATTATTTGCTGCGGGTTTTTGTTTTTTTTTTTTTTGGTGTTGTTATATGAGTTTCTTATATATTTTGGATATTAACCCCTTATCAGATTATTATTAGCAAACTAGAGGCCCGGCCCAAGAAATTTGTACACGGGGGTGGGGGGTCCCCTCAGCCCAGCCCTTCGGGGGATTTCCAATTGCCGATTTAGGCCTGATCCTGGCCTAAATCAGTAGTCAGACATCCCTCTCACAATCCTGGACCACTGGCTCCTAACTGCTCACCTGCCTGCCTTCCTGATCACCCCTAACTGCCCCCTGATCTGCTGGCCTGGTCACCCCCAACTGCCCGCCCCCCCCCCCCCCCGCTGACCTGGTCATCCCTAACTGCCCCCTGATGGCCTGGTTGCCCCTCACTGCTCCCCTCTGCCAGCCTGGTTGCCCCTCACTGCCCTCCCCCTGCAGGCCTGGTTGCCCTGAACTGCCCCCCGCCCCCCCGCTGGCCTGGTCGCCCCACACAGCCTGCTGCTAGGTTGCTTGATCGCCCCTCACTAAACCCCCTGCCAGCCTGGTCGCCCCATGCATCCTGCTACTCAGTCATTTGATCACCCCTCACTAACCCCCCTGCCGGCCTGGTCGCCCCACACAGCCTGTTTGGTCGTCTGTTCGGTTGCGAAGGTCACTAAGGCTTTTATATATATAGATAGATATAGATATAGATATAGATATAGATATAGATATAGATATAGATATAGATATAGACATATAGATACAGATATATAGATAGATATAGATATATCTTCGCCCATTCAGTAGGTTGCCTTTTTATTTTGTTGCTGGTTTCCTTCCCATTTGTTTATTTTTTGGTTGTTTCCCTTGCCTAAGGAGACATATCCAAAAATATATTACTAAGGGTCATGTCAAAGAGTTTACTGCCTAT
Organism: Myotis nattereri; assembly: GCF_964212035.1. Classification (NCBI taxonomy): domain Eukaryota; kingdom Metazoa; phylum Chordata; class Mammalia; order Chiroptera; family Vespertilionidae; genus Myotis; species Myotis nattereri. The sequence continues at coordinate 26,461,608 of NC_138088.1, forward strand.
GTTTTCTTCTAGGAGTTTTATCATTTTGGGTCTTAAATTTAAGTTTTAATGCATTTTGAGTTTATTCCTCTATATTGTTTAAGAAAGTCATCCAATTTCAAACCTTTGTATGTGCCTGTCCAGTTTTTCTAACACCATTTATTAAACAGACTGTCTTTACCCTATTGTACATTATTGCCTCCCTTTCATAGACTAATTGACGAGGTAGATGTGGATTTACATCTGGTCTCTCTATTCTGTTCCACTGATCTATGTTCTGCTTTAATGCCAGTAACATGTAGTTTCAATTTGGTAGCCTTGTAGTATAGTTTGATATCAGGTAGCATGATGCCTCCAACTTTGTTCTTCTTTCTCAATATTGGTGTGGCTATTCAGGGTCTTTTGTGGCTGCATATACACTTTAGGATCACTTGTTCTAGTTCTGTGAAAAAATGCCATTGGTATTTGATAGGGATTGTAGTGAATCTATAAATTGCTTTGGGTAGTATGAAAATGCAGAGGGCTAATAGGCATGTGAAAAGATGCTAAACAACACTTATCATCAGGGAAATGCAAATTAAAACCACAATGAGATATCACATCACAAATGTCAGAATGGCTATTGTCAATAAACCAACAAACAATAAGTGTTGGTGATAATAAGTGTTGGTGGAGGAAAGGAAATCCTTGGGCACTGTTGGTAGGATTGTAAATTGGTGCAGCCACTATGGAAAACTGTATAGAGGTTCCTCAAAACATTAAAAACAGAACTACCATGAGACCCAGCAATCCCACTTGTGAATATCTGAAAAAATCCTGTTATAAAAGCACTCATGGTGATGTAAAGTACAACATAGGAAACATAGCGAATAACATTGTAATAACTACGTATGGTGTCAGATGGGTCCTAGATTAATCAGGGTGATAACTTTATAAGTTCTAGAAGTGTCTAATCACTATGTTGTACACCTGAAACAAATATAATATTGTATGTCAACTGTAATGGAAATTTTTAAAAAAAATAAAATAAACAGCTGCTATAACTATATCATTATTGGAAAAGTACATAGAAAGGCAGAAAGTATTGCTAGGTTGTTTTTTTAATAATTATAAAATGATCTATTAATAGGAAGTTCAATAAAAACACAATGTACCTAATAAAATATCCCCATAATAGATAGCGCAAAAGTTGGCAAAATAAAATGAGAAAAAAATCAATAATTATAGCTGAAATTTTAACACAACTTTCTCTGTAACAATAAGTAGACCAAAACAAAATATAATAGGTATGAACAACATGATTAATGTACTTGGCCTATATGAAACTCTGCACTCAAAGGCTGCATTTTTTTTTCAAAAGTGTACAGAACATTTACCAAAATTAACAAGATGCTGGGCCATAAAGCAAATCTTAACAAATATCAAAAGACTGATGTCACTAAGTATACATTTCCTAATTAGAGTGGAATAAAGCTAAAACTAATATACTAAAGATAATTGAAAAATCCACAAGTATGAGAAATAAGCAATATGTTTATAAAAATACATAGGTCAGCCCTAACTGGTTTGGCTTAGTGGATAGAGCACCGGCCTGCAGACTCAAGGGTCCCAGGTTCGATTCCAGTCAAGGGCATGTACCTTGGTTGCGGACACGTACCCAGTGGGGAGTGTGCAGGAGGCAGCTGATTGATGTTTCTTTCTCATCGATGTTTCTAACTCTCTATCCCTATCCCTTCCTCTCTGTAAAAAATCAATAAAATATATTTTAAAAAAATAAAATAAAATAAAAATATATAGGTCAAACAAGAATTCATAATGAAATAAAAACTAATTTGAACTAGTATGTGACAATCATGTCATCAAATAAATGCTAGAGCCACAGTCTAGAAAAACTTGCAACTCACAATGAGTCCATGATTCTCTGAAAAATATGAGCCCACACAATTTCAATGTAATCCTCAGCCTATAAATGTGTTGGAAAATTACTTTTAAAAAGTTAACCTTTTTAGCTTTTTTCTTTTTTTTACAAACAAATAGATGATGTTATTAAATTTAATTTTCAGCATCAAGATAGATCAAAGGGTTGTGGAGATGGGAATATGTGTATTCTTGGTTCTCATTGCTGTGTCATTTGTTTGAAAATTCAAAAACTGCCTTTTTTTCTTTGTCAGAGTTATGACTTTCCTAAATAAATTACTATAGGAAATATAATCATAACGACCATAGACATGACTAATGGCTTTAAAATCCACAACCTGGTAGTTCAGTAGATTTGTGTGTTATCTTTTGTATCTTGACAAAATGAAGCTGAATGATTCACAAGAATCATTCATTTTTGACTCTTGACTATTTAAGACTGCTGAGGGCAATCTTCCCCAGGACAGTGAGAAGCTGGTTGCTCCTTTCTAAACCACACACCCAAGTGAGATGTTAATGTCTTTTACAAACATCACTACTTCTGATTCATGTACACACAACTTAGGGTACAGACATTTTTGTAAAATAAAATAGAAATATATTAAATATTAACCTTTAACCATATTATTTTTTCTTTGAATGCCAAATACTTTAGCAGAGATTTCATATATCAGTTTTTGAATTTATAGATAGATAGTGTAGTGAGGAGGGTTGGGAATGCATATATTCTTATTTCTATAGTCTGACTGTCATTCAGAGGAATATCGAATATATATATATATATATATATATATATATATATATATATATATCCTATATAATAAAAGCCTAATATGCAAATTGTTTGACCAGTTCAACTGCTCGCTATGACCTGCACTGACCACCAGGGGGCGGCATGGAATATGGCAGGCATCAGTGATGCAGCGCTGGCAGCCTGTGTCAGTGAAGGCACTGCCAGCCCTGATGGGTCCCAACGAGAGCAGGACAGCATAGGGATGGTACAGCAGGTGAGCGGGTGGTGCCAGGCCAAGGAGGGTGCAAGCAGGGGCCCATTCACCCTGCAGACGGCAACCAGTGGCGGCAGCAGGGGGTGGGGCCACTGCCTGGCTCCCAGGCACTGAGGGAGCTGGGTGGGGGGCCCAGCCCCAACCTATTGCCCCATAGGTGGGATGGTGGAGCAGGTGAGGTGCTGGCGCTAGGTCTCAGTGGGGTGCCAGGTGGGGCTGTGGGGCTGCAAGCCTGGGGGTGCGAGCTGGGGCCCTATCCCTGCAGGCCACCCCGAGGGACCCACCCGTGCACAAATGTGGGCACCAGGCTATATATATAAAATCTCAATTGGTGATTTCTAAAAATACTCTATCAACCATAATCTTTTATAGAAAATAACTCCAATATCCAACCAAAACATGTCTTTACTTGGATTTTTACTGTAAACAACAAACAATTCCAATGTTAACTTTTGTATAACGTAAGGTATAAAAGACTTAAAGTTCTGAAGTATGAGAGAGTAAAAATGAAACTGTGATTATTTTCAGAAGACATAATTGCATATGTAGAAAATGTGAAAGGATCTTCAGATGAATTGACAATTTACCATAGTCATTAAATGTAAGGTTAACATACAGAAACTGACTGGATTGCTATATACTGTACGAGAAAAAAAAATAAAATCTAAATATATATAAAACCCTAATATGCAAATAGACCAAACGGTGGAAAAACCGAACAACCGGTCACTATGACATGCGCTGACCACCAGGGGGCGCGCGCAGAACATGGTGGGTGTAGGCAGCAGGTGACAGAGTGCAGAACATGGTGGGCATTGGCCGCTGTGGGATGGTGGAGCAGGTGAGCGGGGGAGCCAGACCAAAGACGGTGCCAGTCACTGTCATCGGAGCAAGCCTCTGGTGGTTCCTGAAAATTCTTTGCTCCCGTGTGCCGTGGTCCTGCCAGGTGCTTGCACCTGCTGCTGGAGCCAGAGCTGCCACTTGCACCCACTGCAGGCACCCAGCACCAGTCCTGATCGCTCAGCTCTATCAGCAGGTGTGAGCAGCAGCTGCCAGACCCGATCGCCCCTGAGGGCTTCTCCACCACCACCTGCTCTTGAGGGGTGATCAGGGCAGCAGCCTTCATTCGCACTCGCTGCTGGCGCCAGACCTAGTCGCTCTGTGCCAACAGCAGGTGCAAGTGGGGCCAGCGCTGCCAGTGGGAGCTGTGGCAGCAGAGGCAGGGCTGCATGCAGACAGGGGACTGGGGCCATGGTGGGAGGGGCAGGGCTGGGGCACAGAGGATGGGCCGAGACCCGCCCCTGTGCCCATCACAGCCTTGAAGCCCACAGTTCCTTTCAGGGTGCACGAATTCGTGCACTGGGCCCCTAGTAAAGATATAAAGTAAAACTAAGAGTGCACCTAAAATGATGTTTAATAACTCATAAAACATTGTAGAGAAATATTATAGGACATCTAAATAAATGGATGAATACATCAGGATCATGAACTATAAGACAATACTTCAATTTGATCAATGTATGTAATGGTCTGCATCAAAATCCCAAGATAATTTTTTTTGTGTGTGGAAATTGTCAAATTTCATATAGAAATGCAAACAGTTATTTTAAAAAGCCTCTGATGAGTTTATTTTTAAGAAAGAGTAGATGATAAACTCTATTGGAAACAGATGTTGAACAATATATGCCTCATTTGGATGCTTACTTTCAGAGACAAAAGAAATTACAAGTTACCACTGTTTATATGTGTTTGGTCTTTTCAACATCTCCACTGCTACTACCATCATCATTTTTCACCTATTATACTCAATAGTTTCCTAACTTGCAAGTGTAATTCCACCCTCGCGCCCTTCTGTCTAATCTTAAGACAGCAACGTGTGTTGCTCCTTGAAGATGTTGAGTACATTTGTACCCCAGGGCATTTGTATCCCCTGGTTGTTCTCTTTGGAAAGCTGTTCCTCCAGGTAGATGTCCACATTCCTTCCTCCCTCAGCTCTTCTAGGTCTTTCTTTACTCAAATCACTTTCTCTGTCAGTCCTTCTTTGCCTACACTATTGGAAGTAGTAATCCCTAACTCAACCCAGCACTCTCTGACCTCCTTCTCTATAGATTCTCCTCTATACCAACTATCATCTTCAAATAAACAGCGTTTTACTTACCTCCCTCTATAGTTTAAGCTCTATGGAGACAGATTTATTACTTATTTATTCATTATTATATTACATCTATAATCATGCCTGTCATGTAGCAAAGCCCTCAATAAACATTTGTTAAATGAATTAAATAAATGAATATATTAATGACTTAAATGGCACTTTAAAGTTTTAAAGTGATTTTCATAGAGGAAGCTATTGTAATAGTTCATCTAGTTTTTATTTTATTTTCATGTCCTTGTTTGGTATTTTCCTTACTGTAGTCCACTAAGACCTTCAGGGGCCCACAAAGGTCATATTTCACAGTCTGGCTAGAACATTCCATGACACACAGAGGGAGAAGAATGAAGGAACATAATTCTGCCGTGAGAGTAGAGAGGTTTAATGTTGGCTTCAATATATTTTAGTACATTAATAAAATGTTTAATGAAAGTGTGATAAAAAAGAAGAGTGATTTTATTTTTAAAAATAAAAAAGTTCTGTGTTGTTTTAAGGGATCATCTTTGGGTTTGATACTCAAAATGAACTGAAGTGAGAGAACAAAAATATGCTTGAAAATAACTGATTCAGTGTGTTATTTATAATCTATAATGGAACCTGTTCCTGAGAAAGTAGGTTATTTTTTTATGCACATATAAATTTGAAATTAATACAATAAAAAGTTGAACATCTTTGGTGAAGCAGGACAATGGGGTCAGATTGTTAAACTCATAATAAAAACATTGCTATAGCCAGTCCAGAAAGTTACTCTCTGATCTTTTTATGGTTTTTCAATAAGGTTTTCTGATGATTTTTTTGGCCTCTTTTTTACTATTTTTATAGCCTCACTCTTAAGATTCATTTTCTTTCAAGGATAATCACTCCAGCAAAAAATGAAAATCTCTGTATTTCAACAATAGTTTAGTTTGTTACGGTTTTGACTTTAAAAAAGATAAATAAAGTGCTTTGGAGAAAAATGACTAATCCTGTGTTCTTTAATTATTTCTAGAGCATCTATGAGTAATTTTGGCATGCCACCTTACAAAATTTTGTTATGTCTTGAACTAATATTCACTTAAGAATAACTATAACTTTTGAAATATTATGTAAAACTGGTAAGTTTCTAGAAGCCAATGTCTTTATCCTCACTCTAACTGGAAAATAGAGACTTTTAATTATTGACAAACAAGAAAGAAATATTGTCAAACTTCGAACATGCTTAAGAAATTTCCTTTATGGTGAAGTATCTGGGAAGATATCAGTACATCTAAGGCTCTTAACAAAAATTACCCGGGACTGTAAAATTACATAGGTAAACTTTTGATTAAAACAAAGAATACATTTTCTAGACTTACCGCTCCTACGCCTCAGATTTCTTACCACTCCACCCCTATTCCAACTGCAAGGCAACATGACATCCTGAGTAAACATGAACTCTGAATTCAGTCAAAGCAGATTAAAATCCTGCCTTTTAACTAGCTGTGTATACTTGGCCAAGCTACTAACCTCTTTGGACCTGAATTTGCTCATCATTAAAATAGGAAGAATATTATTTCAAAGAGAGCTACCATGAGGATTAAATGAGGTAAGTTATGAGCATGGCTGGCATACAGTAGGTATTTTGGAAAATGATAAAAATTATTTAGTCATTATTTCTTCACTTGTTTTACATAGGATTGTGATAGAACCTTTTCACTCCCAATTCATATCTAAACACATTCTTCTTTAATATCAGCCTTTTCACTCTGGTCTACCAATTGTACAACCTTGAATCAGTGGTTCACACATCTGGAGCTCATTCTCTATGTATCTCTCTAGAAAGTCTAATAATCAAAAATAATACTGACAAAAAAGTACTTAAAATGTGCTAGCACTTTCCTAAGTAATAACTCATTTATTTTATAAATCAACCTTGAGAGATGTGCTCTTTTTATTTACCTTTACAGATGGAGAGAATGAAGACGAGAAGGGTGAGGGAACTTGCCAAAGGCTACCCATAGACAGATGTCAGCAAAGACAAGAGTCAAACCCAGAGCCTCTAGTTGAAATCATTATGCTAGAAAACACATCATTTATTTTAATTTGACCCCAGAATTTAATCTAAAATGGTGTCTAAATACATTCATCCTTTGAATCTAAGATTGAAAAATACAATAGTAGGAAGTTAGATGGTTCTTAGCAAGAGACCACCATGAAGTGTGTCCCCAGAAGGTGAAGTGGCAATATTATATGGTGGCCCTTTGCTGTGGTAGATTATTTACTTAGCTTCCCTTTATTAGGAACTAGTAGCCCAGTGCACAAAATTCGTGCATGGGGGGTGGGGGGGAGGGTTCCCTCAGCCCAGCCTGCACCCTCTCCAATCGTGGACCCCTTGGGGGATGTCCGACTGCCGGTTTAGGCCCGATCCCTGTGGGGTCGGGCCTAAACCGGCAGTCGGACATCCCTCTCACAATCTGGGACCACTGGCTCCTAACTGCTCATCTGCCTGATTGCCCCTAACTGCTCACCTGCCTGACTGCCTGATCACCCCTAACTGCCTCTTCCTTCCTGCCTTATTGCCCCTAACCACCTCTGCCTTCCTGCCTGATCGCCCCTAACCTCTCTGCCTGCCTGCCTGATCACCCCTAACTGCCTCTGCCTGCCTGATCACCCTCAACTGCCTTCCCCTGCTGGCCTGATCTTGCCCCTAACTGCTCTCCCCTGCCGGGAGCCGGTCCATGCTTGCTGTTTCAAGGGACCTGGCATATATGGCATACTGTTCTTAAAATGTTTGCTCACCTTCTTGGAACTATGTGTTTTAACCAAGGTCTCCTCTCTGAGAAAGGTTGTTTCCTCAGGTAGGAATTTTCCCCTGAAGTTAGGGAGGGAATAAAACCCCTCAATTAAGTGCCAGGGGGGTAATTAATCACTTTAACTATGAACAATCATGCTTAAGCTACATAATCTTTACTCCCTGGAATGGAGATAAGAAACGCCCTAACCTTTGTAATAGAGATTGATAGGATTGAATCAACTGGTATAAATACAGATGTAACAAGTCAGAACTTAGGAGACAGAAAGGAAACAGAACCTACACAGAACTTAGAGACAGAAGAACTTCGCTGGAGAGAACATGGCAAAAGATCCTGGACTGAATCTGACTACAGAAATTGGCAAGAGAACCTGACTAGAACCTGGTGACTGAACCTGGCTGGAGAACCTGGAGAACCTGGCTGGAGAACCTAGCAAGAGACCATGGACACAGAACCTGGCTGGAGATCCTAACCAAAACTTCGCTGGAGATCCAGAGCAGAACTTCTCTGGAGATTCTAGACAGAACTTGGCTGGAGACCCTGACAAGAGAACCCAGCTATGATGATCACCTGAACGCTGCCTCTGTGTCATTCCTTCTTCACCAACTCCGTCCACACCTTTGGGGACCCCTGGACCTGCTGGGGTTGGACCCCAGCTCTCCCCTGCCAGTCTGATCACCCCTAACTGCCTCTGCCTGCCTGATCGCCCCCAACTGCCCTCCCCTGCTGGCCTGGTTGCACCCTACTGCCCTCCCCTGCCAGCCTAATCTCACCCCTAACTGCTCTCTCCTGCTGGCCTGGTTGCCCCCAACTGCCCTCTCCTGCTGGTCTGATCTCACCCCTAACTGCTCTCCCCTGCCAGCCTGGTTGCTCCCAACTTCCCTCCCCTGCCAGCCTGATCTCGCCCCCAAACTGCCCTGCCCTGCTGACCTGGTTGCCCCCAACTGCCCTCCCCTGCTGGCCTGGTTGTACCCAACTGCCCTCCCCTGCCAGCTTGATCTCGCCCCCAACTGCCCTCCCCTGCCAGCCTGGTTGCCCCCAACTGCCCTCCCCTGCTGGCCTGGTTGCACCCAACTGCCCTCCCCTGCCATCCTGATCTTGCCCCCAACTGCCCTCCCCTGCTGGCCTGATCTCCCCCCTAACTGCTCTCCCATGCCAGCCTGATCGCCCTAACTGCCTCTGCCTGCCTGATCACCCCTAACTGCCCTCCCCTGCCAGCCTGATCTTGCCCCCAACTGCCCTCTCCTGCCAGCCAATTTGGTTCTGATTGGTCGGTTTCTATGCCAGTCAGCATCAAAAGCTCCACCTCCTAGGCAGCCATTGGCTCCTCACAGTTCACCCAGATTTGGTTCTAATTGGTCGGTTTCTATGCCAGTCAGCATTTCTGGGCCTATCTCCCGTCCTGATCAGAGAGGTGGGGCTGATCAGCAGCCCCTGCAGAGGCCTAGAGAGAAACAGAGGCACTGGCTGCAGGTGAAACCTGGAAAGAAAGACAGAGGCAATGGCTGATTAACAGCTGCCACGGAAGCTGCAGATTAGACCCTGCCTCTCTCTCCAGGCGTCTCCCCGGGCCTGATCTGCAGCCCCCTCAGCAGTCAGTGCTGGGTCCCCACAGCAACCCAGCACTGACTGCAGGACTGACTTGTGGTGTTTGGTTGAGCCTTCGGTAGGTCGTTATGGACCCTGGGTTTTTATATATTAGGATAAGCTGGGTGGGACTCAAGTAGAAAAGTTGATATGAGAAATACAGTTGCTGAAAATAATTTATTTTGATTAACTACCTTATCAGTTGCCTTCTTATCAAACTATGTCAAAACCTTGCCTCGTAAAAGTCAAATAATAGATACCATTTATTGAATACCTACTCTATGGCAGCCACTGTGCTACACAGGTTCTTTAGGTAATCTTCTTTAATCACCACAGCAACTGCTTTCAGGAAAATATTATTATTTTGTTTATTGGATAGATATGGAAACTGTGCAAAAGACTAATAAATTTGTTTGTGATCATCTAGTTGACAACTAGTGGAACTGGAGAGAGAATTTGCTGTCTGGATTTCACTGACTGAATGAAGGCAGAAAATTTACCTTCCAACATCATAGGATGTTAGAGCTGAATTCCTTGGTTTAAGATTCATTCCCTGGTTCATCCCACTCTGTGTAGATGAAGAAACTGAGGCCAAGACCAATGAAGTGACTTGCCCAAGTTCTTCAGATCATTAATGACAGTGAGGGACTTAAAACTGTACTTTCCTATTTGCCTGCTCCTGTAATTATCCTGCCAAATCTCACTGCCTCTTGCTTGGTGTTAAAGAGTGATTACAAAATCCATGAACATAAATTTTGAAAACTCCCATGATGTTTGTTTTCTGCAGTTAATTTGAAGGGAGTGGGAAAGAGGGAGCTGGAATTAGTGAGGTTAGAGAGGCTTTGGAGGTGAGTCAAAGAGAGTCAAATATGAGGATAAAGGTCTTAAAAGGTGTCCTTAGCTGGCCCCTAGTGAACACTGGAGTGCTTTGTTCAAAGAAACTTAACTAAAAATAAACTGGAGAAAGTGTTCCTATAGGAAAAACAACATTTCGTGCAAAAGTATGATTTCAATAAGTCAACCGAGTCCAAGTTTAGACTGTGATTCATTTTACAAATGAAGTTACACCCCCGGATCATGTATGCATCCAATTTCAGCCTCTGGCCATATTCTTCATCACTCTTGTGGGACATGTGTTTATTAAATTATAGCCCATGCCCTGGTTCTGTGGTGTGGACTGTTTATCTTATAGATCTGAAATAACATAATTATTTAAAGCAAGTTTGAATGGTATATTATTAAATTTCTTTTTCTTTCTTTCCCACCAGCAGAAAGTATTCTCATTTTCTAAATTTAAAATATTTATCTCTTTAAATTTTGATACAATATCTTTGATACATACACAATAACATTAAAAGTTGTGTGTGTAATTATACTGTCAAATGGTTCTGTCTTCCCTCTTAATCTTCCTCCAGTGTATCCAGCCTCGAAGAAGTGGTGCTGCCAGACTATAATAAATCATCCCTGCAGGCCTCAAATATTGCGCCATACAAGAGAAATTTGGGGAGGATACATATTTTTAAGTGCACACACATAGGGATTTTGTACCAGTATTTGTACATGTGGATGCATATTGTTGACACTTGGACTTAATTGCCTGACGTTTGAATTAAAAACGTAGGTAGTTAAGGGTAGCAGATCTATTCCACACAATGCTCAGTCAAGGTGATATTTAAAATTTATTGGCTGACTTGAACGTTTTATGCTGGATAAAGTCAATGTAAAATTGTGTGTATATAACACAATAGTACCAACTATCAAGTGCCCATTATGTGGTAGGCACATTATCTTTAAAGCTCACAGCCTCTCTGAAAAATAAATTGTATCAAGCCTTTTTATGACGGAAAAACAAACAAACAAACAACAATCTTGGGACTCAGAGAGATTAAACAGTTGAGGGAGGTCAAGCAGTAAGTGACAGAGATTGTGACCTTATTAACATGAGTTGGAGAATACTTTAGGAAAGGTTGACTTTAATGATTTGTACAATGCCAACTATGAAATTCTTGATTTTAAAGAACATGGGCCATGTTTTACTCAAAGCACACCCTCTTTCCTTCATTCCAAGCTGCTTTGGTATTTCTTAAGGAAAGGAAACTAACATTTATTGAGCATTTACTTTCTACCAGTTTCCATGATGGCCCTTTGCACATGCTGCTTCATTTAAAATTTTAAAACATTTTGGAAGCTCTCTGACTCTGCTCAGCTGCCTCTACCATGGTCAAAAATCAAACCATTTGGCAGACAGTCAATATGTGAGTTCTAGATGTGTGAATAGGATACATCACAAATCCTCTCTGCATCCTCAGTTTCCTCATATGTAAAATGGGATAATAATACAATTCCTGCCTACCTCACTTATCAGTTAGGGGTGACATATCAGAACAGAAAATATTAGAAAAGAATAAAATTATATGTATGAACAGGGTGGTCATGTGTATGATAGTCACATTGTATGGTTGTAAAATATCAAACGTATGTGCTCAAGACAAAGAGAGAGGAGGGGAAAATGGAAGAAGAAAAAAAAGAGTAACAGAAAATCATTCAAACAGAGCCAATAATTCCTCCTGTTAGTCTACACAATGAGATTAAACCACAGTGAAGAGGAGGTGGGCAGCCTTAGTCCTTCCCAGTTATCTTGTGCCTCTCCAAGTGTCAGTATCTCTCCATGCTGGGTATGGCTTTTAGGAATTAGGTGCATAATTTTCTAATATGATGTCCTATAAATGCAAGCCATCTGGCTCTCTTACAAAAAAATAGCCACTTATTTTAATGCAGAATGAAAAATTAGCTGTGAGAGATGATATTCCTTGGGGCATTTTCAAGGATAATTGAGGTTGTGATTTCAAACCATCTGAAGCACTATATTTTTTTCCCAATACTTTAAAACTATTACTTTTGTAAATAAAATAAAAATTAATTACAAGAAAATAACTACTTGCTTGGGTGGTTATCTGGTTTACCCACAATTTTACTATCTCATTGTTGACCAGAAACAACTCAATGACTTGTACCAGCTCAGAAACCATCCTGTGAGTAGCACTGATCTAGATTACCAACATTAACACCAGGGACAATTCTTAAACCCCAAACCCTCATTACAACAGGACTCCACTTTCTACTCAAGTAAGGGCTTTTTATTGTCCTTTTTTTCCCCTTCTCTCCTTGCTACCTGAGACTCTTGTTTCTCAAGTCATCCCCTCTTCCAACCTCTTTATCCTTCATCCTCACTACAGAGCTCTATGTTTTGGGAACCTCTGTCCCAAACATCTACATTTCTGATCTTTCCTTTCCTTCCTAACTTCCATGTAAATGGACCCACCCTATGACCTACCCTCTTAAAATCTTGTCTGAAGTAATCAATAAGCTAGCTATGTTGATCAATGAGTTTATGCTGAGACACATGAACTCATGGTTCACCCCATTTAATGGAATTCCATATATAAACATCTGTTTGTTTGCAGTATTACATATTGGCTATATTTAAGGTATTCTACTTGGAAGAATGCCATAAAAGACACAGCATCTGTTCTCAAATAGTTTATCATCATGCCACCTGGATCATATTCCAAATAGATTATCAAGTTCTTCAACATTCTTACACTTCACTCTCCTTATCAGCTCTCATTTCCCACCATTCCCTAGTCTGGCTGGCCTCCTAACTCTTTCCTGAACACACCATAATTTTTCAGATTTCTGTGTTCTTATTCATGTTAGTCAGTCATATACTAGATGTCTTTCTCTCTCCTTTCCATTTTTGCAGGCCCTGCCCAAGCTTCATCTTTATCATGTACCTTCTGAACAGAGGAACTCTACAGGGCCACATGGATTTGCCCTTCTCTGGAATCCTGTTGAATTGATAGCCATAGCATGCAACGGAATACCATATCATGAGGTTCATGACGTTCTTGAGTTGTTAGAACAGCATTTGTCTTCCTCCATGATTAGACAGTAGACCTTTCCTGAGCAGCATTTCTTTGTTTGGTAAGATGACAACTTATGTTTACTAAACATCTTTAGCCACTGCCCTCTAAGAGCAAGGCTAAGTCCTTAACTTTGGCAAATGCAAACATTAAGGCCATCAAAGAATTTACAGTCAAGGGCTGAGATCGTCTTTCTACTCTTATGTATTTTGTGAAACGCTTGTCTGTCACCTGAAAAAAATGTGTCATTAGTCATATAAATTTCAAAACTTTTTAAGCATACATGGTGGGACAAAAGTAGATTTACAGTTGTTCATACGAAAAAAAGAATAAATAATAATATAAGAATAAACTCTTGCTTCATGTACTCAAAACTGTAAACCTACTTTTGGCCCAATTTGTACTATTTTAAGAAGTCTTGCAAGTGGATAATCTGTTTAACTTTCTTTAAACAAGGAGTTCCACCAAATAATTTGACCATGAAACTATTTGTCTAAAAAATACCCTTCGTTAGTATCTAATGGATTTTAACATCAAAATGTTACATTTAATATCAAAATACATTTGGAGAAACACTGATTAGGTTAAAATACCAAGAGTTACAATTGATTTTGTTAAGTATTATAATGGCATGTGTTTTTGTTTTTTTATAAAAGTACCATTGTTTAGAAATACAGACTGAAGCATTTATGGGTGAAATGAAATGAAGTTTGAGGTTTAAAAAAATATATTCCAGGGAAATGAATGGAGAATAAGATAGATTAAAGATTTGTAAAGGCTGATAATTATTGGACCTTGATGATTAATATATAGAGGTTCATTATATAATCTATCTATTCAGTATATTTGAAAAGTTCTATTATAAAGTTTTATTTTTAAACCCCATGATACTTGGAATACATAGTCAGCCTAACTTTATTTTAAATTTACCAATTTAAATTCTGCAATCATGTATATATATAAAAGGCTAATATGTTAAGTGTCCTTCCCACTGTCCAACCAGTCGCTATGACACGCAGTGACCACCAGGGGACTGATGCCTGATGCAGGAGCTGCTGTAACACGCACAGAGAAACAGCACCAGGTAGCACTGTGGACCGGGTGCCAACAAAGCAACACTCGGTTTCCCCCAACTGGAACACAGGCCCTGCCAAGAACCTGGAGCTACAGACCACGAAATCACAGCTGATACTGCCATGGAGCAAAATGCAGCCCACAGCCCAGCCCAGCCTGCAAATGGTGGCTGTGAGCTCCGGGAAATGATGTCACGTTTTTGTTGACATTCTGAAGCCGAGATTGTTGACAGAATATGTCTGAAGACCAACTATTGCCACAACATACCTCTGAAGCTGAAAGCAAATGACATCAACAGAATATGTCTGAAGAACAGTCATCGACAAATACTACCAATATGGTAGGAACTGCCTTCATAGCAAAAATGAGGTAAATGAGGATGCAATGATCAAACACAGTTGTGGTGGAATGACTGTTACATGTCAATGTTGCCTATCCCTAAATTTCTCCAATGAAAAACCATCTGATGGAAAATTTACTCGATGTTGTAGCAAAGGCAAAATTTGTCCAAATGATATAAATTTTCCAGAATACCTGACATATTTTAAAAAATTAATAGTAAATGAAGATTCTGACAGTAAAAATTTCATGGAAAATATTTGTTGTTATATCATGTTGTTATTGTTTATTAATCAATTTATATATTATTTTCATGTACATTTTACTAATTTTCTTTCACCTCTGACATTTCTATTATAGAGAAAGGGCGAATAGTGATAGTAAAATATTTTTTCTAATTAATTTCCTTTCAATGTGCACCAATTCGTGCACTGAGCCACTATTTGGGACAATATATTGATTGAGTCAAACTGAAATTTGTCTTTGCTAGTAAAATACTAGTATATTCAAAGTTAAGGTAAATTTAGGGTCCACACAAATACAGCAGAAGATAATTTACAAATCCTCAGGGAGCTGGTGGGGCATTAGGTACACTTGGAACAGCAGGTGATCAGCTAGGTTCCTGCCCCCTCTCCAGCAGCTGCAGGTACAATCTGAGAATCTCCAATTTAAACTCCTTAGCAGAGTAGAGATGCATATGCAACTTCATTTGTAAAAAGGGTCTCACTGTTTGAAAATGTAAAAATGTGAAAACCACTGCTATATGCCATGCCACTCACTAACCCAGATGTAAGTGGTCTTCTAGCCTAGTTCTGTAAACTCCTTCATTGTTCTGATTTATCTTGATTTTAAAAATTGATAGTTAACTTCCTTTCCTGTGCCTTCCCACAGAGGCCAGGGAGGCTGCATTTTGGTGCTCTGCTGGGCTTGTGGTGTGTGGTTGGTGGCTCGCTAGCAGCCAGCCTTCTGCATGGTCTGGCGTATATCACACCTTGATTCTTTCCCTCAACTGCTAGACAGACAGTGACGTGCATGTCTCAGATGGGATTTTCCATCCCAGTTAACATCTGGAGCAGCTCTGTAAGATCCAGGTCTTGGTTTCACTGGGACTCTGTTTAGAGAACATGAGAAGAGGAATGTCCCTTTCTCCAAAGAATATTCTAGGAACTAATTCTTGCCTTTGTCTCTACTGGAGGTACTATTTTGAAGAGCAAAGAATCCACAAAGAGCAGATTTTACAGGATCATTGAGGAAGTCAGAAAATACCTCCACATGCTGTTGTTTTTAACCAGGTGACAAAATGGAAGTAAAGAGGTCTTTCTACCGCACTCCAAGGTGAGCTCCTTCTTATGAAATGTAGGTAGGGCTTCAGAGCACCAGCTATGGAGTCACACAGTCTCAGGTGCATCTCAGCTGTGCCACTCCTTGAACTTGGGCAAGCTATTTAGCCCCTCAGTTAATAAGTCTCAATCTCCTCATCCTTCAGAGGCTGAGAATTATATCACCTACCCAAATACTTTTAAATATGCTGTTTCCCCAATATCATTGCAAAATGAGAGAAGGTGAGAAAGCAGTTAGTATGAGTCTGTTCTGGTACAAAGGAGAAACTTGACCTACAGCTCCATGGTGGTTGCTATTCTCTTGTTGGTAGCGGCGATGGGTATTACGGTTACTGAGATTATGTACCCCTGCTCCCAGAGAGCTCACCTATGAGGCAGCTTGGACTAGCACTTCTCCCTTTGTCATCAAGAACAGTTTCCTGGAAGATCTCAATTTAATATCCTTGGCTCTGGGCACACCTAGAAACTAGGAAAGCAAGTTCTGATTAAGCAGTGCCCACTCTGCAGGGCTGTCAGTCTCACTGTGGCCTCTGATGTGACACTGTCCCATTACAGTCAGTGAGAATCAGGAGAACCGATTGGTACCAGACAGGGAACTTGCATTCATTTAGTTATTAGCTTTTGTAGTGATTCAATGCTTAGAATGAAAAATGTCAATCCAATATAATAGTTTGGGCATAGTTAATGTAATCTAATTAGTCTGGCACCACTTTCTGAAAGCCAGGGCCACTAGAGACGATTTCCAAACAACATTGATGGAGTGCCATCCACTGCCAGAATACAAACAGCAGCCCTTCCAGGAACAAGACTGACCCATAGAACTGGTTACTGATGCCAGTTTTTGACTTTTTTTGGCTGGAGATATTTCCTCCTCGCCTTCCCCTTTATTCCTGATGCTTTTTAGGACAGTCAAAAGACATTGTCCCAATAATAAAAGTAACATTTTCTCTGTTGATAAATGAATTTACTAAATGGGCTCTCTCTTCTGCAAAAGAATATAAATCTCTACTAAGAGGCTTCAGTTTGGTTTTGGCAACTGTGAACAATGAGGCAGCCTCAGGAGGCCACCTTTAAATACTTTAGAATGAAGCTTCTTAACAAAGACTCCCAAAGTACAGGCAAGCAAATCAAAGAAAAATGTCAAAATCTGAATGCCCTCCCAGCCCAGCGAAACGTCAAAGCATCTGCCAGGATGGGAAGAATGGGCCTCCAAATAATGTATATTCAGGACAAGAGGAGAAAGGAAGAAAGATAGTACCCGATTTATAAATATTTATAAAATAATCATTAGGCTTGGCTAGAACATGCAGTTCTTCTCTGAGTTCACTGCTGGGAAACAATAATAAAAAGCATAGAATTATTCAAATGGAGGCGAGAGGAGATTTAATTGTATATTTTTAGAAATCTACCAGTGGCTCTCTACACGGCCTAGTGCTGGAGAGGATGTAAATGAGCCCGATGCAATCCAGTACTTGGGCCACACAGGAAACCAGCTCAGCCACAGATGCGCCTCCTGCCGCACTGGGTCAGAGCCTGGCCACTGCATTCCCTACAAACTGGACCTGGTGGCAGTCTTTCCTCTCCTGTGCTGAGCTGTGGCTGCGCTGCCACCTGTGAAGTCTCCCATGTGAGGACTGCCTGAATGGGACCCGAAACTGTTCCTCTTTAAATGGCCTAGCTTGTTTCTACTCTTTTCGACTAAGGCAGTTCAGTAAATTCTTCTAACACAAAAACAACCCTTCTCTTAGTTAAAATTCCTCTCACATTTGTTGTGGGCCAGCCTTACACAAAATAGGGAAGGCGATGGGTGATGTCAGAGCTTCCCAGCCACCAGGATGTGGCCCACTGCTGCATGCTACGCCCAAACTACAAGTCAAACAAAGATAGGAGAGGTTACAAACCTTCCTGGTGCTAAAATGTCCAACCTTTCTAAAAGCAACCTTTCAGCCCTGACTGGTTTGGCTCAGTGGATAGAGTGTCGGCCTGCAGACTGAAAGGTCCCACCCAGGTTTGATTCCAATCAAGGGCATATACCTTGGTTGTGGGCACATCCTCAGTAGGAGGTGTGCAGGAGGCAGCTGATCAATGTTTCTCTCTCATTGATGTTACTAACTGTATCCCTCTCCCTTCCTCTTTGTAAAAAATCAATAAAAATCAATAAAAATAAAAGCAACCCTTCACAAAAGTTACAATGGTTAAGATTATCTTTAGGCATGATTTGAATGATTTCCTTTATATACTTCTTAAATTCAGAATTGTTATTTTGATACTTAAGGCTGTTAAGCATCTCCTCTAAACCATTTACCACCATCTGTTTGTGGTAAGATTTCTATTAGTGATGACAAATATGTTCAAGTTTCTCATTATTACAGCTTTGGAAATTATTTTATTTGAAAGTTATATACAAATTTAAAAGTGTTTTTCCTATTTATATTTTCTTACTAGAGGCTTGGTACACAATAATCATACATGGGGGGGGGGATGATGGGGAGGGGGGAGGCCTCAGCCCAGCCTGCAACCTCTCCAATCCGGGAACCCTTGGACATCCCTCTCACAATCCTGGACCACTGGCTCCTAATCGCTCACCTGCCTGCCTGCCTGATTGCCCCTAAGTGCCCCCCCCTTGCCAGCCTGGTCGACCCTAACTGACCCCCTCTGCCAGCTTGGCCACCCCTAACTAACCCACCTGCCGGCCCAGTCACCCCAAACTTCCCCCCCCCCGCCAGCCTAGTGGTTCCTCACTGCCCCCCCTGCCAGCTTAATCACCCTCAACTGCCACCCCTGCCAGCCTGGTCACCCCCAACTACACCCCCCTGCTGGCCTGGTCGCCCTAACTGCCTGCCCCCGCCGCTGGCCTGGTCACCTCTTACTGCCACCTTTGCCAGCCTGGTTGCCCCCAACTGCTCCCTGCTGCCAGCCTGGTCGCCCCCAACTGTCCCCCCTGCCAGCCTTTTCGTCCCTCACGGCCTCCCGCCAGCCTGGTCACCCCACGCAGCCTGCTGATCCAACTCTGCCTCCAGACCTTTCCTAAGTGCTTTATATGGATTTAATACCCACAGCAAACCTATGAAATAAGATCTATTATTATGCCCATTTTATAAATAGAACTAAAGCACAGAGGGGTTAAATAACTTGCTCAAACCACACAGCCAGGAAGTAATGGAGTTTGAATTTTAACTCAGAGAGTATGCTTTTAACACTAGGCTATATCCTGTCTCTCAACATTGGCCTATTAGCATATCACACACAACTGGGCAAAAACTGGTTCTTAGAGTCTAAAAACCTTGCTCTTTTTATGTATAAAGCACAGATTACATTAGTGCCTAAACAGATAGCATTATGTCATAGGAAGGAACAATTAGGAAAAAACTGTTCTTAGGGGAACATTAATGAAAACAGATTGGAAGTATTGGCTAGGAGGCATGTTATTAGGATACTATGAAAATATATCTCTAGCAGCAATCCCCTCTTCAAACATGCAGGCACATGCACACTCAAATGCCACACTCAGACATACAAACATTATTTCTCAATCAGCTTGTCTTGGTGCCTGACATTTTCCATATAAGAGAATCATTCCTTTGGATCATGGAAATACTGTCCACAGATGACCCCTTTCAATAAGCCAATATTTGCTGTGATGAGTGAGTAGTATATTAATCTCTTCATATCAGTTAGGGAACGTGAGAATAACAAGGAGTTGAGGAAATAAGAACAGGACAAGTCAGCGTTCAGAAAACAAACAGGTCAAGTGGGGAGCATGCAGCCTGTAAGGACAGGGGAGACTCAAGCAGCTAGTACTAGGGGAAGCCACAATATAGAGAGGATTTATGAGAATATCAGGACCCAAGGGCCTGAGAAAACTGGGGCTAAGAAGGGGAAAGACAAGCATCACCTTATTTATGGCCTTTGCCATCAGACAGAATTTAGTCCACATCTTGGCTCTGCATCCTTAGACAAGTGACTTACCTCTCTGAGCCTTAAATGTTTTGTCATGGATTTAATGGGTCTTAGAGTATAAATGCATGGGGAGCACCTGGAATGGAATAGGCACTCAACATACACTAGCTTAAATGCTGGTTGTTCCATCTCTATATTTTCTATAGTATTTTTATAATGATCATATTATTATCCAGGACTAGCCATGTACTTTAGAAGAACTGTATTCTTTCCTCTGTGCATTCAGTGAGAAGCCAAAGAATGAGAAGATGCAGCTCTTTCTTACTCCCCTCCGTCGGTAGCCAATTTTAGTGGCAGCTTCTCAGTGGCTCACTAATTACATTACTGTACAGAGACATCAAGGCTGCTGTCTGACTTCAAGGGAGTAAATTCTCCTCTTCATTGTTGCAAGTATTTCCAAAGGGAAATTAAAGTATAATTTTTCATAATCAATCGAGTTATTGCCAAGACAGACTAAATGAAGGGTTTGTGGGGTTTTTTTTTTATCACAAAAAAAGAATCAGCAACAAGAGAACTGATAATTCATCCTTTCACTTCCAAATTCACGGGGGCTTTGATTCAGCCAAATTTAGGTCTCCCCGATTTCTATTCAGTTCCATAGTTTGGGAAAAGACAGGGTGAACTTGACCTCCTTAGAGAGAAGGCAGAATTTAAGGAGAAGCAGAAATACATGCAAAGAAGGTGAAATTAGAAGCCATACAGCTTTCTTGGGGACAAATTATTGCAGTGCTAGCTCTGCATGACCATCTTCTTCAAATCTATTATGAATTCCAACACAGTTATGCATAATCAAGACCTGCCCCTAAGAGACTAAGATAGCCCCAAACCTGGAAAGTCCCATCCTCCACAAGGATGTAAACATTCATTCTTCAGTCACTATTGAAAGGATGTAGAAAGAATCCCTCTCTCTCCCAAATCCCCAAGAATATGTCATTCAAGGTGACAACAGGGGCATAGAACTACATTCAGTCTTCTATTTCTCATCCTCACATCCTGTGCTCTCCCACCCACCATGGCATCTTTATATGCTTGCACTTGCCAGGATCAAAGTCAAATGTTGTCAACTTTTTTTTTAATAGTTCATTGATTTTTAAAGAGAGAAATATTGATGTGTAGGCGTAATATCGATTGGTTGCCTCCTGCACACCCCCTACCAGGAATCAAACCGGCGACCCAGGCATGTGCCCTTGACCAGGAATAGAACTGGCAAATTTTTGGTGCACAGGACAATGCCCAATCAACTGAGCCACACTCTTGTCAAAACCTTCTATGCCTCTTTATTCCTTATTATGACTCTAATTTCAAATTCCCTTAAGTTGACACAGATATAACTTTTTTATGACTCTGGTACCCACCACATTGAGGCTGCTTCCACTACATCAGAAGCATAGAGGGAGAGGACAACTGAAGACCTTTTGGCTCCTTCTACCACTCACCTCTTAGGGAGGGGCATGGCCAGGAAGCGCCAAAGTGGAACTCTCTAAAATGGTGCTATTACAATAGCCATTAAGCAATCATTCCCCATTTCCCCCTCTCACCAGACCCTGGTTACCTTTAATCTACTTTTGTCTCTATAAATGTGCCTAGTCTAGATATTTTATAGGTGGAATTCCACAATATTTGACCTTTTATGTCTGGCTTATTCTATTGCATAATATTTTTAAGGTTCATCTATATTGTAGCATGTATCAGAACCGTCCTTTTTATATATGAACTAGAGGCCCAGTGCACAAACATTTGTGCTCTTGGGAGGGTCCCTCAGCCTGGTCTGTGCCCTCTCACAGTCTGGGACCCCTCGGGGGATGACCACCTGCTGGCTTAGGCCCGTTCCACGGGGGATTGGGTAAAGCTGGCAGTCAGACATCCCTCTGGCAGCCGGGAGCCCTTGGGGGATGTCCAATTGCCAGTGGGGAGCAGGCCTAGCTGCAGTTGGACATCCTTAGCGCTGCTGAGGATGTGGGAGAGGCTGCTACCACCATGGCTGTACTGGCAGCCATCAGCCTGGCTTGTGGCTGAGCAGAGCTCCCCCTGTGGAAGCATACTGACCACCTGGGGGCAGCTCCTGCATTGAGCGTCTGCCCCCTGGTGGTCAGTGTGTGTCATAGTGACCAGTCATTCCCAGTTGTTCTGCTGTTAGGGCCAATTTGCATATTACCCTTTTATTATATAGGATAGAGGCCTGGTGCATGGATGGGGGCCAGCTGGTTTGCCCTGAAGGGTGTCTTGGATCAGGGCGGGGGTCCCGCTGGGGTGCCTGGCCAGCCAGGGTGAGGAGCTGAGGGCCGTTTTCAGGCTGGCCACACCCCCTTCAGGGAGGGGGGTCCTGCTGGGGTACCTGGCCAGCCTGGGTGAGTGGCTGATGGCTGTTTGCAGGCTGGCCAAGCCCCCCAGCGGGGACCCTTACCCCATGAGGGTGTGTCCAGCCTGAGTGAGGGGCTGATGGCTGTTTGCAGGCTGGCTACAGCCCCTTCAGGGGAGAGGGTTCACCCCTGGGGTGCCTGGCCAGTCTGGGTGAGGGTCTGATGGCTGTTTGCAGGCTGGCCACAGCCCCTTCAGGGTGGGGGTCCTGCTGGGGTGCCTGGCCAGTCTGGGTGAGGGGCTGATGGCTGTTTGAAGGCTGGCCAAGGCCCCAAGTGGGGACCCTCACCCCATGAGGGTGTGGCCAGCCTAGGTGAGGGGCTGATGGTTGTTTGCAGACTGGCCACAGCCCCTTCAGGGTGAGGGTCCCCGCTGCGGTGCCTGGCCAGCCCGGGTGAGGGGCTGATGGCTGTTTGCAGGCTGGCCACACCGCCTTCAGGGTGGAGGGTCTTTCTGGGGTCCCTGGCCAGTCTGGGTGAGGGGCTGATGGCTGTTTGCAGGCTGGTCAAGCCCACCAGCAGGGACCCTCACCCCCTGAGGGTGTGGCCATCCTGGGTGAGGGGCTGATGGCTGTTTGCAGGCTGGCCACAGCCCCAGCCACTCAAGCTCCCAGTGGAGGCTGGCTGGAAGCAGGTATCTGGGATTTATTTAGCTTCTATAATTGAAACTTTGTTGCCTTTTGTGGAGGCCACAGCCTGCCAGGGTGGGAGGGAAGCTTGTTTTCCTTCATCACCGGGGCAACCCAGCCTCCTGCTTGCTCCAGCTCCATGGCTGCCGGCCGCCATCTTGGTTGGGTTAATTTGCATATAGTCGCTCTGATTGGCTGGTGGGCATGGCTTGGGGGTAGTGAAGGTACAGTCAATTAGCATCTTTGTCTTTTATTAGTGTAGATATTATTTCATTGTCTGTATATGTCACATTTTGTTTAAAGGATGAGATTATTTTAAAATAACCAAAGAACTAAGGCACATTATTTTATCTGATTGAATTCTCTGCCATTTCACTTATATTTCGCTGTGAAAAGTGGAATTATTTTCCTTCTTTCTGCCTCACCGCAGGATTTAAAGATCTCTCTGGGACTGTTATCTTCTGAGAGGTAAAGTAATTGCACAAAGCCTGGCACAGAGTAAGTATGCTATATAACTGTTTGCAATTAGTATTATTATTATTTTATTATTATTATTATTATTATTATTATTATTATTCTGTTGGATCATTAGTACATCGTAGACAGCCTGAGTGTGGGTTCCTGAGAATGCATTCAGCATGGCTTTTCAGGCTGCCATGTGGGCAACCTTTTCCAGTTAGTTGAACTGGACACTGGCAGGACAGCTGAATTGAGTGGCCTGAATACTTTGGTGCATTCTCAAGCTGTTAGAAAGTTAATCAAGTATTGAGGACCAATCTCTCCATCTGTCATTTCTGCCAGTTGTTCCAGCTCTACCCTGGAGTGATACATTGCCAGTCTTTCTCTCTCTAGGTGACACTGCTTTAGTATTTGGAAGTGACTCTACTTTTACTATATCTTCACTTCTCCAGGGCAATAATAACTAATTTCTTAATCTGTTCATTCTACCTAGTAGTTTCTAGATCTTTCCTTGGCCTGGATTCCTTTTTTGGGTATATTTTAAATTGTTTAGAACCCTCATAAAATGTACATTACTCCAGATGTGGTCTGATTGTGGGCCATTGCTCAAAGTTTGCTGATTAAAGATAGATAAATAAATGTATACATACACATATGCATATACTTATCTACGGTATGTATCTCTGTACATACAGGGACTTAATAGGTACACACATACACACACACACACAAACACACATCCATCCAGGCACTTTTATTATGATGGCACTGGTGTTTTGATGTACATGCCCTTTCGAATTTAATAGCTCTGAAGAACACAGTGTGCTATTAGGTCAGCCCTCAAAAAGGTCATAGTGGTGACTTGCTTCTCTTGCTCATCTGTAGGGCTGGTCATGGACACCAGTGGTAGTGATGACCTATTGCCTTTGGAGGCCTCCCAGAAGAACTAAGTCTGTTAGCCAGGGAAAAGGACTTAAAGAAGTTTACAGATCCTGACTTTGACAGATTTCCCTTTTAAACATTAAAGTAGCACCTATTGTTTTGTTTGATACTCCTCAAAGGTGTTAAGGACTTTGACAGATTTCTAATAATTAAAAAAATTAGACATAAATCCATTAAGAATTATTGCACCCCTTCTTCATCTATAATAACCTCTCTCTCTCCTACTCTCCCATAGTTTCCTCCTTCTAATCCCTCCAAAGTAAACTGTAAACCCCAATAAATAAAAGTCTTAAAAGTTGGGTAGCTTGCTTGTATATGTGAGACCTGACAACAGAGGGCTTAGAACAGTGGTTGTCAACCTTCTGGCCCTTTAAATACAGTTCCTCATGTTGTGACCCAACCATAAAATTATTTTCATTGCTACTTCATAACTGTAATGTTGCTACTGTTATGAATCGTAATGTAAATATCTGATATGCAGGATGGTCTTAGGCGACCCCTGTGAAACCTGTGAAAGGGTCGTTCGACCACCAAAGGGGTTGCGATCCACAGGTTGAGAACCGCTGGCTTAGAAGAAGACTATAATCATTTCAGGAGAGATCAGCAGCACAGGTGTGCCACAGCTTGATCAGAGGAGCTGCTGTTTATTGATGCTGTAAGGAGGAAATAGAGAGAAGGAAACACTGAGCTTCTATAATAAAATGGCTTTTCTTCTAAACAGATCAGCTTCATAAGTGAAAATGAGTCAAGGCTCAATCTAATATCTGGGGAATAAAGTCCTCTGTTTTTGAAGACAGATGTGATTATGACACATAGTCAACATTGTTTTTCTTCATTATTGCTTGGCCTGAATTTGGGGTTTTCCGGGAGGGAAAAAGGAGAGAAGTGGTTGAGGACTTGGAGAATAATAGGAAATAAATGTGAACGTATTTGTGGTCCAAGTCTCTATTACTGGGTTTTACTATTGGCTTAGGTAAAATATCATTTGGAATTTATCATAAGAAGGTCTCCTAGGCCTTTCAGGAGACCATTCTCAAATTAAAGGATAGAATCTGAGTCTCGTGAGGTTGTTTTTTATAAACTTTAACAGAAAAACCATACTCTTCGAATGAGGAACCAAAGCCAGGATGTGGGTTTCCTAAGTTACCACAACAGTGCAGTTTAGAATGTGGTGCATATATTACAGTTAGTTTACAGATTGTTCTTTTAAAACATTCAAAATATGACTCTGCCTGTTCTGAGACAACTTTTGGGTTCATTAATTAGGTGATCCTTACAGCTCTGTGATACCAAACATAAAAGCATGGGGGAGTGAGGCTGTTCCCTGCTTATCCCTCTGAGATATTCTTTTTTAAAAAAATAGAATTTAAAAGGAAAAATTATTGGAAGGAAAAACTGGATTGCAGGACTGCCTTTGACATTTACTGGCTAGTCATTCAATTTTTACATGTCCCAAATGTTAAATCTTTAAAATGGGTACAGCTGCATCAAATCCTACAACTTTACTAGGATTAAAATCAGAAAAAAATAAAACATGAAATGTATAAGAAAGCACTCTGGAAAGTAAAAAATAAATTCCCACAAATATTTAGACCATATTAGCCAGAATACATTGCTGTTTTCATGCATTAGGTACTGTGTGTGTAGCAATTTACTTATACGGTCTCATTTAATTCTTATAACAGACTTATGAAGTAACTGCCTACTTTGAGGCCAAGGAATGGACACATCAACACAGTTATAGAGTCAGGGAACTAGGATTTAGATCTAGTTTGCCTAACACTAGAACTAGCTCTCTCTCTTTTTTTTTTTAAATGTATTTTATTGATTTTTTACAGAGAGGAAGGGAGAGGGATAGAAAGTTAGAAACATCGATGAGAGAGAAACATCGATCAGCTGCCTCCTGCACACTGGGGATGTGCCCACAACCAAGGTACATGCCCTTGACCGAAACTGAACCTCGGACTCTCAGTCTGCAGGCCAACGCTCTATACACTGAGCCAAACCGGTTAGGGCTAGAACTAGATCTCTTATGCATTATGACAACCTGCCTTGGCTAGATTACAAAACATTCTTGGTTAATAGGGCAAAGCACCTACACTAATAGATGAAAATTGACCATACCTTCGTGATGCCCACCAGCCAATCAGGAGTGAGCATGCAAATTAACCCAACAAAGATGGTGGGTTAATTTGCATATGCTGGTGCTGAGCAGCCGGGGGCGGGGCAGGATGCTTGCAATGACGCAGGCATTCCGCACTGCCCCAGCTGCTCCGGGCCTCTGGGCAGCATAGGAAGGCAGAAAGGCAGTTCCGGGCCGGAATGAAGGTGGAAAGGAGCCTCAGGCCGGAGCGAAGGCAGTGATGGCACCAGGAGAAGGAAGGCCCATTCTTGCATGAATCTTCATGCATCGGGCCTCAGGTCCTATATATATAAAGAGCCAGGGGCCGTCACATCCGAAACAACCGAACAGACAACCAAACAGGCTGCGTGGGGTGACCAGGCCAGGAGGGGATTTTGTGAGGGATGACCAAATGACTGAACAGCAGGCTGTGTGGGGTGACTAGCCGGCAGGGGGGGCAGTGAGGGGCAACCAGGCCGGCAGGGGTGCAGTTAGGGCAATCAGGTCGGCAAGCAGAGGGGTTATGGGTGATCAGGCTGGCAGGTGGATCAGTTAGGGGCGATCAGGCAGGCAGGCAAGTGAGCAGTTAGGAGGCAGTGGTCCTGGATTGTGAGAGGAATATCCAACTGCCAGTTTAGGCCCGATCCTAAACCAGCAGTCGGACATCCCCCGAGGGGTTCCATATTGGAGAGGGTGCAGGTTGGGCTGAGGGGATCCCCATGCATAAATTTCATGCACCAGGCCTCTAGTTGATCTATAATACTACAGAGTAATTTCAAGGTTTAATACTCATAAATATGCCACTAATGTCATGGTTGGTGACCTCTGAGAAGGCCTCTAATGAGATCCATTTCTTAGTATTCATTTGTATAACATCCTCCCCTTAGTGAGATGGATTTCATGAGTCACTTCTAATGAAGAGACTACAACACTGCCCTTTGACCCAGTGATCCCACTTCTGTGAATATATCCTAAGAATCCTGAAACACCAATTTGAAAGAATATATGCACCCCTGGGTTTATAGCAGCATTATTTACAATAGCCAAGATCTGGAAACAGCCCAAATCCCCATTAATAGATGAGTAGATAAAAAACCTGTAGTACATTTACACAATGGAATGCTACATGGCCATAAAAGATAAGGAAACCATACCTTTTGAAACAGCATGGATGGACCTAGAGATTATTAGGCTAAGTGAAATAAGCTAGTGAGAGAAAGACAAATACCATATGATCTCATTTATATGTGAAATCTAATGAACAATATAAATTGATGAACAAAATAGAAACATGGAAGTATGGACACATGGAATAGACTGACATCTGGGGAAGGCTGACTGGGTAAAAGAAGGTGAAAAATAGATATGCATAACCTATAAACTCAAAATTCTTTCTACAATGCTAGAGAAGATGTAGAAAAAGTACAGTATGGAGGCCAGCTAGAAGAACTACAATTCCAGTCTCCAGATATGGAATTTGGGACAATAATTTCTCTAAGTTTCAGTTTCTTCATTTGAATACCGGCACTACTGCCAAAAGTTGGTAGGATTAAATAAAGATTGCATTGAAAATGTCTGGCACATTGCCTGGCATATATTAGGGGCTCAATAAATGACAACTCTATGAGTGTATCCCTCTCTTTAAAATAGTTTTAATCATGCCTTGTAGGACTATTCATTATGTAAAGATATATGTACACGAAATGTTAGCACAGGGCATAGTCTGCTTTATATGCACTCAGAATATTAATTCTATTAGCTTCTGTAGATGCTAGAAGTCATGCATATCTATGGGAGATGAACATAATTTTATAAAATAAACCTTTAGGGGTTCTAATTTTTGTTTAAAATCACTTCTCTATTTTGTTTCTCCAACTGAAGAATTTATTATCTTTTGCAAAGGCTCTTACTATGAGCCAATGCAGAAGATGGAAAACAAGGACAGATGGAACATCTGAATATACAACAAAGTAAGGAAGCTGGCGACTGGAGATCAGAAGTTCTGGGATCATTTTTTGCCTCTGAGTGACCACCAACATCCACCACCAAATGGGGGCATCAAATAGTTTCAGTCTCTTAGGTATTGTATCACTTACAATAAATTGTCATCTAACATAGTTATCCTATATAATAAAAATGTAGTATGCAAATTGTCCCCTCAATTGGAGTTCTTCTGGGAGTTCGACCAGGGGGCGGGCTGGCCAGGAAAAGGGAGGGAGGCCCTGGCCAGTGGTGGTAGGTGGCTAGGGGAAGGGAGAGAGTACCTGGCCAACAGCCAGAAGCTGGCAGCCACTAGGGACCCTACCAGTGCACAAATTTCATGCACTGGGCCTCTAGTTATTTATAAAACACTGACATATGTATCACAGCATGACATAAAGTATTAAAGTTCCCCATGAATTTCCGAGCATTTGACCAACAGCATTACCATTTAATATGACAGTAACAGGTAAGACCTGCAAGACACAGACACACACACTCATACCTTCTCTCTCTCCCTCCCTCTCTCTCTCTCTCTCTCTCTCTCTCTCTCTCTCTCTCTCTCTCTCTCACACACACACACACACACACACACATACATACACAGACACCCCTTCCAAAACAAGAAGTGAAAAATCATTATTAGAGCATATTTGATTTTATTTCTAGAGGAACTAAACATGACCACTAGATGGCACTAGAGTCTGATTTCATCTTTCTATTTCCAGAACAGTCTCTGGGAAAAACATCTATAAAGCTATCATAAATTTTTTGAGTCAAGTCACTTGCTTATCTGATATGGTGCAAGGGATAGAAAGACATGGCGGTATTCTTTTTTAAGTTCCTGGCACTATCCCGCCAATAAATGAATATCTTGACATTCAACCAAAGCAAACTGATCTTGTCCAGACAAGCTAGTTTCATGACCTTTTGAAGAGCTTCCTGTAAGTAAATTTAAGTTTCTAAAAATAAGATAGATTATAATTTACAAGTGAAAAAAAGCATGATATGCTTATACCAAAGTGCTGATTCCAGCTGTTCATTTTCTATAGCAATTCAAATCTCAGTTCCAGCACAGCTAAGGAATGCCTGAAAACTCATTCATCAAATATGTGTGGACACCAGTGTTCCAGGGTTCACTTAGACATTGGCATGCAGAGGCATCCCTCATTGTAGTGGAAGAGTCAGACAGTAAGCAAATGAATAGGCACAATAATTTCATAACCCATGAAGAAAGTCATGATTAACATGATAAAGATAAGTGGGGGCAGGTACATTTGATGAAATGGTCAGAAGTTGCCTTGGCAAAGGTAAAATTTGAGCTAGAATTAGAATGACAAGATAGATTCAACCATAGAGAGAAGGTCAGCGATGTAAATGGCTCTATGAAGGAAAGGGAGGGTAGTAAGAAAGGAGTTGGGAGAGGCAGGCAGGCCAAGCTATGGAGGGACTTAGAGCTTGTATTTCATCTTGTTATGTAAATTGCTGAAAAGTTTTCAGCAAGCAAATAGTACAATTTATTTACCTTTTAAAAGGATCATTCTGGCTGTTAGTGGGCAATGGATTATATGACACGGTAACAATATCAAGTGCTCAACAAATGAATAGTAAATACATGAATGAATGAATAAATGAATGAATGAATGACTGCTTACTATGTGCCTAGCACTGCTCATTACTCATTGAAATTCACTTTACACATACCACACTGATAGAGTTAGGAATACTCTTAAGACAGTAGTTCTCAAGCTTCAGCATCCATCAGCATCATCTGGAATACCTATGAGACACTGACTACTACATCACACCCCTAATTATACCATTATTTCCTCCCTCCACAGCATCTGATTCAGGAGTTTGGGTTGGGGTCTAAGAATCTGCATTTCTAAGAAGTTCCCAGATGACACTGAGGCTACTAATCTGAGGACCACACTTGGAGAATGACTGCTGTAAAAGGTTGAGGATGAAATGCCAACAGCTGTTAAAACAAAAACAAACAAAACAGGGAGAAACTATTTTAGTTCTATTACTTCTGGATCTTGAAGGCCACAGACATTCTTTACTTGTATTACTAATGTAGGAAATATTATTCATTTCCTGGCCAAGGATGAAGTCCCTGTTTTCCTGACTAATAGAGCCTAAGTTTTGTTCAGGATTATTGTGTTTAGCTCCACAGTTCAAGGCAGGATTGGCTTAGATCAAATATGGAAGCCCCTTCCTTTATCCCCGCTTCCCTTGAATGATCATGGGACACAGGTCTAACCAAGAAGTAACAAAAGTGTAGTGAGTATTCTGGGAAAGACTTTCCTTCATAATGAAAAAGAGAGCAGGGAGAAAAAAAACCTTTCATTGGTAGGAGAATCTAGTCAGTGAATACTCTCATGTAGAAATAGTCACAATTTAAAAAATGTAAATTCCTGTCAGGGAGTAGTGTGCTGGTAAGTGTTTAACATCAGGCTCCCAGAAGAAAAAAAAGAAAAGAAAAAAAAAGCCAATTGTTTATTTCCATGGTGTAAAGTAAAGGCCCCCACAATGACTGATTTGTGAAGTCATGGACACACCAATGGGAAAATATGTCAACAACAGGCTCTCAAAAGCCAGTATGAGCTGGGTCCAGCAAACCATTGCCAGGGATTCTAAAACCAAAAGGTAGGGTGCTCCTTACCCTGAAATATAAGATAAGCAAGACTAATTTTTCATGTAGTGATCACATAATCTCTCCTAAAAGCCATTTACATGGCCACATAAACAGTTAAGAAGGTTCAAGTATGGTTGTAACATTAAAGAACATATCCAGATTTGTGGTGGATGGAGAGCCCATTTTTATGACTACACTTTGTTGAAATGTATGCCTAAAAGTAATTCTCTGCAGACTTTTATGCATCATTACAAAAAGTATATTAGAAAGCAAGAGACACTCTAGGGCTATTCTACAAACTACCCCTCTTATTCAACTATTTATCTTTCTCCTTGGTGGTAAAGGAAATAATGTTTAAAACAAATGAAAGCAAACTTTATTTGGGGGGGTAGCTCTGAGGAATTAATTATCAGGTCCAGTTCCTTCTGTTGAGTAGGCCTTAAAATCCTATTCTCCCCCACATCCCAGTACTCAACTAAGCTTCTGATCAGCCACTGTGCAAGGTTTCAACATCTTTAAAATCTTTCCTAATCCTCACCTGACATCAGAGTCTACCCTCTAGTGGAAATAGCTCCTCTGAGGTCCTCCCTACCCTCAATGTGGCAGCCTTCCTGAAATGCTTATCACCTCATTCAGGATTTCCAAAACTTCCTGGATTGCAAGAACAACCTGGGGAAGCTATGGAGTCCTTCACCTCACCCCTTGATCTACTGAATCGAAATCTCCACGAGAAGGAACCTGGAAATTTGCCCAGGTGATTTTTAGAAAAACTCAAATTTATCTGTTTCCTTTTTATTGCTCAGTTCTCAGCTTCACAATCGTTTCCTCAGAGTGGCCCTCCTTGATCACTAAGATAGGTTGGATCCCCTTCTTAACTGCTTTAGGCTTATAGTACTTTAATTACTTTTTAGCCTTTGCTCAAATGAACTTTATTGAGAGTCTTTCCAGTAAACTGTGAATTTCTTGAAAGTAGAAAGAATGGCTGGTTTTAGATTGTATTTTGAGTATATAATACCATCATTGGCAAATAGTAGATTCTCAACAAACAAAAGGTTGACTGATTGACTCATGGGCCCATCTCACATCTGAAAATCCAAAGATAATGACCTTTTTGTCAATAAACATTCATAAGGGCAAACACATTTGTCTAGTCCTACAATCTAAAGTGTGTGTCTCTGTTACAAGTTCTATACCTACCATAGGCCTCAATTTCCTTAATTCTAAAGGAAGTGGGAATGGATTAAAATGGGGATGCTTCTCCCTGGCTAATTTGGCTTAGTGGTTAGAGTGTCAGCCCTCAGACCCAAGTGTCTCAGATTTGATTCCTAGTCAAGACATGTACCTCGGGTGTGGTTTAATCCCTGACCCTGGTCAGGGCACCTGTGAGAGGCAACCAATCAATGTGTCTCTCATGTCAATGTTTCTCTCTCTCTCTCTCTCTCTCTCTCTCTCTCTCTCTCTCTCTTTCTTCCCCTCCACTCATCCTCCCTCCCTTCCACTCTCGCTAAAAATCAGTGAGAATAAAAAAGTGGGGATGCTCCTACTATGAGCATTAGAAACCTGACATAACAACGAAAGGCTAATCTTGCTCTAAGGAAGTATAGCAGTCCATCACAGTTATAAGGCTACCCAGAAGTGCTTGCACTTCCAATCTGGGGTCATCTCAGTTCCTCCTGGTACAATCCTTGTGGTGCTGGTTGGGCTGAACTCTTTCATCCCACTGTCTCCATAGGGCCAATGTTCAGCATCAGATATTTAACGCCATGTGTCAAGGGGGAGGCAGTGGAGGCGGAGATCAAAAAAGGAGATGCGGTATTTTCAAAGAGCACCGTATGTGTATTTTCATTTCCAAACCAAATGAGATGGGTTAGGGAATAAATGCAGAATTTGTGTCAATTTCTTGATTCTTAGGGATCAGACAACTTACTTTTATTTTTATCTTATTCTCAGTCTGCTCCTGCACCAAATGCTTGCCCTTTCGAACACCCATTTTCTTTTTGGCCATTCTTACCAGTTCCTTTGGCTAAAATATAAAAGTCTGAACCTTATGGGGACCAGGTAGCCATTTGATACCTATTGATTGCATTCATCTTATGTGCCATGTGCTATACCAGTAAGTTAACCAAATGAGGGCTGTCATTATCAGACATAACCAGTGAGGAAAAACCACTGATAATTGGAGGGTACTTGGCTCAAATCCATTCCTGGGATTTGGAAAACAGAATTCATAATAAAAAGCTCAACGTATAAAAAGGCCCTGGTGTTCTCAAATTGATCATAGATTGTAGAGCTGTTAGAAACCTTCAAGATGCTCTAGTGCCCTTTTTGGCTTCCATTTGAACAAAATCTTATTGGAAATAAATAAATAAATAAATAAATAAATAAATAAATAAATAAATAAATAAAACAGTGAGGCAGAGCTGCTAACACTGTCACAGGAGCGGGGGTCCCACCTGCCCTCTTCCAATGATAGTTTCTGAGAAGACTCTACATTCAGCTTGACAATTGTGCATCTACTGAAACAACTTTAATTTACAGATGAGAAAACTGAAGTGAAAAAAGGGCAATAATTTTCTCAGGATCATAGAACTCAACGAAGAGCCAGGCCAGAGCCAGCACCTCCTGGCACAGAACTTCAGCCATTATTCCTTCCTAATGTGTGCTGTTGCTAAAATCTGTCCCCTGGTAAGTCTAGACATTTCTGCAGGTACTTCATACTAGCATTCAGGAAGGTCCTAGGGAACACACAGAAGCCAAACCCAATCAGCCCAATGCTAATGAAAACAAATAAAAAAAAAGTATCAACACTGATATCCCACTTCATGTATACATTCAGAATTTCAATGGCCAAAACACTGAAAGAAGTCAGAGTAGAAGAAAGTGAAGAATTGCACCACTGTGCCCCCTTCCAGAAGCATTTAATTATTTACCTACTATAAAATAAAATCTCCAAAATGTACTAATATTCAGAATTTGGGAGGCCTGATGGGTTCATTGAGATCATCAGCCCATTTGAGGTGAAAGGTCACCTAAGGGGCCTAAGCTTTTCTTAGTGTCTCTTACGAGAACATTTCTTGCCCACTTTTTATATATTATTTGGTTCTACTTACAACTCCATTACAGTTTAGGGGCAGACATTAGCTGGGCCAAGACCAAATGAATTAATGTGACATGGTACATTAATATGAGTGACCAAAAAGAAACACGTTTTCTCTTCATTTGATCTGGCAGGTTACATATTGTTACCTGGAAGAGTAATTTGTGACTCCTGAAAAGGATGCTTTTACTGGCTACTCCTGGCAAACCGTATTTTTCCCTTTGTATTTATTTTGCTATTAATAAAATTGACATAAACTACACTATCCTCAGAAACATAAGTCTTCCCTTACATTTATTTAGCCATCTTTCATGATTTTCTTCCAGGAACCCATCTATACAGAGCAAATTTTGTTACTTTGACTTGCCTGCTGCTCTGCCAACCACTGTATGTTTCTTTTAATTAAGTAGAAAAGAGATCTTAAAAGCTCACATAAGCCCAGGAAACTCTATTTCTGGCTGACAGCAATGTCTCCTCATTTGCTAGCAAAAGCACAGATTGACAGAATAGAATAGATCAAGAAAATTGATCGTTACTCATATGCTGGATTGAGTCAATATATGTAAATCCATCCCCTTGCTGGCAGGCACTGAGATGCTTGCCATGCAGAACAGACACAGTTACAGCCTGTTTTCTAGTCCAAATGCCAGCCTTTCACTTTAATGCAGCAAAACTACAGTTATGTACTCGGAAAGCTCTTTTGTATTCATAACAACTGCAGTCTGAATGTAGTTCGGGACAGAGAAGCTGTATTTATGAGCCGCCATCTCTTCTGAGTCAATACAATTTGCAGTAAATACAGTTTAAGTTAGAGCTGTGGTATAGATGCTCTGGGAATTTTCTTTGTGGTTTTACTACATTTTTTGGAAACATTTTAAATGTTCACTGCTTTCAAGTTAATTTCTTTAAAGTGAGCAGCCGCACATGGTGGTTGTGAAGATCAAGTGGAATAATAGAGATGAAACAGGTTGGAAAAAAATTAAAAGCATTAGGCAAATGTGAGATGATTAATATATATATATATATATATATATATATATATATATATATATATATATTTGTTTCATGGCCCTTTTACTTAAGGGTAATGCTCTCTTATCTCAAGGCCTGTTTTAATCTTAATTTAAAACAGAATATTAAAAGTAGCAGTGCATGAAACAGAAGGCCTGGGAAGATAAAATACACGTGATGTGTTTAGATATCCCTTATTATCTTCTCAAAGAGGAATAATTATGAACCTCCTAGTATCAAAGAAGAGTCATGTTTCTTTCCTTAGGAATAGAACTCAATGGTACATTAATTTGAGTTTTTCGAAAACTCTTAGAACTGCTCTTCTGCTCTTTGCCTAACTATACGTTTAAAAGCTAAAGACAGCCGTCCATTCTACGCTGTAAATTGCAAGAGGACCACAGTTCATAAACAAGTAGAGGTAAACCATCATTCAAGCTGATTTAGCACTCTCGCTATATATGGCAGTAATCATAAGGAAAGCCCTTCTGAAAACAGTTGAAGCTGAGTGATAAAGACTGGGGCCTGCTAAAACTTCAAGAGAGATTCCAAAAATAGCACATCCATTTATTTCCATCCATTCTAGTCACTCCAAAAAACACGGGGTCTCTCTATTTCTCTCACCCTAGAAGTAGTAAATGCCTCCAATTAACTCGGAAACGTGGCCAGAAATGTTTGCAGGGACAGAATTACATGTTAGACTGGGAAGGCATTTAAAAGATATTTTATTTAAGATTCCATCTACAAATTATTCCTCACCCACCATTTCATCCCCCTCATATTGTTAATATCTCCACCTCTTCTCTGGTCATTGTTTCCCTTCTGCCTGTGAAATTCTCTGGTCTCCAAGTTCTTAACTTTGCTTAATCCATATTTGACCATTAGAAGCCTCTTCAATTTAGCCCCTAAGTCTTTTTGATCCAATGTTGGTCATCTTGACAGCTTCCTTGCTCTCTGGTATGCTGTAGGTAATCATATACATCTCCTACCCCAGACTTGGAATCATCTCAATGCAAGTAGTAGGAAATAGTATTTCAAGACTAGTCTGCATGTGAGATGTGCTCATTACTAATAATTTGGTCACTGTTTCTAGGTTTTCTCAGTGGGCAGAACTAGGAGGCAGTTTGTATATATAGTCTCCTTATTCCACAACCCCCCATTTTAAAATAGTCATGTTACCTACACCGCTAGAGCATAGAGACATTACATACTACACTGTTTCCCTTAAGCGTGATTTTTTGGTCTTAATTGTACAAGGCAAATTTATATTTAATGATCACTATCCACCATATGGTAAATTTGGTTGTCTGAAGCTCATTTATTAATATAGAGCTAAAATTTTTTCCAAACATTTATGGACCAATACTTTTGTAGAGTACAATGAAAATAAATTACTAGAGAAATGATTCATGGGCTTGGATGTCATGGCAATGTCAAAGTGCTATAAAAGTTTAAACTGCTTACTATTAAATTCCATTCTCATTTCACTGTGGTCTGGTGGACTCCTCCGGAAAGGCACATGAGAACAATATTCTCTGTGTTCTTGCATGTTTACATCAGTTTACCAGAGGCTTTTTATACTTAAAGGTCAATTTGGCTGAACGTAAGATTCTTGGCCCACATTTTCTTTCCTTAGATTTCTTAAGTATATTACTATATTTTCCTTGGTCATAAAAGTGGTGCTGTTACAGATTCTAATGCAATCTAATTTTCTTTCTATAGGTCTTTTTGCTGGGATGTCTAAAGGGTTTTTCTTTACAGGATAATGTTGGCCATTATGAGTCAATTTCTAGGCCTCTCAATATGTAATTCTGAATTGTCTTTTATTTCAGGAAAGTTTTTTTGAATTATAATTTTCCTTCAGGGACTCCTATTATATAATAGAGATTACAATATTCATTGTACCGTGGAAACTTTCTGCAATCTGGTGAAACAATTGGCCTTTCTCAGAATAATATTTTTAGATACATAAAATGAAATTCATATAATATATAAAGAAACTAATTACATTTAAATAAAGTTCTCAAAATATTTTTAATTTGTTACAGTAATATATTTACTTCTTTATTAACATATTAAATAATAAGATCTGGTGACAATTCGAATAACTATAAGTTTGAAAAAGTGATGGACATAAGTGATATTTGGAAACATTTTGTAAAACTAAATTTTGATATATGACATTTGTCATTAGTTTTGGTGACAATGTAACAGGTACTATTAATATTACTGTGTTCTGGTGCATGCGTTAATAATTAAAGATAAATGTAAAATTTCACCTAGAGATTAGTGAAAATAAAGACCATGTTTTTTCCCCAAGTCAGTAGACTACTTGAATTTTATCTACAAATCCTGAAATCCAGAACTATAGACAATGAATCCCTGTATTAGATGTATGTTTAATCTTCTAAATGCATTCTTTTCTCTCGGATGCTTTTTTAAATGCCTTTTTCATGTCTTCTTGATATTGAAAATGTTCTTCCAATCTGTGTTCTATTCTCTCATTGCATTATCCTTTCTGTTTATGTACTTTTGTGTGCCTCTTGGCTCAATTCATTATAGAACTGATTTTACTATTTTATTTCTCTTTTTAAATCTTCTTTAACCACCTCATCTCTGAGGTTTTATATGTTTAACTTACTGTCATAGCTTCTACCATGTGCTTGGTTTCTTCAGCTCACTTTGAAATTCTGGGTTTTGGTTTTCATCCATTTTGTGGGCATATCTTTCCATGTGCCTCCCAGGCCACGGGGAACTCTTTCTGCCCCTTATTCTATTTATTAGGCTGCATGTTTTTGCTTTGATCACATGTAAGTAAATGAGGTTTTTTGTCTACCTTTAGGAAGGAGGAGAGGACAAAATAACTTTTCGAGATTCATGATTCTAAACTCCTGTTTTTCCTCTCAAAGTGAATTTTAAAGTATGGCCTTGTACTTTGTCAGATCTCCTTTTCTACTCTACAATCCCATTTGCATTTGGATTTTTTTGCCCCTTTTGTCCTTGTTCTGCTCAGTTTGAAATCTATTCCCGATAGTTCCTCCTGGAGGGAATGGCTTTTTAATTACCAGAGGTTTATATGGCCCAGACTGCTCCCAGCACCATTAAATCTTATCAAATGCAGTCCCCTTGCTCCCACTCGTGATATGATTCTGCAGAACTCCCACCCAGTTCAGCCATGTTTTCCAGGGAGTACTTCTTGGGGATAATAGGGTACTTTGGTATTGATCTTCAGAATCCACATTGTCTTCCCTTTACTTCCATCTACAAAGGAGCTGATACTGGACAGGTCTCCTGGCTCTCAGGGTTTATTCTAATGCATTCATATTTTGGGTTTGTAAAAATACATTTAAACCTAATAAAAGTAGATAGATAAAAATATATGATAGATTAGATAGTTGATAGATATTAAGATATAGATAGATAGATATAAAGACATAGCTATATATAGATATAGATGTAGCTAGATATAGGTATAGTTATAGATATAGATATAGACATAGAGATATATAGATACAGATCTAGTCTGTGGATTTTATATCCTGTTAGCTCTATTAGTTTTATATAGGACAGTGGATCTCAACTGGGAATAATTTTGTCCCCCAGGGCTCATTTGCCAATATCTAGAGATAGTTTTATTTTTCACAACTGGAGATGGAGTTGGGGGTGGGGGCAGCACCATAGGCATCTAACTGCTAAAGATCAGGAATGCTGCTAAACATCCTGCGGTACACAGGATAGCCCCCATAACTAGGAATTATCCTGTCCAAATTTTCAATTGTACTGAGGTTGAGAAAACCTGGTCTATGAAAATTGGAGGAGATTTGAAAATTAAGCCACAACTGACCTCTTCCCTGCTGCCTCCCAACAGCCTAATCAGGTCTTTATCCAGATATGTTCACTTCTCTCCCCTAGTTCACATCTGTATTTTCTTTGACTTGAACTATTGTGGTAGCTCCTTAGTTGGTCTGCCGGAAACAACTCTCCCCTCCAGTCCAAATATCCTCTTCCACGATGCCAGAGTACTTTCCCCAAAGTAGAACTCACATCATGCCAAACATTTGCTCAAAGAATTCCAGTGGCTTGCCAGTGCCTTATAAATCAAGTTAAGTCTGGAAATTAAAAGTTTTCTATGCTTGGTCCTGAATTTATCTTCCTGACTTTTATTCCCTCTATTCCTCTACACATAGCCTGCAATGGAGTTGAGTGGTTGCCTCCACCATTTGACAAATCTCTCTCTTTTTTCTAAATTCTTTGTTAAGATCACTCCTTCACCATCCCTCCAGAGCCAGCCCAAAGCTCCCTTCTACAAGAATTCTTCTTTTCCTCGCCCCTCCTCTTTTTCTCTCCACCCACTCTAATAAAAAATGCCCTCTCCCTCTTTTAGATAGCTAATATTTTGGATATACCTGTCTTTTAGCATTAAATTATGTTATTATATAATTACTAGAGGCCCGGTGCACAAAATTTGTGCACAGGGTGGGGGTGTCCCTCAGCCCGGCCTGTACCCTCTCCAATTTGGGACCCCTGTGGGACTGGGTCTAAACTGGCAGTCAGACATCCCTCTCACAATCCGGGACTGCTGGCTCCTAACCACTCGCCTGCCTGACTGATTGCCCCTAACCGCTTCTGCCTGCCTTCCTGATCGCCCCCTAACCACTCCCCTGCCAGCCTGATTGATGCCTAACTGCTCCCCTGCTGGCCCAATCGCCCCCAACTGCCCTCCCCTGTTGGCCCAATCACCTCCAACTGCCCTCCCCTGCTGGCCTGGTTGCCCCCAACTGCCCTCCCCTGCAGGCCTGGTTACCCCCAACTGCCCTCCCCTGCCAGCTCAATTGCCCCCAACTGCCCTCCCCTGCTGGTCATCTTGTGGTGGCCATCTTGTGACAGCCATCTTGTGACAACGTGAGGGCGGCCATCTTGTGGCAGCCATCTTGTGATGACGTTGCATGAGATGCCACCTAGGCTTTTATTATATAGGATATTATATCCCAGTATTTTGTAATATTACTATAAGTAAAGATTGTTCATTTTTCTTCCTGGGATTTTCCACAGCACCTAGCAAAGGAGACCCTCAACAATACTTGTTGAATAGATAAATGAATAAAACTGAGCCCTAGACAGATAAGGTGTTCATCCACAATTCATCCTCTGGTCAGTGGCAGAGACCACATAACTCTAAAGCATAACTATAGTCCTGGGTTCCAAAACCATTTCATGTACATGATGCTATAGTCATCATCATTACTGTTACTAATAGTCAGGAATCTGGGACTTGCTGTTGTATGGATAACAATAAACAATCTAAATTAGATAACCTGGCTACTCAATTCTTCCAGCTAGAAGCTCAATAAGTGATCTACCAGATATAAAATTGAGTGCTAACTATTAATAACTAGGGGCCCGGTGCACGAAATTCATGCACTGGGTATGGGGGGGGGGAGTGTCCCTCAGCCCAGCCTGCCCCCTCTCACATACTGGGAGCCCTCAGGCGTTGACCCCCATCACCCTCCGATCGCCTGATCGGCCCCTTGCCCAGGCCTGACGCCTCCGCCAGAGGTGTCAGGCTTGGACAGGGGACCCCCATCTCCCCCCGATCACTGGCTCTGGCCCCCGCCCAGGCCTGAGGCCTCTGGCCCAGGAATCATGCCTGGGCAGGGGACCCCCATCTCCCTCTGATCACTTGCTCCACCCCCCGCCCAAGCCTGACGCTTCTGACCCAGGCTTCAGGCCTGGGCAAGGGGACCATCATATCCCCCCAGTCCCCGGCTCCGCCCCCCACCCAGGCCTGATGCCTCAGCCAGAGGAGTTGACCCTCATCACCATCCGATCACCAATCACCAGATCGGCCCCTTGACCAGGCCGGAGGCCTCCGGCAGAGGTGTCAGGCCTGGGCAGGGGACCCCCAGATCCCCGCGGTTGCAGGCTCCGCCCCTGCCCAGGCCTAACGCCTCTGGCCTAGGCGTCCAGCCCGGGCAGCGGTGACCTGCAGTGGCAGCAGGGGGCACCGCGATCGTGGGCTTCGCTTTAGGCCCAGGCAAGGGACCCCTAGCTCTTGGGACTGCCAGCTTCGACCGTGCCCAGCTCCCATCGCTGGCTCCACCCCTACTTCCTGCTATCACTGGCCAGGGCGGCAAAGGCGCCTGATTCTCCGATCATGGCTGGGGGGCAGGGAAAAGGCGGCCCCAGGGCCGCCTTTGCCCTGCCCCCCAGCTCTTAGCTCCCCGCTGGGTTTCAGATCACTGTCAGTGGCAGGGGGCTTCTTCCTGCTTTCCCTTTCGCCTCCCTGCATTGTGCCTACATATGCAAATTAGCCGCCATCTTGTTGGCAGTTAACTGCCAATCTTAGTTGGCAGTTAATTTGCATATAGCCCTGATTAGCCAATGAAAAGGGTGGCGTCGTACGCCAATTACCATTTTTCTCTTTTATTAGTGTAGATTATTTGTTGCTCCATCTCCCAAGGCTTCATATCTCTAACATCCTATACACTTGGGGATTTTTTGGTTATATTTTAAAAAATAATAGGATCACAGCCCATGGAAGAGGCATACCATAAGTCTAGCGTTTTTGTTGTATGCCTCCTATTTTTTAGTACTGTTTATCAAGTACTCTATATAGGTTCAGTGTGGCACTCAGCATTTCATATACACATGTATTTCTGTGGTAAAACATATCTGGTGCCTTCCTGATTGTCTCTTATGAGCACTGAGAGAATCCCTGCCTTCCAAAATGCTTCCCCACCTACCGTTCTCAGTCTTTTCTGATCATTATAGATTTTCAATTTGGTATTTAAAACAGGAATCCTTATAAGTCATTTATGCCATGATGGGAATGCGTTTTGATTTCTTGCCCCCCAGATCCAGTATGAGGATCATGAGCTCACTGAGCTGTGACAGCGAGAAGAGCCCAGGTGTTTATATATCCAAGTGCCATGAACACATATTGCCATCTTCACAATTTGGCCACAGGCCAGACCCTCCTCAGTTTCCTCTCATCATTTCTTCATTCTCCAGGTTCTCCTACAACACAACTAGACATAATCCTTGCACTTTTAAAAGCAGTCTGGCCAGAAAATAAAACCTCAAAACATATATCTTCTTACTATCCCTTAGAGCAGCGGTTCTCAACCTGTGGGCCTCAACACCTTTGGGGGTCGAACGACCCTTTCACAGGGGTCGCCTAAGACCATTGGAAAACACATATATAATTACATATTGTTTTTGTGATTAATCACTATGCTTTAATTATGTTCAATTTGTAAAAATAAAAATACATCCTGCATATCAGATATTTACATTACGATTCATAACAGTAGCAAATTTACAGTTATGAAGTAGCAACGAAAATAATTTTATGGTTGGGGGTAACCACAACATGAGGAACTGTATTAAAGGGTTGTGGCATTAGGAAGGTTGAGAACCACTGCCTTAGAGCAAGAAGGAAGCTGTGTATCTTAATGCAGTATAGTCACACAATTGGTATGTGGAGATGACAACTCAAAAAATATCCATATAATTTGGTGTTTATGAATATTAAATGTAGAACACAACAGGCACCAAACAATTTTGGAGTAAAAATATTAAGGATCTAAACATGCAACAGATTGTTTGATCTTGTAGTTTGATCTATATTATTTCAAAAAATTCAAGATCATTCATTTTTTTCCCTTGGGGAATGAAATTATTTTCTGAGATCTAGACTTTGTCATGTCTCTGAATACTAAATATCAATTAATATTAAAAGAGAAAAGCTGTGTGAAATGTGAAAGATGGGCTTCTTAGTCTTGTGCTTCTCTCTGCCAGCCACAATGATTTGGGCTAAGCTCTTACAACCCTGTTTTTATTTCTTAGCAATTTTTTTCTTTATAGACATTGTGTACTTTCACTCACTTATTATCACACCTGGAGAGCAAATAAAGTGCAGGCACAGGTCAGCTGTCACACAACTGTCTTTAGGTTTGTGCCATGCTGAAACTATCCTTTCCTCCTTTTGGAACTAGAGACCATACGGATGAACTCAACATATTCAGATTTCCACTAGCTAGCAAATAGCTATGCTGCAGTCATTTTGTAGCATCCCCTGTCCTGTGATGTTAAGCTTGGCCCCATGAGATGTTTTGGCCTCATGGTAGGAAGAGTATAATTCTCTGTCTCTTGATTTGGGCTTGGCCATCCATGTGATTTGCTTTGGCCAATAGGATATTAACTGGCATGGCACAAGACGAAATAAGCTTGCATGTGCCATAAGAAGAGCACAGGTGGGGTAATCGCATTTAAGGACAATGAGATACATGGAACAGACTTTAATCCAAACTATAGCTAAGAGCCAGATCAACTGCATCCCAGTAAGTCCACAGACATGTGAGGAATAAGTGTTTATTGTGTACCAGGAGCATAACTGGTTTAAGGAGTCAGTAATGTACTGAAGCCCTTATCATCGGCTAATTACCTACTGCAACAATTGCCCATTTGGCCTCTCTGATACCATCCTCCACTGCCACTTTCAACATCCAAAATCTCTCTTTTATTTATGATACTTTCTATACATGTTATGGATATTTCTGCAACTGAGTGTGTTCTGCAAAATGTATCTCCTGAAAACTAACATCCTTCAAATGATAATACATCCCCATAAAAGAATCTGTAATCATGTGTAACTGGCAAACACAGAGTTGAACAAATGCTAAATTTTTGTTGTGTGGTGGTTTTTACTACAGAACTTCTCAGAGTCCTGTGTAAATGTGTGTTGTGCTTCTTCAAGCAGGAGGCATGGAAAACATTATTTTTTAAAACTTATTGGGCCTGGAAACTTTTTTCACAGGAACACAAATTAATATCCCA
Source organism: Myotis nattereri (assembly GCF_964212035.1). Lineage (NCBI taxonomy): Eukaryota > Metazoa > Chordata > Mammalia > Chiroptera > Vespertilionidae > Myotis > Myotis nattereri. Next base: position 26,505,727 of record NC_138088.1, read on the forward strand.
AAGGTTGCTAGTGTTCCACAGCACACCATTTGGGAAATGGTAATCCATAGGATAAAGCCAAACACAAACCATAATATTCAAGTCCCTCCACAATCCAGCCGAAACCTACATTATTATCATGCTTTTATAATGTTTTTAAATGATTTTATAATTTCATAATAAAAATTATGAAAATACAGAAAAGAGAAAGTAAAGAATTATATAGAGTCCTGTCATCCAAATATAACCAGTATTTGATTTCTATTTCCTTTCTGTCTTTGTTATATTTTATATACTTTTAGCAAAATATAGCACACTAAAATTATAAACAGAAACTACTTTATATTCACAACAAATCCATTTATAAACAAAATATATTCCTATTTTATTTTCAATTTTACTATGAAATATTTCAAACAAATAAAAGTATATCTACTATCAGCTTTTCAGATATTACCATCTTTATATTATGCCCCAGATTTTTATGCTTTTCCAAGACAAAAAAAAAAAAAAACAACTGCAGAATGGCCAACGCCTTTTGTGTTACTCCTCCCCCATTTCAAGTCCATTCCTTTGCTCCCCAGAGATAACCACCATCCTGTATTCATCATTTCCTTGAATACTTTCATAATTTTGCTACATATGGTTGTATCATAAACAAAATAGGGTTTGTTTTTTATGTTTTTACAATTGGAATCATTCTATAAATATTCTTTTGTAACTTGCATTCCCTCTAGTAACATTATGTTTTGGTGCTTTTCCATATTGTTCTATGTAGCTCACATTCAATTATTTTAATTACAATATAGAATATATCACAATTATTTTATACATTTTTTCCCTTTTGGTAGATTTTCAATCCATTTTTTTTTGTCACTACAAGCAACACTGAGACAACCTAAAAGTGTATTCACTGCATATGTACATTGTTAACTTTCCTAGATATTGTCATATTAATCTCCAACGTGATTGTGCTAATTTATATTCTAACAGTAAGGGTAAGTTCCACACCACATCCTCACTATACATGTGTAGCCAAACTTTTAAATCATTGCCCATTCTGATGATTATGAAAACATATGCTATGGTTTTAATTTGAATTCCCTTAATTACTAATGAGGAAGAGTATGTTTTCATGTTATTGGTCATTCAGGTTTCTGCTTTTGTGAGATGCCTATTTGTATCCTTTGAATATTGTGGGTTTTTATGAAATTCTTTCCTAATTATAAGGGTAATATATGCTCAACTGAAAAATTGTAAGGAAAAAGAAATCACCTCACATTGCATCACCCACTGGGTTAATATTATTAACATTTGGCTATATTTTCCTTATAGTGTTCTAAAACACGTAATTGTTTTATACAGTGAAAGTGAGAAGAAGCTGTGAAGAGGGCGTTGGTGATAAAATTTTCCGTTGGGTTGTTTATAATCTTTCCAATAGAATACCAAGGACTAGAGTCATACAGAACACTGTTACTCAAGATCTTTGGCATTGAAAATGACCAGAATATTTTGTGTAGAACAAAAGCAGATCTTTTGCTGAGTCATTTTCTAGGTTCTCTAACCCTATGTTGTGCATAGGTCATCCATTTCAACAGCACTCATAGAGAGGTTTCATCTGAAAGGGAGCATAGTGGACTAAATTATACAACTCAAGAGTTACACCTGGTGCCAAGAAATTAAAAAAAATAAGAGTGCAAAGGAATGCTGCAAGGCTAAGATTAGCCATGTAATCTGGTTAGGCTTCAAATTAGAAAATTGAATTTATTTTTTATTTCAGAGGGCAAAGTGTGATGTAATCAGCACAGTGTCTAGAATTTCTACTTTTGCTCATTTTTCATCTCCTACATGTTTTTAGTATATTTTAAATAATATTTTTAAATAATAGATGGATTACATCCATGAGTAGTTTCTGAGCTTTAAATAATGGCTGTGCATGAAAGACAATCCGGGTGCTTTTTGAATTCTTGAGTTACAAACTTTTCACCCAAAAGAACTAACATTTTTCTCCAATTCTGGCATTTGCTATTACAGAAAGGTTAGAGTTAGTCTTTGTAGGCAACATTTTTCTTTCTGCCTGGGTGAATGCAGGATTTATTTTTATTCTGCTAATTCAAACATTTTGGCCAGTCGTGGTGAAGTACAGTTCTTTTTTCTTTGATTTTTGCCAGGCATGCAGTGAATCCTTCTGTTCTTGGTACTTAAGTCTGTATGACTCAGAAGAAAAGTTACTTTTTATATAACATATGTCTTTGATTATTGCTTCATCTCCAATTATTCTTGTTTTCTACTCTTGAACACCTAAAGTCATTAGATTTCATTTCCATTCTCTGCCTTGTAGAGCCAAACTCCGCATCATTTTTTATCTTCCTATACTTTTCTCTGTATTTTGTAAGAAATCTACAGTTTGTTCAATGCATCATTAATTTGATTTTCTATAATGTCTATTCTATTATTTATTGCTATACAATATTATCCTTCTAGGCCATTTTTGGTATTCTAAAAGTCCCTTATTTACTCAGGAATCTTCCTTCTCAACTCATCCAATTTTCTCACTAAGACTTTCTATTACTAAAGGGATGGGATGTCTTTCATTCCACTACTGATGATCCAATTTTCATAAACATTCTCTTCTGTTTACTGGAAGAAATAGTTCTGTGAGGTTTCTTTCTCCTTGAAATCTTTGGACTAAAATTCTCTTCCTCTATAGTGTACTATTTTTAATATCCCCCCCCCCTATTTTTTTTCTGTTTACTTTTCCTCCAATGAGGAAAGACTTATATTTTCCCCAAATAGGAAAAGTATGTGAATTGCCGTCAAGCCCTTTCTTTGTAGACATGGATAGAGAATGACTTCCTTTTTATATCCTAGCTGAAATTATCACTGGTGGGCACAGCTCCTTATCTTAACCCCTGGAGTCCATTTGTCCTTAACCCCCATTTACTCTACAATGACCCTGCTAGTTAAAAAGGGAAATTCCATTTGTCAGTGTGTAGTAGTCTGACTCTGACCATACTCTTATTATTCTAAGAGCTCGCCTTCTTGTTCAGATTCCAACTGGCAGAAGGAATGCATAGTGTGAACCAATATCAGAAATACCATTTTAATTATTTTGAAGGTTGAACTCCTGCAGGTCACCAAAATGTCCTTAAGTGTTTGCTTTGATATTTTTAAAATTGAAACTTTGCTTAATAGAAAATTTTAAGTACCTATGTATTGAATTAGAGTGAGTCATTGAATAATAGGTAGAGGTTTGCTATTCAACCTGATGCTTCATCTTATACCCTCCTCTCAAAAGTCAATGAGCACTCTATAAAAATTAATTTACTCTTATTATTGTTCATAAAGCAACAGAACTTTAGTCATCATTTTTCAGTATTGTGTATAAATATCATTTCTATGTCTTAACTAGGCCTCCTTAAATTTTCCTTACCTACACACAAAGGTTCAAGGAGTGGATAAAGTACAACTCTGTTGTGGTAATCAGGGTTCTGAGTTGTAAAAACAAAACAAAACAAAACAAAACAAAACAAAAACAAAAACAAACAGAAATTAACTCTGGCTGATTTAAGCAAAAGGTACCAAAATGAAAGGATGCTAGGAGTTAAGTGAGTTGACAGATAAGTTGAAGAACAAGTTTTAAAGATACAGGAAAAATAGCAACCTGGAAACCTGGAATCGATAACTACAGAAACTAGAGGAATGAACCCATAGTAGGAAGAATCTGGCTACCTTCCAAGGTAATTAAATTCAGATTATGCATTGTCTGATGGTTGCTTTGTTCAAGATTCAAATTCTAGGGAATGAGTGTCCAGTTGGCTTTAGATCACATATCTACTCCTTTTAATTGGTGACAGCGGGGTTCCTTACTAGGATCTTGCCATATGGTATGCTGAGAGGAAGAGGTAACTCCCTCACAGAAACCATGGTGCTGGTAAGAAGGGAAAATGAACCCTGGGAAGCCAAAATTCCATGAATCTCCATCACATGTGAGCAATTAGCCTGTACCTTCAGATTTCATCTATACCATTTTACATCTTGCTCATTCAGTTTCTTCTCACATTATAATTAGCTGAATTCTTGTTAATCCTGTACCTCAAACGTGGTCATTAGCTTAGTATTCTTGGCTATGGATGACTTGTTGAGAGGCCACATCTCAATGGGTGAGAAGAAAACACTTGGAATCAGCTGAACCTGGTGTCAAACATTGACTGCTCTACTTATCCAGTTTTATGATCTTGGATAAATCACTTAACTTTTCTAAACCTCAGTTTCCTAATCTATCCTATATAATAAAAGCCTAATATGCTAAGTGTCCAGTTGTCTGGTCGTCCATTCAACTGATCAAAGCATAATATGCTAATGATATGCTAAGGCCACTCAACCGCTCACTATGACATGCACTGATCACTAGGGGGCAAACAGTCGACTGGTCGACCAATTGCTATAACGTGGACTGACCACCAGGGGGCAGACGCTCCAACAGGTAGGTTAGCTTGCTGCTGGGGTCCGGCAGATCAGGACTGAGAGAGATGGGCTGGACATGCCTGGAGCCCTCCCACAATCCCTCCCCAGCTGGCCAACCTCCCACATCCCTCCCTGGCCCCAATCGTGCACCAGTGGGGTCTCTCGGCTTGGCCTGCACCCTCTCGCAATCTGGGACCTCTTGGGGGATGTAGGAGAGCTGGTTTCGACCCGATCCCGCAGGCCAGGCCGAGGGACCCCACTGGTGCACGAATTCATGCACCAGGCCTCTAGTCTATCATAATTATTAAAATAATTTAATGAAAATAGTATATATAAAGGTCTTAGAAAATGTTCAGGGAATAATCTACCATGCTATTATGGTTATAGTTGTGGAAATTATTATCATTATTAACAACAAATTAATTCATATTACCAATTATTCTCTACCACCCAAGATAGTACTTCTAAATTGATCCTCTGATACCACTAACTCTGAATAAAAAGAGAAGAGAATCCCAATGTTCTTTGTTCAACCATCTAAGCCTTACATCCAGTAAGAGATAAGCCAGATTGGCCCCTGCCTGGTCTACTAACAACAGGGTATCATTAACCAACTTAGTGTCACTGGATAAACCAAACAATCAAACAGAGCCAAAAAATTTATGGATAAGTCATCCAGTGACGTGCTTAAAGGGTCTTCTAAAAACATTTATTTCTAAAACAATGACAATGAGTAGGAAATTAGTGTATTATAAATTCAGAGTAAACCAAATTCAGCAGCATGTAAAAGGATCATACACCATGATCAAATGGGATTCATCCCTGGATACAAGGATGGTTTGACATATGTAAATTTAAAAACGTGATACATCACATTAATAGAATAAAAAATAAAATTTATATGATGTAGAAAATCACTTTACAAAATTCAACATCCTTTCATGATAAAAATTCTAAACAAACTGGGTATAGAAGAAATGTACTTCAACATAATAAAGGCAATATATGACAATCCCACAGCTGACATCATACTCAGTGGTTAAAGGTTGAAAGCTTTTCCTCTAAGATAAGGAGTAAGACAAGAATGCCCACATTCACCACTCCTATTCAACATAGTATGGTATTGGAAGTAATATCCAGAGCAATCAGGCAAGAACAAGAAATACATGGCATCCAAATGAGAAAAGAAAAAGTAAAATTGTCTCTGTTTGCAGATGGTATGATCTTATATAGAGAAAATACTAAAGACATGACTAAAAACTGTTAGAACTAATTTAAAAAATTCAGTAAACTTATAGGATATACAATCAATATATAGGGTGTCCCAAAATTCATGCAAGATTTGCAATTCAAAAAGCAGTTGAATTTTTATACACTAAGAATGAACTTTCCAAAGAATAAATAAAGAAAATCCTACTTAAAATAGCATCAAAACAATAAAATACTTAGGAATAAATTTAACCAAGGAGGTTAAAAATCTATAAATTGAAAACTATAAGACACTGACAATAGAAATTAAAGAAGACACGAATAAATAGAAAGATATCCTGTGTTCATGGATAGAAAGAATATTATTAAAATGTTTATACCACCCAAAGCCATCTGTAGACTCAGTGCAATCTCTATCAAGAGTCTAATGCCATATTTTGATGAAATAGAAAAAGAAATTTTAAGTTCATATAGAACCACAAAAGACCCCAAATAGTCAAAGCAATCTTGGGGGAAAAGAACAAAGCTAATAATAATGAAAACAGTATGGTACTGGCATACAGGTACATAGACCAGTGGAATGGAAATGAGAGCCAAGAAATAAATCCATGCATATACAGTCAACTAATATTTCACAAGGGAGACTTCGATAAATGGTTTTGGGAAAACCGAATATTCACATGCAAAATAATGAAACTCACCATTATCTTATACTACTCACAAAACTTAGCTCAAAATATATTAAAGACTTTAATATAAGACATGAAACTGTAAAACGCATGGAAGAAAATGGGGAAAAACCCCTGGACATTGGTTTTGGCAATGATTTTTTTAAATATAACAACAAAAAGGTAGCAATAAAAGCAAAAGTAAACAAGTGAGACTATATCAAATTAAAAAGCTTCTGCACAGCAAAAGGAACCATCAACAAAAAAATTGGCAATTTATTGAATGAGAGAAAATATTTACAAACCACAACACAGATTAGGAATCTATATATAAAAAATGCTAATATGCAAAGTGTCCCCTTGGGAGTTCAACTGGGAGACTATGACATGCGCTGACCACCAGGGGATGCAGAATGAAGGAAGGCCCCGGCCCATAGCTGGCAGCTGGGGAAGGAAGGCTCCAGCCAGCAGCCAGAAGGAAGGCCCCGTCTGACAGCCAGAAGGCCCTGATAGGCCCTGATCGCCAGCCAGGCCTAGGGACCCTACCTGTGCACAAATTTTGTGCACCAAGCCTCTAGTTAATATATAAGAAACTCATATCACTCAAAAGCAAAAAAATCAATTAATCTGATTAATAATGACCAAAGGACCTGAAAAGGTATTTGTCCAAAAAAATATACAAATGGCCAAAAGATACATGAAAAGGTGCTCAACATCACCAATCAGCAGAGAAATGCAAATCAAAACCACAATGAAATATCACCTGATACCTGTTAGAATGGCTGTTAGCAATATGACAAGAAATAACAAGTGTTGGAGAAAATGTGGAAAAAAGGGAACCTTGGCACACTGCTGGTAGGAATGTGAATCAGTGCAGCCACTATGGAAACCATTATGGAGGTTCTTCAAAAAATTAAAAATAGAACTATTAAGTAATCAAGCAATTCCACTTTGTATATTTATCAAAAGGAAATGAAATAACTACCTAAAAGAGATATCTGCACCCCTGTTTTTGATGCAGCATTAATAACAATTTCCAATATGGAAATAACATCAATATCCATCAGTGGATGAATGGATCAAAATTTGATTTTATATGTATATATAATATTACTCAACTGTACAAAATGGTTTTGTGACACCAATGATGAACCTCAGAGTTATTATGCTAATTAAATAAGTCAGTCAGAAAAAGACAGATATTATATTATCTCACTTACATGTGGAATCATTTAAAACTCATAGAAACAGAGTATATTGGTGTTGCTATGGGCAAGGGGTAAGTGGATAAAGGTGATGAAGGGCACAAACTCTCAGTTATGAGTAAGTTTGGGGGATCTTATGTACAATACTTGAAAGTCGTTAAGAGAGTAGTTCTTAAGGGTTCTCACCACAAAAGAAAAAGAAATGTAACTATGTGAAGTGAAGGATGTGTTGACTAACATTCGTGTGTTTCACTATACATATATCAAATCATCATGTTGTATACCTTCCACTTATACAATTTATATGTCAATTATATTTCAATAACGTTGGGAAAAAAGAGAAGGAAATATAAAACACAGGTGGAAGAGCCTTGTCATTACCAGAGAATGAAAGTCATCTGTTACATGCTTAGACTGACAAGAGATTATATTCAAGTAATAGCAGAATCAAGGTGCTCCCAGAGCTGTGAGCCAGGTGTTTTTCATTTTGTGATAGCCAACATGGGCCTTGCTAATGGCAAAGATCAGGACCATGGCATCACATCTAAAAGGTCATAAATTTGGTACAATCACTGAGAGGACAAAAAAACAACATTAACTCCTAAAACTGTCTTTCTTTATCATTTTGGAAGTTACCCATTGAATTCTTAAACATAGTTGCCAGTTGTATAAATGTCAAGCATGGCTCAGTGGTTAACAGATTTCTTTCCAAGGAAGAGGACCGCCATAAACTGTGCTTCTCAAAATTTAATATGCCTATGAATTATTTACATAATAATTCTAGTTAAAATAAAAATTTTGATTCAGTAGGTCTGGGCTAGGGCCTGAGATACAGCATTTCTAAAAAGCTCCAATGTTATGTTGAGACTTCTGTCCACAGACCACAGTTTAAGTAGCAAAGCTTAAAGGATATAACAATGATTCTCCACAGTTTTCTAAGCCTAATTGTAGAAAAATTATCCTGTCTTGTTCTCACAACCTGTCAGTTATAACCTTACCAAAAGGATGATGCCTGTCTACTGTGTTGGAACATTTTTCACAAGCCCTAAAAAAACAGAAAGCTAATAATCTAGGATGCCGTATCTTTAGTTTGTATAGGCATTACCCAAGAGCATGTTTAAAATGTAGATTACCTGCACTCCTATCCCCCAAGGATTTGGTTTAATTGTGCATGAAATTTTCATTTTTAATATGCAGCCCAGGTGACTCTAATGAAAATGATTCTTTGAGAAATATTGAGCAAATGTTTAAGTGGATATTGTTGCCTGGTATAGTACAGGTAGGGTATAGACTATGTCTATAACAAAGATACTCCAAAACAGAATGGCATAAATAAGAAAGATGTTCCTATCTCCCTCATCTCCCAGTCCATAGATAGGAATTTCAAGAAGGCATAACAACTCTGTGCCATAATATCATGGCCCAGGTTCCTGCTATCTTGTTACTCTGTCATCACCCAGGATGTTGTTTTTTATTTCATTTTCAAATATAAGTCACACCACATCGGTAGTCCAGCCCACCAGAAGGGAGAAAGAGAAACTTTGAAGGCAAACTATTTTTTGTTGTATTCTATTTTTTAATACCTATTGAAGTATACTTCATATACACTAAACTGCACATACAACTCAACTGTCCATCCATAGGTGAATTAATAAGCCATTTCTTTTAAGCAATGTACATGGATTATACACACATGAAATGCTGATGACAAATTAGTCAAAAGGTCACACCAGGCTGCAGAAGAGGCTGGTTACACTTTCTCAAATTGGGAACCACATGCACAGCTGCATCTCCAGTACTACAGACGAGAGAACAGATTTTATGGGACAGCCATCAGAAAGCCTGAAAACTTATAGCAGGTATTACTTCCAGGATGCCTTTTCTGACCCTCAGAGTTGAATTAAGTGTCCTTCCTCTGCTCACTGAAACCCACTATTCAGGAATCTATCCCTATACCTAGGATGTTGAATTACTGAAATTACTCCTGTGTCTTCACCTGTATATTCTCTTTTAGCAAGTGTCTAGTTCATCTTCATCAACAAATGTCAAAGTTGAACTAAGCTGGTACATTTATAAAGACTGATTACGACGGATATTTCCTTTTCAGTATTAACAACACTGATCGCTTATTTAACAGATGCCCACTATGTGCTAAACACTATTCTAGGCTCCTTAATTGCCTCTTCCACTCTTCACAATTCTGTGTGATAGCAATTAGTATCCCAATTTTTTTGAGGAGGAAACTGAGGCTTGCAGATGTTACAAAACTTGCCCCAGTTTACAGAGCCAATAGGAAACAGAAGCAGAATTTAACTTACCTGTCTGATCCAGAGCCTATTCTCTTCCGCTTGAGCACACCTCTTGTCCACTATCATGTTAGCTGATTTATCACTCTAAAAATGCACACTATGCATATATTAGTGTTTTTATATATTTTACTACCTTGCACTAGAAGAAAATGTTTCTTCATTTCCCTTTCCATCTATATGTTATAAAAAATTATCTGTAGGGTATTGTTCATATAAACCAACAGCTAACCTGATTTAAAACCAGAATATCAGTGCTAACAGAGCCCAAATTAGAATTCGAGATCTGACTTATAGCTCATTTCACAGAAGGAAAATGGAGACACAAAAATACAAAATGATTGCTGGAGTCAAACAGGGCACTGTTTCAATGGGCCTCAGGTTTCCTGTCTCCAGTGAGTAAACATGTGTTTGGAAAGAGTATGGACTATGCAATCCAACAACACAAGATTCAGATACTGACAACCACTTTAACATGTGACCTCAGGCACGGTTTCTAACTTCCCTGAGACTGCTAATAATAATAATAATACCTACCGTGCAGAGGTGCTTGTGAATACTGAAGATGAATGATGGAAAGTACCTAACACAGTGCCTAGCAGAGTAAGTGTTCATTAAATGCTAGGTCTCTCTCTCTCTGACACAGTCTAGCCTTCTCCTGGAACACATATTGCTTTACACAGGGTGATGGTCTTCTCCCTTCTTTGGCACTCACATAAGTCTCTCATTGTAAAAATCTTGAGCTAAGTGTGTACGAAGCAGAGTCCATTCTAAAGGCTTTTTAATTTAAAGGAAGAAAAAGTAAAAAGTGCTGAGCCAATATTTCTACTATTCAATCATTAAACATTAATCGATGTCAATGCATTTGAGGGAGCCTTTAGCTGTGACAGGTGAGCTGAAAGTAGAAATTCTGATTTAACGAGGCCTCCCAGACGCTTTGGGAAAATGTCAGGGTGTGGTGGAGAATAATTAATCGATAAACAACCATCAGAAAAAAGATCAGTAACTATTAAATTGGGTACACAGACAAGGCTTTTCTTATTTTTTTCCAGAACATTTTTCTCTTTGGGATTTTTCAGTCCTTTCTGAATTTCCCCTGATTCAGTACCCCCTAAGTCGGAATGCCCTTAACTGTTTTGTTTGGACTGGGCTATGAAATGATTAGGCTGTTGAAATGATGAATCAGGGAGCGCTGCAGGGTTTTTCACAGTCTCTCTGAACAATGCCCCATATCACACTTACACTGACAGGTTGTATTTTTATATTTGACATGTGAGAGGAACATGGAAAATAACACACTGACAGCGCCTTAGATACCAGTCATACATCTTCCTAACACAGATTGATGGGTGGAAAAGAATATTATTTAGTGAGCCCCTCTTAAGCTCTCCAAGGAAAATATATAGATCCACCAGTGGATTGACTTGAAACTCATATTAACATTCCTTACAAGCAAGAAACAGAAAAGTAACCACCATCCATTCTGCACTAGCAAACAGATCAGAAAAATTAGGAGAAACCAATTCAGTGCCTGCGCATTTTTCATTGATGGGTCATGGTTTGTTCCTCCCCTACTTAGGAATCAAATAGGTGAAATTTCTCCATTGAGGTACATTGGTCTTTCTCAATTTCAAACCAAAGGTGAAAGATAAGCTTCTAGGAAAATTGAAGCCACAGTTATGGCTGTTCAGGGAACCAAGCAGAAACAGGAGAGAGAGAGAGAGAGAGAGAGAGAGAGAGAGAGAGAGAGAGAGAGAGAGAGAGAGAGAGAGAGAGAATGAGAGAGATGGAATAGCCTGCATAGGCTAAGTGTATGACTATGGGGAAACTCAGAGAAGAACCATGTATGATTGTGGCTGCCACATACTAGAGGACATAAGCATAGGAGAATGAAAAGGAAAAAAGAAGTGCCCCTATAGTGGATGCTATAATGTGCCAGGAAATCTCCCTCTAGGAAGGCAGGATTTATTTCTACAATTGCTGGTAATGTTGCTGGTGACAGCTTTCAGCTCTCAGCCCTTTTCAGGAAATGCCTTTGCTGAAGAGAACTGTCTCACCAAATAATATGCTGCCTCATGGAGCAGCCCACATCCAGTGACCAGTTATTACAGAAGTGTAAGGGCCTGGTCCCTGATGCCCAATAGGAACAGCTGTGGAGGGTCATCCCAGATTCAGAGCCCCAAAAGCTAGCTTAGACCTGCATTCAAACGTCATCACAGCCCAGCTTCACCCTATGCCCAGCCAATCCTCCTTCCCCCTCTTTTCTTATACAGGTGTCAATCCCATGAGTATTTCATAACACATTCCCTGATCGCTAATCTCCATCTGGTCGTTTCCAGGAATACCCAAACTGCAATACTCCTTTCATCTCCAACTCCCCTAATATACCAGTTCCCTGGAACTTAAATATCTCAATTAATAAAATCATATGATGCTATCAGAAATGCATATATATAATCATCCAGATCATTTTGAAACCTGTCACAGTCACTCCAGTTTTCAAGGTGGAAAATAAAAACAGAGAAAGATGAGCACCATCTTGTGGAAGGACATACCACTGTAAGTTTCAAGCTCTTTGGTGTTACACAGGTTTTTAGCTTATTTCTTTTGTGTTTGTTTCTTCATTTTTCAGTAGATTTGCCTAAAATGGGGGGTGGGGGGGTGGGAGGAAGAAGGTGAAGAAAAACTTACAGGAATTCTAATACCAAAACAGAAATGGGTGGAGAAATCTTTTTCCTATTGTAGACCATACAAAAGAACCAAGAGTCAGGTCTACAAATTATTGAATCTTAGGATTGCAGAGTACCTGGCACTCCTGTTTCTAATGGCAAACAGTGGTACATGAAGACTTTCAACTAGCAGCTTATTGATTTGGGAGTGGAGGTAAAGAGAACCCGACACATTTAGAATCTGACAGCAAATTTTCAGCATTTGGCCCTGAGAGTGAGTACTGAGTCTTCTCTGCTGCCCTCTGGCCTCCTCTACTTTCCCTCATTTTTTCCCTTCCCTTCTCTATTCTCCTTTTGCCTCCCCCATTTCTGCTGTCTTCTCTTTGGCTCTCTTTCCCATGTCCTCTCCCTCCCAGTTTACTGGGCTTTTTTATAGACTGGTGTTTCAACAGTAGTTGGATCGCACAGATTGCTACATCAGCAATGAAGCATTGATTTGGAAGAGGGAAAGAAGAACTTTTCATCTCTGTGAAAAATGCGACACAATAGGGTGACCTAACTTATTCCCTAAAACTTAATTAAAACCAATAAAAACAAGGGGACAGCTCTGGGTGGAAGCAGGACCTGGGTGAGGTGCATTCTGTCGGGCCGTTTCAAAACTTAACATTTGATTTGGCCCCATGATATTCAGAGGACTTGGTTTGGTTTTATATGCTATTAAAATGCTTTTAAGTATTTAACGGTTTATTCCAATTGGGGAAAGTTTTGTTAGGTTTCCTCTAAAGTTTCCCACAGGAAAGCTTTGGGTTTTTTTTATTTGTGACTGGAATATTTTGTGGCTTTGGAAATCACCACAAAATCAAAAATCAAAAATGCTACTCTTGAAGTTTTCCAGATGTGAACAAGTATATTTTCAATATGTTACATCACTTCCCTGTCTTGGAAGTGATTTTTTCAGACAGAATGAATAAACAAGGTCAGAGAGGAATTTGCAGAAATAGTGACTTCATTCTGAGATTCCCCATGACACTTTAAGCTTCTTGATTATAGATATTAGTCTTGATCACTTTTAAAATCCCTCTCACCAAATAGAGAAACAGAGTAAAACAGAAGGATGGGTGGATGGATAGATGGATGGATGGATAAATCAATCTACGAATCCCAGAAGGTTGGGATATAGTTGCCTATAGTTTTCCTGTTGGAAACAGAATTAGAGGTGAAGTTGGAGCTACTCCACTAGCCGCAGTTAAGAGCATAGCAAGTGTGCTACCCATGGAATCCCAATAAAACTTTGTGTCCAGCACAAAGCTTTGACACATTATTTAATAAACTTTGATAAACTGAACTGTCACCCCATTTTGATTAAAGTTTATTTCAAGGGCAGTACAGGAGGAGTACCAAAGGTGTTTATTTTATTTTATTATAAACATTTTTATTTTTTATATTTTATTGTAGAAATTTCCAACACAGAAAAGCATAATTAATTTTACACGGAACACCTTATACCTGTGTCCTAGATTCTACTATTAACATTCTACTCTGCTTGATTTTATCACACAGCTCTCTCTATCCATCGCTATATTCATCTAACAACTCATTTTTTAATGTAGCTCAAAATTAAGTTACAAGCATTGGTACCTTCTCAGAAAATACTCATCATACATATAATTAGTGTTCAATATTTGTTTTAAAGCTTTTCCTTTGATGTAAAAGTGATCATTCATTGAATTTGACAAATTCAAACCACTGTGTAATTCAAATTCCTACCAAGATATAGAACATTAATGTCACCCCAGAAATTTTAGTAGTAGAGATCTGAGTGCAATTGAATTAATTTATTTACCTCTTTATCCCCAGAAAAAGGCTGGTTTGGGGGTAACTTAAAGAGTCTGAAATCTCTCAAACTGCTTCAGATCTCAAGCTATTAAGGAGTTGCTTTTCTCTATTTGCTTTAGCAAAATCCACACTCCAAACGCACAGTTGATGGCAGGGGAGAGCTTTATGTGGATGTACAACATTAGCTGAATATCCAATAAGTTGGCAAATAGGCGGGAGAGAAGAAAGCAAAATTAGAACCCTAATTTCTTATGTGAATTTTAAAAATATATAAATACAAATACATTTTGTCAGAATATGCTTTGTTTGGGTCTTAATACATGCAAGCATGTTTTCTTTGTACTGGATGCTCTTGGGACATCACCAGTATATGAGGGTAAAACAACCAAGGAATCCTCTATGAAGCTGTGCATGTTGCCAACTTAAACCCAGTGCCAAGCTAAATCCCTACCACATGGTACATATGAGTTGAATCTCTTCCAAATGCAGGGCTCCTTCTTAAGTAGCTGTGTTGACTAATTACTTTCATCAGGATAATTGCACCTAAGAAAAGGGTACAATTATTTCTACTGAGTGGAATATTGACATCGTTTAATGAAGAAATGTGGTGACAAACTATGTATTTAGAGAGAAAATAAAGTGGTTACCAACAATCTGTTACCAAGAAAGAATTTTTAAGCATGTCTAGTATACTCTTAAGTATTCAGAATGAAGCTAATGGGCATTTCCACAGCACACAAGGCTCAGCCACTATCTAAGGATGGGCATGCCAATAAATTGCCATCAACCAGGCACTAATGAGTCCTCTGACATGGTTGAGGAGCAGAGCAGCAATTAAATTGGGCTCAGCTTAGTGCCCAGTCATGCCACCACATTTCAAAAGGATCTTTCTAGTTACTGTCCCACACAAACAGTAAACCCACATCATCCTTCTTTGTGGGAGTAGCAAGTAGAAGAAAACTGCCATGCAGAAGGGTTATAGTTAAAACTTTTAATTATTGACTGGGACCTAGAATAGCCACTGGTGAGTAAGAACCCTAAAATTCATTCCTTCATTTACTCATTCAACACATGTTGATCAAACAACTATTGTATGTAAGGCACTACGCTAATGGCTGTATTGTTATTCAAAAGGAATCAGAAAAAGGAATCTACTATCAAGAGGCTTATAACCCCAAAAGGACCTATGGGAGCTATGATAGCCTCTATGGCCCACTGCCCAAATAGTCCTTCAAAACTGAGCCATTCATTTCCCCAGTTGCAAGGAGTGTAAACTGTTGATAGCTCACAGCTGAGTCGGTCCTCTCCAGGAATTGGTCGAGGGCTAAAAGAATACACATCTGTTTTCCTGGAGGCATCTGTATCCAATGACCAATGCTGGAGTACAAAGGCTCTGGACTCAATTAGAACAACTGTGAATAGTATCAAAACTCCAAATCTTACCTTAGGTTCAACTGAAGCCTCTTTTGCAACTGCATTACAATTTAGCTTCTCCATCTGCCCAATCCTGTTAGTCTCACTCATCACAAGTGATGTTGCTAAAAGCACTCCTCAATTAACTTCCTGCATGCAGATCTCAAAGTCATAGAGTTTGTCACCAGTGAAAGCCAAGTTGAAATAGTTCCTGCCCAAAGTGATTCTAGGACGACAACTATAAAATGGGATTTAGAAGCTGGATCACCTAGTTCCAAAATGAAAATCTCATCACTTGTATGCAATTAATGGTGCAATTGTTAAAAATACCACTAATGGAGAACTGAGATGACAATGAAGCCTAAGGGTGAAATACTACCAACATAAGGCGGTGTGAGAACCTAAGGGCCTCCTTGGTAATATACATACAAAAAAAGACTCTCATCTCCTGCAGCCCGAGGGCAGAAAGAGCTGAGGCTCAGAACTGGCAGAGCTATAGGAAGGCTGAAGTCTCAACACCAGCATGTCTTCTACAGTAAGGGCAGGGCTCTGTTGGGGAGGGAGTGGTAAATGGAGATGCCAGAAGGGAACATGTGGGCTGCTGCACTAGAAAATCTTTAGATTTCTGATATTCCCCCAAATATTATAGTTATTCAGAAGTGGTCCTTCTCCCTCTTAAAGGCTTACATTTCCCACCCTACTTTTCCTTGAAGAAGGTGCAGAAGAAGTCTTTGTCTTGCAAAATAATACAAATCCCTTCATGATCTATCCTTTTTCCCTGGCCACCAAATCATGGGAAAAGTTATAACATAATCCATCTGGGGAAGTTTTATGGGTCTGGTGAAGTAGGTTAGAGACTATATATCAAAGAAGCTACAATACCTAGCCCACCTGTACAGGCAGAAGCTATAAGAATTTACATGGGATGGCATTCCAAGGATGCTGTACCAAGGAGAATAGGATGTGAAGTTGGAAAGAGAGGAGTTTATCAATACGCGAATACTCTCCTGTGATCCAAAATTTGCATCCCATCAAGGATCCCAGGACACAGTGCTAATATACCAGCAGGATGGTTCTTGGAAGCTGGGACAAAACAATAGCCCACACCTAATGAGGTATAAATGTGACAGATGGTGAAGGCAATAATCAAAAGATTCAGAGAAGGGAGCCTGCTAGAACACGGATATATTACATAAGGCCAGAAAAACCAACTCTCAACAGTGTGCTATGAAAGGAACTAAAAGACAATCCATTTTCCCAAGTGTTAAGGAACATGTTGGTGAGAAGGACACTAGCTTTGTCCAGAAGCTCAGTGACAGCTGTCCTTGGCAGACCAGGGCAATAAGAGATTCTGTTCAAGAAGTGGCTTCCCTTGTAACAAGGAGAATGAGAGGATCCTAAATAATAGAAGTCAGGTGGCTGCACTTATCTGAAAAACAACAACAAGGTTTTACAGTAATCATGATGAATAATAAGGTCAAAATGATAGTCAAAGAAGCTGACCTACAAAGAACCATGAGGATGGTTAATAGAACACGGTATTCCAAATATGAAGATAAATGGCAAGTCTTTGAGAGTATTGCTTAAGCTGTACAATGCAAAGAAGTCAGGAATGAATGATCAAGAGGCTTGGGGTGGATACCCCAATAAAAATTCACAATCTCTTGCCCAAAGTTTAGGCCTGAGGCATTTTCAGATCTAGAATACAATGACTGGTGGAAAGGTCATGACCCCAGGAAAAACCGTTATATGATACCATGACAAAGTTAATTAGTAATGATTCCTTCAGTTCTTCCATAAGGGACCTCTGGCAATTTACTCGAATAACAGTATACCAGAGAAAAAGAAATGCTAAAACATTTCAATAACTGCTAATACAGAGTCCAAATTAACACTGACATCTGGTGACCAAAAGCATTATCATGGACCTCTGTTATATTGGGGCTACATGGGTGCTATGGAGTTCTGGCCAGGTCCTGCTGACCTACTCCATCATCATTTCTCCAGTCCCTGAATTTAAAATTGGCATGAACATACGTATTTGTAGTTGTCAGAACCTATACATAGCTTCTTTAGTCTGTAGAGTAACCAATATGTAGCTTCTTTAGTTTTCTTTAGTCTGTACTATTGTAGTGGAAAGGCTGACTGGAAGACTAAGAAACTGTCTTGCCTTCCCCAGCTAAGGTAGTATGCTGGGACATCCTCTTCAAAGTAAATGACAAATTATAGCATCTCATAATCCTACCTTTCTGAAGGAAGCACAATGCTCAGCAGGCCTTTTTTGGTCTGGGTACAGGATATTCCACATTTAAGAATACTGTTTCCTTCTTTACTGAAAAACCTGGAAGACTTCCAACTTTGAATGTGTCCCAGAACAGTAAAGAGGTCTGCAACAGGTCCAAAATATAGTTCAGGCAGCCTTGCCACTTGGTAAATCAGACCTAGCAGATCCTTAGACTATTAGAAGTATCAGTGCTGAGAATAGATACTGCACATAGTTTATGGTAAGCTCCAACAGGAGAATAATAGACCCCCAGGTCTAAACAGGGTGTCCCAAAAATGTATATACACATTAACAACTGGTAGCTCAAATTTGAAAATGAAATGCATTTTAATAAGCACTGCCTTTATATTTATTCAAAGTGTGTGTATTTGTTTGGGGGGGCACTCTATATTTGTAGCCAGGTTCATCCCATCTACTGCAGAGATGTCTAGGCAATTTAAAATAGCTTTTCATATGCTACCGAGCCCTAGCTGAAATGGAGCATAGGACCATGGGACATCAAGTACCCATGTTGCCAGAACTCCCTATCAGAAACTGGTTGCCAGATCCACCAAGTCACGAGTTTCAGCAGCAATACATGGTAGCATGCAAGTGGCATTGCTGATAACAGACACCTTGAATCTCCCTAAAAGTAAATATAGAAAAATAATGGTTCAGAATCTTCTAAAATATTTTTAAAAGAATGGTACCAAAGGAACAAGTATAATTAACCTCGATATTTCTTACAGTTGCCTAAAGTTTCCTTCAAAATACTAACAATATTCACCATCTACTTTTCTTTGTTTATCCACAGGAAACAGCTTTCAGGATAAAACATGTAACATAAAATTTTATTTTTTCTGTAATCTAGCAATTTATTATAACGTATATTTGCCACCATGTTTCCATTTCAAAAGCTTTTTGTGTTAAACAAACATTAGTGATCTTGCCTGGGATTCTTGGAAACAAGAACTAGGTCTTGTGTTCCATGGACACTCCTTCCCATGTGCCTTGCCCAATGATAAAAGGATTAACAGTGAGGCGTTGTAACACTGGGGAATTGTAACCAACCCCATCTTTCTTTTGACATTGTTTCTGTAAGTGCTGATTATGACTAATATGTAGCTTGTAGATAAATAATAGTTTGCATAATAATCCTAGAAATTAACTTCAGAAGATACAGACTCTGATCTTCAGTCATCCCACCTCTAGGAGAATGGCTGACCTCCAACCATAAAACGAGGATGATGTATAGCCAGGATGACAAAAACTAGGATGACACACCAGACCATCATTTGACCAGTTTCAAGGGCCTTCTCAGAATGGACTGTGCTGGTCTGCACACAGAGAACTTTCCAAGCCCCTCCCCTTGATCTCTTTGTTCTGATTTCCCTCTCCCTCCTTATAAAAACCTCGGCCTGCACTGAGATGTGAAGATGGGCTTTGGGACAAGAGTCCCCCTCTTTCAAGTAGTCAGCACCTGAATAAACCTCTTTACAATCTCACCAGCACCTGCCTCACGAGTTTACCTTTTGTGGCCACAAGCAGAGGTAACTGAACTTTGGTTTCTGTTACAGAGGTATTCAAATAACATTTGTAAAACTGAATTAATATTTTTATAGTGGATAAATGGATTTAATTTCAGAAAACTTACTGGATTTTATAACACAATCTACTTATAAGACAGACATGGTCTATGTACCAAACCATGCCTCCCCACACTTTTCTCCTAAAGCAACAAGAATGGTAGTGAGAGAGCAATTGTACATAATGTCTCCAAGATAGGGGTTACAAAATTAAACAGAAAAGTACATAAGTGGCATCTTCCCTCACAATCACTGTAAACTGATTTTAAAACTTGGAAACTGGCTTTAAAACTTGCCCACAAAATTGGAATCATAAACTCAAATGTAATTATCTATCTTGTAAATAAGAGAAAGTTTATTAAAGCTCCCTAATACATTTATTATTGGCTTTGACCTGAAGGGAACATTTCAACATATTGTTAAAGCATTTTGCTCCATTTCAAGCAGAATGTGGTTCTAGATTTGGACACAATGTAGGTATGTATGGTTTGGGGCTATACTATATTGTCAAATGATGGGTATCTTACTCCCCACTCTTCCGAGGAATAATGTAGTGATGGGACACATTCCACTCAGTTCTTGCACTTTCCTTTCAGGGATCCTAACAACCTGCTTTCCTAAACCAACCCTAATCCCGAGGCAGAGGGCAAGCCATTTCTTATATGAGCCAGAGTGAAGAAAGCTTCAGTGGGACGTCTTTGGCCTCTGTGGTATCAGGTGGCTCTCCAGCTCTCCGTGGCCTTTCTCACCCTAACCTTCCTCTGGCTGGAAGATGCTTTTTTTCATATTATCAGCTTGCTGTCACATACATGACCTTTTCCAAAGTTTGTGGCTGTCTTACAAGTTTGGGGAATAAAGACGGACTGATTACCTCCCTTTAACAGGTGGGGGGAAATAGAAGACCAGGGTTGAACAGTGGTGGAAGGGGGACTAGAAATAGTTCTCCTGAGTCATCCCCCAGATTTCCTTTGCTACTCAAGGCAACCTTTCCTAAACAAATCCAGCTTCAGTCAGTCAATGTGTTCCAGCTAAGAGACCTGTATTTTTGTCTGCTTAGAAGGTTCTGGTCTCACAATTCAGCATCAACCCAGATGGCACTGAAATTATCTTTTTTATTTAAGTTTGTATATGTTTGTTTTCTATCTTTCCTACTAGAAGGTATGCTTCATGAAGGCCAAAAGGATGTTTGTCTTGTTCATTGATGGGTCTCCAGAACTTGAAATAGCGCACGGTATATTGAAAGTATTCAACAAATACTTGTTGACTAAATGACTTCCCAAAAATTGAATTTATAGTACACAATTAATCAGGAAAACATCATATATGGGAAAGCTCTTGTAAGAAAAAATCAGAAGTCTGGGGTTCTAGTAAGACTTTCCACTATCTAAAAGTGGCCATGGCCTAAAATATTGGTTCCTGAATGACATTATATGGTTGAGATAGCCTAGGTAACCTACATCATTACTTGCAGCCTTCCCCTGAACTCTGATGTGCTACCAACCAATTGCTTCCATAAATTAAGCACATCACCACTTCCTCACAGTGCAAACTTCTTCTAATGACACCTATTCTTAACTATAGATAAAAGAGAAAATAACTTTCACAAAATTATGGGCTCAAATATTTTATGCTTCAGTAGCCAATGAGGTTACATGGCTCATTAATTCCTAAATCTCAGAGTCCTGATCCTAGTTCCTTGTAGGAAATCCAATGTTTTCCCAGGTTTCCTTGTGCACATATTGCTAGGAATCTTCAGAAAATTTTCTTAGGATTCTCATATCTAGTCTAATTAAGGCCTCCCATTGCAGCCAACCATCTGGCCTCAGTGCACTGTTCTGTTCCTCCTCACATCTCCCTCCTCCTGTCATCCTGAACTCATTTTCTGTTGGGCTGCTGTTGCTTGACACTGAGCCATCTTATCTCTACCTTGGACACAGATCTTTCCTTCAGCTCCCATGACTGTTGAGACAAAGATGTAGCTCTTAACATGTGTTGGTGACAGGAGAGAACAGACAAGAATAATAACATAAAGAACCTACAGAATTCATAAAGAATTCACAAGCGTTGCCCTGGGACCTTCACTGATCTCTTCTCTTTACGGTTTCCTTCCTTGTACTTACTTTGGGTTTCCCTTTTTGTTTTTCTATCTTCTTCAAGTGGAAGCATAGGATAATTTCTTTACATACTTGAGCACATTGAGGATATTTATAATGGGTGTTTTAACATTCTTGTCTGGTAATTTAATCATCCCATTCATCTTTGTGACTTTTAATTTTTTACTGATCTTTTTCATTTGGATTGTTTTTATTTCTACAGAATCATCAGCACAAACATAGAAGAAACATAAGCTCTAGAGGAGAGGGACAAGTAACCCTTGCACAGCAGCATGTGGAGAAATGCCCAGCTCTTGGAAGAAAGAAGAGCAGAAAATTCAGGATAGAAAGAGGTTAATGAAAGCCTTAGGTGATGGTGTAGATCTCTAGCTCATACCTATTGTAGCCAGGGATAGAAGGTCATTGCCTTATTGTAGTTCTGGCCCATCAGTGAGTGCTACATCTTTTCATATACATAAGCCATGGACACCACTACTTGGGGTCCTTGGCGTTAGGGAGTGGTTACATGTAGGGACTTAGTTTCTAATTTTCATGGCCCACACATTCATCAGTTAATTAATCATACACGATTTTCTCTAAAGTGCTCTCTCTTACTGGGATCAAGAATGAGAAATTCTTTGACCAGGTTTTCTACATATTCCATGGACAAGTAGAAAGGACTATGAAATATTCTGCCCAGTGTCCATCCCCACAGCATCTTAAAGTTCTGTCCATCCAAGGCAGGGATCCACTCATAGGATGGCTATCAGGACTCACCTATCTACCTATGTCCATTGTGTTTTTTATCCTGGAAGAGTTCTGGGGCAGCACTGGGGGTGATGCCACAGAAGGTATTCAGTTTATTGCCAAAGATGAATTTGTCCCTGAAGCAAAAGTCTACACTCTTGATGCTCATGTTAGCATCCAGAGCAAGTTTTCTGCCTTTAAGTCCCTATAAACAACATTCTTCTAAGGGCAGTACTGTACAGCAGAGGCCTCAGGCCTCTTTTTCTTACATACTGCTGGCAGAGTTCTGGTGAATCTCACCGATGATTTTCATAGCCACCTCTTTTCTAGTCAGGATGTGCTAGACCAACTCAACCTTAGCTGATGGTCTCAAGAAGCCAGCGGTTGACAAGATGGATCTACTCCTCAGTAGAGATGGCCGAAAGGCCCTGCAGCATGATGGACTTACTATTAAGCTTGGAATCAAGGTACCTCAAAGTCAGCTTAAAATTGAGGAAAGCTGATGAGAAGCTTGGTCCAATTCACTTAAAAATAAAATTACTTCTAAAGCCAACCTAATAAACTGATCTTTTGATGGAATAAAAACACAGTGCCAGATAAAATAAATAAATACTAATTTTAAAGAGGAAGAATAATAAATAGAAAAAAATGAGAAAAATAACAAAGAAAAGATAAAAAGCATAAAGAAAAAAGAACAAATGAGGAAATGAAAAAAGTAATGAAAAGAAAAAAATCATCCTCTAACTGGCTTATTTTGCTTAGCATAATACTCTCCAGGTCCTTCCATGCTGTCTCAAAGGGTAAGAGATCCTTCTTTTTTATAGCGGCACTAGAGACCCAATGCACGAAATTATGCAAGAGTAGGCCTTCCTTCGCCCGGTTGCTGGCACTGGCTTCACTCTGGCACCTGGGACCCAAGTTTCCCTCGCAGCCCTGGTTTCATCCTGAAGGACGTCCAGTATAATTAGCATGCATACTATGCTTTTATTATTATAGATAGTATTCCTTGGTGTACATGTATCACAGATTTTTATCCACTCGCCTACTGATGGGCGCTTGGGCTGATTCCAGATGTTAACTATTGTAAATTGTGCTGCTATGAACATAGAGGTGCATATATTCTTTCTGATTGGTGTTCCTGGTTTCTTAGGATATATTCCTAGAAGTGAGATCACTGGATCAAATGGCAGTTCCATTTTTAATAATTTTGAGGAAACATAAGTATCACATGATCTCACTCATATGTAGAATCTAATGAATAAAATAAACTGATGAACAAAATAGATCTGGAAACATAGAAGCATGGAACAAACTGACCAATCTCAGAGGGAAGGCAGGTGTGGTTGGTGGGTGGGGAGAGATTTACCAGGGAACTTATATGCATAACCCATGGACACAGACAATAGTGTGGTGAAGGCCTGGGAGGAACAGTTGTGGGGTAGAGGGGGTCAATGGAAAAAAGAAGGGAGGACATCTGTAATATTTTTCAATGAAGATAAATTTTTTAAAAATCAATAACAAACCATAAAATAGATTTTTAAAAATCCACAATGCCAAGAAAGCTCATTTTGGTCAAAGTCCCATAAGTCACTGAAAACCACCTTAATAGACTAGAAAGATTAAAAACCTAAGCCCAGCCAAGAACTTATGTAGGTGCTTGAAATTCCATAACAATGGGTCCTATGAAACCCTACCAAGCAGTACTGATTACAGCTGGGGATTATCCACAATGTTGTGCTCATTTTTCGGCCTATGAATGCTTATTCTTTTAAAAAAGTATTGAGGACCCAAAAGACTTTTTTGTGGGGAGGGGGTGGGATTGGGAGGTTATAATAGCCATCAATATTTAACTTATTAGGAATAAAAACCTGCAGGATGTATCAGCATCATTTTCACTTCTAATTTGAAAAATTGCAAAAAAAAAAAATTGGCTTTTAAAGAACTCAACATCTAAAATTTAAAAATTCAATTCCTTTTACTTTAACCTGAATAATTGGTCTGAAATGATGCCACAACTTAACTGTTACCATACTATCCTATCTAATAATAGAGAAACATGGTAATTAATGGTAACTTCACTACCCTTCCCATTGGCTAATCAGCAAGATATGCAAATTAACTGCCAACCAAGATGGCGGCCAGCAGCCAGGCAGCTGAAGCGAACAGGAGGCTTGCTTGCTCCAGTGATGGAGGAAGCCAAGGTTCCCCGCCTGCTGCTGCTGGCCTCTGAGCTGCAATCTAAGAAACAATGTTGCAATTATAGAAGCTAAACAAACCCCAGAAACCTGCTTTCAGCCAGCTGGGCCTCAGAGCTGGAGTTGCAACAGTGTTTCAATTATAGAAGCCAAACAAACCCAGATACCTGCTTTCAGCAGCCAAGGCCTCAAGCTGGAGCCGAGCCTCAGAGCTAAAGCTGGTTCTCAGCTCCAGTGACAGCCATAGAAGGTAAATAAATCCCAGAATAAAAAAAAAAAAAAGAAAAAAAGGAGAGGTTGGGAGCTTCAGTCACCCACTAGCCTGAAAATGGCCCTCAGCCCCTCACCCAGACTGGCCAGGCACCCCAGTAGGGACCCCCACCATGAAGCGGGCATGACCAGCTGCAAACAGCCATCATCCCCTCATCCAGGCTGGCCAGGCACCCAAGCGGGACCCCCACCCTGATCCGGGACACCCTTCAGGACAAACCACCTGGCCCCCACCCGTACACCAGGCCTCTATCCTATATAGTAAAAGGGTAATATGCTAACAGCAGAAGGACTAGGAATGACTGGTCACTATGACACACACTGACCACCAGGGGGCAGACGCTCAATGCAGGAGCTGCCCTCTGGTGGTCAGTGTGCTCCCACATGGGGGAGCTCTGCTCAGCCACAAGCCAGGCTGATGGCTTCCAGTACAGTGGTGGTGGTGGAAGCCTCTCCTGCCTCCTCAGCAGTGCTAAGGATGTCCGACTGCAGCTTAGGTCTGCTCCCTACTGGCAAGTGGGCATCCCGAGGGCTGTCAGGCTGCCAGAGGAATGTCTGATTGCCATCTTAGGCCCAATCCCCCGGGGAATGGGCCTAAGCCAGCAGATGGTCATCCCCTGAGGGGTCCCAGACTGCGAGAGGGCACAGGCTGGGCTGAGGGACTCCCCTCCCCCACAATGCACAAATTTTTGTGCACCGGGGCTCTAGTACCAATATATTGCTGCTATTATTTTGAACAAATTGTTATCTGTTAGGTCAATTAAAAGTAAGAATATTTCTGTGTGCATAAGACAAAATAAGGTACATTATTCATATCTATAAAGCTGCGTAGAAGATAACTGTCATCAAATTTTAGTTTCATACAACTTGGCTCAACTTTCTTTGGAGTAGATTCCACCCTTTCCACACTTCCCACTTCAGGTTCTGCACTAGCTCCTAATTCTCCCTAGATCATTTCCCTGGAGATCTTCCTAACTTCCTCCCCCACCTCCTTCGAGTCTTTTCTCCAATGCCACTTCCTTAGTGACTTATTTGGTCTTGCAACACTTCTTGCACAACCTATCCACTACTTCCATCCATTGCTTTCCTTAAAAAAAAAAAAAAAATTATCTTTATATTTTGTGAATTTACAAATATATACAAAAATTTTTAAGTATAAAACTATTCTTCATATATTTACCATCCCAAAAGAATTATCAATATTTTTGAAATCTTATTTTATCTTATCTATAAATACTTCAGACTGCATCTTTAAATGATAACACTTTTATTTTTGGAAACAAGCCATGATGCCATCATCAGACTTAACAAAAATAACAGTGTCATGTATTATCAGTCCATATTCTAATTTCCCACCTGTCTCAGAGATGTCTTAGGACAGTTGAAATGTTTGAGCAAAGGATCAAACAAAATATATGTATAACTTTTTTTTCCCATAGTAAATCATCATTCAAAATATTACATATTTTATTTATTTGCTCATTATCTTCCTGTTTCTCTCATTAGAATATCAACTCCACAGTATCAATGATCAATACCAATTATATTTCCTTTTTCACTTTTTTAGTGGTTGCCTTTGAATTTGCAATATACATTTATAACTAATCCAAGTCCTCTTTCAAGTAACACTATACTACTTTGTGGTAGTACAATTACCTTAAACAGAGTATATACAATTCCTCCATTCTCTCCTTCATAATATTGCTATCATTCATTTAACTTATCTATAAGCTAAAAACAATATATTGTTTCTATAATTATTTTGAACATGCTGTTATCTGTTAAGTCACAAGAATAATAAAAATATGAGATTTTTAAATTTTTACTTTCATTTTGTTCCTTCTCTAACCTCTTCCTTTCTTCAGATAGATCCAAATTTCTGACACATTTTCCTTCTTTCTGAAGAATTTCTTTCAACAGTTCTAACAAGGCAGGTCTACTGGCAAGAAATTTCCCCAATTTTTGTCTGAGAAAATCTTCATTTATCCTTCACTTTTGAAGAGTAAGTTTACTATATACAAAATTCTTGTTTCATTTGGTTGTTTTTCATTTGTTTCACTCTACACTCTTCTTGCTTGCATGGTTCCTGAAGAGAAGTCTGATATAATTCCTATCCTTGCTCCTCTACAGGTAAAGTATTGTTCCTCTGGCTTCTTTTAAGATGCTATCTTCATCTTTGATTTTCTGCAGTTTGAATATGATATGCATGGGCTAATTCTTTACATTTATCCTTCTTGGTGTTCTCTGAGCTTCCTAGATGTACAGCTTGCTATCTGTCATTAATTTTGGAAAATTCTCCATCATTGTTACTTCAAATATTTCTACTGTTCTTGTCTTGCTCATTACACATATATTATACCTTTTTTAATTGTCTCAAAATTTTGGTATATTCTGTTCTAATTTTTTTTTCTTCTTTGCATTTCAATTTAGAAGTTCCTGTTGTCAGTTCTTCAAACTCTGATTTTTCCCCCTAGGCCAGTGATGGCGAACCTATGACACTCGTGTCAGAGGTGACACGCGAACTCATATTTTTGGTTGATTTTTCTTTGTTAAATGGCATTTAAATATATAAAATAAATATCAAAAATATAAGTCTTTGTTATACTATGGTTGCAAATATCAAAAAAATTTCTATATGTGACACGGCACCAGAGTTAAGTTAGGGTTTTTCAAAATGCTGAAACGCCGAGCTCAAAAGGTTCGCCATCACTGGCCTAGGCCATGTCTCGTCTATTGATGATTCCATTAAGCAGTGGTCACCAACCAGTGGTCCGTGAGGTACAAAAGGTTGGCGACCGCTGCATTAGAGGCATTCTTTACTTCCATTACAGTGTTTTTGACTCCTATTATTTCCTTTTGATCCTTTCTGATGTCCTAACAATACTGGCTTCCCATATCTCTGCTTCCATTACTCATATGTTACAGCATATTGTCTACCTTTTCTAATAGAACCCCTAACATATTAATTAAAGACTTAAAAAATTCCTCATCTCTGAATTCCAAAACCTCTGCCATATCTGAATCTGAACCTGAAGCTTACTTTATCTTTTCAAATTGTGTTTTTTGTCTTTTAGTATGCTCTGTAATTTTTTTGCTGAAAGTTGGACATGTCAAACTAAGTAACTGGAACTGAAGAAAATAGGCTCTGTTGATGTCATGGTAATATGTGGGGGAGAGAAAGAAAACAGTGCTATGATTGGTCTCAGCCCTTTAGTGAGCCTGTGCTTCTGTGCTTTTTGACTATATCTGGATTACTACCCCCTGGGCAGTGGCCTGAAAATGCCTCTGGGCATAAAGTGAGGGCAACTGTAGAGCTCACTGCATTTATCTTTTTTCTAAACTCACAGTCCTGTACTATTGTAAAATGTCTGAAAACAATCACTTTATATATTTTGTCCAATTTTCTAATTGTTAACAATGAGAGGGTGTATCTGGACCCTTTTCTCCCTCACGGGAAGGCAGCCTTTCTTCTAGGAGTTATGGACACCAGAGAAGTCCATTCATTTCAGGACAATCCCCACTTTGTCCCATAGAAACTAAGCCTTAATATCTGCATCTCCTCACCCCTTGACATTATCACAATAGACAATATCAATATATTTCCCAAAGCCTGATTTATTCATCCTGGAAAATTCTGCATGTAGTCTATAACATAGTCAACCCAATTCCTTTCTGGATCCATCTAACAGCATCAAAATAAAACAATGCTACCTTACATGCAATGTTCTGGGTCTTTCTTCTTGACCTCTGCCCCAACTATGGGACAAGAACTCATACCCAACTTCTAAGTATAATCACTGTAAATCTTAACATGTAAAATACATATTTTCCTAAGGGAAACATAAAATAAGATGAAACGCTGGCTAAAGCAGCTTTTTATACATTATTATAGAGAACTGTTCAGCTTTTGCATTCCGACTTTCTTGAATATATTTTCAAATTTGCTTTATCTTTGAAAAACTTCAAGGATTATCAAAGTAGTCTTTCAGTGCAAAGAGTATCTGCATAATGTCTTTATGTCCACAAATTATATAAAAAGAGTATCAGATTAAAGCCTGAAGCTTTTAAATTATAGTCTTTCCCAGAGTCTAATATTTCCACCAAAGTTTTAGAGATTCACAGGACTTACTTTAAGCCCTGGGCTAAATTACATTTTTTCTTTCCCTCTGGCAGTCTCTCTAAAAGAGAACGTTTTCAAAGTTTGTGGCCTCAGAAGGGGTGCTCAATTATGAAATGAAGTCACATGAAGTTTCTCCCAATCTTTAAGGCTTTCTCCTATTTATTTATTTTTTTTGGTTCAGATATATATTTGTTACCTGGGTATAATTATGCTGCCATATAATCATGGTTGGGAGTCAGTGGTAGATATATGATATTGAGCAAATTCTCAGACCTCCCTCACATATACAGAATAATTGTGCTGTATAGCCCAAGGGGCTGTTTTGAAATAACATCAGATTGTTTGATAAATATATTTATCTTTATTCTTTATGGTGTTCCTAAATTAGTTTTATTGTTTTATATTCATATATTCTCTGCATTTGTGTATTCTAAGAAACATGTGAAAAAGTCCATCAGAGAAAGCATGAGGTTTAAATGAGCTAATGATTATAAATCATAGAAAAATGTTTGGCACATAGAGTAGGCACTGAATCAATGTTTAATGATTATTTTGGTTATGTATTGCTCCTTTGGTTTTTATATTTTGCCTACATAGGTGTCTCTCTGTTTTAACTCCCCAACCAGATGATAGATCTATATTTTAAACAGCTTCAAAAACAAAAAAACTTGGAGTTAAACAGTGGATCTTGCATGTGCTAGGTGCTTTGTAAGTATTTATTGATGGATGTTTAAATGAATACAAACCAGAGAAATGGTTGAGGGGGTGTGTAGGGGGGAATAAAGACGGGAATATTTTCAAAGTGGCTTCTATTTGACACATCAATAAAAATAATCCTATTTTTCACCAAACTGTCTGGAGAGACATTTTCATCTACACCTCTGTCCCGAAAGTGTTTCTTTCTCAGTGTATTTATATATCAATACTGAATGTCAGCAAGATTCTTTTCTTAATAACTTTAAAGTAGAGCTCAAAAGAAGGTGTATCAGCCTCACAAAGGAAAGGTACTCACCAGGAAGCCCTTGATGGAACAAAACAGCTGTGCTAACAAGTGGAATGGTGAGTTTTTATAGAATAATTCTTAGTTCCAGATTGGGAGTGCCTTCTTTCAAAGATCACTGATGGGGTAACATTCCATTAAATTAAATACTGACTTTTAACAAAACCTAGGAAACACAATGGAAGTAATTTTTATCTTTCCTAAACTCCAAAAAGAGATGATCAAAATTGAATTGCTCCAAATTGAAGAGGTTACAATATATCAAACATAAGATCCATCAATTTTCTAGGCAATAGAAAAAATCTCATCCTTCTTTTTGAATAATGTAATACATTTACAAATGGAGATGTTTGGACCACAATTTTTGAGTGGCATGAAAGACTGAATGTCACTGACAAAGCATTCACTTCCTCCTTCCCACAATGTTTCATTGCGTCTTCTCTGTTCAATAAAAGCATATAATTCATCGGTAAATAGCTGCCTTATTTTTGGTGTGCCATGCAAAGACTACATTAATAATAATAACAAAAATAATAGCTGGTGTTAATTATGTACATTCTAATTTATTCCTCAAAACTCTGTGGGGTAAGATATTTATATTATCTTTCTTTTGCAGAAAACTGAAGTTTATGGAAGTAAAACAACTTATCCAAGGCCTAATTACTAAGTGACTAACCAGCATAAATATGTTTGAATTCATAGCTGGCTTCTCTCCTGGCTGCCTGGACTTCACACCAAAGTAACAGTAGACTTATCACTCCATTCCCTTCTCTCTTGTACCTGTAATCAAAACTCCTCTATGTTGTGTTCTATTGCCCAGAAGTTTGATTGGTCATATGGCAATGAATTAATTACAGCAACTTATCCCAAATAAAATGTTAGCCAGTTAATTATTACCTCTCCACAAAAACATTCTGCCCAGGTTAGATATACAAGAGCCTTTAAATGTTACCAAGGGAATTTCAGAAATCAGGACTAATCAAAGGGAGAAATATTTTAGTTTGGGGGTTAGCTTTGGGAGACAGAAGAGCCTCCATTCATCATTGTACCAACAAACATGGTAAGTACTTTTTCTATGAATGGTCCATCTTAATTTTTAAAGACATTACTATACAATTTAGGTACCAACTATCTGTCAGTGCCTCTTCACATATGGCAAACAACATGAATGCTAACCACACTGAGCTTGAACGGAACAATGCAGAGGCAAGAAAATTCATGTGGAAAAACTTATGATATAAATCTAATTGTCTAGACTAGTGTTTCTTAGAGGATCTATATACTCTATATAAAAGCCTAAGTGACCGAACGACCAGTTGACCGGTCACTATGATGCACATTGACCATCAGGGTGCAGATGCTCAATGCAGGAGCTGCCCCCTGGTAGTTAGTGTGCTCCCACAGTGGGAGCACTGCTCACCTGACTGACAGGCACCAGGCACCCCCAGGCTCACAGCTGGCAAGCGCAGCTGCAGTGGCACGAGCCTCTCCTGCCTCCCAGCAGTGCTACCTAAAACAGTGGTGACAGGCCCAGCGGGCCCAGGCTGAGCGGGAGCAGCACAGCGCCCGGCCTGGGCTTGGGCTCCTCCTGGCTATCTGTCGCTTTGCGCACTACTACATCCCTGGGGGATGTCGACTGCCGGTTTCCAAGTCTCATGTAGAAATATATAAGACTGAAATATCTTGTCATACTAGATATCAAAGAAGCTGTCAAACACTACCAGAGTCCCCTGCGAGAGGGCGCAGGCCAGGCTGAGGGACCCCACCAGTGCACGAATCCGGGCCTCTAGTATTCCATAAGATGTTAATAAAAGGAAGTTAGATGGGAAGTAATGTAATTCCAAAATGTGCTTGAAAAATGCTGCTTATTGCACTCTCTTAAAGACTCAGAAATATAAAGGCTCTGAGATGTCCCACAAAAAAAATAAACCAGTTAAACTACATATGAGCCAGTGTTACCAAATGCAATGTCTAATTAATATTCTTATATATTGAAGTTCAATGGAACACACTTTAGGAAACATGATTTGCAATCACTGAAGAGATAAAAAAAATAAAATAAAAGGGTACAGTGATGGTTGAATTCAGATCATAAAGTTCAAGTGGTTTCCATTTGGAATCTGGATTGAGTATAGTGAAGCTACTATCACCTGAGTGGTGATTATCATCATAGACTGACTGCTGGAACATCCCCTACAATCTGAATGGATTTACACAAGGGAAGTTGATTTATAACTCATGTGACAATTCTATGTGGTAATTTAAAGATCCAGGATTCTTCTATCTTGTGCCTCAAACATCCCCTCAGTGCTTCAAAGTCATCTTCTATATTCTCAGCATCAGACAGAGAAAGACAAAGAATAGAGGCTCTCATAGGAGGCTTTTTTGGTCCAAACTTGGAAGTGGCATGCATCACTTCTTACATTCCATCACCTAGAAGTCAGTCACAAGTCCATGCTTTATTATAAAAGAGTATAAGGAATGTAATCAGCTATGTGCCCTATAAAAAAAGAACGCCAAGACTATTATCTGCTATAGATGAGATTAAAATCTGAATCGAAGTTACAGAAAAATTGGGAGAATACCTTGGTCCCAGAGCCCAGGTTGGATCTTTCCATCAAATTCTCAAACAAATTTCCCATGGAGATGAGTATTTGCTATTTCTACCTTGGAAATGAAGATCTTGGTTTAATGAGCATCAATCTATTTCTCTGCCTACTTCAAAAAGAAACTAATTGTGCTTCCAAAACTACAGAATGAGAGCAAAGTCTCCTGGAGAAGCATAAACAATGAAGTTACACCAGCATTTAAGGCTTCTCTTCCCTGAAAAAAAGTGCTTTTCGGTCAGTTAAAGAAGGAACTTTTCTTAAAAGCCTAATAGGAAGTAATAGGAAGAATATGAGCATGCCAGTTCATCAGTTCGGTATACAGAACTCTCCTTTTTCTTCCTTGACAAAGGACTTACTAAATATGCCAAGAACATTTATTCTCACAAGATGTTATATAAATGGACTTTCAAGTGACTAATGACACACAATAATGCCTTACATTAATTGGAGCATATGTCATATGTCCAAGTCACAGCCTTCACATAGGTGGGTATGTGTGCATGGTTATTACAAGACCAGATGTTACAGGATGAGATGCTTATGAAAGAATTTTCCATGAATATAAATAGACACTGGCTCACCTACCTACACAGGGAAGAAATACTGTCAAATCTTTACCATTAGCCTGACATAGCTAGGGACTAAGTATTGAGATAGCATTATTCACTAAATAGGAAATTCAATTATTACAGGGGCAACTCACTTACTGGAATTCCCAGGAACACAGTGGTTAGTAACTAAATACCTTTTGACTTGTCAATACCTTTTGGCAGGGAAAAAAGTAGGATTTAGAAGAAAGACTTCCCTTGAAGGTTGCCATTGGTAAGAAAATTCTACTGGAGTCTCCAGGGCTGTGAAATAATATCACTCCCATTTTACAGAAAGTGAAACGAAGAGGTTGAGGTTTATACAAGGCCACAGTAGAAAAGGAGGGATCCAGAGTTTGAAACTGATCTTTTTGGTTCCAATGCCTGTCTTTTGCCTTCTGCATCATTCTGTCTACCTCTTCTAAACTGACTGAAAACAATTGATGGTGACATGTCCTAATTTCTGAACCACTTCCAAATAAAGATAACATTTTCTCCATGAAAAGCTATTACATTTTGCTATCTCAAAGAGAAATTTTTTCAAGATATTGAGTTGTGTGTTTTTATGGGGTTTTTTATTTTTTGCTAAATGGCAGAGTATGCCCAGATCTTGCCATTTTACTTTGTTTAAATAAACTTCTATAAATGTGCATTTTCTGAAGATATATATATATATATATATATATATATATATATATATATATATTCTCCCTGATTCCTAGGCTTTTATGACTGTGTCATTAAAAATACGATTGAAAGAATCATATCAAACATCTAAACTGGCTGAAGATGAATCTGTTCTATACCACATATGCCTTATATATAGGAGATATCAGCATTTAATAAATATTTACTGAATGAAAGAACAACTGGAAACTTCATACGGCATTTGGGAACTATATGGAAAAATAGTTTTTTAGTTCCTTCCATTTTTCTGGTTGAGTGGTATGAAACAGGAATCAGTAGGAAATCCATTGGCCTTAATAATAGATAATAACTTGGTTTAATAACAGATAATAGGTTTCTTTAGATGTATAAAAATCTGACTATAAAACAATGAGACATATTTTGAATGAACACTTCAAATAAACTTATCCAAATGAATATTATCCTTAAATTAGTATAGTAAGAGGCTATAATATCACTTCAACAATGATACTATGTTTTAAAAATATTGTGGGAGTACCTCAAGTGAAACTGCTTTCACGAAGGCAAGGGTTAAAGGAGACTGTGGCAGGAGGAAATCCAGTGAATCAAATCCAACCTGAACCCCCAAGGAAGTGACCCAGGGCCCACCAGGCAGATGGCTCTCATAAGGGAAATTTAGCAGTTGGAGAATGGGAGCAGCTGGCTCCAACTAACTTGGCCACAAGGACAAACATGTAAAAGAAACACTTAGGCACATAATGGACTCTGCCAAACAGCGACTTCTGACTATTGCTTCCTCCACACTCTATAGCGGTTAATGGACCTGTGATCTACCAAAATAAAACCACCGCAAATAAAAAATGTTCCTTCATCCATCAACTGGGACTGAAATATTCTAAAGCTTATCTACATAATTTTTCACAAAACTCACCCCAATTCCTAATACTTGGAAAAGGTAGAAATCTTCTTTCCATAAGAATGAATGAACAAATAAAGAGCTCCAGTAATATAAAAAATACTCAGTAGTTGAAATGGAGGAGATAAGAGATAGAGATAAATATAGAGGCAAAGACAAATGGAGATAGAGACACACATAAGTATATGTACAAATGCATATACTGTTACATATATACACATTTATATACATATATATTTATATATAAATAATTTCAAATTTCTCTAAGAAAACATTTACAAGAATATTAAAAAATTGTATCTCTCAATTATATCAAAGAAATTCAGAAAAATATTCAGTCTAAGAAGAGTAAACAGCATGAGATTATGTAATTTTACTTTCATATTTAAAATTACTTGATTATAGTCATTAAAATTACAGTGAACAACAGAAAATTGCAAGTTCAGAAGACAGAATTAGAAGACAAAGATTTTCCCCTTTAACTCAGAAGAATTGCAGATAATGAGAAAATGAGCAGAAGAAAAAGTGTAATAAATGATACATCAGGTGAGATAATATACATACAATAAGTAAGAACAGAGTAAGTGATTGAAATCAACAATTAAAGAAATAACAGAAGAAAATATCCTTAAATTGAAGGAAGGACTAATTTTTTAGATCAAAGGGTTTATTCCAACTATGGGGCAAAACTAATAAATGACTCATTCATCAGGACTCCAAATATTTCCTGTATACATTTTATGTATAAGGAAAATTATGAGGAGCTAGGGAGAAGAAATAAAATACTACATGATAGGGGGGAAAAACTCTTATTGATACCAAAATCTCCTCCTCGACATAAAATGACAGAAGGTAAAAATCTATAAAATTTTGAGAATAAAGATTATGATCCAAGATTACTATACTTAGTCAAGTCACTTTTAAAAGAGGACAGCACAAAGACTTTTTCAGATATACAATCACTTGCTTAGTATTACATAAACGTGCATGTGGCTATAAAAATGCAGAAACTCTGACCTTTTGCGATAGCGTGGATGGACCTGGAGATTATTATACTAAGCAAAATAAACCAGACAAAGAATACCATATGATCCCACATATGTGCTGAATCTAATGAACAAAATAAACTGTTGAATAAAATAGAACCAGAGGCATAGATACATGGAACAGACTGACAGAGATCAGGAGGGAGGGGGAGGGGGTGGAAAGAAGGTGAAGCCATTAACCAAGGAACATGTATGTATAGCCCAGGGACACAGACACCAGTGTGGTGATGACCAGAGGGAGGGGGACAGGGCTGGGTGGAGGTGGGTAAAGGGGAAAAATGGGAGACATCTGTAATAGTGTCAACAATAAAAAAGAGAAAATACTCATGGACACTGACAACACCGTGGCGATTGCGGGGGGGGGGGGGGGGGGGCGAGGGGCGGGGGGTGGTGGAGGAGGGTATACTAGTCAAGGATAAAAAAGGTGATAGGAGACTTGACTTGGGGTGGTAAACACACAATACAGTATACAGATGATGTGCTGTGAAATTGTGCACCTGAAACCTGTATAAATTTGTTAACCAATATTACCACAATAAATTCAAAAAGGCAAAAATATGATAATAAAATAAATAAAAATAAATAAATAAATATTGAAAAGTTAAAAATAATAAAAGTGAGGATGTATCAAAAATGTTAGTTAATAATTAATTAAAAATAAAGTGACCTTAAGTGAGAAGAAGTATTAGGGGAAAATGGTAGAAGTAAAACAGAAAGGAAAAAATTTCAGCAAGTTAATAATTAAGCAAGTATAAATTTAATGCTCCCTTAATTTTACCAAAATATCATGAAGATCCTTACACAGGTATGTCATAATTATCACATGGGTTCTAAGAGATATTGACTTTAAAAAGCACCCTGATTTGATTTGATTTTCCTTTTTACTGAATTTATTGGGTAATACTGGTTAAGACAATTGAACAGGTTTCAAGTATATAATTCTATAATACATCATCTGTACACTGTACTGTGTGTTCACCACCCCAAGTCAAGTCTCCTTCCATCACCATTTATTCCTCTACCCTGTCCCACCTCCGCTTACCCATCCTCCCCGCAAAAATCACCATACTGTGGTCCATGTCCTTGAGTTTTTTCTTTTCTTTTTTTTTTCTTTTTTGCTCAATCCCTCCATCCCGGCCTGATTTTAAAGATGTTACAAGTGAAGAAATGCATCTTCAAAATTATTAAGTAAGGTCATTAATTTCTAGATAGTTGATATTATATATAATGTAGAAAAGTAATTTCAAAAGAGAAAAAACAATATTTTTAAAACAAGGTATAGCTCGCCTAACATTTTTAAAAGCTGGAAGTACTGGAGAGAAATTCAAGAAAGATAAAAGTATTTTATATTTTTTATTTTAAAAGAATGAATCAACATAGTTGAAAACACAGAAGACCTTGGGTATGGTGATAACTTTAAATATACACCACCAAGGACAGTTCTGCAGAAACAGAATAAATTATCCTAAAATGTACATGGAATCTCAAAGGATGCCAAAGAATCAAGCCCGAGAAAGCGAAACTAAGCTGGAGATGTCATGCTTCCTGCCTTCAAAACTTATTTTCAGTAATCAAAACAATATGGTACTGGCATAAAGACATACATACTGCATCATTAAATTACGATAGTGAAACAGCGTAGAGATCCCAGAAATAAACCCTTACATATATGGTGAAATAATCTTTAGCAAGCACACCAAAACTACACAATGGGGAAAAGATAGTCTCTTCAACAAATGATGCTGGGAAAATTGGATATCCATGTGCAAAAGAACTTACCACACAATATACAAAAATAAACTCAAAATGGGTTAAAGTCCTAAACATACACTTGAAACTATAAAACTACTAAAAGAAAACACAGAGAAAAAGCTTCATGACATTGGATTTAGCAATTGTTTCTTGACATAATGCCAATTGCACTGGCAACAAAAGGAAAATATAGACAAATGAGACTACATCAAACTTAAAATAAATGGAGTAAAAAGGCAACCTATGGAAGGGGAGAAGATATTTTAAACTATGTATCTGGTAAGAATTGAATCTCCAGAATATATAAACAATTCCTACAACTCAATGACCAAAATAGCCTGATTTAAAAATGGACAAAGGACTTGAATAGATATTTCTCCAAAGAAGATATACAAATGAATATGAAAGATGTTCAGTATCACTAAATCATCAGGGAAATTCAAATCAAAACAACAGTGAGTTATCACCTCACATCCATTAGGATGGCCACTTCAAAAAGCAGTAAGTAAATGAAAACTTCCTGTGAGGATGTAAAGAAATTGAAACACTTGTGCTTGTTGTTGGGAATTTAAAATGGTGCAGCTACTATGGAAAATAATATGCGGATATGGAGATTCATCAAAAAATTAAAAATAAAATTATATTATCCAGCAATCCCACTCCTTTGTATATATCCCAAATAATTGAAAATGGGATTTTGAAGAGATATTTGCTCACCCATGTTCATTTCAGCAATATTCACAACAGCTAAGAGGTTGAAGCAACCTAAAAGTCCATCAACAAATGAATAAAGAACATATGGTATATATGTACAATGGAATAACATACAGACTTTAAAAAGATAGAAACTGTGGCGTACACTACAACATGGATGAATCACGAGGATATTATACCAAGTGAAATAAGCCAGTCACAAAAAGAAAATCGCTGCATGATTCCACTTATAGGAGATATCTAAAGTAGTCAAATTGATAGAAACAGAAAGTAAAATTTGTTTATCAGGGATCTGGGGCGGAGAGCTATTCAATGGGTACAGAGTTTTAGTTTTGCAAGATAAAAAAGTGCTAGAGATCGGTTTATGCAACAATGTGCATATAGTTAACACTACTGCACTCTACACTTAAAGAGGGTTAAGTTGGTATTATGCTAAGTGAAATTAGCCAGTCAGGGAAAGACAAGTATCACATGATCTCATTTATATGTGGAATCCAATGAACAAAATAAACTGATGAACAAAACGGGTCCAGAGGCATGGAAGCATGGCACAGACTGAAGGATCTCAGAGGGAAAGGCGGAGAAGGGGTGGAAGAGATTAACCAAAGAATTTATATGCATATATGCATAGCCCATGAACACAGACAAAACTGCGGTGAAGTGCTGGGGGGGAGGGGGGAAGAGAAGGGGAACTGGGTGGAGGGGGTAATGAGGGAAAAATGGGGGACATCTGTAATACTCTCAAAAATAAAGACAAATAAAAAAATACTAGGGATGACAAATCCTAAATTAAATATTAAAATACATAATTCAGGAAAACATTAAAATACAGCAGGTGAGTTCATTTTTGGAAACTAAGGATAGCTCAGTACTTGACATATATTGTGATAATGCACTATACCAGTGGTTGGCAAACTGTGGCTCAGCAAATCGCGGCTCGAGAGCCACATGCGGCTCTTTGGCCCCATGAGTGTGGCTCTTCCACAAAATACCAGCTCTTCCATAAAATACCGACTTCTGCGCATGGACCACGAAGTTTCAATCGCACTGTACATGCGCGCCCACACATGGTATTTTGTGGAAGAGCCACACTCAAGGGGCCAAAGAGCTGCATGTGGCTCACAAGCCCCGGTTTGCCGACCACAGCACTATACTAATGTAAATCAAAGAAAAAATATTCATCTCAATAAATGGCCAAAAGACATTTAATGAAGTTCAATATTTAGCTCTGATTTAAAAACACAGATAAACGAACTCATAGGAAAACTATAATAAAATAGATATTTCCAACCCTGTCAGCATTAAGTTTAGGGGAAAAACATTAGAAACTTTAAAAGACAAGGTTTCCCACTCTTGGCACTATTTTGAGAACTTGTGTGGTATACACAGTCTATTAAAACTAGATAAAAGCATGAATGAAATATATACATATTATATCAAAAAATAAAATTTTAAAAAATGGCTAAGTTGCTTAATTTTATGTTATGTGTTTTCTACCAAAAAGAAGGTATTATCTAAATAGTTTTAAAATGAGTCTAAATAAATAGAAGGAAGCAACTATTAAAGATAAAAACAAACTGATAACATTGAAAACACAAAAGCAATCTTAACTAGTCAATCTAAACTCTGAGTATTTGTAAAACCCAGTAAAATAGAAAATGTATAACAAATTGAATCAGGAGACAGGAGAAATTAAGAAAATAATAGGGATGAGAAAGGGACCAAAGCTATAAATAAAGTCAAGTGGATTTGTTTTATTACAAAAAGACCCTGTGTTCTACTGTGGTAGACCATGGACTTTGGAACTTTGATACAAAGAGAAATGATAGCTTGTATCCACATGTTACCATTGTAATAAATTAGTTACTAATAGCAGGAAAGGAGCAATGGGAAGGCCAGACATTATAAGCATGGCCATCTGGGCCGCTTCACCAGGAAGCTGCAATTTCACACTCCTTAGGGAACCAGCAGTCCATTCTCTGCAGATCACTGGGGGAAGAGGAAGATGGATGCATGCACAATAAAGTCGGGGTAACACAGGGAAGGTGCCTGTCAGTCTAACCTGTAAACAAAAACAATTGGCTAGAGAGGGTGAGGCCACTGCAAGCCTATGAAAATTTGAGAATGTATAATCCTCTAGATAAAGGAGTTTTCTCTCTTAGCTCTCTTGTCCCTCTGGTTTTGTTCCTTCTTCCTTGTATTTGCCCATGTTCCTAGAAGCCACATGGCCGCCCACATGCAATGGACTGATGGACTGCAGCTGGGAACACAAGCTAAGCTAGCAAGATGTTGGACTGCACTGGACTTTAATATGGAACAGAAACTCTGGGAAGTGGCCTTAATCCTGGGCCTGCTGAAGACCAGTTTGGACTTTTTCCATGGTGGGAGAGACAAAGATGGAAACTTAGAGGGGGACTTCCTTAGTTCTACATAATCAATAAAGCTTTCACGAAACCCCATCTGCCCATGTGGAGGCTCAGTAAATTCTTTTCCCTGGGACACCCTAAGAACTCCACTTCCACTGATAAAAGATGGTGATTCAGATGGAACTCCACCAATAACAACAACATGGCCTTTCACCACTGTCTTTCTATGCACATCTGCTTTCTTCTGTTCTCTGTACAGACATCCTTCTCCATGCACACAGGCATCCTCAACTCCTACTTAGATGTTCTCAGTTCTAGCCACACACAGGGACCACCTAATTCTCAGCCCCAATTCCAAATTCCCAGGAGAAATATGACTGACCCAGGCTAACAGAACACATTGGTTCACCTTTATGGCTTGGGGGGCCTTTTCAGAGAAACGTGGTCATCGTGAGTTGGGCAGTTTCTGCCTCAAGTCTCCTCAACAGGTAACATTTTAGACCAATAAAGAAAGCATAACTAATCAATAAACTTTCTGGGAGAAGAAATTTAGAAGGAACATGATAAAGCCTTGTCATGCATTATAAATCACATGGAAATTAAAAATTAAATTAAAAATATTTTAGATACAGGGATATAAGTGAATATATTACTTGATGTATTTTTTATAAATACTTTGGATTATTTCTCAAGTGTAATAACTCATATGTTAGTTCCATATTATTTTTTAAATGTTAGTTACCAATATATTGGGTTCAAAGAGTGAAAATTTGCCACGAATGATAATTTTTTAAATGTTTAATTCTTTGAAAGATTTTCAAATACTATTTGAAGTAATATCTGCATTATTGACATTAAGTTAATGTTTTCCAAGATTATTACTTTGCAAGAGAAGGCAATTATTCAAATGTATAAATATCACTAAAGCTATTTTTAAGATTTATTATAGAATAGTTTGCACAAACCTCACTGTTTCCCATTTATGGAAACTATTGTTTCTCTATATCAGTGTTTGCTTTTTGAGTGTGTACTATTATTTTAGGTAACTGGCCTCATCAAATGATTCTACAGTGTTAAAAAAATTGCTTCTTCATTTAAATGAGATTCTTTTAGAAATATCTAAACTACATTAGGAAAAAACTAATTCATTTCCTAATTATAATAAAACCACCTTTAGAATTGTGAGGGTAGAGTAGAAATCTTGTTAATTTTATTTATCATTTAATAAGGGTATCTTGAAAATACTTTAGGATTACCTTTTATTATTGAAACATTTAAAGAAATACTTTACTCCACCTTCCTAACTTACTAGGTGAATAAAAATGGACATATATATAACTTTGATCACTTAGAATGACATGGGGCACATTCAAGAGTGATGGTTGTGCCGAAGCCGGTTTGGCTCAGTGGATAGAGCGTCGGCCTGCGGACTGGTTGATCCCGGGTTCGATTCTGGTCAAGAGCACGTGCCTGGGTTGCAGGCACATCCCCTGTGGGGGATGTGCAGGAGGCGGCTGATGGATGTTTCTCTCTCATCGATGTTTCTAACTCTCTCTATCTCTCTCCCTTCCTCTCTGTGAAAAATCAATAAAAAAAATATATTTAAAAATATATATATATAAAAAAAAGAGTGATGGTTGAATGAATAAGTGAATGGGCTAATTTTACAACATTTATTGTAAACAATAATTTGCACTGACTAGTGTTTTGAATAAGAATGTAAAATTGAGCAATATTGAATGAATCTTCTTGTCTTTAGTACATTTGTATAAAACTTATATTTTTAAATAAGTAACTTAACTAAGCATATTTTGTCATTTTTCTCTTCTGCAAATTGAGAGCAGAAAACTCTAGTTATATTGAAATGTTAGTTTTTTTTTTCATTTTCATTAATTAATGCTTTATCATACTTAACTCATTTTCCTACATTCAAGTCTGAGCCAATTAAATAAGCCCAGCAGAGAACAATTTTTTCTTCAACTTGAAGTGTCTGAAATAATACATATGAAAGTATAGAGTAAACTGTAATAATGATA
The DNA here is from genome assembly GCF_964212035.1 of Myotis nattereri. Classification (NCBI taxonomy): domain Eukaryota; kingdom Metazoa; phylum Chordata; class Mammalia; order Chiroptera; family Vespertilionidae; genus Myotis; species Myotis nattereri. The sequence continues at coordinate 26,548,427 of NC_138088.1, forward strand.
TAACAGAAAGAGGTATTATTCCAAATAGTATTAATAATAGTACCTAACCTTTACTGGGTATTTAATTAGTTCCAACTATTGAGCTAGCTGCTTTATATATTATCCTATTTAATTCTCAAAACCACCCTCTGAGATAATACTATCATTTTCACCATAAGAAACATGGAGATTAAGACGACTCTCTGAACCAGGGAGGCATGGCTGTAGGAAATGAATGGTCAGCTTATTTATGGATGCCTGTTCCTTTGTAACTTCAGTGCTCCAAGATCAGTTCAATGGAAGAAGTACTATGAGCCAACCATTGTCTAATCTAGATAAATCCATACAGATGACGTAATACAAAAACTGACCCATCATACTACAAGACTAAGTGGATCAAAAATCCATTTTTAAGGTATCAGTCCAAGCTTTCATAGAAAATTTCTGGTGAAGAAAAATGTAAATTCACTTGGGATTTAGTACACGGTGGTGAAAGTGCTTTCAGTTACATAGATTCAAATATCAAAACTAAAAATACAAGAAAGCAGAGGACGTGTAAAGCATCCCCAGCCAACTGTTTCCTGACTGCTGACAGTAGGAGTGAAAGAACTCCTAGTAAAACACATTCTTATTGTTCAACTAAACAGCTCTTGATTTTGTGAAGAGCAAAATAACATTCCCTTTCTACTGTGATGTATTGGATCCAACTAAGACATATGATTTGCACAAGTCTTCTCGGGGTCAACTGAATCGATTTCACAATCTCAAAAGTGAAAAGGAAAGTAAGGTACTAAGTTTGGCAAGCTCCTCCACAATCTATGTTGATTTAACATTTGGAAATCTTATTATATTTTGGTATTTCATCCACTTACTACCATATAATTTTGGAGGAGGCTGTCATATTCTATTTTCACCTAATAAAACACAGTGAAATGATTAAATATCTTATACTTAATAATAAAGGACTTTGATCTTTTCCAAAATCATTCAGAAACTGCCAATATAATGATAACACATACAACTAATTTCAAATAGAAAAAGTCCCTGAAAGAAAAAAGAGAGACAAAGAAAAGAACTCTCTTTTAAATTAAAATGAGAACTACATATCTTAGAGCACATGAACACTAATTATAAAAAAGCTTGACTTCTTTATCAGGTGGCATTATTGGTGCCTGTGACCTGTATTAAAAAGGAAAGACAAAAAAATAACACACATTTTGGTGTTTTGGAATTAAGAGATTGGTATGAAAGCCTAGGAAGGCTGCATTCATTTGCTTTTGTCTGCTAAATAGCTAGATAAAAATAAATAGAATGAACCATTTGGTCATTTCAACTCCTTAGACTGGGTGATTGGGCCGGGCCAGCCAGGGGGAGGGGTTGTGGGTGGTTGGCCGGCCAGCCCCACCCCCTGGTCGAACTCCCAGTTGAACTCCCAGTTGAACTCCTGGTTGAGGGGACAATTTGCATATTACCCTTTTATTATATAGGATGACTATTTGTAATCATGCCTATGTGCCTGGTACTAGGTAATGAGAATAGTTGTGCTCATTTCCCAGAGAAAGTTGAATCTCGAGAGCCAAGGGTTACATTGGAGTGTTTTCCTCTAAAATTCAGGAATTGTGCTTTGATCTGGTTGTCCTCAGTTGTTGAGGTTGCATCAAGTACTTTGATCAGTACCATCAGAGTTGGTATATTCAAATAGTGGAAAGGCAGTGTCATTGCCATGGCACTGAATTTTTTGGTAAACATATCTAATTTCAAATCATCCTATATAATAAAAGGCTAATATGCATATCGACCGAATGGCAGAACGACCGGTCGCTATGATGCACACTGACCACCAGGGGGCATATGCTCCACAAGGGGAGCACCACTCAGCCAGAAGCTGGGTTCACGGCTGGCAGGCACAGCGGCAGTGGTGGGAGCCTTTCCCGTCTCTGCAGCAGCACAAAGGATGTCCGACTGACGGCTTAGGCCCACTCCTCACAGGGAGTGGGCCTAAGCCATCAGTCGGACATCCCCCGAGGGTTCCCAGACTGCGAAAGGGTGCAGGCTGGGCTGAGGGACCCTCCCACCAGTAAACAAATTTTGTGCACCGGGCCTCTAGTAGGTATATAATTTACTAGCTATTTAACTATGAGAACATTTCTTGACCTGTTTGAACGGCAGTTTCATCTTTGTTTGGGGACTAGAAAACCTATTATTCTACAGGAAACAGAGATGTTGGGCAACATCCTATTCCTATATAATAAAAGGGTAATATGCAAAATGATGGAACGGCAGAATAACCAGAACACCTGCAGCCCCTCACCCTAGCCAGCCTCACCCACGGCCCCTTGCCTCGGCCAGCCCACCCCCAACAGCCCCCATAGGGGCAGGCCAGCTGGACCCCACCAGTGCACAAATTCATGCACCTGGCCTCTACTATCTAATATTAGGTAATACTGTAGAGAAATTAACAGTTCACATTCTGAAATCAAGAAAACCTGATTTTAAATCCTGACCCCATTAGCTAATAATCTATAATAATAAAAGGGTAATATGCTAATTAGACTGGACAGCTGAACGACCTTCCAGATGACCTGCCGGATGAAGCTGGGGCTGCGAGGGCCTGCTGCAGCTTCAAGGGCCGAGGCAAGCCACCGTGGTTGTGAGGGCCGAGCCCCTTGCACGAATTTCGTGTATGGGGCCTCTAGTAATTGTATAATCATGAACAAAGGAATTTAACTGTAAATCAGTTTACTCTACTATAAAATAGAGAAAATAATCCCACCAGCCAGGATTTTGTAGGGATTAAGTTAAATCATGTATATAAAGTGTTTTGCATGAAGCCATGACCTAATAACTTTTAAAGTTAACGATTCTGGATTGCAATAATGTTTTACCACTTGTTTTATCTCTGTGACCTCCTGACATGAAGAGGGTGTTCATATATATTTGTTGAATAGTCCTTTCCTTGATAGATCAAATGTCATGGATTATATATGAGGAACCATCACTCCTCTTCTCAACTATGGATTTTTCCCTTCATATCAGATCAGCAGTTTTAATTTATGGTCTGACTCTATATTTTGACTGATGGGTGGTAGCATTAGATTTGATTGTAGATAATAAACTGTCACAATTGGACTTGGGATACTGTCAGGCTATCTGACATTGTTAAGACTGGCTTTCTGGGAAAATCCTAAAATGTAGGAAGAAATGAAATGAGAATACTGCTGTGAAACCCAGATACACTATCAGTGGGTGCTGGATAAGTTGTTTACTTCTCTAGCCAGTTTCCTCACCTGTAATGTGGAAAGAATTTATTCTAAGCCCCTTTCATTACCTAAATTCCTCATGCCCTTGTTAATGGCCATGAGTACCATTTACAGCTTCTCAACTAAGTCTGTAATTCATCTCAAATTAACTTTTTAGGATGTTATGAAGTAGGGGTTGAAGTTAATTTTTGTTCCTAATGTTTATCCAGTTATTCTAGCGCCATTTATTAAAAGGCTTTTCCTTCCTTCATTTATTGTCTTGCTGTCTGTGTTGAGAGATGGTTTTTTATATTTTTTTTATTTTGACAAATAATTATCATATGGTTTTGTTTTGTTATTCTGTTAATGCTATAGACTACTGATTGGTTTTTGAGTGCTAGCTCAGTCTTACATGCTTGGGATAAAGTTCACTTAGAAATGCTATATTATCCTTTTCCTATGTTTTTTATTCAATTTATCAGTATTTTGTCAAGGATTTTCACATCAATGTTTATGAGACTTATTATTATATTATTTTCATTTATCTTTGTCAAGTTTTATTATTGGGGTTATACTGTCTTAAAAAATAAACTGATGAACAAAATAGATCCATAGACTGCCGAATCTCAGGAGGTAAGGTGGGGTGGGGTGGGAAGAGATTAACCAAGAACTTATACGCATGTATGCATAACCATGGGCACAGACAATAGTGTGGTGAAGGCCCAGGATGGGGAAGGGTGGAAGGGGTCCAAGTGGATAAAAGGGGGTCATCTATAATAATTTCAACAATAAAGATAAATTTAAAATAAATAAATAAATAAGAAATTGCTCTTTATTCCTCCCTTTCCTAACAGAGTTTGTATAAAAATAATGTTATTACTTCCTTAAATATTTGATAGAATTTAACACTAAAACCATTTAGGTGTGAGGCACTCTTTTGTAAAGTTTTTAAAATGAATTCAAATTTAAAATCTATAGAAATACACAATTTCTATTTCCTCATGTGCTGGTCACCTTTATGTTTTAAGATATTTGTAGATTTCATCTAAAGTCAAACAATTTTTTCTCTCATTATATAACTTACTGAGAGAGGTATTTTAAATTCTCCATTTATAATTTGTATTTGTTTTTCTCCTTTTAGATACTATTGCTCCAACTTCATGTGTTTTAATCACTATTATTAGGTGCATAATCAGGTAGGATAAATAACTCTTCCTAATAAATTGGCCAGTTTATTAATTATAAAATGTCCTTCCTTATCTCTGATATGTCTCATCTGCAAGAATATTTTATTCAATATTAATATAGTTGCACCAGCTTTCTTCTGCTTACTGTTGTATGATATATAGTTTCTATTCTTTTATGTCCAAGCTTTCTGCATTGTTGTATTAATATGCATTTCTTATAATAGGGATGGGTTTTGCATTTTTTATCCAATTTTATTATCTCTGTCTCTTATTTGACACATTTAATATAATCATTGCTATGGTTGGGTTTAAGTCTACCATTTTGTTATTTGTTTTCTATTTGTCATATTTCTTTGTTGTGGCTCTTCCTCTGTTGCTAATTTGATGCCTTCTTATTGGTTAATTAAATTGATTTCAGTATTCCCTTTTAAATGTCTCTACTGTCTTTTAGTGGTACTGCTTTTTAGTGGTTATTCTAGGATTACAAAATGCATCCTTAATTTATCATAGTCTACTTATAGTTAATATTATATCACTTCAGATGAAATATAGCCACCTCGCAACAGTATAAGTCCTGTAAATAATCTTCCTTTGCCTTTTGTTGTCATATATTTTACAATTATATGCATTATAAACTATATAAGACAATGTTGATGATTTTAAACCAGGAGTTGTCTTTCAAAGAAATTAAGAGAAAATATATATTTTCCCCAAAATTTTTACCATATCTGATGTTCTTTATTCCTTTCTGCAAATCCAAGTTTTATCTGTTGTCATGTCCTTTCTTCCTGAAAAACTTACTTTATCATTTTTTATAATGTATTTTTGCTGGCAACAGATTATCTTGGCTTTACTTTATCTAAAAATGTTAAACCTCTAATCAAAATAATGAATCAGTTTGTCCATATACCATTCAAAAATAATCCATATATTTCCATTGTGGCAGAGACATTTATTTCCCACAAAATATCCACAACCCACTCACATTTCTTAGCCCTTTGCAATTAGGTAGGTCATAAGTTCTGTAAATTTGTTACTTCCAGGCAAAGCACTTAAGAACAGATATGAGGTTTCAATTAGCTCTGTTGCCAGGCAATCAGGGAGATCATATATATTTCAAGTATTTTACCTAAAAGATAGGGAAGCCCCTGTCAGCTTAGGTCCATGAATGACTCTGGAGCAAAGAATATTGTCATTATTCTTTTCTTCAAAAATACCTGAATATTCTCAAACATATCATCCTTACAAGTCACCTTTAATTTAACTTTAATCATATTCCCAACAAGAGTCCAAATGGGGTTCAATGTATAGATTTCTTTAACTAAATTGAGACATCTTAAGGCACATTAGATATTTCCATTTATTTTCCTTATTTATATCCTAAAACTTTATAGTTTTATGAATATATATACTAGAGGCCCAGTGCATGAAATTCGTGGACTCAGGGAGGGTCCCTCAGCCAGGCCTGCACCCTCTCTCAGTCTGGGAGCCCTCGGGGGACAACTGACTGATGACAGGGAGCAGGCCTAAGCCATCAGTCAGACATCCTTAGTGCTGCCGTGGAGATGGGAGAGGCTTGAGAGGCTCCCGCCACCGCTGCTGTGTGTGCCAGACATGAGCCCCACTTCTGGCTGAGCAGTGCTCCCCATGTGGGAGTGTACTAACCACCAGGGGAAGCTCCTGTATTGAGCATCTGCTCCCTGGTGGTCAGTGAGCATCATAGTGATTGGTGGTTCTGCTGTTCAGTTAATTTGCATATTATATAGGATATTCTGCAAACTTAATCTAAGTTTATTCCTGAGTTTTTTATACTTTTTCTTACTAGAGTACATTATACTTTTTATCATTATTCATTCTCACTGATTATTTAACATATATATTGTTGACTAGGACCTGTATAAACTCCTTTTTACTACATCAGAATTATCTTCATGGCTAATTTGTCTTCCTGGATGATATATATAGAATTCATAGAATTATGTATTTTATATGGTCCATTTGATTAGGCCACTGGACTATAGAATACTTTTTTTTCATAAGTTATTTTATTCTTTCATCATCTCAGAGAATCTGAGTCAGAAAAAAATATCAAGGCAACAGTTTTCTTTTGTTTATTTTCTGGTTTCTTTTTTCTCTCCATTTTTGTTGTGTTGTTAAAAAATTTAATGAAATCTTGGGGTCATCTGGTCTTCTCTTATTTTTATGTAAGAAATAAAAGTTATTTTAGAGAAAACTCAGTTTCAAGGCCACACTGACTTCAATTTAATAACGTATTTACTGAGAACTTGCCATGTATGTGATATCCTGATTCTAGGGAGCCCAGAATATGCCCCAACCATAATCCAAGATAGGCATGTAGTAGCAGTTCAATAAATGTTTGATTGATTTAATTGCTGTTTTAAAAATAATATGTTATTGCTAAGGATCATTGGACATCAAATTTATGGAAAGCAAGCACTACAATCATGACAATTATTTGAGTGTAATTTTGACTCAACTCATACTTACCATAAAGTCATTTTGTGGACTTCAGAGGGGAAAAATATGCCTTTGTAACTCGAAAAATATAAGGCTGGCCATTTGGAGCTTCTGCAGGAAGTAGGTAAAGGATTTGTTTCCCTCTTTGGCTTCCTAAATTATTTTCCATCTTACAATAAATTACACATGTTTCTCTGGCCCCAGGAGCCTAGTTCTCTAAGTTTGTTTTTAATCATGGCAGGGGGTTGCAGACAGCTGCCACTGGAAACATCTATGGCTTTATCCCCTTCAGTGAACAGCTGAGAACATTAAGACATAGCAGCACTTTCCCAAGGGTTGCATCCAAGCCAAAGGAGATTAGGACAAGAATCAACTCATGCGCACAAAAAGTAGCACAAGTTAAAAATAGAAATTAATTTGTAAGGGGCTAAATTAAGAACCATGGATAAACAAGTCAATGTGCATTAGGAAAAGAAAAACTAGAATATATCAGGCTAAATATCTGTCTTTAAAATTTATTATATAATCAAAGTTAAGACCACATCCTTTGTAGCTGAAGTCTTAACTCTGCTGCTTTCTAGCTATGTGATCTTTGCATTTTACTTAACCTCTCTGATCTTCAGTTTCCACATAAGGAAACCACTATACCTACCTTGAAAGGTCCCTTTGGGGGTTATATATGACCTTGGCAAACACTTGCCACAGTGTCTTACGCACAGTAAGCCTCAGTTAAGCTATATGGACCCACGGAAGGCAGTTGAATAGTCACAGATGCTGGTCTGACCCAGGAGAACAATAATTACATTCAAATGTTTTTAAGCCAATAGTTTAAGTGCTAGTTTTAAATTAATCAAAGTTGAGAACTTCCTCAAGCAATATTATTATTTGAACTCAAGTATATATAAAGCAGTATGTGAGGTATTGTGGATTACAAGGATGAAGAAGGTATGGTTTCACCTTTCAGTGAGCACTAAATCTAAGCGGGGGAATGGAAAATCATACAGGAATACAAGGGACTATATGTAATAATACCACATGACCATAAAAGAACTCTCTAATCTCAGAGGGAGAGTGATTGTGTTGGTTGGTGTGATTATAAGAAGGAGGGAATATTTATACTGAGTTTCAAAGAATCAGTAGGGTTTTAAGAGATGGAGGTGACTGGAAACAGTTTACTGAAGAAATGAATAGAAAGAAATAGAACCAGGAAAAAGAAATAAAATGGACTGATTATACATTCATTAATTCATTTATTCATTCATGTGATAAATATTGGATGTGTGGGGATTGGAAATTGTTGAATTTAGTTGAAATATAGAATACGTGTGGAGAAGTCAGGAATACATTCTTGAACAGGCAGGTTGGGGCATGGGCATGGAGGATATATGGATACCATGCTATATTTCCAAGTATTGGAAAGTTGGGGGATCTCTGTGAATAAGAGAATATTAGAATTTGGGGAGCTCTCCTTTTAAGACAAGTATCCCATTGGTTAGAGGTTCTTAAGGGAGTGCTGGTAAGAGGTGATAAAAGCCTAGGTTTGAGAGTAACAGTAAGAATAGTTTGGAGGAATGTGGACAAGATTGATCACTGGCTTAGGAAGGGCATAAGACCCAAATAAATTAGGTTTCTCATCTCTGACTCAGAAAATAATGAGTCACTATCAAGTTTGCAGTTTAGGAAAAATCTGATATGAGGGATGAGATAGAAGGAATGCTGATGCTACAGTGAATTGGACATAATGGTTTTGAGGTTTTCCTGGGAGAGCCTGAAGAAGACTTAGCAGGAATGAAATCACCAAGGAAGTAAAGAAAGGGAGGAAGTATAGAACCTTGGAGAAGGCCTATCTCTAAGGAGTGGAAAAGAAAAATCAGTGCAGGCGCATTTAGAGGCTCAGAAAGGAAGCCTGAGGAACACATGGCCACCAAGTGGAAGAGAATTTCATGGAGTAGATGATAGGTGGCATCATACCTTCAGAGAGACTGAGAATAAAAACTAATAAAAAATAAACATAAAATTTAGTAATTACGACATCACTGGTGACTTTCAAGAAAACAATTTTAAATAAGAGAGGAGGTCAAAAGGCAGATTGCAAAGAGTCAACAGGTGAATGTGAGATTAGAAAATGAAGAATGGGAATAGATTGGCTTTGTAATATTTGGCAGTGTGCCCTCAATAAAGTTACAAGAAAGCCCACAGCCAATTTTATCTTCGGTAATGAGTCCTTTAATGTGTTAACCACTTGCATCCTTTGTGTACAAAGTGCTTTAATTCACACTACCTGATTTCATTCTCACAACCACCTTGTAAAGCCAGAAGGTCAGGTATTACTTTCTCCATTTATGAATGAAATAAAGGGATCCCAGATATGAACCAACAGGGCACACCAAGGACCCATGCCTTCTGTCTCCTAGTTCAACACCATTTCCATTGCTCCAGACCAAATGCACAGCTACCTCGTGCCAATGTGCCTCATGTTACCTGACAATGAAAGTTAATGAACCATATGTAAAGCCCATATGAAATGAAAAGCACATGGTACATCAGAGATAAGGTGTGTTTCTCTTTCCAGCATCTGAAGACATGAGAGTTAAGCTGAATTTGAATTTCTCAGCCAGAAATGTCTGTGCAATGAGGCTAAAATTTGAGGTTATGTTTCTCTCGTCTTTTCCCCTTAAATAGCCAGTCAAGGAGAGCCATCACTTTCTTAGTATCTTGATCTGCCCGCTGACTTTTCTATCATTGCATGCCCAAGAAATCGGTAATAAGCCTAACTTCCCAATTCCATCAAAACCCATTTATTTTGGAATAATCTATATTGGAGGCCTCATTCTTTTCTTTGGGGTCTGCCAGGCCCTAAAGATATGTATCATTGTTGGTGACAATAAAAGTTGCTGGAGATTTAGAGTGAGGAGAAGTGAGATGCCAGTGGAATTTACTAGGATGCTTTCCTTAAGAAAGGAAATAATTTTACTTTTTCCTCACTAAAGCATGATTTCTCAGTTCCCATCCCTGACTTTCCCTCTCCTCTGTTCTCTAATCCTTAGCCATGATCACTATTTGATGTACAATTTAAAAAATAGTAAAATGAGCCAAGATGTTCCTTGGATATCACAGCCTTGTCCTTAATGGATCATCTCAGAGAACAAATACCTTTAGTTAAAACAATGACATCATACACTTCTGCTTCCTGAGTCATGGTAATTAGATAGGATTGCAACATAAACATATTCCTGAGGTTGGTCCCTCATGCTTCAAGAGGCCATGTGCTCACAACTATTTGTGAGTTGTATTTTCATCATGGATCTTGGAGCTAGTCAAATATTTGTGTGCTCCCATTATCTTTAACAGTCAAAGTGTGAGGATTTTTAATGGGAGTAGTGACTTGCTGGCCTAGAAGACTACTTTGTTTACTGGTGGAAGAAGGTGCTATTGGGTGAGATTTCTAGAAAATGAAGTTCCTTTGCTTCTCTGCTCATCACTAGCCATGTTTCAGGATTCTGAAAGACAGGGACTCTGGAGAAACATGGTACCTTGGATAAACATGTATCTATTATTCCTGAACATGGATTCTGCCCTGGATGCTCAACAGTTCACCTCCCCTGGGGAACCAGGTGTAACTTCATGGACCCTCTACTCTTTTACCCTTCAATAAAGCCAATCCTAAAAGGTCAATTCCATAAAAATTGTCCTCTATATCATAGCCCTTTCCTGCTAATTCTTCACTGATAGCTTAAGGGTTAAAATACTAATTTTTCAGAAACCAATATTTATTAAGTATCTACTATCTGCTAGGTCTGAATAAAAATCATTCCCCGGGAGATGCTCCAGGTTAATGTCACTAGAAGACTGAAAAAGTAGTGATACTATTAGGGAAAGGAGGCTTCTTCTTTGGCTATTCCTAGGTGGTTGAGTCCCTTGGGGGCATTTGGCATAGCCACCTTTAAGAGGGGAGGCTGCTGGCTTCATGGTTGCAAAAGGGCAAAGTAATGAACTATTTTTGTGTTATGACTGTTGAAAACAAAGGTCTGACTCCTGGGAGGCAGAGAAAAATGGAGATATAAATGCATGCAAGAGCCCAGCTGCATGGAGGCTTAGGAGATACTCTTAGACAGAATGGAATTGCTAAGAACCAAGAACTGTGACCATGGGAGCCTACGTGAAGCAAGGGAAGCTCTTGAAAAATTAGGCACTGAGAAAACAGGTTCAGCTCTCTCAAAGGAACAAACACTGGTTCATCAGCTTCCAGCACTATTTACCATACCACTCTGGACCAGCTGTCAACAGCAACCCCGTATAGTAGTAACAAGTAATCATAGGAATGCCCCCTCTTGCATGTGGAAGTCTGAATGACTTTTACATTCGTTTGAGCTCCTAGAATCTAATGTGTGGTTCTAGGACACTACAAAAGATGCAAAACGTCATGCTATTTTGACATACAGTGCTCAAATAGGATTTAGTTGAAAAATAATTGTGATCACATTTCACCCCAGGTTTGGGGAGTAGTTCTTACTGTTAATTATTATTGTTATTATTTATAAGAATGATGGTGGTGACAATAGTAACAAGTGTCTCATGAAGAGAAAGCAGCCCAGATGAACTCTGTATTTTCTAAGAGGAATGAGATAAAAGAGCTACGAACAGGCTGAGGAATGTGATCCTCTGCATGCCTCTGTCCACGGGTGTGGTGGCTGTGAGTATCCTTGATGACATGCTCCCCCTTGAGGAGTGATGAAGGGAGACTGTGTGCTAATGCACAAAGAAGGATATTTAGATCTAGGAGTACTTATTCTTACAAAAGTATAAATCCAAGCAATTAAACAATGACTAGTTGAGGAGCTCTATGTTTGTAAAATTATATTCAGGGATCCTAATGAAATTGTTTCCACTCTCATCACTGGGAGAATTGAATTCCAATGTGGGTATACATATGGCTTTATCCCATAGAAGGCTGGGTTTCTCACAGAAATCGGTGCTTTTTCTCCTGGACTTCTCCCATCGTGACCTCTATTCACAGGGAGTCAATCTGAGTGAATAGCTCAGCATCGTGGTTTCTTTCTGCTGTGAATCTTGTAGGCACAAAATTGAGTTTACGAGATTTTAATTTTTTTCACCAGGAGAAACCAAGATGGTGGCATAGGTAAACACCGGAAATTTCTGCCATGCACAACCACTTCAAAAATACAACTAAAAGACAAAACGGACATCATCTAGAACCACAAGAAGTCTGGCTGAGTGGAAATTCTACAACTAGAAGGAAAGAGAAAAGCACTGAGACTCAGAGGAGGTGTGGAAGTAAAGTGCAGAGGTACGGAGGCACATGCCGAAAGGGCTGGCAGCTGAGGACGCAGCGCACTTGGAAGGAGCTGGCAGCTGAGGACGTGGCGCCCATAGAGAGGGCTGGCAGCTGAGAACTCGGCGCACATGGAAAGGGCTGGCAGCTGAGGACACAGTTGTCTTTTTCAATCGGGAAGGAGTCACAAGCCCCCAACTGCTCTGAACTCCAGTTCCAGGTGAGTCCCTGGGGACCCAGACTCATACGGGGAGAAACTGGATTGTCTGGTATCAGGCAGAACTCAAGGCGACTTTCTCTCAGAGGTGCTTGCAGCGATTACCGGGACACTGAGACACGGGGCCTCTTAGGATAGGACTAGGGAGCAGCCATAGCTGCTTACTCAGTCCTGTTGATCCCCTGAGACCCCGCCCCACCCAAGCTGTGCACAGAGGCTTTTGCATATGAAAGGCCTGGCCCTTTGCAACCTGAAAATTACCTAACAAACTGCAGCTGAATCAGAGAGATCCAGAACTTCCAAAAGAAGGTCCAAGGCCCCACAGCAGCTTGCATTGCTTCACAGTTGGGCTTCATCTGGACACCTCCAAACCCCAAACAAAGAAGAGGAATCCCTTCATAGCTCCTGCTGGGTAGCCTCAGGCAGAGGCTAAATTAGCACCTCCTTAGAGACCCAAGAGCCAGTGTACCCAGTGGTCAGAGTGGGACCATCCAGATTACAACTCCTCAGATCCATAAGGGACACACTCAGGGGGCAGACTCAGTGAGCACCAAAGCCACACTGAAGCAAGTCTTTCCCCAGAAGAGTGTCTCCAGCTCAGAAGTTCTCCCACTGTAGACACAGCTGATTCTCACAGCCAATTGGCCTGGAGGTCAATTCCTCCCAGTGATACCTACAACAATCAAGACTTAACTACAACAAGACTGTGCACAAAGCCCACAAAGGGGTGCACCAAGAGTGTCCACCTCAGGTAATTGGGGAGGCTGAGCCACTGGGCCCTATAGGACACCTAGCATAGAAAGCTACTCTATCAACACAGGGAAGCATAAAAAATGCGGAGACAAAGAAACAAGTCACAAATGACAGAAATGGAGGAAAGCAAACTACTGGATATAGAGTTCAAAACCACACTTATAAGGGTTTTCAAGAATTTTCTAGAAACTGCCGATAAATTTAGTGAGACCCTCAAGAAATCTAGTGAGACCCTCGAGGTTATGAAAAAAGGACCAACTAGAAATTAAGCATACACTGACTGAAATAAAGGATATTATGCAGAGTTCCAACAGCAGACTAGAGGATTGCAAGAATCAAGTCAAAGATTTGAAATACGAAGAAGCAAAAATCAACCACCCGGAAAAACAAAATGAAAAAGAATCCAAAAAATATGAAGATAGTGTAAGGAACCTCTGGGACAACTTCAAGCATACCAACATCCAAATTATGGGGGGAGGGGGGGTGCCAGAAGAAGAGAGAGCAAGATATTGAAAACCTATTTGAAGAAATAATGACAGAAAACTTCCCCTACCTGGTGAAAGAAATAGACTTACAAGTCCAGGAAGCGCAGAGAACCCCAAACAAAAGGAATCCAAAGAGGACCACACCAAGACACATCATAATTAAAATGCCAAGAGCAAAAGACAAAGAGAGAATCTTAAAAGCAGCAAGAGAAAAACAATTAGTTACATACAAGGGAGTACCCATATGACTATCAGCTGATTTCTCAACAGAAACTATGCAGGCCAGAAGGGAGTGGCAAGAAATATTCAAAGTGATGAATAGCAAGAACCTACAACCTAGATTACTTTACCTAGCAAAGCTATCATTCAGAATTGAAGGTCAGATAAAGAGCTTCACAGATAAGAAAAAGCTAAAGGAGTTCATCACCACCAAACCAGTATTATATGAAATGCTGAAAGGTATCCTTTAAGAAGAGGAAGAAGAAGAAAAAGGTAAAGATAGAAATTATGAACAACAAATACACATCTATCGAGTGAATCTAAAAATTAAGTGACTAAATAATCTGATGAACAGAATAAACCGGTGAATATAAAAGAATCAGGGGCATAGAAAGGGAGTGGACTGATTATTCTCGGCGGGGGGAAAGGGGTGTGGGGGGTCTGGGAAGAGACTGGACAAAAATTTTACACCTATGGATGAGAACAGTGGGTGGCGGGCGTAAGGGCAGAGGGTGGGGTGGGAACCGGGTGGAAGGGAGCTATGGGGGGAAAAAAGAGGAATAACTGTAATAATCTGAACAATAAAGATTTAATTAAAAAAATAAATAAAAAATAAAAAAATTTCCCCCCTCAAAGTACTTCCCAGCTATGTTTTTTACTGGTTATAACAATGCTGTGATATAAGCCAGACATATGATGAGAAAGTTCAGGCATAGAGAAGTTACATAATTTTTCAGAGCTTGCACAGCTGCTGGGTTTAATGAAAACCCTGAAATTAGAATCCAGTCCCTCTCATGCCAGCCCAGCCTCCTGATGGCAACATTTTGTGAGTTTTTACAAATAAAAATAAGTGAAAATGAATGACTGTTTTGTTACTGAAGGTGACTATTTTTCCTAATGAACACAGAGCTACTGTACCAACCACAGAAGCATCGATAAACATATTCTCCTGAGGTCTTACAAATCATTTATTGATATTTTATTTATAAAACAAGGTGGAACAAAAATACATAAATAGCTGCATTTCTACCATTTATTTATTGCTTGCTGTATGTACTGCAATGTGATATTATACAATGAGTGACCAGATTATTATGATCACCTGACATTTGTAGGCAATTTAGCTGTACACTGCATTAGTTTGCAATCCCCTATCCACATAGGGTTCTGAGCATCTTCGCATATTCCTACTCGTGATCTGTATTTCTTCTTGGCGAGGTGACAATTCAGGTATTTTGCCTATTTTTTAAACTGTTTTCTTATTGTTGAGTTACATGTGCTTTTTTGCATTTTGGATACTAGTTCTTCCTCAGATATGCACTGAGTGGCCAGATTATTATGACCACCTGACATTTGTAGGCAAATTAGCCATACACTGCATTGTATGGGATATGGAAGCTGAAGGCCTGTTCGAACACCTTTGCTGTCTGCAGTTACCAAGATAAAACGTCTCCAATTCGCACAGGAACACAAGGATTGGACCGTCGAGCATTGGAAAAAAGTCATGTGGTCTGATGAATCACGTTTCCAGTTGCATCATGCAGATGGCAGAGAATTTGGCGGAAACAGCATGAAAGCATGCACCCCACATGCATGAGTACAACCCTTCAAGCTGGTGGGGGCAGTGTTATGGTTTGGGGCATGTTTTCCTGGCATGATTTGGGCCCTTTAATCCGTGTGGAACAACATCTGAATAGCATAACATACCTAAGTATCGTTGCTGTACAAGTTCATCCTATCATGTTGATGGCGTATCCCAATGGAGATGGCTTCTTCCAACAAGACCATGTGCCATGCCACTGTGCTCATATTGTGCAGGAATGGTTTCAAGAACATGAAGGAGACTTTACCTTGCTTAGGTGGCCCCCACAATCACCAGATCTCAATCCAATGGAGCATTTGTGGGATGAAGTTAAAAGAGCCATCAGGCAGCTGGTTCCACAACCATCAAATCTCACAGAACTGGACAGTGCTATTCATCAGGCATGGTGTCAGATTCCTCACATCACCTTTCAACATCTCGTGGAGTCAATGCCAAGAAGAATCACCGCAGTATTGAAGGCAAAAGGTGGCCCAACAAAGTACTGATGGGGTGGTCATAATAATCTGGCCACTCAGTGTATATGTGTATCTATCAGAATACCTAAAACAAGCTGTGAGGAGGATATTCCTCCCCACATCACAGATGAAGAATTCAAGACTCTTAAAAATGAAATAATCATTGTGCATTTGAGTCTTTGTATCACATATGATTCTGCATTCATTCTAGGCTGTATTGCTCCCTGAGCTTTGGTGCTATTCCTTGTTCTGATTCTAGACCCTTGCTGAGACCAGGTTTCAGAATTCTGTGAGATGTTCCTGTTTTTGCCTAAGTACCAACCAAAATATGGAAGAACATTGGGTTCGTTAGTTAAGTTTTAGAATTTGGAAGAACAGAACTACCAGGCAGTGTAAGCAAAGCTAACAATTGTTCGTTCCAGTAAGTGTTGAATCCCAGTGACATCATTTAGGGCAGTTTATTTATTCCTTCTGAAGTTCAGTATCCCTATTTATAAAATGGGAACTAACCTCATAGGACTGCTGCAAAAATTAACTTACTGTATATAGTGAACAGGTTAGTTGTAATAATTAGGCTAAGGACCACTGGAGAAAAGTTATGGAAAGAGCAAAGGTCACATCATGGGAGGTCTTATGTGTTATGCTTAGAAGGTGAGACTTTATATTTCAGGCAACCGAATAATAATTAAAGGGAGAGAAAAGACAAGGTCAAATTTGCGTTTCAAAGAGATCACAGAGGCATAATGGTACAGGGAGATGTGGAGAGGAGATGGGAAATAGCAGAAAAGGGCACAGAGTAATGAGAAGGCTGCGGCCAAAGTCCAGGGGTTGAACAATGGAGGCCTACTTGGAGCCGCTGGCATTGGGTTTAGAAAGTGAGAGACAGCATTCTCCTGGATTTACGAATGGAGTGAACTGAGTTCCTCCTGTGGAGAGGCTTTTATGTTGTTGCTGTGTTTTGTTTTTAAAGTCACCTGGCCACAAAGTATACCACAATGAGAAAAGTGTTCGATATTTCAGGACCTTGGCAAATAGTCATCATAATATCAGGGAAGCCCGAGTTTCTAATAATATCACTATTGCCTTTAATCTCCACAGTTATACCCCAGGATGGCAAATCTCTTTATTTGAAATAAACCCCACATAAAACCCTGCCTTATCCATTATAGCACAGAACCAAAGTGTCACTGTTCTTTATCTAAGGAGGTGTGTCAACAAGGAGAATAACTCCGTTAGCATTGCTTAGGAAAAATCAGAGGGCACCTGTGGCTTTATCTTTTGGGCCACACAGATGCAGGCTCAGAGCCCCTGCTTTTCCAGATACCAGCTCCAAGATCATTGCTGAATGTGGACTATACAGACAGCCTCAAAAGGACAGATGAAATGTTTCACTTGTCCACAATTTGTATGGAAACTCAATATGTCTAGCATGTGACTACCCATATCTTTTTAGTGTGTGCTCATTCTAGTTACAGTTGGGAGTGGGGAACACAGAAAGAAATTAAGTTTCATAGAAATGCCTGATTTATAGGATGAAAAAAAAACTGTTATTTCAAAAACAGTTTTGAAATTAAGACAAAAGTTCCAATCTGTTCCATGAGCTCTGTATTGCAAACTGGATGCCTCAGTCTAGTCTGGGCCCCTATCCTATCTAACCTTCTCTCTCCTTCTCCAGCCTACTTTCCACCTTTGCTTCCTGACAGAAATGAGGGTAATTTTGAGGACTCCCAAACTTTGCAGTGGCCCTTTTAGGTGTTTTCACTTACTATGGTACATGTATCACCCCATGTAGCATTGCCTGTTTATCTTCTGATAACAGGGCAACTATGCCTGTTCACTATTGCATATCTAGAACCCAACCCCTGGCAAAATGCAGCCATTCAGACATTGGTGGAATAAATTCAATGGACAATATATTTATCTATATATATAAAAGCCTAAGCGACTGTTATGACGGACAAGTTGACCGGTTGCTATGATGGTGCACTGACCACCAGGGGGCAGATGCTCAATGCAGGAGCTGCCATCTGGTGGTCAGTGCATTCCTGCAACCAACCTCCTACAGCCAGCCAACCTCCCGTGGTCCCTCCCCACAGCCAGCCAGCCCCAATGGACCACAATTGGGACTGGGCTAGACAGCCCTGATTGGCTCCCATTGCCGGCCAGGCTGAGGAACCCCACCCGTGCATGAATTCATGCACTGAGCCTATAGTACTGATATAAAACCACACACTGTTCCCTAGGACTATTTTAATTATAGCATGAATCAATTAAACTGAGGACAATAATGCCTGATAGACCTCCAGAATAAAATTTCACAAGCAGCCAAGAAGCTTGTCTTTATGAATCTTTTTGATGATTTCACTTGATCTAATAATAATATTTAGACTATAAAGGAATGGAAGATTATTCTCCAGTTAAGCTTCCATTGGTATTATTTCCTCCTAACTGACCTTCTAATAAAAATTACACTAAAGGCCCTTGTGAATAGAGCATCAGCCTTCAGACCAAAGGGCCCCAGGTTCGATGCCAGTCGAGGGCATATACCTTGGTTGCAGGCTCCTCCCTGGCTCAGGCCTTGGTCAGGGCTTGTGCAGGAGGCAACCAATCAACTGTTTCTCTCAATGTTTCTCTCTGTCTTTCCCTCTCTCTTCTACTCTCCCTAAAAACCAATGGGAAAATATCCTTGGGTGAGGATTAACAAACAAACAAAAATTACACTGAAGAATATGAGAGCTTATTTTCTGGAATATAGCTGGAGGGCAGATAAAAGGTTTGGGCCAGAAATGTCTTAAGCCAACTGAACCCAACGTAGGATTAACACAGATCTGAGTGAAATAAAGGCATCTGACCAGGACAGCTGGTTGAGCAAAAGGCTACCACAGGCTGGATAGAGACCATCAAATTTCTTTTGTTTGTTCTACATTAAAGTGCAAATAGCTGAAAACTTTACCTGGGTCTACCACAAATAACATGACAGGTCAAACTTCTTAAGTCCTCTGAATCACAATCTACTTGCCTATAAATGGGGATAAAAACAACCACCTTGCTTTACAAAGAAATTGCAGGAATCAAAGGAGATAATGAGAACTTCAAAAATACCAAGCCATGTATAATATTGCATACTAGAGACATACCCCACCTGTACACTTATTTTATGATATTTGACATTGTTAGTTAGTCAAAAAGAAAATGCAATAAATCACCGACGTCTACCATGTAGCCAGTCAAAACTGTGGCATAGCAGCAGCTAATTTTTATTGAGTACTTACACGTGCTAAAGGGAGTAGACTCCCTTTACATTATATCATGTTATCCTCACAACTCTGCAAGGTACATATATTATTTTCCCCATTTTTATAGTTAAGGAAACTGAGACTAGGGAGTGAGGTAAGCTGGCTAAGATCACAGAGATGATAAGTAGAAGAACTGAGACTCCAGTCCAGACTTGTCTCTCTATAAAACCCTAGCTCTTACTACTACGCAGACCTGCCCCTCTGTGGAAAGACTGCAAAAGGGGATATGTGGTATGTGTGTGTCTTTTCTTCTGCAGCTATGACTAGGGCTTTAATCATAGCTCTCTCCAGTATTCACACACACACACACACATACACACACACAAAGATCTAGATGGGCTGAACAGAGGTTGTATATGGATATTTTAATATGGAATGTATTGCCTGCCACTAACCATAGTAGATATTGTACCTCCATTTCAGACTGAATTCCTAACATCCAGAAAAGATTGCCCATGGAAAGCTTGAAATTCTTGTCTACTTTATAATCCATTTGAGCAGGGTGCTGAGACAAAATTAATTCATGACAACTTGTTCAAAACTGTGAATTGGGGGGAATATTTCCAGTATTCATTAGCTCTCAGATTCACACTTCCACCTGTGTGCTGAAGAGCTGTTTTATCAGTTCCCAGAGCAAAAGGCTAAAATATAAAGAGAAACTAACTTTGCCTCATTTTCTCCTTAATTAAAATTTTTAATGTCAGTAGCTTAAGTTAAAAATGGTGGTCAAGAGTACTTTAACTCCTAAATCCCTCCTCTGTTCAACCTTTAGTTTTTGTATGTCCATTTGTTCGTTATGCTCTGGGTTTCTCTTGAATGGGAATCTTGTTGCTTTAAGTGTACAGAGAGTAGGCTTTGTTTGAAAGAAGCTCCTTTTTATAATCTAGAATAGCTTTCTTTGCCAATAAACACTAAAACTGACCTTATTCTAAGGCGACTGTAACCTGAAGGCCCCTGAGCTTAATGCTACAGAAAGGCTCTCTTTAATGTTTTATTTTCAGCACAAAAAAACTGAACAGGAGAGAAAACAGCTATTACCTGGGCAGTAAAGCTACAGATCTCTTCTCTGGTAGTGGAGTTTAGCATTTCCCAATACAGTTGGGTGATTATGCTCATATTAAAAATAATCTAATTCTTCCCTCTTCAATGCTTACCATAGAATACATTAGGCCTATTTCTTACTTATGGCCTATAATAACCTAGCCCAGTTGGATTAGCATCTCAATAAGGCTAGGAATACAATTGATAGACTCTTTCATACACAAACCCCCACCCAACCTTCCAACCATAGACCCCACAACTGTCTTTGAAATTTCTCAACACTGGTAATTTAAAATATCCTATCATTCCCCCATCTGCTAATTCACACCCAAGGAGAAACAAATCAGAACAGATGTTCTCTATTTCGTTTTTCTGCCTATCTTACAGAAAGAGGTTTTGGCAACAGTTATATCTGCAAGGAACACTGAAAAAAAAAATTGAAAAGAGAAGGACTTGAAGCGATATCATGATCAAAGGGGAGGACCATGGCACTGACCATCAACTTCTCATCTGCCCTCAGTGTCCTACCTTTTTATCTTTGCCTCTACTTCCTAGCTCCCTTCTTTCCCTTTCAACTATCTCACATTAACATTTGAGGAGCCACACACTTTCCATCAAAATTTTAACACCCTTTGCTAAATACTTTTGGCAAAAATAGAGTCAAGGGTGTGAATCATCCAGATGAATTTTCTCAATTATCTATTTTGCATACTCAGGAGTTACCAATTAATATTCAGCTGTGTCAGTGAAAACAGAAATGTGAAAACTACTAAAGACATTTCTAAGGCAAGTGTTAGCTGGCTAGATTGACAAGCAGTTGTATTCTTTAAATATAAAAAGACTTATCAACTAGGGGTTTTGGTTTTTTTTACAAAAAACAAAACACCTCTGATTTGATGAGAAGAGAATACTTTCAGAGATATGTATGAGGAAGTCATGTTTGTAAGACTGTAAATTTTCTAAGCAGCAAGGATCTGAAACATGTGTTTTAAAATAGCCAGCCAGAGAAATCTTGGTGTGAGCAATTTACACTTGAAGTGACTGTTCTGTCTGTAGAACACTGGGGAAAGTGAGGTGTTTAATATATCTTCCAGACAATTACAAAGCAGTCCTTGATCAAAACCCTGTGCAAGGGATATTGACAAACCTGCCCAACTGCAAGAATCTCTTGTAGAGAAAATGATCTATGAGATTACCTGCTGGCGGGTTCATGGGTCAGATTGTCAATATCTAGAGAAGGATCACAGAAATAAACATTTAGTGTTTGCTGTCTGACATCTATATTTATGGTTCTGTTCAAGCAGTTGGTCAATCAAAACCAGTTAAAGCAATTACAATTTTCCCCAGCTACATGCAAAAGAAACGAAATTCATTGTGATGAGAAGTCAATATAGCAAGATAATCCAAAATCGCTTTTTATTCATGTGGAGGGAATTTGGTACCATTATATCTTGTCACTTGTAATTGTCTGATTAGATGAATACAGTGAAGATGTATTAATGTAATAAAGTCAAATAGTCAATCAGATTTTTTTTCTTCCCTTCCTACATTGTTTGAGGTCCCGGGTTGAATTTGGAACAGACTTCCTTTCCATATTAAGATTGGCTCCTTTATATTTGGCATATATCTATTCTTTTATCTGTGTTTCAATTGGAGATGCAATGAATGGGTCCATTTTTTCATGATTTGACTCTTGCTGTCAAACAATATAGATGATGTTGTTAGGCGTAAAATTATTTTGGAGATGACATAAATCACTGATGCAAGACAGATTTTTGCGCTGAATTCTAATAGCAAGCTACGTTGAGGGGGTAAGAGAAAGCATAAATGGCAATGTTTGAAGGAGACCATGATTTCCAAAATCTTGATGTAGAGCTTGAATGCAATCTGGAGAAAAATGCATCAAACTATAAACCTGAATAGTTAAAAAGAAGGCAGGTATAATGAACCAGCACCTGTTTTTGTAAACTTATGATTCAAATACTGGAATTGAGAGTAATACCATTTCTGAATAACAGCTCAGCTTCTAGAGTTAAGCAAAACTGTCTCTGTCTCCCATACTGATTTCATTGCTGCAGGCAAGTTATTTTACTTCTCTAAGTCTCATCTTGTAACAAAAATAATTACTGAACCTGCCTGATAGAATTGTTATGAGTCTTAAATTATTAATCTCTGTAAAGCTCTTGGTACAGAGTCTGCATCATAATAATCACTCAGTAAATGTTAGCTATTGTTATCTAATGTATAGTCAGTCTATGGTTATTGATAGGATACTGACTCAAGAAGCACTTATTTAGTACACAAGGAACTGGATTGATTCAAAGATAAATAACACATCATCCTTATCCTCAGTTTAGGGAAGTTAACTCTTGTGCTTACCATTACCTTAGAAAGTAGAGTGTGGTGAGTGAAATACTATAAGACAATAAAGTATCTTCTTACTTCCATCTGACCCTTATCCTTATCTATTCTCTAGATGAACCAATTTCTCTGTGATTTTCTCTTACAACAACTAATTTGCCTTTATAAACCTTAAATATTTGTTTCTGTGATTTCAAAAATAATATATCTCCCCCACTATACAATAAAATCCTGAAGTCAGAAGCCATGACTATTTTGATGATCATTATATGACCACTTCCTTGCACAAAACTTGCCATATAGAAGCTGTACAATAAACACTGAAGAAATGTGTTGAAGGGTAATTTTTTAAAAGGTCAAATCATGATTCTTATACAGATAAAAAATGAAAACATGTATTGTAATGAATGTGCAAATTGAGACAAAACTAGCTTCTTCCATAGTGGGGAGGAAATTTAACTAAAACTTCACCTGACAGCATTTTTTTGTATATTTAGAGAAGCGTTATTTTGCATTGCTATCAGTTATCTACAACTTACTGAGTTGTAAAATAGCTCAAAGGCAGTGGAAGGATAAAATCAGAAGAATGTGCTCAAAAGAGTGCACCAAGTTTTCTACTGTAATATATTTTTCTCTACAACAAATATAAATTATGGGCACATGGGAGGGTACACTTCATTCTTGAGGTGGGTGAGAGATTTCAGAAGTCTTCATAGACGAAGAATAGTTAAATGAAGTCTTGAAAATTAAGTAGGATTTCAGTAATGGTAAACTATTTGAGATTTTTTAGCAGAGCTCTAGAGAAATTTTTTTGTTATCAATAGAGTCTTACAAGGAAGAATATAGTCTGCGAGACAAGACAAGTGGCTTTTAAAATAGCCCAGGGGAGAAACTGCTAGAAAAGGCGAATGAGATGCCCTGAATCATGGTTCTCACACCAGTATTTCTTCTGGACTAGTTTATAGACCTCTCTGCATCTAATGCCATATTTGTTTAGCACCTGGCACCAGTGATACAATAGCGAAGAAAGAACTGGCATGTAACTTGGATTCTGGAGTATTATCTGGATAATAAAAAACTGTTCAAGTCTTAATGAGCTTCCAACCTCTACAAGGTGGTAGGGGTAGGTGTACTTCCCACCATCATATTGAAATGAGAACAATTGCTCTGTGTCTATGTCAGGATTATTTAGTACATGAATAGCATAAGAACGAGATTCCTTATCACATGATTAACATTACTGATTGTCTTCTAGAACAGAGGTGAGCAAACTTTGTCTATAAAGGACCAGATGGTGAATATTTTAGGTTTTGCATTCTGTATTGTCTCCATTGCAACTATACTTAACCCTGCTGTGTAGCTTGAAAACCACCACAGGCCATATGTAAAGAAATGGATGTGCCTGTGTTCCAATAACTTTATTTTCAAAACAGTCAATGGGCAAGAAATGCCCTGCAGACCAAGGTTTGTGAGCCCCAATTTGTGCCTGAGTATCAGTATGATCATTATAACTGTGAGCCAATGGAGGCAGCGATCATTTTATTTACCTCTGTCTCAAACAGTGCTTTGCACATAATTATATGTGCTTTGCACATAATTAAGTATTATATATTATTTAAAGCATATATACCATATGCTAGAAAATATATTATAAAAGAAATGATTTTAAAAGGAAACCTCCACTCAATTTTCAGAGCAATTTGTAACTCCCCTATAGCATCATGATACCCTACTTGGTATCAGAGTTATCTGTGACCATGTCTTTATTAAATGTTATCCTAAAATATAAACTCCAAGTGGGTAGAGACCACGCCATTGTCAATCTTTCTACTTGCTCCTTGATCTATAATAAATGCTAAAAAAAATGTGCCCTCGGGGAGTGAATAATATTATGTTGTTTATTTATTTTGAATCCCTCTTCCATGGTCTCAGTAAAATGCAAGGCCTTCCCTTGAATGTTCACCATATCTCAGTGGCTTTGCCTGGGAATGAACCATCTCCTGGAGCAGGACCCTTGCCTATGATCACTGCTGCCTGTCTACTCCTCACCATCCTCCCTACTTTCTGGGACTACTCTTGAATGAGTGATTATTTACCTTCTTAGGAAATGTCCTCTTAGTGGCTGGCCCTGACCCATTTAACATA
Source organism: Myotis nattereri (assembly GCF_964212035.1). Lineage (NCBI taxonomy): Eukaryota > Metazoa > Chordata > Mammalia > Chiroptera > Vespertilionidae > Myotis > Myotis nattereri. The sequence goes on from NC_138088.1 coordinate 26,573,178, forward strand.
ATTCAATGCAGCATTTATATATTTCTCCCCAGGGCTGTTCTATTTGCATGCAAGTCTGAGAGCTTTTGAGGAAGGCACAGTATTTTGTTGTGGGTCATTTTATATACACCACAGATAATAAACTGTTAATGAAAAGAAATATCAGCTGCATTCAAATTTCCAGTTTGTTTATTTCTTTTCAATTTTCCTTAAGTGTTCCTTGCTTTGTGAGAACACCAAGCTTTCATTTCCCTGCCTACTAATAGCTTTTTCATGAAGTGCTTTTTTCCCCCCTTTTTTTCCCCTTAGCCTTTAAGCAGTACCAGATGTTGAAAGAAACTTTCTCTGATTGGTGTCCAGAGAAAACACAAAGCATGTATCACTTCAAGCCTGACCTGCACAAGGGGAAAATGGACCAAACAAAGGCTGCCAGGATTAAACACACTGCAGATTGTATAAAAGGAAAATTCTAAAGTATTTTTTTACCCTCTGTGAGTCCATTGTTCCTCTTCATATCTGATTAAAGAGTTAATTTTTGTTCAGAAGAAAAGATAGAGCAGCATTCAGAAAAGCCACAAGGAAAGGATTTTATTTGAGATGCATTTCCTGGCTTATCATGTGATCCTAGGCCAGAGTTCACTGGAGGAAGGTGCACATTCCTCCTGTGGGATGCTGAAGGATGCTCTGAGAGAGGAAGAGGCTTGGGGTGATTGTGGCCAAGGTAGTTTGCCATATGTTGGGTTCAACAAGTTAAACAATAGACTAACAAACATCATACATTTCCCAAGGGGTATATGTAAGTTGAGCCTTTTCATAATACTTTTACTGTAGAATATTTTATAGAACTATTGCCCCTATCTGACATATATTTCAGGAAATGTCCTGTGAGGAATAATAAAGTTGCTGGAAAAATTAGGTGCCATGATCTTTGACATCATTAACTCTTTGATATTTATAAAATGCCACTTGATTGCCTAGCATCATATAATGTGCAATGGAAGACTCTTCAGTCCTTGTCTCCCATCTCCAAAGGGTATGCAATCTGATTGGGAAAATACAGCACACACACCTGAAAAGTTACTCAGTGGGACAGTGTCAAATCAGGAGCCAGAAAAATAACCACTATACAATGTTTTTTGAACTGTGTGTGGTAGAACCATAGAAATTCTGCAAAGGTATAATAGAGCCACTACTAAGGCGGAATGGTTAAGGAGAAAGTCAACCAGGAAGGGCTAAGTAGCCAGCCCTGAATTAGCAAGTACAATTCCACCTGAAGGCAAGACCCTCCTGTTGTTCAATGTCCAAACTATTAATGTATACATGTCTACTCAATAAATGAAAGAATGTTGTGGCCATCTGTTTGCACCACGCTTGGCAGAGTGATTGTTCCTACACTCCTATGAGGCACACATGGGAACATAGACAACCAAACAGGACAAAAAGAACAAGTAGAAAAAAAAGTTATGAAAAAAGTTAGAAAGAGGTCCATAATAAACAGATAAGGGGAGAATCAAGAGGGAGAAGAGAGTGAGAGTGAAAGAGAAAAATTCCCTAGAGCAGCCAGTGGAGGAAAATTTGAGGGGGTTTTCATGAGTGAAGGGCAGAAAAACTAGGGAGGATAGAAAGGGTGACAAGAGAAATGTGGGTGGGCTTATGAAGTAATACAGCTCAAATGTCTTGGAAAAAAACTAAACTCTTTTTAATTACTTTTTAGTACTATGCTTAAAAAAAAAATGTTTCCAGGCAGATGCTGGATTACATGAGTTCAAAATTCACAAATAAATGTACCATTTGCATTAGGCTTTTAAAAATACTTCAAATAGCTTGCGGGCCCCATCATTACCTCTGAGCATTCTGAGATATTTAAGGGTGCCTGGCTGGGGAACTCATTGCCTAGATAATGTTGATAAAAACTGTGAAGGACTCTAAAAAATCTCATTTAGGGAGCCCAATGAGATTAACAACTTTTATTATTTTACTGAAGTTGGTAAGCAACCTGAAGTGGATTGCTTTTTCCTACTCAGAATCTGCTGTCACCAAACCTTATAACTCTTTTGCTTCTAGTTGCTATAGAAATGGTGCAAGGAATCATGACTGATTTGTGCTGAATTCATTGCTTTCTGACACTGTTGCCTTTAAAAGCAACATTCAGATTGTTTGTGAAAACTGGGTTACTGTACTGTGCAGTAATTACAAATGATGCTATTTTAATTGATGGCTATGAATTGGATTTCTGATTTTATCTTATTCAGGTTTGATGGGTTCTTTGAGGTTAATTTTTTAATCTGGGTGTCTATTCTTAGGTTTGTTTTTTTTCTTTCTTTTTCCTTTTTTTTTTTTTTTTTTTTTTTTTAGTGATGTTCCTATTGGCACTTTTTTTCTGACAATTTCTTCCTCGGCTACTTATAGTTGACTTAAACCAAAGAGGGAACTCTTTATTTTCATCCATGCTACTTTCTGGAACTACTCATCTTGCTGCTAACAACCATTTCATTGTGGGTTGTCTTAAGGGATATGAATTAATAGAGAAATAATTCATTGCCTTCCGGAATCATCTCCTATCCTGAATTTATGGCCCTTAGGCGGCCCAGGGCATGATTCTGAGGTAATTTTCTCTACATTCTGTGACAAGGATAAAATTATGAGAACCAAGAGTATTCTTTTCTTACCACAGTCAGGTGAGGGGGTCAGAATGCCTTCATCTCTCTTCTGACCTCAAACAGAATTTTGGCTATCCCCTGTAATTAGAAGCATTCAAGGGGAATCTTGGGTAACTCGGGTGCAGATGGCCAAGGTCTCATTACCACAGATGAAATGATGATGCCTTTTAAAGAGACTACTAAGACATCCTGCTTCCAATTTCCTTTTTGCTCCTTCTAGACTTAGCTGGGTCCCTCTGCTTAAGCAACTTCATCATCTTAATAGTGACTATGAGGCCAAATCTGCTGAAAGCATTGTTTTCCACAGAAGATCAAGTCTTAGTTTCGGCTACACATTTTTGCTGCATTTTCGTATATGGCAGTCTCTGTAGAGCTTAATATAAGGGGGCCATTAATTTGAGGATATCTTATTTTGAACAAATCCTACAACCCATATTTTTCACAAAGCTGATAAAGCTGAGGTCGTAAGAATTATGAGGCTAGGGATGGAAGCAGGGAGAGAACCCAACAATATATTTGAGGGAAGACCAGATTTGGTCTGAGGAGCACTCAGGCATCTTTCCCAGGCTCCTCCTCTCATTCTCCACAACTGAAAGGCTTAGAAATAACAATTAAGAGTTTTATTACTTTCTCAGTTCTGCTACTGCCAAACTTAGCACTACCCATATTACTTAGCCTATACAAAAAACAGTACCCTCCTCTTTTTTCCACAGTTCTCTTGTTATTTGCTTATAAATGGCTCATTTAGCTGTTCTTCATTTCCAGTAAAGCTTTCTGGGGGCCTCATCAAAGCCCTCATCTCTCACTTTTAAGTCTCCCTGCAGGTCCCTTTCTTGATTGCTTTTAAAAACGCTTTTCTTTCAGAGAGGCTCTGAATGTGCCACCTTTCTTCTCTAAAACAATCTCAAACCAATTTTCATATCCAAATTGTTATAATTTAAATAAATTATACTTAGAAGCCTGAACAAGATAGAGGAGTTTTAGAAAACTAACTCTTTGTTATATTTATGTATTAGTTTAAAATGCAACTATATAAAATAAAAAGAAGTTCAGAGAACTTGCTGAGAACTTTCCAAACTCCTCAACCAAAGCACTGGACTAGAAAACAAAGGGTGAAGTGTTCACACACACACGCATGCATATACACATACATGTACAGTTAACCCTTAACCAATGCAGTGGTTAGGGCCACCAAGCCCCCATGCAGTAGAAAATCTGCGTAAATCTTTTGATTCCCCCAAAACTTAACTACTAAAAGCCTACTATTGACTGGAAGCCTTACCAATAACATAAAGTCAATTAACACATATTTTGTATGACATAGGTATTATATACTGCATCATTACAATAAAGTAAGCTAGAGAAAAAATGTTATTAAGTAATGATAAGAAAAATACATTTACCGAATATCTTTGGGATCCATATACAGCTATATTCAGTGTTTACTGAAAAAAAATCTGGGTTATAAGTGGACCTGCACAGTTCAAACCCATGTTGTTTAAAGGTCAATGGTACACAATATATTCAAATACATATATATACACATACACATATATACACATACACATACACACACATAAACAATAAATACACAGATATGACTATCTAATCATAATCCTTGAAAACACCCATCAGCCAACCAATGCTTATTTTAAAATTAACTTTTCAATTCATTTACTAAAGAAGATATATACAAATATTAAAATTAACCCACCAAACTATATTTTTATCAGTTTTTAGAAATTTAAATAAAATAAAAAATGGCTTTTCTTCTTTATTCATATGCCCTCATTTATGAAACCCAGAAAACATAAATGAGTAAAATATGACTTCTAAAACAGCCTTTACAAAAACAACCAAGCCAGTCAAAATAATTTATAAACATGTTAGTAAAAACTGTCAAACCGGTTTTGCAAAGGAAATCAATATTGTCCATGAGGTAGGTTATTGTGGTATTTTCCCCATATCCAAGTTCAGGTTAAATGCTATTGAGAGATATGAGCAGAAAGGAGGACAGACTCAAGAATCAGTTATCTCACAATCTTATTTTCCATCTCCAAGACCTCTTCCCACAAAGAGATTTTCCTTCACATATTCTGTTCACTGAATTTTTATTCACTGAATTTTTAGATGTCATATGTTTAGCAAGTTCATAACATTTTGGGCTAAATAATCCATCATATTAGCAAACTTATAATTGGCTGAGGGCGGAAAAGAATGTTGTTTCAGATACTGGGCAAATCAAGGGCTTCCCTTTTTTACACTAATTTAAACCAGATTCCTCAAATTAGAATGTTTAAAAATTTTTCTTTTAAAATTGCTATTAACTACAATAAATACTGACTTCAAGATACCATCCTCTGGCCAGAAATTCAGGCTCAAAAATTAGAATATTTTTCTCCTCCTTGTTTCCTTCTGGCTCTCTTTCCAAAAGTTGTCCCAGAATTGCATAGAGCTAAATGGGACCACTAGTCTTCGTCCATGCCTCCACTGGACATAATCAGTGTCCTCTAGCCAAACCTACAGTCGTTTTGAAGGCCAGCGGCTTTCTGTTTACAGAATTCTCTGCCAAGGCGAGAAAGCCACCTTGCACCATGCAGTGATCCATTTGGGATTTTTCCCATTCTTTTCCAGCATTTCCACTATTCTGGTTACCTGTTTTTGCAGAAAAAAACAAAACAACCTGCCCCAGAAGAGTAGCTTAAAGCAGTGACAATCATTTATCTTGCTCTGGAGGATGGCTGGGCTCAGCTGGGTGGTTCTTACTTAGAGTCTTTCATGCAGCTACAATCAGATGGTGATTGGGGCTGGGGTCATCTTGAAGGATTCTTGCTTAGATAGCCACCATCTGGACTGGGGATGTTAAAAAAGCTGGAAGCCAGAACAGCTGGAGCTCCTGGGACACCTCTTCTTATCATGGGGGTCTCTCCACGTGATCTTTCCACATGGCCACCTCACAGTATCCAAGCTTCTAACACAGGGGTTAGAAGGCTCCCAAAGGGGGGTATCAAAAGAGAAACCAGCAAAAATGGCATGGTTTCTTGCCTCAGAAGTCACCCAGCATCACCTCCATCACATTATTTTTTAATTTAATCACTGTTTTTATTTTATTATTTTATTTTCTATTTTATTTGAGGAAGTCACAAAGGCCAGCCCAGTCTCAAGTGAAGAGCATCAAAGAATTTGTAACATGTTTTAAAACCACCAGCCACACAGAACACAATGCTGGTCCTATTTCCCTGAGGTCTCAGGGTGGTCTTAACACTGGGCAGTTTAGAGATATGGCATCATTCTCCTTTCTTTCTGAAGTGTTATTCTTCTTCTCTCATCTGGAATATCTAGCATTAATTCTACAATAGCCTCAGGCCAAGGGTGGAAGATAAGGAAAAGGAGCCAAAAGATTTAAATATGAATACTAGTATAGACACTAGAATGAAGACATAATCCTTTACCATAAAAAAGTCAGAGAAAAATAATAAATAGCAACTAAACCTGGAATTCATTTCAGAAGACACAGGGAGTGTGAGTACTGGGAAACCTGTCCAAAAGGAAAAGCTACTATTTGGCTTTAGCCAGCTGTTGTCATGAGGGATACAGGAACTATTTTGCCCACCATGACAGTTTTTCTAGGAAAATCAGAGATCTCAATTTTTATGTGAAATATCCTGAATATTAAATGCTAATTACTAATTCAAATGCCTTGAAAACATCATTTTGGACAAGCAAAATATGTCATTGGCCATAGTCAACTGATGCCAGTTTATAACCTCTGTCTTGGATTTCAGAATAAACAGGAAAGTTGATTTCAAGACCCTTCTGGTTTCTGTTCTTTCAAAATCCCCAAGTCAAGGAAGCATGAAAGAACTTGTCTACACATGAAGAATAAAGAAGTGAGAATCTACAGGGAGAAAATATAAATTAATATTTCAACAAAGTATCCTGCCACATGGGTATATACCAGGGATCAGTAAACCATAACCCATTGGCCAAATCTGGCCTGCTGCTTGTTTTTATAAATAAAGTTTTATTGAAACATAGCCACACTCATTTTTTATGTATCACCTATGGCTTCTCTCATGCTACAATGTAGGTGTTAAATATTTGCAACAGACCAGACTGTATAACCCCATAAAGACTGAATATATTCATTATCAGACAGAAAAACTTCGCTGACCCTTCACAGTATCATTGAGGCTGGGAATCAGCAAAACTAAAGGCTCTTAAATATATTTGCTAATTCAGGGGCTACAGAGTGTAAATATCATTTTTAAGGAAAAGGCTGTAGTTTCTCCAGATTATTGATAACAATTGGGTTTTCCTATTGAACTTGGTCTCTAATGAGCAGATGTACTCAATCAACCTTGACTGCTTTCCTTGTGATGTGATAGTTAAAGCCTATAACTCAGCAGCTTTATTCTGGCCAAGAGGAAGAATGAAATGTACATCATGCTAATACTTTCTATCCTCTTCCATGGCAACTTATTTAAAATTCAATGACACTGTCACTATAGAGCATGACTTCTCTTTGTCAATAACAGAAAGCTTAGAATGAGGCTATAATTTCCATCTTCAGGTGTGTTTAAACAGACTTAAATATTTTCTAAGAAAAAAAATGATATTTTTAAGTAAAAAAATATTGCTTTTCATTACTTTATATAGCAGAAATAGTCACTGACCAATGAATACTGTTTTTCTCTCAGAAAGAAGTTAACAAACTGGTTAGGTCTGCGAATACTTAAAAAATTTTCAGCTTAAGCATCACCATTGCTATAGTTTTACTTGGATTGTGTGTTGCATCAACTACACAACAAAATGAAATTAAATTACTCTAAAACTTCTAATTCAGGATGAAGATAGTGTCATGAAATTCTCCCTGTTTCTTACATTATGCACACGTAAAAATTCCTGCACATTAAATAGAAAGTAAACATAACTAGATGTTGAAAGATAGAGAGAAAAAGGTGGACTGGGTAGAAACTTTGAGGCCCAAGGAATGACACTGTGTCAGTAGAGGCCAAGTGGTATATACCTGGATATCTACCTCCACCTGGTGGTAACAGGCAAGAAACCCTGCCAGCATGGTGTGAAGGGAGGTTTAAATAACATCCATATTTCTTATAATACTCAAGATGTCCAGGATAAAAATGACAATCAGTCATCATACCAAGAACAAGGAAAATCTAAACTAGAACAAGAAAAGACAATCAACAGATGCTAACACCAACATGACAAGTACATAAAAATGATCCAAAATTTTTAAAATAATCATAACAATATTTCTATAAACAATTAAAACCACACTTGAAACAAATGAAAAATAGGAAGTCTCACAAAGAAAGAGAAAGTATTAAAAAGAACCAAATGAATGCTTTTGAATTATACAATACCCAAAATATTCAATGGGTGTTCTCAATAGCAGAATGGAGAAGACAGAAGAAAAATATAAGTGACCTTGAAGATAAAACAATAGAAATGACCCAAACTGAACAACAAAGAGATCACAAACTGAATAAAATTGAACCAATCCTGAAGGACCCGTGGAACTATAAGCAAGAGATCTAACATTCCTGTCATTAGAATTCCAGGATAAGAGAAAGAGGACGGAACTAACAAAAGGTATTCCTAAATTTGGCAAAATACATAAACCTATAGATTCAAGGAGCTGAGTAACCCTCAAAGATGATAAACTCAAAGAAATCTATGCCAAGTTCATAAAAACAAGGAAAAAAATCTTGAAATCAGAAAAAAAAGACAACTTATCTATAGGGTTAAAACAATGTAAATGCCTTGTATTTCTCATCAAAAATCATAGAGGCCAGAAAAAAAACAATACATTTTTCTGAAATCTTTATTTCTAATCTATCTTTTTTTTATTTATTTTTAAATATATTTTATTGTTTTTTTTACAGAGAGAAAGGGAGAGGGACAGAGAGTTAGAATCATCGATGAGAGAAACATTGATCAGCTGCCTCCTGCACACTCCCCACTGGGGATGTGCCCGCAACCAAGGTACATGCCCTTGACCAGAATCGAACCAGGGACCCTTGAGTCTGCAGGCCGACGCTCTATCCACTGAGCCAAACCGGTTAGGGCAAAAACAATACATTTTTCATGTGCTAAAAGGAAAGACTGTCAACTCTAAATTCTATATTCAGCAAAACTATCTTTCAGGAATGAAGAAGAAATAATGACATTTTCAGATGAAGGGAAATTAAGAGAATTTTTCACCAGTAAATCTCCTAAATAGCAAGTTCTTGAAACAGAACGGAAATGATTAAGAAAAAAATCTTGGAACATCAGTAAGGAAGAAATAACAGAAAGAACAAAATATGAGTACACACAATACATTCTTCTTGGGTTTTCTAAATTATGTTCCATGGTTGAAGTCAAAACCTTAATGTGTGATGTGATTCTCAACATATATAGAACATGTAAAGCAATTATATTATAAACTAGGAGTGGAAAGGACTTTAAGGAATATGAAGTTTGTACACTTACAATCATCTATATCTTGATAGTGGTGGTTATACAAATTTACACACATAATAAAATGGCATATAACTATCTACACACATCAAAAAATAAGAAATAGCAAGTGGTGACAAGGATGTGGAGAAAAAGGAATACGTGTACACTGCTCATGGGAATATAAATTGGTATCACCACTATGGAAAACAGTTATAGAAAAATACATTAAAAATTAAAAATAAAACTACCATAAAATCCTGCAATCTCACTTCTAACTGAAGGAAACGAAATCACTATCTCAAAGAGATATCTACACCCCCATGTTCATTGTATCATCATTCATAATAGCTATGATATGTAAACAACCTAAATTTCTGCCAATAGATAAATGAATTTTTTAAAAAAATGCCATGTATATATACACAACAAGATACTATGCAGCCATAATAAAAAAGGAAATCCTGCCATTGCAAGAATGTGGATGAGCCCTGAGGGCATTATGTGAAGTGAAATAAGACAGAGAAAGACAAATAACAGATGATATTACTTACATGTGAAATCCAAAAGAGCTGAACTCATAAAAACAGAGTAGATTGGTGGTTGTCAGGGGCTGAAGGATTGGGGAAGTTGGAAGATGTTGGTCAAAGGGTACAAACTTCTGGCTGTAAGACAAATAAGTAATGGAGATCTAATGGTGGCTATAGTTAACACTACCGTGGGAGAAATCTTAAATGTTTTCACCCCCTTCACCCCGCACACACACTCAAGGTAACTATGTGAGATGATAGATGTGTTAACTAATCTTACTGTAGTAATCATTTCATTTATACATATATCAAATCATCACCGTGAACACCTTAGATTTATACAATGTTATAGGCCAATTATATCTCAACAAGGCTGGGGGGAAGAACACACACTGTACCAAACTCAATGTCAATTTCCTGATTTTGATATTGTACTATGGTTACACAAGTTTTAGCCATTGGAGGAAATTGGGTGAGGTGTACATGTGACCTCTCTGTATTATCTTTGCAACTTTCTCTAAATCTATAATTATCTAAATATATAAAAGCCCAGTGACCGGAACGGCAGAATGACCAGAATAACAAGAACAACCAGTGGCTATGACAGGCACTGTGGCAGCCAACCAGCCTGATCTGGGCCCTGATTGGCCTCCTTCCCGCTGGCCAACCCCATCCCCGGTCAGCCCCCAACACCCCAATTGGGGGTGGGGTGAACCTACCAACCGCCTGCAGCCCTTCCCCACACCGGCCCAGCCTGATGGGCCCCCATTGGGGCAGGCCGGCCGGACCCCACCTGTGCACAAATTCGTGCACCAGGCCTCTAGTTTTAAATAAAGATCTTTGTTTGTTTAAAAACTCTAAATGGGTATAAGGTTTCTGGTGGGGATGATGAAACTGTACTGGAAATAGATAGTGGTAATGGTTGTACAGCATTTTAGATGTGCACACTACAGTGAATTGTATAGACCACTGAATTGTATACTTAGAATGTTTAAAAGAATAAATTTTATGATATGTATATTTTACTACAATAAAATACTGACTCAAGATTCTCTTTTCCTCAGATTATCAGATTTAATCTTTTAGAAAATATGAAATTGATCCAGGGCAGAGACAAAAGAATGCCATGGATTGCTTAACATGGAAATTGGTGCAAATTCTCTATATATTTCATTTTCTCGGCATTTAGTATTCTAAATGGATTTATTTTATAGATGAAAAACCAGAAAATAAACCTTCCCATTCACATCTCTCCTCCCCCCAGAAGATGTTTGGTGCCAGCTGGTGATGAGGTAAAAAAATTGGATTTCCAAAGGGATTAGTCTAGGCCAGTGATCGGCAAACTGCGGCTCTCGAGCCACATGCGGCTCTTTGGCCCCTTGAGTGTGGCCACAAAGTTTCAATCATACTGTATGTGTGCACCTACACATAGTATTTTGTGGAAGAGCCACACTCAAGGGGCCACAGTTTGCCGACCACTAGTCTAGGCTGTTTAAAGGAGGAAGTTAGCACAGAGGTTTTTAACCTACACTGACAAATGGCTCTGGGCTATTATCAAGTTCTACAAATAGATAAAGCCCCTTTTCTTCCTAGGAAAAAAACTGACCTGTCAAATCCTAAAAATAGATTACTAATCACCTGGCCTATTTTCCTACCATTTTTTGAAAGAAAAAAAAAAAAGAAAAAAAAAAAGAACTCTTTTGGCCAGACTTCAGTCATTCTTATTCACCTAATTAAGAAATTAAGTATACAGGTTTCTAATAGAAGCTTTTTCTGATAAATTATCTGCTTTAACAAGCTTATTATTTCCTATACAAAAAAATACAATTGACGAAGTAAATAAAATAAGCAATTCAAGTCCTCCCAAAAATTGGACTGCAGCAGGCAACTCAGAGTTCTTTCCTAAATCTTTACATCTTAATTTTTCCAATAAATAGAAGGCTTTAATTTGGGATTAAATTTGATATTATTTGAACTGTCATAATGTTGCTGAGTTTGTTGTAGAGAATCCTTAGAAAATCTCATTAATACCCTCATTTTTCCAGTAAAGCCTAAACTTATAGATGTTCTAACACCATAGCAGAAACATATGCCTCCAAAAGGAACCTCGTGTTTTAGTGGTAGTCAAAGCAACAGATTTATCTAAGCCTTTTTAGATAAATCTACCATTTGATTTTGTTCACTTGACTCATTTCCCTGTAAAGTAAAAATCTTCACAATTCTCTGAGCAAAATGTCTATGAGAGCTGACAGGGCACTTTATACTTTCTACTAGAGGCCCAGTGCATGAATTTGTGCATGGGTGGGGTCCCGGGGGGAGGTGGGGACGTGATTGGCCCTCCCGGTGAGTGGTGGGATGCCCTTGCCGGCCCAGGATCTGGATCCATCCACATGACATTCATTTGCGCTGGTTGTTGACTGCTTTTATATTGTTTCTTCCTTGTGGAGTGTCTGGGGGGGGGAAGCAGCTGCGATAGCCAAGGCCGACTTCCAAGAGGTGGCATTGGTCCATCGGTGCCTGGCCCATGCTCCGGAGATTGGACCTGCAGGACTACTGAGGGAGTGAGTGGTTGCCGCCAGGCTGGTGGGCTGCTGAAGGGGTGGGTCAGCTGAGTGGCACTCCCGCTGCGGGAGCGACCTCACCACCAGGGGGCAGCTCCTGTATTGAGCGTCTGCCCCTGGTGGTCAATGTGTGTCATAGTGACCAGTCATTCTGTTCATTCCAGCCATTCTGATTGTTCAGTCACTGAGGCTTTTATATATACATATATAAATATATAAATATATAGACTAGACTATATATAAATATATCATCTCTCTCTCTATATATATAGACTAGAGGCTCAGTGCACAAAATTTGTGCACAGGTAAGGTCCCTAGCGGCTGTTGGCCGGGACCTCCCTTCACACCCACCTTGGCCTGGTGCCGCCTGCTCACCTGCTCCACCATGCCGCCTTGGTCCTGCTCTCATTGGGGGGCCGCAGTGCCTCCACTGCTGCCCACAGCCAGCGCGGTGTCGCCGATGCCCGCCATATTCCGCACCGCCCCCTGGTGGTCAGCGCATGTCTAACTCCTGCCTGTAGGGACAATTTGCATATTAGCCTTTTATTACATAGGGTGATTAAAATAACACCAACAATATAGTAGTTCCTTTATTTTATTTATATCTCTTTTTATTCCAAGTAAGGTAGTTGTAATTATTATAGGAGCTGCCACTCTAAGTGCTTACTACGTGTCAGGGGCCAAGCTGGGCAATTTTACCTGGAGTTTAAGAGCTCCGATTCTGGAGCCACACAGACCTAGTTCAAATCCAAGTTGCACCACTGTGTGACCTCACACAACTTACCTCCCCTCTCTTAGTCTCTTCCTCTGTAAAATGGAGGGGGGGGGGGGTTAATCACAGTTCCCATCTCCTAGGATTGTGGTGAGGGTTAACTGAGATACTGTAGATACTGTAGATAAGCTCTAAAGGTGAGTCTCATTAATATAGTCTTTGTAACATTTCAAAATATATAGTGTTCTTCAATAGGACATAGGCTGAGAGAAATTAAGCCATCTTCCCTAAGAGGCATAACTGGAATCCATGGTCATCTGCCCCCAAAGTTTATGATTCTTGCCTCACTCCCACAATTGTATATATTCTAATCATTTTATTATAATAGCAATGCTCATAAAAGCTATATTACTAGAAGTAGAAAAAGAAAAAAGAAAAAAACTAACATTATCTCTCACTCCAGATCTCTCTTCCAGTAATTCTCTTCCTCTATTTTGGCAAAATGAAGATTTTTTTTTTTCTGATGTCTGAGTCACAGAATTGCTTAACCTGGTATCAATCTTGCTGAAAGAGGGAAACACTGCATCAGGAGGTGGACCCAGGACCTCAAATGCCTAGGCCAACTGAGCATGCTCAATGAATTAGGCCTTATCAGCCTGAAGACAGACAGACTGGGCCCTCCAGGTGGCCATTGTCTGGAATGATGCTCCATCAAATTGGAGCTCTTTAACTACACACCAGTGAGAGCTGCAAACTTCCAGTGCCACGAGGGGTGTTTTTTTTACATGATATCATCCAACAGTAATGACACATGAGACAGATGACAACTGCTATTGACAGAACATTGCCAAGCCTGAAATATTAACTCATGTTCACCTTCCCCAGCCTTATCATCTTTTCTAATGAGCTTAATGTTTGTGTACACTTTGTATAGGTCATATTTTGCTTTTTTTATTTAGCTGGTCTGCACAAGATTTATTTCTAATCCTCTTACTTTTCCTCCTCCTCTTTCTTCTCTACCTCCTCCTCCTTTTTCTTCTTCATCCTCTTCCTTTTCCCCCCTGTATCATCATCATCATCATCATCATCATCATCATCATCTTGTTTTCTCACACCTTCCTAAGCTCATCCTTTCCACTCTGAAGCTCCTCCAAATATTCCCTAACTCTTCCTTAAAATTAACTTTCCATTCAACAAGTGAGGTTACAAATCTATGCCTGCAACTCTTCCTGTTTGGAACAGGCTGTCCAATCTTTTTTTTTTTTTTTTTTTTTAGTAACACCTGTTGCCTGGTAAAAATGTATTTGCCATCTAGTCTATGATTCCCCCACTTGTCTCATGCTCCCTGATTGAAAACCCCATTTTAGTTTTATGGCTTCGGCTGTCACCTTTGTAAATTACAGAGCCAGCTTCAGGAGACACTGCTGTAGCTGGGAATTCATTTCAAACTGATATTTTTGGTGTGACCACATGTGGGCCTATTTGTTCACTAAAACCTGCAGGAATGGGAATGTGGGCATTTTAAATCTCACCAGGCTTTCATCTCTCGTGCTGGGCTGTCCCTTTGCTGACACAGACCATTATTTTCCCCTCACTCACTCAGCCTCTCTGATTTGCTTTCTACAGCCCTACACATTTCTCATCAGCTTGTTGTGAGCTCTGACACATTCCAAGTAAGTTATTTATTTTGGCAGTTGTGTGTGTAATACATCTAATGTAGGATGAACCTAAGAGTCAGATAACCGGTTATTTTAGTCCTGGGAAACAACTTCATTATCTTGTGAAATGTACTTTCAACACTCAATTCTAGCAAGTAATGAATGATATTGTGTAACACGTTTGTGGCAATTACCTTTGGAAATGAAGACTCCCTCTGGTGCTATTGATAGAATGTAAGGTGAGGCCCTTTTTCTTGTCGAAGTCCAGGGTTTCTGTGCAAGACCAGCAATCATGCAATGCTAGCATAGACCATCTTTATGAATGGGTTGGGGTAAGGACATGTGCACCCCTCTGCTTGGCAGCCCTCTAGTCCCCACCTACTTCTGGCTTGGCCTTGCCATAGGCATAGAAACCAATCCTGATCCTTCTTAAAGGGAATTTAAGGAGGTCCCCTACTTTCATTAGGTGAGACTTTATTTAATTATGCTGTGGCCATAAACTCTTATTCACATAACCAGACCATCAATATGGCATGATAATGAGCTCTTTGTCTCCTGCTACTAGTTCTACTGAGAAGCATTTAAGTATTTTGGTGCACCCAGTTTCCAAATGCTGGCTCTCTCTTGTGGGTACATTTGTTACTACTTCAGAGGACCCCTGAGAGTCCCCCCTATGGGGGATGCTGGCACAACCTGGCCTCTTCCTCCACACCATGCCCTCTAAATATGGTTTAACCCTCAGACACAGCCTGTGCAAGTCCATTCTTTATCCAACTACTCCTCTGTAGAGCCCTCTGGGGGTCCCCTGTGAGTTGATTTAAATCCTAGCTATTCTATCAGCATCCAGGTCATCTAGTCATGCACATCACATATTGCAGACACCCTCCTCTTCTGGGCTCTCCATCTCTCAGGTCCATTCTGACTCCTACGCCTTCATATGCTTGCAGCATCACACACAGCAACCTTCAAATGGGGTATAATTACCCATCCCCTATATACTCAGATTAATTTCTTAGACTTGTCTGACTGCAGGTAGCTAGCACTTGGTGAATTCCACCCCAGTGAGGAGAGAATCCAGAATTCTCCAAAGGACAAGCCCCTCTCCCCATCTCCAGCTTTCTTTATATAATCAAGGGGAGGGAATGCTGAGTGCCCTCTCTGTATAAGAGCTATGGTGAGGTGGCTGTCAGCTTTCCCTACATTTAGAACGTATGGCACTTAATACCTTACTGTGCACCTGTGGATGACTGTCAGAAATTCTAGGGGAAAAAGAAAATATCTCAATCGACACTTTATACTTCCATTTTATAATAATGCTTTAGTGAGTGCCTATCATGTCCTAATCATGTATTATTTTATTTAAACCTCACCCCAGTCCTGTAACTATTATTATACCTACTTTATAAATAAGAACCCAGATTCTTTGAGATTAAACTTGCCTTAAGTCAAACAGTTAATAAAGGCAGTATTTTCATTAATTTCGTAAGTATATATCTGAGCAGGTAACATGTCCGAGGGAATATCCCGGGTGCTGATAACACAACAGAGGCCCAAACAGTGCTGTGTGTCTCTGATTCTTCCCACTATCGTATGAACTGTCTGAAGGAGGGTTATCATCGCTAATGCCCCAATGACCGCCACAGTGCACACAGCAAGAGCTCAGGAATCACTTGCAAACTGAAGCAGCCACCCATCAGTCCTCCAGATCAGTGGTTCTCAGCCAGGGCCACTTTTGTTCTGCAGGGTACATCTGGCAATGCCTGGAGACAGTTTTGTTTGTCATGACTGGCATCTATTGGGAAGAGACCAGCAATGCTCCAAAACATCCGAAAATGCACAGGACACACCCAACATACACACACAGCAAAGAACTGTCCAGACACAAATGTCAACAATGCGGAAGATGACAAACACTGTCTTAGGTCCTGGCCCTCTCCATGCTATGGCCTGCCAGCCACCAGGCAGGCCCTGCTTTAGCCAGTTATATAGTTCTTACAATGGATCCTTTACCAGTTGTATGAGGGTAAATACCATAAAACCACAGTTCCTTGAAAATTTTGCTCCCATTTGAGCCACAATTAACCCAGCTCATAACTATAATCCTCTAATGGACTTCTTCTGAAGCTGTGATGTTTCCATTTCCCCTGTGCTTTTATTTCTTGAAACTTAGTCTTAGATTAGACCAGGGGTCCTCAAACTATGGCCACCGGGCCACATGCAAATACAAATATTGTATTTTTCCCCGTTTTGTTTTTTTACTTCAAAATAAGATATGTGCTGTGTGCGTAGGAATTTGTTCATAGTTTTTTTTAAACTATAGTCCGGCCCTCCAATGGTCTGAGGGACAGCGAACTGGCCCCCCGTTTAAAAAGTTTGAGGACCCCTGGACTAGACTAAACCATCATTTATTTATGAATACAGTCGATATTAATGGACATGACTCCTAATCTTTGAAACTTCTCCTTTTCTTGAAGTGATTCCCCATACACATAGGTATTCTCCAGTAGCCATAGCTGGCTGACACCTTACCCAAAGTGAGCCACTGTGAGCCTGCCCTTGCACTTTGAACCATGACCAGAGAAACACAGCTGCTGGAGACCTTGGGAACTGAGCTGAGGGCTCCGGGAAACCGCCCGTGTGTTGGTCTTCCCAGGAGCTGAGTCTTCAGCCTTTTCCTCAGTTCCATCAGCAGTCCTCTTTATTCCAGTGTCCCCCCCACCCACTCCCACCTAGGGATGAACTAGTCAAAATCGATTCCTCTTACTTGTCTCCTTAGGAACAGTAAATAATATAAAACACAACACTGCAATGCCCGCTTTTAGAAAAGATTTGAAGCAGCATGTAAGAAAAGCACTGGCACAAGAAGATCAAAAGCTATTGCCCGGCTGGTATGGCTCAGTGGTTGCGCATCGACCTATGAAGCAGGAGGTCATGGTTCGATGCCCCGGTTGTGGGCTCTATCCCCAGTAGGGGGGCACGCAAGAAGCAGCCGATCAGATCAATGATTCTCTCTCATCATTGATGTTTCTATCTCCCTCTCCCTCTCCCTTCCTCTCTCTGAAGTCAATAAAGATATTTTTAAAAACTATATATTAACAGAAAGCAAAAGATAAAAACCAATAAATTTGAGAGTAGGTAAATAATTTCTTTGGTCGGTTTCCTCTTTCTCTATGTACATGACCCCCCAAAACATATACTTAGTCTCCCTTCTCTTTCCCCTCCTTATTCAAATAACATGATAATACTATGGTCTAGATCAGTGGTGTTCAATATTGTTGGTGTGCTGTAATACATTTTAGAGAATTGTTAATCCCCACCCCTACCTCCCCTTTCTGGGACATTCTGATTCAATAGTCCCAGTGAGGGGCCATCCATAATTTTTAAGAGCTGCACAAATGATTTTAACATGTAGCTGGGATGGAGAGTCACTCCAGACTAGCAGTTTTGCAATCTGGCATTCCAACGACCAAATAAAATCTATGGACTTGTCTTCAGGAAAATGTACACATACCTTTTATTCTATGTTTAATATTAGGAGGTAAACAAATGCCCTCAAGCCCATCTATAAATGGCCTGGTTAGGAAGCCAGTTTCTAGACAGTGTTAGGCAATGGAGGTAAAGGTATAAAAGTATATTAAAAATAAAACATAGCTTCTGGCCTAGAATAACTTATTTTAGCAAAAGGTCATAGACAGATGAACTAATAATTTTCCTTAGGCCCACCCAATATCTTCAGCTTTCTTCTAACTCTATTGACATTCAGCTTTCTCCTTACTCCAGTCTTCCAGATCTTTCTCTCATGCTAAATATAAATAACAGTTTTCTTATCTTAGAATTTACTATAATTTGGACCCAACTTTTCAGCTAAGGCATTGGACACAAATTATAGTTTGAGTCCTTTTTGTGCTTAATAACTTTTGTGTAATTATGCATATGTTTACTCATCAGTTATCACTGGGTTAACATATGAATTGCCTACTAGTTACCAAGAGCTTGCTTTATATAAGTGTGCTTAGGCATTGCATTTATGTGAACTTCTGGAAGGCAGAGATTGTGAAAGAAATGCCTCATGCAGTCTGTTTGACAAACTTTTGCAAGATTCTCAGTGCAAGTTGCACCTTCAAGGAAAAAAAGACAGTGGTGGCAAGCTATGGACACACACTAGCCGTAAACCTTTGGTGTCTTTGATGTAGTGAAAATGGCACAGATGGAGAGTCAGAGCATCTGGATGCTAGGTCCAGCTGCATAAATCTGAACAAGCTTCATAACTGTTTCATCTTCATTCCCTATCCATTACTCAGTGACAAAGATCACATCCCTGACAAGTAATCCTCAGCACTCAGAGACCAAAAATAAATGAGAAGGTCTATTATCAATTATGAATTATTGTAAAAATAATGTAATTGAAGTAAGCCTTGCATAAAGGAATGAGAGTGGGCTTGCATTTGGGCAAACCTGGTTTCAAACCCAACGTCTGTCACTTAATAACAACAGGATCCTGGGAAAGTCACCTAACCTCCATGAGCCTTATTTTTTTCTTTATAAAATGGGATTTACTTATATTATGTTATAATATTGTTGTGAGGATTATATGTGACATGCTTAGTATAGAATTTGCTACACAGAAGGCACTCAAAATATATTAGTTCCTATTATAAATATTAATATTAATAACTAATATTTCTAATATTAGTTCTTTAGTAAAGACGGATTTACATGAATCATCTAGTTATAGTCTTTTGTCCCAATCTCAGCTGACACACACACACACAAAAGACTGAAATTAGGTGAGCCCTTGATCACCCTGAAACTGGCCACAGGAAATGTGACACCCATCCTGGTCTCATTAGCACGGGGATTAATTGATGTACTTGTCATAGGAGAGACTTCCATTAGGCCTAACATAACAAAAGATAAAAAAGAGGGAAAAGGATATTAGCCTAATAAAGTCTATTTCTTTACAAAGAGGCCCACTTGAAGATATGTTAAAAACTGATACTATGGAGTTCTTTTATATCACTTTAAACAATTCTTAGAGCTTAAGTGGTCATAAAAATTCCATTTTAAAAAACAGTTGTTTTTTTTACAGCTGTTTGTGTCTTCAGAGCAGTGATGGCGAACCTATGACACGCGTGTCAGAGGTGACATGCGAACTCATTTTTTTGGTTGATTTTTCTTTGTTAAATGGCATTTAAATATATAAAATAAATATCAAAAATATAAGTCTTTGTTTTACTATGGTTGCAAATATCAAAAAATTTCTATATATGACATGGCACCAGAGTTAAGTTAGGGTTTTTCAAAATGCTGACACGCCGAGCTCAAAAGGTTCGCCATCACTGCTTCAGAGAGCTGCTTATCCTCTGCTCCAAAAGGGCTTACACCCTAATGTCAAAACATCTGGAAATTACCTTGGACACTGATGTCAGTCCCTCAGGAAATGAAACTTCTAATATTCCACTTGGAAATAAAGATCACTGTACATCTGACCACTTGTATGTCAGGATTGTTCCTGACCCTGAATTTCTGTAACAACCACGAATCCATGATAGACATGTTTCATGACTAAAACAGAGCTCTGAGGAATCAGCTAAGCAATCTCCCTTGGTGTTACTAACCCTTCCAGACTGCTGAGGCAAAAACATTTACTGATCACTAACTATGTACCCAGACGCTGTGAGCGCTCTGGGCTTAATGGTGAAAAGATATACATGGGCCATTATTTCAGGTTCTTAGGGTCTAACTTTTTAATTAAAACACAGCTGAATAAACTTCTTGGGACCTGGCATTTAAGAATGAAGTCTTGAGGGATCATGCAAGGTGCTGCAAGACTGACTTTATTTGAGTCCATCAAGGTTTATTTAGAAGCTCACTTGGTGACTCCTTCACTGAAAGCCTTCCAACCATTTACCTTCTAAGAAAGGAATGGTTTCATCATCAGCCTTGGGAGCCATGACATTCTTTGAGAGGTGGAACAGGTAGATAGATGCCCATGGTGATGAAGACAGAAATACCGACATACCGCCAAACATTTTCTCTAACAATTCTTGGTGCCTGACATTCATTACCATTGAGTTGCTTCCTTCAAGCTCAACTTTTTCTACAGGACCCCTGGCAAAAACAGCACATCCCATTTACACTCATTACCTACCATGGAGATTATTTTGCTTGGTATTTAGCAAAGAGTGGAACCTCGACGGACTTACCAGTGAGACAAGATGGAATTTTTACTGTTGCTAGGAAAGGGCAAGTTTAAGTACTCAGTTTCAGAAGATATGGAGGGCATAAGACACTGCGGAACAGGCACTAATGAAAAGTTGCATCTCCCTCACAGGCGTGCTGGCCCTGCTAGAGGCATCATCTATCCAAGGTCAGCACCCGCATTCACAACCCTCCATCAGACATTTCTGCTCAATCAGAGAGCCTTTGTCAGTTAAGTCCAGATGCAGCTCATAATCTCTCTCCATTCACCCATCTAGAAGGTCACTGAGTCCATCTGAACTCGTAAGAGAGGATTAACCCAGTTGCCTTCCAAGATCAACATTTCTTTTTCCTTCAGGCAGACCTTCAGGCTAGCTTTCTCCAGAAAAAAAAATATATATATATCTCCTGTTTGAAAAACATTCTGAGAAGAAAATGAAATAGAAATTAGAGGTTGTTTCCATTTTTAAGAACTTTGGTAAATGATTTGTTTTTAGAAATTTCTTCCTGGAATTACATCATTTTCCTCCCACCTTTCCTCTCCTGTGTCCATTTTGGAGAAAAGCACCTCGTTTATCTTTGGGAGACAGTAATGCAAAAACTGTAACTGAGCATATTTCCCCATGAGGATCAAAATATTTGTGTTAAATGAAATGAGAAATCTGCTAAGTGGTGGCATGAATCCCCCAGGGGAGGATATTTTGAAATTTTGAAAAATTCCTACTGAAATTCTTCTCTTGCCAAGAAAAGAGGAATGATTTCTATTAAAATTACTTCATGTCTGAATTACTCTCTGCCCTTTGGGAACATATAACATTACAGCTTTTATACTCAGTAATTTAGAAGGACGGGGACACCTTATTTGGAAAGCACGCAGGCTTAACACGAAATGTTGGGTAGTATTTTCACTACAAAAGTCTCCTTTTGAAAATTTTGCACTGAAACTGTTTAAATTAAAGCTCATTTTCAGAAATGATTTTCATGATGGTCTCTGTAAGACCTTTTAACTTGCTATCCTTATCCCACCATTCTCTGAAGCTGCCAAGAAAATTCTTTGATTGGCATGCAAGAGTTGCACTTCTTATGGAGAATAAGATAGATGGTATCACATTAATAAAGAAGTTGAATGCTTTGAAGCTAGTCAAATCAGTACACTTAATTAATATATATGTATATGCTTGAGATTATGATAATAGGTGAGCCTTGAGAAAGGGCACTGGAAAGCCACAAGCGATGAAAAACAGATATCAACCCACGGGCCAACTCTGATCAAGTATTATGGATCCCATAGGCACTGTGTTGGGAAAGCTTCTGAGGCCAAATCTGGTTAAGAAAATAAAATGCCACTAAAGCTAGTAATATGCCATGATTCCAAATATAACTGTCATTGGAATTGGTGAAATTTGAATTGTTTTCTGTGTTTTCTCATTTTCTACAGTAAATATGTATTGTTTTGTTATCAAGTTAAAACTATTTGAATGTTTTTTAAAACTGAAAACAATGATTTGACCATTTTTCCTTAAGCTGTCCCAAAACTTGGGAAAGTGATTAAATTATCATCATATACCCTGTTCAGAAAAAGCTATTTTTGGAATCAGTGGAAAGCTTGCCAGGGTGTAAGGTCTATTTCTATGTGTTAAAAGTCAGTAATTCTTTGGATTATTGATTATTCATTATTTGAGTTATCATAAGTCATATTTATAGTTTTATCCAGGCAGAGTTCCCAATGTTACTGTTGTGTTAATGGTCTTGGGCTAAATAGAAGCAGATGTAGGATGACTGAAGCAGCAAAGCTTCAAGAGTATGAACACACTAGAACAAGACCGAGACTGATACTGATTTCTACCATGATTGTGGGGTCATGTCTATCTCTCTCTCTCTCTTTCTCTTTCTCTCTCTCTCTCTCTCTCTCTCTCTCTCTCTCTCTCTCTCTCTCTCTCTCTCACACACACACACACACACACACACACACGCACACACACGCGCGCTCCTAGCCTCTCAAAGGGAGAGAATAGTAACATCTATCTCACACATCACTGTGTGGTTCAAAAGAACTGATGTATGTGAAAAGAGCTTTGTAGTGTACTAAAGCTAGCATATTGGTGCTAGTATACTATACTAGCACTATGATAGTGCTATCATTATTATTAGTGATTGTAAATATCCTCAATTTCTGTTAATTAAAAGAAACAGTAGTATCCAAGACACAGAAAATCTGAATTTATTTTCTCATGTTTTAGTAACTGATTTCTACCTGGTAATTAGCATAGACTCATCAATGCCTCTATGAATCTAGTATCAGAACATATGTGGTTTAACAAGTCACTGATGAAACAGCCCCGAAGAAGTTCAGTGATGATTCTGGGCCACATTCACAATTGGTGTTAGGTGAACTGGAAACTGTTTCGGGTGTGTGTGGGTTTTTTTTAATTCTCCGTCTAGTCTCTTTCCAGTACACACTGCTGCTTCTTATTTACCTTTATAATATTTTCTGCACTACTGGATTTGAATAAATGGTCCAGATTTGGCTGAAGATGTCAACAAAATAATCTGGCATTCCCTGAGCAATCTCCATCTGAGAGAAGAGACTTCACTTGGATAGGTGATAAAATATAAAAAACCTTAGCCTGAAACAGAAAATTGCCATGGATCACCAACATTTATACAATATTTGGATAAATGTCACTGCAATGAATAAATAACTTAGGTTATATATAGTTTTAAAACTTAAGTATGCCATGTTTGAGCGTTCCTATTCTCCTTCCTCTAATATTTGGATATTAAATTATAAAGAAAAGTAAGAATACTTAATTTGCAGGGGACTAGGCCTAAAGTAATATGTCAAATAATAGCTATCATTTAGTGTACACATTTTGTCTCAGGCATGTTAAACACATTATAGATTATCTTTATAGCACCCTATGACATCCTGTCTTTATCATTCTACAGGTGTGGGAACTGAGGCTCAGACTCCTTAAGTATTATTCTTTTTTTGAAATTTACTAAATAGCAGCTACTTAAAGATAGAGCCAAGGTCTGAACCTCCAAAGCCCATGTTCTCTTCACACTGTAATATTAGCATATGAGTATTACACTCATTTTTCTCCTACTAAATTGCTTGGCATAGTAGTAAAAGTGTTTGGGACCAAAATTTTAAATTGTTAGCCCAAGGTCATGTCATTTGAAACCAGCAAAGTCAGACCAGAATCCAGACTCCTGACCTCTTCAACTTTTTCGGTTAGCCATCAGCATGAGCCCACAACTTATCAGGCGTCCCAATGGCATTGTAGACCTCTGGACTAACCCTTCTCTTCTAAAACGGTTCTTACGTGTGGCAGAGTAGCAATCAATAAATTCACAAGTTGAGCCCATGAAGATTCAGGAATCGGTGCTGAGTACTGGAGAAGAAGGTATGAAACGCAGCGGTCGCTGAGGATCAGAGATTGTAGGAGAGGGGTTCTCAAGGTGACATGGCTAACCTCCTGAAATGATCTGTTTTTAAGCAGGAAACATCTCAGGTTTCCTAGAAAATAGATAAAATTAGCGGAAATAGAACAGTGTGTCGTGGCCTTGCCTATGCGCTTGTGCAAGTCACTGGTCTCTCTGCGTGTCTTTTACTAGTGAATAAAGATCCTATTATCAATCTGATTTGTATATCACAGAATAAGCGTAACACAGAATAAGAGTAAGTAACAACCAACACAATGACTACACAGCTGTCTACCCAAGACATGTGCAATAGATATTATTAAAATTAATGGTCTGGGCTTCAGTTAGAGCCAAGTTCTTTTTTTTTTTTTTTAAGAGTTCTGCCTCAATTCGTTGAATTGGATTATTTAAATGAATTACATTTAATAAGTTCCTTTGGGCATCACTTGATACTACTTTACTATTTTTTTACCTTTTTTTGTATTAGACGTAACACCTGGGTAATACTAAGTGCCATGGTTACCTAAATTATAGGAGACTAAATATATATTTGAGAGAGCAGGAGAGATTTTATTAAACTACTGAAAATGAAAGGTTGAGTATTATTTCCCACACCGAGTAGACTTTCTTTCTTGAATGTGCATTGCCAACAGTGGATTTAGTTTTCATAGCCCCAGACATTTTCTAAATGGGTAAACTGCCAGCAAGACCACTTCCGTTTTTCTTTCTTGTTTAGGCCTCAACATATTTTTCATCCTTTGACTTTAATCCAAGCTGGTAAGTTATGGCCAAGAATTAAAGGTTTGATAATAAGGGGTTGTAATAGAAGAACTCTATTGCAAAATCTACCTGGAATGGGAAGGAATATTTATATTGTAAATGTGGGGTTTAGACACATGAGATTTATGATATGTCAAAAGTAGAGGCCTTCTTGATAAGTGGGTATGAATGGTGGAGCTCAGCTAAGATGGATTAATAATTATAGCAATGCCAGGAAATTTGGAACAAGCAAAAAAGATTACTGGGTACCTCCAATAGAAAATTATGCACTGTTTAGAGAAATTAATTTCAATATTCCTAGACTATAAATAGTCAGATCTTTGGATTCCCCCTTTGAAATGGTTGTGCTCATTTATTTAATAACAAGTTAAATAAAAATCTTTGACACATGTTTGTTTTATATCTCTGTGAGAGTCATAATTTTACCTTTTTAAAATTATTCTTTCTTAGTTTTAATAGCTAATATATAGTGAGTGCTTTCTGTGCTAAATTCCACATGTGTATCTTTCATTTAAGCCATATAACTACATATTTTAGTCTAGTCCTTTTTTTTCTATTTATGATATTTATTTATTTATTTATTTATTTATTTATTTATTTATTGTTTAAAGTATTACATATGTCTCCTTTTCCCCTGATTGCTAGTCCTCATTTTAAAAGATGAACTGAGATATAGAGAGGTCAAGTAACTTACCCATACAAGAAAAAAGATGACAAATCAGAGACATGTCCTCTGCCACCCCAAAGAATGTTCAAATTTCTGGTTAGTTTTCCATGACCTCTGATAGATGATGTTATTATGTAGAATTTCTTGATTTATTTCCACTTTGAGAACATATTCTCCCAAAGTGTACCCTGGTCCACATACTGTCTGCAATCTCAACAAAGCACACTTTTCTCTGTGGCTAATAAAGAAGATAGCTTCTCATTCAGTCCTAACCTAAGGGTTCCTCTAAGGAGGTTGAGAGCTGAGGAATGGTGGGAAGAAGTAAAGAGTTTTGAGTTTAGAAGACAGAAAGAAGAAGGTGGTAATTGCAAAATGCAGACAGCTTAAGTATTTGCTAAAATGCAGTGGCAAGATATGCCAGGCAATAAGAGGGCATGCAATGGAATCTGGTGTCTGGGGACCTGACATTGAATTCATAACTCCACTCTCCATGCAGTCCACAGAAATGCTCCCCCGTGCCCATCACCTGTGGCTTCCATCCTCTCTGGAATTTAGCTCTCTGCCTTCTGAGCATAATTAATATTCTCATGGGATCCAAGAAAATAAATGCCTCCTTGGCCCCCTGAATGGACAGGAACTAGGAATTAGAATGACCTCAAGATCATTTCTCTCCCAACTCTTCTCCCCACTACACACATGTAGCATTCATTTATATTACAGAGTATGGCACATGACAGGAAAAAATATCTACAAACAGCAACTACATATCTACACTAATAAAAGAGAAAAATGGTAATTGGCGTACGACGATACCCTTTTCATTGGCTAATCAAGGCTATATGCAAATTAACTGCCAACTAAGATTGGCAGTTAACTGCCAACAAGATGGCGGTTAATTTGCATATGTAGGCACAATGCAGGGAGGCGAAAGGGAAAGCAGGAAGAAGCCCCCTGCCACTGACAGTGATCGGAAACCCAGGGGGGAGCTAAGAGCTGGGGGGCAGGGCAAAGGCGGCCCTGGGGCCACCTTTGCCCTGCCCCCCAGCCATGATCGGAGAATCAGGTGCCTTTTCCACCCTGGCCAGTGATAGCAGGAAGTAGGGGTGGAGCCAGCGATGGGAGCTGGGCACGGTCGAAGCTGGCAGTCCCAGGAGCTAGGGGCCCCTTGCCTGGGCTTAAAGCGAAGCCTGCGATCGCGCCCCCCACCCCACCCCCCCCACCCCCCCCACCCCCCCCCACCCCCCCCGCTGCCACTGCAGGTCCCCGCTGCCCGGGCCGGACGCCTAGGCCAGAGGCGTCAGGCCTGGGCAAGGGGCCGATCCTGTGATTGGAGGGTGATGGGGGTCAACGTCTGAGGGCTCCCAGTATGTGAGAGGGGGCAGGCTGGGCTGAGGGACACTCCACACACACACACACACACACACACACACACACACACAGTGCACGAATTTCGTGCACCGGGCCCCTAGTATGTATATACCATCCAAAGAGGGACCAACCTCTCTTCTGAGACTCAAGTCAAAATTCCCAAGGAAGGAGTTGGCCACGCTTGGGTCAGATGCCCATCTCTTGATCAATGGTGGCCACAATCTGAAAAGGTGCTCTTCCTTCCTCCAATCAACTGTAACCTCGGGAAGTGCCACACTGTGCAAAATGGCCAATAGGAGCCACACAGCCACCACTGGCCGAGGTGAAAGGAAAGGAAAACTACCAGAAAACAAGGGGATGGGATAACTACAAAGATGTCTACCATAATTCCCATAAAGGCAACCATTAGTAAGTAACAGACTATTCATAAAACTTCAAATTAAGTAATACCATAAGCCTTATTAAAAACCCAAGCTAGAGGCTTTTTGTATTCCCTCAGTCCACAGGAACATTTTGAAACAAACAATCAGAAGTGATCAAGGAAAATTTGAATAATGTATTTTTCCCTCTAATTAACATCTTTCTTTACTTCTCTAGGGACCTCTATATGTGGTCTCAATAAAAGTCTCTGCACATTCTCAGAGTTCTTCACCCATTTTCTCAGCATCTTTCTTTTGCTTCTTGGATTTCATTTAATCCATAAAAGCACATTAGAACATCAATGTATATCCCTGTTTTTTTTTATTGTTCTCGCTGCACAATTAAGCATAATAATTAAAGCATCCCTTTTGTGTGACAGGCAATTAAAATACAACTTTGGAGACATGAGAAAATAATATTGAATGATGTTACATTTGTCACTGGGGTCGCTAAATGGGCAATAGATCTTAGAAAGCAAACAGTCTTTCCTTTGTAAACGGATCACTGCTGAGGTTACTTAAATGGCTCTAATACATCCATATACCACTGGCTGCCAAAGCAGGTCTTTCTAGCTTGCTCTGTTTCTATTCCTTTATCAGAAATGAACATTTTGTGGTAACTGGCAGATATCCATTGACATAGTAGTGAAAAAAATGAGTCTATAACCACTTGGAAATCAGCAGATAGCCAAGAAAAAAGAAAGCATTACAGATACAAAAAAAAATAATATTTCAAAGAAGGTCTTAGAGACAGAATGAAAGATTATGCACTATCAAATGTTTAACTATAAATTGGAAAACAACAATGGCAACTACAGAGTAGCTACTTAATAAATGCAGAAGCACTGTCCCACTACAGTTTCACAATAATATTAATTTTCCTTCATTGCATATCTGTCTCCTCTACTCCCCACTAAAAGTCGCTTCCACGAGGGCAGGAATATTGTCCGGTTTGGTCATTAAATTATCCTCAATACTTGGATTAGTGGCTGACAGCAGGAGCCAATCAAAAAAATTTTGTTTTATTGTGTTTGTTTTGTTTTTTAATTGAAGTACAGTATACATAGAGGCATACACGTCATAGGTATAAAACTCACTAAATGTTCACAATCGGAATACATCTATGCAACCAGAATCCAGAGCAAGAAACAAACATGACCAGCACCTCAGAAACACTTTTGTACACTTTCTTACTTACTACCACCCACAGGAGTAACCATCATCCCAAATTCTAACAGCATAATTTAGTTGTGCTTATTGTTGGACTCTATATAAATGGAATCACATAAATTGCTTTGTGTATGACTTCATTCAATACTATACTGGTGAAATTAATCGATATTGTGGGTAGTTGTAATTCACCTTTCTCCTTACTGCATCATATGCCATTGTGTAACTGTATCGGTTTACTTATCCATTCAACTGCTGATGAGCATTTAGGCAGTTTCCAGGTTTTGGCTAATACAAATAGTGCTCTTACAAACATTCTAGTGTGTGTGTGTGTGTGTGTGTGTGTGTGTGTAAATGTTTACTGCATATTCATGAGTAAAATAAGCTGCATTATAGAATGTGCACATGTTCAGATTTAGACAAATATCTATTGATAAATTAATAATTTGAGCTTTAAAAGAACCTATATTTTAATTTAATTTGGAATGAAATTAATATAACTCAATAACTGATTTCCACATAAGAAAACTAAGAGCCAAGTTCATTTAAGAGAAGCAGTAGAATGGAACGCATGCTGCTACCAACTAGCTGTGTGGCCTTAAGCAAGAATCTTCTGGCCTCAATTTCTTCACATAAATTGAGGAAATTCAATAAGATAATCTCAAAATCACTCCCACATTTCAGCTCTAAATTTCTTTAACTCACTTAAAGTATAATTGTCAAAGCCATGACTAAAAGCCATGCTTCTAAATTCATATCCATAAGCCTTTATTTCAGTGAAATTAATTATTGATGGAAATATTTATCAACATTAGTAATGAATAACATTAGTTAATATGTTTGAATGTTCTTTCCACATGTTTTTTATATACTAGCTCATCAAAGTCTCATAACAACTCATAAAATATCATCCCCTTTATAAAGTTAGAAACTGAGGCACCGAGTAGCTAAATGCCCAACCTAAGGTCACACAGCCACTAAGTGATGGAGCTAGGTTCTTTCGGGCACTACACAAAGATAACCAGTTTATGCCTGGCCATCTTTCAACTAAAACAGCATTCAGTATCAAATCATTTTGCTATAACTTACAGCTGTTTCTAGCCACTTGGTCCAATGGAAACTTGTTTCTCCTTTGATTCCTATATGTGGCGTTCACATCCCTAGTGTGAAGTAAGCAACACTAGTGGCATTCTCTGTAGGGTGCTCCCAAACTGGCCTTAGCACTCAGAATCAGACTCTTTACAGAAATCCCCTAAGATCATCAGGTGGTGATCTCCATCTTCAACAACGCTTGGGTGGATTTCTTAACTCAGGATTTTATGAAGGCAATAAAATTAATAAATTACGCATGTCTCAACCTAAATAGGAAATAATGCTAAAAGGAATGGTAAAATTATGCATCATTATCTTCTATAAACTATAAATATTATGCATTAGGTATCTGATATTAATGTCCAAATTCTGCTTCATAACAAACTGGTAGAAACCTGTAGTTATGTGATTTGTGAAACACCTCTGCCCTGATAAGATTCAGGTTTCTGCTTTCATATTCTTTGATCCACTTTATATTTTATGAAGATTATTATAGGCTCTAAATTTCCATTTTCTTGCATGCTAGATTCCTGGTTACTCAGTGAAGAGAGTTCTCAGATCCTGTCTGAAGTCACTCTAACTGCTGACTTT
Source organism: Myotis nattereri (assembly GCF_964212035.1). Taxonomy (NCBI): domain Eukaryota; kingdom Metazoa; phylum Chordata; class Mammalia; order Chiroptera; family Vespertilionidae; genus Myotis; species Myotis nattereri. Next base: position 26,603,460 of record NC_138088.1, read on the forward strand.
TAATGAGGCTGATTTTTAAAGAGACTTTTCTTTCAGTCTAAATACTTTGAAGAAATATATCTATGGTATATCTTATCTAGAAACTGTTTCTTTATTTCTACACATAAGGCCCTGTGGCTCATAATACATTTCTTCTCTAATCTATAACTGGCCTTCTGGTCAAATTCTTCCATAATCTACATTTATTCCAGCCTCAATGTTGAGGGTGGGTGTAGTAGGTAAGTAAGGGCCTTACTCTATATAGTTTGGGGTAGGAAGAATGTCTATTCTTCCTTCCCTTACAAAATACCTTTTTAGAAAATCATATTACACACAAACATACACACACACACACACACACACACACACACACACACATACCCTCATTACTGCATAATCTCTCATCAAAGCCATTCAACTGTTTACCACAGAGCTTGACTCTGCCATTACCAATATATAGGATAGCACTTTTACCTGGTCATTTTGCCTTGATATGAGTAGGCTTTTTTTACCTGGAAAGTGGCCTAATTCCCTAGAGGATGACATCTCAGCAAAAGCTGCAATCATGAAGGTTGCCTTTCCTAGACCCTTGTTCTTTGGTAATCTCCACTGCCAGGATCCCTGGTCTATGTGTGATGCTCACTGAAATTCAGTAACTGTAGCTATTTCCAGGGCTTTCCTGCTACCCGTGGTTCAGCCATTAGTATACCTCAATGCCCTTACTTTAGTCACTAGTGATTGGTTGTGCAATTATTTAACATGAGTGAACTGACCAATGAATAAGTGAGCAGTAGTAACTTGGATTGGCAGCTTTCTAGTTCTGTGGAACATCAAATCAAATCTAAACAAATTGGTCATTATAAGTTCAGGAATTGTAAATCCACAGATCAGCCCCAACAGAAGCATCCTAGATTCCATTTCATGGCAGCATTCTGGAGGGTCTATACAGAACAACAACACTGTGCAATAGAGTCAAGAAGAGAGATGGTGTTCGGTAATAATGTGATAGCTTGCCAAGTTGAAATTATACATTTACTGAAGTATTTGGCATGTCATTGTAATAAGTCCCATTTTTATAAAAGTAATCATACTCTTCTTGTTGAAGTGACTAATGTTGGTATTGTTAGTTTTGCTTCTTACAGCATAGAGAAGAAAAGTTAATACTCGTGATTGGGAGAAGACGGAAAAGGTAAAATACTAAGACCATGATCAAGTTCCTTACTAACTAGGTATAAATTAATAAGAGAAGGGCGGAGTAGTTTCCTTTGATCTCAGGCTGTATACTACTATTCCATCAGATCTTTAAACTACGAAACAGAACTAGAATCAGACGGGATCTGAAACATATTAATGGTGGGTTGCTGCTATGACAACCACAGACTCCAGCTGCCAAGATCCCTTAGGACTGCCCTGGATCTGGCCCATCCTATGACATAATTTGAGAAAGCAATATAGATCAGAATTAGAAGCTATTGCATTGAAGAAGGTACAGTTAAAAACAATTTGTGCATATTCAGTGAATTTGAGGAACATTTTCAAGTTCCTCAGACCTCATGGAAATAGCCAAACTAAGGAAGTGAACAATGTTTACATGAAATGAAATGAGACTCCATAATTATAGCTGGAGTTTGGCCAAATGAACTTGAAGGTCTGCACATACCCATTCTTTTTGTCTGGACACAGATCTCTTTGCCCTTTTATAAGATACTCTGATATAATCCTATGTAATAAAAGGCTAATGTAGAAATAGACCAAACAGCGGAACAATCGGAACAACCAAACAACCAGTGCGCTGACCACCGGGGGTGTGTGTGGAACATGGCGGGCACTGGCCGCAGCAGGATGGTAAAGCATGTGAGTGGGGGTACCAGACCAAGGTGGGGCACCAGTTACTGTCATCTGGGCAAGCCTCTGGTAGTTACTGAAAATTCTTTGCTCCTGCACACCATGGTTGCGTCCGGTGCTCACACCTGCTGCCAGTGCCAGCCCCGCTCACATCTGCAGCCAGTGCCCAGCGCCAGTCCCGATCACTCCACGCCATCAAGTGGGTGTGAGTGGCAGCTGCTGGCCCTGATCGCCCCTGAGGATTTCTCCACCTCCCCCTGCTCTTGAGGGGCGATCAGGGCAGCAGCCACTGCTAGCACCCGCTGCTAGCACCAGCCCCAATCACTCACGTGGGAGTGGCAGCAACGGGAGTGGGGCTGCCAGCAGACAGGGGACCAGGGGTCATGGCGGAAGGGCCAGGCAGAGGCGTGGAGGATGGGCTGAGACCTGCCACTGTGCCTACCACAGCCTCGCGGCCCACATTTCCTTTCAAGGTGCATGAATTGGTGCACTGGGTCCCTAGTATTATAATAAGATATTATAAGAAGAAAATACATGAAAATAAAATAAAAAGAAAATACAACTGTGGTCCATCTACATAATGGAATACTACAATGCTGTAAAAAAGAAGGAATTCTTAGCATTTGCAACAGCATGGATGGAACAGGAGAGCATTATGCTAAGCAAAATAAGCTGGTCAGTGAAAGATAAGTATCACATGATCTCACTCATTTGTGGAATATAAAGAACATTATAAACTGGTGAACAAAAATAGATACAGAGACAAAGAAGCATCAAACAGACTGTCAAACAATAGTGGAAAGGCAGGGGAAAGTTGCAGGATTGTAAGAGATCAACCGAAGGATTTGTATGCATGCATATAAGCATAACCAATGGACACAAGACACTGGGAGGGGGGGTGAGGGCATGTGCCGGGGCGTAGGGGAGGCCGGGGCAAGGTCAATGGGGGAAAAAGGAGACGTAGGTACTACTATGCGTAATACTTTAAACAATTAAAAAATACAATAGAAAATGTCTGGTAGGAAATATGGGAGGAATTAATTATATAGGATTAAAAAAGTTAGCAAGCAAAAGAATTTAAAGTTTGAAAGTTACCCTAAGCCTGTATTATGGAGAGCCTTCTGAGTACCCTGACCTGTTACAACCCCTATTGACTCTGGTAAAGTCTAAGTGGATAATAAATCATGTAGTTACATAACCACATTTTCCCCATTGGTGAGAACACTGCTTTAAACAAACCTTGGAATTGAAAGAGGGATAAGTTTTCTTCAGGAGCACTGTATAAGTTGAACTGGGGTTGCTGTAAAATAGTCACCTGTAGCTTAGTTTGATCTTCTTATTCATATTATCATCTGAGGGTTAAGCCTATCCAGAGTAGAAAGCAGAAAAGATTTCATTTTCTATATACTGGCAATAAATCTTGGATTTCATGAACTCTGTATATATAGTTGCAATAAATCTCCTTTTACTTAAACTAAATTAATCGATTGGGTTGCTCTTTTTTACATACAAGCAATCTTTGGCAAAGATGGGGTCTCAGCTAAAAACAAATTCTCTCATTGAGCAGAAACATGATACACCATTGGGATTTCCATCAGAAAGCAGAAACCACTTGAGGTATCTCAAACAGATAGAATTCAATCTAGGGAATTGATTATCTACACTAATAAAAGAGAAAAATGGTAATTGGCGTACGGCGATACCTTTTTCATTGGCTAATCAGGGCTATATGCAAATTAACTGCCAACTAAGATTGGCAGTTAACTGCCAACTAAGATTGGCAGTTAACTGCCAACAAGATGGAGGCTAATTTGCATATGTAGGCACAATGCAGGGAGGCGAAAGGGAAAGCAGGAAGAAGCCCCCTGCCACTGACAGTGATCAGAAACGCAGGGGGGAGCTAAGAGCTGGGGGGCAGGGCAAAGGCGGCCATAGGGCCGCCTTTGCCCTGCCCCCCAGCCATGATCAGAGAATCAGGCGCCTTTGCCGCCCTGGCCAGTGATAGCAGGAAGTAGGGGTGGAGCCAGCGATGGGAGCTGGGCACGGTCAAAGCTGGCAGTCCCAGAGGCTAGGGGTCCCTTGCCTGGGCTTAAAGCGAAGTCCACGATCGCGGCGCCCCCCGCTGACACTGCGGGTCCCCGCTGCCTGGGCCAGACGCCTAGGCCAGAGGCGTTAGGCCTGGGCAGGGGCGGAGCCTGCAACCGCTGGGAGCTGGGGGTCCCCTGCCCAGGCCTGACACCTCTGCCGGAGGCCTCAGGCCTGGTCAAGGGGCCGATCCGGTGATTGGTGATCGGAGGGTGATGAGGGTCAACTCCTCTGGCTGAGGCATCAGGCCTGGGTGGGGGGCAGAGCCGGGGATTGGCGGGATATGATGGTCCCCTTGCCCAGGCCTGAAGCCTGGGTCAGAGGCGTCAGGCTTGGGCGCGGGGTGGAGCAAGTGATCAGAGGGAGATGGGAGTCCCCTGCCCAGGCATGATTCCTGGGCCAGAGGCCTCAGGCCTGGGCGGGGGCCAGAGCCAGTGATCGGGGGGAGATGGGGGTCCCCTGTCCAAGCCTGACACCTCTGGCGGAGGCATCAGGCCTGGGCAAGGGGCCGATCAGGCGATTGGAGGGTGATGGGGGGCAAACGCCTGAGGGCTCCCAGTATGTGAGAGGGGGCAGGCTGGGCTGAGGGACACTCTCCCCCCACCCCTTCACACCCAGTGCACGAATTTCGTGCACCGGGCCCCTAGTACTAGTATAAATTATGAAGAGAACCAAGGAGCCAAACAGGACCTGGTGAGGCATCCCAGAGATTGACAAGAACAAGAAACTGCTACTATCCTAGAGCTAGAGAAACATAGAGAGGAGGCTATGTTCTTAAATCCAGGAGCTATGGTCACTGTGTATAAATTGGAATCCTAGTGGGCCTTTCCAGTGGGACTATGAAGATAGACATTTTCCATCCGTTGGATCAGGACTCATAGAAGAGGCAGAGATACTGCCAGAGATGCCAACACAAGCAGAGAGGAGAGGAGGATTATCTGGCTTTATATCAGTGTATCCCATTGGCCAAACTTGCAGAGATGCTAGAAAACTAGAGGCCTGAGAAATATAATTTCTTGAAATAGAAAGCAGGGCAGAAGAAGACAGAGTATAAATCTGAAAGTAAGCAGACCAAAAGGTGGCCCATGTAGGCTTCAAGAAATACTTTACATACTATTAAACATCTTGCAACAATTTTAGGTGGTCTGGGGGGCATAATAACATAACTTTAATTTGTATGATCCTCCTTGTATTTTTCCTTTTACACATCTCAACATTTTGCCTCAGGGATTTTTGCAAGATGTGAAACATGAGTTACTTGAAATCAAAATCTCTATTTATAAAATTAATGCCTAAACTAGTTTCAAATATTATGCTAAAGATACTATAGGGGAAAGGAAAAGAGGGATGCACCTCTGGGAGCAGCAAGTAGCAAAAGGAAAATAATTCTAAACACCAGAGAGAGGACAGTATGTAGGTATCTTGGAAAATCAAAGACTCATATGTTATACAGTGTTGACATCCCAGGGAGAAGGAATACCCTTGCAGCAGTTCTCAACCTGTGGGTCGCGACCCCTTTGGGGGTCAAACGACCCTTTCACAGGGGTTGCCTAAGACCATCGGAAAACAAATATATAATTACATATTGTTTTTGTGATTAATCACTATGCTTTAATTATGTTCAATTTGTAACAATGAAATTGGGGGTCACCACAACATGAGGAACTGTATTAAAGGGTCGCGGCATGAGGAAGGTTGAGAACCACTGCCTTAGAGGTATGTGGTGTTCCCTAAATCATAAGCACAGGCGATCCCTCCCTTGCCAAAAAGTCCCATGCCAGATACAACCCAGCTCTCAGACAAAAAAGGGAAGTGCACGTTGAGATACCAGGTGTATAAAAAGGAGCCAGTAACTGGCTAATTCCCTATTCCAGCTTCTCTGCTCAGGGTTAACCAATACCTGTCTCAGTCCCAGCAGAAAACAAATGGCACACTTGAAAAGTTTAAAAGAATTTCTCAAGGAAACTATTATGTAAGTCTTGGACAGGATTAAAGAAATCAACAAGGATGGTGAGGCATCTTGGAGAATGCCATTACATCCAGGGCCCGAAGGGGAAAATGAAGAAAATGGTATTACTGCTGCCCCATAAGAACTAAAACCACAGAGTCGGAGCCTTCCCCCAAGTCCTGATGCCTTAGAGAAGCACATTCACTGTTATAACTATGGTGAGAGAAAAGAAGCAAAAGCAGTGAATAGTCCAACCTTCTTCTCTTTCCTTTTGAATTCTAGTTGGTACCTCTCTTTGGCTAAACCCATCGGGAAGCCACGAGCATGTACGCTCAACTAAGACAATCTGTAATGGTCCCACAGCACAGAATAGAGAACAGAAGGGCTAAAGTTTGGAAGAGATTAAATAAAAAACAACCAAAACCTGGCAGCTCTAGAATTTGTGGGGGAGTCTAAGATTTCTACAATTTTAGGGGCTCACTTTAAAAAAAATAATAAAAATATTAATAATATAAAATAAGGTATGACAATGATTATTTGTTTAGATTAAGAAGAAAAATCACAACAAACAAGTTTTAAATAGCTGGCAAATACTCAACTTTCATATAATCCAAAAAAATCTTATTTATTACCAGCCTAAGATACCTTTATAAAATTAACCTGCACTGCCGAAACTGGTTTGGCTCAGTGGATAGAGTGTCGGCCTGCGGACTGAAAGGTCCCAGGTTCGATTCCGGTCAAGGGCATGTACCTGGGTTGTGGGCGCAACCCCAATAGGAGATGTGCAGGAGGCAGCTGATTGATGTTTCTCTCTCATCGATGTTTCTAACTCTCTATCTCTCTCCCTTCCTCTCTGTAGAATATCAATAAAATATATTTTAAAAAAATTAACCTACATGGTTTTGGTTGCAATTTTTCATCTTTTCAAATAAGAAAAACTTTCTGTAATGAGAACAAAAAGATAATTTAACATTTTCTAGAGTGATACAACAAAAGTTATTTTATTACAGCCTAAGTGGCATGGCTCAGTGGTTGATCATCAACCTTTGAACCAGGAAGTCAGGATTCAATTCTCAGTCAAGGCACATGCCTGAGTTGCAGGCTCAATCCCCCATGTGTGGTGTGCAAGAGGCAGCCAATCAATGATTCTCTCTCATCATTGATATTTCTATCTCTCTCTACCTCCCTCTCCCTTTTTCTCTGAAATCAATAAAAATATATTCTGAAAAATTATTACTGATAGCTGGGGTGCATAAAATATGCAACTTCACAAAAACATGTTTTTGTGGTTTCTAGTCCTGTTGTAAGTTTGCAGCCTACAAACATGGGAATTTTGACAAATTTTATTTGGCAAGATTACCATACATTTTTTAAATATATTCTGCTTTTTGATTTATATATACTGCATTGTCAAATATATTCCTGACAGCAGAGCAATTTTCATTTTGACTAGGTGTTGATGAGAACTGTATTCTCCACTAACAATTAAACATGTCTGATGATTGAAAGAATTTTTCCATGTATCAGCTTCATGTTCCATACATTTCAAACCTAGGTTTTACTCTAGTATCCATATGTTTTAGTTTCCAAGAACCACAGAAATAATTCATACACTGATGGCTAGCAATTGCTTAACTACACCAAAGTGACTAAAATAAAATCACATAAATATACCTCACTAAACCCAAACTAAATATGAACTCAATTTTACCTAAGCTGGATCTTATAAAAGACTGAACCATAGTTAAAGGAAACAAGGTCAATGAGGTCTGTAGACTTGCATTTGAATTAAAAGTCTAATATACTCATTACATAGTTTATTTAAAAAGATTATTACCTAGCTCTGTTCACAAAAGGTCTGGAAGCAATATCCACCTCAGTGGCCAGGGGCACTTCTTGTGTCCATATTGTGGTTCTAACTACCATTTCTAGGGGAAAGAACCTGATATCCTTAGAGAGATGGCTGATCCTAAGTCTGGTGCAGTAAATTCACAATATAAACCTGAAACATCCTTTCATACTGAAAAGCAAAGAAGTTATTCACACTCAGGAGGGCTATGTCAAGAGATAATAGAAGACAAGTTAAAGGGACTCCCACTGACCAAAGATAAAATAGTTTTTGCATCAAAACACGTAATAATTATAATAGATTAAAACATATCAAATGTGTTTTTTAAATACTAGAGGCCTGGTGCATGAAGTTCGTGCATGGAGGGAAGGGGTGGGATCTCTCAGCCCCTCTGCGCCCTCTCGCAGTCCGGGACCCCTTGCTCCTTACCACCCACCTGCTTGCTGCTCCTTACTGCTCCGCTTGCTGCTCCTTAGTGCTGCTGCGGAGGCAGGAGAGGTTCCTGCCACTACCGCTGTGCTCACCAGCCATGAGCCTGGCTTCCAGCTGAGCAGCGCTACCCCTGTGGAGTGCACTGATCACCAGGGGCAGCTCCTGCATTGAGCGTCTGGCCCCTGGTGGTCAGTGCACATCATAGCAACTGGTTGTTCTGCTGTAACGGTCTCTAGGCTTTTATTATATAGACTAGAGGCCCAGTGCACAAAAATTTGTGCACTCAGGGGGGGCGGGGAGAGGGGAGTCCCTCAGCCCAGCCTGTGCCCTCTCGCAGTCTGGGACCCCTCAGGGGATGACCACCTGCTGGCTTAGGCCCGCTCCCCGGGGGATTGGGCCTAAGATGGCAATCAGACATCCCTCTGGCAGCCTGGCAGCCCTCGGGGCATGCCCACTTGCCAGCAGGGAGCAGACCTAAGCTGCAGTCGGACATCCTTAGCGCTGCTGAGGAGGCAGGAGAAGCTCCCACCACCATGGCTGTACTGGCAGCCATCAGCCTGGCTTGTGGCTGGGCAGAGCTCCTCCCATGTGAGAGCGCCCTGACCACCAGAGGGCAGCTCCTGCATTGAGCGTCTGCCCCCTGGTGGTCAGTGTGTGTCATAGTGACCAGTCATTCCCAGTCCTTCTGCTGTTAGGGTCAGTTTGCATATTACCCTTTTACTATATAGGATAGAGTCCTGGTGCACAGGTGGGGACCGGCTGGTTTGCCCTGAATGGTGTCCTGGATCAGGGTGGGGGTCCCGCTTGGGTGCCTGGCCAGTCTGGGTGGGGGATGATGGCTGTTTGCAGCTCGTCACACCCCCTTCAGGGTGGGGGTCCCCACTGGGGTGTCTGGCCAGTCTGGGTGAGGGAATAATGGCTGTTTGTAGCTGGTCACACCCCCTTCAGGGTGGGGGTCCCGCTTGGGTGCCTGGCCAGTCTGGGTGGAGGATGATGGCTGTTTGCAGCTGGTCACACCCCCTTCAGGGTGGGGTCCCCACTGGGGTGCCTGGCCAGTCTGGGTGAGGGGTTGAGGGCCGTTTTCAGGCTGGCGGGTGACTGAAGCTCCCAACCTCTCCTTTTTTTCTTTTTTTTTTTATTCTGGGATTTATTTACCTTCTATGGCTGTCACTGGATCTGAGAGCCGGCTTTAGCTCTGAGGCTCGGCTCCAGCTCTGAGACCTTGGCTGCTGAAAGCAGGTATCTGGGTTTGTTTGGCTTCTATAATTGTAACACTGTTGTGGTCCTGCTAGCTCCAGCTCTGACGGCTGAAAGCAGGTTTCTGGGGATTGTTTACCTTCTATAATTGCATCGTTTCTTAGAATGCAGCTCAGAGGCCGGCAGTGGCAGGCAGGGAACCTTGGCTTCCTCCTTCACTGGAGCAAGCAAGCCTCCTGTTCACTTCAGCTGCCTGGCTGCTGGCCGTCATCTTGGTTGGCAGTTAATTTGCATATCTCACTGATTAGCCAATGGGAAGGGTAGCAAAGTTATGGTTAATTACCATGTTTCTCTATTATTAGATAGGATATGAGGTCAGGATGAAATTTTTAAGAATCTTCCTGGTTCCATTTGAAGTTTGTTAGCGCACCAACCTCTCATTCTGAAATTTGGTAAATAAAGGGGTGAGGAAATCAAGCATTTATCCTGCATTTCCTATATTAATTTTATTCCAAGGGAATCAATTGATAAGGAAAAATTCTTCTTCATAGGAGAATGCCACTTTGTAGGTACAGAAGATATTCAATTAGAATGTCTATATTTTGTGACTCCTAATGAAATTATAGCTCTAGGTGTTGAACAAATTCAAAAAGAATATGGAGGCTTTGGCTAGAAATAAATAATAAAGATTTATTCAAGGGTCTTGGGGTTTTTCAACCAGAAATACAACTAGGCAATGCCTAGAGTGTTCTGAAGAAAAAAGAAAAGCTAAGAGCTCTCATGGTAAAAAGTACATTCTTGAGAAGAATCAGTCCTGCATTCTTAGCTTTTGATTGGTCCAAGATGCTAATCTTCTGGATGATCTGTGGTCTCGATAAGGGATGTCAGGTGGTCTGGGTACATGAACATTCTGTCCTCAGCCTGTCTGGGACTAATCAGAATATTACCTGTAGGTTTGATTAGCATATCCAGGCATTGACGCAAAACTGGCAAGTTCAAAAGTTTAAGTTCCCAGGCTACTTAAAACAATAATGGAATTGTTTTCTCATGCCTCAACCTACTTCCTTTTAGTGATTTAGCAGCTTGACTATAGTGACTCCATTTTATTTCGTCACTCTGTTCCTAATAGGCAGTGGTTATCAAGGGTTGCTAAAACAATATGGATAATGAAGCATGAATCAGGTTGACTACATCTGAACACTTTGGTCAATCATAACATTACAAAAAATATAGTAGTGTGTTATGTATCATATGCCTCTTATGTGACATACTAATGAATACATAGCATCACCTATAAAATTTTCTTACTAAAATTTGAACTTGAATATGATCAAGCATCTACATACAAGTACTAGTTTATGGGAAATACACAGAGGACAGATGAACACATTAAATGACACCACAGGGATGTAATATGCCAACCCTAGAATGTAGGATATTCTATGGGACACCAGATCCAATTTCTTCAATCAATAAACAGCACTTTTTTTTAAAGATGGAGGAAATTGATATAGATTAAAAGAGCTTTATTAAATACCAAATGCAATAAGTATACTTTATTTGAATCTTGACTCAAATGAGCCAAATTTTAAAATATTATAGAACATTAGGGAAAGTTAATAGTGAGAGCACATTGGATGATATTAAAGAAATAGTATTAATTTTTTTTTGCTATAACAATGGTTGAGGAAATAGTGTCCTTGTCTCTTAGAGATACATACTGAAATATTTAGGGGTGAAGTGACATGGTGTCTAGCATTTACTTCAAAATAATCCAATAGCTAGGGTTAAGGCATGGGTGAGACAGTACAGATGAAAAAGGACTGGCCATATGCTGATAACAGTTGAAACTGGGTTATGAGCATATGGAGGTTTATTATACAATTCTCTCTAATTTTGTGTGTATATCCAAAACTTCCATAACTTTTTTTTTAAAGCATCTGAAAAATACTAAACATTCTAAGAGGTTCCTTAAAACAGTAAAAAAGCCACTTTCTTCTTATCCAGAAAAAAGTCTATTTGGGCCTCGAAATCTTGAAGCAGACAACTGAACACAAAAGTGATTCCCTTTTCTCTTTCTAATCCTTAAATATTGCCTCTTTTGTCCAATATGGAAGGTCAACTCCTTTTCTCATCAGAGAACATATGTCTACTTCACTATGATATTTGACAAAGATAGAAACCTTGAGTTTGGGTATCCTGGCTCAGTTATGTGTAACAGTACAAAAATCTTTCTGAGCCCTAAAGTTTGGTCACCATTTGGAATAGAATTTGAATTAACTGATTCTCCACTATTATTTGAAGGCTTTAGCTGAGTTTTTTGTTTTGTTTTGTTTTGTTTTGTTTTGTTTTGTTTTGTTTTTAAAGCAAGTAAGCCTCAAGAAGCAATCATTAAAGGTTACTTATGATGACAGATCAGGTGAAAGAGATCAGAATGCCAGTGAGCTCAAGTTGTGTGAGGCTCTCCCAACTTCTCCCTTAAATAGTTAAAACACTAGATCTCTATACATAATTTGCTTCCTTCCCCTGCCCCCAAAAGCCTCTGGAGTCCTTGTTTTATGGAAACCTAATGCTCAAAGTTTCAACCCTTCCACACTGATAAAGTATGGAATTAATTAGGATTATAGAACCTTGAAATACATAGGATATTTTTGTTTGAATATATCATGTGTTAGACAGTGACACCTATTGGTGAACTGTAATACTGTAAAACTAGGACTTCTGAATACTGTATCACAGTACAGTCAAACCACTCTAACTCAGACACATGGAAAAAAGCCATACTGAATTGGGGGAAATTCGTGGTAGGAAAAAAAATCACTTTAATATGCTTTTATTACCTTCAAATAAACTAGATAGTTTGACTTAGACTAAAAATGAGGTCTCCTACTGTTACAGAAAGTATTTCTGATTAGTACAGGAAATATTCGCCAAACCGGTTTGGCTCAGTGGATAGAGCGTTGGCCTGCAGACTAAAAGGTCTCAGGTTCAGTCTGGTCAAGGGCATGTACCTTGGTTGCGGGCACATCCCCAGTAGGAGGTGTGCAGGAGGCAGCTGGTCGATGCTTCTCTCTCATCGATGTTTCTAACTCTCTATCCCTCTCCCTATCTCTCTGTAAAAAATCAATAAAATATATATTTTTAAAAAAGAAATATTCAGCCTAAATTGTAATGATATTGCCTGAAAGTACACTTAATTAATTTTTTTAATTGGGGTTTCTGAAGTTTTTAAAGTAACTTTGTTCTTTAAAGTGACCAGACATTTCACAACCCAATTTTGAAAATTGTTGTGATTGATTTTTAAAGCCATCCTATCTGAAAATGGAAATTCATAAATTCCAAACTTGTGCAAGCCAAATTAATAACAAAAAAATTATATACTGAAATTAAAACAAAAATGAGATTAAATTTGAGCGTGATATATATGGAAAGAGGGGACTTCTCAGTATGATACCTGAAACTAGAAGTACTTTTGAATCCAGTCTTCTTTCTGATACAAAATAATTTTCACTGTCAGTTCTCTCATTCATTTCCTTCTTAACCACGCGATTGCATTAATAATGGATGGTGTGATGTTTTCTCACACTCAGTTCTGAACTCACCTGCCCCTGCATCCACCCCTCATTTATCTCTCCTCTCAGGTACTCTGGTCTCTTCCCCTCCGTGACACCATGAAAGCCAGTCTTGACTGCAGTGTAGCACAAAGGAGTACTCATATTTTATTTTCCTCTGCTGTTCTTTCCCTTCCCTCTCCTTCACCTTTTAATCAATGCCAGGGGAGTGCTTTAAGGAATCCATTCTCATGCCCACAAGTCATTGTGTGGTAAGTTGCTGGATCATCCAGGGAGCTGAAGGTACAGCAGAGATCACAATAGCCTTCATGTCTCTGGAGGACACATAGGAAGCATGAATATATATTCATTGCAGTAGACATGGTAACCACACCAATTTTATGGCAAGATATTCCAAGCTGCAAAAACCTAGACTGCAATGTTTCAGACTAGGAAAATTTTAAAAGAGAGAGATGCATACTCTGCTAATCCTTCCAAAGGATTAATAACAGACCAGGATGGCAACCTTGCAATTAATTTTTATTTTCTATGACCATCTTCAAAGAATGTTTAATGTGTTCCTGCATGGGCCAGGAGGGCCCTTGCCAAAATTAAAATCAAGAAAGATTGGCCATCTGTGAGAGTTAAAGCAATGGAAGGAGTCAGAGAACAAAGAAGCAACTTGTGGAATAAAGAAACATTTTTTTAACTCATAATTGTTTTTTGGTTTGCCCTTGTTCAACATAGGATTATGGGGTAGGAGAGTTCAGAATCTTTAAAGAAATAAAACATGACAGGCATGCTGGGTTATTCAAGTCATTCACCCAAGGAGTTGACCCAGAGAGAGTTTGTTAGCATCACTTGGGGATGAGCAGGTTCCACTTGCTGTAGAAGCCAGGGGAAGCCTGAGAGGAAGCCGTTTTTGGAAGAGTTGGGGCAAGGCTTTTGGTTCATGAAGACCAATTAGTTGAGCCCAAGAGAGCTCGAGGACCTAAGGTAGATCCTGAGGGGCAGAGTCTTAGCCAAAAGATTCAATGTTTTATTTAAACACCAGAATGCTGATTACCAAAAGCTGAGAACATGCTCATCTGGAAAGGCCCAAAGGCTACAATCTTCTTCATAAAAAGGCAGGAATAAATCAATGGTTCTCAAAGTTCCCAGCAACATCAGCATCCTCTGGGAGCTTGTCAGAAATTCTCGGGCCTCACCCCTACTCGCTGAATCAGAAATTCCGTTAAATTAAAACGCAGTCATCTGTACTTTAATAAGCCACCAGGTGATTCTGATGCACATTTAAGTATGGGAGCCTCTGGGGAACACAACCACTGGCATAAATGACAGAAATGGTTCAAGAACTTCATTACAGCAAAAAAGGGCTCAAGGAGTCTTTTCCTTCCTGACATTTCACGCTAGTCTAGAGGCCACCATTGCCTCCTGCCTAGACACCTGACACCTGGAGCAGCAACTTCCCTGGTCTCCCTATCACCAGGCTCAGGCGGCTCCTCCCAATTTCTCACAGTGCAGGCAAAGTGCGCCTTCAAATTATAAATCATCTAGTATCATTCCCCTGGTCAAAACCCTTCAGTAGCTTCCCATAGTACTTAGACTCAAGTCCGAGTCATGACCCAAGTTCTGCTGGGTTATCTGCAGCATCTTCTCAAGCTGGAATTTCTTTGCATTCTAGGTTTTAGCCAAGTTGAATTGCTTTTACTTCCTCTGATCCAACCTCCAGGACATTATGCTTGCTATTTCCACTAACTGAGACACCCTTTACAGGTCCCTTCATCAGGCCCATCTGGGGGTGAAGGTGGGAAGAAGAGGAAACCCACAGGGATAAAGAGTGAGAAAGCTAGGAGGAAGGGGAGAAAGGAGAGAAACCCTAAACCAAAAGTCCTAGCAGACAGTGAACTAGGTGGCATGGGGTCCTGATGCCTGCCCTCCCCTTCAGTCTTCAGCTTCTGCAGGCGTTCAAACTATGCCTAATTTAACCTTTAATACCCCCAGCCCTTTCAGGACTCTCTGGGCCCCAAATATAAAACACACTCTGGAGATTAGACTGGTAATGGCTTCCCTTAGACTGATAATTAGTTACCTGATGTGTGGGGACTCTCAAAGAGTAATCCTGGGAGCAGCAACATCAGCACCACTTGGGAACTAAGGGAAATGCAAATTATTGGAAAAATTGCAAATTCTCATACAATGTAGAACTATTGTATGAGACACTGTAGGACAGGGCCCTGCAACCTGTATTTTTTAAATTCCTCCCTAGGACTTTTTTACAGACTAAAATTTGAAGATTACTATCTAAAGTAGTTTTGATAGAGCTCATGCTAATGGAACACCAGATGTTCTCCTTGGCCCATAAGGGTGCATTGTAATTTAGGCCTTTGGGTCTTAATACCCGGCCCTCTTTTATGTAAACCTGAAAATTGCCTCCATTGATGGGACTAAAGGTCAAGGCAGGTGGAGTTAGGCAGAGAGTGGGCTCTTTGAAGGGTGCAGGCCCCATCAGATGCAATTGTGTAGACAGTAGTGACAGTAATAATTATAGCAACACTATGATAATGAGTAGCAAATACTGGCCATCATATACTGAACCCTTATAACATATATATATACACACATGCCACCTTGGAAAGTTGGAATTATTATATCCCTTTAACAGATGCAAAACAAAATAAAACAAAAGTCTCAAAGAGGTCACGTGATTTGACTTAAGACACTCAACTAGAAAGTAATGGGTCAAGCATTTAAATGTGGCTCTGTCTGGCTCCAAACCATTATATATTACTTATTCTTACAAAAGTGCAGGTATGGTTACTGGAAGAATACTGCTCCTTGGGCCAGGCCCTCTTCTAAGCAAGCATGGCAACATGTTGAGTTTCCTTCTTCCCCTCCTGTTCTTTCACCTCCTCTTTCAGTGTTTGCTTTGGGGCTGCTCTTCTCCTCACTGACCAATGCATGAATGTTGCAGATTGCATTTTCTGTTGCCCTGCAGAAGGCTGCAGACAGCAAACAAGGGAAGGAGGGGTGGGGGAGAGAGAAAAGAAGGAAGGGAGGGAGGAAAGAAAGGAGAAGGGGGGGAAGAGGGGGAGCTTTCAGATGAAATGAAATGTGTAAATGGCAATTGTCATCATTATCCCCTGAATAAATGGAGAAGATGCTGTTGCAGAACTGGATGGAAAAATTGGACTGTGAACAAAAGCATTATTAATTTAAGGAACTGCCTGAATATGCCTCCAGCAGTTTCCTTTGTAAACACTGTTAACACCCTGGAATGCTTGAATTGTATCTAAATGCATAGCTTAAATATGTAAAAAACAGAATCCTAGGCATTACTTTTAAGCATCCAAAGAACTATTTGCTTCTAAAATCTGCCAGAACAAAATAAAACTAGCATATGAGACTTCCAAATTATGAAGGTCTAATATTTCTTATGAAATTCTTTCATGGGCTATAGAATTGTTGGCTCGCTCCCACCAAGAACAGACATAATTTATAACTGACAAAACATAGCTCTGTAACACCGCTGGTGCAGAACACACTTGTATTTATTTGTATTTCTCTGTAACAAGAACATGGGTCTTGGGGGTAAATGGCTGCAGTAAGGAATACCTTTAGACAATAGGGTTATTTAAGTGGCCATGTCACAGCTGAGTAACTTTGTAAATGAGCCTGGTGGAGTAAACTCTAAAAGAATAATTGCATGTTATGACTTCATTTTGAGGTGGAAAGCCCCTCACTTAGGCACCATGGTGGGAGGCATTCACAGAACGTGTATTTTGTATGTTAGAATCAAATAATTTACTAGTATGTTTCCCGGGAGGAAAATATATCTGTAATTTTGGATGAGGTGATTCTAAGTGTAAAGCCATCCCATTCACACCAGGTTCACAGTTTTTCCCAATTAATCTGGAAAGTGACCCCAAAATCTAGAGAGTAAGAAGCATTTGGGAGAAATCCTGACTGAGTTTGATGAGTATCCACACTCCCCATTTAGAGACAAGAGAATAAAGGCGGGGTGACATAGTTGCTGCTAATTGTGAACCAACCAGCCAATAGGGGGGAATGGTGGGTAACTAGCATCTCCATCTTTGAATCCCTTGTCAAAGTATAGAATAACAATAATGACAACCCCAATATAGATTGGATCTTACAATGGATGGGGTAAGTACTTCATAGACATTGTATGATTTCATCCTCTCAACAACCTTAGTAATATTATTGTTATAATATAATATAATGTAATTCCCACTTACGGATGAGGAAGCTGAACCACAGAGGTTATATAATGTGCCCAAGGTAAAACAGCTAGAAAGCAACAGAAGCAGAATTGAAAAGCAGTCTGGTGCCAGAGTCCCTGTTTCAAACCACTTACACGAGTCACCACTACCACAGAAAGACCAGGGGCTTTCCAGTTTGACACCATGGAGCTGAACTCCAGCTTAGTCACTTGGAGGTCAAATATGATGCAGAGGAAGTGGCTTAACTTTATCCCTTACTTGTAAAATGGATAAAATTCTGAACCAGGGGATTATCATGAAGGTGAGCACTTAGCAGACACTCAATAAACAGTTTCTTAAGGCACAGCTTCATTAACCTCACCGATCAGTTCTGGCTATGATCCAGCATTGGAATGGCATTTATCAACTCCAGACTACCTTTCTAGCTCAAGATCTGAAAGGCATGATAGAGTGGGATGGTTGTAAACTATAAAGAAAAGAATCATAAGCATACACACACACGCGCGCGCGCGCGCGCAAAAATATGCTCACAGACTGGATTTCTGTGGAACTCAAAAGACAGAAAACAACTGACTTCCATAGTCAAATCCTATCACATTTATCAGGTGCACAGCACAAGTGGCTAGGATCCAAACTTAATTCTGAATCTAATTTTTGTTTAGGGAGTGTCAAAAAATTTACATTTTGAGTGCCGATAATATATATTTTATTTTAAATACATATTTTATATACTTAAATACATAAGCGAAATACAAATATATAGTGGTGTGTGTGTGTGTGTGTGTGTGTGTGTGTGTGTATGAGAGTGCAAGTGCATATGCATGCATGCATGTATGTTTCTCACAAGGTGACTTTGTAACAATTGGCCTCCTTTTACTGGCCATTTTGAACCTTTCCGTTGACTGGGCTGGAATGATCCAAAACCATCATGAAATGATTTCAGTTAGGCTGAAATTTCTCTGGGATTATTAAGCTGAGATTTCCCCCCCACCTTTCCCAACAATTTAACAATTTCTAAACATGGCTAATGACCCTGCTTTTCCTCTTGTTCTTTTCCCATATGCTTTCTTGTGACAACTAGCCAAGGGCATGTGGTTACGAACATTTTTTTCTATCTTGCAAAGCAAGAACCATGAAGTTGTCTTGTGCTTTCTCATCCATCCCCCTGGTATTGGGCTTCTTTCCTCTGTGTTCCTGGGGAAGAGAAGCTATTTCAAGAATAGAGAAGATTGGTTAATTATTTTCAGATGCCTTCTTACCTTGTTTTGTTAGACTCTAATCTCCATGGATTTATTTAAAATAACTCTCTGCTCATGGGGGCATTACTGAGGAAATTGTCATTATTGCATATACTAACAAGCATTTTTTTCAGTTCTGAAAACACAAGAAGTTTCCAGGGTGAAAGTAGGCCCTAGTATAATATTCTGCCACCCTACTTTTAGTCAACATCTCCAGGTAAAATGTCCATTGAGAAAAAGAAAGTAAAATGATTTTCTGTTTGTTAAACTGTTTTGATAGACAGGAACAGACTCATTCAAGTCACTTCAAAGAAAAGGGAGGCTGGATGTAAACTAGATTACTGTGATGATCATTTCACAATACATAAATATCGAATCATTATGTTGTACCCCTGAAACGAATATAATATTAATGTCAATCATATCTCAATTAAAAAAAACTCAACCCTTAATGTTTGGGGGGGGGGGGAAGGAAGATAGAGTGAACTATCAGGGAGTCATTATAAAAGGTAAAGAAGTGTATGTAATTCAATTTGCCCTCCAAATGTACGGAGTCATTTCCTGTTCCCTCTGGCCACCTCAGAATGACTTTGTCCTCCTGAGAAAAGTAAGAATGGTCCCTCTCCTGTCCGAGAAGGTCCTCACTTTTGGCAGCATTGAAGATGACAAGGGACACATGACTAGCAAGCCAAGTGAACCTGACCCACTCTGGCAATCACCAGGGACAGACTGGCAGCCAAGTCTACGATTACTGGTAAGTACCTGCCTAGAGGCCTAGGCCAGTGGTCGGCAAACTGCGGCTTGCGAGCCACATGCGGCTCTTTGGCCCCTTGAGTTTGGCCATGAAGTTTCAATCGCACTGTACATGCACGCCCGCACATGGTATTTTGTGGAAGAGCCACACTCTAGGGGCTGCAGTTTGCCGACCACTGGCCTAAGCAGATGGTGGTGTCATTGCACTAACATAGAGAACACAGGAAGAGCAGGTCTGAAGAGGAGGAGGAGAAGGTCATATCAGCACATGTCGACTTTGGGGTACCTATGAAACATTCAGGAGACAACTGGGTTTGAATCTCACAAGAGAGGTCTGAGCTGCAGAGACGAGTCAAGAGACCTGCCCCAGGCTACACAGCTTGGTGGCAGTGGTGACGATGCTGAGACTTGAATGGAATTGGGTGAGTATCAGTTCTGCCATCCTAGACTGCCCATGGTGCCCACAACAGGCCAACGAGTAAAGCTGTGAGGTATGAAACTGCCTTTCTGCCCCTAACCTCTCTGCACCTCTGCCCCTGCTTCCTTTCCCCCTTCTCAGCTTGCAGACTTCCTGTGCCTCCTAGTTTCCCCTTCTCCTTTATCTTAATTATCTTACTGTACTTAGGAAAGGATCCATTAATACTGTCTCCCCCATAGGGATCAACTCTTAAGCAGCAAATCACCAGGTGGGATGATGAGGATGATATCACAATGATGGCAGTAGCAGAATTATTTATAGATACTATTATGTTTGTCCATGTGGGTTCTTCCCTGTACCTTTCTAAGTCTATATAGGCTGTCTTCTCTCCACGACACTGAATATTTGCTCTGGAAAACCCAACCTTACACACAACTTCTATTCTTGAGTCTTTCAAAAGCAGCAACTCCTAGGGTAGAGTTGCAAGATAAAATGTAGGGCTCCCAGTTAAATATAAATTACAGATAAGTAACAGTAGTTTTCTTTGTTTGTGTTTCTTTGTCTGTCTGTTTTAAATGTAACTATGTCCCAAGCTTTGCAGGGGAAATACTTATACTGAAAAGCTATGCATTGCTTATCTGAAACCCATATTTAACTGGGTGACTTATTTTGTTTTCTGTAAAATCTGGTAACCTTACCATAGGGTAAAGGGAGTGAACCTTTGCAAACATGAAATGTGATAAAGAAGAGAGACAAAAACAGCAGAAGTGAGGAACCCCCAAGACCAGGATGGATCCTGAGCCCCCCTCACACAATGGAGAGGGTGAGGGACTACAGTGGAGAGGCACTAATTACTGTCCGACAGGAGGCTGGACCCCTGGCCTCGGTGTGTGCTCCACAGTCCCCAGGACCACGCAGGGCAGAGGTGCCCAGGGTGCCCAAACATCAGGTAGCCACATATGCTTAGACAATTAGTTTTCTCTGTATTAGGCCCCAAGGACTGAAATGGGATGGTCTAAAAATGGCTGATAGTAGACTTTCTGCCAACCAGCATGAAGGAGACTTAAGGCTAAATTTAACTGTATCTAAAGAAAATGTGACATTTCTAACATCCTTTTTTAAAAATAAACTTTCATAATTCCCAAAAAAGTTATCATCACTGCTAAACACTGAGTATTTTCTATTTGACACACACCATGTTAAATGCTTTGTGTACAGTGTTTTGTTTTTTGTTTACAAAATTATTATGTAGCAAAGTGAGGGGTCCTAAGGTAATGGAACGTCAGGCTTTGAGGAGTTTGTGAGTGAGATGATAAGAGAAGGGGAAAGGAGAACATAAAGCAGTGCCACTTCACTTATTGATTAGCCTGGCTCTAGCCCCCAAAACGAATTCCTGTACATGAAAAAAATTAGCTCAGAAAGATACTTCACTAAACAGAGTAAATATCTGATTCAGGGGCCAGCCCTCTGCCAACCTGGGTCCTGCCCTTCTCGTTAAAAGGCAACAAAAAAAAAGTGTGTGTGTGGCGGTGGGGGTTAGTCCTGATGGGAATATTTAACAGCCTTGCTTCAGATATTTTTTAGGCCTAGCTCAACCTGAGGCCCCTCCAGTGACCAGGTTAAATTCTTCCAAATAATTCTGTAACTCCATAAGAAACAACCTGTATCTTTGGGCCCAGGTCTCAATGAAAGCATTATTTTTACTATTACTTGAAAGAGAGAAAATTTTCTTTCCAGTTGACACAGAATCATGTCCCTAGACTGGGAGAATTTGCTCATCTAGGACTCAATGTTCCTTCTTCATTAATAAGAAGCAAATAGCTATTGGCCTAATTTGGAAACATACTGTTCCCTCTCCCCCTCCCACGCACACGTCTTAGTAAAGAGACTTGAAATGGTTAAATAAGAAATCGCAGTCATTCAATACCCTGGCTGGTTCTGCAGTTTCAAGTAATCTTCAACTGGTCACAAAAAAATAATAATTGTGATAATAATCTTGCTCAACAGTGACTTGCACTATAATGTCTGCCCCTAATTACAAAGATTATAAAAAGAGACAAATCATGAAGAGAAACTTCTTGACTCTTGAACAAAGGCTCAGCAATTTCATTTTGAAGAGATTTTACCATTTAACCTGATAGATGAACTCCTTATCAAAATTTATTGGAAAAGAGGGGTTTTTTTAGGAGAGTTTTTTGTTTTATGGGATTTATTGCCAGGTCCATGGTCTCTGGTACAGAAACCTTATATCACAAATAGTTCAATAAGAGATCGGTCTTAAATACCTCAGTGTTGAAGGCAAGGAGTTATTAAAACCCATATAAGCATTTTGCACAGAAGTGCTCCCCACCCTCTGCAATGAAGGCAGAGATGGTTGTGAAGAAACTGGAGTCACCCACCTGACTATATAAGCCTGATCTCATGCAGATCCTGCAATATTGACCTTCTTAGCAATTATAACACTCGATAAAATGTAATAAATTAAGGACAACTTTTCCTTTGGTAGAAATAACTCAGATCTAGACCTTTCTCCATCTGGATGTCTCATAGATTCTTCAAGGTCAGAAAGATTTTATTTCTCTCTGCCTTTTAAGAATATATTCATTCTGAGCTAAGTATCTCACTACTGAAGTTACAAATATAGAAGCAGATTAGAATGTACCATTATCATTATGGACTCTGGGTTTTTTCAAATGTAGAGAGACAAATGTATTGTATTGTATTGTATTGTATTGTATTGTATTGTATTGTATTGTATTGTACAAAATGATCCTGGAGTAGCATATTACTCCAGAAAGTCAAAATGTGTTCAGAGAATGATAGAGACATCTAAAAAAGAAGGAACAAATTTGAAGGAATTTCCAGAGGTAAAAATCAGGGATAATTTGAACATCAAAATAATGACACTACTGGATTATAATTTGTTTTTAAAAAGAAATGAACCCATCTATACTAATAATAGAGGAATATGCAAATTATCTGGGATGCCATCACAGTAACAGTAACGACCAAACAGCAAGCTGCTTGGGGCAACAAGGCTGGCAGGGGGGTTAGTGAGGGATGACCAAACGACTGAACAGCAGGCTGCATGGGGTGACCAGGTCGGCAGGGGGGGGGGGGCAATTGGGGGCGACCAGGCCGGCAGAGGGGCAGTTGGGGGCAAATAGGCCAGCAGGGGAGGGCAGTTGGGGGCGATTGGGCCGGCAGGGGAGCAGTCAGGCATCAATCAGGCTGGCAGGGGAGCAGTTAGAGGCAATCAGACAGGCAGGCAGGTGAGTAGGTAGGAGCCAGCAGTCCCAGATTGTGAGAGGGATGCTTGACTGCCAGTTTAGGCCTAATCCCTGAGGGATCGGGCAGTCAAACATCCCCCAAGGGGTCCCAGATTGGAGAGGGTGCAGGCCGGGCTAAAGGACACACACCCCCATGCACGAATTTCATGCACCAGGCATCTAGTAATGATATAAGTAAATGAATACATATTTGGGAGAACCAGAGAAGCTCTTCCTTACAGTAATATAGATGTAGCAAAATGTAGGCAGGAGCAATTATGGATTAGAAAGTCATCAATGGATTCTCAGATCATCAGATGAAAGTTTGATGAAGAACATGATATTTACATAGCCTTAAAGTATCTCTCCACAAACTGTTTATGAATTACACAGGAGAAAATTAATAATTTTATAGTGAATAAATCTAGTGGACACCATTCTAAATTATCACCATTAATATCACTGATATTGGGACAAACCCACACTTTGTGCCTCCTCCTATGATGTACTAAGAAGGATACAACCTAAATTCCTTATTTCCAAAAATGCATTATCTGAAATTAACCATAAAGAAATATTTGATAAATCCAAATTGAGGGGCATTCAACAAAATAAGTGACTTGCACCTTTCAAAAATCTCAAGATCAAGAACAAAGAAAGGTTAAGGAACTATTTGGATGAGAGAACAATTACAGAGACAATTACATGTAATGAATGAATCTGCATTGGATCCTGCACTGGGAGAGACAAACCTATAATGAACAGGATTGAGATAACTGACAAAATGTGACTATGGACTGTTGATTAGATAACAGTAGTATTAAATATCATAAGTTTTATTATTTTACTGTGATTGTATAAAAGTATGTTCTTCTTCTTGGGATATATATAGACTGAAATGTTTAGGAGTAAAGGAGCAAAATATCTCCAACTTACCCTCAATTGGTACAGAAAAAAATTCATAGATCTAGAATTTTATTGAAGGAAGAAGCTAGATACTTTCTCCAGAAAAATCCTATAGAATGGCGAGTCTGCTTTACTCAATTTTTAGTCAATTGAAAGCTATCATTTATCTCTCCAATTATATTGTAGGCTCCTTGAGACCTGAAAATGCACCTTCCAAGTTCTTTAATCTTCTGACCTCTTGCTCACTTTTCCCACACTTTCCTACCCCTATCCCCATGATCCACAGCCTCTCTGTCAAAAACAGAAAACCAAACTGGAACTCCCTCCTACTTACTCCTTATCACTC
Organism: Myotis nattereri; assembly: GCF_964212035.1. Taxonomy (NCBI): domain Eukaryota; kingdom Metazoa; phylum Chordata; class Mammalia; order Chiroptera; family Vespertilionidae; genus Myotis; species Myotis nattereri. The sequence continues at coordinate 26,627,520 of NC_138088.1, forward strand.
CTGTTTCCGTTTAGATACTATCTCCTCCAGCCCTTTAGGATACCCTAGAGTAAGTTAGATGATCCTTGTACATATTACCCACTCTTACACCATTGTAACACTTACTGTGCTAAAATTGGCTACTTTCTTATCTCTCTCACCACACTCCAAGCTCTTTGAAAGGTGAGATTTTCATATAGAAAAACACTGACTTTAAATTAAGTCAACTGTTACATATAGTTATATATCCCTTGAAGTATTAGCCTTGCTCTCAAAGTTTAAAAAAAAGGGGGGGGGGAGCATTAAAATTGTATCAAGATTTACTGAGAGTCCTAATGGAGTGATATTTTTAGTCTGTAAACAAAAGGTGGTAGGTTAATAGAGCCTGTTTATAAGCTACATAACCTCATTGCTATGCGATTCTAGATGAATAGTAAAAATAAGACATTCATTTCTCTTTCTATCTCTTAAATGCCATGCCTTTATCATCATCTTTACTTTAAGGTTCATGAAATGAGAAGACAGACCAAAAAAATCAATGGACAAAATCTTGAATACTGTGCCATAAATTATCCTTGAGTTAATAATTTACTAGTTTATAGAGCCAAGGGAGATAAAGCAAGATCCCAATGTAAGTGAAATATAGTGTGTGCACATTTAAATAATTCATATTTTAATTAAAATTGCCTATGGAGCACTGGATATTCCAAAATCATTTTGACCAACACATACTTTTATCAGCTTAAAGAAGAAAAAGAGTCACCAGACATAACTTTGAAGGGTTTTTGGAGGTCCTCAAACTGTGGACACGGAGATCACATGCTTTCACCCTATGCCCTGTGCTATAATGAGCTGGCGGTGCCAAGAGGAGGAAGTACACAGTGAACAGCAGGTACGTGGGTTTTGCTGCATGAAGCATAATGAGGATTTCAGATGTAACACACTAATACTTGTTTTATTACCGTAGTCAATTGTCCGTGCATCTTAGGATTCATGGTGTATGCATTGGCTAGGTCATGTTTCTTTCATTAGCTAAAGCAATTAATGTACACTCAGCCTTTTAAGTACTATCTCTTTATGCTTTCTCTTCATGTAATTCAGTTTGCAATGATTAAAATAATTTTTCAATGGCGATGTCACAGCTTAATGAAAAAATATACAGCACTAATGTAAGAAGCATTTGTAAACATTTTTAGGAGGCTATTGTTTGTTGTTACACAACACTGTAGCAGATGGCTATAAAAAGCAGCTCAAACTGGAGAACTCGCAGAGAAGCAGACCTCAGGGAATCGGGGTAAATGGTAGAAGAGATTTTACTCTTTTGAAAGAATTTAAAGCCATGTCAGAAACAGCTTTAGGTCTGTCTTTTGCTTTGTATGGTTAAGGACCAAATATGACTATGCTTATAATTAATGACGCAGTCTTGTTCAACCTTTTAACTACTAAGCAATTACCTTGTGCCAAGCCCCAGGCTAATCTTTTACATATAGCTTCTTATGGACGCATAGAAATTATGAGAAACTGAGATGCAGAGAGATGAAATGACATTCCCAAGAGTCTCATGTCTAGTTAGCCAGGGGGCTGAGATTCATCCCACACTCAATTCCCTGTGGCCACCTAGTAGAGTGGCTAAGGAGCCAAGCTACTTGGATTTGTCTATCCTTCCCTACACATTAGTTATGGGACTTTGAGCAAGTTACTTAACATTTCTGAACCTCAGGTCATCGTCTATAAAACTAGAGATAGTATTTTGAAATCTAACTCACAGTATTTTGTGAAGATTAAGTTAACATGTGCCACATGCTTAGAAACATACCTACCCCCGGGCAAGTGCTCACTAAGTTTCTGCTCTTATCATTATTACAGTTCCTCTACTAAGCTGCCCAGCCTATGCTGTATGCTTTTCTGTTTTAGGACTAAGTGTTTCTTTGTTTTAAGCATGATATATGCTATTATGGTAGCCTATTAATAAAGAAACATGTGTGTAAAAGGTTCCTAATTTAACAAGTGATTGATTATACTTTTAATGCACACAGAAAATAATTTCTATAGATATATTTCAAAAATTATTTTTCAATTCTATGGATATCTTCTCAAACTGTTCCAAAAAATTCAAGAGGAGGGAAGACTTCCAAGCTCATTTTATGAGGCCAGAATTATCCTAATTCCAAAACCAGATAAAGACACTATAAAGAACAAAAATTATAGGCCCATATCTCTGATGAATATAGATGTTATAATCCTCAACAAAATGTTAGCAAACCAGATCCAGCAATACATCAAAAATATTATACACCATAATCAAGTGGGATTTATTCTGGAGATGCAAGGTTGATATTGATCTGCATATCAATAATCGTGATACCACATAAACAAAATTAAGGACAAAAATCACATGATCATATCAATAGATGCAGAAAAATCACTTAATAAAATCCAGCACCCATTTATGATAAAAACTCTCAGAAAAGTGGGAATTGAGAGAACATATCTCAACATAATAAAGGCCATAGCTGACAAATCCATGGCCAATATCATACTCAAGATCAGAACAAGAGAGAAATGTCCAATTTCAACACTCTTATTCAATATAAAATTGAAGTCTTAGCCACAGCAATCAGACAAGAAGAAGAAATAGTAGACATCCAAATTGGAAAGGAAGAAGTAAAACTGTCATTGATTGCAGATATGAAACTGTATATAGAGAACCCTAAAGATTCCAGCAAAAAAACTATTAGAACTGATAAGTAAATTCAGTAAAGTAGCAGGATACAAAATAATTATCCAGAAATCAATTATATTTTTATAGACCAAAAATGAACTATCAGAAAGGGAAACTAAGAAAACAATCCCATTCATAACTGCTTCAAAAAAAATAACATACCTAGGAATAGATTTAATCAAGGATGTAAAATACTTGTATTCAGAAAATTATAAGACACTGAAGAAATAAATTAAAGAAGACACAAATAAGTAGAAGCATATACTGTGTTCGTGGATAGGAAAAATTTAACATCATTAAAATGTCCATACTACCTAAAGCAATCTATAGACTCAATGCAATTCCTATCAAGATACCAATGGCATATTTCACAAATATGGAATTACAGATAACAACAGTGATCTTGAGACAGAACAAAGTTAAAGGAATCAGACTACCTGATATAAAACTATGCTACAAAGGCATAGTAATCAAAACAGCATGAAACCGGCACATAAACAGACTTAGAGACCAATGGAACAGAATAAAGAGCCCAGGAATAAACCCATGCCTTTGTAGTCAATATTTGAAAAGGGATACAAAGACCTACCATGGGGTAAAGATAGTCTATTCAATAAATAATGTTATGAATATTGGACAGATACCTGCAACAAATTGGAACCAGACCACCTTCTTACACCATACACAAGAATAAACTAAAATGTATTAAAGACTTAAATGTTAGACTTGAAACCATAAAATTCCTAGAAGAAAACATAGGCAGTAAGATCCTGGATATTTCTCATAACAATATTTTTTTCTGATTTATCTCCTCCTTTGGTTAGGAATTCAATTCTATGGGCATGATATAATAATTCAGTCTTTAGCAACTAGATATATGTGATGAGACAAAGTAGCTCAGATATTGAGAACATTGTGTAATGTTTCCTTAGATCCACTGGTCAGCACTAAACAGAAGAGCCATTCCTGATCTATGGTGACTGACTATATTCCTTACTCGGACAGGCTGCTTCCTGAAAGCAAACTCCTATACTGTTCCCTCTGCCTATGTAATGCTTCTGTTGATTCTATATCTGACATACTCCTGCTTTCTTCAGAGACCTAGCTTAAATAAAAACTCCTCCATGGACACCTTCCAGACCTGCTTTTCCTTTCCAGATAAAATTTTCTCTTCCTTATTTGAATACCTGAGGCAGAAAATACCCATTTTCCTCTAGAACTGTGGTTGGAAAACCACGGCTTGTGAGCCACATGCGGCTCTTTGGCCCCTTGAGTGTGGCTCTTCCACAAAATACCACATGCAGGCGCGCACATACAGTGCAGTTGAAACTTCATGGCCCATGCACAGAAGTCGGTATTTCGGTATTTTGTGTAAGAGCCACACTGAAGAGGCCAAAGAGCCGCATGTGGCTCGCGAGCCGCAGTTTGCCGAGCCGCAGTTTGCCGACCACTGCTCTAGAAAATATCCTCTCTTTCTACCAGTTAGTGAACTTCTGGGTTGAGCCAGCAAGCACTTGGCTTTGCTGAATAAAGACTGTATCACTCTCTTGAGTTACCAAAGAGGTCAAAGAAGAAATTAAAAGCATCCTGGAAACAAATGACAATGAAAACACAACAATCCAAAACCTTTGGGACACAGTGAAAGCAGTCCTGAGAAGGAAGCTCATAGCATTACAGGCCTACCTCAAAAAACAAGAAAAAATGGTAATAAATTATCTAACTCTACAACTTAAAGAATTAGAAAGAGAGCAACAAGTAAAGCCCAGAGTGAGCAGAAGGAAGGAGATAATAAATATCAGAGCAGAAATAAATGACATAGGGATCAAAAAAATATATATAAAAGATCAATGAAACCAAGAGCTGGTTCTCTGAAAGGATAAACAAGATTGATGAACCTTTAGCCAGGCTCACCAAGAAGGAAAGAGAGAGGACCCAAATGAAATCAGAAGTGAAAGAGGCGAAATAAAACAGACCCCACAGAAATACAAAAAAATTATATAAAAAAAATACTATGAACAACTCTACTCCAACAAACTAAACAATCTAGAGGAAATGGACATATTCCTAGAAAAATATGACCTTCCAAAACTTAATCAAGAATAAAAAAATCTCAAAAGGCCAACAACTAAGGAGGAAATTGAAGCAGTCATCAAAAAGCTTCCAGCAAACAAAAGCCCAGGGCTAGATGGCTTCACAAGGGAGTTTTACCAAACATTCAAAGAAGCACTAAAACCTATCTTCTTCACACTATTCCAAAAAACTCAAGAGGAAGGCACACATCCAAGCTCTTTCCATGAAGCCAGCATTACCCTAACCCCAAAACCAGATAAAGACACCACAAAGAAAGAATTACAGGCCAATATCCCTGATAAACATGGATGCTAAAATCCTCAACAAAATTCTAGCAAATCAGATCCAGCATTACATCAGAAAGATCATACACCATGACCAAGTGGAATTTATTCCAGGGATGCAAGGATGGTACAATATCCACAAATCAAAAAATGTGATACATCACATAAACAAATTGAGAGACAAAAATCACAGAATCATATCAATCAATGCAGAAAAGGCATTTGACAAAGTCCAACACCCTTTTCTGATAAAAACGCTCAGCAAAGTGAGAATAGAGGAATCATACCTCAACATAATAAAAGCCTTATATGACAAACCTACAGCCAGTATCATATTCAATGGGCAAAAACTAAAACCATTTCCCTTAAGAACAGGAACAAGACAGGGATGCCCACTTTCACCACTCCTGTTCCACACAGTATTGGAAGTGCTAGCCATAGCAATCAGACAAGAAGAAGAAATAAAAGGCATTCAATTTGGAAAAGAGGAATTAAAATTGCCATTATTCGCAGATGACATGATATTGTACATCGAAAACCCTAAAGACTCCATTAAAAAACAACTAGAACTAATAAATGAATCTAGCAGGATTCAAAATTAACACCCAGAAATCTGTGGCTTTTTTTATGCACCAATAATAAACTAACAGAAAGAGAAATTAAGAAAAAAACAATCCCATTTACCATTGCAACAAAAAATTAAGATACCTAGGAATAAATTTAACCAAGGAGGTAAAGGACCTGTATTCAGAAAATTAAAGGACACTGAAAAAAAAGAGATAAAGATATAAACAAATGGAAGAACATACCTTGTTCATTAGTTGGTAGAAACAACATCATTAAAATGTCCATACTACCGAAATAGTATGAAGATTAGACTCAATGCAATCCCCATTAAAATACCAACAGCATATTTCACAGATCTAGAACGAACTCTCCAAAAATTCATCTGGAATAAAAAAAGACCCCGAATAGCTGCAGCAATCTTAAGAAAGAAGAAGAAAGTTGGAAGGATAACAATACCAGATATCAAGCTATACTACAGAGCCACTGTTCTCAAAACTGCCTGGTACTGGCACAAGAACAGACATATAGACCAATGGAACAGAACAGCGAACTCAGAGATTGATCCAAGCCATTACACTCAATTAACATTTTACAAAGGAGGCAAGAGCATACAATGGAGTCAAGACAGTCTCTTCAATAAATGGTGTTGGGAAAATTGGACAGATACATGCAAAAAAATGAAACTAGATCACCAACTTATACTATACACAAAAATAAACTCAACATGGATAAAGGACTTAAATGTAATAAGGGAAACCATAAAAATCCTAGAAGACGCCATAGGCAGCAAAATAGCAGACATTTGTGTAGCAATATCTTTACCGATACAGCTCCTAAGGCAGTGGTTGGCAAACTGTGGCCCCTTGAGTGTGGCTCTTCCACAAAATACACGTGCGGGCATGCATGTACAGTGTGATTGAAACTTCGTGGCCACACTCAAGGGGCCAAAGAGCCGTGTGTGGCTCGCAAGCCACAGTTTGCCGACCACTGTCCTAGGGCAATGGAAACTAAGGAGAAAATAAATAAATGGAACTACATCAAAATAAAAAGCTACTGCAAAGCAAAAGAAACTATCAACAAACAACAAGAAAGCCCACTGCATGGGAGAACATATTTGCCAATGTTATCTCTGATAAGGGTTTAATCTCCAACATTTACAGGGAACTCATACAACTTAACAAAAGGAAGATAAACAACCCAATCAAGAAATGGGCAAAGGATCTAATAGATACTTTTCGAAAGAAGACATACAGAAGGCCGAGAGACATATGAAAACATGCTCAAAGTCACTAATCATCTGTGAGATGCAAATCAAAACAACAAGGAGGTACCATCTCACACCTGTCAAAATAGCTATCATCAACAAATCAACAAATGACAAGTGCTAGCAAGGATGTGGAGAAAAAGGAACCCTCATGCACTGCTGGTGGGAATGCAGACTGGTGCAGCCACTATGGAAGACAGTATGGAGTTTCCTCAAAAAACTGAAAATGGAACTCCCATTTGACCCTGTGACCCCACTTCTAGGAATATATCCCAAGAAACCAGAAACACCAATCAGAAAGGATATATGCACCCCTATGCTCATAGCAGCACAATTTACAATAACTAAGATTTGGAAACAGCCTAAGTGCCCATCCATAGATGAGTGGATTAGAAAACTGTGATACATCTACACAATGGAATACTTCACTGCTGTAAAAAAAAGAAGGAATTCTTACCATTTGCAACAGCATGGATGGAACTGGAGAGCATTATGCTAAGCGAAATAAGCCAGTGAGAGAAAGATAAATATCACATGATCTCACTCATATGTGGAATATAATGATCAACATAAACTGATGAACAAAAATAGAACCAGTCATAGAAGCATGAACAGACTATCCAACCTATGAGGGAAGGCTGGGGGTGAGGGGGTAGGAGATCAACCAAAGGACCTGTATGCATGCATATAAACATAACCAATGGGCACAGACAGGCGGGTGGGGGGGTGAGAGCATGTGCTGGGGGGTAGTATGGCCAGGGAGTAGTCAATGGGGGAAAAGGGAGACTTATGTAATACTTTAAACAATAAAGAAAATTTTAATTAAAAAAAAAGACTATCACCCTCTCCTTGCAGCTAGGTCTGGGCAGCCATGTGACCATAGTTTGGTGAATAGGATGAAGAAAGAAGTGCTGTTTGCTACTTCTAGGAGGTGTCCTTACAGAGAGCAGGGCATGTAATTCTTTACTTCTTCCCCTTCCAACTTGTTAGACTATGAATTTAATGACTGATGCTTGAGCAGCCATTTTAGACCAGGAGGTAGGAGTCAAGTGTTGGTGATGTTGAAACAACTAGGTAGAGAAACCTGAGCTCGTGGCGATTATAGTCACCATGCAGCCAGGACTGCCTATCTCCAGAAATGGTTTATGTGAGAAAAACATAAACTTGGATTTTCTTTTGTTTGTATGTGAACCTACTCTTGACTCATTCCATTTCTTTAGCATTCTGTATTATTCGTACCCATCTCTGTTGTATAGCACTCACAATATTGCATTATATTTAACTGCAAGAACAGCTGTTGCTATACTGAATGTGAGTTCCTAGAAGTGAGGACTGTTCAGAAAGCCCTCATCAAGGTGCCATGTAGGTCCTAAGTAAATGCTGACAACCTGAATCAAAGTGTGTGGGAGATACCAAAGAGACAGGTCCTACTGACGCCAAATCAAGAGCATCCTTTTTGTATAAGCATAAAGGTCTTTTACATGCACAGATTTATAATGCAAAACAGGAAAGGAGCACACAATTTTTGTGGTTGCTGTGCCAATTCCATTGCTGTAATTCAGAATAACTTTGTTGTAGTTAAGAGAGTATATTTTTTTGCTTTAGGATGGTTTGCTTGGAGGCTCCAGCAATAAAGCACATACATTTGGCTGAAGAACACTCTGGTGTGAAAAGATCATCCTCTTGAGTAGGAAGACTTGGGAAAAGGAACTGGTGGCTGTGAGGGAGAAGAGGCCCATCACTCTGTCTTAGGATTCTTACACCCTGACCCGAGGTTATGGGATACGATTATAAGAATCATGAGAGTTGGCCTGTGTCCTAGGTTTAACCAGTTAACTGCCACGATATTTTTAATTTAATTAAAAAAGGTCTGCTGCTTGCGTCTATAAATGCTTATGGCATACAAATGGTTAACCACTTGCTGTCTATTTCTACACTTTGTCTAAGTTCTTATCTAGAGTTATTTTTCCAGAGGGTCACCAAAATGGAATGTTCATCATTTGAAATAAATACATATCATTATGATTAAAAAGTAGCAAGAACAGGAAAAATTAAGCTTTAAAAAGCAATGTTTTAGCAGAAGGTAATGCTTCAGGGAATATAGGCTTTGGCTTTTTGTTTGTTTGTTTTTCAGAAGAAAGTAATCAAATAAGGGAAAACAAATGTCTTGGGCATGATTTATCCTTTCTCGGCTATGATCCTGTGACTCTTTGGTGATGCCAGAGACCTGAATTTCCTATATAAACTCTGTAAAAAGCATCACTTAAGTGTGAATCCAAAACTCAACTCTCATATCAATTGTTTAACTCAGTTAAATTTTCCAACACAATTGACATCATCATGAAGCTCTTTAGAAAGTTTTGAATAGGATAGAAAAAAGATTTGTCTGAATTTAAGAGCTTAATTTGCCTTCTGTAGAAGAAAATAATCTTTTTTTGGTGGCAAAGCTTTTTTGAGATATAATCATTATGCTAATTTGGCTGTAAATTCTTAAATGGCAATGAAAGGTGAGCCATATACTTTTTTCTCAAATTCATACTTGGCCAACGGTGAGAGTCCTTTCGTACCACTTTCTCTGAAACAGCATCACTTTATCCAAAGGACAGGGAAGGTAGAATTACTAAATACGTAAGAGCAGCTGCAGAAAATATCCTCACAGCCTTTCTGAGGCCCAAGCCAAATTGGAAAACATATGTCCCTCTGATGTCAGAGTCACTTAGCACATTACTCACCCTAAGGTTGTGTCTTGCATGATCATGTGTTGGCCATTTTAAAAGCTAGTTCAGTAGTACCACATATCAGTACAGGTAAGGACTAATTCACTCTAGATATTTTACCTATTGGAAATAGGTATTATATCTGCATAAAACAATGCAAATGTCATGGAAACAACTTAATCATGGGGCATAATTATTAAAACAACTGAGCATAGCGAGATCATTATAAGGGTGAGTGAGATTCCTTATCAGAGTCACTCATCACTTAACTTCTTTGCAGTTATAAAATGTTTGCCATCAATAAGGAAGGAATGAAGGGAGGGAGGGAGAGAAAACATCTTTAGAAAGATGTCATAAATCCCTTAACTTTAAGGACCTTGGACCAGAATGTCTTGTTTTAAAAAATCTGAGTCCCTGATGTCATAGCTGGCCTTTGGATCCTCCAAGAAGCTGCAGCATGCTTATCATTAACATTTGCTTCTGCAAAATCTAGGGAATTATTGACCACAAAATCCACCTGTGGCTTTGTCTAACCGTGGATTCTTGATACTAAGCAAGTTCTTTCCTTTCTCTTTCTCTGTCTGGGTATTGTTGTTGTTTTCCAAAGGGGAGAGAGAGGAAGAATAAGAGAGACAGAGAGAGCAATTACATTAACATAGGGACATAATTCTTATTTTTAGCCCAAGTTTTCAATATATATGGGAATCTGGGTGTTAAAAGTATTGGAATGTGGGACCACATTCAGCAACAGTGCAATAATATGTTGTACTAGAAGTACTAAGTACTAAGGTATGGAGTGAGCCACAAAGAAAAGCAGAATTATGGGTAGAATCAAAATCCTGGCATTGAGTCTGTGTCTCAATAAAACACTAGAGCAGTTTTGGCAACCTTCAACCCACAAGCATTTGTACAACAACCCAACCAAATGCTGGCACTCCAATCTGAAACCGCAGTTTCAGAATATGTAACAATCTGAACTTAACTCCAATTCATAGAAACTTACTAATGTCTTCTATTGAAATGAACAGATACAGTTCTATGGAGATATTTTTTGACTCATGGAACACTCTGAGTTTATTGAAAAGGATTCAACCTGAAACTCTAAGGGAAATTTGAAATGGGTAGGAAGTAACTTTTCATGAAAACAAATCAAAGCAAAATTTCCAGAAACTGCATGACTTCTTTTTATGAGACAAAGCCAAAACTATGTTGACAATTGTTAAAAAACAAGACAACGGGCCTAAAATGGAGTCACTTATGCCAAGATAACATGTCACCAAACTGAGTATTAATCACAGTTTTGGCTCTCTCAAAAATGGAATCTTGTACTGGTTAATCAGGAATCTTCTAATCAGCATTACTTAGGTAATCTGCCTGATAGACACCTGTCATCCCTTAAAGGAAAGTGACTTTGTAATATCCAATCACTTTTTTGCCTAGTGTAACTTTCTTGTTCCCACTCCCTTCTGCCTATAAAAGCCGTTCATTCTGATATTTAATATCAAATTTATTTCTTTAATAAAAATTTGCTAGTAAATATGCAAGTTGGCATCAAAAGCTTCCTTCTCAAGATGAACATAAAAAAATCAATAGCACTACTATCTATGTATAAATAGATAATGAATTCGAAAATATATGAGAATATCCCATTTACAATAGACACAAAAAGTATAAAGTACTAAAGAGTAACAAACAAAAGATATGCAAGATTTTAATATGGAAAATTCTCAAGTATTATTAAAGAGCTTTAAAAAGTCCAGTCTTTATGAGGCTTCTACTTTTTAACTAGAGGCCCGATGCACAAAAATTCATGCACTGGGGGTTAGGGGTGTCTCTCTGCCTGGCCTGCACCCTCTCGCAGTCTGGGAGCCCTCAGGGGATGTCCACCTACTAGCTTAGGCCCACTGGCAGTCAGACATCCCTCTCACAGTCCAGGAGCCCTCAGGGGATATCCACCTGCCAGCTTGCAGTTCAGGAGCCCTCTGGGAGTGGGCCTAAGACGTTAGTTGGACATCCTTAGTGCTGCCATGGAAGCGGGAGAGGCTCCCGCCACCACTGCTTGCACTGGCCAGCCATGAACCAGCTTCTGGCTGAGCGGTGCTCTCCCTGTGGAAGTGCAGTAACCACCAGGGGGCAGCTCCTGCATTAAGCGTCTGCCCCCTGGTGGCCAGGGCATGTCATAGCAACCGGTTGTTCCACCATTAGGGTCAATTTGCATATTACCATTTTATTATATAGGATTACCCTTTTATTTTATAGGATTATGTTCAGCTAATCTTCAGATGGTTTTCCAGGTTGACTGTTCTATAGTATAGCTGTAATGTTGATGTGGTCATAGGAGGAGGCCAGCACAGCATTTACTTACTCCGTCCACTTGCCTGGAACTCCTAAAGCCTTTCATTCTGTACAGCTACTCAGAACTCCTTTCTGTCTGCTAGATGGGATGCTGCACAATTCAAATTGATTTTTGCTCAAATAAACTCTTAAAATGTGTTACATGTCTTAGTTTATCTTTTAACTGATGACTTACTCTTGCCAAAATAATCACCCTCCTTTTTTTTAAACTCAGAATATTGAGTCTTTTGGGTTTTATCCCTGTAATTTGGTAACTATATCTGAATTGTGTTAATAGATACAATAAAACCTTGAAACTTGACTCTGGAGGACATTTTCTATTTATTTATTTTCAAAAATGCTAATGATAATAATTGTAACTGTAAGAAAACCAGTTTTAACACTAACACATTGGTTACTACTAAAGTATTAAGTTCCCTGTTTTTAAGAAATCTGCTGAGGGGAAACTTTTGTCATCTAAGTAGATCTTCCACAGTTTGAGAAGGGCCTTTCCTCTCATCCCTCTCTCCTCACTTCAACCTTCCTCCACCTAAAAAATTAAAATAAAAACAAATCCTTCCAGTGATTTATTCCTCTGGGTTAACAAGATGCTCCTAAAGGTAATAAGAAGATTCTGAGAACAAACTTGCTTTAATTGATCATTTTATAATGTGCATTTACTTTGGCAATAATACAAAAATCTGACTGTTGTAGGCTGGGGTCTAAGCTGGCCCCATGATTCAAGCTTTCTGATGTACAAGCCTGAATAGCTCCCTTCTTCCCCTTAAGTAAGAGAAGAACAAAACCTGTGAACATAATGGAACATCATACCCATTATTTGAGTTAATCAGAAGTGCAATTATCCTGGGTGGCCTAACCAAATCAGAGGATCCTTTAAAAGAATATCAGAGGGACATTCTCCTGCTGGCCAGAAAGAAATAAAACTGCCATGTTGTAAGAGGACGGTGACTGCTGAGAGCTGTCCCCAGCCAACAGCTAACAAGGAATAAGAGACCTTAGCCAGAAAACCACACAGAAATAAATTTGCCAACAACCAATGCATTCCACTACAGGTCTCAGCTAACACCTTGATTTCATCCTAGTGACAGCCTGAACAGAGGACCCATCTAACTTGTATCTAGATTCTTAACCCACAGAAACTGTGAGACAATAAATCTGTATTGTTGTAAAACAGTAAATTTTTGGTAATTTGCTATGCAGCAATAGAAAACTAATATGCTGACAAACACATATAAAAGTCAATCACTCAACAGAATCTGTTAACTAACCTGAGAAGAAAAGTCACTACTTTATAATGCTGGAAGCAAAAGTGACAATCTCTCTATATAAAAGCCTAAGTGACCATCACAACCGAACGGACGACCAAACAGGCTGCGTGGGGCGACCAGGCCGGCAGGGGGGTTAGTGAAGGACAACCAAACAATGAGTAGCAGGCTGCAACGATGGCAGCGCCCATAGCCAATAAGGAGGGAATATGCTAATTGACTGCCATGCCATCAAAGATGGCGGTGCCCACAGCCACAAGATGGCTGGCAGGTGAGGGCAGTTAGGGGCAACCAGGCCAGCAGAGGGCAGTTGGGGGTGATCGGGCCAGCAGGGGAGCAGTTAGGTGTCGATCAGGCTGGCAGGGGAGTGGTTAGGGGGTGATCAGGCTGACAGGCAGAAGCGGTTAGGGGCAATCAGGCAGGCAGGCAGGTGAGCGGTTGGAAGCCAGCAGTCCTGGATTGTGAGAGGGATGTCCGACAGCCAGCAGTCGGATGTCCGACCCCCGAGGGGTCCCCAGATTGGAGAGGGTGCAGGCTGGACTGAGTGACAACCCCCCCCACCACACCCAAAGGTGCACAAATTTCATGCACCGGGCCTCTAGTATTCAATACTATCTTCTTTCATTGATTCAATTATAACATTTGGCATAAGTGCCTGGAGAGAAATGTTTTCATTTATTCTCTGTTATATTCTTTCTGGGACCACATAATCAACCTCAGAAATGACATCATGGAATGATTCTTTAATAATAAGGTAATTAAAGTTAATATTCTTTTGAAAAGAATATATGCAATTAATCATTTTTATTATCTGAAGAAGTTTATCCTTTATATATATGGTACAATTAGAATTTGGTCAATTTAAAAAGGTGTTTATGAAGAGAGAAGCACATAGGATCCAATTATATGTATGGATTATATTAACATTTACATCATTGATGTATTGATTTGTTTTCCTTTTTCTATTTTGCAAAAATAGTAGTAAGTATGTAATAGTAGTAATAGTAGCAGCAGCATCCTTTATGGGAAATTGTGCTTAGCTGTTTTCTCTCCACTGAGGCTCCTGACAGAAATACCAGTAGACCTAAGTTGAGTGAGGTAGCATCCTAAGGGAAGTACAATGACCTGGATATTAGGAGACCTGGGTTCTATTACCTATTTTGACATTAATTAGCTCATGATTTTAAACATAATTTTCCTTTTCTAGGTATAAGGTTCTTCATATATAAAAATAAAGGTTGAGCCCTAACCGGTCTGGTTCAGTGGATAGAGCATCGGCCTGTGGACTCAAGGGTCCCAGGTTTGATTCTGGTCAAGGGCATGTACCTTGGTTGTGGGCAGTTACCCAGTAGGGAGTGTGCAGGAGGCAACTGATCAATGTTTTTCTCTCATCGATGTTTCTAACTCTCTATCCCTCTCCCTTCCTCTCTGTAAAAAAATCAATAAAATATATTTAAAAAATAAAAATAAAAAATAATAAAGGGTGAAATGAGCTCACCATAGTTTATGGTGTTTAAAACCTGAGGGAACCCCAAATGAACTCATTATAAAAGCAAAGGTCACGAATGGAGCCAGGGGGTTGGGAAACCAAGTAGGCAGGCTCAAGGTCTCCACGTCCACTCCCACACAGATTAGTTATTTTCTATTTCATACATATGGGCTTTATGGAGGATTTCATCTCAAAAACTTTCCATAGTTTTATAATAAAAATTTTCAAAAGAACTGGAATATATGGTCTATAAGATCTTTCCCATCAAAGACCACATGAGTCTCTCAGAAGAAATAAACCAGGATAATGAGAATTTGGTCAACCTTTCTTCTGCTCATCACTCCAGGTCTTAGATACCACTAAAGTGAGGATACATTTTTTTCTAAGGAAGATTGTATGTCCCATTATCTAACTGGCATTCAGCTTTCCTTCTCATGCAGATGCTATCCTTTATTTTTCCTGTGGTGGTACATTTCATAGACAGCCCATACTCAGCGCAACCAATATGTTCCAGTACAGTAAGTACTTACTTCATTTAAGTTTAGCTGCATCACTAAAGCCAATTCATTGAGTGTGATAAAAATTTATTACATTATAAAGCTGTTTCTATAAAGAAATTTAAAAATCAAGAAAAATTATTTTCTGTCCTTCTGCAAATTATTTTCTTGGCTCTGATCACTAAGTTTATGTTTGATGCTGGGGTACGACCAGCTTTACCAACAATCAGATCAGGTCCTTAATAGTGTAGGAAGCTACACAGACTACTGAAGGGGGTGGGTACTTCTGGATATGGGGAGAGTAGGAGAAAGACTGAGAGAAATGAATAGAAATAAAGTTTTTAGAAATTAGTGATGTCAATCTTCAGAAAGCAGACCTGCAATTTTACATTACTCTTGCCACACCTCAACTCCATTCCTATCCTGATGTGATACTGAGCACACCAAGTCAAGTACTTCCTATCCCTTCTGCTGAATGGTAGCACAGTCTGGTGTTGACAAATGTCACTGATCAATTTAACAGGAATTACTTTCTTAAAATGATAATGACTGCTTTTGCCAATACTTGTTGAATTGCTGAGTGCCAGAATCTATGCTTAGCACTTCCTTACTATCACCTCATTTAACATATACAACCACTTGTGGGGTTACTGTTTTCTCCAGTTTGCCAATGAGAAAACTGAGGCTCCAGGGAAGTTATTTAACTTGCTCAAGTCACACAACTTATAAGTGACAAGGCCACATCTGTCTGACTCCTAACAACCCACAAGTTGTGCTCTTCTCAAACTACTAGAGTTTGATCTGCTTTGGAGCAAAAGCCAAGATATTTATTTTGGGGCGCCCTCATCCCCTAGCACAGCGGTTCTCAACCTGTGGGTCACGACCCCTTTGGGGGTCGAACGACCCTTTCACAGAGGCCGCCTAAGACCATCAGAAAACACATATATAATTACATATTGTTTTTGTGATTAATCACTATGCTTTCATTATGTTCAATTTGTAACAATGAAAATACATCCTGAATATCAGATATTTACATTAAAATTCATAACAGTAGCAAAATTACAGTTATGAAGTAGCAACAAAAATAATTTTATGGTTGGGGGTCACCACAACATGAGGAACTGTATTAAAGGGTCGTGGCATTAGGAAGGTTGAGAATCACTGCCCTAGCACAAAATCTTGAACAATGAATGACATTCAGATATATTAGTTATTGAAAGATCTATCCCTATATTTTTGGTGATAGAATTGAAACCAAATCAATTGGGAGGTATGAAAATTTAATACACTGTTCAGTGGAACTGATCTTTACATGTTGCCATAATGACAGAACAAGACACGTAGAGAACTTTAATTTTAATAATCTCTTCTCTAAATGATTTGTGAAAATAGGACAACTGTCTTCTCTACATGGAAATTCCTAATTCTCTACAAAGCAAAAGTATCTAAAGAAGACTATCAAAGCAATAGATTTAAAATATATATATTGTCTAACCCATATTAATTTTAATTTATATATAGTAATCTTTCCCTTAAATGGTTTTGTTGTTATAGGACCACAGTCTTCTCTATATGGAAATTTTGAATTCTCTAGAATACAATAATATTTAAGAAGAAAATTAAAGGCATGAATCTAAAATAATGACTGATACAGTCTGGGTTAGTTTGGGATTCAACCTAAAAAAACATTTAGCTCATTAGCAATAGCAGCCTGATCTGTTCTCTCTACTTAGTAAGTGTTACATATGGTATTGGCTGTATATTCCAAATTCTGAATCAGGGTACATGACATAGGATGCTAGGGAATATCCAGAACATATGGTCATCATCATATTAGGAAACAGCCACTGAAGATACTTTGATATTGCTATTTCTGCAGCACATGTGTTTCAGAGAATAACCTCTTATTTTCCTAAAGATATAGCCCCAATATACCAGAAATCTTTGAAAGCTAAAGTTAATTATATATCCAGGTAGGTGGGCCAGCAAGAAAACTCAGAAAACAGCTTGATAATACCAGAAATCAACCCTTCAACCATTTCCAGTTTAGAGAAGCCACATCAAATCTTAATGAGAAACCACATGTAGTGGTAAATTCTGGCATTTAATTTTATGATTATTTACAGCCATTCTGGTGCATAGCATATGGCAAAGAGTTGCCTTTTTTAAAGTACCAGAAAAATAAGCTAGAATGGACTAAATACATAGCAATCTAGATTTATTCCTCTTGATAAAGAGATGAGAGCCATATTTAATTAAATAAAAAAGATAAAATGGGAAGAGCTGTGGGTAATAATTCATTTTGTGGAACAGCTTGGCATTATGCCTTAGGCAAAAGCTGGTAACAAATATTAAAAAAAGGAACCAAAGTTCCAAAGTAATTTATTCTTACATAAATGTTCTATAGTCTGCCAAAAAGCTTCATTCTTTTAATTCTATACTCATTTATTATTCTAATAAAACGTTATAAAATATATTATAAAATCTTTCACCTATTTGGTTTTTAAATTATTTTCTGAAGGCTCGTAGGAGACTTTGGCAATAGAAGTAACATTAAGCTTTATTTTTTTTTTCTCCCAAAGAATAATGCCTTTGCTCATCCAAATCCCGGAATATAAGCATAACAAATTTGAGTAAATTTACTTCCAAAATCAATTATTATGGTATGTTTCATTACATGGGAAGATGAATAATCAGATGTCGCTTGATATAGTATAAAAAGAGAAGCAGAATAGTTTCAGGTACAGGTGGCAGACCAGGGATGCATATCCGTTGCCATCCAAAGGCCTACCTGCGAAAAAGTCTATCAGTAGAAAGAAAATAGAACCATATGAATAGATAGAATGGGAGAAGAGGGCAGGTCTTTGAATTTCTAGAATTGTACAGCAGATAGAAGCATATTGGTAGATAAAGCAGTGAAAGAATCCACAGTTGAGAATCTACCTTAGGGAGATGCAGTGCAAATCACTGCAAATGCAGTACAGAACTAGAGAATCTCCCAGAAACAAGCTAGTATTTATCTATATTGGAATGTACTTTATAAAGGTCTATATCCCCTAGCGCCGTGGTCAGCAAACCGTGGCTCACGAGCCACATGCAGCTCTTTGGCCCATTCAGTGTGGCTCTTCCACAAAATACCACGTGCGGGTGGCAAGTACAGTGTGATTGAAACTTCGTGGCTCATGCACAGAAGTCGGTATTTTGTGGAAGAGCCACAATGAAGGAGACAAAGAGCCGCATGTGGCTCGTGGGCCGCAGTTTGCCGACCACTGCTGAGCGGGATGTGAGCACCAGAAAAGCAATCTTACTCTTTTATGTATCTGGTACACAAAGGGTAGTTAGTAAATGTTTGGTGACTGAAGAAAGATTTTCTCCACATCCAAGTTTATTCAACACCTTGACCTCTCACAGATTAAAAGTGATTTTCCTCCAATAAGAGGGAAGACCAAAAACAGGAGCAAGAGTACACATTACAGATATAAAAACGTAAGCTTGTATTCTCCTATATTTAATACACTTTATTATTAGTATTGTTCAGTATATTAGGAGCCCCTCTTTTTTAAATGTTTGTTTAATCCTACCATTCAGCAGCCTCAAGAGTCAGGGCAGCTGCATTAACTCTGAGCTGATGCTTGGGTGAGTCTTAAATCTTCATGTTTTTTGACACCGTGCTGAGACAAACTCTTTGATTCAGGAAAACTGCATACTCTGTGGAATAAGGCTGAAGCAATTAATCAAATATTTAATTATATCAGAACAGAACACAGTTATCAAGCTTTTTTAACTAACAATAGTAAAGAGTCCCAAGTGACCCAGGCAACAGAAGACACTAAGACACAAAGCTGTTTAAACCTCAGTTCTTCTAGTCTCCATAGAAATGTGTGGAAGAGTCTGGGATGGATAAGTACCAAAAGGCTGAGAATCTGGCAGACAAGTGTTTAAAAGCAGTCCCTTTTCTAGGAGGGTTTATCATAGGAGGACCAGAGGTTCCTGATTACTGATCCAGACTGACCTGCAATTTTTACCACCTTACACACCCTGAAACACACCCTGAAACACAACTCCTCGGCCCTTTTCCCCCTTTGTCTCCTTTCTCACACCTGGAGTCCGGGGTCAAAAATCTCTGCAAAGATCCCTCATAGTAAGTCACTGCAATTTTCAACTTGTCTGTTGCTACAAAGTTATCTACTATGCATGATGTTAAAAAAGTCACAATCTATTCTCAGCTTACCTTTACAGTTTCACCTGCCAGCCTTCTTCCCTCCACAAACCATATTTATGCCAAAATGGGTTAGTCCCTAAATATACCCTATACTTTTCCATCTCCATGGTTCTGCTGATGAAAATCCTCTGGCCTAGAACATACATATTCTGATGGAAAGAGCACAGGCCAAATCAGCATGTGAAACCAAGACCATCACTCAAATAACTATGTTCTCTAGGAGTCTCAATACCTCTGTCTACATGGATTTGGGTGTGCAAGGGCAGGGAGGGGGGAGGGATAATGAAAAAAAAGCAAAGGCATAGACTTAACATTGAGACCAACTCATATTCTCTGCTAATAATAATTTTGAGCTAATGACTTTAAGCCTTAGTTTCATCACCTATCAAATTGTTGTTAGGCTCACTACATGACACAGAATTGGGAAATCAAGTAGGACAGTGTTTGACAGTAGGTCCTGGTTAATTTTGTTTGCACTGAAAATTTTAAATGATAGATAGATAGATAGATAGATAGATAGATAGGAAGGAAGAAAGTGCACAATTAAGCTAAGAGATATAAGCTACTTTTAAATTGTCAGATTAATATACATGCATTTTCTAAATTGTTCCCCATAGGTGATTAGTTTTGCATGAGATAGTAACATGTATTTCTTGAGAAAAGTGTCCACAGTTCAATAAGTTTGGGAAATCTTACATAAAATACATCCCTTTGGAGATGGATAATGCACATTAACAATTAAAGGTCTGAGAAGTCATATGACAAAGAATCCTATTTAACTTAATTTAGTACCCTCTAAAGCAGGGGTCCTCAAACTTTTTAAACAGGGGGCCAGTTCACTGCCCCTCAGACCACTGGAGGGCCGGACTATAGTTAAAAAAAAACTATGAACAAATGCCTATGCACACTGCACATATCTTATTTTGAAGTAAAAAAACAAAACTTCAAAAAAAAGGCTCTCCTAACTTAAAAAAAAAAAAGGCCCTACTACCTGCAAAAAAAAAAAAAAAAAAAAAAAAAGTAGACCTCCTAACTTCAAAAAAAAAAATAAATCCTAACTTGTTCTTACCTCGGTCCTCAGGCAGCAGCAGGCTCTGCACAGGCAAGCTCGTGACTCGTCCGATCACACCCGAGACTGAGAGAAGGAGTTGAGAGACAGAGAGAAGGAGGGGAGTCGGAGAGTACAGCACACATTCCACACATGGGCACTGCGGGCCCGGGACGAGTCGGCTGCTAAGCAACAGGCAGTGGTGGCAAAAACACCCGGTGGGCCGGATAAATGTTTTCGGCGGGCCGCATGTGGCCCGTGGGCCGTAGTTTGAGGACCCCTGCTCTAAAGTTACCTGCCCATCCACTGTTCACCTACTGGAATACCCATTAACATCCAATGTTTTTCTGAATATGGTGTGTGCCTCAGTGTGCTCAGGCCACCATAACAAAATGCCAGAGACTGAGTGCCTTAACCAACAGGAATTTTCCTCACAGTTCCAAGAGCTCGAAGTGTGAGGCCACGGTGCCAGCATGGTCAGTTTCTGATAAGCTCTCTTCCTCGCATGAAGATGGCTGCCTTCTCACTGTGTCCTCACATGGCAAAGACAGAGACACAGATGGAGACAGAGAGAGCTCTTCCTCTTCTTATATGGCCACCAACTCTTATTATCTCATTTAACCTTAATTGCCTCCTAAAAGCCCTATCTCAACATGCAGTCAAATTGCAAGTTAGGACTTCAACATATGAATGGGGGTGGGGAGGGAGGGGGGAATACAATTCAATCCATTACAGTTTGGGAAGTGCTGAATATATATACAATGGGATATAATACATTACATTATATCCCATTATATATATATAATCTCCCTAATATGCAAATAGACCCAATGGCGGAACAACCAAACAACTGGTCGTTATGATGTGCACTGACCTCCAGGGGGCGTGCGCGGAACATGACGGGCATCGGCCGTGGTGGGATGGTGGAGCAGGTGAGCAGAGGCACCAGACAAAGGTGGGGCATCAGTCGCTGTCATCGGGGTGAGCCTCTGGTGCTTACTGAAAATTCTTTGCTCCCACGTGCTGCAGTCTTGCCCAGAGCTCGCACCTGCTGCCCGGCACTGGCGTGGATCGCTTGGCGCCATCAGCGGGTGTGAGCAGCAGTGGCTGCTGGACCTGATTGCCCCTCTGGGCTTCTCCACCTCCCCCTGCTCCTGAGGGGCAATCGGCACAGCAGCCACCACTTGCACCCATTGATGGCACTGGCCCCGCTTGCACCTGCTGCTGGCACTGGCCCCAATCATTCCACACCGTCAGCAGGTGTGAGTGGGGCTGGCACCATCAGCATGTGGGAGCGGTGGTGGCAGGAGCAGGGCTGCTGGCAGACAGGGGACTGGGGGCCACAGTGGGAGGAGCCAAGAGGGGACCGGGAGGATGGGCCGAGACCCACCCCTGTGCCCACCACAGCCTCGTGGCCCACAGTTCCTTTCAAGGTGCGCGAATTCATGCTCTGGGCCCCTAGTAAGGAGTACTATAGTATAATAGGAGTGTACTAGGGTAAATTCAGTCTGTGTTTGTGGAGAAAGGAAATACTTTACTGAGGTAGGAATTAAATTCGTCTGGAACTCAGAATGGATTTAGCAAGTTACTTGAGGGATCTGTAAAATGGTCCATTTTAAGTTAACACCCGTGTCAAATTTCAGGAGTATGGGCAATTTGCTGGCAGGCAGAGCAGATACTAGTAGGAGAACAATGTGGATGATGCCTCCAAATATTAAAATCTGACACATTCAACCACCTCTCTGTCAATGTACTTTTTCCCACAAATTTCCTACATTACCCTACTATGAAGATTTAGGAAGAAAAATTTACTCCATCATAATTATTTGGGAGGCCACCAAATGTAGAAAGAGAAGGCAATTTTATGAATTTATGACCACCTTTTGAGCTCAAGCCAACTCCCTGCCAAACATCTCCTACCTAGAGGAGACAAGTCTGAGAAAAGAGTCACATAATGAACTTAAATATTGCCAATAACTCAGCTCCACAGAACAAAGACCAAGAGCAAAGGCAACTGGAATCATTCTATTAGCCTCTCCCTATAATTAATTCCAATGTGTTATTCATACAGAATTCTAGCGAATATTACTTTGTAGATATGTAAACAGTGCTGACATATGTGATTTTTCAAGTAAAGCTGGAAATCTGGATTTTTATATGAAATTGACAACTAGCTAAACATTTTTAAACTCTCTCTATATTGCTATAGCTATATTGCCCATACACACACCCAAGCCCACACACATATATGCACACACTCTTGCAGGACAAGTCCAGCCTACAGGTAACCAGTTGTTAACCTGTGACATACACAATAAATACTTGCTAAATGAAGACATTAAAGCTATCCCGAAAGTACATTACTTCTCTCCCTCCAAATGAGGGCTACATACCAGAGAAGTCCTGGTATTTTGAGAGCAGTAGCTGGGATTGTCTGAATGGTACAGTATTAATTTTTATCTTTGCTCTATAAAGAGAACTGACCACTAAGGTTTATGGAAATGTCTGAGAGCAGTTGCCATCAAATATTATTTCTTCTCTGTTAAACAAATACTTCATAAAGAGCCCACATCCAGATGTCATTAGAGATGAAATAGGCATGGATTTTCACCACCAGATTCAATGTCAAATTGGAAACATTACTACTCTTTCCATACTCTTGATGAATATTACTTCAAGATGATGACATTAAGTCATGCGTAAAAAGTTATGCATTAATATTATGTCATTGAGATTTAATTGCAGGATGTGTTACATTTAAATCCATACCTCTCACAGCTAGCTATGGTTTTTGTTTGTTTTTTAGCTAACATGGCCTGATCTCAGGAGAGGATATTTTAAGGGGAAGGAAGAAAACTGCATTCAATTCCTTTTTATTTTTCTGCGAAGCTGTTTCCTGTACTCCTTGTCCATCACTATCCCTCACATCTCTCTCACCAGAAGAAAAAGCAATATTGGAGGCATTGGCTACATGCATTCAGCTCATTTCTCGAATAATTAACTTTTGGGACATCTTCCTAATCCCTTTTCACTACTAGATGTCTGACCCTCCTCGAACTCCTCCATCCCCTAACCCCTACACATACCCACCTGGCAGTGAGACTTGCACCAAGCTACACTGATTAGATTGTTTACCCTGGTAATTGGGAATGTAATCTAAGAAAGAGTCTGAGCCCTTCTGAATACAGAAGATATTAGATGGACATCTGAAGTGGTCCCCTTCCACTAGCCTAAAAAACAGAAGAGTGGTGCAGAGGGATGGAGCAACTTTGGAGGCAGACAGAAAGTTCTGGGAAGTACTGTTCAGGTTTCCAATTGCATCCTAAGGCCTGGAAGCACTCCTACCTTCATAATAAATACTCCTCCTCTTCCTTTTTCAAGCCAGTTCAAATCTGTTATTACAAAATGATGAGTTCAACAATAGTTATATTTGGAAACCTCACCAAGTTCAATCCAGGATGTTATACAATTTATAAAAACTAAACAGCCCCCTTTTCACTTCAAAGACTGGAAAATCAAATTTAAGGTGCAACCTGGGAGACTTCAGCCCAAATTTAGTCAAACTTTAAGGGAGAAAGTAAGCAGAAAGAAATACACATGCTGAATATGTAGAGAGAACAAGGACCTCCTTATTACAAGCCCTTGTATTTAGAGCACTGTCTGAACAATGTAGAGCTGCCCAATCTCCTAGTTGTTCCAGAGAAGTAAGAAGCTGCAGAAAAAGGCAGACAGAAGGTTTGAGCCCACCTTTCAACTGGTTTGGCTGGAAAGTCAAATCAGGGAGTCAGACAGGATTCATTTACTAGTAACTTAAGGTCATCATTGCAACTGTACCAAAATTTGATACCAAAACCTTCCTGTGATTTATTACATACTAGTAGCCCTGAGCACTAATCTGTGCGCCAGTAGGTCACTGCCACCCTCCTGTAGCTCTCTGCCCGCTGCCACCCTGCTGTAGCTCCCCCCCATAGCTTGCTGCCCTGCCCCCTCCTGTAGCTCTCCACAGCCCGCTTGTACCTCACTGGCCCACCCTCCTGCTGATCTGTGATCTGGTCATTACGCCTCAGGGCGTAATGGCTAATTAGCATATTCCTCTCTTATTATATAGGATAAGAGAGTCCCTGCCTTGGTCTCTTTCTGTTGGTCCTCAATCCTACCTCCCCCCGCCCCTTCCACCATAGCTGCAGATTTTTACTTTTTAATTTCACCCAACTCTACTCTGAGTTTTATAATGACTTTAACTGTTCAATATTTAATAAACCAATTAATTAAATGACATTTATTATGCTGTAGGACAGTAGTTCTCATATTTTAGTATGCATCAGGATTACCAGGGGAGTTTGTTAAAAACTCCAGGCACCCACCAACCCAGAGATTCTGATTCAGTAAGTCTGCTGTGGGGAGCAGGGATTTTATTTTTAACAGTCCCGATGCATCTGATCTTGGTGATCGGTTGGATACATTTTGGGGACACACATATCTAAGGCTATAGGACTATGAGACTATGTGCACTGTAGGTGACAAAGAAAACTGCAATAGAGTACAAATCACTGCTCTAGTACTCACTAGCTGTGTGATTTGGGACATGTTATTAAATGCTCTGTTTTCTCATCTGTAAAATGAGAAAAATAATAATTTTTGAGTCATAGTGTTGTTGTGGACATTGAGGTGATATAGGTAAAGTCAGTATCTGACCCTGCTTGGGACTTTTGCTGATTCTAGATGCCTCCTGCTCCATCAGCAGTTCCCACGCAACTGGGGAAGAGGGCCAGGCTCTGCTAAAAGAATCATGGAAAACTCTGGAAGAGAAAATATAGATACTTGTTTATCTGTGTACTGGGAAAGAAAGGGACAGCAGTCTGAGGTAAAATAGGTGTGATGTGAGATGCCTCCTTTCCAGTGTTCTAAGAGAGTGAGAAACAGTACCGCATGAAGGTAAACAAGGATGTCACTATTACTGAAGTGACAAAAAAAATCCCGTTAGGACAAGTGACACATTCCACCTAAATGGTCCTATACATGGGAGCATTTACACTGTGTATACAGATTTCACTGTTCTATTTTTAGAAAAAAGTGGGTAGCTGCTGGTCACTGACCTTCGCTGGCCCAGGGTGACCACCTTAAATCAAGAGCTTGCTACAACACAGCTGAGCTTAGCAACTTTAATGAGAAAGCTGGTCCTGCTGGATTACTGTTCCTAGGCCACATCTTGTCAGCAATTCCTCAGGAAATTATTCAACCATCCCCAATTGCAGAGAAACAGATGGTGTACCAGAAAAAATACTCTGAAGTGTATGCATTGGTAAAAAGCAAATTTAAGGACACAAAGGCCAAGGATGACACAAATACTAAAAGTACTCACCCACCCCACCCCCCCCAAAAAAAATGGACTTGCAGATATTTCTGTTGTCCCTGCCCTTTTAAACTGTGAACTACACCAGTCATCACCTTGCACTCTATGGAGAGATTTGTTTTGACTTTTCAGAATCATTGAAGAGAGGCAGCTTGTTTTAATAATACAGAATAATACTAATGAAACACTCTCATGGAAGATCACATTTTAAAATTGGTATTAATGCCTTGCTTGCCACTCTCTTATGCAACTGCCCATGAAGAAATGCTGAATTATTATTAAAAATTATTATGGCACCTGAGAAAATAGCAGTGTAACCCTCATGAATATTAAATCTTTTCATAATGATCAGTGTTATTACCATGAATGCTAAATGTAATGAATTCATTGCAAATTCATAATGCTTAATGTGAAAACTTGGCCTTTAACCAGAAAGTCCGAATTATACTTGGCAAATACTTGAATCTATTTTAGTTATAATAGCACAAAAAGGAAAATGGATAAAATTTTTGACCTTCAATCTCAGAGGCCAAAGGGTGTTAGGAATCTTGCAAAAGGAAGGCCAGTTGCAATTTTCAAATATTTCATGTGAATTTTTAAATCTTTTTCAGGGTTCCCATCCATGCTTAATTATATCCCAATGCAGAAGAGCCCAAGAAGTGTTAGGAATGAGAGACCAGCATATTCATGTATTAGTCTGTGTCTGTACTTAAATGACATTAACTTTCAGAGATTGCTGCTACAGCATATCATCAGAGTGATTCTGACCCTAGAAGAAATGTATGAAAAATAATCACTATACACCAAAGCCTGTACTTACTAGAAACTAAACTAACTTGTCTTCACGTCACTCATGAAGTGGGTACAACCAACATATTTTGCTTCAATAACTGAAAGCCACATCTCCACAAAAAAAAATATCAGGTGTGTTTGTTATGGCTAACTGATCACAAACCTTAGGTCATGTGATTTTATATTTGCCTGAGATTTGGGGAAATAAAATGGAATGATTGATTCTCAAGACATTCCAAGAGCACAGTAACAGACAGAGGTTCAGGGAAATAGATCTTAATGAAAATCTGATGGGAGAGTGGACTTCTCTCAAGGGAGTTCCAACTGAAAACCTGTTGGGCAATTTACAATAAACTGAAAGTCTGCATTGCACAAGCATCCCTTACAGGGTCATTTAAAGCTATGTTTAATTGAGGAGGTCACCCCATTCATGCTATGTGATCAAAAAACCCTTAGGAATCAGAATTTATATTAAAGTGAAGAAGCTTAAATCACCATTTTCTCCCTGGAAAATAAATACATGTCAAAATCTGCAGATACTTAGCATCCTTCAAAGATTAAGAGCATATTCAACATAGAGTTTAAGTACTATAATTTTATCCCTAGTTTAAGCTCCATCTGAAATTTTCTTTAACATATCCTAAAATATCCTTAAGAATTGGAGGGAGTTCTGACTACAAGACAGATTTAAGTATCTCATTATTTCCCAAAACATTATCTTACAGTCCTCAACAATAATTCCTTAAGGTGATGCAGAATAGGGCACAGATGCTAATTTTGCCTCTGGGAATTTCTATGAAGTTATTGGATGGCACTGAAACTGTGAAACAGCAGGATTTAACTAAACAGAACATCAATCAGTAAAGAACAGTATGGTGTGCCTGGAATCTATTCAGAATGTCCTCAAGGCAGATTCCAAGATATTTTTTTCCTCTAAATTTTAAGTCTCATAAGTAATTTTAAGTCTCTTACATTCTTCCACTAATTCCTTAAGTTATATCATCATGACCAGCCAAGTGGCTCCTGAGAGTTACTCAGCTAATAATCCACTGGAAGGAATTATTGGGCTCTTCAGAATAATTACTCTGCATTCCTGCTGAATTCACCCAGATTCCTTTAGTGTCCTCTGAATCTCCTTGGTTTCAACAGTGCAGAGCTGCTTCAGAGGCAGAGGGTCCCAGATTAGAAATGCAGATAAAAATTATTCATAAGTTCCCAGAGAATCATGCATAACATTTCTAAGTTCAAAAATAGCCCATACTTACTTATCAAGACTAGCAAACTGTAAAATTTTAAAGCAATACCATGGGGATAGAAAAAAATTCAACATTCCAGTTTAAATGAAGTCAGATAAGAGAGCATGGCAGAATAAAAGAGAAAATGATATAATTTTGAATCCTGGGTCTTTTATATAAAGTGAAAGATTACTTCACTTTTCTTGGTCTCTGGGTCTTCATCTGTAAAATGGGGATAGTAACTGCATACCTTACAGGGGTTTTGTAAAGATTAAATGAAAGAGATTGGTAAAGCATCTGGCACAGTGACCTACATCTAAATTTGGCTTAAGAAACATTTATTTTCCCTACAATTAAAGTATCTCCTCACAAGTATGATTTCTCTGGCAGAGGCCTTGGACAGAGCAAGACATATGCAGTAAGTCTCCTATTTATAAAGCCAACTCATTAAATGATATATTTTCTTCTTCATCAGAGATTGCAAGCAACAGATACCCATTCAAGGAGGACAACTGGAAGGATATGAAGAAGGCTCAAGAAAAGGTGTTTTGTTAACCCAGTATCTCAAAAGCCATCAGTGACCAGAGCAGCTACTCAGCTTCTCTCAGTCTCTCTCTGAAGCCAACTGGCCTATCTTCTCTGCTTCTCTCTGCTTGTCCCTTACCCTCACCTGCTTCCCTTTGAGGCCAGCTTTCTCCACTTATTAAAGCTGAAAACATACCCTGTCCCTGCCCTCTTGCTTGCTTTGTGATTTCTATACTCAAGCATGCACCATCCTACAGGTATACACCTTGTGTCTTTGACACCAGATTCACAAGACAGTTAATATAGTTTGTCTCTGACAAATTAGGTGTATCTCTGGTACAAGAGGTTATGGCAGGGATGTGAAACAGGGGAGGCAGCTGTACCATCAGGTCCACAGCCCATCCCTTCAGCAAACACTGTAACAGGGGTCAGTACAAAAAAAAAAAGGAAGAGAGAACTAGGCAAGCACCCCAAAACAGATCAACATCTCTATAGGATATTACCTTTGTCTTCCTGTTTCTTATTCATCAAGAGCCTGGAGGCATTAGCGCAGCTACAGTACAGCGCTGTTGGCGAATGGCCATGTATAACTACCATGTCTATCAATGACTCAATCATGAGCAACCTAGAAATTCTGGCCCTGAACAATTATGAGAATGCTTGACCACTTCCAGAATTAGAAAATGGTACCAAGCCTACTGCCTTTCCAATTTCTTTCCCCACCACTGTAAATATCCCTAGTTTCTACTATACACAGACTACACGCAACCCCATTTCACAGGTCCACCCTCACTCAGTCTTCAGCAAGCCTGCTCATCCTCGCTTTCCTGTCCTCCTGAAATGCACTCACTCCTCCTTCCCATTTTGTTTCCCACCTGCTTTCCTTTACAATATTCTCTATCCCTCCCTCTTTTCTTACTCCCTCAGCCCTCAATTCCAGAACAAAGTTTAAACCTGGAAAGAATAATAAGATCAAATGATAATGGCTGACTTTTATTGATAGATATCCAATGGATGCCAATATGCTTCACACTCAGAAGAAATGTCACCTTTATTTGTTCTAAATCAAATTTACTCTGGTGCTAAGCCCCTCAGTAATCAGCATGGACACAGTGAATCTCAGACATATTTAGGGAGGCCCTCCCTCTCTCAGATTATTCAATAGTCTCAGAGGGCATATCCAATCTTCAACATTGGGGAAAGAGGCTACTTTCCTTCAGACCTTCACCACACACGAGTGCGCACACACACAGGCCATCTGAATGCAAGTGTTTCCTTTGCCTCTTGCCAAGCTCAGGCACAGGTCCTTTGCTATGGCTGGGACCTAGTATATAGATTTTTGGGTATCTATGCTGTCATTCCCTTCTGGGGTACAGCCATCTTGGGTTGGTCGTGAGAAAATCCATCTCTCTCCTTCCAGGATAAAGTACCATCTATTTCTCCTTTCTCTCAGATGACCCATCCCTTCAGTGAATCTAGATTTTCAAAAACAAAGAACTGGTCATTTCCCGCTGAGGCCAAGAAACTTCTGAGACTATAAGCTTGTTTACTCTCTGGAAGGTAAAAAAGAGATAAACACCTCTTACTTATTTTCCAACTCTCCTGAAACTGTGAAAACAGGACAGATTTTACTATCACTTGCTTTAGCAACTCCTTATAAATGAAAGTTTCAAATGACTGTGCTCGGGGCCTCTTCCCAAGCTGCTGACTCCAGGATCATTCTCCCAGAAGCCGAAAGTGAACATCTTAACCATCCAGTTGGTTCATGAGGGGTCATGGAAAGGAGGTATTTCAGACACTGGTGAAAAAGGCCCCAAGGAGTGCTCTCAGGCAGCTAAAAATAGTATTGACCACAGAGACTTCTTAGTCTGAACTTTCACTTCTTTATCGATTAAGTAATAATAATACTTCATACGGCTGCTGGATTATGACAACACTTGAAAGTGTAGCTCATATCCTATTGTGCATGAGGTGACCTAAGAGTAATGCCAGGTGTTCCTGAAAGATGTTACACAGGAAGTTGATTACCCTGAATAGTGAGGGAGTCACCTTCAGCTTGAATTCCAAGCAGTCAGTCTTTCTGCAAAGGAGAGTTTAAAACATGCCCCTCAAACAACAACAGCTTGAAAAGCATGCCAATCAGAGTAGGATAAAAAGCAAGGCTAAGACAAAATATAGAGACCTTTTGAGTTATAGAGATGGACCCCACAGTTCAGCAATGAAAGCCAGCAGCCGGCATTTTGCAAAGTATGTCATCCACTGCCTCTGCCCACTTCCTCACCTCTCATCAGAGGCAACAAAGAATCCAGATGTCACCCCAGGGTAGAGGCTGGGAACCAATGTCACACATGGAAGCATATGATGTTAGAATAACTGGTGCAAAAGGAAACTTGTCTGTGTAAATACAGGGTTGGGAAGTAAGGAAAAGCCAAAAAGTGAAGTCCCTGGAGTTGTCAGATAAGAACTGAAGGCAAAGACAGGGTCTAGAGCACGAAGTACACACAGCTAGGCTAGGCAAAGAGCGTGGAGCTAGGAAGTATTTTCTGAGCCAACCTGAGTGAGGTAAGGGTACCTTTCATAGGAGATCCAGAGGTAAAAATGGTACAGAAAGATCAAGGAGAGGAATGTTACTTAGACTCCATAGATAAATGCAAATATTTCAGTAATAATAATAATTCTAGAACTACTGATAAAATATAACAAACATATATTGTGCTTTTTTATGTTCAGGTGACATTTTAAACATTTTACACATACTTCAATGCATTTACTCTCACAATACCCTATGAAATAATTTTATTCCTACCTCCATTTTACAGACGCAGAAACTGAGGCACCAGAACCTGCCAAGATGGCACAGCCGAGCTGGAATCCCAGTGCAAGAGTTCTGACATCAGAGTCCAAAGGCTCACCTGGTTCTATGAGATGCTACACACTCCTTCAGGTATTTTTACATATGGTAACTCAGTACTCACAGCCACTCTACTATATAGGTGCTATTATAAATCAATTCTAAATTTATAGATATTAATGCAATAAATACACTATTCAAAGACTACTTTGGTCACATACATAAGAAAAATCTAATAACATTCATCAGTGAGTTCTAAGAGCCTTGAAACATGATGCAGAAATCCCAGGTTGGATCATCTTCATGCAACATGAGATGCAGTGCAAGTCTAAAGAGGACATGGGTGGACCAGCACATGTCCAGTCCATGCCCTCTTTACACTACACCAACAACTTTGTGAGGAGGCACATGAGACTCAAATCAGTCCCGCAGAACAGCATTTATTCAGTAGCTTATTATATATAAGATAAATTCAGTTTATCTATCTATATATATATAATATACATGTTATATTTCTGTTATACATATATGTGTGTTATATGCATACACTTACATATATTTGTAAAGTAAGCAGTACAACCTTATAGAATTAATCTGAGTTCTGAACATGTTCAAAAAACAGCAACAACAACACACACTCACACACATACGCACACCTCGCACAGTTTCTGAACCTCTCAACCTGTAGGAGAAATAAGCAAACCAGTATTTGTCAAGGGCTTAATTCTGTGTTAA
This sequence comes from Myotis nattereri, assembly GCF_964212035.1. Classification (NCBI taxonomy): domain Eukaryota; kingdom Metazoa; phylum Chordata; class Mammalia; order Chiroptera; family Vespertilionidae; genus Myotis; species Myotis nattereri. The sequence continues at coordinate 26,659,493 of NC_138088.1, forward strand.
GAAATATGTTAGGCCCTTCATTCTGCTTTAAATTATTTGTTACACAACAGCATAGCTAATATAAATCTAAGAAATTTTCTTTTAAGACTAAGAACTGCCCCCAGGGGCAAAAATTGAATAATAAATAGAACATTATTGAAATTAAGGTATTTTAAGAAGAAATAATTCCATGTTAAGGTATAGCTTAAAAGCAGTGAAGGAGAGAGGCCAAAGTGTCTTAATGGGAGGACATATCAGGTGCCCCAGCACAAGAAACATCTTGCAAAGTTATGCTTTGGCCAAAGGGACTGAGGACCATAAGGGCTTTATGGTGATAGACCATGGGAGCCACCCAGTGTCAGTAGGAGACCACACATTGCTGAACTGGGGTATTCTGCCCTGATTGGCCTGTACAAATCTTCACATTGTCAAGGATGTGCAGAAAGAAAGAAAACCAGAGATCAGAGAAATAGAGAGATGCTTAGAAAAATGGAAATGGAAGAATGTCTTCGCAGCAGAGCAATGACGTGCCCTGACAGCTCAAACTTTGTGTTTTCAAACGCAAATTTCAAAAGGATATGGCCATCCTTTCAGCTGAACTGATGGGGAAAACTTATATCCTGTCTATGCTCCTGCTCAAATTAGGTGACATAAAATGCTGACAGGCAGGATTCATAGCAATCATAATTCAATATTTGACAAAGGATTTCTTCTCAACATGACCAGTGCTTCACTGGCTTTACCTTTCTTATGTGGCATAGACTCTAAGGAGAGGGAAGCTACTGTTAAATTCAGTATTTAACCCATCAAGTAGACATATAAAGAATACTTTTGGAGGATCAGTCATAAAAATAAGATATTTTCCTTATCATCCTTTTGTTAAATACAGTGAGGGGCATCTTAAGGAGACAAATGGCTTCAGACAGCCTCTTATCTGGCAGGTCCAGGCAGGATAGTGAAAGAAACGAGGCTCTGTAATCCCAGATCTGGGTTTGAAGCCATCTTTGAACTAGCACTGATATAATCCTGACCCCATCATTGAGCTAGTATTTATGTCCTTGACAAAGTGCCTGAGTTCTCTGAGCTTCTGTTTACCCTCTACAAAACAGCTAAACTTATATCTATTGTTTAAGGGTTTGGGGAGATTATAAAGCCAAACACATCTATCTGGGTGTGGTTTAGTTTCCAGAATGTTTAGCTGGGGATCACATGATCAAACTTTCCAATAAACATACATAATATGAAGCCATGCCTATCAATTCTAATGTCAGCACCAAAAGATGAAAAGGAGAGGCTGCTTTAAGAATAATTTGTTTTTCTTGGCACTTATTTCTTAATTTTTAAAATTTGATCTTATAATTTCTACAACTTGTAATGCTAAAATGTTATTCCCTATTTTGAAAATGACAGAGTGCCTAAAAGTCTAGGTAAAAATTCTATGCACACGTGAGGCCTCATAGGGACAGACATTCGATAAAATCTGCTTGTACCTCATAAACCTTTGTTTTATGCAGACAACTAGATAGTGTTTTATCAAGATTCTGATCATGGGATTTAAGTGGTGCATCTGAAAGAATGAGATTGTTAATTGGATTTACAATGAATTCTATGAATAAATAAATATACAGCATTAATATTTTATTAATAGTTATTCAGATACATTGAAAAGGAATATGTCATACTAGATACTTAGTAATATAATGTAAAGTATCTAGTGCTGAAATAAAGTAGACACTCAGAAAATGATGACTGGCTTCAGTAAATGTAAATGTCCTGTAAAAAGTAAGAAAATAGTTTCGGGACTTGTGTGACTCAGTGGTTCAGCATAGACCCATGAAGCAGGTCATAGTTCAATTCCTGGCCAGGGCACATGCCCAGGCTACGGGCTCAAGCCCCAGTGGGAGGCACACAGGAGGCCACCAATCAATGATTCTCTCAACACTGATGTTCCTGTACCTCTCTCCGTCTCCCTTCCTCTCTCTGAAATCATTATATATATATATATACACACACACACACACACACACACACACACACACACACACACACATACTAGAGGCCCGGTGCACAAAAATTTGTGCACTCGGAGGGGAGGGGGGGTCCCTCAGCCCGGCCTGTGCCCTCTCGCAGTCTGGGACCCCTCGGGAGATAACGACCTGCTGGCTTAGGCCTGATCCTAGGTGGCAGAGGGCAGGCCCAATCCCTAGGTGCAGCCCCTGGTCGGGCTCAGAGCAGGGCCGATTGGGGAGTTGGGGCACCGCCCCCTGTCATACACAGAGCAGGGCGATCAGGAGGTTGTGATTCCACCCTCAGTCACGCTCAGGGTAGGGCCGATTGGGGGGTTGGGGCACCATCCCCTGTCACACTCAAGGCAGGGTGGATGGGGAGGTTGCGGAGACACCCCCTGTCATGCACAGAGCAGGGCCAATCAGGGGGTTGGGGCACTGCCCCCTGTCACTCACAGAGCAGGGCCCATCAGGGGGGTTGGGGCTCTGTACCCTGTCACGCACAGAGCAGGGCCAATCAGGGGGTTGGGGCGCAGCCCCCTGTCACACACAGAGCAGGGCCCATCAGGGGGTTGGGGCGCCGCCCTCTATCACCCACAGAGCAGGGTTGATCAGGGGGTTGGGGCGCCGCCATTCTCACACTCAGGGCAGGGCGGATGGGGAGGTTATGGCTCTACCCCGTCACACACAGAGCAGGGCCCTTGGGGGGGGGGGAAGGTTGGGGCGCCGCACCCTGTCACACACAGAGCCACAGGGCGATCAGGGGGTTTAGGCGCTGCCCCCTGTCACGCTGATCCCGGTGCCGGGAGGCCTCGTGGCTCCGCTGATCCCGGTGCTGGGAGGCATATTACCATTTTACTATATAGGGTAGAGGCCTGGTGCATGGGTGGGTTCCGGCTGGTTTGCCCTGAAGGGTGTCCTGGATCAGGGTGGGGGTCCCCACTGGGGTGCCTGGCCAGCCTGGGTGAGGGGATGATGGCTGTTTGCAGCTGGTCACACACCCTTCAGGGTGGGGGTCCCCACTGGGGTGCCTGGCCAGTCTGGGTGAGGGGCTGAGGGCTGTTTTCAGGCTGGGGGTGACTGAAGCTCCCAACCGCTCCTTTTTTTCTTTCTTTTTTTTTATTCTGGGCCAGCTTTAGCTTTGAGGCTTGGCTCCAGCTCTTAGGCCTCCGCTGCTGAAAGTAGGTTTCTGGCCTTGCTTACAATGTTGCGATCCTGCTGGCTGAAGCCCAGCAGGTTTCTGGGGTTTTGTTTAGCTTCTATGTTTGTTACATAGTTGCTTGCAGGCTCAGAGGCCAGCAAGGCAGGCAGGGAACGTTGGAGTCCTCCGTCACTGAAGCAAGCAAGCCTCATGTTAGTTTCAAGCTGCCTGGCTGCCGGCCGCCATCTTGGCTGGCAGTTAATTTGCATATTGCCCTGATTAGCCAATGCGAAGGGTAGCGGTCGTATGCCAATTACCATGTTTCTCTTTTATTAGATAGGATATATATATAAACCCACAAGAGTATAGTTCAAATAAACTGAAGAAGTGCCAGTCTGTTCTTTTGGAACATGCCTTGTGAAAATTAAGCCAAAATTGCCTTTTATAACTGCAGCATTCTACGTTGCAAAAGAAGCCATTTTATTCCATTATTTAGTTTTAAATGGTTATTAGAAGATCAATTGTACACATTTTGAGTCCCTAATTCTCTTTGTCAAGAATTCTTAACATTTTTATGTCTTAGTATATACTAGTGTATTTATTCTCTTGTTTTCAACACCTATTAAAAACACCTGATTCTGTTATTAAAAACATCACTCTACCAATGACCGTCTATTTTTGCTCTATAGCATATATCACAATTGTCAGCAATTGCTTTTCTGAACGCATCAACTGGATAGAATTCATGACTGTGAATTTCTAAATCACAATTCTCCACCTTTCACATTCAACAAATCTTTGTCTCCCTCAATCAAACATTATATCCTTCTCTTCTAGGGCAATACTTGGAAGCCTGACACCATATACTAGTAAAACATTTGTATCTATTAACTCTTATTTTGTATTCATCTTGGTAGGATATTGATAGCTTCTGGTCTTTCTGAACTTAGGGCCCACAATGTATCTTAGTTAAAAGTACAGTAGTAGCTTACATCTCAATATGGCATCTTTACTTCTCTCCTCTCCCTTTTGAGACCCATCATACAGATACTGAAAGAAGAACTAGATATAAACTCATCACAGCAAAGGGAATGAGAGAGGAATCACCAGGGAGCAAAAGAGTTCATAAAGTTTCTGCACAACAAAATACAGGTGAACAAACCTGAAGATTGATGGAGAAAGATGGGGAAACCACAACCAAGGATACTAATAAAGTGGACTGCAATCAACAAGAGAACAGATTTGCTCTGGAGGACTCAAAAACAACAGATATGACAGAGAATATATTCAAAGAATAGGCTTGAAAAGAGGATTAACTGAAAGTCTACAGATGGAACAGAAAACATTCTTCTTTTACCTACCTGCATGCAGACCACTCTAAAGTGAGATAACTATCCCCCAGAGGATATGGTGAATAGATTACATGGCAATCAGAGTAGAAATTAGTGCCTCTGAGCAAATCCCTCATCATTCCAGCACTCAGGAGTCCCAGTGCATAATCTCTGGATATCTACCCTCTCTCCATATTGATTCCATCCTCTTCATCAAGTCTCATTCACATACACAAGGTTCAGGTCATTTATTAATGTCACCAATGACGGCATTTAAGAAAAGCTTGAAATATGCAAAATTAAGACAATAGATTTTTTAAAAGTTTAATATGAATGTTGGGCAATTCAGGGAGAGAGAATGAGAGAGAGAGAGAGAGAGAGAGAGAGAGAGAGAGAGAGAGAGAGAGAGAGAGAGAGAGATCAAAAATACTTCTAATTGGTATTCATGGAAAAGATTGGGAAGATATTGCAACCATCAACCAAGAAGAGGATGCTGTGAATAAAGTGAAAAAAACAAAAACAACTCTCAGAAATCCAAAAAAAATTTGTTAAATTTTTAAAAAATCATGATACATTGTAATATTAAATCAAGCAAGTCTCCCAGACTGTAAAACAAAGACATTGAGATAGAAAACACTGTTATGCCTTGTCTAAATAATGGAAATTATCTTTATTTCCAATTATTAGAAGTAACTTGTGGACAAGCTGTGGAATGCTGTACTATAATTGCTGAACAGACTGTATATATTCTTATCCGTGCCAGCATAAAAGGAAAGGTGTAACTGACTAAGGATAGAATGGGATTTGAAGAGGGAATAGAGGTGAAGGGAAGTATGGGAACACTGATGTTATTATCTTCATAGTAGGAAGTCAGTAAATACTATCAGTTATGATGCAATAAGAAATGGTAGCTTAATACGGTTGGAGCTGCAAAAATGACTTGTGAAGACACTGAGAATAATTTTGGATAGAGGTATTATTTAGCTAAATATTTATATATTATAATAGATAAAATACTGATGAATTAAGAAAAATAAATTAAGAAATAGCAACAAATTTTATCTTTAAAAAATGGAGGAAACAGATATATAGACAAAAGCAAAACATAAGTAATTACCTCTGAGAAGTGTAATTACAGTAAGAAAATAGCCAAACACCAAGAATTATTGCTTTTCCTCCTAAGTGTCTTCATACTATTAGACTTTTTAACTCATGAGCATTACATAAAATATATACATTAATTTTAATTTTAAGAAAAAAAGTATCTTTCATGTTCCTCAACCTCAAACCATCTGCCTTTGTATTTCTTCGGTGGGTGCTCAACATTCTTAACACTGTGGCATCATGGGGGTCATTTCCTAGCCATTCCAATATCCTTAAAAACCATATTTAGCTGTTTGATCAATCCACATCCAAATTAAAGACAAAGTAGTAGAGAGAAATAAGGAAAATAATCTCATCTGACCAGCACAATCAGATGTGCCCAGGAAGAATTTCAGTATTTAGATTTTGAAAACATGCTGAGTTTATTACAAAGGAAGTAAAGTCTTGATTCTTTAGAATCTAGTGTTGTAGAACCTTCAATCAGAACTGTGGCTGCTATTACTGCTACTATTGTTGTTTTGCTGCACACATATAAACACACATATAAACATCTCACTCCATTTCTCATCTAGTTGAAAAATTAAGTTACCAACTCATTGCAGACTCATATCAATCATCCTGGAGTCACTAAGATTCAGAAACATAACCCTGTAGAACTAGGAGGCATTTTTTTCCTCTTCTTTGTACTTTTTAATATGTTCTGGATTTTGCATAACGTAGACATATTATTTTCAGTATAGAACAGAAAAGAAAACTCCAGGGGGTAAAAAAGAAATCTAAGAGTGAGAACTTGAAAGACCTCAATTATCAAAGAACGGGAGATACATTTCAATTCCATATGATGCACTTAGGAGGCAAAAAGGATGTACATACATTTTGGATTTTACTGGCATGGTGGGACATATTCCTAAAAGAGGTTTTGATCAAGGAGCCCTATGTCAATGTTCCCATTTACTGAGCTTAGACACTGCTAAAATCGCTCTTGCTATAATTTTCTTTTCATTTTCACACAATTTTGTCACCAAATTAATTTTCTCATTAATTGTGTGTATTGGGTTTATCTGTCTACACAATATATACATGTTCAATACAGAAATGTTAAAAAATATTGAAAAGCAAAAAGTGAAAATGATTCATTATCCTACTACTGGAGATCATCATTATTACTAACATCTTGGTGAATGTCTTCCAAGTTCTTTTAATATAAATATAATTTATACAAAAATATGCTTATACTGAACATATAATTTTATAAAGTGCTTAGCAATTTATTGTGAACATTTTTACTCCAGTAAATATATTTCTCCAAAAACTGTTTATTGGTCACAAAATATTCCCTCTGGTGCCTGTTTTATATACTCTTTTTAATTATTTTTTATTGTTGGGTATTTCAGGTGTTTCCCATATCTGTCTATGTTTAATAATGCACTGGTGAATACCTTTATACATACATCTTTGTACATATCTCTGAGAATTTCTTCAAGGTAAATCCTTAAATAAGAAATTACTAGATGGAAGGCCATGCATATTGTTAAATCTTTCTTAAAGTGCATTATTTTTTTAATTTAACTCATTTTAAGCCACAAATAATAGAGAAATGAATCTTCATATTCCCATTCTTTCAGAATGTTTCCTTATTAAATATAGCCTTTTGAGATCTACACTTAGGAAAGAAGACTGAAGTAAATATACCCAAAATGTTTGCATTTGACTATGGGAAATGAGATTATGAGTAATTTTGTTATGTTTACCCTTTGCAGAATTTCTCAAACTTTTTTCGATGATCACATATTACTTAGTTTAAATTTGTCATTTAAAAATCTAAAATGTCAACATTAATGTGTGTGGTATATAAGATGTCAGTCAATCTGCTTCCACACCTACCTTCCCCTTTGTCTTAATCTAACCTGCCCATAGACCTATCAGAGGTTTCATTCAGTTCTGCCTCAGCCCATTCTAATTGGACCAGTAGAAGGCTCCTCATCCAAAGAGAATCAATCCATAGGTTTGGCTCAGCTAATCAGATTTTCTAGACTGAAACACAGACTGTCCTTACTAATTGGTAGGTTCCGGAGCTAAAACATCTTGTAGTGTAAGGGCCAGAGTCAGACCTCAGCCAACCAGAGCCAAATACATACCTCAGATGTGAGGAAGCAACACCCGGAAATATACAGAGGAATCAGACAGTCTGCAGTTAGAAGGGGAGGGACAGTCTGCAGTTAGAAGGAGAGGGATGCATCTAGAAAGGCAGAATCACAAGACCATGGATCCTCAGAAAAACATAGAGAGAAGCTGCAATTCCTGATTTGTAGATCTTAGTTCTGTCTCCATGAATGCTGCGGCAATTTCTGTCTTGTGATGCATGGTGCTTATGAGATGGCCAGTTGCATCCTAAGAAGGGAAAGACAGAAAAGCAGACAAACAGACAGAAAGAAGAGAAATCCGGAGGGGACGGGAGGGGAGGGGAGGGGAGGGGAGAAAATATATATGCATGGGTTCTTTTCTTTGGGACTACAGCATGCTTTCTTGAACAATGTGTAACAACTGACTTTGACTTTGCATTGAGTTTAGTGTGAGAACATCGACATTCTAAATGTGAAGATACAAAAGGAGAGCTCATGGGTTTTATTCCACCTTAATCATGCTCAACTTGGCTCCACAGTGTTTTCATCAATCTGGGCAAGCATTTATAATGGGGAAATTTTACACAATGTAAATCCTTATTTTCTTCTGAAAAATATATCATAGATGGAACATCACTGTGCCCTATATTTCTGTGAAGCCTAAATTGGCTGGAGTGGAGCCGTTGCTGACTCTAAAGCACAATGTGTCACCTTCAGTTCACATTCTGCATCACTCAAAAGACACCTGCTTAGGCACCTTTCCTGGTCAGCTATGTTCCTTTCCTTTACCATTCAGTCCCCATAGCAATTAGAGTTCCTGACCCCCTATTCTAAAATCCCTACTGTGGATTACTCCCTCTCCTTTGCCTGCTTCAGAAGGTCTGAGTCCTGGATTCTTTACATGGGGTTATAGGCAATGCTCATTCCATCTCCTGGATTCTCACTGGAGCATCATTTTTTTAACTAAAGTTAAATGGCTTGTCATTAAAGAGTTATGTTGGTGCCTGAGAACAAGGCATTTCATCTGCCTCAGCAGGACATCTGTGGCAAAGGATAAAAGATAGAAAAATCAAATACCTCCTCATTTCTCCTGAAAAACCTTCCTTTTTCTACATTAGAAACATTCATTTTGGAATACCTTTTTTTGTTTGCAGAGTGAATCTTTGATACTACATCATTATCCCAAATCCCAAATACAAGCCACAAGGTCTAAAGGATCTGATGAAGAATCTAAGATGAACATTAAAATTAGTAAGCTTCAATTATGAAATAGCCTGGTTTATAGAACAGTTTACAAAAAAATGTTCATTTTGGGGCCCTGAAAACTGTTTTGAAGAAGCAAACGAGGCATTGTGATATCTCCCACATTAGATGGGAACAATGCACATTGGCTTTGAGCATCTGCTGGCACTGAAGGCTTCTTCACTCTTTGATGTGTCTTTCAAAAACCAAAGGCGATATGAATAATTGGGTGGGTCTGCAAGGGAAATAGTAGCCTCCAAAATCTTAAAATTCTGAGGTCCTTAACATCTGCTAAACCACAGAGGAAATATTTTTTATTACGAGAGGATGCTTTTTGAAGACTATCTATAAATAAGCAAAGTTTTCTTTGGAAAGCTTTTGACCTTAATTATTAATATATTTTAAAAGGACCCTAACCCCTGGTGAACTAACACATTTGGGAGGATAAAGTCTTTGCTCTTGAGATCTGAATGAAGTTTTCCAATTTAATACTTGAAGACCGATTGGGTAAGGAAGATGTGGTACATATATACTATGGAATGCTACTCAGCCATAAGAAAAGATGAAGTGCTGCCTTTTGCAGTAACATGGATAGATCTTGAGAATATTATGCTAAGCCAAATAAATTAGTCAGAAGAAGCTAAGGACTATATGATTTTACTCATATGTGGGATATAAAACTGAAATTCATAGGCCCAGACAACAGTATGGTAGTTATCAGAGGGAAGGGGGTGGAGGAGTAGTAAAGGATAAAAGGGGCCAAATAAATGTTGACCGATGATTTGACTGTGGGTGGTGGCACACAATGCAATATACAGATCATGTATCATAGAAATGTACACTTGAATACTATATGATTTTATTAACCAATATCACCCCAATAAATTTAATAAAAAAGTACTAATTATTTATGCTAAAATAACAACTCCTGAATTTAAAAAATCATTCATTGATTTAAACTGAAAATATTTAGATATTTGTGATTCCAGAAAACAAATGTAGTTTCTTTTTTATTCTAAAAATGTAGATGGCTCATAGATCTTTCAATCTAATTAGTGAAAGTTTAATTAAAAAACTATATCTCAAAGCATGCTAAAATATATTTGATAAAATTTCAAATTCATTCTTGTTATATTTATTTTTAAGCTGGATATTACATTTAGCATAATAAAATATAGTTTTATTATACTAATAAAAAAATACTTGAAGGCAGGAGATCAAATCTGGAATTAAACTAATTTCAGAGTAATGAAGGATGTCCCACCTCCTCTCTACAAGGCCAGGCTTGTTGTTAGGAAAGAGAAAAGGCATCGACTATGCCACTGCATTCCATTAATCAAGATCACTTTTTGCAGAAATATTCTAAACTGTCCAATTTGTACACTAAGTCAAATGAAAGGTCAACCAAGATTTAACCACAATCAATACTACCCATACTCTAATGAAATTATTTAATTTTTTTAACAATATATACATTTATCCAATGATAATTGGATAATACATTTATATACATTTATCCAATTTACCATTCTTCCAGCAATGAATAGTCACCTTACAAGAAAGTTAACAAACCTGACTTGAGACTATAATTAAATGTATACCTAAAAGGCACTGCACACAAATCTGGATAGAATTCGACCCTTTCATTCTACAGTAATGTCTGAGAGTCTACAGCTGCCTTAACATTATACAGTGAATATGAAATGCCTGCTTGTATTGATCATTACAGAGATTTGCAAAGACTTTTAAATTATGAACCCATTTGAATAACCGCAGGCTTGTTGCTAGGTATTTGTTGCATTTTTAGCAAACTTGAATAAATGAGGGACTCCAGTAGACAAGGAAGAAATAATCAGGAGCCTCTTGGGATACGACCCTGTGATCTCTGCCCAAGAAACCTTCCGGCCTCAGCCCAGGTCTCCATTGAGATCCAAACCCCAGCACCCTCCACTTCACATCACTAAGTAAGGCATTTCCATCCTCAGGTAGAAACATCCCTGACAAAATGTTCAGCATATTTCATTAGCATCAATAACCCTGGTTAAGAAAATGATTAAATCAGTTCCTAAAATGCTGATTTGCTAGAAAACAATCTTAACTGAAAAAACAAAACAAAATTTTTTTTAAATATATGTACCACTCACTGTTTATTCCCTAGCCATACTCCTTCATATGTAAAATATCAGATCTCAGCAGATTAAATCACAAAATTCCGTATCTCATTTAACAGTCATAGTCAGAGAATAGTCAGGTGAATGAACTTTCCAAAATAACTAAAATTTATTCCATTAAGCATCGGTTTCATAAATATATATATGTATATGTATATGTATATGTATATGTATATGTATATGTATATGTATATATATGTATATATGTATATATATACACACATACATATGATACAAATGTATCTAAATTATAATTTCACAGTAAAACATATAATTTATAAAATTACATATTGTAAGTACATGACTCAGTTTTTGCCATTTGAAACCAAAGGTACTGAACATGAGTGCCCCTTGATAACACAGGTCCCTAATCAGAAACGTGTGTATGTGATAATCTCAGTATCCTAATATTGCTGTGCATTTTTATTTGGCTTTTTATAGATTCTTTTAGTGTCCTTTTAATTTTCAGCTATTTGGTATCATTTGGTGGTTCTAGTAATCTTTAACAGCTACCCAAAATTCTCCTTGTTCTGATTCTTTATTTCTAATTTGCTATGGACAAATAGACTAGATTTTTAGAAGACTGAGTGAGCGTGTGCGTGTGCGTGTGTGTGTGTGTGTGTGTGTGTAATGATTGTAAAACAGACTTTAAAGACTCTCACAGAAGTAAAGTGCAGAAGTTTTAGTTACTGGAAACCACAGCCACATTTTGACTTCTCAAAGCTCTCTTTCCCTGTTTCTGAACTAAACTCCCAATAGTTGATATGCCTGGTTAAGTGACACCCTAATAAATGAGATATTAATGGACCATGATATCATATAAATTCTCTTCAATTGAAGGTTTAAGGAAATTCAAGTTTCAAGACTGGATTATTTCCATCCCCAAATTATACAACCTTGGCATTGAATATAAATAAAATATTATTGCATGTAAAGCATAATTTAACACATAAAGAGCAAAGTATTAATTTGGAATCACAAATGTTTGGAGAGAGAAATAAAAAGGCAGTGTATTAGCAAACACTTTTCAAGGAATTATACCTGTCACACACTTCAAAGTTCTAGGTGAAATATGTCCACAGGTTCAAGCATGAAACATTTCCACAGGTTCAAGCATGCTGGGAACCCTGACTAGAGATTCCACTTCTGAAAATCAAGGGAGGAGCATTACCTCCCTAAGTTTTAAAATTCCCTTAGTTAATTCTGAACCAGGGTTGAAAACAACAAGGAATAAACTTTCCACATTACTACTCCCATCTAGTTACTGCTTTCCCCATTTTATATTAATACTAGAGGCCCAGTGCATAAAATTCATGCACTTGGGGGGTCCCTCAGCCTGGCTTGTGCCCTCTCACAGTCCGGGAGCCCTTGGGGGATGTCCAACTGATGGCTAAGGCCTGCTCCCTGCGCGGGGAGCGGGCCTAAGCTGTCAGTCGGACATCCTTAGAGCTGCCATGGAGGCAGGAGAGGCTGTGAGCCCAGCTCAGAGCTTCTGGCTGAGGGGTGCTCCCACTGTGGGAGCACACTGACCACCAGTGGGCAGCTCCTGCATTGAGCATCTGCCCCTTGGTGGTCAGTGTACATCATAGTGACCAGTTGTTCCACCGTTTGGTTGATTTGCATATTAGCCTTTTATTATATAGGCTTCCTCTCATTTTTGTACTCTTCATCTCCAACTCTGTTGTCTTCTTTCTCTTTTCTCCTGCCCCTTAGGCTTAACTGAGAGATCTGCTTTTTCTAAGGTACTAATGTGTGTTCTAGACTTCCTTTGCTCAAAATCAAAATACCCCAACATTCTGCATTTTCCCACACATGTTGCTGTTTAGTGATTATTTCGTCTTGAAGCAGGCGTTCAGGGGTTCCAGGGACCCAAAGGTCTGGGGTTCATTGTGGGTTCCTGGCTTGGAGCAGAGAAAGAATTCAAACACAAGCCAATATAACGTTTAAAATTAAAGAATGGGCTACCCCACAGACAGAGCAGCTACCCATTAGTGGGATATTTTTCTTTTATTGAGGTTTATTTAATCAAGAGGTGGGTGCATTCAATGAGAGGGAGGATCTTTCTGGGAAAGGAGCAGAGATTTCTCAAGAAAGTCCCATTGGCCATTTCCTGTTCATAATTGGTTTTCTGATTCAGATCATGGTGATTTAACATGCTAAATGTCTTACAATGAGCCCATAATGAGGCTAGGGGTTAACATAAGGTGAAATTAGTCACCATGTTCAATTGAGCTGCTCTGCTGGTATTAAGCTATAAATCTGTGACTGGGAGCCCAGTCTCACCGCCACCCTGGGAGCCCTCAGACACCATCTGGGACCCTATAGCCACACCAATCAGGGACCTGCTGCCTCAGCTGTGAACCCACGAACACTGAGACTCCAGCCTCCCTGGCCATGGGCTCCCAAAATGTTTGTCCAGCGGGGAGACAAAATGGTAGCTGAATAGGCGCGGACGTGTCCTGCGCCTTCTCATGGAGCAGATAGAAGAAACAATTAAATCAAGTAACAACCACCCAGAATTAGCGAATTAAACACAGCTGGTGAGACAATCCATGGCCTGAAAGGACAGAAGATTCCTGAAGAATGGTAGAATCTGAGATCTGGGTTGGAGAGAGAAACACACAACCACGGGGACTAGAGGGTCAGAAGGAAACTGCGCTGCACCAAGCGTGCGTTCCGTAGGGACACACATAACACTTGACTGTGTAAGGGTGTTCACAGGGCTGCTGACAGCAGAGGACTCTAGCTCTAACTCTGCACCTGGGGGAGGCTGTACCCAGCGGGGCGGGGGTAATCACGCAGCAGCCCCGTTGCTCTGTCTTTATATTTTCCTTGCTTTTACTCGCTAAACCCAGTCCATAGGATCTTTCGATTATAAACACTCACTGAGTCTGCGGTGCAGTTGGACGTGGTTTGGTGGCGGCTGGGGAGTAAAGCAGGGAGAGGCGACCAGGAACACAGATCTGGGGCAGCCTGGTCTCTCAACCCTAAACAGCCATTTTTCTCCAGAAGAGCTAACCCCTCCCTCGCGGCCCTGGAAACTAATACAGCAACACCGCCACCTAGAGCCTGTGTCAGAAATAGATGCTTGTGTAAATATGACTGAAAGCAGGCAGAAAGACTGCAGGTTGGTCCCGCATGCCAAAATCCAAGCCTGTGGAGACAGACACGGAGGAGCGGTAGATCGCTGGGAACAGCAACATGGTCCTGACTACCTAACAGGAAACTGAGAAGTGCCAGACAGAACAGTAGAGAAAGGTCTTAATCCAGCCCCCTGGGATACTAAAACTCAGCAGAAGCAAATAACACTTCACTACTTCACTTTTTTATTTGTTATCTTTTATTTAAGAAAGAAAAGGAAAAGAAAAACATTTTTTCTTTATTTTATTTATATTTATTATTATTATTATTATTATTATTTTAACCTTTTATTTTTTGATCAGTACTCCACATTCTATTTTTATTTTTTATCATTATTTTGCTTTATCTCACTTTTTCCTTTTTGCCAAGCTTTTCTTCCTCACCTCTTCCTTTTTCATCCTGTTTCTCTTCTGTTCCTGCTTTAGTTTTTCTCTCTCCTCTCTATTTACTCCTTGTTAAAAATTGATCTTTATTTGCTTTAATGACACATTACTATTATAGTAGCCTCAGTTGGCTTACTCATATATCTAATTTCCTCTCCTCTGCTCCAAGGCCATGCACCCTTCCCTTTTCTCTTTCTTCGCTAGCCAATTTATTTATTTAATTTATTTTTTGTGCTTTTGTTTTTCCTCTCCTCACTTGCTCTCTTCTTCTCCTAATTGCTTAATTAGTTTCACTCATCAAACTCAAGCCTATTTGCTCTCTATTCTCCTTATCCAAAAATATATGAATACATAGATAAAGAAAAGGGAAGTATTTTTTGACTATTTTGTTTTTTACTTTTCTTCTTATGCACTCATTCTCTTTCTACTTCCTCTATACTAAACAGTAGCTGCTCCCCCATTCATTCAATTCCTTTACCTCACTTTCTGGAAATAAGCTCTGCCTCTTCAGATTCAGTACCCCCCTTTTTCTCTGAGTATTTGTTGTTTGCATTTTTTTGGTTTATTTGTTTGTTTTGTAGAGTTTTCTCCCCATATGTATTTATATTTTTTCCCTTCTCTTTTCTTCTTTTTCTTATATCTCTTACCTTTTTTCCTTTTCTCAGTATCATTTTTGCACTCTTTTTGCAACCCTAATTCTCTTTTCTCTGGTGGTCACCTTAATTGGGGTTATTGGTGTCATGAATATATTTGTGTTTTGTTCCCTCTGTGTTATTTATGTCTTCTCAAGTTGTATTATGTGCCTTTTGGTCAATGTGGTAGAGAGTGACCACATAACCAGACACCCTGAGAGGAGCAAAAATGGGAAGACAAAGAAATAGTCCCAATATGAAAGAAAAGGAGGAATTACCAGAAAATGAAGTAAACAAAATGGAGGCAAGCAATTTGTCAGAGAAAGAATTTTGGATGCTGAAAAGGATGGAAGACAAATTCTACAACATGTATAAGAATCAAGAGGAAATGAAGAAGAACCAAGAAGAGATAAAGAAGGACAAAACTGCAATAAAGAACATAATAGAATGCATCAAGAGTAGACTAGGAGAAGCTGATGACCACATCAGTGAGCTAGAAGACAAGGTAGGAAAAAAACACCCAAGCAGAGCAGCAAGAAAAAATGAAAAACAAACAAACAAAAAACTTAAAAAGGAGAAGGAGAGCCTAAGGGACCCTTGGGACAACATGAAACAAAACATCCGCATAATATGGTGCCAGAAGGAGAGGAAACCGAGCAAGGAATAGAAAACCTATTTGAAGAAATAATGACAGAAAATTTTCCTGATATTGGGAAGAAAAAACTTGCACAATTCAAGAAGAACACAGAGTCCCAAGCAAAATGAACCCCAAAAGACTGACACCAAGACTCATCATAATTAAATTGGCAAACACCAACGACAAAGTAAGAATCTTAAAGGCTGCGAGAGACAGAAAGTTGCCAAAAGGCAGTGGTTCTCAACCTGTGGGTAGCGACCCCTTTGGCGGTTGAACAACCCTTTCACAGGAGTCGCCTGAAATCCTGCATATCAGATATTCACATTACGATCCATAACAGTAGCACCATTACAGTTATGAAGTAGCAATGAAAATAATTTTATTGTTGGGTCACAACATGAGGAACTGTATTTAAAGGGCCAGAAGGTTGAGAACCACTACTATAAGGGATCTCCCATTAGACTATCAATGGATTTCTCAACAGAAACACATCAGGCCAGAAGGAAATGGAATGAAATATACAAAGTGATGCAAAGCAAGGGACTGAATCCAAGAATACTAAACCCAGCAAGGCTGTCATTCAAAATTGAAGGTGAAATAAGGAGTTTCTTGACAAAAAAAGGGCTAAGGGAGTTTATTACCACCAAGCCACCAATGCAAGAAATGCTAAAGGAACTGCTGTAAAAAAAAAAAGAAATGGGAAGGGAAGAAGGAACACAGGCATAAAGAATAAGAATGGCAACAAACAAGTACCTATCTATATATATATATAAAAGTCTAAGTGACTGTTACGACTGAACAACTGGAACGACTGGCCAGTAGCTATGATGCACACTGACCCAGACCTTGCTGCTAGGGCCCGGACAGCCCCGAATCCGGTTCACCAGCACCCTGGACCCAGATAGGAGGGAGGAGGGAACCAGATTCCTCATGAAATTGGCCACTGGTTAGCATGCTGCTGGGGCCCTGAAAGCCCTGAATCTGATTCACCCTCATCCCAGATCCAGACAGGGCGAGATGACCCAATCAGCCCTGATCACAGGCCAGGCCTAGGGACCCTACCCATGCAAGAATTCGTGCACTGGGCCTCGAGTCAATAATAACCTTAAACGTAAATGGATTAAATGCTCCAATTAAAGACATAGGGTAGCTGAATGGATTAGAAAACATGACCCAAATATCTGCTGTCTACAAGAGACCCACCTCAGAACAAAGGACTCACACAGACTGACAGTGAAGGAATGGAAAAAAAAATTTTCAGGCAAATGGAAATGAAAAAAAAGCTGGGGTAGCAATACATATATCTGACAAAATAGACCTCAAAGTGAAGGCCATAATAAGAGATAAGGAATGCCACTTCATAACACTAAAGGCAGCAATTCAAAAGAGGATATAACTCTGGTAAATATATATGTACCCAATACAGGAGCACCCAAATACACAAAAAAAAAAACTTCTGGAAGATATCAAGGGTGAGATTGACAGCAGTACAATCAGAGTAGGGGACTTTAATACCCCATTGATACCAGTGGATAAATCCTCTAAACAAAAAAATCAGCAAAGAAACATCAATCCTAAATAACTCACTAGATCAGAAGGAATTAATTGATATTTTCAGAACATATCAACCCAAAGCTACACAATATACATTCTTCTCAAGTGCACACGGGACATTTTCAAAGATAGACTACAAATTAGGACACAGGCAAAATCGCTTCAAATAAAAGAAGATAGAAATCATATCAAGCATCTTCTCAGATCACAAAGGCATAAAATTAGAAATCAACTACAATAAAAACAATGAAAAAATAGAACACTTGGGAGGCTAAATAGCATGTTATTAAACAATGATTGGGTTACCAAAGAGATCAAAGAAGAAATAAAAAGCATCCTGGTAACAAACGACAATGAAAACACAACAATCCAAAATCTAGGGGACACAGTGAAAGCAGTCCTGAGAGGGAAGTTTATAGCTCTACAGGCCGAACTCAAAAAAAAAAAAAGAAAAAATGGTAATAAATTATCTAACCCTACAAATCAAAGAATTAGAAAGAGAGCAACAAGAAAAGCCAAGAAGAATCAGAAGGAAGGAAATAATAAAGATCAGAGCGGAAATAAATGACATAGAGACCAAAAAACAGAATACACAAGATCAATAAAACCAAGAGCTGGTTCTTTGAAAGGATAAACAAGATTGATGAACCACCAAGAAACAAAGAGAGAGGCTCCAAATAAACAAAATCAGAAATGAAAGAGGTGAAGTAACAACAGACCCCACAGAAATACAAAGGATTGTAAAAAAAATAATAATAATAATGAACAACTTTACTCCAACAAACTGGACAACCCGGACGAAATGGACATATTCTTAGAAAAATACAAGCTTCCAATACTCATTGAGGAAGAATCAAAAAACCTGAACAGACCACTAACTACTGATAATTGAAGCAGTAATCAATAATCTTCCAGCAAACGAAATCCCTGGTCTGGACGGCTTCACAGTGGAGTTTTACCAAACATTCAAAGAAGAACTAAAACCTATCTTCCTCAGACTATTCCAAAAAACTCAAGAGGAAGGCACACATCCAAGCTCTTTCTATGAAGCCAGCATTACCCTAACCCCAAAACCAGATAAAGACACCACAAAGAAAGAATTTCAGGCCAATATCCCTGATGAACATGGATGCTAAAATCCTCAACAAAATTCTAGCAAATCGGATCAAGCATTACATCAGAAAGATCATACACCATGTCCAAGTGGGATTTATTCCAGGGATGCAAGGTTAGTACAATATCTGCAAATCAATAAATGTGATACATCACATAAACAAATTGAGAGACAAAAAGTGAAACTAGATCACCAACTTACACTACACACAAAAATAAACTCAAAATGGTTAAAGAACTTAAATGTAAGATGGGAAACCATAAAAATCTTAGACGAATCCATAAGCAGCAAAATATCAAACATAGGTTGCAGCAATATCTTTATTGATACAGCTCCTAGGGTAATGGAAACTAAGGATAAAATAAATAAATGGGACTACATCAAAATAAAAAGCTTCTGCACAGCAAAAGAAACCATCAACAAAACAACAAGAAAGCCCACTGCATGGGAGAACATATTTGCCAATGCTATCTCAGATAAGGGTTTAATCTCCAAAATTCACAGGGAACTCATACAACTAAACAAAAGGAAGATAAACAATCCAATAAAAAAAATGGGCAAAGGACCTAAATAGACACTTTTTGAAAGAGGACATATAGAAGGCTGAGAGACATATGAAAACATGCTCAAAGTCACTAATCATCCGAGAGATGCAAATCAAAACAACAAGGAGGTACCATCTCACACTTGTCAGAATGGCTATCATCAACAAATCAACAAACGACAAGTGCTGGCAAGGATGTGGAGAAAAAGGAACCCTCTTGCACTGCTGGTGGGAATGCAGACTGGTGCAGCCACTGTGGAAAACAGTAGGGAGATTCCTCAAAAAATTAAAAATGGAACTCCCATTCAACACAGTAATCCCACTTCTGGGAATATATCCCAAGAAACCAGAAATACCAATTAGAAACGACATACGTACCCCTATATTTATAGCAGCACAATTTACAATAGCTAAGATTTGGAAACAGCCTAAATGCCCATCAGCAAATGAGTGGATTAAATCCTGTGGTATATCTACACAATGGAATACTATGCTGCTATAAAAAGAAGGAACTTTTACCTTTTGCAATAGCATGGAGGAACCTGGAGAGCATTACGCTAAGTGAAATAAGCCAGTCAGAGAAAGATAAATATCACATGATCTCACTCATATGTGGGATATACTGAACATAAACTAATGAACAAAAATAGATCCAGAGACTAAGAAACACTGAACAGATAGATAGTCCAACCTCAGAGAGAAGGCAGGGGAGAGGGGGAGTAACAGATCAACCAAAGGACTTGTATTAGTGCATATTAGCATAACCAATAGACACAGACACTAGGGCAGTGAGGGCTTGTCCAGGGGGGAGAGGATGGTGGGGTGGGAGGTTAATTGGGGCAAAAGGAGACATGTAATACTTTAAACAATAAAAAAATTAAAATTAAAAAACTCATACAACTCAAACCCCCTCCCCCCCAAAAAAACAATGACAACAGATAACCCAATTTAAAAATGTGCAAAGGACCTGAATAAATGTTTTTTCAAAGAAGACATACAAATGGTCAACAGGTACATAAAAAGATGTTCTACATCAATAATCAACAGGGAATTGCAAATCAAAATCACAGAGATATCAACAACAGCTGTTAGAATAGTTATTATCAACCAGACAAAAGGTAATAAGTATTGGCAAGGGTGTAGAGAAAATGGAACCCTTGTATACTTTTTGTGGAAATGTAAATTGGTACAATAATTATGGAAAACAATATGGAGGCTCCTCCAAATATTAAAAACATAACAATCTCACTTCTAGGTATATATCCAAAGGAAATGAAAGCAGAATATCAAAGAAATATCTGCACTCCTATGTTAATTGAATCATTAGTCACAGTAGCAAAGACCTGGAAACAACTAAAGTGTCCATCTATGGATGAATGAATAAAGATGTGATAGAGTTAGAGATAGATAGAGATAGAGATAGAGATAGAGATAGAGATAGAGAGATAAAGACATCTATAGATATGTATGTATATATTTATGTATTATTCAGCCATATAAAAGGAGATCCTGCCATTTGTGAGACATGGATGCACCTGACATTATGCTAAGTAAAATAAGTCAGACACAGAAAGACAAATACTGCATGATCTCATTTATATTTAGTATCTAAAAAAATTGAACTCTGTAGAGCCAGAGGGTAGAATGGTGGTTGACAGCAACTGGGAGTGGGGAAATGAATATGATAAATAAGTTTGGAGATCTAATGTACAGCATGGTGATTATAGTTAATAATACTGTACTTTAAATTTGCTAAGAGAATAAATCTTAAATCTTCTCACCACACACACACAGTAATATGTGAGATGATGGATGTGTTAATTAACTTGGCTGTGATGAGCTTTCACAATGTGTATGTATAGTAAGTCATCACACTGTTATATTAAAAATCTCATTGTAACACCTAAATATATATAATTTTTATTTGTCAATAATACTTCAAAAAACCTAAATCTGGAGGCACAAATATTATTTGGAGAGGTTTTCTCCATTTGAAAAATGAAAACTCCTGACTAATGCCTACCTATTATCAGCCCAGGATATTGTCAATGTATACTCACCTAGCTTCTTCCACAAACTAATGTCACTAAGAATTAAGGTTGTTCAAAGACCTCTGTAATATTATATAATTAGTCCTCCCAGAACCAGGATCAGCTTTCAAACAGGGCTTCTTCCAACACTTCTCTCTCCCTCATAAAAGTTAAGTTGAAGAAGGTTTGGGGATTATGCTAGTTCTCCCTCTACTCCCATCTTCCACATACTTTATTTCTCCTCAACACAGCATCAGAAAATAACATCTCTGTGGCAACACCCAGGTTGATCAGAAAACAATTTTTGAAACAAATTAGTTAGTGGGATTTTTAAAAAGTACGACATTGCCGCAAATTTATTTTGCACAGTTTAAATACATTTACCAAATATTGACTGATTTCACAATTTTACCTATCCATCATCTATATATATCTATATATATAAAAGCCTAAGCAACCAGCCGACTGGTCAGTAGCTATCACACACACTGACCACCAGGGGGCAGATGCTCAATGCAGGAGCTGCCAAGCGACATTGACTTTGCAGAGTGCCCTCTCGCACTGTGGGACCCCTTCGGGGATGTCAGACTGTTGGTTTCAGCCCGATACCCTCAGGCCAGGCTGAGGGACCCCACCAGTGCATGAATCTGTGCACTGGGCCTCTAGTATAATATAATATCCATGTTCCTCTATATTGGTTTCTCTACTCACAATAACACATAATTTGGTCTTTTGTTCCAAATCTAACTATTTTTTGGATTGTATTCCATAATGACTTTTTTCAAATTGTTCAAAATGCTAAAGTAAAAAAGATGCTGGACAAATGGCCTCTGAACATTATATGGATATCACAGAAGGGATGTACACAGATAAATAAGGAATGAAAAGGGAACAGGGTGTTGGTAGGGGAAGATAGTTGAGAGCCAAGCACCAAAGCTTAGAACCCAGTAATATTGTACCCAGTGTAAGAGTATATCATCCAAAACATCTGGTTAAACATTGTAGATGGAACATATGCATTAACACCTAAAACTAATATAAGGTTATATATCAATTATTGCTCATTAAAATTTTGTAAGAATTATTTAGATTATCTATACTATAAAAGCCTAAGCAACCATTCGACCGTTAGCTATGATGAGCACTGACCACCAAGGGGCAGACACTCAATGCACAGGCATGGAAACATGGAACAGACTGATGAATCTCAGAGGTAAGGGGGGAGGGGGGAAACCCTGGCCTGCTGGGATTGGGCCAAAACCGGCCCAGTGCACAAATTCATGCACTGGTGGGGTCCCTTGGCCTGGTCCTCAGGGATCAGGCCTAATCCGTGCACCAAGCCTCCAACATCCCCTGAGGGGGTCCCAGATTATGAGAGGGTGCAGGCCAGGCTGAGGGACGCAACCAGTGCACGAATCCATGCACCAGGCCTCTAGTAGTTACTAATACGGTATTATATACTTGAATGTTCCTAAGAGAATTGATCTTAAATGTTCTCACTACAAAAAAGGGGGTAATTGTGTGATATGATGGAAATGTTCGCTAACCTATGGTGGTAATCATTTATATCTATCCTATCTAATTAAAGAGAAACATGCAAATTGATCATAACCCCGACACCCTTCCCACTGGCTAATCAGCAGGATATGCAAATTAACTGCCAACCAAGATGGCGGCTGGCAGCCAGGCAGCTGAAGTGAACAGGAGGCTTGCTTGCTCCAGTGACGGAGGAAGCCAACATTCCCAGCCTGCCGCTGCCGGCCTCTGAGCTGCAGTCTAAGCAACTATGTTGCAATTATAGAAGCTAAACAAACTCCAGAAACCTGCTTTCAGCCAGCCGGGCTTCATCGAGCAGGACCGCAACAGTGTTTCAATTACAGAACCCAAACAAACCAGATACCTGCTTTCAGCAGCCGAGGTCTCAGAGCTGCAGCCGGGCCTCAGAGCTAAAGCCGGCTCTCAGCTTCAGTGACAACCATAGAAGGTAAATAAATCCCAGAAAAAAAAGAAAAGAAAAAAAGGAGAGGTTGGGAGCTTCAGTCACCCGCCAGCCTGAAAACGGCCCTCAGCCCCTCACCCAGACTGGCCAGGCACCCCAGTGGGGACCCCCATCCTGAAGGGGGTGTGACCAGCTACAAACAACTATCATCCCCTCATCCAGGCTGGCCAGGCACCCCAGTGGGGACTCCCACCCTGAAGCAACAAGATGGCGGCTAATTTGCATACCGAAGGCGGGAGGCAGCAGGTAAGGCTGTCCGCATTCCGGACCCGGATCTGTGACCCTGCGGGCAGGGGGCAGGGCTTGAGGCTGTCCGTGGTCCGGGACCCGGATCTGTGACCCTGCCGGGCGGGGGGCAGTGCTTGAGGCTGTCCGTGGTCCGGGACCCAGATCTGTGACCCTGCCGGGCGGGGGGCAGTGCTTGAGGCTGTCCGTGGTCCGGGACCCGGATCTGTGACCCTGCCGGGCGGGGGGCAGGGCTTGAGGCTGTCCGTGGTCCGGGACCCGGATCTGTGACCCTGCCGGGCGGGGGGCAGTGCTTGAGGCTGTCCACGGTCTGGGACCCAGATCTGTGACCCTGCCAGGCGGGGGGCAGTGCTTGAGGCTGTCCACGGTCCTGGACCGGATCTGTGACCCTGCCGGGCGGGGGGCAGTGCTTGAGGCTGTCCGTGGTCCGGGACCCGGATCTGTGACCCTGCCGGGTGGGGGGCAGTGCTTGAGGCTGTCTGCGGTCTCGGGACCTTGGTCCATGACCCTTCCCGGAGGGGCGGCAGCTCACACAGGGTCGGATCAGCCAGGGTTGGGCAGGGCAGGATGCCTGGCTTCCGCCCAGCCCCAGTCACTCTGGGCAAGTGAGCAGTGCAGAGAGCCTCTGGACAGGGGAGGCAGGCCGGCGGAGGGCGACCTGCACTCCCCACATGGGGGTGGTGACAGCTATGAGTGCACAAAGTGGAGCCTGCAGGCTGAGCTGAAGTAGTGCCTGCAGGCCATCAGCGCCCAGGAGTGGCTGGGCAAGATCCGCCTCCTGGCCCAGAAGGTGCAGGATTGCAGGGACAGCCACCATGGCGGGCCAGACTGACGTCCTCCTGGCCGCACCACGGGGGCTTGCGAATCTGCAAAGCCAGAGGCCTCCGGTGTGCACATTCCCCCCTGGCATGCGAACATCCCCCAGCACACTGTCACCCTCCCATGCTTGCAAGAGTTGCAAACCAAGGCATACACAAGTTCCCCCTGCCTCTCCACCGCACTTCCATCAACCCAGCATGCCTAACACCCCCACAGGATGTGCACACATCCCCTCTGATGCGCTCATGTCCTTTGGAGAGTGTCTGGGTGTTCTGGGTGCTGAGGGTGGGCACCTGTGAGATGACAGTGAGAGGGAGGAGTGGTGATGCCCTGTTCCCACGGAGGCCAGTGCAGCTACGAGATCACCTCTGGGGGGGTTAATGCAGGTGCTGAGGCGGGAGCAGATGCAGACAGACACACCTGGTGGGCGCAGGCGGCCCTCGCTGAGGTGCCTTCGGTCAGCGTTCAAGATCAAGAACCCAGAGGCGGAGAGGAATTCCGTCCTCTCAGTGAAACAGTGGGATAGTCGGGGCGACTGTAGAGGAGGAATGTGCACTTTGGGTGCCAGCACCCATGAGTGAAGGCTGCCCTGACTGAGCCTCGCTTGCTTGGGGCCTAGCTCACTCCTGCCAGGCAGCGGGTGACAGGACGTGCTTTTCCGAATTAATGAGAGAAAATGTTGATTCTCCTGCTGCCCACGAAGGTGGAAAGTGAAGTGGGGAGACATGTGGGGAGTGAGCAAGGTTCCCTGTCTGGGGGTTCCAAATCTGCTGTTGGTTTCTTTCAGCGCTGACTAGAGATATACAGGGTGTCCCCCCAAAATGTATACACACTTTGAATACCTATTAATGCCAATGGTTTTAAGCATAAGAAAGAAACAACAATGGAGCTGTTATCTGTTAAAAGTGTGGGCACAAACAGGTAGTTGGACATTCCCTGAGGGGGCTCAGATTGGAGAGGGTGAAGGCCAGACTGAGGGGCCCCTTTCCCCCCCTGTCCACCCCAGTGCACGAATTTCGTGCACCGGGCTACTAATCTACACTAATAAAAGAGAAACATGGTAATTGGCATACGACCGCTACCCTTTTCATTGGCTAATCAGCGAGATATGCAAATTAACTGTCAGCCAAGATGGCGGCTGGCAGCCAGGCACCTTGAAACTAACATGAGGCTTGCTTGCCTCAGTTACGGAGGATCATCGTTGGAGGAAACCAACGTTCCCCGCCTGCAGCTGCAGGCCTCTGAGCAGGCAGTTTAAGAAACATTGTAACAAATACCGCTGGACTTCAGCCAGCAGATTCGCAACATTGTAAGCTAAGGCCAGAAACCTACTTTCAGCCGCGTGGAGGCCTAAGAGCTGGAGCCAAGCCTCAAGGTAAAGCTGGCCCAAAATAAAAAAAAAAAAAAAAAAAAAAAAAAGGAGCAGTTGGGAACTTCAGTCATTCCCAGCCTGAAAACAGCCCTCATCCCCTCTGATGAGGTGCACACATCCCCTCTGATGCGCTCATGTCCTTTGGAGAGTGTCTGGGTGTTCTGGGTGCTGAGGGTGGGCACCTGTGAGATGACAGTGAGAGGGAGGAGTGGTGATGCCCAGTGGGGACACCCACCCTGATCCAGGACACCCTTCAGGGCAAACCAGCCGGCCCCACCCATGCACCAGGCCTCTACCCTATATAGTAAAAGGGTAATATGCCTCCCGGCACCGGGATCAGCATGACAGGGGGCAGCGCCCAAAGCCCCTGATGGGCCCTGCTCTGTGTGTGATGGGGGCAGCGCCCCAACCTCCGATTGGCCCTGCTCTGTGCGTGACAGGGGGTGGCGTTGCAACCTCCCCATCGACCCTGCCTTGAGTGTGACAGGGAACGGTGCCCCAACCCCCCAATTGGCCCTACCCTGAGCGTGACTGAGGGTGGAATCACAACCTCCCAATCTGCCCTGCTCTGTGCATGACGGGGCAGCGCCCCAACTCCCCAATAGGCCCTGCTCTGAGCCCGACCAGGGGCTGCACCTAGGGATTGGGCCTGCCCTCTGCCACCCGGGAGCAGGCCTAAGCCAGCAGGTCGTTATCTCCTGAGGGGTCCCAGACTGCGAGAGGGCACAGGCCGGGCTGAGGGATCCCCCTTCATGCCAAGACCCCATGGCGCAAAATGCAGCCCACAGCCCAGCCCAGCCTGGAAACGGTGGCTGAGGGTGCCAGGTAATGACATCACATAGCAATGCCCAGCTTCCTCTCCCCAGCAACTAGCATCCTTGGAGTTTCTTCAGCCCAGGAACCCAACTTGCTTTAAAGCCAGGTGCAAACATTTTACAGTTTAACCAAATGTTTGTGAAGCATTTTCCCGTGCCTCATCTCATTTGATTCTCACAGAAGTCCTGGAGTAGGTAGATAGGAGACTCAATAGAATCCTATTTTCTTTTCATTAGTGAGACGCAAGTAGTGATATTAAAATATTTCTTCTAATTAATTTCCTTTCAATGCACAAATCCATGCACCTTGACACTAGTATATATATAAAATTTTACACCTTACATTTACACAAGGTTATATACCATTATGTCTCAATAACACCAGAAAAAAGTTAAGTTTTTGAAGAAAAGAAAAAATATGTTTAGATATGACAAAGTTTGGAAGTAATCTTTTCATCCATAAAATAAAGAAATGGACTAGCAGATCTCTAAGTCTTTTCCAGTTCCTACCACCTATAATCTATAACCTATAACCCGACTCCAAATTCTTTAAAGATGAAAATCCATATTTTAGAGCCAAGGTCAAAGATGTATGGTTTATGCACTTACCTGGGAAAAGATAATGTATAGAAAAACGTTTTCTATATCAAAATTTTAAAGTTAGCTATTTAGCCAAAAATGCTGCACTTCCTCCAGTTAAACCAAAACCCACCTCCCTGCACTCCTTCATGCACAGATTTCTTTATCATCACATGCAATTGCCAGTGTTCCCAGAGAGGGGGCCATAAACAGGTGACAAAAATGCTCTTGGTAATACTGGCCCACCCTGTCTGCAAACTAAGAGAATTTAAGGATTAAGAAGCTATTTAAGCATAAGTCTCTCATTAGCCAATTTATCCTTGCTTTTGCTAATGACTAAAGATAAAAATCTTAATATGTGTGAAGTGTTCTATGCAACGGAATAAACGTTCTGAATAAATGAATAAAACTAAAAAAAAAAAAAGACCGTACCCTTTTATGTAATGATGTTTACTTTGAATTTATATTAGTTCACACAAACACTCCATCCATGCTTTTCTTCCAGCCCTCTGGTCCAGTTTAAGAACCCATTGTGGCCCTCGAGTCAAAAAGTTTGCCCACCCCTGCCCTAAGAACATGCTAGTCATACATTTTTTTGTTCAATAGAAGTAAATTTCCAAACTAAACAATGAATATAAAACTAGGATACCAAGAAACTTATTTTTTTTCTAGTTTCTAGCCTCACTTCCACTCTACTTGTTGCGCTCAGCTGTATCTTCCCTGTGGCATCCAAGGCCCGACTCTACCTGCCACACTCACTCCAACCCCCATCACCACCATCTTTGTATCTTTATTCTCAGATAACCTCTCCTTCCAGGTTATTTCCAACCCTACTGTCCCTACACCAAACCACTGGGGAAGCACCAAAAATAAATCTTGGGACAAGGACACTGGCCTGGGACAACTTGCTCAGATGTTTCAGAAATCAGGACAAAAACTGAGAGTTAATTCTGGGCTTCCCCTTGTACTTTACTCCAAGAAATCCCATGAAACCTGAGGAATCAGGAAACCCAGGAGTAGAGCAGTCAAAATGTAAAATGTAAATAATGACCACATGTTACTTGGACTTGGGGAGATATGAATTTGAAGGTGTGTTTGCAAGATGTTGCATTCACATTAAAGCTGTAACTATAAAATCTGGCAGATCTGAGATTCTTAATGTCTTTAGGAGGCACCTTCTTCTATGGTGAACATTTGCTGTAGATTAAGTGATAGCCTTTAAGTGTTGATGCATACAGCAGAGGGAACGATTTATTACACTGGAAGAACTTAAACCTAGATCAACATATCTGTAGGCAAAGCTTACATCAAGAAACAGTTAAAGTCCACAGCAGGGATTGCAAATTCACCTGCCTATAGGAGTCAGGAGGTAACATAAATGACTGGCCACATATCTGCCATGGAGTGAGGAGAACTATAGGGAATAGAGTGAGTAGAGCCTGTCTGTGGGCAGCTACTACTTAACTCCAGACAACTGTCACGCAACAGTACACGCCTACTGTTGCCTTATGTTTCACTCGTGAAATGTAAAATTTCCCAGCTTTTAAAATCCTGAAAAGTACAAAGGAAATCCGTAAACTTATACCAACCTAATGGATCACATTATAGGAAGTCATGCAAAATTTTATCTTCCCCAGCCAAACCGCTTGTCAAGAAGGGGGCTTGTCAAGTAGTGGTATCCGGAAGATTAAGATTAGATAACCTTCCAGGAGACAGTTCCAATTTTCATTGGAGCTTCAAGTGTGAAGTCTGGTTCTTTGCATGCACTTAGCTCTCATCAACTTCAATAGATAGGAGTTAAGAATTTAATGGATCAATTATATCAAGATTTTCAAATGGAGATCTTCTTTTCCTTTCTCCTATATTGAACACATTTAATGATCTTTTGAAATATGGATTTCCTACATAAAGAATATTGAGCTGTTTCTATTTACGAAAATGTTTGTACTATCAGAGGCCAAAAAAAAGACTTATGTGATTTAACAGGAGATCATTTCTCTGTGGCATGCATTAAAGCTTTTAACATCAAATTAAGTAAAAGTGTCAGGAGGTATTCTTAAGAGCTTGACTGCTTAGGAAGGGTTTAGGGATATGAGTGCAGAGCCCAGTATTAGGACATTATTGGTGTTTTTACCTCAGCAAGTGTTTGACCGACACTGTTTCCACAGGATATGATTGTCCAGTCCCTTCATTTATCTCTAATTTTAAAATTAAACTAGCATTTTTATTGGGGCACACAGATTAGAGGAGATCATGAAAAGAGAAATGGGTTGGTGAAAGATCAATTTCAAAAACCAAGTAACATCTTAAATTGAATTGTCTTGAAATAACCCAACAGGAAGGTTATAAAAGTTTAAAACATTTTAAGGGTCAAAAGCTCAGAATTCCACAGCATTTTTAATCAGCAAAATTCAGTTTGTAGAAGAAAGCTAAACTCTCAAGATTAAACCCAGCTGACGTTCCTGACCGTTCCACTTAACCAGTCCACCTGACTGAGCCATGGACTCGCTTCCTCTGTAAGACACCTGACTAACATTACAGTGGACAATTACCACTAATAGGTTGCTTTCTAGAATGTGAACACATAATTTTTATATTTCTCTGAGTTCCCTAAGTTTTTCACAAGTCACTTTATGTTAGTATTCTTGCTATTGCAATCACATCATTTAATTAAATATTACACAAACTGATGAAATATGAATGTGGAAAGTTTCAGTTTCTATGAAAACCTAGTTGAATACTTTAGAAAGAGTTGATAATGGCAAGTCTGGAAAGAAAATAATTGTGGATAAGATATCTGTGAAAGAGTGGGAAATATTTGTAAAAACCCAGACAGATTCTGCTTTTGGGCTGTTTCACTCTTTAACCTCTAGCTCTGCTTTTAGCAAATTAAAACTAGTAGAAATAATAGACTATGCATTCTGGGTATGGTGTATGCAAGCAAGATTGACTGAGCACTCTAATCAGTGCAGTTACACTGAGAGAAAAAAAAAGGCCTTGACTTCCTATTGGTGAATAACATGAATATTTAAAATATGTACATATTGTTTTCATGAATCCCTTTTCAATTTATTGACATTTCTCAGCCAATGCCAGTCACATCAAATAATAGGGCTTCTTCTATGTTCATTTCAAATAAATCTTATGTTCAATATGAACAAGGTAGTACTTCTACCAAAATTTTTGATGTCACTCAGTAACCTTTGGGTTTTAAATCCTTATCAAGATATCAATGATCTCTTCAGACTAACATGCTAGTAAGGTGATCCATTGCAAAGTTTACATTTCAGTAAACCTAAATCAGGGTAAGACCTATGGAAAATTCTCTACTCTACCATGAAGTTGCATTTTTCTCCTTGATCTCATAAAAACTTATATTTTTGTTTCATAATTAAGATAAATAAATGTATCAAATTATTTTATAGTATCTAAAATGAATTATGCTACATTAGTCTCCTAAATACTTATAATTAGGTCAAAATTTTGAAAAGTGATCATCATTAGTAATTTTATGTTCCAGACACTGCTAATAAACATAGACACACTACCTACGTCTATATAGTTATCTTTCACGGCACGCATTTTATACATGAGAAAATTAAGTGCCAGAGATAAATAAGGTTTTCCAGTCATGGTCTGTGATCTGAGGGCAGAGCCAGGACGAGGCCTCTGGCTTCTTGAGCTCCAAAGCTGGTGCATGTCACCACAATGCTATCAGGAGTGTCATGGAAAATGTACTTTAATGCTACTCAACTAAAGGTGTCAAGATTCTTTGGACTATCCGGGTTTATTGTTTAAAATTGGTCCATATAATTTTTAAAATCATTGGTTATAATATGCAATTATATCATTTAAAAATACTAAATGCTCCTTCACAAAATATCTTCAGAATAGAAAGGTATACATATACATTACTAATAAGAAAGTACTATAAGGAAATATATAAAGGAAATAATTCTGGGATTTTTAACTCATTCATACAAACATCTATTGTGGGCTTGTACTCAGCACTGAAAATTCAAAGATAACATTGTTATTGCCCTCAAGGATCTTATGGTCTTGGTGAGGAAAAGATAATTAAGAAGGTGTGACATGGTATGATAGCAGTTACAATAGAGATCCATATTAAACACTGTAGAGATATGAGCAATCAACCCAGAGAACCACCTGAAGACTAGCTGAATGGGACTCCTATAACTAAGGATATAAAGAAGGGGCAGAGATGTGAAACAGGCTGGTCCCACACCCACATGTGGCGGTTGAGGACCTTTAGGGATATTTCAGTGGCTGAGGTCCCCACTGAGAAGAGGAGTCCCAGCCCCACACTAGACTCCCTAGCTTAGGGCTCCAGTGCCAGGAAGAGGGATCCCCATGGCAGCGGACTATGAAAATCTGTGGTACAACATAAACTAAAAAGCTTCTTGCACAGCAAAAGAAACAATCGACAAAATAAAAATGCAAATATAGAATGGGAGAAAATATTTGCAAACCACATATAAGGGGTTAATATCCAAAGTCAGATAAGGGGAATAAACATACATAGAAGAGATACAAATGGCCAACAGATACATGAAAAGATGCTCAATATCACTAATTGTCAGGGTAATATATATATCAAAACAACAAGGAAATATCACCTCACACCTGTTAGAATGGCTATCATCAAATATACAAGAGATAACAAGTGTTGGTGAGGATGTGTAGAAAACGCAACCCTTGTACCCTATTGGTGGGAATGTAAATTGGTGCAGCCACTACGGAAACCATTGTGGAGTTTCCTCAAAAATATTCAAAGTAGAACTACCATATGATTCAGCAATTCCACTTCTTGGTAAATAATCCAGAGGAAATGGAAACAGAATATCAAAGAGATATCTGCATTCCATGTTTATTGCAACATTATTCATAAGAAATAGAAACAACCTAAGTGTCCAGTTAAAGGTGATGTGAAATATACATACATACATACGTACATACACACATACATAGGAACATTATTCAGGCATGAGGAAAAAATGAAACCCTATCATTTGCAACAACTTTGTTGCAACACAATATATAGCAAACAGTTGTGGGTAGATCTGGGTAGAACTTAAAACAAGAAATGAATATGCATGAACAGCCATCATCAAAACAGGCTTTCATTCTGGGGAACTTGAGGATACTATGCTAAGTGAAATAAATGAGAAAGAGAAAAACACATATCATATGATATTAATTACATGTAGAATCTAAAAAGTCCCAATTCATAGAAATAGAGTTAGAATGGTGGTTACCAGAGACTCAGAGGAGGGGAAAATGGGGAGATGTTAGTTAAAGGGTACAAACTTTCAGTTATTGTTCTCACCACAAAAAAATGTAATTACTGATGTGAAAAAGGTGTTAACTAATCCTAAGATGATAATCATACTAAAATATATAACTATCAATATCAACACATCATACACTTTATTTTTTTCATTTTTTAAAATTTCTTTATTGATTAACTTATTACATATGTGCCCTTATCCCCATATTACCCCCCATTCCTCCCCTCATGCCCTCACCCCCCTGTCGTCTGTCCATTGGTTAGGCCTATATGCTTGCATATAAGTCCTTTGGTTGTTCTTTCCCCTTACCCCCACCCTCCCCTACCTTCCCTCTGAGGTTTGATGGTCTGATCAATGCTTCTCTGTCTCTGGATCTGTTTTTGTTTATCAGTTTATGTTGTTCATTATATTCCATAAATGAGTGAGATCATGTGATATTTATCTTCCTCTGACTGGCTTATTTCACTTAGCATAATGCTCTCCAGTTCCATCCATGTTGTTGCAAATGGTAAGAACTCCATTTTTACTGCAGCATAGTATTCCACTGTGTAGATGTACACTTTAACCTTATATATTTAATGAGATACACAGTGTTCATTGAGATATTACGTCAATAAAGCTTAGAAGAAAAATAAAAAACTGATTAATATGCAAGGCAGTCCTCCCCAGAAGGGAATCTTTTGCAATTGATATTCCTTACAATTGCTGGCACATGATACTAATAACAAAACGGTGACTTCTGGTCAGTTTTATTTTGTATTAAACTCTCCATAGACAAGGCATTGGCTTCTGCCTGCACTCAGGTGGCCTGTTCCAATTACCAACTCATAGGGTTTTGAAAATAATGAAGAATATTATTATCAATAATATTGCAAGTTTCATAATAGGTATGGAATTTATAAGAATTCAGTTGTCCATGTTAATATGCAATGTTATGTAGGAAAGGGTAATGAGAACTCTCTATGCTATTTTTGTAACTTTTCTGTAAGTCTGAAATTATTTAACAACTAGAGGCCCAGTGCACAAAATTCATGCATGGGTAGGGTCCCTAGTGACTGCTGGCTGCTGGCTGGGGCCTTCCTTCATTTTGTGCTGCCCTCTTTTGGTCAAAACATGTCATAGAGAGCAATCAAACTCCCAGTTGGTCGAACTCCCAAGGGGACACTTTGCATATTAGGCTATTATATAGAGAGATAAAATGTTAAAACAGTTATAAGGGTGTGACTGCACCTATAACCCATGTGTGAATCTAAACTGCTGCTACCAGCAATGTGATTTGCAGACAAATGGGACTATTCAAGCAGAGTTTAAATGATGTTCCCCCGGTGGACTGAATGACTGTCCAGTGATACACTGACCCTTGAAAGCTCCCTTTTAGCAGCATTTCTTTCTTTTCATGTAAAAGTTACAATAGAGATCCATATTAAATACTGTAGAGATATGAGCAATCAACCCAGAACACCACCTGAAGACTAGCTGAATGGAACTCCTATAACTAAGGATATAAAGAAGGGGCAGAGATGTAAAACAGGCTGGTCCCACACCCACATGTGGTGGTTGAGGATCTTTAGGGATATTTCAGTGACAGTAAACAGCCAAATCAAACAGGAACTATTTGGCTGTTTCAAAGCAGCCTTTGAAAAACTTCTCTGAGTTGCCATTTGTCATCGCCACCAAATCCTGGAGATGCAGGAAGAGAAAACTGTGCTGTCCTCCCTCAGCCCATTCATTCTTTCACACCAGATTAGAAGGTCCATGTGGAATTCTTCTTAGAACTCAAATATCTCTCACAAGAAGGGTAGATGAGCATTTTTTAACTGAAAATTATATGCTGAATACTGTTTAGCAGTTTCCATTTCCCTTTGAGTAGAAGAGCTTTTAAAAAGAAAAATAAGATTTATGTGTTTATTCTACATGCCAAGGCCATCAATATCAGCACAGAAAAAAAAAATAACCACTGAATTTCCTCATTTTCTTCTAACCAAAAAACCACCTTACTAATGAGGAAACAGAAGCTTAGGAAAATGAAGACTCTTGCTAAGAGTCTCTTCTCTTAGACTCAGCATCGTCTATTTAACCTCAGAACACTCATTTCTATCTAACACAACATATAGCCAACAGTGTGGGGTAGATCTGGGTAGAACTTAGAATAAGAAATGAATATGCACAAACAGCCATCATCAAAACAGGCTTTCATTGCTATGAACTACTCTGGGGGAATCTGACCTAAAATCACATAGCCCCACCCAACCATGGGAGAAATACTTTAAACCTCCAATACCAAAGCAGAGCCCCTCTGAGCACACATAATCACTGGATTACAATTCTCTTCACTTACACATGTGCAAAGAAGGGTCTTTCAAATGAAGCAAATACTCCATTAAATACTCAATTAAAGCCATTTCCAGAACATACAAGAATGTGATTTAGGTCACACACATGATGTCAGAACTACGAGTTGAATCTCATCAATGCAATGAGGCAGAAGAAAATAAGATTGAAACCAGTTGTTTGGTTT
The DNA here is from genome assembly GCF_964212035.1 of Myotis nattereri. Taxonomy (NCBI): domain Eukaryota; kingdom Metazoa; phylum Chordata; class Mammalia; order Chiroptera; family Vespertilionidae; genus Myotis; species Myotis nattereri. The sequence continues at coordinate 26,694,282 of NC_138088.1, forward strand.
CAGGTAGCTAAAGCAACTGCCTGATTAACTAAATTTTTCTTTTTCTAACTGGTTGTCATGGTATTGTGCAGATGGAATCTTGGACTGAGCCTGCAGACAACAACAAATTTGTGACATTCTTCTTTGATCCTTACACTGCAATTACATTAAGGCTGTCATTCTGAGAGACATGGAATCACAACACAGTCTCTTAAAAAATCTCAGAAATTTGGGGATGGGAAAGCCAAGGAGTAAGTGGAAAGCCACATTTTAAATTACTTTAAAGTATGGCTTTATTATTTTCAAATATTGCACACATTCAAAACTCAATATATACAAGTACTAAAAATAAATTAAGAATATGAAAAAATGGCAAAAGGCCTGTATCACATAGCAATATATCATATACAGTTACTTCATTTGCTTTACTCTAGAAGGAAGGCACTTTTGCTCAACGAGACAACTGCAATAACGGTGATAGTTTTAATGCTGATTGCACATTTAGGACATATCAGACGTTTCACATGTACTTTCTCATTAAACCCCTGCACAAAATTAAGATAGGGGCCAAGATAATCCCAATTTCACAAATGAAGAAACTAAGCTTGGCCAAGATCACAGAGCTAGCAAGGGGTAGGCAAAGTCCCTGTCCACACAAAACTCCACGACCTGGATGGAACCTTAGGGCATCCTGAATAACCTGGAATGGGCACTCTCTAAATGCCGGGTGTCCAAAGCTGAATTCCTCTTCAGATACATTTCTTACCCATCTTCAGCCCATATTTCCAATTGCACTGAGACCAGGGGGGTCCTTTCAAACATAGAATCGATGAGGAAGAGGAGTTAATCATTTTCAAATGTAAAAGCAAAGCCTGGAATGCCCAACTCAAAATAAAGACATTTTTAGTTCAGCAACAACATCCAGGATTTTAATCCACTTCCAGGATTTTTAAGAGATATATGTTTTCCTGGTTTTTCAGAGCTATTTAAATGAATGTTTTAACAAGTGGGTACTGAAATATCTAGGGGAAGGCAAGAGGGGAGGCTTTGTAAAGTATGTCATTGTCTGGCCGCTATTCTGTACACCTGAAACAAATACAAAATAGTATTACATGTAAACTGTAATTGAAAAATAAAAATAAATAAATAAAGGCTTTAAAACAAAGAATAATGATTTGTCTCTAAGCCAAGGAAATTCGCATCCCTAGAATCCCACATTCAATCTGATCCTATTTTGTATCACATTTTGGTTAGTGCCTTGGAGATGTGCACAGAGGCTGTGAAAGTCTCTTCAGCCTCATTCCCAGACACTGCACAGGGAAGATGGCAGTGATGTCATGCTCTCTGGTGCTCTAGAGGTACAAATAGACACCAAAAATGAATTAAATCAGCAAACACACTGCAGCATAGGGACTCGGTATTATCTGCCCCTAGAGATTCAAAAGTGGAAGACTGACAAAGTATGCATCACGTCACAGTTGGCAGAAATGACAACTCATTATCTTCTAACACAATCCCTAATGTTCATGGATTAAAAATAAAAGGAAAGGGGCAATAATTTTTCAACTGTAATGGGTTGGATAGATCACAGCTCTGATTTCCTCTCCCCACTGGATTATTAAGTAAAAAGTCAATATGAATATGCAACAGAGTTGTGTCCTGCTTTCTTTTTCTGGCAAACTGGTCTTTGCTCCTAATTCCCAGCAGTATCAATTAACAATGCATAATTTTAATAGAATGCTTGAAAGTACAGGGCTGGTGCTATAAAAATTAATTGTCTTGAGCTGATTTCCTGTAGACACCATTAATCAATATCATGCCATCTCATGAGCAGCTGCTCGCCTTCTTCCCAGTGATTCAAGAGAGAAAGAATGTGAAGAAGGTGGCCACATGCTCTGCAGGTGTGTGAGTGACATTTGAATTTTTAACATCTTGGAATGTAAAATCTGGGAAAGAAAATGAATAGTTTTGTGTGCTTTTTAAAGCTAAAGCCGAAGTTCTTAAGTTTTCAGAGTGATTTAGATTAGACGATTAAATTAAACAAGGTACAAATAAAGGTGTCTCATAACAATGGTAACTAAAAAAACTGATCACTTGTTTGATGCCAAACTCTGGGATTTACACCCATTTATGTCAAGGAATATTGTATGTAATCATTTGATATATTAAAAAATAAATGATGCAGTATATATCACAAAGAGTGCTTTTTTAAAAATCTCTAAGTCAGCATATTTGAAATAAGAGAATATGAGTTGCAGGCCTGGCTCTGTCATTTTCTTGTAAGGTGTCTTACCTTGAGTAAGACAATGTAGAAACTAACATTTCCCCTCTAGGGGTCAAAATTTCCTATCTATGATGTGAGGAAGTGCTAAGTGATCTCTAACAGTCTAGCTCTAAAGTCCCTTAACAAAAAGGGGGCCTTGGAGCAATTCACACAAAGATGGAAAACCACACATATTCTTCAGCAAATGTTGAATACCTGAGCATGTTAATTCTCTAGGTCTGTACTATCCAATATTACAGCCACAAGAGGGCATGAGATGTGCTACAGGTGTTAAGTACACAGCAGATCATGAAGATTTAGAACGAAAAAAAAGGATGCAAAAAAATCTCAATTTTATATTGGTTATATGTGGATATGACAATATTTGGGATATTGTCATTTGGGTTAAATAAAATACATTATCAAAATTATTTTTATGCATCTTTTTTTAATGTGGCTACAAGAAAACTTTAGGTTGCATATGTGGCCTGTATTCTATTGCCATTGGATAGCACTGGTCTAGGTACTGCTTATTTAGCAGTAAAGAAAACAGACAAGCCCTGACCAGTTTAGCTCAGTGGATAGAGCGTCGGCCTGTGGACCAAAGGGTCCCAGGTTTGATTCCGGTCAAGGGCATGTACCTTGGTTGCAGGCATATCCCCAGTAGGAGTGTGCAGGAGGCAGCTGATCAATGTTTCTCTCTCATCAATATTTCTAACTCTCTATCCCTCTCCCTTCCTCTCTGTAAAAAACCAATAAAATATTTTAAAAAAATAAATAAATAAAACAGACAAGTCCCCACGCATAAGGAGCTTGCACTCTAATAAAGGCAAGAAAGGATAAATAAGCAAATAAAAATTAAGTTTAGATAACAGTACTATGAAAATTATAAATTAGGACACTGTGCTTGGATATTTTTCTGTGGACAGGAACAATCTTTAAACCAAGGTGGCATTTAAGTTGAGAACTGAATGATGAGATATGGCAACTTGACATGGATCAGAAACAATAGCCCAGGAGGAGGGAAAAGCAAGCCCCAAAATTCTGAAACGGAGCAGACTCGGATGTTTCTTTCTTTCTTTTTTTATTATTTTTTTTTTATTGATTAAGATATTACATATGTGTACCCTCTACCCCCCCCCCCCCCGCTCATCCCCTCACCCCCCCGTTGTCCGTGTCCATTGGTTAGGCCTATATGCTTGCATATAAGTCCTTTGGTTGATCCTTCCCCCTTGCCCCCACCCTCCCCTACCTTCCCTCCAAGGCCCGACAGTCCAATCAAAGCCTCTCCGTCTCTGGATCAGTCCTTGTTCATCAGTTTATGTTGTTCATTATATTCCACAAATAAGTGAGATCTTGTGGTATTTATCCGCTCTCCAGTTCCATCGATGCTGTGGCAAATGGTAAGAGTTCCTTTTTCTTCTTCCTCTTCTTAAAGAATACCTTTCAGCATTTCATATAATGCTGGTTTGGTGGTGATGAACTCCTTTAGCTTTTTCTTATCCGTGAAGCTCTTTATCTGACCTTCCATTCTGAATGATAGCTTTGCTGGATAAAGTAATCTTGGTTGCAGGTTCTTGCTATTCATCTCTTTGAATATTTCTTGCCACTCTCTTCTGGCCTGCATGGTTTCTGTTGAGAAATCAGCTGACAGTCGGATGGGTACTCCCTTGTAGGTAACTGACTGTCTTTCTCTTGCTGCTTTTAAGATTCTCTCTTTATCTTTTGCTCTTGGCATTTTAATTATGATGTGTCTTGGTGTGGTCCTCTTTGGATTCCTTTTGTTTGGGGTTCTCTGCGCTTCCTGGACTTGTAAGTCCATTTCTTTCATCAGGTGGGGGAAGTTTTCTATCATTATTTCTTCAAAAAGGTTTTCAATATCTTGCCCTCTCTCTCCTTCTGGTACCCCTATAATTCTGATGTTGGTACGCTTGAAGTTGTCCCAGAGGTTCCTTACACTATCTTCATATTTTTGGAGTCTCTTTTCTTTTTTCTTTTTCGGTTGGGTATTTTTTGTTTCTTTGTATTTCAAATCTTTGACTTGATTCTTGGGATCCTCTTGTCTGCTGTTGGATCTCTGTAAATTATTCTTTATTTCAGTCAGTGTATGCTTAATTTCTAGTTGGTCCTTTTTCATGTCCTCCATGGTCTCACTATACTCCTTGAGGGATTCATTAAATTTATCGGCGGTTTCCATAAAATTCTTGACAAACCTTATAAACGTGGCCTTGAACTCTATATCCAGTCGTCTGCCCTCCTCCGTTTCTGCCAATTGTGACCTGTTTCTTTGTCTCCGCATTTTGGCTGCTTCTCTGTGTTGATAGAGTGGCCCTGCGCGCCAGGTGTCCTGTAGGGCCCAGTGGCTCAGCCTCCCCAGTTACCTGGGGTGGACACTCTTGGTGCATTCTTGGTGCCTTGGTTGTTGTAGGATCACTGGGAGGAATTGACCTCCAGGCCAATTGGCTGTGGGAAGCAGCTGTGTCTGAAGTGGGAGAATGGTCCCCCTCTGACCACTGGGTACAGTGGCTCCTGGATCTAAGGAGGTGCTAATTCAGCCCCTGCCTGAGGCCACACAGCCGGAGCCACGAAGAGGCTCAGCTGTGAAGCAATGCAAGCCGCTGCGGGGCCTTGGGCCTTCTCTTGGAAGTTCCGGGTCTGCTTGGCTGGGCTGTAGTTAGGTACATTCACATGCAAAAGCCTCTGCCGCAGCCTGGGTGGGGCAGGGTCTCAGGGAGTCAAAAGGGTGGAGAAAGAAGCTATGGCTGATTCTCCGCGCCCGGAGTCGCGCGTCTCAGTGTCCCGGTAACGGCTGCAAGCACCTCTGAGGGAAATCCGCCCTCAAGTTCGCCCGCTGCCGCCTGACAGAGCAGCCTCTCCCCGTATGAGTCCTGGGTCCCCAGAGACTTCCCAGAACCGGAGTTCAGAGCAGTCGGGAGCTTGTGATTCAAAAAGACAGCCGCGTCCTCAGGTGCCACCCCCTTTCCGCGCGCGCGAGCCACCGCCGTACCTCTACACTCAGCCTCCGCAGCTCCTCTGGCTCTCAGCGTGCTTTTCTTTTCTTCTAGTTGTAGAAATTACACTCAGCCAGCCTTCCTGTTGTTCTGGACGATGTTTGCTCCGTCCTTTGGGATATTTTTCAATTGTTGTGGGAGGCGACTATTTCCCGGTGTTTATCTATGCCACCATCTTAGTTTCTCTCCTCTTTTTTTGTTGTTAATATCTTTTTATTGATTTCAGAGAGGAAGGGAGAGGGAGAGAGAGAAAGAAACATCAATGAGAGAGAATCACTGATCAGCTGCCTCCAGCACGACCCCTACTGGAAATGGAGCCTGCAACCCAGGCATGCGCCCCTGACTGGAATCGGACCTGGAACCCTTTGGTCCACAGGCTGACGCTCTATCCATTGAGCCCAGCCAGCTAAGGTGGGATGTTTCTTTGTACTGGACATTGAAATACTTACATTTACAACACAGCATTTACCAAAGTATTATTTAGGTTCCATAATGGATTTATCAGGCACCAAGCATTGCTTTATGAACTGTCAAATATATTACTCCATTTAATCTTCTCAATGACTCTCCCTCTATCTATATAATAAAGAGCCAGGATCATAACTACCGATTACCACCTAAGGCTCAATCAGACTGGAAGTCAGTGCTGGGTTGCTTCAGTGACCCAGCACTGACTGGGGCCGCTGCAGGCGCCCCAACCCAGCACTGACTGCCTAGGGGGCTGCGGATCAAGCCTGGAGAGAGGCCTGCAGAGAGGCAGGGTCTGATCCGTAGCCTCTGTAGCAGCCATTGATCAGAACTTGCCTCTCTTTCTCTCCCGGCCTGGCCAATAGCCACACCTCCATTTCTCTCCAGGCCTCCACCAGGGCTGCTGATCAGCCCCGCCTTTCTGATCAGGCCCCATTGACAGGCCCAGAGATGCTGACTGGCATGGAAACTGACCAATCAGAACCAAATATGGGTCAACTGTGAGGAGCCAATGGCTGCCTAGGCAGCGGAGCTTTTGACACTGACTGGCATAGAAACTAACCAATCAGAACCAAATTGGCCGGCAGGGGAGGGAAGTTAGTGGCAAGATCAGACCAGCAGGGGAGGGCAATTATGGGCAATCAGACTGGCAGGGGAGAGCAGTTAGGGGCGAGATCAGGCTGGCAGGGGAGGGCCATTGGGGGCGAGGTCAGGCTGGCAGGGGAGGACAGTTTGGGGCAACCAGGCTGGCATGGAGGGCAGTTGGGGGCAAGATCAGGCTGGCGGGGGGGGGGGGGGCGGGGGCTGTTAAGGGTGATCAGGCAGGCATGCAGAGGGGTTAGGGGCAATCAGGCGGCAGGCAGGTGAGTGGTTAAGAGCCAACGGTCCCAGATTGTGAGAGGGATGTCCGACCACCTGTGGGATTGGGCCTAAACAGGCAGTCAGACATCCCCCAAGGGGTCCCTGATTGGAGTGGGTGCAGGCTGACTGAGGGAACGCGCCCCCCCCCCCCCGCACGAATTTTGTGCACTGGGCCCCTAGTGTGTATATGTGTGTGTGTGTGTGTGTGTGTGTGTGTATATAATTGTGACAATATCCATGATACAGAATGAAGAAACTAAAGCGCAGAGGGTTTGAGGGATCTGCCCAAGGATGTCCAGTGTGTAAGAAAGTGGAGATTGAAGCTCCCATCTTCACATTTCACATCCAGAGCACTTCCACTATGGTGACTGTCATCTTCACCCAAAGTAGAGAGTGCAAGCAAAAAAGATTTCCCAGCAGAGTTGTGATATCTTTGTCACTATTTTCCATTCTGCTCTTTACTAGTATTGCTCAGTGGCTCACAAGAGGAGTGAGTTCAGAGAAATGCAATCACCACCATTAAGCATTTGACAAATTAGTAGCACAAGTTAGCCCTCAGGCAACAGTGACTAAACAACATTGTTTATTTGTAGGAAGGAAGGGAGAAACTCTTAATCCCTTTCTCTCTTCCTTTTAATTACTGCACATCCATGTTATTCGTTACATTTGTTGGATGCTTAGCAAGCATTTTGTTGGTGGTTCAAATGACCTTAGAAAGACAACTGAACACTGCAGGTTTGGGAGGCAAAAAGATGTGGGTTTAAATCACCTCAGCTTCATCACTTAAAGGCTGTATGATCTTTAACTATGCAACCTTGACACTATTAAGTCTCCAGTTTCTTATTATGTAAAGAGGGCATAGAAGGACCTGCTCTTAGATGTGTTGTGAGGGTTGGAGGATCCGGAGTAGTCATTCCAGAAGCTTGAGGCAGCCCCTCAATCAATGCATGCAGTACAATTCTAGGTGTGACCACAATTCTGCACTACTTGTTGTGCAGAATCTGAGGCATGGGAAGTTTGAGGCTTCTAAGATCCTTGGGCATCCTTGAGTTAAATTAAGATTGTAATTTATCCTTTTCTCAGCAACATAACTGATACATTTCTATAAACTAGGATATCCTCACTCTGGCTCCCAACCAAATCTATTCTCCATCAGGTATCATTGGGGCAATGGCAAAAACTGGGAACCATTCTTCAGTTACTAAATTCTTTCTATGTGACTAGAGAATAACTCCTTTTATGAACTGAAGTACAACCATGAACTGAAGTGGCTTCTGAAAGTAGAACAACTGGTTTAGGTGAGATTCCAAAGGAAATGTCTTCATACTTTCCAATAGCAGTAGTTTCACACTTTTGGACTGCAGCTCTTTTTCCAAAAACAGAGTACAGAGCTTGAAGGTCTCCAGTGACGTCCCCATCAAGGCTGTGACGCAAATTGCTAAGTCTGGCTCCTGGGAAATGGCTCGCTGCTTAGCAAGAATCTCAGCCTGAACAATTAGAGGAGAGGTTTGTCAACCATGAAATTCTGAGAGTGAATGTGGGCAGGAGAGGGCATGAAGATGTAACCTCAAAAATGTTTATATCTATGTATTGATGAAACACAAACAGCATAGTCCCTAGTTAGTACTGGTAATGTTTCTAAGAATTTGGGCTGGCTATAGCAATAAACAACAAAACCCACATGGGTTCCGAGTAAGAGATGGGATGTTTCCTCTCTTATCTAATGTGAGTTGTCCCAATGAGCAGATTTTTCTCTGTTAGGGAAGTGTGTGAACTTGCTCAGGCCCCTAAGAAACCCACATCATCCAAGATGCCTGACAACCTTCTGTCCAATCACCCACTGATGGCTTTTAGTAACTATTCCATACTTCTCTGCAAGCACTGAATTGGGGCTGGGGTTTGGGTATTTTATTTAATTGCAGTGGATTATGGGGAGGTGGGACCAGAAGCTCCTTAAATTTAACATCAAGAGCAATCATAGATGAGGCTGTGAAAAGGGACCCCATGTTCCCACCATCACAATGCCTTTGTCTTGCATTATGGGGGCTGAATTGGGTAGACTGTATATAAGCTTCAAGGAAGCCTTGGCGTCTCCTTCCTTGAGTTACTTCCCTGCCTCCTTTTACAGATGCCTCAGGATGGAGGTCAGAGATCAACTGTCCCAATTCTCCCTTTCTGGAACCCCATAAACTCTCCTTCCGAAAACACTTAAGCTTCACCTTAGTTCCTATGCACTGACATAGAAACCCATACTTAAAAGTGCACTAAAGATCTAGTACTATATCCTGTTATATACCAATATTTCTTTAATATAAACTTTCCTCATAGATTGCCAGAGATTACTGTGAGCATGTTGAAAGAATTGCTTCTCAGTAGAGATCTGTTTAGCACTAAGAAGCATATACAATCCTAACACAGAATTTAGACCTTACATTATAGGTGGAATATCTAACCTAAATTTGCAGTTTCCAACTCGTGATATCAAAGGACATGGTCTTTCCATTTTGTTCTGAAGGCAGTAGCTCTTGGTTTTTATGTCCACCTTCATTGTTTCCCTTTCTTTCTAAACCTCAACATAACTGGCCCTATGCTGAGAGGTATGACTGACAGGTCATTTAATTAAAACCTATCAGAGTTATCCCCAAAAAGGTGGAGATCTTGGACACACAGGAGGTGCTCAATAGACCTGAATTAGACCGTTAACCTTGCCAGTATGGCTGCAAGCCATCCATGGGTTTCCCATCATCCTCCAACTTTATATCCAATTAAAATACCTTCAAATGATTTTCAAGGAGATCCAAAAGGGGGCAATGAGCAGTGAAGAAGAAATACGATGTGATTTAAAACTAGAAAGATTCTTAGAATCATCTAGTCCAACCTCAGCACTATGCTGTGAAGGAAATGAGGCACAGATTTAGGAGGACTTGTCCAATGACACAATGCTTATAAGGCTGGAGTCTGGGAATATGCCCCCAGTCTCATGACTTCCGAGCTAATGTTCTTTTCCACTATCCAATTTACCAACCCCAGAAATAGCTCTGACTCTTATCCTGAGACTCTCCTCCAGCTGTCCATGACAACAAAATCTGTAAGAGTCAGCATTGTTAACTGAAAGGACCTGCCTTCAATGTCAGACCTGGGCTCAAGCATAGTTGTATATAAACTCCCAGGAAGTTACCAGCAACTTCCATGAGTCCATTTTCTTATTAATCAAGCAGGACTAATGCCTGCTTTTGGTGCCTATCTGAACTGTTGTGATTTCAAAAAATTTGGGAGATGTGAAATTGCTGTGAGAAGTGTTAACTGTAATGATTCTCAAATTCCACTGAACTGACAGGCAGGGCACTAGATGGGTGAGGGGAAGAGATACACTTACTAAAAGTTCCCACATCCTAAAACATATGGAACTAAGGCAAAACAACTTCCCAGAAGCTCTGAGATCAGAGAAAGACCAGGAGGGAAAATGAAGATGGAAGAAAAACGTGTGATATCAAGGTGTTATTAGGGTGACCAACTGCCTAGGTTGTCCCTGTTTTGGCACTGAAAGTTCTAGCCAAGCCAGGATAGATGGTCACCCTAAAATACAATGTTTTTTAAAAACCTAAAATGTGAATCACTAGGACATTGTATTCACTTATAGAAAAATAAAAATATTTCAACTCAGCAGGTATCTGTGAACTTTACCCCTCTTCTCTGAGGTCAGCAATGTGAGGTAAAACTGGGTAAGTGCTTTAAAATACATACATTTCCCTACCTCTAATGGTCATTGGTTTATTTTCTACCTCATAGAACACGATAAGCAGCAGGAAAACAACAGCAAGATAAAATGGGTGACTAAAGAGGCAGGATAAGATTAGAAAACATCAAAGAATACTATTTTATAATCCTTCTGCTCACCCAGCCAACCCAGACAGTGTTGTGTATCCTGGCTGTCCATGTGCAGAGCCTAAGAAGCTTGTCAGACTCAGTATTTAACATGTTATTTAATCTTACATTTTACTCCCATTTTTATAAAAACTACTTGAGAAGTGCAATCACTGATTCCTGACAATGTGGACTATCTCTGACATCGATTGTTTTAAACATGCAACTTCAAAATGCATGGCACTAAAAGGCATTGTTTCAACTCTATTTATTCCAATTAGCTTTTCTGGTCAAGGCTCTTAGAGTGAGTTCTCTTGGCCAAGACTGGAAAGAGTGTCATATTCAATATTCTAAACTATTCATCCCAGGTTCTGAATTAGGATCAGGCAGTCTGCCTGAATATACACCAATCCTGAAAACTATTCTAAAGAGGTAATTTTGCAGTGGGAAGAATAACGTCTTTAGGGACTGTGTGCAGAAAGCATACCAAGAAAAAAAAATGAAAGGCTTTGGAAAACTTCTGGTGTGCAACCACATTTAGAGGTTTCACCAAAATATTTATTCTGGTTCCTCCATCTCTCTAGATTTCTGAATATATGACTTGAGGACATTTTCTCAATCCTTCTGCCTCCCTCACCAACGTGTTTTCTAGTTTTGTAAGTAGAGACATATATGAAAATTATATGTGGGGTTTTTTCTTCAAAACATGGGGAAATTTAGAAAGTAAAATATATGGGTAAGTTGCACTCATAAAGAACTTATATAAAAGCTTGCTATTAACTACTGGCATACAAGCTACAGTGAGCCCGAGATTTTGTCCAGCATTATTCTTTCCATGATCCTTTTGAATCACATATAATTATGCCCAGGTGGAGCTAAAAATAGTTTTAAATTCTGATGAGATATAAAAGCAGGATAAAATGACAGGCATGGTACACTTACTGAAATAATCAATAGTACCTCATACTCCTATTCTTTCAAATCTCCTTGAGAAAAATGATCTATATATATATATCAGAGTGGATTATTGACTGGGAGAGGATAAAAAAAAGCCCTATTTGCCCATGACAGATTCAAAAGACCATGAGAAGACATCATTTGTCTTTAAAACTAAATCGGTAACTTGTACATTATACATTTCATTATCAGGCATAAGTTTATCATTTGCTTTGAAAAAAAGTGTTCTGGTATGTGTGTGTATTTAATATCTTAGCTGCAGCTTGTTTCTCTGGATATAATCCTATACATGTTCTGTTTACCTCTCTCTATGCAACCTCATATTAATAGCACTTATAAGTACTTACTATGTTCAAAGTCCCAAGGACTTTACAAATATTTATTTAATAGTCTTAATTGATATTAAGAATAGTAGATAGTGTTTTATTTTTAAAAATATATCTTTATTGATTTGAGAGAGGAAGGAAGAGTAAAAGAGAGATAGAAACATCAATGATGAGAGAGAATCACTGACTGGCTGCCTCCTGCATGCCCCATACTGGGGATAGAGGCCGCAAGCCAGGCATGTGCCCTTAACTGGTTTCAAACCCAGGACCCTTCAGCCCCCAGGCTGACGCTCTATTCACTGAGCCAAACCAGCTAGGGCCAGATAGTGTTTTTATTCCCATTATACAAAAAAGAAAACTGAGCACAGAGATGTTAAGGGACTTTGCCAACGTCACATTAGGTTCCAGAACCAGGATTCAAACCCAGACAGATGAGCCACAGTCTGCACCTCTTCCTTTCCAGGCCATACTATTTGCTGCCTCTACTCGACTCCTATTGTTTCTCAGTCCCTCAATCCCTCAAAGGTTCTTGCTGGCTTCAATGCCTTTGCACATGTTCTCTTTGCCAGCAGAATTCTTCCCTGCTGGTACCTTCTCTTCATTTCCCTATAAGCCTGATGGCCATACACTTAGGAGGCTTCTCCTGCACACCATCTAAAGTGTATCTATTTTGTCCTCTCTCTTTTTGTTCCTTGCATATATATATATATATATATATATATATATATATATATACACCATAACAGTCAGCACTATTTATAACTATTTTCTTTCTTGCTTGTTTCTGTCAGACTCCCCAACTAGAACATTCTCCTCACGAAAATTGTCTTCATCACTGCAGTGTCCCTTAGCACTTAACACAGTACCTGTCGCATAGCAGCAGCCAATAAATATTTGCTGAATGAATAAATGAATATTAAAACATCTTTATAGAGTCTGGACAAAGCACCTCATTGGAACAACTTTTGGGCTAACCTGAAGCTGTGTCCAGGTGTACATTCAGAAAAAGAGATTCTGGGTCAGGGTTATTTAGAGACCATGCCTCTAGCATGTTCTATGAATGTGAGTCCAATCCCAAAACCCTTTAGACACCTGTCTTCCTGCAAATAGAGAAAGTCATGTTGCAGCACTATGCTTCAACTGTCAAATGCTGCCTAGATGGGCAGCAAACAACTAGCAAATTCAAATCTAGAAGTAAGAGGCTGGACTGGAGGTGAGCCAATCATACATCCCCTACACTCCTGTACTGCCTATAGATGCATGTTTCTGTCTTAGATTCTAACTTTTTTATAAAACCTATCTAAAAGTTTGATGCTATAGAGGCAATCAGGTTGCCAATTATTTCTGTCAACCTCAGAATGATGGTAAGACTAGAAACTCTCATTGTCAAAGCATTATCATATAATTACCTTATCTGAGCTTCCAAATTGAATAGTCACTAGTCCAGAGTTAAACTGGCCAAAAATTACCACTCCAAATTACCATTGTTTCCTGGCTTTGCCTGGGACCAGAGGTCTTTACTTGGTTTCCATTCCAGCATTCTAATGAAGAGAAGTTTTAACTGTAGGATCTGTTTGGTCTCACAGCATCTTACAAAGCCATGTTGCCACTTTGCTCAAGCAAAACTAATCAAACTTCAAAATAGCACTGATCAACCATTGACTATACCAGTCAGGGTCATGGCAAGAAACAGGTGGGACTCAAACTGAGTCATTTAAAGAGAATTTAATAAAGGAATTGTTTATAAAATATGGACATGGACTAAGAAAACAACAAAAAAAGGGATAGTGCAGTACTCTAGGACTAGCAATAGTGGGGTGCTGTTATTACCCTGAGACATGAAAGAGCAAGTGAACCCAGTGGTTCCCAGAAGCATATTCCAGAGCAATTAGCTATGGAGAATAGATGCATGGAGTAGGCCATCTGACAGGGAGTTATGGCCTTTAGAGGAGGTTTGTGACAGGTTGTGGCAACCATGGCAAGAAGGAAGCAGGGGAATAAATAGCCCATCCTACTCCTACTCTTATCACCCAGTGATACAACCCAACTGGGATCCAAAGTTTCTGAGAAGTTGTGTGATCCAATAATGTGGCCATAAATCTTTCCCCCGCTAAGTTGCACCTATAGCATACCACAGAAATGGTGCTCCACAGAATGGGTTTTGGAAAATGCTGGAGAAGATGACTTCTGTTATCTCTCCCAGCTCTAGCATTCTGTGCCCCTGACCAGGAATGAGTGGGAAGGCATAGGATATACATCAAGTAATAGCACTGCCATCCTGTATTAACTGACATTACTTACAGAATTACAGCAAGACCCAAGATGCAGGATGAGTTTTTGGCCACTGCTTTAACAACTGTGGAGAGGAGGGGGAGAAAAAATATTTTTGGATGAAGTAGCAGAAATTCATCCAAATTTCTTTTTTAAATGAGGGTGGAGGTTACTGAGAATTCACTAGAACCTATTAATTGCCTTCCCAGAATCATGATTGTGACAAGGGGTTCATACCAGATGCTCCTAAGCATAATGAGACTAATTTGTAAATGTTCCCATAATGCACTAATTCTGAAGGAACTCGCTGTCAAGGGAAAGTTTCTCCTGACCTCAGTTAATGACCTCCTTACATCGTGAAGCATGAAGATTGATAGATCTTGTAATTTTATCCCTGTTAATTTAACTGCAGATGCTATTCTTGGGCAACTTGGTGATCACAAGATTTGAAATATTGATAAGAGTCTATAGGATGGCAGTAAAGAAATAGTAATTTTTAGCAGACTGTGAAGGAACGTACAGCTTGTTAAAGAAAACTGGCTGCAGCTCAAAAATGCATGGGAAATTGACAGAGTGGGAAGCATTTAAGATAGAGTCAAGGAAGTAAACTGTAAAATTTATATTTATGAAGCCAGGAGTGCCAAATGAGCAACAGAAACCAATGCTCAGTATGGAAGGGGAGACATATACTGCAACAGAGAAGCCAGTAATATTAAAAATATAAAAGCACGTGCATACTGTAATACTTCACCACCTCAACGTTTCAACTAAGAACTGCTGAGAATATTCCCAACTGGGATGCAGCTCTGCCTGGGTGGTGATGGACTGGCCAACACCCATGCCGTACCAGCACATGGGAGGAGTATTTACTGGTGATCCCTGCATGTCCCTTGGACCCTCCCTGCTCCCTTTATTCTGCCACCATGCTGGCTCTTGGGACATCTGTATATCAGAACACCAAATTGACAGGTTAGAAAAATCAACTGTACAACTAGCAGGGCTGTGAAAGATAATAGCCTTTGTGAGAAGTTCTAAGAATGTAAGAAAATGCATTTTGTGCAGAATATATTTCTTTTAGACATTGTCATATGATGTTGTTTTATTTAAGCTGTAACTCACCCCTAATATACAGGGGACTTTTGACCTCAGGCCAAGAAAAAAAATGTTGACAATCAGTTAATTCCTTGCCATTCTACTGAGATACACAGTATTATCTCCTTCTCAGTTATGAGAAACCAAAACAAAAAGAGAATTTCAGCAATGGGACTAGCCAGTTAAACTGTGGGGGGTCATGTCTATAGCCAAGAGAGAAAGAATCTGAATATTTTCATTATTTCTAAAATCTTTACCCTTAGAACTAGAAAAGGAGAACAAAGGTATTAAAACTGGTACCTTCGGCTCTTCTTTCATCTCACTTTACTCATTTCTATTGACTAGTCTAGGAAGGAAAGACAAGTAAAGTGGAAGAGGACATATAAAATAAACATGGAGGAGAGAGGGGGAAGAGTTGGCATAAAAGTCAAATGGTCCAACTGGTAGTTACTGGGACCCAAATAAGTGCTGTAAAAAACCCTTTGAGATCTTTGAGGATATGGGTATTTTCTGCTCATAAGTGAAGAAACAGAATGACATCTCCTGGAGATAGGCACCTGTGATACTGCATATTACAAAAAATACTAGAGGCCCGATGCACGAAATTCGTGCAAGGGTAGGCCTTTGCAGCTGCAGCAGCTGCCTGGATCCCTCCCTCGCAGCTGCTGGTGGCTTCCTCTATCCCGCAGCTGCAGCCCGGCTTCATCTGGAAGGACATCCAGAAGGACATCTGGTCTAATTAGCATGTTACACTTTTATTATTATAGATATATTTGGTCATCAGTCCACAATTCTTGGTAAGTATTGAGAGTAATAAAGGTATGTTTTTGCGAGGTGAATAAAGTGACTTTTGGAAGCAGGTAAGGATATGTTGCCAGGAGACCCAACCTCATGATTAAAGGGTTGGAACTTTCAGTCCTACCCCTTCTGCTTCTAACCCCCACCTCCAGGGAAGGGAGAGAGATTGGAATTTGAGTCAACTGTCAATGGCAAATGATTTGATCAAATATGACTATGTAATGAAGCCTCCATAAAAACCTAAAGGGACAGAGTTTGGAGAGCTTCAGGATTGGTGAACACGTAGAGGTGCTGGGAGATGGTGTGTCTAGAGAGGGCATGGAAGCTCTGCACCCCTTCCCACGTAACTTGCCCTGTTATGCATCTGCTCCATCTGGCTGTTTCTGAGTTATATCCTTTTGTAACCAGACAATCAATGAGTCCATGCTGCCTATCACTATTTGAGCCAATTAAGCAGAGACAGGGAAAGTTATGAGCATTTATTCCAATACTGCCGGTAGTATGGGAGAGCAGCAGGTCATCCACATAAATCTGCTCTGCCCCCACTATAAGCCAGCTGTTTATATTGGGTAGAAGGACAAAGATTACATGGGGAAGCAGGCAAAAGGTATGCCAAATGGGCAGTTTGTAGGTAATGCAGGCTGGAGATTTGCAAAGGCTGGGGTCTTCAAAGAGCTGGTGGCTCTGGTTTCTGTAACAAGGTTGTTAATCTTTCCATGAATAGGCAGCTCCTAGATGGGGAGGATGGGCTGCATTTCTAGGTGAGCTCCCAGGTCCCATGGGTAACTCCCAGCCAGGTTAGAATATGCTTTCTTTAATCAGAAAAAAACAATCACAGTTAACAGAGCATGATTAATATTTCTTACACTATAATGCTGGTCCCTAATATTCTATTTCTGCCCCTATCACTTATATAGTAAACCAGTGATCTAGTTAGTCACATGTTTCTCTGAGTTCTGTAAGTTGCTTTAGCAAATTAATGGAGTGTGTAAAGGGGATTGTGAGAACCTCTGAGTTATAGACAGTTGGCCAGAAGTACAACCTGGACTTATGATTGGCATTCCTACTTAGAAGGGGCTGTCACAACTTCCAATCAGAAGCACAAAAAACCTGGGCTTGTAGCTGGCAGCTGCAGTGTGAAGGGGTGTGTGGGAGGTGGGGGAAGTCTTGTAGCACTAAACCCTTAACCTATGGAATCTGACACTATCTCCTAGTACAGTGGTCGGCAAACTGCGGCTCGGCAAACCGCGGCTCGCAAGCCACATGCGGCTCTTTGGCCCCTTGAGTGTGGCTCTTCCACAAAATACCAACTTCTGCACATGGGCCCCGAAGTTTCAATCGCACTGTACATGCGCGCCCCCACGTGGTATTTTGGGGAAGAGCCACACTCAAGGAGCCAAAGAGCCGCATGTGGCTCGCGAGCCGCAGTTTGCCGACCAGGGTATAGTAGATAGTGTCTAAATTGAGCTGAATTCTCAGGTACTCTTCTGGTGTCTGAGAACTGTTTGTTGGTATCAAGGGAACCACACCACCCCCAGTTGGAATTGGGTCTGGGAAACCTAATTTAGTACCGTATCAAAAAGATTGGTGGGAATGCAGACTGTGCAGCCACTGTGGAGAACAGTATGGAGCTTCCTCAAAACACTAAAAATGGAACTCCCATTTGACCCAGTGATCCCACTTCTAGGAATATATCCCAAGAAGCCAGAAACACCAATCAGAAAGGATATATGCACTCCTATGTTCATAGCAGCACAATTCACCGTAGTAGCTAAGATCTGGAAACAGCCTAAGTGCCCATCAACAGATGAGTGGATTATAAAACTGTGGTACATTTACACAATGGAATACTATGCTGCAGTAAAAAAGAAGGAACTCTTGCCTTTTGCAACAGCATGGATGGACCTGGAGAGCATTATGCTAAGTGAAATAAGCCAGTCAGAGAAAGATAAATACCTCATGATTTCACTCATTTGTGGAATATAGAGAACAACATAGACTGATGAACAGGGACAGATCCAAAGACAGAGAAACAGTGATCAGGCTATTAATCCCCAGAGGGAAAGTAGGGGAGGGCGGGGACAAGGGGAAGAGATCAACCAAAGGACTTGTATGCATGCATATAAGCCAAACCAATGGACATGGACAACAAGGGGATGAGAGTATGAGTGGGCGGGGGAGGATGGGGGTTTAATGGCAGGGGGACGAGGACACATTTGTAATACCTTAACTAATAAAGAATTTTTTAAAAAAAAAGAAAGGCAACAATACAGAACTAAAATTCCTATGGTCCTGGATTTTGATCCCAATTCTGCTACTCTCAAGGTCTGTGTGTCCATGAGCAAATCATTAAAGTGCCTGCCTTCAAGGCCTGAGTTTGTTTGCCAAAGGATGGAAGTTCCCATCCACTTCTGTCTCCAATCCCTCAAGCTGTGTTCATAACTGAAAAATATTTAAGCCAAATGGCCAAGCAGAATTGAGCTTTTAGAGAGAGCCTGCTTTCAGACAGCTGACAAATCAGCTTTCTATGGTTTCTTTTTGCCAGAAGCTACACTCACGAGTATGATAAGGCCCCTGGATCTCAACAAATATTTTTCATTTTTCTAAGTCCTCGGAGATAACTGAGCTCCTGTCTGTCTGTCATGCCTTTGAGGTCACCAGTTGCCTGAAAGTGGCCAAAGGTGGAATGCTCACATTACCTGAAAAATCAAGACCAAGATGCTACAGCCCTAAAAAATTCTCTGAAATCCAAAACCCTCCACAGCTACAATGGCGTCCAAGTACCTACTCCATGCACCAGAACTCACAATACATACAGTTGATAGACTATTTTTGCCAACCTGTTTTCTTTAAGTTCTGAATGTCTTGGATTCAATATCAGAGATTTTCTTTGTTCCCTTGTAAAAGGCATTGCCTGACAGGTATAGTGAGTGACATGTTTTCATAGAACATATCACCAAAGCTTTATTCTGAAGCTTGAAGCATTAAGTTCTTGAATATATATTTTAAATAAATAGAAAAGTAATGATGGGCTCCCAACAATTGTAAAATTAGAGGTTCTAACATTATTCTAACAGATGGCATCTAGCTTTGTGCTATCGTGATGGAGTCAGCAACAGTCTTCATTATACAGAGATATTCTTCATTGTATGATCTTCATAATAGGGATTAAGGAAAGGATATAAATGCAGTAATTTAGCAGATCTTATTGTTGGAAAGTGCTCATTTACTTCTAACTTGCAGCATGACTGTTGCTTAAAAAATGTTTTCCTGCTGTTTTTTTAGCAGTAGGGAGAATACAACACATTATTGTTAAGGTTGTTGATTCTAACTAGCTTTCATTAGTTATAAAAACCCATAAAGAATCAATAAATACTTCGTTTTTTCTAAAGAGCATTCAAGGGTGGGTACTATTAATGTGTTCATTGTGTCTAAACAGTATTAGTCCAAGATAAATAATGAGGAAAAACATGAATAGAAAATGGAAACTATTCTCTGTTAGTGATGCTTTCCATGCAATAAAGCATTCACACAAATAACTTGCTTACTACTTATAGGCCGGCACAATATTTTAAAAATTCCCTTACAGAACTGGCCATCCATGTTTAATGGAATTTTTCTGCACAAATATTATACAGTCCCTGATGGAGCCATTAGCTGTTCATGGAAACTGTCCATCCTGATCCTATTCCTCTAAGTAGCCTTACCCGTCCCCATACCACAAGGCAAGTAGCCAATTAAAAATGAAAGCAGAAGCCATGGCTGCTTTAGCTTTATCTTAACATAGCTTGTCGACCCTGAAAGGCCTATTACAATGCACTGAACATGTTAGATGCTCAACAAATGCTTCATGCTTAGAAATGAATCCTGGCTAATAACCACAGTCTATGTCTCAAAATTGCTTGTTTGTATAAAAGCTAGATTCAAAAGAATACTGTCTGTGGAAACTGGACTGAGACAATAAACTCATTGCTTCTTATTCTAATCATTTTTAAGATCACAGATCCTTTTAAGAAATTGATGAAAGTAATGAACTCTCTCCCCAGAAAAATTCACATGTACACATATACATTTGATTTTATGTGATACCATAAAAATGTTTAAAGTGCATAAACATTTTAAAAACATTTTAAAGATCCCAAGTTAAGAATCCCTCACATCTCAAAACAATAAAATGATCATGGAAATGCTGGTGAATACATGATATCAATTTATTTGAGCAAACAATGACCAAATTCTTTGTAGTGTTATCTAGTTCAATTTTTAAGAACCACTATTATATGCATAGTATGAGGCATTGGATTTGGGGGCTGATCTTTTACATCTCAAAGTAAATTTTAAACCTACCAAAGAAAATAAGCATCTTGAAGCTAAGGGATCCATGTCTCTGAATCCACAGTCCCTGGCAACTAGTTGGTATTTGTTGTGTGTATTGGATGAATACATGGTTTTCTTGCAATTTCTGTAAATAGCTTTGCTTCATTTAAGTGTTTGCATTTAGGTCATTAAATGCTTGCATGGAAGTGCAAAAAGCCTCTGTCAATTCAAGATTATTCAGAAAAGAAGATAAAGTGTATTGCAAATTGTAATGTGAGTCAATGGGAAAAGTGATTTAGCCTACAAAAATGAAATTTACACAAAACTAGTACATAAATCAGGATCTCCTCTCTCTCATGAATAATTTGAGTCACCTAGTATAATTTATAGCCTTTGTCATGAAACCAATTTAAAACCCTATTCCAATTTTAGTATATCTTCTGTTGAAGCTAGCACAAATCCTGATGCAGGAAACTCATCTGAATTGCATAATTTTTTTTTCTGGAGTAAGGGATGTGAGCTCTTCAAACACCAGTCACTTTTTGTTTTGTTTTGTTCTTTAGCTCTTTGCTGCAACAAATTTTGAAATTTTCTATATCACTGTCACAGAGAATTCTCTTTATGTAAAGGTTATACCTAGCTAGTAGCTCCAAGTAAAGAAGCAAGTAGCATACTGAGGGGAGTCACTTCACTCTTTTTCCGGAAATAGAAAATTCACCTTCTTGATTGGGGAAAAAGATTCATGAGAAAGGATTTTCTTACTCCAAGCAGGAATACCTTATTATGGCACAATCCCATTTAACAATAGCCTCTCAGCTTAGCGGTGTCACACTGATTATCCAGGAATTAAGCTTCCTCCATCTATTAATTAGTTTGCTAGGTCTTCTAAAACAAAATACCACAGACTGTATGATTTAAACAACAGACATTTATTTTCTCACAGTTCTGAAGGCTGTAAGTCCAAGATCAAAGTGTCAGTAAATTTGATTTCTACTGAAGCTTCTCTCTTTGGCTCGCAGATACCCACCCTCTTGCTGCCTCTTCACACGGTGTCCCTATGCATACTCACCCCTCATATCTCTTCCCTTTCTTGTAAAAACATCAATCCTGTTGGATTAGGGCCCCACCCTAATAGCCTCATTTTAACTCAATCACCTCTTTAAAGACTATGTCTCCAAATATTGTTACACTCTGGGGATTGGGACTTCAACCTATAAATGTGGAAAGAACACAGTTCAGCTCATAATACTGTGGAATTCAGGAAACTGACAGCTTAACTTCTCATTATCCTGTCTTTCTTGATTCTGGGACCCATGGTGTTTCTGAACCTATTACTAGTTACTTCAGCTTACTTTTCTAGTGCTGCCAAAGTAACCAGGGGCCAGGAAGAGATTTCTCTGTAGAATTCTGAGTGATTTGTTGTTTTACTTGACTCTGTGTATGTGTGTGTGTATGTGTGTGTGGATGCGCGCGCAGGTGTACTCTTGTTATAGAAAACACACCTTCTGTCCCTTATTTGAACTTAAGTATCAATAAATCAATGTCAATAATCCCACTTACATCTGTATAGAACTCTACACTAAGAGGAGAACTGTGGAAGAAAATCCAACAAAAGAGAATGAAAAGGGACAGCCATACAAAAGGCAAGACAACTGTGAAAAAAAAATGATCTTAAAGGAAGAAAGGAGATTTGAATGTTCCATAGACACTTTTAGGCATGCTGACCAATAACAGGTCACAGAGTTTGGATTTAAGAAATCATTGATAATATTAAGAACTCTACTTCAGTGGACTGAGGTGAAGTTTTTGAAGCCAAATGAAATTGGTTGAGACTTTAATAAGAAGTAGTTAATCAGAATAGTGAATATTAGAAAGTATTTTCAAGACACAGAGAGAAACACGACAGCAAGTAGCTTGAAGCGTGGTTGGGAGAACATGGAGTGCCAACAAATGAGTTTGTAAGAATGGGTGAACATGGTCATATGCTTAGGACAAGAAGGAAGCATAAAGAAGTCAATTGATAATTAGATTAAAAGAGAATATAACAAATGAAGCAATGTTTGGAGAGAAAGAAGGGCATCCAAGGGATAAAGTATAGCCAAGAACATACTGGGAAGTTGCATGGAAGACTTAGTAAAGAAGAGAGCCCACAACATCCTTCCTTCATCGAAAACATCAGGAAAGAACAATTGTTAGCCTGGCTAACATGGAAGGTATCTAAGCCCCTCATGGGTTGGTAATACCAGACACAAGTCGTTCCCATTTAATGCCCATTTGAGATGACATGTTTCATATGAAAGCTGTAAAAAGAAGACCTTTGGGAACTAGCCTCATCTTCCAAGTTCATTTTGCTAAAAAATCAATTAAGCAGTGTTAATTCACCAAATTTATCATTTAAAATTTATTTTCTCTTAATTATTTATATATTCATGGCAATTAGTACTGGATGAGATTTAACAGATTTTTGAAGATTTGAGGGAAGTTTTGGTTGACTGATTTTCATTTTGTTCTTTATACCACCATTTTAAGGAATATTTAATCTGTCAAAGCAAAGTATCGTGAAATGCTTCAATTTTATTATGAACATATATAATATTCAAAAAAGTGTTAAATACCAATAATCAAAAATTTTAGTGGTTCCTATGGGGTTTCAAGTTATATTGATTCTAATATATTTTACTCATTTTTTGCCTTGCTCAATTTTTGCCCTGTTTAAAATCCCTTTGCCAATATATCAAGTACAACATCCCACTTATATTGTTATTATAGCAATTAGTCAACAAAATTTAATGTGGTATAGTTGCTCTTCTTATTCCTTCAGTTACTTCCCTCCCAAAAAATATAGTATCCACAATAATCAAGGAGTTAATTAAACTGTCAGCTATTAAGATTCAT
The DNA here is from genome assembly GCF_964212035.1 of Myotis nattereri. Lineage (NCBI taxonomy): Eukaryota > Metazoa > Chordata > Mammalia > Chiroptera > Vespertilionidae > Myotis > Myotis nattereri. The sequence goes on from NC_138088.1 coordinate 26,717,384, forward strand.
CACAGAAGATTTTCTAATTCCATCTCTAAAAGCTCTGTTGTGGTCTTCAAAAGGCTAGAATATATATATATACATATATATGTATATATATGTGTATATATGTGTATATATGTGTGTGTGTGTGTGTGTGTATATATATATATATATATATATATATATATATATATATATATATAATCCCCACCACTTAGTGCATAGCTATATTACTTGAGCTATTTTTGACTGCTGGAAGAGGCAAGTTCATGATTTTCTCCAAGGGTATTGGGGTTCCAGGGCAGCATCAGCCACAAAGTCACAGGGGACCTGTGATTCCAAGGCCAGAATCAGCTCCACAGAAAACTAGGATGCTAGCACACAGGAGCTCAAAGAAGAACTGAGTAGGAGTGGCCACCTGGGGGCTCTTTTAACTAATAGATTGTTTGATCTTTCCGTCATGTTTTGTATTTAGATTTAATGTAGTTCAAACTGAAGTCCTAATCACAGAGCCTATATAATAATCCATATAAGCAGTTTCATTTCCTTGTCCATCTTTGAATGGTTCCAACCTTTCATTTTTCTGCAACTGTCAACAAGCCTATGGCTTTGGATGCTTTACATTGGAGCATAAACATTCATTTCTTAAAAGATGGATATGGAATATATGATCCCAAGACACATTTTATGTGGGCAATAACAAATTAGATTATATAAGCATATTTATAGAGTTCTTTGTGGATGGAAGAGGGTATCTCTTGATCCATCCATTTTGGCCTGATATTTGATTGCTGGTATTTGGCCTCATAAGGAATCTGATATACAACACAGAGTCAGATTGCAGGGCCACACTCACCAAGTCAGCTGCCAAGTATGTAGGGAGAACAGCTCTCCATATGGTTAAAAGTGGAGCCAGGTTTCCCAAGTTTAAGTTCTGTTCAGTAATAAGTTCAGTTCACTTATTACTTAATATTTGGCTAATTATCTAATCTCTTTATGCCTTTGCTTATAAATATCTTTACATGTATCAAATATGTATAAACTCATCCAATTCTCACCTAGTTTCATAAAGACTATATATATATATATATACACACACACACATATACATATATACATATTTGGCACATAATGCACACTCAATAAATGTGTTGTACACATTTGTTTCGTACACATTGGAAAAGACTGTAGATCAAGGCTCACACACTTTATAATTTCTTCCATTCTTGGCTTTTTGCACAGCAAACCTAAAACTTCAAAGTCAGGATGTCTCTGATATATAATCTATTCATTCATGCAAAAAAATTGTGTTTTTATTGATTTCGGAGAGGGAGAGGAAAAGAGAAATAGAAACATCAACGATGAGAGAGAATCATTGATTGTTTGCCTCCTGCATGCCCCACACTGGGGATCAAACTCCCAACCCAGGCATCAGGAATGGAACTGTGACCTCCTGGTTCATAGGTTGATGCTCAATGACTGAGCCATACTGGCCAGGCCAAAATATTTTTATTGAATGCATACCAAATGCATACTCATGTTGTGGTGACCCCCAATCATAAAATTATTTTCGTTGCTGGACACATAATTTAAAAACAGTGAAAAATAAAACCAGGGTGGTCCCTACCCTCCAGGAGTTTGCAGTCTAGTAGGGAGGACCTCCGACTGTAAATGAAGAACAATTGGAATGTATGTGATAGATAATAGAAGGAATAGAACAGACGTAAAATAGATGTAAAATTTAAAGCTTCCATCAGTTTAAATCTGAGCTAATGATCCGTGGCAACTGGAACTGCTGCTAGGCAAGAGTAGAAGTATTTTAACCTCATAGAAATTATTCATGTTTGGAGTAAGTCTCCCTTAATACACTTGTGTCTGTGTATGTTGAGGTAGCTGTAGCAGGATTCACCTATCTCACCAGAAAGAATCAAATACTAAGCAGTGAAATCTTTCCCTAAAAGAAATCATGAAAGATGGAGAGAGGAAAATTGGGATAGAGTAGAAAAATACTCCCCCTGATTTCTCTCCATGGTCAGTCTTCTCTGTCCTGGAGCCACATTTCTGTGCTGTTTACATCTTCATAGGCAGCTAGGAGAGCTGAAAAGAACACTTCAAAGAGTCCTGGGCACCTCCATGCCATTGAAGGCCTTCTGTATGAGCTTTGCAAAACTAACAAGTGGGGGGGTGCGGGGAGAGCATCGATCCCGTGGATGTAGTTGTGACAAGTCTCTCCATAACCGAAGAAATACAGATGTGCATTAGTAGTATTGGTAACCAGCTGTCTTGGTTTGCCTGAACTGAGTGGTGTCCTGGGTTATGAGACTTGCAATGTTAACTGGGGACATTCCCAAAGTAACCAGGACAGGGGCCATCCTCACAGCAGGGAAGTCTCACAAAGGCAGGTATCTGTTTTACATTCTAGAGTATCCTCAGTGTGGGGCCCCTAGAAATGAAGTGTGGTAGTTAAATACGGGAGGTTTTGGGGTCAGTCAACATGTGTTCAAATCCAGCTTCCATTTACAAGCTGTGCAACCTCACACATTTTACCCTTCCTCTGGGAATCTCAACTTCCTCACTTTCAAAATAGTGATGTATTTCACAGGTTGTGTTAAGGATTAAATAAAATAATGGATGCAAAGCTTTCCACACACTTCCTAGCACACCATCAGCACACTGTATGTGTTATTACCTTTAGTAAGTCCTCAACAAATACTTGTTGAATGAATAAATAATTGAATGTATTTTTTACAATTCTATAATGTTTCTGACACTTACAAATGTTCTTTTTTTCCTCTGGATGTTAGGAGCTACAGAATAATGAATATGACACCATATTGCCCACCCTCCCTATCCCAAACCACCCCACACCACAGCTCTGCTTACACTTTCCTACACTTTTCTAGATCTGTTCATATTCCTTTAGAGCAGTGGTTCTCAACCTTCCTAATGCCGCGACCCTTTAATACAGTTCCTCATGTTGTGGTGACCCCCAACCATAAAATTATTTTTGTTGCTTCTTCATAATTGTAATTTTGCTACTGTTATGAATCGTAGTGTAAATATCTGATATGCAGGATGTATTTTCATTGTTACAAATTGAACATAATTAAAGCATAGTGATTAATCACAAAAACAATATATAATTATATATGTGTTTTCCGATGGTCTTAGGCGACCCCTGTGAAAGGGTCGTTCGACCCCCAAAGGGGTCGTGACCCACAGGTTGAGAACCGCTGCTTTAGAGTCTCTATATCCCATCAAGGCATGTCTTGAGCAAAAGGACATTTCGTTGTCCTAACACTAGATAGAGTCACGTTCTCTCCATCCTCCCTCGCCTTCAGCCTACCTCCTGAGGACCACACGGCTACCTTGTAATCATTCCTACATGGGAAAATACTTGGTTGATTAAGCTGGCATCCAAGGAGCAAGCAGAAAGGCAAGACAGGATAAAACCACATTGTGTTCTTTCAACAGTGTGGGGAAATCTACAACAGGAGCCAGGTCAAACCTAATCAGTCAGGAAAGAGAGATTGGGTTTCATCAGGCAGCTGACTGGCTTTGAACAAAACTAAAAATGATCAATATGACAAAGGGTTCACTGTATAAATGAAGCAGCCAACAAGTGTTATAGCGTCTAATAAGGAAGCATTTTAGTTTCTGAAGTATAAGACTTCTGGACTCCCAGGGAAAGATGGAAGGAAAGATTTAGAAAAATTACAGAAAATGCATTAATACTACCCATGACTTTCAAGGAGCTGGAGAATTCTTCTTGGTGCATTTTAAAACTATACTCAGTAACCTCACCAGAACTCTGATATATCCTCCTTTGAAATCACACACACACACACACACACACACCATGAAAGTCACTGGTGCTATGATCCATGAGTATAAATGGAAGCGTATCTCGTATGTCAGGAGTGATGTCAGTGGGAAAGCAAGACTGGGAATCCATGGTGGTGGATAGGGCACTGGACTAGAAGACCAGAAATCTTCATTTCAACCCAGTCCTTTTGTGACTGTGACAAGTCATCCACTTCTTTGATCTTTGCCTGTTCTAACTGCAAAAGGATCACAGGCATTTTTGTGCATTTCTCCTGTCTAGCATACTTGTAGAGAGGAGTAAGATTACACACATGGAGACACTCTTCAGACGACGAGAATATATGCATACTTTATATTATCAATAGTAAATATCAGATTCAAAAATTCTGTCAAAAGGCCAGAAGTGTGTAATTCCTCTGTAATGATAACAGTTATTTGTACTAAGTAGGCTTTGAATATTGAAGGTATTTTTAAGCAACAGGAGGTCACTATATAATCACTCACTACTAAATATTTTCAAGGTCTTGTTCAAGCTAGTTTTAACTTTATTGAAATAACAAGTCAAAGCTTTGAAATAGATATTAATTAAAAAATCCCTTTCTATAGTAGATACAATGTAAGCTTATTCTTTGTTTATAAAGCATGTAGTTCACATGAGAGAAACAAGTGGTTTCTGATTACAAAGCATATTGAAAAATACAACCATCATCAGATAGCGTGTGTTGTATAAATAACACTCAATCATGTGAGTCAGCCAACTACTGTGGATACAAATATATTTTTTTCGGTCATGCTGGCTATTAATCAATGGTAACACCAATGAACAGAATGAAAAATTTCATCCAAAACTGACTATTGAGGTGTTGCACATACTGCCCATTCATTGTCCACATAATTAGTCACATTAATAGCTTCAATAAGAGGGCTTTGTTCTTTATTTTTTTTCTGGTTTCTTGGGTACTTAACAGTGTTTTATGAAGGGACCTGAAATCTTTTGTGATTTGAAACTTGGCTCACATGAAAGTCACACCTGGAATAAATAGCTGGAGCCATACTGAGTCTTTTATGAGCATATCAATCCAGTTATATTAAGTAAACACTGTCATCAATTAAAAGTACACACTACTTTCTGAATCACTGTGCCTAATGGCATTCGGGAAGTGTCAACAGCATAGGGTCAATATGTAGACCTTTCAGAACAAGAGCCCAATTTGCCACTTGATTGTGCTGCTTAGACTTACTGCCTATTCATGTCCAGGTTCCTGAATAGTTTCCTCTTTTGAATGTTAGAAACCAGACAGAATCAGCAATCAATCAGTAATTATGGAAAGAGCACCCATTTTACAAGCTGAGCACTGAGTTAGTCTATGTGGATTTTGACTTGGCTCCTCTCTAAGACAAAATACTCTTTCTACTCTCGAGGAGATTACAGTCTAGTGGGGAAATCAAAACATATAATTGGAAAATTAAATAGCTATGCAAAATGTAATACAGTGGCTGAAGTATAAGAAACTTCAAAAAACAGTAACTTATTCAATGCTAAATGAATAATAAATACTGAGACCAGTGGTTTGCAAACTGTGCCCCAGGTAACCCCAGGTGTTCAGCTGGAGGCAGCTCACAAGTGTACAGCAGAAAAGAAGAGAAGCACCAAATACGTACCAGCTAAATCCACCATCCAGACTTCTACCCCCAATCTTTTTTTTGGTTTTCCTTTTCTATTTTTGTTGATTTATTTTCTGTAGAGGATCTTCACATACAATTTCATATCAAGAAAGGGCCTCAAATTTATGATTTTAGAAACCACTGATACATTTTTAAATGCTATAGATTTCAAAATCACATAGTGTAATCTCTATGACCTATTGTGGTATCAGAAGGTTCCTCGGTGGAGAAAGACTGAAGACTTGACAGATGTAAATCATTTGGATAGTTAGAAAATTTCCAGCTTAATGGCTTCTATAAAAAACACTAAGATACCTGAATAAGTGGTAGCCCAGGTGCTATGCCGTGTTAGGGTGTGGTATTTATAGTCTAGATTAGGTAAAGTTGCTGTGCAAGAGTGACTGCATGACTCCAGTCACCCCTCTTCAAGTTCTCAGGAAAGACAGTATCATTAGCTGTTACCAAGGAGTTTTAAGCCTTGAGATAATCAACAAGGAGAAAGGGTAAGGAGAACTAGGAGAACTCCAGAAAGCCTCTACAGGAGGTGACTATTGCATATACTCTATTCACTGCTCTAGGAGTCACGGGAACAGACGTCTGAGATGTACTGAAATACGATGAACTCCCTCAGTCACATATAGTGCTTGTCGATGACAAGTGATCTTGAAAAATGGAAACAAAGAAAGTTTCTCTGCTTTCTTTGACTGTTTGGTAGAGCCCAGTAATGAGATGAGTATTCCTCCAATATGTTCTTAGAACATGCTCATGCTTACCCCAGGATTATACACACTATTATAATTGCCTGGTTGTCTTTTTGTTTTGTTTTGTTTTTTGTTTTTTTTATTGTTGTTACATCTCAAGGCCTGTTTCTTGTTCACCTCTGCATCTCTAATTCCTGTAATACAGCTAGAGGATTAACAAACATTTCTTACCTGTTGAATGAAAAATATGCCTGTCAGACTCTGGATGGACTTACCTATTGGTCAGACTCAGGAAAGGTGTGCATTCTCCATGCAAAGGTTTTGAGTAAAATAACAGGAGAATAGAGGAAGATGAGACCATTGATCCAGGACTCACACCATGAAAGTGGGTGGGAGGCTAATTAGAAATAAAGAACACAGTAAGGTCATGAGAAGCAGATCTCCATGACAGAGGCTGAAGCAAAGGAGCCCTGGAAGGTGGTTCTGATCTCAGCCCATCGTGGCCCCTAAGGCAAAGAAAGCCTGGCTGATCTTATTAAACGTTGGGGCTGTTATCTCTAAACAGGTTCTGCAACATCAAATGCTGAGTGCTCTTCCATCTACACTTCCTCTTCCAAATATGTGTCCTAAAAGGAGAGAAGTAAATGGGATGGAGTATAGCTGTGTGGTTCCCCTTGAGCCTCATCCCCTACCCAAAGGGAAATTGTCAATATTTAACTTTGTGTCTATAACCCTTCCATAAACTTTTTATATAACACCTGATTTCCAGAAATCTGGTTATATCTGCTGTTCCCTAAGGGAATTTCTTTAATTGTAGAGGTGAGGAGTTTTCCTTCTCTAAAATAAGTCATGTTGGTCATACATCCCATGGATGAAATTCAATGATACAAAACCACCTCCCGTCCAGCTACCATTGAGGACCTCTAGAAAACAATGCTTCTCTGAACAGTGTTGCCAATATAGCTGAACTTGACCCAAACACTAGCAAAACACTCAGGTCTTCCATGATTATCCTTAGAGTTACTGGGCATGTCTTCTTGTGGATCACACTCATCTACTCTGAAATTTTTTAAGTCAATTATTTTATTGAGGGAGATAAATTACTCAAATGTTAACTTGTTGTAGGCAAAGAAAAGAAACATATTAAAAGTTAGGTGTGTTGATAAAGGAATCAGAGTACTAAAGGTTCTGCCCAACAAGTATTCTTAATCCAGGGTTTCTGTATTTCTCCATGCCTAAATTTCTCCTGGGTCACTTGCTATTCAAAAGATTCATTATTTTGAATGAGATAGGATTATTTTGGTTTTATCAACCAAGAGTCTTCAGATCTTCTCTCAGCCAAGGCATCCAGTGATAATATGATTTATGCTTCAGATTCTTCTGTAGGATTGGAAAGTCTCTTTCACATTGCATTACCAACCTCCCTGGTCTTGGTCCTCTTTTCCATGTACTCATTCTTCAAGCATTTTCTCATCTCTTGATCAAGATCATTGCAATGACCAAAAAATTTCAGAATGCTGTGATTTTTGTGAAATTCCTTAAGTGTTAAGACATTGCATTCTTCAGTGTTCAAGTGTGGAGATAAGTCAGGATGCATCTTTCGGAGAAGGTGATGGAGCACAGCAGAGCAACCCGCCTGGCAGCTACACCAGAAAGGCTGAAGTGGAATTCACCAGCAAAGATGCCTCATCCCAAGGCACGCTGGCCAGGGTGCCAGAGCCAGGCCATCTCCACAAGGAGAACACTCCTATGCCCTCCACAGCTGACTCACTTTACTCCGAATTTTTAAGGTATAATTGTTATAACATAGTATAATATGACTGTTTGTTTAACTTAACATTATTGCTCATGCTAATTAATTGCCTGATCTTTAGAATCAAAACCAGAGTCCCCTAGTAGCCAGGATGAAGACCCACAGCTGATACAAACAAGGGGGCTGGAGCCCAGGAGAGGAAACTTCATTTATTCTGGCAGGAAACCCAAAAAGGGAATCTGAACTAGGAGGCAGACAGCTTCTACAGTAACATAAGTACCAAAGAAAAGGATGAGAATATTACGAAATACAGAATACATAAAAATGTAACTATCTGAAACCAAATAGCAGCTCTGTCCTTTAATAAAGCACTATATTGCCTTCTCAGAAAGCATATATCCTAAATTATAATAATTCAGATTGTTTTTGGTTCCACTCAGAAACATTTTGTTAAAAGATTGCCTTACATTGTATTTGAAAAATATAAGCAGACTTTTACCAAATATAGATACAAGGATCATAAACTGAAAATAGAAACCAGAAGACAGACTCAGTGGAAACCAAGGGAATAGTGACATTGTATTACACTTGGCAGTGAAGAAATAGAAATCTATAGTGATTTACTACCTTTACATAAGAATAAAGAATTGGGTGAAAAAATATTTAAACTATCAAAAATAGTAAGACACTTCTTGGCAGTAAGTAAGGAAGAAGATTTATTTAACTGTGGAGAAGGTTGGCAGAAAGGAACTAAAATGAGAAACAATAATATCACATATTAACTTTGTTCTTAAACATCCACATTTAATGTATCAACTTTGGCTGTTGTTATATGCCTTGGCAACTCAATAAAGTTACTGAAATGGAAAATTGAAAATTTTTATTGTGATATTTCCAATTTCTCCTCTAGTGGAATAGTTTAATAATAAGCCATTACATATGCTTTCAGCATTCTCATTAAAATGAGTGAGCTATCATTTTTCTTTCTATTCCTAGTTATCAGCAACTTTATTTACCAGTGCGTATTAGGTGGAACGCAAAGCTCAGCTAACCACTGTGGTTGTACTTTCCGAATAGGCAAGTATTATCTATTCTAAAACAGGAAAAAAATCCTAAGTAGTTTCATATTCCATATTTCATTGTATCAATGAGGAAACTGAGGCTCAGAAAGGTTAAGTAACTTATCTTCAATCAATAACTAGTCGATGGCAGAGTAGATGTCATGCTTCTAGAATGTTCTACTACAGGAGACTATCCTAGAATCCAAATATTATTTCAATAGCAGTTGTTGAACACTGGCCTACACATTCCTGTCTAGCCAGAAAAAAAAAAGTGGCTGAAAAGGATCCTTAATTTATTGAAAGCCTACTTCATCATTATCACAGGGAATACCAGATTGCAAAGGACTCAGATTCCAGTTATATTGCCCAGTACTTGGGAATGGATATTTTCCTTGTGGCTTTTATGAATCTGCCCTCACCTTTTACATGTTTTAATTGTCTATAAAATGTCTCTCTGCATTCACATCAGAGTCGTGTGGAATGTCAAAGACTCCCTAATTTGTAAGGTGATATCTTCATAAAGCTGCATTAATTCATCTATTGGTCTTTGCAGAGTAAACTTACTTCTAATCTGGTACCTGCCATTAAGATGCTCATATCACTAATTGATTTCCTTTTTAAACAGCAATCTGTGCATGCCATCTTTGGCTCAGGGTCAACATAAAGCATTTACATTAACCATTAACCCTCCTGAGGCAGTGGGCTTGATTGGACGAGAAGCCAAGTGGAGCTGAAAGAACCAGGAAAGGATCCAACTCTTAGTTCAGTAAGCCATGTGACCTTGAGCAAATCATTTATCTCCTCTGAACCTTTCTTCATGTGCAAAAGGTAGGACATCAGGTTCCTGACCCCAAAGATCTAAAACTCTGCATTTCTAAATTGCTGATTTTTAAGCCAAACTTATTATTTTTTATGCTTGTATCCTAAATTTCCAACCTATGTATTCCATACACCTGGCACAGATTTCAGTCCTAGCATTGAGACAAGTAACTAAACTACAATAAAATGTGATGTCTCCCTTACCATATTGTGAATTCCATAAAAGGTTCATTCATTTTTATAAGCTCAGTGCCTGGCAGAGGTGACATTCTATAAATGTTTGATATATGGATGGATGGATGGATGGATGATTGCCACAGCAAAATAGTAAGAAAAGCTTAAGTGTATGAGTTTATATTATCTCTGTAAATAGCCCAAAGATCATTATCCTAAACCTTATCAGAAGAGCTAGCACTTAAGTGTAATTTTGCCTATTTACAGCTTAATGGACTTCAAAGTACATCTCTTATAGCCTAATCTCTTCCTGCCTAATGTTATACTTTTTTTTGGAGGGGGGGGGGGAGGTACCAGATAGCGAACCTAGGCCCTCAAATATACACATAATCTTATACTCTTTAATTTCCTTCTTTTTTAAAAAAAATTTATGGTTTTATTGATGAGACAGAGAGAGGGAGGGAGAGAGGGAGGGAGGGGGGGAGGGAGGGAGGGAGGGGGGGAGGGAGGGAGGGAGGGAGGGAGGGAGGGAGGGAGAGGGAGGGAGGGAGAGAGGGGGGGGGAATCGGCTGCCTCCTGTGTGGCCCCCCAATGGGGACTAAGTTGGCAAATCAAGTATGTGCTCTGACCAGGAATCAAACCAGCAATTTCTGAGTGCATCTGAAAGATGCCCAACCAACTGAACCACACCAGCCAGGGCAACCTTCCTGCTTGACCGTGAACTTTCTGAGAGCAAGATCTGTGCCTGATTTATCCTGCCATTCTGTACCTATTCATCCTGCCATTCCGTACCTATTCACTGCACTTATGGAGTCTTCCATCAATTTTAACCAATTAAATTAATTTAAAACAGAGTAGTTTCAATATAATTACGGCCATACAAAGTAAATGATACATTTCATAACAAATTAATTTTTCAGGGAAAAGAGTTTGGAATAGATTATCTTTGATGATAAAACTCTGACTTTTTGTCCTTTACCCTTTAAGAATGTCAAAATCTCACCCCTATAAAAATCTCTCAATTTTAGTCACTTCATTTTCCTTTATATGTGGTCAGTTCATAATTAATATAACATAGTTAGGTCTAATGGAATCTAAAAGATCTCCCAAAGGAGAAGAAACATGAAGAGTCCTTTTTACTTCAGTTTACAAATAAAAGTCGCAGTACAGTTGTAGTATTTGCATAGTTTCAGTTTATATAAAATCCAGTGGCATGGCAAAAGCATTCCTCTTGCCTTGCATGCAAATCATCTCCATGTTACTTCAATAGACTCTCTGTCAAACGTTAATAGTCCACCACTCTGAGTGATATGGAATAGCAACTGAATAGTGAGTCCTGGTAGAATGTCCTACCATCTTTTGACTTATTATCATGTGATTTCAGTGTATTTACTTTAGGAAGATGTCTTTTTATTCCCAGGCATATACATTTTTCTGGTTGAGGGTTGCTTTCCCTACATTTAGTTCCTTCTCATTTTTAGGCAATGTAAGTTTCACAACTTTCACACATTCACAATTCCATACTGTCATAAACAATCTATATTAACACATATACAATGTCAATATCTTCTAACTCAGTTTTTAAATAGTCATCACAACTTTAAGTATGCTATTAATCCATTATGATTATTGTTACAAATATGATTTCTTCATGGGGATCTTCACTATTATAAGCAGTACTTTATACTACTGTTAGAAATATTACCAATAAACCATAATTGTTAGGACACCATTATTGTATTTACTATTTGTTTTATCAGGTCCTACATTATCAACATGGACATATTTATGTCTAAACTAGAGGCCCAGCGTGCACGAAATTGTGCGCGAGCAGCTCGCTTCCGCTTGCCTCAGCTGGCCACCCCGCCCACTGCCACTAGCTCACGCCCCACCCTCCACCACTATTAGCTTTCCACTGCTAGTAGCTTTCCACCACTAGTAGCTCATGCCCCACCCATCTCGAGAGCCACTGCTCCTTTGGTCTTGAAAGCAATATGGCGTCACAGCCATAGGCCTTTTATTAGTATAAATAGACTTCAAAGAAACCAGATTATCCCTTACTCCTCAAAACTTGCTGTCATGTTAATAAAAATAATAGCTGAGATTTATTAAGCACCTGCCATGTGCCAATTACTGTGTTAGCACAAAATGCGTTAACATAGATCACGTCATTAATGTTCCCAAGGCTCTTACGGGGTGAAAGCTTTAATTAACCCATTTTATAGGGAAGAAAACTAAGGTTTAGACAGGTTAAATAATTACTCAGATGCTTACAGCTAGTTAATGATGGCGCCAGGACTGAAACCCAGTCAATTTCACTCCACATTATTATATTTGGGGAAGAGGATGAATCTGTTCATTTTGGAAGATACCATAATTTTTGTATTTGCATATCAAACTCAAGTTTGCATATCATTTGAAAATTCTGTCTTCAAATCAAAAGCACATAGAGAGTGCAAATTGAAATATTTGCAATAAGAATTACAGGTTATCAAAAATATAATGAATCATTATTACTGCAAAATTATCAGAGTACATCAAAGTAGGAACATAATGTATTATATAATTATCAGCATAGTTTTCTAACTGTGAATTTGCTAGTGTTGATTGATTAATTTTATACTTAAGCTTATTAACTGTATACCTTAGCAGATTTTTAGTGTCTGAGGTTTAAAGTTTAATTTCTTTTCACAAAGATTAAACAAAGATTTTCTAGCTGCCAAGGATAATAAAGCAAAAAATGATTAAAAGTAAATTTAACCACAAAGATTTTGATAGTACCACATTACATTATATCCATCTATAAATTGTATAAAAAAGCAAATATGGAAAATCTGGCATTCATTGTTTCCTTTATTATTTTCTGTTTGCCATAGTGCAATTAAAATCACATTTATAAGGACTATTTGTGTAAAATAGCTATGAACCACATTCTCTCTGAAAGCTTAAAGAATCTATGAGCCTTTTAGAAAATATGCCTAACATGTTATCTTAATAAAGATAGCTTACAAATAAGAAATATTTCCTGGTTTTATGATCTGAAGCCAAAATTATATAAAGCTTAAAAGGCAAATACTCCTTGCTTTTAAAACTATGCCACCTAAAAAGTTTAAATATTTACACTGGAAAGCAAATAAGTACTCTGAGAATATGAGAATTCACCCAAAGAGCCTTTAGAACCAAATGATGCATTGCGATTCATTTCGAAGCCACTGCTCTATTTACACATCAAAAACTTACTGAGGGTTTGTCATATTCAAGACCCTGAGACATACTGTATGGTATATGTCCTCAAAGAGCTTATCTTTTGGACTGTTTTGTTTATTTTCTATGTCCTTAATTATGAAAATAATAGAACAGACACTTGTTTCACAACACCTAGATTTAAGAAAGGTTAAGTATTTTAAGTACTTCTTAGCCTATTTTTATTACACAAAAATCCAGGTAGTTATATTAGAACCAATAACTCAGTTTTCCATTTAGAATTCCTTATATGCAGACCTTCTAAGTCCTATGGTAGTTTTGGTTTGCAAAATCAGTCTACTAAAATTTCACTTAAATTGAAATAGAAATGATACTTAAACACAAGGGTGATTTTACATGAGTATGAGTATATTTTTTAAGAGCCATATTGCTTTTACAAAGAAACTGAAGAGAAAGGGAGCAAGGGTAACAGGGTAAGGTCATCAACTTGGTGACTATAAGAGACAAAATCGGATTCCAGTACTGATTTTGCCACCTACCAGAAACATGGACTTAAGTAATTTCAGTTCAGTTCCACTTCTTCATACATAAACAGGCATAATTATGTTGTTTCCCTATTACAGTTTTTGTGAGGATTAAGTTATATAAGTAAAGGATTTAGCATAATGTTGGGAACAACGCATGTATTCAATAAATGGTATTTATAATCATAATTAGAAAAGAGGTAAATTGGGGAGGAAAGGTTACACAGTTGGTCATTTTTCAGGGATGTTGCAATAAAAACAACAAAAAATAACAAAAAGAATTTAGATAATAGTTTATACTTCCATTATTATAAAATGATGAAATTTGAGTTGGACTAAAGAATGAATGCAAGTATCTTTCATCACTATAAGCCATGCAGTTAAGAAATGTGCAAATACTACTTGACCTAAGGAAAAACCACAGGCTCTGAGGAAATTGTGGATAATTAACTTGTTAAATAATTCACTAAAATTAACCATTTGTCATGATGTGAATCACATGATACTGGTTGAAGACACTGTGTAAAAAACAATGATGTTTACAATTTAAACTTCTATGTACCAAATTCCTTACTTGAGATGAACTCAAAGATTCTATTAGAGATATCATCCCTCTATTCCCACTTTGCTGAAGGTTTTTTATCAAGGGTATTGGATATTGTCAAGTGCTTTTTCTACATCAATTGATATGACTATGTAATTTTTATCTTTCAATTTGTTTATGTGATGTGTCACATTTATTGATTTGCAGATATTGTACCATCCTTGCATCCTGGGATAAATCCTACTTGGTCATGGTGTATGATCTTTCTGATGTAATGCTGAATCCAATTTGCTAGAGTTTTGTTGAGGATTTTGGCATCTATGTTAATGAGGGATATTGGCCTGTAATTCTCTTTCTTTGTTAGTCTTTATCTGGTTTTGGTATTAGGGCAATGCTGACTTCATAGAATGAGCTTGGAAGTGTTCCTTCCTCTTGAATTTTTTGGAATAGTCTGAGGAGGACAGGTTTTAGTGCTTCTTTGAATGTTTGGTAAAACTTCCCTGTAAAGCCATGATAATAAAATCCTTATATGTCAAACCTACAGCCAACATCATGCTCAATGGGCAAAAACTAAAATCATTTCACTTAAGAACAGGAACAAGACAGGGATGCCCACTTTCACCGCTTTTGTTCGACATAGTACTGGAAATGCTAGCCATAGAGATTAGACAAGAAGAAGAAATAAAAGGTATCCAAATTGAAAAAGAAGTAAAACTGTTATTATTCACAGATGACATGATACTGTACATAGAAAACCCTAATGACTCCATCAAAAATTATTAGACTTAATAAATTAATTCAGCAATGTAGCAGAATACAAAATTAACACCCAGAAATCTATGGCATTTTTATGTACTAATAGTGAACTTACAGAAAGAGAGATTAAAAAACAATACTATTACCATTGCACCAAAAAATTAAGATAACTAGGAATAAATTTATATAAGGAGGTAAAAGACCTGTACTTAGAAAACTATAGGACTCTGAAAAAATAAATAGAGGAAGACATAAACAGATGGAAGAACATACCATATTGATGGGTTGGTAGAATCAACATCATTAAAATGTCCATACTACCCAAAGCAATCTATAGATTCAATGCAATCCCCATTAAAATACCAATGGCATATTTCACAGACCTAGAACGAACTCTCCAAAAATTCATCTGGAATTAAAAAAGGCCCAAATAGCTGCAGCAATCCTGAGAAAAAAGAACCAAGTAGGAGGGATCTCAATACCAGATATCTTTTTATATTACAAAGCCATATTACAAAGCCACTATTCTCAAAACTGCCTGGTACTTGCACAAGAATAGACCAATGGAATAGAATAGAGAACCCAGTAATCAACCCAACCCACTATGCTCAATTAATATTTGACAAACGAGGCAAGAGCATACAATGGAGTCAAGACAGTTTCTTCAATAAATGGTGTTGGGAAAATTGGACAGATTCATGAAAAAAAATGAAACTACACCACCAACTTATACCATACCCAAAAATAGACTCAAAATGGATGAAGAACTTAAACATAAGACAGGAAACCATAAAAATCTTAGAGGAATCCATAGGCAGGAAAATCTCAGACATATGCCGAAGCAATATCTTAACTGACACAGCTCCTAGGGCAGTGGAAACTAAAGAGAAAATAAACAAATGGGACTACATCAAAATAAAAAGCTTCTGCACAGCAAAAGAAACCATCAACAAAACAACAAGAAAGCCCACTGCATGGGAGAACATATTTGCCAATGTTATCTCCCATAAGGTTTAATCTCCAACATTTACAGGGAACTCATACAACTTAACAAAAGGAAGATAAACAATCCAATCAAAAAATGGGCAACAGACCTAAATAGATACTTTTCAAAAGAGGACATAAAGAAGGCCAAGAGACATATGAAAACATGCTCAAAGTCACTAATCATCTGAGAGATGCAAATCAAAATGACAATGAGGTACCATCTCACACCTGTCAGAATGGCTATCATCAGCAAATCAACAAACGACAAGTACTGGCAAGGATGCGGAGAAAAAGGAACCCTTGTGCACTGCTGGTGGGAATGCAGACTGGTGCAGCCACTGTGGAGAACAGTATGGAGTTTCCTCAAAAAACTAAAAATGGAACTCCCATTTGACTCAGTGATCCCACTTCTAGGAATATATACCAAGAAACTAGAAACACCAATCAGAAAGGATATATGCACCCCTATGTTCATAGCAGCACAATTTACCATAGCTAAGATTTGGAAACAGCCTAAGTGCCCATCAGCAGATGAGTGGATTAGAAAACTGTGGTACATCTACACAATGGAATACTATGCTGCTATAAAAATGAAGGCACTCCTACCATTTGCAACAGCATGGATGGACCTGGAGAGCATTATGCTAAGTGAAATAAGTCAGTCAAAGAAAGATAAAGATCACATGATCTCACTCATTTTTGGAATATAATGAACAAC
Organism: Myotis nattereri; assembly: GCF_964212035.1. Classification (NCBI taxonomy): domain Eukaryota; kingdom Metazoa; phylum Chordata; class Mammalia; order Chiroptera; family Vespertilionidae; genus Myotis; species Myotis nattereri. The sequence continues at coordinate 26,734,088 of NC_138088.1, forward strand.
ATAAACTGATGAACAAAAACAGATCCAGAGACAGAGAATCATCAATCAGACTATCAAACCTCTGAGGGAAGGCAGGGGAGGGTGGGGGGAAGAGGGAGAGATCAACTAAAGGACTTGTATGCATGCATATAAGCATAGCCAATGGACAAAAACACTAGGGGGGTGAGGGCACGAGGGGAGTGGAGGGGGGGCGGTGGGAGGGATAAGAACACATATGTAATACTTTAATCAATAAAGAAAAAAGATTCTATTAGAATACCTAAATTAGGGCTATACCAGAAAAATAGGCAAAATAAGGGAAATGTCAATATCCTACTTATTAATTATAAGGTTGAACCATATAAAAGTAGCTATTGCTACTTTTGTAAGTTTAAAAATCATTAAATATCACTAATTTCAGAAGGTTTAATCCAATTGGGAGTTTCTTGACATACTCTATTCTGAGTTCAGGGTAGCATTTCAAGTCCACCACAGCACACTGGAATGGCCCAAATCTCCTATCCTCTTCAGAGCCACTGCAAAAATGGCAGGTTAGACAAAATAGCAAACACAGAATCAATTTCCTAAAGGAAGCTAAAGAACATAAATAAAAAGGCATTATGAAAATATACTTGGCCATGTCACGTCTGCCATAAGAATGGATTTTTTAGTGTAATCCTTGAGTAATCCTTGAATCACCAATTATCCTTGAGTAGCCAATAATCCAATTTTACCAGTTATAAACCTATGCACATGTCAAGGACCCATCTGGAATAATTTTAAGCTCTGAGACAAATCTTTCGCTTAAAAAAAAAAATCCAACTTCAGGGAATAATATACATAGTAGCCCACACTAATATCAGGTGTCTCATTTTTTCCAGGGCATATGGAAAACCTTTCTTACCAATGCACTTGCAGTAAGGTGGGACCATGTGAATAATTCTTGCCAATGAAATGTAAGTGGGAAAAATGAGTATCACTTCTTAATGCTGAGAAGGGAAAGGCCCATATGGTTTCCCTTTATGCACTACAACAATCAGGGAGGTCTTGAAAGGAGATTGCAGAGCCACACAATCAAAAGAGCCTGGACTGTCAATGCACCTCATGGAGGGCAACTGCCATGAAGACCACCCAAGACCATTGGGTTTCTACATGAGGGAGAAAGGAACTTTTACTGTGAAAAGGCACTGAGAGCTTGGAGTTGTTTGTTACCACAGAATAACCTAATTTATCTTAACTACTGTTATCTCCAAAAACACCCAAAACAACTGATTATCCTTTAGATGCTTTGCTTAATAGACTACTACTAGGCTATAAAAAATGCGCACAAAAATATATATAAATAATGAATATTCTAAAATGACATCAGGAATTAAATTACCCCCTTTTTTCAATTCTCCAAATTTTCTCTACTTTAGAGATTTTTCAGAAATTTAAGACTCAAAATAACCTCCACACACATACTTTCAGAAAAGATTTGGTTGTGTGGCTTTTGTTTGGCTTTTAGTTGTTTGATTCTGTTTTAAGGAAAAGTTATTTAGGGTTTGAGGCTAAAAATTTGGACCTGGCACCTGAGATGTGAGATCTAAAATCTTCAATCCTGTTTTCTAAAACATGTCCAGAGGGGATTGAATTAAAACCTTCAGAGGCCCAAGCACTGAAGAAACCTTATTTCATCCTGACCCCTCTATCCATATGTAATTCCAACACGGCAAAACAAAGTCATAAATATTTATAAGGAATTCTAATAAAGTTTTACTCTTTTTTTAATGACTACTACACTGTCCCTTCATTTACTTGTTTATTTTTTAACTTAGGACCAACTATCATCAAGTGACCAAATTAGGTTTATTTGGCCCTCAAGTTTATAGATGAAATTGGAAGGATAATACATATTAAAGAGAGCAGTTTACAAAATAATAAAACTGGGCTCTCTTTAATTAGTTAGAATGAGATCCATATACTATCTAAAAATATTAAATAGCCAACAAAGTAATATAAGTTTCAGCTATGAAAACAATCAGTTTCTAGCATTGCTCAGGACACTCTGATCCATTGACAGCAACTGTCTTAGTACTTCTACCTTTGTGTCTTCCTTGCTACTTGTCCTCACCTGCTCTTCCCAAATTCTGAACTTGGAATGCCTGTGCTTTTGAACTTGATCAAAGAATTTGCTTCCTAGCTTTTGACCCCTGGCATAACCCCAGGAATCAGAGTGTACTTGGCCTCCAGGCCAACCCGTTCCTTTCCAGTCTTAAAGGAAAACAATCACAACCACCAGTGAACAATTGCCATGTGCTAGGCACGCTAGGCACTCTGCACACAACACCTCAACTAACAGCCACAAAGACCTTAACTGATAGATAGTTTTATCACCATGTTGTGATTAAAGCAACCAAAGAACTTGAGAAAGGTTAAATGGCAAGAGGCCGGGATTTAATCACTGATCTCAATCCTATGCTTTTAACTCTGATTATACTATCGCTGCCTCCATTTTTTAACTTAAAAATAAATATTTACTGACCACCTACTCTGTTCTGATTTCTGTGCTAAATCATGGTTATACAGGTGTGAATAATACAGACGGGTCCCTAATTTCATAGCAAATGCATTCCAATGGAGATCATGACATAAACATGTAACTAAATAATATCATTTCTGAATGTGACAAGTGCTACGAAGGAAAAAACAGGTTAAAGTGATGGAGGACTAGAGGAGTAGGTGGCAGCATTAGATGGCTGATGAAGAAAGACATATTGGGAAGAAGCCACTCATTTGAAAATCTGGACTAGGAAAATTCCAGAGTGAGGGAATTACAAGTTCACAGGTACAAGGTCAGGAATGAGTGTGCTGTCTTCAAAACACGAAAAATCATCTAACGTCACTGAGCGTAGTGACCCAGGGGAGGATTTGTAGAAGAGATGAAAAAGGTAGGCAGAGTCAAGTCCTACAGGACCTAGTTGTCATTGCTAAGAATTACAGGTTAATTCTAGGTGCAATGAGTGCCACATTTTGAGGAGGAAAGTGACATGATGACAAAGCTTTTTTAAAATACAGAGACTGTATCATTTTAAACAATGAATACAGAGAGAGACTAGAAAGATATAAGTGCACAAGGTATCCCAAAGGTCAAGGCACAAAAACCCTAAAAGGAAATAGATATTCTGTACTTTCAGCAATCAGTTCTATTGCAAAACAACAATGGAGTTCATGGGAGATGAAGAATAAGATTTTAATTTCCTATAATTTAGTAATATTTATGGGTGCCATCTCTTCAGACTAGGAATATTCTCCCAAGGTGAAATGTCCTCTCTCAGGTTGGTAATCTGAAATCATGGTTTCAGAATCCAAGACAGCCCCTGCAATAAATCCCAGGTTGTACAGTTTCTACTCACAAAGCATGCTATCTGTGGAAAATGAGCACATTACAATCATAAAATAATTTTATTAAGCACTGCATATTGAGAAAGAGAAATGGACAGAATTCTTGTAATCAAGGACTTGTCTTCTTTTATGGAAGAAAAATAGATGGTGCCACTTGTGCAATATCCATCCGGACAGACATTACAAAGATGGCTTTTACCATGCAATGTTTTCTTTTGTAGTAAAACCCAGAGGGCATGGTACTGTAAAAATGTGAACCTCACCAATTCGGAGAATTTGTTATTAACAAATAAAACTTTGGACAGAATTTGGTTATAGAACTTACAAGTCCCATCTTTGGGGACTACAGATAAATCTCCAAATTCCTTTAGAAATATTCTACCCTGCAGCTTTCAAAGTTCAGGGCAGGTGAAACATCAAAGTTAGAAAGATAAGATTATAATCAAATTGTTGCAATTTTTCCTTAAATCCATGCCATATTAACTAGTTTAGCAGGAATATCAGGAAAAATGAAACTAACAAGTTCAAAATCTGGAATCTAGAGCCAGAAATTCAAATGTAGGGAGAAACCACAGAAACTAAGTGCGTTCCGGAAAAAAGATAGTGTCTTAGAAGTAACAAAGAAAAAATATTCAGTGCATTTCAACAACTAAACTGCAGGGTAACTTCATGCCCCTGAGAAAAAGAAAATCTTTATTTTCTCATAAAAGAATAAAGAAAACACACATTTCAAGAACCATAAAAGCTGTAACTAAGGAAAGGCCATCTGGGCAACCAGATTATCTTCACAATACAGTCTTCACTATTTTATTTGGTCCTATTTTATGTACCACAGAAAATTAGATTTCCATCACTTTCCTTGAAAATGTTCTGCCAAACTATTAGATATTATTGCTAAGTAGTCACCAGTAATCCCTACCAAGTAGTTTAAAGCCCTCTGCCTGCCTCTTACTGATATCCTTTTTTTTTCAATAGGACCATATTACAAAAATAATTTTTTTGTGAAGGTTAACATTTTAATTGGGAAAATGGTAGCCAGGAGTGGCATAGTGGTAAGTTCAATTCTGAGGCACACGCACACACCCCAAGGAGAAAAATAAAATAACCTATAAGGTTTCCTTTCACCTTTTATTAATTTCAGAATAAACAAATCTCTAGAGACAATGATCCCTTTTCCTTAATGGGCACCCTTTGGGGTAGGATTCTTTGTGAAATTCAAATACTCTGGGCTGCCTGACATATTTGTATGGATACATGAGGCATAGCCAAAGGTGTCCTACTTTCTCTAGCTACAACTTTCAAAGAAAAACAACATCCTCTCCAAGCTCACTCTGAGGTAGCATATCACGGTGCAAATAACTCAGAATGAGGAGTCAAAGATTTGGAGTCTAAGCTCAGCTCTTCCAGGATCCAGTGCTGTGAGCACAGGCAAGGCCTTTGGTATTCTGTGCCTCAGCTTCTTCATTCACACTGTGGATTGCCTTAAAGTCTCCCTTCATCCACCAAATGTTATGGTGTGGTTATATTCATCTAAGAAAATAAAACTAAACAGATAGTCCTTCTACTAAAGATATGTTGATATCAATTGTTACACAATGTTGGGGGGGAAGAATAAAAAATGCATAAATTCATCCTGCAGATAAATATGCTATGTTTCAGAGTACGAGGTGTTGGTGAAAGCTTGAAAAGAAATAGGGTAAACCTTCCTTATGTGTGAGCAGTGAGAAGAGTTTAATTGTGTTTTAATATTACTTCCATGTCAGGTTCTATGGATACATTTCATTGTAAGAAAAAAAGTCAACTAATTTAAAGAAGATGGTGAATATAAAGTCATACTATCATGATCTGTAGTAATTCAAAACTAGAATAACAGGGTAACCAATACCCCTAAGTAGACACAGAACTCATTTTGGGGGGTAAGTTTAATCTCCTTGCAAAATATGGTAAACTAAAAAGGTTTCTTCTCTTCTTCTTTCCCTTGAAATTGTGGAATTATCAAAACTGAAAAGAAAAATGTAAAAAGGTGCTGGCACCCTGAATAGGTATTCTCTGATGAAGAAGTTGGTTTTATTTGTTCTTATCTTTCAGGACCAGGGTTTGGGGTTCCAATAAATTATTTACCCCTAGTTATATAAATCAGTGTTTCCAAACTTTTCTGATAGGACCTTCCATCAGTTAAAAATGTTTGAGATATATATATATATATATATATATATATATATATATCCCCAATATTTATTCTTTTATTAATCTATTAATCAGGTAATATATTACACATACCATTATATATTATGAAACATACATATAAAAATTGTTTAAAATAATTTAATGATGAAATGGATCATTTTATTTTCTCGATAGCCACAGTGCTTCATATTATAATCAGCCTATATCTCAAAATACAATATATACTTAAGGCAAGATTCATTATTAGTAAAAGTGGACATAAATCCATATTTCACATGTCTTATTTATTTCAATGGGAAGAAGCTGACTTCTTGTAAGACTGAATTAAATAGACCATCAGCACTGTTGCCTCCCAGTATGGCTAACAATTCTTACTATAATAGCAAAAGCTTTAATTCCACCAATTTCCTGCTATTTGCTTATGCTTGTATTATTAGTATTATGTTCTTTACAAAAATTCTTTTAAACTACTTTTCCATTTTGTGACTGCTGGTTTGGTTAAAACTGGATAATAGAACCCTTAATCCCTTAATGAACAGACATAAAATCAGTAAGACACAACACAATTGAAATAAAAGAAGTTCATTTTTAACCCAAGTAACCATGTTAGCCCCTCCATGTTGTGGATCACCCAATATTTCCTCAAGATACCTCTGCAAAGGAGGAAAGGAGAACAACTGACCTATGGGTAAATGAGGGTGCCAGTTACAGTCTGTTTATTATATATTTGCAAGAGCTTAGGGTTATTTTCTTATGTTTTTTAAATTTATCTTATTGTTGAAAGTATTACAGATGTCCTCTTTTTTCCCCATTGACCCTCTCCACCCCACCCTGCTGCCACCCTCCAGGCCTTCACCACACTATTGACTGTGTCCATGGGTTATGCATTTATTCATATAAATTCTCTGGTTAATCTCTCCCTGCCCCATCTGCCCCTGCCCTCTGATATCCCTCAGTTTGTTCCATGCTTCTATGTCTCTGGATCTGTTTTGTTCATCAGTTTATTTTGTTCATTAGATTCCACATAAGTGAGATCATGTGTGGTACTTGTCTTTCTCTTTCTGGCTTATTTCACTTAGCATAATACTCAATACTCTCCATAAATGCTGTTCTAATGCTTATTCCCTGCAGCCTACGTTGAAAACCCCCACAGCCTAGTTTGGAAATCAAGAGTATATAAACAGTTGTGGTAGGTAATTGAGCCTGTTATCTGAAGCATCTGATACTTTGCTGGAATATCAATGGGCCATGATTATGTTCTAGGCACACATCAGCATACTAGTCCTCCAGCTGAAAAGGGAACTTTTATGGAGTTAAGAGGCTGAGCTCTCTTGAAACAGCATTTATCACCATGGTGACTGGAGTATTCTTTCTTCTCTGAGCTTCAATCATGAAGTCAGAACAAACAACAATAACAAAGCTGTAAAAGACATTTGTTTGTCTTGAATACTCACTCCATTCTCAGTTCCAGATATGATTACTCTCAAGCCTCAGTTATTCTGGGAGGTGCTGCAAAGTGTGTTCATTGGTTAAAGGTCATACCATCATAGCATTCTGTGCATTAGTGATCTTGAAATGATTAGCCATACTGTATCAGCGTAGACTGCACCTACACTTTATCTTACGGTAGTCAGCTTGAGTTGCCATAAAATAGCAAAGATGGGATGACTTAAACAATAGAAATTTATTTCTCACAGTTCTAGAAGTTGAGAAGTCCAAGATCAAGGTGCTGACAGACTCGGTTTCTGGATAGCTCTCTTCCTGGCTTACAGACAGCTGTGCCTTTTCAGGGAATGCTCTCATGCCTTTCTTCACTACTGAAGTGAGCTCATGAGCTTGCTAGTGTCTCTTATTATGAGGACACTAATCCTATCAGATTAGGGCCATAAATTATAACTTCTTTTAACCTTAATTACTTCCATAAATACCCTATGTCCAAATACAGATCACATTGAGGGTTAGAGCTTCAACATATAAATTTTGGGAAAACAAACATTCAGTCCATAACATAATCTATATGCTTTCTTTCAGCAAATATTTATTGAGTTCCTTCTGTGTGCCTGGCACTATAACCAAGTTGCTGTTCTCATTCTAGAGAGAGACTGCAGACAGCATTTTTTTTTGTGGAGTTTTTTTTTGTGTGTGTGTATGTGTGTACATGCACACACATACACACACATATTAAAAGAAAAACTTAAGTAGATTAAAGAGACAGAATGAGAGGGTTCAGAGAGGGGGCTAATTTAGAATAGATGGTCAAAGACAGCCTCTCTGAAAAGAGGACAAAAGAGTAAATATCTGATGTAACTGAGGAGCAAGCCTCTACATATTTAAAAGAAGAAAGCCTAGGCTCAAAGAATAGGCAGTAGCATGATCCTTGGAAAAAACAACAGCAGCAGCAGAAAGGCCACAAGAGCCAGAGAGGCTGTGACAGGGTATGGTGGAGAGAAGAAAATAAGAGAAGTGATATGGCAGGAAGGAAGGTCTTGGGGATTAGGTCGAGTTCATGTTGTCACAAAGGGAAGCCATTGGGTGGTTTTTGAGTAGAGGACTGACATGAGCCAACACCTATACTTCAAAGGGTCACCCTAAGTTCTACATGGATAATAGGACATAGGGGCAAGACTGAGAGCAGGACAAGTTTTTCATAAATACCAATAGGTGGTTCTGGTTTGAATGAGTGGTAGTGGAGGAGGTCAGACTTCAAACCCCTTTGGAAGGTAGAGCTATCAGGATTACCTGATGTACTGGACATGAGATTTGAAAGAAAAGATGGGGGGGGAAGCTCTGTGGAATCAACATCATTCTTGGGTTCAAAACAAAAGAGGAATCTAAAAGTCACCAAACTTAGAGTGTGTCCTCCCTCTCCTAGCACTCCATACTTCCAAATAAAACTTTTCAGGTGCAATTAATCATGTTTGCACTGGTCTATTTAGCAGCTCTCCTCACCCCCTTCTCCCATTAGAATATAAGCTCCTAGAATCTAGCTTGTATCCATTTGTCTAGTCCAGCGGTTGCCAACTGGTGGTCCGCGGACCACTGGTGGTCCGTGAGATCTGAAAGGCTGGCAACCACTAGACTCGAGTCCACCCTTATATCACCTGCACCAAGCTCAATGCCAGGCACCTTTTGAGCTCTCATTGAATATTTTAAAGCAGTGATTTTCAACCTTTTTTATCACATAACACACATAAACTAATTATTAAAATTCTGTGGCACATCAAAATATTTTTGCCAATCTGACAAAAAAAATAGGTATAATTTTGAGTCATTCATACCAAATGGCTATTGTTGTGTTGGCTGTCATCTTTTTATTTAACAATCTAAGGGAAAGAGGTCAGTGCCCCTGACTAAATAGTCAGGTATTATATGTTTTAAAAATACTTGCGACACGCCAGTTGAAAATCACTGCTTTAAAGAATGAACAAATGTCCAAAGCTTTGAGCAGTTTTGAAATTATATGTTACTAGAAACAACTGAAGGAAATAAGGATGCCAAAAGGTGAATATTTGCATTAGATAGTAGAGAGAACTATAAAGATTCTATATTTTTTAAGTTTACCCTTTTATATGATTAAACTCATTTTTCAAAGTTTTAAATGGTATTTTAGAAAAGAGAAGAAGGGAAAGGAAGAGAGAGAGAAAGAGAAAAAATGATGTGAAAGAGAAGCATCGATCAGCTGCCTCCTGCACATCTCCTACTGGGATCAAGCCCACAACCCTGGCATGTGCCCTGACCAAAAAATCGAACCAGTGACCTTTTGGTGCATGGGATGATGCTCAATCAATTGAGTAACATGGGCCAGGGCAAGACACAACAGTTTTATTCCAAGGAAATGTGTCTCTGGACATATCAGCTGGTTAACACATTGCTCTGTAGAGTGTTACCCTGATCAGACATCATAACCACATTATATATTTAAACTATTTAGTAATTCTTAGGAAAGTATTGTTTCTGCTAAAAATAATAGTTACCACTAGCACTCCATTATTCAAACGTAAGCAAAATGATAAAACTGAAGAGTGGGTCTAGAGATAATTTTTTGAAACTTATTTTCAATGATTGCAAACTGCCTCTTCCATAAACTTTTATACCAGCTGTTAAAAGCTCTTCAAATTGATTTTTTTGCATTTCATTTTCACCCCTCCTTCACATCTCCAGGAAAATGAAAAAGAAAAATGAAGAAAAGGACAGGTCTAAAGATATGGAGGTGCCTAGTGACTAGCCAAGGTAATCCTGCTCACTGGATTAATCAGATGTGACCAAATTTAGACTTTGGAACAGAGCTAACTGGTTTCTAGAATTATTTTTATTAAATAATATGTAAGTTCCTTAAATTTTTTCACTGCAGTGTCACTCGGCTGTGGCTTTGAAAGGTGAACAGGCAAAAGGCTGCAGTACTTGATGAAGAGTCTTTATGTCAACTATTCAAGATGACACTGAGTGATGTGTGGTTTGTGATGTCTTGCAGATAGAAATCGCTTGAGTTTCCATCTCTTGGCTAGAGAATGTTCCTACAAGAAAAGGCTGACCCTTGATACCACCAGAAACTGTACCAGACTTTGCCTCCATTTGTAGAAAGGACCTCACCCCTCCAGATGCTCCACCAGTCCCAGAGGTGGGTGGTGGAGATACTTATAATGGGGTGCAGTCCCTCTGGCCCTGTGTGGAGAAGCATGGGGTCACTTGGGCCCACAAAGGCTGGGAGTCCCTGGAGAGAGGCCCGTATAAATGGGGTGATAGCTATGTGGGTGTGGGAAGCAGCTAGGGCTCCGGGACAGGCTTTGATTCCAGTTGCCCGCCCAGATAGCTCCTAAGCAGGCTATGAGGGTGGGGAGGGACCCACAGCCTCTGCCCTCAGGGAGGCAGCAGCTGGAATTAGGTGTCCAAGAGTTTGCAGGGAATAAGGGGCATAGGGAGGACAGGGAGGCGTGGTGGGAGGGGAGTGAGTGGTAGAGGGAGGGGTTGGTGGGGCGGGGTTGGTGGCTGGGTTGGCCGCTCTCCCCTGTGGCTTTACACAGCTCTCACCACACCAGCCCTGCAGCTAGGCAGACTGCAAGCTGCTGCTGAGCCGCCAGTGTCCCCAGGTAGAATCTGTGCAGCGCGTTGGGATCTGGGCTTGGGTGGGGAGAGGGAGAGCCTGGGTGGGCGGGATTATGTTGGCTCTTTCTGCGCACCTCCATCCCTACCCCCATATTCATAAACTCGGGAGATGCTAAAGCATGGAGAATCCCTTTGCACCCTGAAAGGGAGGGGACTTAGTTACCTTGCCGTGGCCTCCTGCAGCTGCCCTGCTGCTCTGAGAAAGCAGAGGGCCCCAGAGGGGCTTGGTTCCCAAATACTTTGGGTGTTTTCTGCACCCTCCTATCTAACTGCCCAAAACAGTAGCGGGGGCGGGGGGGGGGGGGAGAGAAAGAGAGAGAGAGAGAGAGAGAGAGAGAGAGAGAGAGAGAGAGAGAGAGAAGAGAGGAGGGGCCTGAGAGATAGAGTAGCTGTCCATCAGAAGAGATTAGAATCTGGGCAGAATACATCCAGGCTGGGATCTTGAGAAGGAGAAGCAGCATTTGTGGCTCCTCAGACCCAGCCCTCAGGTGAGGTATAATGAATTTTTCTTGGCTTGTTCGCTCTGAAAACCCCAGACTGTGGAAAGGTTTGGGTCAAGAATGAGACTTTGGTCCACACAGGCTTTCTGTGCCCTGCTCTCCAATACCTTCTGGCATCTGGAAGAGGGGTAGCTTGAAGGACTGTAAAAAGCTGGAGGTGGGTGTGTTCAGGAAGCTTAGTCTTTAAAACTTGTGAATTTTCAAATAAAGAGGGGGGAGGGGATACAAACTCTCTTAGTTTGAATTAGGTTTTCTTTTTTGAACTATACATGCATGTATCTTCAGAGAATAACCGGTGATGGTCATTAGATATTTAATTCAGCAGGTGTGGCATCATTACAATTGAAAACTAAGTTTACTGTGTAGTTTTAGAAAAATTGACTGCTTCTTTCTGTGCTCTTTGGAGTCTATGTTCCTAGGATGTGTCTCTATTGGGAATCCCATCACGAAACCTGGGTGTCTTGTGGGATTTCCTCTGGTGTAGGCCACCTAACCTGGGGCAGAGCCCACTATATTCCCTTTTATTATCGTTGTTTCAGGTGGGTGTGACCCACTCCCCAGCCCTCCCGCCTTGTTCTCCAGGGAGAGGAAAAATATTTCAGAAATGTGCTTCTAGGCAAGTATAGGAGCAAGGAGGAATGCTACAGATTTTTTTTCCCTACTCAAGTTTTCATGTACTGGCAATTTAAGACCCAAAGCATTGTTTAGACCCACCTGTCAAACTCACTCTGAAATGTAAGCATTAACTAATAAAAGATTTGTAAAATGTTTCCCAAATATAAAATTCCATAAATATGCTAATTAGTAATAATCCACCTATTGTTAAATTTATGTAGCTGTTTCTGCCATGCATAAAAGATGATTTAGAATGCATGTTTCCTGTCAATTAAACAATGAGTTTGGAATAAAATAATGAGTTCACTTCGTATCCTATGAAACTTTGAAATAAAATTTCTCCCATAAGGCACCATCGGCAGAGAATCATAAAATAAGCAGCATTTCAAAAAGCTATATATAGAATGGCATTTACCTTATGGTTGGGGGGAAAGGGACCCAGTGAACTTCTAAAGCTAAGAAATATTCAGCCCTGGTTGTGTGTGCCTGAACCATAAGTATTCCATTATGTTTTGGGTTAGTCAACAGGGAGGGCAAACAGGTTTTGAGGAATAGCCTAGCCTTATAGCTGTCTGCTTTATTCCATGAAATACACCTCCTGGTATTTTAAGGCTGAAGTTCAATCTGTGGTTTTGTTCATAGACAATGAAAAAAATCCTCATAGTTACTTGGATAAATTATTCAATCTTTCAATATCATGGGCTTGGTTTTTTAGCATCTTTAACACCAGCAATCATTTTAATAGCCTGCAGATAATTGAATTAGTTTGTTCCCATTGGACTGAGTGACATGTTAACAACACACTTTTTTCTTTGCATATAGTTAATAAGGTATGTCATTCTTTTGTTTATTGGTCTCCTAGAGTAAAACCTGTTTCTTATATGATAATGTAAGTGTAAACATTGCTATGACTAATCTTTTCTGTTTTATGAAAACAACCCTACATTCACCACTAGTAGACTAGGCTGTGAGTAAACTAGTGCAATTGGAATTCTTTCCCTTGACAGCTTCCCACTTTCAGTGGCCTTCCCATTTCCTCCAATCAGATGGAGAGCTGCTAAATAGGCTCCAGCCTTGTATTCCAGAACTTCCCCTCTGCCACCCCTCCCTTTACCCAAGTAACTTAACCTCTGCCCAACTCATGTTCCAGCAGCTTGGTTTGGGTGAAAGTGCACTAGGTGAAAAATCAAAAGAGCTTACATTTATCTGGCAGCTCTGATATACCAGGCACTGTGCCACGTTATCTTATTTAATCCCTGTAACAGTCAGATGCAGTCGATGTCATCTGTGTTTCACACAGAGGAAACGGACTCTTAAAGATTTGCTGCCCAGGAACACGCAGTTTATGAATCTAAGAGTCAGGATTTGAACCAAGGCATTCTGGCACGTCTTGTTACATTGTGATCCCTAAAGATTCACATTCTGGACTGAAGTGTGGAAGAGTTCTATCATTAACTAACTGGCCATTTGACCTTCGATAAGTCCCTTAAGCCCTCTGGGCCTCTTATTTCCTTTCTTTAGTTTTGGTTTAAACTCCCAGAGATGGAAGGAACTCAGGATTTTGGTTGCCAAGCAGATGAACTGCTCCTCCCAGAGGGTTTCAGAATATACTCTCTTCTGCACTTTCCTCTAATGCCTTGCCTAATTTATCTTTCATATAACTTTACATCCAAGGAAATATCACCTCCTCCAAGAGGCTTTTCCAAAACACTTTTCAGGTTTCTGTTATTCGATACCCTAACCATTAGTGAACCCTTAGAACACTGATTACAAGCTTCAGTTAATTTATTTATAACTACCCCATCAGAGTGTAAGTAGAATGAGGCCAGAACTCCTTTAGTCTGGCTTTTTTTCATTATTGTATTCCCAGGGCCCACCATGGTGATAAATATCACATAGTAAGTGATCAATAAGTATATGATGAATGAATAATTATAGCTTATAAGGGCATGTGGCAATATACTGCCTCTTTTTTGGGATAACCTAAATGAAGTATCATCAATCTTAAACTGTTGCAGGGGTAGGGAACCTTTATTCTGCCAAGGGCTATTTGGATATTTACACCATCATTCGTGGGCCATACAAAATTATCAACTTAAAAATTAGCCTGCTATATTTGGTCAAACATTTAATTAACTCACCCCTAATGCCTTGGCAGGGCCAGACGAAATGATTCCTGGATGTTCCCCACCCATGTTAGAGTGAGCCTGAATTATGAATGGGTTTCCAAGTATAGTATTGGAGACAATGGGGCTGCCATCGGACACACGGGACCAAAGGTACACTGCAAATTGTCCAACCCTCATATTTTACAGCAGAGAAAATTGACCTAAACAATAACAGAAACTTATGTTTGAAAGATAAGATTAAGACCAGTTAATAATCTAAACCACAGTTTTATTGACGAGGAGATTGAAGCTCAGAAAAATGTAGAACCTAAAGTATAGACCCTAAGCCTCCTGACTTCCAGACCAGCGCTCTTTTCACCATCCCGAATAAAAAACTTGGGAACCACCTAATCAATAGCAGTGGGGAGCTTTGAACAATGATGCTTTCTTCCAGAAATTCCAAAGAGCCTTACATTTCCCAGACCAATGCTGAGCAGCAGCATTAGCACAGAAGCAGGACATCCTATGTCTGATAATTTTAAATTTCATATGGTCTCCATAAATTTCAGCGACTCATTTACTATTTTAATGATCCATCAGGCAAGCCTTTTAATACCTATTATTAGTTTACCAACTCTGTTTAAATGCTTGGAAGTTCCAAATGGAAAATCTACAGTGCAAATAATTTACTACTAGTGTGATAGATTCAAGATACATTTAAAGGATAATTGATATTCTGAACTCCAAATGATGATGGCTTGTTTTAAAGGATGAAAATAACTTTTTTTTCTTAGATAGCAATCCTTGCTGGAATATTACATCCCATAAAAAAGTTCTTAAACTTGAGAGGCCATAAAAGTCATCTGAAAGCTTTTATTTAAAAAAACTAGATGGTTTGTAGCACTGTTCTCATAATAGGTCAGAAATTAGACCCAAACAACTACATTTTTAACAAACATCTTTAGTGATTTCTCAGTCAAATGGTTTGAAGATATCACACTGAGGTCCAATGATAATTTCTGTGTTTTGAATTTTCCAAGATTCCTTCTAAGAGGATTTTTTAAATTAAATGTATTGGGGTGACATTGGTTAATAACATCATATAAGCTTCAGGTGTACACTTCTATAATACATCATTTGTATACTGCTTTGTGTGCTAACCACCCAAAGTCTAGCCTCCATTCGTCACCATATATTTGAACCCCTCTATCCTCTTTATCTTCTCCCTACTTCCCTTTCCCCTCTGGTAACCACCATTCTGTTTGTGACTATGAGTTTTGTTTGTCCATTTATTGTTTTCTGCTTTATATCCCACATATAAGTGAAATAATATGCTTCTTGCCCTTTTCCTTCTAACTTATTTTACTTAGCATGATATTCTCAAGATTCATTCATGTTGTTGCAAATGGCAATTATTTCATTCTTTTTATAGCTGAGTAATATTCCATAGTGTGTGTGTGTGTGTGTGTGTGTGTGTGTATCTATACTAATAAAAGGGTAATATGCTAATTAGACTGGGAGACCTTCCAGGAGACCTTCCGGACAAAGCCATGGTGGCAGGGCCGAGGCAGAGATGGTTAGAGGTGGTCAGGCCAGAAGGGGAGGGCAGTTGGGGGCAATCAGGCCAGCAAGGGGGGGCAGTTGGGGGCAATCAGGCTGGCAGGGGGGGGCAGTTGGGGGCGAGCAGGCCAACAGGCAGAGTGGTTAGGGGCAATCAGGCAGGCAGGCAGGTGAGCAGTTAGGAGCCAGCAGTCCTGGATTGCGAGAGGGATATCCAACTGCCGGTTTAAGCCCAATCCCAGTGGGCTTAAACCGGCAGTCGGAAATCCCCTGAGGGGTCCCAGATTAGAGAGAGTTCAGGCCGGGCTGAGGGACACCCCCCACCCCCCGCACAAATTTCGTGCACCAGGCCACTAGTGTGTGTGTGTGTGTATGTGTGTGTGTGTGGTATATATATATATATATATATATATATACCACACACACACATATATACTAGAGGCCTGGTGCACGAAGAGATTCGTGCAAAGCTTTCCCTTCCCCTGGCTGCCGGCACCGGTTTTCCTCCGGGACCCAGACCTTTGCTCTGGCCGGAGCCACCTTCGGTCTTCACTGCTGCTCCGGGCCAGAGCTGCCTTTGGTCTTCGCTCAACTGCTTCGCACCTACGTATGCAAATTAACCGCCATCTTTGTTGGTGGTTAATTTGCATATTGCGCTGATTAGCCAATGGGAGGCGTAGCGAAGGTACAGTCAATTACCCTGTTTGTCTATTATTAGAAAGGAGATATATATTTATATATCACATCTTCTTTATCCAATTATCCACTGAAGGACACTTAGGTTGTTTCCATGTCTTGACTACCATGAGTAATGCTGCAATGAATGCAGGTGTACATATATCTTTATGAATAAACTAGAGGCCTGTTGCACAAAAAGATGCGTGCAATAGGCCTTCCCTTCCCCTGGCTGCCGGCACCAATTTTCCTCCGGCACCGGGGACTCAGGCCTTCGCTCCAGCCGGAGGCGCCTCCAAGCCTCTCGCGGCTCTGGTGGCTGGAGCCGCCTTCAGTCTTCGCTCCACCACTTTGCGCCTACGTATGCAAATTAACTGCCATCTTTGTTGGTGGTTAATTTGTATATCTCTCTGATTAGCCAATGGGAGGCATAGCGAAGGTGCGGTCAATTTCAATCTTTGTCTATTATTAGATAGGATGCTTTCAAATTTTTGACGTAGATACCCAGAAGAGGACTTGCTCTGCCATACGGTAACTCTATTCTTAATTCTCTGAGGACCTCCCATACTATTTTCCAAAGTGGCTGTACCAGTTTACATTCCCAACAGCAGTGTATGAGGATTCCTTTTTCTTAAGAGGATTTTTTTTTTAAACAAAAGATATTTGGGGAGGAGTTCAATGTGTTTAAATCTAACAAGTAGCAGAAATGATGAAAATTGGTTTATTAGGTATAATGGGCATCTGTTTCCTTGTAGCAAAGCCATACGTACAATCATGATAGAGAACTCTCATATTATTCCATGGATTCCAGACTGCCAGAACTCTTGGGGACACTAGAGTCATTTGCAGTGGTAAACAGCAAAGGCTGGATCTTCAAGCTACTTACTCTGTCTGGGCTTACATATATGGTTACATATATAGCAGTTATATTTATTTGGTCTGTGCTGAGCACCTTGAAGGCATCTTCCACAGTGTTTTAAAGATGATAGATGCACATATTTATTAAGTGAATTTAATGGACAATAAAATACACCAGACTCTTTTTCTGTGGATACCTTTCCCTCACATTAGGAAATATAACTTTTAAAAAACAGAAAATGAAAACTAGAAAAAGGTATCTAACCTTCATGCAAAATACCATTAGTCTGATATATCTAGACTGAAGTATTGAAAATGAATTTGAAAAGTGGATTTGGAGATCTACCATTCATATTTTCTAGAAGAGCTATAGATTATGCCAAGCTTGGATCTCCATTAGGGTCTTTGCATTAGCTAATCCTTCTCTTTGGAATGCTCTTCCCTCCAAACTTGATTGGCCTAGATAAGATGACACCTCAGAGAGGTCTTCCTGAACACCCAATCTCATTCATTTTCTATTACATTACTCTCTTCTGTTACTATACATAGCCATCCAGTTATTTTATCGTTATCTTCTATCTTCCCTCATCACCACTGGACTAGAAATTCCCTGAGGTCAGAGTTAAATTCTCTATGTTTACTGATGTTTTCTGAGTATTTATATAGTGCCAGGAGCTTTGTAGGTACTTAATAAATATTTTGCCAATTATTTGTTGAATGTCAAAAAATCAAGATCTGGTCTTCCAGGATCATTCCACTATAACTAAGTAATTTTTAATCTTTTGGGTCAAATTCACCTTTCAGAATCGGATTAAAATCATGAGACTCCTCCTTAATACATATTTACATGCAAAGAAATTTGCATCTAACTTGAGAGTCCATGGAACTCAGGCTAGAAAACTTAGCCTTAAACATGAATGTATCCTATATAATAAAAGGCTAATATGCAGAACAACTATGACATGCACTGACCACCAGCGGACAGACTCTCAATGCAGGAGCTGACCCCTGATGATCAGTGCACTCCCACAGGGGGAGCGCCACTCAGCCAGAAGCCAGGCTCACGGCTGGCAAGCACAGCAGCTGTGGCGGGAGCTTCTCCGACCTCTGCGGCAGTGCTAAGGATGTCTGACTGCCAGCTTAGGCCCACTCCCCAACTGCCAGCTTAGGAGAGAGGGCCTAAGTTGGCAGTTGGACATCTTCCAAGGGCTCCCAGACTGTGAGAGGATGCAGGCCAGGCTGAGGAATGCCCTGAGGGCACGAATTTCTTGCATTGGGCCTCTAGTAAGTAGATAAATAGTAAACAACAACAACCACTGAAATACTGAGCTAAATTATATGGTATCTTGGGAAATCTTGCAACCCTCCAAAGGAAAAAAAGGGCTACCTATAATTCTGTATATTTTATTTACTAGTATATGCTGGAAATGATTTAGGCTTATAGAAAGAGGCTACTGAAAATATACTGTATAGCAATATAAGATATTTTTCATAAAATAAGGAAAAATGTGTGTCAAAAATAAGGCTGAAAACATAAGTTGGGACCAGGAAAGAGATTCGTGCTCAAAATTCATGCCACAAAATTCAACACTATTGCTAAAAGATAGTAACAAATTTCTCAGTTTATTAGCAGCCAATGTGAAGGAGAAATAAAATAATTAGTTATGCCTCACAAAGGGTGATATTTTATATATACTTACTAGAGGCCCGGTGCACAAAAATTTGTGCACTCGGGGGGGAGGGGGGCCCCTCAGTCCGGCCTGTGCCCTCTCGCAGTCTGGGACCCCTCGGGAGATAACAACCTGCTGGCGTAGGCCTGCTCCCGGGTGGCAGAGGGCAGGCCCAATCCCTAGGTGCAGCCCCTGGTCGGGCTCAGAGCAGGGCCGATTGGGGAGTTGGGGCGCCTTCCCCTGTCATGCACAGAGCAGGGCAGATTGGGAGGTTGCAATGCCACCCTCAGTCACGCTCAGGGTAGGGCCGATTGGGGGGTTGGGGCACCGCCCCCTGTCACACTCAAGGCAGGGTCGATGGGGAGGTTGAGGCGCCACCCTGTCATGCACAGAGCAGGGCCCATCAAGGGGGTTGGGGCTCCGTACCCTGTCACGCACAGAGCAGGGTCAATCAGGGGGTTGGGGAGCTCCCCCCTGTCATGCACAGAGCAGGGCCGATCAGGGGATTGAGGAGCTCCCCCGTGTCACTCACAGAGTAGGGCCGATAGGGGAGTTGGGGCACCGCCCCTGTCACACTCAGGGCAGGGCGGATCAGGGGGTTGGGGCACTGCCCTCTATCACCCACAGAGCAGGGCCGATCAGGGGTTTGAGGCGCCGCCACTCTCACACTCAGGGCAGGGCCGATGGGGAGGTTATGGCTCTACCCCTTCACACACAGAGCAGGGCCCGTAGCGGGGTGGGTGGTTGGGGCGTCACCCTCTATCACCCACAGAGCAGGGCCGATCAGGGGGTTGGGGCGCCGCCACTGTCACACTCAAGGCAGGGCCGATAGGGAGGTTATGGCTCTACCCCATCACACACAGAGCAGGGCCCGTATGGGGGGGCGGGGGGGTTGGGCCGATCAGGGGGTTGGGGCGCCGCACCCTGTCACACACAGAGCCGCAGGGCGATCAGGGGGTTGGGGAGCTCCCCCCTATCAGGCACAGAGCAGGGCTGATCAGGGGGTTGGGGCGCCTTCCCCTGTCAGGAACAGAGCAGGGCGGATAGGGAGGTTGTGGCCCCGCCCCCTGTCACACACAGAGCCTCAGGGTGATCAGGGGGTTTGGGCGCTGCACACTGTCATGCTGATCCTGGTGCCAGGAGGCCTCTCGGCTCCACTGATCCCGGTGCTGGGAGACCTCGCGGCTCCGCTGATCCTGGTGCTGGGAGTCATATTACCCTTTTACTATATAGGATAGAGGCCTGGTGCATGGTTGGGGCTGGCTGGTTTGCCCTGAAGGGTGTCCTGGATCAGGGTGGGTGTCCCCACTGGGGTGCCTGGCCAGCCTGGGTGAAGGGATGATGGCTGTTTGCAGCTGGTCACACACCCTTCAGGGTGGGGGTCCCCACTGGGGTGCCTGGCCAGCCTGGGTGAGGGGATGATGGCTGTTTGCAGCTGGTCACACACCCTTCAGGGTGGGGGTCCCCACTGGGGTGCCTGGCCAGTCTGGGTGAGGGCCTGAGGGCTGTTTTCAGGCCGACTGAAGCTCCCAACTGCTCCTTTTTTTCTTTTTTTTCTTTTTATTCTGGGCCAGCTTTAGCTCTGGCTCCAGCTCTGAGGCCTCTGCTGCTAAAAGAAGGTATCTGGTTTGTTTCAGTTCTATAATCGAAACAATGTATAACTCCAGCTCTGAGATCCTGGGCTCGCTGAAAGCAGGTTTCTGGGGTTTTGTTTAGCTTCTATGTTTGTTACAATGTTTCTTAAACTGCAAGCTCAGAGGCCGGCAAGGCAGGCAGGGAACATTGGAGTCCTCCGTCACTGAAGCAAGCAAGCCTCATGTTAGTTTCAAGCTGCCTGGCTGCCCGCCGCCATCTTGGCTGGCAGTTAATTTGCATATCACCCTGATTAGCCAATGGGAAGGGTAGCGGTTGTACGCCAATTACCATGTTTCTCTTTTATTAGATAGGATATGTGAATATATGTACATGTATTTAAAATAGCAAACTGTTCCTTAAAAGAAAGAAACCTGAGTATAGTGATAAGGAATAGGGATTATAGTTCCAATGTTTGTTTTTACCAAGTGCCCTTGTACCCAAGCCTAAAATAACCCATATTAAAATGTTTTAAAATAAATAGCACTTTAGATATTTGTAATTGTGATTTTTATGGCTCTCTATAATTTTTGGTTAGCATTAGGCATGGCAAAAAGAAGCCTCATCAAGTTAGTAACAACCTCCTAGATTTCAGGGGAGTGAAGAGGGAAATGGACAAGGAAGACAAAGGTTTTTCTCTATTTTTTTACACCCCCACCAATCCCTGCAACATTCCAGTTTTTCTATTGTTTTACACTATTTAAATGAAAGGCCTGATACTTTCATTCTTCCCTTTAAGGGGTATGCATCTCGGACATTGACTAATGCAAGGTATTCTAGCTAACCTTAGTTTCCTTAGATAGAAGTCCATCGGGGACTTTTTTGCCTTCTCTCTTTGAGAGAGCAAATATAATAACTAGCTTCTCAGAACATTATGTGGATTTAAGGCATTCTCTGAGGAGCTATAAATGGATCACATTGGCAGCTTTATTTGTCATTCTTAAATGAAGTGTGTTTTCCCGCCTTTGTTAAATCAAAATCAGATGGCATTTCATATTTCCATGCAGAATGTTTTTAGTCTCATAACTGCAAGAGTACATTTATAACTGATACATTCTAATATACAAACTTTGTGTTTCATTATTGGAGGGGGGGGTCTGTATTTGTAAGTTAACTGAGGGAAAACAACTTATGCAACATTTTCATTTTATCTATTTGTTGTGATCTTGATATAGTTGCTAGAATTCTGTCACCATGTAGAAACAGAGACAATTATATTTCATGTAATGGCATGGATTTTAGAATCAAGGATACAAAAAAAATTTAAACGAACAAAAAAACACAACCAGTAGAATATACACAATCCAGACACTTAAGCATTTTTTAAATCTCTTCTCTCCATTGCCTCCTCAGCATGTATCTAGTCTTAATCTCTCTTCTTCTCCTTGCAATGGCTCTTGTTCAGTATATGCAGTGGCAAAAATTGGAAAGAATAGGATTTAAAAATACTACTTTCATATCTAAACATATATCGTATATGCTAAAACCAGTTGCTTCAGCCCAGATGAAATTTCCATTTAAAAAATCTCTATCCTTCCCACTCATGTACTACTAATCTCGGTGAGAAAGGACTCCTTCCTATTTTAATTTCTTAAATTCATCAAAAATCTTAGTGGTCTTGCACTGATCTCAATACTGTGCTTATCTTTAGACTTTTTAAACAGTAGGCTAAGTTTATATTTTTCTCACTGAATTTAAATCTGTTTATTTTCATGTTCATTTCATATAGTTATGCTTTCAGTAAAGTCATCTTTATGAGTATTCACTATGTGCCAGACTTTGCTAGGATGCAATGAATTCCATCAGGCATTCACTGCTCTCATTTAGCCTAAATGCTGATGGGGAAGACAGACAATAAAAGAATGACACAAATACGTATGAAAATTAAATTCTTCTAAATCTTACAAAGGAGAAATACAAGGGTCTAGAAAATGAGATCTAAATAATGTACAGGAGCCACTAACTAGATAAGGAGTATAGGCAGAAGTCATGATGTATTGGAAAGCCACATGTATAGAAAGCAGAAGAGTCCAGGGATAATGTGAGAGACAAGGAAAGCCGGGTGCCCACAGTACCAAGAGCAGGGGCGAACATCTCCAATCAAAAGATGTGATCAGGGGCCATCACCACAAAAGGCTTTTTAGCCATATCAAAGAATATACCTTGATCCTAGGATAGGGTATGTTGTTGTTTTTTGTCAATTTTGTATTTCAAAAAAAAATTTTTTTTTCTGGCTATAATGAAGAGTATTGGTTGACAAGGGGTAAAAGTTATGTAGACCAATTGAACTGTTTCAGCTGAGATACACTGGTAGCTTTTCCTAGGGGATGAAGGTTGAGATGTTGGTGATTTTCAAAAAGTCAATAGGTTCAAGAGATATATAGGAGATAAAGTTGATGAGCCATCTTCTGAGAAAGTGTCAGGGAACAAGTTTACAAATATAAATGCTAAATTCAACGTCAGATATGTTGATGTTAAGAAGTCTTGACTACATCACAGGTCAGAGCAAGCAGTCATTTGATGATGGGTGTGGAGCTTGTCAGAGAACTCTGGGGTTTGGATAGAAACTTATGACTCATCTTCACATTCATAGGTCTGTCTATGATCGATATGATCCATAGATGGATAAGACTGTCTAAAGAAAGGTTATAAAGTGAGTCTACCCAGACATAGCAGAGTGGAAGTCAACATCTCAGCACCGTGAGCAATGTGGTAAGACAGAGGTCGGATTGATGTGGTGTGAACTGCAAACAAGAGGTAAGAAAATGAAGACAAACCTCAGTAATTATTTGCCTTAGGTTATAGAGTAGAAGAGATTGGGAAGGGGAGAGAAATGAGGAAATGAGTAAGTACTTATTCATTCAACAAATATTGAACTATCTTATATGTGCCAGACACTAGGATAGGCACCAGGAAGTCATTTTCCATCCCTAATCTCTCCTTTCATTCCTTTTGTGTTTCAAATGTGAACAGTCTTGCTATTTCACTTATTTAGAAAAAAATTCCTAGAATGGTGTCCTTAAAATCACCTAATCCTCTGTTATTTATAGAGCATGCACAATATTCAATCATTGAATATTACCCTATGGAAGTCAGAAATTTAAATAAAGCAGGGTTTCCATACTAGATTATAAACGTTTGAGAGCTCTTGGCACTACTGTATAATGCTATACAAAATAAAGCCAGAGTTCTAGAAATGAGATTTTTATAGTAAGGGTACAACTAAGCATCCTTGGGTATAGAGAGGAGGGTACAATGAATTCTTACTCAGGAATTCCAAAAGAGCCCTGAAAGACGTGGTATTTGAACTGGATGTTAAAAGATGGACATTTCAGACAGCAGAAAAGTATTAACCAAAGTCATGGAGGCAGGAAACAGCTTTTGGAAAGAGTAGAAACAATGAGGCAAAATGATTTCATATTTCTAGAAAGGTTGGTATATGGTGGATGGTGAATTTCTGCTATTACAGTGATAAATATATTGATCTCAGATCTTAGAAAGTTCTGCTAAAAAGTTTTAGATTTGATCCTTCAATGATTGGAGAGTTGTTAGAATTTTTAATTTAAGAGAAGAAGCATGAAGTTTAGGAAGAAAACTGAAATAATCAGGAAAGCTGGGAAATGATGAAGACTGGAAGCAGGGAGTACATGAGATGGGAAGCCACAGCCTTGGTGGACAGTGACCATTGTCATATCAGAAATAGAGCTTTGTGTGGGCATAGTAGCCATAATCAGTCAGATGTGTGCTGTGGGGAGCTGCAGTGATGGAGAGGGGAGGTGGGAGGCACAGTTCTAGCCCCTATGTATTAGTGAGCAGCAATCAGTGACTTCATTCAGAAACTCCTCCTCTACTGAGAACATGGCTTAAGAAGCCCCTCCTGTGTTGGTTAGGACGGCACAACAAGGAAAGAGAGTTGGATGATTTGCTAATTGAGAGTTAGTGGGTTATATCTCGGATTTCCCTAATTCAAGCTTCAGGTTTGTCTTTAGGAGAAATACAAGTTTTATAGCAATAATAACTATGTCCAAGCAAAAGTACTGTTTTGGCCTTCAGTTTTCATAGTAGGTAGTCCTGCTCTTGTTAAGTAGAACAGTCCATTTTATCTCAATTTCTCTGTATCATGTTTGACGTGAAAATTTCTTTTCTATGAATTTCATGTCAGAAAGATAAAATACTTGGTTTCTTTAGGTTGAGTGATATATTTTCTCCTTTCTAATAACTTGAGTTATAGAAGAAATCGTTTCCCTTCTATCGAAATTACCAAGATATTCAAATCCAAATTATAACTTCAATCGGCTCAACTACTGACCAACATTATGTCGCATGTATACTTCCTCCTTTTTTATTCTCAACCCTATTTGCTTATTTTTATTCACATTTCATTATTTTTCTTTTTGGAAGCCACCTCAAATTCTCAAGCTAAAGAGTCATGGCATAAATAAATACTTTTACTGCAAAGTAAATGTCTTTCCACACATCTCATCTCATCTCATCATCAGGACAGTCCCTTGAACAGATGATAATATTACTCCCACCTGATGAGGAAACTGACCCTCAGTGATGTTACAGGCTTAAAGTTCACTCAGACAAATACTGAGTGGGCCTGGACCCCAGGACTTTCTCTCTAATGGCAGTAGTTGCTCTTCTTGCTCAAACACTTGTGGGCAGCTGATTGATTTGTAAACAGCATATCGCTCTCATTTAGAAAATAATCACTGACATAAGGAACTAGTATTGTTTGAGCAGTTTTCTTCTTGATAATGAAACATTCCACGCTTGTATCCCCTTCCCAGGTGTTGTAACAATCAAAAAGCCGTGGAAGAAACCTCTTTCAGCAAGTATTCTTGATTAAGTTATGAAAATGGAATTGACGTTTCTATTCCCTCTTTCTATGGTAAGTAACTACTGGTTTTGGTAACAGAATTTACTTTCTTCTCCATCTAATTTTCTCACAATGTTTACTAAAGAAATGGAAATGCTACTTGTGTGAAGGTGATTTATGAATAATATCCAAATTTGCCTTTAAAATGTTTCATTTAAAAAAGGGACTATTTCATTTTCCAGTTCAATTGTTTTTTTATAAATTTTAATGTTTCACCTGGTTTAGAATTTGAGTCATGTTGACCTACATATCTGTTTTTATCATTAAAATAACATAATTTACCTACCCACTTTATACACACTTCTAAAATTCTTCAGTGAATAATGTCCTAAAAAATAAAACAACCAAGTATTTTACCAGCAAAATGAATTTATTTGAGAATAGCAGCGAATTGCAATTGGGGACAAGCATGCTACAGCAAAAACTAGGCAAGTCCAACTAGCAA
The DNA here is from genome assembly GCF_964212035.1 of Myotis nattereri. Classification (NCBI taxonomy): domain Eukaryota; kingdom Metazoa; phylum Chordata; class Mammalia; order Chiroptera; family Vespertilionidae; genus Myotis; species Myotis nattereri. The sequence goes on from NC_138088.1 coordinate 26,759,686, forward strand.
AAGAGAGGAACATTACTTTTTAGAGAAAAAGGAGGAATTTGGAAGGGGCTGTTTTGAAAGACCACTCAAGGTAAGTGAGAGTTCAGGGTGCTGACAGTTTCTCATTGGGTGAACTGTGGAAAAGGAAGGAAATCTTCCTTCCTCCCGCAGGAGTTGTAAAGTACTATGGATTTTCAGGCGTCTCTTCCTGTTGGGGTCTATAATTGATGTGGAGTAGGAGTAAGTGAAGGCTCCCTCTTCTGGCCTCCTGACTCCATTTTAAATGAGGATTCCCTTCATTAATTTTCACAGTAGCATCTTGTGCAGAAAATGGACATGTGGACTCTTAAAAGTCATGGCCATGTACAAGGATAATTTAGAAATGCCAGATGGCTATGTGGTGGCACTTCTCTTCTCCCAGATGCGCTAATTTGGAGCATCCACCCCTTTGAGCCTAGGAACTGACTGCTTTTAATAGGAAATCTTATCATCATTTTGCAAGTGATTAAAACTGAGACATTCCAAGTAAACAAAATCAACTTTTGAAGAAAGGACCCTATATTGACTTCTTTCACCGGAGTATTGTACCTAAAGGACTTACAATGGTTTGAGATAGTTCATCTCCTTTGTCTACCCACAAAACATTTATTTTCACTTTTCATTATTTTCCTTTGTATGTTCTAATGCAAATTTAAGAGAAAAGTTCTCTATATATGTATAACTGTGAATACTGTAAAATTTCATTTATTCTAACAAATTAGGAAGGTGGGCATATCTGAATTTGTGGAAAGGCTGAATTATAGATAACTTTTAAACAAATGTGGCTTTTATTACTTTAAACTACATACAGTAACTTCAACAAAACACTACAAAGTAGAAAATCCTTAAGGAGACCTGTTATAATAAATCATATGAATATTTTGTTATTAGCATATAGATTAGATGTATATAGGAGCTTGTAAAGTGCCTGAGGTTCATTGAAAATAGTTTACTCTGCATCTAAAATGTGTATATGAGATTGAAAATAAATGTTTAAAACACCATATATTATCTACCTATAAGTAAATGTGTTTGCAAAGCAAAGGTAAACGTCACCCAAGCTCATGAACAAACTATCAAAAGATTTTTAAATTAACTGAAGCCCTAAATTAATGAGATATTACCATGTGTGCATAAATAACTTAAAGGATAAAATTTGCTGATCCTTCTCTCAGATGGGCATTTGTGCTAATGAATCACGATCCTATTTACACTATTAGTCCCCAAAGTAATTGCTTATTTGAAGAAGTTCTGTCTTATGGGTATTCAGTTAATTAAATCCATTTGCATTTTATGTACACATTAAATTCTCAAGTCCTAATTTTCATAATCCAGATTCAAATATTTTCATGTAATAATACTTCTCATAAAGGCACTGGTCTTTCATTTTTAAAAGAACTTTCAGAATTGCCATATGCATAAAATGCTTATTATATCCAATCAATATTTTAGAAGAGTCAACCCATTAAATGTATTTTTTTGTTGTTTAAATTTTTCTATTTGTAATGGGGATTACTATGCTGAATATACCACCAATTTCTAATTTTCAGTTAGCTTAATTTATTCAACAATTATTTTTGCTTTGATTTTGCATGGCAGTCTTTGATTTCTAATAGTGCCTTTAGAATTTCAAGCAACCTTTTCCTAAAGAGTACCTTTTTCAAGGTATGTGCATATTAACTGATTGATCTGACCAACCAAGTTGTGAGATCCCTAAAATAAGGAGCAAAACATGTCTAACACTGAGGAACAGAGTATAATAATTAACAAAGTTAGGGGTGTTATAAAAGGTACCTTTTCTCATAATTTTCAAATATTTGAGAAGTTGGTAATTAAAGTACATGAGTAATTTTAAAAACCTATATATGCCTTTATTAGATGCAAGCTATGGAAATCTTTCAGTGCTACCTCAGCTTGGAAGCTTGAAAAAGCTAATGAAGCTAGGAGAGTAGAAACAGAGGGACAGACTAAATGGAGGCGGGCGGGGGCAAGGGGAGGGGGCAGACAGGTAGAGAAGAGCCACAGGATCCACAGCAAGGCCAGATGCTGGGAAAGGCACACAGGGACACAATTTGGAAAGTAGATCTGAAATCCAGTTTTGAAATCACGCCTAACTGAACTATTAGATGTTTATCTAGTTTAATTTATAGATAAGTTTATTAGTTCCTCTTTGCAAAGAAGTTATAAAATGTGAAGTTTGGATACATTTAGGTTCCAATTCCAGCCCAAGATTATCTGAATCAGAAATAGAGTACCAAGTAGAAAAAAAAAAAGTGAGAGAAATAGGGTATAGGGTGGAAGATAGGAAGAGAGGAAGGGGTAATTTCCTAAAATCAGGATTATAACAGTCATTTGTCCTTTTTAGCAGTATTGGACAATAATGTACTTTTGTTGTCACCTTAACATGAGATATAGGTATAAAATAGAAAACAATTTTTGATATGCTGAAAAACTCATAAACTTTATCAAAAGTAAACAAATTTCATTCAATTATATCTTACTGATTCATTTAAGCAATGATCTACAGAAAGCATAATACCAATACTCTTCAAGGAAAATAACATTTTCTTTGGAGTTGGGATCGCCCTAAGGAAGCATTTCTTCTCATTTAAAGAAAGTAGGAATAAAGCACTTGTATTACCATTTGTATAAATTTTTAATACTGAATAAAATATTAGTGTTTAGTGTAATATTGATTCTCAAAATAGTACTCTCCCATAATGGCATGCTAACTGGTTAAAATTAAATCAGATATTCAAAAACACTGAGAACAGACCATCTAACACTTGTAATTTTTTTCATTAGTTTCCAGAATTCCAATTAAAAAGGAATTAATCTGTTGAATAAAAGACCATGATACAAAAAAAGTTCTGTGCACTATGTCATGTGCATCCTCTCTTCCTTCCCACTGCTCCAACCCTGTGATGTCATACAGGAGTAAAGAGTGGGAAGGAGGGCACATCTTTTCTTGGGTGTTTCAACCACAACAACAGTCTTCAAGAGGCAGGCAACTCATGCACATTCCAGCTCTATAATTTACTAACTATGAGACTACAGGCATTTTACTTAAACCTCAAAGAGCCACAGAATCCTCACCAGTAATATTATTGGTCTAATATTATTATTAATAGTACCAACCTCCTAGAATTACTGACAAAATAAAAGAGGGTCTCAATTGGGGGTGATTTTGACCAACAGGAGACATTTAGTAATATCTGAAGATAGTTTGGGCTGTTGCAACTGGAGAGTGTGGGTGTGATGCTGGCATCTGGGGAGCAGAGGCCATAAATATTGCTAATCTCCTAGCAGGACAGTCTCCTGGCCCAATACATCAATAGTACTAAGACTGAAAAGCCCTGGAGTAAAGTGAAGTAATATATGTAATGAGCATAGTGTCTGGTACACAGTAGACCCTCAAAAAATATTAAAATAACTACACTGTTATTGCCATCATTGTTTATTTCAAAAGGAACTCCAAATCCCCCCCTCCCCCACATGGTATTAGAACTGAGCACTAAAAGCAATTCAGTAAGCCCACCATGGCATAGTCATGCCTATCTGCTAAGTCATCTGCATGGGATGGCCAATTTCCAAGTGCCTTCAGGAATGAAATGACCCACTTAATACTTGACTAGTCTAGCAGACTCACAGATAGAACTGTATCAAAGTTCATGGGCTATCATTTAATTTGTACCTTTTTAGAAGTTAGAAGAAAATAGGAAAAGACAAATAAAAAGTAACTTACAGTACCATGTGACCATTACTTTTTAAATTCTGCTGTTAGTAATGGCTCAGGAGTCTCCTGATGATCATTTACTTTATAAAAATAAACTGGTGTTTGGATACATGGCTAGGAAATATGGTCTAATTAATATAAGATCCTGCAACAATACAGTTTTAACTTAATGTTAAAACATTTTAAGGATGAGAAACTTGTTTGATGCAAAAAAAAAATTTAGGACAAACAGACCTGAGTTTGAATTTTAGCTTTATAACCTTTAAGCTGCGTGACCTTGAGTAATTTGCCTGACTTCTGTGAGCCAGTTCCCTCATCTGTTTAACAGATATAAATAACCTCATAGGGCTATTGAGAGAATTAAATGAGACATATAGCATTTGACATACAGAGTGTTGCAAAAGTAGGTTTACAGTTGTTCATATGAAAAATATGACAATAATTAATAATACAAGAATAAACTCTGTGTTTTGCATAGTCACAACTATAAAACTACTTTTGCCCAACCCGGTATATTAGCAGTGAATAAATGGTAACATTTATTATTTTCATTATTAGTATTATTTTTTACATTGCCTTGGGGTTTTATCATGGCCATGGGTTCTCATTGTAAAGAATAACGATAATGTGTGAGTACTTTTTATTAGCAGAGGAAGCTCAAATTACTTCCATTACCTCAATAAAAAAACAAAAACCACCTTAAACTTACTTCAATAAAATTGATTTAGAAGAAAAAAGAAAATGTACATATTATACATGGAATTTCCCAGTGAGAATTTTTTTTTTTAGGAAAAGGTATATTTCCTAAATTAAAGACTGAATGATGTGCACATCTTTCTGGCATATTTTAATATAGCTGATAATCCACTTTTTAATTAGCCACCTAATTAAAATTCAATAGAAATTTCCCTAGGTGAATGTAGAACCTACTTCAGAGAGAGAAATGCTGCTCTGAGTGGGCACTCCTACTGTAAATTTTGACACTTTTTCAGGTCCAATTTGTTCTAAGCCTAAATGGCCAAGGAGAGATGGGAAGAGCTATTTCACAACCTAATAATCCTAACTGACAGAAAGACTGACTTTAAGGCTAGATTCACTTTTTGTTTGTTTTGTTTTGTTTTTGTTTTTTCATTTTCATTGTTCCCTGGAGAAGGCCCAAGTATTTTTAAAATCTTTTCATCATTCAGAGTTTTATATTTGGCAATAACAATATTTACGATTAATCCAAACTATGGCTCCCTTCATTTTTCTTGGTTTGTTTTCTTCTTCACTAAAGTTTCCCCAACTTCCAACTCCAGAAAAACAAAGAAATAAAAGTTACCTGAGGAGGCCATCCTAGATAATAAAAGCCTAATATGCAAATCAACTGAACTATGGATCAACCTGTGGAAGGATGGGTCACTATGACGTGCACTGACCACCAGGGGGGGAGATGCTCAACGCAGGAGCTTTCCCCAGCCCACAGGCCCCAGGCCAGACAAGGCAATTGCCAGTGGGGAGCCCCCAATCGCCCCACTGGCCACCCCGCCGACTGGCCCTGATTGCTGGCCAGGCCTATGGACCCTACCCATGCACGAATTTCGTGCATCGGGCATCTAGTATCAACATAATAAGAGGCAGTTGTTTAATTCCACAACCTAAATCATTTTGGGAAGGGAGATTTTTTTACCTATTCCTTAACAATAGATGTTTGAAATTCCCAAACCTTAATAGTTGTTTTCTTTTTAAATCATTCGTGTCACATCCTTAGTTTAAAATGTTTTCAAACTTACCATTTGGTCCTGTAGAAAGGAAATTGATTGCTTTATTGAATTCTCTCTTTTCCAACCAGTTTTAGCTTTGTATACTTACAACTTCATTATGTCTGTATATAACTTTAAACTATTGTCTCATTAATTTCTGAATCAGTCATTAAACTTATACAGAAAGGAGAGTTGAACTTTTCATTTTTTTATTATTATTACTTTTTTAATCTTCACTCGAGGATGTGCTGAGAGGGAGAGGGTGGGGCGGGGGGAGAGAGAGAGAGAAATATTGATGTGAGAAACATCAATTAGTTGCCTTCCATACGAGCCCCAAACAGGGGATGGAACCTGCAACCCAGGTATATGCCCTAACCCGGAATCCAACTGGCAACCTTTCAGTGCACAGGATGACAACTAACTGAGCCACTCCAGTCAGGCTGGAACTTTTCATTTTAAATAATTTCCTTTCTTCTTACCTTGTCCACTATAGCCTTTTTTTCAATAAAGTATAGGTCAGATCATTTTGCTCCTTGACTCAAAATTCTCCAATGGCTCCTGTTTGTATCAGAGTAAAGACTATAGTCTAACAATGGTCCTCAAGGGCATATACACTGAGTGGCCAGATTATGACCACCCCATCAGTACTTCGTTGGGCCACCTTTTGCCTTCAATACTGCGGCGATTCTTCTTGGCATTAACTCCACGAGATGTTGAAAGGTGATGCGAGGAATCTGACACCATGCCTGATGAATAGCACTGTCCAGTTCTGTGAGATTTGATGGTTGTGGAACCAGCTGCCTGATGGCTCTTTTAACTTCGTCCCACAAATGCTCAATTGGATTGCGATCTGGTGAATGTGGGGGCCACCTAAGCAAGGTAAAGTCTCCCTCATGTTCTTGAAACCACTCCTGCACAATACGAGCACCATGGCATGGTGCATTGTCTTGTTGGAAGAAGCCATCTCCATTGGGATACGCCATCAACATGATAGGATGAACTTGATCAGCAACTATACTTAGGTATGTTGTGCTATTCAGACGTTGTTCCACACGAATTAAAGGGCCCAAATCATGCCAGGAAAACATGCCCCAAACCATAACACTGCCCCCACCAGCTTGAAGGGTTGTACTCATGTATGTGGGGTGCATGCTTTCATGCTGTTTCCGCCAAATTCTCACTCTGCCATCTGCATGATGCAACTGGAAACGTGATTCATCGGACCACATGACTTTTTTCCAATGCTCGACTCTCCAATCCTTGTGTTCCTGTGTGAATTGGAGACGTTTTATCTTGGTAACTGCAGACAACAAAGGTGTTCGTTCGAACAGGCCTTCGGCTGTTTTGCTGATACTCACTCCATGGCTCTGAGCGCCAACAATCATCCCACGTTCAAAGGCTGTTAAATCACGTTGTTTACCCATATCTTCAGAAAAAAAATCACTTCTACTGTCGTGGTAAACAACCTGCTTCCCTATTTATAATGATCTGGCCCTCTAGCAACTTCAGCATGAAATTATTGCTAATTTGCCTACAAACGTCAGGTGGTCATAATAATCTGGCCACTCAGTGTATGTTTCAGCTCATCATGATCACTGTATCTCCTACCTGCATCCTACATTCACTCCACTCCAATCATTCTAACTTCCTTACAGTTCTGCCAGCACACCAGGCATGTTCTGGCATCAGGGCCTTTGTATTTGCTGTTTCCTGTTTGAGACATTCTTCCCCAGGGAATCCACATGACTTGCTGCTCTTTCATCTCCTTCAAGTCTTTGCTCAAATGTCAACTTCTCAATAAGACCTTCACTGCCCACCCTTCTAAAAATGCCACCCCTTGCCACAATTCCTATTTTGCTTCCCTGATTTATTTCTGTCTGTGGTATTTGCTGCCCTGTGATAAAATATGCAATTTACTCATTTCTTTATTGTCTGTCTCCCTCAACTAGAATGTAAGCTCCATGAGGACAGCGATTTTTATTAGTTTTGACTAGTGTATCCTAAGCATCTACTCCAGTGTCTGGTATCCAGCAGACACCTGATGGATGTTAGTTAAACTAAATTGAATTGTGCAGAATTATACCCTTATTGACTCTTTCTCATCTCCCTCAAAGCCTAAATTTGGCTTCTGTTAGTTTTATCTCTGGTGCTCTGCCCTTATAGTTTCTTTACAAAAACTTTTACTTTCTCCTGCCACTGACTGGATTCAGGAGATGGAGGAAACAATTTCACCATGCTTCCTTTTGATTACTGATTAGCTTAACTGGGATAAAATTGCATTTTAGCCATATTCCTTCCCATATTACTTTTCCTATCAGACAAGGAGACTGTTATCACCAAAATGGTGAACTGGGATAAATTAGATTCCAGATCAGAACATTCCCGGGTGAAACCTGATGCAAAAAAAAAAAAAAGAGATTGATACAGATGGAAATGACAAGCTCTATAAGTGGTTATATGAAAGAAAATGGGAAGATTATTTCCCTTTGAATCTAAGTATACTTTTTCTAGCACTCATGTTCCTAGCATAAATATTAGAGCCTTAAACCTGATTCAAGAAATACATATGCCTCCTGATGACAAGAAAGCCATAAATATAGTTCGTGACCAAAGATTAGTCCCTGTTTATTATTGCTGGTGACACATAATACATAGGGGAGATTTGGCAATATTTCAGACATCTCCAGTCAGTCATTTATCATTTCATAAAGATGAGAAGGTATTTCTACATTAACAGCCCCTATAAAAGGATGTGAGTGGAGAAACATTTCATGTGCTTTATCATTGAAAGTCAAAGGGACACTGACAATGTTAAAAATGTGCTGAGTGGGTTACAGGTTTTGTACAAGTTGGTCTCTAAATAATGAGTCCATTTTTAAAAAACTAGTAGAAGAAGAAGAAAGGAACTATGTTCTATGTTGCTTATTTCTCCCTTGTGCCCTTAAACAATATTTCTGGACTTGAGCTGAGAAACAGAAGCTTGATTTATCTCTAAAGCCTTTAAGGTTCTGAGCAGCATGGTGGCCTGGGGAATCTGCTCCTTCAGGCCAGGCTGTGTCCCAACACAGAAGATTTACCCTGCAGACCAGTTTGATACAATATGCAGAGACCCAACACACCCCCCACTGCACATTTAACACTGCTTCCCTATTTCAGTCTATAATTTAGAATAAGCCAACGTGCAGAGCAGGTTAATAACTTCTGCCTGATTAAAAAATCCAAACCCATGTTCCCTTCAGAACTGCTATGTCTATACAAGTGAAATACATGAAGCCCTTTGGGAATAGACATTAAAAAATGGGTTTGGGGAAGTGAAAAGTAAAGAACTTTGCCTTAGAAATGGTGGGAGTGAGTCACTGAGAAGTGTTTAATGTTATATAACCAATAACTGATGTGATGCTTTGCAGAATTCCAAAGACACCATTAAAACGAAATAAAAAGCCTCAGCTTGGTTTTGTGCATGCTTCAATAGACAAAAAGATATATTTAATGCAGGGGGTGTTGAATTTGAATTAGTACAAATATTATTAATTTAATGTTCATACTGCACTTTATGGTTTATAAACTGCTAGCAATAATTTTATATATTTTCCCTTACAGCAACATAGTAAAATATATCAGCATTTTATTTTTCCCATGTTATAGATGAGGCAACATTTAATAAGTGATCTATTTCTTTCCTGTGCATATTGGTTAACTGGTAAATGATTAATTTATGTCTACATGAACTTCATCATGCAGAGTATTTATTTTAGTGCGAGTTGGTATTTATTTTACCCACAAAGCATTACAGTATCCAATTATATATGCATGTTTTAAAGGCAGTAAAGCAGCCACCAGTAGTTAATGCAGCATTAAGTCAGAGAATTTAAATCACAGTAAATTCTGAGTTAGGGTATTTAAATCAACCCTCTTTCTTCCACTTCTGGTTTGCGAGGGTAAGAAATGGTCCTCCTAGTAAATGACCACCTGGCACCTGTCCAGTGATATAGAAAAGATGTGTTGAGATTTTCTGAGTTTATAATCTTAACTGTAAAATAAAAGAACCAAAGGTTTATGATTTGGCTAGTGGAAGGGTAAGCAAGTGTGATCATTTATATCTGCCTACAAGAGTAACTTGCGATTGTGGGGCTTCTATCTTGTCTGCTTCCTTCTTTCTTCTTTCTTTTCTACCTTCATTTCTTCTTTTTGCTTTTTTCTATCAATATTTGCACCAGTATGACAGTTGCTGTGACTGCTTGTATGGAGAAGTATAACTAACCTGCACACATAAGTAATATACTAAGATTTAGTAAAAAGGACAACATCCCCTGCATTCCTACTGTTTGCATTACTCTCCATATTGCAATCTATTGAATTATTAGAAAAATTGCCTCTCTCAACATGTGTGGCATTTAAAGTCCATGCTTCTCAAAATACCCCTCTAATATCATTGTACTGCTTTAATCCTGTAAGCTAGAGGACTACCCACCAAAAACTTCAGTCATTTTCTAAGTCTAATTTTTTAGAAATGTGCTTTCTTTTTATAATGTACTATATATAATTGTCCTTCATTTATTGATTGCAAGACTCTTAAATTTGGCCAATAAAACTAAGATTTTAAAAATTCATTGCAAAGAGTTCCTGCCCTAATTTCATATGCAAAGTTTCTGATAAAATCTAAATATTGGCATGTTAGCTGTCAAAGGCTAATGATATAAAACACATTGTGTGTGCTGGGTATTTAAACTCTTCCAGAATCCAGAAATTGTCTCTTTCAAAATTGGAATGTATTCTTGAAACCAGGAAAGTACTTATAGATCCAGGAAAGGCTATGACAAGAATTTTATGAAAATAATTTTAGTAAAAATTTGAACATACTAAAATATAAACTCAGATCTACCAGTAAGACAATACACTATGCAGTAATGTTTTTAAATTTGTGTGATCTGTTAGAGGACACATTTTACAGTATCTACTTAATCAGGACATAGAAGTTTTAAAAATAATTTTAAAAAAAAAAAACAAGCAGCATTACCACAGAGAAGTGTCACTGAAACATTCTCCTCGAGCTTCTTGCTTAGAGATCAGTTTTAATGGAATCAGCACTTCAATGTGAAGTTTTCTCAGAGTTATATATGCTTGACCCTTAAATGGGTGCTGTGAATTATTGTCATAAACTTTACACATATATTTTTGTGTGTGTATGTGTGTGTATGTGTATCCCAAAAATATATATGCACACTTTGAATAATTAAAAAGGCAGTTTTTATTTTCAAAATTGAGCTATCAGCTATTAAAGTGTGTATACAGTTTTGGGACATCCTATATATATGATATACACGCACATATATAATACATCCATATATCTCTATAGGTATATATGTATGTATATAGATTTTAAATATAAATTGAGAGATTTAACTGTATCCTCTGTTATAAAAAATAGAAAAATACACATATAATCAAAAGAAACATTTTCAATATTAGAGTATAAATTCAATATATAAAGTATAGAAAATTTACTCTTTTATAAAACCTTCCAACTAATAAATTATCCAAATGAAATGCTATTCTAGGCTTTCCTTATATGACATTGTTCCAATATCTAATACCCAAGGGCTTACCCCAGTCCAGACCTTTTCAATAGCATTTATTATTCCTAGTTACATTTATTTGACCAATATTGCAGTTTCTAAATTACATATATCATTTTCCCCTGAGAAGTCCATGTCCTTCCATAGCCTTACAGGAGAACTGGGGATTTATATCACTTTCTGGTGTAACAATGAATAAAAGGGCAGAGAACCAGATAAGACTCCCTTACGCTTCCTCATTTTCCACTACCCTTCACAGAACATGAGATACCAGTGAGTGTCTTATTATTGTAAATGTTGAACTGGACTTGATCCCCAAGGTCTCATTCTTGTAATCTCAGAATCCATTATTATGATGTTTCTGTTTTCATTTTTATGTAATTCTGTCAGCTTTTGCCAAAAAGAAACATATCAAGGAGGGTTTCTTTAAAAAAAAAAAGAAAAAGAAAAAGAAAAGAATGTTCATGCTAGCTAAAATCACTGTATTCTTTTTCAAAGAAAAAACTTACATGAAATCAAGTATTCCTGATTTTTCAAAACTGCATATGGAGAAGTTGCTAAAACTCAATCTTGATTCCAGACAAAATCAGTACAGCATTTACACATTACCAGGCTAATGAAAAATCATATTTCAGCTTAAAATTTCAGCTTTTAGTCTACATGTAACTCTAAAACTCTTACAAGTAAAAGCTCTTAAAAGTAAGCGTTCTTGTCCATACGAAGCTGTTACAGTAAAAGAAGGAAACTAAACAGGACAGGTACTGGCAATGCCTGTCCAGCCCTGGCATTTCAAGGAGATCCTGGCCCAAGAACACAGGTCTCTAGCCCATGTAGCAAATGTAACCCTGAGGGAGAAGACTCCATTAGGTTGTCATGGTTTTGAAACATCAGCCATTTATACTTTCTAACTTATTCCCATGGCTCTGAACTCAGATTCACTTGCTAATCAGTTCATTGATTATAACTCTCCATACCATATACTTATATGTATATCTATGTCTATACCAGTGATGGCGAACCTATGACATGCATGTCAGAGGTGACACGCGAACTCATTTTTTTGGTTGATTTTTCTTTATTAAATGGCATTTAAATCTATAAAATAAATATGAAAAATGTAAGTCTTTGTTTTACTATGGTTGCAAATATCAAAAAATTTCTATATGTGACACGGCACCAGAGTTAAGTTAGGGTTTTTCAAAATGCTGACACGCCAAGCTCAAAAGGTTCGCCATCACTGGTCTATACTCATAGAGAGAAAATACAGTCTATATAATTCATTAGCTTCACGGATGCATTTCTTATTATAAAATAACATATTGGCATTCTGCTAGAAAGAAGCTTTGTAATTAATGTAAATATTGCCAATGAGATAATCTTCAAGACATAGAACTCCAGCCACATGTACAGAAGTAGAAGTTCCATTTCTGGAACATAGGACTAGAGAGTAATTTCTCATCTATATTTGCTTATATAATACCAGAGGCCCAGTTGCATGAAATTCGCACCCTCCAGTCTGCACCCTCTCCAATCTGGGACCCCTCGAGGGATGTCCAACTGCCCGTTTAGGCCGAATCCCATTGTGACAACCCTCTCACAATCCAGGACTGCTAGCTCCAACTGCTCACCTGCCTGCCTGCCTGCCTGATTGCCCCTAACCCAGGGGTGGGCAAACTTTTTGACTCGAGGGCCACAATGGGTTCTTAAACTGGACCGGAGGGCCGGAACAAAAGCATGGATGGAGTGTTTGTGTGAACTAATATAAATTCAAAGTAAACATCATTACATAAAAGGGTACAGTCTTTTTTTTTTTTTTTTTTAGTTTTATTCATTTCAGACGGGCCGGATCCAGCCCGCGGGACGTAGTTTGCCCACGGCTACCCTAACCGCTTCTGCCTGCCACCCTGACCACCCCCTAACCACTCCCCTGCCAGCCTGATCGATGCCTAACTGCTCCCCTGCCGGCCCAGTCGCCCCCAACTGCCCTCCCCTGCCGGCCCGGTTGCCCCTAACTGCCCTCCCCTGCAGGCCCGGTGGCTCCCAACTGCCCTCGCCTGCTAGCCTGGTCGTCCCTAACTGCCCTCCCCTGTAGGCCTGGTCGCCCCCATCTGCCCTCCCTCACCTGCTGGCCTGGTCGCCCCTAACTGCCCTCCCCTTCTGGCCTGATTGCCCACAACTGCCCTCCCCTGCAGGCCATCTTGAGGTCACATGGGGGTGGCCATGTTTGACCACATGGGGGTGGCCAGCTTGTGTGTTGAAGTGATGGTAATTTGCGTATTACCTCTTTATTATATAGGATAGCCACTCCCATACATGTTATCACAAAGCCTTTCCTACTTCACATGAAAGGGAACTAATGCTTGCAAGAAACAATGATGGCCTTACACTGTCCTCAGAGAAATAGTTACTTGTGCAAGTTCACCAGCCAGAAAGTAATAGAGATGAAATTAAAACTCAGGTCTCACCAATGCCCTTACAAATAAACTTGTATCTTTACTTTGGATATACTACTAGCAACAGGCCCTGACCAGGAGACACAGATAACATTTATTTCCTGGCTGCTAGAGAATAAACATTTGCTGAATGATCTATTGGCTATTTCTTCTAAACCCAAATCTCACATCCAAGAAATGGGTGTTCTGTAACTGGCACTCTTTTATCTTCATACACATGGGAAGAAACCTTGTCTGATAATTTAGTTATACATCTATTTTGGAATCTGACTTTTAAACGAATTCAACACGAAGATATCTGCTTATAGTAAACTTAAGAATTCAATGTGTACTACTTATCTGGCCATTGGGAAATTTTAAAGAAGTTATTTCATTAAGCAGTTTCATAGTTTCTGTTATTACCTATTTATATCTCTTTACTTGATATGGCTACATAATTATGAGCCCAGTTCCCATTATTACATTTTGTTAGTTGAAATATAGTTTTGTTTCCAAATGTATTTCATATTATTTACCTAAAACTAATCTGAAAGGTCTTCTATCTACTTAATTGGAGCTATTTGTGATAGAGGTGAAGAGTATTCCTAACTAATTGTAAGCCTAGTGATGCACAGATGAAATATTTTGTATTTTGGTTATACATGTTAGGTATTAGGAGTAATACATTTCATGTTATGGAGATATAAAAAATTCTGGAGATTATTTTTTTTTTACATCTTAAAGAATTATAAGTGTTAAACAGCATGTAAGTCATTTAGATTTAACTTAATGAGATCATTCTTCCATCTTCCAGTAGCTGTTTTACCTCAACTGTTTCAAACATTAGAATATTTTCTTAAGAAAAGATTATCCACTGAGTCAAACCAGCTAGGGCAATTATCACTGAAGATTAACATTTTATAACCTAAACAGGAATTAATTTCAGTGTTTAACACACCTCCTCACTTTGAATAAATTCTAATATCTAATTCAAATCTCTTCCAAAATGTCCTACATCTTCTCCTCTGCAAGTAATGTAATACCAAACTATTTTCCTTATTCTTGATTTTTCATTCCTTTAGTGGTTGGTCTGAATCTATAATTAGGTTATTATTTTCATTACTTTCTAATCAGCTATTTTTGAACCAGTGGAAAACTTTAAATAAAAAGTGAAAAACAGACCTCTTCCATATCAAATGGATGATCTGCTTGACTCTAGATTCAGGTGCTAATATTGTCCTTAATTACATTATTACTACTAATAATGGCAATGAGAACAATGTTCCATAACAGCTAGCTACCTTGAGCTAATCCCTGGAAGAGCTTTACATATATTATTTATATTTAATCATCACAACAGTTCTCTGAAGTTTTACCAAAATGAAAATGGTGAGTTACTCCACCACCATTGAGTCTGGGACATTTCTTCTGGTATTGACTTTACATGTCCATGAATATTTTTACAATGAGCTGTTCAGCATTTAGTTGATTATTTTTTTGTTGTTGCTTGGTCCAAATGCAGTTTGGATAATATAGAATGAACATAGAAAACCATAGCATTAATCTTGAACTGTAAAAGCCCTATTTGTATTGTGACACAAATATAAATGTAAAGCAAGCAGAAAAAATGCTATGTAAGCTCTTTTCTGAACTTGGTATTGTTAGAAAATGTTTAACTCTTATGTTATTCGGTAACTTTTCCATTGTGTGTACTGTAAGTGCAAAAAGAATTATGCTAGGGTCAAAAATGATTCTGAAGTTTCATAGTGAACCATTTTTATCAAAAATTTGTTAATTCCTCAGGTATATGTGCACCACTGAACTTAATTACCAAGAGCCATGGAATAGAGAGTTAATGTTCAATACAGGTCTGAACTGATCAGCAAATATTTGATATAAGGTATTACAAAGAAAAAAGTATTTTATTAACATTCCTTGTCTCTTGAATGAGTTATGATTGAAATAATGGGTTTATATATCTAAAGAGGGTAGCATTTTGTTGTGCCAAATATAAACTCACATCAACTCCACTATATTCAAAACTAGGAAGCATTTTTTAAGCAGTGGAATAATTAGAATTGTTGACAACAATCACATGTTTTTATTATAGCACTGAGAGAAAAGCTGATACTATTATAGGCAAATGATCACTGATGGGATTTTACTAAATGACAGCATAGATAGCAAGTTTCGTCCATGGCACTGAATGATCCCTCTACCAGACAGAATTGGAGACCACACTGGAAACTCCCCCAGGTGATAGTTTCACCCATCTGGCCTTGTATGAATCAACGAAGCAGTTGCTCCGGCCTGCACAGGCTTTCCTTGGGGACATCAGAACTGAGATGGGTAAATCTGAAGTGCTATATATAGTCTGCTCTCACGTCGGATGGGAGGAGAGGTTATCTCCATTGCTCCATGTCCACAATTCCTAAAAGTACAGCCTAAAAGTGACGCTAAAGAGGTAAGTCAATGTCATTGTACAATGATTAGTAAGCAACTCAAAAACTAAAGACTCTCTGAAAGGGACCTTAGAGGTCATGAATGATGGTCCTATCTTCTTCTGATGACTGCAGTGACACTGAAACACCACTGATGATAGGAATCTCTTGGCCTCCCAATATCAGACTGCTCCAGTTCACAGAAAGTCCTTGAATGAAACTATAATGTTTCTCTCTGTAAATTCCATTTAGTCCTAGATACAAGCTTTTGGTCAAATGAAATGTTTACTTCTTCTTTGGTAACGACAAGTTCCTTTCCAATACTTCCCATTCTCTCTCTTTTCTTACTTCGATCTCCTTAGTCACTTTCCTCTGAACGTGCTCCAATTTTTTTTAACATTTTGAAAACTCAGAGTATAATCTAACCTGCACAGGATAAAACAAAATTAGCAACAGCTTTATTCTAAGCACTGTCTTTCTCTTAACACTGAATTTGCTTTTGTGGCAACTATATCAGAGTGACAGTTGAAATTCCGAAGTGCTTAAATATCTAAGCCAAGTCACATGTACCCCATCCTGTACTGTGTAGTTGGGTTTTTACATTTTTGTTTTGGACCTCCATAGACTTCACCTTTATTTCCATTAATGTTACCTCATTAAATGTGTTCCATCCCGACAACTTATTTTTTTTCCTTCAAATTTGGAATGTCTAGTGTATTCTAATTCTGTCACCTCACTCACTAGAAATCCTAACTTCCTGCATTGGTAAACCTGACTACCATACTTTCTATTTATTCTAATTTCTATTCTAATGCCTGATGTTTTTTTAATGTTGACAGTAACAGAAATGAGGCATCACCATTAGAAATGTCCTTCCAGACAGACATTGATCATTCATTGTTATCCTCTGGTTGTGGCTATTCCACAAATTGCCAAACACCCTTCATTTCTAGCTCATACTAGTATTTCTTCATATTAGCCACTAGGATGCTATGTGATGCTTTGGCAAATATTCTGTAGAAGTCCAGATATATTAGTTACCCCCATTCCCCACACTGGTTAGCCCCACTAGTTAGTCCAGTACCCCTTTCAGAGAAGAAAATGATGTTCACCTACATGATCTATTCCTTGCTGAATCATTTGGATCCCAGTTATGAGCCTTCTTATGGTTGATGTAAGGCCCACAGATACGTAGGTTTTGAGAAACTTTCCCCCTCTCCCTTTTTAAAATCACACTCACATTTGCCAATCCTTTGCCTATTATACACCTCCCTTGCTTGCCACAGTTCCTCAGTGGTGTTCAGCAATGGTCAGTAGCTTTCATTTGCCGTAGCGTCCTCAGCATACTCACGGTCTCTAGAATTGGCACAGTGTCTAAAACATAAGTGGCATCCTGCTATTTTTAAAAATTAAAGCACACAAAATTTGATATTTTGGTGGCTGTATTCATGTTTTAAAACTCTGAAATAGAAATTATAAAATTCATTTGTACACTACATTAGAATTTGAATTGGGCAAAGAAACACTCCCACATCTGACTACATGCTACATCTAACACCCTTCCAAGCTATCTTCCTGTGGTGGTAAATGATATTCTCTGGGTTCTTAGAAAGCTTATTTGCATTACATCCAGAGACAGTGTGGGCTCAGATGGAGCCATATTTGAATTGTTTGGTACAAGAAAAAGGAAGAGAAGAGGTCAGGTGGCATTAAAGGACCTAAGAGGAAGGGGATAGGGCTTTGGAGGAATAGAAAGGGATAAGGTTTCCAACCCAGTCCCTTGAGACCTCATTCCTCTGTGCCCCTCTGACTGGAGTCCTTCGGCTTCCCCTTTTTCCTCCAGGGCCAATTTCTCTTAGGACCTGGCCCCTCTTCCACTAGTATAATATAATCTAACCTTTCCTTAAGAAAATTTAAGCGAGAAGGACAAAAGAATTTCACGTGGAAGAGTTTCTAAAGATAACAGGTAGAAGGTGGTGATGGACAAATCTCACATTTCAATAAATCTTGGTAATTACTACTAATGGCGATTGTTCAAAATAATTATAAAAACACCAATACTGTCTCTTGGCCCCAGAGTTACAATCATTTCTACGTGATCAAGAAATGAACACCCAGGGACACAGCTCCCACCAACCAGAATCCTTGAAGACATCTAGAATATAGGCTTCTTACACTCTCTTTATTCATCTCTTCCCTCTTAGCAATAGTGGTCTATCATTTCCATTCCAAAGATCATTCACTGCTTAACATAGACTAAGGAAATAGAAACCTGTTTTCTTTCTCAGCCTTCGATGTTACCATCATCTCTAAGCTGCAGGTCCATCTTTAATTGGATCATTGTGCTCCTTAAACTTAAAAAAAGAAAAAAACAGACAAAAACATATGTAGCCTGAGATTTTTTTTTAATTGGTTTTAGGCCTGGCCAGGTGGCTAAGCTGGTTGGAACACTGTCCCATACACCAAAAGGTTGCAGGGTTGAGTCAAGTCTGGTTAGGTTGCAGGTTTGATCCCCGGTCTGGTGCATATGTGAGTCAATTGGTGTTTCTCTCTCAGGTTAATCTCTCTCTCTCTCTCTCTCTCTCTCTCTCTCTCTCTCTCTCTCTTTCTCTCTCTCTCTCTCTCTCTCTCTCTCTCTCTCTCTCTCTCTCTCTCTCTCTCTCTCTTCTATCCACCTCCATTCCTCTAAAAGCAATAAAAACATAACCTTGGGTGAGGATTTTTTTTAAAGGTTTGGGGTATATTTAGAATTTTTGCAAACTTCTCAATCTTTCTAAGGCATTTTCTCTTTCAAATTCTCATGCTATAGAATTCTTCTAATCTGTCCCCTGAACTTTTAAAAATCTGTTCTCATAAATTTGCCATATTTGTCTGATAATTTTCAGACTTCCCCTATCCCATCACAGTTCTTAAAACTATATATATATTTTGTTCTATAAAATGTCTGTTACTTCCACATGGTCAACCAGTTCCCCTCTGTTAGAATTTGGTTTTATTTATTTGCAATATCAGTTCCCGCATTCATTTCCCCAAATTTCTGGACAATAAAATTGCCAACAAGGCAGGTCCATGACCTATCAGGTGTACTGAGTTTAGCTGAAAATGAATTTCAGGATAGTTGGTTAGAGTCTACTATCAATACTGTATCTCATAAGACACTTATTTAATATTAAGACTTTATTCTACTATTATTGATATACCATAATAATTAATGTAATGAAAAAATAATCAAAGGACAATTCCTAAAATAATCTACATTCATTCATTCATTCATTCAACAATTATTGAGGACCTATTATATACAAAACATAATAGTTTGAAGAACCTGAGATACCAAAATGAAAGCAAATAATACACTACTTAGAAAGAGTAAGTTTCTTTGAACACCAGGAACCCCTAATATAGTATCTAAAGAGTAATAGAATATTCAACAAATGTTAAACAGATGGACAAATAGATGTTTTATGAGTAACTCTTCACAATATCACCCTAAAGTCATGAAATTTTCTTAAGGCAGAATATTTACTAGTATGCACAAAAACTTCATTCTAGTATCAAGACTTAAATTCTCCTTTAAGATTTTAGAAATGAAAGACCAAATTAATTTCTGCCTATAAAGTAAGATTACAACAGATATTTTCACTAATTTTTCAAGTTTTACATAAAAAAGATTGACCTGAGGGTATTCTAAATTGGATCTACCATGTAAAAATCAAAAGTTGCTCTTTCCTCTTCACCTTGAATTAGTGAAGCTTCTTGGTCCAGAAATAAGTAACAATTTGACAACTTTTGAAATGTTTGCTTATTTTCCTCTATACAAATTAACTTTACAAAGAAATCCTGGAAGAAGCTGGGGGTTTTAGTTTCTGGAGCACTGAAAGCCGAAAGCTTAAATTATAAACAGTGACTAACATATTAGTCAGAGTAAGCAGCTGTTCCTTAATAGGAAAAGAAATAACATGTTTAAAATACTGTAGGAAAATTAGAACAGACCAAATAACATTTTATCTGCTGAGAGTGACTCTAAATTAGGTGACCCTAGAAAAATATGCAATGTAAATATCTTTTTAGGATTATACAGCTATTCTGGAAGTAATTTTAATTGCCTTCCTTAGTAAAAGTTGCATAGACAAGATAATTTTCCAGTCTTCTCAAATTTCTTGGTTTGAGACTTTATATATTTTCCATGTGTCCCCTAGAGGGCAGTGATGACCCAGAACACAGGAAAGGATTTTCTGTCAGTGTCCTCTGGCATCAACTTTCACTCCAGTCCCTTTGCCATTTCTCACAGATCTGTCTTCTATAAGCAAGTTGGCAGTGGTAGGTTTATTTCTGAGTACAGAACTAGCAAAAGCACTAAATATTAGAAAAGGAAATTGCGTGAAGTATATTTTTACAGAGAGAGAAAGAAAAGAACATTTTATGAAGATTATATTTTGCTTGCGTATATCACGTAATACACACATGCACGTTGCACACATACACACACCCTAATTGGTTCTTTTCATGCATTTTGAAGTAGAAAATGATGTGAGACAGTTGTGTCAAGGCAAAGAAATTAAAGTTTTTTCCTTTAGTTGGTTTGAAACAACTCATGGTATTACTGAATGCCTATTAACTCATCCAGGAGTTACCTAATGTGTAAGATATTACAAGATACACTGATAATGTGAGGAACAAAGAAACTAATGCTGGGAGCTTATAATTAAGAAAGTGATAATTGCATGACACAGGAAAGGATGACACAGGAATATACTCAACTAGTTGTTAACTTTGGTAGCAATGTAACATAAAAAACATTTTATAAATGTTTTGCATTTCTTTTGGAGGCTCCAAAAACCTTGTCTGGGTCCAACAGGACACATAACTTTATATTTAAAAGGTGATGAGGCCGAAACCGGTTTGGCTCAGAGGATAGAGCGTCAGCCTGCGGACTGAAGGGTCCCGGGTTCGATTCTGGTCAAGGGCATGTACCTTGGTTGCGGGCACATCCCCGGTGGGGAGTGTGCAGGAGGCAGCTGGTTGATGTTTCTCTCTCATCGATGTTTCTAACTCTCTATCTCTCTCCCTTCCTCTCTGTAAAAACTCAATAAAATATATTTAAAAAAAAAAAAAAAGGTGATAAGGAACCACAGGAAGCTTCCTAAATAGGAAGGGAGAGCCTGAATGTGCGCTTTTCTAATGCTGAGGTTTTCAATTTTAGTTAATGTTGCTATTTAAATATTTTATTCTGCTCACAGACATTTTTATGCAAAGGGTGCAACTTTCAAAAGAGCCTGTTTTGCAAGGCTGTCCTAAAAGCCTCTTATAATACCTAGGTATTTATCTTCCAGGATCTCTTTTATTGTATTTGGGTTATTTGCTGATTAAACTTCTTTATTTATTTTTATCTTGTGAAATTGGGAGCAAGATGCAAACCTCAAGTATATGAAGAAAAAGATTAATGATATCAGAATTATAATTCAGTCAGTATTTACTAAGCCACTTGAGTTTTCTGTGGGAGGCAGAGGGTAATAATATCTGTCTACCTGTAGAGCAGAGTGGCTCTGAGAATATTCCTGCCATAACTTTTGGTCAAACCAAATGATATGGTTTGTTTATGTGATTGCTTGTTTATGCAGATGTCTCTGGCTAGAAATTTTACGTATTTGCAAAACCTCCCGGGGGAACTCTGCCATCACATCTGTAGCTGTGGTCTGCATTACAATCAATTGTTTATTGAGATGTTAAAAAATAGACTCATGTCTAACAATATGGATGATAATTATTTATGGTGGTTTAACATTAGATTAGGAATGACATATCAGTTTAAGCATATTAAAAATGGTGGATATTCTCAGTGACACTGTTTTAAAGAATCAGAGTAGCAGAAGCAGTACTGTCAGTGTATGGGTTAAAGTTTCTGGCACCAGGACCAATGCAAAAAGGGGGCAAACTGAACGGAGACACAGGTCACACTCTTTGTAATAAAACCATTTAAAAACAAGGGACAAACTGCTACAATTAGATTCTTAAACTAATATTTATTTCTATTTCCCCAGATTGGACTAAGCCCACTGTTATTTCCAGGGCTACAGTAAATCATCTTAAGACTTTATCAAGGGATAGCTGTGATTCTAAGTACTTGTCAAGTGGACAATTTCTTTAGAAGAAAATAGAAAATCATGACTGTTCGAAAAAGACCTAGACATTTATATGAGACAGTTTATGAGAGGAAGGGGGGAAAAAACACTACATAATTTGCTTCTTCTTGAAGGTGTGAAAATTTCTTCCAAAAGGAAAAATATAAATATACATATATATTGTTTGGCCCGGCTGGTATGGCTCAGTGGTTGAGTGTTGACCCATTAACCAGGAGGTCACGGCTCCTTTCCAGGTCAGGGCACATACCGGTTGCAGCTAGATCCCCAGTCGGGAGGGGGAGGTGCAGGAGGCAGCTGATGGATGATTCTCTCTCATCATTGATATTTCTCTCTCTCTCCCTCTCCCTTCCTTCTCTGAAATCAATTTAAAAAAAAAAACATATTTTTAAAAAACTGTTTGTAGAAAGAGTAGGTATAAGAGGCAATTTTGACTCCTAACTTTACTTTGCATTTGCAGTTTGAGATGTATCTATAAAATGGCTACTATTAGACATTCATCATTTATTTCTCCTGCCATTTCTGTGTGATTATATTTAAAATGAAAATATAACAATTGTGTATATTTTGATATATTCTTTGTAGAAAATAGTCTCTTTTTTTCTGTTGGGAATTGTTACATTGGAAGTCACAGATAACCAGGTGATTCCAATGTTGGTCCCAACAAAAAAAAAACTACAGCCTACTAACAAAATGTAAGCTTTATAATCAGCAGACATTTTCTATCATGTAGCTCATTTTGAGTTTCTATCATGTAGCTCATTTTGAGTTTCTGGATCTGAGGGGCAGAAAAATTGTCAATTTCTTTGAAAAAAAACATTACAAACAATCATTACATTTAATAGTATTGTGATAATATATTAATAGAATAAGAGCCTATCTTACTTAGAATGCAGAGCTTGTAAAAGCACTTCCACACACAGCAATGTTGATTTCAGGTGAGTGTGGTTAAGCCCATTCCAGACATTTCTAAGAATTAGAGAGCCATAGGGGGTTTCCCAAGGTCACATAACTTGAAAATTGCCAAATGCTTGTCAGACAAGGTCTCCTCACTCTGACCTAGATCTATGTGACATTATAGTGAGGTAGTGCTTAGTACATGATTGCACTCGTTTTATTATATGAGGCAGCTTTCTCATATGTCGATGGAACATATGCAGAATGTTGCTCTTAATTATGTTCCAGGCAATGTATTCAATGCACAGATCCCCTTTTTAGAGAGGAGAAAGTGGAATCCCAGAGAGGTTCAATACTGCATCCAGAATCACACAGCTCGTGAGCAGTGGAGTCACAGGTGTCCGGCTCCAGAGCCACACTACCTGTCGGAAATGGACTTTCCTTCCAGTGCAGTACTAGATGGGGTTTTTTCTAAACTGGGCCTTCACTCCCCTAATTGTTTATTTTTAAAATGTCACGCAGTTCTGTGCTTTTTTTCCTTACTGTTGTATGTTTTCACTGGATACAAGGTTTTCTACGAGCTCCAAATAATGTTGGCGTGGTCTCTCTGTTTTGAGTGTAATTCGCATGGCATGGCACAGTCTCTTTTGAACATCACTGAAGGACCAACTGAAGTAATCTAGGAAGCCAGCCCCAGGGCCCTCTGAGAATGAGGGCCACCCACTCCTCTTCCATTGGTTGGTTCAATGGTAGAAGAAAAAGCTGCCCTGAGTAAAGCACACTGGACTCTGAGTACAGGGCAGAGTTATGACTCCCTACCCACAATCCCAACCCCAAGTCAATAAACAAATAAGGAAGAGCTACAGGATGAGAACTGAAAAAGACTCTGCAATCCTGCTCTTGCCACATGATGGTGACAGGGCATCTTCATGAAGTGGCAATGACAAGTTCATAGGTACTAAAGGTAGTAAACAACAGAGCAGCAGTCAAGGGCACCAAAGGATACAGGCCAGTGAGGGCAGCCAACCTGCCATTACTGCCTAAAAGGCCACCAAAAATGCAATCCAATTGCAGTTTATTACACGTTTTTCATGATTTGGGCTATGATTGCCAGTAAATAAGAAAGTATCAGATGGTGGGGGCATGATACAAAAAGTAAAACCTCTCTCCTGAGTATTCCCAGTTTAAATATTTGGTCTAACCAAATAGTTCAAAGTCTCAGATACTATAAATATTACTTTGGGAAAAAGCAGTCATTCGTTTGACACAATGTGTTACGTTGCAAATGCAGATGATTAGATTTCCAGTTCTCTAAGGGGGTACTTTGTTCCTGTGAGCAGCTGATTTACAACTGGCAAAACCACATGTCTGGCCGTGGACGTCAGACTCTGTTGGATTATTTAGACAAACATACTATTTGATTAAGTTTACGAGTGTAATCAATAGGGGGTTCTGGTTGTCACATTAATTACATTCTATGGAAATTCTATGGACGCATCATTTAATTAAAATTTTCACTTAGTACTTATCCGAGTATAAGAAATGTCATCATAGTTTTTTGCACATGGTAATAAAATCATTGGTACATTACCAAGATTAAATCATGAAAAAATATCTACCCTTCTGTTTTCCTTCCTGCTAAAATTATGGAGCTTCTTACGGTACCACCTGTGATGACAGGTAGGATAAACAGAATTTCAAAGCTTTCCACAACATCTCCATGTCAGAACAAATGAGTATTTCCAGTCGACAATTTATCACTATAGCATTTCAGAGCCTCATAGCTAATTCTTAAAAACATTAATAACATCTACCTTTACTGAGTGCTCAATATGTGCAGTGAATATGTTAAGAATTCCACTTACATGATCTTATTTAATCTCAGAGGAACATTTTGAGGTTTCTTTCCATTATACAGATAGAGAGAGTAAGGCACAGGTTATATAGATGGTAAAGGCTAGAGCCAGGATTGAAACTCAGATATGACTCATTCTGAGGTCCTTCTAGTCTAGTCCACTTTGTATTTCATAAATACAGAAACAGGCCCAAGGGATAACGTAACCTGTCTTTCCAAAGGGCACACAGCTGGACACTGACAGACAAAATGAGGGCTCAGGTTTCTACCAGTTATCTTTAGTGCAATGAGCCATCACTATAGGCCTAAAATATTCAGCTTTTTATCTTGTTGCATTTCTTTTTCAGCATAAGGCAGCCAGAGACATGTAAGTCATATCCATTATCACTGCTGTCTGTGTTGTATAGAGCAATCACATTTTTAATGGACCCTGTCTGAGTCCTTGCTTGTCTGCATAGCTCTTAAAGAGGTCTGGAGTGAATCTATTGCTTCTTAGTGGCAGTCAGCATTTGTCATAGCTCCTCACATGGTAGAGCTGGATTTCTGTGGAATCCAACTCTCCCCTATCTCTGGAAACTTTCTCCCCCAAAATGTCATACTGTAGCTCCTTACTGCAAGAATAAGAACTGTGACTGCTTCATTAAAAGTCTCCTATTTTAAACAGCCCTAAGCTGGTCATGCCTTTTTCTTGCTTTAAATGCTCAGATAAACATTTTGGTGTTTGTTTTTATTATGAATGGGTATAGAATTTTATCAACCGCATTATCTGTATCTGTTGAGATAATCATGTGATTTTCTGTTCTAATATCATGATTTACATTAAGGATTTTTTTAATGTTAAACCAACCTTGCATTACTGACAGTTTGGCCTTAATGTATTGTCCTTTGCTAAACTGCTGGGTTTAGCTAATACTATTTTTATTTGCTAATTATTTTATTCAGGATATGTGTCTATGCTCATGATGTCCTTGTCAGGTTTTGTGATGAGTGTTATGCTGGCCTCATCTTGGTTCAGGTGGTGGTGAAAAAGGTACTTAGATATATTAAAAGTCATTGAACTCAAGATATTAGACATTTTACTGTATATAAATTACACTTGATTTAAGTACAATTATTAAAAAATCATTCAGATGGCTTCACCTTGCCCTGAAACCAAATTCATTAGAATGGCATTCAAGGCTTCTGTCTCCTTGGACAGCTGAATCACCTTTGTCACTTCACCTATTACATGGCTATTCAAGACTACTTTTAGTTATTCAAAACCATCATATTCTTTCATACTGTCAGAACTTTGCTCTTCCTTCAGAACTGAATGCTCTCTTCCATGCCTCTCTTTCTCCACCTGGGAGAATTCCCTTCATCCCTCAAGGTTAACACAAACAATGCTCCGTCTAGGATTTTCTGGAAGATTCTGCCCCCCTCCCCAGCCACCTGAATGAGTTAATCCCTGCTCTGTGCTGTCACTACACTGGACACACAACATTCTAACAAACAAAACAGGTCCTGTGTGTAAGTATTTCTGTTTCCTCAGTGAGGTTGAGAGCTCTTCTGAATCTTTTTCTCATTTTGGGATATCCAGGGCCCAATGGCACCCAACAGGGGTAATTGGCAAACTTTATTAAAAGAATAAGTATGTCCTCCAATACAAAATTGGGGGAAGGGAAAGATTATAACATGGTAAAGTTGTTACCATTTAATAAAACCAATAAATGCATGAATACCTACTCCAAAACAAAAGAAAGATCTAGCATTATGTTTATACATCACTGTATAACAAATTAATCCAGAATGTAGAGGCTTAAAACAACCATTTCACTTATTTGCTTACAATTCTATACACAGAAGAGTATTACCAGCTTATTAAGAAATAAGGCCTAACTGTACAACTTTTGTAGAATCCCACATGATAGTAGTTCATTACTGTTCATGAAGAAAATTCGTGGCTAAAAACTGTTATGAATTTAATAACACGTTTAAATGAAAAATACCTCATCAACCATGATAGCACACACTTAATTTTCAATATAGTGATGTTATTTTTTAAACAACAAATAAGATTGGTGAATATGAGTTCTTGTTTCCTTTGCATTAAACACTGGACCCCTTTGAGTATCCATCACTGACAAGTTACCAGACCACATATTTAGACTAAGAGAATGCTTTTCTAATAACTGGGTCACTCCTTCCCATTACAGTGTTTTACAATTAGCACTGCTGGTATATACCAGACTGGCAATTTAAGAGAAT
Source organism: Myotis nattereri (assembly GCF_964212035.1). Lineage (NCBI taxonomy): Eukaryota > Metazoa > Chordata > Mammalia > Chiroptera > Vespertilionidae > Myotis > Myotis nattereri. The sequence continues at coordinate 26,786,770 of NC_138088.1, forward strand.
GTATTTGTGCCAAGTAATGATAGATGGCCATTATCTGTGAATAATTGACCACAATGACCCACATGTCTGCCCAATCAGAAGGAAGCCCCCATGTTAAGTTGTGTGGAATGACTTATCCACCGTTTTTGTATTATTTACTCTGATGTCCACAAAGTGTGTTCAGTGAAACACTGTGGACTGTTGGTTACATAGAAGGGTTACTTAGTCTAATATGAATGGGCAGCCCAAAACAAGACTATTTCTTCTTATAAATGCATAATTTCTTTTCACATATAAATGCCCTGAGAAGTCTTCCAATAAGAAATATAACTTTATTTCATCTGTTAGTCACCTCAAATGTGTTATTGAGAAGAAACTTCAAGTCCAGCAATAATCAAACGGTACAAGTAGTAATGCTCATAAGATGAACAGTTGTGACAGGTTCCTTTTTATAGAAAGTGGAAGAACTATTTATGTTCACAGTAGATGTTATATCACCTTTACTATTCACACACACAAAAGTACTGTTTGTATTGAAGTACTGAAAACTGCTAAGAAAAAAGTGATTTAGATATTTCTTCTTGTTATCTGTGAGTGTCATATTTAGTATCCATCTCACACAAAGACCACTGTCCCTTCAGGTTCCATGTAACCTAGAGAAATGAGTGAGAGACCCAGATCTTCAACGAGGAATCTGGGTTGGCCAAGAATTAAGAAGAAAGAAGCATCTCTTTTGAAGTAATGGGTTCTTATGTGTCCAGCTTATTTCTCCTCTGGATAGATGTGGATATTTAAACATCAAGGTATATTCTTTACTTGAGTAATTGGGAATGATACACTTATTAGGAGCCTAAGTCCCTGCCTTGCCCATACTGTCCATGTATTTAAATCAGACTTCATAATCACATCATCTGTTTAAATGTGCTGTGCTTTTTCTGCCCATTTTAACCTCCCCCTCTTATCAACCTGACATTGCTGCCACAAGGTGAAACCATTGTAATATCCCAATTGTTTCATTAGGGAGGAAGTAGAATAATAATTTATTTCTTAAGGAAATATCAAGGAATTAATTACAAATTGCATTATTAGTTTTCTGATACATTATGGTGGTGAGGTGATATCACTCACAGACAAATGACCCTCAGATGTTAGCCAGCTTGTCAAGAACCCTGCCAGTCCTAAAGTTGTCATCTCATGAAGATGACATCTCACTCTCTTCAACTAAACTTGACCTTTAACCTACCTGAAGTTTCTGAAATATAACGTATTAAGGTAATTTAATTTGATATTTGAATTTAAGAGGATCTATAGACCATTAGTCTTCTAATCACACAGTGTGATATTATGCATTGTAATCAGCTTTACTTTGAATGAATAGGGAATGGTAAATATGAAATGCTTATTATAAGAAAGTAGATTTTTTTTTCCTATGAGGAGTTCCTACTTTAAAATGAATAATACCTAAATAGGTATTTGAGCCCTAGCGGGTTTGGCTCAGTGTCGGCCTGAGGACTGAAGGGTCTTGGGTTCGATTCTGGTCAGAGACTTGCAGGCTCAATCCCAGCCCTGGTCTGGGCGTGTGCAAGGAGGCAACCAATCGATGTGTCTCTCACATTGATGTTTCTCTCTCTCTGTCTATCTACCTTCTTTCCCCTCTCTAAAAATCAATGGGAAAAATCCCGGGGTGAGGATTAAATAAACAAACAAATAAGCAAACAAATAGGAATTTTAGTTCTGGCAAGTGACTTGACCTTTCTGGTCCTTAGTTTCCTCATCCATGAAGTGGGGATGATAGTGGTACCTTCCTCATAGTCATTTTGAGGAGTTAATGTAAATGTGAAAGCATTTAGCACCCTGTCCAACACATAGTGGGTGTTTACTAAAATATTAACTAGTGTAATTACAGATTAAAAAGTCAGGTGGTGATAGTGGTGTTTATTTCTATTGTTCGAGCACACTAAGTAGCTTGCCTGTTTATCACACTTAATTCTTTGCAAAACATCATGATGATCAATGTACTGCTGGCAATTGTTACAGTAGAACAAATAAAAACGTGGAACATAGTTTTCCCTTAAAATTGCAGCTTTGTCATAAGTCACACAGATGGCCTGTATATAAGCTAGGAGAAATTATAACTAAGGTGTCTTATAAAAGTTTTATCATTTATCATTATTAAAAATCATTTACTATGGCCTTCCTTACTGTTCAAGGCACTGTGGGATGAAAACATAATGATACCTCCATGTCTTTCACCAAAACTTCAGTTTCCTCTAAGACTGGTGCTGTGCTGGGAAGTGAGATTTTGTGTTCTGATGTCAGGAGTCACCAGCTTATATTTACAAACTAAGCGATTATACTCCTTCAATATTGATCTGACATGTTTAACTGCTTATATCACTCACCTGCAATGCAGTTTAACTCACTTGTCCATAAAGGGGAGTTTACCAAGTGGTAAACTGGAGTCACATGAAATATTAAAGTAAATATGTTTACAGAGTTAAGGAGAGACTGCAATTGTATGCATTGCATCAGATGTTCTTGAGTCAGGTCCTCTGTGCTTTTAGATAAGGAACCATTATGAAAGGAGTGATGCCTATTAAGAAAAAGCCTCCCAATTCAGCTTTTTTTCTGGTGACTGTATGTCTCCTTCCAGGTCACTGGAGTTTCTAAAAAATGTGTCTCCTTTTAAAGTGATACCTATACATATGTTAGTGTACTATGCACTAATTTACTTCAGAATATCTACATCCACATGACCAGAAGATCAGGGTTAGAATTCTGGGTTAAGCAGAATTCTGGCTTCCCCTCCGCTGACATAAAGCAAGTCACTTACCCTCTAGGAAACTTCATTTCCCCCTTCTCTCATACTTGAGATAATAATTTTCAAGGCTGTCATGAAGATTAAGTGAAATGTATATTAGAAATGTTTGGTAAGCAGAAAATTGTGATATGAACGTAGGTGGAATTATTTTTCTGAAGTGGGCTGTGTGTATATGCATGCGCAGTCCATTTATTTTTCTAGTTTCTGCATGTAGTTTAGCTCACTTCTATAGATGGAAGAAAAAGCAGCAATTGCAAGTCATTCGCATTGCAAAAACCTCAAATACTAAACTTTCTACTTTACAGAGAGAACTTGATGGAGGCTATTATGTATAATGCTTACAGTCAGCATTTGGGGGATGAGTTGTAGGAATGATTGATCTTTGGTACTCCCAAATCAAACGATACCTTGTGCTGCACATTATTTTTAAATGGCCTCATGATGAGTCCAATTTTACATTTACCAATGTGTATAGAGTTTCACATTTTACAAGACGTTTTCCACAAACACTATTTCATTTAGTCTCTTAACAACTTTTCAGAAAGTTATTATTCTTGTTCTCATTTCATATATGGAACTTTGAGTTGTTATAAATTAAAACTAGCACAGAATTACATGGCTAGTTAGTGGGACAGCCAAAGACAATCCCATTTTTCTGTGCTTTCAACTACCATGTGTTCCCTTAATGTGTGTTTGGGGATTTTTTTCCCCGCTTGTTTCATGAACAGAAACACAGTTCTGTGTTTGTTGTATGAAACAGTTGGTCAGGCAAGACAGCCTTAAACATGCTATGAGTCATAAATATTTTCATTTATTTTTAATTAGGTAAAACCGAAGTCTAGCATTAACACCTTTTGCAAATATTAGGAGGAAATGTAGCTTATTCCTGAAACAAACGTCCCATCACATGCAGATTTTTTCCAGTACAGAATCATGTTGTACTCTAAAAACAAAACAAACAAAACTAAAATACACATTGTGCGTGAAACTGTTGTTTTTCTTCTTTGTATAGATGTGAATACATGTTTTCCAATTAGTAATGCCATGCCAACAAAGCCAGACATATAACCATAAAGGCTGTTTGCCTCCCTCTTACACATGCTGAGCTAGAGCTGTGGAACACCACCATCTTGGTAAGAGAGATTTTGACAGAAAGAAGAATATACGTAGAATTGTGGAACTTGTAAAATCACATTTTTTTACAAAACTTGCCCAACCCCAACAGAAAACCTAATAAATGGATCCATACAAACCTTCAAAAATACGTTTAACATGCTATAAAAAAGGGATTTTTTTTTGTTGATTTCCAGCTCATAGACTATAACCATTGGTGCCCAGTAAATTAGAAACTCCAACGTAAAAAGTATTTTTGCCTTCATAGACCTAACAACTAAAAGCACCCAAGATTTAATGCTTCTATCTTTAAATGGATAATCTTGGAAATTCCAGGATTGAATCCATTAGATTAAGGTTAGTATTCATGTGCTCGCCTATAAATACATATAAACATCTTTAAATTTATATATTTAAGATAAACTCTTTTTAAGTATTTATTTTCAAAAGCTTCTCCTAGAAACTACATCAAGACTGACAGTGATAACTGAACTAAAAACCCAAGACTGGGAGTTAAAATTTCCACCTGTAGATTTTAGGTAAAGAACATCTCTTTCAGTTGATTCCCAGTTAAGAATAACAAAGATTGCCCTAGCCGGTTTGGCTCCGTGGCTAGAAGAGCATCGACCTGCGGACTGAAGGGTCCCAGGTTCGATGCCCGTCAAAGGCATATCCCCAGTAGGGGGCGTGCAGGAGGCAGCCGATCCATGATGCTCTCTCATAATTGATGTTTCTATCATCTCTCTCTCCCTCTCGCTTCCTCTCTGAAATCAATAAAAACATTAAAAAAAAAAAGAATAACAAAGATTACCCCAGAACAGTGGACAGAAAATAGAAGCTTCAGAGATCTCGGAGCTGGCTTGAGTAATAGCACCTGAGATAAATTCCCAAGTAGTCACATCCCAAACCCCTTGGGCTGAAGGGTTTTCACACTTTGCCAAACGAAAGACCATTAACACAGATGCATGCAACGCCTGCCTGTGGCATTTGGAAAGGAGAGGGTTCCTGGTGTGGTGGCGGGTAACCCATCCTATTGCCATTCTCAACCACATGAAAGCTAGGCAAGGGGCCCCAGATGGAACGCCCCGCATCACCAGGCCCCAGAGGAGTCTGACAGCTGCGAGAAGCATCTCGTAGAGGCCCCGGGAGGTTCGGGTCGTTCTCCGTTTGACCTTGAACGCTTAGCATTGATGGGCCACAGAGGAGGGTCAGCCTTACCTTCCTGCCATCATCAGCTGGAGCCTTTGGGGCACACGCTCTCCCTGGCGCGGCGGTGGGAGCTGGGGAAGCTGGCACGCGAGCTGGTTCGTACAAGGGAGTCCGCGCTACAGCGCTGCTCGCGTCCAGTGCCCAGAGGCCTTCCCCTGGTCCGTAGCGCAGAAGCGTTTCTGGAAAAGGCAGACGACCCGAGCATGTGAGTCCGCACGTGGGCCATGTCCCCAGTCACTTCATCTTTAGAGGACCGCCACGGCTGTCGTGAAAGCCACCGGTTCACGCCAGGAATCCTCGCGCACCGCTGTTTTTTAGTATCTTGCAACCAGACACATCGAGTCTTAAAAATGGGCGCAAGAGTGAGCTTCAAGCGTCCTCGTCTTCAAACCCTGGTAGGAAAGAGTCTCTAGAACACCTGAAACTCGCCACCTAAGGGAGCATCCTCTTTATAGGCACAGACAGCATCCGAGGACGAAAAGACGACCACGGGGGTCTTCCTCTCCGGCGTGTGTGGGCTCTGTGGCCGCGTTGCAGCGCTTTGGCGGCTGGAAAGGTTGTCTGCGCCTGCGCCTGTGTCTGCGCCTGCGCCTGTGTCTGCGCCTGCGCCTGAGCATGCGCAGAAGCCAGAATGGGACTTCTGGCGCCGCCACCACGTGTTGCTGGGCTTTGGGCGTCGGTTGCCAAACACTGAAATGCAGGTTTATAAAATAATACGGAAAAGACCCTCTCTACAGGAGTCTTATGTAAGTGAGTACGTGGGTGTGCTTTACGTAACTCCCTGAGAATGTTTTCTATAAACTGATGGCAATAGAAATGTTGAACAATAGTGATTGAATTGAACTTAGTTATCTTGAGGTAGTAATTTGAAAAATCCTATGATCTGAGAATATACTTTTTTTAAAAACTCTCAAAACTCAATAGTAAAAAAAAAAACAATCCACTTATAAAATAAGCCAAAGACACGAACAGATGTTTTAGCTAAGAGATTTGAACGGCAAATAAGCATGTGAAAGATGTTCGACATTATTAGCCTTTAGAGCAATGCAAATTAAAACCACAATAAGTCGTCCCTACAAAACTATTGAACAACTGATTTTTTTGTTTGTTTAAGTAATAATACCAAATGCCAGGGAGAATGTGAAGAAACTAAACCTCTTCTACCTTACTGGTGGGAATGTAAAATGGTACAACCACTCTGAAACACAGTTTAACAGTTGCTTAACATATGACCCAGCAATCACATTCTTGGGCATTCATCCCGAAGAAATAAAAATCTTATGCTCACACAAATACCTGTATACAAATGTGTATAGAACTATTACTCAAAGTAGCAAAATATTGGATACTACTCAAACATCCTTTAATGGGTACATGGATGAAGATACTCTGGTATAATGCCAATTTACTTAGCAATAAAAAGGAATGAGCTACTGATATATGCAATGCCTTGAATGAACCTCAAGGGTATTGTGCTTGTTTTTAAAAAATCAATCTTAAAACATTATATATTGTATTCTCCCATTAATATAACAGTCTCAACGTGACAAAACTGTAGAGACGGAGGACAGATGAATGGCTGGTGGGGTAGCATGATGAAGTGCTTTTGTGATAATGGAACAGTTCTCTATATTCATTGTGGGGATTATATTTTAATCCTATGACTTTGATAACTATTTACCATAAAAGCTAGTCAAAAAGCTTTTACATCCACTTTTGCTCAGTATAATCCTGGAAGTATTTAAATATGCAGTGTTGGTTTAATTAAGCTTAAATACCCATTTTTATATTTAGTAAAATCAAATAGTATTGATTTTATTAGCAAGCAACAATTTCAGTATACAAATGTGAGTTATTTTGTGGTAATAACAAGAACAGGGATAAATTCTGGAGTTCAATTTACTATTGTTCCTTTTCACTTCTTGTTGGCAAAGTAGAGACTGGTTTCTCCAACTTTTCTAGAATGGGGGGGAGGGGTCATTTGTAAAATTTGAGAGCTACTTAGCATAATTATGGCAGCCTCTTTCTCAGATCACTGCCTTAATATGGAAGGACTTTCTAGAATAGTGACTTTTCCCTGCAATCTTAATTGCTGTTTAACCAATTATTTTTTTCCTGAAAGTTCTTCTGGTCAGTTTCCCTCAGGTTTAGGCATCAACTGGGCAATTTCGTGATGACTGTTCTTCACCCCTATGGAAGCAGCATCCTTTAGAAGGCCTCTCTGAGCCTCAGTGTCCCCTGGGTATGGAAGGCAAGCGACAACTGAATGGTAGTCTATCAACTGGAGTCTTTGTATAGATGTCTTTTTGGGCCTAGCACCTACCTTGCTTAAGCATGCCACTTAATTTTTTAAAATTTATTATCGAGGAAATGAAAGAAACAGGAAAGGAAGGATACCAAAAAGCAGGTTAGTAATAAAATAAAGCCTTGGCACAAGCTGACCCAGGTACAAGTACAACTGTCAAAAACTCAGAAAACTACTCACTTCTGCATGCCTCAGTTGTATCATCTATAAAATGATTATGATATTAATTGTATCTTCATCAGTTGTTGTGAGGATTAACTGAGCAAATACGTTTTCAACCTTCGAGCCCACTGCCTGCCACATATGATGGCTGCAATACATGCTGATTCCCATTTCTTTTGAGTTTCTACCCTAATTCTTAGCCTTGAGGATAGTTTGAAAAGATTAGGGACTGGTAACTCCATTTCGAAGACAGTTCAATGAGGATGGCCTAAACAAAGCAGGTTGCCTGTAATACCTTTCCTTGCCAAAAATAAACAAACCATTGAATTTCACTATATCCTGGAGCCTCTGAGACATTCAGAGAGCACGGGGCAAGCCTTTGTCTCTGCAGGAAATATAAACCAGTGGGGAAGAGTAGGAATGCCCAATGGACTAGAACTCATCTGGGGACCTGGGAAGGGACAGTAAGTACTCCATCTGGGAAACTAAGAATGGTTTCCTGGAAGAAACTGAGGGACTGAGAGGTTTGCTTTTTGGAATTTTCCCAATGTTCTGTTTCTTAGGGGATATGGCAAAGCCAGAGCCCTTGCAATAAAATATGGCTCCCTTTTCCCCAGCCCTCAATATCTCAGAACATGTTACTGGAGAACTCCTTGAGGGCCAAGGACACGTTGCCATCTTTGCATACCCAGCCCTGTGTACACATCCTTCTAAATAAAGGTTTATTAAATGAATAAATCCCTTTAAGGTAGCTGAGCACATCAATAACATTGTGCCCAGGCTGGAAGTAAGGAGGTCTGGGCACACTAATTTTAGCTGGCCCTCTGAACGCTCTCCGAGGGCCCAGGCCAGCTTGGTCGTGCTCACTGTCATCTCCTTAGAACCTGACAGAGTACCTGACATACTGTAAACATTCTAAATACTTAGGTGAATCCTGAAAAAAACACCCCTGGTCCTGTCCTCAGAGGTCACAGTCAGCCTGGAAGAAGAGAGATGGACTCTCTTGGGTTTCCAAGGATTCTGATAACCCATGAGCGGCCAGAAGTCAATTTCACTTCCTAGCTCAGCCATTTGTTGATGGTTGTAAGTCACCCCTTACTGGAGTTGGGGGCTGCCTGTGAGTCCTTAAGCCCCCTGCGGGGATCCCAAGAGCTAAGCTAAGTCACCAAGGAAGGAACCCAGAGGGGGAAGCCCGACAGCACAGCACGTGCAGCCGCCCAGGGGAGGAGGAGGCTGGGCTAACGCCGCCCTTAGTCAGCAGCTGGGCTCGGTTTTGAAACAAAAGCCAATGTCCTCCCTCGGAGTCCGCGGCCGGTCAGCTGTAGGGGAAAGAAAGCCATGCTGCCCAGCCGGTTAGTGGCCCAACTTACTTTTCCGGAGCCTGGGACCAAGGGCCAGCAATTGCACGGGAATGGGTGGGGTGTTAGGGATGGGAACCGGGGCACAAAGCTCATCGACCCGCCCCTCCCCACGGCTCGGGAGAGGGGCCTGGGTCTCCCATGCTCTGCGCATGTTTGTCCTGGGCAATCCGCCTCCCAGCCCGGGCCCAGTCTGCGTAAAGCTGAGGCCCCTTGGCCACCCGCGCACCAGCGCCCAGACACACCAGGCCCTGGTTTCATGAATGAAATCCAATCGTGTGGATATAAATAGCCGCGAAGGCTGCTAACGTCACAGTGAGCGCGGCTGCCGCCACCGCGGCGGAGCTGGGTGCCGGGAGCTCTATCCGCCGAGCTGGCCCGCCCGGGAGCGGGGTGGGGGCCGGAGGAGAAGGGGAGGGCTGGGGGTGGAAAGGGGCGAACCCCTCTGTCCCCGGACTGGGAAGAGCGGCCGCGGCGGGAGGCGAGCCCGCCGGGCGAGGCAGTGCCATGCTGCCTTTGTGCAAAGTTGGGCGGCGGGCTGCACGCCGCGCGCAGGGGCCCCGCACACCCGCGACCGCGCGCAGTCGTGGCTGCTGCTGAGTGACGGGGGGGCCCCCCCGCTCCCCCCAGCCCTTGAAGGCGGAGAGAGCTCGCGTCTCGCTCGGCTTCAGGGTAGGTTCTGTGTTGTGAGTGCGCTAAGGTACGAAACTTCTCGGAGCAGCCGCCGCGCAGCCCCCACCGCCCCCGGCCCCAGCGGGTGGCGTGCGGGGGTCCCCGGGCCGCGCCACGCGGTAAGCCGCGTCCCAAGAGAGAGTTGTGGGACCGAGATGCCAGAGGAGCCGCCCTCGTTCCTCCGCGAGGCCGGGAACCCTCACATCCGAGGCAAACGAGAGATTTCTAGGAGCGCCCGCACAGCCGCACCCCTAACTTGGAGCTGAGAAAATGAACAACAGGCACCCTTAGAAGGCTGGCTGCGCCAGGGAAGGGGTGGTGCCGCGCCGACAGGAGGGCTCTTTTCCTTGGAAGGACAGTGGTGGGGAGCCAGAGGTCCCGAGAGGGGGATATGCTTGCCCTTTTGGCGCTTGCACCCCCATGAGAGTTGACGGGTCAGCCCACAGTTTGGCACTCCCCACCCCCAACCCCCTGTCCATGGAGTCTGTTGTGAGTTGCTGTGACAACAGTGGAGCTGCCATGAGGGGCTTTCAAAACCTCTTACCTTGTCGCCCTGTGCTCAGCTTTCGGGGAGAACAATGGGGGTGGGGGTGGGGGTGGGGGGAGTGTGCAGACAAGGGAACCCAACCTCCTCTCCAAAGAAAGAAATGAGAGGAAGGCACAGCGATGTAAAAATACATCATTAGATCCTACTGTTAGCTGTGCCGTGTCTACCCCCAGCAGTATCAAACATCTCAACTGAGGAGCAATGTCAATATTTAGACTTGGACAAGCCAGAAAGTTAGAAGGGAGCGCCAAGCACAGGGTTTTGACTTGGCTTTGCACGTCAGCCCACAAGCTGTGCCTTTCGAGCTGACTGTACACATTTACTGGGGGGAAATGCATGAAGGTTGATATATCCACAAAGGCACCCAGACCTTCAGGTCTCAGAAGACCAAGAGTCGCCTTGACTTTGAACTTCACCCAACCTGGGCTGTTCGCACAGTTCCGTTGGACCCCAGCCAGATGCTCAACCTGAGGTTTCTCTAGTTTGGGGCTCCCCCACCCCCAACCAGGCTGTGTTGCATATTCTACATTGAACTGTGCATCCTCCCTAAACTGCAAAAATGTTATCAGTAGTTTGCATCTTTGTATACCTTCTCTCACTAACAGCAGATATAAATAGCCAATAGTCTGTTTTTGTTTGATCTCAGACAAGCTCTAGGCTTTCTAAACATACACTATGTTTACAAAAAACTCTTTATAAATTTGGAATTATATTTAGTTTCCAATAACTTTGTAGATGCTGAAGAGAGTCTCTAGTTGCTAGAAAATAAACAAGAGTTCTTTTCAGTGTAAATAACGTCTGCATATTGCTCTGCAGGTGGAGTGGGCAGTAAATTATTACATTAAACAAGGTTTCCTCTGAGATTCCTGGATCATATTTGGACATTAGTGGGAAAGGGTTTAACCAGTCCAATCCAATGCGGAAGACTGAAAAATAATTAGGAAGCACTAAAATCACAGCCAGTATTCTTCTAAACTTGCCCATTGGTTGTTATTGTCCAGAATTTTGAATGTAGTGTAAATTGAAGTACAAAAGTCTGTGTGTGATCAAGAGGTGGAAATAGAAACACAGGTAGCTTAATGTCACTGGCTCAATAACACAACTTATTAACTGTTCAAATATAGTTTAATAGAAAAAAAGAACTTTTCTTATGATAATATTATCTTAAAAATGTTATTTTTGAGGAATAGCATGTCTGCCTTTATGACTTTTGTATTGTAAAATGTCTGTAAGCTTTTCCTTGTTCCTATCCTTGGGTTTGTGGCCAAATGCTTTTTTTGTAACATACCCAGTGTTCAGAAATATATTTTAACAAATGCTACAAAATGTTACCCTAGCTATTTTAGGATAACATTTCTTTGACCCAAAGAAATGCTACTTTAACACTGGCACCTAGCAAAAGTAAAGCAGATTCTGCCCATTTGGGGGGCGGGGCGGGGGGAGAAAACAACGACATATGTTGAAAATTTTGGTAGCTTTTCATGTGCTCCTGGCAAGCAGTAGGATTTATACAGTATTTCTCTCTTTTATGTAGGTAAGTCCAGCTGTAAGCAGAGTGTTTTGTTCTTCACATCCAGCAAGCCAGGTTAGTGTCTTTGTACAAACCCGTGACCACAGATTACATCTTGTGTCTAATTCTGAATGTACATTTGAGAACAGGTTTCTTAGTCAATTTGCCTTACAACAATTTGTCTTTGTCATTTTTTAATGGAATAATTTATTAACATAACTTCAATGATTATTAAAATTATTCTATTTACTCTGTGAATAAAATGGACCTTGAATCAATTTGTCCTTTATAAGACTTTTTTTATTTGGGGGGGGGGATAAAAGTGGTGCCTGAGTAGCTGAGGATACTGAAGATCTAGGTGCTTGATAAATAAGGTTTTACTTCTATTCTAATCTTAGCACTCTAGAGCTGGAAGAAACCTCATAAAATAATAGTTGGCATTTTTTAACATGAACCAAAGTTAAGGTAAGATACTGCATTCTTTGCATTTATGTTCTCATTCTGCATCTAAAAAACTCCCCGTGATGTGGAATTACTCTCTTGATCCCCAAACAACAGGTGAGGAATTGGAAGCTAAGAGGTTAGATAATAATTTCAATTCCTAGTTCTAGGCAATGGAAAAAAAATAGAATTGATTTTAAAAAATAAAAAAAAGTTCTATCTTACTCTAACACCTAATTCTCTAGTTGAAAAAATTGTTCTCCAATAGGGAAACTGGGGCCAAGAAAAGTTAAGTGACTTGCCCAATATAACTTGGTAATTACAGCTCATATCATACAGCTGTTACGAAATAAATCAATTCCATTTTTTAGAATCTAAAGTAAAACGGTGGAATAATAGGCATTCATGTCTGCTTTCTGGCATGGGACTGTCAAAGATCTAAGTAAGTTTTTATCATGAGATCTCTGGTCTTAAGGACCTTACCAACAAGTAAGATTGTAAACATTCATGTATTTAAAAAATTAGGAATGAATCAAGAACATGTATACCAAAAGGCCAAATGGGGGGTCATTGGTACATTGACAAGTTCAACATTTTCCACTCTGTGGGATTACTTAGTCATTGGGGGGAAAATATCCAGTACATGTTTTGTGTGGATAGATGACAAGTGGGTGAAAGTTTAGGAAAAGATAGAATGTAAAATTTCAACCGAACAGGGAGAGATTTTGCAGTCATCTAGAAACACTAAATTACACTATCTCAGACTCAAAGGTGATACTGCTTCAAAAGCATTGTAAAAAAAATGGGCAGTTCCATCTCATTACAGTGGGGCCTTGACTTACGAGTTTAATTCCTTCCGAGACCGAGCTCTTTAAGGAGCTTGTTAACTCAAATTACTCTATCAACTCAATGCAAAAAATCAGCTGGTATCTCAAAAAACTCGTTAGTCGGGACACTCTTAAGTCAAGGCCCCACTGTACTTGGAGGCCTCACTTGGTCTTCATGGAATGGGATTGGTTTAGAAATTCAGGTGACTTGAATCTGATTTTTGTGTTTGAATCTGCATAGCATCTTTGAGAAAGCATTGCAATTTGGCATGTTGCTTGCAAGTATTGTATTCCTTTTGGAATTTCAGTTTGTCTGAAATATGCCATGTAATGGATTTGGATACATAATAGATAAATCCCAACTAAAGTCCTGAAAATAGCCAATATTTATAGATTAAGTAAGACATTTTTAGTTTTTGCCTAGGTTGATAGTCTTCTCTTCCCCACTCTTCCCTACTTTTTGAAAAATCATTGGTTACAGTTGTTAATCCTTTTAGACAGGGGTAATAAAAGAAATGGAAACAAATTACTAAAGAAAACCTTAATATATCATCTTTTATTAAAGTATTGATATTACCAACTCAAGCTAATAGCCCTAAAAGCTTATTAGTTAAGATATCCTTTTAAGCATTTAAGGTGTGGTTAAAGATGTTCCATAACAGCTTTGTCCTATAAAAGTTGTTATATAGTGTATCATTACAAAATAGATCATAAGAGCATTATTATACTGGGAAGATCCCATTACAGGTTGAGACCTCAGCATCAACTGACATTTGGTCATAGCAACTACAAATCTATAATTACTTCAAGAGTAAAATTATGCTCTGAATCATATAGTGTTAGTACCACAAGAGATGCTAGAATTTGTGCGATATCTCTAATGATAATTTAATTAGCAATCATTTTTTGTTTGTTTTTGTTTTGTCTTAACTTCAGAAAGCTTTAGTTAATGTGCTTGACTTATCTCAAAACATGGCTGAAAACATTTGAAATTTTACTATTTTTTTGTTCAGAAAATGTTCTTGTATAAAACAGAATAATTTTTTAAAATCATTTTGTTGTTCTCCCTTTTAGAAAATAGGCAGTTCAGTTTCATTATTTGGAGGCCTCACTTGGGCTTCATGTAATGGGGTTGGTTCAAAGAATTCAGGTGATTTGAATGTGATTCTTCTGTTCATCTTCTTTTCTCCATCCAAGCTTTGACCAACCTCACAACACCAAAACAAAACTTGGAGAAAGAAGAAAAAATAAGTCACAAAAAGTAGTGTATGTAGAAAAGGATGGAAAGTGGTAGTGTGGGAGTAGTGGAGCAGGAGATGGGGGAAGGGAAAGCTTTGATGGGGTGGTCCAGAGACAGGCACTCAAGTGGATGGGGTGTGTGTAGATTGGTTATTTATATGTCAGCATGAGAATTGTTTGGTTTTTTATGATCTAAACAAAGTGAATCACCTCCTCCTCTTCCTAGAATCTTTTGTTCCTGTGCACATAGGGCAGAAATTGGACAATGGACAAATAAGACACTGAAATGAAATGTGGGTATAACAATACTCTTTCCAAATGTCCAAGAACACTCTGGTCTTCAAATACTTTGAGAAGGTTTTATCCACTAAGAGGTGAATTAGAACATTTTGTTTTTTTAAAAAAAAGAAAGAGATGCTAAAAGGTCCAGAAGGAGCAATTATGTTTTTCTGTTCTGCACCTGAGTTAATTTATTGCACAGACATGGTTCATGATAAGTTCCCAGTGCTAATGAGTTTACCATCTCAGGTTCCATTTCACTGGAAAATTTCCTTTGAATTGTTACCCAACCATAGTTCCAATCCCTGATGATCTGGAATAACAGTACTAGTTATACTCCTACTAGATGCCAGGCACTTTACTACATTACAGCTCAGGTTCTGTAAATTTCAATCTACAGAAGCAAAAAATGGAACTCAGATATGTTAAGTCAAAGAGCTAATAGGAGGTAGAGCTTGGATTTGCACTCAGATCTAAGAACTTGAATATATATTTATTTTTAAAGAACACCTAGAAATAAAAACAAAACTTTAAATCACTTTATTCCAGGTTACTCTTGCCAATGGTAGCGTATGGGAGTAAATAATTATTCTTATGTGATTTTTTTTTAATTTAATGTAATTTGAATCACATGGGAGGTTTTTCTCAACACATTTGTTAACACTTCAGGTCATTTCTAATATATTTTGATGGAAGTTTATATCTTAAATAGTTGAGTCATAGAGGGTTGAATCATGGATCCAGAAAAGTTCTTAAGGATACTTAATCCAACCTCATGTACATGAAAAAAAAAACTGCCATCTAGAGAAGTGGTATAACTTACCCACTCTCATAGTTAATAAGTGACACATCTGGAACAGAACCCAGGCTTCTAAGTCCCAGCCCAGGGCTCAGTTCTATTATATAACACTTCCAGAAAAATGCCAAGTCTTCCAAACCCTCCAGCTTAGACAAAATTATAGCTATCAGTATGATATATATCTGAAACCTAAGATACATCCAGAAATGGGTGATAAAGATATGTTGTGTTATAGGAGATCCCTCACTTATCTTCATTAACTCCAATATAGAAAAAACCCTTTCCTCTTATTCAGAAGATAACAACCCCATACTCTGATTCCTGCCAGCTGTCTTTGTTGAGCAATCTGTGTTAATTAAGTAAGGAGCTATTTAATTTTGTCTGTGGAGCTCCAGATTTTTATTTACTATATGACATGGCTGAAATACTTCCTTGGACCGCATTTTGCTAGTCTGTAAAATGGGGACCATATCACCTCCTCTTAAGGCTTATGAAGATATTAGGAAATTGCACATGTCGAGCACATAGTAGGTGTCCAGTAAGGGTTAGTTCTCTTCTTAGCCTTCCTAGATTATTTCAAGGGAAAATGTTATAACACATTAGGGCAGTGATATCATTTTACCCCTAAATGTACTAAAGTCATATGAATTCTGGTATCACAAGGACGGTTGTAGTAACCTTTTTTCTTGGGTAAAAACAGGCAAGATGGTCTCTCTGAGTACCAGTGGCCCAGTCGCAATTACATTTGATTTGTTTTCTTCACATTCTAGGGTTGCCAGAGTTTACCTGAATTATTTTACTGTTCCGGTTTCTGCTGCAACTAATCCCAAGTTCCTCTTGGAGATTTGTGGCTCGAATTTCCTTCCAGACACAGTTTAAGTAGCTAACGTGTTTTCCCATAGACCTTTGCAGCTTGAAGCAACTACAATATTTTCAACCAAATAGCTAAGAAATGTTTCCAGAGAATAATATGGCCAGTAGAGCATTTTTGCTTTCAATTTCAAAATATGTGACACTTTCCTACCACTGTCATTTCCATTAACTTGAGCACTGGCTGTTGTCTGTGCACTGGCCCTCCCTTTTCTTTCTGTCCTGTGTTGCTGACTGATATATTGATAGGAAAAGCATGAGCACTACAATTTCCCCCTTTCGCCCTCAGCACTTGATAACTACCCTGGCCTAAATTACATCTCTGGGAAGTGTTTCATCACACTCCTCTCCCAGCTGCCACACTTTGTCATGTGGCACTTGCTGCCCTGCTTTGAAATTTTGGAACCAAGTCTAGGGAAACATGTCCTATCCATCATGTACATGGAGAAAAGCTACTATTGCGATTTTTTTCTCTGTCTTTTACATTTTTTCTCCTTCTTAAATTAATAATCCAAGTGGCCTAGAATAGCCTTTATTTTCCTAGTGGCACAGTTTCCCTTTCAATATTTGACAAATGTATATTGCAAGATATAGGTCCTTTTCTTCTGGCTTATGGGCAGCAATTGTGTATTTTCCCCAGGGCTGTGAAGTGGCTAGACTGATTTTAGATGCTTAAAGATCACTAATCGCTAGATTGTCTCTAACCTTATTACTAATCTCAAATTGGTTATATCAATTTCAGTTCATACCAATGAGTTTATTTTTAAAACTAGAGGCCCAGTGCACAAAATTTATGCAAGAGTAGGCCTTCCTTCCCCTGGGTGCTGGCACCAGCTTCTCTCTGGCACCCAGGACCCTGGCTTCCCTCGCAGCCCCAGCTTCATCCAGAAGGTCGTCTGGAAGGACATCAGAAGGATGTCCTGTCTAATTAGCATATTATGCTTTCATTATTATAGATCAGTGATGGCGAACCTATGACACACGTGTCAGAGGTAACACACGAACTCATTTTTTTGGTTGACTTTTCGTTGTTAAATGGAATTTAAATATATAAAATAAATATCAGAAATATAAATCTTTGTTTTACTATGGTTGCAAAGATCAAAAAATTTCTATATGTGACACGGCACCAGAGTTAAGCTGGGGTTTTTCAAAATGCTGACACGCCGAGTTCAAAAGGTTCGCCATCACTGTTATAGATAGTGCTTCTCAAACTTGTCAGCATACAGATCACCTGGGCACCTTGATAAAATGCAGATTCTGATTCAGGAGTTCTGGGGGTTAAACCCAAGGTTAATCTCACAAGCTTCCCATTGATGCCAGTACTATTGGTGTGGGAACCACAGGTTGAATAGTGAGACTCTAAAGTATAATTGTTACTATAACTTATGCCAAAACTCATTGCATATAGGCCCTACAACTCCCACCTTATTTTGTTTGCTTGTTTCTTAAATCATAATAGAGAGTCATGGAATCTTAAACATGGGAGGAATGTAGACAGAGGTGTGCCGATAAATCAACCAGCTCTCTGGGGGAAAAATGCATTTATGTGCATACATAAGTTGATGATAAATTTTACTGACATAAAGAATGTGTGTAGCATACAATTACAAATAATAATAAAATATACAATACTCTGTATTGTAAATTCCATATAGCCCATTTGGTTTCACAGAATGTTCGTTGGTTTTTGTAGAACACTTCTATCCAAAGCCTACCTAGGATACAATTGATGAAAAGGTGTAATTCCCATATAAATGTTGGCTGATAGTTTTCTTTAAGTTGATGAGTAAAACAAAGTTAAAATAACAAAGACATATGTCAGAACTGCATACATACATTAAAAATATGAATGACTTCTTTGCTGAACCAGATAATAGCTTTTATATACCATAAGGATATTTCCTTAAATGTACTATTCACGATGTAGCAGCTACACATATAACACACTTTTAAATTTAGTATCTATTATTAACATTTTTAAAATCATTTTCTTAAGACAGTCAACAGACCAGTAAAGCTATTGTGTAGTGGTTGCTAACTTCTGTGGTGTAAATACTCCCACCATAGCCACTTTCATGATATCATTCTGACTGAGCATGGAGTTGGGAAGAGATGGGACAGTAGCACACCACTATGTAGTATTTCCACCATGCAGATAAAATGGGCATAAATAACGACAAAAATATAGATAACAGTAAAATAATGAGTTTTGAGTATTTAGTACCTTTAGTACATTTTATTTAATCAAAACTTTACATAGTGTAATTCTTAATACCGACCCTATTTTAACAGGCTTACAAAAATCCTAAAAATGTAACTGGTTCTCATGAGCTAACAGGGACTGGCTCCAGCACACCACTGGATGTAGACCATTGGTCCAGTGATTCTCAACCTTGACTGCACATTGGAACATTCCAGGAAAAATATAACCAACCATCTTAGTAGATCTGCATTGGGGCCCAGGAATCTGAATGTAAAACATTTTATTGAAGTGTATCTCATTTCAAGAAAAATATACATATCATAAGTATATAACTTAAAGAATTTTCACCATCTGAGCACACCCACATAACTGGCACCTACATACAGAAATAGAACATCACCACCAAGAAGGCTTTCTTAAACTCTTATCCAGTCACAACCCAATGGAGGTAAGCACTGTCTTGATTTCTAATACTGTAGATTAGTTTTGCCTGATTTTGTGCTTTTATAAAAACAAAATCTCTTTTGTGTCAGGCTTTCCTCTCCCTCAATATTGCATTTGTGAGATGTAGCCACAATTCATCCATTTTTAGTGCTGTGTAATACTTCATTGTATAAATAGACCTCAATTTCTGATTTATTTATTATTTATTCTACCATTGTTGAGAGTTGTTTCAAGTTGTTGGCTATTATGAATAATGCTGCCAAGAACATTCATGTACAGACAGCAGCAGTATTTAAAACAAAACAAAACAAAGAAATTCTCCCAGTGGCTCTAATGAGCCGCCAGTCATCTCTTGACCAACATCTCTATACTTCCTCTCCTTTTATTTCGCATTAGAGGCCCGTTGCATGAATTCGTGCACAGGTGGGGTTCATCGGCCTGGTCAGCGATTGAGGCCTATCAGGGGGCCATCCAGCCGGGGGGAGGGACCACAGGAGGTTGGCCTGCCAGCCCCCCCCACCCCCAACCCCTGGTAGGGCCCAGGGGGAGGAATCATGGAGGGTTGGCCAACAGTGGGGGGAGGGAAGGGGCCATGGGAGGTTGGCCAGCAGGGGGTTGGGGGGGCAGGGCTGCAGGAGGTAGGCCAGGGAGGGGGAGGGACCAAGGGAGGTTGGCTGGCCGGGGGGAGGGGCCATGGGAGGTTGGCTATGGGAGCGCACTGACCACCAGGGGGAAGCTCCTGCGTTGAGCATATGCCCCCCTGGTGGTAAGTGCGCATCATAGCGACTGGTCAACCAGTCGTTCTGGTAGTTCCGGTCGTTCAGTCCTAATGGTCACTTAGCCTTTTATATATATAGATGTAGTATGACCAAGGCCATTGATTCTTTTGCATAAATGTACTTTTAGTACCATAAGCCAGGAAGCTATGCTTCCTTTCAGTTCAGTGTGTTCTCCTAGCTCTTTTCATATAGGTTCACTAACTCCCCCTTTTATCAAGACATCTGCTGTTGTGCACTCTGATTGGAGATGAGATTGGGCCTCACATCAATAGCATGGAGGAGTAATAAATATGGTGGCGAGGCACCAGAGCTAAATTTGTCAGGTGATCATTAAGGATCCTAGAAAGAGGTTTCAAGGAAAGGAAATTGTTTCCTTTTGTGTATACCAGCATTAAACACAAGTCAACAGGGAACCCTTAGAATATTTCAAATTTTAAAAAATCCATTTATTTGCAGTAGAACAAGGACTCTCTTCTGAAAGAGAATTGAAATCTCTCAAAGTCAGATGACTTGATGTGAAAAGATTGGAGAAGGGAGTGATCCCATTGTCTTATTTCTACCCCTGTGTTTAGCAGGTGTATCCTTGTTGCATTATTCTAGGCTAGGTGGCTGTGGAGTTTTCTTGTTTGGGCCTATTGATATTTTAGAGTCTTCTTTGACATAAGTCAAAGGAGCTGAATGACGCCAAGCTCCAAAGTGATATTGATGACGAGTGGGATGTCTGCTCAGAGCTGAAAGAACGTTTTCAGGAGTGATAGGGCTGTTCTTATTTTATGAAATGCACTTCAAATAAAGCTCTCAAGGTATTCAGAGAGGTCAAGAGTAGACATTAATTCCATATAAAGAAGAAGAATATTTTAGTCCCTGGTTTTCCTACTTTCCCATCTCATTTGTTTGCAAATTTCTTGTTATAAAAGAATTCATGTCCAGTATAGAAAAGATGGAATATATAGATAAGAAAAAAATAAATTATAATAGTAGTTGGCACTCATATTTTAATGTATCTCTATCCCAAATGTTTTTGTTGATATTTAGGCACATAATTTTTAAGGAATGGTGTTACTCTGTCAATACTTTTATGATCTTTTCTTTAAAGATTTCCCATGAGTATCTAACTACTGGAGGCCTGATGCATGAGATTCATGCACTTGTGGGGGGGAGGAGGATCCTTCAGCCCAGCCTGCACCCTCTCATAGTCCAGGAACCCTCAGGGTATGTCTGACTGCCGGCTTAGGCCAGCAGTCAGACATCCTGAGTGCTGCTGTGGAGGTGGGAGAGGCTCTCCCACCACCACCGCTGTGCTCTCCAGCTGTGAGCCGTGAGCCTGGCTTCTGGCTGAGCAGTGCTCCCCCTGTGGGAATGCACTGACCACCAGGGGACAGCTCCTTCATTGAGCATCTGCCCACTGGTGGTCAGTGCATGTCATAGAGACCGGTCATTCTGCCACTTGGTTGATTTGCATATTACCCTTTTATTATATAGGATAACAATAAATGTACTCTTATAACATATTTTTGGTGGCTATATACTCTCCCATTGTATGGACATTTATTGGTGGTGTTTTTTAACCAATCCCCTATAGTTGTATTTCTGAAATTGTTTTCAATATTTTATTTCCACAAATAGTGACATGATGTGCATACATTTAGTGGAATTTTTTTATATGCCCTAATTATGCTTTTAGGAATAAAGTCTTATAACTGATGAAAGTTATGGACATTTTTTTTTAAATATATTTTATTGATTTTTTACAGAGAGGAAGGAAGAGAGATAGAGAGTTAGAAACATCGATGAGAGAGAAACATCGATCAGCTGCCTCCTGCACACCCTCTACTGGGGATATGCCCGCAACCCAGGTACATGCCCTTGACCAGAATCGAACCTGGGACCTTTCAGTCCGCAGGCCGACGCTCTATCCACTGAGCCAAACCGGTTTCGGCATTATGGACATTTTTAAGTCTTTAGAGTGCCAGTTGCATTCCTGAATAATGGTTCCATCTTACATTCCCACAAATAGTGCCTCATCCTGCTTTTAAAAATGTGCAATCTTTCATGTAGTAACTCCTTACCAAGAGTTGAAAGGTATAGGAACATGATCTGAAAATACTAGCTAGAATCTACACAATGATATCAGCCAATAACCTTAAATAAAATAAGAGATTTTAAAGAGTCTGGATTTTGTCCACCAGCACTTTTATATTTATGCTCTAACTTTGCTAGGAAATCCTAAAGGGATCAAAACAGTTTTCTTCATTTGCTTCAATCAGAGCATAACCTAATCCTAATCCTAGTCATATTATAGTCTCATAAATGATTAAATGCAATTGTTTGATTGTCATCATATCTGAAGGTTTCACAACAAGTGGTCTCTTGGTACTTCAAAAGCTGACCCAGTGACATCTTTAGAGAATGCTTTCAGTGAAAAAGTAGCGGCAGAACACTATAGAGACTTTTATTCATTAGGATGGATTTTTAAGCATGTCGTCTCAACAGATTGGATATTAGCTTTCTCAAACAAGCACATACAACTTTGACTGTTTAAAGGCTTGACCAATATTTTATTTTTTTTAATTTTTTTAAAATCGTTTTATTGCTTAAAGTATTACAAAGAGTATTACATATGTCTCCTTTTGTTCCCGCCCTTGACAATCCCCTGGCCTCCCCTACCCCCCAGTGTCTTATGTCCATTGGTTATGCTTATATGCATGCATAGAAGTCCTTCGGTTGATCTTTTACCCCGCCCCCCAACTCTCCCCGGCCTTCCCGCTGTAGTTTGACAGTCTGTTCGAGGCTGCTCTGCCTCTGTATCTATTTTTGTTCATAAGTTTATAATGGTCTTTATTATCAATAAATGAGTGAGATCATGTGGTATTTTTCCTTCATTTATTGGCTTATTTGACTTAGCATAATGCTCTCCAGTTCCATCCAAGCTGTTGCAAATGGTAAGAATTCCTTCTTTTTTACAGCAGCATAGTATTCCATCGTGTAGATGTACCACAGTTTTCTAATCCATTCATCTACTGATGGGCACTTAGGCTGTTTCCAGATCTTAGCTATGGTGAATTGTGCTGCTATGAACATAGGGGTGCATATATCTTTTCTGATTGGTGTTTCTGTTTTCTTGGGATATATTCCTAGAAGTGGGATCACTGAGTCAAATGGGAGTTCCATTTCTAGTTTTTTGAGGAAACTCCATACTGTTCTCCACAGTGGCTGCACCAGTCTGCATTCCCACCAGCAGTGCACAAGTGTTCCTTTTTCTCCTCATCCTCTCCAGAACTTGTCGTTTGTTGATTTGTTGATGATAGCCATTCTGACAGGTGTGAGATGGTACCTCATTGTTGTTTTGATTTGCATCTCTCGGATGACTAGTGACTTTGAGCATGTTTTCATATGTCTCTTGGCTTTCTTAATGTCCTCTTTTTAAAAGTGTCTATTTAGGTCTGTTGCCATTTTTTGATTGGATTGTTTATCTTCCTTTTGTTAAGTTGTACGAGTTCCCTATAAATGTTGGAGATTAAACCCTTATCGGTGATAACATTGGCAAATATGTCCTCCCATGCAGTGGGCTTTCTTATTGTTTTGTTGATGGTTTCTTTTGCTGTGCAGAAGCTTTTTATTTTGATGTAGTCCCATTTGTTTATTTTCTCCTTTAATTCTTGACAAAGCTTCCTGATTCAGCCCTTAGCAAAAGCTCACCAACATGAGAACCACATGCCCTTCAAAATCAATGTGTAGGGTCTTTTGTTGCTATTTCAACTTTAAAGAATTATTGAAGTACATAGCAAAATGTGTAAATCTCACAAGTGTATGGTTTTAATGAAATTTTGCAAGTGAAACCTACCTATGTAACCAGCACCTAGATCAAGACCACGAGCATCCCGCTTCTGCTCACCACCCCACTGCACCCTCAGTGTGTTTGAAGTGCTTCATATTTTATGTCCAGGGTCATTTATTTATAGAATTTGATTTTTCACTGAACTACTTTATATGAGCTAGTTCCAGTCAGCTTTGCTCAAGCTTATCTCCCATATAACTAAAAATATGTAAGACTCTGCCTTTGCAAGTAAAGATTATAACATGAATTCACATACTGAGTGTGTATCAACAAGTGTTTGTGATTTGCAGCTACACAAATATATATACAGTGTGCATACAAACAAGTTAGGAACTTCTTTCTTCTTAAAGCTGAAGTATACTATGTAGATCCATGCTTAAAATATCTTATTTGATTGCACAGAATAGTACATGTACTATGTTTCCAAATAATTTCTTAAAATTGCTCATTTTACTACTATAATTTTCTCTTTGAACATTCAAAATTTTAAAGCCAAGAATGTTTCATCTTCTGTTTAAGATAGAACTGTATGTATGTGTCCTGGGTGTCTACACCTGTCTCTTTATATTGTTTAATTTTTGTCTGATTATCAGCAAGATATCATTTAGATTCCCATGTTATTTTTAGTTGAGAGCTTGAGTCAGAAAGAAAACCTATTTCACAGGCTCACTATGCTTTATAAATTTATGATTTTAAAAATTAATTTATGCATTATCAAAAAATGTATTATTATTATATCAATGTACCCTTAGTAGAATTAACAATCAAGAGTTACACTTATGTACTCATTCCTTTTTTAAAAGCTAAAATATTTTCTCATTATAGAAGTAATACATCTAAAAATATTATTCCACCATGAAAGTAATGTTGCAACATAAATGAACTTGAAAACATACTAAGTAGAAAGCAGACATCAAAGGCCACATATTATATGATTCCATTTATAATAAATGTCCATAATGGCAAATCCATAGAGATAAGAAGTAAATTAGTGGTTTCCAGAGTGGGAGGAGGTGGAATGGGAATACTGTTTATGGGCACAAGGTTTCTTTTTGATGAAAATATTCTAGAATTAGATAGTGGGAATGGTTGTACAAATTTGTGAATATAATGAAACAGCCTAAATTGTATACTTTAAAAGGGTGAGTTTTATGGCATTTTTACCTCAATTAAACAAAGAAAGGTAATATAGTTTCACTGTAAAACACTTGGAAACCAAAGGAAAATAGAAAAATGGCAACAAGTCCTAGTCCCATTGTCCAGCAATAATCATTGTTATCTGTTTAGTATCTCCCTTCCATTTTTTCTCCATGTATCATTGTTGTAGGAGGAAGAGGTTGGTGTTGCTTCTTTTTAGATGAAAGAGATGAAACTATTAAATTACAAGTATTCACATATTAATGCTCACCCATTCCTCCTTCCCCCAAAAAATGATAGGTCCCAAGGAAAATCCATTTAGTTGTCAGAGGGGAATAATGAATGGAAATGTGATTAAGAGAAGAGAGGGCAATGGCCAGCCCTGTAAGAGGGGAAGAAGAAGCAATGAAGGGGAAAGATCTGGGGTCCTTCCTGAGAGGCAGAGAGGCAGATTTGAGCAGTTGCCATGAGACGTGGAGCTCTTTCTAGGAGTTTAGCTGCCAGATGCCTGATATATTATGTAACCCACATTTCAGATGTGTCACTGTGCTAAGATGGTACTTCCAGGGAAAGAATGAGGAAGAGGTCCCAATTTTATTCAAGTTACACATATTTGTTTATTTTATGTAGTTTTTCATCGACTATATTTCAGATTACTATCCTGCACTTTCCTTTTAAGAGCATAACATAAGCATTTCTCTATATTATTGCAAGCTCAGCACAAACATAACATTAAATAATAACAATCTGTTTCTTATAGCGTATTTACTTCAGTACACCTTTCCTCTGTGTCTGTCTAATTGCTTGTCCTTTTCAATGTGTCAGGGTTTTTAATAAACCATATGTTGAATGGTCTCTGTTTATTCCATTCATATAAGGAATGATTCATGGTGACCAAAGACCAAAGTATATTCTAAATGCTTGGATAACCTAAGACTCTTTCAGAGACCAAGGTAGGGCTCTATAGTGACCTAGGAACCCACCCAGTTCCCGAATGCACAAGCAAAGCTATTCAGTATGGTACAGGTTGAGAGAACTTTTGTAGGTGAGATAAGGACAGTGGTGAGTAATGTCATCACTGAAGATGTTCCCGTGTTCAGTCTTAGAGCTTGCACCACCTCACTCCACTCCCTCTCACATTAACATCACAAGATCAATCACTCCTCTTGCAAGGTCAGAACTGAAATGGCCTGGTTGAGCAGCCTGGAGGAAGCAAAAACAAAGTCTTTTCTTTGCAAAGTGCTGTCTATCTGGTCCATTCCAAGCAAGGACCATCACTGGGGCTACTCCTTGCCCATGGCAGCATGCTGGTCCCCTAATGGCTTTCCAGTGGCTCCACAACCTACTCTTTCCACCCTTGTCCCAAGTCAGGCCAGCTCTTATTGCACATCACGGGCATCTATGCTGAAGAGCATACCACCTACCAAGTCCTAGACAAACTCCATTCCCTGTAGAAATGGGCAGTCTGCTGGTCTTCAGTGACTTTCTCATTTGGCCCCATAGAAATGAATTTGGCAGAAATCCTTCACGTTTCTGTATATGGTTATTCTTTATCCTCAGCCTCTGGTACTGTCGTGAAGTCTGTTATCTATATAGAATAAGGTTCATTTTAGTGAGACGTGGGAGGAGGGGGATCCAAGCATCTGTTCTTTCGATGCTATCTTGCCTTCAAGGCTAATTGCCTCTTGTGATGTAGCTCTTTTAGGCATAAATTGACCTCCTTCATTCAAGACTCACGTTCATTTCAATTATAAATTGTTCTCCATATGTAGTGGATACATACATGTGCCTCCCTTTCCAGGCAAGTAGTGGCTCACTAGAAAGAGTTGGGAATTTCTTGAATTAGGAGGTTAAAGTCTAAAAGTAGATGGTAACTTTGTGAGACCCTTAAATGCTATTAAGATTCATAAATTGACACTAGGTACTGGCGTACAATAAACGATCACATTCTCCCCCCCCCCCTTTTTTTTTTCTAAATCAGATCGGATCCTAAACTGCTCCTGTCAACCTATATTGGGGCTCTCCCCTGCCCCCACCTTCCCGTTTGGTGAAGGAGCCTGGTCCTTGGTCCCTGGTGGTTTCCATGGTTACTGATGCTTTTTCTGATGGGGCGTCATGGCTGGTGCGATGCCATCTGTCAAACACCGCTCTCATGATGAGTCACACAGATGTCCCTCAAGGTGTTCCTCTCACCGACTGCAGGCTTAGCCACATGCTGCTGCTTTCGAGGCCACGGGCTTAATGATCATTCATCAGAGAAAGCTGAGTGCAAGTTCTCTGCCAGACCCAGGTGGAAGTTTCCCTAAGGAGAGTGGCTGTACTTTTATATTCTATTGAACTAATGTTTACTGAAAGCCACATATGGCCAACCACTAAGAAAGATTTGAGGATTTAACAATAACAGTTTCTGTTGTAAAAAATGTATGATCTTGGAGTCGTTAAAGCAAAATACATATGAGCACAATTGTCAATATTACAACACAGAATTTTATAAGTACAGTATAAAGGATGCATGTTTTAAGTGCATCTTCTTCCAAAACATGTGTCTATCCACTTTGCTTCATCTCTGCTGATTCCACCCTGGTCCATGCCACCATCCTTTCCCTCCCGGAGAATTTGGGAGCATCCTACCTGGTCCTTCTGCCACTGCTCAGATTCCCCACAGCGAGTTCTCCACACAGCAGTCTCAGTGATATCAGTGGTACTACTAAAAAGCAAATCAGAACCTGGTACTCCTTTGCCTGCAGCAATTCAGTGGCTTCTCACTGACATAAGAATAAATCCATTTATTTAAATCCATCTATTCTCATTTAGAATAAAATCCAAACTCCTGACTGTGGCTTGAAAGGCAAGGTATGACCTAGCGGCTAGGTCCTAGTCCCACCTGCCTTTCTGACCTTCTGTCTCACCAGTCCCGCTCCTTCTAGCTATTCTGGGCCTGCTTCCTTTCCCATCTCATGGCTGGGCCTTCTTATTCTTCCAATAGCAGGAATATGGGGCTTCCTCATAGAGACTGCCCTTGACTTCCCAGCAAACTCCCGCCCATTAAGTTCTCCCACAGCACCCTTTCATTTTTCTTCAAGTTACATATCAAGTATATGATTTCATCTACTTGTTTAGTTGTCTCTCCCCACCTGACTCTGAGGTCCGTGAGGGTAAGAGCTACACCTGGATTGTCCACTACTATACACCTGTAGGCCTGGCTCAGTCTATATTTCTTTTTTTAAAATATATTTTTATTGATTTCAGAGAGGAGGGGAGAGGGAAAGAGAGATATAAACATTAATGATGAGAGAGAATTGATCAGCTGCCTCCTACACACCCCCTACTGGGGATCGAGCCTACAGCCTGGGCATGTGCCCTTGAACAGAATCGAACCCAGGACCCTTCTGTCTGCTGGCTGACACTCTATCCACTGAGCCAAACCGGATAGGGCAATCTACATTTCTTTAATTAAGACTGCCTGAGTCCTAAAGGACAATTCCAGGATCAGGGCATGAGAAAGGGCATTTGAGCAGAAGTTATGGCAAAACAAAGTCACCAAAGGACAGTTTACATGGCATGTTTGTAGTTGGAAGTAGAACAGTGTGGTTTATTTTGGTGGTTTTGCAAACTGCCCTAGAACTTTTATGCATGTTTAAGCTAATTTTTTTTTTATCTGTTCTTTACTTTTCAATTGGGGCAGCAAGTTGCAGTGGGTAGGTAGAAAGCTTCTTTCTAATCCTGGCTCGCTTTCCCCACTGACATTGAGTTTAAAAAAACTAGTGAGAGCATGAGTTCCTGTAGGTCTCCATTATCACAGGGCTCTGGCAGGATAATGAGTGAATGTTCAAAAACAGCACCTCTGAATTACTTGCATTCCTGGACTTCTATGCAGTGTCCTTTCTGTTATTTAATCTCTTCTCTTTTCTGTTTTAATCAAAACTTTCAACTGAAAAAAAAAATAGTTTTGCTTTGAATGATGAAAAGAAATTTGATCCTAGAGCTATATTTCTATGAAGTTTTGATTTAGGAAAGCCCAGCCCAACCCTGCCTGTCTCTTTCCCAGCTCTGGACCCATTCTCCATTCCAGCGGAGATGTTTATGTTATGTATAAAGCGGCTCCTGCCTGCCTGGGACTGGTGATTAAGAGCTCAGAATAATCAAATCTGCACAGTTGAAACTTGGCTGTTGGCTATAGTTATTATGCAACGCTTAACATTTCCCTTTTGTTTCTGTCAATAATATAAAATTCTCAGTTTTTCTTTCAGAAGGAGCTCTTGAAATACACTAAAACTTGTTCCAGTAGTATTTTTTAATGATCAAGTTAAGTATATGCATTTTGGACAAGAAAATTTAGTGGCTGTACAATAGTATTGTTCAAACTGTCTACGTGAACAGCTGCACGGAGCTGAAAATACAAAGGCCACTCTGTGAGCCTTAGATTCTTGTCTTTAAGCAGATTGCTCACCATGCCTTGATTAAAATAGCAAATATCACAAGAAGTACAGCAAAAGTGATGATAAGAGGCAGCATATTCCAACTGTAGGGTAATTCTGAACAATTAGGAGACGTGTAATGAGATGTCTTAGACAAATGGTAAACATTTTTCTGCCCACTCTCCCTAATATCTGAATTTCTAATATTAGAAGAGACTCACACCTCACCTTAATTCAAATTGTGGCCCTGTACTAAAGTGCACCTCTCCAGAGCAAGCAGGAGTAGCTTGCGTTTCATCAGCCACAGTGCCCCTGAATTATTAAAGTATGGGGCCAGGACTCTTTGATGGTCATCTAGCCATAGTGTGATTGAGGGAGTGAATGTGTCTGACACTTCCTGAGAGCCCATTTCTTAAGAGAGGAACAGGACACCATGAAGGCCTTTAACTCAAGGAATGAAGGTGGGGATGGGGTACCGCCATAGGAAGAGAAAAGATGTGAAGAGGAGGCCAGGGCAGCTAAGGTCACATGACTATGTTACTCTTCTGCCCATAGTTGTCCCCAGCAGACAGTCACAAATTGGGGGACCTATAGACCAGACTAAACAGTAAGAGAAAGCTATACAGAAGAGGGGTATTGCATACTCATAGATTCCAAGCACTTCAGCACAGAGTAGCACCCCAGAAACACTTGATGATTCATTAAGTGCATGAGATGGGCACTTTGCAGTATAGCCCAGGAAAAATAAAAAGCTCACAAAACTCCATTCCATGATTGCTAATTCAGGAAAAAATGAGTGTGGATATGTGTTTGCCTTTGTGATTGCTTCTCCTAGAATCATTTATTGGTGCAAAGGAGAAAGTAAATTAGTCTGTATGGAGGCGAGGCAGTTAGGGAAGCATTTTAGAAGAGGTCATATCTGAATAAGTTTTTAAGGAATGAATAGAATTTGCCAGGCAGACAAGGAGTGGTAGAGGGTTGGCCGAGGGAATGATATATGGAAAGGCACTGAGTAGCAAACATTCAGAATTTGGGAAGCCAATTTGTGTGGCTAAATCATGCAATATTCGTTTCCTATATCTGCTATAACAAATCACCAAAAATTTAGCAGCTTAAAACAACACAGATTTATTATCTTGTAGTTCTGGAGGTCAGAAATCGGACCAGTTTCTAGAGTTCACCTGCACTCCTTGGCTCATGGCCCTGTCTTCCATTTTCAGAGCCAGCAATGTAGCATCTTCATATTTCTCCCTGACTCTGACCTTCTTACTCCTCCTTCCACATGTAAAGGGCCCTTGTGACTATATTGGGCCTTCCCCCAATAATCCTATATAATAAAAGCCTAATATGCTAAGTGTCCGGTCATCCGCTCATCTGTTCAACCAATCAAAGAATAATATGCTAATGATATGCTAAGGCCGCTCAACCACTCACTATGACGTGCACTGACCACCAGGGGGCAGATGCTCCAACTGGTAGGTTAGCTTGCTGCTGGGGTCCAGCCGATCAGGACTGAGCGAGACAGGCCAGAAACGCCCTGGAGCCCTCCCACGGTCCCTCCCCAGCTGGCCAACCTCCCGCATCCCTCCCCAGCCCCAATCGTGCACCGGTGGGGTCCCTCGGCTTGGCCTGTGCCCTCTCACAATCCAGGACCGCTCGGGGGATGTCAGAAAGCTGGTTTCAGGCCGATCCCACAGGCCAGGCCGAGGGACCCCACTGGTGCATGAATTCATGCACCGGGCCTCTAGTTGAAGATAATCTCCTTGTAGTAAGGTCAACTGACTAGCAATCTTAATTTTATCAATCCCCCTAATTCTACCCCATGCCATGTAATGGGACATGCTCATAGGTACCAGGACAAGGATATCTTTGAGGGACCATTATTCTGCCAACCACACATGCAGTGCAGTACAAGGTGTTAAAGGTGATGATGAAGAGAGAAGTTAGCATGAACCTGTCAACCCCAGGTGGAAAATACCATACATCCATCCATATCAGGCCTCATTATCAGGGGCCTATAACCTGGTATTTGTGGGGGGTTTTGATGGAGGAGTCAATATGCTGGAGTTTTTCCTTAGGTATGTTTCAGTTAACAAGTGTATGTTTGCTGCATAACAAATCACCCAAAATTTGGTGGCTTAAAAATACAATCTATTCTCATGATTTTGTGAGATTAGATGATAGCCTCAGTACAGCATTCCAACAGCAAGAAGGTGGAGGTGCAGGGATTCTGGACCCCTCACAACATCACTACCACATTCTTTTGGGTTTGGCCAAGGAGTCACAAGGTGAACTCATATTCAAGAGGACAGGAAATAGATTCCATGTCTTGATGAGAGTTGCTGCAGTGGCCATACTTCATCTAGCACAAGTTGTGAAGGTAGGAATTTTTGCTCAGAGAGTAGGATTTTGAAATTTGAGATTTCAGAGGCAAAATGTTTCTGGATGACAATATCAGGCACATGACCAAAAGTATGAATGGCTCATTAGAGTGTGGCAGATATCACTGGTGTTGAAGAGGTAAAGAAACTGTGAGGCTAGAGTGTGGGGTGCATCATCTTGTGGACCCAACAAGGGTTGATGGTGATGGTGAATGTGGAGGAGGGACCTGAGGTTCAGGAGATGACAGTAATAATGCCATGGGCAGATGTGGGATAATCAAGCCAGATGGGGCTAATTAATAGCCAGAAAATCATAACCACTGTGTTCTAAGTCAGCCTATGGATGGTGGGCACTGCACCCAGAGCAATAGCCACCATGTACCACCTATTTGTCATCTTCCACATTGTCTTATTCACCTGCCAGTCTTCTAAAAAACATACCACTTCTGATTTCCAGAGTGTGCAGGTAGATCCTTCAGTTATTTTAACTTCAGCATCTGTGCCCTGAAGATTCAGAGAAAGTGTGATATGAACTTCAAGTCAGTTTTGAGTAAGAAGACTACAAAGCTGCCATAGTATCAGGTTACCAATGTCAGTTCTTCTAAGTTTTCTTTCTCTTTTATACTTTCCTTATCTCTTCAGATATGTATCTAAAGGCAAAAGGGTATCTGCACAGATCTGCATGATATATGGTGCTGAAATTTATTAACAGTGCTAAATGAATACTATTTATTATTCTCATGCCAGGTAAATAAAGATCAGAAACCAGATAGTCATTATCCAGATGGTCCCAAGAGCGCATTCAACCATAAGAGTGCCAGATATGAATAAATTAGAGCCCCTAACACGTAAAGGAAAATAAAATTGCATATTTTTATAATTACCACCATAGATAAATGCTCATTTGTTTATATGTAACAGATGAACAACCAGTTTACAACAATACATGTGTAGCATGAGTTTACATCCTTGTGACTTCATGCCCTTAAAATGCTTTTTAGATTACGACAAAATAAATTTCTACCCAAAAGAAAAGACCTTCAGTATTTGAAAATCCAGAAAACCGTTCCTGAAAATTAAATTCCATGTCTAAAGTGAGTGACCTAGGCTATGAATATTTAATTCCTGCCTTTTATTTCCCTTATATGCTGTCCCCTTTGCACAAGGTTCAGCACCTTTGGCAGTCACTTCGGTTTCTAGCAGATTGCTAGAGATTAGAGGACTCACTGATGTTACTCTCACCTTTGACACAGAAATTCTTTTAAGGACTGTGCATGAGATGTGTCTATAAATAAGTAATGATATTTTTGTAATCATAGCCTTAATATAAAGCTGGGAAAGCTTTGGCCCCCTCAAAGTAGTGTCCTGAAAAAACTACACAGCTATTCCACCAAAACTGCCATGTTTCAAATTACTGGGGGAGAGAAGATTACTCTTTTGGAGCTGCTATCAGAGCTACTTTGCAAGCCAACAAGAAAACCAATTCTATTTTTTTTTTCATATCTCAATTTTGACGAAATTCAAGCATTCCTCAAATTTTAGGGATTGGCTCTCTATGACTTTTAGTTATCTAAAACAGCGGTCGCCAACTGGTGGTCCTTGAACCACTGGTGATCTGTGAGGTCCTAAAGGTTGGTGACCACTGATCTAAAACATAAAATAAAATTCACTCTCAAAAAAGTGAGGTTTTCCTTCCATCTCTTAGGACATTCCAAATAATATAACTCAGTTTCCAGAGTGTGAGGCTCTAAATGGAACCTGTTTTTCTGGCATAGGCTATCCCATGCTAATATCCCCAAAAACTTATAAAGACTATTAAGAAGTGTTACCATTCTCATTCCAGAATCTAGAAATGCCTCCTAAAAATATTTTTAAGCTACCTTTCTAATTCTGTTATCTTTTAGGTAACTATATCCTTCTCCCTACCCAAAACCTTTTCTGCCTTCTCTGTATATGGTCACCTATGCTCCATCTTGTATTTCCATTCTGTGTTTTTCAGTAACTTACCCTTTAATTGCTCTTCTATACTATATCCATCCCTTTTATAGATCTTTGTGCAAAATCAAGTGTATGATTTTGCATCTAATTCTGGTCTTCCACCTGACTCAATTTTTCTGTCATGTAAAGGCATTCATCTTCGGGATCATGATTATAATTTTTGAAGGCATCCGTGTGTCGGGGACTGAAAACAACAGTTCACCTAATCCTCACAACAACCTCAGTAGATTCCCACCTCACAGATAAGGAAGCTGAAGCTCACAAAGAGGAAATAATTTGCCAAGTCAATGACTGCAAAATGGGGACAAGGATTCAAACTCACATCCATCTAAGGCAGGGATTTCTCAGCCTCGGCACTATGACATTTGGGGCAGCACTGTGACATTTTGTTGAGGGAGCTGTACTGTGCATTCCACTATGTTTAGCAGTATTTCTGGCCTATGCCCACTAGAAGCCAGTAGCACTCCCCCAACCCCATGTGACAACCAAAAATATCTCCAGACATTGCTAAATGTTCTCTACTTAAGACCCACTGATCTAATGCCAAAGTCATGCTTTTGCCATCTTATACTATTAAGTATGGAACAAGTAAAACCATAGAATGTTGAGGCTAGATTTTAAAGCGATAAATAGTAGGAGTTACCACACCTGGCTGATCTTCAGAATTGGAGATTTCTTTTCCCACCCGAGACCATCAGAACAGCATTTGCCAGGTGAGGGGCAGGTATCTATATATTTTAAGCCCTTCCATTGTGTAGGAGCCACAAATCAGGTCCTAACCTCTTTACACATCTGTTCCATCACACATCTATTCCATTCCCATCAAATAATTCTTCAGCCTCTGGTCTGTCACCTCTTGTAATGGTGTTACAGGAGACAAGTTCATGTCCAGATGGTCCAAACTGAAAATGCATTCTTCTTCATGTTCTTTCTTCTATCTCTCCCTCTATTCTCTTACTCTCATACTAGGCAAATGGTCACTTTTCTCAAATCAGTTGACTTAAACACTTATAGAGTCCCCATTACGTATCAGGTCCTACAATTTCTTTACCATTATGGCCATTAAAACCATTATTGGCTCTTTAAAAATGATCCTATAACCAGTGTTCTCAGTTTAACAATAGATTTCCTCAAAAGGGCAGTTCTATTTCATTAAAATCTTAAAGTCTTAAAATGGTTGGCTGTCCATCTGGTCTCTCCCAGGAAGCAGTCTGCTCTGCCTTTTGTGGAGGCTCTGATGCGGAAAGCAGAGCTAGCAGCTGCCCTTCCTCTTCCTCTTGAAAGATCGTCAGTATTTGAAAATCCAGAAAACCAGGTCAGCAACTCTCTTTAAACTTGTTCTGATGGTTTCAGGAAAACTCCAAAGTAGTTCCTCATCCTGGTAAAATCATTCTTTACCAAATGTTCCAGATTTCTTGATGAAAACACAGAAAGGAGAATAAAATATATATTGCTTAATGGTGCCCCTCTTGGGAATATATTTTTATGAACTTGATTAATAAAAAGAAATAAATGGATAAATATAAAAAGTTAATTCTGTTCATGTGTCAAGTCATAAAATTACAATTCACTCTCCAGTGATGTTGGGTAGTGCTGTCTGCTTGCACTTTGGAGTCTCTAAGTTACCACGATCGCTGAGAACCTATAGAAAACTGCTTTCCAGCAGGAGATCGTGGGTCATTGGAAGACTGTGATGGTATGGGCGCTAGTACGGCCACGGCAGCCTCTGCCCTCATGTCTCAGGCTAACCTGCAGGTGATGAGTCTCTCGCGGTCAACATGAGTAGCTGGTGAGCTATAAATGTGCCCCAGCAGCTGACCCGTCTGGATGGATCTCCAGTAGGCGGGTTGTGTTTAGAGAAAACCAAGGAGAAAATAACATGTTAACCAGAATAAACCGTTTGGGGTCAAAATAACAATCCGGTGTTTTTGTACTTGTGTGAGATATAAAAAGAAAACTTGGGTTTCACTTAGGCTTAGTATAAACTTCCAAACTTCTTGCTTATGCTTGGTTACCTCCAAAGCAGTTCCTGGACCAAGAGAAAACTGCCTGAACCCCTCAGGTCTTTGATTGCCCTGGAAAGCCCTGGTGTCTTTAATGTGGTATCTACTCTCTTCTTACAGGGTTTTATAAATGGACACTGACATGGACTACGAAAGGCCCAACGTTGAAACCATCAAGTGTGTGGTCGTGGGAGACAACGCCGTGGGGAAGACGCGCTTGATCTGTGCCAGAGCATGTAACACAACGCTAACGCAGTATCAGCTGCTGGCCACCCATGTACCAACCGTGTGGGCAATTGACCAGTACCGCGTCTGCCAGGAGGTAAGATGTACAGAGTTTCTTTAGAGTCCTCAGGGCACATCACTGCTACTGACTGTCCGACTTTAAAGGGAGGGAAGGGGCAATTTGTACATTCGAAATAGAACTAGCATTTGTAGTACCATAAGAGAAAACAAAAGCAAAACGCAAATTTGGGAGGATGGCTATGGGATCCTGAATGAGGTGGGTTTGAGTCATGTGATTCCAGGAGGAGAACTGAGCTGAGGTGAAGTCCTGTTAGGGGGAGTGAGAAAACTAAATGCAAGCAAGTCGGGTGGGCATTGAGGGGTGCTGACCCAGACATCCTTCCCTGGGGAGCCTTTGGGTGCCACTGAGCATGGATGCTCTCTCTCCTCCGCAGGTTTTGGAACGTTCCCGGGATGTTGTTGATGAAGTGAGTGTTTCTCTCAGGCTTTGGGACACTTTTGGCGATCATCACAAAGACCGGCGCTTTGCATATGGCAGGTAAACCAGGACTGTGCAGCGCCGTTGAGCTTGAATGCAGTTTCCTTTCCCAAACCCACAGCTGCTTCATAACTCTACAAAAAACCCACATCATATGGCCTTGAAATGTGTTGGGTTCTGCACTGTGTCTAAGAAAAGACCAAAAAAAAAAAAAAAATAACGAAAACAAAAAAACAACAACCCACAACCCAAAATGACGTTGTTTCCTGTTGTCAAGAAAAGCTGTGTGTCTGGCCACCCTGTTCCTCCCAGGAAGTACTTGACTAAAAACAACCAGAGTGCTAGTTAAATGGGGATGTTTGCAAGACGAGGATTCTTTGTGCCCTCAGCCTAGGGCTGCTTTGACTGCTGTTTTCCTGGGTAATGCTTTATTTGCCTTCTGTTAAAATGTTTTAAGTTTTCGTAGCACATGACCACCTCAGTTCTAAAGGTCTCTGTGGTCTTTTCATGACCATATTTGCAGAGTCGGATGTTATTTGCTTTGGGCTTTGTTATCTGAAAAGTCTATTACTTTTATGTGAAGGTCATTTTTAAAAAGAAAGAAAAACATCTCTGAAGTCCTTCACAAGACACATTTCCAAAATGAACTGAAGCATTAATATATATTTTTCAGTAAAAAAGAAAAAGAAAAAAGAAAGCGAAGAAGGGAATGTTCACTAAAGGAAAGCTTAATCTGGAAGGACATGAGAAAGAATATGCCTTAAAATATTTAGCAACTGCTTGTCACCAAAATTCCAACAGAGTCTTCATGACCCTCACTTTAAGCCTATCGTAGAGAATGTGTCATCCCTATCAAAATCCAGATAAGGAGATCTTCTTACCCCTTAATTATAAATTAACACCTTTCATTTTAAGTTTAGAATTTAGGTTTTGTGGATCAGCTATCCCTTGTCAAAATCAAACATGGTGTTACCTCACAGGGTTGAACTATTTAGCTACTCCAAACACGGGAGTTGCTCCTTGGTATTGAGGTAAGCGTTTCTGAAAGTCCCTTCTATCCCTTCAAGCCAGTAGCTCTCTAACCTCTGAGCACACTTCTACTGGCATTTCTCCAAGTGGCCTCAAGTACTGAGTAAGCCGCTGAGAAGCCGTTCACACACTGAGAGAATCTGCAATTTAGACAGGTTTGTTCAAGGGGATTCGGAAAGAGGCGTATGAAAGTAAAGCTTTAACTTTAACAAAAATTTTTGGTATCAAGGTCTTTGAACTTAATATTCAGCATCATGGATACTTGTCTTCTCCTTAATTTTTGTTTTGTTGTTTTTTCTTTCCAGGATGTTCTTGATTTTTTATCTTAGTTGCCATGTTAGGTTTTTCCCATGTTAGTTTGTTTCTTTTGTACAATTATTACACACACACACACACACACACACACAGTAATGAACCTGCTTATAAGTACTATGCAGTCACATTTGTAATATCTATGGTTTCAGGGAAGCATAATAACACGATGACTTGAAGCAAAGTAAGAATAGACATGGTAAATTTCAAAGGACTGTTTATATATACCCCACTTCTAACAAAGTGTTGTGAGAATGATGGGCCTAATGTGAGCCTGCTGAGACTTTGGGTTTTGCTTCTGTAGGCTGGTTCAATACCTCAGTGGTTTGCTGCCCCCTTGAAATTTTTATGCTTTTAAAAACATGAATTTTAACTTGGGTCCACGGTGTAAAAGTTGCATGTGGTCCTGTAAGGGCTGCTTCATTATCGTGTGAGGTTCCTGCTTAGGATTGATGGAATGGCACAGTAGCCTTCATTGACCTAATATTCACAGGCATCTACATCGGGTCTCCCCCGGCTCCCTGATGTGTCTGGGGTCATTTTACCATTTGTCATACCTGTGCTTACTCACCAACAAAAACAAGCTGCTCTTTCATATGACTCCGGAAGATCAAAGTGCATTGTTCTGCTCCCTTGTCTGTCTGCCGGGTTTGGTTCTATCAACTGTAACCAGGTCCCCCTTGGATGGAAACAGGACATGCTTTCCAAGCCAAGTCCAATTCTCCGAACAACACACGGGGCTTCAGGAAACAGTCCTGTGTTTCTGGCCCAGCTCTCCATGGGCCTCACGTTATGCGCATGTTTGTACCTTGACTTCCTCTGTCTTTTCCAATTCTCCACAGCCTCCCGGCATCCTGCACAGGCCCCACTATGGGTAAAAAACAAACACAAGTGCTGTCCTGTCTTGGATTCCAGCATCTTTCTATAAATGATAAAAATGTAATACCCTATGGATGCAGCACCAAAGTATTACAGTTTATGGAAAATTCTGATAGTAATAGGAGTTCTTTTATTTATTATTTTTTAACATATTTTTATTGCTCTCATGGATGAAAGGAGAGGGAGAGAGATATAGAAACATCAGTGATGACAGAGAATCATTGATCGGCTGCCTCCAGCATGATCAGGGATCGAACCCGCAACCCAGGCCTGTGCCCTGACCGGGAATTGAACTGTGAACTCAATGCTCAACCACTGAGCCACTGCAGCTGGGCAGGAGTTTCTTTTATTCAGTCTAAGGCTCTGACCACTGCATTTAATGGCTATGTGAAAGTTGTTGAATTTCTTTATGGCTTTTATTTTTAGCTTTATATCATTCGTGAAGGAGAAAAATCCTAATTACAGTTCCTGACAATCAGTTTGGTTTGCAAGTCTATTTTTTGACTGATGTTTTTACTATGCTTGGTGTGAATTGCAAGTCAGTGAGATGTGATATATTCCTTATACTTGGAAATGTATTTGAAACCTTTTTGAAGTAATTCATTTGATTCTTGTGGTGACAGTGAGAGAAACCAGATTCCTACCAAGAGAAACCAGATTCCTACCAAGAGTCCTACTTGCACCAAACTAGTTAATAATTTGCCCCCTCAAACATTCTTTGTCATGGACAAGCAGAGTGGATCCTGGGGACACGGGGTGGGGGCGGGGCGTGGTGTCAGTCTGCTAACTTTAATCTGTAGTTTTACTAGCACAGTAAAACTATAACCAGAATGGCATTGCTCTTTTTTTATGATAGTCAACTATTCAACCCATTTATTTTTAGCCAACTAGAATAATAGCAGAATAATAGCCCTAATTTATCCAAGGCCTATAATGCGCCAGTCAAAATATTTGATGCCTTGCCAACATTAACTTTGTTCATCCTTTTAAGAACCCTAGGAGGCAGAGGTTATTTGCAGGCTGCATACAATTGAGTCGAGTTGTGTCCCTTCACTTGCCCATTAGTGAATTTCAGAGGTGGATGCAAACCCAGCTCTGCCTGACTCCTGGCTCCCACTCTGCCTACCTTACCAGGCTCCCTCCACCTCCTTTTAAACAGGATGCAACTGAAAAACCACTCCACCTTGATGAGCTAAGTGTCTGTTTGCTGTTTCATATTTGTGCAGACTCAGAACTAGAAGAGATCTCGAAAGGTCATCTAGTTGAATTATTTTCTTCAGAAAGGGAAGTCATCCACCCAAGAAAAGGTACTAAGAGGAGCCCTTGTGTTCACTGGAGATGAAAGGTAGCAGAG
Organism: Myotis nattereri; assembly: GCF_964212035.1. Taxonomy (NCBI): domain Eukaryota; kingdom Metazoa; phylum Chordata; class Mammalia; order Chiroptera; family Vespertilionidae; genus Myotis; species Myotis nattereri. The sequence goes on from NC_138088.1 coordinate 26,826,403, forward strand.
TAGCAGCATCACCATCCTAACACTTAACACATTTGAAATCTGTCAAACCCTCTCTTGTCTGGAGTGAATGACTCCAACTCTCGTGTAGCCTGTCTTCCCACCACCTACTTTCTATCCACTTTTGGATGAACTTTTGAAGCTCTTTTCTGGATCTTTTTAAATGTCAAGAACAAGACTGTACATAGTAACCATGACTGTGATCAGCTGCTCTCTTTTTTTGGCAAGAAAAGAGCCTCTTTTTAAAGGGATATCACTCAACTCAGTTTATCCCTGAAACTATTATAAGAATGAAATGTTCACACTTAGGTACCTGGCACTGAAAATGTAGACAAATAGGATGGGGCCTGCCTTCAACAGGACAGGGCCCCTCTATTCCTCTCCGATAGCCATGCCACACATGAATAATTATAAATTGTATTGTTTCCTTTCCTTGGAAACTTCCAGCATTGATCTGTCTCAGGCCCTTCAAACACTGAATAAAGCCTATGGTGCTGGAGGTGGTGGTGACAACAGCAGCTACGATTTAATTGGGGCTCCTCATGAGCCAGGCCTGTGATAGGTGCTGTATAAATCTCGTCCCACTTCATTCCTGTGGTGACCCTGCAAAGCAGGCTCTCTTCATAGTTGAGCAAATAGGCACAGAAAGGGACCAAGGTCAGACAGCTAAGAAATAGTAAAGCTGAAGTTTTCCTGACAGTTTTATCTGCCTCCAAAGCCTATATCTTCCTTTGCACCATGCTTTTTGGCTGATGGTGATGCTTGATCAGAAATTTACTTTAAATTTATTCCTGGTGCAGTCTAATTCCTATGTTGTTTTGTTTTTTGTTTTTGTGGACACTGAAGACCAGCATTCACCATCTGTCACCAGCTCTAATATTCCATTGTTCTTCTTAAGTTTTTATACATAGCAAATAGCTAAATGCCTTATGTGCATCTAAAAGTAGCTAAAAATGAGTCCTTTTACTTCCAGTAAACATGATACATTCAAGTGAACTTTCTGAGTGTGAGTAGGAATCTTGGGTACAGATGGGCCCTCATTTCTGCAGGTTCCGAATCCACAAATTCTAACGACGACGGATTGAAAATATTCAGAAAAACAATGTTAATGTTGTTGCTGACATGTACTATGTAGTTAAGCCTATGATGACTGTGTCTGTACTGAATATGTACAGACATTTTTCCTTGTCATTATTCCCTAAACAATACAGTATAACAGCATTTACAAGCACTTACATTGTATTACATATTATAAATAATCTAGAGACTATTTAAAATATATAGAAGGATATGCATAGGTTACATGCAAATACTACACCATATGTAAAGAGACTTGAAAATCCTCACATCATGGTATCCACAGCAGTTCCTGGAACCAATCCCTGTGGGTACTGAGGCATGACTGTATTTTATAATGGCATGCTTTCTCCCCAAAATTTAACTTAAGCATGCAGAACTACTGTACTTGCCCTTATACAGAACAGGTTCTAATCATATTGTCAGTCTAGTTGGAATCCATTTATTCTAGAAATTATTCTTACACTCTGTTTTTTCCCAAATATTAGCTCCTATGAAAAGTACAGTATATGCTTTAAATGGTAACATTAATTAGAGCCGTGGTTTCTGTGTGTCTTAGGTAACTGATGTTTCACATTGAAGGCACATGTAATCAGATACAACATGAATACATCCCAATTTGAGTGCTCGGTTGAGGTTCTTTAAAAAATTCAGGATTATGGGTCTGTGTCTTTGTCTGGGATTGGCTGTACTTGTGGTTAATGGCGAGGGAAAAATCAGAAACAACTAATGCATCTAGAAGAGTATTTTGAGGTAGCTCTTATTGTTCATGGCACATTCTAAACGCTGAGCCAGAAGTAACATCTTAATGATGATTTCAGGATGGCAAAAACCCTGTTTGAGAGAAATATATCAAAGTGAGGTGGACCAGGGCCAAGACTAGGGTAAGGTGAGTAAGACATTCTGCCTCAGGCATAAAATATAAATAATAATACTTTTTAAAAAAAGATAGGAGCATTATTACTGGTGTGTGTGTGTGTGTGTGTGTATGTGTGTGTGTTTCTGCCTCAAGCTCAGTATTGGCACTGTTGCTGATCTTGATTTTATTTAAAATTTTGGTATTTCGTTCATCATGGATTTTTTTCCCTTTAATTTTTTAAAGATGTGTTTCATCTGGATTACTGAGATTTTTGGCACCTCTGTACGTTTTTGCACTTGAGGCAAGTGCTAAACTCTCTTCACCCAAGACCTGGTCCTAATGGTGGACTTCACAAATTGATAGCAAAGGGAGGAAAGTTAGCAATGCATGTTCTTTATGGGAAAGTAATTGAAACCACATGTGTAGTACAAAGGGATCTAGGAAAATTCTTACAACTTATATCTTAAAGATATTTAGTTCTGCCCTAGCCGGTTTGGCTCAGTGGATAGAGCATCGGCCTGCGGACTGAAGGTTCCCAGGTTCGATTCTGGTCAAGGGCACATGCCTGGGTTTCGGGCGCAATCCCCAGTAAGGGGCGTGCAGGAGGCAGTCGATCAATGATTCTCTCTCATCGTTGATGCTTCTTTCTCTCTCTCCCTTTTCCTTCCTCTCTAAAATCAATAAAGATATATTTTTAAAAAAGATATTTAGTTCTATGTACTGCTGTGGCTTAAAGGACTAAGACCTGCCCAGGTTACAGAAAACAGTAGAAAGACATAAACAGTTCGTTGGACCAAGGGATAAGAATAGTTATTCCCTAAGAGGTTAAACTAAAACTGCTAGTTCTCATACTTGAGTATGCCTAAGCACCCTGGTTATTTTGGTTTCAGAGTCCTGGGGAGAGATGAATCAGCAAATTTTAGCTAGTGTCTGGATGATTATAAAGCAGATGGTTCTCAAGTTATGCTTTGGTAAACACTGCCGTGGAATTATGATGCTCTTTACTGAACCTGGGCCAACAGGGAGGAATCTCTGGAAGATTAAAAAGAGAACTTGAGCCCTAACCGGTTTGGCTCAGAGCGTTGGCCTGCGGACTGAAGGGCCCCAGGTTCGATTCCGACCACGGGCATGTACCTTGGTTGTGGGCACATCCCCAGTAGGGAGTGTGCAGGAGGCAGCTGATCGATGTTTCTCTCTCATTGATGTTTCTAACTCTCTGTCCCTCTCCCTTTCTCTCTGTAAAAAATCAATAAAATATATACAAAAAATAAATAAATAAAAAATAGAAAGAGAACTTGAGAGTAAAGGAAACCAAAGAATACATGCTATGTGATTCCATTTGTATAAAATTCTAGAAAATTCAATCTATAATGATAGAAAGTATATTGTTAGAAAGGATATTGTTGGTTGCCTGGGAAACAGGAGGGAGGGAGGAATAAATTACAAAGAAGACACAACTAAACTTTGGGGGTGATGAGTGGCTGTTATCTTGATTAGGATGATAGTGCCAAAGGGTGAATAGTGTATTTTGATTGTATCTCAAAGTGTTTTTTTTTAAATAGAAATATTATGGGCAATAAAAGTAGTCTATGATATGCAAGAAAATTTTCATAGTAAACAATATATGTTTTAATTATTTATAGAACTTAAAATTCTCATTGAAAACATAAATCATTTGTGTGAATTTGAAAATGGGTGGGAATGGGGCCAGATTTTTAATAGTAGAATGTGAGAAATGGTTTGGTTCTAGAAGTCAAAGCTAATGATGACCACTATCAAATTGTCCCCAAATCATGCTGGTTCCCTTTTCCAAAAGATAGAGCCCTCAGATGTCAGATTATAGTCTGACCAAATAGCCTATGTCTTTAGCTATGGTTATGTGTGTGTCTTTTTCTAAGAAAATTATTTTGACCAGGTACCTTGCGATAGCCAAATAGAGAACAACACGTTCCATGAAAGTTTTCCATATCTCCATCAAATAGCAACAATTTAGTCTTTTCTAGTGGGTTTGTTCGCGACCTGGGGGATGCCGTGGTTCTCTGGGAGTTTACAAACGACCTTTTCCATTTGGTACTCAGCCACTCTGGCTGGGAATTGGGTGCAGAGTGTAGCTATCAGGAGTGTCCTCTCACTGGATTAAGCACTAAGTAGAGGTGTGAGGTTCCACCCTTGTTAGTTTCTCTGGTTGAGTCCCAACCTACCTTTCCAGCCTCATCTCTTGCTGCCTGCATAACAAGATATTTATAGTTCCCCATCCTCTGTTGCCTCTTGCCCACAAACATGCTTTACATCCACATGGAAAAATTACAGTTATTACTCTACCTATTCTTTACCTACTTAATTACCACTAATAGTCTAAGAATTTAGAACAAGGGTCAAAAAATCCCAGAAGTCCTCTTCATCCCTATCACCTTCAGAATCCAGGTGAAGTATCTCTCCTTTATGTTGCCATACAATACCTTCACAAATCTCTATTACAGCCACGATCACATTGTTTGAAAATGGTTCCTTAATCTTTTCCCCTCCCCCTTTTTCCTATTATTCCTAGTATTTTTAGAACAGAGATTTTGTCTTTCTACTCTATGTCCCCAGTGCCTGGACCTGGTACACAGCAGGAGCTTAATGAATGTTAGTTGTTGGAGTACACGAATCTATCGATTGATCTTATACAAGCCAGGATTTTCTAAGGCCCTTATGAAGAAATATCATAACAAAACCAAATTATTTCACAAGGTTGAATTTTACATTTGAACTTTTAAAATAAGAATAACAAATCTTGTACCAACCTGAAGGTTAGGAAGATGGAAAACACTGGTGCCAGCCTCTCGTCAATGAATTAGCAAATGAGAAGATCAGCTGTGAAGCCAAGAGAAAAGGGAGGGAAGCACCGTCAGCCACAACCCCAAACCTCTCTTTTTCCCCCCAATATTTGGATTTGAAAATTTCTTTTGGAGTAACTTGTTTGAGTGAGCATTACTAAACAGAGAATTACTTGTATTAATGCTAATGCTTTTCCAACTATAGGTTGTTTTCCTCTGGGTATCATTTCCAAGATCTTTATAAGAATCATTTTTAAAATAATTATATATATAATTATTCCATTTTCCGAAAGATGAGGCATTAAGGAGAACAATTAAAGTTGGATTATGACTGCTCTGTGCTTATCCAAAACAAACAAAAATACATTAGACTAAATGCATATAAATAATTGGTAAAATTTAAAGTGATGGAAATTTATGGATTATATACTAAAGCATAGGATTTCAGTGATGCCAAATCATCTGGAACACAGAAAATACGTCTGTGCCATACTCTGTGCCCCCCTCCACCTGCTGTCCCACACTGTCCTTCCTTCTCTGAACTGGTACAGTTTGTATTGTAACCAGAAGACAGAATATTCCAAGAGCCAGATTCCCGTGCCAGACTCAGCCCTATGTCCAGGATGAAATTGTCCTTGGGAAAAAGCAGTGCCAAATGAGATAGCAACAGGGCTTGATTGATGGCTGGAGTCACTCGTGTTCCAAGACCTACAAGAATGCTTGCTGCTGCCCAAACACTGGTCATGGCTGGGGGAAGGGTTGTTTGTGGTTCAACCCAGAAAAGCATTGATGAGCCCAAACGATGCCACAAAAATATGAATAATAAGGCCACTAGATGGGTAAAAAGAATAAAAAATATGCATTGTTCAATACATTAACATCTTGTGTTCTACCCTCTTTTTTACCTTTTTTCTATTACTACTTAATAACTACAAGCTTGATAACTTGGATCAAATCTACCTAAGTAGATTTTCTTCATGGAGGAAGAGAAAAAAACATCAGTTTGTGATGTTTCTATACTGGAATTTTCTGATGAAGAAATCTATTTCAGTCATATAGTATTTTTGCTTTTAAATTAGGAGGTAAAATTAAAGAGACTGTTGAGTAATTCTGTGTCTTCAAAGGGTAATTCTATTGCCATCTTTCAGCAAGTCCATATCAATAAAGGAATGATCTGGTAAGCCAAAAGGAAAAGATCTCTTGCTGAGAATGTTCTTCCTTCTAATTAGCTGTAATATACAAGGTATTTCCTCGGTGACTTTTGAACCCATAATCATATGTGTCTGACAGTAATTAGTACTTCATAGTTTACAGAACACTTCAACAAATATTTTTTCAGTGAATCTTAACAATAATCTATCAGTAACTTTTAATATTGGCCATTCATTAGATTTCCACAATTATTCCATCACTTTATTCTCTCCCCAGAACTCTTATGCCCCCAGCAGGCAGTATATAGAGCAGAGTCAGAAGAACCAAGTATTGAATTACAGAAAGATAAAGCAAATTTTCAAATTCTCTTTTAAACTTATCCCCTTGGCTATCTTTCTATTTTAGTGATTTTTAAAAAAAATTTGGTTTTTGGCATTTTTTTTAATGATGGTCTGTGAAATAGAAGGTGTTCCCTTAAGCCTTAATTCTATGTAATGAACACAGAATTAATTCTGAAAGTAGCTTCCCTATTTCTTTACATTTCCTTTGCTTCTGGAGATAATCTAATTCCTGGAAGAGATCATTAATCCATTATTCTGGTGTTTTGAAAGTATCCAATTAGATTGGGTAAATGGGTTTTTTAGAAAAATTCACACAATTTAAAAACAATATTGCCCGGCTAATTTCTGCTGTATACCAAAGATATATTGCTGTCTTTCAGCAGTAATTGTCTGAAGAAAGAGAATAACTCACATACTATTTTCATTCTTTTTTTAAAGTATTTTATTTTTTTAATATATTTTATTGATTTTTTACAGAGAGGAAGGGAGAGGGATAGAGAGTTAGAAACATCGATGAGAAAGAAGCATTGATAAGCTGCCTCCTACACATCCCCTACTGGGGATGTGCCTGCAACCAAGGTACATGCCCTTGACCAGAATCGAACCTAGGACCCTTCAGTCGGCGGGCTGACGCTCCATCCACTGAGCCAAACCGGTCAGATCCTATTTTCATTTTTTATTAAAATTATAAAATATCCCTTGACTTATTTTAGACCTAAGTTTATTTCTTTTAGATTTTGAGTCTGCAAACATATTGGCATCTATATTTTTTATCCTCCAATATCTATAAGGCTTTTTATTTGATAAACAGTAACGGAAGGGCTCTGTTGTTACAATTGCTATGTTGTATACAATGGAAGACAAACTAATAGGAACAGAATAAAATGCCTAAAAATGAAACTCACAATATAGTGGTGAAAACAGCACATAAATAATTACAATTCGGTGTTAGAAATGCTGAACTAAAGATGTCAGTACAAGGAACAGGGAAGAAAGAATTGCTCAGGATGAATACTCAAGCAACATTCTCAATTTTTCTTGGTCATCCCCTACACCTAGCCCATCAGCAAACCCTGTTGGCTCTATATATATATATACCAGTAGAATGCAGCCACTTCTTACCATCTGCTCCCAGGCCAAAGTCACCATCATCTCTCACTGCATTATCTCATAACTGTTCCCCTTCTCCTACCTTATCCCTCCTGGCAACCCTCTCCCAACCACCATTTAGTCAGTTTTCATTATAACAGTGGGTGATCCTTTTAAAACATAAAGTACTCTGGTTTCTCTTCAGATCGCATAAATCTTTCGCCTTTTTATTTTTTTTATTTTTTATTTTTTTAAAATATATTTCTTTATTGATTTCAGAGAGGAAGGGAGAAGGAGAGAGAGATAGAAACATCAATGATGAGAAAGAATCATTGATTGGCTGCCTCCTGCACACCCCCCACTGGGGAACGAGCCCGCAACCCAGGCATGTGCCCTTGGCCGGAATCGAACCTGGGACCCTTCAGTCCACAGGCTGACGCTCTATCCACTGAGCCAAGCCAGCCAGGGCAATCTTTCGCCTTTTTAAAACACAGATTATATCATGTCATTCTGCTCAAAAACTCCGAATGGTCTATCAGTTCACTTGAAGTAAGAGCCCCTGAGGCTCTCCCTACCTCTGCCCAGCATTGCCTCTCAGCTCAGCTCCTGCTGTATTCCCCCTGGCCCTCAGGGAAACAGCCCAGGCATGCTTCTGCCTCAGGGCCTTTGCACTAGCTTTCCTTGTTCCACTGTATTCTCCCTCAAGATATCAGCAAGTTAGCGCCCTCACTTCCGGTCTTTACTGAAATGTCACCTTCTCACTCAGGCCTTCCCTGGCCACATTTCAGTAGCACCTTCTGCTCCCCAATATTTCTGTCCCCATGTCCTGTTTTATTTTCTGTTAGTACTTGTCACGACCTAACATAGTATGTATTTTACTGCTTTTGTTTGCTTGTTTTGCTTATTGTCTCTGTATGAGGAGGATAAGAACAGTGAGGACAGTCATTTGTGTCCTTGACTAATTGCTGTGTCCCCAGTGTCTAGAAGATTGCCTGGTACACAGCAGGTTACCAGTTAATATTTCTGGAATAAATGATTGAATGACTGCTTATTGATATTGGATGAGTGACTTAACAAGTTCTTGTACCTTTGTCCATTCAAAGAGGATTGCTGAGAGACCTGGGTTAAACTCCCTTTCTTATTGTGGTAGAATGATCATGAGGGCTTGTTTCAGAAGAGTCAGGGAGGTTAATCCCAGAGACCTCCCATCTGACATTCTGGCTGATATGGAGGCTTTCTTCTGTTTACAGCTAGTCTTGCTCTCAGGAGAAAACATTAACAGTGTAGGAAGGAAGTTCCTTAGTCACTTAGCTTCAGGGAAAGCCAAAGAGAAATGAAACTGACAGGTGGAGCAGGGGGGGCATTTATCACCACAATTTCACCTTCTATTAAGCAAGCCTTCTTTATGTCAATACTTCCTGCTTCCATTGACCAAGAGTTAAATCAGATTGCTTAACCTATTCTTCTAACAAATTACTTGTGCTTCACTCAATTTCACAAGCATTCAACTTTTTCTGATGATTGTGCAAGGTGTAAGAATATACTAAATGGAGCATAGATTGCTAAGTATAGAAAATAGAATATCAAGTGGAAAATAGCCAGTTTCCATTGGATGATAACCAACAACCTTCTAGGACAGGGCCATTTCCCCCTGTGATATTTGTGCTATGATGGTAACACCAACCATTTTTAAGACTTGCACAGTATTTATCTTAGGGTTTGGTGGCATTGGTTGGGGCGTGGCTATGGCTTCCCTGCATAAGAGTGTGCATTGCTCTGGTCCCATTTTTGGAGGGTGGGGGAAGACTGGTTTAAAATGCTGATTCCTACTAAATATGCGGTTACGGGCTTAGAAGAAATAGTTGTGCATGCTAATCATTCCCAAATCTGAATATATTTCAGGGTGTTTTCACAGTTTTCCCCACATAACATCTGTCCTTAAGAAGCCTCACTGCTATTGGTAAAGTATTGACTTGATTTCTCTGCTCACCTCCACGGCGCTGCATGGTACTGCCCTGCCAGGCGCTCCCCTGCAGGTCTCTCCATCTCCCATGAGTATGAGCTTACACAGCCATTCATCTCCAGGTGGTTATGTTCACCATCACTGACAATCCCGCCACATCTCATACACACCACCGGGCTGCTCCCCTACTAAAATTTTCCCCAGCCACATGTTACACATTTATTTTCTCCGCCATGCTCCCAGCTGTTTCGTGCTGTTTGGGTCTGTCTGTTTGCATAGCTCTGTCAGACATATGCATGAAAGGTGCATTGTTGACATGACTGGTTTTGAAAATGTTTCTGAAAAGAGCCTACCTCGATTATTTGGGAGGTGGGAGGAAGAGGAAGTTTGAAGCCCCAAAAGTAGAGGTCAGAGACTCCTACTTAAATCTTTGTCAAAAGGGGACAAAGAAAAGAATGTGATCATGATCTCCACCCCCATATAAAGGGTGTGGATGTCTCCACTAAAAAAAAAGAAGAAGAAAAGAAAGAATGATAGGCAGTAGTGACATAAAGAGGCAGGATCCATAGAACAAAGGGCACAGTTTTAACAAATGTTTGTTAAAAAGGGCACACTTGCAGGCAAGACTCAGGTTAATATCATTGTTAGCTTTCTTTTAGTCACTAAGTTCAAGACACCCAACCAGAACTGGCCCATAGAGAAGAGTGTTTGGCTGTCCCTCTCACAGCTGTCTGGTATACTGCATGGACTCCGCTGTCCTTCACATTGCCCATCAGACTGGCCTGGTTTTAGGTTTCAGATAAAGAATAATTTAGGAATTATTTTTCACTTAGCCAGATAAGAAAGCATAAGTTAACTGGACAATGATGGGACTAGAAAAGGGAACACAACAAGCACTTTTGGAAATTAACTTAGGAAACTCGTTCCTAATAACCAATTTTTGATAGTGATTATCTGCCCTTTTCAACCACTTCTTCAAAGGATGAATTTGGTATTTCTGGTTGGAAAATCAGTTTAGCTTCTCATTGCTTCTCTGGTCTTTTCCTACTACGTTTGCTATATTTGATTGTAGTTTTATAAAGATAGGCCTTGCGAACATGTGTGGCATTTGCTGTTTAATGGGTAGCTCTGGCCAAGATATGTGGATAAGATGCACTTTTTTCAGACTTTTTTCCTTTAATCTTCCAACAAAGATTGGTCCCAACTTTGCATGTACTCCTTATGTTATCCAAATATCTTTGCCAATCTTTTCACATGCTATTTTTGGCCAGTGTTCTACTTGAAAGATCAATGAAAAATATGCTTTTTTGTTTGTTTACCATCAAAAGAAAAACTGATGTGATTGAGGTTGGCTTTATCAGCTCAAGCATTTTTGGATGACTAGATCTCTTTCTGATTCCCTCCCCACCTGCTACCCCTCCATGAAACTGATAATTCACAATGTTCAAACATACAGACTTACTTTGGATTGTTTTTTACTTAACTAATCAAAACATTATTTCATGGGCATTATTTGATATGTTAGTACCCTAGTGAAACTTTTATATATATATTTCTCCTTAGGAACAAGAAATCACATTTTCTCCAAAACAATAAACATTCATAGGCAAGCAGCTGAGACTGTACATTTGAATCCTTTGTAACCCTTGCTTTCTAATATAGTTACTTAGCCCAATCACAAAAATAAATAAGTAAACAAATAATCCAAACTTCTTCCTACCCCCTTCTCAATATTCAACTTCTGGAGTTTAGAGTTTTGTCTACTTTGTGCTTTGCCTCTTTATTCTCAAAATAGAGGCCCGATACATGAAATTCATGCAAGGGACTCGGCCCTCACAGCCCCCGGCTTCATTCAGAAGGTCGTCCGGAAGGTTGTCCAGACGGTCATTCCACCGTCCGGTATAATTAGCATGTTAGCTCTTTATTATATAGGATTCTTATGCATTCTACTCCAAATAGCTGTAGGACTACATTTAAATCCTATCAGGCTTTTTTTACAGCTGAAATAGGAACCCTGAGGTCATTTCCAGGCTAACCCTGCTGCCTAATATGTGAGAATGTCCTCATCACACCACCCCCTCCCAATTATTTTTAAACTCAGTTCTTCAAAGTAAAAAACAAATAAATAACAGAACTATAGAAGTAAACACACTAGAAGTTCCCTTTTTCTCTTGTTCCTTCATAGGAATGGCATTTTTAAACATGAGCTGTGTAGACATTGAAGAGCCTCCACATGGGAGTGAATGGTTTGATTAAAGGTCACTTAAGATCTTAGTTCCTTGGAATTCTGCCTAAAGCTGGAGATATTCTTCACTGTAGGTTTTGTGCCTTCTTTGACTACATAGAAAAAAATGGCTCAAAAAAGCAGAGGGAATAAATGGCATTCTCAAAATAGTTACTTGATTGTATAGGTGTTTGTGTCACAGAGGATACTGATGTGTTGAGAGTGAGGAATTAGAAAAGGATGTTGAGATAAGGAGGGATGTGTTAAAGCAGCATCTTCCTATGGCCTATCGTTATATTCATTGACACAGTTTCTTGGTTAAAATCAGGTTTCGAGTACTGCGTTCATATTGCAGCCTAAGGAATAGGATTCTGTGTCATCTGTACACAATGTTTTCTTCATTTGCATTTATATTTAGATCAGCAAGGGTTAAACTGAATACATTTAAGCAAAGATGATATTCTTAACTGCTTTCCATATGAAATTATGGGGACAGATTCTCATGGATGTGCATTAAAAAGGGAAAAAAATAACTTTATTCCAAGGATACAAGTAGAATTTTGACTCAGTAAATTATTTTAGCTTCAGAGGTAGTATTCCTCTCAGCACAGTCTCTTCTCTTTAACTATCATTCTTTTGAGTAAATATTTACAGAGCACGGAATTATATTTCTAGCTTTCCAACAGCATGTCATACATTGAAATATTGATGGGACACAGTTAGAAGTTGGGCCCTCCGGACTTGTATTGTGTGGTGGCATTGTGCTACTATCATCAGGAGATTCAATTTTTTCCAACCCCCAAGGTCCTGTCTGTACTTGTTTACAGGTCATCTGGAGAGTAACTAGTATGTGTTCAGCGGCATGAGTGTTATCACAGTAACCTTGGCAACAGAGCTAGCTCTGATTTCAAAACATCACATGCTGTATCATAAAATTAGATAACGGAATTGACATTTAGCTACATGTCTGTCATATAAATTAAACCCTGAGAATGATTTCCTTTATAGTCACATACCTTAATATGGAAAGAGAAGGCACCAATTAGAACAATTTTATACAAATACATATTATTCCACTTTTAAGTGGTAAATACATTTCCTCAATCCTTTCTCTATAATATTGAAACTCGGATATTGCCATATTATTCTCACACTGCCGAAATTCATGGTGGCTTTATTTTATGATCAGGATGAAGCTTACAGCAGAGCTACATCAGATATCCTATATAAATAGGATTATGAATAATAGAAAACTCAGCTCCTGAAAAAAAATGTAAAATTCAAAGCACTCTTGGCTTTACTGGGTACTGTTATTTATGCTAATTAGAAGTAAGACTGCACAGAATATTCTACTAAATCAGAATCCCAAAGACAAGACATGCTTCCCTTTCATTTATATATTTATGAATATTTTACACATATTTTCCAGTATCCAAGATTCTTTGATAATATCTTTATTTCAAGGACAATACACATGCAGATTAATACATTTATCTACTTTGAGTCCTAGGTCCTCTTTTGTGATTTATAAATATTTTAATCTCAGCATTTTTCTCTATATTTGCTCTGATCTGTTGCAGTTATATATATATATATGTAAATGTAAAGAGTTAACGTGTGATTTACATTTAATGTAAGCATCCTGCAGTTTTCTATCTTGCAAATGATTATTTTTAGAAATGTTATGGTTGCCTGGATATATTTGTTTGTCTTTATTGATATGTAGGGGGGAAGCTCATTAATGATTTAAAAGAAGGTGTTTTGATTAAATTTATTCCTAGTATTTTTTGAAGCAATTGTGAATGGGATTGTTGTTTTAGTTTCCCTTTTTGATAGTTCATAATTAGTATATAAAAATGCAACTGATTTCTGGATATTTATTTTGTATCCTGCTGCTTTACTGAATTCTGGACCCTTGAATCTCCTGCTCAGGTTGTAAATATTAGAGGCAGGATTTCAATATATGTTTCTTTCAGGTCCCCATGGAATGTTAGCTCCTGCTCTTTGAACTAGTTCCTTTCTAATTTCCAACATATATAAATTCCCCTTCATTTATTTTGAACTAAAAAAATTAAAAATTAAAGATAGTGTTTTGATTAATCAACTTGATCTTTCTCATTACATAACAATAATCTAATAAAATTATAAGAGTTTATTTCTGAATTTAGCTGCAAGATAATCTCGAATCCTTGGGCATAAGTTTTTCTATTCCTTATACGCTTCTGCCTCAATGTTCTCATAGTCATCATTGAGCCTGTTTCAACCTAGACTGATAGTTTATAATTCTTCTTAAAGATACCTTTTAGCAACTATCTGTCAAACACCATAATGGAACAACTGTCTTGTAAAAAGTTCTTTGGCTTCTAGAACGGTAAGTTGTTATATAAAAATGAAAGATCTTTATGTCAAAATTGACTATAAAGCAATTTTTCTTTTCCCCATCTACCTGCTATATTTCATAAATAATATTGAGAAATCTGCTTCCAACATTTTCTCATCTTATTAGCCATCCATTTAACTCTTGCTATTTTTATGTTGAACACTACCTTCTTACCTTATACCTAGTAAAGAGTCAAAATCCCTGCAAATTCAGAACCAGATAAGTGGTTGTGCTCTCCACTCAGGTGCTGAAGTGGGAAGAAGGGTAGAACTCCTTCTGAGCATTTGCCACTTGTACAGTAAATACCTGTTCCATTTTCAGTATTGTTTAAACTCTTTGCTTTATCTCATTGGGTTGAGTCATCATCACCTTTATGTTTTAACTGCTAAAAGGTAGTTTGTATTGTTTTCTTTTATCTTGAAACTATTTCTTGTGATGAACAGAAATAGTTCAGCATGTTGTGGTTCCAGGACTGAGTCAAGCTTGAGTCACCATCTATACTATAGAATAGCATCACTGGAAACTTGTCAATGCATAGGCATTCTGCAGTGCAATGTGGACATGAACTTGGGCTGTGCTGATGCTGGACTGTGGGGCTTATCAGGCTCTTTGCATGACTCCAAGATGTAGTTTAATATCTAATCTCTCTCTTTTTTTTAAATTATGACATGATCATTGGCATTAGATGGATGGGAATGATAAAAGAATTAAAGTGAATGATAAAAGAAAAAAAGTGAAATGATAAGGTGATACAGTGCTGTTTGTTTGTTTTTTTTTCATTTCCTTTTAGGTCTGATGTTGTGGTCCTCTGCTTTTCTATTGCTAATCCCAACTCCCTAAATCATGTGAAAACCATGTGGTATCAAGAAATCAAGCACTTTTGCCCCCGCACACCTGTTGTCCTAGTTGGCTGCCAGCTAGACCTCCGCTATGCCGATCTTGAAGCTGTTAATCGAGCCCGACGCCCTTTAGCAAGGTAAGCCAAGAGACTCGGTGTTTCTCTGTGCTGGCCAAATTAAAATGTGGAGATAGCAGATGTCTCTGTAGCCTGGCGTTCTGTTTTGTAACAGTCTTGAGACCCCTTCAGCCAGCCATACGCTTTCAGTCACCTTATTCAGCATGAGGGTGCGTGTCCTGACCCTTCTCACGGTGATATCACCTCTTAGGTAGAAACCCATTTCACTAAATGGTTGCCCAGTGCTTGAAGTGAATTCTCTAATTATGACATGGTGTAGAGAAAAGTGCTTTGAAATTTGTAAAGTATTAAACAAAATGTTAGCTACTCATAATGTCATTCTTGAAATTATGATTATAATAAAGTTAAACAACACAGTGATCAGCACAATTTTTGGACCCAGGATCATCAGGTTCATACACGCATGCATGTCCAAGGGTTATAATCTCATTTTCCTCAATCTAGCCTCTGAGAGTATTTCATTCCGAAAATGACAGTGTCCGGCTTTAAAAAATCATATGGATCTATAGTTGCAAAACAACATTTTTTTAAAATGTTGCTAGTGGTTATGTTTTAATGTGTCACAAGTTTAATAATCAACTCAAAGGCGAATTTTAAAACGTGGTTACCAATTTGGTGGGGCGGGCAGTAAGGGTTTTTATAAACCTATGCTCCTTCAATAGTCCCTTTCTAAAAATAATTTTATGTGTTTTATGTTTAAGTGCATTTTTTTCTGAAGAGCATATCTTTTCAAAATGCTGATATTAATACCTTCTTTCAATATTTGCTAATGTGCTTGTTACAAAATTTTATCTAGATACAATTTTTTATGCTCTCACAACAAAAGCAAATGTTACTTTGTGTAAATAATTTCTGATGTTCTGGGTACATTTTGGATATATTTTCTGCAAAGATTTCATGGAAAGTTTTCACAGTCCTTCTGTTCCTAAATAAATGGCCTCTGAATCGAATATTAGAAGCCACATAGAGGACTTGCGGTGAAGAAGAGGCTGCTCGGACCTCAGAACTTGCTGCGTAAAAGAATAGGTTAAGGTGATCAGGCCTTATAACCGTGGACATGTGAAGGCCTGGGGGCGAGCTACAGGGCTCTAGAGGACGGGGAGGGGACAAGCCCTTCTACAGAGCAGTGATGAGATTGCGTAAAGGAGGTGACATTTGAGCTAAACCTTGAAAAGTGTCATCCGTTAGTGATCTTCCAGCCAGTCCCAGGACAAGGAGCACAAAATGCCCACAGAAACAAAGCTTGATGTTCCACTTTCTTCACTACACGTCCCTCCCACTTTTGCAGCACCCTACAGTTTCTCCTCTTTTCAATCCAGGTCTTCAAATCCAAATTCTACCTAGTATGATCTTATTTCCCCTAAGACTAGTGCCTGTCACTCACCTTACCTTTGGTATTGAAAGCCAAATGTTTATTTAGGAAGATAAATTCTAATCGTATGTCTCAAAATCAAGTATGCATTTATAACAGATCACATCTTAGCTATGTTCCGGAATCCATTTGTGTCTTTGCTGTGGTTATGCTATAATCACAGAACTATTCCATTACACGGCTTCCAAAGGTCTGGCCTCCCTGGGTTTGATTAGATTGTAAGTTGGTCTCATGTGCCAGCCCAAAGGAGGTAGAACCTTGTGGAACCAGAAGAAAAAAAAAAAAATTTCCAGGAACTCAGTGGAACCAGAAGGCAAAACATTTTTTTTTTGTTAATTCTTACCTGAGGATATTTTTCTCCATTGATTTTTAGAAAGAGTGGACAGGAGGAAGGGAGGGGGGAAGAGGGAGAAAGAGAGAGACTAATGCACTTGTCTAGGCAAAAATGTGATGAGGTCCTGACTAAAGAGGGTGAAAGAAAAAAGAAGGTAAAGATATGAAAGAAGATTTACAAATCTAATTACTAAGAATATAATGAGCTTTTGGATGGGGACCATTTAACTAGTTTGGAACTAGGGAGTTCTAGACTCTAATTGCTTAGTAGAGGTCTCTCAGCAACTTGCAAATGTGACTTTAGGCAAACCCTTTAAACTCTCTGCCTTCAGTTTCTTTAGAATGTAGAATGAAAATAATACCCATAGGGTTATGGTGAGGCTCAGATGAGAAAATGAATATGGACTCATTTTAAAGTAATAAAGCAAAATTTAGTGGTGATGAAGATGATGATGGTGGTCACGATGATAACCGCTAACATTTATCAAGCATAGTGGACCAGGTACTATGCTAAGCATATTATCTCATTTAAACCTCTCAACACTCTTTGAAGATATAGGTACTCATTATTATTATTCCTCTTTTAGAGATGGGAGAACCAGGGCTTAAAGAGATTAAGTAACTTTCCCAGGATCAAATAGTTAGTAAATGGCTGTTACTTCAGTTATTGTGGTTACTACTGAAAGCATTTTTTCCCTATAATCATAAGTTCTTTATATTTTAAAGACTTGAAGTTGGCAGTATATTTTTTCAAGAGGCTTTTTAAAAGCTTTAGTAGGCCCAGCCAGTGTAGCTCAGTGGTTGAGCATTGACCTATGCACCCGAAGGTCATGGTTTGATTCTGGTCAGAGCACATGACTAGGTTGAGGGCTCTATCTCCAGTGGGGGACATGCAGGAGGCAACCAATTGATGATGATTCTCTCTCGTCATTGATGTTTCTGTGTCTCTCTCTCTCCCTCTCCCCTCCTCTCTGAAATCAATAAAAAATATATTTTAAGAAATAAAAGCTTGAGAAGGATTTTAAATTATGATTCAATTGGGTCCTTAGGGAGACCCTAGCTACTACATTATTTTTCTAAAATGAAGCCGATAATAATTTTTAAATATTCTATTTCAGGCCCATAAAGAGAGGAGATATTCTGCCCCCTGAGAAAGGCCGAGAGGTTGCAAAGGAATTGGGCATCCCATACTATGAGACGAGCGTCTTTGATCAGTTTGGAATCAAGGATGTGTTTGACAACGCAATCCGGGCAGCGCTGATTTCCCGCCGGCACCTGCAGTTCTGGAAATCCCACCTCAAGAAAGTTCAGAAACCTTTACTTCAGGCACCGTTCCTACCTCCAAAAGCCCCTCCACCGGTCATCAAAGTCCCAGAGTGTCCCTCTGCGGGGACGAGCGAAGCCGCCTGTTTACTGGACAATCCTCTGTGTGCCGACGTCCTGTTCGTCCTCCAGGACCAGGAGCACATCTTTGCACACCGAATATACCTCGCTACCTCCTCTTCCAAATTTTATGATCTTTTTCTAATGGAATGTGAAGAAACTCCAAATTGGAGTGAAGTTACTTGTGAGAAGGAGAAGCAGGGCCGGGATGGCCAGGAGCAGGCATGGAGTGTCGTTGACCCAGATGAGGAGCAGGAGGAGGGGACCGGAAGGACGCCTCAGGCTGACCAGTGGGAGGCCTCCAGCCAGAACCTGTCCCAGCAGGAGATTCTAAAGCTGGAAGCCGAGGGCTCACTCCCAGAGGCACAGACACTGGCAGGCTGGAGTAAGGGGTTTCTTGGCATGCACAAGGAAATGCAAGTCAATCCCATTTCAAAGCGGGTGGGCCCCGTGACCGTGGTCAGGATGGACTCGTCGGTCCAATCGGGCCCTTTCCGGACCCTGCTCCAGTTTCTTTACACGGGGCAACTGGATGAAAAGGAGAAGGACTTGGTGGGCCTGGCTCAGATCGCAGAGATCCTGGAGATGTTTGACTTGAGAATGATGGTGGAAAACATCATGAACAAGGAAGCCTTCATGAACCAGGAGATTACGAAAGCGTTTCACGTCAGGAAGGCCAATCGCATAAAAGAGTGTCTTAGCAAGGGGACGTTCTCAGGTGAGCGGGGCCAGTGGCCAAGTCCTGGATGCCTTTGATGCGTTTGATCGAACTGTAGTCAGACATGAGCAGGGGAAAACATAACTGTCCCTAACATGGATGAGTGCTTATGTTTTCCCACATGCCAAAGTTACATGTATTTACTTATATAATTCTCATCAGACTTAAGGGCTACATATTATTATGTCTATTTTTCAGATAGGGAAACTGAGGGACACAGAAGGTTAGGTAACTTGCCCATGGTTATGCAGGTAGTAAAGGTAGACCCTGGATTTGAACCCAAGCTGTCCCCCGAAGTGCCACAATATCACAATGCTTCCAAGGATGGGTCAGGTTATCCCTGAGCCTGAGCCTGAGCCAGTCAGCTTGATGCTCACAGTTCTCCTTCAGGATTCCTTCCTGAGCAACTCTGTTCCCCACTGACCCTTCAGCAATTACGCATGACCAAAAGCAAAGACCTCTTGTCCTGAGGCACTGAAATCCTTAAGGCAATTTTGGTGACCCCTGCATTCCCACCAGGGGTGCCTCATCTCTTTCCACCCCCTCTTCTTTTTTGTTCTCACACTCCTTTCTTGTTCCTTCTTTGTCTTTGACAAGTAAGCATATCTGCCCACGGTGTCCTTACATAATTGCTTAAGCACACTGGTGGCCTGTATCCAAGATGGGTTACATGCCCATGTTTGTACTGTCTTCTATCTTGTACTATTTTTGTTTTGCAGTTGTCCTCTGTGTGTGTGTGCGTGTGTGTGTGTGTGTGTCATTATTACATTTTGATTTCCTAACTACTGATAATATGTATACTTCATTTGTGTCTTTATCTTTCATAATGCCTGTCATGATATATACATTTAGTAAGTGTTACTGAGTCTGTTCATAAATTTTAAAACTTATGAGTAATATTTACTCCAAACACTGACCGTCATGATATAAAAGCAGTCTGGAAAGTTAATGGGAAAAAAATGTTCAAAGCTGCAGCAAATTAAACAGTGGGACTCAAGTAAAGTTCATGAAATCACGCTCTCCTTACTGCAGAAGCATAATGAGCAAATACAGTGGGGAAGCCTCAAGTGAATTCTGTTTAAGGGGGAAAAGGCTATAAAATACAGTTCATGGATAATTGGAAATTTTTTAATATGAACTAGATAGTAGACGATATTAGGGAATTATTTTTAACTAGAGGTCTGGTGCATGAAATTCGTGCATGGGGGGGGGTCCCTCAGCCCAGCCTGCCCTCTCTCACAGTCCGGGAGCCCTCAGTGGATGTCCTACTGACGGCTTAGTCCTACAGACTAAGCCACAGTCTGACAGAGGCTCAGAGCAGGCACCCCGTGTGTGTGTGTGTGTGTGTGTGTGTGTGTGTGTCCACTGGGGCCTGCCCCCAGCTGTGTCGGCGGCTCAGAGCAGTTGCCCCGTGTGTGTGTGTGTGTGTGTGTGTGTGTGTGTGTGTGTCCTTGCTGGGAGCCTGCTCCCAGCCACACCGCGGAGGCCTGGAGCAGGCACCCCTCTGTGTTGATCTCTCAGGCTCCTGGCCACACCTGCGTGTTATTCTCTCCCTTGAGTGGTGGCCAGGGTGGGCTGGAAGCTTGGCTTCCTCCATCACCATGGGCAACCCAAGCCTCCAGCTCCGTGGCCGCTGCCATCTTTGTTAGGTTAATTTGAATACTCACCCTGATTGGCTGGTAGGTGTAGCGGAGTGACACCAATTTGAATTTTTCTCTTTTATTTGTGTGGATTTTCTTAGAAGTAATGATATGATTATCTAGGAGAATGTTCTTAGTTTTAGAAACTCGATAAAGTAGGAATGATGTGTAATACTATCTGTTTAATTTATATAATAATTTATATAAATTATATATACACATATAGCTGAAGCAAACATGGCAAACATTAAGTGTGATAAATGAATTGTATTATTCTTTTTTAAAAATATATTTTATTGATTTTTTACAGAGAGGAAGAGAGAGAGATAGAGAGTTAGAAACATTGATGAGAGAGAAACATCAATCAGCTGCCTCCTGCACACCTCCTACTGGGGATGTGCCTGCAAACAAGGTACATGCCCTTGACTGGAATCGAACCTGGGACCTTTCAGTCCACAGGCCGACACTCTATCCACTGAGCCAAACCAGTCAGGGCTGTTGTATTATTCTTACCACTGTTATAATTTTTTGAAGTTGTTCATAATGGGGAAGAAAAAAATATTCCTTTTTTATGTGTCTTTATGGTTCAGAGAAGTTGTGTTGTGACACTGTGTGTAAATGCTTACTCCTTAATCCTTGGAGAACATGGAGGGAATTGGGTATGCCACAGATGGGACACAAAATCACTCAATAAAGCTATGGAAGAGAGAGGACAAGAGACGTAGATGGATGGATATGGGTGCAACTCTCAATGAGGCTGACTCATGGTGGTGTTTCCTCAATCCCTGGGCAGATGTGACATTTAAGTTGGACGATGGAGCCATCAGTGCCCACAAACCACTGCTGATCTGTAGCTGCCAGTGGATGTCTGCCATGTTCGGGGGGTCATTTGTGGAAAGCGCCAACAGTGAGGTACGTGCCTTCCGAAAAGCCTAAGTGAGTGTTCATGAACGTGCATGTGTATTTGTATAAAGTGTTTTATTAGCCAGATGACTTTGCTTCTTTAACTCCTTCCGTGAAATAGTTCCTTAGGCAGTGCCTGCGTGTCAGATCACCCTCTTCTTCAATCTGCAATTGTGAGGAGCATTGATTATTGTTCACTTGTTATGTATGAGCACCTAAGTGCTTTCCATGCCTATCCTTTCATCCCCACCGCTCTCCTCTCCCCTGAAAACATGATCAGCTGTACTTTGTAACAGATGTCTCCAGGCATATTATCAAAAGCATATATAAGAGGGACAGAACCTATCTTTCCAAAGTTTAGGACAGTGAAATGTGTCTTCAGTCACTTATGTCCTAGGCTCAGCTCTGGCCTTAACCAGAGAGAGGACCTCAAGAAGCCACCTCCTTGTACCATTGTCTCCTCATCCGCAAGATGAGGGATGCACTGGATTGCCATTGAGGTCTCCTTGAGCTATGTCTCTCTCTGTGGCTCTGCCTTAACTTGCCTTCTCTGAGAGTTTGTCAACAGTAGGGAAACAGTAATACAGCAAATGGTTACTCCTCTGAACACATCTCTCAAAGTGCTTAGGTCTAGTGGAAGCCCCTTGGTTAGTGTCAGATGCTGGCCTTCTCTCCAAAAGAGGGACACTCTTTAGAGCAGAGCAAGTTGTACCTCAGAAACCCTGTATCTGCATCTTTTTACACACTCAGTTGGAAAATAAATAAAAATTTCATTCAAACACTTCTAACTTTAGCCTAGAGGTGAGCAAGCATTTTTGTTCAGTTTCGCAAGTATTTTTAACCATCTTTTTTTTTTAAGAAAAAACATGGGGACACCCCATCAAGTTGATTGTCCTAAGAGGCTTTGCTTTGCTTATCTCAGCAACTCTCCAAACTTTAAAAAGAAATACAGAAAACAATGGCTAACTTTTGGAAAGGGTTGCTCACACCAGAAATCTGAGCACTCCCATTGTGACCCAGGAGCCTGCATTTGCATCCCCAAGTAGGGAAACAGAATCCTAGAATCACAAGTTGGGATGACCAAGACTAGAGAGGTCACTGGGCCACCCCCCCTGCCTCCAGAACAAACTGCAGCTGCTGCTAAGCCAACCCCCAGCAAAAGGCTGTCTGCTGTTTGGAGAAAAGCATTGGAACTATCCTGACGACCTCTCCTGGTGCCTTTCAGCCATTGTAGATCAGGAACTTCTCACATGTGACAACGAAAAGGTCCCTGTACTGTCAGAGGTGTTCTGGGGAGCTATCATGGAGACCCCTGTAGCCTGTGGAGGCCCCACAGTGAAGGAGCTGCGAGGCTCGCATCCCAGCTCCTCTCTCTGCAAGCTTGAGGCCTTGGGCCAGTGATCACCCTTCTGAGCTCGTCTCCCTATCTGGAAATCATGAGAATAAGCCATAGTGTGGTCATTAGGTGTAAGAATGAATACGTGCAAAGCACCTCATCAACTGTACATAATGGTAGCTGTCAGGAGTCTTATTTTGATGATATTCTTTATCTCTTCCAAAAAAAAAAAATGTGAGGAAGCCACTGATTAATAAAACTTCATCCTAAAGGCATTTCACTGACTTCAGTTCTCTATAGATAAAGAGCCCAGAGGCTCGCTTCCCTTCTTTCTCCAGCTCACTGCAATGTGTGCCCATGGTGCTGTAGCCGCCTGCGATTAACCCAGCAGGGAGAAGCTGATCAAGGTCGGGGACCCAGGCACAGAGGGACACTGTGGAGCTGACCTCACAAATGCTAATCCCCTTTATCCCTTCCCAGAATGGATTGTAATTGTCTCCAGATTAAAATGTGCAGGAGAGGTGACCGAAGCAAAAACTTGGCAGCAAATGTGAATGTGCACGTATGCCTCCCCTGGAAATGACCACCTGTTGAGCACTCCCCCAGAAAGTGAGGGTCGCTCACCACTTAGAGCTGTAGCTAAGGCTAATAACAGGTATGTTTTGATCCAACCCAGCTCAAAAGACAAGGCCCTGGAACCAAGCAACCAAAGGTCTGTGCCGAAATTCCTCTAGCCAGTGTATGGCAAATGCCACGTGCACAGACATTCCTGCCCTTTCCTGCTCCTTCTCTTCATATCCAGTTTAGACTGTGATCGTTAGGTAATGTTGAACTCCTGTCTCAGCTCGATCTGGGGCAAGTGGCCAGCCTCTCTAAATCTGTGTCCTCATCCGTAAAATGGGGATAACAGAGAAGGAGAGAACCTTCTTTAGAGGGCAGGCAAGGCAGGAGAGTGTGTGCGTAACGCATTGAATTTGGTGTCTAGAACATTTAAGAATCGTTAGTGACCATCATCCAACTAGAGGATTCTTGTTAAATGCTTTCTAATGAGGAGTTAAAGATCTTTGTCCCCTGAAAGCCCTAAGTGAAAGCCCCCGGTTTCCTTCCTGGTAGAGGTGGTTTTGGGGGTAGGGAAGAGCACTCAAGCGCCCAGTAAATGCTCCAGGGTTGATTTGGGTCCCTATGTGCACTTGGGATTTGTCTTTTCTAGGCCACCTTTTAACTCTGTTTTGTCCTGTGAAAATCTGACTTCCCAATACAAAATGCAGCCTATTTTTTGGCATTAATAGAATTCACATGCATATTCAGAAAATAATAAAATGTGCCCATTGATGTTCCTTTAACTTTTTTTGTCATTTAATATTTAAGAAGACACTATTTTACGTATATTTTTCTCATTACTTTTAATACAGCAGTAAGCACAATTCTCTCCCCAGAGGTTCGCAGCAAATGGTTTATTAAAAATGCATGCCAGGGTTGTAGTAAGCCATGCTCTGGATCTACAATACTTTCTCATCCTCTAGGAGACTGTCTCTAATTATAAGCCTAATAGTCTGAGCTGATCTTTGCAATTAAAATTTTAAACCAACTAAACTGGAATATGGAATGTTATTTAGGATAGCATTATATTCTCTTTTATTACTCTCTTTTTAAAAGCTATATCAAGCAGGTACAATGCAAAATTCTTAATTCCATTTCTTATGTCACTTTATATTATTTTTTAATTCTATAAAACAGTCTCTCCATAGTTAATCAGTTCCATTTTAAATGTTGAAATCACATGAATGGGCTTTAAAAAAATAAAAAACAATGAACTATGAGGGAAAAACAATGTGTGCTCTGAAAGTGTTTTTAGTTTATTCTTATTTGCTGGTTACTTCCAAAAGTCCCTAACATTATTTTCCAAAAAGGGCCATCACTTCAAAAAAATATTAGTACCATTTAGCAAGAAGGAAGCAACAAGTCACGAATGATTACAAATGTCAGAACATTCCAAAGACACTGAGAGTTTTGGGGGCTGCTTGCTGGACTCTGCCATCTCTTAGAACCATGACTTAGAACAGACTCTTACAAAGAAAAACAAAAACCTGCTAAAGTAATCTGAATATTGTGAAAATCCATATCAGTGAAAAAGGAAAAACCTCAGATATCATTGACTCCAAATTTCTCCCCTATAAAAGATGAGGCAACTGAGATTCATAAAAGGTGAATGATTTGTCAAACATCACCCGGCATTGTAGTGACATCCCTGGCCTGCCCCAGACTCTTGCCCTGTCCTTCAAGCCCGTATTTTTAGAAACAGCAGACATCCTCCCCTCTGAGAGAGCAGGGGTTCACAGGAAGCCCTTGGGCTTTTTATATTACAATCACTAACACCTTTAGCACTTGGCACTTTGTAAAATGTGCACTGTACTTTCACAATCAAAATGGCTCCAATTTTAAAGTTTTACAACTTAATTAGCCTTCCATTATCTAGAAAATTGTACTAATCCAAACACCACTTTTGAGAGAGAAAATTTTGCCATGTGCTCACACATACAGAAACAATTGGGTGTTTAGAAATAAATCTATGTATGTATAAAATAAATGCATGTGTACATAAACATGTCTACCTATGTAAGCATGCACACAAGTACAACCAGTGTTAGATTCACTGGAATAGCAATTAATTACAATACAAGGGCTTTTTATTTCAAAATAATATTAGTAATAGTTTCTACTTGCCAAGTTCTATATGTTGCAGAGGTTATTTGCAATGGTCACACTTGTTAAATCGTGGATGGTAATAACCGATATACCTTATTTATGGAATAATAATTGTTTCCACTGACAATACCTGAAGGAAGCAGGGGAGATAATTTTCTAAATATATCTAGGAATTTTATGAGCCTTTCCTTTGATAATTAGGGGGAAGTTCTGTCTGAAAGGATATTCCCTCTCTGAGGTGGCTGGTGGCTATACAAGAGAATAATAGAGAAGGTTGCTATGCTTGAAAAAATTCTGGAACCACTAGAATACATTAGACATGAGGTGAGGGAGGGAGAGAGAGAGAGAGAGAGAGAGAGAGTGGGAGAGTGGGGAGAGAGAGAGAGAGAGAGAGAGAGAGAGAGAGAGAGAGAAGGGAAGAGGGAAGAGAGGAAAAGAGAATAAAACTCGATATATAGTATAGATATAATTATATATAATTAGATATGTATATCTTTATACTATGCTGTAGAGAGGTTTATTAAATACCAGAATTAAGAAGCGCATAACTACTTATCCTTTTGAACTCAGAAATCTAATTCTTAAAAACTAGTAATGAAAGATGTAACCCAAACCTTTGCTTCCTTTGCCATGAGGGGTTTCCAATACTGCACAGCAGTTCTGAACACAGACTATAGAATTATATTCCCTGGGTCCAAATCTCAATCACTACTCACTAGCTCTGTGACCTTGGATATGGAACTTAACCTCCCTAAACCTCAATTTCCTTATCTGTAAAGTAGTAGAAATAATCATCTTTTCCTGTGAGGATTATATTAGATACTGCGTGTGGAAAGCTTAGCACAATATCTTGTGCATAGGAGGCCTTTAATGGGGTTCATTTTTGTAATCATCATTTTAGAAATAAACACCAGGGCCCATTTCATGTAGTTAGAGACCTGCAGCAAAGAACAGCTGCTGTGCAGTGTAGATCTCACTGATCCATGCCCCACCCAGCCATCCAGAACTCCCTGGCTGCCTAGCAAACTCCAGCATGCATTCACATGGGCAACAGCTACAGGTACTCAGGAGGGAGATTAGGGGAACCCTACAGGGGAGGGGTCACCATACCAACCAGCTATTCCCCCAGAAGTCCCAGGCGAAGGGTTCTCTCAGTCTACTGGCACCTGGTAATGTTCCAGTAGTTCTGAATCTATGTGGTTGTGCCATAGGAAAAATAATTAAGTGTGTATATCATATTAGCATATATGTCGATAGAATGTTGGAATCAAGCCAGTCACTGTGGCAGCTCGGGTGGTTGCATATACTCTGCTTTGACATCTTAGAGGTCTGGGCTCTACCGTGTGTCAGCAATAGTGTGGTTTGCAGCTCCCCCACCCCCCACCCCGACACCTGTCATGTTGCTAGGTTTTTTCTTTCCCCACAATAGAGTATTATAAGGTACTTGGCAAGGAGGACTCATAATGTCATCTTACATTTACAACCTATTTGTCTGATTTATAAATCCAAATAGCCATTTAAAAATTCCAAATCAGGCTTTGTCAGACAGCCCCACGCTTTTGCCATCTACAAATCAAACTGTTATGTTTAAAGCCATAAATAGTGAATGACTTCTAGACACAGCCTCAAAGCAGGTGTTCCAGACTTGCCAATCTCGAATAACACAGTTGGGATGTTTATAAGCAGTATAGCCTGAAAATGTGCCCACTGCTTTCTTCATCAGAACTCAGCTTTTCAAATAACATTTCAGGTGTATCTCCCGAACATAAACAAGATGTCAATGCAGGCGGTACTGGATTATCTCTACACCAAGCAGTTGTCACCTAACTTGGACCTGGACCCACTGGAATTAATTGCCTTGGCGAACAGATTCTGCCTGCCACACTTGGTTGCACTTGCAGGTAAGGCTGATGACTCAGGCCATGTGGTGTCTGACTGTCATATTTATCAAGTTCACATTTAAACAAAAGTAAGATTTCCAGGGACTAAAAGTTAAATTTTTTTATCTCCCAGTATAAGACAGTCTTGTACAGGATGATATGAACTGCTCAAATGTATCAGACAGCCCAATTCAATTCAACAAATATTTTTAAGCACCTCCTGTGTGGTAGGGACTGTTAGGTGATGCAAATATAAAAAGATGGATAATGCACGGCCGATCCCCTCATGGCCCATGCTCTCTGCACTCTACCTCATTTGTGGACCATGGAATTTGAAATAACACTGTGGTGTCCGTGTCATCTTCATAATGTGTCCAGACACAGTCTTTAAGAAAGAGGCTATAGGAAGCAGTGGTTAAGAACATAGGCTTCCCAGCCAGATTGCTTGGGTTCAAGTTTTGACTGCATCATTTACTGACTTCTTACTTGACTTATCTACTCTATCTCAGCTCTCACTCTCTTTAACATGGGGAAAATGGTATGCTTCCATGGAGCTGTAGGGAAGATTAAAGAGTTAAGATGTATGTATATATAAAGTCCTTAGAACTGTGTCTGGTCCTAGTCAGCATTATATAAATGGTTTTCTTAAAGCGATTTTAGAAAATGTTCTGACATTGTCAAGATCATTTTGGGAGAAAGAATGAGGGGAAAAAGGGAGACTTGGCTGAACTTCTCAAAATCGTATGTATCGTTTGTTCAGTGGGTAAGCTAGCGCAGGTCTACATAGGACATCGGCATGCAAATACCTTCCACTTACATTTAAACCTTCAGCTTTATTCACCAGCAGTGTCAGTTAGCAAGCCATTTGGGTGTTTATCGCTACATTTAGTTTACTCCTGTTAACCATGAAAGCAGAGATAGTGCCTGTTTTGTCTATTGGTTTATCTTCTGCACACAGAAAAGTGCCTGAGGGTGTTAGGTTCTCAATAAATATTTGTTGAATCATTAAATGAATGTATGAGCAAACCATCCAGTCGTGTCTGTGCTTTATTCTCTGTCAGTGTCTTTAGGAAAAAGATTTATTTCTCTGTACTCCACGTTTCTACTACATGCAACCAATAGGAGGTCAGAGTCCTCCCCTCCCCTGCCTTCTTTCTCAGTGAGATAGCAAGAGATAGTTGAAGCATTGCTAGCTGATATTTTTAAAATATATTTATTTCAGAGAGGAAGGGAGAGGGAGAGATAGAAACATCAGTGGTGAGAGAGAATTATTGATCAGCTACCTCCTACATGCCCCGCGCTGGGGATTGAGCCCACAACCTAGGCATATGCCCTGACCAGGAGTCAAACTGTGACCTCCTGGTTCACAGGTCAACACTCAATCACTAAGCCATACCAGCCAGGCACTAGCTGATTTTTAAAAAACTGTTTTTAACTAATAAACCTGAAGTCATAGGTCTAAATGAGTATACACTACTTTTTAAATAGTAACTAGGAAGCAGTGATGGGCAGTGTCCTTTTTCAGAGGTATGAGTTCCAAATCACTTGGCTGTTTTTCCAAGTATTTGTCCTTTAAGGATAAATTTGATTTTTTTTTTTAAACAGAAGCAATTTGGAGCCAAATCCATTGAACAGGGTTTGTGACCAATCTCAACACAGTGTCATTTTTGCTTAAATATTAAGTATGGTAATGAAAACCTGGGACTAATTTCTTCATAAAAGAAACTGACCCGAAGAAACCCTTCCCTGTGAACTATAGACTTCTCTGTTTACTTTTGTTATTAAATGCTATTATTACTGTTATAATTATTTAATATACTAGAGGCCCAGTGCACGAAATTCATGCACGGGGGTCGTAGGGGAGTCCCTCAGCTCGACCTGCACCCTCTCCAATACGGGACCCCTCGGAGGATGTCCGACTGCTGGTTTAGGCCAGATCCCTAACTGCTCTGCCCTGCCAACCTGATCGCCCCCTAACTGCTCCCCCCTGCCAGCCTAATCGCCCCTAACCGCCTCTGCCTCGGCCCCTGCCACCGTGGCTTTGTCCAGAAGGATATCTGGAAGCTGTCCCATCTAGTTAGCATATTATTACCCTTACCCTTTTATTAGTATAGATGGCTTCCTAAGATGATTCCTCTAATCATTTATACTATTTGATGTATACTGTTTAGTGTAAGGATAGAGTGTTTAGAATCTTGTTTAAAAATCAGCTTCTGGGGTGAAAATGCTTTGCAAGCCAAAGTGTTGAATGAATATCAAGGAATGGTGAGGTTACCTCAAATTAAAAAGCCCGATGACTTCTCTGGGAAATTTAGTTCCAAATAGCTCTTATTTTTCAAGCAAGCTGAGGAAGGGTGTGCCAAAGAAACCACTGAAATCTAGATAACTTATTGACCAGATAGAGGCATATTGACCAACAAGAATGTAGAGCCAGAGCAGAAAGTAAGCATGATTCAGCAACATAGTGGATTAGAAGAACAGATGCAATGATAGAGATGGAAAAAAAAAACATAGTAACATCAAGGAGCTAGAAACACAGGGCCTAGACTACCCACTCCCTGTCAGTCCCAGAGGCAGGTGACAGCCTAAACGGAGGCAGGACAGCTCAGTCTCAGAACCACAATTTAAATTCAGGTTTGAAACATTGGACATGGCTCACAAGCAGAAACAGTTCTCCCAGCTGGGTTAGTGTTACTTCTGGCTGGCAGTCATTAGAATCTAAGGGGCTGAGCAATATGTGGTCCATCTGCAGCTGTTAAGATAGACATACGCATTCACATTTTATTTTATTTTTTATTTTTTAAATTGATTTCAGAGAGGAAGGGAGAGGGAGAGAGAGATAGAAACATCAATGATGGAAAGAATCATTGATCAGCTGCCTCCTGCACACCCCCTACTGGGGATGGAACCTGCAACCTGGGCATATACCCTGACCAGGAATTGAACCCTGACCTCCTGGCTCATAGGTCAATGCTCAGCCACTAATCCAGGCAGCATTCACATTTTAATTCCCCATATGAACTCGTTCCTGTTACTCATTCTCTCCACTGTCAGAAAGTGTTGAGATTTGGAACAGGGTGGGTGGGGAAACTGTCAAACAGGAAGAAACTAGAGAGTTTAGAGGATTCTAGAAAGGTGCTGGACTGTGTAGAGCAGCAGGTCCAATCGGATTTTTTTGCGGTGGTGGGGACGCTGTGCTTCTGCCTTGTCCAAAACTCATGTGGCTATTGAGCACTTAAAAGTGGCTGGCTGTGGCTAAGGACCTGGGTTTTTCATTTCATTTAAGTTTAAATTAATTGAAACTTAAATAGTCTCATGGCCAGGAGTTACCATACTGGACAGCAAAGGTCTGGAGGAATCTGGCTCTTTCAGAAGTGCTAACTAGTGTCCTCAGAGTCATAGGTGCAATGGCTGGAGACCAAACTCTGTACTGAAGGGCCGCACATCAGAATGGGCCTTAGGTTCAGTTAGGATGGCTGTTAGCACTGTGCTAACAGTGCTTCCTCCCCTCTTAGGCGGCCCAACACCAGACCCAACCCTCCAGGCAAGATGTCTGGCTTGCAGAGGATGGTCTAACTTTCTCCTGTCCCTCTCTTCCCCAGAGCAGCACGCAGTTCAGGAGCTGACCAAGGCTGCTGTGAGTGGCGTGGGCATTGATGGGGAAGTGCTCTCTTATTTGGAGTTGGCCCAGGTTTGTAACAATTTGCTTTTCACCTTTTTAGTGTGTTCAACCAGTTCATTTAATGCTGATAAAACATTCCACTGTTGCATCTGTCTAAATAAAGATGTCACCACTGAGTCACAGAGGCCCCCTGTGTACACTGGGAAGATCTGAGAGTTTTACATTTCATGCACCATTCACCCCGCTGGGCTTCCTTTGAAAAAACAACAAGGACCTAACCCCCGCACCAGCCGCATTGTCCCCCGAGGCCCTTGCTTTGCATCCAGGAGAACAACTTGGGGCCGTCTAGGGGAGGGATTTGTCTCTCCTTTGTAAAATTCTTGGACACTTTTTGGCCAAGATCTGTTTCTAGGATTCCATGAAGTCCCGCTAGGCCCCACGTCTCACTGTGGCTCTCCAGGGTTTTCTAAAATCCGGATTTGCTAACACTGATATTGTGATTCTGTCATCCCAGTACACACGTGCACTAGGCTTTGGGACAGCTGGGTCGGACCCTGATCTGTTGCATTTTCTAATTCCATGGTATAAATTTCCCAGCTGGCCAATTTTAACAACATCAAGTCGCTGAATTCAGAGTAGGGAAGAAATATCCACAATTGTCTCTCCTGAATAGGAACAAGCCAACTTCAATATAGCACTATCTTAATCCTACTTTCAGAAAGAAATCTAATATCAAGAGAAATTGGAAGCACCAGCTAAAATTGTCCATGAGGTTGGGGTTGTAATTTTCAAGGAGTTTCTTGCCTTAGTTTCTGAGGACTTTGGTTTTTCTCATGGCCTTTGTTCCAGGCCATGTGGGCCCCAGAAGAAGCCAGACTGTAGATTGCAGGGTCTTGTCTAATCCAAGAAACGTCAAGAGCAACAACTAGAATGGATGTCTGAGAAGGGGTATAGACCAAAAGAGTGAGGGATGGGAGGAGACCTTTCATGTTTGGGAAGCTGTCGTTTTTTGAGCATCGGGTCTTTTTCCATCACAGCCACCTCAGTGTCACCTCCCTGAGCACCTACTCAAGAAAGGAGGGGTGAAGCGTTTGGATCCCTCCCATCATGCCCACACTGCCTGCTCTTATGTAACCAAAGGACAGGTATAGGACAGTCACACATTCCACGGTCTCCTCTTTCAGATCTTTGGCTCCGAAAGCTGAGCTCTGACATGCGACACGGAGTATTGCATTGCCCAGGCTTCCTTAAACAGAGATGACATCGCTGTTTTCTGGTGGTGGTTGGGGCCATTCAGAGGCCATGGCCACTTATCACACGAGAGGGCCAGGTGGTGGGGTACGGGAGGGCAGGCGTACTTTAAACTCCTGATCTGATACAGTGATTATTTTTGGTGCACCTATCACAGGGGATAAGGGAGGGGTGTGCCAAAGGCTATACTTGGCTGAAATAGACCACAGCCAAAGCCAAGACAAGGTGTTTACTGAATTACTATACAGGCCTTTATTTCTCTCCCCCCTACGGTGGCTTCCTATTTGTTTGTATCCCCACTTTATTAAAAAAAAGAGGCGTACCCACTTTTGCTCACTTCCCTGCAGTTCCACAATGCCCACCAGCTGGCTGCCTGGTGCCTGCACCACATCTGCACCAACTACAACAGTGTTTGTTCCAAGTTCCGCAAGGAGATCAAATCGAAATCTGCAGGTGAGACTTTGGGGTCCCCATCCATCCCATTCTTATCTCCTCTGACTGAGTCGATATCCTACTTGCCCTTGAGAAGGAACATGGGCCACAGGAAGCTCGGGGAGAAATTCTGGTGACTGGCTGGTGGTCACATACCCATGTGACATGACACAGGGATTGTAGGTTGGGGTTCTCTTTGGAGGACTTCGTGTTTGGAGGGGTTTGGGTTGAGTGGGGCTCACGGGGCCCTGCCGCAGAGCATGCTGAGGTTGTCAGCTCAGCCTCATCTAGGGCGGCAGGCTTAGGAGCAAGCTTACACTATATCAAGTGATCCTGGGTTCCGGTTCTCTGTACCCAGCTACATGAGTTTAGGGCAAGTGATTCTACCACTCAAAACTTCAGTGTCATCCAGCTGGCATGGCTCAGTGGTTGAACATTGACCTATGAACCAGGAAGTCACGATTTGATTCCCAGTGAGCCCACATGCCCAGTGGGAAGCATTCAGAAGGCAGCTGGTCAATGATTCTCTCTCATCATTGATGTTTCTATCTCTCTCTCCCTTTCCTTTCCTCTCTGAAATCAATAAAAATATATTTTTAAAAAGAAAACAAAAAAAATAACGTCAGTGTCACAATCTGCAAATGGTCTTAATATTGTTCCAGCACATCAGGTTGTGGATAATCATGCATGTGAAGCATTAAACAGAGAACCTAGTTCATAGAAGCAATCGATGCATGAACCACAGGTATGATCATCCACCCCTTTTTTTCACCAGACAACCAGGAATACTTTGAGCGCCACCGGTGGCCCCCTGTGTGGTACCTGAAGGAAGAAGACCACTACCAGCGGGTGAAAAGGGAAAGAGAGAAGGAAGATATTGCACTAAATAAACATCACTCGAGACGAAAGTGGTGCTTCTGGAATTCATCTCCAGCAGTCGCCTGAGGAGGAAGAGGAGGAAAAGTCAGTAATCCATCACACCCTTTTGAAAGCACTACTGTACCGTTAGTCTTATTATTAGCGATAAGCTGTAGGTCAGGTTTCAGGCACTGGTCTTCCTCCACTTTTGTGCATTTATCTGGCTGGGATCAAAGCACAAGCTCACCATCAATGAGCCTGGACAAAAGGGAAGTTGACAATGCTCACTGCATTCCTTCAACTTACATGTATATTTTTTGTTAGAAGGCTTAATAAACCTTAGTCCGTTTTGGGTGGTTTTTTTTTTTTTTTTCTCTCGTTTCTTTTTATACAAAGGAAAAAAAACAATTCAGCTTTCATGTTGCAAATTCCAATTTGGAAAATATTTTTATATGGTCTCTTGTATTTTGTTGAAATGAAAATACTATGTATTACTTTATTTTACAGGCCACAAATTAACCATGAAGTCGCCCTGTGAGTCTCTATTCCCACATGATCACGGAGCGTTATTACATAATTAGAGGGTTAGCCTTTTGTTGTGAAGTAAAGGGTTGGAATAAAACTCCCCAAAGTGCAAGTTAGAGAGTGTTTAATCTTTGTTCTGCCAACTAACACTGGTATAATTACCAAGTCAACCCCAAGAACGTGTATTTACAATATGTGCCGTGTAAGTGCTAGTAATTATATGGTTATGTGTGCCATGTAAAATATAGTGATATCAAATCTTCTGTTGTTTAAAATGTCTAGTTTCAAGAGGATAATCTTTCTAATCATTAGAAGGGCTTATTAAATCCCAGCATCATCCAGGGCAAACTCACTGGTGGACCTGCATACAAAAGATACCATACGAGTGTTGGTGTTTGGACTGCTGTATTAGGGTCGGTGTCTCAGTATTCATTGATCTCGCCATGCTTCTGCATGCCGATTCTCTACTGACTTGAATCTAGCTGGGTAAGGGCGAGGGTCCCCGAACTCCGTCCCACCGCCTGCAGGCTTGTCCCATCTCACCACCAGAAACAAGCTTCCTCGGGCCTCTCACCTGTGGCCAACTTCACTTGTAAGACACGTATTTTTAATTCTTCCCAGGGAAAATCCATGTTGCTGCAGAAAATAGGCTAAGGAAGGTGGACCACCCACCCCAGCTGAAATTCAGCGGGGCCTATGAAGGCACAAAGCTGGAGGCCGGGTCGTCTGGGGTCCCTGTGTTCTCCAATGTAGACAGGAATCTTATTCCAAGAGTCTAGGAAATGGTGCTATTGTGAGTTTGTTCTGACCCCTTGTCATTCTGAGTTTTCACTGTTAAAACAGAAAGTACTGAGCCAGGGAGCTCTCGAAAGGCAGTCAGTCATTGCTTCCCTGTGAATTAAAATGTTGCAGCATTCATACAAAGCATTTTAAGGCCACAGCTTCATATCTGCCATGGGATGCTGTGTGATGGGTGGAAGCTAGGGCTTATTCTGTTGGGAGGTCAACTTACTGATGCTAAAGGTTGTGGATTTGTGTTTTGTTTGGTTTTGTTTTTTTCTAGCTTTCAGAACTTGGAATAGAGACAGTAGAGTCCAGACCCCAATGTTGACAGTCATGCATTTGAAAATCTATCCAGATTATAGATAGGCATTTATTACTGACAGTGGAAACACACCAGATACAAGAGTTTGGAGAAGCCTAGAAATGCATCACCCTTTCATGACAAGGGCTGGGGAGGGGGAGGGGACAGTAGAGTACAGAGGGATGGCTATAAATGCATCTGCTTTAATTTTTCGTCAGTAGAGTTGTGCATCATTAATGGAAGGAGAAGGGACACAGAATGAGAGGATGAATGCCAGGCCTCAGGAAGAATCAGCATATATCCTGTCACTAAATGGTAGAGGCTGAGTTTTCAATGTGCAGTCAGAGTTGAATTTACACAACCAAAGCTCCTGTTTGATTGTAATCTTGCCAAAAACATAATGGATGTATAAATGAACCTGGGGTATAAGCAATAATATACACTAGTGTTATCAGCTACTCTAACCAAGTGGCTGGTTCATTTGGTTGACGCTGACTATGGCCTTTAACCATGATGGTTTGTTTTGTGTTTTTTATTTCACAAAAAGCCAATAAAATTGTTTAGCTATAAAATGCCTCCAGTTTGTTTTTTATTAAGGACTACCCTTATCACGAGTGTAATGTTAATAGCTTTTTAAAAACTAAGATGCTAGGTCATGGGGGTCTGGGTGCTCCAGTAACAAGGCAGCTGGGAGGACTGTCATCCTTGTTTTAGGCATTGCCAGCCATGATATAAATGAGGGGTCTGGTTCTTTGCTCTTGGCTAATACGGTTATGTCACTAGACATGGTGCAGCACTAGGAAAAACAAATGATGTCTCTATTCTAATGGACTTATTATAACCTGGGTTTGGGCAGTTTGCCAGCAATTAAGTGAAAGGCTGCATTGGTGGACTCATGAAAATCAATCTTTTCAGAAGCACATCCAAGAAAGCCTTTAGGAAAATGTGTAAACTGGACTTCTAGGTGATATAATGTTTGCCTAAGCTCAGAGGGAAGAAGAGTCTCCAATGGGATCTCATGGGGGACTTTTCTGAGTGGCAAGTTTTCTAAAGCTCTGTGGTAAGAAGTTGACAAATAAATAAATAAATAGATGCAGAAAAAGGCTGTGAGATTCACAGCATATTCCCATACCTTTTTAAGGTAGATGGTCCAGATCATGGCACCTTTTACATAATGCATACCAAAGGAGTCTTATCTATAGAAAATCTTCGTCTAAGTTTCTCCTAAGACAATGCCTGACAAATCCCCAAGAATTTCAACACCCTATATTGGCACTATAGGAACCACAAATCCTACTGGTTTCGAGATAACAAGTAATTTCATTATGGACATTCTAGAACAAGAATCCAATGTTTCTAAAATTTCTTTTTTACATTTGCTTCCATTGTATGATATATCAGTTATCAAAGTTCAGTTTTTCATCATGGTAACATTAACCAAGTAGAATGCATCACAAGTTTGGAAACTATTTTGTGAGTTCCACATTTCTGAAATGAATGCTTTTCTGCCAGCTGAAGATTTACCAGGCTTTTTCTTGAATTAGGTTAGTAGCAATAATTTATTTTTTTTCCTAGAAGAATGTGACTATTGCATTTTAAGAAGTTAGCCAGGGAGACTGTGTTTGTTGTGTGTGCATGTGCATGTGCATGTGCATGTGTTTAAGTAATCCAAAAGCAGCATAATGGAAAAAAGAAAGGCTAAGAGCAATTAAAAATGAAGAAGAAGCCGAAACCGGTTTGGCTCAGTGGATAGAGCGTCGGCCTGCGGACTGAAAGGTCCCAGGTTCGATTCGGGTCAAGGGCATGTACCTGGGTTGCGGGCACATCCCCAGTGGGGAGTGTGCAGGAGGCAGCTGGTCGATGTTTCTCTCTCATCGATGTTTCTAACTCTCTATCTCTCTCCTTTCCTCTCTGTAAAAACTCAATAAAATATATTTTAAAAAAAAAAAAAAATGAAGAAGAAGAAAGGCCTCTGACAGAAACCATAGAAATAGAATTAAACACCCTGAGCCACAGATGTCCTCTCTTTCTTTTAAAAATGCTAATTTATCAGATTATATTTCATGACAATTTATTTTCAGATGAAGACTTTGTTCTCTTGAATTTCCAATTAGGCAGGTGATATATGCAACATGAAAATGCACAAGTGTGGCAACACTGGTGACCTCCAGTCAAAGCAGTGCTTCAGAAGCAATGCCATTCCTTTTGGCTGCATTTGAAAATTCCACCCTATGCTGATAGTTCCTCTAAATTGGGCATTTTTAGGTAAGCCACTTAGATGCATGGTTTTTCTCTAGGTTCATGAGCAGGTACCTCATCAGTTACATATTTACAGACTATAGTCTACAAAATAGGGAAATCATTTAGGAGCAGATAACTCCTGGGTAGAAGTTAATTCATCATATATAGTCATACATGTACAGACATGAGAGTGTTAGAAACAACAGTAGAAGACATGAAGTGACTTGCCAGCAACTCACCATTTCTCTAGAAATAACATTTTAATGACATGGAATTCCAATGGAATGTAGATGAAATGGGTAATATATAAATTCTTTGAGTCTGAACACATTCTCCACTCCAAAGACCAGACTGGTCATATCCTTCAGCCATTCAATGAAGAAAGAACTTGATTAATTTCTCTCTGCTTGGATACCAACCAAAGCTTTGGCATTTTTCTTATTTTCTTCCAATCTGACAAAAGAAACATCCTTTTGGTTGGATGATTTACGATAGTCTCAACTGGAGTGATAATACCCATAGAATGTTAAGTTTAACTGTTGTGTGAAAAGAAACAGCTCTCTAAACTTTAGTCATCTAAAAAATAGGAACAGGCTTCACTCAGTTTTTGGTGCAGATTAAAGGATTTAGGTAAAGCACAGTGCCTGGCATGTAGTAAGTAGTCAGTAAACGAACCATGTTGACCAGCAAAGCAAGAAACCCAAGAGAGAAGACAATGCTCAAAATAGAACCATTTGGTCTTTTCCTGTCATTCATTTAAACCAAACACCAACCTTGCTGCTTAGTGCATCATAACAGATTAAAAACTAGAAAATAAGAGCTACCTATAATAATAAAAGCATAATATGCTAATTAGACGGGACAGCTGAACAACATTCTGGACGAAGCCAGGGCTGCGAGGGCCAAGCCCCTTGCACAAATTTCATGCATTGGGCCTCTAGTGGGAAAAGAAAAGAAAAATATAGGCTGTGAGAAAAGGCAGGTAGGTGGTGGGAGGATAGAAGAGAATGTGGCACTTTAGTCCAAGAGGATGGTCCCCCTCCTTGGGCCCCATTGTCTCTGTGGAGTAGGGCTGCCACCCTAAGGCCGAACTTGGCTGAGGTCTGAGTCACTTGGAGCACTTTCTTATTTTTTTGCTCCCAGTCACTTTTTCCTTATTTCCCTTGAAGATTGGATGCAGAGTCTAGTTAACTGGCTTCTAAATGCTCATCACTGGTCAACGCTGTCATCTTCAGTCAGTACAAAGGCCTCTCTTTTTTATTTTTTCCTTCTTCCATACTATCTCACACCCATAATATTTTCAATGTACGCATTTAAATGTGTGGGTATCCTCCTATACTGTGTTGTTTCATGTGAGTGGTCATTACACAAATAGTGTTGCACAATAAATTTCATCCTCTCTGCTTGTCATACTCCACACTGATCTTGGAAACAGCCATGTTACAATATGTGCATCCTATCTTTTTTTTTTTTTCCCCCATGGCTGCTCAATGTTCCTTAGACTGCTTCCAAATTTTACTCTCCTATTCCACTGGTGATAAAACCACTGGTCAAATCCCACTCCCTGGCACTATAGTGAACCTTGTATATGCCCTGGGGTCAAGATCTAGATCTAAAAATGGGTTCCAGGTCCTGCACCTGAGGTACAGAATCAAAGCATTCCAAGGTGATGGACATGCATGGGAACCCATTGGTGATTATACTTTGTGATGCAAATCCTTCCACTGCCAGCACTAAGTTGACATGATTCTATAGAATCAAAGTCATAAAGAATGTTAAAAGCTCTGGCCCAGCCCAGAGACTGGCTGTCCTCTGGCCAAAAAGAGGAGAAACTGGGCTTAACTCACTTGCTGCCTTAGAGGTTTAAAGAGACTCTCCAGATGGTAAAAATTGTTAGATATTGGAATGAATTAGTCAATCCCATCTGGTGTTGATATTTTGTATCATCAGCCCCTCATGAAAGGTGAGAGGACAAGATAGCTTCTCAAGAGCCTCTTGAATATTAAGATTCCTAATTTTCTGCCTTAAAAAAAAATCCATAGTGAACTTATGCACACCCATTGAACGTTGCCTTCTAATTCTGTTATTTCACATAAAAAGTCTAAAGAAGCCCTACCTGGTTTGGCTCAGTGGATAGAGTGTCGGCCTATGGACTCAAGGATCCCAGGTTCGATTCTGGCCAAGGGCACATGCCCAGGTTTTGGGCTCAATCCTGCCCCCCCCCAGTAGGGGGTGTGCATGAGGCAGCCAATCAATGATTCTCTCTCATTGATGGTTCTATCTATCTCTTACCCTTCCTCTCTGAAATCAATTAAAAATATATATATTAAAAAAAAGAAGTCTAAATAAAAAGTAACCTGCCAGTACAAATTCTATAGATTGTTCAAACTATCTCAGAGCCTTTCAGATTCTTTATGACTCTTGAATTTTGTAGAATCCTATCATCATGAATATAAAACTTCCCTTTCTTAGTTCCGTCTCTGGGTGGTAACGCACAAAGCAACACCACCTAATGCATTAGGTGGGGAATGTTCATACCACTGTGATTTCTCTCCCAACCCTACCCCTATTAGGATTCTTGAACCTCATTGCCACCACGACCATATATCTGAGAGACATAGCTAAGAGATTTCTTTAAAAATAAGTAGTCATAGTAAATGGTCAAACGTGAAATTTCCAACTCTTAGAGAAATGGGCTCACTAATTTTTAAAAGAAGTATAAGGCGGACTCTCTCCCCAGCAGATTCTGTACTGCTAGTTATCCTTGCTCCCATTTTGCTTCATTTGCATAGACAGCCAGAGTGGTGAGGACTTGGTGTGCTAATATACACTTTCACATATTCTTTCAGTCTTAGTTAAATGTTTCTTCACTGTGCTCTACTGTCTGGATCGATGTTCCAAGTCTTGGCACCAACTATCAGAGTCTAAGAAACTGATGCAAGAACCATTATAGTAAGATATTTAACATTTTTTAGTACATATTGTGGCCAATCACTATGACAAGTGATTTACATGCATTTACCCATTTAATTCCCACAACATTACCTTACGGGGAAGGTAATTGCTTCCCCAGAAGCAGACCCTGAGCTAAAGTTTTACACACGTGTCATTTACTTAGGCAGTGCCCCTAGGTAAGACGAACAAGGGGAGGGGAAAGAAGCAGGAAAATAAACAAAACAGGGATAAAGTGTAAGCAGCGTCACCTTCAGCCTGGTGTCAGGGTGTGCTCTAGAGTTTAAACTACACCTCAAAGTTGTCCTATTCCTGCATCAGTGGTCAAAGGCTCAGTGCTCCAAGCAGAGGAGGGGCAGGGAATAAGAGTAAACTCATGGGCATTTTAGCTCTCTGGCTTTGGAGAGTTCAGGAAAGTGTCTTTAAGAGCTTGCAGGAAATTCTTTAACAAGTGTCACAGATGCCGACTCCAAAAGGTAAGCAGAAGGACATAGAAGCCAGGAAGGACATTCAGAAAAGCAAAAGGACCAAGAACTTCTGGGAGGAGCATAGACTTGTCTGCCCACTAATCTCTATTTTGAAATTCTAACAAACAACCTGAACTACTTGATGGGGCACACTGATAGAAGTTTTATGTGCTGATGAGTAACTATGGATGAAAACATTGCATCCTCCTCTGCTTCTATGTCAAAAAGCCTCTGAAATCAATTTGGAGAACATTAACAATAAATTCACCTTGATTAACTTTTCAGAATTACAGAATCTCAAATGTAATCATCCTTCTAACCGTGTATACAAGACCTTACTTGGAAATGCATCATTGAATTTTCCCTAGATTGTGCAAAACAAATTTAAT
The DNA here is from genome assembly GCF_964212035.1 of Myotis nattereri. Lineage (NCBI taxonomy): Eukaryota > Metazoa > Chordata > Mammalia > Chiroptera > Vespertilionidae > Myotis > Myotis nattereri. Next base: position 26,867,372 of record NC_138088.1, read on the forward strand.
AATGATTTACTTTGAACCTAAACAAATTTCTGCCACACAGCATTTTATAGACTTAAGCAATTTCTGCAATTTTATAGGCGTAAGCAATTTCTGAAAAATGCCCAAGATGGCAATTCTGCTTTTCCTTCAATTCTCCCACCATCTCCCTACATACACACAGAATCAGTCCAGGATAAATGATCAAAGAATAAGATTTAAGGCAAGTTTGAAAATTTTTATTTTAATACCAACTGCCAGATGTCCATAGCGTTCTCTGCCTGATTTTTTTTTTTTAGTCTACCATAGGACCTAATGTCACTGCTCAGACCTAAGCATTAGAATCTGGACCTGACTCAGAGCTTTAATAAATTAGCAGAGCATTCCTCCAACTGCCCGAAGGCTGAGCACCCCTGCCAGCTGCAGCCACAGGGTAGCATCTTCCCTTGGGTCATTTCTCTGGTTTCATTCAGACAAGTCTACAGAAAAAAGAATGCTTTTATTGACCCATATATTTTCTTGCAACTCACCGAGGAAGGATGGAGGAGTAAATATCTGGTTCGTCAGAGGGGTATCTTTTTTGTTTTCATAGTTTGGGTTGTTTGTGAGTGATGGATATATTGATAATAGGGGTGAACGATGTTTCCATGTGTGATGGTAATCTTTGTTGAAACTACTTCTTTCCAAATTGGCATTCATCTCTGTTTCACTGGGGATGTTCTTCTTGACTATGCATGCCCTACGGTATAAGTGATGGCATTCATAACCAATTAGGATATATCTCTCCTGTTTTAAACACATTTGGTATGAGCAAGGCCCTCAAATGACAGCCAAGAAGACATGCTTCTACTGAGAGTGTCTTGACCCAAAATCTACCCAGGAAGCCAGGGCCTTCCACGTTGAAGATCATTCAGATTTTATTTCTCCTAAAATAGACCACCCATTCCCAGTAAAGTTTGGTAACAGGTTCACTTTGATCTTCGTCTGAAGAACTGCATTATAGCTGTCATGTTTCCATCCCTCCCTCTCCCTCACCCAAAGCCCGAGCCCTGCTTCTAGGCTGAGCCCTGGAGAAATTCCATTGGAACAGCATCATGCCATATGCAAGGAGATGATGCAAATGAAAGTCCGGGACACTTTGTGGTGGAATAGGTGGAAAATGTTCACTTTTCAAATCCTACAGAAATTCATATTGAACATCTTATAACCCCAAGTTTCTGGCATCAGAACTAACTTCCTCATCTGTTATATTTTGTCTTATCTTTTGAAGCTTAGTGATCATATGTTGATTTAGTCCTCCTTCTACCCTGCCACATGGTTGATCTGAAGATTACCACAAATCATTTCAATGCATCTAAGTTCTTTGAACTTCTATTATGTGACAAAAACAGTATGAGACCCAGTCTACGGCTTGAGAGAGCATCTAGTATCTAGTTGGACACACCCAAATAATAACAACAAGAAGACCATGCCAAAATTAATGTGATGGACCAAGTATGGAAAACAGGTTTCATTTCATCTGCTAACTCAGATAGGTAATGCATAATTGTATTGTGAGTTATTCTGAGGCATAATCCAGGCTCCAGGGCAAAGAGTTCTGGGGTTGCTTAATGGTGTCTGACATGACTCTGGAAGAAAGAACTAATAACATAATTGTCAAGTTTTATTCACTCGACTCCACAGATATTGATCTCACAGATATCTGTCTAATATGTGCAGGCATTTGTCTAAGTATCAATGTCCCTATCATTGTGCAGTTTATATGCCACTGTGGGAGGCATGCAATGAAAACCAACAAACAAATACAGGGTATCCCCCAAAAATGTATACACACTTTAACAGCTGATAGCTCAATTTTGAAAATAAAATGTATTTTAATAAACACTGCCTTTATGATTATTCAAAGTGTATGTATACATTTTTTGGAATACCCTTTATATCTTTTTATCAGATGAGTACTATGGAAAAAAGGAAGAAGATAAAAAATAGTCAAGAATATTATTTTTGGGCAAAATGGGCAAAGGTGGTCAAAAGGAACAAACTGCCAGTTATAAAATAAGTAAGTCCAGGTATGTAAAGTACATCATCGTGACTATAGTTAATAATACTGTATTGTATATTTGAATGTTGCTGAAAGAGATCTAGTCATTCAAATGGTTACCTCTACATGTGGGCAGCCACCATGCTTCCTCACCACAAGAAAAATAAATGCCTAACTATGTGTGGAGATGAATATTAACTAGACTTACTGTGGTGATCATTTAGCAATACACGTAAATATTGGATCATTCTGTTGTACAGCTGAAACTAATATAATGTTTTATGTCAATTAAACCTCAATTTTAAAAAATACCATTTTAGACAAAAGTGGCAGTCCTCTCCAAGGAGGTATTATTTGAGACATGAATTAAGTATCTGTCAGAAATTTGGAGAGGACACAGCACTGACAGCTTGTCTCTACTTTACAATGTTTGGACCTCAGCTAAGACTTAGAGGCCTGGGGCACCTAAATGGCTCAGGGCTGAAATCATCTGGAGTATCTACACTCACATATTCGGTTTATGCTGGCTCTTGGCTGAGATCCCAGCAGGTCTGTTGACTAAGAACACCTACATAGAGTTTCTCCACCAGATCTCCCTGCCTGAGCTTGTTCAGTTTTTCTTAAGGAATGGCAGCTGGGTTCCCAGGGTAAGTGTCCCCAAAGAAGGTAAAAATACATGCAATATATTTTTATTTAGCCTTGGGAGTCACATGGTGCCACTTCTACCATACTCTATAATTTGAGGCAACCAAAGGTCCGTCCAAGTTCAAGGAGAGAGGACACAGACTTCACCACTCAATGGGAGGAGTATTAAGGTCAACTCAAGAAGAATATGTGCAATGGGAGATAGTGTTGCTGCCATCTGCCACAATGTCTTACAGTGAAAGGGTTGGATGCTTTTCCAGAGCTGGCTTTTGATTGGTGAAGGAAGGAATATGAGATGGAGAGGCAATGAAGAATATTCTATGCCCCAAAGGAGAAAAGAGAGAGTCAGGGCTCAGAGCAAGGAAGAAAAGTTCTACTGCCACTTGCTTTCTTGTTTGACATCTTCTTTCACATGCAAAGCTACTGCCAGGACTGCTCTTTGATTTTTCTCACCCTATTTCCTGCATTAACTCATGCTCACCTAGACTGGAACTCTCCCTGCTTCACCTAAGCTTTTGGTCATTCAAATGGTGACCTCTACATGTGGGCAGCCACCATGCTTCAGCAGCTTCAACTGTCTGAAGATTATTGGCCCCAGTGAGGCTCTGCTGTTTTCCTATTGGATCTCCCAGGTGAAAAACAACCTCTTTTACAGCCATGTCCTCCCATTTTCCTCACATAAACTCTCTAAAGAGGGTCTGAAGTTTTTGAAATAATTGGCTTTGGTTACGTAAAAGTTTAAAAAGTGAATATTTCTTCATAAACAACAATAGCAGCATCAACAATATTCTTTTTTGGTGGAGCAACCAGAAAGCCTAAAAGTCAATACAAAATCCTGAGGGAGCGATGCCCAGACACCTATGTTTTTAAAGCATGTGGGTGATTCTAATGTGCATGATGGTTGAGAACTGTCCTATCTGATCTGTCCTGAGTCCCTTCCTGCCTGCTTCCCTGCCACTCCTTTTCTTGATTATTGTGCTCCAGCCCCTCTGGTCTTCTTGACCAGCCTTTAACACATTGCATGCGGGAAACGTATTTATACATTTTACTTATACGTTTTACGTTGACTGGTAGTAGAGCGCAGGACACGTATTAATACGTTTTTTATAGACTAGCGGTAGAATGCGGGTAACGTATAAATACGTAAACTAAAGTTGTTATAATTTTACTGAACATTGCCATTTGCGCAAAAAAAATAGCAAAAATGGCCCGCGCCACCTGTTAGCGCACGATAAAAACTACCTGCAAACAATGTGTTAATAGACGAAGTGTGTTCTTGTCCTGTGATCTTTGTATGCTGTCGCTAAGCCATCAGATGCTGTTTCCTAGTTATCTGTTTGACTCACTGAACCAGGATCATAAAGCTTCAAGAAGTAGCCCCCTTTCTCCTTGGATGTTTCACCATCTAGGCCCCTTTGCATTTCTATCCATTTGTATAGCCATCTTCAAGGAGGCCAAAAGGGTTCATGTTATAACGAGAAGTAGTCATCTCAGCTTAGAGTTGGAAAATAACTCAGCCTTGAAGTTCTATAATTACACACATCATGCTCCCTTGTCTGTTCCACCATCAGAGCCAAGAAGCAGTAACTTGGCCTCCCACGTGGCTTCTTCTCTGAAAATAGTCTCTTGCTGGTTTCAAGGTAAACGCATTGTTCTACCTTCTGAACAGCCCCCAACCTACCTACAACTCCAACCACTGTCTGGCTACTCCTTCTCTCTGATGCTAAGAAGCTGTGTGTGAGCTGTAGCGGAGTAGAAAGACCAGCCAGCCGGAGTATCTGTTAGGAGGCCCCACTGTAGTGATGGGAGCCAGAGGAGGGGAGTGTTGGCAAGGAAAACTGTCCCTCTTCCCCCAGGTCAACATTTCCAAACACAAGCATTCTGTCTCTTTTTATCAAAATCACTAACTCATGTGTGTTCTTAGGCATCTGGCACTATAAAGTTCCAGATGTTCTGCCCTTGGCTTTCGGAAACTTCAACAGGAACTGATATTCAGGTCACTCAAGGTGAATGGAAACATGGCACATTATATCTGAGACAGGTGTTGGAAAGGGTTTCCTGGAGACGTCCAATTGCCAGGCTTGCAAATACCTTGAGCCCAAAGCTCTTCACAATATTAGTGGACAACCTGGTTGGTGGGAATGTGATAATCACTGGACAGGGTTGCTCAGCCTCTCCTTTCCCTGCCTTGAGGAAGTATGGGAAGGGCCAGGACTCCCTGTTCAATAGAAAGGACCTCTGGTCAGGACTTCAAGAGGCAACCTGGAGGCCACCATTCTCTTGGGGGTCCTTCTTTCTCTGCCAACAATGGAGGTGGCCACCCCTTTCCTAAAACCAGCGAGGCTTCCCACACCCACTGTGCCACCCAGAAGCTCCCCTGGTGCAGGGCTAAGGCTTGGGTTTGAGAAGTAGCAGGAGGCCCTCGCTTGACCAAGGCCCCAGCTAATGTCTCCAATCAGCTTTACCAGGAAAACCTGACATTTGCGATTTGGGGGCACCTGACACAACAATATAGCCAAAAGTTTTTTTAAAATTTTATTGAATTTATTGGGGTGGTAGTGGTTAAAAATATCATTTAAGTTGTAGGTGTATAATCCTATAATGCATCATCTATATATTGTATTGTGTGTTCATCACCCCAAGTCAGACTCTGATCGCCTTTTGGCCGCTTATATCTTTTCACTACTAGTTAAAACCTGAAGCAGGAAACAATAACTAAATGATCCCCAAGCACATAACTACTGACTATTTTTTCTCTCCGCTTCCTAGGAGCCTGGTGATGTCCTCACTCAATTCTATCATGTCAGCCCTAATGCAGACCCTGTATTGCAGTGAGGAGGCAGAGGCTCAAGGAGGATGTGGCCAAGTTAGGAATAGGACCCGGTCTGTCTGATTCCTAATTCCACTCTACAGTGCAATACTGCTAGCTTCCCATTTGCTTTACAAATGAGAAAACGACCCAGAGAAACTAAAGAACTTACCCACTTAGTTTATATACTTAGAACCCGAGCAGGGACTTGAACTCAGTTCAGTACTCATCCACTTATGTATTTGCATGCTACATTTGTTCGTTTGTTTGTTGGAGTTAGACAATTTTATTTTAAATTTCTTAGAGATAGATAACATTAACCATGTGCTATAGACCTAGTGTTTGTGCCCCCACCCAGTACATATGTTGAAATCTAACCCCCCATGTGATTGTATTAGAGGTGGAGAATTTGGTAGGTAATTGGGTCATGAGGGTGGAGCCCTCATGAATGGGATTAGTGCCCTTGTAAGAGTCCCAAGAGAGTTCCCTCGCCCTTTCACCATGTGAAGACGCAGAAAAAAAGATGCTGTTGATGAATGAGGAAGTGGGCCCTCACCAGACACAGAATCTTTTGGAACCTTGATCTTATTAGACTTTCTATCCTGCAGAACTGTGAGAAATAAATTGCTATTGTTTAGAAGCCAACCAGTCAGTCTATGGCATGTTTGTTACAGCAGCCCAAACAGACTAAGATATCATGAAAGTTCTAAAAACAAGGAGAAAAAAATAGACAGCCCTAGTGGTTATTAAAATATCTAAGGAGCCTTTACAATAACACAGTTCATTTCAGCATAAAAATAGAAAGAAATGTGGACTAGAATAGAATGTATAGAAATAATCAACATATGCACAAGTTCATATCATTTGTCCTATGATTAAAGTTGTACTAAATATGACTGAGGAAGAGATGGAACTTTTGATAAATGGTATTGGGACAACTAGATAGCCACTGGAAAAGAAAATAAAAAATACTCCATACTTCCACATCATTTCTAACTTTATTTTTTTTAAATATATTTTATTGATTTTTTACAGAGAGAAAGGGAGAGAGATAGAGAGTTAGAAACATCAATGAGAGAGAAACATCTATCAGCTGCCTCCTGCACATCTCCCACTGGGGATATGCCCGCAACCCAGGTACATGCCCTTGACCGGAATCGAACCTGGGACCCTTCAGTCCGCAGGCCGATGCTCTATCCACTGAGCCAAACCGGTTTCGGCCATTTCTAACTTTAGACATCTCAATCCTATCTAATAATAGACAAACATGGTAATTGACCTTACCTTCCCTATGCCTCCCATTGGCTAATCAGCATGATATGCAAATTAACCGCCAACAAATATGGTGGTTAATTTGCATACATAGGTTCCAAGTGGTGGAGCGAAGCCTGACCTGACTGCCCGGGGCCCGCGGAGCAGCGAGGCCTGATGTTTCCAGGGCCGGCTCCAGCCAGAGCTCGGCCAGAGCGAAGGCCTGGGCCCCAGGTGCTGGAGGCAAACCGGTGCCAGCAGCCAGGGGAAAGGAAGGCTTATTGCACGAATCTCTTCGTGCAACAGGCCTCTAGTGTAAAATAAAACAAATATAACCATAGAACTAACACAAAAACTGTGGGTGAACTTCTTAGAGAGTGGGACAACATGTATGACTGATTCAAATCTTCAGTAAATAAAAGAAACAACTGATAGTTTCAACTATATAAAATCAAAATTTTATTTATGAGGATCCTGCGGACCAGAGAATGTAAGTGACTTACCCCAGCCCCACAGAGTTAGTGGAAGCTACTGAGTCTAATGCCAGTTTGATCTTATTCTTGGGTATTTCTCAGTCTTGCCCACCATAATTACCTCTTACTACTGGTAACCCTCCTGTTCTCTGCTGAGTCTGTATCTGTATCATTAGCTGCACAGGGCCACAGTATTAGGCGCCAGGGTCCTTTAAATGAAATGTGCATCTCACTTCCACTTCGCTAGTTGGCCGAAGTTTAACCTGTGATGGGACTGTAAAGTCGTCCAAAGTTCACCCGTGTTGTAATCTGCGGGTGTAAGTGACAGAGGAGCCCAGAGTCTGGCAGGCGTGGGCTCTGTGTTGCATCTTTGTTTTCTGCAGGGGCAGGAGGCCGGCTGGATGCAGTATTTCTCTGGCAACCCCTGTTTAAAAGACACCTCGTTGGGAGAGATAACGACATAGAAAACCCTGCCCTCAAGTGTCTTGGCAGCAAATTCAGAAATTAGGAGGATGGAAGGGACCTGAGAGGTCATGTAAACCAACCGCCAGCCTTTCAGGAGGCATCAGTGTGAACCCAGTGAGAGATCCGAGGGAATCAGTGCCAGCGTGTATGGCGCAGAACATGCTGGGGCTCAGAGGAGGGTGGGATCTGAAACAGAGTGACTGAAGCTCCACGTGACCAAGACAGATGGCTAGTGAGAATCTTACCCAGGTCCCACTCACTACTTATACCCACCCCCAGCCCTAAGCCTTCTTCCTGCACACAGTACTTCCTCTATACAGTTGTGTATGGCATTGCTGCTCCAACTCGCATGACTTGTAGCAGGTCCTGTAGTCTGGGTTGCCCCTTTGAGTAAACACTCTGAAATGTTTCAGACTCCCCCTTCCCCAGTCCAGGCAAACATGCCCTTGGGCACTGTGATATTGGGGAATCTGAGAGAATCATGTTTGGCAGCCTGGTACTTAGATAATGAGTTAAAACTGGAAGTGAAGCCCCAAACATTCAGTCAAGTTCCTCGGGGTCACAAGGCAGAAATGCAGACAGAGCCTACAGATCACAGAATGAGGGTTTGTTGCAAGGGCCCGTAGGCAGACCCCATAGGAGGGAAATTATTCCTGCATTCATCGCAAGGCTCAATTCTCCCAGCTCTGGGGGCAAGGTGGGTTCACAGTCACTGGGAAGAGGCACAGAAGCGCCTGGGATTCCGACGCTGAGAGAGCCACTCTCTTGTTGTCCCCTCTACATGTATCCTTCCCAGAGGGAGGATTGAGTGAGGTTGGTCTGTTACCACCGGAACACCTCTCTTGGTCCTTCACCCCAAGGCTATTTGCCTTTTGGTTCACATGGAAGCTCCAGGTTCCAGCCACCATGGTCAGAACAACCAACTTCATTTCCACTAGAAAGCATTCTTCATGAATGATGGAAACAAAGCAAAGCAAGGCGTGTCCGCGTTTATCAAAAGTGAACGACAGATGTCAGTGAGATTTCATGGGCCTCTCCTTTTCCCTTCCCACCACAGCCACTTTAGTCCTTTCCCCCTTCCTATCTTCCTTTGCCTGTCTCTCTTAAGCCAGGCTGAGAAGAAAGGTCCTCTGCCCTCTGGAGACCCCTCGTATACCAGGCCTGCCTCTGAGCAGCAAGCTTTCCAGCAGGGATCCAAGGTGGAGAGGAAGACTTGGGGAGGAAGGATGAGGGGGGAGAGGAGAGGTAAAAGAGCTTAAGCAATAGTCCAACCACAGCCCATTGGCACTGGGTGATAGTCATGAATAACACATGGTCAGAGCTACTTCATTTAGACAATGGTCGCTCTCCTGCTTAGTCACTCTCTGGGGGTTGTGGTGTGTACACTGTTGGTGCCTTAAGCCTGCTCTGCTGCAGGCAGAAAGGAGGGACAGTCGTATCCTCTGGATTCACTGCTCCCCTCCTTAAGGCATCACCCCCATTGGGAAGCTTCTCCCTTGCCCACACCCCACCAGGAGAGGAGGTCTTTGCCCAAGTTTGTTTGTATTCCTGAATATTCCACTGATAACAAAATAGCACTTTTGCCAAACATGTATCCTTCTCCTCTGCCACTTAGTGTAATGTCCATTATTCTTGAACTCTTCCAGTATTCTTTTTGTTTCCATTTTTAAAATATTTCCAATTACAGTTAATGCCCAAAGCTTTGCTTCGGGAGGTGCGGAATTGATTCTGTGGAATGGTTTGCACACTGTAAGATACTCTCGTTTATTTATCTGAAAGGACCCTACATTGGGCTGCACAGCAAGCTGAGCCAGGCAGTGCAGGGCACTGGGTTTCTGGGCTGCATTGCCTTGGAAACCATGGACCTCTGAGATAAGGCCAAGAGGGGGCCCATAGCAACCTGAGACTTCCTCTCACTGCTTTCCCCCACATTGGGTAATGGGACTCCAAAGGCTACTGCCAAATTCTACTCTGGCCAGCTCCCAGATGAAGGAATATTCAAGCAATATTTGTGGGAATGGACTTCATTGAGGATGGTAAGCCTTCTGAATGGGCGTGTCTCACTGGGCTTAGTTTACTTTGAATAAAATGCATGGCGCGGTGGAAAGAAGATGGGCTTTCCAAGCAGACACGCTTGAGTTCTAACACAGGCCCTGCCCTTAAAGTGACCCCATCTCTCCCAGTCTCTGTTTCCTCATTTATAAAATGGGCTAATGTAAAAAAACAAAACAAAACAAAAAAAAAACAACAAAAAACAAACAAACAAAAAACCATGGCATCACCGACAGCAGGGCTTGGCATATATACATGCCCTCAATAACGGCAGTGCCCTCTGATTACCAAGAGCTCCCTCACATACAAATCTCCCCCCACCACAGGGCACCTGCCACCCTCCTGGACACTGCAGGGTGGCCCTGACACAGGATCAGGTTAGAGAAGGGTGCAGTGAGGTGGCTGATGGGTGATCAGAAAAGTTACTATTAGGAAGGCGCTCAAAACATTGCCTGGCCCACAGTAAGGCTGGGTAAGCTCTTGTTTGATTTATTAAATTCCCTGGACTGGAGGGTGCTGGGGTGGGGGAGTGTTATGGAAGGCAGTGCTTCTCACCTGCACACATCACCTAGGGATCTTGTTAAAGCACAGACTCTGATTTCCAAGGTCTGAGGTGTGGTCAGGGTCCGTGTTTCTAACGAGGTGATGCAGATACGCTGGTCTGCGGACCAGACCTTGAGTAGGAAGGGAGTCAGGCACAGATAACATAGACCAGGAAGCCGGCCTCATTCTGGAAAGGGGTCATGAGGTCCAGTGAGTCCCCTGACCACAGCGAGAGGTCTGGCCTTCCCAGCCTTTCTCCCCCTCCGGGAAGCAGCTCTGGGCAGGAGGCATCGCTCCGCGTGGCCAGGATGGTGGCGGTGGGCCATTTCTGCTGAAGGCTGGCCGTGTCTCAAGCACGAATGAGGCACTTAGCAGGAGGCCAAGGAAGGAGTTGACCAGTAGAAGCTTAAACCCTTCAAAGCCGCCCCATCCCCTACAAAATAAACACCAAGCTCCCTGGGATTCACACCCATGTCGACACAACGCAAAATCCTGAGCTCCTTTCCGCCACACCAGCAACTTCCCAAGTGTGACTGGCTGTAAACACAGATGGCTTTACTTGATCAAACAATTTATAGCACTAGGCCCGTGATTGGCAAACTGCGGCTCGCGAGCCACATGCGGCTCTTTGGCCCCTTGAGTGTGGCTCTTCCTAAGCCTTAGGCGTACCCTAATTAAGTTAATAGCAATGTACCTACCTATATAGTTTAAGTTTAAAAAATTTGGCTCTCAAAAGAAATTTCAATCGTCGTACTGTTGATATTTGGCTCTGTTGACTAATGAGTTTGCCGACCACTGCACTAGGCTGACCTTACATGAGCAAACAACGAGCTAAACCGCACTCCCCTCAGCCCACAGAGTCCCTTTTGTGTCCCCTCCGTCTTCTAAGCCCTCACCTTTCAATGTGCAGTGCAGGGACTAGCAGTGCCGGTATCACCTGGGAGCCTGATAGAAATGCAGACTCTCGGGCCCCACCCAGACCGATTCAGTCAGAAGCTGCATTTTAGTAAGACTCCCCCCACCCCCACACACACACACACATACACACACACCCCAGCAATTTGTGTGCTCGTCAAAGTCTGAGGAGCCCTGGCTTAGGCCACTTCTATTTCTGTGTTTGCCACACCTTCACACCCAGCCCCCGTCTCAACTTCCCTCTCCCAGGCGGGTCAGCTTGACCTACATACGGAGGTTAAATTTAGCCTCCTCTGGGCTCTCCTTGTTTGCCTCTCCTTTCAGATGCTTCCAGTCCATTCCTCATCTTCCTCCACCAGGGCCAATTCTGCGCCCGCCCCCCCCCCCCCCCCCCGCCCCCTCCTTAGGAACATGTCAGCATTTAAGAATCTTTGCAGTCATTTTTTTTCTTGCTAAATAAGAAATCATTTGCCTGAAGGTTTTAAACCGTGGCCAGACCAGCAGCTCTGCACAGGGACATGGCTGTGCTGTGTTTTCCACTCGGGCCCCTGAGACTGCCCATCCACCAGGAGGAGTCTGCCATGGTGGGACAAAGAGGGAGGCCACCACTTTTGGGGGCAGTTCTGTGTAAAATTCTTATCCTTGCAGAACCTGAGACAGTAGCAGGGAGAACACAGCAAAATTGCAAGCAGCTGCCACTCCATAGCAGGCACCAGCCAGGCTGCCCCAGGTCATCCTGGGGCAGGTGGGGTTATTCCAAGGAGTCAGTTTTAGAAATGAGCCAGCAGAGTTCCTTCAAGGCCCTGAGGGCCTGAGGATAAACTTGAACTTAACTTTGGAATGCTCCTGGTCCCCTCTTCACTGCCCATGTGAACAGCCTTCAACATTTTTGATAACATAGACCAGGAAGCTTCTTGGCTTATATTTTAGTTTTTAATCCAGTCTATTGACTTTTCTCAGAAAATAAAAATACATGCAGAAAATGTGTAATGTAAATGCAGATACCTTGAGCAAAGAAAATAAAATCTAGTTCATGAAGCAGAGATAATCCTAGTTCATACATGGGGTCATGTGAGGGATTGCTATCTACCAAGCACTATTATCAGTACTTTAAATGTAGAAACTCATTTAAAGCTTACGCATTTATGAGGTAGCTCTCGTTACCTTTATAGATAAAGAAACTGAAGCCCAGAGAAGTTAAGTCCAAGGGCACCTAGCTGGTCAGTGGCAGAATCCATCCCTCAGGCTCCAAATCATTACACCACACTGCCACCCCGGGGATTCTCAACTCCTTTTACAACTTGGAGTCTAGAACCTAGATTTCCAGGGATCCAGAGAAAAAAAATCCCTCCCCACAGAGTGGGGCAGATGGTGTCTATAGCTAGGAAGAGCTCAACAGGAAGTAGGAGATATGTGAGCTGTGTCTCCTAAATTACTGGTTCTTGAACCACATCTCTATACCCAACCCCAGGCATTCTGAATCAGAATCTCCACGGATGGACTTGGGAATCAGCATTTTCAGTCCCTCCAGTGAGTGTGCTGCCCCCAACCCAGGAAGCAGCACTTAGAAACCATAGTATCAAACTACATACTAGTTAGTGTATCTGTTTCCCTTCTGTTTTCAACATGTCATTAAGTCTCAGAACATTGAGGGACAATTAGAGGCCAAGGTAGAGGAAGCAGAAGCAATTAGTGTGAATTGCCCTAAGTGGTAATAAATCTTAAGGAATGAAATTTAAAGTTATCAGAACTAGTTGTCTGGACCTAAAGAGGGCTGCAATAGTTCCGACTGACAGCATTCAACCAGAAATGCAACCCCCACAATGGTCACACTCCATTCTCCATGAATGTTATTACATAGGAGCCACTATTCAGCCCTTTGTCTTGTTTACTACAGGTACCAAACAGATACTTAACTGGATTCTTTATTGAAATTGCATCAACACCCAGTCTTTATCTACGTAGGCTGGAATTACATATTTAAGAAAATGGTCTCTGTAAAGAACCTAGCATATAAAATATTGTAGTATAAAATCATGGTGGCACTTGTCAAGCCATCCTTTCATCTGTCAGCACATTCTCATCATCTGTTATGGACTGAATTGTGTCCCCCCAAAAGATGTTAAAGTCCTAACTCCCAGTGCCTATGAATGTGATCTGATTTGGAAATAGGGTGTTTGCTGATGATCAAGTTAAGATGAGGTAATTAGGGTAGGCCTTAATAAAACATGACTGACCCTATATAATAAAAGGCTAATATGCAAATCGACCAAATGGCAAAACGACCAGTTGCCATGACACGCACTGACCACCAGGGGGCAGACATTCAATGCAGGAGCTGCCCCCTGGTGGTCAGTGCATTCCCACAGGGGGAGCTCTGCTTAGCCAGAAGCCGGGCTCATGGCTGGCGAGCACAGCAGCAGTGGCAGGAGCTTCTCCCACCTCTGTGGCAGTGCTAAAGACGTCTGACTGACGGCTTAGACCTGCTGCCCCTAGGGGGGGGGCGGGCCTAAGTCATCAGTTGGACATCCCCCAAGGGCTCCCAGAATGCAAGAGGGCACAGGCTGGGCTGAGGGACCCCAACCCCCCGAGTGCATGAATTTCGTGCACTGGGCCTCTAGTGTTCTTAGAATAAGGGGAAATTTGGACACAGCAACACACATACAGACAGAATGCCATGTGAAGATGAAGGCAGAGATAGGAATAATGCATCTACTCATCAAGGAATGCCAAAGATTGCCACCAAACCAGTAGAGAAGCATGGTATAGATTCTCCCTTGGAGCCTTCAAAGAGACCAAACCTACCAATCAATATCTTAGACTTCTAGCCTCCAAGCTACTATTTAAGCCACTCCATTTGTGGACTTGGTTACAGCAGCCCTAGCAAACTAATACACCATCTCACAACCACAAGTTGATATAAATCAACTGGACAATTTATATATTAATGAACCTCTTAGCTAGACTCATTCTAAAGGGCACCCAGTTTTGAGAATCACAGACTTAGAATCTAGCATAGTATGCATCATAACTGTAATAAGGACAACCATAGCAAGAAAGAGATGGACTGAAAATACCAGTCCCAAATTCCTAACAAGTCATTTGCTGCCACCACAGTTTGGAAATGGATGTAAGTAGAGAGAAAACCCCAGATGAAAGTACTAGTATATTCTAAACCCCAATGTTCCCATTTGATGAGAAGTATTCATTACACAAGAGGTACCAGAATGTTTTTTATCCTTCTGGTCCAAAGGTAGGGACCCTTATTTGTTATAATACCCACAGTATTTGCTCAAGAAGAATGTTTTTTAATAAATAAATGAATGAACAGTGTCTCTAACTATTTCATTTTAAGTTCACAACCTAATCTTAGCTATAGATCACTGGTGTCCTTCAGCATGTGTCCCTAATACTGTACATGTTTTTTTTTTTTTTATTAGAAACATGCACAGCTCTATGTTATACAACACAAAAAGAGTTAAAAATACCCAAATGATAAGGTGAAAAATAAACTAAATTAGAGGTTCTATTACATTCTTCTATAGCTTTAGTGGATATTCTATAGCTTTTTAAAAAATATATGTGTTATTGATTTCAGAGAGGAAGGGAGAGAGAGATAGAAATAACAATGATGAGAATCATTGATCCACTGCCTCCTGCATGCCCCCTACTGGGGATCAAGCACATAACCGGGGCATGTGCCCTGACCAGGAATTGAACTGTGACCTCCTGGTTCATAGGGCAATGCTCAACCACTGAACCACACCAGCCGGGCTCTAGTGGATATTCTTTCACACACCCCAGCATCCTCAACCGCACTACCACTGTAACGGAATTTACAGCTTAATGACAAAAAGATCAAGAAAACACGAATCCAAGGCAATGAAGGCTTCTCCCTAAGACCCAGATAAGCATCCCCTGCTCCCAAGCCCTCTTTGCTACTCGTTTAGCTTTGGTAGAAAGGGGTAGAGTCAAAGGAGGAAAATGTGCCTCTTTTCAAAGGGAAGAAGGCCCTAGGTTCCTCTCATAATCAAATCCACAAAAATGCAAATAGTTTAGCCAGATTTATTCAGCACAGGACATCGCAGAGCTGTTAATATGCTAACGTGCTTTGGAAAGCCCCAGGAGGAGCTAGCGTCCGGGCCTTTTAGAACAGTTTGGGAAGTAAGAATAAGGGATTATATGATTCAGTTTGTCTGGGCTCTTAGTGTGGAGCAGAGGAAGTGTTCTTTTTGCTCACCATCCCCACTTAAGGGCCATCTTCCAACTTATTTGATTATGGAACTCTTTTCAGTGAATTCTTATTCACATTTTAAGGGAAATTAGTTTGAGATTAATGAGGTAACCAAAGAAAACAATTATCTTAAATAACCTTCATTAAAAAACATTCCATTTCTAATTCAAATATAACTAAAAATTTTGTTCACTTAGGTTAAGAGTATAATTACTTTCTTCTAACAAATTTTCAGAAACTAGTAATAAATTTGTCATCAGTTAAATTTAGGCCCCCATGAAAGGGTTTAATCCATAAATCCTAAATATAAAAGACATAATAAATAACAAACATAAGCAAAAATATTTAGCTCTGCTCACAAATAAACACATATCAAAGACAACTATTATTGCATTAGCAAGAAAGAGGACCCAAATAAATAAAATTAGAAATTAAAGAGGAGTAATAACTGACACCACAGAAATACGCAGTATAACAAAATATTACAAACAACTAAATTAGCAAGAAAGAGAAAAAAAGAGAGAGAGAGATGAAATGATGGTGAGTACAATGGCCATGGAGGCCTAATATATTGTAGCATTTTATTTCATTGGAACAACCCTAGTGTAAAGCAATTTAAAATATATATTCAGAGCCAAGAAAATGTCATACTCTTTTGCTCATTAATTCCACTTCTTAGAAATAATTGAAAGTCTGGAACCAGAAGAAGCGATGAAGGAGGGCACTTTACACATGAATATATTCATTGTATTTTTATTTTTAATGGCAGAATTGCAAAGAAAATCTAAATATTTTATCCTACCGACAACATTTAAGTAAATTTTGGCACATCTCCTAGAAGGAATACCATGCAACCATTACAATTTTAAATTAAAATGTGGAATATGTAACAACATCAGAAAAAAACTTATTTTATAATAAAGAAAAAAAGAGCATAATACAAAATTGCATAACAATATGAAAACCATATGCCCAGAGAGGATTATAAAAAGATGAGTTCTTAGAATAGCCTGGTAAGATTGTAGATTTTTTTCCTAAAATTTTGCAGTGATATTATATTACCTTTCCCTTTTAAAAATATTTTTAAGAACATACGAAATGTGCTGCCAATATACCAATATGACATTAAAGATGTATTCATATACATTTTAAACCCAAATAAATTTCTGACAGGGTACAAAATACATTTCTTTTTAAATCCTCACCCAAGGATTTTTTTTTATTGATTTTTAGGGAGAGAGAAAGCGGAGGGGGGAGGGGGGCGGTAGGGAAGAGAGAGAGGGAAAGGAGAGGGGGAGAGAGAGAGAGAGGGAGAGAGAGAGAGACATCAATCCGTTAGCCTCCTCTATCCGCCCTGGCGGGGGATCAAACCTGCAACCTAGGTATGTGCCCTGACAAGTAGGTAACAGAACCAACAACCTTTTGGTGTACGGGATGATGCTCCAACCTGGCTGGGGCAGGGTATAGAATGAATTTTCAAACATTCTCCCATTCATCTGAAAATACATTAAAATTCTCCTACTCATCTGAAAAAATACATTAATCTACAAAGGTAATGATAGCTACCTCATAAATTTGTAAGCTTTAAATGAGTTTCTACTAAATTTTTAATAATTCAAATGATCTTTCAACTTGAAAGCAGTGCTAAGGCCGTTGGAGAAATATAACCATTTCTGGGGCCCAACATGATTATTTTAGGTAATTTTGTAAAATCCATTCCGCTTTTGCTACACCTGGTAATTACGTTCAAACATTCTGAAGGCCACCTCATCTCCCTGGGGCCCCGAGAGGATTTCAATTGCCATTTAAATCTTCCAATTAGCTCACAATATAAAATTACAATTTACTTTTGATATTTTTTTCCCTCTAGGCCTAATTTTTTCTTTTCTTACCACTCTTCTAACCTATATTATAATTATACCTGATCAATCTGATGCAAAACGTGCCCTTTTTCATGCTGGGCTACTAAAATACAACGTGGCTCGTTAGTCACCGTCCTACTTAAGAGTACCTGAGTCCTGGAGACAAACTGTCACTCCATGCTTCTGGGAAAGGCTCTCCACCGGGCTGAAGACCTCCTAATCTTGTCCCCACCCCACCTCCTCCTGTCAGCTGGCCCTTGAAGCTGTATCACTCTCAGGTGAAAGGACTTGCCAGTGTTACTCTAATAAGGGTTCCATTTTTCCAGAATGGCCCCTAATGCAGGGGCTGAAGGTGACAATTAAAATTTACTTTCCCACCACTTGTTAGTTTTTCCTGTAACCTTCCCTCTACCTATTGTAAGCAGATAGCCAAACCCTTCACAATCCCTTGCCTCTGGGATTGTCTCCTCATCCCCTACCCAGAAATCTGAAGCTAGCTGAAGTCAATCCTTTTAAGTACCTAAATCATTAAAGTGACACAAATAGTACTTGAGAGAGATACGTAGAAAATAGCTTTTTCTTTTTACTTTTTTTTTCTTTATTGATTGAGGTATTACATATCCCCCCATTGCCCTCCTATCCCCCCACTCATGCCCTCACCTCCTTAGTGCCTGTGTCCGTTGGTTATGCTTATATGCATGCATACAAGTCCTTTGGTTGATCTCTGCCCCTTCCCCCCACCCTCCCCTGCCTTCCCTCTGAGGTCTGATGGTCTGATCAATTCTTCTCTGGTTCTGTTTTTGTTCATCAGTTTATGTTGTTCATTATATTCCACAAACGAGTGAGATCATGTGATTTATTTTTCTCTGACTGACTTATTTCACTTAGCATAATGCTCTCCAGGCCCCATAGAAGATAGCTTTTGAGAGCAATGGGAGTGAAGGTTAAGATCACCTCCCGTCAATCATAGCTCTCCCCACCATCACCTCCCCTACCCCCAGCCTTGGAAAGGGAAGTGTATCTAGAAGACAAGGACCAGGAATGCTGGGTGGCTGCAGAATGGTGGACATGCGGGCAGCTCACTCTTCCCAGAGGCAAGAGGCACCCCTCTTCTGGGCCCCATTGTTTAGAGCAGTGGTTCTCAACCTTGACTGCACATTAGAATCACCTGGGAATCTTTTTAAAATCCTGATTTCTGGGCCTCATCCTCTGGAAATTCTGTTTCTTTGTTACTAATGTTGTGGCCTCACCCCATAACAAAGAACACATAACTATCTTTATATTCATTAAAGAATATTCTAAACACCTGTTCTGTGCATAACACCTTTAAGGCTCCCGGGAAATGCTTCTACCCAGTACTTGCTCTATTTCCTCAAATTAACTGCATCTGAAGCCCTCGCTTTTAGCCATGCTGCAGCTCTCCAGTACCCCAGAAGAAAGTACAGACCAACAAGCCTCTCCATAGCCAGAACTTCTTTGTTCTTGAGCCTTATTCCTCCTCACTTTCTACATATGGAACCACTTCAAGCTTCCTAACATAGTCCATCTCAGGCCCCTTTCTGCATAAGCCTTATTCAATCACCCATTGAAATAGGCTACGCCCTTATACTTCCATTGTGCCACTCTGGGGCCCTGTCGCCTCTGTTTCCTAGCAAAGCCATTTGTGTGTTTATTATCTCTTCCAGGAGGTTGTAAACACCTTTAAAGGGGCCTTTACCTTATTCCTCTTACTCCCTGCTCTGAAACCTCCCATAGGGTCTGACACAGTAGGTATTCAATAAATATTTGTGGACGGAGTACGTATCAATCGCATTTTAAACTGTCCCAACTTGTATTTATTTTTAAAGGGGAAAAAGCAAACCCAAAATATTAAATGGTAACAAATGGAAACTAGAAGGCTTTAGTCAACTTTTCCAAATCCTTTCATATTGCTCCACGTCTGCTGTTTACCAAGTAAATACGGAAATTAAAGAGCAACTACAAAGTGTTTTAATGGTTAGATTTAAGTTCAATTTTTTTTTTGAATCAGCACAGAGAAATACTATTTCTGAAGGCTCTTAAGTGAAAAGGACTGAAAAATATATTAAATGAAACTCAGAAAAAAAATGAATGTCAGCCTGATATTCACAGTTTTGAAAGAGAAAATACACAACAGCATTCTTAATAATGTCTCATAATTCCCATAGCATAGGAACACAAAAATATTCATTCTGAATGCCAGCATGTCAATTCAGGTTCTTATCCTTCAACGTGGAACACACACGGAGCACCCTCTGAATGTCCTGTTGTTAAGAGCTACCAGTGCAGAAGGAACTTTCACTTCAGAAAATTCAAGTTCAAGTCATGAGTCTTCTCCATTTTCATCACAATTCTGGTATACATTTTCTTGGTTAAAATGAATCATTTCTTACTGCAGAACAAAAAATAATCTAAGCAAATTGGCACACTCGCTTTCAAACTCAATCCAAACCCATGTTGGTACCAACATAAATAAATCACACCCAATTTTGCAATGTCTTTAAGACAACACAATGGTTTATCTTAAAACTCCCTTAGTCATATTATAAATAGATCACATAACACAAATCCATATTACATTATTTTGGCTGCAAAAAAAAGCCAGTACAAATATTTAATGTGGATATCTCTGAAGAGGAAAATACTCTACAGGTAGCAAAATGTGGACCAGAGCTGCCTGCCGAATTGAGTTTCAGCTGTGAAACCAAATCCATCCTCCTCATGGCCTCTGGAGTGAGCTTGCCTCTGCCTTGCTTTTAGCCGTGCAGTGGCTCTTCAATACCCCAGAAAAAAGCACAGACCCACAAGCCTCTCCATAGCCAGACTCTTCTTTGTTCTTCAGCCTTATTCCTCCTCACTTTCTACACATAGAACCACTTCAACTTTCCTGCATATTCCTCTTTATTTTATACCTCCATGGTTTTCCTCAAAATAAAAATATCCTACCAATTCTCACCCATCCTTTCTCCCTCCTCTGAATCCCCCTGCCTCTTCAGCCATTAAATCATTCAAAATAAAGCTTAGCCAAGCAATTCTGCTCCTAAAAATATACCCAAGAGAAATGAAAACATGTCCACATAAAAATTGTACACAAATGTTCATAACAGCTTTATTCATAGTAGCTAAAAAATGGAAACAACCCATTTATCCATCGACTGATAAATAGATAAATAAAATGTGGTATAGCCATACAATGTGGCACAAAAAAGGAATGAAGCCCTGATACATGCTACAACATGCATAAATATTGAAAACACTATGCTAAGTGAAGGACCACATATTATAAGATCCCACTTGCATTAAATGGCCAGAGTAGGCAAATCTATAGAGACAGAAAATATAATAGTGGTTGCCTAGGTCTGGAAGATTTGCGGGGAGATGGGAAGTGATGGCTAATGGGTATGGAATTACTTTGGGAGAGGTATTGAAAATGTTCTAAAATTGATTGTGGTGATGGTTGCACAACTCTATGAATATATAAAGCCACTAAATTAAATACTTTAAATGAGTAAATTGTATGGATTATCTCTCAATAAAGCTGGTACAAAAAACAGTGCTCAGGCATCACCACCTCTGGAAACTCTCTCTGACTTTTCCCTGCACAGTTTGTAACTTCATCTTCTGATCACCTCCATCCTGGGCATATGATATTTATCACCCATTTATAACAATTAAGAGCGGTCATTTGGGCAAGTACTTTATACCCAAATCTTAATTTAATGCTTTTAATAAACCTGTGGGATCAGTATCATTATCACATCACTTTGCAATTAGACATATTTTTAAGTGCTTTGTCATTCAAGGACAGAAGTTGCATATATGTGGCCTTCAGGTCTAATGGGGTCCTGTGGGATTTTTTTTGTTTGAGCCAAAGTCACAATGTTTTTAAAAACTTTAAATTAGCTGATAACATTCTTTAAAGCTGGAGAGGTTATGGAAAAAATCCATTTTGCTAACCTATCTTGAAACACAGAGGGCCTAATGATGAGATTTGACCAGAGCCTTTAAATCTGGGAAGCCCTCTCCAAATTTGCCACCATCCTCCTTACCCCTCCCTATTGTCTCATATCCAGCTCACTATGCTAACTGGTGCTACCTACATATGGTAGCATAATAGAG
Source organism: Myotis nattereri (assembly GCF_964212035.1). Taxonomy (NCBI): domain Eukaryota; kingdom Metazoa; phylum Chordata; class Mammalia; order Chiroptera; family Vespertilionidae; genus Myotis; species Myotis nattereri. The sequence continues at coordinate 26,888,775 of NC_138088.1, forward strand.
CCGAAGCAACAACTGCCCCTGCACATGGAAGTTAAATCCTTTATCTACCAATAATGTGTTTACATAAGTATACCTTTTTAATTTTAAAATATGCATACTCGGAAAATTAGAAGAAAAAATATTAAATTTCTCATAATCCCAACTATCCAAAGACTAACATTTAACATTTTAGTATCTTTCCTTATAGCCTTCTTCCTATGCATATTTTTGCATAATTTTAATCATAAAGTAAATCATGTTTGCATATTGCTTCTCATTTAAAACTATAACTTGAATCTTTTAATGGCCGCATGATATTGCATTGTATGTATGTACCCTAATTTATATAAATTGTCCCCTGTAATGGTACATTTAAGTTATGTCTTATTTTTCAGAGTAATAAGGCTGTAATTATCTTTCAGTAAACAACTTTTTTCATACTTCAAGCTATGTCCTCCGGGTAAATTCCCAAGAATAGAATTACACTGTTAGAATCTTCATCTGTGTTACCAAACTTCCATTCAGGTTGGACTGATTTCCACTCCAACCAGCAGTTGAGGGTTCACCGACCCATTTTTAATTAAAATGTCCTCTTCTGAAAACTTCAGTTGTGATGTGTAGGGCTCGCTGCAGACAATCTGAAGAAGTCCAAGAATGTCCGCGGTGCTATCACGTGCTCTTCACTCTTGTTCACGCAGTCACCTCTACTAACCTCTCTCCTACCTCCCCGCACCCCCGCCCCCTTCAGGCCTATAGGGCCTCTGCCTTCTCCACCCCAATCCCTACTGCACTTGCTGGAGCCACATTTAGGAAGCCATAGACAAGCGGGGAAGTGTGCTCGTCTTAAACAGAATTTGCATCTACAATATTCCCAGGACCCGCAGGCTGATAGAAAGCCTTGGGGTAACCAGGACCTTCCTAGGGTCCTTGAATTTCACCCCATAGAAGGCTGCTGGCCTGTTTTGAAAGACTTATTTTGGAGGGGGGAAAAAGAATTATTTTAATTATTTTTCCTGATTGTAAAACTAATACGTGCTCCCTATTCAAAAGTCCGGAAAATATTTTCTCCAAAAAGAATTAAGAAAAAAAATCACCCAGATTGCTCAGTGGATTTGTTTGGAAGCCTCTGAACAACCCGTACTCTCATCCTGAGCTCCTGCACAGTCTCCAACCCAGGGAAAAAGCTGGTTCTGCCCGTTCCTTTGTGATAAGCTCCCAGAAATATGTACTCAACCAGGTCACCAGAGTCAGACCCGGAAAAGGCCCTTTTTGTCCATGTGAGCTCAGAGGGCTTTTGGAAGCCCAGTCCAGCGGTTCTTCCCTTAGAAGACCACAGGCTTCCTGTCTGTGTACGGAGTCCAGTGGTATTTCCTGGAATTCAACCACCTTCCTCTCTCTAGAGAAACCCAGGCACTCCAGAATGGAAACTCAATTATTGGCATAAATGTCTCTATACTGTTTCCCTGGAGTATAATTATCACGTACGTTCCATTTTGCTTCTGGTTTATAATACTTCTGGCCAGACATTTGAGTCAGGTCAAGTTTTTGACCTTTTCTTATGCAGCTAAGTTTTCCTTGGACTTGCACAGCTTTCAAATTAATTTGTCCTTGGGAGACAGTATGTGCCGTGGTTAAGGGGACAGGCCTTATGACAATGAGCTGTGGCAATGCGGCCATGGTGACACGGGCACTTTGGTCCATGGCTGGTAGGGATGATAAAGGGTATAAGTCCCTTGGAAGGCAACTTGTCATGGTCTATCAAAATTACAATGTATATAGTCTTCCGTCTATACTCTGGCTCTGCAACTCACCAGTTTGTGAATTCTCTAAGCCTGCGATTCCTCTCTTCATAAAAATCCCATCCACAGGAGATACACCACTAACGTGTTTGATATAGGGCAGGCCCATGGCACATGCTCAGGAAGTGGGAAAGACCACATATACTTCTTGCTCTTCACTTTCTCCTTCCCCCAGGTGCCCCAAAGACACTGATTCTCCCCCCACCAGCTGCCAGCATTCCAGAAACTGAGACCCAGTTGCCTATGGATGGAAGAGGTGGGCAGACACTCTGGGGTGAAATCAGATCAGGGTTCAAATCTCAGCTAAGTCCATTGTTACTAACAGCGTGGACTTGAGCAAGTGGCTTCAGTTTCTTCATTTGCAAATGGAGGCAATGACAAGATTAATAACCACCATCTTGCAGGGTTGTTGGAAGGACTAGAAATGATGTTTGTGAAGTGCCCAGCACAGGACTGAGGATGTACTGAGTCCATGGAAGTTATTTTGAGGAAGAGGACAGGAGGGGCTGGGAGAAACGGGAAATGGCTCTTATCCCAACACTTGCTCTTCCAATGTAGCAAGCAGCTGAACTACTGAAGGCCAGTAGCTAAGTCTTGTCCTCATGTAGCTTCCTGGGGAACAGAAAGCACCTGGGTTAAGAATTTAGTGGAAATGTGGGCTCTCTGTTCTTGACTTCATGCAGGAAAGATTTCACAATACAAGTCCTGGTGATTTTGAGAGTAGGTTTATTAAAGCAGGAAATAGTGAAATAAAGGAAGGGCTTAAGAGAAGAGGCAAGTTCATAGCAACAGGAGTGAGCCTAGGTGTGGCTACCTTGGCCCTTTAGAAAAAAGTTTCTGAGCCGAAGTGAGCCAGCTGGCATGCATGGACTCAGGAAACAAGTTACCAACACAGAAGAAGGGCCCTTGGAGAAAGAAAGCAAAGCTACATGCCTTAGGAAAGGAGGAGGGAAGGTGCTGGCATACTCCAGAGAGGCAGAGAGAAAGAGAAAGCCAGAGAGAATGTGCACTGGGTCCTTTGCCTTTGAGGCAGCGGTTCTCAACCTGTGGGTCGCGACCCCTTTAGGGATCGAACGACCCTTTCACAGGGGTTGCCTAAGACCATCGGAAAACACATATATAATTACATATTGTTTTTGTGATTAATCACTATGCTTTAATTATGTTCAATTTGTAACAATGAAAATATATCCTGCATATCAGATATTTACATTACGATTCATAACAGTAGCAAAATTACAGTTATGAAGTAGCAACGAAAATAATTTTATGGTTGGGGGTCACCACAACATGAGGAACTGTATTAAAGGGTCGCGGCATTAGGAAGGCTGAGAACCACTGCTTTAAGGGGTTTATTCTGTTTTCTAAAGGCAGGAATTTTAGGGGAGGATCTCAGAAGAATATTCATCAGCTTTCCAGAGGCAGGGGGGTCATTAGTCATTGCATCTAGTCCTGATGTCAGCCAAGGTGTAGTTGTCCCTTGGGCTGGTTTTGCTGCTTTTCTGGGCCCAGAGCTGAAACTCGCCTGAGGCCTAGATGTTATCTCTAGTTTAACCAAAACTCTGTCTCTGTGATCAACAGACCAGGAGGCCTTGTTCCTAAGATTATTTGATGCTGCTCAGAACCTCATTTTCCTGAGGGCTTAATGCTTAAGGGAGTGATTGTGCAAGGGAGAAGGAGGCAGGTAAGTCGGGTGCTGGATGAGGCCAGTTTGAATCAGGTATCTGTCTCAGTTTCCCCATTCCCCTTTGCCAAGGAATTTTCCTAGCTTCTTACTATTCTACCTCACTCATTATCATATTACCATTCTCAATGAGGGTCAATCAAACAATTTCTGGGTAGATCACCAGTCAAGAAAGACAGGGTGAGCTAAACAACAAGTACACGAGAAACCCCACTTTTTGAGCATCTTCTGTGTGCCAGACATTGTCCTCAGTCCTAAGGCTACAGACACAAACAGGGCAGATGAGGCCCCAGTTCTCATAACACCTACACTCACTTCAGTGGACCGTACACAAAAAAAGCACAGAGACTAGACCGTATTTGTGGGGTGCTGCCCAGGTGAGATGGTTATGAAGGTAAACTGGGAAGCTCAGGTGGTTGGTTTAGGGTTTGAATATGTTACTTTCATACTGAAGATAGTCTCCAGTTTTTTGAAAGACCGAGGACTTCAGACAAATTTTCATCAGAGGAGGAGGGGAGAAGTCACGTTAGAGATACAACCACTATTTTCAGTCCTGCCTCCACCACCCACCAGGGCCTGTTCTCTAAACTGACATGGTAGCATTTAGCAGATTACTCCTTCTCAAGGTCCTGACACTCTAGGATCTCAATTTAGGATCATACAGCTCAATTTGGCATTAACCATCATATCAATGTGATGTCATTGCAAAATTAACCATAATATCATTTTTATGTCTTTGCAGACTTTTTTTTTTTTAACTTTCGCTCTTGCTAAAAACTATGTGCAGCTCTATGTATTATGGAGTCAGGTTTTTACTATGCTGGACGTGAAAGGTCACATTTTTGGCAAGACGTGGATAAGCAAAACCCCACGTGTGCCTATAAAATTAAATAGCTATTCCAAAGTATCTCTTAGTATGGGCCCAGGATGTTTCCCAGATTTTAAAATATATAATTTAAAATTCATGATTCTCTTGAGAAATGCAGGAAAGTAAAATAAATCTCCTCTTTTATATACAAATGCCTCAAGGAAAGCAGAGTTTCATGTAAATAGCTGCAGATGGCAATGGAGCAGTATTACAAGAGCCCCTATAAATTTTGGAGTTCGCCAAGTGGGCCCTGAGTTTCTGCAAATTCTGTTCCTTCTCCTTGGAGTACCCTCTTCCTTCCTTCCGACTTGCACCGAATTCAACAGAAAAATTTCTCATTTTCCTTTAGTTAAAACTGAGTCATCTCTTTCTCTAAGAGATATTTATGTGATCTCCCCAACACTCGGTTAGTTGCGCCTCCTCTATGCTGTCTTAGCAACCTGAATCTTTATCACATGATTTAAATAACCTTTACTACAATGCTTAAATAATTTTTTTTTTTTTTGCCCTTGACCTTATAGGCACAGAATGGTTAAAAATAATCCTCGGTTTGTAATGCATTATCATCACTGGCCAATGCTTGGCCCTGTTTTATAATTAGTATTTTGTCTTATTTGTGTATTTACTTGCAACAGTACTGCCCAGTAGGAATGTAATGGAAGCCACACATGTAGCTTTAAATTTTCTAGTAGCCCCATTTTTAAAAATATAGAGTAACAGATGAAATTAATTTTAATAATATTTTTATTTAACGCAGTATATCCAAAAGACTATCACTTCCACGTATAATCAATATAAAAATTATTAATGAAATATTTATTCATTTTTTCCATATGAAGCCAAATGTATTTTACATTTAAAGCACATCTTAATTAGCTCTTGTCACATTACAAGTGATCAATAATCGTATATGACCAGTGGCTATCATATTGGACAACACATATTTATAATATATTTATAATATAACTCCACGCATGCATGACCAAAAACAAGAAATAGAATATTACCAATAAGTTATATCTACCTGTAGACTCTTCGTCCAACCTGTTTCTTGTCAGCTGGTCTGCTGGTTCAACTGGATGTTAAGTCCATGGAGGACAGAACGCGTATACATGATACAGATGCTTGCGTTTCATTGTCTTCTCAAAGTGTGGTCCCTAGGCCATGGGAGTCCCTGAGACACTTTTAAGTCAGAGTATTTTTGTAATAACATTAAGATTTATTTGCCTTTTTTATTATTACATTTGCACAAATTACGAAAGCAATGATGTGTAAAACTGCTGGCGCCTTATCACAAATCAAGGTAAGCAGCCCCATACCATACAAGTAGTCATTGTAATCTTCAACGCTATGCACTTCAGGTTTAAAAACAGGAGATTTTTTTTTTAATTTGATTGATTAAGCAGTGAAATGTATTAATTTTGTTAAATCAGTGAATTCTTGTCTTTTAGTATTTTGTGTGATAAATGGGGAGCATCAGAGAGCACTTTGCTGCACACTGAACGAAGTACAACTGTTGTCCCAGAAAAGCACTTGTGTGATTGTTTGAGTTATGAGCAGAACTAGTGGCTTTTTTTTTTTTTTAATGTAACACCAGTTTTACTTGAAAGAACAAATGACAGAGAAACTATGGTATTCAGAGTTGGGGGTTTAGTGGACATTTTCTCAAAATAAACAAAATTAACCTGTCACTTCCAAGGAAACAATTGACAATATTTCTTTTTTTTTTTTTTTTAATATATTTTATTGATTTTTTACAGAGAGGAAGGGAGAGAGATAGAGAGTTAGAAACATCGATGAGAGAGAAACATCGATCAGCTGCCTCCTGCACATCTCCTACTGGGGATATGGGGATATGCCCGCAACCCAGGCACATGCCCTTGACCGGAATCGAACCTGGGACCTTTCAGTCCACAGGCCGACGCTCTATCCATTGAGCCAAACCGGTTTCGGCGACAATATTTCTTGACAATAATAAAAATGTGGGCTTTCAAGGGAAAACTCAAATTTTGAAAAATTTGTAACCACAACTGTGAATTTCAGTTTCTCAATCTCTAAACACTTTTCGGAAGAGCTCAGTGGTGATATTAACAAATGTGGCTTTTGGGGGTTATGATTTTAAAAAGTGACAACATTTGGAAGATATGTATAACTCAGGGAGCCAATATTTTACAAATGACCAGTGCATAATGTTTACAAAACCATGTATGGGGAAAAGATCCCTTCAAAGTATGTGATAAACCAATGGGTTTTAACATAACAGAAAACAAAATGTTCATTGATACAATTTCAGATTTTACATTTCTAGGAACCTTTTAGAAACTATTACTTATTGAGTTTTGGCCTAGTATCAAAGATTATCCATAATCATCTTAAAAGGCTCCTAAAATACCCCCTTCTTTTCCAATTACATATGTATTTTTTCACATGTAATACATATGTATTTTTTTCTTAATCTACTTCAACCAAAAAACATATTACAACAGATTGACTCCAGAAGCAGATAAGAGAATCCAGCTGCTCTCCATTAAGCCAGACATTAAAGAGGCTTACAAAAATGTAAAACAATGACATTTTACTCCCTAATTTTTTGTTTGGGAAAGTATAGTTACTGTTTATAAAACATACATTATTTGTGTTATTATGTATCAGGTTTATTATTGTTACTCTTAAATAAATTAATGTCAATATTTTTAATTTCTCAGTTTTAATTTCTAATACAGTAAATATTGATAGATCTAACTGAAATAAACAAAAGCTCTTTGAGATCCTCAGGAACTGTTAGAGTATAAAATATTCCTGAGATGTAAGTTTAAGAACCACTAGCCTAACACATTTCCTATTATATTATATTAATTATGTTATATTTAGCTTTTATGTTATATTTAGCTTTTCTGTTATATTATTCTTAGCTTATAGATGATATATCGCTTATGTATGATATATGCTAATATATAAGATATATTATATTATAGCTTTCATAATATGTTTACTATTATACATAGTACTACTACCTTACAAGTGATCAAAGTTAATACCACAACTGATGGGACAAATTGAAATCAACATCATGTGCTTCCTGATGTGATGTACAAGAGAGACATAACATCACTTCTATGATATATTAACTTATATATTACATTTTGAATTCGTAACAAAAATGCACATCCTGAATCTAATTATGAAGTAATGTCAGACAAATCCAACATCAACGTTCTGTCAAATATTATGCTTGTACTTTTCAAAAATGTCAATATCAAGAAAGACAAAGCACAACCAAGAAATGGATGTCATCTGGGAGATTCTTTTACTGTAGAAAATATTAATAACAATTGGAAAAATCTGAATAAAATCTGAACTGGGAAAATAATAGTCTTAATGTTAATTTCTTGATTTTGATCATTGTACAGAGGTTGTATAAGAGAATGTTCTTGGGTTTAGAAAATGATACAGTGAATAGAGGAATTAATTACTTTCTGCTGCTTTAACTCTCAAATGGTTTAGAAAACAATCTGAGAAAGAGGAAAGAAGAGAGGAAACCTGGTAAAATGTTGATATTTGAAACCTGGGAAAAGAAAATTCAGAAATTTTTTGGCATTATTTTTGCAACTTTTCTGTTAATCAGAAATCATGTAAAAATAAGGGGTTAAAAGGGGAAAAAATTACTAAATGAATACATGAGTGAATCCTTTTCTAGATACTCCACCCTCAGCTTCTAGATTTAGTTACTAGGAGAATTAAATGGAGGGGGTTATTATATCCTGATATTGCATTAACAATATATGCTAAAAGTGCCTCTAAAATTTAACCTCTCTTGTAATTTTCTGAAATAGACGTTTTCATTATATGAACTCCAAATTATTTTATTTCTACTTCGATGTGGGGGAAAGAGGATCGCTTGCCAGCCTCTGACACTGAACATGAAGAGACAAGAGCAATTATAAAATTACTCCTGGAAGAATTTAGAAAGACATTTGTGTCAAATCAATAGGGAAAGTTAGCGTAAGCTGCTTCTCAATTCCAAAAGGCTCTTGCTGAGAGGAGCGAGGGTGGGACAACTGTATCAGTGACTCTTGGCTCCACTTCTCTGGTCTGAAAGTGCCTCGCCTGTGGTTGACTGCTTTGTGTGCGGAAAAGCAGCCTGGGCCCTGGAGGATGGGCTGAAATGTGTGTGGTTAGGAGTCTAGCCTTATGTATACTTAGAAGCTGATCATGCGAGTGAGCGAAGGTGGTTTTTATTGTTGTTGTTATTTTAAACAACACACCCTCAGTCTTATCCTTAACATTTCAATTCTGCAAAAGTAGCCTCGCCCGCCTCCCTCTAGTGGTTCTGAGTAGGATCACCATGGTCAGAGAAGCCACTGTTTCTGACCCTGGGTGGCTTCCCTAACCAGGAAGGGGTTGTGAGCATTGGTTCTTGTTTTACGAGCAAGAGCCTTATAAATTACTTCATCTAACCTGGGTTAAGGTTATTAATATTTAGAGAGTTTAAAGGAATCTTCTGAGACAACAAAGTAAGGGCTAAATCAGTGCAGGAAGATTCATCAACTGACCCTAGTCCCAAACCCCTCCTAGGACAACCTGAAGAGGGACCCACTGGCTTCCCAGACATGCTGACAATTCCCAAAGCCATACTTAGTATGAAATGCAAAGCCTTTACTCTGCATATGCTGCCCAATTCATTTCCTCCCACAGCCTCAGGCTCCATGGGCTCCACCACCCTGCTTTATCTTTAGTATGTCGCGAGCATCGTATCAGACATTAGATTGTGCATCTGTGTGTCTGTTCATTGTCTCTTCCACAAGCATCACATTAGACATTTGATTGTGCATTTGTGTGTCCATTCATTGTCTCTTCAACATTAGAATATAAGCTCCATGAAGGATGTTTTTCCTGAATTGCTCTCTTCCCAGCATCTACCATATGGTAAGTGTATTAGATTCCCATGGCTTCTGTAACAAATCACCACAAACCTGGTGGCTTAAAACAACAGAAATTTATTCTTTCACAGTTCTGGAGGTCAGAGTTTAAAATCAGTTTCACTGAGCCCAAATCAAGGCATTGGCAGAGCCACACTCCCTCCGGGGCCTCTAGGAACAATCAGTTCTTTGCCTCTTGTGGTTTCAGGTGGCTGCCAGCCTTCCTTGTTTTGTGGCTCTATCACTTCAGTCTTCAAGGCCAAACATTTTCAAATCTTTCTCTGCTCCATCTTCATATCACCTCCTCTCTGTGTGTGCACCAAATCTCTCTCTGCCACCCTCTCATAAAGACAGTACCTGTGACCGTATTTGGGCCCGCCCCAATAATCCAGGCTAATCTTGCAAACCAGGAAATTGAGGTCCCTAAGGATGGACTGCCCACAGTCAGACAGGTAGGAGTCTAGAGGCAGGGTCTGAACCAGGACTCGCCCACCGCCCTGCACAGGAGTCTGAGGGCACCTGTGCTTTTGTGATCCATGCTTACAGATGAGCCCAATGAACCATCCTGCACTAAGTGCTACTCTGGACACTAAAGGAATCCAAGGATAACAGGACCTATCTCTGTCTTCCAGAATATACCCATTTATTTGGAAAGAAATGGCATAAAATCAGATAGTGGTTACCCTGGTGTAGAGATGTGACTAAAAAACGGTATGAAGGGGCTCCTGGGATCTTGTCATGTTTCTTGATCTGGTGCGGTCACAGGAGTGTGTGAAGTCCTTTGTAACAATTCATCACTGTACACTTGTGATGTGTGCACTTTACTCCATGTGTATTATATTTTCAAAAAGGCATAAAATGCAGGCACAAAGTCAAGTACTCTCTCCCACAGCATTGGATGTGTGGACCATCCCTAGCCTTCTGATTAATTGCCTGACTAGTTAAGGGCGATGGGGTAGGAAGGTGAGAGATTGAGATTTTTCCAGGGCCTTTCATATCAAAATTCCCAAGGTGAGCCCACTTCAGACTCAGCTTGGCTTTAAAGCACAGTGAAATAAGTATATTTTTAAATATATTTTTATTAATTTCAGAGCGGAAGGGAGAGGGAGAGAAATATAGAAATATCAATTATGAGAGAACACAATTGATTGGCTGTCTCCTGCATGCCCCACACTAGGGACCAAGCCCAGGCATGTGCCCTGACCAGGAATTGAACCATGACTTCCTGGTTCATAGGTTGATGCTCAACCACTGAGCCATGCCAGCCAGGTGAAACAAATATTTTAAGTGACATCCAAAAATATTGCCAATAAGAACTAACCCCTCTAAAAAATAAATCTATTATCACATAAATGTGGAAAATCCTGGGCTAAACAAATTTAGATACCTTTCTTTACTGCCGGACTTGTCAGAGTCCTTAATGTATTAACCTATATATATAAAAGCCAAGCCACCAGAACGCTGGAATGACTGGAATGACCGGCACTGTGGCCGGCCAACCAGCCCAATTGTGGGGTGAGGGGGAGTTGTGGCCCCCCCTGCTAGCTGGCCTCACCAGATTGGGAGTGGGGCCAGCTGGCCAACCTCCCATGGCCTCTCCCTTCAGCCAGCCCCGCCCCCAACTGCCCCCAGACCCTGATCGGGGGTGGGGCCAGCCTGCCAACCTCCATGTCCCCTCCCCCCTCCCCCCCCACCAGCCTGGCCCAATCGGCCCCCACCCATGCACAAATTTGTGCACCAGGCCTCTAGTGTAAACTAAAAGTCTGTTAAGAGGGAGAGATATTTCAGATTTTTCCCAGATTTATTTTACTATGGAATAGTTTTGGATTTTTTCTGAACACTTTCGGAATTAACGTTCTAAGGAACAAATCTGAGAAGTGAGATTTTAGAATTCTGATGTACAGATCCACTTACCCAAAGATCATGGAGAATTCCTTGAGGCATTTCTAGGTTACTCTCACTATCCCTCAACAAGCCAGCGGAATTGGTTCAAAAGATCAAATAAATTGCAAGTACTAGAGTGGTTTGGTTAAAGAAAATGAATATTTACTATGAGGCTATAGGGCTTTCTCTTGGAACCCAAGAGTGGATGAGGTGGCCTCCAGGACAAGATGGAACTGGATACCTGATGCCGCTCCATCAGAGCTCCCGTGACTCCTTCATGTTTATGCCTCCCTGCAGACCTGTGTTTAGGTTCTTGGTCAGCGCGATGGAAAATATAGTGACCAACAGATCTTGAGTTTACATAGCCAGTCACCTGGAGAAAGGCTCAACTGACTCAACCCCAAATTCCTGCGAAAGGGATTTTGACCAGGCTCCCGGCCACTGTTCAGAACACTGGGTGGGTCACATCAGATGCCAGTCACACTGTGACGCTGTGGATGGAGAAAAGCATATGGACACCTGCATACAGGTGGGGAGCTGGACAGATCATCCAATAGATGGCTGTTCAGGTCATGAACTTTCATGACTGCTATGTAAGTAAGTAAATACAACTTTTTCAATGACTCGGGAACTTTCAGTTCTTCAGAATCATGATCCAGAGCGCCAGCTGTCATCTCCTGGCCTGCAGATGTGTCCCATGGAGGGGCCCCTGCAGACTGTGCTAGCCAACCTGAAAGTCATTTTACCCAAGTAACAAGAGAGGAACTTGCATTTTTTAAAAAATAATTTGTTTCCTTCCCCTAAAATTGGAGCCTGAAGGGAAATTTGGTTAATTAACAATATTTGTTTTTTGGAAACTGGTTGTTTGAAGCCTCGCTGAGCAGGGTTTTGGTTGTTTTCAGCGATTACACCCTCCATATTTAATGCCCTCATTTTGAAAATGGATTGATCTCAGAAGTATTTCTCTCAGGCTTTGAAGATTTTGCACATTGGCCCAAATGGGTTTTTATTTTCCATTTTAATTTATACAGTATAAATATGATGTTGGACTTCTTTGGAGTTAGTAGTTTCACTGTGCAGATGTTTCTTGAAAGCTTTTTCAATTCATAGTGTTGGTTTAAAAAAATATTTTTTATTAGCCTGGCTGTCTGCCAGAAAAAGAAAAAAAAACACACAAAAAACTATTCCATTTTGCATAAAACTGCATTTCTTTTTCTGGTCTTTCCCCACCCCCAGCTAGCTACATGATTATTAGGATTAAAGATGCCATAGTGACATCTTGTGGTCAATCACCAGATACACAGCAAAAAGTGGTCATGTGGGGATGACAGAAGTGATCTAGCTCATTTTCCCACAAGGATTTCTTGATTTACTTTATTTGCTTTTTATTTACCATTTGGATCAAATAACTGTAGATTACCAGGCTGTTGTTTTTTTTTACAGAAGATATTTGATTTGCCCCATAGAAAGAATAAACACCCTGTGCTCTGCAAAGGAAAGGGAGAAAATAACTCTTGTTTTGGCTTTTTTATTGGGTCCCTCCTAAAAATAGAGTTGTGCAAGTTACTCAGCAATAACTTTAAAAATATATTCAATTTTTTTCCCTGGAAAAGGGACAGAAACAATAATTCTGGTGGCTCTTATTTATTATTTTACTTCTAAGTGCTCAGATACTAACTGATTCACTTGCTTAATATTTAAATGAAAATGTATAAATAATGACCTTCCAATTTTTTTCCATAACTAGTGTCCATGGAGATAAAGTCTGCTTGCATAAAAAATTCTTAACTTTTAAAAGAAAATGTACCAAAAATTATGCAGCAATAAAAAAAAAATCAGGCTTACTAGAACTTTTGGAAAACATAGAAGAAAGATAAGATGTAATGTTAAAAGAGCAAGACAGCCCTAGCTGGTTTGGCTCAGTGGATAGAGCGTCGGCCTGTGGACTGAAGGATCCCGGGTTCGATTCCGGCCAAAGACATATGCCCAGGTTGTGGGCTCGATCCCCAGGCGGGGGTGTGCAAGAGGCAGCCGATCGATGAGTCTCTCTCATTATTGATGTTTCTATCTCTCTCTCCCTCTCCCTTCCTCTCTGAGATAATAAAGATATATTTTTTTAAAAAAGGAAACCCCATACTCAAAAAAAGAAAGAGCAAGACAAGTTATATATAAGGCATAATCCTATTCACATATCCATGTGATCATCTATATGGATGTAGATGTCTATACAAGTGTGGATGTAAATGTCAATATTGAGGTCCATGTGGAGGAGGGGATAGACACTGAAATAAGCCTAGAAGGAACACTTTCTGTTTTATGGCATTATAACTAATTTTGATTATTTTTTTCCTATTTTCTATTTTTTCTTATGAGACTATATTAAAATCATAATCAGAAAAAATATTCAGCAATTTTTTAAAAATTTAAATATATTTTTATTGATTTCAGAGAGGAAGGGTGAGGGAGAAGTAGATAAAAACATCAGTGATGAGAGAGAATCATTGATCAGCTGTCTCCATGCAAACCCCACACTGGGGATCGAACCAGTAACCTTGGCATGTGCCCTGACCTCCTGATTCATAGGTGGATGCTCAACCATGGAGCCACACCAGCCGGACCTCGGCAGTTTTTTTAAAAGGATCTAGGTTTTGTTTGTTTATATGTGAAATATCTCCATTTCAGGGTGACCCGAAAACATGAGGAAAACAATCCTGCAAAGTGAGATGCATAGCAACGCACTGAGATGTGGGAACTTGAGTGAATCACAGACCAAGAGCCAAGTCACTGGGAAGAGCTGAAATGGCTGGAAGTCCAGAGGCAGAAAGGCCTGTCCTATCTGTTAGGTGCCTCCTGAGTGGATCTGAGGCAGCGAGTCTGCCTGGTGTGTGATGCTACTTTCCACAGGAGAGGTTTGCCAAGGCCGCAGAGGAACTGTAATGCCATTCGAGGTTGTCTTTGGTGCAAAATGTGCACCTACTTACTCATTTCCTGGTGTATGCCAGGTGCTCTGCCAGATCTTGACATGTGTTCATTCTAACATTGACAATTCTACAAGGTATTTCTGAAGATGAGAAAGGCGAGATTTGGAGAAATTAAGTGCCCCAAATCACACAACAGGACTGGGATTTAAACTCAGTCCCATTGGGCTCATGCTCTTTACCCTATACCTGCCTCTCACTATCCTTTTCAGCAGATAAAACACTCCCCACACACCATGAGTGTCCCAGGCCTCCAGAACCATGAGATCAAATTCCTTTCAGAGCCTTTGAAATGTATCCTGAGAGGAATCCCTAGCGGGCGCCCTTCAAATTTACTGTCATGGCGAACACCTTTACCCACCTGCTCCTCAGGTTTCCTTAGGGGGAGGTTTTCTGCTCTACTCCCCAGAAAAGAGCAGTAAATATTTCTGCTTGCCTCTCTTCCCTGTCACTCACTGAACCCCAAAGTCACAGTAGTGTTATATCTGATCAGTGGTATTTGTGAGGGTCTGACATCCATTGGACCCAAGGGGCAGGACTGCTGGACTGTAAAGGTAACACACATAAAGCCACAGTCCCCTCTACGTTAATCAATGTGCTCACAAAGCCGATAGAATATGAATTTTTTAAACTCAGTTGATTCTAAAATTTAGAAGGAAAAATAAACAAGCAAAAGGATCAAGAAAATTCTAGGGGGGTTTGGGAGGGATCAGCAGATTTTCTTCAAGCAGATAATTAAAGCCTAGTATAAAGTGATTAAAAATGTGTAGGGCTAATGTATGAATAGACAGAACAATCAATGAAAATGAATAGAAAGTTTAGAAATAGAGTTAAGGACACATGGAAATATAGTATGTGGTAAGTTCAATATAGCTTAAAGAATAATGTCTCAAATCAATAGAGAAAAGATAGATTATTCAATTAAAGGCTTTAGGAAAATTGGATGGCCATCTGAAAATAATGTTGGATCCCATATGTCACACCTTATGTCAAGAAAAAATCCAAGTGGTACAAAAATTTAAATGCAAAAAAAAAAAATATTGCAAGTGATATCAGAAACCCTGGGACAATTATTTAATAATCTCAGAGTACAGAATATCTTTATATTTATGACACACATAAAGCACAGAAGTCACAATGTTCTGCAGGAAAAAAAAATCAAAGACAAATGACAGAACTGGAAGGGAAAAATATTTGCAATAGATGCTATGGTAATTTGCCTAAATATATAAAGAATTCCTTACATTCAACAAGAAACAAGCCAATGACCCAGTCGGAAAAGAGACAAATCATCTGAAGCAACTCTTCACAGCAAAGAAAACCCAAATGCATCTTAGGACATATGAAAAGGGGTTCAGTGTCACTTACAATCAGAAAGATGCACTTTACAACCATCTCGAAGTATCATTTTGCCCCTAGCACATTGGCAGAAATCAAACTTTTAGAGAAGATGGCATTGATGAGGGTGTGGGGAAACAGGCATTCTCCCACACTGCTAGGGGAAGTGGAAATTAGAACAACCTTTATGAAGGGCAATCTATAAATGCACACATTTTTTGACCCAGCTATTCCACTTCTAGAAATTTATAGAACAAAAGATGCTCCTATATGCAAAATGACTTATGTCCAAGGTCAGTCACTGCAGCAATGTTTAAACAGCAAAAGGCTGAAAACATCAACAGAATATTGGTTAAATACATTATAATACATCCACATGAAAGAATAAACTGTACAGCTATTTTAAAAAAAAATGGATGAAGTTCTTTATGAGTGGAGAGAAGACATCTTGTTAAGGTAAAATTCAGAGCTAGTGTGTTGTTGGGTTTAAGAACAGGTTGTACCTGGGAACCCCAGCTCCTGGGTGACAGTCCATAGAAGGCAGCTCCTCTCCCTGCTCCTCCTCACTCCCTAAAACACAGTCTATATACTCCCAAAAAACATGGCTTAAAACAATGTGTAGAATGTGCTATCATTTGTGTTACAAATAAAAGGAAAGGATAGAGCAGAGTAGAGTATATATATGCTTATGTGTGCACAGTCTATCACTGGGGAAAAATGCTAACAGTGGTCACCTAGATATCTAGGCGTGGCCTCTGAAAGTCCCCGTTCACTCAGAATGGTGAGACCTTCGTGATGCTCAAGGCTTTACTCTCTACCCAAGACCAGGGGACACTAAAGGCAGAGACATGTGAGTAGTACCATCAAGGAGCCTGAGCACCCCCAAATGAGTCCATAAAAAGAGGGGCATCTTTCCAAAACATATGAAGTTTCATTTTTATCTTAATTAATTGATACAAATTTGGCATTCTAATCAACAACATATTTACATTAGTTTTTTTTTTAATTGATTCTAGAGGGGGGGCGGCAGTGGAGAGAGAAAGAAAAACATCTATGTGAGAGAAATACATTGATAGGTTGCCTCACACACATGCCCTGACCTAGGATCAAATCTGCAACCTGGGTATGTTCCCTGACCGGCAATCGAACCATGAGATGACACTCTAACTACTTAGTCACACCAGCCAGGGGTACATTAGTTTTAAGAGTAAAATTATTATTTCTTTTTCCCCAAGGAAAGTGCATCATATGGAGCAGATCTTCTCGTAGTTTGGGCAGCAAGAGAGAATTGCTTAGAATACATACTTATATTTTTAACTATCCACCTTTTTATGCTTGATCGTTCTGAATAATATTGAAAATAACTGAGATTTGTTGTGCAGCAGGCACTTTAATTAAATGCTCACCGCCATCCTAGATGTGAACATTATTATTATACTCTTTTTTTTTTCTTCATCCGAGGACATGCTTCGAGAGAGGAAGAGAGAGAGAGAGAGAGAGAGAGAGAGAGAGAGAGAGAGAGAGAGAGACCAGTTGCCTTCTGTATATGCCCCAATAGGGAATCAAATCCCCAAACCTTATATGTGCCCTGACCAGAACCAAACTGGCAACCTTTCAGGGCACAGGACGACACTCAACCAACAGAGCCACTGTGGCCGGGTCTAGCCTCATTTTTAAATGTTGAAGCAGAGGCTCAGAGTGGTTAAATGCTTGTCCGGTATAACACTGGCTAAAAAATAGAAAGTCATTTTTCTTTCTCCGTATCAAGTAACTTCCGACTTTCTCTGCACTGTTCTTCAACACCCACACAGGGCCTCCTCTTTAGTTGGTTCTCTTTCTAGTCCTTCTCCTGAGAATATTAAACCTCACTCACTCCTCTGGCTTCAGTGTCTACATTATGTATATTCGAGAGGTTCTCGATCCTAGCTGCATATTGGACTATTGGAAAGATTTCATAAACATACCTATAACCAGAACTCACCGCAGATATTTTGTTTTAACTGGTCTGGGGTGGAGTCTCAGAATCAGTATTTTCTACCCCTTTTTCTCCAACTTCAGATATATTATTCAACTTTGCATCCCCAGTGCCTAGCAGGAACTCTTTAATATTTGTTGAATAAATGGAGGAAGGAAGGAAGGAAGGAAGGAAGGAAGGAAGGAAGGAAGGAAGGAAGGAAGGAAGGAAGGTAACAAATGAAGGTAAGGTAAAAGCCAAAATTATTTTTGACAATAAAACAAAAGCGGTTTTGAAAGACCTTGGCCAAGTGGAAGCTCACGATAAATGCAGAGTCATATTGCTCTTCTTCTGGGACGCTGGCGAACGATGCATCCCTGTAACCCAGCCCAGAGCCCACACAATGGAAAACTATAAATAGCGACCCTGAATCACATGAGGGTTATGCAATATAAGGGTCACAGAACACGGCTGCCTTTATCGCTCAGGCTTCAGTTGCACTGAAATGGAAACTCAGCTGATGCCCCATGTATTAGTTTCTCCAAAAGATGAAAGCCGCCAGGCACTTGCCCAGACCATATTTGAGGCAGGTTGCCGGGCCTTTCGTGCTAAGGAATCCCTGCTGTCTTTCCAAAGAACAAGTAGGCAACTTCAGCAGAAGAATTATTTTTACTTGCAAAGATAAGACCAAAATTTCCCTTGATCAAGTGAAAAAGCAGTGTTTGTCAGCTTTTCAGACACTCGGGGAAAAGGGGTCACAGGCTCCAGTGAGGAGAGAGAGAGGCTGCCTTCCTGAGGAAGGAGTGAAGGGGGTTGATAAAGAATGGCGTTTACTTGGGAAACTAGGTGGAAATGCCTCTGGAGAAGAGTTTCCAGAAGGTCACCACCACTTGTTCCTCCAGGAGAGATTCACTGATCCTCTCAAAACCTTTTGCAAAACAGCCAAATCCACTCTGTGCCATTTAACTCTATTAGAAGAGGTTTGTCGTCCTCTAGAAAATGTTAGGGCACCTACCGCATCTAGGAAAGAATCCCAAAGCTACCTCTGAAGGCACAATTAATCTCACTGATGGGCAAACACTCTGGAATACATTTTTCCATGAGCCAGATGGTAAGTATGTGGTGGCAGAGATTGGCACCCACCTTCTCCCTTTCTTCCACGAGGTACCCCTGGCCCTCGCTTCCCTGTCTTGCTTGCACTTAGGCATGGCCAAATAACTGCATTCTAGCCCATGGAACGGGAGAAGGAAAGTGTGCTGCGTCCGATGTGGCCTTGCAATTCTCTCCATGCGTTTATCTGCCTTCTGTATGGCAGGAATGGAGATGCCTCTGGGGCAGTTCTGGAAGTCAGGCGTTGAAGATGGGAGAGCATCGCCACTTTCAGTCCCTAAAATATTGCCTGCAGAAAGCCCCCCACCATCCTGCTGTCACCAGAGAGAGAGATCAATTTCTATTGTGTTTGAGTCATTACACAGTGCCGAGGCTGTCTCTTACAGCGTTTAGCCTTCCCTATCTAATTATAAATGTCATTCATGTGTCATTATACTTTAGCATCAAGGACAGGAATTCCTCATAGGCCTTAAAAGGAAAGGTCCCCCAGAATGGCCAACCCCAAAACCAGTGGTTCTCAACCTTCTGGCCCTTTAAATACAGTTCCTCATGTTGTGACCCAACCCTAAAATTATTTTTGTTGCTACTTCATAACTGTCATGTTGCTACTGTTATGAATCGTAATGTAAATATCTGATATGCAGGATGGTCTTAGGCGACCCCTGTGAAAAGGTCGTTCAACCGCCAAAGGGGTCGCGACCCACAGGTTGACAACCGCTGCCCAAAACTATGATGACAGCCTACCTTCACCCCCCCAGGAGGCCCTCCTCTGAAGCCAGGTGTGGGTGTTTGCCAGGAGCACCAGTTTATCTCTAATGTAGACCAGCAGTTTTCCCAAATTCCATCTCAAAACAAGATATGTCATGCCAGGATTTTAGCAAAGGCCTGACCTGAAGGAAAGGGATCCTTCAAGTAAAATTCACATTACACTACAGATGGGTTCCTGAAACTATTGAACAAAATTGAAGTTTTTATCAAACTGATCATATGTCAAGAAGATAAAAAAGAATGTCTTTTTGCAATTGAAATAATCACAGTCCACATTCCCTACATACTTTGTGACTTATCACAGCATAGTAATTCTTTCAGTGAAACACAACCTATATTTTACAGACACTATCAGAGATTTTAATGACACACTGACATGCGAGCAGAGGCAGCAGGGAGAGAGAAGGAAATAGAACACTTAGGTGGACGTGGAAAATAATCTTCAGTCCAAACAACCACTATGGCAGAAGGGATTGCTGGGCAAGAAGGTAGGCAGAGTGTGTGAGGCACAGACACTGGGTTAATGAGAATAAATTAAACTTTACAGAAAAGTTGGTAGAATGCTCTGGGATTGACAAATGGGGCACCTGCTAGACATCTATTGCCAAATGTAAATACCTGGCAATAGAAGAGATGGGGAGATGGGGACTCAGGACCCCAACTGATGCTCCTCCAACTCCAGCTAGAATGAGGAAGGGGTGAAGGGGGTTGATAAAGTATGGCGTTTACTTGGGAAACTAGGTGGAAATGCCTCTGGAGAAGAGCTTCAACCACAAATAAACATCAAATGGATTCTTCAAGTAAGAGTGAGAGAAGTAAGCTCTTAAACTCAGGAAGGAAGGTCTTATTCAGCTAAGAAGAAATCTATCCTTCCTCCGCCTGTTAGAGAGAAGATCTGGCACAGTCTGCAGGACCTTGTTCAAACTTTACCACTCTGGACGCCTTGTATCATTCTCTCCTCAGCCACCTGGCCAAATCTGAACCCAACGACTTGGGAAAGCTTCCCAAATGAGCCTTTCAGCAGTTTTCCATACCGTTGAGAAGGAAAGGCAGGGTAGCTGCGGCTTTAGAGCTGTGAAGCCCAAATTCTTGATTGCCCACTTCATCAATAAAACACTACTGAGCACATAACATATATGTATTTATTGATTCATAAAGTATACATGTGTACTAATATAGATAATACTAACATTATACATCTTATGTAAAGCACATGATCAATACATTGTAAGGCTACATGAAAATATTTCCTTCCTGCACCCGATAGGTTGTCTTGTACATCTCATGTTGGACACCACTGCCTTCAGT
The DNA here is from genome assembly GCF_964212035.1 of Myotis nattereri. Taxonomy (NCBI): domain Eukaryota; kingdom Metazoa; phylum Chordata; class Mammalia; order Chiroptera; family Vespertilionidae; genus Myotis; species Myotis nattereri. The sequence goes on from NC_138088.1 coordinate 26,909,364, forward strand.
GCTGGTCCTAGAACAAAGACCTGATCTTCACAAGAGTGACTGTGGCGTCAAAAAGGAATGAAAAGCGCTTGACCCATGCTTTAGGTAATGATACCTTGCTGAGCTGTGTCTAAGGCCCTAGCTGGTTTGGCTTAGTGGATAGAGCGTCGGCCTGTGGACTGAAGGGTTCTGAGTTCGATTCTGGTCAAGGGCACATGCCAGGTTGCAGACTCAACCCCAGTAGGGGGCATGCAGGAGGCAGCCAATCAATGATTCTCTCTCATCATCAATGTTTCTGTCTCTCTCTTTCTCCCTTCCTCTCTGAAATCAATAAAAATATATTTAAAAATAATAGTAAGTTAGAAGTGTGGATTGTGTGTTATCTAATAATGCTTCACTCAAAGTCTGCTGTTTAAGTAACCAGAAGAATCATGTGGAAATGGAGCTCCTTAAGGGGATAGCTCATTTTTTATTTACTGTGTCCTCCTCTAGGGTTAGTGACACCTGTTGAATTTAAGCGTGAATGAGTAAATGATTGAACAATTGAGTGAATATGTGAAAAACATTTTTAAGCCACGGGAAAAACACAATTAAGGTGTGATTCTCACTTGTCTGTAAAACATCTCCGTTGCTGGAGGTGTATACCTCTTCTACCTCGCCTACAATCTGGAACTACCAGGGCCACAACAGCTCAAGTTCTAACTTCTCATCAGAAGCTCTTCCTCAAAGAACTTTGAGCTCTGAGTTCATACCACACATGATGAAGAAGAAGTCTGAGTAAGGTAACAGGGAGAAGTGGTGAAAACTGACTAAACAAAGTATGCATAGGGTCTGATGAGGGTGGTCATTTCTACTTTTATTAGGCCGTCTTCTTATCTGGGTATCTAATGGTTTTGTGACTTATCTCCTCAACTATATTGTAAACCTACTGAGGTCTGGGAATGCAGGGTATTTCTTCTCTCTTATGTCCTCACCATAGTCTGGTGTAATGAGAACCAGACTTTGGGTCCAGACCTACAAGTCTTCTATCTAATTAGCTGATGGCATTAAACAAGGCACTTAACTCTGTGATTCTGTTTCTTCATCCAGCCAATGAGAACAGTGCTACCTCTCTCAATGGGATGTTCAGAAGAGCAAACAAGACTTTTGCAAACAGTGGTACTATATACAAACTAGAGGCCCTGTGCACGAATTCGTGTATGGGTGGGGTCCCTCTGGGTGGCCAGCAGGGATTGGCTGAAACCCACAGTCCAAAGCCACCTGTAGCTCTTACCCACTGCTCCTGCTCATCCCGGCCCCACTGTGCCTGCCATGGGCTTGCACCCAATTGGTCCTGATTGGGAGAGGTTGGTGCTGCCACAGCAGCACTTGCCAACCGTGTGGCAGCACTCGCCAACCATGAGCCCTGTGTCTGGAGCCCTCCCAAGGGGAGTGGCCTGTGGGATTGGGCTAAAACCGGCTCATTGACATCCCTAGAGGGGTCCCAGATTGTGAGAGGGCACAGGCCAGGCTGAGGGACCCCACCCATGCACGATCGGGCTGGGGAAGGACCATGGGAGGGCTCCAGGGTGTGTCCGGCCCTTCTTGCTCAGTCCCAATTAGCTGGACCCCAGTAGCAAGCTAACCTACCAGTCGGAGCATCTGCCTCCTGATGGTCAGTGCACATCATAGCGGTTGAGCCCTTTTAGCATATCATTAGCATATTACACTTTGATTGGTTATTTGGTTTTTCTGCCGTTTGGTCTATTTGCATATTATCCTTTTATTATATAGGATGTAGGGAATTACTATTATAATTAAAGTAGTGAATAAATACTTGTTGAAATGCATTGAACTAAATAGAGAAGTGATGTAATTCTTTAGCCACAGAATCAATATGTGCCTCTATTTAAGAATCTTTTTAAAAATAATATATATAGCCCTAGCTGGTTAGGCTCAGTGGATAGAGAGTGGGCCTGCGGACCAAAGGGTCCTGGGTTCAATTCTGATCCAGGGCACATACCTTGGTTGCAGGCTCCTCGGGCCCTGGCACTGGTTGGAGGCGACCAATAGATGTGTTTCTCTCACATCGATGCTTCTCTCTGTCCTTCCCTATCTCCTCCACTCTCCCTAAAAATCAATGGAAAAATATCCTTGGGTGAGGATTAACAAAATAATAATAATAATAATAATAATAATAATAACTAAAGGAAACATATGTGAAAAATAAATACAGAGAGAGAGTAAGCTAACACATCAATATGTCACGAAGTTGTCACCAATGAGCTTGGATTCTGAACATTTGTGATTTTATGGTAAATAAACAGTATTGATTAATGCTTTCCAACTTTACAGTTTAAATATATATTAATTGTATTTGCATTTTATTGGGATGTGTAATATATCTGGTATGAAATACTGAATCCTATACACTATAATGGTTATCACTATAATATTTCTGGGTAGTAGAATTACTACTAAATTTTATTTTCTTCTTTGTGCTTTTCTCTATTCTCAAAATTTCCTTTAGTAAAATACCATAAGCCCTTTTTTTCTGATACAGAAACATTTTTAATCACCCTGTTTATACTCATCTTACTTGAACTGATGGCTGACCACAGATTTTTTAAGAAAACTTTTAAGTTGTGGTAAGAAATAAAGTAAGAAAAAAATTATCAAAATGACAGTCAACTCATAGAAGATATCCAATAAAATGAAAACCTGATTTAAAAATTCTTGATCAAACATCTTCTAGATCTGTTGTGTGGTGTTTTTTCAATCGGTCTGGATAATATGCAATTTTTGTGTAAAAACTGGGAAGTATAACAGCATATATTCGCATTTGCTTAATTTTCTATAAAGAAAATCTTAGAGGGGAAGGGAGGTAAGGGGACGGGAACGAGAGGTAGGAACCCAGATGAGAACAAGAAAGAAGCAAGATGTTTGCCGCTTTTGTTTATTGTTTGCATTTTTAAATATCATATTCAAGTAAAAACTCTTCTATAACACGTGTTCCCAGAGCCCCCGACCTTTGTGGCGGGGAGTGAGCGGTCACAGTGGGCTTGTGGGGGCGCTGCCAGGGGCGAGATGCATGCGCCGCGCTGGGCAGCCCGGGCAGCGCAGCGGGTCCGGAGCTCGTGGCCTCCGCCCGCCGAGCAGTCGTGCTTGGCTGGATCTGCTGCCTGTGGCAGCGGGAGGCTCTGCCCGCACCCGCCTGTGTTCTCTGCTCCAACCCAGCATGGCTCTTGGTTGCCAGTTGGCCACATTGAACAGACCTGGTTACGTTTCCAATACTTTCCAAGCCAGGCTCAGTTTCAATGGAAAGAAACATGTTCCCACTACAGGCTTGCGTTCCACGGAGTCTGAGGTCTAGGTGGGCTTAGTGGAGCGTGGGACGTGCCCCCCGTGAAGCCGCGCGCCCTCCCTGCTCCCAGCTGGGACCTGCAGCAATTAGAGGCGCGGCCTGTCTGAGTCCACCCATCTATTCCAACGGGAGATGCTGACATGGGATTCCTTGACAAGCCAGCTGTGAGCCGCTTCTTGCACATCTGGGTCCAGATAACCCGGGTTGTAAAAGTTTGTCAATACAGGTAGTCTGGTTATACAGCTTAGCTCACAATGGATAAGGTTCTGTCCCAAAGCAATGTTGTGCGGCTCAGGGAGGGAAACAATAAAACTATGTGGGAACTACATTAAAACTAGGAACTTCTGTCCATGAGAAGACACCATTGAAAGATGGAAACAAGACAAAGAATGGAAGAAGGTATTTGCCATGTATATAACCAACAAAATTAGCATGCAGAATATAAGCAACTCCAAAGAGTCAAAAAATAGGCAAATAAGCAATTCACCAGGAAAACCTAATTGGTCAATAACATATAGAAAGACCCTCAGTTCCAGAACAGGGAACTAAGCAGTGAAACATTGTTTGAGATCATTAAGATTAGCAAAACTTTAAAAGTCTGACAATATTTAATATGTGTTGGTTAGGATTATAACAATGGAAACTTTTTTAAATCCTCACCTGAGGGTATGTTTTTATTGATTTTGATTTGAGATAGAGAGCAAGAGAGAGAAACATTGATTAGTTGCCTCCCGTAAAAGTTCCAACCAGGGATCAAACCCACAACCGAGGTATGTGCCCTGACCAGGGATCAAACCCGCAACCTTTTTGGTGTATGGGATAACTATCCAACCGACTGAGCCACCCGGCCAGGGCACAATGGGAACTCTTATACACTGTTGGTAAAAGTGTAAATTGGTATGCCTAGCTTGGAGAGTAATTTGGAATTAAAGACATGCAAAACCTATAGATTAAGAGAAAAAAGAAAAACGAAAAACATTCCAAGTATTGAAACAAAAGAATTTAATCTAAGGAACTGGTTACCTGGGGATTGAAAGAGCGGAGAGGTCAAAAAGTAGACAGTGAGGTAATAAGAGACTAGCCACTTCAGAACCCACTACCACCCAGGTGACGGAGGCAAAAAAGTGGGGCCCACAGAAGACCAGCAGTGAGTTGGAGTCTCTGGGCAGAAGCGAGGACCAAGTGTGCAATGGGAGCTGGAGATGCAGGAGTGACACCATCTGAGGGAGACGGAGAGAAGCACTATGACTTCTCTCCTCCTTCTCCCGCCAGTGCCTCCCATTGGCTCAGTCCAGAAGCCAGCCAGGTGCACAGGAGTCTGGGAAATGCAACCTCTGTGGGTCAGGTCTCTGAGATACAGAGCAGGGTAAGGGAAGGTCAAGGAATGGATCTGTCAAAAACAACCCAAAAACCCCTTGCACAGGAGCAATGAAAATATGCAGAATAAAACTTAGAGCAGCATTGTTCATAAAAGCAAAGCGTGAGAAATAAGTATCTGTTAATAGATGAGATGAATAATTTGCAGTAGAGTCAGGCAATGGAATCCTATACAGCAGTGAAAGCAAACGAACTATAGCTACGTTTATCAACATGAATGAATGAATGTCACAAAGACAAACAACATAAATTTCAGAATCTCTAATATCCCTTATATAAAGCATAAAAGCAAGCACTATGATGATGATGAAGATCATAGATAGATGGATATGATAGACATGTAAAATTATAAATTTTAAAAAGTATACAGAAGTAAATCCTTCAGGTGAAAGAAAGGAAAATGTCATCAGGGAGAGAGGCATTGTGGGTTTAAAATATAATAATGACACTGGGTGATGGACACATGGGAATAGTGTACACTGCTATTTATAGTTTATATAAAAATATTTCATAATATGTTAAATTTTAATTTTACAAAGGTGCATAGACAATGAGTTACAGGGGCCTGGCTATCCTGAAAGGCAGGAGGAGACTCCATTTTCCCAGTATTGGAGGCAGGCTTAATGCCATTTGGCCAGTGCAGACTGGTCCAAGAGACCCCTCCAGCTCTCTCTCCCTCTGGGCCCCAACACAGTCAGGCAAACAATCAATTCTTGGCCCCACGAGCTCCAGACATGCAGGTGGGCCCCACTGCAGTGGCTTCTCCTGTCATGTAGATATGGTGGGCAGGAGCAGGCTTCAGTCACAATTTGCTTTAGTTTTTTCAGGCCTCAAGCCGGCACCAGTTCTGTGTCTCACCATAGCATGAAATGTTTCAGAGTTCTTCAAGGAGTGCCTTTGATCCACTTCCCCCTTAGACTTGGGTTAGATGGGTGCATTCGCAAAGCACAGCCCAGTTCTGCAAAGATCACCACCTCCAACATCTCTCCTCTCCACTCTGCCTTTTTATTTTCTTACTTTGTTAAAGGATCTACACAGGGTCACATGGACATGTGACCGGCCAGTCGCACAGCCCAGCCTCTACACCCCCTTGGAAGGGCCTGCACTTGGTTTCATGTGCTGCTGTAGCTGTCTTGAATTTCTTATTTTTTGAACAAGAGGCCCCGCATTTTTATTTTGCACTGGGCCCTGGGAATTGTGCAGCTTATCCTGGACCTGAGAGTTGTGGGACAGGTTCTTAGAGCCATTTCCTTGTAAATCTGCATATCAGATATGAAATTCTGATCTTATTGGGCTTAGTCAACACCAGCAGGAAGAGTCCCATTCTAACATCCATTACATTTATTTATTTGCTTATGGCCTGTCTTTCCTACAAAGAACATAAAGTCCACCAAGGCAAGAACCATGAGTCTATTTCATCGAACACCGTGTCCTCACGTCCTAGCACATCTGACTCATAATCATGTTCAATAAATACTTGTTGCATGATCAAACATTTATAGAATCATTAAACCTGTGCTTGTCCCAGAATTATTTTCTAATAACTGTACATATGAAAATCATATACTGGATTTTATACAGAAGATATACAGAGGTGGGCAAAGTAGGTTTACAGTTGTGAATATATGAGTTTATTCTCGTATTGTTATTAACTGTTGTATATTTGTATTACAACTATAAACCTACTTTTGCCTACCCTTATATTCTTGAAGAACTTACATAACTTAATACTGATTATTCCACAGAAATAAGTGTAGAGAGGTGTTTCCTCAAAATCTACAACTGTTGAGTATTTTTGCTAAAGCTGCTTTTTATTTTCTCAAGATTACCATTAACCTTTTATGGGGTACGCTCTCTAAAATGTGCCCTGGGAGCTGTTTGCGCGGCCTTTGTGACATGAAAGCACATCCGAAGTTCACTCAAAAAGGCCCAATTCTCAGCACTAGCATTGTCACCCCCATTTAATGAGGGCTCAGATGAGATAGCGTCAGAGTGTAAACACATTTCCACGTACAAAAGGGAAAATATTCAAATAAGCACAGAGTCATCACCACAGGCACCTGCGGGAGTTCTAATTCTGGGAAAACACAGCCTGGCTCATGCAACACCAGCAAAGGGCTGCAGGTATTTCTGTGACCAGCCAACGAGCTCTGAGTAAGAGCGTAAACCAGTTCCACAGCTCACTCGCTTGCCAAGCTGAAAAGGAATTTTCAAAAACTGGGGTATTGACATTATTCCAAAATCTACACGAGACGTTACTCATGAACTTTGTGTTATTTGACATTTGCATAACTAAAATCACACAAACACAACCACACTCCATGTCGCTGGGTTATCTGGGTTCTCATGTGTCCATGAACACACTACTTTGAACTGCACACAGTAAACAGTGGATGAATAAGCAGAGGCAAAACTTGTGCAGTGCCCGATGACCCAAAGTGGTTTGGGCAGCAAAATCAGACACAAGGAACACTTCTTCAAATCCATGATAGAGGAAGTGAAATATCTAATACTTAATATTTAAATCCTAGACAAAACATCCCAGTGCAAATAGGGAAGTGCCTCATTTACTCCAATCCAAGTCAAAGGTAGCTGGATAATTAGTTTTCTTTAAACAACATTCAGCTCTGCTGACATCTCCATTTCCCAAAGCAGCTGTTAGCCAAATATAGCATTGTTTATTCTCGCCCTGGAAGGCTGTTTTTAAAAAGCGCTTCTTCTGGTAAAAATGTTGCATCACTTCACTGGAGATAACAGGAAAAGTAGGAGTTGCTGTTTGTATTTAAATAAACATCTGCTCAAAAGTCCAATTTCTGTTTGTGAATAATTCTTTTATTTTTTGCCATTAGACATGCTGAATTATTGTGTTTGGGGCCATGCTAGGAAATATTCCAAACACGTTTTCTCTCATTTTTCTCTTGAAAAAGGATAAGAGATGAAGTTGAATTCTTTGCCTTTTCCCTCTACTCCCTCTACATATATTAGCTATTACAGTACCAAAGACCTTATGAATATGTAATATTAACTATCACAGTGTTTATTGTCTGATACATAATTAAATTTCAGCTGGATAGCTCTTCGGATTTTTTTAAATGTGGTCTTTAAAAAATACCTGCAGCACCCAAGTTAAATCTCAGATCGCCCTCTGAAGGGAAGTAGAGAAAGAAACTGCTATTGCTCTTGCAAAGAACACAATGCCTGTCACTTATGTAGTTGCTTGCCTTGCATGTGCTGCTTGCACTGTTGGCTATTTCACTGTTAATTCCTAAGAACTGAAAACCTATGCAACGTTCTCTGATCTGACTTCTATTTTTCTCCTAATTACTTGGGTTCTCTCCTGCCTGAATATTTTCTCCTTAAAACACATAATTTGTTTCTAGACTCCATTATTAATACCCAACTTCACTATCAGAATCGATCTAAAGGAGTAGGAATCTCTTTAAACTGAACGTCAGAAAACCTAACTTCTATTTCTCACTCTATTGCAGAAATTCCAGGTTGCTTCTTGGAAAGATAAGCATTCAATTGTGATACCCAAGTTCCCATTCAATTCTAATATTTTCTGATTTCACTAACTAGGAAATAAGATTTACTGCTGAAAGTGGGTGGGTTACCTAGGTGAGATGTTTGCTCTTTGGGGTCATCCAAGCTGCTATGACCTTCTGTTAGCACGGGTAATTAAGAGTTCCCAACAGATAACTAACAAGATGTTTGTCATCAGTTCATGGGGCTTCAGACTGATGCTGACTTGTCACACTGTTTTGTGCGCACCTGGGAAATTGCAAACTTTTACGTTCAGAGCCATTTTCCATTAGTGCTTGTACAGGAGAAGTATTTCAAACTTGAGAAGCCACAAAGCACTTTTAAAACTATGTTCAAATTCTAGCAAGAAGATTTAAGGTAGAGCAAATGTTCTGTTCCCCATTTGGATCCCACAAACAGTGAGCACACTTCATGAAGAACATGCTTATATTTTCTTGCACATAAATGTTTGTCATACCAGAACCACTGAGACAAATAGCTATGTTCTGTTGGGAAATGTATCTTTTCTCTCTGTATTGTAAAGAATGTGTTATAATTATTCTTGTTTTACAGTTAAGAGCATTTTTATGGTATAGGAAGCTTCTGCCTACTGAAATAGCATATGCTATTTAATTACTTCAAAGCTCTTTACCAATATAAAGATCTCCTAATACTCATTAGCAAATAAATTCTCCAAATACCTTCTGCTTTTGTTATGGCATTATTTCCTTAACAGGGAAGCATAACATGGTTTTGAAATCCTACCAAGGGAAAGAATAATTGCCTGTAGGAAAGTGTGGTCTACAGATTTCTACTTCTGCCTGGTAACCAGGAGAGACCCACATGTAAACATTCCTCAAAAGTTTGTAGATTCTTTGAACGGTCAATATGCATACCATACATTTACACAGTCAATACTAGAAATCCCAAGGAAAGCAATGGTTCTGAGCAATAAAGAACTTTAAAGAAGGAAGATATTTAATTATGTAAAGACTTATAACTTCAAGGGTGCTTAAACTGAGAGTTCTTTTAAAATTATTTATCCAATTGCAGCTGTATTAGTCAGGACTCTGAAGTTTAAAGGACAGAATCCCAATTCAAACTGACAATTCCATAGGTCAGTGGTTGAGCATTGACCTATGAACTAGGAGGTAAGTTTGATTACCAATCAGGGCACATGCCTGGTCTGGGGGCACGATCCCCAGTAGCAGGCGTGCAGGAGGCACTCAATCAATGATACTGTCATCATTGATGTTTCTATCTCTCCCTTAAAAATATGTATTTTTAAGCCCCAGACAGGTCCTTGCTCTGGCATTGACTAGCCTTGTGACCTTTGGCTAATTCTTAAGCTCTAGACTCTTGGTTAAATCATTTGTAAAATAAAAATGCCCTCTTCCTTACAAAGTTGCTGTGAAAAAGAGAGGGAATGTATATAAAATATAGTGGCCGCTTACTAGAGATGTTCAATTATTATTGTAGGTGAGGGACCACTACCTTTGGGCAACCTTAAAGGACTGGAATCATGTCTAATGCTCATATTAGATCAAGGGCTGTGAGGACTGAAGAACAAAACATGACTCCTCAGAGGATCTGAATAGACACTTCTCCAAAGAGGACATATAAATGGCCAATAGACATATGAAAAGATGCTCAATGTCACTAATCAGAGAGATGCAAATGAAAGCCAAATGAGATATCACCTCACACCTGTCAGAATGGCTATCATCAATAAATTAACAAACAAGTGTTGGTGAGAATGTGGAAAAAAAGAGACCGCTAAAGTGCACTGTTGGTGGGAACGCAGATTGGCACAGCCATTACGAAAAATAGTATAGTTTCCTCAAAAAATTAAACATGGAACTGCCTTATGACCCAGTGATGTCACTTCTGGGTATATACATCCAAAGAAACCCCAAAAACACTAATTCAAAAGAATATATACACCTCTATGTTCATTGCAGCATTATTTATAATAGCCAAGCTATGAAGCAACCCAAGTGTCCATCAATAGACGAGTAGATAACAAGTTGTGGTACATGTATGCAATAGAATATTACTCAGCCATAAAAAAGAACGAAATCTTACCATTTGCAACAGCATGGATGGACCTAGAGGGTACTATGCTAAGTGAAATAAGTCAGAGCAAGACAAGTAACATATGATTTCACTTAAATGTGGAATCTAAAGAGCAAAACAAACAAATACACAAAATAGAAACAGACTCATAGAGAACAGACTGATGGTTGCCAGAAACGGGGGGAGGAGGGGGGGTACGGGGCTGAGTGAAAAAGGTAAAGCAATTAAAAACTACAAATTTGTAGTCACAAAATAGTCCCAGGGATGCAAAGTACAACATGGGAAATATAGTCAATAATATTGTAACTATGTATAGTGTAGTTGGGTATTTGAAACATTGGGGGGACCACTTTGTAAAGTATGATTGTCTAACCACAAACTATACTGTACACCTGACACTAACACAAAATGATACTGAATATAAACTGTAACTGAAAAATAAAATTAAAAACAAATGAAACCATGACCCCTGCCCTCACTGGATTTGTAATTTAGTAAGAGAGAAATTAGGAGAAGGGCTTTAAGAGGTAATGAGAAAGAAGTGATGAGAGCTCAAAGAAAATTTCTGTGTGCCAGGAACTGTGCCTATACCAGCGGTTCTCAACCTGTGGGTCACGACCCCTTTGGGGGTCGAACGACCTTTTCACAGGGGTTGCCTAAGACCATCAGAAAACACAATTACATATTGTTTTTGTGATTAATCACTATGCTTTAATTATGTTCAATTTGTAACAATGAAATTGGGGGTCACCACAATATGAGGAACTGTATTAAAGGGTCGCAGCATTAGGAAGGTTGAGAACCACTGACCTATATATACTCTTCAACTAGTGCTGCAACTTAAATGATTTAAGCACCAATTACTGTGGCAGAAAAACAGCTCTAACTGCCCAATTTTTGTAATATATTGAAAGAAGGACATTTATTTAGGCCATCTTGATAAATTATTTTTTTTAATATATATATTTTATTGATTTTTTACAGAGAGGAAGGGAGAGGGATAGAGTTAGAAACATCGATGAGTGAGAAACATTGATCAGCTGCCTCCTGCACATCTCCTACTGGGGATGTGCCTGCAACCAAGGTACATGCCCTTGACCGGAATTGAACCTGGGACCTTTAAGTCTGCAGGCCAACGCTCTATCCACTGAGCCAAACCGGTTAGGGCCATCTTGATAAATTATATCAGCATGCCTGGCAATCCTATCTTCATCCCTCACAACAACCCTATTTATAGAAATAATAACTCCCAATTGAGGAAATGGACTCAAAGCCACCAAGTGACTTATTCAAGGCTACAGACAGAAATGGCAGGCTGGAACCAAGCTCTAATCTCTCCAGTTCTGTGCTTGACTTTAGGTCAATTTCTCCTTCTGCACCTCTACAAACCCAACAAGTTGACTGGGACTCTGTTCAATTCTCTAGACTTTTGAAACTACTCAAGTAGTGATTCTCAATGTCGCCCCTGCACCATCAGCTTCATCACCTGGGAGCTTGTTAAGAAAGTACATTCATGGCCACACGGGACCTACTCAATGGGGACTCTGGAAATGGACCAGAAATCTGTTTTAACATGTTTGAAACCACAGACCTTCAGCATTCTAAAGGAATGCTCTCATTATACCTTCTCTTTAACAGCCAAGTCTCTCTCAATACATTTCTCCTGAAGCTCTGATGGCCTTAAAGTTGACATTTATACTACGAAAATGTCTACTCTTCCTTCCAAATACTTCATTGAACGTTACCCCTTCTCCAAAAGGACTAAGGTTACAGTCCTTGTCAATACCAGTACTGCCCCACCTTTGCCTTTTCCTAAATGCTATTAAGTCAGTAACTCTCCGGCAGGACCTTTCATGCTTTATCCTTCCCTTCCTTCGCTTCTCCTTTCGTCATTCAATAATCTATCCATCTTGTCGGAAACCTATTTCAACAATACCCACTACTCTCTTCACTCCATATTCCACAAACATCACTAATTGTCTTTGCTCTGTCTTCAATGTAAAAGGAGTCCATGGCCCCATGGAACCTCACTAACTCCTTTGAATATGGTTAACTATTTCAACAGGGGGATTGAAGGTGACCTTTTATGAACTAGTAGTTTGCTAAAGGAATGGATGTAGAAGTTTGTTCTAACAGAGCTCTCAAGTCTCCTCAAAGTTCTCTGCATCATTACTGTGTCTATATTTGAAGTTAAAATAAATTTAAAAATCCTCCTCTAGAAACTAGGGAGAATCCAAAGATAGAGTAATTCTCAGTGTATGCTCACGCACATTAGTCTTAGATGGGTGATGAAATATACAGCCCTCTCTCCTCACTACAGTAGACTGAAATAGAAATAGGACAAGTGAAAGATATTGCATGAAGTTTTACGAACTAAAACTGTATGTAGGTCTAAGTGTTAAGCTCACCACCAAATGTGATAAGTGGCTACATCAGAATCAGCTTGGGGAATTTTTGAAAATTCCTGGAATACACATTTCCTAATTTTCAATTTCAAAATTGTTCAGATAGAAGCAGTGTTAGTCCCAGGTGTTTCTAGTGCATAACAGATTTAAAACCTACTGGTGCAGAGACAAGATCCATTTTAACATTAATCAGAAGCACCATAGCACAAGCCAATTTAAAAGTATGCATGAGGATCCAGTTCAGTAGTTTTCACCCTCACTGAAGCTGACATAAACACTTTACACAGATATGTGCAGGAAAAGTGGGTCCCTCATTATAGCAATTGATGAGTGGTCTATCATCTCATTGCCTTGATCCACCAAGTAGGTTCTAAATTGATGAATTACTGACTTTCCAAATTAAACTCCATGAAGCAATAGTGAGGTTCTGTGCTGCTTCTACTAAATCCACAAGGCCCCACACATTGGTGACAACCATGTATCCGTATATTACTGAATCAGAAGTACTTATATCAGATATGCTGATAGTGTGACCTTTCATTTACCAAATTCCCACCATAAATTCTTAATAACTCTCCACAGTATGACCCCAAATGACTTCCATCTCCAAGGCTCTGCATTCTTACTGCAGGCTAGCTTCCACCAAACCTCTTATAAGTCCCACTGCCAAAGAAAGTGACCCATACGCTTTCTCATACAGAATGGAAAAATTCCAAGGCAATCTAGATTATAGATCACCTATTACATATCCAATCAATTGGGTGACAGGATCGATAACACAGGAATGCCTGTCCTAGCCATAGGTAACCAGGAGGAAAAATAGAGGATATATGGTCAAAGGATAGATGTCCACTAAAATTGATAAAACTATTTTTACAGACATTTCTCTTGGCTATAACAATTTAAATTAGGCTGTTCATAAGTAAGAATAATAATGAGCAGCATTATTAAACAATTTAATTCCCCAATTTAGTGATTTTAGCTAAATACGTGAACCTTCTAAGGCTACTAATAAAAACTTTATTTGCAAATGTTGACATAGTGTTTAAGTCAGAATTGAAAGCAACGATAAGCAACTCCTTCGCATAGTTACTACCTCTGACCAAGGCATAATAAGAATTCACTCGGACAAATATCTTCCATAACCTACCTAAAAACAGGATAGTTCATAAATTCTCTAAATTGTTCTTTTCTACTGTGGTCAGTCCTTGATCTTTAGCTGTAAAACTTAGTAAACTTTGGCATACTCTAATGCTAGTATTTTAAGTTACCGAAAACCTCTATAAATTTAGCATTATTCCTCAAATCTGGGCAGTTTTCTCATTCTGAATGCTGAAATGTTTAGATCACAAATTGAAATACCAGTAGAAAAACATTCATCTTTAGGCAGGTTGTACAGTTAACACATGGCAAGAAACTAACAAGAAAATTTAAACATCTAGAACATACAAATACTTGAAAGCATTAGGAAGTCTGAACTTAATTGGTACACTTTGCTAAATTGTAGCAGTTCCAATTACAGGAAAACTGGACTGATATAAGGTTTAATGATTTAAGCTATCTCAAATTTTTCCCAATTCCTGACACCAATATTAGATTTATACAGAAGTTTTATTATAGTAAGAAATAGCTGTTACAGTGAGATCTGCAAACATATACAGAATTATATTTAAATTCATATAGAATAATATTTACATTTTTAAGTTACAACTTTGAAGTTAGAAGATGAAGTATAGCTTAAGTTTTACAACAAAGAAGACAAAAATACACAAGACAAAAATAGAGTTGACAGTAAAAATATAACTATCTGTTCTCGATACATGTGGAAACTCTTGTCAGAAAGCTACATCTTCTTAATCTGATTGTCCAAATCACTAAAATATGGATGAATCAGTGCCATTTTGCCAGAAATTCGTTTGGCAGGATCATATACTAACATTTTCTGGAGGGGAAAGATAAAAAGGAAAAAGGTTTTTATTTAAAAAATGAACCATTAAAAAAAAAAAAAAAAAAAAAAAAAAACCTCCATAAAGCCTAAACTCTAATAAGCCAATAAGCCATAAACTAATTTTAATGAAAATCTATAGATGAACATTTCCATTAGTTTAATACTAAATTACATAAGTATCTCATCCACTGTACTTTACCCTCTAGCACTAGAATAACATATTTCTCAAATTATAGGTATTTTGATAACCTCTTTTTGCTATAAATTATAGTTTAAGACACTAGCATTCAGAAATAGCTTTAAAACCAAAACATACATTTAACAAAGACATCTAGTTAATTATATTTACTTTGAGAAATAGCCGTCTGAGTTATTTACAACTTTCCTGAAATGGTGGCAACTATAGTGGTTTCTAATGTAGCTCCCAACAAGTTCCAAGTAAAAACAAAACCCAATTCAATATGTTACAAATATAGTTAAAATGAGTCTTTAAATGAATCAGTCAATCTCATATTAATTTATACATCACCAGAAAAAGAGGAATAAAGTTAAATATTGACCTTAAATTTTATCTTCTTATTTTTGACTTAGAGCAATGGTTCTCAACTGGGTGAGACTGCCCTTCAGGGGAGACTTGGCAATGTCTGGAGGCATTCTGGATCGTAGCCACTGGGCGGGAGTTATGTCCACGCACAGGACAGCCTCCAGCAACAAAGGACCAGTGGCTAGGCTAAGGCCCTCTGACTTACAGTATCTAACTTTTGTTTTCTTCAATGAAGTGAAATTCTTTGTATTAAAAAATTACAGAAGTTAAAAAGGTAGACTGGGCCCAGGATATGGGAAGCCTTTTACCTCAAATCAGCACTATTATACACAACATGTTGAATAGCAGGTAAAAGTCTTTGGACTTCACTGCAAACAATTGGGAAATCGAAGCTGAATTTGGTGGAATAATGATTTATAAAGTGTGAAAGGTGCCCAGAAACGAACTAGAAGATATATATGATGACATAGCAATAGATTACTTTGCTTAGTAAACTGCCAAAGCATTATTTTTTTCTAGAATCAAGTTAGCAGAGATTTATTATTACTTCCTCCTGAAAGCTCAATATTTAAATACTGTTCTAAAACAAACTTCCTGAAACAGGCCTAGGACATTTTATTTTTTTGTCCTAATACTGTTTTTGTTTTGTTTTTCTTAAGAAAACAACTATTAGTTAGGAATGGCAATGTAACAGAAGGGAAACATTTTCGAGAACTACTTCAGTCCTTCTCCTAATGTTTCTGATGTGGAAATAAGGCACAAAGTAAAAAATGGGAGTTCATGCAGTAGAAGGTTTTACTAACTAAAAAATGAAGCAACAAAGGAAACACCTTTGACTTGGATAAACTAAAAAGTAGTATATAATGAGACAAAGCTGTAAAGGAATGCTACTACAAATCAGCAACTTAAATAAGAATAAAGGTGTTATTAACCCTGACCTTCCCTTCCCTTGATCTGAAGCTATTAGATCAAGAAAAACAAAAACGAAAAATAATGAAAACAACTAATTCATTTAATTCTCAAAGAAAATATCATACTAATTCTCCTCTCAAAATTACTAGGATTTCTTGGTATCTGAAATGGAGCTAGTAATACAATAAACGTAACAGACATAATAGCTATTTGCCTAAGAAGCATCAATGACAGTATAAAGGGCAGTCCTTACCGAGAGAAGATCCAAGCCATCGTCATCCAAGTTTTTGACATGGGATGATAGGCTTCCTGGTTTCCACTTGGGGAATGTATTCTTATAGTCCTGTAAAGACTCCACGTCTGGCCACACATCATTGTTGGGAGTACCCAAAGCTCTAAAAGCCATAGTAAAACAAAAAGTTATTAAAGTATAAATATGATCTTATTTATATTATGCTGCCTTTACAGTTCCTAGCAACTTAAATTAAAAAAACAAAAATACCTGAAAATTCTGAAGAGTTGGTCAATTTCCGAATCCCCATGGAAGAGTGGTTTCTTTGTTGCTAATTCTGCAAATATGGTGCCTATACTCCAAATGTCAACTGGAGTCGAATAGCGAGCTGACCCCAGCAACACTTCTGGAGATCTATACCAAAGTGTGACCACCTATTACAAAGCAAATTTTCACAATGAGTAAATGTGGTGCATTAAATTACCTAAATGTATACATTTACATTTCATTACAACTGTCCTTTAGAAGCCTGTATGATTGCCTGATTATATTGTTTGCATGTACTGCTTACATGCTAAAAACATGAAAAAGTCACATAATAGTTTACTAGTGGTCTAGAGCAGATTATTTTAGTATATATAATTTACCCAATGGTAACAATATCACCTTTAACTTAAAAGTCAGTGAGGTCAATGGCATTAGCCATGGGAAAATGATATAATAGGATAAAAATGAGCCAAGACATCCAACAAGATGAGCACTGCTTTAGGTTTTCATGTGGGGACAGTCTTTGGGCTGAAGGGTAGGCAACTCCACAGAAGACACTCTTTGCCAATACAGACATGTGACACATAAAAACGTGTCAGTCAAGGACGGGTGGTATATACAACGGTGGTCCCATAAGATTGTAATGAAGCTAAAAAACTCCTAGAAGTCATAGCTATCCCAATGTCAAAGTCCGACACTATGCTTAGGTAAAATCATCTAGTGTAGTCTACTAAGTGCATAGTGTTTCCCAAGTCTACAGTAGTGTACAGTAACATCCAAGGCCTTCACATTTCACTCGCCACTCACTCACTGCCTCACCCAGAACAACTTTCAAACCTGCTAGCTTCCTAAGTGCCTTATACAGGTGAACCATTTTAAAAAATTTTATAGTGTATGTTGCTGTAGCTTCTATGTTTAGACACATATCATTGTGTTACAACTGACTATAATATTCAGTATAGTAACATACTGTACAGATTTGTAGTCTAGCAGCAATAGGTTATACATATAGCCTAAATATATAGATTATACAATCTAGGTTTGTGTAAGTGCACTGTATGTTTTGCAGTGATAAAATGGCTTGCAGATATATTTCTCAGAACACATCCCAGACATTAAGCAACACATGACTATAATCCTATACTACACAATTCAACATTCCCTTCCCCTTCAGAAATAACAAATGAAATGCCAAGTCATCAATATAACACTGATGAAACATGATTATATTTATACTCCAAAATGTATCTGAAACAGTACCCCTTAAGCAACAAAACCTATCTTTTAACCAATTTGGTTGTGTATCAGAAAGAAGCCAATCAGGAGACAGAAAGAAACCACTTGGTGATTGAATGGGGAAAATCAATATAAAGGATTATTAACTGTAATGGGATTGGAATAATTCAAGACTGACTAGTAAGAAATAATGAAAACCCGTTCCTCCTGCAATGCTTTTCCAGCACCCCCTACTGACAAAGCATAACATCTCACCAGCTAGCAAAGGAAAAATATTCAGCGGTTCCAGTTCCATTTTTACATAGCATGCAATGAATGGTGAGTGCAGAGCTGCGGCAATAAACTAAAATGGCCGAGTGGAAATCTTTTTGAGCACTTCTTTCTTGACTTAAAGAACAAATATAGAAGACAATCCAGCAATCACATATTCAAAAGCACCAAAAACACATGATTCTCCATACCTCATGTGTATATACTCTAATAGGTATTCCAAAAGCTCTGGCAAGGCCAAAATCAGCCAGTTTAATTGTTCCTTTGTCATCAATCAATAGATTTTGAGGTTTTAAATCTCTGTGTAGAACTCTTCTAGAGTGACAAAACACAATCCCTTGTAGGATTTGGTACAAATAACTCTGGAAGAAGAAAATATGTTAGAAGCTTAACTGCATAGCACGTAATGATTTTCTAGATAACCTTGGTGAGTTTGTTTCAAAGAAAGAATAAGTTATAATACAGGGAAATAATTTAACTACCAAAAAGCTTTTAGGGCTTCTGAGATGAACAAGAAGCATTTATATACAATATATCATGCTTGTACACTAAGACAAAGATATTCACCTTATGCGCACACATCTATATCCTATGAATTCATTTTGTCTTCTTTTACTTATTTTTTGGTCCCTCATTAAGTCATAAGTTAGTTTTCTGTAGAGAAAGTTTCTTAAACTTTTGCTCTATACACTGATAACAATTCTATTTCTATCTTGAATAAATCTGGTCTTTTTCACTTCTATCTTTTATCTTTACATACTTATTTCCTCTTTGGAGACATTGGTCAGATTCCAAAAGAAATGACAAGAATATTATAATTATGTTTAAATAGACACAATGATCAGAAAAAACTGTTTAGTAGTTCAGAGTTGTTTTATAAGACAACTGGAAGAATGCTTTGCTCAAGCTGGTGTAAGGATAAAACACTTTCACTTTATACACTTTATCACTTTTAAACAATTGTGTATACATTTATAGTTTAACAGTATGTAATGTCTACAATAGTTAATCAAAACATATTCAAAATTAGAAAAAAATAAAACCACCTGCCAACACCACTTGCCCCAGGTGTTTGTTACTTTGCTTTACACGTTTACCAGAATACACTAGGGCAGTGGTTCTCAACCTTCCTAATACCGCGACTCTTTAATACAGTTTCTCATGTTGTGGTGACCCCCAACCATAAAATTGTTTTCATTGCTACTTCATAACTGTAATTTTGCTACTGTAAACAATATGTAATTATATATGTGTTCTCCGATGGTCTTAGGCAACCCCTGTGAAAGGGGTCGCGACCCACAGGTTGAGAACCACTGCATTAGGGCAACCCGTTCAAGTCCCCTCCTTGCAGCAGGGAGCTTTTCGACAACAAAAAATTGGCTTTCCAAGACCAGAATATCCTAGTTTTCAACAATACATGGTTATTAGTTTTATGTTCTCTTAGACACAACTTTTCATTTTATATTAGAAGAATCATCTAGTAAAAATGATTCCTATTAACAATCTAATCTCTGGACTGTGGAAAGAAAATGAAATACTCTTTTTCTTCCTCAATCTGCTTTCTAACACTTTTCCCAAGCTACTCCCACACAACACAGGCGAAATACAGAGCAGACCCTTTACATTTACAGTGAATGAAGAGTAATAAAATTAGGCAAGCGTCTTACCTTAACAAGTGCGGAATCCATGAACTGACCAGGAGGGATAGAATCCAAGTATTTCTTTAGATCCATGGAAAGATATTCAAAGATGAGATATAATCTGGAATCTTGCATGAGCACATCTTGAAGACTAAAAAATAAAACAATTATATGAAAAAATTGATAAACATTTTTGACCATTCCAAAATGACACTTTGACCATTCCAAAATGACATTTCTAAGCTGACTGCTTGTTTTTTCATTAAGGTAAATTATGGAAATAAATTTAAAGTAGTATCTGACCTTCATTGTTGCTCACTATATCCAGTCCCCCCACATTCAGCTAAATACTAACTTGGACCTTTTGAGAGACAACCCACTCTAAAATACCAGCCCACATATTTAAAAAACTTTTCTTTTTCATCGAACCTAGCTGCCTGTCTTAGGACTCCGATTAAGGGATCTTTAAGGACCAGAGCTCTGAGTGAGAGTTGACAAAGCTCAGTGAAAAGGTCTTCCTGTTCTCCCACAGCCAGTTTACCTTGATCTTTCAGCACCAAATACTAATCTCTATGACCCAGCTCCTCTAACTCTGTGCCTGCTTTAACAGCCTGTTTTTCCTACCTCCAGCATTCTCAATGAACAAAAATAGTAGGGTTCTGTTCCACTCAGCAAGGTTATACAAAAATTAAGCAAATGTATTTCCACATTGAAATGCACATTTTAAATACTATGCGGAAAATGGTTTAAGTCCAGATATACCATACCTGACTATATTTGGATGACGAAGTTCTTTTAATAGAGAAATTTCCCGAATTGCTGTACTAGGAACCCCTTCCTCTTCACTTTCTAGTCTGATTTTCTTCATGGCTACTATTTGACCTGTAGTTTTGTGTCTACCCTTATACACAACTCCATAGGTACCTGAAATAGACAAAATAAATGTCTGCTATGAGATACCCCTCCGTGAAATAAGCAAGATTTTGAAAATGATTGAGTCCCATAAGGTGTCACATGATAGAAATGGCTGCTGTGTCCAGATAGGAAGTATCTTACTCATAATTATACCCTTAATACTTACAAAAAGAAATTGAGACCGAAACCGATTTGGCTCAGTGGATAGAGCGTTGGCCTGCGGACTGAAAGGTCTCAGGTTCGATTCCGGTCAAGGGCATGTACCTGGGTTGCGGGCACATCCCCAGTAGGAGATGTGCAGGAGGCAGCTGATCGATGTTTCTCTCTCATCAATGTTTCTAACTATCTCTCTCCCTTCCTCTCTGTAAAAAATCAATAAAATATATTTAAAAAAAAAAAAGAAATTGAGGATAGCTGCAACCTACTGCATCTACAATTGAAAAATAGAATTCATGTAGTCATCACAAGTTTTCCATACATTTAAATTACCAGTAATTTTCCAGCACATGTTAGAGCAGAAAATGTATACTTTGCAAACTAAAATTTATCTCTTGTCTTATATCCTACCCCCAATAACATAGGCATAAAAAACAATGTAAAGATTTGGGCTCAGGAAATATTACTAACAGGAGTCATTGTGACACTTTCAGAAAACTCTGTAAAAGGTTCTCTATGAATTTCAAATAGTCAATAACCCTCATCCAGAAAAGAATGTTCTTCAAACAGAAGCCACATAAATTGGATTCTAATAGCAAATTATTTTGTATAAGCTATATCATTTGTGCTTGAAGAGTTTAGAATGTCATACCAACACTCATATATGAAACTTAAGATATTCGGGTGGCTCAAGTGGTTAGCGCATGGGCACTCAGACAGAAGGGTTGAGGGCTCATTTACTGGTCAAGAGCAAGTGCTTGGGTTGCAGGTTTGATTCCTGGCATCTAGGTGCACACAGGAGGCAACCAGGCAATGTCACATTGATGTCTCGATGTCTCTACTCTCCCTCCCTTCCACTCTCTCTAAAAAAGAGCAATGGAAAAATATCCTCGGGCCCAGCCAGTGTGGCTCAGAGGTTAAGAGTTGACCTATGAACCAGGAGGTGTCAGTTCAATCCCCAGTCAGGGCACATAGCCAGGGTTTCAGGCTCAATCCCCAGTAGAGGGCATGCAGGAAGCAGCTGATCAATGATTCTCATCATTGATGTTTCTCTCTCTCCCTCTCCCTTCCTCTCTGAAATCAATAAAAATGTATTTTAAAAAATATCCTTGGGTGAGGATTAACAAAAACAAAATAAAACATAAATAAAACAAACCAACCTTAAGATATTCTTTTGGGGGAGAGAGGAAGAGCCAAAGGGGCATTTTTATCCCCCCGTTATACCATATAGATCAGTGGTTCTCAACCTTCTGGCCCTTTAAATACAGTTCCTCATGTTGTGACCCAACCATAAAATTATTTTCGTTGCTACTTCATAACTGTAATGTTGCTACTGTTATGAATCGTAATGTAAATATCTGATATGCAGGACGGTTTAGGCGACCCTTGTGAAAGGGTCGTTCAGCCGCCAAAGGGGTCGCGACCCACAGGTTAAGAACTTCTGATATAAACATTCTTTAAAAACCTCTAATGAAATTACTATAGATAGTGAATGATATATATTACTGGTTTTAAAGCAGCTTAAATATGTACACATGACAGATCATTTCAACCTAGGGTAACTAAATAAAAAGTTTCTTTAAATTAGTTTAATAGTGAATTATCTAAACCAGTTCAGACAATTTAGGTAAACATATTTATCGTCTTAAAAATAATTTTAGGTGACTAAAAGTATATTATGTAACTTAACATAATTCTACTGACCTAACTTCTTCCAACATATATATAAGAAGTCAATAATCAATACTTATCAAAATACTGTTTTAATTAGAATATTGTTTAGTAGTAGAATATAAGATTATTAGGCAGGGAGGTTGTCAGGGAACCATCAGAATAATTTCAATTCTCTTGAAATGTGAACATTTGTGTTTAAGTTATTATATAAAGAACGTATCTATGCCCTAACCCAGTGATGGCAAACCTATTACACGCGTGTCAGAGGTGACACGCGAACTTATTTTTTTGGTTGATTTTTCTTTGTTAAATGGCATAAGTCTTTGTTTTACTATGGTTGCAAATATCAAAAAATTTCTATATGTGACACAGCACCAGAGTTAAGTTAGGGTTTTTCAAAATGCTGACACGCCGAGCTCAAAAGCTTCACCATCACTACCCTAACCGGTTTGTCTCAGTGGACAGAGCGTCAGCCTGTGGACTCAAGGGTCCCAGGTTCAATTCCGGTCAAGGGCATGTACCTTGGTTGCGGGTACATCCCCAGTAGGAGGTGTGCAGGAGGCAGCTGATCGATGTTTCTCTCTCATTGATGTTTCTAACTCTCTATCCCTCTCCCTTCCTCTCTGTAAAAAATCAATAAAATATATATATATATATATATATACATATATATATATATATATATATATAAAAGAACATATCTATAATAATAAAAGTATAATATGCTAATTAGACTGGACAGCTGAACCACCTTCCAGATATCCTTCTGGACGAAGCCGGGGCTGCGAGGGCCGAGCCCCTTGCACAAATTTCATGCATTGGGCCTCTAGTATATATGTCTTAATGCACATTAGTACAGGCAGTCCTCGGGTTACATCAGACTCAATATACTTCGGTTCATGGTTACCATGGTTATGTTGCCATCTCCCAATTATTTATAAAAAAAAAAGTTCCATCATTTTGACATATGTACATATGTGCTTTATGGTTTTTATTATTTATTTACCACAAGTAAAGGTCAGGCATTGTTATCTTTCTTTAAAATCTTTTTTTTTTTACTGTTTCACTTCATTACTGCTGTGTATGTGCTCCATGTAGGTGATGTAGGTGCATATGTAGGCGGGTTCCTTACGGCGAAAATCGATTTAAGTTGCGCCGTAGGAAAGGATCTCCGACATAACCCGAGGACCTACTGTAGTGAAAAATACTTTAAAGGTTGGATTTTAATAAATATTTACACGTCTTTATGTCACAGAAGTTATAGCATCAAGTCATTTAAAACTTTTACGTGAAAAAGCACTCACCTTCTCCAATTTTCTCTATTTTGGTATAGTCATCCATAGTCAATTAATAGTTATGGCAGATGCTAAAATGAGAGGAAAAAATCATTTGATTATATGCCACTAGTTCAAATGGTGGTTTTAAGTTATTAATGAGATACTATATTAAAGCATTTTCCACAGTGCCTGATGCAATATTAATTTTCCACAAATATTAGTTACTGTATTAAAGCAATATTTGTAAGGGAAACAACTCCTGCAATAAAACATTCCCACAATTTCTTAGCCCCTTCAATGCTGGAAATATTTGTATATCTTATACCAGTGATTTAGCTTCTTCTAATCAAATAAAACTTCAAATTCACACATCAATTTATCTCTCCTTCCCAAACAGAAACCAGAAGTATGTTTTCTTATGGAACACTTCTAAGGAGCACCATTGTGTGCCATTATACTCCGGTATTTCAACAAATAATGTTATTTGACTGAATTTTTACTGCTTTGTGGTTTTATGAAGATAATTTTAAGACATGAGTAGGGACCTAAAATGTGCTCACACTGCTCATTCATTAGAAAAATTGTTAAAAGCTTAAGTGTTTAAATTGCTCAAGTGAGCTTTCATCTTTCTCCTGTTTTCAGCAGTCACATACAGGAACATGATTAAGACACTTACAAGGCAATTTTGAAAGTAGGATAGCACCCTAAAGGAAAAGGTGCAATTCCACGGGTAATTATACTGTATAAAATCTTCTTAAGAACAAAGTACCAAACCTATACTTGAATCACAAAGAATGGTTAAAAAAAAAAAAAAGCTGAAATTCTGCTGACAACCACTCAAGGCTGCCTCAGCAACTTTGCCAATGAAACTTTAGAAAATTAAGGTAATTATGCTTTGGGCTTCTAACACACCCACCACTGATAAGATTACATGTAAGTCACCGAGTAATTGCCCCTTACGTCCAATTTCTCACATTTATCTTCAACATCATTCCGGAAATAGAGAGAAGTCATCTTTTTAAGTCAGTTTTTTAAAATCAGCAAAACTGGACTACACTGGGCCAATCTTAAAAATGTTTAATTTTACGAAATGGGCGACTAAGATAGTCGGCCTTTCTTCAATATCCAGATGCAATGTCTAATGCACGTTTGCTGAGCTCGCTTCGAACACCCTGCTTAAAAACGAACTCAGTTTCAAAGCTGCACGCCGTTCCTCCGCTTTCCGGTTGTAACATTTCAAAAATAAAGGATGAGCAAGCTCAGGCCCTTTGGGTGCCTCCTAGGGCTCCGCGCTCGTCGCGGCAGCGCGTGCGCCACCCATGGCTTCCCCACCCCCCAGACTCCCAAGTCTTTAAAAGAATGTCGTGCAACATTAGTATTAAATAAAGAATATGAGTATGAAATAAAGGATATTAAAAACCCACATAGGCACCTATCTGTCGGCATTTCTCAGCGTATCACTTTTTGCTAATCCCAGAGTGTATAACATCCCCACCATGCATCCAATAAAAACGAAGAAACACACGTTCCCCTGGCTGTGTGCCTTGGCTAAACGTTGTTCAAAGCTGTAGGTGGGCAAGGCCTTCCGGGCACAGGGGCAAGTCAGAGAAGGCCGGGTTAGTTCACCGGGGCGGCTGCCCGGGAGGCCTGGGTGCGAGGCCCGGCGTGGGTGCTGGCCCAGGTGGCTCTTGCTTTCATCCCCCCGGAGCAGAGCGCCAGGCCCCCGGGCCGACCTGGCACTGCACCGGGCAAACCCTCCGCGCGGTCGAGACAAACAAAGCACGGGCTCCGCATCCAACCGTGGCCCGAAAGCCTCCGTAACCAGGTGAGCGGCCTCCTCCTGGCAACAGCCGCCCGCGACGCGAGAGGGCGGCCGCCCGGGTGCCAGGGGCAGCGCCTGCCCTCCCCGGGGTAGCCCGCCCGCGCAGAGCTCCCCCAGGGGCCCCAGATGTAGGCCACCGCCCAGCCTCCCCGCCGGGCCCCTCGCAAACCCCAGCTGCCCGGCCAGCCTCCGGATGACCACCCGATTCCTCCAAGCTCCCCCTCTGAGTGCCCCGAGTCGACCCCTGTGAGCCCCACAGGCATGACCCTGACCCCGGCCACCCTACCCGGCGAGCGACCCCGCAGCGAAAGCGGCGGCGGCTACCACGGCGGCGTCACTTGGTCCTGAACTTCCCAGGTCCAGCTCTGAAGCTAAGTGCGAGCAGTTTCAAACTCACCGCGCTAAAGGGTCCCGCATCCACCAATCAGGTGACCCGGAGACTTTCAAAGCAGCCAATCAGAGCCCAGTCACGCTAGGGCTGGGCTTCCCCGGTGGCTAGAGCGCGAAAGGAAAGGAAAACGGCGGCTGCAGAAAAAACAGCAGGGCGGGCGCCAAGTGAGTCTGCGCGCAAGCTCTGTCTTTCTTCCCGTGGGAGCATCGTCCCACTGTTTCTAGGCACCAGAAACTGTTCTTTCTGTTTGTTGGTTTTTTCACCTGCCAATATTAGCACAATTAAAACTTAGTATATACACAAATAGCTCATCGCAAAAGTGATACTGCACTTGCATCCAGATTCCATTCCTTTCACTTTTAATCCTTAAAGCCTCCTGTATATTGATGTTTTTCTAAATAGATGACTTTCAGGCTGGGCCAAAGGAAGATAATGGAATTTAAAAAAACACCCTATATACATAATACATAGACACAAACGACAGTGTGATGATAGCCAGGGGGGAAGGAGGGGAGAGGTTAGGTGGAGGTGGGCAAAGGCCAGGGAAATGAGAATGGAATGAGACTCTCCCTCTCCCTCTCCCTTCCTCTCTGAAATCAATACAAATATATTTTTAAAAATATCCTTGGGTGAGGATTAACAAAAACAGAACAAACCAACCTTAAGATATTCTGTTGGGGGAGAGGGGAAGAGCCAAAGAGATATTTTTACCCCCATTTATACCATATAGATAATAACATTCTCTAAAAACCTCTAATGAAATTACTACAGATAGGGAATGAATGATTATATATTATTGGTTTTAAAGCAGCTTAAATATGTACAAATGACAGATCATTTTAACCTAGGGTAACTAGATAAAAAGTTTCTTTAAATTAGTTTAATAGTGAATTATCTAAACCAGTTCAGACAATTTAGGTAAACATATTTATCATCTTAAAAATAATTTTAGGTGACTAAAAGTATGTTATGAAACTTAACATAATTCTACTGACCTAACTTCTCCTCCCCCCCAACACATATATAAGATGTCAATAACCAATACTTATCAAAATAGAAATTTTTGTTTTAATTAGAATATTGCTTGTGGCTATGGGCACACACTATGCAGTGTACAGATAATGTTTATTGAGTTGTACATTTGAAACCTATATGGTTTTGTGAACTAACGTCACCCCAATAAATTCAATAAAAAAATACATAAGGTAATGGAAAACTCAAAGACAATGTAAAGAATATATATGTTATATATAACCATGCTTTGTTTTTACCTCACTTTTTATTATATTTTTTATTTATTTAAAAATTTTACTTATTTAAAAATTAAGAGCAACATTTTACGTTTTTTACATTTTAAAATATTTGCACATCAGTATTTCAAATGTCGTTTAAAGGAAAAATAAATCACAATTCTATAAGGGAAGACAAAAGAGATCTAAATTATACTTTACATAACCCGGTATCAAAAACTCTTTCTTTCATGGCACTCTTCCATGTCTTTAAGAGAGAATTCTTCACTTGGACATCATTCTTAAATTCTGAAGAAAATAAAACAGTAGCCGAAACCGGTTTGGCTCAGTGGATAGAGTGTCTGCCTGCGGACTGAAAGGTCCCAGGTTCGATTCCGGTCAAGGGCATGTACCTGGGTTGCGGGCATATCCCCAGTAGGAGATGTGCAGGAGGCAGCTGATCGATGTTTCTCTCTCATCGATGTTTCTAACTCTCTATCTCTCTCCCTTCCTCTCTGTAAAAAATCAATAAAATATATTTAAAAAGAAAAAAGAAAAGAAAACAGTAAAATAGAACTGCAGATAATAAGAGTCCCCTAGTAAGGATTTCTCTTTGCAGAATAAAGACTGATTAGCATGACCTCTTACTAATATGTATTAAATGACCCAGATTAGGATAAGGAATAAAACTAGTATATCACATGCATTTTAGTGTTTGATACATTTTCACACAATGAGTAGCATCTGTCATCTGACCTCATATGTGGCACAAATTTTATGTTCCTAGGTGACAGAGGTAGAGTACTCATAGTGGAGGTAGGAGTTTGGAAAATCTGTCTGAAACTAATAACTTTTAAAACTTATTTTTAAAATCCCAAATTCGCATTTTAAATAAAACCCCACTACCCCAGAGAAACGCTCTAGGAAAGAAGTCTGTTCCCTGCTAGGTTAAGGTACTAACTTTATATATCTTTCTCTCTGGGAGGCCTAAGCCACAAATTTAATTTCTATCATCTAAAAACAGGCAGTAATTCATTATATCCACTTTACATTCAACATAAAGAAGACACAAGCTTCAACAGCTGTGATGCTAGATTTTTAAATTTAACTCAGTTATCTTTGTTTTTGAAGTTTCGGGGTTTATTGTACATTCATGCTATTGTAAATTCATGCTACCGTTTCTTACACTTTGGGCCCTTGAATTCAGTGTCTCTAAAGTGCAATGCTGTTTTTTATAGACAGGAAAATGAATCAGTTACAATTCCTGTTATAGGCGTGGGTGGGAAAACACAGTGGTTACTTAGAATTCTCTTCTGGCACTTATGTCGTAAAATGCTATAAGGTGATAAGAGAACATAGAGGAGGAGATTACTAACTAATTCAAACAGAGGGAGTGACATTTGAACAAACAATGGAGGAAAATTTTCACATTTATATTTCGGTAAACTCCATTTAGAAGGGAAAGGACAGATCAGTTGGGACTGAACACAAAGTTTTTGTTTTGTTTTTAGACGTAAGTATTGCTGTGGACTGAATTATGTCCCCCCTCCCCCAAGAAATTAATACATCGAAGCTCCAAATCCTAATGTGATGCTATTTAGAGGTAGAGGTTTTGGGGAGATGATTAGGATGAAATAAGACCATGAAGTTGAAGTCCGTATTATGGAATTAGTCCTTTTATACGAAAAGACATCAGAGAGCTCAATTATGTGAAGACACAGCAAGAGGGCTCCATCTGTAAGCCAGGAAGAGAGCTCTCATCAGACTCAACCATACTGGCACTTCTAGCCTCCAGGACTGGGAGGAAATGAATTTCTGTTGTTTAAGCCACCCAGTCTGTGCTATTTTGCTACGGCAGTCCAATGGACTAATGCAACTATTTTTTTCAGATACAAATGTCTGAGAAACAGTTGCTTGTAACCATCGTGGTCCCCTCCTTATTAGTCATTTTGCTTCCCATGGTTTCAGTTACCTACAGTCTGCCATGGTCCAAAAATATTAAATGGAAATTTCCAGAAATAAACAATTCATAAGTTTTAAAACACACGCCATTCTGAGCAGTGTGATGAAATCTCGAGTGGTCCCACATAGACGAGAATCATCCCTTTGTCCACATGTCCAGGGAGTAGACGCTCCCCACGCCCAGTTGGTCATTCAGTAACCATCTTGCTTATCAGATCAACTGTCACGGTATCACAGTGCTTGTGTTCAGGTAACTATTATTTTACCTAATAATGGCCCAATGCCCAAGAGTAGTGATGCTGGCGATTTGGACATTGGCCAAGGAGAAGACATAGAGTGTTTCCTTTAGTGAAAATGTGGAAGTTCTGGACTTTACCAGGAAAGAAAAAAACAGTATGCTGAGGTTGCTAAGATCTAGGGAGGTAGGAAAAGGAAATTCGGGCTAGTTTTGCTGTCGCACCTCAAACTGCAAAAGTTATGGCCATAGTGTGCGGTAAGTGCTTAGCTAAGATGAACAAGACGTTATACTTTATCATAGGTATCTATGTGTAAAAACAGTATATCTATAAAGTTTCAGTACTGTTCGAGGTTTCAGGCATCTGCTGGAAGTCTTGGAACATATCCCCTGCAAATAAGGGACGACTACTGTACATCAAATACCCTGGGGAGTGATGCCAGAAACTAATAACAATGTGCTTCTGTGAAGTGAAAGAGTGATGGGCACAGAGGTGGCAGGGAGACTGCCTGGGCCCAAAGCCTTTTAAATCCTGCCTCCTGTCCTTGTCTGTGGCTTTGGGCAAGTCCCTTTGTTTCTCTGTGCTTCATGTATTCAATAATAGTACCTAGTTGCGTCATGTTGAGTATAAAATGAGGTAATCCATGTAACGTGTACTTAGATCAATGCCCAGCCCGCAGTAGGCACTTCATTTGTTTGATTGTTCCCAATCATGTTGATCACTTTCTATCCCTCACAAAAAGAGCTCTGTCTGGTGCTAGGCACTGGAACAGAGACCTGAGTGAATTGCTGGGGAGTCACAGAACAGCGGGGAAGGACTCTGGAGGAGCCAGATAAGGCTTCACCAATGACAAGATCCTTGTGCTGGGCCGTGTAGAAAAGCTGGTGTCAGTGTAAATGGGAACTGAAGGAGAGGAGCCTGGGTAGGGAACAGCAAAGGGAACAGCAGTGCCAGAGAGGCACAGGCTTACGTGGGACTTACAAAGGGAGCTTGGTAAAGCGCAACGAATGGTGCATTTGAAGTAATTCCTGGAATATGAATATAATTTGGCAAATAGAAATGGAAGAAGGAATTTGGTGGGATGGGGATGACTATGTGGGTGGCATTCTCGATAGAAAGAGGAGAAACAGGGCAGGTTTGGAGAACATCCAGGAGTAAGTGGGGCTGGAGGTTAGAGCCAGAAGAGGGAGTTAAGGGCTAGAAGGGTGGGAAGGAGAATTGGATTCATATTGTGAAGAGTTTTGGAAGTCACTGTGGGGAGGTTTACTAGCAGCACTTCAAACAGTCCAATGAGAACAACTAAAGGTTTTTTTGTTTGATTGAGCAGGAGAGTGATAGGATTGTGTTCTCCCTTCAAACAGATTAATCTGGCAGAAATGTGGGAAGAGAGAGAAGCAATAATGCCAGTTAAAAGGTCATTTCCTGCAGGAGTTCATGATACCTAAGGCTGGGACCAACTCTGTAAAGCTGATATTTATAAATCTACATATACTTGTGTGTGTGAGAGAGAGAGAGAGAGAGAGAGAGAGAGAGAGAGAGAGAGAGAGAAGAGAGAGAGAGAACGCTCTGGAGGCAATGAGGTAAGGATATTATGACTATGATTCCACTAGAGGGTAGTAGAGACAAATTGGTAAAATTGATGAAGCTGCTATTATCCAAGTATCAAGCCAAGTATTTTTTTTCTTGTTTGTATTTTGTACTACTAATTGCAAACACAATTCAATTATTCCATGGCTAAGAAAGGTATGACAAGTACATTTAGTGAAATGTAGCTCTAAACCAGTTAGTACATTTTTATAAGTCAATAAAGCTGAATTGGCAAGGCCAGAAAACTAGTTGACATTTAGCCTTTTTACAATAACCAATGTCTTATTATGGCCTTGAATGGAAACTTTTCTTTTCACTTGAATATTACATCCAAGTCTCTCATTGATTAAAGTACAAGAAGAAAAAGAAAAAGAAAGAAATATTGGTAAAAGTTAATTCTGGTGTGTATGCTTGGTTAGATAATGTAAGTTGAAAAAAGCTTATCTATGGTGTACTTATTTACAGTTAATATTCTAAAATATATATTGCTATGTTGTATATGTATATTGCTATATTTTATACACACACATACATTCTTTTGAAAAGCAACACAGCAATAAAGAGCTATAATGCCCATATTGGTTGTTTTTTAACATTTAATATACCCTCTAACATTATTTTATCCCAAGGAAATAATTCTATATGAATAAAAGTCATACACTTGAAAAAAATTATTACAACATTTCTGGTAATAAAAATTTAGAGGCAGCCTAGATATCTAGGAGGGAAATGGTTAAATAGGTAATTTTGATATTTCCTTTAATCAAATACCACACATCCAGACACATACACTATGATTGTAGGGTTAGAAAAGCATGAATTACAAAAAAAGGAAATTAACACAGAATTGTTCTCATTGATGGGATGCGTGGTCAATTTAAAAACATTATCATCCAACTAGTTTTATGTTGTCTTCACAATATCCACATACCAAAGAGAAAATATACTGTGGCTAACATTTTTACCTACAATTTTAAGATATTTCCATTTGACTTAACACTTTCAAGCCTTCACAATGCAAAGATCATCATATGTTCAACCTTTAGTCAGAATAATTCTCAATTACCTTAACTTGTTAAAATAACTTCTAAACACTTGCAAAGGCAATAATCATAGCATTCATAGAATAATAATATATTAGAGTTGATGGAGCTTTACAGATCATCTAATGAGAAATGAAGAGAATGTTAAGGAGATTAAATGTTTACATTACCCCCATTTCCTGAACTTTGTGTATTTGTTTTATTTAAGCTTTTGATAATAAACAGTGTAACTCTGTCAATATGAAGGAAATTATTTGTGTGTGTATGTGTGTGTATAGATAAATAGATAAAGTAAATCAGTGTAAATGTTTCAGTATGGCAATAATAGCTACTACTATCTTGTAGAACATTCAGAGTTACACCAGGAACTGTGCTAAGCACTTTATTTTATTTTATTTTATTTAAATATATTTTATTGATTTTTTACAGAGAGGAAGGGAGAGGGATAGAGAGTCAGAAACATCAATGAGAGAGAAACATCAATTAGCTGCCTCCTGCACACCCCCCACTGGGTATGTGCCCGCAACCAAGGTACATGCCCTTGACCAGAATCGAACCTGGGACCCTTGAGTCCGCAGGCCGACGCTCTATCCACTGAGCCAAACCGGTTAGGGCGACTTTAAATACACTATCTTTAAAGATGCTGCAATACTATTTGTGAAGATCCAGCTTCAGATGAGGAAACGGAGATCTAGAGAGCTTGAATAATTAGCCCAGTGTCAGACAGCTAGTAAGAGGAAGAATGGAGACTTGAATCCAGGATTTTCTGACTCCAAAGCCCAGCTTCTCTACCACTGTGCAACATTCCACTTATCCTATATAATAAAAGCATAATATGCAAATTGGCTGACCAGCGGGACAACCAGTCAGCAGGGGGCGGGGCTGGCAAGCAGGCAGCACCAGGCCAGTCAAGGCATGTGCCAGCAGGCAGAGGGAGGGGACCTCGATCAGGGGTGGCAGTGGCCAGTGGCGGCAGAGAGGCAATCGGGGTGGAGGTGGGGTGGAAGGGGCAGCCACTTGCCAACCGGAGCCATCCCCTGATCAGCCTGCCTGGTGGCCTCCCACAGAGGGAAGCCAGAGGATGGCTTAGGCCTGCTCCTCAAGAAGCTGTCAGTCAGACATTCCCTGAGGGCTCCAGGACTGTGAGAGGGTGCAGGCCGGGTTGAGGGACCCCGAGTGCATGAATTTTCATGCACCAAGCTCTAGTGTGCAATAAAATAAATGTCACTCTATTAAGATGATAAATTTTTGGAAATATTATTAACACCAATTTTAGTAAATAGGAAGTATATATTTAGTCCTCTTATACTATGTAACTTAATGATAATTTCATTCCCATTGGTGTCTCCTTAAAGAAGAGAAGTGTATCATTTGCTTGAAATAAGAATGCAATTAAAAAAGATTGAACCATTGATCAATAGTAGAGCATTTAAAATAGTTGTCCATTATTCTTGGAACAACACAATTGTAAGTTCCAGATAAAAGGGATAAAAAAATTTAGAGCCCATTCTCAAATAGCTGTAGGTCCAGCTTTTCTCCCATCAGTAGAATTTTCCTCTCAAGATACATTGAGTGTTTTTGTTGGAGTAGGTTGCTGATGACTTAAGAAAACAGAAGTGGATTAACATTGTCCTTGTTTCTTGACACACTCTCATAATTGGTGCATTTATGGCCATCTTTATTCATATAATTATTAATTTATAGTAATAACATAATAAGTACCCATGAAACCACACCCAACATTAAAACTGGGTCCATAACAAAAGCTTCCATGTGCGATCCTCTTTGCATCATTGCATTCGGCCACTACCCAACCCCAGCCAACTGCCATCCTCAATCATCACTTTTGCTTGCATTTTTAGTTTTGTCTCTTATCATACAACTTAAGGAATGTGCATGTGTAGTTCCCTTCAACTTTTTATTTTAAAAATGTAAAGCTAAAAAAGTTGAGAGTAATAACAATAAAACCCATATACCCTTCACCCAGATGCACCAATTGTTAATCGTTTTGTCAAATTTGCTATTCCTTTATCTTCTCCCTCCCTTCAAGAGTTAATACTGAACTAGTTCAGTGAGTGAGCTTGGAAGTGAATCTTCTGCCAGGATTTGAGTATGAAGTTATACTTGTCCAGGAATTTGTACATTGGGTCCAATTTTCCAAATTGTTGGCATACAGGGGATAATAGCGTTCTCATGACATTTTTACATCTCCAGTATTTCTATAAACTGTTTTAATTAATAATACTCCTTATTTGTAGTGTCTCTCTTTTTTTTCCTAGTATAATCTTGTCAGAGGTTTGTCATTTTGTTTGTTTGTTTTTTGTTTTTTTTTTAAGAATTGATGTTGGTTTGGTAACATTCTTTCTTATATCTTCTTTTTATAAGTATTGATTCTGCTCTTATTTGTATTATCTCTTTCTTCTGATGCATTAACTTTTAGCACCTGGTCTTTCCTAGTACAAGTATTAATATCTAAAATGACTCTCATAACATCACTATTACTGTATCCTATAAGCTTTGTTATATACTATTTTAATTTTTGAACATATTGAATACAGTAAAAATAACTGTTTAAATGTGATTTTCTGCTAATTCTAACATCTATGTCAACTCTATTTCATTTCCAGTTGAGTTATTTTCTTCAATATTGGTTGTATTTTCCTGCTTCTTTGCATGCCTGGTAATTTTTTACTGTATCAGACATTATGAATTTTACCTTTTTGTGGGCTGGATACTTTTCTATTCCTATAAAAATTTCTGGGATCTATTCTGAGATGCAGGGAACTTCCTTGGAAACAGTTTGATCCTCTCTAGTCCTGCTTTTATAATTTGTTGGGCAGGACCAGAGCTGTGTTTAGTCTAGGGATAATTATTTCCCATTTCTGAGGCAAGACCCTTTTGAATACTCTTCCTCTTATCTCAGAAATTATGAGGTTTTCTACTATGGAAGCTGGAAGCAGACACTATTCCCAGTCCTGAATGAGCAACAGGTACTATTCCCTTTAATCCTTTTTGGGTGATTGTGTCAGGGTTCTCCAGAGAATTAGAAACAATAGAATGCATATATGTATTATTGTATGCAATACAATAATATAGTGTACAAAATAATATAATAACAGAACCAATAGAATATATGGTATAATGTCATATTATATATATTATTATAAGGAATTATAATTATCATTGTATTGCTTAATTATATTATTACTAGAGGCCCGGTGCACGAAATTTGTGCATGGCAGCAGGGGGAGGGGAGGTTTCTTCAGCCCGGCCTGCACCCTCTCCAATCTGGGACCCTTGCGTGCCTGATCCTGATCGCCCCTAACTGCCTCTGCTGCCAGCCTGATCCTTCTAACTACCCTAACTGCTCTCCCCTGCTGACCTGACTGCCCCTAACTGCCTCGGCCCCTGCCACCTTGGCTTTTTCCAGAAGGATGTCTGGTCTAATTAGCATATTACCCTTTTATTAGTATAGATATTACATAACTGTATTATTATAAAGCATTAGCTCATGTGATGATGGAGGGTGAGAAGTCTCAAGGCCTGTAGTCAGTAAGCTGGAGATTAGGAGGTCGATGGTGTAAATTCCAATCTGAATGCTGGCAGGTGGAAACCCAACAAAAGGCCACGTTTAAGTTTAAGTCCAAAGGTAGGAGAAGACCAAGGTCCCAGCTTCAAAGACAGTCCGATGACAGGAATTCCCCCTTATGTGGGGAAGGCCAGCCTTTTTCTACTCAGGCCTTCAAATGATTATGCGATGTCATGGCCATTAGGGAGAGGCATCTGCTTCACTCAGTCTACCAATTCGAATGTTCATCTCACCCAGAAACACCCTCACAGACACATCCAGAACAATGTTCAACCAAATAGCTGGTCACTCCAGTGGCCCGTCAAGTGGACACATAAAATTAACCATCACAATGGTTCCTTTCCTACCCTCCTATAGTTTCCTCACATACAAGTGCTGGTCAGTGCTCTCAAGAATCCTTGTTGGAGACCTTCTGCAGATTTCTAGGGTACTCTGTACATCCCTCTCCTTCCCAGAACTTGATTCTGCGAATGCTAGCCACGTTGGTCTCTCTCCCTGGACTTTCAGCTTTGTCTCTTCAACTCAGGGAGCCAAATGGCCTCGGTTTGGGCCTCCCCTCCCTACACCACAGACTAGAAACCCTCTCAAGACAGCAAACTGGGACAATCAATGGCCCTGCTGCATTCCCATCTCTTAAGGTTCACTGTTTTAAGTTGCCTGATGCTCAGTGTTTTGAAAACTGTTTCATATATTTTATCAGTTTTATTATTTCTTTGGTTGTGTGAGGTGAGAGGATAAATTCAGTAAATGTTACTCCAAGCTCCCAAGCAGAAACCTCTGCAGTGGTCTAGCTTTTATTTTCAAATGTCCAGGATGATATTTTTTTCTTTAGCCAGAATTATTTAGAAGTGTGTTTTAAAAATTCGTTTATTATTTTTAAATTAATTTTTAAACTTAAAACAGAAAACCTATTTTTATGGTACTTCATCGTTAATTTTGTTGATTTTTGCTTTATAGCTTAATACAAGATTAAATTTTATAAATGTTCCCTGTGAATTAGAGGAGGCTGGGTATTTTCTAATCTTCTACCTAGCATTATATATCCAGTCATTAAATTCAGCCTCACTAATTGTGTTGTTTAGACTCTTCATCACTGTTGATTTTTTTTTAAAATATATTTTATTGATTTTTTACAGAGAGGAAGGGAGAGAGATAGAGAGTTAAAAACATTGATGAGAGAGAAACATCGATCAGCTGTCTCCTGCACATCTCCTACTGGGGATGTGCCTGCAACCCAGGTACATGCCCTTGACCGGAATCGAACCTGAGACCCTTCAGTCAGCAAGCCGACGCTCTATCCACTGAGCCAAACCGGTTTCAGCATCACTGTTGAATTTTTGACAGCCACTTCTAAAGAGTTGAGACAAAGGTGTTGAAATTTCTCATAAAAATAGTTGGATATATCAATTTGTACCTGTAATTCTATCAAATTTTATTCCTTTTCTGTGGATATTTTATTATACACTACAGATTTAGTTATGCTATCTCTTCTTCGTGAATTGTACCCCTAATCATTATATAGTAGCCATATTTTTTCTTAACAATGCTTTTGCTACTAAAGTCTATATCAAAACTGTCTGGTGGAAATATTCTGTGAAGCACATATGTACTTTTCCAGTTTTCTAGTGGCTTTATTGTAAAGGTAAAATAAACAGGTAGCATCAATTTTAATAATACACTTAATATATTAAAAATATGAATTGCCTGGCCTGGTAGCTCAGTTTGTTAGAGCATCATCCTGATGCACCGAGGTTGTGGGTTCAATCCCCAGTCAGGGCACATAAAGAATCAACCACTGAATGCATAAGTAAGTGGAACAATGAATCAATGTTTCTTTCTCTCTCTCCCTTCCATTCTCTCTCAAATCAATAAAAATTATTCGGTTCATTACTGATTCACAAAACATATTTATTTGCTATACAGACATAATTGTACGTGACCTCTGTGAGGCATTCGATACTGTTAGCGAAACTTTCTCTTTTGAGACTGTTTTAAGGGATGAACCCTTCCCAACGCCAGCCTCTGTGTTAAGTGGTTTTCCTCTTGGCACTGGCTTCTGCTTGTAGGTCTCCTTCACTGGCTGATTTCTTCCTCTCCATCATAATTCTCAGAGATTCATTCTGGGCACCCTCTTCTCACTCTACTCTTTCCTTGCATGGTCTCATGGAACCCCAAAGTTACAGCTACCACCTATATAATGATAATGACTAAACGCATGTTTGCAATTCTCACCTCTCTTCAGAACTCCAGGCTTAGTACCTTACCGACATCTCCGCCTGGAGTTCCCACAAGCACATAATCTCATCAAATAGGGTCTCTCCATTGTCCACCACTCCCGGATTTCAATGTTGATTTTAACTGATGGTTTTCCTCCCCAGCCACAGCTAATGTGGCACGTCCATTTCCCTTTATTTCCATTCTTACTGCTACTCTCTTAGTTTAGGTTCTCATCAATTCTTAAGGCTTTCAATAACTGCCAACTGGTTGTCTCCTCTCCACTATCTCCTCAGTCTGCGCAGCCATGTCATTACTTTCCTTAAAAGTACTCAGCAGCTTTCCATCACAGAGATAATAAAGCCTAAACCTATTAGCATCCTCTCCCACTTTCTAAACAACAAAACCCCGTCTATCTGATCTGTCACATCTCCTGATATTCCCGATGCTTTGCTCTGTGTCCCAGTAGATTCAAACAACTTGTGATTCTTTACACATGTCATATGCATTTTCCCTATGTCTACGTGCTTCGTTAAGTCTACACTTGGTTGAGTGAGAAGGATCAGCAACGTTCTGGCTAAAAGGAGGAGAAAGATTTCAAGTTTAGCTGGTAGAAATGGAAGCAATATATTCTATAATTTCAAGAGAAACTGAAGATCAGCTAGAACATGAGAGAGAGCAGCCTTATGGCGAGGAAGGCAAAACAAGGAGAGGAAATTGAATTATTCAAGTTTCATTGTCCATTATCCAATCCCGGTTCACCTGGCAATAGGATCATCATGTTATGGTAATTATAGCATAATGAGAAAACCAAAATGCAAATAAAATAAACAGTAATAGGGGCCTTGCACTAGTTAGCATTTTTTTTAAAGTCTGGGGATGATTTTGGGATGAGTCTGTGCTGTAAACAAAGAATGAAGTCATGAAGGAGAAGAAAATGTTTTATGTATCTACAGGATTAACTTCATCCTGTGTTTGCGAAAGCTTTCTGGTACCACACACCTGTGTTTTCCCCACTGTTTTTGGTTTCAGAGTCAGTGGAAACTAATAAAATATGTGGTGCCCGGCTGGCGAGGCTTTAGTAGTTGAGCATCGAACTATGGGCCAGGAGGTCGCAGTTCGATTCCCAGATGGTGGGCTTGGTCCTCAGAATGGGGTATGCAGGAGGCAGCTAATTGATAATTCTCTCTTATCATTGATGTTTCTACCCCTCCCTTCCTCTCTAAGATCAATAAAAATATATTTAAAAGTTATGTGGCAATAAATGTCTCTCATAATCCATTCGTGTGTTTCTGTTTAGAAGTAAAACCTCAGAGATCAAGACCCTAGTTGGGGGAAATGGTAGTAGACACTGTCTACCACGCATTTGAAACAACCTAGGCAGTTAGCTCATTGTTTTGCTCTTTCTGTCCTTGCCATTACTAAGCAAGGAGGGGATGGAGAGGTGGAGAGGCAAAAAGTCTTTTTATGTACCACATGGTATCACCTCCAATACACTGTTAAATGGGGGAAAAAGATGCAGTACATGAGTATACTGTGTTAGCTTCTGTTTAATTAATGGGAAAAATACGAATACATATGAAAAAAAAAGAGATCTTACCATTTGCAATAGCATGGATGGACCTAGAGCAGTGATGGCGAACTTATGTCAGAGGTGACATGCGAACTCATTTTTTTGGTTGATTTTTCTTTGTTAAATGGCATTTAAATATATAAAATAAATATCAAAAATATAAATCTTTGTTTTACTATGGTTGCAAATATCAAAAAATTTCTATATGTGACATGGCACCAGAGTTAAGTTAGGGTTTTTCAAAATACTGACACGCTGAGCTCAAAAGGTTCGCCATCACTGCCCTAGAGGGTACTATGCTAAGTTAATTAGGTCAGACAGAGAAAGACATATTCGATATGATTTCACTAATATATGGAATTTAAAGAACAAAATAAAATGAACAAACAAAATTTAAACAGACTCATTGACAGAGAGAGCAGACTGATGGTTGCCAGAGCGAAGGAGTGTTGGGGGACTGGTGGATAGAGGTAAAGGAATTGAAAAGTACAAATTGGTAATTACAAAGTAGTCATGGGGATGTAAAGTACAGCATAGGAACATAGTCAATAGTATTGCAATAACTATGTATGGAAATATTGGGGGGAACACTTTGGAAAGTATATGATTGTTTAACCACCAGGTGATATACTTAATACCGATAAAAAATAATATTGAATGTAAACTACAAAATAAAAAATAAAATAAAATGTTTCAAAAAAAGAATATATATGGAGTATTTGCTAATCCTATCTAATAAAAGAGAAACATGTAATTAGCCATACCTCCGCTACCCTTCCCATTGGCTAATCAGGGCGATATGCAAATTAACAGCCAGCCAAGATGGCAGATGGCAGCCAGGAAGCTTGAAGCAAACATGAGGCTTGCTTGCTTCAGTGACAGAGGACTCCAACGTTCCCCGCCTGCCGCTGCCAGCCTCTGTTTGAAACATTGTTACAAATACAGAAGCTAAACAAAACCCCAGAAACCTGCTTTCAGCCAGCCGGGATCTCAGAGCTGGAGTTGATACAGGGTTTCGATTATAGAACCCAAACAAACCAGATACCTGCTTTCAGCAGTCGAGGCCTAAGAGCTGGAGCCAAGCCTCAGAGCTAAAGCTGGCTCAGAATAAAAAAGAAAAAGAAAAAAAGGAGCGGTTGGGAGCTTCAGTCACCTGCCAGCCTGAAAACAGCCCTCAGCCCCTCACCCAGACTGGCCAGGCACCCCAGTGGGGACCCCCACCCTGAAGGGTGTGTGACCAGCTGCAAACAGCCATCATCCCCTCACACAGGCTGGCCAGGCACCCCAATGGGGACACCCACCCTGATCCAGGACACCCTTCAGGGCAAACAAGCCGGCCCCCACCCGTGCACCAGGCCTCTATCCTATATAGTAAAAGGGTAATATGCCTCCCAGCACCAGGATCAGTATGACAGGGGGCAGCGCCCAAACCCCCTGATCGCCCTGCGGCTCTGTGTGTGACAGGGGGCGGGGCCACAACCTCCCTATCCGCCCTGCTCTGTTCGTGACAGGGGAAGACGCCCCAACCCCCTGATCGGCCCAGCTCTGTGTGTGACGGGGTAGAGCCATAACCTCCCCATCGGCCCTGCCTTGAGTGTGAGAGTGGTGGTGCCCCCAACCCCCTTATCCGCCCTGCTCTGTTTGTGACAGGGGGCGGTGCCCCAACTCCTCTATCGGCCCTACTCTGTGAGTGACAGGGGGGAGCTCCTCAACCACCTGATCGGCCCTGCTCTGTGCGTGACAGTGGGGAGCTCCCCAACCCCCTGATGGGCCCTGCTCTGTGCGTGACGGGGGCAGCGCCCCAACCCCTTGATTGGCCCTGCTCTGTGCATGACAGGGGGTGGCGCCGCAACCTCCCCATAGACCCTGCCTTGAGTGTGACAGGGGGCGGTGCCCCAACCCCCCAATCGGCCGTACCCTGAGCGTGACTGAGGGTGGCATCGCAACCTCCCAATCCGCCCTGCTCTGTGCATGACAGGGGGTGGCGCCCCAACTCCCCAATCGGCCCTGCTCTGAGCCCGACCAAGGGCTGCACCTAGGGATTGGGCCTGCCCTCTGCCACCCGGGAGCAGGCCTAAGCCAGCAGGTCGTTATCTCCCGAGGGGTCCCAGACTGCGAGAGGGCACAGGCCGGGCTGAGTGCAAATTTTTGTGCACTGGGCCTCTAGTCTTATATAATAAAAGGCTATTATGCAAATTGACCAAATAGTGGAATGACTGGTTGCTATGATGTGCACTGACCACCAGGGGGCAGACAGTCAATGCAGGAGCTGTTCCCTGGTAAGCTCCCACAGGGGAAGAGCTGCTCAGCCAGAAGCTGGGCTCATGACTGGCAAGTACAGCAGCAGTGGCAGGAGCCTCTCCCGTCTCTGTGGCAGTGCTAAGGACCCCTTGGCAGACATCCCCCCGAGGGCTCCCGGACTGCTAAAGGGCACAGGCTGGGCTGAGGGGACCCTTAGTATTTGTATAACAACACTGAAGAGTTACATAATAACCTAATTAATATAATTTCCTATGATAGGAAAAAATGGGAAACATAGTGAGTAAGCACTTTACAAAGACTAGGTAGGCTAGTAATCAGAAGAACATTATGAGGTAGGAGTTATTATATTTTTGTTCTATAGGTAAGGACCCTGAGGCTTAGGGAGGGTAAATACCTGGCCCAGGTCACATTGATAGTAACCAACAGCGAGGGTGGTCATAAACTTGGACAGTCTGACTCTAGAGC
Organism: Myotis nattereri; assembly: GCF_964212035.1. Classification (NCBI taxonomy): domain Eukaryota; kingdom Metazoa; phylum Chordata; class Mammalia; order Chiroptera; family Vespertilionidae; genus Myotis; species Myotis nattereri. The sequence continues at coordinate 26,951,510 of NC_138088.1, forward strand.
TTATGACCTCACCTTTATCACATTTTATACTTATCTTTATTGGGCTCTTATCTTACTTTGTTGTAACTGTACAATTTTGGCACCCCTGGTGCTCTCTTTATTCTCTGCAAGCTAACTCAGTGCCTGGATTTTTGCCCAAAACTAAAGATTTATTGGATAAATGAATAAATTAGTTTTAAGCTGAAGTAGAAGTTGATGAGCTTTAGCGGCTCTTTGCATATCTATAACGATAAAAGTGTAATATGTAAATTAACCGAATGACCGTCCGGACGACTTTCAGGATGACCTTCCGGATGAAGCTGGGGCTGCAAGGGCCATGGCAGCTGGGGCTGAGAGGGCCTACTCTGGCATGAGTTTCATGCATCGGGCCTCTAGTTCAATATAATCTTGTTGTTTGCTTCCTTTCCATGTTGCCTATCAGGAATATCTATCTAATGTGACACGTTGCTGTGAATACCATACTTTTGATAGTCATGCATTCCTGTACTATGTAGTTGAGGAGTAATTTTTTATTCTATCACTAAGTTTGTCAAGGAAATTTTATGAAACATGTATTGAGTGCCTAGCTTGTAGCAGGCTCTGTCCTGGGCACTGGCTGTCCAAAGGTACTAGAAACCAGGTTGTAAGAAACTCATAGTCCAGAGCAGAAGTCTGGGGAAGTGTCCCCAGTAATCACACTTTTAAATAGAGATAAAGGAATACACATGTCACCAGAGAGCTGGGAGGAAGGACAGCTTCCTCCAAACTGGGAGTGGAGCATTCTGGAAGGCTTCCCAGAGGAGGTGGCAGTGACTAAGCTGAGTTTGAAAGCAATCAATAAAACTGACAGGAAGGAGTAAACAGAAAGGTATATCCAGGAAATACTTTTAATAACAGGAACTTGATGTCAAGAGGACTAAGTCAAGGCAAGTCTATATACAATTTCGAGAAAAGACTTCTCTCATAAGAATTCTAATAATGTATACATGGATCAGTCAAGTAAAGTAGTCTGGAGAATGGGCAAAGAGAAGCATATGTGTGGGTGCACATAGGCAAGCCTAGATGAATGTGCAAGATGAGAGAAGAAAGGAACAGTCATGTTTAATAGGAAACTAAGTCTTATTTCAGATCACATCTTTGTTTTCTGGAAGTCTTAGCAGTAATTGCAGTAATTGTGACTAGGCCAGTCCCCTTTGCGTTGGCTTAGGCACAAGAATTCCTTTCACTGACTCTAGTAGCCTTGTTCAGTCAGAGTAATATCCTCATTATTACGCATTATTCAGTGACCAGAAAAAATTAACACTCTTCAAAATTAATTCTTTTTTACCCAGAGGGAATTGTAGCCCTTGTGATTTTATCAGGCTAAATAAATATATGATCAAGTATATTCGTAGCATTTTTTCTTTCTAATTCTGAAAACTTCTTTAAAAACAGGGAGGTCCGAAGGCTTGTCCTTCAGGGTCTCCAGAGTCCCAGAGGCCAAAGCAAAATTCCTCCCAGTGCTCCAGGAAGTGACCAGGTGGGGCGCCAGGAAAAAAAGGTCCTGAAAGAGGACTGAGTCAAGTCACTCAATTAAAAACAAAGCCAAAACCCCAAACCCTACAACTGCTTTAATTCTAATTTATAGAAACCATCCCCCCATTAAAAAAATCAATTACTTTGCTTTACAATTAAAGAATAAGTAGGAAAATTAATTACAGATTAATTAAATTCCAGACAAGTTTAATTAAAGGGTTAAAAAATTAAGACACACTTAGAAATGTTACTCAACTCTAATTAGAAGAGCCGTAAGAGTCAACAGAGTAATAATAAAAAAAAACCAAACTTGTATTTTACCTAAAACTTTTTACATCTTCACTACTAATTAAGTGCGCAAAAAAAAAGGGGGGGGGTTATATTTAAGTATGAGAAGTTGGGGGAAAATATACCAGAGTTGAGTAAAATCAGATTTTTATTTCTCCTGTACCCTTTAGTGAATTGAATTTAAAACTCTCTTAATTGAACATCTGGTAGCCATGGGCAATTCTGGAGAGGAAGTAGATAGATCTTTCTGTTTAATACACAATGCATTCTTGGCACATATTAAAGGGAAAATACTAGCCTCTTGGATCTCTCATTAAACAAGGTCATGGGGAAGTACATTACAGGGCTTCTTTTCATAAGGAATAGGTTTTACTTTCACTAAACAATGAAATGGTACTGATGATTCAGCATGGGTGTAATTTGTGTTTGACCGTCAGAGTGGTTGGTTAAAGAGTCCATTTCCATCCCAAAGCTATATGTGTCCTCAGGTACCACTCCCCTCAGGTACCACCCCCCTCAGGTACCACTCCCCTGCAAGGCTGGCATCGCTGATGTGAAGAGCGCCATTGCCCACACGCCAGAAAAGAGCTGGGAGAAAGTAACCGGATTTTAGGGCACCAAGGTCCTCAGGAGGGAGGAGATTGGGGGTTATCTACGTGGCCTCTTTACTGTATGTGTGTGACTACAGCTGCTAGCCTGAGTGTACACGGAGCCCTGCAACCCCACAGGCATGATTTTCTCTGCGGTAAACCCACCCATCAAGTCTTTAACTCTGTCTGGGTCAGCACCCCCCAGGTCTCCTGACCACTTATCATTGCTCTCAGTCACTCCGATTAAAAGGTACAGTTTTTGCTGTCTGAAAGCATGGGTTTTCATGAGGAAGCCCGAGATGAGAGCTGTCAGGACACCTTACCCTAGAGCAGCATTTCCGCGACCTCAGCATACTGACACCTGGAGCCAGATGACTCTGGTTGGCTGTCCTGTGCACTGGAGGGTGTTCAGCAGCACTCCTGGTCTCTACCCATTAAATGCCGGTTGTGACAATAAAAATGGTCTCCAGACATTGCCAGTGTGTCCTGGGGAACAAACAGCCCCCATTGAGGACCCCTGCCCGAGACCCATGTCCCGTCAGGAGAAATTTCTGCCTCCGGTAGGTCTGAAGAGTACTAGTATATCGTTTCTCTCTTCTTTTTTTTACTCCTGGACCTACGAGGAGTTAAGGAATCCCCACTAACTGAATTGCACGCCCCTCAAGACTGAAGGGACCTGAAGCCAGCCTCCAACAGGTGGCTCCTAATTGTTTTTACATCAGTTTAACCAATTTCAGCTGGTGTCACCCAATAAGTTGTCGGTTTCTCTTGTAATGATTTTGCGGCTCAGAATCCATCGTTCTTTCTTTATACTTTTGTTCAAAGGCAGAACCTCAAAAAAATGTTCAGGTCTCTGGGTTACTAGGAAGGAAGACATTTTTATTGTTGTTGTTAATCCTCATCCGAGGATATTTTTTTCCCATTAATTCTTAGACAGAGTGCAAGGGAGGGAGGGAGGGAACTGGGAGAGCATAAACTTGTGCTGCTTCAGGCCCTCTAGTTTGCAGTACTGTGTTCCAGCAGCCATAGGAAACTAATCCACCCAGCTCAGATCAGCACGACACTCCCCCGGTTCCCCAAGTGGAAGCTTTCCACGGGGCTGACTACAGTGGTAAATGGGGGCCCGTCTCCCAAGGAATCGCGTCACCTACTCTTGTACATGAGAGCCGCATTTCGGTAGGTTTTAAAGAGTTTCAAGATTATCTATTCAAATCACAGGCCCTGTGCCGGAGCAGTTACTGGGTGTAGCCCAAGGCTGGGCTTACCGTGGGTACTTCCTCCTAACTGTTACTGGTTGACTGCCATCTGTGCACAAGGCACCATGACAACAGGACCGAGAGTTGGGAGAGGGGGTGGAAGGGAGTTGTCTGGGAGTATGCAGAGTGTCTGTCCAAGCCCACTCCCTCGGTTCCCTGTGTTCCTCCAAGTCCATCCTAGGACTAGATACGCGTCATCTCACCGAGGCTCTGGAAGGACATTTTTGTTGCTCTTGCAGGGGCAGCTCCATGATCTGTCATTTCTGACTCCACCATTAGTCCTGTTAGCCACAGTGATCCACTAGTGCATCAAAGACAACCTGCGTCTATGACCTTCTTGGACCTTCTTTGGCCTAATTGTCCCTGGCAGCTGACAACTGTTTCCCCTGGCTTTCACCAGGAGTCCACGGTGATCATAATAATCATGAGACCACTGATCCCTGTTTATAGGAGGCCTACTAAGGGGCAGGTGCTCTACACGCAGTATCTCTAGTTACTAAGCGACAATGAAAAGTAGGTACTATTATAATATCTTCTTGTGAATAAGTTAACTGAGGGTTAGAGAGAAACTATTGTAACCCACATCTTACAGGTGATCAGTGATGGAGCCCAGATTCAAACCCAGGTCTGCCTGATGCCAAAGACTTTCTTTTTTGTTACATTGTTTCTGACCACAAGAAAATGTACCCCAAATATTTAGCATAGTGTTTGGCGTCTGGTAAGGTCTTAATTAATGTTAGCTTTTATTCATATCATTATGTCTATGGCTACAGCTGCCAGCCTGAGTGTACATGGAGCCCAGCAACCCCACAGGCGTGGAGATAGTCCCTTTGGCCTTTCCGTGCCCTTTGTCCCCAGAGAGCTTCAAAGCCACACAGACTTTCTTAGGCTTCTTCATCTCCATCTTCCCACATATCTCATTGTTTCCAGAAACGGGAAAATAAAGGAGTCACCGTCAAAGGGGAACGAGTGGGGGAAATATATGCGCCAGAGACTCTCCTAGATTGAGCCCACCCTCTTCAACCCGCATCCTGCCCAACGGATTTCCTCTCTTCCTCCCTTTATAGACCCCTATGTAGACCTCTATGCCTGCATTGGTACCATCCTGGAAGCCTCCACATCCTCACCTTCAAGCACACACATGCTGCTGTCTGAGAAGCAGAGTAGATGAGGGGTGGTGGGATTTGGGGAGAAAGTGAGAGATCCCTCTCCTGAAAACACATCTTTTCTCATTTTCTTCTCCCATGTTGGCACTAGAACACCTCAGCATTGGCATAACAGGAAGGCAATGGGCTGTGAGAATACGTAAAATTTGAATTGGAGCAAAATGTTGATTATTATAATATTGTAAGCAGGTCTCTGAGAGCTCTGAGCAGGTGAGGCAAGCATGTGACACACATGGTCCCTTACCTTTATCTCTGACTTGAGACAGGCATCGCCAGTTGATCATGGCACCTTCTCTATTGACCCCAGACCAATCAATTGAATGTGATCATCTAGGGGACAATCATTTGGTAATGGGATGCCTTTGAAGATGGGTTGCTTCCTAAGTTGTGAATCCGCTTAGCAATTTCTGAATTTCTACCCACCTGTTAATGCCCAGGTCCCATCGTGTTCATTTGGGGAAGGCTTCCCTATCCGTACTGATATTTGTCTCTCCCGTATTCCTTTCCTTTGATATTGATATAGCCAGGGCAGGATCCAGATTTCATGGGGACAGAAGCTTATCAACAGCGATGTAATATTTTTTATATAGAAAATGGAAAGATAATTCAACTCTCCCTCTAGATCAGCGGTTCTCAACCTGTGGGTCGCGACCCCTTTGGCGGTCGAACGACCCTTTCACAGGGGTCGCCTAAGACCATCCTGCATATCAGATATTTACATTACGATTCATAACAGTAGCAACATTACAGTTATGAAGTAGCAACGAAAATAATTTTATGGTTGGGTCACAACATGAGGAACTGTATTTAAAGGGCCAGAAGGTTGAAAACCACTGCTCTAGATGATTCAAATTTGTTTAGAAAGTTTATTTTGGCTTCATACTAGTTATTGATAATGCCACATAAAATTTCAGGGTGTTCTGTACTTTGGGAAAACCATGATCAGTCTTCTGCCATGTATAATCAGAAATAGTCTCATGTTTGATGGCATTGGTTGACCAGATTGTCTTCAGTGTTTTCATGCCATCGAGTTTAGTTCTAGGAAGGATGCGTCTAAATATCTGACAGGGTTGTGGCTGAGCCATTACATTGTGGCAAAGGAAACTTGGCAGCCCCCTTGGAGCACCAACTTAGGAATGTTCCTCTCTGAGCACTGTGGTCAGGATCCCCTCAGTGCGAGCAAGGCCATGCTCCCTCTGAAGCAGGAACCAGGCTTGTAGACGTGTGCCCAGAATCAGCTCTTACCCAGAAAGCTGGAGGCAGAGCCTGGACTAGAACCAGGTGTACATACTCCAGGCCTCTCGCACTCTCTCCCATTGCTTTAGAACAGGGGATCCTCAAACTACGGCCCGCGGGCCACATGCGAAAACAAATATTGTATTTGTTCCCGTTTTGTTTTTTTTACTTCAAAATAAGATATGTGCAGTGTGCATTGGAATTTGTTCATAGTTTTTTTTTTTAAACTACAGTCCGGCCCTCCAACGGTCTGAGGGACAGTGAACTGGCCCCCTGTTTAAAAAGTTTGAGGACCCCTGCTTTAGAAAGCTCAGAACACTCTGGCTATTTAAAAAATACTCCTAGGATTCAGCCCTTGCATTACATCTAGTAAAATACCTATGAGAATTCAAAAATACAGTTTTTAATGAATGAACGAACAAATGGACAAGTGAGTAAGTGAAGAACGCACAACCAAGCAGCTCCAAAGCTTTGTTTGCCCTTTTTTTTCTATAATGGTGTTTGTACATCGATGGCTCATTTAACTGAATTTCAGGCTTATCTTTTTGTCTGCGTGGGTTAAAGTTGTGGTGAAATCATAGAATGTTAGCATTGGGAGAGATCCTAAAGATTACATAGTTCAGTTCTTTTTCATTTTTAATGGAGAGGGAAACTGAAAATGAACATGTTTTAGTTATTGCTTAGGGCCTCAAAGTAGTTCTTCTGAATCCTGATCCCAACCTCTGACACAGTTATACTCTTTAGTATTTCAGAACAAGTGCTTATTGCTTCCTTTTAACAGGCTCAGAATTCAGAATCCTTTCACCTGCCTTGAAATCAGTCATTTCCACATTTTCCTGCCCTCCTTGACTTTTATTTAAGACATGTGTGTTCAACATCACGGGAATGCAAAGGACCATGGTCCGTACCCTTAAAGAATTTATAATCCAGTTAAGAGGAGGAACACCTATGTGACCTTTATCACGGCAGGACATAATTATGGGGAAATTCCTGTTGATTTCCGCTGAACTCAGTGTGAAATAAAAGTTGTTTTCCCTTTAGATGGTAATTTTTTTTTATTTTAATGAGACCTTTGAAGAATGGTATCCTAAGAGTTAAATTTGTTCAGCAAGGCTGTTTATCTAAACAACAGAATTTTAATCACCTAGAAATGGGGCTGTTACTTTGAAGGTTAGTGCTCTTTAAATGGAGCAGAACATCGTATTTGGTCATTGAACTAACTGGCCACGCATAGTTGGTGTATTTTGTTTTTGTATGTCTTTGGGGTTAAAAGTTAAGGGATGTGGCTGGAACACCATCAGCCAAATGCTTCCCCAACCAACTTCTATGACACATCTCACGAGAAAGAGCCTCAGCCAGTCCTGGGAAGAGGTAAAATGCGAAGAGCATGGCATGGGATTTTTGTTACAAAACGTTCATTCAGCCGATATTTATAAATACTTCTTGAATCCTTACTATATGCCAAGTATTACTGACTCTTCTGGTGATTAGGCTGTGAATAAGAGGAACAGTGGTCCCTGCTTCTATAGAGCTTACATTCTAGTGGAGCAGACAGGCAATGAGCAATAGACTAGAAAACTTGCAGAGTAATGAGTGCTATGCAGAGGAAAAAATAGTTGGTGAGAAAGCACAGACTGGAGGACCAGGGAAGTCTTCTGGGGAAAAGTGCCCTTGAGGCTGAGACCTATCTGACAGGAGGGAGGTGACTGAGAAAGACTTGGAGAAAGAGCAGCAAAGCTGCTCTAATCGGAAGGAGCGTGGAGTGGAGAGGCTGTGAGGCCATAAGGGTCTGGGCAGCCTCAGAAACAGGGCCTGGGCTGGGTGGCTGGGGCCTGCAGAAGGGCGATAGGGCAGGGGGTGAGGTCAGAGAGGCACACAGGAGCCAGGCCACATGAGGTTGCAGGTAGGATAAAAAGTTTGGTTTTTACTCCAAAGGCACTAAAAGCCACTGAGGGAAGTCATGTGATCTAATTTGCATAAAAAACATTGTTATGCCCTGGAGAGAGGGAATTATATGGCCTAGAAAGCCTAAAATATTTGCTCTCTGACCATTTACAGAAAAAGTTTGCTGACCTCCTATCTAGATTGTAATGAAGAGGAGGAGGAATGCAAGAGATGAACTGTATCTGTACACCTGGCGACAGTGCATTCAGAGTAATAGTCATGGCACATCGTGCACTATATTTTTCAAGTGCTCTGCCAAAGAAAAGGCCCCGGCTGTAAAGAGGTGATTCATAAAAGGAGGCAATTGAAACAAATTTCAAATGTCATTGTCACATAAGCCAACAAATAATATTGTTCAACATTATATAGTGTCTCTATATTTCCATTCTATTCATCAATAATTTTATTAATGTAACCCACTATAGATTTATGAATTCAGTGTAAGTGAGGGTAAGTAATGGAAAAGATACATATCAATAAGTTGGAAGAGGCATAAGAAAATACAGAATTCAATCAGGGAGTCAAACAACATTAATTTTACATTAATAATGTGCTAGGTCCAATGCTAGGAGCTGGGGCACACAATGGTAAACATGAAAGTCACTGCTACTTGCCCTAGCCAGTGTGGTTCAGTTGGTTGGACACCATCCCATGCACCGAAAGCTTGCCTCAGGGGTTGCCAGCTTAATCCCCAGTAGGGGGTGTGTGCCAATTGATGTTTCTTTCATTGATGTTTTTCTCTCTCCCTCTCTCTTCCTCTCTCTCTAAAAAAAAGAATCAATAATATATATATTTTTTAATTAAAAAAAAAAAAGAAAGTCACCATCCCTGCTTTCATGGGACTTTGAGTTTAATGTTTCCTTATGGGCAAGACCTGCAGGAGTCTCTTTGTATGAATAAAGAAAGATCTTTTCCTTTTTTTTTCAATACACTGTATCTCCTTTTGTAGGAAACACTAAAAAATATATTGAATTTCTTAGGGTCTTAATTGCTATCTGCCAAAAATGTAATATAAATCTTCACCTCCACTATAACTGTGATGTGAATGTTGCTTAGATAAGAGACCTTTTTGCAGTATAGAAACCTATTTACTTATGTGTGCAAGCACCAAAGATATATGTTCAGAAGAAAAATGATGATAATATAAAGAATAGCACTGCGCTGAGAGATTATGAAGATTGCTTCCCTAGTTATCAATTTTTACTGAGTGATCCATATAGTTGTATCAGTATCCTGAGAGTGTACACAAGAATTTCATATGGCTCTCCAAAACTTTCAATGCGAAATTTAAGCAAGCATTATACTGTAATGGAAAGAGTGGGCAAGGGGAAGAGTATGGCAAAATAAAGTGATCAGATATAGGGCATCCAATGACCAGAAAGTTTTGGTGCTTTCTAAGGGTGCATTTGAGGGGAGTATCGGGGAGTCATGTTGGTGTGTTTCTATTTTAATTGAATCTAACTTATTTTATTTTCTTCTTGATTTGAATTTAGAAACTCAGACTTGAAGTCCAAGGTCCTATATCACATAGTTGTGTACAGTTAGAATTCCTAGGTGCAGAAGTTCCACTTAAGGCCATAGAAACAGCTCTGTAAAGGACAAAGACAGGATCAGGCAACTCCACTGGAGCTGGGAGCAAAGTGTCATGGGCTAGGTCAAGAGCTTGTGATTATTTTTTCCCTGTGTTCAGGACAAAGATGAGAACATATGTGAACTAAGAGAGGCTGGTTCAGGTTTAGCAGAATAATAATGGGGAAGAGTAAAGGAAGCAAGAGGGAACTAGAAGGGGTACATAGGAAGGAAGAAAACATTTTAATTGAAAGTCTGTTTCTCTTTATTCTTCCAATTCTTGTCTTAAGAAGCCACTTCCTTTTATTCCTTCCCACGGTGTCTTAATTCTGTGCCAATGAACAAAATTAAGTCTTTCCTTTTTCTTTTATAAGCACACTAACTAGAATCAACACAGTTCATTTCACTGGGAATGCAGGCAAGGGTCAGCTTTTCCTTATTAATATGTGACTGAGTTACCGATTTCTTTCTCATTGCTAATTAGTTCTGCTTTATGGTAACCTTTGAAGTGTATTTTTTGAGGCTGATAGCACTATTATTCATGTGACCATCACTTTATATATTTTTGATATCCCAGACTAAAGTGAGTAAGAGGAATTGATGAAAAGTTGTTGTAATCAAAACGGAGATAAAGTAGACCACATACTGATCTTTTCTGTAACTTTGCTATGAAGTTGATTATTATTATGGTCATTTTGCTATGAAGTTTATGATCCCATTTCATAAACTACTTTGTGGTTGGGTTTTTAAAGTCATTAATTAGTTATCTCAAATAGGTTGAGTCAGATAGTTTTTCTTATTCCATAGCAGATATCAGAATAATCTAAATTTCCTTTCAACTGTTTAAGATATTTAAAGAATAAAGTAATAGAAGTAGACACTAAAATAAGTTAATTTAACCATATTCTACATGGGATTACAAAACTTACTCAATATATAAACATTATGCTCTCATTTCAGTTGACCTTGATGAAAATATTGCTAAGCCATCACTTTTATTGTATATTTAGAAGTATGAGTTTCTACCCACTTGAGACCATAAATGGTGAGAAAGGCCAAAAGCCACAGAGAGAAAACATTTTGGTTTGACTTTGTGCGTGGTGAGCTGTTTTCCCTCATAAAATTTACAAATTAAGGGAGATATTTCTATCTACAGTCACAGTCCCCATGAGTAGTGGTAACCAAATACATATTTCTCTTATTTGAGAAATGCTCTTACGTTGCTTATTGTCTTAAACAAACACATATTCATTAATCATACTCTCCTGAAATGTTCTCACAGGTGAAAACTTCCTGTATTAACTCTTTCTTTGTTTATTGCAGATTTTATAGACACCATGAAAGGAATTAGCTTTTCCCTCTTGCTAATGGTCAGGTGGAAAATTCCTACTGCTTAAACATAAAAATGAGTTACAGTCTGACTTGGGTAGATACTACTCTGGAAAAAAATAGAGTGTCTAATTGAAGTTGTGGAGAAATATAAATGTAGAAGCAGAGTGAGGGGAAAAGAGGAAAATTTATACAATCCTCCTTCTACTGGTAGTACTTAGGTGGTATCTTAAGAAAAGGGCATAAAGTAGTATTGAATTATGTAATAAGATACTTCCTTTCTGTCCCTTTTCAATCCTTCTGTAAGACTGAGGAGAAAGTATGCATCTAGTGCCACTGTTCATGCCTCCTTAACGTGTGCTAAGAGCAAAGAGACAGTCTCAGGTGGAATACAGAATAAAACAAAGAATTCACATAGTATTTTGTTTGCATCATATCTTCTTAGTGCAAGTGAATATGATTTTCCATGAACATGTAAGATAATGTTTCTTTTAAAAATAAATGTGTTTAGGTAAAAAGTAAGTTAATTCAAATGAAGAAGAAGAAAGGGTAAATTGCAAATATGACAAATATTGTGAAGGCTGAGTTTGGAATATTAGAGTCCTCTAAGTATTGATTAAATTATCTTCACCCAGACTCCTTCTATTCTTTTTTTTTTATCTTCCCTCTCTCCCCCTCTGTTCTTTTCTACCCTCTATTATTCAACAAGATGTAGTGAGCCAGAATAAGATGTGCCTCACATTGTGCTGGGCACTGCGAACCCAGAAATACAAAGATTACATCATCTTTGCTTTCAACCTGCTCAGTCTCACTGGAGACACAGATATGCAAACAATTACTCCACAGTGAGAAATGTGATGTGCGTGCAAGGTTTGGCGTAGCCCAGAGGAGGGATAGCCATGCGGAAAGCAAGAGAGGTGTCAGGTTTCGACCTTGGGAGTCAGTCCTATGAAATTTGGTCCAAGTTCACAAATATACCCTTAATTTACTCAGCAAACCTCTACTGAGCCAGGTATTGCATTAGATATTGGGTATTTGGACGGGAAAAGATACAGTTGAAGCTTCAAGAAGCTTTTGATTTCAAGGGGAGACAGACAAGAAGAGCGATGGCTATATAGGTTTATATTCTTTATCTGAAACCCCTGGAGGCAGATGCGTTTCATAATTCTGAATTCTTAGGACATTAATATGGTGCACACACTGTATATTACATAACCCTTGTAAAAATGTCTGGGGCAGTACCCCATAATTAACACATATCAGTATTCACACTAAATGGAATAAAGACTATACAAAGCCCACACCAATTTCATTTAAGTTGTTCGTTTTTGCAATTTTTAAGACGTCTAAATTACAGAAAACTGTGGACCTGTTCTTTAAAATAATTAAAAGTGTGCTGTAGGGTATTTTTGAAGGACAAAAAAAGGGTAATGAACCACACTTTAACAGAAAAGGGGTCAGGGAAGCTTTCCATAAAGATGTATTTTCTGAATGAAGTCTTGCTGGGTGAATAGGAGTCCGCTCAACAGAGATGATGGAGGAGGCAGAGGACTGGAGAATGGGGAGAAGGTTTTCTAGGCAGTAGGAACAGCCCATAGGAAGGCAAAGGCCTTGGTGTTGTGGGCGGAGGCAGGGGGGGCCGGGGAGTGGGAAAGGGGGTGGGGAACTGCAAGTCGTTCAAAACCGCTGTGTGTATGGTGTTCCTGAGATGGAGAAGATCATGGAAATGCTGATGGAGAACAGTTGAGATCAGGTGGAGGAGTGGACAGGGACCCTTGCTAAGTTTAACCTTTATTCTGAAAGATAAAGAGAGTAACTAAAAGATTTTAACAGTGTGTAGTTATGTGGGTAGATTTGAAATATAGAAGAATCATAATACTGGATGAGAGAGCTAATGCACTGTACAAAATTAAGAGGTGATTGTAATTGCTTAGATAAGAGATTATGAGAAAATGCATGTTGCCATGGTTTGGCACATAGTAATTGCTCAATACATTGTAGCAATTAGAAGGTCAAAGATAGGGATGTCGTGGGGATGAATAAGAAGGAATGATAGAGATATTCTAGGGAATGATTTTGGACTGAGTATTGATTGGACTAGGAGGGAGTGGGGCACTGTCTCCTCTCTTTCATGACCTTCAGGCCTCTTCCTCTGGCTTGGAGGTCTGTGTTGCTTGGTATCCCATTTGGACATGAAATACGGGTTTGAGACACAGGCAAATTGTCTGAGTTGGAATTTGGAGTCATTATGTGATAGCCAAAGCCTTCATGTGGATGAGATCACAAAGTCAATGCATCGTATGAGAAATCTTTCTAGACTCAGGTCAAAATGCTAGAAAATACTAAAGGGAAAGAGAAAGTCACTGACAGCCATGTTAAGTGCCCTTGAAGATCAACTGAGATAAGGTCTGGAAAAATCCATAATGGATGTGTCAAATAGGAGGTCAGCTGTTATGTGAGAAGAATAGTTTTAATAGTGAGGAGGGGCTGAAGCCCAGTTACTATGAAGAATGGCGAGTGCATATGAGAAAGTATGGGCGCTGTGTCGACTCCCATCCTTTTTAGATACTTGGCTGTGAAAGGAGAAACAGAGAGAAGGACAAAACTGGAGGCAGTCATGGGCTATGGGCTGCATGGGCAGGTTTTTGGTTTAGTTTTAGATTTTCAAGGTAGAAGAGGCGCTGCCAGATGCCCAGTTCTGACTTGTAGTCAGCTTTTTTGGTTGTGTTGTAGCCTGTCTCTGGAGGGAAAGTGTCTTTAACCTGAACACAAGTGTTTCTCAGAAACAGCCGGCCAGACACCAGGCTTGAAGAGCTCTGCAGGAAAGCATGTCTTTCTGGGCAGTCTCCCAGGGGCTGCTTCTTGTGCTGCCTTCCCGGAGAGCTCTGGCACTTCCCTCCCCCTGTTGTCTACCGGATTGGCTGCTTGCCACTTGTCTAAGGCTATGCTTATGGCTGCCGCAGTGCCACGGAGCTGGCTTGTAAAATACCTGTATTTGCGTAGGATTTCCTAAGGTGATTCTCTCCCCAGCCACCCCACCGATTCTTGTAGCCTGTATTGTCCGCTTCACTCATTTGATTTAGCTCAACCAATGCCTCTGAGTGGCCAAGGGGATACAGCGTCAGGCTGGGCACGGTGGAGGCAGAAGGCAGGACATTTGCCCCCGTGGACCCTATCATCCAAGGGGTGCGACTGTATTGTAAATAATGATTACGATGGTACTTAAACTTTGGGGAAGTAGATCTCTTTGAAAAGTTATTGAAAACTGTGTACCTCCTCCCCATGAAACAGCACACAGAATTGAATATAAATTTCTGCCTTTTTTCTTTGACTTGTTAAATTCTGAAGTAGTTTTGAAAACTCAAATTAAGGATACCCAAACTATAGAGCCATTAGTGCTCTGAGAGTGACCTCAGCTAAATGAAGGTTTCTGAGACTCAATTTCCAGATTGTGCTGCCTGTCTTGCAAGGGTTTTGTGAGGACCAAATGAGATAATATGAATAAAGTGCTTAGCACAGAGTCCAACACAGAGCCGATGCCCAAGAAATGTTATTTTAGCTTTAGGATATTATGAAGTAAGCTAGGTGTTAAATTCAAGGTCCATGTAACTCACTAGTCTCTGTTTTAGGAGTTATTCTGCCTTTGGTGGCTTCCAGTTGACTAAAACATTGTTGGCTATGTTCCATATTTCAGTCATTCCCTATCTACTTCTAGAATTTTTGCTTTATCTATTTCCATTTGAACAATTACTATCTTTTTTAAAATGTAATTTGGAAAAAAAAACCCCACACCTTATATATAGTTACTTAAAAAGGAAACTGGACCCCTACCATGAATAGAAAACATGCGTTCACTTGAAAGTAACAGTAACAATAAGCAGTGAAACTGAACAATAAAAACTTAACAATGCTATAAATTCTAGTTAGATGCCACTGCCTACCTAGGGTTTTGAGCCTGGAGCTTGCTCCTTGAGAAAAAGGAGGTTTAGTGAGTGAGAGATAGAGATAGAGATAGAGATAGAGAGAGAGAGAGAGAGAGAGAGAGAGAGAGAGAGAGAACTTTCTTCTTGTAATTAGAATTGAAAGAGAATTGAAAAGGGAATAACTAATAATTTGCACTAGTTGGTTTGGCTCAGTGGATAGAGCATCAGTCTGCAGACTGAAGGGTCCTGGGTTTCGATTCAGGTCAAGGGCACATGCCCAGGTTGAAGGCTCAATCCCCTGTAGGGGGCATGCAGGAGGCAGTCGATCAATGATTCTCATCATTGATTCTCTCTCTCTCTCTCTCTCTCTCTCTCTCTCTCTCTCTCTCTCTCTCTCTTCTTCTCTAAAAATCAATAAAAATATATTAAAAAAGGAAAAAAAGAAAAGCGAATAACTTTAGCCAATGTGATTCACTGTCATTTAACGCCCTGACCTTACTCCATGGACCAACTAAACGCATCTCCCATGACTTCAGTGAACGCTCTCCCTTTGGGAGACACCATGTGAGGGGTAGTTACCTTCCTCCCCACTCCTTCCTGAGGAGTAAATTCTGTGGGGCAGCAGCCTGAATCCAACCGTCCCTCGGCCACGGCCTGGACTGGAGTTCCGCAAAGCCTTGTCATTTGAGCTCCTGGAAACAAGGACACCCAGAGGTCCTGTCCCCTGATTCCTTGCTGGAGCAGGCTCAGTGTCCACCTCACACCCCAGATGGCTCCAGGGTTTTGTTTTTTATTTGGACAGGTAGCCCAGGCAATCCAGGTGCTGCTGGACATCGGAGAGGTGGCAGGGACGCTATGAACATGGTTCCGAAACGGTGTGCCTGGCAAACGCTGCTTCTATGCGTAGATCGCATACTATAGACGAATAATAAAAAAGCAAAAGCAAAATTGCCAAAGATGATTTTATTCACTTACGCTTGAATAAGCCTCGATTGGTCAAATAATCAGCGATTATTATTATTATTCTGTTAGAATGGAGGTGGCTAACTCAGCAGACCGCAGGGAACCGGACTTGCCCTCCCTCCCCTCCTGGAGCCACCTCCGCTCCCCTCCTCCCCAGGTAAGGCCGCCGGCCCCTGAGCCCTGCCCCTCCTCCACGCCGCGGATCGGACCCCCGAGCGCCGGCCGATTGGGCCGCCCGCGAGGGCTCCCGGGCCGCCGCGCCCCTACCTGAGCCAGGCCCGCCCCCCGCGCACCGGCCGGGCGGGCACCTGGCGGGCGCTGCGGACCAGGCAGGGGGCGGAGACGGCGCGCGGGGCGGGCGGCGCGGGGCTGCGCCAGGCGTTCCCGAGCCGCGGCCGAACTTTTCCCCGACAAGTCCCACGTTTGGGGGCCGGAGGCACGAGGCGGGGAGGGGAGAGCGGAATTCCTGGAAGGAGCAGCCGCCGCCGCTGCCCCACAACATGGCCTCCTCCACCTCTTCTACCGCTGGCGCCGAGGGCACCCCTCCTCCTGCGCAGGTGAGCGCCGCGCCGTCCCCCTACCTGTGGCTTCCTAGCCCGCAGCTGGGCGCGGGGAATCGGGCGCGCGGCAGGCCCGGGCGTGGGATGGGGGGGTCTCGGAAGCCCTGGGGGGCGCAGTGGAGCTGCCTGGAAGCCTGTCTTTCTGGGGGTGCCGGGCGGCGCGGAGAAGGCGAGCGGAGGGGGACCCGATCGCTGCGGGTGGTGCGGTCCCGCGGCGCCGGAGGGCGCGGGACTGAAGTTGCAGCTCGGGGTGGAGACGGGAGCTGGTAATCTGCCCCAGCGCCCCAGCATCCCATCCCGATGAAGGAGGGAGGGCCCACGGATTGTGTCTTCGAAACGTGTGTCTAGAAGTAGAAGAAGAAAAGCGTGGCCCAAGGCTCGGGACGCCCTCACCTCCGCCTCCGCTCTTTGGGCTTCTCTGTTCTTGGCTCGTCCGGGTAACTCCGTGCCAGGCTGACCCTTTCGGAAGGACGGGACCCAAGTAGGCTGTTTGCATGTTTGGCGGGAGGAAGGCATTCACCTGGTTCTGAGAGTTGTCTTCCGTTAGGCGTTTTCTTTTTTATGGTGAATCGAGATACTTCATTTAACCCAATGAGAGTATGAAATCTAAACAGTGGGACACAGACAGTGCAGGCCGGTGCGGATGCAGTGGCAGTGCCAGGGGACGGGGGGGTGGGGGGGTGGGGGTGGGGGGGGCTTGCAGTGGGTTTACCTTCTCCCCTCATCTTCCAGCTCCTTCCATAGGCATGCAAGAAACACACACACGAAGTTAAAACCAGGTGCGTGATGTGCAGAGTCGCAGCTTTAAGATAAATCTCCTTACTTCTACCCGCCCCCCCCCCACCCTTCTCCAGCAGACCGCCACCTTTAAGCCCAGAGGCATTTAGTAGCAATTTTGCAGCTGCCACTGTGTGTATAATATAAGATAATTGGTTTAAAACACTCACGTATGCTTGCAGAAAGGGAATGCAAGAGACAGCAGTTATCCTTGGGGAGGGACCTGGGACAGTGGGAGGGAGGCTTACTTTCCCATCTTTTCTTCTTAAACCTTGTGTGTGCTACCTATTTTAGAAAAAAAGAGAAATATCACTTTTTAAAAAATGAGGCAAGTTTGAGAAACCTTGAAAAGAGTAGTTTACCTAGTTTTAAATGATATAGAATTGCCCTTCAAACACACAAATCTCTTAGCCCAGACCACATATTTCCTTTAGCTGTCATCTAAAAATCCTTGGGGAACCAAGGGGAAGTCTTCAAAAGAAGACTCAAGTCTTGACAAAGTCAGTGGGTAGGGTCCTATTGCCACCTTGATGCTGGGTTTTAATTTTGCTTGTTTGAGAATGTGTGGCTTGTCTAATTTAGGAAGAGACCACTTCTTCTTTAAAAGCAGGCTTCAGGAGTCCTCCTGGGTTATACCAGGCCTTATTCCAGCAGGAATAGGCCATCGCGGTGGGCTCTAGGAGGAAGACTACAGGGAGACAGTCTCTGAGTGGACACGGATTGCTGCCTTAGCACTTCAGGCATCCTTATAATCTGCTGACCTGGGCTCAAAAGGGTTCATCTTTAAGGAAGCAAATCTTAATACGGAAAGTGAATGTTAAGTTAAAAACCACAGCTATAAAACAAAAAGTGACATGAAGCAGTTTATTGGCTACCTTTAATCAGCTACGAATATCTAGAAGGCCGATTTAATTCTTAAATCAGAGGAGGATAAATGAATTGTGAATCTGGACTATAGTTAGATGGTTGTTTATGATGGGCCATTTCAGATGGTTCTCAGTGCTCTTTTTGTTAAAGCATAAACAAATATCTATTTCATAATCTGCACAGCAATGTGTTAGGCTCCATAGCAGAGAATGCAGCTCAATGTCCTTCAGACAATATAAAGACCAGTGGTGTGTTTTGGAATCCAAGGCAACATTGTGGATTCTGAACTTGTTTGCATTTTTGTGGCGGCAGTTACAAGAGAACAGTGGTTTTCCTTTATTTAGTATTAAATTTTTCTCTCTCTTTCACATTGTTAATGGGTTTACAGAGCAAGTGTGTGTACTCAATTCTAAAATAATATTTTGGTAGTTGAAAAGAATATAATTGTTTTGAACTCTCAAGGGTTGTTCCTAGTTGATTTCCAATTAGTAACTTCTTTATTTAAAAGTTATCCATTTTTTAAATGCACAAAGTATTTGAATATTTTTGTAGAATGTGTTACTATAATTATAGGAAATCATTATAATCCAAATTGGAGGTCATGTGAAATTCTATTCTATAGAAATGGCAATTTTACTTTTCAAAGATAAACTAAATACCTGAAATCAGAAATACCAACTTTCTGATACATTTACACAAGAACAATTCTGAGTTAATGAATTTTAATTAGAATGTTTAATCTTGCTACAATGTCTCCAAACTTGGTAAAGTCTACCCTTCTGAAAAGATCCAGGTTACTAATGATCTAACCAGATCTGAAGAAACCTTTCTCTGTTGGTATTGACTCTACTCTTGTTCACATAACTGTACCTGTGGAGCTTGCAAATGTGAATAGCAATGAAATGTTGGGTTAATGCTAAGGTACCAGAAACAATAGGTCCATTTAATTGCTTTTTCATTTTCATGCCAACATATAAAAACCGCATAAAATTTTTAAATTGCCTTCTATTCATGATATAATTTTAAAGTTATTTTGATATTGTCTAGTTTCTATTAGATTCCCTCCCACTCCCCATGCACGGGAAGCCCAGCTGTGGCTAGTTATAGATTGAACGTTCTATTAAAGTTAAGTGCAATGTCTGTTTGAGTATTTGGGTATCTTTTTTCCTGACTGGACCCTAAAAGATATGTTAACATCTTCAAAATTTGTATTCATGGTTTCAATACACTCTGGACACTTATCCCAGTGCGTTTGAAAGAGGGCAAACTATATCTTCCAATGGGTTTGTCTATTCAATAGGGCATAGATTTTTCTAGGAACCATTCAGGCTCCTCTTGACCATGGGAGTGAGATCAATAGCACCCAAATAGAACCAATTCTTTGATGTTTTATATAAATTACTCCTGAATTTTCTCTCTTGGGAAGGTCCTGTATAGACTAATTAGCAAGTATCTTTTTCTCTCTCTTTTTAAAAAAGATATGTTTTATTGATTTTTGGAAAGAGAGGAAGGGACAGGGATAGAGAGATGGAAACATCGATGAGAGAGAAACATTATTGATTGGCTGCCTCCTGCACACCCCTTACTGGGGATCAAGCCCACAACTAGGGCATGTTCCCTAACTGAGAATGCAACCAGTGACCAGTTGGTTCCTGGGTCAATGCTCAAACACTGAGCCACACCAGCCTGGCAGTATGTGGACCGGAAGAAAACACATGAAAGTTACATGTTTTCAGATCTGAGTCGATGGTGACATTTTTCTCAGAATAAACTGTCTTTAGTACTTGATAATGTCTATTAATAGAAATAGTTAAGTGAACTCATGTTTGGAGTTAAAGGTTTAAAATATGAAAGAAATTATTTTGGCATGTCTTTCTTAGATGATGACTGCTATTTTCAGGTAATATTAAGGAGAGGGAAATAATGAAAAAATGTCCTTAACATACATTATTTCCTGGGTAGGTCATGAATATTTGGACCTGGCCTGGCAGAGGAAAGAGGCAGAATGGAAGTTAACAGCCATCTATAATAACAAAAGGGTAATATGCTAATTAGACCAGACGTCATTTTGGACATCCTTCTTGATGAAGCTGAAGGGGCCAGAGGGAAGCCAGCCTGGGGCCTGGGTGCCTGCAGGTGGCCAGAGGAGGGAAGCAGCCCGGGTCCTGGGTGCTGGAGGGAAGCCGGTGCCGGCAGCCAGGGGAAGGAAGGCCTACTCTTGCATGAATTTTTGTGCATCAGGCCTCTAGTTGAAGAATAAAGAACTGTGTTGTTGAATTGGAAAGGCTATTTCCCAAAGTGTTTATAACTACGATGATTCATTAGTAGCGATTTTGTGCCTCCAGCATTGAACTACATTTCTGCACTGCACAACTTCTCTGGGTATGCCAAGGTTCGATGCCAAGGATCTGCCATGCAAGTGTGGGGCTTTTCTTTTCCCCCCTTTCCCTCAGGTCATGGCATTTTATATGGACTCTGGCAAAAAAGGAGCTTGGTGACTGCACCTTTGCCTTTAACATCAAATACAGGGCTTGACGTACAGTAGGCCCTCAAGTAATATTTGTCGAAGGGATGATGGAGTAAATGATGACAAGATTTAGAAGCAGCTTTAACCATTCGAACAAGAACTTTTGAGCTCCTTTCATGTGAAAGGAAGTCTCAGTTATGTAGAGTCTTGGTTTTTACTCTCACGATGTTCATTATCCAAGTCACACAGAGTTTACATAGTACAAGACTCACAGAGAGTCGGCACCAGACGTTTTTCCATGCCTAGAACTTTGGTATCCTTTAATCATGTGCCTCAGATCTAGTGTGGGCTCTACTGTATAATCAAGAAGGGGAAATATAGACTAAAGCACCTAAGAATTTAAGGAGAGGTGCATTAGGAAGGAGAGAGACCTATACTTCCTAATTTCTATACTGAAAAGTACCACGGAATAAAAACATGGGCAAAAAGGCTCCGAGAACTGTCTGGAAAGTTGCTCTAATTATTATCTTTTAAAAATATTTTTTACAGAGAGGAAGGGAGAGGGATAGAGAGTTAGAAACATCAATGAGAGAGAAACA
Source organism: Myotis nattereri (assembly GCF_964212035.1). Taxonomy (NCBI): domain Eukaryota; kingdom Metazoa; phylum Chordata; class Mammalia; order Chiroptera; family Vespertilionidae; genus Myotis; species Myotis nattereri. Next base: position 26,972,538 of record NC_138088.1, read on the forward strand.
TCGATCAGCTGCCTCCTGCAAACCCCCTACTGTGGATGTGCCTGCAACCAAAGTACATGCCCTTGACCGGAATCGAACCTGGGATCCTTCAGTCCACAGGCTGACACTCTATCCACTGAGCCAAACTGGTTAGAGCTAATTATTATTTTTAATGGTGGCCTAATATTTCCACTGTGGATGGGTCATAATTTATTTACTAATTTCCTGTTAATAAACATTTACCTTGTGTCTCATGTTTAGCTCCTACAAACAATGCTACAAATAAGCATCCTTGCACATTAAAACGGCAAGGATGCTTTTTTAATAACCCCCAGTGGGGTAGAGGAGACATATAAGTCTTTAAAAATAGCAGCCATAATTTTGTATGCCTCTCATGGTAGAGGCTGTATATTCAAAACATACTGTAGGGTGGGTGTTATTACCCCACTCCATTTATACACGAAGAAACTGAGCTTCAAGAAGGCTATGCAAGTTGCAATTTGGCAAGAGCTGAAACTGGATTTGAACCCCTCTCTGCTTGAGTAATGGAGAGAGTGATGGTGGAGAGACCAGAAGGCCAGGGATGGAATTCCTGCTCTCTGACTTAAACTAGCTCTGTAACCTCAGACGCTTACCATCTCTTGGGCTACAGTTTCTCCACTGGAAAAAGGAGAGAGTTGGAATACACTGTTTCTAAGGTTATTCCAGCTAAGACAGTCTATGATTTTAAAAAATGTACATGCTAGGTATAGATAATTTGTAATACAGTGATACATTTTCTTGTTTCCTAGAAGCATTTGCCCGCCTCATATTTTGGCATTCCTGATGTTAGGATAATTTTCCAAATGTTGGGAAATTTTAAGTTTATTTTACATTGTTTATTTTAAATGATTTGTTTTTCTCTGAAAATCTGTTTTTAAAGAAATTGTGCTTTTTTGCAATTAATGATATCTTACAGCATAAGGAATTTATTAGTTTTAAGGGGAAATAGCAAGAGGACATCTCTGAGTTTGGGCTGGTTAGTGAACACTCATCGAAGACAAAGGATTTAAATGGGATGTAAAAGAATAGGGACACTTTACATAGTAGATAGAGAGCAGCTGGGGTAATTGCTTGGCTTCTGTGGGTCTTTTAGGTCTGTCTGTTCTTTTTTTAATTTTCCCTCCCTCCCTCCTTCCTTCCTTCTTTCCTTTGAGACATGATCAATGTTATGTTGGTTAACTGGCTCTCAAAAAATTGCCTAATTTTAGCATTTTTATAGCATTTTCCATTTCTGTGCTGTAAATGTAAGGATTCTGGTCACTAATTATATTATAAGTATGGGGGAAGGGTTCCCCCTAGACAACGGTGCTCCTATACCAGCTGGGTGTCTGCCATTCAACTCAATTCTGACAGATAGCATCAGATCCCACAGGTTATGGGCTAAGTCCCACAAGACTGGCCTGTGTCCCCCTCTTTTCCCCACTCCGGATGCCCGTCACAATCCCAGGTCTGTCTGACCAACTGGCCATAGATGGGAGGTTCCAATGACCCTCTCCTTGGGTTCAATTAATTTGCTAGAGTGACTCACAGAATTCAGAGAAATATTTTACTTACTGGATTACTGGTTTATTATAAAAGGAAGGATATAACTCAGGACCGGCCAGATGGAAGAGATGCATGGGCAAGGAAAGGAATAAAGGGTGCAGAGCTTACACACCACTCTCCCCAAATCTCTTATGTGTTCACCAAGCTGAAAGTTTTCCAAACCCAGTCCTTTGGGTTTTTTATGGAGACTTTATTACATAGCTATGATTGATTAAGCCATTAGCTTTTAGTGACTGATTCAAATTCCAGTCCCTTTCCTGCCCTGGAAGTTAGGGGGTGGGGCTGAAAGTTCCAATCCTCTAATTACAGGGTTGGTTCTCCTTGTTACCAGCCTCCATTCTTAGTTTTGGTCCAAAAGTCACCTCATTAACATAACAAGACACCTATACTGATTTCATCACTTGGGAAATTCCAAGGGTTTTAAGATCTCTGTGCCAGGAGAGGTTGAAGGCCAACTATATATTTCTTATTATAAATCACAATATCACAAAATACTTCCATCATGGCTGATTTCAAACTGCCAGTGGGAGGTGAACCTATGGAGTTGGGAAGAGATGCCCATGATTGGCTATCTTGCAAGCTGGGATTAGCTGATTGCAGCACACCACTTACATACAGTGAGATGCACTGCATTTTTTTCAGTTGAAACAAGAATTTGTTTATCTAAGATATATTTGACACTTACCAGATATCAGGTGCACATGGGCAGCATAGATAAATAAGAACTAGTTTTTACTCTCCAAAATGTCATAGTCTAGTGAGCTGGTTGAATGAACTTTTAAGTAAAGAAAGGAATTTAGTATGAGAATGGTTGATTAGCTCCTTCTTTTTTTTTTTTTCCACTTAGAACTAAAGACATAGCAATTAGATCCTCAGCTATTTGGATGAGAAAAAAGAGAATAGGTTTGTAACTGAATTATTAGATTTTAGAATGGTGGAGCAGGATGTTTAAAAGCCTGTTTCTATGGAGGTCAAGTAAAGTATAATAAATTTTTCCTCCCCTTCTGTATGTGTTGGTGTGTGTGCATGATTTTCAATCACCTTTATTGAAGTACTAGAGGCCCGGTGCATGGTTTCGTACACCGGTGGGGTCCATTGGCCTGGCCTGTGCCATCTTGCGATCTGGGACCCCTCAGGGGATGTCAGACTGTGGGTTTTGGCCCGTTCCCCGCAGGCCAGGCCGAGGGACCCCACTGGTGCATGAATCTGTGCACCCAGCCTCTAGTATGCATATAAGATCTTTGGTTAATATCTTCCTGCTCTCCCCTTCCTCCTTTCCTCTGAGATTCATCAGTCTGGTCCATGTTTTCATGCCTGTGCATTGAGTGTCTGCCCCCTGGTGGTCAGTGCGCATCATAGCTAATGGTCAAATGGTCACTTAGGTTTTTATATATAGAGATAATTTATATACAATAAAATTCACCAAATTTAAGGGTACAACTCTACCAGTTTTACAAATGTTATACCCCATCACAACAGAATATTTATTATCCTAAGTTCCCTTGTATTCTTTCCCAACTCCCTCCAACCCATCAGGCAACCACTGTTCTGATTTCTCTCACCATAGATTAGTTTTGTATGTTTTTCTTTTGTGCCTGGCTTCTTTCTCTCAGCATAATGAGTTGGTATTTATCCATACTGTTTTAGATATTAATATATTTTTTTCTTTTTATTGCTGAGTAGTATTTCACTATATGAATGGACCACGGATTATTCATCCATTCATCATACATTTGAATTGTTTTCAGCTTTTGGCTATTATGAATAAAGCTGCTCTCAACATTTGTATATATGTCTTTTATTGACACATATATGCCCTCCGCCTTCTTTTGAGGGGAGCATAAATACTTAGGAGTAGGATTGTAGCATCAAAAGGTAGTGTGTGGGTAACTGTACAAGAAACTATTCATGTCTTACCTCACATGAGGTAATGGTCTCAGAACAGAATAGGAGGAAAGAGAAAGTATATTGGGGAGGTTTTTTAAAAAATATATTTTATTGATTTTTTACAGAGAGGAAGGGAGAGAGATAGTTAGAAACATCGATGAGAGAGAAACATCGATCAGGTACCTCCTGCACACTTCCTACTGGGGATGTGCCCGCAACCAAGGTACATGCCCTTGACCGGAATCGAACCTGGGACCTTTCAGTCCGCAGGCCGACACTATCCACTGAGCCAAACCGGTTACGGCATTGGGGAGGTTTTGTTCTTTTGGCATGTACTAATGTGAGAATTTTTGGAAATATGATTTTAACTCTGGATGAAGGGTGGATATTGGAAAAAAATGATGTTAGGTAAGACTTTACAAGCTTGTAAAAGAAAGCAAAGTCGGAAAGAGAAAACCGTGAGTTGTGTTTTTTTTTAAAACAATTTTATTGAGATATAATTTATGTACATAAAATTCAGCCATTAAAGTGTGTAATTCAATAAATTTTGGTATGATAGAGCTGGAAAACCGTCACCACAATCTGATTTTACAACATTTCTATTATCTTCAAAGGTAGTCATTTACAGTAAAAAACCATGGTTTTAAAGTTAGGAAGACTGGTGTTTTAGTCTGAGCTTTACTAGTTAGCAACTGTATTACCTTGGAAAGCTAAATCTCAATTTCCGCATCTTTGAAATAGAGATGAGGAAACTTCCTTTACAACATTTTCACAAGAACTATAAATAATGCACATGAAGCACTTGGCAATAATAAATGTTAAATAAATGGTAGTGTTTATTGTTGAACTGTGCCTGCATCTTTGTAATTTTTGTGGTATTTTTGTTTGTATTCTTATAGTTTCTACAATAGTGTGCCCTTTACTAAAGATATCTTGAAACATATCTTTTTAAAGGAAATTAAGTAGAATGGAAAGAGGAAGCCTGGATTTTAGAATACTCGGGTTTTCTGGTTCTACCATTTAATTGCTCCATTGGGCAAATCACTTTACTGTGTCTGTTTTCTCATGAGGAACTAGAGTAATAGCATCCATCTTGCAGGGCTGCTTTGAGTGTTTGAGGAAAAAGACATGACATGTTGATATAGTAGGTGCTCAGTTCATTGGAACTGTTATTTTATGATATCAGGAGCTACTATCTTCAAAGGAATTACATTCAGGAATAAAGTTTATGTACAGCCCTGGCCAGCGTGGCTTGGTTGGTTGAACATCATCCTGTGCACTAAAATGTTGCCGGTTAGATTCTCGGTCAGGGCACATGCCCAGGTTGTGGGTTTGGTTACTGAGGCATACAAGAGGCAATCTATTGATGTTTCTCTCTCACATTGATGTTTCTCTCTCTCTCTCCCTCTCTCTCTCAAATCAATAAAAACATATACAAAATTCAAGGCCTAGATGGAAATTTTGCTTATGTACCATGTGTACATTTGCTGTACAAATTTTTATATTTTAGTACTAGTACAATGCCCCATACATAGTCCTTACTAACATATTTGATTAAATAAATGCAGAGATGAGTAAAAAAAAGAAGAAAAAGAATTTTTCCCATTCTGTTCCAATATCCTGGAATATTTAGGTATCTGGGAGAAAGTTTCATTTGCTAAGCTTCAGGTTTATTCACTTATCTCCTCTCATTTGGCAGGTTGGTGGTGGAGTGAGGTAGAGAAAAATTAGAAATTATCATAAGGACAAAAATTACAACAATAATTGCCTACATTTGTAAACACCTATTTATATATTTTAAAGTACTTTCATCTTATTTCTTAATATTTATTTCTCATGATAAGCATATCAGGCGATTGGAGTAAATAGTCTCATTTTGGTGAAAAGAAAGCTAGGCTCAGAGGTGAGCTTGTTCATGGTTCTTATGGAGCTAATAAGTGGCAAAGCCAAATGAGGGAATAAGTAGGTAAATGTGTGTGTGAGCATAGACTGGGTCACCTGTTCTGGACAGCAGTCTGGCATTACGGTACTTGAGCAAATTAACGAGTTGTTTACTCTATGACCCAACCACTTCATTCCTACAGGTGAACATGGGAATGTCCCATAGTTCCCCAGGAAAATGTGTCCAGTTATTCACTGTTGTGTTACCAATGGAGGAGAGGAGGTATCTGGGTGACCATTTCTGGGGGAGGCAGAGATAGACTGGTGGATGCACCTCACGCAGTTGTTTATAGTTAAAAGCAACAGATTCGATAAAAGCAACATGAATGGATCTTAAGAATATAGTGCTTGGTGACAAATGTCAGAGTGTGGGGAACATGTATTCTTTATGTGAATTAAGAATTCACAAGCCTAGCACAGTACCCATCTTGTAAGAACCCGTACATTAAGTACTCACTAAGCATATTAGAATGGCTGCCTGTGGGGCCCAGTGCATGGGAGTAGTTTATGGTGATAAAAAGGAATAAATAAATAAGGAACAAAATGATAACGTGCCATGTACCACTAAGTATGGCTACCTTAACCTTCTGAATGATGATGTTAAAAAACAAAACAGAACAACACACTGTTACTTGATGTAGTTTGAATACCTTGTATGTGATCAGCTCTGTTACTACTGCGTTTAACCAGAGACCCTGACATCATTGTGTGGTGAAAGATGCTCCATGTGAAATAAAGTTTGGAGTGGTTTCTCAAGGCTCAAGTTAAATTTGGCACAGAAAGCAACAGCTTTTTTTTTTTTTTTTTTAAAGATTTACAATATGGTACATTTGAGTTTGTACAATTTAAACATGAAGTTCCTTTAATTTTTATGTTTTGGATAATAGACACATGTGTCATGCAGTACTATTAGTTTTTACGGGATTAAAATGCAATCTAGTACTAAATATTTAATTCTAAAATGATAAACTATCCTTATCATTCATAGATTCACAAGGTGCTCAGTATCCTATTATATCTAGAAATAGTTGTCTGCATGTATATTCTCCTTAAAGGATCTAAATGTGTGATTATTTTTTGCAGATGCGTATATCCCCTTCTGTTGTCTTATTTGTTTTCCAAGTTAAAGTTGAAGTATAATAGATCCTCCCCTGCCCCCCGTTTTCTTTACCTTTTTTTTTTTTGGCGTAAAACCATGCGGATTTACTGAGTTGCAGTTCTAGAGGTTAGAATTCCACAAAGGTTGGCAGGGCTTGGCTCTGGAGGCCGCCGGGGAGAATCCTTTTCTTTACCTTCCAGCTTCTAGAGTCTGCCTGTGTTTCTTGGCTCTCGGCTCCATGTCACTCCGACTTCTGCTTTGATCATCATTTTGAATAGATTGCCTTTTAATTTACCTTCCCTGTCTACTTACTATTTGTGATCCTTCTGAAATGATAGTTATGTAAGATGGTTATAATTATCTTTTGTACATAGTGTGCATTTTTGTAACAGCCACTACCCTGCCTGTTTAAAAGAGTCCCAATAGTTAAATTCAGCTGAACATGATCAACCTGGGAAAGTATTCATCCATCTCTGCTGTGGCGATGCTGCTGGTGGTATTCAGTAGGCGCACTCCGCTGGGACGAGAAGGTCACGGAATTATTTCAATGACAGATATAGAAGTTGAAGAGAAATTGATTACACCCTTAGGGATCCCAGGGCCCACCTGTTTGTGAGTGTTGTGCCGACCAGAGATTCAGGTTCACCTGTAACATGCAGAGGAAGTACTCTTTATTATGTACTCTTGTGTAAGAGTTTCGTCTGCAGAACCACGCAATAACATGTTGGCAACGAAGACTTGATTTTAATGTTGTGTTTTATCTTTCTCAACAACCTAAATGAAATAGTAGGAAAGGGGAAGCGTTGCTATCGAGTTGAAGGGATACAGAGTCAGATATGTGAAAATGTTATTCATAAGTGTGATTCTGAACTGTTCTGCAATTTCGTTTCCTCGTCTACAAAGTGAGGATAATGCTATGTCTCCTTTATTCCTCTCAGAGGGTCAAATTGTATAATTAGGTAATTTATTGAATTCAAATTGCTTGGTGCATTATGAATATATTGGTGTGGTTACTTTACATATTATTCTTTAAATGTACTGTTCTCTTTCAGAATGATAGCTTTTCTACTGAACTAATATAGCATCTTCCAGTAATATCTCTGGTGATTGGACATTTTACAGTTGATTTATTAAGATCGGGAGCTTTAGTATCTCTTTGAGGTTTTGGCAACTTTTAATCTTATTAAAGTTTTAGGTATGCTCGAAAACTGTGCTCTTTTCATTTACTGGAACCAACAGAGAAGGTCATAAGCAATCATTAAAATCTCCTAGCATCTCCATGATTGTTGCAATTTGCAAAGTCTGATTGGATTGCAACAGGGTGTGAAATGGCATGGCTTAGATTAGTGTGAATGTCCAATTAAGTCTCCATTGAATCTCTCAATGTGTGGAACTCATGAGCCTAATTCTACAGGTGTTTGAAGAATCAGTGTAATGAATTGCTCTCTGAGTTGGAAAAATTTGAGTTCAGTCTGTTATTTAGAATGTATACACACTTGGGCATATCTTCACTTCTATAGAGCATCCTCCTAACTGGTAAGATTTCTGCCTGCTTAAAGATTCTCCATGCCAGTGGTTCTCAACCTTCCTAATGCCGCGACCCTTTAATACAGTTTCTCATGTTGTGGTGACCCCCAACCATAAAATTATTTTCGTTGCTACTTCATAACTGTAATTTTGCTACTGTTATGAATCGTAATGGAAATATCTGATATGCAGGATGTATTTTCATTGTTACAAATTGAACATAATTAAAGCATAGTGATTAATCACAAAAACAATATGTAATTATATATGTGTTTTCCGATGGTCTTAGGCGACCCCTGTGAAAGGGTCGTTCGACCCCTAAAGGGATCGCGACCCAAGGGTTGGCGACCCACAGGTTGAGAACCGCTGCTCCATGCTATGACATCCAAACTGTGGTGAGGCTGTCAAACAAACTTAGTACATGCCATTTTGTAGAGCCTCTGAGTGAGCTACTTCTAAGCTGTAGGTTTGTCCAGAAACTGATGAAGATTCTGGAGGTTTAAGTAAATACTTAAAGTACATTTACATGGATTTCTGAAGAAGCCTTTTATCTGTGATCATTGCTTAATCTGACTCATTAGTGAGACTTCCTCCCCCTTTCATGTAACAAGGTACAAATACTTTCAATTCTGCCCACACATGGCTTTTGAATCCAACCATCTCTCCCACTTTATGCCACTGATTTGATATTGGTTACTAGCTTTCACCTGGGCCATTTGAACATTTGCCTAAATTGTGTCCTTGCATCTATAGACAGCTGATCTCCCCACATATCTTTACAAAACAAAATTATGACATAATTCCTCTGTTTAAAAACCTTTTATTGATACTCATTATAAGAAAGGTGAAGTCCAAACAGCTTAGGTCTTTTACCATCTTGTCCTAGTACAACTTACCATTTTTACCCTTTGTTTTCTCTGAAACATCTGATCTTGTGACCATGCTATACTTATTTCTCCAGCCTTTCCCCAAATGGACTATGCCTTTGCATTCTTCCATGTCTTGTATAAGTTTTTTCTTGCTAGTATGTGCTATTCTCATTTTTCCTGGAAAATCCCTGCAACTCCTTTAATACCTAGCTCAAATATCCCCTCTTCTAAGAAACCTTCCTATACTTCTACAGGTTGTGACAGTCTTCTATAGTTTTAGCACTTTGACTCTCATGGCATTTGTCTCATTTTATTGGAATTATTAATTTCTTTGTTTTCCTTAACTAACCAGACAGTGGGTTCTTAGAGTGTGTAGTTATACCTTTTCTCCATTTTCTTGCCTGCCTCCCCCCACCTAGGATCTAGCACACCTAATATGGCTGTTGAACAAAAAGATACTCAGCAGTTGAACAGTGTTTGCCAACACGGTCTCCTGTACAACAGTGTTGAGATTACTTTGACCTTCAAAAATATTTATATTTAAGTAAGATGTAGATATATGATGTTAGAAATACGTCAGAAACTTGGCAAAGGTATGCATATATGATAATATCTAATGCTATTTTATCTTGTTAAAGCAAAAAATCATGCAAATTCCACTCATTTGATGTCAGTCTCTCAGCCCCTTAGTGACTTTCATTCAAACAAATACTTTCTGTAGAGTAGTAATGAAGGTGAAGTGCTTTTAGAGTCAGACTATGTTGTATGAAGCAATTGTTACTTAAAAATGGGTTTTACTAGTGACCAGTTGGATGTCAGTGGGGAATAACACTACAGAAAGGCCAATGAAAGTGAGAAAGATTTATTATGTTCATTTAAGCCCAAGGCATGAGCATATGACATTGGTGTGTTTGAATGTCACTAGGTCACAGGAAGGGGAGGGCAAGAAAGGGAACTTGTGGTAGGGATCAGCCTTATCACACAGGTATGCTTGAGTGGAGTATTCACAGACTGTGGGAATTTTGAGGCATCAAAAAAAAAAAAAAGAAGTTTAAACTTTGCAATGCACAGAAAAATCTGCATTTCCATCACTAGAGCTGGTTGACTTGTATATCTTAGTTTTCTTATCTGGAAAATGGGCATAATAAATAGTACTAAGCTGCCATTGGGTTGCTGCAAGCACTAAATTGTAAAGCTCAGTGTTTAGCCCTAGCTGGTTTGGTTTAGTGGATAGAGCATCAGCTGGTGGACTGAAGGGTCTTGGTTTTGATTCCAATCAAGGGCACATGCCCAAGTTGCAGGCTCGATCCCTTGTAGGGGTTTTCAGGAGGCAGCCGATCATTGATGTTTCTATCTCTCTCTCTTCCTTCCTCTCTGAAATCAATAAAAATATATTTAAAGCTCGGTGCTTGGTTTCATAGAAAGTTCTTTATATCTCTCAGTTTAAAGGTTTCTTGTATATGTATTGTTTTTACTGCACAAATAATACATGTTTAATATAGAGATGTCAGTCACTATGCTTCTGAACCTTTTTAAAAATATATATTTTTTATTGATTTTTTTTTACAGAGAGGAAGGGGAGGGATAGAGAGTTAGAAACATCAATGATGAGCCCGCAACCAAGGTACATGCTCTTGACTGGAATCGAACCTGGGACCCTTCAGTCCACAGGCTGACACTCTGTCCACTGAGCCAAACCAGTTAGGGCACTTCTCAACCTTTTGATAACATTGCACACTGGCATCAAAGGACCAGGCTGCTGCCAGAGGAAGGTGTTGCTATGGGGCTGCAGCCATACTAGACTCTTACACATTTCCATAAAGATTGAAGAGACAATAACCATCAATTCCAGGACCTGTGTAGAGCTGATAATATGCTTCCAGAAGTGGAACATGCACTAAGGAGGTGGACATTTTCATATTCCTTTTATTTTTTGTGACAGCGAAATCTTCCTTCAAATGATAGGTTATACCAACTTATATCTCACCATTTCCTGAACTCCCCACAGCACAGCATGTGATTGGCGAAAAGTTGACTCACTTTGTTTTACTTGGTGATTATAAATTTTTGATCAATGTAAAAGTAAAATATGGAATATTAGCTTTAAAAATATCCTCAAGGAACAAACTGATGGTTGCCAGATAGGAGGAGTGTTATGGGTTAGGTGAAAAAGGTGAAGGGACTAAGAAATACAAAACAGTCATGGGGATGTAAAGTACAGAACAGGGAAGATAGTCAAGGATACTGTAATAACTATGTATGTTGTCAGGGGGGTACTAGACTCATTGGGGGCACCACTTTGTAAGTTATATAAATGTATAACCATTATGCTGTATACCTGACACTAATATAATACTGAATGGCAACGGTAATTGGAAAAAAAATAATAAAAATAAACATACATATGTGAAATAAAATCCTCAAGGAATAAAGTGCAGAGACTAATACCTAACAGCCTATAAATCACTCCCTGGCTAAGAAGGTATTGTTGATCTCTGGTGTTTTGTCCTAGGAGCTCAGCTACTCACATTACATCATATACCTTGTGTTTCTGATGACAGTGTATGTTCTGTTATTAAGTTGAGATTCATCATGGAAGTCTCCATTCTGAAAAAATTCCCTTTAATATTGTTGATTGCAAAATAGTGAGGGAATATAGAGGATAACCCACGACTTGAGTTGAAGGTTGAGCCTTATTTTTCTGGCCAGAAATCCAAAGAATTGTCCTTCCTGTGTTGGAAATGTTCTCCCTTAGCAATATTCAGTTGCATGTTTACTTTGGCAACATAAAGTTTGTTTCTCCAAATGCTTACTTTCTTTATGAGACGCTACATTTATTTGCAGCAATTACTTTTTTACACTTTTTTTTGTTTTCCCTTACTCAGCTTTTCTTAAGTGATTGCAAAAAAAAAAAAAAAAAAGGAACAACACTTAGAATTATTCAAATTTCTCGTATTTTGGTTTTAAAATAAACATTTAGTGGCATATTGTATTAATGAGTCTTGAGAGCTTTTCATTTTTTCATGTCTTAGAATAGGTGCACAAAGAAACCTTGACTGCATGAATATGTATTATATGTAGCAATAATGTGCAGTCCTTCAGAGGAGAATATGAGATTTCTAACTTACCATCTGAAGAAAATTTTCTAATGTTGCAGTTAGATTTATTTTAATTTGTACATACACTTTTCTAGTTCTTCTTGCATAAGACATAGTCTTTTGTTAAGGAATAGAGCCAAGCTAATTTGGTCAACATGACCAAATCAGGACCTTACTGTCCTTTGGCCAAAAGTCATTGCAAAGCTCGAATAAAATAAAAATAAGGGAAAAGAAAAAAGGAAAATCACCTAAACAAATCATAACATTCATACAAGAACAGAGGTGCAAATATGCAAACCCTACCAGTGAAGAATACATTTTGTAAACTGTCAATAAACTATTTAATTGTAGTGTCTAAATAACTGTTCTGGCTTTGGAAGGAAATCCAAACAGAAAGTCCCCAGAATTTGCCCTCTTGCTATTAGCAAACACCCCGCCGCCCCCCCCCCCCCAACCCCCTTCTGTCTCTGTGCTTTTGTTCACAAATTATTCTCTGTGTGTTCTACCCACCCTTGTCTACCTAGGAAAAGTCTGTTGTACTTGATGCTCAGTCTTTGAATATCACCTCGTTTGTTAAAGCTTCTTGCATTTGTGACTGGGTCACCACTAGATGTATGTGTGTGCTTTCAGAGCTTGCGTGCCTTTGTAACTTATAACCTTTAATTTATCTGACACTGACACACCTCTTTGTGCCAGGCACTCTGCTTGGTACTGGATTTGAAAATGGCAAATAAAGTACCATCTTTGCTCAAGTACCAAGTTAAAACAATTAAAAGACTTTATTTTCTAGAGCAGTTTTAGGTTTACAGAAAAATGGAGTAGATAGTACAAACTCTATTCACAGATTCCCCTATCATTAACATCTTGAATTAACTTGGTACATTTGTTACAATTGATGGTTAAATATTGATACATTATTATTAGCTAAAACCTAATAATTGGTGTTCACTTTCTGTGCGTGCAGTTCTATGAGTTTTAATAAATGCATAATGTCTGTATCTCTTCAGAGCAGTATTATACTAAAAATCCCCCGTGTTCCATTTATTTATCCCTCTCCTTTCCTCCAACCTCCTGGAAACCACCAATCATTTTTTTTTAATATATTTTTATTGATTTCAGAGAGGAAGGGAGAGGGAGAGAGAGAGTCAGAAACATCAATGAAGAGAGAGAATCACTGATTGGCTGGCAACTGCATGCCCCCTTCCCAGAATCGAGCCTGCAACCCAGGCATGTGCCATTGACCAGAATGAAGTCTGGGACTCTTCAATCCACAGCCAAACCAGCCAGGGCCCACCAGTCATTTTATTGTCTACTAGAGGCCTGGTTCATGAATTTGTGCACAGGTGGGGTCCCTCGTCCTGGTCAGTGATCGAGGCCTATCAGGGGGCCAGCTGGCCAGGGGGAGGGACCCTGGGAGGTTGGCTGGCCAGCCCCCCAATCAGGGCCTATGCGGGGGTGCGGGGGAGGGAGAGACTGGCAGGGGGAAGGGACCACGGGAGGTTGGCCAGCCTGGGAGAGGAGCTGTGGGAGGTTGGCTGTGGGAGCGCACTGACCACCAGGGGGCAGCTCCTGTGTTGAGTGTCTGCCCTCTGGTGGTCAGTGTGCATCGTAGCAACTGCATTCCAGTTTGGTCGTAATGGTTGCTTAGGCTTTTATATATAGAGATAGATAGTTTTGTCTTTTCCAGAATGTCATAGAGTTGGAACCAAGCAGTATGCCACCTTTTCAGACTAGATTTTTTTCCACTTACCAATATGCATTTGTGGTCCCTCTATATCTTTTCATGGCTTTATAGCACCTTTCTTTCTAATGCTAAATAATGTTCTAGTATATGGGTTCACCACAGTTTATCCATTCTCCTACTGAAGAACAACATGTTTGCTTCCAAGTTTTGGCAAGTATAAATAAAGCTGCTAGAAACATTCATATGTAGCTTTTTGTCTAGACATAGTTTTTTAATTTATTTGAGTGAATGCCATGGAGCACAATTGCTAGATCATATGGTAAGACTATTTTTAGCTTTTGGAAGAAGCTACCACTGTCTTTCAAAGTGGTTATAAACTTTGCATTTCCAAAGTTGTACAAACACTTTGTGTATGAGAGTTGCTGTTGATTCTTTGTTCTTTGGTATTTTCTCTATAACCGTTCATGTCTTCTGTGCATAAAGACAGTAGCTATGAGTTCCAGTGCAATGTTGTGAGTACTGAGAATGCTCATCCCTGCCTTTTTCCTGATCTGATAGAGAAAGTGTCTATTTCTCACCGTTAAGAATGATGTTGCCGAAACCGGTTTGGCTCAGTGGATAGAGTGTTGGCCTGCGGACTGAAAGGTCCTGGGTTCGATTCCGGTCAAGGGCATGTACCTGGGTTGCGGGCACATCCCCGGTGGGGGATGTGCAGGAGGCGGCTGGTCGATGTTTCTCTCTCATCGATGTTTCTGACTCTCTGTCTCTCTCCCTTCCTCTCTGTGAAAAATCAATAAAATATATTTAAAAAAAAAAAAGAATGATGTTAGCTGTAGGTTTTTTTGTAGATTTAAAAAATTAAGTCTAAGAAGTTCGCATCTATTTTTAGTTTGTTGACATTTTTAACATGAATAAGTGTTGGCTATTTCAAATGCTTTTTTTGCAACTATTGATAAGATCAGATGAATTTCTTCTTTGGCCTATTGATGTGATGTATCCAATTGTTTTCAAATGCTGAACCAGCCTTGCATACCTGGAATAAAGCTCATTTGGTTAAGATATATAATTCTTTTTTATCCATTATTGGATTTGACTTGCTAATATTTTGTTGAGGTTTTATGTATATATATTCACAAGAGATATTGATTGATTTATAGTTTTCCTTTCATTGTAATGTCTTTTTTTCTGGTTTTGTTATTGGGTTAATGCTGTCCTCAAAAAATGGGGTAAGAAATATCCCCTTTGTTTATATTTTCTGGAAGATTTGTAGGAAATTGATATCGTTTTTTCTCAAATGTTTGTAGATGTCAATAGTGAACTAATCTTCAAGGTTATAAATTATTTATATTTATGAAGGTTATTATTTATTGATTCAATTTCCATGAGCATACATAATATCATTTCTTTTGTCTAAATTTGTTAAGGTGTGTTTCATGGCTCAGAATGTGACTTATCTTGGTAAGTATTTCATGTGACCTTGAAAAGAATGTGTGTTCTCGTGTTGTTGAATGAAGTATTCTACAAATAGCAATTAGATCCAGCTGCTTAATAGTGCTGTTTAGTCCAACTGTGCCTTTAACTGATTTTTTGCCTGCTGGATCTGTCAGTTTCTGATAAAGGAGTGTTGAAGTTTCTGCTATAATATCGGATTCATCTATTTCTCCTTATAGCTCTAGCAGTTTTGCTTCACATATTTTGATGCTTTGTTAATAGACGCATAAACATTAATGATTGTTATGTCCTTTTGGAATATTAACTTTTCAAATTATTATGTAAGGCTTTTCTCTTTTTTAATTCTCACCTGAATTTATTGTTTTTTAAACATTTATTTTAAAGAGGGAGGGAAGGAGGGAGAGGTATTTGAGAGAGAAACATGTATCTGTCCAGTTTTTCCAACACCATTTATTGAATAAACTGTTTTTATCCCAATGCATATTCTTTCCTCTTGGATAGATTAAGTGATCATATAGGCATGGGATTGTTTCTGGGCTTTCTATCCTGTTCCATTGATCTATGTGCCTGTTTTTATGCCAGTACTATGCAACTTTGATTACTATAGTCTTTTAGTGTAGTTATTTCTCAAGATTGCTGTAACTATTCAGGATCTTTTGTGATTCTGTAAAAATTTTAGGATTATTTGTTCTTGTTCTATGAAAAATGATATTGGCATTTTAATAAAGATTGCACTGATCTATAGATTGCTTGGTAGTATGAACATTTTAACAATGTTAATTCTTCCTATCCATGAGCATCATATATGCTTCCACTTATGTGTATCTTTTTCAGTTTCTTCAGTGTCATATACTTTTCTAAATTCAGGTCTTTTACTGCTTTGGTTAAAATTATTCCTAGATATTTTTTGATGCAATTTTTAAATGGGATTATTTCCTTAATTTCACTTTCTGATAGTTTGTTTTTTTGTGTATAAAAATGTAACCAATTTCTGATAATTTTATATTCTGTTATTGATCAGTTTTAATGGGTTAAAGTGTTAAAGTCTCCAAACTAAACTAAGTTTTTCCTTGATGTAATAAGATTCAGAAAATATTGAAAAAAAAGTAATTTTCTCCCTATGTGACTCAGTATTTTTAAGCCCCTTTCCTTCTGTTTCACTGGCATTGAAGCAATTACTTTTCTGTTAAATTTATGCATAAAATGCAGCAATTCCTCACACATAAGTAGCTTTCATAGAGCACATATACATGTGCATCATATTCTTCAGTGAGTGGGACATATGTGCACAAAGATTATTTATAAATGGTAACTATTTGTTAAAACTTAGATGTCATGTTCTGTACAGGGACAGAATTTTTAAAATAACTGTTAGGATTTATTTTTAGATTAACCTATCCCAGAGAGAGGTCCTCATTTTTTCTCTCTTGGATGCCTCATTCTTCTTCCACATACACAGCACTTTCATCTACCTAAACAAGAAAAAAAAACAATAGACCTTAAATGTCCCCTGCCCCCCCCCCCATTAAAAAAATTGTATGTTTTACAATTATTTGGCACTACTCTTCATTGCTGATACAGCACCACCTGGGAGTAGGGGAGGGAAGGGTGGAGAAAGAAGTGTAGCACTCTGTTTCCTTGAGTCACATACATTTTAAAAATGAACATTCTTATATTTTTATGATTAAACTAACATATTTATTGTGGAAAGTATGGAAAGTATAGGCCAAGCGAAAAGTAATCCTGTCACTCAGAAGACCACAGGCTTTCTTGAAGGAGTGGTGTACACTTGCTTAACACTTTTTCATTGTTCACTCACTCAGCTGCTTCACATTGCAGGCTCCCTCCCAGCCCTGTTGTCTCTTAGCTTCGGGGTGGAATATCCTTTCCTCTACCCTCAAGGTTCTTCTGGCTGGTCTAAGAATCACATTGACATGAGGCAGATTGGCAAGAGAAAATAACCGAGTTTAATGCATACATCTGTATGGGAACCCTGCATACATTAGAGTCAGAGACCCACCCCACCGCCCCCCATGAAGGAGAGGTTCAGAGACCGGAGGGTGCTGGAGGTATGTAAGACATCCTGAGTTAGGGATGAGGCAATGCACCTGGGGACTTTCAAAGGGTCATTGCAGGATAAGGAGAGCTCACCTTTAGTAAATAGAAGTTTGCTCTGCCCCAGAGTCAAAAGAAGTTATCTCTGATAGGCTTTTATTAGGAGCAAGGCCCCTAATTCAAGTTCTAGGCAGTTAAAGGGAGGGGCAGAATTTCTCTTGAACCTGAATCTAATATTACCTTTAGCTCAAAGTAATCTGCTTACCACTGAGACACATCTTGGGATGGCTCGTTCTGCACCCCTACAGTTGTGCCAGGGGTCCTCATGCAAATACAAATATTGTATTTGTTCCCGTTTTGTTTTGTTTTACTTCAAAATAAGATATGTGCAGTGTGCATAGGAATTTGTTCATAGTTTTTTTTTTTAAAACTACAGTCCGGCCCTCCAACGGTCTGAGGGACAGTGAACTGGCCCCCTGTTTAAAAAGTTTGAGGACCCCTGTGTGAGGCTATTACTACTGTCTATACTGCAGCTTCCTCATCTGCAAGAGTGAGATAAGGATGTGTCCTCATAGTGTCATATGAGCATGGAATGGTGGGATACATAGAAAGCATTAAAAATAGCATCTAAGAGAGTAAGCTGTACATCAGTGCTGGCTGACACAGCGCTCCCCTCCAGAAGATGGAATGTCTGCCCAGTGGTGCTAACTCGTGTCATTGTCTCTAATTGCAAAGGCCAGTTTCTCCCCGGCTCTACCTTCTGCAGTTAGACTCATTCTTCAGGGCTTATCTAAAATGCATTCTCCTCTCTGAGTTGCTGTTTTGAACAATCCTTCCCGTGGCGCTTTTCCCACCTTTGTGGTTGTACCTCCGGCATTCTGGAAACATGGAATGCATTGAATTATCGTCCCCTTTTGTGTTTTGACTAGCAGCAAAGGAACTTGGGACGGATGGGAAATTAAGCTGTGGCTGGTTATTGGAATTCTATACATGACCAAGGCTTGGCAAGGTTAGAGTTAAATATGATACAACTTCTGGGATGGAGTTAGTGACTGGGAAAGAAGCACCAATAGCAAAATGTACAATTGCTAGCTTTTTCTAAAAACTCATAATATGCACAGAACTTATTGTGTAATCAACTTGAATACCATTTAAGTGGCATTTTAAATTTTATAATCATGTCTAGCTATGTCTGGGTTTATTAGAACTGTGCTCTGTTAAGTCTCAGGAAACTTTGCTATGCTGGCCCAGATGAGGATGTCCGCAGTCCTGTCACGTTCTAATGTTTAACATGCCCTTTTTTAAGTGTAGGTTTTCCTAGTAACTTTAGAGAATTCAAATTGCAAAAGTGAAATAATTTAATGTAGCCTGATAATAATTTCATATTAGAGTCTCTGTCTAAATTAGATTTTTTTAAAATATATTTTATTGATTTTTTACAGAGAGGAGGGGAGAGAAATAGAGAGTTAGAAACATCAATGAGAGAGAAACATCGATCAGCTGCCTCCCGCACATCTCCCACTGGGGATGTGCACACAACCCAGGTACATGCCCTTGACCGGAATCGAACCCGGGACCCCCCAGTCCGCAGGCCGACGCTCTATCCACTGAGCCAAACCGGTTTCGGCTAAATTAGATTTTAATGATCCAAATTATTATTCATAATACTGATACTGACTAGAGGGATAGGGGTTATAGTGTTTGTTTTTTTTATAAAAGTGACGTATTAAATATTGATCATGAGCTCCTAGAACTCATGATGAAGGAATACTTACATATGTTAACATCTATATATTATTATTAGGTGTGAAACTTGTATAAGTACTAGAGGCCTGATGCAGGAAATTCGTATAAGGGGCTTGGCCTTCGCATCCCTGGCTTCGTCCGATCTTTCTGCTATCTGGACAATCGTTCTGCTGTTCCGTCTAATTAGCATATTAGCTCTTTATTATATAGGATATATATATATATATGTATATATATATACACACACACACACACACACACACATATATGTACATATATATATATATTTTCACACTAAGAAATACTCCTATAAATATTGTCTTCATTTATGTCTCTCCAATAACACAAGAGTTTTTATTTGCTTTGGTTTCAAATATATAGTCAAACTATGTTTAAAACATTTCAGTGAGTAACAAGTACAAACTAGTTTACAGACCTGAGTTTATTGTGCTATATTTATTATGTGCTCTACAAGCTATTTGATTTGATTTTGTTAGTTAAGTGCAGTAAAACCAAACAGTATGTCCACCAGAATCAATGGTAGTAAATGTGACAATTTTGAGAATAAGTTCATAGAAAAAAATGCATCATTTGCTGTCCATGAACATCTAGTGTTTTATTAAGCCAATTATATGCCTACTACACTCTAAATTATGAGAAAGAGTGAAGCAGTGTTCAGACTCTTGCAGAGTCCCAAAATCAGAGCCTCTAATAGAAAACAGAACTGGGCAGGTAGTAACGATACCAGAGATGGGACACCCGTGTGCTCCATGACAGCGCTGGTGATGGCTTTGGCCTGTGATCCATGTGCTTGTACAGGTGCTGCTTGCTCCAAGGGATGCTTTGTGTTTCCATGTTCTGTGGGGGAAATGCCTGTGTGGTTGTTAACTGCACACCCCCTCTTGCTTCCCCAAATGAAAATGAGTTTGAAGTCTGAGTGGAGTACTAACTGATGCATCTGGATTCCTTCTTTCATTCACACTCATTTCCTCAAGTGACCTTTGTGCTTCCTCTTTGTGGAGTTCCTTTGTTGGAAAAGGTCAGGGGGACAACGTTATTAAAATTCTTTAGATCTCTCTCTCTTCACCACCATAACCTATTGCTTTTTCAAGGCTATGTTTCTTTTGAGTTTCAGGATAAAGGCCTTTTACGTTTAAAGCTGTTTTTTTGGATCCTTGTTTTTTGTGTAATTACACTAAACTTCTTTCAGAGTTTAGGCCTATGCTGATTGCTGCTCTTTATGCCGGCTAAGTAGTCAGCACTGATTAAATTGCATTGTGGGTCTGAGGTATTTTTTTTTATTCCATCTGGTATTAAATTGAGATACTGTACAAAGAGAAGCAAATACTGATGTGAAATGAATTGAAAACATACTGTAATTGACATTGGCTAAAACTTCTTAACAGTACCATGTTTATTTTTTATTTAACCTTTATATTTTTAGGCTTACACTTATTTTGATAATTCAAAAGTTAGTTTTTGGAGAGGCAGTAAGATGTAGGGGTTGAGAGCATATAGGCCCTAGAATCAGACTATCTGGGATTCAAGCCAGGCTCTGTCACATGTTAGTTCTGTGACTGAACATGTTAGTTACTTAATGTTGCTAATCCTCAAGAAAACGGAGATAATAGTACTCTCCTTTTTATCCATTGTTGTTATTTTAAATGTTTACAGTATCCTTCACTTCCGTGGGATTCATAGGTCTGCAGATTAAATTCCAACACCAGCGCTGATTTGGAGCTTTGCTTGGGCCTCACAAGAACTCATATGAGAAATGTCAACCTTTAATGGTGAACAGCAGGCAGATATTAACGATAATGCCTGTCCAACAATTATATGGAGAGAGTGGATATTAATGTGTGATAATTATTGGCACTTAGGGTTTCTTAGTATTCACTCCTAGAAGTACTTTATGCACCTGCCATTTTTTTTATAACTTAGAAGGCATGTTTACAATGTGTTTTCTGCATATACCTGATTTCTAGTGTATTCTCCTTTTTCCTTTTTCCTTTCCTCATGTCAGTCTGAGGTTGTCCCACACTGGGAGGAAGCCGTACCTAACGCACTCCTTGGACCCGTTTTAACTATCATCTTCCCACGAGTAAATGAGTTCAAATGATGTTGTCACCACCCTCCTCGCTCTTTCTTTTGTTCTGTTGATCAGTTTGTCTGGTGGCAGGATAATGAGTACATGTTTCCCTTGCTGGACTCTGCTTTGGATGGCTTTTTAAGGTTAGTCTATGCCTTGTCTATGTCTGTGAGTCAGAGTCTCTTCTATATTGTTCTGCATCTACATTCATGGATTTCTCTGCTACGGGACACATTTGGTAAGTAAGTTTATGGCAAGGGCCAGCAAACTTTCTGCAAAGGGCCAGATAGTAAATTTTTAGGCTTTGTGGGCCGTAGGATTTTTGTCACAATGATCCAGCCAAAGACAGTGCACATAGATAAAACATAAATTGATGAGTGTGCCTTGTTTCAATAGAGTTTTATTGTGGACACTGAAATTTGCATTTTAAATAATTTTTGTGAGTCATAAAATAGTCTTCTTTTTTATTTTTCTCCACATTTTAAAAAAAAAGTGAACCCATTTTTGGCTTACTTGGCTAAACAAAGCCAGGCAGATTTTGTGCATGCATTGTCATATGGGCTCCCCTGGACTGGTATCTCATCATTATGACAAGTACGGTAGTAGAAAGGTATCCATAAATAGTACATATTTTTACTATGACCATTTGCTCCTTTAAAGTGCTTTACTTTATAAATAGGTAGTAAAAGTATAAGACATGGTGTCCTGGTTATTTATTGTTGTGTAAAATATTCTTAAACAAAATTGCTTTAAACATTTTTTTTTTTTTGAATCTCTCATGGTTCTCTTAGTAGACCTGGTTCTGCTCTCTTGGAATTTCTTCTGCAGACAGTGGCTGGGCCTGGGCTGGAGTCACCGAAGGCTCAACTGCACTGTGTTGCCAGGATGACTGGCTCAGGCGGCTGACTATTGATGTTGATGCTGGCTTACAGCCTAGAGCTCATTCTACTCATGGCCTTTCATGAGGTCTGGCTTCTCAGAGTAGCAACAAGGAGTGACCAAAAAGCACATGTTCCAAGAGACCCAGGGGGAAGTTGCCAGCCTTTTCATGACCTGTCCTAAGACGTTTCACAGTATCAGTTCCACCATATTCTATGGATCAAGAGCAAGTGTTAGGGCCAACCCCAATAGAAGGGCCATACCAGGGCATGAACACCGAAAGCTGTTGATCTTTGGAGAAGGGCTATCTTTAAAGACTAGATCCCACAGGTGGGATTATTCATCACTAAATTCAAAATAGTGTTTACCTTTGGAGAAGGTATGGAGTGGTGGACAGAGGGAGAAATGTAATTGAGGAAACGTTATATTTTCAATACTTTATATTTTAAGGTGGTAGATACATACCTATTGGTTTTATTATTTCTTATACTTTTTGGTGTTTTTGAAATATTTTGTAATACAGTTACAGTATATATTTTAAAAAATGTCCAGCAAAAATAAAGTTGCTATCTGGAGGTAGAAACCAAAACCTTTGATTAGTTTAAGAATATTTTAAAAATTTAAAAATTTATTATAATACAGTTTATATTTAATATTATTTTGTGTTATTTTCAGGTTTGATTAGTTGTTTTTGTTGTTGTTAATCCTCATCCGATGATATTTTTTTCCATTGATTTTTAGAGAGAGTGGAAGGGATGGGGGTGAGGGAAGAGAGAGAGAAACATCAATGTGAGAGAGACATATCGACAGGTTGCCTTCCACATATGCCCCAACCAGAGCTGGGATCAAACCTGCAACCCAGGTATGTGCCCTTGACCTGGAATTGAACCCGTGACCCTTCTATGTACAGGCTGACATTCTAACCACTGAGCAACACTGGCCAGGGCTGATTATTATTATTTTTTAAAATATCTTTTATTGATTTCAGAGAGGAAGGGAAAGGGAGAGAGATAAAGAAACATCAGTGATGAGAGAGAATCATTAATCAGCTGCCTTCTGCACACCCCACACATGTGCCCTAACCGGGAATCGAACCTTGACCTCCTGGTTCATAGGTTGGTGCTCAACTGAGCCATGCCTGCTGGGCAAATATAGTAATATTTTAAAATTGTTTTCTTTGTTTGTTTTAAGAATTCTAAAAATATCCACACATTGTGATTGGTTGATGTGTCTCTTGACCTTTAATTTATTGATTTCTCCTCTTTTCTTTTTTCTTTTTCAATTATTTGTTAAGGAAGCCAAGTCCTTTACTGATTGCATCCCTGTGATATCTTTGAATGTGTTCTTTTATTTCCAGTAAACTGGTGGTTGGATTTAGAAGCTCTATCGGATTCAGATTTTTTTTTAATTTTTTTTTTTTTTTGGTAGAACTTAATAGGTTGTGTTATGTTCTTCTGTGTGCAGGCAAACTAATGAATGCTTGGTTGTCTCCTTATTGAGGAAAAATGCATAGGTCCACTAATGTTTAGGAAGTGCAAAATAGTATTCTGGTTCTAGAATTCATTCTTCTGTTCTAAATCTATAATTTATTTTCTTTTATTAGCAGAAATACTCCTCTACAGAAAAAAATCCTTCCATCTACTATTTGCTTTTCATTTGATACAGTTCATAGAGGAAGTTTTCAAAATAACAAGTTAGTTTACTTATCTCCTTCTATCTAACATCTGTGTCTCTTTTTTTTAATTTCATGAAGAATTAATTTCGTAACACCTCGAAATGATTGGACTAGAATACCAAATAATTACTCTTTGGGTTTATCTCACAGTACAGTCATTCACCACTTAAGGAAGGAGATACATTCTGAGAAATGCATCCTTAGGTTATTTTGTCCTTGTCCAAACATCATGTGCACTTACACGAGCCTAGATAAGTATCGCTTACTGCACACCTAGGCCAGCGATTTTCAACTGCAAGAATTTTTAAAACATGCAGTACCTGACTAGTCAGTGGCATTGACCTCTTTCCCTTAGATTGTCAAATAAAAAAATGACAACAGCCAACACAACAATAGCTGTCCAGTGTGAAAGAATAAAAATTATACCTATTTCTTTTATGTCAGATTGGGGAAAAAATAATATACTTTTTGGTGTGCTTCACAATTTCAGTAATTAGCTTATGTGTGCCACGAGACGGAAAGGTTGGAAATCGCTGACCGAGGCTACATAGGATAGCCTATTGCTTGTAGGCTACAGGCCTGTACAGCAGCATGTAACTGTACAAACCAATACAAGATTAAATCAGACACGAGAGAGAAAGATGCAATCAAGCCACACTGGAAACAGGAGATGTAAGAAGCTGCTGATGGCATAGCATTACAAAGTGTTTTACAGCAAACTTTTTTTCTTTAAGTAGGAAAGTACACTCTAAAACAATGATAAAAAGTAGAGTATAGTAAATATATAAACCAGTAACATGGTTGTTTATTATCACTATCAAGTATTACATAATGCACATAATTGTATGTGCTGCGCTTTTATAGGCCTGGCAAATGCAGACGGTTTGTTTACAGTAGCATAACCACAAACACGTGAGTAATGCGTTGTGCTCTGATGTTATGTTATGACGGCTATGAAGTCACTGGATGATAGGAATTTTTCAGCTCCATTATAATCTTCTGGGACCACCATGGTATCTGCTGTGGACTGAAATGTTGTTTTGCAGCCCATGACTGTATACACTCAACAGCCTCAAAATAGCAGTACCAGTATTGCAGTCAACCACATGATTACTGTAAAATGTGTCCCCCCTTCCCCATTTTTTTTTTTTTTTGTCTTGGTGCATATCTCACTCTGGATATACAAATTATTTCTTTTAAAATCATGTGGCATATCTTTATAGCGGCCACACATATAAGTTTATTTGCTTCATTTTATTCTTTTTTTTTTTTTTGATTGCTTGGTATTGTTTTCCTATTTTTTATTTTTCATTATTTTTATGATGAAAGTAATATGAACAAAAACATTACCCACAGATAACCACTATTAATCTTTTAGTAGACTCAGCTTTCAGAGTTTTTTTCTTCCTGTACATAGATCATTAGGTAAATATCTTTGCAGTTTTACAAAAATGGACTGATGCCATATATATGGTTCTGCAAACTTTTCTTTTTAATTTTACAATGCATCATCAACATTATTCCATGCAATGGACAAAAATCTGCTACTGAAACATAGAGGGCTGCAGCTGGATAACAGAGTGACAACTAAAGCAAAACATTAGCATAAGGTTAAAGCCCTGGGCCTGGCAAGTGCCTGCCATGGGCACTACACAAAAGGAATGTCTTCAAAGCCCCTTTGTGGTGCCCTACAGCCACCCCTGAGTTCCCTAGGGCCTCTGGGGTGGAATGGGTCCTGTAAACTTTTTTGCATCCACATACCCCCCCCCCCCCCAATTTCTGTCTGGTTTTCTTCACCTCATCCTCTACCCTGGCCATCTCATCAAATTCTCTTCTCATCTCCTCATTGCTCAAATGCATATCGTGTATGGCCTCTTGGTATTCCTTGAGGCACTGAGCCAGCCCCTTGTTGGTTTTTCTTTTGGCTTTTCTAGGTACATCATCCCCAGCTGGGCGCTTTCCTGCAGCCCTTGGTTCCATGGCTGGTTTTCCTTCTTCTTTTGGCTTTCCCTCACTCTCTGGTTTTCCTTCTTCTTTTGATTTTCCCTGGCTCTCTGACTTTCCCTCTATCACTGGCTTTCCCTCCTTCTCTGGCTTCTCCTTATCCTCAAGTATTTCCTCATTTTCTGTCTCTCCCCTGTTTTCTATCTTTCCTTCATTTTCTGACTTTTCCTTGTCTTCCAAAGTATGAGCCACTTCTGGCGTTGCAGCATTCTGAGGCTGTTCATTTTCCATCTTTCCTTGATTCTCAGGCATGCCTTCATTTACACTGCAGAGTTTTTCCATGTTGGGATGTCCCCTCCTTTTCCTGTCCTGCGGGAATTCTGGATAGGTTCCTTCCTTTTCTAGCCTAGCCGAGTGCTGAGAACAACAGACACGCAGACCTGAAAGAACCTGGAGCAACAATTAGGAGTTCGCAAGCAGCTCGGGTCGGACCGCAGCGAAGGAAGGCGGGCACCCGGACTGGTCTTCATTTTATTCTTGACTTTTAGGAATTCTTGCTTTAAAATTTAATTGAATTTGATAATTATGTAAATTATTTGTCTTCCTTCCCCCTATTCCTTTTTGTTTTTTTTTTTCCTTTAAGGAACCATTTTAAAGTTTATGGTTTAACCTTTTGATTATTTTTAATAAGCCATTTTTGGTAAATATTCACATACACATTTCCATCCCTTTTACTAGAAAAATGATAGCACACTATACACACTTCCCCCATCTTACTTTTTTTTGTACTTAACAAGGCGTCTCTGACATTACTTCAGAACTGTGGAGAACTCCGTTCTGTTAATGTACCATAATTTTAGTTAGTTTGTCATCCCTTGACGGACATTTGAATTATTTTCAGTTTTTTTTGCTATTTTATATAATCCTGTCATGAATTGCCTTGTTTTTTTTCTTTTTTTTTTTTGTCAATATATGTCTTTCCATGCTTTTGCTGGTGTATCTTTGAGATAAATGTCTTAAATGAAATTGATGGGTCAAAGTGTAAATGCATACGTAATTTTGTTGAATAGTAACAAATTCCCTTTCATAGAGGCTGTACTATTTAGCATTAGCACCAGTGTATCGCAGCCTCACAACAAAGTATGTCATTAAACATTATTTTTACCAGTTAAGTGGGTAGAAAGTCACAAATTGGCATAGTTTTGATTTTTACTTCTCATATAAGGAATATTGAGCTTTTAAAATTTGATTAAGAGTTATTTTCCCTTATTTTTCAGTCAATTGTTTATTTCACAAGCCGATTTTCTGTATTATTATTGTTCCTTTTTTCTTTATTTTAAAGAAATGCTTTATATGTAACTGATATACCCTTAGTGATAAAAATTGTAAATATTTTCCCCATTTTGTCTTTTTACTTATCTTGTGATTTCTCTTGCCAATTTGGGCTATTTTTATTTCTTCCCTCTTTAGTAATTAAGTTTATCTGTCTTATTGCTTTGAGGGTGTGAGTCCATAATTAGATAAGTTTTCTCCATTTTTTGGTTATAGAGAAACTGACTCAGGTTTTCCTCTAGTATTTATATGGTTTCATATTTTTACCTGTAAGTTTCTGATCCATTTGGAATTTATCTTAGTATATGGTCTTAGGAATGGATCCAATTACATATTTTTTTCTATTTAGTTATTAAAATATCACCCCTCAATGTGAGCTTGTCTTTAGTAAATATTACATTTGCATTTGTCAATGAAAGTAGTTCTTGACTTTATATTTTGCTTGATTTGTCTACTTATTCATGTGTCAATATCTGGACTTTTTAAATATTAGAGACTTTATAATATTTTTTAATATCTGGTACAGCTAGCTACCCCAAACCATCTTCTGTTGGATCTTGCTTCGTATGTTTGGTTTTTCAAATGGAAATCATAATTGACTCCAGGGGGCAAATGGTATTTTTATTGAGCTTGTTTTAAATTACTAATTAACTTAAAGCTGGCATCTTTGAAATGTTGAGTCTTACTAACCATGTTGAGTCTTCCATTTCCAACTCAAGTCTACTTTTGTGATTTTCAAGTGTGTTCTATGCTACTTTTTAATTTAAGTTTTGGACATTTAAATTATGTGAAGACTTTAATTTATAAGACATCTCATGAAACTTACTATATTAAGCAGAAAAATTGAGAATTATTACTTTAATAAGTTGTATTTTCTGTGTTGGAATTATGTTTGTCATTAATATGATTTACAGTAGATATTTTATATTTGTATTTAGATTCTTTATTTCAACTAACTTTTTAAAAAATTAAATCTTTATTGTTGAAAGTATTACATATGTCCCCTTTCCCCCCTCATTGACTCCTTCTTGCCTGCCCGCATCCCTCGCCCCAGGCCTTTACCACCCTATTGTCTGTGTCCATGGGTTATGCATATATGCACACAAGTTCTTTGGTTGATCTCTTCCCACCCACCCACGCAGTTAACTTCTAGTGCACCTATCTTTAGGAAGCAAAAAGCACTATACCCTGGTCCAGTAAAATAAGAACAATAACAACAAAAAATCAAAACAACAAAGGCTACCTGTGAGAAGGAGTGGGCATGGGGAAGAGAGGGAACTGTATAGAAACCTAGGCTGTGATGTGGGTGGTGTCCACACTTAAGTACAATATTTATACTTAAAACTTGTAGTCTTTGTAGCCCTTCAAAGAATTTTTAAAAACTATTTGCCTCTTTGTACATTTTCTAATTGACAGCTAACATTTAAACTGTTGTAAATAGTGTGATTTCTTGTATATGGTAAATATTGTCACTTAAAAATGATACGTTATTCTTTTAAATGTAGCCAATGAAATTGAAACACCATTGCAATTTTAAGACATCTGGTCATCCATTAAAATATAAACAAAAAATATAAAGAAGATCTTTAATAGCCAAACTTTACATTATTCCTTTTTTCTCTTTGAATATGTATTTCCTTCCCCTTCCTGCACAGAATTACATGGTAGTGAATTTACATTTTTATGCTAAATTGTTTATTTTATCAATCACTACATCATATTTCCTGGCAATAAAAATGTATATACACTTAAAATAATAATTTAAAAATTTTCTGTGTCCATAAGACTTTATGTAGGTGTTAAGAAATTTTCTACTGGATTAAGTTACTATTATAAATAGTAGCAGAATAAAATTTATTTAAGGAGTACAAATGTATTAAAATACTTGAGAATCATTATGTTTTCTAAAAAGCACAATTTATTAGAAATTCATTTCTTAATGAGCTAGATGAGACTTTATGTCTTATTGTTTGAATATTACCAGAATAAAACAGGGTTCAGCAATAATTTTATTTCTATTTTTGTTTTTATAGCTGCAATCTTGAAAAACCTGGTTCACATGAATAATAAATGGTAATAAAAGGAGTGTTATTATAACAGTGTCATCCAGTTCTTTTACCTGCTTCTATATCACATGCCAAGCTCACATAGCAACCTAATATCAGCAATTACTTTTAAGGCTCAGCTGGCAACTGGTTATGCCCTTCTCTGGTTTTGTTCAAAGCAGAGGATTGGGAAACACCTGCATTGCCAAAAAATGTGTTAGTCAGACAGTAGGGTCACTTTCTCAAATTGACTGCAGTAAAATTCCAACTGCCCTTGTATTTGAACCCCAGTGATGGTATATGCTGGGGCCATGTGGGTTCAGATTTGGAAAAAGGTTTGCCTTTTTTTTTTTTGTAAACTGAGAGGAGAGGGGGTGCTATGAAGAGAGAAAAGGAAGAAGAAGAGGAGGAGAACTAGAGAACTGGTGCTGTCACATATATTTAGGCAGATCAGATCAACTGTAAGAGGGTCAAAATGGAAATCAAGAATCTGGTTATATATATATTAGAGGATTAGAGGCCTGGTGCACGAAATTGTGCACGGGTGTGGTCCCTGGGCCTGGCTGGCGATTGAAATGCGAGCATCTGGCGTGGAAGGGCAGGTCCCAGCTGACCTCTGGGCCATGGGCAGCACCTGTGCCCTCGGGCCCCTGAGCGCCCCCGCCCCCCCGAGTCATGGCTCCTGAGTCCCCATGCAGAGATGTGGTGAGTGTGGCTGGACACCGCGGGCTGGGGCACAGCCTGGGCCTCTGGGCTGCCCAGATGCGCCTTACGGGAGCCAGGAGGGCAGCGTGCTCTCTCCCAGTGGGCCTTGCATGAATCCACGGGGAGCCCGACCACCCCTGCGGTCCCTGCGGCTGCAGCCTGGATCACCTGGAAGAGACTGTGTGGGTGCGGGGTGGGGCTTCCCCTGTGTGGAGTCCTGTTGTCTTGGGGGGGGGGGTGGTAGCATGGGGAGTGAAAGTGAGCTCAGTGGACACTCCACATTCTCACCGCACCTCTGATCCTGTCACCCCTGCCCCCAGGTAGCCAGCGAGAGGTCCCAGCCCCCCGCCCGGGCGCCATGGGGGGTTGGTCGCCGTCACCCATCCCCAGTTCCCTGTCCCAGCCCATGGCCCAGCCCTGATCACACGATCAGGGCCTGCTGGCCGCTGGTCGCTGTATGTGGGGCGATCAATGGGGCAATCAGGCCCCCTCTCACACTCACCTTGACCTGGCGCCACCTGCTCACCTGCTCCACCATCCGCCGCAGTCCCTCTCTCATTGGGGCCCATCGGGGCCGGCAGTGCCTACACTGCCGCCTGCTGCCAGCGTCGTGTTGCCGAGGCCCGTCATGTCCCACGCCACCCCCCTGGTGGTCAGCGCACATCATAGTGAGCGGTCGAATTCCCGGTTGAATGACTGCCCCAGGGAACCATTTGCATATTAGGCTTTTATTATATAGCATAAATATCCTTGTTCCCCTTCGTTATCCTGAACCTCGTGGAAGGCACATAGCCCCAGCTTGAAGACCCCCATTCTAGGTATCCCAGGGGAGAAGGGCCAGTACCTTGGACTATATTGGTTTCATCTAATAATAGGAAGCACAACAGCTAGATGTCAGCAGAGGCAGTGCTGCCATGCCCAGGCCAACTTATGCCAGAACTGCTTATATAGGGGCAATGTCCAGTGTATTGATGTTGTCTTCACCAGATGTTTTTCACAAGGTAATATGTGCTCAGGCAAAACAAAACAAAAACCCTTAACATTAACAGACACTGCACCC
The DNA here is from genome assembly GCF_964212035.1 of Myotis nattereri. Lineage (NCBI taxonomy): Eukaryota > Metazoa > Chordata > Mammalia > Chiroptera > Vespertilionidae > Myotis > Myotis nattereri. The sequence continues at coordinate 27,003,191 of NC_138088.1, forward strand.
AAGAAGATATACAGATGGCTATTGAAGTTTTTCCCCCAGCTTCATTGAAGTATAGTTGAAAAATAAAAATTTTATATATTTAAGGTGTATGACATCATTTGATGGGTATGCACATCTTTAACTGCACAAGACATTGCCAGATTGCTTTCCAAAGTATTAGTACTAAATAAGAGTGTAGTCCCTGCCCCCAATCACCCAAGTATATGTATACAGATGACATTTCTCCATGTATTTTCAATTCTTAAAATTGTGAGGTTTTAAAATTTTTGTCAATTTTTGGTTAATGAAATGAATCTCATTGTGGTTTTAATTTGTTACATTACCCTGATTTCAGGTGAGGTTGAAATATTTTTCTATGTTTATTGGCCCTTTTGGTTTCCTCTTTTATAAATTGCCTAATTATATTCTTGACTTTTTTTTTATTATAAGGTTCTTTGTGTTTTTTTTCCATTGATTTCTTGGCCATCTATCTATATTCAGGATCTGCATTCTTTCTGTTTGGCTTGCACATAAGCTTTTTCAGTCTCGCATTTACTTAAAATATATTTTTTTTCTTTAACTTAAATATTTTTATAATGTCTCTCAATAAGTAGAAGTTTAACATTTAATTTGGTTAAGTTTTTTTCTTTATGGTCTGTGCTTTTTAAATCCAGCTTAGGAAATTCTTTCTTACCGGAAATTCACAGATATATTCTCAATTTCCTTCTAAAAGTATTAAAGTTCTTTTTTTTTTTTTTTTTGACATTTTATTCTTTAATCCACCTGGAAGGGATTTTTGTTGATGGAGTAAAGCTGGGATACCATTGTATATATGTACATTTTTCCTATTGGCTATTCTTATTTGATTTTTCCTCATTTATTTTAATTCTGTTTGGTCACATAGCAAGTTTCTATGAATGTATATATTTGGGTCTGTTTCTGGGCTTTCTGCCTGGTTTCAGTAGTCTGTTTATTCCTGTTTCAATTCATACTAGAGCCCTGATGCACGAAATTTGTGCAAGAGTAGGCCTTCGCAGCCCCGGGTGCCTTCGCCACCCTCGCCGCCCCAGCTTCATCTGGAAGGTCATCCAGGCAGTCGTTCTGCTGTTCAGTCATTTGGTCGATTTGCATATTACACTTTTATTATTATAGACTAGGGGCCCGGTGCACGAAATTCGTGCACTATGTGTGTGTGTGTGTGGGGGGGGGGGGAGAGTGTCCCTCAGCCCAGCCTGCCCCCTCTCACATACTGGGAGCCCTCAGGCGTTGACCCCCATCACCCTCCGATCGCCTGATCGGCCCTTTGCCCAGGCCTGACGCCTCCGCCAGAGGTGTCAGGCTTGGACAGGGGACCCCCATCTCCCCCCGATCACTGGCTCTGGCCCCCGCCCAGGCCTGAGGCCTCTGGCCCAGGAATCATGCCTGGGCAGGGGACCCCCATCTCCCTCTGATCGTTTGCTCCACCCCCCGCCCAAGCCTGACGCCTCTGACCCAGGCTTCAGGCCTGGGCAAGGGGACCCTCATATCCCCCCAATCCCCGGCTCCGCCCCCCACCCAGGGCTGATGCCTCGGCCAGAGGAGTTGATCCTCATCACCTTCCGATCACCAATCACCGGATCGGCCCCTTGACCAGGCCTGAGGCCTCCGGCAGAGGTGTCAGGCCTGGGCAGGGGACCCCCAGCTCCCCGCAGTTGCAGGCTCTGCCCCTGCCCAGGCCTAACGCCTCTGGCCTAGGCGTCCGGCCCGGGCAGCAGGGGGCGCCGCGATCGTGGGCTTCGCTTTAGGCCCAGGCAAGGGACCCCTAGCTCCTGGGACTGCCAGCTTCGACCATGCCCAGCTCCCATCGCTGGCTCCACCCCTACTTCCTGCTATCACTGGCCAGGGCGGCAAAGGCGCCTGATTCTCCGATCATGGCTGGGGGGCAGGGGGCTTTTGCCCTGCCCTTTGCCCTGCCCCCCCCAGCTCTTAGATCCCCCCTGGGTTTCCGATCACTGTCAGTGGCAGGGGGCTTCTTCCTGCTTTCCCTTTCACCTCCCTGCATTGTGCCTACATATGCAAATTAGCCGCCATCTTGTTGGCAGTTAATTTGCATATAGCCCTGATTAGCCAATGAAAATGGTATCGCCGTACGCCAATTACCATTTTTCTCTTTTATTAGTGTAGATTGTCTTAAATACTATGGTTTAGTAACTTCTTAATATCTTAGGGCAAACTATCCTAATTTAAAATGATCTTAGCTATTCATGCATGCTCTTCTACAAAATTTGATATCATTTTGGCGATTTTCATGAAAAAATATATTTTCATTTTGATTGGAATTGTTTTGAATTTATAGCTTAAATTTGTGGATAATTAATAATACTATTAGATTTTATCTATGAGAAAATTTTTACTTAGGATATTTTTTGCTTTATTTATATGATGTTTGGTCTATAACTTCATTTGATCTATGTTTTTAAAATGTTGTTTATATATTACTTTCCATTCTTATATGTTTGGAGCAGATGTAGCTAACTGGTGGGTTTATGCCTTCATTTGAAGCTTCTGTTCTTTCTTTACATATTCTTCAGAGATCTCATTGGCTTTCAGAGTCCAACATTCACCTCCATGGAAATGAATCTTTAGCCTCTTCATATTTTATCTAGTCCTGCTCTTAATTCTCTAGGTCATCATTCTAGGCACTTATTGTCCATTCCCATTTTCAATGACAACTAACATTACATTCTAAAACGTATTACCAATGCTTTTTAGATGAGCTGAAGTTTTGCCATGCTTCTCTTCATTAGTGTGGATTATTTCTATAAAATAAACATGCAGTAGATCTTTAACAAATGCTAATGACTTAAGATCGACTATACTTTAAAGCCTCTTAGACTAAAGTTGATACAGTTACAAGATTTATTATCAAGGGAAATAAAACAAATTCGACATAAAATGTTGTTGGCCATTTTGCCTTTATGTTGGTTTTGGAAAGGGTGTTTGGTTATTATGCATCATACACAGATTAGACTTTGAGACCCATCTCTGAATTTTTGTAGTAAGGAAAAATACAAACAATATACTTAAGACTATAATTTGTGTGCCTATTCCTCAAGATGATAGAACTTCTTTTGTGTTCTCTTCAAGGCAGCTGTGGCTTATCTAAGTGGATGGCGCTGCTGCATTTCTCTGTAAGGACTTGAGAGCAATCTTGCCAAGAAAAATCTAAATGATTTAAAACACACTCTCACTCCAGAATGTTAACACGTATTTTCTAATAATGGATGGAGGGGCATTAAAAACCGTGCCACATCTTTTAACATCTTGAGCTTTTTGTTCTGGCAATACTCTGCCAGGAGGATAATCTATAATAATAAAAGTATAATATGTTAATTAGACCGGACGTCCTTCCCGATGTCCTTCCACATGAAGCCGGGGCTGCGAGTGAAGCCCGAGCCCTGGGTGCCAGAGGGAAGCTGGTGCCAGCAGCGGGGGGAAGGAAGGCCTACTCTTGCACAAATTTCGTGCATCGGGCCTCTAGTCCGATTAATAAAAGCCTAATGTGCTAAGTGTCCAGTCGTCCTGTCATCCATTCAGCCAATCAAAGCGTAATATGCTAATGATATGCTAAGGCTGCTCAACCGCTTGCTATGGCATGCACTGACCACCAGGGGGCAGATGCTCTGACTGGTAGGTTAGCTTGCTGCTGGGGTCCGGCTGATTGGGACTGAGTAAGATAGGCTGGACATGCCCTGGAGCCCTTCCTTGGTCCCTACCCGGCTGGCCAACCTCCCGCATCCCTCCCTGGCCCTGATCGTGGGTGGGTGGGTGGGTGGGTGGGAGGTAATCAACCAAAGACCATCCTATGTAATAAAAGGCTAATATGCAAATTGACTGAACGGCGGAAGGACTGGTTGCTATGATGTGCACTGACCACCAGGGGGCAGACGCTCAATGCAGGAGCTTCCCCCTGCTGGTCACTGTGCTCCCACAGAGGGAGCACCGCTCAGCCAGAAGCCTGGCTCATGGCTGGTGAGCGCAGCTGCGGTGGCGGGAGCCTCTCCCACCTTCACCGCAGCGTTAGGGATGTCTAACTGACAGCTTAGGCCCGCTCCCTGGACTGTGAGAGGGCACAGGCCGGGCTGAGGGGCGCCCCCACCCCCAGTGCACTAATTTCGTGCATCGGGCCTCTAGTAGTATAATAAAGTGGATGAGTCTTAACCAACCGTAAAGATTATCATATTTGTCAAACTGCTTCCCTCTGTTCCAAGAGAGTGATTGCTAGTTCTCTCTCTTTTTTTTTATTTTTTAAATCAGTTTCAAATTTAAGTACTCTCTTTATTTAATACTTTTTTATTTTTTGCTGTGTCCATGACTGCACGTTTATTTTAACCCCACATCATGGCGTGATACATAGTTCTATTGGTTAGTACTGACTACACAAACATACAAGCAAAAATAATTCAGGTCACATAACTTAAACATATTCATAGGGAATTAGGGTATTTCCATGAATGTTAAAGAGAAAGTCTATCTGAGAAAAGTGTGTCATGTTTCATTTTTCATAATGAAAGCAGTGACTCTGTGACTTCAGTGACATGGGACCAGAAGACCTGGCAGGCAGTTCTGGGTTGGCCACTTTTCGTTGAGCCTCAAGATGTTGCTTTGGAAAATGAGGCTGGTACGTATGGAAACTACATAAAGAAATGACTGTAAAGGAGTTTGGAAAAGAATAAAGGAAGGCAGTCTGGTAGATTTTTCCCTTTATCAATTCCAAATGCACTTCTGATAGCTTTCTGGCTTTTAAGGTGAAGTTGGGAAAAGGCACACTCCATGTTTCTCAAAGGAAACCCCTCTTGTGAAATATCTTCAGAGTGAAATTCAGGAGCATGTTTCTAGCTCATCCTCCCTTTTGGGGATAAGGACAGATGGTAAGGGTGATATTGTTGCAAGTAGCCCCCCTTTAATTACCCAGTTCTATGCTGTTGTTTTGGCTTCTCCTACTACTCTGTCCTTGCCAGAAAGGCCTGTGCTTGGTTCCATGAAGTAGGAACTACTTATTCCCTTTTTATAGATGAGAAAACTGAGGCATGAAGAGATGAACATTCTGCCCCAGAAAGCGGTGGAGCCAGAATTCCAACCAGGAAGTCTGAGCCCAGAATTCTGGCTCTTAAACACTGCCCGCTACAGTGTCCTATCAATAGGGAAGATGAGTTCAGTTTTGATCATGCTTAGTTTGAGGCACCTTCAAGACATGCAGTTGAAGAGATGTAGTGGTTTGGGGTTTAGAAAAGAACTACAGGCCACAGACATGGATTTGAGACATATATTCCTGTACCTGGAAAATGAACTGTGAAAGGAAGAGGAGGTTGAGTAAGAAGAGAAGGAGAAGGTCTCGTGGGAATCCCATTTCTAGAAAACGGAGATTAGGCAAGAATAGAGTTAAGAAGAAAACCAGGAGAATATGGGCTAGATATGTAGTGACATCTTCAGGGGGGTAACTGGTTTTAAAAGGACCTCAGTACCCCTTCACACTCCTTCCACGACTTGGAGCCACTGGCCATGCTAGCACTTACTGCCTTGAGGACACTCTCATCTACGGTGCTGTGCCATTTCTACTCAGGCGCATTACTGGAAGCTTTCATCTCAAAGTTTGATGTCTGCCCTGTCCCATGCATCACTTTGGGTATGTTAGCATGTGCAGACTGTGGCACTCATTCATCAGTTCATTGCTCTCCCTGGTTGTATAATGCAAAGACAGTGGTTTGTTTTTGCCTGTGTGTGTGGGGGGGAGTGGGGAGGGTTGTGGGTTGGATTTTATTTTATTGTATTATTTTATATACATATATTTTAGAGAGAGAAGGAGAGAGGGAGAGAGAGAGAGAGAGAGAGAGAGAGAGAGAAACATATGTGAGAGAGAAACATCAATCAGTTGCCTCCCACACATACCCCTACTAGGGATCGAACCTGCAACCTGGGTATGTGCCCTGACCAGGAATTGAATCCATGACCTTTTGGTGCACAGGACGACCCTCAACCAACTGAGCCACATGGCTAGTGCTGTATTTTAACTCTACTAGTATATCAGGCTGGGGACTCTGAAGTCTCTACGTGGAACACCCTCCTTACCAACTATCTCTCCTGGTTCCCAAACCCTGTGCTCTGTGATCTCCACCCTTGCTTTTCAGTGCAACTTGTTTTCTGTGATCAGCCACCCAACCCTTTAAAACCCAGTCTTTAGACTCCATCCTCTCATTAACCTACTTCCATGTCCGAGTCCCAACACTGGGTTAGGCCAGTGGCTGGTTTATTCCTTTATTTTCTTGTTCTGGACTTCACCCTTTATGGGGGAAAAAACACAGAACATTGATTCAACCTCCCAAAAACCTTTTTTATATATATGAAACTATGAAATCCTAATTATGTCTTTAATTTTGTTTTAATATTCAATGATCCATAAATGAATAATTTACATAAATATCAAATAAAGCAGAATAAAAATAACAAATGTTTGTTAGTAGCCTGATAGCATTACTCATGATAGCTTTTGTAGATTTAGTTTAGCAATAATGTTGAATATATATTTTAGTAAATGAGACATTTTGTAAATTAAATATTTTTAAATATATATTTTTTTAATTCCAAGGAGAAGAAAGCCACATTCATTGTTTAAGCTACATAATAAGGTGTCTTGTGCTCTGCTTAAATATATCTACTATGTATACTTAGGCACAGTGGTTCTAAGGCTATTCTGGACATTCTCATTTTTATTCTTCTGACTCAATGTTTTGAAATTTTGCCCACTAGATTGTTGCTTACATAATCATCTGTTTTCCCATTTTTTCTCCATGATAAAGTCAGTATAACTGTCGGCATGAGATATCTTGTTTCGCTAAGCTGCCAATTTAATACACACAAAAGCCTTATCAATTTACTTTCTTATTAGGTTCTGCAACCTTCATATACTTTAAAATACAATTTCTTCATGGCTTTTGAAATATTAAAACGAACTCTCAGAGCTCTTTGTGTTGATGGAGAGTAAGAAATTATCCTGCAGTGACATTGCTTTTTTCTCAGCCTGTGCTTTCCATCACTTGTTCTCCATCTGGGAGGAGAAAACCACTGGCTCACAGATAACCGCCTCATTTCCATTTCTTTGCTAACTTAGTGTGGTCAAGTACTGTCTGTAAGTAGGGCAGTTGGAGTGGGTTTGGGCAGCTGGGATGCAATCTAGCTTCTGTGACAAAGGACCAGTAGAAGTCTAGCGAGTCTGGCATTTGGAAGGAGTATTGTGCTTCATCGTTACTGTAAGGAAAAACTAGGAGTGTTTGGTGTCTTTTTTTTTCGGTAGCTGGGAAAGGATTAGTTTGGGAGTCAGTCTCTAGGTGTGGTTGTGAGAAACAGCTTGGAATTTGAGAGACTCTGGAGACCAAACTTAATGCTTGATTGAAAAGACTGATGCTTTCAACCTTCACAAATAATTTCAAATCCTCCGTAACTATTCCCAAACCTGAGGCATTCAGATATTCCAAATATACTTTTTTCTTGAACACTGAAATGGTAAGGTTATAACTTGGTAAGCTGCTTATTTGAATAGGACAACAAAATATAATATTTACAATTAGTTTTTAAAACTTATTTCACTGCAGCCTCCAAACCAAAGATTTTCTTTGCTTGGTGAATTTTAAACATTTAAATGACACGATGTATACCAGTGTCTTTGGACAGTAACGTGTACGGATTTAAGTCTAGAGGTGATCTTTTTACTCCCATACAACTAGAAATACATATAGTCTCTCTCTTCTTTTTTGTTGTAGCTTCTCCTCCATGTGAATGCCTCAGTGTGTGTGTCTCATTATACAGGGTGGGGCAAAGTAGGTTTATAGTTGTTCAAACAGAAAATAATACAATAATTGATACTAACATTATAAGATTAAACTCTGTGTTGTATACTCACAACTGCAAACCCACTGTCCCCCCACCAGGTAATGGAGTAAATTCTTTGAAGGAACAGGACAGAACGCTGCTGCTTCTTGGATCTAATCTGTTTAGGAGATTGGCAGATCATTTTCTCTGGACTGTTTAGCTTTCCCATTACACGCAGGGCTCCTCGTCTCAGCCAGCCTCCGCCCTGGGAGCCTGTCCTCAGCCGTGAGGAAGCGTCACAGTGGCACCACTTAATCTGCAGACACTTTGAATGGATAAAGAATTACAGGGCTTGTATTAGTCACCTTTAGTTCTCAACATTTTGTACTCTCTCTAGTTATTCCTTTTTCAACATGACACTGACAGAAACATCCTCATTAATGATTCTATAATATGTGTTGTAGCTCGAAATTTCAAATTTATCTTAGTGTTTTATAACTGACGAGTATTATTTTTACGGTAGAAATACAGAGATGGATTCTACAACAAATAACGATGACTTGTTGCTATGTGTCATGAGCATAGGTTACGGAAAATAAGTATTATAGAAGTGAATTTATAACTCTGTTAGCATGTATACCTGTAATGATCGGAAGAAAATGTAAACTAATAAGCTTGTATGTGACAGTGATGGTCTAATCCATATTTTAAAATTTAATAAGCTTTGAACACACCTGCGTTTAAGCTGATTTCTATTATTTTCATTCCGTTTTATTGATAAAGGATAAAATATTTTTAAATTGCTTGTAAGAATTATCTGCTGTTAGTTTAATTTTTTAAAAAAAGTTTTATTTTAAAATTGAACAGCAGTCCTAGCCAGTTTTGCTCAGTGGATAGAGAATTGGCCCTTGGACTGAAGGGTCCTGGGTTTGATTCTGGTCAAGGGCACATACCTCCGTTGCAAGCTTGATCCCTGGCTCCGGTCAGGGGTGCGTGCAGGAGGCAACCAATTGTCGTGTCCCTCTCACATCAATGTTTTTCTCTCTCTGTCTCTTCCCCTCTCTTCCACTCTCTCTAAAAATTAATGGGTAAATATCCTTGGATGAGGATTAACAACAACAACAAAAAATTGAACACCCACTATTTTGCTTTGCTATAGCATTTTCACTTATTTTATTGGCTCTTTTATGATATTCTTTATCAAAATTAAATAATCCTTACTTTTTAAAATACATATATTTTTATTGATTTCAGAGAGGAAGAGAGAGATAGAAACATCAATGATGAGAGAGAATCATTGATTGGCTGCCTCCTGCACACTCCCCACTGGGGACCGAGCCTGCAACCCAGGAATGTGCCCTTAACTGGAATTGAACCTGGGACCCTTCAATTCACAGGTTGACGCTCTATTCACTGAGCCAAACCGGATAGGGCTAACTAATCCTTACTTTCTGTGGTAGTCATTATTTTTTTAATTTCCAGTGTACAGATGAAGTAAAAAAAAAAAAAAAAGAAATATTTTGATTTTTAGTTGCACCTATGTTTAGATATATAAATGGTGCAATTTAACTTTTATATTACTGTTGCAAATATGGACTGTCTTACCAACTCTCTCACCCCCCCTCCCCCATTATCTCAATGTTTCAACTTTTTTGTTGGCTATGTTCATGGGCGTGTTGACAGCAAATGTATAGAGAAATGTGATAGCTAATTGACTTTTCATATCCTTATGATTTCTTACCATTTTTTGGGGACTGGAGTTTCATTTGACATCTAAAGAAAGCTATGGACCTTTTCTTGAGAAAAATACATATTTATAAACAAAATTTAATATACATTTCTAGACATTTTATCCAATCTGGCTTAAGAACTGCTGTCTAACTTCAGAAATTAAGTACCCAAATGTAGACTATGTTTTTTAGTATATGTTATTTCCCCATTTCTACAGACCACTTTGCATTCATTTGAAAAATATTAATTATCAAATTTGTGCATGTTATAGAATTTCCGTGCTGAGAAAAAGCCAGGAATTTAATTATCAGGGAAACAAAAATTTATATTGTCTGCTGTACAAATTTAGAGAAGGACATATTGTGTGGGCTGAAATGTTTTTGGGTACATTGGGTTGAATTAGGCTTAAGAAGTTAGGGAACACAAGTGGAAGAAAATGGGTCATGCTATCTGTAGACTAAAGCAGTGTTTTTCAAACTCAAGCAATGTAATGACTCATTTTAAAAGAAAAAATAATTATTGTGGCCTGTCAGTGTTGACTTATTTTTTTTGAAATGTGATATTACTTAAATATGCAAAAAGCACAAAACTTGACTTGAACACTTTCTTCTTATGACTCTTACGCAACTGTCAAACCCAGAACTGTTCTACACATCCCACACAAACAAAATGACATAAACAATGATAAGGATATGTTGCTGCTGAATTGCCTATTCCAACAGAAATGTGGAACTGGAAACCAGCCATTATGGCGTAGGTTCTTTTGAATTCAACATGCCCATGCTACTAGGACTTAAAGGTATGGTTTATGCTTTTTTAAAAAATTAGCTCAAAAATAGTTGAAGTAGTACTCTCTGATGTCAACTTGATTGTGAACATAAAATGCGCATAGTATTCAGCTACGAGACAGTTATTCAGATGATTCAGAAGGTCTTTGTATTAATTTTTAAAAGATTATAATTGGTATGGTGATTTGAAATGGGCAAAAAGACATTTCTGGGATGGTAGAAACTTCTTATATCTCGATTTGGGTATTATTTTCATGGGTGCACACATTTATCAAAACTCATCAAATTATAATTCACTGTATGTAAATTTTACCTTGATAAACAACAATTTATAATTGGAATAAAAACAAAATTATAAAATTTTTACAATAATTCTCATATTGTGAGAACAGGTCCATGGACTTGGACTTTGGGACCCACCATCAAGGAAGACTCTCCTGGTCACCAAACAGTATTTATGGCTATGTACCACTTTGGCCCAGACCCCTATGCTGTTTTCTACTAGGTGAATAGAATTTGCCCGTGCATAAGCAGTGAAGACACTGTGTGCCCAGAGTAGACAGTCTCAGCAGTGTGACTTATACCAAGTCCCGTCAGTCATCTTGATTCCAACTCAGCCTTCGAATTCTCTAATACTCCTCTGAGAAGTCCTCATTCCACCTTTGTAGCCACATGGGAGAAGTGAGAGAAGGGTAACCTGAATAATACAGAAGGGAAGGGAACCAAGAGAGTAACAATCTGAAGAAGGTTAGAGTTTATTATATGCTTTTGTCTTCAAAATTTTTATTTTCACATTGAACACTTGTGAGAGAAGTCAACATTTTTAAAGTTTTCTGAGCAGACATCAAAATTAGTCAGACCCCTGATCCTGTGAGTTATTTCCTGTTCTTGTGATTTTTCAGCTTGTGGAGGAGGAGGATTGTGACCTTATAGTCTCTCATAAGTTCCTTTTTCTTCTATGTCTATTAATTTTTTTTTTTAGAGTGAAACATGCTTGCAGCACAAGTTTTAAAAATTTCAAGTTATTTTACCATCCTATCACATGAGCTCTTCTAAGTGTTTAGATAGGCAGTCCTCAGTAAAAGCCAGGGTGATCTAAGACCCAAGCTTCTATTGACTCATTCCTGAAGGTTACATCATGGTCTCATATGGCTGCTACAGCTCTAGCATTATATCCTTGCTCTAGAAAAGAAGAAGAAGGAAAGTCAGGGACAAAATAGGGACCTCTTCCCAGCTACTCAGTTTCTTAAATAGCCATCCTAGAAATCCCACACAACACTCCACTTAGACCCCATTGTCCGGAACTGAGTCTTATAGACTTCAAGAAAGAGTGTAAACTTTTATTTTGGGTGAAGAACATCCAGCTAAATATCATGTCCCTTGATTGGTGGAAGGAAAAATGGATTTTGAGTCAGACAGCCAACAACCTGTGTGACAAATGGAAAGCCACCAAAGGATTTAAAACCAGGGAACAACATGATGCTTTATAAAAGAATACTCTGAGCATGTTTTCATATGTCTCTTGGCCTTTTTTATGTCTTCTTTCGAAAAGTATCTATTTAGGTCTGTTGCCCATTTTTTGATTCAGTTGTTTATCTTCTTTTTGTTAAGTTGTATGAATTCCCTGTAAATGTTGGAGATTAAACCCTTATCGGTGATAACATTGGCAAATATGTTCTCCCATGCAGTGGGCTTTCTTGTTGTTTTGTTGATGGTTTCTCTTGCTGTGCAGAAGCTTTTTATTTTGATGAAGTCCCATTTGTTTATTTTCTCTTTATTTCCATTGCCCTAGGAGCTGTATCGGTGAAGATACTGTTTCCGCATATGTCTGAGATTTTGCTGCCCGTGGATTCCTCTAAGATTGTTATGATTTCCCATCTTTTTTTTTTTTTAATTGATTAAGATATTACATATGTGTACCCTCACCCCCCCCCCCCCCCCGCTCATCCCCTCACCCCCCCGTTGTCCGTGTCCATTGGTTAGGCCTATATGCTTGCATATAAGTCCTTTGGTTGATCCTTCCCCCTTGCCCCCACCCTCCCCTACCTTCCCTCCAAGGCCCGACAGTCCAATCAAAGCCTCTCCGTCTCTGGATCAGTCCTTGTTCATCAGTTTATGTTGTTCATTATATTCCACAAATAAGTGAGATCTTGTGGTATTTATCCGCTCTCCAGTTCCATCGATGCTGTGGCAAATGGTAAGAGTTCCTTTTTCTTCTTCCTCTTCTTAAAGAATACCTTTCAGCATTTCATATAATGCTGGTTTGGTGGTGATGAACTCCTTTAGCTTTTTCTTATCCGTGAAGCTCTTTATCTGACCTTCCATTCTGAATGATAGCTTTGCTGGATAAAGTAATCTTGGTTGCAGGTTCTTGCTATTCATCTCTTTGAATATTTCTTGCCACTCTCTTCTGGCCTGCATGGTTTCTGTTGAGAAATCAGCTGACAGTCGGATGGGTACTCCCTTGTAGGTAACTGACTGTCTTTCTCTTGCTGCTTTTAAGATTCTCTCTTTATCTTTTGCTCTTGGCATTTTAATTATGATGTGTCTTGGTGTGGTCCTCTTTGGATTCCTTTTGTTTGGGGTTCTCTGTGCTTCCTGGACTTGTAGGTCCATTTCTTTCACCAGGTGGGGGAAGTTTTCTGTCATTATTTCTTCAAAAAGGTTTTCAATATCTTGCCCTCTCTCTCCTTCTGGTACCCCTATAATTCTGATGTTGGTACGCTTGAAGTTGTCCCAGAGGTTCCTTACACTATCTTCATATTTTTTGAATCTCTTTTCTTTTTTCTTTTTCGGTTGGGTATTTCTTGTTTCTTTGTATTTCAAATCTTTGACTTGATTCTTGGGATCCTCTTGTCTGCTGTTGGATCTCTGTAAATTATTCTTTATTTCAGTCAGTGTATGCTTAATTTCTAGTTGGTCCTTTTTCATGTCCTCCATGGTCTCACTATACTCCTTGAGGGATTCATTAAATTTATCGGCGGTTTCCATAAAATTCTTGACAAACCTTATAAACGTGGCCTTGAACTCTATATCCAGTCGTCTGTCCTCCTCCGTTTCTGACAATTGTGACCTGTTTCTTTGTCTCCGCATTTTGGCTGCTTCCCTGTGTTGATAGAGTGGCCCTGCGCGCCAGGTGTCCTGTAGGGCCCAGTGGCTCAGCCTCCCCAGTTACCTGGGGTGGACACTCTTGGTGCACTCTTGGTGCCTTGGTTGATGTAGGATCACTGGGAGGAATTGACCTCCAGGCCAATTGGCTGTGGGAAGCAGCTGTGTCTGAAGTGGGAGAATGGTCCTCCTCTGACCACTGGGTACAGTGGCTCCTGGATCTAAGGAGGTGCTAATTCAGCCCCTGCCTGAGGCCCCACAGCCGGAGCCACGAAGAGGCTCAGCTGTGAAGCAATGCAAGCTGCTGCGGGGCCCTGGGCCTTCTCTTGGAAGTTCTGGGTCTGCTTGGCTGGGCTATAGTTAGGTACATTGACATGCAAAAGCCTCTGCTGCAGCCTGGGTGGGGCGGGGTCTCAGGGAGTCAAAAGGGCGGAGAAAGAAGCAATGGCTGATTCTCCGCGCCCGGAGTCGCGCATCTCAGTGTCCCGGTAAGGGCTGCAAGCACCTCTGAGGGAAATCCGCCCTCAAGTTCGCCCACTGCCGCCTACAGAGCAGCCTCTCCCCGTATGAGTCCTGGGTCCCCAGAGACTTCCCAGAACCGGAGATCAGAGCAGTCGGGAGCTTGTGATTCAAAAAGACAGCCGCGTCCTCAGGTGCCACCCCCTTTCCGCGCGCGCGAGCCGCCGCCGTACCTCTGCACTCAGCCTCCGCAGCTCCTCTGGCTCTCAGCGTGCTTTTCTTTTCTTCTAGTTGTAGAAATTACACTCAGCCAGCCTTCCTGTTTTTCTGGACGATGTTTGCTCCGTCCTTTGGGATAATTTTCAATTGCTGAGGGAGGCGACTATTTCCCGGTGTTTATCTATGCCGCCATCTTAGTTTCTCTCCATGATTTCCCATCTTACGTTTAAGTCCTTTACCCATTTTGAGTTTATTTTTGTGTATGGTGTAAGTTGGTAGTCTAGTTTCATTTTTTTGCATGTATCTGTCCAAATTTCCCAACACCATTTATTGAAGAGACTATCTTGACTCCATTGTATGCTCTTGTCTCCTTTGTCAAATATTAATTGAGCATAGTAGTTTGGGTTGATTTCTGGGTTCTCTATTCCATTCCATTGGTCTAGCTGTCTGTTCTTGTGCCAGTACTAGGCAGTTTTGAGAACAGTGGCTTTGTAATACAGCTTGCTATCTGGTATTGAGATCCCTCCTACTTTGTTCTTCCTTCTTGGGATCGATGTAGCTACTCGGTGTCTTTTTTGATTCCAGGTGATTTTTTGAAGAGTTCGTTCTAGGTCTGTGAAATATGCTGTTGGTATTTTAATGAGGATTGCATTGAATCTATAGATTGCTTTGGGTAGTATGGACATTTTAATGATGTTGGTTCTGCTCAAAGTCACTAATCATCTGAGAGATGCAAATCAAATAGACAGTAAGGTACCATCTCACAAATGTCAGAATGGCTATCATCAACAAATCAACAAATGACAAGTGCTGGCGAGGATGCAGAGAAAAAAGGAACCCTTGTACACTGCTGGTGGGAATGCAGACTGGTGCAGCCACTGTGGAAAACAGTATGGAGTTTCCTCAAAAAACTAAAATGGGAACTCCCATTTGACCCCGTAATCGCACTTCTATGAATATATCCCAAGAAACTAGAAACACCAATCAGAAAGGATATATGCATCCCTATGTTCATAGCAGCACAATTTACAATAGCTAAGATTTGGAAACAGCCTAAGAGCCCATCAGCAGATGAGTGGATTAAAAAACGGTGGCACATCTACACAATGGAATACTACGCTGCTGTAAAAAGAAAGAAACTCCTACCATTTGCAACAGCATGGATGGACCTGGAGAGCATTATGCTAAGTGAAATGTGCCCATTAGAGAAAGATAAATATTACATGATCTCACTCATTTGTGGAATATAATGAACAACATAAACTGATGAACAAAAACAGATCCAGAGACAGAGGAGCATTGATCAGATCGTCAAACCTCAGAGGGAAGGTAGGGGAGGGTGGGGGGAAGGGGAAGAGATCAACCAAAGAACTTGTATGCATGCATATAAGCCTAACCAATGGACACAGACACCAGGGGGGTGAGGGCATGAGCGGGGCGGGGGGAGGTGGCGGTGGGGGGTTTGAGGGGGATAAGGACACATATGTAATACCTTAATCAATAAAGAATAAAAAAGAATACTCTGGCCCTGGTGGAAAATTGCTTCTGAGAGGGAAACAGTGGAAGCAGGGAGTCCAGTAAGGAGTCTGTTGAGAAGTTCAAGGACTAGATAATGGGTTTGGACTTGGTGGATGGCAGTAGTGGTAGAGTGGATAGATCTAGGCTAGATGTCAGAGTTCAGGTCTACAGGTCTTGGTAACAAGGGAAGTGTGAAGGAAGAGGAGAATTCAAGAATGAACCCCAGGTTTTGTAGTTGAGTAACTCTGAGGATTATGGTGCAATTTATGGAGATGAGGAAGACCAGTGAGGGAATGAGCTTGTAGGGAAAATTAGGAGGTTAGTTCTAGGTATGTTAGGGTTGCGATATCTATGGAAGGTTTCGAGTAAGCAGTTCCATATATATTTCAGGAGCTCAGAAAGGAGGTTAGAGTCTATTCATTGGGTTTGTAGTTCTAGGGATGTTTATAATCACCCAGGGAAGGTTTAGAGAGGGAAGGGGCTCCCAAGGGGCACTAACATTTAGAGTTTTTTAGGGAAGAAGATGTCAACAGAAGAAAGTGCGGAGAGGCCAGGGAAAACCAAGAGGTGCCGTATTTTGGAAACCTGGAAAGGCAGGGCTTCAGGATGACATGCTCCAATGGCCCAAGGTTGCTGAGAGGCTGAATAAAGGACAGCCGGGAAGACATCCAGTAGCCCTGGAAATCTGGAGGTCGCTGTGCCCTTTGTACAAACGTTTCAGTGGAGCGGTGGGGATGGATGCAGGAGTGGAGTGGGGACCAGTAGCACCCACCTGCTGTGTATAGGCTGCGAGCCTCTGAAAGACGAAGCGCAGCTCAGGAAAACCAAAATCCTCAGTGGATACGTGGAGGAGGCGGGATGGAGCCCATGCAGTGAGTTTAAGCTGCTGCCTGCCAGTGTGTGGCTGCAGGATAGCTTTGGGGACAAAAGAACAGTTTGTCAACTTACTGAACATTCGTCAGGAGTGGACATGATGGTGAGGAACCCGTTCTAGAAAAGTGTCCTCCTCTGCTCGAAGCTCACAAGTACAACAGATTCTACCAGGACCTGGAAGGAGAAAAGCCTGTTTGTTTCACGTGCATGTGGCAACAACACAAATCTGATCCGTTAGGCACCTTGAAACCAGGAAATCATAAGCAAAAACATTGTTGGCCCTCCCTCCCCCCCAAAGATATAGCAACATCATTCCTGGTGGTTGAAGAGTTTTTAAAGAATCTTGGCCCAAACTTTCCTGGTGGGAACGAGCTGAGCCTGGCGGATGTGCCTCTGCTTTGAAGCCATGGTTTACAGCCGAAGTTCCTCCGTGTTCTCCGCACATGTCTTCTCTGCAGCAGGAGTGAGTAATATCCCTGTAATTAAAAAATGTCTGGCACCTGGAAGCCAGAAGTGCCCGCCCCCTGATGTCAATGATGTAAAAACAGTCCGCCAGCTCTTTATGTTGTGAAGCTCGTACTTATTTATATCTGTGAGTGGTCGGCCTCTGTGGGTTGCTGTGTCCCTTGAGTACTATAATCAATGCCTCCCTGCAGTGGTCCCCAGTCCTATGAATAGTTGCTTCCTAAGTAATTCTTACATTTCAGGGACACCTTGTCTACTCAGGATCTTAATTTTGTTATGAGTAATTGGGCGAGGAGGCAGGCCAGACTTTACGTTAAACCCTTCATCTGATGAGTTATTTCTGGCTTCTGGGGACAGTCCATCATGCTGGGAAGAAGAGTGAGAATTTATGTTCCCCGAGCTTCCTTCTTCCTCTTTTACAAAGTGAAGTAGGATTATATTACAGGCCAAGGAGCAGGATGGCACATATTCCCTAGTGCAGGGATCTTCAAAGTGTGATCCCTAGAGCATCATCAGTGCCACCGGGGAATTTATTAGAAATGCAGTTTTATTCACTAACCCAAACCTATTGTATTCAAACTGGGAGGTGGTTCCCAGCCGTCTGGCTTTAACAAGCCCTCTAGGTGATTCTGTCACAAGCTTAACACTGAGAAGCACTCCCCTATCAGGAAGGAGGGAGATTCAGGGCCATTCCAGAATAGAAGAAAAAATTCAGATTAATGGGGGTAACACTGGACCTGTGGTTGACTATGTTACATAGCGGACAAATCTATAGGTTTGAATTCACTCTCTGAGGCCTTGGTGATGTCC
This sequence comes from Myotis nattereri, assembly GCF_964212035.1. Classification (NCBI taxonomy): domain Eukaryota; kingdom Metazoa; phylum Chordata; class Mammalia; order Chiroptera; family Vespertilionidae; genus Myotis; species Myotis nattereri. The sequence goes on from NC_138088.1 coordinate 27,020,986, forward strand.
CGTCTACCCATGTACTCACTGGAAAGGAGGGAAGGGAAAAGGGAGGGAGTCGTGATGGGAACGTGAATTGGAGTGGAAAAAATAGAGGCAGCTTGAGTAAGACGTTAGATTGTAATAGGAAACAGAAAAATGACAGGGTTGTAAAGCATAAAAATATACATAAAAGCTGTTTCCAGGAGAAGGTCCACTTTCCTGTATCTAAAACTTAGAGGTGTCTTTACAGATTGAAGGCTTTCATTTTTATGACTTTTTTTTTCATATTACTGCTTTGGTTTCCTTTTTAAAACTCAAAAAATGATAAGAATCATTCTTTGCAGCAAAAATTTGCTTTGAACATGCTAATGTGTTATGGAATTCAACCGTATCTGTAACATTTATTTTAAATGTGTGGTTAAGAACATTCTTGTTTGACTATAAATGCTCAGGATGGGGCCTTTCTACATCCTCTTAGTAGGAAATGGAATTCCTTTTTATCTCTGACATCTGGCTCATCCTTGGTGGGGTGGTCTTCCCTCCCCTCATCCATAATGGTAACCACACGATGTGTGTCCTGTTTCCATGGCTGTGACCAGATCTGAACCCCACTGCAATTCTGCAGGGACATATAACAAATGGTGCTGCAGCGTTTTTTGGCTTTTTTTTTTTTTTTGGTTGGGAGGAGAGGAGGGATGCATATCCTAAAAGTATCTTCAAAGCGCATAGGTAATGACATGAGGTCTTGAAAGATCTTAATAACTTATCAAAGGAAAAATAAATAGTCAGATGTACGTTTAAAAAATTTTGAAAGTGGACTTTGATTTTTATACCCAGAAATTCAGTCCACAGCTAATAACATATGTGAAGAATATGCCTTCTTAAACAATATGCAAAAGCAAACTTGTTTTATTGCTAAAATAATATGGCATTTTATATCTCTGCATCTTAGTGTGAGTAGTGTTATTGCACCCTCACCTTCCTGCCTTTGATTTCCTGAGTGTAACTCTTGTGTTAAAAACACATCTGTCACTTTCATTTGCATTATAGATGATTTAACTTTTTTCTATTTTTTTCTTTTTCAAATTTTTGTAAAATTAAGAAGAAATTGGGGGAGGTTTGCCAGATTTAGCAAATAAAAATACAGATTGCCCAGTTAAATTCAGTTAAATAATACTTTTTATTTGTTTGTGTTTGTTTTTCAGTATAACTATGTCCTATGATATTTGGGACATATTTTCATTAAAAATTTATTCATTGTTTATCTGAGACTTAAGTTTAACATGGTGCACTGTGTTTTATCTGACAGCCCTAAATTGGTAGTAACTCCAAAATTATAGCTTCTAAGCATTATAGTCATTCAAAATTGCCCCAGCTATTAACAAAATTGCCTTAGATAAGGATATCTATACCTGGATATTCTTGGGTTATATCTTATGGCTGTGGGCTATGTACACTTTTAAGTCACTCTGGAGGAAATTCTACCCTTTCCACTCCTCAAGAAATCACATCATATGCAGTGAATGTGAGCAATAGTCTTATAGGGATAATCGTCAAGACATCCTACATTTTTTTCCAGTGTAATTTTTAAATAGGTTATACACACACATTTCTTTTTCCTCTCATAGGTTTTATAAATTTATAATAAATTGTGATGCATTAAAAAAATTGTGATGAAATACACAAATTTTATCACCTTAACTATTTTTTTATAGTCTTCAAACATTATTGCATTTTAACCTTCATCATGTGACAATGCATTCATGAAACAATCTGCAGACTAGTTTTAACAAATCAAAGAACACTTTTAAGCAGACATGACTGTCCTAAATTGTGTCTTAGGTAATAATTTTACAAACATTGCTTATATTAGCAGTAACGCTGGGGCTGCAGAGCATTGCACCTTCTCCAAGCTGCACATAGAGAACCACCAATAGTGTGGTGGGACCTGTGGCCCTTCCCACGGGCATGCAGATGTGGGTCCTCACATCTCCCTGTGCTTGTGGACTGGTTTCGTGGTCCACTGGGTGTCAGGATTTCTCCTAATAGCCTTATGGAATGGATCAATGAGGGTAACCTCAAAGAATTTGTACGTGGAATCTTGACCAACCCCGTAAGAAGTCAGGACTCTCAGAGCCCCACAGTGGCATCCAGCTTGCTTCTCCGCAACAGACTGAAGACTTCAGGCAAACTTTAGTGGTTAACTCCATGATGGACAGGCTTGCCTTAGGTCGCACCCTTATGAACAGCATATGCGACCACTGCGGTGCACACGAATCTGATAAATGACATAGCCTTGCTTGGCTTAGCATCGCAGCCTGCTCGCTTTGACAGAGCAGATGTGGAGCACAGACAGCTGGCGGTACTGCCAGCAGCGCAGCCTGAGAAGGAAGCGCATTACGTCCGACTGCTTCTTCCTCCATAGCTCCTGGATGTACTTGTAAGCGCCCATCTTGGTTTACCTGATGTTTGCGGCCAGGCGGAAAGGGAGAGCCTTTCTCCCACCTCATCTGAACTATTTTCAGGTGTATAGTTCCAAGGCAATGAGTAGTTTTACATTCTTGTACAAATATCATCAACATTCATGTTCAGACCTCTTTTCATATTGCAAAACAGAAATGCTGCCCAGTAAATAGTAGCTCTGTTCCCCCCTGCCTCCAGCCGCTGACTCCACCTCCTCTAGTCAGTGATCTCTGTTCCCAGGTTTGACTGGCAACAAGCACCTTCCCTACGTCACCTGGATTTCCTGCCCGTGTGCCCATCTTTTCCGTTGTCCAGTCCCTTCTCCCAGTGATCTGCAGGGAATGGACCGGGAGTTCCCTGGGGAGTGTAAAGTTGCAGCTTCCTGGTGAAGCTGCCCAGATGGCCATGCTTATAATGTTTGGTCTCGCTTTTGCACCTTTCCTATTATTAATAAGCAGCTAATTACAACTGTATCACTATGATTGTCTTAAAGCTTATTATTTTTTAAGTGAATTGCACATTGGGTATAAAAGTAATTTAAATTCCTCATACTCAGTTCTCTTATTATTCTGCTCATCAGCATTTGGCATCTGTGGACTTGGAAAATAGTTCAACTTCTTGAACGTTATATATGTGGCATGAAACAAATATCTCTGCAACACCATTTGAAAATATTTATAGATACCTTATTCATGGAGGTCATTGTTGGAATTTTGAGTTTTAGGCTTTTAAGTGGATCCTGGAGTCAATGATTTTTTAGATCTTAGGTCTGTCTGAATTCCTGAGCATGCTACTAACCATTTGGCCTGCAGGGGTTACTTTTAAGCTAATTTATTCTAGTTTCTCTCTGTGTTTTGAGACTTTAAATGGCTAACTTTGCATGAAACAAGCTTACACTAGGACCATCTGGTGTATCAAGGTGACCGATTCTCAACTCATTTGATTAAATGTTTCCTTCTCGAATGCTCGCTGCTAAATACGTACACACCTGGGTATCTTGGGTTGTATCTTAGATTTAACACAAGGTCATTGTTTCGCAGTTGTTGGCTCCTTGTCTCACAAAAGGTGATGACAACTGTCATTTCAGGTACAATTATAAAATGATGCCAAAAGAAAACCTCTTTTGTACTTTGCCCTAACAAGAAATTTGACACAAAATTCTTCTAATTTATTTATTTTTAAAAATACATTTTATTTATTTTTTACAGAGAGGAAGGGAGAGGGATAGAGAGTTAGAAACATTGATGAGAGCGAAACATCAATCAGCTGCCTCCTGCACACCCCCTACTGGGGATGTGCCTACAACCAAGGTACATGCCCTTGACCAGAATCGAATCTGGGACCCTTGAGTCCGCAGGCCGATGCTCTATCCACTGAGCCAAACCGGTTAGGGCTCTTCTAATTTATTAATCCCAAACATCAAGGTTCAAAATCGTTGGAAGTGCTGGATTGGATTTTAGGCTGAGTTCCTGCCAGGGCTTGTGCTGCTTCATTCCTATGGCTGCCCTCCTCCCTGATGGTGCCATGGGAAGCTGGGTGAGTGAGCGTTAGTCTGCACTTCTGTTCCTAGCAGGGCAGTTTGTTTGACCTCATGAGCCAGGCAGGGTCAGGGTACAGTGGGAGAAGAGCACTACGTTAAAAGGCAGAGGACCCAAGATACATTTGGTTTTGAGTAGGCCCCTCAATTTCTCTTCATTGCCTTATTTTTAATAGTAGTGTTTGCCTGTTCCAGCTACCTCACTGCTTACTGCTGCAAGGATAAATAAGATATGATTTGTGAAGGCTCTTTGTGAATTCAAAAGCCCTCTACAAAAATAAATTTTATGTATCCATTTGGATAAATGGGTTCATGTACCATGAACTTAGGGTGAAAGAATTAAAATAATTTACGTTCAATAGGATTTTTACTGCTTCAAGGTGTTTTACAGGTAGGTCCCACGTGATCACACCTTGTGACGTAGGAAGAACTGCTGATAATATTGGACCTACACTAGGAGAAAGGACACTGGAAGGTTTGGTCCCCTTGCTGAAGTCAGGACACCCAGGGTTAAAGCCCCGGGGTTTCTCTCCAGCCCTGGACCACTGTCGCCACCTGCACTTTCCCTTCATGCTCCTGGACAGGAGTAATAAATTCACCACTTGGCAGCCTCGTGTTATCCGCTTTCAGCTGAGCCCCGTGACACAGGTGAAGGTAGAGCTGTGTGGTTTGAAGCCAGAGACAAGGAGCTCAGGGGCCAGTAGGTTCAAACCGGGAGCCATTACAGTGGGCTCTGTCTCTGCTTCTCCCAGTGACCGTACTAGGGAAATAGTAGCCCAGTAATTTCTTGAGTCAGAATTTTAAACTTCCCAGTGGCTAAGAATATAAACGTAGGAAGGATTTAATGGCAGCAATCTGATTTGGGGCGGGGAGCATTTGTATTATTTGCAAAGCAAACACATTATTTTTGGGTTGCTCATTTATCTTGGGGTGACTTGCTGGGGGGAGTTGCTGGAAGGAGGAGGGGGACAGGAGGGCTTGGCATTTCCACAGACTCTTACATCTAGAGTGTCCTTCAGGGCGTTTCAAGGACCTTATGCCAGGCTTATTTGCATATCTCATGAGGTCCTGCACAGGTGTTCTATAAATACCCGAGTGACCAAATGAATAAAACATGGAGGAAAAGTCCTGCAATAGTTTATCTGAAGGGCCTGTTTAGTAGTGGGATGCATTCTAAATACGTTCATTCATTTAACAAATATTGTTTTGACCACCAGCTATACGCTAGAGGCTCAGGATAATGTAGAGACAAAACAGGCCCCTATCTTCTTGGAGCTTGCATTTATGTTTTCGGTTAGAAAACATCGATGGAAACATTTGGAGGGAATTAATTAGCTGAGGTGTATATTCTAATTACAACTTGCTTGAGGAGATTGTCAGTACACTTTATATATATGTATGTCAGTCAATGAATTAAAGCATATGTTATGAAGTGATGACAGTCATGAGTGCGTGTATATAATTACACATGTGTATTTGCCAGTAACATAGATTGCTAAGATTTGGTTCTAGGAATAATTCAGCTTTTATTTTTTTCAACATTTGCAGAATTTTGTGTCACAAAGATTGATAAGGGATGTGTTGTGTTTTTCTATGATCTTGTGTCTTAAAATTTTTTTTTAATTCATTTTTTTAGAGAGAGGGAGAAAGGGAAAGGGAGAGAGAGGGAGAGAAACATCGATGTGAACAAAACATCCACCAGCTGCCTTCTACACACAGCCTGCTGGGGATCAAGCACACAGCCCTGGGATGTGCCCTGAGTGGAATTGAACTGGCAACCTTTTGGTGCACAGGACAACGCCCCACCCACTGAGCAACACTATCCAGGGCTCCTGTCTTTAAGAAAAAAATCTTTTTACTGCATAACAAGTATATTCATCAGATGTGAATTAAGCAGACACTAATTTAACTGTATATTTCAATATATCATTGGGATAGATGTTAAAAACATTTTGGATTCCTTCTCATTGCAGGGCAATCTCACAATTAAAATGGACTAGCATGTCATCACTTTTCTCAATCTTCTATTTTTTTTTTCATTTTTCTCAGAATAAACTAAAAAAACCAACAATAAAAAAGGAGGTGAAAAGAATGTTCATAATTTCCCGAATTTGTTTATAATTCATATTCTTTTAGGATATCTTATAATTGATTTCATCCAAAAATTCCACAGGATTGATATAAGATAGTTTCTTTGGCCTTGGTTCCTACTCTTTTTTTTTTTTTTAAGATTTTTAATTGATTTTTAGAGAGAGAGAGAAACATCGACATTAGAGTGAAGCATCAATTGGCTGCCTCGTGCACACTCCACACTGGGGATTGAGCCTGCAACCTAGGCATATACCTGGACCAGGAATCAAAACCTCAGCCTTTTGGTGGATGGGGTGACACTCCAACCAATTGAGCAACCCAGGCAGGCTCCAACAATGTTTATTTTTGGCTCATACTTTCTGAGTAGTCTGACAGGAGATTTCTACTCATTCTAGCCCCTGAGGGACCCAGGTTGATGGGACTTTATCTGGACATGTGCTTCCCTGCAGGAAAGGAAGGGAAGGTGACAGATCATGAACTGTCCCTTAAAGCTCCCACCTGAAGGTGACACATTACAGTGGCTGAAACAAGTCCTATAGCCACACCTAACTTCAAAGGGAACAGGATGATGCAACCCTACCAAGGAACTAGATGGAAGATAAATGGAATATTTGTGAACAGCTCAAGAAATCTCATGTGGGATAGATCCTGAAACAGCATGAACACATATAAACTCCAGTTGTTCAGTCTGAAGCTGGGATGGGGTGGCTAGAAACTCTCCCCAAAGGCACCCCGGGGTCTCCTGGAACTTCATAGGTTACAGTTGGAAAGCTTCTGCTCTAAAGAAAACCACCAACCTAAAAATTGGGAGACCTGGTCCTAGGTTTCAAAGTGTACACCAAAAGTGGATCGAGCTGAATGGGTTGCACATCACATCGTCATTTTGGGAGCAAGTCATTGACCTTGTTGAACTCCTATATGAATTACTAGAGGCCCGGTGCACAAATTCGTGCATGGGTGAGGTCCAGCCAGCCCCGCCCCCTGGTCAAATTCCCGGTGGAGGGGACAATTTGCATATTAGCCTTTTATTATATAAAATTACCTTTGGTATTTAATCTTAAGAAACTTATCTAGGGTATTATGGAAAATACTATTACTATAAAAATATTGATGTTATCTGTGCTTCAGTAGGTTAAATGATTACTATGGTAAAAAGGTTACACTGTTAAAAGAACTTTGGGTAGTGCTCTTAAAATATATTTTTTGTTTTATTTTTCGTCAGTGCATTTTTTTATAGCTTTACTTAGATTTAAAAAAGGTATATAAAATGCATATTAATGTATACGATTTGGTGAATTTGGTTATAGGTGTACACTCATGTTGCCATTACCACAATTCAGGGAATTAATATATCCATCACCTCCAAAACTTTTTCTGTGTGTCCTCTGTTATTGCTGTTGTTTGTGGTAAGAGCATTTAACATAAGACCTAGTCTATTCACAAAAGTTTAACTGCAAGTAATTTATTGTTAAATAGAGGCAGTATGTTGTACATTGGATTTCTAGAACTCACTCCTCTTGTGTCACTGTAACTCTGTGCTTCTTAATCTATATGTTGGGGTTGGTGGTGACATGGGTGGTATTTTGATGGCAGGGCTCACCCATGGCCCAATTCTGGCTTGCCCTGTGCTCTTCTTCCCCGTGGAGTTGCTGGGATAGCCTATGTCAGAAAGCTGACAATCTGAGAAGCAAGGATCCATCTCCTAATAACGGGGACACTGTGTTGGGACTAGCTTGAATCTGTGCCTTGGAACCAGCAGGGTTAGTTGGTAGTTCGGCATAGAAAGTTAACCAGGGATGTCCATTCTCAAGAAGGACGCTGAGTCCCGTTGTACTCTCCGATGCACAGAGCCAAGAAGAGGGGTGTGGGAATATGGCTTTGTACGTTGTTCAGGTACATACCCCCCTGCCTGGTTGTTTATGATTACCCTGGGCCAATATGATTAGCAAGTTCTCCTGGGTTGGGGAAAGCAGGGTCAGGCTGAGCTTGGAAATAAGGATGGAAGGTATATCTGGGAGGGTGGTGGTGGTGGTGGGGGGTGATGGGGGGAGGAGCAGGTGTACCTCCCAACAAGAACTTTAAGAAACTCTTCCCCAAAGGCAAACTTTCTTTCATTTTTTTTTAAACTCCTAAAACCTGCTTTCAATGAAATGGGGAAAGGGTTTCCTTTATCTGTGATATGTAATGAGCTTGTCATATTTTTGTCTCATAATTTGTTACCTTGTGCAACTGATCATTATGACAGTAGTAGATAGAGATTTTTTCCTCCCTTTCAGAGTCCACATAGTACTGCTATAAACTTGTGATGACAAGCAGGCTTTGTTGTTTTTTTAATTTTCACCAAGGATATGTTCATTGATTTTAGAGAGAGAGGAAGGGGAAGAGAGAGAGAGAGAGGGAGAGAGAGAGAGAAACATCCATGTGAGAGAGAAACATCAATCAATTGCCTTATATATGCACCTCCACTGGGGATCAAACCCACAACCTAGGTATGTGCCCTGACTGAGAATTGAACCACAAACCTTTTTGGTGCACTAGAAAACCAACAGAACCTGGGTGTTTTTTTGTTAACTTTTTGTAACTGTTTTTGGACAGTATGAATTTGGAAACTTATTAAAACTGAGCTTCTTTTGTAACCTATACATGTTTGTCTTATGTTTAAATTTTGTTACATGACATTTATCAGATATTTTACTGTCCCCATTATTAGGCAATGGAGTTGTCTTGTGATAAGTCTAAAAAATTGTTTAAAAAATTCAGAGAACAGCCAGTAGATGGCAGCAAGGCGTTGTCTTTGAAATCTCTGCAAAAGGCATTGTATTGCAGCTGCAATTTGGCATTAAGGGAAAATGACTTCATATTTCCTTTAGAAAAACTACTCTTTTAAAAATCTTCACCAGATGTTATGTTTTTATTGACTTTAGAGAAGGGGGGAGAGAGAGAGAGAGAGAGAGAGAGAGAGAGAGAGAGAGAGAGAGAATATTAATCAATTGCCTCTTATATCTCCTGTATGTACCCTGACTAGGGATCGAACCCCACCACCCAGGTATGTGCCGTGACCAGGACTCGAACACCCATCCTTTTGAAATATGAAATGATGCTCCAACCAACTGAGCCACCTGGTCAGGGCTAGAAAAACTACATTTTAATCAACACGCCAAGAGCTTCTAAGTGAGTTCTGAGCAAGCAATTTCTCACTTATGATCTGTATGACACTATTTTAGGTATATGTGTTAGGTATGTGCTGCATTCTGAGGCTAGGAATAACTTCCTCTACCTTTATCTCTTTCATCTCTTTCCACAATGCTCAGCACAGTAGTGTTAGGCATGTAATTGTGCAACTACCTGATCAGGAGTGTGTTAACTCAAAAAGGATTATAAAGTTTTACTCGTATGCTTTCTATTAAAAATATAACCCTACAACATCCTATATAGTCTATAAAGACTCACATACGTGCAACACATACAGATGCACCCCGTGACCATGCTGCATCATGTCATTGACATTGAAAACTTCCACGTGTGAGCTTTTCACGCTCTGCTTCTACCGCGTGTCTCCTCAGCCAAACTCACTAAAAGGGCTGTCTCCTTGCCCTGGTCTGTGCTTCTTACCTCCGCTGACTCTGCCATCAGTTTGGCTGTTGCCCTCATCGTGTCTTCAGAGCTGCTCTTGCTAAGGTTACCAGGGATCTCCGCGGTGCTAAATGCAAGGGACACACTCTCCTGCTCTCAGCGCCTCCCCACACGGAGTCCCCGCTCCTGCATTTTCCTGGTTGCCATTCCTCCTCCAGCAGCAACTGCTTAATGTTCATGAAATTCCCCCTCCTCTTCTGTCTGAGCTAAATGTTGAGGTTCCTGAGGTCACAGCCAGCCCTGACATCCTTCCCTCGTGCTCCTCAATCAAACCACCTGCTTCGCTTGTCACACTGGCTCCCACCCGAGGCCAAGACACAAAGGCCTCAGTGTCTGCATCACCCAGCCTCCGTCGGCTCCTTTTCTGATGTCCAGACTTACTTCCCCCCAATCCCTTCTCATTTCTTCAGCAAGCTTTCAAAGCAGTCTCACTCCCCCTAGTGGAGACACTCCCAAGGCTCTTCATTGCTTTTAAGAATAAAGGCTCAAACCCTGTCACCTCACGTGTAGTCTCACCCCATCTCTCTTTTCGGCTCATTCCTGAGCCATTCTTCTTTGCTCGGTGCGCTCCAGCCGCAATAGCCTGCCCATGTCCTCCCAAGCCTCGGCTGCCTGCCTGCAGACACCGGGCGTGTTCTGTTCTCTGCCAGGTTCTCTCTGTGGGGCCCCAGCCCAGGCTGAGTTTAAATGCCTTTTCCTCAAGAACTCCTCCCTCTTCCCACAGATCCCATCAGGCCTTCCACCTGTGACAAGTTCTCATTTCATGTGGCATTTATTTCAGGACCTTTATCGCAACTCTGTTCATGAAATTTTATATAATCACGTGTTCCTTCCTAGACGTCAAGCTGTTGTTACCTGGTTCTCTGTTGTATCCTGGTTCTTAGCTGAGTTCCTGGAACAGACCGGGCTAGTATAAACATGATAAGCGTGTAATAAATGCTCCGGGAACTTCGGAAACATTTCACTTTTAATTTCTAAAGCTTAGCTTTCCATTGTCATAGATTACATATCAACTTACTAGACTGATAAGGTTGGTAAGAATGTTGTTACGAGAAACTTGTTTAAAATTATTCATGTCAAAATGAGCTTTTTAGAATACCAAGTGTATTATTAAGAAGTAGTACAGTGCGTTTTTATTGGGTGTGGGTGTTACATATCAATATTTTTAAAATAGAAGACATACCACAAAATTTTATTTTGTTCTGTGTTTTTTGTAATTATCCACAACTATGGGCAGTATAAATTAGGTTACAAAAGATTTCTAATTGCATCAAGAAAACCTCATTAGAAGAAGGGCTATTTTAATTGTATTTAATAAATATGACAACTCTATACATCCTGGCTACATTTCCAGATGTATTCTAAAATAAAATGAAAAAGGGGTCAAGATATTTGTATAAAAGCCCCACCATTTTAAAAGTAAATACAATTTTAGTCCTAATCAATCTTGTGGACCACAATTACTTCTAAAAATATACCCACGTTTTATGTCTAAATTTGAACACCAAGGAAAAGCGACAATGACTCATCCTTATTACTTAAAAAAACACACAAAAAACCCCCTAAAACCAGCAGTAATTCAGGCCTGAATCTGAGAGCACTTTCCCCCCTAAATCAGCTTCCTTGGATAGCTTTCTCACTGATTTTAAAATGGTCTGTCGGTGTAATAAGTATAGAGTACCTCCCTGCCGCATTACTCACAATTATATTTTTTTGTGGGATACATGATCTCTTCTACTTTCTAATCTAGTAGAAGAGGATCTTTGTGTGGCTCAAGGAGAATTATTTGCCAAGAATAAGAACCCTGTTCTGATGATTGCACTCACAAATCTCTGCTACATCCCCCCCCCCCCCACCTCCCATAGGGGACATGTGGTACTTTTAAAGATAATTATTGCTTCATTTGGTGCAGAGAATAATTCCAAACCCTCTGGCTTCTGTTGAGTAGCATATTTAGTATTCACTTAAAAATCTCTTATAATCTAAAGAAAAAATATCATCATGGCTTCATAAAGGAAATTTTTAAAAAACTTGTTTCGTGCTACATGAAAGCATTTTAATGATGAGTAGAAATATATTTTAGAGGTTGAAATAACATTTAAAAGAATCTATCTTGTCTATTTATTGGCTTTTGGAAGATACTCATGCTCTCCTTACATTTAATGCCATTGTGCACATCGTAGAGATGGTTTATTTCCTCTGGGAGCTTATTTCCAGAGATTGGCCAGGACTGATAATCCAGTGCCAGCATGCTGGGCACAGACAAAACCGAGAAAAGGGCAGTCATTTTATATTTATTACTCTTTTCTCAAAAGGAAAACACAGAGAAGCAAAACAGAAGTTAGTTGAAGGAACTCTTTTGCATGATTTTGTGTTATCAGGGTTCTTTTGGTTTCCTCTGGCAGAATCGAGGGGGGGGGGGACACTGATGCCTCTGACAGGGTGGTGGGCCCTCCAATTGAAAGCTCGACCACGTGAGGAAGGGTGGTTTCCAGAGGGAACATGGGAGCTCTCTTCCCAGCTCCAGGCAGGACTGAGAGGCAGAAGCAAGCGGGAGCCAGGGCAGCATTGCTACTAACATCTAGTAAGTGCTCATTGAAGAAAAATTTGCAAATACAGAAAAGTATTTTCTGGGAAAAGACGGATTTGTAATTTCATCATCTAGAGAAAAAAACAGCATTTAAAAATATTGTGTGTGTGTGTGTGTGTGTGTGTTAAGCAGTCACATATTTTAAAACAGATTAAAGTATTTTAACAGTTAACTCATATTTCCCCATCATATTTTCCACTCTGGGCATTCTTTATTCCTTTGATTAGATCTAAATTTCAGTTTTTTGGAGAAGATCTGATGGTGATGAATTCTCAGCCCTCGGCCTCTCTTCTTTTCTTTCTTCCTTTCTTTTATCTTTTTTTGATCTGAAAACATCTTTATTTTATCTTGACTTTTGAATGATGTTTTAGCTGAATATTGACTTTCATGTTGATAATTTTCTTCTTTCAAAACTTTGAAGTTAACATTACACTGTCTTTTGCTGGCTTAGTTTCTGACCAGAAGTTACCGCCATTCTTATTTTTGTGTCTTTGTGCTTAATATTGATTTTTACCTCTGTTTGCTTTTAGATTTTTCTCTTTATCACTTTATAACTATCAGCAATTTGGTTTTGATGTGTCTCTGTGTATGTGTGTGTGTGTTTTTAAATGTTATTCTATTTAAGATTCATTGGGTTTCTAAAATCTATAAACTTAGAGTTTTCATAAAATTTGGAAGAAATTTGAGCCATTATTTCTTTAAACATTTTGTATTTCTCTCTTGAAACTCGAGTTATACGTATGCTAGACTACTTGACATAGTCTCACTGGCCACTGATGTTTTGTTTATTTTTCAGTCTTTTTTCTCTCTATGTTTCATTCATTTTGGATAGTTGCTATTTCTGTCTTCAAGTTCTTTGATCTTTTTTCTGCAATGTCTAATTTGCTATTAATAGCATATTTTTTTACTCTAGAAGCCATCAGCATATTTTCAGCATATTTTTGTATAAGTTACATCTGGGCCTTTATATATTTTTCCATATCTCTATTATGGTTACATTTTCCTTCATGTCTTTGAGAATATAATATTTACAATAGCTTTGCTAACCTTTTTTTTTTTTCTTCTATTTTCTCTGCCATTTCTAGGTTTGTTTCTATGGATTGATTGTTTTTCTGTTAATGAGTCATATTTTTCTGCTTCTTTGTATGCCTGGTAATTTTTTTATTAGATCTCGGACATTAAGAATTTTACATTGTTGACCATTGGATATTGTTGTATTTTTAAAAGAAAGGGTTGTTTTTTTTTGTTTTGTTATGCAGTGCAGTAACTGGCAGATTAGTTTAATCTTTTGAGGCTGCTATTAAGCTTTGTTAGAGTGGGTCCAGAGTAGCCTTTATCCTTGGGCTAATTTAATCCCACCTACTAAGGCATGACACTCCTGAGGACTCTGCCCAATGCAAGGTCTCTCTACTCTTGATAGGAGCATGAAGTATTTCTAGTCCTGTGTAAGCTCTAGGAATTTTTTATCCTGTTGGTTCTTTCTTCCAACTCATAGAGTTTTGCCCGATGCATGTACATATCTGTATTCATTAAAGAGTCAGCGAACCTCCATGCAGATCTCTGGAGCCTTTTGCGTAGCTCCCCCTTCTCTTATATTCGTGCCACAAATTCTATTTCCTATAGTTAGCAAGACAGCTATGCTGTACTTGGGTTCTCTCTTCCTGCTCTGTGGGCTGAAAGTACCCCTAGTGACTGAGTTGGGACAATTGTAAGGCTGAACTCTTTTTTTCCCTTCACTCAGGGATCACATTTCAGCCTGATTAGTTTCTAACATTTGAAAATATTGTTTTATATATATATATCTCATCCAGTTTATAGAAGAAAGGAAATTCCTATGGCAGTTAATCCTTTAAGTGTAGAAGCTGAAGTAAAAAATTTTACGTATTTGAGTTCATTTTATAAATGTATATTTCATTTAATATTTTATCATAAAATTTCCCCCGGGTTATTGGGTAAAATGACCTACTATTCCATCCTACGGATGATCCATAATTTATTTAACTCCTCCTTTATTTTTGGGATATTACACTTGTTTCAAGTTTTCCACTATTTCAAAGAAGGCTATGTTAAACATTCTTAAATGTTCAGTTATATATTTGTGATATATTTGTTGAGGTGGAATTATTGGGTTGAAAAATTTAAGTATGTTAATACCCTACGAATATACTTTCTGGAAAGGTTGTACCAATTTCCCATTGATGTTTGCGTGAGGGTGTTCACTTTGCTACACCCTCAGCAACACTCTGCATTTCATTCTTGTGTGAGCACATGTTGAATGCGATTACAGTGTGAGGTCAGTTGGATGGAAGAATGAAACACAACCTCTTTCTCCAAAGGGCTCATTGGTGAGTGATGGAGAGGGACCATGAGCCCATCACCAGAGTATGATACATTTTGGAAGGGCGATCAAGTTTTGCCTAAGAAGAACCCATGAAGGTGAAGTTTTTATTAAATAGTTGAGGATAAGCATTTTGTAATAAGGTCAAAGAGAGTAAAATGTTAGAAGGGTGAATAGGAGGGGGGTAGAAGGGAAAGGAAGGCATTAAACAAAAAACATAAATGCATATATGCACAACTCATGGACACAGACAATAATATAGGGAAGGCCTGGGATTGGGTGGACACTGGGTGGAATTGGGGCGGAAAGGGGGAAAACGGGTGACATTTGTAATACATTCAATAGTAAAAAAAGGAGTGGCCCTAATTGTTATACTTCTAGGTTTTCTAATTCTATAGAGTTTTTCATTAGATATGTTTGCTGCTCTCACTTTTTTTTTTGTTAATCCTCATCTGAGGATCTATTTTTCATTGATTTTTAGAGAGAATGGAAGGGAGAGAGAGAAACAATGATGTGAGAGATAAACATCAGATTGGTTGCCTTTGCACATTCCCCAACCAGGGCTGGGAATCGAGCCCGCAACCGAGGTACATGCCCTTGACCAGAATTGAACCTGGGACCCTTCAGTCCGCAGGCCAACGCGCTTTCCACTGAGCCAGACCGGCTAGGGCTGCTCTCACATTTTTATTGACTGTTTCTAATATGATTTGTGCGGGGTCTCCAGTTCCTGCAATTTATTCAAATTACAGGAAAATCAGGAGGTGACAGAATCTGAGAACGTCTCAGAAAGACCACACTCTCTGATGGGTGAACAGAATTGGCATAACCACCATTTTGAATGATGAGAGGTGCTTCTACCAAGACAGTACCTGTGGGTGTGGAATAGAGTGGAGAGGTGAAGAGAATGGAACAGGCCTCATGTGTGAGCCCTGGGTTATTTTTATTTAGTAAAGCCTGAGCTCCCCAAATTATAAAACTTTGTTAATATTCAAATGATCACATTTGTTACTGGTTGATTTTTCTAGTCAGGGAGTAAATCACTAATTAAAATTGTGTGTGGGGTTTTTTTTTTGTTTTTTTTTTTAAGGAATTTGGAATACTTGATAATCCTGTACTATGTTCCTCTTTTTGTTGAATCATGTACTTTTAGAAATTTTAACCCAACAAAACAAATCCCAAACAAAAACAGCCAAAGTAATTTCAAACAAATTTTCAAAGTAATTTCAAAGATTCTATATTATTCTTTAGTTGTCAAGAATTATAGCTTGTTATACAAAATGAGTGAGTAAATTGCAGATAACCACTCCTCATTCCAGTAGTTATAATTGAACTTGATACAGATACACATCTCTTATTTAGATTGGAACACTAGAGTGTATTCAAGTTCCATGAGACTCATGTTCTATTTCTTTGCTCATTTTATGTTGAATTATGTTCTCCTTTGAATTTGACCCCCAGGCAGGAAGCATTGGCAACATTTGTTGGGCAAACACAATGGCCAAGCATTAGTGAAAAGCATGGGTGATTCAACCTAAGAGAAAATGAACACTTGAAAGTTAAAACAAGGTAGAATCAGATCTGGATGCTTCAGGTGGTATGGACTTTTAGGATATTGGTCTGCCAATGAGTTTTTATACCATACTAGAGGCCTAGTGCACGAAATACATGCACGAGTAGGGTCTCTAGCAGCTGCCTGCTGCTGCCGCCAGCCGGGGCTTCCCTTCCCCTGGATGCTGCCCAGGGCCTCCCTTTGCACCTGCCTTGGCCTGGCACCACACGCTCACCTGCTCCACCATCCTGCCACAGTCCCGCTCTTGTCAGGACCCATCGGGGCCTGCTGCCAGTGCTGCATCACCAATGCCCTCCATGTTCCGTGTCGCCCTCTGGTGGTCAGCGCATGTCTAACTCCCGGTCAGTCGAATGCCCGCCCATAGGGACAATTTGCATGTTAGCCTTTTATTATATAGGATTGTATGTTTATAAATATCACCCACAGTTCCCCAGAAAAGCACAGAGCTAGAGCATCATTGCCTATCCCCATCCTAGCTCAATTACTTTTTCCTTGTTCCAGTTCATTGGATTGGCCAGCTAAAATTTAAAGCAATAGATTATGACCATGTTTTGGATTGTATCCAGATCTGTACATTTGTTTTGATTTGCTTAAATGTTTATGCCCATTTCATAAGTTTACATGCTTTGACTTCTCTAGTCACTAGTATTTCCTTTGCATTATTAAGTTTTTTATTTTTACACATTATGTGATTCATTGTATTTGCAAAAAAATACACATACACAACAGAAAACAACCCCCCCCCCCAAAAAAAAATAAAAAAACCACAAAACCAACAACCTCCAGCAATCTATCATTAGAAAATAAATTATTCCTAGCCATAGGATAGAACTTAAAAATACTTTTGAGTCTTTGTGACTTACATTTTTTTCTGTTTGGGAGAATATATTATCAGCATTTGTTTTATGTGCAGTTATTGCATGAAATAAAATAGCTTAAGCTTTGTTGTATTTGGTTCCTTTGCTAGTCATACTAATGATTATTTCTAAATGATGTTATTATGACTGCATTCTTTTGCATACCTGTTAAAACTGGATTTAATCCATGTAGAAATCTCATTTGATTTTGTTGTTGTTGATAAACCCAATGTGAATAATATTAAACTTCTAAATATAATTTTTATTTGAACTTATTAAATTGATCTTGGTGTTGAATCTATATGCACTATTTTGTCTGGAAATACATAATAAAGATTATAATCTCAAAATTCCCATAGCTTAATTTTATATAATAAAATTTAACTATCACGGCAACATTATATAGCCTTTAACGAAAATATACTGTCTTAAACATTATCCTTTTCTAAGCCTTTTATTATCTTTTCCTTTTGTTAACAGTAGAGGTTTTTAAAAATCAAATGTTTTGAACTCTATTGAATTGTGATATAGAATTTTAAATACTATATGTAAATGTTGTCTTATAAATAAATTAGAAGAGATTGAAATAAATTGAAGGGTTAATATCTGGTTGTAAGAACAATTTGGCTTTCATCTAAATGAATGTGCAGAGTATGAATATAAAGAAATGTAACACAGTTTAAATGGTGTTTTAAAAAAGGAAAGCTTGCCTTATTTGAGCTGAACATCTAATCTTGTCGATACAGAGTTTGCAGGTGGCAGTTGGTGGTGGGACTGGCTGTGGTGAAGCCTGACATCACTGCAGGCTGGCCCAACCCTCCCCCAGGACCTGTTCCATCATAATGTTTGCAGTTAGATTCATGGCCCAAACTAGGCCCTGAAGCACTTGATGATACCTAGGTATGAATGTGTATTACCCCATTAATTTAAACAGTTTTGAAATGTATATATTAATTTTCAATAGCTTTATCAAAAACCAAACACCAAAAGATAAAAATTAGTCCCCAAAATATTAACAGGATTTATCTCTGGCTGGTAGACTTAGAGGTAATTGTAATTTTCTCTAAACTTTTCTGTATTTTCCAAAATGTCTGCAGTAAATCTGTATTAGTTTTTATCACAGGAAAGATAATTACTTCAAAGTGTATTTATTTAGATATATTTTTTCCTGTTTTCTCTCAATATCATACAGGTACGATTAGCCTAAATCCACTTTTTTAAAAAAAGATATTTTTTAAATTAATTTCAGAAAGGAAGGGAGAGGGAGATAGAAACATCAATGATGAGAGAGAATCAATGATTGGCTGCCACCTGCATGCCCCCTACTGGGAATTGAGCCCACAACCCAGGCATGTGCCCTTGACTGGAATTGAACCCAGGACCCTTCCGATGCTCTTTTCACTGAGCCAAACTGCCTACGGCCTAAATCCACTTTTACAGTTTTGATCTATATAATAATTTTACATTTTTGGGGGTATAATTGTGATGTATGTTTTGAAAGAAGACCTCATGTTTGGAGTTTTATAAATTCTGTATTAATGGGCACCAATTAATGAAATAGTCTTAAGTATTTATAAGGAAATCTCTGATTGTGGATGGGGAAACTGTTTAATGGGCAAATCAGTACAAAAATGAGCCTGACTCCTGCCCACCACTTCCCATCACCTTAAACCTTTCCATCCCCTCAAATTTTCAATAGTAGATGATGGTGTGTATCATCTGTTACCCAGTTGTTTGTATCAGTAATTTAGGAGTCATAATCGATTTCCTCTCGTCCTTATATCCTATACTAAATCCATCAGCAAATCCTGTGCTCTCTTGTTTAAAATATATTTTTATTAATTTTTAGAGAGAGAGAAAGGGATAGGGATAGAGAGAAACATCAATGAGAGAGAAACATCATGGATCAGCTGCCTCCTGCACACGCCCTACTGGGATTCGAGCCTGCAACCCAGGCATGTGGCCTGACCGGGAATCAAACTGTGACCTCTTGGTTCCTAGGTCAATGCTCAACCACTGAGTCACACTGGCTGGGCTCCTGTGTTTTCTTTCTTCAAAATATAGCTGGTATATGTCCAGTTCTTGCTGTCATATATACAAATCCTGTGTTCTCTTGTTTAAAATATGTTTTTATTGATTTTTAGAGAGAAAGGGAGAGGGATAGAGAGCTAGAAACATCAATTTATTCTCTACTCTTTAGCCCCACTAACCTCTGTGCTATTTTGCCAATACATTATCCACTTTCTTTTTCTTAGGTCTTATGATAGCTGTTCCCTATACTTGACTGTCCCTGTTTTTCCATAGGTGGCTCTTTCTCGCCCTAGAAGTCTCACTTCTTAGTCCTTCCTTCCTCTGGGCCTGCTGACCTACACCTTGACATAAACTAGCCCATCTCTTCTCACAAATCCTTTCCAATCACTGCACTCTGATTATTTCCTCTGTGACACTTTCACAGTTCTGAGTCATCTTTATTTATTTTCTTTTTTTTAAATTTTAAAAGCTTTATTGTTGAAAGTATTACATATGTCCCCCCCCCCCCCCAACTCCCTCCTGCTCACCCCTGCCCCCTACCCCAGGCCCTCACCACCCCATTGTCTGTGGCCATGGCTTAGGCATATATGCATACAAGGTCTTTGGTTGATTACCTCCCATCCACCCTCTCTCCCCTGCCTTCCCTCTGCTAGAGCCTAAGTTTTGTGAATGCTGGGATCTATCTGTCTTGCTCTTTACTAACACCAGCAATTGGCAGCATAGTAGATGCCCAGTTAATAATTGTATATCAAAATAGTTTGTAATGTGCATGGATTTTTATGTGGATCTTTATATGAACTCCTATGTTTTTAAATAAAAATATAAAGAGGAACATTTTAGTTTTTTTCTTTAGCTAAGACAGTAAGTTAAATTTCCCCCCAGAGTGCTGCAATATATCTAATGCATTTTGTGGCAAATTAGTAATGAGAAGGAGGCAGATCTCATGCCCTTTGACAGGTAAGAAACTGGCACTCAGATGAAATGTTTTGTGCACCTTCATATGCTACTAAATGCTAGAATAGAAATCATAGAAGCTTCAATGTCCCTTAACTAGAGCATTCCTTTGGGAAGGAGAACCCAAGGCTCCCCTAGGTTAAGTGATCAAGGTTCCAGCTGGAACTCTTGAGAAAGAGTAAGGAAAGAGTGAGATCTAAGCAAAATGCTCCTTAGTTACTTCTAGGGTTCACTTTACATTTAACACGTAAGTCTTCTGCAACTGGGAAAATTATATCCATTTTTATAAAAGTGTTGTGATTCTGTATTTTAAAAATATGTTACATATTTTCACATTTCATAGTACATTAATGTGAATTCTTTAAATAACCACAGGCATTAGTTTTGTTCCAGAAAATATTTCAGATATGCCTTTTATATTTTCTAGCTAATATATCTTTGAACACAGATATTGTTTATAAAATACACGAAGGCATTCATAGCGTTTGTAATAAATGTAACATGAGCTTTTTGGTTTCCAGACATAACCTCTTTAACTCTGTTGCTATGGATTTTCATTAGTATTCCATGGGGCCTGGGTTGCCATAGAAAATGTGTAGTTGTAGAGGAGTTACCATGGCAACAGTCTGCCATTATGTATTTTTCAATATTAGCTAGCTAGAGATGATAGTAAATATGAATGATATTTGTTTGTGAGTCCAATATTGAAAACCAAGCAGAATATTTTAATTTCCTAGTTATTTTCAGTAGATATTTTAAATATGATGCCTCCTATCCTTTATACAAATAAATTATAGAAATGAGAGCTACTCTAAAAACTTGGTTTGAGCAGCCATTTAATGTGATCTCTAGAGATACTGAAAATTTAAATTGCCTTAAATGTTTGATGTACATGTAAACTCCCATATTACATCGCTCCTGGCCAAATAAACAGGTTTCATTTATAACTGAGGCTCCGTCATGACCTTGAACAATAGCAGCTCAGGTACATGTGAGAAGACAAAGAGGAGGAAGAATCTTTTTTCAGCCTTTGAAATGGAACTCAGAAATACAGGAAATCACCTGGTGACTCATTGCTGAGTGTAGCTTTACAAAAGCAAGAAAAAAGCAGAGGAACTATTTTCAGTAAAATGGCAAATCCCTTATTTGAAGAAAGGCTTTAAAAATGCTGTTCAAAAACATTTAGATATTTCCAACCCTTTAGCAATCATTTGGAAATTTCTAACCTGTTAGAAATGTTAGGCATATTATGGCAGATGCCTACAAATAGCCTACATTGTTTTAACCATGATAGAGTGTTATTTTGTTGCAGGGACAAGCAAAAAAAGTGTTATGATAATAATTAGGCAAATTGGATCTATCTGCGTATTTGAGATTAAAAAAAGAATGAACTTCAGCTTTTATAATTTTAATTTTGCGATCTGCGTATTTTTTTAAAATTGCTACTATAGTTTGAATTTTTATATCCCCTCCAAATTCATATGTTGAAACCTAATGTCCAGTGTAATGCTATTAGGAGGTGAGACTTTTGGGAGGTGATTAGTTTCCTTGTGAAAGATTAATGCCCTTATAAAGAGACCCCAGAGAGCAAGGAGAGCTCCCTTGCTCCTTCCACCAGGTGAGGACTTATGAACACACTGTCATCAGACATCAAATCGGCTGTTGAAATTGACCTTCACTTCCCAGCCTCCAGGCCTGTGGGAGATAAGTGGTTGTGCTATACAAACCATGCGGTCTAGAGCAGCCGTGGGCAAACTACGGCCCGGCTGGCCAGATCCGCTGGTTTGAAATGAATAAAACTAAAAAAAAAAAAAAAAAAAAAGACCGTACCCTTTTATGTAATGATGTTTACTTTGAATTTATATTAGTTCACACAAACACTCCATCCATGCTTTTGTTCCGGTCCTCCGGTCCAGTTTAAGAACCCATTGTGGCCCTCCAGTAAAAAAGTTTGCCCACCCCTGGTCTAGAGTATTGTTATAGCAGCCTCAATGGACTAGGACAATCGCCAGCCCCCTCCGAAGTGGGGGAAGATGCTGGGACTCCTTGTTTTTGTTTTCTGGAAGCTGTGTCAGATGGGAGCTCTCCGGCAAGCTTCCCCTGCAGCTTTTCCCCGGGGGCATGTGCCGCTGGCCCCTTCTCCAGCAGAGCAGAGGCCCAGGATAGAATCACGGGGCCATAATTCACAACTGCAGACAATTGGCAAGTATATGACTTGCTCCTGGATAACCATGGGGTAGCTGAGAGAAAAATGTAAAACCAGACATCGTTTCACCAAGTGCAGGTGCTTAGAGGAAGCCTGTAGAGTTTCATAGAAACATTTAAAGAGCTGATCTCCTAATCCTTTATGTTACTATATCAAGTAAGCTCCTTGCAAGGAGCTGCTTCAAGTGAAATTGGAAGTAAAATACTCTGAATAGCCAAGCTGTAGAGTTCTCAAACAATGATGTTCATTTATAAATGGCATTTGCCACATAGTCCTTATATTTTTAGAGATGAGGGAGTGAACAATCTAGGAGGGAGTATTGGGTTTAGGAAAAGAATACAATTAAATATTTGGCATTTAGTGAAATCATGTTTATTGTTGAGAATGCATTCACAGTATTATTGTGTGCACCTCTTTTCTCTGCCACAGCATATTGTAGAGCAGTGGGCAACAGAATGCCGTGATTAAAAGAATGGACTGTGGAGCTAGACTGCCTGCATCAGATTCCTGGCTTGATCAGCTACCAGCTCTGGGGTATTCAACAAGCTAATTAATCTCTTGAGCCTCAGTTTCTTCATACATATAATGGGGCTAATATACTTATGTTATAGGTTATTCTGATTATTAAATGGACTTATATTTGTAAAGTGCTTAAGACAGGACCTAGTACATAGAGAGTGTGATTGTGATGTATGTTAATTAAAGTAGAAAAATGTAGGAAGGTCGGGGTTCAGGGTCACCTAGCTGATGACAGCTGATCAGAGACAAACTCCAAACCAAATCCAAGATGAATTCATGTTAAAGAAGTCAGATAAGCAATACCACAAATAACGAGCTTGTTTTCTAATTTTCAGATTTAAAATAACATGGAAGACATTGGCATAACATTACTAGCCTTTACACTGTAAGCCAAAGTTCCATTTGCTAGCAAGCCCACTCAGGCTCAACAGGGTTTTATTAACCTTAATCTTTATAATCTTCAGGCTTCAGTCCCTGTATACAGGTATTCGGCAGCACAAAATAGGTGTCTTTTTTTTTTAATGGCAGAAGATGAGGTTCAGTAGAGGTGTTTTTTTTTATTTTTTAATCATGATATATTACCCTCCTTTACCTGCTTTTTCCCCCTTTAATGGATTTTGAGTCAATACAGAAAACTTAAGCTGTAGATAATACAGTTTTTTCTAGAGGTTGCCATTTTATTAAAAAATTTCTTGCTATATGTAGTTAAATTCCTTTTATGGTAGTAGATAAGGCTCTGTATTTAAAATGAGGATCATAGCTAATCCACAGCCCTGATTCCAACTCTCTTGTTTCCTTCTAAATATATATATATAGATATAGATATAGATATAGATATAGATAGATAGATATCTATATCTATATCTATATCTATATCTATATCTATATCTATATCTATATCTATATATATATCTATATATATATATATATATTTGATTTCAGAGAGGAAAGGAGAGGGGGAGAGAGAGAGAAACATCAATGATGAGAGAGAATCATTGACCGGCTGCCTTCTACAGGCCCCCCACTGGGGTTTGAGCCTGCAAGCCGGGCATGTGCCCTTGACTGGATTCGAACCTGGGACCCTTCAGTCCACAGGCCAACTCACTATCCACTGAGCCAAAATGGCTAGGGCAACTCTCTTGTTTCTTATCTCCTATGGCCCTGGACTGCATAAGTGAACCATTTACTATTTCTCATTCATTGCTTTCAAACTTTTCTTTCTTCATTCCTTCACCTTTCCCCATATATTTGGTAAATCTCAAGGCTCTGATATTCTCCTATCATTTTAGCTTTTTAACTTCCCTCATCCAAACTGATGGCCACACTTTTACTTCTGTGTGGATGTCTTGAAAATCATCTAGTCATTATCCTGGTCTCTTTCTAGACTGTACTCAGTCTGTCTGGATGCTAGTGTTTACACTTGAGGACCCTGCTTTCAACTCCAAAGGCCATGTGACCCAAACCCTTTGTACCTCTTAACCCTGCCCACTTGACCCCTTAACTGTATTTCCAGTGTCTTACCTTTGAAAATGCCAAGGTTACCAGTGTCTCAAACGCCAAGGTTCAGTGTTCGGGAAGCTTTGTGAAATTAGTAGTGTAATTAACAATAGGCATGCCCAATGCTTTACTGCCAGGGATTTTGACCAACTGGCCGGGGAGGAAAACTTATGAGGCACTTGAATTTTGATGGAAAAAAATTACTTCATCTCAATAATCTCTTAACTCAAAATTTAGCTTTTCCTTTAATTATAAGTATAGGTAAAAAACTGCAGTAGCATCAATAGTACCTGCTGACAATTAAGATTAATTGTCAGCCATATGAATTTTGAACATGTTCATATTATGGTATAATTGTTGAAATATCATTTCTATTCATAACCACTTCAAAATTACAGTGGTTATGAGACCTGCCACTAGATTGTACAATTTAATGCATAAATATAGAAGCACTTATTTTATCATACATTTGTTTTTAAAAACATTTTGGTAACTGCATTTCCCTATGTTTGGTTTCTTTTGCAAACCTATTTTATTTCATGCCTTTAAAAGCCTTATTTTGAGATGGGTTCCAGAGACTTTATCAGTCTGCTAAGGGGTCCATGTTCCAAAACATGGTTGTTTTTCTATAGCGTGCTCATACAAAATCTGACAGTTATTATAAACTTTGAATGGTTCTTCTTTAGTTTCTTACATCTAATTATGTCCCCATCCATTTTTGTTTGTTTTTCTCTGTAGAGCTCTGGCATTCATGGCTCTTCAATGCCACCACTGTTTTCTAGCTACCATAACTTCCTCCTGCACTGCTATGGACAGTGTATTTTTAAATATATTATTTTAAATATATATATATATTTATTTGCTGATTTCAGAGAGGAAGGGAGAGGGAGAGAGAGATAGAAATATCAATGATAGGGAATCATTGATCTGCTGCCTCCTGCACGGCCCCCACTGGGAATCTACCCACAACTTGGGCATGTGCCCTGACCAGGAACCAAACCATGACCTCCTGGTTCATGGGTCAAAACTCAACCACTGAGCCATGCCAGCTTGGCTGGACAGCATTCTTATTGGTTATTTTAGAGTTTTGAATTCCCTAAGACCACTCTCACTTTTGTAACCAGCTGCAAGTTTGGGTTCCCAAGATCACCCACTGGAAAGACTCCCAGAACTCTGAGAGCTATCAAACACAGAGTGAGGGTTTGTTACAGTGAAAGGACACAGATTCAAAACAGTGGAGGCAAGAGGCACATAGGTCGGGGTCAGAAATAGTTCCACATGCTGTGCTTCCATTGTCCTCTCCCAGGGAAGTCATGCAGATAATGTTTACTTGCCCAGTTATAACACACGAGTATTGCCAACCAGTTCAGCCAGAGTTTTCACTGAAGGCAGGTCACCCTGACTTGGTCGGTCACAAAGACACTGTTGGCTGCTCCTGTGGATTTTAATGAGTTATACTTAGTCTGCACTCCCTCATGAAACTGAGCTAATAAAACGGGGATACATGTGCCCCCATTATTCACATTAGCGTAGCCTCTGTGTTTAGACCCAAAGCCCCAGTGATAAACAAAGTCACTCTTAACAGGCAGGGTAGTCAAGGTCTTAGAAGGTCACTTCCCAGGAGTGAGGGCAAAAGCTAGACCTCTCTTAGGCAAGGTTAGATTTTACTGTGGAGTTACTTTATGTCTTTCCTTCTCCATTCTATCTAACATGCTCCTGCCAGATAAATCTTTCTAATAAATAGCCTCAGTCATGTCACTTTCCTGCTCAACAACCTATGATGGCTTCTTCTTATACCTTCCTCCCTATGTTCTAGATGTTACAGGTGGTTTTGATTATAAATATTCTCTTTTCTTGGCCACGTAAACCAGTAAAATATTAAAGTGATCCCCAATTACATAATCACCCTATGTTTCCCCAACTGGCTTTTCTTTGCTGTCTTCTCAATCTAAAATTCCCTTATCTATTCAAAATCCTTGTGGTCTCATCCAGTGCCCCAGTATCACAAAGCTTTAGTTCCTTAAAATAGATTTATTTCATTCCTCGTTGCATCTCTGTGACACTTGCTGTGATCTGCTTTGCATTGAAGTTATTTTTGTTCATGTCTCATTCTCTTTTATAGACACTTTTATAGACAGCAACCTCCCTAAGAGTAAGGATTGTGCCTTATTCCTCTTCATACGCCCTGTAGTGGCCAAGATAATTCCTAAAGCTGGCAGGGACAGAATACATGCAGATGTGATTACTGTCTTTTGGGGGAAGATCCAGTAAACTTTTCACATCACAAGAACAAACACGTTAAAGTAGTTGCTTGTCTACTGGACTTAAATGCCAAGTGAACATTGTGGGTCATAGGTACTCTTAGGATCCGTAGTGCACTGGGCTGGTCAGGGAACTTCTTTTTAGGATTTAGTTGTGTTTTAAAGAACTGAATTCACATGAGCAGATAAACATTCATATTGTGTTTCTTGGTCAGGTCTGTATCACTTAGCACTGTGTATAAATCAGTGATTTCGGAGAATCTAACCTAAAGGATCGGATTGGGTCTTATGGTTCCAGTGTCAAAAATAATCTTATAGAATCCATTAATTTTCTTCAGTTCTGTGCTCTCTCTTTTCTCTCACATTAACCCTTCTTTCTCCACCCTGCCAAGATTCTAGTATGCCTTACACTGAGAGACAACTCTTTTAATGTACTCATTCATATAATGACTCAATATGGATTTACCGGGCACCATATCAGGTGTTGGGGATATAGTGAACAAGACAGAAATAGCCTTTATCCTTATTTTCTACTTTAGAAAAGATATTAAAAGCCTAAGTCTCGTTTTTGGTTAGTTTAGGTAACCTCTCACTCAGTTATTTTCCTACTGTGTCTGTGAAACAGGAGAGCTAAGTGGGTAACATCTGCAGCAGCTAATATCTATTGGGCATTTACTATGTGCTAAACACTCTACATGCATTACCTTATGTAATCCCAACAGTCCTGTGGGTTGCAACATAATCATCATTCTGTTTTAGATGAGGAAACGAAGGCTGTGTCAAGATTGCCTACCCTAGAATTTGTACTTTCCAGCACTGTATGATAGATTACTACTAAACTGAATAAGTCTGTCCACCTTTTGCTGTAGTTGACTTTGAGCCTGCATTTTATTCTAGCCTAGGAATCAAACTGCTCTTGCCTGACTGTGTTAAAATTTACACTTTAAGTTGCCACAGCGTTATCATCTAAATAAATGGGTCAAATCTGTTACCTGTCCATAGCAGTAGTACTTGTCTATGTTCTTTACTGAGCCTTCCTATATTGGTTGACTAGTATCTTGGAGAAGAAAGAAAGAATGGATGGTGTTAGAAATATTTTTTAAACTAGCTTCAAGTTGCTAACAATAATAAGTACATTAGTTGGTCTGAATTCAACAAGTGAATTAGTATTCTTCTCAGCAAGTTGGTTGACAACCTTCTCAAACCTGCAATAAATCACATGACTCCAGGAAGGTCTGGGATGTTCGTTTTTCAGTGATAAATTGTTTCCCTACTCTCTAATGCAAGAATATTATGAATGTTGAATGTCTTATGCAAGTATATTTGAACTGATGTATTTGGAGGGCTGAACTTTTTGAGGTTTATAACAGGCTTATTTCCTGAAGGCAATAAAAATAAAATTTTAAATTCAAGACAAAATAATCAAGAATTTTCATTATCTGAGGGAGTAGGGGAGATGGCATTGCTCTTTAGAAAATTCTTACTGTTCCAGAACTTCTCTCCCTAAAGATCTTTGGATTGCTTTATTTCATTAAGCACTTCTCTTGAACACATTACATTGTGTGGTCTTGCATGGTTGCAGTGGAGAAATATTTGTTTAACTTGATTGTTTTTCTTACTTAACCAGTGCTATTTTAATAGAACAGGTTGAGGGCAAGTGAATAGAATGGCTGAGAGTAGGGCTCTGATGACAGAATTGGGTTTGAATACTGCCTTTGTTATGTATAAGCCATGTAACTTTGGGCAATTTAATCTCTCCAAGTGTCACATTCTTCATCTGCAAAATGGGAAAAATAATAATTCCTACCTCATATTGTTTAAAGGATTACATGTGTTTTGTCCTGGGCATATATTAAATACTCAATAGGCTAGTTGTTGTTTTATATGTGTTTTTTTTTTAAAGTATCGGTGTCCTTTCTTTTTACTTATTAAAACAAATTACTACTTGACAACAAGAAGTGGTCTCAGTGATTAGCATTATTGGTAAATATAAAACAGCTACTGCCAGGAAGAACAAAAAGTAATAACATAGATAATGTTCTTCTGTCAGGGTTATTATCAAAATGTCATACTTGATTCCAGTGGTCAACATTGAAGAATTTTGAAATCATACCTAATTCTTGGTATCAAATTAATATCTTTTGGAAACTACAACGTATGGAAATTCTGTGGACAATGGAGCCACACAACCTGGGTTAAAACTAAGTTCATTTATTTATTTACTGTGTTTGGGCAAATTAAGTGCTCTCTCTGGGCCTCAGTCCCTTATATGTAATGGAGATAATAAAAGTACCAACTTCATAGGGTTGTTGGATGAGGATCCAATGAAATGATACTTGCAATGCAAAGCTTTTAGAACAGCACATAGTAAGTATTATACAAGGATTAACTCCTTATTTTATATCAGTAATTTTCAACCCATGTGCTACAAGTATTTTTAAAACATGCAATACTTGACTCTTTAGTCAGGGGCACTGACCTCTTTTCCCTTCGATTGTCAAATAAAAAACAATGACAACAGCCAACACAATAGCCATCCAGTGTGAATGAATCAAAATTATACCTATTTTTTGCCAGATATATAATAAGGAATATGTCAGTTTTGGAAAAGTCACAAATTCAAGCTCTTCTTGGAAATAGAGCCATAAGGTTGTTTTATAAATGTTATTATAAAATTTATAAAAGTTATTATAAATGATGGTTAATCTATTTTATTTAGCATTTGTAGCAATATAATAACCTCTAATTCTGCCTTTATAAGCTCAGGTATGATGTGACCTACATTTTCTTGCTTGTTACCTTAAGAGATTGTTCAGTCAAGGAAGAAACAGGAATTGTGTGGGACAGTCTTGAAGTAATTGCCCTGGATTTGAGAATTGTCTTGTTGGAGAACAGTTGCTGAGAAATAAAGCATGATTGCCTCTGTGGTTCTAATAGAATTATACAAGTTTAGTAACCAATGGTTCCAGAGACTGTGGGAGTCAGTATCAGGGAACAGGAAGAATTTTGGATTTGACAACAAAAGTTCTGGGTTCAAGTCCTGTTGCTGCCTAATTGAGCATATAACTTGAGGTACTTGGCTTGTTTCTTTGCTCATCAGTTTCTTCTTTTATAAAATAACAATTTTAATGTCATCTCTGCTTGTGAAGCACACGGACATGTGATTGTACCTTTCATTTTTATTAATGTCAAGACAAGAGTGAACAACTAAGCCTTTTTGTTTCTCAGTGGAGCTATGGACACATGGTTAGGCTGTAAGAAGAGAAAAGGAGCTAGGATGTTTTGTATTTAAGTTCTATTCTACTCAATTTAATTATGATTAATTTAATTCTATTTAATTTACTCTAGCTGTATTTAAATATATCACTTTTCTTCACTGCATATGATTGTGACTTGTTTGGCAGAATTAAAACAGGGGAAAAGGAGGCTGGTTAGGAGCTGGGTTAAGGGAGAGGGAGGGTCTTGGTGTGAAGCTGGTCACCAGAAAAAGGCGTGAAGGTGTGTGTGGATGAGTTTGGTCAAACCTTTGTCATCCAGATGAGGTCTTAGCAAGACTCACAGAGGTTTTCTGGAGAGAATAGGGGAAAAGGTGGTAGGACCAGTATGTATGTGTTTTTTCCCAGTACAGAGAAGTTTGGGAGGGGCATCTGGGGTTCCTGTTAGAGAGAAGGGATAAAATGGGCTCCTACAGAAGCTCTCTGAGAAGGGCAGCACTCATGACCAAGAGAAAGACTATGGCCTGGGTAATTCCATCCTAGGAAACACTAGGGCCACCTTTGATGGAAATTTCTAGAAACAGAAACTTTCTTCAGATGTACAATTTCCTGTCAGTTTTTCAGCAATTGCTAAATTTAAGCTATCCTAGAGCAGCAGAGAGAGACATGCATTTATTTAGGTTTGGGCCCAAAGAAGAGAAATTTGCCTTTCCAAAATGACAAGTTCATGGTCAGCGGGAGGGGGAACCTTTGAAGGAAAGCAGATGGGTCAATCTTATTTCTAGTCAGTGTTTGCTGTAACAGGCCCTCTCAACCCTAATGGGCCGATGGAGAAGGAGCTCAGGAGCTGCCACTTAAACCCTCTAACCTGGCTTGATCCCTCTACTCTACTTTTTACCACCATCTCCATCTCACCTGCTAACTTCCTTCAAGAGTTTCTGTTTAGCTTCAAAGTCCTGCCCTTTTCTGCCTCAGGGGTTGTGCCCTCAGTGGCCCAACTGTTGTAGAAGTTCTTTGTTCTCTCTGCCTGGAGGGGATGACTAGGGGCGAGTCCCAGCAATGTCTTTGGTATCTCCTACTAAATTATTTTTCTCAATAAACATTGATAAACACGGAACTATTTCTGCAGATTGTAATGGATGATCTACATTTCTTCAGATCAGCTGGGAAGTTAGCCATTCTTTGTCATATCAGTTTTATAAGGAGATGCTTTATAAGCTTAATGAATTCCTATGGTTACATTTGGGACAAAGCATATCGCTGGGTTGGAGATGGAATGTTTTACAGGGTGGTATCGCAGTTGCATTGGAAAATAAAAAGGCATTGAAACCAGACAACTTGTATGTGCATCTAGGCCCCACTATGTACTGGCTGTATGACTTTGGGTAACTTACATTATCTCTAAAATTTAGTTTCCTCTGTGAGATGGAGATAAATTGAAAAACTAAGAATAGAAGGATGCTTTTTTACTATTCTAAAGACTACCTGCTTTAAAACTATAGCCAACTCAAACGTAATGATGAGATCCTAGAATCTTTAATATTTTAATCAGTTAAAAAGTATCACTTTTAAATATTGTTTTGGAAGATTGGGGCTATGTAATTAGGCATGCCTAAAAGAGAGAGAGAAAGAGATAATTGTGGGAGAAAAGAAGCATCCTAAGAATAACTGAAATGAAAAGTGATTTGGGCTCTTGTAAAGAACAAACAGGTGAGAATTACCAGGAAATTTTTGAAAAAGTGATTGGAGATATTTCTCCTACCAAATATTATATGTTCTATACAGTTCACACTATGAGTACAAGGATTAACAGGTGGATCAAAGGCAAGAAATAGCCCTAACTCTGGTATTCAGTCCTTGACTTCCTGAGCACATGCACTGTGCTAGGCATAAAGGAAGTGCTTACTGTAAATTATCTTGTTTAATCCTTACAACAAAACTGCTCAGATTGTACCTCAAAGCAACTGCTCTCAAAGAGAACCTTCTACAGATGAACTACGAAGGAATATATATGTGATTTTACCAATTGTTTTGGGAAAAGGCCTGCGAGAGGGATTATCAGAAATTGCATTAAGTACTCACCTCATTCCATGCATACAAAGGATTCTTTCTATACAGATTGAAGAAAAAATGGATCCAAGGGTAAACAATTGTGGCAGCAGTTGGAGGGCAAG
The DNA here is from genome assembly GCF_964212035.1 of Myotis nattereri. Lineage (NCBI taxonomy): Eukaryota > Metazoa > Chordata > Mammalia > Chiroptera > Vespertilionidae > Myotis > Myotis nattereri. The sequence goes on from NC_138088.1 coordinate 27,052,895, forward strand.
TAAAAGAAAATATAAGTAGCTATTTAATTGAAATTGCACAGGGGAAGAACTTTCTAAGCATAGAAGCCATAGAAGAAACATAATAAATTATTGATATGTTTACATAAAATTTAACTTCTGTGCATCCAAAACCATGAGAAACTAAACCTAAATGCAAATACAGACTGGGAAGGCAAATGGAGATATTGATACAATTATGATACATGCATTACTAATATCTATATTATAAAGAGCTTTTACAGATTAATAAGAAAACCACAAATTTCCTAAGCAAAAATGGTCAAAAGCAATAAGATAATCACCATAAATTAAAAAATTATTCAGAAGTAATGATAAGAAAAATAATGAAAATTAAAAGTAGACACCATTTTTACTATGAAATAAAAAGTATTTTATAAAAATGTTAAGATACATTTGTGAATATTTGAGAAATAGGAACTAAGCTACCCTGCTAATTGTCCATTTCGTGGGCAGACTTAAACAGATGCCATGGAAAAAGTTCATGGCTTTTCTTTTAAGTTTTATTTTGGTGAATTTCACTTAAGGATAAAATGTCAAGATTTTGTACACTGATATAATTATGATGTTAGATATACTAGGCAAAAAGAAAAACAACTTAAATAATAAATATTAGTAAATGTTTAAACAGATGTTTCCCTTGTGAATATGAAAATTGGGATGCAATGATTACGATTGTGTTTTTGAAGTCTGTTATGTGTAAAGATGATTCAATGTTAAGAGAAAAAGACAGTATATACTGGATATGTGGTATAATCCTAATCTTGTTTAAAACACCATGTGTGTGTGACTGTGTATATTGAAAGGGAACAACAGAAGATATTAATTTTGTTTTAAGTGGTGTAATCATGATTGGCTTTTATTTTCTATATGTTCCATATTTTGTACAATGAATACATATTGCTTTTATGGTTAGAAGCATTATTAAAGTTACCATTTTAGAAGTTGTTGTGAAGGTTAAATGAGAAAATATGGCTGAATACTAAGAATAAAGTAAGGTTTTAGAAATGTTTATTTTCTTTATCAGAACCTCAACTAGAAACTTCAAATTTCAGATTTAATTTTTTTATTATTTGATAGTGGATTTATAAAAGCTCGCAAGATCAAATAATTTTTGTGGTGTCAATTTATATAGTTTTGGTTGAGTTGAATTAACTAATGGAAGCATCATTAGAGCTAAAGGTACAGAGTAGAATTTTCCTTTCTTCACATTCTACATATTTAAAGTTTGATACCAGTTGGAATACTTTACACTTGCACATATTACTGTGTCTTAGTAAACAATAAGCTAAATCCATTTCCCCCCAAATATAATAAAGTTAGCACTTTATAAAAGCATAAAGTCAGCTCTAACCTTCATTGTGGTCCTTAGTTTCTCATATTAGTTCTTTAATAAAATTATAGGCACCATATCATCTCTTACATAATCAAGTTTTTGGCTTTTACATACCTTGTTTTTCTGGACCTTGCTAAGCAATATTTAGGGTAATGAAGTTTGAGAGAGAAAATGGGCTTCTCATAATAACTGTGAAGGAGAATGGCTTGGGCAAGTGTTTTCCTATGCCAGCGTTTTCACCCAGAGGAAAACTGGTTTTGCATTATCTATACTAATAAAAGGGTGATATGCTAATTAGACTGGGAGACCTTCCAGGAGACCTTCCAGACGTTCTTCTGGACAAAGCCATCATGGCAGGGACGAAGTAGAGGCGGTTTGAGGCCAAGAGGGGAGGGCACTTGTGGGTGATCAGGCCAGGATGGGATGGCAGTTGTGGGTGATCAGGCTGATGGGGGGGTGGAGCCGTTGGGGGTAAGCAGACCAGCAGGGGGTGCCAGTTGGGACAAGCAGGCCATCAGTGGGGGGTCAGTTCAAAGTGATCAGGACAGCGGGGGGGGGGGCAATTTAGATGAACAGGCCAGCAGGGGGCAGTTGGGGGCAAGCAGGCCAGTGGGGAGGGAAAGTGGGGGTGAGCAAGCCAGGAGGGGGGGCAGTTGGGGGCAAGCAGGCCAGCGGGGGGGGAGGGGGTTGGGGGCGAGCACACTGGCACGGAGGGCAGTTGGGGGTTATCAGGCTAAGCAATCAGGCAGGCAAGCAGGCAGATGAGTGGTTAGGAGCCAGCAGTCCCGGATTGTGAGAGGGATGTCCGACTGTCAGTTTAGGGCCGATTCTTGTAAATGGGCAGTAGGACATCCTTCGAGGGGTACCAGATTGGAGAGGGTGCAGGCTGGGCTGAGGGACACACCCCCCCCCCCCCCAGCACGAATTTCGTGCACTGGGCCACTAGTCTTTATTATAATGATTAGAGTTGTATGTCATGGATATATTCATTTTAAGCTCAGTGTTATATTTTTTATGTATTTGGCACAACTTCATTTTTTAATATTTTATCCAGATTATCAGTGCCATTGATTTGATGTGTGTATATCAGAACATTTCTTTATTGTGTAGTTATCTAAGCATTTTCTGCAGACTTCTTTTAATATAACCCATATAACCCATCGTACTTCCTGTTTTTCTTTGTGGTCCCCTTTAAGGCACTTTTTAAATCCATTAATAATAAGCATTAGTAAACTGTCATGGTAAATATATGACATTCTTTCAGATTTGCTAAATGTTTGTTTCTTTGTTTTTAGGGTGACCATGGATACTACTACTATTCACGAAGCTCTATAAAGGTAAAGGGAATTTACACTGAATGAATCACATATGTTATTTTTGTTTTCCCTTCTTTGTAGTAATTATAAACATGGACTCCAATTAATTTTTATATGTGGTGCTACTTTTTGACCAGTTTATTATTTTAAATTAATTTAGAAAACAATTTGAAAGCTTTTATAGTCTTGCCTAGAGGGGCCACCTGGACATGTGCTCATGGTAGGACGGTACCTTGAGGGTGTGTGCTTATGAATGTGTGCTTATGCCACCGTCTGTAGCGATCTTCTAGTGGTTTAAGTGCTGTTTTTCCCGAAGTGCTGACTTGGTGCCCATGGTGGGAAGACATGAGACAGCTACTGGGATGCAGGCTGAAATGATTTCTCTGGGCTCTACCACCACCATTCACTGAGGTGAATGATTGAAACTGGGGCAAGAAGAGGCTGGGAGTTGATGCCTTTTATCCCCAGTGGGAAGCGTTTCTTCTCTTTTACACTTTTGGCATCTTGGGAGCATCTCTTCTGGCCTCTGTCTGGTTTTGTGTATAAACCCAACTGCCTTGGTGCTTTGGAAAGCTGGACTGGTGGCTCAGTTTGCCTTCTTTCTTTCTTGTCACAGTTTCAAAAAGAAGTCAGAGATCTGAACTCTAATGAGGTCCCTCATTGCTTGGCATCCACCCCTGCTCCTCTAGCTCCAGCTCCCTCATCACTTTGCCCGCAAAATTATGTTTGGGGCCTCAGGAGGCAACACAGAACCCTTGTTATTGAATCCTCTCACCCAGTTAAAATATTAAAATGCTCCTGGGAGGAGAGATGAGGAGATATGACATCATAGCACACAAATGGAAGGGTTGGCTTAGATGAATTCTGAGTTTAACGAGGTAAGAAGAGTGTCAATAAAAGTGAAAGGAAATCCATTTATGATGCCTGGTACCTAATTCTTCATCCACCCCCGACCCCACTACTTTGATTATGTGTTTTTATAGAATGTGAGTCAAGTGGCAGCATTTAAGAAACCGAGTTCACGTTTAAACTCTTGTACGCCAAAGCCAAGCCTGTGATTGAGATGTTGGTGAATGCGAACTGACATTTCAAGATGCGTGTGCTGTCAGAACTTTCGATTGACTTAATATAAAGGATGAAGGAAAGCGTGAGCCTCTCGGATAGAATTCTTTTGTCTTTGAACTCTGGAATATGAGTAATCGGGAACAATGCCGCCTCGTGTGAGGCGCAGCCCGAATCCTAATGACACAATTCTAAGAACTGTCAGAGTTGACTCATGCCCAATTGAAGGGTATAGGTTACAATGAGGCTGACTAAAAATACCTGATGATTCCTGCTGCTGGCAAAGGTTTGTTTTCACTTTACATCCAGAACAACCACAATGCAGACACAATGCCCTGAAGGTCTTCGTGTGGAGACACTGGTTTATATCGGGTTCAGACGTGAGAATGCGCTGGCTGGCGGCATTCGCTGTCATTCGTTTTGCTTCGCCTCAGGATGGATCTGACAGCTCAGAAGTGTCTTTCTTTTCCTCTTCGCTGCTTCACCTGGGACCTTCTTGAATGTGTGTGGTCAGTAGGAAGAAGACTCCCATTGTCTTTGGAATATCAGTTCCAAAATAATTTTCTCTGACATTCAAAGAAGACATGTTTGCTTTTTGTTCTAAAGAGAATAATGTTATTTTCGGCTCTTTAAAAAATGTGTTAGGAATGTGTGTGTGTGTGTTTAGAATCCTGGCTCAGCAGACCAAAAGATCTATAACCAGAAATTATAAATCTCATGGTCTCACAAAATGATCATTGTTGTTCTGCTTATGAGAAAATCTAATTTCTCACCTGCTCCTCCTGTGTTTTCCAGAACCACATGAAGTTGCTAAAGGTTTCAGAAATGAAGTTTAGCATTTTCGCCCAGGCAGCCAATGGTGGTGTTTACTGTCTCCCTGAAGGTGGAGGGATAATCTATTTTATATTTTCCTATAAAAATATGTTTGGAAACCAACAATGGAAATTGTGCTCTGCAAAAGAATCTGTCTACATAAGGGTTCCATCCATCCTTGCATGTCTTTGATCACTAATGAGATAGAACATTTTCCCCATGCTCAGTAAACACTTAACTTTTTTGGTGTGAATTGTCTATCTATGTCTTTGGGTATTATTTTATTAGAGTATTAATGTTTTCTCATCAATTTATATGAGCTTTTTATGTATTAAGATTATTAGTCTTTGAGCTCCACGGTTGGCAAATATTTTTTTAGAGTTCCTTTACCTTTAAATTCTTTTTATTCTGTGTAACTTGCAAAGTTTAATTTAAAAATTTGGTTACAAAATCCCACTTATTTTTTAACTATGTTGGAACTGTGAACTGTAGAATTATTTTAAAATGTTTAATTTTTAGAAAATATGTTTGGGCACAATTTCAGATCACATTTTTTACTCAAAAACCAAAAAGGTGGTAAATATGGCTGAAAATGTAGTCTAGAGTCTTGCCAGGGGCTTTTAATTCTCTGCCAAGAGGATAAATCTAGTATAGCCATGCTTCATATCACATTGGATGCAGTTGTGGATGGCGATATGCTAAGGTATCAGGGCATGTTAATCTCTGAGGTAGTGGGGGAGATGCCAAGCTTCCTGGACAGTGTCCTGTTATTTCACTGTATCTTTTTAAATTCTCATGGAAGTTCCCTTTGTGGCAGACCGTTTAGTAGTTTTATCCATATCACATCTGAACCCATGCTCATACGTATATGTGAACATCTCTTAACTGAGTCTATAGAACTTAAATTAGTACCCTGACATTATAAGGCAAATTCATGTCTCCAGCGCTCATATTTTTGATGAAAAGTGTTGTCCTAGTTTGGTAATGTTATGGTTCCTGATCACAAATGATCTCCTTTTGGAGGGCAGGATGGTGCAGTATTTGGAGTCTGACAGAATAGTTGCTAGTTAGGAATTGTGAACAAGTTGCCTGAACACTTTACCCCTCCATTTTCTCATTTCTAAGGGGGGTACTTAGCTCATCGAGTTATTGTGAAAATGAAATGAATGCACCTTTCTCAGAAATGTTTTGGTCTAGCTCTGGCTGGGTGGCTCAGTCAATTGCAGTGTCATCCCGTACATCAAAAGGTTGCAGGTTGGATTCCCGGTCAGGGCATGTACTTAGATCAGGGGTCCTCAAACTTTTTAAACAGGGGGCCAGTTCACTGTCCCTCAGACCGTTGGAGGGCCGGACTATAGTTTTAAAAAAACTATGAACAAATTCCTATGCACACTGCACATATCTTATTTTGAAGTGAAAAAACAAAACAGGAACAAATACAATATTTGTATTTGCATGTGGCCCACGGGCCGTAGTTTGAGGACCCCTGACTTAGATTGTGGGTTCAATTCCCAGTCAGGATGCCTGTGGGAGGCAACCAGTCTATGTTTCTCTCTCTGTCTGTCCCTTTCTCTCTCTTTAAAATCAATATAAAGCATATCCATGGGTGAGTGAGGATTAAAAAAAAAGTTCTGGTCCATTATATGTGTTTGGTAAGTGTTAAATATCACCATCATTAACATGCAGATGCCCCTTGCTTTTTCCTTTTCCTCAGTGGATGACCTTCCAAGCCCATTTTCCATGTATTAAGTTTCAAGAGAATATTAAAACCCAGAAAATTGTGAGGACTTAAAACTCTTACTAGTGTAGTAATGAAGCAGTAGACAAGCAGTTGGTGGTGGGTCCAGGAAATGGTGTTTTAAAGTCCCATTTCAGAATGGTCAGAGTTTCTTGCATGGACAGTCCCTTGCCCCACCTGCCACACAGCTCCCTATCCATTGGTGACATTCTAAATGTTGGATCAAAATAGGTGAAACAGCATTGGGGAATGGTAATCTCATTTTGGTCTTTAATGCTTCATGTTTGTTTATTTAGCTACTGTGTGTATTATCACTGTGTGTATAGCTATTCCTGTTTATAACATATGTATATACACATGTGTATGCGTAGTCTATGTAATGATAGAAGTTAGAACTCTAAAAATATCTCAATAATTCCAGATCCCTACTGAGCCTCTTTAAAAAAATATTTTATTGATTTCAGAGAGAGGAAGGGAGAGGGAGAGATAGAAACATCAATGATGAGAGATAATTATTGATCAACTGCCTCCTACATGCCCCCGGCTGGGGATGGAGCCTGCAATCCGGGCATATGCCCTGACTGCGAATGGAACAGTGACCTCTTATTCATAGGTTGATGCTCATCCACTGAGCCACACCCGACCCTACTGACCCTCTTGATAGGAGTGATTCTGCTAATTCTTCCCCAGGGGAGGAGCTTCAGTGTGACAAATACTGTCCAAGCTACAATGATGGCTTTCTTTCTTCAGGATAGAGTGGAATGTATATCATCCACTGCTCAGTCTCGAACTCCCAACTCAAGAGGTTATTGAAATAAAAAGTGCTTCTCTCTCAGCCCATAAAGAAAATAGGCCGCATAAATATTCTTTCTTAGATGCAGGAAAGAGAAAATGACTTCCTGAGGTAACTGATTATGATTTGTCTCTTGAGCTATACCTAGGTGACTGATACTTATGGCGCAGTAAAAGGAAGGAGCTAACATTTATTGAGTGGGCTTTATGCGCACCATGATGTTAACTCATTTGATTCTCCAGTGACTTTGTGAGATTGGTTTAATTACCCCAATTTATAGATGGGAACTGAGAGGTGAAATAGTTGATAAATAGGAGAACTTGGATTTGAACCCAGATCCAAACAATCGCCAGAATCACGCTCTTTCCAGGGCTATGCAGTCTGCTGACATATTGGATTCTGAGTCACGGAGAGCAGGAAAATTTCTCAGAGAATTTCAGGTGTGACCTTTCAAGTACTGGCTGTGGCTGGCCACCCCCAGGGAATTCAGCTGTCCCTGCTGCTGACAATAAGAACTGTGTGGCTGGTTTCCCCGCAGCTGTAAGTCCCCCCTCTCTCTGTTCTCTGCACCGGTTCTCCAGCTTTAGGGTACTCATTGCTCTTTACCTCTGCTCTCTGACCTCTGATCCCTCCTACCTTCCACTAATGTTTTAACATTCACTTCAGTTGCTTCATAGCTACTAAAGCCATATTGGTGACAGTTATTACCTCACTTATTTATTTCAACTTTGATCCAGTGTGTTGAATATCCAGCTATAATTGGAGGTATGTATAACTTCCTGAGAAAAGAGTCAGCAATTAAGATGTCAGCCTTGTCAGGATTCCTGGGCACTGTGCTGATAGGTACTTGGAAATAATATAGATGGAACATATGCTAAACCTTCTGGCATATAAATATGTTGCTCTTTAACAAAGTTTCCAGGATAGGCAGCCTTTTGCAATGGTTGAGGTATTCAAGGTTGGATTTAGACTTTCTTGGTAAGATTAAAACAAAATTAGAAATAGAGGACATGTGTGGTGTAAGGAAAGTAGGTGAGCCTGAGAGTCAGTTATGGACACTCACAGTTTAGTCCCATCCTCACTGCCTGAATGTCACACAGCAAGACACTCTTCTTCTTGGAGCTCTGGTTACTCATCTCTGAAGTAAATAAGGTGCCTACTTCATGGGAATTTTAGTAACATCCGGTACGGTGCCTAGCACAGGGCATCACTGAGAAAATATGAGTTCTCTGCATGTAGACCTGGAAGGGGATGCTTTTTATAAGTTCTTGCCTTAGGGAATGCATGCATACAGGGGAAAGACTGATTACATCGCCTTTCCTCATATAAAGACTGTATTTCCTTTACAGTTCTGTAGCTGTTCCATTTCAAAGAAAGGTTTAAGCTCTCTTGTTTCCCCGATACCTCTGCATGAGCTGAGACTTTGAACTCAATACACAACAGCTTGTTGGGTGCATTCCATACATCTGTTCTGTGCAAGTTTTCTTCCTGCCCGATCTGGGGTGCAGTGAGTTGAGAGTCACATTCTGCTTGTAGACTTAGCTATTGATGATTCCAGCACATTTATCATGACGTAGGTGATGCTTCTGAAATTATGGAGGAGGCTGAAATGACTAATGTGGCCGGTCAAGACTTCTCAGCTGGATAGGGACAGTGTTCCATCTCAGATTCTGCCCCCCCCCTCTATCTCCCCCCCACTTCTGTGCTCCTTGATAAATACTGGCCTCTTTTATCCACCTGCTTTCTTAAGTAAACTCAACAGTTTCTGCAAACGATGTTATATGTGCTTAAACAAAGGTTGACAGTTCATGAGTACAAGCCTAGCAAGGTTTTACCTTAATCATTGATGTCTACTTTTTCTAAATCATCTCATGAGACCAATTTACTTGATTAGTCAAAAGCTTTTAAATGGTTTATAGTATTGTACTGTTATCAGTATTACACAAGAAAATGTTCCCTGGACCAATTTATAATTGTGTTTATTTCTGTCCTAATTCAACCATTGAAAAACCTAAGAAATGCATCATTTTTAAAAATCAGGAATATAGGGAACAGAAGAATGACTACCTTTCATTTTCTATGTTCCTTTTATAATTATTAATATTGCTACCCATCAGCAGCTGGCACTAAATTTTCTGCTGGTTTAAGATCTAATGATAGGGTTGCATTTTCTCAAGCACTTCTATTTAGACAGAAATAAGCTGAAATATGTTACTCTCCACTAATACTTTGGAGCTATGGAGATAATCAGTAGCAGTATGACAGCCCTACAATATGACTTGTGGAAGCAAGAAGTGGGCAAAATCTACCCGGCCAGCGTGGCTTAGTGGTTGAGTGTTGACCTATGAACCAGGAGGTCAGGGTTCGATTCCTGGTCAGGGTATATGCCTGGTTTGCGGGCTCCATCCTGAGAGTTCTGTTTCTATCTCTCTCTTCCTCTCCCTTCCTCTCTGAATTCAATAAAATATATTCTTTAAAAATGTGGGTAAAATCTGAAAGAATATTTGGATAGAACTTTGTATATGTTTTCTGTTACTTTATTTGACATTATTTGATTTGTGGACCATTCTTGTGAAATGGGCAGGAAAGCTCTTCTGAATTTAACTTGAGAGATCAAGAAACAGAAGCTGAGTTTCTATAACTTACACAACATCCCATGATTGACCTACCTGGGACTGGAACCCAGACCTTGGTCCCACTTGGTTCTACTGTCCCACTATTTAACTCACTTACTTAAGAGACCACATGACCTATTTATATAATTTCCCTGGGAGAAGCAGGCAAGCCCTGTTCCTGGGTGGCCTGGACATAAAACATCAAAGGTTAGAATCTGTAACTAAGTATAGAGAAACTAACACCAGTCCACCAAGGCATGTAGGCCACTCCTTTTCCCTTGTTTAAGAGCAAAAGCTATGGTACATTTACACTGTGGAATACTATACAGCAGTAAAAAAGGACTGATTATCCTTTGAGACAGCATGGAAGGACCTGGAGAGTATTATGCTAAGCGAAATAAATCAGTCAGAGAAAGACAAAGTATCACATGATCTCACTCATATGTGGACTCTAATGAACAAAATATACTGATGAACAAAATAGATAGAGACATAGAAACACAGAACAGACTATTGAATCTCAGAGGGAAGGCAGGAGTAGGAGGGAAGAGATCACTCAAGGAACTTACATGGATATATGCTTAACCTATGGACATAGACCAAGGGTGGGCAAACTTTTTGACTCGAGGGCCACAATGGGTTCTTAAACTGGACCGGAGGGCCGGAACAAAAGCATGGATGGAGTGTTTGTGTGAACTAATATAAATTCAAAGTAAACATCATTACATAAAAGGGTATGGTCTTTTATTTCAATCGTTTTATTCATTTCAAACAGGCCGGATCCGGCCCGCGGGCCGTAGTTTGCCCACAGCTGACATAGACAATAGGGTGGTGAAGGCCTGGGGCGGGGATAGGTGCAGGCTGTAAGAGGTCAATGAGGGAAAAGGGACATCTGTAATACTTTCAACAATGAAGATACTTTTTTTAAAAAGAGCATTTGGGTCTGGACTCATCACACCTGGTAAAGTGTGTTTATTTCTTCCTCTGTGTAACCTGGATGGAGACAGACTAAAAGCTGGTCTGTCCTCTATCCATTTTGCTGATGCCCGTCAGTTTACTGGTTATGTTCACCAGGCTCTAGCTTTTAAGATGAGTCTCCATGGGAATCAGTCACTCTTTTTATGGACTTGTCAGTGCTGTGGTCAGCCATATTCAAGGATCATGAAAGATGCTACAAGAATAAGTTATAATAATGTGTTTATGGGAAAACTATGACAGTAAAACCTAAAATAAATCTTGTTCTGTTCAATACGATCCTGGGAACAGCATGGAGAGGGGACTGTGAATGGTGGTGCTTTTGGAGTGAAGGCACTGTTTACCTTCTAACTCTTGAATGTAGTGATTTACTTTTATGGAGCGTGGTTATTTAGTTTCAATACAGTGTAGTTCCTGTGCATGTTAGAGCCTTTCTTTCCCACTTGGGAGTTGTCTACGTAGAGGTGGTGAGGAATTATTGTAGAGGGGCTCAACCCATCAGAGACCTTCCTTCCAGACTTTTGGTTCTAGAAACCCCAAGGAAATTATTCCATCTCCTTTTTTTCTTTTGCGTATACAGGTAACCTTGAAAAATATACTGAGTAGTTAGCTTCTGTTCCACAGCTCTCCCATGGAAATTTCTCACAGGCTAGAACTGCTGCTTAGATGGTTGCTATGCAACCGGGAGAGGCGGTCACAAGCTTTGTCACAAGCCAGCAATCAAACAAGAGACATTATTTCCTTTGGATTATGTATTTTTAACATCAGCTCTTGTGTTTTGTATTGTGTATTTATTTCAGTTGGGGAGTTTTTATTTGTAGAAATGCCTTTTCCAGAAAAACTATTTTTGGTTTGATCTTGTTAGAAGATTAAAAAAACAAAAAGGACAGGCCCACCTTATAGCCAGTAGGTGTTGCAATTAGGCCTTGAGGAAGATAAAATAGTTCTGATAAAAATATAACGGAGTCAAATACTGCTTTAGCCACTCTTTTATTAAGAAAACATGCATGTAGCTTTGCATTCTCCTACTTCTCTGACATACATCGGTGGCTTTGACCCTGCATTAGCTTCCCCTCTTTTGCCCTAGAAAGTCATCTCTGAACAGAAGATCAGAAACCTTTGTCATCGGGATTTATTCTGACTGAATTCTTTGGAGCCATCTTTTATGCAAATCCTCTTGACCTTCACAGATTTTGTCTTTCAAACACCAACCAGCTTTTAAACAAATGCTTGGGCAAAGGCTTGTAACCAGTGCTTATATTTTCAATGATTCAGTTTCAATTCTCCGTTGGTGTTTATTGAGTGAGACTGAGGAGTGCTTCAGAACGCTTCAGGGTTCTCTTACAAGTGGAGCAGAGGGTAGGGGAGGGGTAAAATGATACAGATTTCTGCCATGTTCCACAGGAGAAAGCGATGGATTGTAGCGTCTGTGTATTAGTGAGCTTGATATTGATATCTGGCAGCATTACAGTCTAGGTTATTGAACGAATAGCTTGTGAAGAGTAAGAGGAAGTGGTGATAATTAGTTGCCAACATGATTTCACTAGGAAAATCTCATGTGAAATTAAACCTGTTTTCTTTCTGATGATTTAACTATGCTGGTTATTCATGCAATTCTATAGCCACTGGATATGGATTTTAGTAACACATTTGATGGAATTTATGATAATCAACATTTCATCATTGCAATCCTTAACTTTTATGCCTTAAAATAGCACTTAGCATGTTTTTTTCCCCCCCTGCAAATGGCTCTCTATGTAAATTATTTGAAGATAGAAGTGTTTTTGAAATTCAGGGATATGATATAACATTTGCATGTACACATTATCATTTGCATTTCCCCTCATAATTTGGCCTACTGTGAGAAAAAACATTTGCTTTTTATCGTTTGAAGTCACTGTTTTGCGTTGTATTCCATGCGGCCATGCTCACATTTTAGGACAGAGCTACTGGAAGCATTCAGGATGAGCTTATACCATGTGTCCTTCCCAAGCAGGTGGGGGTCCAGTGCTGGCCTTGGTCATTGCTGGGGTTTTGTTTATGAGGTGTCATGTGTCAATGACTATTGGAAAAAGGCCCAATACCTTCTCTCCAATTCTACATTCCCTGTTAGTTCTTTGTAGAAAATGGAGAGTGAACTATTTATACATAAAACATTCGTTAGGAAAGCTGGCTTCTTTCATTTCGTCAGTAGACAGACGAAATAGGCTGAGTAAGGTCCTCATTGGTTTGAAGACAAGTGGGCGGTGCATTCCTGTTACATGCTAACCTCTGCCTTGACCTTTTTGAGAATGTTTGGCACACTGATGAAGCCTGGGAACCCCTTCTAAGAAAACCATTTTAAGTCTGTAAAATAAAATGGTGGATAAGTTAATTATGTTGAAATAGTTATCTAAAGGTTAAACATTGTGATAAAGTAATAGGCATACTTAATGCATTAGGTAATAAGGGCTAGCAGAGGGTTTAATATCAGCTGTATTTGTTAAGCCATGACGAATTTAAGCAATATCATGAGATATCTGCTGAACTGTCGTGTGATAAGAAAGTAACATTTATTTCTACTGGTGTCAAAGTCACAGGTCCTGCAAATGCTCTGTGTCTTGTATCATGCCTGTATGTATAATCCAAGGCGATGCTAGATTTCAGTTAGATGTTAACGAAAACAGAGATGCACTTTTCCCCATCCAGGATCTATCCGCAGACCCATGGAGGGGGGTGGTGTCCATATACCCCAATTTTAGAACACCAATTCTCAAAAGTAATTGTTTTAAAAACAAAAGGAAAAATATCAATTAATATAAGGATATGATATATTCTTTCCAGATGGTAAACCCTCTGGAGTTAGAATCCTTGGGGATATCCCAATATATATATATATATATATATATATATATATGGCTTGAACTATATTAAACATGTGTGATAGCAGAGACAAATGACTTTCAAACATGTTTATTGTCCATTTGGCCTAATTATTAATAGAATAGAATGATAAATCTTTATAGAAGGTATTAAATGGCTGGGCCCTTGGCCACACTTTCATTATATTATTGAAGAAGCATAAGAAAAAAACACAGTTTAAATGGAGAAATTTCATCTAAATAGCCTCTAAGAGGCCAAGGGGAAATGCCCAACTCATTCGTGAATAATGCCAGTAATATTGAAAATCTTTTATGCAAACAATAGCACTGATTTCATAGGTAATTGCGAGTTGGTACATGTGTAATACTCAGAGTCATGCCTGACACATAGTAAGCCCTTCGTTAGCACTATTATGATTGTTCCAGCATGTTATTGCTGCTAAGTTCTACAAATATGTTGTGAAGGCCATGAAGCTTTATTTCTCATTTCAAAGAACCATGTTTACATATAAAATAGTAATACTTCAGGTCCTTATCAGCTCCTGATTGTGGGATGATATCAGGGACATATTTAACTTTTTAAAAATAGGTAATAGGTGAACATTACATATAATCTTAAAGCTCTAAAAGTGTAGATATAGGAAAAATAAGTCTTGGCTTCTTTTTACCTCAGCCATCCAGTCACCCTTCCCAGAGATAATGCTTTACATAAAAAAATAATAGAATTATCTTTACAGGAAGATTTTATACATATAGAGTTTTATACACACACGCATAGTCTTTTTAATACAGAAAAGAAAATGATTTCATGCTATATGTATTCTACTTCACCCTGAGTATATCAATAAATAACATGTCCTTGAGGTCATTCCATGTAGAGTTGCCTTCTTTTAAATACACTTTTTATGTCAGAATAATTTTAGACTTACTTTGAACAGTTGCAAAGATAGTTCAGAGTCCCTATACTCCATTTCCAGTTCCCTAATGTAGCTGTCTTACATTACCATGGTACAAAACTGAGCAGCATTGGTACATCACTATTTACTAAACGACACACTTTATGTGGATTTCACTAGTTTTTCCCTACTGTCCTGTTTTCTGTTCCCAGCTCCATATTACATTTAGTCACCTGTCTCCTAGAGCCTTCTCCAGCCTGTGGTAGTTTCTCAGGTTTTGACGACCTTGACAGTTTTGAGGAATGCTGGCGAGGTATTTTGAAGAATGTCCCTTCATTTGAGTTTGTCTCCTGGTTAGACTGGGTTATGGCTCTGGGGGAACATGGCCACAGAGGTGAAGTCCCTTTCTCATCACCACATCAAGAGTACATGCTGTCACCCTCGCTGGTTTGGCTCAGTGGATAGAACATCGGCGTGTAGACTGAAGGGTCTTGGGTTCAGTTCTGGTCAAGGGCACATACCTGGGTTGCAGGCTGGTCGGGGCATGTGCAGGAGGCAACCAATCGATGTGTCTCTCTCTTGGAGCCACAATGTTTCTCTCTCTCTGTCTCTCCCCCTCCCTTCTACTCTCTCTGAAAATCAATGGAAAAATATCGTTGGGTGAGGATTAACCAAAAAAAAAAAAAAAAAAAGAGTACATGATTTCAACATGGCTTATCACAGGTAATGCTGACCTCAGTCTCCTGTACAAGGCAGTGTCTGCCAGGTTTTGCACTAAAAAGTTACTTTTTCTTTCCTTCCATATTCCTCTTTTTGGAAATAAGTCACTAAATGCAGTCCACACTTAAGGAGTGGGGACTGAAGTTCCTCTTCTTTGAGAGGAGGATGCCGTGTGTGTGTGTGTGTGTGTGTGTGTGTGTGTGTGTGTGTGTTGTGTGAGTATGTGTTTAATGGCTTTGTCATATTCCATTAGAGTTTATGTGACATGTGAAAAGTCTATTTTTGACTTCTATTAATTTTCCCCACAATAAAAAGCAGATCTAGAGCCCTTTAAGCTGCTCCCCCCAGTCTAACCATTCTCTTTATTTTTTATTTTGGGGAATCTCCCTTTAGCTGCCCAGGCACCTCTTTTTGTTTATAATGTTTTTTTTTATACTTTCCTAATTCTGGTTAGGCTTGTGTAGAGAGCTGAATTAAAAACAAACAACATCCTGCTTTGTTGGCCTCATTGATATTCACAGACAGTAATCGCTAAGCTTCTTACCTGACAGCATATTATTTGCTTCCTGTGACCACATAAGCAGTTCTCATGGAGCCATAGTTGTGAAATTCTTCATACCTAGGAGGCTGCTCTCTTATCAAAGGCTACATATAACTCTGCAACATGAAACTTCTGTAGGTACTCATATCTTTCTGGGCTCTTTATTCAACTAACAGGTATTTATTGAGCTTTTGCCATGTTTCAGCTATGGTTTGGTGGTACCTGGCATGAGACAGATCGTGTCTATAGTGGGAGACACAGACAATACACACATTAAAGATGAATGGGAAAGATCATTTTAGAGAGTGGTAAGTGCTGTGGAGAAAATAACCAGGGTGAAGTGCTAGCGAATTGCTCGGTCATGATGGTTGTGTAGGGGATGCCTTTGGTTCTGTGGCCAGTGAAGTCCTTGGGAACCAGACACTGAGTATTCCAGCAAAATCTGGAGTTGGAAGTGGCTTGGTGAGTGCCAGGAGTAAAGAGGAAGACAGAACAGCAGGGAGGGGCTGTGGAGGGAGGGCGGCCTGGCCTGGTCCATGCCGGGCTTCCCAGGCAGTGTTACATTTAATCCGGGTGGTTTTAAGCGGGGGGATGTGTTGTAGTTGCTGTGTGGAAAATGGATTGTAGGGGACAGAAGAGGAAGCAAGAACACCAGTTAGGAGACCATCATAACAGTCCATGTGAAAGAAAGATGATGGCTTGCACCAGGGAAGTAGCAAGAGATGGATAAACGTGGACAGATTGGGATATATGTATTTTAGGGATAGAGCTGCCTACATTTGTAGATGAATCTGATTAAATTATTACACAGAGGGGAAATCAACAAGTAAGATAAAGTGATAATGCCATAGGAGCTGCCTCAAATATAGATCATCTTTCATGCAAGTCTAATGCTAGAAAATTTGGCATAAGAAGAGTGTCATCAGCATTCTATTCTTCACGATGTTTTATAAGAACACAGCTACCAAATATTGACATGAACACTCTTGGAATGTTAAAAAGCCATGTCCACTATAATCTACACATCGTGACGGGAGAGGAAACTTGTTTATCAAGTTAATGAGCTCTTAATTTTTATTATCTTATAAGTCTACCATAACTACCAAGGCCACAATAGTAAGAATTTGTCTTTAGGGGTTATTAACAAATTAGAGGAATTCATCATCATTTATTTGATCATTACTACTCCAGAAATTCTCATCTTAGTAATAATATTTTTTATGTGAATTACTTTTATGTCATAATGATTGCAATATTCAGCAAAACAGAGCACGTCTCCATAAGATATTGATATTTAACTGTGAAATCACTGAGAAAACATTTCATTTCGGAGCTGTTACTTTCATGAAAAATGCTTTTTGATAAAGGAATTTCTTTGGAATGAATAAATGTAGTCACAGTTTTGATATTTTGAATTTTATATCATAAACAACACTTTATTTTATGAGAAATTAGAATTTAATTTTATAAGAATTGGTTTTAAGTTTCCAAGGAATTATTTTCTTTTCTGTGTGAAGAAACATTGCTATCCTATATAATAAAAGGCTAATATGCAAATCGACCAAACAGTAGAATGACTGGTTGCTATGACGCACACTGACCACCAGGGGGCAGATACTCAATGCAAGAGCTGCCCCCTGGTGGTCAGTGCACTCCCACAGGGGGAGCGCCACTCAGCCAGAAGCTGGGCTCCCTGCTGATGAGCGCAGTGGAGGTGGCAGGATCCTAAGCCCTCAGTCGGACATCCCCCGAGGGCTCCTGGACTGTGAGAGGGCGCAGGCCTGGTTGAGGGACTCCCCTCTCTCTGAGTACATGAATTTCATGCACCAGACCTCTAGTTAAATATAACAAACCTTAGTTGGGCTCAATTTAATATTTTTGAGTTATGTAGTCAAGACAGGGACAACTTATTTTTGCATTCTAGAAGTAAGGGTTTGCTAAGGAACTGATGAGGTATATAGAGAAGGGAAATATTTGCCTCTAATAAAGTTTTAAGATGTATCACATAAATAGATGAATATCACAAATAGGTGTTGTAGATGTGTTAACTTTACATGGTTCTTGTCTGTTTATTAGGGTGGCTATAGCTATAATAGTTTAATATAGCAGCTAACTTGTGTCCAGTGTACCAGGTATATCTGCATCACTGTTTTTTTTTTTTATTATTTGTTATTTTGTTTTTAAGAATAATATGCTATATGTTGAAATGGGCTTCCCTATCAGCATATAAGTTAGTTTCAAACAAAGAATTCTGCCCAAATGTGTCATTTGGAGTATACTTAAATGCTGAATCTTCTTTAGTATCATTTCACCAAAAGTTTTAGGAGTATTTCAGTTAAGTAAAGTCTAGATATAGGAACCAAGCTTTGTGAACCACTTAAAAATATACACTTTAAGAATTATGAAAATAAAGAAAAAAAATTTAAATTTCTTTAGTCCTTATAAGGAATGTTTTGCTATTTTATTTTGTTATTCATTTTTAAAATATATTTTTATTGATTTCAGAGAGGAAGGGAAAGGGAGAGAGAGATGGAAACATCAATGATGAGAATCATTGATCAGCTGCTTCCTGCACACCCCCTACTGGGGGTCGAGCCTGTAACTGGGCATTTGCCCTTGACTGGAATCGAACGTGGGACCTTTCAGTCCACAAGCCGATGCTCTATCCACTGAGCCAAATAGGCTAGGGCTTTTGTTATTCTTAAGAAAGAATGTGGTTCTTATAGTCCAAGGAGACTCTTTCTCAAAGCAGCACAAACCAGAAGTTGCCATTATGAATTAGGTTGCTCCTTTGATGAATTTTACTTGGACAAGGAGGAGCTCTGTAGAAAGCGGCATGATAGATACAACAATGACATTGAAGCAGTCATTTTCTAAAGAATTTCTGTCTAGTGGCAGAAATTAAATGGACACATTTTGTAAAAGTCCCGCTCATGTTCTATCTTGAATTCTTTCTGTGCATGCCCAGGAAAATGAAAACAGTATGCTAGACTAGCTTACAGTAGGACAAAGTCCAGCCAGACACAAGAAATTCCATGGAATGTGGCCTTTAATCTGATTCTTGAGGGAGATGCAGAATTTAAACAGGTGAAGAGTGGTGGAGGTGGGAAATGACCGCACTCATTCTGGCTCTTCTGTTGTAGCCAGGGGTTATATCTGTCACTTTACTGGTCTTTGGGCAGCTCACAAAGTGCTCTGATTAGAGAGGCTGCTGAACCAATACAATGACATGGATGGATATCATATTTGTACACTGACAGTACACAGATGACTAATGTGTGTTTAAGTCAATTAATTAAACAAGGTAACATCTACACTAATAAAAGACAAATATGCAAATTGACCATACCTTCGCTACACCTTAAGTCACGCCCATCAGCCAGTCAGAGCGTCTATATGTAAATTAACCCAACCAGGATGGCGGCTGGCAGCCAGGGAGCTGGAGCAAGCAGGGGGCTTGGTTGCCCCAGTGATGGAGGAAGCCAAGCTTCCCGCCTGCTGGGGCTGACTCTGAGCTCCACTCAAGGAAACAAAGTTTCAATTAAAGAAGATAAATATACCCCAGATACCTGCTTTCAGCCAGCCATGGCCACGGAGCTGGAGTGAGCAGGAGGCTTGGGTTGCCCCTGGTGATGGAGGAAGCCAAGCTTCCCGCCCGCTCTGGCCGGCTCTGAGCTCCACTCAAGGCTACGAAGTTTCAATTATAGAAGGTAAATAAATTAAAAAAAACGAACAAACAGGAGAGGCTGGGAGCTTCCATCGCTGGGGGACTTGGCCAGCCTGAAAATGGCCCTCAGCCCCTCACCCAGACTGGCCAGGCACCCCAGTGGGGACCCCCCACCCTAAAGCGGGTTTGGCCAGCCTGAAAACAGCCATCAGCCTCTCACCCAGGCTGGCCAATCCTCCATGGGGTGAGCGTCCCCACTGGGGGGGGCTTGACCAGCCTGCAAACAGCCATCATCCCCTCACCCAGGCTGGCCAGGCATCCCAGTGGGGACCCCCACCCTGAAGGGGGTGTGACCAGCCTGCAAACAGCCATCAGCCCCTCACCCAGGCTGGCCAGGCACCACAGTGAGGGCCCCCACCCTGAAGGGGGTGAGACCAGCCTGCAAACACCCATCAACCCCTCACCAAGGCTGTCCAGGCAACCCAGCGGGACCCCCACCCTGATCCGGGACACCCTTCAGGGCAAACCAGCCGGCCCCCACCTGTGCACCAGGCCTCTATCCTATATAATAAAAGGGTAATATGCAAATTGACCCTAACAGCAGAATGACTGGGAATGACTAGTCACTATGACACACACTGACCACCAGGGGGCAGATGCTCAATGCAGGAGCTGTCCCCTGGTGGTTAGTGCGCTCCCACAGGGGGTGCTCTGCTCAGCCACAAGCCAGGCTGATGGCTGCCAGCACAGCGGTGGTGGTTGGAGCCTCTTCCGCCTCCTCACCAGCACTAAGGATGTCCGACTGCAGCTTAGGTCTGCTCCCTGCTGGTAAGTGGACATCCCCTGAGTGCTGCCCGGCTGCCAGAGGGATGTCTGACTGCCAGCTTGGGCCCGATTCCCCAGGGCGCGGGCCTAAGCCAGCAGGTGGACATCTGCTGAGGTGTCCCAGACTGCAAGAGGGCATAGGCTGGGCTGAGGGACCCCTCCCTCCCCCGAGTGCACAAATTTTTGTGCACTGGGACTCTAGTAATCCTATAACCTCTATTCACATAATGATATCTTGGCCGTCTGTTTTATTCGCTTCTGTTCTGATTTGCAATTCCTGATTTTATTGCTAAAAAATCGGAGAAAGAAAGTCTTTGGTAGGAAACATAATTCATAAGGATTTCTCTGGATAAATGTTGATAGACATCTCTGAGATGAGTTTTTGGGTTTCTAGTCTCCTGGTCTAGAAATCTCTAAAGAGAATTGTTTTAATGTTTCTATTTTCCAACATTTGGAGGCCTACTTTAGTGGAGGGGAATGCTAAGAATGTTAAATGGACACATTTTTTAAAAATTTAGATTGATCTTTATTGCTGAAAGTATTACAGATGTTTCCCCTTTCCCCCATTAAAATGGACAGATTTAAAATAGCTCTATTTTTTTAATCAGAAAAATTTCATATGCAGAGTGAATCCTTTATATGATATAGAGTAAATTTTTAATGTAAATAGTCTTTTTTTGTAATTTACTTGCTTATATCTTATCTAAGTTTTGGGTTTCTAGTCTCCTGGTCTGCTAGGACTCTAAATGAACAGTTGATTTAATGATTCAGTTTTCTACTATTTGGAGCTCATTTTGTGATAGGAATCCTAATAAGATTTTTAAAGAATACATTTAAGTGGCTTTATTTTTTAAAGGAAGAATTGCATACTTACAGTGAATTCTTTTCTATGATTCAGATACATTTTTCAACTTAGTCTTCCTGTAATTTACTGATTTCAAAATTTGTATATTGCATTTGATTAAAGTGAGTCATGTTCTGTATCCTGTTGACTTTATATTAAGACCATTAAAGCATCCAATAGAAAAACCTGTGGGTACCTGTCATCATTTTGTTCAAAGACCCTACCAGGTTTGGAAGATAGAGAATCTGGAAAATTATTTTTGACACAGTATAAAAATATGAGTTTGCTTGGCTTCCACAATAAGCTAATCACTGTGAAAGAGTCTGTTTCCATGTGTGATTAGAGCAAGCATTTTTGACATATAAAATATTGTTCTGATTAATGATCATAAGAATGGATTTTTGGGGGCAGATTTTAATTTCAGTTTTGATGTTTCATTATGTTGAGTGTTCAGCCATTTCACAGCCTGTTAAAGATCTATTTCAAGCATTGTTTTCCCCTTCTGAACATTTTCACACTATCTAATTATTAAGAGAACACACAGTATGTAGGACAAAGCCACATGTGCAAAACTGACAATCCCAGAAGTGTTATATTCTTATTTGCATTACCGTCTTATTCATGTTGGGTAAAATCCATGCATTTCTCTCAAATTTCTCTTCTTTTCCTCACTGAGCATCATAGCAGGGATGCTGTACATGATATTGCAGGCATGCTGTTAGGAATATTAAAAAGGCTAAGCACCTCATGCCGAAGAATTGCGTGGAAAGAAAAGATTCAGCATGAACTGTCAATCTGTCCTCTCTCCCCTTTTAATTTCTCTGACTTTCATCTTGGCAATATCTTGGGGGAAACATGGAGCTTTCACCTGTCGTTTAAAATTTTTGATCTTCTAAGTATTTGAGTTGACAGGCCCTATGCTTAATATCCAGGACTGAACATTTTATTTTTTTCTCTAGAATGTTCCAGTCCCTCAGGCACCAGAGCTTGTTGGAAGAAGTAACAATCTAAAGTAGTGGTTCTCAACCTTCCTAATGCCTTTAATACAGTTCCTCATTTTGTGGTGACCCCCCAACCATAAAATTATTTTCATTGCTACTTCTTAACTGTAATTTTGCTACTGTTATGAATCGTAATGTAAATATCTGATATGTAGGATGTATTTTCATTGTTACAAATTGAACATAATTAAAGCATAGTGATTAATCACAAAAACAATATGTAATTATATGTGTGTTTTCCGATGGTCTTAGGCGACTCCTGTGAAAGGGTCATTTGACCCCCAAAGGGGTCGCGACCCACAAGTTGAGAACCGCTGATCTAAAGGATGCCATTCAGCCAGAATCAGTCTATGATTGAAATGATTACCTAAGAGGAACAATTACCATTCTCTGTAAGGTGATTGCAAAGAAGCCAGAGATCATGTGTTTCTCAGGCAAAATCAAAGACTAATACTGTAAGCTTCTAAGACCTGTTCATAGTGAACCTATTGCTATGCCATCCTAGTCCAAACAAAATTATAAAAATAGGTTTGCTATGAATATAAATTTTCTGCAGATAAAATACAGGCTGCATAATGACAAAGATCTGTAAAAATTTTGTGTGTTTACATATTATTATTATAGATATACCTGTGTCAGAAAAAAGAGAGAGAACTATATATATATATATATGTATATATATATGCTTGTAGGTAAAATGCAAAAGGTATGATCATGATTATGTTAATAATATTGGTTTATAATAACATTCCAAAATGTATGATAACAAATGTCTTAATAACATATGTTTGAAACACAAGAGACTGAAGAAAATCAGATACATGTTGTGAGCCAGTCTCTTAGAAGAAGTTAGTTTTTAACTGACAAAGAGATTTATTTTTAAAGAAAGCGTCAAAAGAACCAAATAGAATACATTGAATTATTAAATGGTGCCTCATTTGATAGAAGTGAAAGCTGTAGCCCAGGACTTGGGCTTAGATTGTATGTCTTTCCATGGCTGTAGCCCCTGCTTTAACTGTTTCCATGTAGAAAGATAGAGAGGGTTATAGGGAAAGAGACAGAAAGGGAAGTTCAAATCTTTATATAGGTAGATGGGCAGGTTAGAGAGAGACAGGGGAGAGAGGAAAAGAAACTGTTTATTTTAGATTGTTCTCATGCTCCATATACATTTAAAGTGGATAATTTCTTGATAACTTTGTGTTATATAAAGTTTCTCTATGGATATTTGTCATTCACCCAATGCCAGGGTGTAGGGAAGAAAGCCTCTAACAGGTGACTTAAACCACATTTGTTTTTTTAGAGCACATGGAAAGTAGATGTTGGTTCCAGGTCATCTATCTTTAATGTATAAGTAAGTGCTTTCACTGTAATAGCTTTTGAGTCAAAGGTTAAAGGCATTTCACTCACAGAGATGCATGTAGACACCTTCATTTCTTTCATTGTCTAGGTTTTTTGTCAGTAGAAAAATAAAGGGATAAATAAAACTTGAGTGAGGAAAACCTGTAATTCACCACCATTCCTTTGAATAGGAGTATTTTTCTTAAAATATTTTAATGAAAATTATCTTTAGGACATACTTAATTTTATTGTAGAAAAACCCAAATTTGGCCAGCAAGCCGTAAAGATCCTGAAGGAAATGAATAAATACTTGTGTAAATATTGAGAATGCCCAGAAAACACACTTGATCTTAGCCAAAAGGCTGAGAAATGATCCAGAAAGCAATGGAAACCTTAAAAATTATGATTTTTATATCACCATCCTTTTCCTGTTTGTGGATTAAAGACTTTTACTTGCTACATTAAAAGGATTTGGAGCTGCCATTTCCCCTAAAGCTGCCTTTCACACTTACTTCTACAGTACCCTCAAGCACTTACTTGCTGGGAGCCGGTCCATACTTGCTGTTTCAAAGGACCTGGCATATATGGCATACTGTTCTTAATATGTTTGCTCACCTTGGCACTATGTGTTTTAACCAAGGTCTCCTCTCTGACAAAGGTTGTTTCCCCAGGTAGGGATTTTCCCCTGAAGTTAGGGAGGGAATAAAACCCCTCAACTAAGTGCCAGGCGGGTAATTAATCACTTTAACTATGAACAATCATGCTTAAGCTACATAATCTTTACTCCCTGGAATGGAGATAAGAAACGCCCTAACC
The DNA here is from genome assembly GCF_964212035.1 of Myotis nattereri. Taxonomy (NCBI): domain Eukaryota; kingdom Metazoa; phylum Chordata; class Mammalia; order Chiroptera; family Vespertilionidae; genus Myotis; species Myotis nattereri. The sequence continues at coordinate 27,077,070 of NC_138088.1, forward strand.
TTTGTAATAGAGATTGATAGGATTGAATCAACTGGTATAAATACAGATGTAAGAAGACAGAACGGAGAGAGACAGAACCTAGGCACAGAACCTACACAGAACGTTCTCTAGAGACAGAAGAACTTCGCTGGAGAGAACATTGCAAAAGATCCTGGACTGAACCTGACTACAGAAATTGGCAAGAGAACCTGACTAGAACCTGGTGACTGAACCTGGCTGGAGAACCTGGACAGAACCTGGCTGGAGAACCTAGCAAGGGAACTTGGCTACAGAACCTGGCTGGAGAATCTGGAGAACCTAGCAAGAGAAAATGGACACAGAACCTGGCTGGAGATCCTAAGCAGAACCTCTCTGGAGATCGAGACCAGAACTTGGCTGGAGATCCTGGCTAGGCTGCTGATCAACTGAACGCTGTCTCCGTGTCATTCCTTCTTCGCCAACTCCGTCCACACCTTTGGGGACCCCTGGACCCGCTGGGGTTGGACCCCGGCACTTACTCTCTTTACAGTGAGTTCTTGGAGATCAAGGAAAGACATCCTGGGAAGGAAATCGAGGAATAGCATTTTATATAAGGCAATACTTCATATGTTTTTGATGAAAGCACATTTTGTTTTTCACCTGCAGGCTGCTGAATATGCATAAAATGTTTTAAAAGGGTAAGAAAAAAATGATCATCAATTCCTTAGGTTTGGGCATAACTATAATGGTGAGAGTTAAGTAATGAGTGCATAAAACTCCTCAGGATTAATTGTGTTTGCTTAAAGATTCAGTTATCTTGCTAGGCATTGCTGCGGTCTTTGACAACTTTAAAATTTTCTATATGGTGTTGATCTCGGCAAAAACATGGGGTTCGCTCATCCTGCTTGACTAACAGAAATGCTATGTAGGTTCCAAAGAGAGGGAAGCAAATGGAAAAGAGCCCCTCATTTTCTTTCTACCCCTTCTTGCCATCAGGATCTATGCCAGGGGTGGGCAAACTTTTTGACTCGAGGGCCACAATGGGTTCTTAAACTGGACCGGAGGGCCGGAACAAAAGCATGGATGGAGTGTTTGTGTGAACTAATATAAATTCAAAGTAAACATCATTACATAAAAGGGTACGGTCTTTTTTTTTTTTTTTTTTTTTTTTTAGTTTTATTCATTTCAAACGGGCCGGATCCGGCCCGTGGGCCGGAGTTTGCCCACGGCTGATCTATGCTGTCAGAAAGGAGGTTGGGAGCATTTTCCCTGAATTACTGTAGTTGTGGAATGTTACCTTAAGCCAGTGGTTCTCAACCTTCTGGCCCTTTAAATACAGTTCCTCATGTTGTGACCCAACCATAAAATTATTTTCGTTGCTACTTCATAACTGTAATGTTGCTACTGTTATGAATCGTAATGTAAATCTCTGATATGCAGGATGGTCTTCGGCGACCCCTGTGAAAGGGTCGTTTGACCGCCAAGGGGGTTGCGACCCACAGGTTGAAAACTGCTGCCTTAAGCTGAAGCTTCTTGTAGCATTTAGGCAGTCAACAGCCCAGATAGCCTACCAGAACTGTTGGAAGGAATATTTGAGGGGGACACGCTCAAACTCTTACCTGTCTTGAAGTAGTTTAGTCCACATTTTGAGTAACTCAGCCACTTGATTATTCACTTGACTCCTCTCCAACCTCTCTCTGTGCCTGACTTTGCATGCTGACTGAATATGGTGTGCGCTGAGGCTCTGTAATGCACAGTGATCTTTGTGCTTCTCTTTAGTTCATTACCCCATAAGTCCTATAACCTAAAATCATTTAGTATCTCATTCTTGTTTGCAAACAACAAGCTGCTTCTAGCTAACTTACGTGGAAAAAGAATCTATCAAGGGCTATCATTCAGCTTGCAGAATTTAAAGGAAGCCTGAAGAGCAAAGCTTGGAGTTATGGCAGAAATGGAGCAATGTGGGCAAGCAGATTGCCAAAATCATGCCACAGAAAATGCCTGGTTAGGAGTTTACCAATGGAACTTGTCATGGTCCCTGCCAGGCACTAAACCCTATCACCATTTCTGTGAATAACCTGCTATTGCCCCTATGCATTGTATCTCTTGCTTTCTGGCACACGTGTTTTGTGAAGCATCTAGGGTAACTGCTGGATCTTTAGGATCTGTCAGTATGATGCCACCAATCTCCTAACTGTTGTGATAGCCTGTGGCTTTGCAAGATGGTCAACGTTCTTGCAGACTGAGTGGTGGAACATGGCCAAAGAGTAGATGAGATCCTAAGGCAAGACATGGAAGAAAGTGTTAAGAGCCAGCCTTGCTAGGTAAAGTAGACCGTTACTGGTGTTTCTGCTTTATAGAATCCAGTATTTGTACAGTCAGGGGTTGCAAAGTGGGTTCCAGGAGCTGAATCAACTTGTTCTTGAAGCTGACCATGTCCGGAATGGCAGCTAGACATCCATTCACCCTTGATTAAGCATATAATAATTTGCTGCTATTCTTCAAGATCCATTTGTTCTATGCACATATTAGAAATTACCATGTCTGCATCTCTCAGGTCTTTTATGCTGTTGTGAACTTCTGCCATTCCTTCAGGGATGTTGTAGTACTTTGATTATGACTTTGATCACAAGGAAAAGAAGCTCAAAGAGCTTCCGGTTGGCTGGTTCTACCAAAATAACCTTGTCTCATGGTGCAGTGGGATTTTTTTCTTAGAATTAGCTCTAATTCTGCAATCGAGAACTGCGGAAATATCACAGCATGAGTTTCAGGGGCCACTGGGGTTAATGTGAAGTAACTTCACTTATAACTTGGCCTCCAGAAACTCCTCCCTGACTGTTGGACTGCAGTGTTATGTGCTCAGAATTAATTTTGGTTCACAGCCGGTACTCCCAAAACTGTATACATACTTTGAATAAATTACAAAGGCAGTGTTTATTAAAATACATTTCATTTTCAAAATGTAATAGAATCAGCTGTTAAAGTGTGTATACATTTTTTGGGACTCCCCGTATTTTCCTTCCTCCAATGCCCATATCTGCTAAATGGCCCCAAAGTCTTTTGAGGAAGGCTAGACAGAGACTTGTGAACTGTACTTATGATGTTACTGAAGATAAATGTAACTTTTATTAATGTCATTTGTCACTTTAAAGTTGATCTTAAAATATAGTAAAATAGAACCATTAAATGTGTAATTCTCAGCTCATTCTTATTTGTGTGAATTGACCAACATTTTCAATTATCTACCCGTGGTCGGCAAACCATGGCTCGCGAGCCACATGCGGCTCTTTGGCCCCTTCAGTGTGGCTCTTCCACAAAGTACCACGTGCGGGCGCGCATGTGCAGTGCGATTGAAACTTTGTGGCCCATGCGCAGAAGTCGGTATTTTGTGGAAGAGCCACAATGAAGGGGCCAAAGAGCCGCATGTGGCTCGTGAGCCGCGGTTTGCCGAGCCGCAGTTTGCTGACCACTGATCTAGGCCAATTTTCTTTTCACGTAGTTCTTAACAAGGGAATCTACTTTCATGCTATCCTAGAAGAGGCTGGAAATTATACACTTAGTCTTTCCTTTCCCTCTTCTTTTTTATTTTTTTATTTTTTATTTTTTATTTTTTTTTAATTTTTTTATTGCTTAAAGTATTACAAAGGGTATTACATATGTGTCCATTTTATCCCCCCGCCCTAGACAGTCCCCCAGCCTCCCCTATCCCCCAGTGTCTTATGTCCATTGGTTATGCTTATACCCTCTTCTAAATAGGTTGGTGCACATTATGTTCAGGGGAGGTGGTGCTTTCCATTCCTGGCAAACAAATAAGAAACCAGGACGAAAGATGGAAAACTGCCTCGCTGTTTATGTTAATTTTTTGAGTTGCATCTACACAATCATTTGTTACTTATTATTATTCATTACTTATTATCAGCATACTCCAGAGCCTTAGATTTGAGAGGCAGGATTGCATGTGGCTAAGAACTAGGCCAGACTGCCTGGCGTTGAACACCAGTTCTGTTGCTTACTTTTCGTGTGACTTTAGAGAAGTCATTCAGTGCCTCTAAACTCTGTGTCTTCATCTCTAAAATGGGGGGAATAGTGCATGTCTTGGAGGCTTGTTATATGGATATAATCAGAAAATAATTGTAACACACAGAGAGCATTAAGTAATATTAGCTAATATATTTTTAAAAGCTTATAAATTTTAAATTATAGAAACAAAGACTAAGTGACACCAGATGTTAATGCTTTTATCTTTCATGTTAGATCATCTTTGCTGCTCATTTTCTTAAGAGCACATTTATCCTGCATACATTTCTTAAATACCTTCTCTGAGCAAGGCCCCATACTGATTTTTAGAGGACATGCTGTCCCTGCCCTCAGGGTGTTAGCTGGCCATTGTTAGAGGACACAGAGTAGTGGAGAGCTCTGTTGGTAAAATGCTGGGCACATTCTAGTAGAAATTGTTCCTTTTTTTTTTTTTTTTTATCTTATATGGGTTCCCTCCTATCCTAACTTCCTCAGCGCACTAAAATTTCGCCTGTATAAAATCTTCTTATACTAACCTAGAGGCCCGGTGCACAAGATTCGTGCACAGGCGGGGGGTGTCCCTCAGCCCAGCCTGCACCCTCTCCAATCTGGGATCCCTTAAGGAATGTCCCTCTCATAATCTAGGACTGCTGGCTCCCAACCACTTGCCTGCCTGCCTGATTGCCCCTAACTGCTTCTGCCTGCCAGCCTGATAACCCCCTAACCACTCCCCTCCCAGCCAGATCAATGCCTAACTGCCCTCCCCTGCCGGCCCAATTGCCCCTAACTGCCCTCCCCTGCCAGCCTGGTCACCCCTAACTGCCCAACCCTGCTGGCCTAGTCACCCCTAACTGCCTTCCCTTGCCAGCCTGGTTGCCCCTAACTGCCCTCCCCTGCCAACCTGGTCCCTCCCAACTACCCTCCCCTGCTGACCTGGTCACCCCTAACTGTCCTCCCTTGCCAGCCTGGCTGCCCTTAACTTCCCTCCCCTTCTGGCCTGGTTGCCCCCAGCTGCCCTCCCCTGCAGGCCTTGTCCCTCCCAACTACCTTCCCCTGCTGATATGGTCACCCCTAACTGTCCTCCTTTGCCAGCCTGGTCGCCCTTAACTGCCCTCCCCTGCAGGCCTGGTCCCCCCCAACTGCCCTCCCGTGAAGGCCTGGCCCCTCCCAATTGCCCTCCCCTGAAGGCCTGGTCCCTCCCAACTGCCCTCGCCTGCAGGCCCGGTCCCCCCGCAACTGCCCTCCCTTGCAGGCCTGGTCTCCCCCGCAACTGCCCTCCCCTGCTGGCCATCTTGTGTCCACATGGGGGCGGCCATCTTGTGTGTTGGAGTGACAATCAATTTGCATATTACTCTTTTATTAGATAGGATCAGCATTGTTCAATCAAAATAGAATGTAGGCTTGGCCACTGTTGCTCAGTGGTTGAACTTCGACCTATGAACCAGGAGGTCATGGCATATGATGAAACTGCAAGCTTGATTTCGAGTAGGGGTCATGTAGGAGGCAGCCAATCAATGATTCTCTCTCACACTGATATTTTTATCTCTCTCCCTTCCCCTCTGAAATCAATTTAAAAAATAAAAAAGTATTTTCAAAAATAAAATATTTTTTAAAGGAAATAGAATGTAGACCACAATTGTTACATATATAATTTTACATTTTCTAGTAGCTTCATAAAGGAGTAAAGTGGATTAGATTAGATTAATTTTAATGCATTTGATTTCATTTAATATAGCTAGAGTAATATCATTTATTTCAACCTATCATAAGTATAAATAATTATTGACGAGGAATTTTATACCCTGTTTTCACACTCAGTGTTTGGAGCCCAGTGTGTATTTTACCCTCACAGCACATCTCTATTCACAATCACCGCAGTCCAGGTGCGCAGCCACAAGTGGCTGGTGGCTGCTGTAGTGGACAGGGCAGGGCTGGACTATGTTACTGGATTCCAAGAGTTAGCCATGAATTATTCCTTCAACAGCTTTGGACTATGCTCAGTTCCTCCCTTGGAAGTAGAAATATAGAAAGAGAAGGAATGAATTGAAGTTATCTGTATGTGCATTTTTAATATGTGCTTTTTATAAAGTTCATCCAGGGTAAACATAAAAAGAGTTTGTGGATCAAAGACCACTTTGGCTATTTTCAGAAATCCAAATAGCAGTTAATAATTGTTAGGGAAGAGCTAAATTGCAGAAAATTAAAGGAAGTTTTTATCTTTAGTTATTATTGGTTGGGAGGAAAATCAACAGCTCTTTAGACATGCTGAAAGAAAACCGGTTGAAATACTAAATTTTACGAGATGACTGTGGTAAATTATAATTGCCAGTGAAATCTGAGACCTTTTAGTTAGAACATGATATTTGTCAAAAGGCAGAAATTACAGGATTTTTTCCTGTCTGAATGGTAGTGCCGATCTCTTTTTTCCTTTAAAACAGTTATGTGGTCTACATTGGAATGAAGTCAGCTGTATGGAGATAAGGGCATTCTTTTTCATGCCATCTGTTTCCAGAGTTTTTATCATGCTTAATGCCACAGTCTGTGACTTCAATTGTTATCCTATGGTTAATGATACAAGTCAACGTGCTATGTGAAACATTAAAAAAGTCTATTAACAACTTAGCTTATTATAGCAATCACACAGACCAAACATTTAATTTATTAGGCATTTGAGGTTTTAAAAAATTTATTGTTGAAAATATTACAGATGTCCCCCCCCCCCCCATTTACCCTTCCACCTCCTCACATACCCCCTAGGACTTCAAAACACTATTGTCTGTGTCCCTGGGTTATGCATATAAGTTCTTTGGTTAATCTTTCTTCCCCCACCCTCCCCCACCCCTGCTTTCCCTCTGAGAATCATCAGTCTATTTCATGTTTCTATGTCTCTGGATCTAATTTGTTCATAAGTTTATTTTGTTCATTAGAGTCCACATATGAGTGAGATCTCACACTACTTGTCTTTCTCTGACTGGTTTATTTCATTTAGCATAATACTCTTCAGGTACCTCCCTGCTGTCTCGAAGGGTAAGAGATCCTTCTTTTTCACAGCTGGTATAAATGTATTACATATTTTTTATCGACTCACATACTGATGGGCATTTGGGCTGCTTCCAGATCTTAGCTATTTTTTTTGGGGGGGGGGTAGACTCATTAAGAATTTACATGAGATTCATATCGTATTGTTATTTGGCCTGGATTTTTTAAAAATAAAGATTTATATATGCAAAATTAGAGAAAACAGGGTGATGAATTCTATAACCAATTACCTGGAAGCACCATTTCAGAATCATTGACAATCCACCAGTAATTCTAATATCTTCAGTAAAATACCATGACATGCCTAAAATTTAATAATTTTAATATCTGGAAACACCCAGTCAATGTTCATATTTCCACAATTGTCATTTTTAATAGTAAGTTTGTTTAGACCAGTATATAGTCAAGATATATATAGGGTGTCCCAAAAAATTTAGACACACTTGAACAACTGTTAGCTATTAAATTAAAATGAAATGTATTTCAATAAATACTGCCCTTATAATTATTCAAAGTGAGTGTATACATTTTTGGGACATCCTATATATTGCATTTGGTTGATAGGACTAATCCATAGGCTTCTTCCTCTCTTTCCCCCCTCACCCCCTTAAATACATTTATTAATATAAGTTCCATGTGCACTTGAAAAGAATATGTAATCTGCTGCTTTGGGTTGAAATGTTCTGAAGCTATTAAATCCATCTGCTCTAGTGTGCCGTTTAAGGCCACTGTTTTCTTGTTGATTTTCTGTCTCTCCCTTTATATTCATCAAGATTTGCTTTACATATTTAGGTGCGTTTATGTTGGATGCATAAATGTTTACAAAGGTTATGCCATCTTGTTGCAGTGATCCCTTTATCATTATGTGGTGTCCTTTGTCTCTTATTATAGCCTTTGTTTTAAGGTCTATTTTGTCTGATATAAGTATTGCTACCTCACCTTTATAAAAAATTTCCATTTGCATGAAATATCTTTTTTTCACCCCTTTACTTTTAGTTTGTGTGTATCTCTTATTTTGAAGTGGGTAACTATAGAAAACATATTATGGGACTTGTTTTCTTATCCATTCAGCTACCCTGTATTTTTTTTTAATTGGACCATTTAAGCCATTTACATTTAAAGTAACTATTGATAAGTATGTACTTACTGCTATTTTATTCTTTATAACTATGTTTCCCTGTTTTTTTCTTTCTCTTCTTCCTCTACTTTCTCTTCCTCTTCCTCCTCCTCCTCCTCCTCCTCCTCCTCCTCCTCCTCCTCCTCCTCCTCCTCCTCCTCCTCTTTTCTCCTGCAAGAAGACCCTCTAACATTTCTTTTAATGCTGATTTGGTGGTAATAAACTTTTTAGCTTTATCTTGTCTGGGAAGCTCTTTATTTCTCCTTCAATTTTAAGTAACAACCTTGCTGGACAAAGTAGTGTTGTTTGTATATCCTTGCTTTTCACTACTTTGAATATTTCATGGCAATCCCTATTTCCCTTAAATGTTTCTGTTGAGAAATCAGGTGTCTGTGGTGCGGAATGACTCAGCACAGGGATCCTAGCAGCTGTCCCTTCAGCTGTCTCCCCCAAGCCACAAACCCCAGTCTCTCCTCACAGAACTCTAGTCCGTTCCACCATCTCTTTTGCTGGAGACCAGGGTGAGTGGCTGCGAATGAGATTTTGTGCATTGGCCCTTTAAGAGGGTGCCTGCCTCTCTAACAGATTCTCCTCTCCCTGGGGAACAGTCACTCTGCTGATTTTCACAGCCAGGTGTTATGTGGGCATCTCTTCCTGGCTCTTTGCTCTGGGCAGGGAAACCCGGGAACTGTTGCAGCTCATCTGTCCCTCCGGAATCTCAGCTGAGGGAAACTGTGCAGCTGAGCTACCCCTCTGGAATCTCAACCGCCGCCCTTTGGAGTGAGACCAGCTCTTCTGCATCGCTGCCCTTCCTACCAGTGTCCATGTGGCTTCTTCTGTAAACCCTTGGTTGTAAGACTTCTGTTCAGCTAGTCTTCAGTTAGTTACTTGGGTCAATTGTTCTGTATTATAGTTGTAATTCCAGTTTGGTTCTGGGAGGAGTGAGTAGACCTACTCCACTGCCATCTTGCATTCTTAAAGCCTGGAGTTTGATAAATTTTGCCAAGTCTGGGTTGGAATCAACTTACTACTTCTGCATGAATTTTTTTTTATCTTACTAGACTTGAATTCTACTTTCAGTTGCTATAAGCAATTCCCTGTTCATTGCTTTCTATGAGCCCTTCCCTGTATTCTCTGGATGTTTCATTCTTATTCATTTTTAAACCTATCCACATTTGAAGTGGCTATTGAATACTATGCCATCCTTGGGAGCTATAAAATGTTTGCAGTCCACTTCCTATTCTTGCAAATTGGAAGGTAACTTTGGAGATTCAATTTTTTTTTTAAGTTTCAAATGCTGTAAGTCTTTTTATTTTATTATTTATTTATTTATTTATTTATTTTAAATATATTTTATTGATTTTTTACAGAGAGGAAGGGAGAGAGAGAGTTAGAAACATCGATGGGAGAGAAACATCGATCAGCCACCTCCTGCACATCTCCCACTGGGGATGTCCCCGCAACCCAGGTACATGCCCTTGACCGGAATCGAACCTGGGACCCCTCAGTCCGCAGGCCGACGCTCTATCCACTGAGCCAAACCGGTTTCGGCTGTAAGTCTTTTTAAAAAAAGAAAACAACAATACAGTTCTTTCAAAACCTTGGCAGGGTCATGATCTATATCCTTCCAGTTAGTTCCATATGTCAGTAACCTCATCCAAAGGTCTGTCAGGCTATAACTGTCCAACATAGTTTTCTTTGCTCCTCTAGTCCTTCGGCTATATCTCTCATTTAGGAAGTGCTATTAAGAGGCCACTGGCAATAGTCGGATCTTTACCCTAAGGTTGAGTCTTAATGGGACTTTATCCCTCCAAGCCTTTCTCAGTCTTCTCTCTTACTGTTTGGGGTCTTGAGACACTTGGCTTTTCCATCCTTTCAAGTCCCCAAATTTCTGGACTTCCTCCTCTATCCCATTTTATTTTCCCCCAAATTTTTACCTAAGCTCATCTCATGCTTCTATAACTTTGCTAAATGCTGCTAATAATAACCAACACATGCAAAACATACAGGCATAGCAAGTCTGCTTTTCAAATTACCATGGGTGAGATTTACCAAGTGTTTCATTCACTGCATGTACCAACAGTCTCCAGCTTTACTGCCTCCAGCATCAGTTTCCTTGTTACCTACTGCCTGACTACTGGGCCAATTTTAGATATTTGTTATGGCAGCCCCTCACTTGAAGCTACTAATTTCTCTATTCGTTAGGGCAATGCTAGCTACTGTAATAGAGACTGTCACAAAATTAGAGAATTTTAGAACTTAAAAAAGATTTTAGACATCATTCAGTACATCCAACTCCTCTTCAGTGTAGGAATCAGCAACCAAGACAGGAAACAGTTGAGGCTTTCCCAGAGCCACACCGTGACCTGGAGGCCATACAGGCCTGACTGGGTTATGGCAGTCTTTGGCCTTTCAGCCATTAGCGTAGCATACTAGAGGCTTACTGAATATTTTAAAGCTAAATTGGGACCAAAGATCAAATCTAACTCTATGATGGCATCATTGAGGCTCAGACAAAAAGAGAAAAATTCAGGAAACAATTGGAACTTCAGTAAAAATGTCTCAAAAAAAGATGTAAGTTAGAAAAACCTATATTGTTATGTATCTTTTGTACATTTTCCTGCTTTAAATCAAAATGCTAAGAACATATTGATGGCATAGTTTTGAGGTAGTGGTTTTGATATAGTCTTAGTAATAAGCCATTTACTATTTAGCTTAAAACTTCTACCAAATAATTGCCCCCCTAGCCTGGTCCCCAGTCTTCTCACCATCTCTGAGCTGCAGCAGTTCTCAACCTGTGGGTCGCGAACAATGAAAATACATCCTGCATATCAGATATTTACATTAGGATTCATAACAGTAGCAAAATTACAGTTATGAAGTAGCAACGAAAATAATTTTATGGTTGGGGGTCACCACAACATGAGGAACTGTATTAAAGGGTCACGGCATTAGGAAGGTTGAGAACCACTGTTAGTGAGTGGTAGGGGGTTGGTGGGGTCATTTCTGGAGAGAGAGGGATCAAAGTTAAGGAAAGAGGTGAGTTGAGGAAATAAAAACCATTATCTTTGTATTTTGATGCTGTGTGGGAAGTAGCCTGCTGAGGTTTCTATCAACGCCCTCTCCCACACCACATCAAAACGTAAAGACAGGCCTTCAAATTTTAGGTAGCATAACACTTTAAGTATAGGACAATGTCCTGCACGCTGCAGGGCTCCATCATTCTGTCACTCGTTAATCCAGGTGGTATTTATGAAGCGCCTGTTCTGTCCCAGGCCCTGTGCTGGCACTTGGGAGACACACACAACATGATACAAGCATTGTGCCAGGATATTAGAGGTGATGTAATTTATTACATTTCAGAATGTCATACTGGACTATAATATTGGGTGTAACATTTTTTAAGGTGATAAAAGTTTTCCTGGACATAGATGTGATCCTCTTGAATACTCACTCTATCTTCTGCCACAGAGGCAGAGGAGATGAGCTTGGAGTCAATTTCTTTTGGGAATTTTTCTCACCCTCAAGCCTGATCCGATGGGCTAGGCCACAATCGCTGTGAAGGTGTTCAGTATTTGGGGATTTTTTTTTTGGTTGAGCATATCTTTAGTTTTTAAAGTCAAAGTCAGTGTAAAAGTTGAATCTGCTCTTGTGGAAATTGTTTTACAGACTGTTACAAGAGCTGAATAATAAAGAATGCTTGCGCCCTGACTGGTACCTCAGTTGGTTAGCGCATCATCCTGATACACCAAGGTTGTGGGTTCCATTCCCTGTCAGGGCACATACAAGAATCAACTAATGACTGCATAAATGAGGGGAACAACAAATTGATGTTTCTCTCTCTCTTCTTTTCTTTATTTCTCTCTAACAAAAGAAAATCAGTAATAATAAAAAAAGAATGCATGCACACCAAGATTAATTATTTGGAATGCTTTCTTAATAACTTTGTAAAATGTGGTGAGTAATCCCAGAGAACATAAATTCTAATGCAGAATCATATTATGAAAATGAATTGTGTCACCATAACCTTAATTTATATGGGAAAATTCTTGATTCTTGTTCTTTTAAAAAATTTTTATGGAGGGGATTAGGAAGGAGCAGAACTTGGACATGTTGATTATTGCAATGCTGGGTTTCAGTTAAGTAAAGATGGCATGCCAACAAATGGTGTGTGCGCCGGCAGTCATCTGAGTAGGTCTTTTTAGGAACTGATTTAGATGTCTTATTTTGACTTAGAGTAGAGGCTATGTGTTTCTCTGATTCTTAGACCTAGAAAGAAACTCATCTTTATTATTATCCTGATAGACCTGAGTACAGCAATGAAAATAAAATTCACAGAATGAGAAATGAAAGGGATTAGTAAACATGAAGAGATTCAGAATTTCTACCAAGCAGGGAAATGTGAATTAATACCCAGCATGATAATATTTTTCCTTTGTCAATTTAGCAAATATTACAAAAGACTGATGCTGACTTAAGTTGGTGAAGGTGCGAATAAACATCCTTAAACACTGCTGAGGAATGACTAGACTGATAATGAGTGATAAATTCTGGAGGAATGTCATCCTTATGGCTTGTCTTGAATGTACAAACCCTTTAAAATTAGAGGTGTATTTTTATGTCAAAAGCATCAGTACAAAAAGAATATGAGGAGGATTTTGACAGGATTGACATTCCCTGGGATCCCTCACTTCAAGAGGCATTTGTGTTCTCACTTATTTGGTTGGAGGAATGTGGGTAAAGGAACATGGTAGATCCAGAGTATGTGTGGCAACCAATAAAAACTTAAAATTAAGAATATATTTTATAGTTTTTTACTTCCAAGTAATCTGGGGATTCATCATGCCCTGATGAAAACATCATTGGCTGGAGCCTAGGCCTGGCTTTAATTCCAATATGGTCATGATCATGGGGCTCAATGAGGCAACATCCTGGTGAGGCCGGAGGCTCCTAGAACAGCTGTCATGATCTTTATTCCACACACTCTCTGCTCCAACAGCCAATTCCTCTTTTACTGTAGTTTCTCCTTTATTTTTTGTATTTTGCTGCTCGAAACATCTCTCAAGTCTATTCCTTCTTTCCATGAACAAATGATTTCAGGCATTGGTGCCAATAATTATTAAGCAAAATAAGGTAATAAGTAGAATGCATACAGACATATTTGCCACTCTATGGTTTTAATCAAGGCAGCATTAATAGTAATATAAAATTTTAATATACTCTGAGATCTAGCTTAAGTTAAAAGGTTTTAAAATCTACTTTTTTCCTTACCCCTTTGTTTTAGTAGCTGAAAAAATAAGGGTCTCAATATTACTATAGTGATTGAATGTGGAGAGTTGAGAAACTGCTGTTTTTGTGGACATTTGATGAAAAAGAACACCAGTAGAGCTGTATCTGACCACTTTTTGCATAGTATTTTCACAACAGTAAAAGAAAACCCAGCCCTAGCTCAGTGGATAGAGTGTCAGCTGAAGGACAGGTTTCCAGGTTTGGTTCTGGTCAAAGGCATGTACATGGGTTGTAGGCCAGATCATGCGGGAGGCAACCAATGGATGTGTCTCTCACATCAATGTTTCTCTCTCTGTGTCTCCCCCACTCCCTTCCACTCTCTCTAAAAATCAGTGGGAAAATATCCTTGGTGAGGATTAACAACAAAAAAAAAAAGAAAAAAGAGAAAGAAAAAGAAAACCCAGCAGAACTACTAATGCCATTTGGGTGTGGATCCAAACATAAGCATCATACTTCTTAATCCTTTTAACATTGATGGAGATTATCTTTTACAAAGCAAGGGAATGTCTTTAGAAACTGTCTCCATAGTTTTATGATTTTTAAAAAATCATTTAGGATCTCTATTGTTATTATGTAAAACACATGGATTTGAGGACGATCAAAAGAATGACTCACAGAAGGATGGGTATCTGGCCTGTAAATATCGCTAAGCCTGTACAGAGAATTGTTATCCTAGCGAAAGAAATGACCCTGCTCAGAAAATCATACTGATGAACATGCAAAGATTCAGGGAAGAAAATAAACAAGAAACACGTCACCCATTTACAGGCTGTATCTTTTTGAACATTTGTCTCTCTGTTTCACTAATCTACTGTGATTATATCATTACATTTTAATGGGCACATGGCTGAATAATCAGGAAAGAAAGAACACCCAGAACAAAGCAGGAAAATCCTGCTATGGACCCGCCTAAAGCATTGTCAAATGGAACTAGCTCATCAGACCTGTAATTTCACAGATAATGTTGCTTAGAGCAAATCTAGGCTTCAGGAATTCTATTAAAAATATTAATGAGTAGTACCGATAGCCTTTATACATCACTAAAATCATGTGGTTATTTGAGAAGGGGCTGAATTTGAGTCGATTCCTGGTCTCATTTTACTTCACCTCATGCCCACACGTAGCTGAATTTTGAGGTGCTCTAAGCAGACGTACAAATGTTATTGTATGTCATTTTTCAATCTGCAGATTCAAAGAAGACTAGAAGCTTGAATACATAGAGTGTGTTTATTCAGATGTTTTCACTCACATTAGAAATAGCAATACATTGTATAAAACATAATGGCTTTGATACATAAAACTACATTATGATATGTTTCATATTTATAAATCATCCCTAGGGAGGGCCCAGGAGTTTAGGGGCTCCTGGACATCCCTTGAAGTAGTGGGCAAGCAGGAGGATAAAACAATAGTGGGGCTGATGGTGGAAGAAACCCTAGGATCAACTGTAGCCCTAAGGCAACCCCAATTCTGTGGGATGAAGATTGACTGTGGGCTCATGAAGCAACCAGCTGTTTTCTGTCATACTCTTTCTCTTGTTTCCTTCTTCTGTCCCAGCATTCACACAAAATAGGGCAAGGTAAAGACCGGAACCCCACAGTGAAGGTTCCATGAGATGCACCCAATGAACCCTAGTTGTATATATTTTTCTAATTTAAGGCAAATGCATAGCTATTGAACACAAGTTTGCTTGCCATTGATAATTATCTCAAACCTCCCTGTGGGTTGGTGTTCCCCTCTCTGGGAGTTCCCGGTGTAGGGGAAAGAAAGCCCTTCGGAGGAGGAGTCGGTAGGACTGCTCCTGGTCCCAGCTCTGCTATTAACTAGCTGGGTGACCTCAGGGAAGACCTGTCAGGGCCACAGGTGGACGAAGAGAGAACAAGGCCTCAATGTTGCAGTCAGCTCTCTGGAGAGATTTGTGGAAAAGCAGCTTGCTCGCCTCTAGTTTTGTCTTTAACTTTACAAGTATTTTAAACATTAAAGACTAAGGAACGGTGTCAAGGGAATGATTTAGATTTAGCAACTACTTTAGCTTGCCAACTAGCCGTGTAACTTACAGTAAGTACATGACGTCCCAGCCTTAAAAATAAAATTTGCCTATTCATATGGGCATTTCTGCTGAACTTACATGGAAACTGTTTTCCTTTTATCACTAGTGTTGTACTTTAATTTTTGTCAAGGAATTATATGCAGTGAAAGGGTTTTCAAGTGACTTTTATGCAGAATTTTTCTTTTTAAATTTGCTTCCTGATAATCCTAGACCAGTTATTTGTCCTATGGTAAGCTACTTTCATTTTAAAAATAGATCTGTTCTACGAGGCTTAACTTGGCACTGGTTGTTGTCCTCTTATCCGAGTTATTTAATTTAAAAATAGAACTGTCTCAGTAGATCTGTATCAACTAGTTTATGATCATTTCTATCCGGGGTAAACTCTAATTAGGCAGTCAGTTCTACGGAGTCTTGCTTGGGAGCAGTATAATCCAGTTATCTTTCCTTTCTGGCATCCTGACCGAATAGAGTTTTGTTTCCAGGTTGGTAATTTCAGTGTATTTACCATGTAAGTTTTTTCTTAGGCTAAATTTAAGTTCCTCAAGGGCGGAGGGAATTTTATAATTTGGATAAAAAGAGATTGCCATTGAAAAGTAGTTAACATTTAACATTTTGAGAACAAGTAATCAGCCCTAGACTGTTTTTAGATCAATCCAATTACTTTTTGTACCCAGAGCAGTTTTAATTTGAAATGCTTTGCTACACCTTTGGGTATTAAAAACAATCAGTATTTCTGTGATTGCATATTTCTAGAGTACAAGTGTTAGAAAGACCATTAAACAATAATAAGAAATAGGTTTTCTATTGTCTGAATTGTTTTAATTTTCTACCTTTAAATGAAATTTGATGTTAAGTTTTACAAAGTGAAAATGTTTCATATTTTTAGAAATTAAATGAATATTGATTTTGTGATGTCTTAAGCCCTCAATTTTAATGCAGAAATTCTTTTAACCTTTTAGATTCGTAGAGTGTAATAATTTATTCACTCTAAAAAGTCTAGAACTTAAGTTACTAGTAAAGAAAACAAAAATAAAATATCTTATACATCACATACTTTTATTATTAAAATAGCTTATATATTTTGCTACTTAAATATACCATTTGATAATTTAAAATTAATTTTCAAAACTGGGCTTTCTACCAGATCTGATTATATAATGTGACATCTTGAAGTGTATTCAATCAGAATTATGAGTTCCTCATCAGTAAGAATAATTCCTTCCTAAAATGATCATTTGTAGAATTTTGCCATCTAATTCTTTCTTTAAATCTTCTGGGGTTTTTTTCCATCCAACCAGCAGAGAGCACTTTAGCTTATAATAAACGCGTTGTGTATATAAGTGAATAGTGTCAGGTTCATGCTTTATCAATGAAATGGACAGATAAGTATCTTCAGTCATAATCTCATTCATATCCTGCCAATTCGTTTACTTCACCAATTTCCTAAAGTTTTCATCAATTTAAACACTTTTATAGTTTAAAAGTTACTATAATGATATTTTCCCCAAACACATTCTTTGCTGTGTACTTGGCCAGACATCTTCCTGTTAGTTTTATTTTGTAGATCTAAAATCCTAATTCATTTAAAAGTTTTTACATGAATAAACTAAATTTAGTTTCAATTTTATGCACCTTTGATTTTTTAAAAAAGAAAAGAAAATAGGCTCACACTCTATGGCTTCTCAGTAAAGAGCTGCCAAAGACTTTTCTGGGGAGGTGATTCAACTTAGTAATTCTTTAGACACTAGGAATCAAAATATCAAAACTCTTCTGTAGTTGGAGGCACTATCTCTGTTGCTTGACTAATGAATAATGCAAGGATTTAGGGTCTGACTCTGTCCACCTGCTTATATCCTTTACCTTATACAGTATTTTTATCCTTGTGCTTCAGAAGGTCCACCACTAACAAACCCAGGTTTATCTGATGGAAGTAAATCAGTGATAGAGGTGGTACAAGTACTGCTGGTCCCCTAGATTTCCCGGTATTTTGAATATGAGGAAGAATTGAATCCTGGAGGAAGTTGAAAGGTTAATTCTGCCACTTTCTGATGTCAGACCTTTTATTGCAAGACAAGAGGAACATTGTGGAACAGTAGCAGAAAATGGGAACTGTGGGTGGGTAGCAGTTTAAAGTCTAAACCGAAACGTGGAAGGTGAGAGTAGATGCCTGACACCATTTAGAATTCTGACCACACCAGACATACTGTGGTGTGGAGAGGTATGTCATTGTCATTAAGTAGTGTGGAATCTCACAGTGGAAAAGCAGCTCCAGTAGCTAACCCACAGTTCATAAAAACCATGTAGCTTTTTGTGGGGTCATTCGCACCCCTGTCCCTGGCCTGCTGGGCTGTGGGGAAGCCAGCTCAAGGATCCCTCATACTCAGGCCTTTCTGGGGGACTGGTGGTTCGAAGGATAGGGAAAGGAGTGTTAGTTGCTTATACTGTAGAGACAACCCCCTCCCCCCTTTGTATATAATAGGTAAAGAATGGGGAATCTTTTAGTATAAACATCTGTCCTTTTGGCTCAATAGTCTAAGCATTGTTTCCCCCAAAGAGTGTCAAATCCTTTGGCACACAGCACTGAATATTAGCCCTTGTTATGTCCTTTTTCCCCGTAAGGCTGTGCTTTATATTATTTTAAACCAATTTCTCCCAAATGCAAATGTTAGCATTGACTTTAACCCAATACCTCCTGAATACAAATGTTAGAGTGAGGAAAGAATATGATTTTTTCCCTGAACTCTGGGCCCCCAAGGGTGGATCTGACCCTTTTCTCCGTGTTCTTCCCACTTTTTCTTCCTTGCCACGTGTTCCTGTCTTCCTTCTCTACACCTGTGTCAATCACCTGCTCAGAGAGACTTGTTTTGATCTTAGTGGTTGCCTGTGGCAGCTCGTGCAACCTTGCTCCTCCCTGAATCAGAATGTACCTGGCACTCTTTAAGAGATGCTTACATTACAGCTTCTGAGGGTAACTCAGCTATGTTTAAATGGATAGAAGGCCCAGGGAGGGAGTTTCCACCCAGGTGTGAACCCTCCCTCCTCCCAACACACACAGACACAGACACACACACACAGACACACACAGCACACACACACACATACATAGCATGCACACACACAGAACACACTGCACACACAGCACACACACACACATACATAGCACACACACACTGCACACACACAGCATATACACAGCACACACACACCAGCACACACACACTGCACACACACACACCAGCAGACACACACACAGCACACACACACAGCACACACACATACACTCACACACGCACATGCACACACACACAGAGAAAACATCCTGAAGCCTGGGTCTCAGGATGGCATGAAGCATGGAGTGTATACCTAGACCTGAGAGTGGCACTGCCCTAAACATGGCCAGGAAGCACAGAACGTTCCTTCCCCTTGCTCTTAGCATTTCCTGAATATTCTGGAGGGCTTCTGGTTTGTTGGTGGATTGGTTGGTATATTCATGGGAGGAAGCCAGTGATTAAAAATGATAGCAAATTAGATATGGGGCCTTCTGTAATTAGCCCTTCCTTAGAAATCTTGAGCTGAAAATTGGCCATTTGCCTATTGCTTAGCTCATAAAAAAAGTAATGGAGAAAGTGTAATCTTGGGTTTCTCTAGTTGTAGTAGGGCTCTTTACTGTTTGAATCACGGAGTGTTTTTTTACCAACCAGTAACCTGATCTTTTATCACTCTCTGGACTGCCTCCTCCTCTGGTATGCCCTGATGTATTCACCACATGTGTTCCTATGGGAGGCTCACAGCACTGAGAGCAATTTACATTCGGCTTCTCAGCCTGCGCGAAGCAGCAGACCAGCCTCTGGGAAGGCTTCGGAGACTTGTCAGCAGTCTGTGGCTTATTTCTGTGTGTGTGAGGGTGTGTGCGTGCGCGTGTGTGTCTCTCTTCTCTCTCTCTCACCATTTGCAGGCTGGAATCACTGTGGAGGAACAAGCAACAAAGTCTTGTCGAGATTTTATCTCAGGGTAATGATGAGTCAAAAATGAGAGACTAAAATATTGATTTTCGTTAGAGGAATTATTGACTGTTTGATGTAGAGAACACTCAGTTTCTGCCGGAGGAAAGCTGAACAGGCTACATTAGCCGCCCGCGGCTCTGACAGCAGCAGGGCTGGGTGTAAGCAGAGGCAGCTTGCCTGGGAGCCCCGTAAATGGACTTTGGTCTAAATGCTTTGACTCTTTGTCGTGGTTTTGGATGTTGGAATACGGGCAGTGATCTCCTGTCTTTGATCAACTCACCTGATTTAAAGGAAAGATGAGTGAAGAACCAAAGGAGAAAAGTGCAAAACCTGCTCATAGGAAAAGGAAAGGAAAAAAGGTAAGAAATGAATAAGCAACATGTTCTCTGTATTGTTCTCTGGCTCTGGGAGGAAGTGATCTTCAGGCTGGATTGTGAAGAGACTGGATTGGAAGAAGCTGCTAGAATCAGAATGCTTTTGTTTTTCTGGTCTATTAATGGGTGTGTTCTGTGTTGGAGAAAAACATCACAACTCGGATACATTGCTAAAATATTTAAACTATTTAAATATAGTCATTTAGATTCACTGAAGTGGTGTGTTTTTCATACTGATATTCAGGATTATTAAGTAAACACATGTCCTAATTATGTGGGTGGATGTGTTTTTCTACCCCTTAAATTTTTCCAGAATGCTTGTTAATCAACAGGGCATAATTACTAATGAATATTATTATGCTATAGATGTTTAGCTTTAACACATATTTTAGGCAAACTTAGGGAAACCTGTAGTTACACTTTAAGATTATGGTATGGAGGTGAACTCCATTTTAATTATTGATCAGCTTATGGCTTACAAATTTGCAATTGACTCTGCAGTTGTACAGCCATATGCCTAATTTGTTTATTATAATTTATGAAATTAATTTTGTTCTCCATATAAATGAAAGAATCTTCAAAATATAAATAGAGTATTATAAACCTGTATATTCATTTTGATTTTCTTGAATGTGTGTGTCTTAAAATGTGCTCCTAACTTTTTAATGCATTTTGAAATGGGCCAGGTAATTCCCTAGGTCTAGCATTTGCTTTTTATTCATTGTGGTGTATACTGGCTTTCACAGGGCGTGCCACCAATGGAAAAGACAGTTGTGTATCTGTAAAACAAAGAAAAACAAATCCTTAACATAGGATTATATTTCATAGCTACATAAGGAAAATGTGTACTATATGTTTAATCTATAATCAAAATATTCACATATTATATTTTAATTACTAGGGCTGTTATATGTCATTGTGGCCCTTTAAAAATGCTTCCTTGACCCAATGTAATGTATGCTTTGTCAATGGACACGTAGAGAATGGATGGTTGTAGTAGGGAAGATAAAGATCTCAACCATTCACTGAATTGTCAGGCACTTAAAATATTTTCACAATCTGTTTATTATTTATGAAAGATTCATTTGAATATGGTGTTCTTAAAGGAGCTACTATCAGCAGACCCTGAGGATACATTTATGAATATGCCAGCATTCTAGGGCAATGATTCAACATCCTACAGATGGGGAGGCTGTGCAGACTGGCTTTAAGTCAGTCTTGACTTCTTGAATATTGTCTCAGCAGGGGTTGATGATGTTGTAAAGGTGCTATTCAGATTTCCCAAGGGGGCAGGCCACAGCTGCACAGCAGGAACCATTTGTTTAATGCCTGGCGTAGTGGTGCTAGTCTCAAGGAAAGCTGTCAGCTTTGCTCATGTTTATGAGAGATATGGCCTGAAGTGTCTGACAGGCACCACCATGATTCTGCACACAGTGTCACGGGGAGCCCAGGCAGACATCATGAGCCACGACAGTGCAATCCAGATGAAAGTGAGCAGTGGCTGGGCCGGTTGTAAATCATTGAGCTTTTATGTGGAATCCTTTAACATGGACATTTTTTCCTCTCTTCTTTGAAATTTCCCCAGCTGTGTTCCATTTCTCCTCATATAAAGTTATCCTACTCAGAGCACAATATTAAGTCAGTTGCTTTGAACCCTTCTCCCTTCCATTCCCAATGGCTGCCAGGGTACTCTTTATGAAAACCTTCATCATCACACCGGCACCATTACCTTCCACACTCCCTGCTGCCTGCTCAGTGAGGTCCAAATTCGTGACCACTGAGCTTGAGGCCCTTCATTCCCACCTTCCAGGCTTTCGCCCCTTCACCATCTACTTCATTCACATCTGCTCCATCCAAAGTAGATTCTTATCAGTCCTTGAGTTAATCTCTCTCTCCAGATGCTTGTTCCTTGTCCCTGGAGAAGGCGTTTCTGTGCCAGCCTGCTTGGTGGAATCCTACCAAGCCCTGAAGGCCCAACCCAGATCTTGCCATCTTGACATCTTCTCTGGTTAGAATTCAGTCAGTCTTCTGCGTTGACACAGCACCTTGTACTGTCAGGACACTTGACACATTCTGATTCTTTCTCACGTTATCATGTACCTGCTCTATTCCCTTGTTCATGCTGAACCTATGGTATTCCCATCAGGAGGCACTCAGCATGCCCTCTGTATGCAGTTGACACTAAATAAGTGTCTCATTGATTTATCTCTGCCTTTTACTGATCAGAATACACCAATAATTTTCAGTGTTAGAGCAGATATATCAAGGAGATATCTTTTAACTTAATAGGCCTCTTTTCCTCACATTTATTGGATAAAGCATATCATATTTTTGGATATATATATATATATATATACACACACACACATCTCTCTCTCTCTCTCTCTCTCTCTCTCTCTCTCTCTCTCTCTCTCTCTCTCTTCCTTGTCCTTCTGAAGCAAATATTTCAGAAGGACTCTGGGTGTTCCAGATGACCTACACTTCGTGCAGCATTGGTGGTGTGGTCAAATGAAAGCATTTCATGTGGGAAATTTATGCAACCTGTCAAATTTTATGCCAACAAGCTCCCTAAGTATTTTAAATATTTCCTAGTTATTTATGGAATTATTGATTTAATATTAAGTGTGGAATTCTTTTTGCATAGGAATATATCTCAAAATTGCCTTAAAATTATGCATTGGTATTGAGTGTTTTCAGAACAGATCACATGCTTAGGTATTTGGGTATAAAGTCTCTCATGAGGCATATTTAATATTGGAGTCAGTGAGTTAAATGTGATGGAACCATTACTAGTATATTACTTCTTTGTTAACACGCAGTTAACATTCGTATTTTGCTTAGAAATATAAGGATTCAAATTGATGTTAGGAAATGTTTTCCTTCTAATAATTTCTAGATCTTATTCTGGAATGTGAAAAGAGTATGTGTGTATGTCCACATCTTGTAGCTATTTATCTCTCCTTATTCTGTTTACAAGAAAGGACTTACTAGAAGTCAAGTGACTTTAGTTCTACCCTAGTCCTGCTTCTAACTTGCTATCTTGTCTTGGGAAGGACAATCAAACTATCTGTAAATGGGGATCATATATCTGGTACTGCTATTAGGGATCTTATGAGAGTAAAATAAAAATCACTAATAAGACTATATTTTCAAAAGAGGTTTTAAAATAATTACTCCTAACCTCAAAGGGGTTGTCATCATGGAATTTTAAACTTACTGTAGAGTGACTGATTCTCTAGTAGACAAATGAGGACATATTGTCCACCTGGTATTATAATGCCAGAAGTGCTGGTCTACCTAACTACTAAAAATTAAGGGTAAAAAGTGACATTTACTGATTTTATTTATTTAGCATCTGGATTCATAGCTAAGGATGTCTGGCTTAAAAAGCCATGATTGGATAGCTTAAACAATAGACATTTCTTTCTTTATCTGGAGGCTGGAATTTTGAGACTAGGGTGCCAGCCTGGTTGGGCTCCAGCGAGACCTCTTCCTGGCTTGCAGATGGCTGCCTTCTTGCAGTGGCTGTATGCTAACATAGCCTTTCCTTGGCATAGGCAAGTGGAGAGAGAAAAATAACTCTTTCTCTTCTTCTTCTTCTAAGGCCACTGATCCTGTTGGAGTAGGATCTCACCCATATGACCTCATCAAACTCTACTCCCCAAAGCCCCATTTCTAAATACAGTCATGATGGGGTTAGGGCTTCATCATATGAATTGGGAGAGGGAGCAATTCAGTCCATAGGAGCATCTAAAAAAGGCCGTGTTGTCCAGGTTCCCAACTTAAAGATGCTTAATTAAACATGTGATGGTGATTGAATTGCTTTCAATTAATTTAATTATTCAGTGTGTGCTGTGTAGTGGAGAGCCTTCATTTCCTGGGCCAGGGCCAGCTATGCTAAACCAATTCATGCAGAAAGCATGAAAGGTACCAAACAAAGGTGAATTCAAGTTCCATCAGTGACAGAAAGAAGGGAGTGGTAAATGCCATTTGAGGATGATGTTAGGAAGGATAGACAGAGGGAGACATGCTTGCATTGGTGTGAAAAGGATGCGTGCTTCCCAAGTGTCCCCCAGAGGGTCAGAGGCTTCCAGAGAGTGTGGGATGAAAGAGGGAGGAAGACTTGAAGCAGCCTGGTTTGCTCAGGAATCTAAATTTTTTTGTGTGGTTGGAGTGTAGAGTCCAGAGTTGTATTATTGTCAAGATGCAAAGAATGGAGAAAAGACAAGGGCCATCTCAAAAGTCTCTTTTAGTCCTGGCATTCACCAAAATGCTTTGAGGAGATGAATAGCCAAGTCAGATTTGCTTTTGAGAAAAACATCCCTAGTATGTGGTAGGGATACAAGGTCATTATTTCATATAATTATTCCATCTGTTAGGAATATATGTCATATAGTTTCATTGCCAGTGATTACTATAGACTCGGTCCCTTGAGTGTTTCATTCAGTGATTTTTTTTTAGTGGCAGGTTGGAGAAAAATACTCAGATATCTATACCCTGATAGATAATGAGCCCCATAGCAGTGAGTTTGCTTTTTTCTAGGGAACTTCAGTAAAGGCATTTTCACCATTTCAGTTCACTTTCCTTTTTCATCTTAACAATTCAAAAATAGCGTACTTTACTTAAGCTGGTTTTTATAGTTTGTGTTTTTGTGTTTTTTTTGAGGGCAGATTTTACAACTTTCTCTCTTCCCTTCCTTCCTCCATCCTTCCCTCTCTCCTTCATTCCCG
The DNA here is from genome assembly GCF_964212035.1 of Myotis nattereri. Taxonomy (NCBI): domain Eukaryota; kingdom Metazoa; phylum Chordata; class Mammalia; order Chiroptera; family Vespertilionidae; genus Myotis; species Myotis nattereri. Next base: position 27,101,648 of record NC_138088.1, read on the forward strand.
CACTCCCTCCCTTTTTTCTTGTTTCTCTCTCTCAAACTCTCTCTTTCCATGTGCTTGCCTTATGTGTGAGAGCTGTGCTTGTTTATGCTCTAATGAAGCTTAAATTACCCAAATGTATATTGGTTTTTTTAAGGGAGAGTCAAATGAATGCCTATTTCTGATTTTCATTCATTATTTCTAATGATGCTGCTGTTCCTTTTTTTCTTTTTTAAATTAAATGTATTGGGGTGGCATTGACTAATAAGTGCTGGGGTTTCATTGTTGGGTTCTTCTTTGGCTCTAGGCACTTTGATGAGGGTGCCTGGAGTACGTGGTGTCCTCTTGTAAAATGATGGTGTGCTTGAGCGCCCAGCACATGCGTTCCCTCTAGTTTTCATTTGTGTGTTTGGCCACCACTCACATTGCTCACTTTGTTCTACAAGCAAATAACCCCTCAAAGTCTTCCCTTGGTGAGCAGGCTGAGTTATTTAAATGATCCTTCACTGAGCACGGTCACATGTCCAGTGCACTGTGACTTCTGAGGGGCTAATGGTACCCTGCAGGTCCAGTGCCTTTTAGATACTTTCTGTTTCACTGTATGTATCACTGTCAGATGTTTTTTCTCTTAATCTTAGGTAGCTAGAAATTTAAAGATTTTAAAATTCTCTATTATCCTTCCTCTTGATTGTTATCTTACTTTTAGAAATGCTATCAACTTTATAGTTTAAATATCCACGAAGCAGTAATTTTGACTCCTGCAAATAATTAACTTGAAATGGTATTTTCTTGAATTTAGTATTGGAATTTGCTCATTTTCATATGTGGATTTCCATGTCGTCTCTGCATAGGTTGTCTGTGGGTTTGGAACTTCCTTTTTGTAGGCAGAGATCAAATGGATTAAGGGGGATTACTTCTTGATTTCAGAATTTCATAAAATAATAGACTCTCAACATAATACTGCCTTTTACTAGTCAAAATCTAATTTGAATGAGGTAGATTTACCCTGAGATTTTCTTCAAATTATTTGTTAAAAAGAGAACAGAAGAAACTTGATAAAAATTTATTTAGTGTAAAACAGCCTTGGGGCACGGACTCTAAATGTGGCTTTTAAAGCGAGGTACTGATATTCCACTGTTTTGAAGTCCCTTCTCCATAATTCCATAATCCAAATGAAAATCTGATTATTTTTCCCAACTTCTTTGACCTGACCTGAACTCATTTGACAGCAAAACCTGTTCCAATCTTATGTCTATTTATATCTTTATTTATCTTACTTGGTGTGAATATTTGTATGTTTTGTTGCAGAAGTAAACATTCTTTGCTCCTGGAGCGCTGTCCCAGGGCACTTCTGGGGATGTCCATAATATCGTTATATCCCTTTCTATATCTGAAAAGTTCTGAGTTCCAAAGCTTTTCTGGCTGCAAGGATTTCAGATAATGATTGAGAATCTATATTGAGTTCTTAGCTGGGACTGGTGATGAGCTAGTATGACTAAAGGTTAGCTTGGGGTGAGAGGGCTTGTATTTGCCCTTAATAAATTCCAGGTTGAGTGGTGCTCTGTAATGTCGGGCGCTATATCAAAGGTTTGTATGCAGTTCTCTGGAAAAATTATTTCCATAAGCTTTCTAACAGCTATCGGTTTGCTTGGTAATAAATCTGAACATTTGGACAGGGTGGTTTTGAAGATGATATTTATAAAGCCTGGCTTTCCAGTTTGTTTGTTTTAAAGGAGTGAATTATGGCTTATCTTAATTTTTGTTGTTCATTTGATGAAGTTACAAAAAAATAACTCAGGTTTATATTTTTTGAAAGAAAACATAGAGACCTTGGGGAAATCATCATTTGATTAAATCATTGTGCCTACCTGTCAAGAAACTGTTAATCATATGAAGGGTAATTGATTTTCCATAATTAGCACATAAAATTACTTTCTCTGTCATCCATCTTCAGTAAAAATTCCTATTTATTTTTAAAACTTATTTTTAAAAATTGTTTTATTATATTTTTCTCTCTGTTACACAAAATTGTAAATATAGAGAAAAACATTACATGGCTATTTAATAGCTTAAAATCTGGAAATTTCTCTCAACGACTTATTCCTTTATTAATTTTATAACTTTAGTCATTGAAATACATTGTTCCTGCCACCCACCACCAGAGAAGTAATAGGAACAAAGCATATTAAATCCTGCTGTTTAAGACGTCTCATTAATATTATTAGATACCAAGTGATATACTGATTCCTTAAAAACAAAACTCTCAATCATTTATGAAGTGTTAATGCTGAAGTGGGGTTTAGATTGTGAAACTCAGAACATAATGAAGCAGTTTGTTAAATGATGGCTGTCTATAGACAGCCTCACAATTTTCATTCTTCACTCCCAACTCACTAGTCGTTTAAATTATATATTTTATAGCATACCAGATATGTTGGTTTGTCATTTCTATCACATGCACGTGTGTTTGTGTGTGCGTGTGTTTGTGAGTATATTTTAAAGTAAAGTATAATCATGCAAAGTTATTTAATCGATCTAGTTCATCATTTTGGTTCTGCCTCAATTCCATACCATTTATTCTTTCAACAAATATTTTTGAGCACTTACTTTTCTAGGTGCAAGGGATTTATCAAGGACCAAAACAAACAATAAAAATACAAAGTGGATAACTAGCAATAAGCCGGTATAAAAATTCCACAAGAGACTGCTGTAATGGAGAAAGATTAGAGAAGGGGCAACCCCTAGAGCTAGGGTGGCAGGGAAGGCCTTCCTGAAAAGGTTACCTTTGAGGTGAGCTTGGGCACAACAGGGACTTGGCCGGCTCTGGAAAGACGACATTTTAAACAGAAGAAAGCTTGGGAAAAGGCCCTGTGATGTTTGGGTCCTAAGGAAGTAACATCACTTTAATAGATTCTCCCATTTGGCATGAACTTTGACGATTTCTACACAGAGATCTCAAATGTCTGTTTCCTCTTGGAATTCAATCAATATTTGTGAGTTTTAAGGGTAGGAAACAATATTTTAGGGAGTCAGTTGGGGATACATGGTATCTGAACAGTCTAGTACCCAGTGAACTTGTGAGAATAGCGAACTTTTATTCTGCTTTTCACTGTCCCTTCAGTGCTACTCAGTGTTAAGTCTAGTGAGGAGTTTAAAAACTTCTTGCAGAAACTCTCGTCTCTGAAGCCTCCAATTAGCAATTACTTTCCCCCTTGGAACACAGTCTACTCCATAAATTAGAAATACAAAATGAAGGCCTGCCAGAAACTGAAGGATTCTGCACAATAACTTCTGTAAATAAAATATATGTAACCTATGAAATATACATTGTCTTAAAATACAGGCTCTACAATTCCATGCATTTGTGTCATATTTGATGTCAGTCAGCATTTTGTGAGTACTTAATGAAAAATTAAACAGTAATTATAGCACACCAAGCTGACTCATTGACACAGAGCTTAACCTCTAGATAATTTATCTGTGAACACGGTGTAATTTTTCTGATACTGGTGTATTCAGTCTTTACATGCAGTGATTTCATCACTAAGTAATTTACCTTGGCATTTTACAAAATTGAAAAATATCTTTGGGACATTATCATGTTATATAACTGGTGGTTTCACCATTTTTAACCTAGTTCATTTTAACACAGAAGAAGCATCCAAACACAGAAGTTGAACCACGATCATCTGAATAGTAATGCAAAAGATTTGGTGTGTAATTACAGGTAATTTACTGAATCATGTATACCAGTAAATGCAGGGTGGGGCAAAAGTAGGTTTACAGTTGTGACTATGTAAAACAGAGTTTATTCTTGTATTGTCATTTATTAGTTATTGTATTACTTTACAACTGAACAACTACTTTTGCCCCACCCTGTATTTATGAATAACTTCAAAGTTTCTTCTTTCTTTTTTTTAAAAAATATATTTATTTATTGGTTTCAGAGAGGAAGGGAGAAGGAGAAAGAGACAGAAACATCAATGATGAGAGAGAATCATTGATCTGCTGCCTCCTGCACGCCCCTCACTAGAGATTGAGCCTGCAACCCAGGCATGTGCCTTTGGCTGGAATCGAACCTGGGACCCTTCAGTCCACAGGCTGACGCTCCATCCACTGAGCCAAGCCGGCCAGGGCTCAAAGTTTCTTCTTAAAAACAAAAGCAGCCATAGTTATGATCTTACAGATTCCCACCCTCTTGCCCCCACAGAGATGTTTATCAGAAATTTAATGGATTGCCTCCTCCTGTACATGTGGGGTTATTTCACTCAATCTGTTGTTTTGGACAAAGAGAGAAGCACAGGAAACAGCTTGGCTTCAGATATTCCAAGTTCCCTGTTCTGACCTATTAAGCGGGGCTCATCCTCCTCAACTATTTTTTATGTCTAAAACTTAGAAAAAAAATACACAGGGAATTCATGAAATTAGAATAGCAATAGCAGGTTCCATGATTCTTTCCTTTCTTTTGTAAAATTTGCTAGATATGATTTTTGATGAATTCACTTATGTGAGTGTGCATGAATAGGTGTTGGTAACTTGCAGCCACGCATTAGTACTTAGGAAGTTTTCACTATATTTCACAGAATTTTGCTATTTCAGGGGATCTTGAAAGCAAAGCTCTAAAAATGAAGGGAAATCCTCTGTATTATCAGTGTAACAACTACAAAACATTCATTTTAATTACTAAATTAATGACTGGTTTTCTCTAAGTAGTCCATTTGATGAAATGCTTTTAAACTCATCTCCTATCTCTCTATAAAAAGTCTTTTAGGAGGCAAACTTTAGGCTCTATGCTACAGTACTTTGTGTAAATGATACATATGGCAATTATAGTTTTGTCTTTAGAAAATAGACATAGGTACTAACTAGAGGCCCAATGCACAAAATTCATGCAAGGGGCTTGGTGCCCCCAGACACAGCTGCAGTGGCCTGGCCCTCACAGCCCCGGCTTTGTCCAGAAGGTAGTCCAGACGGTCGTTCTACTGTTTGGTCTAATTTGCATATTAGCTCTTTATTATATAGGATGTAGCTGCATTGAATTAATGGGTCAATAGGTGCTTCTACTTTTAAAACTTGTCTGTAATCTTTAAAGTGGAGGTTCTCCTAAAAATATTATGCTCATGGGCTTTGGTTAAAGGAAGGTTGTCTTCATGGTGAACTGGCAGGAGCAGAGAATGGAATCATATACACCAAGGTTTGAATCCTTGTTCATTCAAAATTAGTCACCTTACTTACATTTTCTAAGCCCATGTTTCCCAGGCTGTAAAGTGGGGGTAATTTGCTTATGTAGAGGTTTAGTGTGAGGATTAGAAATAGTATATGTCAAGTGGCTACACAGCTCTTGGCCAAAAGTGGTCATAAGGCATAGAGTATCTATTAAAATTGTTGAAAGCGTAAGATTAGTTTGGGTACTACTTATTGCTATGAAGAAAAGCAAAATTTGAAGGACATAATTATAATTCACTGTCTACCTGAATCAGAATTTTGCATATCATTTTACTATAACACTTGTTGTCTTTCCTTCTTTACAAATCAGACTAACTCGTTTCATGATGGTAACATGAATGTGTAATGTTGATTTCTTTCCCCTTTAATTAGAAAATTAAAAATTCATATTCCAAATATAGCAGTCTGTTCAAGTATCTTTTGAAATGTTTTGCAAAATTACATATTTACTCTGTCTCTAGTAAAATTTTGAGTTAGAAACAGATTTATGGAACATACTGCATTACAATCATGAAAATCGGCAGATAGCTTACTATATATATTTGTGGAATGTCAACTTCTGAAAGTACTTGCCAGATAGGATTTGGACTGTTAACATTAGTATATTAGCATAATAGTGCATGTTTCACTGTTGTATTTGTGCTCCAAAAATTCCTTGTACTCTGTATTTTATTTAACCTTTTAGGATGAGATGGAACAGAGTGCTACATAAACAATGCATTATGGGTTTTCTTCTTGGCTCTGATGTACAGGCAACAAGAAGTGGTGTGGTGGAAGGAACATAAGATTCAAAATCAGCTGATATTTACAATGAAGACATTTAAGACAATATAGATAAAAGTTGTTACAATGTTTAGTGAGTTTATCTGTGTGATATTGAGCTGAAACTCCACAGTTTCTAATCTCTGAGATGTAGCTGAACCAGTTGATACTTATTACATTTAGGGATTTTAAGACACTACTTTCTACCAACAATATTGAATTCACATTTTCAAAGCAATAGTGCAGTAGGTGAGAGTTGGGGCAGTGCTGTGTGTTTGCTGAAGGGGAACAAAGGCCTAGAGAACCTCCTCTGTGTAGCTGTCATCTTCTGTTCAACATTGCTGACATTATTTTGTCTCTAACAATACAGCCACCTTATTTACTAATTTGCATTCCAGTTGTTATCTATAATAATAAAAGTGTAATATGCTAGTTAGACTGGACATCCTTCCAGATGTCCTTCCGGATAACCTTCCGGACGAAGCCAAGGCTGTGAGGGAAGCCTGGGTCCCGGGTGCCTGAGGGAAGCCAGTGCTGGCAGCCAGGGGAAGGAAGGCCTACTCTTGCACGAATTTCGTGCATCAGGCCTCTAGTATTTTTATAATTGAAGTGTAAAGAAAACAAGGAATGTTTCCCTAATATTTTTCCTTTCAAGTAGAATCTCAATGGTCATCCTATTATTATATTAACAATACCACCACATGAAACATTCTGAATTTAAAGTGTGGGATCCAAAGTAGTTTAGAAAGAACACCTTATTTAATGGCAATGTAAGTCATTGGTCTCTCACTTCTGGGCATTCCATGGAAATCCTTTCAGAAAAAAATTGTGCATTATTTACATCTAGATTATGAACTATTTGCCACTTTGACTTTTTTTATTACTACAGTAGCATAAAATTTAGCGCTGTGACCATTTTAAAGTGCAATTCAGTGGCATTAACTACGTTTACAATGTTGTGCAACCATCACCACTATCTAGTTGCAGAGCTCTGCATCATCCCAAATGGAAACCCTATACCCATTAAGCCATCACTCCATTTCTCTCCTCCCCCCCAGCCCCTGACAACCACTAATGTGTTTTCTTTCTTTACTGATTTGCCTATTCTGAATATTTCATTAGAATGGCTTATGGTTTAATAGAGTATGAGTGGTTTTTTGTGTCTGGTTTCTTTCACGTGGTATTTTTCCAATGTTTATCCATGTTGTTACATGCAGGAGTACTTTACTCCCTTTTTTCCACTGAATAATATTCTATGGTATGGATATTCCTCATTTTGTCTATCCAATCTTCTGTTGAGAGGATTGGGGATAGTTCTACCTTGGGCTATTGTGAATAGACTGCAACAAACATTTGTGAACAAGTTTTTGTTTGAGCATCTGTTTCCATTTCTTTGGGGTTTATACCTAGGAGTGGAATTGTTTGGTCATATAGTAATTCTATGTAACATTACAAAACCTTTTGAGAAACTGTCAGAAAGTTTTCTTCTGATTGGTTTTTATAGTGTGATTTTTGTTGTATTTATATTTCTATGTCTTATTATCCAGTCACTTGATACAGTATTCCTGGGGATTTTTCTGAGTAAAATATAGTGAAAATTTGTATATTCATCATAAAGAGATGGAGATGATGGGAATGGGTTTGTGGAGAAAGACAGTGACTTTGGCCTAATATAAATAGAGAGAAGAGCCACTTGTGAGCTTTCAGTAAATGGCAGCAGCTCTATCCTAGCACATAGGAGAAAATTGAAATTATTGTGGTAACATTCCTGATGAGGACTTTTATTTGAAATATGAACTTCAACAGTGGCTGAAATGAGAAGACTTTTCAATGTGTGTTATATCCTTCAACACAAGTCATTGACTAGCCCAGAACAGAGTGGGTGAAATGGACTCCCGTCTTTTCACCAGGCCAGGAAAATAGATGGTGCATTTAGCCACATCTGGCTTAAGGTTTCTCCCAGAGAGAAGTGATTTAGAGGCTTACAATATCAGACACCTTCTGTGTTGCATATGTGTATGGTTAACTGTGGAGCAAATAGCATATAATTCTCATTTCATAGTATAACTTCAGTCATTCCCAGCTGTTTCTCTTTTAATATCTAGAGTGAGAGGATGCCCTTGGGCAATGTTACAGAGAGGTTTCTGAACCAGGTGGGCTGTGACTGACAATTGTAGCCACTATTTTGGTCAACTTTTTTGGGCAAAACCAGGTGAGCTGCACCACTGAGAGTTTCCTGTAAGAGCTACTGAATATGGGATTGTAATAAGAAGGTTGACATTCGAATAAACAAGTGTTAACTTCTTTGCTCTGTGGTAGACACTGCAGGAAAGAGAAAAGTATTGGAAAGATATTTGCTGATGGGTCACATGATCTTTCCAGAAAAAGCAGGAAAATTCCAGAGGTTTTCAGCTCCTCTATCTCTTGTAGCGGGGTAGAGTTTTCATAAATTATAATAAGATCCTTAACCAAAACATGTGTGTACTATGTCGTTATACATAAAACATTAAAGCTGGCGATGTTTATATTTATTGTTGTAATAAAAGCGTTTTGTTGAAACCTAACAGATGTATATTTTAGTTGGCTGTCAATGCTCAAGCAAAGATATTTAAAAAGTGTCACGTATTCAATCTTATTAAATTCTTAGTTGAGAGCACAAAAATTATCTTAGATTTTATAATTATAGGATAGGAGATGTATAAAGACTCCTATTTCTAATTGCAGATTAACAAGAAACGAACATGAATGTTGTATTTCCTCAGTTCTAGCAACAGCATGTCTTACACTTTTTAATGTCTCTGCAGTTGGGGTGCATCTTACAGTCCATGACGTCTTACCCTTGCTGTTGTCCAGACAGCAGCTCTGATGTAATTGTCATTGCCTGCGTGTGCACACTTGGTTGTTATTCTGGATGACATGGCAGCAGTGTCTCCAATGTTCAGTCAACAAATTATTTAAGATTCCTTTGGGGGAGGAATTTGCAGAAAGGGTGACTGGATTGGGAGAAAATCTTGGAGCAATTTGAGAAATGCTGCATCAACTACCACCTTGATGGCGCAGAGATTGATCTTGCATGTGAAAACGCATTGATGACTTTTAACTTCAAAGCACTGGCAAAACAGACTAGTAAGACTGTGAATGTGCCAAAGTTTTAAGACGACATTAACTAGTTTATTTCACTTGTATCTTCTTGTTTTGGTGTGCATAAGGGTTACACGTGATAAAAGTGTATGTATCAACGTGAGTACTAAATTTTTCAAGAAGAATTAATTTGATAATGCATTGTCTTATAACTTAATTTTCTTTATCTGACATTAAAAATGGTACATCTCACAATTAATGGAATCTCAGATTGTGAAATACAATTGTAAATAATTAACTTTTCAAATTAAAATCCAAAGCCCAGAAAAAGTTTGTGTTTTTGTATCTGTAATTAGAAACTGAATGGTGCCAAATGTCTGCCATATACTATAATAATACTGTGGTTCTAAATTTTAATTTTCAGGGTCTTTTTTAGTTTTCGAAGATAACATTTTTCTTTAAGGTTAAACCAAAGTCAAAATAAATATATGAACTATATATATCTTCTTTCCAGTTCTTTCACTTTACTTTGTAAACGGCAGTCCAGGTGTCTGCAGTGTACACCAACTTAAACTGGTAAATGAGATGAAGTCAAATGTAAAAATGTAATTGAATGGCTTGGAAGTTAGTTGGCTCTCACTTAAATTCTTTCAGTAAATACTAGTATGATTTCATCAATAATAGCCCTATCTTTTTCTTTAAATCTAATTCTTATTACTGTAGACATAGTTACATTTTAGTCAATTTCTTGAACATATTGGCCATACATTTTCATTTTCAAAGCACAATTTAAAAGTATTTTGGTGTTAGATGTCTTGAATACTCAGTTCATGTATTAAATATTATTATGTTAAAAACACAGGCAAACAAAAAGTCCAAACCAGACAACTTACTATGTCATATAGAGAACCAGTGTCATGATATTGGTAAAATATGTGATTGAAGAAATAGAAAATGTTTAATTTAACTTTGTGTGCAGAAAATTTTTGATAAAGATCCTACTAAACCTTCTCTTAAACTGCAGATCTACTGAAGTGATGTGACTTTACTTCTAATGAGACACAGTATTTGTGATAAAGTGATCAGAATATTATGCAGAAACACAAAAAGGCATAATATGCAATGTATAATTAAAAAATTAAAGCCCAAACAAAATCCTTGCCGGTTTATAAAAATGCCACAGAGTTATAAAGTAAAACTTATTTCACTACAGTAATGACTTCTCCAAAGACAGATGAGCTGCTATAACATGCTACACTTATGCTTTTCTGCTGAATATAAAAGATGGACACATAATGGTGTAGTAAAAATCATTTACTTTAAAATACTTATATTCCTATTTTTCACTCTGCCATTTTGTTTTGTTGATATTTTATAGAATGTATTTTATTGTCTTTTAAGAATACAAATAACACAATTTGTTTTACAAATACCAGAAAATATAAAAAAGCAAAAATAAAATGAAAGAAAGCTATATAAGCATTTAAAAATTCTATTTTATATTTTTAAATTTTCTAGAAATTCTCATACTTTCTAGACTATTTAGAAAATTCTAACACATGTATTTTCCCTTTTTATAAATATAATATATTTGCCTGAAATTTTTCAGAATACATTTATACCAAATAATCCTCTTATTCTGTTACTTACAGGAAAGTAATCTGTTAATGATACAATTAAAAGCTATTTTTAAAAAAAGCTGCTCATTTATCTTACTTTAATCTAACCTCTAACACACAAAATGCTTTTATATTAAAAAAAATCCAATATATAAGATATAAACTGCATTTATGTAATATATTAAATACTATACATACATACATACATATAGATAATGTTTTATAACCCTATAATTACTAAGAAAAATGTTATGGTAAAATTCACACATGATTTTACTATTGTGATTTTTGTTTTAATAATTTTTTTTCATAAGCTATGGCAGACTACTAAATGGTTCTGTTTTAATAATTATAGTTCATGTCAACACAAATAAAATTTCTTTATTAAAGCAAAGTAAGTACTCTTGCTTATTTCTTTTTAAAAATATGTATTTTTATTGATCTCAGAGAGGAAGGGAAAGGGAGAGATAAAAACATCAATGATAAGAGAGAATCGCTGATTGACTGCCTCCTGCACGCCCCCCCCCCCCCCCCCACACACTGGGATCAAGCCTGCCACCCGGACATATGCCCTTGACCACAATCAAGGGCCCGGGACCCTTCAGTCTGCAGGTCGATGCTCTATCCACCGAGCCAAACCAGCTGGGGCTCTTGCTTGTTTCTTTAAAGGCATTCCCTGTCCTCTACCTTGATAACAGGTACCTGTGCAGACACCCAGTGAAACATTCCACCTCGTGACCCCATAAAGAATTCCTTTTTCGCTGAACAGTCTAGCTTGCCTTGAAGCCAACTCATGGTGTAAATCTTTATCAAAATGCTTCTGAGTGACACCTGTATATGTAGAAAAATAATGTCAACATATAATTTCATTCTGACCTAATAATAAAAGTGATAATTCTCACTTGAATCCAAGTGAAATGGCCAAATTGCCAGAATTCTGGACAGGTTCATCTCCTGTGTCCCTGGAATGAAGTTTAAATGAGTCGAAAATGCACTGTATGCATTAATTCAACTAATTATGTACCATAGGGAGAAGTATTAGGTCTCTTCCCCAATGGAGAAATGAAGTTTTGGTCTTAGACTGACACAACAGTGATAAGAAAAAGATGTTGTTTTTAAAATAGTTACACTTTTGAAGAGCAAGAATAAAATAAGAAGCCATAGTATATCAATAGTAAGAAGAACATTTTAATGATATTCCAGAACATGATGACATTTTTGAATCATAAGTAATTTTAATGATATTCCAGAACATGATGATGATATTGAATAATGAGGAAGGCAATTATTAGTTATTAATGTTTTAACTACAGTTTTTAAATCTATTTCCAAAGTTTATTAAATATTTTAAAATCATGGTGTGTAACATCTCTTGGGAAAAAAATGGTGTTTCTGTCTACACACCAGTCACCATAGTGATATATAGGTGCGCATGTGTGTGTGTGTGTGTGTGTGTGTGTGTGTGTGTGTATGCACATGCTTTTGAATGAACCCTTCTCTGTTGATCATATGTGTGGCAGTATTTGATTAGCTGATTTCCTAAAGAATTGTATTATTCAGAAAAACTAATAATAAAGACTTGGTTTCTTATTTATTTTGGAATTGGAATACCCATGAACTTGTAATTAGCAAATTTGACAAATATACTTCCTGTTATGAGTGTGATTTGTCTTTCAGTATTATGGGTGGATTAGAGGAACAGAACTATAAATTCTGATGAGAGAATGTCCTGAACTCTCTCAGCTTTAATTTCCTCATCCATAAAAAAAGCAGGGAGAAGATGAAGTCTCATCTGCCTCATGGAACTGTTATAGGAATTAAATGATATTATGAATATGTTCTATGGATTATAAGTGTAGAACAATAGTATAAAATATGAATTACCATAATAATCCTATAGTATAGTATTTTAAGAATCAGAGATATGAGAAATGGAGTGATAAAAACATTACAATCAATGGGAACTAGTACAATATGTTTAACTACTTAAGTCTGTAAGGGAAGGATGTTAATAAATCCTTTTGAGCTATCAGACTTCACGTTGTTTGGGAGATATGTAAAAGTGGGTTTAGACTTGGTTTTGAGACTCACAGATTATATAAAACAGGTGGAGTGATATTACCTAAAACTCTGTATTATTGTCAGATTTTGTGAAATGTATTCTGTGAATATTTTCTAATACTTATTTTGGGAAGTTTTCCTCTTGGGAGAAAATAATAAGAACCTGTCCATAGGGCAAATGGTGCTCATTGTGCCAATTCAAACTCGTGTGTTCCCTTTACAGTGCTTTGTAATTTTACTAATATTTTCTTTTTCTATATTATTTTTTCCCTTAGAAATTAAATAAAATCCAGGGCTGTGGTGTTGACATGGTTCTACCCTATTCTATTGACTGTGGTTCCCAAAATAGAGTTTTATAGTATTTCCTAAAGTTTGAATAGATAAAAGCCTGCCTTTTGTGCTCTCTTGTTCTTTTTTAAAATATTTTAAAATAAAATATTAAAATTTTTTAAAATATTACATTCAATATTATTTTGTATTAGTTTCAGGTGTACAGCATAGTGATTAAACATTTATATACTTTACAAAGTGTTCTCCTGATATTTTCAGTACCCACCTGGCACTATACATAATTATCACAATATTATTGACTATATTCCCTATGTTGTACTTTACATCCTCATGACTATTTTGTAATTATCAATGTTTACTTCTTAATATCCTCACCGTTTTTGCTCTATCTTGTTTTTAAATACATTGTTAATCTACTAATAAGGGCAATCCCATATCTATCTATCTGTCTACCTATCTATCTATCTAGATAGATAGATATAGATACACACACACACACACATTTCTGGATAACTGCAAAAAGTTGTTTAAATAATTTAATTGAAGGAACGGGTAAAGACTATAACAAAGAAAAGGCAGTATATGGATGAGAGGGTCAAAAGGTACAGACTTCCAGTAATAAAATAAGTCCTGGGGATGTAATGTGAAGCACGGTAACTATAGTTAAACAATACTATATTCTATATTTGAAAGTCACTGAGAGAGTAGATCTTAAAAATTCTCATCACAAGAAAAAAAGTATCTATGTGTGGGTGATGGATGTTAATTATACTTACTCTGATCATCATTTTGCAATATACAGTATACATGCATCAAATTATCATGTTATACACTTTAAACTAGTACAATGTCATATGTTGGTTATATCTCAATTTTTTAAAAACTCATAAAAAAGGCAGTATATGCATGTACTAGTAAGTGCTTAAAAGTATGCCTATTTTTATATCTAGGCTCTGGCATTTACCAGCTGTGTGACTTTGGACCAATTACTTCCCCCCTCTTTGTGACTCAACTTTATCTTCTGTAAAATGGGGTTAATATTATCTACTTTATAAAGTCGTTACCAGTTAAAACATCACCTAGCACAGGAAAGCACCATGTGAGGGTCTGTCCAATTAAGTGGCTGTATATTGTACCATTTCTTGATCTTTTCTCTGATGTGATTGTTTACTCTACATGGTTTCAGTTTTGAAATTATTGTTTTTCCTGTTTTGTATGTGTTCTACTTCTTGCACTGCTACAATTAGGTTCAGTTGCTTGCTACAGGAATGGCCATGTGTCTAAAGGCGATGAAGATAATGCATGAATAAATAAGCAGCCGAGTAGAATAGAATGTTAATTATTGCAAAGTGACAGCCGGTACAGGACATACTCGGATATGATAGTTTATCCTGAAGGAACACACAGCTCCTTGTGTGTGTCTTACATTTTAAATGGGCAGCCATTTCTGTGGATCCTCTTACATTAGGGAGAAGCTCTAGAGAAACCAAATTGCTTCCAGGGGGATAGAAATGGGATCGAGGATTGCAATGATATTGCACGGTAACTAAATTTATGAATGTGGAACTACTATCAAGCTGTTAGTTATTCTATCTGTTATCTCTTTCACCTTCTGCAGCAAAGCCTTGCTTTCTTCATCACAGGCTCAGCTATTGGTTTGCAGAGCCTGTTTTCTCTGTCTCCCTAGGCTGAGGCCTCCTATGGAAACTCACTATAACATCACTTTATAAGTGGATGGAAGCCAGACCAAGGCTTGTGCCATTTGTGTAATTTTAATGATATAAACTGAGGCGATATTGTTATTGTGCAATGTCCTTAATTTGAAGAAGTCTAAATATCATATATCTAGTTCTTAATCAACAGTGCTCCCCCTATGTCTGTCCTGATCTTTGACCTTGTGAGTTTGCTCCGATACACAATATCCTTTACTTGTCTTGATGACTGCTTCCCCCTAAATCTGGTGCACTTTCTTCCATTTTCAAAAAGATTATCTACTTCCTATAGTGGTGAATTCACTAGAAAACCAGACAGTGGCACATCTATCACAGAATTCCTTGAGGATTTTAAATGAAGTGTTAAAATATTGCTTGTTGAGACCAAGCAATATGGAACTTTGTGCATCCGTAATGAATATTTAGACTTCTTCAAATGCCCTAGGATAAGCAGTACTATAGATTAAAACAAACTGGTCAAGACAGCCTTATAAATGAGAAAAAATGGTCACAATGCACTTATTTCACATCATATTGGTATTTGCAATGTGTTTTAGATTAAAATCTAAGTCTGTTGGTTTAGAGTGAATTGTCTAATAATATTTTTATATTTATAACTGCCATTTAGAGATAACTTGAAGTTCTGTGTAGAGTCATTTAGTTTTTAAAGGAGGAACTTGTTAACCTGTCAGAGTTGAAGATTATTAATAGTGACTAAATATGAGAGAAAAATGGAAAGCAATATTTCAGTCGGAGTTCTGAAAGAAGCAGGGATGTGGTAACAGTGGGAAATGAGAATGTTATATTCTTAGTTTTTACATTTAGGATTTAGTACTCATCTTCTCATTACTTTAATTTCTCTTTCAGAAATGGTAATAATATTCTAATTTTAAATTCTAACAAAATGGTATTGAAATCAGTCTGTGGAGTTAAAGGGTAATATTTCAAAAAGGGTTGAAATATACAAGGCTAATATTTTCATGCCAGAGCATGTTGAGTGAGCTCTTCGAATAAAGTATATGGATATTTATTGATGTTTCCCCATACTCTGGGTTGCCTTTCAGATATTGCCTTTTACCCAATATAGTTTGCTTTCTGTAAACCTCCGGGCATACAGCTTGCACATGTCTAGAGTATACCTGTATGTTTTGCACTGAAGTAAGCCACAAAGAGAGGTATAGACAAAGCCTTTCTCCTCAGCCCATTGCCCTTCCCCTCAAGGAGTGTCCATTATCATTAAGAGGATGAGAAATTAAGCAGCAATAACAACAGACCTAGTTGTATATGAAGCAAAATGGAGGCATAGACTCTATGTCTTATAGAAATTTAGAAAAAATGAGAATTGAGTCTGGGTAGAGTGGCCAGGGGAGAGCTCAGTGCTGAAGCTGGGATTTGAACTGAACCTTGAGGGTTTAATAGTTCTAATGAACTAAGTAGATACTGTGAGAAAATGGAATTTGTATTAACAATTAATTAACAACTGAACGTTGTTGAATTCATGATTGGGAATTTTAGATAAACATTTATGAGATTAAAATAAGACATTTTTTTAAGAACTAGAGGCCCGGTGCATGAATTTGTGCATGGGCGGGGTCCCTTGGCCTGGCCAGACCGCAGCAGCAAGCTAACCTACCAGTTGGAACATCTGCCCCCTGGTGGTCAGTGCACATCATAGTGACTGGTCTTGGTCGGACACTTAGCATACTATGCTTTTATTATATAGGACTAGAGGCCCGGTGCACAAAATTCGTGCATGGGTAGGGTCCCTAGGCCTGGCCAGTGATCAGGGCTGATCAGGTCCTTCCAGCTGCCAGCTGGGGCCTTCCTTCATTCTGCACTGACCCCTGGTGGTCAGCACGTGTCATAGCAAGCAATCAAACTCCCAGTCTCTTAGTCAAACTCCCAACAGGACTTTGCATATTAGGCTTTTATACATATAGATAATTAATACATGTACCTGATATGAAAATTTTAATTGTATAAATAATGGGTACACACACAGTGATAAGGATATTTCTCCCTCAAGGGACACTGTTAGCAGTTTCCTTCCAGAGACAGTCTATGTATACTCAAATGTGTGCAAGTGTGTGTCTATTTGTCTGTCAATGTCTGTATTTTCTCCTGGACCTGTGTTTTTCAAAGAGATACCTTATTCTTTGCTACAGCTCATCTCTTTATATGAAAGTTGCCTACTTCAAGTACTTTAATTGTTCACCCGTTGATGGCTCAGTTTTACTCTTCAGCTTTTACAAATAGTGCTGCATTAAATATCTTGTTCATTTATCTTTTCTAGAAGCTGCTCTGCTTGGGTATTTTTTTCTACCTTGTCTTCTAGCTCACTGATGTGGTCCTCTGCTTCTTCCAGTCTACTGTTGATGCTTTCTAATGAGTTCTTTATAGCAGTGATGTCACTTTTCATTTCTTCTTGGTTCTTCTTCATTTCCTCTTGGTTCTTACACATATTGTTGAATTTGTCTTCCATTCTTTTCATCCACCTTATGACAATTTCTCTGAATTCTTTCTCTGACAAGTTGTTTGCCTCCATTTCGTTTACTTCCTTTTCTGGTGATGCCTGTTTTTCTTTCATATGCGGGCTGTTTCTTTGTCTCCCCATGATCTCTCTTCTCCGGGTGTCTGGTTCTGTAGTTCTCTCTCTCCTTATCCCAGGCAAAAATCTTACCTTTCCATGAGGGGGTGCAGAGCTCCTCCGAATCTGTGTGCTCGCGCCGCTTGGAAACCGGTGTTCCCAGGTTCACAGCTGTTCACCGTGTGTCATTGTTGTAGAGTCCCAGGATTTTCAGGCTTCTAACAACATCCACTCTCCCCTTCAATATCTCTTGTTCATTTATTTTTACACAAATGTGTCAATGTGTCTGTGAAATACATTCCTAGAAATGGAATTCCAGGAGCAAAAGATGTATGCATTGTCAACTTATAGATATTGTCAAATTTCTCCCCACAGAGCTCCTTCCATTTTATTCCATATTTTCCTATCAATAATGTATGGGGGGGGGGTGTTTCCTCTCTCCCCAGAGCTTTGCCATTACACAGTGTTGTTAGACTTTTTTATATTGTCCACATAAAAGGTGAAAAATGTATGTGACTATAGTTACATTTCTTAGTTTCACAAGATTTTAAGTTAAACAGCGCAGTTCTTCATGGACTACTTAAAACAGGATATTTAAAAAAATGTGTTGTCAATTTTTCACTAGAAGGATTACTCATTGGATAAAGTTTCAGTAATAGCTAAAAAGGTCATACTGAGGGCAAACTGAATCATGTTGGGTAGATGGGGTGCAAATTACATCTAAATCTTTCTGGCTTCCATAGTTTAAACCCCATTAACATCAGCAAAAGGGGATGTATGTAGTATTTCACACCTCAACCTGGCTCTGACTAGGCTCTCAACTCCATGAAGGAACCACCTGGGGAATTAATGAAAACCTTAACCTTTAGAAAGATGAGATTTCAGAGGTTGAAAAGACAAATATTCTGTTCAAGTTTTATTCTCTAGTCATCTAAGTATTTCCATGCTCCCCACCTGAACACTAGTTAAGGATAAAATGAAGGAACTTGCATTATATTACCCTTGGTGTCCTGAAATCGTAAGTAACCTACTTTATTGATAAAATGACTCTGGGTTTCTTTGTGTGACTTCCTCCTCTCCCCGCTCCCCGCCACACACACACACTTTATACCCACAACTGCTACGAAGTATTTTGTAACTTAATAAAATGGTGGGGCTTATCTTATTAGTAAAAGGAAGGAAGGAAGGAAGGAAGGAAGGAAGGAAGGAAGGAAGGAAGGAAGGAAATAAATACTGCTGTGAGGGAGAATATAGCCAATCCAAATATTCTTAGTATTGTTTCCATGTCCTGCCCGGTGTATTGAAGGAAATGCTGTCCCCAAAGTTAGTGATGATTATGGTAGGATTTTAGGGTAAATTTCTGCTGTTGTATCAGCGATATGGACCTCAGACACAAGAAAGGAACAAGACAATTGCTGGGGCGGGTGGGGGACCACTTGTATTTTTTTTCTAAGCACCATCAGATGAGTCCAAAATTCATAGGAAGGGGAGAAAAGAAATTTTTTAAACATTCCAGCCAAACAGTTGGATTGGAATGTGGGGTTCAAGTGTACGAGGGGAAGTGAGAGGACGTTTCTTGGCACGATTTTCATACTCCTAAATAAACCACATGTATGTTTACAAATGAAGAGCACATTGGCCTCTGGTAGCTCTGTTCCAAGGCCATGGACTTGGTGGTGCGCGCTCACAGGTGGGAGGCTCCTGCATGGAGCTCTGCCTGCTGGGCCAGACAAAGGCATTCCCACAAATGAGGCACCACTCCAGTCACCTGTTCCTGAAGAAGAGTCTCTGCTTTATTTTTAACCTGAGTACAGGGATCTCCCAATTTAGCCTTTTGGGAAAGCCTGGCAGGGGCTTTGACAACCCCATTTTTCCTTCCCCAGAGGAGCTCCCTCCTTTGCCAACGCCAGATTCTAGTCTAGAAATCAGTGCGACTTCCTCTCCAGCCACTGTCAGGAGTATGCTAGAGTGCAGGGGTGTTATTCTTAAGATATTTATAGCAAAGGGAGTTAAATGAAAGCTGGGCGCTGTGGTGGTTCGGGGTTATTTTTAGCAATTTCCACACTTTTTGCCTTTCTAAAACTGCCAGCTTCTATGAGCAAGATGTAAAATCACTAGATTTTTTTCTTTTTTTTTACTGGACTATAGTACAGTTTTTTTTTAAAAAAAAAAAAAAAAAGAGAGAGAGAGAGAAAGAAAGAAAGAAAAAACTTATATTCTCTCACATTTCTAAATCTGTGTGTTTGCTTACCATTTTCATATAGTTGAACATATCTTTTGTTTTCTGCACAGGCATGGATTGAGTGTAATGTGTTTATTGGGTCATTAATTAGAAGAGTGATGCCAACTTGTGAAAATCTTAACAATGTAGAAAACAACAAATCAGTCTTAGCTGGTTTGGCTCAGTGGATAGAGCGTTGGCCTGTGGACTCAAGGGTCCCAGGTTTGATTCCGGTCAAGGGTATGTACCTTGGTTGCGGGCACATCCCCAGTGGGGAGTGTGCAGGAGGCAGCTGATCGGTGTTTCTCTCTTATCGATGTTTCTAACTCTCTATCCCTCTCCCTTCCTCTCTGTAAAAAATCATTAAAATATATTGGGAAAAAAAAGTTAAAAAAAGAAAAAAGAAAACAACAAATCAGAAAATGAGAATCTCCCTGTAATCCCAATCTCATAAATCTCCTCAGTGAAGAGTTTGGAGAAGAGCCTGACAGATTTTTCTTTGCATATTCTGGTTACACGTGTAAGGGACACACATATATGCTTATATTTCTAAACCTAGGATAATATTATATGTTCTTTCCTGAAGCTTTCTTTTTTCTATTTGTCATTATAATTTGATTAACATGGCAAGTCAATACAGGTAGAGTAAGCTCATTACTTTTTAACTATTTGATGTTTCATTATGACTATACCATATTTTAGTAAGTCAGTTGTCTTTTGAAATATATGTATGCTATTCCCAATTTTTCACTATTAGAGCTGCTGCAGTAAATATCCTTGTACATGTAAGAATGCATACTCATGCAAATATTTCTGTAATATGTTTGGAGTGAAATTTTGATAAGCACGTTAAAAAACCGAAGACTTTAAAATGAGAAAATGGGCATTGTTATGATGTGTTTTTTCGAAAGTAGAGTTACTTTAGGAAACCAGGTTGAGCCTAAAGCCAATGGCCGCATTGTTGATAAGTCCTGTCGACTCTTCATTCAGGGGTCCATGATGCAGGAGTGTGCTCCATCTTCTGAGCTTTAGAGAAATTCTGAGCTGTACTTTGGATACCTATGTGGGGCTCTCACCATGGTGTCCCTTTGACTCACTGTCATCCATCTCCCTCTCACGTACCTTGCATTCTCTTAGCTGACAGTGTTTAGGACTACTTTGATAAATGGATACCAAATGTGCTTCCAGATGGAGCTGGGATAGCAATTTAACCCAGTTGTAATAACCCAATTTCAGAAAGATAAATTCATTCGGACTATTTCAAGCAAAAGATGGGAATTGATCTGAAGGCTCCAGATGGACCTCATGGCATTAAAACACAGCTGTACCTCAATAGAGACTAGAACCGAGAACTGGGAAGCCATACAGAACGGAGATCACTCCATCGACGCAGGAACATGTGGTTTCTCATTTTTACTTGTGCTCATCTTCATTCTTTGGATGGTCAGTGGTCTTGGCGCATCAAGTAGAAACAAGTTACTCAGGCCATCTTTACAACACTGCCTGGGTCAAGCCCTTTAGAAGATAATAGTCTTGACATCCTGATTCCAAATTACTAGGCCAATACTTTATTGTTTGGCTCTGTCATGTGTCCACTACTGGGATAGGGAATTAAGGTGAAGGAGTATCAACATAACTGAAAGTTTCTTCTTATCATTCACTTCCTCAATCTCAGATGTTTCCATCTGGGAGCACTTTCCCACCCACTCAAATGGGCCCCTTGGGCATGACTTTCCCTCTCATGATCATGCTTTATTATTTCATAACACTTAATATTGAGCTACTTTTTCTTTTTCTCCCATTAGAATGTTAGCTTTGTGGAATAATGTATTCATTGCTCTAATCCCAGGGCTTAAAATAGTGCTCAGTTCACAGTAGGCACTTTGCATATTTTGTGCAGTGCTAAACACTGAGTAGATAATGGATCTCATTTGGGAACCCAGGTCTTCTGGTTCCTATGCTAGGGCCAATCTCAATATTTCCGAGCTCCTGGGATTAATTATTGGGAGTTAACAAGAAATTTTTAGTTTAGACCCAAAGGTGCTGTTTTTTAGTAAGGCAAAACAAGGTACCATATTTAAAAAGCATGCACTTAAAAAAAATTCCTGTGGAGTCATTTTGTATACATAAAATTTCAAATAGTAAATGTCACAGTTTCATAAATTTCTATTTTAACATAGTGTCAGTATAATTACATTTCAATTGTAAAGTGTTAGTTTTCTGTTTGTATTGATCACCTGTTTTATGCTTCCCTTGGTTATGGATCTCTGAAGATGTATTACCAGAGGACAAATGCTGTGATACTGGCATTTTCTTTCATTTAGCTTTTGCCACGACTCATTCACTCACTGTTAATAGAGAGATTACTGTGTTGTGTATCAGGAACTTTAGGGATTTAACTTGGGTCCGTGAAATGTGTAAAACCAACAATAAACAGCAGATTGAAACATATGTGTTAAATGTTTCTATTAGAAATTACTGTTTTGATGACAACACGGAGATTATAGTTGTAAATATACCATTTCTTTTGAAAAGGCAAGAAAGTAGTTCTAGTGGACACTCTTGGTATGTATGTGTCTAGTCCAGCAGTAAATATATATTTACTACTTTCTATATGGAAAAGGATAGTCTCTGCCTTCGGGAGTATTAAGTATGGAAAAAAAATTATATTAAAAAAACAACTGAAGAACCACACTGTATGTTAAAGGTGTATGAACATTTCCTCTTCGTATTTGCCCCAGGTCTAGTAGATTTTATAGCATATAGAATAGACTATGTAGATGTTTGTTGAATGACTAAATAAATGAATGACTGAATGATTGAACAAACTACCAAATGGAGTGGTCAAAATAAAAGGCTTGATGAAGAAAGAGGAAGTCTTTTACGAGTCAATGCAGGGGCCAGAAAGGGAGTATTTTGTTCACAGGGAACTAATGAGTAATGATTTCCTCTTCCAAGAAAAAAATGATATTGTATTGTGGCATAAAATCTGCTGACAGCCGAAACCGGTTTGGCTCAGTGGATAGAGCGTCGGCCTGCGGACTGAAGGGTCACGGGTTCGATTCCGGTCAGGGGCATGTGCCTGGGTTGCGGGCACTTCCCCGGTGGGAGATGTGCAGGAGGCAGCTGATCGATGTTTCTCTCTCATCGATGTTTCTGACTCTCTCTCTCTCTCTCTCCCTTCCTCTCTGTGGAAAATCAATAAAATATATTTAAAAAAAAAATCTGCTGACAAACACATCGCTATGGGGTGCTGGCCATTAAGACTCTTTTACACTAGATAATAGGACAAGTATAGTTTACAAGACTTTTCTTAAGTGGTAGACAATAGGTTGTTTTAAATTGGAATTCTATAGAGTAAATTTCCCCTTATCTGTTATCGTTGTTCACCATTGGTTTTTTTTTTTTTTTTTTCCTGTACTTAATTCAATCATCATCCTGAAATATCTACTCTATTTCTAAAAACAACCATCAAAGGACATGTGACCCAACCCAAATATGACACTATGGTTGGTGGCCTCATGGTTAAAGAATAACATAAATTAACTGTAATCCCATTTGTCCTGTTCACAGTGAAATAGCATTTATCTGAAAGTATTTTTGATCAGTGCAGATTCTTTATCATTTTTAAAGTTTAAATTTATTTATTACGCTAATACATTTAAAATTCCATTATAAGAATGACTCATCATGAATCATACATTATAGGAGCATCTTAGTCATTATACACAAATGAAATGATGACACACAAAAAAATGAAATGTCACCTTGTTTTTTCTATGATGTTAGTATGGCTTACAATTCAGATTTTATTTGAGATTATAGCATGTAGCTAATGTAATTACAATTTCATCATATTTTTGAAAATAAATATGAATTTTTTATTTCTGTAAAATAAGGTTGCTCAATAATATTATTTATTCCATTTAAGCAATACTTTATTTTCATAATATAGACAGTCATAAGTACATTTTGTTTCCATAACCTATATTGATTTCCATTTTCTTTTGCAAATTTCAAAAGTAAACTATTTAGGCCAGTGACTTGGGGCATTATGAATATAATACAGCAGTATATATTAAGAGTGACTGTTTAATTTGGTGGTATATACGGTAGAAATTCTATTTACTGACATTACTGCCTCTATTTTCTGTGCATGGGATGGTTCTTGGTTCTCGGTAGAAGATTATTTCCATTGATCTCTTTAAAATTACTTTCATATCATAATCTAAAAATAATTAATATGTCCAAGAAATAAATGAACAATTTAAAACTAGATGTGCATCACATCAATTTGCTGAATTGTTTAACACATGAATTTTTAATTTCTCCCCCCAAGTCTTATATCAACCATGAAAATGCCGAATAGCTATAACATGCTATTTCAGAGTGTAAAATACCTGTTTCTAATCTGCAAAATGACAGTCCCCTAATGAAAACAAACTCTCGTTTATGTAAATGTGGAATTTAAAGTCTTTCCCCCCGATTTTTATTTCTTACAAGTCCTTCCATTTATATGTGATTTTTTTTGTGTGTGTGTGCCATTTTTATTTTCTGTATAATTCTTCTTGAAGCTGGATATCAACATTAGCATTCTGGCTCTTGCTGAAGCAGACATTTAGGTTAATGCTTCTGCTGGCTTTGTTTCAGCCAACTGAAGACCTTTGATTGTAATTATTGGGATTACTTTAATTTAGAAGAGTGCCAGTCCCTTTTTGTGAGCATGATTTATTCTTGCATAAATCAAATTAGAAGTTTTTATGGCCAGCAGGCCTGTCTTCTTATTCTCAGATGGACTGTGACTTCAAGAGAACAAACTGGAAGGAAGGAGACATGACTTGTCTTTAGAAACGAGACAGATTCAGTTGTGGAAGTCCCTGTCACCAGCTGACCCACAATTAGCTGGTTGGAAGCTTTTCACTCACCCTTATGTTCAGTGGCCGAAGTAGCTATTTTTTCTTTATATAATTCATCCTTTCTGAAGTAGCATGAGGAAATTCCAGAAAACGGAATTTTGTGCATACATTCATTTTGGGTATGTTTCAGGATATTAAAAAATGAATATCCTTCTTCTTGAATATGAAATGCTTGAGAAACTTACCCTGTAATTCATATTTTTAATGAAAGAAATACATTTATGATTAGCGTATAGAATTTTGTTTGAAACAGTTTTTTGGGGGAAGCATAGTTGCAGGTGGCATTGTCTCATTTTTGCTATTACATCATTTTAACAGTACACAGCTTGTTCAGTTTGTCACACATGCTTTTGCAATTTGTGCATTATTCTGCAAAATGAGCTTTCTGGAGTTTAACGAAAGGGATGCATATTACTACATCTTTAAAATGTATTAAGATTTTCCTCAGCAATTATAAAATTATCTGTGGTTCAGATTTTGACAGAAGATAATTACATATATTTTATGATAGGTTTAATAAGAGAGAGAAATAGTTTGTGAATTCCCGAAAAATGACATGATCAACTTGTTGAAAGCACTTTTCAGTCATTCCTTACAAGATCATAAGCATTTTGTAAAATATGTGTAACCCTATAGAATTCTTTTCTGTTTTGTTGCGATTTACAATGGCTTTCCTCAAAAAGAAAATAATTTGATTGTTATTGAAAGCTTGAATTTAAACAACAAATTGTTACTTTCAAAATAATAATTGTGATTGTTTTGGCTGGAGGTTTCAAACCGTTACTTTGCCAGCATCTCCAGCAGTGTTTTCCCACCCTTATTTCATCTTTGCCCACTCAAGGAGCCTCTTAGACAGTGTTTTTCCCTAATTGCCCCACCCAGGAAACTTTAATCTGAAAAATATACTATATATCTCTTTACATGCTGTATGTATAGCTGAGCTTTATATTCTAACATAAAGTGTGATATCTAAGAACCAGTATTTTCCCTGTGAGGGCAATATTGCCCACTAAGAATGCCAGGTCTAGAGCAGATTCTACTCAGCCCTAACTGAGGTCAGATCAATATCAAACCAAGAAAGTATAGCTCCTTTGTTGACATGCTATGTGGAGACTACCTACTCTTCTTACATAAAACAAAAGGCTTCCTTGTCATGTGACTCCATTACATATAGCTAATCAGTATTTACAACATGATTCCAAGCGAAAATAATGATGGTCTCCTCAGATCAAGGGGCCTTTTGAGCCTTCTGGAGTAAAGGAAGTCTGTACCCTGGGAGGACAAACTAGGATGGATATCACTGAGTCAGAAATTTTGGATGACCTTATTGTCTTCTTCTAATAAACTAGAGAAATGAAAAGTAAGGAATTCCCAGTCTGGTTTTGGTTCACATACTTTACTCATTTAATATCTGGGCTAAATCTAAAAGCCCACGGAAACCCAGTGATTGTGAAACGGCAAACATCAGAGCCCAACAAAGGTTTTGCCGTTTTTAAAACTACACATGTTATGATTTAAGGTCAGCAGCCTACGGGGACCTATCTTTCTAACGGTAATGCCCAGAAGTTTGGCAGGAAGAGGCATGTGTGCAAGGTAGCAGCGCTGCTGCCCTAGCCAGTGAGCACAGCCAGTCTCCAGCTGTCCTGTGGATAGTCACCCGACTGTGATGAAACTGGGTTTGGTTTTGAGGATCTATGAAGGCTTAACAGTGGGGGCTGATTGACACTGGTTGATCCCGCTGAGGTTATTTGCTGAATTTGTTTCATTGCTGAAAGACTAGGGAAGTATTTTTCCATCCTACCGCATTGGGACTTTTGTCACAAACCAGTAGTTCACCAATTGCAGTAATAAGACACATGCATTTTCTCCATACTTGAAGACAGGAAGTTGCCATTTTAACTGTTATGACTGGCTTATGGCTATGATTTCAGACTAATGATAGTTTTCTCAATATACTATTAGAATTTTTTTAAAAAATCACACTCTCAGGTGGAACTGACAGGCATCTGAGAAATGGAAGCTTTGTATATACCCTGGAGCACATTTAAGTTGTTGCAAATTTAATGCCCTGACCTACTAACATGAGCTGTATTATTTTTCTTGAGTGCTTCTATATTTTATCTATAGGACTCTTTGAACAAATTTCAAGCAGGAAAAAAATATACATCTTGAAGACTCCTTTGACTTGTCATTGCAATTTAAAACACCCATTTATCTTTCACTGTATAGTTGACCGTTGACCTTTGCAGATTTCACAGCATAGTCCCAGCCTTTCCCAAGGGCTCCAGAGCCATCTGGAATTTTGCTGAGACATTGTGCTGGGAGTTCTGGAAGGCTGGTGTGCAGAAGCAAGTGAGTTGGTGAGCAAGTCCATCCATCCACTCAGGGCCTACTGCCCATTGCACCCTAATTGTCCTTTATCCTTTGTTAGTTACACATGTGGAGGAGATTACATGCAGAGGGATCCAGAATTCAGGGAGCCACAGATGTCTTGCTTTTCCAGTTATATGTATCAACACTCCATTGTAATCATTGTTCCTTTGGAATATTTGAGCTTCGACTTTTCTTACCAATTGGAGATTCTAATATGACTCTCCTGAGAATCACTTCCATAGTGATAGGGTGTGTCATAAAACCCCAGGGAGGTCAGGGCAGGAAAGAGAAGTTGAGGAAAGAAACCAATTTGAATGAGGCTTGACATATAACAAATAAAAACTCAATTTCTGCCCTAGCTGGTTTGGCTCAGTGGGTAGAGCATCGGCCCTCAGACTGAAGGGTCCCAGGTTTGATTCCAGGCAAGGGCCCTGGTTGACTCACATGGAGGCAGGCACTCAATGCGTCTCTCTCACATCAATATTTCTCTCTGTCTCTCTCTCTCTCCCTTCCACTCTCTCTAAAAATCAATGGGAAAATATCCTCTGGTGAGGATTACCAACAATAACAAAAAAGCAACAACTCAATTTCTTATTAAATATTTTCATATATCCAGTGTTATTATATTACAAGAAGAAAACTTGTTGATATTTGAATGGATAATAGAATGATTTTTTAAAATAATTCTTCGAATTGTCAATGAATTATTAAGAATCTAATTCTTAATTGGATAAACGAACAGTGTAAAGGGGCCTGTGAACAATTTAGCTCCTCCTCTTCAATTTTCTCCTCCACCAGCTGTTTTTAACATTATACATTTACCTTTGGAATATAAAACAACTACAACCATTTCCTAAACATAATTCAGCCCAACTTATAAAAAATAACATGCATTACAAATAATGGGGTCAGAAACTAATTCAGGTTTTTTTCTGTCCTTGGTCCCCCCTCACTGCCCACTCCTGGTTGCTTACTACAGTGTCAGTGATACTTCCCCCAGAACCCACAGAACTTTCTTCTGAACTCCACCTCCTGGGATACTACTTGGCCATAACAGCCTCTAGCTGTGTCTTTAGTCCCGAGAAGCACTTGCTGAGATGTGTGAGTGTTTGAGAGGATGAGACAAGGAGAGCACCTGCCCCGAGCTGCGGAGAGCCCAGCATGGGGAGAAATGGGCTCTTCCCAGGGGAAGTTGCTGAGCTCCTCACCTGCTGTGGTTTTTAGCTTCCTCGCTGTAAAACGTTACCTTAATAAATTCCATCTATCACAGCCGCTCCTTCATTTACACAGCCAGGGAGCCCCTGCGTGACCAGGGACTGCTGCCGTCCCCATTTGGTCTTGTCACCCAGTCCAGATTGGGCAACAAGGTCACCGGCCAGGACGGGTGGGAGCTGTGCGGATGAGAGTGGTGGGTTTCAACCTTTGGAGTTCAAGGATCAATTTCACATAGGATAAATGTTGGAGGAACAACTTCAGGGATTAAATTGCATTCCTACGAGTTACACTCTGTCTAAGGACTTTTCTGCTGGAGGAGAAGAATTGTTTGTAGCCCTCATATACTCCCGAGGGTGTCTGTTAACTGTTTAGCTACACCTCGTAGAGTTACAGCTCTCATTACGTACCCTCAGCAGGTGCACCCTCCCCGACACTGGACAGCACAAGCTGCTCAGCTCAAGTCCGGTCTCACACCTACACCCATCACAGTTTGCATCTTTAGTCAGAGCAAAAATTACAGAGTGAGCATATCTGAGAGCATCCTGGTGGAGAAACAGTGGGCTAGCAGGAGAAGTGGCTCTGAAAGTGCTCAGACCCGACAGCATCCCCAGCAATATCAGCTGGAACTTGTTAGAAATGCAAATTATCCGCTCCTTCCTCCCCAGTCTACTGAATGAGAGTCTCTGCAGCTGGGATAATGGAGTTTGCGTTTTAACAAACTCTCCAGGTCATTCTGATGCCTGCCCATGTTTGAGATCCACTTTGCAAAGAGAATTATTACCGCACTTATATGCAACAGAAAGAACTAACTAATCTGAAGTGGGCATGGCACTGGGTCTCTTCAGACTGCATATGCAAACTAATCTCAGTAAGACCTCTGCACTGATCACAATCACAGCGGACTTTAGTTGGAGGAAGTGATTCTTAAACTCTGGCCGTGTCTCACATTCAGGCTTTTGAACAATAGACAGCCTTGTGTGTCACCTGGGATATTGTAGAGTCTAGGATAGGCCCAGGGACCTGTTTTCAATAAACTCTTCAGGTGTCTACAGCCAGTCTGGGAAGTGAGTGTGAATTACTGCTCTAGACCTGTGCTTCTGAGTGAGCTTTCAGATCCCCTGGAGGGCTTCTTTGAACAGATTCTTGCCCCCACTCCTAGAGACCCCTCTCCGGTCGGTCTGGGATGGGACCAAGAATCTGCTTTCCTAACAGGCTTCCGAGTGATGTTGGTTTTGGACCCGATAGCACCTGTCTAGACCACTGCAGTGGTGATCTCTGAACTCCCAAACAGGTATCACGCTTGACTTACATACGTGCACCGTAAGTTGTAACAACCACCTCCCAGTCTTCTACTTATTTTTATTTTTCTTATTTTTGAAATAGATATATTGACATATATCAAAATAAAGATTTTTAAAATATAAAAGGATATGTGGTATCCCTCTTTGGCCCACAGCCAACTGATTTTTCTCATCAGAGGCAACTAGTATAACTAGGAAGGGGTGTGTCTTTGCAGAGATGCTTATGTTTACATGGGCATGCATACGTAAGTGTGCACATACTGAACCTTCTTTTTAATGACAGTGCTGGCACGCACTGCTCTGTACCTTGCTTTTCTACCTAAGGCAGTGATGGCGAACCTCTGACACGCGAACTCATTTTTTGGGTTGATTTTTCTTTGTTAAATGGCATTTAAATATATAAAATTAATATCAAAAATATAAGTTTTTATTTTACTATGGTTGCAAATATCAAAAAATGTCTATATGTGACATGGCACCAGAGTTAAGTTAGGGTTTTTCAAAATGCTGACACGCCGAGCTCAAAAGGTTCGCCATCACTGACCTGAGGAATACATCAACACGTGTGTGACTCTTTCCATTTCAGTGCGGGAGGGGTCCCGGGTTCCTTGCGTGCAGCCGTCAAGTACTCATAATAGGATTGTCCAGTAATCTATTCCCACGGCCTCCTACGGGTGGGCATAATTTGGTTTCCAGTCAGAAGTCCACAATCAATCCAAAAAGCAGACAGCCAAAGTCCAAGACCCCTCATGTCTGAGCAAATTGCCTTCTACTCTCCATTAACTCCCTAAGAATCACTTTCTGGCGTCATCCAATAATTATATTCCCATTGATTCTAAATAAACAAGAACAAAGTTTCCTTTTGATCAGTCAAAATGTAATTTTTTCAAATGGCCATTTAAATAGAAAGTGAAGCCTTTTAGTGGGTAAGGAAGGTGGAGAGTAATTTGTATAGGCCTTGGGGGCCAGGCTTTTTGACTAATTTTCTCATACTTAATTGTCAGGAGGCAACACTTGGGTAGATACCATGTTTTGTTTTGTTTTGTTTTTTTGTTTGTTTGTTATTTACAGAGGTAGCATCTGGCTCAGAGAACTTAAGGTTTACAGCTAGTAAATAGTGGATGTAATGTGTTAGGTCGTTTCTTACTAACGTCAGCACCCTGTGCTTTCCCTTCTGGCTGTCCTTAGGTTAGTGGTGTGCCTAAAATCTTGGGGGTTCAAATCCCAGACCCAGCACTCAATCTCTGTGGCCTCCTAGCTTCCTGGGTGAGGTGATTGAGGCATCCAGGGCGGAAAATTTAAGGAGGAGTCATGCACTGAACCTTACATGCTTCCTGGGCCTTACCCTCATCAGACCTCAGGCCTTAGTTTCCTTATATGTAAACCGGGGATAAAAATTGCACCATATAGGGTTTTGTGCGTGTGTGCGTGGATTAATGAAATTAAGGATTAATGGAATTTGCACACATAAAGTATTTAAAATAGTGCCTTATCTGCAGTAAGCTCTGGTTAGAGTTAGTTAAAATTAAAGTTCAGTTTCTTGATTACTCACTTACATAGAGCAGTCATAATCCTGCTTAAATAGTTGGAACTCTGGAAGCTAAAAGTTTTTAAAGAACAAAAGAATATTTTTATGGTTTTTGAAATGAGCTTTCTTTCATGATCTAATTTAAATAGGAAAATTCTGACCTCTCCTTTGAAGTCCTCATCTTCTAAGGATCCAGGGGAAAGAAGCCGCTGTCTGGGCTCTGAGGGTAGCTTCTGTCTCGGGGGTGGGGGCTGGATGGCAAGGGCTCTGGCGAAGGCTGGTCGGTCCCAGGGTCAGGCCAGGGTCAGGCTTTCTTCTGACTCACGTTTTGTTTTCTTCCCCTTCAGAGGCAAGAGGTGGGATGGGGGAATCCCAGCGCCTATTTAATGCCAGCTTTTACTCAGTCCTTTTGAGAATTCCCTCCTTCCCACACTTCCTCCCACTTAATACCCAAAAATATTAATGCCTAAGAAAGAAGGCGAATTCTGCGTCTTTTAAGTAAGTACTTCAAAAATGTCCGTCCCAGATCTGTATGTCTCTGCAAATTGTTCAGAATGTTGCAGGCTGGTGTTCGTGTGTAGATGGCAGTTCTGTCTGATGGCCACCACGGTGAACTGGTCCATTATTAAAAGCTGTTTACCAGATGTTTTTAAGGCATTTTTTCTCCTTTAAGAATGAATGTGTCTGCAGGGGCTGGGGGACCCCTGTAATACTATCAACAACAAAAAAAATATATTTTTAAAAAAGAATGACTGTGCCTTCAGCCCACATGAGTAAATGCACATGTTTGAACTTTGCCCTTTTTGCTTTGGACAGGAGGAAAGGGAACTCAGTGAGCTCTGGGTGTATATAC
Source organism: Myotis nattereri (assembly GCF_964212035.1). Taxonomy (NCBI): domain Eukaryota; kingdom Metazoa; phylum Chordata; class Mammalia; order Chiroptera; family Vespertilionidae; genus Myotis; species Myotis nattereri. The sequence continues at coordinate 27,133,370 of NC_138088.1, forward strand.
ATACATACCCTGGAGCAGGGGTCCTCAAACTTTTTAAACAGAGGGCCAGTTCACTGTCCCTCAGACCGTTGGAGGGCCGGACTATAGTTTAAAAAAAAACTATGAACAGATTCCTATTCACACTGCACATATCTTATTTTGAAGCAAAAAATGGGAACAAATACAATATTTGTATTTGCATGTGGCCCGCGGGCCATAGTTTGAGGACCCCTGCCCCAGAGTGTGTGCACAGGAGCCCATATGTCATCAACCTTAATTTTCAAAAATCACTTGTATTGATTAAACCTCTCTCCGTGTGTGGGGGTGGCACATGGAAGATCAGTGTGTGAGTAACAGCCTCCTCCACCGTGTGCATCTGGGAAGTCAGTACTTTGGCTCCTGATTGCAACCTCATCGTGTTTGTGACGAAGCGTTTGGGAACATTTTGTGATCCAGTGCTAAGAGCCTTCTGAAAGCCTTTGCTTGGAAGGCTGCGTGCTAGTCTGGTCTGTCGGTGACTGCTGCCTCCGGGGCTTCGCGGATGTGTTTTCTCTCACCCTTATTGTCTGTCCCCAGTTTCGCCAGGAGAACAGCTGCTTCTGGTTTTCCTTGTGAATGGGCCTTTGCACATGCCTTCTGTCCCTGGCAGGTGCTGTCAAGGGTATCCTCAGTGGTAGAACGCAGCATTCACGCTGATGAGGGCCCTGTCTTAGCTGTAACTGGAGGCTCAAATGTGAAACTCAGAAAAATGTCCATATTGGGTTAGCATCTAGGCATTGTTATAAATGCTGATGGCAACCATTCCTGTTCTCTAGGCCACTGGTGCCCATACTATTTTGATTATTCACTCTATTAGTGAAAACATCAGCACATATATATTCAATATATAGCACTGATTTTCAACAGGCGATGATTTTTTACCTCCCTGGGAACAGTCGACAATGTCCGGGGACATTGTGTTACAACTGGAGAAGGGGGAGGTGTGTACTGACATCTGTTGAGTAAAAGCCAGGGATGCTGGTAAACATGCTGAATGCATAAGACGTCCCACCAAAACAAAGAACTTTCTGGCCTAAAATGTTGATCATGTTGAGGTTGAGCAACTCAGATATAGAGCTCGAACCACATGAAATTGCACACAATTTTTAATTATACATATTGGGTTGAACCATAGACAGCTGCTGATATTCCATCAATTTTTATTTACAAAAGTGGCATTTCCATACATTTCAACATAATATGTATAATTATAAGTGTCTGAATGAACTACACTACCAATAAATTATTTACATTATATAATTCACAAAATACATACCCTCTTTTGAAGAGGCTATTAATGCAAGTCTATAGAGACCTCTAGCATTTTCTTCTTGTGTCCCTGTGGGTCATTTTACATGTATCCACTATGGAGAGTCCTCCTCTAGACTTTAGTCTAACCTGGAGTTTGAGGTGACCGCATTGATTTACCATGCTAATCTGTATTATACTGTGCACTTTGGTACAGTTTGGGTTCTTTGGTGGTTATCTGGGATGACTGGCTGCTGCTTGTAGGGCAGACCTGTCGGAATCTGGGCTCTAATCCTGTTTGCTACCTCCATCAGCGCATCTCTGCCCAGCAAAGGCTTAGATATCCAGCTTCCATTTAGATTGCATTTGAAGAGAGAGTTTAGCAGGCAAAATTACACTTGAAAACCCACTGCACTGGACAGTGACCTTCTGAAGTGCGAGGACTATCACCTTTCACTATCCTCAGTATGAACCACATGGTAGCTGTTCAATAATTGCTCATAGGAATGAATTCCAAAGGACCTTCTGCTTAACTTGAGGAGGACTTTGAATTGAGGAGAGAGTTTCCTCTTAATAACAACTTCTGAGATAATCTGATTTCCCCAAGGTTCTTTAGGGAGGATTATATACTATCATTTGCTTTGTTGCTTTAGCAGATGGTATTTATTAAGAATTCATGTGGTTTGGGTGTTTCTAAATACCCCCCCCCTTTCTCTTTTGTATTCTTTACTTTCTTTTTGCAATGAATGTGGGTTACTAACAACAAAAACTTCTCCTGTATATGGTTACAGAGTGCATTGATCTTATAAGGGAAGCTTGTTGAAGAGATTCAGTGCTTATCATCTTAGCACGTGAGCAATAAACGTTGACCTTACCTAGGGAGCCTTTAAAAATTCAGATACTTGATCTGCAGTAGGCATAACATCAGTATATTTTAGATGGTCCTTAGGTGAGTCTAGCTTTCAGTCAGAGCTGAGTGCGACTGATTTAGAAGTTAAGTATAATTTGTTTCCTGAAACTTCTTTTTAAATATAATTGCTTATCTAACACTTTATGCAATATCTATTTTTAGATGCTCTCAATAAGAAAGGTTGAAGTCTGCAATAGCTATTTAAATGAAAAAACAAGATATTGATATATGTTATATGCATAATAGAGGCCCGGAGTATTGTGCACTGGTGGGGTCCCTTAGCTTGGCCTGTGCCCTCTCACAATCCGAGACCCCTCGGGGGATGTCGGACTGCCTGTTTCAGCCCAATCCCCACAGGCCAGGCCAAGGGATCCCATCAGTGCATGAATCCGTGCACCAGGCCTCTAGTATGCATATAAGATCTTTGGTTAATCTCGTCCCACCCTCTGCCCTTCCCCCTTCCCTCTGAGATTCATCAGTCTGTTCCATGTTGCCATGCCTGTGCTTTGAGCATCTGCCCCCTGGTGGTCAGTGTGCATCATAGCTACCAGTCGAACTGTGGAACGGTCACTTAGGTTTTTATATATATAGATAGGTGTATAAACACACTCATGCATACATATAGTTATAAAAGCATTTATGGAGATATGTACCAAAATTTTTAGTACTTTTCCCTTGGATGGAATTTTGAGTTTGTGTGGGATGGAGATTCACTATTTTCCCAGTTTGCATTCTTCCCATGAGCATATTTTAAAACTACAAAAGCAAAAACAATAAATAGCACTCTTACCAATCTACATTCTTCATTTCTTTATATTAGTCTTTTTATAAATACTCCACTACAAACCTCTCATTCCTTTTCCACTTCCCTGATATAATTTCTTTGGAAATCTGTTGAAGAAAACATTAATTCAGCACTGGAAAAAAGCTGGTTACCTGCCTCCTAATAGCCTCTTTAGAAAGATTCAAATGTATTCATATAACAATGCCTTTTTGTTTCACATTCTTTATGGGTAAGCATGTTATATTAAAGAGCTGTTTTATCGCAATGGTCTGGAATGATCACTACTTTTTATGAGACTTTTTCATGAATCACCACAAAATTCAAAGAATGTCTATCTGATGGAACACACAGTAAAAGGACTCCTGTGTATAGAATCAGTGCCAGGAGTAATGTTATTCTATATAATAAAACCCTAATATGCAAATTGACCGAATGGCAGAACAGCCGGTTGCTATGATGCACACTGACCACCAAGGGGCAGACACTCAATGTAGGAGCTGCCCCCTGGTGGTCAGTGTGCTCCCCCAGGGGGAGTGCCACTCAGCCAGAAGCCGGGCTCATGGCTGGCAAGTGCAGTGGCGGTGGCGGGAGCCTTCCCTGCCTCTGTGGCAGCGCTAAGGAGCAGCAGGCCAAGCCATAAGGAACAGTGAGCTGAGCAGTAAGAGGCAGTGAGAAGGCGGGCGGTAAGGAGTGAGGGGACCCAGATTACGAGAGGGATCCCGGACATCCCCCAAAGGGGTCCTCGACTGCAAGAGGGCTCAGGCTGGGCTGAGGGGAAAACCCCCCCCCCCCCACCTCCAGTGCACAAATTTCATGCACTGGGCCTCTAGTATATTATAGTTACCTCAGCTGAGATGGATAGGAATAATGTTATATATTATAGTTGCCTCAGCTGAGATGGATATTGTCTTTAAAATTGCTACAGGTATCACTGTTTTGATAACTTTGATGAAATCATTCTAAGGAATTCACCTTACAGTTATCTGGGAACAGTTGATTAAATCTGTCTATTACAAAGCAAGGAAACTAAGAGTTTCAAAAGCCTTGCATACCTTTTTGAAAATGTTTATACGTATGTGTGCATATGTTATTTGTTAAGCATCTGGTAGGTTTTATGTACTCTCTTATTACAACTTTTTTTGTTTGTGGTGGTGACAAAACAGTACATGACCACATCTTTTATCAATAGAAAAACATATGGCCCTAGCTGGTTTGGCTCAGAAGATAGAGCGTTGGCCTGTAGACTGAAGAGTCCCAGGTTCAATTCCAGTCAGCACATGCTGGGTTGTGGGCTCGATCCCTACTAGGGGGCATGCAAGAGGCAGCCAATCAATGATTCTTATCATTGATATTTCTATCTCTCCCTCTCCCCTCCTCTCTGAAATAAAAAAGAAAGAAAGAAAGAAAAGAAAAACATATGTCTCAGATAAATTACTTTTGGTAAATAAATTGTTTTTAAAAAAATATATTTTATTGATTTTTTTACAGAGAGGAAAGGAGAGGGATAGAGAGTTAGAAACATCGATGAGAGAGAAACATCGATCAGCTGCCTCCTGCACATCCCCCACTGGGGATGTGCCCGCAACCGAGGTACATGCCCTTGACCGGAATCAAACCTGGGACCCTTGAGTCCACAGGCCGACGCTCTATCCACTGAGCCAAACCGGTTTTAATTCACAAAGCTGTTTTGCACAAATTTATTTATGTGTACCCCAGGCAAGATCATAAAAGACTTTGTAATGGGCATAAAAAGACTGCTGTCTGTCCTTTTAGTGGAATACTAGATGATGCCTACTGTATTAATCTGAGTTATCTAATTCTCAAAAGGTGTGTGTCCTCCATTACCTTTAACATGGGTTGCAGAAAACGGATAGTAAGGCAAATGAATTTTGTCGTATGGAGACTCAGTTGACAGCACCCCTCTTCTTTGTGGAGGAGGCTGGTTTAGTATCTGTTCATCCATTTTGGCATTCCAGATTGCTTGTACATGTGTCTGCTCTTTGACCTGGTTATAATATCTCACTGGTTCCTTCATGGATTTAATAACTTTCATGAAATTTTTGGAAACATGTTATTTATATTCATATTAAGAATCATTACTTTAACCTTTAACAAGATTATCTTTAACTCATATCATCCTTATAAAGTCTCGAGAGGGTATATAAAATGGGCATTATTATTTCCATGTAACAGATGAGAGAACTGATCCAGGAGGTGGGGTTCTGAGCCCCCAGTCCTCCAGATGAGGTGGATGAGTATTTAGGAGTTTCTGGTTATGCTGGACCAGAGTGGAGACTCAGGTCAGATCCAGACATGGGCAAAAATGTAAAACCTGGGCTAAGGATGGGATATCAGGTGTCAAAGATGTAAACAAACCACAGTTGTGGGATATTGGACAGGTGAGCTGAAAAGTTTGAATCTAGCAAAGGGGCTGGTGCAAGCATGTCAAACTCGTGGCCGGTGGGCCACGTGCCTCGTTTATTTGGCCCGTGTTAGCCTTTGAGTTTGGCATGATTGGGCCTGTGATCCAAGCAGAAATCTGGTCAAAAAGCATGTGTTGCTTATGAAAAAATATGTCTCGATAGGGAGCCTTAGCAGACCCTTTGTGTCAGGGCCATTATGGGGTTCTGTGTCAGCAGGAAGCAACCCCAGCCTGGCATTTAAACTGAGCATAAAATTGGAAACACCTGGCCCAGCAGAGGAGCGAGTGGGTGGAGGTGGGGGGCGACTCCTAGAAACTAGGTAAGGACAATGAATGGCCTTCAGCTGGGCTCAGCTGCAAGGAAGTGCACTGATTTTTAGCCATGTGGTTTATTTCAGAAAATGGCACACATTCCCCCAAGTCCCCACGGAGCTGACATTTTCTTACCACTCTGATTAATCAAATGGTGCTCAAAGTGAAAAAACCTCTCTGGCAAGCTATTTTTAGTCCTTTTGATGGTAGGTAGCAACGGTTACCTGGTCTTTTTTTCTTCTTCACTTTAAATTATTTCTGAAGTTATGTTTGCTGCCATTCTAATTTGGAAGCAAGGTAGGTATTTTGCTAGCTTTGATTATCCGCTACAGAGAATCAGGACATGGTGATTTAGGAAATGTGGAAATTTTGTAATTACTTTTTGGGGTAGGTCCATCGTTAGATTAAGACAGCCCTTCTCACTGCTTTGATCAATTGCATTACAAAGGAAAAAAGTGATTCCAGATTAGGTCCTGCATGACTTGTAAGAAACCATGAATGATGGTTTAAAATGTAAGATGTAATAAAGTGATTTTATGCTTTATTCCACACCATATCCAGTGACGCAGCCACTGTTTTACATTAATCTCTCATTTTAACTATGAGATCTTGCAAACTTAACTCATCATGATTACAAATGGAGTTTAATCAGACTCGTCATGAATTTGCTAATCAGCCCCCCCCCCCCCCCCCCCCCGCCACCTCCCCTCGTTCTGGATCTTAACCTCTTCTCAGAATTCCAGGCTTTATTTAAACTCTAAGATACTTAATACAGGCATGATTTTCCGCTCCTACCCCCAGTCTACTCTAATCAGGAACCTAATTAGCTAATGGCTAATTAGTAGAGTACATCTTTATATAGACACATTAGCTTTTTGCATTATATAATGTATAATACATTCCTTTATCTGATAGAAGTCTCTGTTCTAGATATTTTTAACATTACTTGCAGTATAATCCATTCTTAAAAATAATATACTGTGACTTAATGCACAAGGCAGATTCATTAAAACTCAGGAGATGTAAACATATTGGTGGTCTCCTACAAAGAAGAAAAATAATCCTTTTATAGATGATTTACAAAGAAAATGGTAAGTGCATAATAGTTCACAGGCATGGCTTATATTGCCCCAAAGAGTTGAAACTCCACTGTACTTGCCAAAGGACTGTAACTACATTTACTTTTCAAACAGTCGATTTTGTAGAAAAGGATGGCTGGTTTGCTGCTGAAACATAGTACTCACGATACAGTGTTGAGCTGGTTTGTGAATAAAATTTTGAAAAGCTAAATATTTTAAGACAAAATTGCAAAATGGAACCATGATTAGGACTTCTGTGTCTGGTGTGAACTCGGAGAATTTGAAACACGCCACTCTACCTGTAATTAGCCTATTAATATCTAGAAACTGTTTTGGGTTTTTATTTTTGCCAAGGGGCCATGCCATGCAAGTCTCAGGAGGATAAGCTTCCCCTTTGCCGGTCAGTATGATTTAAGTGGCAGCAGTGGGCAGAAACACCGTAACAAGTCTGCTGGGAGTAACTCGAAGAATAAGACAGCCTGCTCTTCACTGGAGGGTTTTACGACCTACATGGCAAGGCAGAAGACACGGACAAAACACAGAGGAAAAAATATTAAAGGACTCTTAGGAGACTGGGAATTGTGCATGAATTGGGCAGATTCGTAGATCTCTTGGTTGAAAAAATATTTTCACCTTCATTTTTTACTCCTTTGAAATGTCTTTTAATTTCATAATTTCTTTCCATCCCTGTACATGGTCAGGATTGGGATTTGAAATCAATACACCTGGGCTTGAATTGTAGGCCCGCCATTTTCAATTGAGTTATGTGATTGTGTATGTGTGCTTGTGCTCGTATTAACGTTGCTTAAATAGAGGCCCGTAATCAGAACAGTACACATACTTCATGACAAAGATATTCCAGTAATCTCATAACCAATGAGCCCTTTCACCCATCTTCCAGATCCTACACACACCTTGAGCTTTGATGTCATCCATTTTCGCCAGTGGTATCTTTATGAGTCTCTGCCTTTGTGCTACCTGTGGCGAGGTATAATAAAATTAACACCAAATTATAAGCTTCTTCAAGGTAGTGATTCAGTCTTTTTTTACCCTGTATCCCAGTGCCTAGAACAGTGATGGCGAACCTATGACACACGTGTCAGAAGTGACACGTGAACTCATTTTTTTTGGTTGATTTTTCTTTGTTAAATGGCATTTAAATATATAAAATAAATATCAAAAATATAAGTCTTTGTTTTACTATGGTTGCAAATATCAAAAAATGTCTATATGTGACACGGCACCAGAGTTAAGTTAGGGTTTTTCAAAGTGCTGACACGCCGAGCTCAAAAGGTTCGCCATCATTGGCCTAGAATATAGTAGCTATTTCATATACATTTGTTGACTTATAATTAGAAAACTGGAGAGGAATGCCGGAGCTTGTTTTTAGCTAATTGTCAAGTCTCTTCTCTTCTCTGAAAATCCATGTAGAAACATCAGAATTTAGAGTGAGATGTAAGAGGAAGGAACAGAGCAAGACCCATTTTCCCAAGATGATTGCAGTTCAGTTAGTAAAAAATGGCTTCTCCCTCCTCCAAACCTCTCTAACACACGTTCACTCATTCTTCCTTTTATTAATGTTTTAGCTGTGTTTGGACCAAGCTTCTTCAGTGCAGGAACGTTGTATGAACATGGATTATATTTCCTATAACCACTGTCTGGAGCCTTAAATCTGTAAGACATTCTGGAAGGACTTTTTGTTTGTTTTGGGGTTTGTTTGTTTTGTTTGTTTGTTTGTTTTTGTTTTTTTTTGTGACTAGGTAGACAGCAGGACTTGTCTATATTGCAAAAACTGCCCTGAGGCACACAGGCAACTTTGTCAGTATCTTTCCTGGAGTCTGTCATTCTCTGATGCCTCACCCAGGCCCAGGGCGTGGGTATTGCAGTCTTGCTTTTTAAAATGTTCCTTAGGCCTACAACACAGAGGGAAGCGAAGGTAAGGTTCTCCCGCTGCCTTCTCCACAATATACAGGAAAGGCTTTTAGGATGAAGAGGGGAGAAACCTTAGTTTTTCATCCCTGAGGCAGGAGGGAACCCACAAGAAAGGAGACTGGGAAGTGAGCCAAGGGTGAGATCGGGAATCCGTCCAGCGCTTCCCAGCAGTTGTGGGATCTTGCTTCCTTTTGGATCAGCGACAAGGTATCAAAATGCCTGCAGGCATTGTATAGGCCCCATTGGCACGTTGGCTTGGATAATGAAAAGCTGTTTTCTTCAGCCAACTTGTTTTCAATCCACTGGTAGTCTTCAGGTGAAAATAGTCTTTCTGTCATTAAGGTTAATCGGTGTATGTGTTTATCTAGAAAACTGTAGAGAATGCTTTTACAAGAAAGAAGACTCGGGGTTGGAAGGGAGGGGAAAATGGACCCAAATAATGATTTGTTCCTAAATAAATCACGGTGTGTAGTGTATCCCAAACAGCCCCGATCCTAAGACTCACTTGGTTGGGGTATGCATTCTCAGGGCTGGCCATGGAGATTCAGACTCAGGAATTCGGTGTTAAGGACGGGAATCTGGATTGGCAACGCGTCCCAGGTGATTCTTACGATGGGTGAGTGAGAAACGCTGCTGGGTGCGTGTGCCTAGGTATTTCAGGAACCCAGTGCCGTGGGAAATGCCGAGCTCACGTGGCCCAAATGGCGCCCAGAGCAGCCCCGCGCGGTCTTTTTATGCGTCACGCTGAATGTCTCCGCTTTCGGGAAATAGGAGCTTGCTATTTTTTCCCTCTTGACATTTGCCAGCGTGCACCATGTTACTTGAAGACAGGAAAAGTAAGTGAATTTTACATAAATTATTTGATGACGGCACCAGAAACGTCTGGCAATGTGGGATTGCTTCAGTGGTTTCTTTCTTACTTCAGGCTTCAGATTTAGGTTAGGCTGAGGCGCTCTCTAGGATGGTGGTGTGGTGCTAAGGTATCTCGGGAAGTCGGGCAACTTGCTTGCGGTTGCACAGCAGGCCAGTGCGGTGGTTTTCTGGTTCCTTAGCCTTGCCCTTCACCAGTATCCTCTGTTGTATGCTGGGGAGTCTCCAATGGTTGGTCCATGTGTACCTGGTGCGGGGTGGGTTGTCTTAATTGTTGTCTTATCCAGGATGCACTTCTCTTCATTTTTTGTTAGAAAAGGTTTCTTACATTAGTATTTTGCAATTTACAGAGTACGTTCAAATGTAAAACTTGGTGTGATCTTCACAACCATCTTAAGAGACAAGTTTCATAAATGAGAAAACTGAGTCTTAAGAAGGTAGTAACTTGTCTGGGGTTGCAGTGACTTATTTTACTTTTGTATTTTTTTATAAAAATTAATTAAGCTTTTGGGGCAGGTAGCAAATACAGGTGGGGCAAAATTCACTGGCTACAGAGGGTATGTTAAAAGCGAGCCGCTGTTGACCTGCCTGGATTCCCAGGCACCAGGTTTTCTTCCTGAGGCAAAGCCAGGGCTGGAAGCCAGGTCTGTGGGCACCATCCTTTGGTTTCCTCACTGCTCCGGAGCTCTCTTATGTCTATAATTTTCACTGCAAAGTTGGACTTTGATTAGTCGAGTGCATAATATTTTGATAGCCTACAGCAACTTACTCCTATAGATTTAGGTAACACGGTTCCTCTTGCTTAGGCAAATCTTTCGTCACCACCTCCACTCACCCTCACCAGGCACCAACACGCCAAACATGTAAGTTTGGCTGTCACTAGGTGATCACAAGGCGGAATTTTCCTTCCCTAAAAATAAAGGGGCAGAGGATATGCTGTTCTTATAGCTCTGATAACTGTAGACCTCAGGAAAGTGTATTCAGTGGGAGGATTTTCGAATGGAGCTTCTCCAGGCTTTGAGTCTGTCAGCTGTGAGTAGTCTTGGGCAAGTAATCTGATTCTGATCCCATTCCCTCACCGGTGCAACTGGTAGGACTGAAGAGAAAATGAAATTTACTGATGAACAAGTCCTGACTCTTAATACTTGTCCCCTCATATGAAATTGTCTTAGAAGTAGTTTTTTCTCCTTGTTAGCCAAAAGGTACATGATACGTTTTTTCCAGAACCACCCTTGTAGACTATGATTTAAGATAAAACGGTGCTCTTACTTCTTCAGTGCTGTGGAATTGAGTCCTTTGACTCCTCAGCCACGCCAAGTAGATCCCTCCCATGTTCCCCATTATTCTTGATGATGGTTCCCTGTTTATTACATTACCCCTGCCCTTGTGAATTTCAAAGATTGACCACAGTTGGTACTGATTGGCACCTTTATTGGCTTCTTTGCTGGATGTCATCTATCTCCCCCATCAAATTGCAAGTTTTCTGCTGAAGACAGAAGACACACTCCCTTCACTGGTGTTTATCCAAAACCAGTGCAGTGCCTGGCACATACCTGGTCCCAAAGATACCAGGAGAACGAATTGTTATTGCTCATATAATGACCAGTGTTTAGCTTTCAATGTTTGGCAGTTGGTTTGCTTTTAGTCTTTTCTGTTGGGCTGCTTTCGTGGACTTCTAGCCCTAAGCAAGACAGTATAAGGAAAGAGGCATCTCGCACGTTCCAGTGCTGTAGCCATGAATCCTCTAGCCATTTCCTTTGAGAATAGAACGTGGTGTTGATAAGGGGCAGTGGTGGTTCCAAAATCTCCTGCTGGTTGGGAGCCACTGGGATACACACAGCCTCATGTAAATCCCAGCCACTGTTACTCTAATAAAATGATTTATAGTGACCTTAAAGCACTCTGTTAAAATGAACGAGTTAGGCCTATCCTGGACCTTATCTGGCACCGATTTATTTTGAAAAATTATTTCCCTTTTTCAGGTGGGCCAGAAAAGTCCTATGTGAGCATGATAATCCTTTTTTTTTTTTTTTTTTTTTGGATACATCACTTTTGTAAACTCTTAATTTCATCTCTATTTCAAATCGGACCAGACTAGACCAGGCCCTGTTTAACGTGCACGGGATGGAACCACGGGGGAGGATTTACCGTTTGGCCAACGCTTCCTACAGTCACACTTCATTCCCTAAGTAATAAGAAAACTGGAAATAGTTGATTTGATCATTTCTGCCCTTGTTTGGCCTGTGATGTCAGCTGCCTTCTGGAAGTATTCATATTTGCATTATCCCAGAATGTCTAGCGTAATACATGACCTATTGTAGGTGTCTAGTCAGAGTGTTTTGAATGAATAAATGTTATTTTTCTAGTATTCTTATTATTAAACCTATTATAGTTTTAAGCTCAAATATGCACATTCATCTGTGATAGTCTTTTTTTTAAAAAAAGATTTACCAATCTTATTTTAGAGCCTATATAGAGTTCTAGTTAGTGCCATCAACCAAGGATACAGCTCTTCACAATAAGTTTTGACATTTCACATGAAATATTTGAGAGAAGCAGCTCACTGGATGCACCTTTCATTTATTTGCTGGGTTTTTAAAAAAAATATATTTTATTGATTTTTTACAGAGAAGAAGGGAGAGGGAATAGAGAGTTAGAAACATCGATGAAAGAGAAACATCGATCAGCTGCCTCCTGCACACCCCCCACTGGGGATGTGCCCGCAACCAAGGTACATGCCCTTGACTGGAATTGAACCTGGGACCCTTCAGTCCGCAGGCCGATGCTCTATCCCAGGGATCCTCAAACTACGGCCCGCGGGCCACATGCAAATACAAATATTGTATTTGTTCCCGTTTTGTTTTTTTACTTCAAAATAAGATATGTGCAGTGTGCATAGGAATTTGTTCATAGTTTTTTTTTAAACTATAGTCTGGCCCTCCAACGGTCTGAGGGACAGTGAACTGGCCCCCTGTTTAAAAAGTTTGAGGGCCCCTGCTCTATCCATTGAGCCAAACCGGCTAGGGCATGCTGGGTTTTTATTAAATAAAATTTGTTAAAGAAGAGATTAGGAATGCCTAAAGCCAGAAAGTTACTGGTAGCATCCCAGGCCCACAGCTAAATCATCATCTTTGCGTTGCCGTGAATAATTGATGAGGGAGGCAGACACAGGGTTTCATGAGGAAAAACACTAACGGAAGTATGTTCTTCAGAATTCTGATTTTTTTTTTTTTGTCTGGAGTTTCATCCCTTATCCCTTGAACTGAGGCAATGCTCTTGTTCTTAATGTTTAAATTGTTTACGGTTAGAAAATTCCTCAGGGCAGGTTTTCAATGAAAATTAATAAGTATGAATCATTTAAATTATGGAAATAATTGTTCCTCCTTATTGTCTTTGTTTTTAGTTTAGATGAATTCCTAGGTGGTCGTGCCAATATAGCCTACCATTGCTATTTCCCAACTGTTCCCGCAGTACTTAATTCTACTTGGTCATTAAAAATATATATTCCAGCCGAAACCGGTTTGGCTCAGTGGATAGAGCGTCGGCCTGCGGACTGAAAGGTCCCAGGTTCGATTCCAGTCAAGGGCATGTACCTGGGTTGCAGGCACATCCCCCAGTAGGAGATGTGCAGGAGGCAGCTGATCGATGTTTCTAACTCTCTATCTCTCTCCCTTCCTCTCTGTAAAAAATCAATAAAATATATTTAAAAATATATATATATATTCCATATAAATAACAGAAATAATTTTCTTATGCCCAGTAGTTCTCTGTTCTGCATCAAACCCTAGCTAGTCAGTAACATTGTCATATAAAAGTTTATCCTCTCAAGGACAATTTTTCCGAGTTGCCAGAAATCTTTGAAAGAAACATCCTCCCATTAAATTAAGAGACTAAAAATGTCGAAAGCCAGGAAATTATTGATAACATTCTAGGCCCACAGCTAAATTGTTTTCCTTGCCCCGCGATGAATAATTGATTTTGCTTAAGAATTTTCTTTCCTGCTGTGGAAAGATCTTTTTACGATTTCCTCAGTGTGAAAATAACCCCTGGCCTATACACCATGACACTTTCCCTCTTGGTGGTAACTTTAACATTTAAAACCCGTACATTTTTTCCCCCACTAATTGGATGACTATTTTCTTTCAGATTCTTTAGCGTAAAAAACATCCTAAGGAATATTTGCATTGCTCAGTGCAGGGGCCATAAAAGAGCTCAAGGTGTGAGAGAGTGCTGGTTTCCAGTCGCTGCCTTAAGACAATGGATACCAAAGGACCCTATTGAATTGTCTTTCATGGTTTTTGTTTTGTTTTGTTTACTTCCCTGTCTTGGGAGAGGTGAAGATGACCTTTTTCCTGCACAGGATAGACCTAGATCGATGTCTGCATGTTGTACTTTTTTGCAATTGATGGAAGAGGTTCAAATTCTCTGAAACCAGTGACCTGTATCTCCACCCAGGAAAGGTGATTTCCCCACGTGTCACTCACAGTGAAGCTGTTCACTCTGTACTCTATAGAAAGCAGCTGATGTTTCTAAAATATAGATAATTCCAGGATAGCTATGCCAGTCTTGACTCAGTGGGCCTGAGATTGGTTTACATTGCTGGTTGAGATCTTTCAATGTTTCAGAAATTCTGTCACTACCAGGGACATTAGAACCCCCTTTTAGAAAGGAAAATATTCCGTATCCTATCAATCCCCAAAGTCTCTACCATTAAAGAGAATGTGCTTCACCACAGCCCTGCTGATGGTTAAGTGAAGGGCTGGGGAAGTGGGCGGTAAAAGCAGGAAGGCAGTCTGGCCCAGGGGGAGGGGAAGGGGTGCTAGGTTTATCTCCATATTCTGCAGGAGTGTTGAGGTCTGGTCTTTGAACGAATGTGCATAATATGCTGGAGGCCATATGCAGTCATCTGTAAATGCTTTGAAAATAGTTTTCTGAGACATAGCAATAGCTATTTGTATAAAGTAACTCCTTTATTAAAGAAATTCTCTATACCAGGCATTAAGCAATTATTTTACCATCCGTTGTTACTAGTTTTTAGTATGCAATTCTAGAATGGAACTTTATTAGGAGGACAAATCACAGGTGTATTCGTGCTATTTTTCTACCACAACAATTACCTTCTAATCTTCTGGAATTCACAGGAAAACACACTAACTTCCGGAGCTGCTTTCTCTAGTCTTTAGTCTGACTCCTTGTCTTATTCCCCCTGTAATTCCCCAACAACTAAAGTTATAACCATGGTAACAAAACGCTCATCCCAGACATATACCAATGGTTAGCACCCTCTTGCTAACAAATGTACGTCAGGAAAGAAGAGGTTTAGACAATTTCGATCATTTCCATTTAAACTGAAATTGGCTTGTAAGTGAATTAGACGTGCTTAATTTCCCTCCAGAGTTCAAGTTGTATCCAGAACAGGCAATATGTGCTGGACAGATCTAAAATATAAGTCATAAGAAAGAAGGCGACTAAGTCTGATGAATGTTTTCTTCATCTTAAAGAAGAATATTCCCACTCCACCACATCTCACATTATCCTTATAAAGAGGTGATGATCAGTGATGTAGTTCTGTGGAAACAGGTGGTCCAAAAATGTCTAGTGTTCTGGAGACCTGGGCCACAATCCCGGGGACTAGGCGTGTTGACTTTGGGCCTGCTCATTTCTGTTTCCTTATTTGTAAAACAGGAATCGTATTTTTTAAAGAGGATTCTTACTAAGGTGAATTCAGCTAACATATGTGAAAATGAGTAGCATTGTACTTGGCACATGTTAGGTAATCCGTGACTATTAATAGAATCGGATCCTTTCTATGATGGCCTCAATGAGAAGGTGATTAGTGGAGGGAAAAATCATCACACAAGCCAGAACAGAGGAATGTTTTGCCCTTCAGAGTATTCACTCTGGAAAGTACTATGTGTATTCAGGAGACACTTGTCTTGAGATAGAGATATATATGTAACCTATATCTAATTATCAATGTCATCTGTCTACCAACCTGCCTACTTGTGTTAAACTTCATGGCAGCAAATAATCTGTATGGGTAGATTTGGTTCTTGAAAATGTCATTTGGCACTGGGGAAAGGACTACTCCCACCAAGTAATGTTATTTATTTTATTTTATTTATTTACTTATTTAGTAATATGGGTTTATCAAAAATAAAAGGTTTCTATTCAAAAATAAAATGTTATCATAAAGCAATGAGACCATTATCTTATGGAACTCCTATATCTGAGTGTCATCCAAGAAAAAAGGGTTCCTGCCCTGACCAGTTTGGCTCAGTGGATAGAGCATCAGCCTGTGGACTGAAAGGTCTCAGGTTCGATTCCAGTCAAGGGCATGTACCTTGGTTGCAGGCATATCCCCAGCAGGAGGTGTGCAGGGGGCAGCTGATCGATGTTTCTCTCTCATCCATGTTTCTGACTCTCTGTAAAAAATCAATAAAATATATTTTTTAAAAAAAAGAAGAAAAAAGGGTTCCAAGAATAGAGAAATGGCTGCTGTAGTGAAGTAATAAGCACATCACTTTCCGGTCAGGATGCGTTGAAAGGAGGCGAGACACATTAAATATAAAAGGTTGTGTTCTGTGTATTTACTATATATTACATTCTATACACCATGTTTCAGTCCTATGAACAATCAATTCTTGAAGGAACTTTTGTGAAGCCAGTTTTATAGCATCAGCCTAAGGACAAAAAATGATTTCATCCTTGCAAACTTGGATACATTGAAGCATCTTAATTCTATCAAGCACTTATTTTTACTAATTTATTCTAAGGAAATGATGCACTGTCTTAATCCAAAACAGCTGCAAAACCACATTATTGCCATTTTGATTTTTTTAAGTGCACAATTACAGACTTCCTCAGTCTTTCAGTAACATGTCAAAACAAATGCATGAGGAAGTGAACCTGATGATTTGACTCAGAAATCTGGAATCTAAGTTGGTAATAATAAGAGTACATATCTTTTTTTCCTAGCTTTTTCACTCCTGGTCATGTAGCTTTGAGTGAGTTTCTTAATTTCTGTTTAACTTCCCGATTTGTAGAAGATGAGAATAATACTAGTTGTTGCCTCAAAGAGTTGTTTAAAAAACAAAATGACAAAAACAAAAACAGACTCATAGAAACGGAGATGAAAGGAATGGTTGCAGAGGTGAGGGGGTAGGGGGATGGGTGAAATGGTGAAGAAGAGTATAGTCAATAATGTGATAAATTTGCATAGTGACAGATGATTATTAGAATTAGTGGGGTGACCATGTTGTAAGGTATAAATATGTCAAATGACTATATTGTACACCTGAAGTTAATATAACTAATAAAATACTATATATCAACTATTTTTTAAATTTAAAAACCAAAATGAGTTTACACATGTCAAATGCTCTGGAACTTGGCACATGAGAAGAGCTAAAAAATATTAGGTGTTGTTATGGTTTTAGATAGATACAGATATAGAAATGTTTCGTTTAATGTTTACTTTTTTTTTGCTAGTTATGTCCCTGGTGCATCAGTATTTGGATATTTCCTATGCTTTGAGACGAGAGGAATGTTCATGCTAAAACATACCTCTGAGAATGTGAGAAAATGTGCACACTGAAATATATAAGGGCAAAATACTCCAGGGTAGCAAACAGTGGTGGTGTTTGCTGCTCTATTTATAGCTCTTGTAGCTGTCAGTTGCCTAGGAGATCATTGGCAAGATCCCAGCAGTAACTAGCAGCATTTTATCCTATAAAGAAAGAGGTGCAACTGATCTAATGACCATCATTAGGCACTTTCTGGGGAATCACCCTTAAGATCTTAAGAAATTTCTATTTCTGTCACCTGTTTTATTGTCTGCCCTTCAATATACTGTGCAGGAATTATTTATCAACTCATAAAGAAAATACCTCACTTCTGCATCCAATTAACTTGTACTGTTAAAGAATTCATAGTTTATCCATGGCAAAAAGGAACTTTTGTTCTTAAACAGTGTTGTGAAAGGCCACAGGGTTATATATGTCCGTTTTCCATGATCACATAATCTGCTTTAAGCCAAAGCTAATTAGTAGAGATGTGAGATGATTGTGCCCTCATGAACAGAGTGTGTTAAATCTTTGCTTTTCCTTTTGCAGGTAAGTGAACATGACGTTGGGCGGAGTTCATTATGCTTCCTGGGTGGCTCTTACTCGCGTTGCTGTTTTATGGACTGAAACTCCAGGAGGCAGTTAGAAAAATACTGATATGCAGGTACTGTGGATACTGCTGGAGTGTGTGTTCTAAGCGATGGTAAGTGTGTGCATTTTTTCTGTACCTCATGACATCAAGCTGGGCGGCCCCACTTCTGCTCTCCTCCTCCCAGCAAAAATGGCTCTTCTGGTTTAATAAGCATCTCTGGCTTGGCACAGCTAAATGAACGAAAAATGAGATTCGCTTTGCAGTACTGTGGGATGTGCTTTTTGGAGGACAATTTTTATGGACAGCCTGAAATCATTTGGCATTGTTGGTATTCATAGTGCTTTATATTTCACATCTGTCCAGTTTGGTATGAAATTTAGAATGTTGTGGTACGATAGTGGTGATCATGAAGTGGTCCTTGTAGCTCAGAGAACAGAACTCTAGGCTGAAAGAGAAGAGTCTAAAGTCCCACCCTGAGTAAAACAGTCTAAATTAATAGTTGCCTAAGGACTAGAGTATTATTAGATCTTTTTAGAACTCACAGTTCTAAATCAAAGAAGTGTAATTGGAGTTTCCTTTTTAAATATTTGAAGACTGTACTAGTATTTACTATGTAGATGTTCAAATATTAGATCTATATTTAGAAGGAAATCTAAAAGCATTTGAAGCTAAATAGGAATGTGAATCCCTATTGAAATTCACTATTGAAGACATACAATGCCATTAAAGACTCTTTAAAGTATTCAGAAGCTTTTTAATATTTTAGGATTGTTAAAGCTAAATCCTGTAAATATTTCCATTGTTACTTCTCCAGAAGTTAAAAGTGACAGTTTTGCTTTTTTTTAAATTTAGGGTTCTGTTTACTAGTTGGCTATTTGTGTTAAGAATTATTTTTCACTCTGATTAAAAATTAGACTAGAAATATAAATTGTTGGGGTTTTTTGGTTGTTTTTGCTTGTTTTCATTTATTTTTATTGAAAAACATATTGTTTCATCTGGGATAAATGAGTAGAAATATTGTCATTATCTTTGGAAGTCTTCCTGGAGAGGCTCAATGTTAAGAAAATTCCAAATGCTGACCTACTTTAATTTCATTTTTCCTAAGGGGTTATTTTTTGATGCTGTGTATTTGAGAATGATTCTTCTAACTATTGTTATATTGTTGTGACACGTTAATCTTTGAGGAGGATTATTGTAACAGAAAGTAAATTCCCTCTCAAAGCACCAAGTTTCATACATCTAGTTTCTAAAGCAGTGATGGCGAACCTATGACATGCGTGTCAGAGGTGACACACGAACTCATTTTTTGGGTTGATTTTTCTTTGTTAAATGGCATTGAAATATATAAAATAAATATCAAAAATATGTCTTCGTTTTACTATGGTTGCAAATATCAAATTTCTATGTGACACGGCACCAGAGTTAAGTTAGGATTTTTCAAAATGCTGACATGCCGAGCTCAAAAGGTTCGCCATCACTGTTCTAAAGGCTGAGTGGCTGTGTGACTAAATCCCATTTTCTGATGGTGGTTGTTTCTCGGTGAAGCGTTATCTTTCACATTCACAAAGAAGGGAGCTATGGCTTATAAATAGAAAGTTATTTACTAATTTATTTCAATATAACTACTTTTACTGCTAATGGGAAACATCCTTTTTTAAAAAAGGACAGAATAATAGAACTTTTTCAAAATGAGGCCCTTCAGAGAATTGGGCATGAAGCTCAGACCTACAAAACCTTCATATTACCTTCTTCTGGACTCAAATCTTATATGTAAGTTTTATGACTAGTTTATTCATCAGAAATAAAAATCTCAATCGGCATTATGCTTTGAGCCAATAAACATCATATCAGACACTGGTATCTCGGATTGCACTGGGACATTCAAGTGTGAAGAGTTTTCAGTTCTGAATAAAAGCAAAGTCTTGTGTGCATCACCAAGCTGCTGAAATGCAGAGCCTTTGATCTTGGGGAAATCAGAGGTTCCTTCAAACACTCTGAGGAGCTTGATGGTAACTGAAAGCACTCGGTAAATTGTGTTTATGTTTGGAGTCCATGGTTCACACCATATCATCTTGTTAAGTCTTAGGTGCCACAGCATAGCTTCCTCTGTAACCGAAGTTCAGTCATAGCCAGTTGCTCATGCCCAGTGAGCTCTCTCGAGCCACTTTGGAATTTCCTGGAGTGGGTTTTGTTTGTCGTGTGTGTCATTTTGCACAGCCCTTTACGTGGTGCTGATGGTGACAGTGCCTTCCTTTATTATTACCATAATGCCACTGTATGGAAAAGGAATAAATACAGTTTTTTGCACGTTTTCCTATGCTAGTGAGCATTCTCATCAGTTTTATTGTTTCACATTTAAAATAAGAAATAATCACCTACTTCCTTTTCTGCTCTGCTGTGCTCTTCTGAGGAAATGGGTCTTGGGGTTGACTATGAATATGAGTAGCTACTTAATTGGATGAGGAAACGTGTTCCAGGTGGCTGTAGAAGCAGGTTGTTTTTGAGGGTTGGAGGGATAAGTTTGAACTTGCCCCATATGGTGACATTCATCTTTTCACAGTGTGAACCAGAAGGTGGCTTGATCTCTTAAGGCTTATAATATATTTTTTTATTGTCATTGGAAAAATACAATGTTGCATCTTTATAAAACCAAAAGAAAGATTATTTTCTAAGACTTCTAACTCACTTCAGAATTTGCTGGTATTGATGCTGGAAATCCGGGGATCCAAAAGATGCTGGGAGATTGTTAATCAGTGGTGGTGGGGAGAATAATTAGGATACTAATTTTTACCGCACCTTGGACCCTGCCTCTACCTGACCAGTTTTCCATCATAAGCAACTGTACATATTGCATGTCAAATAGCTAAGAGTCTGGTTGAGAATTTCAGTAAATACAAGGCTTACCTCATAATCCTGAAAAGGAAGAACTTTTAGTTCTATTTTCCTAGTAATTTTCCAAGAATAGCTAATGCTTATTTTGAACAATAATTAACCCTCCACAGTCAAATGTTAAGGACAAACTAATGAAAAAACTGTTTGACAAAACAAAAAGATTAACATTCAACAAACTTTTAGTCAAATGACTTAATTGACTTGTTTTAGTCTGTAAGTAAAATATTATCTGTATCAAAAACAATCTCTCAACTTTTTAAGTTTATAATTTTCAAAGATCATGAATTTTATAATTCATGTTCATCCAAAACCTAGGTACCGTATTTTGTACATTTAAAATTCTAGATTCTCTTTTTTATTTTTGTTACATTTTTTACAAATGTATTGACTTGCCATTAGTTAATAACATTATATAGGTTTCAAGTGTGTAATCCGATGTATATCATCTGAATTGCATTGTATATCTACCTTTCAAAGTCAGTTCTTCTGTCACCATATAGTTGACCCCCTTTATCCATTACTCCCTCCCCCACCCACCTTTTTCTGTGTTCCGTGTCTGAGTTTTTGTGTGTCTTGTTTGTTCATTTATTTACAACTTACACTATATCCCACATGAGTGAAATCATATGGTTCTTGATTTTTCCATCTGACTTATTTCCCTTAACCATGGTATTTTCAAGATTCATTCATGTTGTTACAAATGACAGTATTTGATCTTTTCTTAGTGATGAGTAGTAGTCAATTATATATCGTACCACATCTTCTTTATCCAATCACTTATTGAAGGACATTTTGGTTTCCATGTCTTGGCCATGAATAATGTTGCAGTGTACACAAGTGTGTGTGTGTATGTATATATGTGTGTGTGTGTGTGTGTGTGTATGTATGTGTATGTGTGTATATATATATATATATATCTTTATGAACAAATGTTTTCAAAATTTTGGGGTAGATATCCAGAAGGGGGGCTGCTGGGTCATATGGTAACTCTAAATTTTTTTTGAGGAACCTTCATACTGTTTTCTATAATGGCTGTACCAGTTTACATTCCCACCAGCAGTGAATGAAGGTTCCTTTTTCCCCACAACCTCTCCAATACTTGTTCATAATAGCCATTCTAACAGGTGTGAGGTGGTATATCTCATTGTTTTAATTTTCATTTTTCTTATAGCTAGTGAAGTTGAGCATCTTTTCATATATCTGTTGGCCATTTCTATGTCTTCTTATAGATCTCTTTAAATAACTTTTTACAAATTTCATCATATACAAGAGATAGAATTATCTAATAAATCTTATCAACCCAGATTTAACAATTAGTAACCTTTTGGTGTAATTGCTATTCTTTTTTTGGGGGGGCGGTGGTTGGATGCTGACATATTTTAAACAAATCTTAGATACCATGTCATTTGCTCTCAAATATTTTAATGTGCATGCAAAAAAGGAACATTTTCTCATATAACCACAATATTATCACACCTAGAGGCTCCCTAATTATCCTCTCATACCCTCTAATACCTAGTTTGTATTCAAACTAGTCATATTTAAACTCATTTGTTTAAATCTGGTTCAAACAGGCTTTTAAAATTTAGAACAATTTAGACTCCTCCCTCTTTCTAAATAATATTTTAAACCATTGACTTGTTGACAAAACCTGGTCAGGTGTCCTATAGAATAGCCTACATTCTGTATTTTTTAATTTCATCCTAGTAGTGTTCTTTAATTTGTCCCTCCATCCCTCCTACTTCCTGTAAAATAGAAGTCGGCTCTAAAGGATTAATTGTATTCAGTTTTAAGATTTTCAACAGGAGTATTTCATAGATGAGGCTTTAATAGATTCTCTCAGTATCCCAATCACATTTGTTTAATAACTATCTTCATTTCACTCTATTATTCAAATGGACTTCTTACTGCAATATTCAAAAGTATTTCTTTCCAGAAAAAAAATCTTTTTCTGTCCATTATTTTTTATTGTAATTAAATTCTATAGAGTACAATAGATGTATGATAGATCAATTAATAGATGCAAGAAATTCCAGAAGCAAAATAGATCCTTGGAGATCTCTGCATTTCCTATATCTGTCTTAAACTGTAAATGACCAACCAGACTGAACCTGCTGCCCCCACACAGTCTTATTATGAGCAGATATTTTCATGAAGAGAGAGCTTTTAGTGACCCAGACCTGCCATTTGGCTCTTTGATGTCCATCAGGGTTTGGCTTCATCACTATATTAAAAGCTCATGTTTGTATGTTTGGGATAAGCATCTAATACATGTCATTTGGGAATAACATAGATTGCAGGAAAGCATGATGATAAATATTTGGTTTGCTTACAGACCTTGCTACATCCATTTTCTTCCCCCTGTAATTTGAGACTTAATTCAACATCCCATCTGCATCCCATCTAATACATCTATATGTATTAGAATGGAATTCATGTATCACATTCCCCGGGAAGGATCACATACAAGACTCAACAGTCCTCCAAGCAAGATGATGATGGTCCCAATGGGCACCATCCAAGGAATGTTCTGACCTTGGATGGACAACTCCTGTGGGGGTATTGCCTGGGCTATGGGAACTTGGGGAGCAGCTTGTGAAGGCCTAGTCCCCTTGTAGAAGTGGAGGGATTTCCGAGGAGAGAGCGAGATGCATGGGATTGACTGTTATTTCTGATAAACTGAATTATACTGATGATGCCTATGTCAGGCTCCATGGCACATGGAAGGTACAGTGGGTTAGGGTAAAGAGATGCTAATATTTGTCTTGTATTTCAGGCAGTGTAAGTTGGTGAGCCAGAGAAAAAGCTCCAGATTCAATATGACGTAAATCCTCATAACGACTCTATAAGGCCAATGACTTTTATGGCGGGAAATATATAATTTGCACTCTCTGTAATAAATGATGCTTATTTCATTTTAAAAATTGCTCTTTGTATGCTAAAGTCCTTTAATGATAAAACTAAATTTTAAAAGTTTAAAGTCCAGCATATCAATAGAAGCAAATCAACCTGCTTGCTGATTATTTATATTCATACTTAAATATGAATATAAATTTTCAAATATACATATATCAGGCTACATATTTAAGTATGCATATGTAATTGCTTTTTCTCTTTTCTAACAGATTCATATGATGAACCATCAAAGTTGTAGTTGTTAACAGTTAACCAGAGAGTTTTCAAATATTTTGCCAAGTGTTTTATGTAGCTATTTAATCTGTAGAACAATTATGTAGTTTGTGCCATTATTACCCCATTTTACAGATGTAGAAACTAAGCCCAAGGCCTTACTCCTAGAAATGGAATATCCAGGGTCTGGCTCCGATCCCTATGACCTGGAGCCGTGTGTTATCTATATGCACTCTCTAATTTTGGAACCTATAATTAGTCAAGGGGCCTCTTGTTGGTTCCTGTTTGCTAATGTGCTGTGTTATCATGCATGAACAGTAGTGTCTGCATCTTGTGTTCTGAGAGTTTCAACTAGGGCTGTGACATCCTGAACCGTCACTGCAGCTCTGGTACCTTGGCTACTGTCAGCTCATCCTCGAGGCTTCAGACAGCTTTGTCACTTTAGGTAAGACTTTTCTCGCTAGTAGAAACTTCTAGATAAAGCATTTTCCGATAGTCTGTCATCATTGAGGAGGACATTTGAAACGTGTTCTCTTTCAAGGACTGCTTTCACTTCTAAGTGCTGCTGCTTATATGAAGAAATATATTCTCTTCTGGTAGCACCGTGGTTTGCAATATGAAAAAAAAAAATGTACTCTGCTAGAGAAAGTGAGTTCCCTGTTATGGAGTTTGCATGCTACTAGGAGCAAACGAGAATGGGTGTTCAGCCCTACTATCTGACTCTGTCCTCCCCACAACTCCTGTCTGCTCTCAGCTCCTTGTCCTTCCACCCCCTTCCTCCTTGGCTTGTTAAAATGATTAGAAATGCATGATTTGGGCTTGCAGAGAACTCCTCCTGGTAAAATACCTATGAATATAAAAGTCTCTCTTCTCACCATTTAAAATTTTTATTTAACTTTTTATTTTTCAGTTAGAGCTAACATTCACTATTATATTAGTTTCAAGTATATAGCATAGTGGTTAGACATTTACATAACTTATGAAGCGATCCCTCCCCACCTGGCACTGTACATGGTTATTATATTATTGGAAGTCTGTGTTTTTTGGTGGTGTCCCTTTTTTTTCTACTTTTTAATGACACAATGTATAATGATTGCATAATTTATGAAACTGTACAATCCTGGAAGGCAGAATACTTATATCCTTATTTGCATCTCTCAAGGTAGGTAGTATTTTTCAATTAGTAATATATGTTTAATTGAGGGAATAAACTACCATAATCAATTATCTAATTGAGAAGTGCTGTTTGCTATGCATATATGACAGAAGATTTTATGATGAGAATTCAGTCCTTCAAGGAAAGGTGTTAAAACCCTGGGAATCACTTGAGCTACTTGTTAAAAAATGCAGATTCCTAGATCTCACCCATAGAAATTCTGATTGAGTGGGTGGGTAAAAGGCAGGGCCCAGGAATCTGTATTTAAATCATACCAGTTGCTTTTTGTGCTCTTTGTTTCAGATATAGTATTCCCAATTTCTTCTACTGGTAGAAACTCTGTTTCTTCATCGTGTCTAGCTTGCTGTCTCCAATAAAAACCAAAACACTAATTTGATGTTGGATATTCATGATTGGTAGCTGCTCAGTTGTGTTACCCGCTCCCAAAGGGCAGTCCACAAAATCCAGATGAACCAACCTGGTGGTGACAATTAGTTAAAGAGACATACAGGTTGGCAGAAATGATTGGATCACTCTAGAACATCCGTGGGCAAACTACGGCCCGCGGGCCCGATCTGGCCCGTTTGAAATGAATAAAACTAAAAAAAAAAAAAAAAGACTGTACCCTTTTATGTAATGATGTTTACTTTGAATTTATATTCACACAAACACTCCATCCATGCTTTTGTTCCGGCCCTCCGGTCCAGTTTAAGAACCCATTGTGGCCCTCGAGTCAAAAAGTTTGCCCACCCCTGCTCTAGAAACTACTACAGGCACGCCACACATCAACCTTATTCATAATGCTCTATATTATTAGTAAGTTAACCAAACTAATTTTTTTTTCTGGTCAATAAGGTATGCAGCAATATATACAAATATCAAATCATTATGTTGTATACCTGAAACTAATATGTTCTATCTCAAAAAATAGTGGTGCAGCAGCAACTCCGGTACTTTTGTCAAACTTTCTGGTTTTTGATAAGTATCACAGCTGTCTACTTTATAATGGAAGGCCTTTAGTCAGCGCAAATGTTTCCAAAAGATGTTTCCGAATTCTTTAAAATTAAATTGTAGCTATGTGAGTGGGAGGGATTGCGAGCAGTCTGGCTCAAACCAGCTTGTCCTTACGCTGATAATCATTAAAGCTAGGTAATGGGTACAGGGTGGTTAATGATACAAATCTTTATATGTCATGTGTGTTTGAGATATCTTGTGACAAGACGGTAAATTGAAATGAACTTAAAACTTTCACTAAGCTTGGCCAAGCTCTTCTTTTTGCTGTCTTTGAACCAGTCCCTTGGAAATGTTCTGATGTTTTCAGGGTCTGCCCCTCTGTAGGCCTTGCCTGCACACTGCAGACTGAGGGTACGAGGGACGCATGTACCAGCGTTAGGGGAACATTTTGCTTCAAGCAGCCTTCCTGAAGGTGGTGTTTTCCATCCATGTCTCTCACAGTTTAATAGGGACAGAAAAGGTCAAACCAAACTGATGTGTTTTGGATATTTGTTTGACTACTTGATTTTGGCATTTTAGAATGTCTCATGAATTGTGTATAGTTTCCAAAAGGGCTGAACATTGTTGGTTTTTTTTCCTTTTGACTGTTTATGAAAATGTGTTGCATATATACCTAGGACTACCAATCACACACTTTATGGGGGATTGTTAATTGCTACTCACAGGTGCCCAAATGCAGCTGAATAGAAGCTATCTAAATTTGTGTTGCATGGCAAACTGTGCCACGCCAGCACGACCAAGGGTGATCCCGAGTGGTGGGGGTGAAAGGATTAAGGAAAGACAGACAAGGGAAGAATAGCTGGGTCTCCGTGGGACGCTGCTCCCTGATGAGGAGACAGCGCCAGCACCCACAAGCTGTGTCTTTATTTTATAGCAGATGCCACGAGGCAAAGTAGGGGCGTGATCGAGTGGTTTACAGCGTTCTCGTGAGTTTCATCCCCACTCAACTACATGCACCTGAACTCTAGCACAAGGCACGTGGGGCTACGTGTTCGGACCATAGGTTCAAGCTTAACAACCACAGCCGTTGGCTATGATTGTGCTGGGAGGGCCCTGCCCTCCAGCTGGGACTTGCACGTGGCAATGAGAGGACCCTGTCCTTTCATTAGTCCGAGGCTTGAACCTGGCCAAAAACCGTAACCGCGCCCCACAGCATACTATGAATAAGATTTTTTTTTCAGAAAAGATTTGTGTAGTTTTATTCATGACCTTTTTGAGGGAGACTTTATTTTTATGAAGTAACCAGGATACTGATTAATTTGTATGCAGGTCTAAGCTGCTAGATCCTAGTGAGGACAGGAATATAACTTAATCTGTCTTTTCTCCCCTGCAACATCCTGGGTGACAATGTAACAGGGGCTTTGACTATAACAAAATGAATAAATGAACAGTGCTTAAAAGAACTGCCACTTTACCATACTCTGATTAAGAAGATAATGTGACTGGGTTGTTTTAATTAATCACTTGGTATGACAAGCGTATATTCACTGAAATCAATCATTTTCATTGGGTTAGTGTGAAACTTCTGATATTGTTATCCTTAACCTGGCCATAGTGATCTTTTTACACATATATTTTATTGGTATTTTGATGGCATACAATGATAACTAGCTTTTTAAATGATAGACTCCCTGTCAATCAGTCAAAGATGATGGCATGGGAAAGAATGTTGAACAAAAGAGTTGATGCCTACATTGCAAAACTTACTGCTAAATGCGAAAGGAAGCTAACTTAAACATTTCAGTTCCATTCCAAAACATTCTTTTTTAAACAGTATTTTAACCAGATTCAACATATTTATTTAAAAACTGCACATCACAGAGAAACGGTGCTTTTAAATGGGAGTTTATCTACACTAATAAAAGAGAAACATGGTAATTGGTGTACGACCTCTACCCTTCCCATTGGCTAATCAGCGAGATATGCAAATTAACTGCCAGCCAAGATGGCGGCTGGCAGCCAGGCAGCTGGAAACTAACATGAGGCTTGCTTGCTTTAGTGACGGAGGACTCCAATGTTCCTCGCCTGCCGCTGCAGGCCTCTGAGCTGGCAGTTTGAAACATAGTTACAAAAATAGAAGCTAAACAAAACCCCGGGCTTCAGCCAGCAGGACCGCAACATTGTTTCAAATACAGAAGGGTAAACAAAGGCCAGAAACCTGCATTCAGCAGTGGAAGTCTCATGGCTGGAGCCAAGCCTCAGAGCTAAAGCTGGCCCAGAATGAAAAAAAAAGGAAAAAAGGACAGGTTGGGAGCTTCAGTCACCCGTCAGTCTGAAAACGGCCCTCAGCCCTCACCCAGGCTGGCCAGGCACCCCAGTGGGGACCCCACCCTGATCCAGGACACCCTTCAGGGCAAACCAGCCGGCCCCCACCCGTGCACCAGGCGTCTATCCTATATAGTAAAAGGGTAATATGCCTCCCAGCACCGGGATCAGCAGAGCAGCGAGGCCTCCCAGCACCAGGATCAGCGTGATGGGGGGCAGCAACCAAACCCCCCTGATCAGCCCTGCTTTGTGTGTGTCGGGGTAGAGCCATAACCTCCCCATCGGCCCTGCCCTGAGTGTGACAGGGTGCGGCACCCCAACCCCCTGATCCGCCCTGCTCTGTGTGTGACAGGGGGCGGTGCCCCAACTCCCCTATCGGCCCTACTCTGTGAGTGACAGGGGGGAGCTCCCCAACCCCCTGATCAACCCTGCTCTGTGAGTGACAGGGTATGGAGCCCCATCCCCCCTGATGGTCCCTGCTCTGTGTGTGACAGGGGAGAGCTCCCCAACCCCCTGTTGGGCCCTGCTCTGTGCGTGACAGGGGGCGGCGCCCCAACTCCCCAATCAGCCCTGCTCTGAGCCCGACCAGGGGCTGCACCTAGGGATTGGGCCTGCCCTTTGCCACCCGGGAGCAGGCCTAAGCCAGCAGGGCATTATCTCCCGAGGGGTCCCAGACTGCGAGAGGGCACAGGCCAGGCTGAGGGACCCCCCCCCCCCCCGAGTGCACAAATTTTTGTGCACCGGGCCTCTAGTTTTTGTATAACATTTTCTGAGCTACAAAAGCTCAAGAGTGTGTGAGGAGCAGTTGTTCTAATCCTACATGGAAGGTGAAATACTCCCTGTAGTTCAAAGAGAAGAAAGGAGAAACAGGCCTGGGTACAGAGAGGTGGACATGGGAAAGAGGCAGAGGAAGAAACGGGGGGTGTGGGGGTGTGGGGTGGAGAAGAGAAGGATGAGAGGCACTTTAGAGGTCTAGGGTTGTGGGTGGATTGTCAGGAGTCTGATGGGGAAAGGGATGTTCTCCCCACAAGGGGAAGACACAACTGCAGGTAAAAAATCTAAAAGTATTCTCTTTTCCTGAGAGATGCTGAAATTCTGTGGTCTGAGATACAGGGGTGGAATTTTATTGGTTGATAGCACCCATATTTTGCCTGAGTTTATTGTACTTCACATGTTAGTCCTTGTATTATCGTTTAGGACAGTGCTTTTCCAACTTTGCTGTGCATCTGAATCACCTGGGCAGTTATAGTTTAAAGCTGTGAAGGGGACCTGAGCCTCTGATTTAAATCTATGGCTGCCATGCCAATCAACTGAACAGTTTCAGTAGGTTAATATTATACCCCAAATCCCAAGTCAGGGAGCCTTCTCAGAAGCCTGCATTGTATTAAAAGATAACTAAATTCTTCCTGCGATAAGTCCTTTCTCAGAGAGAGTTGAATGGGAAGTGGTAGTCTGTCTAAATGTTGGCAGGCCTGACCTGCATGGCTCAGTGGTTGAGTGTCGACCTGCGAACCAGGAGGTCACGGGTTCAATTCCCAGTCAGGGCACATGCCCAGGTTGCAGGCTCGATCCCCAGTGAGGACCGTGCAGGAGGGAGAGCCAATCAATGATTCTCTTTCATCATTTATGTTTCTATCTCTCTCTCCCTCTCCTTTCCTCTCTGAAATCAATAAAAAAATAAATGTTGGCAGATTATTAGGAGGTAAAGATGTGCTACAAATGGGTGAGAAATAGGAGATTGGTTCCCAGTCCTTCACCTCCCTCTGAAGTACCTCCCAGCCAAGCAGTTTAACCTGACTTTGCCTTGTATCTTTCTTCTTTGATTTATTATGTTTTTTTTTTGGTCTCAAAAGATAGTATAAGTAATACCAAATGGGAGTCTCTTCTTTTGGAAGGAAGGCTCTCTTGCCTTTGAAAGTAATTAAAGTTGAATAAACTGAGCCATAATAATAAAAAGGGAAGCTAATGTTTTCATGGAAAATGTCCTTCTTAAAGTCATTTTGGAGAAAAGTGAGCAGACTAGACTTCCCTAGAGATGGAATACTGTGCAGGTTTCTAATTATGAAGAAATAATTATGGAGAAAAGAGCCTTGCTTATTTTAAAAACGGTGTTTCAAGCTTGTGTTAGGTTAAGTTGTAGTAATCTAATTGCTCAGAACATGCACATTCATGATTCTGCCATATGTGTGTAATGGAGACTGGAGTATGTTGGTTTCATACATGAAGAGCTGGAAGTCAATTCTGATGTCCCAGTACTCATTGCTCTGTTTGGTATTATTAGTTTCTCAGGGACACTCTTGGGCTCAGTGGTTGACTATAGAGTAAGTACAGCAAGAGTTCCAGATGGAACCTTGGTGTTGCTAGTGGTCCCTACACGAAGAATACACCACTCATCAAGGGAAGCAAAGATTAATTCTTTGCATGCATTCATTCAGTATTGAGCTCCTGTATGTGCCAGTCCCTATGCGGAACCTGGACTTACTCGTACAAATAGGAGCGGGCAGGTTTGCCAGTTCTGAAATCTGGGGGCAGTGGGATGGGGCAAAGCAAAGAAGAAAAAATAAAAATGAAACATGCACACACCATGGATCTACCCTTCATTTAGATTACGTCAGTTTATAAAACCACGTATTAAGTGCCTTTTGGGATGGGGATTTGCGAAGACAAGTTAATTATTAAAGACAAGCCTCTGGGAGCCATCTGAAGAATTCATAACTAACGGCTGCCTCTCTGCTTGAGGCTTGATGTCTTTTAACTCTCTTTGCCTCACTTCATGTTATAATTACGTAATTGCAAATTTATCTTTTCTTCCTCTCCCTCCACCCCTTCTGTTGGAATTTGCAGTAAGATCATAGAAATTTTCTCTCAAATCTAAGTATTAAAAATTAACATCCAGTGCTTTTCACAGTACTTAATGAAAAGACAGCTCTCATGTTGTTTGGTCTTGAATTGGACTGTTGGCCTTCTGCTTTTTGCTGGAGCCCTGTGTGCGCAGGGAACAATTTAAGTGCTGCGTTAGGATTCTGAGATTGACTGTCATGAGTCATGGGCTCCCAGTTTCTCTTCTTCTTCTTCTTTTTTTAAAGCAAACAAAAAGAACCAACTTTATTTGCTTCAGCTGAAGCCTCCTTAGGGCATGTTAGGATGTTGATTAAAAAGTCGTGTGAAAGACTTAAGATCTTGGACTGCAGGGAACCTTCTTTTTAACTGTTAGGTGGGACCTTCCCTCAATGCTGACTGACAAGTTAACTGTTCCGAGGGAGATTTCCCATAGCAAATGCCGGTTGTAAAATGGTATTGTGTACAGTGGGGAGCTGTTTCTAGTGATAGTAAGTCATTTTGTTCGAACTGCATGCCTGGGGCAGGTTAGCAGTAGGTTTGACAAGGGAAAATGGACTGTCCAGGGGGATTAGGACATTCCTTTTTTTTTAATCTTTATTGTTGAAAGTATTACATATGTCCCGTCTTTACCCCTCATTGCCCTCTCATGGGCTCTCAATTTCAATTGAGAACTTAAGTGTGCTTCTCAAACTTCAGTGGGTCTGATGGAGTCTACAAATCTGCTTTTCAACTCACTCCCAGGTGGTGGCATTGGTGCTAGTCCATGGAATGCGCCTTGAGCAGTAAGGTTCTACAACTATGGCATGAGCCTTAACCTCAGGTCTTAGTATAGTTTTATTGGATATTGACCTTGAAGTGTAAAGCTTTGGATAGGACTTTGGATAGGACATCTGAAATTGCCCCATTGGTCTACTACACTATAGGACAATTGCCATTTGTTATTATCTGAATGTTTTGCTACTTTGTGACATTTCTTAAAAACATAGTAATTTATCTTTTGCAGAAGATGGAGAAATGAGGATTTCCATGTTTCTTCTTGCCTTCAGTTGTTAATCTGGTCCTTGGTGGAGAAGGCATTGTTAGATTTCTCAGTTACTTTGAAAGCTAGAGTTATCCAGACTTAAAGATATTTTTGCTAGCCCCTGTACAATTCATCTTACTCTCTGGCAGTATTTTAGAATGATAAAGTCACTGTTTGCATTAGGGGGTATCCCTATCTTTATGTTTATGCCATCAAATCTATATTATATCATGCACAAATTTAAGTGCCAATATTTAAAAAATTTCTGTCCCTACCGGTGTCAAGATTTCTACATTTTAAAGTGTGTATTTATTGAATGTAATTGTAAATAATTTGAAAATCATATTGATCAAGGCTTTAAAAAGAAGCCTGAAAACACTTAACCTTATTGCAACCAGTTTTCATTCATCCTACAGATATTTATTTTACTGCAAACTATATGCCAGGCATCAGGTTAGACTTTGGAGGGAGAACAAGTAAATATTTATATTTTAATTCTGAATCATGCATTTTTAATGCAGTGATAGAGAGAACCTGTGCTGAGGTAAATAGAAATATATGTCAATGTAAAGAATGTTCCTATATGTATATACACAGGTATTCATAGATCACATAATATATCTCTTATGCTTGTCTTCCCATATTGAAGTGTTCTTTCTCTTAATTTCAATAATAGCACTCTCTTTCCACTTCCACTCTAATGATTTCCTTCCATCCCAGTGTGGATACCTTTTATCAGTCAGGGTGTTTTCTACTTCAGGTGATGGAAATCCTGAGTCACTGGGCTCACACATTAAAGTTATTTTCTCACACAAAGGAAAGTCCAGAAGTAGGACAGACTTCAGATCTGGTTGATACATTAGTTCAGCAATTTCACAAAGGTCATGTTCTTTCATCTCCTATAAAGAATTTCCCACAATTCTCCCACTGTGCTTCTCTTTGGCCTTGGGTAGGTCCATGTCTATTCTAGTTACTAGCAGGGAACATGAAGTTATCATGATTGACATGCTCTGATCAATTATGCCAAGGGAGAATGAATGTTGGTATTCAATATCCTCTTTTTCTGCCAACTATAAATACTGTATTCTCGGGTGGGGGAAGGTCTGGAAAAATCTTACATTTCTAAGGACTGTGTTTGAGAATCTCTTCCATTCTTCTTATATACTCTCTGTAATTTTATCCACGCCTATGGCTGAACTACCACCTTTGTGTGTCATAGTTTCCACACTGTATATTGAACCCAAAATATTTGTAGAATTTTATATCTATTCATATAATTTCTTCCTGGAAAACTCAACTTGAAGCTGCCAATAAAATCTCAGACTCAATGTAGAGAGAGAGAGGAAGGGAGGGAATAGGGGAGAGAGAGAATAAGAGAAAACATCCATGTGAGAGAGACACATCAATTGGTTGTCTCCTGCACAGGCCCCAAAAGGGTGGAGGGTGGGAAAGTGGCAGAGATCAAACCTGAAACCCAGACACATGTCCTTGACCAGGAATTGCACCTGTCGAGACCCTTTGGTGCATGGGAAACACTCTAATCAGTGAGCCACATCGGCCGGAAAGAGGTCTTCCTACATTTTTCTGAGTCTGAAACATTAAGAACAGGTCATTTATTCAGGTTTCTCACTGTATATGTTTCTTTATCAAAAGCAAATTAGTCTACAAAATGACTTATACACCACTGTTCATTGTAGCCCTTACCATAATGTAAAGAGCTGTAACCAATCAAACACCACCAGCAGGTGAATGGGTAAACATAGAATAGTGTATTCATATAATGGAATGCTGCTCAGCAATGAAAAATAAAAAGGAGTAAACAAACGATACCATGGAACAACATGATTGAATAGCAAATGCATTGTGCTGAGCAAGAGAGAAAACACCAAAGAGTACATACTGTATGATTCCATTTATGTGAAGTTGTACAACAGGCAGAATTAATCAGAGTTCCATAAACCAGAGCAGTGGTGGCCTGGGTGGGTGAAGTGGAATTGATTGAAAGGGGGCAGGGAGTAAATTACTTGGGTGATGGAGATGGTTTATATTTTGTTTTGGGTGGTATTTACATGGGATTAGGCAGTTATCATATTTACTAATCTGAACCCATAGAATCTGTATTTTATCGTATGTTAATCATACCTCAATTTTTTCAAAATGTTGGCAGTAGCCCTGGCTGGGTGGTTCAGTTGGTTGGAGCATTATCCCATACACCAAAAGTTTGCAGGTTTGATTTTTAGTCAGGGCACATATCTAGCTTGTGGATTCAATCCCCAGTCAGGGCACATACAGGAGGCAACCAATTGATTTTTCTCTTCTCTCTCTCCCCCTTCTTCCAAAAATCCGTAAAAATATATCTTTGGGTGAGGATTTAAAAAATGGTAGCAGTAGCTAGCAAGGGAATTGTGGGTCAACAGGAGTTTAAGATGGGAAAAATATCAAGTTCATAGGCTAGTGAAAATGATCCCGTTGAAGGAAAAATATTGATGAATTAAAGAGTGGAGAACTAGTGATGTACATGGAGTAGGAGAGAGGATGGGACCAAGTCCCCAAGTGGAGGGGCTAGTTTTAGGGTGTGTAGCTGCATCTGATGGCAGATGGTTGTTGTTTCTGTTCCAAGTCTACACAGTCCTCTTGTATTTTTTTTTTCCCTGAGAGAAGCAGGAAGTCAGGACAATAGTTCATGGTGAGGGTAGAAGAGGAGGTGAGGTGCAGGAGGTTTGAGGAATTGAGGAGCAGTGGTTGTCAAACTTTAAAACGGATGTGTTAGGCCTCACCCCAGAGTTTTCTGGTTCAGTAGGGCTGGGAAAGAACCTAAGAATGTGCCAAGTTTGTAGTTGATGCTGATCTGGACAAGACTCTGAGAACCACTAGTGTAGCACTTTCATTTGTATTGCTGAGACAGCTGTGCTTTGAATAACAAAATGATTCATCTAAGGTGCCAGAACTGTGATGAGTAAGTAGCCCAGGCTGCTGCCTCCTGCCAGGGTTATCCTATACACACTCTGTGATCTCAGGGAGAGCAGAAGAGAGCATGGGTGCCAGAGGGAAGTAGGGGTGCACACTAGGAGGGAAAGGTGGAGAAAGCAGAGGCCGGGATTGCCAAAGCGTAAATTGTTAAGGTCACCTTGGTAGACTGTGCCCTGGGCCCTGATGAATGAATGCTTTTGCCCTGTCCGGTATACACTAGCTTCGTTTTGTTCTCTACCTACAAAGGTTTGCTCTTAGGAAATTCACCAATGCAGTTATGATTACATTTTTTAAAAGATTGGTACTTATTCATTTGCAAGCACATGTTTTTCTTCAGTCCTAGTGTATATATTGTATGTCATGCATATATTATGAATAAGAGCATGTGACTATGATTATAAAAGTATTGTCCATGAAATATTGAAGGCCTTTCAATTATACATATATTTCTATTGAAAACCAATGGTGAAATATGACCTGAAATTTATATGCAGTACACCAATTAATAAAGAGTAAAGGCTAGAGGGAAATGTTCTAAATATTAGCTGTGGCTTTTCTGAGTTTTCTTAGATAACTTTAATTTTTCTGGTTTTTCGTGCTTCTAAAATAAGTGTAAGTTATTTTCACCAGAAAGTTATATAAAAACAAGTATATCATAATAAAGAATATAATACCATATAATATATAACATAATAACTAATAACCTAAAAACTGACATTTTTTTTAGGGTATTGGCCTTGAGTGCTTGGTATCTATCTATAAATAAGATGTCCCTGTCCCTTCAGAATTTATACTTTGGATATCAGTGATTAAACTCACTGCACCTTAGTGTACTGTTCGATCCTAGTGGACAGTTTAGCACATGGTAACTGTCGATTTATATTTTAGTTTGAACTATTATTATTCATATTTGTTTGTCCCCTTTGGATTATAAATTTATTGACGGTGGCCATTGTAGAAATTATCATTTGTAATGAGTGCTATAGTTTTGCCTAGAATAAATTATTAAACATATTTTGTCAGTATAAAATATAGCATATAATTTGCATTTCTGGTTTGAGTCTATTCATAGATATGAACAAAAATTGCCAAAAATATGTTTGGTAGTGTTGAACCATATAAAATAGGATCTCTTCTTTGATCCCAACAATTTAACAGCTTCCAGCATATGGTATATTAGTCTGATACATGAAAAAATAAGAATTCTTCCTTTGTAAATATTTGGTTTTAAAATACAATAGGATCTCTTCTGTAATTTCAACAACTTAATAGCTTTCAGCATATGGTATTTTAGTCTGATACATGAATAAATAAAGGTGTTTATAAGACTCCTTCCTTTCCAAATATTTGGTTTAAAAATACATTTTTTTTCAGAAATAAAATGGATGAAGTATATTCTACGTACTACAGTGTGGATGAACCTTGAAAACGTATGGTTAGTGAAAGAAACCAGGCACAAAAGGCCAACATATTATTCCATTTATATGAAATATCCAGAATAGGGTAATCAATAATGAGAAAAAGTAGATTCCTGGTTGCCCAGGGCTGGGGGCTTGAAGGAGACAGCAGGGTATATCTACCGTTGGGGATGATGAAATGTTCTAAAATGAATTGTGGTAATGGTTACTCAACTCTGTGAATATATTAAAGCTGTTGAATTGTACATTTTACATGGGTAAATTGTGTGGTATGAATTATACTTCAATAAAACTGTTATAAAACCCTGTTTCTTAAACATTGCTCAACCTCTTTTGAGGAGCTCTTCATCCAAAGTGTGAAAGACCTTTTTCTTAGTCAATGGTGTTGACTAACGCACCTGCATCCTTTCCCTCTCACTTCCCCACTGCACTTGTATGGCGTGTGTAAACTTGTCTGAGCATTCATACTTTGAAGTGCAAGAAAACTTGGCCGAATAGATTATATTAAACTGAGTTACTTTTGGCAAACATTTTTATTAGATGATATGCAAAACAATCCAGATGGTATCTATCTCACAAAGTTAAACGCTTTAGCTAACTTGTTTCTAATTCTCTCTCTCACACCTCTGTCTGTCCGCCTCTCCCCCACCCCCCCGTACTTTTTTTCGGTGTAGGTAAAAAAAGCACTCAATACCTGAATTCTATTCCTAGATATAATTTTTCTCATTTCATAAGAAGAAATTTTGATTAGATAACCGAGGATTTTCAAAGGATAATTCATGAAACAGCAGTATCAGAATTATCTGGGGGAATTTATTGAAAAATGCATATCTTAAGTCCAATTTCCAGATTCTTGGGGGTCACCTAATACACTTTTCAAGTCAGAATTCCTCAGCTGGCACCTGTAGATCCACACTCTACCCAATACCCCTCCCTCTGCTCTCCAGTGACTCAAATGTGCCCTAAAATTTGAGAACCACTGCCAATTAATTTATTACAGGTCCTGTCCATCTCTGATGCTGAACTGTTGTTCATGTCTTTTCTGTCTCATTTGGTTTATTCTTTCTGGGTATTAGGAAACATCTTTGCTTTAGTCTATGCTTAATGAAGAGTTGGGTCAAAATGGTTACTTGAGATATTTGATTTCCTCTTGAAGATTGCTTCTGGAATGTCTGTGGCCATTGTAGAAATTATCATTTGTGATGAGTGCTATAATTTTGCTTAGAACAAATTTATTTTTGGATGAATTTATTTTTATACATCTTCCTGTTTCTCCTCTTTTAATACAACATGTTAGTTGATTCCAGTGATGTGCTGCTAAGTACTAAATGTTCTGGGCATTCCAGGATGAATAAAATACATGATGTCTTCAGAGACTTATAGTATATAGATTTCTCACTACATAATTAATCCCCCCAACTTCCTCTGAAGAGTTAGGTTTTAAGTGGGTTGTTTTGTTTTTTTCTTAACTGCTCATAGCTATAACTTTTAGAACAGGTAATATATTTATATAATTAAATTTGGGAAGAAATACATGTGGTTTCACACATTAAAAATTGAGCATTGATCATAAGTAGCATGAAATTCTAGTAAAGAGAAATTTAATTTTGTTTATAAGACTATAAATAATTATATAGATTAACATTTGCCATGTAATTTCAGGAATTAAAATCTACTTTGAGAAGCATCTTTTGTGAATGCTGCCAAATGTTGGGAAGATACATTTCTGTCTTTGTGTTTGCATGAATAGATAAAAAAGTTATTTAGTTTCTTTTATATATTTTGTTAATTTTTTCTCGACATTCCATGGCTTGGGGTATTTTAAGAGTAAAGTATTGACTGCAAATGGATTCCAGAATAAAATCAGAAAGTTTGAAATTCAAATATGCTTATAAAATTTGATCATACTTGGCATTACTTATTAACTGTACATTTTAGTTGAGACTTAATATTTTATTTAAAACTGATAAGCAACTTTTGTTTATTATTCTTTTTATTGCTTCTAATGGGGCAAAGCTCTTGCCAATTTGCTTGGCAGTTTGCACAGCTGGAACACAGTCTACGTGACAAGATATTCCCTTCTTTTTGATTGATGTTTTTCATCTCTGAGTAGCCCTCTTTACATGCCCCCGTCCTGTTTCATCAGTTTCCTCTTTTCTTCCTTCCTTTTGCCAACTCCTCCTTCTTCCTGTAGTCACTCTTAATTATAACTTTCCCAATCCTCCCTCCTGTTAGTATCCCAAAAGCCAGTTTTAAAATCTACTTATAATTTGCAACTGCTTTAGACAGAATGTTCCCTATGTGCCAATCATGTTCACATTCTTCATGTCATCCTATGTTATCATTACTCTCCCAGCAAACACAAGTTAAGAATGTCAGCCACTATTCTGAATGCTGGAGATAAAGCCGTGGACCAGAAATCCACAGCCTCTGCCCCAGCAGCTCACACAGCTAATCATAAATCAGGATGGCAAATGCCCAGAGATTTGTTCCTGGGGACTACGGGATACTGGGTGGGGACACCTCACCATCCTGGGAGAGCTGTGATCAGCAGTGATTTATCAGCAACATCTTCCCCACCAGCCTGCCTCCCTCCATCTTCCCCAGGGATTTTGTGCCCCTGGTTGGTGTCCCTAGATTCCCCTTCTACAAGTCTGTTACAGAACTGAGTACATCATACACGCTTCCCGGAGGATAATCCCTTCCAGATGACCTGGACAGAACTCTAAAATTCCCTGCCTGTTTGCATAGTTTCATTCACATCCGATGAGAAAGGCCAGAAATAGACTTCTCTTTGCTGTTCCGTCAGCTAGACTTGTTGAGACCTGGAGCCTTCCTAAAATTGGAGGTGTCATAATCTGTGGTGAGCACTGGGTTCCTGAACAGGTGTGGACATGGGGAGAAACAGATTTCAGCCTGTAGGATGTTAGAACCAGGGAAACTTGGATGGCATGTAATGGAATCCAGTTTTAGTACAGATGGTGAAACTGGGACTCGGGGTTGAGTGACTTGCATGAATTTACATACTAGAGTGCGTACACCTCCCAATTCTTTATTTATCCTGGTGTTCTTTCTTCCATACTACTTTCTGAAATTAGTGGCTCACCATTATTTCCCTTTGGTGATTATCAGTGGTGGTTATATGACCCCATTTAACACTATACTAGTAAATGATAATAGTTACGTAAATGTCATTTTTACAAATATAAAAATGTGTGTATAGTTTCAAAAATCATTATTTTACTTGATACAAGCATAAAGGGAAAGTAACATTGGAATCATCTTAAATGAATTGTTAAATGTAACCATGTAGTAATTTCTGCAAAGCTCAACTTGGAGTTAGAAATTAAAAATAATTCTGTAGCTCATCGTGTAATAGTTGGAAATTTCTTGGAGTTTATTTGTACAATTGAATAATACTGAGTCTATCATTAGGGGAAAAGAATTCCTTTCAACTATTTAGACATTCCTGTTTCACTTTAGTGTGTTCCCTAAATCCTTTACTTAATTCTCTCTGATAATGAACAGTGTAGACTTTTTGTTTTTTTTTGAGAGAGAGAGAGAATAATCTAGTGATCCACTGCTTACCTGTCAATCCAATTTACCAGTTACTTCATTTTTACTCTTGGCTCATTCGTGTTTTGTGTCAAACATACTATTTATTCATTTACTGTTTTAGGAATACTTTAAAGCAAAATCTCCAAACATCAAATTGTTTATCCATAAGTATTTTCATATGTATCTCTAATAGGTAAGGACTTAAACTATTTTCAAAACCCATCATTGTATATAAAATATAATCCTTTGCTATCACCCATGCATTTAAATTTCCCCGATTTAAAGAGCCAAGATTGGAGTAGTGAATCCTAGACTGGCTCCTTTTGTTAGTAATCTGATAAGGTTCTACTCTCATTGTATCCTTTGCTTTGTAAGTCTGGCTGTCACAGTCATCACTTGCAGAAGTTTCTCTCTATTCTCCTCACTGACTTTCAGTTTTCTTTGTGATTTCTTTTCCGAATTTGCCCATCTTAGATCTCTGTTAAATGCCTTATACATATTTACTGCCTCCCTATTTAGCACCATGGGTGGTGGATGTTAGTCTGTAAACATACAAAGGGAGCTGAACAGAGCCCGTGGAGTCAAAGCTCTTTTACTCTACCTTCCAGGATGCTGGAAGTTATCTTTGAAAGAACGTGAGTGTGAAGAAAGCAAAGAAAAAAAAAAGGGCAAGGAATGGAAAATGACATCCTGCTATTCACAGACCTGTGCTTTCAATACCATAGTTACATATTTGGCAAAGATTACATGGGATACTACCTGCAAAAACATTCTGGAAATGTTATTTAGGTATTTCCATTATTTGCAGAATTATTCTTTTGTGATAGAGATGTTAGGACAGAAGTGTTTTTGCTTACTGTGAATCCTGATTTCCTTAAATACTTCTCCCCCTGGAGACCCTGTGTTTCTGGGTGACTGACTCCAGGGTCCAGCCTTTCAAACAGACCTTGCTTCAAGCCCTACCTGTCACTAACATTTCTCTTGGAACTAACAAGATACATAACTTTGCCAAATTTCAGTTTATTCATCTACAGTGTGGGAAGATGTTAAAAGGATTAAACAAGCTAATGTACCTAACAGTGTAGCACAGACATATGACAAGCACCAGAAAGACATAGCTATCATGTGTCCTTCCTTGATGCTCAGTTAAGGATAATCCTGTGATTCA
This sequence comes from Myotis nattereri, assembly GCF_964212035.1. NCBI lineage: Eukaryota > Metazoa > Chordata > Mammalia > Chiroptera > Vespertilionidae > Myotis > Myotis nattereri. The sequence continues at coordinate 27,174,534 of NC_138088.1, forward strand.
TTCTTTAATTTTTCTCAATAAGCATAGTTCTGTTAACATGTGTGGCGTTTTGTGTTTGTTTTCTTTGGATTAGAATCTCTTAGATAAAATCTTAAGTATTTTTGTTCTTTTTAATAAATGAGACGTCTTAGGTATTGGTAGACTAGAGGGTAGTTGTGCTTATTCTGATAAGGTTTCTGAGAATCATGCAAGTCTAATGAAGGAGGTTTTATTTTAAAATAGTTGGGGATTATATGAAGAGTACCTTGGGCTTGGAAATTAGGAGATCCGGATTCTGCCAGGACCTAGTTTGCTGACTTCAGGCAATTTGCTTAATCTCTCTGGACACCAGGGTCCTCTGCTCTGAAGGAGGGGTTTAGAATAGGTGGCGGTGCAGATGCTTTTTGTTCTGATACCCCATGACTGTTGTTGGGCAGGTAGAGCCGTGCCATTTGAGCCAGAGAGAACAACATGGGAGCAGGGTTATAGGTGGGAGTTGAGAATGAAGGCATAACAGGAGATGACAGAAGGCATTACTTTTCAGAATGAAGGCAGCAATATGGGGAGTGGGAGGAAATAAGCAAATTGAAGAACAGGAAAGGAGAGCAGTGCCAGGACTTCAGTCTGACTTTAGTTTTTGAATAATGCCAGGGTTTTGTAGCTGTGTCCACTGTTGCTTCTGGTGCATGCTTTTCTAAGGGACTGTCTTTTCAAAGGGTATGTACTCTAAACCCCAATTCCGGGGAAACCCTAGCAGCTCATTGGGGATAAGGCCAGTATGGTTGATGTCTGTGCTATAATGCTACTGGAAGTTTGACTTGGTGGCTTCTCTTCTCAGGTTTAATAGGAGCTTGAGATGTGGCTTATGTTTATAGCCAATAGAAACCATGGAATGTCACTCAGCCACGCAGCAGGATATAAAGCATGGCTTTGGCTAGAGGTCTTGCTATTAGCCATGCTGACAGATATGATGAAATCTCTTTAAAAACACATGCTCACATTGCCTTGTGCCAGTCTTTCTGTAGAATTTCCAAAAACTCTCCTCATGACAATGTGGGATTAGACATAGGCAGCTAGAAATACCAGCATGCAGTAGTTAAGTACTTGGTGCTCTTTGGCAAACAGCATCCTCTTGTATTCAGGCTTCATAAGGTCACTTAGAACAACCTTCGAAGGAAAGTGTCGTAGTTAGAAATGAATAACCAGTGAGATTGGATGGTTACTCAGGCAGAGCTTCTCAGAACAGCAGTTCCTCAATGAGGTCATTAGCTTCTAAAATCTGGTGCTAAGCTTGGGAATCCAGAAGCATCATTGGTCAGTGCGTTCATTGATACTATAGTTCAGAGATGGTGAACCTTTTGAGCTCGGCGTGCCAGCATTTTGAAAAGCCCTAACTTAAGTCTGGTGCCACGTCACATATAGAAATTTTTTGATATTTGCAACCATAGTAAAACAAAGACTTATATTTTTGATATTTATTTTATGTATTTAAATGCCATTTAACAAAGAAAAATCAACCAAAAGAATGAGTTCGCGTGTCATAGGTTCGCCATCACTGGTCTAGTTCAAGGGGGCTGATGGTAAGAAACAAAGTCTACAAGATGTTGATGGGTGTAGAAACCAATATGACAATGCTAATGAGATACACGAATGGACCCAAAATTATGTCAACTATTTTCTGTCCAAAGGAAAATGTACCTGGAAAAGCCTTTGTTATCAGAGGTTGGGGATACCTTTGAATGACCATGGCCAGTATCATCAAGTTGTAATATCATCTGAGGCTCAGAGACAGAGACAGAGACAGATAGAGAGCAGGCAGACAGCTCTGGTGAAAAGGTGGTGTACTGCGTGGAGGGGGTGGGGGGTAATGGAGGGACTGAGAGAAAAAACTCATGGACATGCACAACAGTGTGGTGATTGTGGGGAGGGAGTAGGTGGAGGTGGAAGAGAGCATAGAGGGGATAAATGGTGATGGGAAAAATAAAATAAAATTTTTAAAAAGAAACAAAAAAATAAAAAGCTTTGAATTTGAACTTTCAATAGGACCATGACCTGGGGCCTGGTTAGGGTGGGCTTAGAAGAGGTCAGTGGGGGGGGAAATGGGGACATATGTTAAATACTTTCAACAATAAAGATTTAGATTTAATAGAAACATGAAAAGGGCCCCATTAGCCCTAGCCGGTTTGGCTCAGTGGATACAGCGTTGGCCTGCAGACTCAAGGGTCCCAGGTTCGATTCCGGTCAAGGGCATGTCCCTTGGTTGCAGGCACATACCCAGTAGGGAATGTGCAGGAGGCAGTTGATCGATGTTTCTCTCTCATCAATGTTTCTAACTCTCTATCCCTCTCCCTTCCTCTCTGTAAAAAATAAATAAAATATATTTAAAAAAAGAAAAGAAAAAAGGGCCCCATAGATCAGACTAATGACCTACCCAGGTTCATTTGCTAAAAGTGTTGCCTGTTTTCACAGATTGACTCTTCAGAAAATCTCCTGTCCTAAATGTGATGTCACAGGAGAGAAACTCATCTCTTTGGGGATTAATAGTGAATTGATTCTCCCCAAAGAAGACTGGTATTTCTTTTCTCACTAAAAGAACATTTTACTTAGTAGGTAATGATAGTTGATTTCTTACATAATTATAGAGTGTGGGTTTCACACTGTACCTTCTCTTTCATATTATCCCGGATGTCCTTCCTGTGGGATAATTATAGATTGCATGAAACGGATTCAACCTGTTCATTTTCAGCCTTAATATTGTTTTTGTATTTTGGAAAGAATGGGAATATACACTTAGACTTCCCTAAATGGTTTACAGAATGATTCTACCATCCTTTTTTGCTTACCTGTTGTTGTTTTCAGTCTTTTTTAACAGTTTTCATGTGGGCATTTCCTGAGCTTGCTGAAAGCTTTCTACATGTATGTACTTTTGTCATTTAGATTGAAGGGCCCTAACTGGAGTCAGCATTCAGCAGCTCACTGATCTTTGTTTCATGGCTTTCCCTTGTTTCATTTTGCTGCTTATTTTATATAGTAATTTGGGTGTTGGGCCTTGCAAAGTCTTGTTCCTATTCAAGTTGAGCATTATGATTTTGCTTTTCTCAAACAGAAATTGGCTGTTCCCTTTATGCTTCTTATTTGTTGTCTATTTATTCCCTGGCAGCTAAATCTCATAATTTTGAAGTTTCCAGGGGGGGGAAGTTTCTTTCTATTTTTAAAGATGGTAGCACCAAAGCCCTTCTGTTACCCTTCTCCTTACCTCTTCCCCCCCATTCTTGAAATTAAAGTGCCTGCTTCAAGTAGTAGTTTTCTGTGGTGTGCAGAATTGTGGAGTTGCATACGTTGCATAAAGGGGCTGATTTGAAGAATTGAGTGACCTTTCTGGATGAGTGTTCTAAAAGATTTGCAGGCCTACCTAACTTTCATTAGTGTGCTCCCTTTGGCAATCTTAAAACTCGAAGATGCTCATAAACAAGCTTTCACATTAATTTAGGAGAAAAACATTCTTTCCATTCATGGTAGTGTTAGGTTTTCCAACTAGAGATGGAAAATTAATGAGTATTATTTTTTATTTACATTGATAGTCTAACTTGATTTTTAAGCGAGGACCTCATCTTACAGATAAAACAACTGGATCTCCAAAGATTCGTGGACTGGTTTGGGTTGATACAACTTATAAATAACAAAACCAAGATTCGAATCCAGACATTTGAGAGCAAATGTAGTATTTTTACCACTGGATCAGAGCTCCAGTTTTGGAAATTTCTCCCTTAAACTTCATCAAAAGCATATGTTGAGTATCTACATAAAATTTTGGCATTGCATAAAATAGTTTAAAATAGCAGAGTAACTACCCTTAGGAACTTACAGTTTTATACGAAGTTCTTTATAGTTGGGACAAAACAGGTTTTGCCTACTTTTCATTGTTCCTTGAACAAGTTAAAGTCAGTGAAAGAGGGATGTCATAAATCCGCAATGCCTGGAGAAATTACATTCCTGTTTATCCCCCATAGGCAGCTTAACATGATCAAATCCCGTGTGGACTGTCAAACATGCTGAATATCGATGGGTCTTAAGTTTACTCCTTTTGTTCCTTCAACTCTACTACCTCCCTTCTCATCATGAAAACTGCTCTGGAGAGCAAATGTAGAACTCCATTGCTTTCTTTTCCTCCATTCAGGTTCTTTCTAAAATGGTTTTTACTTATTCTTTTGCTCTAAGAGCCTCATCAGATTTAAAACATCTAGTTATCACATTATTTCTCTTAGCTTCTGGTCTTAAAGCTGAAGACAAAATAGTATGAACACAACAACAAATCATGGAGATGCACTTTCTGTTAAGTCCTGTTGTTTTAATTTAGTAAGAAATGTCCCTTCAGTTGTTTTCTTCTCTGCTCATTGGACAGAAGGGATATGTTTAGGGTTACAAACAGTTTTAAAGCTGCTGCTTTTAGGTTGAGCTGGACTATCTCTTGGTGTGCTGTCCGTGTGGCTTCAGTGCTTTGTGGCTACTATGAAACCAGATTTGTAAAAAAAAAAAAAAAAAAAAAAAAAAAAAAGAAATTGCATCTCTGAGACCAAAGTAAATGTGGCAAGATGGACAGGTGCGCTGGTGAGATATGGCCAGTCTTTGAGATGGGCTCTCTGGTTAGTGGAAATGCTCTTGTGTGTAATTGGGATTGACAAGCACTAACTATGCTTTTCTCTTCTTTGAGGAGAAAAAAAAAGTCATTCTAAACTTCATAACTAGGGCTTGTGGGTTTCATTCCTGGTCAGGGCACATACCTAGCTGTGAGTTTGATCATGGGTCAGGGCACGTAGGGGAGGCAAAAGATCGATGTTTCTCTCACATCAATGTCTGTCTCCCTTCCTCTCTTTCTAAACAAATCAATAAACATATCCTTGGGTGATGTACAAAACTAACACCGGGAAATGTGTGTTTCATTAGCTCACACCCACTGTTCCTGACACTCTCGCTTCCAGAGAGAAGCAAAGCCATCCTTAGCCCGCCCCCATTGGCTGCCTTCTCTTCAGTGACATACGCAGTCTAAAGGAATGTTGGCCCTCCTCCATAACGAGAATGCCCTAAAGATCAGAACTCTGCCTGTGCTGTGGGGGAGGAGGAGAACGTCATCCTAAAGAAGTTTGTGCACCCCCCTCCTCTCTGGGAGTATACTCATCTTCCTTTCCTGCACTCCCCTGATTTTTTGAAAAACTCCTAAAAGATAGTCAATTTATATCGATCCCAAACTTAGCAAGCTTTACATATCTTTGGAGATTTGGGGAATTCTTCTCTTATTTTAGAAGATCATGTAAACCTGGCATTCTGTGTTATCCTAAATCAGCATTTGTTTTGCAAGGATAGTATGCCAAGCCTTTACCACCCGTTCCTCCATGGGCTAAAAAGACACTCCAGGAAGATGTTTGTCCCTGGATTTTTTTACTCCAATCTCCTCACCTCCAGCATGTGTACTTGAGGTTAAACGCCACCGAAAGCATTCATTCAGTGGTCCTGCGCGAGCAGGGTGGGAAAGTGGGGCCCTTTCTTAAGGGGACTGTCCTTGTTAGCTTTGTGAAGGGTCACATTTGAGCCGAGACTGTTATCACCTCAAGATTTTTCTGAGTCATGTTAGTAAAGGCGAAATCCTGAAGTTATATTTTTTTGTATTCAAATAGAGAATCTGTAGACAAAAAATACTTAGGCATCTGGAAAATTTGAAACATTGGAAAGTAGATTTTTATCCTGGTTTTCCTTTATAAAATGAATACATGTAGGCTCTTTTGTGGTTATTTGTAAAAAAAAAAAAAATGTAGGATAGAGAAAATATAAAAGAAAAAAATCAGTGGCAATCCCATTCCTCAGACAAAAACTATTTAGCTTCATTAAATCAAGCATTTCCTGAACTTACCTAATCACAAAGTCTTTCCACCAACACACTAGGATTCTCCTGAATTCTCCTATGGATATAGTAAATTATTTAGCCCCACAATATTTTGTGGTTGCTTCTGTATGTTTATGAAATCATTTATTTGTTTTAGGTCTGAACTGGGTTGTTACTGGAAAATCAATGTGGTGATAGACAGTACCACTACATATTTTTCTTTGTCTTGAGTTAATCTAAAATAATAGCATAGGAACCATTGATACCAAAATGGTATTCTGAGATTTCAGCGCTGCTGGATAATTGCAAAGAGAATTGCAATGGTGCTCAACCATGTGCATGTACTTGAAGGTAGCTCTGTAAGTCTCTTCTGTTATTGGATATGTCATAAGCATTGCTTGAAATGTGGAACCAGAAGCCACTTTATCTGATAAGATCTTAACTCTCCTTCTCTAAATCTTTTTCTATTAAATTTCTCTGAAATAAATTCTAAGAGTACCAGGGCTTTTACTGATGACTTTTATCAAATGTTCATATTATGGAGGATTGGCTACTTTTTGTAATTTCTCTCGGGAGGTTTACTACCAGTACAGGAAAGCCCCAGTGTCCCGTGGGGGCACCATTTAATGAAAGCAACATTGACAGGTCCTGATAGGTCACATTTCCATCTCAGGTGACTTATTTATTTAGTGTCCATATGTGTTCTGGTTCAGTATTTTAGAAATGTATTCCGTTGCCAGGCCATGGGTTAAAAAAAAGGTATTTTGAGTTACACAAATCCTGAGAAAGCTGGTAGTATCTTACACTGTTGATGGGGGTTTTAAATTACTTTAACATGATTAGAAGACAATTTTTCAATAGGCAAAATTTATATAGTCTTTGAGCAATTTCACTGCTAGGAATTACCTAGTGAACAACCTCATTAAAAGAAGCCTCGATGTAAAGTACAAAGATAATCAGTCATTTCAGTGTTGTCTTCCTGTAAGGTATTAAATAAATGTTGTTATATCCATGAAATTAATACCAGGCAGCCATTAAAAGTATAAATATGTCTGCATGGGAAGATCTCCATCATATAATAGTAAGTGGATAAAAGCAAGATGCCAGATGGCCTACACAGAATACCTTTTATTTAAAATTAATAACACTAACAAAGGTTTTACATATATACACATACAGCCACATGTGGGTGTATGTATATATATGTAAATACAGGTGAGTGTGGTTTTTTTTTTTCAAGAACTATACACACAACTAGGCTATGTTTCTGTTGGGGATAGGTACTTAAGTGGTTTATATTTTGCTTTCTATTTATTTCTGTATTTGAAATTCCTACATTAATTGCATTTATTAATTTTTTGTCAGCGGAGGGTCTTCTTTGTAAGGATTAAATGAGCTAACACATGTGAAAAAGCCTAGAGCCGTGTTAACATTATTATTTCAATATGATTTTTAAAGATGAAATAAGGGCTCCAGAAGATGAAAGATAATATGCCATGGAAAGTCAAAAGGAGGGACAATCAGGAAAAAATATGAAAAGGGTTTGTTTGGGAAATACGGGAAAAGGTGGCTGTTTTTAACTTTACCAACTATATGTGTTTTTTCACTTTAATTCTTATTCTCTCTGGACAGCATCTTTATGATTGGATTACATCTCTGCTCTGTGCTGTTAACTCCCAGTCATTAGCCAGTGTGGCTCTTTGTTGTTCTCATTTGAGGTTCGGACTGCAGTGAGCAGCAGCGATTTGAGTGTTGTTACCAGGTGGACACCAGTGCTCACCGTGTGTTTGCCACTGGCAGGCCACATGGTTGATGCCTTCCAACAGGCTAACTTCCCATAATGTGCACTTCTCCTTATCAGATCAGCTAATTTTGACATGGTCTAGCTATACTTTAGGAGACAGTGACTTGCTGTGATTCCCCCCCCCCCTTCCCCTCCAAAAAATGCTCATGAAATTGCTTAACGACAATACTTCCTTGATATTGGAAAATGCAAACTATTGCATGATAGAAGAAAATGTTGACTTGCGAGAAAACATTGTGGCTTATTGTCTTGATCATCTAAATTAATTTACCAAACAGAGCTCCCCTACAGTGTGATTGTGTAATTGAACAGCTGAAGACAGCACAGTTACCCAAACTGACTAATCTCTATCTAGTTAAAAAAAACCCAGAGCTATGCACATGTCCCCTGTGGTATTGCACATTTCTCAATGCCCAGATGCTTAACATCTCACCATTTCTGTGCTTTTTCGGACTTGACTGGTTGGTAAACAAGAGGAAATTCAAAGCACTTTGCACACTGACATGGAGGGTTATTATTACCTTTCTCTTATCCACACAAGGAAAGCAGCATTCACCTCTGATACGGGTCCCCGTTGGTTTTGCTGTATCACTTAAGTCTAAAGTTGAGCACGTGGGGAAAGACATTACAGGCCAATAAATAGGTAGTAGCAGAATTTACCTGGGACTCTTCAATCTGGCCTGTAGAGTTCAATGCCGATGATGCCTCAGTGTCAGATAAGTGGTTTCTTTGGCACAGATTCATTTTCCAACCTGGTTTATGAAAGGATACGTCTCATCGATAATGCGTTGATAGCCAGTTCTAAAATATGAATAAAAGCACACAATTGGAAAATAGATTACTATAACCAGCTCATGTTTAATGTGAGTTAAAAGTGGTATATAGGATGATGACCATAAGGAAATGTTTAAAAGAATATTGATCAAGACAAGACTGTTTTAGTGTTTTATTTTTGCATTATTTTTATTTAATTAATGTACAGCACATAATAGCAAGTAATACTAATCAGTGTTTACTGCATCACATAAGGTGTAATGCTCAAACGCTTTAGCCGTGGTGTCTCATTTATTCTCACCTTGATGTTGGCTTTAGCGTTAGTTCCATTTTAAAGGAAAATAAATCTGCCAGAGTTCACCCAGCTAGTAAGTAGCAGAGTTGGGATTTGAAACTAGGCTAGATTATCCTTGTAGATGCATAGACAACCACAGTAAACAAGCGATGGGTAAGGGGACCATTGGGAATGGAATAGGAAGAGAGTGGGTATGATCTTTATAATGTAATTTTGTTATTTTATTTAAAATGCACATTTGTAGAGTATCAGGTAGCTATACTTAAATATGAATACAGCCAAATTATTGCTATTTTTCTTCCAGGAATATGTACAAAAATCTGGTTTGCTTACCCCACAACCTGATGGGCATTATCTATTTTAAGTATGTATGGCATTAGATTACATAAATGTTAAAATTTTTTCCATTCTCTTTTTGTCTGTAAATATCATTGTTTTAATTTTGTCTTAGTTATTAATTTCAACATTGTGTGTATGTGAATTCAAGCAGTTTATCTTTCATTGATTTGTGAATCTGTTTTTCTTAGTTTTCCCCAACTTGTGTATTATAAATAGTTAATAAATATTCCAAGGAATAAAATTACTTTTTGTTTTTGCTTTTCCACCAGTTCCCATTTCCTTTAATTCCCTGTTCTCCTCTGCTATAAAGAAATAGTATAAGGTATTTTATAGGGTTTATTTGGAAATATTTTTGGTTTAAAACAATAACACAATGTATCTATTTTCAAAAGGACTCACATGAGATGATCTCTAGGGTTGCTTCCAGCTTTACTTAATGTCTGGATTCTGTCATAGCCGTAAAGTAGCTGAACTTTATATCTTAACCATTCCCAGTGAAATACTCTACCAGTGGTCGGCAAACTGCGGCTCAGCAAACCGCGGCTCGCGAGCCACATGCGGCTCTTTGGCCCCTTGAGTGTGGCTCTTCCACAAAATACCGGCTCTTCCACAAAATACCGGCTTCTGCTCATGGGCCACGAAGTTTCAATCGCACTGTATGTGCACGCCCGCATGTGGTATTTTGTGGAAGAGCCACACTGAAGGGGCCAAAGAGCCGCTGTGGCTCATGGGCCGCGGTTTGCCGACCACGGCCTAACCCATTCTCCTAAGTCATCCCCTTCTTTTTCTATTAAAAACTGCGTTCCCATTGGGAGTTATTCCAATGCTGTAGGGCATTTGATCAAGTTTTACTACTGAATCTCAGAAATCACTTGAGACTAGGTCTCCCCACCTGGAATCCTGGAATGTTTGGGGAAGGAAGCATGTTCTCTGCTCTCACTCCCCAGCTTGTCTGAGTTTGACTCATTTATGTCCCCAAATTTTTCTAGAGGAATGTCTTCCCTTTCTTCTGCTCTCAACAGACTCCTGCCTTTTGGACACCTAAATGAGGACTGATCAGGAATATATTTATTCTTGCTAGACATTCAGTGGGTAGATATGGATTTGTTGGAAACAGTAACTATTGCTGTGCAATTGTGCACAGAATACATAAGGATTTTCTTGGCTCCTATAGGGTCCAGTAATTGAGTTTCTTCCTGTTAGACCCAAGGGAAATACTATAATATACTTTCAAATGCTTCCTGGAATTCTGTAACTCACTAGTAAAATTCCTACATTGGTCTCAGTAGTAAATAAAGAACTTCTCATGAGACTCTAGTTTGCCATAGAAACATAGTGAAAAATTAAAACATTTGCTTTGGAGAGAGCCTAACAGATGCAGGGTGTGGCTCCTTGCTTTCTAGATAGAGAATAAGCAGCAGCAGGTGAAGGAAATATTCTTATAAGCATTACTTTTTAAATTGTTTCAGGGTGGAGATTTTGCATTTTTTAGTAGCATGGTTTAAAATTAGTTTTACACATAGCAACCAAACTCTGTGACATTTCTGTTGTGATGTGGAATATGTGCCATGAGGCAATTTGACAGTGGGGGTTACCAAGTAGAGGTTAAGCATAATATATTAAGTTGTGGGAGATGAGAAATAGAACAAAAATGTTCCATCTGCAGATGCTAAAAGAAAAACAACCAAAGACACTTTGGCAAAGAGTCGTTCCTCAGTATGTTACGTCAGGGTGTTCTAATTGCATGTGGATCACTTTTAGTTAATGTTTAAGATGCTTTAGTCAGATTATCCTTGTAAAGACTGAATATCTCCTTGTCCTTATTAGACAAGACTTTATGATGCTTTGACCAATTATTTCTGAAATCTTGGAATAATTATCAGGTTATTTCTTTTTCAATTACTATCTGGTTTCCAGAAAAATTATTTAAGAAAAAAGTTTAATTTGAAGCACCATATTGTAAAGAAAGAAATGAACAAAACTGTTTATAGTTAAACGTCAAAAAAAAAAAAATTAAAATCTAGTAATCTCATACTAGTACATGATTTTTCTTTTCTGGATACATAATTCATATTATGCTTACCTCTTGATTAGCTCCATAGCATAAGTTGTCCTAATGAAAAGCAGCAATTAGCACACTCAACCTCTAGTATTACCATCTCCCAGTAGACTTTTAGCTGTTTTTTCCTTAACCTGTGCCTTAGAGTCTCTACAAGGGCGGTGCAGAGTTGAGTACAGTGTGGCGATAAATTCTCCATATTAAACAACACTAATCTTCTCTGTGTTTCTGGACCATTTCAAAGTTGTAGTGGAATGCATTCCTTGGCAAAGAGGAGAGGGAATCATTCGCTTCTCAGTAGAGAATTAAAACGTCTCCTTGATGGAATGAAGCTGTCACTCCCAGTGGATCACTACATACATGGAGCACTCCTTTCCTCCGAACAAATACACGGGCTTCCCAGAGGAGGAAGAGTTGAGTCTATTTTATTGTGCTTGTTCATTAAATTTAGGCTCAGAAAGAATTGAAAATAGAAGGTATTTGCAAAGAAAATCTATTAACTGTCTCAAAGAAATCTGGAAAATTCCTGAATATTTGGCTTTTGGAAAAGCAAGATTATTGAACTATGACAGCTGGAAATGAAATGGAGTAGTGTTTCCTTAGCTACGCCTTTGATGGTGTTGTTAGCTTGGTAGATCAGGGAATTTCAGTGCATCTTTGATAAGATCATTCTTGATATTCTTATGGAAAAGATGGAGAAATGCTAAAAGCAAAAATTATAAATAGTTGAATGACCCTACCTAAAACATAAAATGATAGGGAGTTTTATAAAAACATGCCACAAGATTCTGTCTTGGGCCTTGACCCAGCCACCATTTTTGCCAGTGGCCAAAATAAAATGTCAACAAAACACTTCTGTCATACATATCCCCTAAAATCTGGAAGGGCAGAAAATACATTGACTGGCCAAAAATATTGTAACAAGATCTAGAAGTCGATAAAAGGGATGAGTAGAAATAGATGTAAGGTTTAAGAAAATCTATGTAACAAGTTCAGAAGAAGAGAACTCTTATCCATTGAACTTAGAAAGAATATAGGGCAGAAGTTCTTACCTTCAGTGACACATTAGGATTATGTGGGATCCTAAGAATCTCAGGGGATGAGGCCCAGGTATTGGTATGTTTAAAAATCTCTTTATTGTGCATTTGATGGAAAGCAGTGAGTCTGTTTCTCTTATAGGTGGATTATAAACCCAATAAGGAAATAACAGTAAGACATCACTGCCCACTTCTTTTTCTTGATTGATTAGACCATGTTTAAAATATCAGATGAAAACAGGGAAGAACAAGATGAAAATGGTGAAATGATCAAAGTTCCTATCTGAGAACTCTTTAAGTAATTGTAAGTGCTTAACTGGTTAATGTAAACATATATAAGGCAGTAAACATTTTTAGAGAAGGGGTCTCAGCTTTCATACTTCTATGCTCAGGGTTATCAAGGAAAAATCTTCCGGGTTACTATTCTGGGGCTGTTACCAAAAAATATTAGGTTAGATTGTCTATACAGAATCGGAATATTAGAGACTTTCTTGCAAGAAATTGGGGCCTCATTAAAATGAGTCTTCTTGTGACAATTTGGGGCTATGTCTGTGCATCAACACTTTTTTATATTTTTCAAAACTTCATCAACAGACTCATCTAGAATGTAAAGCCCTGGTCTTCCCTTCTAATCATGGAAAAGCACTGATTTCTGCCAACCCTTCACCAAGTCTTCCCATTTTGCCCTCATTGTTAAATAGCATTATAAATGTCTTCTTTGTTATAGTTATTTTTTTTCAGAGCACAAATTGCACATTCCTAAACCTGCACATTCCTAAATCTTCACTTTTGTCGTTCTTCTTATGGTTCCTTTTGGAACCCAAACCACTGAGCACTTCTTTTTATATCTGAGCAGTGTTCTGAAGGACCTCCCTCTTCTCTATTTTGACATAGGCAGTGGGGACTGGCTTGGTGATGATAGAAGAGGAAATAATGTGAGAAGAGGCTGTTTTTACTTCAATCTCTTTACTCTGCCAGGACTAAAATGTGTGAATTTGTATTGGATTGCATGATTCTTGACCTTGCCCAATCTGAGCTTGCAAGAGAGTCATTTCCAACTCTTGAATAATAGTTATATTTGCCCTTTATTAACTGGTCCTCAAGTTACTGATGGATTTCTCCTGAGGACAGTTTTGCTGTGATTTTTTGATGGGATAGTAAAGTCAGGAAATAGACCTAGACTGGGAAGTCTACCCAAATATGTCTTAAGTACCCATAATTCATATTAAACATATTTATTAGTGGACCAATCCTGGTGGACAGCCTTTATTCTCCCTTCCTTGTTGATGTATCTACTGCATCAGCAGGTGAAATTCTCTGTAACAGATGTTTGCACGTTCTTATTCATTACCAATCAATCTATGCACTGAATTGTCATTTTTGATCCAGTTATTTTTATGGTGATTCTTAGTAACTGAAGTGTTATTTATTAACAAATTTTTAAAATTATATTTGGCAGTATAAAGATGTAACAAAGGAAGTATAGCACTCGTTGATATTTGTTTAGGAAAAGGGTTTCTTATTTTATTTTTGGTGTTGGGGAAAGGATGTACACTCCATGAGGAAGTGGTCAGAAATCAGGGCCTTCATTGTAGTGAAATGTTAGAAGGATGTGCCTCTAGGGGACGCCATATAAGAAAGTCCAATTGGACCATTCAGGGTAGATTTGTGCACAGTTTAAAAATGGGCATGCAAGCCCTGACTGCATGGTTCAGTGCTTCTTTTATATCTGAGCAATGTTCTGAAGAGCATTGTCCCATACACCAAAAGACTGAGGGTTCAATTCCCGGTCAGGGCACATATCTAGGTTGCAGGCTCAATCCCTGGTTAGGGTGCCTACAGGAGGCAATCAATTGATGTTCCTGTCTCTCTCCTTTCCTGTCTCTCTAAAATCAATAGAAAACTTATCCTCGAGTGAGGATTTTTTTAAAAGGGCATGCGTTAGAGTTCTATGACCTGTGCTCAGATCATGGCCCTGCTTCCAGTCATTGACTAGAAGTCACAGCTTTTCTGGGCTTCAGAATCTTTCTCTGTAAAGTGAGAGCATTTGATTAGAGTAATTCTAAAATCTTTTCGCACTCAAAAACTTCTGTGGTATTATAAAGAAGCCATATCCCATGTATATGTAGTATTTATGCCATAGTGTTGCATCTTAATCAGATTTAGTAGTCATTTTGATGTTCACCCATGCTTGTAAACTTGCAGTTCTGCTTACATTGTGTTGTTGCTATCTTTTACATAGAAAATATGAGAATAAAAAATCCTTAGGGTTATGGACAACAAAGACTCTGAGATACAGTTGTTTGGGAGTAATACTTTCAAAATCAAAAGCACTAAGACATTTTACCTCTATTTCTTAGATACTTTAATTATTAGTAAGAATATAAATTCTACACAAATACAGGTATAAAATGATACAAGATAGATAATCCAGTGGCATAAAATGTGAACGGAGCCCTTCTGAAAGCCCTGGAAATGCAACCAGTCTAACTTACCTTACAGATGAGACAATTTCTCAGTTTTAAGGCATAGTTAAGCCCCACCAACACGGCTGAGTAGTTGAGCATCGACCCATGCACCAAGAGGTCCATAGGCACATGCCTGGGTTGTGGGCTCGATCCCCAGCAGGGAGTGTGCAAGAGGTAGCCAATCCATGTTGATATTTCTCTTTTCATTTTTTTTTTATTTCAGAGATGGGGGGAGAGAGAGAGAAACTTCAATGATGAGAGAGAATCATTGATCAACTGCCTCCTGCACATCCCACATTGAGGATCAAGCCTGCAATCTGAGCATGTGCCCTGGATGGGAATGGAACCGTGACCTCTTGGTTCACAGGTCGATGCTCAACCACTGAGACATCATGGCCAGACATGTTTCTCTCTTATTGATTTTCTATCTCTCTCTCTCTCCCTCTCCCTTCCCCTCTCTAAAAAAATCAGTTAAAAAAGTTTAAAAAAACAAAACAAACAAAAAAACCATATGTAAGAGACATAGGGAAAATAATGTATCTATTGAAAAGGCATGATCTCTATAGTGTTTTGAGCAATAGGTCTCTACCCATCTTGTTGACACCAATTTTAATTTTGCAAAAATTAGTTAAGAGTTTGCATTGATTGTATCCAACTAGGATAAATGACAAAATAACCCAGGTGTCTTTGGAGGGGAAGGCGGCAGCAGTGATTATTCTGTTGTTTGAAAGTAATTCTTGAAAACCATACCTTTTCTAGATTGGATGTGTTTGTTTCTTTGTTCTAATAGTACTTCCTGGCAATTATCTTTTTGGGTCTTTAAATTGCTTAGGTAAGTACCATTCAAAGCCATATATTTCCTCCCTGAGTTTCTAATGATTCCTGCTTTCTCAAATATTGCCTCTCTTGCTGCTTCAGTTTGCTGAATCATTGCCTAAGCCTCTGGGAGAATGGTAGTTATTTCCCAAAGGGTTTGCTCCTGATGAGAAGTGATTGCCTACATACTAGCAGCTTAGGTGTTTCTGCTGTTCGGCTTCTTTTTAGATAATTCACAGGGGTTGCAAAGCAAGTGTGCAGCTGAGCTCAGGAAGAGGGGATTTCAAGGTGGATGTGTGCAAGGGGATTGGTGACGTCATCTGCACTGGCTTTTCTCTTTAGACCTTGTGTCAGAGGTCAGAGGGCAGAGGTGATAAAACCGTTCTGCCATCTGCTCTATTGAGCTTCAGCTCGCTCAGGCTTGTCTCATACATATGGCTCTGCTTTTGAAGCTGCTGCCCCCAGAGCTGTTGTATATTTCAGAGACACCAGTGCAGGGAGTCCGACCGAGACCAACTGGGAACATATCTAAGAAAATGTGTGTAGGTTTTTAAAAGTAGCACATTACTGGGGATGTCCTCACCTGGACAGTCTATCGAAGAAATTCAGGGTGATTGATCTACGATCGCTTTGGCTACTTAAGGTCATATTCCACGAAGAGCTGCATTTTACTTTCTGGATGATAAAGACTGGGAAAACTATGGCAACCATTTAAGCACCACCATTCATCATTAGATAGAGCTGACAAAAGAAGCAATCTGTCAGAAAGAGGAGAGACCTAGAACAATGCTTCAGCAAGGAAAGCAGGTGAGTATAATAAGGCTGCAAAAGGTACCAGGAAAGTGGGACAACAGCAGAGGCCGCAGGCTCTGGAGATGTCCAGGGGGCCTGGTTCATCTCACCCAGTTGTGCATGATTGTCAGGTTGAAGTTTATAGTTAGTACACGACCAAGTGGTGGTTTCTCAGACCTGCCAGTTCTTACAGGGTTTTGAAGTGAGGAATATGGCGAAAGAGATAGGCTGTTTTATTACAGGTGTGGGCAGATAAAGAAAACACTGAAAATATTGGCAAAAACTTCTAACTCAGACCAAGTGACTTACACGTCTATTAAATGTCACAGGAACAGAATCCCATATTGTTGTTTATAGAACAAAGCTATCCATAGAAAAGCAAATACAGTATACTTGTTCGTTACAAAAATTGAGTACATCTCAGTTTAAATTATCTATGGTATATGCACTTTAATTCATTTTGATATACTATATTTTGTGGTACTCTATTTTTTATCCTCACCTGAGGATATGCTTTTATTTTTTTTTATTTTTTGAGAGAAACAGGAAACATGGAAGTGAGAGAGAAACGTTGATCGGTTTTGGTTGCCTCTGGTACATGCCCTGACTGGGGATCCAACCCATAACCTAGGTATGTGACCTGACCAGGAATAGAACCCTTAACCTTCTTTGGTGTACAGGACAATGCTCTAACCAATGGTGCCACTTGGCCAGGGCTATGGTATTTTTAGTTTATTTCCTATTAAAAAAATCCTACTTATATTTTAAGTAGAAAAAATGTGTCATCTGCAGTTTTTCCCCCAGTAGCATTAGGGATAATCTGTTTCTCTTTGATAAAAGAACTACATATCCATAAGCTTGTGTTTTGTTTTTTTTTTTGGGGGGGGTGTATAAGTAACTGGCTTCTTGTACTACAATCTTCATAGGCCCTAAAATATGAGCTGTTTTCTCATCTCCATGCAGGCAGAACTCCAGTGAAATGATTGGGGTGCCTCAGGTAACTTTTGCTACCATTCCCTTAGACTACCCATTGCTCTGTGGTGGATATTTTTACTTAACCTTATTTTCCTGTTTCCCTTTCATCTACTCATTCAAAGTATTGCAAGTATACAAGGAAAAAGTAACCATTCTGCTTTAATCTCCTCTGATCCCAAAGGACGGAACCAATCTCTTTCTTCCTCTTCCTCGTGTGCTTGCTGAATTTCTCAGTTCAGATGTTGTAATGTACAGCCTGTAGGTGACGTCATAATCAGCTGGCAGCTCTGTAGATTGTGAACCCCTTTTTTGAGGGGGTAGGTACCTTATTATTTATCACAGCGGCCTGCACTTGTACCATGCACATAATTGGTCCCTAGGAAATGTTAAAGTGTATCTTCCTTTGAGGAAATTATGGAACATAATTATGAAACATGGACTACTTGGAATGCTAGCAAATTTCATTTTCTCAAGTTATTTTGTGAGGAAGAGAGAGGGAGAGATAGAAACAGCGATGATGAGAGAGAATCATTGATTGGCTGCCTCCTGCACACCTCACACTGGGGATCGACCCCACAACCCTGGCATGTGCCCTAATCAGGAATCGATGCTCAACCACTGAGCCACACCACCTGGGCTTCTCAAGTTATTTTGATGGCAACATGAAATCACTGGAAGAACCTAACAGAAGGGAGTGCACTTCCATTTCCTAGCAACTTCCTCCCTTCCTGTAGGATGTCAATTCAGAGAAGATGGCTTTTTGCACAGAAGAGCACAAATTACCTGGAAAATTTTTACACATGAGAAATAATAGCAACCAACAATTTCGTTCATGCTGTGCTTTCAAAGGTATTTCCCATCCCTTACCTCTTTTAATCCTTAGAATAACCCTCTGAAAAAGATTATATATTTTATATGTGTGACTGACTATATAGAGGTTAAGTAGCTTACGCAAGGCCACATTACAAATAGCACCACAGACCCATGCTTGAGCTGGTTCTGACCCAGATACCCTTCAGCGATATTACTCTGCCTCCTACCACTTCACCACCGATTCGCTCTCAGGCTCAACTGGTTACAGCCGACCAGGCACTGTGAGGACCCAGAGATGAGGCAGATGTGAAGGGACAGCTGCTTCCTTTAAGAATAAAACAGAACCCAGAACCTTCAAGGAGATTCTCTTGAAGGAAACCATGAGGTTCTAACTCTTCCAGTTTCACCTTCCCCATGAGAGGTGCCTGCTGATCTTTTTATCCTATGACTTAAGGTCCGATAGGGAATAATGCTCTACCTTTGGTCCCATTAATGTAGCAGAGGCCACTGGGACTTGCTAAATGCCCAGGGAGAACAAAACTGTTTATAAAAACACAATTTTAAGACACGAAGAGGCTTCTGTGTTCCCTGACTTCATCATCTGCCCGTTTCCTTCAGAACAGGCAGATATCTTTTCTTTCTGCCCATTTCCTTCAATATCCATGTGTTAGCGTGGTGAGTCCTCATGGCTTTTCCATCACGAAGATACTTGTATCCGTGTGAAGACAGTGCTTGTTGCGCGTGCACATTTGTGGCTTTGGTAATGGCGGCACTGATCATTTCCACTCCTTTCTCGTACCCACAGTTAGGTCTGACTTTGCACGCGTTCAGCTCATTTCTATGCAGGGGATACAGCCTTGTGTCACCCTCTACTCCGGAGCCCCTTCTGAGTATTGGTGACACACCACGGTTAAGGCCAAGGTAGACAGGCCCTGTCTCTTTCTTCAGGCTGCCTTCCAGGCCCAACTTCTTACTAGATACGCTCCTTCCTCCAGTGATTGCCTCCAGGAGTGTGTGGGCTGTTGGCTTGGGTAGGAAAGTCCCAACTAGAGTTGACAGTTGAAGACCCAGGTAGATTAGTGAGGTGAATGAGGCGGGAAGGCAGTGGGAAGATGGAAAACTTACTGAAGTGTTATTTTCTCTCTCTGCGGGATCAGGTTAGGAAGTAGGTTTTGGGGGGAAAATACTGATCAGTGTTTTCATTTTTTTTTTTTACACTATTGTTTTTATAATGCAGAGTATAGGAACTAAAGCTCCAGGAGATTTTTTTTTTTTTTTCCGGCTAATGCTAGGAAATTCAGTGATGTATTCCAAGAAAGTGAATCAGAAGCGGGCATTGGTGGCGTGGCTCTTCACTGGATTTTTTGCCAGATTCCTGGGCATTTTTCCCCCCTGATTAGGTGCAGGGAAGAAGGGTGTGCTCAGAGGAGCCTTTGGCAGGTATTTTCCCCTAATGGGAGGGCAGTGAATTTAGGCTTTTTAATGTAGCCAGACCTTCAAATCATGTTGCATGCATGACGTTTCCTAAAGAAGACCTGCTGAGCCAAACCAACTGTGACGAGCAGGCTTTCAATGCCTAAACTTGCTAGTAAGTTTGTCCAAAAATTAGTTGGTTGGGTACATTGAGGAGGGAACTCCTGAAGACATTGGTGCGGTTGATCTCACCCATTTTATCATCCTGTCTCCCGAGAGGAGTGACTTCTGAAGGAAGTGAGCGTGCGGAAAGGATTGACACCATTGACGCCTAGGAAGGATTCAGCAGCCGAGACTGAGGTGACGTTGCCTGTTGAGGGCCAAGAGAGGGGCCTGTTGATGGAATCACATTGCCTCAATTGTAGGGAATTAGTGGATATATACAGTAATGAGACAGGCCCGTAATTAAAATTACAGGGAGTTAATTATTATTAAAGTCAAAGTAAGTTTTGAATGTGATATGGACAGATGATTTATATTTATAGGCAAGTAAAGGAAGTAAATTTGAAACTATTTCACAATAAGCATTTAAAGTGACCAGTTATAAGCTATTTAAAAACCATAATGAACCCTGGCTTGTGTGGCTCACTAGGTGAGCGTGGTCCTGTGCACTGGCAGGTCACTAGAGGTTGCAGGTTCGATTCCAGGTCAGGGTCGGGGCACATGTGAGAGTGAGGGCTTGGTCCCTAGTCGGAGGACATGCAGGGGGCAGTTGAATGATGTCTCTCTCTCTCTCTTCCTCTCCTTTTCTCTCTACAAAATCCATTTTAAAAATAATAAAAACAAATTTTTAAAAAATGAAAATTATAATGAAATACAAAATGTTAGTACATTTGAAGCCCCCTAGTGCATTTGTTTTTGGTTGAAATATGGTATATATACGTTGCATAAAGCTGGTATCATGTATGTTTAATTCAAGAATACCTTGACACAGGGTGAAAAACTTATTATTTTTTTGAAACTACTTGTGTGTATTAATTGGGCACTTTCCACTACCGTGAAACTATAAAAAATACAAATATAATTTGAATGCTGAAACAAATATTATTTGTAATGCTCAGTTTGAAATTTTGGGGTGAATCAAAGCAACCTCATTCTCATTAATTAACTTTATAGTGAGTAAATTGTGAAGTAAACTTAGGTTTTGTGAAATGTTTAGTACTTAAAAGCCTCTTTTATCTGTTCTATGTATTGAGGGTTTTTTTAAATTAAGAATTTGTTTGCCAATGGTTACTTTGCTTTAAAAACGTTTTAACAGCAACAACAAGAAAATGTTTGGACGCACCACACCAAAAAATATTACTTATTGCCACAGAAATGCAGTTTTCACAATAATTTATGACATTTTCAAATTTAAGAATGTGGCTTTATTGTTCCCACTTGTTCATTTTGGTTGGAGTGATTTCAAAGGAAACGATTTGAGAACCTGGTTGCAGTGCTGTATACGATTTTCCATCTTAACATTAGACGCTTTGTGGCTGAGTTTTCTTGGTAATAGTCCATTCAGTTAGTGCTTGGGGCCCAGAAATCTTAGTCGTGAACTCCAATAACTTCAAGTAGGGAAAGAGATTATTTTATCTTTGACTTTCAGGTACAGTCGAGCTGAACAGGGAACCCTTTTGTGCCTGTAATAACAGCATTGGTCCAGGATGTCCTAGTTCGGCCGAGCCAGGGGCGGCCTATTTTCCTCCCAGTGCCTTGAATGGGGCTTCTTTTTGGCAGGGGCCACCCTGTAAACCGACCTCCCTGGCCTTCTTCCATTATAGAGGAAGTGCTTTTCCTGTCCTTATCAACATTGGGGTTACAATTTCACGGGGCTCTAAAGCCATGAGACACCAAAGAGAGAGATCCTAAGGGGCTGGGCTGGCGTTAATAGAAACTGAAGGGAAGGGCCTGAGGGCAGTGGGTGGATAGGAAACGAGAAGGAGAAAAGCGTCATTCCAGGTTCTTCTTCTTACTTCTGCCGACTCCTCGTGGGTTGCGCTTCTCCCCCTCTCACGTCCCAGCACAAGTACAACGGTGCATTCTAGTGTCAGGAGACAAGAGCAGTGTTATCAGAAGATGCGGAGGGGCTGCCGCTCTGAGTGAACGTGACAGCCCAGCGGTTCTAATTCCAAGCGCCACCATGATTTTATAGATGGAACAGAGTTAAAGAGGAAGGACCCAGGGCCTTGTGAATTTAAATCCACACATTCAAAAAAGAAGAGAAAAAGAATGATGGAGAAAAATGGTTTTCAAAAGCCTAGATTTGCGTGTAAGAAAGAAGCACTCCAGCTGTATGGTTCATTGTTGGACTTCCATAATGACAAACCTATAAACCTGCCATGTTCATTGTCTGGCTGTGAATTTGCATTTCACTTATTTTTCAGTCCTGTTACCAGATTCTCATAAATCAGTGCTGAGGGGAATATGCCAGATGATTGCTATTCTTTAGGCATAAAGGTTGAAAACTGATGTTACAACTTCTGAAACAATCATAATCTGGGAAGTTTCTATTTAAATTTCCACTTAAAGATAGAAAGGGGAAGTTTAGCTTTCTCAGACATTCTTCAGCCATTTGTTCTTGTACATCTCCTAGATCTAATGCAAATCTCAAAGTCATTTATTATTTAGCTTTGAAACCTCTAACACATGGAGAATTTGGTAGTGGCACACAGAGATAAATCTAAGACATTTTAATTTTCTTGAAGAACAGAACATCATGAGGATAATTTAAATGACTGGAAAAATGTATTTAAGTTAAACAAAGAATTCTTAACATTCAGGAGTTGGAAGGGATTATGGAACGTTATTCTCCAGGGCATCTGTGACAGAGTTGTGAGAGACGGGGAGAAGAGCTCCTACTGTGTGCTGGTGTTTTGCCAGGGTTGCATGCACCCAATGCTCACAACCACTTTGTAAGTTGCATATTGTTCTCGGTACTTTATGCGGGAGTAAGGTTAAGCTATTTGGACTCAGGTTAAGCTATTTGCCTAAGGTCTCATAGCTAGTAAATGCTAGAGCCAAGATTCAAATTCAGGTCTTCCTATTTCCAAAAGTCATGTTCTGTATTCCTTAGTGCCACTTCTCCTAGCGATAGTTTTCGTAAGTTAGTTTTCTTTGAAGCAAACAAATTTGACTTGCTGAGTTTCTTTCAGCCTGCTGCTGCTGTGTGAAACAGAACAGTCATCTCCCTGGTGTAGCCAGCAGTTCCCTGGGTGCTACTGGAATGTACTTGGGTGTATGTGGTGGCATTTCCCCCAGAATGAAACTCCTTGATGTTAGCTTATGTGAAACATTCCAGTAGCCAGAAAACAAACAACCCTTCCCAACAAAACCTGTAAAAGCAGAAAAATGAGAAGAGACATCCAAAATCTGCAGGTGACCTGTATCTAATTTAGATCAAACGTATAACCTTGGAAAACCTCATTGAAAAATATAAAACCTTATCTACTTGGATTGAGCTTGAACCTCTAGGTGTCTTTATAACGTTCTGAGGGGTTGAAGATGAGAAGGTTGGCTTTGTGAGCTGCCTTTGGTGCTCATCACTTTTGGGTGATGTTCAGCAGGCTCATTGTGAGGCCCAACCCTCCTTTTCAGACATTTGAGACCATTGAAGGCAAAGGAATGGATCCTCCAGATCTCTCTCCATTTCACTGCGTGTGGAGAATCATGAAAACTGAAAGAGTATAATGAGTGGTTTGTAAGTGGTTTCTTTTGAAAGATGTCACAGAAAAGACTGGCTGGGGCATTGGCCATCGCTTCATTCTTTGGGGCTAGCTTTGCCATCTCTGCATGCCAGTCTTTGAGCGTTAGGTTGCTATTCTTGTTAGCGCCTCTGTCAAACTGTAGAAGACGTCTGTAGAAAGCCTTGTCCTCAATGAGAGGAAGTGATGGGCTACCTGGTGCTAGTATTTCCGATGCTCACTGACGATCTCTTTGGAGAACAAGCTCACCATTGCTCGTGACGATGAGCAGCCGTTCTTGCATCCTGCCAGACATTCATCCCAAAGGAACAACACTGGTTGCCGTGAGGAAACCTCAATAGAAGAACTGTCGGTGCTGAGGGTATCTGTAGCCACGGTGGTTACACCGAGATCGATAAGGGCACAGTCTTGGCAGTCTGAGTGGCAAAGAACAGTTCCTTGAAGTTTGTCCTTGGGAAAGGGTGGCTAAAAAGTGTTCCAGGGCTGATCAATCCACTCTGCTGGTTTTCACTGCGTTCTCTGCTGGAGGATGGATGTCACCTCTATTAGCCCCAGGATTATCAAGAAGAATTCTGTAAGTTTAAAGATAAACTTCATTTTCAATAAATTTTCAGTAGTGTGTTATTCTGGTCCCCCCCCCTCCCCCCAAATGAAGGACTTCAAAGCTTATGGAGCAAGACATAGAAAGTGCACCTGACGCCCAGAGCTGGTGTGACTCCACTGTGTCAGATGTGACCTTGCCACCAGGCCTCCAGTGTATGTTCAGCGTCCTAGAAGAGGGTAGAAACCCTTGGGATAAACTTGTCAAATCCTTCAGCGATGGCAGAAATCACTTGGTTCCTGAAGTGACTTTCCTCTCTGGGGCATGGCTGAAGGGCAGCCCCGATCACACCAGCAGAGTGTGAGTTGCGAGAGCAAGCGGCCCAGAGACCCCGGCACTTGGAGCTGCCCAGGGGCCCAACACTTCCCACGGCCAACTGATCCCACTGGGGAACCAGCAGGTTGCGCTGGTCTGGGTGCTTGTAAACACAGGTGTGGGTGCAAGCAATTAGGAAAACAAGGAGAAGAGAAAAAAAGCATGATTCCATTCTCTGGGTGAGAGGTAACGTTTACACTTGACTTCTCCCCATCGTGAGGCAGGCTCGGGCAGCTTTACACTTTTCCTGGGACCCGTGAGTTCTCTGAAAGGCAAGGCCATCTGAAATAATCGACTGAGCACTAGACCAGCTGCCAAGAGGCCTGGGACCCAGTTCCAGCCTCACCAAGTTCTAGACCAGTGGTTTTGAACAAATAACTTCACCTCTCTGAAGCCTTAGCTTAAGGCTCATCTCTCTCCAGAGGTTTTATGAGTTTCCTGAAGCTGCCGTAACTAATTACCACAAAACAGGTGGCTTAAACCGATGGTCGCCAACCTTTCGGATCTCACGGACCATCGGTTGGCGGCCGCTGGCTTAAACAACAGCAATGTAGTCTCACAGTTCTGGAGGCAGGAAGTTCGCGACCCCTTTGGCAGTCGAGCGACCCTTTCACAGGGGTCGCCTAAGACCACTCTGCATATCAGATATTTACATTATGATTCATAACAGTAGCAACATTACAGTGTTGAAGTAGCAACGAAAATAATTTTATGGTTGGGTCACAACATGAGGAACTGTATTTAAAGGGCCAGAAAATGGAGAACCACTGTTCTAAATAAAGGTGTTGGCAAGGTTGGGTCTCTGTGGAGGCTCTGAGGGAGAATTCACTCCACACCCGTCTCCTCGCTTTTGGTGGTGGCTGGCAATCCTTGACGTTCCTTGGCTTATTGTTGCATCATTCCAATCTCTGCTTGTATTTTCATGTGACCTTTCTCTATGTGTGTCTCTGCGTTTCTCCTTTTCTGTCTCTTATAGGGACACTGTTCCTTGGATTCAGAGCCCAATGAGCTGGCTGATCTCATCTCGAGATTCTTACCTCAGTTACAGTCAGAGACCTTAGAGCAGCATTTTGATCAACAGCAGACCACATACACAATGGCGGTATATCATAAAGCCTAGGTATGTAGTAGGCTATAGCTGTAGGTTTGTGGAAGTGCACGCTCTGATGTTCTCACATGTCAGTATGGCCTAATGACACATTTCTCAGAACATATCCCTGTTGTTAAGTGGCGCATGACTGTATAGCTACAAAGGCCCTTATTCTGAATAAGGTCGCAGTCTGAAGGTCTAAGTGGACATATCTCTTTTGTATCCAGCTCACGATAGGGGTGGTAATATCTGCTCTGCCTACGGCACAGGTCTGAGATGGTGCACATGTAAGTGTTTTCTGAAAGGTGAAGTGCTGCATTTTATCCTTGTTCTGCTCCAATTAGAAGCCTTTGTAAACGGCCTGTTTTGTAGAAGAATGTCCCTGTCCTATTTTTGTAGTTCCTCTCCATTAGGATCTGATCCTAAGATCTCTTTCTAGATTCACTTCCTACCAGAGACTCCAACCCCAAGAGATTACTTAGTTTTTGAACCGTCATGCACTTTCATCCTTCTCAGTGTTTCCTGCTGGATCTCCCACTTCACTCCGAGCTCTCTTTCCTCTCCTCCTCATCTCTCGGCGCTGGCCTCTGGTAGCCCACTTCTTTGGCTACCTCTTCCTCTTTCCCTGAGTTGCAGTTTTCCAGGAGTGTGCTGGCGCTTGCTCAGTCTCACTAGAGAGAGCTGAGTGCTGATTGTTAAATATTCAGCAATACTCTGGCAGCTTGAAATCAGCCATGGTGGCAGTATTTACATCATGGAAATAGGCAAATGCTACAAACCAGAGTTTGTTTCTTTTTTCCTGACACACCAAGGAATTTTTTTCCTCCTTTGTACCTCATTGCACTTGTTTACCTCTACTTTAGCATTTTACTTTCTAATTGTTTATATTTTAAATACATTTTTATTTCAGAGAGGAAGGAAGAGGGAGAGATAGAAACATCAATGATGACAATCATTGATTGGCTGCCTTCTGCAGGCCCTCTTCTGGGCGTGTGCCCTGACCAGGAATCGAACTGTCACCTCCTGGTTCATGGGACGATGCTCAACCACTGAGCCATGCCTGCCAGGCGACTTTAGCATTTGAAACAGTTATCTATTATACTTAATTTTGTGAATAGGCATGACTTCTAGCTTTTGAGTTCCTTTAATCCCAAGGAATAATCTGTTCTATAGAGTTGTATTATACTGTATAGTACCTGCTATGGACTGAAAGCTGTTCCCCCCACCCTATCTCATATGTTGAAGCCTTAACCCCCAGTGTGACTGTATTTGGAGATAGGGCCTATAAGGAGGTAATTAAGTTCAAATGGGTAGAGCCATGATCTAATGGTATTAGTGTCCTTATAAGAAGAGATACCAGATAATGAGCTCATTTTCTTTCTCTGCTATGTGAGGACATGGGGAGAAGACAGCCACCTGTAATATAGGAAGAGAGGTTGCATCATAAACCTAATGGCTGGCACCTTATCTTGGACTTCCCAGCTCCCAGAACTCTGAAAAATAAATGTCTGTTGTTTAGCTACTTAGTCTGTGGTACATTGTTATATAAATTCAAGCAGACTAATACAGTACCTACACCATATAAGATACTCAATAAATGTTAATTAAATTAAGGAGAATAAAGGGATGAAGAGTAATGAGAACTATTACTCTCTATGTGTCACAACTCTGTAAAACGGATATTATTATTGACCCATTTTACAGATGATAACAGGCTTAGAAAGGTGAGTAGTTTGCCTAAAGTCACACAGCTAGTAGGTAAGCCCAAAGCCTGATTCCACAGCATAAATTCTTAAACGCTATGTGAATTTTTTTCTTGAATAAGATGAAATTTCCTATTTCAGATCTCTGCCATCCAAGAGTAGCCACTAGTTACATGTGACCATTGAGCACTTGGAATGGGCTAGAGTAGACTGAATTAAGAAGTGTGAAATACATAAGAGATTTTAAAAACTTAGTATGAAAAAACATATTAAATATTGAAATGTTAAAATAGTATTGTTTTCAATATATTGGCTTAAATAAAATATGAATCAACTTTTAACTTTTTAATGTGGCTACTAAAAAATTGTAAATTATACATGTGGCTCCATTATGTTTCTATGGAAATAAAGACTGTTGTTTCGTAGGACTTTAACTCTTACTGCTCTATTCATATATTCATAAAGATCTACATTTATCTTAGTATAGGGCTCACACGATAATTCAGAGATTATTCCACATACCCCTAACTTACTCTGAAATTTGCCTTTTGGTCATTTTGTTGACCCTCTGAGACTAGGCATTTGTGATGGGTAAAGGGATAAAGGTCAGTGCTTCCGTCAAATTGGCATCTTGCGAAAAGGTCGGGCATCTAGGGAGTCTTAGAACAAGGCCAGAGCCGTTGGCCAAAATATTATCTCCGAATAATTTGTGAATATCAGTTACAATAAATCTTATGTCTGCTCAGTGGAAGGAGAGCCACAGTTCAAAAGATATTTCAAAGGAATTAGTAATCAATTCCTCTCTTCCTGTAGGACAGGAAGCTGTTTCTAGTAAACACCAATAGGCCAGGCTAGAATCCCCCAGCACTCCCAGCGAGCAGGGCAAGGTCATGGGGATGGAGAGTCACTTCCACAGGGAGGTGCAGAGAAATTACACAGAGCAGGTACCTGAGACTTAGCCACTCTTTCTGTGCCAGGTTATCGCAGGAGGCAAGTAGTAAGGGAAGACAATGTGTGATTTGTGTAAATAGGTCAGATCTTTTAGAAAACGGAAACGGAGCACCAGCACACGTCAGTAAGTCCAGTGGCCTCCCTGCTTCTGTGCCAGGGAAGTTCTCGCACACTCCAGCTGAGTCAGAAGGAAGGCCTCTTGTGGGAGCCCTACTTTTCCTGCCTGTCTAATGAAGAAATAAATTCTGAAAATGTTCTGATGACATTTTATGTTTCTCCAGAGTGCCATAGATTCATGTGATTATTCTGGATTTTCTTTAGAGCTCTAGTTTCTCAACCCCCAGATGAATCTGCCCGATTTTGCAGGCACAGAGGCTGTGCTGTTCTTAGCTGACTTTGATTAGCAGTGCAGAGAGCTATGGGGGTATTTCCTGCCCTTTCTTCTCTGGCTTTTCCAGGTGCCTGGAACTGAGTCCAGTTGAAACTCCTAGGCTTTGAATTAATGGGCTCTGTAGAGTTTATCAGGGAGGATTCCCTCAGAGTGGGGTGTGGGTCCATCTGTTGCTCTGCTGTTCCTTCATTTACAGAGCACATGTCAATGTCAAGAGTCTCCCTTCCTCCCTCCCTCTTTCCCTCCATATATATTTCCCTCTAAAGAGAGAACAAAAAGCCCTAGCCAGTTTTCAGTGGATAGAGCATTGGCCCATGGACTGAAGGGCCCTGGTTTCAATTCTGGTCAAGGGCACCTACCTCACTGGCAAGCTCAATCCCTGACCCAGTCGGGGTGCATGTGGGAGGCAACCAATCGATGTTTCTCTCTCACATCCATGTTTCTCTCTCTGTCTCTCCCTCTCCTTTCCACTCTCTCAAAATCAATGGAAAAATATTCTCGGGTGAGGATTAACCAAAAAATAAAGAGAAAAAAACAACTATAGAGCTTTAAAGATGGTAGAGATTCTTAAAATCACCTACTGGCACCATCTAAGTAGGTAACCCAGCAAGGATAAGTCCCTCGAGCAGGGTCACCTATCTAGGTCTCCTAGCCTTGTCCCCTCCCACTACCCCAGGCCCCCAAGTTTCACTGCACAGCCTCTCAGTCCTCAGTTCATGCACAGGAAAGAGCTGGAGGGTCAGAAGCTAGTTTTAAATCAAGGTCAGGACTAAATGACTGTCCTTTTCTGGCACGAAACGTGGAAATCTGTACGAGATGCGTTTGGCCCAGGAAACCCCTCGTCTCAGAGGGACTCGGAATCACCAGCTGCGCTGTTTCATAGGCAGCCATCACTTGTTTCAGTGGAAACCGATGATGACAGGACCCGAGATGCTCTTACTGGGGCAGCACAGGCCCCTCTCCTTGCCGTTAAACAGGAAAATAAGAACTTCAGCATCCTTCCAAATGGACGCTTCCTGGCGGAGAATTTTCCTCTCCAGCAGCAACAGACATGCTTCTATTTTTGCCTTTCCTGAACCATCACCATCCCTGACACACTCGGTGCCGATGCTTCATCTCTACTCCCCCAGGGGGTCACCCAGGCTGTGACATTTTAAGAGTGCTTTCAAGTGAAACACCTCACTTTCCTGGTGTGTTTTTTTCCCTATCTGGGGAAACCCTCTCTAGTCTTTGAACACACAAGCCTCCCTTTTCCCTCAAGGACAAGTCGCAGTGCTCAGACGCCTGTGATGCGGTCCTGTGGCATTTGGCAGGACGGTCGGCACCGGGAGACTGCCCGTCTCACACGCCACTGGCATTTCCTGTCACTTGTGGAATTCGTTTCCTATTACCTTTGCCAACTCATGAAGGTTTGTATTTTAAGCGAAACACTTCCTGCTTCCGTGCTGCTTCTCATATACAAGACACAGAGTAATCTGAGGATAAAACAGAATGACTGAAAGGCGAAACAAATGAGTCTTAGGTGGCACATTACTTCCAGATACTTCTTGAGTGCCTGTCGTATGACGATTTTTTTCCAAAGGCATTTTCATTGATTATGGTAGTTGGGGGTATAAGGTTTAATTTGCCTTAATAACATAAAAATACCTGCCTGTACCCTGGTCTCTTTCCCGTAGATAAACCCCCATGTTAACCTTTGAAGTTGGAGCTGCTTTTGAAACAACCTTGGCATTGCTGTTTGCAAAACAGTATCAGGCTCAATAGCCTGTGCATGTTATCTGCCCTTGGCTGTATGGAGAAACTCAGAAAAACAAGCCAGGGGAGATAAAGGGGAAGAAAATACTTTGTTTGGATAAAGCTCTGTCACTGAATGTCATTCTGAGCCCAAAGAAGTCACCCAACAGTCTCTCAACCTCTACCTCATCTCTAAACTGGGGACTCCTGCTAGTTCACGCTCATTGTAGGAACTGAGAGATGAAGAGGCCAGGGTAGCTTGCCGAGAATATCAGATGCTACCCAGAGTGCTGCTAATCGATCCCAAGTCAAGCTGCTTAAACTTGGGAGGTGAGTGGATTCCCAGGGCATAATGGAGCACGCCCTGAGATGCAATTTTCTCAGACTCAGTTGTCCCTAGACGAGTGCATTCTGTCCTGATGGATGAGATACTTGCTTCCTGGCAGTGTTTTCCTTCACAGCAGGCCAGAAAAATTGTTACCTCCCCATGGTTGAGAAACATAAAACCCCCTGGGGCTTAAAATTCCCGGTGGCTAGCCATTATTGAAAGTACAAAAGATTCCCAGGACAGCGGCCCACCTATTGCCTCTGCTTTCCCTTCCTCCTCCTTCCTCTGAACAAACGGGTTGTAATATTAAGAACGGAGCTAATGGAGAAAAATAATGTTGGTAAATGTTAGTGGCTGCATCTGGCAGGATAAAGCACGTTGCATCTCTGGACTTGCATGCTTTCCATCATGCCCTCTGATTACATGAGAACGCCTTGGTCCACTCTCAATGCATTTTTGTCATTGATTGATGAGCTAATGACAGGCCTGGGAAACAAACATTTCCCAGATAACCTGGATGGGCCGAAAAGCTTGAGCAGGACCACGCATTGTCTAGGTTACTATTCCGATTGGGAGTTATCCAGAAATTCATGTTCGCAGCTGTTATTGCAGTTTTGTGAGAAATTTTGTTTGCTGATATGTGCATGTGGTAGTGAGACTGATAAAACTAAGCATGGTGTTTGCATCTGTAGTTCAGATTTCAATTTGCGATAAGGTGGAGGTTGGAGTGGACAGACTAGAGCAGCCATGGGCAAACTACGGCCCGCGGGCCGGATCTGGCCCGTTTGAAATGAATAAAACTAAAAAAAAAAAAAAAAAAAAAAGACCGTACCCTTTTATATAATGATGTTTACTTTGAATTTATATTAGTTCACACAAACACTCCATCCATGCTTTTGTTCCGGCCCTCCGGTCCAGTTTAAGAACCCATTGTGGCCCTCGAGTCAAAAAGTTTGCCCACCCCTGGGCTAGAGGTAGAATAGCCCTGAACCCGTGAATTTTTTTAATCAGTGCCGTCAGCTTAATAAGTATTTATTGTGATCCTAGTATTCCCAACCACAATATTTCCTCTCTTTCTAAACATGAAATTTCAAATGAGTTTTATGATCTGAAACATTGCATTAATTTGTGTTCCAGAATTGCTTCAAAATCAAGTTTATTAGAGGATAAAACTAGCTGTCAGAACATTGCCTTTTCCTTATCTGACTTTTACAGCTATATAATTGTGATGCTAGCAGAAGGGATTCATTTTCAAAACAGTGAAAATGCAAGAAAAAGGTCATTAGAGATTTATCAGCCTCAAGGTTGTGCTGAATTCAACTGGAGTAGCTGCAAAATTGTAACCAAAACAACACAAAAAAAATTAGCAGATCCTCCAGGCACCATGTGGCCACCCACAACCTTTACAGTATATTCTGTTCACATTTTAAAACATAAGTATATGCTAAGTACATTAACATGTGTAGGTTTTTCTCTCTTTTTTTTTTTTTAGCAAATTAAAAACTTTCTTAAAAAGAAATAAAGAACAACCACTCCCTCTAGTGACAAGTTATAAATTAACAACAAAATGAAATAGGTTAAAATTCTAAACATTGGCGAAGGAAAGCCCTGTGTTTCAGGCTGTTCTGGGAGAGGGAACCTGGCCTGTGGTGGGTCTGCCTAGGGCCAGCCAGTAGTGTGTGGGTTCTTGACTTCGTGCAGGAAAAATCTCACACCACGAGTCCAGATGACTATGACGGAACGTTTATTAAAGCTGGGGCTTAGCATAGACGAAGCAACAACAGAGCCTAGGCTGGGCTGCCCTAGCTCTCTGGGAAGTCGGAGAAAAGGGGGCCTGGGAGACAGGTTCAAGGGACTAACCTTTGATGAGCTGCTGCTGCCCATTGCTCCCCAGGTTGCAAGCCTCCTGGGGTTCCTTAGAGTTTAGGAGATGCAGGCCGGTGGGGGAAGCAGAAGGGGAGGGAAATGGCTGGGGTAGGGGCTGTTCCCCAGAGGGAGAGCGCTCAAGGGGACCTTTGTCTTGAGGCTTTTATCTCCCTCTTGCAAGTGGAATGTTAGGGGGGTTCTCAGAGGTGGGTTGCAACAGAATATTCACCATTTTTCTAGGTGTGCTCCTCCGGGGCTTTGGTCTCCAATGATTGGTCAGTGCCAGGGCAGGGGGTCCTTAGTCACTGGAGCTGGTCCTGGTGGCGCCCACCTGCTTCTGCTGCTTTTCTAGGTCTGGAGCTGAAGTACAACTGAGGCCTCGATGTTATTTCTAAGGAGGTGACCTTCTGTATCTGCTGTAAATTGCTCTGTCACTTCGTGCAGCCATCTGCCTCGGTTTCCCTATTCCACTTGTCCTGGCTGATTGGCCTGTCTCAAGATGGGACATAATTTATGGCTGTAATCAATGGAGGTTAAAATGTAGAAAAGCGAGTGAAAGCATTCACTTTGTGTTTTTAAGTACTAATAGCCACTGCTTGTCCAGTCTCTCTCCTTTACCTTCATAACATGGTTTGTGTGTGCGTGTGTGTGTGTGTGTGTGTGTGTGTGTGTGAAGCCATGTTATGTCATGTGAATGAGTTCAAATGTGAAAGCTTGGAGACTGATTTGGAATTATTTTGCATTCTTTAACTTAAGTAAATGCTCAATTTTGCTGTACAGTTTTAGAGTTAAATATTTCTGATACTGTATCACTTGTGGGAATTTCAATACTAATGACTCACAATACCTGGGTATAAGCTAGAAGAAGAAAAATGTTAGTAGTAACATTTGAGATCTACATGTATCTCTTCTCATATTTTAATAAATTTGACGTTTTCATGCACAATCTCCATGCATGAGCAATAGTGGGGAGGCCCCCTGGTTAACTGAAGGTGAGTTCAAGGGCAGAAGACATCTTGGGAAAACACAGGGTTGAGTATATTCTGATATGAGAACATCTGAGATAGATGCGGGCTCCTAAATAGTGGTGGTTACCATTTTTCCCAACACATAGCAGGGGGTCAGAAACTGTTTGCTGAGGGAATGAATGAGGCAGCCTTGCTGTGTAAGCAGAGTTTTGAGGAGCAGGGAGAATCTCAGGTTGAGCAGGGCTTTTGTGATGATACTAAACAAGGCAGCTGCCACAGCATCTGTCAGCACCCCAGTGAGAGACTCTCCTTGAGATTGCAAAGGCTTTCATTTTTAATCTGCGCCTTGGTGTGGTTCCCCCAGTGTTTTAACTGGAAGTAAACTGGGCGGAAGGTAATGGAGATGCTGAAGCCATGTTTAGGCTGGGGGGGAACGTGGAAAGATGCGATAGGGCAGTTTTGGAAATCTGTGGTTTGTTGTTTTTTAAAGGCTTGTTCAAAATCTCATTGTTTCACTTTCATCCTTGCCTCAGGGACCTAGTAAGGCAGAAAAAGCTAAGCATTTCGTTTAGATCATTAGACAGCAATGATCCATCTTCACCCACCCCACCTCCCCTCCTCCAGCACCACATTTTATTCTCACCCCGTCTTTGTTTCCCCACCTCTTTGCCTTTCCCCATTTGGACACTAGGGGGGAGTGTTGTGAATGGCAAAGGAACACATAAGAGCAATTCATAGAGATTGTGCATTGTACTTGCTATCATATTATATTTTATTTATTTTCTTTTGTTGGATAGAAACATTTTCTAAACCCAAGTAAGTTAAGTACTTAACAGATTTTTATAGGAATTCTCATGTGATTGCAATTATGTATGTGTACAGGAACTACAAAAGCATTTTTTTGAGTGAAAAATGCTAAATTTAGGAAGTAGAGATTATGCTGCGGAAACTTCACTTATTAGCAAAATATCCAGAAGAAAAAACATAGCTTTTGATAACATGAATGCGAGGTGTCACTGTTTTCATTCATTATGTGATAATAAAAGTAGTGCTTTCACATGGAAATATTTTCAAAAGTATATTAGGATTGTAATCCTGGATTTTCGATTCTCAAGAAATTATTTGTCCTTTTTTAAAGCAGTTTTCCTCATCTCTGTTATATCAGTCATGGAATGGTATTTTGATTAATGATGATAAAAATAGTAATGCTCATTGAAAAACAAATACAAGCACCATAAGAGGAAGGATATTATAAAGAAAGAATGATATTATAAGGAAATTACCCACAAGCTGTTCCTGCCATAGCCACTGTTTAGGTTTTGGTAAATAACTTCCCAACCTGTTTTCTACCTTCTGCTGCTCCTCCCATGCCTTTGTTGCCCCGCTTCCTGCCAACAGAGAATAACTATTAAATCGATATTGCCAGCTCAGGTCTGTCTCATGAGGGAAGGGTCACTCCAATTCTCACCAGCTCCTCAAAGTCAATGTCATTTTAAAACCGGTTTATAGAGAACCATCCCTTTTTAGTTTTCTGTATACACGGCCTCAAATGTCAATTCCAATTGTTGAGGCATTCTGCAAACTCACACACATTAATATAAGCTGCTGGATGGCACTTATGTACTTTTTTTGCCACATAAATTTCTCAACATTGGAAGCTCTCAAACCGTGCAAAGGAATCACCTAGGGAGCAAGTTCCCATTCCCCATTCTTGGAGGCCCTGGGTCAGTGAGCACCTCAAATCTACCTTGTGTCCCAGACTCCCCCACCCCCTGTAATTTGGTACACTGGTCTCCACATATTCTCAAGGACTAGCAGGTGAACATTATTTAAATTGTTATTCTCTTTATCTTCCTCCCACTCTGACAGATTTTTTCCCCCCATAAATCTTTGGAGCAGCCAAACGTAGAAATCCCTGCCCACAGCGTGAGTGTTCTGTGTACCCTAGGAGGCTCCTGGGGGCACTGAGCAGGGAAGGACATATTGAAATTTATTTGGTTCAAATGAAAAACTCATACACAGAATGTGTTAATTAACTGATTCTTCTCTGTGAACTGAAATTTGTTACAGTTTGCTTAGGTTTTCACACAGGTTATTCAGCTGCTAGAAGGAAGATGTCCAGCTAAGGTGGGAATTAAGGAAACAGCTATAATAATAAAAGCATAATATGCTAATTAGACCGGATATCCTTCCAGATAACCTTCTGGACGAAGCCGGCACTGCGAGGGAAGCCCGGGTCCTGGGTGCCAGAGTGAAGCAGGTGCCAGTAGTCGGGGGAAGGAAGGCCTACTCTTGTACAAATTCTGTGCATCAGGCCTCTAGTTAAAATAGAAGCATGAATTGTCAGAGCTGCAAGGACTTCATGGGTCATTGGAATGAATGTTCCTATTTCACAGAGAAAGGAACCAAAGGCCAGAGAGGTGACGTATCTTGTTCAAAGCCATAACTTATGGTCAGAATTAGATCTAGAACTTACCATCCCTAGTACCACCTCTGTCTCATTTGTTCTTATCCGAGGTTGGATGGCAGTCTAACATTTTATAGCCCCCCATGATACCTGGCTCCAGTGTCTCACAACCCCAAACATAGTTCTCAAACAAGGTCTGTTATGTTTTATCTACGGAACAATTTTATGCCAATCTCTCCCATAGGACTCTGTTTTAATGTAGCTTTTTTGATAAATAAGACATTCCCTTCCCTAGCAGTTTGTAGAAATAGCTAGACTAAGCCACTACATTGAACCATATTTACAAGAGGAGAGTCAGATCCTACTCAGTGACTAAGGTCTAAAAGTCAAAGCATCCAAAATTAGCCTGGAAAAGTTCTGGATAATGTATCATCTCTCAATTATTTCAACAATACTAACTTTTCCTCCAGCTTCGGAATAGATCTTTGTTTCTTCGGTGGAATTGACTGGTTTGTGTTTGAGGATCGTGTTACAAGAAAAAATACTACATTTAACATGAGAATTACAATGGCTCCCCCATCCTGGAGACCCTGAGACTTTCTGAGGGCATGACAGGCTCTGCTCATTAGGTTTTGGGGGCTTAGGGAATGTATGCTCATTCTGTGAAAAGGTGCTGTCCTGGGAGAGATCCCACAGCCCTGATGCATTGTCCCTTATGCTGAAATAAGAGCACAATCATTATTCCTTACCAGTCCTTTCTGAGTAATTATTCTTGGCTGCTCGGGACTCCGTTGAGGTGTTGCACTAGGCCTTTTTTCTGAATCTAACACCCATCAGGCTGATCATTGTGTGGTCATTAATGGCTCTTGCAAGCCCCTTTGCCATCTTCCTCCCCCTACATTGCATTTTAAAGTAGACTTTTTATTGCTTTAGCTCAAGGAATAGAGCACCAGATGTTGGACTATTGGGAACCAAGGTAGGTAGTTAAGGGGATACAGTAGAGGAGGAGGAAGTGAGGGGAGTAAATTTCAGTAGATGCATTCTTTCTGGTCCTTTAAGAGTATAGGCCTAATGGCGGGCAGAGTTGGGGCCCTGCTATTTCAGAAAGTAGAATCCTGGGTTGTTTTTATGCCTGTCCTGCTCATTCCAACCTCCCTCCCCAGGTCACACATGCATGCATCTAACTCTGGAGGAGAACAACACAGTGCATTGGAAGTTATTTTTAAGCTAGATATTTTCATGAAGCACTAGTCTAGGAAGTAGAGAATGGAAAATACGTGCAGTGATTACATAAAGCGGTCATCCTGAATTTCTGGCTAAGGTAGATTTCGGTTCTCTCAGCTTTAATAGACAATTCAGGTTCTCTTGTTTGGAAAAAGTAGTAAACAGTACTTTGCTATTATATCAGAATGGCCAAAACTTTAAAAGAAGCCTGGAATCGTGGAGTTTATAACTTCAGAGCTAACACAGCAGTGCAATTAAATGGGAAGATATGCATTCTGGAGACAAACTTCAAATCTCACATTCTGTGTAGCACCAGATAAGATACTTAATCCTTTTAAGTCTATTTCTGCATCTGGTAAGACAATTATGATGAAGAGATTTAATGCATAAGCTTGTTATGAGTACTTGTTCTAGGTCAGGAGATGAATAAATTCATATTTCTGCTCCCCCTGCCTCTTAATGCCCCAAGTAGGAATCCTTTCCACTATCTCCTTCCGCTTGAGTATTTCCAGCATCAGAAGTCATTCATTCTTTGGATAGCCATTCACACAGTTTGGGAGCTTGACTCTATTCATTTATCCTTTTATTTCAATAAGTTACTGAGCCCCTCCTTGTACCGAGCACTGGGCTAGAAAGCTTTTCTTTGTATCGAATCCCGGGCTGATAAACGTGTGACTTCTGCCCTTGGGTTCTCCTTTGGGTCCCTGTAGCCACGCAAGGTTCCCACCTAGCAGCCCTCTGATGGAGTGAGGCAAGTCTTCTGTGCCTCTTCTCTTCTAGAAAGTACCATCTGCTGTGCTCTCCAGCCCCCTTCCT
Organism: Myotis nattereri; assembly: GCF_964212035.1. Taxonomy (NCBI): domain Eukaryota; kingdom Metazoa; phylum Chordata; class Mammalia; order Chiroptera; family Vespertilionidae; genus Myotis; species Myotis nattereri. Next base: position 27,212,116 of record NC_138088.1, read on the forward strand.
CTCCTGTTCACTAGCATCGAGCTACATTTCAAATTTTAATTTTCCTTAAAATACGGCACCCTGAAATCCTGCTCCATCTGCAGTTTGGCTATTGCTGAGTCCCTTAGGACTCTCGCTTCCTCTGATTGGCACCGTCTGCCTGGCATGATGCCTCTGAAGACTGCATTTGCTTTCAGCCGCTTTTAGATAATAATTGTGAATTTTTGATGCCTAAACAAATGTCTGCAGTCAGTTGTAGCGCTGTCAGACTGAGGCTGTGTGAGAATAGTGTTCCAGGTGAAGGGAAGGAACAGTATGTGCTAAGGAAGGAAACTGAGTATCGGGTGCTGCCGAGGATGATGCACTTTGACCCCAGGCTACATGTGACTGAATGAAGATTGTACACGGGGTGATAACAGCTTCTCTGCAGCACAGTGTGGTTAATTCAGCCATGGGCAAACTACGGCCCGCGGGCCGGATCCGGCCCGTTTGAAATGAATAAAACTATTGAAAAAAAGACCGTACCCTTTTATGTAATGATGTTTACTTTGAATTTATATTAGTTCACACACACACTCCATCCATGCTTTTGTTCCGGCCCTCCGGTCCAGTTTAAGAACCCATTGTGGCCCTTGAGTCAGAAAGTTTGCCCACCCCTGGAATTGGTTCATATGGAGTGGTTGTGTCTATTGTCCTGTTTCTGTTTTAATTCATCACAGTATTTGTGGGTTGAGATTGATTATACTGATATGACACCAGATACAGGAGCAACCAAAGAAAAAATAGATGAGATTTATCAAAATAAAAACTTTTGAGCTTCAAGGGACACCATCAAGAAAGTGAAAAGACGTCTACAGGGGTGAGATATATTTGCAGATCATTAGACAGATAGTCAATAGTATATTTACAAAACTGCAATCATTACCCATTATCTAATTCCAGAGCAACACCTGCCTCCCCCGCAAAAAAAAAAATCTCATGCCCATTAGCAGTTACTCTCCATTTCTTCCTTTTTCCAGCCCTTATCAACTACTAATCTACTTTCTGGCTCATTGGATTTGCATATTCTGCACATTTCATATAAATGGAACCATAAAATGAATTCTTTTGTGTCTGGTTTCTTTCAGTTAGCATAATGTTTCAAGGTTCATCAGTGCTTTATTCCTTCTAATGGCTGAATAATATTCCACTGTATGGATATAACACACCCTGCCTATCCATTTGGCAGTTGATGAATGTTTTGATTGCTTCTACTTGGGAGCTGTTATAAATAATGCTGCAGTAAACATTTGTGTGTGAGTTTTTGTGTGGAAGCTTGTTTTTAATTTTCTCAGGAATGTATCTATGCGTGGAATTACTGGTTCATATGGTAACTGTTATATTTTTTTAGAAACTGCGAAACTGTTTTCCAAAGTGGCTGCACCATTTTACATTTCCACCAGCAATGTGTGAGGGTCGCAGTTTCTCTGTATGCTCCTCGACACTAGTTCCCTATGTCTTTCTGATTCTCGCTATCCTAGGGGTGTGAAGTGGTATCTCATTGTGGTTTTGATTGGGTTTCCCTCAGAGTTAATGATGTTGTGTTACAGAAGAATGTAGAAGAACCAAGCAATGCTTCGAGAGATGGATTTACATGTATTATTACACGCGGGCCCAGAGAAAAATGTCTCTAGAATTCTGGGCGAAGTCACACAGGAAGTTTCCTGTATTTATATCTTTTTACCCTCTTTGTCTCCCAAATATGTGGTTTTCCGGTCCCCTTTGCAAGTTCTTAAAGGGCCCCTATGTGCTAGGGCTTTGAGACCTCAACCAAAGGCTTGGCCTGGAGCCTGCACTGATAACTTCATCTGGGAAAGTTTAATGGCCTCTCTGAAATGGGAGTAGTCTTCTTTTCCTTATTATTTAAGTGAGCATTTACAGAAGCCAAAATAGCAGGGTTAAAATTTCAAACAGCAGTTTTTATATAAGATGGATGCTTCAATTGAGCATCTTTCATGTGCTTGTTGGCTATTTGTAGATATTCTTTGGAGAATGGTCTATTGAGATCCTTTGCTCACTTTTAATTGGGTTATTTATCTTTTTATTATTGAATTGTAGGATTTTTTGGACACATTCTAGAATTTATACCCAAGGAAGATTTTTGAGCAAGGCCTCTATGGTGATTAGAGTTCATCCAAAGAAAAGATTTTATAAGGAAAGAAAATGTGGTGGAAGTAAAAAAAATTAATAGGTAGGCAGAGCTAAACTTGTATCTCAGGACACCAATTATGGTTTTGTTTTTTGTTGTTGAGTTTTGTTTTCATAAGTGGTTCATTATTTCCAACATAATACATCATTTTGATCAAACCAGCAGGAAAATAAAATTTATTTACAGGCTTTCAAATATAAACATTCCAAAAATCAACATTAAAAAAACAAATATCAACCCAAAGTCCTATGATGTCATATACCAGAAAACAATATGTTAAATCATTGTGAACTTCTGTGAAAGACTTTTGTTTCCTATTGCAGTTATCACTATTATAATACTTACGGGTCTCAGGAATGTGGTTGAACCTTAGGAATAGGAGCAGAATCCACATGATAACAACCTCTTTCCAGTAAGGTCAAACTATATATAGTTCATTGCCTCAGGCATTCCCTTGGTTCCTTCCGTTGGATAGTTTCTCAGAGGTTTGCATAAAATGCCTTTTGGGGAGAAAAAAGTAAACATGCTTAAAAGGAGCATAAGTTCACATGAAACAAATCTTTACATTAGTTGAAATGGAGCATCAGTGAGTCCTCAGTGATTTGGAGAATGCTCTGAGAAATTCTACTGTGTAAAGTCATTTCCGATGTATAAATTCTGACACCATTTGATTTCAGCTGCAAAATGCATGTACTGTACTACATAATGAGAAGTCGAGTACTCGGGGAATTGGGGGAGGTGGTTGGTGGTGTTCCCATCAAGTTATGCTTTTCCCATCAAGTTGTCTTCTCTGAATATTCCACAGGGTGGCAGTGCAGGAAAGCCATAAACTGTTAAAAATTCTATTCAAGGTGAACATTCTGGTACACATGTAGGGCCTGCCAAAGAATGCAAGGCTCCCTACCTACAAAAGACTGCTTTCTGAACTAGGAGTCAATGATAAACTAGGTTAGATTTATTTTAGGTAAAACACAAGATGGAAGATGACTTACGTTATAAATTTTTTTGGCTTTATTTTGTTGTGTGTGTGTTTTTTTTAGACCCACAAATGTTCTTTACACAGTGAGTTCATGGACAGTGTTCAACATGTGATTTGATTTACATGCCACTTTCCGGTAATCTCATAGCACAGTAATTAGACTGGCTTGCTTCCCAATATTGCAGATGTGGCCTGTGACAAAGTCACATATATGAAAATAAAAATTTGAAAACTTAAGTTATGAGCTCTTACATGGATCTACATATTGAGTTGAAATCAGGATGGATATTCATGAGTAAAGGTAAAACTATGCTACTTAATTAAGAAATATGAGAGAAGTTTTTTTTTAATTTATATAATTCTGTATTAGTTACTAGAGGCCCAGTGCACAAAATTAGTTCATGGATAGGGTCCCTAGTTGCTGCTGGCCTGAGCCTCCCTTCCCCAGCTACTGGCTGCCGGTCAGGGCCTTCTTTCTTTCTGCACCGCCCCCTGGTGGTCAGCACATGTCATAGCGAGTGATGGAACTCCCGGTCGGTCAAACTCCTGAGGGGACACTTTGCATATTAGGCTTTTATGTATATAGATGTTAGTTTTCAGGTATACAATATTGTGATTTACCATTTTTATACCTTATAATGTTATTATCCCACTTATTTTAGTAATCATTTGTCATCATGCAAACTTATCAGAATATTACTGACTGTTATACACCTTCAACTTTTTTACTCATCTCTCATTCTCCTCCCCTCTGGCAGCAATCCCTTTGGTCTCTGTATCTTTGAGTCTGTTTTTGTTTTGTTTGTTCATTTCTTTTGTTTTTTAGATTCAACATACAAGTGAAGCCATATGATATATATCTTTCTCTGTCTGACTCATTTCACTTAGCATAATAACCTCTAATTCCATGCATGTTGTTGCAAATGGCAAGAGTTTTTTAAATTGCTGCGTAATATTTTATTGTCTATATATACACTACATCATCTTTATCCATACATCTATTGATGGACACCTAGGTTGCTGCTGTATTTTGGCTGTTGTAAATATTGCTGCAAGGAACATAGGAGTGCATATGTCTTTTCGAATTAGTGTTTTTCATTGTGTGTGTGTGTGTGTGTGTGTGTGTGTGTTTTCAGATAAATACTCAGAAGTGGAATTGCTGGGTCGGATGGTTGATCTATTTTTAGGGTTGTTTTTTTTTGTTTTCTGGGTTTGTTTGTTTGTTTGTTTGTTTTCAGGAATCTCCATACTGATTTCCATAACCTGCACCAATATGCAGTCCCACTGACAGTATACAAAGGTTCCATTTTCTCCATATCCTCATCAATACATGTTCTTTGTTGACTTTTTGATAATAGCCATTCTGACTGCTGTCAGGTGGTATCTCATTGTGGTTTAGACTTGCATTTCGCTGATGTTTAGTCATGTTGGGCAACATTTTATATGCTTGTTGGTCATCTGTGTGTCCTTTTTGAAGAAATTTCATCTGCCAGGTTTTTAATTGCATTGTTTTATCTGTTTGTTATTGATTGTATGAATGAGTTCCTTGTATATTTGAGATATCAAATATACAGATATATCAGTTATAAATATAGTCTCTCGTTCAATAGGTTGTCTTTTGGTTTTGTTGGTTTCCATCACTGTGCAAAAGCTTTTTAGTTTGTGAAGTTCCATTTCTTTTTTGTTTTGTGTGTGTTTTGTTTCCCATGCTCAACATGACATATTCAAAAAGATATTACTCAGACTTGTAAATAGTTTACTATCCATGTTTTCTTATAGGAGTTTGTGGTTTCAGACCTTACATTTAAGTCTTTAATCCATTTGGAGTTTATTTTTGCATAAGGTATAAGAGAATTGTCCAGGATTTATTTATTTATTTATTCATTCATTCATTTACATGTATTCAATTTTCTCAGTACCACTTGTGAAGAGACTATTGTTTCTCCATTGTGTATTCTTGCTTCCTTTGTCATAGATTAGTTGACCATATAAACAAGGGATTATTTCTGGACTCTGTTTTGTTCCAATACCATACTGTTGTGACTATTATAGCTGTAATATAGTTGAAATCAGGAAGTGTGATACCTTTAGCTTTGTTCTTCTTAAGATTGCTCTGGCTATTTGGGGTCTTTTGTGGTTTCATATAAATTTTAGGATTATTTACTCTAGTTCTGAGAAGATTGTCATTGGTATTTTGAATCTGTAGATTGTTTTGGGTAGTATGGTCATTTTAACCAGATTAATTCTTCTAATCCATGAGCACAGTATATCCTTCCATTTATCTGTGTCTTCTTCATTTTTTTCCCCTCAAAGCTAGGTCTCTGTCCTCTTCTGATAAGGGCACTAGTCCCATTCATAAGAGCTCCACCCTCATGACCTAAATGCCTCCCAAAGGCCCCATCTCAAAATATCATCACATATTGGGATTAGATTTCAATATATGAATGCGGGGGTTAGGGGGGAGGCACAACATAACAGTAATAATACATGTAACTAGGATGACTCTGTCCCTGGATTGCCTAGGGCAAACTCTGTTTATTTACATCTATTGTCCTGGTATATTTATTGTTAGCACACCCCCCCCCACACACACACACACACCCTCAATAGTGTTCCAATTTTGAAAACAGATTATTGTCACCCTATATAACCTCACTTCTGCCAGAATAGATCTGAGAGGAGAACAGACCAGACATTTTGGAGTCCCTGAACAGGCAGCTAGCCATCTCTCTTGCTTTCCTGTGGACCACCTGTCCCACCGACTTCGGTCATCTATAGAGGAATGATAACTTTTGGTCTTTGGACTATCTTGAGTCTAGATGTTATACACTTCACATCAATGAATTCCTTGCACTTCTGTACTTAAACATCTCAGTTCTCCCTTCTTGATTTTCTTGGCAGTCTGCCTCTGGCTCTGTGAAAACTTTCTGTTCAGACCTCAAAGCCCATGAGTCATTGACCACTCTTGACCCAATGAAGGTGCTAGTCAAATGCATTGGTCAGAAAAACTTGAAATAATAGCTCTTCTAATGAACTCTCTATTTTTATGGACCAGATAAGATACTCAAGTAAAATATTCAAAAATATAACTTCATATGATTGGTAATGACTTGGACATAAATAAATATGGAACCATATAGGATAACAGATACTCTTTAGGATTAGCAATCTCCAAACTTTTGTTTTGCCGTTGAGGAAAAGAGTGTGAGGATCAAAGTAATGTGTTTGTTTTAAAATTTTTATTTCACCCCATAGTGTAACTCAAAAGTTATGAAATATAAATAATATATACTTTTTTTTTCTTTTATTGATTAAGGTATTACATATGTGTCCTTATCCCCCCAATATCCCCTCCCCAATAATATATACTTTTAATATCATATTTCCTTATGGTACTCTGGTTTTTCAAAGAAAATTTGCATCTATTACCTTATTTGATCCTCCAACACCCCTGTGATTCAACGAGGGCAGTAAATCTATCCGTTTTATAGAGGAAGCACTTAGCTGGGGAGAGGCTTAGTGACTTCTGTCAGTTGGAAGTAAAGCCAAGGCCCAAACCGGGAACTGACCTCCCAAACCAAGGCTCTTCCACAAAACCAAAGTAAGCCTTGACTGTTCATTTCCATTTCATCAGCACATGGACTCAGAAGCTTAAAATTAGGCTTACTTTGATTATACTCCTTGTTTTTTCCTCAAAGTTAAAATACTATTCTATAAAGAATATTCCAAAGAGAATTGTATCCACTCTATTTGGAGTGAGGACACCCTTTTCCATTTGGAGTGATTATCCCTATTTTTCCCCCTTGTCTTTCCCTCTGTTCAACATTTCATTAAATAAGTCTCTTTCACCTTCTTTCTTACTTTGTCCCAGTGAAGCAGGTGGGAATATAGGCTGTGTGGGAAAGAGAAAAGCACTTCAAGTGTCAATGTTTCCAAGTGACTCAGTGATCGTCAATTATTGGATCTTGATAGACCACAAAGATTCAGAATCATAACTTCAAAACAACATGAATTCATATTTGAAGATGGGGGCCCTATAATCATGTTAATTTTGGGCCGTGGAATTGCAGACGGATTTTAATACTAAATTTCTGTGCTGCCACATGCATTAGTTGTTAATATTATTCAATAAAATATGTATAAGTCTCAACATAAAGATCAGTGTTTATTCCTGGGGATTGGATAGGAACTGGTATTGAATTGCCTTTCTCACAACATGGAAAGCCAATTAAGACCTGTCTTCCTCCTTCTAAACAGTGAACACCTCCCTACTAGAGCTTCTCCTTTGCTTGTGCATATTTCATGCCAGCAGCTGTGGTTTGCAAAATGTCATAGCCCATTCTGTGTCCATGGAAACTAGGTTAGAAACCACCGAGCTCTTCCTATTGAATGTGGAAGGGAGAGGATAGCATTGATTTATTCAGGGAAACTCAGCCTGTCTCGTTTCCAGGCCCTTCTGAAGTCATAGGATGTGATTTCAATGCCGATGGAGTTTCTGGAAACGAGTGTCACATGACCCTGCCAGTAAGTCCATCGTCTCAGGGCTGTGGTGTCATTCCACTTGGGCACCACTGGAAATGACGTCACAGTACAGCCATGAGGCAGTCGAGTCGCTTAAAGGTTAGCTGTGAGGAATGAGGAAACCGTGGGGAGCAGCTTATTTGGGGGATGTTTTGGATAAATGGTTTCTTTAATGCTTATGTGTCTTGATACTGAGCTGCTAAAACAAGACATAGCACCCTGAAAAGGATGAGTTGTGTTTACAGAAGCTAACCATCTTTCAAAGGAATGCTGAGCATGGAATTGAGGAATGGCTCCCACTCTGGATTTGATAGAACTATACTCCTCACGCTTGGGTGTGTTTCAGACAGCCTCATTGTTTGAATTTCACTTTTTGATCTGCTTATTTAACTCAGTAATGGTCCAAACAGGTTTTTGAGGGATTTTATAAATAGCTATCAAGAGTTCACTGCCTGGGTTCACTACATGAAAATGCAACTCAGCCACTCCGAGTTGGGTTGGAAGAAACGAAGCAGTTGGAAAACGAAATGCAGCTGGTTGCTGCTGGTGTGGGCCCTGGCTCCGGGGAGGATGTAGCAGTGCTGACTGCCTTCTGAACCGAGTGCTGGCCGCCCCCTTAAGAAAGGAAAACAAGGGTGCCTGGAAGAGTGGAGGCCTAAGGCCCTCACTAGTAACCATATTGTCAGAGTGCTTATGCAGATACATTCTTCCCAGAAGGAACTTGGGTGCTGCTAACCTATTCCGTGCACTTGGCAGAAGTTCTTGGTTCCTGTCTGACTCTACATTTAAGCCACCAAATAACTTGGTGACCTTGGGGAAATCACTTTGCTTCTCTGGGCATGAAGATTGGATGCTGTCAGTATTTTTTTACCCTTCTTCTTTTATTAAACCAGGAACTCTTTTAAAATCATTAAAATTTCATCCCTGTACTGTTTTTTAAAATCACAAAATGTCCATGGTGAGTGCAACCAAAAGAGTATCATATTGAGTATGTTCTTTTTTGGAAGATATTTGAGACTCATTTCTGACATGCCATTTCTTTCACTTCCCAAATTTGACGTCTGGAGGTTTCTGAGGTCTCTAAAACCCTACATTCTATGTCATATGTCTTGGTGATACAAAAGTGCTTTTAACTAACAACCTTGTGATTTTCTCTTATCTCCATGGTTTTATCAGCAAGAAGGTCAGGAAAGCTGACTTTATTTTATTGCCCTAGACTTTCCCCCAGGTTCCCCCAGATGCACAGGTCAGAGGCAGGATATGTCTGTCTGTCTTTCACAATGCCTTTCAGTAGTTCATCTGTTCCAGAAAGAAATGTTTAGTGCTGCCTTCTTTGATAATCTCTGATTGCTTACTTGATTTAAATGTAGTTTTTGTTGACTTGGTTGCCTACATTGGAATGTTGGACATCAATGTTGCCCTTACTATGGATTATCCTCAGAATGACCTTCATTAAATGTTCTTGTATTTTTCCACGAGTTAACACATTCTTTATCAGTATTTTGCCAGCCTGTTGCATAAAGCTTGACAAAAACTCAGAGCATCAGATTCAACCCTCTCGTTTTTACAGATGTAAAAAACAGAGGCTCCAAATTTACTACAATTGAGCCTCTCTGGGAACCAGTCATGATTTTGCTTAAACTGTGGCTTCTCCCTTAATATGGTTATAGGGCACCTATGATTTTTCACAGGCACTATTCCCATCAGCTCTTCTTTACATATTGGCTTTCTTCTTAAAGGTAGAACTTGGGTGACCTAATTGAAGACGTTCATATTTGCTTTGCTAAAAGCTTCTAAAGCTATAAATAAGTAATTGTGGGAAGTTGCTTGATGGCCTTTCAGTTGAAATAATAATTTCTTGGATTGATGGAGTTCCTCTCTTACAAGAGCTAAAAGCACCTCTTACATATTAGCATTTATCTTCAACTTCCCTAGAACTACAGAGACAGGTTTGATCATCTGGATGATTCAACAGAACTTTGAACAAGTCTTTGTTGAATGACCCACTCTGTGTTCTGCCCATTAGCTAAACCTAAAGTTACTTGGATTAAAAAAAATTTAAAGTACAGTCTTGGCTTTTGACTAGTTGTGATAATAAGATACACCCTTATGAGCTAGAAAGAACATCAGGAGGCCTTGTACAGTCACTAAATTGTGAAAAACAGAAGACAATGTCACAACTGGAGATAGCAGCTCAATATATGGACACCTGTGGGAGCCAGTGGGATGGAATATAGACTTCTGCTAAATCAAGGTGATTGGAGAGAGGAAAACTAGGTCATGACAGGTAGCAAGGCATCTGTGATACACAAAGGGTTTTATTGGCCACCCTGGAAGCAGGAAGCAAAGGGAAACCAAAGTAGAAGACTAGAGAATGTGGTAGGCTGCCAGGATTAAAATATAAATCTAAAACTAAGAGAAAATGAGTGTAAGCCCGGGTGGTATGGCTCAGTTGGTTGAGTGTCATCACATGCACCAGGAGGTAGCCAATCGATGTTTCTCTCTCATTGATGTTTCTTTCTCTCCCTTCCTCTCTCTGAAATAATAATAATAAAAAAACACATATAAAAATAAAATGGGTATACATTTGCATTCTACTTCAAGCTTTTTCAAAGTGTTTTTACTTCTCCACGTAATCTCTAAGATTTATTTTTAGTCCAACAAAAGAGTCCACTCTTTTGCTCTTTTTTTATTTTTCTTCTCACAGAGCTGAAAGATGGGTAAGGTGATTAGGACTGTACCCATTTTAACAGATGGGAAAGCTGAGGCTTAGAGAACACAGGGGCTTTCTCAAGGTCACGTGGTCAGTAGTAAACACTGAACAAACCTAGTATCTCCTGATACTCTGGTAACTCACATTATTCTATTTCCTCTTCTTCCCCTTTCGTTATCTATCAGCCTATTTGCAATAAAGCCCAAGCTCTGGTCCTTTATGTGGCTTTTGCTGAATTAATGTCAGTCATTTCCTTGTATGTCAGAGGGGCCCACCTTAACTTCATGATCTGTGTGCTGTGTATATTTTAACCAGGGCAGCAGCCTGCATCAGCAACAAAAACTTAAATTTGCAGAGTATGACTCTGTTGTTAGAGTTGGTTATTTAAGCCAGGGCTTTAGCCAAGATTAAAGGCACGTGGTGAAGAAAACGGTGTTGAATGAGCATGGCTCCCAGAGGTGAAATGAAAGACGGAAACCTTCCTACTTACTAATGACCATAACTGCTGGCAGGAATTTATTATTTAAGCACATAAGAGTTGCAAATAGATGTGGAATGGGAAACAGAATCACTACATATACTGATATTACTTCCCAATGCTCATTGTATAGAGCAGCGGTTCTCAACCTGTGGGTCGCGACCCCTTTGGCGGTCAAACGACCCTTTCACAGGGGTCGCCTAAGACCATCCTGCATATCAGATATTTACATGACGATTCATAACAGTAGCAACATTACAGTTATGAAGTAGCAACGAAAATAATTTTATGGTTGGGTCACAACATGAAGAACTGTATTTAAAGGGCCAGAAGGTTGAGAACTGCTGGTCTAGAGTTATAAATGTTGTAGCCTCCATTGTCTTTTTCTTGCCTCCGTTATTGTCCTCAGAACTCGCATCCACCTTTCCAGCACTCCTGGAGGTATTGGTCTAAAACATGAGTCCATGCCATTTAACTTTAGTAGCTCCCTATTTGCCTAAGGGAATAACCCAACTTTTTTAGCTGCATATACAGAGACCCTATCACTTGGCCTCCAGCTTCCTTTCTTGTCACTCACCTACTTTGAAATGTACTACCCACTGCTTCACTTGTATTTCCACAACCCCCTATGAAACGTCACCATTTCCTGCCTTTACTTCTCCTATTCTCTCTGCCTGGATATCTTTCATCTCTAATATTAACATGACCATGACCACTATTACTCATCCTTCCAGATTCAGCTCAGGCCCTCTCTCCTCTGAAAGTCAGTCCTGAACTGTATCTTTCCCATCTCTAGTTGTCTTATGGCTCCTCCTTCAAGGTCATTATCCTTTCATGGGCAATATTCTATAGAGTTGAAATGATACATTGAATACATTGAAATAATAAATGTCATTAAACTTCTTTATCATGCATCATCATGGTGTTAATATCTTTTTAATCCCTGTAATCACCTCATACTTGGCATCTTAAAAACAATCAGGAAAGCCTTGTTGAAATGAATCAATGAACTTGTGAGAGGGGTATTATCCAGATTTTTCATATGAAAACACTCATTTTGAAAGCAATTCACTAATTTCCCCAAGGTTTATAACAAGGAAATGGGGGTGCTAACTGCTATACCACACTGGATACCAAAATCCTGCTTCAATTTCTATCTGTTTCACTAAGTTGTAAAGGCAGCATTGAAGGTCCCTACATATAGGAATGATAGCTTTTTTCCATCTGCCCTAAAGCCCAGAATATGAATATAATAGATGCTCAATAATGTTCAATGCAACTGACTTGAATTCTCTTCTTATGCTCCTGATTATTTTTATTTTGGAGACAGGGCCCATTACTACCATTGAATATATACTGTAGAGTCACTATTTAAACTATTTTAAAGCCAACAGACATTTTTTTAAAGACTTTATTTTTTTCCACCTAAAATGAGTTTTCTAGATTCTCTTATTGGTGACTTTGTCATCTATCTGTCAGGGACTCTGAATATGAGTTCCCATATAATTGATCAAACTACTGACAGTGAAAGGGAGTGCTATTAATAATTACATCAAAATAACAGATGGGACTGGAACTGTCCTGGGCAAACCAGGATGTGTGGTCACCCTAAGGATAATGAATCACATACAGGAAAGACTTCATCCAATACTTTTGACCAAGCCCTTAAATCAGACTTGTGTTGTCTTGAATTTCTCAAATTGTAGAAAAGCTCAAGCAGTCCGCCACACCTTCTCAAAATGTAAAACTCCTGGGAGAAATCTGGAATGGCCAAGGAAGAAAGATGTATTTCTAATATTAATCTGCTTGCATGAACATAAAAGTTTATTTTTCTTTAAAACCACCAACAGAGGTAGTTTTTATGAAAGGGTGGTAAGAAAAATGTTTGCAACCGGTGCTATAGAACTCTGTAAGTCTTTCATTGCCAAATCTGGATCATCATGTAAACTGTATATTCTGGGTCTTCATGCCGTTACTAAAATGCCTGTCTGGTGACATTCTGACCGATGTAATGGGTCATGAAATGCAATGGAGTATAGGGACCAACTGGCTCTTAGTTATGAGATAAAATGTTTGGCAATATGAAACCATTGGCAAAGATAGTGACTTTTCTGGAATATACAAAAACTTTGCTTCATTGGTACATAAGAATCAAGGCAGTTGTCTTCAGGTAGTCACTGCATCCTGAAGTGCATCTATATGAAGATTGGGACAACCACAGACACTATTATTGATGCCATGAACCAGTGCATCACCATAGTTTGATTGCCAAAGGTCCTGGTAATAAAGTACTAGAGTGTTCCGTGAAAGCAAAAGGACTGAAAAGCACTACTACAAATTAGGAATTCCATTCAGCTCTATGTCCGCTTGTATTAAGATTTTTTTTTTTACTCAGAAGCAGCTGTGAGCTTCCTTTTCTTTTAGTGGAAAGAAATTTCAGTGGAAGTTATTCAAAATTTAAAGGCAAAAAAGTCAACACTTTAAAAATACAACTATAGATTAGAATCTGAAAATAGACGGGTTCTTCATCCCCCAAACCCAGCACATTTCCACAGCCCTGTTCTCATAATGCCTGCAGGGAAGTTTTGTTCAAGCCCTCTATATTTTTATACTATCTGGTTCTTTTATTTCATTTAAAATTTTTAAATTTAAAAAAATTTTCAATTATAGTTTATATTCAGTGTTATCCAGTATCACTAGAAACCTCTGTTTTTAGAATTATTTTTTAAATAAAAGTAAACATTTGAAATAGTCTTAGCTTTAAAATTTGAGAAATCTAGTAACTATTAATACAACATGACCAGCTTCATTGCTATTTATTTATTTATTTATTTATTTCCCTTTTTAAAGTTTTTATTGAATTTATTGAGGTGACATTCGTTACTAAAATTATAGGTTTCAATTCTTTAGGTACAGTTCTATAATATACTGCCTACTTCTAACAATCCACTTCGGGGTCTGGGCCCTTCAAACAAAAGCCACATTTCAGCACACTTTCTCCATTTGGCCATCAGCATGTTCCCTAAATTAATGGAAACGTGCAGGTTTAAAATATAGTCCTGATCGACGCAGCTTGATGACAATGACCAAGTTTGAATTGCAGCACAAACGCTGTTTACAATGTAAGAGTGCAGCTGGATTTTAACAATATATTTTCAAAGGTCTGTTGGAATTACTTGTGTCTTGAATGCCTGTCTGCTCTACCAAAGAGCTAGGTTTTCACTTAGCTCGCCCCTTAGAGTGTGGGCTTGGGGGGAGCTACTCAGGAGAAATGTGAGGTCACAGGACCATATCACTAAACCCCCATGTGGAAGTGCACTTCCTCAGCTCATTGTCCTTTACTTGGCTCCCCTTTAGAAATCCAGACAGATTTCTCTATCCCACAAGGCAGCAGATGGCGCAGATGTGCCCTCCTCGTTCCCTATCACTTTCACAGTGGTTTGCATGGAGTGCGGTGAGAGGTGGTAACTCCCACTCCCTCCCCCCTATGTTATTGAACCTATTGTAAACTCTTTGAAGTGTACAAATCAGTGGCATTGATTATAATTGACCCTTGAACAACTGGGATTGAACTGTGAAAATCCACTTATACATGGATTTTTTTCAACGACCTGCTCAGTTCAAACCCGCATTGTTTAAGGGTCAGTTGGCAGTTGGGAATCTGCACTTGAGGTGTAGACTTAACGTTATATGCAGATCTTCAACTGTGCTGCTGTTGGTGCCCCTGACACCCATGTTGTTCAAGGGTCAACTGTATATTTACAATGTTGTATAACTACCTCCGCTCTCTATTTCGCAAACCCTTGCGTCACTCCAAATATCAACTCTATACCCATTACACCCCAGTAACTTATCATCTACGTTGTCTCTATGAATCTATTTTGGATATTTCATGTGAATGAAATCATATTGTCTTTTTGTATCTGGCTTATTTCATTGAACATAATGTTTTCAAGGTTTATCCATATTGTAGCATGAGTCAGAATTTTATTCCTTTCTATGGCAGAACTAGAGGCCCACTGCACAAAATTCGTGCACAGGGCCACCCTTCCCCCGCTGCCAACCAGGACCTCCCTTCATTCCGCACTGCCCCTGGTGGTCAGCACACATCATAGCAAGCAATCAAACTCCTGGTAGGTCTCTAACTCCTGGGGGGACACTTTGCAGATTAGGCTTTTATATAGAGAGATAGTATTCCATTGCATGCCTGTTCCAGTTTGTTTGGATATTTGGGTTGTTTCCACCTTTTGGCTACTGTGAATAATGCTGCAATGAACATTTCACATGCTAGAATCTGTTTGAACAGCTGTTCTCACTTTTTTTTCCCAAATGTTTTTATTTAAAATTTTTTATTTTAAAGTTACAGTTAACATTCAATATTAGTTTCCAGTGTATATAGCATAGTGGTTAGATATTTATATTACTTATAGAGTTCTTTGGGGAATATACCTAGCAGTGCAATTTCTGGGTCATAGGATAATTCTATGTTTAATTTTTTGAGGAACCACCATTCTATAACCTCTTACTCCCAAGTTTGGAGATGGCCCGATGCGTTATTAAAGCTTGCGATGGTTTTATTTGTACCTCTGGATTTGTGTCTTATGTGTAAACCCTGCTCCTTGAGGGGGAAAAGGGATGCTAGGTAATAGTTCATTTTGACCCAAACTCATACAAGGCACAGTATTATACTGGAAGCCTTCTCTTCATATTTGTTACTTTATGGAACATCTTTTTTTATCTGTTCTGGGTGGAATTTCACTGAATTCATTGAATAAGCTGACCAGTAACTGCGCCCATAGCTTTACCATCCACACTCCAAAGAGCAAAGATGGTGGGAACAAAACTGGGGTCATTTCCTCTCTCTTGATGCCTTCTCATAAAGCCCCTTCTCTCCTTACTCTCTTCATTCTGAGGGCAAAAACTTTTTGCATCCAGGCTCTTAACATGGATCGTTCTTAGAACATGGCATTTGCCCAGTAAAGAGCCCGTGAATAGCACAAGTGATTTGTATAGCATTTTGTTCTGTCTCTACGTAGCCGCACAGACATTTCATAAGTTGGGTGATAAAATATGCCTCGGTGGTACACAATGAAAAAGGAAGAACCCACTTTGGGTGGCTATCCTAGGCTACCCCTTAGGTCAGGTTGTGCACCTTTAGGTCTGCCCTGCACTGCACAAACTGAGCTGCTCTGGTTCACGCAGCTCCCACCATCAGGAGCAGCCAGTACAACATTTTGCTAAATAGTGTAAAGGTGGACACCTTAGTTGGAGATGGTCCATGTAAGATGTTCAGATTTTGTTTGCGAGAGATCATTGTTCCACTTACTATCTCTGAGAATGAAATCCTAATGGAAAAGCAAAGGCAATGGCTATTAGAAGACATACGCTGGCATGGACAGAGGAAAGAAAGGCAATTCCATGACTTTACATCTGAGGTTAGATGTAACACAATGACTTTCACAGATGAACACGGGGTTATCATGGTGTGTGCTGATATTGTGATCTTACTGAGGTCTGCCGCCTGTCTGCCTGTGCGAGTCCGGTCTTCCCAGAGGGTAGGTGTTCCTTTCAGGAGTCTGATTGTGTGTGTTTAAGGCAGGTGCTTGGACTAGAAATCAGAAGTCGGGCTTTGGTAGGCAAGAGAAGGGTCTCTGTGTCCCCTACATACTGATGCAAACTCTCCTTCTGCTCTCCTCTTGTCTTTAGTGATGTCTTATTTTAGCAAAAGTGAGCTCAGTCTAGGAGGGAATGTGAAGCTAGTGACAGAGAGTAGGGTGCATGGAGATTTTTGTCCGGGGCTGGACAGGGGTGTACTTAATGTGAGAGTTTCCTGAAAGACTGGAGAGTAAGCCCAGGTCTGCTGTCAGAGCCCACGCTCATTCCTTCCTACCAGTTCCCATGGCTTTGGCTGCCTGCAGTTGTAGGCTGTTAGAGCTGGGAGAAGGGGCTTTGAGATCGTTATAAAATTGCTCCTCATTTTTATACATGAGAAAAATGAGTTACGTGTCATGCCCAACTTCACATTTCAAGCTAATGACCGAGGTGGGGCTGAAATTTTCAAACTCCTGGGTCTTTTTCTGTGCAATTCATCTCTTTTCAAAGCATGCGTTTTTAGAGCCTGCGGGACATTCATAAATCTTTCCAAAACTTTAAGCTTTATTTGAGAACACAGATGTTTACATCCAGTAGATGACATTCACACATTAGCACTTTGAAATAATTAAATTGAGAATTTTTATTTTAATCTAAAACTTGTACCTTTTTTTCCAAATTAAAAACAGTGAGAAGAGAATTATTTTCCCCTGAAACAGATTATAAACACATCTCTCTTTTTTTTTTTTACCTTGAAAGACTTAATAAAAATATAGATTTAGAGCACAGGTTTTAATCAGTTGAAGAAAATGAAACTTTATGAAACTCAGAGTACTTCAGACCTTCGGAAAGGTCACCCTAAATAAAGGACTAAAGACTAAAAGAATTTTTCTCTGAAAAGTTCTATTTAGAGTTGCTGGTAAAATAAAGGACACCCAGTTAAATTTGAACATCCAATAAATACCAAATACTTTTCTGGAGTATAAGTATTTCCCCTACAATATTTGGGACATACTTATGCTAAAAAAAAATTTTATGTGTTGTTTATCTCATATTCAGCTTTAACTGGGAGTCCTGTATTGTCATTTGCTAAATCTGGCAACCTTGTTTCTATTATATTTATAATTTTTGACAATATTATTATATTTTTTGGATTTTCTTATATTTAGATCATCAACAGTGTAGGTGCTAGGTATTACAAAATCAATAACACACGTCCTTCCTTCAAGGATCTTTAATATTGAGCTAAGTGCAGCTGAGAGCAGAGATAGAGTGTGCAGTCAACCTGGTGATTCAAGGAGGGAAGGCTTCTGCAGGAAATGATACTGGGGCTCAGGTTTAACAGATGAGGGAAAGTTAATCATGTGAGGAGACACAGGTAAGGTCTTCCAGGCAGAAGCAAAGGAAATAGTGAAAGCTAGGAAGCATGAGTCAGCATGATGTGTGTTTGTCGAGGATCCAGTAAGAGTCGAAGAGTGGGGAGAGCTTTAAGCTGAGTCATAATTGTGCCTTAGAGCATTCCTGTGTGACCTGGAGGGTACATTTTAGGAGGATGGGATTGGAGGTACGAAGGTCAGCTTGGAGGCTCCTGTATAGTCCCCTTCATGGACTCAGACATGATGGTTCAGACTGTGGCTGCGATAATTGCAGAAAAACCAACCAAACAAATTTCCCAGAGGTAAAAATCATCAGCCCTTGCATTTTAGTTAGACGTCGGCCTCACAAATAGCAGGTGAGAACTAGAGAAGTGTTTTTACTTTAGGCCAACAGAATTGTGTGTGTGGTAAACACATAGACCAGGGGTCCTCAAACTTTTTAAACAGGGGGCCAGTTCACTGTCCCTCAGACTATTGGAGAGCCAGACTATAATTTAAAAAAAAAAAACTATGAACAAATTCCTATGCACACTGCACATATCTTATTTTGAAGTAAAAAAACAAAACAGGAACAAATACAATATTTGTATTTGCATGTGGCCCGCGGGCCATAGTTTGAGGACCCCTGACATAGACTTTTTAAAAGACCCTTCCCATTGTAATTAACAAATGTGTGATTTTTCTTCCCTGGTGATTATCTTGAGAGTGTATATGCCTGAATGCCTATTGACCAGACAGATGAGAATGGTCTGTGGGTATTCATGAAGAAGACACAGGTGTTCATTTTCTTAATGTTCCTTCCCCAAAGTGCTCTATGAGGAGTGGCATCTAATTCATTTCTGTTGGTCCTTGTCCTGGCATCATCCACCTGCTGTTCTGTCCCCCTCCAATAGTAGCAGCCAGCTTTCATGACAGCCCACATGAACTTCTGTGGCTTTCATCCCCTCTTTCTACAGGGTGCTGACCACCTCATAGGTGGCATATCAACCTTTCTCATATCTTTTTCTGGATCCGTTGTTCAGTTACAGTCTCCTTCATGCTCATACTTCTGTTTTTGAGTTCAAAACTAATATGAAACACCAAACCTGTACAGAATTCCCATGTCCCTAGGAACCTGGCCTGCACTATTAAACTAGCTGAACAAACATATCAATTTCTGTATATTTTTATACCAGGTTTCAGGCCCTGGCCAAGTTTATGACTCTCCCCGCACCTCCCCGACCCTGGAGGCGCTCACCTTTCTCTCTGGCCCCACTGAAGTTGCTCTTTCTCAAACCACTGGAATCTTGGCCTAGCGGTTTATTTTTCTTCAACACACCTTTCAGAACCTTTATGCCTAATATCTTTCTTCCAGAACCCACTTTCCCCTCTGCATATGTGTGTTCCTTAGAGATCTCCTGCAGGTCTCCAACGTTTTCTTGCCCACTCACCGCTAGTCAATTAATGCATCTTTTCAGCCTGCTGCCTGCTGCCAGATGCCCTACATCAAACCCTCCTGCCTTCTGGGGAGATCTGCCCCATCTGCCACTTCCTCGGGCACCTTCTTCACCCCATCTACATCCTTCCCTTCATAGCTGCCCTCTGAACCTCAGACAGCAGCCTATTGTCAGGACTATTTTCTCTCAACAACTATTTAAGTCAACTTTAATACGATAAATTCATATACATGTCAACATACCCAGTTTTAAGTATAAGGTTTGTAAATTGTGATAAATCAGGGCCCACATAGCCACCAGTGAAATCAAGATGTAGGACATTACTGCCCGGTCAAACTTTCTGCGACAAGAAAAAAATGTCCTTTTCTGTGCTGCCAACTCAGTAGCCACTAGCCACGTGTTGCTGCTGAGCATTGAAATGTGGATCGTGTACCTGAGAAAATGAACTTTAGTGCCCTGGCCAGGTAGCTCAGTTGATTAGAGCTTCATCCTGATACACCAAGGTTGTGGGTTCAATCTCTAGTCAGAGCACATACAAGAAACAACCAATGAATGCACAAATAAGTGGAACAGCACATCAAAGTTACTCCCTCCCTTCCATCTACCCTTCCCTCCCTCCCTCCCTCCCTCCCTCCCTCCCTCCCTCCCTCCCTTTCTCCTTCTAAAAGTCAATAAAAGAAAATTTTAAAAAATGAACTTTGAATTTTTTAAACTTCAATGACTTTAAATAGCCACATATGGCTACTATATTGAGCAGCCCAGATAGAGAGAATTTTTCGACCATACCTAAATTTTCCTAATTCCTCTTCCCAGTCAATTTCCCACCCCATCCCTACTCACCAGGTACCACTGATAATGCTTTTTTTTTGTTTGTTTGTTTACTTTAGAACGTCTTATAAGTGGAGTTATATTGCCTATCCTCTTTTATGTCTTGCTTTTAAAAGCATCTGTGTTGAGGTGTAATTCACATAATACAGTTAAAATGTACAATTCAGTGGTTTTTAGTATATTCACAGATATGTATGTGTGGCTTCTTTCGCTCAACATAATGTTTTTAAGATTTATCCATGTAATAGCATATAATAGTTGTTTGTTTTTGTCTTTGTGTGTGTGTCTTAATAGCACCCAAAATACAAACTGTGTCAGCGTTTGAATGAGCAGGATTCATGAATCAGAAGTGACTCTGTGCACTGCTCCTGTGGCTCATTGAAATCCTTACTGAGGGGCTATCTTTGCTGCTTGGGGGAGGGATTAGGGCAAGCCCCATGCATTGTTTTGGTCACTCACATAACAAAAGGCCTCTGGTCGCCATCTGTCACAGGAATACGCTCATCTAGGAAATTAACAGGCTCATTCAACTATAATTTGAAAACCTGGAGCTTCATTGAAAGTTAGTTTTTCCCCTCCTTCCACTGGAGCCTGATTGGAAGCTTGTGGGCAGGGGGCAGGAGTGTGGAGCTTTGTCCCTACTTTTTCATTGTGCATTCATCCTCGCTCCCCAGCTACCTAATCTAGCCCAGGGCTACTCTGAGGTTGGAGCAGGTCGGGGAAGAAGGCCAGGGACTACCACTGATGTAACCTGTTGGTGGTCCCTTCTAGCTGTTTTGGAGGTCAGAGGTTCTTCTCTTTGTGTTTTGCAGATGATCAAAGTTGTTGTTTTGGGGGAGTCACTCCCCCACCCCCCAAACCGAAAACATTCATGTCTGCCCTTCCCCTGACACAGGCTGGCTGCTCTTATTTTCTCCCTCAGCTTCCAGGGTGCTGCAGGGAGGCTGCTCCTTCCAGAAGCCCTCTGGGCTGTTTGCAACCCCGTGCCCCACAGCTGACCACAAGAGGTACCTGGGCACCCTGGCCTGGCTGCAGGTGTGGCAGGGCATTGCGGGCCGCTGCTGGTGCAGCCTGGTTCTTTATTTCCCCGGCCTGCTGTCTCCACTGTACCACAGCCTCTCCCATGGAGAGTCGCTCCGCTCCTGGAACTCCAGAGAAATTCCCTGTCTCTGCTCCCCCAGCGATTGCGAGTGGGTGGGCGTTACTCAATGTGCTGACACCTTCTCATGATTCCTCTCTAATCTTCAAGTGTCTCCCCTTATACTCCGTTAGAGTCTGGAGGTGATGAGTAACGTAAGGTCGTAAGACTGTCTCTCAGACACTCACTCTGCAGATGCTGCTTATGGGTCTAATCCCTCACTCGGAAAGGTAGAGGTGGCTGACACTGATTTCTTTCTTTAAATATATTTTTATTGATTTCAGAGAGCAAGGGAGAGATAGAAACATCAGTGATGAGAGAGAATCATTGATTGGCTGCCTCCTGCACCCCCCCCCCCCCCCAGGGATTGTGCCCTCAACCCTGGCAAGTGCCCTGACTGAGAATCAAACTGTGACCTCCTGGTTCATAGGTTGACACTCAACCACTGAGCCACACCGGCCTGGCAGCACTGATTTCTTATTCCTCAGCCAGAAAGAAGATTGAAGCAGTCTCTCTTTAGCATCCTGTTAGACATACACTGTTTGATGCTACGATTTTTGCCAGCACTGCAGCGTCAGCCTCCAGCCGTCCAGTGTGTGTGGGAGAGGAGGCATATTGCTATCAACCCCATCCATTCTCCAAAGCCCATTTCTTCAAGTGGCTTTCTTCTCTGATCTCCACAGGAGACCTCCCTCCCGCAGAAATCACACAGCTCCCTGTGTGTACCCCCTTTCCTTTTTGTAATTACTTGTAAGATCTTGTCTTTCACTGTAGTTATTTGTGGGTATGCCTCTTGTTTGTTGAATTGCACTGGAGATCGATCTCTATTATATAAATAACCTTGTGCACTTCTGAGAAATGCTCATGGATTTGTGTGTTCCCATTATGTCCCGCAGTCTCTCCACGTGAGAATGGGGAGTGCATTCAGTAGCTGAGGAAGCAGTGAGGTTGCAGTTCAGTGTGTCCCTGCCCAGCCAGCAGGGCGTAGGTTTAGGGACTTGCTGAGAACAGGATTGAATCTATGGCGCAGAGCAGATCTCTTGGAGGCATGTTTTACATGAGGAACATAATGCTGCTAAATTAAAATGCCATTGTTTTCTGTGCCATGAGAATAATGAAAACCATCTTTTTCAAATTCTAAAAGTTTTAACAATTGGGGCAAAGTTGTTCCTATATTATAACGGCAATAGTTTCTCTTGGGCTCAGTTTTTATTATGAATTACACTAGAGGCCCGGTGCACAAGTTCGTGCACCAGTGGGGTCTCTTGGCCTAGGCTGCGGGATTGGGCCAAAACTGGCTCTCTGACATCCCCTGAGGGGTCCCAGGTTGCGAGAGGGCGCAGGCCAGGCCAAGGGACCCCACTGGTGCACGATCGGGGCTGGGAAGAGATGTGGGAGGTTGGCTAGCCAGGGAGGGACCGCAGGGGGCTCCAGGGTGTCTCTGGCCTGTCTCACTCAGTCCTGATTGGCCAGAGCCCAGCAGCAAGCTAACCTACCAGTTTGAGCATCTGCCCCTGGTGGTCAGTGCATGCTATAGCTAGTGGTTGAGCGGCCTTAGCATATCATTAGCATATCACGCTTTGATCGGTTGAACAGCTGACCAGTAGACCAGACACTTAGCATATTAGGCTTTTATTATATAGGATAGCACTTGAGCATATCTTAATTTACTACATACTTCTTAAATACTCTGAATTATTCTTAAAAAAACATTTCCAACTCTTTTTTTTTCTGAAATAAAATTGCATACTTATTTCACTTTGCAGAATCTCCTAGATTTCCCAAACATTAATATGATATTTGATAGTAAACAGTGTTGCTTTGGAATTCAAGTAATGAGTCCTACAGATTCTTATATTGCTTCCAAAAAGAAGAGAGATTTCTCAGTAACTATTCTGGGAGCTAGATGAGAAGCTTGTCAGTATAATAAAGATGTTAGCTATCGTCTTTTCAAAACTTATTCTGTAGAGCTTAACCCGAGGCATTTGGCATGCGAGTGTTCCAGGTATTAACATAAAGCAAGACGGTAGCCACCACTTTCACATGTCATGAATTCTTCCCTTGTGTCCTATGTGGCATAAAGTCAGAAGAGGGAATAGACTCCTTTTATGAACTCAACATCCATTTTAGTAAATTGGCCAAAATAAAGTCTTCATTCAAGGACATAAAATTTTAAGGAAAAATAAGTAGCTAGGATTGCTACAACCCCCTTCTACAAAAGGGCTCCAGTTGAGTATCAGAGAAAGGTGATAATTATTTTGTACTTCACAGTTGAGTTTTGAAAACTCAGATTTTACAATTCAACAAATTGGGGAGAAAGATTGTTAATGAGTAGATTTCATGGATGATTCATTCTTTTATTGATTCGTGAATTCAAGTTTTTTTAATCTCTGTTATGTACATGACATTGTGCTAGGTGGGAATGAAAGGATAAATGAGGTATGGTACCTGCCTTCAAATGACTTCAGAGAGAGAGAAGATATGCACATTAAAATAATCATAATTCTAAATAGAAATTTTTGATTGTCTATTGCACATATTATCTGTGCTGAGCACAATAATTAGCAATGGCCATACTGTAGTGAAAATGACAGGCAGTATCAATTCACAGGGAGCTATTCTGGCTTAACCTTCCCAGTAGCTGGGTAGTAATTGACAGTGTGACTTTTAATAATACTTGTGTAGTTTACCTACCTAGTGGCTATGAGCATCTCCCCAAATGCTTCCAGACTTTCTTGATCTACTCTTCTAGCAACTTTCTCTTCTTAATCCATTTGTGTTCAGACTTACCGAGGGTACACAGGTGAGTTGGCACACAGGTGCCAACACTGGGGTCTGGCTCTGTTCCAGTGTTTACGATGGCTCCCCTCCTGGGTGTTAGAAGCAGACCACCTCTACTCTGGTCCCTTTTCCCCCAGACTGTTCCACTAGAAGCACCAATTTGGGGGTTAGCATTGTTGTTCTTACCTTGTGCACACAAAAGAACCAGCAAGAAAACAGAATGCACAGGGTTGGCGAAAGTAGGTTTACAGTTGTTCGTATATAAAATAATACAATAATAAATAATAATACAAGGAAAAAAACTGTGTTCTGTACAATGTAAATCTACTTTGCCTACCTCTATATTTATCCATAATAGTACAACTTTATCTGGCATAGAGAAGTTGAACATTTCTCTGTTAAAGCTGCCCTAACTAGAAACAGCTATTGCTAGCCAGTTGTATACTTCAGATTGAAACCTATTTACCATCTGAGCCAGCATAACTTGTATTTCTGTTGTCTAAGTGAGAAAAAAAATCTGTATAAGGAAATTCATAGACGAAGGGTGATAATTGCTTTATCTGGTCTTTTCCCAATACTATAACCTCGTACCACCTAACTGCTAATACAGTCCTCAAACATGACACGATCAAAGCTTATTTCTGGTTCATGTGACAGTCCAATGTAGCTTGGAGGAGGGGCTGTGCCGTTATTTGGAGTCTCAGTCCCTTCCAGTTAGGGGCTCCATATCCACCAGGCCCGTGGAGTTCCCTTTCACGCCCTAGGTAGCTGGTCAGCAGCCATTAGAAAAGAGGGAGGGAGAGGGACAGAGACTGTGTGGGAAGTTTGTAAAGCCCAGGCCTGGAGGTGCCATATATCACATTAGTCCACATCCCTTTCATTCTTAGTCACTCCGCCTTCATCCAGCTGCAAAGAGCCTGGGAAAGGTAGTTAAGTTACCTGCCCAGCACCGGAATGGAAATTGTATGGAGAATAACCAGCCAGTCTCGGCTATACCAACCAAAGTTTGATAAGCACAAATATTCTTAGGTTTGTTTGTTTTTTAATTTTTTTTGGTTTTTTTTTTTTTTTTGTGTGTGTGTGTGTGTTTGTCCTTCCGCACTCTGTCTTCCAACAAATATTTAATGAGGACCGCCTATTAAGTGTCAGCCACTCTAAGTTCTGTGGAATACAATTGTGAACAGAGGCAGACAGCGTCCCTTCTCCTATGGAGCTTGCATCCCAGTATAAGGAAGTGGGACAGCAATCAAATAATCACATGCCAAAAAATGGAAAGTTGAAACTGTGCCTAGTTCTTTGAAGGGAGGTGTGTGATACTACTATTAAACCTCCAATAGAAGGAATCTACTGTGTCAGTATGTCAAGGATATTATACTGTAGCCTGAGGGATGAGGAGGCATCGTCTGGGTGATGCATGGAGGGGGGATGGGTGACAGAGACCAGAGTGGCTGGAGCATGTGGAGTGGGAAGAATGTGTGCAAGATGCAGCTGAAAGGGAAGCGGGGGGCAGAGCACGTGGCCCATGGTAAAGGGAGGTAACAGAAGCTTCTGTCCGATGGATGATGGGGCCATTCACTTAGCTAAGGAGCATGGTGCATTGTTGGGGTGGATTACATGTTTACCTTGTTGTCTTTGACACATCCAATGGCAACGTCATAGGCAGTTGAAATTGTGGGTCCCGAGTTCAGAAGAGGGGTCTGGGCTGTGAGTCATCTAATATAGGTGATAATTGAAGCTGGTGGTGGGGTGAGATAGCCTAGGCTGAGATACAGAGGGAGGAGATGGCCCAGGTTGGAGACTTGAAGGACTTCGATGGTCAACAGTAAAGCAGGCAGGGTCTGCAAAGGAGACTTTTTTTTTTTTTACAAAGGTACTTCCTAAGGTAAATCACTCTAAGCCTTCTTATATTCATCTTTTATTTGATCAGAATTGAACTTTGGTGGTGTGGTGTGTTTGTGTGTGTGTGTGTGTGTGTGTGGTGTGTGTGTGTGTGTGTGTGTGTTTTAATAACTAGCATGCAAGTAGACTGGTATTCTCTACAATGTGATGTGTGAGGGATGTTTGCAGGAAGTGCATTTCAGAAAGGAGCCACTAATACCAATTGATGAGAAACATTAAAATAATACTCTCATTTTCTCTTGGTCTTTCTAGAACTAGAGAAGTTATTTGGGAAGTTTCATGAAGCTAATTTTCAAGCAATGCACAGTGAGGCTGCATGGCTACAGTAGTGAAGGAAGGGAGCCTTAAAAAAATAAACTGAAAAAAAGGAGAAATCCTCTACTACCCTCACTGCAGTAGTAGCTATGCCTCTAATTTCAGGGGAAAGGCCTTTGAACCCAGCTGGCAACTTGCAGGAAGGATTTCACTTTGCCTTTCTTCCTAGACTTATTGACATCACTGTCTGCTTAGTGAGGACAACCGTGTCAGGCGGCAGCCACATAATAATAGCATTGCTCCCTGCCTGTTTGTTTTCTGAACGCCTCACTGTTGTTAATTGGTTAATGCACCCAGTGTCATTAGCTGATCTCAGAAGCACATCTGAGAAGGTGGAGTCTTTACTCAGAAGGATGGGAATTTGTGTAAAAGCCTGCTGTGGGGGAAGAAAGAGAGAGGAAGCCGCCGCTGTGAGAGGAATGCTCCAACTCCAGGCCCTCCTGACTGATGTGTGTTACACAAACACACTGGGAGGAAGTATCTCTTCAGATGGCACAGTATCCTCTAGAGGAGTGGAGAGCTGATGCTTTCTTTCTTTTTCCGTCACTCCTCTAGAGACCTTCCTTCTTGTTACAGTGACAGGAATCATGCGCAGCATAGCTGATGGTTCAAGTACTAGTATAATGGCAAAGTTCGAAGTGGCAAGAATCCTATATAATAAAAGGCTAATATGCAAATTGTCCCCTCTACTGGGAGTTCGACCAGGAGTTCCACTGGGAGTTCCACCAGGGGGCAGGGCCGGCTGGCCAACTGCCTGCGCATAAATTCGTGCACCGGTCCTCTAGTGTTTTATAAGAGAGGGAATCCCTGACTCTATTGTCTTCCACAGATTAGTTCTGGAGAAGCTAGGAATAAAATGAGAAAACATCACATAGGGGGTGCGCTGGAAAATGAGTTGTCTGAACAGATGGTGGTGGGGGCTGAGGGTAAGAATCAGCAAAAGTTATTGATCCTCCACTATTCACAGAGCGGTGTGGGAGGTTTGGGGGACGGTCACAGGGAGTGAGCCTCTGGGTTCAGTCCTGACACAGGACACACGTACTGAAAATGGAAGGGCAAAGCAATTCAGAAATGCACTGAACAAGTGACATCAGATATACATTCACAATATTAAAAGTCTCCAGAATGCTAGGTCTATGCTAGATAGTGTCTTTACCAGTCCTCAGCCATACGAAATTGAGAAAGCAATTTAATTACTCTTAAGCTTCATTTAACACAATTTATAAGTGGAAATGTTAATACTTCTCAGGATTTGGGTACGGATTCATTAGGTAATTTATGTAAAACCTGGCACAGAGTAGGTATTTTACACATAGTGATGAATGTGAGAATGAAATGGGTAAAAAAAAAAAAAAAAAACGCCTGGCACATAATAAATGCTCATTTAGTGGATCTGTTAATGTTATTATGGTCTTACTTTGTAAGCTACTCTAGAATGTAAAATAAATCTCTTCCTTTATAATCTAATGGTTGACTATACCCTTACAGCTTTGCCCACTAATATATTAATAAATTGATGGTTGGATAATTTGCATCCTCACTATTGCTGCCTCAGTTGCTTTATAGTGTTTAAAGAGAGGCCAGAGATAAAGGCACTACACATTTAAGAATAAGCTCAGTTTTTGGTGGGACTTAGGATAAGGGCACAGCTGGGCATCATGAACTGAATGAAATCGTGCAAGTTAGAAAAATGGGATGAGAGTTAAAACCCAAAAGCAAGAGTTAACCAATTTGTTTTCTCAAGTGTGGAATGAGGGAGATAACTGGGACCACCATGTGCTATAACAGAGGAGAAAACCCAGAGGGCTTTCAGTGAATTTCTATGAAAGTTAGCCTAGAAAATGCAGGCAAAATCAAGCATTTCCATTCACAGTGCAACTCTTAGGGATTTACTAAACAAAAGGTCCACTATGGTTAATTAATTTTGTTGAGCAACATTAAGCAGCTTTTTTCTTGTTATAATTCATCCAGGTCATGAGGTGTAATGGCAAAAATAGCAAGTGAGAAAAAGCAAGGTAATGAGAGAGTGAAAAAAAACATACACACACACACAAAACCCACCACCATTTATTGAATACCTGCTATAAAATAGGCACTGTCCTAATTACTTTATCGGAGTTATCTAATTTAATTGTTATAATAAGCTCACATGATACATAAAACACAGGTTTATTTGTAACCTCTAGGGATCAGTAAACAATAACTCACAAGCCAAACTTGGTCCCTGAGTATTTTTGTGAATAAAGTTTTATTGAACACTAGAGGCCCGGTGCATGGAATCGTGCACCAGTGGGGTCCCTCAGCCTGGCCTGTGCCCTCGCAATCCGGGAGCCCTCGGGGGATATTGGACTGCTGGTTTCTGACTGATCCCTGCAGGCCAGGCCAAGGTACCCCACCGGTGCATGAATCCATGCACTGGGCCTCTAGTATGCATATAAGATCTTTGGTTAATCGCTTCCCTCTGAGATTCATCAGTCTTTTCCATGTTTCCATGCCTGTGCGTTGAGCATCTGACCCCTGGTGGTCAGTGTGCATCATAGCTACCCATTGAACAGTCACTTAGGCTTTTATATATATAGATAGCTATGTTCATTTATTTACAAATTGTCTATGACTCCTTTCATGCCAAAAAAGCAGGGTGCAGTAGTTGTGGTATAACTGAATGCCTTAAGATATTTACTATCAAGCCCTTTATGAAAAAGTTGATGTCTCCTGAACTGCTAGTTTGCTATGTGCTGCCCAGACACTGGGCAAGGTCCTTGATGAGGCAGTTTTTTCAGCTGTAAGACACAGTTCATGATACCAGCCCTGTCTATTTCACAGGGTGGTTGTGAGAAAGGAACTTCGTATAAATGAAAATCCATTGTATGGAAACAAAAGTGGTCTACCATGTGGTACAGTTAGTTTTTCTCCTAACATGCTATTAAGAGAATTTTTAAATGTACAAAAATGTTGGAAGAACTGTGAAATAAACACCCATATGCCTACCACCTGTAGTTTATAATGAACATTTTTTCTATATTTGTTTTTCTATCTATCTATCTATCTATCTATCTATCTATCTATCTATCTAATGTCAATCTCTCTGTTTACCCATCAATCCATCTTATTTTTATGTATTTCAAAGTAAGGTGTAGACATCAGTACGAATAACTGGAGATCAGTATGTGTTTACTTCTTTAGGTAAAATTTACATATAGTGGATGCACAAAACTTAAATGTACCATTTGATGACTTTTTACAGGTGACTCCTGTTGAGATATAAAACATTACTGTTACCCTAGAAAATTCTCTCATGCCCCTTCTCAGTCAGTTCCCACCTCAAAGTACTCCCAGAGGCAGCCACTCTCCTGATCTTTTTCACTCAGCATACGTGTTTGAATTCCATGTGACTTTCTTTGTTGCCTTTTGTTGCTGAGCAATATTAATTGTATGCATGTACCACAGTGTGTTTATTCATTCAAGTGTTGATGGATACCTAGGCTGTCTCCAGGTTTTAGTTATTATGAGTAAATCTGCTGTGAACATTCTTCTACAAGTCTTTGTGGACACATGCTTTTTAAATACCTGTGTAAACATCTGGGAGTGGAGTTGTTGGGCCATAGAGTAGTTTTATAAGAAACTGCCAAGCTTTTTTTCCTCCAAAGTACTACAGTTTCACAACTCCAATAACAAAAGAGTTCTGTTTGTCCCACATTCTTGCCAACGTTTGGTGGTGTCAGTTTTTTTTTTTTTTTAACTTTAGCATTTTTGGTAGATGGTAGTGGAATCTCATGGTGGATTTAATTTGTATTTCCTTGATGGCTAGTAATGATGAGCAACTTTTTATGTGTTGCCCATTTGTGTCTGTTCAAGTTGAATTACTTTTTGTGTATAGTGTAAAGTGGGGGTAGACATTCTTTATGATGCATATGGTATGCAGTTCTGCACAATTTGTTCATACGACTTTTGTTTGCCTATTGAATTGCTTTCTGTCTTTATTGTAAATAAATCACAGATGTAAGTTTAGGTATATTTCTGTTCTGTTCTGTTATCTATCTAACACTAGTATCATACTCTCTTGAGTATTGTGATTTTATAGGAAATCTTAAATTTAGGTAATGTAAGCTTTGTTTTTATTTTTATTTTTCAAGCATTCTTGGGATATACTAGATTCAAATTTCAGTATAAACTTGTCTACTTTTAAAAAAACTCGTGGAGTTATGATTGGGATTTCATTGACTCTGTAGGGCTGAGTAAAATAGAATTTTAACAATGTTGGGATTTCCAGTCCATATGGTATATCTCTATGTTTATTTAGATCACTCTTAATTTCTCTCAGCAATGATTTGTAATCTACAATGTGGAGATCTTGCATGTCTTTAATTAAATTTATTCCTAAGTATCTTACGGGTTTTGATGCTTTTAAAAGTGGATTTTTTTTTAATTTTATTTTTCAATTGTTTGCAGCCAGCATATAAAATACAGTTGATTTTTGTATATTGATCTTGTATCCTGAAAACAAGCTAAGTTCTAGGAGTTTTGTAAATTTCTTAGGATTTTCTGTGTAAACAATCATGTCACCTGTGAGAAGAGTTTATTTTACTCTTCCTTACAATACTGTGTCTTTTTCTTTATCTTCATACACTGGCTAAGACCTCCCATATAATGATGAATAGAAGTGCTAAGAATGGACAACTTACCTTGTTCTTACTCTTAGTAGGAAAGTATTCAATGTTTCACTATTATGTATAATAATAGCTTTTGTAGGTCTTTCATAGACATTTTTAAATCAGATTGAGGAAATTTCCTTCTATTCCTAATTTGGTGAGGTGTTTTTTTTTTTTTTCTTTTTAATATCCTAAGTGGATTGAATTTTGTCAGTTGTCTGCATCTCTTGAAACAATCATAAGGAAGTTTCTGTTTATTGTGATATATTGCCTTCATTGATTTTTTTTTCTTTAATTGTTAAACCAAGTTTGCCTTCTTGGGATAATCCCCATTCTGTTGCAACCTTTGATTGTGCTAATGTTTTCCAAATCACTTTTACATCTATTTTTTAAAAATCTTTTTTGTTGAAATTATTACATATGTCCCCTTTTCCCCCCATTGACCCATTCTAGCCCCCCACCCCCACCCCAGGTCTTCACTACCCCGTTGTCTATGGCCATGGTTATGAATATATGCATACAAGTTCTGTCATTGGTTTCTTCCCTCCCAGCCTCCCCTGCCTTCCCTCTGAGAGTCTCACAGTCTGTCCATGCTTCTATGTCTCTGAACCTATTTTCTTCTTCAGTTTTGTTCATTAAATTCCACATATGAGTGAGATCATGTGATACTTTTCTTTCTCGGACTGGCTTATTTCACTTAACATAATACTTTCCAGGTCCCTCCATGCTGTCTCAAAGGGTAAGAGATCCTTCTTTTTTTACTGCTGGATAGTATTCCAAGGTGTAAATGTACTATAGCTTTTTTATTCACTCATCTACTGATGGGCACTTGGGCTGTTTCCAGATCTTAGCTATTGTAAATTGTGCTGCCGTGAACACAGGGGTGCATACATTCTTTCTGATTGGTATTTTGGGTTTCTTAGGATATATTCTTAGTAGTGGGATCACTGGGTCAAATGGCAGTTCATATTTAATTTTTTGAGGAAACTCCATACTGTTTTCCATAATAGCTGCACCAGTCTGCATTCCCACCAGCAGTGTACTAGGGTTCCCTTTTCATTTTGTTGATAGTTTCTTTTGCCGTGCAGAGCCTTTTTATTTTGATGTAGTCCCATTTGATTATTTTCTCCTTAGTTTCATTTGCCATGGGAGATATACTCGCATTTGCATCTATGTTGGCGAGAGAGATCATTCTGTATTTTTGTTATTAATTTTTTGTTAGGTTTTGGTATTATGTTATGCTGTCCTCATAAAATGAGTTGAAGTCTCCCTAATTCCTCTTATTTTCTAAGAGAGTCAGTGTAATATTCATATTTCTTTGCTAAATATTTGCTAGAACTTACCACTGGAAACAAATAGTGTGAAGTATCCCTTGTGGGATGGTTTTATGATTTCAATTTAAAACAAAACAAAACATAGGCTCTTAAGATTTTTCTTTTCATCTTGTATCAGTTTTGGAAAGTTGCATTTATTGGCAAAAAGTCATTTCTAATATTTACTTATCTTTTTAATATCTGTAGGCTTTGTAGTAATAGTCCCTTTTTTTTTCCTATTATCTATAATTTGTCCTACTTGTTACTTGTGCTGTGTAACAAACTACCCCCAACTTAGTGACTTAAAATAATAACCATTTATCTACCTGTGGGCAGGCCATTTGGACTGAGAACAGCAAGGCAGGTTCGCACAGGCATCTCTGATCAGCTGCCACTCTTCTAGGTGGCTCTGCTTCTGAAGCTGTGGATGGTTGTTGGCTAGAGCCGTGGGGATAATGGGTCACATGTCTCTGTTCATCTGTCAAGCTAACCCAGCTGTTCACATGGTGGCTCAGCAGTGTTCCTAGAGAGAATGAACGTTTACAAATCTTCTTGAGGTCTAGACTTAGGATTAGCAAAAAATGATTAATTTTTCTACTCTTTGGACTGAAGTAGGTCATGAGAACAACCCACATTTACAGCATGGAAAAAGAGACTTCCCCACCCATCCCAAATGAGTGTGGATGTGGGGCAGGGGAGAGTTAGCAACACTTTGAAATCTACCATATATTAAAGCGTAATATTGTAGACCAGTTGTTATGAATTGGTAATTTAGTGTAATTCCGGTCTTATCAATATTGTGATACAATAGTAATAGTCTTCATGCTTCTATCTGGACTTTAAAGAACATGAAGTTTTTTGGAGTCTAATCAAAAGCAACACCATCTTTCCCATTAATACTTAGAAAGATTTTGATTATTTATGTATCTACACAACCACAAACTGATAAAGATTCAAGCTGTTTCTTGATCTATAATACTTTAAAGAGTCCAAAATTCTTAGCACTATAAATATTATCATTAATATATTGACATTGGACTTATAAAAAAGCTTGATTCCTAAGTAATTCTCAGCTATGGAAAATTGTAGACAAAATAAAAGGCACGCAATTTACCTTAGCGTCGGTAATTTAATATATTTAATAATATAAAAATATATTTACCTAGAGTTCTTGTCCTGTCTATCAACAGAACAATTTTTGGACACAGAAAATATAAGTAGATTTGGGAATGGGATAATAGAAATGCCATTTAATTTTACCAATCATTGATATATATTTATGCCTAACTATTAAGTGAACTTGGTTTCACCTTTCTGGTAAATCTATCTTGAGAAATTTATCCTAAATTATGGTTGTATGAACTCATCTGGTGATAAGAGTTGTTATTCATAGTATTGTTTTTCTCATGGGAATATTAGCGGTATCTACACGTCTAATAGAAGGAGATTGGCTTCAAAATATCTATAATAAAAGCATAATATGCTAATTAGACTGTACGTCCTTCTGGACGAAGCCAGGGCTGTGAGGGAAGCTTGGGTCCCAGGTGCCAGAGGGAAGTCGGTGCCAGCAGCCAGGGGAAGGAAGGCCTACTCTTGCATGAATTTCGTGCATTGGGCCTCTAGTATGGTATATTTATTATACAGAATATTATAGAACCATTTAAAAGTTATAAAGGAGTATTTAGTGACCTGCAGGTATGTTCATTATATGTAGTTAATATATACTATATTTTTAAAAGCACATTGTGAATCTATCAATATGATTATATTTTTGACAAAATAGTTACACACAAATACATGTATGCATAAAGAAAGGCTTGGAGGAATATACAACAAGAGTGTGAATGGTGGTTATTTTTGGTGGCAATAATTTTTTCCATTTGGCATATAACATTGTATTCGTTTTAGCTATACAACATAATGATTTGATATGTGTATATATTGCAGATGATTACCACAATAAGTTTTGTTAACATCTATCACCTCTCATAGTTATAATTTTTTTCTTGTGGTGAGAATTTTTAAGATTTACTCTCTTAGCAACTTTCAAATCTCTACTAATAAAAGGATAATATGCTAGTTAGGCCGGGTCAACTGGATATCTTCCGGACGTCCGACATCCTTCCAGACAGCCACAGTGGTGGGGCTGAGGCAGAGGCGGTTAGGGGCGATCAGGCTGGCAGGGGAGGAAGCAGTTAGGGGCGTGATCAGGCTGGCGGGGGAGCAATTAGTGGTGAGATCAGGCAGGCAGGCAGAGGCAGTTAGGGGCAATCAGGTAGGCAGGCAGGTGAGCGGTTAGGAGCCAGCAGTCCCGGATTGTGCGAGGGATGTCTGACTGCTGGCAGTCAGACATTCCTCTGGGGTCCTGGATCGGAGAGAATGCAGGCAGGGCTGAGGGATCCCCCTCCTCATGCATGAATTTTGTGCACCAGGCCTCTAGTAAATTATAAAGTCTTGTTAACTTTAATCACCATGCTGTACCTCACATACCCATAACTTATTTATCTTGCAACTAGAAGTTTGGATCATCTTTACCCATTTCACCAATATGATCTTTATTTTCCTGTTTTTGATCTGTAGCACTGAAAAAATAAATAAAAACTACTTTTAAAAAAGCCCTAAATAGTCACAATTTTCAGAATTATTTTTATTTTTTTGAAGTATATTTTTATTGATTTCAGAGAGAGCTAGAGAGCGGGAGAGAGAGAAACATCAATGATGAAAAAAAATCATTGATAATAATTGATTGGCTGCCTCCTGCATGCCCCCTACCAGGAGTTGAGCCCGCAACCCAGGCATGTGCTCTGATCTGGAATCAAACCATGATACCCTAATTCATGGGTCGCCACAACCATTGAACCACACTGGCCAGGCAGAATTATTTCTATTTTTATTGCTACTCTCTAAATAATAAGAGGTATCAAACTTTATCAATTCTATAAAGTTAAAACTATAGATGATCTGTGTTTGATAAGACAGGTTTGATTGCAATCCTAATAGAAGATGACCTTATGAAATGCATTAGTTATGTTAGGAATTTTATTTTTGCTGTTAACATTCACAGGAACTTAAAAAGACTAGGGAAATTAATTTCTAATAATTATCAGGTTTTTATTTTTAAGAGTAAAAAAGAGAGTTTACAAAAAAGTTTATAAGACTTCTACAACTTGGTTGGAAGCAGAATTAGATTTCTTATTTTTATAACTTGAGTATTCATAGGAGCTTACAAAAATAAGTTGGCTGGAAAATTATTGTTAAAAATAGACACAGGTATTGCATCTGTGTTAGAGTGCTAGCCAGAATTCTGTGCTGTCGTTGGCAGTATACATAACTGATGAGCTCACTAACTGGGTAACATACATTACACGCCTGTAATTAATCCCACACTTATCACTATTGTCACTGGTGGAATATATAATTTGGCCTAATTTTACTGGATTTTAGTACCAGGGCTGGAAAACAAAACTCTGTATTTGAAGTTTTGAGGTATATTTTATTCTCAGTAAATAGACTGAGCCAGTTTCCATCTAAGAAATGGTTAATGTAATTTGCAATCTGTAATGCACACACATCTCTAAGGGGCATTGAAACTTCCTGGGCCCCAAATTCAATTTGATTTAAATGAAACATACAATGGAGAGAATTTTTAAAGTGGGCCAAAAGATTGTAAAATCACCACAACTGCTGAATAGATCACAATTCTTATTTCCTATTGATTGATTCGATTGGTTTCCTGCAGGTAGGCATACATCCTGGCTGCTGTGCAGAGCTGAGCGAGTGGTTTGTTCCTTGGGTGGGAGGCAGGACTAGGGGAGATTTAGCACCCCTCGGTAGTAACGATAGCAGCCCCACGCCTGCTGCAGCACCCTGCTGCCGGCAGCTTTTTCCATGTCAACACCTGCTCATTAGGAACCGGACCAAGACTCCCAAAGAGCTCTCAGATGGCCCAAATTTTGTATCGCTGCCAGTCTGCACTAGAATTTAATAACAACCTTGAGGTGAAACTTGGGCCTTTTCTCGTTGCTAATCCTCAAAGCCATCTGTCCTGTCCCTTTCTCTGATTTGCAGTTCAGTATATGTGTGTGGGGGCGGGGAGGGGCTGGGGGCGGAAAACAGGAGCAAACTGATCTTACATTTCCTGAAGGACAGCTCACCTCCTTCAGAGCTGATAGTTTCTTTCAGAGACCTAAGCTTGTTCTTCCTAGAGCCTCTACATCTTTAACTGCCAGATAATTGTTTGAAATTTGCACCATTCTTGAACTAAACTTGGAGGTTTGTCAATAGTTAATTTAATAAAATAATACCCGAAGGAAGCATGTACGTCTGTAATCATGATTCAGATATTTTTTAAAAGGTTATGTATTTTCTGTTTAATTTCCATTAGGATTAGCACAGGGTTAGAAATATGGGAGATACTCCATAAATATTTGTTTATCCCTGTGCCTTACTCTACAAAGGAATGGGAGGAATCTCCTAGGACAGCTGTTCTCAACCTGTGGGTCACAACCCCTTTGGGGGTCGAACGACCCTTTCACAGGGGTCGCCTAAGACCATTGGAAAACACATATATAATTACATATTTTTGAGATTAATCACTATCCGTTTGTTATGTTCAATTTGTAGCAATGAAAATACATCCTGCATATCAGATATTTACATTACGATTCATAACAGTAGCAAAATTACAGTTATGAAGTAGCAACGAAAATAATTTTATGGTTGGGGGTCACCACAACATGAGGAACTGCATTAAAGGGTCGCGGCATCAGGAAGGTTGAGAACCACTGTCCTAGGACATATGTAGAGTAGAATAGTAAATTAAAATACAGAGCAAGAACTTCTGTCCTGGCCCCACCCCAGGGGAGGAAATAGAACCCAGTGAGCCAGATGTTCTGCACATTGCATAGAGAATAGCTTGTTTGTGGTCCTACTGGGTGGGGGCTCACTCTAGGACAGTTGCCAATCAAATAGAAGGGCAATATGGAATCAGCTGCACTACTTAAAATTGGTCTTACCATCACTCTAGGAACACTTGTTGAATTTAGGTGTCTTAAATACATGTGCTACTTCAATAAAGGAATTGCCTAATAAATGTTTGTTACTGAGTGACTTAATAAAGATATTTGACTTATCTTGCATAGTAGAGAAAATATTCATAGTAACATTCCTTTCCATCACTCAAATGACAGGTTAAAATATAAAGGATAGCTTTCCATGAGTATTACGTAAATACACATTCATACACACACGTGTACTTACATGCATGCACACATACGCATATGTATGTACATGTGCATGCATATGTACATGGATATTCCAAGCATCAATAGGATTTTGACCCTACTGTCCATTCATTCTCTTTCTTGGAGACCCTCAGAACATATGATGCCTTAGAAGAGGGGTCTGCAAATTATGGCCGTGGGCTCAAATCTAGCCTTGTTTTTGTATAGCTAGCAATGGATATAATGATATTTATTTTCGAATGGTTGAAAACAAATCAGAAGAAGAAAAGTATTTGATGATGTGAAAATAATATGGAATTCCAACTGCAGTATCCGTTAAAGTCGGTTGGATCATAGCCGTGTTCATTCCTCTCGGTGCTCTCTGGCTGCTCTTGTGCTACAACAGCGCAGGCGAGTAGTTGCCACAGAGACCATGTGACCGGCAGAGCCCAAAATATTTACTACCTAGCCCTTTGCAAAAATGTTTGCTGACCCCTGCCTTAGAGATACGAAAATGACTAGGATAAAATCTGTCTGAACCAAGCCATACCTCACAGTATTCGAAAACAGATCCCCCCGCCCTGCTGTTTTTGTAAAAAAGAGAAATTGGAAAAGAATAAGAAAATTGTTCTCAACTTTTATTATCTTTTTGAAGGGCTTCATAACTCTCCCCCCAACAACAATATACCCTATATCCTAAACAAGATGTTATGAATATTCAAACTTGACTGACTCTTCTCTTTATATCCTGACATGATACAATAGGAAGCTAAGTAAAAAGGAGCTTACTCTGATTTACAATTGGCCTTCTGAAGCAACATGAAATAAAAAAAAAACTACCAAGACTTAAGTAGTAAGGTAAGATAGGTAGGAAGAAGAGGAACCCTAAATGCACTTGGGGACCCTGAGTGCCAGTCTGTGTGGCATTCCACCCCCTTAATAACGCCGCATGTTTGTGTGTACTGTTTTTGTCTTTTGTGGTGATGATCACATTGTTTCACAGGCATTTGCTATTGAAACATACTGGTAGGAAGCATGTAGTGTTACTTCAGTTTCACAGAAGGAAGAGGCTGTAAACTCTGCCAGTAGCTCTTTCTGTGGCAGTAAGTCAGAGAAGTCAGAGCCAAATCCAAGAAAATAGGATGTTACTTCTTTTTTCTTTGTCAGACATAAATTTCTGCATGGTTAAAATGACCCACAATATAACAAAGAATTATTACCTGAGTTTGTTTGAATATTTGACTGATTTACTGTATAGCCTTCGGCACAGTGTTTAGTTGTTACCCTCCCCTCAGCCCCTATAAGATGACCGCATGAACCAGCCTATTCAGATACTTCATTTTCTAAAACTAAGAACCTTTGCTTTCTTAGGTGCTCCACCCCATCCCTCATTTACAGGGCTGGCAAGTGATCGCGGAGTAGGCCAGCAGTTTCCTCAATCTTCAAATCCTCTTTCCTCCATACCTTTGACTTTTAGTTGCCTCTTAAAACAAAGATTGTGAACGTGAACTTACTTTCCTTATAGCTGGATCAGAACACACCAGCAGGAGAATGCGTAAATCAGTGATTGCATTCTGACTGTGATCATATTTCAGTGTCACAGAGTGTGGTGCTCAGAGAGACTTTAGAAATCCTTTTACAGATGTGGAACCAGGGAACCAGGAAGGGTAAGGGACTTCCTGTAACAAAGTTGGAGGAAGACCCGTTTTCCCTTACTTGCTTGCATTATCTTTCCTTTGGGTCACATTAAGTATGACTGTTATATAAAAACATAGCCCTGGATGGGTAGCTCAGTTGGTTAGAGTGTCTTCCCAATGTGCAAAGGTTGTGAATTCAACCCCCGGTCAGGGCACATACAAGCATCAATCAATGAATGCATAAATAAGTGGAACAACAAATGGATGTTTCTCTTTTTCCCTTCCTCTCTCTGTAAAAATCAATAAATAAAATTAACTAAATATATAAATAAAGAACACATTTAGTGAAATATCAAATCTATAATATTTTATAGAATACTAGAGGGCTGGTGCGCAAAAATTTGTGCACTGCTGTGTTCCCCAGCCCGGCCTGTGCCCTCTCACAGTGCGGGAAGCCCCACAATCAATCTCCCCAGAGGTAGGTCTTGCCCACCCATCCGAGGCTCCTCAGTGGATTGCCCAAAAGAGGTAGGCTGGAGCCGGGGGTCCTGCCTCTGCGTGGAGTGTCAAGTCCCCGCTCATCCATGTGTGCCGAGTCACACATGCAGCCCCGCCCACCCATGCACGCCCGTTGCACACACAGCCTCCTGGTGATGGATTGTTACAGTGTGAAAGCATCACAGTGTGAGGGCATGATGACCATGTAGGCTTTTATTAGTATAGATGTGATGTTTGGTATGAAACGGGACTTATCTCCAGAAGATACATAGAAAATTTTATTTCACTACTTGGTGGACATACTCCATCAATCTTTTGGAAGAGTTGTATATCTATTGTTTATCGATCACATTGCTTGAGAACCTTTCACACTCACTGTCAGTCCCTGTAATCAATGTCTCGGTATAGAAGGCTATTTTGGGAGAATTACTACCCGAATAGAATGGAAAGCTCAACTCAATTGCCTGGTCATTATCTCTATTTACTTTTCTTGGAAAACCTAAAAATGGAAAGAAGCAGTGTCCATGAGCAGTTGTTCCCCATCTAGTCACTTTCTGTTGTCATACTGCTTTATGTTCTGCATAACGCTTGTTACTATCTGAAATTATCTTCTTGCCGTGTTGTTCATTTGTTTACTCCCCCCTGATTTCTACCCAGAAGGTTGGAAACTGCAGAAAGTGGGGCCTTGTCTGTCTTATTCACCATTGTATCACTGTGCCCGTCATGTGCCTGGGTGGTAAACGGAATTCCATATGACCTGTTCGGTGCTTGAGCAGTTGGCCAGGTGGACTAGGTTATAAGGGGTTGAACTGTGAAATTGTAAATTCTATGGATGGGGAAGAAAGACTCCATACCTGACCTGGAAACACTGAGTGAGTGCTTCATTCTCTTTCATATGCCCCCACCCCTGCTTCCATAGCACTTGTACGTGTGTTGTAATTGTTGATTTACTTCTCTCTCTGCCCCCTTGATTACTTGAGGGCAGGGACCAAGTCTCATGTCCCAGGTACTGAACATGGTGACCAGTGGAGTTGGCACAAGGTGCCTGAGAACATGCTTTCTTTTTGTGCTTCACCATTTCCAACAGGAAGCATAATGACTGGCTATGTGGCTTCCAATGCTTGTTTGTAGAATTATCTACCCTTAGGAAGATTATTTCTGGAAAGTTAGGCTTTCTATTTGTTAATATAAACTGTTTATATAGACTAGCATTGTCCTGTGGAAATATAATGTAAGCCACATGTATTTCAAATTTCTAGTAGCCACATTTAAAGTTTTTAAAAATGAAATTAATGTATTTTATTTAACTTCTTGTATCCACAATATTCTCATTTTAGCATGAGTCAGTATGTACAATAATTACTGAGATATTTTACATTGCATTTTTTCATAGTCCTAAAATCTAGTGTGTATTTTATATCTCATTTGGGATGCTAAATTATCATGGGAAATACCGGATCTGTATTTTATTTCACAAAATTTAATTTTTAAAAAATAGATTCACAAATCCAAATTGTTCCAAACACACTTTAATGTGTTTCTGTGTCTGTGTTTGACTTTAAAAATTTAAATGAAATTAACAACTCATGTCTGCAGCCACATGGTCACATTTCAGTGCCCAATACTAGCTCAGTATGGCCGGTGGCTACTGTGTTGACCTGCACAGATTATAAGCTCCTTTTTAAATAAATCTTTCTTCCACGTCTTCCTTTATTTCCAAACACCCACAGCCTTCTGTCACCTCACATCCCAGCATTTTGGATTCATGGGAGATTGTCTTCGAAGGCATCTGGTCCAGCTCCCTCCTTCTGTAGGATCAGGAGGAAGTGGCTTGTCCAGTACATTTCATCTGCCTACCACTTAGGTGCAGGCTTTGCTCCCAGCACTCTGCTTGGCATGTTGGGGTCAGACAGTGCAGGAGGTGCTTTGGGGGGTCTTCCCTGTGTGGTGAATGAGCCCCCTTCTTTCTGCCGGAGAACGTGGGCGTGATAGATCTCTGGGAAGCTCTCCCGTGTGCCTGTCCCCAGGCGCTCATGTGAGGTCACAGAAGCAGCTGGCAGCTGCGGCCACCTGGCTCTCCAGCGCTGAGGTCAGGCCGGTTAGTTGGACAGACAGTCTGCTCCAGGAATCGAGGACAGACCCTGTGCTACGCCAGCTGGAACCGAGGCCAGTGCCTACTTATCCAAAGGGGCCACCCTCCGAGGAACGTGGAAAGGACCACCAGTCCTTCAGTGTTTTCCAGTCACAGTCCCCCTCCCCTTCTTTAAGGACTCCACTTGTCTCATCTGAAGATGAAGAATAATACATGACTATAAATGAGAATTTCCCAAGTGTCTTTCTGTCCCTTGTAACCATTGGCGGGTTTACTGTGTGTTTCCTTTCTGTCCCCAACGTGTTCAGACGCTGCTCAGGTTCTCTCAGCGTCATCTTTATCTCGGATGCCAACGTTCATGAAATGACGATGGATCCATTTTTTCTTTGTGAAGGAAAAATATTGTGACTCTGCTATGGCGAGGCTGCTCTGCTTCTGGGAAAAGTGAAGTGGGTGCAGCATAAGATAGTTTCCGTTCCATCAAAACATGCGCTTTCCTCATTACCCGGAGCTGGGGGCGGGGGCAGAAAGCTGTGGCTTCCCTGGCAGACGGGAACCATTTCTCTTTTTCTGATCTTTTCTTCTGTGTATTCCCCATTTTCCACTTCCCTGCGTCACCATGTCGTATCGTTTTACCAAGTGACAGTATCATCTCCATAGACATCACCTGTGTTCTTTTTTGTGTGTCCGCTCAGCTCAACAATGTGGAGACACAATTTAAAACGGCAGCCAAGAGTAGTCAAGTTATTAATTGGCTCAAGTCAGAGTCAAAGTTTGATTTAAGATCCTGGCAAGGTGTGTGTTAAATCGAGGGGCAGCTTCTCCCTGGCTGTGGTCTCTACAGTTTGTAAAACATCCTAGTGAATTTTTTAGTTTTATTTCAGTGGAATGCTTAGTTATAATTTTTTGATTTCTGGATTAGAAAGTATTTACAGTGTAAACATTACTGTATAGATGGCAAACGGGAAAGTGAGTTTTATTTTTCTGTACTGGTTTTATGCTGTAATAATGCACAGACAGGAAATATTCTAGGTGAAACTTGTTGCTTCTGCTAAGAAATCAAGAATTATTTGGGACCAACTCATAAGGAAACATTTAACAAGAGGAGTCAGTGTTTGACTTCACTTCTGGTGACAAAGGCGAGCCCGGAGAAGACCAGGACTTGTCCTGTCTGCTGAGTGCTGGTTTTCAAATTGCGCTCACCCAGACTACCTTCTGGAGGAAGGGTCAGGGGGCCAGGAAGCTGGGGCTCTAGGGAACCACTGTTTCAATTCAGCCAAGCAGCTCAGCTGTTATATTTATCATAACTGCCTTTCCTATAGGACTTATCCAAGAAAAATGTCTGCAGCTAAATTATTTTGAAAGGATTGCTTCAGAATTATTGAACCTGGAACTTTAAAAAAACAACAACAACAAAAAAAAACAGAACAGATTGTTTTTCCTTAACTTTCAACAGCTTTGACACTCCATGCATAGCCATCGCCTTCCTGGGTAAGTCCTGCCCATTACACCCTCATGGCCAATGGCAGGGGTAGGACTAGGAGAGTCCCCTGTATAGGGGTGACCATTGGACCATTGAGCCTTGCTTCAGATGCTTGCTATAATGCCATTTCTGTCGCTCCTCCTCCTTGCTGTCAGAGACCTGCTGCTTGCTCAGCGACAGCTGGACAGTCATTTTTACTTTGAAGATTCACTCTAATTCTGTAATTTTCCAGGAGAGAATGGACTCCTGAGGCTTAAGTGGAAAAGTTTTCTAAATCTTCAAACAGTAAAGTGTTTAAAGGCTCTTTATATGGTTCAGTTTCAGCTATTATAAGGACTCGCTTACTAGAATTATTGGCAGAACTGTCAATTCAGTTTGGAAGGAAAAAATATTTGTGGCTCTCTTGTATAAATGTCTTTGTGTTGAGAATAAGTACGCAGGGAGCTTGAGAGTTACCTGTCAGGGCGCACACTGGGTAAGGAGAAAGGCACTACTAAGACCGTAGTAACATCACAATCTCAATCCTGGACTTAAAGGGCTGCCTACCTTGGCACGGTCATTCTTAGAAGTTCTTCTGGTTTCAACATGGAGGACAAATGCCCACGTTTTCTGTACGAAAGAAAATCTAAACAAGCTTAGATTAGATGATCAACCACTTACTGACATACTGCAAATCCAACAGAACAAAAAAAATTCCTATTATGACAGCTTAAAATTGGCGATGGATTCTCAACTTCTGAACATTCTGGGGAGGCAAAGAATTATTCTAGAGAGAAGTGTGTTGAAAAATACCTGTGGCCTGTTTTTCTAGTTTCCAGCTACGCTCTGGCTGGTAGA
The DNA here is from genome assembly GCF_964212035.1 of Myotis nattereri. Classification (NCBI taxonomy): domain Eukaryota; kingdom Metazoa; phylum Chordata; class Mammalia; order Chiroptera; family Vespertilionidae; genus Myotis; species Myotis nattereri. The sequence goes on from NC_138088.1 coordinate 27,256,070, forward strand.
GGTCAATGGGAAAGTATAGCTGTGCCAGCCGCAGGTGGACAAGTTAACCTTGATCAGGCATACTTAGAAACATATTTTAAAGTCTCATTAGTGTCTATAAAGGAAGAAAAAAGGAGGTCCAGAGCCAGTGGGACACCAGCCAGGTTTTTAGCTGGCGATCCTCTTCAAGTTGCTGAGAAAAAGGAATGAAATCGGATGAATGTTCCGCAAAAGTACGGGATGATTTTACACAGGAAGAAAGCATACCAAAGTTTTGTTTTTTCTTTTCTCCATCCTGTTACTCTTAGAATTAAAAAATCCTGGTAGAAAAACTTATTTTTCTATGAAGATCCCAATATGGTTTGTTGCTTTCGGATCTGAGTTTCATTTAATTCCGCACCTTCATTTTCCTGTCCTTTCTGTCCGGCGATGGTTTCATGGGCAATGAGAACCTTTCTGGGACGCTTTCTTCCTGAAGAGAGTTTCTGGGGGGGAAGTAAGAACAGGAGCACCTGTGCACACAGTAGGTCCTCAGGAACTATTTGACCAGAGTGGTTTTCATGTGGGTCACAGTGAGGCCGCGAGGAGAGTGCAGTCCATTTGCAGTGGGACTGCAATGGCCATGGTCCTCATACCTTTCCCTTCCTTCCCCTCTCGCTGCCTGGCAGAGATTGTGAAGCCCCTTATGAGGGGAAGTGCCTTCCAAATCAGAAGTACAGTGTGTAGTTGCTTGCGGGAACTCACGCTTGGGGCTCTTTGTGAAGTCGGTGAACAGCAGCTCCAGAGAAGTCCCCACACCCCCTTTGGACCTTTTGCTCTAGCCTCACACCCTGCATCCGTCATCCCCGCAGAGTCAAATGCACTGATTCCCAAAGTTCTGGACTTTGGGTATTGGAAGCACACATAGTTTTCAACAAAATCATCATCTTTTTTTTTTTTTTATTCTGCTCATTTTCTCAGTGAATGTAGGGCTTCTTATCGGGACCCAAATATAGGTCCAGTCTGATATTTCAGTCATTTCTCGCTAAAGCCATGTGAATACTGTGTGTGTGTGTGTGTGTGAGAATAGCCCTGACTTATTACATTTCTTCCAGTGCGTGCAGCCTAGCGGAAGATACCCCAGCAGGCCTTGTGCATTGCTGCTGCTTCACTTCACATCATGAATATTCAGAGGCTGCAGTCATTGAGGACTCAGGTGGCAAAAATAGTAAGGTGATTGAAGCAAACCCCAACATGAAAGCCAATCTGCATTTCAGCGGCTCAGAAACCCTGATTACAGCCCAGGTCCCCCGTCCTCTGACCCTCGGAGCGCATGCGAGGCGAGTCCTGGGGAGCTGCTCTGAATCAGGCATCTGTTCCATACACCAACATGCGCACGTCTCCCTGTGTGATGTGTTGTAATCAGCATGTTGTTTTTAAAAAGACAACAGGCCCTTCTGTAGTCCTCTCCCTCAAAATGCATGTAGGCTCATAGTTCAGCATAAAGGATGCACTGTGGAGACCAGCAATGCATGCATTGTTTTCCCCACAATGCAGTCGGGATCCCCACCGCCAAATTTCGTGTATTTTGTGAAATCTCATTTCAGATATTTTGTCACCATCAGCAGTTAAACTGAAGTAGGAACCGCTCCATTCTGCTACGGGTTAAATTATGCTCTGTGCAGATCTAGTGGTGAGGCTTAAATTGCAGCCCTGTCTTTTTCTCGCAGGATTCTAAAATAGGTTTTCAGAATCAGTGCTGGGTTGTTGCTCCTGCATGAGGGGTGACTCTTGATTTTTTCCCTCCGGAGAAGCATCCTTTGCAGCGTTCCCCCTTCCGAGGAATCACTTAGACACTTCCAGCTGGTGGCAGGGGACACAGCCATAATACAGCTTCCTCTGTCCCAGCTGTCTCTCCACTCCGGCCCATGCATTACAATGGCTGCACCCTCGTGGGAAGGTTCAGGTAGAGGAAGGTGTAGGATGAAGCCTGGAAACCGTCCTCTGGGTTTTTAAAAGCTTCAGCGTCCACAGCATCTTGGCATTTTGGAAGTCTTCCTGCTTCTAGTGAGAGGTTTCTCTCCCGTGATGGGAAGGCTGCTGCGAGCCTGATCGGAGGTGCCTGAGGATATCACCTTTTACCGGGAAGCCCTGCCTGCCTGAGAGGATCCCTTTCAATGCATTATGGCTCATGCGGCCTCACAGTTAAAGAAAAACAGGGATTTAGAAATCAATGCCGAGGAAGAGACCGAGAAAAAAAGGAAACACCGCAAACGGTCCCGGGATCGGAAGAAAAAGGTAGCTATGTGCGCCAGGGCACACATCTTGCCTGGCCTCTTTTCTCTTTTCATCTCTTCCCCGCAAATGTGAGCAGCAGGAAGGGCTCTTTCTGCATGCTGTGTGGAGTGGGAACTGGGTGTGTAAATTGGGAACAGATGATACAGTCCTATGGCCGACGGATGGGCAAGGCGAGGGGAGAGCCTGTCCCGCGTGGGGTGATTGCAGTGCTGATGCGGAAGGAAGGGGTGCTTTCACTCTGCACAGGCACCGGCATGTTTCCATGACACAGAAAGGTGTGCACGGGAGTTCAAAGTACTTTCTTTGCAGCCCAGCCAAGGTTGCATGGACTGCGGGGACTTGGGCTTGAGGGAGAGGCCAGGCAGCCAGGCTTTGGCTTCTGAGAGGTCTGTCCTCGGAAAGGGAGCTTTTGTGCTAGAACTGTGTCACATGTGTGTGGCTCAGGCAGATCTGTACCCTGAAGGAGGTAGCAGAAACAGTCATTTCCTGCTTTGCGTTTTTTCTCCCCCCCCCCTTTTCTCCCCTTCTGCCTCTTATTGCGATGGGGTGCTTTTCGTCAGGTTGTACAATGAGAAGAAGGTGCTAGAAATAACTTTCTTTTGTTAAATACAGCTAAAACCACAGGGGCTTGTTTTTTCTCTGCCGGGTGAGAGTGATGAACTTGAATGTAGGGATTCCCATGACTTGGCAGGGGCTGGCACCCTTCAACACTGATTGCTTTCAGTCATAGCCTGGGCATTGATCATCGCCTACCGATATTCTCAGGCAGGGCAAAAAATAGGAATCTTCTAGGTCAGTGGTGTTTGATTACTGAGTGTTGGGTAGCTGTGCCCTTAAATATGACTCCTAGGTACCGGCCCGGGAGAGAGGCCCCAAAGCAATTTTCTTCCATGGCAATGAATAAAAATTGATGAAAACTCTGTGGTCTGAATACAGAAGCCGGGTCATAAACCATTTTTATGTCTCTTTGTGAGAATTCCCGAGGGAAAGATAATCTTCATTTGCTCCGAGCAGTGGTGCATGTGCTTCCTAAATGACATGCAGATTTCACCCGCCCCATGAGCCTCTCCTTGGAGGCAGCCGTGAATATTGTTGGTGCCCTTGCCATTTTCTTTAGAGTTGGGATCTATAGAAGTCACCTCTGCCTTTTGTTACATGGCGGACTTCACGAGACTGAGTTTGGAGGGCTGCCGTTGCTTTGCCGCAAGGTGATGAATTTAGGTAGTTCCCACTTCCGTATTCTTGTCAATAAACTTCTTAAACCTATTTCACAGAAGTTCAAACTTAGGTTAGGAAATTCTGTGCCGGCATATTTCAAAGCCTCATACAGTGGGGTCTGTTAGGAAATTGCCATATTTTACTAGGTTCTGGCCTAATTGTATTGCCTTAGGTTTGTCTGTGGGTAGGTCACTATTGATTTCCACCCTCCACACACCTCTGCCCACCCTCATCATGATAAACTGGCTTCTGAGAAACATGAGGAAAGGCACACCTATGTGTATAAGGACATGGTGTCGTCATTGCCTCTGTAAGTCGTTAGCTGAGCCAGGTGATGCACAGCAGTTCCCCCAGCCGCAGCGGAGGCCTGCTGCCCCGGTGCCTGGGCCCCTGGAAGCCAATAGGACAGGAGTGAGGCAAACGGAGTTTCTGGACTCAACTGAGCTGAAGCAAATGCTTTGTGGACCAAAATGCTTTGTTAGGAGTACAACAGAGTCTGCCTGATGTCAATCTCTTAGCAACCAGAAGGGAACATGGGGGAATATCAATATCGCTATTGTCAGTGTGCAAGCAGATTTCAGTGTTTTGTTTTCAGGACACTCAGAGTAGATCCAAAAAGTGGATCAATCCCCATTGCTGTTGTACTTGTTAATTCTTAACACAGTATAAAGTGGATATTCCCTATCAAAGCTACATGTATTAGGGGAGATTTAATAGTCATAGTCAAATGAGCTATGGATATTTCATGGACTCCTTTTTATGTACAAAGTTAAGGTAGGATTAGTCGGAGGATACAAGTATCTTCCCTAGATTCCTTTCAGCGGTATAGCATTTATAACTCTTATTCCCTACAAAGTGAACTGTTTTGATGTGGCATTTCTTTTTCCTACCTTTTTCTAGGATCATAATTAAGGCGTGTGGGTTACTTCGCTCCATATTGTAGGCCCCATGTCAATTGCAAAAGGTGATTTTAAATATTCTGTGGGTTATTATGGGAATAGATACTCTTGCTCATATGCAGAAATATCTTCTATGATCTTTGAATTACATAAAAGTAATAGTGAATATTCTCATAAAGTCACAAAATGGAAAAGTTTAGGAAAAACTTATAGACCATCTAATTTCTAAAAGAAGACATTTGGTTCATGGTGTCCCTGCAATTCAGGTTTGAGTAAGCCCCAGATGAATCTTTTTTATAGCTCCATGACACAGCATCATACAGTATGGGATATTACCAAGGATTATAACCAAACTATAACATTTAGCCTAGAATTCACATTTCAGAAGTTTTTTTAAAAATCCAGTAAGTTATACATTTGGTCTATTATGAATATTGATAACCATGAATAAGTTATTATCAGTGAAAAAAATAGGAAACGTCTAGGAATTTATAATTAGTTGAATTTTAATAATGATGTGTTTTATTCTTGGCACCACATTAATGTCAAGGAAAGGAAATCTGCCCTAGCCAGTATGGATCAGTGGGTAGAGCATCGACCCCACAGACTGAAGGGTCCCAGGTTCAATTCCGGTCAAGGGCATATACCTCGGTTGCAGGCTCAATTTCCCACCCTGGTTGGGGCAAGTATGGGAGGCTCTCACATTAATTTCTCTCTCTCTCTCTCTCTCTCTCTCTCTCTCTCCCCCCCCCCCACGCTCTCTCTTTTTTTAAAAAAAGAGATATCTTCTGGTGATGATTAAAAACAAACAAAAAAGGAAATCTTCCTATTGGTTAAAAAAGAAACACATCTAAGTAGATGAACCCTTAATCTTTTTATTACCAAATTATCTAGCTTAAAGCAAAAAAAAAAAAAAAAGTTACAATGAGTATCTAGCTTAAAAGTTTCTTAACTGCTGCATTTACAAATCTCTTGCCCACACCTTCCTATTGCTCTTCCTGTTCCTGATATATTTTCCCCTTTTAGTCTCCTTTCCTGGTGGGCTACTTAGGTTGGCAGCAAGGGGAGGCGTGCCAAAGGTAGGCAGATGCCTTTGGGTGTGTTAATATCGGATCCAGGCTCTCACTAAGCAGCTTGTAGAGAGTAATTCTTTGTATCTCCTGCACCCAGCAGGGTCCCAGCTAACAGGTGTTGGGCAGTAGATGGCCCAGCTACCATGAGCCCATGAGCATTAGAAGTCATGAACGCTCTTCAGCCCCTGCCCTTCCCTTGTTGCCACTGGCTTCTGGTGCCACTTACCTACGTGTTTTGCCCTCTTTATAGAAACTAAAATGTTTCAGTAGTGAGAAGTTTTAGGAGAATCGACCTTCATTTATTCAATAAATGTTTTTATTATGTATGCATGTGTGCTTATAGGATGTCCTGTCAATAAAACAACAGCAAACAAAAAAGAAAACCTTTGAGGTGACCTAAGGAAATTTATACTAAAAAAGGAAGCATTTATGGAGTCCCCCTTTCTATATACATGACTGACACAGGGATATACTGAGATAAAATGGCAATTCTACGATTGGTGTCGAACTCATACAGCTATTCTGTGACAGAGCAGGAATGAATATTCATTGCTCCACTTTTTCTACAAACATTTATTGAATGTCTTCTGTGGATCAGGCATCACATTAATTGTTGAAGACAAAGCTGAACAAGGCATGGTTATAACAGTACATTAGTACCTGCAGAAGGAGAAAAAAGATAAGTGCACTATTTAGCTCCCTACACAGAGTATGAAGAGGGAGCCACAGGAACCCACAGAAAGAATTCAACTCAGATGGGTTCAGAGGAGGTTTTTAGTGAAGCTGAGTCTCAGAGGGAGAGTGGACGAGATAGACAAGCAGGACAGGAATCCCGTTTCTAACTGATGGAAGTAGAGGGAACATTGGTGTGAGGAAAGCAGACATTGTTTTTGGAATACCTAGAACAGAGGGGACTTAAGTGTACGGCAGGAAAAAGGGCTGAAAAATAGTCAGGGGCCAGGTGATTTTACAGGGTTGGGATTATCCTGCTTAAATGAGGGAGGGGCAGAAACTGATTCATGGGGGAGGTAGGACTAGGAGATTGAATAGCTTAATGGTTTAGATTAGAAGCATCACTCAAGCATCAGTGTTGAAGGCAGCATTTAGGAGAGCAGTCAGGAAGGAGTGATGGTGATACAGGCTCAGAAATACTGAGAGCGCCGGAACCCAGCAAAGACTGCCAGTGGTGAGAGGGTGTCGCACACAAGAGATATTTAGGGGAAGATGCAATAGAACTTGGCAATGGCTGTGTGTAGGATGTGAGAGGGAGTGATCAGATTCTAGGGTAACTGCCAAATTCCTGGCTTGAAGTGGAAGATGGAGAATTAAGTTTCCTGGATTGGTGTCTGTTCTCCCAGGACATTTATTGACCACTCAGAATGTACCAGGAAAGTATTTTTATTATCCCCAGGTTACAGATGAGGGAACTGAGGCATAAGCACTTAAGCTCTTCCTTCAAAGTTTCTACAGTAATCGGTGGTGGAGCTGAGATTCCAATTTGAATAGCCTCTCTGGCTTGTGGTCTTAACTATGATACTATACAGTGTATGTAGTTAATGTTTTACCTTAAGAATTTATTTTATTTTGAAAAATGAAATAAAAAATGACCAACACTAGAACTTCAGATCCTCAGAGACATGTTGCTATAACAACCGCACAGCAGCATCACGTGCTTGCTGTCAGCCAGCAGTGTGCAGAGTGATGCCCATGGATTACCCTATTTTTTTCTCACATTTTTTCTATGAGGCAGGTGTTATTCTCATCCCCATTTTTCACAGCTAAAACCAAGACTTAAAGAGCATGAATAACTTTTCTGAGGTCATACACCCAGTAAGTAGTGGACCGAGACTTAACCTTGGGTCACTGGACTTTGGAATCTGTATTTAACGACCGGGTTTATTGTAATGCAACTCGAGCAGTTTCTTTCAGGATAAAAGCATTTTAAGTATTTTAGAATAGATTTCAGGAGATAAAAACTACTGAGTATTATCTCTTAATAGAGAGTCTTGGTGCTTCCTGCCTCCTGCCATGGTACAGGCTTTCCCCAGGCCTACTTACCTAGGTACCTTGGCATCTGTGATGTAAGATGCCAGGCAGGGTGAGGTTTTATACTGAGCAGCTGGGCTTTTGAGGGGGAGATGATTGTGTGTATCCATATGAGATGAAGGGAACCTCCTGTTTCCTGCTCTGCCAAGCACATAGAGAAAGCAGGCTCCCCAGAGAACTGGAGTCTATCAGCATATTTGATATTCTACACTGTAATTATGTGTTTACATGTATGCCTCACCCAACAGACTATGAGCTCCTTGAGGGGGAGGTGGTATTATAATCACCTACTACCACCTACTAGGGCTTACAGAATAGGTAGATGGGTGAAAAGTAGGTGGTAGAAGAGAGTGGGAAGAAGGGAGGGGGGATGGATGGATGGATGGATGGATGGATGGACGGACGGATGGATGGGAGAGGCAATATATTGTAATGATTAAGAATGTAGACTATAGAGTGAGATTGTCTACATTCAGGTGCTGGCACTGTCATTTCACAGGTGTAACCTTGGGGAAGTTATTTAAACCTCTTGGTGCCTCATTCTTTTCACCTGCAAAGTGAATATAATAGTATGTAGTTAGTCATAGTGTTGTAATGGTATTTCAGTGAATTAATATTAGGACAGTGCTTGGCACAAAGTAAGAGCCATACAGTGGTAGTTGTTGCTGTTGTTTTTGATGTTCATAATGAACAGGCAAATAAACAGAAAAATGAGTGGACTATTTCCAACCTCAGCCTTCAGGAATTGTGCCAACAAGTCACTGAAGCCAGGCTGGTAAGTGCCCTTGGAGTATATCCGACTGCTGCCCTGTCTCCACTCTCCACCGTTTGGAAGAGGATGGATGCAAGGAGGCTTAGTTCACCCATAGGAATGGCTGTAAACCTTCATCCTTTGACATTCGATGATATTTAGATATAGGGAAGCAATTAAACAAAACTGGTCAGCTGATTGGTTCTCTGTGTTGTCTATTATCACAGTACATTTTTCTCAATAAAGTTATGTGTTCATTTTTTAAAAACTTAACACTTTCTTGCTCTTGATCAATTACCATTATAACCAGTGCAAGTTCTTTTTTTTTCTTTATTGATAAGGTATTACATATGTGTCTTTATCCCCCTAGTTCCCCCCCCCCCCACCTCGCTTGTGCCCGCACTCTCCCTAGTGTCTGTGTTCATTGGTTATGCTTATATACATGCATACAAGTCCTTTGGTTGATCTCTCCCCTTTTCCCCCCACCCTCCCCTGCCTTCCCTCAAAGAACAGGGTGCAAGATCTTGTTAAGTATAAGTTATACATTTATTAATATCTGAATATGTTATTCTAAAATGTTCTGTTAGTTTTGTCACTGACATTCTATAGCTACTAAACTGTTTGTTCATTACTCTTCAGGCCCATGGTCTTTTCTGTCTCTTTAATTTTCCTCCGGAAATATGATATTGTGTGGGTATGTGTAACTGTGTGTTTTATTGAATGTCAATACGGAAAAAAGTTATCTTCTTTTTCTTTAAGCATAGCTACGAAAAGCTTTGGAAGTGCTTTATTTTCTTTCTAGTTATATTATTAGAAAAGTTTAGCTTACTCATTTCATTTTACCTGCATTTGTTCATTTAATAAAAGTGTGTTGTGCATCCTCATTGTACCTGTAACTGTTCTGGGACTGGTAGTATAAGAATGGGACCTGTAGGTCTATCTACCAGCCCTATTTCGGATTCTGGTTATACCACTCTACATAGCTAGAAGGACAGGAGTTAAAAATGAATATATTTTTGGTGGACCTCCTTTTTGCCTTTTGTATTTCTCATATTTGAATTTATGTGAACACTATGCCATTGTGTTATCCACATGTACAGAGGCATTTGCCTATAAGTTTAAGTTTGTTATGTAACTCGCCTCAGTCACGTAAGTGGTTGGGCTTGGAACCAAGATCTCTGCAGTTCGAAGTCCCTTGCTTGGAGTGTCATGAATTGGAATGGTTCATCATTGTCAAATATGGCAGCAGCTTATAAAATGTATAGATTTCAATTTAGATTTAGCTGTTTCCAGTGAGTTAATTTCTCAGTCATAGGTGACCTCCTACTAATTAAGATCATGCCATCAGTTCTGTTTGAATTTAGATAAAGCCCATTGAAGTGGGTAGAATAGAGACTAACCTTTATATCTGCCAGGTCTCTAGCTTGCCTGTGGCAGAACAAAGGCCAGCTGGTACCAGCACCAGGTGAGAAGGATATGTGGACTGCATAGAAAAGAACAGGGATGAGAACTTGGCCAGGGAGGTTGGAAGGAAGAAAGTCCAAGACTTTCCAGCAACTAAAAGCCAGTGACTGAAACATTTATAATCTACCTGTAGGTACCCCGAAAAACCTTGTAACGTCAACAGTATGAGCTGTATTAGTTTATCCTCATGAAATACAGTTTTCTAAGAAGTCTATACAGTTGAAGGGGGTATAAAAACATGGTAAATTTTGCTTAGCAGAGAGTTAAAAACATTAATAAAACAGGCACAAAATAAGGAGAAAGTGTGGAAAAAGAGCTAAATAGAGCGGGTCCTCAAATGACATTGTTTTGTTATAACATTGATGGGATGCTGTAGGAACTTCATTCTTGTTCATAGTAAAATTGGTTTCCTTACTAGTAGATCATTTTCCACTTAGTCTTAGGGCCTGTCGATGATGTTAAGTGAGGACTTACTGTACTACAGTCATGGTGATGGAAAGGATGGGCCTTGGGCCTCCTAGTAGATGGGAGTTCATATCCCAGCTGTGACTTATTAGCATTGAGCCTCTGTTTCCACGTTGGTCAAATAGGAATATTAATCCGTTACTTGCATGCACAGTGTAAGGAGTAGAAATACGATGAAGGCATAAAGGGAGTACTTAACAAGGCCTTCTAGCTTCCCTCCCTTACAGTATGGGCTCTCAGGTATAATCAAGTGACTAAATAATAAGGAGGCTAAGGAACTGATAAAACAGAATGCTTTTAAGAACTTTTACACCTAGTAAGCACTCAGAAAATTATTTGATGGAACTTCACTAATGGACTGGCATCCTTAAACAGCCCTTTTCATCCTGCAGTTCAGCTCTTTGCAGACTTTTCCACAGTCCTTGGGGATTAAATCTGACATTTTGAGAAATACTTCTGAAGACTCATATGTTAAATACATTTTCCATTCATTAACACTATTAATAATTAGCTTCTCTGAGTAGTTAAATGATAGCCTAGGTAGACATTGGGGAAAATTTAAGAACCATGTGTACATATAGAAGAAGTAAAAAATCATCTTTTTAACAAACTATTTGCAGATTTGGACATAAACATTGAAATACTTATGGGGGGGAAGTACCTACTTGGGCAGAATGAAATAACCTCCACTGCATAGGTTTTATATTATTACTGTTGAAAAAAGTTATCTGTACAATATGTCTACAAGATACATACATATATATTATTACCAAACCAATTTCTCACCTTTTCTGGGTAGCATGACCACTAACGAGGTGGTATTTTTACAGTTTCAGGATAGTTGACGACTGAGGGAAGAGAGGATAATTGACCAGTGTAGAGTTATCACCTTTTATACGTGGTTTCAGAACCCAAGTGGCCTGTTGACGGCCTTCTTTTACCAGCACATTCCCTTCTCCCCACCTCCTCAGACTGCCACTGTGAAGGCCTCTACAATTTTCAGTCAGACACAGCAAGTTACTCTGCCCTGGCCCAAATTGGTCCCGTTCAATAACTGCCCCTTAGAGTTATCAGTGTTTAAACATCCCCATTTACCCAAACCAAATAGAAAAACTGAACCTCAAACCTGATCATCTCTTCTTTGACATTTTTATTATAGACTCTGATTTTTTCACCTTTTAAAGAAGGATAGTACAATGAGATAACCAATAGCAAAAGTTTATGGAGAATTTACCCCTTCTTTGTGGAGCTAAAATCCATTGAGAGACTCCAGTGGGCCAGGCACTCTACTGAATGCCTTAAGTAGATTGTTGTATTGAATCTTCATGCATGGGTGGTATTATCCCAATTCTCTATTAGGCAAATTATACTCTGAATGTTTCAGCAAGCCCACCGCTGCACAATGAGCATAAGTGTAAAGCTGGAATTCAAACCCAGGTCGTTCTGATTTCCAGCCCTGTGGTTACTCTACAACTCTCACCCTCACTCCTCATTCCCTACCAGACCCAGATCATTCCAGGTCACCACTGAGAGCATGGAATACAGGGCTCCATGAGATGAATCTTTCCTGGGCCATGGAATGCCATGCTGGGGTTTTCTGCCCCTAGAAAATTCCTAAAAGGATCCTTGTGATTCTCTCTTCCCTCCAAAAGAAAGTACACAATGGGGCTTGGAAGAAGGTAGAAGGATGATAATGCTGGATGTAATAAATGAATTTCAAGGCACTTTCACAACACATATTTTCTTGAAATGCATTCTACCTTAACAGAAACATGAACAAAATTAATTCTCCAAATGTTTTATTTTTTTATAAGTAGTGATATCATTTTGTGTTGGCTGATTTCTTGGTTTTTGAAATGAGTATATTCCCACATGTTTGCTGATGCCTTCCATTTCATGCTGATTTTATGAGAAAGAAGCTGTGGAAGAAGCTGGTTTTATTAACTAACTTACTAAGGGCCTCAAAACAGACTAATTTTCAGATCCTAGATTAGAAGTTAAAATACAATTTGTGGAGTAGTAAGAAATTAATACCAACTTCAAAAAGCTTATTCAGCTGATAACATAGACAAAATGTTAAAATTCCTTTTTTTGTTGTTTTTATTAATTTATTGGGGTGACTATTGGATGAAATTGTATAGGTTTCAGGTACACAATTCCACAACACATCATCTGTACTCAGGATTGTATGTTCACCCCCCACCCCCGCCAAGTCACATCTCCGACCATCACCACTTATACCCCATACACTCTCCTCCAACTCCCCGACCCCGACCATTGCCATCCTGTTGTCCATGTCCAGGAGTTTTTCTCTTTTTTTCTCTATCCCACTACTCCCCATCCCCCAGCCCACCAGCACCTCCCCAACAGCTGTCAGCATGCACTCTATGAGTCTATTTTACTTATTAGTTCATTTTGTTCATTAGATACCACATATGAGTGAAATTGATATGAGACTGGTCTTTCTCTGGCTGACTTATTTCACTTAGCAATATGTTAAAATTCTTTAGTCATTCTTAGGATAGGAAATATCTCTTAGGCCTTATGAAGTAATACTCGTTTTCTCCTCTTGACAATAAGAACAATGAATAAAAAACTTTAATTTGGGGACAGGAGTTGGCAAAAATTGGAGTCTCAGTTTGAATCGATAGGAAACCTGCTAGAAAGTGTTAGGTTTCATCCTATATAATAAAAACCTAATATGCAAATCAACAAAATGGCAGAACAACCGGTCGCTATGATGCACACTGACCACCAGGGGGCAGATGCTCAACACAGGAGCTGCCCCCAGCATGCAGGCCCCAGGCCAGCCAAGGTGGGTGCCAGCAGGGGTCCCCCAATCACCCCGCCAGTCGCCCTGCAGAGGGAGGCGATCGGTGGTGGCAGCAGGGGACAGGGCCAGCGAGCAGGTGGTGCCAGGCCAGCTAAGGTAGGTGCCAGAAGGGGCCCTCCAATCACCCTGCCAGTCACCCCACAGCAAGTGTTAAATTCCATCTATATATAAAAGCCTAAACAACCATTACCACCGAACGACACGCACTGACCACTGCGGGGCAGACGCTCAATGCAGGAGCTGCCCCCTGGTGGTCAGTGCACTCCCACAGTCAACCTCCCGTGGCGGTCAACTTCCTGCAGTCTCCTCCCCGCCACAGCCAGCCAGCCCCAAATGACCCCTGCTGCCCCTCCATGCCAGCTGGCTCCAATTGGGCTGGCCAGCCAACCTCCCTCAGTCCCTCCCTCCTCACCCCCAGGCTGCCAGCCCCAATCAGCCCCTCACCCTGGCTGACCAACCTCCCGCAGTCCCCCTCTCCTGGCCAGCTGGCCCCAATAGGGACTGGGCGAGATGGCCCTGATCAACCCCGATCACCAGTCAGGCTGAGGGACCCCACCTGTGCATGAATTCGTGCATTGGGCCTCTAGTTTACAATAAAATAATTGGTAGGTGCCAAACGCTGTTCTCTGTTAATACTTGAATGAACCCTCTGAGTTAGATGGTTTTATTTGCATTTTGCAGGTGATAATATGAAGGCTTAGAATTTGAATTTATCAGTAACAGTGAGCAAAAAAACAGAAGAACTTGAACCCATGACTATCACACCCTAAGACTTCTCTTTCCCACCTGCCCCATTTCACTGTTCTGCTTACACATTACTTACTGTACATATAAGATTCTTGCACCTGGAGAGGGCTTTTTTTTCCGTTTTCTGATCAGTTTTTAAATCATTTTTATGCCTCTCTTTGCTACCAGTGTTATTGTCATTGGTTTTATGTGATAAATACCAGATGAGAAATGCTTTTTAAATAATGATGCATGACTTAAGCTCTACATTTTCATCTTCAAATGTTACATGGGGACGTTAAGTATTATTCCAAAGCACAGAGCAATTTTGAATCAGGTACAACAAGATCATAATTGACTTTGGCACTGTGGATTTACAACAGTCTAGGGAAGCAACGTTTACCAAAGCCATATCTTCGAACAATGTATTTTGTTTTCTATTAGTAAACCCCCAAAATGATCAGTCTCATAATTTCTGGCCACATTCTTCTTCCCTGGCTGGTTAGGGGTAAAGGAGAGAGGCTGTCTGGAAGGTTCTGAGGTCACTGACTCCCCACACTGTTCACTGCGCCCTCCCTCTTCCGTGAGGACCTCCTGTCCCTCTGTGCGGTGGTTGGTCACTGCAACCTGACTCAATCGCATAATGAATATATTTACTTAGCTATGTCAACACTCAGAATACATTTGCCTGCCCTTACATAACAGGAAGATAACCATATTGATGTTGAAAAATGCTGAATACAATTCATTTATTTCCTTTTGAAGAATGGCCATTGTTAACGATCCCTGCTTTACTCTGCCTTCTCAGCTGGAGTTGTCCTTTGCCATCTAAAAAGAAACGGTTTCATTATGCACATTTATTCCAGATAGAATTAATATATTAATACTAGTAATTCAGGCATAGGAAGTTCACACACTCACTCGTCTGTGTTAGTGTAGAAGTAGCTATCCCAATAATCCTCTTCAAGTCCAGGCTGTGATCCGTTTCAAAAGATGATTGTGTTCATCTTCACTGAAATTGGATCTGTGAGGGTGACCATGAATACATTTAACATGTGTGTTTTCTCTGGACTGTGTTATGGCCTGGCGAATGTGAGTCCTGGCCTTGATTCGCACAGACGTTCATTCTCGTGGTGAAGGCATCCTGGCTTTCTCTTGCTCGGTTGTGTGTGAAGCCATATCCTGGTCTTTCTCCGAGTGGGATTTCCATGGGATAAGAATAACATAATTATGTGTCCATTTGACATCTGATAAGCATTATCTTTTTTATTTCTGGTAGATTACTGGGGATTTTGTGTGCATGTAGGAGGGAAGGTGTTCTTAGGTGCGCCTGGCATTCTTGGCTTTGACCTGCTTTCCTAGAGCATCACTGCAGCTTTAGCGGAACCTAAATTATTAATACGGTCTATCTGCCTGCACATAGAGCTTAATCCACCCCCCTTCTTTAAGTGCTGCCTGGGCCTCTGAAATAATAGGAACATTGATTTTTGGAGGCCCCGTGGAATGCACGAATGGGCCTCGGCGTGAGCTGTGGAGTCACACAGGCTTGAGTTTGAGTCTTGTTATTGTTATTCTTTGCTGTGTTGTCTCAAATTGGTTACTTAACTACTCTGAGCCTCTGGGTCCTCATCCGTAATGACACCTGTTGGAAAGAGATGTTAGAAAGACAAAATTAAATCGAACATGAAGTGTCCAGCGGTGCAGTAATTCAACAAATGTTAAGCCCTCCCACTTCCCCGCTTCTATCGTCCTTCCCTTGTCCATTTGGAAGAAATGAGTTTGTTTTATGGTCAGCATGTTTAGTGAGAGCTGTCCCTTAAAATGGGGAAAGTAAACTTGTTGAAGTTAATTACATGTAGGGGGTAAAAATAAATAAATATATGGAGAAAAATATATTTACATAAAATTTAATTATGTACACACACCTATGAATTGCACGTGTGTGTGTGTGTGTTTGTGTGTTATATTCTAAATAAAATAGTTAAACCTAGAGCCAAATTTCTGTTCCTTCCTATTAGGAAGAAGTATAGTTTACAGAGACAGCGTTGAGTGTGGTATGGAGCGTAAGGCTTGGGTCCTATGGAGGGGCAATGGCTCTCCGAAGATCACTCAATACAGCTCCAGCCTATTCCACAGCATCCCACCTCCAATGCAGGCTTCTCCTTGAAAGCTTTCTAAACAGAGGGAAAACCAGTCCTTTTTTTCCTGGGGAGACCTTAATGGATTTACCTTTGCATTCCCATTAAAGGTCTCCCACTGGCTGCTCCCTTAACTTTCAGAGTGAAATCCACTCAGCAAAAGTTCAGTTTTAGTGACTCTCCCAGGAATGCTTCAGAAGCTGTCTGTGATATGCATTTCCCAGGGACAATTAAAGAGAAATAGGCAAACCACAGACAGGTTTTCCTGCTAAATAGTACTGTCCAATCAAAGAAGACTTCTTTCAGAGCTTGTGACAGGATTAATACCTGTTGCGTTGCTTTTACTCCCTGCTTGATTCCTTGTCCTATCTTAGGGCATTCTGTGAGCTCTCATACCTTAGGGTTTCTCACCACGTAAATAATTGATGTCCATTGTAGGCACAATGTTCCACACAGGGAGGCTAGGATCACCCAGAGGAAGCATTACCGTTAGAGTTTTGAAGTAAGTTATTCCAGTGTTTTTCTGTAGATACTTAGTTTTTACTTTCCTTGCTTGCTTTCCTTTCTCTTCCATTTATTTCTCTTTACTTTCTTTCCCCTCTGTCATTTTTTCCTTTTCCCCCCCAAAATTAAAGATCAGATAATAGTGGTGCCTCCTATTTTGTAACCTCATTCCCCCCCCACCACCATGAACCATATAATCTGAACACGTGTCCATGTCAAAAAAATACATTTCTATTTTTAAAAAATCTGTAGTATTCTATATCATGAATGTACCAAAATATATCCGGCGAATCTTTTATTTTTGTACTTTTAGTTGATTTCCATTTTTGTTAAGAAAAATGGCACAAAGGGTAATGGGGCCTCATCTTTTCCTTAAATCACAGCACTCTCATTTTCCGCTCTCCTTATTTCTGGTGATTCCTTAGCATAGCATTCCAGGCTCTTCATTCTCAAGCGAGAGCCAGAATTTACAGCCTCATTCATCACAAATCCACTAGTTGGCCTTAGTTCTAGTCAGAATAACTCGACTCGACGTTCACCTTCCCAGAACGTACACCTGCTTTCCCACCACTGTTCTTTGCGCTGCTCTGCCTGCCATACCTCCTTCCCACACTCTCCTTCCAACTGTTAGGCCCGTCTCCAATCCCCCCAGAGACACTGGGGTACTCAGCCAAGGGCAATTTCCTTTCCTCCTAACCATCACAACCATTTATAACTCTTTGTATTTCTTAAGAACCTTAAGATACTATACATGGAATTATCGTCTCTTGAATAAGAAGACCTTTAGATGAACAAAGTTACAAGTCTTGATTCTGACTCTTGGCAAGGCCCGTAAGTTGGCCATTCCAGCTGCTTTTTCCTTGCCTGTTTTCTATTGAGGACCCTGACCTGGTGGGATGGAGAGTCCTTCCCAGCTCCAGTAGTTCCCTCATCCTCCAGCTGGATTACACATTCCTTGGAGCAGGATCACTCCACATTTCTGAGTGTCCTATTCTCGGCCCCCTTGGCACTGCCCCCTTGGCACTGCACAGCTCTCTGCTTTTTTCAGTGCCTCATTAGTTCATCTGAAATTCTTTGAGAACTGTGGCCCTCAAATGCCAAGAGGAGAGGCCCCTAGGGATTGTGTGCCCAACCAGCCTGCTTTGTCCAGAACTCAGGGTTTTCCCAGAATGCGTGACTTCAGTGCTAAATGGGGCAACCCTGCCCCTCTCCTCAAGGGCATATTCAAATTGGTAGAATATGGTTGGAGTGAGAGGTCCTCTCTGCCACCTGTCTCTCAAGCCCTCTGCTTTGCTTCCTTTAAGGCTCTTGCCTTCCACTGATGATGATGACATCACTTTTTCCTCTAGAAGTCCATTTCCTATTTATTAATGTCTAGTGTTATCAGTGGATGTTATTTCTTCCTAAGTTTTCTGTCATCTCTTGATTGTTTAAGCACAGTGGATCCTCTGCGTGCCATGCCATTGCATGTATAGGAAAGTACATACATACACCTTAGCTTTGGGCAATAATTCCTGCTTTTATTATATAGGGTCTCATCAAGGACCCAATCACTCTGCTTTGCTTGTCTCTCTCTCTCTGGCTCTTTAACTTCCTAGATCGTGTGTTTTACTCATATTTTTGTGTTGATTATTCTCAAATCGCCTTCTTATTTTGATTATTCCCAACTTTAACTTACCAAAGCTGTCTCCTTTCACCTCCCCCTCCCCCACCCCCCTGAGCCCAGGGAAGGACACTTGTACCTCCCACCAGTGTCACACCTGGTGAGGCCCCTGGCCTGGTTGCCCACCATCAGGCAATGGGAAATAGCACACAATCAGGCATAAAGAACTTACTACTTCCCAATTAAAATCTAGGTTAGCTTCTCATGTCTTCGTCAGCAGGAATCGGCATTGTTATATTAGGAAATGCTTTAATGGGGGCCACTATAAAGCTACATGACAAAAAATGTTATATGTACAAGAGAATCACATTTTACTCAGATTACATGATTGAGATAACACACGATTTCAGATTGTTTTATAATAAATCCTGAGTGGAAAAATCCATTTACCCTGCCTCCATGTTCATACCAATTACTCAATTTATATTTACTGAATTAGTAATGACTTTTATGAACTGCAGCTTAAATTTATATAATTCAATCAGTTCATTCGAGTAAGTAAATGAATGATTTCATTTAAAAGATAAGAACTGTAGAAATCTGGATTTGAACCTGTAGGACTTACGTAATGGACAAATACGTCAGTTTTGAAGGGCAGAGTTGTGTGGAAAATTCCCAGAGTGTCTGCAGTCCTGGAATCTCGGAGGTGGAAGGGACCTTCGAGGTCACCGAGCTGGGCCCTCTGCAGGCCCCGCCTCTCCTTGACAAGAGGTCTGTGAATGGCTTGTCAGTCTCTGCTTACGAATTGCCTGTGCTTGGAAGTGTCCTGCCTCTAAACCCAGCCCACCCCATTTCTGGGCAGTTCTAATTGTTAGAAGATACTCTCTTATTTTGAGACTAAATCTAGCATCCTGTTATGTCCACCCATATGCCAGCTATTTATATAGATGCAAATAGTACTGTGTCAGTGCAGCATCTTCTCTCCAAGCTAAATGCTCCCATAGGACATAGTAGCAGAGACCCTTCAATGTCCCCCTAGCCAGCAGGTGGTATCCCAAATTGACATGGTATTTTGTGTGTGGATGGTCCAGGTCATACTATATTGATACAGCACAGCCTCCGCTGTTTCCGCAGCTGATAGTAGAGGCCAAGGTCACAGTGATTTTAGGGAGAAAACAGGGTTCACAGACCCTTTTCACAGGAACTTTGGTTCTGTTTTGCCTGTGGGTTTCATCCTTACCCTTTAACTTTCAGTTTGGTCTCCTGGTTGGCATTGAAATGCTTACATTTCTGTAATTGGTAAATACATTGGCACATTTGTAAACAGCTAAGTATAGATTTATAAAAATGCAAAAGCTTTGTCCCCTCCAATACTTATCTTTCATATTTTCCATTGTAATATCTCCCATTATTTTATCCTTTATATTTAGCAATTATTTTCTAAGGAATTACTAAGAGCCAATCATATACCCTGTATTCGTCTTTTTCTACAGGGCTTCTGTTCTTCCATTTTTGTTCCTGTTTTTTATTTTTTTGACCTTCTTTATCACAAAAATATTCACTAGAATTCAGTAGGACAAATGACACTACTTCAGTATCAATTAGATACCAGAAAGCAACAAATTAGAGAATGTGCTAAACTTTAACAATGGTTGATTTTTTAATATATATTCAGATTAACCAATAGGTAAATAGTTGACATCTTAAAGATGAACTTTTATGGACTGAATCCTTAGAACTAAAGCATATGGAATTATTTTGACAGAAAATTAGCCAATAAAATAGAGACATAGAACAAAATTCTGAAATGTTTTCTGTAGTGGAGTGAATAGCAAACAATGTATTATTTTGGGTCAACAACATTTCAGTTCAACAAATACTTACATGCTTTGTGAATACAAGGAGAAATAAGACATAATTCTAGTCTTTTGGGAACTGGTAGTTTAAGGAAGACCGACAAGTATAAAAGAATTAAAATAGTCTTACACAGTAAGTCCTTACTCAATGTCATCGACAGGTTCTTGGAAACTGCGACTTTAAGTGAAATGACATATAACAAAACCAATGTTACTATAGGCTAATTGATTATAAACAGGAGTAAAGTTCCTATGGTATATTTTTGGTGGTAAACAAACATCACCAAACTTCTAAATAAAGACTCAAAACACTTCTAATTGTAAGCATTTAAATAAATGGGAGCTATACATACATTTAAGAAAGATGAATACCGACAAGTAAGATAATTCTTTTCTAACCTGCTGATCTAGGTCAGGGTCACGGGTGGCTAGAGCTTCTCCTGGTAGCTCAGAACACACGGTGGGGCCCGCACTGGACCAGACACCTTCCTCCACAGGGCCCCTCAGAGCCACCACACTCACTCAGACTGGGACAATGTGACCACGTGAATCCATCCCTCAGTCACATCTTTGGGATGTGGCAGGAGACTGGAGCACCCGGAGAAAACCCATGCAGACACAGGGAGAATGTGCTACTCCACACAGTGGCCCCGGCCAGAATTGATTTTTTTTTTTTTTTAGTTTGAGGGCCTGCTGTCCTTGATATAAAAAAAATGTATACAAAGTAAAATAGAGGCCAGATGAAGGGATTCATCTATCAGGGCAGAGGACTGAGTGATGGGGACACTGAAGCTAGCACCTGGGGACCGAGAATGTGAGCAGAGAACACAGCAAAACGTTCAGAAGTGGGATTGATTGGACGTGACGGCTTAATGTGGAGGAGAAAGGACGGAGTCACGAAGGATGCGTCAGAAATGCCCAGTGTGACTATCTGAGAGGCCGCTTACACCTTGTATTATGAAAGGAATGCAGAGGGATGGGCTGACATTTGTGGGAGATGTGCGCCCTCCCTCCCTTCTGCTTCCCTTATCCCTGTCAGCTATTAATATTTTTTTGCAAAGTAAAAAATGTTACTTTATGTTGACTCTTACCTTGGATTTCCGTGCTAGATAAAAAATGGCAAAGCTCTGTACTTGGAACACCTGAGAGAACAGAAATGCACTGAGCTGAAACATTAGCAACCTGGAGAATCATCACTGAATTATGTTGAGGAGTGTTGACGCCATTGCCTTTTGTCGAAGCCGTCACTCAGCGGGCAGGATGGGTTTAGAAGTGCTGGTGAACAGGCATCTGAGAGTTAGATGTATGACAGGCTTCGTGATAAGAACTGTGATGTCATATTCATGCTCTCCCGTGTACTCTCAGTATTTGTTCTCTTCCCAGTGAACCCTTTTAAACAGTGACGTGTTTTAATGTATTCTTCCAGTTTGTGAGCAATGTATTTACGGTGGTTTGTTTTTCTTTTTAAAGAGGGAAGTAGAAAAATAGAAGTCACCCATAGTAATCTTCATGATCATTTAATACAATCCATTTCTTTCACGTAACATCTCTAAAAGTTTAATTTTCAAAAGTTTACTAGAGAAACGAAAAAGAAAGTATCTTGGAAAATAATTTAATAGAATAGTGTTGTTTTTTTCTTTACAAATGTGTTCCTAACAGAAATGGGCATGATTACAATTGCGACCTAAGAATACTCTGAAAATTTGCCAAAGTGATTGTAACAACGTGCACTGGATTTAACTTTTCTCAATGTGCTTTCATTGAAAGACTAGTTCAAGTTTAGAGCTGCATTTTAAAGACTTCTGCAAAAATATTAATACATGCAGACCTTTTATGAAACATGTCTGGAAAAGCATATGGAATATTTTGATTTTAAAAAAATGTTGCTTTCATATGAAAGCCTGAATTGCCAGTAAGGAATGTCATTCCCTGAGAATTTATGAGATTAATTTTTGCTAATTCTTTTTGCATGTTTGTGTTCACGTGTGTGTGAGTGTCTGTCTGCATTTTTAATTTCATTAGCCTGACAACTGTATAGTATCAGTATTTTCAGTGATTAGTTCTAGCAAAAAAAACCCAGACATCTCCTAAGAGTCTAGTTGAGAATCAAAGAAGACAAAATGAGAGAAAAACAGTTCATAATGTGTTGGTTTTTTTTAAAAGATAATATAGGTGTCTTACTGCTCAATGTAATACATATTCTGTTAAACAGGAATTTCGCTGGGTAGGTATAAAATACATGGCACCACTTGGCAATATAAGGGGGTTTTTATGTTAGAATAATTGTGCCTTGAAGTATCTGTCTTTGAGGCCTGCTATCCTATAATAAAATGAGGCACCCGCATAGTCTATGGAGAGAAGCCTTCCTAGGCTCCATCTTTTGTGCTGCAGACCACAGCTGGCTCATTTACCTCTGATGTGGCTGGGAAGTCCCAGTGTCCCCTGTGTCACGGCGGGGAGAGTGGCAGGAATGCCTAGCCCAGAATTTTAGCTTGAGCTTGCAATTTAATGTGGAGCTTGTAATTGCATTCTCAGCGACATTTCCTTTCATCTCATAACAATAAACTTTTTATGGTAACGTCTTAGTAAAGTGTGGCACTAGGAATCCCTCGGCTTTTATGTAAACGTTCAACACAAGGCGTTCTCTTTGTTTACTTGCTGTACAATCATATGTCCAGAAAATTCTGAATAGAGCTCTGTGTTTAGAATCTTCATATTTCTTAATGATTCCAATGAGATTCTTTTTATATGAATTATAAGGTACTGGAGTCAAACTCAGTGGTTCTAAGTGTATATTGAATCAGTTTTGAGAAAAGCATAGCTGTTTAACCCATTCCCCCAACAAGATATATTACATTTCACCGCCCCTGCAGGTTCCTTTGTACTATTCCCAGTCAGTATCCCTGCTCCACCGGAAGCAGCCAGTCAGGGATTTCAGCACCATCATTGAATGTTGGAGTCCCCTGTGCCAAAGATGTATCTTTAAAACTAGGTTTTCCTTTTAGAGAGTTGCCTCTCCTTTTGGAATCATTCCAAAGTATATGCATAGGCAGAGAATAGGGATCTAAAACTTGGCCATATAGAAATTCATGTGTTGCTTCTAAAACACATGGGAATATCCTAAGTGTCAAATTGTTACTGAAAAGGGAACAGGTCCATTTCCAACTTGTCAACATGATTTCAAGTCATTTTATTTCTTATTGTGGTTTAATTTGGCTCTATTTTAATGTCTACTTCTGTTTTGAAAAGGCCAGCAATGCTTTGTGATTTTACCTTGACTTTGTGTGGTGTGTATACTCTTTGTGTAGAGTAGAATAAATGATCGACTAATGGAAGTTTAGTAAGAATGATCTATAAGTGTCGGGTGAAGATGAAAAGCTCCCATATCCCCCTCAATGTAGAGAAGCAGTGTGTGCTGTCAGCCTCTGTAGGGTAATAGGGAAACATTCTCACATCTATTTCTTCTCCGGGACTGGGTACCATTGTCTCAAAGGCGAGGCTTTATCCTTTGGTTCTCATAGTAACCAGAGTAGTGCTGTTATTTCCCTTGGAGGGAGGGAGGGAGGGAAGTGGAGAGAGAGAGAGAGAGAGAGAGAGAGAGAGAGAGAGAGAGAGAGAGAGATGCATTCCATATTGCCCCTAGATATTTTCTCTTCTCTCTCTTTAGCTAATGTGCCCTTTTTGATAAATAAATTTCAGCCAGGGTTGGGATACACTGAACAATGCGGAGAGATGAAGGATTCCAGGACAGAGAGCTACTTTGATTTCACTATTGCAGCCCATGGAGTGTAGAATGAAATGGCGCTGCGGCTATAATGTATTCTCTTCATTAAAATAGACAAGCATTGGATAAGCCATAAACCTTCCATCTGTATTCACAGCAGGCTCCCACCGTCCCAAGTGCAGTCTACCCCCCACTCCAACCTCCATCTTTCTAAAACACCCGAGACGGAAAGGTTTTAATATTAGAGACCGACAGAATCATCACGTTCAATTTCTGAAACAGTGGACCTGCTCCTCTGTTCTTTGGGCTGCTGCCTCCGTTTTCAAAGGAAAGCTCGCCTTCTGCTCTTAAATGTCACCGGGGACACGGGCGTTGGTTCGGAAAGAATCTGCAGTGCAGCAGAGGGAAGTGCAGGGTAATTCTGCTCTCATCACCCCACCAGCCTAATCACCTTGAGGAGGAAAAGGAGGCGTTTTTACACGGTGTGCTAATGATCGGCCCAGAAGCGAGGCACCCCTTGTCGTGTTTGCGCCTATTTCTCCACTGCCCGGAGGACGAAGGCTTTTCCTGATGGGAACTTGCCATTCCAAGGCTCGGAAAAGTGAAAACCTCCTCCTCAGGAGGAAGAATTCATTTCATTCTCTCCCTAATCTCAAAGCCAAGCACTTGCTGGACATTTTAGGCATAGAAAGCATAGGGCCCTAAAAAGGTCATTGTAAAGTCTGATCTTGTTAGCAAACGATTCCCTCACTTGGAGAAGATCCTGTTTCATTTTTTTTATACACGCAGCCTGATGAAAAATTTAAACAAACTCTTTTAGGATCAAATCTCTCGGATGTCACGCTCAGCTCCCTTTGGTCAGAACGGTTATGTAAGGCGCTCTGTGCCATCTATCTACACAATAGGCTTCTCCCCGCAATCCAAGGCCCTGATGCTTGCTGCTCTCTCCCCGAGGACCTCACATTGATGGTCAGGGAAGTGTAATAGGAAATCTTAATACTGTTACTCTATTGGAGGAGGTGGAGTGGGGGGAGTCTTTACACAATTTCCTCACAATGGAGTAATTATGTAAATTTAGTAAGAATGAAAATGATATTAGAGCAGGTTTGCCCCTGGATGAAGGGACAGCATACGGCAGTGCTTTGAGAGGGACATCTAAGGACACTGAAGAGGGAAACTGGAAAAATAAGATTGTGGGGTCTCCAACGATGTGTACTGATTTGCTATTTCCAAAGGACTTTCACATACATGATCACATTTGGTCCTTGCAACTCTAAGGAAAGGACATTCTCGTTTTCAAGAAGTTAAACTACTTGTTCAAGGTCAGCTAACGACCAGGTTATTCTGAATCCTGAGTGATGCCCTCCCTCCTTCAACATATTAGCATAGAACGTCCTTATATGAACAGGGGCATCCTGGGACAGGCACACCGGCCTCCCCAGGGGTCCAGTGTTTCTCTCAAGAACAGCTGAAGCCTTGAGACGAAGGAGTGGTATTTGGGCCCAAATTAAAAATAACATTATAGCGTATGTGTATATGTCTCGTATAGGGGGACTACACCGAGAATAAAGAAGGTTTTCCTGATTTGATGATACAGCCTACTATTCAGTTGCTTTCCATACCAGGTAAACCGGTGTACACTTCTGCAACACGCTGAGCTCATTGCACCCTCTGCAGCATTAGGTGTTAACTTTTTCTTTGCTTGGCCTGTTTCATAGCTGAACAACGTTCCTGTCATTATTATTTCAGTTTGCAGTGCTTTATTGCTTATGCAAATAAGTGTTCATATGTTCGCTAACCACTTGCATTCTTCCCATTTATGGATCACCAACTCACATAACTTACACCTTCCACAGTTGTCCTGTTTTTTAGTTTTTAATAATTCCTGTCAATCAGGTCACAAATAACTAGAAAGGCCAATTCATGTGATTGTAATGTCACTGCAACATGCCATAAACATGCAGAGATTAAATTGGTACCAACATAAAACATTAAAGCTAAGATCAATTTTTAAACAGCTGAGTCCCTAATCAATGAGCTAGAATATGGAAACGCAGAATGTACTGATTTTTAATATTTCAAATAGCATAAACAAGACCAAGTTAGGACTGCACCGTAATCTGCTGTGAATCACGGTTCCCAGAATTTGCTTAAGCCAAGTGAATCCATTTTGTTGTTTCCATGTAACGTGCATTAGAAAACCAAGATGAGATCTCTTAAGTGTGCACTCACTGTACAGTTACAGTAGCTGCTCATTTTTTTCTGTGACACCAAGCAACTGAAAAATCTAATACATACTCTCTTATTCTGTCAGCGTAACAACTCCAGGCACTTAACTATTACAGACATATAACCATCATAGTCAAAGCAGGGAAGAGAGGTATGGTCTGTCTGGTGCCTCTCCCAGAGGCTGGGAGAAGAAGCAAACTTGTTTCCACTTTTAGCAATGTCATTAGCGCTAAGGTAAAAAGGGAGGGAAAGCAGTTGGCTTTTGATAGAGTGATTTAGTATTTTGGTCCTAGGCTATATGTATTTTGCTCTTGGCAGGAGAGAGACTACTGAGGTTTGGTGCAACTTACAAAGATTAAATAATGGGAGGTTGTTCCAGCAATTGTGTGGATGGTGATTTATTAGTAGTATTTTTATCCGTTGTTGTTATCACTGTCACTACTCTGACACAATTCTAGTTCATCTTCGTGGTCAGGAGTCAGCTCTGCAGTTGGGTATCCGCATGCCCTTTGGTTCATCTCTCCCCCATTGCTTGCTGTGTGGCCTTGGGTTCATTGATTAACCGCACAAAGTCTGTTTGCTCACCTATAAAATGGAGGCAGCCGTATTCCCTGTCTCAAGGTGATTGTTGGAAAAATTTCCTGAAATGGTCACCATAAAGTGTTTTGAAAGTGCTAAATAAAGCTCTGAAGCTTTCTTATGGTCCCGGGAAAGAACGTACTTCATTTTAAATCTTGGTTGAGAATTTCATGGATAGGTTTCTCATTATTAGCCAACAGAAGGTATTTCTTGTATATTAGGAAACTAAGAGAGAACTGTCCTAACAAGTGGTAAATGCTTACAACCTCATTCAAGATAATATCATTCAATCTTCCCTTCAAAGAGCATTGTTGTTTTAGAGATTTATTCTACCACAAACACAATTGTTCAGTGAAAATGGTAATAGATGTTAGCTGTCAGATTGTGATTAATAGAATTTAGAATGGAATTTGGATTGATCTTTAAAATGTGTGTGGGTCCATAACCTACTTCATAAGAATATATCCTCTGTTTTGATTGTTGGAATAGCATTTGGCAATTTTATGTGTATTTTATATTGAGTGATATATCTGACTTGAAAAAGCTAAGCCTATTAAAAAAATATTTTGTTCATGTAGGAAGTTTTCTATTTTTCTCTTTTCCTTTTGCTTCAATAAGTATTTTAGCGCCCATTTGCCAGGCACTGTGTAAGATACTGGGAAATAGTGACCAAAAAAGTCAATGGCTTGTCTTCTTAGAGTTTAAAGTCTATGTTTTTCATACCTGGGAATTGTTATACGTCTATTTCACACTCAAATGTGTGGTGATTTTTGGTTATTTGCTCCAGAGAAAGAGATCCACAAAATAACACTTGTGAGAAATTGTCCCTCACCCTGTGGGAATATAGAAAAATCTCTGTATTTTTCTTAAATACAAGGTTCCTCTCCACTTATTTATGATCTTATAAAAAAACTCAGATTAAAATGATTACCTTATTTTCTCATCACTTTGGGAAATGGTTTACTAGGCCATTTGATTTGTTATAATAGTCTGCATATTCATTGTCTTATTTTTCTAATAAATTATACATTTTTATGAGATACCTTTTTTCATGAAATACCTCTTTACATTATTTCTAGATCACTTGAGCATCCTTGAATAATTTTACCTTTAGAACGTTCAGTTGTCCAAGATACATGATAGTCCAAATGCTATTGTTTTCACTTAAGATTTAAAAAAATTGTTTTTTCCTTTTAATTCCAGTGGGTTGGTAGCACATGGCTATTGGCTTTTTAAAATTTGACCTTTTTATAGAAGCCTTTAATGTTTCAATAAGAAGAAGACAAGATATACAGAGGACCTTATACACATGCATTCCCTTTGCCAGGTTGTACTGCCTTTTTCACTCTCATTTTTGATGCCTACATTATATTTACTTTTTTGGTTTATGTCAGATTGGTTTGTTCTGGTTTTGGTACTTTTGAAGTTGGGGTATTTTCAGGAAGACATAATATTTGATTCATTATCAGAGAGTGTCAACATATTTTTCTAACAAAACACACACTCATATCCCTTTTATGCCTTAATACTTGGAACAAAGGTTCCCCTGTGTACTTAGCCATGTCTCCTGAGCTTGAAAGAGCTGCATGTTGAGAACATCAGGGAGTTATTTGTGCTGCATAGATCTGAAGCAGTCATCCCTGTTTTGTGCCCTATCTTGCCCCTTGATTCACCACTAATGTTCTTGCCTTTATCAAGAGACCCTCTTGTTGGTTAGTAATGTCTTTAGCTACAGATAGCAGTATTTCTAGCTAAAAGTGGTATCAACAAAGAAAGGTTGTTATTGTTTTTTTCTCACAAAACAATTAGTCTGGAGGTAGATAGCTGATGTGCAAGTTCAGAGATGTATTGATGTTGGCCTTCAGGCTTTGGTTACCTTACTATTCCTCAAATTTGCATTCAGATGAAAAAAAAATGAAAGACAGGACTTCAGTGCTTTCATCAGAAAAAGACAGTTTTCATTCAAAGCTAATATGTATTAATGTAATGTAATGGCTACGGCCTAGCCACTGTCCATGGTGTTATCCAGCTAAAGTAATTTCCCCTGCTTCATAGTTTCAAAGGAAGGGGAAGACTACAGGAGCGATTTCACCTAGGATTGCCCAGCTATTAATGAGTTATACATTAGTAATATATTCTAGGTGTGTAAGCTAGTATCAGGGTGTGGTCTCTTCATTTTGAAAATGGGCTTCTGCCTTCTTGATAAGCTCATTTTAAGACATTAAAAATGAGAAAATCAAATATGAAATCTCTGGTTTAAAACAATGCCTTCCGCAGAAGTCCCTAGTGGACTGCTATTTCACTGGCCAGAATGGCACCTTCCAGCTCCTCCAGCTACAGGGGAGGCTGGCAGAGGGAGCCCTTAGCCTTTCTGCTGTGGAGCTAGCAAAAGAAGGTGGGGGAACATCCAGTGGGCAACCAGAGAACAAGCCTCCCTTTGCCCAAGGTAGCCCAACAAGCACACCCTAGCAGGACCCGCCTAATGTCCCTGGTGTGAAGACTTTCCTCAGCTGCTCAGGCAGAGTTCTTCCCTCTGACCCACCTGGTCCCACAGTCAGCACCAGCAAGCCTGAGCGTGCTCTCTGGGCCAGCTCGGCATGACCACACGCGGTACCCAAGAGACGGTGCTTTGTAGGTTTGCTGAAAGAATGAACGAACGTGGGGGTTCGGACATTGCCTGAAGTCAGCTGCTGGAGGTAAATGGAAAGTGCTGAATGAGGAAATCTCCTTTCCACCTGACATCCCATCCTCGTACATGGGCATTCCCCTGATGAAATGTGAAACCGCAGCCCTGACCACTGGTGTTCATTAAGGTTCTCTGGGAGCTTTGGGCCAAAGCCCTGCTGCTGGCTCAGGTGTAATAGAAATATTCTAATTTGGGGCAGTAGGCTGTCTGCCTTCCTAGAATTTTTATGCACAGTTTTAAATAGTTATAGTCACTTGGTCTCTAGGTATAAATCTTAGCGTAGTGTACCAGTCAGTACAGTTTTCTGGAAGGAGGAAATGGGCAAAATATCTACTCACAGGAAACATTCTTGGTTGTGTCTAAATGGGCATATAATTTAAAGTATAGTTTCTCTTTCCTGGAATTTTTCCTAAAAAGATGTTAACCAAGTGTGCAAAGATCTGTGTGCAAAGCTAGAGTTTGATAGCAGTGTTTGATGATAAAATTTGGAAACATTCCAACTCCCCAGCAGGAGTTGGGTTAGAAATATTAATGGAACAGTGTGGAAGCACTCAGATGATCAGGTAGGATAGCCTAATGGCATAGAAATGTCGCTGGCTGTGTTAAGTTGGTTGTCGATGTGAGGCATAGCCCTCCCTGTTTACAAAGCTGTGATTATGAATATATGGATGGATGTCTTTTCAGCAGAATGGTAGACCATGGTTATCTCTAGGTGGTGAATTTTTTACTTTTTTTCTTTGGCCTTGTTTTGTTCTTTAAACAGTATGTGCATATTTGCTTTATAACCAGAAAATATAATTTTCACAAAAACATTTTTCACAAAATACACATTGGGTTAATGGGAAAATGTGAGGTACCATAGGTAAAGCCTCTGCTGACCAAAACCAAACTAACAGAAAACTTGAATTGACAGACTGTTTTCTCGTTATGCTCACAGAGTTGAAATCAGGACTACATGAACTTTAACCAGGAATACATTGTAAAGAATCATTTTCAGAATTTGTCTTAG
Organism: Myotis nattereri; assembly: GCF_964212035.1. Classification (NCBI taxonomy): domain Eukaryota; kingdom Metazoa; phylum Chordata; class Mammalia; order Chiroptera; family Vespertilionidae; genus Myotis; species Myotis nattereri. The sequence goes on from NC_138088.1 coordinate 27,286,129, forward strand.
AATATATCATATCAATTTTCCCTGTACCGTATTCTACTACAATGAATCAGATCCATTATTACAAACTTCTGCCAGTTCTGACCTTGCTGAATTAAGTGTCCAAACTATATAAAACACAGGTGGACTAATGCATTTATGAAATATGTTCAACATCAAAAGCTAAACAACAACAACAACAAATGTTTTCTGAAAAGTCTTGCGTTAAACCAAAAATGCAATCCACAGTTTCATGCCCCAGAGATTCCAACTGCTAAGGCATTCACTATAGAACCTTGGGAGGAGTGATTTAAAATTTCTCTGTGAAATTCTAATATGTCAATTTACTATGACTAAAGACCAAAAGGATAGGTGAAAACTTCTAAGAGCAATTCACTTATAGGATTCTGTGGTCCTCCTTTTTTCTAAGTAGCATAATTGTTGGCAGCAAAATTCTGATGGACTCAAGTGGGAAATGTATTAGAAAAGATAAGGGCACACATCAGTTCTGTGGAATATTGAACAACTTCCTCAGGGAGCTGAGGAAGAAAGTCTGCAGGATTAAGATTTCAAAAAACAGAATTGATCTAATGTCTTGATTCTAGAAGATGCCTTACATCACTCATCTTCCTGGAGATTTAAGCCTGCATGTGAACGTAGAGTTTTCAGGCTAAAGACTAAAGATGTAATTTGAGTTACTTAATGATAGAGATCTAGCTCAACTTTTGTTTTTAATTCATTGTGTAAGCAAGTGTGGTGGTTTTCATTTCCACCAGTCTTTCTTAGAACCACTCAGAATCCTTCTCTGCAAAGGCCAGCTTCCTTTCCCTTTCATGTGTAGATCATCAGTAGAGACCAAGCAAAATAATTCAGAGTTTCTTTTTTTTAGATAAAGGTTAGCAGTAGTAGATGCAAAGGTTAAAAGTGATTTTTTTTCACCCAAAGGGTTTATTTTAGCTTCAATAAGTCCAACTGCCTGTCTCCTGGAATCTGTCAATAAAAAGGAAGAGAGAACTTTATTTTAGATAGTATCTTTCATTTGCTCCTTATATGGTAAGAAATATTTCACACCTGCCTTCAGCAAAATGAAACAACTAGAAAACTCCAAGTTTCTTGACCTTGTAGCTGAGTATATTGGTCATTCAACTTCCCAAAATAAAACAATTGTTTCTAGAAAAAATTGGATCTGCTCTTAATTCCTTAAGGTCAAAACAGGTGAATACCCAGAATTTTAGAAGCGAATAATAGAGTTGTGCTTAACTTCTGTGTTTCATCAAATTGGATTTCTTGGCATTATGGTCAGGAATTTTTAAATTTCAGGTAGTATGGATGAACAAACTATTGGTTCAGACTGGCATATGATTTTTGAAATTGATTTTTAGTGAGAAAAAGGAAATAAGAGGGGGAGAGGGAGAGAAACATCTATGTGATACATCGATTGGCTGCCTCCTCCACACCTCCTACCTCGCATGTGCCCTGACAGGGAATCAAACCAGCAACCTTTCAGTACACAGGACAAGGCCCAACCAATTGAGCCAAACCTGGGCCAAGGTTCAAACTGGCATATGTTTTAAATTCACTTTGTTTTTAAAGAAATCTAAAAAATACCAACTGACAAGGATTTCGATCAAATTACTCTAAGGAAAGCATAAATCACACCACGAAAATTAGTTTTTGAGTTAAGCATGCATGTGCAAATGTTTTAAACAGACCAATACATGATGGGTGGTTTGTAAAAAGTAGTAGTTCATTCAGGTGTTACCTGAAGAAATGCCATTCACTCTTCACCACATTAAGGCTTGACATATATTTGCAGACAGAAATGGTCTGCAGGGAGCTACTCTGACCAACACTTTTCCATCCGAGTTGTGCATATGCTCCAGCTCAGTGGTTCTCAACCTTCCTAATGCCGCAACCCTTTAATACAGTTCCACATGTTGTGGTGACCCCCAACCATAAAATTATTTTCGTTGCTACTTCATAACTGTAATTTTGCTACTGTTATGAATCGTAATGTAAATATCTGATATGCAGGATGTATTTTCATTGTTACAAATTGAACATAATTAAAGCATAGTGATTAATCACAAAAACAATAGGTAATTATATATGTGTTTTCCGATGGTCTTAGGTGACCCCTGTGAAAGGGTCGTTCGACCCCCAAAGGGGTCGCGACCCACAGGTTGAGAACCGCTGCTCCAGCTAGAGAAGAGCGCCACTGAGGCCATCAGTATCACCTAGCTGCAGCCACTTTGTGGAAATGAGGACAGCAGGTGCTTATAAACGAGTATGCAGTCAGAGCACGTTACTAACTGATGTGAATCCTTGTTAGCATTTATGTAGACATGACAGGTGGTCAAATAACAGGTATTCCCCGAGCACTTCCCTCTTGGACCCCTTTCTAAGTATTGGGGATACAGCAGTCAGTGAGGTAGCCTGGGGCTCTACAAGGCAAGAGCTGGTACCTAGTGGAGGAAATAATATAATGAAAATTGGTACAAATAGGCCAATAAGACAATTTCAGGTCCAAATAAGCTTTATGAAGAAGGTAAATTTGGTAAGGTGGGTAGGTAATGACTAGGGAGCTGCTTTATTTAGGGTAGTCAGGTCTCTCAGAGGAGACAACATTTAAATTGTGATCTGGATTATTAAAAGGAAGTCTTTTCCAAGAAGCATTTGTCAAGCAGAAGAAATGGCAAGTGCAGAGGCCTGGGAATGGGTCTAAGTTGGAGGATCCTATTGAATAAGGAATTCTCTCTTTAAAGAAAACCACAAAACCACAAGTACCTAAAAATTAATTTAAAAAGGAAAGGTATTTTTTACTTAAAATCTATCAGCATAAGATAAAATTGTATTACAATAAATGTTTCCACTTTTTTTTTTTTTTTTGGTTGATGAGAGAGAGAGAGAGATATCCTCTCTCTCCTATACATACCCAGACTGGGGATCAAACCCATAACCTGAGTATGTGGCCTGATCGGGAACCAAACCCACAACCTTTTGGTGCACAGGATGATGCTTCAAACAACTGAGCCACCCGGACAGGGCAAATAAGTTTCCACTTATTTTACAACCACATTTTAGGGGCAAACTCCTTTAAAATAGGATAAAAGCAAAGAATTAACATTGAACACCCAACTTGCACCACAGTTCTTTCTCTTAATCAGTACCTAGGCAAGAGCCCAAAAGAACTGGGGCAAGGAGCTATTTTTATATGTTCTTTATTTTTGGGATTTGCAGGGGAAACGGTGGCAGAGCTTCCTAACTGCTGTTTTAATTTAAATTTATTTGAAAAGTGTTATTAAAAAAAATAACATTGGTTCTAGTTACTTTTCATTAAGGATTTACCATAGTCAAATTCTGTTTTCTATTGAGTTTGAAGGTGGTGTCTGTCTATTGTTGTTGTTTTTTTGTAGTAAGTAAAGCAGCTCATTAGTGAGGACAGTTTTTCAAGCAGATGAAGATGTATGCCATCTCTCATCTTTAAAAACACATAATTCCTGGAGAACCCCGTAGTTCTCTAAAACATTCAAAGCCCTTTCATTTAAAGGTTTCTCAACTCATCTCTCACATTTCTCCTAACAAATATGCCATAGAATGGCTTACATCCTGATGCTTTATTTTCACAATCACTGAACAATTCACAATTCACAGCATCGTCAGTGGTTAAGTCTAGCTGGCTGTGGAAGGTGGGATGGAACTGACAACTGGGTGATTTGTTAGATTTCAATAGATGGTGTACAGTCCTCTGAAGGAGGTGCTGCAGCCTCCGTGACATCATGGACTGCACGTGGGCATGGAGATGACCAAGCCAAGCACGGCCTCTCCGTGCCTGGTCACAGGCTGAGTTGATGATAACCACAATGCACGTGGCTCTCCTGGCCCCTGCCTGCTGACATCTACTGGAAAAAACTAGCAGGCTGGGATCTCCCTAGAAAATCCTGAGAGGCAACGAGTGCAAAGGTTCATGGGATGAAACAGGAGGTTTCTGCAGCAGTGTTTACTCTAGAATCGGTGGTCCTTCAAAAATAGCCCTGTGATCTTTGAATTCTTTCAGTGGCTGCTGAATGTTCCTGATCTCCCCTTTCCCCCAGGACAAGCAGGGGCACAAGCTCAAAATAGAATGAGGAGTGGTCATATTCTGCCCAGGCTGCTGAGCTGGGGGCAGTGGGCCAAAAGTCTCGTCACATGTAGCATCTTCAAAACTGACAGCTCTCTCACACAAGAGTAGTCTGTTTGTATTAATCAACAAAATGAATGATAAAAGGAAGATTGTGGGACAAGAAGCCCTGTAGACAATAAATAGCCTGAACACCCAAAGAGAGAGGTATATCGGGCAAGGATAATCAAGGAAATTTTAGAAAGGTGCTTATATTGAAATACATTTAAATAAATAGATGTTTAAATAGGTGTCCCAAATCCTGGCCTTTTACAGTGTGTGTTATGATGATTACAGGGAATTCATATGGATTAAGGGAACTTGAGGGTCTAAGATTCACAGTTCCTTTTTTCCACTCATTTATTCATACTCTCTTCCTCTCTTTCTCTCTTCGTCTCTTTCTCCTTTCCTTCCCCTCTGTATCAAAAGAATCCAGTTCGGTTTACTCAAGCTAAACCTGAGCCTAATTCACCACTGTGCATGTGCACATACAGCAACATAGTATTTAATATTCAAGCCCTAGAAATTTTAGTTACATGGAAAAGTTATGGAAAAAAATGGTTTGTAAACTTGTATTTTCTACTTGATGATAATCCCACCCTCTCACCTTTTGAAAAGAGAATGAAGGAGAAGAGAAACAAGGGTTGGAAGAGTTGAAGGAGCTGTCCCAAGCGGGGTCGTTCTGTAAGAGCTTCATAGGGAGAAGGTTCTCGCCTGTGCCCTCGGGCCATAGACACCACAGATTCCTGGGGTCGGTGCCATACTTACACAGCTGCTCACTGACGAACTTCCGAGTCCTGCAGTTACTGTGAAAATCTGACTGTGCGCATTTGTCTCAATGTGAACTCTTCCTTTGCCCAGTTCACGAGCATCTCTATTTGTGTAGGTGTGTGAATGAAGTCCAAAGGCAAACCTTAAGTGAGGACTTTGTCAGGACTGGGAGTGGTTTTTACTCTGGCTCTTCTTCTCAGTTGGCTACTTATTTTAATTCATGATTTCATAATTCAGAAACAGGAGAATGAAATTGCCATCATGGACCTATACTTTAAAGTGGCGTTATTATTTGTTTTTCATGTTATATGCATTTCTGGGTGCCTTCAGTGCATTGGCGTCTGATCCTCTTGTTTTACAATCCTTGTTAGAAAGCACATTTTAAAGTAGTGGGGATGCTCCTCATTCCAGAAACTCGCTTGGTAAGCGGTTCTGTGGGACCCTGCTGGCGTGAGCAGCTGGCCCCTGCCCATTCCCCTCTGAGTGCCCTGTGACTCACCTTGACTTTTCCAGCCTCAGCTGTAGCTAGCTGCCTCTTTGCCTCATCCTGCCACACCGTTCCCCCCTAAAGTCTCCAGGCAATAAAGTTCAAAATAGAACTAACACCTTGACATGGTCTGTAGGGTTTGCATGTTCTACTAAGAGAACCTGGACTAAAACATGTGAACTGGGGAGTCTTTTAATTTCTCTTTTCATTTAGGAAACTTCCCAAATGCTGCTGCTCTTGGATGGAGCAGTCTGCGATAGCACTGAAGGGAATAATTCTATATTTGGCAGTTACATGTCAAAGCAAGTTTCATATACGCAGCAGATGTACGTTCTGGGTGACTGCCACTAGCGGACATCTGGGGAGTTATTTCCAGGTTATTGGCAGATTTCGGGGTGGGGGTGGTGAAGGAAGGGGCACAGAGGACTTGCTCTCTCATTGTTCTATTTCCTGAGTGATGGTCCCCAAAGAAAAACCTTCTGAGTCTGCATCCTTAAACACATCTTTTATATTTAAATGTTTGTGGTCCTATCAACTGTGGGAAGCTTTTGGATGGGAGGGTGGTTGAGGGGGTGGGAAGGGGGGTTGCACTGAATCAAGAGAAGGAAGCCTGGCCGCTTTTGTTGTTGAAATTTGAATTGTTTCTAAAAGAAAAGCATTTGAGGAAATACGTTTGAGCCCTTTGTGTGGCATTGTCAGCTTTTGTGAAAGTCGATTTAGGGGATTTTCTCTGTGAAACCAATAAAGCAGCTTAAGTAATTGGAGCTAAACTATTCTCCCTGGGACAAAGCCAAGTCAGTGGCCCCAGGAAGTTCGGAAGGACACAGGGAAGTCAGGGAGGGCAGCAGCAGCATTATCTTAGCCCAGCTTGGTGAGTGAGGGGCTGCTACAGTCATAAAGACTATGCTCAGGACACAGTCCTTGATCCACCTTAGTTGCTGGCGCCGTAATCTTTCTCCTCTCCCTATTCCTCTAACCTTCTCTGCCTTTTATTTTGATAACAGTTAGGATTTGTAGCTTTCCACACTTGCTTTTTCTTTAGAAATCTGAGCTGAAGCCCAAGAGACTCTCTGGGTTAGATTTCTAGTCTCTTTCCTGGAGAAGTAGGATTGAGAAGATTGATCTGAGCAGCCGAAGGGACCTGCTCCATCTGCTCAGAGACAAACTTGGAATAGCTTCTACAAATTACTTAATATCTTCCTGTCTCGCTCCATTTGTAACATGTCCAGAGTGAGAAGACCCCATATTGCTTGCTCAGGGTATAGTGTCCATCTTGTCATCCTCTAAAGTGTTTTGACCACATTCTTTTAAAGCTATACCCCTTTCTTCTATCCCTTTACTTTTTGTTTCTCTTTTAATGAATTTATTGGGGTGTCACTGGTTAACAGAATTATACAGGTTTCACGTACACAATTGTACAACACTTTATCTGTACACTGTATTGTATGTTCACCACCCCAAGTCAAGGGATAGGGTTAGGGTTAGGGTTCTCCCTGATTTATTTTTCCTCCCTCATATTCATTTAGTCTCTTCTTAAAGCCAGACCTTTAGCTACCATCCAGCTGTCATTTACTGGGTGTTTACGATGTACCCTATTATGCATATTATACTATAGATATTTGTGTACATTGTCTTATCTCCCGTATAAGATTATACATTCATTAAAATTACAGACAAGGCCTTATCCATCCTTGACTCTCCCTAACATAGCACTTTGCACCTAGTGAGTGCTGAATAAATGTGGCCAGCGCTATGATTTTCAATCAATTGGAAAAGAATGTAATTAATAGATATGTTAGTTATGAGGCATGTAGTCTCAGCACCATTGTGTCTTATTCCAATTGTTTCAAGGAAAATGCTTATTAACTGGATAGGGTCCTTGCCCACCCCACCTCCCCACCCCTTCCGGCTTTTTTCTTGTCTTATCACTTGTGCCCTTCATGTCTCCACTTATCTCTGGGAAATGTGACTTGTCCAGAGACACATGTAGCTTGGGAGCTTATTTTCCCATGAGTATTTGTGCCTATTAAAAAGAACAGAGAGGATGAGAATCTGTGCTTCCACCCTCATTCTAGCTCCTGTTCCAATGATTGCTACTATTTTTGTATTTTTCTCTTCTTTTCCTTTGTATTTAGAAAGAATTGGGGTTTATGTGGGCCTTGAGCAGATAAAGTGAGTTATTTATATCCAGAGAACCTGAGTTATTTTGAGTCCATCTTTATGTGAAGCACTGATTGTAAGTGAAAAGGAAGGATGAAGATTTTTATATATTTTGGAGTTGTTTTATGTGTTAAAAAGGAGCGTGGGGGTGAATTTTTAGATGCACTGAATATTGCATGAATTTGTTTGTTGAGCATTTATCTTCCTGAGCATCAAGCAGTTGTCCCTCACTAATCTTTGCTTACTATTTTCATGGGAACTGAAAGATATTTCCTTCAGTTTTGAATTGCCTGCCAGAGCTGTAACACATGCGGCCTTTGTACTTCTTTCTACAGTAGCTGATGAAACCCAGCATTCAGATTGTCTGGGCAGACATCTTGCAGAAAGAGTTCCTTTTCTGATTTCTCTGGTTGAATTCATGAGATCACAAGCTAAACGAAAGGTTGAAGTTCAAGTAGCAAATAAAAGTTCAATGTAACACCAAACAGTTTGCGCCAAAAATGTTCTGCATTTCTCTCCTTAAAGCAACTGTGGCTCAGCTGAGTTGTGTTGGTGCTTTCCCTTTTCCTGTGTTTCTCGCAGGAGCCCATGTTGTCACTACTTAGTCCTGGAGCAAGGCTTCTTCAGAAACCGGTGCATGCTGGGAAGGCTGAAATGGCAGTTGAGAACTGAAAATATGTCTGAGAAAAGTGCACATTGCTTCAGCATTCCTTCTGTCCTTAGAAATTATATTCTAAGATCTTCTTCCAGCTTTATCCATGTTCCTTTCACTCACCATACAATTACTGAAAACCTATGTGCACTCACACTGTATCAGACATCTGGAGCTGATATAATCGGTTTGAAACTATTAAAAATTGATTTCCTTATTAGGCTTATGAAACCAGCATATTTTCTTTTAGAGGCACATCTTCTATATAATAGAAATATATTATCTCGTAAGTGTTAATACTACCACTACTGATAATAATAGCACAGGGACTTTTCTCTGTGCCAGGCACTATTGCCAACCTTGAAGTATAATATTCCATTTAAAGGGCCCAACTCTCTGAAAAGGGTAATATATCGTTTTTTAACAGCTAGGAAGCCTGAGGCTCATAGAAGTTTAAGTTATTTGTTCAGGGTCACATAGCTGATGTACTTCAGAGTTAAAGTTCAAACCCAAGTCTGTTTTACACCTAAGTCTGTGTCCTTAGTCACTACCTCCTACTTTTTCCTGGAAGTTGTCAAATGTCAATACTTCCTGAAACAACCAGTTAGAGTTTTGGCTAGTTCTTTCATATAGCAGATAAGAGAGCTGCAGGAATAATTAAAACCCAAGGACCCAGGTTTTTGTACCACCCATACTCAGAATGGACTTCAGTGGTCGGCAAACTCATTAGTCAACAAAGCCAATTATCAACAGTACAACGATTGAAATTTCTTTTGAGAGCCAGATTTTTTAAACTTAAACTATATAGGTAGGTACATTGTTATTAACTTAATTAGGGTACTCCTAAGGCTTAGGAAGAGCCACACTCAAGGGGCCAAAGAGCCGCCTGTGGCTTGAGAGCCGCAGTTTGCCGACCACGGGACTAGCTGAAGTGACAAAGGCCTAATACTCAACATGAGTTACCTTGTGGGGAATAGCAGCAAGCAGGATGAAGATATCCCCTTTTGCCCTTCAGAGAATTTGTGATCTCTTCTTGCTCTGTTGTTGATGAGACTAGAAAAAATGTAGAACCCTAAATCAGTGTAGGAATCAAAGCCATTTTCTGGCTGACCCCTCCAGGTCAAGGGAAGCTAGCAAAGCATGGTGGTGATGAGGGAACAGAGCTTCCAAGTTCAAGGTCACACCTGAAACCTCAGAATCCTTTTCTTGCTTAGGCTAAAGAGAAGCTGTGTCTCAAAGGAGCTGCACATTATTAAATGTTTAAGGTAGTGACTCACAAAGCTTGGTCCCCGGGCCAGCAGGATTGCATCACCTAAATCTTGATGAAAATGCAAATTAACAAAAACATTCTGATGCACAATAAATGTGACCACCACTGGTTTGAGGTATACCTTTTTTTCATCACTGCAAATAGGTCTATTGAAACAAGCAAAAGGAACTGATTTTTAATAGTATTAACTCACTATCTGGAACTTAACTCCTTATTCATTCACATTTATTGCTAAGCACTTTGACAGATGTTAATTTATTTCATACGGATAATAACCCAGGAGATGTTCTTATCCCCATTTCACAGTTGTGGGAACAAAGGTTAGGAGATATTAGGTGACTTGTCCAAAAGCACACAGCTGTCGGATTTGATCCAAGTTTCCGGACAGATGCTCTGAGATTTAGACAAGATATTCCGTCCAAAGGAACTCATAGTCAAGCAGGAAGACAGATACACAAGCAAAAACTAGAAAACCCTACTCTCTCTGTATGCTTTCATGGTACAGAAATTAACCAAGAGCTAATATGCTGATTAGACCAGATGGTGGAATGACCTTCCAGAACGACCTTCCGGAACCACTGGTGGGTGGGGGGCAGGGCCGTGAGGCAGCTGGGGCTGCGAGGGCCTACCCTTGCACAAATTTTGTGCATTGGGCCTCTTGTTTTAGTATAAAGAGTGTTGGCAAAGGTAATGTTCCCTTATTCTCTTTAAAATATCCACATAAATGCTTCTTGACAAGAGGCAAGGTAAAGAGATTGAACATGCAATCTTTTTGTCTACAGTTTGCAATCATGGAAAATGATGTAAATAGTGAGATTTTAAATTTATGAGGTTTTGAACACCTGCTAGTGGGCATATTTACTCAGTAAGCATGTATGCCAGTATTATGTTAGGTACTGGGTATAAACAACAAAAAGAGAATAATAGATGGTCTCAAGTCATTTAAAAGATTCATTGTATGAAATAATTACAAAACAATAAGAGAGAATATCAGGGCCTGAGTGATATGATGTAATAGTGGTTGAATAAAGGGTGAGATCAGTGAGAGTCAGAATGTCCATTCTCTCTCAGTCATTTAACCCACCAGTGTTTTCCAGGAGAATAAATCTATATAGTCAGTAAATTGGAGTTTGTTATACTGGGCCTGAAGCAAAGAGGCATGAAGCAGCATAGCTTACTTAGGGGAGAGGGTGACAGGAGGAGAGGGAGAGGGCGGAAGAGAGAGAATATTTGTATGCATATATACTTGCATATATATTTCCAATTTGTGAGAGTTTATCTTCATCTAAAATCTCAATAATTGCTAAATTGCTCCCTAAGTAGATGTCTGTTGATAAGTTCTCTATCAATGTGTGCTAATCTTTCTCCTTAGAGTCCTCAACACTGTGTATTTATTTATACTATTTTTTGAATATGTTTTTATTGATATCAGAGAGAGGAAGGTAGAGGGAGAGAGAGAGATGGAAACATCAATGATGAGAGAGAATCATCAATTGGCTGCCTTCTACTGGGGATTGAGCCTACAACCCGGGCATGTGCCCTGACCAGGAATCAAACCGTGTCCTACTGGTTCATAGGTAGGTGCTCAATCACGGAGCTACACACCAGCCAGGCTGTTATCAATATTCTTAATCTCTACCAACTTCATAGGTAAAATCATATTTGATTATTTTGTTTGTATTTACTTAAAGGTATAAGTTGGAGTAATTTTTCACATGCTTATTTTGCCTTTATGTCCTTTACCTATCATTTGCATTGGAGGGTTACCTTAGAGCAGCGGTCACCAACTTTTTGGACCTCACAGACCACCAGTGGTCTCTGGACCACCGGTTGGCAACCGCTGCTTCAAAGGTTTCCTTAAACCAGCAGTCACCAACCTTTCGGGCCTCATGGACCACTGGTTGGCGACCGCTACCTTAGAGGTAAGAATTCCTCTTACCATATGGATGACAGCCCTTCGTTGTATGACGTGCATATATTTCTTCCTGTTTGTCCTTTTTTAAACCTTGCTTATTTGGTGTGCCATGTAGAAGTGTTGTGTTTTTATGTGCACAAATGTACAAACTCTATTCTCTATGACTTTTTGGATTTTATTTCCTACTTAGAACTCTTTGCTTCAAAGCAATTAAAATATTTGCCCATGTTTTCAACTAGTTGTTTTATGGTTTGATTTTATATACATAAATGTTTAAGAAACCTAAGTTTATAAAGGGGTGAAAAATTAAGGAAAGGACCTATCTTCATTTTTTTCTTCTAATGGCCAAGTACTCTAGACCTAATCATTATAAATAATCCACTGACTTCAATTGCCACCTCTACTATTTATTAAACTTCCAGATTTACTTGAGTGGTTTTATTATTTTTGAACCAGTTTTTGGACTTCCTGGCATCTTCTCCAGATTAGTCTATGCTCCTGAATTGCTAGTTGCTAAGGGACACACTTGTTAGGACAAGTTCCATTGAACACTGCCTCCAGTGTACTTTACAGGAAAGGTGTGAGATGCAAACATTATTAAAGGGTATTTTCATAAAGAATATGAGGTTCATGATTTTTAATGATATATTCTCCAAGAGCATAAATCTATGCAGGCCTGGAGCAATGCCTGAAGAATATACTCTCAATAAATATTTGTTGAATGGATGAATTGGTGCTTTGGTATTGACATATTATATCTGCTCTTTACTTTCTAAAAAAATTAACATATTTCATCTGGATAAGGATGTCATTCATATACCTAAGTGAATATGATTCAGCTCTTATGGATTTGCTACAATGTGTGAAAAGCCATAAAACTTTGCATAGTCTTTAATTCAATAAAACTTTTCAGAAGCTAACCAAAGGAAAGAAATATAAAAGAAAGGGTATAATTACATGTCCAAAAATGACAATAGTGGCACTTTTTATATAAGCAACTATAGGCCCGGTGCATGAAATTTGTACACTGGAGGGGAGGGGGTTGTCCCTCAGCCCAGCCTGCGCCCTTTCGCAGTCCAGGATCCTCGCTTTTTACTGCCCACCTGCTGGCTGCTCCTTACCACTCGCTGCTCCTTAGCACTGCCTTGGAGGTGGGAGAGGCTCCTGCCACTGCCACTGCGCTCGCCAGCCATGAGCCCGACTTCTGGCTGAGTGGCACTCCCACTATGGGAGCGCACTGACCACCAAGGGGCAGCTCCTGCATTGAGTGTCTTCCCCCTGGTGGTTAGTGTGCATCATAGCAACCGGTCGTTCTTGTTGTTCTGCCGTAACAGTTGCTTAGGCTTTTATTATATAGATATATTGATAGCAAGTAACTGAAATGGCCAAAAAGATAAATACTGAAACTATAAAAGATAAATCAGGATATGTTATAGCAAAGATATAGATATGTCAGAGACACACACGTAACATACATTTATAGTGAAAGCCTAGAATGAGCAACATCAAAATGACTATTTGTAGTGGGAGAGATATGTTGGACTGTATTCATTTATTTTTCAATATGTTTGTAATACTAGCTTTTTGCTTTTATAGTAATAAAATAAATAGCATAATAAATCTAATTAAATGCTTGCTTGAGGTATAGGCACATGGGCAGTTCCCTTAGTTGGGCATTGATTCACAGTATTGGCTGCTGACTCAACATTTTGAGCTTTATGCAAGAAGAAATGGGTAAAACAGAATGACCACAAGCAGGGAACTTTGTTGAAGACTCCCCTATATAAATATCCAAAGTTTTACTAGCCTTTTGAGAATGAGGAAGTCCAAAATTTTGTCTGCTTTTCATTCTTTGTATGCACACCATCTCATCTATTTAAATCCCTTTCGTTTTTCAGAGTTAACCAAACATTTCATTTGAATTTGCAAGATACACAGTAAATTAGATTGTTTGCACTTATCTGTAGATACTTTTATGGCTATAAACATCCATTTTTTTAACTGGATGTACATTTGGTGAAGAGATCAGATATCACAGCTAAATATTTGTCATCTAAAAAGTTTTTAAAGAGTTTTAAGTTCCATGCTTAGTGAATATGAAAGATATGAGTTATTTTTAGGGTTGGAGCATTCATTGTAATAATGGGTGCAAATACCATGGAGGCAACCACTTTGATCTGGTTCCTGTGTGTCTTTGTAGTGCTCCTCAAACTGTACCTGTTGAGCTGCTTATTTCTGTTCCTCACATCTCCCATCAAATCTAGACACTCATCGTCTTTGGCATCAGGACAAGCTGGCTTACTAGCTATATTAGCTCTGTGTTAGTTTTGTGTGTTTTGGTTTTTTTTGGTGTTTAATTCCCAGAGGAGAACCTTTCTGGATAACATTTGCCTTGGCTTCCATGTGGAACATAAAGCTGTAGACATGATGTAGACATCTAAGACGTGTTCAAAGATTGCTTTGCATACTCTCTTTCATCTGTACAGATAGTTGCCTGTTGGGTTTTAGATGTTGACAGCAGGTAATTTAGGAAGAAAAGGCAGTGAAGGCCAGGCAAGGTCTGCTTTGATGGAGTTGATTGAAAACAAAGTGGGTATGAGCATCTGCCTCTAACTCTGCCCCTTTACACATCCAGCTGGGAGCAACTCCTTCAAAAAATACAAGCGCAGCTCTGTGGGCTTTCAGAACTGGGACTTGCCCTTGAGCAGTCGTTCTCAAAATGTGGTCCTTGGGCCAGCAACATCAGCATCGCCCGGGGATTTGCTAGGAATAGAGATTTTCAGTCCCCACATCAGACACACTGAGTCAGGAACTCTGGGTGGGCCCACCAGTCTGTTTTCAACAAGTCCTCTGGGTGATTATGATGCACGCTCAAGTTTAACAACTGTGACTGTTACAAGAACAGACACTTAACCCACGAACATGGTCTTACTGCCATTTCCTTTCTTTTCTTTTGATTGTATAATCCAACAATGAGGAAAGTACCCACAGAGTACCTCCACTCCCACTCCTCAGTGAAACTATCTTTTACCATTTCTGTGTTTAGATTATTAGTAGTGCTTTCCATACTCTAGATTAGAATATATTCTTCTTTATATATCACCTATAAAACATACTTATTGCTGCCTTCTTTGAGAAATAAGAATTTAGTTAACTTATTTATATCCCATTCCCTTTCCCCTGCCTACTCCAAATTTATCACCTACATTATTTTTATTTTGGTTCCTCCAGTTATTACCTTTATAATTTAAAATTATATACGTGATTTTCTTAAGTCTTCACCCATTGAACTTAGTATGATGTAAAGTGAAGAAATTGACATCCACTTCCCACCCTTTTCTTCTTCCCTCTTTCAGATAATTTTAGATTGTTAACATGTCTTTTTCACTATGATAAAATATTTGATGATGAGTGTATGCGTTGCTTCAGAAAATTGGAAAGAGTGTTTGCTAGAATAGTTATGTAAATATTCCTGAGTGTAGAATGAAAGTATGATTGGTCTTTGACTTAATGCCCTGCTCACCATGTGTGGCCTGTCCTTGATTGCTTGCCCAGCTTTGGTCCACAGCCTAACAGTATCCCATGGCAACACTTCCCAATGTGTTTTTGTAGGTGTTAAGCAAAAAATGTGGCAAAGTGAGTTTGAGACCCACTCAAGTAAACTTAAAAACATTACTTACTATAGGATTCTTCAAAGCCTTTCATTTCTAATGAAAATTACTAACCAAGAGAGGTGTATAGCATTTCTCAAATGGAAAGCCTTTTTATCATATGGCAACTCAAGGAATTAGTCTGATTCCTTTGACTAAATTGAGAATTTTGCTTAAACATTCATTCAGAAACCAATCATTTGGTGCCTACTCTGTGTAAAGCACTGTGTCAAGAACAGAGATGAGCAGAGCATTGCCCTCACCCTTAAATGTTCACTCTGTAATTGGGAACATTGAGCATACATAGCCTATATAATAAAAGCCTAATATGCAAATTGACCGAATGGCAAAATGACAGGTCTCTATGACACACACTGACCACCGGGGGCAGACACTCAATGCAGGATCTGCCTCCCAGCCTGCAGGCCCCGACCGGCAGTGGTGGGTGGTAGGGCTGGCAAGCAGGTGGTGCCAGGCCAGCCAAGGTGGGTGCTTCAGTGACCCCCAATTGTCCCTCTGGTCACTCCACAGATTGGCCCTGATCGCCGGCCAGGCCTAGGGACCCTACCCATGCACAAATTTCGTGCACTGGGACTCTAGTAGGTATATAAAGTGCTAAGCAGAGGCATTCCATGTAACAGGACTACCAATACAGTTCTTTTGGAGTTTGGGAATGCTTGAAATAGTCATATTTAGGTTACTTTAGTGAAACCTCTGATATTATCCAATCTTATCACCAGAAGTGCATCCTAACTGGTAATTGCTGGGAAGACTATAAAGAAACAAAAACCTGTTTTGTGTCCTTTAGAAACTTGATCAGGAGACAAGCCATGAATGCAGACATTTCAGTAATCACAAAAGAGCTAACCTATGTAAGCCACAAGATAAATGAGCCGTCATAAAGCAGCACATGATTAATCACCAGATGAATTGATTTGCATTTCAAAACCCTTCCTACTGGCTTCCATTGGGCTTTTACATGCTCTCAAGAAATTAGACTGTCCCAGACGCTTAAGTAATAAAAGTGAAGAACTGAGTAGCCCAGGTCAAGGCTGGAGAGAAAGGAAAGGTCAGAATTCTCAGGAGCAGTGACACCGACTAAGGAAACAGTCGGGTTTTGAAAGGATTAGAGCAGACGCCAAGACGGACAAGAGGCAAACAGAATGGAATAATGATGATTTAGAGTTTCTGTTCTAAATAATCTCAAGTTTGAGTGGCAAGTTTACTATTTTGTTCATTTCAAAGCCTTGGGCAAGTTTTTCTACTTTCCTAGTACTCAGTTTTCTTATCAGCAAAATGGGAATAACAGTAGAATTTATAGGGTCATTGTGAGGACGAAAGGAAATACTGCACACGAAGAGCATGGAACAAGGTTTGCACAGACTAAGTGCTGTCGATGCTGGTTACTCAGTGTAGAGTAGCCATCTTTACATTGCCTCCACTGTCTCCTCCCTGATCCGTATAGAGGCCAATAGGAGGACCTCTGCATAGGCCAGTGATGGCGAACCTATGACACGCGTGTCAGAGGTGACACACGAACTCATTTTTTTGGTTGATTTTTCTTTGTTAAATGGCATTTAAATATATAAAATAAATATCAAAAATATAAGCCTTGTTTTACTATGGTTGCAAATATCAAAAAATTTCTATATGTGACCCAGCACCAGAGTTAAGTTAGGGTTTTTCAAAATACTGACATACTGAGCTCGAAAGGTTCGCCATCACTGGCATAGACTTTTGTGCTGTGAGAACTAACTGAGATAAGCCTGTAAAAACGGTTAGCTAGGGCTACACCTTGCTATCATGTGATTATGCATTGTCCGTCCCCAGAGCTCAGTCCCCTCACTGTCATCAGCGAGAATGTGTAGTTATTAGTACATGTTCTTGAGGAAGGAGCCTATCTTTCCATTTTACACAAAGTCATCACTCGTTGGAGCATTGTCCTGCACACCAAATACGTTGCTGGTTTGATTCCTGGTCAGGGCACATACCTAGGTTGTAGGTTCAATCCCCAGGTGGGGTATGTATAGGAGGCAACCAATGGATGTTTCTCACCTCTCTCTCTCTCTCTCTCTCTCTCTCTCTCTCTCTCTCTTTCTCAAATAAAAATGGAAAGTAGTAAAAACGTGTTTGAGGAGGAAGTAACCCTTGTCTTTCACCTCTGGAATCTAGAACAATAAACTTCATTCTTTTTGTAAAAACAAACAAAAACATATCCTCAGGTGAGGATTTAAAAATAATTGTTTAAGAAAGAGCAACTCTGGTTTTATTATTTCATTGACTATTTTCAAAAATCATGTAGGATAAATATTGTGTTTTGCATTTTATAGAAGAAAATGTTCTGCTTCTATCTGAAAGGCACGTGGCCCCTAAGTGATAGGGTGATAAAGCTGGACTGTCACCCCGGTTCGGTCCGATTTTTTTTTTTTCTCACTAACACATAGCCTTCCCAGATGAAAAGTTCATCCTTGCTTTAAGTGACAGGGGAGCTGCCTCAGGCTGTGTGAGAGGATTATGGGCAAACAGGTATGTGACATGGTGACATGCCTATAATCAAAGTGTGGCCGCCGAGGAGTTCCCCTAACGCGTGCAGGTAGAGGTCGTAGGGCACAGTCTTTCCATTCCAAAGGGGAAAAGCATGGGATGCAAAAAAGGCTCACTGTGTTTTCTCTCTGCTAATGTTTTCGTTTTCTGCCACAGCCCAGAAATATCCTTGGCCTCTGAGTGGATTACATTTTCATAGCGAAGCGGAGGCTTTAACTCCCACAGATGTTAATGGAAGCCGTATAGCTATGCAGCACTTTCAAAATGTACCACTTAATGTCTGAACCTTTTAATCATGCTAGAAATTTTTTTTTTCTAGCAAATAAACACAAATCTATTTTTGCACGAACAAAGGAAAGAAACAAGCGCACATTCTACTTCCCTCTCTCCTTGGAGCCTCTACTGACTCTGTCTTTGAAAATTCACCAAGCATCTGTGAGCTTTCTCCCAGACTTGATGGCTTCCAGACTCAAATTCAGCTCTCATTTGTTTGGACACAAACAACCAAAGGAACAAAACCTTCAAATAACTAACACTTTTCTACATTAAACTTCTATGGGGGAATTTTTTCTAGGGCCCATCAGAGAGCAAGATTATCTCAGGGATTCATTTTTAAAAGCAACCTGAAGATTTTTCCAAAGGAGAGGACACTTTCGGCCCAGGCTCCTCTGCCTTATCCATGGACCGTAGTAGACGATGAACATGGGCAGTCGACCTCACCAGGGCTGGGACCACACGACACCCCACACACCATTGCATGCCCATTGCTTCACACACGTTGACATGTCATGTGTGTGGCCTGATGCCATTCATATTACAGAACAACAGTAACAGAAAGATTCTATAAGCTATTCAGTTTGAGAAATGAGTTTATTTATCGCATATTTTTCTTTTAACATCGATCGTCTAATTGTGGTCCCCAGTGCAGCAGCATCGGGGAACTTGGTAGTGATGCACATGCTTAAGCCCCAATACAGATTCACCGAACCTCAACCTCTGAGGGTGGGCCCTCCAGGTGATTTTGACGCACATGGACATTTGAGAAGCAGTGGTGTTCAGAACTGCGTTTACCCGAATACTCTTTCTATGTTTCCCGGGTAGGTGGAGGTTTTTGTATAGCCTCTTGCCCATTTTTATACCAATTCACTATGTTTGAGTGTACTCCACGCCAGGCAGTGCCCTGTTACATGCTGTACTGAATGAACCTCAGTGTGCGAGGAGTGGAAGAAAGAAATCAGAGATGGACAAATAAGGGGACTGGTCCGTGGGTTTCGCTATGCAAATGAAGGAGATCAGGTGTCCGCCTTCTTCCTAGTAGTTACAGAAGCAATTCAAGCATCTTTGAATTATAGAATACAGGTTAAAAAATGGGGCTAAACAAAATGTCCTATGGAAGGTCAAATATAAAAGGTTCAATTCAGTGCAACTTTATTGATAGTTATGTGTGTAATCTACTTTTAGCGACTACACCACTCCTGGAATATATATTTCTGCTATAGTCCTTGCCATGATGCATGAGAATTGCTTACTAATCTATGTCCATAGCTCTGTGAAGGCGGGGAAAGCCGTGCTGTATTGAATTTTGCTATTCCTTAGTACGTACCGAATATACATTTTTTGCTCAGTGGATAGCTGTTGAGCTAAGCCAAGCCCTTCTTGTTTGGGGGAGCTTCATGTTTGCCAAATATGAAGACACAGAGAGTGAAAGGAAAACAGGCAAAGCACAAACTAGGGGAAAGCTTATGAGATTATGGGGCCAGAGGGGAAGCATGGCAAATAGGGAACGATTCAGGGAGCCTGATGGGAGAAAATGCCGTGATTGGAAGTATGAATCTGGGACTGAAAAAAGAAAGGGAATGGTGGGAAAATGTGATGGTTGGAGGAAAACAGAAGGGGTTGTGTATGAAGAGGAAAACTTGGACTGTGGCGTTTGACAAGAATAGAGTGTTCAGAAAACAGAATGGAACGAGCTGGGGGCGGCCAAGAGAAGACTGGATGGAAGATATGAAATACCATGAGCGGTAGGAGAGAACAAAAGCATGGGGTGAGGGTGGGAATGAGAACTTTGTATTTTATTTGATCAGCTAGACCGACAGACTTTAAAGTTCATTGTTTGGTCATCAAAGGAAAGTCCAGCCCCCACTGTTACTCATCTGTCGGCGATCCCACAACTGCCCAAAGGTCCTTGGCAACAGGCTTTGTTTCTCTTTAACTGGTCTTAGAGGGTTTTTCTGGATGACAGTCACTGGGTGGCCCCTCTCCTCAGCCTTGTTAAGCGCGTCTCCGAAAACCAAGAGGGAAGGGCCAGTGGGCTCCAGGGTCAGTGCTGGACTTAGGAGCTGAGGCCCATCTACCTGACTGTGATGAGACTGTAGGTGCAAGGCCACTGGTCCAAGACTGATCCCTTCTTTTTTTGTCTCAACATCGGAGGCTTTTCTCATTGAATACATTTTTGGTGCTTTGAGGGCTGAGGGGAGGGCTCTCAGCCAATTCCCAGCGCTGCAGGGAGCCCCAGCGATGGGTCCAAACCATCAGTTGCCATCAATAGATATGCAAACAGTTCATTTACAATTTTCTTAAGCAAACTGCATTTAAAATTTTTTTTAATCAATTACTTTTTTCCTTAAAACATGTTTTTTTGTAAAAGAATATTACATTTAAAAAAACACACAAAAATTTCTCCAAATCTCACTAAAGCAGAAATAACTGTTATCACCATTCTGGAGTTGCACTTTTTTTTGGGGGGGGGGGGCGGTGTTGGGAGGGTATTTGTGCATGCGCCCTTGTCCTAGAAAAAGTAAACACTTTCAGGAAATTGCATTGGCAAGACAGTGTATTGGTTTTATAGTTCATGTTCTCCATTGTGAACTATCCGTTACTGTAATTAACTGACTCTAGGAATACAGTATGAGAAAGTGGTACCCTGGGTTTCCCCTCTCACTCTTGCAGGTTAAACTTCTCTCCTTCTCGGGCTCTCTCCTGTCCCCCTGCAACTTCCCATCTACATTAAGCCTGGGTGACCCCAAACCACCTGCCCAGTGCTTCCCTCTCTCACTTTTTGCAAAAGTACGCTCCATACAGTCTTCACCCCCAACCTGCCCAGTGTCACTTTTACCTGATACGTGCTCCCAGGTTCTCCTGCCCCCAAATTGTGTTAACAATATTCTCAGTAATGCACTAGTGATCCAAACGTCACAGTCCAGAGAATGTTCTTTTCTTTTCTGCCAGGGCTTCCCTGCTGCATTTGGCACTTAGGGTGTTTACTCTTTAAAATTCTAGACTCTGGACTTCTGTGACTTGGCCTGAGTTTATATTTGATCTCTGCCACCTAGAGGTAGCTGTGCAGTGTCTTGATATCTCTGTGCTTTGTTTGCCTCACTTTGAAAGTAGAGATAATAGTAGAACCTAATGTATAGGATGGGACTTTTAAAGGAT
The DNA here is from genome assembly GCF_964212035.1 of Myotis nattereri. NCBI lineage: Eukaryota > Metazoa > Chordata > Mammalia > Chiroptera > Vespertilionidae > Myotis > Myotis nattereri. The sequence continues at coordinate 27,307,148 of NC_138088.1, forward strand.
TAAATGAACTAAATGGTACAAATTACTTAGACTACCACCTCCAGAAATAATGACAATGATCACAGGGATGATGTCTTCCCAGGCCAGTTCATTCTGTACATGTTAGTTTTTGAATCGAGACTGAGGGCTTCATTAAAATTCTGATCACTCCATCCGCATTGTTCAACATCCTAAGTTCTAAGAACTGTCTTCATTACCTGCACCAATACAGCCTTGACTCTTGCCCATATTTGCTATTGTGCAGCTGTTTGTAAAGGCTGGAATTTAGGTTCACCCACTTCCCTAGTTTTCTTTGCTAAATAGGAATTGTCCAAGTCTGACTGCTTTCAATTTCAGGGGACAGAATTTTGTAGATTACCTGGAAGAGAACAACTTTCAGTGTCATTGCTATCAAAAAAATTCTCTCCTCTGTGCAGAAATCATTTGTTATATATATATGTGCATATATGTGTATATGTGTGTGTGTGTGTATTTAATGTCCCATTTGCAGCATTATTCCTTCCATAAAACAAAGACTTTTTTTTTGAGCTGCTCAGAGGTTGAATGTGAAATAGACAAGTGTGTCCTTAAGACTCTTATTGGTAGCCCTCACTTCCCCCAATACCCACAGCCTCATGCTTGTCCTGGTTGTCCAGGGACCCTGCTGCCAGCATGAGAAGCATCCTGTAACCTGGAATTTGCTCTTTTTCCTTAAAAACCGTCAGATACCCACACAGTCCTTTCCTACAGTCCCATTTTCCCACTGTGGCAATAATAAATGGGCAATTCCCTAGGACTTTATCTTTAATAAAAACCCAAGTGCCTCCTGGAAAGTGCCGTTAGTACGGGGTATTTAAGGCCACACAGGGCCAGTATTTCAAACCTCTGACAACCTGGTGAGAGCAGTAGGTTCCGCCTTCCACCCCCAGGTGTACATTAACACCTAATAGGCACATACTGTTTTAGGATTAATGAATCTCATGACCTTTGGTGTCCAAGTCAATAAAAAAAACCCTCAAGTTTAGACAATTATTCCTATACCCATAAAATGCTAACTTGAACATGTTTTCATCACTAGAATGGTCCTTGGCCCAGTTCTTGATTTTAGAATAAAGCAATTCCCATTTTCCCAAGTTAAGTTAGGTAAGAAAAGTTTTACTGCATCAGGAAAGACTTCTTAAATCTATCGTCTGTCATTAAAAACTTGTCACAGAGTGTGTGGCGGGATTGCTTTCCTTTGCACCTCCAGGAACAGGGGGAGTCCCTGGCCCAGCAACTTGCAGACCAACTAGAGAACTTGCCAGGGAAAAGGAATTGGATTCTTTCCAGTTCGGCCACCTGCTCCTGGATTGGCTAACTCGTTTTACCTCTTGAACTTCTCTAATTGGTTATATCTAATGAAGCAGTGGGAGATTGCTAAGAAGGAAAATTTTAACTGAATTAGTAAAGTAACGGGGGGAAGGGAGGATTGTGGTTACTTCTGGATGCTGTTTAATATAGACTCTCTTTATCAGGGGAAATATTTTCCACTGAAGTACACTTTCAACTCTAACAAATTATAAATATTTTTTAATGTGGCCAACCTGTAAATTTGTGGAGCCATGTTAATTATAAGTGTTGGTTTAAAAAATCTTTATTAGGTAACAGTTCAAGATAATTGGTACCCAACAAATTCAAGACTGTGAACGTTGTATATGAGCTATGGCTACTAGTAGAAATTAACCTCATTGTTATCACCTGGCTTTTTAACCTTTTACATGTTAGTACTAACTTTGCTGGCTTTTGAAATTCCAGTGAGCACTGAGATAGGAAATGAAACAAAACATACCTAACTAATACGTGTTATACATCATTACTGGACAATTGATGGCGATAAAGAAAAGAACAATGTAGTTAGAAATTAAAATTGCATCTAGGATTTGGAATAGCAGAATATATGTGTCTTGTTTGGCCCTTTCTGTAGAAAAGAAAATTTACTTTGAATATACCATGAAGATCTGGGGACTGCAGATGTATATCCACAAGACCTGTATTAGAGATCTTTATCAGAATTAAAAGATTTAAGAGCTTTTAAAAATATAGGTGTATATTTTTTTTGCGATGTCGTCTTCTGAAAGGATCAATACACACACACACACACACACACACACACACACACACACACTCTTTAAGCAGACCCTGCCACATAAGCCTAAAATTCATTCAAAGTTACAACACTGGAATGGTGAGGTTTATTCTCATTTCTTCGTATTCTCCCCGCAGATCCCTTCCCTTTGTGCTGTAATCACTTTTTCACAGCTCAGTGGTCTCTCTGAGGCTGTCTACAAGCCCTGATTCTCAAAAGGGTCCAAATGAAACAGTCACAAACAACCCAGAGGCAGCACACAACCAACGCCTCAAACCCATTGCTGCAGAAAGTAATTATCCACATAGAACAATGCCTTTTTTGAGTTTAGCACTTAGAGTAGGGTGCTTTTATTTATATATTTGTTTTTGGTCTTTTCTGAGTGTCTGCTGTGTTCCTCTTTTTCCCTCTTCAGTAGCTCCTGCCAAGCAAATGTGGCAATACTGACAGTTGCCACTTTGTAAGCAGCCTTGCCATTCCCTTCTGTTCCCCCTCCATGTGTTCCTCTAGCTGGGCCAACTGTGAGGTGTCTACAAAGAGGTACAAATGGCAGTAATTAGTAAATATCAATCTAAAAGCTAGAAAATATACACAGTGTATGTACTGATGTATATGTGTACTGATGTATACATCACAGCAGCAGAGACAACATCTACCTGCCAGCATAGCCTTGGCAAAATTTACACTTGAGTTAGGTGAATATTTATTTGACTGAATACGTTTCTAAAGAGAGAGCATTGTTTCATTTTCTCTCCATATTGTATTAAAATATTATGCATATAATTAAGCTGCAAATGTCTTTAAACAGGAAATCTCTTTGTCTTGAATGAAGCCCTGCATTGCTTCTTTATGCTTTTCTCAGTTTCAGAGCACACGAGTCTTAGGAAACATTCCCATTTGCATGTACTTACAATAGCAGAGATACTAGTAGACAACTGTCTTAATTAGCTTAATCATGAGGAGAATGGTAACTAGATTATGTCCACTTATGCTGAGTTTAGCACATTAGAAAATGGGGTTAGACACCACCAACAACAAATAAGTTGAGTTTCTTACATAGATGAATGTCCCAATGCTGTAAGTTCTTCAAATGAGCTATTCAAAGACTAGATCTATAGTTTACAAGAAAGGAGAAAGTGATCCTACCTGAGATGAGCTAATTTATTCCTTCTTTATTCACTCTTTAAAATGATTCCTCTGCAGAAGTAAGCTGCATTTGGTATTCATATCTGAATAAAGTCTTCACTCTTCAGTTTTCATTGATTGCTACTTGGGATTAAATAGGATATTTTAATTTAGAATGCAAACTCTTGTTTTTTAAATCGCTTAGGAAAATAAATTGCTTTATTAGCCTGTGCTAACTCAGAGATAGTCTAATGTGTGATTAAAAGGAATGGCCCATATGGATTGACAGTGGAAGAGAGATGAGCAGGAAACAAATTCAGAATCACAAGCATGATGGATGAATTCATGAACAGCCTGTGTGGTAGCTACAGTGACCTTTTTTTAATGAGGCTATTTTAACTTCATGGTATGGTTTTTCCCCTATTTTATCGACATCCTAACTTTTACAAAAATTATGGAAGTGATCATTCAGATTTTTGTAAATGCTGATTTAATGCCTGCAGCATATTCCAGCACAGGGATATAATCCTTTCATTAAGGACTACTCTGTTATTGGACATGGCTTCTAATTGTTCCTTACTGTAAATAAGGTTACAGTGAACAACTACTGATAAATCTTTGTCCACATTTAATACTATTTCTTTAGCAATAACACTTTTAACTCAATCTTTGTCCCGTGATCTAAACTTGATACTGCCTCATCATTGACTTCATAAGCCTATAGAAGTGATATAGGGTATTCAAATGCCATTGAGACTCTCATGTTTTGTTGCGTTCACTTTCACTGTTTCATCAACGATTCTCTCTCAAAAGTATCACAGCTACGTAGACCGCAGTTGCCTACCTTAGAAATATCTACTTTAAACTCATCGAGCCTAAATTTGAATGGATAAAAGAGACAAATGTGAAAATGATTGCACCTCTTGGAAATTTCTTAAGGAAAAGTTTATTACGGGGTCCATTTAATTGGTATCAACCCTAGTGTGCTTTTTAGTCAAATTCACCAAACCAGTATACATACACCTTTCTCAAAATAAATCATTCGGATGCTACAGTAAGTAGTTTGCAAACCTGGCTGAGGATGCAGGTCCTGAAGAATGCTTTAACAGTACAATTTGCGAGGCCCACTAAATCAGACTACCCAAAGGCTGGTCCTGGAGCATGGGTATTTTTAAAATCGGACCAGTTGGTTCTGCTGATCCACCAGGTTGGAGATCTACAGAGCCAGGGCCATCGTTTAGCCTTTACCTTATGATGCTCTTTAGATTTAAAAGAACATCAAACAACAGGGAGGACGGGTAGAAGAGCCAGGAGACTGTATGAGTTAGACAGCCTTGAACATCTGTTTTACTTCCAAGAAATCTCACAGCGCCCTTGCGTGTCCTCACCCCTATTCTTTTCTCGACCATTAAAGCAGACAGTGAGGGACTCTGGGTCTAGAGGACTGTATAACTTTTATGGACTGCTTTGCTTCACTATAAGGAGAGGGAACAGATTAGCAGAATGTGGGAGTCGATACACACACAAAAAGGTGTTTTATATAAGGGAATATTTACCGACCATCCCAGTGTTCTAAATTTACACACTAATATGTATTGTATCTATTCACTTCCCGGGGGGGGGGGGGGGAAGGGCGCAATTACAGCTTGCCATCCTACCTAAGAGAAAATTATTTGCTTCTTCCCTGTCTCAAAAGAGAGAGGATATGATCTCCCCAAATATGTATTTACTAAACCCATTATGTGCACTGAATATCAGCAGTCCTAGGCATCTATTAAATAGGCACAGATGTGAGAATGATCATGACTTGATGTCTTATACTCCATTAATCCCACAATTAAATCTGTTGATCTGGCTCCTCCCTTTATCCCACCCCATTCCATGAATATTTGTATGAAAGCTACACACTCAGATAAAAATATATCCAGTCCCTGCCATGGTGAAGCTTTTTAATAAGGGAGAGAAGACACCAAGTCGTCTACATCTACCTGTTCATGTGAACAAGTGAATAAACAGCATCAGCAGGAGGCTCAGGGCGAGGGAGGAGGTTCTGTGAGTTGGCTGGTCCTTAGAGAACAGGTGGTGAAGGTGGGAGAATGTCTCTGGGAGCCCTGTCTGTGCTTGAAGGGAGAGGAGGGGTGTGAGATTAGAGACCAGAGTGGCGTGGGGAATGATTTCTCAAGTCCAATTACTTGAAGATCATAGGGAAAAGAAAGCAAGGCTAGCCACATCGGGATAGAGGATCTGGAAATGAAAGTAGGTAGGTAAGTGGCAAGCTCCTGACAGAAACTTTCCCAGGCAGTAATCAGCACTTAACCTGTTGATCTTGAGTGAAATGACCCATGGAAGCTTTTGCAATGCAACAAGCCAACACCAGCTTTCACTTTCTTAAACAAAAGGTAATTTACTGAAAGATATCGGACCCCTCTTCCAGGAGAGTCCTGGAGAACCAGGCTTTAAACACAGCAGAGACTCAATAAAAGTTTATGGCTCATGCTACATGTCAGAGGCAGCCAGTGTGAGAATCGGCTCCTTAGAGTTATTGCAAACCATATTACCAGTGCCCACGGTTCATTGCAGCAGGGAAAGAAAGCCCTGGAGAGTCTCGTACTGGCAATTAGGTGCTCCAGCCAGAAAATGACATGTGTAATTTCCACCCACAATCCATTGGCCCCAAATTAGTCATTTGTCTCCTCCCAACTGCCAGGAGATGATATCCTCCCACAAGACAAGAGAGGAAAATCAGATATAGGTGCCCAGTCGATGCCTCTGTTATGGGTAGGAAGTAAGGCCCAAAAAGCAGGGGTGACTTTATCTTAGATGGTCTTGTCAGGGTACTTCTGCTAAAATGGATGAACCCAAACAATACTCAAGGCTCTGTTAATGACATTCAAATGTCAGGGAGGAAATATCTGATTGGCCTAGCTTGGTTCAAGTGCTCACTACTTTCCCTGGGTCAGCAGGAACATTATGGGTAGTAACCATGCATAAAAGTTAAAAGGGAACCCAGGTGCTATTAGGAAGTAGCCTAGGATATGAATACGTGGTGTTTGTTGAATAGCAAAAATATCCCCTTGAATTGAGAGGTGGCCAGGAAGCTTTTCAGTAGTCCCTGAATATTTATGGAGCACTCGCTATGTGCTTTTATCAGAACTGAGGATCCAGCAGTGAGCACAATAGATGAAGTCTTCTCTCTCACAGAACCTACACTTTTAATGGTCAGATAATCGTGGTTGGTGGATTGCTTGATGGTTTGGAGAACATTCTGTAATTATGGGGGTAGGAAATGATTATATGGTCTAGGTAGCTCTAGTGAGAGCTTTCAAAAGGAAAAGATTTTAGAAGTTAAATGTCTGTTTCTCATTCCTGGAAGATTTGCAGCTGAAGCTGACTGGCCATTTATTGCAAATGTTATAGGATTGCATTGATTATGACAGAGAGAGAGAAGAGAGAGAGAAGGAAGGAAGGAAGTAAAGAAGGAAGGAAGGAAGGAAGTGAAGAAGGAAGGAAGGAAGGGAGAGAGAAAGAGAGAGAGAAAGAACACAACTTACTTAGGTTCCTTCCAGCCCAAAGTTCAGTAAGTCGATGAGAGCCTGATAGCAAATTGGGAAACAGAGATATGGAATGAGAGAATATTTGAGTAACATTATCCTCAGGAAGGAAACATTTCATCTTGGCAACAGAGGCCTCCATAGGTTACCTTGAGTAGAATTCAGAAGTGGAAAACCAGATGCACACCTCAGCTATCACTGTGCGGCGGGTGATAGCTGCTCACCTACTGCTTGTACTTGGTCTTCTGTCCTAGTGAACTGTCTGGTGGCAATTAGCAGATCTACCTTCAAAATTCAACCAGTTGTCTCTCTCCTAAGGATTTCACTCTCTGTCATAGCATAATATTCAAAATTGTTTGTCTCCAGACAGTTAATATAATTCCGTGAGGAAAGAACTGTTTACTTGACTTGCTTGTTATTGTACCCTCAGTGCCTAGAAGAGAGTCTGGAACACAGTAAACCCTCAAAAAATATTTGCTGAAGGAGTTGCATGGATGCTGGAAAAAAAACAGTTAATGAGAAAAGGCTGTGGGGATGAAAGCGTAAAAGACACCAGATAAAATGCTTGAAGATGATGAATGCACTCTTTATCAAACTAAACATCTTTGTTTGTTCTTAGGTATTTGTTCAGGTGGGGAAAAAATTCTCTGGGGATTTCACATACCTAAGGTTTACCAGTGGTCAGCAAACTCATTAGTCAACAGAGCCAAATATCAACAGTTCTTCTTCAAAATAGACTCGCTCAGGCCGAAAACCGACTTCTGCGCATGGGCCACGAAGTTTCCATTGCACTGGATGCACGCCCGCATGTGGTATTTTGTGGAAGAGCCACACGCAAGGGGCCAAAGAGCCGCATGTGGCTCGCGAGCCGCAGTTTGCCGACCCCGGGTTTATACAGTCAGATCTTAACACAGTTAGATGCTATGTTGCCAAGATGGGGAGATCAAATGGCTAATGAATCTGCCTCCTCCCACCTCTACCACCCCAACCGTGTTACATGTTCGGCTTCCCAGGAACACGCCTCTTCAGGCGTTTTGAAAACAAATTTGCAATTGCCAAAGATCACTTTGAATAAGTGCATTACTCCCAGGGTCCTTGTGAGCCTGATAATTAACTAGGGGCAACCAAGGAGGCAGGGTGTCCTAGGGGTGAAGTCAGCCGGCGTTGTGGCTCACTGTCCCCATGACCATGGGCCAGGTTATGTGACCTCTTTAACTTCAGGTTTTGCACTTGCAAAATGCAGCTAATGGCAGGCCCTATGTAATGAGGCCATTGTGAGGAATAAGTGAGTTAATACTTGCAAATTTCAGAGTGGAGTGCCTCGCACAGGGGATGTAAGGGTGAAAATAGCCTTCTCTGGTTGGTCTATGTATTTACCTGCCATGTGTCCCAGACTACACTACAAGTTCCAAGACATAAGCTGTGCATTGTCACAATATCATTATCATGTTTGTATAATGCTTTACACATTTAATGCTCAGAGTGGCACTACTGTAATCGGAAGAGTATGTATCATCGTCCTGATTTCACAAAGGAAGCACGGGAGGTTTCCGTGTAATAGTGCCAATCGGGCATTTGTTGTGTTGTTTTGCTTCCCTTGCTAAGATAGGAGACTATGTTAACAAGGAGAAGTTAGAACTTAAAAGACCTAGTTCTAGTCCACCCAGATCCAGTCCAGTCACTCGATTTGGGGAAAGGTTTTAAATATCTCCCAGCGTGGGTCACCTGGACAACTGAAGAAGGATTGCAGCATCTGCAGAGTACCTTATCTCCCAGGTACTAGTGCGGATCAAATGGAATAATAAATGTAACAAAGCCTCGGAAAATACTAACAGTCGATGTACAGTGTGTTTTTCCCCCCAAAGGCAGGAATTTAGTATGTGGCCTGATAATATTTTGAAGGAATCATAAATCGTTTGGTTGAGAACTCCAGCTCCCGTCTTCTGTATTGAGAGCTCGAGAGTTCAGGCCTGGATTGGCAAGTCCCTAAGGGTCTTTGCGGCCGCGATGCTGATTAGTGAAGTGTTCCTCAGAACTTGGTGGCATTAAATGGCTTCCTGCTTTGGATCACAGTGATCTTAAAAGCCAGGAGCACTTGGTATAATTGTCAGTATTTCTTAGTCTGAGGAAAGTCTTCTTCCAAAATTATCACAGTATTGTGTACTTTTCTAAACCAAGTATTTAATTATCAGATCACAATTAACAGTAAGAGACATTGTTTTAAAAGGGGAGTATGGGGGGGGGGGGGACGGACAACCTTTCCTTCTTCCTGGAGTCCCAGAGTGATGGTTCTTGATTTTCTTGAGTTAGGAACCCCTCCCAGTGCCCATATGCACAAACACAAAAGAATCCATGGGTTCATGAGCACGCCCTCCTGGCTCTGCCAATTCAGGGAATTCTCATGTCCTCCCCATCTCTCCATAGAAGCTCCAGTGTGGGGACCTGGATTTCAGCAGTCTTCGTGCTGTGGAAGCCCTGGGTCTCAGGAAATCCTATGTGCTCTGCCGACTGGAGTAAATTAGGAAATCAAAAAGCTTTTCTTTAACATTTCCATCAGAATTAGTCTCCCTGAGTGCATGGAGTGAAAGCTGGAGAGATGCCAACCCTCCTGAAATGTAACCATCGGCGTATTCTGACCTAATATCTTCTTGCTCATAATATCCAGCGGTGGAATCTCACTGAAACACCTAAAATTAATCCTTAACCTGCTAGTTAGGGAGAGAACAGTGGGGAATGGGAGCAGTGCACCCCTCGCTCCGTAAGACCACCATGGGTTGCTGAGAGTAGAACAAGAGTAGGAGAGGCAACAGCATATGCTTGTTTTAGAACTTTCCCAAACCCCATGGAACAAATTAAACAAGTGGAATTAAATCTCCAAATTAAATTATCCCAGACAGTCTCTTCACAGTGGCAGGTAGCTAGATTAGACAACTTCCTAGGTCATTTTTATTTTAATAATTAGAATTTTTACCAACGACTCATTTCTAACTGTGATTTTGGCAGAATCACAGTGATTCTGGAACCTGTCTTTACTCTTTTAATCAGTATGTATTTAAATTATTGCAATCTTAATGGACTCCAACTGGGGTTCAGGGCCAGAAGTCTGGAAGGGCCCTTTAATTTCACGCAGGCAATCTGCTCGTGTATTTCTTTTGTGCACCCTAGTGAAATGATATGTATTTTAATAGATATTATATAGGTTGAAAAATGACACTTCATGAATATTTTAGATAAAACATAATGTAGTGTTCTAGGAAATAGTATAAAAGCACTGCCCAGTGGGGAGCTCATCCTGTTTATCAGAGAAAGAATTGATAGATACTACACAGCTTTTTTGTGTCTTGTCTTCCCTCTTCCTTTGGCCGCCATGGTTGTGACTGTTTGAAACTCTTCTACATCCTCCCTCTGCCCCCACCCTCCTGTGTAGTGCTAGGCCACACAGGGAAACAAGAAAAGGCTGGTAATGGGATTTGTAAACTGAAAGATTTTGTGTTATGGAAGTTATTAGTAAGTGAATCATATCATCATTTCCTCTCTGTTCCCATAATGGTGTGTTTGGGAAGTCAAAGCTAGCAGAAAAGTTTTACCTTTAGACTTAATATCATGTAGCTTTTTGGCCCGGCCCTCAGATCTGGACCATGTGTTTTCCTTTCAGATCTGTCCTCCATAGTGGACTTGCAATTTTTAAATTAGTTTCCAACATATGAAAAATGGAGAGTTGCACTTAAAAACATCCTTTCTTAAGGATTCACAGCCTTTCTTAAAATATTAGAAGACCCATCTATCAGTCTGAGTGGGGTGGGCCTGTTCTTCCTACATAAAATGTTATGTGCCCTAGGAAAGCGAGACTCATGTTTTCAGTCCTGGTTATGCCCTTACAGTTTTATATTCATGTTATTGTTTCATAGAAAAGTGCCTGTTCCTTTCCCGGTGAGTCACGTGATGCTCATGTGACACATTTGCACTTCTTGCCTGGCCCAGACCTGACTCAATTTACATAATACAATTGAAAAATTGCTCTTTTAAGGGTTAATGTAGTCAACTCCTATTGGGGTTAGTGCTCTGCAGGTTCTCTCTGGAATAACACAGCGTAAAGAGACTGCATATCACTTACTGAATAACAGACTTCTTATGGTGTTATGAAAATTAACTAGGGAAATAAATGCACAGCGTTTAGCACAATGCCTCTAGTATATTACAGAGTATTCAGTTACTATCACTAGCATTACATCTTTCTGTCTATGTTAAACACATAACTAGACATCACTTGATGAAAGCTTTGTGATTTGACAATTTGACAACTTTGGCTTTTTAAATTGATTCTCTCAAAGAATCTAATCAGTCTCCACCAAAGTAATTGTTATTTATTCAATCACTCAGTTATTGTCAACTGAGGACCAGGCACTGTTCTGGGTATGAGGGCTCCTGCAATAACCAACTGGCTTCTTGTCCTGGAGGAGCTTGAATTCTAGCTCTAAACAGGCAATAAACTAATAGAGACTCATGCCAGTTCACACAGAGGGAAGAGCCAGTAAGAAAAGTGAAACTGAGTCAGGAGCTAGGGTATGGGGGAGGTGGGCTGAGGTGGGTGTTTTGTTTTGTTTTTGTTTTGTTTTTAGCTAAACATTTAGGATAGATGTTTCTGACAAGGTAACATCTGAGATGCTGGAATCAATTCGAGGTGATTAATAAACTGTTCATTGTCATCTGCTGAAATATTCTTGGGGTGTTTTTTGAGACATTTTCTTTCTGCAAAAACATTTCTGTAACTATTGGGTGTTATAATAGCTGAATTAAATGAGGATGGTTTGAAAGTGCAGGGAGGAATATTTTATGGAGGCGCTGAGCTGCAGGGGGAGAGCCAACGTCAAAGATAGGCCAATTAAAGAGGCAAGGAAATCGAGTGATTGGTGTTTAAAGAGGTTCAAGAGGAAATGGACGGCTTTGGAGGATGGGTGGGGAGATAAGCATTGGACAGCAGGAGGGAACCTATATATTCCAGCATCCCCTCGCCCGTGGTAAAGAGAACTAACAATAGAGTGAAGCCAGCATTTCTCCTTACCCTCTGCATAAAATGTTACCCACCTGAGTCAAGTGAGGCTCATTTTTTTCAATCCTGACTGTCATTTTAGGGCATTATATTTTATATGGTTGTTTCACAGAAATGTGCTCATTTCTTGCCTGATGACTCACGTATTACTCAAAAGGCACTGGCTTCCTGTAACTTTGAAACTCCAAAGTCTCTTGAGGCTATTTCTGCAGCAGTAGTGTTGACTCTAACAAAGCCACAGCCCTGGCGTCCCCAGGGCCCTGTCAGTGAGGGCCATTTCCAGGCTGGGCACACTCAGTTCTGTTCTGGTCAGGCCAGAAGCACGGTCCAGGTGTTGTGCTAAGGGAAAGAGGTACAGTGTGGAATAGGACACCTGTCCCTGGAGATTAACTGCTACCAAGACTGATGATCTCTGCAAGATCCTCGCTGCGTCTGTTCTACACCCTGGGGAGGATTGGGCGCTCTCGTGTGGGATTCGCTGATGGCTGTCAATCATGGAGCTGCAAAGTCCGCTATCTACCAAGGCCAGGCTGGGGGACTAGAGGAAACACCAGCTGAAGGGCACAGCTTTGGCTTACCTACAGCTGGTTGTCCCATGTGGAAATGAAGGGCTGGTTTTGTCAAAACATCTGATTTTTTTTAAAGAAGAGGTAGATACCTGGCTTTCCAAGTGAAACATTTCTTTGTGACTGTTGGTAATAGATTCGAATTTTTAAAATTGCTTTGAAACCTTAATGAGGGTTTTAATGAAGGAAGATTGGACAAGTCGTTCTTCTTGGTGCGGGTTTGTCATCAGGAAAACTGGTTCCTATTGTCCCATCCAGGCCTAAGATACCGCGTTTGCCTTTTGAAGACATCAAGTGAATTCTGAGGTGACGAGGTCAGGAGGCAGTGGACCCTTGCCCACCTTGCCTGCACAGGCCCTCTGTGGTGTGGGAACAGAGCATCCTCACGTCTGCCTTCCTGCACCATTACTAAATATATCAGTAGGGAGTAGATACTTCCAACATTCAACAGATGCTGAATGAGGGCTTGTTCTGTGCCAAGCCTTGTGCCAGGTACCATCCTTTAGCCATCTTGATGTGGATAAAGAGACTTGTTCTTTCCAACTCTGAAATGCAGAGTACTCAGCCCCCTGCTGGTCTCCAGAATAAGGCCTCAATAACTGTTAGCTTTCCTCTCCCCTTCCCTAGGGGGTGGAAGGGGTGCATTCTTGTCCAGCTGCCACTTAGCAGCTCCCATGTGAGAACAAATGATCTTCCCTTTCTTCCTAGTTCATCCAAGTGCTGTTTTGACTGCATGCTCTGTTTGCGCCAGTAGCCAGCAAACCTCCATCTGGTTTAGGAGATATGGAAGCAGGGATGTGTCTGCAAGTTTTTGCAATGAAACAACCACCCCCACAAGGTGGCTGTTCTCCACCAAGTCTGGCATTTTGATGAGAGGAGCTCTTTTTCTCATCTCTGACAACTGACTGCTGCTCTCCCCCACCCCTTCATCCTCTGTGGCCTGAGAGAGATTAAGGATGGTTGGAATGCGGGCCTGAGTCATTAAGTGTTCTCACCCCTTAGAACAAAACACATGACATACGCCAGACCTTTCTGCAGAGCAGCAGACCATCATGTGACTTGCTGCACTCGATCGTTTCAGTTCCAGAGTTGAAGAAAAGGACATTTCAGATAGGAATGATGTGGGAAGACATTTAGCAATATGCCCCCTTTTTGAATTTTGGGGGGAGGGGGGTTCAGAAAGGAGATGGCGTCAATAAATCCATCATTATACATTCTACACATTGGAAGTTAATTGTGTTAGAATCTGGAGCTCAACATGACAGCAGTCAAATTGCAGTCTGTCTGCCATAGGCATCAGAGTTACTGAGTCCACAGTTGCTTCTTTATAACTTAGTTACATTGGTTTATTAAATTGTTCTCTATTTCCTAAACTTTTTGTTGATGCATTTGGTTCCTCATATTAAACTAGTATTTACTTTTTTCCCCTAATGTATCCAAAGCATGCATAATTTCTTCTGAAGAATAATTTTCTTGATTAATAGTGTTTTCCATTCATAAAAGACAACCAGTTTTCTTTAAAGAATTAACCATTAACATGTTTCATATAGAGTGTGTGTGTGTGTGTGTGTGTGTGTGTGTTTTAAATCAGTTCCTGGAAAAAGTTTCTTAGTTCCTTTTGCTTGTGGGTGAAAATCTGTCATCCATAAGCCAGACCCAGAATGACAGCATAGCAATTAGATTTCTGGAAACCTAGGCATTGTGTGTATTTGTGTGTACATGCACATATTTTAACTCTATGCCATAAGATTTTTTTAAAAATTGGATAAACTGATTTCTGCCTGATAAAACACAATTTAGCAACTGCTCATTGCTGGATTGTGGGGTGACTGATTTTGCAGAAGTAAGTCCCATTTCTCTTCCTCACCTTTGGTTTCTTTCTTTCTGATGGCTTAAATTGACAATTTTTAAAAAGTTGTCATATTTCTGCAACTGGTTTATTTGTGTGTGTGTGTGTGTGTATTCCCACGTGTTGTATAGAGTATGTCAGTGTTCATAATGCAGAGAAGACTCCTGTGCAAGTTATCCCAGCCTTCTAATTCATCTTTGGAAATGTGGTTGGGTGTCACATTTTTATTGGACACCACCCTGGAGAAATGTGTCAATGCTGAGAACGCACAACTATAAACTCATCATCTTTAAAGAGTTCATTACATTTGTAAAATCTCAAGCCCTGATTATGTACAACAGCAGACTCATGGTCACTTGCATACAGCTCAGAATGTTTACATTCCACAGAGCCCCTCTGAGGAAGAGGGGAAGGAAGTGATCATTTCATATCAGTTCTGAATTTTGCATACTTCATGTTTATATATTCAAGAGTATATGAACTAATGCAGAAATATCCCCCACTGGCCAATTACTACAGGCTACCCTAAACACAGCACTGGTCGTCCGGAAATAACCTGGCTTTCTTAATGGGATTGGGTGCATAAAAACCAGTGTGCCTTCTTCATTACTGCACAGCACTTTATAGTCTGTTATATAGTCTGTTAGCTATAAAGTGTGCAGGTGTTGAGTATGCACATATATGAAGTGCTGACGACTGTAGGTTACCACGTATCATTTGCTCATTTGTAGCTTTGCACAGAATCTTTATTCTATCGGCCTCATTTGCATGTAGACCTGTTTGCAGAAGGGGGGCAGGAGGGAGGGGAGTGTATTTGAGTCCATCTGTTCCATTTCTCCTGGAATATAGATTTTGAGGGATATTACGGTAGGGGGGGGTATGGGGACCAAGGGGTATGTGCGGATGAGGATAGGAGGCTGTGAACTCAGCGGGAGGAGCGGTCCCTGATGGAAAAGTCTTCCAGACATCCAGTTCAAGGGGAGTTTGTAAGTACTTTCTGCTGGACATAAACCAAGCCTCTGAGGGTTCAGTGAGCTGGTCATTTCCATGATAGGATCAGTTGTTTTACTAACAGTAACCCTGAGGTAGCTGCTGCTGTCCTTGCCTACATAGTGTGTCACTGGATTTTGGATGGTGGAAGCTTAAAGTCCTGGAAATGGAGAGAAAGGGGGAGGGAACCACCTCTCTGACCATGCTGTCTCCTCCTTATCCTCACCACCTGCAGCCCCTGACCCCACTGACCCCACAGGGGCCACCCAAAATCAGGTTGCCTCCAACGCCAAGGGTCTCCTATCCAAACTGGGTCTCTAATTTTTTTTTTGCCCTTTATCTTGTTTGTTTCTCTGCTGATAAAGGAGAGGAGACTATGCCCTGATGAAGATATGGAAACTATTGAGAACAGCCAATCCAGATTACATTGCTGTTTGAAAGCTCCCTTGTAGATTAGTGCATTTGCCCTCTTAAAAGTTCAATGAGCTGCTTTTTCCATGTGTTCCTGTGAATAATGCCTGTGTCATGGCCTCAGTGGGAAAGAAGGGGGAAACAAGGAAAAGAGAGAGCACACTTTGTTACTACAAGTGTTCAGGAGTCACGTCAGTGATGTAATGCCGTCATTATTTCTTCTTTTTAAAAAATACTTTATGGTTATGCTTTTGAACAGAGAATTATACAGAATCTAGGTCCCTAATATTTTGTGTGTGTGTGACACACGAAGAGGATAGAGCATATATTAATACTTTAAATTATTACATGAGAAGAACATGGTGTTTTGTGTTGTATAAAGCTAATGGGTGAATGCATCCTACTGGGGTTTATGGGGTTTCTGTCACTTTTCAGTCTCAGGGATCAGACAGCATGCTAGGCACACAGGATACTCCACTACCTTTCAAAAAAAAAAAAAAGGCACCATAGGAACACAAGTTCCTAACCCCTGGCAATAAATCAAAAGTTAGCAAACTTTCTCTGAAAAGGGGCTTATCAGCCCCTTATTTTAGGGGTTTTTTGTATGTGTGGGAGTTTTTTTAATTCTCACCCAAGGATAGTTTTTCCATTGATTTTTAGAGAGAGAGGGAGGGAGGGAAGGAGTGACAGCAGCATGAAAGAGACACCTCAACTGGTTGCCTCCCACTTGTGCCCTGACCAGGAGCCGGGATCAACGCATGCCTGTGGCTGGGAATGGGACCCACCACCCTTTGGTCCGCACATACCCAAACCAGCCAGGGCAGTATTTTAGGTTTTGTTGGCCATACAGTATCCCACATATGACAATAAAACTTTATTTGTAAGCACTGAAATCTAATCGCCACATGTCACAGACTATTATTATCACTTTAATTTAGCCCCATCACTTAAACAGGTTAAAGCCAGTTTAGGCACACAGGCTGCAGCAGGTCAGTTTTGGTCCTGTGGTTGCAGTGTGAGCCCCCCTGTTCTGGATGTTAGCAACATCTCAAGACAAACCCACTCGCAGTGCAGACATTATTAGCATGAGGGCGGCCCCTCTTCAGAATGGACGGGATGGGAGCGGGCAGCTCTCAGGCATTTGTTGCTGGGTCTGGAAAGGCTGCGTGAAGAAGTGGGATTTCAAAACTGCTTCAGCACAAACACAAAAATCCTCTTTCTCTTGCATGAAACGGTTTCTGACAGTGAGGATTACCTCTGAAATCTACTGAATAATGCAGATACTACCACCTCCCTGGGTTCCTCTGTGCCTCCTCGCACCTTCCTGAAACATACATCAGTGGCTGGAAGACTCTTAACAGCATGGAGCATTCGCAGCCTGCGGGCAGAGCTGGAGGAGTGAGTGGAGGAGCTCACACACAGGCCAGCAGCCTAGCCCGTGGGGAGGGAAGCACAGCATGCCACTTCCCCCCACACCCCTGGCACCAGCCCCCCACGCTGCCCAGACCTCATCCCCCGCTTGCAGAGAGAACCTCACCGGCCAGTCCCAGCCGGATGGGTCATGATTCAGGGTAGCTTGACATGAGCAGACACAAGATCCTTGGTTCCTCCTAGATGGCAACTTGGACTGATGGAAAAGGCCATCTAAGCCACTCTGTATTTTAAAGATCCATCTAAAGGATTTTACCAGGCTTTGCTTTGAGCCACTGGCTCTCCCTTACGCAGCCTGATGCACATTTCTTTTCCTTATTATGAGCCCTCAAATGATAAGTACCTGAGGCAATGTTTCTACAGTCATTTTCATGAGCATCGCCCTCCTTGGTTGAGCAGTATTGTGGCACCTTGAAAATCGCAGGTAAAAATCTTGTTTTGTAAATTAAGTCACTGAGTAAACAGCCTAAACCTTTTTGCTTGTTAAAGGAATACCATCATGAATTCTGGACACAGCAACCTCATAGGATCCACAGTGCGCCACCGTGGGACCACTCCAGGCTTCTGTCTGTTCATCGTTAAAATGATGGGCTGTGATTAAATGATCTCTGAGCCTGTGCTTCACTGTACTGCTTAGCTTTTGTGTCAGAAATGTATTTTTAAATATTAGTTTTCCTTGAGGTGGGACTCACCTTGTTCTCATGAAATGAGGTAGAAGATGGTATCATCTTGTCCCACTCTGGAGTGTTTAGTTTTTAGTGGACCCACTGCACTCTGGGTTCGGGATACACCAGCCTCCCATGTCAGCCCATGCTTACCATGTGGGAACTTCAGCTTCCCTACTGCTTCTCCTTTGGCAGCTGCATATCTGCGAGACGAGCAGCGAAAGTTTGGTAAACAAAATGCCCTGGCCAGGGGGTGGGTTGGAAGACACAATTATGGGAATTATTACTCTTCTTATTTAGTGTAATTATAGAGTATTTTTTTCCCCGAAGAGCCCCACATTATTTACCCGAGGGAAGAGAGGACTGGAGGGGAAGAGGACAGTTCAACAATGGTTTTGAATATGAACACAGGAGATTAAGAAATTGGTGGGAGAGGTCTAACTTAGATGTGAGGAAGCCATCCTTCCTTAGGGGAGGTCTGGGTAGACAGGGGCTTTGATGACCTTCCTGGAGCCGAAGTCTTGCTTTCTGATTTCCATTGTGCGCAGTAGGGACTGCCTATGGCAGCGGTTCTCAACCTGTGGGTCGCGACCCCTTTGGCGGTCGAACGACCCTTTCACATGGGTCGCCTAAGACCATCCTGCATATCAGATATTTACATTACGATTCATAACAGTAGCAACATTACAGTTATGAAGTAGCAACGAAAATAATTTTATGGTTGGGTCACAACATGAGGAACTGTATTTAAAGGGCCAGAAGGTTGAGAACCACTGGCCTATGGGATCAGAGCAGCATATCCACGGGCCTGGACTCCCAGGCTCCCTGCATCCTGATATATAGGTGCGGGTCTCACCAGATAGAGAGGAAAAGAGACATGGCAAATGTCACTGGAAGGAAGTCTGCAACCCCGAAGGAAAGAGCCGGACCCGGGGATGTGGCAGGGGTTTGATTAGAGAATATTTTGCTTTTAGGTGGGCAGCCCTGGGCCTGGAGGTGGTGAGGACTTCTGAAGCCAGCCTCACCTCCTGAGCATCAGCCGAAGGGACCCTCCCCCTGTCCGGCTCTGTCCCCCACCCAACTTGTGTCTGCAGCAGGCGGGCCAGACTTGCTCTGTTCCAGAGGCGACTCCGGCTCCATCTCACTGTGCCAGTCCAGAAACAGGCACAGATGGACAGGGTGATGGTTTCCTGCCAAAGCCTAGTTTCCAGCACACACTAGGTGCTCACCTGCATGTGGTGACTACATAAATGAATGAATGTGGGCGAGAGAGAAGATGTGCAGTCCATAGTGAACAAACTCCCCAGGTATTTCAAAGCCATGCAGGTCCCCTGCCAGATTGTCAGGGTGTCACACGCCCTGCTGGAGTGTCACGCTCCCTTGGGAGTCACTAGCACTATGGTCAGAAGCACAAGACTGACTGAGAACAGAGGCCCAAATTCAAATGCTCTGGACAGCCAGGTCCCCAGTGGCAAAACAGATTTGACTGGTAGGACAATGGGAAATACAGTGTTCTTTAACAAGAATCAAAAAACACAGGAACTCTAGATTTGGGTATAAAGTCTCTCAATTTTTAAGTGTTGATGACACAACATATTTTAAAACACAATGAAGGCTAAGGAAACAGATATTTATTTGCACTAGAGTGTGACTTTTCCCTTTAGAATAATAGAATTAGATTCACATCCTAATGCTTACTACCTGGTGGCCTTTCTCAAGTTACTTAACCTTTCTGAATTTTAATTTCTGCCTCACAAATGTGCAGGTAAAGATTACTTCATAGCACAGCTATGAGGACTAAAGGAACATATGTAAGAAATTTTTATAGTGCCTTGTATGGAGAGTACTTAATAACTACTTAACAATGTATTAATATATGATTATATTATTAGATTGAACCATATGAAATTGCTGTTATATACATGGATTTGACCTATAGAAATGGCAATTTCATATGGTTCAATGTAATAATAATATAGAATTATATCCTGTAGACATTATTTTTTTATTATTAACATGTTAAGCGCCAAGCCTGTTTTGTCTTCCTTTCCGTTTCAGTCACCAGTGACTGACATGGCGCTTAACGTGTTAACATTCAGCTTTGCCACCCACTTCCTAAACACATACTTTGTTTTCTTTGTTTTATTTTGTCCCTAAACATATACTGATGTGTCCTGCTGTATTTGCCCCACAGCACTTACCCTGTTGATCATACACAATGACTTATTTATTATGTTTATGGCTTGTAGCCTGTCTGCCCCACCCTGCTGGTATAGACGCTTCATCAAGACAGGGATTTTGCTCTCTATTTTGTTCATCATCCTTCTCTGCCCGCCCCACCCCAGCACCTACCAGAGTAGCACATAGTAGGCTCTCTGTAAATGTGTGTTGAATGAATAGACTTATGTACCGGCCTTCCCAGATTGAATTCAGTCTACCATGGGCACCTTCCTTGAAGCCTTGCAGGTTTGAGGGAGCTATTGGTTGGCACCATTCTAAATAAAACAAATGGAATTTCTTATAACGGTGGGCTTTTCAGGACTTTGACTCTTGAACTCAAGTATAAGAGTAGTAAAAGAATGCCTAAGATGATGTGCCCCCAAATCTGAAAACCTGAATTCAATTAGTTAGATAAATCAACAAACCAGAAGCATTCCATGGTATTTTTTTTTCCGGTTTTACACATGAGTTTTGTATATACTGCTGTATTTTTTTAAAGATCATCAATTGTATTTGCCCTCGGATAAAAGAAAATTAGCTTTATAAGGTAACTCATTGGCAGTACAATATGCTTGCACTGTGTGTACCCACACATATATTCAGTAGTAAAGCTAATGAAGTGAAAGAAGTTGAGTTTAAAAGTCCCACTAGTAAAGGGCAGGCCTGACAAGTCCAGAGACCCAGGAGAAAATGGTGGCATTGTCTTTTGAAGGAATGTCAGAGGAGCCTGTGTACAGAGGAAAGTGCTGATAAGCGGAATGACAAAAGCTGGTTTCATGAGTGATTCCCAGCAGCCAGGGTTCGCTTCCAGCTGATTGCCCTGCTATTTTCGGTATTCCCCCTATCATGACTGAATACACAGAGCTTGACTGGAGGCCACAAATATGGTAAGTCCTGGGGAATTCTGGGAGGTGCCACATTATTTGTAAGGCACCTTCTGTACTCTTGTCTGCTCCACCCCCCTTTAAAGAGTTAAGAAAATTCTGATCAGCTTCTACCCCTTTACTAGGAGGTCGGGGAAACCTTTACATTCCCCAAGGCAGATATTTTTAGACTCGATGCTCTGCCCAAAGTGTTAACTAATTGAGTTATCAGGTTTCATACTTGGCCACACAGAATGGCAGTGGAAGAGGGAGAGACCTTCCCAGAACAAGTAAGCATTTACAGTTTCGGAACGAATTGCATTTTCCTTATAGAAGTGCTGCTTTGGCCTGGCTAGTCGAACCTTTTTAAAAATGTTGGCTGCTGGGTAGGAAGGAAGCTGGCCTGCCTGCACCATGGATCGCCTCATTCAGTGTGTGGGGGACAGTGGGCTGTCCTTTCTTTCTGTTTTGCCCAGAACTGGATTCTAGGTACGTTTTTGCCTCTGATGTCATTTGGAGTGTGTCCGCTCAGGCCTGTCTTAAGAAGATGTCTAAGGAAATACAAAGCGATGGTGAGTGGTTCGGGGTACACTCACTAAGTGGACCCAGGAGTGTGAGAAGGTTTAAGTCTTCCCACTTTTCTCAAGAGAAGTCTGCGGGCTTTACAACTCAGCTTTTTCTGGTACATTAATTGCAAGGGGGAATATGGCATTTTAGAGTTCGGAGAGAAAACACCATACAGTTAAAATTTGTTTTGGAAACTCATATAAGTGGTAGATGGAAGATGTAATTAGAGGTTGGAGATTATACTTTTATTTTTTTAATAGATTTGCACATAGGTATAAATATGTCATCTCGTTTAGTCATTGTAAAGAATCAGCACAGTGAGCCAGTTTTCCCTTACGGGTTACTACATGAGAAGTAAGAGTAATATTTGCTTTATATTTGTAAAATTTTGAAGTTAGATTCTAAGGGATTCATAGGATACTGTTTAGGTTATGGCATAGTTCAAGATTTCATGTGATCTCTTGTTTTTGTCCCTTCCGTTAGTACCAGTTTAACTATGAGAACATACATGTATTATTATGTGTTCTTTGCTATTAACACAATATATTAAACCTTGGGCATAAAAATGGACATTCTGTTAGCAAAATTGAGTGACATGGTCATAATGACTAGAAGGAGACATTGAGGACATTGGTGATAGTTCTAACATCAGATAGGCAGGTATGCTAATGGTTTTGAGAAAGGAACTGTCATTTCCTAGTGTTACCTTATTTTAAATGGATTCAGCTTTAATCTTTGTATTCTTAGAGATAGGTTAATCTTTTAGCAAAGAATATTCTCTCATGGCTTTTCCAGAATGTTGCTGTATTCTAGGGTAGACATTTGAGAGTTTAATCTGAATGAGATTTTGCAAACATTCTGGGTGCCTCATAAAACTATTGTCCATGAATCCCAGACATTCATTATAATTTACTAGTAATATAAGTATATTGGTAGATGAGTCCTAAAAATCATGTCACTCTAAAAATAATCGACTCACCCACCAAGAACTCTGCGCTGTGTTGAAGGTTGAATTGTGGGTGTACATTCTGTTCCATTAGTTGTGGAACTGGAAACTTTACATATAATCATAATGGCATTTGCTGATTACCCAGTGAGGTTGGCTTTGAGAAATACTAATAGCTAGAAAGTTTTGAGTCAAGTGCACATAAAACAAATCTTGCAGAATGTACCTGACAAGCTTTGGCTTTTTAGGAATTAATGAGTTAATTAAAAAGGAAAATCTGAGATCTGAAAGGAAAGCTCCAATAAAAACAGACCATGTTGTTTCTGCCTGATGTCAGAATAGATCAACTAAATGGTGAAAGCATTTGATCTCAGCCCATATGTGCAGCGTTTTCTGTTTTTGCTGGGCATGCTGTTTAGAAAAAGAAATTGTAATAAAATGACAGACTGCATTTTAAATAATCCTGCCTTAAGCAGTGACTCTGGAAGGGCAGTGACCCGGCACATCACACAGAAGTCCCGTCACAACAGAGTAGCATATACTGTTGCTGCACTGGCTTTAGCTGGACAATGAATAAGAATTATCCGTCTCCTGTTTTCATCTCTGACTTCAGTGGAAGACTGAACAGTCTACCTGCATGAGCTGGACTATGGATCAAATCCCTGCAAAGGGGGTATAGTAAAGAATTACATTTTCACACATGCTCATTAATGCCTCCTGCTGCTTCTATTTGGCTTGTGGTTTCTGTGGTATTGTTTAGAGATTTTTCTATAGGTTAGCTTAGTCTGTTTTGGAAGAAACTTTCAGTAATTTTACAACTTGTTATTGTGAACATTGATAGCACAAACCTTCTAGAAAAGGAGATGTATGTGTATCTTTACCAATTTTAGAAACACTTCTGGGTGGTTAATAATCAAGTATTTATGGAAGAACTAGTTCTGCCATAAATGATTGATAAAAATTTAACTCTTAAACTTGAATTCTTAGATAATGCTCATTTTTAAAAAGCTAGACTCTACTATTGAGCAAAGCTCGAATTAATACAATTATAAGTGCATTTTAGAGGCAGCTAAAGAGCTTTCAATAGCTGGGAATTATTTGTAAAGCTACTCATATAGAAATTCTTGCTATTTCATTTTGTCTTCCAACTCAGATGTGTTCTATTTTGTTTGTTCTGGTTTTCAATAATCAGTTAAAATGCATATTTAATTATTGGTAAAATCCCTAATTTTATTGTTGATAATTTTTACTTAAGGATGTTGGGGCCAACTAGGAAAATTTCTACAGTCAAACTCAAGGAATCACTAAACCTGTCTTTTTTGCTGCTGAGACTATCTGTAGTTTCTTGCTTTGAAATGGAAATTTTAAATTATGTAGTATGATATTTGCTTATCAGCTAACTCTTTTCTTCTGTGAAAATACAAATATGCCACCTCTTCTTATAAATTTGGGTGATAATCAAGTTTAAGAAATATTTATAAGACAAAAGAGAATTAAAATCTTAAGTGTCATGTCTTTTGGAATAGTCATAAAGCAAAATATATTTGCCAACTCTTTATCCTAATGCAGATATGTGTTATTTTTTACTGTTGTCCTCAGACTATATTATAAAATCTAGTAAAAACTAAACTGTTTCATTAGAGCATTAATAAACTTATTAGAATATATAGCATATTTTGGGGTAGATAGCTGTAGTTGCTAATTTATCATTTATTAAGCTTAAAACCTAGAAAGAATTTAATTATTTTATTTTAGGAGCCACTTTTGAATATCAGATGGCATAAAGATCTGTGTAGACATTCATGAGAGATACTCATTTCTAGAGAATAATTTTGGGAAGTAAATGCCTGTTTTGTTTTGTTGTTTTTTTTGGTCAAGTGATGAGTGATATGGCCAATTTAAAAAGTATAAAAAGTCAATAATGTATAAAATTGCTTTGTTTCAGTTTTATTTAGTCTTGAATTCTTGATTATATTGTGTTCTGGCAGCATCATTTTGATATAGTACTGATTTACATGTTTCTGTAATTTAATGATTACTCTGTTATAGTTTGAAAACACATGTGTCGATAAGCAAAATTTTACTTTGAATTCTGTAGCTTTCTAAACACAGACTGTGTCTTTGTCATCTTTTGATCCCCTGCGCCTGGCGCATATTAAGCACTCAATAAATAATTTGTTAGAACTTTAAACAAATCCTCATCTTTAAAGAGTGCAGCCTCTTGTAACTTTAAGCATCTCATCAAAAGAGTATTTGAATTCAGTTGCTAGTAAATTCAGTTGCAACTTGGTATTACTTACATAGCTGAAAAGGAGTCCCCAAAATTGAATAGCTTTGATTTAATTTAATGTTTATCCTTCTGGCCACCATTTAGTCTTATTAGAGACAATGGTTTAAAATACATAAATATGCCCTAACCGGTTTGGCTCAGTGGATAGAGCGTCGGCCTGCGGACTGAAGGGTCCCAGGTTTGATTCCAGTCAAGGACATGTACCTTGGTTGTGGGTACATCCCCGGTAGGGGGTGTGCAGGAGGCAGCTGATCGATGTTTCTCTCTCATCGATGTTTCTAACTCTCTATTCCTCTCCCTTCCTCTCTGTAAAAAAATCAATAAAATATATTTTAAAAAAATAAAATAAATATTTTAAACAGAAAAAATGCACTAATTAACATTCCACTTTAGTAACCAAAATGAGATTGTTTTCCAGTCTAGACATTTCCCAGAACACAGGATTTGTATCTATAGTTGTGTTTACACAACAATGACAAGTTGTCTGTAAAGAATTTATACGCTATCTTTTTGATATGGCGGCACCGATTGCAATGGGATGTGTTGTTTTCTTCTCACATGTCACTTCCACGAATTGACATTCTGAGGACAGTGTTAGCCACTGGAAAAGTGTATTAGCATCAAAGTATTTGGAGTGTGTGGACAAGGCCGCTTGGAAGGCTCCATCCTATCAGGGAGAGACTGAGGCAAGGGAACGAATAGGCAGCAAACAGGCAGTGATCAGCGAGATCCTGGTCTGTACTTTGCAAAAATAGCAGCCCTGCTTTTATTTAGACCTGGCCCTCCTGTTCACCTGTGGCTCTTGCCTAAGGTATTCTGTTAGGCAGCGGTAGGCCTCTGTGCCGTGAAGTAAGTCTTTGTTGACAACTTTGTTGTAGACCAGCCACTCGAAGTGTGGGCAAGAACCCCTGAGTGTCCCCGAGGCCCTTCCAGAGCACTCCACTTCCTGTGAGCACCCCCCCACTTTCTAACTACATTATCTATTTGAGGCCATATTTCCTTCACATCCTCCAAGCTAAACAACAGTTGGTCACAGATTGAATGTAGAAGTAGATAGGGGAATCTGCCTTCTATTGTCGGACATTGAGATTTGCAAAACTAGAAGACAGTACATCTTTTTGAAAAATAGTTATTTTCCATAAGATTTGTATTTTATGTTACTATGTAATAACTATTATGGTAATGTTAAAATAAATAATATTTGTTTAATTC
This sequence comes from Myotis nattereri, assembly GCF_964212035.1. Taxonomy (NCBI): domain Eukaryota; kingdom Metazoa; phylum Chordata; class Mammalia; order Chiroptera; family Vespertilionidae; genus Myotis; species Myotis nattereri. The sequence goes on from NC_138088.1 coordinate 27,332,988, forward strand.
TCAGTTTTATCTTCTAACATAGGAAATAATAATCAAAAGCTCTTTAGGGAACCTCAGTACTTTAAGATTCTAAAGGGACCCTGAGACAAACAAGTTTGAGAACCATTGGTCTAGACAGATTGCAATGCAAACATTCCCTGGCCTTGTTTACCTAGTGATTGAAAGCATTCGTTAAATAAAGTCAAATTCTCGAGTACAATCTCTGTGTGACCAGTTATGCTCACTGGACTCTCATGATGATAGCCATAGCCACGCAAGCTAAAAATAATAATTTAAGAAATGTTTAACTGATAATAAGGTATACTATTAATCGAGGGCCAGCTGTGTACCAGGCCATTTCTAACTGCTTTGCATATAGTAGCTCCCTTAATCTTATCAAAACCCTATAAGTTAAATTTTACGGCTATTCTCATTTTACAAATTGGGAGACTGGTACAGCCTGTTTACACACCTTGTCCAAGGTCACATGGTTTGTAAATTGCAGAGCCAGGTTTTGAACTGAGGCATTCTGGCTGCAGGGTCTGAACTCTGAAATCATCGAACTATACTGACTTGCTGGTAGATCACTTTCTATCTTCAAACACTTAAAAAATATGTATAATATGCTAACCCCGAGTTAGCACCTTCATTTTTATACAGAAAAGGCAGCTCCTTAGATATGAGTCTTTACTCCCTGCGTTAGCTGTGAGAGCTGGGTATTCCAAAGTCACCTACCATGTTGTAACTACTAATAACTATATATTCCAGTGGTTACCTCAAGAATGGGATTAAGGCTATTCTTTTGTGTTTCACTTTATGTAATAAACACATCCTTTATTGTCTTTACTACATGTTTTCATTGTACTTTGTCTTCTGCACATATGGGCACTACATGCTTTTTCTCTTCCATTTTATTGCACTCAATCTTGTTCAAGAAACATATAAATGTGGCCTAAAGATTATTTACGATTCACAAATCAGCCTATCAATCTGTATACCTGTCTATCTACCTCTGAGTTCTACTAGTTTCCTAGTCTAGTTTTAAATATATTCTTATTCATTCAAATATGAACTTCTTCAGCTATGTTTTCACTAAGAGCTACTAAGATCTTCCGGTTGATCATAGACGCAGGTAGAAATGAGCAATTTAAATGGAAAGAGCAGTAGCATTTTGGTATATTGGTTTTAAAACAAATCAGTATGGAAACATCAATACCACAAGCCCCTGAAAAGGCCTATAGTTTCACATACCAGCAAGGCTCCAGCTGTACCAGCTGGCACACATCCTTGTAGGATGATACATTCAAGAACCTTTCCTCTCACTAGCTAACGCCTCCTTTCCCTCTGGTGCTGTGGGCCTCACCCTTCAATTCCTCTGGGCTTTCAAGCCCAGGCTTCTAATTATCTGGCCAGGAAGCTCAGTCCAGTGTATTGTGATGTCCTAGCTGATTCCCACCATATAAAGTATATTTATGTGTTAGAAGAAAATAGTTATGTTCACAGTATTGTTTGTCCACCTAAAAAACAAGCTATTTATTTCCTGGTATCAAAAAGAAAAAAAACAACTGTTGGGAAAATGTTTGTCTACTTAAGTAAATTCTTTCTCTTTTCTCCTGATATCTAGACCAATTTTAGCTTATCACTGTTTTCAGTTGCTATATTTAAAATGTGAACAGTTCCCTGGATTAAATATTTTAGGACGCATGCCAGTGCCTCCTACATAATAAGGATCCTTAGGCATGAAGCCATGACATCCTTTTTCTGATTCATCACATACCAAATAAATGGAAAAATCCCAAACATTTGACATGTTTTATATAATCTACCATGTGTAATGCCAGAAGTAACTGCTATGCATTTCCTAAGTGGTGCGTAGCAATAGCTTAGTATTACAAAGTGCATTTGTAAGGGACTCTGCAGTTTGTTGTTGTTGTTTAGGCAAGCTATGCAAAACTTGGTATTTGTTGTATAGACAAAGGTGCCCACAGACTCTCCAAAGTTGACTAAATAATACTATTGCCTTGGAGGCTTCATTTGCTATCTACGCGACAAAGCTGTCTGGGGTTTTTAGCTCTCTTCAGCTGTGAGGTGTTGGTCACGATGTTTAGATGTTTCCCCAGGATACAAGGGATAACTGTCAGGAAGAGTTACTACATGGATAGTATTTGGGGGGAAAGAGGGTTGGACCAGGTGACCTTGGAAGTCCCATTCAACCTAGGAGTCAGGCAGGAAAATCTTTGGCTAAGTACTTTTACTAGTTCAACCCATAAAATTCTGCACTGATTCATTCTTTATTTTTTCTTCAATAATAGCTGACATTAGTTTCAGTTGTACAACATAGTAATAAGACATTTATATACCTTATGAAGTGATTGCCCTGATAAGTCTAGTACCCAAATGACACCATACATAGTTATTACAATATAAATGACTAAATTCCCTATGTGGTACTTTATATCCCATGACTGATTTTATAACTGGCGATTTGTACTTCTTAATCCCTTCACCCTTTTTACCCATTCCCCAACCCCCCTCCCATCTGGCAACCATCAATTTATTCTCTCTATGAGTTTATTTCTGTTTTATTTTATTTTTTAGCTTTCACAAATACTAAATCCAGTGGTATTTGTCTTTTCTCTGTTTGACTTATTTCATTTAACATAATACTCTCTAGGTCCATTGATGTTGTTATAAATGGTGAAAATTTTATTCTTTTTTATGACTCAGTGATGTTCCATTGTATATATGTACCACATCTTCTTTATCCATTTGTCTACTGATAGGCACTTACATTGCTTTCATATCATGGCTATTGTAAATAAGGCTGCAGTGAACATAGGGATGCATGTATCTTTTCTAATTGATGTTGAGGACCTGAATAGACATATCTTCAAAGAGGATAGCCAATAGACATATGCAAAGATGCTCAACATCACTAATCATCAGAGAAATGCAAATTAAAACCTCAATGAGATACCATCTCACACCTGTCAGAATGGTTGCATCAATAAATCAACAAGTGTTGGCCAGGATCTGGAAGAAAGGGAACCCTCATGCACTATCGGTGGATTTATACATTGGTGCAGCCACAATGAAAAACAGTATAGAGTTTCCTCAAAAACTTAAAACTAGAACTACCATATGACCCAGTAATTGCACTTCTGGGTATTTATCCAAAGGTATTCAAACACTAATATATGAACCCTATGTTCACTGGAATAATTCATTCTTGTTGTAACCTGAGGTACTGGGACAAACATTAGGTCCAGGAATCCCATGTTCTGTTTTTAGCCATTTCCTAACTAGTTAAGCAAATCATACCTCTCTGTGATTCAGGTTCCTGTTTATACAAATAGAGATGATTTGGTGATCTCTACACATCTCAAAAAATAAGATGTGTATAAAAAAATAGAAATGTATTTTTGTTGTGTATACAAAAGTATATATTAAGACTAAGATATACTAGTAACTATTACCATATTGAATCTTTGCTTGCAGTTTACTAGTTCAGGGCTATGAACCCTGAGATAATCTAGTCAGTATAATCTTTTGACCTGTTGAGGTGAGTTGAGGATCTGTACATGTCCCTCAGGTCCCTCATGGCATAACACAATAGTAAGTGAAGGCATGGTGAGGCACATGTCAACTGATCCTCCCAAGGGTTGGGGAGCCTGATCGTTTAAGACATCCACTTCCTTGGATAAATAATGGGGTACAGATTATGCATTAAGTATTTCATAGGCAGCCTTGGTCACAGGAGAACAACAGAGAGTTTCTTAAAAGACATGTTCATATGGGAAATAATTGAGACAGAAACAGAGAACGAAAAGAGAAAGGAATAATGGATAACGAGAAAGAATAAGACCTCAGTAGCTCTATATTTTTGTTCTGTACTCACCTTCTGCCTGACAAATAGAAAAGGTACCAGTCATCTGTTTAGGAGAGCCTGTCATCCACAAAATTTACCTGGCACAAACCAACATCAACTGCTATCTATTTTATGCAGTCTCCAATTGCATTCTTGTTTTACCTCAACAGGGAAAATAATTTCCTAACATAAAGGTAATTAAGAGGACTAACTCTTCCTCATATTAACATCCCATTTTTGTAGATTAAGGTAGGAAAACATAGAAAATTCTCCAGGGATGTTACATGTTCTGAATTGCTGAGTACTTATACTACTGCAGATAGACTTGTTTTTGCCAAAGCAATGTGCAGCATTTCTCTTGTGCTTCTTTGTCCCAAGAGGTAACCAGACACTTGCCCAAACACAGCGGAGATTTCAAACAAGCCTGGTCATGAATACACCTGCAAAGCATACTTCTCCGAAATAATTTCTTCATCTATGGCTGCTCTTCCAGGCTTATTTATTTGGATTTTTGCCTTTCAGTATAATCAGTGTTTTACAATGTTAAAGTTTAATGCGTCCCTCTTGTATAAATTTATTGTTATGCAAGACAACTTACCATGTCCTAAAATTCCTTGAATAGAATAAAGGAAAAGAGTTCATTTTGTTTTCATTTAAGTTTCAAAAATATTTTTGGACAAAGAGCTACACCTCTTTCTACATCTTGTGTTAAGTAGCCTGGCTACAATAGAACTTTTTAGGAATACTTTCTCATTTTTGCTCATTTGGGAAAGACACTATTTACCATTAACTGTAAGATACATTCATGTTGCACAGTACTGTGGAGCTTCTTGGGGAAGGAGGAAACTCGCCTGTCATTTAGTCTATCTCATTCTATCTGAAGTCTATTGAATTTTTCAATTCCTAACACCATTTATAGCATTCTACCTAACACAAAATAGTGTTAGGACATGATCTATGAAGCACACTAAAATACCTCACAACTTCTATAGCATGAGGAAAATTTTGAAACAAAACTTTTAAGTCCAAATGGTGTTAAATCCTGCCCCATGCTAGGACAAATAAGGACCTGATATTGTTAAGACATACACAGCTCTCCTCCCCAGATCTATATGGTTTTATGTCCTTTGAGAGGCAGCAAAACTGGCTCTTCAAAATTTTACTTGATGTTTCAGAAGATCTCAGACAAACTCACGTCAATCCTGTTTTGTAGATGAACAGAATCAACTTTATGTTGAGAAATATTGGAAATACCCACCCAACCAACACCCAACATGCACTTTTCAGTTTTCCTATGGGAAACGTCTATCTTCTCTGTATTTATTTTTATTTCTAATCAGTCTCCAAAAGAATGTTCAGGGGTCTGAAATCTGGGTGAAAAAAAAAAGACATTGCAGGGAGCCTGGATTCTGGATCTTCCTTTTGATGTAAACCAGATCTAGTAGACAGACTTGATGAGGGTGGGTTTTATCGGTATAGCAAAGCAGATCTCTTTAAAACACTGCCTTTGTAAAAACAAAAGCCTGCCAGCAACTGTATTTATTTGTATAACTGATTCCCACTCCCCTCGGCTTAAAGATAAAGATGGGAGTGTTGTTTGCCTTTCAGTTTCCGAGGGGCCACTGAGCACAGACACCATGCTGGTTTGAAATGTGCAGCAACAGAACAGCGGCCTTTCTGGCAAAGGGCCCAGTGTCAAGATGCTAACCATGCCTAACATGTGTTAGGGGGCAGTGACCTCATCTTCAGGGATGAACCGAGGTTACTTCCAAGCAAAATCCCAGCAAACAAAGACAGCCTTGTAGCAACGGGAGGCATCTGTGGAGGCAGCCCCTTGAACGTGAGTGGCTTTGATAGTGACGATTACAGATACATAGCCTTGAGAAGTATTTTTCTTACTGGTTGAGCCCCTAACACCCTGTACTCTAACTGCTTTATGAATGGAAAATGTTGGTTGATTCACAATAACTGAGTAACCATTAAATTAAAAAAAAAATAGTAAAATCTTAAAAACCCAGGGTCTTCCTAACTAAAAGGGCTCAAGTTTTTTCAAGCACTTGCCATGCAAAAGACACACACAAAATTCCTCCCCTTTTTTTTTTTTAAGATCTCTGCGCGCACACCCCCACCCTACCCCCACCACATACCTAAAAAGGGTCTGTTTGCTAACAAAGACATAATACCCCCTTGGATGGGAGTGGTGGGGAGCAGCCTCCTAAAGATCTGAGGATTTTATTGACAGGAGGCACATTGTTGCATGAATGTCACAGTTGTTTTGAGTTGCGCAATTGGTCACATTCTTTTCAGATTGGTCAGAAATTACATCACTGTTCAAGATATCTATAAAATATCTGCATGTGGTATCTTATTCTAAAATATCTGGCGACGTTGGGCACTATCTGAATGGACGTGTCCCAGAGTATAAGCAGTGAATCTGCTGTAGTTTAGTAGGGGAAAAAACCAAAAACATTTATTGCCGCAGGCTCTCTCAATGTAGTTGACTTTTTTTTTTTTTTCATTGAAAGTTATTTTATTACAAATAAACCAATCTTGGATTTTGAGAAGTTCTGCAGAGTGACTGTATTTATATTTGAAAACTGTAATTGGCATTGAAATCACTAATTAAGGGCCAGTGCCATGGAGGATTTAAGGGTGTTCACAAGCAGGCCCCACCCATACTGTGTTAGTCCTCTTCCTGATTGAAAATCATTTACAAATCTCTCTTACTTTAGCCACCAAAGGTTAATGGTTAGTGTTACCAAGGAAACCTCACATCTTTGATTTCTGGCTATACCTGTTTGCTTAACAGGTGGGTGTGGGTGTGGTGGTATTGAAGAGTAAGAGAAAGTGGGGACAGACAAATATGAAAATCAAAACTGTAAAGTCTGGAATTGACAACCGTTGACCTACAGATTTTTTTGTCTCCATTTCTTCCCACACTCTAATCTGCCACCAATTAATGGGGCTAAAATATAGATTTAATGATTTTCTTCCATTCCTCAAAATCCTTCACTGTCTCCTGTTATCTTTATGGTGAAGTTAAATCCTATTTATCTGTCATTTCAAACCTTCTGTGAACCTCTCCTTTACCATTACCCCCAGGTGACCCTCCTCCTCTTAGGCAGAGATTGTCTACTCATCATTCCTCACGTCTTTTCATTTCAACCTCCCCTCCCACTGCCCTCCCTCCCCACTGAGTCCGCTTTTACAGTCCTACCTCCTCCTCTTAGCTGTCTTCTTAGTTACATCCAGAAGGCAGACCTCGCTTTTCCCAATGCACCTGCATAGAGTCTTCTAACTTCCATTGGTTTCTCTACTATTAATTTTAATGTCACCTACTAACCCCAGTCTGCACAGCTAGGTTATAAAATCACTGAAAGCAGTGACTGCATACTCACAATAGAGGTCAAGTAGACATGTCTGCTTCACTGCTACATATTAAACTCTTTTATTGAATAGGAACCCTTAATCCTGGTGATGGAATAAATATATAACATCCACTTTGAAGATTTGTTTTAATTGATTCATTAGAAAAGATGTGTCATTTATTACATCAAGACTCAGATTGTGATTTCACTTTCAGCACAACCTCACTGTGGAGTTTAGAATGTGGATTTAAGAAAACAGATTGATGTGCTTTCTGGATGTGTCTGCAATGACGTACTGGTACTGCCATTCACATTCAAGTGAGCATGTCCACTCTGAGAAGGTCAGAAAATTGGAGTTCCTCCTGGGCCATATTTTCTGATATGTGACCAGAAACCAGGCGGTGTGGTCTATTTGATGCTTCTGGAAATTTCTAGCGGAAGAAACTTTATTAGAGCTATCTCAGAATCTTCTTGAGAAGTAGAAAACCTGGTTATAGGAGCTTTTATATAGCAAGATTTTTATCAGTAGTTTTTTGGTTACATTTTGAAATGGTTAATGGCCCTGGCCAGTGTGGCTTCGTTGATTGAGCACTGTCTCATGCAACAAAAAGGTCAAAGGTTTGATTCCCATTCAGGGCACGTGCCAAAGGTGGGATGTAAAGATGAGGCCTTGTCTCTGAGCATAAGTCCACTGACAGGAGTTCATGGTGTCCTTCCAACACCAGTGCTTTTGCTGAGAGCCCCAGTTTCAGTATGCTCAAAGGAAAGCTAAAAATTAAAGAAATCTGAAGCAATCTGAGTATGAAATCTTTGATTTTTATTTTCATTCCTTAAAGTCACCTCATCCATATCTGTTTCAGCAGCAACTTTTTAAGGAACTTCTTCCTAATCCATCTTTTTAAATAATTTAATTGCATTCTGACAAAAAATACTCTTTCTCTGTATACTATTTCATAGTGTAAATAATACCGCTTTAATTACACAATTACAACAGCCAGAACTGCCATAAACATGTTAGAGAAAAACACAATTGACTTGTAATAGGAGCCAGTAGGTGTATGAAACCAATAGAAAGGTTGTCTGTATTTGTGCATCAGTCCTGTTAGACAAAAGGAATGGCGAATGAGGGAGGTTGATTAAAAGAATAATTGTTATACTCCAGCAACATACTCCTGGGATGCGATATCATACAGCCTTGAATTCAAATTCTGTTTCTAACACTATCTGTCTGTGGGAGATTATGCATCTTCTTGAGCTTTTATTTTGTCTTTCAAAACACAACTACCAAACGTTGAGCATTATTAATTAAGTTCATATGCTCAAAGCACTTAAAGAGTGCTTGCCTATCTGATGACACTAAGTAAATGTTGCTACCTTTTCTTTCCTTCTTTGCTCAACAGATTTAAGTTCCTTTTTCTCCGTTATATCACTCTGGAACAGTTCTCCAGGAAAGGCATTAGATAGTAGGGGTTCAGGGAAGAACTCATGCTAAAGTCATGAGTTCTAATCCTGGCTCTGCCAGCTTCTGGGGGAATTTCCTTCGGCAAGTTACCTAACCTTACTCTTCTAACCTGTACAATGTAGATGATAATTGCACAGACTTGTGAGAATGACTGTGTCACAATCTCTGGAAAATTCCTCCCATATTTATTACAAGTGCCCAATGATTGTGTCAGGATACTTAAATGCCTTGTGATTCATTACACAACAGAATGCAGACCTTACGTGCATATTTTTTCTGTCCGTTACTGTAAAACAAAAACTTTGTTCCATAGGTGATCCCAGCAAACATATTAAAAATCAAGCTGTGTGCCCAAAGCAAGTTGAGAAATCAGAATAGACTCAGGCCCACTCTTTTATCTTCTCCTGAAGTTTGGAAGAAGAGCTCCTAATTCTGTCACTACTAGACTCTTTCTTCATCTAATGGAATGGAGAGAGAGCAAGAGACTGGAGAAGATACAAAGCAGACTTTTATGTTCCCAATTAAGTTGGTGTGGGTTTTTGCTTCTCAAGGGACAGTTAGAGCATTGGACTATGCATTGGAGATCAGCATTTCTTCATTCAGCACTTCCTGAGAGTTTGTTATGCAAAAATAAGCCCTGACCAGAACATGGACCCATCCTAAAAGAGACTCCAGTTTTGATGAGATAGCTGGCATCTAAGCTGGACAGACCAAGTGCTATAGGAGTTTGGAGAGAAAAGGGGTCATATTCAGTGTTTATCAGGGAAAATAACAAAGATGAAGTAACATTTGAGCTGGACCTAGGATTTAGTGGGTGACTCTCTTGGGGGGTGATGGGAAGCAAGTAGTGGCAGTGAGCATTACGGCCAAAAGGGTGTCCTAGATGAAGTCACAGTTCCAGGAAGTGATGGGGCCTATCGAGAAATATAAGCCCTGGAGGAATAATTTAAGCCTTTAAGATCAGCATTCATGTTTCAGTACAGGCTGGAAGTGTTTATTTGGGGTAGGTTTTAAAGGGCCTCAAAGGATACCATAGCAGTGATTGAATACTATGGTTTAAAAGCAGAAACATTTTTACAAATGAAGCATGTCATCAATTGTCAATATTTAAACATGTAAAAGTAGATCTATTTGGGATGAAAGTAACGCTAGTCATATGGAGCTCTGCTTACTCAGCCTTACTTTTTTTTCAGCCTTTTAATCTCAGTATTTAGTTAGTTAGTTAGTTCCTTAGTTAATCCTTTCTGAGGATATTTTCTCCATTGATTTTTATTTTTTTTTAGAGAGTGAAAAAGAGGGCAGTTGGGGGTGAGGAGAGAGACATCAGTGTGAGAGAGACACATTGTTTACCTTCTGCACACACCCTCAGGGCCAGGATCAACCTGCAACCCAGGTACATGCCCTTGCTCAGGAATCAAACCCACAACCCTTTGGGCTGGGGCTGATCTTTATAGTCTTTAACCCTAGTGTTCACAGAGCCATTGGAATTGAGGAAAGAACTGGGCTTGTTAGCAAGAAGTTACGAGTTTCAATCCTTGCTGCTAACTTATTAGCTGTGTGACCTTGGGCAAGCCACTTAACATTTATGAAACTATTTTTGCATCTGTAATGAAGGCTCCCATCTTGATAATGCATATATAGTAATATTTTATATATGCAATATCTATTTACATATAGACTATAGATTAGACAAAGATTAGATACAGATTAGATATAGATATATAGATACATAGCTTAGTGTGATCCCTGATCTATATTAGGTGGTACTCACTAAATTACAGCTATCATCCTGTCATCCTTGTCATGATTTTCTTCCAACCCTCAGTGGCTCCTCATAAGCTCCTCAGTAGTGTTCAGTGTTTCTGGAATAATCATCTAGGAACAGTGTGCTAACTACAACCTCCTGAAGGTTTTTGGCATGATCTGGGCATCATATAGGTAAGATCTGATCTGGGCAAGTAGTAGGGTGAATTTAAAAAAAAAAAAAGGTTAAGCATATTTCTTTTTTTTTAATGTTTTAAATATATTTTATTGATTTTTTACAGAGAGAAAGGGAGAGGGATAGAGAGTTAGAAACATCGATGAGAGAGAAACATCAATCAGCTGCCTCCTGCACACCCCCCACTGGGGATGTGCCCACAACCAAGGTACATGCCTTTGACCGGAACCGAACCTGGGACCCTTCAGTCCGCAGGCCGATGCTCTATCCACTGAGCCAAACCGGTTAGGGCAAGGTTAAGCATATTTCCAGCAAGAACCAGTTTTACTTGGCTGCATAGTCTTAGGACACTGGAGACAAAACCTAGACTATACCCAGAGTGGACAGTCTATTAAGAGACACCCACTTCCCCACATTGAGCTGGTCCCCAAAGGTTATAGCTTCCAATGTAAGGTTGAACAGGAAATAAACCCACCACAGAGAAGAATATAGCAAAAACTTGCCTGTCTCAATTTATCAGCAGATAAAAGGGAAACAGTTCTCCCGGGTATTTGTAACCACAAGGAATCCCTCATATCTTCCAGTTTGAAGTCTAAATATATCTTTGTAATCTTAAAAATAAAACCCCTAAACCCTCAAGGCAAGCATTTTTTTTTTCAAATAATCTTGGGTTTGTACTACCTCTAGGCAACTGGCAAAAGCAATCATAAATTTCTCTTTGGAGTATGGCAATGTTAATCCAGGCCTGGAAGTATTCCCAAAGATTAATTTCTAAGGAATATGAGCTCACAATCAATAATCTCAAACCAGAGAAAGTGTAAGTTGGTGCAATCACTTTGAAAAAAAATGTTGTCATTAACTAATACGGTTGAATGAGCACATACCCAATGACCCAGAACTTAAGATCCTATTTTTAAAAAGTGTTGTCTGTGCGCCAGGACTAGTGTCCAGAATGTTGATGGCAGCATGGTTGATAGCAGATCCAAACTGGAAACAGCACAAACATCCTTCCACTCTACAGAGATAAATAGATTGCGTTATTCACATGATGGAATCTTCTGCAAACAGCAATGATAAATTGACTACCATTACATATGTCATCATGGATGACACTCAGAAACACAGCATTAGACAAAACAAGCATGTCACAGAATAATCCATAATGTATGTTTCTACTTATATAGAGTGCTAAGACCATCAACTATGTAATATTTAGCTTAGGGCTGTAATGCACAGATGTTAAAACTATAACATCTGAGTGATTAACTAGAACAGAGGATGTCTTTGGAGAGACAGTCAAAGAAAGGCTCATTGGGTGTCTACAAAGTTACTTGTAACTTTCATTCTTGAGCTGACCAATGGGTATGTGGGTGTTCCTCTTATGATTCTTCCTTAAACTGTTCATATATGATTTATGTCCTCTTTTGTATGTATGATAAATGCTTTTTAAAAGGAGAATGGGAACTGTAAATGCTTTAGAGACAGAATATTTTATAGGATGCTTACATGTAACTTCTGGAAGAGACTTTGAGGAGGGAAAAATGAAGGAAAATAATAATCAAAGATTCACACCAAAGTTGTATTCCTGAGTATCTAAAAAATAATCTTGGGACTTTTAAATCAAAATAAGGAAATCAAGAGAATACATTATTCACATCTCTATTGTTAATACCTAGTTTCAGTGCCAGGTACTTCATATGTTCTCCTTAAACATTTGTTTTTGCTGTTGCAGGAGGTGAATTATGGAACATGGAAGTGGAAATGTTTTGGGATGCAAATGGGCGCAACTTAGATACAGAGTGGTTGGGTTTAGCATGGTAGAAGTCATGGTAGTGATGAAGTCATTTGGGAATGAGCACGAAAAGAAAAGAAATGTGAGTTCTGAAAAGTGGAAAAGGCTCATTTTCCAGTGATGGGCTGAGACAGGAAGGGAAATAAAAAGGAGTGAAAAGGAGATGAGAAAAGCCAAAGGGAAGGTTTTTAAGAATGAGAAGGTGATGGGTGCTGTAAAATTGTTCAACATTAGAAGAGGACAGAATTAAAATGAAAGAACACAGTGTAGTGACTGGCATCAAACGGTCACTGGTTATTTTGTGAGGAGAGACTTTATTGACCAGCAAGAGTAGCCATTTGGCTAGAGACTCAAGTATGAAGTACTATTAAGGGTATAGAAGCACTGAGCCTAAACCAGTTCTTCAAACTGTTTGATATTTACAAAAAAATTAAAAATAAAATAATAATTTATTGCACTTACAAGGGGTGCTAGGTAGAAAGGTGAAATGATTTTTTTTCAAAGCAACACCTGAGTATGTTGGTAGGCACAGTATAGGACACCAGTAGAGAAAAGGAACCTGAGGCTTATAATAAGGATTATTTATGGTCCCCAGGTAGCTGGGAAGGTGAGATAAAGGAGAAAGATTAGAGGATTGGTGGATCATATATCATTGGGCGGTTGAGATTGCCCTCTGAGGTTTAGAAGCAATGGAACAGAGTTCTGTTATTGGATTCTTTAATCTGCACTTCTTCTGGAAATTCTCTGTTAGCCTAGTTTTGAAGTCTTGAAATGAATTCAGTTAAGGAACTGCAGTCTACAGAGAACTCACCTAAAAGTACCTACATGTTTAATTCAGTGGTTGGTTGAATGGATGGGTGGATGAGCTGATCGATGAAAAATGAATGAATGAATGAACCAAGAATTATTGAGCATAAAATGTAAATCAATATTTGTTAATCCCTTTCTTAGAGCAGTAGTTAACAGCCTGAACTCTGGACCATCTGTGTTAATGTTCCAGGGAAAGTCATTCATCTTTGCTAAAGCTCAAGTCTCCTCATCTGTGAAACAGAGCTAGTCATAGTACCTACTTGTACTGGTTTCTTCGGGCTGCCATGACAAACCGCCACAAACTCGGTGGCTTAAAATGGAAATTATTCTTCCGCAGTTCTGGAGGCCAGAGTTCAAACTCAAGGTGTCAGCATGCCACACTCCCTCCAGGGGCTCTAGGGAGAATCCTCCATTGCTTCTTCCAGTTTCTGGTGCGTCCGTGTCTTGTGGCAACATAACTCTAATCTCTGCCTCCATCTTTACATGGTCTCTCTATGTGTCTGTGTGCCATCTCATCTTCTTCTTTAACTGAGATATAATTGACATCTAACATTATGTCAGTTTCAGATGTACAACCTAATTATCCAGCATTTGTATATCTTATCCTCTTTTATAAGGACATCTATCATTGGTTTTAGGGCCCATTCTAATCCAGTATAACCTCATCTTAACTAATTATTTCTGAAAAGATCCTATTTCCAAATAAGGTCAAATTCTGAGGTTCCAAATGGACATAAATTTGGGGGGTCACTATTCACTCTACTATACTACTTTATAGAAATATTATAAGAACTAAGTTAACATAAGGATATATAAGGATATTACTATTTACTTAATATACATTAAGTTATAAGTATTTGTAATAGTATATAGCATATATTCAGAGGTTTGGGATATTAGTTCTTACTAAGGTTGACACAGAAGAAATGCTTATTCTTTCCTATCACTATTTTCTGTACATAATATCAATATTCTAGTACAGGTAGAAATGCTGAGTCATTATATTAATTTAGAATAATGCTTAACTCTCTCCTTGAAACTATTTCCTTGAAAAGCTTACATGGCTCATATTTCTTTCCTGTCTAGTAAAATAGCTAAGATATTAAATAATGACAAAGGACACTTTAATTTTCCAAATTCTTACTTCAGATTTTGATCATTCAGGGGGAAAAAATGCTGACTAGCCTGCTTGTATTCATTTTCTGCCAACTGTCCTTAGGCAGTGACCTCTGTATGACTTTCCACATTGCAGAGCTCAACCTCTCATGGGACCTAATTTCCTTCCATAATAATTTGTCTACAACTGGCATTGTTTTGATAGAATGCTCCAGATTAAAAACAGACCATAACTTTAGGAGAGTAGCCCCAGTTATTTGATGACAGGACAGCTTGAAGATGCAGCACATTGATGTTGAGCCTAATACAATTTTTTTAACACTAAGGAAATAAAAATATATAGATATCACAAGCAGAATTTGGAAAAAAGAAATGTTTACTCTGCCATTTAAGCAACACACTCTGGAAAAGCGTAAAACAGTGAGATGAAGGCTAATGAGTCTTTATTTGTACCGCATCTGTTTTGTTCACAGTCACACAGTCAGATGTTGGCCCAACTAGCACATCATCAGTACTCACATATTTGTGGAAGGACCATGTGACTGCATTGCTTGCAGGTGGTAGGGAGAAATGGAGAAACTTCTGTTTATTTTCCTGTGGCATTATTAACTTCATTTTCCAAGTGGTCCATTTTTTCCAAATCAGATTTTATTACCCTCCTCTTCCTTTATCTTTTCCACCTCCTTTCTCCCCCAGTACTTTGAAGTATAAAGTGCCCAATTGTTATGTATTGGTGTGGTAAGCATGACTGTATGTAACAGAGGTTTGAGAAAAGTGAAAGTGAAGAAAATAAATTTTTTCCTTTTTCTTCCTTCTAATATTCTCAGGTGAAAAATTAGCTACTTCTGAGAATTATTTGATTCCAGAGTTGTAGGGTGAAATGGATATAGTAAAAGTATCGACCAAAGAATTTTTTTTAAATACATTTTTTTTATCGATTTCAAAGAGGAAGGGAAAATGAGAGATAGAAACATGTGTGCCATTGTTGAAGGAAGGGGCTTTGTTGATATCTTTTGTAATTCTCAAAAGAAATTAACTCCAAATAGGTAGAGAACCACTGAATTAGAAGACTTGGTTTATATTGTTTGTTCTTTTGTTCTGCTTTAGAGTTTCAGGTGGGACAATTCTGAGAATATTTGAAAGGAAAATGGACAGTGTATGAAATTGCCAAACCATTTCAGATTTTGGGTCAAGAAGAGGTTTTCCTTGAATTACCAGCCTCTTTTTGAATTGTTTAGCTGCTGTTTTCATGTCCTCAAAAGTCGGACCTTAGGATGCTTAACTCACAGTCGTTATCTCTGGCAGTTGAAGTATCCAGGCAGACTGATGTCATTTGTTTCCAGAACAGCATCAGAGCCCTTCAGGGCAAATTCTCTTACTAAGTCCTTGAGCAGGCACAAAGAAGATGATATTTTGTGGTACAATGAGCCATCCCTGTATAACTAACGTATTTCTAACTGAACCTACAAACCAAACAAAAAAACTAATCTTCTCAAAGAGCAAACCTCTTTAAAGGTTTTTCTTTAAGTTTCTGGAAGCTTTGGTTTGTCCTTTGTCTGGTATGAGCCTCTTGTCTGGTTTGAATCTCTTTCTTAACCCTCTGCGCCGAGTACATGATGTGCATACTTGATTCAAATCCTAGTTTTATTTTATCAACACTTATATGTGTTTCCCAACTCTGTGTCTTAGTTTACAGCCTCTGGTATTCAGCTTTGTATCATAACAGATTCTCAATTAAAATAGCTGTGGCTGTTGTTAATAAAGCTTCCTCTATTGTTCCAGGCAATATCTTATCTAATAAAATTGTTTCCACACAATTTACTTATTGATTCATTCATTCACACACACACACACACACACACACACACACACACAAAAATGTATGGGCACCTGCTATATGCTATGGAGGCTTCTAGTTGCAGGGAAACAGAAAGATGAATATTATCCATGAAATCACTGCTTTGTGCTTGGTTAAAGCATGTGGCAATCAAGGTTGTCCAGAGATTTAAGCCTATTGAAGCCTCCAATCTTTAAATAAATTGGTTGACTATTTATCTAGAGTAGTGGTTCCCAACTGAGGAGATTTTACGCCCTACCTACCTCCCAGGGAAGGTTGGCAATTCCAGAGACATGTTTAATTGTAGCAAATAGAGGGTACTATTGGTACCTTGTTGGTAGAGGCCAGGGATGCTGGTAAACATTGACACAAACAGGATTGTCCCTCTCAGCAAAGAATTATCCGCAACAAAATGCCAATAATGCAATTATCCTAGGAAGGGTGATGACACTAGAGGTAGTGCCCTTTCCTTTGAGGTCCTGAGCAAGTCAGTTCTTACTAAACTGACCCACACAAGCATTAAAGACCCTTCTGAAGGATGGAATTTCCTACGTCACAACTACACTCCCAGGGATGAATTGGCATTCCTCAAAGTTCAGCTTTCCAGTTGCCTATCCCTTAATCTGCCTCTGCTGTTCTTAAGGAGCTTTACAATTTAGGGAGGTATACCAAAAATGCACAACTCTGAACTGCTACTAAACTCTATGCTGTACCAAAATGATGATGCTCTGTGATAAATACCAAGAAAGCTCAATGAGATCAGTGCTTTGGGAGCACTGAGCAATGAAACTATCTGGCAGGTCTGGGAAGGCTTTGTAGAGCAGAAATTTTGAAGGAGGTACTTGCCACATAGCTGATAAAAGACACTTTCCTCTTTGAAGCCATACCCTGCATCATTGCATTTATAACCAGTGATGAGACCTAGCCAGTTTGGCTCAGTGGCTAGAGTGTCAGCCTGTGGACTGAAGGGTCCCAGGTTCAATTCTGGTCAAGGGCACATACCTGGGTTGCAGGCTCCTCCCCAGCCGGGGCTCTGGTCAGGGCATGTGCAGGAGGCAACCAATCAATGTGTTTCTCTTACATCAGTATTTCTCTCTGTCTTTCCCACCCTTCCACTCTCTCTAAAAATCATGAAAAAAATATCCTTGGGTGAGGATTTAAAAAAAAATTTATATATATCTCCAGTGACTAGATATTCTAGGCTGCCCATTCAGGAAAACCTGCTTCCATATTGTTCTACATCAAGCAAGACTCCTTTAGAAATCATGCAAGCCCAGCTTCATAGGCTTTCCTTTCACTGGCTTCTTTCTATTAAAGGTTTCAATAGTAGGTAGTTTCAACTGCGCAATTGTAGGTATTAGAGTTTAGAAGCAGTTCAGAGTTATACATTTTCAGCAAGTGAATTATAAGTTTGGTTTTTGTTTTTTAAATTTATATGTACTACCCTGCCAGTGTGGCTCAGTAGTTGAGCGTCGACTGATGAACCAGGAGGTCACAATTCAATTCCCAATCAGGGCACATGCCAGGTGCTGGCTCAGTCCCCAGTAGGGGGCATGCAGGAGGCAGCCGATCAATGATTCTCTCTCATTATTGATGTTTCTAACTCTCTCCCTCTCCTTTCCTCTCTGAAATCAATAAATATATTTATTTTAAAAAGAAAGTGCAGGTCACAATTTGTGTAGATGTTTATAAATGCTTTTCAAATACAATCTGTAGGAAAATCCAAGAGAACATCATTACTCCCTGTTAAATTAGTGTAATGGCATTAAATGTATTTGTGAAGCTATTAATTGTAAAATTGGTCATGATGGTTCAAAAGAATGGAATAGATGTTAAATGTCTGATATAATAATGAGGTTTTCATAATGTAGCCACCAGGAAGTTACAGGATTTCTCTTTACCCTCTGGAAATTGCAGGTTGATTGGAGGTACCTACACATTATGGAAATTTTCTCTTTCAGTTTATAATCAGTTATGACATTTCACAAGGGGGTAACTTTGTATAATTGAAACCGACTTTTAAAGAAGTTATCTTTTTTTCTGGTAATTTTACAAAGACCTTTCATTAGTATTTTCATGTTATAAATACAATACAGACACATCTCCAAAATACCATGAGTTCAGTTCCAGATCACTGCAGTAAAGCCAGTCATAATTTTGCTGGTGGAGGGTCTTGCCTTTAATATGTAAAAAATAAAACTGAAATCCAATAAAATGAAGTATGCCTGTAATTCAATTTAAAAATCTTATTCCTTTTAGTTTTCACTATAAACTGAGTAGATACAAACATGCATGTTAGTTTCATTTTTTCATTAAAACGTTTTCCTCTTTTATTTTAGTCTGATGCCAATGCAAGTTACTTAAGAGCGGCTCGAGCTGGACACTTGGAAAAGGCCCTTGACTACATAAAAAACGGAGTTGACATCAACATTTGCAATCAGGTGAGTTGTGGCTGTTGTTGTTGTTGTTGTTTTAATTCCTTAAATCTTTCATTAGATATTACCAAGACTTTCTCTTTTTTGCCAGTTTTTTCTGTTAAATTTCACCAGCTTGAGTTATCAGATTATTCTCTGCTTTGTTAGAGGAGCGCTCAGAAATGTAGGTATGCATCCTTTAACAATTCCTAAAATTTAGTAAGTAGTGATATTAAAACAGCGCACCTAATTTTCAAGTATTTTTATTCCCAGTTCAGGCTTCTGCACTGTCCACACACAAGTGGTTGCTGGTGGGATGTTTTCCCAGAGTTCCTGGTAGACTGTTTACTCCCCGGTGTTCCATGTGCTGAGTAAAGCTTTCCCTTCCCTTTTAATCAGAATGGGTTGAATGCGCTCCATCTTGCCTCCAAAGAAGGCCACGTAGAAGTCGTTTCTGAACTGCTAAAGAGAGAAGCCAATGTGGATGCAGCTACAAAGGTTAGTATCACACATTGAATGCTTTTTGTGCCACTTGCCAAACTCAATGAGGAGTTAGCTCTCCATAAGAATCAGAGCACGTTTCTCATGAAATACTTGTCAACTCTGTTCTCTTTGAAGAACTTAGAACAGGGGGATTTGATATTTTGTGAACTGTCAAAACAAAGAAAGATGGGAGTATTGATGTATCTTGCTTTCATCTTACAGAAAGGAAACACAGCATTGCACATAGCATCTTTGGCTGGGCAAGCAGAGGTGGTAAAGGTCTTGGTTACCAATGGAGCCAATGTCAATGCACAATCTCAGGTAAACCGGCAACTCTATTGCAAAGTGATTTTGTTATAATTAACAAATAATGTTCGTTGGGTCAGGTGCTTAATTGGTTCATATATCCTCTAAGAATACAATACTGAAGAGCTACATTAAATGATTAGTTACATATTGTAGATTTTTGAAATTCATGCATTTTCTTGTTTGCAATACGTGTGTGTGAGATTTTTTAAAGCCATCCATCTACATATGACTAGTAGTTATAGACACTAATGTTTAAGGGATATCTGTAATGCACTCTTATACTATTTCATGATGCTAGCTCAGGTCCTGTCTCAGTATTTATTAATCACAGAGGAAATGTTGATGCCTATAAATGAAAACATGCTCTTAGAAGTTCAGAATAATATATCAGTGCTTTATCGCATTAAAAAAGGGAAGACACTACTTAATTCCTGTCTCCTAACTAAGGCATCATTGTTAGTCCCTAAAACAGATTATAAAGAAGAAAAACAAGCAGAATAAACTATAAAAGCCCCCAAACTAAAATTTCCAGATTCTTTGTAATGGTTAGACACTAATCATTCATTGAATAGGTCCTCCTATAAGTTCTCAGAATCTTGCATGAAATTCTAAGAACACCAATAGATGTCACTTGATAAACTTTGAGCCTAAAAGAATTAACTTCATTTTATTAGTTAAAAATATGGGTCCTCATTTTCCAAATTGTTCACTATTTGTGTCTCCAGGGACATGAGGTTGTGTAGGAAAGCAATCATCGTAGCACACAAATATTCACTAAGGACCTGACCATTTTTGAAGCTGGTCCCTACTCAGACATTCCTTCTACTTGAATGCTGACACCTATCCTGGTTTGTCAGTTTACCCAGGGTGTTCGATATTGAACAGATTGGTTATAGAACAAGACTGCAAGCTTTGCAAAAGGTGAGACAGGAGTTTATGAAGCCAGGGAGAGAGATGTTGGAGAACTGCTGGGTGTACAGCTAAGCTGTGAGTATGTGGCTTCCTGGCGCTATTAGACCAGGCAGTGTGTGAAGTATTAGGCTGATTTTCTGATAGGTGTTTCAAATGAGAATTATTATTTTTAAATCAAATGATTAAATGACACAAAGTAATTAGGTGAGGCCTTTGACTCTCAAATACTTTTTGCAAACAGGCTGTCTTCTTGCTTATGCTGTGGCGGGGGGGGGGGGGGAAGTGAAGTGAAAGATGTCAAGCCATCAGATAATTTTGTTGGAAATATCACACTTTTTCTCTACAAAAATAGTATTTGGTTTAGTCTTTGTTCATTCTGCGATCTCATACACAAATGCAGTTATCACCTACATTTTGTTAAACCATACAAACTTGCTTTTACAATTTCTAGTTTTATCTTTTAAGATAAAGTCTCAAACTTTTTCATTTCCTTTTGATCTCCATTCTGAGTGCACCCAGTTTCTCCCCCATTTTCAGTACTGAGTATCTTTGGATATCAGGAGCCTCCTCCTGTAGTTCATGGGTCCAGAGAATGGCAGTGGCTTCCCCCCTTGTTACTATGGCCATAGAGGTGATCGCTCTGATGCCGTTAAATATCAGTGTCGTGGAAAAGAAACTTCAGGGTGCTTTCAACCACATGATTTCTTGTATATGTGGCCTAACTTCATTCTGGTTCCTTCTGGTCAGACTTGTCTCACCTGGTCCATACCACTTACTCTGATTCCCTAGGAGAGTTCACTTGGAGTGATAACGCTTTTCCAGAAAGGAATGTTATAATGGTTGAATATTGATAAGTATTGTCATTTGAGAGACACACAGACTGGCTGACTACAAGAGAAGCATCAGGCGTTTAAACTTTTTTTAAAATGCCCTTATAACTTTTTACTGGGAAGTAAGTGGTGGGAAGCTCTGAGATAGTGGAAAAACTCTAATCCATTTCATTTCCTCCCCCCGCCCCAAGGGAAGAAAAGTAAGCCTCCTTCTTTTAAACATTGCACACATTCTTGACATTCTAGAGCAGCCATAGTTTTAAACCTTCCTCTGCAACGTCTGGGAGAAGCTGCAGGCGAAGGGAAGCCCTAACCAGATTTTATTTCAATTTGTACACATTCTCTGGTGATGATGAAGCGAAGGAAAAGAACACAGTCTGCGAAATTCCTCTTTCCTTGCAGCTGTGCTTGGCCTACATACCCTGCTTCACAATTCACAGCAGAGCATGTCTCCCTTCATCTGGACACCTGTCCCCATACGCCTTCGGAACTGCACTGTTCCATGGACAGAATCAGTAATGAGATAAATGCAGCGGAATGGAGTTTCCATGTTAAGTTCCGGTAGCAGCTTTTCAATAGGAGCTCTTCTAATGAGCAAGCAGTAATGCCAGGAAATCCCACGTATGTGGCAACACATTAAAACATCACAGGAATACTAATATTCAAGAAATATGGTATTCCTGTCTAAGTGAAATTTCACCCTCTGGGCAATATTTAATAGCCAGTCAGAAATAGTGCAAGGAGAGTCCCTGGCCTTCCTGAAATATAAGAATTTTTCTTACCTTGAAAATAAAAACATTGGACAACATCAAGTTCTGATCTTATAAACTGAGGCTCTGGGGAATAAGAATTTGTAGATATTATTTTGCTCTAATCCTTGTCATCGCCTTGACCTTAGGTCTTAAGTTCGTCAACTCTTTCTTATATTACCTAACATCCCAAGAATCATTTAGGCCTACCCTGAGAAAACAATCAGGCTGAATTGTGATTGTTAAGTCCTTAATACAAAATTCTGCAGTCATGTGAAACTGCCATGTCAGATGGTATCCCTCATGCTTTTCTTCTTCTCTGTCTTTATTTTATACTATAAGACACCCAAAGAAGCAAAAAGTCTTATAAAGAAGCAAATAATATATTTTTAAATATATTTTATTGATTTTTTTACAGAGAGGAAGGGAGAGAGAATAGAGAGTTAGAAACATCTATGAGAGAGAAACATCGATCAGCTGCCTACTGCACGCTCCTAACTGGGGATGTGCCCGCAACCCAGATACATGCCCTTGACCAGAATCGAACCTGGGACCCTGCAGTTCGCAGGCTGACACTCTATCCACTGAGCCACACCGGTTAGGGCAGAAGCAAATAATAACTTATTTTAGCTACCAAAGTATTCTAAATGGACAGGTTTTCATAATGGTGCCAACAAAAAAAAAGGCTCTTTCAGTGAGCCAGTACCTCCTTAATCTTTATGTATTTTTTAATATTTCCTATAATGGGGAGATCAGGTCCTGATGAAGCGAAACACTGGGTGTGGTCCAGATAAGCCTCTGACCTTTGATCTTATAGCTCACCTCTATATGTGCATATTGATCACCATGCCCTTCACACTTTAATTAAGAACAGCATTTAATGATGTATAAGCCTGACCCTAGGAAACTAGGATGGATAAGAGAATCTCATGGATGAAGTTTCAGCCCTTACTTAAATGACAGGAGGACTTTATTTTATTTTAGTGGGTACTAGGCAGCATGCCTCAGGACTACCCATAAAATTGTAGGTCTTCAGATTTCCATGCTTATAATAATATCAGAATAAACGTTCAGAGCAGAAGGTATTGAAGATTTTGGATAAAATCAGACATTAAAGGACATACTTGTTCAGTATTGAGCTGCTCTGCCTTTTGAGAATTGCCTCGATTATGGCTACAGAAGAGAAAAATGTAAAATTGGGCACCCATATGTTCCTTTTGGGCCGACTCTTTCTTTGGGAAATTTCCTAAGTTAGGAAATTAATATAAAAACAGTGCTGTACTTTTTTCTTAAGAGAAAATTGCATATTTTTTTTGAAATCTGACCATTCTCCCAACCTAGGTACTGTTTCACAGAAAATCATTTCATCTGTAGGTTGTTCAATGGCCACGCATTGAAAGCCTTATCTTACGCCTCTTTGTGCTAGAGGGAAATGGTGATGTTTATTCATGGCTCCATTTTGCTCTGACTCTTGTCTACATCTTATTTCTGAGGAATTCCAGCTCTACACATTGCACTCTTCCACATTGTAAAAAGGGCTGTGGAAGAATTTAAAAGTTGTGCCTCTTAAGAATCACTCCTTGAGCTCCAGGTCTGTAAGAATAACATTCCCTAAATCTCAGTGCCTGATTTTAGATTTTCTTCGTGGATCATAAAATGTTTAATTCTGGAAGCTAACCTCAGAACAGTGGACGTACACTGGCCTAGAAGCCAGATCAGTGTTTCTTATGTAATCTTGAACTACAGCAGACCTCTCCCTGACATTGAAAATCCATTGACATAGAATATCTAGTTGATATTTATGTCTGAGAAAATAACATCTATTTTGGACTTTTTTTTCTTAACTATTTTACTCCTAGCCCTGGTCAGTGTGGCTCAGTTGGTTGGGCGTCATCCCATTCACCAAAAGGTTTCCAGGTCAATTTCCAGTCAGGGCATGTGCCTGGGTTGCGGGCTTGATTCCTGATAGGGGGCTTGTAGGAGGCAGCCGATTCATGTTCACTCTCATATCCATGTTCCTCTCTTACCCTTTTCTTCTCCCTTCCCCTCTCTCTGAAAATCAATAAAAAACCTTTTTAAAATAACAACAAAAAATCAAAAATTCCTAAATACCTTCCATCTGGAAATTTCAGTTGATGAGGAAAGATAGATATGCAGTAGTTCACTGAGCTATAAGAAAAATTCACACAGTTTTCAGTTGGTGTTTTTATTTTTTCCCCCTTAATATTATATTGTTAGTTTTTTCTTTTTCCTTGTGCTTTTGATTTTTAAGGAATATTTAAATCAACCATGGATTAAATGATCTTTTATTTCGATCACGTAAGAATATAAGAAAATAGACGACAATGTGATAATGGTAATCTTAATTACCTTTCAGTTTTCCTAAACAGTTCTGGGAAGTGTGACAAAGATGCAACACATAGGCACACACACATACATACACATGCAGACGTACACACAGACTGTGTAACAATTACTCCATGTTTCATGCTTAATGTTAATAAAACCTTTCATGACAAAACAGAGTAACATGAATCTTCAGTGGTGTTAATAGGTAGATAATTTAAATGGAAGAAGCTTGAATGCTCGGTCATATTCTACTGCCTCTAATTTTATGTCTCTAATCTTGACCTTGGCAACCAAATAACCCAGGTTGTTACAATTATGTGTAACAACTTTTTAACTTCCTAATTCTCAGCTTTAAGCCAAAAAAAAGGCCACCAGAGGTTGAATTATTGATAATGAAGGTAATTATATAGCAATTGATATTCATGATGAGCCTAACCTTTTGAATCACAAAAAATTGAGTAATATCTGAAAACATTTTACTTAGAATTTATTTTTATTCTTTGAAAGTGCATAATGTATAAAATAAAATTTCCAGAACATTCAGTTAAATAGAATTGCATTATGAAAAATTAGTCAAAGAGAATTTATTATAGTTTGGAAAATATTTTGATATGTATATCTTGCAATAAGATTTTTAAATATTTCAGTATTTCATAGATGTGAAATACATTGGAACAAACACAAATGTTTTTAATACGAAGCTTTATTTATAAGCTTTATACACATATATAAATGCTCTTAAATGCCTACCCCTACCCTATAATTGAGTTATTGCTTTAATATTTATCTATTGCTTGTGAAACTTATGAATCTAAGTTTTTTGGCAGTTGGGCACATTTCAGACAAACCTACACACACATATATATAGAGAGAGTGTGTGTGTGTATGCATGTATATGTATAAATATATATGTATATATGTATATATATTTTGAACATTAAAATAGTGTCTTTGCAAAAAATGAAAGGAAGTAAACTTGCAAAAATAGACTGCTTATCAAATTCCACTTTAAAATCAAAGTTTACCCTTTTGCAAATTGGTGTTCTTTCCTTTGCTCTAAGATTCCCCATCCATGTGTGAAGCCATTTGAAATTAATATAAATTCTTTTCAAAGTAGAAACTATTTCATATGCTTATTTTTATGTAAAAGTATTACATATTTTATTTAAAATAGATAATGCTCAATATGTACAATGATCAAATGTATTTTTCTTCATATCCTTTTGATATCTAGTAAGATTCTTTATTTGTGGTAGGCACTCAAGTGGTTAAATGAATGTACTTTCTTATCTAAAGTGGATATATTAATATTAATTAAACTATTACTTACAAACTACTTTCAAACTGAATTATGAAGTATAATTGTGAATTATATTTATATTATAAATTAATTTACGTTATTGTGCTTAGATGTTTTTAGTATATGTGAATGTCTCCATTAAAGTGTTATTAAAGTATGTGTGAGCATTTCCTGAAACCTATAATATTATCAGTACAGTAGAAAAATATATTGGCTCTAGAAAGCTGCAAACATTTTACTTTTTATTTTGCAGAATGGTTTCACCCCATTGTACATGGCAGCCCAGGAAAACCACCTGGAAGTTGTCAAGTTTCTTCTTGACAATGGTGCCAGCCAGAGCCTAGCCACAGAGGTAAGACACGTGGGTTCTTTCTGTGGGGAAGTTTGCATGTTTATAGGGCATTTTGTAACCCTGGAGTTGTAACATTTAACATTTATCTCACTGGTATTGTAATTGCAATTGTGTACTAGTGTGTGGGTTCATACATTGTTATGAAATACATTAAAAAGTCTTTTTTTAATTTTTAAGAATTTTCCATTGCATAGATACACTTTCTGCTCTTAAATGCCTACCCCTACCCTATAATTGAGTTATTGCTTTAATATTTACCTATTGCTTGTGAACACTTTTCTGTTTTTTATCATTTTGATTTGAAGACAACCACTGATTTGAAATATTTTTGTGGTAGAACATAAGTTCTGAATCAGTTTTTTCAGCATAATAATATTTGCTAGTTGAATTTAGCATAATAATATTTGAGTGTATAGATTTCTAAAGTCACCTAATTGGATTAAATTCATACATTCAAACAACACTATTATACATTTATAAGTAATAAATAAAATTGTTTTTTTTAATCTTTGCAGCCCTGAATAGAAGAGTAATTTTCAAATAAAAAGTTATTTAAGTTATTGGTTCTATCTTAGATAATACATTTCATTTTTAAACTAATTTGGATGGAAGATGGCAATGCCTTATGAAGTGTGTCACGTAAATCTCTTGCTAATAATGAAGGAACCACATTTGGGTTTTCCGTATTTTTAATAAAATAATAAATTAGGACAGATGATGCAGGCTTATCTCTGTCATAATACCACTGCCCTTATTTGCATTCAGATGTGCTTCCTGAATGGCACAGGAAAGTTAGGAATAAAGGACTCACATATAACCCCACCCTGCTTTTGCGATCATGCCTTCTGGAGAAAGCACTAAATAAATGAAGAGGCAGTTCACACAAAAAGAAATACAAATGGCCACAACTGTATGAAAATATCTTACCCTCACTCATAGTCGAAGAAATATGAATTTATTAATCAGATAAAAAAATGAGGTCTATTCTTATACCCAAGAGTTGAGGGGAAAATGTGAGGTTGAAGAAACTGAAACTTTCCTACAGTCTTGGCAAAGATGATAGTTTGCTGCACCACTTTCGCAGAACATTTAGCAGTAACTATTAAAAATGAATATCTCACACATTTTAATTCAGCAATTCCACTTCTAAGAATTCATATTACAGGTATGTTAGGGGATAAACACGAAATACAAAGTTCAAAATAATTAACACTTTTTTAAAAACTGGAGAGAACCTAAATATGCACCAATTAGGAAACTTGTTTAACATGACTGTAATTACACAAGAAAATACTATTCAGCATTATTAAAAATGAGACAAGACCATATATACATATGCATACATATATATATATCTCCATCCATCCATATCCTTAGCGTAACATGACTAGTGGTTGATTCTGAGAATTAGGAGGGTGCCTTACTTTTCATTTTACAGCCTTCAGTACGTTGAGGATTTTTATCATGAGAATGGGTTTTTTAATATTATTCTTAACTCTAGATAAGAAATAACTGCTGAGTTGGTAACTAAAAAACCAACATTTGATGTAGGGCAGTGCCTGTCTTCACACCGCAGTAGGTAGCCTGGTTGCGACCCCTCCAGGCCACAGGCGGGCTCTGCCAGGTTGTGCAGGGAGAATGGGACTGGAGCAGAGACTGTTGGATAAGAGAAGATCTGTTCCCACTTTTGGGTGGAAACTCTAAATAATATAAGTACCCCAATGAAAGTGATTCACGGTACTTTCTTGTCTGTGAAGGACGGGTAGTATTATTTTCTGACTGCGAAGTACAGATCAGTAGTATCTCTCTTAGAAGCAAGCGTAAGTCCAACTTCCTGCGTGTAGATCTGAATTACCTTGTTAAGGAATCCTCAATAGCTCACTTAATACTCTGGCATTTTTTAAGCTTTCAAGATCTAACTGTAACTAACTTAAAGAAAAATAGTACCTGAGATTCTCAAACCACTAATTCCGTCTTTTGGCAAAGGATATATTTTAAAACATTTTTACTTCTTTATATTAACTTAATTTCATGTTAGCTTTTTCAGTGGCTCTAAAAAATGCAATAAATAAATGTTCTAAAAACAAATCACATTTATGTCTTCCTGGGGGTTGCTGGTGCCTCGCTACATAAACAGCAGCTGTCTGATTATCTAGCGATGTTTGAACCTTTGAACTTTCTGTCTTCTTTTGGATTATTGGTATTAGAGTTAAATAGAACAGCAAGAAATAAGGCACTTTATTCACAAAATATTTTAAGTACAATATTCCTCTCTTATTAACAATAATATTGGTGTCATTTTACAGAAGCCTGTATTTACAGAACAAACAGTAGGGGGCAATTAAAGCATTGTTTAGGTAGCAAAGTTTTAACAGAATTTATTCATTAAATGATATGATATTGTTGTTTCTTCAATATATATTTTTTTCACATGCACCTTGCATTTTTGAATCAGGTCTTTGGCATGGCTGCGATTTTCAAACCATTTCTATGTTATTGGGTATTACATATCATATCTGTCCCATATATATCTTCCTTCTTTTTTTACTTATTATTACTTTTTTGTTAATCCTCACCCGAAGATATTTTTTCATTGATTTTTAGAAAGAGTGGAAGGAAAGGAGAGAGAGAAACATTGATTGGTTGCCTCCCACATTTGCCCTGACCTAAGGCTGGGAATTGAGCCTACAAGGAGGTATGTGCCCTTGACCG
Organism: Myotis nattereri; assembly: GCF_964212035.1. Classification (NCBI taxonomy): domain Eukaryota; kingdom Metazoa; phylum Chordata; class Mammalia; order Chiroptera; family Vespertilionidae; genus Myotis; species Myotis nattereri. The sequence goes on from NC_138088.1 coordinate 27,361,569, forward strand.
GAATTGAACCTGGCAGCCTTCAGTCCACAAACTGATGCTCTCTCTACTAAGATGCTCTACCACCTCGATTGCTGTTTATTTTTTTGTGCAAAGTCGTTTTCTTTATGCCTGGGTCCTATGGATTTAAAAATTTATGTCAGTGGAAATGTAGCCATTTCGTTTTTATTTGGAACAGAAGTGGGTTTGGCTCAGTGGATAGAGCATCAGCCCTTGGACAGAAGGGTCCTGGGCATGTACTTCATATCTCGGTTGCAGTCTTATTTGGGAGGCAACCAATGTGTGTGTCTCACATCCATGCTTCTCTCTGTCTGTCTTTCCCCCTCCCTTCCACTTTCTCTAAAAATCGATGGGAAAATATCCTCAGGTGAGGATTAACAAAATAAAAATTTTAAAGTGTATTTTTCTTTTTATTGCAGAAATAATATAATACAGAAATGAGAAAGTACAATGAAAAGCAGAAAGAAGAAAAGGCCACTGCTGATTTTCCCTAGAGATAAAATTTTGTTTATTCTTCCAGATTTTTTTATACATGTACACAATACACAGAGTTACTTTATGAAAATGAGATCATATATTTACATATAGATGACTTTTCCCATAACATTAAATTACATTCTGAACTTTCTGTTCTTACATGTAAACCAGTGATCCCGTTTTGGTGATGTCTTGGTTGCAGCCTTTCTCTTTTATCTTACTTACGGCTGCCTGGAACATTATCCTGGTTATATTAATGCTCGTCCTTTTCCTCTTTCGGGTCCACTTGGAAAAATTGAAAGGAGCAGGTGCGATCTCAGCCAGGTCTTGAAGCAATGAGAGTAGACATAATTCTTATATGCAGAATGAGGAGGAGGACATTTCAGGAGAAGGAGAGGGGAAATTAGCATGGGTTTGGATGCCAGGGTAGGAATGGTCTGTACATCCACAGTCAGCAAGGAGACTGGACAAAAGGATTTAAATGAGTCTGGGCAATATTGTCCCTTCAGTGTTTTAGGGCCGATATTTTCCGCATCTTTGAATATAAATGTGCTGATTTGTATTCAGTCAAATAAATGGTAGGAGGCCTTATCTGTTTTCCAGAAAGGAAAAGAATGAGGGAAAGGATCTTTTAGAAAGGCCAACAAGACACTGGTATGCCAGTGACTAGGTTTTCTCTTTCTCCCTTGCAGATGCTTTTCTATTACAGTGACCCTTAATTTGTGCCACAAGGACTACAGAATAAAACATCATGACCCAATTAAAGTAATAAGTCATTTAATTGCCAGTTCTCTAGTAAAAACAATTTTTAAATATTCTCTTGAGTTGTGTGGTAATGAAAGCATTTCAGAAGTAAAATTTGTGAGCCAGTCTCAGAATTTTCCTCTGTGCTATTTATTCTACAGTCAACAACACCAGATCATCCACAAATAAATTAACTGCAGAGAAATCTGTAGCTGTCTCCTGTTTGTCAATTCCTAGGGCAATACAAAATGTACAAATATTTGTGTGGGAATTTATTCTAGGCATATTTTGCATGGTCCCTGTGTCTTCTCTCTTTATTCAGAGAAGCCAAGAGTCCTTTATGTAGACCTTTCTTACAACAGCAATGATTACAATTAATTAATTCATACAGTCTGATTGAAAACCAGGTATATGATAGGCAACAAGGGACAGTGATGAACCGGACAAGCATATGCCCCAATTTTAAGATATCAGTGGAATCCAGCAATCCCACTTATGGGAATATATTGTAAGAATCCCAAAATACCAATTTGAAAGAATGCATGCGCCCTAGCTCGTTTTGCTCAATGGATAGAGCATCTGCCCAGACTGAAGGGTCCCGGGTTCAATTCTGGTCAAGGGCACATGCCTGGGTTGTGGGCTCAATCCCCAGTAGGGGGATTGCAAGAGATAGCCAATCAATGATTCTCTCTCATCATTGATTTTTCTATCTCTCCCTCTCCCTTCCTCTCTGAAATCAATAAAACTATATATATATATAAAAAATATGCACCTCTATGTTCATAGAAGCTTTATTTACAATAACCAAGATCTGGAAACAGCCCAGATGCCTATCAGTAGATGAATGGGTAAAAAAGTCTGTGGAACATTTACACAATGGAATACTATTCGGCCATAAAAATAAGGAAATGTTACCATTTCAATAGCATGGATGGACCTGTAGAGTATTATACTAAGTGAAATAAGCCACTCAGAGAAAGACAATTATCATATGATCTCACTTATATGTAGAATCTAATGAACCAAATAAACTGATGAACAAAATAGAAACAGAGGCATAGATACCAGTACATGGAGCAGCCTGAGAGCTGTCAGAGGGGGAGGGAAGGCGAGGGATTGGATTAAAGAAGGTGAAGGAATTAGTCAAAGAACATATATACATAACCCATGGACACAGACATCAGTGTGGTGATGACCAGAGGGAAGAGAGGGTAGCGACTGGGTGTGGAGGTGGGCAAAGAGGGGGGAAATGGGAACATCTGTAATAGTATAATCAACAAAAATAAAGGGGGGGAAATCAGTGGAGATTTTTATAGCTTACATAAATTAGTTCCTTTGAAAAATGTGACTGGATTTAACCTGGAATGTTATTGTTTTCACTAAGATTATATTACGGGTATTAAAATTATAGCTTTTTAAGATTCTTTTTAAATTTTCAAAATTTACTCAATTAATGCACATCACTTTTTAACAGAAAGAAAACCCCATAAAGTTATTGAAATTTTCTTATTTTCCGCTTTGATATATGTATATTTGAAAATGTCTTCTCACATATCCAGGGGTGAGCAAAAGTAGGTTTATAGTTATAATATAAACAAATAATAATTTGTAAATAACAGTACAAGAAAAAGACTCTGTGTTTCACGTACTCACGGCTATAAACCTACTTTTGCCAACCCCTATATGTTTACTTGCACATGTTAGCTTTCGTAACCCTAAACAAAAATCGATCCTTGGTCACTTGATCGCCTTCTTATTTGTTAGTCGAAAAGAAAATATGCATTGGAACCAACCTTGACCCGTCCATTTATCTACAGGATGGCTTCACGCCGTTGGCAGTGGCTTTGCAACAAGGTCATGATCAAGTGGTGTCGCTCCTGCTAGAAAATGACACTAAAGGGAAAGTGCGGCTTCCGGCTCTTCACATCGCCGCCCGGAAGGATGACACGAAAGCTGCGGCCCTGCTGCTGCAGAATGACCACAACGCAGACGTGGAGTCCAAGGTGAGGCGCCGGGGAAGCCCCTCTCCTGCAGCCGTCCTGCGTAGGCACCCCAACTTTCAGATGCTTGGCCTCCCTTTTGGCAAGCTGCTGCCAGACTTGCAACTCCACTGGCAGGGATAAAAGCACGTGTCCCAGTCAGCCAGTGGAAGCACCTTCCCCTCACCCCTTCAAGCTAGGAAGTCACCCTGGATGCTGCCCTATGCATGCTAACAGGGAGGCCCCCTCAAAATCGATGCATATGAACCTGATCGTTTCCTCCCTCGTAATAGATCTGTAATGTCCTTAACTCTTCAGCGCAAACATCAGAGTGAAAAGTTACAAAATGCTAACAACAGTGTGTGCAGATCATCCTTTGGTTGCTAGCTAAGATGGCAGGAGACACACTGAGTGTTGGCCACCTGCGGAGAGCGTGCCAGCAGCCAGAGTCCTGGCCAGAAATTCCCATTGTCCTGACATGTATTCCTGGAGAGTCTTGGAAGGAACGAGGCATTTGGAGTAGGCCACCGTGTAGCCTTCCTTCAGTCTAGCTTTCTTTCTGTGCCTTTTGTGCTTCCATCAGAGCTTTCGTCCTCATTCCTTAGCTGCCATGAGCTTTCTGCAGTCCACGTCACCGACAGCCAACTAACCGTTCATTTTTTCCTCCTCTTTGCTTCCCAATGTGTTACCCTAGATGGTGGTGAATAGAACAACAGAGGTACATATCTATATACATGTACATAGAATCTGTATCTGCATCATCGTGTCCCCATCCTTTAGTGCTGCGGCCTCATTTCTTTCCCTTCTTCTTTGCATTGCCTTCTGTAGGCTAGATACCTGCTTTCTACCCCCGCCCCCAAAGTAGCATGTGCTAGAGAAGATAGTAGTTTGGTTACCAGGGCTTTCTGCAGCTGAACCCGGTGTTGGAAAGGAGGAATGAGGAATCCTTGAATCTTAAGGGGATTGCCATAGAGGTGTGTGAGATGAAGCATTTCCAACACTTGAGATGCTTACCAGCTCTACCCAAAGCTGCAGACAACCCTGCCATTCTCTCCTCTAGGACTGATTCTGTAGAGTTCTGCATGACACTTACCCGCAGTGGTGTCAGCAAAATGAAAGTGGCCTCAGAATGGTACCACTATGACCCACCCTTCCATAGGAGTCAGTGAGCTAACTAGCATGGCTGCGAAGCTTGCTAACTATTTAGAAATGCATCTAGTTCCTATAAGGTTTCAATCTTTGGGGACTAAGTGAATCGCTGCATGTTTTAGCATTTTTTTTTAAGGAAGTAAAATGACCTTGGTAGGAATAATCCAGAAAAATGTGTTCTCGAATAGGCATTTGATAATAAAGAGACCAACCAACCGGTGGATTCTTTCTAGGATGCAGTCACCCACTATACAAGACCAATTACAGTGCACCTCTTCCCCAAAATTGCCTTTATCTTTATAATTTGATCTTATATTGAGTATATAAAACAAATCAAATTTTGGCAAAGAGTATCAATGGACAATTCTGCCATCAATAGTAAAACAGTTGGTACTAATTAAACTTTCTATGAGCTATAAGGATTTTTCTTGTCATCCCTATTTTAACTTTTGAAACGTTGGCTTCTCTATGTACTGCTACCAGATTCCTAAAACTGCTCAATCTCCGCCCTTGGATCCTTCCTGGCTCTTCCTCTGCCTACGAGTCTGGCGTTTATTTGAAACCCTGTGAGCAATTGGCACTAACCGAAAGAAACCTAGTACAGAATGGAATGCAGACCTCAGCATATTTTGCTTCCTCATTTTTATTTGGGCGGGGCCTTGATCCTGGCATGTCAGATGGGGGCCGGCAGGACTCCACTGAATGTCTGCTGTTTTCTCCTTGCAGAGTGGCTTCACTCCGCTCCACATAGCGGCTCACTATGGAAACATCAATGTAGCCACGTTGCTATTAAACCGAGCGGCCGCCGTGGACTTCACTGCAAGGGTAAGAGCACTGCCCTGGGCATGCCTTTAAAGCATTTTAAGTGATTCTAAACCTTCCTTTCCCAGCATGAGCAGGAGGTGGAGGCAGGTGGCCTTGCTTTGAAACAGGTATGGTATTTCCTAGCAGAAAAAATAAACCAAGATGGGTTTGAGGGGTGATAAATACATGTACGTGCATATATGGAAGATGGGGTTCAAGTAATCCTGACTGGGAACCACCAACCTTTCCGCAAGCTGAAATGTCTGAGACTGGTAGAAATTGGTCACGTGTAGCCACCGGGGCTTTAGGTATCAGGATCTTGACCTTCTGGTTGGGAATGCTCTCGGATATCTGGAGGAGGCCCTAACTTGAGAACTCAAATAATAGAGGCCATCTTTTGCTTTTATCTTCTGTCCCCTACAAACTAGCAAAGTGAGTAGCAAGATTCTGTCACCTGAGTGAGCTCATATTCCTGGAGAAAGAAATTAGCGTCCTGTGTATCATGGACAGCAATTGGACGCTTGACCAGAGTAACACTGCTCAGAATGTAAAAATCGGCTCAGTGCTAGGCTAACTCCTCAGAAACATCATCATCAGAAGTAGAAATGAAGAAGGAAGCAGATTGGAGCAGCGGCTAAAAGCGTGGCCTCGAGATTCAGTCTCCCTGAGTTCAAATTTGGGCTTTAATTTTCCTCTCTCTGCCCACGAATTTCCTCCTTTGTAAAATAAAATAATATGAATTATGACGTTATATGATAATAAAATATTAGTATCACTCCCCCAGTGGGTCACTGTGAGAATTAAGAACAGAGAGTGTGTGTAAAGCACTTGGCCATGTCTGACATGTCACCATCGACAGCAGCAGCAGCAGCACTGATTTTGAACATAGCATTTGAAGTATTCATTTTGCTGAAACCTCACTTGTTCGAGGAGAAACGGAGTTAGATCACATAGGGAGATATAGGGCATAATACTAGTACTAGCAGTATCAGCAGCAGTAAACGTAATACTGTCTTGGAAGGAGTTACTGGGTGCAGATGCCAGCTAAGCATTTTTGCCTCGTTTATCCTTATATCCAGAAAAGTATTACTTATCCCTGTTTTATAGAAGAGGAAACCAAGGCTCAGAGATAAGAAGTAGCGGGTCCAGGATGACACCTCGAAAATGAGAAAAGGCAGGATTTCAGCCCCCAAACACTTACTCGCTCCCATGTTTCGTCTCCCATAGGTGACTTTCAGGATTCTTTTTTCTTCTTATAATTTATTAGTCCACTAAAAATTAGTAAGAGCTCAGCTTGCACTCATATGAAAGCTATTTCCTACCCTTTCGTCATCAGCTTGCTAAGAGCCTTCCTGGTTTCAGTGACTCGGGAGTGCCCGCCAGCTCATGCCGCCCTGTTCTTCCTGCATCCGCTGCATCCTTAGGCTTCAGCGACAGGCAGACCTGAGGGCTAGTTTGACGTTTCGAAGGACAAAGTCAGGCACCTCTTTAAGTCAAGTAAAAAGCAGGCATGTCAATATTTAAACTGAGGTTCTTGTCTGTAAGATGCATTGCTCTGGTTTTATTTCTGTAATTCACAGCATGATGAGAACCTCATTAAGTCACATCTTCTAATTGGGACATTTGGAAAATCATGTCAGGGTAGTGTCTGAAGTTTGTCTGTGTGCCACTGGTTCGGAAATGTCCTGATGCTGCAGAAAATAAGAAGAATGGAACAATGTTTAAGCAACATAAGGGGGCAGATTACAGTATTTTCAGCATCAAAGCACTTCCAAAGCATCCATTTACATTGAAACAATGATGTGGTAATTACAAATGATGCTAATGTATCGAGCAAACATCAATGGAGACCTCAGACGAATGTTGTTAAAGTTGCCTGAGTTTCCATATAAGATTTAAAATAATCGCATTGTGGTTTTGTTTAAAACATGTTAAAATTCAGACTTGTTACTGGTTTGAAAAGCATTTGGTCCAGTCATGCCTAATCAGTGAGGCCTGATAGCGTTCTGAGCTGAAGAATGTGGTAGAATTCGATCATCCCTTATAGGCTGCCTGCGCTGTGCTTCCCTCTGTGCTTGGTGATGGATGACGTGCTTTAGAGTATGGGGAAGAACTGGTCTTCATAAAGAGCTTGAGAAACCCATTTTGGTTCCAAATCTCTAGTAATTCTATTTCATAGTAATCCAGCATCTATAGGGTCTGGATTAATATTTTTATTAATCTCCTTTTGGGCATCAGCCCGGTTAATCACCCTACTACTTGCCCTGTTCAGACCCTAGCCATGTGATGCCCCGCTCACATGGTTATTTTTCTGTGGCATTATTATCTTCGTTTTTCAAGTGGTCCATTTTCTCCAAATCGGATTTTATTACCCTCCTCTTGCTTTATCTTTTCCACCTCCTTTCTCCCCCAATACTTTGAAGTATAACTGGGCTAGTTGGGTCCTATTCCAGGTTACCACCCTCAGGAATGTAACAGAAGTAGCAGGTGAAAAGGTAAGATGCCCTGAACACAGATGAGATCAGATTTTACCTGGCCAGGTCACGGAGGATCTTTAAGCTACATTTGCTAAGAACTGGCTGCAAGTCATGGGCTTCGGGAACCGGGTTTAGATAGAGATACTGATTAAATGGTTAGAGAGAAAGCCAACAACAAAGCTACCTTTGTCTGAGGGGCTGTGATTTCTGTTTCCTGGCTGTGGCAGATCATTGAAGAGGGGCAGGTGCTGTCTTGTAGTTCTTTGTGGGTGGACGGCATAGCCTAGGGCCGTGGTCGGCAAACTGCGGCTCTCGAGCCACATGCAGCTCTTTGGCCCCTTGAGTGTGGCCACGAAGTTTTAATCGCACTGTACTTGCTCGCCCGCACATGGTATTTTGTGCAAGAGCCACACTCAAGGGGCACAGTTTGCCGACCACTGGCCTAGGGAATGGCTGTCCGCTAGCGAAGAGAGCTGGAGGACATGGGCAAGGCCACCAGTTGTGAAATAATTTCGTGCATGCAACGGGTATGCATTTCCAAAGCAGACACGAGACAGAAATAAACACAGTGTGACTAAAGGGAGTATGCAGTAAAGCGGATTGCTTTCTATGCATTTTTGCAGGATTAGCTAATTTATGCAACAATAAAGCAGATCCTAGCCTATGAAGAAAGTATACCCCTGCGTAGCAATTATGGTAACCGATTTATGCCAAATGGACCTGTTTATCAACACCTTTCCTGAGATTTTTATTATGATGTCAGTTTTGATTTTTGTGTTGTAATTTTCCTAGGTACATGTAAGCTATCCTGTCTGCTATTTTCTATATTTCCTTCTGGGTTATCCGTGAAGACCTGCTCAGCCTCGCGGGTCCGCTGCAGGGAGTTTATGGAGAAGCTGCTGTATGCTGCCATGCAGCATCAGCATTCTTCATTTTTTGAATTGAGTCTGCAGAGGTGGCGTTGACACTGTCTGAATTTATGGGTGACCCTTGCTCTCTATAAATCATTCTAACTCTCTTGGGAAGAGAGGGTAACCAAGGCACACCAGAGCTGCTACTGATTATCATTCCAGGAAGGAGCATTTGTGCACTGGAGCAACTAAAGGCAAATTATATTATGTGGATGCTTGCAAAGTCCCTTTTATTGATTGAGGACTAGAGATTGATATCTTGCTGGCTAAGAGTTTTTTCATCAAATATAATGGACCACCTAACTTAATCTTCACACTTGTCATTGACCTTCCTCTTGTAAAGTATTATTCAACTTCCCATTTGGGGGAGATAATTGAATTTTTAAATTCTTCTGTTGGCCTTGTTTATTTAGTACTTTTTAGTTTGAGTGCTATACCTCATTTGTTTCCAAAAGGACTTCAGGTAGTGCACAGGTTAAAATATACAAAGTAGGACATGTAAGAATGAAAGCGAAAAAGTGTTTGTTACCAGCCGCTGGAATAAACCAGTGAATACAACTAGAGAATAAATTTAGGTCTTAGGGACGTTGATATATGTAATGGAAAGAGAATCATATTAGTTTTGGGGGGGGGCAGGGGAGGAAAACATGGTTATCTATAAAGACAATTTTGTGTGTGTGAAATAACTAAAATATGATTTTTATTATGTGAATTACATAGTTGACAGTATCTTTAATTACTGCACTTCAGAAGGATCAGTTCTTACTGCCTCGTCCTTTTAATGCTAAATCTCCACCTGTGAAGGCCCCTTGCCGTGGGCAGCTGAGAGATTGAGCTAGGTCAGTGGTTCTCAACCTTCCTAATGCCGCGACCCTTTAATACAGTTCCTCATGTTGTGGTAACCCCCAATTTCATTGTTACAAATTGAACATAATTAAAGCATAGTGATTAATCACTAAAACAATATGTAATTATATATGTGTTTTCCGATGGTCTTAGGCGATCCCTGTGAAACCGCTGAGCTAGGTGCGTATCTTTATGATGTTTTAATTGTGTGTGATAGAACTTGGCAATGACTACATGGCATGTCCATTGGACTGCCTTTTTCAGTTACCAGATGTCTTAAATGAAGTTTTGGCAGGTGCTGGGCCACATTCAGAATTCAATTAAATTACACAAAAGTTTATTTATTAAATACTAATTTAATGTTATATTAAAATGAGAGCAGTGTTTTTAGATAGTTTTAACTACTAAGTCTGTTGGTGGAAAAATAAGTCAGATGTACATTCTGCCCAAAGAAGAGGCCAATATAGTTCAGCATGTGCATGAGCAAAACAGGATCCAGGGATAGACAATATTTGGAGATTTCCTTTTTTTTTAATTTAAATTGTTTATTGTTTAAAGTATTACATATGTCTCCTTTTCCCCCCATTGACCTCTCCCTGGCCACTCCCACTCCCCAGCACATGCCCTTACAACCCCCAACTGTGTGTTGGAGATTTCCTTTTTAAGATTAAATTAAAACTAGCAAATAAGCTTCTATTATGAGCTAGACCTGAAGGTTCAGATTTGAGTGACTTGCTCTTCTTACTCTACTAATTTCTTTCATCTCTAAAGTCAACAGTCTCTCCCTGAGTCCCCCAAAACAGCAGTTGCCAACCGGTGGTCCGTGAGGTCCGAAAGGTTGGCGACCGCTGCCCCAAAGCATGTCTAAGTCTAGTCTCTAATGCCAAAAGAGGACTTTTCTTAGGTATTGACAGAAAGGCAAAGTTGGCAGATTGATTCAGGACAACACTGTCCCCAGAGTCTACAGGCTGTTGACCCCTCCCTCTGGGTACCATCCTCTGGAGCCCCCAAAGGGCACCATGTTGCAAAATCAAGCTCACTCCCCACCAGTGGGAACTGCTTTTACTTTGTCTCTCTTAGCCAGAGTCCAAGCCCCTTAACCTCATCTCTGGGCACAGTGGGAGGGGAAAACCCTGCTTCCTCTTCAACTGAGAAACCTTCAATTTCAATTTCAATTTATCTCCTTTAAAATTCTGTTCCTCATTCTCAAGAACCACCTTTCAAGTGCTCGGTACTCACCTGTAGCTAGCGGCTATTCTATTAACACAGTATACATAACATTTCCATCATCACAGAAGGGTCTGGACAAAGTTGAGACACTGTCATTCTGAGGCCCTCCCTCCCTTCAGTGTCACGATAATCCATAATCCGTAAAGGTAAATGTTGCCTCAAGGAAAATGATCCTTTAAATCAGTGGTTCTCAACCTGTGGGTCGCCACCCCTTTGGGGGTCGAATGACCCTTTCACAGGGGTCACCCAAGACCATCGGAAAACACATATATAATTACATATTGTTTTTGTGATTAATCACTATGCTTTAATTATGTTCAATTTGTAACAATGAAAATACATCTTGCATAGCAGATATTTACATTATGATTCATAACAGTAGCAAAATTATAGTTATGAAGTAGCCACAAAAATAATTTTATGGTTGGGGGTCACCACAACATGAGGAACTGTATTAAAGGGTCTCGGCATTAGGAAGGTTGAGAACCGCTGCTTTAAATAGTCATGCAGAGCAATTTCACTGCCAATAGACTTGCCCCTTTTGGCTCCAAAAGAAGATTTTTGTCTTTCCCATTTTGTCACCAGAAACCACCACCACCAAAATCAACAATAAAACTGAAATCCTCTTCCAAACAGGAATAAACATAACCACTGAAAACATAAAAATAGCAATTTCTCCCAATTTGTGTCATGGAGAGTTCAGAAATACCAAAAATTGAGGTAGATCTCAACTGAGCTCTCCAATTGCCAGGGATTGTGCCACATGGTTAACGTCTGTGAATCTTTGTTTTTCATCTGTGTGAAGGGTGCTAGTATTCTTTTCCTCAAAGGAGCTCTCTCTAACCCCCTAAAATAAGCCCCTCCCCCTTAACCACACTATATGTCTTCATCGCCCCCTTGTACTTTCTAATGGTAGGCATTAAATATCGTTTTATTTATACAATTATTTTTGTCTTGGATATTCTATTTGTTTTCTAATCCCCGTGAAGGCTTAGTCATCATCCTCTGTCTCCAGCTTCTTACATGGTAATATCCTCTTCCCAAGTGCTCATCTTGGGCCCGGCTCTGTGACCTTGGCTTTAACATGAACTTCAATCTTCCGGGGAAGGACTGAGCAACAGAGAACGTGTTTCTTGCTGCTTAGATTTTTATTTTTTTTAGGAGAGGCAGGCATTGTTTTTTCAGGGAATCATTCCTTACTGCGCTACAGGGAGGCACTACCTTTGTCTTTGCTGCCTCGCAGCCCTCTGTCTCCTGTACCTTTCATGAAGTGGTACCTTGGACACACTCATGTGCCACTGCATTGCTTTCAGCCGGAGAGCTCCAAGTATGAAACTATCAAGGCCCTGCCTATTACGTAGTACGTGCTCAGTAGAGGGTCCGCCTTTCTTCTGTAGGAGGAGTTCATAATAATAATGACTTGAAGTAGTTATAATTTGGGTATTAAGTTCCAGTCTCTTTCTTAAGCATTTTATATGTATTAACTCAACAATCTTATGAGGGCTGAAGTGGAGGTGTCATGAAATACATCTTCCATATCCTGTTCTTCACCTCATTTGCAAGACTTTGAATTCCTCAAGGACAGGCCTGTGTATTATTTATTACTCACTGTGAATTCCCAGCACCTAGCACTGGGAGGACGCAATATATATTTATTGAATTCAAGAATGATGGAGAAATAACTTCGTCTTTCTTAACCACTACACCTGGGTACCCAGTACCTACTTAAACCTGCTTTCCTTAAGCCCTGTTTCGCTCCCTAGCCTATCAGAATTTCAGGTTGACCCCCACGTGGTGTTAGGGAATTGCTTGCCATTATTAAAGGAGGTTATTAAAGGAGAGGAGAGATCCGCAGGATTCAAATAGAGGAATTGAGGTCAGTGCACCAAACCCAAGTATTGAATCTCAAATGCCAAAGGGCAGGTTTGTGTAGCATTTGGAAGACGTGTTTCTCAGCAGTGTGGATGACCCTGGAAGACAAGCCTGGAATAAAGGGCTGCTGCCAAGCTTAAGGGTGTTTTAAGCATGGCTTCCGACGCGTGCTATCAAGGCCCGATCAAAGCCACCACCAGAGGGTGCTAGAAGGGACATCAGCCACTCAAACAGGGATGGACATCACTTCTGTATGAATGTAGCGGACGTTTGTAATGGTTTTATAATGTGCAGGGCTTCTGGAGACTCTAGTTAGGTGTGTGGTGGTGACATTGCACATATATTTTAAACATATTTTCCCCTCATTATATGATTCATTTTCAAATAAAATACAATAAAGCAAAGGGAAAAAATAAAAACCACCCATGACAGTCCTAATATATTCTTTTTAACATTTAGATATCTGTCCTTAAAAAGACCAAACACACACATAAATACATTCATTTTCATTGACACAAATTTCAAATATAGATTTATCTCCTTGTATAAGGCTCAACCACATTAAAGCCAAAGACAGTTTTTTAAAATAGGTTCTATAATCCTTCTTCAGAATGAAAATGGGGATTTGAGAGGCTTGGAAAAGGAATGTGAGTTATGGGAAAGTAGCTATGTGGCTACTGCATTAACCATATTCTTGTTTCCATGGTGATATTAACATATCAGGGGGAACAAAGCCAGGAAGTGGGGGATATACCTTTTATAGAGAACTTGCTCTAAGCTTGCCATGCAGTCTCATTCCTGCTCGTTGCATTTCACTCCCTGGATACCACATCAAAGAAGAATCTCTTATATAATCTTAAAGGAATATTTTAATCCTAGAATCTGTAAGTACATTTGAACACACTAACATCTACTGGTGTTATGGGATCTGTGCTGCCCTTCCTCTGAGGAGATGAGAGATTTCAGTCACCACAAGCCCCTCCCCTCTGCCCAACCACCTTGTCTGACAGTGATGGAGGTGGCTTTTGGCTTCCCTTCCCTTCCTGTACACAGTAGAGAGTAGGTACAGTGTCAGAGCAAACAGCATCGCAGCCAGCCGGCTGCAATCCCGCACTGGCCCTGCGGTTCACTCTGTGTGATCTTCGACAATGTATTCATGCTTCAGCGTGATCATCCATAAAATGGGCCCAATAACAATACCTAATGCATAGTCATTGAGATGACCGAATGAAATAATCTGTATAAATTGCTTAGCGCAGTGCTTGACCCAGGACACGGGGACCAGGGCCATAGCCATGTCTGTGGTAGTTGCTATTGCTTTCCCCCAGGAGGGGACCCATCATCATAAGACACATCCACCTGTAAAGCATGACGTGGCAAGCGGGTGGCACCGTGGCAGCTCTCTGAGTATTTCTGGAACTAGTCAGAAGCGTGGCTTCCCCGAACATTGCAGTTACGTGGCTTGCAGTGGTGTTTGCCACCTGAGGAGGTCAGCCTTTAAGAAACAATGAATGTGGCGTTGCTTGAGACAGTAAGAACTCCAATAAAAAAATCATAGAAGCTGGAAGGTGCATATTTCTGTCTCACTTGCCCTCTTTCAGTCTGTGCTCTGCTTCCCGCCGTGCTTGTTCTAGAAGTGTTGCTGTGAGATCATCTTCAAGGACCCAAGTGAATTCCACTTTGCAGTTCTGTATCGTTAAGTTCTCGTAAGGTGTAGGAGTTGGCAGAACTGGCTTTATTGCTGTGCACTGTAAAAGAGACTTATTCAATAGCTGTGGAATTTTCATTTCCTCCCGAGCATGCAAATCACAGCCAAGGACTCCTGGGCGCCTCTGCTGCACATTCCGGAGCATTGTACACACTCACTGTCAGACGGTGCGTTTGAATTCGTTCAGGTGCAGCCTGGTCCCCTCCTGAGCACTGCAGGCTCGTCCATGAGAAAACCCTGCTCTTCTCCCTCGGGCGGCCTGAAGAATATGCAAAAGGGGTGAAGGGGCACCTAGAGGGAAGAGGTTAGGACTTGGCAGAAGCTAAAGGTGGCAACGGAGTGGACTTGGGACCCGTGCACAGTCATTTCCTGTGTCTTAAATCAAAGCAGGATGATCCAAGAAAACAAGTTCAGGCAGGAGATCAGCATGGACTAGCATAGTTGAAAACATTGAAAAGCTAAACTGTGATGGAAATACAGGGATTAGAACTCCTAGAAATGGAGAGTGACCTATCACGCAAGTGAAATGAGATGACAAGAGCAATGAGTCCAACCCTGGAGTTGAGCTGATTGTGCAGATGGAAGAGAGTCATTGCAGGTTTTGTCCCTTTTTTTTGAGATATAATTGACATATAACTGTAAGTCTGAGGTGTACAGCATGTTGGTTTGATACATTTACATATTGCAATATGATGACTACAGTACTGTGGGCTAACACCACTATCACATCACTCTATTACTGTTTCTTTCTTTTTTTTGCCTTGGCAACAGTTAACATCTAGTCTCTTAGCAACTTTGCCGTTATAACAGTATTGTTTTCTGTAATCATTATGCTGTGCATTAGCTCTCTAGGACTTACTTATCTACTAGCCGCAAGTTTGTACCCTGAGATAACATTCCCCAACTTCCCAAACCCCTGGTAACCACCATTCTGCTGTTGTCACAAGTCATCGCAGGTCCTTGAATGGAGACGTGGGATGGGACAGGAGTGTTTAAGATGCGTGATGGCATGCCTGGGAGGGGAATGTGGAGACCTGGCTCGGAGCTGGGGCAGACTCCAGTCGCACAAGGAGAAGCCTGTCTGACTCCTGGCATGATGCTTCTCTCCTCAGAGATCAGTTCTCTGGAGTCTTGCTTGTTCCACTGGTTCTCAGTAGAAAGGGGAGCACTGCTCTCCTTGGAATAACAATGCCCCAACCAAAATGCCACCAATACCCACACAGAATCATGCTGGACTGATTTACAGCCAATAGAGAGGTGGGATGTCCCAGGATGGGGAGAAAGGGCCCAGAAGTTCATGTTCAGTCTGGCATGGTTCCCCAGAGCCATTGAGCTTCCCCCAGCGATGCAGCTGTAAGAGTGGTTGGGCTAGAAGACCTTGAGGGTCCTTTCAGCCCATATTACTGAGACCTTGAACTGTGAGGTGGGAAAATTTTACCCAAAATTTAAACCAATGTAGGTAATACCTGTCATTTATAACTAGGTACTAGGTACTGTAATAAGTTTCCTATATATTATTTCATTTATTCTCCACAGTAATCCTGTGGGGTGTGGGTATGGTTTCTGTTTTACACTGGGAAGCAAGACGTTAAATAACTTGTGCAAAGCCACACAGCGTTAAGGTGGTAGAGCTAGAGCTAAGAAATAGCAAGGTTAACACAGTAAAATATAACAATGAAAACAACGAAATGAAATAAACTGCATTCGACTGTGCAGTTCATATTCTGGTAAGATCAGAGGCAATGCAATGGGAACCGAGCTTTGGACTTAATCCAGGGTCATCACTGGGAAGCCAGAACTGACAGCAGCCTCGCTTGTACCAGCTGGCGATGCGTTTCCTGCCTGCGCCAGGACTGCAAAATGAATTAAGGGTAGTTTTTAAAAGATTAGAAAGGGGTTTTTCTTATAATAAATCCTGTTACACGTTTGAAAATATTTTAATTGAAAGACTAGCAAACCTGAAAACCTGACAAGTCACCAAAGTCATTCTAAAAATAATGCATTCCATGTACGCTATATTCTATTTATTGTTATCTCTATTCTACATTTTTGCATCCCTGATGATCATGTTTTGAAATGGACTGTTGATATTTAGAAGCTTAATGGCCTTATGACCAAAGGGTAGGAAATACATTTTTCTGTGAAGAAAGACAGAGCAGGCTTACCTCTAAAAGGAACAAATCTCTCTGAGTTTGGAAATTAAAAACGGTTTTTCTGCAGCCTCCAAGTCCGAGCCTTGCAGCCAGTTCTCCCCAGCGGGCCCGCAGCCTCCGTTCCCCCAGGTTTGGATGCAGTTCGTTTAGGCTGAGGCCTTACAATCTGTGTTTTTACCTAGTTCCTCAGGTGCTTCTCCAGATCAGGCTCCATTAAAAAACATTGACAGCCCTGGCTTGTTTGGCTCAGTGGATAGAGCGTCAGCCTTCAAACTAAAGGGTCCCTGGTTCAATTCCAGTCAAGGGCACAAGCCTGAATTGTGGGCTCGATCCCCAGTGGAGGGCATGCAGGAGGCAGCCAATCAATGATTCTCTCTCATCACTCTCTCTCTCTCTCCTTCCTTCCTCTCTGAAATCAATAAAAATATTTTTAAAGAAATTGACGGAGGCCATGCTATGAAAATCTTCCCCTATATAAATTGTCCAAAGTTGAACCATAGAAATGTCAATACTCATTTACTTGTAACAATTATCTTTACAACACCTCAGATCTAACCTTGAATTTACATCATATTTAGAGCTTACAAAATACTTCTGGATCAGTTGAGACAAGAATAGACAGTTTAAAAAATACATTATTGATTTCAGAGAGGAAGGGAGAGGGAGGGAGGGAGGGAGGGAGGGAGGGAGAGAGAGAGAGAGAGAGAGAGAGAGAGAGAGAGAGAGAGAGAGAGAGAGAGAGAGAAAGAAAGGAAGAAAGAAGAAAGAAAGAAAGAAAGAAAGAAAGAAAGAAAGAAAGAAAGAAAGAAAGAAAGAAAGAAAGAAAGAGACCAGTGATGAGAATCACACCCTCTACTGGGGATTGAGCCCACAACCTGAGCCTGTACCCTGACCAGGAATCGAACCCTGACCTGCTGGTTCATAGGTCCAAGCTCAACCACTGAGCAACACCGGCCAGACAAGAATAGACATTTTTACAGATGAGCAGACTAAGATCCCAAAAAGTTGTTTGTCTCAGATTCTACTGAGAGTAAAATGGAAGAACAGGGATTTGAATCCAGACCTTCTCACTCATTTCATTCTGTCTCGATACATGACCATCATTCAATGGCAACAATGTCTGATGGAAGCTGAGGACAGGGTGTTAGCCACTGGGTAGCTGTGATCTACGTAGCCCCTGGAAGAGCAGCGTCATCTCGTTGGGACAGGTGCATGGCACAGAGACAAGGCAATTTGCACCAGACCGACTGGGCGTTTTTTGAAACCATCTTTCTTTAGAAACTTCAAAGACACTGTTTACACATTTTGACATGTTTGAAACTTCAGCAAATGTCTAACTTATCCAAAGACCAAGTGAGGGCAGGTTACTTGAGAAACCAATAGTTTAAAGTTAACTGACATCTCAAAAGCCTTACAGGAGTGACTTAGCTTTTTGGAGGAGAAAGAAAAATGCTCAACTCGGATATAAATTCAGTTGCAGAATTATCAGAAATGCTACAGATGCGTAGAAAATGTATCATTGTAAAGCCCCTTACTATTTATGTTTTTAAGAATTTTTATAATAGAGTGTTTCAAAAAGAGGGCAGACTTTTTAAGTGTACAGCATTTTTAGAAATATTATAGGAAATCCTATATAATAAAAAAATAATATGCAAATGGTCCCCTCGACCGGGAGTTCAACTGGGAGTTCGACCAGGGGTGGGGCCAACCAATCATCCACAGCCCCTGCCCCTGGCCAGCCACGCCCCCTATAGGCCCCTCCCCTCAGCCGGCCCAGCCCAATCGGGCCCTGATTAGGGAGGGCCAACTGGACCCCACCCGTGCACAAATCTGTGCACCGGGCCCTCTAGTCTAATATAATTTGATTATCTCATTTTAAATAATTAAATATTTTAAAACAACTTTTCTCAGTGTATAAAAAAGCAATTGATTACTTATAATTGAAACTTTAATACTCCTTTCAGTTTAATTATTATAAGTCTTTAACTCCAGTAGTTCTAGCTGGGAGGGGCTTTCTTTACTGTACCAGAAAGCAGGCTACTTTTGAATAGTCGCCAATAGTGACACCTTTAATGAAATATAAAAGCCACGAGTTTTTCTTATTTAAAAGGACAGAGTTGAACTAGCCACGCTTTTAGATACTGAATACTTTTTTAGCTTTGAGGTATGCCATTTACTTTTGGTTGGAAATTGTTTCAGCAGCATTATCTGTATAGTGATTATACTTCCGGATTGAGAACTAGAGCTAATGATTTGCCCAAATTAAGATGAGTCTCACTAGCTGTATGTTTTCCCATATTAAGACAAGACTCCCTATTTATATGGATTTTCTCCCATATGACCTACTGAACAGAGCCAGCACAGCCTTTTCAATCAGACAACTTAGGACCAAATCCCAGCTCAGCTACTTCCTAGACATGTGACCTGTGGCCACTTCCAACTTCACTTTACTCAACTGCAAATTTAAGTGGATCGCATCTATTTCATGGGTGGTTGTGGAGATTACGTGAGATGATGTATGTCTCATAGGATTTGCACAAAGTAAAGGCTTAATAATTGGTAGGGTTGGTTTTTTATTTTAATTAAAAATAAATTTATTCTCTTTTAAAATGAAGAATTTATTGGTCTAAATAAGTAGGTATCAGTTTGGGCAGGAACTATAGCAGAAATCAGTTTTTTCTTCTAAAAATTTTTTGCAGGATAAAAGTCATTTAATCATCGATGGTCAAAATTTCTCAGTTTATGGAATTATAGAACCACTGAAGTGTATATGGAAAAAAATGCATATATCAAGCACTCATTAGAATGGCAACTATCAAAGAAAGGAGAAAAGAACAAATGTTGGGGAGGGTTTGGAAAAGCTGGGACCCTTATGCTCTGTCTGTGGAAATGTGAAATGGTACAACCACTATGGGGAAAGGGTATGGAGGTCACTCAAAAGGCTAAATGTAGTATTTCTATATGATCCAGCAATTCCACTTCTGGGTATGTATGTAAAAAAAAAAATAGAGCAGGGTCTCACATATGTGTATACCCACATGCGCAGCAGCATTATTAACAATAGGCAAAAGGTGGAAGCAGCCCACGTGGCTTGGGTTGCTGAATGAATAAGCAAAATGTGGTACATACATACAATGGGATATTGTTCAGCCTTTAAAAGGCAGGAAAATCTGACACATGCTATAGTATGAATGAACCTTGAGGACATTATGCTGAATGAATTAAGCTGGCCTCAGAAACGCAAATATTATGTGGTTTCATTTATATGAGGTACCAAGAGTACTCAAATTCATAGAGATAGCAAGTGGAATGGTGGTTGTCAGGCCTGGGGAAGATGAAAATGGGGAGTTGTTTAATGAGTATAGAGTTTCAGAGCTGCAAGATGAAAAGAGTTCTGGAGGTTGATTACACAACAAAGTGAATGTATTTAACACTGAGCTGTTTACTTAAAAATGGCCACGGTGGGAGCTTTATATGTATTTTATCACAAACAGTTTTTCAATTTAAAGCATATTCTGAAAACCACTGGACAAGATAATCTCCAAAAACCCGCATGTAACATCCAGTGGTGCAAAGGTAGCGGGGGAGTTGGTAACCGAGGGACAAGGTCCAAGACCAGTGTTAGCCCCAGTTTCCTGGCCCACCTTGTGGCAGCTGGCATTGTGTGTACAGCTGAGGCTGTGTGAGGGGAGAGGGGGGAGTGGCCTATTGGCCCTAAGTGTCTTCCCACACTGCTAAATCTCCTGTGGGAATGGTGGGAGACCTGGCAGTGCCTTATCTAAACGATTGATGAGCCATCATCTATTCATCCAAGTAAAAGCCTCTATCAGTATTAATGATAAATAGCTTCATATTATCCTTAAGAGAAAATAAATAAACCTCTTGAGTTTTTTTAGAGCAGAACAAAGCAAATACTCAGAGCGTGATTTCACAATAGAGGTCAAATATCCAAGCCCTGGCTGCTGCTTGCTGGGGAGCCCAGCGCTATCACCTGTCTCGTCGATGGGATCGGCTGGTCTCCCAGGGAAGTGGGTGAGGTTGAGGAAGTGTCAGTGACATCGGTATCTTCAGTGTCAGTCTCAGCAAAACCTGTGTGGACTTAATCTCCTCACCCAGGAAGCACAGAGAGAGAAAAGTTGGTGTCGAATAAGCTAGTGGTTAGTATAACTGAAGAAGAGAAAAAGACTTTCCCAAAGAAGACCTATTTCATTTCATTAGAAACTCATGAAAAGAAAGATGGATAGTTACTAAGGTGGTCATCTTAGTGATTGCTGTAGTAGAAGGGAAGTTTCTGAGTTTATTTTATACTTTATTTATTAACTAGCGGCCGGTGCACAAATTTGTGCACAGGTGGGGTCCAGCCGGCCTGCCCCGATTGTGGCCAATCAGGCCGGGCCGGCTGGAGGGGGGGCCGGCAGGGGGAGGGGCCAGCCAGGGGGAGGGGCTGCAGGCAGTTGGCCGGCTGCAAGTGATTGGGGGCGGGGCAGGCCAGGGGAAAGGTCCATGGGCACTTGGCTGGCCAGCCCCCCCCATTGGGGAGGCGGGGGGCCAATTGCCTGGGGTCGGCTGGGGGGAGGGGCTGCAGGCAGTTGGCTGGCTGCGAGTGATTGGGGGCGGGGCAGGCCAGGGGAAAGGTCCATGGGCACTTGGCTGGCCAGCCCCCCCCATTGGGGAGGCGGGGGGCCAATCGCATGGGGTCGGCTGGGGGGAGGGGCTGCAGGCAGTTGGCCGGCCAGCCCCCACCCCATTGTGGTGGGGGGAGCCAATCAGGACCGCAGTGCGCATCAAAGCAACCGGTCGTTCCGGTCATTCTGGCATTCTGGCCACTTGGCTTTTACATATATAGATAAGAGATCATCTAAGGTTGAGTTCTTTAAGAAAAACCCTACTTATGTGTCAGAATGAAGGCTGGAGTGTTTATTATCTTCCACTGTTTGTAATTTTCCTGGTTATATCCTTGAAATTCCCAGTTCTTATTAACAGTATCATTTGTTTGCATATATTTTATGGATTTCTTAGGGCATTAAAAACTTAGACATTTTCATAAAAAGAAGTGAGGTAATACATATAACATAATGGATGAACCTTGAAAACATTATGCTGAGTGAAAGAAGACAGACACAAAAGGTGACATATTGTATGATTCCATTGATATGAAATGTCTAGAATAGGCAAATCCATAAAGGCAAAAGATCAGTGGTTTCTCGGGACTGGGAGGGAGGACAGAGGAATGGAAAGTGATTGCTTAATAGTATGGGGTTTCTTTTTGTTTTATTTTTCAGTTGACATATATTATTTTAGTTTCAGATATATATCATAGTGATTAGACATATACCTTACAAAGTGATCACCCTGGTAAGTCTAGTACCTATCTGACAAGTACAGAATATGGGCTTCTTTGGGGGATGATAAAAATGTTCTAAATAAATACTAGTGATGGTTACAAAACTTGTGAACATACTAAAAACCACTAAATTGTACACTTGCAAATAGCCAATTTTATGGTATGTGAATTGAATCTCAATAAACCTGCTCTAAAATAAACTATCAGACAAGATTTAAGGTAGACAAAAATTTACCAAAAAAAAAAAAAAAAGCTTTTATACCTTCAAGGAAATTAAAGGAAACAGGAATTTAATTCTTTATTTTTCTACATTATATCAAAAGATATGACTGTTAAATATTATTTACCAAAAATTTGTTGCCTCTTCTGTGCCTGGAGATTAGCAAAGGTGACCTTGTAGGGGAAGAAAAAACTTTTTCCTCTATTTTCTTAGGTTCAGTTCCTGGGACCATGAAAATTAAACTGACTAAAGACAAACAGGAGAACAGGTTTGTGTATTCATAGAAAAGAAGTGAAGGCCCACAGATGCTGTTAGACCCTGGAGGGATACATACTATTTTAACAAAGGATGATATATTTTTGGAGAATGACAAGACAAAGGCAAGGGGTTTGGGGCTGCTAGGGGTGGTAAATTATAGGGAGATAAATATATGAGGGAGAGAACTAAGGTAGAAAAAGTTTGTTTAGTAAGTTTGTTCTAATTATTTTAGAATTTGCACTCAGTTGAGACAATATTAAGGAACTAAACTGAAGACATCATATTCATCTTTTGTTCTCTAAAGGACTTCAAGTGCTATCATCCACCTACTCTTTCACTTGGTGATAACCTCCCCAGACATTTTAGAAAAGATGAGAAAGTGGAGGAGATCAGAAATCCACTGCCCTTTATATATTTAAATGGGATAAAAATCTGCCACTTATTGCAAGTAAGGTAGGAATGACCTAGGTTTGATTTGTGATGTCGCAGAAATGATCTTGCTTTAGTGATTATTTCATAAAGGAACTTGGCTAGCACTTCAGCTGGGTTTTTTCAGAAACAGAGATCAGAAATAGGCGAGCAATCCCACCACTTTCCAGCAGAGGGAGCTGTTTCTTCCAAGTCCTTGATGTTAAAAGTATGGCACTCACATTTCTATTTTGTTAAATAAAACATGTACCTATCAAGTTACAGCAGCCATGGCCCTGCCCCCACTTCCCCTTCCTCTCTGCCACTATTGCCCAGCTATGGGACTTCTGAATTTTTCACACACTGAGCTGTGCTGAGCTGACCCTTCTCTAACACCTTTGCATTCATCCTGAGAACTGGCAACCTCAACACCTCCTTAGAGCTCACCAATTATTTCAGGTCCACATGTTTTTTTTTCTCCACAAATTTTTCATTATGTACTTGTGAGATGTGGTCACTGCATACATTTTTTGAAATATCTACACCATATGATAATAAAAAGAAGTAGTTGCTAACACTTTTATAGTGTTTACCTAATGCCAAGCACCATTCTTAAGACTCCATGCTTATTAACTCACTCGGGGCCCAGTGCACAAATTCGTGCACCTTGAAAGGAACTGTGGGCCACGAAGCTGAGGTGGACACAGAGGCAGGTCTCAGCCCATCCTCCACGCCCCTGCCCAGTCCCTTCCACTGCAGCCCCTGATCCCCTGTCTGCTGGAAGCTGTGCTACCACCACTGCCACTCCCACACGCTGACAGCACTGGGCCCGCTTGCACCTGCTGACAGCACAGAGCAATTGGGGCCAGCACCATCAGCAGGTGCAAGCGGCGGCTGCTGTCCCAATCGCCCCTCAGGAGCAAAGTGGAGAAGCCTCAGGGGTGATCGGGGCCAACAGCTGCCCCTCGCACCGAGCGATTGGGACTGGCACCAGGCGCCGGCAGTGGGTGTGAGTGGTGGCTCTGGCACGGGTTGTGGGTGTGAGCATGGCCAGCGCTGGCAGTGGGTGTGCGTGGCGGCCCCAGCACCAGCAGCAGGTGGGAGCGCCGGGCAGGATGGCGGCACACAGGAGCAAAGAATTTTCAGTAACCACCAGAGGTTCACCCCAATGACAGTGACTGGCGCCTCACCTTGGTCTGGCACCCCCATTCACATGCTTCACCATCCCGCCTTGGTCAGCACCCACCATGGTCCGCGCTCTGCCGCCTGCTGCAGATGCCCACCATGTTCTGCACGCGCCCCCTGGTGGTCAGCACACATCATAGCAACCAGTTCAGTTCTGCTGTTCGGTCTATTTGCATATTAGGGCTTTATATATATAGATTAGCCTGATTTTACAGATAGGAAATCTGTGATGTAAAGAAATTAAACAAACTTAACTGAAGTTATGCAGCTAGTGTGGAGTAGGCCTGGAATTATTTTTAAGATTTTTTTTTTGTTGATTTTTAGAGGGAAACATTGATATGAGAGAAGAACATCAATATTCTCCTCCTGCAGCAACACCACCCCCCATTCCCACCAGGGATTCAACCCCAAGCCCCAGCATGTGCTCTGAACATCCTGGCAGCCTTTCCGTGTATGGGAGGACACCCAACCCCCTGAGCTGCACTGGCCAGTGCGGGGCCTGGGATTTGAACCCAAGCATTCGGGTTCCATAGTACTCTCTCTTACCTTACTGCACAACTGACTCCTATACTTTCTTACCTCTTACCATGCTGTTTGGTACTCCGAAAATGCCTTAATAGTGAGCATTGGTCCCATGTGTGTACTGCTTATAAGTGCAGAGTCAGCGTGGCCTAGTGAAAGAAGCCAGTACTTTGGGGTCATACATATTATGGCAGCTTTGTGACCTTTGGCAAGTTATTTATTTATTTCTTTATGTATGTATGTATGTATGTACATATGTATGTATGTATTTATTTTTAGTTTTAGTTGCCTCATTTATAAAATAAAGGAAAAAACTAGATAGTACTTCTTTCTCATTGTGTGTGTTAAATGAGATAAAATACATGGAATACCTGTAAGTTTACTTCCTCTTTTTGACGTGAATGTTCTCATACCTCCTCTTGGCAGTCCTGCGACAGAGGTATCATGTCCATTATCCAGATGAAAATATGAGTTCATAGAGGATAAGACACATTCCCAAGATCGTCTATCAGGAATGTGGATATGGAAAAGATTTAGGGCCTGGTCGTCTTCTAATGAAATGTGCTTTGTGCTAGACCAATGCAACGGAATAGAAATAAAGTTAGAACCAGGATCGAACTCCTTACCTCTGAACTCATTAGTAAAAATCTTTTTTGCATTTTTCTAAGTTCTGTAGTTTAGGAAGCACAGTAAATATTTTTATTTTGAAGTTAGAGGATCTTACTCTAAAGAATGATCATCGCATAATATAACCTAACTATATGACATCATGAACTACATGTTACTGTCGAAGAGTAGGACTTTGTAGACATCCTGAGAGATCTTAGCTTGTTCTCAGTGATTTGCTTCTTTTTTTTCCCCTGAAAGTGGGAGGCAAAACCTGTTCTTCTGAATTGAGATTTTTCACTCTCCAACTTCAGTAGTTGGTGTCTTCCAGAAGTGTAGGTTACAGATGAAAGGTTTTATTGGAAAACCAAATAGAAGGAGATTGGTGCAGAAGAACATGATAAACTGGAAGAAAAATAAAAGGCTAGAAGTGAAACTATAGTGAGAACACAAATCCTCGCCTCAGGAGACACAGCAGTGACCCATGTTGTTTTAAGTACTTGATTAGGTTTTTGGCCTGGAAATTTGAGAGAATTAAACCTGCTGAGCACTATGATTTTGTTCAGTCAAAATTCTGAATATCCAAATCTTGTTAATGTTTTATATAATATTTCTAGAGCCAATTTTTGTTGTTGTTTGGAAAATGATATGTGTGTATATATGTGATTGCTTTTTTGTCTTTATCCGCCATCTTTGAAAAAGGGTTGAGGAGAAGTAAATACTAGAGGAAGGAGGGGACTGGCTTATCAGATTTGCACTTTAAGTTTTTTGGAGTAAATAAAGATTAAATTTAATAGTTTAATGGATTAGTTAAATGAAATAAGGAGCTATTGTGCTAGAGATAAAAATATGATTATTTTTCTTGTTTTCTTTTTAAATTACAGTTGACATACAATATTGTATTAGTTTCTGGTGTTCAACCCTGTGATCAGACATTTATATAACTTACAAAGTGATCGCCCCGATAAATCTAGTACCCATCTGACACCATATATAGTTATCACAATATTATTGCCCATATTCCCTATGCAGTACCTTACATCCCTGTGACTGTTCTGTAACTACCAATTGGTACTTCTCAATCCCTTCACCTTTTTCACCCATCCCACTAACCCCTGTCCCATCTGGCAGCTGTCAAAGTATTCTCTGTATCTATAAGTCTGTTTCTGTTCTGCATGTTTGTTTATTTTGTTGTTTAGATTCCACATATTAAGTGAAATCCTCTGGCATTTGTCTTTCTCTGTCTGACTTGGAAACAGTGATTTTTAAATGAGCCCAAAATGAGCTTAGTGAAACGGAAGGAGCAATGCCTGGGAACTGGGAACCCCAGGGTCCTGGCTCAGCTTCAAGCCTTGTGACTCCAGGCAGTCACCTAATCTGCCTGGTCTCTTCCTTCTCTATAAAATAGGTAATTAGACTGAATGAATTCCAAAATACTAATGTACCCCATTACATTGAATATTATGTCTTTGGTACAAGAACAAAATATTATATTCAAAGCTAATTTATACCCAGTTAGAATAGTGTTTACTTTTGTTTTCACTCAGGTTAACTTTAAAACTCCAGGTTAACTTTGTTTTTATCCAAGTTTTAATTCAGGTCTCTTTTTAGAGGCAACATATAGATCTTTAACTTTAGTCATACTTAATTTTCTACATTAATGGGGAAAAATAGTAATATATATTTACCTTCGAGATATCTTCAAACTTAAAAAAATTCCTTCAACGTTCAAATACCAGGCAAGTTAATAAGGAGGTAAAACCTCTCAATGGTTGTCAGAGTGAAGAATGCAAATGTTGGGACTGGGACCGAGGTGGTGGTGGCGGGGGGGGCGGGGGGAGCCTACAAAGTAGGTAATAATAAAAAAAGAAATACAGTCACTGTTTTCACCACACATTATACAAATATACACACAGAAATTTTTTAAAAGAGTGTAAAGAAGCAAAAAATCATCTGTAATCTCCACCAAGAGATAAATTGTTAACATTTGGATCAACATCTACCTCTTCAGCCTTTTTAGAATGTGTCTATACGCATACTTATGTACAAAAATAAGAGCATGGTTTTCATGTTCTTTTATGTCTTAATTTTTACTTAATATACATATTAACATACATAAGTTATCCCAGTCTACCTTCTAATGTTACATCACTTTACCTAGTGTGAGAGCCTGAGTTGTAATTCTTCTCTACCATCTATATGCAGTTGGCATCTTACATTTTACTTTTGCATATATTGTAAACCCCATAATTTACTACTTTAGACAATCAATTAGCTCTTATATTTACCTTCATTTATTTCTATATTTCTTTGAGTAGATCTCAGTTTCTGTCTTGTATCATATTCCTACTGCCAGAGAATGTCCTTTAACATTTTTTATTGCAGGTCTGCTAGTAATGAATTTGCTTAGCTTTTGTTTATCTTAAAATGTTTTTATTTCTCCTTAATGTTTTAAAAGATATTTTTGCTGGGAATAGAATTCTCATTTGACATTTGTTTATTTTCAGTACAGAAAGATGTCACTTTTTTTGTTTTCAGGATTGCATAATTTCTGACGAGCGGTCTCTTATAATTACAGTATTATCTTTTTCTCTGCGAGAAATGTGTCCTTTTTCCTTGGGCTATCTTCAAGATTTTTTCTTTATCTTTCATTTTGAGCAATTTGATTGACGTGTGTGGTTATGGAGTATGTCATTATTCTGAGATAATTCTTGACCGTTATCTCTTCACATATTTCTTTTGCCAAATTCTCTCTTCCTTCTCCTTTTGTGATTCCAGTCAGCTGTTTTATATTGTCCTGTGGCTCTTGGACACTCTTTTCTTTCCTTTTCACTCTTCTTTTTCCTCTATGCGTCTCATTTTGGATCATTTATGGACGTATCTTTAAGTTCACTGGTTCTTTCCTCAGTGATGTGAAGTCTGCTGATGAGTCCATCGAAGGAATTCATTTCCAATATTGTGCGTTTTCTTATCAAGTGTTTCCATTTGGCTCTCCCTAACTTTTGATGCATATTGTTCACCTGTCCCACTAGTTAGAATACTGAATATTATGTCCAGAACAGGAGAGACTGAGGTAAATAGTACCTTTGTTTGGAAATAGGCATACCTTGTCTTCTGTTGGGCTGCAAAGGTGGCAGGTTGAGCCAGTTTAGTCAAGAGTTGAACTGAATTTACTTTTTGTTTGAGTGCATCACAGGTTTTAAATTCCTTTCGAGAGGGGGCTGCCATTGCCTTATGCTTAGGGGACTAGTAGACGGGGTGGGGAGTGGGGGGATTAGTGCTCCACCTCATGCTTTCCCTGCATAGCTGTTACACAGAGAACATCTTTTGCCAAGCTGCCAGCTGACCTCACCAGTTGGGTACTGTTGCTTGCTACTCCTGTTAGGGTTGTGCTGGGGCTGAGGGTCTCTCATTCTGCCTCTGCTTCGGTCTTAGGGAGGGTGCCTAGGCCTCAGGGCGAGATCTCTCAGCATTTCTGTCCTTTCTACCACGGCAGTCAACCTCTGCTTTGTATCTGTGGTTGTAGATTTCAAGGCTCTTCTATATACTGCCAAATTGCATCCCAGAAAGCATGTGCAACCACATTTCACCAATGACAATCACGGGTTCTACGAAACAATGTTTTCAGTCTCGGATATCACTGGGCTCTTTTGATACGAGTGATTCCATAATTATATTGCTCACTCATATGATGAAAATGCAACACTGGGCCTTGTGCATAGTAGGCCATAAACCACTTTTCTGGTTAACTGAGGAATCAGTGTAAATATCCTATCAAGGAGTTTAGAGGTACCATTGTCATTTAGATGTGTTCCCCATTGACAGAAGCAGTCCCCACCCCACTCAGGAATTCAGAAGTACATAATTCATTCAGAAGCTCCATTTGACAGAGATGAGAAGCAATAGGGTCAGCCTGAGGCATTATGATCCCTGAATGAAAATACCACTGCCCGAGGGCTGGAACTGAATTCTGACCCTGATTCTGCCTCCAATTAGCAGTCTCTTAAATACGCAAATTACTGACCTGTTCTGTTCCTCAGTTTATGTATCTGTCAAGTAAGGTTCATGATACTTATTTCACTTCGGTAGCTTGCTGTGAAGATAAAATGAAATTACATCGTGTAAAGCCCTTTGGAGCACTTTTTAAGTGCCATAGAAATGTGAAATATTCCTCTAAGAAGGGTCAGAGAGGTGTAGAAAACTGTGGGAGTTCGAAATTCAAGATACTCTTTTGACATCTTCACATCCTCCATGTGAGAGAGTATGTGAGAAAATGAGTATTTGCGAACATAAGAAGAGAACGAAATTAGAAATAGAGTTCTTTCTCTCACCAAAATTAGCCTACTTGTGGTAAAAGTTAATTAAGTCCTGCTCAACCAGAGAAGGGCACATCTTTAAGGGGAAATAGCACATAAGCCTTGACTCACTCAGGGAAGTGATGAGTTTGTGTCATATCTCACTCTGTACTCAGTAAGCCTCTGTGAGACTGCGTTTCCAATAGACCTAACCTGTCACTCCACCTGCTCTCTC
This sequence comes from Myotis nattereri, assembly GCF_964212035.1. NCBI lineage: Eukaryota > Metazoa > Chordata > Mammalia > Chiroptera > Vespertilionidae > Myotis > Myotis nattereri. Next base: position 27,390,989 of record NC_138088.1, read on the forward strand.
AGGTCAAGAATCTGCCCACTGTGCTGCTTGGGTCATTAGAGGGACACACACTTACACTCAGACAAAAGAGACAAGCAAGACAATTAACAAGCCATAAGGAAGTTTACCTGCTTCCGCCAGCTTTCATTCACACCAAAATCCAGTCGCCATCAAAGAGGACCAAAGCACACACTATGCAAAACATAGTGTGTTACTTCCTCTTTTGCAACCTGTTACATTCTGTTAAAATCTTCCATTGTGAGCTGGTAGGTCTAGAGCAGCGGTCAGCAAATTACCAACCCAGGCCACCATCTGCTTTTGTAAACAAAACAGGTTTTTTTCCACATAAAAATTAGAACTCTATTACCAATATGGTTGACTATACCCAGATGAACTAGAGATACTACCCAACATCACTTACATGTTCAAATGCCATGGGAAATTTATAGAAAAATCATTCTGGAGCTTAAAAGGACTCTGACATGGAGATTGGTCATTGTCTTCTGCAGGCAAAACCATAAAGCTGATCTTTATTTTATTTTTTTATATTTTTATTGATTTTAGAGAGAGGAAGGGAGAGGGAGAGAGAGAGAGAGGGCCACTGATCTTAAGGCACACTTTAAAGATTGTCCTCAAAGTCGATTTTGTCATCTGCTTGGTAGCGTACTGCAGCTATATTTTGCAAAGTTTCATTCTTAGGGTTATTCAGTGAAAGCTTGCTTATTTTTATCACCTTTCTTCTTGTGCATAAATATTTTTTTGGTAACTATGGCAGGCAAAGTAGTGAGCAAGATCATGGCAGGACTGGAGATTCTAAGGTAGAGCGCTCATTGGTGCCCATCCATGGCTCACATGAGTTTCGTTGTATTGCCAAACGCCACCTGAAAGCCGTGCCACAGTGCTCCCCCCCCTCTGCTGGGCAAGAGTTCACTGGTGAGCCGGCCGGATTTGTTTCCTGCGGTTGCCATAGGCTGGGTTTCTGTTGTTGGGCCTGGAGAAGATGAGCCATTTCTCTCAGGACGTTCTACGTGTGCGCCGGCAAGGCAGCAGCAGAGGTAGGGACCCCAGGGGCTGTTGGAAAGCTGGTGACCGTAAGTGGGGGTGGCTTAATGTTTACTAACATGTCGATTTTCAAATCATTAAACCACCCTGAGTACTTAGTGCGGCAGCAATATATGCCACTATCAGACTGGGCCGCATTCTTTCTGGTTAAAGACACATTCCCTTTCTAAATGATTCCATTTAGCTTTTATGGCTGGTTCCTCCGAATGGTCAGTTTGGATCCATTGGTCCCAATGAGTTGGTTTGAACATAGAGACCACCCCATGCCCCTCGGCCCCAGCCCGTGGTTGTGACTTCACTAGCTGCTGCGTAGGTACAGGGCAGCGTGACAGGCTGACCCACCACGCCACTCACTCACTCGTACCTGAGAGATGACAGCATCTGTCCAAAGTAGTGTGAGGCCTGTGAAGGCTGCACAAGGGTGCAGGATGGTATCAGTGTGGCTCCTCCTTTATATCTTTAGTGGTAGGAATTCTGTTCAGCTAGTCTTGGGTGGTTCTCGGTGATGGTTCGTCTACAGTTTAATTGGAATTCTGAAGTGCTGCTTAAATAAAGTTGTATTGGGACACAACCACTCATTTCGGTGCATATTGTGTATGGCTGCTCTAGTGCTACAGGGGCAGAGCTGAGTAGCTGCAATAAAGATTGTACGGCCTACAAAGCCAAATATTTGCTCTCTGGTGGCCCTTCGTAGAAAAAGTGTGGTTCTCCCTGGTCTGGAGCAATGATATGCATCCTGTCCACTCCTCCAGCATTACCAAAACACATTTGTTTTATTCATGTTTCTTTCTGCTTCTTTCATTTAATGAATTATTATTGATTTATGCGTTAACATTTAAGAATAATGGGATGTAGAGAGTTCTTCAGATGGGAGAATGTATAATGGCTAACAGCATTGAATTAGAAAGGTTTATTGAAAATACAGGCCAAAAACAACATCTAAATAATACTCCATGAGAATGCAACCAGCCATGTCCAGAATGTAGGAAATGCTAGACAATAAATTACCCTGGTGTTTTTTTCTTTAGTTTTGTTGTTGTTTCAGTAAATATATAGACATGGGGAAAAGAAGGTAGAGGAGGGCGCCTCTGGAGATTGAAAGAGACCTAAGGGACAGTTCAACCTCGATGTGCATCTTCTTCTAATTTGAACAACCCAGCTGAGGTTAATTGGAGATGATGGGAGAATTTGAAGTTTGACAGGGTCTTGGTGTTATGAAGTTATTTGTTAGTTATAAGGGTATTGTGATTTTTAAGACATCCTTATCTGTTAGAGATCATTAAATGGTAGTCTTTGTGGGTGAAATAACACGGTTCCTAAACTTATTTTTTCTTTTCTTAAACTCCTTCAGCCAGAAAAACATCATAGGGAGTACAGAAGAAATAATATTGGCAAAAGATTGAGAATTATTGAAGTGGGGTGATGCTGTTTATGCTTTTCTCTGAAATGTTGTGCCTGTTTGAAAATTTTCATTATAAAGTGTATTATTATTTTTTAAAACCATGAGTTTAAGTGCCAGGTTTTCATTTGAATCTGGGTTTTGCTAGCTGTTTCTAGATCGGTTAAAATGGGCATTATAATTCAGGTTGTATATGACATTGTGAGGATTATGAGAATTAAATGAGATAGTAAAGAGTTTAGCGCAATGCCTACCACATAGGAAATGATCAATACCTGGTAGCTATTATATTGTATCTGCTATCAAACAACAAAAACAAAACCCCTTTGGGGCTCAGTTCATGTATCATGTAATTGACTTTCGTGAATAACAGCTCCTAAACCCATATTGCTGCTGCACAAGGATATCAGGAACTGAAATACAGAATGTTTTTCACGGTGTGCACGTAATTCCTTGGCATTCTGAAAACAGCCACAGCACCCGTACAGATGCAAAGAGGAAGAACTATGGCTCCGAAATCATGATTAGATTTTCAGATTGTCCTATGATGGCTCTTTCTCCACAGCAGATGTTTTAAAATCCATCGTCAGTTTTGTGTGGTATTGCCAACAAATGCCTGTGAACACGTTTTAACCCAATGTACATGGGAAGCCCTGTGACTCTCTGGTAGTGACAGATTTCCCAGTTTGTGCTCAGTGGAGCCCAGGAAGGCTGAGTCCTGTGATCCTGCTTTAACTCAGCCTGGGCTGACTTAGCTGCTCCCTGGTCAGCCACTCATTAGCCCAGTGGTTCTCAACCTTCCTAATGCCGCGACCCTTTAATACAGTTCCTCATGTTGTGGTGACCCCCAACCATAAAATTATTTTCGTTGCTACTTCATAACTGTCATTTTGCTACTGTTATGAATTGTAATGTAAATATCTGATGTGCAGGATGTATTTTCATTGTTACAAATTGAACATAATTAAAGCATAGTGATTAATCACAAAAACAATATGTAATTATATATGTGTTTTCCGATGGTCTTAGGCGACCCCTGTGAAAGGGTCGTTCGACCCCCAAAGGGGTCGCGACCCACAGGTTGAGAACCGCTGCACTAGCCACCATGTATCTCGCAAACTTGTAGGAAAACACATTGACGTAAAGGTCCAGGATATTCGAGCCTCCCCCCTAAGTAAAAGAAAATCATTATCTCATCCATCAACCACCTCAGGTAAATCAAATAAATGAGCTGGGACTTTTTATGGGTGTGGGAAGGTGTCTCCTTCTGAAGACAGTTACTATCGGAAAGAAATATTGGGAGCCTACTATTCAAAATGTTTTTTATAAAAAGAAAAAGAATGAAGACTGGTTGTGGGCGGTTTAGGAAACAATGTTTTGGTTAAACTGAAGATACCCAAATTGTAATTTTTTTTGTCTCTTCTTCCACAGAATGACATCACTCCTTTACATGTTGCATCAAAAAGAGGAAATGCCAACATGGTAAAACTACTGCTTGATCGAGGAGCTAAAATCGATGCCAAAACAAGGGTAGGAGTCCATTTATGTGCATGCTTACCCTTTTTTTTTCGGGAGGTAGGGATACTTCTCCTAATAGCTTTGCACTGGTTCAGTCTTGGCTTTATGTTTGTTCATTTGTTGTAGTCTCTTGGAAAATGACTGCTAAGTTTTTTCTCCTTAAAATTGGATGATAATCCATATTTGTAAATCTTTAATACACGTTTAAATAGTGCATGGCTTTAATTACAGAATCTAAGGTCTAAAGCCTAGAGTTTTAGTTGAGTTAAATTTTCAAGAATTTAACCACTACTTGACACTCCAGGCTTAGCTATTCAGTCAGTTTGATGCTAAACCTGACTTAAAAAGAAACCTTTCTACCGTTGTGCCCTGCTGATGGGAATGTAAAATGGTACAGCTGCTATAGAAAAGCATATTGAGGTTCCTTTAAAAAACTAAAAATAGAATTACCCCATGATCCAGTAATTCCACTCCTGGGTATAATTGGTAGAATTTTTGTTGCCTGGGGAACAAGAAAATGGGGAGTTGTTGTTCAGTGGGTATATAGTTTCAGTTTTGCAAGAAGATAAAGTTCTAGAGATGTTATGCAGCAAGGTGAGTAAAGCTAACATTACTGAACTGTATATTTAAAAATGGCTAAGAAAGTAACTTTTATATTTTTTACAATTAAAATTTTTTTGAAAACCACATATCTATCTAGCTAGGTGCTGGGCAGGTTGCTTTTCTGGTGCGATGCATTGTGAGTGAGGAAAGAACTGAGACTTCGAATCAAGCTTCAATCCCAGGTTCTGAGTTTAGCTAGTTGACTTAGGTAGGATATTTAACCTTCTGCATGTTATTTCTCTTTGCAAATAAGAACCATTAATGGCTACCGTGCAGCATTGTCATAAGATCAAGCTAATGTTTGTAAACTGTGTGGTATAAAGTCATCCAGAAATAAATCCTAGCCATTGCTAGTATATCTCAGAGCTCCAATCGCATTAAGCTTCTAACCAGGGCATTTCTTTCAGCATTTCATGCATTTGTTACGAGGTGCGAGCAAGAGCCAGGCTAATAAAAGGTGGTCGTGCCGTAGACATCCACCTAGGTAGGAATTTTGGATAGCTTTCCCTGTCTTGTCATTGTACCTCCCACAACCCTGTGCTTCTTCCTTCAAGAATCCTGAACTTCGTGTGTCTACAACTGGCCTGGTATCCTGAATTTGACTCCTGTAGCTCCTAAATGGACTATGTCGTTTATTAGTCACTACATTTATTCCCTCAACTAGTAAATGATTACCGAGCACCTACCTGGGGCCAGACGTAGAGGTTGGGGGGGTGGGGGCGGGGGGGGGGCGGTGGTTGGAACAAGACAAGACACTTCCCCTGCCCTCATGGTGCTGATGGGAAGCTTGTCTCCTGTGTTCTAATCCTAAGGTAGCCCAGCCGTAGGTATTTGGCAGAAGACCCAAATGTCTTTTTCCTGATGACTGTTGAACCTGAAAATTATGGATATATTTTAAAAGAAACACGCTTTCCCGAAAGGAGTGAAGAAAGATGAGGGTTGACCCGTCTGACTGGGGAAGTAAATTGAATTACAATAAAATATATATTGTTATGTAATAATATAATCTAATGAATAATATATTATTTAGACTCCACTGATAAGTTAAGGATACACGCTGTAATCCTTAACTTGAATAGAGACCTTATTGAACTGACTTTGCGTCATTTAATAAGAAGCAATTGCCAGTAGATAACAAATGCTAGAGCCATTGCTTTAAATGCCAAAGGTCTTCTGCTAGTACGGGCTGTTTAAAGAGACTGTAAGGAATGAAAGACAGAGAGGCCTTGCTTATGCCAGTTGAATATCACGGAAGCTAATGGATTGTTTGTAAATAGGGAGAATCTTTGAGAAGGGAAGTGAGGGAGAATGCAGTCAATGGGAAAGATAAGCTTGAAGGGACCAATCTGGATTTCCAGCTGAGGTTTTAGCAAATGTGCGGATCAGAAGTCACCTCATTTCATCCTGTCTTGATACAAGCATCAATCACTTCTCAATCATTTATCAAACAGTTGCTGTTTTGGGTACAAAGCGAGAAGAAATGGGTACACAGGAAATTCTGGCCCCATCTTTATGGGGCATATGGTGTCCTAGGGGAGGGCCAGGATAAAAGCACAAAACACTCTCCTGAGAGAAAGTATCAGAAATGAAATAATGTGCACAGGCACACTGATGGCGCAACCGGGTTCCCGTGGCACGTTGCCTCCCTGTTCTGAAAGGCTGTCTTCTTTTAAACGAGACGTAGATTCTCTCCTATGGGTTTAAACTGGATTTACCTTCCTCGTGTGTTGTGTAAGTGGCGTGTGAGTGTGAGGGAGACTGGGAGAAGCTGAGAACGGAAAAGCCCATCATTCTTCTATTGTTGTCCTGCGTGGAGTGGGGTGAAGGTGGGACCAGGCGCCGACTGAATTCCTGGCAGACGACATGGGAGAAAGTGTAGTACATACTCAAAATATGTGAACTACTCTGTGGTCTCCTCATCAGAGCGTCCCTTGTCTCTTGCTGAAATAACTGAGTGGCTGGATATGTGGGCTTGAAAGGGAGGCAGGGAGGGAGCCAGCTAACATGTCAGAAAGCCCTGGGGACAAGCCTAAAAACTGACAACAAATTTTCATCACTGTGTGTTTTAACAAAGCCCAGTGGCTCTTGAGAAAATATTCTTATCTACCCAGCTACCTCCTACAAGGTACATGCTACTGCTGGGGCTACCTTGTTGTTTGTTTTTGTTTTGTTTTTTCTTTATTGATTAAGGTATTACATAGTGTCCTTATCCCCACATTGCCCCTCCCACCCTCCCACCCCACTCATGCCCTCACCCCCTTAGTGTCTGTGTCCATTGGTTAGGCTTACATGCATGCATACAAGTCCTTTGGTTGATCTCTCCCTCTCCCCCACCCCACCCTCCCCTACCTTCCTTCGGAGGTTTGACAGTCTGATCGATGCTTCTCTGTCTCTGGATCTGTTTTGTTCATCAGTTTATGTTGTTCATTATATTCCACAAATGAGTGAGAGCATGTGATATTTATCTTTCTCCAGCTGACTTATTTCGCTTAGCATAATGCTCTCCAGGTCTATCCATGGTTGTTGCAAGTGGTAGGAGTTCCTTCCTTTTTACAGCAGCATAGTATTCCATTGTGTAGATGTGCCAAAGTTTTTTAATCCACTCATCTGCTGATGGGCACTTAGGCTGTTTCCAAATTTTAGCTATTGTAAATTGTGCTGCTATGAACATAGGGGTGCATATATCCTTTCTGATTGGTGTTTCTAGTTCCTTAGGGGGATACCTTGTTGCATTACGAATCAGACCTGGTACACACCAATCCCTCTAGAGACAGGGAAAAAAACATGGATTCACCTCAGACACCAGCACTCTAAGGGACCTAATTTCCTTGTTGTTCCCTGCATGGGTTGTTGATCTAATAAAGAATTCCATTTAAAAGCAGACACTTAGGCCCAGCCGGTGTGGCTCAGTGGTTGAGAATCGACCTATGAACCAGGAGGTCACGGTTCAATTCCCAGTCAGGGCACATGCCCAGGTTGTGGGCTCAATCCCCAGTGTGGGGCGTGCAGGAGGCAACTGAACAATTATTCTCTCTCATCTTTGATGTTTTTTTCTCTCTCTCTTCCTCTCTCTGAAATCAATGAAAATATATTTTAAAAAATAATAAATAAATAAAAATATCAGTCTATTAGGTTTATAATATATTTGGAAGTAAAATATTATATATATAGCAAAAAATGAAACTAATAATGTATATACAATTATAATATTCCAAAATTCTCATATTATACATGAAGTGGTATAATCTTATTTCAATATAATATATATTATTATGTAATAATATAATCTAATGAATAATATATTATTTAGACTCCACTGATAAGTTATCCATGTAATCCCTAGGGCAACCACTAAAAAAAGATTTAGTTAAAAATCCAAAGTAGAAGGTAGCCAGTGGCCTATATGATCATTAAATGATTAGAATAATAAATAATGCTCAAACCAACAGAAGACCAGAAAGGAGGGACAAAAACCATGGAGAATGGGAAAAGACACAACAAATAGCGTAAGGGCTTATTTTTAGGCTCAGAGAGAAAGCTGTGATTTTCCAAGCAGAAAGAACAGCAGAAGGATTTTGCCTTATTTTAGTTTAGTATTAAACATATAGAATGCATGGCAGGATAAAAAGGAAGGGAATTAGAAAGATATTTCTCTCTTTTATATATAAATGGCCACAGTGAATTCTTAATGGGAAAAGGAAATTGCTTGGTGCATAGAAGGAATCCAGTCCCTCTGATGGAGGCAAGCCTGAGGTTAACGTCTAATGTCAAGCATTTCCTTGCATGTGACCTCTGGAGTCCTCTGGAGCAGCTTTCTCAGCTGTAAGTGAAGTTCACATGCCATTTCTCACAACTTGTAGAGATTCAGTAGAACCCTAAGAACAGGGCACCTGTGACAATAGAAGGGGTTCCAAAAACGTCATTTCACTTCCTCTTAGGCCAACTCTCCAACTGCCCAACACGCACAAAGGGAGGATACAGTCAGAACTTGTAGTAAAAGACACAGATGTGAGAATAGCTATTAGACTGTAACTGGTGCTCTTTAATGTGTCTGGTTGTCATCATCACTCTCTCCTCCAGAGCTCTACCTGTTTCTTCTTGGTTTTTAGTTTACAATTAAATATCGCATCCTGTTTTCCATCCACAATAGAGAAAAGTGTATATCCACAGAGTTCTCTCTGCTCCATTTCCTTTCTCTTCTCCAGAGTGAGTTTTTGCTTAAAAGAAAGAAAAGAAAGGAAACTAGAGGCTACAAATCAAAATAAATGTCTCTTTTTGACAGTATTTCCCCAGTCACAGATTTGTGTCATTTCAGTTTGGGCTTTGAGCAGATTCACCTGTTATGGACATATTCCAGCTTCAGCTTCAGTATTCCTAGGTGTGATGCCATAATGCCCTGCTCCATGCTTTTCAGCAAAACCAGATGTGAAAGAATGTCTTTCTGGCCTTCGGATGTGCAACATTTTGCTCGTAAGCTAACAAAAGAGAGCATTTTGGCCAGCCAGGAGAGTGCAGCTCCCCCCTCACTAATAAGATTGCTGTCACCAAAATGAAATATGAGATCTGGCCCAGCCAGTTTGCCTTGCCTCAGAATTCTGCCCAGGGGAATACGCGTTCATTATGTTAGTGCTTTAAAAATCAGGGGAATTGGAAAAAAATTACTAACTCCATGCAATTTCATTTCCCTCCCATAATGTTACTATGGCAACCCTCTCTCTCTCTCTCTCTCCTATCCAAATGGCATATGCTGCCTTTCTTGAGGCAGTCTCCCTTGAGCCCCGAGAATTGCCTTTGTCAAGCATTTGTGAGCTGGAGCTCGATGCTGTTGTGTGCAGGGGAACTGCTTTTTGGCCCAGGACCCATCCTAGGTGACTCTGTACATTAATTGTAAATTTCTAGGAATTGGGAGCCAGTAATACAATCCTTATTTTGTATTAGGTAAGGCATTTATCTAATTGTAGGGAAAGAAGTAAACCAGTTCACTGCTCTGTTGTAAAGAACTACAATATTCACAGCAGCTCTTTTTTTTAAGCTGAATTAAAAAGAGGAAAATATTTACAGCAAATATTCTGATATTTCTCTTATTCTTTTTTTAGAGGTAAGATTTCCTTCTTTTTTAAAAATATATGTTTATTGATTTCAGAGGGTTAGAAAGAAACATCAATGATGAGAGAGAGTCACTGATTGGCTGCCTCCTGTAAGCCCCACATTGGGGATCGAGCCCACAACCCGGGCATGTGCCCTGACAGGGGATTGAACCGTTATCTCCTGATTCATAGGTGACACTCAGCCACTGAGTCACGCTGGCCAGGCTTTCTCTTCATTCTGACAGCTAAAAAGACTGAGTCATATTCTTTAGTCTAATCCCAATTTACAAGTCACTTATTTATTGAGAATTTTATTTTTCTGGAAGGTAAGAGACGTTATTTTAATCATGTTTCTGAAGTATCAAATGAGTCTAGTCTTAAAAAAAAAAAAAAGGATAACAAGAAAAGGAATTTTTAACCAACTAACCTGAAAAGGATTTTAAAAGACTAGACCAAACATTCACTTACTCCCTCACTCCATGTATTCATTCACTCAAGTCACTTTTGTGAAGCAGCTTTTATGGACATGATACTGAGTTATGATATGACATGATACCTTCTCCTGAGATTTAAATCTCCCTCAAATGAGCCACCTTGTCCTCAGTAGCATGCCCAGAAATAACTAAAATACCAGGTAAAAAGCTACCGTTTCCCCCAAAGCGGGACAGATAAAATAAGATAGAAGCCCTGAAGGTCGAAGGGTCATGTCTCATTTTGGGAAAGGATTGAAAAACTGTACTTTAACACAGTAGGGATTTGGATCTTGGAGAAAGTAGAAAGAAACCTTCCAGGTACAGGAAGTCATGTGGGCAAAGCAGAAAGACAAGAAAATGGTAAGCTTTTGCTAAGCGCTGCATAGAAGAGTTTAATTAGGGTCGATGCGAAGGGAACGGGGAGGCCAAGTGTAGCAGTGGCTGATGTTAGGAAGACTGATTGCTGCCCTGACTGGTTTGGCTCAGAGGATAGAGCGTCGGCCTGCCGACTCAAGGGTCCCAGGTTCGATTCCTGGTCAAGGGCATGTACCTTGGTTGCGGGCACATCCCCAGTAGGGGGTGTGCAGGAGGCAGCTGATCGATGTTTCTCTCTCATTGATGTTTCTAACTCTCTATCCCTCTCCCTTCCTCTCTGTAAAAAATCAATTAAAATATATTAAAAGAAGACTGATTGCTAAGCTGAGGGATGTAGACTGGCTGAGGCACTGAGTGATAGTTACTGAAGATCTTTCGAACACACAGACTCATAATCAGAACAGTGCGTCAGGAAAGTGAATAAGCCACACCTATTTCAAAGTAAAAAAATTAATTCGAAATTCAAATATTCGTTATGCCCCAAAATAGGTATTAAGTACAGTCAGTGCCTGCTAATTTTCCTCTTTTTTTTCTTTTTAACTGAATTAAGTGTGAATCACTAAATGGCAGGTACTTTTCAGCCTCACTGTGGATCAGCTGGTCTTGTCTCCATCTTCGTGACTGTGAAAACAGTGATGCAAATTAAAGATCTTACATGAACTCTAGATACCAGTTTTCCACTGACCCGTGAAGGTCCCACAGCCAGGCCAGCACTGCCTATGAGTCAGGCAGTCGTGACATCTCGTACAGCTTCCTGATGAGGCCTCTTTCCTGCCCGGGTTCTGGCCATTTGAAGAGCCATGCACCTTTGAAAATGCCAGAGGGCATTTTGCACAAGATCCAGAGGCGTCAGTCACTTGTGATCGCTGTTAAAAATACTGCAGTTAAAGCTGCAGTGGAAAGAGCTGTACTTCAGGTAGCTCTTTGCAGTTCGGCTAGAAACTTCTCTTGGAGAGCTAGCCAATTTATCATTGGAACAAGGTGGTAAAAGTAACAACGGCGAAGACCATAGCACTTCACAGCTCCTGTACCGATGAAAAAGGTCACTTTTCCTAACTGAGTCTCTAGATCCTGTAAGTTTTTAATAAGTAAAAACCAAAGATCAAAGGCAGCAGCTTCAGAATGTAGGTAAAGGAAGGCTAAGAGCAGCTACACATTTGAGTAGAGGGAGCATCTTTGTCTTAATAACTCTTCCCAAGACATCCTTGGACTGTCCCTCAGTCACCAGTGGCCTGGTTCTGAATTGTGTGACCTTGGATGGATATTTTTTTTTTTTGGTTAATCCTCACCTCAGGATATTTTTTCCATTGATTTGTAGGGAGAGTGGAAGAGAGAGGGAAAGACAGAGAGAAACATCAAAGTGAGAGAGACACATCGATTGGTTGCCTCCTGCACGAGCCCTGACCAGGCTTCAGCCTTGAGGAGGAGCCTGCAACCAGGGTACGTGCCCTTGACCAGAATTGAACTCAGGACCCTTTGGTCCAAAGGCCGACGCTCTGTCCACTGGGCCGAACCAGCTAGGGCTTGGTGAATAATTTAATCTCTTTGAAAACTAGAGTGTTCATTTATAAAATGAAAATTATGCCTTCCATACAGGGATGATTGTGAGGATGAAATGATTCCATGACTTGTGTTTGCTTCAAAAGTAATACAAGAAAGAAGAAGAGATCAGGATATAAATCAGAATTGATCATTAGGCAGCGATTGTTGACACAGAGAACCAGACACCTAAAAGCTCATTACATGGTTAGGTCTACTGTACACTGAAATATGTTTGAAATTTTCCATAATTAAAATGTTTTTAAAAGGTGAAATCAGTCAAAATGTGTCTGTAAGGAACAGTATATGTCAAAGGACTAAGGAGTTGGGATAGATTTTGCTCTGAGATTGCCAAATATTTTGAATGCCAAATGGAGTATTTTGCTTTGGGGAAGATTGTTTTCAATGATAAATGAGTTGGGCTAAAATTGTTATTTTTTCTGTGCGATCATAATTTGAAAATGTCTACACATACTCTGTGACATCATAGGGTCTACTTATGAGAAAAATGAAAGAAACAAATTTGAACTTTAAGTTCATAAAAGATAATCACATTGAGAGAATGTGAAATATTTTTGTGTGTTGGAAGTTACATATGATTATTGTTATTTCTCCTTCAAATATATTCAGGTTTACATTACTGGGAAGACATATGGACTTCTTGGTGTTTTTTATTTGTCTCAAATTTTATTTTATTAGGAAAACGCTGTTTCCATTTGAAAGATGGTTATATTGCTTTACTTTGGCGTACAAGAGCAATTGTTTTAACTCAGCATAAAGGCAGAGTATTTAAACATGCTCAAAGAATGTTCATATCAGGCCGTGTGCTGTTGGTGATTCACATTTCAGGATCTAAGGAATTTTAATTCTGAGATTTAGCTAGTAGTTTAGAAAAAGGATTGATTATACATTAGGATAATTAGGCTTACTTTCAAGAACTGCTCGCACAATCTCGAAAGTGGTTTAAATACATTGAATCTCATTTTGATGTATTTTAGAAAATGCGACTTTCCTTGCAGTAGGTGTCGTCAACCACAGGAATCTTCAAGTTGGGGAATATATAAGCTGGGCTGTGAAAAATTCTCCATAGGGCTTAGGGCCACTTAGATAGTTTTAAGTGAATGACTTTCCACTTCCTTTTACTCCCTGCTAATTATCTTTTCACACCTAATCTTTAATACAATATTTCCCTCCTCATATGATAGAAAGTTCTAACTTTATAACTCTCACCCAGAGTGCTAACACCTTTGAGGTTGAAGAAGGGAATGTGAGGGGGACAGAGGGAAGAGTTCAAAGTATTGGTGTCCTGTTAAGAACTACATGACTATAATGATTGGATAACATATTCTTCTGCATATTGGATGATTATAAATCCTATCGCTGCAAACAAAAATGAAGGGCCTAATGGAGTTGTCTAATGATGTATCATTAAAAAATATTTGGTGAAAGATTATTAAGTGATTTTGGCATGTGATTCAGAAGGAGTCCAGAGAATTTGTGGCAATGTTCTAACAAAAGTTTATTTACTTATTTACGCAGACAAGATTTCTCAGCACTAACTTTATAAAAGCAAAAATTGGGATAGTATTGATGCTAAACTATTTTAGCAATAAGTAATATGCACTGACAGATTGTGAATTAGTTGTGAAAAAAATGTCTCATCAAGAGAGGACATTTTAAGAAACTGTTACCCTTGTTTAATAATCATAAAATCTGTAATGTGTTTTTGATGTTTTGATCAGTTGTGTTTGAATAATTATAATGATCATTTCAACCAGAAGATTTATTTTGGATAATTAAAGTTTATGTTCTCAGGAGGTCTATAAACCTTTTTAAAATTTAAATTTATATTTTTGTGGCAGGGAAATATGATATGGTGAACAATAAAAAACACTCAAGCATAAAATTGTATTACATTAAGATAAAATTATGTGGGGGAAGTGGTACAGAAATAAAAATGTAAGTGGAAAAATTACCAATGTAAAATTCCTATTACAAATTTCTATTTTCAACGTTTATTTGTGTATTTTTAAGTGGCGGATATCAATTTACATGTACTATTTAGATTCCATTGGATAGTCAAGAATAGTGAGACAGTTGTATTTTAAAAGCTAGTATCCTAATATGTGAGAAATTACACACTTTGTGACCCCTTAAACCTAGGGAAAAGCTTAGCTCTTGTAAAATAGGAAATGATTGTGTCAGGTGTGTGAGTGAAGGTTGGAAGCCCACTGGTCCACAGCATGTTGGATGCTGCACTGGGTCTGGAAGGAACAGCCTGCATTTGTACAATCCCCTTTGAATCTAACTGGAGACGCTGCCTTTTGTTCACTAGGACGGTCTGACGCCGCTGCACTGTGGAGCCAGGAGCGGCCATGAGCAGGTGGTGGAAATGCTGCTCGATCGAGCTGCCCCCATTCTTTCAAAAACCAAGGTAATTTCTTCCTAGGTTTCGGGCCATTCGACTGTGCTTAGCTTTGAATCCCTTTCCTGGTTATTCCACGCAGCCTTTTGAGTTATGCAGAAAATGCCATCGTTTCCATTTAAGCAATTAGAGTGGCTGTGTTCACCAAATCTCTGGAGAACCTCAAAATCAGTTTGGGCGTATGAAGCCTTTGGTAAGAAGACGTTCTACCACAAAGCCATTTCTGCGTGTGTTGTTTTTGTTTGCTTTTTATCAGGAGCTCTTAGTGCTTGACTCTACTCTGTGATTGCCTGCTGGGGAAGGAAAGACTATAAGGTTTAGATTCTCTAAAGTCTAGCTACCGACTCTCTTTCATCAGCCTCTTGGTTTATTTCGTGAATGTTCACAGACTAGTAACGAGGCCAGGGAGGCCATCTGACGGATAGAGCGGAAACTTTGGAAAGGTGGCACCTGGCTTGGTGCCACAGGGAAAGTTCACATGTCTGAAAAGAACACACGTGGATTGCCTGGAAACAAAAATGTTGTACTAAGTGTCTTCTAGATGTTTTAATGGTAAAACCATTTGACCGTAGTTCAAAAAAGGGAATATTTGTAAATAAATTTTGGAACTACCTCATAGTCACCAGTATTCTTATTAATCAATGATTTTGGAAGCTCTCTGGAGCTTTATAAAGAGCCTTAATCTCCCAACATTACCAAAACAAAAAAATTACATGTAACTCCTGTTTGCACCCTAATCAGTGTTTCCTACTCTAGTGAAGATAGACGGGGTGGAGGTGGTCTCAACAATTCCATCACTCATTTGAAATGCAGAGTTTAGGTTGGCAAGCTCTGGAGGTATTATCCTACGGAAGTAAACAGCCATAATTTCTTATTGCAGTGCTGACATCTGGGTCTCTTGGGTGCTTTCGCCTAAACTACCTACCCGTTCCTTTTCCTTGCATATGGTCCATATCTATCTATCTTTACACCCACCGCTGTCTTCTGAGTCACAGCATCTCTCGCTGAACCGTTGTAATAGCTTCATTGCTGGTTCCCCATTTCCCTCCTTGCTTCTCTACATCCAGTTTCCATTTTGCAGTCAGAGTGGCCATATGGTCTGTCCAACCAAGTCATGTCAACCTTGTGCCTAAAAACCTGATTAATTCCCGTTTTTCTCTTTAAAACTAATTTTTATTTTATCAAATAAAATCATATTTTTTCTCCTATTGTTCATTTCATTATCTATTGATGGGTTTTGTGGGGGTTTTTTCAGAGAAATCTCCTTATTTTTTCTTCAATGCTTTTAATATTCAAGAACAATTTCTTATCCTCTGATAGCTTCTTAAAGCATCCAGCTCTTGTTTTATGGAAATAATATTTTATGTCACCTTTCTGAGGACATTTAAGGTACCTTCTCTTTAGTGTAATTCTGCTCCCTCTCATATGTCCGTAATTCCTCAGATGTCTTATTTTCTCTCTGTTGGCTTTGGCTCACTCTTTCATGTTGGGGGTTTCCCACTCAGGTGCATTAGGTGGTGGCAGGTTGGAGGGTCCTCTAAGGTCAGGATAAGGGTTCCATTTTTTGAGAGACTGAATTCTCCAACCTTTGATATGTATACTGGGTGAGTAATTTACAGCAGCAATTTTCAAATGTTTTCATCTCATGGCACACATACACTAATTACTAAAATTCTGTGGCACACACAAAATATATTGTTTGCCTATTGGACAAAAAAAATAGATATAATTTTGATCCATTCACACTGGATGGCTATTGTTGTGTTGACTATTCTCATGTCTTTGTTTGACAGTATATGGGGGAAGAGGTCAGTGCCCCTGGCTAAATAGTCAGGTATTACATGTTTTAAAAATTCATGCTGCACACCAGTTGAAATTAGTTGGTTTACAGTAAGGAAAAGGAAAAGGGGCTGTCAATGTCCCTGTCCTATATGCATACTTTAATCATAACAATGATAACTCATAGAGTGAGTACTGCATACCAGTTTCTAAGCACTTTAATATCTCCTCCCAATAGCTCTATAAGATCCTAATATTACTATTATATCCTTTTTATAGATTAGAAAACTGAGCCAAAGAAATAAAGTAGATTCCTCACGACATCTCAGCTAGTGGCAGAACAAGAGTTGGAAGCAGGCAGTCTGACTATAGACACCGGGCAACACCTGTACTGTGAGCACCTGGTCTCAGTCCAGAGCCTCACCACTGCTCTCTGCTCTGGCTGGGCCTCTGCATCCAGAATCTTTCTGGCTTACTTTCTCCAGAGACTAAACTTCTGGCTTCCGGCATGGGGGCAGGCATCTGGCTTTGCTGGGTTGGCAGGGCCTGGAGACCTGACAGCTCTGTACACAGGGGAACCAGTCCTACTTTCTCAGCATTAAGCCTCATCTTTATCTTTCGAGAGTACTGTGTATCCACATCTCCTGCCTTTGGGGCATCAGAGAGGCAAATCCATTGTCTTTATTACACCCAGTGGCATGCTGGAGCCAGGTCATTGAGCCTATTGTGTACGCACATCTCGTCCCAGCTCCACCTCCAGTAATTTGATGTTGATCGCTTGAAATTGGTCGCTGAGGTCTTGACATCATGGGATTGGCCGATACTACGAATCAGGGCCTTCTTTTTCAAAGAGCTGCTGTTAAACCTTTATCAGCACACCACTGATTTTACCCCTCCATGGACACTTAGGTTTCAGCCTTCTTTCTTCTGCTGGGTAAGTTAACACCCTTATGTCCTCTTTTCATATTCCAAAATGTATAGACAGTGCCCATCTATTTTTGTTTCCTTTCCTATGTGTGTATGTGGCTTTGTGGGTGTGCGCGCAAATACATGTACATTCCCTTATGGATTTTGCCTTTCAAATTCCTTTAATGCTTTTTAGTGAGCATTTGGGAAAAGATGGATAAACACATATGTCTAATTTATCACATTTACCTGCAAGCTTCCCGTGTCCTGGAAATAAATTCTTACTAGAACTTGACCACTTTTCTGCCTCATCTCCTCTCGCTGGGCTCCCCACCATCTTCCAGACAACTAGCCTTAGCCTCATTCCGCTTCCTAAAATACACCAAGTTTGTTCTCATTTCCTGTTCTCTTAGACTGAATTCCCTCGGCCTGTCCCAGATCACTGCAGTCTCCACATGTTTTCAACTCAAATTTCTTTTCAGCGCCCTTCTTCTTCATCATTGGTTTATTTGTTCTCTCTCTCTCTCTCTCTCTCTCTCTCTCTCTCTCTCTCTCTCCATTAAAATGAAAGCAAGAACTTTGATTAATTAAGTGTGGTACCCCAAGCACATAAACTGGTGCCTAACATATATGGCAGCCCTTCGGTAAA
Organism: Myotis nattereri; assembly: GCF_964212035.1. Lineage (NCBI taxonomy): Eukaryota > Metazoa > Chordata > Mammalia > Chiroptera > Vespertilionidae > Myotis > Myotis nattereri. The sequence goes on from NC_138088.1 coordinate 27,408,783, forward strand.
TATTTGTTGAATGACTATGAAGTGAATAAATGCATTCCTAACTGTAAGACCGTCTGTCTAATTCTTCAAGACTCATCTTTCTGAGCTAAGAAAACCCATCACTGTGGATCCGTATTTTCAACTTGACGAAGGTGCCATGTGTAATAAGACCCCTCTCCACAAGGCAAATGACCTTTACTTTCTTCTTGTCTTTCCCCGGTGACCTATGCTACCCGCTCGTGTGTCATTAGCTTGTGTATCCTTAGAGAACTGCCCTCGTTTACTGACGCTGCTTTCCTTTTCTGCTCTCCCTAAGTCACTAGTTCTCTCCGATTTTGTTATTTTGTTTACTGCATGTGTTCCTCAAAGACTGTATCAAAACCTAAAGCAAAGGAATGTTTTGACAGGAAATAAAAGAGTGCATATGCTCGGTTGGGGATGGCAGTATCGCAAATGAGAACAGTTCCCATCCTTTTTTGCACCTTACTTTCTACTTTGGTTCAAAATGTTTGCAGGGAATTTTTTAGATAGACGTATCCTGCCTGACTGACATTGTATGAAGCCTTTAAATTTACATAAATATTTATGGGGCTCTTTCTATACGTGCAAGGCTCTCTGCTGGCCAGTATGGGGAAATTATAACCCATGGACCTCTTGCTTTCAAGGAAGTTGAAATATATGTCAGTGAGTGAATGATGCCAGGAGAGTGGCCAGAGGAAGGCTTGCATTTTTTCTTACCTTGAACTTCCGTTTTATGTTATTCGTCAATAAATTAGGGGAAATAACTTGTCCTAGAGCAGTGGTCGGCAAACTGCGGCTCGCGAGCCACATGCGGCTCTTTGGCCCCTTGAGTGTGGCTCTTCCACAAAATACCACGTGCGGGCGCACATGTACAGTGCAATTGAAACTTCGTGGCCCATGCGCATAAGTCAGTATTTTGTGGAAGAGCCACACTCAAGGGGCCAAAGAGCCAGATGTGGCTCGCGAGCCACAGTTTGCCAACCACTGTCCTAGAGAATTCAGTAATATTTGGTTCATCAGTGCATAATTACCATGCCATTATTTTCAAAGTTTACAATGACCACTTTTTTAGAAACTGAATTTGCTGTCACTTTTTGCCCCCCTAAAATATGTTAAATTATGTTACAGTAATTAACAGGGCCTTTCTTGATAATTGGATTCTCTAGGAATTTCCCAGGCTCCTCCAATTTGCCTACACATTTAAAGGAAGCATGCTTGAAAAGACTGACAACTTTTTAATTGTTTTATTTTTAACTGACAGCTGACGTACAATCTTATGTTAGTTCCAGAATGACATAATATCTTGTTTTTGTCTTCATTAGGAAACGTACTGAATACTAAGTGCCACTCTAATCTTTTAAGGTTTTATTTACCTGTGAACCCATTCATGTCTTCTCTCAGCTCTTCACGTGCATTTCTGACTCGTTCCTATTGCACATAATTAACTGTGTCATTGAACCCCCTTGATTTAAACTGAGGCAAGCTTCAGTTAATGGCTTGGCCACTGCCTTGCCTTTCCTCATTATAGACACATGGGGGCGCCAGATTAATGGGAAATGAAACATTGACGAGAGATGAAATGTGTTCTTGTAAGCAGGCCTTTTTATTCACTGAATCAATATAGTATTCAGTACCAAGTATTAGCAACTCATAAGGACAAAATGAAAGCCTACTAGACACCAGCCTGTTCCTGCTTTTGTTTTATCTTTTTCAGTCTGAAAAATTAAGAATTCCAATTCACTGGGAATGCAATAAATAATGGATTTTAGTGCAACTCATACTTTTTCAATCAGAAAAAGAAATTATCTTTGAAAATGTGTTGATTTCTATTGATATAAGAATTCAGAGGACTAGTTTTAAAAGTTCAAAACCGTTGTCAAAACCTTTTAAGCAATAGAAGGTATTTCTGTATGAAAAACTAGAGTTTTTAATCTGTTCATACCTGTGCTGTATTATGTGTCTGGCACATTTTTTTATTAAAAGGCAGCATGATGAACTCTGATTCTCTTGTGTGTTCCAGAATGGACTGTCCCCACTGCACATGGCCGCGCAAGGGGATCACTTGAACTGTGTCCAGCTTCTCCTCCAGCATAACGTGCCTGTGGACGACGTCACCAACGACTACCTGACCGCCCTGCACGTGGCCGCCCACTGTGGCCATTACAAAGTCGCCAAGGTTCTCTTGGACAAGAAAGCTAACCCCAATGCCAAAGCCCTGGTGAGTGGCTCGGCCAAAGGTCCCGATGTTGTCCTGCCGAGGACATGCTACCTCTGTATGCGAAGGGATTGCGTTTGAGGAGGTAAAAATGGAAGGTCTAATCAAACCAAGTGCACGTCCCCTCAGCCTTTTCAAGTCTCCTTCTGGGGAATCTATAAAACCTTCTTTTTCTGACACCAACAAGGCTTGTGGGGTTCGGTCGTTAACACCCTTTAGGGTCACACCAGTGATTCTCTTATGCAAATGAAACCCAAAGACCATCCAAGTATAAAATTCCTGAGGTGGTCAACCTTATCTTACTGTAGGAAACGTTATAATCCGATGAATTAAAAGTGTTTTCTGAGGCAAAATGAGAAAAAAGAAAAACACATTATCTTAAACATGAGATGTCTAGGAATTTATGAGCTAAAATGCTATGTTAACCATGTGAGTTAATGACATATGGCCTGTCATCTACACAAATCTCAATGTTGGTCTAGTCTGTAGTCTTAACTCCTAAAATGATTTGCTATTTTAACCCTTAGCTCTGTATGGTAATTTGGTTTTCTCAGCAGGATGGTGTTTGTTGTCTTAGGAAAATAAATGGTCCCAATTTAGTCGGCTGTTTAAATTTAGTTCAGAAGAAGCACCCACGTTTAGGAAAAACTAACTCACCAAATGCTAGGGAGAGCCTGTGAGTGAATTCATAATTTTGAGCTGAAGGCTGCCATCCAGTCAGCCCTGTCAGGGAGGGTCCCTGCTCCTTTCCGGCTGTGGTCACCGTGGCTGAAGGGATCTGCTGTCTGGCTCTGAAATCCGGGGTGGGCAGCAAAGAATGAGGAGAGGGGAGCTCTCCAGACCCCAGGCAGCTGCGTGACCATAGTCGTTCTAAGTGCTTTTCTCAGAGCAGCATGTTGAGAGCTGTTGACCTGCCCTGTGTATCAAACATATCTTTAAATTCTGGGAAGAGAGGAAAATAAATTAGCAGTCATGACTCATTTTCCATACAAGAAAAAAAAGCCTTAAAACAGGGTGTGGGCTCTCACTGTCATTTTCCTCTGACTCGAAAGATTTCGCAACACGTAAAGGCTGTAGCCAGTCATCCTGGCATGGACTCTGGCCAGGTAAAGGGAAGCACCTGTTGTGACTTTGACCTATGCTTTTAGAGTGGACCCCAAAATGTTAGATAGTTCTCTGTGGCAACTAAAAGACGCTCATGGTCTCAAGGATGAGGCAGTAGGATGTGGTAGGTGATTTGTTTTAAATAAGCAGGTCCTTTTATCAGATTAAATATTAAACCAAACGATCCAAATAATGTTGGGTTGGGAAACTTTCTGCTTCCTTGAATTAAGCACCTACTTGGATCTTAAAGCTGGAAGGAATGAACACCTTCTAGAACTGGCCTTGTAGTTGCCTTACCATGTAGCAGAGAAGTCAGAATAGGCATTGGTGACCTTTGGGCTTTGAGGACAGGCGTCAGGGCCAGCTGTTTTTAGTCTGTGTTTGAAATGAGGGAGAGGCGGGACATATTATTTGGAAGAGTGAATTCCGAAATGAAGTCATCTAAAGGAATAGAGTGACCATTCTGCCTTAGCTCCCAGGGATGGTGACCAAAAAGAATTTCACAATTACCAGAGCACCTTGGGTTCCTAAGACCAGTGAGGCTACTGTGCTTCCAGAAGAAGATCTGCATTCTGCCTAGCGCCATGTCGTTACTGCTCTTTTCCAAATCTTTCCAGAAACACACGGTAGCAAAAATGTTGTACCACACTCAGTGGAATGGGATTTCAATGGGATGTAGTCAAGTGGATATGTGTCGTTGTCCCTTGCAGAATGGCTTTACCCCTCTTCACATCGCCTGCAAGAAGAATCGGATTAAAGTCATGGAACTCCTTCTGAAACACGGTGCATCCATCCAAGCTGTAACCGAGGTGAGAGGACTAGGACGGCTGGGTCCCCCGGTACTGAAAGGATAGCAGCCGGAGTCCCAGTGTCAGCCCCGATGATCAGCGAGTTTTGCTCCGTGCGATTGCCACAGTCTGCTCTCTGAGCCCTTCACCCAAGGGGCTGCGAGTCCCGAGGAGAGCAGACAAGAGCGTGGGTGGGTCAGTGCAGGTTCGTCACCGTGACTGGAAGCACAACCCCAAACAGGCTTTGCGCTCCGGGGGTGGGACTCCGTCCCTGAAAGCATCATTTATATGAAATCCTATAACGCAGTGCTTCTCAGAGGGGGCGCTTTTGCCCCCAAGGGACATTTGCAATGTCTGCTGGTTGTTTTTAGTGTCACAGCTGGATGGTGCTACTGGCATCTAGTGGACGGAGGCCAGAGATGCTACTAAACAGTTGACAGTGTACAGGCCAGACTCCCACCGCAAGGAATGATCTGGCTCAAAATGCCAATGTGCCAATGAGTTGAGAAACCCTGCATAAGACAGCCTCTGTGTGTTTGAAAAATGTGGATTGCTCTCTATAAAAACTCAGAGTTAATGCAGCAGAGTGAAGGACTAGCTCTAGATTTCTTTTGTACAAACCAACACAGAACTCAGAGAAAAAGGCCCATCAGGATAAGGGCTAAGCCTTCAACACAGCCAAGCCGGCCTGGCATCTACTCTCCAGACTCCTCCCACCCGCCACCCCATTCTAGCACGAGGTCTCTGTGGATTCTAGCCCTCAACACTGCCCTAGACTGGACACCCCTTCATTCATACCTCTCTGCTCCCTCCGTGTGTCACACACCCACTTCCCCAGGCTAATCCCACACATCCTCCAGGACCAGATCTAGGCCACCTTCTCCAGGAAACCTCCCCTCACCCTCTGACCAGGTCCAGGACCTCTCCCCAGGATCACACTACTGCTGTGTGTACTTCCACCAAAGCACTGACTCAGCTGCTTTACTTATGACCCAGCCAGCCCCCTGCCCCCTAGAACCTACAGGCTCCTTCTGGACAGGCGTGAGTCTTGCTGGTGTTTCTATGCCCACAAGGCCTGGCCCATAGGAGATCATTCAGAAAGGCTTGTTGATTGCATCATAAAGATGATGAGATTTGAGGCCAACATAAAAGCTGAGATCTAGTCCAGTGATTCTCACATTACCTCATTCTCTGATCTAGTCTAGTGGCCATTATAGTATTTGCCTTAATTATATCACCTCAATGTATGATATTCATATAGTTAAAAATCAAATAACTGAGACTGTTAATGTTGATTTGCTCATTTTAGCAGGATGACTTTGTGTTAGGCTCCATGATCTTTCACAAGTAATATAAGAAAAGTATGCTGAGTGCATGGGAATCCTTCTTGAAGGCCAGAGAGGATTTGAAATAAGAGTCAACATTTTACTAGCATGTCCTGTCTGGATTTGTAACACTCAAAATGTTTTTAAAATCACATGGTCGAAAATATTAATACTGATTTACACTTTTATCAGTCTTATGGCTTCATGGTAGACACCCTGTTTTTCAATTATAAAGTAGTAAGTTTATTCTCAGTGCATGGAAACCCCTTTTAAAGATTAGAATGTACTCTGGAGTAGAAGTGGAGTTTTGACTCATGTTTGAATAAATGCCCAGAGATGTCAGTTGGTGAGGAGATGGTCCCAGCGCCAGCCCTGTGCTCCCCATGAGCTCTGTACACCAGCCCAGACCCTCATGAGGGCTTCACCTTGCACACATTTTGACGACTCCCCCTGCTGACGGAAAAAGGGTTCCATGTTATAACAAGTCTTTTCCCGTTTTTTCCTCAGTTCCCACTAGTTGAAATCGGTGCAACCAGAATTCTTCCCCTTCTGTCTTTTACCTCACTTTTACCCTAGAGAATTCCTTTTACCTTTTTTTTTTTACATTATTCAAATTTCTATGGACATTTGCTATCTCCTCCTCTCTCCTTAAAAAATAAAAGAGCTTTTTCTAGCCATTTTAAGTATTTTTACCAAATTAGGATGTTCATGTTGTAAGTGGAATTATATTCTGAAAAATTAAAAATGCAATCATTTCATGTAAAAAGCAGAAGTGGTGTGAGTTGTATGTCGGCTTTGAAGCAATCTTAAAAATGAAGGTGTAGCCCAGCCCGTTGGCTCAGTGGGTGGGTGGGTGGGTGGGTGGATGGTAGGCGGCGGTTGGGCAGGCAGAGAAACCCTTTTTATGATAAGACTACAAACCAACATTCCCCTCTTCTCCCCCAGTCGGGCCTTACCCCAATCCATGTTGCTGCCTTCATGGGGCATGTGAATATCGTCTCACAGCTGATGCATCATGGAGCCTCCCCAAATACCACCAACGTGGTGAGTATCCTTTCCTCAGAGAGCGGCCGGTTGTGAGTATTTACTACACTGGCAAAGGTTGCTCTTCCCTACTTTGTTGTTGTTGTTGTTGTTATAAGTAAATTAATTGGCATCACAGTAGCATTAACACACCAGACCACAAGCGTAACAATGCTAGTTGGACCCATGAGTGCCAAAGGAGTGAAAATAAAACCAGCAACATTCTGGCTCAGAAACGGCAAACCAGAAGTTTCCTGTACTCCCACCCTGAGGGTGTGCCACCAACAAGGGTCTCTACTAGCAACCAGAATCAGCACCGAAACAGACCAGCTTCTCGGTGAAATACAGGCTTTCCTGGCACTAACACCGTGGGGAGGTTTTCCCATATCCTGGGTTATATGGTAACTACATCCTCAAGATCTTCCCAGTAAACACATTAGCAAGTTTCGTGTGAAATACGTCTTTGTTATATATCACTTATGGGAGAGAATATATTTTATTATTACTTTGTTTCTGTCTGTCCGTGTTTTCTATACTGTTTTCATTTTTTGTTGTTACATAAATGAATAATCCGAATTAAAGTCTCCTTGATGAAATGGAGGGATAGGTGGTGTGGGGGGCGGGGGGTGGGGGGGACTTAGTGGCAAAGAAACTGACCCCTTGGGTTAATGCCCGAAGGCTAGGAGGCTGATCTGAGGAGGTGAAGCAGAGAATGCACACTGGCAGCCAGCAAGCCCACTCAGGCCCTCATGTGCGTCTGTGTTGCCCATGCAGCACTTTGGTTTCTGTTTGGTTTTCCAGTCTGGTTTTGTGGTCAACATGGAAGTGCACACAAATAGCCAGGCTGCCCCTCCTTTTGAATAGGAAGGCGTGGCCCCCTGCACAGCCCCACAGCTCCCTGCAGACCTCACGTAGTGGCCGCCACCTTCGGGCAGGCCCCCGGCTCTTCTGAGCTCACCCCACCTGCCCTCTCCACTCATGTACCCTCCTCTCCCCCTGTGAGCATTCACCTTTCCACCCTCAAAGAGGCCACCTTGAAAGTTCTTGGACAGCACTTCTGACACTGTGATGACTAGGCCCCTCGGCTTATACCAAAGTCCTTCCTTCCTGGATCAGGTTCCTCTGAAATTCTTGTGCCTTTCGTCTCCTGTCTCTCCTAGCCTTCACTGAGGAAGTGCTTGGGACTTTTTTTTTATTTATAAAATATGAAGCCGACATCATAAGCTTCATGCAGGTGAAGCTTACCGCTCTTCTTCGGAGCTGCAGTAACTTTGTTCCGACTCTTCTTCCCCAGAGAGGAGAAACGGCGCTGCACATGGCAGCTCGGTCCGGCCAGGCCGCAGTCGTGCGGCATCTGGTGCAAGACGGAGCTCAGGTAGAAGCTAAAGCAAAGGTCAGTGCGATTCCTGGAAGCATTTGCTATTGATGGGGAAAGTCTTGATTTTAATAAACCCTTTAAGTATATGCATGCCATCTTCCAAGAATACTTCTTTAACGTAGTGAGCAACCTCCACTGGAAAAAATCTCTACCCAAGTGACATTGTAAAAACATCCCTTCCCTGTACGGTTGTCCATTCAGTTATTTAATGGGATTAAATAGAACAGGCACAGTGTGCCAGAAGGAACTTCGTGTCCTTGGCACAGGGTTGGTCCTGAACAGATTAAGAAACAAACCTAGACTCGGTCCAGAGTTCTTCACACTCTGTAGAGAGGGGCTTATGCACAGGCTTCTAGGATAAGCACAGTTTGGAAGCATCACTGAGCTCATTTGGTTGACTCGCAGGCCAGCTGTCACAGCCACAAAGGAAAAAGGAAGTTTTAACTTTTTCTCTACAAGTTGTGAAACCATAAACCCTGGGACGAAGGTCAGAGTTGCTTCAGGGATCTGCCTTTGCATGAAGAAAGGAACTCCAGGGTTAAATTTGAATGCTTCGCCCTGGCCTGGTGTCCAGCCCCCAGAGGAAACCCACTTTCCTGTCAGTATTCAGGATGTATAGTTGGTCTGGTTCTTCAAAATGGCAGTTCAGGTCAGGAATTGTCAGTAAACACATCAATACCTTAATCATTTCCTTTCAACATACAAGACATGCATGTGTATGTATTTGCGATTTATTTCTGTGATCTGTAGTTCCTAGTTTGGGGTGGAGAGGAAATAGATATCCGTGAAGCAGTGGGAGTGCAGAATATTTATAACCGTTGGTAATTTTCTCTCGGTGTGTTCAGCTGTCTCACCCATATCTAATTAAATCATAATTGCTTTTTATCAACATCTATCTAGGCTTTCCAAAGCTTTCAACTCAGTATTCTTAGTGGGAAGTACAGCCTTTCCTGTCATGCTCATTTTTTACCTGTGAACATATTATTTATTGTATAATTAAAGTAATTAGTGCACAAGTAGTACAAATTAGGAGAATAATTAGTGCAAGCATACCACAGTGAGAATAAACCGAACTAGGTCTGGGTAAGCATGAAGTCTGCAGGGGGAGGCGAAGGTTGTGGCATTCTAAGCAGCAGACGGCAAACCTCAAGGGTCCAGTGTTCTGTGGCACCAGTTCGTGGATGTTGTAGAGGATCTAGAAACAAAGGTCAGCAAACTTCATCTGTAAGGATCAAAGAGTAAATATTTTAGGCTTTGAGAAGGGCAGCATTGCTATCACAGCAGCTCAACTCTGCCATTGGAGCAAAAGCAGCCGCAGACAGTGCATCAGCAAATGGGCATGTCTGGGTCCCAATAAAACTTTATTGACAAACAGGTGGCAGCTGGATTTGGCTGCTGGAGTGTAGTTTTCTGACCCTTGATCTAGAGCCATGGTTCTCAACCTTGGCTGCACATTAGATCACCTGGGAATCTTTTTAAAATCCTGATTTCTGGGCCTCCTCCTCCGGAAATTCTGTTTCTTTGTTACTAATGTTGTGGCCCCACCCCATAACAAAGAAACAGAATTTCCAGAGGATGAGGCCCAGAAATCAGGATTTTAAAAAGATTCCCAGGTGATTGTAATGTGCAGCCAAGGTTGAGAACCACTGATCTAGAGGATATTGGTGAACCCACTTAATCAGTTAAGTGGAAGAGTTAAGAGAAGTTATACTGTACCTTGGATTATAGAAAAACTCACACTTATGAATGCTGTTATTCCATACCAAGCACTGTGTCAAAGGAGTGGTTCTACCCATCAACTGAAATTGAGGATTTTTGGTTATCAATTTGTTAAGGAGGCAGCATGTATGATGGTTAGGAGCCTGTCTTCCTCAGCCGCACTGCCTGTGTTTGGACCTTGGTCTACCAATTATTAGCTGTGTAACATGGGGCAGGTTAAGGATTCTGTGCCAGGTTTCCTTTTCTCATTTCCTCACATAGCAAAGGAGACTAGCGATCGTGCAATTCATAGGACGGTTGTGATGATTAAAAAGGTACGGTAGGGGCAGTACTTACAGCCTGGGGCAGGTAGGTGCCCAGGACATGTTTGGTGATGGTGGTGGCAATTGTAGAGTTTTATGAAATTTTCCTTTGGCAACTCTCTCTCTCTCTGTTTTCAGTATTCCTCTTCTTCCTCATAGCATCTCCCCTAATGCTTCCTGCTAGTAACATAGTAGGTAGGAAGTTTTGACCTTGCTTTGACCTTGACTCTCATCTTCCTACCCTTCCAAAGCAGTATCCTGCTGCGCCCTCTTCTCTCCGCCTTCCCTACGTAAAGTATTTACCTGAACTTTTTCACATTCAAGCAGGGGATTTCTTTGTGGAGGACCACCATAGAGCATCTTTGGACAAATGAGGAATAGATGCCTCTCCCACTTGGGCATAGGGACCTAAGGGACAGGACTTAGTGAGGGCCTTATGCATTTGGGTGAATTGTGTAAGGTGCCCCTCCACTCAAGGCAGATGCAGCCTATGCCAGGATGTACAACTTGGCAAATAGAGGGTAGGCTGGCTTTCAGCCCCCATTGGCCCTGTTGGCTGGGAGCTGTTTTGCTGGTATACCTGTTCAGGCCTATACTGCCCCCTCAACTCTTGGTGATGGGAAGACACCACCAATAAATTTCATCCCATATGAGTGCGTGAAAACTGGTGGAAGTTTAATATCCCTCCTAGGTATTTGAGGTTTACCAGGATTTTTTTCCTTATCTCCCAAAAAAGGAGCCATTAGATATTAAAAACTGATAAAGTATGGCAGGTGGTAGTGGAAATAATTTATAGATAGAAATGTCTTCCATACTTTCATACTAATAGTTTGGTAGAAATGTATTTAAGCTTAGGTTTACCATCTCCACCCTTCTGAACCTTGAGGAAAAGGTAAATGAGATTCTCTTTATTATTGAGTAAGAGTTGGACTTTAGTTTCTGATACCAGGCAATTTGCTAAATGTTTCTCAAGGGTACCATTGTTTTCTCAGCTAATCGGCCTTGCATTTCCTCCTTGCCATTTAGGATGACCAAACCCCACTGCACATCTCAGCCCGATTGGGGAAGGCGGATATAGTCCAGCAGCTGTTGCAGCAAGGAGCGTCTCCAAACGCAGCCACAACTTCTGGGTACACCGCCCTCCACCTTGCAGCCCGAGAAGGGCATGAGGACGTGGCCTCATTCCTTTTGGATCATGGCGCATCTCTGTCTATTACAACAAAGGTGTGAAAACAAGTCTTGGAATCCTACTCTGTCCCTCAAAATACATCCTCCTTGTAATCCCCAATGTGTCCTTACCATTTCTGCTGTGTTCTCCAAAATGCATCCTCCTCAAAATTCCTTAGTACCTGTTCCTGGCAACAGGTACAACGGTTGTATATCATCACCTACACTTGGGATCCCAGGGTAGTCCCAACATGGCCAGCAAAGCCCTGGAGTGGGGGAGGGTAGTTAGGGTATGTGTAAGTTTGTGTGTGTCTTTGTGTCTGGCTTAAGTTTCTCAGTACATTATCTTCTAATGAAAACGTACTGATATCTAGAGTCAGATATTTCTTGAATGTTATTTGATAGATTTAACTGGTGATTTTAAAAACATAGCCAGAGATTTCTCTAGCTGGGACCATGTATATAAACCACATTATCAGAGCTCAGTTGGTTGATATTTTTATACTTCTTTCAAATCAGGAGGAGAAATTTTTTTTTTGGTGGGGGGGGGGGCATAATTTTTGTTGTTGTCATTCCTTTTGTTACTATTGTGTTGTTTGACTTATGCTCTGATTTTTTTTTAAATCTTGACTCTGATACCTTAGAATGGTAGTGTTCCACATACTTGCTCTGCAGATGCAAAATTTAGAGGTCGTTTTTTTAAGTTGCTGTTTAAACCTTGTAGGTGTGGTAGGAAGATAGCTGGAAATGGTGTTGCACTATCTTATTTGGGTGCAAAGAAGAAGCATTAATGTATAACCAATGAGCAAGATAATTACAATAATTATAAATACTTGATAGGAAACTATCTGGAAAAAAAAATGATGATGACCTTAAACTTCACCTCCTGTGATTCTTTAGGCTCTTCGGGAAAGTTAAGATGTAAGTTCCTGGATCTCATTCAATGTGTAAAACATTGGGGTTTTGAGTGCCCCAGCCCATTCACCAAGCCAGCTGCCCACTGGCTCTAGTTGGCTATAATCTCATGAGGTCAAATGTGTTGATGACCCTGCAGTCCCTGTCTCATGTTTGGGTCCCTCCCTCACGGGAGAAGTGCTAGATACCCAGATCCTTGTAGGAGTTGAGAGCAAGGGAGATTAGTACTCAACCTCAGTGTCCAACTCTACTTGTTTATTGGACTAGCACCTGGTGTTCTTATTCAGTTCAGTTCACCTGTGTGTGAGGACCTCTGGCTCCTACTCCTGAAGACTGGAACAAACATAAAGATATGTGCATACATGTGAAAAAGGCAAAATGGGAAGAGAAAGGCTCCAGTCTGAAATTATGGGAGGACCAGATTTGCCCTGGATGTTCCCAAGCCCACCAAATCCAAATTGCACCTGGGACTCTGGAACCTATTCTTCCTACAACATGAAATCCCAAAATGGCCCTACAATAAGCCCCAGATCCAGCTCTCCAACCTCATCCTGGACTGAGGGCCACTCAGTCCCAGCGTCAGTGGCCTGCTGTGGCTCAGTCAGCGCACAGAGAAGTGAAATATCCTGCTCTTCCTTGTTGGTGAGGGGACTCTCTAACTGTCACCTACCCGTCTTGCCTCTTAAGTGCAGCCTTACCTGCTCCTCCTCATTAATGATTCATCAGTTCCAGAAGAGAGATGCCCTTGGGTCATTTCTATTGTTCATTATTTTTATGTTTCATTTTTCAGAAAGGATTCACTCCCCTTCATGTGGCAGCAAAATACGGGAAGCTTGAAGTAGCCAACCTCCTGCTGCAGAAGAGTGCGTCTCCTGATGCCGCTGGGAAGGTAGGGGGTCACCAGCCACCCTGTCTAACAAACAGGCCCCTTCCACGATAACAAAACACACACTTGCTGTTATTCACCACCAGCCACCTGCTAGTAAATGATAACCATAGTTAAGTCTCATAGGACAAGGAACACTGGAGATAGGTGAGTGCTGGGGTCCAAGTGTTGTGGCAACTGCAGTGTAAAGTGCACTCTATGTTGTACCCGGTCTAATCCCGTCTCCTAACTCTAGGCCTCGGATGTTAAGACACTGTTGACACTGGTTGTTTCTGCACGTGTTTTCAGAGCGGGCTAACTCCACTGCATGTAGCTGCACATTACGATAACCAGAAGGTGGCCCTTCTGCTTTTGGACCAAGGAGCCTCACCTCATGCGGCTGCAAAGGTACCTGTAACTCGACGGCATGAGGACACTGGCGGGCAGTGCCCATCCATCTCTACGTCCACTTCCACTTGCACAGAACTATACTCTCCTAGGGAATCTGTGCCTTCAGCTATTTAGTCAACTCATCTAGTAGATGCTCAATAAATATTTACTTGTCAGTTGATTTTCCTTGAAAATCCAGGACATCCTGGAGCCTGGGGAGGACATGAAGTTCAGGTACCCGTGAGCCAGATGAGAAACATAAGTGCAAGAGAGTTCTGATTTGTCAACCTTATAAAATATGTGCTGCATTTTCCCAGGCTGTAAAACAGTGCCTTCGAGTTATTTGTTTCATAAACTAAGTTGGGAGGTTTTGCTTATGTGTTTTTAATATTGCTAAGGGGAATCATTATTCTTATTGTTAAGGCATTTTTTGAGCAGTTAGACAACCTAGATTTCTCAGAAAAGAGATGCATGGAGTGTATGGCTTTTTTATCCCTCTGGTATTTGGATTCGAGAGGTATTTATTGAAAGATAGGTAAGTGGAAATATGCTTTAGGAAGTGCTGTATTTTTGCGCAAGTGGCTATGATCAGGAACATTGGAGTGACACAAACCACAATCTAACTGCTGCCCAGTTCTTTCACTAAAGATTATTGGTTGAAGGAACTTTAGCATCCCTAATGCTTTTTATATATCTTTCTTTTACTCTTCCACTTTGGGAACCTACAGTGCTCTTCCTTAAACTTGGTGTTTAGATCAGTGATGGCGAACCTTTTGAGCTTGGCGTGTCAGCGTTTTGAAAAACCCTAACTTAACTCTGGTGCCGTGTCACATATAGACATTTTTTGATATTTGCAACCATAGTAAAACAGAGATTTATATTTTTGATATGTATTTTATATATTTAAATGCCATTTAACAAAAATCAACCAAAAAATGAGTTCGCGTGTCACCTCTGACATGAGTGTCATAGGTTCGCCATCACTGGTATAGATCAAACCTCTGGTACACACAGATCAATGAACTTGGGCTATTTTAGATTACTTTGTATACTTTAAAAGAACAAGTGTTAGGTGCCTTCTCCATTTAGAGAATAGGTTATCTTTCGGAGGAATTTCTCCTCAGAACCTCTTTTTATGTCTTTCTCAAACATTTCCTGCTCCATTCTCTCCAGAATTATACTCCATGAAATCTGCAATTCAAAATCAAGCTCTCAGACTTGCTTTGCATCTAAATGCAGCTTTTCTTCCATAATTTCAGACTCTCATAAACATTCTTTCTCATAAAATAACCATGCCTTGACTTTAAAAAAAACAAAACTGTATCTAAAAAGAAAGAAAACAAATAGCAGCATTATTCACAATAATCAAAGGTGGAAGTAACCTGTGTCTATTGAAGGATGACTAGATAAACAAAATTTAGATTCTTTGTACAAAGGAGTATTATTCAGCCTTAAGAAGGAAATAAACGCTGACACATGCTGCCAAATGGATGAACCTCAAAGACATTGTGCTAAGAGAAATAAGCCAGCTCCACACAGGACAAATATTGTGTGATGTCACTTATACAGAGACAGAACGTAGACTGCTGTTTGCCAGAGGCTGAGGGGAGGAGGACATGGGGAGTTAGTGTTTAGTGGGTACAGAGTTTCATTTTGGAGCTGGATGGTGCTAATTGTTGGAGAACAATTTGCATGTACTTAATGTATTTAAAAATAGTTAAAATGGAACGTTTTGTGCTATGTATATTTTACCACAATTTTTAAAACAAAATGTATAATGAAATGTAATGCTTGTACATTTCATTTCAGTTCACTTTAATATCCCTTTGAGCCTGGGCCACTTTTCATGTTATAAATAACCCCAGGTTATTAATAAATAAATAATTAATAAGTGAACTATTTATTTCTCGCATGTGAGCAACCATTTTGACACAACTAGTGCCAAGCACTTTGTAAGTACAATAAAATGAGTCCAGTCCACCTCTCCATCCACAAAATAACTTAAATCAATAGTTGATATATTTGTGGTTGATTTTTTTCAGCTTTAAATTTGTCCAAGACTTTGTATTCATGGTTTTGCATCTGCAAAACATTTTTTACAAAGAATTAAAAAGCAGTTCTTGAACTAATTCCTTATAACAGCCCTTCAGCCTTGGGCTATCTTTTACAGTCAATTGAACAAGGGCTTTTCTAAAGGGACATTCCCTCTCATTCCCACAGCACAATGGACCCAAAAGAGCCTCTGTAATGCCATCTCTCCACATTTCTAACTACTCCCACTTTCCAGGGCAGTGATCCTGGTCAGGAGCGTCTGTGTTTTTCTAGACTTTGATCCTGAGCAAAGGCACTTAGGGGTTGGCATCATTTGCTAGGAAAAAGGCCTACCATAGTGGTTTAAATTGATGAGAGTCCATTTTTCTCATGCCCATTAACAATCTTTTGGGTTTTCCCTCCAGACGTTTTTGTTGCTTAGTCAGCCAGGTCTTGCATCCAGCAGGAAAGAAAGTCAGACAATAGGGTATTCCTGTAAGCTCCACCCAGCCATTTCTCTTTATATCTCATTAGCCACTTAATTTTGCAAGGGATGATGGGAAATGTAGTTTTTCACCTGGACAGAACACCAGAGTTTCATTTATTAAGGAAGGAGGGAAAATGGATCGAGGGTAGGCAAATGGCGAGAGAGAGCTCAGGAACCTCTGAGTTCTGGCTGTGGTGAGAAACAAAGGACAAAGGCTCTAGAGGACATGATTAGCATTTGGTTAAGACAGCAATGACAATGTTAACTCTTACTTAATTCACATTCTTGGTTCTCAGAGTATGTGATGCTTTCTTCTGGCCTTTCTTCTCTTTTGTAGGATTGATAGTATGTTTTCTTAGCCATACTTAACCTAGGAACATGATGTGATTTTTGGTAATGTGGGATGGGGGCTGCCTAAAAAGTAGATGGGCTTCTATAATCCATTTTATCCTGAACTATGTCCTGAGGCAGATACGGTTGGCTTCAGTTTAGGCATGACGTGGCCACTACTAGTGGAAGGGATAGTGAGCCTTAACTTTTTGTTTGTCCGATTTCTCTCCCTTAAAATGTATAATATATCTGCTAATATGGATCAGCAGAGACTGAAATTCTTGGGGGAAAAACTGATGTAAATATATTACTTTTGATCATTTAAAATTACATTTGCTTTTGTTTTAATCTTAAAATGATGTCCTTTGCCCTCTACATCCAGAGGAAAAAAAAAATATTGGTTAACGTTACTGTACAGTTGAATCACTATTTTATTTCTCTTCTGATAAATGCATCTGTCTCCTTTAGTGTGGCAAGGAAGAAACAGTTTACTTTCTAGAAATTAGAAAAGCTAAGGCAATTTAGAAAATCCCATTACAGGTCTCAAGATGAACTGTTTCTTATTTGAAATGTCTTGTTTATTATCCCTAAAGTCTTTCAACATTACCTTTCCATCCATTCCACAGTAAGGCCATGATTTGTTTTCCCTGGCTTCATGCTTCCCTTTGTGTCTCAGGTAAGGAGCTTGGCAAAGCCCTGGGTGATAATGAGGAATGTGTCTGGAATTGACCTGTGCTACAGAGTGCCAGAGCTTCTGTAGGTTCGGGTTTTTAGAGTCTAGGGGTTTTTTGGTGGAATTAGAGAGGATTGTCATATCTCAGAGGATACGGATCTGCCTTTAGGGTTGGAGAAGCAACCAACTGGAAGGTTATTATCAGTAACAAAAGCAATTAAAAAAAAATGACAAGATGCATGATATGAAGCTAAACTCTATCTTGCCTTTGCCTCTCTTATGGACTAATCAGAATTCCTGTTTTAGCACCGCGTTGTGAATTTTCCTTTTCATACAGGGGTGGGGACGCTGATAGCTCACCCCCTCCTGTCTGTCACTCACTGCAGAGTCCAAAGCTCTCATTTCTGAAGGCCATCGCTGAAGGGTGTGTCTGAACAAGGACCAAATGCTTCCCAGGTCAGCTGGAGTTTCCAGATGGCAATAAGTCAAAACTAAAAATAGAGATATAAAATTGTCTTCCACCCTGGCTCATCCCGTTTGGTAGAGGCTGGTTTCACAAGAGTCTGGAAGCGGCATTTCCACTTTCATGGGTTGATAACCAATAGTTTAAATCGTTTCTCTACATTTGATTGCAGAAAGAGTATTTCTCAAGAGCAAAATGCTCTCATGCTAGGGTATACCAATGCCTTAAATGTGCAAGCTGATTGCAGTAGGCTAGCCGATCAGTAGGACAGCACCTTCTGTGTTGTTTCTGACTCATCATCCACGTGGCTTGGAAAGACTGCGACCGATCCACTGTCTGAATTTAGATCATATTCTCAATTATAAATCCTTAGATTCTGATGTTTTTTTTCTCTCTCTCTCTAAATCCTCTTGTCTATAGAAATCAGTCTAACTTTTATTGGCATGTTTTATATAGTCAGATTCATGTTCATGTCAAAATGTAATCTTGCGTTTCTGTTAAATGACTGTGAGCCAAGACAAGGTCCCTTAAGGGCAGAGGACTCTGACGGTTCCTAAGGCACAGCTAACTCTTAATTTGTCAAGAGACCCAGCCGGTATGGTTCAGTGGTTGAGCATTGACCCATGAACCAGGAGGTCATGGTTCGATTCTGGTCAGGGCACATGCCAGGTTGCAGGCTCGATCCCCAGTAGGGCGTGTGCAAGAGGCAGCTGATCAGTGATTCTCTCTCATCATTGATGTTTCAATCTGTCTCTCCTTCTCTCTTCCTCTCTCTGAAATCAATAAAGGCATATTTTTAAAAAATTTTGTCAAAGGAATTTGGGTTGTCTGTTCCTCTGAGCATTAAGGGTCAGATAAGAGAAAGATCAGAGAATGTTCTCAAGCTCTAGTAAGATTGACTCAAATTCTGAGGATTCTCCAGTCATTGTGAGATACTAGAGATACAAAGACAAATATAACACAATACATGCCTTCAATAAATTTATATTTTAGTAGGAGACACATATGTAAATAATAATAAATATTACTATATATCCAAGATAGCCACTAAATATATCCAGGACTTTGATTGGAGTCAGTCAAGTGGGGAGCAGGTGTAGAAGGGAGCAGGGGCAAAGTAAAAGACTTCATGAGGGTGTGACCCTTGAGCCGAATCTTTAATGGATAGATGCTGGCCCAGAGGGCATGCTGGGGAAAGTATTTTTGGTACAGTAGGCAAGACAGAAACATGAGTTGTATGTTGTTGTGGGAAAGGGTGCAACTGAAACATAGCATAGAGACTGGAGTTTTGTGAAAGAGGCAATGAGACGATCAAATAGGGGTAGATTACAGCAATCGACTACCATGAAAACTAAAAATTTCAACCTGTAAGCAATCAAAGGGACTTTCAAGATGGAATAATAGATCTGAACATGACCATTTTGTTTGTTGTTTCCTAGTAGGTTTTCCTCTCACCCCCAATTTAAATAAAGCAAGTAATTATTGAGCACCTACTAACTTAACTCCCTGTAAGGGGGAACCCTATCTTCCTTTTGTAAAACCAATGGTACTCTGACTCTTGCATTAAACTGTTTAGAAGTATTATACTTTCCCTTGTTAGATGTGGGAGACATGAGGGCGCTACATTAATGACACTGCCTGATTTATCAGTCTTTGCTTATTTAATCAAGATTTAAAAAAAAATTTTTTTTAAAAATCAATAGAAAAGGAGGCATACTGTTTTGAAAATGTACTGCGCACGTTTTTATCTTGTGACTGGGCATGTGACCAAGTGGTTCATGTTGACAGAATGGTTATACGCCACTGCACATCGCTGCCAAAAAGAACCAGATGGACATAGCGACGACTCTGCTGGAATATGGTGCTGATGCAAACGCAGTTACCCGGCAAGGAATTGCTTCTGTCCATCTTGCAGCTCAGGAGGGTCACGTGGATATGGTGTCACTGCTCCTCAGCCGAAATGCCAACGTGAACCTGAGCAATAAGGTAACCTTTTTCTTTCTCCACAAAGTAGACAACACAACAGAACCTCACCTCCCAAGAAAGTCATCAGGAAGTCACGAAAAATCTGGGTCAGATAGGGAGTGTAAAGTGTAATGTCACAAGAAGATGTTTACCAAAGTATTAATTATCATGGCAAAAACTTGGAAACAATCTGTTTAAACAGTAAGAGAATGGGAGGTCAATAAATGCAAAGTCATACAGTTGAGTAACATATAGTCATGAAAATGAAGTCCACAAAGTTTACCTAAAAACATGAAGTTATGTTATAAAGTTCATTCAAAGGGTAGCATTGTTATTTCACCAAAATGTAACAAGTGAGAAATTGTAAGCAGTAGCCTGTTGATTCATTCCACAGACATGTTTGGGGCACCTACTTCTTGCCTATCTCAGTTTAAGTCCTAGGTTACAAAAAGAAATTGGAAATCGTTCTGCTCTCCAAGAGTTCATTTTAATAACAGAAACTTAAAGTGGATCTCTTATTCAATAAATTAGAAAGGTGGTTAGTTTACACGTTTAGTCTTCGTATGTAAGTTAGCAGTTCTGAGGAACTTGTAAAGACTGTTCCCAAAATTCTTCAAATTCCGGTCCTCATATTTGACATTCCTATTATTAGTGAAGAAAGCCCCAGCCCACAATTGAGCAAAGACTGATTGCAGTACTGTTGCATGTATCAGAGAATTAGGATTTGCTGACTACCTATGAATGAATACCTGCGTCTGAGATCTGCCCAAAACACAGAATGGATGTTTCTAAGTCTTCAAACAGCACACCCCCTGCAAGAATGCCCCCAAATTCTTGATAATTGAAACTCCCCAGCAGTTAGCTTTTCCTCGCCAGTTAGTGATGGCACAGCCGTGGCATTTCCCAGCTGTAGCTCAGATATTGGAGTAGAGTTTCAACATAGGAATAGTTTTATGGTGACAAACAAGTTCTTTATTTTTAACATGTGGCCTGTGTTTCAGAATCACGGAGGATTTAAATCCTAAATCGAACTCTTAGTGGAGATGTGTCATTTGGGTAATGTGTGTGAGCTCTCTCAGCCTCAGTTTCATCCTCCAGTAAAGATAATATTTACTTCACGGAGATGTCATGAGGATTAACTAGATAACATTCAGCGCCTTCACAGTGGAAATGAGTAATCGTATTCATTTTGGACTTTGTACAATTTTGAAAAAAGGTTACTCTGCACTAATCTGAATCCCCGAGGTTGTAATGTAACAAATTCTGTAGACCAAAAGACCAGGGAAATCTGTCTCGCAGCTTTAATATCTTGAAGATCCTTTTTGATCATTACAGAGCAAACACCTTTTTCATTTCCCTTTTTTCTGGTGTATCAGTTTGATTTTCTCATATCTTTTTAAACATCCCTTTTAGGAATGCATGTCTCAGCATTAATGGGACTCACAAAGCAATGTCAAATAGTTATTCTGATCAGGACTTGTGTGAGCTTGTGAATTGTCTAAGGTTCATTACCAGTATGTAAACCAGCCTGCTAAGAGTTGGCTACAAAATTCAACTTGTCTACGTGAGGTAGAGAGCCTGGCCTTCGCAAAGTGAAGCACATACTGGCATCCGATAGTGGTTCTCAACCTGTGGGTCGCCACCCCTTTGGCAGTCGAACGACCCTTTCACAAGAGGTCGCCTAAGACCATCCTGCATATCAGATATTTACATGATGATTCATAACAGTAGCAACATTACAGTTATGAAGTAGCAACGAAAATAATTTTATGGTTGGATCACAACATGAGGAACTGTATTTAAAGGGCCAGAAGGTTAAGAACCACTGCCTAACTAGAGTGTATTTTCTCTTGTGTGCCCAGAATATCGTATCTCATTCATTCTCGCAGAGACAAAGTAGACCTGAACAATTGGTTAACAGATTCACATTTTCAGTGGGTTTGATATTAAAATATAGTGTGATTGACTGGCTTTTTCTTTTCTTTCAAATACTCCAGTCAAGTGGATATTCACCTTAGAATCATAGGTTATTTTTAGGCGGATAATACTTTAGAAAGAATTTGTCAGTGCTTTGGTAGACGGGGCATCGAAAGGCAATTCTAAAGACCAAAAGGCATAGGTGATAAACCATCAGCCACCTTCCTGAATATACGCAGCGATACTTCCAGGACAGTTTGAAGAGCAGATCAGCTGGCTTCCTATTAGCACATGGTTCTTAAGGAGCTTTCAAGAACTTCACAGAACCAAGAAACTGCAGTGATGGCGAACCTTTTGAGCTCGGCGTGTCAGCATTTTGAAAAACCCTAGCTTAACTCTGGTGCCGTGTCACATATAGAAATTTTTTTATATTTGCAACCATAGTAAAACAAAGACATATTTTTGATATTTATTTTATATCTTTAAATGCCATTTAACAAAGAAAAATGAACCAAAAAAATGAGTTCACGTGTCACCTCTGACACGCGTGTCATAGGTTCGCCATCACTGGCCTAGGACAATGGCATGTGTAAATCTTTGCTTCCCTTCTAGCTTGTTGTTTTCTGTTTTAAGTAAGCCCTGGTGTGAAAGCAGATCATCAGCAGAACATTATCATCCAGGAGGAACTCGGACAGTTTTCTGCCAGTTTTTCCTGAGCTGCCAGGGTTGTAAACATCAGTCACTGTTCCTCCACTCCTCCCAGCTACCCATTCCACCTTCCCGTTTAACACCAGACTTTATTTCCTTGTAAAAAGTAAATATTAACCCAAAAAAAATCGCTTTCTTGAAAATTTCTCGTGCACAAAACACTTTGTTTTACCTCTTTTCTTACTAGTAACCGGTAGTTCTCAGCAGTTTTAAGGAAGACCGTGAACTTGAGTTACTGCTAAAGTGCTAGTGTCTGATCTGCTTTGATTTTTATTTTGATGTTGCTATTTTCCCGCCTGGATTTTATAGACCACAGGTAGCTCTATTTCTTTATAAAGCAAATGGAGTATTAAACAGAGCTGTGGTTATTCTGACTTGGGGGTGTTTTCTCTTTCCCAAATAAATACCATTTTTTAAATGAGCAATGGTCAGAACCCCATAAAAGATTAACAGGTCACTTCCGAGCTTAACTGAGGCTATTTTAACGATCACATTATTTTTTTTAATCTTTTTTACCAAAATCATGGCTATAAAAATAAAATTTTCTTTATTGAATATATTCTGTTTTACCTAAAGGATGTTTGCTTTTGTCCTCTGATTCCATCAATTAGTAGGTGGGTTAAAAACCGATGTTCAACGCTGGTTATAGAGAGATTAAACGTACAGTATCTGTCTCAACAAGCTCACAGTGGTTTCAGGAAGACAGCAAGAAAAAAGACAGAGTTGAAATGCAGGATTATGATGATCTTTAGAGAGCAGGTGTGCACATAAAGGTAACAATGAGGCCTTTGTGAGAAGGGGAGAAGGAAGCCTGAGGAAGTTGAAAATGCCTCTGTCATAGGTAGATGGTCACCCACAGCGGGCAGGAAATAGGGCAACACGAGAGAGTGGGGCATGTCCCAGGTGTGCTGGTAACCCCGGTAAAGTGTCTTCCGAGTTTCAAAAAGCCTCAGACTTCGAATAGGTGACCATGACACTTTCACAAAACGTTATGGCTAACAGTACTTGTTTCCTCTAGAGCAGAACATGGAACATTGTTCTATGATCATGTCAGTCTTGGGTGGTGCCATTGGGGCCCTGGCTTATTTTTCTTGGGAGTTCAAGGGAATGCATCAGTCCTCCGTTTCATATGTCCCCTTTATTCTGTCTGAGTGAGCCTCCTCCAAAATTATATAGACATTATTGAAAAGTCAAGCAGGGGGAAAATCAAAAAGTCATGCGGAATACCCTCCCGTAGTCCTTGGTTTGACAGAATAGCAACCCCTAAGTAAATAACGTGCAGAATCTAGACCAGCGATTTTCAACCGGTGTGCCGCAACAAACACCCTGGTGTGCCGCAGGGATTTTTAAGACATGCAACACCCGACTGTTTAGTCCGGGGCACTGACCTCTTTTCCCTTAGGTTGTCAAATAAAAAAATGGCAACAGCCAACACAACAATAGCCATCAGTGTGAATGAATGAAAATTATACACTTTTTGGTCAGATCAGCAAAAAAATGTAATACATTGTTTGGTGTGCCGCAGAGTTTTAGCAATTAGGTTATGTCTGCCATGACATGGAAAAGGTTGAAAATCACTTTTCAGAATAACCACCGCTCTGTTTATGTGTGCCGTGAGATGGGAAGGGGGCTGAACCCTTTCTGACACTGCTTTTGGTCCAGTACTTTTCTCTGGAAAATAGAACAGGCTGGTGTTCTCATTGTACATAGGCAAAATGGGAGGCACAAAGGCCTGCAATATTCACTTCTGTGCTCATAATGGAGGAAAGGAAATAATCTAGAAGCATCTGTACCTACTTACTTTCTCTTATTATTTCTGAGAAAACTTCTTCACAACACCGAAGATTTCTAAACCAGGGCATAGTCCTAGTAATTATTTTTCCATCAGAATAATCATGTAGTTTGCATATTCTGCGGTACAGTCCGTTTCAAATATTTAGTCTCATTAAACCCATACACCATCTAAATGACCTGGAAATTCTCATGATACAGCATTTATATTCCATTTCACAGGCTATCCTTCCTACCCAGAAACAACATACAGGAAGTATTTGTCAATTTTGAGTATTAATATTTACTGGGGGAAATATTATCGTATATCAATATTCAATTTATAAATGATTTTTATTTTAATCTTTTTTTGCTAAAGCTGGTGATGTATTAAAATTGCATAATTTTTGCCCTGACCAGTTTGGCTCAGTGGATAGAGCATCGGCCTGTGGACTCAAGGGTCCCAGGTTTGGTTCCAGTCAAGGGCAGGTACCTTGGTTGTGGGCACATCCCCAGTGGGGAGTGTGCAGGAGGCAGCCGATCGATGTTTCTCTCGCATCGATGTTTCTAACTCTCTGTCTCCCTTTCTGTAAAAATTCAGTAAAATATATTTTTTTAAAAAATTGCATAATTCTTTTCGGCGGGGGGGGGGGGGGGGGTTCTTTAAGGCAGTGATGGCGAACTTATGACACACGTGTCAGAGGTGACATGCGAACCCCTTTTTTTTGGTTGATTTTTCTTTGTTAAATGGCATTTAAATATATAAAATAAATATCAGAAATATACATCTTTGTTTTACCATGGTTGCAAATATCAAAAAATTTCTATATGTGACACGGCACCAGAGTTAACTTAGGGTTTTTCAAAACGCTGACACGCCGAGCTCAAAAGGTTCTCCATCACTGCTTTAAGGTGAACACTGAAGTATGTAGAAGAAATGGCTTAATGTCTGTGAATTGCTTTAAAATACTGTGCAAAGGGGAGGAAAGGAATTAGGGCTGAATGAACCAAGTGTAAGAAAACCTTGCTGCTTGCTGACCCTGTGATGAGTGCAGAGTCTGTCTGTTCCCTCCGCTTCTGAGTGTTTGAAATTTTTCATTAAGCCTGTAGATAACAGTGTTGCCCCAGTGCTCGTGTATAAACTTATTCTCCAGAGTTTTTTAACCTAGAAATTCTAGGCTTTCTCCCCTGGAATTTATGAAATGCTTCACAAACATGCCTGTGTACTTGGACTTTTTTGCAGAGTGGCCTGACCCCACTCCATCTGGCTGCTCAAGAGGACAGAGTGAATGTGGCCGAAGTCCTCGTGAACCAAGGGGCACACGTGGACGCCCAGACCAAGGTAGACAGAAAGAATGTGCCCACACAATGTGTCTCTTAGTGGCTCCTGTATGGACGCAAGTACAGTTCTTTAGGGGGAAAAGCAAATTCCTCCATCGTATCTTTTATACATAATATTTCCCATGTGCATCTGTTCAAGGGACCCTAAAGTCTCTGATTCTGGTACCCAGATGCCTTTATCTTGAATGGCTCGGGTATTTTGTCCTAGCGGCATATCAATACCTTTCTGTGTTAGCGCTATTGGTCCTTGTCACAACAGATCCACCCTCCAAGGGGAAAGTGTGAAAGCTGGTACGTTTCTTAGTTTTTGTAACTGATGTAAAAAAAGCATATTAAAAAATTCAGTAATTTGTGATCTCTAACTTGGTGCAGGCCTAGTCCATGAAAAAGGATAAATTCAATTTTATTCAGCTATTACTACTTGCTAAATTCATTATGATGTGTATGCTTGCTGGTGTATCTCTCTCTCTCTCTCTCTCTCTCTCTCTCTCTCTCTCTCTCCCTCCCTCTCCCTCTCCCTCTCCCTCTCCCTCTCCCTCTCCCTCCCTCTCCCAAAATAGCTCTTCTAAGAAATAGATAGATAGATGAATCTCACATAATGCCACAATTTTAAGCTCAGATAAGAAAATGGATGTTTAGTGTCATCATCAAAGATATGACTTCATAGTTACCTCAGGAATTAGCCAGGTAAAAAGGTGTGCAGACATCAAATCTAGACTGGATTTATGGGGCTGCACAGATAAAGCCAACTTTAGGCATGGCTCTGGCTCTATGGTGGTGGCTCCTCCACACATACTGTGTTCTATTAAACAGAAGCTGCCCGAGAGAGACATGACCAGGCAAGATCCTTTAAGCTTTCTAAACTGTGTTAAAATAGGAGAGGGGAGGTAGCCCTAGGCAGAGCTGTCCAAGCAGGCCAGCTCCTCCCCTCTTCCCTCTCTGAAACTCCTTGTGCCCTGGAGACTCCTTGACCCCATTTGGTGGCTAAGTTGCCCTGCTCTCCCTTCACTCTTTCCCTCCCAAACTTTTCAAATCTAAACAATCTCATTGTCCTTAACCTTGAATGCCTTCCTAGGTGGCTTGGCATTGTACAGAGAAACCACTGGTAGTGGCTGAATCAGCCGTGGGCAAACTACGGCCCGCGGGCCGAATCCGGCCCGCTTGAAATGAATAAAACTAAAAAACAAAAAGACCGTACCCTTTTATGTAATGATGTTTACTTTGAATTTATATGAGTACACACAAACACTCCATCCATGCTTTTGTTCCGGCCCTCCGGTCCAGTTTAAGAACCCATTGTGGCCCTCGAGTCAAAAAGTTTGCCCACCCCTGGGCTGAATGGTTTCTCCTTACTTTTTTACATTTTGAAAATAAAAGCATTTAGTGTATATTCATTATTTTGCTTGAATTGCTTTGTTAAAAAGAAATCTCTAGCCCTAGCAGGTTTGGCTCAGTGTATAGAGCATCAGCCTGTGGATTGAAGGTCCTGGGTTCAATTCCTGTCAAGGCCACATGCATGGATTGCTGGGGGCTTGCAGGAGGCAGCCGATCAATGATTCTCTCTCATCATTCATGTCTCTGTCTCTCTTTCCCTCTCCCTTTCTCTCTGAAATCAATAAAAATATATTAAAAAGTAAATAAATCTCTAGGAATTTGCAATCTCATGGTAAATGTATTCACCCTGTGTTCATTTACA
Source organism: Myotis nattereri (assembly GCF_964212035.1). NCBI lineage: Eukaryota > Metazoa > Chordata > Mammalia > Chiroptera > Vespertilionidae > Myotis > Myotis nattereri. Next base: position 27,435,355 of record NC_138088.1, read on the forward strand.
CACATATGCACACACAGACTTAAACACTTTTTTGGCTACCTCTCTGTTTTTAGATGAAAACTTCTAGAAGGCATGGGTTAAGATTCTCAATATATTTTGCCTCAGAACATCCAGTACTCAGTGAGGGGGCATGGCAGTGATTCTCAAGGGCAGGTTGGAGGAGAGGAAAGGGTGCGTGCACCTTCTGGTCTCCCTTTGCACCCATGACCCCTCAGGTTGAATCTTAGTCTCTACGGGGTTTGCTCCTAACCACCCACCACCACCACCTCAGGTCACAGTCGGTAATCATTTTTGCACTTATTATAATATTTTTGAAGTACATACCTTTTCTGCCCTTTACAAGTGATGCACTTTGGGAAACATCTCTCTGCCTCTTAGCTGTGTGGTGGTGTCTGTTAAAAAGTGTCCAAAATATCTGGAGTATCCTTATTTTTAAAAAATCATTGTCACCCTGCCTCAGTTGGTTGGGTGTTGTCCAGTGCACCGAAAGTTCGCCAGTTTGATTCGGGGTCAGGACACATGCCCAGATTGCAGGCTCAGTCCCCTGGTAGGGGGCATGCAGGAGGTAGCCGGTCGACGTTTTTCTCTCTCTCTCTCTCTCTCTCTCTCTCTCTCTCTCTCTCTCTCTCTCTCATCAATAAAATAAATAACAAGTTAAAAATCATTGTCTAGAATACAGATACACACACATTATGTATTTTTTTAAATTGATAGAATTTATAACCCCTCAGGCATCCATTGATATTCATCTAAGAAACAATCCAGCACTTTGTCTAAATTGGTGGTCTTCACACTGTACTGTGGTTGGCCAAGCAGGACACTGTAACTGGAGCATGTGTACCTGGACCAGGTTCAGACTTCCCAGACCTGAGCTCATTCACAGAAGCCTCTTCAGCTTTAGTATGGTTCTGCTTCCTTCTGTCTCTGTCATGCATCCTGATATTCACCTACTGACTCGTATTATCATTTAGCCCCTTCGTTTTGTAACCTTGATTTTACACTCTCAGAGATTAGAGTTTTTATTTATTACCCTCTCAGTAAATTCTAGTCAAAATCTTTCCATAGAAGTCTTCTGGCCCCTCCCCAAGAAGCCACGGAATCAGCCTATCCAGGCTATCAGTCACTTCATCCCTCCGTTCAGTCTTGAAACGTCGTTGAGAATAGAATTAGCTAATGCAAGAGAGCACGTTGGGAAGTGATGTGGGTAACTATTTTCATGTGAGATGGTATTATTGTTTACACCGAAGACTAGCTCTGAGGATTATCAAGGGTGTTTTTGGTTTGGTTTTGGTGGTGGTGTTTTTTATAGGGAAAAACTATTTCTGTCAGCTCAAAAAGAAAGGTTAAATAACAATTTTGCTTCTAATTGGGATGACTGCTACTACAAGTGTGCTTACGATGTTTCTTTTTAAAAATATGTAATTACAGATGGGATACACCCCACTCCACGTGGGTTGCCACTATGGAAACAACAAGATTGTTAATTTCCTGCTCCAGCATTCTGCAAAAGTTAATGCCAAAACAAAGGTAAACTCCTTTTATCCTTTGTATCCACCGAAATCATTTATTGTGTCTGAGGAAATGAGTCATTTCTTCCACCTTCCTTCTACAGAATGGGTATACGCCATTGCATCAAGCCGCTCAACAAGGACATACACATATAATCAACGTCTTGCTTCAGAACAATGCCTCCCCCAATGAACTCACTGTGGTAAGAGCCGAGGGCCAGCTAGGGAAAGGCAGATGGGCCCGGGCACTAGCATCTTCTCACCTTTTTCATTGTGCACCACAGTTGTTTGTTTTTACTTTCATGCATAGGCATGAGCAAGCGTTCAGCAGAATGAAGGGGAAAGGACAATACTAGTAATTATGTTGTTGTGAGCTGTCCAGAGGGAGAGTTGCGATTAGTGTTTCACACTCAAAAACTGTTGATTACCTTGCCCCCTATGGGAAGTACATAAGAAGAAGAAATGTGCATTTGTTTCCTTGATTCGTTAGGACATTAAGAACCTCTTGGATTCAGTCGGTAGCAGCTCAGACTCTGCTGTAAGAGTAGGAACAGGTTAGGTGGGTTTCCTGCAAAGTATGTCTGATGAAAGTGTTTTGCACGTGGCAATGGAATGGGCTGTGGAGACACTGGTCTTAGGATTTGTACGGGTGAGACAGATGCAAACATACAGGCACTGAGACACGTGGAATTCCTGGCTAATTCCTTGTTCCCGTTTCCCTCTTGCCAGAATGGGAACACTGCCCTCGCCATTGCCCGCAGGCTTGGCTACATCTCAGTGGTGGACACGCTGAAGGTCGTGACTGAGGAGACCATTACCACAACGGTGAGTGGTGGACGCCGGGCCTGGCTACCTTAAGACAGTAGATCTTTTAAGACGTTTATCAGACAGTAGATCTTTCCTGGGCTTTGCAGAGATGAAGCCTCTTTCCTCTGTTCGTAGACTACGAGCCATGTTTCCAGAGGTTGTCACCTCATTGTTGGCACTTTAGCATAGCAAAACTCTCATCTCTGATATTAAGAAAACTTGAAAACACTAAAAATACCCCTTTAAAAGTTGCATTCGGAGCTATAGAGTTTGTCATTCCATATAAAGCTAAATTTATTTGTTTGTTTGGCTATTTTTTATAAGTTTGAATGAGATGTAGACAGAAATACTTTAGCATCCTTCTTCGGCAATTTAAGAAAATGGAGCATTCTGAGTTGGTTCTTTGACATTTTTTAAACTCCCAAATGATTAATAGATACTTTGTTAGCATTATTATAAAAATGAGATTGTTATAACATGAAACATTAGAGATAGGCTCAACTTGATTTTTACCACCACTTTCACTTGTCTTCCATTCACCTATTGAATTTTCATAGGGAAAACAGTAGCGCTTTATTAAAATTTTAAGTGAATCTTTACTAGGAGGCCTTAACGCAGCAGATATTTCTTTACAAACTGCAGCAGGATTTGGTAGCTTTGGAATCAAGAGCAGATATTGCACCGTATCAGAGGCTTATTTGAATAATTCCTGACCACATGACTCAACACAAGGCCTGGCATTGACTCTGTACGTGGTAAATTTAAGACTCTGGGATACTTGGACTTACTATCTCTGCCTCCTTTTCTCATCTGTCACCTTCCGTCCTGAAAGAAGGCACAGTTTGCATCTGCAGACAGTTTGTATACACAGGGCTTCATAGAAAACACAGAAGTTGTTCTGGCCAGTGTGGCTCTGTTGGTTGGCTGTCATCCTGTGTAACAAAAGGGTTGCCAGTTCAATTCCTGTTCAGGGCACATGTCCAAGTTGCTGGCTTGATCCCCAGTAGGGAGTGTGCAGGAGGCAACCAATAGATGTTTCTCACATGGATTTTTCCCGAGGTTTCTTGCTTGCTCTCTCTCTTCCTCTCTCTCTCAAATCAATTTTTAAAAAAACATACACACACATTGGTTGAGATGCTCTTTAGCAATCAGTAAATTCGGTTATTTGACTATCTACATATTTAGAAACTAAATAATAAGCCTGCTAATTACAAGAGAGAAGTTTGATAATGGGTGAAAAAGAATAGCTTTAATGGAGCAGCATGATGGTTATCAACCAGGGCCCATTTCTTTCTTTCTTTTTTTTACTGAATTTATTGGTGTGGCATTGTTAATAAAATTATATAGGTTTCAGGTGTACAATTCTACAATGCATCATCTGTATATTGTATTGTGTATTTACCGCCTCAAGTCAGGTCTCCTTCCATATCCATTTATCCCCCCCACCTTTATCTTCTTCCAGATTCCCATATGTTGCTTTCACATACCTCTTGAGTGTTTCGTTATCTTGATTATCTATTATTAAATTCTCAAGAAAAGAATTTAAACAAATAATGTTAATATCCTTAATTTTATAGACATCTCATGGAGCTCTTTCTAGGGTGGGGAATGAGAGGGAGGAGGACAAGGCAGTAAACAATGGCCAGCTGTCACCATGCTAGATGTGAAGTCACTGCAGCAAAATCAGGGTGTCTAAAAAATGTATAGACGCTGAAACAGCTAATAGCTCAATTTTGAAAATGAAATGTATTTTAATGAACACTGACTTTATACTTATTCAAAGTGTGTGTATACATTTTTCTGGAACACCCTATATATAAGACTTGTACTTCAATGTTAGAGAATGGAAACTCCTAGAACAGTTCAAAATCCAGTCTAATATGATTGACTGTAAATGACTTTGTCACCCATTCAGAAAGTTCCACGTGCTTCCTTGATACCAGAAAAGCTATAGGAGAAAATAAAGTTACAGTCAGGGAAAGTCAGGTTAGAGCCTCAGGAAATCTTCTGAAAGATGGATATCAAGGCTCAGATTCCTAATGAAGGACACACCGCATTTGGGGCCAAAGCCATTTCACACTCAACCTCATCAGCTTGGATTCTGCCTTAGAGAGAAGACAGGACTCATGCTCACAGGAAAGATTCAGTTGGCCTAATGGGAGAAATGAGGCTTTGACTAAATGGAGTTCTCACACTGATTAGAAAAGACGCCATCCCAGTCCCTAAGACTCAGCCCAGCTCTGGTATGTGAGACTGTATTTCACGCTGAGACACCACCCTGCCAGCCCTGCTACGGCAGTTACATGTGATCCAGTTTACAGGAGGATTGACGCCATTCAGGGTGGAGTCTGACCTTAAACTCCCTAAAAACAGCACTGTCTCCACCAGAGGTAGACCTTTGCACAGCCAGTTACTGGGGCCCCATTGTTCCAGAAGCAGACTTTAGTTTTTAAAAACGCCTTTTTAAAAGAAAGCTGCCTTCCTTAGGAGCACTGTGTAAGATGTGGCAATTCTGAGAAAGGTGCAGCGAGGGAAACTGACTATATGGAAGCTGGTATGCAGAGATATGAATGAAGGTGTTTAAGTTGTGTTGTTGAAAATACTCAATTCCCTGAGTAGTAATGAGCAGAATACATCTATCACTCAGATCTGTTTCCCTTTTTTTAAAAAAATTAGTGAATGCTTATGTCCAATCTTTTCTTTTTAAATATATTTTTATTGATTTCCGAGAGGAAGGGAGAGGGAGAGAGAGATGGAAACATCAATGATGAGTGAGAATCATTGAGCAGCTGCCTCCTTCACACCCCATAGTGGGGATCAAGCCTGCAACCGGGGCATGTGCCCTGACCTGGAATCAAATTGTGACCTCCTGGTTCATAGGTGGATGTTCAACCACAGAGCCACGCCAACAAGCCAGATCTATGATTCGAATTCCATTCTCTTATAAAGGGAACCAGGGCTCCTCGGAGAAATGGCTGGATCCAGCTAGAACTAGGGTAGGAAATATATAAATGAGCTGGGAACATCTGGTAGTGCCAAAAAATAATAAGGAAATATCCCCCTCCTACACCCCAAATAAACAGGTAAATAAGTACACACACAAAAATGATGGGGACATGTCGAAGGGACACAGGAATCAATGGAAAGAGTCCCCAGTGCTGAAAGCTGCAACAGCTTGAGCAAAAATGTAAAAAAGCAGTACTGGGGTTTAGTGCAAAGTATCAAATAAATAGCCCTGAGTCCATTCTGGTAAGTAAGTGACTGGATAAGTAGGGAAGAAGAGACACATTTCTCAGGCAAAAGAACTCTAATTTTTGAGCCTACACACGCTGACGGGATAGATATATTAGTAATTCCCCGCTGCTGAAGCCTGGGTTGAGCATAGTGACTTCCTTCCGAAGAAAACGAGTGGAAGGGGCCAAGGGAATAGAGAGACTGCATGGAGATGCGTCAGCCAGGTGAGGAAGGCTAACGTCAACACCACCAAGTCATGTTGATGGTATGTGATAAAATGGCACTCGACCTCTGTGGTCTTCCTCTCCAAACCATATGACCTCAGTCTAATCATGAGGAAAACATGAGACAAATTCCAGTAAAGAGACATTCCACAAACCACCTGATCAGTTGGCCTCAAAACTGTTAAAATCATTAGTAACAAGGAAAGTCTGAGAAAGTCACAGCCACGAGGAGAAATGACAACCAAAGACAATGTGGTATCCTGAATGGGATCCTAAAACAGAATCAGGTGGAAATTTTAAAAAATCTGAATATAGACTTTAATTAATAATAGTGTCTTCATATTGGTTCATTAATTGTAATAAATGTACCATTCATTGTAATAATGTAAGATGTTAATAATAGGGGAAACTTGGTGAACTCTCTGTACTATCTTTACAATATTTCTGTAAATCTAAAACTGTTCCAAAATAAAAACCTTATTTATAAAAATGTTTAAGTTCAGTGTGACATGCTGGAAGAGATATGAATGAAGGTGTTTCAATTGTGTTGTTGAAAATACTCAATTCCCTGAGTAGTAATGAGCAGAATACAATTGATCACTCAGATCTGTTTCCCTTTTTTTAAATTAGTGAATGCTTATGTTCAATCTTTTCAACACAACACAGATAGTGTTTCTTAATTAGTGAATGCTATGTTCAATCTTTTCAAATACAACACAGATAGTGCTGTATTTCAACATGATAATTGAGGACAGGGTGTGCAGTCACATTTACCAAGAATTGGTAAGAACTACTATAAAAAGCTGGGGATTTTACCCTTTCTGAGTTTTAACGGTGTAGTTTTTATTTCAATTGTCTTATTTAAATGTGTACCTTCCTTTGTTCCATAGTCTTTCATGTGCTCAGAGTTAAAAGAGGACTCTTTGAAACTAAAACATTAAGTCATTGAGATTTTCTAACAAATAATGCTGTCAGTGTATTTGGATGGATACAGTCTATAGGTCAAAAGTTATCAGAGCAAGTAAGAGATTCAGCAGGGCTTTTGCCTACACTATACCGTTCTCTGATATTTTTGTAGAGGTTAAAATGATCTTGCAAATGCATTACCTCTAAAATATTTTTTCATATATATATATAGTCATTAAATTATGTAATTTATGCAATTTTAATATTGATTTATTCTAGAAATTAAGATGACACAGGGAAGACAAAATAAATGGCTGGCTTGATAAGTAGTGAAGACACATATTTCTTGCCATTCATTTGGTTTATCTTCAGCCAAGACATTTAGTAGGATGAGGCAGCAGATTCATCAGACCAGGAAAAAATACAGGCGATCTCTCTCCTCTTCCTTTGAAAAGCCTTACTAGGGATTTCAACCTTTTAAGCTGGTGTGCTTTGTCCTTAAAGTTGTTTCACCTTGTGTTTGTTCTCAGCTGTGTGTATGGTCAGGACCTTAGAGTTACTGGAGGACATCATGATGTCATTTTATACGTGGCGGCTTTAGGATAAGCAACACATAAGCCAACTAATAATAAGCCAACTAATTTAGAAAGAAAGAAAGAGTCTCGTTAAAACATGCACTGTCCTCACTCTGAAGTCACTGCTTTTTTGTTGTTGTTGTTGTTACCAGACTGTCACAGAGAAGCACAAAATGAATGTTCCAGAAACAATGAATGAAGTTCTTGATATGTCTGATGACGAAGGTATGAGAACCTCCTTTGAGTTCATAATAATTAAGTGACTGTGTATTTGTTTCCTGAAGAAAGTTCATTGCAAAAATGTTTTCAGAAACATTAGAATATGTTGTTGTAGCATCAACAGGTTACGTTTTCCACCCACTCACATTGTCCACTTAATCATGCAGTTCGTAAAGCCAACGCCCCTGAAATGCTCAGTGATGGCGAATATATCTCAGATGTTGAAGAAGGTATTTGCAATTTTTTATTGTGATGACACTTAACTACCGTCTTTATCTTCCATTTCTTATCTTTGAAATGTAACACTTCCTTGAGTTACTAACTTTTCATTTTATCTTGAGATTATTAATTTATGTGTCATTTAAACAGCGCATATTTGATGTTACTGATTGTCTTCTTTTAATCTCTCTGAATCAGTTCTTGAACCCGTTTTCCAGCTTAAAAATACAAGTCTCGCTAATTATCTGGATTCATCTCTTTCTATTTGTTTCTGTTAAGCAGGAAGTTGATGGTTTTATTGCTTACATCTGAAAATCTCGAAAGGGAAAACTGATTAAAACTTATAGCTAAAATATTTTTAAATAAGCAAGAGGAAGTCTCTTTATAGGTTAGGAATCGGTTTCCCATTCTAAGATTTTCCCTACACATTTTAGCAAAAGCACCTTTTGATCTTGGACTAATAATGAAAATTCAATCTGAACAAAATTACTTTCAAAATATAAATTTTCAATATTGATTTCATGAAAGAAATAAAAATATAAATGATTATAGTTATACTTCATCTGCTTAAAAGAAACGATTTGTCTTCTGTCTTATTTAAAAATCAATATTTGACCAGGCCAAAATGTATAGATTATATTACTGACATCTTTAAAAGGCTCTGGGAAACTAGCATTTTTACCATGAATATTATAAAGATGGCAAGTCATGGAGTTTTGCTGTAATAATTAAACATTTACTTATATAATGTATGTTATGTTTAGGTTTCTTTCTTGCACCATTTGACTTTCCAAAACTACGTTCCATTTATTGCTCCCTCCATTTGCCATCTTACATGTAGTATTTTTCTCTTGAATCAGTCTTGGTGTTGCTAGTCTTTCTCTGCCTTTAGGTAACTTCCTCATTTTAATTATTGTTCCTTCTTTGATTTGTACAAATTTAATTGGAAATGTAAATAGTGGAAAAATCTACCTGATCCAAAGTCACTTTAACTGTTTGGTGTACAATGGCTGCCCAGTGTTAGTCTGCGGTGGGGACCGCACACCCAGAAGACTAATTCTTGGTGGTCATTAAGGACTTCGAAAGACATGTCTCATTGTTTGTAAATGTTGTTTGGATAAATATTAAAGGGTTGATTCATTTTTCTTTCTTTTCCTCTAAAACATCAGCTATATGTTTATGTCCCCAAATAGGTAATATTTGTATCATCTTTAGTAATATGCTTTCCTGTCATATTATATTTCAATGCCTTCTAATGCCACATTTTCAGAGTAATTTCTGGCAGGCAGGAGAAACAAGAAAAATGATATTCTCATATAGATCTGTACACAGGCAGCCCATGATATCAAAAGTAAGTTTTTCTAATGAAATTATTATGAAATATAATATGACAATCACAGACCTAAAAATTTGCTAGTTTTTAACATACTATCCCAAAATAGCCTCACTGATGAGAAGCCACGTTTGAATGGACTATATAATTTGCCTTATTCATGTAGATAACTAACCAAATAATTTCAAAAAAGGAGAAATTTTGCATCTCTTCATTTGAAGATTCTTGATCTAGCGGTTTAACTAGAAATGACCATCATTGCCTTTAGATGTATCTCAGTTTGGGAATTTGAAATTAATAAGAAAATTTTAATTCTCATTTTATCCATCTTCCCTTAAACACGTTGGGGTATGTGCGGGGACTGTGGGAGTCAAATGGCTTGTGATTTCATAATGTCGTCATAATCTGAACAACAACCATCTAGTGCTGGAATTACCTCCATAGAACCCTCTGCTTAGGAGTTTCTTTTCCTAATGCCCCAAATGATAGGAATTCCCCAGTTTCCAAACTGCCTGTTCCACTATGAATAGCTCAGACTTTAAAAATTCTTCTTTATTGAGTATTCTGCAGCTTCCACCCATTGATCCAGGCTCTTGGTATATCTCGCACTATTTAGAACAAATCTGCCTCTTCTATGTGACAGTCCTTTCAATATTTAAAAACAGTTCTCATATTTCTTCTTGGGTTTTTTTTTTCTCAAGGCATGTTATCACCACTTCCTTCCACTGTCCCTCACTGTCATACTTAATCTTCTGTGCACATTTCAATGTGCCTCAGGGAAATCCATCTCGATTGAGGTGGCCTGAACAAAACACAATATTCTACATGTGGTGTGATCCCAGCAGACTGTAGAAGAGTTATTGCTTTGTCCCTGGATGATATTAAAAATCTATTATTAAAGATTAAGATACGTTTGAGATTGTAATATACATGTGATTTGAGTCATATTAATATTACTGTCAGCTAAAGTCCCAAAATTTTGCTTATATGAGCTCCAGTAAGCCACATTTTCCCTGTCATATAATACATCTTTTTTTTTTTTTGCTGTGGAAATTAGCACTTCTATAATTACTCCAAATCCCAAACAAGTCATTTAGAAATGTTAATTCTGAAAGGTCTCTACAATCTTAATGATAATTTTTACTTCTGACTCTTTTGCTTGACAGTTTGGCCAGAACTTCACCACTTTCATTGGATTAGGCGCAGGGGTGGGCAAACTTTTTGACTCAAGGGCCACAATGGGTTCTTAAACTGGACCGGAGGGCCGGAACAAAAGCATGGATGGAGTGTTTGTGTGAACTAATATAAATTCAAAGTAAACATCATTACATAAAAGGGTACGGTCTTTTTTTTTTTTTTTAGTTTTAGTCATTTCAAACGGGCCAGATCCGGCCCGCGGGCCGTACTTTGACCACGGCTGGATTAGGGGCTGCCTGCCCAGTAAGCCCGAGGAACTGTGGCAAATGTTTATTTCCTCGAAACCACATGTTATGAAAATGTCTCTCTACAAGCTGTAGCAAGAGATCATTACGCTGGTAACCCAGTGTGCCAACGATATCAGCAGCTTTTTAAAGCCAATAAAAATGATAGAAATATATGCTGTCAGTTTTTCTCAAGAAAGAAAAGATGAATGGATGTGTAAAATGGGAAAATATAATTGTCATGTTAAATCATAAAAACTGAGTAAAATATTAACAGAACAGTGGTCTCTCTCCTTTCTTCTTTGATTTCTCCTCTTTCTTAGGTCCACTTTGAGAAATTAGTATAGGGGAAAGAATGTTGGGGTAACTTTCTCAAAAAAAGGAAAACAAGTCTAGACAATGTTATCAGTCAACGACTCCGGGGAACAATGGAGTCAAGTCACAGAGTAGAACAAAGGATGAAGCAGAGCCGGGAGGAAAAGGCTATAAAGAACCTTATCTAAGGCCGGTTGTTAAGCCCAATCATTACACAGGTAGGGGTAACAGAGCTCCTCTGTTTACAAGGGCTAGACAAGGTCACAAGTATCTTAATGCCCTCCTGTCTTCTTTCCCAGAAAATATGTTACATACATGAAAATGAATATACATACAACATTAATATCTTGATTCTAGTGCCAGTTAGATTCTAATGTTTTACAATTCAGCTTGTAATTCAAAAAAAAGAAGAGAGAGAGTGAGTGAGAGAAGGAAGAGGGTGGGAGGAAGGAAGGGGGAAAATAAGAGAGAAAAATAAAGAAAGAGAAGGGGAAGAGAGGGAGAAAGAAAATTGAAATTAAGGTTTAAATTGCCTTAGTTGAACACTGCTTTTTTTTTTTTTTAACTATCAGAGGAACATTGCACATGGCAGGCTGGCTCTCGAGCAGCCATGCCTCAGCTTCCTCCGGGGTTTGCTTTTTCTGCAAGTCTGGTGTGCCCTCGGGTACCACCAACCCAGCGCGGCTCCAAGGCTGCAGGTTGAACACTGCTTTTAAATGATAGATTCCTATAGAATGATTTTTTGTAAAACTTTTTAAAATCTATAAAATGTTATTTCACTTTTCATAATTCTACTGGGTTGAGTAGCAGGTATAAAGAACTATAGATGGGACATAAGAGAAATGGAGTTAAGCCATGAAAAGTAAAACCCAAAGGGGCGGCTCTGTGAAATGTGACTCTCCTGAACAGATGTATGAGACAACTGGGTGAGCAACCTTGCTGGGAGGAATGACTTAATTCTCAGGTACTTACCAATTGGATAGAGCTGCAAAATCTCTTCAGGACCAAGAGCAGATACTAAATATTAAAATTAAAAGACTCTAAATACACATGTGGTAGAAGTTTTTATCAAGTAGGTATGGGTTTGAGATACGATAAATAAAATTCCATCCTATATTAGAGTGGAATGAGGGATGAGGAGAGTCATGCTCAGCTCACCTTGGTGCCAAGTTCAGTGCCCAGTAGAAGCCACAGGAAATCAAAATCCACAGATTTCAAAGACCTGAAAGGGCTGGGTCAGTTTCAGGTAGCCCATGCTCTCCATTATGCGGATGAAGGAGCAACGCCCAAATACATGTTGAGTGGCCTGTCCAACCAGGTGATACCCTGGGCTGGCAGAGCTAGACAAGGAGACAGATCTGACTGTCAGTGGTTTTAGATGATCTCTTTCCCTGATACTCTAACACAGGGGTCCTCAAACTTTTTAAACAGGGGGCCAGTTCACTGTCCCTCAGACCGTTGGAGGGCCGGACTATAGTTTTAAAAAAAACTGTTAACAAATTCCTATGCACACTGCACATATCTTATTTTGAAGTAAAAAAACAAAACGGGAACAAATACAATATTTGTATTTGCATGTGGCCCGTGGGCCGTAGTTTGAGGACCCCTGCTCTAACATGATCTGTTTTCTTGTCTATAGGACCCAAGAATGACTTTTTAAACTTCTTTTTGTTTAATTTTTATTTATTGACTTGAGAGAGAGATATGAAGGGAGAGAGAGAAAAAAACAATGATTTGGTGTCCCACTTATTTTCTTGTATGTGCCCTGACCGGGGATTAAAGCCACAACCGTGGCATATTGGGACAATGTTTTAGCTGACTGACCTACCAGGCCAGTGCTATTTTTAAACTCCTTTTTTAAAAAAAAAAAAGTGTATAGGAAAGGGAATAAATAATGCTCTTCAAAATTATCACAAGGTAATAAGAATTATTTTTTCAAGGCCTTTATGAGACTATAATAGAAATATTATCCCTTCGTCTGGCCTTCTTGGCCAAAGAAACATGCCGACCAAGGTGCAAGGTCAAGCAAAGGAAATATAAACATGATTTAGAATACACTTTAAGAACCAAAAGCAAGTCATTTTAGTAAATATATATCCAAGTATTCTCAGTTAGGGGAGAACAGCTAGAATTTTACTTGGCACAATCTGAAACTCAAAAAAGTAGGAGAAATTACTTTGGGGAATATTGAAGCTGGATTTCAAGAAAGGCACCAGGAAAGTACCCTTCAGGACCCCTCCTGCCTGGGACTGACCTGCTATCCTAATCTTGACATCCCAATGGTTACATCAGACTCTGACGGTTTTAGTTTTCTAGGTCTGAAAAGAAGCCTTGGCCACTAGCTTGCCCCAGGTGGTAATGGGAGTGGTGGTTGTTATGCAGAAATTGTTCTTCACCTGAAATGTTATCGTTGTACAAATACCTCTTAAATTATCTAGCCCTTTGCTTGATATTTCTCTGCTCATGACTGACCTTTCAAATAGACATTACATAATTGCATGCCACTCTTAGCGATAAAGTCAGAATGACTTTATTCTCTGTGGTAGCCCCAGAACCTAGTACAGTGTCTGGCACACAGCAGATCTTCAATACATGTTTGATGAGGTGCATCAAAGTAGAAGGGGACTCCAGGGAAGGCTAGGGTTACAGATTTCTGGAAACAGGCAGAACGGGGAAAATTTGCCTGCCATGTTCTTTTTTCCTTCCACTAAACGCCTTCCCATTGAGACAGGCCTAGGCTATGTATTGAGTTGATAGACAGCTTTGTAATGACTTCCCCCAAGGTATACTTGCATCTCAAAAAATGATGAATTAAAGGAATTTCCCGATGGAGAAAAGGGTCTGTGGTGTGGGGCCAAGGCCTCTGATTTCAACTAGAATTCATCCCATCTTTGGAATTGGAATTGTTTCCTGACTTTCACCCTCACTATCCACTTTCCCAGCTGTGTACTTGACGTTTCCGTTGGATTCTCACAGATGCCTTACCCCAGCATGCCCTAAACACACCCCTCCAAGTCAGTGTGTCTTCCTACCCTTCTCCGTCTCGGTAAATAGGTCTATTACCCAAGTCAAAACCTGTGGTTAGGTGTCATTTCTCTGTTTTTACCACTCATACCCAGTCCATCAGCAAGTCCTATCAGTTCTACTTCCAGAATACATATGAGTTCTCTCTCCTCTGCACTTCCATGCTCACCCCACCCCCACCCGCATCATGTCTCCCATAGAATCCTGACTGCAGGAGCCTCTTCCCAGGGCTCCACTTCCACTCTCACCCACAGACCAAGCTGTCTGTACAGCGCCCTTGGCAATCTTTCATAAGTATATGTTGTACTATGCTATTCCATTCCCCAGCTTAAAACCCTCCAGAGCATAGAGTTATAGTTATGTTTTTGAGATTCATCCCATGCTGTTGCATATAGCTATATTTTATTTTCATTTCTATGTAATGTTCCATTGTGGAAATGTTTCCAGTTTGCAAACAAAGCTGCTACGAATCTTCTTATATATGTTTCCTAGTACACATTTGCGTGCCTTTCTGTAGGGTAGGAACCTAGGATTGTAGTTGCTGGGTTGTGGAGAATGCAAAGACAAAATTCATCCAAGTCCGCTAAGAGTGTAAAAGTATATTGTGAGGTTTTGTGTTTTTGTTTTTTAAAAACAAGGAGAGGAATATCGTAAAGAAAGTGATTAATGATGGGAGGAGGCTGTGACTGGGATGAGGATGCGGGAGGCTTCTGACGTGCTGATGTTCTATTTCTTAACCTGGATTAACAGCTTGTTAAAATATACATTTACATGTTACATAGTTATCTGTGTAGTTGTTGTATTTCATGAAAAAAGTAGGCACCCCCCCCACAAATAATACAGATAAACCCCAAAATAGCACAAATACACAACTGAAATAAACATCTCTCGAGGCTTTACATTGCACTTAGGAAAAAACTCAGTCCCTTTCCGAGATAGATAAGTCCTGTGTGGCCCCTGGCTCCCTCTTTTCCACTCTCCTCTCATCACACTTTTTTTTTTATTTCTTTCTAATGCTCATCTCAGTGTCTTAGTCACAAATTTCAGGGGCAGCAACATTTTCCTGTGAAGGGCCAAAGGTAAATATTTTAGCATTTTCAGGCCACGTGGTTTCTGTCCCAGTGACTCACCTCTGCCTTTGTTGCACGAAAGCTGAGAAGACAAAACCTCTGCTCTGTGGCAGAACCTGATTTACAGAAATAGGAGGCAGGCTGGATTTGGCCCAAGACTGTAGTTTTACAGTTTGTGAGTAATTTTGTTTCTTTTCTTCCAAACTAGACTGTTAGCCCCAGGGGGGCAGAGCTGTCTTTGTCACTGTCTTAGAGGCCCTCATTCCTGGATGAGTGTGTTACTGGTCAGCCTCCACACATTTCCTGTCTCTGTCCCTCCTCAGGATTCCAAATCAATGAACACTCTCAACATCAAAAACAAGCTACTTACCTGTCTATGGAGCCCTTTCTATGGGCGAGGCCTTAAGCTACATACATTTCATGTGTGATGTCTCTTAACACTCACAGTGATTCCCCTAAGGTAGAGCCATTGGTTTTTCCCACTTTCTAGAGGTGGAAAGTCAGTTCCATCAAGGAAGACACTTGATTAAGATCATAGTCAGTGCAGGGCTTATACCCAAATTCCTGTCCTGAACCTCTGCTCTCACCTCAGGGGTGCCTGCTGGTTTAGGGAGCAGTCCCACAACTGTTGGGTTACTGTACGTTTTAAATGAATGAATAAAGGGGTTAGCCCAGAGACCTCAGAAACATTAATTACCAGGTACCTTATCTTGCTTACTTTTGTCGAAGTGGCTGTGGGCAACGCCTGTACCATTATTACTCCTAATTTTCACTCAGTCCTAATTTAAAGTGTTATTAGTCCTAATTTCATCAAGGAATCTGAGGCTCAAAGAGTTTAAGATATTTGTTCAGGACCACATAGTAAGGAATTTGGAATTGGATTTTTGTTTTTCTGCTTTGACTTTCTACTCAATGAGATGCTGTAAGGGAAGAGTAGATAAAGTGACGAGGAATTTTGAAAGAAGGGGAGATCACTGAAGGCCTCAAGAAGGAACCATTTTAAGGCATAGATAGAATTTGGACAAACAGAACTTTTGGGGGGTAGAGGGTGGAGATTGGAAAGACGTGTTCCCGATTCAGAAAACTTTTTTTGGTTCAAGTGTCAGAGACAGAGAAGCGGAGGCCTCCACGGCAGAGCCCAGCACGCACTGGCCTGGATGCGGACCCCAGGGCAGGGCATGGGGAGGAAGAGAAATGTTCTAGAAAACCCTGGGCGCATTGACATTTAAGAGAGGGAGGAAGAGGAATGCTAAAAGATATGGGAGAGGGAGTGGGTGAACAGAGGAGGGGGAAACCAGAGAGTGAGTTCTCGTGGAAGCCCTGGGAGGACCTCCCCTGGGAAGGTCTAGTCAGATGAGCACAGGCAGTAAGCGGCTCCCTGGTGACCTCAGCATCTGACACGCCCATGACATTGTGAATGTAGACTCAGAAGTAGCTCTAATGTAGGGGAGAAAGCTCAGACAGTGAGTGTATTTTTTCCCCCAAGAAGCTTGTGGAATGGGTGGCAGAGGGATTGTCTTAAGAGATGGCACAGAATTAAGCATGCTTATTGGCTAAGGACAATGGGCTGTTTTTTCATTTGCCCAGAACACATTGTAATTTTGAGCATGCTTCTCCCCCTCACCCCTGCCAAAGTATCTTAATCCCTGCCCATCTATGTGGAAAGCCTGACCTGCTTCGTATGGAAGTGGGTCTAATCTGACCAGCTTAGTTCCCTCCCCTCCCCCTGGCTTCCTTACTGCAGAGAAGAAAGGGAAGCATCCGCACTGAGGATGAAGGGCAGAGAGCTGGGAACAGGAGCGGGCAGAGAACCTGGGGACGACAAATGGGAAGGGTGGTCTGACCATCTGGGCCAGAACCACAGTGAGAATGAGAACTGACAACAGGCTTGGTATCTTTGCCTTGTATACACACATCTTTTAGGTCAGAAATATAAAAAAAAAAACAAAAACAAAAACAAAAAGCAGGTGTGTATTGCCCTGCACAGTGGAAGGCACTTTGGATATAAGAGCAGGAAGAGGCCAAAACCTTGCCCACAAAGTATACAGGGTACCTGGGGACAGCGCTCATGGTTCTGTTTTTCACATACGGTCCGGTCCTCAGGCACCTAAGTCATGAGCTGGGACTAAGGAGCTCCGGCTTTGGAGTCAGGGATGGATGAATCACTAAGGCAGAATGACTAGAAGAAAGAACCAATTGGCAGGACACTGCCACCTTGGATTTAGCTACCTCATTTCTCTGCAAGTAAGAACCAACATTTCCGTGCCTGAAATGGGCTAGTTTGTGGCTAGTAGTTTATTCATCATCTAGTCATCTTACAAGTGGCATAGATTTTAGACCATGCGGAGGGTGTAAGTAACCTTGCAGCCCTTCCTAGCTGCATTCCGGTGCTTGTCTTAGGAGTTCACTTGACCAGCTCAGTGAGTGTACTGTCCACTCTTATTTAGATGGCTAAGGAGAAGTTCTGGATTAGGATTAAGGAATATTGAAAAGAAAATGAAAAATGATAGCTTCTATCACAACATTGTCTCTTTCTACCTCTTCACAGGAAAGACACTAGATTCTTTTGCTTTTCTGGGATGAGTTTGTTTATTAACCCAGCCGAGATCACAGGGGACATTTTTCATTGCCACGTCTGGAAAAGTTCCAACACTGAGTCATGCTTGCGTGCTTTAGCAACTCTATCTAGCCTGAATGAAGGAGCAGTACACTGCTATGCAGCTTTTTTAAAGAAGCACATCTAGCCACAAAGAACAGCACCATGTTCAAGAGTAAAGAAGCGAGTTGACTTTTATTCTCTTTTAAAAAAGACAACTCGGCCTGAGCAACAAGAGTCGTTTGTTCTGTGGGACAACAGCAACTTGTTATTGTCTAAGAGATGTGCCAATTTTGCCATCCGAGCCTGCTTCCTGGTTGGCCACCTATGAAGCCAGGATCTTCTGAGCATAGAATGCCAGAGAAGGGAATGAAAGACCGCGGAGGCTGGCCCTCCCACAGCGGCACAGGAATCCCCTAAAATGACACACACTTCTTCAGCCTTCTTAAGACCACCTGTTCCACTCATGGCTCATCTCAACATTTTCTCAACTTGCCCCATTGTTCTCATATGAAAAAAAGGTTATATTCCAGCATTTAGTTTATGTGTTGAAAGAACTCCCTCCTACTGCCAGAAGGTGCTGGAAAACAAATGGTTAAAGTGAGACCCCAGTATCTGCTCATTCCTGACTGGGAGGGCAAGTGGAGGGGGCAGGGGGCAGGACAGAACGCTCACTCCATGCTTGACCTTGGGCTTGGGCCATCAGCCTCTCTCTGAGTCTCCAACCATCTCAAGAAGGTACTGGAGTCATGAGCACCTTCTGGGCCTCCAGCCAAACACAAGTGCCTGTGCTACACGCAGGAACGCCTGAAGCAAAGGGCACCATTCCGTCACCTGCACATCCCCAGCTTCCTGGTACCCATCTCTCAGAACATTCAGAGGAGGCCTTGCTTAATACAAGCTCTTGATCTCGAGTGCAAATTGCAAAGTGAAATATATGCAATCTGGAATCTAAGTAACTTTCCCATTAACTATTGTGTGACTCCAAGAAAGAATTAGACTTCTAGAACTAAAGTTTGAGTGGATCCGGGTCCTAAACTTACTGTATTCCTCTTCCTTTCTGCTCACATTTCCTTGCTTTTCTGAGAATGTCAATATCGGGGTTGAGAGAAAAAGACATGGGAGCAAATATAGTCATTTGGATTCTCCATGGTGAAAATCTATTGTCTAAATATCAGTGGAGAAAAACATCTTTTCAGTAAGGCTTTGAATTGATGGAAAATAATTTTTCTTCAAAGCTTTTTTGCATTCTTATGTTTCTTATTTGAACCTTCAAAAAATAAAATGTGCTGGCTCTTATTTGGTTTATCTCTAACGAGGTTAGTAATACCGCACGGAGCTCTGTGAAGATGAAAAGAAATAAAATATATGAAACATTTATAACAGTGACTGGCATATAGTAGGTGCTCATTAAATGGCAGTTCCTCTTTTTTGTTGTTAAATGCATACAACTACTTATCCTGCTTCATACTGCAGAATGAGAATTAGGGAATAAAGCAGGAGAGGAAAAGGGAGAACTTTGAGATTTTGGGTCTTCGGGTAGAAAAACATATATAGGTGAACAAATAATTGAATTTTAACAACTAATGAATATATATGGTATGTTGCTTGTCACTTGCATAGTATGGGTTCTAACCTAGACTCTACCACCAACTAGACATGTGAGTTTTGAAAAATAACCAAACCTCTTATGAAAAAACCTCTATTGGTTTTTTCACCAGTAGAAGGGAAACAATAGTACCTGCTTCACAGGGTTGAGGGTTATATGAGACATGCATATAAAACGCTCAGTTAGCACAATGTCTAGCATATACAAAGCACTAAAATCGTAGCCAGCAGGAGTCGTAGTACAGTTTTGTATTATGATTTGTGCCCTGGTCTTAACATTTTTACTAGAAACTAAATGCTTCAAAGGCAATAGTTGGCTTTACTCATAAGTACCAGTCCAGTGCTCTACTGTCTTACTACTGAAAGTGTGGTTGCGGTCACCCAGGAGTTTGTTATAAATGCAGGATCTCATGGTCTCCCATGACCTGTGGAATCAGTATCCGCATTTTAACAAGGTCTCCAGGTGATACAAATATATGCACTGAAATTTGGAGACACTCCACTCGATTCATTGAATTCATTTGCTAAAGCTGATGTTTTACTTATTCTATTAATTCCCACCAGGAAAATAGATTTAATTCTGTAGAAGCAATACCGCCATTAGAGACTTGCCATTCGTTTGTAAGGATCCTTTAGACAGTGTTTATCAAAGTGTGGTCCCTGGACCCGGAGCATCAGATTCACTTGGGGTCGTGTGATGCTAACACATCCCCACTGCTTTAGAACACTGGGAAACTGCCAGAAGTACACGAGTATTGTGTATCTCCTTTCTACCTTAGTTCATTTCTTCTCTTCCATCTCTTAAAGATGTAAATAAGGTCAAATATCTAAAACACTGAGTTTCCTACCCATGTTTGCCAGATATTTGCCAGTGCACATACACATCTTAGTATCTACCGGGCAGATCTTTATATGTCAAAATACCTTTTCAGGTGAACGAAACACACAGCCTAATGACTTGCCTGCAGTCCCTGTTTTGTTTTGTTTTAATGTTATTCGTTTTTTGAATAGGTGGTAGATGCACATGGTATAAAATTCCCAAGGTACAAGAGTTGTCGGTGAAAAGTAAGTCTCCCGTCTTCTTGTTGCTTTGGTAATATAGTTGCCATCTCCAGATGCAATCACTGAACTTTCATTGCACACATTTACTGAGCATGTACTATGTGCCGGGCACTCTTCTGGGCATTGGATACAGAAATATATAGAAAAAAAACCCCTGTCCTCATGGAGCTTACATTTGGTTACCAATCTCTTACAGTATTTATTCAATAGCATAGCATATTGCAGTAGTTAAAAGCAGAGCTCTGTATCAAACCAACTGATTTTGAATTTGGTTTTCCCCACATTCTCAGTAATCTTACTCTTAGTGTGGCCTGGGTTATATCTTGAAATAGAGATAATCATTCTATTTTATAATATCATTGTGAGAATTATATGAAATAATACTTATAATGCACCAAATAGTGCCTAGAACATAGTAAATGCTCAATAAATAGCAGTGTTGATTTTAATGGTGTGATCTCATTCTACTTTTCTATAATGTACTCAAGAAATGGCTAAAGGATTTCTTTTCCCAACAGTTTTCATTTCCTCTCTCTGCTGTGTGGTGATTTAAAAAAAATTATCACTTTTCTTACAACAAGTAAATTTAAATCTTCTAAATTCTGATCATTAACTCCTTATCTGTAAGACTCTGCTGATTTCTAGTAAGAAGCCAACTCATACTAAATCACTAGAGTATAAAGGTTGAGTTCCTCTTTATTTTTTCTAATCTAGCTTTTAAAAGATCTTATGTAATTTGGACGTCTTGTATTAATCATTTAAGGTTTTTATACTCTTTTTTAAAAAATATATTTTATTAATTTTTTACAGAGAAGAAGGGAGAGGGATAGAGAGTGAGAAACATCGATCAGCTGCCTCCTGCACGCCCCCCAGTGGGGATGTGCCCGCAACCGAGGTACATGCCCCTGACCGGAATCGAACCTGGGACCCTTGAGTCCGCAGGCCGATGCTCTATCCACTGAGCCAAACCGGTTCGGCTATACTCTTAATTTCAACTTTATAATATTACAAAATTTATACCTCGGGGAGATTTCTGCATTTCACAGCAGAGGAACTAAGCAAAGTTTCTGACAATATAATTTGGTTTAGTTACCTTAAGGAACTTTCTTTATGATTCTAGTCCTATCTAGATGGGAAAGCAATTTTCAACTCCTGGAAAAGTAACAAAAGTATTTCTTGGCTATGGGCTTAAGGGGGAAAAGAGTAGAAGAAAATCACATGCAAAAATAAATAAATAAATAGATAGATAGATAGATAGATAGATAAATAAATAAGAGAAAAAAGAACTCCTGGGACATGAAAACACTTCTAAATATTGGGCCAAGAACCGTTCCCTCTGTTCAGCCTGAAAAGGAATGTTAGTGGGCATAATGTAAGAATGCAAGGAACTTGGCTCAGGTATATGTATTCCACCTTGTACTGACACCGGGCCGTTGACATGAAATCTAAAAAGGAATGAGGGCACACCAGTTGACCCACCAGTTCTGATCATCCTTTCATGTATGTATTATCTTTCTTTCTCTCCTCTGTCCTTTATTTTATTTTGTATTCTTTCCTGGGAGACAAAGTGTATGAAGCTTTGAAAGTTTGATTGTGGTACAGGAACCTCTTCTCTTAGCCTGGTCATGATAGAGGAGGAAGAGGAAGAGGAGATAGCCGGGGCATTGAAGTGCCTCTGAACAGCTTTCGTTATTTGGTTAATGGTGAGGTCAAAGTAGACTTGAGGTGTTTTGTGTTCTTTTAACATTTTCCAGCCTCTGGTGTTATATTGTCAGAAATGGATTAACAAAAAGAACACCAGTGCTTCTAATTTTGAAAGGCGTAAAATCAATACTAAAAAAAATGAGGCCTCTAGTGGCATTTACCAGTGTACTTCCCCTGGACTTGTCAACCCTAATCATATAATGCACTCCGGAGCTAACTCTAACCCACTAGGGATGCATTAGGCAACCAGTGTGCGACCTCTTTGGCTTACCTTTGGACCTTCTCATTTCTCATTGTGCTCTGTTTCCACTAATTATTACAATGTAACGACCCATCTCTAAACTCAGCTGCATAATTTATTATTATTATCTCCCGCGGTTGTGTGAGTTGACTGGGCTCAGCTGGTTTCTGGAGATCTTTCATGACATTACAGTCAGATAGCAGCCGAGGCAGGAATAACATGGCAGGATGTTCAATAGGGTGTCTTTATTCAAAGATCTGTTACCTCAGAAGGCTGGAATGGCTGGGGATTGCCTGGGCATCTCTGTCTTTCTGAGCCACCTCTTTACGGCTACTTTGAGCTTCTTCACAAGCATGATGGTCTCAAGGCAGTCAAATGCCTTACAATTCGATTGGCTTTCCCCAAATAAGTGTTCTAGTAGACTGAGGCAGAAACTATAAGGTTTCTTTTAACTCATACTCAGAAGTGATGCATAATCATTTCCCCTGCATTCTGTTGTTCAAAAGTCAAGCCAGTGTACCAAACACTTGTAGGAAACATAAACCCACTCAGGTACTTCTTAGTAAGTGAAAACTTGTGTTTCTTGGTAATATACAGCAGTGGGCAAAAGTAGGTTTGCAGTTGTGAATACACAAAACAGTTTATTCTTGTGTTATGAATTATTGTATTATAACTATAAACTACTTTTGGCCACCCCTGTATATATTTTAACTAAATATATCTGATGTTGTGTGAGTGATGTCCATTAATAGAATTACCTTTGTATAAGAAGTATTGTTAGAACAGTGATGGCGAACCTTTTGAGCTCGGCATGTCAGCATTTCGAAAAACCCTAACTTAACTCTGGTGCTCTGTCACATATAGGAATTTTTTGATATTTGCAACCATAGTAAAACAAAGATTTATATTTGATATTTATGTTATATATTTAAATGCCCTTTAACAAAGAAAAATCAACCCAAAAAAATGAGTTCGCGTGTCACCTCTGACACGCGTGTCATAGGTTCGCCATCGCTGGGTTAGAAACTGCCAGTAATAAAACATTTTTTGGATTATAGAATGGATTAGAGGCAGTTTATAAATCACTTAACACAGCTTATCTCATTCCTTTCTAAACTTGGTACAGTAGTGTGTTGTACCAAGTAGTGTGTCATCATAATTATAGACTATTGTGTTTATTGAAAGGAAAGTAAGTTAGTTTTATTATTGTTGTTCATTCTTTCATTCAATCAAGAAATATTTGTTGACTCTCTATAGTGAGCCAGGCCCTGTGTTAGCCAGGAGAGAGTAGGGACAAATTCCTGCTATGGTTGGATTTTTGCCCTTACCAGTATATATAGTAGCAATTTGGATGCTGACTATGTGAGTTCATACATTCAGGTGCTTGGGCACTAGACAAAACTGAGTCACAGAATATTAGTGACAATTAGTGCTCATTAAGCCCTTCCTTTGCGCATTATTCCATTTAATCCTCCCAACGGGTTATTGGGATAGAGGCAGAGTTACGATCCCAGTGTTGTAGAGGTTGAAACTGACTCAGAGTAGAGTGTTTCAAAGGTCACCTAATCAGTAGCGGTGGAACTTGGATTTTAATCCAGAGCACCTACCATGCCCAACTGCATCAACATAACACCAATGCCTTTATTTCTGAATTCCCTAACTTGTAAAAATGTTTTCACTATATATATATATATATATATATATATATATATATATATATATATATACCATATGTATATATATACCATATGTATATATTTATTGATTTTAGAGAGGAACGGAGAGGGAGAGAGAGATAGAAGCATCAATGATGAGAGAGAGTGTCATTGATTGGCTGCCTCCTGCATGTCCCCTACTGGGGATCGAGCCCACAACCTGGTCATGCGTCCTTGACCGGTATGGAACCCGGGACCCCTCGGTCCGCAGGCTGATGCTCTATCTACTGAGCCAAACCGGCTAGGGCTTCACTTTTCTAAAGTGGTAGGTGCATAATTTTTAATGTCATAATGCTATTTTCATTCATCTCTGACCAAATGTATTGACAGCTCCCACGGCTACTCCAACCCCAGGCTTCTTTTTGGTTTTACAGTGACCATTTCTGAAGTCTAAGAAGGATGGGTAAAGAGGAATGAAAACTTAATTTTATTGACATTTTACTGTATACCAACCAGTTATCAAGCTTGACATGCAAAAAAAAAAAAGTGCTAAGTGACTGTAGCATGTAGATGGGAAAGAAAACACAACCACCAACCTCATTAATAAAAGTAATCATGAATTCAAATATTTATGGGGCATTTACAATATGCCAGGCCCAGGAAAAATTTGGTTCCTAATCTGGGGGATCTCACCATCCAGTGGGAGACACGAAGCAGATGTTTCTCCTGGCAACACACTCTGATAAGGGAAGCCCACCAGAGAGCCATCTCACTTAAGATGATGAGTGAGGGTGGGAGGAGTTCTAGAAAGAGTCAAACATTGGAGGAATTACTCAGATGCAGAAGAGGGTAAAGGTTCCATCAGGAGAATGCACCCTGTGCAGTGGTTCAAAGTCTAAAAGACTTTCAGGAATTCCCTGGGCTGCAGTCGTTCTGCATAACAGAGGGCAGGCTGGGTGTGTGTGGTGGAGCGGCCAGAGAAGCTGGCCAACAAGTCCGCAGGAAGGACCTTTTTTTCATTGCAGTCCGTTTTGGACATTTTCTCCATTTTAACCATGACTTTCCCCAGGATTGCGCTTGGGAATATGTTTCCATATGCGCCAGGCATTATAAAGGGCTTCCCTTGCGTTTCTGCGTATTTACAGTGTTGGTTACAGCCCGGCTGGCCCAATGGAAACACCGGGTGTCGGAGTCCCATCATCGTCATATTCCATGAGTCATTTATTGATGCAGTTACTTACGCGTTTACCCAGGAAAACCAAATCTGTTTCCCACTTTGTCGGTTCTACAGCTTCAAATGTCAGTATGTTTAGGTAACAGTCCAAGAGGTAGAGGCACTGTCGTGAGACAGGGCTGCAGACCACTTAGTTCAGCGAGACCGTTTCAAACCCTCTACTTCCTTTCTAGCCCGTCTCCAGCTGTGCTGAAAAGAGGAAAGAAGTCGCCTCTGCGTGTGCCCAGGTGGAGGGTGCAGAGTGCCGCTTGGTGCCAGCACAAACAGGGTGGGGCAGCTGGGAAGGGGCGGGAGTCCCCAAGAAGGGAACACCTCCCCGCCGCCCCACTGGCCTCTCCAGTCCACTGCGCCCCCTGCCCCTCGCTCTCTCCAGGGACCTCCCAAGAGGGAGAGCCAGTGAGTCCCTATGAGTGTGTTAAAGAGTTGAAAGAACCTGTGCCCCCACATAAAGCAGAACATCCACTCGCTTAGCTGGTCTCACTTCCCCTCTTCCTCCAACTCCTGCTGAAAAGCAGCGGTGATGGGTGAGGAGTGCGTTCTCAAGAGCTTCTTGGAGAGCTCTGGGAATCACTGCTGCTTCCCTCGCCCCACAGTTTCACAACCTCTTCTCAAGGGCAGGCCCTCCCTTTCGCTCTCTTTTTCCCCCTCCTTCCACCTGACAGGGACCATAAATAACCGAGGCTCCCGGTGTCCCGGCTGAGAACAAAGTTGAAAGTTTGCCGGGAGCTCCCCGCCACTCCCCGCTGGGCCGCTGCTTTGTTTCTTCTGTTTTTCCTCTACCTGGGTTGGCCGGCTCCTCATCCACGTGGGAGAAGAGTCACCTCCTAATTAAATGCAGCACCTCGCTCCTGGCTCTCCTCCGTTTAAGGCTGTCTCGGTTACCCGGTTAGGCACGGAGCACTGGTATCAAATTACCGAAAGTCTACACTGGAGCTGCCCTCATATTTACATACAAATAACTCAGGGCTTGCATTTATGTCACCATTCGGTCCTGCTAGAGGCTTGCCAGAGGAGTTTTTAATCCAATCAGAAGGCGCTTTAAAAGGATGTCTGCGGAGTAATCAAAAGGATCTTAAGCTCAATTAAGAGTAGCCAGGTTTTGTTGTTGTTTTTTTTTTTTTTGGTCTGAAATATTGAAAATCTTTGAGCTCTGATGAGTAGGAGAAGATGTGTAATTCCTCCATTGCCTACGAGGAGACGGAGATGCTGAGAGGACCTCGGCGGCGGTGGTGAAGACGGTGGCTACACCCCAGGGACTGGTTTGTTTGGGCTGATTTGGAGGTAGATTCTAAATCACTGGTTAAGGAATTCCTGGAAACCTCAGGAAACATCTGATCCGCCCCATCCTGGTGAACATGGCTTGGCGACAGAGTAAGATCTTTAAGTTGTACTTGGTGTGCACTGTTTTTTTTTTTTTTTTTTGTCTCATTTGTGGTGATTGTGAAAATTAGCCCAGCTGTAAATAGTTACTTAAAATAATCTCTTGGTCCTGGGTCGCAGAAGAAAGTTGATCTGTTTAGTTTTTACATTTGGGGAAAGAAAAAAAAACACAACAGTAGTCGACAGTGTATTTTTAGACTTGATTGGTAGTTTAAAAAGATGAGCTCTTGTGGTTTCCTGAGTTTAAATGAATGGAAAGTATAAATGGTACTGAGAAAGGAACTGGAAAATATCGCTGGAGCGGATGAATCACTTTACCTTTGAGAAAACATAACACACGCTTTTGAAATCTCACGGGGCCAGCCAAGTTTGTGTCCAGAAAGAGAATGAGAGTCGTAAAAAGGAGACAGAGTTTGCCTGTTGGCGGAAGGAGCTCTGCCACGGCCTGTGCTACATTTTGCGAGGATGGGAAACGTCCCAGGGGGCAAAAGCCTCTGGAAAACCTGCCCTGTCACTCTTGGAATGTGGTTTTTCCGCGTGAGGTCATGTTATGCATATGCAGCTGGGCCAAGTATTTTATGCGATTAACTCTTTGTATTGATGACTCAAGAACAGTTTCTGTGGTCCCTTTCCAAACCGCTGGAACTCCCATTGGACCTCTGCTTTCCGAGTAGGGTTCAGGCCTGGGGGCCGCAGGGCCAGGTTGTTCATTTGATCCGTTTAGAAACAGTTGCAGATCGGTGGGATTCAAAGTTCCCCAGTGGAGCAGTTATCCTTCAGATTAAGTAACTTGCTGGCTTTTTGCATAAGCCCCAAACCGAAATCCTGGGTGTGAGAAGACTATTTAACAAAACTCCCTTCCCACGTATAATTTCCAGAGCAGTAAGGAAGAGGTGGTTTTTATTTTGCAACAACGTCCATTCAAACAAGCTGCCCTCATCACAGTGCGTTGAGGAAAACTAATTGACATAAAAAAAAATCCTTCTTTCTACTTAGGCGCAGGGGCAGGGGGAGATTTTTTAAAAAATTGGTGCTTAACACCAGGTGCTTTTTCTGCTACTTAGATTCACTCTTGAAATTATGAACTAACCTCTGCCCATGCTTTTTCCTGCTAAACGGCAGCTACAAACACTACCCAGGGGACAGGAGAAGAGGACAGAGAGAATGGGTGACTTGCTGATGACCGAAGGAACAGGTTTCCACAAAAGGCACGTTTTCAAAGGGACGCTTCTGATTGCGGCTTGCTTTGTCCATCCGCAGGCGAAGATGCGCTGACGGGGGACACTGACAAGTACCTGGGGCCACAGGACCTCAAGGAGCTGGGGGACGATTCTCTGCCTGCCGAGGGCTACATGGGCTTTAGTCTTGGGGCCCGTTCTGCCAGGTATTTTGTTGTTGCTGTTGTTGTTTTTCAGAGGTAATTTGAGACAGCCATGATTTGTCATAAACCAAAATCATTTTCCATTTTCACCATTATCCCCAAGTACGCTCTTTGGATGAGGATGTGAATTTGGTGAAATGTTCGCTACTCCATTGTATGTGCTCCGCTATTTTCTTTCATGGTTTTCAGTCCTTAATTGTCTGTGATTGAACGTGTTAATTGTTCTTTTTCTCCCCCCACCTTGCAGTCATGCTTCAAGCATACTAGCAAAAGGGCTCACAGACAAAACTGGGAGAACCGATCTGGGTTATATGTTTCAAAATTAAATTTTATTCTAATTGAAAGAAAAATCTTATTTCCCAATAAGTAAGAAATGTTTGTGTTGGTTGTTCACTATTCTCTATTTATTATTGAAAGAAAAATTCATGTTTGAGACTATATATATATATATATATATATATGTATATATATATATATACATATATATATATATAAAATTATTTATTAGACTTGCCTACCAAGTGTTTGGAGTATCTCTTCTAAAGCTTTCCCTTTAGTTTGTTTACAAGGGACATGTCAGGAGTGAAACAGTGACTTAGCAAGCCAGGAATAGTGGCAACTTCAGTCCTTACAACCAAAGCATAAAACTTTGGTATGTGGAAAACCTTGGCTCAAACTTATCTGACAATGGTTGAAAGAAATAGGACCTTGTCCAGAATTTGGGGACTTCTTTTCCGTGGTTGGATTAACAGCTTGTTTGCTGACAGTCAAGTTATGTGAAAGCTAATAATTAAACCATCTGAGCCAGAGCCCTGGGGACATTTTCCTATAGTTTAAGTATCTGTTGTAAAAACTTTCATTGTCTAATAGTAAATGGCACTTCCCACTAAGTAAACCTAAGAGTTAATTCTCAGTGTCCTGGATGTGGCCAGTTTAGATACTGAATTGATGTTTTTTTGAGTTAATCTTTTTGTTTTTTAACAGAATTTGGAATCTCATGTAACTTAGATTTTTTTGCCTTAGAAAAATATATATCTATAGCTCTATATCTAAAGGCCTTAAAGTCTTCTTGTAGCAGCTGTCATTAACAAGAAGGGGAAATAACCTTTAATATTTCATGTAACCACAGATAGTAACAAATTATAACTAAAATGTATAGCATCTTAAAGGATCTCAAGGGAAAATTCTATTTAGAGATTTAATAGGCTTTGTAATCCAACAACCCGATGATTCTCTTCCTGAGATTGTATATTAAAGGTAACATTTTATTAATCACTCATTTGCATATAGAAAATTGTAGCAGCTGACATCCAATGAGTGATGAAACCAGAATATTGTCTCATAATTTTTTTTCCCAAGTTGTGAGGCTTCCACACTTCTGGTTTTTATTGTACCATTATTATTATTTGTTGCTGTTATATGTAACTCATTTTTTTTACATTGGCAACTCATGTTATGCTCAGAGGCAAATATAAAAATAAATGATAAAGCCAATATGTTTTAAGGTATTCTTAGAGTATTGCCAAGTATAATATTCTGAGTGTAACATTTAAAAAGAAATACATTAAATGTGTACCTCATTCAACCATAACATTTTTTTCTTTTTTTCCCCTGTCTGATTTTTTTTTTTTTGCTTCCCTCTTCTCCTGTGTTTTTGTAAAAATACTTTAAAATAGTCCCAAGATCAGGTAAGAAATGGCACTTTCCAGTGTCCCCTGCCCTTCCCTGGCTCATTTTCTCATTTTTGTTTCCCTCAGCATTGTGCCGTGCTGTGCTGTGCTGTGTTGTTCTGCCATGCGCTTTTCTGTTCTGCTCAGCTTTAGCAAATCAGTTTTGTGATTCTGAGAAAATGAGCAAATAGCTAAATGTATGATAAGAAATGTTACTCATGCAACATTGAATATTTAAGGAATTTCTTTCGCTTAACAAGGTTTGTATAGTGCATGAAGTAACCTGAGAAATTTCCCTGGACTTAGAGAAACCATCTTGAAGAGCTGTTTGCCTGTTGGTTGCATTTTATTTGAATTAAGCACATTGGTATAATTTTAAGAATCCTCAGGCATGTGGTTTCCTAACACTTCCTGTATTTAACATGTAGGGTATACTGATGGCTACAAATAATATAGTTGACCTTAGTTAAAAAACAATTTAATGCTTTCCAGATCCCCATGCAAATAATGTCTAATTTTAGTAGCTGAAATTATTTCGATGTATTAAGGATTCCCAGTGAAGTCTGATGGATTTAATTGGCTCCATCTGCCTAATGTAAGTTGGTCTGGAACAGTTCAGAGTAAGAACTTCAGACAATAAAACAGAGACATCATTAGGCCTTTCTGTTGCTAGCTCCCAGTTTGGGGCTCTGTCCTATAGTTGGCATGCCTATGTAAGTTAAAAGAAAGAGAATGCTTAAAATGTATCAACCCATCTTAGATGTAATTAAAAGCTGAAATTAAAATAAATATGTAATTATTTCTTTAAAATGCTAAATCTTTGTCCACATCTACAGGAATCACCAATATTAACATACACCGTAGAGACCATAACTTAAAGAAATGAGTGTCTGAAAAAAAAAAAAAAAAGAAAGGAAGAAATGAGTGTCTAAGCCGCAGGGGTCCTCAAACTACGGCCCGCGGGCCACATGCAAATACAAATATTGTATTTGTTCCCATTTTGTTTTTTTACTTCAAAATAAGATATGTGCAGTGTGCATAGGAATTTGTTCATAGTTTTTTTTTAAACTATAGTCCGGCCCTCCAACGGTCTGAGGGACAGTGAACTGGCCCCCTGTTTAAAAAGGAGGACCCCTGGTCTAAGGAGGCAAGTGAGTTTCTCAAATCACATCCCTGCGGCAAAATAGAGCCTTGCTGTGAGTACTTAGAAGTTGCACTGTCTGATAGTGTAGCCCCTAGTGGCGTGGCTCTTTAGATGACAATTAAAATGAAATAAGACCTAAAATGCAGTGCTTCAGTCACCAGCTGCACTCCAGGTGCTCGGCGGCCACACGTGGCCAGTGGACACGGTGTTGGACAGTGCAGGTTGAGAACACATCCTTCATCGGGAGAAGTTCTGTTGGACAGTTGAGTTAGAGAATAGAAAGAGAGTTCCTGCTTTTAGGAAGTTTATATAATGTACTTGAGAGAATGGAAGGGCACTAAAAACAGGAATCGCAGAAGGAAATGTTTGCAACTGAAATGGAGGGTGGGAGAAAGAGTTATGAATTATGAGGGTACAGAAGGCCCAAGTGTTCCAGGTCACATGGTTTACTAAGTAAGCTCCTCTGTGCAGGGATAATGCTTACTTTTTTTCTCCTTCTATATCCTGTTATTAATATTTGGCTAGCTGATAATAGCCACTTAGCAAATATTTGCTGAATACACTAAGTAATGACTGTACAGTAATAGTCATTCTGGAGTTCTAGATCCCTCTAAGATTCTGGTGACAGCGAAGGCTATGATCCTAGAAGAATGTACCTCCTCATTTCTGTAGACACTTCGAATAATTCAGGGGCCTCTGTGTATTAATATAAAAATACTCACTTTGGGGTAATCTTTAGTATAGTAAGTGCAGAGGGGGAAAGAAGTCGTTTTGTGCAAAGCAAGGGGTCATTCCTTATTCACCTCTCCTTTGCTCTTTTCCCTGCCTAGTACACACAAGGCCAAGGCCAGAGTCTGACTGAATCTACTGGTAAAGATTAAAGCAGCCACATTTACATTCAGACAGTTTATTAGTTACATAGGCGGCGACAGGTGCCAACGGCCATGGTCCTTGTCTGCCACACTAGCTGAGGAGCCAGTCCTAGACTGCAGCTAAATGGTTTCGTGTTCTGCCACTCTCTTCCAAGGAGGATGGGCAGGAAGCCTCAGGAGGCAATGAAGAGCTGCCTGGTCACGGCCCACCGGGGCAGGTGAGAGGGAGGCCTGTGGGAGATGCCTGACACAGCTCCCCACCTCCATCGTCTGTGTTCCTATAGCATCACAGGTGTCCTGCCAAGGCTCAGACCACCTGCCTGTCCTATGTGGATACGTGCAGGGTTACCAGGGTCCCTTCTCTATTGCTTTTTTAAAGATTGAGATATAATTGACAAATAACATTATATTAGCTTCAGATGTACAATATAATGATTCAATATGTGTATATATTGCAAAATGATTATCACAGCCCTAGCCGGTTTGGCTCAGTGGATAAAGCGTCAGCCTGCGGACTGAAGGGTCCCAGGTTTGATTCCTGTTAAGGGCACATGCCTGGGTTGCGGGCTCGATCCCCAATGGAGGGTGTGCAGAAGGCAGTCGATCAATGATTCCTTCTTGTCATTAATGTTTCTATCTCTCTCTCCTTCTCCCTTCCTCTCTGAAATCAATAAAGAAATATATATATTTTTAAAAAATGATTATCACAATAATTCTAGTTAACATCCATCACCACACATAGTTACAATTTTTCTTTCTTGTGATGAGAACTTTTAAGATCTGCTCTCTTGGCGACTTTCAAATATATCAGACAGCATTATTAACTATAATCGCCATGCTGCACATTACACCCCCAGGACTTCTTTATTTTATAACTGGAATTTTGTACCTTCTGACCACCTTCAACCGTTTCGCCCATTCCCGAACCCCTTTGTCAGTTTTTAGTTTAGAGGTCAATGTGGAGAGTGGCATTTGAGGACATAAGAAAGCTTGCACTCTGGGAAGTTCAGGGGCTGTGTAGAAGATTTGAAAGCGGGTGGAAAGGAGAAAGTAGAAGGAGCAAGTAAGAAAAGGAAATAAAAAAGTGAGCTCACCTGGAATTGAAATTTTCAAGGCCAGAAAGATGGAGAAGAAAATCATGTAAGATGGATTCATAACACTGCTTACTTCCTTCTTGATGCTTTCCCTGAGTAGCAACCATAAACCTTTCGATAATTTAACCCTATATCTAGCTCCCAATACACATAACTGAACTATTTACAGCAGACACAATTTCATTGAATAATGCAAGCTAAACAGATAGGGACCAGAAGGACAGGAGACTAACATAAGGTCTTACCATAGAAAAATCTCTCAGGTTATTAAATTATCTGGAATGATCTGGTTCTTCTCAATTGTCATGTTGGTTTGATTGTCACAGTGCAACATCCAAAGCTTTCATGCATTCCATCTTCTCACAGATTTAACACCAGTTGGCCAAATTTTAAACAAAACCTGATCATGAGATTGTCCAAGCTTAAGAGATTTCCTCAAATATAAGGGATTTTATTTTTGACCATGTGTTTTCAAGAACAACTTTGGTTGATATTTTTAGCCATCTTGCCTGTTTTTAAAGTTGCATGCATTAATTTTTTTTTTTATTCATCTCATCATCATCTACCACTCTTGAATGGTTAACTGTAAATACAACAGCCTCCGCTCCTTCAGTTCGGATAGGTCTTACACCTTGAACAGAAGCTCCTATGCCCGGGACAGCATGATGATCGAAGAACTTCTGGTGCCATCCAAAGAGCAGGTAGGCATTCTTTTTTAAAAAAGTACTCTTTGATTTGTTAAACTTCCATTTGTATGTTTGAATCAAACTCTTTGTCCCGTGACAAGAACTATATTTCTGCATGTTTGATTTTGCATTTGTAAATCTCTCTGTGTTGCCACTGAAAGAAAAAAAATTATCAGCCCAGCTGGTGTTGCTCTGTGGTTGAGCTTCGATCTGGGTTGCAGGCTCAATCCTCAGTGTGGGTTGTGCAGGAGGCAGCTAATCAAGGATTCTCTCTCTCATCATTGATGTTTCTATCTCTCTCTCCCTCTTCCTTCCTCTTTGAAATCAATAAAAATATATTTTTAAAAAATCAATTGTGCCATAAATGGAAATAACCCTCTCTTCCTCAGAGAGTCTCTAAAAATCTCACAGAGAAAAACTCAGAAAGTCCTAGGCAAGGCATGGATCTCTTTTCTCATTTCTAGGTCTAATCTAGTTTAATTTTTAAAAAGTTAATAGTAATAATTGGTAGCTAAAGTTATGTACATTATCCACGTGAATGTTTGATTTTCCTAAACAAACTCTTTGTTAATCTTCACCCGAGGAGATTTTTTCCATTGTTTTTTTTTTCTTTGTTTTTTTTTAGTTGAAGTGGGGATAAAGGGAGAGAAAGAGAGAGAAATATCGATGTGAAAGACACATTGATTGGTTACCTTCTGCACGCACCTTGACCAGGGCTGGGGATCAAACCTGCAACCCAGATATGTGCCCTTGACCGGAAATCCAACCAGAGACTCTTGGGCACATTGCCAATGCTCTAATCACTGAGCAATGCTGGCCAGGGCTTCCTAAACAAAATTTGTATCATGTTGGAATTCGCTACAACTGTTCTTAGCAAGTAAAGATTAGATTGGTTCATGTTTTTGATTCCTTAGTTTCAAAGGTGTGTAATGGGCCTTCTCAAGATGTGATAGTATTGTGCTTTCTACCAGAATCTCCGCTAGGTTTACTTGGTGTTTGGGTGTTTCAATAATTGTGGTTGAATAGATAATTGGTTTAATACAAGAAGTCCCAGCAATGTAGTTCTGCTGCATATGGGCTCAGGATGGCTCATTATTCTAGTAACACACAATACTTGATTGTAAATTTGCATTCCTGAGTTGATGATGGATGAAACTATTTGAAATATAAAGTTAATTTTGAAGGTGTCTTATAATATTGGATATTGTAGATGATTGGTGAAATGATGCTGGACTTATTCACTGCACAATGAAGGTGAATTTGAGCAGATGAATTAGATGATAAGCAGAGAGTCAGAACTTCAGGACTCCTACTTGTCTGGAGATGCTGATTTCCAGACACACAGATGTACATTGTGCTTCACAAGGATCTACAATAAACATTTTATTATTCTACACTCTCTAGAACATTCTTAGCTTCCAGGCCTTACAAGGTGAATACAGTGGCTATTCAGTTTTGTTTAGGCAAAAGCACCCTTTGTGGAATGATTACAGGTACCACAGTTTGTCATGGTTTACGTGGGTGTTAACACTAAAAAAAAATCACTTGTCTCAACTAATGAAGCTAAGGTCTTTGGTGTAAGGTGTTGTCCTGTTGTCAGTTGAGAAATTCTGAGGATCTCTTTGCTTGGTTGGCTGTGGTCATTATTCTAGTAAGATCATCATGATCTCTTG
Organism: Myotis nattereri; assembly: GCF_964212035.1. Lineage (NCBI taxonomy): Eukaryota > Metazoa > Chordata > Mammalia > Chiroptera > Vespertilionidae > Myotis > Myotis nattereri. The sequence goes on from NC_138088.1 coordinate 27,470,210, forward strand.
ATGTTACCAATTGAAATGAGATGTTCATGGGTACATTGATAATAATTACAAGTGTAAAAATGCCTGTTATTCTCCATATCCTAAAGAAACCACACAAAGCTTATAAAATTGCAGGTGAAAATATATTCGTTGTGTATCAGTGACATTTTTCTCTTTTATCAAATGTGTCTAGTTCTATACTGGAATAGCGAAATCCATGATTAAACTAATTATGGTTTATATTTCTGAATGTGTATTGGCTTTGTGGCAAGGACCTGAAATTGGGATCACAATCACCATGACCTCACCATATTGCCACTACCACCACCATCCATTACTGCCACCATCACTTCCACCACCACCTCTGCCACCACCACCACCATCACCTCCACCACTATTACCACCATAGTTACATTACCTCCCATGTTCAGCACAGCAACCGTAAAGTAAAATACTATAAATATTTGCAGTGTTGCAAGTTTGCAGACCGACTTCTGAGGGTCCTCACACCATTCCCTATTAGTTTTTACCTAGACCTACTTACTCAAGTGGAATGAAAGGGCAGCCTTTTCTCAGAATGAAGGATTTGTGAAAAATAAAGGGTAAAGAGAAGTTTTGAGATAAAACTGATGTCCTTTTGTTCATTTTGTTGCTGGTTCAATTTCTGTGCATGTCACGACACTCCTGTAGAACAGTCAGAGGAATGGAAGGTTTAGGACATCTTGAAACCTTTACAAAGAAGTCTGAAGCTGATAACTGCAGAAGCAGGAAGTTGCTTTCTTTAATGACCACAGAGAATCCCATGGTCTGGCAAGCATGCCTTGTGGAAAGAGCATGTTTAATGAACATATAACCTTACTCCTGGCCACACTCTCATGATAAATTCCCCAGAGATTTGGAAAAAAAAAAGTTTGGAAGGCATAAAAACATTGTAGTGACAGTTGGGGGCATTTGAAAATTTACTGGTTATACTGTTAAGAAATAGTTAATTTTTTAGCAGCTATAACAGTATTGCAGCTCTACAGGGGACTATCTCTATTCCATGCAGGGGTATGCATTGCTGAAGTTTTCAGGAATGAAGTAATTATTAAGTCAGCTATTTATTTTCAAGTAGTTCAGCAGAAAAAAAAAAGTGTATGTGTGAAGAGAGAGAGAGAGAGAAAAGCAAGTGCAGCAAAAATGTAATTGTTTAACCTAGGTGGAGTGTATATGGGTATTTCTTATACTGTTTTTTCAACTTTCTTATTTGTATGAACACCTTCAAAATAAAAAACTTGGAAGAAAGGGGAAAACAAATTCTGAAAGAGGTGTATTAACCTATTTAGTCCCAAGTGTCTCATTCATTATAGAAGAGAGAGAAAAGGCTAATTCTTCAAAAGAGAAGTTTCCAGAGGGAGGAGTCCAGTTACACTGTGCATGACTAGTGAGAAGCATTTACCTGAGCAGCTCATTTACACGCCTTCTATTAAAATTTAAGTACAAGAAGTATTAGTTTATGTCTATCATGCCTCTCAATCTAGATTTATAAACTTCAAAGCGGAGTTTCTCCACAGTATTGATTTTGTCTGAAAGCATGCAAGAGGTCTTCAGTCCTTAGAATTCCTAAAGCCATGTTACTTGACTTGCTGTCAGATTTAAAACTGCCCTGTCATTGCCCAAAGTTGCTTTGACAAGGTAAGGCGGAAAATGAATAAAAATGAACCCTCTGCACACTCTTTTCAGCATGAGTAGACCTCACCCCCACAACGCCTAGTTTATTTTCCTGCTGCTGCAGATTAAGCAGTTTGCACATTAACCACAGTTACAGGACAGTTGAGACCCAGGGTAATTCCCACAGGCCCGCCACCTGTGTGGCTGGAGGCAGGTGTGGAGGCCAGCTCTGGGGAGGAGAGTTGGGAGAAGCAAGTTGTCCTCCCTCCTTGCTGGGCCTTCATCGGGATTAGTCTGTAAACCACTCGGTCCTCCCTCCGCCCCAGTCAAGAATGGACTCTTTGTTTTTTCTTTCACCTTTTAATCAAGAACCACCTTTCGATGTGTTTCTGAAAATTATATGCAAATAAACCACATCTTGCATTTGTCAGAAGATGGTATTTAAAGCAGTGACTCTCAGCCCTGACCACTGGTGAGAATCACCCAATAAACTTTTATTGATTGATTGGTTGATTTTAAATATATCTTTATTGATTTCAGAGAGGAAGGAAGAGGGAGAGCCAGGTAGAAACATCAATAATGAGAGAGAATCATTGATCAGCTGCCCCCTGCATGCCCCACACTGGCAATCGAGACCACAAACTGGGCATGTGCCTGACTGGGAATTGAACCATGACCTCCTGGTTCATAGGTCAGTGTTCAACCACTGAGCCATGCTGATGGAGCACCCAAAGAACTTTTAAAAAAACGATAGCTAAGTTCAGATTCAATGGACCTGGGTGGGGCCTGGGCCTCGCATTTTTCAATGCACCCAGAATAGAAAAGCACCGGTTCCTGGTGAGAGCACACATTGGAACTGTCTGTGGCTGCTTGGGAAACAAGATGCCGACGGAATCAGAATCTCCCTGACGGGATCCTTGGGCATGTGTGTGTTTCTAACGCTCCACGGGCTGTTCTGGAATGGGCTGTTCTGGAATGCGTCTCTAAGTAGGAATCACTGATTTAGAGCGCTCTGCCTGGCATCTTCTTGTATATGACCAGTCAACATCTAATGTATTTGTTTTATAAGCTCAGAGTTGTGCCTGTCAGGTAGTCTTAGAGCAAGCATTCTTGGAAGCATTTCTTTCCAAATAGGTGGTAATAAGGGAAAGAGATGACTCGAAGCTGAAGCCCGGTCTCCTGACATGATTATGGGAGGCACCATCTGGTGCTGCAGTCTGTGATCCAGGTCAGCCAGGCCTCAGGACATCAGTGGAGGACTAGTCATTAGAGGCCATTAGCGTCAGGAGATACGGTGGCGATGCTTATGGTGATGATGGTGAAAACAGCTAATGTTGAGCTCCTATTACATGGCAGGCACTATTCTAAGTTTTACCAGCATTAACTCCTATACCCTTCTCAAAAGTCCTATGAGATAATTTCTTGGATCCATTGAAAAGATGAAGAAACTGAAGTGCACAGGCAGATGCTGTGACTTACCCCAGGGGACACAGCTGGTAAATGGCAGACAGCCACTTGGCCATCTGGCCCCAGGTTGCCTCCTTTTAATACTAATCCACAATTACACTGCACATCTGCATTGCTTAGTGTGAGGGAGTGAGAAGGAAGCCAGCAGAGAGCCCAGCCTTGACTTTCCACCCTCCAGGATCTCATACTTGTTAGTATTCTCAATATGGGTGTGGTACCTCCCTGGCCAGGTGGTACAGTTGGTTGGAGCATCGTTCCATACACCATAAGTCTTGTGGGTTCCGGACACATACCTAGGTTGTGGGTTCAAACCCCAGTCAGTAAGCATATAGAAGGCAACCAATTGATGTTTCATATCAATTTTTTTTCTCTCTCCCTTCCTCTCTCTCTAAAGAAATAAATAAAAAGAACCTATCCTTGGGTAAGGATTAAAAAAAATTAACTACACATGCTTGTAAAAAAATATATATGGGTGTGGTACCATCTTCTTTATCCACTTTTTGCATGAAAGATTATGTTTAGACATGTGTTCTTTATTATGCTTCTTTCTAATTCCAATAATAAGTCCTAATTTAATATGCTTTAAAAGGAACCGACAACTTACATTCAGCAACAAGTCATGAAAATTATGGAGAAAATTATTCTGCTTAAAATTATGGCATATGAGACATCATTAAATGAACGGAAATATTCAACCTTTGCATGAAAATGAGGTAGAACACATGATAGTGGTCTAAGAAAAATACTTAGAAGGATAACTAATTAATTATATTTCCTTTGAATGACCCTAGAAGTAGTTGTAAGACCAAGGGATATATATTCCCAGCAGAAACATTTGCTTCACTATGATTTCTGGTGGTTATTCCAAGATGGGAGGAGAGCAGAAATCACAGACATGGGTTGTTTTTGCCTGCATGCATCAATTCCACTTTCTTTACGTGGGCATCATAGGGTCTGATGCCAAAACTTCTGCCCCCACTCATTTCTCAGTCATGTAGTTGAGAAGGGGTTGAAATCCCTCCCTCCTCCAAGGATGAACCCCAAACCTGGCCCTTCAGAGCATTCCTTTCCCTAGATTACAATAATGACGTTAGGAAGAAATGTAAAATCTTGGCCAGTCTAATGAGACTTAAATTTGAGACTTTGTCTAGCCTTTTGGGGATTGCTAAGCTATGACAATGATGTAAACCCAATGCTGCTAGGGGTGCAGCATGCAGACCAAGGATCCCTACCATCTTTTGAGCCATGGCTGGTCTCAGCCACACCTGTAGTTAGTACCATCCAGACTTTCCCACTGTATATACAGGTAAATTAATCTCAATCTCCCCCCCTCTGATGGCACCAGCCCCAATCACTCCGTGCTGTCAGCGTGTGGGAGTTGTAGCAACAGGAGCAAGGCTGCAGGCAGACAGGGGACCGGGGGGCCGCGGTGCCAGCTGATCGCTAAGAAATGAGCACCTTTGCCAAAACCGGTTTGGCTCAGTGGATAGAGCATCGGCCTGCGGACTGAAAGGTCCCAGGTTCGATTCCGGTCAAGGGCATGTACCTGGGTTGCGGGCACATCCCCGGTGGGGGATGTGCAGGAGGCGACTGATCGATGTTTCTCTCTCATCGATGTTTCTGGCTCTCTATCTCTCTCCTTTCCTCTCTGTAAAAAATCAATAAAATATATTAAAAAAAAAAAAAAGAAAAAAAAAAAGAAATGAGCACCTTCCATTTCCTTTCCGTTCTGTTGATAGAGGGGCAGTATGTTAAGGAGAAGAGAGAAATGGGACAACTGTGCAACTCTGTCCCACTAATTAGATTGCTTTCATTTTGTAGACTTTCTCTCTCAGACCAGATTTACCCAAGTGTTTAATGCCTAAGAGGACAAGTGGCAAGGATTAAAAGGGTGACCAGTTTAGAAGGCTTAACAAAGGCAGTGGTAACAGTTGCATTGGCTGTTTGAATGGTAACTGTGGAGAGGACTCTGTAGTTAATATTATATTATACTAGGAGCCCAGCGCGCAATTCGAAATCGCGTGGCGCTGCCCACCCTCAAGTCGCCGGTCAGGCCCTGCCTTGCTCCCTGGGCCCCATAGCAGCCACGGCCACTGCTGTTCCGGCCCTGCCTCCCTCTCCGGCCCTTGAAGCAGCCGCGGCTGCTGCTGACCAGGCCCTCCCCCAGCGCAGGCACGTGGAGGCCCCTGACGCTGCGCGCACAACCTCCTCCTGTCCGGTTGACCCGTTAAGGTGTCCCAGTTAATTAGCATATTTTTCTCATATATATATAAAATATTATACTAGGGGCCCAGTGCAAGAATTCATGCACCTTGAAAGGAACTGTGGGCCATGAGGCTGCAGTGGGCACAGGGGCGGGTCTCAGCCCATCCTCCGCGCCCCCACCCGGCCCCTCGCACCGCGGGCCCGGTCCCCTGTCTGCCTGCAGCCTTGCTCCTGTTGCTACAGCTCCCACACGCTGACAGCATGGAGTGATTGGGTCTGGTGCCATCAGCAAATGCAAGCAGTGGCTGCTGCCCCGATCACCCCTCAGGAGCAGGGGGAGGTGGAGAAGTCCTCAGGAGCAATCAGGGCCGGCAGCCACTGCTCACACCCGCTGAAGGTTCTGAGCAATCAGGACCGGTGTGAGCGCTGGCAGTGGGTACGAGTGGCAGCTCTGGCACTGGCAGCAGGTGCGAGCACTGGGTGGGACTGTGGCATGTGGGAGCAAAGAATTTTCAGTAACCACCAGAGGCTCACCCCGATGATGGCAACTGGTGCCCCACCTTGGTTTGGCACCCCTGCTCACCTGCTCCACCATCCCGCCGCAGCCGACACCTACCATGTTCTGCACTCTGCCATCTGCTGCCCACACCCACCATGTTCTGTGCACGACCCTGGTGGTCAGCGTACATCATAGCGACCAGTTGTTCGGTTGCTCTGCCATTCGGTCTATTTACATATTAGCCTTTTATTATATAGTATTAATAGCCTTATGAGAGCCTTCCCCTACCTGGAGGCGATTGTCACATTGTAACTCTTATTTACCTCAGAGCCTAGGATTCTAGCTCCTTTGGGTTAGATGGGGCCTTTTTTGAGGCTAAGTAAGGATGATCTCATGTATATTTAGTCATAGATTGTGTGATGTACTACTTAATATGTTAGTAAGTCATGTGCAAATTGGAGGGTTCTACAGGAGAAATTGCACATATATTTTTTCAAGACCTAGCAATTTTCAGTTATCTCAGTAATAGAAGAACAATGCCTAACTCAAAAGGTTGGTTATGATAATAGGTTTCCTTCTCTACCTCTCAAGCCCCTTCCACACACTCCTAAACCCCATACACACACTCTTCCCCACATCAGCAGATTTACCTTCCCGCAAGTTTCTTTCATTTACCCTCGTTTCTCAGGGGCTCTAAAAAATGTGCATGGTGGCAAAAGGTAGCCAGCCTGGGATTAAAGATTTGCTAGAGATAGTCCCCCACAAGATAAGCACCTTTGACTACTGACATTTAATATGCTGCTTTTCTCTTCCAAGTGCTTCGCCAGCATTACTCAGGTGATCCGTTCAACATTCTGGCAGATTGGTCAGCAAGATTACAGATTTTTTTTGTCAATGTTGTGACTTAAGCTAGTCTAGTTGCTTTAGGCATCTTGAGCGGGATGTTGATGTTTTAACGCTCTCAGCTTCCACCCTGACCTTGATTCACCTTACTTTGTTGAAGTTGGTAGCTAAGTTATCTGGAAATCAATCAGATTGGAAGTCCCAAAGAACCCAGCCTCATTCTGGTTTAGTAGTCTCAAATAGGTCTTAAGAGGTAATAATAGTTGACTTCAAGAAAAGAAATACTTAAAAAAAAAAAGGCTGCTTTAGTAAGCCTTTAAGTTTTACTTGATTTTGCTGCTTGAATCAGGTTTTCTTTTATGAAATTCTTATTTTAAGATATAAAACATGATGCTTTGACATATGTATACATTGTGAAATGATTTCCACAATCAAACTAATTTATATATTGCCTTCAATAGTTATCATTTATTTTGTGTGATAAGAACACTTCAGATCTACTGTCTTAGCAAATTTCAAGTATATAATACATTATCATTAGCGACAGTTACTATGCAGTACATTGGGTTTCCAGAACTTATTCATCTTATAACTGAAAGTTTATACCCTTTGATCAATATCTTCCCTTTCCCCGCACTCCACAAGCCTCTGGTAACCACCATTCTGTTCTCTGTGACTATGGATGATATATTTTTTTAAAAGATGGCATTCATTCTTAAAAGAATTTTTCCAAATAGTTGTGCTGAATGCCAAAACAGACCTACTCTCTATGTCGGTACCAGCTTGCCATTTCTTTCACTTAATATCCACTCTCAATCACAATAATTACTGGACTTAGCGCAGTACCTGTCACAACATTTTGTCAAATTAATCTTCTCATTTCATGCTTTCGCCACCTTATGAATTAGGTATTATTATTGCCACCTCACAGTCCAAGAGACTGGGGCTGGGAGGAGCATGTCACTCACCAGTGTCACCTTAGATGGCATGAGATGGTAGCACTGAGAAGAGAATTTGTCTGATGGCTACTTGAACCCATTCTGCTGACCACTAAGCTGCAGGGCCACTCTAATGAGGAAGAGTGGCAGACCTGGGTAAAGCTAATTCGCCTCAGGAAAAGTTGTCACAGCCAAAATATCCCTTTGCTTGTTAATCCAATAGTTATTAACATCTCGGTAGTCTGATAAGACATATGCTATCCTAAAAAGCTACTAAGATGGCTGCAATGTTATTAAATTTAAGAAATAAATAATCTTCCATTGTAACAAACAAACCTGTGAGTATTAGCATGATTATTATCTGTGCTTTTGTTTGCATAGCAATTTAGAATTTCCAAATTGCTTTCGAATTACTTGGGTCATTCGTCGTCTCAGTGACTTTGGGCAGTTAATATTATGTACCCGTTACCCTAGTGCAGAAATGGAGGTTCAGTGAGGTTGTTATGACTTGCCATTCACTGGGCTATGAAGTGACACAGCCCAAGTCATCTATTCTATGTCTAAGGCAAGGGTGGGAACCTTTTTTCTGCCAAGGGCTATTTGGATATTTATAACATTGTTCATGAGCCATACAAAATTATTAACTTAAAAATTAGCCTGCTATATTTGGGCAAGCATTTAATTAACTCACCCCTAATGCCTAGGCAGGGCTGGACCAAATGATTTCTTGCCTTATACGGCCCTCTGGGCAGACGTTCCCCACCCCTGGTCTAAGGGAACTGACACCCACGTGGGTTCCCCTGCCCTGGTCCTGTCAAGGCCTCCAGTTAATCTGTTGGCTTCCGGGGCACCAAGGTTCACAGACAAGAACTGGTGTCATTCAACATGGGGGGCTGACAGCAGCCTGGAGAATCATCCAATACTGGAGCTAAGATTTCTCTTTCTTTTCCTTGCACATACTTTCTTGTCTCCTGCCTCTCTTCTTCCATGCCTGGACATTTATTTCCAGACCTGGGCCTTTGGGTGTGTCCTCGTTTGTAAGGCCAGGGCGTCCTTGCTCTCTTCTTTCCTCTGGTGAATAGGGCTAGTGAGAATCTATTTTGGGAAAGTATTAAGCTCTTGGAGACAGTGATATCATCATTAGTCAGGCTTTGGACTCTATTAAGTAATATGCATTTTGATTTTAATAGTATCTTTGATATCACTGCCAACGTTGAAAATGATGTGCTTACTTGTATCATTTTTGACATGGAAGTATAAGGTCTTACTAAGTCAATGTGAATGTTTCCTTAATGTAGTGTTCTCTAAAGCCAGCCAGGGGTGGGTTTTGACCTTGTTTTGTCAAATGTTCCCAGTTTCTCTCTGAACTTGAGATTCCTCATCTGTAAAATGGGTATATTACCTCCCAAAGCTTCCATGTTCTGAGGACTCAAAGAACAAATGAATGGAAAGGCCTAGTGATAACTGCTGTTAACATGGGAACGTAGACATTTTTGAGTCAGTAAATAAGACTGAGGCATTTATAAGACGCATTCTTTCTGAACGGGCTCTGTTGATTTGGTGCATACAACTGTAAGTGGTCAGCGCTGACACTGGAATACCTTTACTTCTGCTGTTCTTTCCCCGCAGATTACCAGATTTTGAAAAGCAGAAACTACTACACATTTAAGGAGACGCTGTATTTTCAGGCCAACATTTGGTGCCAGATTTTTGATGTGTGTTTTAATTTAATCTCCATATCAACCAAACCTCAATTTGAAAATGAGAGAACTGAGACAGAGAAAAGTTAAGAAACATGCTAAGGGTCATGAAATATGCAAGTAATGTTGGGCATCTCCAAAGGGGCTTTCAATAATAAAGATAAGGAAAGGTCTGAGGCAAAATATTTTATTTATTCCTGATGAAGGCCAGCTTGAGGCCTGGCTTAGTGTCTGAGCCAAGTGGGTCTGCTAACTGAGGCTGTGAAATTGGCTGACGCCCTGCCCAGAGGCCAGCATCACCAGCCCAGGCGCACCCGTCACAGAGATGGGTTTAGGGAGCAGAGGAGGACGTCTGTGCTCCGTGACCAAGCTCAGGCCCAAGAGGGTGAAAATTAGATCTGAGCAGAGCCTTCCCAGATACCTTTCCCAAATTTACCACTCAGATAAATCACTTCACATTTTAAGGGTCAAAAGGAATACCAAGGGATAGGGAGAGGCCCAAGCTACACGATGGAGTTGCCATTCCAAAATGGAAAGCTTGGGAGTGGGAAAGACTCGTTCTCCATTACAAGTGGCAAAGGCGATTTTCAGATCCAAGTCTGTGACTAAACTTCAAAGTCAATGTTTTCCATTAAACCCTGGAAACACCCCTACTTGCTGTGGGAAACTCAGGAGCCAACTCTGTTTCATCTCTTTTAACCATCATCACATGTGATGTCCTATTTATCATTTTAAATGTCTATTTGATCCGTAACCAAGTAGGGGAAAGCTCTCTGTTGGTACCATGGTGCCATGCACAACATTTTGAAATTCATAATGTTTGTGAAAGTAAACAGTTCAAATTCCACATTTCAGCTTTAAGTAAAGGCTAATCTGTAGAAATAAGTATTCAGAGATGGGTCACTTGGAAATGAAGCTACCAATTCATTCTCTTTCTGTAAAGACCATAAGCTCCGTTGAATTGCTGTATTTTTTATGTAGGTGGATGCACTGTAGGAAGAGCATTTTGTGTGTCTGTATTGAGGTTATTAAAATTGTTAGGTCTTCCCATAAACCTAAGCAGACCGCTATGAAAAAAATAACTGGGACCAACACTGGGACATTGGAGCTGATTGTTTTAAACAAGTATATTTGTTCATTATACATCCGTTCATCTGTGTTAAGATGGAGTTTCAGTGAGTGGCTAAGAGTTGGGAGGGGAAGGAGTTGGGAATAACTCGAAGGGGTGTGGAATCCCATTGTGCTGGCGTACTCTGGCTTCGATAAATATTGCATGACGGTGCTGATACCTTTTTGTGTGATATATTCATTGTTTCAATAATTAATGTCACCAGTGCATGTTTCTAAGCCTGCCAAAGGTAAATAATTTACTGTAATTACCAAAGAAGAGTGATATTATTTATTTATTAGAACTTTAAAAAAAATGAAAAGGGTCCTTTGTGAAAAGTAACCTCAGGGCCTCAAATGCAGAAGTTGCAGTTTGCTGAAAAGTAAAGTTAGTAGTGCCACCCACTTTCTATTGAATATTTGGCCCTGCTCTGAAGCTAGGTTACTTGGGGTCTCCAAAAGTCAGTAAAATGGGTAAATAAGGCCAGACTAGAATTAACACCTGAGCTTCGGTTTACCCGCATAGAATGTGGGGACTTTCTGAAGTGATGCGTTGCTCTGTTGGGGTTAGGACCTTGGATCTGTGGCTCCTATTAACACCATTCATTGCACATTCGTCCACTGAATGTGTCTTCTCTCACTGAATGCTGAGAAAACTGTTTTTCATTCATGTTTGTATTTTTCTAGGATCTAGATAGGATAGTGGCTTGCACATAAGTGCTCTACAATTCTCCCCCGCCCCCCAATTTGATTTCCCAATTTCCCAATTTTATTTCAGGGCTTCAAAAAAAAAATCTTAGTAATTCAGAGTAATTTTTTAAATTTTAAGCTTTATTTAAAATTATCGAAGTTTATATAAGCCAGTAAAAAGTCATGCCATTTTACAAGAAATACTCATTAGGGGGAAAAAAAGTATCTTCTCTCCAGAGACAAATGCTTAGCATATCTTTTGAGACTTTTATTATACACTTTCATGTCTCTAAATAATATGTATGTTGCTTCTTGGCTTTTCCTCATTTCAGGAATTTTCTTTTTATTGACTCACCAAAATGGAAGATGAAACTCTCATTTCTTAAACAACTCTTCTCTCCCGCCGTATATACTTCCCACCCACCCCCACTCCCCCTAAACCATTGTATTTTATTTTGGTTATACCAGTATGTGTTTAATGCATCTATTGCTATGCCTACGTCATGTTATTTACAGATACGAAGTATGTTATGATTGCATTTTCTTTTTGGTACAGTATTTGCTTCCCCTAAGTTTTCTCGTTTGGTTGTTGCTCTCTGTACAAATCACTAGTCCAACCCACACACTCCTCCCCAGTTGTGAAAAATCTCCTCTCCAAATGTTCGCACTTGTTAGGTGATCTGTAAATTTCATCTTCTGAATTCATCTCCCCTGGAGCTTTCTTAGTGGTCACTAAGAAAGTAACGGAGCCCTCCTGACTCCTCCTCCATTGTCACCATGGAAACTCCCTGTTTTTGTATTAGACCCTATGTCTCACTTGGTTTAGACCTCTGTTTTGGTGGAGTATATCTTTCAATAGTTTCCTTTACAGAGTGCATCAGATATATATCTTTTTATGAGGTTTCATATATTTGAAAATAATTCTACTCTTAATTTTCATACGTTTTGTTCATTTGGCTGGTTATAGATTTCTGGGTTGAAAATCATTTCCTCTCAGGACATTGAAGGAATCTCCATTGCCTTGCCTTTAACTTCAGTTTTTGCTCTTAAAATCTGGTAGAAGTTTGTCACCTGTGACCATTTTCCTCACTAAAATTTGGAGAATCATTCTGTTTCTTCAAGTTTGGAAGCGGGGTTTATATTTCTCTCTAGTTCTGGTCATTCTGTGGGTCCTTGTACTCTGGGAACCTGTCGTCAGCTCTGGGAAATTTTCTTGAATTAATTCCTTGACTTCTTTATTTTACTATTTTTCTCTTTTTAGAACTTTTTCCTTTTTTTGGAGAGGGACAGAAGATTTGAAATTCCTGAACTGATTCTCTGCTTTCTTACATGTTCTCTCCTATTTTTTATTTTAATCTCCCTCTTATTTCCAGGCATTCTTTTCAACTTTAATGCTATCATATTTGTTACTGTCTTTGGTTCTGTCATTTAATGGAGCATCAGTAGGAAGCAACTCTTGAACAGGACAAAAATTGAGATTGATCTTATTTTTGGTCTGGGGGATATCTTATCTCAGATTTAAAACATTCTTAGCCATTCTCTATTCAAATATAACTTTTGCTTTATTCTCCTCTTCTAAATTACACTTGTTAAAATTTTTCACTGTGTTGCACATGTCTCATACTATTTTCTATATTTTCCATTCTCTTTTAAAAACATCTACCCTTCATTTTGTATAGTTTTCCATTTATGCTTCCAATTCACCAACCCCATTTTCTGTTGTGTCTAGTCCGGAACTAACATTGTATTTAGAACTGGACAAATGCCCATTCGATTCTTTCTTACATGTATTCCATACTCTGTTAAATTATCCTCTTTTTCTTTTCTCTCTCTCCTTATTTTCTTAAACATACTAGTCATAGTTACTTCAAGTTCTTATTAGCTTACTTCAAAATGTAGGATGACCCGGAGTCTATAGTATCTGGGTGTGTTGTGTTTTTTTCCTGTTTTTGTTCATGCCTGGCAGTTTTGTATTGCGTGCTGGACATGATGTGTGAAACAGATGCAGACACGGCATGCCCCATGCTGCTCTAGGCCTTCACAGAGGATTCACCCTCCCTCTGCTTGGCAAACAGTGGTGGCTGGCTATCTAATCCTATCGGGAGTCTGCTGAAATGAGGCTGGTTTGCAGCTCTGCTTAAGTGGAGACTGCCTCTGGTTTGTCCCTGGCCCCTTGGGGTCTTTACTTAAAACTCTGGTGTGATTTTCCAGTCTCCTCTCCCGACACGTCCCAAACTCTCAATCTATTTCTCATGAAACTGCCACAAAGCTCCCTGAGCCTTTCGGACTTTCTGGTCAGCCTGTTCTGCACACCCCAGAATTCCGCCAATGTCCTAACGGAGAGCACGCTGGAGGCATCCCAAATCTCCACCTTTTGATTTTTCTATTCCCCAGCAACAGCCTCTGCAGGTACAAAAGCCCCCATTCGGTCTGCACTGGTAATTGAGAAATGCCCTCAATTTAAAAGTAGCAACAAAACGCCAGCACGAGTGTTGGAGACCTTCCCCTCTCCCAAGTCCAGCTCCTCCAGTTCACGCCCCAGCTGTTCTCTGCGGCACTCAGACATGATTTCCATATTTATCTGACTTGGCGGCAGCAGCAGGCTACTCTGCCCCACTTGGAGACAGAAGTCGTCAAGACTGAATGTTTTATTTTCCTTTTGAAATTTGGGAAAGAATTTTACAACTGTTGTAGGATTAATTTGAAGATGTGTTGAAGTGCTTAAAGGCATGGTTAGAATTATTCCTCGATTCCTCTTGCTATGCCAATTACTCCAGATGCTTTCTTAAAGGATTGAAATAACCTCTATTTTCCAATTCTTGAAATGTCTGTGTAGACCAGTAGTGGAGTGTATATAAATTATTTATTGTGAATGTAGACTACCTGGACTGATAGAGATATACAGGTATATTTTGTAAGTGCAGAGAAAACCAATGTCTTGTGTGGGTTGTTGATACAATCTATCATTTCCTTTTCCAGCACCTAACATTCACAAGAGAATTTGACTCAGATTCTCTTAGACACTATAGCTGGGCTGCAGACACCTTGGACAATGTCAATCTTGTCTCAAGTCCTGTTCATTCTGGGTAAGTAACCGAAAGGCACTTTTCTTTATCCTGTGAAGCTAGCATTGCATTTAATATTGCAGTTATGAACTCATATTGACAAACTTTATTTGTATGAAATATTGATCTTCTGTAGGACTTAATTAGTGAGTATATGTGGCATACTTTATAACTCATTAGTGAATATTTTTAAGCAAATGTGTATATCTATTTTTATTAATAGAGAAGCACAGTGTTAGAAAGGAAATTCATTAAAGTTTTCCTGGCAATGCTGGTACATTTCTAGGTCTTTAATTTTCCTGATCAATTAAAAATATTATGTATAGCCATTTCTCTTAATTTTATTTTATTCAAATGAAATTTTCCCCTAAATACCTGACGTGATTTTCCTTTCTAATATATATATATATATATATATAATCTTTCTATTAATTTATCTCATTGTTTTATTACCCACCTTGGGGTTCTTGGGTTCCCCAAGACAGAACTCAAACAGAAACCCCAGAGACATTTCCAGACTGATTTTATTAAGCTTGTGCTCAAGTACAGAGGAGGCAGCAAAGGGCCTCTGAACTGACTCTGCTTGGCTGATTTTATAAGCTGGGGACAAAGTGGACAGACTTTTTGAAAAAGGCGGGCTTGGGGAATTTTTCATTTCAGGGTTGGGAGGACTTGCCTTTCCAGCCACCTGGCCTGTACCTGCGTTTCCGCCTGCAGCTGTGGGGGCAAGGTGGCAGACTGCTCATTACTGCCGCTCTCCGAAGGTCCTCTAGAGTCAGAGCTTGGTCCACTGTGCATGTTTAAGCAGGCCAGGGAGACAGTCAGCTGCCTCTTCGTTCTTGAGTACAGAGTGGAGGGTGGTGACATTTTTGTGGTCAGCTTATCACCAAATCCATGCGGCCATCTAGTCTCGCCTTGGCTTCATGGCCGCCTGGTATTTTCTGTCCCCTGCCTCACACCCCTGCGCGGTCTCAGTTTGACTTGCTTTGGCGCTTTGCTTCGAATGATAGATGGATTTCACTCAAAAGTTTAGTTTTTAAATTAGCAGTAAACTGTGGTGTTCTTATATTTTTCTCATATGATAGAGGCCTCTGATTTGACAAATGATCGGTTTTGTGTGATTTTCCTTTAAAAAGAAAATGTAAACTTGAAGCCTCTAGATCAAGTGTGGTCCCCTTCTGCATTTCTGGAAGGAAGTTATAATTGTGTTAAATGACAATTAGAAAAGAGAAATGGGTTTCTAAAAGAATGTAGAGAAATCCACTTTTTTTTTTTTTAATTTTTTTTTTAATATATTTTATTGATTTTTTACAGAGAGGAAGGGAGAGAGATAGAGAGCTAGAAACGTCGATGAGAGAGAAACATCGATCAGCTGCCTCCTGCACACTTCCCACTGGGGATGTGCCCGCAACCCAGGTACATGCCCTTGACCGGAATCGAACCCGGGACCCTTCGGTCCGCAGGCCGACGCTCTATCCACTGAGCCAAACCGGTTTCGGCGAGAAATCCACTTTTTAAAAAATGAATGTGCCACGGTATGTCCATGAGAAGTTCTGTGGTGAGAAGCACATCAAACAGGCCTCACTGCTGCCCCGCCCCCAACCCCCTCCCCCCCCCCCCCCAGCAAAATTTGAGGCCGGTGCTAAAAGCTGAGCTGCTTCGACTGCTAAATTGATAATCAGTGTATTTTTAGATAATTGGATTCTTTATCTGTAGGTCACCAAAACCTGGGGTAAGTGTTCTCGGTACACATGGAATAGAAATAATGCATCCGATAGTGAACATGGTTCCAGGTATTTTCACCTCTGAAAGCGGCATGTAGGCCACACATTAGTTGTGATCCAGGACAAAGGCTGATTCATTTGGAATTAAATAAATGATCAGTCATTAACACTGTAGTGCCTTATGTGTTTCATGAAGTGTTTGCTGCTGCTTTTCATTAAAATAAATTGTAATCGCTAATTTACCTTGTGCTTTTCATGTACCTGGCATTGTGCTAAATGTTTTACATGTATGGTCTTATTTAGTATTTATTTGAGCTAGAATGACACGGTGAGAGGTTTTACTCATTATCCCTGTTCTACAGATGAAAAGTCTGAGATTCAGAGTAATGGTGCAGGTAATTTACAGCATTCTACAGTATTTATAGTAGTCTTATGGAGCTTAGCTTGGAACACCACAATTCTGAAAAACAGAAGTGTCATTCCAATGGCAATGATTTACATGAAAATGCTGTATGTATAAATGATAAACTACATGATGGTCTTTGAGTCATTAACATTGTAATTAACTAAATTAGAAAAGCCTTCAATTATAGTAATGGTAATTATTAAACAGCTAACAATATCTATAAAATTTCTAGTAGATATACGTGAGTCTAAAATTGCAAAAGCAAAAACAATCAGAGTTGACAAGGAAAATGTAAAATACTTGGCATACATTTTGTGGGCAGACATGTTGAAGAGTTTTTGGAATCAAGCTTGGTGAATGTCACCGTGTTACAAAGAACTTTGTACCCTCTACATGGGAAAGAAAAGTACTAGCCATTAACTTATTAAACTGAGAGGCTGAGGAAGCATAGGATAATAAAATCAGAAATGAACTTTTGCATACATTAGAGACAATGAAGTATTTGAATATGCAAATTATCTCTGCTCCTTGAATTAAAGACAATAGACATGTGCAGGAAAGCGAAAATAATGACAGCTAATATGGGCTTATTTGAAAAGAAAAATATAGGCTTGGTATATACTTGGAAATATTTCATTAATGCTAGGTCTATGGAGTAGCTTGTTTATGGCAAGTATTTTTCCAGGTGGTCCCACAAATGCCAAATGCTTTGGTTTCATGTTCTGATGGTTTTTATTTTTCTTTTGCTTATCATTGACATTTTCTGTTGCTTGCTTCTAATTATCTTACATTAATTTTTCCCATTTGCTTTCTAAATTATTTTGCAGCTATTCTTCTCCACTTCCTCAGTATGATTCAAGGTGATAACTTGTCTTTTATGTGAACCATTCTCTTTTGTATTTTTAATTTATGTGAACCCCCCCACCCCCGCCCGCCCCACCTCCCGCAGTTAGATTGTGTCAATGTCTGTAGTGTATCAGCATTTGTCCTCTCGCTGTTCCTAAAACTAGAAATATTCATGTGTTAATTTTAGGATCATTTGTATAATTCCTGCTTTAATTTAAATAATAAAAGATACAACGCACATGATTAAACATCACCTTTTAATTTGTTTCTGTAAGTTATATTGCATGGAATTTTATTTTATACAGAATATGTAAGGAACGAGTTTGGAAAACAAATCACTCTAGTTTATAACGTGATTGAATAATAGAACCCATATTCTGCCTAACATGTACTCCCACCTTTCCCCAGTCTGTGGGCTCCATAAAGTTGAAAACCTTAGAACAATATACAGTTGGTCATGAGCTCCAGCTCCGCATGGGGTGCTATCAAAACACAAAGAGGCTCTTCCAATTTGTCATTAAAATCTCCTAAGCCATGTTTCTTTTTCCATTTGGTTCTGATATTCTTTGTAGCTGGGATATTTTTATATTGACACTGATTACCTTCTTACACTACCTTCAGACTACTTAGCTACAAATGCTATTTTATTTATATATATTTTAGTAACCAAGTCTGGCCTAGGCAGTTTCTTAGCACGCTTAACTAAATAGTTTTGTTCGTTAGTTCATTCAGTAAACGTGTCTTGTGTGTAGGAACTGCGCTCGGCTCTGCAGGAGGAGCAGTGAGCAAGGCCGACCTGATCTGAATGACTGCCTGTCTATCTCATTGAGACTCAGCTGCTTGTTGCCAGGGCATACATTGCCCTCCCAGTGTCAACACCCCCATGTTCATTGTACTGATACCACTGAATTTTCAAACCCAGAGTTAGTACTGAATCATTTTTCCATCCATTCTCTTCCTATGATTCTCAGTCACAAGTTGGTTTTCACCGTTAACTGCTGGGAGAGATCAGATTTTGTCTGAGACCTCCTTGCCACATTATCTTTGTTACTGACTAAAAGTGGTTGTTAAACATGTATAGGTGTAAGAAAATGTAGGCTCCCAGCGTAGGTTCGTGAGCTTTGCATCATCTAGCACTGGAGACAGTTCGTGTGGACATGTGTGTAAGTGAGCACGTATCTTTGACTAGGAAGGAGTGCTTTTTTGTTTTGTTTTTTTTGAAGGGGTCCATCTCTTCCCCTCAAATGTCACAGTGGCCCCATCTCTCAAAGTAGGTATAATGTTATGGAAAACATAAATTAACTCAGAAGAAAATGGCTAAATCCAACATGAGCAAAAAGGGCGTGAAGTTGATTCCGCCCCACTGATGACCAGTAATGGTTCTGAAAATCGGATTGGCTAAAAAAATGACCTCCGTGTGTCTCTCTCCATGGGGATAGCAAGTCAGTTTGCTTTTTTGAAGAGGTTGCTGGTCAAGAGGCTAACTCTTTCGGAAAGGGTCCCCAGCTAGGATTTCCAGCCAGGGTCCTAAAATCTATTTGCAGGATTTTAGAACTGTTTTTAGATGAATAAATGATAGAGGATTTTGATGGATGGGATAATTTTTTCCCTAAAATACTGCAGGTAGTCAAACAATTTTCTCATCATCCACATTTAATGCTGTTCCAGTCTCAAGCACATTTTCACATGTGAACATGTGTCACCTGTCTGCCGTGCACCCCTCCGTGTGTCGAGTTCAGCACTGTGGCCCTGGGGGGAGAACTTGCCGGGGGACTCCTTGCCCTGATGTGACAGTTAATTTCTTTACATTTTCATATTTTTCTCATTAGCTTTAATGTAGAGGTCAATGACAGAATTATGTAGTTGAGAGATATTTTCTAAGAGGTCTAAGTGATGATATTTGTATTGCTGTACAAATACTCAAATGTAGGTTATTTTAAAGCCAGACTTATATTTTAAAGAAATCAAATCCCTTTCCATCAAAATTGCCTTAGCGACACTAGTCATCTTCTGCTTTTATTATTATATTCTGCTTTGTGATAGTAAAAATTAGAGTGCTGGTCTGAGTAAATATACATTCATTTTTATGAACTGTACATGTTAAGACATACTGTGGAGTTTCATCTTACCTTTCAGAGCTAGAGATTCCATAGTCAGCAAATGGCTACAACTATTTGCAGTTAAAATGATCCTTGAGTACAGCTTACAACACCCATAAGAGACCACATCCGGTGGTTTTGTTTTTTGTTTTCAAATGCATGACAGTCCTTTAGCCGGTTTTTATTCCCGTTTTGGAACCATCACTGTTCCTTCCCTTTGAGCCATTGACGAAGTGGTCGGCTTCGCCCAGGGGGCCGTGTGCCACCAAAACTAAGTTGTCATGTCTCATTTTGTGCCCAGCTCACAAGTTCAATGCATGTTTGATGTGACTCCACCGTATTGACTTCCGATTTATTTTTAAAGAGAGGAAATGATAGCTGCATTGTCTGTCACTTTAAACTTCAACGTTTAATTTCAAAACCTCCTCTGGGAGATGGCTTATTTCTGTCCTTGATTTGGCCTCTGATCTTCTCCCTGCAGGTTTCTCGTGAGCTTCATGGTGGACGCGAGAGGCGGCTCCATGAGAGGAAGCCGCCACCACGGGATGAGAATCATCATCCCTCCACGCAAGTGCACGGCCCCCACCCGAATCACCTGCCGTTTGGTAAAGAGACATAAACTGGCCACCCCACCCCCCATGGTGGAAGGAGAGGGACTAGCCAGTAGGCTGGTAGAAATGGGTCCTGCAGGGGCCCAGTTTTTAGGGTAAGTTATTGTGTCGATCTTAACCTTGGCCCTCATAACCACATCTTTGATTTTTCTTTACCCTTGACTTGAGAAGTTAGCTATTAAAATGGCTTAGTTGGACGGGCATTGAGTGCACCTTTTGTGAAGTGTCAGAGGTCACAAAGCTGTGTAAGTCCGTGAGCTCATAGGCTGATCCTCCCCTAACTCAGTTTGCCGGTCAAAGCTTTTACTAACCCAGAAGCATGTTCTCTGCTCAGTGAGCGCACGGAGCCCCAATGCCACCCTTAGGTTCAAGGCGCCATTCTTCGGGAAAATAAATATGGGTGCTGGAATTTTATCACCGCGTTGAATAAATGGCTACTTTGGGTACATGTTCTTTTATGAAGATCACTGCTGGGGGAAACAATTCATTGTGATATGGTATTTTACAAAAAGAAACACTAAATTGATTTCATTATCTGAGGTGGCACTTGGGTGCAAATCAGGCAGGCTCTGTCGTGACGGACAGTTTGTTCACGGTTTCCCCTTCTCGTTTCTCTTCCTGCTGCATGGATCTTATTCAGTAAACTGCATCTTCCCACCCATCCTCCCCCTGTAACTGAGGGTGAGAGCTTGGTTAGCCGAATCCTGCAGCTTGGGCCTCAAGGAACAAAATTTATTGGGTAGGCTCTTCATAGACAAGATACAGAATGTCTACAATTCTTTTGCCATTTTCAATTTTTTTCTGTCACACCCATAGTCTTATTCTTAAGTTCATTTTTATTTTTTTTAATTGTTAATGCTTTCAGTTGATGTGTGTCACTGAAAGGAAAAAACAAATCATAGTGGCTTGACGTAATGTAGCAACGCTACCTATCTTGTGCTTTTCAGGCATGTGGAATTCACTGCAAGCATTCTGCTTTCATATTCTTTTGTGCTTTTGCAAGCCTTTCTTTAATTTGAAATGTTTTGACTGACTATGATAGCTTTTCAGATAGACAGGCAGTCTAATTTCAATCCAGTGTAGGAGAAGGTATTTACAGGCTTTAAATCAACATTTGCTATTAGTGGGAGATGTATATATGTATATGTGTATATATGTATGTGTGTGGAGTTACATTTAAAAAAAAGTTTGAGTAATTTTCATGGGCTTTGCGAAGGAAAAGTGATCAATAAGTAAACTGATTTCAAAAAATGTTGGGAATACGAGATATGGAAAGAAAACCAAATAGGCAGCAGATAGAATATTCTACTGTAGTTACCACATTGTTTTGTTTTATTTTGTTTAGCTGATGTGTTGGTATGTGTCACTTGTTTGCTCGTCTGTTCGGTGTATGTGCCTTGGCAGTCTGCATGAGGAAACCTGTCATGAAAAGTTACGCTTGGCTTTCACCTGGTCAGAGGTCCTTGTCATATCTCCTCTCCAGTGATGTTGATTGTCATACACACAGTCGCATTCCCTAAATATTCACAGAGACAGTATCTGATACATTAACCTGCAAAGATTGTATATCGTTCTGAAAGAAATTAATATTTAATTATCAGCTGTGCTTAAAAATAAAAACTATGGTAAATAACTTAGAATTATTAACACTACTAGAGATAGTTGATTTTGCCTCTACCTGTCAAAAAAATAAAGGCATAAATATCTTTTAAATCTTTAATTTGAATTAACTATACTTATTTTGCCAAAAGTATAATGATCATATTTGTCATCCCATTTTAAGTGAGTGCCAATAGTCATGTTTTTATTATGTTATTTGATTGTTGCAACTACTGTCCCTTTTTATGTTCTAACCCAATGGAAGCCTTTACCTGCTGTTATCACACATACATAAATACATAGGTGAAGAGGCGAGGTTACATACAACCTCTGTAGGAGAATAATGATACTGTCTACTTAAATGTCATAAAAGAAAGCTGCACAATCCAACTACATAAATTGTATGTGATTGTGGTCTGCTTACTTCCATTCGTTTTTTTGTAACATCCTATTTTAAAATTTAACAAAATTATTCCTGTGCTTGATTGGCTTTCTTCAATTTGCAGCCATTCTTTTGCAAAGGACACTGTCAAAAATTAACAGATTATATGGCAATTTCAAACCAACAAGTGCTTTTTCAGAAAATTTAAATATTCCTATGCAGGTTAAACTAGAGCTAGGAAATTAAGCTGCCCTCTACCATTTCACAAATTGAAAATCAGAGAAAGTGTCTTAACTACCTAGGCTGTGAAGTCATGCAGACGGACTATTGGAGGAGTGGGTTGTTACATTGATCGTTTTCTTGCTAAGGGGAAAAAAATCAGTAATCTTTAAAATGGGATTTACAGAATTCTTTTTTAAATAAATGACTGTGTCCTTTTAAATCATTAGCATTTTTTATAAAATATAATAATATACCTATTGTGTTTTTAAAAATGGACCAACTTTCTTTCTTATGGTCTATTTTTATAATCTTCAATTCCTTGAATCAAAATTTATACGGGCTAAATATTTCCCCCTCCCCCATTAAATCAAAAGCCTAACCTATAGTAGGCCCTCAAGAATTGTTTGTGAATGAATGAATGATGGCATGTTTTCAAGCTTCTAATATATTATTTAATTAGCAAATGATTCTGCAGCTTTGAAATCATTCCCAACCTTAGTGGCACCTCTGATTTTCCAATGAATCCCGTTAATGAAACTTTTTATTTTAAGTATGATACTATAAGTATATTTCATTTGATACCAAAATAATGTGGATTTTTTTCCAGCCCTGTCATAGTGGAAATACCTCACTTTGGCTCTATGAGAGGAAAAGAGAGGGAACTCATTGTTCTTCGAAGTGAAAATGGAGAAACATGGAAGGAGCACCAGTTTGACAGTAAAAATGAAGATTTAACTGAATTACTTAATGGCATGGATGAAGGTAATTATGATGAATCTTTGTTTCTGTAAATCTCTGCAGGAAAAATATCAAAGGAATAACTAGACTAAAAGAAACATTCTGGACTTCACACATTTGTATTTCAAGCTGGGAATGCGGTTCCTCAGCGTTAGTTGCTGTTTTCTGTGTGTAAGGCCTGAAGTTCCATTTAATGTAACAAACGTTTTCCCTCATAATACTAATGTACAAGTAACGGTTGTGATTCTTTCATCAAATACGTCAATCTTTCCAAAACCCAAGAAAGTTTTCTAAGTCAAAGATGTATAAAGAGGGGGTGAAAAAATAGTGGAAGGTATGCAAAGTATGCAGAGCATTTGTAAGAAAATACGTTCACATTTTATTTTTGGAATTATTACTTTCAGACCCTTTCTTCTATCAGTTTTCCCCCAGATTCTTCCCGTATTCTTCATGAATGTTTAATTTCTCTTGAGCTGTAATCCATTTTAAAAAATATGCTTCAGGCTAATTATTGGAGTCTTTGTTGCTGCAGGTCTTACTCTTTGACCTATAAGAGTGATGTATAACTGAGCATGTCACTTCCTCATACACACCTCAGGCTGTCTAACCCTTAGAATCAAAGCCGTTTTTCTGAGGTGTGCAGACATTAGGAATGGACTTACTTTGAGAGTAGGTACTTGATGCAGTTTTATAGACCAAGGTCACCATAAAATAAAGCCAGTCTTTATTTTATACTGACTTCCTAATCACTACAAATCCATCAGTTGTTTTAAATAACTGCTTTATTGGAGATGTAACTCACATGCCATAAAATGGACTCTGAGGGTTTAACTCACTTATTTCTGGAATGCTTCCAGAAAAGTCCCTCCTTGTTTCAAAATGTGGACAGAGGGGCTCCACAGATTCAAGGGTGTTTGAGGGATGACTATGGACAAGTTCTTTGATCCCTGTGAGCCTTTGTTACTTCTGTAACATGGAGATTACCTTCCTTGCATTATAGGATTGTTGTTAAGAAAAAATAATTATGTGAAGACTAATGAAATACAGTCCCTGTCACATAGTAAGCCCTTGATAAATACCAGTTGTTGTCACTATTATATTATTCTATAGGCTAAAAAATTGTCATGCCAAAGGTTTTGCATAAGATAGTTAATTACAGCCAACCAGGAATTGCAGGTGTCTTTACAGCAAGGGGAGGGAACTAATGATTGTTGAGTGTCTAGCGTTCATGAAGGACTAATAAACGCCTGTATATATGAAAATCTTAAATGAAAGCATAGTCCTGAAAAATGGGAAGTTTTAATCCCACTTCAGAGGTAAAGGAACTGAAGTATAGACATGTCAAGTAACATGTAAGGTTACCCCAACTAAGTAGCCTCACCAGGGTTGAAATCTAGTCCTACCTGTTTTCAAAGACATTTAACTATATCCCCCTTATTTTAGAAATGTGTGTCTTGTGGAGAAGAAAATAAACCTAAAGGGGAAAATTCCTACAAACCTGTAGATTTAAACGTCCAGAGAGATAGTCATTTTAAATGTCATGTATTGAATGAGCATACATTAAATAAATGTCTCTTCATAATACTGATATTTATATCACCATCTCCAACTTCAGATAATTTCTGATGGATAGGAACATGCAATGGCAAATAAGATTTTTCATTTTTATTACCTTATTTCAAAGCATGAAAACTAGTTATTCTCTTAGAAGGACATTTATAAGAATATATAATCAAGAGTTTTAAAAAAGAATAAATACTAAGAGAATGAATTGAATTAGCATTTTGAAAATAAAAATAATACAGATAATTCAGAATAAAAATCTGAGCGAATAAGGGAAATGGGTATTCCATAGAGGATAGTTTGTTTTTGTTTTAAGGAAAATAAAATATAAAAATATTTTCATATATCCATATTTCTTAAATGCTAATGTAGATGACTAATCTTTAAAATGTAGCATACACTACACAGAATTTTCTCCTTTTTAATGGGTAGCGACCTTGATACTGTGAGCTCCGAGAGCAGGGTACATGTCTTGGTCACCTTTGAGTCGCCAGTGTCAAGCACAGAGCTGCTTTAGACTAACTCATGCAGTCCCGGTGAGTGAGCAGAATGAGGAACTGCAATATTATAAGATGTAGCTTTATGGAGGAAAGTTCTCATTAGTTCATTTCCTCTACCCCAAACTTTGTTAGTGTTCATCTCCAGGAGAAAAACAGTTAAAGAGGAGCATTTACTTTGAGGAAAGTACTGGAGAGTAACTCTATTCTAGCAGGAATATTGAATATTCAAAGACAGTGCTGTCCAATAGAACTTCGTACGGTAATGGAAATATAAACACTGTGCTTTCCAACAGCCATCACTAGTCACAGGTGGCTCTTGAGTACTCATCATGTGGCTAGTGCAACTGAGGAAGGGAAGTTTTAATTTTGCTTAATTTTAAGTAATTTTAAATAGCCATGTGTGGCCAGTGGCTATCTCATTGGACACTGAAGTTCTAGCAAAAACCACCTAATATTCTAATAATATATTCTTCTTCATTTTTTAGTATAAATGATAGTATCTCCTATCAGGCAGAAATAGAATTTTTTTTTAAATTATGTGGAATGGAGTTCCATAATTTCATGCTGACATGATTTTATTTTGTTTGTAATAAACCAGTTTTCAAATAGGAGTGAGTCCTGTCTTTGCCTAGACAAATGATTCACCATACTAAGGTGTTTTAAAGAAATGAAGATAGAGCCCTCTGTCCTGGATTCTGTGTGTTATCTTGGAAATAGTAGATAGAGTTTCTATGCTACATTTTTAAAGACCAGATAAACTTGGGTTCCATTTTAGACAATTAAAAGGAAATGTAAATACTTTCGGGCTTAAAAATCAAGCACTGGAGAGCCAGAGCAGCAAAAATGAGGACTGAATGTTGAAGGCACAGTGGTTTTCTTCATGTATTGAATTTTAAAATAATAATTATGAAGATCCGCTGCACACCTTTTATAACTGAACCTCCATTCTTCAGATTTCATACCCAGCTCAAGCCCCACTTACCGCCATTCTTCTGTTCCCAAAGTTTCTTCATTGTTATTGGGATACCCCCAACCCCTGTAAAAACAGACAGGCCGAAAGAAAAATCAGTCTAGCTCTAAAAGCATAAAAAGCAACCCTTCTTTTTCCTTTCAAGTCCAACTAGTCAGAATTTTCTCAGGAGGAGAAGTGAAAGCATCGTGTGGGAGGTTTCATGTTACCTCCCACCCTATGTCCCTCCCAAGCGGGCACCCTTTTCTGAATCACACAGACACCACTAGGGCCAGTGGAAGCCCTGGTCACAGTTGATGGTGGTGACACTCGTCCCATCACCACCACCCACCCAGGAAATAGCAAATAAATAGGTGGAGACTTCCAAAATCCGGACTTCTGACTCAACTCGAGTTGTTGTTCTACATTACTCCTTTGCCTTTGTATGTTTTCAAATGAAGGATGCCTATGAAACTACTTTGTGGGGAACAGAAATGCTACGTAAAGGTCAGCTGCTATGTAATGTTCCATTACTAACCAAGTAACCCTCTCAGTTCATGTATGACTCAAAAGGATGTTGTCATTGCAAAATAAGGTGCAAGCCTGTGAGCCTAGAGCCTCCGTGGTTATGCTAATGAAGGGGGGTGTCAGCAGGGCTCTATTCTAGTAAGAGGCTAGATTAGAATGACACAGGACAGTTGGTCTGGGTGTGAAGAGCCTGCTGTTACCACCAAGGTATCATGTGGCAGGAGCAACTTTTCTCTCTGGCAGCGGACACAGATCTTGTTCTAGCACTTGTCAATGCGTGTTTTCTCAGCAGAGAAAAAGATACCGGGAAACAGAAAATACTCATTCTGCTTCCCCCCAAAAAAACTCTATCATGTACCAGATTAAACCCACTTCATAAGTTTAATTAAAACCTTACTTTAATTAAACCCGCAAAGTTCATTTACACATGTTTAAAATTGTGCCTCCAAAGCCAGACCCAAGGGGTGTTTTGTAGTTTGCAGTTATGCTGGACCTGGGAGTATTTGATTGGTGGAAGAATTCTTCCTCCATAGAGGTCTTAACTTAAAAATTGATGAGACACACAGAGTCCTGCACTATCCAATACAGTAGCCACTAGCTACATGTGGTTATAGAGCACGTGAAATGGGGTTTGTACAAATTGAGATATGGATGCTATGAATGTAAAATACATGATATACAAAGATTTAGTACACCTCCAGAAGTAGACACATTGAGTGTCCCAAAAAATGTATACACACACTGAATAATTATAAAGCCAGTGTTTATTAAAATACATTTCATTTTCAAAATTGAGCTATCAGCTGTTACAGTATGTATACATTTTTGGGGGGACAGCCTGTATATCTCATTAAAAATGTTTATGTTGGTTACATGTTGAAATGGTAATATTTCAGAAATACTAGCCTAAATATAACATTGTTAAAATTAATTTCACCTGTACCTGTTTACTTTTTAGTGTTTCTATAAGAACATTAGATATTTACATATGTGGCTTGCATTATATTTCTTTTGGGCAGCGCTTCTCTGGACAGTGTGTAGACTTTGTTTCACATTACCATTAGGTTTTAAAATCAAAATCATTGCTACCTAAGTGTCAGAAGAATGCTTTGGGGATATATGAATTATGCTATGATTTTGAAATCTCAGTCACTGTATTGGAACAAAATGTTCCTAAACTTCTCCAAACAATGTTATAATGCTAGGAAAATACTCTCTCCCTTGTTGTGATTGCTTAAGTTTCAGATGAGAGCACATGAGATTTGAAGATGCTACATTTTAGATTTAATAAATTATACTATTGGAATTGGAGTCAGGAAAGGAAAATTGATACTTAAATGTTACATAACAAAATAAATTTTCTGTGATTTTTTATCTAACTATATCAACAATATTTTAGAAACAGACTTCTCAGTTAAAAATTGCAACTTTGCTTCATTTCAGTGAAGCAAATTTACTTGTTTTTAATTTATCAGCCCTGAGACAAATAGTGATCTTAAAGTGTCCAGTTAGGTTGTAGAAGTAGCTGAGCAATGACAGGTGAAATCTGCAGCTTTATGTTGTTCACAGCACCATCTACTGGAGAAATCTATTAACACTCTTGAAACATTCTGGAGAAAAAGTAAAAAATTGAACTTAAATCAAGATTGTGGTAAGAGTGCAAGGAAAAAAAAAAAAGGCATACCAAAAGCTGTTAACCATAACGTAATATGGACTTGTCCCTCGTGCCTCCTCTTCCAGAAAGTCTTCCCTAAACCCCAGACTGAGTTAGATCCACCTGGTAATACACAGCACCCGGCCTGTCTTCTTCTGTAACAAGGAGTTTTGAACTTTGCTATCTTCCTTGGTGGACGGTAAAGTCCATGAGGGCAGGACTGGCTCTGATGTGTGGACAGCCTTTATGCTCAGTGCAGATAACAGCTCTTGGCACAGTGTTGTCACTTCATCATAATTTGTTGAATGAGTGGAGAAATGATTTGTCTCCAGGCGTATGCACCCGCTTTTGGTGATATTCATTCTGAGACCCAGACCCAAGAGAAAAAGCAACTACTGAAAGGAAGGAATGCACAACCGAATGGGGAGAGGAGGTCTAGGAGACGGGAATGGCACAATTAGTTTTCTAATTTTAAGGTATATGACTGTCAGAAATTATATGGATTGTTAAAACTGGAGAGAAAAACAAACAAGCATATGATTTTCCCACACATTCTGCGTCATTAGCACTTCATACATGTGAACATATGAATAACAAAGAAGGTTCCACCTTGGGTAAAGATACATAGTAATGCTGATCCAGACAGACATGAAGCAGATACCAGAATTGAATAAGAATCTGAGTTAAACTACTGAAAGTGCTGTATGAGACCTCTCTGTACTGTCCTTGCAACTTTCCATGAATCTCTATTTTAAAAGTTGAAAAAAAATTGAAAAGATTCCTATCATCTTTACTTTGAGGAAGAAGGATCGAATTACATCTTGAGTTATTGTTTTTCCCCCTGTAACATCTTGGGTGGGCTTGGTACAAAAGTTGCATTATTCAGATGGGGCTGAATTTTAATTCCAAAGCAATGTCTGTAATTTTCTGAAATATTTCATTGAATTTATTACAAGTTCCATATATTCTGTAGCTTGAGTTGACTATTATAGATTCATCTTTTATTTCCTTCATTTCCCTCAATTTCTCTAATATTTTGTTTTCTGTAATTGAAAATATTTTTAAAAAATGGAATGAAATGAAAATGATAGCCATTCAGATGTATACACGGTAGACATGCAAAACTAGTTAGCTTGCCCTTTCTAATTCTAACCTTCTAAGGTTCATCTTTTCCCCTGCCCTTCCACAGCAGACATTTCATTCTTAGAGGAGCAAACTGCGTAGAGCTTACGCCTAACCAGAAATTATCGAGACATTTAGTCGTGTGTATGTAAGAGTAAGGCAAAATTGATCCGATGATAATGCAAAAGCTTTAGGACTAACTCATTTAGTGGGAACATGAATTCAATTCTGTCATTTATGCTTCAGTGTATTATGATCTCCATAACTGTTCATATGTGAAAAGCATCTTATAATCCTTACTGCTCTGTTCTAAAACCTCAGTGGCAGAGAACACTGTCCCACCTTTTACAGATATGAGAACTAAATGAGTTACAAGGTGCTTAAGAAATTTATCATTAATCAGTGAGGCAAGAAAGCTGTAGAACATTGGCTTCTATGTGTTTTGTGGCAAAAAGTGCCACGGTAATAAGTAAAGTCTTTCTGCTCATTGAGTGGGCCAATAACAAAGCATATCACCTTTTGGACCAGGGTGTTTGCAAATCTACCCCTTATTCATCCATCCATTTATCAACATGTCTATATGACTTCATGCCTTCTCCCCAACCCTGTTTCTAGACCTAGTTTCTAATTTCAGCCCTAAAGCAGACCAGCAAAGTCAACTTGGGCAAGTCACTAAACCTTTTGCAAGTCAGACACCTACTCTACCATATGCTATATTAGCCTTCCTCCTAGCCAGAACTACCTACTTCAGAACTCACCTCTGTCTTTTCCCTTTAATCTTATTTTTTGGGGTGGCGGCGGGGAGAGGTGGGGGGTGAAAACTTGACTAGTAACAGATGAAAAAGAGGGAGGAGGATCCTTTCATATTCTATGGCTTTATGAATCAACCTAAAAAGTAGAAGCTCTGGATATGTAATTCTCTCGCTTTGGGGTGGTTTATTATATGTTTTAAAAATAACATTTAAAAGTAATGGGTATTTATTACTGTCCTATAAGCTCTTCTCGTATTGAACCATCCTTGAGTTTTTTATAGGATCTTGTTGTCATGTTTTTAATCTTTGGGTTCTGAATGTGCAAAGAGATGTGCAGGGTGAGAGTCTACAAGACCTTGCTTCCCTAATGTGTCAGTCAAGTCATAGTCCCCGGGATTGAATGTTAAAAGCAGATTTTTGGGTTCCACCCCTGGCCGACCAAGTCAGAATCTCCACAAGAGAAACCTAGGAATCTGTGCTTTTAATATGCACCCCGGGTGTTGCTTAGGACCTGGCCTTTGGGGGTACACTGCACTCGGAGCTGGCTTCTCTGTGGGTATGAAGGTGATTCAGGCATCGCATCTGTGCTGCAGATAGTTGTGTAGAGTGTATATCTGCATGCAAAGAGTGGGAGCAAAGCAAAGATTCTTGGTCATTCCTACTTCTGGCCTAAGTAATAGAGCATTTAAAAATCTGAATGGAAAGAACTTTGACGTTCCATTTTCACATGTTCAGACTTTATGACTATTTGCCTAGAAATCTAACTTTTCTGATAAGACTCCCCCCTTATCCATGGTTTCGCTTTGCAGTGTCAGCTACCTGCAGTCAACTACAATCCTAAAATATTAAATGGGAAATTCCAGATATAAACAGTTCATAAGTTTTAAATTGCACGCCATTCTGCGTAGTGTGATGAAATCTCACCCTGTCCCACCATGAACGTGAATCATCCCTCTGTCCAGGGCATCCAAGCTGTCCACCCATTAGTCACCTAGTAGCCGTCTTGGTTATCAGATTGGTTACCAGAGAGAGACCACATTCACATAAGTTTTATTACAGTATGTTGTTAATTGTTCTACTTTATTATTAGTTATTATTGTTAATCTCTAATTATGTCTGATTTATAAATTAAACTTTATCATAGGTATGTATGAATAGGAAAAGAGTCATGAAACATATCCCCCACAGATAAAGGGGGACTACAGTATACCTTTTTACATTATATCACAGAATTTTTAGAAGTTTTATATTCTCGTGAGTTTTTAATTCCATTCGGGTAAACATCCAGTAAGTAAACTAATTTCTGAGTTATAAACATATGGACATAGATTTTATTGTGTTTTTAAAAAACAGGAAGACTAGAGCCACTTTTTCACATAATGATATTTTAATTTTAAAAAACTATTAAAATAACAACCAGTCTCCACTACTACATCTATTTTAGAGCAATATTTTAAAGAATTATTCCAGATGTTTGGTATGAAAAGTGTGAGTCTCATTAATTCCCAATTGATTTCTCTGTTCAGTGGATATGAATTGAACACTTACTATGTGCCAGGCCTCAATATCAAACATCATCTAATTTAATGTAATTTAACTGAGTGTCAGAGCCTTTTCATTCCCTCTTGGCAACTCTTAGCCACCTGGGTCTTTAGTTACTTGATTTCAAACTTTCAGCTAAGGTCATTTCACTATTGTGTTTCACTTTCCTTTTTTAAAGCAAGAAATAGAGAAAAAATGTACTTGCGTTGAATTTACTTTAAAACATTAATAGTCTGTTGTCTGTATATATTATGTTGTTATATTAATACTAGCATGTTAGAATTATTACCCAAGTAATATTGCATGTCTATACATTCATTATAGTATTCCTCTTTTTTCACCTTCCCTAATTTTTACATAAATTATATGAATGTATACATTGACATGTAAAGATGTGATGAGTCAATTTTTATACTTTTTTTGACTGTAATACGCCTTGGAGAGAGAAGTACATATTACAACATATATGTCCACCTCATGTACTGACTTTTGAAAGAACATGCCTGTGGCTGGGTGGAATGGACTGGAGTAAGGAGATACAAGTGGCAGGAAGGTGGCTAGGAGGTGGTCTCAGTGATTAGGCAAAAGCCTGAACCTGGGGGTGACAGGATAGGAAGCCATTTCTGAAACATGAATAACCAACTGGACTTTGACCTTTAGATGTAAAGTACAGAGGAAAGTGAGTCAAAGCTATTAAACTAGAGGACTGAACAAACAGTAAACCCTTTCTGGGAGTGAGGACTATAGGGGAAGGAGGGTTGGAGGTGGACAGAAAGGAAAAAGATGTGTTCATGTGTGGCTGGTTGAGTTTGATGTGGGAGGACCGTTGGTGCTGATGTTACTAATCATTTGGGTAATTTAAAAATATTTTCAAGAGGTTTTCAAACAAAATTCTAGAGCCTTTCAGACATACTTACGTCCTTATTCACTTTCTTATGGGGCCTTACTTTTTCTGACTCATTCTTATTTTTGGCAACTTGAGGGGAAGATTATGTATAAATAATCACAGAATCAACTGTCCCTTTTTGAAGAGTAGAAGTTTGTCCATATATGGTAAAATGCCCATTTTTGAAGATTTTGTTCTTTTCAAGTACTATATGTGAATATTTTTATAATAGTTTTGCAAAGCTTGTTATAATTTCAGGATAACTGTAGTTTTCTCTTTATCATTAAAAAAACCCTCTATTTAGATCGCTGAATATAAGTAATTTTAACTATCAAAATTGCACATCCGTTTGCCTCAAGGTATTGTGGAAGCAGGCTTATTCTTATGGCTTTCTTCATTCATTTGTCTTTTCAGAACTTGATAGTCCAGAAGAGTTAGGGAAAAAGCGAATCTGCAGGATTATCACGAAGGATTTTCCCCAGTATTTTGCAGTAGTTTCACGGATTAAGCAGGAAAGCAACCAGATTGGTCCTGAAGGTGGAATTCTGAGCAGCACCACTGTGCCTCTGGTCCAGGCTTCTTTCCCTGAGGGCGCTTTGACCAAAAGAATCCGAGTGGGCCTCCAGGTAATGTTCACACAAGGTTCTCCTCCTGGGAGCATACAGAGCAGCGGTTCTCAACCTGTGGGTCGCGACCCCTTTGGCGGTTGAATGACCCTTTCACAGGGGTCGCTTAAGACCATCCTGCAGATCAGATATTTACATTACGATTCATAACAGTAGCAACATTACAGTTATGAAACAGCAACGAAAATAATTTTATGGTTGGGTCACAACATGAGGAACTGTATTTAAAGGGCCAGAAGGTTGAGAACCACTGATATAGAGGGTGGGGAGCATGTGCCACTCTGGGAACAACTGTCATAACTCTCAGTGGATTCCCTCGCATATTGCTGATGAAAGCATGAGGCCATTTAGGAGAATCATTAACCCATTTCAAATGAAAAGCATTAATTAAAAATTAGCTTAGTGGCTTATGAAATAAGTTACATATTTTAGGGTTTTTCCATATAAAAGTATCACCTGGTTTCTTATATGAGAGATCGCTTTTTTTTAACCATAGGTTATGGGTCTCAGTATGTGGAGCAACAGAAGCACCAAAGGGTACATGGACCATTAAAGAAACAACCCATATTTGACTTGGTTTATGACACGCCACATCATAAAAACCAGCAGTAGTGAAACTTGCAAGCTTTCAAATTTTGGTTTAAGTAAAATCGTAAATGCAGGGCTTTATCCAAACCAGTTGGAACTTGTTTGGGTTTGGAAAACTGACTGGAAATCTTGGCAACGGAGGTCTTTCACGTATTTATACATTTCAGTTAAGCCGAACCAGTACTTAACTGGTATTTTTTTTTTCTTACTAAGGAAAATAGCCTGAAATAACTTAATTTGTGTTGTTAATTAATAGAGTATTTAAAATATTTAACTGACAGTTGCCTCTCATGCCCAAGGAGTTGGGTTTTTAGAGCTGAGCACTCTTAGTCCTGGGAAGGCCTTCAGTAAACACCTAGCTAAAGAGACCACCTTACATTCCACTGGCATGAGGTGCCCTTCAGCTCTCTCCCATATAAATATTCAGTAGCAAAGAGACCAAAAGGAAGAATTTCAGTTTGGAAGAATAGATCTGAAATCCTTTGCAATCATGATTTTTTTTCCTTTTTGTTACCACTCTGAAAAACCTCAATTTTTACCTGGATGCAAGTTGCCTTTGTCATGTTTTACTGAATGTCCCACATAGGTTTTAAATATATTGGACACGGTATTTGTTGTCTGTTAGTTTAGGTTAGACTAGGATGCTTCTCTGCTGTGAGACTGGATTCCCTCTCTATCACACAAGCCCACGCTGTCTGTTATGTTGGGGCAACATTTGGGCTGATGGGTTCCTGCTACAGTGTTGGGTTATTTGGGGTTCGTTTTGTTTGTTTGTTGTTGTTTTACGCCTTCTTGAAATAATGCGAATGCATGAAGAAAAAGACATTTATTGGTTGTGTGTTTTTGGTTATTTCCTCTTCACTTAAAAAGTCAACTTTCCAATGAGATTTTAAAAAAATGGCCACTTTGACTTAAGGTTCTTTTTTTGACTCTAGGCTCAGCCTGTTCCAGATGAAATTGTGAAAAAGATCCTTGGAAACAAAGCAACATTTAGCCCAATTGTCACTGTGGAACCAAGAAGAAGGAAATTCCATAAACCGATCACAATGACCATTCCGGTGCCCCCGCCCTCGGGAGAAGGCGTATCCAACGGGTACAAGGGAGACGCCACACCCAATCTGCGCCTTCTCTGTAGCATTACAGGTTTGGTTATGTTGTTGCTGTACCTGCTGTTGATGCTAGCATTTGCAGTGATTCTGTAAGAAAACAAAGCCTTTGAAATGCCCATGCCAACGTTATAAGAGAAAAAAAAAGAATAAAACATTTTTACTTGTCCATCACCTCATTTCTATTATCCCTCCAATAATTTCATTAAGATGTTGATAGCATTTAAAATTAACATTTTTCCTACTAAATTTCATATTAACAATAGCGCCCTCTTAAGGTGATTGAGATATTATTGCATCTGCTGGGGCATCTAGGTGATCTCGGTGACCTAGACAGAGGTGGTGGACCTAGCAACACCCTTTAGACTGCAGGAAACTGAAGGACTTCGGGAGTACATGTTTATGAGCAGTACCTGGAATCCAGAGCTTGATTCCTCATTTGATCAACCTAATGTGATTTTTAACTGAAAATCCCAAGATTAGGATAGACTGGGTTTTTTTGTTTGTTTTGTTTTTAAGAATAATTTTAATGGCTGATTCACCCTTAGTCCCTGGTAAATTATAGGATCCAGCTAGTACAAATAAGTTGCTTCTTAACTTTCTTGATGGTTACTGCCTTTTTAAACATTAAAAAAAAATAATAGATTATCTATTTGAAACAATAAATCTTGGCACTTATAAAGTACACTTGTAAAATCCACTTATAGATTGGTTATCCCAATTTCAAGCCATTCATTAATACCCGAACAGAAAAGTAATTTTTAAAAAACTGAATAATATCTTACAAGGAAGCCACAATAAGCCTACAAATGGATAAAAGGAGAGTCAAGAAAACCGTTAGTACATGTCATTAATTGAAAGTGTTGAAGTTTTGCAAGCTACTGGCAAACCGTGAAGAACAGGATAATGATGCAAATATTAGAAGGAGCATGTCTGTTAATAAAGTTGCCATATCTGCTGCTGTTCTCTTAGGGGGCACCTCACCGGCTCAATGGGAAGACATCACAGGAACTACTCCTTTGACATTTATAAAGGATTGTGTCTCTTTTACAACCAATGTTTCAGCCAGGTA
This sequence comes from Myotis nattereri, assembly GCF_964212035.1. Lineage (NCBI taxonomy): Eukaryota > Metazoa > Chordata > Mammalia > Chiroptera > Vespertilionidae > Myotis > Myotis nattereri. The sequence continues at coordinate 27,505,868 of NC_138088.1, forward strand.
TGGAAATAAAGAATTCCAAAAAGCAATAAGGAATTAGTTTTATTAGCTTTTGGAAAGTAAAAATTGTTGTGCTCAATGCAGTATGGTTATTTTTTACAGTTTTGATAGTTAAGTTGGATCTAACTTAGAAATTTAAAATTCACTGTGATAAGTCATTTAGCCCAGTTTTCGTAGGAAGCTATAAGGTACTAGACTGGATTCTTCTAGTAAAATTTCTTAGCAACTTTAATTTATAAATACTGATAGTTTTCTCTCATAAAATTCATGCTTCTTCCAATTGTAAAGTTATAGATTAAAAACTCTTAAAACAGGAGTAGAAAGGAAGTCTTACCATATATGGGTATGTGTTAGAGGGAAACAAGAGGGAACGAGAATCTTAGCATTTTCTCTGTTTGATAAGCAGCAAACATCCTGCTGTTTGTTTAGATGAACAAGTCAATGTTTTAATTTAGTTCCTTTTATACTGATTTTTTAATGGTGAATTTTTTTAAAGATTTGACATTTAAGTCACTTCATTTCCATACTTACATTTTGTTCTGTTTTGGTTTGGCTTTGTTTTTATCAGATTTTGGCTTGCAGACTGCCATCAAGTTTTAGAAACTGTGGGGTTAGCCACGCAACTGTACAGAGAATTAATATGTGTTCCATATATGGCCAAGTTTGTTGTTTTTGCCAAAATGAATGATCCTGTAGAATCCTCCCTGCGGTGTTTCTGCATGACAGATGACAAAGTGGACAAAACTTTAGAGCAGCAAGAGAATTTTGAGGAAGTTGCAAGAAGCAAAGATATTGAGGTACCTTGTTCAGAACAAGTTCATTCAATTATATCCTCCAGATACGAAGTTTTATTTTGAGACCATAATAGTGCTCACTATAAATATTAAGTATATTGATTTTAGTTTTTGTTTTAAAAATACAATATAGATTCATTCTCAAATTATTTTAATTGTCGTCAAGGTTATCTTAGTTGGTTAAAAAAGCACTAATGAATCTGAGTCATGGTTTCCATTTTCCTGTAGCTACTTGAATTATCTTATTTGTATGGTCACTGTCTATACACATTACCATGATTTTGCTTTTTCAAACCCAGATATCAGATAAGAGTAAAAAAACTGGAACAAGTTTTCAAAGTCTATCTGAACAAGTGATTGATGTCAGATACTTTCTCAAACGTGTTTAAAGTTGCTAGAATAGAAATATATGATTTTGTCTTATACGAGTCCATAATACAGTTTCCAGTCACAGTTATTGAATTGTGAGCCCAAACAGTTAATTTTGTGGCAAATAGGACTATAGAAGTAATGCCCTAATAAGGAGACAAATGTGACATAGAAACATGTCATTCAGTTAATGTTAATGTGACTTAAAATCTCAAAATTCTTTTAATTAAAGTTAATATTAAATTCTGTATTTCTTTTACTCTAAAAGGTTCTGGAAGGAAAACCTATTTATGTTGATTGTTATGGAAATCTGGCTCCACTGACCAAAGGAGGACAGCAACTTGTTTTTAACTTTTATGCTTTCAAAGAAAATAGACTGCCATTTTCCATCAAGGTAAGTCCTCATCAGCAGCGATTCTGTGAATGTCCTAATCATTTATTCTGTTTGAAATATTCCACCAAACTTGAAGTCATAGGAACAAGGTCAGATTTTGTCTTGGTTCTACCTGAGTGTACTTTCCAGATAGGAAAGCTTTATAATTAGTTTTAAAAGTCCTTACCTTTCCGACAGCTAAATAGTCAAGCAAATGTTTGTGAGACCAAACACTCTAGTATAATAAAATGCCTCGTAGCTAGTTATTGCTCAGAAATCAAATAATGGATGAAAGTGAAAGTCAGAACTCAAGCTTCACCTTCATTTCTGACCTTCTTGGAGAAGCATTTTCCTCAAAGAACAGAAGGATATAGGACGATGATTTTACTGTCATTATTATTTGCTGTTATTTGTGTTGCTAAGACTGAGGATTTGAGAAAAAGAAATTATGAGACAGGAAGAAAATGCATGGAACCCAGACACAACAATCCTCTGTTTAGACTTAGGATGGGACATCCTAAATCTTGCTGAGTTTAAATGTGACCACCTCAGTGGCCATGTAATTGTTATCATCTTTTCTCTTTATTTTCCTGCCTCTTGAAGGTCTCCATAAAATAAACATGCTTGACTCTTATAAAGACAGGATTCCTTAGAAAATTCTATTTCTACAACTGTCAGCTACATAAATTCTTAAATTCTTCTAGATTAGAGACACCAGCCAAGAGCCCTGTGGTCGTCTGTCTTTTCTGAAAGAACCAAAGACAACAAAAGGACTGCCTCAAACAGCTGTCTGCAACTTAAACATCACTCTGCCAGCACATAAAAAGGTATCTTTTGGTATTGGTTTATTTTCACTTTCTTTCCCTGGTCTTGAAGAAGTGGGCCATTGGTATGCAATTAAGGAATGCTATGTAACATGATTAAAGCTCTTGAAACTCAAGTTCTATTGGTCTCTGTGTAGACTAAGTCTCGTTACTGTGGTGTCAGATTCTTATGGTTTGTATGATGGAGTCCTCTGTTTATTGCTTCTGCTTCTGCTGGTAGTTCATAGATTTTTATGATTAAAGGGCATCACACATTAATTTGCCATGGATATACTGTTCTTGATACATTTTGTTGGCTTCTTTTGATTTGCTTTGCCTTCTAAATCAGCTTGCATTTTGTGCTCCTACTGAGTCCTTTTCATATCCTGATATTCTTTTCTGCTGTCCATTATAATATTCCTTGTCTCTGCAATGCATCTTGGAACGAAAAGGAGACAGAGTCAGATCAAGATGATGAGGTAATATGAACACTTCTGCTTTTACTCTATCAGAGATAGAATAGAAATTGAATCTGTATAAAAGAAGTTGCAGCAGGCCGAAGTATGGGAAACGTATTGTATTTTTTTTTAGCTTAAGTGAGTAAAGGGTATATATTTTTCTTAAAGAATAGTTCATTCTTCATCTACATATGCATAAGAGTATATTCAGTAAAATCATAATCCAAATAATAATTTAAAAAGTTGAACTCAAGTCCTTTAAACATTTTTAAATGTAATTGGCATGTATCAAAATCTACATTTTCACCTAGTATCAACTGTGTTATAACTTTTAAATCAAGATCATGGGTAATATATGAAATTTTATTATACGAATCAACCTATGTGTTACATAATATAAAATATATGCTCAATGGCTATTGATAAATATTTCATATTCTACTTAAAAGGCCATTTTTAAGGATATAGTTATTCAAGTTATCTCCTAATATTTCTCCAAGTTAGATGATAATTGGATTTTTAAAACTCACACCTCCATAATTATAGAATCAGCAACCTTAAGACTCAGTAACATTCCTAATGAAACCATTAACCTGTTTTTAATCTTCTCATCTATACTTTCTGCCTGTTAACACACTGAAACAACAGCAGTAATCAGAATAAGAAACTTTTGTGTGCCTTTTTTCCTGGAATGTACTCACATTGTGATATATGTGTTTTAAGGCCTAATTCATTGGGGAAAATTTACTGTTCAGCATCAGAAGTCTCTGTAACTCTCGTCTTTTATCTGTAGTTCCCTGTAGTCTGCTGTGTTGGTGCTCATATATTTGCTAAATGATGGCTATTTGTTTGAGACATTGAGTGGGTTTTTAGAATCACATTTTAATGAGGAAATTCCATACGAAGAAAAAATAAGGATAAACAAGATAGCAACATAACATCCTACAAACTGTTTCTAAACTATGAAATGTCACAAAAATGTTGTACACAGTCTTTGTTTTTCCTTTTCAGGCCGAGAAAGCAGATAAACGACAGAGCTTTGCGTCTTTAGCTTTACGTAAGCGCTACAGCTACTTGACTGAGCCTGGAATGAGTGAGTTTTCTAACACATTTATTAATTTATGCAGATTTTTATAAGAAGAGACATTTTTTCTATACAGTCAGAATTTTGGGGTCATTTGAAAACCCAATGGCAAAAGAAAAATTGCAAGAAAACTTTACCATGAAAATCTAGGGAACACCATGAAATCTAAGGAATATATTGTACATAGTTGAAGATATGAGGCACAAACACCCCTAGGTCATAGCTTCAAAACAGGTTTTTAAAAGCCATTAACCATTTTTATTACTTAAAATCGCCTATCTTAAAAAACCATGGTTTCACTTTGATTGTTACCTATGCTAGGAGATCATGTTGAACCGATGCTGTTTTAAATCTATGCTCAAAAGAGAAAATATTTATTTTTATGTATGTGGGATGGTAGAAAAAGATGGGAAAGTAACTTTAGTTGTCATCTCATTTTTCTTTATCTACATAGGCCATTATGTCTTAGTCCTGCCTCTTTTTCTGCCCACTTTGAAAGAATGGTATTTTCCTACCTTCTTGAGGTAGCACGTGTTTACTGACTTTCTTTTCCCCCCCTTCTCTGTCTTTCTCCCTCCCCAGCCCTTTATTAAGTATGTTCTGAAGGCTGGTCTTCACTAGACTGGTTAGACTCTTCTCTCAGTGATTGTTTGGTTCATTGTTAACTGGTTTAAAAGTATCAAGGTATAGATTCATTCGATCATATTCATTTTCTCCCTCTCTCTTTGCCTCCCCTCCCCTCATCCACATGGCTATCACCTGTGTTGATCACTGCAGCCCTTAATCTAACCCCTCCACCAATAGGAACTAAGGCTGTGAGAACTGCACTGTGTTTGATGGATGCAGTGGTGCCACTTTAAACATTAAGGAAAGATTTATACAAAAAAAAAATATTTCCAAATTAGTGAATAATTTCTAGCTGTTTCTCAACTCACATGACTTGAGTTTAGGGAAGACGGAAAATTTGTCAGTGAGAGCCACAACTTTGGTTTTTCCCACCTTCTCTGAAATGAACTCCCATTGTGCTACAATGCAGGAAAGATGTGTATGTAACTAGATGATTTTTTCAGTAACTAAATCTCCTGGGTGGACGTCTTTGTTGGAATACTGTTTTGCCGACGCCCCCCCACCCACCCCCCGCCCCGGGTAAGACCCTCACTGCGTAGCTGGTTGGGACTCCCAGGCCATAGCCTTAAGCTCCATGGACCAGCTACTTTAGGACAGACGTACTCTGGGCAGGCCAGCTCACATCTGATTCTGGTCCCTAAGGTATTGGTTGTGGTAAATATGAGTTGTAAGATCAGGTATATGCTAAGTCAATTGAATTTTTCCAATTTATGAAAGTATTGCTACTCTTTGGTTAGTGTCAATTAAGGTGTATGCAGGTTATCTTCCTTGAGTTTTAATAGAAGAACAGGATGTTTTTCACTCTTTTATGAAAGAGAGCAGAATGGTGGTGGACAGAGGAATGGAAAGGAGTATTAAGGAGCTAAGGAAACTAAGGAAACGTCATGGCCCTGAATTGGTGTGAGAACTCCAAGTGAATGCAGCTTTTCTCTCACTACCTGTCCTTTCTAACTGTAAATCCCACCCCACCCCCAAAAAAAATTCTGGTGTAATTCAGTGCCTGACATCCAGAAATTGCCTTTGTTATAAAGGGAACCATAAAATATGTGTCATTAAAGCACAACATGTAATTGAACAGTAAGTTGGCTGCTTGTGCGAGGTATAAAACCATAGAGGTTGTTCAGAAGACTTCTTTGTTTGATGAGCCAGCCTTCAGTGGTAAAGGAGAGATGCTTCACCAGTTTTGGGTAGTTACAAAGATAAATTCTCTTGAGCCATGGCATTTGACTGAGCCCAGATCACTGAATTGAAGGAATCCCCAAACCCTTCATTTGTAGTGTGGTATTTCTAACAGAGTTAAGCAATATTATTTTGAGAATTATGGCTAGGAGAAGTAATGAGTAGGTGAGTTTTTCCTTAGTTCTTCCACTTTTCCTTAGAATAATATTCCAGTCTAGAAAAGGATATGTTCTGAATGTTTGAATTTAAATGTACACTAGGAATGAAAACCTTCACCCTTGTGGGAGTAGCTGCTAATCCAAGGACTGGATTGTAGCAATGGCACGAGCACCGCCTGAAGAGGAGCATAAAGATGAAGCAGATTCTCATTTCCTCTTCGCGGTTCACTCTTTTTCTGAACCAGTGCAGTCACCCTGACATACACATTACCCTTGGCAGGCATTCCAAATCTCTGTGACCAGCTCGGTTTTGCTAGAATTGTAGAAGTAGAGAGGACTAAGTGTGTGTTTGCTCTCCCCCGGCGAGTGTGCTTACCTCATTTGTGTGTTTCTTGTCCCGTTGCCAGCAGAATGCTGGTAGTAAATCCATCTTCGCTAGTGGTAGGTCTGCCTCATGGCTGCTCCAGTGTTTGGGGTACCCATGAGTCCCATGAATATTCCGGGAAGGGATCTTTGCCATTGACATCCATATACAAAAAAATACTGTATTCCACTGTAGATAGTTAAATATGGGGTGTTAAAAATATGAATGTGCTTTCTTAGATTTCCCCATGATACCTTTTGAGAATTAAAAGTATGACATATTATGAAAAAAACATGAGATAAAATGTGTGCTTTTATCCATAATGACAACAACACCAAACATGGATATGTTTAGTTGCAGATGTATTTTTACTATGCAGTATTAAATATTTTCCTAAAATCTCAAAAGGTACCAAGACTTCACATCTCATGGAAAAAGTGTACTCTTCTTTCTCAATGCTCTTGTGAAAGTATTTTTAAAGTTTATATATTGTGCATACTATGGCATAAAAATTGTATTACTTCATTGGCTTGTTTGCCATGATATATTGCGCATGATAAAATGTTTTGTTGCTTTGCTTGCTTATGGTAACCATGAACCATATTTTGGTTTTTTTTCTTCTCCCTTTTATGTGTGTGTGTGTACACATGCATCTTAAAATCATTTCATATCACTTTTTTTTTCCTCACCAAAAGGAATATACTGCATGGAAAAGATAAATGCAAACATTCCTTTTCTTTGTTTTGTTTTTCTTTAAAAATTCTGACTCAGAGAATTTCTTGCTCTTATTGGCTTTTTATGGGTGTGAAGCGTAACCGAATTGTGCATGGAAGATGCAGATTTAAAATCCAGTGGCTTCACAGTTTGCACATCAGTTGCCTGTCACTTAAAAGTTATTTTGGATTCTGCATGAAATAGGCTTGAGTGGTTTTCTAAAAAAAGACTTTTAGATATTTAACATATAGCTGCACACATTGATATGGTTCAAGGCGAGGAAACATTAGAAATTACTAAAATGAGAGTTTTATGGTTGCACAAAACAAACATTAACCTATACAGGCAAAACAGAATGGCTACTGATATTTCAAAACCAGCACATAAGAAAGTCAATAGGAAGTAAGGGAACAGTTTTCCATTGTGGTTATTTTTCATCATTAATTCTTTCCTCGTGTTTCCTAATTTTCATTGTTGGCCTATTTGGTTGCGACGTGCTTTTTCTGTCTTTCATTTCACATTGCTCTGTTTTTTATTTATTTAGTGTTTTGTGTGTTTTTTACTTTGGATTAGTTATGTCTGTAGAAATTTTCCCCCTCTTTTGCTTAATTGTTCCTTTTGCCTCTTCCATTCTAAATCATGCAAACAATTGTACTTGCTTTTGTAATATTTCAAAGTTTACTGACCAATTTTTTTCTCTGGTCTCTCTGTTTCTCAACCATTTTTGTTGATTTTTGTGTTTGATTTCATTTTAAAATTTAAGAAACAGTTGAACGGAGTGCAGGAGCAACAAGATCCCTCCCCACTTCTTACTCATACAAGCCATTCTTTTCTACAAGACCATACCAGTCCTGGACCACAGCTCCGATCACAGTGCCCGGGCCAGCCAAGTCAGGCTTCACTTCCTTATCAAGTTCTTCCTCAAATACGCCATCAGCTTCTCCGTTAAAATCCATTTGGTCCGTTTCGACTCCTTCTCCAATCAAATCCACATTAGGCGCGTCAACTACATCTTCAGTTAAATCCATTAGTGATGTGGCATCTCCAATTAGATCCTTTCGGACAATTTCTTCGCCAATAAAAACAGTGGTGTCACAATCTCCATACAATATCCAAGTGTCTTCTGGTACCCTGGTTAGAGCGCCCACAGTCACGGAGGCCTCGCCTTTAAAGGGGCTGCCGTCCAGTTCTATGTTTTCCTCTCGAACCTCTCCAGTGACTACAGCAGGGTCTCTTTTGGAGAGGTCGTCAATTACTATGACACCCCCGGCCTCCCCCAAGTCAAACATTAATATGTATTCCTCAAGTTTGCCATTTAAGTCAATCATTACATCAGCAGCGCCGCTAATATCTTCGCCTTTAAAGTCAGTGGTGTCTCCAGCTAAATCAGCAGTTGATATCATTTCATCGGCGAAAGTTACGATGGCCTCTTCTCTCTCATCGCCTGTGAAGCAGATGCCTGGACATGCAGAGGTAGCATTAGTCAATGGATCTATTTCCCCTCTGAAATATCCATCATCTTCAACTTTAATTAATGGATGCAAAGCCACTGCCACGTTACAGGAAAAAATTTCTACAGCTACAAACTCTGTAAGCGCTGTGGTTAATGCCGCCACAGAAACAGTTGAGAAAGTGTTTTCTACGACAGCAATGCCATTTTCCCCACTCAGGTCGTATGTTTCCTCAGCACCATCAGCTTTTCAGTCTCTCAGAACTCCTTCCGCAAGTGCACTCTATGCATCCCTTGGGTCGTCAATATCTGCAACTACCTCATCTGTAACTTCATCGGTAATAACAGTGCCAGTATACTCTGTAGTCAATGTTTTGCCAGAACCAGCATTAAAGAAACTCCCAGACTCTAATTCACTTGCAAAATCAACAGCAGCCTTGCTGTCCCCCATTAAAACATTGACTACGGAGACACGTCCTCAGCCCCATTTCAATCGAACTTCATCCCCAGTCAAGTCATCTTTGTTCCTTGCACCCTCTGCCCTTAAGCTGTCTGCACCATCTTCTTTATCTTCCAGTCAGGAGATATTAAAAGACGTGGCTGAAATGAAAGAGGACCTCATGCGGATGACAGCAATACTACAAACAGATGTGCCTGAGGAGAAGCCATTCCAGCATGAACTCCCCAAAGAAGGGAGAGTGGAGGACGAAGAACCTTTCAAAATTGTTGAGAAAGTAAAGGAAGACTTAGTGAAAGTTAGCGAAATCCTTAAAAAAGATGTGTGTGTCGATAATAAAGGACCGCCCAAATCGCCAAAGAGTGACAAAGGACACTCTCCCGAAGACGACTGGATAGAATTTAGTTCCGAAGAAATAAGAGAAGCGAGACAGCAAGCTGCTGCGAGCCGTTCTCCCACGCTGCCCGAGCGAGTGCAAGTCAAAGCAAAAGCTGCCTCCGATAAGGATTACAGCTTGACCAAGGTGATTGATTACCTAGCGAATGATATTGGGAGTAGTTCATTGACAAACTTAAAATACAAGTTTGAGGATGCAAAGAAAGATGGTGAAGAGAGACAGAAAAGAATTTTAAAACCAGCAATTGCTTTGCAGGAACACAAACTCAAAATGCCTCCCGCCTCCATGAGGCCTTCCACCTCCGAGAAGGAATTGTGTAAAATGGCCGATTCCTTTTTTGGAACAGATGCTATTTTAGAGTCTCCAGATGACTTTTCTCAGCACGACCAAGATAAAAGTCCCTTGTCTGACAGTGGCTTTGAAACGAGAAGTGAAAAAACACCCTCAGCCCCACAGAGCGCTGAAAGCACTGGTCCCAAGCCGCTTTTTCACGAAGTCCCCATCCCTCCTGTCATCACAGAAACGAGAACCGAAGTGGTTCATGTTATCAGGAGCTATGAGCCCTCAGCCGGAGAGGCTTCCCAGTCCCAACCAGAGGAACCCGCGTCACCCAAACCGTCACCCACGTTTATGGAATTAGAACCCAAGCCCAGCACTTCCAGTATTAAAGAAAAAGTTAAAGCATTTCAAATGAAAGCCAGTAGTGATGAAGATGACCACAGTCGAGCTTTGAGCAAAGGCATGCGTGTCAAAGAAGAGACACACATAACCACTACTACCAGGACGGTTTATCATTCTCCACCAGGCAGCGAAGGCGCCTCTGAAAGAATTGAAGAAACCATGTCGGTCCATGACATTATGAAGGCCTTTCAGTCCGGGCGGGACCCTTCCAAAGAACTGGCAGGTCTGTTTGAACATAAGTCGGCAGTGGCCCCAGATGTTCACAAGTCTGCTGCTGAAACCTCAGCCCAGCACGCAGAGAAGGACAACCAAATGAAACCCAAACTGGAGCGTATAATAGAAGTCCACATCGAAAAAGGTAACCAAGCTGAGCCTACTGAAGTCATTATTAGAGAAACCAAAAAGCATCCAGAAAAGGAAATGTATGTGTATCAGAAAGACTTATCCCGGGGAGATGTTAACCTAAAAGATTTTCTGCCAGAAAAACACGATGCTTTTCCTTGTTCAGAGGAACAGGGTCAGCAAGAAGAGGAAGAACTCACTGCAGAAGAGTCCTTGCCTTCTTATCTGGAGTCTTCCAGAGTAAACACTCCTGTGTCCCAAGAAGAAGATAGTCGCCCTAGTTCTGCTCAACTCATATCTGATGACTCTTATAAAACATTGAAGCTTTTGAGTCAACACTCAATAGAATACCATGACGATGAGTTGTCAGAACTAAGAGGGGAGTCTTACAGGTTTGCTGAGAAAATGCTTCTGTCAGAAAAGCTAGATGTGTCTCATTCCGATACTGAGGAATCGGTGACAGACCATGCAGGACCCTCTAGCTCAGAGTTACAGGGGTCTGATAAGCGGTCCAGAGAAAAAGTAGTCACTGCCCCCAAAAAAGAAATTCTCTCCAAAATCTATAAAGATGTGTCTGAAAATGGTGTAGGTAAAGTGTCTAAAGATGAGCATTTTGATAAAGTGACAGTGTTGCACTATTCTGGCGATGGTAGTAGTCCAAAACATGCCATGTGGATGCGCTTTACTGAGGACAGATTAGACAGAGGTAGAGAGAAGTTGATGTATGAAGATAGGGTGGACAGGACTGTGAAGGAAGCTGAAGAAAAACTGACTGAAGTGTCACAGTTTTTTCGTGACAAAACCGAAAAGCTCAATGATGAACTGCAGTCCCCAGAGAAAAAGGCACGCCCAAGAAATGGCAAGGAATACTCTTCTCAAAGCTCTACCAGTAGCAGCCCCGAGAAAGTAACGCTGACAGAACTGTTGGCATCCAGCGATGAGTGGGTTAAGGCGAGGCAGCATGCCCGTGATGGACCGAGCCTCCCCAGAGCCAGTGAGAGGAAAGCGTCCAGTCTGCCCAGCAGCCCGGAGAAGAAGGTTCTGTCCCAACAGACTGAGGACAGCAAGTCCACAGAGGAAGCCCAAGGAAGCGTGCCACAGAGCAAAGCACCAGAAGGGCCCCAGTCTGGGTTTCAGCTCAAACAGTCTAAACTGAGCTCCATTAGATTAAAATTTGAACAAGGTGCACAGGCCAAAAGTAAGGACGTGACTCAAGAGGACAAGAAGCCAGATGGCCAGTCCAGAATCCCAGTTAAAAAAATGCAGGAGAGCAAGCTACCTGTCTACCAGCTTTTTGCTAGAGAAAAACAGCAGAAGGCAACAGACCTCTCAGATGAAAGAGTGCCTGTCCAAAAAGATTTTACGGTATTAAAAGCTAAAGATGAGCCCGAGCCAAGCAGTGAGATTGTTGTCAATGATTCTGGCTCTGGTGATGTGAGAAAACAGAGACCTGAAATGTCAAGTAAAGCGATGCCTGACTACTCTTCTGAGCAACAGGCTAGAGACTTGGCATGTCATGTAACCTCAGATTTAGCCACTAAGGGACCCTGGGACAAAAAGGTCTTTAGAACGTGGGAAAGTTCTGGAGCCGCTAACAATAAGTCGCAAAAAGAAAAGCTTTCGCATGTGCTTGTTCATGATGTAAGAGAGAATCACGTTGGTCACCCTGAGAGTAAAATTGTTGATCCCAGGAGTGAATTTGTGTCTGTGACTGAGAGAGAACACAAATTGTTAACAAATGGCTCTCTCTCAGAAGTTAAGGAAATGACTGTAAAATCTCCCTCCAAAAAGGTCTTGTACAGGGAATATGTTGTGAAAGAAGGGGACCGTCCTGGCGGGGCTCTCGATCAACCTTCCCGGAGAAGTGAGAGCTCGGCGGTGTCGCACATCCCAGTCAGGATGGCCGATGAGCGGAGAATGCCGTCTTCTAATGTTCCCGTTGGTTTTTGTGAGCAGTCGCCATTTCCACAGCATGGACTATCACAAAAGTCACCCCAGTCAAGTCACAAAGAGACAGTGGAGACACAGCACTTTAATTCTCTAGAAGATGAAAAAGTTACCTATTCAGAAATCAGCAAAGTTTCCAAACATCAGAGTTATGTAGGCTTATGCCCCTCTCTCGATGAAACTGAAAGCTCCCCCACCAAATCTCCTGATTCTTTAGACTTTAGCCCAGGAAAAGAATCTCCCTCTAGCGAAGTATTTGACCACAGTCCCATTGATGGATTGGAAAAAGCTGCACCACTAGCCCCGCCAGAGGGAGGGAAAGAGATAAAAACTTTACCTGTTTATGTCAGTTTTGTACAGGTGGGGAAGCAGTATGAAAAGGAGATACAACAAGGAAGTGTGAAAAAAATCATCAGTCAGGAATGTAAGACAGTACAAGAGACCAGGGGGACCTTTTATACAACCAGACAGCAAAAGCAGCCTCCTTCTCCCCAAGGTAGTCCGGAAGATGATACTCTAGAGCAAGTTTCCTTTCTAGACAGCTCTGGGAAAAGCCCTTTAACCCCAGAAACACCCAGTTCAGAGGAAGTGAGTTATGAATTTACGTCTAAGACACCAGACTCACTCATAGCTTATATACCAGGTAAACCCAGCCCAATTCCCGAGGTTTCTGAGGAATCGGAGGAGGAGGAACAGGGCAAGTCATCCTCCTTAAAGCAGACTACAGTGGAGGAGATAATAGGCGCGCACGAATTGCCTAGCAGTGTGAGCAAAGACTCTAACCAAAGACCCAAAACCAACAGAGTTGCCTATATCGAGTTCCCCCCTCCTCCGCCACTGGATGCAGACCAGATGGAGTCGGAGAAGGATCTTTCTCTGCCTGAAAGAGAGGCTGGCATGATTGAAGTCAGTCTGCAAGATGAGCATGACAAGTACCAGCTGGCTGAGCCAGTCATCCGAGTGCAGCCACCCTCCCCAGTTCCTCCTGGGGCAGACGTCAGTGACTCGAGCGATGATGAGTCACTTTATCAACCAGTTCCAGTTAAAAAATACACCTTCAAATTAAAGGAAGCAGACAGTGATCAAAAAGAAACGACAAAACCCAAAGCTTCTGCTGAGAAGGCTTCCAACCAGAAAGAATTAGAAACTAATGGATCTGGAAAAGATCATGAATTTGGCCTTGATTCGCCTCAGAATGAAACTGCCCAGAATGGGAACAACGACCAGTCCATCACCGAGTGTTCCATTGCTACCACAGCCGAGTTTTCTCACGATACAGACGCCACAGAGATTGACTCTCTTGATGGCTATGACCTGCAAGATGAAGATGATGGCTTGACAGAGAGTGATTCCAAACTCCCAAGTCAGACCATGGAAATTAAGAAAGACATCTGGAACACAGAGGGCATTCTGAAGCCAGCTGATCGCTCTTTTAGCCAAAGTAAACTTGAAGTCATCGAGGAGGAGGGAAGGGTGGGACCAGATGAAGATAAGCCATCTTCCAAAAGCTCTTCATCGGAAAAGACTCCTGATAAGACTGATCAGAAGTCAGGGGCCCAGTTTTTCACCCTAGAAGGCAGACATCCTGACAGATCCGTGTTTCCTGATACTTATTTCAGTTACAAAGTAGATGAAGAATTTGCCACTCCTTTTAAAACAGTAGCTACCAAAGGTCTAGATTTTGACCCTTGGTCTAATAACCGAGGGGATGATGAAGTTTTTGACAGTAAATCCCGGGAAGATGAAACTAAGCCATTTGGTCTGGCTGTGGAAGACCGCTCTCCGGCAACAACCCCTGATACAACGCCAGCCAGAACACCAACCGATGAAAGTACCCCAACTAGTGAGCCTAACCCCTTCCCATTTCATGAAGGAAAAATGTTTGAGATGACTCGCAGTGGTGCAATTGACATGAGCAAGAGGGATTTTGTTGAAGAGAGGCTCCAATTTTTCCAGATTGGTGAGCATACTTCTGAAGGGAAGTCAGGGGACCAGGGGGAAGGGGATAAAAGTATGGTCACTGCCACACCACAGCCACAGTCAGGGGACACCACTGTAGAAACCAATCTAGAGAGAAATGTAGAGGCACCTGCGGTCGAACCTAAACCCAGCATCCCGACCAGCGGAGAGTGTCAGGAAGGCACACCCAGTAGTGCCTCCCTGGAGAAGTCAGCAGCAGCCACTAACACCTTGAAAGTTGACCCCAAGTTGCGCACGCCTATAAAAATGGGGATTTCTGCGTCCACCATGACCATGAAGAAAGAAGGCCCTGGAGAAGTCACAGATAAGATAGAAGCTGTGATGACCAGTTGTCAGGGATTAGAAAATGAAACTATAACAGTGGTTTCAAATTCAGCCGATAGCCACATGGGTGCTAGGCCCCAAGACAAACACGATTTTCAAAAAGATAACTTTAATAACAACAACAATTTGGATTCTTCCAGTATACAGACAGATAACATTACAAGTAACGTAGTTCTGACAGAACACGCCGCACCCACTCGTACCACAGAGAAAGCTAATCCAGTGAAAAGCTCATCAGGAAAAAAGACAGGGGTGCCACAGGGACACTGTGTGAGAGAGAAGCAGAAAGTGCTTGGAGAGCAGCAAAAGACACAGGCACCGGTAGGGATTAGGCGCAAATCCAAACTTCCCATAAAGGCCACTTCAGCAAAAGATACCTTCCCACCACATCATATGTCAAACATGAAAGGGAGTAAAATGAAGCAGGTTAGTCCATCTGAGAAAGCCAAAACCCTTACCTCTTCTTCATGTCTAGATGTAAAGTCCAGAATTCCAGTAAAAAACACACACAGGGATAACACAGCTTCAGTTAGAAAAGCATGCACCTCACATAAGCAAGGGCAGCCAGAGAAAGGCAAGGCCAAACACCTGCCATCCAAGTTGCCAGTAAAGGTAAGATCCACCTGTGTCACCACCTCCAGTGCTACCACCACAGTTCAAGTCAGGAAAAGTCAGCTTAAGGAAGTTTGTAAACATTCCATTGAATATTTTAAGGGAATTAGTGGTGAGACCTTAAAGCTTGTGGACCGCCTCTCTGAAGAAGAAAAAAAGATGCAGTCCGAGGTGTCGGATGAGGAAGACAGTACCTCAAGAAACACGTCGTTGTCCGAGAGTTCCCGGGGTGGCCAGCCTTCAGTTACAACGAAGTCTGCTAGAGATAAGAAAACAGAGGCAGCACCTTTAAAATCAAAGAGTGAAAAGGCCGGCAGTGAGAAAAGGAGCAGTAGGAGGACTGGTGAGAATGAAGGCAGTCAGGTTTCTCGAGCACTCTCTGCTCACATCCTGGAGAACGAGCCTAGTTTGTAAACACTTTCCAACCCGTAGACCCTAGTGCATGAACTGTTGTGATTGCCTGTGGAGTGACTTAACCGTAGTTTCTCATTCTGTCATTGTCATCTGTATGTGCTGTTTATATATCCTCCTCTTTCTTCCTTCTAACCAAACTACACCCTAGACAGCTAGGGAAGCATGCTGAAGGTATTGGTGTCATTCATGATGAGCAAATTTTTTTTTAATGTGCTAACGGATATGATTCTGTGAAAGTAAAAGCACAGAAGTTGAAACCCCATCATGGTGTTTTCACAAACACAACACTTCTGTAACGGTTGTAAAGTAGCTAGCCTGTCAGCATGTTCAATTCCATTACATTGAGCATCCATGTAGTCTGACATTTGGCCTGATGCAGGCGAAAATCAAGTGAGTCCTGTGAAAAGAGGTGTTCATGTAGGTGATTAGGACACAGTTAAGTGTACAGTGTTAGCATTAGTCTCTCTGTAAAATCTGAGTACTGCTCAAAGCAATTTTCCAGTATCCTGTTTTTCTTGATGATTATTTTAATTAAGAAATTGTAAATCGTAGGTCCACAGAGTCCATGTGAACGGACAGATATCAGGATGGCAATAGTAGCCGATCACCTGGGACTTAGTTGGACAGGTAAGTGTGTATAAACCCGAATGAAACAGATAGTTTCTTAAATTCTCTGTCTTATTCACAGGCGGTTCATAATAAAAAAACAAGCAATGAGTAAAAAATATTATAATTCTACCTACCCAGAAATAATTACTGATAGTACTGTATACTGTGTTTTCCAAGGCTTTTCCTATGCATATTCACTGAAGAATATAAATTTAAATCTTAATTTCACCTTGATTGTAAGCACTTTCTCACAATGCCATTTCTGGTAATATAGGATAACCTTTTATCTAATAGGAAATTTATTTTGTGGCATAAAAGAAAACATAGCTAAGGCCTATGACTTTTAAGTAATTTAAAAATTTTAAACATGCCAGGGTAGGAAACCTCTGGCCCGTGGGCTGTAAAAGGCCCGCGAAATCATTTGGTCTGGCCCTGCCAAGGCATTAGGGGTGAGTTAATTAAGTGTTTGACCAGATACAGCAGGCTAATTTTTAAATTGATAATTTTGTATAGCTTGAGAATGATGTTATAAATATCCAAATGGCCCTTGGCAGAAAAAGATTCCCCACCCCTGGTTTATGCCCTTAGAGCAGCTCTCTCAGGCAACAGTTAAATTAATCCATGCCTAGGTTTAAAAAATTTTAATCATTCATGAGTCATCTTCACAATTTTTATGATATACACATTATCTATATGTTTATTTAGCTGATAGTTGTAAATTGACTCCATTTTACGCTCAAATATTTATTTAAAGGAAAACATATCACTTTGATAATGGAAAACAAGGATCATTTTTAATAATTACATAAGCAAGAAAACAGGAATGACAGTAAATTTAAATTTTTAAGTAAAATTTTAAAAAATAGTGAAATGACTGGAACTATTTATTTATGCAGAAAAGGAATATTCTGTAGGTTGAGTATATTTGTTTAAATTCATAGCCATAAAACGTAATAGTTTTAAAATGTCAATTGTCATAGCTAAAGTCATCTTGCATACCATCAGTGACATACATCTAGACTCAGGGAAATAATTATCTATGCTGTTAAAAGGGAGAGTATGAAAGTAGTTCATATAAATAATTTTCCTTTGACTGCCATAAGTCCCTCCCCCTCCTACATATTGAACCCTCCTCTCTCTTTCCACCCAGTCCTTGCTCTCAGACATACAGCTAAGACCCAGGAGGCTGGTGATGGTTTGAGTAATCCCTTGCAGGTTGAGAGTTAATAACAATCCGCTGTATGTAAACATTTGCTAACATAAAATTAAAGATAGTATTTATATTTTACCATAGGACACTATAATCTGAAAATAAAGTGGAGTCAATGTTGATTTTGCAGTATTGTATGCCCATAACTATTAAATTATTTCCCATAAGCAAATCCAGTTCTCTGTCAGAGCAAATTTTTGGAGAAAATGTGATGTAAGAATAGACAGACATAAAGCCATAAAACGCTAAAATTCTTAGTGACAATGTGTCTTAGCTTTCATCGAGTCTAGACAAACGATACAGCTCAGTTATGAGAGCTTGTTGGGCAGTAAGTTGTCTTAAAACACAGAGAGATGAAGAACTTAAAAACAAATTTAATTTTTTAAATTTGAATTCCTATATGATAATAAAGATTATTAGGAAAATTAGCAATTAGAAGAACAAAATTTAAATCTGTCCATTAGAATCACTGTTAATTAATCTTAATGAACTTTGATTTTTTAAAAAAATGCTCTTTTAAATGTTATAATAACTATGCAACTTACTGCTTTTTTATTTGCAAGTACATAGTTTCTACAAAATTAAATATTCTCTGATCTTGATTTTAATGGCTAAACAATAACAACCAATAAAGATACTTTATACAATGATGTTGTTCTAACTGTGGGTCATTAGTGAGTCATGGAATCAATTCATGCTTTGGTTATGTTTTTAAATGGAATAGAATGGTAAAGAAGACATCTGTGTATTATATGTATTAAGGCTAGTTTTGCTCCATAAAGATCAGTTTCATTTATAGCAACACCAAGATATACAATATATTTCTTATTGTAGGTTCTGATCAAAATAGTTTGCAAGCCCCTGCATTGCATTACATTAATTAACTCTTTTGTTCAACACTTGGATTGTTCTCAATTTTTCAGTAGTACAAGCCTACAATGAACATTCTTTGTATGTAAATCATTATGTACAACCCTAAGTATTGTCAAGATCGATCTCTAAAAGTAAAATCACGTGATCAAACGATATGGACTTTTTTTGAGCCTCCGAATGCATTTTGACAAATTGCTGGAAATATGATGGTCTAACCACTATGCTGTATACCTGAAACCAACACAAAATAATACTGAATGTAAAAATATATATCCTTTTGATTAAAAAAAAAAATAAGCAGGATAGAATCTTGACCAATTCCTTTTCCATGGAAGGATATTTTTACCATTCCTTACTTTTTATAATTATTTAAGGTACTACATGCCTAATAAATCTTTTTTTAATTATACAAAAAAATAAGTAAGTCTTCTCACCTTTGACTTCTACATTCCCCTCTACTAAAGCAGCCACTACTACTCATACATATCTTCCCAAAGACACTCTCAGCATAAACAAGATGGAGTGTATACATCTAGATGGATAGAAAGTTATCTCCCTTTATTTTGTATACATGTGGCAGCATATTGTACACAGTGATCTGGCCTGGAGTCATTCCTTAGCCTCCAAAGTGAAGTTCATGCAACTTGATGACATATAGAGTAGAATATTAAGTGAGTAAAAGATGTACCTCATGAAGACTGCCTAGAGAAAACACCAGCATCTCTTGTGCCAAATATTTATGAACTGTATATCCCTTGTACGAAGTTGGCTCGAATTGAAAGAATAATTTGGCTGAATTAAAAGAATCCAGCAAATCTTTCTGCAGATCAATAAACTATATAATCTAATTGTAACTAAGTAAGAGTTAAATCACAGCCTATGTAGGATCACTACTTTCCTGAGAAATCAAGTATATAATGATTACTGCCCAAGGCTATACTTAGGTTTTACTGTAAAATTCTTTTTTTTTTTTAATGAAATATATGTGATAAAAGTAGAATACAAAATCTAAGTAACTCTTTTTCTTTTCTACAGAACTGGCAAGGGAACTGAATTTTTCAGTGGATGAAATCAATCAAATACGTGTGGAAAATCCAAATTCTTTAATTTCTCAAAGCTTCATGTTATTAAAAAAATGGGTTACCAGAGATGGAAAAAA
Source organism: Myotis nattereri (assembly GCF_964212035.1). Lineage (NCBI taxonomy): Eukaryota > Metazoa > Chordata > Mammalia > Chiroptera > Vespertilionidae > Myotis > Myotis nattereri. The sequence goes on from NC_138088.1 coordinate 27,525,243, forward strand.
TGCTACAAGTATGCTAAAATTATATTACTTTAACTTTCATAACTGCATATATCCAATATTTTCTATAAATCTACTGTTAATAACATCAGAGTAATCAAAAAGTAGTAGCAGGTCTTTTGAAATTATATTAGTTTAGTGCAAATATTCTACCCTATCTTTAGGAAGCTTTCAGAAAGCAAATAGGGAATTTTTTTGCGTTTTTATCTGAAGTTCTCTCTCTGACCATTAAAAGTGAAAATGTAATTCTAACTGTTAAGTCGTGGGGTGGTAGGCAAACACTATGAAGTTACTGCTATGGTCAGAGATGGATGTACAGGGAAGTAGAGAGATCAAATTAGGGAATCAAATCATTGTACACAGTTTGGTCTGTGGTGGCAGAGAATTCTCTAATACTGTTGGGTTTTGTTTTACTGTGGGTGGCATAGGAGGGCACTATACTATGACAAGTGACAACCCACAACCATGTGGAATAAGTTATTGTAAGGTCACCCTGATTTTAGTAAGTCATTAAATTGCTAAGCATTAGATATGAGGGCGACCTATTTTGACAGTCTGAAAGGAGAGGAACATGTTTAAAATGTTATGAGATCCCCTTATAACTAAAAGGAATGTAGCTATTTTGGGGCTCATCTGCTCTGCATCTTACAATGGAATGAATGTTGCTGTCTTCCAGCACAGCTTTATCGGGTGATTCTTAAGACCCTTACAAATCTTCCCAGGAGTGGCCAGTTTTCTGAGCCCCCTGGTTTTCAGAGCTGCAATCAGGAAGAGCTAAAATACCAGCAGGGTCGCAAAAGCTATGTCTTTGTGTGGATATTGTGATGACTGAAAGAAATAATTTCCTTGGATTTTCAACCTTTTTTTTCCCCTCCTTTTCAGCTGATGCCTTAACTTCGGTCTTGACAAAAATTAATCGAATAGATATAGTGACTCTGCTAGAAGGACCAATATTTGATTATGGAAATATTTCAGGCACCAGAAGTTTTGCAGATGAGAACAATGTTTTCCATGACCCTGTTGATGGTAATTGAATCCAGTGTTCATATTTATTTAATCATTTGATAAAATTTGAAAGTGCAGTAAAACAAGGAAGTCGGTTAAACCAGCTAAATGATGATTTGCTTGACTTAATTTCTCATTTTCACAGCATTTTTTCTGCCAGAGTCTGCAAATATATACTCTGATAGACCAAATGATAAATGTCTTATGTAAAATATGAACAAGGAGATATAAAAGCATATGTTATCTGAAAGAATTCTATTTCAAATATTTTATGTGACCAAATGGGAAAAAGTTTAATATCTAGACACTACACAGTTTTTGTCATTTTCACATTAACCTTAAAAACTAGTGAATTAGCTATTGTATATAGACAAAACCAAATTGCAAGCTGTTTTACCGAGTAGGTAAGGTGTTGGGTCAAGTTTAAATATATATTATACAAATTGTTAAGTAAAATACTGAATTACTGTTTTGGGACCCAGTATTTAAGTATGTACTAAAAAAGTCTAATGTGTCACTCAAAAAGTATTTTAGTTATTTAGCATTATTTTATCGTGTGCTATTTATTTGTTGGGGGGGAAAACCCTACTTGACTAATATAGTTTATAAAAGGCAGCATAATTTCTATTCAGTGAACATATATGTCTCTAATAACATAATTTGTCTTTTATGTTAGCTTCATTTATAGATATTGTAATTTTTCCTTCATTATGTAAATTTGGGCTTTTTCATCAAAGTATTAAGAAAAGCATAACATATCTTATGTTTTTCAAGATGCTCATCTTCCTTCACAAATGGAAATTATTCCTAGAATGAATTTTGAGTAAAAATGTTGATGATGGTGTGGAGGCAGGAAGAAGGACTAGGGATATTTTTCCACTATTCCATGTTTTGGAAAATATGATGATTCTTTTTCCAGTTTTAAACGGAAAAGTTAGACTAACAAGAATCAATAACTTCTAATTCTGCATATTATGTGATAAAAGTTCTCAAAGTCAACAGAAAATTTAAAGCATACCATAACATAAGAATGATGGGTAATAATGTCAAAAGTGGTTTCTCTTTAAGTTTATAAACACCAGAGAATCTTGGGGAAAAGCTCTCTTTAAAGCCTTATCTTATATGTGAAACCATGTATTGGTACTAAAGACATATCATGTTATATCAAATGATGAATTATTGCCAAATTATAGAATATTTTAATATTCTTTGTTGGGAAAATTTTTAAGCACAGTAGCTCTAATACACAAGATCACCAGGAAACAATGGACGTATTCAGTGGAATTGAAAACTACATTTAATTTTAACATTTTAAAATCAGAATAGGGAGATTTAGGGATATATGTATTAAATATCACTTGTGCAGATTATAAACCTCAGCTAATCTTAGCCAGCTTTTCAACAAGATTCTGGTCTACAGGTGACCATAATGGGAAAATATTCACTTACCTATAGTGATCTGAATTCACAATAAAAGTTAAGTTGGTATTTACCTTGGACTGATGGAAAAATGAGGCTTTAGTTTTGTAGACTAGTAATTCAGAAAATGTGCTGGGTTGCGTTGTGTGTTGTTGTTTTTTCCTGTCTCTCCTCTTTGTTGAAATTCTGTAAAACTTCCTTTCCTCACCATGACCAGACCATTGTTGACTTTTCTCTCTGCTCAAAGAGAAAAATACTCCCTTAGCCCATGCAGCACAGTTTAAAACATGAGACCTGCTCCCTCCATCCCCTCTATGTAGTCTGGTTAATAAACCTCCATGTTTCATAGCCTTGTCGTGGATATTCAGACCTCTTTGCAGATGGTTTTCCTCCTGTCTCTGTTGTACCATTTCCTTTTTCTCTTTATTTGATTCATGGTTTTGAGTGGACCCATCTCACCAAGTTTACCAAAATGTCCATATACACCACAGCCCTTTCATCTTTGACACATTATGACACTTGAAAATTTACATGGAGTCTTTTCTACTTTATCTGCTTTTTAAGTCCTTTTCCTAACATGGTTTTAGATTTTTTTTCCAAAATCTAATAATCATTTCTTTCCAAATATTAAATTCACTTTTCTTTGCTGTAAATTTCATGTGAAATAACTAAAAATTAGAGTTGGGTAGAATCGCTCATATGCACTGTTCTTAAAATAAGTTATAAGTAATTATAAAAATTGGTGTCTTGTGGCTTGCTGTATTTAATCCACGAAAATATGGATTTTACATGCTAAAAGTTGAATGATAATAAATTTGGCCATGGAATAAATGTATCTTATATAGTGGCAAATAACTTTATATTGGATTACATTAATCTGTGTATTTAAGTTATATTAAAATTACCAAAATTGATAAGCAGTCTATATCTTAATTAATATCCTATCTTATTATAGTTTGCACTAGCCTTTTATTTCATTGTATTACATTTAATTGAACTAAACCAATAAATTTATCATTCTGTAATTCATCATACATTTTCATACCTGATATAATTTAAGTCATTCCATGTGTTTTTGTTTGATGTGTTCGTAATTCATTCCAGTCAGTCCAAATGTACTGTCTTCCATAGGTTATCCTTCCCTTCAAGTGGAACTGGAAACTCCCACAGGGTTGCACTACACACCACCCACCCCTTTCCAGCAAGATGATTATTTTAGTGATACCTCTAGCATAGAATCTCCCCTTAGAACCCCCAGTAGACTGAGTGATGGGCTAGTGCCTTCCCGGGGAAACGTAGAGCATTCAGCAGATGGACCTCCAGTTGTAACTGCAGAAGACACTTCCTTAGAAGACAGCAGACTTGAAGACTCAATGCCTATAACAGAAATGCCCGAAGCAGTCGATGTAGATGAGAGCCAGTTGGAGAATGTTTATCTGAGTGAGTATCCTCGATACCTTGGAAGTATGGCTGGGGTCCCAAAAGATGTTAAACCAGCAGAGCCACTGAAACATACTAGAAAAGTAAGAGTCAGCTCTGAGCAGCAAGAGAAAGGAAAATCTGGTCCTGATGAGGAGATGACAGAAGAAAAACTCAAATCTCTATTTGAGGACATTCAACTTGAAGAAGGAGTAGAGTCTGAGGAGATGACAGAAGAAAAAGTAGAGGCTATTCTTAAACGTGTTCAGCAAGCAGAACTGGAAATGTCTTCAATTACAGGTTGGCAGAATGAGACCAGTGGAAACCTAGAGTCCCCGGCTCAAGCTCGAAGAATAACTGGTGGGTTACTAGATCGACTGGATGACAGGTATGGCTGCTTCAGAAAAAGGAAAACGAAACAGGTTACATATTAGTAGTTTAAATATGTGCTTTTCAGCAATTTTTTTTACATGACCATTCCAGTTTGGGGATAATACATGCTTTAAAGGTTGGTACATTTGCTAATCTGGAGAGGGAAAATTACATTAAGCGCAAATATAATTCTTAAAACTATTGACAGCCTGAGGGAAATGCAGAAAGTTTGAAATACATGCCAAAAATTGATGTACATTTTACTTTAGAAGACTACTCTTTTCACATAGCCAGTAATTAATGCTCATTCAAAAGACTATAATAAATAAATTCCAAGTTTTTTAAAGAAATATAAACATAAGCAGGCTTATTATACAAATTTTTAAAATACAGATTTATAAAAAATCAATGCAACCCCACAGTCTAGCAATAAGCACCATTAAAATTTTGGTGGATTTTTTTTTTTGCATACATATTTTAAAATGTCTTAACAGAAAACGCAAAGAAAAAGAAAAGTCATTTGTCTTTCTACCATACTAAGAAAACACATTTTTATATAATATCCTTCCTTTTTTATACATGAGTGTTTTACGTGATTTGAAATATAGTATATGTACCATTTTTTTTGAGAGAGAGAGAGGAAGGGAGAGGGAAACATTAATGAAAGAGAAACATCAATCGACTGCCTCCTGCACATGCCCCAATGGGGACTGAGCCCACATCTGGGGCATGTGCCATGACCAGGAATCGAACCAGTGACCTCTTGGTTCATGGGTTGGTGCTCAACCACTGAGCAACACTGGCTAGGCAGTATATGTAATTCTTTAGCCCAAATAATTTTGCCATGATTGAAATTTGTTTATATCCAATGTAATTCCCTAATTATGAATCTGATTCTTTTTATAGTGGCCTTACTCTAGAAAGGTGGGAGTTTAATGTCCTCCAGACATTGATTCAAATCTCACCATCATTAGGTTTGCACTTTGTGACTTTGGATGAATTTCTAAGCTCTAAGAATGTCACTTCAATCAGCTTTAAAAATAAGAATGACTACTTTCCTCAAACAGGTTTATATATTGAAAAAGAAAGCTTGTAGCATGCATACCAAATGACTGATGCAAATAATCTGTTAGTAATATTTTTTTATGTACACATCAGACATTTTACTTCAATGGCAACTAATGATAAACTTAAGTTGGATGCAAAAAAAACCCCAGATTATTTCATAACCAAATTTAATATTTTCATCTTACTAAGCCTCTTGCTCCATAAAATTCCCAAAGGTGAAGTTTACAAAACTCTTTTTGCAGAATGGTAGCATCAATGAGTTCTGTGTTCACCCTACCAAAGAGCCAAGACAATAAAGAACACTACTTCTGATGTCTACATTCAGATACAGTTGTATAGTTTATGGTTGTAGTTATGGTATAGAACAGTGTGGTTCTCAACCTCCTCATGTTGTGGTGACCCCCAATTTCATTGTTACAAATTAAACATAATTAAAGCATAGTGATTAATCACAAAAACAATATGTAATTATATGTGTTTTCCGATGGTCTTAGGCAACCCCTGTGAAAGGGTGATTCGACCCCCAAAGGTGTCGCGACCCACAGGTTGAGAACCGCTGTTATAGGATCATCACAATGTGCTGGAACCGTTTGTCCTTACACAAACAGAATAGGGTGTGCTATTGATATTTTTGATAACTGTGTTTAGATCATCAATTTGATTACAAGTGTACACACACACATACTTACATATATATACATAATAATATGTTACACATATAAAACATTGCAATAGTTATTGCCTTCAGAAGTCTACGGGTAATAAGCAAAGACACTAAACACAATACACAAGCTACAAAAAGTCTATGCTGAAATGACTAAAAATTAGAAATCACTTTTTTTAAGTACCGGAAGAGAAAGATTTTTAATAGTTGAAAGAAAAATAGTTCTCACAGGAAGTAAAAGCAGTGGGTGAATACCAGTGTCAGCAGAGGTCAGGGGCATAGAAAGATGGGAGCGAGGAAGAGAATTATAACTGGAAACATGGTAGCAGGAATCATAATTGGAAACACAAAGACTGGAATTTGGGGTTCTAGGGGATGCCACAGCTCTCATCACAGGAATTCATTTTGTGCCTTAGCAGGTTTTTCACTGGCAGTATAAAAGCATTTTGAGATATCCTCCTCTTTTAAATTAGTGGGTCTGGAACTCTGAGCAGTCCATGAACTGCTCAGGATTGCTTTTTAAGATATAGAATTCAAGCGGCTATAGAAGTGCAATAAACACACACACACACACACACAAGCAATAACAGCATAGCTAGCCAGCTTGGGAGTTACCTAGAGCCTACGTAGCACCTCCTCACCCCCACACCCAGGACTGCCCCTCACAGTTTGAAATCCAGTGAGCAGAGTTTTCAGGCCTTTCTATTTTATGCCTTCAAATGTATTTCAAATCATAGTTGTTAAAAATTTAGACCCATTTCCAGCCATGTGTTACCATTGTAAATTTCTACGTTTTACCTTTTGCAGCCCAGACCAATGTAGAGATTCCATTACCTCATATCTCAAAGGAGAACCTGGGAAATTTGAAGCAAATGGGAACCATGCAGAAGTCACTCCAGAAGCAAAGACGAAATCTTACTTTCCAGAATCCCAAAATGATGTAGGCAAACAGAGTACTAAGGAAACTCTGAAACCAAAACCACACGGATATGGTCGTGTTGAGGAACCAGCATCATCACTAGCAGCATATCAGAAATCTCTCGAAGAAACCAGCAAGTTTTTAATAGAGGAGCCTAAACCCTGTGTGCCTGTCGGTATGAAAAAGATGAGTAGGACTTCTCCTGCAGATGGCAAGCCAAGGCTTAACCTCCACGAAGAAGAGGGGTCCAGTGGGTCTGAGCCAAAGGTACGTCGCCTTTATTCAGAATGCTGTCCTTTAAACTGAAGGTATTGATGATTTGTTTCCTCTGATTAATGTCCCAAGGTTCTTTACTATTTCCAAATTATAAATGTGTGACCGAAAATTATAACACTAATGTTGGGGGTAAAGGAAGTTCTGAGTAAAGCATAAGCTATTTGATCATATCGTCCGTCATTCAGAGGGTAGGAAAAAGAAATAACCATCTCTTTGGCCATTTTTCAGATTATAGAGATGTTAAGTAACCAGCTTAAGGTCCAGTATTATTTTGTCTGGGATTTAAGTTTCCTAACTCCCAATCCGATCTTCTTTCCTTTGCAAGGAGGGTAATTGTTCTGACCCTTTCTGGTTCTTTTGCATAATTTAAAGTTTATAACACACAACCCATCTAAAAGTTTTACCCTGTAAGGTCAGTTGTCTGAAAGTGTGTCTGAAAGTGTGCTTTAAAAATCGAAGAAACATAGTTCCCAAGCCTAAAATGATGTGTGTATATACCACTATTGGTTGACAGCATTTAGAAATTTAAAGTAAGAAGTATCATTTTAATAATTTTTATATCTAAGTTGATAATTATCTTAATTTGTTTTTAATAATTTTAGGACCTACTGCCACAGAATTATTTGCTTGCTCTTTGTACTTGTATGTTTTGGTGATACTATCTTAATAGTTTTTTATTCATTGAGGTTTTATCATTTTTAGATATTTTAAAAAATTAAATTGAAATTATGATTCAAAGATGGATATGAGAAAATAGAGCTGATTTTTTGTTGTTGTTGTTCTCAAATGTTATGTCTTTTCATGAACTATGTAGTAGACATAGATTAAGAGTTATACATCTTTGGAATAGTAGCACTTCTCATTTTCCTTAAAACATCTAGTTTTCTTTTGTCAAATAGTGAGTCCATGATTAATATGAGGTTTAAAAATGTATAAATTCCCAATCACTCAGGAGCTAATTGTCAGCTTATTGACTAATATCTCTCCTTTTCCCTTCTGCAGACTATCTTTTGACCATTTTCCTGCTTGTTAAGAAGGAAAGGGAAAGGAAGTAAAATTGTCAGGTCTTTTTTCCACTTCTTTCCTGACAAGTGGGGTTTTGAATATCAATTTCTTTTAGTTAACTCTTAGTTTATGTAAGCAGTATGATTTTGAGTAAAATATTCCCTTTTAAAATGAGCCCACAGTTAGAAACATTAACATTATGGTGTTTTAACTATGAACATCTATTGTGCAAAAGCCTATTAAAATCAATAGAAAGTACTGAAATCAAAGTATAAATAAGCACCTCTATGTGTGTACATGTGCATACAGATTGGCTATTGGAGAACCAAGGAGAAGGCATAAAGTCTTAACCCTGGAAGGAACCTCAGCTGAGTTCATCAGTAATGGAAAACAATCATACTAGGAAATGTTTGCAATATTTTCAATAAATGAGTTTATGCCTTTGGTGTTGGTCACAGGTCCTACTCCAATGCGTAAAGGTTTTTATGAGCATAAAAATTCATAATGGAGTTCAAGCTTCTGGTAGATATGAGCCTGACCTCACAAGAAATCCAAAGATGTTCGTATGGGTCTTTTGTGACTAGACCATAGGACAATAGCAACCAAGAGGTCATCTGATGTATGATTTCAGAAACAGCCCCCTTTTTGTTCCCTAAATAATCAGGTCAAAAGTCCGGGTGCAGCTCTTACACGAATGACTACCTGCTGTTACAAGGTAAAATTCTGTTCTTTTCCACCTCTTTCCATGCAGCAACCCATGGCAAGGAGTATTAAGAAAATTCCATTTGGCCTCTTAGTTAACGCTGTTTACCAATTCCTAGCGAATTCTCCAAAAGGAATCCTGATGAGGTCCTACTACTACATTCTGTTACTCTTCATCTTAATATTAGCATAGACGCCAGGAAGAGAATGGAAACTAAAACATTGTCCAAATGGCCACTTTTTATTTATGTGAGGGGCTGGTCTTAGATGATGCTTTATAGGATTATGATATAATTTGACATCTAGATTTGTTACTAGTGTTTGCATTAGTATCTGTTCTTCTGCTTTTAAATTTACCCAAGGGAAAACTGTTCCCCAGTTTCCAATTCCATGTATGGTTAATTCTGACTGAATTCTCCCTTTGCCTCATCTAACCTACTTATCCTTGAATGCTGATTAGTACTTCTTTTCTTTCACAATATGAATTCCTCTTACCTCTTTCTGCCTTTTGGAACTATTGCAGGGCCTTCTTTCATAATATTAGGTCATTTTAAGTGTCCTGAATTTATGGTCCTTTTCTAATGAACTTTAAAAAGTAATAGGAAACTTAGCAACCAATATCTTTGCAAAGAGTAAGAAACTCAAAAACTGTTTCCATTTGACACTATATATTATTCAGTAGGATGTTTTGTTCACATGAACTTTCCCACAAAGTCAAGTTTGATATTATATTTTTATATATTTGTTAAGTTAACCTTTGGTGAATATGGCCTATTATATTATCTATTTGACTAACATTTCATTAATCATTTTAGCTAGCACTTATACCTCCCATAACAATTTTACTTATTTTGATTTATCTAACTACAACTTCTAACTCCAGTACTATCAAATTTGAGGTAATTAGTAAACTTAGAAAATAAAATTTCAGAATTCCATCAATAAAATCATTCAGTAAATATTTTTCACTATGACATTTAATTGGAAGCCAAAGATATTTTTCCCTTTGAAATATGAACTGTTTGCCAGTTGGCAGTTATTTTTCATATTCCTATCCTTATTTCCTAAAAATTAGCATTAGTTTAGTTACTGTATTCTGTTTATACCATGATCTTGTCTGTCAGATTTTTTTTTCTATTATAATTTCCTATCAGTTCTTCAAAGAAGACCTCATATTTTGACATGTTTTACATTATTCCTTCATTTATTTGAATAAACTCTTACTAGATACCAATTATGCTAATATAAATTCTTATAAATTTGTCAAATCTGACCAAAATTTCATAAAAATCAAATACCATGCCTTTTTCTGTAGATTAACTGAAACATGGCCTGAACTATAAGATTATACATTTAAGTTGAATGTATATAGACTTAAAACTAGTTAAAAATTAATATTAATGTTTCTTCAAACTAATAATTAGTTGCATGTACTTTCTGGTGCCAAAAAGTCTCTAAAATTGTTATTTTTAATATTTTATCATTTATTTACCTTGGTCTTATATATATATATATATATATATATATGCAGGTAAAGACCAAAGTAATTAGATCCACACATGTATGCATAAATATATACATACAGAGTAGTTTCACTTAGAATCCTGCTCAAAATTTTCTTTCACTTAAATTTTTAAAAACATTTTCACAAATATAGCATCATGATTTTCCTTAGAGGAGGGAAAACCAGCAAGTAAAAGTAATTCTTTTTTGATTTCCCTTCTCAGAATGTCTTTTATTTTAAATGTGATGGTAAAATTATGCTAAAAATACATTTATCAGGACTTGAAAAACAGTGAGAGTGATTCAAGCTCAGAGGAGGAACAGAGAGTCACTACCCGAGTTATTCGCCGGCGTTTGATTATAAAGGTATCCTGTAGCCAAATCATCATGGGTCATTGCTGTATTATTGGAAAGTCCTTTCTTGTGGTTTTGAAAATTCAGCATGCTTGGTAACTAAATGGCTCTCTATGTGTTTGTCTGCACTTTTGGAAGCTTATAAAAACAATAACAAAAGGGAAAACGTCATGTTGCTTGGTAGTGAGGCCTGTGTTTGACCTGACAGTTGTAATTAATTTTATCTGAGAATTCTTGGGGAATTGTATCCTGCTTTCCCTGAAGAAGTGTTATATGTGTGAACAAAGATTCTATCTTGGTGAGAGAATAGTCCCTATCAAATGAAATGTTCAATGAAATCTCAGAGGCCGTAATGAGGGATGAGCTAAGAGGATTGAAAGGCTTCCTTCTCAGTCTCAAATTCCTTCTGCCTTCACAGTTTTTTAAGTGAAAACTAGTTTGTTTGTTTTTTATCAATGACTAGGACTTTGATGTTATAGCCTGGATATATGACATAAGGCAAATTAAGCAAAAACTTCTGAAATCGTTTTTTTAATTAAATTTATTCGGGTGACATTGGTTAATTGTATTGGTGATAGGCACACAATGCAATATACAGATGATGTATCATAGAATTATACACTTGAGGCCTGTATAACTGTATGAACCAACATCACCCCAATAAATGAAATAGGTTTTTAACTTGACAAAAATACAGCCTGATTTTTTTTTTTTGCATGTTGAATTATAGGAAACAATCTTTACTAGCAGTGAAAAACATAATCTCACCTGTTACAGCACAGTTGAATAAGTTGATTTCCCCCATAAAGGCCTTTTGAAGCACTGACCTTATGCGTGGGAAGGTCCAGCAGGATGTGTCTCAGTCTGCTGCTTGTCTTCATTACTGTCTTTAGCGAGATCTTTCTTGATGTTAAAATGATTGAGTGCAGAGAACTAGGAAGCTGTTTTCAATACCCAGGCCTCTGAATGTAATCCAAATAACTTGAAGCTCTTTGGTTGGCAGCTCTAGAAAGAAAGGAAGGGAAATGTCTATTGAAAACCATTTGTCAAACTTACCCATTTCTAAAGTGTCAGGAGACTCAACGGAGAGCAGAGATGTTGGCTTAGGTATCCAAAAAGTCTTAATCCTGCTGCTTGTACTTTTCATGTAGATCAGATTAAAGAAGAGGAGAAATCTGCTTAGTATAGTTTTTCAAAGACTTTGGAAGCATTAGAGAAGAAAATAAGGCCTTGTCTAAATTTTATATTATCCCCCAATCAACCTTGAGCTCAATAGAGAGCTATCAAAAAGCATGACTCACGTCTTTGAAAATTCCGCATAGGCAAGCCAAATTCCTTATTGGGATCTAACATATTTGTAAGTATTCAACTTGCTATCCATAAATCCTCATAATCACTTCCCACACCTTTCTGGAATTGGAGGAAAGAAATAATTCAGTTTTCTGAAGGAGGTAAAGCCATACTCTTTGCTCAGGCTTTGCTATTCTCATAATGTCTTCAAGAAATGGTATTTTAAAGTGAAACGTCTAGAAAAAGTGCACCAAACATAGTGTAACTTGCTTCTTCTTATGCTTAACATGTGACATATTCATGTTGCATCCAAACCCACCTATTCCTTTAGAATAGCTGCCATGATAGAAGCTGGCTCTCCTTTATATAAGAATGAGCAAAAATAGGTTTACAGTTGTAATACAAGAAAAAAATCTGTCACATATACTTACTGCTATACACATAAGTTTGCCTACCCCTGTATAGTAGGACAGACAAAAAATAAGTTATCCTGCAAAAAAATTGGGAGGGTGGAAAGAAATATTACTCTGAAGAATACAAAAACATCAAACCCTGCTCCCTATGTCAGTGAGTTATCTCTTTTGTTCTCCTAGCATTCTACACATGCATTTTCAAGTTAGCTTTTACTGGACTTATTATGTATTTGAGCTTAATATATAGTTAATTCTATAATTAATTCTATAACACATATTACCTTTTTTATTAAGTTTAAAAGACCAAAATACACTATGATGTTGTAGTAGGCTCCATAAAATAGAGGAGTTAGTGTTCTCCCCAAATCCCTATTTCTTGAAGTCAGTGTAATTATAGGGAGGTTGGATGGAATCATCAGATAATGGGTTTTATAACAAGAGAAAGCATGGTATAAACAATAGAATTACTCAAGTTTTGAGAAATGTCTTTTGTATATGACAGAAATCAAAAGCTAAAGAATGGCCATAATTATAATTGGAAACTATGGGTATAACAAAAAATACGTCACATATAGAAGAATCTTTCAAGTTAATATTTTTCTGTTCAGATTTTTGGGGCAGGTGAAAAGGGTCAGACTTCTATTGATTTTCTCTTTACTCCTTTGTTCGTATCTTTCTCACGTAAAAGAGCTTGAGACCACAGTAGTATATGGTAAATGTGGCGGGGAACCATCTTTGTCAAAAACATAACATGAGAATGTTAGGTCCTAAAGGGATCATCAATACTAAAACCACTTCTTTTGCTAGATGACAAAACAGGATTGGAGACCAGTTGATTTATACAGAATCACAGCAGGGCAGAAGCAGTTCTGGGACCAGAACCTAATCTCTAGCCCTCCAGTGAAGCTTCTCCTACCACAATACTATATTCTTTCTCTTCCAGAACAAATAAAAAATAACTTTTCCTAGACTAAATTAGGCCTTTCTAGTGGCATGGAAGAGGGCAGCATTGGACTATCTTTCCTGAAAACTAGAGCTGGAATGCTAGGAATTTGACCTATTTCATGGAGGCTATCCACCTGGGACTAAGTCAGCATATTTCGATTGTTTGCCACTTAAGTGGCAATGGTGTGCTCAGGATTCCATTACCAGAAGTCTAGGCAAATTTGGGTTCTTAGCAGTTCAACTTGTATAATAAGTGGGTTGAAAGTATAATTTTATAATTTAAATTTAACATTTTTAAGTTGCTAAGGAATGAGTCAAATTAAACTCCCATTTATTTGGGGATCTTTTAAATTTTATAAACATTTATTTCTATGTAATCTGACAATATCACAATGGTTTCAAATGCTTGAAAGCAATTTAAGTAAATTAATCAGTCCTATAAGCTTGTTTTACATTATTTGCTTAAAATTCAGTGATTAGAAAGGTAAAAGGTTTAAAATAACTCACAGCCCAACTATTGTAAAGTTTAGGAAGATTCAAATAACTGAAATTTCACTACATAGTTCAACTGTATTTTCATGTCTACTTTTGAAAATTTTTTTACCGATTTTCAGATTGAGTTTATATGTATGTTTTTTCCCAAACCAAAATTGATTTCCCCATTCCATTGTCCAGCAGTAGCTACTGTTCATTAACTTTAGATTTTTATGTACATGTACAACATCCTTTGCAAGTGGGTTTCTTAGAATATAAAAATGAGTTATACTGTATATATTGCTTAGTAACTTGCCAAGTTATGTGTGCGCCATATATATGATATCTACCCCCATTTTTTGGAAAGTTGAAGTTGTAATATTGTGTACATCAAAGCAAATTGGTACATTATATATAGTTAATTGTTCTTTCATTTTATTCAAAAAATTCAAGGAGGAATAAAAATTATAAAATGTTTTGGCAGGGTTTTAAAGGGAAGTAGTTAGTCTTTAGTAAGATGGCCACTAGGGCTGACATATATATAATATAGATAGATAGATACTGTATTTTTCCTTAGAAATAGGAAAGAGAAACAGTATGTGCTAGGGGAGGGTTTTGCCAAAACTAATGCCATCAATAAGGGAGGGGGAATTTTGTTTACTTAATAGTACAAACTGTTTCCAAGAACTTTAGAAACTAATTAGGGGTTATTTTCTCTCATTAAGGAGAAGCCCCAAAGACCTCTCCTTGCTAACACTTGATTTCCAATATATTTGACAACATTTTAAATGGATGATTTTTTAATGTATTTTTTGACTCCTTACTATCGTTCCTATCTTATCTAATCTACTTTAGTGAGTTTTTACATACTCAATTTATTCTGATCTTATTAAAGCATAATTGACTATACTTTATGGCCATTTAAGATGAAGAGATATACCTATACCTTTAATTTTACATCAATAGTATGAATTTTCAGTAGGAAACAATGAAAATCCTGCATACCAGAGTAGATCTCAACAGCCTATATGGTTTGTTACTTATAAGTAGGGCTTTGCTTTCTTCTAAGACTTTTAATATAAATCAGTATACTTATATTTATAAGCATGTAGTGAATACATATAACTACTTCACATTTCTTTCAGAGACTGTCCAAACAGTTTAAAAATGAATTGGCATCTTTCCCCACAAAAAGGTCCATTCATGATATGTCCAATAGGATTCTGTTTTACTGTATTTTCCTGGGATTCTCTAACACTCTAAGAACTAGACATTTCCAAAAGTTAGTTCAAAAATATTCCATTTATTCATATTTAAACTATAGTGATATCTTTCATGACCTTTTATCAGCCTTTTCTACTATCTTTATGCTTTTACTTTTAAAATAAAATGGCTTTTTTAATGACACCAACAATATTAAATATAAATAACACTCCCATAAAGATGTCTTGCAGATTTTAGTGCATTTAGTCATGAGTCCTCTACATTTCTCCAATCTCCTTCTCTCTGTTAAGTGTGTTAATTAAAATTAATTGTAAGCGAGATTCAAGGTGAACTAAATATGAGTAGCAAGAAACATCTTTTCTTTTCATCCCACCTCTAGACCACAGTGAGGTAAGATGAGTCGCATGTCCCACATGCTGTCACGACCTATGATCCCACAATCTATAAGAACACAAAGTCACTTCGTAAAAAGAAAGAATGAAAACAGAATATTGTTAGCAAAGCACAATAGTGTTTCGTCTTTACGCTTTTCATCATTTTAAACCAGAGCTGCCTTTCTACCTGTTACAACATAAAGCACTCATCAAGTTCTCCCACCATTGGCTGGCACTGACAAAATTATCAGAGCTACCTCTTCCGTGACAGTACCACTGAAAGGGCTAGAATCCTGGCTCTCCCAGAGATGCGGCAGTCTTTGTGACCTGCTACTTTTCCTAAGAAGGCAGTAGTGCACAGTAGCTAGAGTACACTGTAGTGTAGCAATATCCAGGTCACCTTTTCAAGAAAAAGTTTAACTAATAGGTCAGTATGTCTCTACAATAGGTTTGCACTTCAGATGTTTGTCCTTGTTCCCCAAAACTGGAAGTGGTGCTAACCTAAAGGTGAATACCAGTGCCAAAAATAATGTATTGCAAATACAGTCCTATGTTTGCTCTGAGTGGTTGTTCTTCTGATGCAATCATAGAACTAATAGAGAGATATTAAGGAGCCGTCTAAATCTACCAAGCTTCCTATGAGCAGGATAGTAAGAGCCCATCTTGGAGATTGAAGAATTTATTTTTTTTAAACTCACTAGAAGAAGGTCATTTGACAGTTTTCCCCTTCTAAACCAGGTAACAGACACTAACTGAAAGATACTATTTTAAATTCCTTTCGTACTGACTTTTTTTTTTTGGTCTGTGGCAATGAAGACTAGATAATCAGTCATTAGATAGGACCTCCACTTGAAAATAGTAGTATTCTGAAACCAAGTACTTTATCAGACAGCTATTCTCATTTATTTTAAGACCTATGAAAGGTTCAGTATTAAAAAAAAAAAAAAAGATTTTCGCTGAACTTTCTCACAGTGCTTCCAAAAAATGTATATATTGCTCTTAGTAAATGAAATTTTAAGTTAAACTAACAATGGGTGATAAATTTCCCAATTAAGGTACTATCTTAATTCACATTAGACATACTGTCATTCATAAAAATGGGTTGTACTGAAAGTGAGATGATCTAATTAAAGCCCTAATCATTGGCTAAACTTTTTTCAACCAATGAAACCTTTTGCTTTGTAAAGCAATGTGTATGTGTTCATTCTATACTTATGTATTTTTAAGTTCTTCCTTCTTGGAGCTTGTTGCTAATCATCATCATTGTACATACTTGAGGTTTAGTGCTTTGAATGTTGTTGACTGCTAAATAACTATCAGTGGAGTCAGCCTTTTCCCCCTACCCTGAAAGAGCCAGTAGAACGTATGCCTTCTTTTTCTAACATTCCATAGCGCATGTGTGTGGTGTATGGAGTGGTGGGGAGATCTCTCCACCTGGTATGTCTCTAATCTCTATGCCACATCCTCTAGGGAGAGGAAGCAAAACACATTCCTGGTGAATCTGTCACGGAAGAACACTTTACTGATGAAGAAGGCAACCTCGTCACCAGAAAAGTAATCACCATTGGGATTTCATACTTCTCTTGGAATTTAGATGTTCTGTTTGCTTGCTGTAGTGTCCCCTCTTGAAACAGAAAGCAGGAAACATCTCTACTTTTCACTATTGCTTCCTACAGATCACTCGGAAAGTGATAAGACGAATGGTTATCCCACAAGAGAGGAAACATGACGTGGTAAAGGAGGGGGCCTGCCCCAGAGAAAGTAGAGGATGAAAGCTTTGTGAGCGCTCCCGTGTACGCGGCTAACAGGCTGGCGTGGGCAGTGTGGCAGCTTGAAGCGTTTGCTGCTCCTGATATCTTGTGCATTTGATCAGGGTCAAAGAAAAAGACTTTTCTTCCTAACATTCTTTAACATTATATTCTCTTACTATCTTCAGAGAGTTCACAGAGATATGTTCATTTATGGAGGTTAGAACATGCCAGTTCAAGATTCCTAGAAAAAATTAAAATCATCTACCACCACCAAACCCGTTGGCGGGGCCCCACCCATGCCCAGTGCCTGTCCGGGCACGGATGGAGAGCATTCGTTTCCAGCAAATGCACAGGATTTAAATGTTAGAATGGCAAAAAGCGCAGTTCAAGATCCATATATCAAATATATTTTCCCTGTACAGTATGTTCTACGGAGAAATCTGAATTCCTCCATTCTTAACCCAAAAATTCTCCTCTGCATTTCCAATGTGCCAATTCAGGAACTAAACTCATTACTGAGCCTTGTAACAGAGCAGATGGATCTCCATCTCCCAGAGAAAACACTGGTAGTTATTTCTTCCTTCCTTTTCTTAGAACTTTAACCTTTTCATTTTAAAAATAGTAACTGTTTACATAAGAAAAAGTGAACTGAGAATTTCTCAGGACTAAATCTGTGGAAAGGCTGCTGTGTTATCCATTAATTATAAACAGGGTAAAAGCTGAGTATTTGTACAAAAACTTCGCTCTCAGAGAAGTGTGTCCCACTGCGCGGTGAAGAAGGGTCTTGTTTTATGGAAAATGCCTGGTCTGGAGTGAGAGGAGGGGTTGGTAATTCCACAAATAATAATTAATAATTTTAAAAAGTCCCTTAGATCCACAGCTTTTCCATGGTGTTAGTTGTGATTAGTGGTTTGCTGAGAACTTTCAGTCTCATTATGACAGATTAAAATTCTGCTGGCTTAAAAATGTGTAAGTTGTAATTAATATATTTTATGTTTGGGGTTTGAGTGCCTTGAGAGCTTCCGCGATGATTTCTTCTCGCTTCCGACCGGAAACGGACAGGCTGCTCCTTTTCGATTCCTCACTAACCTGAAGTACCGTGAAGTACAGTGGCGCTGTCTTCACTCTGGTGGTGCTCTCTAGCTTGCCTGCAAATGCTAAGCTGTGTGGTGAAAGCCGGTGGATTGTATTTTTGGACATGAAGTGGCAAAGTGCTTTAAACTGTGTTTCACTTATCCTGATCCAGCCTCAAGGAACCAGAGTTGGAACTGCTTCATGACTAAAACTCCTTTGCCGTGAAATCCTAACGTGTGCATTCCTTTTAAAGCAGGGAGAAGGTTATAAGGTGAAGACAAAGAAAGAAATCCGGCATGTGGAGAAGAAGAGCCACTCATAACAGTGAAAGGTCAGTCAGCTATGTGCGCTCATATCAACAACAGTAGCACTTAACTCCCTGTGGCACTCAGGAAGTGATTGAGAGCGCCCCCTTCCTCTCACTGTGTTCCAGCTTTGCATATGCAGTATGAAGTTGTGATAGTTCGTTTTTTATGTATGCTCACACACACACACACACTAAACTTGACTCTAGGTCACAATCAAGAAACTTTCTCATGAATTAGTCGGGAATTTCAATGTAAATGATGTTTGCAGAAGCAAGTGTAAACAGTGATTTTTGAGTCTTCCTGAAGAGCGAAGGCTGAGTATCAAATGCAGGAGCAGTATACAAGCTAATAGGAAGATAATTTGGCAACGAGTAATTCTTACAAATACACTGTGAGAATTGTATTGATCCAGCCTTTCCCCATTTTAGCGGAACATCATTGAGAATATAATTTTGGTTAAAATATAGTAGTTGCTAAGTTTAAATTAAATGAATGAAATCCCTATATATATGATTTCATATTTTATGTAAGCCAAAGCAAATTAAATAGGAAATTAATTAATGGCACTGCTCTGTTTTTAAGTTAAAATGTTTAAAGTTGTCTGAACTTTTCTTCATAAACAAGAGTGTTTTCCTTTAGTGCTGTTTCCTAAATTTGACTTCATCCTATTTATTTCTACATAGCTACCATTAGAAAGGCAATTTGGGGTGAAAAAGCAATATAGCTTTGAAAATGTCCCCATAAGTCTGAAAGGTAAAGCAGGGTGGTTTCTTTAAGGCTATTCACCAACAGTTCTCTTAGCCCCACTGGTCAAAATGACAGAGAGAGCAAACAGGTTCCAGTTTCAGCTGTCATACCTCTGCTGCTCCCCAATTCCCAGAACCCCTGAGAAAATATCTAGTATCATTGCCCCTAATGCTTTCTTTATGAGAGGTAACTATAACTAAAGCCCAAATAAATTCTTAGTTCTTCCTCCACTAAAACACCTTATCGTTTTTTATTTATTCACTTAAATACTTATTTCACTTCCTCTCTGTGAGGCTTTCCACGGGGGCACTGAGAAGTCATCGCTAGACAATCCTGACAAGGTGCTTGCTCTCCCTGAGCTTACACTTTAGATATTTAACGGGAACCGATCATAACTAAGAACTGCAGGGTGCTCTGGAATAATATTTACTTTGCATACTCTTCCAAGTGTTTCACTTGTGCTCTTAATTCTCACAACCAACCCATTTAACAGGTGAGAAAACAGGCCCAAAATTTTGCCCAATATCTTGTAAACAAAAAATGGCAAAAAACAGGATACACAAACCCAACAAGTGGTTGCCAAGTTTAAGTTAAATGAATGAGCCCACACTGTCAAACCTGTGAACCGGAACTTGACCTAGATCTGAGGTGACAGGGAAGCTTTCCTTGGGGAAAGGGATGTTTGTGTTTTAAAGAATGAACAGGACTCAGCGGATGAGGGGTGGGCAATTTGCTATGCGTAGGCACAAGCAATGGCATTCTGCAGAGGCAAGGAGGAAACAGGGAAAAAGAAACTGTGAGAACGGGTCACTGTAAGTGGCAGAAGAGTTTGCCATTGTGTCTGGAAAGGTGGGAAAGATCCGTATAGGCCTTGTGTGTTTCTTTGTTAAGATTCTGGTCTTTACCCCAAAAACAGTGGGAAACTATTGAAGGTTCTTAGGCAAGGGTGGGCTATGATGCAGAGAGTCAATCAGAAGTGGCAATGATGGATGACAAGAAAACCAGTGAGGATGGTAAAAGGTAGGATGAATCGAGAGATAGCAACATGATTTGGTTTTTATTGGCTGATAAGGGTAAGAGATTGGATAATTAAGGACGACATCAGTGTAACAATATCTAGAATGAACCTACCTATTATGCATGTCATACAGCTAAACTTGATGAAGACATTATGTAGCAAATTACTAAAACACCGAACATCAGTTTGCTGTCTTGAATTGGTCTATTTAAGCAATTCTACTAGTAAGTGATAAGTGAAGTGAAAATAGAAACTAGGTCAGTCAGCTTCAGTATGACCCTTATAGCGTGTCCCTTAAAGTTTAACATCTCATTCAGTCATAGACTCAGACACCAGATGGAAAAGAACCAGAAGTGGCCCTAGCTGGTTTGGCTCAATGAATAGAGTGTCGGCCTGTGGACTGAAGGGTCCCAGGTTTGATTCCGGTCAAGGGCACATTCCCGGGTTGTGGGCTCGATCCCCAGTGGAGGGCATGCAGGAGGCAGCCAAGCAATGATTCTCTCTCATCATTGATGTTTCCATCTTTCGCTCTCTCTTTCCCTTCTCTGAAATCAATAAAAATGTGTGTGTTTTTAAAAAAGAACCAGAAGTTCTTTGAATGACCCTACACTAGCTGGCCCATTTTTATAGAGTAACAAATACCTAATATCCATGAATAAATGATACCAAATCTATATGACAGTGCTATGCATCCAAGGCCCTTTACAGAGTATTAGCAGAGAAGCCACTTGCTCAATAAATATACGAGAGGCTTTAAAATTATAAATAATACATATTGTGAAGAAGTTGTCAGGGCCTGGGCTGACTTGCTATACCCCTCAAAGGAGAGAGAAACTCAGTAGGAGAATTCATATGAATATCGGAATAACTTCAGGGTAGAGCAAACTCAGTGTGTCAGATGGAAAGAATGGCAATTTGACTGCAAGCCCCAGTCTACTCTCCAGGGTGGTATTTACCTTCCGTAGTAAACCTGGGAAATGAGTCCAAGAATACTGCCAAGAATTCCAGGACACTGAACGTGTGCTCTGGAAAAACCAATCTGCAAATAGATTAAGAAATTTTATAGCCCTGCTGGCTGCCTTTAAAAAAAAACAAAACAAACAAATACAGAACTAAGCAAGCAGAATACTTTTCAAATTTCACTGAGTCTCAGACAGTAACATCAAATTTTTATTTCCCATTGTACAGCCAGTTTAATTTTGAGTTATCTGAACCCTGCACCTGCTTTTCTTCAATACTGAGCCACAACCATCCTACTTTTAATGTAAGGGAAAAGCCAATGGCTTAAAATCACTAGAAAGATTTGTATGTAGTATATAGTGATTTATAGTTTATAGTGCTTTTTAAGTGGCAAGTAGTATAGAGTGATTTATAGTGCTTTTCCATTTTCTTCTTGTGTAGTCCTTCAAACAAGCCTTGAAGCAGGTCAGACCAATTTTGTTTACTTCCTTTTAGAGATGACGATACCGAGGCTCAGAGATGTCAGGTGGCGTTTCTGCTGTCACACAGCTCACGACTTATACTCTTGCCTAGCTGTGCCCTTTCTGTTACACCAACCTGACTTTCTAAAATTATTTATGAATAATAGTCATTCTATCAAATGATTACTGTATGACAAGTACTAGGTAAGGTTATTATATACCCCCCATTCATATAATCCCCAAAGTAATACTATAGGGTAACTACTACCATCCTTTTTTATACATGAGGAAACGGAAGTTTTAAAATTTAAGACTTACCTAAGGTCCTACAGCTAATGAGCAAAAGCTATGAAATTTGAACGTATCCAGAAACTAGTTATTAACTATTACTTGTATTAATATTTTAATAGTATTCGATGGCTTAAAGACCTAAAAGCAAACTCTGAATCAAATTTTGTACAAAGGCAACCTATAGTAAATTTCTTCATGCTCTACATAGTAAAAACTGTTTGGGGGGAGGGTAGTTTGGTGTTTTTTAAGTAAAGCAAACTTTCATTTTTAAGGTAGCCATAATCTATAAAACATTTACTTCAAATTTACCATTAGAGGGCTGATTAGTGAGTCGGTGGCAAGGGAAGGTCCCCAGAAAGAAGCTGTAAAAACTGCAGGATAGCTGTATTCCAAGCCTCTGGGGGAAATGCTCAGGATCTCACAGCCATATGGAAGCCAAGAGTGGCAACAGTGCCCAAGCTTGCCAGGGCCATAATTTATCTGAGTCAAAAAGCTGACTAATTATATTTATTCCTTAAAAAGATATTTGACCTTTCACTTGGTGAAGAATGAAAAGGGTAGATATGTAATCATGAAGAAAACCTCCATGCTGCCTGTCCTTCTGGAACTCTTATCTTGCAAGGAGGAACGAGATGGGACAAATATTGTTCAAGGGCTAAAAGTACAAAACCCAGGATCCAACGAGAAGGAAAGAGAGAAAGGACTAGCAACCCACAGGTTGAGAACGGCTGTCTTAATGGCTCCTGCCCTCTCACACTTTCCATCAGGTGTCGCTCTTATCACAGTTTATACAGGATGTTGATGTTTTATAAGAGGCACTCAGCCAAGGCTCTAATGCTTTTTGTGCAACTTGGCATAAAGTCTTTTATCCAATGATGACCTTCCTGCACCCTGTGTGATTGGAGCCAACACACTCTGGTGTGAGAACAAGAGAGATTTATAAGGGGAACTAATTCCCAACTTTTTAAAAAACTATCCCTCAAATCATACCTGAATATAAATGGGAATAATTAATAGCACTTTTTAAATAATAAAAACATATCCACTATTTCTAGAGAGATAATGGTCGTTTGCATTGGGTGATAAAAGAGAAAGACCTTACAGCCAGATTTATCCTTGGAAGTTGGATTCGTTTTTGGAAGAGATGAAGCAAAAATAAATAAAGTTCAATTGAGTTGCCCATCTACATAAATTTACTAAACACTATAAAACTATATTTACAATAGGTGA
The DNA here is from genome assembly GCF_964212035.1 of Myotis nattereri. Classification (NCBI taxonomy): domain Eukaryota; kingdom Metazoa; phylum Chordata; class Mammalia; order Chiroptera; family Vespertilionidae; genus Myotis; species Myotis nattereri. Next base: position 27,548,506 of record NC_138088.1, read on the forward strand.
ATTGTATGGTGTGTAAATTATGTATCCTTTAAGCTGTTAAAAGCTGGGATCTGTGGGAGGGGTTTGATTAGAGAAAATTGCTGAAAATTCTCCCTAAGAAAACAGCATGATAGCACTAGGGTAACATTATAGGACCATCTAAGAAGCCTGGTGCCTGGAAGATTAGGAATAATATAAAAACAGAGGTGAGAAAATCCTGATCTTCTTACTCTGATTTACACACCTTCTGGGATGGAGCCTGTCCAAATGAGTCACTTTCCTTCCCTGGAGCTTCTGCAGAGCCATGGGAGGGGGCGGGTGTTGAAATCACCCCAGAAGGAATTGATACTTTGATGTTCTTGGCTCTCAGCATTGATGACCTGGGGCATGGAGGTCGGTAGCACTTTTAATACAAAAATGGAAGCCTGAACCGCAGTAGAGCAGACAAAGGAAGTGCTGTACCAATATGTTTACATAAGCCAAGGTATCCAGGGTGACCCATCTAAAGGGGAAGAAACTTGTCCAGGATAAGTAAACAACATCAAGGTCACTGGGAAGACTTTTGGGCCTCAACAGAAATAATCCTAAAGGTTATCCTAGACCTGCTTACATGGTGTGCAGGGTTGTGCCAGCCTTTCTCAGTTTTCTGTAGGGGCTGTGTCTTGTTCTTGGGCAGGCATTCAAGTTTGTCACCTTCACACTGACAAAGGACTAGATGTGGGAATAATTTTATTTTATGGAGAAAAAGTTCATACCAAGAACAATACATACTGCACCAAAGTATGAAAACCTTTGCCAAAGAATGTTGATTTATTTTGACATATTAAGAGTGGCTACAAAATAGATACTTTATGCAGGTATTATCGAGTAAGACAAGATAATCTTAGTGGAGCCTAAAAAAAAAAAAACACCTCAAAATTAATTTATCTTGTCACGACTGATGTGGGGCAGGAAAGGGGAAAGTATTCTTTCCAATGGCTGAAGATAGTCTTCCATTTTAATGTGCATATGGAAAAACAATTTCCTAGTAATGAAGCAATAACACTGTCCTCCCTTTTTGAAAGACTGGTTGCCTTTGTGCCCATGAAAACCCCATGCCCCTGCTAATTTGCTGTTGGTGGAAATCTCAGAGAGCAGATAAGCCAGAGGCCCCCCCAGGGCTTCCCCAAGGGCCTGAGTGAATGACCCGGGCATCAAAGACAGACCTAGAAGAGAGTCCTTCTGACTCAATCTCTAAAACCACAAATAGAGCAAACAAAGTTGTATGAGGTCACGGGATCAGCAAGGGGAGGTCATTGCCTTCAAAGAGCTTTCCGGCATACCTCAGGGCCTTGTCTTCTCAGGCAGATAGCCTGAGTCCAAAGTTTCATGCTAACCCGCCCCATTAGGAGGCCCAGGACCCCCATTCTCTGATCCTTTTCTGTTGAATGGCAAGGAAGGCTTAGACAAGTTCTCTATTTTTTTTAAAAAAAAGAAGCAAGCTAACCTCACTACTTACTGTCTGTCTTTCCACAGGATCATGTGTTTTTACTGCCAGTATTGAGAAATTCATGGAAGACATGTCAGCAGGAAGTAAAGATTCGAGGAGAAGGGTGTGTGTGTGTTTGCTGCTTCCACACATGAATGGCATGACTCTTTTTTTTTTTTTACACAAAAAGAAAAGAGAAAAAGGAAACCACCCACATTTTAATTTAGCATGAGCCAACTTACAGAGCATGGAAATTCACTTTCATTCCCAGGATTGGCACGTGTGCAATTAGCAATGCAGTGTATATACAAGAAGCCATGCCGTTAACAGTTTATCTCAAGTAACTTGGTGTCATTTACAAAAGGAAGAAATTCCTGCCTCCAGAAGGAACAGAAGGAGATGGACTGATGAAATCAGAGAAACACTAAAATTACTAAATCCACAACAGCTCGCCTTATTTTTCTTGGACCCAAACTGTCAGGGTATAAACACTATTTGTTTCTTTTTTAAAACATCTATAGTTTTGCTGTAAATAATAACAGTGTATAAATTCTAACAGAAAAATAGAATAAATGTTGATAAGGCACTGCCTCTTAGAACACAAACAGAATATTGCAAATGCATTTAACATCATAGAGGTCTCAAGGGACTTCACCCTAGAAGAGGAGGGAGGGGTTCTGGGTGGGGGGCGACCTTTACTGATTCTTGTATATTAGCAATTATAATGTTTGTATATGCAAAACTGCTAGCTTGATTTTAAAAAAGCAAATCTTTAAAATCTGCTGCAAATTTAAATAATTCCCAAAATGAGGAATTCTGTAGTTCTGTGAAAAAAAAATTTTCTTCAGAATACTAATATTTTGATGCATGTGTATCACCTTATTTTGATTAAATCTTTTCCAATTTTGCAAACACTACCGTATACTGCAACACAGAAGATTTTATCTGTAAACAAAAAGCCCTTCATCTAATATTTGTTGCTATTGCCAATTTTCCAATTAAATGACCTAAAAATGGAAGAAAAAAAAAACACCTATACAGTAGTTGCTTTAGGGGGAGGGGGTGCTCTCTGTTAGTGCTTAAAAGGGGGGTAATGCTTGCCGCTTTAGAGGTGGATGGTGCTCATAAGAGGCCCCAGTCTGGGGTGTTTAAAATGGACTGAACAGAAGTCCTTAGCTAGTAGAATGGCAGCACGCTGTAAAATTCTCACTGTATCGTGTACTGGCTATAAGATGTAGACACCTTTCAGTAAGCCAATCATTTGTAACCATTCTAGCAGTGTCATACTAGGTTAATAAGGCTGCAGTGTTTTAAAGGGCATTTTTATTTGGGTTTTGGTGAAATTCTTTAATTTGTTGATTATATTCACATGAAATCAGCATTCATGGACACATAGCTCTAATGACATATGTATGAAAAACCATACACTGGATGACCTAGTCGATTATTTAAGCATAAAATAAATTGTGTTAAACTCTTCACCTGTCTGTGCTCTACCGCGTCCTTGTGTTCTCTGGCAGAAGATCATTGCCTAGCTCCTGATCATTTGGCAGCACCGATCCTCCTCACCAGTCCTCTTGGTGCCTCTGCCTCTGCGGTCACTAAGGAGATAGTCCCCCTAACATTCCGTTCCGCCCTGCAAACTCCCAATCTACAACAATGTGGAGCATTTCATAGAGAAGCCATGAATTAAAGGTCAATGACAATTGATCTTTGCCCACATCTGGGTTGGGCTGTCCCACTACCACCCCTCAAAAGTGGGAAGTTGGAGCTATTAGAACTGGTATGTCCAGAATGAACCACTCCACTTGCCGCTGTTTTAGCCCATAAAGCAATTGTTTGTTTTTTCCATTGACATTCATTGTCAGTGCTTAGAAGTTAGGAAATTTTGCACAGTAACCAGATTTCTAACTTCTCTTGAAAAGATTTGGCCTCACTGCCAGAAGGCACCTTCTGGGGCCATGTTGCCCTCTCCAGCCAGGTGTATGGTCTCCAGGCACCACAGTCTGTCTCATTACCTTTATTTTTATTTGTTTATTTTTTTGATCCTCACCAGAGGATATTTTTTCATTGATTTTTTAGAGAACAGTGGGACGGAGGAAAGAGAAATATGGAATGTGCCCCTCCCACTGCAGCAAAATTATCCTATGACATTCCCCCCACCCCAACCTACCCAGGCGGAAAGGTTTTTAAAAGAAACTTGCCCCAAAAGCCTCTCTGTTAAACGAGGATCAGAATCCATGTATCCTAATTTCCCATATAAGAGTTACGAATTGTGGAGGCACAGTCCTTGACAGAAAGGTGTTTATTCTGAACTAGAAGCTTGAAGTGTGCTTGTCTGGGTATTAAATGCGTGTTATTTGTATATACCTGAAAACTTGACTTCAGGACTATCTGATGAGCTAAACTTAAAGTCAAGCAAAAGTTCATAAATTTAATCAGAGAAGTAGCAAAAATAGGATGATCAAGATTTTATTTGCATCTGTGTATATGTATATGTGTATGCATGGACTGAATTGGGAGCATATGTTATATATTCCTAATACTGTCTTTGACCTGCTGGCTTATAAAATTTAAGTTTTTTCCTCACTTGAGGAAAAAAATAATTGATGATAAGATTCCTGATATTTGCTGGTTTTCAATTTTATATTCTTACCAAATTCCTGAGTTTGTTCAATTAAAATGTATTATCACTATTAAATTGCCAAGTTATGGCAATATACTGTGCAGGGTTATTCTACCATTCCTAAGAGGGACCTACTTCACTGAACATATAAGCAGCAGGCTTCTTTCCTCTATTAATAAATACTACCACAGTGTCCTGGTATTCCAACATGTTCATTTGGTATTCTCCTGGGTTCCATCAAGACAGGTTTTTCTCCAAGGCAAATAAAAAAAGTGTTTGCTTGCTTTTATAAGCATCAGGTCACAGCAGGGATATGTGAGAAGCTCAGAAATATAATTTGCCGAGGTGATAATTCTCTGAAGAAGCCACTGATTCAAAAGCTAACTTCCTGAGTGAGTCTTGGTGTTCTTGATTCTGGCATTTTAAAAGGTGTGTAATTTCCTAGTCATATGGCACTGCTCCTTGCTCATGAATTTATGATCAAATAGTCCAGAAATAAACATGTCTAACATTGAGATTTGAACCAGACTTTCCAAGAGTTCTTTTGGTAATAGAGACAAAAAAAAGAAAGAAAGAAAGAAAGAAAGAAAGAAAGAAAGAAAGAAAGAAAGAAAGAAAGAAAGAAAGAGAGAGAGAAAGAGAGAGAGAGAGAGAGAGAGAGAGAGAGAGAGAGAGAGAGAGAGAGAAAGAAAGAAAGAAAGAAAGAAAGAAAGAAAGAAAGAAAGAAAGAAAGAAAGAAAGAAAGAGAAAGAAAGAAAGAAAGGACAGTGGCATAATTAATTTACGTGGTTACCTAGCTAAGCATGCACCAATACAAAATAAATGAATAACAGAATGGACTCTGACTAACATCCTTAGTAGTAGGTCCTATAGCCTTTGGTTCTTTAACAATTAAATGCAGACCATTCAAAATAGACTAAAATGAAATTTACCATTATATCTGCCACACTCAATGACCGACAGCCACGAGTAAAATGCACTACTAGGTGATCCTGCAGGGAAGAAATTTTACCCTTCATTCCTTGGTGCTTTCTGCATTAAGGAATAAATACCCCAAGGGTTGCATTTCCAACAGGACATCCTGCGACTCCTAATTCCTCAAAGGAGTTCCAAAGCAAAGCAGAGCTGAACATGCTGAGAGGATTATAAAGGCGGTGGGATGAAGCACTAGGCCATGAACGGTACACCAGAAACAAGAAGGGAACTGTCAGGTCTTTTTCTCGAGGACTACCTTAAAACGCCCTGTCCGTATCCCAAAAAAATAAGTGAGCTCCCTGCCAACTTTCCCTCAACATCATCCACTTCTCTTCTGAAATCTAACTCAAGCAATGGCATAATTCTGAGAGCTGGGAAGGAATGAGGACTTACAGGCTTCCTGCATCTGAGGCACACTACCAGGTCCTCAGACTAGACTGTGCTCCCTGAGAGCAGGGACTTTGTTCTGCTGCATCCACAGTAGGTGCTCGTAAGTATTTGAGTACATGAATGAGTCAAACATCATAGGGCAAAGAACAGTAAATGGGAAATGTTACTCTGTGCACCGTCTTGCGCACCATTTTCTTTACAGGCTCAAGCAGGTTGGAAATTAGAGGAAAGCACAGCTTTTGAGTCTAATAACTTCATTCACTGAGAACTAACTTGTGTCACCATCCTCCACTAGCCCTTTCCAGGTGCACAATCCCTGATTAGCCATAAAGTCTTAAATAATTGGGCATGGATATCCAATACCACACCAGCAAACAGCACACCAGTGATGCTGCTGAGTCAGGCATCGTTCCCATAGTGATGGGCATCATCATTGACTGGCCGTGGAGAAACTAGGCAAGAGTGTAGAGACCTTGCCATGATCCCTAATCTCTATGAATGAGTCAGATTCGTCTCCTCTCTTTCAGACATGGTATCCAAAGTTTTTAAAACTGCCTACCTCAACAATCCCACCTCAGTGTTGCCAGTGTTTTCTGGGTTGGTTCAAGACAAGAAGGTACAGAAATTACATCCTAGGAATCCCTGGGATGCATACTGCCTGCAAAGGTGTTTTGTTTAGACCAAACAGAATTTGAAAAAAGATGGCCAACGTTTTTTTTAATCAGGAGATTTTAGATTTTAAAAAAATGAAATTTGAATTCTCTTTAAAATCTAAGGAAGTGACAATGTTGTTTCTGAGATCCCTTATGATAACAACTACTTGGAGCAAAAATACATCTGCCATGTTTCGACAAGCATGTGTTTTCTTGTTCACCATTGTCCCTCCTTTTTCTCTTGCCTCCAAAACACAATCTACTTTATTCATTTCTATTCCCAGTCTCTGTTTGATTGGATTGAGAGAAGGAGAAGGCAGCAAAAAGTTGAGTTCATGCTTGAGTTCTTTTTATGGCAAGCAAAACCTCTACCTTATTTTTTATCCTCAGTGCCAAGCAGAAGATGGAATAAAGAAGGGAGTGAGAAGAGAAAGGTAGATCATGTGGTTTTATCAAACCCATCCATCTACCCATCTCATTCAACATGTGTTGAATGCCTGCCACTTTTCAGATGCTCTCCCAGGTACAGAATACATCTGTTTCCTGCCCACTATCTTTCAAGTGAGAAGAACACAAACAGCCTCTGTATGAATTTGAAAGCTCCTGGGAAAGGAAAAAGCCAGCTCTGCTGAGTGGAGCCATTGCACGTTCACAATTAAGTGAGACTCAAGGCCTGACAAAAACATCAATTTTGGTAGAAAACTTCTGAAACATTTCAAAGGTATATAAACAACTCTGCAAGCCCATCTCGCTTCCAAAAACTCCTGATTTAGATGGAACCAGTTGAAACTTTGAACTCATACACAATGTTCTTTACTTTATATCCAGTCCTTCACGATTCTGACCTCTTCACAGAGTCCATCCTACTGACACCAACCCACACTGGCAACTCATGCAAACTAAGTGAGTGCCCCATGATTCAGCAATCAAATCCACATCCTTAATGATTACTCTGGCTATCTTGTGCTTTCCACAGTCCCAAGAGGAGAGCTGGGTGCACAGAGAGTGTAATCAACATTCAGCTTCACATGCTAATCATTTACTTGTTCTCTATGGTTAAGTTTTACCAGACTCCAGCTATGCTGCAGGACACACTGATGGCTCAGTTTGGGCGCACAACCTACCCATGGACAGCAGTGCTCAAGTGCAGAAAGGAGCAGAGCTAGAGCTGCCTCATGAGAGCCTGGCTTGCTAACCTGCCATCATGTCAAAGTGCCTTACTTGGGTAGCACCTAAAACAAGTAAAGGGTATCTAAGGAAAAGCCTGCAAAAACCTTAACCCATTCAAGGCTGATAGAGAGACAGACATATAGACAGATGCTTACATGGATAGATGGATATAGTGGGGACAACTGTAGTACAGTAAGCTTTAGAGTGATTCTCATGCTTTTAACTATAATAAAACTTTGAACTCTCAAGTTCCCTAGGCTAAAGTAGTCATTCTCTCAAATGTCTGTGGAGACTAGCTAGGTCATCTAAATTAGACAAAAGGGCTGTGGTAGACTGCATTGTATATAAATTATTGGCTGCCTCTCCCTGATGGTAGATTATAGTTTCCCATCCCATTGACATCACCTTAGCTATACCAGTTGCTTTGGCCAATGAAAGTAAAGCAGATCCTCTAAGACAGTGGTTCTCAACCTTCCTAATGCTGCGACCCTTTAATACAGTTCCTCATGTTGTGGTGACCCCCAACCATAAAATTATTTTTGTTGCTACTTCATAACTGTAATTTTGCTACTGTTATGAATCATAATGTAAATATCTGATATGCAGGATGTATTTTCATTGTTACAAATTGAACATAATTAAAGCATAGTGATTAATCACAAAAACAATATGTAATTATATATGTGCTGTCCGATGGTCTTAGGCGACCCCTGTGAAAGGGTCTTTCGACCCCCAAAGGGGTTGCGACCCACAGGTTGAGAACCGCTGCTCTAAGAGCTAGTGCATTTTTCTTCATGCTCCCTTTCCTCCTCCTTCAACCCTAGCAATGCTCCACACAGACTGCTCCCTGGCCCGGTGCTGGAGTAAAGGTGACATGGAGCAGAGCCACAGTCAACCCGCAGTGGACATGCAATGTGAGCAGGAAATAAACCTTTCTAGTAAACCACTGAGATTGTTCTGTCATTGGTTATTATAGCATAACCCATGAGTAATATTCAAAACAGGCAGAAAACATTAAATGGCAGTGGGCATTTGTGTAAGCACATTCCCCTCCTAAAGAGTCTGCCTTCTAAAGACTAGCTCTGCTAGATTTTCTCATTTTTAAAATGTTGGTATTTTATCCCCTCCACAATAATATTGTGAGTCAAACAAACATGCCTGTGGACCACCAGTCTTCAACCTCTAGCTCTTGGCATCTGCAGAATGAACACGTACCTGGATCATACCATACAGATTTACTGAGGTGTGATTTTTAATTATCTACTATGAAGCTGATGTGCATAAGCAAATAACTTGATTCCTGCGCCAGTCTAATGGCCGACCTAAGGTCCCCACCTCAGTGCAGTTTGGTTGTTCTCTCTGTACCATTTCAAATGCTAAAACTCTTATTAAGGGTCTGAAGGGGTTACTTGGCTTTATTTATATTTTATAGCATTTTAGTGAAGAGTTGATCTTCACTTGTGCATCTAAACTTGATGTGGCTCCTACCTACCTCTATAACCACATCATGTAATCTTATCCTTTTCTCTCACTACCTTCCAGACCAGTGATAAAGTATAGTCCATGGACTTATCTTAGTCTGAGAAAATTTTGGTGCCTATCTTCAATGAGATTTTAAAAACAACAACAACAACAAAAAAAACCTGATCCAGAATGTAAACCAACTATGCTACTAAGCATATTCTTTAGTTCAGTTGACTTTTTCTAAAATATACTAAGGCTTTCTTGAGAAGGAAATGGTGCACAGATTTACAGTGGTGCAAGTTCCTTATCTCTTCACAGATTGGTACCCTCCACAGCACAGTTCTAGCTTCCTTTCTGTTCCTCAAAAATGCCAACTTCCTCCTCATGTCATTCCCATCCCATTTGTACTTACCCTCTGCCAGGGAAACTCTCATCTCAACCTCCAGGTGGCCACCTTCAGGCCTTCCCTGTACACCCTCTCTAAAGTAGCCATATCCCCTGATCCAGTTATTCCATCACATCTCCATACTTATTCCCTTTATAGCATTTATCACTATAGTATATCTGTACACTAGATTCTGTCCTCCTTATTCATTGCTACATCCAGAGCATCTAGGACAAGGCCTGATACCAGTAGGTACAAAATATATTTGATGAATAAGAACATTCATCACACATTTGTTGTCTAAGTAGATGTGGGGTAAGAGGGGAGCACAAACAAGTAGGGAATACATATCTGATGCTGTGAATGTCAAGGAAAAACAGCAACATCTTCAGTGACTCATTGTGAAGTATCAAAAAAACATCAGTTTGCCTTTGAGGGTTGCTGTGTTTCCACCCCCCCCCCCACCCCCCATGAAGACTTGTTGAGAAGAGCTTTATAAGTCAACTCCTCCTCCACAGAATTCTATAAAAGCTTCATTACTGTCAGGAATCATCATGGTGTTTTTCCATCTTGTGCTGAGGACATGCGATGGGACGGTTGTTAAAGTTCCCTGGTATGTGTCACAGCATCAGATCTTCAAACGATTCTTTGAATCACCCAAACACAGCACCGCCCTTACTGTACTAGTACCACAAAAAATGAGTCCTCTTTCTGGATGAAACAAGCATCTTGCCAATGGAACAATAACAGAAAACAGCTGCTCAGACAGCCTGAGTGGCTACATTGCATGATGGCTACAGATCTTCTTACCCTGGTAGGCCCAACCTGCAGCTAGAATCTAAAATTGCCTTTGGCTTTACAAGTATCCGGAATCAGCTGCTACAGAGCCTGGTGCAAAGCATTATAGAGTAGAGGGACTGTGGAAAACCTGAGAACACATGCCCCAACTAAAACCACAGAGGTAGGTTAGTTCTAACAAAATATTAGGAATGCAGGCCCTGAATTATCAGCTCTTTTGATTTTTCTAGAACACTGGAAATCTGTATGATGGGATGGAAGTAGGATATGAGTATATATGCACATGGGTATATATAAAATTCCACTCATAAGCTCTTTATTTCATTCAGACCAACTAATTGTCAAATAGATAGATAAATAGATACCTACCGTACATATAGTTATTTATCAAAAATAAAAAGGAATGCCCTAGCCAGCTTGGCTCAGTGGATAGAGCGTCGGCCTGTAGACTGAAGGGTCATGGGTTTGATTCCAGTCAAGGGCATATGCCTGGGTTGCGGGTTTGATCCCCAGTGGGGGGTGTGCAGGAGGCAGCTGATCAATGATTCTCTCTCATCAATGATGTTTCTATCTCTTTCTCCCTCTCCCTTCCTCTCTAAAATCAATAAAAATGTATTAAAAAATAAAAAGGAACAAGAACTGGGATCCATAGACTCCAAAAGTTTTAATCTCATCAGAAAACCAAGATATGTCAAGATATGTTCTTAAATAAATAGAACATAAAATAAGATATGTTCTTGAATAAATAGAACATAAAACAATATTAAAGAAGTGAATGTATATAAAGCACAAAACAGTCCTAACACATAGCAAATACTACATGTGTTGGCTACTGTTGTTACGGTTATTGGTAGTATTACATTATCATTACAACCACCATCTTAGGATTACTATTGACAAAGTAAACTGGAGAAGGCCTAACAGAAGGCCTGTACACCCTGCTCATATTGGACACTCAATAAACACTAGCTAAATGAGTTGGGACTTGAAAAATGAGTCGTATTTTAACATGTGAAGAAAGGAGGCCAGGGCCAAAGGAACAAAGAGGCTAGAAGGACAAAAATATCCTGGAAGCATGAACAAAGTTTGCTTTGGTCAGAACTTAAAAAAGGAGGCAAGGATGGAAAGGGAAGCTCACCATGGAGAGCCTTGAATGCCACTCAAGACTCCATGTGGATCACAAGAAGCACTTGAGCTCAACATAAAGCCTGGCCTGAGATTATATATAAGGCTACTCAGCCAAAAGTGAGACTAGTTTCCAAAAGCAGCCCAAATTTTAGATATTTAGGACATGGAGAAAAGAGTTTCATGGGCATATATACTTGTATGTAATTTGCATCATGTGTACTAGTTATATGGCCATGGGCAATTTACTGAGCCTTTATATTCTTTACCTGGAAAATGGGGGTGATAGTTTTTTGTTTTTAATTTTTTTTAAATATTTCTTTATTGATTTCAGAGGGGAAAGGAAAGAGAGAGGGAGGGAGGGAGGGAGGGAGAGAGGAAGAGAGAGAGAGAGAGAGAGAGAGAGAGAGAGAGAGAGAGAGAGAGAGAGAGAGAAACATCAATGATGAGAGAGAATCATTGATCGGCTGCCTCCAGCACATCCCCTACTGGGGATCGAGCCCGCAACTCAGGCATGTGCCCTTGGCTGGAATCAAACCTGGGACCCTTCAGTCTGCAGGCCAATGCTCTATCCACTGAGCCAAACCAGCTAGGGCGGGGGGTGATAGTTTTTGTCAACCACAAATGGTGGAAATGAACTCATCCACACAAAGCACTTCAAAAAGTATCTGGTGCAGAGTCAAGTCTCCATCCGTGTTACCTATGTTGTATTAGTTGTGGTGGTGTATTAAGATGAAAGATAAAACAGAGGAAAATGCTTGGCTCGGGCCTCTGTGTTTGTGAGTAGTGATGTAGGTAGGTGGCCTATGACAGTCTTTCATGCTCTAGGATGCTACCTGCTGCTGCCCCAGAGGCCAGGGGACATCCACTCTGGGGCTCTGTAGTCCAGCCCCACTCCCATTACCCTCCAAGGCCTCGGGGCTCCAGTATCCCCCTCTCCCTCTCTTGCCCCTGAACTAATGGTGCTCCATGCCCAGCCAAGAGACAAACAGTGAGCATCCTGCTAGAAAATCCCCCTCTGTCTCTACCATACTGCTCAGCTTCTCCAAAGTTCGTCACTAACTTCTTTTCTAACACAGGAAGGTCCCTTCTTGACACAATAACCTCCAATCTCATTCTTGTTTCTCCAAATCCACTTCCTCTGCTCCAGGAGAAAAGTATCTTTGGTTGTTGTTCACAGAGGCGTAAAATGTGTATGTATCTGGGGTGAGGGGTGGAGGTAGTGCCATGGGAAACTTGTATCCAGAACCTATTTTTTTTTTTTGAGTTGGGGCCACAGTTATATCAACCGATTAAAATAAAAGATTTTGATTCTTGGATGATTTATCTATCTCTTCATCATCCAAAATAATATTAACGTTCAGAACTTGCCAGTCATAAATGAAAGTGAATTCCCTGCAAAAGTCAAATAGGATATTAGAATGGAGCGCTGCCTCTTCCATGTACAGTGTGGGCAGGTGTCCAAACCAGGAGCATACTGACTTACAGGTATGCATGAGAGACCATGCCGTACTAAAGATCAGTGACCACAGGCAGCAAAGTCGGGGCCGTGGTAGGGACTTGTGAGGGCTGTTCTCATGAGGACACTGGGAGGCTTTTGAAAGCAATAACCTAGAGACAGAGCTGAGTTTGGTAACCAGGGAATTAGTACAGGAGCTAAATCAAGAAACTGAAGGCAGGGTTGTTGTCCAGTGCTTTCTCTGGTGCTTGAGACTATTTCCATTGTACCCCCTTCAATGTGGCAGTTTTCACTCCAAGGGCATTGGAAAGGCACCGCTTAGCTCAGATACCCTCTGTGATCTTGAGCAATTCTCTTCCCATGTGTGGATGGAATACTAACCCTGCCTTGCAAGGGTATTTAAGGATTCAAGATCATAAATGTAAAAGCATTTGTTCAGTGATGGCAACTACTATTATCTTAATCACAGACAGAATTTTGACCAGGAATTAAATCATCATGGCCCTAGAAGTTCAACACTGTACAGACACAGCAAACGAATCATTTTAAAGGTTCCGTGTGCTGCGGCAGGAATGCAGCCTGGCTGGAGAGTGACGAAAGGACGGGTTCTGTGAGAGTCAGGAGTCAAAAACATTCTCTCTCTTGAAATGTGCCCCCATCATGATTGTTCTGAAAACGTTTTGTCCTAAAGACGTATGTTTCACATTGTTTATAGAGAAATTAAATTGGTTTTTAAAAGGGAGGTCTTTCCATTCTTGATAAGATGAAACTGAAAATGTCTACCTTTACCTCCTCCCCCAAAGAGGGAGAAAAAAAGAAATTTACTTTTGTCTTAGAAAGTGCATAATGCTTAAGACAACTCATTACTAAGTACATTTTCTTGAATTCTAAAAATGAGCTCTGTGGGCAGGTATAAAGTCAGAGGTATGCTTATTGCCTGTACTGTAGGGAAGAAACATTTTAAGTACCTTTGTATCCCTTTATTTGTCTAAAATCCTAAAGGTCCTGTTGTCATGGAAACACATTCCCTGAGCATCATATATTAGGTATGTTTGTATTCTGTCTAAAGAGATTTCCAGTATTTGTCACACTTGCCAAACATCTATACAAGAAAGCTGATTATGCAGGGTTCAGTTATAATACCAGCATCTGGTATAATTAATCCACTAGATTGAACTGAAATGGAGTTGAAAGAAGGTATTGATAGCTACAGCATGATACGGCGGCGGCGGCAGCGGTGGAGGAGGTGGAGGAGGAGGAGGAGGAGGAGGAGGAGGAGGAGGAGGAGGAGGAGGAGGAGGAGGAGGAGAAAAATGATAAGTGTAAAATCAAAGAGGGAGAGACTTGGGTAAGAAGCACCACAAAATAAGACTGAATTTTTTTTCTCTCCACTTTTCTAATGCTGACAAGGAAGGGTTATCAGTCGGGGTTCTTGGTTGAAAACAAAGGAAATCTACCTGGCTAACTTGAGCAAGAAGGAGTTTACTGAAAAAATGTCAAACAGCTCACAGAATCATGGGAAATGCTGGAGCTCTGGAAAACTGGTAAAAACCAAGAGAAGCTGGGAGGCTAGAATTGGAGGCAAGGTCATGTCACAAGAAAAGCCTGGTTAGGAAGGCCTTACAATGCCAGGGACACTCAATGCCACGACTGCTGGCAGTGGTGTGAACACCAACCAGTCCTTGCTTCACTGTGACACTCAATCTAGATGCACCGTTCTGGGTGGAATGGTCTTACAGGCTGAGCTCAAGTGGCATCCCTAGTGGCCAGGGGTCAAAAGGATCCAACCTTTTCAATTTCCACAGTTGGAGATGGAACCCCTACCTCCGACCGGACTCACCAAACAGAAGGAAGCTTAGATGTTGGGCAATCTGCCAAATACAGAGGTGCAAGTGCTGTGGTGGGATGAGCCTTAGCATGAGTCATCAAAAAACCTATGTTCTAGTCCAAAGTTTTGCCTCCCAGAGGTGAAATGACCACAGGAATCCCACCTAACCACCTTGATGCACAGGGGAGCTACAGTGACAAAAGACTTTATATTATATATGAAAGCAGAAACATGTTTGGATTTGCTATTTATAAGGCTTTTAAGCATTTATTAAAAGCAGTATAAACAGTTTTAATGAGTGGTGGGAATTACCCCCAAATAGGGAACTGTATCTCAAAAAAGGCACAGGAAAGTAGAAGCTATAGTGACAAGCCCAGCCCATTGGCCCTGTATGGTAGATGCAGAAAGGGTGAGCTGTAAAGGCCTGATCTGATGACTTGTTTTCCCACCCAGACATACATTTCTCCTTCTAGTGGTAATGTAGTGGTTTCTCTTTAGGAAACTAACCCTCCATCATTCAGAGTCTCCTTGGTTTGGGATGGACATTTCCTAACCATCCATCGTATGGGCACATGAGCCCAGCCTGGTCAATCACAGGATTCCATTCCCTTGGCTACAGCAATTGACTTAGTGATAAGTCCATAACCCAAACGAGACCAGAGGAACACTATCTGGATTTTTTATGTTGTTTTGGTTCGGTGTGAGTTGGGTTGGGTTTGTTTTGTCGTGTTTTTGGAACTTTAGGGTTCCTTACCCCTGAAATTACTAAGCTTGTAGGAGATATGCCTAGGGATGCTGGGGACCACCAGATGCAGACCTGCCTGGGATTAAGGCCAACACAGAAGAAAGCAGAATTAAGAGATAGAGAGGTGAGCAGAGGAGGATAGAAGAGCAAGACTGGGTTCTAAGGACATCATTCCAGCACCTGAAGCCAGACATAACCATATGCTTTTTAGTAAAATGAGCCAGTATATCCTCTTTATTTTTATTTAAGCTTTTAGAGTGGTTTTCTGTGTCTTCTAATGTAAAGAGCCCTGGTTGAAACAGCAGGTGGAGAGATATGCGAGGCAAACCAGTTCCAGTGCAGCCTTATTCCCAACCCCATCAGTTGACCAGTAGTTTAGGATCCTTCTCACCCAAGTCCCTCAAGGGACTAATTCATTGAGGAGGAACTATGAGAAAACTTGCAGAATTTTAGCAGCTTGGCCCTGAGCCAGAACCATACTGTTGCTGGTGGATAAAAGTTTCTGGGAACCAGCCATGGAGAACAGAGATATAACACAATTTCTAGAAATCCTGGAGCAAGGACTTCTGAGACTGTTGCTATTCTGCAGGAATTCAAAGACCAGGCCACCCTTTTCTGCCAGAATAAGTGCAATCACCATAAGAAAGAGAATTCCTAACCCCTGCCACTCTGCAATTAAAGTGGATATTAGGGCTTCTATGAATGGTTGTGCAAGCCAGGCGGTGCTCAATTCCAGGGCACCAAACACATTGCAGTTTTGTGAACAGCACCCCCTGAGGTTGTGCCCTATTCAACCTGCACAGCCATATGCAATCATCCCGGCAGACAGTCACTAATTAGTGGGAACATTAGCATCCCTGGATCATAAGCACAGAAAAAGTATGCATCTGTGTAAACCACAGAGCAGGGCGAGAGGAAAGAAAAGAAGCCATCTGCAACAGCTCAGACAACAAGAACTTATAGCATTTCAGTTCTTCAGAAATGAGCCAGCTAAGTGGCCTATGTGAAACCACCTCTTCCCACTCCTCTGAGCTGAGTATGAGGCAGGATCTATGACCAAGATAACTCAATAGTCCATCCTGGTCTAAGCTCCTTTTCCCAAGGGGAGAGAGTTAAGCAAACACTGAATGAAATAGCTGTTTCTCAAGAAGGCACATGGATTTTAAACAAGCGTTACTGAGCCCATTCATAGTAAATATAAAATAGGTAGAGCTAATTTAAATGTGGGCCACAGTCAGAGTTTGGGGCCTTTTTTAAATCCTCAGGAATCCATGGTGCCCCTTCCTCTTCCGGATATGGGACATAGTGAAATCAGGTTGAGACAACCTGCTCCTATGTAAGCTCAGATAAGAACAGCCCCAAATCTTTCCAAGGCCTGATACTGAGTCCACCTTTCATGATGTGAACAGTACATCCAATGAGACCTCGATACACATCTTTGCTCATCATCAATTCCATGTGGGAAGTTAAAGAAATTGTCTCTAGCTCCCCAAAGGAGACCAAAGTCTCAAAGACCAAGCAATCAACTTTAAACCACAATAAGAGCAGAATTCTGGTAAGAATGCTATGCTCTTTTTTTTTTTTTTTCACTCAGAAAAACTAAAATCAAAACATTTTTCTTAATGTCTTTTGTGAAGCCTCAAAAGATTAAGAAGTCATTTTCTCCCTAATTGTCATCACCATCCATAGGCAGTCTATTTGCACTCCTGGTACAATTCGATGGGAGTTTTATTTTTTAGAACCAGTGAGAACATCTACTTGTAGCTAATGATCTCTTCGCCTCACTTGCATCTTTTCTAAGTCAAAGAAGCTTTCACCTTGGATGATCCAGCCCTTAGAATTCTGGACTATGTGTTTCTAAGGAGGCACTGCTCCCAAATGAGAACTGCATTTCCAAATGGCAGAGGTCCTTGTCTTCTCTGTCTCACTTACCATGATGAGCTCTTCCAGCCCAACATCAAATATTCTGCTATTTTACATTTCTGTAAGTCAAAGCTTTTGGTTCCCTTTAGTATTTCAAAGGTAGGGATTTTGATTAGAAGATCATAGTAAGAACAGATACATTTATTAAGCACCTAAGATGTGCTTTACAGATACTATCTCCAATCTTAGAATAACCCAATAAGACAGGTAAGATAAGCCACATGGATAATTATGTGGTATTACAGATATGATTTAAACTCATATCTACTTAAGACTAAAGCCTGGAATCTTAGGCCATGGACTTACTAGGTCAAGTCAACCACAGAAAAGAAAGGCATCTTTAGCCATGGCCAGGTAGCTCAGTTGGTTAGTGCATTATCCCAATACACCAAGGTTGTGAGTTCAATCTCTAGTCAGGGAGCATACAAGAAGCAACCAATGAATGCATAAATAAGTGAAACAACAACTCAATGTTTCTCTCTCTCTCTCTCTCTCTCTCTCTCTCTCTCTTAACGTAAATGAAATAAAAGTTAAAAAGGAAAAGCATCCTTAGCTCATGGAAAACTAGAACTTTAACCACTTGGCATCACACAAAGCACAGTTCCTATGGTGACTTGTTTGGAGATTCCGATTATACCAAAGAAATGGTGACCATTAGATCTATGATGATTATGCACTAAAACAGTGGTTCTCAACCTTCTGGCCTTTTATTTTTTTTAATACATTTTATTGATATTTTACAGAGAGGAAGGAAGAGGGATAGAGAGTTAGAAACATCGATGAGAGAGAAACATCGATCAGCCGCCTCCCGCACACTCCCTATTGGAGATGTGCCGGCAACCAAGGTACATGCCCTTGACCAGAATCGAACCCGGGACCCTTCAGTCCGCAGGCTGACGCTCTATCCACTGAGCCAAACCAGTTAGGGCAACCTTCTGGCCTTTTAAATACAGTTCCTCATGTTGTGACCCAACCATAAAATTATTTTCGTTGCTACTTCATAACTGTAATGTTGCTACTGTTATGAATCATAATGTAAATATCTGATATGCAGGATGGTCTTAGGCAACCCCTGTGAAAGGGTTGTTCGACTGCCAAAGGGGTCGCGACCCACAGGTTGAGAACCACTGCACTAAGGGATGAGGCTTCACTGGCTTGGTCAGCAAGCCCTGGTGACACTGTTCACAGCAAGGACAGAGAGGAAGGTGACAGCCTATAAAGAGATCAACACAGCAATAGGAAAAAGCAGATGCCAGTTTTCATGATGGAATCCAGAGGCTGAAGGCAGCCAAGTATACAATAAGCAACATAAAACATTAAGTCAAAGAATGAAGCACCTAAGTGGATGTTTGTACGGCCAAATATTTCCTGCCCAGAAATAAGAAGCAAGATTAAGATAGCTATAACTGCCTGCCAATGACAAAGCACCTTCTAGAAACCATACTTATGAGTCTATCATTGTAAGCATGTATAAGTTAATGGGAAATAAGGAATCCTTTATACCTCCAGTTCAAACAAGTTAACATCAGTTTACCAAAAATATCTGGCCAGTTATGGTTCTCATAAAACTTTTAATATAGTGCTAGGAGATAATTGGGTGGGTAGAATAATTGGCATTTTATTACACTGCAGGCAGATTAGTTGAAGTATATTCAAATTTAAGTTGGACAAAAACTACACTAAACTGGATTTTAGTTTTTAAACAGTCTTATAGATTTTGGAATACAAACACCATGTCCAAGTCTAAATCTGAGCTATACAATATTAAGGCTTGAGAAATACACGTGTCCTAAAATAAAATTAAATCTTGTTCTATAAAAACATTCAGCTGATTTTATCATCACATAAAAGACAAGGTCTCAGTGAAAAAAATGAATCTTCTATTTTGGGAAGAAAGCAAAATAAATTATAAGACTATCAAACATATGCTTTTACAAACCACAGGAAAAATATGATCTAGTAAGAGAGATGCATGGGCCTGTAAAGAGTTGAGAAATTGGTGCTCAGGGGATTCGTGAACACTCTGAAGTCTTTGTGTGTTTGTGTGTAAGTACAGTTGGTGGTAGAAAGGGGAAGGGAGTTCATAACATCGGATTCTCAAAGGAGTGACCCAAACAAGGGTTATGATTGACTGTAGTAAAGTCTGAAAAAAATTTAAAATCTTGTCAATTACTGGAAGCTATGACTATCTCTGATTAGAGTCCAAAACAAGAGCCAACTAAAATATAAGTACAAAATCTATGAACGCCAACATTCCTACGAACAAAAGACCCTTCTGGGGCAATAAAGGAGTTAACTGTATCTGTGGTCCTCAGCAGCATCCAGAGAGCCAATAGTCTATCAGGTCATTGTTTCTCTCTATCCCCCTACAAAGGACCAAGCCCAAAATGTGTAAGATATTTGCTTTGTTTTTCCAACTGCAGGGCCCTAGCTGTTTACAGCAGGTGGAGCCAGTCCAAGCAGCATGCTGGAAAGGGATGGGCTGAGTATTTCATTTTTATAGACCAACTGGCTTCTCAATAATTTATCAACTGTGTGATGGAGAAAAGTAGCAATAAAACGTGATTGTACAACTCCACCTTCTTCCAGGATCAAGGAAAGAACTAAAGATAGCTAAAAAAGAAATGACAACACAGTTTTGTGAGCTAAGAATAGGTTCTCCAAAATCGAATGCTGCCCATTTCTTGAATTAAATGTCCTTGAAGATGCTGACTTTGAAACACAAGGGAAATTGCAGCAGAGACTGTAGAAGAATTGAGCATGTCTGGGAAGTCTATTGAGTAAAATCTTCCTGAGGTAGTCTCTGATAAGAGTCCCTTGTGGGACATTTTATCTGCTATTTCCTGTGAACATATAGAGCTGCATCACATTTTGAGCCCCTTATCCCAAGAAGGATATACCTATTTGTTTGGGTTTTTTGTTTGTTTTCCTTGCTCAAGGAGACAAAAAAGAAATCATGAACATAAGGAGTATGGGGTTTATTTACTAATGGCTATAAGAAAGAAATCTCAAAAAATAGACTGTTAAATACGAAAATTATGTATCACCAAATGACCGCACCAGAATCTATTTCTAGGATTGCTCCCATTTACACATTTGTGGCATTTTGTCCCTAAGAATATATCTCATTATAAGATTCTGTTTTTCAGCAAAAATTTGTGGCACTGGGTTCCCTCAACTGTTACATTAAATGGTTAGCTGTGGTCTCTAAACAGCCTCCACACTGCTCCTGAAAATGCAGAAGCCCATCAGAATTCCAGCCTGCACTGAATAACCAGGCTGGAGAATGACTCTCTTTCCTACCTTATCAATGTTCCAAAAAAGTCCCATGTACACAGGTGGCTATCACATATTCAAAGAACAGCAACAAAGCTAACATTTACTTAGAGCTTGATACATAGAGCTTACTATGGGTGCCAGGCACTGTCCTATCTATATAATGGGTACTATAATTCCCCATTTTACAGATAAGAAAAGTGAGCCATGAGAAGCTTTAATAACTTTACGAAGGTCATACACTTAGGAAGCAGTGTAACTGTGATTTCATTCTATTAATAATCCAATGGTGTACAGGTCATTTTTTAAATATACTTTGAACAAGAAATATGAACCTCAAATAGATCAAATGACTAACCCAAATTCACACAAATAAGCGACAGAATTCCAAAACGACATTACCAAAAAAAAAAAAAAAGGAAATTATAGGCCAATTTCCCTACTGAAAATCAATGCAAAAATCCTCAACAAAACAAGAGCAAACCAGAGGAACCAAGATGGTGGCATAGGTAAACACCTAAACTTGCTGCCTCGCACAACCACATCAAAACTACAACTAAAAGACAAAACGGATATCATCCAGAACCACAGGAAGGCTGGCTGAGTGGAAGTCTGACAACTAGAGGGAAAGAGAAAAGTGCATCTAGACTGGTAGGAGGTGCAGAGGTGTGGAAGAGCAGGGGTACGGAGGCACCCAAAACGAGCTGACAACTGGGTACGCTGTGGTCTTTTTCAATCGGGAGGGAGATACAAACTCCCAATTGCTCTGAACTCCAGTTCCGGGCGAGACTCTGGGGACCCAGGCTCATACGGGGAGAAACTGGACTGTCTGGCATCCGGCCAGAACATGAGAGCGGCTTTCTCTCAGAGGTGCTTGCAACATTCATTGTTCCTGCATGGGGCTGTGGAACACAGAGACCCGGGGACCTATCCGGAGCAGGGCCCACGGGCAACCATTGCTGTTTGCACTGCCCAGTGATTCCCTGAGAACCCGCCCCACCCAATTGACAACCCCACCCAAGCTATGTGCAGAGGCTTTTGCATAGGAATGGCCTGGCCTTTTGCAATCTAAAACCTAACAAACTGCAGCTGGGTCAAAGAACTCCAGAGCTTCCAAAAGAAGGCCTAAGGTTCGTCAGCAGCTTGCACTGCTTCACAGCTGCACATCATCTGGGCACCTCCAAACTCCAAACAAAGAGGAGGAATCTGCAGATCTCTCTGTAGCTCCTGCTGGGCGGCCTCAGGCAGTGGCTGACTTTGCACCTCCTTGGAGATCCAAGTGCCAGTGTGCCCAGTTGTCAGAGTGAGACCACACCAGATTGCAACTCTTCAGATCTATAAGAGACACACTCAGGGGGCAGACTCAGTGAGCACCAAAGCCCCACTGAAGCAAGTCCTGCCCCATAAGGGTGTTTCCAGCATAGCACTTCTCCCATTGTAGACACAACTGGTCCTCACAGCCAAATGGTCTGGAGGTCAATTCCTCCCAGTGATACCAACAGCAATCAAGGCTTAACTACAACAAGACAGTGCACACAGCCCACAAAGGGGTGCACCAAGAGCATCCACCTCAGGTGACTGGAGAGGCTGAGCCACAGGGCTCTATAGGACACCTAGCACACAAAGCCACTCTATCAACACAGGGAAGCATAAAAAATGTGGAGACAAAGAAATATGTCACAAATGAAAGAAATGGAGGAAAGCAAACTACTGGATATAGAGTTCAAAACCATGGTTATAAGGTTACTCAAAAATCTTCTAGAAACCTCCAAGAAATTTAGTGAGACCCTCAAGGATATGAAAAAGGAGCAACTAAAAATTAAGCATACACTGACTGAAATAAAGAATAATATACAGAGATCCAACAGCAGACTAGAGGATCCCAAGAATCAAGTCAAAGATTTGAAATACGAAGAAGCAAAAAACACCCAACCAGAAAAGCAAAAAGAATGCAAAAATATGAAGATAGCATAAAGAGCCTCTGGGACAACTTCAAGTGTACCAACATCCAAATTATGGGGGTGCCAGAAGAAGAGAGAGAGCAAGATATTGAAAACCTATTTGAAGAAATAATGACAGAAAACTTCCCCTACCTGGTGAAAGAAATAGACTTACAAGTCCAGGAAGCACAGAGAACCCCAAACAAAAGGAATCCAAAGAGGACCACACCAAGACACATCATAATTAAAATGCCAAGGGCAAAAGACAAAGAGAATCTTAAAAGCAGCAAGAGAAAAACAGTTACCTACAAGGGAGTACCCATACAACTGTCAACTGATTTCTCAACAGAAACTTTGCAGGCCAGAAGGGAGTGGCAAGAAATATTCAAAGTAATGAATAGCAAGAACCTACAACCAAGTTTACTCTACCCAGCAAAGCTATCATTTAGAATTGAAGGTCAGATAAAGAGCTTCACAGATAAGAACAAGCTAAAGGAGTTCATCACCACCAAACCAGTATTATATGAAATGTTGAGGGGTATTCTTTAAGAAGGGGAAGAAGAAGAAAAAGGTAAAGATAAAAATTATGAACAACAAAGTGACAACAAATACATATCAACAAGTGAATCTAAAAATCAAGTGAATAAAAAATATGATGAACAGAATAAACTGTTGAATATAATAGAATCAAGGGCATAGAAAGGGAGTGGACTTACAATTCTCTAGGGGAAGGGGGTGTTGGGGGTGTGGGAAGAGACTGGACAAAAATCAAACACCTATGGACAAGGACAAGGGGGGTAAGGACATGGGGTGGGGTGGGAACCGGGTGGAGGGGAGCTATGGGGAGAAAAAAGAAGAACAACTGTAATAATCTGAATAAAGACTTATTTAAAAAAAAAAGAGCAAATCAAATTCAGCAGTACATTAAAAAGATCATACACCATGATCAAGTGAGATTAATTAATTCCTGGAATACAAGGTTGACTTGATACACACAAATCAAATAACATTAACAGACCACAAAACAAAATGAAGAATAAAAATCATCTATAATCATAAAGGTGTAATAAGATAATTAGACTGGACAGCCGAACGACCTTCTGGACGTCCTTCCAGATTACCTTGCGGATGAAGCTGGGCTGCGAGGACCAAGCCCCTTGCACAAATTTCGTGCATTGGGCCTCTAGTCTATATATATAAAACCCTAATATGAAAATGGACTGAATGGCAGAACCAAACAACTGAACAACCGGTCACTATGACATGTGCTGACCACCAGTGGGCGTGCATGGAACATGACGGGCATTGGCAGCAGGAGGCAGAGCGCATAACATGGCGGGCGTTTGCCATGGCGGGATGGTAGAGCAGGTGAGCGGGGAGCACCAGACCAAGGCGGGGTGCAGGTCGCTGTCATCAGGGCAAGCCTCTGGTGGTTACTGAAAATTCTTTCCTCGCGCATGCTGCAATCCCACCTGGCGCTCCCACCTGCTGCCGGCACCGGCCCTGCTCGCACCCACAGCCAGCGCCAGAACTGCTGCTCACACCTGCTGCGGGCGCCTGGTGCCAGTCCCGATCCATCGGCGCCATCA
The DNA here is from genome assembly GCF_964212035.1 of Myotis nattereri. NCBI lineage: Eukaryota > Metazoa > Chordata > Mammalia > Chiroptera > Vespertilionidae > Myotis > Myotis nattereri. Next base: position 27,572,299 of record NC_138088.1, read on the forward strand.
GTGGGTGCGAGCGGTGGCTGCTGGCCCCGATTGCCCCTGAGGGCTTCTCCAGCTCCTCTTGCTCCTGAGGGGCAATTGGGACAGCAGCTGTCGCTCACACCCGCTGCTGGCGCTGGCCCCAATGGCTCCACACCGTCAGCGGGTGCGAGCGAGGCCAGCGCCATCAGCACATGGGAGCTGCGGCAGTGGGAGTGGAGTCCGTGGCGGGAGGGGCCAGGCAGGGATGCAGAGGATGGGCTGAGACCTGCCCCTGTGCCCACCACAGCCTCACAACCCACAGTTCCTTTCAAGGTGCACACGTTCGTGCACTGGGCCCCTAGTATGATCATATCAATAGATGCAGAAAAAGCATTAGATAAAATACAGCATCCATTTATGATACAAACTCTCAGCAAAGTGAGGATAGACAGAATATACCTCAACATAATAAAGGCCATGTTTGACAAACACACAGCTAACATTATACTCAACAATGAAAAGCTAAAACTGTTTTCCTTAAGATCAGGAACCAGACAAAGATGTCTGCTTTCACAACTTTTATTCAACAAAGTTTTAGAAGTCCTAGCCACAGAAATCAGATGAGGAAATAAAAGGCATCCAAATTGGAAAGGAGGAAGTAAAACTGTCATTATTTGCAGATAACATGATACTATAAAGAACCCTAAAAATTCCACCAAAAAACGATTACAATTGATAAATGAATTCAGTAAAGTAGCTGAATACAAAAGTAATATTCAGAAATTGGTTGTATTATTAAACACCAATAGCAAACTATCAGAAAAGAGAAACAAAAAAAAACCCACATCTAAGAATAAATTTAACCAAGGAGGTAAAAGACCGATAACTCAGAACACTATAAGACATTGAAGAAAATAATTGAAAAAAAAAAACAACACAAATAAATAGAGGCATATACTGTGCTCATAGATAGGAAGAATTAACATTGTTAAAATGCCCATACTGCCCAATGTACTCAAAGCAATCTCTACCAAAATACCAAGGGCATTTTTCACAGAACGAGAACAAATTCTCCTAAAATTTATATGGAACCACTGAAGATTCCACATAGCGACAGCAATCTTGAGAAAGAAGAACAAAGTTAGAAGTATCATGCTACCCAATGTCAAACTATACTATAAGGTCATAATAATCAAAACAGCATAGTACTGGCATAAAAAACAGACACTTAGATCGAAGGAACAGAATAGAAAGCCCAGAAATAAACCCATTCCTATATTGTCAATCTATGACAAAGGAGGCAAAAATATACAATGTGGTAAAGACAGTCTCTTCAATAAAGACTGGACAGATACATGCAAAAGAATGAAATTGGACCATTTTTTTACACCATACATAAGAATAAAATAAAAATGGATTAAAAACTCAAATCTAAGACCTGAAACCATAAAACTCCTAGAAACAAACATAGGCAGTAAACTATATACCATGGCCCTTAGTAATATATCTCCTTGAGCAAGGGAAAACAAAACAACAAACAAATAGGATTACATCAAGCTCAAAGTTTTAGCACAGCACCCTAGCTGGTTTGGTCCCCGGGTTTGATTTCAGTCAAGGGCACATACCTCAGATGTAGGCTCAATCCTCGGCCCTAGTTGGGGTGCATGCAGGAGGTGACCATTGATGTGTCTCTCTCACATTGATGTTTCTCTCTTTCTCTGTGTCTCTCCCACTTCCTTCTGCTCTCTCTAAAAAGCAATGGAAAAAATATCCTCCAGTGGGGATTAACAAAAAAATGTTTGAGCACAGCAAAGGAAACCATAAAAAAACGAAAACAACCTTCTGAATAGAAGAAGATATTTGCCATGATACATCTGATAAGGGGTTAATATCCAAAATTTAAGCACTCCAATTAAAAAATGGGCAGAGGGCCTGAATACACATCTCTCCAAAAAGGACATACAGATAGCCAATAGACATATGAAAAGATGCTCAACATTGCTAATCATCAGAGAAATGCAAATTAAATCCACAATGAGATATTGCCTCACATTTGTCAGAATGGCAATAATCAATGTACCAACAAACAACAAGTGTTGTCAAGGATGTAGAGAAAAGAGAACCCTCATGCACTATTGGTGGAATTACAAATTGGTACAGCCACTACGGAAAACAGTATGAAGAGTCTTAAAAAAAAAAATTAAAAATAGCTCTTCCTGAAAACCGCCTGTGGTTACTTCTGAAAATGATTCACTTGACCAGAATATCCCCCAAATTCATGCAAATCAAGAAGTTTAAATCTTTGTGTTCACTTTAAGAACACTCATGGAACTGCCCAGGCCATCAAGGGTATGCATATCCAAAAATCCACCAAGTGTGTGAAGGATGTCACTTTACAGAAGCAATGTGTGCCATTCTGCCATTACTATGGTGGAATTGGTAGGTGTTCCAAGGTCAAATAGTGGGGCTGGTCAAAGAGTCAGTGGCCCAAAGAGAGTGCTGAATTTTTGCTGCACTTGCTTAAAAATGTGGAGTAATGCTTAACTGAAGGGTTTAGATGTATATTCTCTGGTCATTGAGCACATCCAGGAGTAAAAAAAACTCCCAAGATCCAGCACAGAAGTTACAGAGCTCATGGATGGACTAACCCATACATGAGCTCTCCCTGCCACACTAAGATGATCCCTACTGACAAAGAGCAGATGGTTCCTAAAAAAGAAGAGGAGGTTGCACAAAAGAAAATAATATCCCAGAAGAAATTTAAGAAAACAAAAATTTGGGAGTAAATTCAGCATAAAATAAATGCTGATAAAAGTTTTTAAAAATTAAACTTATGACTCAGCAATAAGTCCAAAACACTAATTTGAAAAGATATATGTGTCCTTACGTTCATTGAGGCATTATTTACAATAGCCATGATACAGAAGCAACCTAAGTATTCATAAATAAACAATTGGATAAAGTAGTACCTATATTCAATGGAATATTACTCAGCCATAAAAAAGAATAAAATATTGCCATTTGTGACAACATGGATGGGCTCGAGGGTATTATGCTAAAAGAAATGTCAGACAAAGAAAGACAAATACCATATGATTTCACTTATATGTGGAATCTAAAAAACAAAATAAACAAACAGAAACAAACTCATAGATACACAGAACGAACTCATGGTTGCCAGATGGGAGGGGACTGGGTGAAAAAGGTGACAAGATTAAGAAGTACAAATTGGCATTTACAGAATAGCCATGTGGATGTAAAGTACAGCTTAGAGAACATAGTCAGTAATATTATAATAGCTGTGTACGGTAGCAAGTGGTTCCTAGATTTATCAGGAGGTCAATTCATAAGTTATATAAATGTCTAGCCACTATACCACACCTGAACCTAATATAATATTTAATATCACCTGTAATTTAAAAATAAAAAATTTTAAATAGAATAAAGATTTTAAAAATAAGCAGCAGTGCCAGAATGAACCCCACGCCAGTCAGTGCTCTTTCCTCGCGCCTTTGTGCAGCTTTAGAAGCACTGAAATCAGTTATGAAACTTCTCACTTTGGTTCTTATTGACTTAGAGGACATCGAAGGCCATCCATTCCACAGAAAATAAGGGATCTAGAAATAATCCCTTATTTCTAATAATGTCAGAAGTGAAAATGCTCTCTAGATTTCTTGCTCTCTCCATATGTGAAAGGTTGATACAGAAGATTAATGTGCCAGATTACTTCAAGCTTCACTGGCAAGAGCAAACAGGTTTTAAGGGCTGTATACACTCAAAATACCAACAGCACAGAAAAGCAGTTGAAAATGCATATCAATGTCGTGGCAAGAACAAAGGAATTTCAGCTTACTTCACTTAAATTCAGTTAAGAGTGAGATATATTGGCTCGCTGTTTGTAATAAATGAACTGTTTACCTTGGCAAACACCAGAGAAGAACTTGCTTTCTGAAGCACAATGTCATTTGTAAAAGAAATGCACTCTCCCTGCATAATAAGGGTATTTGCACTGACTCCAAATGTTTATAATCTTAGAAAACAAAATGTTTTTTGACAAGTTTTTAGGCTTAAAGTTAGAATTAAAGGAATCTGTGGACAAAGAACTTGCTCCTGGCAGTTCTTTGTGAAGAAGCCACATTTTGCTGTCAGCAGCTGTCCAGTTTACCTACTGTCCCTGCCTCCAGGTGTGTTCCTGGGACTTAGGTACTAGTCCAAGGATATTCACCATCTTTCCACAACTATTAACAGTGCCTCCCTGCAAAGTCTAATGTTGTACAACGTGAGATTCACTTTTCTCCCTTACGTAGACAGGATGTGTTTTTTATAGGGGATAGGTGTGAACCAGAAGAGTGGAAGATATTGCTAAATATCTCCCCAATACCCATTCATCCTTTCGATATTTTTGAAATATAGTGCCCCTGCTCAATAGAGATTACATAGCACATCCTTCCTTGTACCTGACCATGGCGTGCAACTAACCTAAGTACTGGCCTATAGGATGTAAGCAAGACTGTTGCATTTAACCTCTTAAAACTTCGTCACATTTTAAAAGTGAGTCACTGGCCTTCATTCCTCTTATCCCCTTCCACGGTTGCTGGTAAGCCACCTTCACATATGTGGTGAGGATAAAACCTAAGAAAATGGCGGAACGACAAAATAGAAGGAGCCTGGGTCTCTGGATGTCCTCAAGGAACAAACTGCCTACAAACCCAGGACCATCTGCCTACCAGTATCACTGTGAGAGAAAAAGTTTAATTCTGATTGAACCTCTGTTACTTCAATTCTGTAAAGGAGTCAAACCAATATCTTCAATAGTATAGGCAGGCAGGGAAAGAAAACACAAGAAGTCACACACAAACACACACACACACACACACCCCTCCTCTTGTGTCTCGATTTCTTCATCTATAAAATGAAATAATATCTGTTTCAAGTTATTATGAGGATTAAATTAAATAATGTATGCAATGCAGTAAGTAAATATCATAAGGTTTCAAACACAGTAACTTAAAAACAAAATTAAAATCTTCTCACTTGAGGCATTAAGGCTTTTTTCCCCCTCATATATCCAAGTAAAAAAATGTATTTATCAAAGGATTCTGGGAAGATAGTGGATGTTGTCACCCCACCTAGACAACAACTGCACTGGCAGAATGTGTCTGATATAACCATCTTGGAACTCTGGAGTCTATTGAAGGCTTGCAACTTCCAGGGGAAAGCTTGGTCTGTAAATTGTGGTTAATTTTGGTCAATTTTCGCTTTTAGCACAGTAGCAACTACCCATGTTCTACTCCATGGCAGGAACTAGGATGGACATACAAGACCCTGTTTTCCAATACCAGGGATCTGTGCTCTCATCACTGATTGCTGCTTCTGATAACTGAGGAACAGACAAAAAAAAGTAAGCAACTATTGTTATTGTACTTCTCCCCACTGTTGCAAGCCTCCCTTCCTCCAACTGACATCACTGCCAGGGGATTTAAAGATTAGCACACTCACAAATAGTAGAGAGCAGGAGTGGCTATACTAATATCAAACAAAATAGATTTTAAATAAAAAAGATCACAGGAGATAAAAACATTAGATAGTACTAAAATATTCAATACAGCAATAAGATATAACAATTACAACGCCTAATAAAATCCATCAAAATATATAAAGCAAAAATTGACAGTTATTGCCTTAGCCAGTTTGGTTCAGTGGATTGAGCATTGACCAATGCGGGCTAAAGGGTCTCAGGTTTGATTCAGGTCAAAGGCATGTGCCTTGGTTGCAGGCTTGATCCCTGGCCCTGGTCAGGGCACGTGCAAGAGGCAACCAGTCAATGTGTCTTTCTCACATTAATGTTTCTATGTGTCTCTCCCCCTCTCTTCCACTCTCTCTAAAAAAAATTTTTTTTAAGTCAGTGGAAAAATGTCCTTGGGTGAGAATTAACAACAACACAAAAACACTACAGTATTGGAGAAAAACAGTTATATAATAATAGTTATAGACATCAATACCCAATCTCAATAATGAACTGAACAACCAGACAGATAAGGAAACAGAATACTTAAATAACACAATAAGCTACTTGATCTAACAGACATACACAGAACTCTTTACCCCAAAACAACAAGAAATACATTCTTGTCCAGTGCACGGGATAGCACTATATGTTAGGCCACAGATTAAGTCTCAATAAATTTTAAAAGATAAGACATCATACAAAATATCTTCTCCAACTAGAACTAGTTAAAAATTAGTAACAGAAGTAAAATTGGAAAATTCACAACACACTCTTAAACAACCAATGGATCAAAGAACTAATAAGAAAGGAAATCAGAATATACTTAGAGATAAACATACTAAAATTTTGCAACTCAGCAAAAGCAATGCTAAGGGGAAATGGTTACATTAAAAAAGCTCTCTTATTACAATTAACAATCTCCAATTGACAGCCTAAGTTTAAAAAGTAGCCAAATAAAGGAAATAAAGAGCAGAGATAAATGAAGTAGAAAATACAAAATCAACAAAGAAAATCACAGAAATAAAAACCATTATAAGAGAGTGCTATAAACAACTGTATAACAACAAATTGGATAACCTAGAGCAGTGGTCAGCAAACTCATTAGTCAACAGAGCCAAATATCAACAGTACAACGATTGAAATTTCTTTTGAGAGCCAAATTTTTTAAACTTAAACTATATAGGTAGGTACATTGTTATTAACTTAATTAGGGTACTCCTAAGGCTTAGGAAGAGCCACACTCAAGGGGCCAAAGAGCCGCATGTGGCTTGCAAGCCGCAGTATGCCGACCACAGGCCTAGATGAAATGAACAAATTTCTAGAAACACAAAACCTACCTAGATTAAATCACAAAGTAACAAAATATCTACATTGACCTATTACTAGTAAGTAGATTGAATCAATAATCAAAAATCTCCCAACAACAATAAAAGCCCTGAACCTGATGGCTTTACTGGTAAATTCTACCAAACATTTAAAGAACTAATACCAAGCCTTTTCAAGCTTTTCTTAAAAAAAAAAAAAAAAGAAAAGAAAAGGAACATGTCCTAACTCAGCCGTGGGCAAACTACGGCCCGCGGGCCGGATCCGGCCCGTTTGAAATGAATAAAACTAAAAAAAAAAAAGACCGTACCCTTTTATGTAATGATGTTTACTTTGAATTCATATTAGTTCACACAAACACTCCATCCATGCTTTTGTTCCGGCCCTCCGGTCCAGTTTAAGAACCCATTGTGGCCCTCGAGTCAAAAAGTTTGCCCACCCCTGTCCTAACTCATTCTAGGAGGCCAGCATTACCCTGATATCAAAGCCCAACAATGATACTACAAACAAACAAAAAACCCTACTGACTAATATCCCTTAAGAACACTGATGTAAAACCCCTCAAGAAGATACTGGAAAATCTAATTTAGCAGCACATGAAAAGAATTACACAACATAACCAATTGAGACTTATTTCTAGATTGTAAGGATGGTTCAACATATGAAAATTGGACAACATAACACCACATTAACAAAATAAAAAGAAAAAAACACATGATCACCTCTATTGCTGCAGAGAAAGCATTTGACAAAATTCAACAACATCTGTAATAATAAAAGTGTAATATGCTAATTAGACTGGATGTCCTTCTGGACCACCTTCCAGACAAAGCCAGGGCTGCAAGGGAAGTAAGGGTCCCAAGTGCCAGAGGGAAGCTGGTGCCAGCAGCCAGGGGAAGGAAGGCCTACACTTGCATAAATTTCGTGCATCGGGCCTCTAGTATTATAATAAAAACACTAAAAAATGAGGTATAGAAAAAAACTACCTTAATATAAAAAAAGCCATATTTGAAAACCTCACAGCAAACATTATATTTAATAGTGAAAGAAAAGCTCTCACCCTAACATCAGGAACAAGGCAAGGTTTCACACTTCAGTTATTTCTATTCAACACAGTATTTAAAATTCTTGGCAGAATAATTAAGCAAGAAAAAGAAATAAAAAGCATCCAAATTGGCAATGAAGAAATAAAATGATCTCTCTTTGATGATGATATACTAGTAATCTTACATACAAACAATCCTAATAATTCCACAAAACACTCTTAGAACTAAATAAATGAATTCAGCAAAGTAGCAGGATACAAAGCTAACACAAAAAAATTAGGTATATTTCTATATACCAACAATGAACAATCTGAAAAGATAATTGCAAAAATAAGTCCACTTGCAATAACATCAAAAAGAATACTTATGAATTAATTTAACCAAAGATATGAAAGACTAGTACAATGAAAACTACAAAACACTGCTGAAATAAATTAAAACAAGTAAATGGAAACACATCCCATATTTATGGATTGGAAGAATTAATATTGTTAAGATTTTATACTACCCAAAGCAATCTATAGATTCAATGCAATCTCTATCAAGTCTTAATCACATTTCTTACACAAATAGAAAAATCCGTATTAAAATTCATATGAGCCCTAACCGGTTTGGCTCAGTGGATAGAGCGTCGGCCTGCGGACTGAAAGGTCCCGGGTTCGATTCCGGTCAAGGGCATGTACCTTGGTTGCGGGCACATCCCCAGTAGGGGATATGCAGGAGGCAGCTGGTCGGTGTTTCTCTCTCATCGATGTTTCTAACTCTTTATCCCTCTCCCTTCCGCTCTGTAAAAAATCAATAAAATATATTAAAAAAATAATAATAAAATAAAATTCATATGAAATCTCAAAGGACAACTAATAGTAAAAACAATCTTGAAATAGAAGAACAATGCTGCAGAACTCACACCTCCTGATTTCAAAACTTAGTACAAAGCTACAGTAATCAAAACAGTGTTTCTAACAGCATTTTTTCATAAAACAAATATTCTAAAATTTATATGAAACCACAAAAGATACTGAAAGCCACAGCAATCTTGAGAAAGAACAAATCGGGAGGCATCACACTCTTTAATTTCAAACTATATTACAAAGCTACAGTAATTAAAATAGTATAATATTGGCATAAAAAGGAGACAGATGGATCAATGGAACAGAATAGAGAGCCAAGAAATGAACGCCACATATATAATCAATTTATTTATGACAAAGATCTGAAGAGTATACAATGGGGAAAGAAAGTCTCTTCAATAAATGGTGTTCAAAAAACTGGGCAGCCACATGCAAAAAATAAAACTGGACCACTATGTTACATCATACACAAAAAGGAACTCAAAATATATTAAAAACTTGAATAGAAGAACTAAAACCATAAAACTCCTAGAAGAAAACATAGGCTTGGTAAGTGCCTTGAAATCATTATTGAGGATGATTTTTGGGTTCGACACCAAAAGAAAAGGCAACAAAAGCAAAAATAAACATCAAACTGCCGAAACCGGTTTGGCTCAGTGGATAGAGCGTCGGCCTGCGGACTGAAAGGTCCCGGGTTCGATTCCGGTCAAGGGCATGTACCTGGGTTGCGGGCACATCCCCAGTGGGAGATGTGCAGGAGGCAGCTGATCGATGTTTCTCATCGATGTTTCCAACTCTCTATCTCTCTCCATTCCTCTCTGTAAAAAAATCAATAAAATATATTTAAAAACAAACAAACAAACAAAAAAAAATCAAACTAAAAAGCTTCTGCACAGCAAAGAAAACCATCAACAAAATGAAAAGACAGCTTACTGAACAGGAGAAAATATTTGCAAATCATTTACCTGACAAGAAGTTACTATCCAAAATATATAACAAACTCGGATGATTTATAGCAAAAGACTAGTCTGATGAAACTTGGGCAGAGGATCTAAATAGACATTTTCCTAAAGAAGACATACATATGGCTAACAGTGTTTCCAATGGCATGGAAGGATGCTGCTCATCATTAATCATCAGGGAAATGCAAATCAAAATCACAATGGGTATCACCTCATACCTTTTAGAATGCCACTATCAAAAAGACAAAAAAATAACAAGTGTTGGCAAGGATGTGGAGAAAAGGGAACCCTTGTGCATTGTACGTGGAAATGTAAGTTGGCTCAGCCACTATGGATAAATGTATGGAGGGTGGCTTCCAAAATAAAAATAGAACTACCATATGATTCAGTAATTCCATTTCTGGGTATTTATCTGAAGAAAACAAAAACACTAATTTGAAAAATATATATGCACTCCCATGTTATTGCAGCCTTATTTACAATAGCCAAGATACAACCTAAGGAAATAACCTACATATCCATCAGTAGATGAATGAATAAAGAAAATGTAGTATAGGGACTTCCGGTAAGATGGCAGAGTAGGTAAATGCTGTGCTAACCTCCTCTGTGACCACATCAAGATTGCAACTAAATTACAGAACGACCATCAGTGAGGACCACCTCAGAAGTAGCTAACAGAATTCCTGTAACTAGGAATATAAAAAAGAAGCATGATGAGACTGGGGGGGGGGGGGGGCGGGGGTGGCAGAGAAGTGGAATAGCAGGTCCCATACCCATGATGTGGTGATTTAGAAATGGGAGGGATATCTCCGCTATGGAGCCCCCCTGAGGGGAAATGTGTTCCAGCCCCATACACAGCCTCCCTCACCTGGGGCACCAGTGCCTGGAAGAGGAGAGTTCCCCTTACATCTGGCTGTGAAAATCAATAGGGACTGCATCCAAGTGAGATGGAGGGCACCTGGAGTGCCAGGCGTTCCTCTTGAGGAGCCCAGGCATGGAATTGCTCACTCACAGACTCACTCAATCTGGCTTCTAGCACAGCAACAGCCACTAAAAAAGATCCAGGGACATCCAGAGAGGAACTGAATTGACTAACTTCAGGACAATGGCGGGAGGGGCAGGGGGCAGGGCAGTTCTTTCCTGGGATGGAGGCACCATTGTTTTTTTGTTGAGCCCTCTCCCAACCCAGCTGCCAAGCTCAGGCAGGTGCCAAATATGCTCTCCATTAACCCTGGATAACACCATTTGCTCTGCCCTGGTGATTCCCTGAGACACCATCCCAGCCAACCCACGTGCCAAGCACAAGCTGCTACCCTGAGCTCTTCCACACAAATAGCCTGCCTTGGCTCACACTGCTGACTTTCCTAAAATCTCTCAAAGGTCAACAAAACCCAAACAAGCAGCGTCTGGCCTCAGGGTGTCCTGTACCCCTTGCTAAGTGGCCCTAAGCCTTGCACAAGTGGCAACTGGTCTCAATTTGCATTGTATCTCCCAATCAGGATCACAGTGTAGTCTCTCCCAAACATCTCCAAGCCCAGCACAAGCAGCAACAAGCAGATCACTTTGTAGCTTGCACCAGGCAGTGCCAATCAGGCACAAACGGTAGCTGAACTTGGCCTGAACTGGAACCCCTCCTCAGAGGATCCAGAACAACACACCCAAAGGCTGGCTGCAGACCACACCAGAGCATCACCCAACCAGCTCCATAAAGGATGTACACAAAGGCGTACTCAGCTGTAGCCAGAGCCTCACTAAACATGCTTGGTGGTTAGAGTGTTGGCCTGTGCACCAAAGGGTCGTGGGTTTGATTCCCAGTCAAGGGCACAATCCTAGGCCCTCACCCTACCCCCTGCTCTCTAAAATCAAACAATTTTTTTTAAAAAAAATTTAAGACCTAAAACTATAAAACTCTTAGAAGAAAATATAGGGCAAAAGCTTCATAATATTGGACTTAGCAGTAATTTTTCAGAAATGACACCAAAAGCATAGGCCACAAAAGGAGAAATAGATATATTGAGCTCAATGAAAATTTTCAAATTTTGTGCATCAAAAGACAATATGAACAGAATAAAAAGGCAACCCACAGAATAGTAGAAAATATTTTCAAATCATATATCCGCTAAGAGATTAATATCTAGAATATAAAAACTACTCCTAAAACTCAACAACAACAAAACAAGCCCATTCAAAAATGGGCAAAGGCCTTCAATAAGCCTTTCTGAAAAGAAAATATGAAAATGTCCAATAATCACATGAAAAATGCTCAATAGCACTAATCATTAGGAAAATGCAAATCAAAGCTACAGTGAGATACCACATCACACCTATTTCAAGAGTGGGAGAAAGAGAGAGAAAAGGAGGATGAGGAGGAGGAGGAGGGAAGGTGGAGGAGGAGAAGACATAGTAGTAGTAGTAGTAGTAGTAGTAGTAGCAGCAGCAGCAGCAGTGTTGGTGAGGATGTGGAGAAATTGGAACCTTTCTGAATTCTTGGTGGGAATACAAAATGGTCCAGCCACTGCGTAAACCAGTATGGAGGTTCCTCAAAAAATTAAAACTAGAACTACCATATGGCCCAACAATTCCAGTTTTGGACTTACACCAAAAACAATGTAATATGTAAATGAAATATTGTTTAGCCTTTAAAAGGACGGAATTCTGACATATGCTACAACATGGATGAATCTTGAGGACACCATGCTAAGTGAAATAAACCAGTCACAAAAAGACAAATAATGCATGATTCCATTTATATGAGGTAATTAGATTAGTCAAAATCATATAGACAGAGGTATGGTGCTTGTCAGGGGCTGGTGGAAGTGGGGGAATGTTATTGTTTAATGTGTACAGAGTTTCAGTTTTACAAGATGACAGAATCATAAAGATGGACAGTGGCAATGCTTACACAACATTATGAATGCATTTAATACCACTGAACTGTATATTTAAAAATGCTTAAGATGGTGAATTCTATATCATGTATTTTACCAAAATAAAACAATTGGGGGAAATATCTTTATCATCTATCCTTTTCTCTTAATTCTCACTGTTGTTGCTTACGTCCAGTAGTTAGTAACCAGTTGTTACTAATAGACTAGTCATAGACTGAACCCATGTAGGAGATATGTTTCTTGTTTAATTAGGTACCAATATAAAAACCAGGAGTCTCCAGATACCATTTTCCACTTAGGAGAACCAGGATGTCTTTGAGAAATAGATAAGTCCAAGTTTGGGCAGGAAGTTTTAAAAGGTGAGCTGGGACATCATGTCATACAAGACAATAAAGAAGTTACCAAAGACTACTTAGGGTTGTGTCAAATGATAAGGAGCAAACTTAAAGAGGCTCAGACCAATCAAAAGTGAGATGATTTTATTATCAACAAAAAGAACTATAGTGGATTAAAAACCATCAAATATATTTAATTCTGTGAGTTCATTATCATAATAAAACAATTAATTGATAGCCATGGAAGATGCCTGGAAACCAACTCATTGTTTTGAAAATGTGTAAGTTAAAGAATCAAGAAATTAGAACCTCCTGCATTCTTGGTGGGAACATAAAATGGTTCAGCCACTCTGGAAAATAGTATGAGGGTTCCTTAAAAATAGAACTACCATATGATCCAACAATTCCACTTGTGGATAAATGCCAAAAAGAACTGAAATTCATCCTGCATCTCCTTAGCAAAGTATTCTGCTAAGTAACCAAATAATATATGAGGGAAATTTTCTCTGTCTAGAAATATTCTAGCTAATAAATAAAGAGGTTTACACACACACACACCCAACATACATACATATGTGTAACCAATATAATAAAAAAAACCACTATTCTGAACCTCTAAAAAGTAGGTGAACCAAATAGTCAATATGAATGGCTGCTAATATTATACAAAAAAGAGACCATCGTGTGTCTCCAAGCATATGGAAGAACACAATACCACCTGAGTAGGTTTGGGGAAAAAAAATTGAGCTGAAATCTGATTAAGCTTCTATATCAATTTATAAAAAAATACAGAGGAAAGGTGAAAATAAATGACACTTTACAGATGCAATCAGCAAAATGCATACTCTGAGAAATTTTACTGAACAAACATCCCAGTTTCATTAACAAAAAATTACAAGAAAATGATTCAATATAATAGTGCAGAATTATTTCCTAACACTCAACAGCACTGGGATTTAAATACAGACTTTAAGCATCAGAGAGACTTACAGTCATACGCCATTTATCTGCTATTTGCATGGAGAATTTAATTTAACCTCTTTAAGCTTAGGTTTCTTTACTTGTCAAATGGTAATACTGATAGTACCTGTCTCATAGGGTTGCTGTGAGGAGAGAATGCACATGAAATATTTAGCTCATTGCCTATCTTATGTTATATTCACAATAAAATAATAATTTATTGTTATTAGGAAATGTATGTTGAATGAATGATCCATTCAACATACATTTCCTAATGACAAGAATTAATCTGCTAAAAATACTGAATGTGAATGAACTATTCTTAGCTAATAATGTCCACCATGTCATCACTCATTATTTATTGGGCAGTGGAGCTGTTGCAGGAAGTACAAGAATGAATAAGCTATGACCTCCACTTTTGTACCTTCACCTTTTCAAAAAGAAATCATCCATGTCTTACGCCCAAGGAATACAACTAATGAAGGTGTCAAGGCCCACTCCCAGTCTGCTGGGAAGAACTTTTAGTAAGGAGGGCCACCAAATGGTTGCACTTTCATATAGAACCTGATTGCTCCCTGTCATGATCGTTTACTCTGCCTTACGGAAGGATTTCAAAATCACTTAACATTCTTACAGACACTGGCTACTTCTACCTGGCTCTCTTCTACTCAAGCTACTCCCACCTCTTCCTCTTTTCCATCCACAAGGTTTTTTCTTTTACTCCATATACCCCCTGAGGATCAAAAGCCTAGAACACTCATCTGTAGGACTTGGATGAGGAAGAGAATAAACGAGTTTGGCAGAATATTAAGAGAACAAATACCTCCTCATTAGAGAAAAGACAACTGACCTACTTAAGAGTTGCAATACAAACGACTAATGCAGTACAGTTCCCACCTTATAAACACTTAACTTAAAAATGACTCAGACATCCACTACTACCCTACCCCAACCCCGACCCAGTAAGCTGGTGTTGCCATGGGAACCACTAGAGGCAGGAAGGGGAAAATAAACTAAAGGTTTTAGAGAATCAGGGATTCAAAATAAAAGGAAAGAAACTGAGCTTGTCTTCCCAAGCATATCTCAAGTTTGTTTGCGGAATTCTGTTTTACTGAAATTCCATATTTATCGAGAGCCCTGGTTAGCAAGCAGAACTTTTTAAAAAGGCAACTACTTCTAATGGGAGCTTTTGCAATAATACTCCATTAGGTTCGGGTTAACTTTTCAATAATGATGTAAGAGATTCATTTTAAAATTTTTTAAATTTAGTTTTCTATTGTTGATGCTATTGCAAATATCCCCTATCCCCCGTGACCCCCCTTGGAGAGATTATCATCAGTGTTTTTATCAGTGACAGAGGTGGCCCTGACTTTGAGCATCCTTGGCACAGCATCCTCAGCCAGAGGCACTCACTCATAAGGATAATTCACAGCCACCACATATACGTAAGACAACGCCAGCCACTGCTAGCACATGTAATACAACAGACAAGAAGCTCCCTGGAGCTGTTGTTCTTTGGGGTCTCTAAGATGGATGACAGAAACCTGGGACAATCCATAGCGAAGCCTGCCCCTTGGAGGAAGGCCAACACATAAAGAGAAGTTCATCTGAAACATGAATAAAGAAACCGAAGGGGGGCCCTAACCGGTTTGGTTCCGTGGATAGAGCATCGGCCTGCAGACTAAAGGGTCCCAGGTTCGATTCCGGTCAAGGGCATGTACCTTGGTTGCAGGCACATCCTCAGTAGGGGGCGTGCAGGAGGCAGCTGATCCATGTTTCTCTTCATCGATGTTTCTAACTCTCTATCCCTCTCTCTTCCTCTCTGTAAAAAAAATCAATAATATATATATATATTTTTTTTAAAAGAAAGAAACTGAGGGGGGAAGAGAAGGGGTGAGGTAGAGTGAATGGGGGAGGAAGGGGATGAACAGAAGAGAGAGGGTGAGCAGGTTAGAGAGGCAGTGAGTGGGGAGAGCGGGAGAGAGAAGAAGAAAGAGGGGGTGAGGTGGCTGAGGGGAAGAGGGGGGTAAAAGGAAGTGGATTTAGATGAAGTCATTTGAGTTCCTACAAGTTGTGTACTTCCTAGTTACCTAAGCTAATACAGTCTCGTAATGCTTAATATAATCTGAATATTTTATATTTATATTTTGTCCCTTACAAACAAGAGTCCCACCTAATATAGCTTCCGGCTCAGATTCACTGATTTATTTCCTGGCTTGTCTCCTCCCTGATCACTCAGCAGGCTTCCACCTGTGCTTCTAGGTGCAGCTGCCCTAACTAGTTGTGTGATCAGGGCCCTCATTTCCCTCACGGTGTTGTTGGATACACCTTGAACAGTACTAAATCTAATTGCAAATATTGTTGAACAGCTTTCTTAAACAGTGGAGATACACTTGTAAGGGCCACAAAAGGTAGGTCGCAAATATTTGCATTTGCAGAATAAGTGAAGTTGAACAGTGAAATATTTTGTGTAACCAGTAGGCATTTGTTTATTTCAGGTTTTATTGGGGTTTTTTAAATATATTTTTGTTGATTTCAGAGAGAATGGGAGAGGGAGAGAGAGATAGAAATATCAGTGATGAGAGAGAATCATTGATTGGCTGCCTCCTGCATGCCCCACACGGGATCAACCCTGCAACCTGGGCCAGTTAAAGAATACATTACAGGGATATAAAGCACAGCACAGGAAATATAGTCAATAATATTGTAATAACTATGTGTGGTGTGAGATGGGTACTAGACTTATAGGAGTGGTCACTTCATAAGTTATATAAATGTCTAATCACTATGTTTTACACCTGAAATTAATATGATATTGTCTATCAACTATAATTTTAAAAGAAAAATTTAAAAGTAATTAAAACAAATAAATGAAGATCTATGCTAGTCCCCCCTTCTTTCTCTGGCCTCTACCAATCTAGAGCTGCTGCAACATGCCCACCCTGCATGCCCATACATACACACTCCCCTTTCAAGACCTGGCTTAATATTTGAGATTGGAAACCCTTACCTTGAAGAAGCTGCACGCCACAAGTATTCCTAGCAGCCCAAATTGAGATTTGATTATTGGAACTGCAGTTCAAAGGGTGTTTTCCCCCCCAATAACCAATTTTATCTTTTCATATATATTAACCAAGAAACTACTGAGCAAACAACATTTGAACAAAAGAACTGACTTTCCACCAGAAAAAAAAAAAACGTATGGATAAGAATGGCGCATCATTATTCACACTTTTTTTTAACCAAAACACTTTTCCACCGCGCAGCACTTTTCTATGATCATTTTCCTCCCCTGAAAGTCTGTATCAGTGTCTTCTGTCAACTTTGGACAAGTGTGGGGCTGGCTCTCCTGAGGTTAAAACAGCCCAATTCTAGTTCTCAGTACAGTCCTCACTCATGAGAAAGAAATTAGACAAACCTTACCTTGAACTGGCACCCAAGGGCTGCTTTCTGAAATCTCCAGCAACTGGGATCAGACCAGCACAGGATGCCTCACCTAAAACAGCAGGTGAGGAGGAGGGGCCAGTTCCAGGCTTTGGCTGCCCCCACTCCCACCTGTGTGATTGCTTCACGAGCCAGCAAGGGCAGGCATTTGATTTCCAGAATGGTCTCCTTGTCTTAAATGAAAAAACAAGTCTGTTATTGTTCTGCAGCTCTGTCCCCAAGACACAGGTCTTAATTTTTTAGTTTGGCAAAACATCAACTACAATGAAGTACTTCAGCTACAATGACGTCAGGGAAAAGAGC
Source organism: Myotis nattereri (assembly GCF_964212035.1). Taxonomy (NCBI): domain Eukaryota; kingdom Metazoa; phylum Chordata; class Mammalia; order Chiroptera; family Vespertilionidae; genus Myotis; species Myotis nattereri. The sequence continues at coordinate 27,589,878 of NC_138088.1, forward strand.
CCAAAAATGCCATACCTGGAACCTTGTTGGATCTTTCTGATCACAGCTTAAAGAGATAACCCAGGAGGTCTCTTGAACCAGACTCACTTGGGATAATTTAACTTCAAGAAGTAATTCAATGGATAACAAGTTTTGTCTTGTTTTTAAACAACATACAGTCATCAAGAAAGAATTATCACCTGGAGTGCTTGTTAACGTAAGATTCTTCCAGATTCCTTGGGTTCTTTTGCAGTCTGGTAAATTCATTGATCAAAAGCCACAAAAACTGTGTTTTAACTGAAAGAAATGCCAAAATGTGACATTGGGACTTTAGCACATAGTGAGGAGAAGTTTTAGTGGCAGCCCCTGCCCTCACACCCAGACAGGTTTTCAATTCAATTTATGTAAGGTTAGCCCTGCTTGTTGAGAGCGTTAATTACACAGCTGCCAATGATATGGACCCCTATTGGCTATGTGTAGAAGTGATGAGAGAACAAGAGAGATCCTGGGTCAGTTTGTAAACAATAGAAAACCAAAAATTAATTTTGCATCAGTGGGATAAAAATGTGTCTTTCCTAAGCAAACCAGATGCCCCAGCGGTGCCTGGCCTGCAGTTGCTAGAGGATCTGCTGCTTGTGTCTGGGCCATGTGGGTGGGTGTTAAAGAATCCATATGGTAAGATGCTCATTCCCTGCATTCTAGGCAAACAGCAGGTGGACTGCGTTCCTGCTGTCTTTTAACAGGCAAAGCCACTACAAATTCCAGAATTTGGCAAGTAATGTAAGTCCACGGCAAAGGTGGAAGGGCATTGAGGGATAAACAGACACTTCCACACGATAAAAAATACTATAATGGGGCAATCTCCAGGTAGATAGTGTCAAATGTCTTTGTGTTCCTGACTTGAGTTAACTGACTTGTACCTTATATCAAGAGCCATGCAGTTTCTTTATCACATAGAGACTGTACCTCTCTGTTGTTAAAGTTGAGCCAGGAGGCTCAGTGGTATAAGCCAAGTCCCTGCAGACAAGAAGATGGAGAAAGCCTGTCTCAGTCAACACCTGAAAACTGTAGGCAAGGTGGGATGGTGAAAAAGCAAGCTGCATTACACGTGAACTGACGTCTGTCTGAGAGGCAGAAGATTATAACATGGGTTTGAATAAAAAGCTAATATCAAAGGGGTTTTGACTCACTGCCCATTTGGAATCGTGGAATGAGACCTCCATGCAAGGTAATCTGCCAACCTCTGGCAAGGGGTTAGGGTGGATGGGTTGAGCAAAAGTAGAAGGAGAGGGTCCCTAAGGTCTGTGCATGATGTGCAAAGGATCTAGAAAGTTCCTGTGGCCCTAGTGAGGATCTTGGGATCTGGGGAGAGACTGGGAGAACCACTGGACTTTGCAGAGGTCTGGCGGTGGGGAAAGGAGGCCTCCAAGGTCAAGACCTTCAATGGCTGGAGGCCAAGTCAAGTCACCAAGAGACAGCAGTGGGTAACACTGGTCACCAAAAGATAAATGGAACTAGTTTTCCTGAAATGGATGCTGGTGCAGACTAAACAAACCAGTCAGGGCAAGACAAGTTAAGATGCCTCATAAGCTTTTTCCCTACACAGGGAAATCATCTGGGAGTTAATAGAAATTATATATATTGATCTCTTCCCCACATCACTTCCTGGCACAGGACTCCTAAAACCCTTGTAGTTTCCTAAGTGATAAGAGAACTAGGAGCATCTTTTGATCTAACATTTGGTCTTTGACCCTTGGGATTTCCTAGGTGATAGCAGTACCTTTTGTTCCAAAGAGGTGACTCTGGGTGGGCTTCTAGATGGGAATTGGTCCCCAGAAAGACTTAGCCGTGATTAGAAGAGTGGACTTTTAAGCCCCACCCCCCATTTTCCAGAATGGGGAGAGGGACTGAAAATGGAGGTAATGATGGATCATGCCTGTGTGATGAAGCCTCCATAAAATCCCAGCAGAAGAGGTTCAGAGAGTGTTCAAGTTGGTGAACCCAGGAGGTGTCTGGAAAAGATATGAAGCTCTACACCCCTTCCCATATACCTCGTACTATACATCTTTTCCATGTGAACATTCATCATATCCTTTATTATATCTTACCTACTAATAGACAAACATGCAAATTGACCATGCTTTTGCTACACCTTAAGCCACGCCCATCAGCCAATCAGACCGACTATATGCAAATTAATCCAACCAAGATGGCGGCCGGCAGCCACGGAGCAAGAGCAAGCAGGAAGCTTGCTTGCTCCAGTGATGGAGGAAGCCAGCCTGCTGCCGGCTCTGAGCTCCACTCAAAAGCAACAAAGTTTCAATTATAGAAGGCAAATAAATCCCAGATACCTGCTTTCAGCAGGCCGTGGCCACGGAGCTGGAGTGAGCAGGGGGCTTGCTTGCCCCTGCGATGGAAGAAGCCAAGCTTCCCGGCAGCTGCTGCCTCCTCTCAAGGCAACAAAGTTTCAATTATAGAAGGCAAATAAACCCCAGATACCTGCTTCCAGTCACCATGGCCTTGGAGCAGGAGCGAATCAAAAAAAAAAAAAGGAAAGGCTGGGAGCTTCAGTCGCCAGGGGGCTTGGTCAGTCTGAAAACAGCCATCAGCCCCTCACCCAGGCTGGCCAGGCACCCCAGCGGGATCCCCACCCTGATCCAGGACACCGTTCAGGGCAAATCAGTCAGCCCCCACCCATGCACCAGGTCTCTATTCTATATAATAAAAGAGTAATATGCAAATTGACCCTAACAGCAAAACGACTGGGAATGACTGGTCACTATGACACACACTGACCACCAGGGGGCAGATGCTCAATGCAGAAGCTGCCCCCTGGTGGTCAGTGCGCTCCCACAGGGGGAGCTCTGCTCAGCCACAAGCCAGGCTGATGGCTGCCAGTACAGCGGTGGTGGTGGGAGCCTCTCCTGCCTCCTCAGCAGCACTAAGGATGTCTGATTGCAGCTTAAGCCTGCTCCCCACTGGCAAGTGGCCATCCCCTGAGGGCTGCCCGGCTGCCAGAGGGATGTCTGACTGCCAGCTTGAGCCCGCTCCCTGGGGGATCGGGCCTAAGCCAGCAGGTGGACATCCTCCAAGGGGTCCCAGACTACAAGAGGGCATAGGCCGGGCTGAGGGACCCCCCTGAGTGCACAAATTTTTGTGCACCAGACCTGTAGTTCTTTTATAATAATCTAGTTCTTTTATAATAAACAGTAAGTAAATTATTTTCCTGAGTTCTGTGAGCTGCTCTAGCAAATTCATGGAACCCAGGGAGGGGGTTGTGAGAACCTCTGATTTATAGCTGAGAGGTCAGAAGCAGAGGTGACAACCTGAACTTTTGACTGGCATCTGAAGTTGAGGGGAGGGGTCTTGTGGGACTGAGCCCTTAACTTGCGGAATATTCAGGTAGATAGTGTCAGAATTGAGTTCAATTGCAGGACATCCAGCTAGTGTCACAGAGAATTGCTTGGTGGTGAAAAGCCCCTACATATCTGTGGTCAGAGTGTTGTGTGATAGTAGTGTAAGAGTAAAAGATACATAGGAGGAAGACTGAGGCTCTCTTTGTACCGTCTTTGAGGGGAATCATAAGGGAAGAGAACAGCATTATGAAGATGGACCTTAGATTGACTAAATATTTCCTGAAAGTCTTTTAAAACAAAAGGCAGCATAGTTTCTTCCACCCACAAAAGCAGCCCTCTGCTGTCCAGCAGGGGGTTGTGAGAAAGATCTCTCGGAGGCAGTAAAGAAACTATATTTCCTTTGCACATCTGGTATCACAACTAACATTTATTGAGTGTTCACTATATGCCAGGTATTGGGCAAAATGTTTTACAACCTTATTTCATTTAATTCTCACTGTGAAGTACTAGTATTACTCTCCTTTTACAGTTGAAGAAATTGAGGCACAGACTTGCTCTGTGGACTGTGGGCCTCTGGGGTGGGTGAAGGATCTCAAGATGGCTGGGCGAAAACTTGCTCTAAAAACCATTGACTGGGTAGCTTTTGGGGAAATCATACCCCAAAACCAGAAGACCATTGCTAACACCCTGAGGAATGAGACCCTCACCTCCAGGTTGGCTACTCTATCTGAGAAACCACCTGCTATCGACTGGGCTTGCTTCAAGGCCAATGTAGGGAAGGCCGGCTTAGTAGATGACTTTGAGAAGTTTAATGCCCTGAAGGTTCCTGTGCCAGAGGATAAGTACAGCGCCCTGGTGGGTGCTGAAGAAAAAGAAGATGTGAAAAGTTGTGCTGAGTTTGTGTCTCTCTCAAAGACCAGGATTGAGCAATATGAGAAAGAGCTGGAGAAGATGAAGAACATTTGACCAGATGACCATCGAGGATTTGAATGAAGTCTTCCCGGAAACCAAATCAGACAAAAAGAAGTATCCCTACTGGCCTCACAGGCCAACTGAGAATTTATAAACTTGAGTCTGAGAGGAAGCTCTGGTCCTTGTATTATAAACTCTGGACATTAAAAATAATCAGATAGTGGGGGGGGGGAGAAATTGAGGCACAGAAAAATGAAGTAACTTCCTCAAAGTCAGTGATGGGGTGAGGATCGGATCTCAAGCACTGAGATGTAGAACCCATACTCTTAACCTCTATGCTACATGTTCTTAAAACCTTCTTTTTGTGTTATATACAGGGTGTCCCCCAAAAATGTATACATACTTTAATAGCTGATAGCTCAATTTTGACAATGAAGTGCATTTTAATAAACTCTGCCTTTATAATTATGCATAGTGTGTATATACATTTTTGGTGGACACTCTATATTTCAAAGAGTTTCCTACATAGGTCTCTATCACTTGACCAAGAATGTTTTTTGAAATTTTATTTGATTATTAAAGAGAAAAGCTACCAGGAAATTGAGTGTGAAACTTTTATATAAATACTAGAGGCCTGATGCACGAAATTCATGCAAGGGGCTCAGCCCTCACAGCCCTGCTGGCTTCGTCCAGAAGGTCGTCTGGAAGGTCAGTCTGCTGTTTGGTCTGATTAGCATATCAGCTCTTTATTATATCGGGTAAATTGTGTGTATTTTTGTATACACAGAATTATCTGGAGTGATATTCAGCCAAAGATTGAGAATTGCTGGCCCTGGGTAGTAGGATTTGGAATGATTTTTACAATTGTCTTTATTCTTTCCTGTTTAATTAAAACTTTCATAAGATTATGAATTTACTTTATAAGCAGAAAAATACAGTGAGTTTGCATTAGTCAGGACAGAATTGGCTTCAAGCAGTAACAAATCCCAAAATCTCAGCCTTAACACATGCAGTTTTTTGTTTTGTTTTTTTCTGCTCTGGTCTTGCATCTTTACAAGGAAGCTTTCTTTTGAATGGTAACTCAACAATTGAATCTACTTCTATCTTATAGTTACACTATTTCAACCCTTGGTTTCTAGGGTCACAGAAGTAGGAGATAAAAGAGAATGAAAAATTGACAGCTGCTGTAAAATGCCTCCATGGCCCCACTTTAACTGTAAGGGGTGGGAAATGTGGTCCATTATGCATCCCAGAGAGAACTGGACATAGGCAAACACAAGTAACCACTCTAGCACAATGTGATTTCTATTTTAAAGACTATAAAAAAAATTAAAAAGCATGTTTTCCAGAGTCAGGCTGCCTGAGTTCATATCCCAGCTTAGACACTTATTGACTATGTGACTTTGAGCAAGTTATTCAACCTCACTGTGCCTCAGTTTACTCATCCTCCAATGAGATTAAAGGGTTGCTGTGCAGATTGCATGAGATTATTTGTTGACAAGCACAATAGATTGTTCACAGAGATGACTATGATAACTCCTCCTATCCTTATAACCTTGCCCATTTGCAATGTGATTTTTTTCCTCCCATAAAAAGGTAGAGTTTGCCTCTCTATTCTTGTGTCTGGGTTGTACTGCGATTTGTTTTGACCAATAGAAGGTGATGAACGTACTATGTGGGACTTCCAAGCCTAGAACTCAGTCAGCCTTGCAGCTGCTGCTGTCACCTCTTGGAATTCTGCCATGAAACTCCCACATGAAGAAGCCCAATCTAGCCTAGTGGAGAATGAGAGGTCAATGGAGGAGAAATAAACTGTCCCAGTTGAGGCCCCTTAGACCAATCAGCCAGCAACTACCACAATTGCCAGACATATGGGAGGGGACAAGTTAAGCCATCAGAGTTGCCAGATAATTTGCAGCCACATGCATGACCACAGGCAAGAAAAGCAGGAAGACCATCCAGCTGAGTCCAGCCCAAATTGCTGACTCATAGAATCATGAGTAAATAAAATGGTTGTTGTTTTAAACCACTGAGTTAGCACAGTATCTATCTTAGTTTCATTACACTGCTTAGCACAATGTCTAGCATATAAGAATCTATATATATAAAAGCCTAAGTGATGACCCGACGGTAGCTATGACACGCATTGACCACCAGGGAGCAGATACTCAATGCAGGAGCTGCCCCCTAGTAGTCAGTGCACTCCTACAGCCAACCTCCCATGGTCCCTCCCCTTGGCCAGTTGGCCCCGATCTGCCCTGATTGCCAGCCAGGCCGAGAGACCCCACCCATGCACAAATTCGTGCACCGGGCCTCTAGTCCTATATAATAAACAGCTAATATGCAAATTGTCCCCTTGGGAGTTCGACCGACTGGGAGTTCGACCATTCACTATCACATGCGCTGACCACCAGGGGGCAGCACGGAATGAAGGAAGGCCCCAGCTGGCCCTGATCACCGGCCAGGCCTAGGGACCCTACTTATACACAAATTTCATGCACTGGGCCTCTAGTTATTTAATAAATGTCAAGTGGTGTCATTGCTATTATTTTCATCTCATTTAAAGTTGATAATATTTACATAAGGCAGACATTACATAATATTACATAAGGGCAAGCATTTCTAATCTTATTTATTTATTCATTTATTTATTTTTAACTGAATTTATTGGGGTGACACAGTAAATAAAATTATGTAGGTTTCAGGTATATAATTCTATAATTCATCATTTGTATATTGTATTGTGTGTTCACCACCCCAATCTAATCTCCTTTCATAGGTGATAAAATGAAGGCCTAGAGCTGGTAAATGATTTATCTGATATCACAGAGTCCTTAAGGAACCAACTGAGCATTTAAGACTTGTCTCTGTGAATCATTCTCCAGTGCAGACATATTCTCCACAAATGAATCCCTTCATGAATAGAAACAATGAACCACAGTCAAATATTTGCTTCGACAGTTTCCAAATTACTCATTTCCCATAAAAGTGCAAAATCAGCCTCCCAGTACCCAACTCTTTCTTGTTGATGATCTTCAGTACCTGCAGTGTCAGGTTGAACTTATGAACTTGAGAAAAAATAAGTAAAGCAACTTATTCTTTTTAATGGCAAAAAAAATAGTTTCCTTGGAGCAGATTTTAAAAAGATGTTCTTCTCTTTGAAATCACAAATAAGATTTTCAGGGTATCCCCGTGTTTGACTATTAGGCAAAATGATTTCCAGCACTTAACATCACCAATGCCATCTTGCAAAGCAAGCTAACCACCAGTTCACCCCAGGAGGGGTGGGCCTATCACCTGAAAGGAATATTCTTACATAAATAACTGGGCACATTAAGTTGTTTACTGCTTTGGATTATACAGCTAACAAGCACATGCCATATGACTGCAAGCCATTTGTGCTAGCCTGTGGCTACCAGCCACCTGTGACACTTGACTAAAAGCCACCTATGTTGGCACATGCCACTTGGCTACATATAACAAGCCCCATGAACTTTTGGGTGTGCAGATCTACCACCTTCCTACTGCCCAAGACTCTGCTTCTGTCCATAGGTTCCCTTGATAAATTCTTTTTTCTTTTTTTAGAGAAAGAGAAAAGGTGGGGAGAAAAAGAGAAAAACATTGATTTGCTGCTCCACTTATTTATGGATTCACTGGTTGCTTCTTATATATGCCCTGACTGGGGATCAAACCTGCCACCTTGGCATATCGAGAGGACTCTCTAACCAACTGAGCTACCTAAATTCTTGATGTAATTCTGGAATCGTCTGCCTCTTTCTTCAGTATCTGGGCCCTGGAAAAAGTTCCGAAAAGACTCAGCAGTAACCAAAATTCCCTGAGAATGAGTCCCATCATTTTAGTGATAGACCCCACTGACCCTTGAATCACAGATATTTACAAGTTCCAAAAGCCACCAGTTCCACACAAACTCCTACAGGCATTTGGGGGGGTAGGGGTGGGAATATATGTATCTCAGTGATTTTTAAAAGGTTCTTGCTCTCTTAGAGGTGAAGGATGAGTTCTATCCAATTGAGCCAACAGAGATCTGTTTCTTCTGCATGTAAACATTTTTAATCTTACCACCCCCGAAGTGGGCCTGCAAACAAAAACCAGTTCACCTCTTTTCTTCATTCCCTCATAAACAAGTCATCAGCAAGTCCAGTTTGATTTTGCCTTCAAATTCTACTTCTCACCAGCTCTCCTGTTACAGCCCCTAGTCTAAGCTATCAGTATCTCTCACTTGAACAAAAATAGCAGCCTCCTAACTGGTCTCCCTGTTTCCATCTCTGAACAACATCATCCAACAGAACTTTCTGCAATGCTGAGACTGTTCTGCATCTATACAAGCGGTTCTCAACCTGTGGGTCTCGACCCCTTTGGGGGTTGAATGACCCTTTCACAGGGGTCGCCTAAGGCCATCGGAAAACACACATATAATTACATATTGTTTTTGTGATTAACCACTATGCTTTAATTATGTTCAATTTGTAACAATGAAAATACATCCTGCATATCAGATATTTACATTACGATTCATAACAGTAGCAAAATTACAGTTATGAAGAAGCAACGAAAATAACTTTATGGTTGGGGGTCACCACAACATGAGGAACTGTACAAAAGGGTCGCAGCATTAGGAAGGTTGAGAACCACTGATCTACACTGTCTAATAGGGTTGCCTATTTGAAATGTAGCTATTTGAAATGTCTGGTGTAACTGAGGAAGTAAAATTTTAGTTAATTTTAATCAACTTAAATTTGAATACTCCCATGAGGCTAGTGACTACTATATTGAACAGCACAGATAAAAATAAACAGTCTAATCACATAATTTATCTGTTTAAAATCCTCCACTGCAATTAAAATGAAATATGAAATCCCTGCTTGGCCCTCAAGGTCTGGTGCCTCATGGTCTGGCCCCCTAACTACCTTCTCCCCCTAGCTCAGGACACTCCAGCCTCAAAAACCTTCTTCATGTCTCTCAAACACGTCAAGTTCACTTACTCTGGCATTTTCTGTTCCTTCTTCCATGGATTCTCATATAATGGACTCCTTCTCATTAAGTTTTCTGCTCAAATGTACCTCTTCAGAGAGACTTCTCTAACCATCATCCATAACGTTTGCCCTAAATCCTATCACAGTGAACACATTATAAATCACATTTATAGCATGTATTATAAACAGAAGCTATCTCATGTGTGTATTCGTTCCCATGTATTTGTTTACAGTTTGAGTCCTCCACCAGAGAAAAGGGCCACAGGATGTAGGAATGTGGTTTATTTATCACTATCCTAGTATCTTGAGTGAATCAGGGATCCCCTGAGGTGAGAGCTCAGTGGCAATACCAGTGGTACAACATTTCTTTGAATAGGAGGGTAGTGCCTGTTTTTCTATGATTTAGCATTTACTGAGCACAGGCAACATGTCCTGAAAGAAAATGAACCAGGCCATGGATGATGGGTTTAGAATTACTCTTGGAAGGTACAAACTGTAGAAATCATTTAACCTTTCTTTCTCTTTCTCCAGAAGATTCAGTTTCTTCTTGCTAGTGTCAAAAGAAATAAATTCCAGTGAGTGAGAAGGAAATGATGACGGGTCTTTGAAATTCTCTCATCTCTCTGAACACAGTGAATGTGAATTTTTAAAATCGCGTAAAGATTTTTCATGAAGCTTGTTTTTTTCAATCACCAGCCTCTGGGAGGAATTGTGGATTGACTACTTGCTGGGAAAGGTCATCAGGAAGATGTGACAGCTGGGTTGACCCATGAGTTGGACCCCAGGCAACTGGAGGCTCCACAGCCCCTCCCCTGAGGTGCTTGGAATGTGCGTCTGTTTGCCTTCCCCACATTAAGCTGCCCAAGGACACATCCTTGAGATAAAAATGTAGTGATGAGACTATCAGGACTGGGTATGTGACTAAATCCTGTTAAGGGCCCCTGGGTATGTGACTGACCCCAGCTAAGGCCTCTATATAAACTTTAAAGATTTGGTCAGTGAATGCGGAAAACTACTCATCTTGCCGCTCTTGGGCCTCTCCCTGCCCCCTCCTATGAGGGCTGGTTTCAGATTACACCTGGGGAGCTCCAGACCAAGGTTGTGACCCAACAGGGCTGCCTGAGATAAGGACACCAGAAACTGCCCTGGCTTTCCAGTCAAGCACATGTTGCTTAGTAATGATGAGGAAGTGAGACCCAAAGCTGCATTTTAGCCCCAACCTCAGCACTGACTCAGCTTGAAACTCGAATGTCCTGAAGGATCATCTTTCTTGACCTAACAAACCCAAACTAAAGATGAAGCCAAATAAAACCCAGGCATTTGGTATTTTAATCGTGTTCTTTCATGTGTCAGTACCTTTAAGGTAGGCTCACACAGAGCGGCCATGAAGCAGGTAAACAGCAAAATCCCTGACTTGTGTAGGCAGTGAGAAATGTCTGAGAGAGTGTCACAGTCAGGACTCTGTGCAGAGATGGAGACATTTCAAGTCAAGACTTCATTCATTCATTCATTTCCTTCAAAAAATGTTTAGGAAGCTCCTGCTATGTGCAATAGAGGAGGCCTGGGGAAACAGAGACAAATACCATGAAGTCTACAGTTTTTGACCTGGAACAATTCCCCACCACCTTTCTAATAACACAGAAACCACAGGGTTGGCCAACCACAGCACTCCACCCCCTGGCCTCTGCAGAAGCCTTTCCTCCTCAGGCATTTTCCTCTGGGACTAGCAGGAAAGACTGCCATTTGCCTCTAGGGACACCATCCTGGAAACCTAATACCACCTCGGCCAAATTATCCATCATGTGGAGGGAAACGTGTAGGAGTGAAGGGAACCACCATACAGAGTGAAGCAGAGAGAAGGCAGAGAAAGAAGAGGAAAAGATGATGAGGGCAAGGAAAGAGAGAAGGGGGTGGGGGGAAAGGGAGTGTAAAAAGGGTAAAAGGGAGACCATTTGGCATTGTTTGCTGTCTGACCCAGTCCTGTCAAACACCAGTATCACGCCACCCTTTTTAAAAATCAATTTCATGATCCTCAGGCAATAAAGATTGCCCTCCTCCCATGCATACTTTTTTTTTTTTTTTTTTGCTTATACTGATTTAAGCCACATGCAACTGAGAATTTAGATGAAATCAAAGAATTTGAGGTCAATTTAGTAGCAGAACAATCACATAAATAACTGCAAAAAAATATGTGATATAAGCATAACTATAATACATAGTCATGGCACAAAAGAGAGAAGAATCAACTCTGCTTGTGTGGTTCCTAGCCCATCAGCCATGGCTTGGTTTATTCATTTTTAGGGCATGTTGCCTTGCACTCAGTAAATGATAAATCATAGGGGAAAAAAAGCATGCAGTTGCCCTCTTACTTAAGAAAAGCTTTGTGACACCAGAGTTAAGACTGGAAGGTCATGAATCTGCCAAGCTGAAAAATTAGAGAGAATGCAAATGGAATGATATTAATAAAATAAATAGACCTGTGTTTCATTCAACAGATGTGGTTGGTATACTTGTTGTGGTAGATTAAAGACATCCACAAATTCTTTGCTATTCCTGCTAATGAGAGGTAGGGGTGGGACTCCTCTCTCTGGGACTGGCCTTACTGACTTGCTTGAAGAGTAGAAATGATGCTCTGGGAGTCATAGGTCATAAATGGTTGTTGTTTTATGCCACCAAGTTTTCAGTTGATTTGTTATGTAGCAATATATAACAAAAATACTTGACATAGGAGGAGAGTGGATTTCATGTGTTGCAGTTAAGGCTAGGACAAGGCTAGGAGGGCCATGGAAAGAACTTGAATTTTATCTTGTGGGGCCATTAAATATATGCATTGTAAAACAATCATTTTGATGGTATTATGGAGACTGAATCGAAGGGGAACCAATCTACAACTAGGAATACCTGTTAGGATTACTGCAGTAATCTAGGCAAGAGAGGATGAGGACCTGCCCTAGGACAACAGCAATGGGGATTGAGAGGAAAGAGCAGTTACAGGATACAAGGTGCAGGCAGAAATGGGGTACTAGTTACTGACTGGATGAGAAGTATAAAGGAGAGAGAGACAAGGCTTGGATTATTGAAGTGGCCATTTACCCTATAGGATGAAATGATTTGGCGGGAGTGAGAGTTCAGTGTTTGGCACAATGAACTTGATGATACTGAATGGATATATATCTACTAGACACTTAACTTGAAACCACAATTAAATGATTACTCATACAATGTTTGGTTTAGCATCTCTCTCTCCCAGCTAGATTTTGAGCACAGACTATTTTTGTCTTATTGACACTAAATAACCAACACCTGACAGTGTGTCTACCATAGCTGACTTTCAATAAATGTTTGTTCGTTTAATGAATAAATGGAATGAAATCCAGCCAGGGACTCGACCACCGTGGGTCTCAATTTTAGCTAAATATTGGAATTATCTGTATAGGTTTCAAAACCATTGATGCCTGAGTGTCCCCTCTTCCCCTAGAGATTCTGATTAAATTGGTCTTAGCTATAGCCTTGACATTAGCCTTGAGTTTTAGAATCCATATCTGGTTTTGATGAGCAGATCTAGGCATGATCTATATACAAACAGCTAAGACCTTAAAGTTGTTCCTGTCCCAACAAAAAGGCAAGGTGGAATAAAACTCTTCCTAACATAAAATTATGGATTATAAAACTCTTCCCAATATAAAATGAGTTTCCACAGTTTCTGTCCACAAAACATAAAACAGAGGAGCTCTTACCAGGGATCCAGGAGGCAGCAGCACACATTTTGTCATGTGCCCATTAAAGGATCTAAACCTCCTTAAGTTTCAAAATTACAAAGAATTGTGCACTGGACAATAGAAACAGCATTCGCCAGATCTATAGAAAGCATAGAAATATGGTTTGAGACTTCAAACAACACCATAAAAGAAAATGAAAGAGAACCCACAGACTGGGAGAAAATATTTGCAAAACTCGATAAGGGGCTAGTATCCAGAATATATAAACAAATTTTACAGCTCAGTATTAAAAAAAAAACAACCTAATTAAAAAGTAGGCAAACAGTTTTACTATCATCTCTATGGTGATCACTCTTTCATCTGTATATCCAGCCTGGATCTCTCTTTTGAGCTCTGGCCTCCTATGTTCAACCTTGCAGGGCATCTGCAGTAGGATGACCTGTGGGACAATAAATCCTACAAACCCCAAACTGAATTAATTATGGGTCCCCACCAAACTGTCCAAGTCATAATCTTGAGGGTTATCTGCCTTTTTCGTCTCCTATATCTAATCACTGAGTTCTACTTAATTACCCTTAAGATGATATAATTCTATCCAATGCCCCTGCCTTAATGCAAAAGTTCATCTTTTGTTCTTTTTCTCCTAGTTAACTTCTATTGGTTGATCTTTAAGGTTCTGCTCAGTAATCATGTCTTCACAAAAGCTTTCCTGAATGTCCCCACCCTACTCCACAAGGCTGAGGAGGTCTCCCTTCTCTATTTTTCTAGCTACAGCGTGTTATCCTCTATAGCCCTCTTCATATCCTCATAACATAGACTGCTTTTTAAATCCGTCTCCCCTACTAGACTAAAAACTCACTGAAGACAGAATTTATTCTATTGTGGGCCTGTATTACATATAGCACCACAGACCTGGCATATAGTCACTGCTGAACTCAATTTTAAGGAAGACTGGAAATAAAGACCACATTAGTACATGTGAGAGCTTACATATGAAAATTTTCCCAAAGTGTATTCCAAGAAAAACTATTTCCTTGGAGGTGGAGGGAATAAAGCTTCTATGGTCAAATAAGTTTGGGAAACAGAACAACCTATACTTTCCTCTTGAAGATTTGTGAAGATTCACAATGCTTTCTAGCTTATCAACTACTATGAGAAGTCAGCAACACAGAAGTCTTTTTACATTTTGCTATCTGGTTTCCCATGCATATTGAGCATGGATGGGGTAATCTGTTAATATTCTGTGGAACTGGTGGTCTGCAGATTTCTTTTAGGGTGGCAGACCTGTTCATCTCACCTTTTTTTTTTTTTTTTTAGAAACTACTCGCCTCCTCCTAAATTGGGATGAGCAAACTTTTTCTCTAAAGAGTCAGATAACAAATATTTTAGACTTTTCTGATTACATACATTCTTGTCACATATTCTTTTTTGTTTGCTGGTTTTTGTTTTTGCTTAAAAATACAAAAAACATTCTTTGCTGAATGGTTGCATAAAAAAATATGTTCCAGAGGGTCATAGTTGCCAACATCTGCCCTGGATCCACATGGTTATCATAGGGGCTACCACCTTCTTGGCACAGTTGTTTGGTCTAGGGGTGAGTACATAACCCAAGTTGGGACAATTAGAATATTTTCCCTAGGAAATTAGAATACAGCTAAGAGATATCTGATTGCTCTTTTGCTATGAAGAGAGGGAAACCTAAGAATAATTAGCAATAACTTTATCTGGTCTGACATGGGAAAGCCAGACCTTGAAAAGATATAAGGATGAAGCAACTGAGAAGGAGAAATAAAGAGGATTCCTGGATATTCCACAGTATCTAGTATTTGTGTCCCGTGTTTTCTGCATTTCATTGTATTGAGCCCTTAGATAGCCTCATAATAAATTCTGTTCTTTCATTTTAAGCTAGAAAGAGGTGGTTTCTGTCACATGCAACCAAAAGAGATCTAACAAATATACTTTGAGAAATTTGAGAAAAGAAAATAGGCAATAGATTTCAATAGATATTTCTCCAAAGAAGATATGCAAATGGTCAATAAAGCCCCAAAGATGCTCAACATCATTAGTCATTAAGGAAATGCAAATCAAACCACAATATGATAGTACTTCACAAACACTAGAAAGGCTATAATTTAAAACACACACACACACACACACACACACACAGAAAATAACAAGTGCTGACAAAAATGTTGAGAAACGAGACTACTCAGATATTGCTAGTGGCAATGTGAAACAGTACAAGCCACTTTTGAAAACAGTTTTACAAAATGTTAAACATGAGTTTCCATATGACTCAGCAATTCCATTCCTAGATATCAACAGAAGAGACTTGAATGTCCATACAAAGACTTGTACTTGAATTTGTTCATGGTAGCATTATTCTTAATAGGCAAAAAAGTGGAAATAACCCACAGAGCTCTCAACCGGTGAATGGGTATATAAAATGTAATATATATCTGTACAATGGAATAACATTCAGCAATAAAAAAGAAGGAAGTAGATTTTTAAGACAATGAAAATACCCCGTATTATAACATATTGATGGCTATACATTATCATACATTTGTTCAAACTCTAGAATGTAAAAACCAAAAGTGAACCCTAAGATTAACCTTGGACTTTCAGTGATTATGTGTTGATGTAGATTCATCCTTAGTAACAAATGTACCATTCTGGTTAGTGATGTTGGTAATGGTAGAGGTTGTGCATTTGTGGGGACAAGAGGTATATGAGAAATCCCTATTTTCTTCTCAATTATGTTGTGAACCTAAACTGCTCTAAAAAATAGTCTTTTAAAAATATATTGTTGATTAGGAGCAGATCCAGAATGATGCATGAGACATGATTCCATTTTTTTTTAAATTCAGAAACTGGCTAATCTACGCTATTACTAAGAATATTGGTTTCTTGTAAGGAAGGGGTCAAGTTAAGACTGGGACATGGGGGGGTTTCTAGGGTCTAAGTAATGGTCTATTTCTTGATGTGTCTGGTGGTTTTATGGAAGAGTTCACTTTAAAGATATTTTACTGTGCTTAAAATATGCAGTTTTAAAATGAAGTTTTCTGTATATAGGTTCTACTTTTCAATAAAAGTAAAAAATTTCTTTTAAAAAATATAAAAAGGAACAGAGTACTAATACATGCTACATTATAAATGAACCTTAAAAACATTATACTCACTGAAAGAAGCCAGACATAAAACACCCCATATTTTATGATTCCATATTTATGAAATGTCTTGAAAAGGCAAATCTATGGAAACAGAAAGTAAATTAGTGGTTACCTAGGCCTGGGGATGGGAATGGGAGTGACTGCAAATGGGCATGAGGATTCTGTCTGGACTGATGGAAATGTTCTAAAATTAGGTTGTGGGATAGTTTCACAACGTTGAGAATATACTAAAAAAAATGAACTGTACTCTTTAAATGAGAGAGTTTTAGGGGATGTTAGTTATACTTCAATAAAGCTGTCAAAAATGTAGGTGAAATGGACAAATTCCTTCAAAAGCACAACTTATCAAAGCTA
Organism: Myotis nattereri; assembly: GCF_964212035.1. Taxonomy (NCBI): domain Eukaryota; kingdom Metazoa; phylum Chordata; class Mammalia; order Chiroptera; family Vespertilionidae; genus Myotis; species Myotis nattereri. Next base: position 27,606,365 of record NC_138088.1, read on the forward strand.
ATACAAAAAGAAATAGGAAATCTGAATGAAATTACATACCAATGACATTGCATTCTTAAATAAAAACCTTCCTAGTAAAGAAAACAAAATAGCTTCAATGGTGAATTCTTTTGACCATTTAATGAAAACAATAATGCCAATCTTACAAAAACCAAACCAAACAAAAAAAAACTCTTCCAGAGACCAGAAAAAAGGAGGGAATAGTTTCCAGCTCATATGTAAGTTCAGCATAACTGACTTTCCTTCTATTCCTAGATCACTATAGTTCATAAAAAAATGTTAATTATGAAAAATTTTCTGTCTCTATTGAGATGATTACAGTATATGTTTTTTTCTCCTTTAGGTAAAAAGGATGATATATTATGATCAAGTGGAACTTATGCCAGAAATGTAATCTTGAAATAAGCATGAAAAGCACAAATTATATAAAAGACTGTTAAACTTCAATAAAATTAAGAATTTCTATATAAAAAAGATAAGAAATAACAAGTGCTGACAAGGATGCGGAGAAAAAGGAACGCTTGTGCACTATCAATGGCAATAAAAATTAGTGCACCCACTATGAAAAATAATATGGAGGTTCCTCAAAAAATAAAAAATAGAATTATCATATGATCTAAAATTTTCAATTCTGGGTATTTATCCAAAGAACACAAACTTGAAAAGATATATGAACCGCCCCCACCCCCCCCACCCCCCCACCCCCCGCCATGTTCACTGCAGCATTTTTTACAATAGCCTAGGTATGGAAACAACTTAAGTGTCTACAATGGATAAACAAAAAAATATATGGTATACATATTCAATGAGATATTATTCAGCCGTCTAAAAAATCCTGTCATTTGGGTCAACCTCAAGGTCATTATGCTAAGTGAAATAAGTCAGAAAGAAAGATAAATTCTATATGATTTTACTTACAGGTGGAATTTAAATTTTAAAAAGAAATTAAAAAGCTCATAGATACAGCAAACTGATTGGTGGTTGACAGAGGGCTGTGGTGGAAATGGGTGAAGGGAGTCAAAAAGTACAAACTTCCAGTTATTAAATAAATAATTCATGATGATGTAATGAACAGCATAGTGACTATAGTTAATAATACTGCATTGCATATTTGAAAGTTGGTAAGAAAAAATCTTAAAAGTTCTCATCACAAGAAAAAAACTTATAACTATGTATGGTGACAAATGTTATCTAGACTTATTTGGTAATCAATACACAATATATTCAAATATCAAGTCATATTATATACATGAAATTAATATAATGTTATATGTCAATTATACCTCAATAAAAACACACACACAAAGAATGGAAAGCTATACTAAGGGTGAAAAAACTAGCCCTACTGGAAATCAGTATACCTACATTAATAGGAAACATATAAAAATTTTAAAGATTGCTAGAAATAGATACTGTGCAATGAAAAAAACTTCAATTAATTAGTAAGCTATAATAGTCTCAATACTGGATGCATCTAACATTATAGCTCCAAAATATGTAAAGCAAGAAATGACCACAACTTACAAAAGGATAAACACAACATTATGTTGAGCAATTTTGATCCGGCAAACTCAACCTTGCCCAGTGATCAAAGTTAACATCACCAGTGATGTCACATTGCTATCATGAACCCCTGATATGATGTGATGAGATGGGCATTTCAGCTTTGTGGCCTTCCCCGCCAAACCCATAACTACAAACTCACCATGAGAAAAACATCAGACAATCCAAACTGAGAGACATTCCACAAAATATGTCAAAGTCATCCAAAACATAGAAAGACTAAAAAAACTGCCCTAGCTGATTTGGCCCATGGATACAGTGTCAGCCTGTGGACTGAACGGTCCCGGGTTCAATTCTGGTCAAGGGCACATGCCTGGGTTACAGGCTCGATCCCCAGCAGGGGGTGTACAGGAGGCAGCCAATCAATGATTCTTTCTCATCATTGATGTTTCTCTCTCTCTCTCCCTCACCCATCCTCTCTGAAATCAATAAAAATATATTAAAAATAAATAAATAAAAAGAAAAGACTGAAAAACTGTCACAGAACAGAGGGTACTAGGAGACAGGATGACTAAATGCAATGTAGAATCCTGAATTGGATTCAGAAATAGAAAGAAATGGCATTAGTGGGGAAACTAGTTAAATTCAAATAAAGTCTGGAGTTTAATTCATTGTAATGTATCAATGTTGGTTTCCTAGCTGTGACAAATGTACTGTGGTAATGTAAGATGTTAATATTAGGGAAAACTGGGTGAGAGATATATGAAAACTCTGTGTAAAAACTACCTTTGTAACTTTACTGTATATCTAAAACTATTCTAAAATAAAGTTTCTTTAAAAAAACAAAAAGAATTTCTGTTCATTAAAAACACCAAGATAAGGAAAGACAAACTCCTGGGAGAGAATATTTGTAATAAATACATCTAATAAGTAACTCGTTGTAAAAAATATGTATATAAATATATATATATATACAAATATATATTTATATTGTATACATATACATATACTTACCAGTATAACATCTAGTGGTATACCAAAAATAGGGCAGTAGGAAAGTCTGTCCTGGGTATAAAAATAAAAGGGTGGAGAATGTCAAAGCAATAATAAAACTGACTAAAAATGAGTCTGCACTTTATTACCATGAGCTAGAAATTCTAAACAATATCATAATAAAATACTCATCTAGAAAAAACTATATTTTGTTGGTGTAAGTTAAAGTATGATCCACAGACTTGGAGTAACTGAGCTCTTTCCAATAATCTATGGGGTAAAAATATTTTCATAACAATATATAAAACATGACTGGCTTTCTCACTGTGTTTGGTTATGTGCACTGATGGTCCTGAAACAATGGCGAGTCAACAGCTTGAGTCAGACAGTGGCACAAATTATACAAGTGCACGCTGTATTCTTCACCACCACACACCAAGTTAACAATAACAAGAACCTTAGGAATATCCCTAATGAAACAGTAAATATTTGATTAAATCTTGACCGTTGCGCACCCATCTTTTTATGTGTGTAATGAAATGGAAAATAAAGCACTTCTGCTGTCTCAAGAAGCCCTTTAGAATTACTGAATTGTGAGCTGATCTAGCCATTATTTTAATGGAACACCATTTTCACTTGAAAAACAACTGGTAGTTATTCAGCTCTGGTTATTTAGCAGACATGTTCTCAAAAATGAACAAAGTGAGCCTGGCATTTCAAAGAAAACAGCTTAAGTATTTGCTGCCTTAAATTTGAGCTATTAAACCAGAACTGAATGTTAGAAGCTACTGTGAGCTTACAGACTTTTCTGATGAGATCAGTGATGATATTAACAAATGCAGTGTTTCTGCTATTATAATCTGAAATGTGTCACCACTTAGAAAAGCTGCACTAACTCAGGGAAAGTAACATTTACAAATCAACAATGCATGATGCTACAAAGTCATGCATGAGTTTCATTCAGAATGTAAGATAGGCCAATCAATTTTAATGCAACAGTATGAAAAGTTTATGGTGGTTTCAGAACACATTTTAACTAAACTGTAAAAAACTATTTCTCTGTCAAGTTTTGTTGTAGTACCAAAAAAAATACCTACAACTATTTAAAGAGGCTATTAAAATACCTCTCTTTTCCATCTACATATTTGTGTGAGGCCAGACTCTTTTCACATACTTTAACTAGAGCAAGACATTGCAACAGATTGAATGCAGAAAGTCATATGAATCTCCAGCTGCATAAACGTAAAACGACATCACTAAATTATCACTAAATTTTGTTTTGTTTAGAACATTATTTTTATAAATGTCTATTATATATGTTAATATGCAGTGAGTTTAAGTATTTTTAAGATGGAAATTTAATTTAAAATATATACATTTTTCCTCAGTTTTAATTTCTAATAGATAAGTATTACTAGATATAATATATAAACAAAAGCAAAGAGCTCAGATGCAATGAAGTCCTGAGAATAAAATGTTTGGGCACTGCTGTTATAAGTTTTATTAACAAATGTACATATTAAACTAGCACCTCTTTATAACTTTCTCTGTAATTAGCATTTTTATCTATGTGGAAGTTAAGAACCTCACTTCTGCAATGAGCTCACTCACTACACACAGACTCAGCCATATGCATTTAGTTCAGAGAGGAAGTTCTTAACAATTCAGAATCGTTTAAGCTTGCTTCATGAAAAATTCTTGTGTCCATCTCCGCAGTACTACATATTCCTACATTTACATGGTGAATTCAAAATAAAACGATGGAACAGTGATGTAAAGAGACACACACACACACACACACACACACACACTACTTTAATTCCATAATTCTATGTGACCACTTAGAGCATTTGTGTGTTAAATTGAAAACAATGAAACTATGTGAACTGTGAAGTGTAATTTTTTGGTAAGTGAAATACTTTGCTGAATTTTAATACTGTCTATAAAACTGAAATGTAGTCTTTTTAAATTGATTGTTATTTTTCACCTAAAGAACGCATCAAGAAAATAATTATTTTTACTAATTATTACATTATCATTGGAAATAATTTTGTCATGTAAAGGAGGGCTGTGTTAACAAGTGATCCTCTGGTGGTGTCATATACACTAGGTATTCATTACTTGCCTCCCAAGTTCAGCATCAAGGGCTTTTTTTAAGGATGGCCCTAGCACCTTTATTCATGTCCTCTTTTGTGTCTGATTTTTATTCCATTCAAAATTACGACTGAGATTCATTCATATTATTAGATGTATCAGTAGTTCAATCTTCCCAATTTGGTGTCATTTTTCACAAGCCTGATCATGTCAACTCTTAAGTGAAGCCCTAATGATTCCTGATGCAATTAAGTCCTCCATCTGTGGTCTCATGGCATTTTGTACGTATGTCACTCCACCAGAGTACTTATCACAGTGAAGTTAGTCTATCATCTCTTTTAGCTAGAGAGCTGGGGAGCCCAACTCCTCATCTAGGGCCTGACATATAATAGGGTCTTATTTATTGTATTAGTCAGGGTACTCCAGAGAAACAGAACCCATAGGAATATATCTTATATATACCTGGAGACACAGGAAAGCTAAAGATGTAGTTCCAGGCTGAGTCGGGAAGCTTCTAAGAAGGACCAGGAACCAATGGTATAGTTCTAGTCCAAATCAAAGCAACCTTAAAACCCAGGAGGGGCCAATGTTTCAATGTAAGTCCTAGGTCAGAAGAAAACTTATGTCCCAGCTTGAAAAGCAATCAAGTAGGAGGAGTTCCCTCTTACTCCGCCTTTTTCTTCTATTCAGGCCTGCAACTGATTGGATGGAGTCTGCTAATGTCAAGGAGAATAATCTGCTTTACTCAGTCTACCGATTCCAATGTTAAACCCGTTGAAAAGCACCCTCACAGAAAACTCAAAATAATGTTGAACAAGTATCTGGACACCCTGTGGCGAAATCAAGTTGACACATAAAATTAACCATCACATTTATTAATGTTTCTCTGTCTGTATTTGGCTTTGCCATCAACATACATGTAAAGATCATACTTATAAAGCAGAATGAAATTGAGTTAGTGATGGGGTGCAGAGGATTCAAGCTTTACGTGCCATTTAAGAGTTAATTTCTTATCTGAGGAGCAAGGGATAAGTAAGATTCTGATGGGAAGAGATGGGTAGTGGGGGCAGGATCTTTCAGACAGAGGAAGCTGCTTCACAGAAGGCTTTTCCCAGTTTGGATTCAGATCACATTTCTAAAGCAAAGACCTTGGCTAAAGAAGGCTCCTGAAATTGTGGCTCATTACTAAACACACAACGTGCTCCCAACCTGGGGGAAATCCAAAAAATTTTCCAGTGCTGGAATATCCACTGTTGTTATCCTCAAGAATCAGTCTTGGCTCAGAGTTAGTTACCATAGAGACCATCTAAATCTTATGCTTTTCCTTAGTGATGTCCAAGAAAACCCAGACAGATACCTATTCAGAAGATATTCTAATATATGGCTTTCCACCAACATAGATGACTAGGTCCTTTGTAGAAAACAAGAGCAATGATGTTTATGCAAGAATGTGGAGGCAAGCTTCTCAAAAAAAAAAAAAAGCATATTTGGATGAGTAACTATAATCATTATTTATATTTTACTTCACTTTTCTGATTTCTAAGTAAAACATGCTTATTTTAGAAAATTTGAAAATACAATAAAAAGGAAGAGAAAAAAGGAAACAAAATAAAACGTTTTTACCTTTTATGGTGGGAAAGAGTATAAAGTAAAACAAGTAAGCCTTTTTTTCTTCCCCTTCAATCTCACCAACCCCATCCCTGGGATAAGCACCTTTAACTGTCTGGTCTGGATTGGGCCCTGCTAATTGCTTTCTTCCTAATTCATTTATTGATTCAGCAAATATTTTCTCAGTGGACACCTTGGGCCAACCTCTACTCTAAACATAGCTGTTTTATTGGTAAATGAATCTGATATGATCCCTTTTCCCATGGGTTACATTGTAGTAAGAGGAGATCCACATTGAATCAGTAAACAAATGAATAAATAGAAAAATCCAATGAGTAGTAAGTGCTATGCAGAAAATAAGATGGCAATATTAAATCTGAGACTAAACTGTGAAGATAAAATCAGCCCAGGGAAGATATTGCAAGTACAGAGAAGAACAGAGAAAAGGCATAGTGAAGTGAGAGGGAGAGATTTAGGAGATGAGGTTGGAGAGGGGAGCCTCGAATACCTCATGGAGGGCTTGTGGGGAGGGCTTCTGAATGTCAAAAGAGTCTGGCTGCCGAAACCGGTTTGGCTCAGTGGATAGAGCGTCGGCCTGCGGACTGAAGGGTCCCAGGTTCGATTCCGGTCAAGGGCATGTACCTGGGTTGCGGGCACATCCCCAATGGGGGATGTGCAGGAGGCGGCTGATTGATGTTTCTCTCTCATCGATGTTTCTGACTCTCTCTCTCTCTCCCTTCCTCGCTCTCTAAAAAAAAAAAAAAAAGAGTCTGGCCTTTTAAGTCAAGAGGAAGCCACTGGAGAATTTTAAGTGGGGAGTGATAGGCTCTGAACTATATTTTTTAAAGTTTTGCTCTGTGGAGAATATATTTAAAGCAAAAATTCCCAACATGAAGTCCACAGACTCTCCCCAAAAAGTCCATAGCCAGAATTCAGGGGGTTCAGAATTAAGAGTGAAAATTACCTGGCCCAGCCCTTAAAGTAGTAAAAATCTCAAAATTGTTCTATTTTGTCTATCCTCCAATTTCTCTTCCCAAAATATCAAAACAATCCTTTCTAGATGCCAAAGTGCCATGTAGCAGGAGTCTCAACTTGACAAGAAGGTTCTTCCTTTTGCTCTTAAGACAGTGTTTAAATCTAACCCCTCCTGGAGGCCTACTAACTTCAGAGGCTTAGATTCAAACCTGATCCAATATAAAGTGAGCAGATTGAGAGTGACTTCGGGGTTAGGGTGGGAGAGTCCCCACTCCTTGAACCCAGTACTTCCATAGCCCCCCCCCCCCCAACTCATCTCAGATTCTGGTTCCCTGCTGCCTACTGATAAAGGGAAACAGATGTAAATTAAATTAAAAAGCAAACAAACAACAACAACAACAAAAACACACACACACCTTGTAATGCAGCAGGAAAATGGTCATGGGAAACACACCTGTAGCAAAAGAAGAAATCAAATGCTTCTTAAAACTGTTTGCTTAGAGGTAGTTCCCAAACATGGGCACTAAATAAAAATACAAATTCTTGTGTTCCACCCCAGGCACACTGCCTGGGTTTCTGGAGGTGGACCCTCTGGAGATTATAATGATCAGCCAGTTTGAAAAACACTATAAATAGCTGTGGGGGGGAAATCCAGAAAACCCCATGGAGCACAATGCTTAGCACCCCTAGACTGAGAAAGCACCAACTTACCCCTTTAACTGCCACACATGGTTTTTGGCTGAAATAATGATAGGCATTTCCATTGGCAGATTGTTAGAAAGGTGACTAGCATATTAATAAACCAAACAATTTATATTCAATAAAACCACTGAGACTACTGACATTGAAAGAGAGAATGACTTAATGTGTCTTCCATTGTACCCTTCAAGATGTAAAATTATTTCTTTTCATGCTGCCAGAACAAATGGACTCCATTTAGTGTGGCCGGGGACCATACAATTTATTAAATGACACTTGGAAGCCCTCATAAAAGTGATTAATATGTGTGCACTCAGAGCTCTGAGTACAGTCATTTTTCAGATAGTCTATTGTTCCTACATTTAGAGAACCAACTTGTGTGTGTGAGAGAGAGCTTTGTAGGAGGTCTGTTTTTCACAAGAAATCACAGACTATGAGAGAATTACAGTTGGTGACCTCACCCAGTCTCACGGCTTTAAATGTTATCTATACACTGCTAGCTTCAAATTTGTATGTCTAGCCCGACCTCTCCCCTGAACCTCAGATTCTTACATTCAACTGTTTACTTGACATCTGCACTTTCTTTAATATGCATCTAAAACTTTACAGGACTAAAACTGAACTTTGGATCTTCCCCTGCATCCCTCATTCTTTTCCATCTCAGTTGATAACAATTCCTTTTTTCCAGTTCAGGAGTCATCCTTGAGTCTTATTTTTCTCCCATTCCACATCCAAAACCATTAACCAACCCTTTCTACTTCCCCTTAATAATATATCCAGAACTGACCACTTCTCAGAACCTTCATTTTAACTATCACAAGCCACCATCCACTCACCCCTAGATAAGTAACTTCTAGCTGGTCCCCTTTGCTTCTACATTTACCCCTCTTCCATCAACTTTTAACACAGCAGCGGAAGGGTTCTTTTTTGTTTGTTTAACTTTTATTATGGAAAGTTTAAACAAATACAAAAGAAGGGAGAATAACATAATGAAGCCCTGCATCTATTCATCACCCAGCTTCAATAATTTTCAATGCATGGCCATTCCTGTTTCATCTATATGCCCATCTACTTTCTCCCCACTGTAAGGGAATCATTGTTCAAACCCTCCAATGACTTCCTATCTTGTTCTAAATAAAATCCAAAATCCTTTCAGAGGCATGCAAGTGTTCCAAGCCTCGCTCGCTCGCTTCTCTGCCCTCACTGTACCCTCTTGCTCCCTCTCTGTCCCATTAGCTCCTTGCTATTTCTCAAACACATCAGGATATTCCTGTCTCAGGGCCTTTGCACGGGTTCCCTTTGCCTGGAAGGCACAGGATATTCCCCAGAAAGCCATCCTTCCCCCTCCTCCCTCCCTCCCCGCCAGGAAATGTATGTTCCCTCTCTTCCTTCAGATCTTTTCTTACAGTTTCCCTATAGCCTGGTTTTGCTGACTGCCCACACATGGCAAGATTCAAATACTCCTCTGGCCTTTGAGATCCTATAAACTGGCTGCTGTGAGTCATAGTTTAAAAGTCTGCACTGTTCACCCCTCAGCTACACATTTTTCTATAACTCTGTGTATGCAAACTTCCATTCAGTGAGTTTTACCTAATGAGATGCAACTATCCTCTTTAAAAAGGCATTCTCATCCTTTCTCTTGGATGACTGATACTCTCCCCAGTGACTTAGACTGCTGATCAACATATATACTTATTTAAAGAATGAATATGTCCAATCCTTCCTGAAGGTCAAAGCAACTTGTTGGTAGGCCATAGTAAGAACTTTGAGTTTTATTCTTAGTGCTGCAGTACAACATGGTAAGAATTCAATAAAGGCTGTTATTAACATTGATTTTAACAAATAAAAATTGGTTGTACAGTAAGATCTCAACATAATGGATTAATTCAAGTGAGGGGGTGTCCTTTAAAGCAGAAAGTCTGTTATATAATAAAGGAGGTTTTCCAAATGTCTCTGTTAAAAAATTGACACATTAGTTAGTTTACCTGTTTCTACTTATGTAAACACATTTGTGTCATTAAAGTTAAGTATGGCCCTGGCTGGTTTGGCTCAGTGGATAGAGCATCGACCTGTGGTCTGAAGGGTCCCAGGTTCGATTCTGGTCAGGGGCATGTGCCTTGGTTGCAGGCATATCCCCAGTGGGGAGTGTGCAGGAGGTGGCTGATCGATGTTTCTCTCTCATCGATGTTTCTGACCCTCTGTCCCTCTCCCTTCCCCTCTGAAAAAAAAACAAAATATATATATATTTTTAAAAAGTTAAGTATGTATGAGAAGTTTAATTTCACACAAAGAAATTTCTATATGTGTGACAGGGATTTTAAATGCATACTGACTAGGTCTAGTAAATGCCGGCATTCACCAGTCACCACATGTAAACAAATGCGCAGGGGAGGGCACGCGCAGTCACACCACTCCACAACAGAACCCATCACCCATGCTGTGCGGTGTGACCATACGCTAATCAATCCCTGAACACTGTCTTCTCTGGTGACTCTTGGGTTTAAATATGTAGACCATAGCTGTAGATACGTAACATTTATGTTGGCGAAATTACTACAGTGTTTTTCCCAACATACAGCCTCTTCGCTAAAATTTGTTAAAAACAAGTGAATTAATAACAAAAAAATAACCTGTTAATTTAAAGATAAGCAAATCTTGGTTAAAAGTATTTAAAAGTAACAGGGTGTTAATTTTCACATTTGACATACAGACGGGAAAATCTGTTCATTAAATCCGAAGTCCGTTAAATCGAGGCCCACAAAATCCTGGGTGTACTGTGAATATATTTAATGACACTGAATCACACACTTTCAAGTGGTAAGAATGGTCAGTTTTATGCTGTTTGAATTTTATCCCCAAAAAAAGCTTCCCAGGGGTCCCGAATCAGGCACAGCACGTTCGCCGGGCTGGGAGGCTTCCACGCCGCACCCGCCTGCTCCGCAGGAATTCAGGTTTGGCGGGCAGTGTGAGGCCTCAGGGATGCCCTGGACTCCACCTCAGCCCTGCGTGTTTATGTACTCTGATACACGCACTCACGTGTGGACTCACCGCTGTCTGACCTCAGCACCCAGGGGAAGCAGCTGCAGGTCAGCTCTGAGGCCCTATCTGCAGGGGCGCAAGGTCTTCTTGGTGCCTGCCGTCCTCTGGGCGCAGGGCCTTCTGGGAGTGGTCGCCTAGCTCGCCACGGCGCCTGCGCGCTCTCTGCCCTGCCTCGCTCACTGGTACCCCGCGCCGGATGCAGGTTCATGGGACGATGCTCAATCACTGAGCCACACTGGCCAGGCTGGAGTTAATATGTTTAATAAAATGTGTATCATGAGAGGATTTCAGCAAAGCATATGACAAGGAGTATCATAATATTTATTATTTTGACAAAATGGTACAATGTGGTTTGGATTGTGGTACACGGCAGCGACTATATAAATCCTTGGTCAAAGAATACTCAGTTAGTGGATGGTTATTAGTTAACACTGAACACTTGCTATGGGCTAGTCGCCAGACTAAATGCTTTACCTGCTTTAATCTCATCTAATCCTCACTGCAACTCTACAGGAATATTGGCATTCCTTCTCTGTTTTACGAAGGACAAAGCTGAAGCACACATTAGTAAAACAACCCCCACAGCCATACACCCAGTAGTAGACAGAGATGGAACTAGAACTCCAGTGAATTCATGTCAGTGCACCATTCCTAACCACCACGCATACTGCCTCACAGTAACCTGACCGGAGTACTCCATCCCCAACCACTATCAATTTTTATTAATATTTGGAATGAAGATGTAGACAGCATGCTTATCGAATTTAAACATGATCTAAATTCGATTTAGATTTAAAACATAATCTAGATTCGAGAAAAGAGGCTCTAAAAGATTGCAGGTCAGAGTCAGGATTCAAAATTATTTCAACAAGCTTGTTTGGTGGTAGAACATTTAACTGACAGTTGCAATTTAATGCAGGGTTTCTCAATGTCACTGCTATTAACATTTTGGGCCACATAAGTCTTTGTCGTAAGGAGCTGTCATGTGCTTTCTAAGATGTTTAACAGCATCCCTAGCTTCTGCCTACTAGATAGTAGTTACGACTTCCAGTTGTGATGACCAAAAATATCTCCGAATATTGCCACATGTTAAATCACCCTCGGTTGAGAAACAGTGATTTAGTCTTTGCCACATTTAAAAAAATTAATTCTCATAATTCTGGTAAGAAGTAGGTAGAGTTGAAATGGAAACAAAAGTTATCTGGTTCTGGATGTCATGCTCTCATCAAAATGCAATTAATGAGAAATGAATGCAAATTCCTGCACTTAGAGCCATACAACAGCAAAAACATAAACCCACAATGAAGAATTATGAAAGTTATCTCATGTGGGAGAAAACATGTTTTTAAACGAGTGAAGACTCATCTAAATAATGGTAGCAAACATTTGTTGAGGGCTTACAATTTTTCAGATTCTGCTGTGTGCTGTGTATACAAGCTCATTCAATCATCACAGGGAGCCCCCTGAAACAGATAACTATTACCTATATTTTAGAGTATGAGATTTAAATTTAAGTAGCATATCATGCTGGCAGAGGTAACATGACACCTTTATGATTTCAATTCAAGCAGTCTAATTCAAGTCAGTGCTTTTAACTATTAAATAATACTTCACTACAAATACACACACACGGGAATCATCAGTATAATGTGGCTAAGAGAAAAATACTAGGTTATAATTGATGTCCAAAACAAGGGAGCTTAGATTAAAAATGGTGGCCGAGTAAGTGGATGCTGCACAGACATGCTCCCAAGAACAAACTGGAATTACAACTAAAATACAGAAAAACTTCCTGAATAGTCCATGGAAAACTCGTAGGAGAGAACCCTGATACCCAAGGACCGAAAGTATGGTTAGGTCATTCATAACACACAGATGTCAGGGGGGGTTGCACAGGCTCTTAAGAATCTGATCAGATTGGTTTGAATATATAGTCCACATCCCATGGAAGGTTAAAACCCTCCATGAAAGTTTTGTGGATTCCACTGTCTCCAGGCTCCTGTTGTGCCACAACCTGTTTCTACAACAACCCAGATGAGGAACTCAATCCCTTTTTAAGTTCACAACTCATACAACCTGTTAAAGAACACAATTCAACCTAGTGAATTTGCACATTTAATTGGCTTTATTAAGTGATTTATGAACTGGGCAGCATCCCATTCACCAAGTAGAAGGACATTCTGAGGGACTGTGCAAAATGGAAGGTTTTTATAGGAAGAAGGGTTTAGAAGGGGAGTTATTAGCAAAAGAAAACAAAGGATTCTTTTTAGACCATGACATCTTTTTTGAGGGAGGTGGGTAGTAAAGGATCACAAGGGTTTTATCACTCCAATTCCTTTGGTATGGAGCAGATGGAGAGGACTCACGTGACATTACTGGCACTTGACCAGAAAATTTCAGATTAGTTAAGATTGTATTTCTTGAATTGAAATCATAGAGGTGTCATGTTACCTCTGCCAGTATGATATGCTACTTAAATTTAAATCTCATACTCTAAAATATAGATAATAGATAAAACTACAATTAAATCAGGTATTAAACCTATGTTTGGCATCGTGGCCTTTAGCACAAGTGACACTTTGGGCCTGTGGTTTTCTCTTTAGCACATCTAAATCAAAGCTTTCCAGGATACAGTAAACATCTTTGAAGTCTGTTACTGAGTACACATGGCAGCAGATTCTAAAATCACGCATTAGATGTGTCGGATCTCTTCAGGCCTAGACCTCTTTGGGGGGAGTGTTTCCTCTCCAAGCTCTCATTCTCACCCTCTCTCTTCTGATCTACAGATAATCCTTCCTTTATTATTCAGAGCAATTCACTTTTCTGAGAGTGCAAGGGTCTCTTGTTTTTCAACTAGAAACTTTGTCTTCATTACATTTGCAATTTTTTTTCTTTGTTCTTCTTTGGCGGCTAGACCAGTAGTTGTCAATCAAAGGCAATTTTGCCCCCAGGGGACATTTGTAGACAATCTTGTTTGTCACTACTGGGGGTAAAGGGGTGCTGTGTTACTGGCATTTAGTTCATAAAGGCCAGGGATGCTGCTAAACTAACTGCAATGCACAGGACAGTCCCCTATAACAATGAATAATCTGATCCAAAATGTCAATAATTTCAAGATTGAGCAGCCCTGGGCCATTGAAGAACAGTAGCTCCTCCAGAGGAATTCAAAGATGATCATGAAAGAACTTCAAATTGTATCAAATAAGGAATGGCTCGACTGTTTAACATGGAGAAGGAGGCAACAGGAGAACTGCTTTTTAAAATTTGAAGAGAGTCAAGGGCCAGACAGATCACTAAGAGAGAGGGTGGTACTTATAGAGTGGCAAGTTTCAAATGCTATCTGAAAATGAAATGGGCTTCCCTAATCTTTCCATTGTGCATGAAGGACAGGGTGGCCCTTTGTCAAGGATATATAAAGGAGAGTCAAGTCATAAGTTGAGCCATATCAAATTTCTATTCTTTTTTGTCAGAAATGGTCATTATCAGCAATTTCATAGGGCTCAATTTAATGTTATTTAAGATTTCTTCACTCTGGGATTCAGTAAGCTTCAATGATACCTATAGCTTTTCTCAACTCAGAGCTGGCCAGGATGCTCAATATTTCACAAGCTGAACAAGGATCCACAACAAATGGATCATTTGAAGATGACATCTTAGAGTCTTGGGCTTGTCTTTCCTTCCTGTGTATTTATATTGAAATTGTTGAATAATTTTAGCATCTTAGAGAATTCTTTTCCTCCTGTGGGCACCTGCCTGAGATAGCACTCAAGAAACTCTCTCAGTTCAGGCTTCTGGTTCTAAGCAAGGAGCTTGGTTCATAGCATGTGTGATGCTAAGAGACTGAATCTTGTACCTCCCTCCCACTTTTCCTCTGGGCTCCTAAGTTCCTACATATTCTTAAGTCTCTAATATGGTTATAAGGGTTGTAATAACATCCAGCTCACTGAAATAAAAACTGAAGTTTTCCCCACCTCACCCATGTTTTAATTATGAAAAAATTTAAATATGCAGAGAAGTTGAAAGAGTAATACAATAATCAGACATATACTTACCATTTTATTCAGCATTTTAAAAAACATGTTGCCGTTAAACATATATTATATGCACTTTTGCACATATATTTTGCTAAACGATTTGAAAAGAAGTTGCAGACAATGTATCCGTTTACTTATTAATACTTCAGAGCACAGCTGCTAAAAAATAAGAAATTATCCTAAATAACCACAATGTTAATATCATATGTAAAAAAAATTAACACAGTACCCTAGTGTCAAACAACACCCAGTAAAATTAAAAACCTTCTAATAATTCTAAAAAGTCTTCCATAGCTGGGGTGTTTTTTTTTTCAACTTAGGATCCAACCAAGTCCATCCATTGCATTTGGCTCTTGCATATCTTTTGATCTAGTCTAGAATATTGTTCCAATTCTTTGATGGTGTTGAGTATTTTATAAGATCAGGCACTTGTGTTGTAGAATGTTCTACCTTCTCAATTTGATTTATTGTTTCTTTATAGTGTTTTCAGCTTGATCCTTTACCACCTGTATTTGTTATAAACTGGAAATTAGATCTAAAGGCCTCGTTCAATTTGGGTTAAACATTTGTGGCATCTATGTGATAAGAAGAAAATTCTGAGATGTCCTAAATTGAATTACAGTGACTGGAAAATGAGAGAAAGAGACAGAACTGCTAGTCTGATAATGGCAGCTGACCAATGAAAGAAAGACTTCTCACATCCCTGTTTTGCCTGTTTGCTGGGGTCCAACCCCAGCAAGTCCAGGGGTCCCCAAAGGTGTGGACGGAGTCGGCGAAGAAGGAATGACACGGAGACAGCGTTCAGTTGATCAGCAGCCCAGCCAGGATCTCCAGCCAGGATCTCCAGCCAAGTTCTGGTCTTGATCTCCAGCGAAGTTCTGGTCAGGATCTCCAGCAAAGTTCTGGTTAGGATCTCCAGCCAGGTTCTGTGTCCATGTTCTCTTGCTAGGTTCTCCAGCCAGGTTCTGTAGCCATGTTCCCTCACTAGGTTCTCCAGCCAGGTTCTGTCCAGGTTCTCCAGCCAGGTTCAGTCACCAGGTTCTAGTCAGGTTCTCTTGCCATGTTCTATCCAGGTTCTGTAGCCAGGTTCTGTCTCTAGGTTCTTGATAGGATTGGAATCAACTGGTATAAATACAGATGTAACAAGACAGAACCTAGAAGACAGAACCAAGAGAGACAGAACCTACACACAGAACCTAGAGACAGAACCTAGCGAGAGAACATGGCAAAAGATCCTGGACAGAAACTGGCCACAGAACCTAGAGACAGAACCTAGCGAGAGAACATGGCTGAAGAACCTAGAGACAGAACCTGGCTAGAGAACCTGGATAGAACATGGCAAGAGAACCTGACTAGAACCTGGTGACTGAACCTGGCTGGAGAACCTGGACAGAACCTGGCTGGAGAACCTAGCAAGGGAACATGGCTACAGAACCTGGCTGGAGAACCTAGCAAGAGAACATGGACACAGAACCTGGCTGGAGATCCTAAGCAGAACCTCTCTGGAGATCGAGACCAGAACTTGGCTAGAGATCCTGGCTAGGCTGCTGATCAACTGAACGCTGTCTCCGTGTCATTCCTTCTTCGCCGACTCCGTCCACACCTTTGGGGACCCCTGGACCTGCTGGGGTTGGACCCCGGCACCTGTTGGAAATTCAGATTAATTTTCAGGTGGCTACTTCTGCAGATTATTTTAGCCAGGCACCATCTAACTCCAGGAGCCTCCACTTGTTTATGTGTTGGGCTTTCCTGACTGCTGCCTCAGCTAATCCACAGAAGCCAATAGAACTAGCTCCTTCTTCTCCTTTGCACATACTGGATGTATAAAATTGCTTGGGAGACCCTGGGATGGCTGAAATGCTGTCTTTCTACCTAGCCATGCTGCTGGTAGTTTAGGCTCCATGCCCCAAGACCAGTCTTTTGGCTAACATTTTTAAAAAATACATTTTTACTGATTTCAGAGAGGAAGGCGGGCGAGAAGAGAGAGAGAGATAGAAACATCAATGATGAGAGAGAATCATTGATCAGTTGCCTCCCTGTACACCCCACACTGGGGATGGGGCCTGCAACCCAGGCATGTGCTCTGGCCAGGAATCGAACCATGACCTCCTGGTTCATAGGTCAACACTCAACCACTGAGCCACACAGGCTAGATTTGGATAGCATTTTTTACTCAATAAAACTTCTTTACAAAAAAATACTCTAGGAAGTTGAAAATGTTTAGGTGAACATACATATTTCATAGGTGGCATTCATTATACCTGTCATATCACATCCTATCAATACACACACAATTTCTGTCTATACCCCTAATTGTATTTCTAAATTTGGTGACTATGTTATGGTAGTGACTGTCAAGTTGCTTTAGATACGTTTCCCCTTTATCTGGGGTAAATGCTTTGGCACCAAGAGAGTATTTTGCTTTTCAACACCTTCCCCCAAATGATTTAGCACCTACTGATGACCGACCCTTGCCTACATCAATTATTTCATGGGGGACAGGGATGAAGAATTCTGACATTCTAACTATATCATCTCATCTACATTTGTTAGCTGATGTTCCTTTGCTAAGGGGCATTGATCCCATTGACTGGGGCTAAACTACATTCCCTCCTGAAAAGATACAGTAAATACTTAATTCTTCCCCTTAGGTTAAAAAAAAAAAGTTCTTTTAATGGTTGTTACCGAAAAGACAATTTCTACTCTTTGAAATAGAGTAAAAATTCTCAAAATCAAAAGCAAAAAACTGTTTCTAAAAAAGGAGAGGAAAACAGAACTTTAATTACCATCAGCAAAATGAAATTTATTTCTGTAATTATTATGTCATTACATAGGAATTAAACTGAAAATTCACCATCTTTAACAGTAGTTTCAAAAGGCAATAATTAAGTGACTAAAAACTCATTATCATATATTAATAACCGTTACAAACATTATTTTAAGAATCATATTATAATATCCTTCATTAAAGGAATGAAAAATTAATTGGAAGAAGTGGAGGTTTATTTGCAAAAATATGAAGTTATTAGACAAAAATTATATTTATTGCCCTTTTATAGTCCAATAAGTTGTCTTACTTAAAAAGCCAAATTGCAAACTGTTGTGTGGGAAAATAATATACATATATGAAGGTTAAAAGGTGAATTATTACTTCTTTAATAATTAATTGATCACTTCACATAATTTTAAAAAAAAATTTAAGTAGGGAAGAATATACTGTCTCTAAAATTTATTTGGAGTACATTCCAGGGAATGTTATTGGACCTGAAATTATATATCTTTTATAATAATTTTTTTAAAACCTACATACTCATAAACCAATTTCCTAGTACCATTTGGTATCTTTTCCTGTACTGCCCCATTCCTTCCCAAATTACAGAAATATAAACAAACTGTCATAATAAATTTTCTACTCTAAAAAAATACTATATCCAGCCCTAATCAGTTTGGCTCAGTGGATAGAGTGTCGGCCTATGGACTGAAAGGTCCAGGGATCAAATCTGGTCAAGGGCATGTCCCTTGGTTGTTGGCTAGATCCCCAATAGGGGGTGTGCAGGAGGCAGCTGATCTATGTTTCTCATTGATGTTTCTAACTTTCTATTCCTCTCCATTCCTCTCTGTAAAATCAATATAAAATATATCTAAAAAAATAAAATAATACTATACCGATATTGCCAACATTATGTATGTTTTATCATCTTTCCCCCTGTGAGGGATAGGGAACTCAAGGCCTTTAAATTTTTTCATTAGTAGTTTCTTACACAAAAGAAATATATTCCTAAGTGGTTAGTATTCCTGAGAATCTTAGTAAAATTTCTTTTAAAATTGATGACCTTTGGGAGAAGGTAAAGAAAAGAGAAACTAAAGTGCTCACAGTGAACATCCTGGAAAATCAAAGAATAACAGCAATTCACCAGATGTTACAAGCACCTCTAGAGAATTCCCTTTCAGTTTTAACCTCAAAAGCTAATATCAAAGGCATGTTTGATTCTACCTCATTCTTTTTGACAAACATGTAGAAATTGATCAATGCATATGCACTTCAAGAAAATTAGATGAACTCCAGCTCAGGAACATCCATGGCACACAATCTCTCCTGGAGTACCTGGTGACTCACCAGGCTCCCGTGGTTTTCCACTGTGGTTTTTCATTGCTACTTGAAGGGAAGGTGGAGATATCTTTTGCTCTTCTATCAGTTCTGCTTCTAACGCTTGTTTTCAACATAAGAATTTATTCCAATGCAATTGATTTATTAGGGAATGATTTAAGCGTAATGCAAATATTGTGTTTGTTTATGTGCAATTGTGTCTGTGAAACCCCTAGGTGAACATAGAAAACTGCCTTCAACTGAACTGAGCTTTGAAATAGATCCATCATCAGTTTAAGTGGAGGCCATACTTCTCAAGGACCATGCCCAGCCAATGATTGAGTGCGGCAGACATCGAACGCAGGCCATTCCTAGGACACGTTGCCTTGGCTCAAGAATTCCCCATTGGCTTTGCTGAACGTTTCTTAAAACTATGCTGAGGTCAAAGACTCAGTAGGATATCCAACCTTCATCCCTCCCTTCCCTTCTCCACGGGGGCTGGACTTTGCATTGCAGTCTGATAGCTCATTTGTAAATGAACATGTTTTATTTCTCCCTTTTCAATCCAAATGCCTTTTATTGCATGTTCTTGCCTAATTGCTCTGCCTACAGCCTCTAATACAATGTTTCTGAGTCAATGTGAGTGAGTTTGTGGGTCGGCTGAGAAGCTCTGCTTCAGGCTTTAGTTTGGCTGTGCTTGTCTGGACTCAGCTGGATTCAGCTGGACTTGGCTATCTCCCAGTTCTAGAGAGATGCTCCAGATTCCAGGATGTAAGTTGGGTTTATGTCCACACCATATGACTCCACAATTTGTTAGAACTTGCAGCTACCAATGATTGGTGGGTCACAGGAGAGTAAGAGGCTAAGCTGAAATCATGAAAACACCTTTAAAGGCTCTGCTCATGTCAATAGGACAGCAAGCACACCCTGCTCATGGAGAAAGAACATTACAAAGAGGTGGATGTATATTTTTATTAGAGGGGAATGAGTAACTGGGACCAATAGGCCCCCCCAAAAAAATCTAGGCATACAGATGGAGTCAGGAATAGGTTAGAGAAAGCATGTTAGATCCATAGATCTTTTTTTCTGCTTATGTATTTTGTATGGGCAGATTTTTTTCAGAATCACTATTTAACAAATTAGTTCATTCATTCATTTGCTCATTTATTCATTCATTCAACAATGAATTTACAGGTTTTATCAGGTAACTGCCTTCATACAGCTCTCACCTTACAGGTCCTAGGAATGACTCTCTTTTCCCTTCAGGTCCAGGAGTGGTAGGCTCCTGCATCACTCTGTGTGTGCTTCCTTACTCTGTTCACACTTGTGTAGTGTTTTTATTAAACTCTCCTCAAATTATCTTCATTTGAGACTGTTTCTTGTTTCTTGCTAGAACAATGACTGATAAATCTGTTAATCATTTCAAAATAGTAATGCCATTGTAAGTACTAAAAATAAGACTTCTCAGTATGAAGTTTCACATTTATGGTACTTCTTTTTGTCCTAAAAATATACCCCTCCAGAAATATCCAGCCAAAATATTGTGATTTATAGTGTGTTACTTTTCTATTCCTGCCAAACTATATTATCACAAATTTAGCAGCTTAAAACAACACACATTATTATCTCATAGTTCTGTAGGTCAGAGTCCAGAAGTTCTCTGCTTCATGTTTCACACGGGCAAACTTAAGATGTTGGCCTGGCTGAACTCTCTTATCTGAAGGCTCTAGGGAAGACTCCATTTCCAAGTTCACTTGGGTTGTTGCATAAATTAGTTTCTTGTGACTGTAAGATTGAGGTCCCCATTTCTTTGCTGGCTATCAGCATAAGGTCACTGTTAGCTTCTAGAGAAACCTCTTTCTATTTCATGCACATGGGCCTCTCTATCCCAGTGCCAGCAACAGTATGTTGAATCCTTTTCATGCCTAGGCTCTCTCTGATGTCCCTTTCTGCCAGATCCCTTCTATTTTTTAAAAAAATATATATTTTATTGATTTTTTACAGAGAGGAAGGGAGAGGGATAGAGTGTTAGACACATCGATGAGAGAGAAACATCGATCAACTGCCTCCTGCACGCCCCCTACTGGGAATGTGCCCGCAACCAAGGTACATGGCCTTGACAGGAATCGAACCCGGGCGCCCTTCAGTCCGCCGGCCAAAGCTCTATCCACTGAGCAAAACCAGTTAGGGCCAGATACCTTTTATTTTTGGTCAGAGAAAGTTCTCTGCTCTAAGGGCTGTGTGATTAGATTGGACTCACCCAGATAATACAGGATAATTTCCCTGTTATAAGATCCATAATCTGCATTACATATGCAAAGTTCCTTTTGCCATTTTAATGTAACATATTTACAGGTTCCAGGGATGAGAGTGAGGACATCTTGGAAGGGCTGTTGTTCTGCCTCCACATACAGTTTGGCTGTGCTTGTCTGGACGCACCTGGATTCACCGGGATTGGCTAGCTCCCAGCTCTGTACAGAGGCTCCAGACATCACGGTGCAAGTTGGGTGTAGGTCCATCCCTGCATGTCTCTACATTTTCTTTGAACCTGAAGCTGCCAAAGGCTGGTGGTAACTCTTCTCTCTGTGGTTGTGCCACTAACTTGATATATAATTAGGATTATTTCCATTAGTTTAAAGAAGTTCTTTTTTTTTCAAAATAATTTTAGACTTATAGAGGAGTTGCAAAGACAGTACAGAGGATGCCTATATTCCTTTGTTTGAGTTAGTTATTCATTTGTAGGAATTCATTTTTTTTAATTAAAACATTTTGTTTTGTTTTTTTAAGTATGCAAAACATTGATGTGGGTCCAAATTCAAAGACTGTATAACCACATACCTTCTGAGATTTGGCTTTCATACCACTTCACCCTCCTCTTCTTTTTCTTACCTTTATGAAGCTACTCTCTCCCTCCTCTAATCTGCAGGCACTCCGAATTGCTGACACATCCCTCAGCCTTTCCTTTTTTTCCCCCAATATTTTTTTAAAAATTGATTTTTAGAGAGAGAGGAAAGTAGAGGGAGAGAGAGAAACATCAATGTGAGAGCAAAACATCAACCTGCTGCCTTGCACATCCCCCACCAGGGTATGAATCGTAACGCAGGCATGGGCCCTGACCGGGAATTGATCCAGTGACTTTTCAGTGCCCTGGAACAATGCCCAGCCAACTGAGCCGGAGCGTCCCTCAGCCTTTCTTATCTGAGACAATTATTCTTCAAAAGCCCTTCCCTCTTTTCTCTTGTCTTCCATTATGAGAAGGAAAAAGAGAAACACTATGGTGAAGTTCAGTGACATCTGCCCAAGTAGAGCAAAGGCTGGCAGAGCATCAGGGGGAACATTCAGGGCACATTTTTAATCACCAACCCATGCCTGACTCTCCTTAAAATCATTGAATAACAGTAAAGTTTATTAAAATTACTTAAACTGACCATATTTTCTATACTGTAAAATACCATTAATAACACAATCCACTATCAGCATAATAACATTTTGAGGGAATAAAAAAAATACACCCACTTCCGTATTAAGTGAAGACATAGATTATAGGGTGCATCCCAATTCCAAAAGTATTAAAAATGCGATACAAAACCACATCTTCCCTGGCCAGTGTGGCTCAGTTGGTTGGGCACCATCCCATGCACTAAAAATGTCACTGGTTTGAATTCTTGTCAGGGCACATGGCCAGGTTGTGGCTTGACCCTCAGTAGGGGGCATGCAGGAGAGATTAACCAGGGAATTTATATGCATATATGCATAGCCCACAGACACAGACAATAGTGCAGTGAGGTCTGGAAGGGGCAGGCTGGGTGGGGGGAGGTGAAAGGTGTCAATGGGGGGAGGGAAAAGGGAAGACCTATAATACTTTCAACAATAAAGACAGTTTTTTAAAGTATCTGAATATACCTCTCACCTCCCTAGAAAGAAAAAGACAACTGTTCTGATTTATTTCCTATAGAATAAAAACCAATTCCTTCCAGTGGTATAAAAAAAAACAACAACAAAAACCCTTCAAATATGGTCTCCATTTACACCTCTGGTTACTTGCTGTTTATAGCTTATGCTCTGCCTCACTAAATTTCTCACTGGTTTTTGGTCTACATCATAAGCTATTTTTCTTACTTAAAAATGCCCTTTCTTACCTTCTCCGCATAACTGTTAAAATTAATGCCATGTATATGTGTACACTTGCATATACATGTTCACCAAAACCAACATTAAACAGTTTTAATAGTGTAAGTGTTGGGTCATTATACATGTATAAAATATAAGCTGGAAGGATACATATCTATAATGAGGATGAGGGTAGGAATCAAACTGAGTTAAAAGGGACTTAAACATAAATGTTCTACGTCTTTTAGAAAAAAAGGAAAATCCCAAAAGAATATGACCAAATGGCAAAACTTATTAATGTAGAGTGTTGAGAATGTGTTCTTATGTGTATCTCTTTAAGTTTTATCTGTAAAAAAAGAAAAGCACATGTTGGCAAGTTGCATTATTTTGAACCACAGTCTTCCAATTTATCAGTTGATGAGCTCAGGCAATTTTCCTAATTTCTTTTAGCCTGAGTTTCCTCATCTTAAAAATGGGGATAATAACAGTACCTATTCTAGTTGGATTTTTGAGAGGATTAAATAAGTTAATAAATATGAAGCAATAAAGCATTTAACCAGTGCCTGACACAGAATAAGCATCTAATAAATATTAGATATTATGTGTTGAGACCTGCTTTGTGGCCTAGTTCATTGTCAGTTTTGTTAAATTGTGTGCCTGAATAAAATACTTGTTCTGTAATTGTTTGGTGCAGGTATACACACACACATACACACACACACACACACACTTAATTAAGTTTGTTAATTGTGTTCAAATCTTTCACATTCTTTTACAAAATTTTTCACTTGCATAGTCTTTCAACAAAGAGACGTGCTATGATCACCTTATAATTCTGTTAATTTTTAATAAATATATTAAGGCTATATTATTAGGCATATAAAAAATTTAATTGTTATATTTTTGTAGTTATTTGTTCCTTTAATTATTAGGTGTCTACTTAAAAAAATCTTATAGAGATTTTGATTTCTTGAGGGGGCTCATTTTAATATGGTTTTTCCAGTTTTCTGTTTGCTTTTGGTAGGTATTTGTAGATCTTTTCACATTATTTTACTTTCAAAATTTTTGAGTTTTAATGTTTTATAGTGTTGTAAAAAAATATGGCTGAATTTTTTGTTCCCCTTTTTTCAGTCCCATTATTTCTGTGTTTTTATAGGTAGGTTCAAGTACAGTTATTATCCTTCCTGATATATTTGCACAAATTTTTATAATCTTGTATATGTATGTGGTTTCTATGAATTCTGATTTTCTCTGATTGTCTTTTCTATTAAGAAATCTATTGTCACTCTACTTGTAGGTACTTGTCTTTTATAGGTAATCTTTGTTTTCTCTTTTCTCTCTAATTTTATATAAGACTAGGGGCCCAGAGCATGAATTTGTACACCTTGAAAGGAACTGTGGGCCTTGAGGCTGCAGTGGGCACAGGGGCAGGTCTCAGCCCATCCTCTGTGCCCCCACCTGGCCCCTCCCACCACAGCCCCTGGTCCCCTCCCACCTCCACTGCTCCCATGTGCTGATGGTGCCCACCCCACTTGCACCTGCTGATGGCACGGAGTGATTGGGGCTGGCGCCAGCAGTGGGTGCGAGCAGAGGCTGCTGCCCCAATTGCCCCTCAGGAGCAGGGGGAGATGGAGAAGCCCTGAGAGGCAATCGGGGCCAGCAGTCGCTCACACCCGCTGATGGTGGTGAGCAATTGGGACTGGTGCCGGGTGCCGGGTGCCGGCTGCGGGTGTGAGCGGGGTCGGTGCCTGCAATGTGTGCAAGCAGGGCTGTTGCTGGCAGCGGGTGTGAGTGCAGCTTCCGGCCCTGATTGCCCCTCAGGAGCAGGGGGAGGTAGAGAAGCCCTGAGGGGTGATCGGGGCTGGCAGCAGCCACTCACAGTCACTGATGGCACCGAGCGATCAGGGCTGACTCTGGGCACTGGCAGTGGGTGCGGGCATCGGGCAGGACCACAGCACACAGGTGTAAAGATTTTCAGTAACCACCAGAGACTCATCCCGATGACAGCAACTGGCACCTGGCCTTGGTCTGGTGCCTCCGCTCACCTGCTCCACCATCCCGCCATGTCTGATGCCTGCCATGTTCCGCGCTCTGCCACCTGCTGCCAACACCTGCCATGTTCCACGTGCGGCCACTGGTGGTCAGTGCACGTCATAGCGAACGGTTGTTTGGTTGTTCGGTTGTTCTGCCATTTGGTCCATTTGCATATTAGGGTTTTATGTATATAAATTACATAAATACATGCAATGTATTATGTATATACATTACATGTATGTATGTATGTATGTATTGCACTTGTTCTTCAGAATTTCTACCAGTATATGTTTGAATTTCTCTGGATATAGCTCTTTTACTTACCCTATTTCATTCTCATTTTACCACCTGAATAATTTTCCATCCATATTTTCTAACAGTTATGGGCAGTTCTCAGCCATTATCACTTTAAATATTGCCTCTCAATCCTTCCTCTTGTTCTTTAATTCCTGATTAGCTATTAGATGTATGTTGGACCTTGCTATTCTAGCCTATAAGTCTCTTATATGCTCTTATATCATTGTATGTCTCTGTGCTGCATTCTAATTTCCTCTGATCTACCTTCTTCTTTTTAATTCTCTCTTCAGCTGTGTCCAGTTTGCTCATTGGTTTACTCCTTGAGGGTTTTTAACATTTTAATCACTTAATAAAATGAAAAACTGCTCAGGTGCCACTTCAGGTGTTCCTAACTGAAAAAAGACAATGCTAACAAAATAAGAACAGTGATCAGATATGGCCTTTCCATGTTGATGTTTGGAACAAGACAGAAAAAAACACTCTGCAGTCACAAAAATAACTAAAAGAACTCTTAACTGATATGAGTAACTACTGCTTCTATGCCAATGATAACTCCAGCTCTGCTTTAATACTCCTGCCTCTCAGGTAAAAATTATCAAGATATTTAATCAACAAATTTCTTCCACTTCTTAACAACACCTGATCTAGAACTGACTCCTGCTTTCTTAAACCCTGCTTAGAATCACCCAGTTCAAGCACAAATCCTATAATAAATCTCTATCACAACTGTGCTAATGTACATTTTCCTTTGATTGCAGGTGTGGCCCAGGTCTTCAGTTAGTGAGTTTTAACTTACTCTATTTTTAATTTCTTGATGTTCTATTTGGTTCTTTTGTAATTTTGATTGTTCTGCCTTCAATTCTGGCTGCTTTTTTTTTGGGTTTTTTTTTTTGTATTATGTTTTTAATTTCTTCTTTTGTGGCTCTAGTTATTTTAAACATGCTTAATCTTATCAAATTCAATTATAGCCAACATTTGTCCTAACTAAAGTTCTAGGGATACTGTCCAGTTCTTTATTGTTTGCTAATTTTTGTTCAAGATGGACTATTTCTTTGTGTTTTGTAATTTTCCATTGTAATCCCATTTTCATTTTGAGACTGCTGCCAGAGTGAGTTTTTGCTTGCTTCTGCCGGTGCACTAGGGATAGTACTATCCCAACACCAACTACTTTTTGTTAGTTACTTTTTTTTTGGTTGGATTTTACATAGAGTACAAATACCCTTTTTGAGTATGTTTGGTGACATTTGACAAATGTATACATTTGTGTAACCACCACAGTCAAGATATAGAAAAACTGCATTACCCCAAGAATTTCCATATCATCCCAACTTTTAAGATATTATGTCATCTTGGGGATTTCTGATCCATGTAGCTAGTATAAATTATATTTGTGAAGCTCCTGACTCTGTGAGGCTTAAATCTAGATGATAACTTTTCCAAAATGACTTAAAAAACACACATCTCTGAATGCAATTTAAGATAAACAAACAAGCTTCCTTTTTATTTTCCTGTTTGCCAGTTGGAAGACTTCCCCCCTTAGTGCAGCCTTTCAGTATGTGTACATAGCTCTTTGATAGTCTGGCATTTTGTAAGTATCTTAGTTACATCTTCCTGTCTTGTTTAAGCCCAAGGCCTCAAGTCCTATCCCTGAGGGGCTTAGAACTCAAATATCATGGTTAATAAGGCCCACAGGGCTGCTGCCCCAGTTCCAGCTGACAGGTCATTATTCTGGATTATAATGCCCATCCTGCCCCTTTTTGATTCATACATCTTATAAAGTATAACATACATATAGAAAAGTACACAGATCATAAATATATACCCCTAAACCTTTTCAGAACTGACCCAGACAAAGAAAATGAACATTACCAGAAATCTCCTCTTCTTTTCCAAACACTATCTCCGCTCAAGGAGAATCATTATTCTGACCTCTAACATTATGGATTAATTTTGCCTATTTTTGAACTTTATATAAATGCAATCATACAGCTTATATCTGGCTTCCTTTGCTTATCATTATGTTTTCTAAGCTTACTCATGGTGCTTCGTGTTTGTTCATTCTCATTGCTGTATATTATTCCATTGCATGAATATAACAGAATTTATATAGTAAGGTGGACATTTGGGTTGTTTCTAGTTTTCCTCTTTGCTTTAGGAGCCTGGGATTTCCCTGTATTTTCTTTCAAGCTCTGCTGTGTATTTAGTAGAATTTAAAAAGCATTTCCTGGTCAGCAGTTCTGTATGATCTGTGTCAAGGCAAGTTTTAGGTTTTGTAGGCTACTAAATTATACCAGACATGTAGGTCATATGTTTCAGTGTTTGTTGAAATTCTCACTGGATTCTCATCCAATTGACGTTAGCCTTTGATTTGTTTCTTTAGACTACATTTGTAGAAGTGGTTTTGATTCAGTGAACTAATGATGAGTAAACGCAAACAGGAAGATAGAGATGAGACATGTAATTAATCCCATAGGCATGATCCTTTGCCTGGATGGGATGCTGCAGATGCAAGGCTGGTTTGACATTCCTAGGTGTGAAATATTGAAAATGCATGTTAAAGAAATGGGGTGGTTGCATACAAGCAATGGTAGGAAGTGTGGATGTGGTTGTTTGGGTTCAGGATCTCCTGGCTAGTTGACGATGGGACTAGGAAATGGAAGGGAGACATCCTTGATGGTTCAGTGGGATGTAATCTATGTGTTGCCAGAAGAGCCACCCCAAAGTGGCCTTGCTTTGCCTGCAAAAGTAATTGTTCAATTAGATCAGTGGTTCTCAACTGGGGGCAATTTTGTCCCTATTGGTAGTGTCTGGAGACCTTTTTGGTTGGCATGCTGTTGGCATTTGGTGAGTAGAGGCTAGGGATACTGGTAAACAGCCTGAAGGACAGGACAGATCCCCTGCACCCTCCACCCTTTAACAAAGAATTTTCCAGTCCCAAGTGTCAATAAAGCCAAGGATGAGAAACTCTATACTAGATCTAAGGACTGGACATAACCTCTTAATCAAAGGTATATTTAAGTAAACATTATCAACTATCTTTCAAGAAATGATAGCAGCACAGTGGCACATTCTTCTATGATTCTATCCAAATTCTGACAGTCGATGGTATCTACCACATACCTGGCTCACTCCAATTCTTTTCAAAACTGTAATGGTGGGTCCTGCAACCACCAAATCCAGTCGGAGTTTCAATAAAATTACTCGGATTTGACATTGATGTAAAAAGATATGTACAGCGATTTATTTAGAGCCATTAAAAATTAAACAACAAAATTTCCCTGTGATTCATAGCATTATTTTAATTTTACTATTGAAAGTTCCAAGGCTGTGGAGTACATCAGCTGCACAAATGGCATTAGACAAAGAAAATGTTGATGTTGTGCCTTGCAATTAGACTCTAAGATATCCTTTTCCTTTGTGTTACACTTTTATAGCTGAAATTTGGGGCAAAGGTAAATGCCATTGTTTTTCAAATGGCAGTGATTGTCTAAATGTGTCTCTTCTTCCTCCAGGCAGCACACACTACCCTTTATTCTTCTGATTCATTTCCCCCAGAAAGCTGAGGAGGAGTTCTATAATGATATTATTGGGGTTTTTTTTAAACTAGTGTTTCCATTGTAATGCTATTACCGAACCAATGTTGTGATAAATGGTCTGTTTATAAGGGGACTCACTTTTACAAGAAGCAGAAAATTAGACACGCTTCGGCTTTGCAATAACAATAAAAACCACAGTGGGGGAAAAAAAAATATTCTCCAGTTTATTCCCATCTGTATCAGCAGGGAAGCTTGAGAAGATGGCTTTCCCCCTAAAGTCTCCGAAACACGATTACTGCCTAAAAGTACCACGGCAAAGTGCACTTTTCCTCCAAATCCCGTTCAAGACCTATACATTCGTAAGCTCACTATAAAGAGGGCCCTTTAAGAAAACCAGGCACTTTAAACCCCACCCCTCTGCTGACTTGAAGCAGTAAGGCCGCCTTTCTGAGGCACTTGGTTGGTGATAAAGCTAAGACACAGCCAGCTCTCCCTCTGCTCTGCCTGGAAGGAATGTTTCTGTTGCAATAAACTCCTAACGTGGAAGCTTTCACATGCTATGGGTTAGGGAACAATAGAAACTTGTGAAGTATGGAAGCCAGATCGGCCCTTAAGATTCGGTCATGGTGCTGAATAAAGTGGAAAGAATGCTTTTAAATCCGTTTCCTCCTGTGGTGCTACTCCCTGCTAGCTTTACTCTCCCATTTCACCCAGCAAGTGAGTCTTCCAGAAGCCCTCTGCAATTTAAGGAGCTGTACCAGATCCCCAAAAGGAAAAGTTGGGGAGAGAAGTTCCAGTGAAAATTAAACGGGATCACTTCTGACAGAGTTATTTACATTGGCTATACGTTTCTGAAGAGCAAAGTCAACGACCTCCCCCTCCACCACACCAACAGGGACTAAGTTCAGAAGTCTTCTGGCACTAAAATAAAAAAATGGGAGAAATTTGGGGTGTAACTGCGGTTGGCATTTCTGAGCTCTCTGCTAGAAGCAGCCATCTTGGTAAAAGATGATGTCATTTGGAAGAACTGGAGTTTTAGTTTTTTCAGAGGTAACAGTTTCCATGAGCCACTGAATAACAGCTTAATCATTAGATCAAATTTAGGTTTAAAGCTAAGGAAGGAGTGGGAATTAAAATAATTCCTTTCCACACCTCTCTATCCTTCTTAATATATTAACTTTTCCAAAAGTTCAAAGGAATATAAAAGAAATTGACATTCTCCCCCTTTCCCCTCCACCACCATTTTCTGTTTCCATGTGTTTGTGCTTCCCTTGACCAACTTTGGATAATAAAACTAGTCTGGTCAGTTTCACTTTCTAATTTTTATACATAAGTGAAAGCTGTTTAGTGTCAACAGTGGTAAAGTGTTTAGAATCATCTCACCTGCTGGGTCAATTTCCTACAAGTCTTTCTTTGGGAGGGGAGGGGAGGGGAGATAAAAGTTTTTATTTTAAATTTCCTACGCTTCAAAATTAGAATCCTGAATTAGACCACATTAGAGTAATTAATGTTTTATTTTTCACTTACAAAAGTTTTCTAGGAGTGGCAGGACTAGTGAGGAAAGGTGATGGTTATGGTTCTGTTACATTCCTACTTAATCGTCACTATTTGTATAGCAACAATGCTATGTCTGCAGCTGCTTTGGGAAATTGGCGCTTAAAGAGATGACTTTCAATCCACAAAAAGTGTTTATCATTTTTTCTTTTTCTTTTTGGATTCGATGTTAGTGTCCTAATTCTACTGTGAGGCATGTCCTGGTACTGTTTGCAAGATGCGAAGGAAAAAAAAGGAAAAAAAAAGAAAAAGTTGCACCTCATTTAAACAATTGAGCGCAGCGTGGTTTGGGAGATCATTAGGAGGAGTCAAGGAGGTGGTGTGCCTTCTGCAAATCTTCCTTAACGAGGTTAACCTGTGGCTGGCGGTGTTGCGCCCCGCTCTCCTCCTTGCAGGGGAACTCACTGTTCTTTCAGCGCGACTCAACGCCTCCCCGCCAGGCTGCCTAAGATAAAACTGAAAGGGCTGCGAGGAGGTTTGAAACAGACAGAGGGAGACACGAGCACAGCCAGCCGGCGGAAGACGGGGCCGCGACGCGGCAGGGGCCGGCTGACCTCTCCACGTGTCCCCAGCACCTGCAAGGCTAGCGGGGCATTGGGTTTCCTTTTCCCAGGCGCGGGCGCGAGCCCGGAAGAGGCTGGGCGGCCTTGAGCTTCAATCAGGGGGCTCGGAGGCCCGCCCTCGGAACACGTGCGGCCGGCGAGCAGCTGGTGCGGAGGTCGGCTTGGCTTCCTCGCCGCGCCCGCGCCCGCGCGTCCCTGCCCCGCCGGCGGACGCCTGGAGGCGGGCCGTGGCAGCGGCGGCGGCGGGCCGGTCCCGAGCTCTCGGCTAGCCGTGTGGGGCGGCCTCCCGAGCGCGCCGGGCCAGCGGCCGCGAGCCTCAGTGCAGTACTGCCCGAGCCCGGGCGGGGTCTCTGTTCTCTGGCGGAGGCGGTCCCTTGGCAGCGGGAAGCTCCCTCTCTTTCTCTCGCCGCCGCTCCGCGTCTGCGCCCTGGTGCCAGGCGCCCAGCTCGGCGCTCCCCTGCGCTCGCCCCGCGCCCACTCATTCGCAGCCCAGCCTTCGCCGCCGCCGCCGCCTCCCGCTCCTCCTACTTCCCCCAGCCGCCGCGGCCATGGCGGACAGCGCCAGCGAGAGCGACACGGACGGGGCGGGGGGCAACAGCGGCAGCTCGGCCGCCATGCAGTCGTCTTGCTCGTCGACCTCGGGCGGCGGCGGCGGCGGTGGCGGCGGCGGTGGCGGCGGTGGGAAGTCGGGGGGCATTGTCATCTCGCCGTTCCGCCTGGAGGAGCTCACCAACCGCCTGGCCTCGCTGCAGCAGGAGAACAAGGTGCTGAAGATCGAGCTGGAAACCTACAAACTCAAGTGCAAGGCGCTGCAGGAGGAGAACCGCGACCTGCGCAAAGCCAGCGTGACCATCGTGAGTGCCCCCCGGGGGCGCGCCGCAGCGCCAACCTCCGCCCGCCCCGGGAGAGGCAGTCCCAGGACCCGGGCAGCCCCCGGTTCTCCCCGAGGTTCCCGGGGTCCCGCAGCGAGCACACTCTCTCGGTCGAGACCTGCCGGCCTCCGGAGGGTGGGGGAGAGGGAGGTGTCCCTTCGGGGCCACGCGGGTCTGTCTTCCCCCGGGGGCCAGGCGCCGCTCGGGGTACGGGAGAAGGCTGCTGGGACAACCCACTCACGTTCCCTTTTCACCCCTGGGGCGGAGGCCCCTCCCGGGCAGAGCTGGAGGCTAGCGGCGTGGCTGGGGGGGCGGGGTGGGACTTTTTCGGTACTAGCGTGCCTGAGGGGTGCTTCCAGAATCTGGGGAGCCCTGCGCTAGGGAGGAGGGAGGAAGCTGGGGCCTGTGTCGGGGGCCTGGCTTGGGGTGCGGGGGTGCGCAGCTGGGCTGGGCACTTGGCTGGCATCTGGACGGCGCTGGCTGGATCGCCGGGGAGGGGGCGGGAGAGAGTGGCCGGGAATCCGGGAAGTGGAGTTTTCTGGCCAGGATCGAGAGGGAAGGGCGGGTACCGGAGCTGATGCTCCTACCTCCGCTGGAAGTCCTTTCCTTGGTGGGGAGGGTGAGGACGGGGGGCGGCAGAGGCGGTGTACAGCCGCGTGAATGCAGCATCTTACCCTGCACAGTGAAGGGTATGAAGCCTGGACAGGCTGAAACCAGCGTGAAAGGTAGCGACTCCCTTGCTGAGCAAGATGCACATACGTGTGTTTGTTTCATTGGTGGTGAAGTGCCTGGGGGGTGTTTTGCCTTTGAGTCCAGATACTTGACAGGAGAACAGGCTGTCCTTTTAACACCTGGTCCCCGGAGGCTCCCCCGAAGGAGAGGGGTTAAGATTAGGGATATAGATCTCCCTCATAGGCGTCTAAGAAAGTCCCCTATAGCTGTGATGAGACAAAACATAACTGGAAAAAGTACACCGAGGGCTCTCACCTAACATCCCTGTCTGCTAGCCGCATCATTAACATGCAGAATCCCCATACAGACAACCCTATTGAGATCAAAACGGTTTCCCAGCCAGGAGCAGAGAAGGAAACGTTAAGAAATCAAGGGGGAAAATTGCCATCGCTGCTGCACAATAGCTGACTAGACCAAATCTTCAGACGGAGAAAGATACGGATTTGGAGATGGATCAGAGATCACACTGTGGGAATGAAGTGGGGGCAAGTGTAGATGCCCATGTGCCAGGAAAGTCCTCAGTGGAGGAATGAGTGTCTACGTGTGAGTGTGTGTGTGTGCTCCCCCAACTCTAGGTCATGCATAGGAACTGGAGGACGTTCTGAATTAGCCTAGAAAAGCAGGTTTCCACCAAACTTTCAGTGTGATTGGCAGCCTAGATAGAAATTGATTGTAGAAACACTTAGTATGGTCAAATCCAGTCCTCATGAATGGAATTGGAACTGTAAAATTCTTGAATTGCCCCTTTGGTAGGAAGGGGGAGAAATTTCCATAGGCAGCCACTTCCAAGCCTCCTCCGTAGCTTTCTTGGCCAAGAGAGATGTCTGCTGAGTGAGGGTTTGAGAAGAGGGCGAAGTTGGTGGAAGCAGTTTATTTAATGTTTGAGTTAGTAAATGAGAGGGTTAGTCTCTTGGAGAATGTGAACCACGAAAAGTAGTAAAACTTACATGAAACAGAATCTCTAGCCTCTTGCATACAGTGAGCAATTCAGGCTGTTTTTGTTAGTTTGGGAGGGAGAATGCGGGGTGGAGATGCTATGAAAGGTTTATCTGTTTGACACTTGACCATATTATAAGTAGGTCTGTAAGTTGTACACAAGCACATTGGTTTTGCAAGGACAAACATGTTCGTTCCTGGTGTATAAAATCAGAGGCCCTCTGAACACTTGGCTTGAAGCGTGTGTGAGGTGGTGGCTTTATTTCTTAGCACTTACCTTCAACTAAAACTGACATCCAACCAAATGTACTTTGTGAAATGTTCTGTGGCCTTATGAGTAAAGTTTAAACATTATTTTAGATGACAGCTTACAAGTACTAGAAGCCTCTCAATTCTTCCTTAATCTCTGATGAATATATTTAGGGAGACAAATAAAAGTGCTTGTGGTTTACCTGGTTCTCGAGTACTTGGCAGGTGTTGCTAAGGCAAAATGCAGCGAAGAGGTTCCTTTAAGCTTTTGAAAGTTTTGTTAACTGAACTAGGGCCCAGAATGTGTGGCTACATGAAATGGGTCTGTGGATGTAAGGAGTCCCTGGTACCACACTGTGTTGTCTTTTTTTGTCAAGGTTAAGCTGTACAACCCCTGACGACTCTAATTTAAACATAGACCCTGCTGGGAGCTGCCTGGGAAGTTTGTGACAAGACCCAAGATATTCAGTTAAGTGGAGGCCTTGCTAGATTTTTTCACTTAAAATAATTTTAGTTAATGTGAAGTGAAGATGAAACCATAATCCTATTACTTGCCTTCCTGGTTCTTTTTTTAAATATATATTTTATTGATATTTTACAGAGAGGAAGGGAGAGGGATAGAGAGTTAGAAACATTGATGAGAGAGAAACATTGAACAGCTGCCTCCTCCACACCCCCTACTGGGGATGTGCCCGCAACCAAGGTACATGCCCTTGACTGGAATTGAACCTGGGACCCTTCAGTCCGCAGGCTGACGCTCTATCCACTGAGCCAAACTGGTCAGGGCTGCCTTCCTGTTTCTTATTAGTTCCTCTAGTTACAGTAGTAATTAGCATGTTCATGAGCACAAAGATGTGTATGGATGGTCTTTTCTTTTCCCTGCATCTGATCAGGAAAGTACATGGCTCATCAGCCTCACCCTGGAGAAGAGGGAGGTGCCTTCTTTTGTGTGTGTGTGTGTGTGTGTGTTTAATGAACTTTATTTATTAGAGGAGCTTTGGATTCCCAGCAGAATTGATTGGAAGGTACAGAGATTTCCCCTGTACTCCCTGCCCTGCCTCCCCTCCCTCCCGCTATTTCCAACATCCCCCGCCAAAGTGGTATATTTGTTATAATCAGTGAACCAGCACTGACACATCGTAAGCACCCAAAGTCCGTAGTTTACCTTAGGGTTCACTCTTGGTGTTGTACATTCTGTGGGTTTGGCCAAATATATACTGACATGTATCCACTAGTATTATACTAGGCAGATATGGTGCCCTAAAAATCCTCCATGCCCTGCCCTTCCATCCTTCCCTAACCCCTGGCAACTGCTGCTCTTTATACTGTCCCCACAGTTTTGTCTTTCCAGAATGTCATAGAGTTAGAATCATAACAGTATTGCAGCCTCTTCAGAATGGCTTCTTTCATCTAGTAACAGACATTTAGGTTTCCTTCATGTCTTTTTACTGGCTTGATGGCTCATTTCTTTTTTGCACAGAATAATATTCCATTATCTCAATGTGCTACAGTTTATTTACCCACTTACCTGCTGAAGGACTTTGCTGCTTTCAGATTTTGGCAATGGTGAATAAAGCTGCGATAAACACCAGTGTGTTGGTTTTTGTGTGGACAGGAATTTCAGCTCAGTTGGGTAAATAGCAAGGAGCACAGTTACTGGATTGTACGGAAGAGTGCTTTTAATTTTGTTAAAGTGCCAAACTGTCTTTCTGAAGTGGCTGTACTATTTTTGCATTCCCACCAGCAACGAAAGAGTCCTGTTGCTCCACATCCTTGACAGCATTTGAAATAGTCAGTGTTGTGCATTTTGAATATTGTAATAGATGTGTAGTGGTATCTCATTGTTGGGCCCTCATTTTTTTTTTTTTAAGCCCATAGCCAATAGAAGCTTGTAACTAATGGTCATTTCTGTCTCTTTTGTATGTAAGTGCTTATTCTGCTCAATCTCCCCGTTTAGTAAAGGACTGGTTTCATGGGCATGTGTTCTCAGCATTTAGAGGTAAACATCATCTGTGGGGAAGAATCGGATGGATGAGGCCCTTCATGCGTGTCCAAAAGGGCATCTGGGAGTGAGAGCTTGCCCCTAGTGTTTTATCTGTGAATTAGAGGTGGAATGGAATGTTTTGAGTGATTCTCCTATTTCCCCTCGTAAATCAGGAGTGGAAACAGGCTGCTGATTATAGACCATAACTTTTTCTTTGGAGTGGAGAAAATAAACAAACAAACAAAAAATGCTCAGTCACCCTATTGAGTAGCTTGTAGATGTTAGGCTAGATCTATGTGGTTTGTACTGTGGGGGAAAATTGGAGGTTATCTAATTCAGTGTAGTGACGGGTGTCCAGGAGTGGTGGTCTGTGAGAAGGTGAGGAAATGCAATTCTGGGCAGTAATTGGATGGCTTCCAAGTTCCGGACTAGTTGCTGGTATTCCCAGAGTACACCCAGGGCCTCACACCTGGTATGGCTAGTCCTCTCAAGCAGCAGTTGCCAACCTTTTGGACCTCATGGAGCACCAGTGGTCTGTGGACCACCGGTTGGCGACGGCTGTTCTAAAGAGTATGCTTTTCTAGACTGGTTCAGACCTTCAGCATGTGTTTGCTTTGAAAAGAAAAATCTATACTAATAAAAGGGTAATATGCTAATTAGACCGGGAGACGAGGCAGAGGCAGTTAGAGGCAATCAGGCCAGGAGGGGAGGGCAGTTGTGGGTGAGCAGGCTGGGGGGGGGGCAGTTGGGGGCCAGCAGGGGGGAGTTGGGGGTGAGCAGGCTGGCAGGGGGGGGCAGTTGGGGGTGAGCAGGCTGGTGGGGGGCAGTTGGGGGCAAGCAGGCAGGCAGGAGAATGGTTAGGAGCCAGCAGTCCTGGATTGCGAGAGGGATGTCTGACTGCCAGTTTAGGATCGGGCCTAACCCGACAGTCGGACATCCACTGAGGGGGTCACAGATTGGAGAGGGTGCAGGCCGGGCTGAGGGACACTCCCCTCCCCATCTCCCCCGCTCCTGCATGAATTTCATGCACTGGGCCACTAGTCCTATGATAAGTCACTAGTATTTAAATGTCTTTCTCACCATAAAGTTAGTCCTTCATTATAGAAGTTTGCAGAAATACAAAGGTATTTGGAAGTTACAGTAGAAAAACATGTTGGTATGGCATGCTTAGAAAAACCTGGCTATTTTGAATATCAGCAGTGTAATGATTTCATTAACCAGAAAAAGCCCACCATATACAGTTAATGTTTTGGATTTTGTATTACTTATTCTGGAAGCTCAATACACCATTTTCCATTTTTAAGACTTCATTTTGGCAGATTCTCTGAAGATAGGAGATCAACATTGCTCTTATACAAAGGTATATTGTGTGTCTTTTTTCTTGTTTGAAAAAAATCCTTAGATTTTTATCGAAACACCCCCCTTTAGACACAACTTTGAAAAAAGTATGACCCGATAGGTCTAATTGTATGCAAGTTCACTCTTCCTAAAGAGAGGCTATTCTTGGATTTCTTCTGCAGTTAAAGTTCTTCACATTTGTAGGTTCCTTCTGTGTGTTTCATATAATCTATTTGTATTTGGTTGCCAAAAAACACAAAACCTTAGAGTAGGTGGTGACAGTCTTTTACAGTGTTCTCCTTATTTATTTTGCTGGGTGCGGGGAATAGTTCAGAGAATCACCAGTATCTATCTGGTTTGTGGTAACTCTTGTTCAAGACCAGAGAGACTGGTCTAAAGCAAAAATCTGAAGCAAGCATTGCTCGCTTTAAAGCTTTCAGGGGCTCCCCATGGCGCTCTGGGTCCCCGTAACCATTCTGGAGGTGCACCCGACTCTGTATGAGCTGGCTGTGCTTACTTTACAGATGCACCCCTCACATTGGAAGCTCTCACTGGGCTTCACGGCTAGTTCCTGGAATTAATTGTAGCAGGTTTCTCTGGCTCCTCTAGGCTGTACCTCATGCCCTTACTGTTCTTCCTACTTTTCCCCTCCCATTTATCTTGGAAATCCAAGTAGACCAGCGCTTCTCAACCTGTGGGTCGCGACCCCTTTGGGGGTCGAACGACCCTTTCACAGGGTTCACTGAAGACCATCGGAAAACACATATATAATTACATAGTGCTTTTGTGATTAATCACTATGCTTTAATTATGTTCAGTTTGTACCAATGAAAATACATCCTGCATATCAGATATTTACATTATAATTCATAACTAGCAAAATTACAGTTATGCAGTTATGAAGTAGCAATGAAAATAATTTTATGGTTTATGGGGGTCACCACAACATGAGGAACTGTATTAAAGGGTCGCGGCATTAGGAAGGTTGAGAACCACTAAAGTGGACTGCCCCCCCCCCCCCCCCCCCCCCGCAGTGTACACTAACACTGCCTCTTTGCCAGCCACACACTGGGTTTTATGTCCATTCACTCCCATTCCTCAGTGCCTGGGTGTGATAGAGTATTAGGGTTGACTCCAGAGGCATTGGGTGATGAGGTGTTTTTGTTCTTTTTTGACTGGGGTGAGGGTTGCTGATACTGTCTCCTGACGTATGTTCATAGAGTCACTCCCATGCATGTGTCAACAACAGCACGCAAGCACCATCTTCTCCATAACTGGTTGGTTGAACAGATTGGATGGATGAGTGGATACACTGTATACTTTGGGGGACCAGTGAAATCAGTGTGTGCCCCAAGCCCCTGCCTTCTAACCATGGGTGAGGTAGGCTACCTTGTAGCATATACCAGAGGCTTGTCTAGATGCTGGTGATACATTTCACCTTTGGAAGGGGACAGTGTCTTCAGGTTCACCTTTCTAAGGGTTTCTGAGTAAAGCTTAGCAGGGGTGGGGAACGTCCGGCCCGAGGGCTATATAAGGCCCACAAAATCATTTGGTCTGGCCCTGCCAAGGTGTTAGGGGCAAGTTAACTAAATGTTTGACCAAATACAGCAGGCTAATTTTGATAATTTTGTGTGGCCTGTGAATGATGTTATAAATATCCAAATGGCCCTTGGCAGGAAAAAGGTTCCCCACCCCTGGCTTAGGGGAAGAAGTGGCTCTGTTGAAAGTGTTAAGATTTGCCACTTCAGTTTTGCCATGGTGACAGATCACTCCAGGCGTTTCTTATGTTGTTTTTTTTTAATGTTGAAATGCCCCACAGCCGCCTCTGGGATACAATTATGAACTGTGATAGAGGGGATGTATCAGTGCAAGTACCTGAAACTCCATTTGAGGGAGTATCTGCAAATAAGCTCAGGAGACTTGCTGACTCCTTGGAGATGTCCACCTGTGGCCTGCAGAGTGGAGTTTGGCGGATTGCTGTAGCGTCACAGACAGTGTACGTGCATGGTTTTTTATTTTTTTCTTCCTTAAATCAGGCCTCAAGCAGAGCTAACTGCAATTACAGCTAGAAATGCTAATCTGAGCTTTTAAACTCCAACCTGGAGGAGCAGAGGAGTAACAATCATCTTCCTTGTTCCCTCCCATACTTTTCCCCTCTGTGGGTAAGGTGTTGCTCTTTGTTTTCAATTACAATGCAGTTGCTTTTAGATAGATTGCATCATTGTCAAAGCCTGGGAAGTGACTGTTCGCAGGTTCAGTGTGTTCCTGCTTGCTGGTGGTTGAAATTTTCTTGACAGGGAAACTAACGCTCTGGAAAATATTTCTAATCGTCACGATCTTGGAGTGGTGCTAACTTGCAGATTCTTCTTAACTTCCCCAAGGTTGTCAACTTTTTTTTTTTTAATGGCTGTCAAGCTCACAACTGCGAATTTTATCCCAGTGTTCATACCAGTACATTGCAAACTCACTCTGTATAGGTGTTCTTTTCTAGGGAGAAGAATGCTAAAACAGAGGGTTAATAGTTTGATTGATGGTTATCTAGGTTTAACTCACTCCTTCTTGTTGGTTCTTAGATCTTATGCATTGGCGGGGGGTGGGAGGGGTGGGAGTTAAGTTTAGTGATTAAAATTTATTATAATACTCACATGGTTTATTCTGGGAAATTTTCTGTGATTTTTTTTTTCTCCCCCTCCCCTTGCCTCCTCAGTAAGGCACAAATTGGTATGTGACAGATACAGCCTGAAATAAGCAGGATTTAACCTACAAGTACTTATGAAGGGCTGACTGTGTGCCAGATCCTCTGAAATATTCGGAAGGAATGTAAAGGCTTCTCCAGCAGCCTACCAAGGACTGCACTTGACTTTCATTCAGCTTGGCCCTGGCTGGGTGCTGTAGGGAATGCAGAATAGAGGGAATGGCCTCCCTTCTCCTCCAGCATTTTGCAGCCGTGAGAGTCACGAAGGACAGAGATAACCCACATATAAGTGGAAGCAAGAAAGGAAGTTCAGGCATGCTCCTGAAGGGGTGCCCAGGGAGGGCTATTACCTTCCACCTTCCGAAGTGAGGCTCGTCTGCTTTATGAATATCTTTAAGGAAAACAATGTATCATATTCACTCAGTTTAATGAGCTTGTAGTTTATTTTGTGAGGCAGAGATAGGGAGAGCTGTTGCTCAATTTGTCTGTGTCGAGGTGGCCTGGGAGGCTTTTGTTTGTTTTTAATTTTCTTTTTTATGTGGTAAGGGATGAAAAGAAAGGCCATTGATGTTTTAATGTCATGATTTACATCTGCCTGCAGATTGAAATGATCTAGGTGGTTTTTCCTCTATTTCTGTCACACTCTGGGCCCCACCCGCGTTCCTTTCACAGAATGTTGTTGCATGGACCAGAGTTTTCTTAAGTCTCCACTCTTCAGTCTGTGAAAGCAAAGACTTCTTATGTTAAAAATTGCCCATACTAATTTACGGGCAATTTTAAATGCCGTGTGTGTGTGTGTGTGTGTGTGTGTGTGTTTGAAAGCAGTGTTGATTGACAGGATAATCTTCTGCGCATCTGTTCCAGATCAAATCAGCCTTAGGTGCCAGGTGTGTGGCCAGAGTGATCTGGTTAATGCCCTCCAGGGCATCTCAGGGCACTTGGGATCAAATGAGGCCACTCGTGCCCCGGAGCAGAGTTGAGATATTCAGCCAGACATAGGTCATAATTCAAAAAAGTTTTCCATAGAAGGAAAGAGGAAAGCGAAAGAATGAGAGCAACGTGGAGTATGGGTGAGCTAAAGTGAGTTCCTAGAAATCTTGTGCCCGCATTAAGCACTTCACGTGTTGCTGTCATAAGTGAACAGTGTCTTCAGTGTTATCAGCGTTCGGAGACTGAATTAGAAGGGCTAAAATAATCTTGAGAAAAATAATTTGTTTGGTGTTTTGAAAGAGCTTCTAGGCTCATGAGATTGTTTGCATGTAAGTGGTGATTTTTTTTTCCAGTTGTCCTAAGTAAGATACCAACTCAAATAATAACTTCTATTCTATTGAGGTTTTTTGTTGTTGTTTTTTCGGTTCTTCGTTGGACAGGCCTTAATTTATTTAAACAAAGGCGTTTGCTGAGAGTCAAAACATTGTGTTGCTGCTTCATTTAGTAGCTCCTGATTATAGAAACACTAAAATTTGAGGGGGGAAAATCGGCTAGATAATTTAAATATCCCGGCTAACCAAAGAGTACACTTTTAAGTGTATATGCCATAACGTAGACGTTGGATTTAGTTAGGTTCAAATCACTACCTGGTAAGGTGCCATGGGTTTTGGAAAGTATATGAACTATGTCACATCATTTTGAAACTTGAATGCATGTAGCTTATTATCGAGAAGTACCTTAGGTCTCAGAGAATAGGGTCAGTGACTTTCTTGCGTGTGATTTAAAAAATGGTGGTAAAGTATACACAAATAAAATGACCATTTTAACCATTTTTAAGTATACAGTTTAGTAGCATTAAGTACATTCACAGTGTTGGGCAACCATCACCACTATCCAGTTCCAGAAGTTTTTCATCATCCCAACCAGAACCTCTGTCTTGATTCAACAACATCTCTTCATTTCCCACTACCTCCCGCCCCTGGTAACTCTATCCCTAGTGATTTAATGTTTTTCTTTTCTGCTCTACAGAAATAGCTATCTGCTTTTTAGTGCTCTGATGTTGTTAGGAATTTGTACCTAAAGCATTTTAATTAAAGTGCTTTTGATATTTTGCTCCAGCTTAATTTTTTATTGCTTTTTGGCTATCACACATCTGGTTCTTTGTTGTCTTTAGCACACATGTATGGCACCCCAACCCTGGGTTTCTACCTTTTTTTTCCCTTTCTAATTTGCATTTAGAGTAAGCACCCAGATGTGCAGAACACTGATAGGCATAATCCACAGTGAGGACTTGTCCTCCTGGACAAGAGATATTCCTAAGACCGAATATCTAATGGTTGCTTTTTCTTTTTCTTTTTTTTTTAAGAAATGTGTTGTAAGCATTTAATTTCCTCTATAGCATTTTGAATATACCTTAATTTAAGAAAGTTTGGAGAAAAGAAAAGCTTGAAGAAGTGAAGAATAGTTCTTATTTACCAGCATTGCTCCACTTCCACATTATTTTGTGTTGCTGTGATAACAGCAGTGTTTACCTAGTGAGTACTGTGGGATAGGTTCTATTGGGAGGGGCTTGCATATATCTTCTTATGTAATCTCACCACCATCCTGTGTTACTGATGTTATCCATTAATACAATCTTATAAATTTAGGCCCAGAGAGGTTATGTAACTTGTGGCTGGAATTTGAACCCAGGTCTGGCCTCAGTGCTTAAGCATGAGGCTACACAGCCTGTGAGAAGATGGGATAGAAATTAATTTGTGAGCAGTTTTATCTTTATCTTGTGGGCATTTTCCTCTTAGTTGCTTCTCCACTGTTCTATTCCTTTAGTTAGCGTCATGGCTGTCCTATTACCACAGCAAATTCTCAGGATGCCAGGCCCCAGGGAGGCTTTCCAGGGCAGCAGCCTCCCTGCCTCGGACAAGAAACAATGATGGGCAGGGTGCCTTCAGTGCCTGGGGGACAGCCTGTGTGCCCTGAGCGGGCTCTGTCTTCCTCCAGTACTGGGCTTTGGTCTCTTCGACCCCTGCCCCTCCCTGCCCAGTGAAGCCCAGTGGGTTGCCCTCTCTGCTTATAGCACAGCCTCTGGGCTCCCATCCCAGTCTGGAACCAGTCTCTTTGGACTACTTATGTTATAACCTCTGTTTAAAAATAGTCCAACCTGCATAGTAATAGTGGATTTTTTTCAAAACATGTATTGGTCACCTGCTGTATGCCAGACAGAATGCCACAGGTGAGAACTGGGATGAGACTACATCTGAGGAGCTGGGATCATAGTCAGCGAGGGCTCTTTCTCTCCTGAGGTGGTT
This sequence comes from Myotis nattereri, assembly GCF_964212035.1. Lineage (NCBI taxonomy): Eukaryota > Metazoa > Chordata > Mammalia > Chiroptera > Vespertilionidae > Myotis > Myotis nattereri. Next base: position 27,649,533 of record NC_138088.1, read on the forward strand.
TTCAAGCTAAAACCTGAAGGATAAGTTGAAGTTAAATCTAGAGGAAGATGGGGGTGGGGGTCGTGGCAGGAGGGGGCATGCCTCCCTGACTCAGGCAGGACCTGAAGGTGGGAAAGAAATAAAATGGGGAGGAGACCAGGGACCAGGCTCCATCCAGGGGCTAACTACAGAGGAGGGGACAGGGGGCAGGGGAGTCATGGAGTGTAGAGGCACTGTAATGATCCACTCTGGCTGCTTACTGCAGATGTTTTCCTTCTAAACTATTTGAAGACAGAGACTTTGTCATATATCATCCATAAGATGATCTGTCTTACTCCATGATAATGATGGCTACATACTACCGTCTTGCTGTGTGCCTGGTAGAGATCTAAACACATTGTGTTTAGGGATTCATTTCTTTGTCACACAACACTTTGCGGTCTCCACATCACAGATGAAGAAATGAGGGTTAGGAGTCTCAGCAGCCTGTCAGTCACAGTAAGTGTAGGCCAGGATTTGGATGTAGGCAGTGTTGATGGTACCTAGGCTGGTGACTGGAACGTGAAAAGCCTGCCATTGGTAGGGTCATTTGCATTTTTCCGCAGCCTTAACCCAGTAGCTGCTCAATAAAGTTTGAAGAGTTTATTTTGGGAAGTTCCCAGGTTGACTATTTATAAACCCTTCTAACGGAGTATAACAGTAAAGTACACAAGCTTTGCACGTGCACATTTATTGAAAAGTGTGCCATAGATCGACAAATGAATGGAATCATCAACCCTGTCGATATACACGTCACCAGCAAACCCCCCGCCCCCAAAGCTGCCCTGTGCTCTGTTTCAGGCATTATCTCCCCAAAAGTAACCTTGTTCTGACTTCTATCACTATAGATTTCATTTTGCTTATTTTTGAACCTCTTAGAAGTGGCTTTATAGAGAATGTATTTTTGTGTGTGTGTAGATTCTTTGATTAGTTATCCTAGTTCATTTATTAATATTACACTGTACCCATGTTGTTGCATGTAGAAGTAGTTCTTTTTTATTGCTGTGCAGTATTCCACTGCATGACAGTCTGTGGAGTTGTTCAGTTTTAGCCTCTGCCCCCGAGTAGCCCCGCCCCCTCCCCTCTGTTGATTGTGGGCATTGGGACGGTGTGAGAGGAGTGTGGCACAGCAGCGGGCAAGGGGCCTATAGAGCATAGGCTCCAGGTAATTAGGTTCTGGCTACCTTACCAGCCAAGTTATGTTGTAATCAGGGTCTTTAAGCCTCAGCAGACTTAACCTGTTAAAACTACAGTTTTGTCCTGGCCAAGTGGCTCACTTGGTTGGAGTGTTGAAAGGTTGCCGGTTTGATTCCCGGTCAGGGCACATACCTAGGTTGTGGGTTCGATCCCTAGTCAGGACAGGTACCAGAAGCAACCGATCGATGTTTTTCTCTCACATTGATGTTTCTCTTTCCCCCTCTCTTCCCTTCCTCTCTGCCTTCTTCTATCTTTAAAATCAATAAACATTAAAAAACAAACAAACCACTACAGTCTTTAGGGTTAATACCAGTCTTGTCTCTATCCCACTGTTGTTACGGGAATCAAATGAGACAATACACATCAAAGTATTTTGGTTGCGAATTACTCTGTAGGAAATGATATTAAAGATGATCAGTAACCAACCCTTTCTATTATTCTTCAAAATGTATTTTAAAATCAAAACGGTTCTTGATTATCCTATAAGATGATGGCAGCAAAATAAGGTCTAGAAAGCTGAGAGGGGGCGGTGGAGGCAGCAGGCACCAAGTTCTCCGGAGACCTCAGGCTGGGCAGCCCTGCAGCCCTGCAGCCCTGCTCAGGCCCTTCATTCTCTGGCACTTGGGGATGCCTGGGAACTCGGCCGATATCCTAGGGTTTGGTGAGTCAGGATCGAACCAGCCTGTGTGGCCCTGTAAAAGTAATAGGACAGCAGGAGGCAAACATGTTTCCTAAAAGATCCATTTTTTTCCCCCTTGTGGGTCGGTTTCAGGGCTCTTTCCATTATTTCTTGGGGAAAAAAGAGCCAACGTGTGCCTTTTCCCGGTTTCCTGTCTTTAGAACTGTGGGCAGCAGCCAGTCGAAGCCTGCTTGTCTGTCGTGTGACTTTTGACACTGTTTCATGGGGGTGTGGATTCCAGAGGGGGTGGACTTGGGTGGCTGAGAACACAAATACCACTTCTGCTTAACTGCTGGTCTAGAGAAACCAAAACGTGAACGTCTTTGAAATTGGCTGACTTTTGCCCTTTCAGTACCCCAGTGACAGAAGGACAGTCCCACTTGTGAGCCAGGTACAGATCTGTTTGCCAGTGGACTCCTCAAGTGACCGCTTTAAAAAAAATGTTTTTATTGATTTCAGAGAGAGGAAGGAAGGGAGAGATGGAAACATCAATGATGGGAGGGAATCATGGATTGGCTGCCTCCTGCACACCCCCGACTGGGGCTCGAGCCCACAACCCCAGCATGTGCCCTGACTGGGAATCTAACCATGACCTCCTGGTTCATAGTTCGATGCTCAACCACGGGGAGCCACACCAGCTGGGTGTGACCCCTTTTCTTCTTCTTGGCTCTGGACTTCTCTAGTGATGGGAATGGTAGCCTGGGGACTCGCTGAGGGCTGAAAGAACATGCTTCTCACTAGGAGTGTGTTGTGGTTTTGTTGTCCTGGTGTGAAGGCGTTTGGTTTGATGAGAGGGGGAAGGAAGGAAGTTTGTGTAATTCAGGGACTCAGCTGGCATTGTAAAGGTGAAGTAAGCTACCTTGAACCCAGGAATGCCCTTAGCCCTTTGGCTGCCATCTGCCCACCAGGGAGATGAGGCTCTAGCCAAGACTATGAGGAGTCTTTGGTTTCTTGCTGCCACCCCCCAAATCTTCTTTGAATGCCTTCCCGTTAAACTCTTTTTGTTGTTGTTCTTGTTGTCGTTGTTGTTGTTGGTTCTTACTTGGCCCAGAGTCTTGCTGCTCTGGGTCATTGGTACCTGATGGGTGATGCGATCAGGCAATGCTTTTCCTAAGTCCAGTGTCTTCATTCTCTAGTTCTCAAATTCCTCTGGGCTTCGCTCTCACCGTTTTTGTTTTTAAGCTTTTAACTTTATGTGTTGCAGATTAGCATTCTCCATTAGGCTACCTGCATGAATTATTCTTCCTTTCAATTTATTCAGTTAACTTCTTTCTGTTTTGTTTTTTTTTTCCACCCCAGGGTTCTTTGAGAACCTGGTATAATGGAGAGAGACTTGGGAACCAGATAGGGTTGCCAGATTCAGTAAACAGAAACACAAACAAACCCATAGGATTTTTAAAAATCTCAGCTCTTCTTCCTCACTCTGCAATCAAGTGACAATTTACTGACCCCAAGGCCACCAGGCCTTCTTTTCTATACAAGGACCATGGTATCTCACTTCTCGGGTGCTGGGGAGAAAGGCTGTGACTTAGGAACGCCCTCGGGACGCATTCAGCATCCTTTTCCAATGATTCTGGATTTACGTCTTGTCCATCTTCTTCCTTTCCCTCTTTTTCATGAAACCAACCAAGTGTCTTCTCCTCGCTGCGGCTCTTTGGGGTCTGTCTTCTCAGGATGTCGCCGCCTCTTCTTCCTCAAGCTGCTCCCAGTTTGCTTTCATTTTTTCTGCCCTTCTACCACCAACTTCCTGATTTCTCCCTCTCCGAAGGCCGTCTTTGCCTGTATGCCTCAGGTGCCTTCCTGTATCTGGCCGCACGCTGCCAGCCCTCTAGTTTCATTTCCCTTTTCCTTCTGAGCGTGAAATGGCGCTGGAAGAACGGGGCTGTTCGTCTCTTGGTGTCTGTGGGGCCAGGCAGCAAACACGTACCCTTCTGGGGTCTTGGTTTTCTCCTCATTTCACCGATGAGGCCTGTTGAGAAGTCGGGGATTGCAAACTGGCAGCTGGCATTTGGCCGGCAGGTGAGTGGCTTAGCGTCTGACCTTTGAAAGACCTTTGAAAGAGCGTCTCAGAAAAGGCACAGGCAGACCCTCTGGTTTGTCTCGGGCATCACCTGTCCCTGTGGCTTCTCACCTGTGGCGGCTGTCACATGCTTACTCACTTCCTTCTCTCAGGGGCAGTGAGTTTGAGGTCCCGGCAGCTGTGCCACAGGTAGTGACTAATGAAGCCAGTGTGCACGGTTTGAGTTAGCCTTTGAAACAAAAGCATGGGGCACCGTTTTGCAACCTTACAGGCCGAGGTAGAGACAGACGTTAACCTGCCCGGGTCATCCCACTGGTAGGTGCTGGGACCAGGATGTGGCAGCCTGGCTCTAGGACCCCCTGCTCTTAGCCACTGTGCTGTATCTCTGTGACCACTTGCAGCTGCGAGGTTCTGTTGAATTCCTTGTAGGAGTTCCAAATACAGCACTGTTTTGTGGGTTTGTTTATAAAATGCGTAGCCTAAGTCCTTGCCCTGTGATGTGGGCATGTGCTCCTGAGTCTTGACTAGTGAGTACATCCTTATAATCAGTTTCCCTTCAGAGGATTGTTCTTCTGTCCCTTATAGATGTTTCTAAGTGTTTTCTCTTCCTGTGGCTTTTCTCTAACCTTTACGGATGATGAAGTTTCCTTGCTGTTCATTTAACTCAGCAGTTTTTGGGGCACCTACGAAGCACCAGCTATGTGCTTCAGATGCCCTTGTAGGAGCAAGGCAGGGTATGAATAGTAACTGAGTGCCCTGCCCTGGACGAAGGGCACCCCAGGCCTAAAAAGACCTTGGGCCTGCTGTGAAGGAGCTCAGAGGCGGGTAGGAGACAGGTGGGAAAGCAGTGACCACGGCTGAAGGAAGATGGTAAGTTGACCAGCCAGGGTTCACACAGGAAAACAGAAATCATGTGGAGTGGGAGGGAGAACTTAATCCAGAGACTTGGTTGTCCCCGGGGTGGATTTGCTGAGAATACAACTCACTGGGCGGTATAGTGGCAGCCAGGTGGTTCAAAACAGCAGGACACCACTCCCACACCCCCTCTGGCCAGCAAAGGGAGGAGAGCTGTTATCAGACCCAGGGGCAGGGGTCATCCAGAGAAAGGTGGACCAATGGTGGGCCTTGACACAGGAATGCTGAGGAGGTGGAGAAGAACGGGGAGAAACACCCCCTTCCTCCACCCTCTAGGCTCTTGCCAGTACCTCTCATTGGCCAGTCCACTTGGAACTTAGCTGACTTCTGAGAACTGGGAAATTCGACCTGCAGAGGTCACCCTACTTTGCAGAGCAGTGGAAGGTCAGTGGAGGGATCTGGGGCCAGAGAGACACAGCACTGGCTCAGGAAGAAATGGCAATGAAATTACTATGCTTGGCTCAGTCGGTCATTGAACATTTCACAGATGACAGAATGTTGGAGGACTTGTAGGTTTTTATTCCCCCAAGAGGATGTGAATGAAGGGCATGCCAGGAAGAAGGAACTGCGTGGACAAAGGCATGGCAGCTTGAAACAGCAGGCTCCACTTCAGCAAGACATGCAGCTCCGAATGGCGGAATTGATACTTGGGGTCTTTCCCATCCCTCTTTCTTCTGCCTCAGAAGCCCCTTTCCAAGGACACTTTCTCACCTGTCCATGTTGTCTTTTATGGCTGACCTGAATTTTCTCACAGGGCAAAGCCAGGTGTGGAGTCTGCACCCTAAATCCTCAACGTGTCATTTAACAGTGGGAAGCAGCGTGGGGTGCCTCGCCAGTCCCAGGAAGGAGTTCATGGCCAGTGACAGTTACATTTGGCGCCTGGGTCCCAGTGCAGCCAGGGCTCTGATGAGGATGCTCATGGCCTTGGGGGGAGAAATAGCTGCTTACCTTAGTGCCTTAGTGACCTTGTCTCCCAGCCCCAAACGTCTGGCACTTGATCATGCTGTCAGAATCCGTGTCTCACATTCCTCTGCTGTGGAATTGGGTTTTATGATGGTAGAGAGTTTTGTTTAAACTTTTTATTATGGGAATTTGCACACATACACAAAAGGTGAGTGAATGAATGTACAAACGACCCAGCTTTACCAATTATCAACACATGGTTAGTCTTAAAGTTGTTTCACCCATAGTTCGTTTTGCATCTCTGATAAGGATCTTATAAGCACCATTCCATAATCACATCTTAAAAAAAATAGTAATATTTTCCCTAGTGAATTTGTGTTTGAAAGGTAACCAGCAAAGTTTTTCTAGAAACAAATAGGGGTTATCCTTGCTTCCCGCTCTGCTTTAAGCCTTTACCCCTGAGACTGCTGGCCCCGGATCTAAATCTCTTCTTCCCCTCTAGTGTGGTTTGGCATCTTTTACCTGCTGCCCTGTTCCTTGGCGCCAGTCCCCTAGGCATCCCAGGCATACTGGTTCTGCCCTCAGGGAGGTGTGCAAACTGGCTCCCCAACCCCCATGATACATAGGGGTATGAATCTCAGGTTGTGCATGTGGGGCAAGAATCGTGGCTTTTGTAGTTAGGCCTCAAGGAAATCTGAAGTGAAGTGAGGAATCCTTTGCTTTTAGTTGAGAAGTGTCTGATTGTAACCAGACAAACAGTGGGTCCATGAAGCAGAGACAGGGTTGAATCATATATGAGCGTTTATTCCAATACTGCCGGCTGCTGGGAGAGCAGCAGGTCATGACGCCACAGAAGTCTGCTCTGTACCCCACCATAAGCCAGTTGCTTATGTAGTAAAAGTACAAAGGAAAAGTAGGCAAAGGGGTAGTTTACAATATGCAAAAGGACTAGGAGTCTTCAAAGGGCTTAGTGGTATGCAAGAGCTGGGGTTCCATGGGGCAATAGCCACAGGGAGTGCCAGAAGGGCAGTTACCAGGTGAGCAGGCGGGAGGTCTGCAAAGGCCTGCAGGTATGCAAAAGGGGCTGGGGATCTTCAAAGGGCTGGCGATTCTGGTTTCTGCAACATAGTTGTTCATCTTTCTATGATAACAGGCAGCTCCAAATGGGGAGGATGGGCTGCATTTTCAGGTCAGCTCCAGCCAGGGTAGAAGTGCCTTCTTTAATCAGAATAAAGCAATCATGGTTAATAGAACATGATTGATAGTTCTTAAAATACTAGCGGATCCCCAAATTCTATTGCTGCCCCTTTCTTGATGAGCACCATGGAGGAAGTATGACATAGAAGATGGGCTGGCACATAGGGCTTCTAGGAGGTCTGTTGTGTGTGAAGCCGTGCAGGTCTGGAAAACACCAGACAGGAAGCTGTGGGCAGTGTGCGGACTGATGTCTGCTGGATGGGCAGAAGAGGAGCATCTTTGCCCAGAACCCCCAGCTCTGAATTCTGTAGCTCGTGCAGCATCTATAGGATGGTTTCAACATTCCGTTTGAGTGTGAAAGCAAGTCTGTGAGGTAGGTAGTGGGAGCCTTGCCTTACTAACGAAGCATCCGGGGCTCAAGTGAAATGCTATTAAATTCTTGGCCAGGGAACAGTGTTGGTAGATGGGACAGGTGGGGTTGCAAGGTAGGTGGTCTGACTCCAGGCCAGGGCTCTTTCCACTCTGTCAGCTCCTTGGCAGAGAAGGAGAAAAGGGGTCTAGTAGTTCAACCCTTAGGAACAAAAAGGGGGGGGGTGCTGAATGGAGCGTTGACGGTCATTCATGAAGGAGAATGAGGTGAAAGGTAGCAAGTCTCCTCTTACGAGAAGTTTTCCAAACACTGGCTGGACCTGTGCGAGATGGGCCAGTACATGAAGCCCGTTCCGTGGAGGCTGGGCAGGAGGACCAAGCCCTTCACTTACAGGAGTCGCGGAAAATAAACGTGGACAGTCCGAGCTGTAGATATTACCTCTGAGGGATGGTCCAGTTGTTTTGCTGTCATTTGCCTGTGCCAGCCAGTGTTTAAAGTGGGCCGCTGAGTTGGGGACTTGTGACATTGGTTATTTCCTAAGCTGTTGCTCTTTGTGGGTATAATTTGACCCCTGACAATAGCCATTCACCTTTCAGTCTGTGGTTCTGAGACTTTGCTGTCCATCAGAATCACCTGGAGAACTTCAAAAGTCATGATACCTGGGGCCGCATCTGTCAGTGTCTGGGGCAAGGAGTCAGGCATGAGCATTTTTTTTTTTTAGATTCCCAGGTAATTTTTAAATTGCCTTGACTCAGCCACAAAGTTTGGGAATAAGTGGTCTACACATTTGTGAGTACATATTATTTTCACATGAGGCTTGAGTAAAGTGCTGCCCTTTTGAAAATGTTCTTTTTCCCCCCTGCTGTATTGAGATATAATTGACATAAAATATATATAAACAAAGTAATTGACATATAAAGTTGCGTGAGTTTAAAGTGTACAATGTGTTGATTTGCTAGACTTGTGTGTATTGCAGAATAGTTACCACCATAGCTTTAGGGAACACCTTCGTCACAACACATAATTCCCTAAAGTGTTCTTTCATTTTTTAATTTAACTTTTTGAATAGGAAAAACATGTCATGATATGTTCTCTTCCCTTTTACACAAAAGGTGGTGTAGATGATTCTTTATTCTGTGGTTTTATCTCTCCCACTTAATAATATTTTGGAGATTTTTTGAATAAGAGTACGTTGATTACTTCCTCATTCTTTTTTACAGTTGCATAGTAATCCATTGTGTGGCTGTCTCTAACCATTTGGCATCTAAATTGTTTTCAGCCTTTGGTCTCACAAACAATGTTACAGTAAATTGAACATGGATCATTTTGTATGTGGGTGAGTATTATCTAAGGGGATACATTGCATTGGCTAACGATCTCTTAAACCATTTCCTCAGTCCTCACGTCAATCCTGTGAGGTAGCCAGTAGTATTATGATCTTCATTTTACAGATGAAGAAACTGAGGCTCAAAGAAGATTGGGTGACGTGCCCAAAATCATACCCCAGAGAGTGGCACAGCCCGAGTTCACTCTTAGGCAAGTTGACGCCAGAGAATTCCTTCACTTTGAGATACTGCCTTTCTGGGTAAATTCCTAGAAGAGACATTACTGGGTCAGATGTGCTTTATATATGTAATTTGAATAGATGTTGCCAAATTGCCCTCCATAAGGCTCATTTATACCTCCATTAGCAGGATCTGAGAGAGAGTATGTGTGGCCCCATTTCACACTTTTATCAAACTTGGATTTTGTCAATTCGGTCATTGCAAAGTGGCATCTGGTCTTTGTATTTCTATGGGATGGGTGGGTGGGTAAGCATCTTTTCCTATGTTTTGCAAGAGCATTTGTATTTCCTTTTCTGTTAATGCCTAGTTCATAGTCTTTCTCATTTGTCTATTGGGATGTTGGTTTCTTACCCATTTTTTTTTCTTACCACTCTATATATTACAGAGACTTGTTCTTTTTTCAAGTTTTGAGTTGCAAAAAAAATTCCCACTTGTCACTTATCTTTTGACTTGGCCCTAGGTGGTTTTTTAAGCCACAGTGAAGTTTCTTTATGCTTTCTTAGTGTCATTTATAATCTACAGGAAATACTGACATGATGTTATGGTAAACCATACATTGTGTATACTCTTTTGGAAAAAAATGTAGGGCAGACTAATACTGTGTTTTTGTTTAAATGACATGCTGTGCCTTTAAGAGAATTTCAGAATAAATCATAGAAGATGCTAGATATTCTTCTGAATTACATGAAACTGCTTGAATTTATAGCTGAATATTAGAAGCACATCTCTTCGTGTCTTTTTCCTCATTGTTCTCTACAGTATCACTTTCCCTTCCTTCCTCCCTCCCTCCCTCCCTCCTTCCCTCCCTCCCTCCCTTCCTCCTCACCTCAGGATATTTTTCCGTTAATTTTCAGAGAGAGTGGAAGAGAGAGGGAAAGACAGAGAGAAACATCAATGTGAGAGAAACACATCAATTGGTTGCCTCCTGCATGAACCCCGACCCGGGCCCAGGTGGGGGAGGAGCCTGCAACCCAGGTACGTGCCCTTGACCAGAAGCGAACCCGGGACCCTTCGGTCCACAGACCAACAACACTCGATCTACTGAGCCAAACCAGCTAGGACTATATTTCATGTAAGATCTTGAATTAGGTTAAATCTCTTCTGATAAATTAATTAGTTACTGAATTGTTTGCATTTTGGATACTATTATCATAGCCTTTTCCTCTCTCCAGAACCTTCTTAAGTGGACTGAAGTTTAATTGGCACGATTTCTCCCTCCTGGTCGGTTTCCAACTCTGTTTATCTGGTGGTTTTATTTTACTCTACAGTATTTTCCATTTCCCCTGCTTAAAGATAGGTTTAAAGCTCTGGACCTTAAATGTAATCTTCTTCTGTATTGACCAGTTAGCCAAATGTTTGTTGATCTCAAACCTTTCTGAGGATATTCTGTGTACCAGGTACTGTGGTAGGGTCCCTGCCTATTGGAGCTTATATTCTAACATGGGAGGAGGTGGGGGATAGATATCAGACAACTAATTTCAGGTTACAGAATTGAAATTGTGAAAGATGCTTCAAAGGATATGCAGATGGTCCTCGGAGGATATGAATAGGGGGAACTGAACTAGTTTGGAGCAGCCAGAGACAGTTTCCCCGCGGTGACATGTGGGCCCCCATCATTCTGAATAATGAACAGAAGTTAACCATGCAGAGGATTGGTAAAAGCATGTTCTGGGCCAAGGGAACAGGCCCTGCAAGGATCTTGAAAGCAACAGAAGCATGGTGAATTTGAGGAACTGAAAGACGAGTGTGGTCAGAGTATGATCTGGATGTGGCCGGAGGAAGGATCTGGAAGTAGGTGGGGCCAGTTGAGACAGGGTTTATAGTCTCTCTTATGCTACCAAGTTTGTGAGTAAGCCCTGAACCTTTGGTAAAATATGCAAGGCGTCCATTTGAAAGGAAGAGACCTTTTCTTTAGCTTTATTTCTTGCTATCGTCAAATTTCTGACCTGAGAGTACCCTAATGTCACTTACTGCTAGTCTTATGCATATTGTCCCCCCCACTTCCCCCCGCCTCCCCCCCCCCCCCCACACACACAAACACAAATGATAGACCAGGGAAATCAAATGACTTAAGTCCACTCTGGTAGCACTATCAGAACTTGAACTTAGGTCTGATATGTAGATTGTTCTTAGCACTCTGCACCTTCCCTCCCCTGAGAAAATGTGTTCTGATGTGTGCTTTTTTCACCCCCCTGGCTTGTATGAAAGGTATAAAAATTAAATCACTTAAGAATTTTGTTGCATCACATTTATTAAACACAAAAAGGAAAACTGTCTTCTAGAATGTGGGATCTGCTAAGGCCACGGCCAGACCATGCTTCTAATCCTGTAGCTCTATACACCCTTTTAGTATTTAGAGCAGTGGTTCTCAACCTTCCTAATACAGTTCCTCATGTTGTGGTGACCCCCCAACCATAAAATTATTTTTGTTGCTACTTCATAACTGTAATTTTGCTACTGTAAACAATATGTAATTATATATGTGTTTTCCTATGGTCTTAAGCAACCCCTATGAAAGGGTCGTTTGACCCCCAAAGGAGTCACGACCCACGGGTTGAGAACTGCTGATTTAGAGCATCTAATTCAAGGAGCCATGCTGGCACATGTGCCTTTCAAATTAGGAATAGGTTTTTATTCCAGTGATTATGCCAATCTAGAACTTTCTTCGGATGAATACACTTGGTCTGCAAATATGGCATTTTAATCCATTCCCTTTTAGTTTTTCCCTGGGATATGTTCTTGCCAATAGTTTTCATGTTTTAAAATCCAAATGTGGCAAAAAGATTTACTGTTTGTTAAGCCTCCTGACTTGGCTGGGGGATTGAAGAAGGAATGAAGATGGAAGGACTGTAGATACACAGTAAATTTATCCAAAATAGGTTTCTCCTTTCCTGTTCTAGTGGGATTTTTTTTTTTTTTTTGGCATCTCACTAATATGTCGAGGAGTCCTTTCACCCATACCTATAATGAGTCAAAGACACTAAACTTTCCCTTATTGGAGCCTGTGCATTTTTGTGTAGTCATCCCTGAAGTATTTCATGTGCACATTTCAGATCTTGGCTGCTTATGTTGGGGATGGAAAGGGAACCATAGGCTTAATATTTAATTTTCAAAGGAAAAAGTGGATTCACTGGTGATACCAATGAGGTGGGTCAGAGGAGAGGTTAAGGCGAGTGAGGAGGAACAATTGATATTAGAGTCGTAGATAGGCTGGGGTCAGATGTAGGAAAGTTCCCTCCTGCATGGGTGAGCCTCCTAGGGCAGTGAATGGAGAAGAATCAGGTTATCCAGGCTGCGATCTGGGTCTGCACAGGGCACTGGGAGCCCGAACAGGGTTTGCTTACTTGTAAGTAGGAGCTCTTTCCAGGTTTCCTGCCTGAGGCTGATACATCTCCATGCATATTGGTGGGTTTAAGTCCGTAGATTAGAAGATGAGCAGGAATATCCTACTGGCATTTCCCCCAGTATGTACTGTGTGTTCTTCCTTTACCCCTTTCCATCATTAAATATTATTAACTGCTCATCTCTTGTCCCCAGGGCTGAGCCCTCTGTTATTCACTTTGCAGAAATCATCTGAGACTCGTATTTCCTTCGTATTTTTATTAACTATAAAAAGGTTAGGTTCCATATTAAAACTGAAAAATATAAGTAGGTGTTTTTATTTTTAGGAAAGGTAGGTTGAAAAATTAAGTAATGGGTGCATTTGGGATTCAAGCCATACAAACATGAAAGGTAAGTTTTTCTTATCCTTGACCCCAGTTTATCTTCATGGACATAATCACTATTACTAGTGTCTTAGGAAATTTTTAAGTATTTTTCTGGATATATTTTATGCAGGTTCAAGAATGGACTTACATTGTCCCCCTTAAAAAATACACAGAAATGGGAGCACATTGCATATGCTATTCTGGGTCTTGGTTTTTTCACTTAACGCATCTCCTGGGTTCATTTCTTTCAGTGGGTATAGAACTGCCTCATTCTTCTGAAGAGCCCCCTATAAACTATTCCGTGAAATACGGGCATAGTTTTTATTTAACTTCTCCTCTGTTGATTGTTTCCAGTCTTTGCTTTCTGCAACTAAAGTCACATTAAACATTCTTAAGAATATATAAAACTTAAATCTTAGCAATATTTTATATTATCCTATACTAGGGGCCCGGTGCACGAAATTTGTGCACTGGGTGGGGGGGGGGGGGGGAGAGTGTCCCTCAGCCCAGCCTGCCCCCTCTCACATACTGGGAGCCCTCAGGCGTTGACCCCCATCACCCTCCGATCGCCTGATCGGCCCCTTGCCCAGGCCTGACACCTCCGCCAGAGGTGTCAGGCTTGGACAGGGGACCCCCATCTCCCCCCGATCACTGGCTCTGGCTCCCGCCCAGGCCTGAGGCCTCTGGCCCAGGAATCATGCCTGGGCAGGGGACCCCCATCTCCCTCTGATCGCTTGCTCCACCCCCCGCCCAAGCCTGACGCCTCTGACCCAGGCTTCAGGCCTGGGCAAGGGGACCATCATATCCCCCCAATCCCCGGCTCTGCCCCCCACCCAGGCCTGATGCCTCAGCCAGAGGAGTTGACCCTCATCACCCTCCGATCACCAATCACCGGATCGGCCCCTTGACCAGGCCTGAGGCCTCCGGCAGAGGTATCAGGCCTGGGCAGGGGACCCCCAGCTCCCCGCGGTTGCAGGCTCCGCCCCTGCCCAGGCCTAACGCCTCTGGCCTAGGCGTCTGGCCCAGGCAGAGGGGACCCGCAGTGGCAGCGGGGGGCGCCGCGATTGTGGGCTTCGCTTTAGGCCCAGGCAAGGGACCCCTAGCTCCTGGGACTGCCAGCTTCGACCGTGCCCAGCTCCCATCGCTGGCTCCACCCCTACTTCCTGCTATCACTGGCCAGGGCGGCAAAGGCGCCTGATTCTCCGATCATGGCTGGGGGGGCAGGGGCCCCCCATCTCTTAGCTTCCCCCTGGGTTTCCGATCACTGTCAGTGGCAGGGGGCTTCTTCCTGCTTTCCCTTTCGCCTCCCTGCATTGTGCCTACATATGCAAATTAGCCGCCATCTTGTTGGCAGTTAACTGCCAATCTTAGTTGGCAGTTAACTGCCAATCTTAGTTGGCAGTTAACTGCCAATCTTAGTTGGCAGTTAATTTGCATATAGCCCTGATTAGCCAATGAAAAAGGTATCGCCGTACGCCAATTACCATTTTTCTCTTTTATTACTGTAGATAATAAAAGGGTAATATGCAAATTGACCGAAAAGAGGAACAAACGGAACACCTGTGGCCCCTCACCCCAGCTGGGCCTGTCCCCGAGTGGGCCCCCCACCCCAACTGGGGGAGGGGCTGGCTGGCAAACTGCCCACAGGGTCAGCCAGCCCGCCCCTGATGGCTCCCATCGGCCAGGCCAGCTGGACCCCACCAGTGCACAAATTCGTGCACTGGGCCTCTAGTCTATATGATAAATGTCTATGAGTGGAATTACATTGATGAGAGAGAAACATCATCAATCAGCTGCCTCCTGCATGCCTCCCACAGGGGATTGAACCTGCAACCTGAGCATGTGCCCTGACAGGGAATCAAAGCAGCTGCCTCTTGGTTCCTGGGTCAGTGCTCAACCGCTGAGCTACACCAGCCGGGCAAGAAGTATGTGTTTTTAAATGTTGTTGTTTACATTCACTGGGGCAGTATTAAGTCATTTTTTATTTATTATCTTCTTTCTCTTCTCTTGTAATTCTTCTTTTTATAAAACCTGGTGTCTGTTCTGGCCTTTTCTTTTTTCTTTAGGTAGAAACATTTTTAATTCTTTGAGTTTTAAAGGGAATCCTTTTATGATTTTCCTTAGAAGTAACTGCCAGGTTGTTTATATTCCCCCCCCCCCCCCCCCCCCCCGCCCTGGGAGTTAGTCAACTTTTTTTATCATTGAATACTCTTCTTTTGCCTAAATAACTTAGAAGTCAGCAAGAGGACAGATATATATGACTTTTACTATCAAACTCTCCTTTCAGTAAAAATCGGCAAATTGGGAGGTATTGGGAGTGTTTTTGGAGCATCACTAAAGATCTGTCTTTCGCTAGCATGGATCACTTCCTCAAGTCACATAAGAAGGTGGTGGTCTTTATAAAATGACAGGAAATTTGTTCAGAGTTTGGGGCTCTCTGTTGAGGGTTTTGAAATCTGACCACACATTAAACTATCTGGTGTATGTTGTGTACACAGTGGAGAGTTCCATTTTCGTAAAGCAGGCTCTATCTTGATCACCATCAGTTCACATGATAGGAATCTTAGCCTATGTTCTCAAATATATCCTAGGGGAGTTTTAGAGTAAAGTGGATTTCCTCATTAAATACATAATTCAGGTAAGTCCAATAAAAGGAAGTAAACTTTTAGGTAAGTCGAACCAATAAAAGGAGGTAAACTTTTAATATTATGGGTCCAGTTGGACAGGATTTATAATTTGAGTAACCTTTTAATAAAAATTTCTAATTAGATTTTTTTCCCCTTATCATTAACTTGTGCTTACTTGGATTTAGTTGATAGAATAGGGAAGAGCAAAGAGAAGAAAAAGGAAAGCCTGGATTTCTAACTACACAGTCTCCAGAGGGAGGAGATAGCTACCACTGCTTCTGCTGTCAGTCATGATAGTTGAGTCGCCCACTGCATCTGAGAACATCTGAGTTTTGGGACCCTTTCATCTTTTACAAGGTATTGATGCCATCATCTCACTTGGAAGTCAAAAGGGAGACTTTATTTCCCTTCCTAGTTCCCTGTCCCCCCACTTCCAATATCACATTTCACTGCTGAACTTCAGTCTTTTGCAGAACTGATATTGTTGTAAAGACATGTGCTGTTTAACTCAAAGACCAGGATTCTGAGGGCCATTACTAGGACAGAGAAATGAGACCAGAGATCACAGTGGGCAGTGTACCCAGCTAATTGGTTAACTTGATATGACTCTTCAGAATCCCTGTTACTGTGTTTTGGAGGTAACAATAGATTCCTTTTTTTCCTCTTTTTCATACCAAATTAAATATTTTTCAATTAAAATGTAGACAGATCAGAACAATGAACATCTTTATATGCTCGCCTAAATTCACCAATTTTTAGCATCATATCACTCCCACAGCACACACCTCTTCCACCCTGCCTTCGTCCCTTCCTCTCTTGTCTGTCTGTCTGTCTGTCTGTCTGTCTCTGTTCCCTTTTGCCCCACCACCTGACAGTAGGTTTCATTCCTAAGTATTCTGTGTGCATCTCCCAGGAACAGAGGCATGAGAATGAGAATATTTTGAGGCTGCCATCCACCCTGTCGCACAGTGTCCCCTATGGGGACTCACAGAAGAAGTTGTTTTCTCAGGTCCTAATATGAAGTAAAGCTCCTCAGTTTTAGGACACCAAAAATGGCCAGGCTGCTAGAAGGACACTCAGAACTAAAATTTCAGAAAGCATAGCACCTGTTGATTAGCCTCTGTGTAACTTTTAGCTCTATTTGGCTGTTAGACTTTTTCTCCCCTCTGACTGTCCATGCCTCCTCCCCCTTTTAATATATTTAAAATCGCCTATATTTATGCAAAGAACAGTGAATTTTAGAATGAATTTATATATACAAGTGAGCCCAACGGGAATCTGAAATTGCAGTGGGCCCTGCGAGAGGAATGGGCCATAATTGTCTCACCTCACTGTGCCCCTTTTGGGATACCAAGACAAAGTAGATGGAATTTCCCCCTGAAGCCCCAGTAGTTTGGCTTTTTTCTTTTGAATATGCTGCCTTGATGTTCATGTTAAAAACATTCTCATCTGAAGTCTCACAGGACGCGGCACACCCGCGTGCGTGCCCACTTCTCGGGGAGGGCCCGAGCCTCACATTCTCTTAGGGCAAGCACTGCCCACTCTGACCTGGTGTAACTTTCGTTACGGAGGGGCCCATGACATGGGTGCGAAGTGGGCACCCCTTAAATGGTTACATCTGTGAGAACAAAGCGAAGACAGTAGAAAGGGTGTTGGTGGAGATTTGAGAATGGAGGTGGGTGTTGTCTGAAATAGCAGATGGTGGAGATGGCCAGAGGCATGAGCAGCTGGAGGAATCTGGTGAGACCTGCTAGCCGGACTAGATGACCCAGGTTGGGGAAGGAGGAGATAAAGAGAGTGTGGAAGGGGTCAGTCAGATGCTGATCTGCTCGGTGCCATCTCTTCGGTTCATGACAGAAACGACGACTGTGCCCCGAGTTGTATAGAGGAGACACTAGGCAGAGACTGGACTGTAGTGCATCCAGATGGTTGGATGAATCACCCTAATGTTCTGTGCGCCAGGCGCCAGGCCACGGACAAGCATTATCTGATGTAACCCTTAAAAGAACCCGTAAAATACAAGTAGTTACCCTCAGTTACAGATGCACCGTGGGTCCTGGAGAGGTTAAGCTGTTCTAAATGTGCTACCTCCAGGCTTTCCATTACGTGGAGGCTGCTCTGTGACATGCTAATACTTCATCCTCACCCCTCACCTTCTAAAACTTTTTTTTGAAGTGTGACGTACATGATACACACTTATGCATGCTAATTAACATACAGCTTGATGCATCGGCACAGATGGAGGCACTTGTATAACATGCCCCCAGATCAAGAAACTGCACGTTACTAACACTGTGGACTCTCACTTTGCCGCCGGCCGGTCATTCCTCCCAGAGGAGCCACTGCCCTGGGTGTGAGCTCTTGTAAACTGGAATCATGCAGGATGCCCGCTTTACTGTTTAACTTCTTTCTCCCAGCATCATGTCTGTGAGATTCATTCATGTTGTTGATCTCTTCCTTTTTTAGATTGGGTCTCAGGACCTAGAGTTCTAGGAAAAGCATACTGTGGGACTACGGAGTCCCCCTTGGTTTCTTCAAAACTTGTGAATTTGGAAAATGTAGTCGAGGAGGTGTCATGACCTATAGGAGAAAAAGCTATCTGGATTTTCAGAGTCCTTGGAATAAAGGATTCAATATTAACAGGGAGATGCCTTTCAGTATTTTTTAAAAGGATGAAGTAGCCCTAACCGGTTTGGCTCAGTGGATAGAGGGTCGGCCTGCGGACTGAAAGGTCCCAGGTTCAATTCCGGTCAAGGGCATGTACCTTGGTTGCGGGCACATCCCCAGTAGGAGGTGGGCAGGAGGCAGCTGATCAATGTTTCTCTCTCATCGATGTTTCTCTCTATCCCTCTCCCTTCCTCTCTGTAAAAAAATCAATAAAATATATTTTTTTTTTTAAAAAAAAGGATGAAGTGAAAATCTTGATGCATTCAGAGTCTCTGCCAGGTGCATTTTTGTTTTATAGATGTGATGTGAGTTTGTACAGTATCCAGGGATCCTGAAAAGTTTGTTTGTAAATGAGGTTAAATTTGGTTTTATCAAAATGTAAGCATATTAGAGGCCCGGTATACAACATTCGTGCACTGGGGCGGAAGTTGGGTCCCTCAGCCTGGCCTGCGCCCTCTCGCAGTCTGGGACCCCTTGGGGGATGTCGCCTGTTGTGGAGGCAGGAGAGGCTCCCACCACCTCTGCTGTGCTCGCCAGCTGTGAGCCCAGCTTCTGGCTGAGTGGCACTCCCCCTGTGGGAGTGCACTGACCACCAGGGGGCAGCTCCTGCGTTGAGCGTCTGCCCCCTGGTGGTCAGTGCATGTCATAGCGACGGGTCATTCCGCTGTTCGGTCGATTTGCATATTCGGGTTTCATTCTATAGGATGTGGGATCTTGATGGGAAAAGAAACTGGAAATTTGCAATGTGAAATTTGTGCTCTTTAGTCAGAGACCACCAGGGACACACTTGTCATTGAACAAGTTGAGTATAATATTGCTCGTTGCAACCAGGAGAATACTGCCTGGAGTGTAAGAGGGTGTTAGAAAGAACCTACTGTAGGATTTGGGTTTTGGCTGGGTAATCTTGAGAGTGTCTACAAAAGTGCAGGTACTCTCTAGATTGGGTGTTTGCAAAAGTGAGGGCAGTCATGGCTGGTGTGTGCTAAGTGGTTAGAGCATTGGCCCAAACACCGAAGGGTCATGGGTTAGATCCCTGATTGGGAGGCAACCAATTGATGTGTCTCTCTCACACTGATGTTTCTCTCTCTCTCTCTCTCTCTCTTTTTCTCTCCCTCCCTCCCCTTCTCTGCTTCCCTTCCACTCTCTCTGAAAATCAATGAAAAAAATATCCTTGGGTGAGGATTAACAAAGTGAGGGCAGTTTTCTGAGAATCTCAATAAATCCTACCTGTGGAGAGGGCAGAGTGGAGTCTGAGGAAACTGTAATTGGTAAGGAAGCAGCAGTCACTCATTTCGGCTTGGGTGGGGAGGGTTGGATATTTGGTGGGTTTCCCAGTGATTTTGTTTTGCCTCATTTTGTCATGGTCTCAGAGTGACCCTGTTGGCTGTGGATGTTCTAGGAGATTGTGTCCTGGAGGAGAGCAGCCTGACCTGTGCCAGATTGATTTGCAGTAACATTGAGGTCTAGCTATAAGCATCAAATCAGCTCCTGCATATCAAGGACTGCTGCTTTTTTTTTTTTTTTTTTAATATATTTTTACTGATTCTGGAGAGGAAGGGAGAGATGAGAGAATCCTTGATTGGCTGCCTCCTGCTGGGGATAGAGCCTGCAATCCCGGCATGTACCCTTGACCAGAATCAAACCCAGGACCCTTCAGTCTACAGGCTGATGCTCTATCCACTGAGCCAAACCAGTTAGGGCTGCTTTTTTTTTTTTTCTTAAGGAAAATTTCTGGGCTTTTGTTTTTCATAAATCTACACTTTATAATATGGGTGGTCTTTAGTAGATACTTATTTCTTAAGATACTAAATAAGAATTTGAATAGACAGTATATTTAGGACATTATCCTTTTGATCCTTGTTTTCAGGCTTCTTGGTGACTGGGGCTGCCCAGTGTGGACTTGTTTTTAGAGTTTTAGGTAATCCTGGTGAAGTCACATGGGCCTCTGGCAAATGCTTAATCACACTTTGCCCCTTCTCTCCTTACCTGTGGAGTGAGGGTAATTAAAACAGTGACCCAAATTTCTTAATGGCCCCTTGTGATGTAATGGTTAGATCTCAGAACCAGGTGATGTCTGCTAATTTATACTGCACCTCCTTCCGACAAGGATTCTGGGTGGTCGAGAGGATGTGTCTTCCCTCTGGGCACTCCATCCGGATCTTCCCTTCCCTTTCCCCTTCCTTTCTTCCGTGGCTTGGCCCAAGAGAGCACTCATCGTTGGGGTACAACTCCTTGCCCACAAAGAAAAGTTTTCTGAAAGTAGGTTTTCAGTCTAAGAAAATTTCATCAAGGGATGTCCATGGAGCTACTGAAGTACCTCCTTGTGTTTGCTTTTAAAGCAGGGTTTGAGCAGAAGGCTTGCACTTTGACGAGCCCAGTATTCTGATGGGTTGCGAGTAGTTAGGGGCTTGTGGGTCCATTCTGAGTCACCTGAGGCTCTGACCCTTTCACGTGAGCTAGGGATGGGCCTTGACTAGCATGCTTTCCTGATTTTCTTGTGTAACAGAGCATCGAACCTCCTGGTTTCTGGCACCTGCCTTTTGCTACTGGAATGCTTGTGCATGTAGCCTTGTCTGTGGGCTGCAACTGAATATGAATTCTCCTCCGATTTCATGGACAGAATGTGAAATAGGCTGTTGAGGAAGGTGAGTTTTACCTGGCAATATCCTGCCTGACAATATTCAAGAAAAGGAAGGGAAAAGATGAAGAGGAGTGTTCAGGTCAGTTGAAAAAGAGCTTCAAAACAATGCAAGTGGGTGGGGAAAAAAAAAAAAGAGAGAGGAGCTAGAAAGTAGATATTTTTGTTGGTAGGTAGAGTACTTACTGTGTTCTGAGGACCTGTCTTATTTTATTTTTGTATAAATATGTGGCCACTTAATCCCATTGAAATTTCATTAACACCCGGATTTAGTTCTTTAACTCTTTTCTGACTGCTTAATCTCTGTGTGCCTGTGTTAACTCTGTTTTGATTATTGTGCCTTTACAGGAGGTTTTACTAGGCCATATGGCAAGTTCTGACACATTGCTTTCAGAATTGTTATGACTGTTACGGTCCCCATGTCACGTCTCTTAAATCCTGTGGGGATTTTATGTTGGGGAGAATTTCTATCTTAAAAATATCCCAACTTATCTATTCATTAAGGTTTATATTTCTTGACTCTAATGCTCCAGTGAAGCTGCTAAAACTACTTTCCTTCATCTAGGACTCCATCTTTTTTCTTAGGTACCCTGTTTTTCCCATTGTGAGTAGGAATTTTTTTTTTTTCCATTTTACTTTCTCATATATAGGAATGATTTTATTTCGTGTTTTTAATGTGTTGCCTGGCTTCTGGTCACCTTGCTGAACCAAAAGTATTGTTGGCTCTCTTGCATTTTTCAGGTGGGTGACACCTGGAATGACAAGTGTGTGTCCCCTTCTTTCTAGCATCTTCCAGTCACCGTAGAATCAGGTCATACTCTCATTTAACCTGACATGCTCAGCTGTTTATAACCCAGTAAACAGAGTACTGGAGCAAACAGCGTCGGCTCCTCTGCCCTCTTATTCCACGAACGTCTGTAGGCTCTGGGTCAGTCTCCTTTCCTCTGTTGGCTACTGGTGTTTCCTTGTACTTGCCCCCTGGGTGTGTTTTATTGAATTTTATTTGGACAAGAAACTTCTAGGCTCTTCAGATCTCTCTCTCTCTCTCTCTCTCTCTCTCTCTCTCTCTCTCTCTCTCTCTCTCTTTTTTGTCTGCCTTTCCTTCCTTACCCTGAGTGTGTCTCTCCCAGACCTTACTGGGTTTGGTCACCACAGAGGAGCTCTCGGTCATAGCTGCCCTAGATGAGTGATCTCTGCCAGATTTTAAACATCTGTTTCTGGTAACTCTTTACTGTAAAAACTTTGAAAAACAAGTTTACCCAGTGAGTGTGAGTGTCTGGCTCCACTGTAAATACGTTCTGCAGTGATGACAGGTCACCCCTCAGGTGTGGGCACGCAAGGCCAGGGCCAGGAAGTGGTAATGAGATCAAGAGTTCATCCTGAAGATGTCATCCCTCCCATGAGCTGGACCCTTGCCAGGGACCCCAGCCAGGTGTGCTGCCAGGACCCCAACCAGAAGCCAGTGCCATCGCCTACCTCCTGTTCCTTGAGCCAAGTAGCCATGAGTTCTGTCACTTTTCATTCACAGCGTTACTTGGATCCTTCGTCCGGGGTCCGTTTCCTTCGCTGCCACAGGGGTCATGGGTCACTGTAAAAGCCTTGGTTCTTCTGCACTCCAGGTGTGGCCAGGGCTGCAGATGCACTCAGAATCTCGCCAAGTCCTTGTGTGTATCCCCCGGGGAGGCTGAGCTCCTTGCACACAAGAGAGTGTCATCATAGCTTCTGGGTCCTGCACAAAGCCTGGCCCAGTGCCCCACATGGGACAAGGTGACAACTGTTTTCCTGACCTGGGCTGGTGGAACCCAACGCAGTCACTCACCCTGGCCCTGGAGCCCATCTGCTGGGGTTTGCATCCAGCTCTGTCCCTGTAAACCATGTGGTCTTGGACGCAGTTGCTTTGCCTGTCTCTACCTCATTCTCTTTGTCTGCAAAATGGGCAGCATAGTGGTGGGTAAAGTGCTTAGAAACCTGTGAAGGATGCAGAGCAAATTAATCACACAAAAAATAGGGTAAAAAAACAAACAAACCAAAGAAACAGGTTCACTATACAGACATTGTGTTGTCAGTACCACCCTCAGAATGACCTCTGTTGCTCTGAGTTTTGTCTCCTGGTCATTTCTAATGCACCTGAGGGTTGTTGTGAATCGCTTCAGCAAGCAAAAGCAGGATCATGTGGCTCCTAGCCTGTGTTTTCCTATTGATCATAATATTAGGACAGTTTTGTCACTTGTTCTCAGTTATGGGTAATTAGAGAATCTGTTTTCTTTCCTTGTCCAACTTCTGGAGGCTTCCTGTATTCCTTGGCTGGTGGGCCTTCTCTGGTCAAAGCCAGGAATGGCAGCATGGTCCTCAGGTGGCATCACTCTGACCTCCTCTGCCACCTGTTTTCCATTTTAAAGGACCCCTGTGATTACATTGAGCCCACTCAGTTACCCCAGGATAATCTCCTTATTTTAAGGCCAGTTGATTAGCAACCTGAATTCCATCTCAATTTCTCTTTGCCACATTAGTAATATATTTACAAATTCTTGGATTTAGGATGTGGCTTTTTTGGGGGCGGGGGGTGTTGGTATTATTCTGCCGACTCTAGCTTCTTATTATGGACTAGAAGCCTGGTGCACGAATTCATGCACCTTTGGGGTCCCTCGGCCTGGCCTGCAGGATCAGGCTGAAACCATCTCTCCAACATCCCCCGAGGGGTCCTGGATTGCAGGCTAGGTCGAGGGACCCCACTGGTGCACAATCAGGGCCAGGGAGGGATGCGGGAGGTTGACCAGCCGGGGATGGGTCATGGGAGGGCTCCAGGGCATGTCCAGCCCATCTCTCTCAGTCCCCATCAGCCAGACCCCAGCAGCAAGTTAACCTACCAGTTGGAGTGTCTGCCCCTTGGTGGTCAGTGCACATGATAGCAACTGGTCGACCAGTCGACTGTCTGCCCTCTGATGGTCAGTGCATGTCATAGTGATTGGTTGAGCAGCCTTAGCATATCATTAGCATGTTATGTTTTGATTGGTTGAACGGATGACCAGACATTTAGGCTTTTATTATATGGGATTAATTTGTTGCTTGCATTCATATAGATGGCAATTCAGTGGACATCTTCATACGTCAATCTCTGTGTATCTCTGGTCAATCCATGGACCAGCTTTCTGTGGTTAGAATATTTCAAAATGATAATTTTAATATGTTTGACAAAGATGTTCAAATTACTGACACTTCAGTCTTGGTTGGGTAGGAGAACAGAAGGCAAGTTTAGTGCCAAAGAGAAATTTTTAGAGCTGGGAGGAGACCAATTTGTCCCTTTGTAGTAGTCCTGTCAGAGTGTACGGTCCTGTCTCTCATTGTAGCCTTATTCTCTGTGCCTTCTGGCACATGTAGTACGTGTTTGCTGGTGTATGTTTGCTAGATACATGAGTAAGGAAATGAGTGTATGCACTTAGGACCCACACACACGCATGCACGTGCGTTTCACCATTAAATTCCTTCCTTTACTTTGTTTCCTTCCCAATATAAAATCTCAATGGATGTTCTGTCTGAATTACTAACCATGGTTAATTTTGCAGCATTTGGAGTGTGGACAGCTGTTCTTGTTTTAAATGTAATACTGCCTCAACATCATTGAAATGGGGGGCATTTATTCTCATATAAAGTGTTTAAGATGGATGGTTTCAACTGTTCTGTCTTTGCTAATGTTAAAGGCTAACTCGATGTCCTGTGTTTTCTCTTTCTCCTCCCCTCTCCTTTTAATCCTTTTCGGTCCAACCTCGAGGCTGACTCAACAGACCAGGCGCTAAGAGCAGGTCCAACGTCAAGCAATAAGAACATTAAAAAGTTCAACATTCAATCCTGTCAATTAATTTGGACCAGACTGTTTGAATTCTAAAAATAACATTGGACCGCAAAGGATTAAAATACAAAAAAAACCAAAACAGTTTATTACAAAATCTTCACAAATTTATATAGGGTTACTTGGAAATAGGCAGAATAAAAATGGCACAGTCCCTTGTCCATGGGGCCAGGTGTGTTTTCGAATGAAGGTTTTTGGTGGCAAGAATGGGGGTGCATTAGTTTCCTGGGGCTGCCATAACAAAATACTACAGACTGGCTAAGAACAGCAGAAATGCATTCCCTCACCGTTCTGGGGGCGGAACATCTGCAGGCAAGGGGTTGGCAGGCCCGTGCTCCCTCAGAAGCCTTTCGGGAGGGCCTCCCGTCTGCCAGCTTCTGGCACTTCCTGATGTCCCTTGACGGGTCTCTGCCTCCGCAGTCACATGGCATCTCCCTGTGCGTCTCTGTTCTCCCTTCTCACAAGGACACTAGACTGTTGGATTAAGGCTCATGCTAATGGCCTCGTCTTAATTTGATTATACCTGCGAAGCTCTTATTTCCAAATAAGGTCAGAGTTGCAGGTACTTGGGGTTAGGTCTTCAACATATCCTTTGGTTGGGGTTGTGGGGGGGTGGGCGGGCGGAGCGGGGATACAATTCAATGCAAGGCATAAGGGTTGGGGTATGGAGGGGTAATCCTGAGCGCATGCTACCTGCAACGTCACTTCTCATGGGTTAGAGCAGCAGTCCAGCGAAATGTGTACTGTCACACTGAGTGTGTTAGTCAAGCTGCAAACAGGCTTATATTCATTTCACATCAGGCTTTGCCACCGCATGAACGCAGGTCAGGCTGGTGGGCTTCCTGCCAAGTGGTTGCAGCTTGTGGCTTTCAGTCTCTTAGATTTGGGGGTTGTGTTTAAAGGCTTGAGGACGGATGTTAGGTTTTCACCTTAATTCCTAACAGTGGATTCGTGAGCTTTCTTGGAAGTTCTATCCGGGGAGAGTGACTGCTCATGTACTGTCTCATGCTATTATCCTGCCCCCCCCCCCCACACACACACACACTTTCTGGGCAGTTGTGCTCCTTGGATGCACAGACCCAGCTCCGGGTATCAAGGAGGTGATGTAGTTGGACCACTAGATCCCTGTGTCCAACCGAAATAGAAATTATGCTGAAAGTTAAACCTTTGCTAGAAGTAAAAGCCCTTCTCTTCCTCCTTCCTCACAGAAAAACAGTATGTCTATACGTCAACATCCCCCAGATCACAAAGCCAGTCCTCCCCTCGAGCCAAAGTGTTGTGGTTGGCTCCCATAGAAAGTCGTGGAGAGGCCAAACTTGAGACGCCTTGAGATGAGCCAGCAGACGATGAACGGGGAGTAAAGGCTGCCACTTGTTCACTTGCAACTGTACAGGAAACAGACACAGCTTTGTAGCTGTGAGTGTAGGTCGAAGTTTGCTTAAATCCTCACGTCTTAACTGCATACCGAAACCCAAGCTGGGGGAATCTGCTGGAAGAGCCTCCGGCTAGTACAGTATCGGACTTTGTTGAAGCACGTTCTTTGTAACAGTTCTTACGGCAGAAAGAATTGGAAACATCTGGAATGTCAGGGAGCTGGTTTGGGCACATCAGTGAGATAGGACATTTGCGACATCAAACATGGTTGGAGGAACATTTAATCACAGAGAAGACTTACACTATAATAAGTGGGGTGAAGGGATAGAGTGTGCCTGTAACGTGAACCAATTTTGCCACATGTATAAGCATCGCGTCTAGAAGGGATGGATAACGACGTTAACAGTGCTTCGCATAATAGACTTTAAAAATATGTAAGTGGAAGTTTTCTGTAACAAGGCTATTTTTTAAAATTCACTTCCTCCTCTCCTCATCTTAAGTCCCTTGATCCAGAGGCCTTTTACTCTTGGGGGAGAGTTGTATTCCGTTATATTTAATCATAGAACTATTCTCTTTTACTGCTACATGTCAGCTGGATTTGGGGGATACTTCCTAGCAATTGCTGTTCACAGCAGGGTAAGACTCCCACCACCTCCCGGGGCAGGATGCTGACGTGGGGAGAACAGTGGACGGGGAATAGGGAGAGGTGGGTTCTGGTTCCCACTTCGCTACTGACCACTGTCTTCCGTGGCGTCAGTGTCCGCTGGTGACCGCAGGTTTTTCCTAGAACTCATCTGGGGGGTGTGACTGATTTTGTTTGTTTGTTCTCAGCTGCTGTGCCATAGAGGATGTTAAGTTATTTCATATTCTACAGAGGGTGAAGCGCAGGCTTAGGGAAGAAGGAAGCTTGCCAAGTCAATTAGGAGTTAACATAAGACCAGGATGAGCGCTGAGGTCCCCGATGGCTGGCGCAGTGTCCTTTCGTCTGCTCTGGTTCACCTCCTGTACTGCTGCTCCTCACAACCTCTGGGCCCCACCCCTCAGCTGGCCCAATAGTTTATCTTTTCTTTTTTCACATGAGTATTAGGTGGTACTAATGCAATCTTGAACTTGGGCTTGGGAATCCTTTGCGGACAAGGCAGCCCCTCCCAGTTGCATGTGCGCGTACAATAAAGGAATGTGTTTTATATGTCCTTATTAAATAAATCCTTACTCACAGGAGGCGTGGTAGGTGATGGGAAGGAATCACTATTTCTGAGTGGGGTGGATAGCCACTGGGGGACTTTTCTTATCCTGCAGTTTCTTTATAGACTGGAATTCATATCCTCACTGGTCTGCCTATTGCAGACCTGCCCCCCCCCCCCCATGGTCTCTTAGACATGTCTTTTCTTACCCTTGCCAGGTACCCCTTAATTCATTCTCTGAAAGAGGGGAGCGGGTGTGGAGAAAAGCTAAATGCCCAGAGCTTGCTGTCATCACACAGGAACAATATGTACGGGCTGTGTGTGCCATCAGGAAACATGTAATCTCCTACTTGCAGCGGCAGTGGTGGCAGTAGCAAAAAGTGGCTCCTTTGCAGTTCATAAAAATTGCCTGTCGGTCACCCAAAGCCACTCTGTTTGGGAAAGGAAATTACAGGGTGTCTCCTCCCCAAGAAGAGCTGCTTTGTGATGCGCAGGCACCGAGGGGCAGCTCAGATAATGTTGGCTTTAGCAGCAACAGAGTGGGTCTGGCTTCTGGCGGGTAATGCTGCATCCCTTGGGCGGGGGAGACGTTGAATGGTGTGGAGGTCCATAGGAGGACTGGGAGCTCCGGAGCCAGTCCAAGGTTTAGGTGTGATTCCCAGCCTTGCTACTTAGTAGCTTGGGTCCTTGGGCAAGTTGCTTGACCTTTCTCGGCCCGTTAACCCATGTATGATCTTGGGCTGAAATGTGTGAATTAAATAATCCATAGAGATAATGTGTGGAAGAGACTGCTACAGTTCCATAAATACAATCAATACCTAAACATTGACCGCCATTATCATTTATTATAGGAATGCAGTCCATAAAGTTAAATATCCATTTATAAATATATATATACACATATACATGTGTATGTTCATATAAGCATACACACTAATATAAACTTTGTGTATTTGTATACATTTATGCACTTCATTATTCTGCAGGTTTTGGAGTGCATGTGCCCAGCCATTTCTTTTGTTACTGTGGTGGGTAAAATATTTAGCTTTTTTTCCTTCTGTGTAGCTTAATCTCATTTAAAATCTCCAGATTCTTCAGGCTATATTTTCTGCAGCCAAGATCATTTCAAGGCCAATTGCTAAATGTATGTATTAATGATGTTACTTGCCGGGAGGATTGTGTTATGTACTCCTGCGGGGGAGGGACAGTGTCTGTGGTGTTCACTGCCATATCCACATAGTGCTTGCCATGCAGGAGATGCTCTGTTGTATGTGTTGAATTAAATTAAAAAAAAATTTAATGACTGCAGTGGCTGCTGCTACTTAGCTGTTCTGGTTAAGAACTTATTATTGGAGGGAAGCAGATGGGGGAAGCCTCCTGGGAGTAGTGTTGAGGCTCACCCCTGCCCCTGTCAGCAGGAGTGGGGACATGTTTAGAAATACAGGGTTCCCGTCATGGGGATGCTGTGAGTTAGGCACATGGTGACTGGTGCGTGGCCAGTATTTGATCTGGAGTAATATTCATTTGCAATCAGTTTAACCTCCAGGGTGAAATTGACTGCCAATGAGTTTATTCTTTGCTCAATTTTTTGTTTTGTCATTTTTAATTTCTTTCACGATTTCTGTGGCTTTTGGAATGTAGCTTGCAGCGGGGAGAGTGGAAGGAGAGGTGGACGATTGCCGTCATTTTGGCTGTCGTTGGCCTGCCTGCCTGTTCCACTGAGGTCCCTTTACCACACCGCCCCCTATTGATTCTTTGGAGTATGACATTTCTGCCCGACTGGCTTCTCCCTGTGCTGGTGGCAACTGAGGAGTAACCCTCATTTTCCAAGGAGATAGAGCTGTAGACATTTCATATCCCTATTCTCCAGGCTTCAGTCACTGCCCCAGGGTCAGGTTTGGACGCTTCGGGTTGGTTGGGGATAGGTAGAGGTGGAGAGGGTGTGGCTTTGTCAGCTTTCTTGTGGGGAAAAAAAAATGATGAGACCTCAGTTTTTTTAAAATATTTTTTTATTGATTTCAGAGAGGAAGGGAGACGGAGAGAGAGATAGAAACATCAATGATGAGAGAGAATCATCGATCAGCTGCCTCCTGCAGATCCCCTAGTGGGGACCAAGCCCGCAACCCAGGCATGTGCCCTTGACCGGAATCGAACCTGGGACCCTTCAGTCCGCAGGCTGACGCTCTGTCCACTGAGCCAAACAGGCTAGGGTGAGACCTCAGTTTTTAAGAACACATCTTCCAAGAGCAATGAGTAACTTCCCCCATGGCCCCAGGAGGTAGTAACTTCATCACCGTGAAGATCATGGATTTACGGAAATCGGTGACGTGACTCTCAAACACAGAACGCTGATGTGGTCGTTTCTCTGGGTTTCTACCCATAGATCTCTATCTAGTGTGTGACTCTTGTTCTTACGATGGTGTGTGGCTGGAGACTGTTGGGCACAGATGTTTCTTTTTGCCTGATCTCTTTTTATATATTGCTTATAAGCCCGAGATTACTCATTCTGACGCTGCGGGAGCAGTTCCTGTGTTTATAATTGGGAAAATGGGTTGTGACTCCACTGTGAGACTGTACATTCTCTAGTGCTGTCATCAGGAGAGGAGATGAATGTTTTAGCAGTCTGAATATAGCATATAAGATCAAAAAGAAAAAAGCTTCCGACTGTACTTAATTGGGTCACGAACAAGGCAGGTAGTCCTCCTCCTCGCGCCTGACCTAAAGTATGAACCATATGCTAGCGTTGCTCCTCTTCCACGCTGATCAGTTACGGGGAAACCTGGAGACATTTTAGGAAATCTGTGCCTTCGGAAAAAGGGCAGAAGCTTCGAAAAAGGGAAGTATCCTGGTTGAGAATGACAGGCACAGTGTTTTACTGCTCCTCCCATTCAGAGATGGGGGCTCTTTGAATCTGTTTCCTACCCTCTATAGATCTGGGATGGTAGAGCTCAGCTGAATCCCCAGCTGATGCAGCCACAGTGAAACAAGTGAGGAACCACTCATCAATCCATAGGATGATGGCAACTAACGTATTGTTGTTTGAAGACTATGCGTTGGGATAGTTTGTTGCATAGCAATCGATAACTTATAGAATGAACTTCCTCTGGGTAAAAACACTCAGGCAGGGATCCTGTTATGCCCGCCTATTCTCAAAAAATCATCAGGATTAGGAAGAACGCCTTTCACATTTTAGTATAATTTTGATCAATCTGATTCCTTTCTTCTTAGTCACCAGCTGATAGGACTGCCAGGTGCTCACAGCTCACAGGGAAGGAAGGTAGCCGATTTGGGGGGCGTGATTCATCTTGGGGAAAGGGTTATTTGGGAGTTAATGCTACATAGAGAGTAGTTTGAATATACTATACTGGTGTGCAAAGTGTAGCAATAGAAAAAAAATAATTCTGAGAGGAAAATTGAGAAAATACCAAAGAAACTTTTGAAAACTGTGCCTTGGATTGGCTCCATACTTAAAGTGGGGGGAAATTTCCCCCTTATCCTACTTGTATAGGATCTCTCTGCTCTTAGAAGCCAGGTTCAAGCTACTTCTTTTTAGTTCAATCATGACATGAATGAGTTTTTGAAATCTGGCTTTGGGAATTTGCCTACAGTTTATGTTGTTATAACAGGACATGTTATCTTAACAACCAATTTGTAAATTAGAGCATTTATAACTTCAGAGCTTGGATAGGTTGGGGTCTGCCGGTTACCATAGTAGACCTGGTGTTTGAAAAATGGACTAGCTACTTTTCTAAATTTATCAAAATATTAGACATAATTATTTTACAAGTCTGTTAATTGTTATAGTGAGTATGGTCAATTGAGTTTTAGAGGCACAGTATTTTACTGCTCCTTTCATTCAGAGATGGAATGAAAAGCCCTAATTATCACTATATAGTTAATTTTATTATAGATTTGTTTCTAAGTCTGTCTTTTGTTTCTATGTTTCTAAGTCCATTTCACATTTTTATATTCCCTTTATATTTCTGATATAAATGAAAAACATACTTGTTAGAGAGAGTGCTTTGCCTGGCCAATGTGGCTCAGTAGTTGAACATCACCTATGAAGCAGGAGGTCACTGTTCTATTCACAGTTAGGGCACATACCTAGGGGCATACAAGAGGCAGCCAGTCAATGACTCTTTCATCATTGATGTTTCTATCTCTCTCTCCCTCTTCCTTCCTCTCTGAAATCAGTCAATACACACACACACACACACACACACACACACACACACACACAGACATACTAGAGGCCTGGTGCACGAAATTCGAGCACGGGTAGGGTCCCTAGGCCTGGCCGGCAATCAGGACCGATCTGTGGGGCAACCAGCGGGGCGATCAAGGGGCCCCCACTGGCACCTGCCTTGGCTGGCCTGGCACCACCAGCTTGCTGACCCCGCCCCCCACCGCTGGTCGCCTCTCTCTGCGGGATGACCAGCGGGGTGATGGGGGGGTGCACCTGCGGGCTAGGGGTAGCTTCTGCGTTGAGCATCTTCCCCCTGGTGGTCAGTGAGTGTCATAGCGACCAGTTGTTCCACTGGTTGTTCCACCAGGTGGTCGATTTGCATATTAGGCTTTTATTATATAGGATATACATATTTTTTAAAGAGTACATTTTCAGAATTGTATAATCATTACTATAATCTTGGAACATTTTCTCCATTCCAAAATGAAACTGTATTCATTGGCAGTCTCTCCTCATTCTTCTCCCCGCTTGCCTGCTGCTGCACCAGTACCCTCCCCCCAAGCCTTTTGCAACCACAAATCTTTCTGTCTCTAAATTTGCCTGTTCAGAACATTTCATATAAATGGGATCATATAATATGTGGTCTTTTGCATCGAGTTTCTATCACTTAGCAAAATGGTTTTGAAGTTTTATCCATGTTGTAGCATGTCTCAGTCCTAAGAGGGAAAATGATTTAGCCACCATGGATATACAACCATTGCTTAATAAGTTTATTGTATAATATCTTATTCAGACAAAAATAATGAACAGACCATAAAACACAAGTAAGTTATGAAACATGACAAAACGAACTCCTGGATTCCCACCACTCAACTTCAGAACAAGAATGCTGGTGATACCATCGCATCTACCCAGGAATTTCATTCCTATCCTGTTCCCTCACCTCTTATCCTACAAATGAATCCTTATATAGTACATCATTTATTCTGCTTGTTCGTTTACTTTAATAAAAATACGTGTACAGCTTCATTTTTCCCCAGTCAGTATTATGTTTCTTTGATTCCTTCATGTTGTGTTTAGCTGTGCGTCTTTTGATTTCATTGCTTTTTAATTTTCTGTGTGATTGTATTGTTTCTCTTCTGAATAAATATCTGGGATGTTTCCAGTATTTTACTTATTAAGAACTAGAATGCAGTGAATGTTTTTGAACCGCCCCCTTGTACATGTTGAAGGTTTTTCTCTAGGGCATAGACCTATCAGTAGAATTGGTACATAGTAAAGTATAAGAATATTTAATTTTTAAAAATATCATACCAAATTCACACTTATATCTGTATTATAGGGGAATTCTCACTAGTCTACATTAACACTCGGTATTGCCAGACATCTTAACTTTCCCCAGTCTCGGGTGTAGAAAATGGTGATCTTAATTTGCACCTTTTTTATTACTCATGAGTTTGTTGATTATGAAATATTTTAAATTGCCATTTAAATCTTTGGTTTTCTTTTTTATTGGAGGTTATATTTCTCTATAGTGTTTATATATTCTGGATACTACTCATCACTTTGTTACATGTATTGCAAGTCTCCTTCAGTTTGAGGGCTGCCTTTTCACTTTTTTTATGGTCTTTAAATATAAACATTTAGCAACTTCTCTAACAATTTCTCATTGTTCCATATCCAAGCAAGTGATCAGTGGACTTATTTTGAATTGGGTGTTGACCAGTTTGGGTGGTGTTGAATTCAAGTGGTGAGCCGTGTAATCAGAGTTGTGTTCTAGTTATGTGTAACAGGACATGCACACAGGTATAGGTTTTGTTCTACTGTAGATGGGTGGTGAAGACTGGTCTTTCACTCTCGCTGGTTTGAGAGGCACTGCAGCTCGATCAGACTCGTAGCTGTTAGGGATCCTTCTTAGCATCAAGATTCTCTGAGTTCTTGTCCTGAAAGTCACCCTTGTTGCTGCTTTCTCTCCTGTCCTGCATCCTGTAACAGTGGCCTTGGCCATTGTTAGTATCTGGGGCAGAACAGCACAGTTGTGAGGCCTAATCAGAATTCTGTTCTGTATTTAAGTGATTTGCTGGCAATCCTGAATGTAATAAATAATATATTCACTTGTTGACTATTAATTGCTTTTACTATAAGATAGTGTGCAATATGTGGAGGAAATAAGCAGACTCAATAGAGAATTATAATCCTCGGGCAGGTAATGGAAGTCATCTCCTAGATTTTCTAATAGAGGAAATGAAAGCATCACCTGCTACCCACCCCTGCAATACCGACACTTAAATGTGAGACAGTGCAGGACAGTTGTTTGTGGTGTTAAACCCATTGGTATGATGGATTTTCCAGCTAATCCTGTAAGAGGTGCCAGTCATCAGTCATGAGTTCTGCTGAACTCTGAGCGTCTCCCGGAACAATCAGTTGTGCAGTGGTGCACCTAATAAATGACAGAAAGAACAGGATTTTATATAGTTGCCTGGTTTTGTGTTGTACTAATTTGCTTTTTGTACTAATTTGGTGTTAGATGCTACTTAAAGCTGAGGGGTTAAAATCAATAAATGTGGACTGTAAGTGACTAGTCAACAGAATAGTAAACTTAAATAATTAGAATGATATATTTAAATATATTCACAAATGTAAAAAATTTAAATGATAAATAGAGCCTGCATGGATTCATATGCATTAGAGTAATGGTTGCCAACCAGTGGCCCGTGGACCCCTGCTGGTCTGTGAGGTCTGAAAGGTTGGCGACTGCTGCATTAGAGCTTCAAGATATCTTAATTGTAGGATATTTATTTATTTATTTATTTTGTATTAAAACAAGTCAGCAATCAACTTAAAAGGAATTTTTTAAAAAAAACAAATGCAACATTGTTATCTTGGTAGTCACTTGAACTTTCTTGATTATATTCTTTACGTATGGCTGCTGTCAAATCCATTTTGCTTATAATTCTTGCTTTGAAAAGCTGTCCTTTTTTAAAAAAATAATTGACAGATCATGAATTGCATCATTCCACATAATTTTGGTTTTGGCACTTGGATTTTTTTCTCCTCAGCAGTGATTGCTACTGTTGAGAGTTTTTGCCTTCTCCTTTCTGTACTAACCCTGGATCTCCAAATGCCACTGATAAAGAACAGAAACACTAGACAATCACATTGGAATTTCCTATCAATTTTGTGCCTTGGTCATAACAGCAGCGGGTCAGCACGAACTGTGTTTTTCTTATCTGCAGAAAATTGTGCTCATTTAGAGTATGGTTGCCTAAGTAAGTACTGACTCAGGAGGAAATAATTTTCTCTAATAATTCTTTTGGTGTTTATTTTTTCCAGGGGACTTGGTACATTTCTCCTGTTTCCCCTCTTCCCATGTCTCTTTTGTCCCCCCTCCCCAGCCCCCGTTGTTACATTGGCTTTTTGGTAGGTTGGGGAAATAATGATGGAGAAATGTTTTGTACTCTAGGCCTCACATTAGCAGACATTGAGTGTTTACTGCTAAATGAGGAGCAAAATAGCAGTCAGTAATAAATGAGTAAGATTATACCAAATTCACTCTATTTCTAAACATAGCAAATAGAATCAATCATATTGAACATGAACATACAATCACAGGTTTTTAAATTTCCTCCAGAGTTTTTAAATCTTCAATCTACAAACATATGCAAAACACTGAGAAAAGGTTTTTCTTGAAAAATTTTCTAATGTTTTTGTTTATTTTCTTTGGAGAGTTTATAGAGTTATATAGTTAATTTTGAAATACAATTTTATTTATTGCGTTATTGAAATAGAATTTTATTTTTGAATTTGGATGTGTTTAGGTATGCTGAGATTTTTAAGCATTTCAGGTAAAAAGGAAAATATATTGCTACAACTAATGAAATTTCATACAGTATAGCCAGTTTGGGGCCCCTTTTGCAAATGGTGCCTGTGGTTTGCTCCTTTGCTTCTGGCTCTTGGCTTCTTGGGGGAGAATAAATTGAAAAGGTAATTTATTTTATGTCTTAGATAAAAAGGCCTGTTTTGGAGTTAGGGAAGAAAAAGCCAGGACTAAGATCAAGATCAAAGTGGATACTTACACCCTGGCCGGTTTGGCTCAGTGGTTGGAGTGACGACAGCCCAGACCAAAGGGTTTCGGGTTCGATTCCTGGTCAAGGGCATGTACCTGAGTTGCAGTCTCCATTACCGGATGGGTCACAAGGAATGCAGGAAGCCACCAATCGATGTTTCTCTCTCTTCTCCCTCCCTTCCACTCTCTCTAAAAAGTCAATGAAAAATATCCTCAGGTGAAGATTAAAAAAAAAAGTGGATACTTACTGCTTTTCTGTACTACATAGCTCATACTCTGATAATTAACTTTTACTCATGGTTGTCAGTACCCCTTATCTGTTCTTTTAAAACCAGTCTCCTCTGAGGCTATAATTAGATACAGCAGCTTGGTGGGGTTTTTTTGTCAGCATTTATGTGTTAATTCCTAAGATGATCTGAAACCAATTGGAAACAGGGTGAACTATGAACCGGAATCCTGTCCTCCCCATGGGTGGTTTTTCTCTGGCTGTTTAGGTGGTTTGGGAGGCAGAGTAACAGCCCTCAGTAAGAATTAATAAGTGGCAAAAACTTAGTTAAAGGAGACCGTTAATAAACTCCGTTAGGCTCTGTTCGCCGCCTTGTCAGATTGGTTTAACCAGCTTCCTCATGTTATTCATGGGCCCTGAGAGTAGCATTTTTTATTAATGAGCTTTGCCTAGAAATACGTGCCTATTCGAAAGTGGAGAATGATTTTTGTTTGCCAAGGCCTCCGTCTCTCACGACTGGTGACATGTCACTTACTTTGAAAGTACTTTTAGAGCAGATCTAGCCCTCTTCATCTCCCTGCCCCCAATTTAAAAAATTTGCTGCTTTCCCTGGTGTTAAAGAAAAACAGTTCAAGTCAAGTTGAAGATCTGATTGGTTCGTTGAACGATTCAGGAATTGGGCAGCGCCCATCTGGTAAAGAGAAGGGGCTCTGAGCAGTTGCATGAAACAGAAGGTTTTTCTGAGTGGGACGAGGGTGGGACGAGGAAGTTGAAGGAGTGGATTATTTCAGGCAGAGTCATCTTCCTGAAGGCAGCGGGTTTTATCAGGCAGATTACAGATTACCTCACCAGCCCGGACCAGGAAAGTTCAGATTGATTGTTTTAAAATTCCATTCCTGGGAGAGGCGGAGGCTGCAATTAGGTTAGTACTGAGAGGTCTTGGTGGGGCTTATGGCAAAGAACTCCATTTTGGGTATTTTGTTTCTTTTTAACCCTGGGAAGAATTGCAAAGGAAACCAGGTGTTCTGTGAAATACTGACCCTGTTAATCATCAGAGTTCTTTTTCTTTCTTTATTTTTAAAATATATATTTTATTGATTTTTTTTTTACAGAGAGGAAGGGAGAGGGATAGACAGTTAGAAAATCAATGAGAGAGAAACATCTGTCATCTGCCTCCTGGTGTGCCTGCAACCAAGGTACATGCCCTTGACTGGAATTGAACCTGGGACCCTTCAGTCTGCAGGCCGACGCTCTATCCACTAAGGCAAACCGGCCAGGGCCAGAGTTCTTTTTCTTAATGGAGATATTACTCATATACCATAAAATTCACCCTTTTTAAGTGTGCACTTCGGTGGTTTTTAGTATATTCACAAGGTTGTATGAACTCAGCACTGTCTAATTCCAGAAATTTTCATCACCCCGAGAAGAAACCTTGTATCATTAGCAGTCCTTCCCCGTTCTCCCCTACCCCTACCCTGGCCACCACTAATCTACTTTCTATCAAATGCTCTGCTTTCTATTGCACTGAAACCTTTTGTCCCTGCGACTTAATGGTTAGACGATATGGGAAGTGGGTGGAAGCTACATGAACAGACTCTTAGGGCCTGTCCTCTTGGTCAGCTGAGCCTGTGAGGCTGGTTCTCTTTATAGCTTGTGATTAAATTTACCTAAAATATCGAATGTCTGGTGGTAACATGCAAGAAGTTGAGCCTGACTTGATAGTGAAATTAATTTCTGGAAAACACCCTTTTGAATTCTAAGTACAAATCACCAAAAAGGCATTGAAGTTCCTCTCTACCTTTGTATTCTGTAACTTGAGAATACTCAGAATTCAAATCATATAGGACTTGGTCAGTCGAAACCAGAAAAACAGGTAGTTTGAACAGATTGTGGACTTGGATATACGTGTCAAATTATGCTTTGAATAAATTCTTTGGATTTCTGCCCGTTGCACATGTATGAGATCTTGAAGTATATGAGTTTTGAAAATGGCTGGGGATTAATTTAAAGTGGGAGGGGAAGCGCCAGTCCCCAGCAGTCTTCCTTGACCATAGTGTCTGGAAGAATAGACATTGAGAAATGCTGACGAAATATGAAGTGTGTAAGGGAACCCCTGGGGACCTAGGGGACTGCTCAGTGGACGCCCTGGGCTGGGGATAAAAATTTATTAGCTGTGATGTGTTCCTAATTGCTCAACTCTCCTGGATTATCCCAAATGGTTTCTTAAAGAAACGGAGTGCTGGAGCTTCTCCCAAAGTTTCCACTTTTTATGTAGCTGTGTTTTTCAGTCTAAGTACTGCATGTGGCTCTCTGTTGGAGAATTGCTTGGCAGGCAGTTCCAGAGCCTGGCGTACTTCCTCTGGGCCACTGTGATGGAGAGCAGGAAGGATGGACTCCCAGAAACCATGCCCGTTAAAGTGTGGGTGTTGGGGAAGCTAGTGAATACGGACAGAAATCTAAACCACCAGTGTTGGGAGTGGTTATCGGACCTTTTACAATAAAAGGTGGTAGTTGCTTCATGCAGGTGCCCTTTTGTGTCCTGCCCTCTGGCTCTCCTGTTATTTTAAGTGACAGATGCTGGACCAGGCTTGGAATTGATGTAGCTTTCCTTCCCTTGACTTGGCAGATGAAACAGGAATGCATTATTGGGGATTAATGCATCAAAATGCTGCAGTTTAAAAAGTGCTTTGAAATATAGTGGAGTCCATCTGAAACAAGTATTTTCTTTCTGAAAACATTAATTTCCTTCAAGGGTGGTTGGTTTTTCTGTTTATTCTGTTCAAACATAGATGGGGGGGGGGGGGGCGGGATTTACAGAAGAATATTTTCAATTCCGTTGAATTATGCCTGACTCTGTTTTAATCTCTTTTTAAAATTCAATAAAGCCTGACCTTCCTTGCCCTCACCTCCAAAAAAATTCCCAGTAGGGAAATGGATAAAAAACGAAACTCCTTTTGGCCACCCTCACTCTTCACCCCCTGGGTCCCCACTACTTTGCAATAACTACTTTCCAGCCATTTGGTTTATTTCCTTACAGTAACTACTCAATGAACATGTAATGAATCCATGTGTATCTGTAGTGCTTTTTAAATGACACACCCAAACCCTAAAGAGGTGACATAATTTTACTTTTTAAAGTGAGTTGAACTTCTCTGCTGCCGTTAAAAAACAAAGTTGCCCAGATATTGTAATTACAGTAAGTTCTCACTTAACCTTGTGGATAGGTTCTTGGAACTGCTGTCAAACAGGTTATCTGATATTCACAAGAGCTGAGTTCCTACGATCTCATCAGCACTATGATGAAACAGTCTTGACCCGAATGACATTATGTGAGGACCTGCTAGATAAACTTGTGAGGTGTAGTGACTTTCACATAGTTACGGATTGATGCACGGACCCCAGAATTGGACTTATCTGCCATGTGAGAAGGCGCTTTCTGTATTCTGGTGATGGACTTGAGATTGCTTTGAAAAACTGCAAAACAGTCTTTGTTAATGACTTTGACATATCACTTTAAGAAGAGGGACTGTACATAGTACAGGGAGGCCCTTGGGGGTAATAGTAGGATTGCTGCTGAGTTCCTCGGATTTGTGCGTCTTGGGGTGTGTTGGTTCACAGTTAAAAATAGGGCTCTAATTAAAATGGGTGTTCTCGCTGGAAATAAGAACTATATTTCAATTAGTAAATTTCCTGTTTCCTTAACTTGTGTTTTTTTTTTTGTTCCCTTTTAATTTTTTTTAAAACAGCAAGCCAGGGCTGAGCAGGAAGAAGAATTCATCAGTAACACGTTATTCAAGAAAATTCAGGCTTTGCAGAAGGAGAAGGAAACCCTTGCTGTAAATTATGAGAAGGAAGAAGAGTTCCTCACTAATGAGCTCTCCAGAAAATTGATGCAGGTAAATTATCCATTCTCCCCTCTCATCTCCCCTGCCTGCTGTCCTCTCCAGGAAAAAACGACTTTGATGGAGCAGTTTGCTCAAAACATTTGCTGATGAGCTTGTAGCTAACAGTCTTTGGAGATTAAAAATGCCTGGTAAAGATGGCAGCAGTGTGATACTGAAGACTGTGGTTCCCTAGCTCATCTGCTCAGGGAAGGGAAGCTACTTTACATCAGCATTTCAAGTAACAGCTGAGGAGCCCAAGGCCTCCGCCTGGGAGTGAATGCTGTGTGCAGTATTTTTGGATATAGGAGAATTAATACCAAATGTGAGATTTCTTTCCCCTTTTATGTTGAACCTGTAATGAATGCATAAACATTTTTGGCAGTCAGAACTAGGTCTTTTGTACTAAAATATGGGGATATAAAGTGAAGTGTCCATTTGGGGGAAAAAAATAAAAGGTCTTCACAATCCATGGTTAAAATGACATGCAATCAGTTGTGTTCAAGTGGGTGTATAATATGTTACTAAACAAATATTAAAACTTAAAAAATTATTTGTTTTAAATATTAAAACAACATTAATCACTAATAGTTTGTAAAAGATACCACACAAAACATACAGGAAGGTTTGATTTATTTATTTTATTAGTTCAAAGGCTCTCCCCTCCTTTTTTCTCCCATACTCCCCCCTTGCCTCCCCAACACTTACTAGTGAAGTACAAAAGTAAAATTTGTTTAAGGCAAACATTTTGTGGGCTACTTAGTATGAACTTAAGAATAAGTAGGATAGCCCTGACTGGTTTGGCTCAGTGGATAGAGCATCGACCTGCGGACTGAAAGGTCCCAGGTTCGATTCCAGTCAGGGGCATGTGCCTTGGCTGTGGGCATATCCCCAGTGGGAGGTGTGCAGGAGGTGGCTGATTGATGTTTCTCTCTGATATATGTTTCTAGCTCTCTGTCCCTTTCCCTTCCTCCCTGTGGAAAATCAATGAAATATATTTTTAAAAAAAAGAAGAAGTAGGATATGGAGTTTTTATTATTTAACACAGCTTATCCAGAATAGTGAGCAGAGATAAAATTATCCCAGGAGGACCACTGTTATCACTCTGTCAGCAGGCTGTGACAGGTAGAAACACGCCCTTGTATTTTCTATTTCCTGGCATCACTAAATTTGGTTGACATATGTGTTTTAGTGAGGTGATAATAAAAGGATATTCGAGGCTTTTAAAAAACTTCCTAATTTTTTTCTTACCATCCAACATAGATTGTCCTATAAGAGAAGATCGGAATTCCGCTTTAGAATAGAAACTTTAGTGTTAAAACCGTATATGGTCCAGGCAACTTTTACTCAATCTTTGTTTTATTCTCATTTTTCTACCTGACTACTGAAGAAAGATACCATTACAGTCTTGCAAAAAAAATTTTTTTTATTTATATGGCCACTGTTGAAATGTGAAGAATAGGGATTCCGAGGCATTCATGTCTGGTAGAGATTTATGGCAGTTTCTCATGGACACATTTTGCTTATTCATGTGCATTCTGATTTTGAGGGGGGGAAAATGAGGGAGAAGGTTAATTTGGCCTTTGACTGCATCACTTTGGTAGCATTCGATGACTTATTCTTTATGTTGCTTCTAGCACTAAAGGGATGCAATTATAGTCTGTTGTTCTGAGTTCGGTGTGCAGTCAGGCATCCTAATTTTTTAACACTCTCAGAAACATTCCTTGTTTACAACTTTCATGGTTGCTAGTATTTGGAGTCTTTGACCAAAGTACATTATAAAGCCATCAGAACTGATGCAGATCACGCTCCTTCTCTCTGTACTCATCTTCAGTGTGCGTGCTTCTGTAGTGTGTAGTTTCTAATCAGCTTCTCAGTCACTGGTCACAACCCACCCACTTTCCAAGGACATTAAAATAAGATACTAAATAAGAATGAAAACGTGAGAGCTATGTGCCACAGAGAGGGGCATTAGTTATAGTAATACACGTGGCATAAGAAAGTTTGAACTTAAAATGTAAGCTCTGAGCATCCTATAAATAAAGCTATAACCTGGAGAAATATTGTGATTTTTAAAAATAATTCATATATCTAAAAAAAATAGTTTTACTTGGTCAGGAGAAAAGAAATGTCATATATTAAAAGCTTAAATTTTTTCGAGGGGCATTGAATCTTTCTAAAGAGACTAATGATAAATAAATTGAACAACACAATAAACTCTTTTTGCCAGAAGTGATATATCATGTGTAGTACTAGTCTTCATGTGGCCAAGTCTTAACAAAAGGCATTGTATGAAGGTGTGATTCTGTTGCTTGGGGAGCTCTAGGTGGGTCTTTGCTTGTTAGTGATCTAACTTGTAGTATCTGGACAAACCAATAGTCAGCATGTCTCCGAGATGATCTCTCATGAATCCCAGCTTGGTTCTTAGGAGGTACATATATAATAAAATACACATAGCATAAAATTTGCCATTTCTGAATGTGTAATCCAGTGGTATTAAACACATTCACATGGTTGTACAGCCATCCCACTATTCATCCCCAGAACTTTCCCAAACAAACTCTGTACCCATTAATAACTCCTCACTCCCCACTCCTGGTTCTTAGACTTTTCTGGAAAGCAGATGGGTGGCAGGGAGTTTGGGGTTGAGGTCTGGGCCAAGTTCTAGAGCTATGTCTGTTCTGTGGCACCATAGGTGATCTCTCACTTAGACATCGGGTTTCACTATGTGCCATTTTGTGGTAAAGACCTGAGAAGCCCTCTTCTGTTGCTGGCCAGTCGGAGAGATTGCAGGGAGGAGATCTGCAGGGAAGAAGGGCTGGCGGCCTATGTTATCCCCCTCCCCCACCCCCCTCAGGATGCATTTCCTGTTTTCAGCCCGTCCTTGGTGGAAGGCTCACCGTTTCTGCCACCCAGTGTGGAAGAACCCATCTCCATCTGGAAGACCTTTAGCGTAATTGGTACCGATAGCCCTTCCCACTGTGTAATCACTGTACTGTGGCTCTAGGATGGTTGCTTCTGGATAGGACTTTGCTATGAAAAACCTGCTAAGAGCAACCGTACTGCAGGTGTGACTAATAGACACATGCGAACTGATCTGTTCACCGTGAAAGTGTTGAGCCTTTTTTCACCCAAAGGCCGCCGAGAGGCTGTTTATAGAACAGTTTTGGGTTTGTCATCATGCTTTGGCTCTTGTCTCTCTCAGAGATTAGACATTGCTTTTATGTGCATTTCAAAGGAATTCTTTGGGCCTGAGAACAAAATTAGATTATTGCTATGGAGGAGACACCTTCCTTCCCATTGGCTGACTGAGCTGGTATCTAACACCTTTTAAAAACTCTAAGAGAGAGTCTCTTCAAGTGTAGATGAGAGGAAATCTCTTTGCCCTTTTAGAGGATCAAGTTTGGGAGGGAGCTTAAAGCACCTCCGAATATGTTAATGCTCCTGAAATAAACACACACACAAAAGAGAATATGCAGCTTTTCTCCCTTGCTTTTGTATATATCCAGTAGATAGACACAGAATTATATCTTCATTCTGAGAAAACTCTTATCTGAAAAATCTGTATCCTTCTGAGCCCAGACTGGGATTGGTCACCTGAGTGAGAAATTGTCC
This sequence comes from Myotis nattereri, assembly GCF_964212035.1. NCBI lineage: Eukaryota > Metazoa > Chordata > Mammalia > Chiroptera > Vespertilionidae > Myotis > Myotis nattereri. Next base: position 27,692,415 of record NC_138088.1, read on the forward strand.
GATAAAGCACTTTCTTATACTTTTGGTAAATTCAGCACAAGCCTGCATCAGAACTAACTTCTGCCCTGGATATCTTTTTATTTTTTTATTTTTTTATTGATTTCAGGGAGGAAGAGAGAGAGAGGGAGAGAGAAACACCAATGATGAGAGAAAATCATTGATCAGCTGCCTCCTGCACGCCCCCTACTGGGGATTGAGCCCACAACCCCGGGCATGTGCCTTTACTGGAATCGAACCCAGGACCCTTCAGTTCTCAGGCTGATGCTCTATCCATTGAGCCAAACTGCCTAGGGCATGCCCTGGATATCTTGAAAGAGAAGTTGCAGTTTAATCATAATTTGTAATTAAAATTTATAAGAGATGCTGCCTTAGCAAACTCTTCATCAGAATTTGATTTAGAACATGCATCCTATATAATAAAAGCCTAATATGGAATGACCGGTGGAATGACTGGTTGCTATGACACACTCTGACCACCGGGGGCAGAAGTTCAATGCAGGAGCTGCCCCCAGCCTGCAGGCCCCAGGCCAGTCAAGGTGGTTGCCAGAGGGGGGTCCCCGATCACCTGCCAGTCGCCCTGCAGAAGGAGGTGACTGGCAGCTGCTGCAGCGAGGGGCAGAGTTGGCGAGCAGGCGGCGCCCGGCTGGCCAAGGTGTGTGCCAGCAGGGGCCCCCCAATTGCCCCCACAGATCGGCCCTGATTGCCGGCCAGGCCTAGGGATCCTACCCATGCACGAATTTTGTGCACCAGGCCTCTAGTGTTTAAATAAAAAAGTCTAATGTGCAGTATAGTGAGTGTAGACAACAATGTTGTATTATAACCATCAAACTTGTGAAGAGACTAGATCTTAATTATTCCTACTACAAAAAAGAAATGCTAATTATGTGATGTGATAGAGGTGGTATCACATCAATGGCCTTCGTATTACAATATATAAATGTATCAAATCAGTATGTTGTACACCTTACATTTATACAGTATTATATGTCATATATATATATATATATGTGTGTGTGTGTGTGTGTGTGTGTGTGTGTGTGTGTGTGTGTTTTTAAGAAGTCTGAAAAGCCATTCTCCAAATGTTACCGGTACTTCTATTTGGGGTGCTTAACGGAGAGATGATTCAGGTCCCACACAGGATGGAGTGGGATGCTACAAGATTTCATCACACTACTCAGAATGATATGCAATTTAAAACTTATACATTGCTTATTTCTGGAGTTTTCCACTTAATATTTTTGGACCACAGTTAACTGCAGATAACAATGGGAAGTAAGATTGCATATAAAGGCGATTACTGTATCTTTTTTAATTTTTAATTTCTTTGTTAATCCTCACCAAAGGATATTTTCCCATTGATTTTTAGAGTGAGTGGAAGGGAGAGGGAGAGACAGGAAGAAACATTGATATGAGAGAGACACATCAATTGGTTGCCACCTGCATGCACCCTTACCAGGACCGGGAACATGCAACCAAAGTACATGCCCTTGACCGGAATCAAACCCAGGACCCTTCATTCCATGGGCCAGTGCTCAATCCACTGAGCCAAACCGGCTAGGGCTTATGTTATTTTCTATTGAGGAAACTTAAAAATTCTGATGCTTGTTTCATCCTTACTTTTTGAAACTTCCTCCTGTGTCACTGACTTTGAGAGCTCTTTCTATGATAGTTTCATCTGTTTGTCATGGACAGCAGTTCACGGAAACTCCCTGCAGAGTCAGGCTCATTTGCAGGTGATAGGAGATTCTAGACTGCCCAGATAGTTAATAGCGACTGTACATAGAAAACTCAAATGATGAGTTTAACTGTCTTATCATTCTTGATATGATTTATTCCACTGGCTTAAAACTTTTTTATTTTATTTTATTCCTAATTCCCCTGGCTGTTAACCATCAGTCACCATTGCCGCCTGGAAGACCTGTCATTGCTGAGATTAATTATGGTTTTATTAGCATGTGTGGATTTTCTCACTTGTTTTTTATGTAAGCCTGATACATCAAGTTCACTTCCTGCTCTCTGGGAAACCCTGTTCAATTGTTGCCTGCACTCTTCTCAACCATACCACTGCCAGAATTAGTGAATACTTTTTTCTTTTTTTAAAACCCTGAAACAGGATTGAGATAAGAAGAGTACTGAGTATTACATATATCTCCGATTCTTTTCAATCGGATCCAACTTTGAAATTTCAGACCTTAGAATAATAAATAGGTTTGTAGTATTGTAATTTTGATTCTCGTTTGAAATTGGATCTTGTCCTCAGAAAATAATGCCACTATAGCTATCATAGAAATTATGATACTCATGTCCTTTTGGGGGGGCACATTCTTACTGATTATGGGAAGTTCTTAAGAGTAAAAATTCTCTGGGTCTGTTGTTACGTGGCGTGGCTTATTTTTATTACCATTAGCTTGATCCCTGAGGTTAGAATGCCTCCTGGGATTAAAGTAGTTGAAGTTTCCTAGCATCTATGGAAAGATGATATGCAGAAGAAAGGAAGGAAGTTGGGCAGAAACCGCTGCTGAAGCTGCCTCTGCCAAGTGATTGATAGCTGAGCAGTTCAGAAAGATATCATGCAGCGCATTATTCTTTCATCTCTGTTAGCACAGGAATAAAACCTGGGAGGAAGAATTTTAACAAGTCCCCAAACCTGCCTGTTTATCTAGACAAAGGCTTACCAAACTTCATTTGCCTTCTCCCTCTCCCCCCTAAATTCCCTAGTAGTTTCTCCTTCCAGTACCATCTTGATGAATTCGGTCTTCTGGAGCGGATGCTTCCCTGACTCCAGGAAGGCTGTGTCTCCAGGTAGCCGGCATGTGTCTGCAGGTGTGAGAAGTGAGTGCAGACTCCCAATCCCATTCTTCTCCGTCATGTACTAGTACACCAGAATCTGAGGCAGCTTTTCCCCCCTCCAAGTTACCCAGGTTATTAAAATGACAATGAAGTGACTTTGTGCAGGCAGTAAAGTCAGGTCAGGGAGACATGTATGTGTGTAATTCTGTTCATTTCTAGGGCACTTGGGCTAAGACTGTCATTGCATCCATGTAGATGAAAACTTGGTCCTCCCGACGGCAGGGAGAAGAGACCTTGAAATGTCTTCTTCATTAAGGTGGCTAAACCAGTGGTCCTTTCGGTTTTTAGTTTTTCAGGGCTACCATTGCTAGTCAAAAAAAATGCTCTCGCCGAAACCGGTTTGGCTCAGTGGATAGAGCGTCAGCCTGCGGACTGAAAGGTCCCAGGTTCGATTCCGGTCAAGGGCATGTACCTGGGTTGCGGGCACATCCCCGGTGGGAGATGTGCAGGAGGCAGCTGATCGATGTTTCTCTCTCATCGATGTTTCTAACTCTCTATCTCTCTCCCTTTCTCTCTGTAAAAAATCAATAAAATATATAAAAAAAAAAAATGCTCTCACCTAATAGCTTAGGAAACAGCTGGGGCTAAATTGTGGGGGGCGTTTTATTCCTTTTTTTTTTTTTTTTTTTTAGATGTTGCTTTTCATCCCAAATTATCTGACCCTCAGCTTTGTCTGTTCCTTGTTTCTGTTCATGGAGCAGGGAGTTTATGCATCAAATTCATGATACATCTGCCAAGAGCTCCCGGGATATTTTTAATGCATTTCAAATGCTGCAACCACCAGAGTCCAAATTATAAAGCAGAATGTTCCTGTCAGTTGCATGCCAGAAGTTTCTCGGTCCTACATAATGTGTATTGTGATTAGAAAGGACGGGACCTTGATGCACCCCTTTATAGTCTTAAGAGATCATTGAGTTTCTTTCAAAATGTGTGTATGTGTATTGGCATTGTGGTTAGATTTGATATACCAGCACGGATTCCCAAAAATGTAAGGGCAAGAGGAAGGACTTAGAAGCTTCTTATGCCAGCTTCCTGACAATATGTGAGAAAATGCAGGCAGAGAGAAATTAACAGTAAAAGGAAAGTGAAGTAAAAATAATTCAATGAAGCTGGTCATGAGAGGTTGAATTGGAGTAGCGGTGAGCATTTTATTTCTAGTTGAAAAGGTGAGTCTGGGTTATTGAAGGATACGTCCATGTCCTTCAGGAACTAGAAACACTTTTCAAATGCTTTAAAAACTTTGCATTTATAAATGTTGCAGTGTTTTGTATTTTTTGGGTCAGTTCATTTTCAAACTATGAATTCTTTCTCTGGGCAAAAAGCACTCTCTATCCCTTGGAAAAAGAAACTGCTAGTTTGTATGAAATGGATTTTCAGGGCAGTAGGTTAACTCCAGAGCCTAAACGACTTCTTTATCTTATTTGTGGACCATCATGTTCTAACCGTTCTAACCAGGTTTCTGTGAAGGTATTACTACCTTAAGCAGCATCGTACTATTAGAAATCCAGGAAACTCAAACTTAGCCCTTCAAGTATTCTGAGTGGATGGGAAGTCTGATGTTCTAGTGGAGCCATCTGCTCAGAAGTGAAGGCTTGACACTAGTGCTTGGTGTTGACAGTACTGACAAGGAAATAACATTTAAAAAATAATCAGTTTTCTGGAAGGACCTAGCTATTTTTCTTCCTTGAAAAAGTTACTTGTGCCTTCCTTGCTAGAAAATGACATATTTGATAATTCAGACAAACCTCACTGAAGATGAATAAAAGCTAAACAAAATGCTTTGAAATTTTTATTTGAAAGAACTAACAAGATAGTGAAGAACTATTGGCCTGGGGAGGATGGGAATTGAGAGAAGACCCTAGCACTCAGGGTGGCCTTTGTACTGAGAGCATTTGCTATTCATTAAGAAACAGCTGAGAAACTTGAGTTGCGCTTTTGGTAGTTGTGAGGGGCTGGTGTTACTGAAGTCAGATCTTGCGGCTGGCCAGGGCTGGAGACAAGGATAAATCGCCCCACTTCAAGCTGGAGTCTTGAAGAGCTGTGCCTTCAGGATAAGAGCGTACCAGTTTTGCATCATCTGGGGAAGGCAGAGAACATGAAGCTTTGGTTTAGGATTAAGGTAGTTCCAAACTGGATGGTGCGTGGCAAAAGAGAATGGAATTTTCTGGAGGAAGAGACCATCATCTTAGGCCACAGAATTTCAACTGCGTTGTCCAACACACAAGGAGAACCAGGCAGATGGAGATAGGAGATTTCACGAATGGTAAACCAGTAGAAAGAACACAACAGAAATGGACTTGACAGATACTTTGGATATTGGATGTATCAGACGTTGACTACTGAGCTTATTACATTCAAAGAAATAAAAGCCAAGCTTGAAATCTTTGTTAGGAAACTGGGAACATCACAACATTTTTTTTTTTTTTTTTTTTTTACATTTAAAAGGTAAGTTAATAACCTGTGAATAACAATGGCAGTACATTTGAAGTTTTAGATAAAATGGACAAAATTCTTGGAAAAACATAACTTTCTACAACTGAATGAGGAAGAAATAGAAAACGAGTTTTTAACCTGTTAGAGAAATTGAATCATTGATCAACAGACGTCCTAGAAAAAGAATTTCAGACTTAAATTGTTTCACTAAGACATGTACCAAACATTCAAGGATGAAATCATTTTAATCTTCTGTAAACTCTAAAGTTAAAAAAAAAAAAGATTCCCCGCTTATTTTAAGGCTAACATAACCATAATGCTCCAACTTAAGTACAGTTCAAGAAAGGCAAATTACAGTGAAATATCAATCTTAAAGCAAAAATCTTAAATAAAATATAAGGAAAATGAATTCAACAGCATATTGAAAGGATAATGCATTGTGGCCAGTTGCATTTATATAAGGTTATGCAAGGTTAATGGAAAAATGGAAAATTTGTAAGTGTACTTGGCCATATTCACAGACTCAAAAGAAAAAATCATGATCATATTCATACATGGAGCAAAGGGACTTGATAAAATGTAATAACTCATAAAATCCTAGTGAACTAAGAATAGAAGTTAAATGTATTAGTGTCTGCAAAAAGACTATCAAATATTGTGTTTAATTATGACAGTTTAACAGCTTTCCCTTTAAAGTCAAGAACAAGACAAGATGCCTGCTGTATTTACTTCTGTTCATCATGATAGTTCGTAGTCAGTACAGAAAGGCAAGAAAAAGATAAAAGATACAAGGATTGAAAAGGGGAATTAAGACTGCCACTTATTGATGATTGGGTAATTGAAAAATCTTAAACTTACAGGTAAATAATTAGAATTGAGTTGGGTTTTTCCCCACATTAAATGTATTTCTGTATTCAGCAATAACTAGTTCATGTGAAAACTTAAAAGATAGCTTCAAAAACTGTGAGAATATATTCAGTGCTGCAGAAAAAAAGTAGGACAATGTAAGGACAGGTAAGGAGCTGTTGAAATTTTAAGTTAGTCATCCAGGTAGTATCAGCAAAATCGTGGGAAGGAGGGAGATAATCATGTGGATTTCTGAGGGAAGAGCATTACAGCCAAAGAGAACAACTTCCTAAAGCCTTGAAGTGGGTGTGAGCAAGACAGGATCAAGGAAGACTTAGAGGGTTTGGCTTCGACGACTAGAATTATGTAAGATGGGAACGACAGCAAGTGTGAGGAGTGAGGAGGTCAGAAGTTTAGTCAAGACGTCTGCACATCCAAGTGGAGATCACGGATAAGCAGCGGGACAGAGGTTCTCAACAAAGAAGCCTGGGCTACACATCCAAATTTGGGAGTGTTTCCTAGAGGAGACAACCAAAGAGGTATCCTAGGAAGTCACGTAAAGAGAACACAAGGACACACCAGAGCGGGGGAAGATAATTGCAGCATATATAACTGACACAAACCTACAAACCAATAAGAAAACCCAGAAGAAAGCGGCAAGAGCCTTCAACAGGCTCTTCACACAATAAGCAGATAGCCAGTGGTCAGTAAACAAATGAGAAAGCACGCCACCGCATTAGTGATCGGGAAAGATGAGATTAAGCACAAGACATTACTAGAGAATTCTCATGCACCGCCCTCAGAGAATGGAAACGGTTGCAGCCATGGTGAAAACACGTTGCCATTACCTCACTGTGACCTGGCAGTTCCACTCCTGGATATGTTTCATCATGGGTGCACGTGTGCACCAGATGTGGAGCAGAGTGTTCTTTGTGGCATTGCTCATAACAGTGAAAAACTAGAAATGCCCCACATGCCCATCTTTCATAGAGGGGATAGATTGTTTATGCTCACCAGTGGGATTAAGGCGATAAAAACAGAAGTCACAATTACACTGAGGAACATGGGTGAATGAAATCACAAGTTCAGTTAGCAGAAGAAGGTAGGCAAAAAATACAAAATCAAGCAAAACTAATGTTTAGAAGTAAATAGGCAGTGACATTTCTTCTAAGAAAAAAAGATGCAAGGAAGCAAATACCTGAAGAATCAGTAGAGTGATTACCGCCAGTTGATGTTGGGCTGTGATCAGAAAGGGACACGTGAGGCTTTGGAGGAGCTGGCAATGTTATATTCCTTTATGTGGGTGATGGTCACCTGAGGGTGCTCTATTCATATACTAACGGTATTGTTTGTAGTTGCCTAGTTGTGCTCATTTTGAGGCTGAATCTAGGAGAAAACAGCTCATAGGAAGTGGAGATATTATTATTCATCTAATCAGTGTTTGCATAGATAAGTTGTTCTCTAGATGCTCTGGAGTAGAATTGAGTAAGTCCTGGTCAGTGCCCTTCACAGAGCTATAAAGGTGATTGAGAATGCGCCCCGGTGCTCGAGGGCCCCAGGGGTAAGGGCAAAGGCTTTGAAGCTAGAGACCTAGGCTTTAACCCCGAATCTACCCCTTACCAGCTGTGTGACTTTAGGCAATTAACCTACCTCTCTAACCTGTGGTTTCATCCTTTGTAAAGTACAGACTATAGTATCTACCATAGAATATTGCGGTTTAGTGTATTGACGTACATAAAATGCTTGGTACATAGTAACTAATGCCTTGCAGTGTTGATCGCTTTTAGAAGTCGCTAATAGAAAGGATGTGAAAAACACAATGAACTAGGCATTAAAATACACCTGCCACAGCTTAAAGGAGGGGGAGTCTTCCTTGTGCTAGGGTGTGTGTGTGGGAAGACACTGGAAGATGTCTTTTGAGCCATTCCCCAGTTTCAGTAAGTTGAAGGAGAGAGAGAGACTCAGGGACTCTAGGCGGAGGCCACCAGGGGCAGGAAGTGTGCAATAGCTTGTGTTAGAGGAGTCCAGTGTGACCAGCAGGGCTGGCCATCTGCAAGCCCCTGGACCAGAGGAGCCTCCAGAAGTGCTGCCCAGCCTGGTGGGTTTCATGTTAAAACCTTGTAAGCTTTGCCTTTACTGGCCGTTGCTACCACTCCGTGTGCTTAGACCCATTCATTTTTAGTTTGCTAGATGCCTAGACTCTGAAGGCATTTATGTTTACAAACCTCCCTTAGACTGTCAAAGGGGCTGGGTGTGAAAATAGCACAAGAAAAGTATGGGAAACTTACGTGGTGGGACTTGAACACCATGCTAAGGAGTTAAGTCCCCGGGTGCCATGGGAGGGTTTTGAGCAGGGTGTTGAAGTAACAGGGTTTGTCTGCTCAGATGACCTGGGAGATCTGTTAGGAGGCTTTGACTGGCCCAGTGAAGAGGAACCAAAGACCTGAGCTAGACTGGGGCTCGAGCTCAGAAAGAAGAGGGCGTGTTTGACAGCTGTTACAGAGGCTGACCTGACGGCATTGGGTAGCTGAAGAGACCTGAGGTGTTGACTGAGAATAATGGTTCCAGGAACAGAAGGGGGAGGAGGTGGGAATCAGTGTGGGCACGGGAGGCATTAAGTGGTGATGTTCTCTCCGTCTGAGGTGGGAGGCTGACGTTCTGCTCAGGCTGCTCAGTGCAGCAGTTGTGAAAAGTTGGTTTTTGAGAGACTCAGTGTTCTGAGCCTCTTTGAACGCTTCTTCAAAGCTCATGTTAATAACGTGATAATTGTTGACAGTCCAACGACTTCATGCGGTTATTGTCTTATGGTGGCCTTTGCGTTGCCTAAAGCAGATGGTTGTGGGGCTGTGGTGAGTACACCAGAGAGAAATATGAGTGTTGACGAGTGAAAGCAGAGGCAGGGGCATCTTGAGTGTATTTTCAAGTTGCACCGAGGAAGCTGAGTCCTGGGGCTGGTGGCCGGAAGGCTCGCCTCGCTTGGCCTGGGCTGGATTAGCAACAAGCCCAGATTTGCGAACACACGCCGCCCAGCCCACCTGCATGTGCACCTATGGTGCGTCTCTCAGGTGAACGATTTTCAGTGCCTCTGCCTGCAAGAGAGAATTTTGCCCAGAATAAATGTAGTGAAGCATTCCTGACTCACTTACATAAGAGGACTGGATCCCAGAAAGGTCACCAGGAAGCCTTGGCAAATGATATGACAACAATTATTGAAAACTGAATAGATGCTTACAGTTAGCCTGTTTCAGGTCAAATTAACGCTATACTTGTGTTTTTTTAAATGGGCTGGAAATTTGCTTTGGGACTCCACACGTGGAATCAGATATAATAAGAAAATGCTCACGTTTCAGTAGTACTTGGAATTTTACAGATTTAGAGTTATAGCTTTGCCTGTGACTTTTTCAGTTAATGTTGATAGATTTTTCATGCTGATTCCTAAGGAACAAATCTTTATATAATCCTAATTCCAGTGAAAATGTACTGCGCCTCGATGGATCATCTGTTATATAATGTGACCTAAGTTTCACAGGGCTGCCTTTTTCGTTAATGTAAACAATATATTGCACACAGAAGGCTATTCCATAATGTTTGAGATTTACTTTATAAAAAGTGCATTTACAGAAAATTCTGAGTTTGAAAAATAACTTAATATACCTAAGCAAGCATTTTGCTTTAGGTATATTTAAGGCAAACACATGAGCTATATTTTAAACACATTAATAGAATGTGCTTGACTATGTACTTCTTAGTTTGAATTCTTTTTGTTCTAGTTCAGGATGTTTTGACCTTCTTGGGAGATTTAAAATTGCTCATAAAAGCATTAAGACTTTGATTAGAAATTGAAAATCATGCCTTGAGTTTTATGCCCATATTGAAGATGCTACTCTGAGATGAAACAGGAGTTTATTTCTGATAGTTAGTCTTGGGCCAGCCTCATCCAGGCTTCTGTTTAGGGTTTGTGTTTGTAGTGTCATGAGCTACAGCTTTAAAATAGGTGAATTCAGGGTATTGGTTTAAGCCTATGGGGCCAAATGGTTTGAATTTGCATGGTATCTATTTAAAACACAAACAATTTCTGAATTTTTCTCATGCAAACTGTAATGAGGCAAACTCCATGGTTATTAGTTTCCTCAAGAATCCCCCCTCTACCCCCCCCCACCCCCCCCCCTTTCTTGTTCATCTTAACTCTCATCTCGTGGATTTTTGCGAGGGAGGGGGTTGTTTCTGTGTTTCTCTCTCTGTTTCTCTTTTTATTGCTGGATTCTTTGTTTCAAGGAAGAAGCATATTTTCTATTCCCAGTGTTCTCTGCAGAAACTTTATGCCCTGCTTTTGCATTGCATGTCACCTGAGAGATGGCAGAACACAGCAGGCAGCAAAGCTGTTCGTTTCATCTGTCTTTTGGGGAAGATGAAAACTGAGTTTTTGGCAAACAGATCTCAGGGTGACTTGATATTTTCCAAATGGGTTAGTGTAACCCAGGGACCTAACTTGAGTTCTGGTAACGACAGCTTTACCGTCCAATTTTCCTTGGAGTATAGCTTTTGAGAGTGAAAAACCTCTTAAAATGGAGAGCTTTTACAGATTTATTAATCAGATATTGATAGAATTAACACCATCTGTCCCAATATGAATATTTTCCAGTAAGCCAATGAGAACCTTCTCTTTTTTAAGATTAATGTTGGTGGGGAAGAGATTTTCCAACTTCAGATTGCATCCTTTATTGTGTTAATTTCCCCCAGGACCAAAGCCTAACCTTAATAAAGGATGGGGGTGGGGGGGTGGGGAGGGGTTCTCTCAAATAAAAATAGCAGCAATTGGAAACATATTGTAGGAAACCACAGCTTTAACAAAAAAGCTTTAGCAAATGATTTAAAGGTTGTAAAGTTCATTTTTCTAAAACCAGTAGATATCATTTAAGCTTAGTGTTGATAAACTATTTTAGGGTAAAGATACTATCTCAACTATAGCATAGTATCCACAGATAGATGTACCCATTTTGCTGTGTTTGTTTTTTGTTTTCTTCTTCTCATAAGTCATATTTTTTCCCATTTGGACCTTTTGTGTCTGAAATGCCAGGAACCCTTCTTGTTCGCTGTCCATTCTTCTTAGTTCTTTTAATTACTGCTTGATCTTGCAGAACCTGAGTTGTAAAGAGCTGGCTAAAAATAGACTTGTCACTGTAAGCACCTCCTCACATCTGCTTTTTTCTGAGTCCCTGCAAGGTTGACTAGCTTTTTCTTTTTCTTTTCTTTTTTAGTTGCATATCAAAAACAGTTGGAGGAATAACAGCATCTGTGTAGTCAACATTTCCAGCGTTAGAAGATGATGTTGGATTTTAACCTCTCCCCCCCCCCCCCCCCCACCACCAAATCTGTGCGTTCAGAGCAGTGGGAATTGTCAGAGGTGGGCAGGGGCAGGTAGCCATTTAGAGGCTGATCAGGTCCTGGTGAGCCTGCGCTGTTGTCCATCGCACCCTCTGCAGGGTTTACAAAGAGACACAGCACCCCCTGGGCGAGCCTGCGGGGCATCATTTTCTGTGCTTAATCATTTGACTTGCCAACGCCGAGGGTGCACTAGGCATGAGCGGGTGGAGGAGTCTAGAGTCCACCCGTCTTAGGGGTTTGCTCAGGATCCAGTGCGGGAAACACCCATTTGGTGTTCAGAGTGGGGTTTTGGTTCCAGGTTCTGCTGCTTTCTAGCCGAATTGCCTTGGTCCAGGAACCTTGTTGTGACATAAAAAGTGGGGGTGATCATGCCTGCCTAACGCATGTGAAGGCCTGGGATACAGCGTCTGTGCAAAGAAATGCATTTGAAGGGAAAACGAGGGAGCAGTGTCATTTTAAACCAAATAAAGCGCGATTTCCTTCATTGTGTTTCAATAGCTTTTACTTAATCTCCTGTGGGTTCTGAACGCAGCAGGCCTTTGCACACTGTTTCTTCCAATCCCTGCCATGGACCAGCAACCCCCCACTTGAGAATGTCCAACGAGCGCCTGGGGACTGTTGAAAACCCCACTTGTCTTGTGTCCACTGGGTTTCTGTTACTCCTTTTTGAAGGTTGGAGTAAATTATTTTTTTTGTATTTTCTCTTCCAGATTATTTAATTGCATAAATAAGAGGCTTTCCCCCTCTTGGTTTTTAAGAAAGATGGTAGGAGGTGTGATGTATGATCTCATTATAGGAAGATAATGAATTATTTTTGCCAAAGCATGTTCTCTAGAACATTGGGAAACAGCATCCAGAATAATTTAGGAAGTATGTGTTGTGATTGTAACATTTATTTCCTCTCTACACACATTATGTAACTCTGAGTAAACTGTGTAATTCATTTACTGACAGTACAAAATTTCTTTTTTAATTTATTAATTTTTATGCCTATGGTTCTATGTTAAAAAGTAAGTTTCCTTCCTTCCTCATTCCCTAGCCTCCCAGTTCCTCTCAACAGAGGCAATCACTTATGTTTTTTAAAATTGAAATCCATGTAATCATGGTTTGATGCTCGTCATGTATTTGTCCTTTCATCTCTCGGCCTTTGGTTAAGATCGAGTGCCTGTGTGTGTGTGTGTGTGTGTGTGTGTGTGTGTGTGCGCAGTGTAATCGCTGGTTCTAAGTTAGGGGACCGGCGAGCAGCAGTTACTAGGCCCACGTTGGGCATCTATGAGCGGAGGTGAGCAGCGTCGCTCTGGCGGTGATGTCTCTCCATGTAACCAGCCTCTGGAGCCGGGGTTTCCACAGCGTCTGTGTGTGTTTCACTTTCCAGTTGCAGCATGAGAAAGCCGAACTGGAGCAGCACCTCGAGCAGGAGCAGGAATTCCAGGTCAACAAACTGATGAAGAAAATTAAGAAGCTGGAGAACGATACCATTTCTAAGCAGCTGACCTTAGAGCAGGTAAGCATGGAAAGCTCTCGCCACACATTTGCCCCCTCACGGCACCCACTGTTCTTTCAAGCCTGAGGGTGCCATGAGGACTTGCAGGGAAGAACATTTCTCAGCTCTTCTTCCCACGGGGAGACTTCGTTTCTGAAGGAAGCACTGAAGGTCTGCACAGCACCTGCTCCCTCTCACGCACACTTTCTCTTTCTCTAACCGCCGTGAATAAACCTTGAGGAGATGTTGTGTTGCTCTGATTGACAGGCAGGAAACGTTAGGTTCCTATTTGCAAAGGGGGAAGAATGTGTTTTTAACCACAGGATAGTTTCTGTGAAAGTTCCCGAGACAGCGTTGCTTCTATTTCAAGGGTTTTTCAGAACAAACGTTAGCTTTTTTTTGGTTTTTTTTGTGTGTGTTTTTTTTAATTACTAGCAACCGTATATGAACTCTGTCTTCTCCCACCTAGATTTGTGGGTTCAGATATGGAATCAGAGTCTCGGTTGCACACCTGATTCAGCCACTAACTAGTTGTATGGCCTTGAATTAACTTCATTTCTCTGGCCCAACTTTTCCATTTGTAAACAGAGAAGGACACACTAAATTCAGGAATGCTAAGCTTAGAAAGGTGCAGAAGGAAGACAGAAACAGTGCACAATCCCTTTGTCCATTGCCCTTGGCAGACGTTGGTATTTGGTTGAGCCCTTGCCCGAGGAGTCCAGACTGGCTCTTGGACTCCAGCACGTAGAACTGTGGGCAGCGGTGATTGGTCCACACAGGTTGGTGTGTCAGACAAAGTTACCTGTCAGTCCCTGGCCTACATCCTCCTTCATGCTTTCCCCACTGTAGTGTCCTGAAAAAAAAATGTTATTTCCCCTGAGACAAATAAGAGGCTGATCACAGCGTCTGTTATCTGGTTTCCATGTAAAATTCAGTATATTGATTAACACCTTCCAGCTCTTTGTAATATGGATCCCGATTGCCAGTTTGATGATTTGTCTAACCCTTTCATGCAAAGTGGTCTGATTTATCCCATCTCTAGGCTCTCCGTGTGTATCTTTCTGTGTATCCATGCTGACTGGTTCTTAAGTCACCTCAGAACCGCACTAGCTTCTTCATTATGACTGCGAATGAATGGTGATGGGAACGCGAGGTTTGAGAAGTCAGGGTTTGTTTGAAACTTACCTAGCTGACTTTGCATGTTATTCTTGACCCTACCTATATGTCAGAAGTAAGAATGTGACTGGGTTTTCCAAGACTATGAATAATGGCCCTAAAAATATTTTCTCTGTCCCTTTCAGATAAAAGAAAAAAAAAGTTCCATTCCCAAGGTTTTGCTATTTTATACGTATTCAGAGTAATCTATTTTTACCACTTATCTTCAGAATTCAGGTGCAATATCTAAATTTAGAAGGCCCCCCCCACACACACACACTAGCCCCCCAGTTTAAAAACATTTTGTTCTAAAGTTCACCTGTTTAATTCTCAGGGTAGGCAATAGCCAGTTAGTTCTATTCAGGTTAAAGCTTTGAAGATTCTTGTTAAGTCCCTGATACACCAAGTACTTGTTAGTGGTACTCGTTAATAAAGAATTAACCAAATGACATTCTCACAGTAGTTGGTACTGCGAGAACTTCACATGGCCATGGCCTTCACAGTGAAGGTGGTCAATAATGGAAACGGCTTTGCTCTTGTGTTTGTTCACAGGCTCCTAAGGAGATCTTGGGATGAGGCCTGTAACTCCCAGGGTGGCCACAAGGGGGAGGTAGTAGCCTAGTGTCAGAGAGAGAAGGGCAGTCTCATCCCAGAGTCCCTGAGAGAGGATGGCTTGCTGCACCCCCTTACGACTCTTTAGTGGTTTCACTGACTGAACCCCTTTAAAATGAGGCCCAAGGCACACATTCTCTCTGAGCTAATGACTTAGTGCATTTTTAGGTAATTTCAGACCTCAACAGTAAAGAGGTGGATTTCCACAACGGAATACGTGCTTTGCTAAGACCTGTACCAGAAATAAACCTCAGATCCCGGATATCAAGTTCCTGTTTTAATTAACATGGAGAAATTGAACATAATCATAAAACTTTCCCCCCTTTGTTTTGGATATGTTCAGGATGAGTAAATGTTGGAGATTTTACTCTATTTTGCTTCGCTATAAATTATTGTAGTCCGTGTTTAGGGGAAATGTTTATTTTTTTCCTTGGGTGGAAATAAATCTGTTTTATGTTTCCTTGGATGTGCTCTGCCTCTCTGTGCTCATCTCTTGGAATTATCATCTGTATTATATTATATACAGTATGTCGTAATCTATGTTATATAATGTATCCTGTATTATGCATTATTACCAGAAGAGCAAAGGCATGTACTATACTGTGCTTTATAATGATTAGTGTGTGGTACATGCCTTTGCTCTCCTGACAAATTAAAATTAGAAGCTATTTGAAGGTGATTTTCAAGGTGCCTTATGCCCTACGTGCTTTGCTGGAAGAAGTATGGATTTGGACAGGTGACTGAGGAGTGGTCTTTTCTATATTGGAAGGCAGTTCAGTATAGTGTTCAGGGCCTGGGCACATTGCTTGTAGGAAACCAGGTGTGAACTGTTTCCTCTGCTCAGTATCTTATTTCCCTTTTTTTTATTGTAACATCTTTATTGAGATAAAATTCACATACCATATAAATCACCCATTTAAAATGTATAATCCAGTGGTTTCTAGCATATTCGAAGTTGTATAACGATAATCACAATCAGTTTTAGACCATTTCATCAGCTCAGAAAGAAACCTTGCACCCTTCAGCTGCTACTCAATCGCCTCTCCCCCTTAAGCAAGAACCACTCCACTATCTGTCTCTGTATATCTGCCCATTCTGGAGACTTTATATACATGGAATCATATAGTACGTTGTCTGTTGTGATTGTGATTGGCTTCTTTCACTTATATAATGTTTTTATCCATGTTGTAGCATGTGTCGGTACTTCATTCCTTTCCTGGCCATATAACGTTCCGCTGTATGGGCATACCATATTTTGTTTATCCATTCATCATTTGATGTTCATCTGTGTTGTTTCAGCCATTTGGTTGTAAATAATTCTGCTGTGAACGTTCATATACAGTATTTTGTGTGGGCATCTGTTTTATTTTTCTTAGATGTATCTCTAGGAGTGGGATTGCTGTGATGTCTCTGTTTGCCTTTTACAGGGATTGCTAGACTGTGTTCCAAAGTGGCTGCGCCATACTGATGATGAAGTGGTATCTCCTGGCGGGTTTATAGTTCCCTGATGGCTAATGATGTTGAGCATCTCTTTTCAGGTGCTTCTTAGCCATTTGTGTATCTTCTTAGAAAAAAGTCTATTTGAGGTCTTTTTATCATTGAATTCTAAGAGTTCTTTATATTCTAGATACAAGTGCCTTATCAGATATATCATTTCTGTGTATGTGTGTTTCACTTTCTTGATCGTGTGCTTTGAAACATGGAAGTTTTAAATTCTGGTGAAATCTAATTTATTTCTTTTGTTGCTTTTGCTTTTGGTGTCATATTTTAGAATCTATTTCCAAATCGGAGTTCATGAAGATTTATCCCTCTGTTTTCTTCCAAGAGTTTTATACTTTTGGCTCTTACATTTAGGTTTTGGTCCATTAGAGTTATTAATTTTTATGTATAGTGTGAGGTAGGGGATCCAAATTCATTCTCTTGAGTGTGGCTATCCCATTGTCCCAGTCAGTTCACTTTTGAGCCTCAGGTTCCTTATCTATAAAATGGCAATGGTAGCAAACTTACGTTAGATGCCATGAATGAAAGAGAGTGTAAGGTGAGTCACACAATGCTTCCTATATAAGCACTCAACATAAGTTGGATGCTGCTGTTAATTTTTAAATAATCCATATTTTGAACCTAATGGGTTGCATGTGCAGAAGGAATATTGGAAGGCCTTCTACCATGGATTTGTGTTGGCCATAACATGTTTGTTTTATAGGTATACCGTGGATTGTAATGGCTTTTAAGTAGGTGTGGGGAGCCGATATAGGGTTAAGCCTCGGACTGACCTGTTGGCAAAGTCACAAACAGGTCTTCCGAGTCTTAACCCAATCCGAGAGGTGGCCGCTGATTTACATGCGCTATCATTTAAAAAAATAAAAAAGGGGGAATTTGCCGGAAGCCAGTCCATCCTTGCTGCTTGACACAGTCGCTGCAGGGAAGAAACATCTGCACAGCATATGTTTCAAGGGACCTGGCATATATGGCATACTGTTCTTAATATGTTTGCTCCCCTTCTTAGCGCTATTTGTTTTAACCAAGGTCACCTCTCCGGTAAAGGTTGTTTCCCCAGGTTCGGATTTTTCCCTGGAGTTAGGGATTAACAGGACTAAGGAAGGGAATCAGTAAAACCCCTAACTAAGTGCCAATCACGCTTAAACTATGTAATCTTTATTTAGGATAATCTCCGTCAGTTACTTCCTTGTAGCTTAACAGAACAATAGAGTAGTGACCTTGGAATGGAGATAACAAACGCCCTAACCTTTGGAATAGAATGGATAGGATTAAAATCAAATGGTATAAATACAGATGTAACAGGAGAATAAAGAGAGAACCTCACTATGCTGATCAACTGAACCCTGCCTCTGTGTCATTCCTTCTTCACCGGCTCCGTCCACACCTTTGGGAATCCCTGGACCTGCTGGGGCAGGACCCCAAAAAGTAGGCACCTGCCCACTCCCTGTTAACAGGGTTTGAGACTCCGTCTTGGGCTGTTTTTGAAAGTAGGCCCCAATTAACTCACAAGGCAGAAGGCCCTCGTTGTAAATTTCTCTCCAAAAGTCAGGCCTTCACCATGGACACTTAGTCAGATAGCATTTATTCTCCTCATAGACCCAGAGTCGGGGATCCTTTCATTCTTCAAGTAGGGAATGTTAAGCTTCATCATCAAGGACTCTGTGCTATAAATAAATGGTCTGTTCTGTTGGTGTTTTGCAATATATGAATCCATAGGATTTTAGACCTGGAAAACTAAAATCCTATGAATTGGGGAAGGACTATCTTTGTCTCCAGACCCTGGCGGAGATGTGAGACAGTGGGGAAATCATGAGGAAATCCAGAGGCAGGGTCTTTGGGTCTCCTCCCAGGCTTTGGGACAAGTTTCCTGCTCCCCTCGCCTCTGAAAAAGCAGTGGAGGTGGCTTCGTGTGACTTGCCACTTGACGGTAGACGGAGTTGGCTTGTAAGTGGCCTAACCTGCTTACACTGCTTTTTCAGAAATGGAAACCCAGACGGAGAACAAGAGGTTTCCTCAAGTTGCATGGCTACGGAGTTCTTAACCATTTATTTTAGCTACCTTTTGGGCATTTATTTAGCATTCTGAAAATAATGTAGAAAAGCATGTTCAGAATAATGTGAAAGTATGAGGCCTTTGCTGCACTGATAGTTAGCATTAGTCTAATGAACTGGATTAATCTAGTCAGCAGGACATTAGTGCTCCTGGGGGCTTGGAACAAACACTGGTGGTGGCCATGATTTAAAGACTTTTATTCAAATAAGTGTTCACTGTCAGTCGCTTATTTGGCGTTCACATTTTCCTAGGTAAGAACATTTAGAACTTGGAATATTCTCTATGTCAACAAATCTTGATCTGAATGATTTCTGCCAACAAGGAAGGATTTTTCTTCTCTGGAGAAGGATAACCAGCATTAAGAGGCATGCATTCGTTTATTTATTAAATGAAGTTCAGCCCACCAGATGTGAGGGCCTTCTGTGCACTTGGCTCAGAAAATTATCTTATGGGAAAGAAGAAAACAGAAGCCAGAAACGGGTGGACTGCATACTTAACCCTTTATTAGGTAGTACAATAGAAAAATACTGGAATCAGCTAGTGGAGAATTGGCGGTGCAATCCGGCAAACACTCAATATGACGAGCAGGATTGCCTGCCCTGTACCAGACACACCAGGGTCGTTTTCTCGGTTAATCTTGTCATTTGGGGTATGTTTTCTTTTCCGAGATGTCCTTTAAAGCACAGATACCCATATCTACAGGTTGGATTTAGAATTGGAATGGTAATTCCACTCATTAGCACCCATTTGTACCGATAGCATTTTAGCCTTGTGTAGTGGGGAGGTTCTTCTCTAGCTTCAAATCTTCCTCCCATCTGGATAAGCTGGGTGATCTCAGGCAAGCAGTTGGTTCTCTGCTGTGAAACAGACATAATCCCTAACCTGTAGGCTGGTTGGGAGGATTAATCTTCCATTGTGCCGCTCCTCACTCTCCATGCGTGTTGCACAGTGGTTGCAGTGTGGACTACACAGCCAGAAATAAGTTTACGTGGCAACCCAGGGCACTGATGTTTTTGTAACTGTATATGTGACTGGGACAGGTTTCATCCAACAACCGTATGTGCTTTGCACTGATTTTCCATTCAACCTTATTTCATGTTTAGCAAAATGTAGGTCACAACTGACTCAACTAATTTCACAATCCAGTAATGGGTTGTGACCTGCAGTTTGAAAAACATGCTCTGATGTGCCCAGTGCTTTCCTGCCCTAGATCTCCATGGACCTGTTTCCTCTGCCTGGGCTACTTTCTCCCTCCCGCTCCCATCCTCATTCATCTAACTGACGCCCCGCTCCCAGTCACTCAGGGGTCTGTGCTGTAAAGTACCTGCTAACATTCAGTCCTTCTCTTGCAACACTTGGTACACAAATAGTAATTAGCAAACAGTTAAACAAATTGTGTCTTCCCTCTAAATCCCCTGGAAGGTAGAGGTAGGTGTTGACCTCACCACCATATCCCTGGTGACTCACATCTAGTCAGTGCTCCAAAAATTGTAGCTGCTGCCATTAATAATGGAAGATTCCACCTAATGTCTGTGGTAGATGACATAGGATATAAATGTGCATGCATATCAGTTGAGCCTCAAATGTCTCACCACCTTCCTTCACTTGGTTACCTGTTACTTTATGAATCTCTGTGCTCAGATGTCATCTGTGACCCCACCACTTTGACGTCCTCTTTGTCCATGCTACGGTCAGTGCACCTGTATGGCACATATCCTGCATTAATTCAACACCTTGATTACGTGCCTGCCATCTGCCACAAACTGCTGAGAAAGGCCCCTGGCCTCACGGAGGCTGGTCTAGTGAGGGCAGTGAACCTATGGACAATGACGAGCGATGCTCTGTGCAGTGTTGTGGAGAGGGGCAGCGTTCCCGTTGCAACCCCGTTCCCCATACCAACTGAGGAGGACCTGAAGCTCCTTGGTGTTGGGTTTGATTGTTTGTTAATTGATACACACGGGCTGGTAGAGCTAAGTCCAGCTTGTTTCAGGGAACCAGGGATGTGAGAGGAGACAGGAATGGAAGAGGAGAATGCAGTAAAAAGTGAGTGCAGTTACTGCATGGAATAGAGATGCTGAGAACAGAGAAAATAACCCAGGAAGAAGATTTGAAGTTGAATCCCTTCTCTTTGTTGCCAGACAAGGAAAGGGGGCGGGGAGAGGGGTTGGCAGTCTGTGTATAGGGACTTTGAGGGCACAAGCTTGCCTTTATAGTGAGGGCCATGCGGAAGGCTGCCATGGAGCTGCACCAAGGCTCATGCATGCCTCTGCTGGCAGGTGCCCAGTGATTACCTTTAGCCAGCAGACAACATCAGCCGACGACGCTTGACAAGACTCTGGCTTCCAGGGGCATTGCAGGGGCGACACCCACTGGCCCAATGTCTCTCACCACGTCGCAGAGGCTGGGGCTTTAAATAATGTTTAAACAATGTTAAATAATGTTTTGCAATTCTCAGGACAAGGTTTACGTTTTGTTCTCTCTCTCTCTCTCTCTCTCTCTCTCTCTCTCTCTCTCTCTCTCTTTCTCTTAGGAAGCATGGTATATTTTAAGTTCTATGAGGAAGAAAGGAAAGTTTTAGGTTTCTAGCTTTTAGAACAGGGGTTCTTAGTGAAGGCTACCAGGTGGGCTCTGCCTTACTTGTCTGGAAGTTCATTTTTTCAAACCAAACTGACATCATAATCAGTCTCCATACAAGGCAGATGCTACTTATTTTAGTAGCTGCAGCGACCGACTCTAGTGAGTTACACAGAATATCTGCATGTCCTGGTGACTGAGCTGTGAATTGAGTGGCCAGTGGCTCATGTTCAGATTTGTGTCCTTGGTTGATTTTTTGTTGTGGTGGTGGTGGTGGTGGAACAAAATATTTCTTAAATTCATGGGTAGTGTGACCATACTGGGTTTTCAAGCATTTCATTCATGCTAACAGCTGCCCTGGTAACCCCTGGCAGTGGGAGACCGCTGTTGTAATAGCTCTGGGCAGCACCTGCTGGTGTCTGTGTGCCTGTTTTGTTTTTGTTTTTTCAAAGAACAACCACGTTCCTTGAGGTTTCACTTGCATTAAGGGCATGAAATTTAATGAACACTATGCTTGCTTTGAAATTAGATTTCAAATACTGATCTCAAATTATGGAAGCCTTGGAATCTTTATTATTAAACATTTGCATTTTAAAAGTAATCTATTGCTCTTTCAAGAAACTGGAAAACATAAAAGTACAAAAATGATGAAACATTACCTAGACTACAAGCCTCCCCAATCAACTGCTGTTTATATTTGTCCTTCATTCTCCTCCTCCTCCTCCTCCTCCTCCTCCTCCTCCTCCTCCTCCTCCTCCTCCTCCTCCTTTCTTTAACAGCAGTGTATTATAATTGGCTGCCTGGCTTTTAATTTTTTTTGTGTAAAATGTAATAACCTATGTGTGCACATTCAGATGAGCTGCACTGGGGGCACAGCCAGACATAATCACAGTCAACCCCAAAGTCCCCTCAGTGGGAATTTGATTGTAGCAAATCCTTGAGGGTGTTTGGGCGACTTGAGAAGCTTGGGTACAAGGTTTCTGCCTACTGTTTGTTTGAAGGGGGAAACACCTCAGCGCAGAACTGAAAAGTTAGTGGGATTTGGTGCCCGGGAAGTAGGTAAACTAGGGGCACTGGGCGATATCTGAAGTTCCAGTAGGCTCGCTTTGCGGTGGATTTGCTTTGTAATCCAGGAGCTGTCGGAGGACATGAAGCTAACCGAGGGGTCCCAACTCCAGACCTTTGAAAGTAGATTCAGCTCTGTCAGGGACACAGACAAGTATCTCTATGTGATGTGGTTACCACCACCACCACCACCACCACCACCACCACCACCACCACCACCTCCCTCTCCCCCTCCCCTAATCCCTAGAATTCCTTCCCTGGACCTCATTTCAGTGAAGTACAGAGACTCACTGTGTTCCATCTTGTCAGACTCTATTTTGAAGCATCAGATACCACTTGCCATGTGGACCAATTTGTACAGTACAGACGACCTTACACGACGGCCGGGAAAATATTAAACGTGTTTCCTTTGTAAAAAGGAACCTCATCATGATCCGACAGTGTGCATTTCTGATAAAGCACTGGGGTGGAGACTGCCTGTTAAGTTGGAGGACATTGGTGTGCTACAGCAAGGGTAATAAAACCCAGAGATACTAAACCCAGACTTCCTAGTTGCTTGTAATTTCAAAATCAACAAAGTCTATTTCTTTATGACCAAGATAAGAATTTGGTTGATGATTTAGAAGAGGCGTTGCATTCCCCCTTCGCTGAACCATGGCTAGAGAATGAAAGTTAGTCATAAATCTAACAACTCTATGTAAAGAAGTGGGATGGGTATGGTCATGACTAGAAAGAAATGATTTCTTTTATCCAAGAACTTTCATTTTAGATAAAGCACAGTAAGAGAAGTTTCCCAAATGTTATTTTGTGAAGGAAGCTTATTTTAGATAATGGACAGATAGTAGCCCCTGATGTAATAGTGTATTTGTAATACACACTATATGACTTCTTTCCAAGCACTTTTCCTTGATGTAGTGAAAGGATGTCCATCCAAGATGCGGAAACTTGCTTTCCATCAATGGTAATTATTTGGTAAAAGAGTCCCCTAGAATTATAAACCTAGTATCACATCTGTTTAACATTGTGATGAAAACTTAAGTCCAGAAACTATATAAATCTGAGTAATTATAAGTGTGGGGAACTCATAAAGGCCTTCATTTTTCAACATCACTGAACTAAAGCAAAATTTATTGAGCTGATAAACTATGAAATAGTGTCATTTTCACATTAATGTTAATGGGATATTAATGTTATCCTGAAGTTATTTTTATAGGAACATAATTTTTTAGAAGAAAACAGTTGTACACTATGATAAAGAAGTTTAACTCTGGGCAATGTGAGAAATTCTCAGTCTTCAGAAAGCTGTCATTTATCCTTTGAGAGTATATGGGCTTATTCTGTATTTTATATATGTTAAGTTAACATCCTAAATTAAGGGTTTTACTATTAAGTTATATTAGGAAATTGTCATTTTTTAAGATTAGATGTCTTTAAGTATTTTCTTTTATTAAAAATAGTAAATTTCTTTTACAAAGTGGGTGGGGGTAGGAAAAGGTAGGAATACAAATTATCACCAATATAACTTTCATCCAAAAGACAACCCTATTTATCTTGCTGTATAAATAGTTCTTTACGATGTTTTTGCATGTTTTTCCCCTCTCTCAGTATATTTCTGAGGTACATAGATAAATTTCTTTTCCATTGTAATTTTCGGCCTCCTAAACTTGAACGTAACTGTCCTTCCTTTCCTTTTCTCCTATTCTTCACTGACAAACTTCCATTGGCTCTTCCTGTGCTCAGCGCTGTGATGATCTAGAACAGTGGCTCTCAACCTTGGCTGCCCATTAGAATCACCTGGGAATCTTATTAAAATCCTGACTTCTGGGTCTCATCCTCCGGAAATTCTGTTTCTTTGTTACAGAATTATGGCCCCACCCCATAACAAAGAAACAGAATTTCCGGAGGACAAGGCCCAGAAATCAGGATTTTAAAGATTCCCAGGTGATTCTAATGGGCAGCCAAGGTTGAGAACCACTGACCTAGAACTTGTTTTTAATTCTGAACCAGCCTCGGCTTGATTAATCCAATAGGTACCTTGGGGGCTCTGTGGTCTAGGAGCACCTGTCTTAACTCATCTGTAACACAAATTGGCTGCTTGATTTCTTAAAAAAATTTTTTTTGCCAGAAGGTAAGGGTCAGATGTTTTCTAGCTGAGGAGAATTGCCAGTGCTGAGCACAATTCCACCGATCGCCTGAGCAGATGCCAGCTGAGGCCCTGTTTAAGGTTTGCCTTACTTGCCTCTGTCGCTTTAATGTGTGAAGGCTTTGTCAGGGACCAAGGACCATTGTGCATGGTTCTAACCCCTTTGTGTCAGTTGCACATCATATATTTCAATAGCTCCCTCATGAATCTTATTAGTCAGTTCTTTCCCGTGTATAGCAGGTCCTCAATGACCATCGGACCTTGATTGTGTTAATGAGATGCCATAGGAACTTAACTCTTGTTTATATCTATTAGCCTGCATTGTTTTGATTAAAGTCACAGAACCAATCAACAACATTGCGTGAGGACTCAATACTTAAAACCTTGATTAGCTCATACGTATTGGCAAAGTAGGATGGAATGAGCTAAGTAAGATCTTTTACTGGCTCTACTAGAAACAAAACTGCGTTAAGCCCACTTGGGCTGCTATACCACAGAACACAGACTGGTTTATAAAGAACAGACACTTATTTCTCACAGTTCTGGAGTCCTGAAGTCTGAGATCAGTGCCAGCTTGATGGCGTTCTAGCGAGGGGCATCTTCAGGGTTGCAGACTGCCTGCTTCTCCTTACGTCCTCACATGAGAGGGAACAGCATGCTGCAGAGTCTCTCTTGACTCTTAGGTCATTAGAAATCCCATAAGGGGGGCCACCCTCATGATATCAACTAAACCTACTTACCTTCCAGAGGCCCCACCTCCAAACCATCACATTGGGGATTTAGGCTTCAACACAAATTGGGTGGCACAAACATTCAGTCCATTGCAAAAACTGGGCTCATTTTTCTGACTTTAATTTAGTTGTTTTCTTAATTTTGTGCTTTTTATTTTCCCAGATGATTCTGATAAACCTCCACAGTCACCACTCTGGACACCTATGATATGACATAATAAGTTGGTAGCAAATTGGGCTGGACTTTTAATGGCCGTCAGATACTTTCTAACCGGAAGGTTTGGGGAGATTGTTGTGCTAATCCCCATCACCCAGTTGTTTTCTTAGGATTTACCTCTTCCTGTTAAAAAAGAAAAAATCTAGCCAACTATGAATTAGGTTAATCTAGAAAGTACTCTGCTATTTCTCTTTTTAAACATCAGGTCCACTCCTTATAGCATCATCATCCTAAGTGCTTTTTACTTATGTTGTCACAATCTGTCTGTCTGAGTTCAGTTTATATGGTAGCCCTTCCACGAGCTTCCCCCTCTCTTTTACTTTTACTTATTTACTTATTTATTTTATCCTCACTTGAGGATGTGTTTTTTTATTGATTCTAGAGAGAGAAGGAGGGAGGGAGATAAAGCGAAACATCAGTGTGTGAGAAAAATATCTATTGGTTGCCATCCATATGCACCCTAACTGGTATTGAACCTGCAACCTGGGTTTGTGCCCTGAGTGGGAATTGAACCCACAACCCTAAGATGCTCAGGATGATGCTCTAACCAACTGAGCCACACCAGCCAGGGCCCTCTCTTTATTATCTCGGATTTGTTGTAATAGGCTGCTTTCCAAAATTATTTTTTTATTAAAAAACTTTTTTGCAATACAGTTGACATACACAGTATATTAGTTTCAGGTGTATAACGTAGTGACTAGACATTTATGTAACTTATGAAGTGATCACCCTGTTAAATCTAGTACCCATCTGACAGCATGCATAGTTATTATAACATTATTGACTATATTCTCTATGCTTTACTTTGCATCCCTGGGACTGTTTTTCGTAACTGGCAGTTTGTACATCTTAATCTCTTACCGCCCACCCCCGACCCCAAAATTTGTTTTTCAAGTCAGGTGTTTGGAATATATTTTCTCGTAGAAATGATTATATGGTAGTTAGACTAAAACTTTTCAAAGTAGATTGAAAAGATCCATTAAAACCTTTCAGAATTCTGTGACTGAGTATCATGGTGAGGCCGACGTTCTCATCAGACGTTCTTGCCAAGCGTTCCTTCCCCCCACCTCTCCCTCCACCCCAGCCAGCGTCATACTTCTCTTTAAATGGGAAAAGGCTCCCGGGAGGCAGAAATCCGATAGTGTGGGGAGCCATCTCTCAGCTGCACCCTCTCTTTTTTGCTATTTTGGTGGAGGTCAGTATCTGCCCACTGAGAAGACACAGGCAGGAAGAGCTGTGAATTCAGATGAGTTGGCTAAATTTATACACACTAAGTTTATCCATTAAAGGAGTTCTGTATTTATTTTGGGAACATAATAAGAACCCTTGGTCTGAGGTTAATTAACCTGTAATGAGAAGGAGAGCTACTGAAGAGAAGTAAAGAATCTGGCAGTCCATTGAACTGACTTAATTACAAGGCGGCCTTTCAAATGAGTATGTTTATGAATCAGCTATATCCATTGATGCTCCCAGAAAAAGCAGGCAGAAGGGGCTTGGGTTAGCCTGAGAATTTGATGTGTGGTGATGGATGAGCGGATGCCAATTGCATGAACACTGAATAAAAAAAAAAGCAACGGGATATTCTTAGGAAAGGAATAGGGGTGCGCATTACAGATAGAGACCAGCATAGTGAGTGCAATGCACCACTGGGCTGCTGTCGTGATTCAAGCACAAATTTCTGACTTACCCTGTAAACTTAGCATATACTAGTACTCTCCCAGATTTGAGGATTGTTCGAGATACGGACAATGTCAGAAGCACCTGAAATCTCCTTCTGCCTGAATTGGCAGAACTGGTGGTGTCTGTATTCGGCTCTAAAGGGGTAGGTTGTGGAAATAAATGAGCAGGAGATGGAAGGTCAAGTCTGATAAGGAATTTAATGGGCACTTCATCGTAATCATAAATAATACCATTCCCTCTATCTTCTCTGCCCCTTAACGTCCATCCGAACTCCCCAGCGACCCTGAAAAGTTGAGAGATTTTTAAAGCTGAAAAAACAAGTCCGGAAACCCTGCTCTTTGGGGGCTAAATAATACGGACTCCTACAGCGCTGCCAGCCCGCGTAATGAAACACCCAAGTTTAGGCTGCTGAGCTGGGGCCTCCTGTGCGGCCCACTTCATGGGAATAAGTTAGGAGAGCCAGTTGGTAAAGCAGTCCCAAGTTTCACCCCCAGGAAGCCTCGGTTTGCTGAAGCGGGCAGGAAATTGATAGCTGGTGCCCGAAGAAGCTGAGA
This sequence comes from Myotis nattereri, assembly GCF_964212035.1. Classification (NCBI taxonomy): domain Eukaryota; kingdom Metazoa; phylum Chordata; class Mammalia; order Chiroptera; family Vespertilionidae; genus Myotis; species Myotis nattereri. The sequence continues at coordinate 27,719,695 of NC_138088.1, forward strand.
TTCATGTCCATTTTCAACCCGTTTGTCCTGCTCTCTTCTCTGTGTCCTCATACTCTCAGACTCAGGAAGCTGCTCCTTACCCCGCTACTCCCAAGAATTCTTGGCAAAGGAGGTAGACTCCCAACCCATAGCATCATTTACCCCAAATCCTGCTTTCTTCTTAAGATCCTGTGTTCCTTCAGCTCTGAAATGAAATGGGCGGTTTCGATGATTTGTCTCACTGCTTCTAGCTCTGAGCCAGTCCAGACTGAAGACAGCGGCCGTCTTGAGACTGACACTGGTGGAGAATGATAGAATGGGTAGCTTTGAGAGGGCCCTCAGGAACCATGTAGGCCCACCTTCTCATTTCACAGATGGGGACGTTGAGGCTCACAGCGGGTGAGTACCTGCTAGAGCCACACGTCTAGTAAGTTATCCATAGGCAAAGGCAGCTTTGGATGTTCAGAGTTATTGGCTAGCACTGTATGATTACTCCAAAATGAAACGTAACTGGACATAAGTTTCCCTACTACAAAATGATGCCTTACGTGAGTTTTTTCTTGCCTGCCAAGTTCTCGCTATAATGCTTTTAGTCAAACACAGGAACAGGGCCCTTCATGGGCAAATGCCTTAGAATGTTGTTTCTTAAAAAAAAAAAAAAAATGGCCGTGAGTCATACTTCAAAGCTTGGCCAAAAATGTGGTCAGCACAGAATCTCACTAAGCTGTATAGGAGTTCTCTGCGGCTTTCCGGGTCTTTTCTCATTGCTTCAGGTAGGAACTGTTTAACATTCTGAGGAGCATGCGTCCAGTTAGCCTATTCCCAGCTTCACAGCACAAAATGCGTCTGACTGACTCTGACATCCCACCACCCTTTCTTTACTCCCCTCGTGCAAAGAAAATAATCCTGAAGCTGTATTTTCAGTTGACTCTGTGACCCAGGCTCATTTACCTGTTGGATAAAGTCTACTTCGGTTACGTTAAAAGATTACATTTTGTACATGGTGTTGGTCTCACTTTATTGCCTATGCAGGGATCTTTGATCAGTAGGAGCTTGCCTCTGTGACCTCCCAGGGAAACGTGAAATCTGCCGCTGTGGCGTTTTTGCAGCTGTGCAATCACAGATAATTTGTTGACTCAGTGATGGAAAAGGTGAATTGGGTTTGGTTGCAGGGACAGCATAGGGGCAGTCACATAGCCTTTCTCTCTTTTTAAAGAAACTTCCTGTTAAAATTATTTAATATCTCAAATACATAGACAAGTACAAAAAATGATGCAGCACATTCCCTCTACCTGTCCTTGTGAGGTCTACTGATCATTGCATTTTCTAGCCCTCTCACTAGCCTTTTTCTTCATATCCTTATCACCCTCTACCAAATATGTAATTTATTTGTTTCATTTACTATCTTGACGCCATTAAAATCTAAGTTCACAAAGGCAGACATTTCTGACTTCTGGGTTCCCTGCTACTTCCTTATTAACCAGTGTCTGGCGTGGATGTCAGTATTTTCATATTTCTCAATATTGATTGGTTAAGTGAACTTTTCCCCAGTTTGCTTCTTTCTATGAAGTAGAATAGTTTGGGATTCCCTCCACAACTGTATACCTTTCCTCAAATCAAAGTTCCCTTCTTTCCTACCTCCCCGGAGGTAACCAGTACTGTGAATTTGGTGTTTATAATTTTGTGCCTATTTTTATATCTTGGGACATATTTATGTGCACCCACTGACAAATATGGGTGTTTGAGGTATTTATATAAATGTTGGTGTAATCTTTAATGTTGAACTACATGCAGGACTGGGGGGCAGAATGGGGGTACAAACATTCAGGTAAGTCCCGGTATGACTAGTAAGCAGAACTCCCCCCGAACTCTCTTAAAGGAAGATTTTCCATGTGCCTTGAATAAATGCTGAAACAAGTGATGTACCAGACAGCAATTAAGCTTTAACATCAAAGAATGAACCTGTCTTGGTTTTCTCAAGAGTGAAAGAACTAGATGCATTTAAAGTGTCTGTGCTAGAAAATTGGCCATTTCTTTGCAGTTTCTCCAAGGAAAGGGGTCATAATGGTCCAATCAAGAAATCTAATTATCAAAGTTTAAGTGGCCTGCTATTCTCAGTAAAACTTCTTTTCCTTCCTCCAGTTGAGACGAGAGAAGATTGACCTTGAAAATACTTTGGAGCAAGAACAAGAAGCACTAGTTAATCGTCTCTGGAAAAGAATGGATAAACTTGAAGCTGAAAAGCGGTTTGTTTAGTCTTACTGTTTAATACGGGATTGCGTATGTGGCCAGGGTGCTGTTCTGGGTGTGACTGAAGAATAACAATGGGACCTTTAATTCCATGGTTGATGCGCGTCATTTAATTTGTCAAATGAAAAACATGTTGAAAGCTTCCTGACCTCTTTTCATGTTGGTCACCTCTTTACACTTTGCTCGCACTGGCCCAGTAGAATTTCTTTCCATTTGGTGTCAGAGGCTATGAAGAAATTAGTCAAGGTGCTATTGTTCACCTTTAAATTGTTCTGAAGGATGGCTATAGTTTCAGCTTTTTTACTTGATTGAGCTGGCTTCCCCAGTTCTTTTCTAAACTGCATAGCGTATGTACTACGTGCCTGCAGTTATTATATATTTATAAAATGTACTTTGTTAGGAAGACTGAGATTTTGATAGAAAAATTACCATGTAATTGTCTTAAAACTCGCTGCAAAGAAATGCTCGTACACATTTAAGGTTAGCATTCTTTGCGTTAAATGTACGTACATGGATGTGGAATGTCATTCAACGGCAAACATTTCTTGAACCCTCTGTGCAAGGTACTGTCAGGCCCTTATTTCTAAGTGCTGCAGACTTTGGGTAGCTGGAGCCAGGCTTGAAGAATAGCGAGGAGTTCTGTATGAGGGATGTAAGGATGGGTGTAGAAAGGGAGTTTCTTGAAAACGTTCATTAATCCACCTTACAAGAACCTTTTGTTTGCTAACCAGAGTCCTTTTGCCATAAATATTGTGTTTGGATGAATCCATAAATCATTCTGAGTTCATCTCAAGATTTGCAAAATAGAAATATACCACAGGCTTTAAGAAAAGGGCAAGTAGAGGCACTGTATATCTACAGGGAAATATTCAAGATGTAGCTGAACCAGCTGCGTTTTGCATTATTGTAGCTGTACTAATAGATGGAATTAGGGAAAAATATTTAACGTAATAAATGTAGGGACCATTACAACATTTAACATACTGGTTTGCTCAGCTAGAGCCGTTGAGCAAACTCAAAGGTAAAAGTTAAAAACAAAACAAAACCAAAACCACCCCCAGCAGCCTGTAAAAGGGGACATGGAGGTCTGTTACCATTCATTCTCCCTTTGCAGAACACAATCAGTACCGAATTACTGCAGATTATTGGGTTGAGCAATCTGAAATTGACATTTTATAAGTCAAAAGCTGTTGAATATAACAAATACGCATTTTATGTGCTTAACAATAATCAGTGGGGAAGGTGGAACTGCCAATTATTAACCTAATAATTTTTTTGTTTTGCTTTTAACTTTTTGCCTTAGTTATGGCCAGGAGCCAAGGGCCTCTCATCAGTTTGCCATGCCCTCAGCTTGGTTTTCAGCAGGGAATTTTATACGTTGAGTCTCTTAGGTTATGCCACCATCCACGGAGATAGAAAGTGCACAGTTCATAAACCTTCAGCTTTGAGAGAGTGACATTCCGTTAGTATCTCCATGTCCTCAATCAGCATGTCAAACCTTTAGTGAGTAGATAACTCTGGAGCCTTCTGTATGCCAGACATACTACTTAGAACCAAATGTTAGAGATTTTTTTTTAAGGAATGCTTAATTACCAGTGGCAACTTAAAGGAAGGAAAAGGAGGGTGGGTCCTTCAGCGCTGCCCTTGGACCCGAATACCAGGTCAGGGTGACCAGAAGCTCATGTGAAATGGGCAGAGGAGATCAGCAACCCTGTGAATTGGTTCTGCAATTCATTCATTACAGGAGGTTGCTATTAAAACAAGCCCTCTGGCTAGTATGTTTTGTCTTTCAGAGGCAAACAGTTTTTCATTGTTGGATTTTTTTCTTTTCCATAAAGAATCCTGCAGGAGAAATTAGACCAGCCAGTCTCAGCTCCCCCATCACCTAGAGACATCTCCATGGAGATCGACTCTCCAGAAAACATGATGCGCCACATCCGGTTTTTAAAGAATGAAGTGGAGAGGCTGAAGAAGCAGCTGAGGGCCGCTCAGTTACAGCGTACGTAGCCTCTGGTTTCCCTGTCTTCTGTCTGCAGAATGAATCCACTTACCAAGTACCAAGGATTTTACTGACATTTACTGTTTGATTTGTGTTAATCAAATTCATAATGTATTTCATTTCAATACATGTTTATCCTGTCATCTTGGAATACATTGTTTTTTAAAAATTACTGTACTAGGGCCAGGCACCTAGTTTAGAATTCTTCTAAAAAAATAATTCAAATAATTTCAGGGTAATATTTTTAACCTTCTCTCCTGCGTCCATCTTTAGGATTGCAAGAGACCTCAATATATTTGGGGGGCAGAGATTAGGGTGTTTATCTTACTTACTGCTAAATTTTAGCCATAGCTAATATTTGTTCATGGTACTTGAATAAGTGCTTTTGAAATTTATATTTATTATTTTGGAAAAGGTCGGAGTGTTGAGTTGGAAGTCAAAGGAACTAAATTTCTGAATACTTGATGAGATCATTGTGCATTTGTGTGGGTCTCTGCTATTTCTGCTTTTAGGTTGTTCCTATTTATTTGTTCAAATAGGCGATGTAGTAAAAGGTATGCAGGGGAAAATAAGTCTCTCTTATTTCTGATCCCCAACCACCCAATTCTGACAATTACCCATTTAAAAAGGTTTTTTTAAAGATATGTTTTTACTGATTTCAGAGAGAGGAAGAGAGAGAGAAACATCAATAATGACAGAGAATCATCAGTTGGCTGCCTCCTGCACACCCACTACTAGGGATAGAGCCTACAACCCGGGCATGTGCCCTGACTGGGAATCAAACCGTGACCTCCTGGTTCATGGGTTGATGTTCAGCCACTGAGCAACACCAGCTGGATGCAATTACCCATTTTTTATACATTTTTTCAAGTATATGTGTTTGTATAAACTTTTGAAATACAAATAGTAGTACAATGAATATACTCTTTTGCATCTTTCTATTTTAACTTACTGTATCTTGTAATTTTCCTTGCCAACTTATAGAGATATCTTACTCCCTTTTTTAAAAGGCAGCTTCAGTATTTGATTATTTGGTTATACCACATTTTATTTAGCCAGTCCCATACCAATAGACCCTTTTTGCTGGTGATGCCGTAACTGCAATGAACGTCTGTACACACATTTGATTACTGTTCAAGAACACCTCCAGGGTAAATTTCAGTGATTTCATCTTTGTTTTCTTTTCTAAAATTCATTGTAAGCTCTTATTCAGTCTGGGGTGGTGCATCAAGAACCTTTAAAAAACACAATGTGCTAGTTTCCTATTGCTGCTGTAACAAAAGACCACACGCTTAGTAGCTTAGAACAGCACAATTTACTATACAGGAGTGGGCAAAAGTGGGTTTACAGTTGTGAGCACACAAAACAAAAGTTTATTCTTGTATTATTTGTTAGTCATTGCATCATTTTTCATACAGACAACTGTAAACTTACTTTTGCCGATGTCTATATGATAGTTCTGGGGTCTGAAGCTCAGAAGAAGTCTTACTGGGCTAAAGTCAGGGTGTCAGCAGGAAAAGGCTTAGAGGGAGAATCCATTCCTTTGCTTTTTCCAGCTGGATGCCTGCAGGCTCTGGCTCATGGCCCCTTAGTTCCATTGGCTTCACTTCCACCTCTGCTTCCGTTGTCACACCTCCTTTTCACTCTGACTCTGCTTCCCCTTATAACAGTGGTTCTCAACGTCCTGGCCCTTTAAATACAGTTCCTCATGTTGTGACCCAACCATAAAATTATTTCCGTTGCTACTTCATAACTGGAATGTTGCTACTGTTATGAATCGTAATGTAAATATCTGATATGCAGGATGGTCTTAGGCGACCCCTGTGTAAGGGTCGTTCGACTGTCAAAGGGGTCGCCACCCACAGGGTGAGAGCCGCTGCCTTATAAGGACCTTGTTGAGCCCAGCCAGATAATCCAGGACAAATTCCCATGTCAGAGTTTTTAACTTAATAACATCTGCAAAGTCCCTTTTGCCACGTAAGGTCACATATTCCCAGGCTTTAGCAATTAGGATTTGGATATCTTTGGGAGTCCGTTATTCTGTCTAACTCGATACAGGTCTCTAGCCTTCCTCTAGGAGTAGAGCCTGGCCCTCTGTTTTTTTAATGTAGGTAATGCTGACATATACTCTGGGTTGAGAACCACTAAATATATTTCATGAAAACAAGTCAAGGAGCTCTCAAATATTAGTTATTTTAGAATGTTTTTTGAGTTGTTGGTGTGTTGGGCACAGTGTCCTTTAGCACCTTTCTGAATTCTTTCCAGTGCCATCAGCTTGCATTTTTCTTGCTCATGTATACTTGCCTTGTGTCCCAGACAACATTTTTAGAAGAAATTTGGGAAGAGTTTTTCATTCCCATTACCTCCATCCTACTGCACTATTTGGTCTTTGAAGAGACTGCAGATACCACCAGAGGCACCCATCAGTGTGGGGACAGAGAAAGCCGAACCGAACAGCCGCAAGTGGCCGTCAGCCGCTCACAGGTGGTTTGGATTGGGTTTAGAGGATGAGTTAATAACTTTTCCTCATCCATCTACCTCACTCATCCTTATCCTCCAAGTCCAATTGATCTGAACTTGAAGCTCTCTCCCAATAGTTCTCAACTGTGGTTGAACATTGGAATCCTGGGGAGTTTCTAATAGACCAGTCGAGAGTCCTCCTCCTCAAGGTTCTGATTTCATTGATTTGGGTGGGGTCTGGGCATCGGTATTTTCTAACCATAAACTTGAAAGTGAAGGCAGACTGTGAAGGTCACCTTTGGATTATGTGGAAACCACCTCTTTGGACTCTGACTAGAAGTCAGTCTCAGTTGACTATCTTGGACTAGATATTGCAAGATGGCTGAAGATAGGGGGTGCATAAACTGTGGCCCCTACGTCTTAGGGAGCTCTGCGTGAGGGAAGGTAAGAGCTGACTTCTGGAAGTAAGTCTGGTCTCTTGAAATCAGGTGTGATGGTGTGCCAACAGAGGGTACCCAAGGAATGATATCTCTCTGTGCCTGGGTCAGTAACACCCAGAAGTTTTGGACCTGGTTGGTGTCTTCTCTATGCCTCTGGCTCCCCTGGGGTTTTGTTCGTTTGTTTTAAGTAATAGTTTACTGATTTTTAGCAAGGGAGAGGGAGAGGGAGAGGGAAACATCAATGTGAGGCTGTGACATCAAATGGCTGCTTTCTGCATGCCCAATACCAGGGATCAAGCCCACAACCCCGGCATGTGCCCTGACTGAGAAACGAACCTGCAACTGAGAAACGAACCTGTCCTACTGGTGCACTGGACAACACCCAACCAACTGAGCCACACCGGCCAACGCTGGCCTGTTAACTGCTGAACAGCCAGGAAGGCTTCCAGCCATCACTCCTGCTGACCGGCTTTCTTGTCTGTAGATTATTGTTTTAGGGTTCCCCCTGCTGATTTCCCCAGATGTGAAAGCGTTGCCGTTTCCTTTGAAAAACTGTTTCCTCTTAACTGATTATTCTTGAAGTCTCATCAACCCTCAGTTCTGCGAAGCTTTCTTTCCTATTTATGGAAAAGAAAGGCAACTTGCTCTGCCAGCGCCCTTCTGGTTCTGGAAACAATAAGTACTTCAAGGGGCCAATCTAATGCTTCCTGGAGCGCTGCTGAGAAACGCTGCGCCCGGGCATATTTGGGATGGAGTAATTTAAATCGTGTATATTAAAAGCGTGCTTTGTAAATATTTTCCCAGCATGCCTTCAATTAAAGGGACTTTTGCAACTGGATGAAGCAGCAGGGTTTTGATTATATTGAGAACAACGGAGGGATCTAGTGTTGAGTGTCCATAATAGTGTTCATTAATTTTGGTGTTTTTATTTAAATTTCTAAAATAAGGATATCCTGTAGCTTTTATGTGTTCTGTAATGATGATGTCTCAGAAGTCATGGGATATTTATTCTCAAAAGTCATTATTTGCTAAAGCACCAGACCTTCCTAGAGTTGCTAAAAACTGAAACTAATTCGATGGACTTGGGAGTTGAAATAGGGTCTGTTTGTGGCAGAGAAATGGCCAATGTGGCATTCCGCTCCTTCCTTCTTAAGTTTGGAATGGGCTGGAACTATAGAGCAAAACCTGTAGAATTCTCTCAGACGTGATCGTGGCCACTTTGACTGGGTAGCTGTTTTTCAGAATAGAGAAGTAGATATTACCCCTCCCCCCCCCCTTTTTTTTGAGGTTTTACTTTTTCCAAACTCATGGCTAAGACAGGGAAAAGGAAGAAGCAGGAAGATGGGTAGACACTGAGTTTTGTGTAAGGTTATTTTGGTTCCTTAGTAACAACAGATTCTGTCTGAGGTAAACCAGAAAAAGAGCGGGGAGGTCATGTGATGCCATTTATTGGAATGTGCCAGAATGCTGCCCAGAATAACCTCACAACGGTGGGGCTTGCGAACCAGGGACTCAGCAGAAGGAGATTCTAGAGCCTCGTGAAGGTGTCCGTTCTGCATTTCAGGAATCTGGGAGAGAGAATCCGACTAGGTCCAGTGTCTACCCCGGGGCTAGACAGCTCTGGCTGGGAGATGGATGCTGGAGTGGGGGCCTCAACAGATAGCCGTGGGCAGCAGTAGGTTTACAGCTGTAATACAAGTAAATAATACAGTAATTGCTAACTGCTAACACAAGAATAAACTGTTTCACGTGCCCACCACTGTGAACCTTCGTTTGCCCACCCCTGTATGGCCAGCTCCTCAGGAAGGGGTATTTGTCATAACCAAGGTGCCATCCCAAGAACCAGGCTGTCTGCAGGTCTTTACCTGCTCTCTGACTTGGGACGGCTGTGAGTGAGTCACAGACACACACACACACACACACACACACACACACACACATACACACACAATCAAAATTAATCTTATTTGAAACATGAAAGTTGTTTACTATGTCAATTTCTATTTTTTAAAAGGGAATTATAACCGTTACCCAGCAGGCTGTAGCTCATTGGCTCTCAGTGCGCCTCCACCGCAGTGCGCCGTGGGTGTGCTGACAGTGTGAAGGCTCCGTAGGTGACTTGCCATGCTGTGTCTGGAGTTGAGGGGCAGCAGAAATGGTGCCCAGAGGGCAGCCTGTGGGCTGGTTCTGTTTCCCTGATGGAGCCCCCTCCCCTCGGAGCTCCAGGAATGCAGGAAGTTCTGGTAGCTGCTAAGTCCAGATTTAGCTGCACCTCCACCATTTCCTCCTCCACCTCAGGCCCCTTAGAAGGCAAGGGAGTGGGGGTGAAGATGCCTAAACTCCCAACACTGCTTTTTGCATTTTTGTCTAAATGCAGATCATCGATAAACGTTGGTACTCAGGGTAAACTTTAAATCCAGATTTAAAGTATGAGAGAGCGAGAACTCCTGGCTTGAGGCAGTTCTCGTCTATAGCCCAGGAGCTGGACTGCCGGTGTCTTGGTCAAGATTTATGTGTGTGTGAGTGAATGAGTGAGTGAGTGAGTGAGTGCAAGGGCCACGTTTTCATTGAGAACTCTGGCTTTTCAGACTCAGAGAAGATGGCGCAGTATCTGGAGGAGGAGCGTCACATGAGGGAAGAGAACCTGCGGCTGCAGAGGAAGCTGCAGAGGGAGATGGAGAGGAGAGAAGCCCTCTGTCGACAGCTCTCCGAGAGCGAGTCCAGCTTGGAAATGGATGACGAAAGGTGTGCACTGGTCTTATGAACCTTGCTTATTTGTTTGTTTTTGGTTTATTTTAACAAAGGCTCTAAAAGGTCTCTGTTCACATCCTGTTAGATGTGGAAGGGGATGGCTCTAACATTTATTTGGTGTGATGATGAACACCGCTGCATCAAAGTAGATGCTGAGAATGGGGGACATGAAGTGACCATTTTCCTTAAACCCAAAAAGATAGGTGGGGAAATGTCCTTCCCAGAATTATTTGGTAGGGGGAGCAGTGGAGGCAGGGTTGTGTGTAGAGAGGCTAGTTCGCATGTTGGTGAACGGGTCTGATCCTGGGTTACGTCTGTTTAAAGCCTGGGAGCACTTGAAGTTGTAGATGCAGGTAGGCGAGCCCTGGCACAGCCCGAGGAAACGCACTCACAGGGTGAAGGAATTAGCAGGAGACAGGAGGCTGTTGAAAGCCAGAGGCCTTGCCTTAACATTCTTGGTAACTTTTGAGCCTTTTTGCAGTTACTTTAAAAAAATAATGCACTGCATTTATCTGCGGAAGAGTATCATCAAGCCCCCCCCCCCCCCCCCCCCCCGCCGATTGTCCCACTGAGAAATGGGCTGAAATAAGAGTCAGCCTTTGGTTAACCAGAGAAAGTGGTATCAGCATTTCTCTCTCATCCAGACTTTCCTCTTTCTCCCCGCTACCTCCTCCTTCCCCTCTCCACCCCCCAACGCTGGGAGCAAGGTGACTGTGAAGATAAGCAGCACATTCACCTTAGAAAAACTGCTGAGTCAGCAGCGAAACCCAGCAGTTGGGGAATTAGCCTGCCTCAGAACCAGGTGATTTCTGCAAGGAGATTTCCTGTTCTGGATCAGGGGTGCCCTGGCCTTACTTGGTCGGTATCGCAGTGTGGGAGGTGGGACCGAGCCTCCTCTGGGCCCCTCCACAGGCCGAGGAGCCCGTGCCTGAGACCAGGGTCTGCTAGTGCCAGGGATGTCAGAACACGCTGCTTGAGAGTATGTGGGCAGTGTTTACACAGCAGCACTCTGCTTTTGTTTCTGCTACTGACTAGATCCAGGGCGCTAACAAGGCTTCGGGCCAAATTGCTATGGACAGTGGTATTGTCATTTCAAGAAAAGTTTGAGATTTTTCGGTAGTGAAGGTCTATAATTTTATAATTTTAAAAAAAGGATAAAAACAGAGTAATGGGGCATCCTAATTAAAGAATCTATGTATATGCTTCCTCGTGTGAATAGAAGTAAAGAGTATTCGGTCTCAAAAGTTTATATAAAATTATTCTTACCTCTGAATTTCATTGATTTCTTTCTGATAGTGCCCCATTCTCTCTGAAATTCTTATCCTCTGAAAACCATTGGGATTAAAAAACACATCAGCCCTATAAACTACTTTATTAACTACTTTGAGGCACTGAGCAGACTGTCTGTTCGCACACACGGGACCCTGTGCTTGATCTTGAGCCAGATGCGCTCTGGAATTTCCTCCAACTATGGTGACACGACTAAAGCTCCTTCAGGCTCCAGATGAACATTTTTTCCCAGAACTGGTATGCACGCCAGAAGATTTGCTTTATCTTTTGCACGTCAGAGTATTTCAGGCAGAGTACAGCTTCCTAATAAAGACATCATCTCCTTTCCCTACCGGGAATGATGATACCACATTTGGGAGAAAAAAAAATAGACACTTGAGGCATCTACAAGTGTGTTTATTCCTCAAAAACCAAGAAGCCGTCTTAGCTGCTGGCTGGATGGTAGCATACAAGAAGTCCAGCCTGTGCCTCCGTGGGGGCTGCTCTACAGAGCAGAGAAGAGTCAGTGGTGGATGTCTAGGTGAGAGGTGTATGTCAGACTCAGCAGCATGGCTTTCTTCCTGTCGAGTAAGCCAGCGTAGCAGTGACAGCGCTAAAGTTCCACTCGTGAACTGATTGAGTATCAGGGCTGAGATCTTCCCCGGGACACAGATCCCAGCCCGTTCCTTCCTTTGGCCGCGAGGCCTGTGGAAGATAACTTACTAGGACGTCTCTCACACAGTAATTTCTCCTCTGTCACATCCTATCGTGTGACTTTGTTAATTAAGAAGGCTTGCCTTGTACAGGATCAACATTTGGTTCACAGGAAGACGTATCTTTAAGCTTCAGTTTGATCACACAGACCCCAGAGGGCTTGTTTGGGTTTGTTTCAAAGAACAGTTTAAATGTGGCCATTAAAACACGGACGTCTCTGTAATTCTTGTGGCAGTAGAGGTGGAGTCTCTATAGCTGCTGTGTGATGGAGAGAAGCCCGGCCTCTCTGTTGTGTCCCTAGGTCCCCATGCTGAGCTAGGAGCTCCAGATTCCCCAACCCAAGCCCTGGGGAGAGGTTTGCTGAGCAGTGACTCGCAAGAGCCCATGTTCATAGGTGTCTCCTAGCTACAGCATCGCTCTCTACACACTGGGATGTGAACCCCAAGCATTTGCTCATCAGAGCTCTCTTAAGAACTATTGACATGCAGGCGGTGCTGATCATCTCCCCCTTCCTCTTAGGTGTTTTAATGAGATGTCTGCGCAAGGACTAAGACCTCGCACTGTGTCCAGCCCGATCCCTTACACTCCTTCTCCAAGCTCAAGCAGGCCCATCTCCCCGGGTGAGTACCTGTGCTCGCTGCTTCTGGGACTGATTTCTGGTACGTTACTAGGCATCCCTGAATGTGTTCCCTTTTATCAGATAAAAGTCTTGTAAACAGAGAAGAGGGTGGTCATGTGTTTTTGAGAACATAAAAACAAATCACTATCAAGCCTGAGTCCTAGCTTGTAGTGTTTTTTTTAAATCCTCACCCGAGCATATTTTTTCCATTGATTTTCAGAGAGAGAGTGGAAAGGAGGGAGGAGAGAGAGAGAGAAACATCGACAACGTGAAAACATCTACTTGGTTGCCTCCTGCATATACCCCTATGGGAGGGGCAGGCACGTGCCCTTGACCAGAAATTGAACCTGCAACTCTTTGGTCTACAGGCTGATGCTCTAACCACTGAGGAACCAGCCAGCGGCCAGGGCTTAACTTGTAATTTTTAAGCGTAAATGTTATAGTGGGAACTGGTGTTTCTCTCTCTCTCTTTTTTAGTCTAAAAGGAATTTAACTCCCCAAACTGTTTTTAAAAGACTGTCTTTGTCTGCGATTTTAAATGCTGATGCATTGACAAAACCGTGGGTAGATTTTTAAGATGCATCATAGCATATCCTTTTTATTTTTTTAATAGGTTTAAGATTTATTGACTCACTAACATGGGAACTAATAAGATGGTGATGCTGCTTCAAAGAGCACTTTGAGGACCTGGGTATTTATAAATACATATATAAGGACAGTGAAAATAGCACATATTTTATGGCTTTTTCATTATGTTCTACCTATAGTATCTAATTTTTGTTCGCCAAAGAGTTAACCTAGGCACTGTTTTTCCCATGTTAACATTGAGGATGCAGTGAATCGGAAGCTACTAGTCTCATGGCCAGAAAATGGTGGGGAAGGGCGTGTCTTGTTGCAAAGCCGGTGTTGTGTTTATTGATTTCAGAGAGAGGAAGGGAGAGGGCTAGACAGATAGGAACATCGATGAGAGAGAAGCGCCGATCAGCTGCTTCCTGCACACCTCCCAGAGGGTTCTTTGAGAGCTCTTTTCAGTGGATCGTGAGTGGGACTCGGCCCTCGTACGAGGCCATGCAGAAGGAGCTGGCTTTGCTCCTCAGAAGCCTCTCCCTCAAAGGCGTGCTTGTCTTCATCTGACCCCAGAAACTCTCCCCGGGGTCTCTGGCTCCAGGACCAGCACAGCATGGGGCTCTCAGGCTGGGAGGGCAGGTGAACGGTCCAGCCAGGCAGAACAAGGAAGCAGCGGGGCCAGGACGATTGGCTGGCGAGTGGAGGGGAGGAAGGAATGAAACGTAGCAGCCAAAGGTTAAGTCTTGTGACTGACGTGAAGAGACTGAACTTGTGCTTGCTGCTAAACAGATTTTAAACAGGTGGGGGGAAGGATGTGTGTGTGTGTGTGTGTGTAGTGGGGGGAGTGGAGGAGGAGTGACTGCTTGGAAGGGGAATGGCAGTAAAGGTCTTGTGGTTTGGGGAAGTAAACAAGCCTCCTGTTAGGGTGACCTCTCCTATCGTCTGTTCTTGAGGTTGGTAAAGGGGAGGTGCTGCAGCATCGCAGGTAGCCAGAGGGAAAGCGCCAGGTAGGAATGGCTTGGTTTTGTGAGAGTAAGACCCAGCCCAGCTCGGTGACGCTCTGGGTTGTTCGTTTTTAAGAGGTGAAATCAAAAGCCCTACAACCAAGCGTGGCTGTGGCGGTGCGCTCACAAATGTCCAGCGTACTGTCGCTGGCATCCAGCCGCATAGAGAGAGGCTGTTTGCCGACAAAGACAACTTTCTGCCTGGATCTGTGTCATGGTCATCACTTGTGTTCCTGCCCAGAGGATATTCCTGAAACCGTTTCTCCTCCTTCCCAGGGGCCTTTACGCCTCTCCCAAAGCTTCCCTTCTTAGCTGCTGCTCAGTGCTCCCCAAAGAGCATTTGGGTTTCATTACCACGATCAAGGTCTTTATTGCTCCCTCATTTACTGACCTAAAAGGAAGGCATGACATAGGAAGAAGCAAGATGGAGACTAGCTTTTATGGTTGGTGGGTGATGCCGATTCATTATTACCTGTAGTTTAATGTTCTGTGTATTTAAGCCTAAAGAAATCTTTAGAGGCATGTAATTTCCAGTTCATTAAATATAATGTTGTGGTCATTGACAAATAAAGTCAGACCTTTGTTGGCAACATTAAACTTCTCTTATAACAAGTGTTCTGAAGAAGATATACTATTTTCATAATTTTGACTTTCATCACACCCTGTCCCTATAGTGTGGGGCTTGCTTGTATAAATAAGCTATTTGGTTTCCCCTTAAACTACATAATAAATAACACCAGGATTTTTTTTTTCTTTTATCCAGGCTAAGAGAGAATATTTGTATCCTATTTTAAGTTCTATAATATCATCAAAGTAGATTGTATCTCCTATTTGGCAGCAGAATTACTCCTATTCTAGTCCATTGCAGTCCTATTTTTCATGTGTTCTTTTCACTTTCTTTTTTACATTTTATATTTATTTATTTTATCTTTATTGTTGAAAGTATTACAGGGGTCCCCCTTTGCCTCCACCCCCCCCAGCCCCCGTTGACCCCCTCCACCTAGCTCCTGCCCCTTCCCCAGGCCTTCACTGCACTCTTTTTTTAAAAAATATATATATTTTATTGATTTTTTACAGAGAGGAAGGGAGAGGGATAGAGAGTTAGAAACATCGATGAGAGAGAAACTTCGATCAGCTGCCTCCTGCACACCCCCTACTGGGTATGTGCCCGCAACCCAGGTACATGCCCTTGACTGGAATCGAACCTGGGACCCTTGAGTCGTCAGGCCGACGCTCTATCCATTGAGCCAAACCAGTTAGGGCTTCACTGCACTCTTGTCTGTCCATGGGTTATGCATACATGCATATAAGGTCTCTGATTAATCTCTTCCTGAACCCCCACTTCTCTCACTTTGTTTTTTGTCGGGGGGGAGACTTTGTGGTTCTCAGAGAATCACTCCTTAGTGGGATGATGCTGTTCCTGCAGTTTTTATTTCCACTTTAGGCACGTTGGTTCTTCTCCCTCCCTCACCATTCGACATTGGCAGTCTTGCATTTTCACCAGCTTGTTGAGATATGTTGAATCCTGTTTCACAATTTGAAAGGTAAATTTCCTAGAACTTAGGAAAGATCTCCTTGTTCATTATATGTGGACTTGTATATGTGGATTAGCTGTGGGGAGAGTGTTTTCCAGGTCGTCCATTATTTTATACAGACTAAGAAAGAGACATTCCCAATTAGTATATTTTCATGTGCCTTCATCAGGGCGAGGAATAATTAAGTTTCAAACAGGGTGTGCACCCCACCCACTGCCCACCATGCACACCCACATGGTTTCTAATTCCATTCTCCAGTGATTGCCAGGGTGTATGCTGAATGAGAAAAGCTAGTTTCAAAAGGTTACATACTGTGTGATTTTATTTCTATAACGTTCTCATTGTGACAGAATCACAATCCTGGAGAGCAGATTGGTCCTGGCCAGGGGTTAGGATTAAAGAGACTCACTCAAAGGAGTTTCTTGGTGGGTGGTGATGGAGCAGTTCTGTGCCCTGGTTGTGGTGACAGTGACCCGAATCTGTACATGTGAAGAAACTGCATTGAGCTGTACACATACACACACACACAAAGAATACAGTAAAGCCAGATGACATCCAAATAGTCGTCACCTGTATTGGAGCAATGCCAGTTTCCTGGTTTTGATAATGTGCTGTGGTTATGTAAGATGTCATTCAGGGAAGCTGGGGGAAGGGTACATGGGAACCCTGTAGTATTTTTATAGCTTCTTGTGAATTATAAACTATTTTAAAATAACTTACAATAAAAAAAGCGAAATAGTTTAAAAAGAGGTTCAAATAGCAGAGAGCTACCAGCTTCAGAGCTTTTGAGGTGGGCCTTCATAAGCTGACACTTACTGAGCCCTCACTTGGTGCCTGGCACTCTCAGCATTTTGCAATATTAACTCATTTCATCTTCACAACAACCTTGAGAGGTCACTCCGATAATCTCATTTTACAGTTGAAGGAGTAGAAGTCCACAGTGGCTCAATGCCAAGTGGCAGAACTAGATGCTGAGGTAAGGTGGCAGTCGGCTGTGGAGTCTGGGCTCTTGGCCTCTTCCAGGAGGCTGCGTGAGGTCCTGATTGACCCGGGTGGGGGTTGAGGAGTAGGAGGATTAGTTACTAGTACGTCCTGTGTGAAGAGAAGCTATCCCAGGCAAAGGGCACAGTATGAACTGAGATGTGGAGGTCAGAATCAAGGGATAAATAAGGTCACTGTGATTCTTCACACCGGCTGCCCTGGGACCCTGTTCCCCATAGATTCTGATTCATTTGATTTGGGTTGGTCGAGGGCTTTGATAACCACTGACCGGGAACATCAAGAGATAGTTTGGAGCCAAATGCATAGGCCAAAGAAGAGAATTATAATAGCCAGAGAGGAGAAGTTTTTTAAATTTAGATAAACAGTAGGAGTCTTTGAAGATTTTTGATTAGCAGTTTAACATAATAATAAACCTTATAATACTAGAAAATAAGCTGGGTCTTATTTTTGTTATTATGAATTGAACCTTCCGAGCTTCTCTTACCTGGGATAAGAATCCACTTTTACAGTATTTCTCTTAAATTTCGCTGCTTTCATAAGAAATGGACTTAGGATTGTATATTCCACAAAGCTGTTCAAAGGAAACCTCTTCTTCCCGCTCCCTGCATAAACATCACAGGGAATGGCCACTCAGCTCCCAGTGCCTTGCACTTTACCCCCAGCCTCCATTTAGTAAACGTGGGCCGAATATCCACAATCAGAAATGGAAACAGATCAAACAGAAAGCAGCACCTATGGCTAGTCAAACCAAGAAATAAAGCAAACCCTTAACCGTGGATGTGGCAGCGCAGCAAGTTCCGGGACAGGACAGCTACAGGTGGGCTTAGTGGCTCCACGTCGTGGCTACGTTTTCCACATGTTGTACAATGTGGGAAAGCTTCCCCAACTGCTTCTGGTTTTGATGTAATTCAGAAAAGAGGCAAGCAGAACTCGCCACAGAGCTTTGCACCTTCAGGCTATTCAATGGAGAAAACACAAGCCCTACCGAGAGTTCATGTTGCTTGGCATCCAACAGCTGATCTTGGAAACACAGTGATTGACAGTAGATATTTCTACCCAAACTCCCCAAATTGCTCCTTTGTTTCCGTTTTTACTGCATTCATTCATATGGAGCTTGACCTGTGCTAGAGACCCTGGTAGATGCTGGGAACACAAAGATGTAAAGATAGCCACGTTTACGTAGTGATAAGTAAGTGATGCTCTGGACCACCGGACCAACAGCACCAAACGAGAACTGGCCAGCGCTGCTTGACTGCACGTGGGTGATGACCACGTTAGGAATGCTTGGAAAAAAACAACTGTTAGGACCTCGACCCAGCCCTATCTAATAGTGAGGGGAGTCTGGGCATGCACTTGTAGAACACTTGGAGATCTTTCTCGGGTCTTAGGTGGAGACTGTAGAACATTACAGTGCGCTAGGGCTTGTTTCTTCCTTGAATATCAGTTTCTTTGGGGAAACATTGACATATATAGGGCTTTTGTTTTCTTCATTGAGTATCCTGCGGTTGCAAAGTTCTGTGGTGGTTTTTGTTTGCCTTACGGCTGATCGCACCTGTGCATGAGCACACACAGTGGTTTTGTCTCATTATTTTTCCTGGCAAGGGTTCACTTTGCTTTTTAATTGGGATAAGAACACTTACCATGAAATCAACCCTTTTAACAAATTTTTAACTGTATATTACACAGTGTTGTACAGCAGATCTCTAAAACTTATTCTTGTATAATTGAAACTTTTGCCCATGGAACAATTCCCTATCTCTTCCTACCTCCAGCCCCTGGCAACCACCTTTCTCCTCTCTACCTCTATGAGTCTGACTTAGATACCTCATATATGTATTTGTCCTTTTGTGACTGGCTTATGTTAGCACTAGTGGCCCAGTGCATGAAATTTGTGCACGGGGGTGGGGGTGTCCCTCAAGTCCGGCCTGCACCCTCTCCAATCTGGGACCCCCTCGGGTGATGTCTGAAACCGGCAGTCGGACATCCCTCTCGCAATCTGGGACCGCTGGCTCTTAACTGCCTGCCTGCCTGATCGCCCCTAACCACTCCGCCTGCTGGCCTGCTCACCCTAACTGACCCCCCCCAGCTGGCCTTCTCCCCCCCCAACTGCCCCTCCCCCTCCCCCTCCCCGCTGGCCTGCTTGCCCCCAACTGCCCTCCCCTCCTGACCTGCTTGCTCCTAACCGCCTCTGCCTCGGTCCCACAACCATGGCTTTGTCCGGAAAGACGTCCGGAAGGTCTCCTGGTCTAATTAGCATATTACCCTTTTATTAGTATAGATAATGTCTTCAAGGTTCATTCGTGTTCTCTTTAAAAAGAATTTTCTTTTCAAGGCTGAAGAATATTTCATTGTACGTATACATTTTCTTCATCCGCTCATCTATTGTTAGGATTTAGGTTGTTTCTATATCTTGGCTACTGTGAATACTGTTGCAGTGAGCATGGGGGCACAAAATGCTTTTCAATATCCTGATTTCATTTCTTTGCATAAGTGCCCAGATATAGGATGGCTGGGTCAGATGGTAGTGCTATTTTTAATTTTTTGAGGAAATCCATACTGTTTTCCATAGTGGCTGCACCAATGTACATTCCTGCCAGCAGTGCACGATGGTTCAAAGTTCTCCACATTCCTTGCCAACATTTACATATATATATTTTTAAATTTTATTTATTTACTTACATATTTATTTTTAAAATCTTTATTGTTGAAAGTATTACAACATTGACTCCTCCTAGCCCACTCTGCCCTCCTCCCCTCCCCAGGCCTTCACCACACCATTATCTGTGTCCATGGACTATGCATATGTGCATACAAGTTCTTTGGTTGATCTCTTCCCACCTACCCCCGCCTTCCTTCTAAGATTTGACAGTCTGTTCCATGCTTCTGTGTCTCTGGATCCACTTTGTTCATCAGTTTATTTTGTTCATTAGATTCCACATATGATTGAGATCATGTGATACTTGTCTTTCTCTGACTGGCTTACTTTGCTTAGCATAATATTCTCTAGGTCCCTCCATGCTGTCTCAAAGGATGAGATCCTTTTTTGTTTACTGTCGCATAGTATAATAGTCATGCTAATAGAGGTGTAAGGTGCTATCTCGTTGTGGTTTTGATTTGCATTTCCCTGATGATTAGTGGCGTTAAACATCTTTTTATATGCCTATTTGTCATTTGTAGGTCATCTTTGGAGAATAGGCCTTTGTCCATTTTTTAATCGGGTTATTTATTTATTTGCTATTGAGTTGTAGGAGTTCCTTATATATTTTGGATACTAATTGCGGATCTGAGTCATGATTTGTAAAGGTTTTTTCACATTCTGTAGGTTACCTCCATTGATTGTATTCTTTGCTGAACAGAAGCTTTTAGTTTGATGTTTATTTTTGCTTTTACGGCTGTGTTTTTTGTGTCATATCTGAAAAATTATTGCCAAGACCAATATCAGAAAGCCTTTCCCTGTTTTTTTTCTTTTAGGAGTGGTACAGTTTCTAGTGTTACATTCAAGTCTTTAATCCATGTTTAGTTGATTTTTGTGTGTGGTATAACATGGGGGTTAGGGGTCCAGTGTCATTCTTCTGTATGTGGGTATCCAGTTTTTCAAACACCATTTGTTGAAGAGACTACCCTTTCCCCATGGTGAATTCTCAGCGCTCTTGTTGAAGATCGTTTGACCATGTATGCATGGGATTATTTCTGGTTCTCTATTCTGTTCCAGGGCTTGACTTTTACATCCCTTGTCACCCAGCAGGCCATTCACTTAGCCCATTGTGCACCTCATCTATTTTCATTTTTGTGGGTGACTGAGAACTTCTTCACTTTGGAGCCTCCTAGATTGTCAAGGACAACAGATAATTTGAGTTTGAAATCATGCTTACAAGGTCTTGTTATATTTCAGGTCTGTCATATGCAAGTCACACGGTTGGTTTCACGCCACCAACTTCACTGACGAGAGCCGGCATGTCTTACTATAATTCCCCAGGTCTTCATGTGCAGCATATGGGAGCATCCCACGGCATCACAGTGAGTACCATGTGGTGGGAAGCAGCACTTACCCCAGATGGCGGTCTCACTGATCCTCCTTAGGAGACCAGGATCGATGCCCTTAGACATTCACCATTCTTCCTCCCTCCCTCCCTTCACCAGTTCACCTTAAAAACTACATAGAGACTTCCTAACAGTCTGATACTGAATTCTGGTGTTGACACTAAAATCTATCCCTGAAGCAAAATTTCAATTTCACTTTCCTTGAAAAATCACCCTTGTGAAACTTACTTTGAACTCTAGCCAATGCCTTGATTGAACTCTGGCCAGCTCCTTGCCATAACCAATTACTGTTAGTTGCCATAATGTCTAGAATATTTATTGTCTGCACCTTCACAGTTCACTGGCCCTCAATATGCTTTCTGAAATTAGCTTTGTTTCTAGTTTCACGCAGAATTTTTCCTCCTGAAATTAGAAGGAACCTCAAGTGCATCTGGTTCAAACCTCACTCAGGGGATCTTTTTTTCTTTAGAACTGGTTATTTAGTTGACTAATAGAGCAATTGGAAATGTAGCTAATAGGGGTTTGAGAACAAGACTGCATTCAAGCTATTCCCAGTAAGGAAATCTTTAAACAAGAAACTATTCTTCAAGAGCATTAAGGTTTTTCTGAAGCTGTTCTGCTGGTTTGAGGGCTCTATGTAAAAGCAGGAACGTTTTTGGTTTAGCTTGAGCTTTTAGGATATTGAAAACTTTTGTTAGTGCTAATGTAAGGGAGATGTGACAGCTCTGCCTTACTTTTAGGACTGATTTATTGAAGGGGACAAGTCCAATACTTTGGTCAAGGCAAGTTTCATAGTGTTTTTGCTTTTTCATAGGTGTTAGGCATAAACCTGACTTTGTTGGAGTTTTCATTACTAGTTTAGAAATCAGTAGGGATGGACAAGGAAATCGCTGGTCAGAATTTCACTGGCCTCAGCTCTTGAGAGCTGTGGAAGAAATGAATTGTCTGTCCCTAAATTGACCTACTGCTCCTGTCCTTTCTACAGAGGCCTTCGCCACGGAGAAGCAACAGTCCTGACAAATTCAAACGGCCCACGCCGCCTCCGTCTCCCAACACACAGAGCCCGGTCCAGCCGCCTCCGCCCCCACCTCCACCACCCATGCAGCCCGCGGTCCCCTCGGCAGCCACCACGCAGCCCGCCCCTTCGCCACATTCGGTGCACCCCTCCTCCCAGCCTTAATGCATGTGCTTAGTCTGAATCTCATGTTGGGACTCGTACTGTGGAGCCGTCTACTCAATGCCAAAGGCTTCTTCCCCTGGCATATTTGGATCTGACTTATTTGCACTGAGGTTATCTAGGCTTCACTATTAATTGTGTTGTAAATGTTTGTCGGAAACGCAGCCAGTGTTGTGGGTTACAACACTAACCAGACGACTCTTTCCATCAGTGTTTTACTTGAATCGACACATGCGTCCATTCCTCGGCTGGAACCTCTGCTTTGCGTTGTTCGGTAATTCAGCAGCAGTGTGCCGTTTTTTGCTTGGCCCCAGAGCTTCATTTTCCTGGCTTTTAGGTTTGTAAAATAAAAAGGGATATCTTTTTTTTATATTTTCCCCCCATGAATTTGCCGAAAAATTACTGAGCTGTTCTCACCAACCCCCTCCCCCGCATTAGAATGGTGTTTACCAAACATACCAATAGTTCAGCACTACAATTTGGAAATCTAGCTTTCAGCGGAGAATGGAAAGTTAGATGGATCAGTGCCCAAGACTGTTAATATTGCTTTCTACAGATACCCTTTTTATAGGTTATTTTCAGTGTAGATCAACATCCACGTCTCTTCTAAAACAGCCAAAAGTAATGGATCACATGGCTGTACCTTTTCCACCTACATGGGATGGGTAATTATTGTATATTAAAGTGTGATTCTTTCTTTTTCCTTAATGTTAATCTTCCCAAACTGGCCCCCTCTCACATACGTCCATAAATGTTGTCCTCCCACCGTGGTTGCGATGGCTGATTAGAGCGTGCTGTTTGATTTCTGCTACAGAAGGCAATGCGATTATAACAAACAACAGCTATTTTCCCTTTCCAGTCTTTATTTGTGTTTCCCTAAAATAGAGTTTGAACAAATATTTTAAAGGTGCGAAATTATTAGAAGATACTATTTGAAATGAATGTTATAGAAATATCTTGGCATAATGGCCACACAGTACTTTATTGCTTGGCAGACGAGAGAAGAGGTGTATAGGAAAGTAGCACATTAGTATTGGTGACTGCTTATTTCGCCCAGTATAAGAAGTGCAGTGTGTACAAAGAAGTATATTCTGAATACGTTATCCCCATGCATTTAGCACAAATAAATCATTGGGTTTCACTTCGAAGTGGAACACTGTGAGTCACTCTTTTCTTAAGACTGCAACATCTTTATTTTTGCTTTTCGGCAGTTACTGTTTTGTACTTTGGTAGTAAAGTGATTTTTACCACCTGTGTTTGCATATTTATATATGCTGTGGATGGAAATACCTTACCTAGAGAATGTATATTTTATGATGAGAATGTGTATCCATTGGATATAATCAGAGGACTGAAAGTTAATTTATCAGTAATTTTTAAGAGTCCATGTTTTGTGACAACCATCTCTAATAGCTAGCTCTTTATTGAACACACTCCTAAAAATAAGGAACCATGACATTGTAGATATTTAATATTGTACAGTATAGAAACCTTCATTTTTGCCTTTGAATGCATATTTAAGAGTCACAGAAAGAAAAAAAGTCTTGTTGAATAATAGTGTTTCACTAGCATTTTAAGAACTTGAGAGTAAAAGCAACAATAGGATTTGTCACCTCTTCCTGCTTCCACCCCCTCACCCCCACCCCCAAACGGAGAGCGTCACTCCTCAGTTGTTTGGAAGAAATCGTACGTCTATATAAATTTTATTTATAATGTGTGTGTAATATACATAATCATAGTACAGTTCTCAAATAGGGGGGGAAGCTTGGCATATTATTACTGAGGCTTTAGGTTTTTAATATGATCAGACGGGGTCAGCTGAAACCCTAGGATGTCACCAACAGCTCACTGTCCCTCCTGGTACATTGCCATTTCGCGGCATTCGGAGAGTAGGCAAACAACGTTTGCCCTCATGGTACATTTCTTGGTTTTTCTTAGAGGAGAAATATGGCCTATGTTTACAAGAATCTTCTACAAGATTATAGTCTTCAGTGCTGTTGGACAGTGTCTTGCACTCAAACGAGGAAGTCCATCATGTAGTGACCGTCCCTCTGCTGCCTGTCAGTGTAGTTGTTACCTCCCGAAAGCACAAGGTCAGAGCATCGCCGTCTGGAGAATGACAAAGCACTTGGGGTGAGCAAGTAGTTCCTGACCAATGCCTTTTAGAGACGAGGTTCTTGGCATTCAGACGTCTCCCCAGATGGAGTGCTGGGTCCCCTAGGCTGGTCGTTTCATTTCAAACTAGAACACAGCTCCTTCAGACGGCACCTTCTCACCATAAATCTAACGTCCTCTCCCTGCGGACATTCAGAACTGATAGAACAAACACTACTCCTTTGAATTTACGCTGTTTCGTGTCTTTTTAAAGTGTTTTGTGACCCCGTGTGGAGCCTGCCGCACTTGGGCAATGCCTGCCAAGGCAGATTCAGACCCCGAGCTCAGAGAGGCAAGAGCCCCCCCCACCCATGGGAAGCTGACTCACCTCAGCCGTTTCTCCTCGGGGCTGACCGTGGTTACTGCCATTCCTGTTGCCCACTCGCCCAGGGTAACTCGGGACTGACTCCCGGAAGGCCTTTGAAAAACCCGTAGCCATCTCGAAGGCCAGCGGGAGCAATAGTAGCTTCAGTAGCTTCATTTTCCTGTCTTGCTGACAGAGACCCTTGGCTACCACTGTGCTGCTAATAGGATAAGTACTTCATTGCCAGGTTACCATGCCTTCTACGCGAAACCAAATTCGCTTACCTGATACCTGACACTTCTCTGGGCTCTGACCTGCTTTTCTCTCAAGAGCATGCTGGCATTTCAGGCAGAATTATAGAAATTTGCAGATGGTGGAAGTATTTAAGATTTCATTCACCTTGCTCCTTCGTTGATTGAAAGGAGCCTTAAATGCTGAGCTCTGAGATACTGACCACAACCATGGAATGAATGTGTGACCAGAATGTGGCTTTGACACCAAGTGCTGCTGTCCCTTTGTAATTGGCTTCTGATTTGACCAGAAATAATTGACAATGTGAATTTTTGTTACCTGTTCAATTGTAGGACAATAGAATATGTATCACCCTTTGTTAGGTAGGCACAAACTTCTCCTGCACGAAGCCTTGCTTGTAGAGGGTGCCCAGTAAGACAAGAAAAAAAAGCATAGTAACTTGTGCTTCGAGAGCTCAATATTTTTATCTTAATCAGTACAGAAGAAATTTCTCTGTGTAACTTGATCTTCTGTCTAGTACTTGTCTTTTAGGTAACCAACACTGAAAACTTTGTAGTGATGACTACCAAAGAAATACATAGTAAAACAACCTTTTATTTCCAAATTATTAAAGAGCCAGCCATTGACGCTGCTACATGAGTTCCATGCTCAAGAGCCATTGTAAGAAATGAGGGGTTTTTAGGTTTTTGTTTTGTTTCTAGTTTTCTTTATTTCTCTTTAATTTTTTTTTTAAATATAAAACATACACACACAGCTGTTAGCATAAAATTATGGGGAGCGTTTTCCAGAATGCTCAGCAGTTGTGGTTAACTGCCAAGTCCTGGTTGCCTCTCGTCAGGCAATTGGAGGAACCCTATGTTCATGGTGGTGTGGGTGCTGTGTGTGTGCACGTGTGCGTGTGTGCATTCATGCCTTAACTCGGGTTACTGCTCAACTTTAGTTCTTGACTTAGTCTGCACCGTCATCTAGATTGTATTGTACATCTCGATCTGAACTTCATCCTGGCAAAAACAAAGCTGCAGGCACAGCAGTTCCAGAATGCATTCCTCCGGAAGCGTATTCGGTCAGGCTGACCCTGAGGCTGCTTTGGACTTTATTTGGAACTGAGGATGGAAAGCAAAGTGGACTGTCAAACAGAAAGACATCAGCAAGGAAGAGGAGAGAGCCAAGGGCTAGCTTGTCTTTGGCCTCTGCACCCCTGTGCACACTGTGTGTTCATGACAGCTGGTCTACAACTTGATGAGGTTGGAGTTCTGTAATAGTGGCAGTCTTGACATTCTCGGTCAGAGTGTAGAGAGATATAAGACTTCCAATTAATGTCTTATTTACTTCTTTATGTTGATTAGTCTTTGATACATGTGCTGAATCAGAAACCTAAATAAAGATAATTTTTTAAAATGTACCTCGTGAGCCTTAAACCTTATTTCTGTTCTTTGAGTGGGAAAATGAACATTGTTTCCCTGTTGCTTCTGATAGATATCAAATTTAGATTCTAAGTACCAAAGGCTGCCTTAGAAAGTAAACTTAATAAGAGAACTCAAAGGGGCTGGTATTGTTCTGTTTCTTTCTTTATTTTTTTAATCTTTACGGACATGCTTAGAGGAAGAGAGAGAGAGAGAGAAACAATCGGTTGCCTTCCATATGCTCGCCAGCTGCATTTAAGGGCCCAGCGGTTAGTCCTGAGCGGCAAGCACGGTACTTAGCAGGATGCTGTCTTAGGAGCATAGTCTTCAGGAAACCAGTTGTGATACCATGTTAGGAGTTCAAACGGTTTAACCCTGAGCCCCTTTCTATGTAAAAGTGCTAAATAAATCTTGAGCCAGCCTTGATGGACTCTGGCTTAAGCAGGATTCCACGGTAACTATCATAGTTAATTGAGTGAGTTTTAAATTTGGTTACTCGTGGTGAATTGAAATGACCAAAATTTCAAAATGCTTCTCTACTCTTGGCAGCTAGAGTTTAGTGGTAACTTGAAAAATGTTGACCAGGAAGTTACCCAGGACCTCAGATTTCCAGTCTTGCTTCCACCCACCAGCTTCGGTTTTCTGGACTGTGTAACAGAGAGAGCCATTCTGGTTTCAGGTGGAGTTGAGAGAAAACAGGATTTGCACTAGATGCTTTAACAGCAAACAGGTAAAGTTTAAGCTGCACGAGCACTTGTTTTCCCTTTAATGCCTTTTAGAGCCTGTGTGTTCGTCCACATGTTTCTTCTAAAATGGAAATGGTTGGTTTAGCAAATGTTTTGTGTTTATGTAAAACTAAGTAAATCTGGGTTCTTGTTTTAACAAACACATAAGCTATTTAAGTCAAGGAAATTTTTGGAAATGCAATTGTATTCAGTCACCAATGTCTAATCCAGGCCCAAACTTTTAAACCTTTCCTTTAGAAATAGAGGAAAAAGTCAGTACGTGGTCAGTTATGGTTTGTGTCTGATGTTTATGTTGACATGAGAAACTTATTTCCTGTTCCTTAAGTTTTTCTCTTCACTTACATATCACCCCTAATTCTAAATTACATTGAACTAAATATATTCAGATCTTTTTCTAAAGATCTTATTTTTAATACCCTACTAATGACAATGCAACTTTCAAGATTACTAATTATCCCAAAAAGTGATCTTAGTAATTGATCTAAAACATTCTCATTTTAAAAAAGAAAACCAAAGTTAGACACAGCCCAGAAGTGAAGCAGGTGATAGACTTAATAGACAAAGATGTGAAAATACCTATAATAAACATTTTCCATGTGTTAAAGAAGGCAGAAGAAAGCACAAACATGTAAGAAAAATGGAAAGTGTAAAAAAAGACAAATCGAACTTCTAGAGACAAAAAAAAAAAATTACAATAGCTGAAATTTAAAGCAACAAAAAACTTGCTTTAAGCCTTTTGTGGATTTAGATTTGTGCTCTTTAAATGTTCCTAAGGGACTTTAAAAAGGCAACTCCTGGAATTCAAGTTAAGTCTAGTTGACATACTTTTCTCCACCTGCTCCCCCACCCCCACCCCTACTGGGGATAGCTCTGCCTGGATTGAACCACTATCGGAAATTGTTAACCTCAGGAACTGACTTACTACTCCTATTAGTCACTTTAATGTTGGGCACGAAGACTCAAGGTATAAGGTAGCCAAGTAGAAAATGTCCATGAGTTCAAGTCCAGTCTGAGTCAAGAGTTTTCTGAGCTTCAGTTTCTTCACCTACAAAATAAGAATGAGAATGGGGTCATTAGGGTCCAATGAACATACTGTTAAAACTTTATAGAGAGTATTAAGTTCTTTGCATGGTAACTTCTTAACTATTTCCAATATAATTGCATTCATTCCACAAATATTTTTTAAACCTGTATTATGCCAGCCATTGTGTATAGTACCAGGCATGCGGTGGAGGGTAAGAAGGCCACTGTTCCTCTCTTTGGTAGCTTCCAGTTGACACCTGGTGTCAGCATTGTGGCTGTGGAAACAGTGCAGCAGGATCCCTCAGCATTAGGAGAGAGGAAAGGTCAGAGACGTCTTCCAGAGGAAATGGTCTTTACGCAAATTCTTGAAGAAGAGGTAAGAATTAAATGAAGAATTATCAGGGGCAGAGGAAACAGCATGTGTGAAACCTAGAGGTCAGAGCACCCCTCCAAGTGATGGTTGGGTTCCCGGAACACAGACTGACACAGGACTTGGTGTAAGAAGCTTGCTTGAGAGATGATGCCAGAAAGTAGAATGAGAAAGTGGAAAAATGAGACAAGACCAGTGAAGGATGTGTTGATGAGCCTGTTAGCATGGTGGGCAACTGGAGTTATCCCATGGGGTCTCCCCAAGGAATAATTTAGAAGGGGCCTCAGAATTGTACCCCCCGAGGACAGGAATGCTGAGACTTGGATACACAAACTCTTTCACCTATTGGTGGGAGGTGCTCGTGGGAGAATGACCCCCACATTCAGATTTTCTGAATTGTGCATGAGGCTTCCTTGAAAGCCTGCAGTAGCAAAGCCAAGGGAAGCCACCCCAAGTTTGATGAGGGATGCTGGCAAGGTGCATGAGTGTTGGGTGAAATTTCGTGGGCCAAGGGGGTGTGATGCATTCCATCAGGTCTGCTATAGGTGGATGGCTTGGGCACTAAATACCTCTCACCATCATTTATTTGGTTTGGCCTGAAGTATTCATGCACATACACAAAAAATTTCCCCCAAGAATGAAAAAAAAATGTAACATGCTTCATTTCCCTTTTTTTCCTCCCCAAGCTTTATCAAGAAATAATTGACATCTAACATTGTGTAAGTTTAACACATACAGTCTGATATATGTGTATATTGCGAAAGAATTACCATAATAAGGTTAGTTAGCACATCCATCACCTTTGATTTGAAACGGTGATTTTTATTTTTTTAAAAATTCAGATTCTTGATTTTTCTTGAAAAAGATTGCAATAGGGCCTTACCCCTTCAAGCACGGTGGTCACTCTGCCCACAGGTGAGTAGAGTGTGGTTCCTGCAGGCTTTTGAGTTTGTGAGCTGCTAGCGTAGGGTAGTTGTGGAATGAGGGAAGATTGACAAGGCTAGAATTTTGAATAAGCAGGAGAAAGAGAAAGGAGGGAGGAGAAAGGGCTGAGAGGTGAAAATTAAAGCGCGTTTGGAGGAGGCCTGCCTGGGCAGTTCCTTGCACAAGTCCAGCTAATAATAAAGTGGAATGTCGATTCCCTAAACTAGGTGATGGATACCTGAGAGTTTGTTATACTAGTCTCTACTTCTGTATGTTTAACATTCCCATAATATAATTTTTAGAAATGGAGAGGAAGGGATCAAGCGATTTCTAAGAATGGAAAGGAAAAATGGAGTCTTGGGAAGGTCAGTGCTAGAGATGCCACCATTGAAAATTCTAATTTTTGCAAGAAGGCAGCTAAATATACTTTTAAGAATAGTTTCTTGATTTTTAGAGAGAGAGGAAGAGAGAAGAAAGAAACATTGATGTGAAAGCACAACGTCGATTGGCTGCACACTCCCCACCATGGATGGAGGCAGCAACCCGGACAAGTGCCCTGACCAGGAATCCAACCAGCAACCTTTTGGTGTACGGGACGACATCCATCCACCCGAGCCACTCCAGGCAGGACAAGGCAGCAGTATTTCATATACCTCCCTCCAAAATGAGAGACAGGTGAGAAGTTGTTCTGAACTGAGCATAAATTTATGGGTTTGTGAGTTGTTGACTCTGGGTAACTGGATTGGCATGATTGATGTCCTGGTGAAGTTAAACAAGAAAATGTTCTCTTTTTTGTTCCCACCTACACATTTCCACAGGTAATAAGTCTGACATGGTCCGGGCTTCCCTTTCGCTTGGAAAAGGCCACTGATTGCAGCTATCCTGTGGGGTTCTGATTTTTTTAGCGAAGATGTGATGTTGCTGTCATTACGTTTTGGGTTGACTTTATAGAACTTCAGGACCATAATAGGGTTGGGGTATTCAAAAAGGTACCTCAGTAATGAGGCTTCCAAAAGAAACAGTCTACACTTAAGTATGGAATGAGACCCCATTAGTACACATGAGTTTAAAAAAGTGATTAGGGAGAGGAAATCATTGGGTTTTATTTTACTTGGACTCAATCTCTTTGTGGAAATCTGAGATTCAACTTTTGGGTATTTTCTCTGTGGTGGTTGTGCATGATTCAAAATTTAAAACTTTTTAAATTAAAAAAAAAAATTTAAATGTCCACATGGGTGTGGGAAACACATTCCTGATGCTCTGAGCTCCATCTCTAAAAGAATCATCGCATACTTAATCTTGGCTATTAAATAAAGCGTTCACTAAAAGTAATTAAATAGATGTAGGATGGGGAAAACCTGTAACATTCTCTCCTCTCCTCCTAACTTCTTTTTAAGGGTAAATTTGTTCATTTTACATGGTTCTAGTCTAGGACAGGGACAGTTGAGCTATATAACCAACACAAGTTTGATGACATTCTCCTGGTGCCCATATTTCTAGCCATCTTCCCTTCCTAATCTGAGGAGCTCCCTCTTCCAATTCCAGACCCTCCTCTGAAAAGAAGTTCTTAATTCCTTTTATTTCCTTGGTCATAAAAGATACTTTAGACCAGTTCTGCCCAGCCATCAGGAGTTGATTTGCTGAGATGGAAACCGTAGCAGCTTGGAGGGGAAAAGTAGTGATTTCATTTGCAAAGCAATTAAATACCAAGTGATTTTTTCTCTCTTACTCTGTGTGCTTTAGGAAAATAAGTACCTTACATTGATGTTAAGATCCTCAATTGTTAAATACGTTTTATCACCATTCAGACAAAGCGCAGGTTATTCATGTTAATTGGGCCCATTTTATGCGTTGGAGAGTCTCTTCCAATGTTAGAATAAAAATACCCACATTTCAAACTCAGAGCCAGGTTTGACTTGAAATTCCTATGAGCCTGCACCAAGAGTTACATTTTTCTTTGTGTTTGCACCATAAATGGAATTATCTATAAGCATGTTTGAGCCCGTTTTTGTCTCTGAAGGAAAGTTCCACTTATATATAAACAGGGTGCCAACACTCATCTTATCTCTCTAGGTTAATCAGTTTCTAAGAATTATACTTCTTGAAGATTTACCCCCTGGTCCAATCTGATTACAAGGAGACCAGAGTAAATTCATTTGATAGGTGTGGCTTCTTTTTTTTCTTCTTCATCAAAACATGCTTTTGTTGTAGCTACTTATCTATATCTTCAGAGGATGGGCACTAGGACCTGATTTCAGATACTGGCTCTGACACTGAGGTCCTTGGGTAAACTGCATCCCACTTGGAGTCCGTCTCAGCTTCCTCATCGAGTGTGTGGAATAAATGTGTCACTATATAGAAAGTTCTTACAATAGGGACTTAGAACTCAGGACAAGTTAAACTCTCAAATTATGCGGGCTGTTACTATATATTCCTGCATTCCATGGCTTTACAGCCCCAGGACTGTGCTGATGATAGATGTCAAATTAGCTTATCATATCCCTAAGTTTTTCTTGGTCAACATTCACTTTCTGAAAATGCAATTTTACAAAAAGACAATTGCGTTCTTCAAAAACTGACCTTTTCTTTTTCTTGGCAGTAGTGGTGAAAAGATGTCAGATTACCTTTCAGAACTTTTCTGTTTTGTCTAATCTGATTTGGAACGCTGTACTTCTGTGCTTCTTCTTATCAAGTTCTCACCTTGAAAAGGTGATGACATATCTGATAGGCTGGGCCAAACGCGCCACCATTTGCTTCTATCAGCTACACAACCTTCCCTCAACATGCCCAGAAATTGAAACCGGGTGGGGCGGAGACACTGCACAAGAGTTTGATAACTGATCGTTGTCACTTCCTCCTTTTTGTCCCCCACATGCCCAAGCCAGTCTCATCTCTTTAAAAGTCATGGGCTGATTAAGGACAGGAAGTTAATTTCCTGATAAGTGTTATCAAGGACCAAAGGGCAGTTCCTTGCGGGCACGTTGCCAGTTACCTTCATTTGCATGAGCCTCCCTGCAAGAAGCCAGTCACCCTTCCTCCAAGAGCTCCGCAGCCACCCTGGACCCTGTGTAATCCGCTAAGTACCAACGAGATCAGGCTCTCTCCCACTCCCGCTGCATTTGCAGGGATGTCTGGAGCCTGGTGTGTGAGGAACACTTCCTTCTGCTGCTCCAAGGGCAATTGGAGGGGCCCTGAGCTTGTGAGAAGGGGATGTGTTGCTTCTTGAATTTTATTGTTTGAGGATTTGCTGGGTTTTCTTACTACAGGGACTCTCATTCAACACACAGTTATCAAGCCAGGTTCTACTTAATATAAATAAGTCAATAAACAAACAAACCTCCAACCAGCTTTTTGAAATGAAATTGGGGAAAAGATGCTTAAAAACAGCTTGAATACACAATTCCATAGGGTGTTTTTCATCTCTCTCCCTCCTTTTTTTTTTTTTTTTTTTTTTTTTAACACATGTCCAAGTCTGTGACTTTTTTATTCATGCCCCCTACCCACTGTAGCCAAAGTAGAAATACCAGGGGCCCCAACTCTGGGTTACACCCTCCAAGTCCCCTACCCCAGACACCCAGAGATGTATGAAGTGCTGATGTGTGATGATGGTCTGGGGAAGGCCAAAGGGACCAAGAGGCCCACCCCTGGACCCAGGCAGCCGCAGGAGAGTTTTCCTCTGGAGGGAGAGCAGGGACAGCCTCAGGTACCCAAAGTGCTCAGGGGAGGCAGGGCCTGCCACCACCAGCCCTGGGGTTGGGGGATTGGGAAACTCCATGCACTTCCTGGGCTGGAGGGACACGAAACAGGGAGCCTTCAGCATGTAGCCTTAAGAGGGTGGGGATGGGGACAGGGTGCTTCTGAACCCTGGTGGAGGGAGAACTGGTGGGAAACGGAGGAGGCCTTGGGTATCTCAGAGAATGGGGTAGCCCCTCTGGTGCTTATTCTGGCGGAGCTGGAGGCCAGCCGGAGTGGCCATCTCCAATACCTCCCACACCCCCATCTTGGGTCTTGGCTGAACACTCAAGGTAGCCGAAGGCACTGATCCTGGCCCTGTCCTGGCCTTCCTCAGACGGAGTGGGCTCCTGCTTCACCTTGGCCAGCGCTCTCCTGGTCTTGCCTCCAGTCCTTCTTGCCCACGAAGATGATAGGCACGTTGGGGCAGGCAGAGCGCTTCTTCATTCACCTCTGGGGTCCCCTTCTCAGGAATGTTTCCCAGCTGTCGGCACTGTTGATGCGGATGTCATTGTCAGGGTGGGAGAGAGGCCGGAGGTGATCATAGTCTTCCTGCTCTGCTTGCCCTCCACCTCAGTGTCTATATGATGTAGTTCTCAGAGGACGGTAGGGGCCTGGACCTCGGGAACTGGTCCTTGCGAAGACCATGCGGAGGCAGGTCTTCCCGCTGGCCCCTCCCCCACAACCACAGCTTCTTTGGGATCAAAACCACCGGGGCTTCCTCCACCACCTTCAGCTGTGAGGCCGGGGCTGGAGGCAGAGATTCTGCTCTTCATTTCTTATACTCAATGGCAGTGTTAGACTGCAATACTTTTTAATAGAAAGGTAAGACATAAACCTGAGAGATCTGCCTCCAGCAACAAAAATGGGCGTGAGGGGCAAAGTATTCAAGTTTGTACAACACTTTTGACATTAAAATAAATGGAACAAAAGGAATTTGCCAATGTGAGGCGACTTGAGGTAAGACACGTTATTATTTTGGGTGTGGAAGCCCTAAAAGTTCAAAAGCCTCCCTAACCCCCACACCCCCACCTCCCTCAGTGCCTGAATTTTCCTTGTTGATCCTCTTTATGAGTTAAGAGCTGTGATGTGAAAGGCAGAAATTTTACCCCTGGGTAGGACCCATTTCCTGGATTGCAATGGAGTGTGTTGGAAAGTGCACCCACTTGGCCACTGGAGACAGAGTTTCAAGTCTCCCTCGGCCACTTGCTGATTCGCTGTGGCCCTGGGCCAGTTCCTCAGCGTCTCTTGGCATTAGGAGTCTAACTCTGAGTCTGATGCATAGAAAGTGCTCATATATTCCTTGTCTTTCTGTATCTTTCCCGTCCAAATTTCCTAAACCAGAAATCTGGGGGGCATCCTTAACTGCTTGCAATCTCTTCCCACCCAATTCTAGCCAGGCACTAAATCCTGCCAATTTTGCCTGCTGAAGGCTGCTCAATCCTACTCGCCCCCTCCATTCCTGTCCCAAGTCACTTCAGTCCTTATCACTCTTGGGCTGTTGTAGAAAATAGTTTCCAGCTGCTTTTCTGCCCTGACCTGCTCCACTAACCCCAATCCCACACATCTTTGTAAAGAAAAGCTGACCACATTGGGCCCCTGCTGAGAATAGAAGCATGAGCCCCCAGCTGGCCTATGGGACGAAGTCTTTAATATAATAAAAATAGCAAGCACTTCCCTAGTTCTTGCTCTTGTTCTTTTAAATGTTCCCCACATGTTAACTCAATCCTTGCAACAACTTTATGTGAGGATGACTGTTAAGATCTTCAGTTTACAAGTGAGGAAACCGAGGCATAGAGAGGTTAAATAACCTGGTTGGAGTTAAACTGCTAGGAAGGATGAAACAGAATATTAAAGTTGTGTTTTTTTTAATGTATTCCTGCTTAATCTCAATTTTATCTCTGGCCGTTTCTGCCTTGGTCTTTGTCTTCCAGCAATGCAAGCTACATGCAGTTTACCCTCCCCACCCCACCAACTCTTCCCATAGTTGCTCCTGTTAAGAGCTCTCCCTGGAATGCCTTTCCCTGTTGACTCCTTGGTGAATTTCTACCTCTCTTTTGAACTTGGCCCTGGCATCACCTCGGTTATCAGTCAGTCTTCCCACCTGTTGCCCTTGTGCTCTGCACATACCTCCAAATACCTGAGGGGCTGCTTTATGTTAGGAATGGGACAGACAATGGAAACCAAGGTCTGGAAGTGGTCATCAGGATCTTATGTTCATGTGGGGAAAAGAGGCAAAAAAGCATTACAGGAAAGACAAGCGAAGTGCACTCTGGGAGGACACATGTGGATCAAGGAATCCATACTAGATTGTAGGGGGAAACCCTCCCAGAGCAGGTAATGTTGAAACTAGGATTTCACTGATGGAAAAAAATCCACAGTGAGGAACTAAGGGAAGAAAAGTTTGCTGGACAGAAGGAATGGCATTTGCAAGCTCAGTGCCAAGACATGGTACAGGTTTGGGGAAATTGTTGAGTGTGTTGGTCTATTTCCTTGTCTTGCCCACTTGGCTGAGTTCCTTAAGGATGTCAAGTCCACCCAGCCTGGCTCAAGGAGGTTTCAGTAGACATCACACTAGAACTCAAACACTGGAATCTCTGGGTCCCTCTCTCCCCATCTGTTAAGGGCAATGTTAGGAGACCACTAAAGTCCTTTGGAATTTCTGAGATTATATGAATCACATATAAGGAAAAGAATTCAAGCAGAGGGCCTCATTTTGAGAATTGCCTGAGAGTCCTTGGCTAGGAGTCACATCACTCTAGCATCTGTTTCCTTTGTCACATGGTATTCCCGAAGAAGGCCACATTCACAGGTTAAACGTACACAAATATTTTTGAGGGACACAGTTCAACCCACAATAGCTCAGAAGTGGTGGACTGTGGTGCTGAACTACTCCCTAGTCATCTGCAGAATAGAGTGTTTATGCCTCAAGATAAAATTCTTAAATTGTATCTTTAAAAAATTTCTATTTGAGTTATACAATGAACAAAATATTTTGCCATAGTATGTGGATAGATTCTAAAAAGATACATATATTCAGTGGACACTCAAAAATATTAAATTGACCAGAGTATTAAAAAAATGTAGGTTCTATTCCTACTCTAAGCACTCTCACCCATCTATTAAACTGGTGGTCGCTGATTTATTACTTTCTGGCAATTAGGCAGAATAACACTCCATTGTGTGAGGTTTGCAGTGAGGGGCTTCCCAGCAGTTAGTTGAAAAAGGGTTTAGTTTGATAAAAGGATAGTTACCAGGCCTGAGCCAGGGCAACAGGCAGCTAGAACCTAAAGAATGCGACAATTTAATGAGCATTTGTTTACTTCAATTTATATCTTTATATATTTCAGTAACTTATGTCTTATCAGTTTTCTTTCAACACTTTGTACAGAGCCAGTGTTTAATATAGTTTAGATCTGAAGACACACTGTTAGTAGTCTAAACAATTTGATGTCAATTGCTGGGAGTAGTGGAGGCATAGACTTGGACTTTTTTGAAATATGGCTTTTCAAGAGAGGACAGCCTCTACAAACCAGTAATCCTGGTCAGGATTACACTCTCTTCTTCAGACTTTGCTTCTGTAGATTCCCAAGACCCACCTCCCTGCCCCCAACACACACAACCCACACATGCACACACACACTGCCAGGAATTGTTTTGGGATCCCTAAGGGAGAGAGGCGATATGCTCACAAGTAAATAAATCTCAAAAAAACTAATAATGGGCACTTGAAAATTCATTGGTTCATATATATTTTTAAATGGGGGAAGTCAATATAAAAAGAGAAAAAAAAGTACATAAATTTGAGAAGTTAACCGTATGTCCCTGAGAAAGCCTTTCTCAGAAGAACAGAGGATAGTATTACATTAAATGTGTCACGTCATTTTACAAGAGAGCTGAACAGGATATTTTTGTTAGTTGGTTGGTGAATTCTTAAAGAGTGTTTGAGCCCTAACCGGTTTGGCTCAGTGGATAGAGCGTCGGCCTGGGGACTAAAGGGTCCCAGATGCGATTCCAGTCAAGGGCATGTAACTTGGTTGTGGGCACATTCCCAGTAGGGAGTGTGCAGGAGGCAGCTGATCAATGTTTCTCTCTCATTGATATTTCCAACTCTCTATCCCTCTCTCTTCCTCTCTGTAAAAAATCAATTAAAAAAATATATATATATATATATTTTAAAAAGAGTGTTTGACATAGGCCAGTGATGGCGAACCTATGACACACGTGTCAGAGGTGACACGCGAACTCATTTTTTGGGTTGATTTTTCTTTGTTAAATGACATTTAAATATATAAAATAAATATCAAAAATATAAGTCTTTGTTTTACTATGGTTGCAAATATCAAAAAATTTCTATATGTGACATGGCACCAGAGTTAAGTTAGGGTTTTTCAAAATGCTGACACACTGAGCTCAAAAGGTTCGCCATCACTGACATAGGCTCTAGTGATTGTGAAAGGGCTGACCCCCTCCTCATGGGGTATTTGAGTTCCCGAGTGGGCCTAAGTATAGTTTTGTCATAATTTATCCCACCTGTGTCTGTCAATTCCTTCCCACTTGCCTCCTCCCGCAATGGTCTGGCTCATGTTTCTTCATAAAGCTCTAGGCCAGTTATTAATAACAGCCCAGTGACTCTCCTGAGCCACCTAAGAGCATATGGTGTTTTTCACAAAAGAGAGCGATCATCTCCTCAACTTTGGACTTCGCTCCCTAACCCCTGAACAGTAAGTTTTGTTTGTTTTTTTTAAAAAAATGTAGCATTTTAAAATGTTGATATAGGAGGAAAGTTTAGTCTGACTTTTCTGTTTCTGGCAGAGAGAGAATATAGTAAGTTCAAACTTAGATTCATGAAGCTTATTTCCCCTCCCTGCATTTCAGCATCTCTCCAACTTTTATAAAGCTGAATAGTAGATAAATTAATGAATTAGAATTCTAGTCTTTCCATTTCCTTCTAGCTAAATAAAGGCAGGAGGAGAAGCAAGGGATTAATGGTATTTAAATGACTTGAACCAGCCTGTGGCTATGCTTGATATTCCTGTCTCCCCCGTGTTTCCTCTTCAAACAGGGCATTTCCCTGATTTCAAAGAGAAATTTCACACGTGGAAAGTATCACAGGGGAGTGTTGGACAGGAGACGTGGGTCTTGTCATTTTTCCATGTGTGAGATTTGGATCAGAGAGGGCACCTGTCTTGTGCCACGGGTTCAATGCCTTCTTGTTATTTTAGCCAAAGGCTTTGTCTTTGAAGCCGTTCTTAACGGTTGCTTCGGAGAGCCCTGCAAAGTAGGTCACTGTGTTTTCTGTCTGGAAAGGAGGCCCCCGCTGCCCAGAACGGCCGGTGCCCAGCTCAGTCCTCATGGGCAGAGATGAAACCTGACTCTCCGGTCCTTCTGCAGGACTACAAACCAATACAGCTTTCGGCTTTGGTTACTTGTGTTCAGTTCCCTTGAAATGTGCGTCAGGAGCCTAGATCGGATGTATAAGGGAGGCATTACAGTAAACTGGAAGGAGGCAGATGCC
Source organism: Myotis nattereri (assembly GCF_964212035.1). NCBI lineage: Eukaryota > Metazoa > Chordata > Mammalia > Chiroptera > Vespertilionidae > Myotis > Myotis nattereri. Next base: position 27,757,928 of record NC_138088.1, read on the forward strand.
CGCCTGGTACTGAGCCCCAGCTTGGACCATTCACAGATAGTGTGACCTTACCCAAGAAGGCAGCCTCTCTGAGCCTCATTTCCTTGTTTGTAAAACAGTCCTCACCTGTTTTACAGAGTAGTGGGGTTTACTCATAATGAAAGTAAGTGGCCAAGTATGGTAACATTATTTAGGAAATCCCCCATTTGAATTTTTTCTGATTCTTCTTTTTTCAATTAAATTTTTTATTCTTTTTAAATTTACAGTTGATATACAGTATTATATTAATTTCAGATGTGCAACCCCATGACTAGACATTTATATGACTTATGAAGTGGTCACCCCAATAAATCCATGACCTGAATTTTCTCAGCCATCTCATTTGTTTCAAATTTAAACCTAGAACCTTCCATGTGGTATTTGATGGGACACATTAATCTAAGCTATCCTATATAATAAAAGCCTAATATGCAAATTGACTGAACAGCAGAACCACCAGTCACTATGACGCGCACTGACCACCAGGGGGCATACGCTCAACACAGGAGCTAAGCCCAGCCCAAAGGCCCTAGGCCAGCCAAGGCGAGTGCCAGTGGAGGGCTCCTCCCACCCACCGATCGCCCTGCCAGTTGCCCCACAGATCAGCCCTGATCACTGGCTAGGCCTAGGGACCCTATCTGTGCACGATTTTCGTGCACCAGGACTCTAGTAGAGACAATAATTAGCTTTTACTGCTTTTAGTAACTTCATCTTTAGGATGGTGTAGGCTGTGTGAATGCTGAGGACGGGAGCCTCAAAGGGTGGTGTATGATTAGCAGTTCAGAACATTAGGCTACAGCTAAGATCAGCGATGATGGGTAACCTTGCACAACAATTTCAAAGCATAAGCTATTGTTTGATAAACTTACCTGCTCAACTCTAATCAGCATTCTAAAATTTGTCTCTTGGTTATGGTTACAAAGGACTGGCTGGCCACCTTGCTAGATTTGATTCTAAGTCTGGATGAGACAGAAAGGAGGGTTGTCTCAGGGAATACCCACTTGCCCAAGTGTCACCCTGTAACTCAGGAGATAAGGGGAGTTTTTGTTTTCCTCTATAAGCTTTCCTTCCGCAATCTTTTATTTAATTCCTACAGTGTGCAAAACACGATGCTAACTTAGCAATGGGCCAATAAGCTCTAACTGTAGACGATAGAAAACATTTCATGATACAAATCAGAGTGAGCTTGTTCCATGATACATGAGGAGTACGGACAGGATAGTGTCAGTATTCCACAGGGGCCTTCCCACCCAAAACTTATTTACCAGAAACGAACATTTTTGCTCAGACTTCCCCTTGGAAGGCTGTACATTCTTGGAAAACGACTCAGTGATTTACTTGGGCTCACCTCCTAAGTAATGAGCTTGTAAGGCACAGAAAAAAGGCACCTTAAAGTCATACCTTATCCTCCCCACCCCACATTGTTTTAAATTGAGCACCTATTTTGTTCCGAGTTCTATGCTAAATGCTGGAAAAATAACTCTGCCTAAAAAAAAGTCACAGACTTTCATTAACTGGAAATTGGGTTCCCCAACCTAGTCATCTATCCTCTCAGCTAAATTGGACTCCAACGAACATTTAGCTAGCGTCAGATATCACGCCTGTACCTCCATGAATAAGAAATCACTACCAATGCGTTTATGCAGAGGAGTGTGTGTTGCTGGCCAAGAAGATAGCTTAAGAGATTTTGGCAAATGCTTTTTAGAACTCAAACAGGTCCAGAGATTCTCTTCTGTCCTCCACTCACCAACCCCAAACCTGTGATGACACTTGTTTGGATGTATGAATCCTGAAGACAAAAAACAAACACCCCCCCCCCCCCGCCCCTTCCCACTTCTCATTCCACAGAGGATGGGGCTTGGATGGCACTGCTGTGTTGGGGCTTCCTGCTGAAGCCTGGGGGGACAGGGGCCCAGCCAGGGCCTGGGCAGCTCACTGACCTTGCAAGAGTCCACTACAGCTGTCATTCATGGAGAAGGTTGGGGAACTTGGCAGGGAGAAGTTTGAAAACATTTTGATTCTTTTGGTTCTAGAATATTTCTTAATGTTAAGTGCCTGTAGCTGAATAATTTATGTCTTCTTAGGGGCAATGTCCAATCTCCTGTTGGGGCAGGAATGTGGGAGCGGGAAATCTCAGCCTTCAGAGTCTTGGTAGTGGATGGTTGAGAGGAGATGTTTGTTCATGTGTAGAAAAATAGTTCATTTTAGGGTTAAAATAGTTACTTAAAACATTGGAGACATGGTTGTAGATGGCTCAGAAAGGCCCAGACTGGATAGGTGTTGGCATAGAAAGAAGGCATGGGAGGTGCAGTTGAAGAGAAAAGAAGTAGAGGGCTTCCACCCAGGTGTGGGGCCCCCTGTCCGTCTCGAGTACCAGGTTTTCCTCTTGTCCACCTGATCACTCACCTCTCTGAACTGTACTTGAGCTGCCATCTTTCTGATTCTGCTGCTTCTTCATACCAACCACTATTTTATCCCGTGTCAGGCATGCTGGGCTCTTGTATTACCTTTTTCCAGTCTTGAGATACTGCAGAGGCTAAGGCTTTAGAGCCAAACAGACCTCCATTCAAATCCCTGGTTATCCCTGGTGTGTGATCTTATTACCTAATCTCTCTGGAAATAGGAGTGTTAATAACTCACCTCACAAGGTTTTATGAGATTAGAGTCAAAGTATGTGTAGGCCCTTCTTAACTGTAGTTATGAATAAAATCCTTTCAACCCGCTGGAAGACAGGCATTATCTCTGTTCTCCAGATGGGGTAGCTGGTGGGGTTAAATGCCTGGTCCAAGGCTACACAGCTAATACCAGCCAGAACCAGGACCTAAAACCAGTTCCATCTGGCCCTAAGACCTTTGCTCGCTCCCCACTCCACCGACCATGTGTGACAAAGCCCAAGTTGTTTTCAGTTGAAGTCCAATGTGTCAAGTTCTGTGCCTAGTGAGTCTGCCCAGCCAAGTTCTCTAGTTTTCACTTGTGACCATCTTTATTCTGGACTCTTTGGTCTCACCTTGGCCTGAGTCAAAGAAGTTGGGAGGTGATGAAGGTAGACTATCTCAAAATAGTTACATCTCATGAAACACAGAATCCAATTTATCAGAAATTTTGAAAAATTGCTGAGGCAGTTATGTTAGTAGCTCTGAAGGAAAGTAACTGTGACCTCGTACTTCTCATTTGTCACATGAGAAGTTTACAGAATTTCACATGTCTTTTCCAGTGCCAACATTTCTGTAATATTTCAGACCCTTCACCACTGTTGGTTTTATTTTTAGCTGGAAAGAGAAAAATTTCCTTGAAGTCCTATTTTAATTAGGAAACAAGGTACAATAATCATGCCTGCAATCATTTAAGTAGAAAACCACATGCCATTTATTATGATTCTCATTCAAGCTTTCTCTCATGCAAGGCACATATGATTGATGAATTAATTTTTCAGATGTACACTTCCTTTCTCACATAACTCAGCTTTGGGAGAATCAAATGAAGCTTAATTAGTTCAGAAAATGCAACTTGAACTCAAATTTTAGAAATTTACAGAACAAACAAAATCCATTTACTGTTAAAAAGGCCCAACTTTTCATTTAAGTTCCGAATGACTCGAATTTCAGGAGTTCATGTCTCCTGCCTTGCCACACAGCACCCATTTCAGGAGTCTTAGGGGGACAAATCTTCATTATACCATAGAAACGGTAGCCATCCCAACAGGACACTCGTATCCTAAAACCCATAGGGCCAGTGCCAAATTTTTGTTGCCTTCCAACAGCTTGACTTGGTTTCCTAATTACAAGAAGAAGAAGAAAAAAACCCCACAGAAGTGAAAACATCAACAAGACATAATTACCATATGATTCCAAAGTTTCTAAAGGATACTTTATTGAATATAACTTTTATGGGAAAGAGACCTTTCCCATATGGAGACAAATTGAAAACACCCAACTTTGAGATTTTATTTTTAAAATATTTGCTGGGAAAAGTAGACTTAATATACAGGGGTGGGCTAAAGTAGGTTGAATTACCAGCCATCATTATATAAAAAATAAATAATAAGTAAGGATATGAAATAATAACTAATAATAATGACAAACTATACAATAAGAAATAACAATACAAGAATAAACTCTGTTTTGCATATTAACAGCTGTAAACCTACTTTTTCTCACTCTTATATGTGTTTTTCTTGCTGTAATGATAATTTGAACAACGTGCACTTCCAGTTTTCCAAGAAAGCTTCTACTTTCCATGCAGTTATTATGGGGTACTGGGGTCCAGGATGGGTAAGGCCCTCACCACTTCCTAGGAGGAAGACAGCAACTACCTATGGGGTGGTACATGCAAGCAACCACAATACAGTATCATGAGCTACAAAATGCTACAGACAAGTGAGCAATAAATTCTACCTGAGGAAGTTAGAATGGATCACAGAGGAGGTAACATTGGGTTTCAAAGGATAAGTAGGTGTTTGATAATTTTGCATGTTTAGGTGCTTAAAAGTACCTGAAAAGGATGATTCATTCAAAGGGTACCATCTACAAGGTAATGTGCTAAATGACAATGAATAATAGTCACCATCTCTTATTCAGTGTTTATGTGTTAGGCACCACTATTATCTTATTTAATTCTCACACTACCCTAAGAAGTAGGTACTGTTATTATCACCCCATTTTATAGACATGTTGAGGCACGAAGAGTTAATGTAACTTGTCCAAGGTCTCATGGCAAGTGGCAGATCTGAGTCAAGCCCTATCCATCTAATTCCAGACCCATCTCTCAACCACCATGTCCTAAAAGCATTCTTGTTATTTCTCTGTCCAGCTAATGATAAGGAGGTCAAGGGGAGAAACTTGTCAGTTATAAGTTGATCAGTGGGAAGGTAATGAACTAATTAATAAACAAGAATGAAATCACAGGTAGTAAAAGCTGGTGAAAAATAGATTAAAAAGAAAAACTGTACTTTCAGCTACCCTGGTTGCTAGTGGTGGTTTGTGGATGTTCCATTTACAAAGAACAGATTGTTTTGACGTGAATAATCTGACAACAGCTGTTGTAAAGATATTCTGGCAAAACCAGGGTCATCAGGCCCAAAGAGTAACTGCAAGACTGTCCACCCCACTGTTCAACCAGTGGTTCACTTTTGCAAAGAGCCAAGATCAAAGAAAGAGAGTGGCCATTAATAATTACATGTGAATATTTCCATTTCAGTACAGTCGGTTTCCATTGGAATACAGATCTTTTCAAACGGGACTTTTAATTGGAAAACATTAATAAGTCCGTGTAGTTGAAAGAGGGTGGCATCTGGGGACTGGAGAAGTTAGTAGTATCCAGGCTCCAACTTGAATAATGAGTAGCCTGGGTGGCTGCTCCATGTCCTGATAGAGCATAGCATGGCCTGGCACATGGCCTCAACAAAGAGTCATTATTATACTTAAGGGACCTGTTAAGCAAAGATGGACAGATTTCAATTATGTGTCATTTTTTTAAACATATGTCTCTGGGGAACTTCTGTCAATATTATCTTGACTATTAGATATTAATGGAAACAAGTAGGATAAGCACATTTTTGTCAAAAAGGAAAATATTTTTGAAATGTGACTCATGTTTAAGATTATAAACTTGAATCCAATGAAAAGTGTTTTTCTTTTAGTGAAAAAGACTTCACAAAGTATGTTCTGTTCTTTGTCTTGACCAAGAATCCACACTTAATATGGGGAATAATAGAAGAGAATTTGAGAAAGGGGTAATGTCTTAGTGCAGTGGTTCTCAACCTGTGGGTTGCGACCCCTTTCGCGGTTGAATGGCCCTTTCACAGGGGTCGCCTAAGACCATCCTGCATATCAAATATTTACATTATGATTCATAACAGTAGCAACATTACAGTTATGAAGTAGCAACGAAAATAATTTTTTGGTTGGGTCACAACATGAGGAACTGTATTTAAAGGGCCAGAAGGTTGAGAACCACTGTCTTAGTGGCAATAATTAGTAGGAATAATGCTATATAATAAAAGCCTAATATGCTAAGTGTCCGGTTGTCCATTCAACCAATCAAAGCATAATATGCTAATGATATGCTAAGGCCACTCAACCACTTGCTATGACATGCACTGACCACTAGGGGGCACGCCCTGGAGCCCTCCCACAACCTCTCCCCCTGGCCAGCCCCACCTCCAATCAGCCCCCAACACCCCGATTGGGGGCAGGGCCACCGGCCAACTGCCCGCGGCCTCTCTCCTGGACCCTACCTGTGCACGAATTGGTGCACTGGGCCTCTAGTTTTATATAATAGATGAGATTGTTGTTTTGCATTGTTTTGTTTTTGCCGGGGGACCTAGCCATTTAACTAACACACTCTTCTTCTTGAAAGAAAGAAAGAAAGAAAGAAAGAAAGAAAGAAAGAAAGGAAGGAAGGAAGGAAGGAAGGAAGGAAGGAAAGAAAGAAAGAAAGAAAGAAAGAAAGAAAGAAAGAAAGAAAGAAAGAAAGAAAATATATATATATTAGAGAGGAAGAGAAAGATAGAAACGTCAGTGATGAGAGGGAATCATTGATCAGCTGCCTCCTGCACACCCCTGACTGGGGATTGAGCCTGCAACCAGGGCATATGCCCTGACCAGGAATAGAACCATGACCTCCTGGTTCATAGGTAGATGCTTAACCTCTGAGCCATGCAGGCTGGGCCCCAACACATTCTTCTTATGGTTTCAGGAGTCAGAGTTGATTTTAGAAACCCTATTTTATATGAAAATATGATTGTAAAGGTTTTAATCAAGACCCTACAAGCTGATGTCAGGGTGAAGAACAGAGAATACAATGAAGTTTAACTCACAGAGACCAAAGGTTGCCGCTACTCTCTGTCTAACTTACTTTGTGGGATACCACTGTTCAACCATTCAATAAACAATGAACAGTTCAATTTGAATTAGATTATTTGGAATCTTGATGGAATCAAAAGAAAAAATAAAGATAAGTTTTAAAAACTAGATAAGAGAGTACTCATTTTATTTTCAGTACAACATTCTATAAAATAATAAATGTATTCCCAGTATCTTCTGGAAATAGGAGAGAAAAAAGGTAGGTAAAGGCATACAAATGGGAAGGGAAATTATTTGCAATCATCTGAAATTATGAAATATATCTGGCCCAAAACAACCTACAATGTCTTATATTAGAAATTGGAGGTGATATTATATTTTAACTGTAATTTTTAAATACTGTGATTCAAGATAAGACCGAGGTCTTGAGCTAGTCACACTATATATGTTCTAGGATACTTCACTTGTTTGAAATTTATTTATATTTTTGGTGTATGTTTTATTCAATAACAAAATTTTTCCCTAAAATATGCTGCTGTTAAATAGTTTTCTCCCAGAAGAATGTCCCTGCAATCTCAGAGAAGAAACACTTGGTTAATAAGCTTCTAGCCAATGTAAATCGACGTACTGAGATCCTCTTCACTTGACCCACAGTAGAATCTGAGTGTGTTTGTGAACTTGTGATGATACTAATTTGTGTCCTTCCAATGATTTAGATCTATAAACAGATCTGACATCATGGAGAAGAACCAAACAGGAATCAAACACATTCCTGTTTCTCATGAGTATTTTGAATGAGACAAGAACATGTTGTTTAGCAAAAGAGTGCATTTATTACAGAAGACCAGGATATCGTCATGTGTTAAATGACTGGTTTGACAAAAATAAAATCAGGTTATATTACTTTTAAATATATAAGGAAGAAAGGAGATTAATTTCTTTAGTTTTCTAAAGTTATATAAGCAACATTGTTTTATTTATTATTTTGTTGTTAATCCTCACCTGAGGATATTTTTTTCCATTGCTTTTCAGATAGAGTGGAAGGGAGGGAGGGAAAAGAGAGAGAGAGAGATGAGAGAGACACATTGACTGGTTGCCCTCCCCATGCACCCAGACCAGGAGTGGGGAGCGAACCCAAAACCCACATACTACCCTTGATGGGGAATCCAACCTGCCACCCTTTGATGCACAGGCCCACACTCTTAACCGTTGAGCACACTGACCAGAGCTAAGCAACATTATTTTAAATGAAAAATATGAGAAATGAAAAAAGCAAAAACAGAAAAAAAAAAAATCACAGTCATTCCGCCCAAACTTGACTGTTATGACCACCATTCACATTTGTAGGTTATTTCTATTTTATTTTTTTAAATATTTCTATTGTGAAGTCTCACATACATACAGAAAATAAAACTTTTATTTAGAGTTGAATAAGTAGGTAAAAAGTGATTGCCAATGTAACCACACCCAGGACAAGAAATGAACCATTGCTGGAAGTCCCCATCTTTGCCTTTCCCTTCACTTACCATCACCATCCTGAATTTGTGGTAGCCAATGCCTTACTTTTCTGGACAAATTTGCCACTACACTGTTGCCACCCATATAAGCAGCACTTAACTGCATTTTTTTTTTAATTTAAAAAGTTTTCATTATAATTCACATATACTATTGTATTAGCTTCAGATGTGAGTCAACCTTTATGTACCTTACAGAATAATCATCACAATAAATCTAGTAACACCTGTCACTGTACATAGTGATTAGAATATTAATGACTATATTCCTTATACATTATGTTCCCATGACTTATTTTATAATTGGAAGTTTGTACTTTTATTTTTTTTAATATATTTTATTGATTTTTTTTTTTTTTTACAGAGAAGAAGGGAGAGAGGGATAGAGAGTTTGAGACATCGATCAGAGAGAAACATCGATAAGCTGCCTCCTGCACACCCCCCACTGGGGATGTGCCCGCAACCAAGGTACATGCCCTTGACCGGAATCAAACCCGGGACCCTTCAGTCCACATGCTGACGCTCTTTCCACTGAGCCAAACCAGCCAGGGCGGAAGTTTGTACTTTTAAATCGCCTTCTCCTTTTCTGCCTATCTCCCTGTACCTCTCCCCTCTGGAAACCATCAGTTTGTTCTCTTATTTTGTTTCTGAAACCATGCACTTTTAATTCTGTTTTTCTGCTTTACATGATTATACTTAACACTGTGTATTTTATTTTAGGCCAGCTTTTAAAAATTTTCAACTTATGCTTTAAAAAGCAACTCTGTTTTTGTATGTAGCTGTAGCTCATTATTGTTTAAAAAAAAAATCCATTATATGAATCTATCTATCATCTACTAATGAGCATTTGGGGTGAAGATATTATAAATAATGTTTGGATATGTTTCCTGGTATGGATAGACATACATTTCTTCAGGGTACATACCTAAGATTGTGCTGGGGGGTCATAGATATTGGTTTTAATCATCTTTAAATGTTTTAACAATTTTCTAAGCTGTGCTTCTATTATTTCATATAATAATCATTTTATTAGACAAAAAAATCTTCCATTTGTGACTGAATTTCATGGCCTGGTTTTTTGTAGTAAATTCACTCCTCCCCTTTCTAATTTACCCATAAAAAATCTTAAAACTTATAGAATTTATAGCAGACAATTTCCTGAGTTATGTTCTGTAACGTAGGCAAAGAAGTTTGTTGTCATGGTAGATATTGAAGCAAAAATATTTTAAATAATTTTAGGAATTTTTTTATTGAGTTATATTTAACATGCAACATTGTACTTGATACATTTATATTGTAATATAATTGCCATACAAGCATTATCCAACATCTCTGTTGGATCACGTAATTATCATTTCTTCTAGAGTTGGGAATAACTAAATCAAGTCTCTTAAAAGGTTTAATGTTCATAATAGTGCTGTATTTTTTTTTGTTTTGTTTTGTCTATAATCACTGTGCTATGTATTAGGTCTTGAGGATGTATTTATCTACTAGTTACAAGTATGTACACTATACAACATTTCTCCCATTCTCTCCACCCCACACCTCCGGAAGAATTGTTGTTTTAAAAAGTATCGTGAATGTTTGCCCTGCCAGGAAAATCCTAGAATTCAATTTAACTCTTCTGTTAAAGGTGCAGTTTTTAGCTACACAATTGTGTGATACAATGAAATTAAAGGGCCATATTTTCAAAAGTCCACCCTTCAACATCTTCCTGACTTCTCTGAGAGTAATTTTAGAGTTTCTCTATGCAGGCTCCCCGCCCCTCAGCTTCATACACTAGCTCACGATCCAATAAAACCTTTTAATGTGCTTTGACCCAGGATCCAAGGTTGCTAAGAGACCACCTGCGCTGAATGCACTTTGTTCTAGCAAGAGCAGGCAGAGAGGAAACCAAAGAGCCGTGTTATCTGCCACAACCTGGGACTGAGTCAGGTGAGAAATGGATTTCTACTTTTCAGTCTTTACCAGTTGTTTCATCTTGCCCTCACTTCCTATTTGAGTCCCTCTCCTGCTGTTGTTGGAGGAAATTGAAGGTACCCTTCAGGGCACAAACAAAGGAAACAATCTGGCGGCGGAGTTTATAGGAGAGAAAGCCACTTTGCAAGCCCGTGTGTTATTCTTGCCCCTTGTTTCTGTAGCATAGGCAAAGTGTTGAATGTGGGGGAAATTCTAGATGTTCACTTTGCTAGTAGTCATTGCTGAGTAATTTGAGGCACATTATTTCTTCCTTTAGGAATGAGGCTATTTATTACAGAAATTAATCAAGATTGCTAAAAGTGGGAGATAATGACACCTCCATAAATCTCATCTACCTTCCCCTCTTTTTCTCCTCTCTTAAAACTCAACCTGCATTTTTGTTTTTGAGTGAAAATAGCACTAACCCAAACTTGCCACTTTTTAAGAGTACTGATGTTCATTTCAAGTTGAGTGTCTATAAGAAACTTTGATGTAAGCATCTGAAAATTCCTTATTTGACCTTGCATTCCTGAAAAAGGAGTTAACTGTAACCCTAACCCTAACCCTAACCTTAACCCTAACCTCCCTACCTGACTGACATTTGGTGAAATGCTCCAACAGTATGTTAACCCGACCACAAATTAACACTTTTACAAATTCTATTATACTTTTTAAAATTCCAGCTATTTTTAAACTGTTTGATTAACACTGAAATGTGGAGGAAATTAAGTGATTGATATCATATTAAATGACCAGAATATGAGTCAGAGGATCTTGAGGGGAAAAAAATCAAGATAATGAAAAAGACCTTGTGTTGTTTGATTTTTTATTTTGTTAATCCTCACCTGAGGATATTTTTTCCATTGATTGTCTAGAGAGAGTGGAAGGGAGGGAGGGAGGATGAAAGAGAGAGAGACAGAGAGAGAGAAAGACATCAATGTGAAAGAGACAATTGATAGGCTGCTTCCCGCACATGCCCTGACTGCACCCTACCCATGGTAGAGGTAGAACCTGCAACTCAGGTACATACTTTTGGGAATTGAAACTGAGACCCTTTGGTTCTCATCTGATGGTCCAACTACTGAGCAACACTGGCCAGAGCTTGGTGTTTCATTTTTTTTTAACTAAAAAGAAATGTTTTTACCTGCCTTTTTCCATGTTTTCAAATTTTCATTTCCTGGTAATACCTACTATATTATGGGTTGGAAGAATGACAGTTTCACCGATACCATTGTAAAATAATGTAAATGACTTAGCAGATAAGACTTTATAAATACTGATAACATAAAAAAGAAGTTATTTTGATAGTTCCTTGAGCTGTTTAGTTTCTTTTTAAAAATTAAATATATTTTTATTGATTTCAGAGAGGAAGGGAGAGGGAGAGAGAGATAGAAACTTCAATGATGAGAGATAATCATTGATTGGCTGCCTCCTGCACACCTTTCACTGGGATTGAGCCTGCAACCCAGGCATATGCTCTGACTGGGAATCAAACTGTGACCTCCTGGTTCATAGGTCCATGCTCAACTACTGAGCCACACGGGCTGGGCTAGTTTCTTTTTTAAACATTTACTTTTCAATTATAGTTGACATACAATATTAGTTTTATGTATATAGGAGGGATTAGACATTTATATATGTTACAAAGTGGTTGAGCTGTTTCTTTGAGAAAGAGAGGCAAGTTTGGGATATAGAAAAATCTATGATTATGACATAAAGTAGCCAAAATGAGTGCATGAAAAATATTTTAATTCATTAAGGAGTAAAACATTTTAGTTCTTTGGGTGGTTACAAATACGCCCAGTCTTGCCTAAAAGGTGATTCCTCATCACTATTTTTTTACAGTGCAAATATTAGACTTAGTTTTTAAAAAAATCAGAATTATAAATGTGTTCATTTGAGGCTACCTCTCTCTTTTTTCCTCTAGGAAGCAGGATCATTCTGGATATGACATCTAAAAACTGGATATTAATTTCTACTACTACCCCCACAAATCTGGAAGATGAAATTGTGGGAACAATTCTAAAAATTTTGTTTGTTATCTTTGTTGACTTAATGTCTATTATTTATGTTGTTGTAACTTCTTAAAAAGTTGACTTCCCTTTATAAGTAAATTTCATATTGAATTCCTGTGAATAAAAATTTGTAGTTTAATGTGTTGAGTGATTTTAATTTGATGACATCTCCAGTTCTTCTAGAAGCCAACAGGATGATAGTAAAATGAAAACACAGTTAGTATTGTTTAGTACTTTACGATTTATAAAGCATTCCCATAAATTAAAGTGGAATTTTTCCTTCCAAAATCTACACTACTGAGTCATAAGACTTTCTGATTTTTAACACAATTGTTATGTGGTAAATTGACTAAAATTTGTGGGTGTAATTATGGATGAAGTTGATTTTTTTTAATATATTTTATTTATTTTTTACAGAGAGGAAGGGAGAGAGACAGAGAGCCAGAAACATCGATGAGAGAGAAACATCGATCAGCCACCTCCTGCACACCCCCCACCGGGGATGCGCCCGCAACCAAGGTACATGCCCTTGACTGGAATCGAACCTGGGACCTTTCAGTCCACAGGCCGACGCTCTATCCACTGAGCCAAACCAGTCAGGGCTGAAGTTGATTTTTTAAGGCTGCATGCCTATGTGACATTTTATATGGTTCTATTTTTTTTTTTTTAAACACATTTCACTGATCCCCTACAGAGAGGAAGGGAGAGAGACAGAGAGCCAGAAACATCGACGAGAGAGAAACATCGGTCAGCTGCCTCCTGCACATCTCCCACCGGGGAGGTGCCCGCAACCCAGGCACATGCCCCCGACCGGAACCGAACCTGGGACCCCCCAGTCCGCAAGCCGACGCTCCACTCACTGAGCCAAACCGGCCTCAGCTATATGGTTCTATTTTTAACACACAAAGTTTAATATACAATAATCTTTTCATAGGATATACCAGTAATTTTTACATATTTTAAACACATTTCATCTGTGTGTAGGTGGCAGTATGTCATTTAATGTAAGGCTCACAGTAATTGTAGAAGGTAAGTGTTTGTTATTTCCATGTTATAGGTGAAGAAACTGAATCTTGGAAGAAGTACGCAAGCTTGAGAGCGTTACTAGGCAGTGGCAGAACCAGGTCTTGGGCCTTCAAAGACAAATAATGATAAGACAAGTTTGGTAAAAAGCAATCTGTAGAGCTCAACTTTTTTTCACAATAATGTTTTATTCAAGACCCTATGGCTGTATTTTAGTATATTAGTCCCCCCTTACCTGTGGGGAATATGTTCTAAGACCCTCAGTGGATACCTTAAACCTCGAATAGTACTGAACCTATATATACTTGGTTTGTTTTTTGTTTTTTTAATACATATGTTGTTGTCCTCGGAAACAGCACCACACTGGTGGGATCAGACTGGACCTGGACTCAATACTTGAGTTCTGGTTAGGAAAGAATTCAGAATCAAGACTCAAACTATAAGTGAACATTTACTTAGAAAATCACAGAGGTAGAAATAATTTGTGGAAGAAATGGGCTTAGGAAAAAAATTATAGAGGTAACGGAAAGGGCCCTTGGAAGTGAGGAAGGTAATGGTGGCTCACCTGGGGTGGGGGAGGCGGGGTTAGGAGGGGGAAAGGGATACGCACCTGCATGCTCCCAAGAAGGAGAGCACACTGGGTCCTCCGTCCTAAGGGTTTTAAGGTGGAGATTTTAGGGGAGGTCACAGGGGAAGATCTCAATACAATATTCAGCAGCTTTCCAGGTGTGTTCTTTCAGGGTCTAGGTTTCCACTGTTTGGTCAGAGCCAGGGCAGGGGTCATTATCTAATGCACCTGGTCCTGAGGTCAGCCTTGGTGTTGCTTGTCTGGTTTTGCTGCTTTTTGGGCCTAGAGCTGAAATACAACAGAGGGGTAGAAGTTATCTTTAGGGAGGAAAGGTCAGGGGGTCTAAATGACATGACCTTCCAGTGATATGCTAGGGGAGGAAAGGTCACCTGGGGATGAAGTCCTGCCCTACAGTTGTCCTTTGCTTGGTACCTGGGGCTTTCTATCCTGGTGACATTATATACCTGGCCCATCCTTGCTCTGCCCAAGTCTGTCTGTCTACCACACATATATACCTATGATAAATAAGGCACAGTAAGAGATTAACACATCTCTCTTTTTCAAAATAGCTTACTGTACTGTACCAACCCTTTCACTTAAAGCAGGGGTGAGGAATCTTTTCCTGCCAAGGGTCATTTGGGTATTTATAACATCATTTAAGGGCCATATAAAATTATCAATTTAAAAATTAGCCTACATTAACTCATAAGCTGTGTCATTATCCTATCCTATATAATAAAAGCATAATATGCAAATCAACTGAACAGCAGAACAACTGGTCTGCAGTGGGGCGGGGTGGGGGGGTGGGGGGGTGGGGGACTGGCGAGCAGGCAGCGCCAGGCCAGCCAAGGCACGTGCCAGTGGGCAGAGGGAGGGGATGGCTATCTGGGGGCATTGGCAACCAGCAGCAGCAGAAGGGCGATTAGGGGAGGTGGGGCCGGCTGCTCATATCCCCTGACCAGTCTGCCTGATTGCCTCTTGCAGAGGGAGGCCAGACTGAGGCTTAGGCCCGCTCCCACTAGGGAGCGGGCCTAAGCCATCAGTTGGACATCCCCTGAGGGCTCCCAGACTGGGAGAGGGCGCAGGCCAGACTGAGGGACCCTCCCCCCCAGTGCATGAATTTTCGTGCACCAGGCCTCTAGTAGTTTCCATAAGTTTATGTTGAGGAACGAGCTGTCTTGGAAAATATTGTTTTGTTAATTAAAAAACCTTGCTAGAAAAAAAAAAAAAAGCCTGCTATATTTGGTCAAAGATTTAATTAACTCATCCCTAATGCCTTGGCAGGGCCAGACCAAATGATTTCTCGGATCTTATATGACCAGCAAGCCAGACATTCCCCACCTCTGACTTAAAGGAAGCATTTTAAGTAAAAGCTTCTCTTTGGCATATTCATATTGCCAGCATCACTCCCTTGCCTCTTAGGGCCATCATTAAGTATAATAAGGTTTAAAGGAACACTAGCACTGGATACTCCAATGGTCAGGCTGCTTACTAGTGACCAATGGTGGGTGTACACAGCGTGGATGTGCTGGACAAAGGATGCTTCACATCTGGTGCAGGACCACTTGAGAATTCATCATGCTGTCCAGAACAGTGTGCAATTTAAAACTTGTGAATTCTTTACTTCTGCAATTTTCAATTTAATATTTTTGGACCGCGGGAGGTAGACCCCTTGTCATGGAAACAGCAGAAAGTGAAACCATGGTTAAGGGGGGACTACTGTATTGCTACTATTTAGTTTTATTCCACATTTTAAAATCTTTTGCAATAAGCAAGATTCTTTATCCTTTTCTCATACCCAATTGGACAATGCATTCTCTTCCCCTGTTTTCTTGATTCCTTATTTTCTGACAGTGTTAAAATATAACTGTGGAACGTCTGCTTTTTAAGCTTTTGAAAAACACTCTGTCCTCTTGACTTTTTGACTTTCTACATCGGATGCACATGCTCCACAAAACTCTGTTTTCTTCCATGTGATGATCTTCTCAGACTTTGCCCAATCATTAATGCAAGGTTTCATAAGAGACCTAATGAAGTGTGAAAGGAATCTGGGACCTTTGCGACTTATTACTTAACAGACTCTTACTGAACCTTTCAGTGGGGTTGGATATTTAACCTTAAGCCAAAGAGAGTCAAACTATTTGAGCATTTGTTGTGACAGAAAGTCTCACTTTTTCTACGCTATATTGTTGGATCTTTCCTTTTGAATAAATAGTCACCCCCTGTTGATGTGATGTATTTCTTCCCAATTCCCTCTATTTGGGATTTGTTGGAGCCTTTTATCAGGTACTGACAAGGGAGTAAAGTCACTCCCATCTTCAAGCAATTGTTTCTTTTCCCTGTGTGCTTGCTGGCAATACACAATGTGGTTAGAAGCATGGACTTTGAAGCCACACTGCCTGGGTCCAGATCTTGGCTTCCTCTCTTATAGTTTAATAGCCCTATGTCTCTGCTTCCATACCTATGAAACAAGTGCCTATGTCACAGGTGTGTAGAGAGGATAAAAATGAGATGGTCTGTGTAGAGTGCTTAGCACAGCTCTTGGCATTTGGAAAACCTGCAACCCATGGGGGGTTGGTGTTGTCAGCATCCTTGGGTGGAAGCAGAGGCGAGGAGACTCCTTTCATGCTGTGTGTGGAGTGTTATCGAGCCTCGATCGCCCTGCTTGCTCTACACTCCCCCCTTACCCTTAGAATGGCCTCACAGTCACCCATTCTATTGGCCCCAAAGTGTGATTCTATTGCACTGGACCCCAGCTTAGTTCTGTGAGACATCTGTAGGTCTAAATTGGATGACCCTGCAAAGCTTCTTCTGGTTATGTTATTTTGGGACCTGGCAATGATATTATAACATGACTTAAGACAACAAATAATACTTGATAAATGCTCTTTTTCAATAAGCAATGAGAGTCTTAATATTCAAGTGTTGTGGCTTTGTCATTGGAAATAGGTTGCTTTTCCTTCATTCCTCAAAAAATATTCGTTCATTTCCTTTTTGCCAGGCATGGTGCTGGGGGTGGGGTGGGGGGGGGGGGGAGATGAATGACTACCCAAATGATGCAACTGCATTTGAGGAAGTATCAGGAGGGACATGCTTGGGGTGTTATGAGGGTATGGAGAAGGATATTCTACCAGTAACAGCAATTCCTGGGAGCTTGTTAGACATGAAGAATCCTAGTTTCCCCCAGACACACTGAATTCAGAAATGCATTGTCATCAGATCCCCAGTGATTCATATGCATGCTACAGCCTGAGGAGCACCGCTGTGAAGGGAAGCTCACGGGACTAAGTGTTCCTTCCAACTGGCTACTGAGCAGCTATGTGACCCCTGGGCAAGTTGCTTAACCTCTCTGGGTCTCATACTCCTGCTGCGGTAGAACAAAGTAGAACCAAGAAAAAAAAACTAAAACAGCATTAATACTACTCACTTTGCATATCACACTGAAATACTGTGAATATGAAATGGACTGGACTGAAACTTACATGGAAATGTACAACAGAAAGGAGTTACTGTAAATCTTAAGCTGTTGTTACAAATGTTGAGAAGACACAGTAGCTCTGTGAGGCGAGGGACCTGTGACTACCTTTAGTAGAATTGGAAATGGATTGTTTTCATAAATGACAACACAATTCTGGCATGTCTGGGTCATATGCAGCCTGGATTAGGTAACACAATTTTCACTGGGTGGCTTTCTGTGGAGTTGCATAGAACGTAATGTCCACATGCCCTGTTATCACCAATGCGGCCACTGAGCTGGATGGTGTTTCTTAACTTCCCACTAATAGCTATGCATTATCTAGCCATGCCTGAGTTCAGGGATCTACAGTCTATTAATTAAGGTCCTGGTATCCATTCAAGTGGCCTTGCAACCTTCCCAGCTCTGTGGTCCCTTAAAGAGATTCTGCATTTGAGAGGAGAGGTCAAAAAGTGCCTGCTAGAATCCTTATTTTTAATGGCAGTACCTCACCGGAGTGCACTGTGCTAAGTGTTTTGCATAGATTATGTAACTTAGTCATGTCGAGAGCAACCCATGTAGAGGTGCAAGCTCAGAGGAATTGAATAAAATGCTCAAGTTCACACAGGACACCCTCACTGTGGTGACACAGTTAGGAAGTGAGAGCACTAAGACCCTCCACTCAAAACCATCTGCCTCTAGAACCCTGTTATTAATCATTCCGTTACTCTGCCTCATATCAAGCCCACAGAAGTTAATTACCACTGGCTCCTCATTTGGAAGGCAAGGAGTTTGCACTACAACGAAGCATCTTAATCCTATACTCAGGGATTCGTGAATAAACTGAAACCTAGCTCTGAGACATCATGGAGAAGAACTGCTTCAGTAGAACCTGGGCAGTTTGAGAGAGGATCTTAAATGTGTGGTGTTTGTGTGACCTGCAGGCCAGGTTGCTGTTGTGGGTTGCTCTCTACATGACTGTTATTTGCTGACCTTACTGGGAGCAGGCCTACTAACTGAGCAAGCTGAGGGCGAGTTGCCATGTAGGCCATTCTGGGATCAGTAGTGAGCCCAGGCTTATTTATAAACCCACAGCAAAGGGCCCTGAGCTCACTCTGCCATCTGACTTGGGACCTTGGTGAGGGAAGATTAGAGCAAGAGCACAGGAGTCCTTGGTGGCCAGCTGGGTTTCCCGTCTGAGCCATGTGCCCTTTCCACCAGGAGCTGGCTGCAGACTATTCTTGGAGGGTCAGTGTCCCTAGACTCCTATACAAGGTGTGATCTTCAAGTATAGAGACTGACCTTTTGGATGTTGTTTATAAAGTTTTATTATGACTTGTACCATGCAGATAATTTGCTCAATAAATATTTATCAAGTACTCACTGCCTATCTGATAGTGTTGTAGGCCTAGGGAAATACTGTGGTTCCTGTCCACATGGAACTTGCTTTCTGATGGGGAAGGTAGACAACAAACTGATAAACACATAAAAATTTCAGATAGTGCTAGGTGCCTTGGCAAAAATGAAACAGAGCAACGAGAGAAGGGTTTCTGTAGGGAAGAAGGTTTTAGCCAGGAGGGACTAAGAAACTTTTCCTGAGAAGATGACATTGGAACAGGGGCTTGATTGATGAGGAGCCAGTGAGGTAGAGACCTGAGAGAAGAATGAGGACTTCAGATGCAGAGAATAGCAGGTGCAAAGGCCCTGCTATTGCAAAACATTGGGAAGTGCAGTGTCACTACAGCTTAGTAGACATGGGAGTTAATTTTTCAGGATTGATACAAGTCAGCTTCTATGCAATTTCCCTGACATTTGTCCCAGTACCTAGGTGGTTAGGGAAACTTTGTCATGGCCGAATATGAAAAGAATATAAGGACTTCTGGTGTTCCGTGTCCTTTGTGCGGGCACGCATCACAACTTATGTTGAACAATGAACCCTCTCCCTGGGGACTGCAATTTTTCTCATGGTTATTTCAGGCTGATCATGTCTGGCCCCTTTGTCACAATGTTAAGCAGCTCCATCACTCTACTAGTTAAATTAAAAAGCTGAATCTTTAGGACAGCGTTTTAAAAACCATAAGCGAAGCAAAATCATATCTGCTGTAGTTTTTTATAACAGCTTTATTGAGATATAATTCATATACCCTACAATTCACCTCTTTAAAGTATACAACTCAATTACTTTTAGAATATTTACAGAGTTATGCAGTCACGACCACAATCAATTTTAGAACATTTCATCAACCCCAAAACAAACCCCATATTCATTAGTGCCCATGAGGAGTTGCTCCCCACTTTCCTCCAACCTACCCTCCTTCAAAGCCCCCACCCCTGCCAGCTCTAGGCAACTCCTAATCTACTTTCTGTCTCTCTAGATTTTCCTATTCTGGGCATTTTATATAAATAGAATCATGCAATATATAGCCTTTTGTATGTACCTTCTTTATGGTCAAATAATATTTCATTGTATGGACATACTATATTTTATTATCCATTCATCAGTTGACAGACATTTGGATTGTTTCCACTTTTTAGCAATTATGAATAAAGCTGCTATGAACACTCATGTACACATTTTTTTGTGATGGCATATATTTTCAGTTATGTTGTGTATATACTACTTTGAACCTTTTGAGGAATTGCAAATTATTTTACAAAGTGTCTGCCCCATGTCTATAGTTTTTAAAAGTTTTTTTTCTTGAACTCTCGGGGAAAAATTTTTGTCACCGTGATAATCCTCAGGATTTCAAATGTCAAGTAGGTAGATGATGAAATAAAGGCTGAATATAAAAACATTAATTTGATTTGAGTTTTAAAGCCTTCATCTATTTTCTTTAAATCTCCATGCTAGCTAGGAGAAATCTCCTTATTACTCGATTTCATGTCAAAAAGTTAATCACATAAGAAATTCCTCACATTTCCTTCAAGTACCTCAGGGCAGATAATAAACATCCAAGTTAACATGAGATACTTTTTCATTGAAGGTGGTTATGTTTACTCAATTAGTATTCATTCATTGGATACCTACTCTAAACCAGGCACGTGCCAGGTGCTGGATAATTTCCTGGTTGTTTTCTACTGTAGGAGGTTCACTTTATTAGTTGTGTGGTTGGAGGATTACTGTGTAGTACAAATAATTCTTATAGTTCCTTTCCCATAAGCAGACCCTTTGAAAATAGAGTTTTGGGTTCTTGTTATTCATTAGCTGCACACTTCTCCTTATAAAATATGCTATTTGGGCCATACAAAATAATCTTGACCAGCCAAAGAAAAGTTGAACCAATCGCCTGTCCAAGAATTACATCTAATTTAGAATCCAACTCTTCCGTTCATTAAGACCATTGTTGACAGAAGGCGAACCCAAGTTGACACCTGAGGAATAAGACGCAAGTCTTCTTGGTTAAAAGGCTGATTTTTAGACTTTGTTGGTTGCTGGACTTTGTTGATTTCTCGGACCAGTTTTCATACCTGCCTGACACTACAGAAACTCTTCTTGAATGAATTTCAAGGACTCAGATGCAGCTTTTGACAAGACATTCTGAAAGGATGTTATAAATGACAACCATTCATAGTCACTGTAAACTTATCAGTGGATAAAATTTTTCTTTTCCAATTATTGGAGAGGGAGGATCAGAATCCTGACTGGAATTCTTTGGTATACTCATGAACGTAAGCACACATAGAGCGCTGTGTGTTAAGCTATTTTATCTGGTTTAAGTCACTGAATTTTCACAAACACAAGATGAGATAGGTATTATTCTCTCCCGTTTTTATAGATGAGGAAATTGGCACAGAGATGATAAGGAACCTCATCAAGGTTACGAGGTAATAGGTAGACTTGCCTTCAGGGCTGTGTGCTTTAATCCTCTATTCCCTTTGCCTCTTATCATTCGACCTTTGAAACTTCTGTTTTTTTCATCTGAAAAATTAGGTCAAATGCTACATTGAGTGTGAGGTTGTACCTGCTAATCTCCAAGGTTTATTCTGGTTCTAAGACTGATTCAAATTCAGCAGTTTCAAAAGAAGCATGCATGCCCGGCAGGTATAGCTCAGTGGTTGAGCATCGATCCAGGAGGTCACAGTTTGATTCCAGGTCAGGACACATGCCCGGGTTGTGGACTTGATGCCCAGTGGAGGGCATATAGGAGGCAGCCAATTAATGATTCTCTCTCATCATTGATGTTTCTTTCTCTTCCTCTCCCTTCCTCTGTGAAATAAAAAAAATATATACTTTTTTTTTTTAAAGAAGCATTATCAAGACATAAAATATTCTGGGAATGTTAAAACACCCAGAAGCAGCCTTTTTGAGCTATATGTATGTCTGGATGGTCAGGTTCAATGGAAGGAAATGACCATGATTATAATTGTTCATGATGTTGTGAGTTAATTGAGCTTTCATTTGGTGGGTGCCATTATCCAAGTATTTGTACTGTGGGTCATACCACTCTAGGTTTAGAATGAAATGATTTTTCTCTGAACACAGAGTGATGGCTTTGGCTGTGGATAGCAGAACTGCTGGCATGCCTCTGTCTGAGTCAGCTGTGCCTCTGGTGTTTGATTGACATTTGCTTGTTGCTGCTAAAGGATCTGGCCCCTTCCTTCTAAGGCAGTGGTTCTCAACCTTGGCTGCACATTAGAATCACCTGGGAATCTTTTTAAAATGCTGATTTCTGGGCCTCATCCTCTGGAAATTCTGTTTCTTTGTTATGGGGTGGGGCCACAACATTAGTAACAAAGAAACAGAATTTCCGGAGGATGAGGCCCAGAAATCAGCATTTTGAAAAGATTCCCAGGTGATTCTAATGTGCAGCCAAGGTTGAGAACCACTGCTTTAACCTAATAACCAACCCAGATTCCTCTTCGTTACAAAAGGCCTGTTCCATTAAAACTTCAGCATTTACTTTGCAGGCACCACTACTCACTATACTGGTAGTGAACAGGTTTCCCCCTTTTTGTTTCTATTGCATATGCCCACCCATCAATGACTTTATTATCCAAATCACAGGCCAGAAAACTTGAGTCTAACCAAATAATTTTGTATTATTTCCAGCTGCAAAAAGAAAATATCTTGGAGCTATATTTTAGATTTGGAGTTTTTTAAATATTTTTTATGTTTTATTGGAACAATGAGATATAATATTTTGAAATTTGGGCTATTGTAGAGGATACTGCAGTATGAGGCATACATCCCTAATTTCCAGCAATTGTTTATAAGCTCTTAGGGGGAACCTGGAAGCCATCCCAAACCTTTCTTTTTACTAATCCCCATATCCATCAGATGCATGGTACTTCTTAAGCTCTCAAATTGGTCCCCTTATTTTTTAATAATTAAAAAATATTTTTATTGATTTCAGAGAGAGAGAGAGAAACATCAATGATGAGAGAGAACCATGGCTAGGCTGCCTTCTGCACATCCCCCACCAGGGATGGAGCCTGCAACCTGGGCATGTGCCCTGACTGAGAATTGAACCATGACCTCCTGGTTTATAGGTCGACACTCAACCACTGAGCCACACCGGCTGGGCTATCTTATAATAATTTTATAGGTTTTATATTTTACAAATTTTTTTGCCTCAGCTATCAAATCAACCTTCTAATTAATTTCCCTTCCAGTCCATCCTCCAATGTGGTTTGTAAGAGTGGCCATTTTGAAACACAATCCCAACAGTGCCATCCCATTATTAGAATCCTTCAGTGATGCCTCTTTGCTTTCTGAGTAAAGCCTTCATATGGAGTCGAGAACTCCCATGGCCTATCCCACTGTAGAGGACATTTATTGTGTTTTGTCTAGTCAGCATCCCAGTTTGCTTTTGGAGAATTACCTGTTCCCCAATGAGTACTCTCAAAGTGTCCCGTCTTCCCCTAACTGAGAGATGGTTACATTGCCCATGTCAGGCCAGTCACACTCTTTCTTCTGGGACTTTGAACTTATGGAACATGCTTGACTTTACATTTTTCCATCAAGAGTATATTTTTCCCTTGGCTGGCTTGGCTCAGTGGTTGAGTGTCAACTATGAACCAAGAGATCATGGTTCAATTCCTGGTCAGGGCACATGCCTGGGTTGCAGGCTTGATCCCCAGTGCAGGAGATAGCCAATCAATGATTCTCTCTCATCTTTGATGCTTCTATCTCTCTCTCCCTATCCCTTCCTCTCTGAAGTCAATAAAAATATTTTTTTAAAAAGAGTATATTTTTTCTTTATAACTTTTAGCTTAATGGGTTAGTAACCATTTTCTAAACTATACTCAACAAAACAAAGTTGCTGCAAGTTGGATAGATCTATGGTGATCATATTTAAAAACAAATATTTACTTGCTGAAACCATAGGGCAAAATGTTTGAACTGTCCACAAATTTTAGACTATATAGAGCCTGAACATATAGAGTAGAGGTCATGCTTTTTCTCCTTCATCATGTAAGGCAACTGAAGAATTAAATGATCTGTTGCAGCAAAAATAAATTACTAACAGTTTGAGCATGCATTCATTCACTCGCTCATTTGGTCATTCATTGTGCTCTAGGAACAGTAATGAACAGGACAGACCTGCTATCTATTCTCAGGAGTTTATAATTTCTCTGTGCAAACAGACAATGAACACATTACAGATGCTGTGAGTCCTATACAAGGAAATATACTGGCTGCTTTGGAAACTGGTACACATAAAGGTGTAGGTTGGTTTTGGTCATGGCCTTGAAACTGTATAATCCAAGTCAGAAAGATGAGAACTAGAAAGTGTATATATATGTACACACACACACACACAGAGGACATGCACATTCTTTGTAATTTTATATTCTGATTTCCACTCTCATGGGAAAATACTAGTTGAGTGGAAAATACTAGCATGGTTCTCTGTAGCTTGAATGCCTGAATTTGAACCCCAGCCTACTCCTCATTAACTGTGTGATGGGGGGCAAATTATTCAACTTCTCTCTAGTTCATTTTCATAATTGGAAAAATGTCGATGATAATAACAGCACTTACTTTGTAGGTTTATTGTGAGCCTTAGATGAGTTAATACATGTGAAAGGTCAGTCCTCTCAGTGTTAACTCTTACCAGCCTTGAATCATTTTTCTAAGGTAGAGTGGGAAGGGTACAGCCAGACCTTTAGAAGGGCCTAGAAGGGCCTGAATCCTTCTCCATGACTTGTTGATTGAGTGACTCAGCAAGCAGCTTATTGTCTCTGAACTCTAGTTTCCTCATCTGTAAAATGGAGGTAGCACTATTTAACCACGTAAGATTGCTTTGAGGGATAAATGAAATAGCATGGCTCTTAGCAATTACCAGGCACTCAAAGACTAGCATTTATCCTTCTCACTCCCTTCTCCCCAAATTGAAATCACTTGAGCCAGAGACTATGATGAATGAAAAGGTAAGAAAAGATGAAACAATATTCTAGAGAATTGCAAGTAAAATATGTATGGCATGTAATAATAAAGGTCATTTTTAACATTTGAGAATTGGTCTTTTCAACAAAAACTCTACAAACACCAGAGGGAAAGATTTATCCACTGCTATTATTTTCTGATCTTTTATCTGTTCGAGTGTGAATGAATGAAATGGAATAGAATGATTTTTAGATCTCTCTCTGAGTTAACTACTATAAAAACTCTAAATTAGATTTTCTTTACTTATTTTTATTTCAAAGTGTAGGGCCTATACAGCTATGCTGTCATTCATAAACAGCGGAAGAACAATGGGTACAAAAGGGAAGAAATCTACCCTGGTATAATAATCCAGGAAGGAAAGTGTGGTCAGACAGGCAGGTGCTGCACCAGCAATTCAGGTTGCTCTGCTAATGTCCCACCCTCCTCTGACCAACCCATGCCTTCCTCTGCCCTTGGTTTCTGCTGCGATGAGGACTGCAGAGCAATTTCAGGTTTATTTCCCCATCTTATTCGCTGAAAGATTGGGGCAATAAATCGTCTAAGAAGGGGAGACCTTCTTAAAGGCTTAGACTATTTCACCCATCACAAACTTCTTAATAAATGCTTCATCATAATAATACAAGGTACAGAACAAGCTCCTTCGTGTTTTTTTTAAAATGCTTTCCCTAGGGTTTCTTTCTTCCCAAGGGAGGTTCATTTAAATCCAAGTCATTTAAATGGCCAGCCTTTTTCTCTCACTTCATCCTGTTGAAAGTACATCGACGTCCGGGCTCAAGAGAGACCCAAAGGCAGTGGCTGCACAGAGCTATAAAGTCAGCAATATTGAACTTATCTGCCCCTCACCTTGCAAGCAGCTCTTGCATCCCTGTGTCACTGGGGGGTAAAAACTCTGGATGGTAGGGAGACAGTTTTAGTCTTGTCTCTGCCAACCTGCTCCCCACCCCCTCTCCACCCTGGGGGGTGGTCAGGGGAACATCCCTAGCTTCTCTGGGTCAAATTCCATTCATAGGTAAAGCATCAGGGTTGGATTAGATTGCTGAGTTCTCTCGCATGGCTACATGCTCTGCTGAGGTGTGACTGAACAATGAACCTTCACAAGGGGTAGGGGCAATTTTCACATTCCAGCCTGGCAGCTATTCCCAAAGCCAAGTGGCCAATGGCCCCAGAGCCTGCTCCCATGCCCCCGAAGTTCTCCAGGCTTCCCTCTGCCCACTTCATTCATCACACTGAGTCTGGACCCCCAGGCATTTGAGTTTTTGACCTCTGGGATCTAGTCTTATGCTAACATTGGCCCATGCTGTGTGTAAGGGTAAGCTCATTTTCAGTTCTTAGTTGATAGGCGTGGACTGGCCCCAACAGACATGGAGTGCTGGCCATATACTCTCTTTAAAAGAAATCTGTGGCGATTTGGTGGAGATGAGAACAGGTCCATAGCAACTTCAGAAACTAATTGGTGAACACAAACATTTTCGGGCAGGGCTTCCTTGTCTCCCAATATAATTCCATATACAGTGACTGGTTTGACTAACTACCAAGAGGACATTTGTTCTGACGATTAGGGGGTATTTGAATCAAAGAAAAAACTTTCTAAAATATCTTTTATTGACACACATAGAGAAAAGGACACAAATTAACAATGTATAGATCAATGGTTCTCAACCTTGGCTGCACATTAGAATCACCTGGGAATCTTTTTAAAATGCTGATTTCTGGGCCTCATCCTCTGGAAATTCTGTTTCTTTGTTACTAATGTTGTGGCCCCACCCCATAACAAAGAAACAGAATTTCCAGAGGATGAGGCCCAGAAATCAGCATTTTAAAAAGATTCCCAGGTGATTCTAATGTGCAGCCAAGGTTGAGAACCACTGGTATAGATCAATGCATTATTACAAAGTGAGCACACTTGTGTAACCACACCACTTGAGTAACCATTGTGTTAAAAAAATAGAACATGATGAGAAACCCTATTGTATCCCTTCTCCTAAGAAATAAATGTTTTATGTTAACAGAACCATCTTTTCATTTTTTCTTTCCAGAGAGTATTCCTGGGATCACCTCCCTTTTCGTCTTACTGTTACTTAAATTTCCTCCCTAATCTTTCTCCCTCTGACAACAAAAAAATAATGTCAGCTAGCACTGGCCAGTCTCTTCCCCATAGCCTGGTAGGAAGGAATGGAGTGGGACAAAGTGATGACCTGCTGTTTGCATATCTGTAAGAAAACTTGACATGCGTCGTCAGGGCCCACAGAGTTTTTTGTTTGTTTTGTTTTTTTCATTCTCATCTCACAGGCAGGATAAGAAAACGGAAGCTCAGGAAGTGCAGAAATCGACCCTTTGCAAAGTGTAGGGTCTGTAAGTCAAAACCAGAGCCTTCCGTGTATAAGGGAATTCTCATCCCCGTGCTGGGTGGCCCCAGGCCCCTTTGAAAAGCTAGTAGAAGGTATGGTGCCCCTTCCCAGAAATATGTACACACACACAGGACACCAAAAGGTGCATAGTGTAGGCGGTTCCCACACCAGGTGAGGCCCTGGTACCTGTGGACTATGCCAGTCGGTTGCAGTGACTCTGTGGGGATACAGCACACAGAGCCTTGCCCATTACCTTCCAGCCACAGGTGGGAGTGTACTGTCAGCGCAGTCCACCCGCAGGACACCCCCTAGATGTGGGCACTGCGGGGCGCCCTGCTTTCCGCGGAGCTGTCACAAAGGACAGCACTTGGCATCCTCACTGCTCTCTGCCCGGGAGCACCGACTCCAGAATTCTGGTGCCCGTTTCTCCGGGATCGCTGCCAGCGGAGTATACAACTCCTGACCGACGGGCACCCGGCGGCCCCGGGAGCCTGGGAGACCAGGGGCGACTCGCATTCATCTCTAGACCCCGGGATCCCCCCACCTGCGCTTGGGCCCTGGGAGGGTCGGCGTCGGCACAAGCGCGGCGGCGGGCGCGCTCCTGTGAGCGCGGAGAGGGCGCCCGGCCGGCGGTGCCAAGCTCTACCGCCTTGGTGGCTCCCGGCCCGGCCCGGGGCCCTGGCAGTGCCCTCCCTCCGCCTGGCCGGCCTGGCCCCGCACCGCTCCGGGCCGCGAGAGCTGGAGCAGCGCCCCCACCGCCCGCTTTTCCGCCTCCATCTTCTCCGCCTCCGCCTCCTTCCCCCGGCAACCCGCGCAGTCCTAACCGGTTTAGACTGGCCAAGGTGCCCCGCAAAGCCGCGAGGGGTGTGTGTGCGGCGTGGGGCAGAACCCGGGGAAGGACTTCCCGGGGAGGAGGCGAGAAAGAAGGTGGAGCCCAGAGGAGGGGGCCGGCTCCCTTCCTCCATGTGGCCGCCGCCGCCGCGGAGCTCGGCGGGGGCAGAGGGCGGCGGCTCCCGCGGCAGCGCGTAGCGGGACCGATTGCCCAATACTCCGGCAGGGGCCGGGGCCGGGGCTGGGGCCGGGCCCCCGGATAAATACCGCCCGGCAGGCCCGGCGCTAGGGGACAGCGGCGGCCGAGGTCCCCACTGCACCACCGCCCGGCCCACCCGGGGCACCGCGCCCCGTGCTGCGCCCCGGAGTCCCCCACCGCGGCGGGTGCGCAGGTAAAGGGCTGGAGCTCGCGGGAGGGTCCCACGCGTGGGTCGGCCGCCGTCCGAGCTGCCGAGCTGCCCAGAGGCCAGAAGTAACTCCTCCGACTCCGAGTTGGAGGCGGCGGCGGCGGCGACGCTGTCACCCGCGGCCAAACAGCTCGGAACCGGCTTCTGGTGGGAGTGTGTGCCGGGGGCTGAGAGCGCTCCGTGCGCGCGCGCCCACCGCTGACAGCCCTTTTGTTGGGGTGCGTCTCCGTGGTGGGCAAGTTCCCCCAGGAATCCGAGGGCGGCGTTTTGAACGGAATGGGAAGCGAGAGCGAGAGAGAAGTGGGTCCTGGGAGGAAAAAGGTGTTCTTGGGTTGGGTTCGCGGGGGAGAACTGTCCCGGACTCCCGTAACCGCATCTGGGGCTGCTGGTGGCAGAGCTGGGGGTGGGGGTGGGGACGACTCAGCGGGCCCCTATTTCCCAGAGGGCATCGAGGCCTCCCGGCGCCTTGGTGGGGACTTGTGCTCGCAGGTGCCCCCGGGAGGGTCGGAATTAAAGCCCGAGTTCTCCCGGGCTGTGCCGCGCCAGTTCAGCATCTGGGAGCGCAGGAGCCCAGCCTCTCATTCTGCTGGGCAGACAGGGCCCCTGGGCCTCCTGGACACCCAACTGGCACCTGGGAGGACTTGTGCTGACCGCTCCACCGGTGGCTCCCTAGGGCACCTAGTCTGGCTTCCGCAGCGCCCAGAGCTGGGGAAACAACTGATAACCAGTTAAAAGTTGGTCACCAGCCTGGCCGGTGGGCTCAGTGGTTAGAGCATCGGCCCAAGTACCAAAGGGTCGCAGGTTCCATTCCTGATCAAGGGCGCATACCTGGTTGCAGGTTCGATCCCTGGCCCTTGTCCTACCTGGGTTGCAGGTTCGATCCCAGGCGGTGGTCTTGCTAGTGCGGGAGGCAACCAATGGCTATGTCTCTCTCATATCAGTGTTTCTCTCTCTCTCCCCCCTCCCTTCCACTCTCTCTAAAAATCAATGGAAAAAAATATCCTCAGGTGAGGAATAGCAAAAATAAATAAATAAATAAATAAATAAATAAATAATAAAATAATTTGGTCATCCAAAACAAATCAAAGTTTGTTGGGATGCCAGGTCTAATCCAGCACAGATCAATCTCTTGGAAGTTTAGGCAAAATTTACACTAAATATATTACTTACTACTTACAGTAAGTTATTTAACATAACTTTTTTTTTACTAGTTTCCTGTGTCACAGTTAGTTTTGGGTGTATTTTATTTTTCCAAATCTTGAATTAACCTGGATAGTAGTTCTGATTGTAGGTGGATTTACACCCAGAGTAGTCAGCAGTTCCATCAAATTTTGTTAATTTGGTATGTCCTAACAATTTCTTAGATTCCGGTTGGCTTCAGGTGTGAGAAATTGTTCTGGCTCGTTCAGGCAGAGAACTGAGGACGCTAGACAAGATTCTGCAGTGAAAGCACCGGTTACTCACTATACAATCACACCTTCTTTTAAATAACATGTGAATGCAAATAACAGAGTTAGTGCCCAAGTCATTGCCAAAAATGTGTGTGTGTTTTAAGGCCCTGAGAAATGGAAATTACAAAACAAAATAGTTGCACCTGCAATTTTGCAAAGACTCATACTTTTAGCACCACTGGCTGCCTGAGGACATCCTTCTCTGTTTCTTAATCTTTTGTGTGTAGGCAAGTAGGGTAACAAGGACCCTTCGTATCAATAGGATAAATATAGGGGCGGAGAAAAGATACAGGGAGGTAGATCAGGATATTAAGAAATCTCTTCTAACTTCTGACTGTGACTTTGAAGAGATAGTGCTGATGGTATGCATTGGTTGGTGTCTGAAGCTGTATGAGGGCAGGTCATGGTGCTTAAGGGGTGAATCTGGTCATGAAGCTCAAGCTATAGAGGATGAGAGTTAGACAGACCTGGTCAGATTTACAGGCTTTATTTCCTCATCCCATGCCTCGATCTTTTGAACCCCCAGCTTTTGTAGTCTTTTTCTTTTAAAAAAATATGTTTCATTGATTTCAGAGAGAGGAAGAGAGAGAGAGAAACATCAATGATGACAGAAAATCATCAATTGGCTGCCGCCTGTACATCCCCTACTGGGGATAGAGCCCACAACCTGGGCATGTATCCTGACTCGGAAGCGAATCCTGACCTCCTGGTTCATGGTTAAAGGCTCAACCACTGATCCACACTGGATGGGCTGTAGTCTTTTTCTTAAGTGAGGTATTTCTTTAACTTAATCGGTATAGAACGACAGTGGGAAAGTACAAAAGAAAGTGTCTTGCTTCTATAACTATAGCTTTCCAAGAATCACCTAGGACTTTAATTAAAAACTGGAAGAATGTATATATTTTGAGCTAGTTGGCCTTTTCTTTGGGAAGTTCTTTATAAACATCAAAGTATTTCCTGAGACTGCAAAGATTATGAGACTGAACTATAAGTTAAAACTAAGTTCATGGGAAGAATACATAGTCCCTGCCTTCAAGAAGGTTAGCCTCTGGAGAAAGATAGGCATGCTGACAGATATTTTCAACACCAGATAGTTCGATTGGAA
The DNA here is from genome assembly GCF_964212035.1 of Myotis nattereri. Lineage (NCBI taxonomy): Eukaryota > Metazoa > Chordata > Mammalia > Chiroptera > Vespertilionidae > Myotis > Myotis nattereri. Next base: position 27,788,814 of record NC_138088.1, read on the forward strand.
TCAGATGGCAGTGATATCAATAGTGTGATCTTAAATGGCAGAGGAAAGGAAAGGTTCACTTAAGGTTAAAAACTGAGAAAAGTTTTGTGGTGGGTATAGCATTTGAGCTGGGACTTGAGAAAGGAAGAGCATTTCCTCAGTGGAATGGAGGCCTGCTGGAACAAGGGAATAGTATAGAGCAGCGGTCACCAACCTTTCAGACCTCATGGACCACCGCTTGGCGACCACTGGTATAGAGGAATGGAAGTCTGGTGTGTTCACAAGCAGAAGAGCAGGTTGAAATAGCTGGAGCCTGGAATTTAAGGTAGATAGGCTGGGAAGTAGGATAGGGCTAGATTATGGAGAACATGACAAACCATGCTAAGAAATTAAAATGTCATTGAATATTATTATTGTTATAGTTACACCAATAATTTTAGCATTATTAGCTGTAGTTCATACCTTGAAGTTCAATTTTGTGAGCTTCCCTCTCTAAAATATGTAAATTAATAAAATCCCAGTGGTACATGGTTCCTATAAATGTTACTGTAAAAGAGTAATGTGTTCTGAGTAGCCTTCAATTTTGGGAGCGTGCTTAGCTCAAGCCAAATCTGATCCCTAGAAACGATAGTATGGTGACATTAGTTTTCCAGAAGAAATGAGCCATTATTCTAGTCCCCCCTACCCCGCCCCCACAGACACAAATCTGCAATTTTGTGGTATAACAATTCTTAGTTTGATTAGAACTTTAGATAGGAAAATACCTCTACTTCCCCAGGCCAATAAGCAGAGTAAAGCCACCTTCTATTTTCTGTTTCTATTATTATTGGGCCCCTAGAGGCCCAATGCATGAAATTCGTGCAAGGGGCTCGGCCCTCGCAGCCCAGGCTTCAAGTTGAAGGTTGTCCAGAAGGATGTCGGAAAGTCATTTGGCTCTCCGCTCTAATTAGCATATTATGCTTTTATTATTATAGATTATTACTGTTTATCAAACATGATATGTCAAGTGAGCTAACACGCCTCATTTTATCTATGAGGGCATAACTTATATCTTAGACTGAGAATTTCAACAGGTTACTCAGCTAAGTGAATGATGGGACCAGGATTTGGACCCAAGAAGTCAGTCTTGAGAGCCTATCCTTTGAATAATTGTGCTATCACATAACAAGGGCATAATTAAAGGATAACTATTATTAATAGTAGTCAGGAGGAGTGTTTCTCTGTTTTCCTTTGTATCCTCATTCTCATCATTCTGAGCATTTTATTTTATGTTTTATAATTGAGATATGATTGACATATGACATTGTATTACTTTTAGGCATACAACATAATGATTATATATATAATCATTTTAATTTCTTATATATATATGTAAGTGCTTACCATATAAGTTTAATAAATACCCATCACCACACCCAGTTACATACTTTTTTTTGATGAGAACTTTTAAGATCTATTCTCTTAGCAACTTTCACATATATGATACAGTATTAACTATAGTCATCATGCTGTACCTTCCACATCATTCTGATTAATTTTACTTTACACAATCACATATTTCAATGTTTTAACACATTTTCAAACTATTATATGAACTTGTACATTTGCCCACTCAAAAGAAACTCTTAACCTCTGAGAAAAGACGGGATATAGGGTAAAGAAAACATTAATGAATACAAAGACCAGGCCTGCCAGGTTCTCTGGAAGAGTGTCAATTTTAAATATTCTTCTCATTATTCGATAAACCCCCAAATTGCACTACATCATATATATATATATATATATATATATATATATATATATATATACATATATATATACATATAAATTGATTTCAGAGAGGAAAGGAAAGGGTGAGAGAGATAGAAATATCAATGATGAGAGAGATCATTGATTGGCTACCTCTTGCACACTCCCTACTGGGTATCAAGCCCAAAACTCAGGCATGTGCAGTGGCCAGGAATCGAATGGGAACCTCCTGGTTCATGGGTTGATGCCCAGCCACCAAGCCACACCCGCTAGGCAGGCTCCTTTGATATTTTGCATGCTATATATGTTGCCATGTGTTTTGATTTTTATTTTGAAAGTGATGCAACAAATATACTAGTTTGTACATGACATACTGAACTGTGTATTCTGACAACTGATTGGATTCCACATTGTCATGTACAGATGATGCAAATCATATTAAGCAAAAGACCATACCAGTTTAGACAGCTTCATCATAGACTTCTTCACCAGAATACTGCTATTAGGGCCAAGCTTTGTGGGATAGGGGTTGTATGGAGCATACTAGATAAAATGCAACAAGAACCTGGCTGGCAGTACAGGGAGCATGGGTAAGAGTTTGGGATATAGGGAGGTATTATACCAATCAACTTTTGTCTAAATGTCTGGCCCTCATTTTGCTTATACTTCTGTTAAATCTCTAGGTCTTTTTATCTATTCTCAGACTATGAGTGATTTTAAAATTCTGCTATTTTCTCTGAACCTGAGAGCAGGACTTGGGAACAGGTGACGGCTGCATTAGTCAGTAAGGGACCTTGATACTGGTCTCTCCCCGGGCATGACACATCTGAACCTCAGTTTCCTCATACAGATGAGGAAATCGAGGCGTTGATAAGAGCAGTGGCAGCAAGTTCACAAGGGAAGATGGGCATCAGAGATAAGCAAAGCAGATTGGGGTGGGGGCATGTCAGGAGAGTACAGAGGAAACGACATGCAAGTCAATCTTGGTTCCATGTCAGGAAGACATTAGGGAGTGGAAGGAACTGGAGACAACATGCCCATTCAATGAGGGCCAACATTAGTAAGTTCTAGACAGTTTTATCTAAGAACCAGGGCCCAGTGTTGCCAGACCTTCTGATTTTTCAAGAGAGTTTGGAAATTTGAATTTTTTATAAAGAATCTCCCAGATTTAAAACACTGGAAATTCATTCAAAATTGCTAAACATTAAATAAAAATAAAAATAAAAATTGGGCAGGCCAAACAAAACACCTTTGGAGATCTAGAGCTCAGACTTGGCCTGAGCACTGCCAATTTTCTAGGTGATTTCCGAGTTTCCTTTTGGCTTCAGACTTCCATGCCCCTACACTTAACCCGTTTTATCTGACCTATTTCTTACCCTTTACTAAAACATATTTCAGTGCTCACCATATCTAAATTATGATAACTTTAGAGGAGCTTTTTGTCATGTGCTGGACTATGTATGATAAATCTATACGTTCTTTAAAGTCAAAGGATGCCTTTTTTTTTTTTTTTTTTGGATGGCCATGCTATTGACATAATTCGAAGGCCCCTGCAGTTAATTACTTGTGTTAATTATCCCTTTTAGGGACAGTTAGTATGGTTATGGTTTAATTCCAGGACCCAGAGCTGTTTCTCTAAACATTTTAATTCCTGCTCTTCCTTCTCATCCCAGTGTGAGATAATAATGAGTGAGGGAATTGATTCGGGTTTTCGCCTGGACAAGGTGTATTTATAGGCTTGACTTGTGGTGCTAAGACAAAGGAATCTTCACCCTGGCAAGATTTCACTATCTGGTCTGCCTCTCTTCTTAAACATAGAGCAATCTGGGGATATCTTTGAATTGCAAGTAGGTGAATAAGGGTTTGGCTGTTATGAGTTCTGCTACTACAGCAGTTTAGTTTTCTTTAAGAGCATATTACTGTGGATCCAAAAATAAAAATGGAAATAAAGGTAATGGATTTTCATATGATTCCAATCAATTCTGGCTCCTAAGAGACCTGTGCAGAGAAATTCTTTAGTGACATTTTTTTCAAAGCTGGAATTTTTGGATTTGACTGGCTAAGGTGTGTTCTTCGCTTTCTATCCATGAGCTATTTTACAAACACAGGGGCATGACTCTAATTGAAAAGTTCAGGGCAGATATTGACAATGGGAAGGAAGAATTCGAGTTAATAAAGCAGGAGTGATGCTTAGAGAAACCACATGCATTACTGGGATGAGTTGACTGCAAGAAGACAAACAGAAGGCTCTGAATGACAGTTCTGAGCTACAGTTCGTTCTTATCCTGGCTCCAGTGATGACTCAACCCTCCTTTGCACCTCTGAGAGTGTAACTACCTCTGGATGTTTAACATTTAAAACCTAACCTGAAAGAATCAGGTAATTATTTGATCAAACCATCCGACATACCATCTAATGTTATATTGGTAAAAAGTTGAGATTCAAAACATCAATTTTTTATATTTTTACACAGATATTTGGCTAGTCCTTCAGATTCAATGATGGAAGCAGGCTATGAGCTCTAAAGAGTCAGGGGTGTCAATCAATTTGACCAAAAACTGCAAGGCAAACAAAAGCTTCATTTGGGGGCCTTTTTGGAATTGCAATTCTGGAACCAGATTCGGATAGGAACCCAACTGTGTTCTGAGGTGGAAAGAAAGGGATAGAGTTTATTAAGACATAAAAAAAGGGGTTTTCCAAAGCGATTGCACAAGTTGCTTTGAAAGAGCTGTGATTGATGCTGGCAAGCTCAGTGACTTTATACTGTATATGATTAATTTCTTGTGTCCATGGCTAGGTGAAAAAATATTGTTTGGGAGAACCAAGATGGTAGCATAGCTAAACCCTACCTCCCACAACCACATCAAAATTACAACTAAAATACAGAACATCCATCATTCAGAAATACCTGAAATCAGGTATTGATTGGAAGTCATATGACTAGAGAACTAAAGAAAAAACTCATTGAGACTGATAGGAGAGAGGAGGCTTAGAATGGGCTTGTCCAACACACAACTTGTGGCGGTTTTTTACTTGGGAGGAATATCGAGGCTGCAGAGGCCTCCCATGAGGAGCAAGGAGTCCAGTCCCACACCAGACCCCTCAGAACAGAGTTCTAGTGCTGGGAAGAGAAGTCCCCATAACTTCAGGCTGTAAAAACCAGCAGGGATTGTGGCTTAGTAACACAGAGGCTGCTGGAGTCCCAGGCAGTTCCTCTTAAAGGTCTGGTGCACCAACTTACTTGGACTCTCTCCCTCTGAGCTGCAGTGCTAGGGCAGTGGTTTGGGGGGACCCAAGGACATACAGGGAAGAACTGGGTTGTCTGGCACTAGGGCAAGAACTTGGGGTGGCTTTCTCCCAGACAAAAGTGCTGGCAGAGGTCATTGTTCCTATGCTGAGACTTCCCTCTTTGCAGAGCTGACTAGCAGGAGCCATATCTGAGTTTCCATCAGCCTGATTCACCCTGTTCACTCCACCCCGGTGATTCCCTTATATCCCGCCCCACCCAACTTGCAGCCCCACGCAAGCTGTTTGCAGCAGCTTTTCCATATGAATAGTCTGCACTGACTCAGGTTTTAGACTCCCCTAAAGTCTCCCAAGCAAGTAGCAGCAGGCATCAGCATGCCACATTCTTCTCAATAAGAGGCCCTTGGGGGCCCAGCGCCAGCAGCAGCCTGCCTTATTTCATAGCTTGGCCTCTCCTGGGCACTTCCAAGTCCAACATAAGTAGCAGCCATCTATAAGCTCTGTAGCTTGTGCAGGGTAGCCCCAGACAGGGCACAGACAGTGGCTGACTTTGTACCTCCAGGAAGGCCCCAGAGCCAGTACACTTGGTGGACAGCTTTAGACCATGCCAGATTACAACTCTACACATCCATGACCAACACACTCAAGGACAGACTCAGTGAGCACCAAAGCTCCACTGAAGCAAGTCCTGCTCCATAGCGGTATCTCTTGCACAGCAGCTCTTCCACTCTAGTTGCAGCTGGTACTCAGTGCCAACTGGCCTGGGGATCAATTCCTCCCAGTGATACCAACAGCAATCAAGGCTCAACTACAACAACACAGTGAACACAGCCCACACAAGGGTGTACTTAGAGTGCCCAACTCAGGTGACTGAAGAGGCTGAGCCACTGGGCCCTACAGGACACCTATTACACAAGGCCACTCTACCAATCCCAGGAGGCATAGCAGCTCTACCTAATACATAGAAACAAACACAGGGAAGTGACCAAAATATGGAGACAAAGAAACATGCCACAAATTAAAGAACAGAAGACATTTCTAGAAAAAGAATGAAATGAAATGGGAGCAAGCAAAATACTAGATACAGATTTCAAAACAGTGGTTATAAGGATGCTCAAGGATCTTAATATGAGCTTCAATGGTTATAAGGATGCTCAAGGATCTTAATAAGAATGTCAAGGATCTTAGTGAGAATTTCAAGGAAATTAGTAAGAACGTAACATAAAAAAGATCCAGTAAGAAATGAAGGCTACATGAACTGAAATAAATAATTTACAGGGCATCAACCATAGAGTAGAGGATGTCAAGAATCAAATTAGCTATTTGGAATATGAGGAAGCAAAAAACACCCAATCAGAAAAGCAAAAATAAAATAGAATAAAAAAATACAAAGAGAGCATAAGGAGCCTCTGGGACAACTTCAAGTGTACCAACATTCGCATTCATGGGGGTACCAGAAGGAAAATAAAGAGTGCAAGATATTGAAAACCTATTTGAAGAAATAATGACAGAAAACTTGCCCTACCCGGTGAAAGAAATAGACTTACAAGTCCAGGAAACACAGAGAGTTCCAAACAAGAGGAACCCAAAGAGGCCTATACCAGGATACATCATAATTAACACATTGTTTGCAGGTAGTTTTTATCACGCGCTAACAGGTGGCGCAGGCCATTTTTGCTAATTTTTTGCGCAGATGGCAACGTTCAGTAAAATTATGATAACTTTAGTTTACGTATTTATACGTTACCTGCATTCTACTGCTAGTCTATAAAAAACGTATTAATACGTGTCCTGTGCTCTACTACACGGGTAGAACGTATAAATACGTAAAACGTATAAATACATTTCCCACATACAATGTGTTAAAATATCAAAAGACAAATAGAGCATCTTAAAAGCAGCAAGAGAAAGGCAATTTGTTACCTACAAAGGAGTGCTCATACAACTGTCAACTGATTTCTTAACAGAAACTTTGCAGGCCAGAGTGGGGTGGCAAGAAATATTCAAAGTGATGAATAGCAAAGGCCTGCAACTAAGATTACTCTACCAAGCAAAGCTATCATTTAGAATTGAAGGTCAGATAAAGAGCTTCACAGACAAGAAAAAGCTAAAGGAGTTCATCACTACCAAACCAATATTACATGAAACATTGAAGGGTATTGAAGAAGAAGAAGAAGAAGAAGAGGAGGAGAAGTAGGAGGAGGAAGAAGAGAAAAGGAGAAGAAGGAGAAGGAAAAAAAGATAAAAATATGAACAATAAAATGGCAATAAATATATATCTATCAACAATTGAATCTAAAAATCAAAATAAATAAAAATAAACAAACAGGAAATCTAATGAACAAAATAAACTGAAGAATAAAAAAGAACCAGAGACATGGAAACATGGAACAGACTGATGAATCTCAGAGGGAAGGGGGTGAAGGGTAGGAAGAGATTATATGCATATATGCATTACCTATGGATACAAACAATAGGGTGGTGAAGGCCTGGGGTGGGGTGGGAACTGGGTGGAGGGGGCAAGTGGGGAGTGGGGGAAGGAGGACATTTGTAATACCCTCAACAATAAAGATTTCAATATAAAAAATGTTTGATTGGATAAAATAATTTTTATTTACTTATTGATTTAAGAGAGAGAAAATTGACTTATTATTCCATTTATTTATGCACTAGAGGCCCAATGCACAAAAATTTGTGCACTCAGGGGGGGTCCCTCAGCCCAGCCTGTGCCCTCTTGCAGTCTGGGACCCCTCAGAGGATGTCTACCTGCTGGCTTAGGCCTGCTCCCTGGGGGATCGGGCCCAAGCTGGCAGTCAGACATCCCTCTGGCAGCCCGGCAGCCCTCGGGGGATGTCCACTTACCAGCAGGAGCAGACCTAAGCTGCAGTCGGATATACTTAGTGCTGCTGAGGAGGCGGGAGAGGCTCCCGCCACCACCACAGTTCTGGCACCCGTCAGCCTGGCTTGTGGCTGAGCAAAGGTCCCCCTGTGGGAACGCCCTGACCACTAGGGGACAGCTCCTGCATTGAGCATCTGCCCCCTGGTGGTCAGTGTGTGTCATAGTGACCAGTCATTCCCAGTGGTTCTGCTGTTAGGGTCAATTTGCATATTACCCTTTTATTATATAGGATAGAGGCCTGGTGCACGGGTGGGGGCTGGCTGGTTTGCCCTGAAGGGTGTCCCGGGTCAGGGTGGGGGTCCCCACTGGGATGCCTGGCCAGCCTGGGTGAGGGACTGATGGCTGTTTGCAGGCTGGTCAAGCCGCTCCCCCCCAGTGGGGACCCTCACCCCATGGAGGTTTGGCCAGCCTGGGTGAGGGGCTGATGGCTGTTTTCAGGCTGGCCACACCCCCTTTAGGGTGGGGGCGTCCCCACTGGGGTGCCTGGCCAGTCTGGGTGAGGGGCTGAGGGCCGTTTTCAGGTTGGCCAAGCCCCTCAGCAACGAGAGCTCCCAGCCTCTCCTTTTTTTCATTTTTTTTTTATTCTGGGATTTATTTACCTTCTATAATTGAAACTTTGTTGCCTTTTGCGGAGGCTACAGCCGGCCGAGGGAAGCTTGGCTTCCTCCATCACTGGAGCAACCAAGCCTCCTGCTCGCTCCAGTTCCGTGGCTGCCGGCCGCCATCTTGGTTGGGTTAATTTGCATATGGTCGCTCTGATTGGCTGGTGGGCATGGCTTAAGGCGTAGTGAAGGTACGGTCAATTTGCATGTTTGTCTTTTATTAGTGTAGATTTATTGGTTGCATATATATATACACATATATATATATATACATAAATACATACACATATGTATATATTGATTTCAGAGAAGAGAGAGAGCGAGAGTGAGATAGAACATCAAGAATGAGAGAATTATTGATTAGCTGCCTCCTGCACACCCTACACAGGAGATCGGACCCACAACCCAGGAATATGCCCTGACTAGGAATTAAACTGTGACTTCCTGGTTCATAGACCAATGCTCAACCACTGAGCCACACCAGCTGGGTAATTGGTTGCTTCTTGTATGTGCCTTGTCTATAGATCGATCCACAGTGCTCTAACCAACTGAGCTACCCGGCCAGAGCCCCAAAAGTTTCTTTTTTAAATAGAGGGTTCAATGATGCTGAGCCAGTTCCAGGAATTGCTTTGGGAGGTAGCCGTCTAGTTTAGCCCAGTTCAAAAGTTTAGTTTCACATGGAGGGTGTGTATTAGCTCAGCTTCCTGGAAGTCTCCCATATCCATTTTATATTACTCTCTTGACAATATCAACTTTATTTTGCAGTTTTTCTTTCACATTTTCCCCCTTTTGATCTAGATTTTTTCTTAGAAAGCATTGATGATCAACCATGAGGAAATATTGGTCCATCATTGTAAAAGCAGCACTGATCCCTCATTGCCAGGAAGGCTCATTCCTGGTATGTCATGTCCCACATAGGAAGGAAAGCAGTTTCCTGAGTTTACAATAGGAGAGCTTATGGTCGGTCACATTTGAGCAACAAAGAGGCTTGTTGGAAGCAGAGCTAAGTCACATATTCCTCAAATAGGAAGTTCTTTTGTAGACGTAGTCTCACTTGGATTTATTTGTTGTATCATCTCTGGACATTAAGCTACCTGATTCTGGCAGTGGCTGTTAGTTATTGTTTGATGCACCTGGTAAGACACCTAATTAAGGTAGTGAACAGTACAATCACAAAAAGCAATATGATTAAGCCTGTAATATAGAACAAAGCCAGGTCCCTATTCTTGTGGGCAGCCAGCTAAATAAGTCTGTCCCATCCTAATTTATAGAGTAATAAATAAATACTCTTTTTATTCAAGGATCTTACCATTCTTTTCTAGAATCTCAAGTTGTTGTATCACTTTATCTGATTTGTTAACATAGAAACAAGATTCATCTCCCAAAAGGGCACAAGTACCACCTTGTTGGTTGGCTAACAAATCTAGAGCCCCACAGTTTTGGAGTACTACTTCATCCAGATTGTCAGTTATTCTTTGTTGTTCTTCAAGACCGGTTGCAGTAGTGTTTAATGCTTGTGCTACAAGAATAAAAATATTTCTGATGGACTTTTTAAATTCAGCTATTCCATCCCAAGGGAAGAAAGCTCTAATAAAGCTCTGTCCAAAGCCTCTATCTATATAGGGTTTTGGGTGGAGAGAGTACCAAAAAGACCATACCCCAAATCCCAATTCTGTTTGATTCATGTTGGTTGAAGTTTATTGACAAAATAGCTTAGATTGGGGATAATGGTGGAGGAAGGGAGAGTCTTTCTGGCAACAGCATCAGGTCCTAACATAACAATACCACATCTGCCTCAGCGTGGGGTACTAACGTGACCTATATTTGGGTCCCACATAAGAGGAAACACCTGGTGCTCTCAAGTGAGAGTATGTAATTAGGCCCTTTAACCCAAACTTCAGGGAAGTATTAAGTCCTATTTCTGAGCAGAGACTTCATCTTAACCATATATTGGATGATCATGCAGAAGACATTAAAGCCATCATCCTATCTAATAAAAGAGAAACATGGTAATTGGTGTACGACCGCTACCCTTCCCATTGGCTAATCAGGGCGATATGCAAATTAACTGCCAGCCAAAATGGTGGCCGGCAGCCAGGCAGCTTGAAACTAACATGAGGCTTGCTTGCTTCAGTGACGGAGGACTGCAACGTTCCCTGCCTGCCTTGCCGGCCTCTGAGCCTGCAGTTTCAAACATTGTAACAAATATAGAAGCTAAACAAAACCCCAGAAATCAGCTTTCAGCGAGCTGGGATCTCAGAGCTGGAGTTGATACAGAGTTTCGATTATAGAACCGAAACAAACCAGATACCTGCTTTCAGGAGCGGAGGCCTAAGAGCTGGAGCCTCAGAGCTAAAGCTGGCCCAGAATAAAAAAAAGAAAGAAAAAAAGAAGCAGCTGGGAGCTTCAGTCCCAGCCTGAAAACAGCCCTCAGCCCCAGACTGGCCAGGCACCCCAGTGGGGACCCCCACCCTGAAGGGTGTGTGACCAGCTGCAAACAGCCATCATCCCCTCATCCAGGCTGGCCAGGCACCCCAGTGGGGACCCCCACCCTGATCCAGGATGCCCTTCAGGGCAAACCAGCCAGCCCCCACCTATGCACCAGGCCTCTATTCTATATAGTAAAAGGGTAATATACCTCCCAGCACCAGGATCAGCGGAGCTGCGAGGCCTCCCGGCACCAGGATCAGTGTGACAGGGGGCAACGCCCAAACCCCCTGATCGCCCTGTGGCTCTGTGTGTGACAGGGGGCGGGGCCACAACCTCCCTATCGGCCCTGCTCTGTTCGTGACAGGGGAAGGCGCCCCAACCCCCTGATCGGCCCTGCTCTGTGCCTGATAGGGGGGAGTTCCCCAACCCCCTGACCACCCTGCGGCTCTGTGTGTGACAGGGTGCAGCACCCCAACCCCCTCACCCCACGGGCCCTGCTCTGTGTGTGACGGGGTAGAGCCATAACCTCCCCATTGGCCCTGCCCTGAGTGTGACAGTGGCGGCGCCCCAACCCCCTGATCGGCCCTGCTCTGTGGGTGATAGTGGGCGGCGCCCCAACCCCCCCCACACACACACACACACGAGCCCTGCTCTGTGTGTGATGAGGTAGAGCCATAACCTCCCCATCTGCCCTGCCCTGAGCGTGACAGTGGCGGCGCCCCAACCCCCTGATCCGCCCTGCTCTGTGTGTGACAGGGGGTGGTGCGCCAACTCCCCTATCGGCCCTACTCGGTGAGTGACGGGGGAGCTCCTCAACCCCCTGATCGGCCCTGCTCTGTGTGTGACGGGGGAGCTCCCCAACCCCCTGATTGGCCCTGCTCTGTGCGTGACAGGAGGTAGCTCCCCAACCCCCTGATCAGCCCTGCTCTGTGCGTGACAGGGGGCAGCGCCCCAACCCCCTGATCGGCTCTGCTCTGTGCGTGACAGGGGGTGGTGCCGCAACCTCCCCATCGACCCTGCCTTGAGTGTGACAGGGGGTGGTGCCCCAACCCCCCAATCGGCCGAACCCTGAGCGTGACTGAGGGTGGCATCGCAACCTCCCAATCCGCCCTGCTCTGTGCATGACAGGGGGCGGCGCCCCAACTCCCCAATCGGCCCTGCTCTGAGCCCGAGCAGGGGCTGCACCTAGAGATTGGGCCTGCCCTCTGCCACCCGGGAACAGGCCTAAGCCAGCAGGTCGTTATCTCCCGAGGGGTCCCAGACTGCGAGAGGGCACAGGCCAGGCTGAGGGACCCCTCCTTCCCCCGAGTGCACAAATTTTTGTGCACCGGGCCTCTAGTGTGATTTATAATGAGTGATTCAAAGAGCCCCTGATGTTTCCATATATTTGGATCAGGATTGAAAGGTTAGCATTTGATTTTTCCAAGTTTTCAGGCTGGCATTTCCTAAGAGACATATTTCATTTGTTTTCCACAAAACACCAAACTTTTGATCTAGTCCCCAAGTCATATTCCAGAGCCGAAGGATATCCTCTTTCCAGGAGTGAGTGGCATTATTTCCGGAATTTCCCCACATCAGAGAGACATTGTAAGAAGTAACATTGCAGTCACTTAAGGTCCCTTGAGGTGTGAACTCCTGGTTGTCTGAATCATACGAAAGAGTGTAGTCACTAATGCTTAAAGGGACAAAACCCACGATTCTGCCTAAACCATCTATATCTTCAAAGCAGACAGAGAAGTCATCAGTAAGCGTCCAGATTGTATTTGGATAATCCCTTGTGGTTTGGCAGGACCTCATGGATGAAAGATCATGTGTTCCATTAACATTTTTTTTGAAGTTTGAGAATAAAAAAGACTTTAAATCTGGTGTTATGTCAATTTAGGTTTGTAAGCTTTCAAGGCTTAAGGGCCAACCCACTAATTCTAGTTCATTATAAGTATGGTTAGTTCAGGTGTGTATATTCACAGTCAGTTAAGTTGGCACTGTTGGATAATTGTTGGATAGGAGGAGCAAAAGACTGTGGAAGAGCAAATAGGGAAGCCATTGTAGTAAGCAGACATAAGAATCTGAGTATGTCCATCCTGAAATTAGAGTAAAGAGCTAGGAAAAGGAAGAATATAATCAGTAAGTGAGACCAAGATAGTCAAATAGAAAATCAAGTATAAGGGTTGCTGGGTGGAATCATGCATGACTGACCTGGTCGAGAGTCTTGGGAGAGCCATCTGCATCAGGTGCCATCTGCTTCAATCCTAGAATGAGAAATCTAGTGGTGGACTTGGGTTGTTTAGAGATTTTCAGGTTAAGACCTCTAGTCCATTTGCAAGACTTCAGAGGACCCTAAAGGCAGGGGGGAAACCTATCGAGGTATGGTTTTTCCCAGGTTGTACTATGGGCAGATTTGGCATTTGGGGTATACCTGGGAAGCTATTTTTGAAGATGAGATGACCCCCAGTAGTAATGTTTTTCTCATAAAACCATTTTTGGTCAGTGTTTTAGTGAGTTAAGTCATGCGCATATTGTAATATGTGATGTTGTATGCAGTCAGGGAGAAGTGGTTGGTAGTTCCGAGCTACCCATAACATTCTTTTAGGGCCAAATTTACAGCCTTGTTTTAACCGTTTTTTAAAAACTTTGTGGAACAGCCAAATTATGTGCTTCCATAATGTTATCTTTTTAAAACCCTAATTGTTTCTGTTGGTAGGATGGATGTTTCCATTGGGTGCTGAGATTGTTTTAATGCCTCTAACTTAGCAGCAATGTCAGCCAAATTATTACTTCTGCTTTCTTCTATATTTGCGATGGAATGTCCAGGGATATTTATGATTACTTAAGATTTAGATAATTGGATAACCACTAAGAGTTCTAAAATATAAGAACTGTTTTTATCTTTGGTCCAAAACAAGTCGACAATCCTGTTTCAAGAGCTCACCTCTCAAAGAAGATGGAGGGCATCTTCATCGATGTTTCCTCAGAGGGTGAGCAGAGGAGGTGGTCATCCGAATATTGTAAGTGGGTGGACTGGTAAGGACATTTTATACTGGCAATATCTGCCTTTAAAATTTGGGGAAAGGAAGTCGGACTTTCAGTGTGGTTCTGAGGCATTACTGTCCAAGTATAATGTTGCTCTTTCCATGTGAAAGTGAGTGAGGATTTAATTTCAGGATCAGCAGGGATGCTAAAGAAAGCACTACAAAGATTTATAACTGACAAGAATTTATTTTCTGGTGGTATGACAGAGTAAGGTGTGAAGGTTATGCATGACTGGGCGCTGGGGTATTAACATGATTTAGGACTTAGATATTAACTAAAGTGACATTTAACAGGGAGGATAGGAGTATTAAAAGGGATCATGCAAGAAATAATGAGGCCTTGTTTGTGATACAGAATGAAAGTAGCCAATGTCGGTGACATTTTTTGACCAATGTTTATTGGAATGGAATCTAAAAGAGGATTTGATTCCGTTAAAGTGACAGGAAAAACCTAGAATAGCTATGGGTAAGTCTATGGATGAGTTTTTTTTGAGAGTCATTAGTTAGAAGCTCAAGATGTAAGAATATTTCCTCCTTTTGAAAGGAGAAAATATGGGCTTTTTGAGTTTTAAGAAAGTCGTCTCATCCTAAGACATGAATAAGGGCAGAAGGAACCAAAAGACATTAGTGGATTTCCTGCGCAGGTTCAATTTGAGAGGAATTGGAAGGGATTTGAAGATAGTCATGGATTGATTGGAAACATCCACCATTTGTGTGGCTTCTGTACTCTGAGAAAGGAGAACGGAGAGTCTGGTGGAGTTCAGAATTGATAAGGCAGCTCTGGTTTCTACCAGGGACTTGGTTACCTCATTCCCAGTAGTTAGATCAATTTCTCGTCAAGAATTAGGAGCATGGTAAAAATCTTCTTTTGATCCTCTGGGTAACCTTATTGCTGAGAAAACTTAAGCTGGAGACCTTAAAGAGGATTCACAAATTTTGTAGACTTTTATTTGTTGTATTTATTAGCCTTGTAGTTGTTTTTTCAGCTTTAAGCAATCTTTTTTTTTCCAGTGTCCAGACTTTTTACAATAATTGCAAACCCCTTTGAATGGTAGTTTGCCTTGGGGACTCTGAAAGACGTATTTGCCATTAATTTAATTACAGGCTCATCCTTGAAGTTGCCTAAATTTGAGCATTTAGAGTTAGGGCCTATGTGGCTTTCTTTTGGGTATCTTTTTGGGTAGCCTGGGCTTGCTGCTCAGGATAGTTTACTAAATCATGGGTTTACATGGTGGCCCAGTTAAGGTGTAATCTTTTTTACCAGTTGTTCAAGTTCGTCCTGTAGACCCTCAACAGAGGCTGAATTAAAAAGCATCAAGGTGTCATCATTGACTTCATCTATGCTGGGTTACTGTTTAAAAGTGTTTTCAAATCTATTACAGTAATAAAAATGGTTTCATTGGGGGTTTTTAACACTTTTTAAAAATTTCTTACAATCAATAACTTGAGGAAAAATCTTGGATATCTTTTCATGAAGCTGTTTAGCCAGCTTTGAGGCTTTGTTCATGGTTTCTTGTTTTTAATGGGAAAAATCTCTCATAGAGTTTTGCTATCTCACCTTGTTTAGTCATTGTCTGGCATTCATTCTCCTATGAGCATATGGATACCCGTGGTCGGCAAACTGTGGCTCGCGAGCCACATGTGGCTCTTTGGCCCCTTGAGTGTGGCTCTTCCGCAAAATACCACAAAATACCACGTGTGGGCGCGCACGTACAGTGCGATTGAAACTTCATGGCCCATGCGCAGAAGTTGGTATTTTGTGGAAGAACCACACTCAAGGGGCCAAAGAGCCGCGTGTGGCTCGCGAGCCACAGTTTGCCGAGCTGCAGTTTGCCGACCACTGGGTAGGCTGATAGAAGTCAGAGAAACCTACCTCATATATCTGGATAATAAGCAGGAATTCTCTAGTAAACTCAAGGTGTCTTTTTTGAGATTCGGAACGTCTTTAGTAATGGTATGAAGCTCAGCTTTAGTCCATGGGGTAGAAAAAGTAAGGAGTGTTGACTCAGGCCAGTCAAGTCCAATGTTTCAACTTTAAAAGGAGAGAGAGAGCAGGGGGTTCTAATGGAGCCTCAGGTTCATCGTTATAAAGCAGGAGTTCAGGGAGTGAGGAGTAAGGGGAGGACAGGTAGGCAGTAAAGGAGCAGAAGGTACAGATAATGAGACATCAGAAAAACATTTAGAAATTTCTTCAACT
Organism: Myotis nattereri; assembly: GCF_964212035.1. Classification (NCBI taxonomy): domain Eukaryota; kingdom Metazoa; phylum Chordata; class Mammalia; order Chiroptera; family Vespertilionidae; genus Myotis; species Myotis nattereri. Next base: position 27,804,945 of record NC_138088.1, read on the forward strand.
TGAGTTTCTGAGGCAACTTGGAATTTGCTTTGGTTCATTTAGAATTTGTATTTTGTAGGAAAAAAAATTTTTGAATCACCTTATAAGTTGAGAGGCCTCAAAATGCCAATTAAAATATACTTCCCATTCAGGTTGCTTAGTTCTGTAGTCTTTTTCCAATTGTAATAAATGTTATACTAGCAAGATTGCCCAAATTATGAGAACTTAGAGGAGGAATGACTAACTGTTGGAGAGTTAGGGTCGCATCAAGTAGGAGGAGACATTTAGGCTGTCTTTTTAAAAAATATTGATTTTTAAAATATCAAATCTTTATTGTTGAAAGTATTACATATGTCCTCTTTCCCCTCCATTGATCCCTTCTAGCCCCGCCCCCCCTTCACCACCCTATTGTCTGTGTCCATATGTTATGCACATATGCATACAAGTTCTTTGGTTGATCTCTTTCCATCCCCCCATTTCCTCCCCCACACCCGCCCCCTGCTTTCCGGAAAAACAGGTGTTTGTCAGTAGGCAAGTAAAGAAAGGTACTACAGCCCCTCTAGCAGCTGGTGGGGACTGAAGAGTCGGAGGCATAGTAAAGGGAAAAAGCATGGCTTAGGAGCTGGACTGTGACAGTGGCTTGGGGATCACAGGTTTGTGGGACATTCTGGAGAGGTGTGGTTGGAGCTGGATCATTGCAAATCTTCAGAGGAAAACCAAAATAACCAGCAAACTAGCTGGGTATTTAAGGGCCTAAATACCTAATATCACATAGACAAAACATGGATATGTAAAACCAATATTTTCATTTTAATCTATAATTTTTGAGTAACATTATTCATTGATGGAGGGCTATAAGTTCCATCTTTGATTTCTTGTGTGCTTAGAGTAAATTAAACAAAAACTTGTTCCCTGATAATGAATAAACTGTATGTAGTGAGGAACTATGGGAAGATAGTTGGAAGCAGAATTTGAGACGATCAGAAGCACGGTCTGGAGAGATGGCTCTGGCAGCGGCCTGGCCAATGAGCTGCAGCAGGCAAGGAGGGTAAGCAGAGGGACCCATCACAGGTGGCTGTGACAGTGCAGGATTGGCAGAGACGATGGAGAGGAAGAGTCTGATCACAGGGCTCTGCAAGACCCTGTTTCTGGTTGATAGGGACACTGGGGAGGTGAAGCAGGGAGGGGATGAGGAGTGGGCTTTCTGCTTGGGAAAATGGAAGTATGGTGATAGTTTTCCAGGTGAAGTTCAGGAGGAGGAATTCTGGATATGTCAAGCAACTTACTATTCCCATTTTATAAATGAGGAAACTGAGAAGGTTCTTAATTTGCTTAGCCACACGGCTAATGGTAGAGCCTCAGTAGGACTCCAGGAGAAATGATTCCAGGATTCTTGTTCTAAACTGGAGGCTTTTGGTGTTTTGACTATGACCACAGTAAGATGTACTTTATAGCCTGACCCTGCACACATACATGGGCGCATGTAAACACAGAAGCAGAGTTTCGCAAAGTATTACCTTATCACCATGCAGGAGTTGCTCTTATATTTTCTATTCTCATCTATTTCATTCTGTTTTAAATTCCAATTTTTAAAAATGCTGCTCACAATACATGATTTATTTCAAGACCCATGACACATTGCATAGCTTGAACAAAACTGCTGTAGACCACCACTGTGCATTGCTTCCCAAACTATAGCGTAATGCTCTTTTCTTTCTTTCTTTTTTTTAAACATTTTTATTGATTGCAGAGAGGAAGGGAGAGGGAGAGATAGAGAAACATCAATGATGAGAGAGAATCATTGACCTGTCTCCTGCATGACCTGTCTCCTACACCTAGGAATTGAGCCCACAACCCGGGATGTGCCCTGACCTGGAATCAAATTATGACCTCCTGGTTCATAGGTTGACACTCAACCACTGAGCCGTGCTGGCCAAGCTTAATGCTCTTTTCTATTAAATTCAAAAAACATTGATTGAGAGCCTACCACATGCATAGATATGGAAAGAACATAAAGAATATAAGATGTGCCCTGAGCCCAAAGTATCTCAGTGTAGTGAGGAAAAAAGGAGAAAGACAAATAAATGACTAATTAGGATGCACGCCAATCAATACCAAAAAAAAGGGAAGAGTATCAACAGCACATAGTGGAAACGTAGAGGAAGCAGTAATTAATACTGGCTCTTAATATATGTTGCCTTGACTGGTAATGTTTAGTGTTTTTTGCATGCAAGAACACTAAAAGACTTTTATGAAATGAATAGAAATATCTTTGGAAAAGACTTTTAAGAATAAAGGTGAGCCCAGCTGGTGTTGATCTGTGGCTGAGCATGAACCAAGACATCCTGGGTTTGATCTCAGTCAGGGCACATGCCGGGGTGTCAGGCTCCATCCCCAGCAGGGGCAGCTGATTGGTTATATATACTTCCATATTTAAACTTGAAGTTATCAGTGCTTATAAAATATGTTCTTATAAATGGGATATAGTCAGGCCTTGTCTTTTGTCTACTTTGACACTCTGCCTCTTAGTTTAGGTTCTTAGTTCATTTGCATTTAATCTCGCTCATCCATGTTCCTATTTCTCCAATTCCCTTCCTCTTTCTCTAAAACTAACTAAATAAATAAATACAATTTTTTTTAAAGAATAAAGGCAAAAATAAATTTAAAGACCATAATATTCTGTGTATTATGCTCAAAGGAGTGGTCAAAGTAACATTATTATTATTTCGGTATCAGTTTGTTCAGTCTAAGTCCCTGAATGATGTCAGCACATTCAGTCATATTAAAGAATATCCATTTAAAAGGTTTTAAAATCGAGGAGTATTTGTGAAAAGAAGTTTACAGCCAACTTTCCAAAGTAAAAGGATGCAGCCATAGGTATCATTTATGAACCTGTCTATCAAAAAGCCTGTGGACATTGGGGTATAATGAGGAGTAGTGATGTTTATCTGGTAGAGTTTTATGTATTTTAAAAAGATACCATTTGAAAGTTTTTGGTACTGTGTCTGATACATAGAAAATGTTAATAGAAAATGGTAATTAAAAGTTATTCCAAGATGTGACTAAGTCATAGTACATTTAATCCTTAGAAAAAGTTCTTAATCCCATTGTTTAGGTAATTCCTAAGAAAGGATAGTATCATTATTGAGATTTAAGGACACTTGAAATATTTTTCTTAGTCATGATTGACATGGATGAAAAGATCCATTTAAATAACTAAAAGCAGTCAAGTCTTTCATTCTATGCTTGTAGACTAGGATGTGCAATGAGTTAAGATGGTCTATAGTGCTGTACTTCAGTCCTTTTGCCTAATGGCCCAACACATTGAAATCACCTCAAACCCTTTAACAACCTGGCCTCACCCCTGAGGTCCTGTTTTCAGTGGTCTAGGGTTGGCCCGGGCATCGGTCATTTTTAAGCTCCCAGGGTGATTGTACTGTGCAGCCAGGTTTGAAATCCCTTGCAGGTCTTAGTGTATCCTTTGGTGATTAGAAACATACTCAGGTGGATATACAACCTTAAAATGGGATCCGTTGTTTGCTTTTTTGATGCACACAGAGTTACCACCTTTTCTTAAGAACTAGTTTAGAAAAGAAGAGCTTAGGAGTCTCTTGTAGCCCTTGTCAACTTTGATGATTAATTCTCACTTCTATTCTACCAAAAAGTACCCCAATAACTGCAGAGCAGCATCTGGGAAAGGGGTGTTAGTCAGCGAGTGGCTTCCTGAGTTGAGCTGAAAGGAAGGAAGGAAATAAAAGAAGAAAATGAAAGCAAGGCAATGAAAGCTAACCTTATTTGGACTTCAGTGCCTCTTTGTTTTTCTTCTCTTGGCTATTGGTGACCTAAGAGCACACTGTCTTTGTCATTGTGGTCTTTCCCCACTTGCTGACTTGTTCTTACTGTCAGGAAATTATCCAGGATGCTGAAAAAAAATATATATATATCTTTTTATTTTTTCCTGAGGGAGAAATTTGGTAAATATGGTGTGTGTGTGTGTGTGTGTGTGCGTGTGTGTGTACGTACGCACCAACTATTGTGGTAGAGAAGTGTGGGCATTATGGATATTCTGGTCAGCTGTATTTATAAGGATAATACTTCCTCTGTCAAAATAAAAAAATGAATTTCTATAGCAATCAATTATGTTTCAAAGGATACAGAATAATGAGATTTCTGTATGTCAGGCACTGTGCTAAGTGCTTTACATAAACGAATATTTACTCCTCACAGCAATCTGATGAGGGAAGTTACTATCATTCTCCCCAGTTCATGGATGAAGAAAGTGAGGCACAGTGGTATTTCAGTGACTCGATGAAGGTCACCTTGGCCAGTATCAGAGCTTGGATGTACACTCAGGTTATCTAGTCCGTGTTCCTATTCCTTATGCTAAATGTTCTAGAATATATGTCTTCACATATTTATAGAAATAAATATATCTCTGTTTGTACTTGTATGAAACTGAAGCTATTGACATAACAAAAAAGTGGAAATTGTTCTAACTATTCATTGGGACCACATAATGCTATTAACAAAAGATCCCAGCTTCCCCCTCCCATGAATCCTCCCTAAACTGAGAGGCTGTTTTGCCAATTTGAACAAATTAGTAGGTGAATCCAACTTCATGTTGACAGCTTTATTATAATCACCATCAACATTATCATCGTCATTAGAATGTTCTCAGAGTTTTGCCATGACTGCTCTACTGGGACTGAGAGGCTGTCCAGGGCCTGTGGCTTGGACCCAGCCAGAGAGGTGGGGTGACCATTTTGGCACTGGCTGCCTGGAGATTCTTGGAGCTGCTTCTCCCTGCATCTTTTCCTGGGTTGCTGCAAAGCAGCAGGATGGCATTGTGGGTGGTTGAGTGATTCTCCACAGGCAGTGTGCCCAGGCTTGGCCATTTGGGACAATGGGGAAGAGGCAGGAAAAGACTTTTCTCTCTTTGTGCTGGCAATGGTGTGTCCTTGCTCTCCTTGGAGCCACAGGAAGAAACTGAGCTCATTCTGTAGCCAGACCAGCTAGAGATTTGGGGGATTGGCCACATCAAAGTAAGTGTGGGGTTAATAGCATTGTCACCACCAGTGGAAATAGTGCCAAATGCCACAAGCAAAGAGGGAGCAGGCATCTCTCCAGTCCTTTGTTCTCCGTCTGAGCTCCAGAGTACTTACTTGGAAAAATAAGTCATGCTCTCCTGAGAAGGTCCAATTACCGTATTTTTCCATGTATAAGACACCGTTTTTTTCTAAAATTGTTAGACTGAAAATAGAGGGGCATCTTACACGTGGACGTCAGTGAGGAGGGAGCTGGGCCTGTGTGTAGCTGCCCATACCTTGTCAAACAGGCTTCCTCCAATCACGAGCCTTATTGTTACTGACATCAGCTGATGCTGTAATTGGAGGTGGAGGTGGAGAGTGCACAGATGCAATAGGAACCTGAGCTTTCTGAGTCCATAAAGATGTCAAAAGATAAAAAGATAAATACCGGTAAGCGATTGCCTTACTCTGCAAAATTCAAATGGAATCTAATCAGTTATGCAAAAGAGCATGGAAATAGAGCTGAAGAGAGACAATTTGGACCTCCTCCCACTGAGTGTATGATCAGACAGTGGAGAAAACAGGAAGAACAACTCCTTAAGATGCCAAAAAAGAAGAAGGCATTAAGAGGAAAACCAGCAAAATATTGATTTCTTAATTTTGGGTTGAAAAAGTGGGGGGCGTCTTATACATGGGGGCATCTTATACACAGAAAATACAGTATTCTGCTCTTGTTTTGCATAAGTTTGATTTTTTAGAGACAGATACTTTTCTATCAACTTATAATTCCTTTAGGTGTGTTAGCATGTTAGAGGTTGGTTTTTGAGTTGTTTGATACTTTCTTACACGATTTCTGTTTTCATAAAAAAAACTTTTGCACATCTACAGACAAATGGATGCAATCATCTTTTAAATTTCATATCACACACAACGATGTCCTTCTGTGTTTTCCCAAACATTTCATAGAAAATAACATTTGCCATGGTCATCACTCCTATAAGAATTTTTGCTTTTGTTTCTATTTGAAATCTAGATGTGTAGAGATCTTTGGGGGTAAATAAGCTTTGTCCTTGACAGCATAGATGACAGGGGAGAGCTAAAAGAACAGCCAAGTGCTGGCTGCTGCCTTGGAGTGGATCGGCTCAGAGCAGAAGAGTTTCCACTTGCTCCAGCTCCCCTTTCCATGATTGAACCCCCCTTTTATCTTCTTCCCTTCCTCCATTGGGACAGAAGAGTTGACATTTGGTCAGAAGTTGTTCTTCTATCCTATAGGGCAGCCATTCTCAGTCTGCTGGTGTGGCCTGGCATCAGGCATATTTAAATCACCCAGGTGATTCCGTGTAGTCAGGGTGAGAACCACTGTGGTTGGACAATGTTTTCCAGAGTGCATCTGTGGATGGCGTGTGTCAGAATCACAAGGCGACTTCTTAAAAATGCAAATTCTGAGAATCCTAACACATTGAAAATGCTTAGGCCTTAAGCCTGAAACTTGAAAGGCAAACAAATCCTAGTAGTACATACCTCATTTGAATCATTCCAAGTTGTAATGTGCCAATATTCAGATCTTGGTTTAAATGTTCTAAGTATTAAGAAATAACTAAAGACTAAAGCTTGGGAGCTCTAGATTTATAAATGTTTTAGTAACTAGTTGCTGTAGATCTCTGGTGTGAGTCATTATCAACTACTCCTTAGATAGTGACTTTCAAGTTACCAGGAATACCTATGGTTATTAAAGTAATTGCTAACATTTATTAACACTTTTTTTACTGTGTGGTAGGCACTGAGCTTTGCACTTCAAATTCACTGATTTCCCGTTTTATAGATGAGAGTATTGAGGCTCAGGGGCAGTAAGTAATTTGGCTCAAAAACACATGGTCAATAGTGTAGGCTGGATGGGAACCCAGATATACATCTAATAGCAAAGCTCAAGGTTTTAACCATTACTCAGCAGGTACTGGTCTGATTTATTTCCAGTTGGTGGTTCTATCTTGCCTTTATTTCACCAACAGTAATCATTCTTTAATAACCCCTTTCTGAATGTTATGTATAAATATCTCTTAACCAGTACCTACTGTTCTAGAACCAGATATTAGAAAAACTTCCCTCTTCCTCTCTTCCCCAGCATTATGGTAAAACTAAGGAGTAAAGGGAAGCTATAAAGCAATTGAAAATATTGTTAACTGGCTTCATAAAATTTTCTTTACATCCTTCTTCTATGTGTACATAAAGCAGGCAAAGGTCACTGATGTTTACATTAGAAACTCTGAAATTATGTTTTGTTTTCATTGCTTAGATTCTCCTTTTATGATGTGTAGACATACCTGCACCTTAACATCTTAACTACCTCTCTTACACTTGTCTTCATCAAAGGAGATTTAAGTAATTTTATTTGAATTCTGAGCTTCAGTATATATTTAGTATATTTGTTTACCTATATTTTATTAGAATTCCCAAAGAATTCCTTGCCTTCATGTTTCTTTGAATACTCCAAGAATGCTTTTTATATGAACTTCCAAAGAATTTTTTTTATCAGTGTAAATGTTAGCAATTACTTTAATAACCATAAGGTACTCCTTTGAAAGCCACTTTCTAATGAGTAGTTGCTAGTTACTCACACCAGAGATCTACAGCAACTAGTTACTGAAACATTTATAGATCAAGACTTCCAAGACTCTTTAATCTTTAGTTACCCAAATCACAGTGGCGGAAACAAATGTTTGGAGGGGCAAAGGTCACAGTAGGGAGAGAGCAGTGCCAATATAGGAAGTGCTTCTGGCAGAACAAGTGTGCCTTTTAGTTTATGAAACTTGTTACCTATATTGGAGTCAGAACCAAACTACAATTTTCAGTAGCTTTTGAATGTTTCATTTTAACAGCTTTGTTGAGCTATAATTCACAAACCATAAAATTCACCCATTTAATGTGTACAGTTCGGTGGATTTTATTCAAGAGTTACATAAACTGTACCACAATCTACTTTTAAAACATTTAAACATAATTTTAAAACATATTTATTACCCCAAAAAGAAACTCTGTGCCCTTTAAAGTAATTTCCCATTCCTACCGCTCAAGCAACCAATTCATCCCCACCAGCCACGTATGAGGGTTTCAGCTCTCCACATCCTGGCACATGGTTTAGAGCCTTCCATATAGAAAGAGGGGCATAAATGTAACTGAAGGAAGTTACCTAATTCTCCTTTTCCTTTAACAACAAATTCTAGCTTTAAGAGATATGCTATCTTTTATGCTAGCCATAATCAAATTTTATTGACTAATACTTTCTTATTATGGTTATTTTTATTTTATGCTCTCCTCTTTTCTCCCATGGAGGTTTATAATATGTGGAATATATTTAATTATTAAGTTAAGGATAAGAAATACACTTAAATTTTAAGTTAACATTTTGTGATATCCCATCAAACCCTATAGTGTGGTTAAATTGCCCCAAAATTACAATGCTCTCTCAAAATAGTTTCTGGTTTTGAGTTTTATAAGATGTCTTTGTCATGCAGAGTCCAGGTTTGTTAACACTCTGGTTAAAAGAGTCCATATTCTCAGAGTGTACTAGAATATACTATGACCATTATGTGTTTCTTAGAAGCATGTTTTCATTCAGTTATATGAATAAGGGCTCCAAATTTTGAACATACTCATGGAACACGAGTCTAAATAAAACAATACCTTCTGGTACTTACCTATCTTGTTATTTTTGTTTAGGAGAAAATCCACAACTTAGATAATATAAATGGATTATTAATGCTAGGCTTTATTATATAACTGCGACTTCTATTTGGGGGTTATAAACACAGGCTTCTTGAGACACTTTCTTCTTCAATTGAGCATGTCGTCTTCCTGTTTCTGTTTTCCTCTGGGAGCCCTGGAGAACCTACCCTCTTCATTTCCCACCAAACCTGTCAGGCCTATCCTGATCCCACACCCAGGCTTTTGTTGTCCCTCTTGCCAGAGCCACCCTTTCATGAGTCTCTGCATTGTTCTTTACAATTGACCTATTTCATGAGGCCTCCACTCCTGCTCCTGTCTTAATTACTTCCATTTCCATCTGATTCCTAAACATTTAATATTAATCCACCTCTTTGACACTCAATTATATGCTCTCTTATGCACATATCGTCCCTTTCTAACTGGGTTATAGTCTCCTTGAGGGCAAGGACCAGACATGTCATATCTCTTCTGATTTCCCTTGGTATCTAGTGCAATGTAATTTAAATTGTAAGTGATCAAAACACCTTTTGAATAAACTTTGCTTTTATAATGCATTTCTGCAAGTAGTATAGAAATTTTGTTAACTTAGAGTTTTTATTTAAAAGAATGTCAGAAAGACGATTTTATCACATTGGATCATAAGATATAAAGAAGGGGAGCTAATAAGATGAATTTTTCAGGACAAAAATATGAAAATATGACATGTCTATATTTTCCATACTTTGTGGTCATAGGACTCTACTCAAAAGTTTAACTTTTGGCCCAAGTTAACTTTTTGGGACCAAGTGGGGTATGGGTGGGTAAAATTATCAACTTGAAATTACTGCATACTCACAATTTATTTATTCTGTTGCACATAAAAGAGATGAACACCAGCTACATCAACAAAATAATTTACTGAGTTAGCTCATAGAATGAAATGGAAGACTGGAGAAACTAGGCTTGGGTATCCCTAGGGAGTCAAGGTAAGGAACTGACAGAAGGCCTCTTCAATACACTACTATTGGGATCAATAAACTCTAAATAGTTTTCTTTCATTATTTATAGCCTTTCATTCAAGATTCAGGGTCCTGGGAGAGAAATCCTACTGGCCTTGCTTGGGCCAGGTACCACTCTACAGGTCAAGATCAAGGAACCTTGATGAATAGTCCCACCAACTGTTTAGCATAAGGAAGACCCAAATCCCCCAAAGGAAAAAGGGCACCATTACAAAAGGGAGGAAATGAAAACTAGTCTGTTTGTAAAATCTCCTTACAGAATACAGAATATCAGAGAAGTAGCAAGTGAGAGATATCTAAGGAATAGAGAAAACTACAGGAGAAAGGTATTACCCTGACAGAAAACAATAAATCACAAAATGGTATTTTTCACCATGCTCTATTGATACTACATGTATCTCAAACTACGAAACAAATGTCAGAAGCTGTTAGCCAACACTTTATAAAAACTTGTCTTTCTAGTCAGAGTTGGTACACATGAGAGCTTTGTATTTTAAAGGTTTGCTCTCTAGACTATTTCCTGTGAGAAGAATTTCCCTGACTTCTTGTCCTATGTATTGAAATGTCACCCCAGGCAATGCAAGGTAAGGTAAGGCAAAGCAAGGCAAGAAAAGGTATTGGGTGGATAGAGGCATTTCTGTCTAGGTAGGTGCTAAAACTGGGAGGAAAGATATTCCTCCTCACCCTTTCACTCTCCCTCCTCCAAAAAATATTGGCTTTTTCATGATTCTATTGCTTTTTTGTCTATGTGAATGTGTACTTTTCCTAATGTTCCATAATTTGAAGATTTAAATGAAGGAGAATCTCAAATGCATTTTTTTCCATAACCTTTTAGTTTCATTAGATGTTTGGTTATTGCTGTCATACATTATCTAGTTTAGGGAATTAAGACTCTTTTCTTTAAAAGGGATTCTGAACAAAAATTGCAAAGTACTAAATTCAGGAAAAGACCAGAATTATATTGTTTACTTTTATAATAAAGCAAGTACTGGAGGGAGTAAATTTCTGATGAAGGGGCATATATGATTACTTCAAAGGATTTTAATATTTGGAGTATTCTGTCTGCTAACACCATTGTGTGGTCCAAGAGACTGGATTTTAGATGCTACCGTTTTGTGCACAAATTGTAACATCTTTCAGTTCTTAGTTATTAGATATTGAAATATTAAAATATTGAAGATTCAGTTACTAAATAGTCAAGTTGTTTATGCAAAGGCCTATGGCAGGTGGGGACATGATTTTTGCCTAGTGCTCTAAATGTCAAAGTGAAAGTATTTACTCAAGCTTAGGTAAATTGATGGGTGTAACTATGACTCTTTTAAGCTAGCCAAATGTCTCACCATCTAATTAAGGATGTGAATGAATGGATGATTGATATTCCTAATGCCTTTTTCTATTATCTGATGAAACCACAGCCAGGGCAATGGCTTGGCAAAATCTTTGAGCAAAGAAGACTCTGTTGACCTTGACTATAAACCTGGCATGGTGAAGAGACACAAGGAGGTGTAGATTAAGTGGGAGCAGGGAGGTCAGACTTTGGACTTCCAAATGCATTGCCACATATATTATTTCAGAACTTAGAAAAAGAAGAAACATTTTCAAATTTTTCAAAAATTATCATTATGATACCAAAACTTAGTAAAAATTAAAAATAAAAATAGATAAATCTTACTTCTGAATTTAAAAATTCCCCTAAGCAGATTGATATAATCAAAATAGTGCATTAAACAAGGAAGATTTAATCCAATAATTCAAGGATAGCTTAATAGTAGAAAATACAGACATTATTACATTAAAAGTTTTAAGGAAAAAATCATAATCATCTCCTTGGGTACTGGAAATGCAGTTGATAAAACATAGTAAGCATTCTTTATAACACTCAAAAATAGAAAAAAAAATGAATGTTCATATAACTTGTGAAATAAACCTATCTTAGCCTCAGGGGCAGCACCTTGACATTTTAAGGCATTTCCACTAAAGTTAGAAACTAGACAAAGATATATACTCTTATTACTTAACATTATTTTGAGTGTCCCGTTCAATGCAGAGACAAAAGAAAGAAATCAGGAGTATAAAAGTTCAAAATAAGGAGGTAAAACTATCGGTTTGTAGATGAATATATAACTATATTTTATTAAGTGTTGTATATACATAAAAGAATCATCTAAAATGCAGGCAAGAGAATTTAGTAAGGTAGTAGGATTCAAAATTACCATACAGACATCAACAGATAAATCAAAGAAATAACCCCAATTATAATATTAGTAAAAAGGATAAAATATATAAAATAAAAATAAAAAGAAATGTTGGGGGAAACTTTAAGCACTTAGAACACAAAAGTAGACTTGAACAAATGGAAATTAACACCCTGTTCTTCGCTAGACTCAATATCATACAAAGTATTAATTGTCCTTAAATCGATATGCAAATTAACTTTAGTCCTCATGAAAACATCATCAGATATTTTTAGAGTCAGATTCAGAAATTTATATAAAAAAGTAAATGAACAAGAAGAGCCAAGGAAATACTGAAAAGCTATGCAGTGACGGAGAGAGAGAGAGGAGGAACTTAGCCCCACTAGAACTTAAGGTATATTTAAAATACTTTTTTTTAAAGACTTGGTAATTAAATGAATGTGGTAATGGTGAGTGAATAGATAGATCAAAACCTATTCTTGCTAAGAATCTGCTTCCTGAGAACCCAAAGTGTAACAGTAAACCCAAATCAGTTATTTTCAGTGGCTGGATGAGGCTGGAAATGTGGTGAATGGAGATAAAATTGGGAAGGAGACTTTTAACTCTATGCCTTTTTATAATTAAAAAAAAAAATTGGAGCCACATGTATGTATTATTTAAATCATAAATTAAAACATTTCAGGTCCACTTTATATGCCAGTGATATTTTAGGCTTTTCCACGTGTATTTTTTGTAAACGTCTTTTAGGTTTCAGTTTAGAAGATATTTTTAATCCAAAATACTATGCCCCACCTCACTCTAAATAGGCTTTTCTTTCTTTTTTTTTTTTTTTAAACATATTTTATTGATTTTTTACAGAGAGGAAGGGAGAGAGAGATAGAGAGTTAGAAACATCGATCAGCTGCCTCCTGCACATCTCCTACTGGGGATGTGCACGCAACCCAGGTACATGCCCTTGACCGGAATCGAACCTGGGACCTTTCAGTCCACAAGCCGACGCTCTATCCACTGAGCCAAACCGGTTTCGGCTAAATAGGCTTTTCTTTTCTGTGTTTGTTTCAGACCCACAGAGGCGCGCCTCCTGCTCTCACCTTACGATGGAAGTGAAGAAGTCACCTGATGGCGGGTGGGGCTGGGTGATCGTGCTTGTCTCCTTCTTCACTCAGTTCCTGTGCTACGGGTCCCCGATAGCGGTGGGGGTCTTGTACTTAGAATGGCTGGATGCCTTTGGTGAAGGGAAAGGAAAAACAGCCTGGGTCGGATCCCTCGCAAGTGGAGTCGGCTTGCTTGCAAGTAAGTGGGCAAATGTATGCTTCTCCTGACTCATTAGTCATTTAATTACGTTTGCTGCATCATTAACACTGTGCAAGGCATAGTAGGCTATTTGTTTTTAAAGTACAACATGTTTTTCTTGCCTTCATTGAGATTATATAACCACTCTTAACCTGTAATAAGCTTGTGTGAAAACACAGAAATTCCATAAGATATTCATTCATTCATGTCTTTATTCATTTATTGGCTACTGTGTGCTAGACAGTGTGCTAGATGCTGAATATGAAAAGATGAAGAGCAAACACATCATTCTGTCCTTAAGAGGCTCACAGTCTCGTGAGAGACACACTTCCGTGAGTAAGAATGATACAGGGAAATGAGGGCAGTGATTCAGGAAATGATTCAGGCAAGTCCACTGAATGCTGGTAGTCCTATTACATGTTTCATAATTATGCCTCTAATTCAGATACGCTGTGATCAAATCACATGTTCTACGTTTGTATCACCTTTATAAGAAAAATTTTACGTGGCAAAGGGCAGTCCCATCTCACAATGATGACGCTATTAAGGATTTTAATATAGTGTTTTTTAATAAGATATATGTGATATATTTTGTGTGACCTTCATATAATGTCTCCAAAAGTAATATTCTTGATAAACGTTTATATCTGATATAATAGTGATTCCTATAATCTTTACAGAGAAAATAGCAGAGGGGCTTTTATATTCATTTTAAGACTTAAAATCATATGGCACTTCAATTTCTGGTATAATAGTTTAAACTCTGCGGTAATATTTAGTGATTATCACTCTAACTTGTTGGCAAACTTACAGGTGTGCTAAACTGGTGACGTAGATTGGATCATTAGCCCCGGGGTATCTTCCTGTGTGCTGTGAACTTGATGTGATTTGTTGAGCAAATCACAATTTCTATTCTAACAGGGAAAATAAGGACGTTTAATATAGAGATTTGTAAGGTATTTTTCAGCTCTAAAATAATTTGGAATGGAAATAAAATGCATTAGCCATTTCTTTTTTTAAAAATGTTGTCTTTCCTAAATCATAAAGGGGACTTCTTAAAACAAAACAAAATAAACAAAAACAGTTGCTTCCAATTGATGTTAAGTTAAAACTAAGACTTGCTCCTAATGACTATGTACAGTGAGTGACTGGTTATTAGACTTGATGGTTATTAGACTTATTGTGATGATCACTTTGTAAGGTATAAAATGTTGAATCACTATGTTGTGTACTTCATACTAATATAATATTGCATGTCATTTAATATTTAAAAATAAAGTAAAAAAATAAATACATCCAACTTAAAAAAACAAAAACAAGACCTGAAAAACAATGATGGATCATCTGGCCATGTCGCATAAGATCATTAAGCATAACCAAACAAATTATTTTGAGCTCAAGAGAAACAGTAAAAGTTTGCCCAAGATTTGTTTGAAAGGGTTTTTACCACCCTGAACATGCATGATCTTGTCTGAAAGGGTTTTTCAAAATGTGAATTGTTTGTAAAACTGCAAAGTACAAGTGGATGATCATTTATATGTTAATATACGTATTAATTTTGAGAAAATGATCTAATGTGAAGGGGAGAGAATTTCTTAATGTTCTCCAGTTAGTCACCATTTTTATTAGCAGATATTAAGTTAAACAGAAATGTAGCTACCTTGCTGCTCAGAGCTGAGGCTGAGACTCTGAAAACGAAACTGCACTCTATCCTTTTTCTAAGTTAACTCTGTCGCAAGGGCCAGGAGCAGCTCCTGTTACTTGTAGGCAAGGTTGGCTGCATAATTTGCAGGCCCCAGTGCAAAATTAAAATGCAGGGATCTTGTTAAAAAAAAATAAAGAAAACAATAGAACAGCAAATCATTGTGTGGCCTTGCTAAGAGCTAAGCCCTGTGTACTTGCATAGGTCACAAGCCCATGAAGCCAGCCCTGCTTGAGGCTGGAGATATAGAGTATCCCACCGAAGTTCAGAGGAGACAACAAGTACTGGTGTGGGGGGTGGGATGTTGGTCTTAAGTCAGAAACTACTTCAAGTCCTGGTTCTACCACTATTTAGCTGAGAGATCTTGTGCAAGTCACTTAACTTTCATGTCATTAACTAGGAGAGGAGGTACTTGGAGTAGGTAATTACAGCTTTGGAAGATGAGCATAGAATAAGGAGACCAAAGGCTTAGACAATGAGGAAATGGTGGGAAAGAATGATGGCTGAAGAGCCACCCCTTAAGGTTGTGTGTGTGTGTGTATGTTGTATGTGTATGTGTGCACTTAATTGTTGTCCACTGAACATATGTGATGTTGGCTTCCCTTGGCTCTTCATAGCATAAATTAAAGGACAAATCCTGAAAACTTTGGTAATATAGAATTAGCAAGAGGGGTCTACAAGTATGTGCACCACATTAACCATTTACTTTTTTGAGAACTTTGTTCTACAGAGAAACAAACAGATCAATATCTTGGAAATGGGAAAAGTATCTCATGTTGATGATTCAAATGATTGTCAGTGGTTCTTAACCAGGGGGATTGTTAGAATCACCTATAGAAAAATTTCAGCATATAATCACCTGGATTTGATCATTAGGCATTCTAAGTCAGTCAGTCTACACTGGGGCCCAGATATGTGAATTTTTAAAAGCCCCCAACGTGATTTTCAGTTGGGAGCTACGTTTAAGCCTCTCTATTTAGAATTTCTTGATGTATGATTTGCTTAGACATATTTATAAAGGGAACTATTGTATGTTTCTGCTTGGATGTGGCACTGCTTCTGCCACATAAATCATGAAAAATAAATTATGTTCAATGGTTCTGTTTTTTTTGTGGGGTTTTGGTGAAAAACACATGTAAATGGGCATCTTTGCATTCTTTTTGATAAAAGATAATCTATACATATGTGCATGCATATATATATATATAAGTATACACACACACACATCTTTTTTATAAAAGATGGGCTTATAAAAAGTTGCTTTTTTTAAAAAAATTTTTAAATTGATTTCAGAGAGGAAGAGAGAGGGAAAGAGAGATAGAAGGATCGATGATGAGAGAGAATCATTGATTGGCTGCCTCCTGCACGCCTCCCACTGGGGATTGAGCCAGCAACCCAGTCATATGCCCTGACTGGGAATCAAACAGGTGACCTCCTGGTTCAGAGGTAGACACTTAATCACTGAGCCACAACAACCAGGCTACAGTTGCTCTTAAGTTCAGGAATATGTATGCATTACTGGAGTTTGTCCAAAAAGCCAATTTCCTACCCATCTGTGAGTGGTGTGGAGAGGGTGGTGGGCCCAGGAGTCTTCTTTTAACTAGTTCCCCAGATGATTCTGATATAGGCAGGTCATATCATATGTGAGAAAAATGTGTTATTTTCTTTCCTCAGTTTTGTCCAGAGAAGGCAGGGTAGGCATCATCTTTGATTAGTTCTGTGATGTGACCTCTGGAACTTTACAGTTGAGCAAGGCAACAGAGTAAGTACCATTGCCCAGCAGCATAGACTTTCTGTTCTTCATATACTTGTCCCTTAAGTTCGCCAAGTGCCCTGTGTGCCTGGCTCAGTCCAGCCACTTTCACTTACTTGATCTTAGTTGATCCTAAAAACAACGCACTGAGATGGGCGTTATTGTCCTCCAGGTTGAGTGACCTAGCCAATTTGAAGCCCATTCTCTAAGAGAAAGTGGCACCTGAGCCCCAGTTTTCTAACCTGCTAAGCCCATTTCTTCATCTTTAAATGGGAGGTAATAAAAGTGCCTACCTTACGTGCTTGTATGGTAAATGCTCAATAAATATTGCTTAGTAGGGAACCAGAGTTACCCACAATAAAATTATTTTCCTAAGCAGTCCCAAAGAATCTGTAAAAGAAAGGGTCCCTTCAGGATGAAAGACAAAGACATTTCTAGACGGGTGAGCAGGAGGGAGAGCTAGAACTTTGTCAAGATTGTGCCTAAGCATCTGAAATTTAAAGGACCACCACTTGTCTCTGACAAACCTAGATTTGGGCAGTAGTTGAGTAGCACATTAGAGCTATGAAAAAAAAAAATTCAATTCTTAACTTTACAGTCTTCATAATCTTAATTCCTTCTCTTTGAAATTTGAGTAGTTGAGGAGAAAATACTTCTTCCTCTGACATGATTTGTCTGTGCAGATTATCCTCAGGATGCATAAAGATGCGTACCAAAGAGCCTACCTCTCTGAGTTGTATATTGATAACCAGCTCACCATCATTATACTCCCCCACAGTCTCCTCTCCTCTGTGCTAGAAGGGATTAGTAGTCTCAAGGAAGAGACAGGAAAAAGAAAAGGTTACTGATAATTTGAGACGTCCCAAACATCAAGGAGAATAGCAGGAACCAGACCATCTTTGGAGTTTTATAAGATAGGTGGGCCACACAGGAGGATGGGCTGTATGAGGTGGACGGTCAGGAAGAGGGCGGGCCATGCAGAGTCCTCGTATGCACAAGTGTGGAGTCTGCATTGCAGATGATGCACTTTGGTTGAGTAAATTTGTCTGGAGAAGGAGAGATTGTGATGGTTGGGAGGTGTGATGGTCATTGTCAATTTGGCTAGGCCACATTCCCCAATTATTCAAACACTAATACAGGTGTTGCTGTGAAGGTATTTTGTAGGTATGCTCAAACTCCATAATCAGTTGACTTTTAAGAAAGGATGATTATCCCAGATAATCTGGCGGACTCATTCAATCTGTTGAAAGGCCTTAAGAGAAGAGATGAGCTTTTCCAGGTTAAGAAGTTCTCTGCCTGTGGGCTGTAGTTCAGCCTGTGCCAAGTTCTCACCCGCCCTTCCTTGCCTAGCCAGATCCCACAATTGCATAAGCCAATTCCTGGTGATAAACCTCTTAATATATAGGGTTGGTTTATAGTTTTGAGTACATGGAACACAGTTTATTCTTATATTATGATTTATTAATTATTATATTATTTTCCGTAAGAACAACTATAAACCTATTGTTGCCCCAACCTACATGTCTTCTTCTGGTTCTGTTTCTCTGGCTAAAACCTGAATGATACAGAAGAAATGAAAGGAAACTGAACTAATTCAAGAAGGGTGGGACCATTTTTTAGACAATAGAGTTGCTGAAACAGCAGGGAGATCTTTTGTTTCTACAAAGCCCCTCAAATTGCAGAGTCAATAAATCTATCCCTAAATTAATCTAGTGCAGGGATGGAAACATCCGCCTGTGGGCCGTGTAAGGCCTGAGAAGTCATTTGGTCTGGCCCTGCCAAGGCAACCACAGGTGGGACTTGAAATTCAATAAATCTAGGAGCTTTTTTTCATGGCAACATAAATTTTTGTTAAGTGATTTATATTAAGCAGATGATGTCGTAAATGTACAAATGGCCGTTGGCAGAAAAAAGGTTCCCCACCTCTGTTAAGTGAGTCATTATGGCCCACAGGTTTGTTGAATGTGAGTGCTGGCTGGCAGAGCTGGGTGTGATCATATATGTAGATTTTACTCCCAGGCACTGTTACCACTTTCAAGCAGGACTGAAATTCTGCCTCCTACAAAGATTCTGTGTCAGTGGCCAGTTCACAGAGTATTAGGTAGTTCCAGGATTGGTGAGAAGAATGGCAGGTTTTAGTTAAGCTCTCCTCCATCCCTACATAATACTGTCAAACTAACCAACAGACAAAGCAGTCAATCCTGTACATAGAATCAAGGATTTGAGTGGATGTGGCTCCTTCGTGCCTTTCTCTTCCTCAGAGAGAGGATGAATTTAAAATTCTTGC
The DNA here is from genome assembly GCF_964212035.1 of Myotis nattereri. Taxonomy (NCBI): domain Eukaryota; kingdom Metazoa; phylum Chordata; class Mammalia; order Chiroptera; family Vespertilionidae; genus Myotis; species Myotis nattereri. The sequence goes on from NC_138088.1 coordinate 27,823,902, forward strand.
TCTCAGGAGGTCACGGTTCGAGTCCTGGTCAGGACTCATGCCTGGCTTTCGGGCTCCAATCAGTGATTCTCTCTTATCTTTGATGTTTCTCTCTCCCTTCCTCTCTGAAATCAATTAAAAAAAATATTTTTTAATAAAATGAAATTCCTGGTCTCAGCAGGAGGAAGGAGTGCTCTTTTGTTGGGTCCCCTGCTTTTTAGGAGGAAGGTAGGACTCTTGTGGGCCCAGTCTACTCAGCTAGGAAATCCTTGTTCCACTGCAGTCACAACCTGGTTACTGCTCTATTTTCTTTATCATTGTACCATTGTTGTAGGCAGCTAGAATGGCACTGGGTGTTAGCCTGGTAGGGTCAGACCAGACCTGGGTTCAGCAACTTCAGCACTTGAGTTCTGGCTAGGAAAGAATTCAGAGCCAAGACTCAAACTATAAGAGAACATTTACTTAGAAATCACAGAGGTAGAAGAAGTAATTCATAGAAGAAATGGGCTGAGGAAACAAGTTATAGAGGCCAAGGAGGGCCCTTAGAGCTTGGGAGTGAGGAAGGTAATGGTAACAACCCTAAGGGGAGGGAGGGGGGAGGGAAAGGTGGGAGTGTGCCCCCAGACGGGAGAGCCCACTGGGTACCCAGTCCTAAGAGTTTTATGGGTGGAGATTTTAGGGCAGGTCGCAGGGAAAGATCTTAATAGGATACTTATCAGCTTTCCAGGTGGGTCCTTTCAGGGTTGGTGTCTCCACTGATTGATTGGTCAGTGCCAGGGTTGGGGTGTCATTATTCAATGCAGCTGGTCCTGAGGTCAGCATGGGGTCGCTTGTCTAGTTTTGCTGCTTTTCTGGTCCTGGAGCTGAAATACAACTGAGGCCGAATGTTATCTCTAGTGAGGAAAGGTCAGGGGTCCAAACAGCATGACGAGCCACATGCTAGGGGAGGGAAGGTCACCCTAGGGGAAGGTCCCACCCTACAGTTGTCCTTTGCTAGGCACCTGAGGCTTTCCATCCTGGTGACCTTCTGTACCTGGCCCATCGTCCTTGCTCTGCTCATGTCTGTCTAAGTGCCTCCCACACCATCGGCCTACATATGGCTTCAGTGAAGCAGGCCTGGCCATCTGACCAATTTTGGGACTCTGAAACTTTCTGGAAGAGAGAAGGGCATAGAAGTGAATTTATGTCCTGAAGGGAATTATTTCTTTCCCGAAACTATCTAATAATAATAATTACATATTGGAAAATCACATAACCAGACTTTATGGCTCAGTTCAAGACTTAGTTCCTTGGCCCCTGGTGATCTCCCTTTTTTGTAAACCCAAAACACATGATCTGGACCTTTCTTTTGGTGCTTATTGCCAATGACATTAGATTCTTATGTGTGTTTATTTTGTCTTTTGGTCTAAGTCCTGGATCAGAGAAAAGATGTCAGGTTTTCCTGTCGCATTGCTGTACATTAATAACAAACAATCAGAAGGATAAATGAAGAAAACAATCCCATTTACAACTGCATCAAAAAGTGTAAAATACCCAGGAATAAACTTAACCAAGGAGGTGAAAAACTTCTACTCTGAAACTGTAAGACATTGACGAAAGAAATTGAAAAGGACACTAATGAAATAATATACCATGCTCATGGTTTGGAAGAATTAATATGGTCAAAATGACCATATTACCCAAAGCAGTTTACAGATTAAAAGGAATTCCTATCAAAATACTAATGTCATTCTTTTCAGAATTAGAATAAATGTGGCCACAAAAGACCCCAAATAGCCAAAGAAATCTTGAGAAAGAGGAACAAAGTTGGAGGTATCACCTTCCCTGATCTCAAACTATACTACAAAGTTGCAATAATCAAAACAGGATGGTACTGGCACAAAAACAGACACACAGGTCAATGGAGCAGAAGAGAGAGCCCAGAAATAAACTCTTGCTTATATGGTCAACTAATCTATGACAAAGGAGGTAAAAATATGCACTGGAGTAATGACAGGCTCTTCAACAAGTGGTATTGGAAAACCTGGACAGGTACATGCAAAAAAGAAAACTGGACCACTCTCCAACAACATATACAAAAATAAACTCAAAATGGGTTAAAGACTTAAATGTAAAGCTTGAAACTATAAAACTCCTAGAAGAAAATAGGAAGTAAACTATCTAACATCACTCTGAGTAATATCTTTTTGGACATGTCCCTTGAGCAATGGAAACAAACAAACAAATAAATGTGACTACATCAAACTAAAGAGCTAATACACATCAAAGGAAACCTTCAGCAACACAAAAAGGCAACCTTACTGACTGGGAGAATATATTAACAAATTAAATATATCTGATAAGGAATTGATACCCAAAATATATAAGAAACTCAAACAACTCAATAACAAAAAATTAATCTGATTGAAAAATGGGCAGAGGACATGAAAAAAAACATTTCTCTAAAGAAGACATACAGATGGCCACCAGACATATGAAAAGATGCTCAACATTACTAACCATTAGGGAAATGCTAATCAAAACCACAATGAGATACCATCCCACACTAGTCAGAATGGCTATTATAAAAAAGTCAACAAATAACATGTTGGTGAGGATGTGGAGAAAAAAGAATCCTTGTGTACTATTGGTGGGACTGCAAACTGGTGTAGCCCTTGTGGAAAACAGTATGGAGATTCTTCAAAAACTATGACTCAGAAATTCCACTTCCTGGTATTTAGCAAAATAAAATGAACACAATCATTTGAAAAGATATATGTACCCCTATGCTCATTGCAGCATTGTTTACAATAGCCAAGATATGAAAGCAACCCAGGTGTCCAATGATAGATGAATGGATAAAGAAAATGTGACACACACACACACACACACACACACACACACACACACACACTGGAATATTATGCAGCAATGGAAAAGAATGAAATCTTGACATTTGTGACAACATGGATGGACCTACAGGGTATTGTGCTAAGTAAAATAAGTCAGACAAAGACAAATACCATATGGTTTCACTTACATGTGGAATCTGAAAACAAACAAACAAATAAAACAAAAAGATATTCATAGAAACAGAGACCAAAGGGATGGTTACTAGAAGGGAGAGGTTGAGGGAGAGGTGAAAGGAAAGGGAAATATAGACAACAATATTGTAATAAGTGTACATGGTGACATGTGATTACCAGAATTAGTGGAGTGATCATATTTTAAGGTTTAAAAATGTTAAATCACTGTATTATACATCTGAAACTAATATAACCCATATAAGATTGTATACCAACTACACTTAAATAAAAATAAATTTTTGAAAAAGATGTCAGCTTTTCTCTAAGTAAGCAGCAGGTGGCAGTGTGGAAATAGAAAATTTTTTTAAAGCAGTTTTCAAATTGCCATTTTCATCTGTCAAAGAATTTCTAATCATTTTTTCCTTAAGCTTAATTTTTTCAAAGATTCATGTGTTAGGCAAAAGTGATTTAAGAATTTATTACATAATTGATAATAAAGTATGTACTTTATAAAACAGAGGGTTTGGTTGAAAATTACACCTTCATCCCCACCCCCAGCTTCCCAGACTCTGGATTTCCTTGTGGAGTTAATAACATGCATTAAGGAACATAGATTTGAAGTCCTACTTTGAGGATGAAACAGGAAACTTTTTAATTATGCCAGTAATAATATCTGTGTTTCGATTCCATCGTGCTTATTACATTTGTAAACACTGACTCTCAATGTAAATGCTATTTGTTAAACAACAGAGAAAGGCCATGCCCTTATGGTGTCAGACAACCATTTATGAGATTTGAATCTTAAAATCATGAAGTATCTAAGTATTTCTCATTGGGTATACAGACAGCTCAACTATTAGGAAAGTTTGGTATTTCAAATGAATTTTTTCTTTTAAAACACGGGCACAGAATATTCTCCTCTGTGTGTCATATAAATATTTCAGTGTATTCTGTTCTGGCTCACACTGGAGAGGACCTGAAATGGCAGGGGTCAGTTCATGATCAGGGAGGAGTGTGAAAGAGCCACAGGTATTGAGAGCTAAGTGCTATCTCAGTGGTCATAACCTCGTCTTAAACTAAATGTGCACTTAAGCCATTCTCTGGTACAGCAGCTCTCCCTTATCTGCAGTGGATATACTAGTATTCCACTGGGTGCCTGAAACCGTGAATAAGTATCCAGCCCTATATAAGCCATGCTTGTTTTTTTATACATCCATACTTACGATAAAGTTTAATTTATAAATTAGGCACAGTAAAAGATAACAATAACTAATACTAAAATAGAGTGATTATCACAATATTCTTTATGTGAATGGTGTTGGGGCCATTATTAGGAAAATAAGGGTTATTTGAACACAAGTACTGTGATACTGAGACAGTCAATCTGATAACCAAGAGGGTTACTGAGTGACTAATGGATGGATAGCATATACAGTGTGGATACGCTGGACAAAAGATTAATTCAGCTCCTGGACGGGACAAAGTGGATGGCGAGAGATTTCATTATATGTTGCTCAGAATGGCACACAACTTAAAATTATGAATTGTTTATTTCTGGAATTTTCCTTTTAATGTTTGCAAACCACAACTGACTGAGGGTAACCAAAACCAGGGAAAGGGAAACCATGGATAAGGGTGACTACTGTAATTGGCAAGAATGCTGGGCTTGGGGTCTTTGGATTCTGGCTCTACCACTTACTAACAATAAGACTGTGGGTAGATTTCACCATTTCTCCTTTTGACATTTCTTAAGACTTTTTTTTTATTGAAATAAAAAATACATACAGAAAAGTGTATATATCATGAGAGTATAGCCCAGTGAAATTTTCATAAGCTCAACACACCATGAAATGAGCACATTTACATCCTTCCATGTAAATGAGACTATTGGGCTAAATAACTTAATATCCTTTTATTTCTAACTAGAGGCCCAGTGCACAAATTCCTACACAGGTGGGGTCCCTCGGGGTGGCCTGCGGAGATTGGGCCCCAGCTCGCGCCCCCAGCCTCGCAGCTCTGCATCCCCGCCTGGAACCCCGCCTGGCACCTCGCCTTGGCCTGACGCCGCCCCCTCACCTGCTCCAACATCTCGCCTGCAGGGTGATGGATCAAGGCCGGCCCCCCTGCCCGGCTCCCTCAGCGCCTGGGAGCTGGGCGGCGGCCCGAACCCCACCGCTGCCGCTGTTTGCCATCTGCAGGGCGATCGGTGGGGCGATTGGGCCCCCGCTCGCACCCGCCTTGGCCTGGCGCCTCCCACTCACCTGCTCCAACATCCTGCCGCTGTCCCACTCTCGTTGGGGCCCATCGGGGCGGCAGCACCTCCTCTGCTGCCCACTGCCAGCACTACATCACCAACGCCCACCATGTTCCCCGCTGCCCCCTGGTGGTCAGCGCACATCATAGCAAGTGGTCAAACGACCGCCCAGGGGGACAATTTGTATATTATATAGGGTATGCTAATCTCTGTAGTTGTAGGTACATTCCAGATACAGTGCTGGTGGGGAGGAATTTCACTAGCACTTAATGCTATTCCGTGAGAAGTTGCCCACCTATACATAGAACAGATCCAGGTAATGGTCACTTTTGCCTGTCGGTCAACAGTGTGCTGCCTTCCCCAGATTCCAGGTTACACACATGGAATGTAGGACAGTGGAACAGACCGACCCATCCCTGGATGGGTAGGGTACTTTTCCATTTGGCCAGAATATTCTCAAGGAAGAGAATAACTACTTCAACCCCACCTCTTCCCTCCACAGGGTTGCAATTGCTTGGATTCAATCATTCAACACATCCATCTTCATCATCAATTATAAGACAGGCCTTGTGCTGGAAAGAAGCTCTGGATAGGAAAGGTGCCTGGGACATGCAGGAGCCCAAAATCCTCAGAATATGAGGGTTAAGACCAGGGTCGCAGGAGTCAGACTAACTGGGTTTTTACTCTGTTTCTATTCTGTGGCGCTGCTGTTGCCACTGGCATCACTGAAGAATGAGCACTGATTGGGCACTTCCTTGTCCCAGGCCTTGTGATCAGCGTTACACCTGCGCTCTTATTTGTTCTCCTAGGAAACGCTATGAGGTGGCCTCAATTTCAGATGAAGAAACTGAGGCACAAAGAGATCAAATAAGTTGCCTGAGATCAAAGAGCCAGCAGGTAGTAGTGCTCAAATTCGAAGAAAGTCTCACTCAGAACCCCCCACTGAACTATGTGACCTCACCCCCATCCTGACATGTGAATTTCCTTGTCAACAGAAATGAGGGTAACAATAGTATCTACCTCCCAGGGTTGCAGTAAGATGAAAATAAAAGGAGGTTGTTTATGTGAAGTATGCAGTGTCCAGCACATTGTATACACACTGGAGATGCTTATTATTATTTTAGTGTTGTTATTTTATGATGCAAAGAATCATTTTACACTTAGAGTGGGATGGGTAATACGATTGTGAAAAGGAGATGACTGTGACATAAGTGAAGGTTTCATTTCTTTTTTTAGGTCCTGTCTGCAGCCTCTGTGTCTCATCATTTGGAGCAAGACCCGTGGCGATCTTCAGTGGCTTCATGGTGGCCGGAGGCTTAATGCTGAGCGGGTTTGCCCCTAACATCTACTTTCTGTTTTTTTCCTATGGCATTGTTGTAGGTAAGAAACCTAACCACTGTAACTTTCCTAAGCTCCAAGAGCTCATCATAACTTTACCAATGTCCACTTCATTATTTCGTTAATATAGGAGGTGAAAATGTTCAGTAATAATTTACTATCAGTGGCCAGTTCACCAAAAATTGTTGCCTTGGTAAAATGTCTATCAGCGAAACGAAATATTTGAAATGACAAATGTATTTTAACAGTGCACGTTATGGTTTCTTTCAAGGAGCAGGAAGGCATTTCATTTCCGTGCTTGTCTCTAAAGCACACAAAAGGAATAAAGAGGGGGCAAGAGGAGACATGTATGTGACTAACGTCTGTCATTTCTCACTGACCTAGGGAGTGGTCCCTTTCATATTGGTCGGTTAAGCAGGGCTGCGTTCTAAACATCCTGCTGTGTCTCACTATCTATCACCACGACCCTGATCACAAAGTCAGAAGAGAAGTAAAGAGTAGATTGTAAAGCACATAATTTGTTTTTAAGATAAGGCATGATTGAAGAAAACGGAGTGGTGGGGATGACTGATGGTGACCTTGATTACAGGAGGGGAAAAGCAGAGCGCTTGGGGCTTGAGAGTTCTTTGGGGGATGGGGGATGCTTTGGTGATGTGCTCTACTAATTGTATTCAATGTTTAACATCATCAGACTCAATATTTGTAGGAGCTGCTTGTAGGGAATTTGAAAAAGACTCCTGCTTTTTAAATTTTTTTTTTGGTGTCTGAAAAAGCCTAATTTGTTGACTACCAATATTTCTCTCTTTTACTTGAGAGTGTTTCCCCAATCCTATATAATAAAAGGCTAATATGCAAATGGACTGAACGGCTGAACAACCTGTCTCTATGATGCACACTACCACCAGGGGGCAGACGCTCAATGCAGGAGCTTCCCCCTGGTGGTCAGTGCACACCCCCAAGGGGAGCGCCACTCAGCCAGAAACCGGGCTCATGGCTGGTGAGCACAGGGGAGGTGAAGGGAGCCTCTCCCACCTCCATGGCAGTTGGACATCTCCCAAGGGCTCCCGGACTGTGAGAGGGTGCAGGCCGGGCTGAGGGTCCTGCCCCGCCCCCCCCCCAAGTGCATGAATTTCATGCACCGGGCCTCTAGTAATAAATAATAGGAAAAATAGCAGCTAGCATTCACTGAGTACTTACTGTGTGCCAGGGTCTGCACTAAGTGAGATATCTGATCTCATTTAAACTTCCCAAGAACTGTTTTATAAAAAAGGAAGGTGAAGCACAAAGTGAAATGACCAACTAAAGCAACATAGCGACAACATGTGGGGTAGGGTCCACTCAGTCTGACACCACATCCTGACTCTTTTACATTTTTGTAATTGTTTTTAGTGCTTTTAGAACCCAAAGTTTATTTTAAATTTAACTACATGCCCTAATACTTCTCAGATATTAATCTAAGTAAGCAGGTCACTTGTCAGTTCTTTGAGAGCACATAGTATATGTTTGACATTTTATCTCTATAAAGCTTAAGGCAGTTTTGAACCTGTAGCTACAGATATATTGAGTAATCATTTTGCATTCTTGTCTGAAATAATAAAAATAAAAATGTAGATATCTATGTTTATTCATGATGGGATTATGCCTTTCAGAACACAGGACAAATTATTTCTTCCAAGACAAAATTTATTTTTGGATTGTTCTTTTTGCATAGGATATTGAATCATTAAATTGAACCAGTGGTATGATTTGGGTATCTTCCCTAAACTCTGGACTAATCATTTAAAATTTCACAGGGTTTTGCTCCTACTCATGGTTTCTAAAGAAAGCCTTTATGAGCACATATCCAAAGTTTTCACTGACCTAAAAACTAACAAAAAGTGACACATTTGCATTACCTATAGATACAAATGATTTTTTTAAAAGAAAAAAATTAGCTGACATTGCCAAAGATTTATATATGTTTGATTGTGTTGGAAGAGTATCTAAGGATATATACTAGTAGAAAGAAAAAGACAAAATTAACTAAGTCCCATGATTAAATTTTAAAATTTCTGTAGCAACAGAGGGAGCTTTACCAGCTTGTGAAATTGATTTGGTTCATGTTACTGGAACCTTTCAATAGCTAACCTGGTCCCCCTCCCCTATGAACACATGGTCTTCAATTCATTAAATATTGGTCTTGATTTACTCTTGTGGCGGCTGCTGGTGGTGCTGGTGGGGTCACAGAGCGTCCACTTGGCTTTCCCCACTGTGCTAACTCTTACTCCACTGGCCAAGAAACAGTTGTAGGGGGTTGTACTAACTAACATGTATGCCTGCGCCATTAAAAAGCAGCAACTGGGGAAATGACTGTTGGATGGATCCACGGACTCAGAGGGCCTACTGTGAGCCAGACCTGGGCCATGATCCTACACATTATCTGCTTCCCCCATGTGACCCCACTCTAAAGAGAGACCATGTAAATACCTCAGGTTCCTAATTAACAATGTCAGCTTGTACCCAGAGTCCAACAATGCTCAAAACATATCCCACATATCCCAGTGTGTGATCACCTAAATGCCGCCGTGGTTCTCTGTGGGTAAAGAGTCAGGGTATGGTTATCTACTTGTCATTGTGTTTGTTGCAATGTCCTACCTTCCGGCATAACCAGCCTCTCCTCTAGTTGATGGATTCTGGGTCAAAACGGGCTCAGGTCTGGGGAATATGTATGACTCTGATATGGTGATAGTTGCATGGTTTGAAATCATGCAACTAGGAGGAAGTGGTCAGCTCATGGAGAGACCCTTGGGCTTCGGGCCAGGAGATGTAGGTTCTGTGAGCTTGAGCAAACACCTTTATTTCCACAAGTGACTGTCCCCTCACCGGAGGAGGCGGGCTTAGCAACCTACTTCCTTTAGGTCTTGTGGGGACTCCATGAGGCCAAGCAAAAGATTTGAGTTGGATTTCAATTTATAATTTAAAAAAAACACCCACTCTGGCAATTATTGGGGCCCTGTGAGCTACTCCTTGCTAGCAGATTATTAACAGTTATTCCATGGTTGTCTTGTGTGTGGTTTTATTTCATCAGTAGGCTCACAATATAGGGCTCAGAGAATATTTGTGAGATACATAAATGAGATAATAATGAATAGTGACACATCCATTCTGTCACCATTTGAAGTAGAGTATCCAATTGAAAAGGCAGTGACAGGAAATTATTACCCAGTCTAAACTCATTCTCCTTTCTGTATTATGAGTTCCTTAGAAAAACACAGGCAAGATGCAGTCTAATGATAATATTCATGGAGCACCAGCTCTGTGTAGAATTGTATTCTAAGCATTTTCATTCATCAGGAATGAATGAAATGGGCTCTTAAGATAGACAGACTGGCATAGGGAAGGAGCAAGCATTAATAGGAAGGCTCTGGGGTCAGACCATGTGGGTTAACTGTATTAGATCCACTTGCCAGCTATGTGACTCCAGATAAGTTACTTATCTTGTTATCTCATTTTTAAAAGTGAGCATAATAATAGCATACAACCTATAGGGTTTTACAGATTGATGAGATAATGCAATAAATAGTAGCTAGTATAACCATTATTATTAGTTTTGTGCCTTTGAAAATTATTTAATCTCTCTGGCTTCTATTTTTATTTTTTATAAAATGGGACTAATATGAGTACAGAGATATTGTGACTGCTCATGGGAGAATGTGTACAGAGAAGCACACAGAGGTATTTAATACACATTTGTTCCCTTCTCCTTGAATTTCTTTCTGACCTCTTAGTTCAAGAGCACAGCAGCAATTTTTTCCTACTAAAGAAGCTCTGTGGAATCAGAAATATTTATCTAACAGGTTAAAGAATATAGGAAAAATAAAATAATATAGTATCATGTTTAATCATCCTATAAAAGATCAAAAGAATGCTGAAGAGTGTTAATTGGCATAATTCTGTTTCACCATTTAATCGATATTTTAAAAAATAACATCTTGAACATATGATGTTATCTTGTTCGGTTTTTGTGTAGCTAAAATAAATGGCAGCTTGCCAGTCTTTTAATTGGCTATAAACCATGCTGCCAAACCTGGTAATTCAGGCTCCTGTTTTCTTAGTAACTTTCCTAAATCAGAAAAAAAAAGGGTAGCGGGAGACTGTGGAGGGGGTGCAGAAAATATGTCCTCAATGAATTGCTCAAGTGCCTTCCCAATAATTTCTCTTTGCTTTTCTGAAAAGTACAACTTCAAGTCAATTTCTTTTATTCTCTTTCTCCATAAGATATTGTTATTTAGTTACCTGATTACTGTCTTCTTAATATTCTCTTCTTGATTTTGGGAAAATTTAATTTTCTTTTTCTTCATTTTCTTGGTAACATCTGCATAGAGGAGGGGAAAATCACATTCGTAGAAAACGTAGCTTGGGGCGGGGGGAACCACATTCATAGAAAATCTGATTCTCTTACTCTAGTTCTAGCTATTGAGATAAAGGTCATTCTCTATATATTTCCTTTAGCAATTAGTTTTATAAGCTGTTTTTTGTTTCTAATGGTTAGATCATTAAAGATAGTCTTTTGTCTCTCATGGATGTTCAATTATAATAAGGAATTTTGATCTTCTAATTAGTCTCAGGCTATATCCACATAATGCCATTATACTCAGGTAAAAGTGAAAAAATGTACCAATATAATAGCTACTTTTAGTACCTTATTATGTTCCAGGTATTAAATCTTTTGCATTTTTTATGTCTTTTAAGCCTTACAGTTATCTTGTGAGATTGTTTTAAAGATAAGGAAACTAAGGAAGTTTAAGTAAACTCTCAAATTCCCAAAGTCACACAGCCAATACATGATAGAGTTGGGATTTGAATCTATACCTTTGCTCTTAACCAGTCAATGTCATGTTCAGGAGACTCGGGCTAAGTATATAAAATTTAGAGTCATGTCAAAAAAAAAAAAAAAAGGGCCAACTACTTGGACTTTTTAACTTCCCATGCAGATGTTTTAGCCTGAAAACGTAAGAGTACTGACATTTAACTACTTTAACCTACATTTAGCTGCCCTACACTTGGATGCTCTAACCTTATTTATCTTTTTCAGCATCCTAAGTTACGTTCTCATTATTTCATTTCCAGGAATAGATATTTCTGTAATAGTATTTGCAATCCTAACCAACTCTTTGAACAGGAATATGACATACTGACTCAGATATTTAAAGAGGGTGTTGGAATGCTTGTTTCAGAATATACTGAAGTGAATTCTCCAAAATGACCAAGAGAGAAGTCCCTACACTTTAGTGACCAACTGTCCCAGTTTGTCCAGGACTAAGGGCTTTCCTCTAGTGGTCAAACAGGGGAAGTCCTGGGCAAATCTGAGTATATTGGTTCCCCTCTGGCACACACATAGTCTGGATTGTGTGGCTCCACCTCTAGCACTTCTTAATATTGCGATATTAGAATGCACTGTTACTAAAATATTTTATTTTTATAAAAATAATACTGCAGGAAGAAAATTTTATATTACAAATTCAGGGGTTCGATAGATATCTGTTCAGTTTCACACACAAAATATGTATAATCATAGGATATTTAAAAATAAATCATAGGCATTTAAAACAATATGTACACCATTTCAAACTTTTTATTGCTTGACCCCCCCAGATAAACCAAAATTTCATTTTCATGATTTTATTCTTACGCTAGTTCTTAGAGGTGTTTGCTTTTGGTATTCTGATTAAGAAGCATTTTATAGCCCTAGCTCTGTTGGTTGGGCATCTTCCTATACACCAAAATGTCACTGGTTCGATTCTCATGCTGGCCACATGCTGGGGTTGTGGGCTTGATCCCCAGTAAGAGGAATGCAGGAGGTAGCCAATGGATGTTTTTCTCTCTCCCTTTCTCTTCCCTTCTCTCTAAAATCAATAAAAAAATATTTTAAAAAATTTTAAAGAAGGATTTTATAATATTACAGTATTTTCTTTCAATTTTAAAAATATACATATATTTTTATTTATATACCCATATAAATACTATATATATGTATACATACATAAAATAAAAAAAAATGATTGTTGTGTTCATTCTGCTTATATATTTTGAAAACTTGTCATGGACTTCTTTCCATTCAATAAATATATTTCTACAACGTTCTTTTTTATGGTAACTTTAACAGACAGTTTTTAATATATATTGATTGGCTGCCTCCTGCACACACCCCACTGGGAATCAAGCCCACACCCGGGCATGTGCCTGGACTAGGACTGGAACCGTGACCTCCTGGTTCATAGATCTACACTCAACCACTGAGCCACACTGGCTGGGCTTGAGTTGAGTGTTTGAAGGACACTAGGATATGGTCAGGTGGACACAGGTTGGAAAGGAAATGAGTGGTGGGAGAGGACATCCCAGGAGTTCATATGCTCATAGACATGAAATAGAGTGCAGTCTTCTCATGGACGTTTGTTTAATGAATGCACAAATCATATGGGAAGTTGCAAATCTGTCTAAGTATGGTTGTAACAGAGGTCAGTGATAAAGACTTTTGCTTGGACCTTATTGTAGGAGAGTGATGTGATGAGCATTATATGATAGCAGTTTAGGAGGTAGAATGGTGGGGAAAGGACCAGAGGCTAAAACAGAGATTGAGAGGCTATAGCTCAGATCAGAAGAGATGAGGTGAACTGAGGCAGTGGCAGTGCAGAAAGGCAGGGGGGTGGTGATCATTTAAGCAGTGGGGGTCATAAACCAGCGGTTGCCAACTGGTGGTCCACGGACCACTGGTGGTCCATGAGTTCCGAAAGGTTGGTGACCACTGTCATAAACAGCTTGATGTCTGGGTTGATGTGAAGAGATGAGGGAAAAAAGGGCCTCTGAAGTTGTGGTTTCACCCCGAGGTATGAGAAATGGAACATATGGTGTGAAAAGGAAGTGTTAGAAGCTGTAAATATATTTAATTTCCACCTGTTTAAGTAAAGGAAACAATGATATTTTACTAATGTTTATGCTTTCAGTTGTTAGTGATACAGATATTTAGTTTTAAAATTATTATGCTTATACTGACTTATGAACAATAATAGATACAGAGGCAGAGCTGCCTCAAACAGATTGTCAAACTGCAGCGGGAAAGCCGGGGAGGGTTGGGGGGCAGGAGGGAGGGGGGTAAGAGATCAACCAAAGGACTTGTATGCATGCATATAAGCATAACCAATGGACATAAGACACTGGGGGGTAGGGGAGGCCAGGGGATTGTCAAGGGCGGGGGGGGGGGGGGGAAGGACACATATGTAATACCCTTTGTAATACTTTAAGCAATAATAATAATACAAAAAGATGGAAGGGAAAAAAAAGTTTAAATAGAAGATCCCACAGTTCCCCAAAAGGCAGAGACACCCATCTTTCTCTTCTTTTTGAAATGTCAGAGTAGACAACTGAGGAGAAAAAGACCCCAAGTTTGGGAGAAGAGGAGAGGGCCTCATTAAAAAACTTACTTACGTGGTTTTGTCAATTGTAGGAATTCTAATAAAGTGCTTTCTAATGCAAAGACTGAGTGGGGAGTTGGACACAAAATGACATCAGACCCACATGAAGGCTGCAGCTTAACCCTAAATTAAGAAGTGCCAAAGTTAGCGTCCGGAAAGAACTCAATTAAATGGTCCATGCCAAAAAAATAAATACATACATAAATAAAATTATTATGCTTATGCTGAAGGTTTATGCTCAGATTTTTTTTCCACTGTTGGAAGTCTAGTAAAAAAATTATCGGAGACCAGGGGATCCTTTAAGGCAGTGGCTTCCAACCTTTTTAGTCTTGGGTCCCTTTGTACTTTTTTATTTTAGGACACCCAAGGAGCTTTTGATTATGTAGATTATATTTATTGATACTTATCCTGTTAAAATTTACTATCTTAAAAGCTGAGAAATTTAAAAATATTTGTTTAGTAATTTATTTCAAGGTAATAACAAACCCACTTCATGTTAATATAACTAACATGCTTATGAAAAATAACTCTATTTCTGCCTGGCCGGTATGGCTCAGTAGTTGAGCGTCGACCTATGAACCAGAAGGTCTCCTTTTGATTCCCTGTCAGGGCACATGCCTGGGTTGCTGGCTCCATCCTCAGTAAGGGTATCAGGAGGCAGCCCATCAATGATTCTCTCTCATCATTGATGTTTCTATCTCTCTCTCCTCTCCCTTCCTCTCTGAAAGAAATAAAAATATTTTTTAAAAAAAGAAAAACAACTCTATTTTTTCATAACAAAACAAAATTGAGAAGAGTAACATTGTTTTACATTTTCACTAATATTTTTAATGTTTGGCTTCTAGAAGACATCTGCATTCTCCTATCTATCTGCTCTGTGCTCAGTTGTTGCAATATGTTTTTCTGATTGAAGTGTATGAAGGAAATCTGGTCTCACACAAAGGTATAGTTGGAAAATGGAGGAGATTTTAATAGCCTTTTCAGGTAATTGTAGATATTCTTCGTTGTCATTCAGTAAAGGGCAATTTTCTGAAGGTGAATTGCAATTTGTAACCTGATACCACACCAGTAGACTTTTGTGCCCTGTTATATTAAGTCCGTTTGTTTAGTCTGTACTTTGATCTCTGCATTCAAACCTAATTTTGTAACATCATGAATTGGTTATTTGAAAAATAACAGTTTGTTGAGTTATTTGAGAATTTAAAAATGTTGGCACATTTCATTATTTCTTAAAAATCATTTTTGTTAGCATCATCAGTAGGCTCATCAGAAAATCTATATGTATTGGGAAGTTGTCAAATTCATGGTGATAGACACAAATTTCCAAAATTCTTGTTTTTGCTGAAATTTCTATCATTGGTAACAATGACTGTCAGTTGTTTTCCTTATTAATTTGTTTTCCAGGAAACATCTGCCAAATACCCAATCTGAATAAACTACTTTGTCATACATTCTTTCAAATACAAACAAGGTTACATGAGAAAAGTGGCTATTTTAGCTGACTAGTAAAAAGATTACATAAGCGCTTTCCTTGCAACAATTGTAATTCAGACTAAGCACTTTTTAAAAATTGTGTTTGTTTTTACTGTGAGCATGTGATGGTGAAGCATAGAAGGTGTAAAATTTGTCACCAATACCATGATTTGTGCTAAGGCTCTTCCAGTTTTACTGACCATCAGCATAAATGTGAACACAATGTAAAAAAAACCAACAGAGAGCATCTTAGTATTATTATGAAAAGAGTTTTGACTTTGCGAGCTCCATGAAAGATCTTGGGGACTCTGGAGATGTCTTGTTAATAACTGCTGATTTAAGATCATCCTGATACAGACGTGGGGAGGCCTTATGCCACCTTCTGCTTTTTGAAAAGTTTAAAGAAAAGGCATTTCAAATTTATGCTACATTTTTAAAAAAGCGAGATAATCTTATTGGAAACCCATGGCCTTACAACAATTTTTAAAAACTTATTTATTTTTAGCCAAAATTACAAGTTTAAAAGTTGCTATTTCAACTTTTCTAGACTGGCATTTAGTAATTGTCTTTTTGTGTGTGTGTCTAAATGCCTAACATTTGTAAGAACCCTAACAACCAAATCACAGGAAACTAAATTCATCCCTCTTCCTTAGTGAAGAGTAACTATTTCATTTCACAAAACTGATTGTCCAGAAACAAGTCTTATATCATGTCTTAACGTGTTCTATATGTAGTAATAACAACTGTATCAACCAGTCCAACTCCTGTTTTAGTTGTTAGTATTTCTTCCCTGAACTCAGACGAAAGGATGCTTTATTTTAAAAGGTTTATTTAAGTGTAATTGTTTTAATCTATCTCATTTTTAAAGAAGACTTTTTATGCAATCAAAGATGATCATCTGAGTCCTGGGTTATTTTAAGAGCTAATTTCCTAGAATGTTTATGTGATATATTTGTTAAGTCCAAGTATTTTTTCTAATTATAGTACCGGTAGCAATTAAAGGTAATGAAAATGATCTTAGTAACTTACCTAATGGGCCATGGTTAAAATTCAGTTTTTAGACTATAGCTTATGTGTCATTTATAGAGTGATTCTTAAGAACAGGTGATGTTACAGATGAAAAGCAAAACGTTATGGGTTAGAAGCCAGAGGAAATTTTTATGAAAAACAAACTGAGGTCAGTAGGTATTCAATAGGGATGAAAAGTTTAAGCTAACAAACAAGAGCATTGGAGGAGATAAACATTGAACGTTGGGTATCAAGAAAGGGAAGTTTACATTTACAGAAAGTAGGGAATAGTATAACAAACAACTATATGCCACTTACATTTAATAATTATTCATCTTATTTTATTTGTTTTGTCTTTTTTTTGTGTGAAGATACTTTAAACTAAAAGACATCATGACATTTTACTTCTAAATAAGGTAATGTTGTTATGAGAATGTCCAAAGTGATGGAAGAGTTTATCTGAGCCAAATGGAGGACATGCCTAGAAGTAAGATCTCAAGAGTTTGAGAAAATGCTCCCAAGAATGACAGTTTCTCAGTTTTTTTTATGTATTTGGAATCAAAGGAGGGAATTTAAGGAGATTACATAAAATCTATTGGTGGTAGGTAAAGGAGATGGGAGAAAGCAAGTTCGAGAAATCTCCCAGGTTGGATAAAAAATGGAGGGATATATACTCCCTTTACATTGGTGGGTAGAGGATAGTTAACATTTTAACAGTTACAGTAAGTAGATGGTGTTCAGGCAACAAGATCCTGTGCTCCCTTGAGGGCGGCTATACCCTTGAGGAGTCTGGAAAAGAGAATTACTCTGGCATTTCAAAGATGTGTTAACCTAAATGCACAAGTAGGATGGACAAAGCTTCAGGCAAAGATAAACCTTTTACAAAGAAAGTTATAGGCCTGGTGCTTAACTACTTACCATGACCTGCCCCAAAAGAAATTTATGATCAGCTCACCTTGGGAGGTTATTTTCAGTTACTATGCTTGTCAGATTTATGACATAATCCCTTTTTTGTTTATAATAATTTTCAGCTCTAAAAGAAAAAAACTTACAAGTATACATTTTACTGTGATGTGTTAATCTGAAGACAACCAGGGACATGCCCGAGGGTCTTTGTTTTGCAAATTAAGGTGTGCAAGCTATAAGCTCTTGCAAAATAGGTTGGGATGATGAAAGGGATTTTATAAAATTGTTTAGAGGACTTAGAGGAGAAAGAACAGTGAGCGAAGGACAAGAACTTGGGAAGCGAGACAGAGATATTAAATGGGCACATTTGATTACACTTTGCTATTTGGTATGTGACTTAACCATTTTCTCTCCCTACAATATCTTAATTTAAACTTGCATTATTCATTTATGCTTTATAAATTGGAATATTTTTTTTCAACTTGTCCCTGACCTTTGGGTGTGTAGAGTGGAACCGGAGCCTACATAAATGTGTCCATTGGAGCTGCACGACTAGCATTGAATGCATCTAGGAATTCATATTTGGAAGAGTTTCAGTCAGTTGGTGACAGAATGCTCTATTGGAATTATTCCCCCCCCCCCTGTTTTTTTGCATTGAAGTAATATATGTAATTAATCTAAGCAATGTCTTCTTCTGTTTAGGTCTCGGATGTGGCTTATTGTACACTGCAACAGTGACCATTACGTGCCAGTATTTTGACAGCCGCCGAGGCCTTGCACTTGGCCTGATTTCAACAGGTACATTTTCAAAATAAGTACAGTATTGCCCCTATTCAGCCTTCTAATCAAAGTTAAAAGTTGGCAAACAGATATGTGTAACTAACTACTCCCAGCTACCACTCAGGTAGCACCTTTTTTTTCTTTTCTTTTTTTTTTTTTTGCTCTATTGCTACAAGGAAATTTTATTTTCCACTGTAAATGTGGCATAGCGTTCAGAAAAGCCTAAGATAGACATATGAAAAACCGTTTATTTCAAAGGTGTGTTAACCTAGAGGCACAGCAACACTGGACAGGGCTTGCTTCAGGCAAAAATAAATCTTTTACTAAACAGTTATAGGCCTAGGGAATGACAACCCAGCCCAGTTAGGAATTTATGATGGATGAGATCACCCTGTGAGCTTACTTTCCATAGAACCCTTTTTCTTCGTCCACAAATATCATATCGGAAAGAAAGCTTATGGGCCCAGTGAATTGAGAGTCACGTGCTGGTGAGAACCTTGCTGAAGGAAGTGGACAGCATGTATATAAAGCACCTTATCCCCGAGAAAGACAGGAGAAAAGGAAGGGAAATGGCGACACTGTCAGAAAGACGGATGCTGATGGCTCTTGACCTCCATTTATTGTGAAACTTACAATTCCCACACACAAAAAGTGGAAAAGGCTGATTTATGAATACAGCTCACTCACCTGTGTGCACAGCCAGGGACAGGCTGTTTACTCTTGCTGTTCCTTTAAGAATCAAGAGATGATCACTGCGGGGGTGGGGAATATAAACATAAAAATTTATGGCCTCTGGTAGTTTAAAGTGGTGCTTTATTTTTCAGTTGGATTTTTTCCCCTAGGCTGTTTAGGGAATTTATCAAAGTTTCTGTAGCCAATATCTTATGAGTTTGGTTAGGAGATAAAGCTGCCAAGTTTAGTAAAAGCTGTACGTTTACGTACGCTCCTTGTTAGTGAGTGGGTGTTCTTGGGAAGCCAGGCTTTCAGATACGCTGAAGAACTTTAGTAGTAGATCTGACCACAGGATCCAAATTAATGTTTTGGTCCTGAGGCCAACCCAGGGGCAGCAAAGTGATTCCAGATGGAATTATATCTGGCTGGATATTTACTCAAGGTGGTTTAAAGAAGCATTGGCAGGTGAGAAATGGGAATCATAGTGTAGGGGGAGACATGGCCAGAATCAGAGGACATGGCTAAGTTAGAAATGGGAACAGAAATAGAAAAAACAAGATGGAGAATCCAGAACGGTTACAATACAGTTTCAAGAACCCGACAGGATCGCCCAAAAGTGTGGGGAGTGTGATAATAGGCATGGAAGCTTAAAGGACAATAGGTCTTACCTATCCTATGTATTTTTTGTAGAGGCTCTATAATGATGCAACAGGCACAGACCCTGGAGGCAGACCTGGTGTTGAGTCCTGCCTGTGTCACGTCCACTAGCTCTCTGTTGATGGACAAGTTAGTTCATGGTTCTGTTAACTATTAAGCCTCAGCTTTCTGAACTGTAAAGTGGGAATAAAAGAGTCCCATCAGGGTATTGGGAATATTAAAAGGGTTATTGTGTAAGACACATGGCAAGGGCTCTAAAAGTATTAGCCATTATAATTATGACCTAGATTTCCCTGAATCTCCAAATTTATTTGTGCTGAAGGTGTTGAAAATTGTTTATTGAGAGAGCTGCTCCTGCTTTTCACTCAGTCTAGGGAGGAGGGCATAAGGACTTGAGCCCAAAATGGAGCTACTATGGACAGTCGAGACTTGGCAGAATTAAGGAGTTTACAGTGTCAACTCACAGGGAGCTAGGTGAGGCAAAATTAGGGAGAAGCATGAATCTACTGTCTTAGTCTGTTCAGGTTGCTATAAGAAAGTACCATAGAGTGGACGGCTTATAAACAATAGAAATGTATTTTTTATAGTTCTGGAGGCTGGGAAATCCAAGAACAAGGCACCAGAAAATTCAGTGTCTGGTGAGGGTCCATCTTCTGGTTCACAGAGGTCATCATTTCATTATGTCCTCAGATGGCCAAAGGGGAGAGGGAGCTCTTGGGGTCTCTTTTATAAGGGCACTAACCCCATTCACGAGGGCCTCGCCATCATGACCTAATCACCTCCCATAGGTCCCACCTCCTAATATCATCACCTGGGGGGCTAGGTTTCAGCATATGAATTTTGGGGAACACAGACACTCAGTCTCTAGCATCCAACTTCAGTGAAAGAGATGACAAGCAACATATAACGCACAGTAGAATATTTTTAAATTGAACAGAAGTTAATAGTGAAAAGCCTTGCAATATGGGACGTAGTTGAAAGGAGCCTAGGCATTAAATGAAGGTTTTGGGAACTCGGTCTTGCCCCGTAGGGGTTGGTAAACTAATGCCCATGGCCCAAGTCTGGTGTACTGCCTGAATTTGGACAGCTTACAAGCTAAGAATGATTTTTGCTTTTTAGTGTAGTTTTTAAAAATCATAAGAAGATATTTTTATGGCAGGGGAAAATGATGTGAAATTCAAATTTCAGTGCTCATAAATAAAGTTGTATTGGAACACAACCATGCTCATTCCTTTACAAACCTTCTCTGGCCCCTTTCTTGCTTCAGTGGCAGAGTGGAGCATTTACGACAGAGATTGTATGGCCCTCTATGGCTTAAACATGTATTCTCTGGACCTTTATAGAAAAAGATTATTGGTCCCTGGTGTTAATAGTTAATCAAAGCATGAGTGTCTCTCTTACTGTTTCAGTAACTGAACATCAATTACTATTTTCCCTCTTTGTGATAATAGATAACTTAGACATGCATGGAAGCATAATTCATCCTTTATTCCACTTCACCATTTACACTGAGGATTTTTAAATTAGGGTTTTCTTTTTGAAAATTAAAAATTATAGTTTCCAGTTCCACAGTTCCACAAGAAAGCTCTGAATTACTCTTTATTGCCCTGAAAAGATTCCTGCATCTTTCTAAGCTTTGGCTGCATTCTTGTGAGATGTAGGCTGGGGAAACTACTGTCTAGTCAGTGCGTAATTTGATTGTGCTTTCCTATCATATACTGAGCACATCATATGTATTCTATATATTTTGGTTGAATTAATTTAAATGTCTTTCTTATATTTCATGATGTTGAGGGCTAAACTTAGTTGATGAGCAATGGAGAAGTTGCTTATTTTTTCAATTTAAGGTCAAAACACAGAACTTGCAGAACGCCAAGAGTACTTGTAGGTATCTAATGTTAGGGCACTCACTCTGTTAGGATCTATACAGAGATATGGTATTAGGCAAAAATGTGAATTAACAGTGAATGGAGGTTACTGCAGTACAGAAGTACATGAAATAGTGCTATTTTCCATTCTTTCGGTTTGTTTTCTGAAGTGCTTTTAACTTTGGGAGTATGTGTCACTTTTAAAAAGATAAGGGAAGGATTAAATTTGTCTACTTATTATCTTTCAATAGTCAGCAAAGAAGATACTATCTTACTAACCACAAAATGACATTATTGTAGCTGCCATTACATCAATATGAGCTACTAACATTTTAATGCAAAGAGTTTTTAGGGAGGGCATTAAAAAGTTAACTTCTAAAATGTTAGAGAGGGACAACTATGGTCCCAGAGAAAATGCTTCTTTACAAGTCTGAGAGTCATTTGGTTATTTGTAAGAATTTTTGATAAGATGGGTTTTTGCTGCAAGCATGGCATCCTGTTGGGGTTACGAAGTAATTTGGTATAGATCATTTTAAAAGTATGATCCACCCCCGTAGCCGGTTTGGCTCAGTGGATGGAGCCTGCAGACTGGGAGGTCCTGGGTTTGATTCCGGTCAAGGGCATGTGCCTTGGTTGCGGGCACATCCCCAGTGGGAGGTGTGCAGGGGGCAGCTGATGGATGTTTCTAGCTCTCTATCTCTCTCCCTTCCTCTCTGTAAAAAATCAATAAAATATATATATATATAAAGTATGATCCACCTATTTACCTATTTTTAAACAGTTCTATTTATTACTCTCCTGCTTTTTTAGGTGACATTTTTCAATGATATTTAAATTTTAAAATACTCAATTTTTTTAAAAAGTTGAAATCAGAACACCGCTAATTAATTCGGCTGATGTAACATGAGGTTCCAGTATGTTTAGTGTGATCTATGCTTAAAAAAAAAAACACACCCAGAAAATCCAGGAAAATTTACTAGGCATACTTTGTGATTTCAATACCCTATCAAATTCCACTTTACTCTTTTCATAGTTTAGTAATGTGAATCATTATATTCTGGTGATTTAGCAATGGATTTGAACTATCACACCATGACAAATATCCCATAAAAATTAAAATAATTTTACTAAAATTCTTCAGCTCAAAAATTAAATATGAATATTTACTTGTTCAAAGGGAATAAATATATAGCACAGAGCCTGGCACATAATAAGTGCAAAAAAAGTAGTTGCTTAAGGTATTTGTTAAGAATATGGGCTCCAGGAGTCAGAATGATTGAGTGTACCTCCTACTTATGCCATTTACAGCTCAGTGGCCTGCGGCAAATTTCTCAACCTTTCTAGCCTTCAGTCACCTCAGGTACAGGTTGGGAATAATAATAGGATCTATACAATATGATCATCATCAGGATTAAACAAGATCATGCAATGTGCAGTGTTGAACACTGTCTGAACTACAAATGCAATTTCTTAAAATAAATATTCTATCAGTATTACTATTATTGTTGTTATCATTACCTTTCATATTCTTGCTGTGATTTTTCATATGATGGCACACCTGAGTGCCAGTGGAAAAAAAGAAATGGCACTGTGGTACCAATCATACTTGTCCCGAGAGCCCCACATTATAAGAGATTAAGATTGAACAGTTCCGTTTCCTTTTCAGGTTCAAGTGTTGGACTTTTTATATATGCTGCTCTGCAGAAGCTGCTGATTGAGTTCTATGGACTGGATGGGTGCCTGCTGATTGTGGGTGCTTTAGCTTTAAATATATTACCCTGCGGCAGTCTGATGAGACCCCTCCGGTCCCCCGATTGCCCTTTGCCTGAGAAAACAGCTCTGGAAAATGTACCAGACAGATACTCCACTTACAACGAAAAAGAAAAGAACCTAGAAGAAAGCATAAACATCCTTGAAAAGAGCTACGGAGGCGAGGAGACCTGCAGGAGCACGCTGGCCAATGGTGACTGGAAGCAGGACAGCCTCCTTCCTCAGAACCCAGCAAGCACGGCACACACAAAAGAGACGGAAACCTACAGAAAGAAGGTGGCAGAACAGACATATTTTTGCAAACAGCTTGCCAAGCGGAAGTGGCAATTATATAAAAACTACTGTGGAGAAACTGTGGCTCTTTTTAAAAACAAAGTGTTTTCGGCACTCTTCATCGCTATCTTTCTTTTCGACGTCGGAGGCTTTCCGCCTTCATTACTTATGGAAGACGTAGCAAGAAGTTCAAATGTGAAAGAAGAAGAGTTTATCGTGCCTCTTATTTCCATTATTGGCATTATGACAGCAGTTGGCAAACTCCTGTTAGGGATACTGGCTGACTTCAAGTGGATTAATACCTTATATCTTTATATAGCTACCTTAATACTCATGGGCCTGGCCTTGTGTGCAATTCCATTTGCCAAAAGTTATGTCATGTTGGCCATACTTTCTGGGGTCCTAGGGTTTCTCACTGGTAATTGGTCCATCTTCCCGTATGTGACCACAAAGACTGTGGGGATTGAAAAATTAGCCCATGCCTATGGGATATTAATGTTCTTTGCTGGACTTGGAAATAGCCTTGGACCACCAATTGTTGGTAAGATATTTATCTTAAAGTCACCCAGTTTACTGTTCTCCTTTGTGACTTCCCAGGATATAGAATTTCGGGTTGTAGTAATAGCACAGATTTGCCCAAAATAAATCTGCATGGAAAGTGTCATGATGATGATTTATTCAAAATCACTCTGCCGCCCTAGCCGGTTTGGCTCAGTGGATAGAGCATCGGCCTGCGGAATGGAGGGTCCCAGGTTCAATTCCCAACAAGGGCACATACCTCCATTGCAGGCTCAATCCCTGGTACAGTGCTTGTGGGAGGCAACCAATCGATGTGTTTCTCTCACACCGATATCTCTCCTTCCCACTCGCTCTAAAAATCAATGGAAAAATATCTTCGGACGAGGATTAACCACAAAAAAAATCACTTTGCTATAGTTGCAAAGCCAATGTTCTCGCTCAGGAATTTGTTTATTCTTTATTTGGGAGGAAACCAAAATGCCTGTTTATTCTTGTCCAAATTTTGAGAAATTCTCCTTTTCTAATTCCCAGCAGGCCATCTACTTTGAGTAGATGGAATATATATTCTAATATTAACTGTATAAAATTGATGAAGTTAGAGTATGGGCTTCATATTCATACTACTTATATCAAACTCACTTTTTTCTTCCTCTCTCTCTCTCCAGGTTGGTTTTATGACTGGACCCAGACCTATGACATTGCATTTTTTTTCAGTGGCTTCTGCGTCCTGCTGGGAGGTTTTATTCTGCTGCTGGCATCCTTGTCCCCCTGGGAAACACGCAAAAAGCAACTCCCCAAGCCAGCTCCAGCAGCCTTTGTGTACAAAGTTGCCTCTAATGTTTAGAGCAATATTGGAAGGCAGTATGAGACTGTTTTTTCAGAGAAAAATTACACGGTGGCTGACGCTGACTGATTTTTTTAAACATATCCTATTCTCTATGCAGCCTCTATCTCCTGTATGTTTTCCCCTCATTTCTCTTTTCCCAAGAAGCGGGACTATTCTGTGTTGCTATGATTCACGAGTTCTTGACATTGTAAAAATTTTGGCCAGCCTCAGAGGACGTTCTGTGTGTAGAGAAATAATTTCTCTGCAGACTCCATTCGTTCCATTGCAAGGCACCCAGAGGGGGCTCTTCTGTTTTAGACCTGCAGGCGGCATGATGAGATATGTGTGCTTGCCGCTATGGACTCTTCTCTACATTAGATGAGCTAGTGAATAGAAGACTTTGAGCCAGTCAAGAAATGAAAGTAGTTACTAAGGATTAAGAATTGCAGTGGAGCAAACTGATCATTTTTTTTTTTTAAAAAAAGGCATTTTAAATTACAGTCACCGGTTCTAATCATTCTGTTCTATTTACCTTGATGAAGCACCCATCAAGCATAAGGTGTTTGCTGAGAT
This sequence comes from Myotis nattereri, assembly GCF_964212035.1. Taxonomy (NCBI): domain Eukaryota; kingdom Metazoa; phylum Chordata; class Mammalia; order Chiroptera; family Vespertilionidae; genus Myotis; species Myotis nattereri. Next base: position 27,849,254 of record NC_138088.1, read on the forward strand.
GCAGGAGATCTCCAAACGGAGGAGTAGTCACTATAGCCTTTCTTCATGGTTGGCCGCTATAACCTCTCTTACTTTTGTCTGTCAGCATCCATTCAGCTGATGTTTCCCAGGAAGTGCTGATTTTACTTATTTCCAAATTGGAAATGCATATTTAAACCATTCCGTTCTGGCAAATGGGAGACATCCATTTGCTTCGGGCACAGTGAGGACGAATTGCAAGTCCTTGCATATCTTCTTGGTTTATTTGCTATTATCAGATTTTACCACTATCACATTTTAATTCAAGGGCAGAACTAAAAAGTGTGTTTGTGTGTGTGAGTGAGTGTGTGTGTGTGTGTGTGTGTGTGTATGTGTGTGATGTTCTAAGTCTGTGTGGGACATGGGAAGGGGAAAAGGCAATAAGAAGTTGATACCCTGATTCAACTTCATTCATTCTTAAGAAAAATGTTCTGGAAGAAAATAAATGTTTAATGCATTGACATTTTTCTAAATAAATGTTTTTAAAACTTTTGTATGCATCCAATTCTTCTATAGGTCCTTTAAAAAAAAATACCACTCTGAGAGACTTTAATTCTGTAAGTCTAGGCTGTGGGCCAAGGATCTATATTTTTAATGTGATTCTGATAACACAGCCGGGGTTGAGAATGACTGTTGTAAAACTGGCAACACAGAAACATTTATTCTCTCAACTAAAACAAACAAACAAGAAACCATTGAGGTGATAAGTTTTTATAAATAGCCAAGTGTGATTCTTTAAATAGGAGGCACTCTTCCCATTGTGCCAAAATTGTTTTTGTTTTTTTCATTTCTTTTGAAATACATATGTAAGCTTATTTCATACTTCTATGTTGCCTTTCTTCTAAGGCACCTGAAGCACTTTATAAGCATGAATCCCCACAACACCTCATTGAGGTGGGTAAATAGTGCTTTTCTATGCAGTAAACCTGGGGTATGGGGAGTTTCATAACAGAGTTAATCCTACTCAATAAGGAAATAATGGGGCTCCAAAGTGCCTTGGACTTCCGCTCCATACTCAGATTTCTGTACCTCATTTTTTAGTTACTGTTGAGGTTGGTAGATAAAATGAGTGACATTTAAAAAAAATTAAACTAAATGTTTTTGTGTTGTAAGTTCCTTTTAGCCAATGTTATATTCAGGAAGTCCAATAACCTGATAAAGCTTAATGTTTATGGCGTCCCCACATTCGTCAATGTTGATAATTGTCCAAATGCCTCTCTTCTATGTCTACTAATGTCATCCAATGCGTGCATTATCCATTGTCTAGGGAATGAATTTTAATGCACAATAAAATATTTTTTGTTTGTTTTATATCAGTTTGGTTGCTTTTTCTCTTTTTAGCCAGTCCCCCTTCCCACTTCAAAATTATGTACAGTGACACCTCCCTTGAATGTAAACACAGAAATTACCTGCTAACTACTTCGGTTTCCAGGATTTGATGGTTGGACATCAGTATCTGCAAAAGTCAGTTTGCTAAGTTATTTTGACCATTGCCTTCCTAAAATCTAATATGTCAATCCTACAGAATCCTTTTGAGGAAAAAGGGACAGAATCCTTTTCAAGATTATTGGTAGGCCGTCGTTGGGGCATGACTATTCAAATCTTCTTTTCCAGTGAATTTTCTTTCTCCTAAACGCTAAAGGTCCCCACAAGACTTGCAACCAAGGGAGCAATAGGCAGCGGCAACTTGTCCTGGGCTAACCCACTAATCTATCTCCAAAGCCCTCTTTTCTCTGACTTTCCAGTGAGCTGTCAGCAGCCCCGCCAAGGCTCTCTCCTGTTGCTTCTTCTGTCCTAGATAGAAGCCCTTCCTTGTTTAACTGTCCCCAGCTTTAATAAATGTACTCTCAAAATTTTTTTTTAAATTATTAATGATGATCTCATCAGTCATTAATGGAATTTTTAAATCCAAGCACATTATCTTATTTATCCCTACTAATAGCCCTATGAAATGGGGATTATGATCCTTGTTGTATGGTTCAAAACGTAATTTTTTAAAAATATATTTTATTGATTTTTTACAGAGAGGAAGGGAGAGAGAGAATTAGAAACATCGATGAGAGAGAAACATCGATTAGCTGCCTCCTGCACATCTCCTACTGGGGATATGCCCGCAACCCAGGTACATGCCCTTGACCGGAATCGAACCTGGGGCCTTTCAGTCCGCAGGCCGACCCTCTATCCACTGAGCCAAACCGGTTTCGGCAAAACGTAATTTTCATGCTATGAACAACATATATGTCATTTCCAAAAACAAAATGAGAAAGGTTTGATTTCTAACATGTCTGGGATATGGGGCCTAGCTGGGAGGGTTGCTACTAAAGCCAAGCTTTTAGTGTATAGAGATGTGATATTTATAGAAATAATTATTTATAACTTACCTATTTCTTAAGAATTAGCTTTTTAAAAACACAATAATGAAATTATATTGATTAGAATACAATCTTTCTTTTGTGAGTTAAAAGGTATTTCTTGATATTCCAAGTGCCTGTGGCTGAGCTGGGGAAAGCTTGAACTAAGAGAGTTTGCTGGGGACCCTCTTCCCTGAGTTTAATACTTCCTCACTCCTCTCTCTCTCTCTCTCTCTCTCTCTCTCTCTCTCTCTCTCTCTCTCTTTCTCTCTCCCTCTCTCTCCACTTAGGAGCCAGCCGGTGATCTAATTTTCTCTAGAGTGACCATGTCATCAGAAGATAAGGTTCAGCCACCAACTTTTGAAGGCCCCATGAGAAACAATTTCCAAGAACCAGGGGTTCCAGCCCTGGGAGGTCATGACTGAATGGTATATCCATCCTGTAATGCTGGCTGGGAAGTCCCATAGCCTCAGAGAGTCTCAACTTCTAGCAATCACTGTAGGATTATCTTAACTCAGGACATTCCAGGAAAAGGAGAGCTCTAATTTTATGGAAAGAATATCTCATTTTTTCTTAGAAGGACTATTATATTGAACAGGTAAAATACACAATATACATTAGCAGTGCTAAACAGTTTCTCTTTCATGAACAGAATTTTGGGGCATTTTGCTTTACAGTCAATTGTCTGAAGGATGCCAGTTAATGAGCTGCCTCTTAAAATAAGGAGTTTAACCACAATCAGGTAAAATGATCAGTTGGCTTTAGCAGTGTGGAGATCATTTGTTGACCTTGACAAACAGTTTAGAGGAGCAGTCAGTACACAAGGGAGACCATGAATATAGACAACTTCTAAGGCATTTTATTCTTATACTAGAGGCCTGGTGCACAGATTCATGCACTGGTGGGGTCCCTCAGCCTGGCCTGTGGGGATCGCGCTGAAACCTACTCTCCGACATCCCCCGAGAAGTCCCGGATTGCGAGAGGGAAGTTCTCGGGTGACCCACCCTGGAATCGGGCTCCCTCCTCTCTGGTTCCGGGTGCATCACCCAAGAACACAACTGCCAAGTCACCACAGCTCAGTAGCTCCTGCATTGAACGTCTGCCCCCTGGTGGTCATTGTGTGTCATAGCTACTGACCGGTCGGCTGGTTGCTTAGGCTTAAATGAATTTTCAGTGAATTTTCTTTCTCCTAAACTCTAAAGGTCCCTACAAGACTTTCATCATATATATGATGAAAATATTGTTAACTGTTGAACTGACTTGAGCCTGGGATTATTTGGCCCCAAATTACTGTTTCTGTCCCCATGAGAGGTTTAAATACAGGGACAGTTAGTGTTGTTTTTCCTCATGACCAAAAACAAATTCCTGACTTTGATCATCCATGATAAGCATGTATGGGGATGTCCTGGGGGAGGATGCACAGATTGTTACAAATTCACCCACAGTTCAGGAAAAACAACTTGAAATGTTTGTCTGACTAACAGAATGACCCCTGGCCTTCGTTTCTATGAAAGTTACCTCTACTGCATTAAGTAAACTAAGACAAGCCATTCTGGTTGGGCCCGTTGGGTGGCAGGTGCTCTGGATGAGGTGGGAAGTCATAACCCGCTTTGATTCTACAGCACTGACTGCTTTTATAAAAGAGCTTTCTTATCTGATATCTCATTTGATCCTCATAACAAGCATGTGACATAGGCAACACAGATGATGGTCTCACCATTGTACAGAGGAGAGAACTGAGGACTCCAGTGGCTGAGGAATTGCTGTAGGGCACAGAGCTGGGATGAGCACTTGGGACTTCAGTCAGATTCTACGTGCTAACTCAGCCCTATTGCACTTTGCTCAAGGGAGCAGCAACCAAGATCTGCCCCCCTGAGTCATGTCTTCCTGATAATAGGAAGGAAAAGGGCAGCATTTAGCCCTTACCAATAGCGAGGTGCTTCAATAACCTGAGAATGCCCTGCTCGCCTTCGTGTCTGGAAGTCATCAGCTCTGGCCTGAGCTCTGCTCTCACCTCTTGGGACCTTTCAGATAGTCTGTTTTTCACAGGTTGTATCTCAAAGTCTGATGGGAGGTGACAAGCCTATCGGGTTGTATGGGATGACATCTACTTCTATTAAAATCAAGTGGAGCTCCTTTTAAATCCAAGAGATTAAAGCATGAGATGAAATAACATATTAGATGAAATAGCAGGTGGCTCTTCATTTTGTGTTCCTGACATTATATAACTTAGCTTCCATTTCCAAGAATGTTCCAGAGCTAATTTTAGAGAGTGCAATTCACATAATAATGTTCCTAGTCAAAACAAATGAAATACATCCATATGTTATATTTGTATGGGAGGACATTAAAGGGGAAATTTGGAAATGAGGTGGTGAGATTGATCAAGCTGAATTTTTTCTGAAAGCTGATTATTCCTCCTTTACGATGTTATAATGCCTATAAAAAGGCATCAAGGTGAGATCACAAGGATCCTCAAGCAGCAAACACATACTGAGTGTCTGAGAGTTTTCAGAATGTGGGGCACTGGTCTGATTACTGATACACAATAAGGTGCGTTTACGTATGACAGGTTAACTTCCAGTTTTCTGGCTCTAGATGCTTAATGGAATTGCTAAGGACATCCCAAACTCAGAGGAGAGAAAGCCCAGATGGAAATTCTTCCTATGCCTGAAATTGGAGCCCTGACAGCCAAGAATCATAAGATCTAAATGAAGGAAAAGCAAAAATACTGTTGAAAAAATGGCTGGTGAAACCACACATAGTCTTAGTGATCTTCTGCTGTCCAACAATAAGTATGTATGCAAAGAGGCATGTGGGGGTGGAAGAGAAGGGTAAGAGGACTGCATGCCCCTTGGAGCCCTCAAGTCAAACAGACTTCCTTTCCAGGCGTGAACCCGGGTTTGGTGAAGAAGTTTTGATACAGCCACTCTCATATGCTCAGGATGACAGACATTGGAATAAACTATTCATAGACAATTCAGCAATATCAGAATTAAAATATGCATAGCATTTGATCCAGCCACTTCACTACTAAGAATTTACACTAGTCTTGTAGATGTGTTAAAAAGTGCACACAGTGATCACCGCAGCAATGATTGTAAGAGAAGAGCTGAAAACAACTTCCATGTTTAAGAAGCGGACTTGCTAAATGCACTCTACTGTATTGATATAAGGAATTACTGCACAGCCATTGAAGACAAGGATAGACTGAGTGTATTGATATGGACTGTGTTTCAAGACATAGTTTTTAATATATTTTGTTGTTGATAGTATTACAGATATCTCCCATTCTCCCAGCCCCCTTACTTAAGACATATTAAATGAAAGTGTAGGGTGTGTGTGTGTGTGTGTGTGTGTGTGTGTGTGTGTGTGTAGCATGTGGGTATTGTATGTGTAGCAGTCAAGATCCCATCAGGAAATGGAATTTGCTCCAGATAGTTCAAATGTTGAGACTTTAATGAAAGGACTCTGGGCAGAGGTGTGGGCAGAGGCACCTGGACACTCGCACCAATGGGAAGCCTCTACTACCCTATATTGGAAACTGTGGTTCTCTACTTAGGTCTCCTTTTCAGGGCTGATGCACCCATTCCCAGTGGCTGGAAATATCAACTGTTGTTGGCTCATAGCAGACTGTTCCCTGGGTTGCGCTCAGCTACAACAGCTTCATTTAGGCTACACTCATTTCTGGGGGTGGCTATGGCCAGTGACTAGCTGATTCAGGGATAAAAGAGCCCAGCCACCTTGTCTCAATTTGGGACAATTCTGAAGGGCCATCCCAGCTCCAGAGCACCCTGTAGCATCAACTAGGCCTCACTGAACTGTATTTCATGCTAGCTTCTCCTGGACAATTCTGCTTTTCTCCTTCCCTTACAGGTGTATCTCCCAAGGCATACTTCAATAAGCCATCTGCACGCACCTCTCCATCTGAGTCTGTTTACAGGAAAACTAGTCCAAGGTACATCCCTGGAGCTGAAGGGCTGAAGAAGATGGCGCCTGGAGTAGGGGCTGCATGCAGGAACTAAAGGTGTGGAGGGATGCAGCTACCACCAGAAATATGGGACAAAAGCAGAGAAAGAGTAGATACCCAAACTTCTATATCGTCCGACTCTCCAACACCCTTCCATTGTCTCTCAATGGACAAACTAATTGGAAACCAGCCAGCAGGGGAATTTGGATAATGAGGTAAGCAGGGACCACCTCTTGGGGGCAAAGAATCGGACATAAAATGAATAGGGAATGTGAGTGGCAATTCACTTATATAAGCAGGAGGGACATATAAATACTAGTACACTTATACTATAACACACATAAAATATGCTTGCTTATCCATAGAACATTTCTGGAATGATCCAGAATTAAATATGTGGTTGCTTCTGGTTAGGGCCACTGTGCAACTGGGGAATGAAGGATACTTGCCCTTCATTCATTTTCTTCTGGCCATTTGAATATCTTTTATACATATGCGAATGTGTTTAATATTGTATTTGAAAAAAATTTAAAATTAAAGTATTAAGCTTCTAGGTAGAGAATTGAGGAGAGAGGTTGGAATGCGTGACTGGTTCCTTCATTTATGGATAGTTACTAGGTGCCTTGCATTGTACTCCATGAAGACCCCTCCTCTCCAGGAATTTACAGTCTAGTGTGGTACAGAGGGTGACAACAATGCAATGAGGACAGTGCTATATATGAATGAAGGTGGATTGCAAGCTACAGTGGACTAGAGCAGAAAGTGGGTCTCAATCTCAGCAAGTCTTCAGTGTATAGGAGAGAGCCAAAGCTGAGACTGAAATACTGAGAGTTCCACCTCAGTTGGCCAGTAGGACTCATTCAGGATAAAGGGAAGATACTGGATAAGTAATGGCAAGAAAAGGAAGGATTTTGTATGCTATACTCACTAGTTTTCATATTGAGAATACATGGAAGATAAGTTTTGTTTTTTTTAATTGAGATAAAATTAAGTGTGCAGTTGATGAGTTTTGGTAAATACATATACTTCTGTAATTACCATCCCACCAACATTTCTATTACCCCAGAAATTTTTCTTAGGCTTCCCTGCACTCAATCCACACTCTCTGGGGTAAATCACTGTTTATTTATATCACCAAAAATGAATTTTGCCTTCTCGTGAACTTCATATAAATGGAAACATTTAGGATCTACTCTTTTGTGTCTGACTTCATTTACTTAACATAATGTTTTTGAGGTTAAGCCATGTTAAGTTTGTCAGATAAAATATAGGATGCTAAATTAGAATTTTAGAAAAACAACAAATAATTTTTAGTAAAAGTATGCCCATGAAATACTTGGAGTTGTATTTTTATTTAATAAATCTGATAAGTCTAATCTATAGTGTTGTGTTTTCAATAGTCCATTAAAAAATGCTGAGCAGTACTTTAAAGTATGAATGCACCATAATTTGATAATTTTTCTCCTGTTAATGGATATTTAGGTATTTCCTGTGTGTTTTTTTTCCTTGTTGTTGTTGTTATTACAAATGAAGCTTCTGTGGATATTACTGTACAAGTCTTTTTGTGACTATATGTTTTTACTTCTCTTGGGAGAAATACCTAGAAGCAGAATTGCTGGGTTGAGAGGTAGAAAGGCATTTTTTTTTTTTTGTTATAAGAAACTCCAAGTTTTTCATTATATACTCCACGAAAGAATTCTGAGCAGAGGAGTGATGTGGTCAAATTTATATTTCAGAAATTTCCCTCTGACAGGAGATGGTACATGTATATCAAGGAGATGGTAGGAGGGAGGGGCAAGACTGGAGGCAGGAGGCTGGAAAAGGCCATTCAGAGTCCAGAAGAAGATGACAGATAGTTGGATGGTGGTGGAGGAGAGGATGATAGAGAGATCTAGAAGGTTGGTTGACTCAGTAGGCTTCTTAATGCATTATCAGCGAGAGGTAAAGGAAAAGGAGAAGTCTGGGTGTATGTATGGCTTTCCTGGCAGGTCCTTGCTGAGAATTGGTAGGGACAATATCTGCTTTATACACTAAGCTACATGTAGAATGGTGTCTGAACACAGTAGACTACAAACCAATATTTTGAAAAATATATATTTTATTGATTTTAGATAGAAAGGGAAAGACAAAAACATCAATGATGAGAGAGAACCATTGATCAGCTGCCTCCTGCATACCCACTAGTAGAAATTGAGCCTGCAACTCAGGCATGTCCTCTGACTGGGAATTGAACCGTTACCTGTTGGTTCATAGGTTGATGCTCAACTACTGAGCCACTCTGGCTGGGCTACAAATCAACACTTCTTTGCCCAACTCTTATGGCCCATGTCCCTAAGGGGAAAATCCTCCTCCTCTTCTCCTAGTGGAAGCAGCTGGGTGTCTGGGAAATAAGCTCTATGCAGTCAGATGGGCGAGCCATTCCCTCCACATGCTGTCACCTCCATAGCAATTGTTATTAGAGCAGCCGTGGGCAAACTACGGCCCGCGGGCCGGATCCGGCCCATTTGAAATGAATAAAACTAAAAAAAAAAAAAAGACCGTACCCTTTTATGTAATGATGTTTACTTTGAATTTATATTAGTTCACACAAACACTCCATCCATGCTTTTGTTCCGGCCCTCCGGTCCAGTTTAAGAACCCATTGTAGCCCTCGAGTCAAAAAGTTTGCCCACCCCTGTATTAGAGCGTTGAGGGAAAGCCCTGGAACTGAGTCCTTTTCTTGCACTTCAGGGAAAGCCTCGCTGTGGCTGCACAGGTGTTGGGCCACAGGTCTGATTCCCTTATTTCTGCTCTCTCCCAGGGTGCAAAGTAATCCAATGCCTGTTCTTTTAATCCAATAAGGGATTCATTACTGCTGAGCCAGGGCTGCAGTATCAGCTCTTCTTCCAGTAATCTAGATGAAAATGGCCTCATTTCCAAGGCCCATTGCTGCAAAAATTATGTAAGAGCTATAATCCCAGAAGAGAAAGCTGGTTTATTCTGTCTCCTAGAATTTCTGAGTCAAATGAGAGCTTGGAGAGACAGACATCTATAAATTAGAAACAGAATTAACCAGAGTCTGAAGAACCAAATCAGATTGAGACCTTGAAGCACAGAATGAAAGTGACTTAGTCATTTTATTCCACGTGGATTTCTGACAAAATAGTTAAACTTTAGATCCTAACTTTCTACACTTCAGAGATTTCCTGCTCTTTGTTCTTCCCAAGTAGCTTAACCCCCAGGGGAAACTGACCTCGGAATCTCTTGGGACAGTGGTCGGCAAACTCATTAGTCAACAGAACCAAATATCAACAGTCCAACGATTGAAATTTCTTTTGAGAGCCAAATTTTTAAACTTAAACTATATAGGTAGGTACATTCCACTTTAAATTCACGGTTTTCGTCTTCCGTTTTTCTTTGCTTCTTCTTTGTAGCCATCTCAAACAGGGCACCTAAAAAATGTTTCATTTTATAATAATATAGCCACCAACACAAAAGAATTACAATTCTTAAATTGATGACAAAAATACCTGTAGGATTTGCAGCTGGTTGGAAAAATACAGATAACTTTATGCTTCAAGTAGGTACTTTTGTCAACCGCGTGCGATTTGCAGACGGGACTAGCACTAACCACTGCACATGAGACTGCTGACTGACTGGCTCATTCAACTCGTGCATGAATCCTGCGGCCCGCCTGCGCCGCGTCTCCCGTCGCCCAACCGACTGACACCCCCCACTTCTTCTAATGCCACTTCTTCAAAATAGACTCGCCCAGGCCGAAAACCGACTTCTGCGCGCCTGCACGTGGTATTTTGTGGAAGAGCCACACTCAAGGGGCCAAAGAGCCACATGTGGCCCACGAGCCGCGGTTTGCCAACCACTGTCTTGGGAGAAGTCAGCTTCCTTTCTGATGTGGGAGGCTCACCTGCAGGGCTCCTACGTGGCCTCCTGACACCACTTAGGAGTTTTTGCATTTCTCACCTTAAGCCAATATATATATGCAAAGGACATATGTGCAACATGGACACATGCATAAGCTCATAGTACTGAGGGGAGGGAATAAAGGACTGGTAAAGGTTGTTCTGCTACCCATGAGCTCATATTCTCCTCGGAAAGAATGACATACAATGAGAGCACAAATTGATACCTGTCATGATAGAGATGAGTGCAAGTTTTAAGGTGTGGGGAGATGCAAAATATTTGTCCACTGGTAGTCACTGCAAAGTCTCATTTCTCACCAACAACCATGGCCTGGTGACTAAGTGGGTGCCAGATGGACATGGGACATTTGCAGGGGGCCAGCACTGATGCCAAGAATGACAACTGTCCTGTGAGTCCAGGCCCTATCTGGGAGTGGTGGGATGGACACAGGGAATGAGGGTGCTGACTGGGTGACAGGCACGTCAGGCCTGATGGACAGAGCAGTCAAGGCCATGGGGACACAAGGAGGGGTTGGGGTACTAGGGTAGGGTTATCATTCCATTGGGAGCGAAGTATTTCAATATCTTAAGTGCTATCTTGTGCCCTGTTCCTAGAGCAGCAATATCCTACAGAAAAACAATGCAAGTTCACATATTTAATTTTTTAAAAATTTAGGAACCAAATAAAAGTGTGTGTTTTGGGTTGCAGGTTCATTCCGGCCCAGTCAGGATGCTCTTGAAGCAACCAATCGATGTGTATCTCTCACGTGGATGTTTTTCTCTCTCATTCTCCCTCCCTCCCTCCTTCCACTCTCTCTAAAAGTCAATGGAAAAAATATCCTTGGGTGAGGATTGAAAAAAAAGTATTTATTTGAACAAAGGAGGGATTACAATCTGGGGCATAGGTTCAGGTAGCAACCTAAATTTTGCTGCAAATGGAACAAAGAAAGACAGGGTTTATAAAGGGTAAAACCACAAGAAGCAGTTCTCATGAGGTCCTCCATGTCAGTGAAGGTTGTTGGCTGGGTCAGCTGGGATTGGTTAGGACCATTATGAAAATGGAAGATGCTGATTATCAAAATGGATTGGTTTCTTTCAAGGTGAGAATGTAAATGGTTTGGTCAACATGATGAGGAGGAACTAAAGACCATATATGTCCACACAACAATCATTGATCCAGGATGTTTGCTGTTCAACCGTGAATTGTTTAGCAATAGGTCAGCAACTTAACCAGAGTTCCAAGACCTGAGATGGGAGACTTGGTAGGCCCTGCTTCCTCACTGGCCTCCTGATTACATTTTAAACGACTCTCCATTATCAAAAGTGAAAAGAAAGAGGTAGGATTAATTTTTATATTTTATTTTACCCAATAGATCCAAATTGTTATCATTTCAACATGTTATCAATATAGTTGACATTTTTTGAAATCCAGTGTGTATTTTAATATTATAGCCCATTTCTACTCAGAATGTACCCAACAGCCACTTATGAATACACTATTGTCAGTGTAGGTCTAGAAAGATAGTGCGAAGGCCGTCCTCTTTCTCTCTCTCTGATCCCTGGCTTTTGGGGGAAGTGACTTGCAGTTGCCTAAAATTTCCTGGGGGGGTTCCTTCACTGCTCATCCCACCTGAAAACACACACAGCCCTTAACAGTAGGTGAAGAATATAAAATGAAGACATGGTGGGTTTTTTCAGTTCTGAGGTCAGTTACATTAATTGCCTGGCCCATTGCTTCGTTCTGGCTTCATTACCAACCAGTTTGACTACTAAACTGTTCTTTAAGCTCCTTTAAATTTTCAGACCAAAATTACCTGCAGCTTCGAATTCCTGAAACCCAAATATCTGTGGCTTCACTAGGATAAGAGGGAATTCACTGTGTGCTGAGGCCTTCCTTCGGAGACCCTGCCTTGGTTGTATTTTCCTTTTTTGTTCCGTCACCTGGAAAATGGACCTTTGCGCTCCCCTTTTCCCTCCTCGCAGCAGGTAACACCTGCCACCTCAGGAAGCATTTTCTGTGCTTTAGCACCACCTTGTGGTTTCGGAGGAAAAGTCCAGAAGTAGGCCGCATCCATCTTGGGATCCCTGAGCATCATGAACAGCCTTGAAGGGCCATCTGGCTTTTGCTGTCTCCTTCAGGCTGAGAGGAAATGAGATTTGTTACTGAATATGGAATGTCTCCTGTAGGCTAACCTGCCTGCTGAGAAGTCAGGCGGTGTAGTGGGTCCCATCTGAACTAAGCAGAGAATCGTGCAGAAACACAAGTCCAGGCTGCTCCTACTCTATTACTTAAATTGAATTGTGTCCACATTTCACAGATGTCTTGGCTCAGCCAGAGAGCTTGGCATCTGTGTCTGCTGTTACTGTAAAATGTTGAGGTAATGTTTTCAGTTGCTTCAAGTTAGGAATTAGCTTCTGGCCACCAATGGTACATCCTGGAAACTGCGTACGCTTCACGGACCTGCAACCCAACCCGCAGCTGACTTTCACCAACAAGCATGCTGGTTTGGCCAGCGCAGGTTGACAACAAATGGCATGAGGAAATGGACGGGTGGAGCAGGACCTTTGCTGACGTCCATAACCTCCTATACTTCCTGTCATCTTGCTCCTCAATCCCTTTATCACTTACTTCCGCTGGGATGGTGTGTGAGTTTTCAGTTTCCTTACGGGTCTGGAGAGGTTGATTGATTTGCCTGTGGTCACACTGTTAGTCACTGGTAGACCCTTATTGACCAACTTATCATTCTTAACGATGGACTGCTTCAACGCACAAATGTCCTAAAGTCCGAAGTTTGCAGAGATATGCTTGTGCCAAGAGTGAGGAACGGAGTGAATGTCCTGAGGCTCCCAGTCTCCCAACACCAAAACCTTAGCGTGATTGTGCTAATCCTATCACAATGCGTACGCATATCAAACAATCGAATTTTAGATCTTAAATAGATACAATTTCTATTTGTCAATTATATCTCAATAAAGTTGTGGGAAAGAACCTTAGGAGATCTGTTTAACTATTGTTGCCAGTTAAAATCCAAGTTCCACCCTTCATTAGCTGTGTAGTTTGGGCACAATTTCCTCTTCTGATTCAATTAATATACATAAAGGCCTGAAACAGGGCCTAGGGCAGCCGTGGGCAAACTACTGCCTGCGGGTTTCGGCCCGTTTGAAATGAATAAAACTATTGAAAAAAAAGACCATACCCTTTTATGTAATGATGTTTACTTTGAATTTATATTAGTTCACACAAACACTCCAACCATGCTTTTGTTCCGGCCCTCGGGTCCAGTTTAAGAACCCATTGTGGCCCTCGAGTCAAAAAGTTTGCCCACCCCTGGCCTAGGGCCTGCTAAGGATTCACTGATGAGGACAATCAGGGCTGTGACTAAGTGAGGGTCCAAAATGACTCTGCAGGTGGGTGCCTCACTGGTTCACTCCGTCCTGGCCCAGAGGACAAGGATGATGATGAAGCCGTAGTCACATGGTGTTTGCCCCAGTCAATCTGGGCTGCCATAACAAAGTACCACAGACTGAGTGGCTCATAAGCAACAGGATTTTTTTCCTCATGCCTTTGGAGGCTGAAAGTCTGAGATCAGTGTGCCACAATGGCTGGGTCCCAGGGAGGACCATCTGGTTTGCGAATGGCTGTCTTCTCATTGTACCCTTTCATGGCTGAGAGCAGAGTGGGAGAGCTGGTTCTCTTCCTCTTCTTATAAGGACCCTAATCCCAGCATGGGGGCTCCACCCTCATGACCTAACCATCTCTAAGTCCCACCTCCTAACACCATCACTTTGGGGGTTAGGATCTAACGTAAGTTTTAAACAAATATTCAGTCCATGTTCATATCATTGCATGTCCCAAGCGGGTTGAGGAGCAGCTAGGCAGCCCTGATCACTTCATCTCTGGTCTTGCCTTCTGAGTTTCTCCATAAGGGCTTCATTCCTCCCGGACACACGAGAGGACCTCAGGAGAGCAAGCCATTAAGCTCTTCCTCATCCTTAACATTTCCCAAGGTTTAGCTGAGAGGAAGTTTTAACAGGGGAGAAAAACAGCGTGCAAGAGACTTGCGTAGGTAAACAGGCTTGGAATGGAGAGGAGAGGAGAGAGTGAGCCAGGAAGGGGGAGACTGCAGGGTCCTGGACACAAGCTTCCCCGAGTCATGACTATTGGCTGAGCACGGCTTTGCTGACCCTTTGCGTCTGACAAGTGAACTGGGGGGTCCCATGATCCTGAGTGGAGATCCTTCCATATCAAGAAATGCACATCTGCTTACACATTCTGCTACATATTCCAACAAGGGCAAGGAGTAATGATTGTGATGAACTGGGTAGAGCAATTTATGCCCTCTCCACCTGCTCCCCAAATTAATCATTTCCTGTGTTGTTCTTTCCCTCCCTCCAAAAGGGTCATAAGGCACCTGCAATTCCAAATACTACAGAAAAACAGACACAGCTCCTGACTTGAAGGCTCCTGGATTGGAGGCAACACTATGGGGTCCTGCCTGCTCTTGGCCACACTGTTCACATTTGTGCTAAGGCTCTGGGGCTGCCATACCAGTCACATCTGTGGCTGCAGGAAGGACTAAGGGGCACAGGAAAAAACCCTCAGAACTAAAAACTCCTTCCCAGCAGGTGGCCTCAGCACGGGTAGTTCCTGTGTGACTCTCTGCGGTGGGTTAAAGCATTGGCAGTCCTTAAAAGTACAGTTCTGCTAAGGGAGCAATTAAAGTGTTTACCTACCACTTTAACCACAGTACAAAAGTACATATTACATGGATTTTGTGGAAGGTGAGTTTTGAAGGGGTAAGTAGTATACACCTGGAAGGAAAATGTCAAAATGCAATATTGCAGAGGATAGGAACATTGCATGTGGGAGCGCGCGCGCGCACGCGCACAAACATACACACACACACACACACACACACACGAAGAGGCTACAAGCACAAAGCACTGCTGCTTAGGAGCATACTCTGAAGACTGGCAGGATTTACATGTATTTGTCTTGGGCTACCAGGCAGCCACCAGGCTCTTCTGCTGGCCCTTGCAGGCACAAAATGAATATTCAGTGCTTGAAATGCCTTCCCCAGAGCTGGATCCTAAGGGCCTGTTCAAACCTCAATGGAGGGGAAGACTTGGATCCAATATCAGCCAATAAATAACAGACCAAACCATTAGAATGCAAGACCTAAAATAGCTGAAGAGCTGAGCATTTAGGCCACATGTTTGCAGGGAGCTGGGTGGAATGTGGCAGGGGTAGCAGTCTCTGAGTCTTCTTTGAATTCTAGAGTCTAACAGGGGTGGGCAAACTTTTTGACTCAAGGGCCACAATGGGTTCTTAAACTGGACCGGAGGGCCGGAACAAAAGCATGGATGGAGTGTTTGTGTGAACTAATATAAATTCAAAGTAAACATCATTACATAAAAGGGTACAGTCTTTTTTTTCAATAGTTTTATTCATTTCAAACGGGCCGGACCCGGCCCGCGGGCCGTAGTTTGCCCACGGCTGGTAGAAGCAAACCAGAACTGGGGAGTTGAAACTCCTATCTGCAAAGGAGACACGCGGGGTGGGTTCAAACTCTTATTCTTTGATTTTCTAGATGTATTCATTAGGGTGTTTAGATGATATTTACTATTTAATAGAAGAGGAGGTTGAGATTCTGGGTAGTTCCAAGGCTGCTAAAGTAATTCCATTGATTCCATCAGATATTCAGTTCTATTTATCCTTCTGATCTGACATCATCAGTATGTTGGCTTTTGTCCTCAAACATATTATCTTATGGTAGCAAGATGGTTGCCGTAACCCAAGGTATCACATTCCCACACAATTACAGTGGAAGAAAAAAAAAAGTGGATAGAAGTAATTGCTAATTACAGCGGAAGAAAAAAAAAGTGGAGAGAAGTAATTGCTTCTAAGGCATGCTTTTTCACAAGGAAGGGAAATCTCAGGAGCCCCTTGAGACTTCCCTTTGATGGCCTCTGGCCTCGATGGGTCACAGGCCCTTGTCCTAGCTGTGACATTTTCAGCCTCCAGAGTGAGAGGTGAACTCTGCCAGCAAAGGGTAATGTGGTCAGATAGGCAACTAAGTGTCTGAAACACAGGGCAAGAACCTTAGTATCTCTATCTTCAGTTTCTTCATCCATAAGTTGGTGTTGCAGAACTATGGTCTGCTATAGACGGAATGTTTGCGCCTCACCCCACCCTCCAATTCATATGCTGAAACTTAATCCTCATGAATTGGGAGTAGTGGTTTTATAAAAGAGGCTCCAGAGAGCTCTTCTGCCCCTTCTTCCAGGTGAGGACACAGTGAAATAATGGCCATCTGTGAACCGCAAAGTGGGCCCTCATCAGATACTTGCTCTTAAACTTCCCAGCCTCCAGAACTGTGAGAGATGTATTTCTATAGTTTATAAGCCGCCCATTCTATGAGATTCTCTTCTAGCAGCCTGAGCTGACTAAGACATGTTCCTAACAGAATGCCTGATACCCCAGATGAGCTCCATAAAACTGTGTTCTTTCACTTTCAGTATCCATAGCTCAAGAATTTCAGGAGTCCATTGTCCCAGTGGTCATGTGTTTGGGGGTCATGAGGACAAATGATGGGGGCAAGTGAATTTGACTTAGGTAGGGTTGACGCCTTCCTACTAGACTTTAGATTAGAGCAGTGATGGCGAACCTATGACACGTGTGTCAGAGGTGACACGCGAACTGATTTTTTTGGTTCATTTTTCTTTGTTAAACGGCATTTAAATATATAAAATAAATATCAAAAATATAAATCTTTGTTTTACTATGGTTGCAAATATCAAAAAATTTCTATATGTGACACGGCACCAGAGTTAAGTTAGGGTTTTTCAAAATGCTGACACGCCAAGCTCAAAAGGTTCGCCATCACTGGATAAGAGCATGATAGGGCAGTAATAAGGAAGAAGGAGGAGGAGAGGGTAAACTCCACAAGGGGAAAAAATGGTTTTGAAGGCTTCTAATTGACATGTGCACAGGACTTCAGAAGGTGCCTATTTCTAAGACCTTAGGAAGCTGATGAGCCCCGCCCAGCTGCATTTCCTCCAGGGCCAATTCAAATGGTGTAAAACAGAGGCACCAGACACTAGTCCCTGCAGAAGCGACCAGGTTGACATCCCCCATGCTGAGCAGCACAAGGGAAATGTGGATGTTGGGACATTCATATGCGGCCATCCTGGCAGGAAGGTCACAGAGAACTTTGACATAGTACCCTGAGAATTCACGTGAGGCTAGGATGGTTGTGATGCTTAAAGGGGGATGAGCAATTAATATTCAAAGAAAGAAAACATAGGAAAAATATCATTTTGGAAACCATAATGAAAGTATTAATCCAGGCGGGCATGATCAAGTTGTGTTCAAAGCACTAGATGGTTGAAGGACAACCGAGCATTCTCATAGCATCAAAGTAGTACCACATGGATACACACTTAGGTGTGAGGTGACAACTGTACAGTGGAGTGTGATAGCAGACCGTCATCACACTGATCCAGGGGCAGGCTTCCCGTACCAATGGTGCTTCAAGTCTTTAGACTGAACTTCTATTGTCCAAGAATAAGCTGACCAACACTGCAGGAGAGCAGCAAAGACAAATCCAGAAGCTGGGAAATTCTCCAGGATGTTTGCAGTCACCTATTTCACCAGGCAGGGGCCACTGAATTAGGGTAAACGAGACTATAGTAAAAAAAATTAAGAGATGCAATGCCATCTTTGTTCTGAATTGGATATTGTTTTCAACAAACGAGCTATGGCATTTTGGGATCAATTGGGAAAATATGAATATTGTCTGGATATTCATTGAAATATTAATGTGGAGGTCATTGATTGAAAAAAAAAAGAGAGAATAAAATAGTATACAACCTCATTTCAGTTCAGTACACACATATATGTCGATACATATGTAGAAAATGACCCAGAATGACATGCACTAAGGTGTTAACCCTGGTGGTCTCTGCACGGTAAAAATGTGTTTTTATTTTTTAAATTTTACTTGTTTGTATTTTATTATTTTCTTCCAACGCATATGTCCTGCTTCTGTAATAATAGCTCATTTTTTCAAAGGTTGTTTTAAAAATTCTTAAACCAAACACACAAAAGGGGGAGAGAATAGAAAAGCATGATTGTTAAATTGTCAATTTTGCTGAAATCTGGCTCGATCTAGGAGAATATCTATGATGAATAGCTGTATTGTTTGTTCTCACTCTTCCTTTCATCTAAGGAACAATTGTTGAGCTGCTGGAAGTGGCTGCCTTGAATATTTTCTGCGTCTGTCACGCCACTGTAATCAATCTGGCCACTTCCACCCAGCAAAGGCATTTTCTCAGCACGGCTCCTGGAACACATTTTAAAGCTTTTGCTTTTTAATCGTTGGAACGAACAGCCTCTTCCCACTCCTGCTCCTGAAAAACTGGGACCCAGAGTCAGGAAGTGATTACCCAAGGCCTGAGCCAGTTAGAGGACAGGGATACAGGTCTGATTTTCTTTCTTCTGATGAATCAATTCACTTGTCATATATTTATCATCTACCCTATTCGGGTACTGGGGGGAGCATGGTGGTGTAGGCACTGTTCCTGTCTGCAGGCCTGCCCCTCGTTGGGAAGAGCTTTTTTTCTCAGGAATGCCCTCCCCTGGGTTCAAAAGACCCTTGTCTATTGGGTAATGAACTAACCATCTAAATGTGCTTCTGTGAATTTCCACATGATAGGTAAGAGAGTCTTAGTTCAATATCATAGTTCAATTACAGGAGCAAAGTGTGCCTTCTGCCTCTTTACTGGGAAAGTCAATAACCCAATTGTGACATGTGGGAAAATGAAAGAGTTCTACACAAAATAAGGGCTCTGTCTCAACCACAGTGCATCCTGGGGGAAGTGTTCTTTCTTTAGCACATTCTCTGATTCTCAGATAACCCTCATAAGAGACTTAGGGACTCACTCTTTCATGGTTTAATCATTTTGCTATTTCTTAAATGAGTATTGCAGGCAGAAGTCACAAATCAGGTATGGCTGAAATGAGGAAGGCTGGGCTCAGCATTTACCTTTTAATCCTTTCTATTTTCCATTACAGCAGAACTATCCTCAGAGGGATAGAGCTGGACGTGGAAAGAAATTGTTGTAATAAATAGCACTGATTGTTTCAGCAGCACAGGCAGGGCCTGAACCCATGCTCCTGGTTTCCTCTGGACACTGTATTGTATAGCACTGTGAGACTGCATTCTGGTTCAGCCCAAACTATAAGACAAATATCCACGAGCCCATATTGATATGAGTAAATGGTTGGATAAGTTAAGTAATGGGGAAAAGAGGCAAATTTCCTATGCAGAAGGGTTCCAACTAATCTGTGTAGATACTCCACCTTCAGTGAGGTGAAGCTTAACACCCTACTCCTTAGCTGTGGGCTGCATACAGTGACTTCCTTTCTAGGAGTACAACGTGGAAAGGAAGAGAGGAAAAAGAGTACTGTATAATGGAGGAACCTGACAAATACTACTTGAGCCTGTTGATCAAGGTCAACATCAATAGTTAGCGCGATTGGTGTGGCTCAGCAGTTGAGTATTGACCCATGAACCAAGACATCACTGCTTCGATTTCTGGTCAGGGCACATGCCTGGATTTCTGGCTCGATCCCCAGTGGGGGACGTTCAGGGAGCAGCTGATTGATGATGTTTCTCTCTCATTGATGTTTCTATCTCTCTATGCCTCACCCTTCCTCTGTCTCTAAAAATCAATAAAGGTAAAAATATATTAAAAACCCCACATCCATAGTTATATAGCATGCTAATAGTATATACCCTTGATACAATGTGATGAAAATGTTAGTTTACCTCTGATCTTCCTCCCCCAGAAACCTACAGCCCTAGTCAGATCATAAGAAAAAAATCAGACAAATCCTAGTGGTGGGACATTCTACAATATACCTGGTTAGTACTCTTACGATGGTAGCTTTAAAATGTTGCCTTTATATAGTCCCGCATCAGCTCACTTTGTTCTGTTTTGATCTTTGAATTTATTTCAAATATCGCTTTGTATCTACCACCTCTTACAAGTTTCAAATGGTATTTGCCTAAATTCAAAGTGTTTCTTACCTTTAAAATGATTTGCTGCAAACTATTTTAATCAAAACCTTCTCTTGGAACAATAATCCAAAAAGATTTTCTTTCATTGCCTATATTTGCTTGGAATGGTCATCTCTTTTTCCTTTAAAGCCTACCTGATTTAAAGTCATTGACAAGATGTACTGGGATAGGAGCCCCCTCCCTCCACCCACCCCATGCCAATACTGTGACTCAACAGTCAAGATAGAAAATATAGTATCAGTCAGATATGTATTAGAATGGGAACACAGCGACATACTTGCAAGATAAAGTCACAGTTTGGCATTTTTAAAACTCATAACCTTTTTGTCCAGATATAAACCAAAGACGGAGAGAAACTCTGAGACTGTGTCAGCTATTTTACTCATGGCTATGCTCTTGAAAGGGAGAGTTCGATCAATGCACACAGCTAGCAAATGTTCCTCTAATGACATAGTCATTTGGGATAAGTGAGTTTTATTTTGGCTGAAGAGGGAGTGAGTTATTGGGGAGAGTCTGATCTACTGGAACATCAGCCGTATTTGTAAGGGAGAGAGGCTGCTAGGAGATTTGAGATGTTCTGGCTGAGGAACATTTGGCTATTTGAACAGATGTCTCAATTTTTTAAAATATATTTGAGGTCCTCCATCCATTTGTTTGAAAAATTAAAAAAGGTTGGGTCATGGTCTATGATTTCAGGAAGAGAAATCTGAGAAAAATTGTTCTTGGCTGTTATACATTAAATAAGATACTTTAAGACTACTCAGTAAGGAGGGACATTCAAAATGCTGTTGTTTTAAATAAAATTATATTTCTGTTGAATTATTATTAACTAGAGGCCCAGTGCACAACATTTGTGAACTAGAGGGAGTCCCTCAGCCTGGCCTGCGCTCTCTCGCAGTCTGGGACCCCTTGGGGGATGTCCAACTGCTGGCTGGGGAGCCGGCCTACGCCGGCAGTGGGATATCCCCTGAGGGATCCTTAGCACTGCTGTGGAGGTGGGGGAGGCTCCCGCCACTGCAGCTGCGCTTGCCAGCCATGAGCCCGGCTCAGGACTTCTGGCTGAGTGGCACTCCCCCTGTGGGAATGCACTGACCACCAGGGGGAGCTCCTGCATTGAGCATCTGCCCCCTAGTGGTCAGTGCTCATCATAACGACCAGTCATTCCACCATTCGGTCAATTTGCATATTAACCTTTTATTACATAGGATTACTAAAGGTTGAACATGGCCTAAGCTAGAAAGAGGCAAAACTAGAGTTACAAGGTAGGGCTCCTAATGACCGTGACAGGATCATTTCCACTATGCCTTGTTGACATGGAAGGTATGAAAAACTTAGAATTCTTGTTGGAGACCCAATATGTTTTCATTTATTGCTGGATCTCATTGTTCTATTTATTAAAAAGAAATAAGTGACCAACCTTGGCATAAAAAATGTAAATAAGCTTCCCATTCATCATTTTGTGAAAGTAAAACCACATTTTAATCAATATAAGCAAACATAAAAATTGCTATATATTTCAAGGTCCAATTCCCCCATATTTAAAACCAACTGAAAAATATTTTGATATAAATGTAGATTCACATGTGCTTGTAAGAAATATTACAGAGAGATTCCATATACCTTTCACCCAACTTATTCCAATGGTAACATCTTACATAATTGTAATATACTATCACAGCCAGGAAATTAACACTGATACGCTCCATTGACCTTATTCAGCTTTCAACAGTCTTATATAGCCTTATGCTATGATCTTAGGAGATGTACAAAGTCTGTTTTGTTTTATTTCAGTGAGTCCCCATAACATAGAGGAGAGGGCATGCACAGAATGCCAAGGCAGCCAAGCCCAAATCCAAATCCAAGCTGTATGAACTCTGCATGCTTCCATTTTCTCACCAGTGAAGTGGGGATAACAGTACTGACTACATCACAACGCTGCTGGGAGAATAGGAAATAATGCACTAGGAAATAATGCACTAGGAAATAATGCCTGGCACTTTCTGGAGGATCTGGTACATAGGTGTGCTGAATAAATATCACTTGTTACAATCATGCCCACTCCTTTCTGTATGCATTCACTTTCACGTTATTTTCACCCCACGTGTAGAATTTCCATAGCTGCTCCCACCTTCTAATCAAGGTTTTTAAGGAGAACAAGGATGTCTAAAGGAAAAAGTACTATCTATTTTTGGTCCTCAAAGGGATATGAAAACAATAGGTTTGTGCATAGAAGAGGAGCAAATCTTCGCTTATTTACAGAAGAGAAGCTGTCCCATAAATACTTTCTTGGTTGCAATTGTTAACAGAATATGCATCCCTAACAAGTTTGTGTCACCTCAGAAACAAACCTGAGATAAGGACTTAATTTATTTGGAATATGATCAAAGAAAATATGAGAGGAGTAGACAAATGAAACAAAGGAAAGGCACCCCCCCCCCCAAAAAAAAATAAATAAAAAATGTCTGGGAGGCAGTGTGGATGTGGTCTCACTGAAGGAGTCAGGGATCTGGGTGTTTATCAAGTCCCCTAGGCATTGGTGGATGGGTGCTCCAGAGTGGGAGTGAATTAATTCCCTGGCACTTCCCATCAGCTCCAGGACAGAGAGAACCCTGAGGCAAGCAGTTAAAGGTGCTGGCAGTGGGAAATGGAAATAACCAAGAACATGGTAAGTGTCAAGGGCATAGGGGTGGATTCTGCTACAGTCTGTTTCTTGCCTCTCACACATCCACTTGTGGCCCATGTTAACTTTATCTCATACTATTTCTAAACAGTATATACTATACTGTTTGTAGCTTGTCACAGGGGTTACTGGACAAGCTACAGTCCCCACTGTTGCCATTGGTTTCAAGGACATCATTGATAATTATCACCTTCTTCTTCCACAATTCTAGGTCCCTCTCACCCTCAGCCACCACTTCCGCATGTGGAGGTTGCTTACACAGCAGGATAATCTACACCTTCATCTCTGAGGGGCCTGGGTCCCTGGTTCATGTCTTAGTGATGCTTTGGTTGTTACACTTGCTCATTTATAGTTACTGGGGGGCATGGAAGCATCAAGAGGGACTCTGATGAATTCTCTGATCTCCAGACCTACTTAGATAGCGACAACCCTACCTACTATAATTACCAGACAATGATCTCTGGCAATATAGAAACCCCTTTCTTTACCTGCCCATAATGAAAGATTTTGGTGGAATCCTTATTGTTTTCTCTAGTTGAAGCATTCCTCTCACCATAGGCCCATCCACAGTCTTATTCTCCAGACCTAAATGAAGGTGGGAGTTTTACCTGGGGTAAGGATATCATCTTCATTATGCATGTAGGAAGTGAGAAAATGACCACTGAGAAACTGACTTGGGCCAGTTTCCTGTTTATCACCTTGTCTCCTCTTCACTCCCTCCACTCTAACAGGGGGGCATACAGTGATCTGTGCAGACCCTCTACCAAACAGTCCGCAAGGCATCTGGTCATTCCCTTATCCTCTGGGTGCAAACAGATGGGTAAATGGCTCTAGGTCCTTTTGGGGTGGGATTAGAGGAACTATTCCATATGGACTTGCTCTGGTATCGCAGATTAAATGCTTTCAGTAGCTTCAGTGGAGTGGCTGTGATCTGAGAGCTGATTCTGGTCTGGAAACAAGGCCCGAGTTGGAGTATTCATCCGTTTCTGTCAGTTGTTGGTTGAAAGCTGTCCTGGAAGCACTAATTCCCTGGCATTTCTGATCGGCCCAGGAGGAGCCCAGTAGGTTCCTGTGGTCAGAGAAAGCCCCCAGGCAAAGAGTAGCGGATATTGAGCAGGCATGCCCGAAATGGTAAACACCGAAGGATCACTGGGTGTGGGGCACCAACCACACTGTTGACAAAGCCAGCAGTTTGGGAAAATTTGGGCATAGTATCACCCACAGGTATCAGAGAATCAGTGGATTTCTGCATCCGCTAACTTCAGGATTTATTTTACTCCCACAATCCCAATTTATAAGTGGATTGTGGTTAGGATCTACTTTTTCTCCTCTAAATTAGAAAAAAAAGCACGCTAATTAATGAAAGTCTTTATAAAAGCAACACACATGATCCTTAAGAAAATATTGTAATACAAGACATGGACTATGAGCCATAGGAGCACCAAAAAGAAATTTATTATTCTGATGAGCAAGTTAAGAGGGGAGGAAATACCAGAGGCCTCGAACATCTCTTCTGACTTCCTTGGCTCTGGTCTCAGTCCCTGCAGCAACGGTTTTCAACCTTTTTCATCTCATGGCACATATAAACTCATTACTAAAATTCTGCAGCACACCAAAAAATATGATTTTTGCCGATCTCACGCAAAAATAGGCATAATTTTGGTTCATTCACTCTGGAGGGCTATTATTGGGTTGGCTGTTGTCATTTTTTATTTGATAATCAAAAGAGGTGAGTGGCCCTGACTAAATAGTCAGGTATTGCATGTTTAAAAATTCTTGCAGCACGCCTGCTGAAAATCACTGCCTTACAGCATCAGAACATCCCCAGGGGATAGGAAAGATTTGACTATCGTTATGAGTTTATCAAAGAGAATGATGGATACTAAAAAAATTAACATGTTCAAGGTCACATCATAAATTTCAGGAATACAACTGTGCCTCTTCATCCTGATTAGTATTAGTATTCTGATACTCACTCAGCTACTCTTTATCTCACTTCAATTGGTATCTCAAAATATATTGGTAAGCTCATACTCCACAATCTGTTTTCTCTGGGGGAATGGAGAATGACAGCCTACCTATCATGCACGTTGCTGTAGAATGAAATGTGACTTTTATGTAACCACAGTAATATATGTACGCTATAAAAATGCCTTGCAGTCTGAAAATGTTACAAATAAATTGGGAAATGAAGACTAATATGCTACTGAAAGGTTATAATTTTCAACTCTCAGTGTGAGTCAGACCCCAGGCTCCTTTGAAATGGGGTTGACAGTTCTCCAGCATTAAGCAGACACACAATAGAATTCATCTTACACATTATAAATGTCTCACCCACCACCACAAATGGCAGACGCCTTGGGACCTCTTGTTGGAGGGGTGACCCTAACAGCCAGGTAGCTTGACAGTAATATCTTCCTGTTAATTTTGTTCAGACACAATCTGTCCTTACCAAAAATTTCCTTGCAGGAATATTTTACATCAAATGGCCTTGTAACATACTTATGATGATATTCACATATAAAACGCTAGAAGATTTGTGTACTGGAATTGTCAAGCCTTTCTTTTCAGTATCCAAAGTAGTTTTAGCAAAAGGTGCCACATATATATTTTAGGAAAAAATATATGTGAATAAAATGTTGATATTTTTAAAAATATTTTTTTTACTTATTTCAGAGAGAGAGAGGGAGAGAGAGATAGAAACATCAACGAAGAGAGAGAATCATTGATCTGCCACCTCCTGCACGCCTCCCACTGGGGATGGAGCCCACAGCCTGGGCATGTGCCCTGACCGGGAATGGAACTGTGATCTCCTAGTTCATAGGTCCACACTCAACCACTGAGCACACCGGCTGGGCAAAATATTGATTTTTCAAGGGCTTTATCTATTCTTTACTTTATAGTGGTCCCCCCCCCCCCCCCCGCCCCTTATCCAAGGTTTCACTTTCCCCTGTTTCAGTTACCTGGAGTTTACCATGGTCCAAAAATATTAAATGGAAAAGTCTAAAAATAATTCATACATTTTAAATTTGGAGCCATCCTGAGCTGTGATGAAATCTCGCGAGGTCCTGCCCAAGACCGGGACCGTCCCTGGCCAGCCCCTCCGCACTGCGCATGCTCCCGCCCCTTAGTCGGGAGGAGCCATCTTGGTTGTCAGACCCGCTGGCGGTGGTACCTGGGCACTGGAGTTCAGGTAAGCCTGGCTTTACTTAATATTGGGCCAAAGCACAAGAGTAGCGATGCTGGCAATGCAGACATGCCGAAGAGAAGCCGGAATGTGCTTCCTTTTAGTGAAAAGGTGAAAGTTCTCTGCTTCATAGAGAAAGAAAACAACAACCGTATGCTGAGGTTGCTAAGATCTGGACGAACCTTCCATCCGTGAAACTGTGAAGAAGAAAAAGAAACGTGTGCTAGTTTTGCACCTCACACGGCAAGCGTTACGGCGATGGTGCATTGACAGTGCTTGGTTAAGATGGAAAAGGCATTAAGCGCCTTTTGTTGGTGGGAGACAGGACATGGTCACAGCTCGGTGATCCTTCTGACGTATGACGTATGACGTGCTGACGTGTTGACGTACGACGTGTTCGCGAAGGCCCGCAGCAGCCTAACGCCACCGCGCAAAGCCGGTCACCCACCTCAGGTCCTCTCCTCGCACAGGCACTGTCAGCTCACACAGCACAGGAAGGGCGAGGACAGACAGGAAGGGACTTTGGGAGAGAGAATATTCACATAACCTTTATTATGGTACGTATTGTTATGATTGCCCTACTTTAGTATTAGTTATTGCCGTTGATCTCTGACAGGGACTCATTTATCCACTCAGCTCTACTGTAAGCATGGACACATAGGGAGCACGTACTGTGTACAGGGTTCACTGCTGCCCGCGGTTCCAGGCGCACCCGGGGTGGTGAAGTGTGTGCCCGGCGGATAAGGGTGCGCTGCTGTGCTGAGAGGACGAAAGGCGGAGACCGATGCTGGCCATCGCTCAGTTCCCAGAGAGCTCGCTGCTGGAGCCATGTTGTGAGTCTTTGCTCCAAATCTTTGCTTTTTGTTCAGACAGCGAGTGAACAGTCTTCTTCCTCTTTACAAAGGTGAAGTTAATTGAAGGGAAAGGAATGTTTGATTTCTTTTGTCACCTCCCAGCCAGCCACACATCCGTTAACCCCAGCAGTAGATTGTATTAAGCCTTTTATTTTTCTTCGGATCTTTAAATTCCTTAGAGTCTGTAGAACCCGCTTTTATTTTGCGAGAATGGAGATGATGCTTTTCTTCCCTCGGCGTCCTCAGCTCCTCGCAGGTTGTCCGTCCGCAGCAGCGCTCTCTGGGGCCCCTGCCCTTGCTCTTTGTCCAGCGTGAAACTCATTTCGCGGACCTGGGTCCCTGTTACACCTTCCTTGTCTCTCTGTGACTTCAGTTCCCTCTGAACAGTGTGAGTTTCACCTTTTTCAGCGTGACAGCAATGCTCTGAGCTCAGTGATGGCGAACCTATGACACGCGTGTCAGAGGTGACACGCGAACTCATTGTTTTGGTTGATTTTTCTTCGTTAAATGGCATTTAAATATATAAAATAAATATCAAAAATGTAAGTCTTTGTTTTACTATGGTTGCAAATATCAAAAAATTTCTATATGTGACACGGCACCAGAGTTAAGTTAGGGTTTTTCAAAATGCTGACACGCCGAGCTCAAAAGGTTCGCCATCACTGTCTTAGAGCGGACAGAAGTAAAACAGGGGGCACATTTGTTCTTGTGGTTCGTTAGTATTAAATCTTCTCCCCCCCAAAGATTTAATGCAGCGTATATCATAACCTAAACAGAGCAAGCAACAAAGAGTTAAAAATGAAAACACTATGGTGAACATTGTCTCCCCCTCCAACCCCAGGACCTCAATGAAAAATAGTCATCATTAGCTAATTAAAATATTCACTTCATCTTGGGTCTTAACTTCTGACTTACGAGTCATGGCTCTTAATAAGCCACCCTTAAGCTGTGCGTTTTTAGGCTTCCCATTGCACTGAACAGTACTGACCCACCTTTACTTTAAAATGTTTTCAAGGCCTGCCACTGACCCGTTTGTTTTGAATGGTGATTGGGTGAATAGGAATTGCAAATCATTAGACCTTTATTATATCAACGGTGGGCTTTGGAATAGCAAAGACTGCATCTTACCCAGTTAAACACTTAAATGACCTTCAGCAAGCAGATCAACGTCTTTGAACTTAGTTTTCTACTCTATAAACGAGCTGTAATGATTAACTGTAATAATGTCTGAAAGCCTGAATAAGGTGACTGACAGATGAAGGAAATCTGTAAAGTTTCCCTCTCCTTTGAATGAATTGTGCCATCAATTCTATATTAAAGCAATCAATTTTGAAACATTATGGAAAGTTTATTTTTACAGATTTTTATTAGAGCAAATTCATTAATCAGGATTCTGAATACTTGAAAAAACAAACAAACAACCCATTAGGACTTCAAGCTCTCAATATGTATTTCCAAATCTTTTCCTAATAAGACTCATTTTTCAAAGTTTATAATGACTGATATCAATACTGTACAATTTGTCAGAGAGCCTTTAAACATTTTTTAAATAAAATTCAACTTGTGGAAGTAAAAAATTTAAAACCTAGTTTTCTCTTAAGCTTTTAAATTTAACTTATAAATCTCTGGTTCTATTTATAACCCTAGTATTAAACAATAGTTTTTAAGAGACATTTTTATGAAGTTTCTTAAGTTTTGCTGAGAGAGGGAGGGAGAGAAAGAAAACTCATGGACATGGAGAATAGTGTGGGGATTGTGGGGAAGGAGGTGGGATGAGGGGAGGTGGAGGAGGGTATAAGGGAGAATAATTGGTGATGGAAAGAGACTTGATTTGGGATGGTTAAACACACAATACAGTGTACAGATAATGTGTTGTGGAATTGTGCATCTGAAACCTGTATAATTTTGTTAACCAGTGTCACCCCAATAAATTCAATAAAAAGGAAATAAAAGCAAAAGCATACAAACAAATAGAGAAGTGGACAAGAACTAGAATAGACACTTCACAACAAAGAATATGTATAAGGATAATAAAAACACAAAAAGGTACTCAACCTCATTATTCATCTGGGAAATGAAAATTAAAACCACATGATACTCTGCCAGAAAGCCTATTAATCAATATGCACCCCTCATAACCAATTCATACATCAAAGACTCATATAATTAAGGAATAGTTTTAATTGCCACCTCTATACAAAGTAACATACTTCATCCTAAGAAATTTTCTCAGATGATGGGGAGTAGAGATGAGTTCTAATTGCTCTCATTCTTATAAGTCAGGCTGGAGGGAAAATTCTTTTAATTGTCTGTCACTTTGCTTTCATTACTGAATGAGAAGTACCCATGTACTTAACACAAAATAGGACTCTTTTGAGAACTGAGTAGAAAAACTAGATGAAAAATCAATCAATATTTTTTAGTTTTTAAAAAATTGCTGATAAAAACCCAATTCAAACTAGGTTAAGTAAAAGGAGGGATTTATTGGAAGAATACTGGGGTAGTCATGGGAAAAGCAAGCCATGAAAATGAGAAAGGTGCCATTGAACCTTAGGAAGTAACAGCTGGAAACAGTGACTAGAACATAAGCAAATCTCAGTTTCTGCCTCCCATCTCTGATTTTCTCTGAGTTTTCATCCTTTTCTCTTGTCATAGACTGGCTTTTTCCACCAAGACAAATGTCATATTATATTGTCTTATATTTATATTATAAATATAAGTAGGCTATAAAATCATAAGGGTAGAGAACTCATTTATATTATCTGTGGCTGTATCTTTAGCACTTGACATCTGGCATGCATAATTGGTTCAATAAGCATGTTTCAATAAACCATTGTTGAATAAGTGAAGGCATAAACAAAAGAACAGGGAATAAGTACATTTGAAGAGCTATGGTAGCCTGGAGAAGGCCATAGTAATGGTACACTATATAGAGAGTTTGAGAGTTTCTTGAATAATTCTTATAGCCAATTTAAAACTCTTGCTGTGTTTGGCACTGTGCCCAAAACTTGACATACATCATTTTACTTAATCTCTGTAGGTTGGGTTTTAGAATTCCCATTTTATGTCTGATGAAGTTTAAGTAACAATCCAATGGTTGCACTCTAGGTACACAGAGTAGCTGTGTTTAAGACTCAATACCTAACGCTCATTCCTATGTTATTAGCCATTACCCTGCATTGATTCCATCGTCAGCAGCTCCAAGGATGAGAAAAGAATGGACTACCTTGGTCTTCCAGCCCTTGAAGTCTATTTACAACTTATTTCTCAGGAGGGAAGGAAACCTTCCTGATGTCATTAATAGATTGGCCTTGTAGGTTCTTTGGGAACTGAATAAGTGGGTAAATTCTTTTTTTTTTTTTTTTTTAATCTTGTAATATGTATTTCATTATGGGTTTATTGAAAGCAGTTCTTATCTCAAACAATCTTTAACATTATTTATTTATTTATTTATTTAATTTTTTAATTAAATCTTTATTGTTCAGATTATTACATTTGTTCCTCTTTTTTCCCCCCATAACTCCCCTCCTCCCAGTTCCCGCCCCACCCTCCGCCCTCACTCCCCACCCACTGTCCTCATCCATAGGTGCACGATTTTTGTCCAGTCTCTTCCCGCATCTCCCACACCCCTTTCCCCCCCAAGAATAGTCAGTCCATTCCCTTTCTATGTCCCTGATTCTATTATAATCACCAGTTCATTCTGTTCATCGGATTATTTATTCACTTGATTCTTAGATTCACTTGTTGATAGATGCATATTTGTTGTTCATAATTTGTATCTTTACCTTTTTCTTCCTCTTCCTCTTCTTAAAGGATACCTTTCAGCATTTCATATAATCCTGGTTTGGTGGTGATGAACTCCTTTAGCTTTTCCTTATCTGTGAAGCTCTTTATCTGACCTTCAATTCTGAATGATAGCTTTGCTGGATAAAGTAATCTTGGTTGTAGGTTCTTGGTATTCATCACTTTGAATATTTCTTGCCACTCCCTTCTGGCCTGCAAAGTTTCTGTTGAGAAATCAGCTGACAGTCGTATGGGTATTCCCTTGTAGGTAACTGAGTTTCTTTCTCTTGCTGTTTTTAAGATTCTCTCTTTATCTTTTGCTCTTGGCATTTTAATTATGATGTGTCTTGGTGTGGTCCTCTTTGGATTCCTTTTGTTTGGGGTTCTCCGCGCTTCTTGGACCTGTAAGTCCATTTCTTTCACCAGGTGAGGGAAGTTTTCTGTCATTATTTCTTCAAATAGGTTTTCAATATCTTGCTCTCTCTCATCTTCTGGCACCCCTATAATTCTGATGTTGGTACACCTGAAGCTGTCCCAGAGGCTCCTTACACTATCCTCGCATTTTTGGATTCTTTTTTCATTTTGCTTTTCCAGTTGGGTGTTTTTTGCTTCCTCGCATTTCAAATCATTGACTTGATTCTTGCGCTCCTCTGGTCTGCTGTCGGGAGTCTGTATAATATTCTTTATTTCAGTCAGTGTATGCTTAATTTCTAGTTGGTTCCCCAATATAACATCGAGGGTCTCATTAGTTTTCTTGTAGATCTCATTAAGTTTATCAGCGGCTTCTAAACAGTTCTTGAGAGACCTTAAAAGTGTGGTTCTGAACTCTAGATCTTCCATTGACAATTTTGTCCTGTTTCTTTGTCTCTGCATTTTGTTATGCTTCCTTGGTGCACCCCCTAGTGGTCTTTGTTCGTGGTTTTATAGTTAAATCTTGATTGTTGTAGCTAATTCCAGGGAGGGTTTGACCTCCAGGCCAAGTGGTTATGAGAATCAGCTGTGTCTCAGAATTTGACTTCAGCGCTGCGCCTCCTCTGAGTGTCTGTATGCGTTTCTCTTTCCTCCTAGTTGTAGGACTTCCATTCAGCCAGCGTTCCAGTGGTTTTGGGTGATGTCCGTTCCGTCTTTTAGTTTCACTTTTGAAGTAGTTGTTCAAAGCAGCAAACTCCGGCGTTAACCTATGCCGCCATCTTGGTTCTCCCAGTAAATTCTTATTCTTCCTGGTAGTGAATTAAAATGTGAAAAATAAAATTAGCAGTTATAGTTTAACCATGAGGGAGAGAAAGAATAGTTATAACCTGATTAACCATTTGCTGAAGCTTGTTGAAATTAAGTAGTTTAAATTATGTAGAGTGAAAAATTTAAATTTGATAATTATTTTCATTCTCTGGTTTTATTATGGGCCTGAGTGAAAAATTTCCAGAATCTAGTGATTTATCAGTACAAAATGTTTCCTAATTTAGAAACAATGCCATAATTACCTAAGTTTTTTCATTTGTTCTATTCTCAGAGTTCATGTTTACGTATAATAAGCTCGCAGGTGACACCCAATTCTCAGAAATTTTTGCAATTCTACTTTTGGTTTATTCTGATGGCAAATTTGTCTTTGGTAACTTCCCTAGAAGGCAACTTTCTTATATTTCCCTCTGTTCTTTATTTTCATTCTATATTAAAGAATTCAAAACATGTGTAAGTGAACATTTAGCCCGTCATTCAGATGGTCTTTTATTTATTTATTTGGTGCTGGGTAAAGCCAGCCCTAGAATGAAATAGACCTATGATCCTGTCATTCAGAGTGACATGATATTATATGAATATGAAGGCTAAAGATAGGCATGTGAAACTGACTCTCACTTATGCATTAATATTTTTAACTGTGATCATTTTTTGATCTTGTAATTATGAATCACAGAGTTGGATTTTTTGAGTGTAATTTACTAGAGCCATAAATTCTTGATGAAATTTCAGTAAGCATGTCAGCCTCTTTGATTAATCAGTTTGTTCATGTCAGTGCTAAGCATGTGAAAAATCACATTTATCTCTTTTCTTGTCCTGTGTTACGTATAAGTTCATAAACTTCAAGACAAAAAGACTCATCCTTTCCATTCCTTTTACACTGTATTTCACAGTGCCCCCAGCAGCGCTTTAGCACCCAAAGAACACTTGATGACAGTGTGTAATTGACACTTCTCTCTTTGGGGTATAGCTTTCTTTGGAGAAATAATGTAGGAGTTTCAGTGTCTTGCTCTATGTGGAATGCTAGTCCATATGCCTCCAGAAGCTGCTGGTGGCTGAGGACAGATTCCATTTGACTTGGCAGTAATTTCCTTTTTCTTCATTTCCCACAATCGATCTATTTTTTTTTTTGTTTGTTTTTTTAAATATATTTTATTGATTTTTTACAGAGAGGAAGGGAGAGAGATAGAGAGTTAGAAACATCGACGAGAGAGAAGCATCGATCAGCTGCCTCCTGCACATCTCCCACTGGGGATGTGCCCACAACCCAGGTACATGCCCTTGACCGGAATCGAACCCGGGACCCCTCAGTCCGCAGGCCGACGCTCTATCCACTGAGCCAAACCGGTTTCGGCCACAATCGATCTATTTTAATGTTTCTCAATGCTTTCCATCTCTATAATATTAACCCAGACCAAGACATCTTTTCAGGTTTATGTACAAGCAAACCCCTCCCCTTTTTAAAATTGATTTTTAGAGAGAAAGGAAGGGAGAGGAAGAGAGAAAGAGAAACATCGATATGAGAGCAGAACATCCATTGGCTGCCTCCTGCACACCCACTACTGGGAATTGAGCCTGCAATCTGGGCATGTGCCCTGACCCAGAATTAAACAGGCAACCCTTCGGGTGCACGGGAAGTCCAACCAATGAACCACACAAGGGTATGTACTGTGGCTGCAGGCTCCTCCCCTGCCCGGGCCCTGGTCAGGGCGAGTGCAGGAGGCAACCAATCAGATGTGTTTCTCTCACATTGATGTTTCTTTCTGTCTTTCCCTTTCTCTTCCACTCTCTCTAAAAATCAATGGAAAAATATTCTCAGATGAGGATTAAAAAAAATATTCTTCATAATGCTGTAAAAAAATTAGGGGATAGAAGCCTCATTGAAAATGAAGTAGAGAGGACAGAAGGTAGTGCTCTCATCCCCTACATTGATCCCACAACTAGGAGAACTCTATAATATTCCTCCCAACTTCCTGTTCACATCTATAAGAGTTTTCTTTATTTTAGCAGACATGTATGTTCCCTGCAGCAATTCTTTGTTGTTCTGGAATAATCCCATTTTTGCTGCAAAGGAAAGGAGAGGGTGCTTACTTAATCATTAACTAAGAGAAAACAATGAACTTTCTAAAATTCCTTACTGAGACAAACCATGGGGGTAGTCACGTCTGTCTTCTGCAGCTTCAACACTAGACCAGTGATTATAGAAAAACAGTTTGTTCTTTATACGCCTGATAAAAATCACCTCAAAGTTTCAAAGTAAATTACTTCCAGACCCTATCCCCAGGCTCCCTGACACCAGGGGGTGCAATGACTCAACCTTATCTTCCCTAAACATCCCTTCCATTTGATGTAAAACTGTTAATCATTGAACTGTTTGTACCCTAATTGAAACTTGTC
This sequence comes from Myotis nattereri, assembly GCF_964212035.1. Classification (NCBI taxonomy): domain Eukaryota; kingdom Metazoa; phylum Chordata; class Mammalia; order Chiroptera; family Vespertilionidae; genus Myotis; species Myotis nattereri. The sequence continues at coordinate 27,883,714 of NC_138088.1, forward strand.
ACACAGCAGAGGCACTTTTCCCTATGTCTCAGCTTATATAAGTGCTAATTTTTCTGATGTTGGAACACTGTTTCAAGGTTTCTTGAAGCTTTGCTCTCAGGCTATAGTCCTCAGGCCCAAATAAGATACTTTCAGATATTCTGGTTCTTTTTGTAGGCATGAATTTGAGTTTAACAAGGACCTCCAGGGATTCTGATACTAACTAATGTTTGAGAATGACTGTCAGTTTGGCAAGATGGGTATGCTGGATGGCCTAGGTTGGCTAAGCACTGTGTTATGAAGGGTATGTTAGCTTCTTCGGGTTGGCCTCCCGAGTATTTTGCAGCCCCCAGGTGAGTGCCTTACATGCCTGACTCTGGTCCTTGCTCTGCTTGGAATCAGAGATTGCAGCATCAAACACTGGTTAAGAGCACAGAATCGTTGGCACTGCCACTTCTTAGTTGAATAATCTTAGGCAAGTTATTTATGTATGCTGAACCCCCAGGAAACAAAAATAACCATTACATTATCTTTACAGAATTTGCTTCAGGAATAGATGGAATAATCCATGTGAAGAGCTTTGAACAGTGTTCATAGAAGAACAGGAGTACAGTAGCGCTGGGCTTGTCCTATGGACCATTTTCCCCCCCTCTATGGGGAAGGTTGGCCTGATTATCAAATGACACGCTCACATGTTTCCAGAACATAACCTTTTCATAACTTGGAGATGTCCAACCTAGATGGTTTTGGCTTTGCCATTAACTAGAGGAGTAAATCAGCCCGTACAGACCATAGTTATCCCCAGGGCAACAAACCTACCCAGTTGCCTGTGGTTGCTTTTGCATTAGCCAGCATCTTTCTTTAGAGGAGTGCTAAATCCTTGGCCGATACTGTCAACAATAAACAGCCTTCTCTTTGAGGAAAATGTTTTATAAAAATGGAATTGTTTAAAACAAAGCCTCTTTTCAAATAGGGTAAAACATTGAAAACTTAAAAATATACACCCAGGGAAGAAAGCAAAATCTAAGGAAATGTATTTGAAAATGTAGTATCAGTGAGAGATAATGAAGTGTTTCATCATAGTTTCTCTGTTATTTTGCTCTCATGGGTAGGTAGAAAGATCAATGGGAAATTGCAGATAATTTTAGAGGTACATAGAGGGGAACTATGGGTTTCTTATTTCTTTTTGTTGGCATCTATCATGGTCCTTTATTTGATATCCCCACAGGCCACCACCCCTAGAGTCTGTATCTGCCTTACTGAATTGGGGACCATTTCTCCAAACTCTTCCTGTCTCATACTGCACAAGCCCACTGCAGGTCTTGAATGCACTCTGTATAAATCCCAGGCCTGCTCCAGAATTTTACTTCGTGGGTATCCTCTCTGAATTGTGACTTCCCAGCTGCCGCCTATGTTGCCTTCTCTTTCTGGCTTTCCTTTGCTGTACCAGCCTATCTCCCATACACTGTTACCGATCTGAAAATGGGATTTAAAACAAAGCCTTTCAGCCAAAAGAACACTCCAAATTGATTTTGTTAGTAGGAACTTTATTGCAAACCAGCAAGATAGGAGTGCACCGAGGATCATTCCTAAAGCAGTGCCTCCCCAAAAACAAAAGACCACATGGTAGTATAGGGCTAGTTGCTTACATCATAGCATGTTGAGGTATGTTTGAGGTGAGCATGCACACTAAGCAGACAGCTATACACATATATATAACATGTACAGAAAATGGTGAATAAGCCTGCCTTGGGTAGAGATTTCAGTATTATAATGAGGATATGATGAGAAAAGTTTATGCTGAGGCCACTGAAGGATCCTTTCGTCAGTTCCAACAGGCCAAGGGCAGTTTCTAGCAGCTTCCTTATCTTTATATTCTGGTCCTGAAGGAAAACATCCCAGGCAAGCACTGTTGGAGTTCCATCATCAATCAAGCAAACGTTTAATCTTGTAGGCTTTCTCCTAGCCCCTAACCCTTCTGTCCCAGCTAGATAGGCTACAACACCTTTTATCTTCAGTGAATTCTACTATGTGTTATTTTTCTCTCTGTTGAAGCCCCTTTAGAGCAGGAAGAGGGACTCAGGCTTCTTTGTATCCCTGGCATGTCCTAGATGCCCAATAAACATTTGTTAATGCTGATGGTAATGATGTTGACTGAAAACTGGGTTGATTCTCCAGGCTCTGCTTATGATTAGATTCTTAATTAATTTCAGGTCCATGACAGCAATTAATAAAATGTAAATTGCTCCCTACTTCAGACAGCAAGGCTGTGATCAGGAAGAGTAACTCCCAAAGAAGTTTTAAGTAAGTTTCTCCCTTTTCCTGGTGCTAGTTGGTACCATGGCCAGGATTTTGAGAAAAGACACGGGCAGTACAAGGAAACTGCTAATAAGTTACTGTTAACGCCCGTGTGCTTCCAGCAGATAAATAAGCATTAGATAATATTTTTAAAAATTCTCCCAAGAATTCCAAATGCCTTCCTTTCCCTCAGCTGCAGAAGGACACTAGGTGTAATTTTCCACTTTCCCTCACTGCTCTCTGAGTCACAAGGATGGATACATTCAAGAAGGGAGCTGGCAGGGACTGATTTCTACAAGTCATTGAAGGCATGTTATTAAAAGTTAATGTATTTCCCTAGCCAGGTTTGGGACTAATGTAGCAATAAATGGAATGAAGATGGCTCAGACTTCTTACATAATGAGAAACCAGCTAATGTGGAACTAGGAACCTTCTGGTTTTCTAGGGGGAAGGGCAGGCATTGAGCAGTGTTCAACATTTCCAAAGCATCCACGGCAGCACAAGAATCCAAGAGATGAAGGAATATTGCCTTTTTAGTCAAGCTATTCCGAATTAAATCTCTCCTACTTACATTCTCACTGTTTGCTTCTTGGTTTGGGGCTCAGCGTGGTCATATTAAAGCTTATATTCCTGGGCACCTATGGAAGTCTGTGGTGAATAGAGAGGAAGTTTCAGGGTGTTGTTTCAAGGTGAAGAGGGCAGGCTTTAGGCCAGAGTTTGAATCTCAGTCCTGTCACTTACTGACTTGGATATGTTGTTCAAACACTAAGACTCACTTTCTTCCTCTTGGAACTGATAACAGTACCCTTAGAGCTGTAAGAAGTAAATGAAGTCATAGCTGGAGAATGCTTAAGAGTGCTTAATGTATAGCATATTCACAACAAATGGTAGCTACTTTTACTATTGGTGTTGAAAGTTTTTAATTAACTTCATTTCTTCTGAATTGGTGAAAACAAATTCAAGATTCTTTCTGTATGTCTTCCTTTTTTTCATCTTTCTTTCTGTTTCTCCCTTTTCCACTTCATCTTCTCTCTTTTTTTTTCACTTCATCTTCTCTTTAAGCCTTTATAATTCTATTGGGCTTCCTAGAGAAATAGACATGTTGCAGGGTTTATGTGGGTGTTTTTTTTTTGTCATTGTTGAATATAAATACTAAATAAATGAATAATGATAATGTTTCAGGATATAATAGAATGAGCTAAAATTTTATTTCAAAAGTGTCAAAGCAACACTGGGGATATGAGTGCCATCCTTTCAGAGTTGTTGTGAGGGTTAGAGGCAATGTGCTCAAAAAAGTGGGAGCAATGATTAGTAACTTCCTCATCCAATACTAAGGAATGATGCCTCTTGTTTTGTGCTCTATTCTTCAATTAAATGAGCCTTAAGAATTAAATTATTTTACATTTATTGGAATATCCTATATCCATGTTTCTCAACGAGTGGCCTAAGAACCCCTAAGTCGAAATCACTTGGGTAGTTTATAAGCATTGTTTATCACTTGGCACCACCCCAAGCCATCTCAACCAGAGGTATGGAAGTAGAGACCTCTGGATCTGCATTTTTAACTAACCACATGATTTGAGGACCACTAACTTATTCAAGGGCAGTAGTTGGGATGGTTAAGAACAAAATGTATGAGTCTCTAGCTCTAATTTATCACCTAGGGTCTAAATTAAATTTTATTCGCAAAAATGTTTCCTAAAAGAAGAACTAGAAAATCTCTGTTGTAGTGGATAGAGCATATGTTGTCTTGGGTTCAAATCCTGACTGGCAATTGTGTGCCAAGTGACCTTGTGCAAGGGGTTTGCAAAAGACTGCAGCCCGTTTTTGTAAATGAAGTTTTGTTGAAACACAGCCCCAACCATTAATTTACTATAGTCTCTGGCTATTTCCAGTTATAATGGCAGTACTGTGTAGTTGTTACAGAGACTGTATGGCTTGCCAAGCCCAAAATGCTTACTAACTGCATCTGCATTTAAGAAAAAGTTTACCTTTCCCTAACTTAGGTGAATTAAAGTACCCCTTAGTTTTCTCATAGGTAATATGGGATTAATAATACCTATCTTGTATGGTTGTTGAAATAAATAAATTATATAATTGATGGAAATTTCCTAGTATGGTTTCCAATAATAAGATTGGCTAATATTGTTTGCTATGTGCCAGGCACTGATTTAAACACTTTACATAGATTTTCTTACTTATTGTTTGTAACAGTCTGTGAAAGCTTATTATTATTCCCATTTTACAGAGGAGACAGAGAGACTATGAGTAATCTGTCCAAGGTTATACAAACTACTGTGCTGAATTTTTTCAAATAAGGTTAGTTTCCTGCCTTTCCTCCCTCTCCTAAAGTTGGCACTACCTGTACCTCATCTATACACAAATCTTAAAACAAGCCCTCTGAATGTGAGAAGATTCTGAAGTGGGGAAGGGATTGCAGAGTTTATCCCATATAAACTCATTGTTTTAAATTTAAGGAAATTAAGACCCTTTGTCTAAGCCCCATAGTCAGATATTTGCAAAGTTAGGACTGTCCTCAGGGGAGCCCTCACACACCAGTCAGCTGATAGCATTAAACAATTGATTGGCTCATCTCTGTGTAGGAGTGTGTATGGTTGAGTAAGAACTAAACACTTAAGTCCTTACTGCCCTCAAGGTTATAACTCTTTCAAATACACTCATAGTTATTGGATGGGCTGAGCTGCAAATGCCTGTTAAATCCAGACCATCTTTTCAGGTCTGTGTCCCTCCCCACCCCCAGGGATTTAGGGTTTTCAGTAGTATGCATCAGTATGACCATATTAGCTATTAAAATATTGAAATATTTCTGTATCTGTTGGAAACCCCTGAGCCTGCCCAGTGCTTTCTCGTTGACCTGGCTATCTGGACCCCTGTCTCCCCTCTTCTCCCTACAATCCAACAATTAAAAAGTTAACCTCTGGAAGGCTAAGGGGCTTAGATGGCCCTGAACCGGGCCTCTGGTTGTTCAGTGCAATTGCAGAGCTAATTGCTAAATCCAGTAATTTGTCACCCCAGTTTGACATTCACTTCTTTGGGCACAACAGGATGAGCTGAAACAACCATATTCTCTTTCTCAAGAATTTATACTTACAAGACAAGATAGTGAGACTTTTAACTGGAAATTGGAACTTTAAGAGGATAGTGAAGAAAGTGGTGGCCAAGGTGGGCTCTGAGCAAGACTGAAATGTGAGGAAGCTGAAACTCAGTGAGCTGCAAAGGCTGGGGGTAGAGGGTGGAGGTAGAGCACATAAATAGAAACAGTGACACCACAAGTGAGAGCAGATGGTCCAGGAGAGGGACAGAGGGAGCCATTGGTCCTAAGATCCACATCAATTGTTGAATGGTTTCTAGTTTTAACAGACTCCCTATATATGCCTAAACCAAACTCCTTATTCCTGAATAAATCTCTTCATAAAAGAGCCAGACAAATCAGTATGGTTTCAGCCAACAGTTATTCATTCTATTTAAATTAAGCTACAGTAGGAGACCCATTACATCATTAAATCTATTGTAAGCATCATCATACCACAGATTACATCAATAGCATCTGCATGACTGGCCTGGGCACTACGAGAAAATAGACCCTCATTGTGGCGAGGTTAGATGAGGTTAGCAGCTGAAGCCTAGAAGCCTAAACAATGCTCTGCTCTCTCATTTCTGGCCTTGATTCAGGGCTGCTGCCTGTGAGTATGAATTATCACTTTTAATAACCAAGTGGACATTTAAATGGTAATGAGAATATTATGATTTTCCAAATGAAAAGCCTCATCTAATGCATTTTCCTTTGAGAACACTAATTTGAAAATAAAATCATAGTTAATTTAAGCTGAGTTAAATACATACAGGCAGCATTGGAAATTACCAGCAAGTGCCATTTATACCACTGCTTTTACACGAATGCACATCTACCTCTACAAGTCTATAGTTTCTTCCTGGGAAACTGAGGACAGTTGGTGAGAGATTGGCCACACCTGAGTCTTTTCACATGATTATAAAATGTACTGGAAGTTTGAAAGACTGAAAGATATGAGAAGATTTTAAGTAAAAATATTGATAAAAGGCAAAATTATTCCAAGGGCTAGACCAGAAATGTAGTTTCGAGGTAAGGCAACACTCAGGAGAGAAAAAAATGTCCTTTAACCTGATATCTGAAGCCCCATACGCTTCTTCACCCTCTTTGCCCTCTTCCCATCTTCTGTGCCTCCACCTCGTGGACAATCCTGGGGGTCACCTGTCTCACTGTCTCTGCTTGCCCTTTCCCTTCAACTCAGAAAGCCCAAACCTCTGATGGAAATTCTGTGTCCTTCAAAATATATGTCCTACCTTCTCCACCATCCCCCACAATACATAATTAAGTCCCTGTTCAAAGGACACTTCTGGGGAGCCTTCCTGGACTTCTCAGACTAAGTCCGGTGCCCACATCACTCCTTGTTTTCTTTTTGTTGTGACACCAGATATTTATATAATTATCTAGTAAATGTCTATCTCCTACTCTAGATCAGCTGGGGCAACGTGAAACATTTAGTTTTCCAGGCCCTGGAGATTCTGATTTGGTGTGTCTGGGATAGGCACTGGGGAAGAAGGGGCTTGCAATTTCTAACAAGTACCCGGGTGATTCTTATCATCAAGAACACTTGGCCGATGCTGCTGTAGATCCCGAGACTCCAGACTCCATTGGTTTGAAGCAAGGCCTTGGCAGAGTGAGCGAAGGGACAGTATTTTCCATGTCCAGTTTCTGTTTTTGTTTCATATCTTTTGTAGAAAGACTTGCATTTTAAAAAATAACATGTTGCTTTTTTGATCCATTCTGATTAGAATATTTACCCCCGTAGTAGGAACCTTTTCTCCTTGAGGGCCTTGATCACACCTGCCTTACTGGCATCCCCTTCCTGTCTGCAAGTGATGCTGGTAGGTGTCCTTTCATTTGTAGAGTCTGTTGAGGTTGAGATCAGCTCCCCCAGACCTTCTCTCAAGGAGCCCTGGGCTAACAAATCAGGCAGGGCTTTGGTCAGGAGAATTTTGAGAGAGTTTATTGGTTATAGAATATTTCCCAAGAAATGGACCGCAAACAATAGGCTGGGCTAAATCTGATGCAGAAAGACAGCCTTTCAGAGTGATTTTAAAAGCTCATACAATCCCTTTTTAAGTCTCCCATTATTTCCATTGTATTCTTAGCACACACAGGCAAAGTGAACACATGTGGGTGACAAATGATGAGAGGGAAAAGCACGCCCAGGCTGGCTTGCAGCCTCCAGCGCTCGCCTTAGGAGCTGCCGATCCCACCTTCCCCTTCACAGTGCTTGTCTGTTCTGCTGTCTGGCCTCTACTCATAAACAATGAACCCAGAAATGAGTTACAAAATTTTGAAACCACATGACAAAATATTTTAGTAAAAAATTAGTTTATTTCCATTGAGATCATATTAGTGAGACTTTCCTTAGAATTTGATTTTGTTTTTTCAAAAAAATTCAGATTATAACCTAAACGAAACATTATTAACCTTACCTATACATCCTGAGAGTGGGGAATTTTGTGCATGATGGATGACCTTGTATATTCACCTAAAAGTAAACATTATCTTATGAATCACCACTAGAATCCGCACAGAGAAATAACACCTTGTTTCTTCGGATCATCTTTAAAGCTGAGCAGCTTCGTCCTGAAGGTTGCATTTCCTTTCCATGGGAAACTGGCTCTCTTACCTCTGCAGGAACATTGAGGTGTCATTTAGGTTTCATTCCACTTGGGGTCAGTATTGTGCTCCTGATTGCTGCTATGCTCTTGTTTTTGTAACTTAAAACGTCAATTTGGGAATCTCAGCGGAAATATCCATATAGTAACAAAATTGGACTGCCCCTTCGATTGCCAGCTGCAAAGTCACTTTGTAGCAAACTTGGTGGCCAACTGATTTCAACTCCTTTGTGTCGGCACCCTCTTTTACTATTACCTCTGAACCTTTTTATCCTTAGGAATGCTATAGGGATAGGATTTGCTGTGACAGCTTAGCATCACACAATGGTGACAAAGGCTTAGCATCAAGGAGGTCTAGAAGGCAATATTTTACCTCTAGCCATTTCTCCTTGTTGCTGTTAGCAAAACCAATTGGGTTTTTCTTTACAGGAGGTAGATTAAATTACATGTTTCAGGTAGAAGAAAATAATTCCCCCTCCCCCCCCCCAAAAAAAAACACAAAAAAAACACACACCAAAAAAACCCACAAAACAAAACAAAACCAAAAACAAACAAACAGTTGTTCTCTTCCTTAGCTGCACGTTAGGATTGCCTAAAGAAATTAGGATTGCCTAAGGTCAAATTCTGATGTCCAGGCCATATCCTAGAATAGAGGGAAATCTGGATGGAGAACTCAGGAATAAGCATTTTTTAAAGCTCTTCAGATAACTTCAGTATGTAACTAGAGTGAGAACCACTGACCTAAAGGAAAATACAGAGTGCTGGAGCTAACGGTAAATACAGAAGAATTCTAGAGTTAAAACAGGCTAAAAAAATGAGCCAGAAATCACAAAACTAGTTCCTTCTATTTTATTAATTATCAATATGACTTTAGACAGGTAATGACCTTGGGTTCTTCTTTTGTAAATAGTCTAAGGACCAAAGGTCATGGGATATGACAGTCTTTTGAAACAGGCTGTGCTTCACCTATGTGTATTATTATGGTCATTTTATAAACATACCACTCACTTTTATTGTCTTTATAAACCTTAAACAGTGTCCTCTTCCCCCTTTCTGAATTTGACTTCTTCAAAGTGTCCTGGGCTTCAAGCTGATATAATGGAAGCAGAATTTCCTAGATGGGTCCTGGGCAGGAATCTGCATTTTTAAAAACAAACCATGGGACTTCCAGTTTCAAACAATGGAATAAGTGCATTTCATCCCTCAGCTTTCCCAAGAATACAGCTAAAAACATTACTTGCAGAACAAGCACAAGAAGTGTCTGAAAGATGGAGAGAAGGTAAACTGGTTAAGGGCCCCAGGTTTCAAGGAATCACATGACCGTGAGTTCTCTGGGTTTTCATTTTGCCTCCTATATATCCCAGACTGGTTGCTGGAGAAGCCTGCAACCCAGAAACTTCAATGGAAGCAAAGTCCCAAGAAAAGCCTGTTCTCTCTTGTCAAAAGTTGGGAAAAGGGGTAGTCTAGCAAGATAGAAACTTTTGGACAATAAATGGCCTTTCCTGGCAAAACACCAGGGAAGAAACCATGTTGCACCTTACCTTGTCAAAAGGTCAAGTAGTCTAGATGGAGGACCTAGACTCGCTCCCTGGACTGGAGGTAATAATGAGGTCACCACCCCCTCCATGCTCAGGCAGTGTTTGAGGAAGCCAAGTAGGGAGCCTGGGTTTCTGTCCCCATTCTGGGGTGGTGAGGCACCCCTTCCTGGACCTCCATCCTCTCCATTCACTGGAGGCCACCAGGAGTTTGAAGGTCCTACTCCATCTGGTGGTAATGAGTGGCTTCCCACTTCCCCACCATAGGGGTGCCCGTGGAGGTTGAGTGAGAGAGTCTGGACTTCTATCTCTTCCCAGTGGTAACGAGGAAGAGAGTCAGTGTGTTCCTTCCACCACTGGCCCAGTTTTAGCTTAGGCAAGCTAAAATAAAAATGTAAATAAGATCTAGAGTCTTAAAACATAACCCCCTTAAAATGTGTCCACAACACACACAAAAATCACCCATGAAGCCAAGAACCAGGAAAATCTCAACTTGAATGAGAGGAGAAAATCAACAGATGCCAACATGGAGATGACACAGATGTTGGGGTTATCTAATATTTTAAAGCAAACGTCTTAAAAATGCTTCAGTAAGTATTTATAAACATGCCTGAAGCAAATGAAAACAAACTATTGAGGTGATTTCTGTGCACCTCAGTGTTTGAAGACCACCAGTTCAGGGAGTTAAGGCTTCTCTGAAGAGATGAGGCAGCTGGCCAATTAGGACTGTTTCTTTAACTCAACATTTCTGTGAGGGCCTAAGCCTACTTAGTCTTAACTATCTCTTGAATGCTTCCAACTTATTTCTTGGTAGTGTCATGTAAACCTATGTAGACTGAGTGACTTGACTCATAATTTCCTACACGCATATACTTACTGATCAGTACTCAGTGGGTACTTGCAGGGAACCCTCGTAAGTATTCAGAGTCCTCTCTCTGGGTATCTCTGTTCTGTCTGGAATGGTGACTTGCAGATTGTAGCTGCCTTGGTCTTCTCAAGCCCACTTCAGTCTTCCCAACTCATAGATATTGCAAAGCTCTACCTGAGTCTTTCCTCCCTTCTCTGTGGCCTGAAAACCTTCCCCAGGTAGTAAACTGGGAGACTTGGTATCACTATTTTTTGTTGCCTAATATTGAATGTCTTAAGAACCATCATTTCTTATCTTTTGTAGATTTTTTTTAGTTGTTTTATATAGGAAAGTGAATTCTGTCCCTGTTGCATTATCCTATATAATAAAAGCCTAATATGCTAAGTGTCTAGTTGTCCGTTCGCCCGTTCAACCAATCAAAACGTAATATGCTAATGATATGCTAAGGCTGCTCAACTGCTCACTATGACGTGCACTGACCATCAGGGGAAGATAGTCAACCTGGCGACCAGTTGCTATGACATGCACTGACCACTAGGGGGCACATGCTCTGACCAGTAGGTTAGCTTGCTGCTGGGGTCTAGCTGATCGGGACTGAGTGAGACGGGCCGGACATGCCCTGGAGGCCTCCCTCAGTCCCTCCCTAGCTGGTCAACCTCCCGCATCCCTCCCCAGCGCCAGTCGTGCACTGGTGGGTTTCCTCAGCCTAGCATTCGCCCTCTCGCAATCCAGGACCCCTTGGGGGATGTCGGAGAGCTGGTTTCAGCCTGATCCCGCAGGCCAGGCTGAGGGACCCCACTAGTGCATGAATTCGTGCACCGGGCCTCTAGTAAGTTCATAAAATGATGATCCCTTTCAAAAGTTACAAGCATATGTGTCTTAGTCTATTATGGCAGCTATAATAAAATACCATATACTGGGTGGCTTATAAATAACAGAAGTTTATTTCTCACAGTCTTGGAGGCTGCAAAGTCCAAGATCAAGATGCTGGCAGATTCAGTGTCTGTTTGGGCCCTCTTTCTGGTTCATAGATGGCACCATCCAGCTGTAAGTTCACATGGCACAAGGGGCTAGGGAAGCCCTCTGGGTTCTCTTTATTATAAGGATACTAATCCCATTCATGAGTGCTCCACCCTCATGACCCAATTACCCAATATCATCACACTGGGGGGCGGGGTGCAGTGGGAATGTAAACATATGAATTTGCAGGGGGAGGGCGGGGGAGGGATTACAGACATTCAGATCAGAGATTCTCAACTTTTTTCATATCATGATACACATAAACTAATTACAAAAGTTCTGCAGCACACCAAAAATATATTTTTTTGCTAATCTGACAAAAGAAAAGGTGTAATTTTTATTTCATTCACACTGGGCAGCTATTGTGTTGGCTGTTGTCATTTTTTATTTGACAATCTAAGGTATTACATGTTTTGAAAATTCTTGCAGCACACCAATTGAAAACCACCTATTTAGGCCATTGCAGTATGTAATTAAAGTGGATTTTTTTCATATACTTTAAACCCCTTTTTTATTGAAGGAGATTGACTCATTAATCATATGTAAATTATTCCAAGGCAGAGAGTAGAGGCTCTTTTATTATGACCTAAAACAAAGCAAGCAAAACAAAACAAAATGAACAAAGGAGTCACTATATCATGCTGTTCAATCAGGTGACACCAAACCCTAAATTCTCCAGGTCTGATTTGTGGTTCTTGGCCCTCACACAAGCTGGGACAAGATCATCCGCACACACATCTAGTGGGTGTGCTTTTTTGAGTATTTGAGACAGTCCAAACACATACCAATGACCATAAGATGGGTGGGAAGTTGAGAAATGATGAAGAGGTTCCTTTCTAGTACAGAATTTCTAGAATGTGTTCCTTGAAATTCCAGTGTTTTAGAAGATATTGATAAGTATTCAGGGAAAATACCAACCACAGAATACAATTTCATGGTCAAATAAGATGGGGAAATGTATAAATATAATGTCCTCATTAAGGATTCACAATGCACTTGAACTCTGAGAAATTCTGCAGTTAACTTTGATTATGTCAGACAACCAAGTGCTTTTGATAATTTCTCCTTTTGCCTGAAATAGTTATATTTTTCATTTGCTAACAAGATACCTGACTACTCCAACCAGAATCCAATCCATATATGTACTAAAGTTATGGAAGTAAAACATATATATCTGCAGAGTCCTTGAACTGATATTGCTTTTAGTTCAAGTCCTCAATGAGAAAATTGTAAATTGAAACAAGAAGTAAATATTATTAACAAACTTATTGAATTCTTGAAAAACACAATATATAAAAAGACAAGATTTCAAATTTTTCAGGGATCATGAATACATTGCCCATCATTATGCCTAGTGCAGCCTGGGTACATACTAAGCATTCAGTAAATACGTGTTTATTAGTCATTCACTCAATAAATATTCATTGAACACCCATCATATCTCAGGACATGTATTAACATTAAATAAAAGAAATCAAATTTAAAAATAACCTCTGCATCACAGGGAGTTTGCAATTCATGGGGAACAAAAATAAATAAGTAGTCATTGCTCATTAATCCAGGAGTACCTTTCCATTCCCTCCTGCACAGATACTACTTGAGGACCTACCATGTACCAATCACTGCTCTAGGATCTGGGATGTAGGGACAAACACAAAAGATGGAGTCTCTGTCCTAAGGAGCTCGTGATTTGATGGTAAAGACAATTTAGAAAGTGATTGGATATGTTAGTAAGCAGAAGAGAAAACCAAAATCTGAACAATAAGTGAGCTAAGTGAAAGAAGGTGGTCCTGGGCCCATGTAGAGCCTTGCACAGGAAAATCCTGACAATGGGAAGGAACATGGCTGCACATGCATTGAAGGACAGCCAATGTGGCTGGAGCAAAAAGCAAATGGCAAGTGGCAAGAGGGAGCGGGCTAGGTCATGCCCATCTTACAGGCCAGATTTAAGATTTTCATCTTTATTTTATGAGCAGAAAGAGAGTGATGTGAGCAGATTTACCTTTTCAAATGATTTCCTCTCTAATTGTACTATGGTTACATGAGAGAATGTGTTTTAGAAAACACACACTGAAGAGTTTAGAGGTAATGGGACACAATAAGCAATTTACTCTTAAATGATTTTGAAAATATGAGAGAGAGAGAGAGAGGGAGACGGACTAAACAAAAGGGGCAAAATACAAACAATTGGTGTGTCTGATAAAGGGTATATGTAAGTTGTTTATATTATTCTTGCAACTTTGAGTTTGATATTATATCAAAGTAAAGTTATGAATAAAATTGCTCCAGCTGTGGCATGGAAAATAGATTGGCAGGGTCTACCAGGAAGGGGTGCCTAGGAGACTGTTTCAGTCAGCAGCAGGCCAGAGGAGCTGGTGGTCTAGGGCAGTGGTTGGCAAACTGCAGCTCGCGAACCACATGCGGCTCTTTGGCCCCTTGAGTGTGGCTCTTCCACAAAATACCGACTTCTGCTCATGGGCCACGAAGTTTCAATTGCACTGTACATACACGCCCGCAAGTATTTTGTGGAAGAGCCACACCCAAGGGGCCAAAGAGCCGCATGTGGCTCACGAGCCGCAGTTTGCCGACCACTGGTCTAGGGTGACAGCAGTGTGGGACAGATCCCTGGGATGGTTAGTGCAGGATCTGGGTGAGGGCCTGTGAAGTTGAACAAGTTAGTGTGGCCTCAAGGAGCAGCCAAGAGGTAGGGAGGTGGGTTAGTCTTTGGGGCCTTGGCCCTTTGAATTCGCTACTTTTAACCCACCCTGTACAAGAGGACGATCAAAAGCGGGGGAATTGTTAAACTAATTAAACTAGGAGGCCATTAGACTTATGTGGCTCTAATGCTGTGGCTGCCTACCTAAGTGAAACAAAATCTAAGCCTGTAAAGGTTACGAAATCAAAACTCCAAGGACAACCAATTACAAACAGCCAGCTAAACTTTAAGCTCTAGCTGATCAATACTTGCCTTCCTTTGCTTCCCCCTTTTCTCTGTAAAAGTCTTTTCCTGGGCTCCTGTGGGTGGAGAGCTTCTAACCACTTCTGGTTTGGTGCTGCCCAATTTGAGTTGGTTTTACTCAGATAAACTCTAAAAATTAATTTAAAAAGTTGAATGATGTGTATGTGGGGAGTATTAACCAATTAATTGATTGACTGATTTTCATAATGGACCACGGTGCAGTGGAGGAGATACCGAGAACTATTTAGGATGTGAGATAAACAAGATTTGGTGGATGCTTTCAGCAAGCTTTGGGGGAGCCCGGGTGATGGCAGCTCCTGTGTTTTGCTCTCAGTGGGACTCAACTACCCTCCTCAGGTGTCTTTTCTGTCCCTCTACCACCTGACTCCTCCTTCCTTATTTTTCCTGCTTATTATAACTTGACCATGTTCAGTCCACACAAACATTTTAGCTATGGTTCCCACTACTCACGTGCTATTTTCTTTTTCATGTTTATTGGTTCAAATTTCTGGGAAAGTTAGTATGATTGATTCCATTTATCATTTTAAGTAAGACCACACTGGCCTTTGGCCAGGCATTGGCCAGTCCTTCACACTAGCTGGGGCTGAGTGGGCATTTCAAAGTCAATATGGTCACATGAAGAAATAAGCCTGCCTATTTAGTAGAGGCTGTAGGTGGGAGAGTGTTTCTCGGAGGGATGTAGAGGTAGGGAAAACCCAGTGGTTACTACACCTAGAGTAAGTTTCACAATAAATCAAAACTTCCATGTACGACCTCACTTTACTCACACAATAATGTTGTAATGTAGATGGGCTGGGCTTATCTCCATTTTATGAATAAGAAGACCGATATTCAGAGAATGCCCTTTGTAGAGATAAATGCAGCATCTGATCTGTACCTCCAATATTCTTTCTCAGTCTCAGAATATTAGAGATGGAGAATTAGATAGTCCAGCCACCTGTTCCCTCATTTGCACCAACCATTCTTTTTGCACATATGCAGAGACCCAGGGAGATTGCCACAAATTGTTCACTATTGAATCTATTTGAAACAACGTTAGAAACTTCAGATTTTTATTTACTGTTCTAACAATGCTGGCTGAATTATAATGCTATCCTATTTTTCCTTATTGCATTTTCTCTTCCTTTTACAAAGGAATAGCTTGAGGTTACAGAATAAAAATCTGAAGCTATACAATAGAATTTTCCTAAATTTCTCAAGTGCTTTTAGCTGTTCTGTGTTCCTGACTCTGAATTTTAACTAGGGCAAGGATTGGTCCATCCTATCCAAGTTCCCATAGCAGCTTTTTATCTTTTTTTATTGTTGGCATGATTACAGATGTCTCTCCCCCTTCCACCTTTTTGCTCCCTCCCCCATCCCATTCCATTCCTGGCTTTCACCACATTGTTGTCCGTGTCCATAACAGTCTTAAACATTCTATGATGTTGGTGCTAATGAAAAGAGCAGAAGCTTTTCAAGCCAGCCCTGCCTCATAGAGGCCCTGATCAACCACTAGACCAGCCGTAGGCAAACTACGGCCCATGGGCCGGATCCAGGAGAGTTCTCTTGCTCTCCCCTCAGCTCCTTCACCAGCAGCAGTGTTAACATGGCAACGTCGGGAAACTCGGCCGCAGCTCCTTCTTCTGAGTCCAGTTTAAGAACCCATTGTGGCCCTCGAGTCAAAAAGTTTGCCCACCCCTGCACTAGACAGTGGGGAGAAGTTTCTGAAAGGGGATACAGCCAAATGAGCCTGAAATCTTAACTCTGATCACTGTCATCACAAGTAGTTCTTTCTGCAGCTCATCCCCTTTACTCTATCAAAAATCTTGAGGTTCTCAAAACACCACAAGTGCAGCCCAAACACAGTTTTAAAAGCATGGGAAAGACTTCTACTTGAAATATTTGCCTTTCGAGACTTGGATTCAGAATAGGCTTGATGTCTATTTTTTATTATCTTGTGGCTCTTGTGTGAATTTCTCTGGCCCCTTCTCTCTTTCAGGCTCTCCTTACACAGACTCAGTAGAACACATACAGGTGTTTGTTGCTGCCAGTGGACATGGAGCTGCTGGATGTCAGCATAAAACAGGTGAGTAATTGCAGAACTTCCATAAAACAATGTTCACAGCAAATCTGAAGTTGCTTGTCAAAGGTGAACCAGATTAAGATCTTAGGTGGATCAAAATAATATTCATCTGGTTTTACAAGACAAATCAGGTCATCTGAAATAATCTAGAGATCAGAGAATTCAACAATTGGAAAGCACCTGGGAAGGAAAATGGTCAAGAAAGTTTCTAAATTTTGCATATAAGAAAGAAGTAAAGAAAGTCGTGTAGAGAATGCAGAGTGAGCTGTATGTAGGTGTCTCAGGTCCAGTCAAGGCTGTGCTGGTATTTAGCATCCTCAACTGAATTAGGCAGCTAAGTTAATTTCTCAAGGTGAGTGCTTTTGGCGATAAAATAGTTTTTGACTAGGTTATCACTAAAGTCTCCTTTAATTCAATGATGTGAAATGCATGACACAAAAACCAAGTCTGCTTGTGACCACATTTTCTCCCTCTGGACTGATTGCAACTTCTGAGATCATGAGTAAAACCTAATTAGCTGGCGTTGATAAGGTTATTCACAGGATACTCCCGGCATCCTGGGCATCTTGTTCTATTCTTGTCATCTTGTCTCCTATTTTTCCTGAAGAATTTGACACTCATACCTGACACACTTCTTAAATTGGATATCCAGAGAAGTGATACATATTTTAAAACCAGAACTCCTTTAAACATTTTGTGCAAATGTATTTAATTCTAGAAGTGAAAATCCAATATGATTTATACTTTCCTTTGTATAATAATTTAAATGCAGCAAGGATTGCTGTTGGAGCTCAGAAGAAAAGGTAGATAAGAGCTATATTTATGTGCTTATCTTGCCTTTAAATTAACTCCCCTTCCCCCACTTCTTGTCTGAGCCCTTTGGTTGCCATGGAAACTGGCCTGGCCTCCAACTGAGATTCCTGTGAGACTTAATTGCATTCAGAATTTCATAAACTCTCTATTAACCTTTGCCTGACAGATACGTGTATGATGCAAAATGAGTTAGATTACTGGTTTGAGATGATGTATACATTCAGGTTTCATGTGCCCAATGCTCTCTTTCAGTCAATTAAACATGTAATAATTGTGAGAGTGTTACTGTTGATGTATTTTTTCCTTTTTAAAGAAAATGCCAGATTTAATATGTACATACTGAATAAATAAGTATATTCCTAAGAGAAGGTTCAGAATGAAAACTGAGTACTATGTCTGTATGTTTGAATATATTTAGATATGCTGTTTATTTATATCTATATATTACAATATATATGTTTGTGTTGGGCACTACTTAGTATTTAACATATGTAATCTCACTTCATCATCCTAATAACTCGATGTAGCAGGTACAGTGGTGCCCACCATTTCACAGGTAAGGAAACTGGCATTTAAAGAGTGCAAGGTTCCACAGAAAGTGGGTGGCAGAGCTGGGACTAGAATCCAAATCTGTTTGACTCCAGTGCTTTGAAACCTTCCATATGTATTCATTTGTATGCCTCTAGAACCCATCAAGGGACTGTGTAAGGTTTAAGAAACAATCTTCTTTAAGTAAATCGTTCATTTTTAGGAGCAGGAAAAACAAACATATAAGACACAGTGCTTGCTCTTGAGGTGGGGTGTGGGGGAGAGTGACAGGAGAGAACAGACATGGAGATATAATTACAAGTTGCTGAGACTTATGTCAGGTGTCACTGCATAAAGCCCTAGCCTCACTACATGGTCATGCTCAAAGACACAATAGCTTCCCTGTAAAATGACTGAAAAACAATTTAAACTCTGTGTTCTTTAAGAATGCCAAAAGCAATCCCATTTATACACTGTAACTAAACATCTGTTTCCTCCCCTCCCCATGTAACTCGCACCTGCAGTAGCTTTAGTGGCACAAAGGTACCATTTTTGTGTTATTCCAGCACCATGTGTTCAAAGCTCTCCTCTCTTTCACTGTCAGCTCCACTAAACTAGGTCATGAACTTATCCCATGCAGTCTTCCCTGTTGCTGTCCAGTCCCTCAGGCTCACCTCTGTGCTAGAGAGTGTGACTAAGCCTCTCTGATAGTTGTCATTTTTCTTGTTCTCCCACTATCCAAGTTTTGTATAAAGAAGACGTGATTGGAAACTGACTGGAAGCTGGGTTTTCTCCTTAAAGGAGAGATGGGTTAGGAAGAAGACAGCAGACACAAGTCAATCTGTTCTAAATCTTTGTCACGGAGGAATAAACTGAGTGCAGTGGGAGTCAGAGAAAGTCAGCCAGCCATTTCCGCCTGGGGAGTGAGAGAGGGATATTCACAGAAGCTGATCTTAAAGGATGATGGGGGTGTTTTCCAGGTGGAAAGTGAGAAAGAGGGATTCTAGGCCAAGGGAGTGGCATATTGGACATTTATAGTCATGCACAGGCATGCGGTATTTGAAGAATAGATAGATGATTCTTTTTGAGATAAATCCCACATATTTAGAAGCAAGAGGGAAATATGAATCACTCATTTTGGAAAAGCAAAAATAGTGGAGCTAAGAGGATCAAAAGGTATTTAGTCCAATTTTTTTCACTTTACTCCCAAGGAAATGGAGGCCCAACAAATGCATTTTAAATGAATCTTCTCCTTCTGTAGGACCACTTGCTTGAAGAGCTTGCAGGTGCTTCCTCTCACCCATTTTAAAGGGTCTCAGGTCATGGGATCTGCTAGAACACTCTTAATGTTCTAACATCAAATAGGAAGGTCTTCTAACAGGCTTGATCTAGATAAATTCATTATTTATATTTAATCATCAACTAATTTAATAGATACCTGTTTATTCTGTTGTTACAGCCCCCATTGACTTACATTAAATCTCTTTTATCTCCTGGATAGCAGATCCATTAATGGCATCTTAGGAAAAAAATTATAATTTCCTGGTCACTGATTATTAGAAGTCTGATTTGTTTGAAATTCCAATCTTATATCTTATTCAAAATTTTCCCTTATCACAGTTCCTTATCATAGTGACTATAGTGTGTATATGTGTCTGGGGAAAGAGGTAGGAATATGATTTGATCTTTTATTCTGCATCCCTCACATTGGGGAACAGAATAAGCTCATTTAGCCTGCTATTTTCCTTTTGCTGGGTTTTAACCCCTTCACTGTGTTGGAACAGGGAGGAGGGAGAAAGAGGCTAAGTCTCTTATTAACTGACTGGTTGTGTTGCTTGGAAAGTAAAGGCAAACACGTTGGAAAGGAAGAAGTAAGACTATTTTATACTTGCAGGTGACATGATTATCTATGTTGACAATTCTATGGAATCTACCAAAAAGCTGCCACAATAAATTAATTTATCAAGGTTGCAAAATGTAAGGTCAATATACAAAAATTAACATATTTCTATATACTAGCAGTGAACAATTAAAATATTTATACTGAAAACAAAAATAGGAATTAATTTGACAAAAGATGTACAACACTTACACAATAAAAACTGCCAAACATTACTGAGAGAAATTAAAGAAGACCAAATTATTTTGGGGAAAATATGTTCATGTATTGAAAGACTGAATATTGTTAAGAAGTAAAGTCTCTCCAAAATGACCTATTGATTGAACACTCAAATTGAAATCTTGAAAGGCTTTTTATAGATGTTGACAAACTGATTTTAAAATTTATGTAGAGGTACAAAAGGCCTCAAATAGTCAAAACAAATTACAAATAAGAATAACATTGAATGGTTAACAGTACCTAATTTTAATACTTACTATTTAGCTACCATAATCAAGATAGTGTGGTATTTTGTTGTGTTAAACAAATAGATCAATGGAACAAAATAGGGAGTATAGAAATAATCCTATATAATAAACTAGAGGCCCAGTGCACAAAAATTTGTGCACGGGGGTGGGGGGTGGGGGGGGTGTACCTCAGCCCGGCCTGTGCCCTTTCGCAGTGTGGGACCCCTCAGGGGATGGCCACCTGCTGGCTTAGGCTTGCTCCCCAGGGGATTAGGCCTAAGCTGTCAATCAGACATCCCTCTGGCAGCCCAGCAGCCCTCTGGGGATGTCCACTTGCCGGCGGGGAGCAGACTTAAGCTGCAGTCGGACATCTTTAGCGCTGCTGAGGAGGCAGGAGAGGCTCCCACCACCACCGCTGTACTGGCAGCCATCAGCCTGGCTTGTGGCTGAGCAGAGCTCCCCCATATGGAGCATCTGCATTGAGCATCTGCCCCCTGGCGGTCAGTGTGTGTCATAATGACCAGTCATTCCCAATCTTTCTGCTGTTAGGGTCAGTTTGCATATTACCCTTTTACCAGATAGGATAGAGGCCTGGTGCATGGGTGGGGGCCGGCTGGTTTGCCCTGAAGGGTGTCCCGGATCAGGGTGGGGGTCCCGCTTGGGTGCCTGGCCAGCCTGGTTGAGGGGCTGATGGCTGTTTGCAGCTGGTCACACCCCCTTTAGGGTGGGGGTCCCCACTGGGGTGCCTGGCCAGTCTGGGTGAAGGGCTGAGGGCCGTTTTCAGGCTGGCTGGTGACTGAAGCTCCCAGCCTCTCCTTTTTTTCTTTTTTTTTTTTTATTCTGGGATTTATTTACCTTCTATAACTGAAACTTTGTTGCCATTACTGGAGCTGAGAGCTGGCTCTTGCTCGCTCCAGCTCTGAGGCCACGGACTGCTGAAAACAGGTATCTGGGGTTTGTTTAGCTTCTATAATTGAAACTTTGTTGCGGGCACTGGAGCTAAAAGTCGGCTCCAGCTCTAGCTCCATGGCCACGGCCAGCTGAAAGCAGGTATCTGGGGTTTGTTTAGCTTCTATAATTGAAACTTTGTTGCTTTTGGAGCTCAGAGTCGGGCCGCGGCAGGCGGGGAACCTTGGCTTCCTGCATCACTGGAGCAAGAAAACCTCCTGCTCGCTTCAGCTGCGTGGCTGCTGGCCGCCATCTTTGTTGGCAGTTAATTTGCATATCACCCTGATTAGCCGATGGGAAGCGTAGTGAAGGTATGGCCGATTACCCTTTTTGTGTTTTATTAGATAGGATGGCTAATATGTAAATCGACCGAATGGCGAAATGACCAGTTGCTATGATGCGCACTGACCACCAGGGGGCAGATGCTCAACGCAGGGGCTGCCCCCTGGTGATCACTCACTCCCACAGGGGGAGTGCCACTCAGCCAGAAGCCAGGCTCATGGCTGGCGAACACAGCAGCAGTGGCAGGGGCCTCTCCCACCTCCACGACAGTGCTAAGGACCCCTTAGGGGATGTCTGCCTGACAGCTTAGGCCCACTCAGGCAGGCGGACATCCCCCAAGGGGTCCCAGACTGTGAGAGGGCATAGGCCAGGCTGAGGGACCCCCTCCCTCCAGTGCACGAATATTGTGCACTGGGCCTCTAGTCAATAGATAAAAACTGACTTTTTATAATGTTGCCATGACAGTCAAATTAAGAAAAGAATGATTCAAGAAATGTAATGGAAATGAACTCTAATAGAAAAAAATATGCAAGGGATTTTATCAAAATTTAAAAATTCTCTTCAAAAGACAATGTTAAGAAAATGAAAAGACAAACCACAGACTGGGAGAAAATATTTGTAGAACATATATCTAACCAAGGATGTGTACCTTGAATATATAAAGATCTCTTACAATTCAATAATAAAAATTGAAAAAAACAAACCAGTTGAAAATGGTCAAGATTTAAACAGACTTTTATTCAAAGAAGATAAGAATGGCAAATAAGCACACATAAAGAGGCTTACCAATTTTAGTTTTCAAGGACATGCAAAT
Organism: Myotis nattereri; assembly: GCF_964212035.1. NCBI lineage: Eukaryota > Metazoa > Chordata > Mammalia > Chiroptera > Vespertilionidae > Myotis > Myotis nattereri. Next base: position 27,905,899 of record NC_138088.1, read on the forward strand.
TACATCTACAATTATATGCTCCTACACTTCAATAAATGTCCAAAATTAAAGTGGCAGACCATACAAATTGTTGCTGAGGACATGAAGCATTTGGAAGTTTCATGCACTGCTGTGGGAATGTAAAATGCTTAATCACTTTAGAAAAATGGTTAGCAGTTTACAAGTTAAATATACACCTATGATATGACTCAGCCTTTCCACTATTAGGTATTTATTCAAGAGAAAAGAAAGGTCCAAAGGCTTATACTTGAATATTCATATCAGTTCTCATCACAACAGCTCCAAACTGCAAACCACCCTAATGTCCATCAGCAGGTGAATGGATGAGCAAATTGTGTTCCAGCCACATATGGAATATTGGTCAGGAATGAACTGACAAGGAATGAACTCTTGATAGACATAGCAACATAGGTAAATGTCAAAATACTTATACTAAGTGAAAAAGCCAGATGAAAGTTTGTGTTTCCATTTATGTCAAATATTGGAAAATGCCAAGGAATTGATAGTAATTGCAAGAGATCAGTGGTTGCCTCACAAAGCAGTGGAGAGGTGGGTAAAAGGAAAGGCATTGAAGGTCAGTGGAAGGGACTAGAAAGAGGTACAAGGAAACCCTTTGGAATGGATATGGTAATTGCATTAATTGTGGTTATAGTTTACTGGTGTAAAAAATTGGTGAAAACATCATATTATACACTATAAATATGTGAAGTTACTTATATGTCATTTACATTTTCAGTAAAATGGGGGGAAAGTTTTTAGAAGCAGAAAAAATATTTTTTATTTTGTGATCCCATTTCATAAAAATTATACCACCACACACATAGGCACATATCACAAAGAACTGGGAAAAATTTTTACAAAATCATAGCTGTGCTTTGATTTCGTGAATTTATCAATTTCTCTACAATGACGACTTGTTTCTTTGTAAAGAAAATCAAAGTTATTACCTAGTAGGTAGAGAGCATTGGCAACATTTTCATATCATAAAACAATGAACAAGACCCTTAGAATTAATTGAAGGATCTTAAAAACCAACTAGTTTCCTTTCTTCATTATGAGAGAGAAAACCGAGACCCAGGGAAGGGAAGTGACTTGCCAAAGGCACATAACAAAATAATGACACTACTCAGACTTGAATGCAACTTTGGGGACATCTTTTATAGAGTTTGTGCCACTGTAGTATGCATTTTTTGGTATATTTTGAATTGTATTTTTGGCTACTAAATCTGTTATAAGTTTAAACGTGTAGAAGATTTGAAAATATAGTACAGAGTCCTCATATGCCTTTCATTCAGTTTTTCTGAGTGTTAACATCTTGTGTATCCATATAACAATGATCAGACCTAAGAAATTAACATTGATAAAACCCCACTGACAATATTTTAGACTTCAGTTGGATCTCATCATCTTCTCACTGATGTCCTGTTTTCCTGTTCTATGATCTTACTCAGCATCCACACTGCTTTTAATTGTGTCTCCTCAAATCTGTTTCTGTTTTTTTCTTGTCTTTCATGACCTTGACAGTTTTCATGACCTTGAAGAATTCTGGTCAGATATTTTATAGGAAGTCTTTTCATCTGGGAATGTGATGCTTTCTCTTGAGTAGCTTGAAATTTTTGCGTTGGGAAGGGTTCCCCACAGGCGATTTGCCCTTCTCAGTGCATCATCTCCCAAACGGGTACATGATGTCCATAATTCTTGTTCCTGCTGATGGTAACCTTGACGACCGGCTTAGATGGCATCTGCTAGATTTCTCCACTGTAGAGTTACTATTTTCTCTTTTGTAATAAATAAATATTTATTTTGAAGGAGATACATTAAGACTATGCAAATACTTAGTTTCTTTTTAAACTTCTGCCTACTAATTTTAGTATCTGTTGATGGATTGAGCCTGCAGCAATGATGACTGTGCTATTCTAATCATAATATCCTATTTTCCTCATATTTTTTCGATATTTATTAGTAGGAATTTTCTGTAAACTACAGTGATTCTTCCCCCTCCCACATATTTACTTATGCAGTTATTTGTTAATATTAGCATTAAAATGATTTTTTATTATTTATGTTCTTACCTAATATTATCATTTTCATTCTGTTCAAATTATGCAAGCTTTGCTGTTGGGAGCTCCTGTGTCTTTTATCATATACTCATTCACTTCTGTGAACACTTCCTTACTTTCTGGTTCGCAAAATGTTCCAGGTTTGTTTTTACATTGTTCCTTATCTAGCCCTGTAGCCAGCTGTTCTCCCACAATTTCTGGCTCTTTTTATTGATTATGCACCATTAAAAAGTTATTGAGGAACATAAGAAGAAACCAGGCAGGTTTCATAATATCTTATCTGTGGATATCACAAAATCTAGGTACTGAGTGAGCTCATTGCTACTGGGTATTACTCTTCTAAGCTCTCAGTGGGCAGAGCTAGGTAATAAATCTGCTATTTGTTGTATTATGACTGTATACACGTTGCATTATTTTTTCTTGTGTGATGCTGTTTTTAATTTGTTAAATATGATGGTTAAAACATTTTAAGGACAATGTAAAATTAAGTCTTGATTGACTAGATATTCAATATCAAGTCCATCCTTTCTTCAAATTGTACCATCTAGGGGTTATTTTACATACTAGTCACCTCCTCATCTATTTATAAAACAACTATCTTGTGTTTATTTTTAGAGCGATTTGAACTAGTGCTTGAGTCTGAGAAAAGAATTATCTTTATTTAGAAAATATATCCTCAAATCTTGAATCCCATATTAGGAACTAACTGGTTTTCTCAAGTTACAAATGAAGCAGAAAAACTGCAAATGAAAAGAAGTCCAAATAGCAAAACCTAAGTGTCTCCTCAAGTGTCCTTGAACATTGGAAGTTTTAGGTTGAACCTTATGAAGATTATAAGCCATCAGATATTGGTAATTTCATATGGTGTAAACCAATAGAAGTAGATGTAGAAGCTCCCAGGTAACTGATCAGTATCTCCTACCTCTATTCTTTCACTATCTTAGAGAAACATGTGGTTAAAAGATGTGACCTTCCTTTTTTTTTTATGGTTTCCTTCTTTTTTTTTAATTAAATTTTTATTGTTCAGATTATTACAGTTGTTCCTCCCCCCCCCCCATAGCTCTCCTCCAGTTCCCACCCCACCCTCTGCCCTTAACCCTCCCACTGTCCTCATCCATAGGTGTACGATTTTTGTCCAGTCTCTTCCTGCACCCCCACACCCCTTTCCTGCCAAGAATTATCAGTCCACTCCCTTTTCATGCCCCTGGTTCTGTTCATCAGATTTTTTATTCACTTGATTTTTAGATTCACTTGTTGATAGATATCTATTTTCTGTTCATAATTTTTATCTTTACCTTTTTCTTCTTCCTCTTCTTAAAGAATACCTTTCAGCATTTCATATAATACTGGTTTGGTGGTGATGAACTCCTTTAGCTTTTTCTTATCTGTGAAGCTCTCTATCTCACCTTCAATTCTGAATGATAGCTTTGCTGGATAAAGTAATCTTGGTTGTAGGTTCTTGCTATTCATCACTTTGAATATTTCTTGCCACTTCCTTCTGGCTTGCATAGTTTCTGTTGAGAAATCAGCTGACAGTCGTATGGGTACTCCCTTGTAGGTAACTGACTGTCTTTCTCTTGCTGCTTTTAAGATTCTCTCTTTGTCTTTTGCTCTTAGCATTTTAATTATGATGTGTCTTGGTGTGGTCCTCTTTGGATTCCTTTTGTTTGGGGTTCTCTGCACTCCCTGGACTTGTAAGTCTATTTTTTTCACCCGGTAGGGGAAGTTTTCTGTCGTTATTTCTTCAAATAGGTTTTCAATACCTTGCCCTCTCTCTTCTGGCACCCCTATAATTCGGATGTTGGTATGCTTGACGTCCTAGAGGCTCCTTACACTATCTTCATATTTTTGGATTCTTTTTTCTTTTTTCTTTTCCGGTTGGGTATTTTTTGTTTCTTCGTATTTCAAATCTTTGACTTGATTCTTGGGATCCTCTTGTCTGCTGTTGGATCTCTGTATATTATTCTTTATTTCAGTCCGTGTATGCTTAATTTCTAGTTGGTCTTTTTTCGTATCCTCCAGGGTCTCACTAAATTTATCGGTGGTTTCCAGAAAATTCTTGAAAAACCTTATAACCGTGGTTTTGAACTCTTTATCCAGTCATTTGCTTTCCTTCATTTCTGTCATTTGTGACCTGTTTCTTAGTCTCTGCATTTTTTATGCTTCCCTGTGTTGGTAGAGTGGCTTTATGTGGTAGGTGTCCTATAGGGCCCAGTGGCTCAGCCTCCCCAATTACCTGAGGTGGACACTCTTGGTGCACCCCCTGTGAGCTTTGTGCACAGTCTTGTTGTAGTTAAGCCTTGATTGCTGTTGGTATCACTGGGAGGAATTGACCTCCAGGCCAATTGGCAGTGAGAATCAGCTGTGTCTGCAGTGGGAGAACTTCTGTGCTGAAGACACCCTTCTAGAGCAAGACCTGCTTCAGTGGGGCTTTGGTGCTCACTGAATCTGCCCTCTGAGTGTGTCCCTTATGGATCTGAGGAGTTGTAATCTGGATGGTCCCACTCTGACCATGGGTACACTTGGTTTCTCTCGATGTGACCCTCCTTGATGGGTACAAGCTGACCAACCTGAGAAAGAGAGCTTGGTAGGTCTAGTTAAAAACTACTTCTAGAGTGGCAACTACCCTGGGAGAACATGGTCAAGCATATTGTCTCACCTCTGTGTATTCACAACCTAGCATTAATGCTTATAGAAGATTTGAGAAAACAGGATAAATTTTGATACACTAAAATCTTTGTGTTTTTTTTTTTGTTTTTTTTTTTACTAAAATCTTAATATTCCAGCATCTTTGAGCTTTAGCACCATTAAAAAGTTATTGAGGAAGATAAGAAGAAACCAGGCAGGTTTCATAATATCTTATCTGTGGATATCACAAAAAATAAGCTGAGCCTTTATTATGTAACTTATATCAACATTCCAAAACTCAATCAGGAAGAATCTAAAAATCTCAACAGGCCAATAACTATGGAAGAAATGGAAGCAGTCATCAAAAAGCTTCCATCAAACAAAAGCCCAGGACCAGACGGCTTCACGGGGGAGTTTTACCAAACATTCAAGGAAGAACTAAAACCTATCCTCCTCAGACTACTACAAAAAATTCAAGAGGAAGGAACACTTCCAAGCTCATTCTATGAAGCCAGCATCACCCTAATACCAAAACCAGGTAAAGACAACACAATGAAAGAGAATTATAGGCCAATATCCCTCATGAACATAGATGCCAAAATCCTCAACAAAATCTTAGCAAATTGGATCCAGCAGTACATCAGAAAGATCATACACCATGACCAAGTAGGATTTATTCCAGGCATGCAAGGATGGTACAATATCCGCAAATCAATAAATGTGATACATCACATAAACAAATTGAAAGAAAAAAACCACATGGTCATATCAATTGATGCAGAAAAAGCATTTGACAAAATTCAACACCCATTTTTGATAAAAACTCTCAGTAAGGCAGGAGTAGAAGGATCATACCTCAACATAATAAAAGCCATATATGACAGGCCCACAGCCAACATCATACTCAGTGGACAAAAACTAACACCATTTCCCCTAAGAACAGGAACAAGACAGGGTTGCCCCCTCTCACCACTCCTGTTCAACATAGTACTGGAAGTGTTAGCCATTGCAATTCGGCAAGAAGAAGAAATAAAAGGCATCCAAATTGGAAAAGAGGAAGTAAAACTGTCCTTATTTGCAGACGACATGATATTATACATACAAAACCCTAGAGACTCCATCAAAAAGCTACTAGACTTAATACATGAATTTGGCAATGTAGCAGGATACAAAATTAACCCCAAGAAATCTGAGGTATTTCTATACACCAATAGTGAACTTTCATAAAGAGAGATTATAAAAACAATCCCATTTACCATCGCACCAAAAAAATTAAGCTACCTAGGAATAAACTTAACTCAAGAGGTAAAAGACCTCTTCTCAGAAAACTACAGGACGTTGAAAAAAGATATAGAGGAAGACATAAACAGATGGAAGAACATACCGTGTTCATGGATTGGTAGAACCAATATCATTAAAATGTCCATACTACCCAAAGCAATCTATAAATTCAACGCACTTCCAATTAAAGTATCAACGGCATACTTCACAGATCTAGAACGAACTCTCCAAAAATTCATCTGGAATAAAAAAAGACCCCGAATAGCTGCAGCAATCCTGAAAAAGAACAAAGTAGGTGGGATCTCAATACCAGATATCAAGATGTATTACAAAGCCACTGTTCTCAAAACTGCCTGGTACTGGCACAAGAACAGGCATATAGATCAATGGAATAGAATAGAGAGCCCAGAAATCGGCCCGAACCAATATGCTCAATTAATATTTGACAAAGGAGGCAAGAACATACAGTGGAGCCAAGATAGTCTCTTCAATAAATGGTGTTGGGAAAATTGGACAGATATATGCAAGAAAATGAAACTAGACCATCAACTTACACCATACACAAAAATAAACTCAAAATGGATAAAGGACTTAAATGTATGACAGGAAACCATAAAAATTCTAGAAGAATCCAAAGGCAACAAAATCTCAGACATATGCCAAAGTAATTTCTTCACTGATACAGCTCCTAGGGCACTTGTAACTAAAGAGAAAATGAACAAATGGGACTACATCAAGATAAAAAGCTTCTGCACAGCAAAAGAAACCATCAACAAAACAACGAGAAAACCCACTGTGTGGGAAAACATATTTGCCAATGTCATATCTGATAAGGGCCTAATCTCCAAAATCTATAGGGAACTCATACAACTTAACAAAAGGAAGATAAACAATCCAATCTAACTGTAATTCTGCTGCTTGACAAACTCCATCCTATGGACTTTGAGGCCTTGAAAGAAAAGTTACATAAATGACAGAGAAAGCACAAAGGAAATTAAACAGATGTGATCTCTATTTCTATCCTTCTATAAACAAGGAATTTGAAGTTAGTCTTTTTTCCCTTGTTAACTAAAGAACAGAGAAGGCAATGATTATGTATGTGGGAAAGTGTTTGCATATTTCATCAGTTTCTGCCTCCTAGGAAAAATTTGCCAGGTCTAGTAGAATGTCATAGTACTGTTGTATCTGAGAAAAAATATTAAAGCAATGTGTTACTCTAGCTGGAATAAAATCTGAAAGTCATTTTCAGCCTTTTTCTAACTTTATTTTTAATCAAATCTAGATGGAACAACATAGATCTCCGGTTAGCTATATGAAAATGCTAATTTCTTATGGAAGTGTGTTGGTTTCTGGACTCCAAAGCTTCCAAAAGGCACAGTGAAACCTACAGGAAGTGAGGCTAAACATCCATGCTCTATCCTGCTGTTGGATTTTTTTTTTTTAACCTATCCTAAGAATACAGCCTAAATTCATCATCATTATCAATTTCTGCTTCATCAAACATTTACTGACCACTGACTGTATGTAAGGGCTACAGAGCTGTATTGTAAAAGAACAAACCTTTAGATAAACGATTTTATAATTTAGTTGGGGAGATAGTTGTAGTGGGTTGGAAGGCATTTCCCCTCCCCAAATCCATGTCCCTCCTGGCACCCCAGAATGTGATTTTATTTGGAAATAGGGTTGTTGAGGATGTAATTATTTAAATTGAGATCATACCACTTGAGTAGAGTTGTCCCTTAATCCAGTATGATTGGTGTCCATATAATAAAAGGAGCAATGCCATGCAGATTGAGGCAGAAATTAAAGTGATGTGTCTACAAGCCAAGGAACTCCAGAGTTTACTCACAAAACCAGAAGCTAGGAGAAAGGTATGGAACAGATTCTGCTTCGAGCCTTCAGAGCAAGCATGGCCCTCTTGACACCTTCATTTCAAACTTGTTGCCCCTAGAACTGTGAGCAAATACATTTCTGTTGTTTTAAGTCACCAAGTGTATCACTAGTGGTACTTTGTGATAGCAGCCTTAGAAAACGAATACAATGGTCATAAACAGATAAGACTCCTATTATTAAACTTTGGCTGTGTTTCAGGTCCTAGTCTTAGAACTGTTTTCTTCTCTGTGGTATTATCACTATTACCCCTGCAGGAGCAAACTGAGAATCAGAGAGGTTGAGTACTATAACTTGCCCAATGTCACTCAGCAAGTAGCTCTAACCCTTGTCAATTTGACGCTAGTGACCATTCTCTTAATCATGGGAGGAAGCCCATATGGGCAGGTGGAAGGCAATGGCAATAGCCCAGATGTCCAGGAAGAGCAAAATGGAGAAACACCCTGTGATACATCCATGTGATGGAATACTACTCAGCTACAAAATGCTACAATATGGACGAATCTCAAATTCTCAGTTAAAACTCCATACCAGAGAGTACATACTATATGATTCCATATGTATAAAGTTCTACAATAGGAAAAACTAATTAAACAGTGAGTACTCTGGAACTGGACACAGGTCCCTGACCTTTGGTGGTTCAGGGAGGTGGCTATGGTAAGATCTGCTCCTCACACACTGGGTAACCATCTATGTGTACATAGCAGGGAGTGGAAGAGCCTGTAAAACCCACAAAGGCAGGGCCCATGCTAGTTTGACTCACCATCACTTTCCAGCAATGGCCACTGTACCTGGCTCATAAACACTTATGGAATAAGAGAATCCACTCACAAATCTAGTACGCCTACATGTTTATATTTAATCTCTGAATTCCCGCAGTGTGTGCCACGTAATTTAGCATTTGATTATATATCATATGGTAATGCTTTCTGATGTGTGTCATTTGATCAGCCCAATCATCTATGCTAACACAGAGAGCAAGCAAGTGGGAGAGAGGAAGAGACAGGAACAGTGCATGAATTCAGAGGTTCTGGGATGATTACAGCAATTGTGGAGCAAACTCACATGACATCCCTGCTGACTCTGCCCCGCTGCTTCTAGAGTTCAAGCTGAGTAAATGAATGTATCTAGCACTGTGCTGGGCGCTGGGGGCGGGGGGGTGAGGATTGGGAAGGGTTCAGGAGAAGCAGAATACATGGTCTGGCCTGAGGGCCTTCATCTCCCCACTGGGAAGGGGAGGAAAACAAGAATGTAAGCAGCACACTGCCGGGAAATATGGTAGGAATATAGCTCTCAGGACAGACAGTCCACCACTCAGCCATGACACTCTTTCCTACTAAGCCCCCTGCTGGCTGAGGATGTTCTCCCACTCAGTCCCCCAAAGAGCCACACTAAACAGCTGGAATTGGTAGGTAAGATGTAACCCCAAGTCTAAGAAGTTGAAGGAAGTCAGCCACGTTGAGATGAATGCAGATTTCAGAGATCGGGTTAAGGCTTCATGGAGAAGGTGAATTGGTCTGAACATAAAGTACAGTTCACACACTGGGGTTTGTACTGGATGCTGCCTCATAGCAAAAGCTTGGAGCATGCACAGGGAAGCTGTGAGGCGAGGCTGTGCTGTTGATTGTCTCCATGCCACCGAGTCATCTCACATGCTGATTTCTCCTCCAAATCAAAGCTTCAAAGCTGCTCCTTGTGAGGCACTATTTGTCCTGCAGGAGTGTGGGAGGTGGGCAACCACTGACCCTGTGGAACACAGATTTGGGTACAGTGACTGGTTACAACATGGCTAAGGTTTCTGTCTGCTAAATGGGCTTGAGCAATGACTCCCCCAAGAGAAGCATCTCTGAAAGGGGAGAAAACCAGTGTGCTGCAGCCACTCCTCATTCTGCAGGATCCCCAGGGTACCTGGAGCCTCTCTGTGCCCAGAGTGGGGCCTCAGGTTGTGTGGGGCTCACATGGTTCCTACATTGAAGGACTGAGCCTCCTATTTCACTGCTTACATGTAGGTCTTCCTGAGGTGGAATCTGGACAGATGGTACCTTCACTGAGAAAAGGATTATTGTGCTCACTTGTTTATTGGCACATCTCCTAGGAAGGTGGAGAAGAAATTACCTTCAAAGTTTCCGCCTTAATAGGCTTTTGTAGCTACAGAACCTTGTCAAATAAGGGAAGATGAAGGCTTTTCATTTCAACAGTGTGCTTCAGCCAGAACCAACCCTTAGTCAATAGTTCTATTTTATACTGTGCCTGCTTCTCCGAAGTATAGAGGATGGCTTGAAATAAAAAACAAATGTCAAGGTTGTTGAGAAAGAAATCTTACCCAAATGTGGAAGGTTTATCTCAGGACTTACTTTCTTTCCTGCTGTTTGGTGTCCTTGTCCAGATGCCCAGCCCTGCTCCCTGCAATGCCCTGCACTTCCTTCCCCTGCTCTCATTTTCTTCTCTGTCATCCTAGCAGAAAATTCATGTTTTTGTTTATTTATTTTTATTAATTTTTTTTTGGGGGGGGTCGACGGTGGAGAGAAACATCAATTTATTGTTCCACTTCTTTTAAAATTTATAATTACTGTTGAAAATATTACAGATGTCCCCTTTGTTTGTTTTTCCCAATAATCCCTCCATTCCACACTTGCCCCTCTCAGGCCTTCACCACTCTATTGTCTGTGTCCATGGGCTATGCATACATGCATATTCATCAGTCTGTTCCATGCTTCTATGTTTCTGGATCTGTTTTGCTCATCAGATTATTTTGCTCATTAGATTCCACATATGAGTTATATCATGTTATACTTATCCTTCTCTGACTGGGTTATTTCTCTTAGCGTAATACTCTCCAGGTCTATCCATGCTATTGCAAATGGTAAGAGGTCTTTCTTTTTTACAGCTGCGTAGTATTCCATTGTGTAAATGTGCCACAGCTTTTTTATCCACTCATCTTCTAATGGGCACTTGGGCTGTTTCCAAATCTTAGTTATTGTAAATTGTTCTGCTATGATGTTGTTCCACTTCTTTATACATTTATTGGTTGTTGGGTGTATGTGCCCTGACCAGGGATCAAACCCACAACCTTGATAAATCAGGTCAATGCTCTGACCAACTGCACTACCTCACCAGGGCCAATATTAATGTTTTAAAATAAGATGCTTGCTGATCTAAAGGAGATATTTCCTGTTGTAGTCTGAGGTTAGGTGAGGGCCAGGGAGAGAGAGGTTTTATTGGTAGCGTCTTCATGAGACCAATTCTCGGGCACAGGGCTACAACTTATCCTGCTGATCATTAAGGTGATTTGACTTTGATTTCTGAAACTGCTACATTGAAACTTTTCCAGTAGGGCCAGTGTTTGAATTGAAAAATACTCATTCTCTGCAGTAAAACCTCCCACAACTTCTTTTTACTGCCTTAATGGCTTTTTCTAGAGCAGATGATAGATGAAGCCAGAGAACATAGTCTGATCATAAAAGACATATTGATTCAATCATATTTTCCAGAACACAACCTCAGGGTAAAATCTAGAAATCAAAATTATGCTGAGGCAGTCACTTGGCTAGGAATCATTGTCTGCTTGTCATTTTAAATTTTTTCATTTTGCATTTTGGGAAATGATTCTCAAATTAAAGCCAGCATCCTGAATACAAAAAGATAACTCAAATGCCACTTGTTATGAATTTTGTTTGTTTCCCTTGAATGAGTAACCAAGAGCTAATTTCTCACATAATAATTTTGCTACTTAATGAGAAACGGAATTAATTGAGTTCTATAGAGGCCAGTTTTAGTTGAGTTAAAAGGAAAATGATTTAGCGTCAGAAAGGAACTTTGAGAACATTAGTTTAATCCCTTTATTTTATGACAGCAGAGAGTTTGAGAACCTTACCTGAGAGGACACAGTGGGTTGGACACACAGAGAGGACAGTGATCTGCAGCTCACCCCGGGCTCGCTCAGGTGTGTCAATTCTCTAACCTTTCAAATTACCAACAATGCCGTTGCCCTTGGCGGCTGTGATTTACATAGGAATGTCTCAAGAGTGAGGTTTGATTCTTTAGAACTAAGAGATGAAAATATAGAAATCTTTATTTAAATAAAATGTGAAAGTCAGGGAGCTGTTTGATTGAATTCACCTGATGGCCTAGGCAGCCTTGTTTTTGAAAAGAGATTTTTGTGCTCTTTGCAAGTGATGTGGAAATCTGAATCAACAAACACAGACCCAGGACCCAGAGGAAGGCCCTGTCAGAATGAAACATGGAAGCGATGTTCATTATTATCAACAAAACTAAAAAGTAAACATTACAAGGACTTCCTGCCATCAGATAGCATGCCTGGTGATGGAACACAGCGGTCCATAGCCTGGCACATCCCAGGGCATGAAACAGAAGACTCTTCAGAGCCAGCTAGAAAGCTGTGGCCATGCCAGGCACCGAACGGAGCCCCCAGGAGGCCACAGGCCACAGCTTCTCCCTCCCTGTCCATTTGGGAAGTGCATGTAGTCAGGATATAAATCCTGGCCAGCCTTCCGGGCTGGTCTGACCTTCAGCATAATAATTCAGCTAGTGGGCTAATTTTAGAATGCTGCAAATAATCAAAGTCATGTATTCATTGTCACTTTTTATAATAGAGACCTATTTGCTCAACCACTGATCTGTAATATTCATATCACAATATGCGTAGGAGTTTTTTATTATTTTACTTTAAGGCTTATACTGAGAGAAGTCCAGGATTATTGCTCTTCTCATCTATTATTCAAGGCATGTAGTGCAGCTGGACAGAAAGACAGATCTCTCTGCTTTCTGTCTGACTCACTGTTGCTAACAGTGTCAGGGAAGCAGAAACCTCCTCAGTCGATTGATGTCTTCCAGCTGTGCCACTTTGAAAATCATATTTCCACTGAAAAAAGGGCTGGTAACTTTTTCAATGCCCCTACCATTAGAAAAAAAGATAGTTTGTGGTCATGGGATGCCAATTTTTAAAAAGATTTAAAAGTGATGATGAATTATTCTCTTGCAAACACAATTGAGCTGTGTTGAAAGATGCTTTGGATCCTCAAAATAATTGCCAGGCTTCATGTAGAACCTTTCGTGGTGGCTCCAAATACCCAACTTCCAACCAAACATGTTTATTCATTGAAAGCCACTTCTTTCTTTAATTTTCTTCCTCCTCATCCTTTTCTCTACCCCCTCCTCCTTTATTTTTCTCTTTTTTTTAAAAAAATTTTATTTTCTTGTTTAAAGTATTACAGATAGTAGTACATATGTCTCCTTTTTCCCCCGTTGACCTTCCCCCGGCCACCCCTAACCCCTGACACATGTCCTTACCCCCCCCCCCTTCAGTGTCTTGTGTCCATTGGTTATGCTTATATGCATGCATGTAAGTCCTTCAATTGATCCCTTACCCTCCGCCCCAATACTCCCCAGCCTTCCCGCTGTAATTTGACAGTCTGTTCGATGCTTCTCTGCCTCTGTATCTATCTTTTTTTTCATTAGGTTATAATGTTCTTTATTATCCATAAATGAGTGAGAACATGTGGTATTTTTCTTTCACTACCTGGCTTATTTCACTTAGCATAATGCTCTCCAGTTCCATCCTTGCTGATGCAAATGGTAAGAATTCTTTCTTTTTTATAGCAGCATAGTATTCCATTGTGTAGATGTACCATAGTTTTCTAATCCACTCATCTGCTGATGGACATTTAGGCTGTTTCCAAATGTTAGCTATTGTAAATTGTGCTGCTATAAACATAGGGGTGCATATATTCTTTCTGATTGGTGCTTCTGTTTCTTTGGGATATATTCCTAGAAGTGGGAATACTGGGTCAAATGGAAGTTCCATTTTTAATTTTCTGAGGAAACACCATACTGCTTTCCACAATAGCTGCACCAGTCTGTATTCCCACCAGCAGTGCAAGAGGGTTCCTTTTTCTCCACATCCTCGCCAGCACTTGTCATTTGTTGATTTGTTGATGATAGTCATTCTGACAGGTGTGAGGTGGTACCTCTTTGTTGTTTTGATTTGCATCTCTCAGATGATTAGTGACTTTGAGCATGTTTTTATGTGTCCCTTGGCTTTCTGAATGTCCTCTTTCGAAAAGTGTCTATTGAGGTCCTTTGCCCATTTTTTCATTGGGTTGTTTATCTTCCTTTTGTTGAGTTGTATGTCCCTGTAAATGTTGGCGATTAAACCCTTATCGGAGATAACATTGGCAAATATGTTCTCCCATGCAGTGGGCTTTCTTGTTGTTTTGTTGATGGTTTCTTTTGCTGTGCAGAAGCTTTTTATTTTGATGTAGTCCCTTTTGTTTATTTTCTCCTTAGTCTCTCTTGCTGTAGGATCTGTGTCTATAAAGATATTGCTACGACATATGTCTGCAATTTTGCTGCCTATGGAGTCTTGTAGGGTTTTTATGGTTTCCCATCTTATATTCAAGTCCTTTAGCCATTTTGTGTATGGTGTAAGTTGGTGATCTAGTTTCATGTTTTTGGTATGTATCTGACCAAATTTCCCAGCACCATTTATTAGAGAGACTGTTTTGACTCCATTGTATGCTCTTGCCTCCTTTGTCAAATATTAATTTAGCACCATGGGAGAATGAATAAACCTTATACTTATAGTGGACTGTAATGGCTAATTGGATCTGTGCATCAAACCCTTCAACCCCTTTTCTGCAAAAGATTCTGACCACAGTAATGGCTATGTGACCCAAGCAAGGCCAATCAGAGGTCTTCCTTGGAATTACATTGGTTTTTGATGGCTGGAAAAACACATTCTTTCTTTGTGGTAGGGTTGCCAAACTCTCAGTGGCCATGTTTTTGCCAGTCAGGTAAGGCCCTTCTGTGGTAGAAGATAAGATTGGTCAATGTGTAGAATAAGCTGAGATAAGAGATAGGTATTGAGTGCAATCCCCAATTCTAATTCCTGAGGCCCAGACTTCAAACTCATCCTTATATTCTGTAAGCATCAGTTTTTCAAAAATTGCTCTGCTGTGTAAAGTTCACTAATTTTCATATTTATCTGTGATTGAGTGAAAATAGCAATTGCTCAAATTGCTACTATAAAGGTATTTGGTTTGGTGACTTAGCTCAGGCTGCTGTAAAAAAAATTACTATAAACTGAATGGCTTAAGTAACAGACATTTATTTCTCACAGTTCTAGAGGCTGGGAATTCCAAGATCAAGATACCAGTAGGGTTGGTTTCTGGTGAGGTCTCTATTCTTACCTTGCAAATGGCCACTCTCTTGGTGTGTCCTCACATGGTGGAGAGAAACAAGATCTGGTCTCTCCTCCTCTTCTTATAAGGACACAAAACCCTTGATGTGGGTGCCACCGTCATGATCTCATCTAAACCTAATCAACTCCCAAAAGCCTTGCCTCCAAATATATTACATTGGAGGCTAGCGCTTCCACATATGAACTTTGGGGGAGAACACAAACATTCACCTTTAACACTTGGGAAAAAAAATTATAGTAAAATAGAGGAACGGAGGAGGGAATGAAGAAAGAGAAGAAGGACATAAAAAGATAAAACTTTTTATTTCCCCTAAGAAATATTCCCTTCCAAATCCATGGGTCAATAAGTTCTCTTTCTTTTTTTTTGTTTCACCTGTTTTAAATTGGGTTTATGTTAACTGTAACTGCTTAATTCACCATTCCTTTGAAGGTGCTACAAAGATTATCCATTGCATGGCATTACATAATTAAAGAATGAGGGATACATTTCTAATGGGAATTTCTCTAACTGAATTGTTTAGATAGTGTACTCATCCAGTGATTTGCTCTCATAAGTGTCACAAACCCCAACTGCAGTCTCTGCCCTACTTTGGGTAAACACTGTAAACTCCCAGAAAAGAGCTGATGAAAATTCAAAGTGAAATAAAAGTAAATACTAAAACTTAAATCATTAAATAAAAACATGGGCCAATATAGGTTCCAGGAGATGTGATTAAAGATTAAAGTAATATGCCATAACCGGTTTGGCTCAGTGGATAGAGCGTCGGCCTGTGGACTGAAGGGTCCCGGGTTCAATTCCAGTCAAGGGCATGTACCTTGGTTGCGGGCACATCCCCAGTAGGGGGTGTGCAGGAGGCAGCTGGTTGATGTTTCTCTCTCATCGATGTTTCTAACTCTATCTCTCTCCCTTCCTCTCTGTAAAAAAAAGCAATAAAATATATTTTTTTAAAAAAAGATTAAAGTGATATAAATGTGTAAAATGTAAACATTTAGGGGAAGTTTTTCATTTTCTAAGAAGTAAAGTTAATTTTTCCATTCCACTTCAATACGAGACTCTTCCTCCTACATTTCTCTTATTTTTTCATGTTAATGTCCTACTCTGCTTTATGAAGGGGATGTTATTAATAATTTGTGGTTACATTATAAATGTATCATTTCAAAGTTTGGGGTTTGATTAATGTTCTCTCACATGGTTAAAATCCTGCCATCTGGCTTCTTGCTTAGGCAAAAGGAAAGTGAACTAAGAAAGTGGCGAATGAAGCAACACAATTTAAAAAATGACTGCATCTTTCAGGCTTTAACTTAAGACAGAGAAAGAAAATTGGAAATGTTAGAATGTTTAGAAAAAATAAGCAAATGGGGTCTAGGCTTGGGTCTTCAGAACTAGTGTCAGCCCTTTAGGACTAGGTTCGCCTCTTAGGCCTTGGTTGGGCTATTCCGGGCTAGGTCCACTAAAATCAAATTAACCCACGTCATGGGGAAGCATCAGTTTTTCAAATATTGATGTTACACAAAATTGTGTTACAGGAAAGGACCCATACGTGAGCATACTTGGCCTAGGAACAGAGGAGCTGCTGACTGTAGGGAATGGTGCCTGTGGAAATCACTCTGACAGATTGAGAGTGGCTTCCTTGGGGTTGCAGGAAGAATAGGTATTGCTTAGGGGCTAGGCTGGGCTCTTCAGGGTGAGGTTCTGCCCTTCGGATCTGGGCTTTGATTCTTCGAGTCTGGGTTCGGCTCTTTGGGGCTAGGCTCCATCCTTCAGGACTGGGTTTGGCTATTTGGGACCAGGTTAGAAAAAAAGAAAAAAAAGCAGCAGAGGAAACAAAATTCCAAACAAAGTTAAAATCAATGTCTAAGTGGACAGATGAGGTTATAGAAAAGATTTAAACATTTTTCCTAGTTTAGAGAACATTTAGTAGAGTATATGCTGATTTCTCAAAGCATTGCATTTTTCTAAACCTATAAAAATGATAGGAATCCTACATGCATATCATTTCTCATAGAGATGAAATTAGCTGTTCTTTGGTTGCAAATAAAAAATTAGAATCCTCATATATTGCTTGTGGAAATGTAAAATGATATAGATGTTAAGGGAACAGTTTAGCAGTTTCTTGAAAAGTTAAACATAGTTACCATATAATCCAGCAATTCCATTCCTAGGTGTATTTCCAAGAAAAATGTAAACATATGTGCCTACAAAATTTGTGCATGAATATCTTTGGCAATGTTATTCATATTAGCTGAAAAGGGAAACAACCAAATGTCCATCAACCGATGAATGGATAAACAAAATGTGCTGTGTCCACACAATGGAATATTATTCATCCATAAAAAGGAATGAAGTAGATACATGCAACAACATGAATTAACCTTGAAAACATTATGCTAAGTCAATGACTTTTAACCGGTGTGCTGCAAGAATTTTTAAAACATGCAATACCTTACTATTTAGTCAGGGGTAGTGACTTCTTTTCCCTGCTTGGTTAATTCTTGGTATCAGGAATCCTTACATGCAAGTATAGGCACCTGATTTTTTTAAAAGTCACTTTGGAGCAAAAAGGGTAGGTAATTACTATTATTACTTTTGTAAGTCAATCAAAAATATACCTATTTTTTGTCAGATTGGCCACAGCATTTTAGTAATTAGTTTATGTGTGTCATGAGATGAAAAAGATTTGAAAATTGCTGTGTTAAGTGAAAAAAGCCATACACAATAATCCCAAATTATATGATTCAAATGATATGACATGTCCATAATAAGCAATGTCTATCACAGAGATAGAAAGTAGGATATTGCTTGCCTAGAGATGGAGAGAAGGAAGAGTGACTGCAAATGAGTATGAGGTTTCTTTTGAGATTTGTTACAATTAACTAGTGTAAAACATACTGGAATTAAATCATGGTGATGATTGCACAACCTTGTGAATATACTAAAAACCATTGACTCATCCACTTTAAAATGGCAAATTTTATGATATGTGAATTATAGCCCAATTAAAAAAAAAACTTTGTAGAACAGAGTGAGGATCATTTCTTAGCCTCCTACAAAATTTACAAATGCCACATTTATCAGGGACGTAAGCTAATAACAGTTATCTGTCACTAAATTTCATGTTGTCTTCTGAATTCTCTTAACAAAAGGACAAGGCTGTTTATTATCTTCATGTTACAGATGAGGAATGGAGGTGGCCCAGGAGGATACGTGACTTGCCCAAGGTGTCTCAGCTGCAGACTGACTCTAGACCTGAGATTAATGAACTTCGTTTGGGAACACAGGTTTTGTGAGTTGCACCCAGGGCTCCCATGGCTCCCTGTTGCTTTCACCCTGTGCTCAACAGAATCTCAGTCACCATCTCAAGATGTTCGCTCTATCTGTGAACTTAACTTGGAATAATCAAGATCATTCAGGGTTATAGGGGAGAGGATCTTGGGAAATGAGAATGGCATCACCCATACTGATGTACACCAAACCCACTCCTTGACCAATTTGTTGGATTAGGAAATGGTAAGTGGGATTGGGGCAAAAGGTTGAAAGGGCATGAAAGAACATAGTTCTGGGGTATCCTCTCTGAATTGGGGTGAAGGGTTGGGGAACTGAACCTGACAAAAAGAGAGCTGGAAAGCTGCTAATGTACCCCTTCCCCACCTCATATACTTCGCCCACCTGCTTTTCAGGGTCACCACTCTGCACACCCCCAAGCCCAACTGCCTGCCAGAATTTCTGCTTTCAGGAAATGATCTGTAGGAGAATTCTCAAGTTGTGTTGCTACTTGCTATTTGGAAAGTGAAATGCTGAGCAGACTAATTGTCATAATGGATTTGCTAGCCAGAGAGAAATTAGAATCAAGGTTTTGTTTAAGGGAATGTTGAGCCAACATAATGCCTGCCAAAATTGCCTTTCTCTAATGAAAAGCAATATATGCCTCTGGGCAGCTCTGAAGACTGCAAATTATTTTCTTCCCTTTGAGGTCCCTGACAGAGTTAAAATATTCGTCTTGTTTTGCTGCATGTTAATAAAGTGCCTTGGTTGGATGATGGGTTTCTAAGTAATGAAGGATAATTTGAGCTATGAGAAAAGCCACAGAGAGGGAAACAAACTTGTATCAGTTGGACAATAATGAGATGAGATGAATATATCTGAGGTCGGGAATGCAAAGCTAAAGGCATGCCTTTCCAATAGTTTTTTCTATTCTCTCAGATAACTGATAATGGTACTAGATTTTACATTTCCATAGTGGCAGTCAGCTTCCAAGTATTACCTGTCATCTGTCTACACATAAGATCCTGAGACCTCCTCAAGGAGAGAAAGGGGCTGAGTGGTAAAGAGAAGGGTGGGTCAAGCCATCACACATTCATGGTGATGGCTTAGATAAAAAAAGAAACATAAAATGGGATCTTTTTAAAACCCTGAAGGCAAAAAAGGATAGAGTAAAGCAATGGACTAGAGTAAAACATGGGACTTAAATCATTCATTCATTCATTCATCAAATACTTATTAAACTATGCATCAGACATTTTTCTAGGCACTAGAAATACAATGAACAAGACCTTGGCCTCAAGATCTTCTAGTCTCTAGACTCCATTTTAAGAATTGGTTTGTTGCCGTAGCTGGCTTGGCTTAGTGGATAGAGTGTCAGCCTGTGGACTGAAGGGTCCCAGGTTCGATTCCGGCCAAGGTCACATGCCTGGGTTGCGGGCTTGATCCCCAGTAGGGAGTGTGCAGGAGGCAGTTGATCAATGATTCTCTCTCATCATTGATGTTTCTATCTCTCTCTCTTTCTCTCTTCCTCTATGAAATCAATAAAGAAATATATTTTTTTAAAAAAGAATTGGTTTGTTTATACAATTGCCCTCAAGTTGGGCTTATACAGGGTGGGGCAAAGTGGGTTTACAGTTGTTTGTATGGAAAATAATACAATAATTAATAATGTAAGAACAAACTCGGTGCTTGGCATACTCACAACTATAAATGTACTTTTGTTCTACCCTGTATTTGAGTCTTCAATTAAGTATATTTTTAAAAAATGAGAATTTGGATTTATCAGGAAAATCTGGACAGAGACAGAAGTACCTATAAAGTACTCTGGGAGAACCAAGAAGGGAGGGTTTGTGGAGCGGATGGAACAAATGGAACATTCTTCACAAAGGCACAGAGGACTGGTATGTCAGTAGGAAACGTTGAACAGGTTGTTTTGGCTGACAAACTATGGCTGGAGGGAGTCATGGGCTGGAAAGGTAAGACTTATGGTTAAAGTAAATTATAAATACATAAATAAACTTTCCTGTAGCAGAAAGGACAAAAGTAATGACATTACCTCTTTTTTTCCTGTGTTTTTTAAAAAAATTTAAATTCTTTATTGTTTAAAATACTACATGAGTCTCCTTTTCCCCCCATTGACCTCTCCCCCGCTGCTTCCACCTCCCACACATGCTCTCACTGCCCCCCCCCCCCACACATGCCCTCACCCCTCTACTGTTTGTGTCCATTGGTTATGCTCATATGCATACATAAATACAAGTCTGTTGGTTGATCTCTTACCCCCTCACCCTCTGACATTACCTCTTGTGGGAGGGGAATTTTCTGTTAAAAGCACATCTTAAGACATTACTGAAATTTACTTCCAAATTCACATTTATCCACCTACTTTTAGTTTTCCATGACTGCAAGCTGGCTGTGAAATAGGTTTTGGCAGGAGTAAAAGAGCTGTAACTATAGAAATTCATCACTATACTAGAGCAAAGGAATTGCTTATGATCGTGAGGGTGTGTGTGTGTGTGTGTGTGTGTGTGTGTGTGTGTGTTTCTAATACTACATGTATCTTTTTCTTTTTTAATTAACTTTATTGGGGGTGACAACATGTAGCTTTTATAGTGCAGTATTTACTTAAGTAAAAAGACCTTCAGTGGAGCTCAGAAAAAAGTATATATTACAAAGAAATAAACTTCCAGGACATGCTCAGGGTGCCTAGCAGCCTCCTATTGAGAGTCTGTTGGGTTTTGGAGATTCTACCACGGCTGATATTCTGCCTCACATCTAAATGTCAGAGAGTGGAAGCAGGTCGGGATTTGTCTGAATTACTTGCTTTTCTTCTGCTCGTGCTTGCTTCTATAGGGAAGGCTTCAGAGACTGCTCTTTTTTGAATACTAATTACACATTTATTTAGTCTGCTTCTTGACTTGTTTCTTTCTGTTGTGTTGTGAGTATGAATCTTGGTCCACAAACCCAACCTGAATGAAATTTGAAACTACAGTGGTATTAACTCTGAGCCTGTAAGTCTGCAGTGTGTGTGTGTGTGTGTGTGTGTGTGTGTGTGTGTATGGGGGGGAGAAAGGGAAAATAAACTTTAGAACCTGCTGGGCATCTCCCCTCAGGAATTGCCCACTGACTCAGGGCACTCCCCTGCTGCTGTGGTAACCATTTCCGGCTGAGAGCCCCAGGGCACTGCTGAGGAGGGCCCCACTGCTCCTCAGACCCCAACTCTTTGAAACTTTGCTCTTCCCGTCCCTAGGAACAGGGAGAAAGAATTAACACAGCATACCTGATGAACAAGTTTAGGCTTTTGAAAACAACAGCCAGGAAAGGAAAGGATCTAATTGGCCATTTCTGCTTTCCTTTCTACCACAAACCTCCTGAGGCAGAGAGCACAGAGAGCCTGCCTGTGTGGGTGACTCCCCTTCCCCTAATCTGATCTCTCAGGGCAGCGGTGATAGCCAATGGGGAGCCATGAATACTTGCTCCATTTCTAAAAGTTGGAAACAACCCAAATGTCTGCTAACTGATGGATGGGTAAACAAAACATGGTACGTCCACAAAGTATGAGCAAACTATTCATCCATGAAAAGGAATGGAGTACTGATATGTGCTACAATGTGGATGCACCTTGAAAGGATTATGCTAAATGAAAAGCGCCAATCACAAAAGAGCTTAGATTGTATGGTTACATTTAAATGAAATCTCCAGAACAGGCTGATCTACACAGACAGAAAGTAGGTTAGTGGTTGCCTAGGGCTAAGGGGGCTGGGAGTGACTGCTAAATGTTAAGGGATTTTTTTTTTTGGGGGGGGGGGGGGCGGGGCATGATGAAAATGTTCTAGCATGGATTGTGTTGATGGTTTACAACTCTTTGAATATCCTAAAAATGATTGAATTGTAAACTTTAAATAGATGAATTGCACAGCATGGGAATTATATCTCAATAATATTGTTAACAAAAAAAAATGGTGTCAACTGTCATCTGCTTACTCCTGCTCTGTGCTCTATCATTGAAGAAGTTAGTGTTACCTTCTGCTTGTGAGAAATAAGGTGAGCCCCCAAATTTTGGGTTCCCGGTAGAACACAAAACATACTTGGGAGCCAGGCAGCAAGGCAAATATCTTTACTTCTATGTAGAGGGTGTGCATGCAGATGTTCTAGAAGCAAGCAAGCACATGCACACCGAGCAGGTAGTCTGCTTGACTTTATAATCCCTGATGCAAGTGACCTGTCCCTCACTCTTGATTGGAACTCAGGCGCACAGTCTTTGCGATTGGCTAATTCAAAGGGAGGGGTTGGCCTTTGCCATTTCAAGATGGTGGCCCCCAGGGGAGCTGCAAGTCATGGGGCCAACATGGTGGTTGCCAAGTCACATGGTCCAAAATGGTGGCTGTCTAAACTGTTCTTTGACAGAAAAGATGACTTCTTTATTCTCACACTAGAGGCCTGGTGCATGAATTTGTGCATGGTGCGGGGGGGGGGGGGGTTCCCTTGGCCTGGCTGGTGATTGGGGCCGATCAGGGCCTTCTAGCCCAGTCCTGATAGGGGCCATAGGGACCAGCTGGCTGAAGGGAGGGACTGCAGGAGGTTGGCTGTGGGAGCGCACTGACCACTAGGGGGCTGCTTCTGCATTGAGTGTCTGCTCCCTGGTGATCAGTGTGCATCATAGCTACCAGCTGGTCATCCTATCGTCCGGACATCTGGTCGTAACAGTTGCTTAGGCATATATATATATATATATATATATATATATATATATAGTCACATGTTTCATTAATCGTATTGCTTCTTTGTCATGAGTTCCTGGTAACCGGCTGCTGTTCTGAGTAAATCACTTTTTAGTATGCAAAACATTTTTTCCCCCAAATATCTCTCAGAACAAATCCTGCCACTAGTTTTCTCCCCAGGCTCTTGAAAGAACACAGGGAATGAGCTTTCCAACATAACCCATGGACTTACTCTGAATGTGAAGGGCCAAATTGTGATCAAAGTCACACAATTTGCTCAAGTTGTGTGACTTTGATCATATATAGGTCATGGACCTATGAATCTTGCAATTGGAAGAAATCCTACAAATAACCCAGCCCAGTGGTTTTCAACCGTGTTCAGTAGAATCTATTACTGCAGAGCAGGGGCCTCGGGGCAGCCCTGGGAGGGAACTGGGGGCTTCTAAATTGGGCAGAGTGGGCCCCCACCTCCTTCAGTCAGCCCTGGTTTTATCTGACGTATACATAGGGTTTCACCGAGATTCTGTTTGAAGAATTCAGCGCCTACCAAGTGTGTGAGACTTTTTCGATATCTAGTTTTATAGGAAAGGCAAACAAGGTCCAGGGGAAGGCTCAGTCAGAGTCCTCATGACAATTTGGTGGCAGAACAGTGTCTGGAATCATACACTGTTAAAGGGTGAACAGGGTGCTTAGGGTCCTTAATCCAGCATGTGAAGCTTGCTTTATCATGACTCTACCATTTCTGCCCAGAGAAGGAAAGAAGTGTGATAGATGAGCATGTTGGTCCTGGAGACAAATGGCCTGAGCTTGAACCCTGTCTACCTCATGTCAGCTGTGTGATCTTGAGCAAGAAACTCATCCCTACCCAATCCTGGCTTCATCACCTATAAAATGAGGTTAACGGCAGTCCCTACTCAAGAGGATTCAATGAGATGATGTCAAGTGTCTGGCACATAATTGCGGCCCAATGCATAGTAGCTATTGCAATGTCATGCCAATAGAGACTCTCCATGGACTGGTCTCCACAAGTTCATTGGCAAAGAGGCAGCACCCCTGTGAAATTTTCATCCACAGTCTGCCTCAACTTAAAATCAAAGTTGATTTCACGTGTCCTCTCTCTGCTATTCTATATTGGTACAGCTAGAGGATTTGACCTAATTGTAAGATTTTTCATTTGTGTTAGTTGAATTTCACGTACCTTTTTGAGAGACTTCAAACTGTTGGGCTATTTTCCAAACCCAGATGGAAAGGCCACTGTCCAGTCTATTTGACAGCTAGGTCCCATTAGGAATCCACTCCCAGTCCTGGAGTTTCTGCTGGACCATGTATATGATGTTATTTAGTAAACGGTACCAAATAACCCCTTGGTTTTGTCCATGCTTCAAAATTTAGCTTGCTGCTTGCTCATTTTTTTTCACTTCTCTCCCTTTCTTCCTCCCTTATGAGGCCCAATTTCAAGTATTTTCCTTCTCTTTTTGTTTTATTTTCCAAATAAGCACTGTCTGTCTTTCTCCTAAGCACGGAGCTCCTCACTATAGACTCCTTCGACATTGACTCCATTTGAGCTTACACCTATGAACTTCCCCAGGAAGGCCCAAACACCTCCTGACCCCACCCGCTGGCCACTTCACTCTCAATATAAGTTTACTTAACTCTCTATGACTTTTTAATATTCAGAATTAAGCCATTGACCTACTGAAATATGTCCACTATTTCTCAGCCTTGAATGCTCTTTAGTGCTAATATCCAAAAGTTTCTTGATTAATAAGATAGCACATATACCTCTGTGAAAATAGAAAAATTATCTGTTCCAACAAGACAAATGTATGGACAGAGTTGTAATGCAAATTTAATATACTCATTTGATTTGCATTGTAATTTATGCACTTCCATATATACACACACAGTTCAATTTAATTTTTAAAAAAATAAAAATGGAGATAAATCAATCTTCCCCCACTCTGCTAATGATTTTTTAGTTAATTCCCTGGGCCACTTTATGTGTTCATTAAATGACTTAATGCATTGCTTTTTTTAAAGGGCACCAATTAATTTCTTTAGCATCCTGATTATTAACTTTGTTAGCTATATAGAAAATTAGATTTGGAGCAGTCATAAAGAGCGTGCCATTTACTTCCCTGTGTGTGTTCTTCCTTCCTTCCTTCCTTCCTTCCTTCCTTCCTTCCTTCCTTCCTTCCTTTCCTTTCCGTCTCTCTCTCTCTCTCTCTCTCTCTCTCTCTCTCTCTCTCTCTCTCTCTCTTTCTTTCTTTCTTTTACAGTTGGGAAAGTGATTCCTAGAGAAAGTAAAATTGATGTAAACTCATGCAGCATTAAGCACTAGGGTTGGGACCAAGTATCCTTTGTCTCAGTCAAGTCCTAGAGGTTTCCTTATTTACACCTTAAGCACCCGGAAAGCACTTTAAAAACAACAATAACATCAATAAGCAAACAGTTGCCCTGGAAAATTTGACATATTCTGAGTTAGAGCAGGTCTGTAGTGGGGCTAGTGAATCTGTATTTTAGAATAGCTCCCCAGATGACTGTGACCCACTCTCAGGTTTAGGATCAACCATTCAGAAATGCTCTCTATAGAATATTACAATGAAATTCTGCTCATGGTGGTAATAAAATATTTTTTCAATTGTTAAAAAGTTTTATCTTTCTTTATTATCAGAGCTGGAAGTAACTTCAAAAAAATTTAACCACTCCCTAATTTTACAATTCAAGAAAGAAAACTGAACCCCTAACATGGTAGGGTGTCTCATCCAAGGAACATGAATTTCTGGCTTACTGACTCCTATTCCAGCACTGTTGCCTCCTACTAATGAAGTTTCTTAGGAAAAATAAAATAACAAAGTTTTGAAATTCTGTCAAATGTTTGTATATAAGACAGTGAAGAATATATTTTTGGCAGCACCAGCATTTTTTTTTATTTTTCTAATTTTATCTTCTAAAGTAATATATTACATTCTTTATTTTGCAACTGGGTCAGCTAATGTTTAGAATGAGCAGATGTTTTGCAGTCTTTGAATATTGTTATACAATTTCTAATTAGCTTTGAATGTGGAACTCTTTCAGCTTCACTATTTTCTCTTTAGGAAAGTATTCAAATGACAGATTATGAAAAATTAAAATTGGTAGAGATTGAGTACCTTTAGTAGAGACTTAGTAAAATTCACAGTGACTACAGTGTTGTTACCTCTGAAGAAAATTACATGTATGCCAAGTGAAAGTCAAGGTCACTTGAGCTTTGATATGCATTTATACACAAAGAAATAAAGGAGTTGTTAAGAGAGGAGGCCTGATGCACTCACAAGGACTCCAAATATCAATTTCTACCCATTTCCAATAAGTTACTGTGGGGAGAGCCTGCTGGGACTGCATTTAATTGTAAGGCTCTGAAAAGGTCAAATTACATATTATGCATTTTTGGCTGGTATAAAATAGGAAGCAACCTGGTTATTGGGTCATGTCATCAAAAGCTTTTAGTTTTCCCTTCTCGGCTTTTCCTCATATAGTAATGGGTGTTTATTAGATTCTTAAGGCCTCTGGGAGAAAGAAAATTATAGTTTCTTCCTGTAAGTGGCTACGTGGTCTGACAACTTTTCTTCAGAGAGTTCTTTTGGGTTTTGGGTTATGTTTTCATTAGTTTTATTGAGGTTTAATTGACAAATAAAATTGTAAGATATTTAAGTGTACAACAATTATTTGCTATATGAATATATTGTGAAAAGATTTCCATTAGCAAGTTAATTAACACATCATTCACTCCACATATTTACCTTCTGTGTGTGTGTGTGTGGCGGGCGGGTTGCGGGGGGCAGGGGATGGGTGTGGGGGTGGTGAACATTGAAGTTCTACTCTCAGCAAATTTCAATTATACAACACAGTGTTAGCAGCTATAGTCACTATTAGATCCTCAGACTTTATTATTGTATATATGAAAATTTGTACACTTTTATCAACCTGTCCCTATTTCGTCTACCTCCCAGCCCCTGACAACCACTTTTCTATTCTGGTTCTATGATTTTAACATTTTTTTTCTTTTTCAAAGTTTCACTTTATAAGTGTTACCATGCAATATTTGTTTTTCTCTGTCTGGTTTATTTTACTTAGTATAATGGCCTCCAGGTTCATCCATGTTGTCGAAAATTACGGGATTTTCCTCCTTTCTTAAGGCTGAAAAATATTCAGTTTCTTGGTTCTGTATATATCTCACATATTCCTCTTTATACATTCATCCATTGACAGACATTTAGGTTGTTTCCATATCTTGGCTATCGATAATAATGCTGGAATGAATATGAGGCTGCAGATATCTCTTTGAGATCCTGCTTTCATTTTCTTTGGATATATAATTAGAAGTGGGATTGTTGGATCATACGGTAGTTCTACTTTTAAACTCTCTTTTTTTTTAAGGAACCTCCATAATGTTTTCCATAGTGACTACTCCAATTTACTTTTCCACCAATAGTGTACAAGGGCTTCCTTTTCTCCACATCCTCACCAGCACTTGTTATGTCTAGTCTTTTTTATTATAGCCATTTCAATAGGTGTGAGGTGATAATTCATTGTGATTTTGATTCGCATTTCCTTGATGATTAGTGATGTTGAACACCTTTTCATGTACCTATTGGCCATTTTATATCCTTGGAAAAAAATGTTATTCAGGTCCTTGGCCATTTTAAAATCAGAATATTTGTCTTTTTTTGCTATGGAGTTGCATAAGTTCCTTGTATATTTTGGATATTAACACCTTATTGGATATGTGGTTTGCAAATATTTTCGCACCTTGTAAAGGTTGACTTTTCATTTTGTTGATGGTTTCCTTGGATGTGCAGAAGCGTCTTAGGTGGAGATAGTCCTGCTTGTATATTTTTGCTTTTATCTCATTTGCTTTTGGTGTCAAATGCAAAAAAAAAAAATCATTGCCAAGACCAACGTCAAGGAGCTTACCCCCTATGTATTATTCTAGAAGTTTTACAGGTTCAGGTCTTGCATTCAAATCTTTAATGCATTTTGAGCTTATTTTTGTGTTTAGTATAAGACAGGGACCAAGTTTCATATTTTCTCATGTGGCTATTCAGTTTTCTCAATATCATTTTTTTGAAGAGACCCTTCTTCACCATTGTATATTTTTGACTCCTTTGTCATAAATTAAGTGACCATATATGTATAGGTTTATTTTTAAGCTCTTTATTCTGTTCCATCGACCTATGTGTCTGTCTTTATGTTAATATCATATTGTTTTGATTACTATAGCTTTGTAAAATAGTTTGAAACCAGAAACTGTGATGCCTCCATCTGTTTTTCTCAGAATTGCTTTGGCCAGTCAGGGTCATTTGTGGTTCCATACATTTTAGAATTGTTCTTTCTATCTATGAAAAATGCCAATGGAATTTTGACAGAAATTGCATTGAATCTGTAGATCACTTTAAATAGTATGAACATTTTAACAGTATTAATTGTTTCAATCCATGAGCAAGGAGTATCTTCCCATTTATTGGTATCATCAGTTTCTTTCATCAGTATCTTAGAGTTTTCAGTATACAGATCTTTTACCTCTTTGTTTGAATTTATCTCTAGGTATTTTATTCTCTTTGATGCAACTATGAGATTGGTTTCTTAATTTTTCTTTCTTATGGTGCAGTGTATAGAAATGCAACTGATTTTTGTATATTAATTTTGTGTCTTGCAACTTTACTGAATCCATGCATTTTAATAGTTTTTTGTGGAGCCTTTAGAACGTTGGCAAGTGATGGGTTAAGTCATGATTAAGATATGGTGAACCTGCTGCCATACCCAGTGGTGTACCCATGTGGGTTATGAAAAAACTGCAAAACTGGGCATCTGATACCCAGAGACTCTCTCATCTGGGAGAAAACATGTGCAATGAATACCTGCCCCACCTCAGAGGGAAAGTGGGCCTTCCACATTTTAAGGGTCACCTATGATCACCTATACCCAAGTCACACACATTTCAATAAGCTCACAAGTTAAGTGTGATGATAGAGCCCAGGTATATGGTTATACTTAAAGCTCCTTGGTAGCACTTGTAGAATCTTGGGCAATTTAGGTAGGCAGCAAGCCCCATGGCCTACTTTACTTATGCTTTCACAGTTTCTAGTGAAAAAGGAATTTTTTTTTTCTGATTTTTTTTCTTAATTAAATCTTTATTGTTCAGATTATTACATTTGTTCCTCTTTTTTCCCCCCATAACTCCCCTCCTCCCAGTTCCCGCCCCACCATCCGCCCTCACTCCCCACCCACTGTCCTCATCCATAGGTGCACGATTTTTGTCCAGTCTCTTCCCGCATCTCCCACACCCCTTTCCCCCCCAAGAATAGTCAGTCCATTCCCTTTCTATGTCCCTGATTCTATTATGATCACCAGATTATTTATTCACTTGATTCTTAGATTCACTTGTTGATAGATGCATGTTTGTTGTTCATAATTTGTATCTTTACCTTTTTCTTCTTCTTCCTCTTCTTAAAGGATACCTTTCAGCATTTCATATAATCCTGGTTTGGTGGTGATGAACTCCTTTAGCTTTTCCTTATCTGTGAAGCTGTTTATCTGACCTTCAGTTCTGAATGATAGCTTTGCTGGATAAAGTAATCTTGGTTGTAGGTTCTTGGTATTCATCACTTTGAATATTTCTTGCCATTCCCTTCTGGCCTGCAAAGTTTCTGTTGAGAAATCAGCTGACAGTCGTATGGGTACTCCCTTGTAGGTAACTGAGTTTCTTTCTCTTGCTGCTCTTAAGAGTCTCTCTTTGTCTTTTGCTCTTGGCATTTTAATTATGATGTGTCTTGGTGTGGTCCTCTTTGGATTCCTTTTGTTTGGGCTTCTCTGTACTTCTTGGACCTGTAAGTCTATTTCTTTCTCCCGGTAGGGGAAGTTTTCTGTCATTATTTCTTCAAATAGGTTTTCAATATCTTGCTCTCTCTCATCTTCTGGCACCCTTATAATTCTGATGTTGGTACGCTTGAAGCTGTCCCAGAGGCTCCTTACACTATCTTCGTATTTTCGGATTCTTTTTTCATTTTGCTTTTCCGGTTGGGTGTTTTTAGCTTCTTCGCATTTCAAATCTTTGCCTTGATTCTTGCAGTCCTCTGGTCTGCTGTTGGGAGTCTGTATAATATTCGTTATTTCAGTCCATGTATGCTTAATTTCTAGTTGGTTCTTTATCATAACATCGAGGGTCTCATTAGATTTGTTGAGGATCTCATTAAGTTTATCAGTGGCTTCTAGACAGTTCTTGAGAGACCTTAAAAGTGTGGTTCTGAACTGAATATCCTCCAAACAGTTCTGTCCTGTTTCTTTGTCTCCACATTTTTTTATGCTTTCTTGGTGCACCCCCTAGTGGTCTTTGTGTGCAGTCCTCCTGTAGTTAAGCCTTGATTGTTGTAGTTAATACTAGGGGGATTTGACCTCCAGGCCAGCTGGCTGTGAGAATCAGCTGTGTCTGCAGTGGGAAAACTTCTGTCCTCTAGGGAGGTGCTAATCTAGCCTTTGCCTGAGGCTATCTGGCAAATGGCTCTGCTCAGGGCTTGGGCGGGGCAGGTGGGTCGCTCAGGCTCGGGATCAACAG
The DNA here is from genome assembly GCF_964212035.1 of Myotis nattereri. Lineage (NCBI taxonomy): Eukaryota > Metazoa > Chordata > Mammalia > Chiroptera > Vespertilionidae > Myotis > Myotis nattereri. The sequence continues at coordinate 27,936,554 of NC_138088.1, forward strand.
GGTGGGCTGGAGAGAGCAGTTATGGTGGCTCTCAGTTCCGTCCCCAGAGGCTCTGCCTCACAGAGTCCCAGCAACCACTGCAAACCTCGGAGAGAAAGCTGCCTTCGAGTTCCGACTGAAGCCAGACAGTCCCGCTTCTCCCGTTTGAGTCTGGGTCCCTAGAGACTCGCCCAGATCTGGAGCTCAGAATCTGAGACTCCCTCCCGATTGAAAGCACCAACCGCGCCCACTGCCGCCAGCCCGCTCCGCGCGCACTCCGTACCTGAGTATTTCACTTCAGCACTGCGCCTCCTCTGAGTCTGGGTATGATATTCTCTTTCCTCCTAGTTGTAGAATTTCCAATCAGCCAGCCTTTTTGTGGTTCTGGATGATGTCCGTTCCGTCTTTTAGGTGTGTTTTGGTTTGGTTGTTCAAGGCAGCAATCTCCGGCGTTAAGCTATGCCGCCATTTTGGCTCTTCCCCGTTTCTAGTGGAAAAGGAATTTAATGATAAGAATAAAAAGGATACATATATGAGTTGCTTTATAAGGGAGAAATTTAACCTTTAATGAAGAATTTTGTATACCAGTACTCAATTGTTAGTATCTACTATAATTTAAAATGTGTATAATATAAGACTTCTGTGGCATACTACTTCTCATTCATACTCAGACACCAAGAGGTACCTACAAAGATGCTCATTGCAACATTGATCATAGTAGTTAAAAGTGGCAAGTGGTAGGAATGTCCATCAATAGAAGGATGATTATATAAACTATAACATAGCAATATAATGCATAAAAACACTAGATTCCTATGTATTGTTACAAAAATACCCTCTAAGGTACATTGTTAAGAGGAAATAGCAAGCTCCAAAACTATGTAATAGCTATAAAACAGTATGATACTTTTCTTTAAAAAATGCACCGCGTTTCACTCACACATATGTATATAAGTTTATAGTAAAAGATTTAGAATAATAAATGCCAAATGGGTAAAGTGAATATCTCTGGTTGTTGTGACTATTGTTCAGTTAGAACTTTAGTCTTTTTGTAATGTTTTAACTTTACAAAAAAAATATGATAGGAGAAACTTCAAGGTGCCTCCTGAGATCCCTGTTCCCTAGTGTACACATTGTGTATAGTACCTGGAACTATGAATTGATGGACTTTATTCTCATGGACTAGGTTATTTTCTGTGGCACAGTTGATTACGAAAGGAAGATTTTTCCAGGTGGGCTTCACTTAGTTTTATGAGACCTTTTAGTCTGAGTCTAGAAGACAGAAGCAGAAAAAAGTTAGTGAGTCAAAGCAAGGGGGAGGGTTTCACACGTAAGGAACTCTGCATTAGAGAAGGAGGCCACATGTCAAGGATGCAGGCAGCCTTTAGGACTCTGAGAATGGTCTCTGACTGGCAACCAGCAAGGAAATAGGGACCTCAGTCTTATAACTGTAAGGAACTTCATCTGCCCCAAATAGGTGAGCTTGGAATAAGAATGTGAGCTCTAGATGAAGTAAGCAGCCCGGCCCATACCTTGACTCTAGCCTTGTGATACCTTGAGCATTGATATACATAATTTATTACTTTGGCATTCGAGTTCTCATTAAGTATCAGACCCTAGGAGAATATAGCCATATCACACCCAGACTTTTGAATAGAGATATTGAGATGATAAATGGATGTTGTTTTAAGCCACTGTGTTGGTAGTAACTTGCTATGCAGCAACATAAAACAAATATAAATCTGTGTGGGTATAAGTTGTTTAATTAATTTGATGTTATAGCAACTAAAGTTGAGCTGTCCTTAACTTCCTTAGTATTAATTGTATTAATTGCACTTGTAAAATGAGCTCTGTATCATTTGTCTTAGAAGAGGGTGGAGGACTTGTGTATATAGATCAGTGTTAGGCTGTCAGAAAGACCCTCCCAGCCTACCAGTGGCTGTGGACCTACCTGTTGAGAATCAGCACCTTAGAGGTCATCTGGTCCAAAACCTAGAAGTTGATTCTAATTCATAGTGGGCATGTAGTTAGATTGAACACCTCAGTAATGACAGGGAACTCAGTACTTCCCCAAAGACCCCATTCCAGTTCAGGCAGCTCTAACTGCTGTAAAGTTTTTGCCACATGTGCTGTGGGCCCCAGCTTTACCCTCAGGACCACTTGAGCTCTCTTAAGTGGTGGTCCTTCAGATACTCCAAGACCTCACTCATGTTCCTTATGAACATTTCATATATTCTTCTTATTCCTAAATATAAAAAACCAAAATATCCCACTTTCTTATACAGAGCTCTCACTCTCATTGGACAAGTAGTCCTAATTTATAAGTTGAATATTAATTTCTCAGGATCTGCCCTCAGTGGAGAGTCACATTTCCCGTGTTCAGGGAAGCTAATTAGTTACACAGATGGGATATTTATAAATAATTAATGATGATGCACTTTCAGTGCCATCAGAACAGGGGACAGCAAGGGTTTGTCCAGAATAAGTAAGAACAAGATGTTCCTACTCTACTTAGCAAATGTTTCTACTCACCAGTGATTTTGTGGCCATAGCCACAGCATAGAGCAGAATTAAAGGATCTCAGAAACGAAACTAGAAGCTGTTATAATCCAATTATCTTCCTAATATAATAGTCCCCCCATATCAGTGCTTTCAGTTACATGATGTTCCAAAAGTATTAAGTGGAAAACTCCAAAAATAAATAATTGATATGTTTTAAATTGATGCCGTTATGAGTAACCCGATAAAATCTCACGTGTCCTGCCTAGGGCGTGAATCATCCCTTGGTCCAGCGTCTCTGTGCTGTAGATGCTCTTGTCCTTTAGTCACTAGTAGCCATCCATGTTGGTTATCAGATCCACTGCAGTGGTATTGTACCACTTGTGGTCAAGTATTATTTTATTTTACTTAATAATGTCCCCCAAGTGGTGCTGGCAATTTAGATATGACAAAGAGAAGCCTTAAAGTGCTTCCTTTAAGTGAAAGGTGAAAGTTCTTGATGTAATAAGGAGGGGAAAAAAATTGTATGCTGAGGTTGCTAAGATCTATGGTAAGAACAAATCTATCCATGAAATTGTGAAGAAGGAAAAATAAATTTGTGCTGGTTTTACTGTTGCACTGCAAAAGTTATAGCCATAGCGAGTGGTAAGTGCTTAGTTAAGATGAAACTAGCATTCAGTTTGCCCGTGGAAGACATGGCATATTCATGGTTTGAAGATCTTTCTTCTGACATATCCTTAGAAGGTCAGTAGTAGCCTCACGCTATGTCACAGTGCCGAGGTCATTCACCTCACTTCATGACTTCACGTAGGCATTATGCCATCTCACATCATCACAAGAAGGGTGAGTACAGACAATAAGAAATTTAAGAGAAAGCACATTCACATAACTTTTACCATGGTATGTTATTATAATTGTTCTATTTTGTTATTAGTTGCTATTGTTAATCTCTTACTGTGCCTAATTTATGAGTTAAACTTTATCATAGGTTTGTATGTATAGGAAAAATCATGGTAGATATAGGGTTCAGTGCTATCCATGGTTTCAGATATCTGCTTGGAATGCATTCCCCATAGATAAGGGGGGACTATTGTACTTTAATTCTTTTTAAAACAACCACAGCTTTTGCTTGAAAATATCTGGTGATAGGGAACTCACTATCTAATGAGGCATCCAGGTCTATTTTTAAAACTTTTTTTTCTCACTGTTGGAAACATTTTTATATTGATTTGAAATCTGTGTTCTTTTGATTATTTTAAAAATGCATGACCCCACTTCTGTCCTCTGAGTCTAAACATAGATCTGTCTAATTTATCTTCCTTCCAGATTGTCGTGTCCCCTTAAGTTTCCTGTTCTCCAGCTAAATATCTTTAACTATTTTACATTTATTTCAAGGGTCCTAAGATCCTAAGGTGATAGGAGGTTTCATTTTGTGTATGTGAACATATGTGTGTGGCCATTTTCATATTGTCTCTTACTGAATTGATAACTAGAAAAGGACCCTGGTCCTTTATATCCGAGCTGATAATAGGACAAGGCTGAGTTTTCTTGGCCTCCTGGCTTGCTGAAGAGTTGAGCAAGGGAGAAATGCAAGGTGCATGGTGTTAACAGTTTATCAGCCAATCTGAAGACATTTAAAGACAGTCATTTCATTTTCTTCTTAATTCCTGCTTAGACCTTAGGGTCTACATCATTTTACCTCCAGAACCTAGACTTCTAGTTTTTAGAACTTTTAGAAGTTTCTAGTCCATGCCATAAAACTTACTGTAGATAATATATATCTAAATATAAATTTCAATATATATATGTTTTAATATCTAAATATTCATTTAAACACAAATGGTAAGACATTATACACACTGTTATGCAACTTGTTTCTTGAATTTAACTAATTTTCTAGAAGATTATTAATATTAGGATATGTAAAGCTGCTTTATTATTTTCTTTTTTATTTAAATTCTTTATTGTTTAAAGTATTACATGAGTCTCCTTTTTTCCCCATTGACCTCTCCCTGGCAACCCCCAACCTCCAGCACATGCCCTCACCCCCCTACTGTCTGTGTCCATTGGTTATGCTCATATGCATGCATATAAGTCCTTTGGTTGATCTCTAACCCCCTCGCCCCCTGCCTTCCCTCATAGGTTAGACAGTCTGTTTGATGCTTCTGTGTCTCTGGTTCTATTTTTGTTCATCAGTTTATGTTGTTCATTATATTCCACAAATGAGTGAGATCATGTGATATTTATCTTTCTTAACTGGCTTATTTCGCTTAGCATAATGCTCTCCAGTTACATCCATGCTGTTGCAAATGGTAAGAATGTCTTCTTTTTTTACAGCAGTGTAGTATTCCACTGTGTAGATGTACCACTGTTTTTTAATCCACTCATCTGCTGATGGACACTTAGGTTGTTTCCAAATCTTAGCTATTGTAAATTTTCTGCTGTGAATATAAGGGTGCATATATCCTTTCTGATTGGTGTTTCTGTTTTCTGGGGATAGATTCCTAGAAGTGGGATTACTGCGTCAAATGGAAGTTCCATTTTTAATTTTTTGAGGAAACACCATACTGTTTTCCATAGTGGCTGCACCAGCAGTGCAAGAGGTTTCCTTTTTCTCCGCATCCTCGCCAGCACTTGTCATTTGTTGATTTGTTGATGATAGTCATTCTGACAGGTGTGAGATGGTACCTCATTGTTGTTTTGATTTGCATCTCTCAGATGGTTAGTGACTTTGAGCATGTTTTCATATGTCTCTTGGCCTTCCGTATGTCCTCTTTTGAAAGGTATCTATTGAGGTCCTTTGCCCATTTTTTGATTGGGTTGTCTATCTTCCTTTTGTTAAGTTGTATGAGTTCCCTATAAATTTTGGAGATTAAATTCTTATTGGAGATAACATTGGCAAATATGTTCTCCCATGCAGTGGGCTTTCTTGTTGTTTTGTTGATGGTTTCTTTTGCTGTGCAGAAGCTTTTTATTTTGATGTAGTCCCATCAAAGGCTCCATCAAAGGCTATGTGTTGTCAATTCTCTCCAATCCTGTTTCCTAATGTCTGGTTACATGTGAAGTATGTGTCAGGTAGCTCTAGGTAAATGACTCCAAACGAGGCCTGCCTCTGCTTTTGGGAAGCAAGGGAGGGCAGAATAACCAGAAGCGCAGGGCTTGGACTCTCATTGCCAACTCTAGAGGCTTTATTGTCCTTCAGAGCTTTCAGTCCAGCATCTGTGAAGTCAGCTAGAACACCATTGCATGCAAGCTCTTGAAAGCTGTCATTAGCTCTTTAATTATCTCCCTGTTTGCAAATAAGATCTAGGGAAACTATGCTGAGCACCTCTGTTTATTCTGGGCTCAGTGGCTCTCTGCATTTTAACAGTATTTACAGGGTGGGGTGGGGAGGATGGTTTTATTGCTGGGAAGACAGAGTGTTTATAGAAGTGCTCTCCTTAGTTTTCCATGACTCTGTGTGTCACCAGGTCCCATAACACATTTATTCCTCCCCTTTTCTCTGACCTGGGTGTTGGGTACATGGGAAACAATACCTGCTGTCCAGAGCACCTACTAACACAACAGAATAGCTATGTGCTATTACCTCAATTTTATAGATAAGGAACTGAGGCTAGGAGTGGGAAGCTAATATGTGCCAGTCAAGTTTCAAACCCAGGCCCATTCAACTGCAGAGCCTATAAGGTGTGCTATCTGCTCTTCTCCACTTTCTGTCACATAGCAGTGGCAAAGGTCAAAGGGAATGGTGGCCTAAATGTAGCTTGTGTGATAGGAGAGTTTGAAATGTCAGTTGGACTTGACACAACTGAGGTGATTTTCTGGGTCCCTTTCCTCATTTCCTCCAGTGTGACTCAAGGCTGAGTCATTGAAGCTTGTCATAGTAACTAGCATGCCAGCCTCAGAAGGAAGAGAATTTCAGATCAGGAAGGATGCTCTATTTCAATGCTTATGCTTCTATTTCCTAATGGGAGGGAACCAAGGCAATGGAATGGGCAGAGAAAATGGTAGACTAGGAAGAGAGAGAGAGAGAGCTTGCCCTTAGCTCAAATCCAAGTCCTATTGTTTGTTACTTCTAAGACCTTGGGTATTGGTGGGTATATGGCACTCTTTTTCTGTAAAATGGATGCCAAAACAAAAGACAGTGTCCCATATGTAGGGTTTCTGAATTTGCCTGATAAGAGCTTTTAAAATTCATGTTTCTAGGTCTTTCCCCTAGAAAATCTTTATCAGAAGATTGAAGGTTTGACCCAGAAATTATGCTGGCCAAGATATATCATGAAGACCACTTTCTTGATCCAGGAGTACCCCATAGACTTAAGTATCCAATGAAAGTACATCTTGTGCATTTCACTTCACTCAGGCACAGAGACAATAGTTATTGAAGGCCCTCAACACCCTCCTACCCCAGACTAAAAGTTGCTCAAGACCAAGTATTTTTTTGAATGTATGGTTACAGACCCAAAAATCTTTGGGAATAGGCCTTTAGACCAGCAATGGTGCCTGTCCAGCTGACATGTAATTGGGAATTTGAGACACCTGGGTCACCATGGAGGAAGAGTGGGCCTGGAATTGGGGTGGAGGCTCTGATCAGGAGACAGTGCTAACAAGAGCTAAAACTAAGCTTTTATTTCATGACGTTATCTAGGACTGGCCCTGAATGTTTAAGAAAAGAAAGGAAATAGAAAATTTCTTACTATTGGTAGGAAATTATAATAACAACAATAAGTTATAAGATTTCTTGAATGCTTAGTCATTGCTGAAATCAATTTCCAGAAGAAAAAGATTGTTTTTAACAGTCAAAATAATTCCATATCTCTCATTTTCACTGAACATGCCTCCAAGGGAAAATAGCCTTCTGCATCTATAGAAAGAATGGGCCTTAGTTTGGCTCTTCCAAAATCAACCTGGCCTTTCATTTTTCTGCACACAGTTTGCAGTGCACTCTGTTTTTGTGGCAAAGGCTTTCCAGAAGGAATCTCTCCTGGGCATGACCTAGATAACATCTGCTCATTCTCAGAAAACAAAACACCCCATCACAACAGAAAATCCAAATACAATTATTTTGTAGCAGATGCAATGTGAACAGCACTTGACAGCATATCATGGACTGGGAGAAAGAGTGACCACATTAGAAAATAACCTGCCTGACCCGTGGTGCTTGCTGCCACCTCAGGAACAGAAATGGGAATGAATCACAAGAATCCTAACACCCATGGGGTGATACACTGTGGGCTGTGTCTGCCCCACATTGGCACTGCGTTTGCATCTGCTGCCTGGTGGTGAGAGGTGACTCCTTGGGATGTAGATGACAGCATCAGGCTGAGTGTACATTTGAAAATCTGTACTTGGGTATTAAGCATAAGAACCTTATTTTAAAACAGAATGTGAACTAATAAATATATTATAAATGAAGTAGAAGAGGATTTTAAATAGCAAACAGTTTTTACAAAGGAAAGAATTTCCATAAATAGCATGGAAATGGATGGCCTTTCTCCTATGGAGGGCTGGGGAGAATGCTCCTGGGAAGATGATATTTCTCAGACTACTGTCCTGTGGTTGGTGGCAGCTGAATAAGAATCTTGCTGATGATCAAGTTTCTTAAGGAAATATAAAAGCACCTGTAATTTTGTCTAATGTAGTTAAATCAAAGATAAAATAAACTTATTTTTTATTTTACACATTTAAAAAGGTTTTTATGATATCAGAATCAAAGCTTTTTATTTTTAAATCATGAAAGTCACCTTGCAAATGTGGTCCCTGTTATAAATTTACTCTAAATGGGCTTTTCTGGTGCCAGTTAATCTCAAGGAATGTGGATCTTCAAACACCATTTAAAAACAGTGTAGCACAAAGTATTGGCACATCAGTGGGGCAGCTCTCATGGGATAGCACCTCAGTTTCTGGTTCCATGTGGCTCAGCAGGCAGTGCTTCTCTTCTTGTCGGACCAGGAGTTGCCTCTCCTTCCAGAAGGAATTTTGTGTAGAATAGACACCTCCTTTGATTACCAGAGATTGCTTCCTGCCTCCTGAAAGTTGAAGCAGAAGATGTTTCTTTAAAGCAGTAAATCTACTAAACTCTAAATTCCACAAAGATGTTTAAATAAGGAAGAATTTCTCATACAAAACACTCTTCTCTTTTGATTTATGCTAAGGAACTGCTATCCCATTGAAGGTAGAGATGCAGAAGAGTCCCAGTATTTAAGGTCTTTTCTCTGATGTTGAGTTTATTATGTTCTTATTTCTCTAGAGTGTGCAGTCTGTATGACAAGAGAAAGATTTGTGCATGAAAGAGTCAATAGAGCAAGGCAATGAGTGATTAAGAATGGGCATGAAAGGTGCAGTGTTTTCCATTCATTCATCTATTCACTCAACCATTCATTCCCCAACTTGTTTCAGAAAGGGAATGATCCAGATTGAGTTTAGTCTGGTTAGAGAATGGGAGAGACCAGTTGAGGCTGGAGTGGTAAAGGAAGGCTTCTGGGAGGAGGTGAAATGTGAGGCAAGTCCTCTTGGTTGGGTAGGATTTACATGGAGATGTGAGTGAAGAATGAGAAAGGCAATCCTGGGAGAAACAGCAATGCCATCAAAGGTGAGGTGGTACAAATTCCTCGCTGGGATTTGTAGGAAGTAACAGTGTGGTGGGAGTGGAGCTCCACAGTAGGGAATAAAGGGATTTCTAGTTGTATTTGGAAGAATGGAACTATATTATGAAAGACCTTCAATGTCTATCACTCTAGTGTTTATCACTGGTGTCATAGGCCATGTGGAACCACTTCAGTAATACATCACCAGGACCTATGTCCTGCATAGAAGCAAATCCTCACCATATATTCTCTTCCTGTCTTACAGACAGTGAGTTTATCCCACTAAACATATACTCTCTTTCTTCCTGCCTGTTTCTTCTTCTCCTTGTCTCTCTTTATTCCCCCACCCCGGAGTCCTCCCTCTTTCTCTCATCTTGGCTTTTCTGTTATGCCCTCCTTTCCATCCCCTGTCTCCATACTTATTCTTAGAGCCCATGGTGATCTTGTTCCAGCAGGGCTTGTATAAACTTCTCCAGCTGACAGTGTTTTCCATTTTGTGTGTGTGTCACAGTGGGAATTGTTGCTTTCTTTATTTTTCTACAGAGTGTGCAGTAACATTGCAAATACATTCCATACTGAAGGGGGAAAAAAGCAATAAAAATTAGTAAGGTAATGGGGAGAGCTGACTTCGAGACTCCTGAGGGTATTTCTGTACTGACCCCATTTGTGCTCCCTTCTGAAGAAAAATAAATTTCAATTGTTGCTCTATTTTTATCCCGTAAAGCTTAGAACATAAATTCTTAAGGTTATAGATTTTTTTCTTCCACCTTTAATACTACAAATTGTTGGTTGTAGGAAACCCAGGGGAGAAGATAACTTTGAAAAAGTTGTTTGATGTCTCAAAGCATTAGGTTGGGGAAGGTGAACTAGGTAAATTCCAATTTCTTTTATTCAACTGTTTGTCACTGTTCTGGTTAGGACTCAGGATGGCACAGGGAAAGTGTCACAGTTTGAGTTGTGGTTCCAGCAGCAGGGAGAGGGGATGGCAGTGATATTTTTGGGTTGACAAAGACAGCAATAATGAGAAGATGCCAATATATGCATCATTTTCTAAGTAAGGTTTTCATAATGTTTGAGAATTTATGAGCCTTTTTGAAACAATTAGTGATTAGTGATAATTTGATGGTTAAAAAATGCTGACAAGTTCTGGTATCCTCATTTTTTAAAAAATATATTTTTATTGATTTTAGAGAGGAAGGGAGAGATAGAAACATCAATGATGATAGAGAATCATCACTCATTGCCTTGCTGCCTCCTACATGTCCCCTACCAGGGATTGAGCCCATAACCCAGGCATGTAACCTGACCAGGAATCAAACTGTGACCTCCTGGTTCATAGGTTGATGTTCAACTACTTAGCCACACTGGCTGGGCTGGTATCCTCATTTTTTATCTAATACTTCATTTATCTGTTAACCTTGAAGTCAAAGTGCAAAGATAAATTTATCCTCCTGGTAACTAAAATTGTCTTATTTTTATTATAACCATGTTTGATGAAAAGACTTCTAAAACTCTTGCAAAATGCCATGACTTGACTTCAAAATGAAATACATTAGTTAGACTGTATATGTATGAAAGTTATGGAAAACCCATGTTGTTTTAAATAGTAATAGGAATTTATTGGTTCTTATAACTGCAAAGTCTAGAATATGAGCACGTCAGACAGGAATTGATCTAATGGGTCAGTGATGTCACTGAGTACCCAGTGCTTTTCTGTGTCCCTACTTTGTTCTCTATGGTGTTGGCTTGAGGCCAGCTTGCCTCATGAACACAGGATGGCTGCAGGTAGCTTGCGGGAATGCATGCTGCCTTGTTTGCACCAATATGAAGAAGGTTACTTTCCACTACTATCTACCAAAATGCTGAGCTCCAGTCTGAGTAGACCAATAGGTCTAGTCTGCCCATCCCCCAACCAAATGCATGGCCTCTGACTTAGGTGGTGGTCTTGGTGGGGTGGGGGGCAAGAGGAGAAGACCATGCCGTCCCTAAGGCCTTCAGTTCACTCCAGTCCTTGGTCCAATCATGTGGCCCCAGAGAAGCAACAATTTCCATCCTAGATCCTGGAGGTTTTCTGATTGTTACAATACATAGGTACTTTTATGCTAATAGTTTAGGTAGTCATGATAGTCAGAGCATTACAATGTTTATTATTGGTAAATAAGGTGCCCTTTAAAAATCTTCTGGAAAAGGGAGAAGGGTAATAATTATTAAAGCTTGGAGATGGGTACATGAGGGTCCATGCTATTTTCTTGAGTCTTGTGTATATTTGAATATTTCCATAAAAAAGGGGAAGAAACTCTTCTCTCTCTCTCTCTCTCTCTCTCTCTCTCTCTATATATATATATATATATATATATATATATATATATATATATATATAGTCATCTTGAGGTTGTTGTAGTCTTTTAGTATTGTCATCTGAAAAGCCCATTCAACTAGTATTTTAGTCCATGTCTTTCCCAAAATGTAGAGGTGGTGTCCAGGTCTTATGTGGAGGTTGTTTATTTAGGGAAGTGACTTCCAAAGGCAGACAGGAGTGGGATTTCTGTAGAAAGTTAAATTGGGAAGCTGGGAAAGGCGGTCACTGCTATGAGGTAATGAACCTCAGTCCTGCTGAGACCCCCTCAGGTGCCACATAGCATGTACCACAGAATTGTTCCTTCTAGACAGGAAACAAAGACAGGTAAACTAAAGTATTTACTTTACCCAGGGAATTCTACTCATCTAGGGTAGCTCATACTCCTAGGTATGCACATCATTAGAACAGCTGAGAAGGTTCCAGCAGATGCATACTCTCACCCCCAGTTTCCTCTGTTATCAACATCTTGCATTACTGTTATACATTTGTTATACTAATGAACTAATACCGATGTGTTATTATTAACTAAAGAGCATAGTTTATTCAGACTTCCTCAGTTTTATCTAATGTCCCTTTTCTGTTCCAGAATCCCATCCAGGATACCACATTACATGTACTTGTCATGTCTCTTAGGCTCCGCTAGGCTATGACAGTTTTTCTAACTTTCCTTGTTTTTTATTACCTTGATAGTTCTGAGGAGTACTGCTCAAGTATTTTGTAGGAGTACTGATCTATCACAATTTTTCTGATGTTTGTCTCATAAATAGACTTGTATTATGGGCTCTGGGGAGAAAGACCACAGACATAAAGTGGCCATTTCGTCATCCTATATCAAGAGTATTTACATCAAAATGATTTATGAGTCAATACTGACCTTGATCACCTGGTTGAGGTTTCTCCACTGTAAACTTATTTTTTTCTTTCCTTTCCATGCTGTCCTCTTTGGAAGGACGTCTCTGTGTGCATCTCACATATAAGGAATGGGGAATTGTGCACCCATTCCTCAAAGGGGGAGTTCCTATCCTCTGGAATAAATGATCTGGAATTGTTCTATATGGGAGACTTATCTATTCTTCCGTATCTATTTATTTATATAGTCAATTATTTATATCAGCAAGAACTCAGGGATATTCATTTATTCTTTGGGTGACATTACAATACTACTTTATTTTGTTGCTCAACTGTTCCAGCTTTGGCCATTGGGATCTCTTCCAATGGCTCCTGTGCCCCTTTGAAATACACCTACCAGTATGGGGTTTGTTTTTGAGCACTTTCTTACTTTATGGCACTCACAAAACACTCTAAGTCTTTTCTATATTTCCTGTCCCAGTCCTAGAATCAGATGTTTCTCCAAAGAACTGCTTTTTTAAAAAATTGGGGACTGGTATTAGAAACCAGAATTTTGGTGCTAGGTGTGTTCATTGTTACTAGGGTATAACTGCTTGTAGGTCCTCTCAGCTTACCTAGTAAGGGAATATATGTGTGAATGCTAATATATATATATATATATATATATATATATATATATATATACACACACACACACACACATATATATGTACACATATTTATATATACACACACATATATACACACACACATATGTATAAGCATACACATGTCTATATTAAGTAAAATATGATTTATTACTATTCAGAACATTAATCCATTGCCATATAAATTATTCTAGCTTCCTTTCCTTGCTTATCTGTTAATTCCCACTCCAACAGTAAGATCTGGCTCCTACCATCTATAATACATTTACTCAATTATCCAATATTCATATATAGTAGTATCAGAACCAATACTCCTGTGAGAAATAACTTTATTAACTAGAGCACAGTGCTTGTGTGCAATTCCTTTTGCCTTTAGTTTTATAGACTCCACTCATTTATAAAACTACCTAGGTCAGCACTTTCTGCCCATCTCCTTCAGTGAAATCATTTCATACTTTTAATATACTTAGTTTTCTTGTCACACTCTGCATTCTATCCTGAATTCTCCTACCCACCTAAATGATTTTTAAATTTGCATGCATTAAGGTTCACTCTTGTGGTATAAATTTCCGTGGGTTTTGACAAATACATAATGTCATATATCCATATATATTAGCTTTTCTAATATATATGTAGTGGTAGGTCATTGTTTTAATTTGTAATTCCTAATAATAATATATTAGAAGTTTTATAGTTTTGTGTTTTACATTTAGGTCTATGATTCATTTTAAGTTAAATTTTGTGAAAGGAGTGTGGTCTGTGTCTCACTTAATTTTTTTTTTTTTGCATATGAATGACAGTTGTTCCAGCACCATTTTAAAAAAATATTATTTCTTTATGGAATTGTTTTTGCTTCTTTGTTAAAATTCACTTTATGTGGGTCTATTTCTGGGCTTTCTGTTCTATACAATTGACAATACTGTGCTGTCTTGATTGTTATGTCTTTATAGTAAGACTCAGAGTTTGTTATTATTGTTGTCCTTCTCCTTTTCTTCCTCCTCATGCTTCTTCAGTATTGTGTTTGCTATTGTGAGCCTTGTCTTTCCATATAAACTTTAGGATCAATTTGTCCATATCTACAAAATAGTTTGCTGTGATTTTGATTGGAATTTTAGTGAATCTATAGATCAAGTTGGGAAGAATTGACATCTTAACAATATTTAGTCTTCTAATAGATAAACATAAAATACCTCCCCAGTTAGTTAGATCTTCTTTTGTTTCATTGTTCCTGATATTTTATGACTCAAAGTTTGCACACTTTTAGCAAAATCTCCCTATTTTTCCACTCTCCAGTCCCTGGTAACCACTATTCTAGTCTCATTACTGTGAGTTTGGGTTCTTAGGATTCCACAATATAAGTGATATTATATTTATCAGTAGTTATCTTTATCTGACTTATTTCACTTAACACAATGCTCTCAAGGTTATTCATGTTGTGGAGATTATCACATGTTTATCCATTCATCTGTTGATAGACACTTGGTTGTTTTCATATCTTGGCTGTTGTAAATAACGCTGCAGTGAACATGGATGTGCAGATATCTCTTCGAGATCCTGTTTTTATTTCCTTCGGATATACACCCAGAAATGAGATGGCTGGATCTTATGGTAGTTCTATTTTTAATTTTTATAGGACCCTCCATACTGTTCTCCATAATGGCTGAACCATTTTATGTTACCAGTAACAATGCACACAGATCCCCTCTTCTCCACATCTTCACCAACCCTTATTTCTTATCTTTTTGATGATAGCCATATTTCATTGTGGTTTTGATTTTCATTTCCTTCATGATTAGTGATGCTGAACCTTTTCACGTACCTGTTGGTCCATTGTATGTCTCCCTTCAGAAAATATTTATTCTTATCCTTTGCCCATTTAAAAAAATTGGATTATGTGGGGTTTTGCTATTGAGTTGTATGTTTTTCATGTATTTTGAATATTAAGCCCTTATGGATGTATGATTTGCAATATTTTCTCTTAAGCATGATGTTTTATATGAACCTGGCTATGAGTTGGGCTCTATTTAATATTTGTTATGGCTGTAGGTGCTGTGAACCTCAAATTCCTCTAGTGTTCTTAATATTTTTGCCACTGTTATTGTTGGGTTTCCCTAAAAACTCCCTGAAGAGTCTGAATCTTGTAGCTGTAATCTGTTATACTGGAGCTGTGGTGATAAGGAATGGGATAGAAGTAGTATTCTATACTCTTAAGATAAAATCTCAGTTTTTAGTGAGCCTCTGTTCTTGGTATATGAGTTTCACAGAAGTTTCTTACCTTTCCCCCCCTCCCTGCCCTCCCTGGGTGAGACAGGAGGCAGGAGAGGGCTGGGTGGGCAAGTTGGTCCCCTGCCTATGTGACATAAGGCTCTGCTACAGTCTTTTTCAGTGGAGAGTAGCCCTTTTTATGGGGAACACACAGAGCATGGTTTTAGACGATTGCTTTTCCTTCCCTTACGAAAGATCCGAGGTGTTTTTCTTGGCTCTTCATTGTGAGAACCTGGTTTGGTTCTTGGAGGTAATATCTATGAAAGTGTGGGGGGTCTCCCTAAAACTGAGGCCCCCAGGAATTTCTCATTCTCATGGGTTGTTTTCCTGAGCAGGATGCAAGGGTGATTTCTTTCCTGGGTTCTTGTCCAGATGGATTCGAAGAATGAAGCCAGGGACAAAAGATGGTAGATGAAAAGGGTAGAAATATTTTTGAAAGCAAGTACAGACACCTAGGTAGGGTGGGGGGTCCCAAAGGAGGTAACCCACTAAGCGCCTTTCTGCCAATGTTTATAAGGGCTGCAGTTCTTTGTCTCTTCATACTGCCTGCTGGTTGGTAGAATATCAGCTTCAAAGCTCAAAACCCATGTGGTGCCCCCTTTTTCCTCTCCCCCTTCAGTGGTAGAATTCTCTATCTCCTGTGAAAATCTGTTTTCCTCTTTCTCCCATTTGTCGGGCATTTCTCTATCCTCTGTGAAAGTTTGTTTCCTTTGTCTCCCCATACCCTGTGGCTTTTCCCCATCTTCTGTGAATGGATGCCTTTCTCTCCCCTTATCTTGGGGCACCTTTTTTTTTTTTTTTTAAATCTCTGTGAATGTATGCCTTTTGGCAGCTCCAAAAACTCACCTATGCAGTCCTCCCCCATGGACCCTCTATTCCTAAAACTACACTCAGCCTCCAGCAATTCATCAAAATAATGATTTAAATAGTTCCATCTATTGCCAAAACCGATTTGGCTCAGTGGATAGAGCGTTGGCCTGCTGACTGAAAGGTCCCAGGTTTGATTCCGGTCAAGGGCATGTACCTGGGTTGCGGGCACATCCCCAGTAGGAGATGTGCAGGAGGCAGCTGATCGATGTTTCTCTCTCATCGATGTTTCTAACTCTCTATCTCTCTCCCTTCCTCTCTGTAAAAAATCAATAAAATATATTAAAAATAAATAAATATTTCCATCTATTTATGGCTCCAGTGGCTTTTGCTCTGGATAAGCTGATCTTCGTTGTGTTTGTGTTCTATCTCTCTAGATTTCAGACTGGCTGTCTGCCCTGTGACCTCAATTCTCCGATGATCCAACAAATCCATTGATTTTCAGTTTGTTTAGCTTTTCCTTATTCTAATGATGGGAGTGACAGTTTCTAAGCTCTTTATGTGTCAGAGTTAAAACCAGATTTGTCTTAATATTTACCTTTTTAAGTTTTAAAAATTTCAAACAAGAAGTTTTGATGAATGGCCCTCTATATTGTAGTCAAGGTCCAATTATTATGAAAATGTTGTGAATTTGATAGACTATTGTCATCTTAAAAAAAGAAGAAAGAAATTGTTCTTTGAATAATGAAGGAAGAAATGTATTTCTGCTTCCTGGCTAGGCTTGATGAAGATATGCCCTCAGTGTAGATTACATTTAAGCCTTCTGAATCTGAGGTGAAGCTAATTGGAAAGATGTGATGTTTTATCATAATTAGACTATAAGTGTCACAGCATGGGTTATTTACCACCCCCACCCCTGGATACTGGCATGAGGAAGCATGAAAAATCTTTGACAAAATGTACAGCAAATAAAGTGGGATTTTTCCTGGTTTTCCCCTGATCTGCAGGCATCAAACGAAGAGAACTGAAAATGGAAAATAACAGCATATCTGAACTGTTAGGAAATATACTCCGTTTATTGGCTGGAAAATTACCACAAGTGTGCACATGCTGTCTTAGGGAGAAAGCAGGATTGCTCTAATTTGTTTCAAAATGTGTCTGCAGTTATAACTGAAAAATAAAGCATGTCCACCTGATGAGATGAGTGAATATTCAATTAGGCTGTGATAGAAACCATGAAATTCCAGACAGAGAAAGGTCTGTAGGGGGGAAAGGTAGCCAAAACTTCCCTTAGATTGTATGCGAAGCAACCAGAGGGTAGCACAGCAGTTTGGTTTTAAATACCAAAAAATACATTTAAATGGACCCTCTAAATGGATGCCAAAGAAATGAACTACAGATGGTGTTTCTTATTCAAGGTTCACAAACGCCTCCCACAAACACCAGACAAAGATATAGTCAGGCATTCACATGAAAATAAGAACAAACATCTAGAATTCAGAGAAGCAGTCTGAAAAAATGGCAGTAAAACTTTGATCACGTGATCATAGCAGGTAGCAAAATGCCTGATACATAGAAAGTAGGCAGATTTATTATACAGCATCCTACTAAATAAAACCATCAATCTTAAGTAGAACTGAAATCATTTAGACAAGTTAAAAAACAAAATAGCTATTGTTTTGCATGTAATTTTTAAAGCTCACTGTCCCAAATACTGTTTAGGAACTGTTTTACGGACAGTCCAAATTTAATCCAATGACTAAATATACTCTGTTTATTGGCTGGAAAATTACCACAAGTGTGCACATGCAGTCTTAGGGAGGACTTTAGCAGAAAGCAGGATTGTCTGACAGAGTGTCTGACAATCTGTTCTCAGAAATAACCCTCCTCTTCCCCCCCTCCCGCCCCCACAAATTACAGAATGCTGACCCTGAACCCATAAAAAGAGATTTAATTACATTCACTGTTTGATACTTTTACAAATGATTCAGACATTCCAAAAACTTTATTTTTATAAAAGTTTTTTCTCCCTAATCCTTAGGTAATCATTAAATCTGATTAACATTAAAATCCCATTATTATTTAGTATTTTAGTTAATGTATTCCTTTTATCTCCTGTCCTTTTGCCTGGATCATGGTCAGATAGAAAGTCGATTATATTCAATGACATTTTAGTCTGTAACATTCAGTGTATGAAACAAAGTGGGTTAACAATCCTATTGCATCATTTTATAATCATGAACTATTGTCCAGGAAGTGACTCAATCCATAAATACATGGGCCATTTTCTTTTTGAACCCCAAATCAGGGTACATGACAAATGTGATCATACTTTTGTGGACAATGAGAGATAATTTAAAATGTTGGCTCTTCTAGTAAATTCAGGATGGAGAGTCACAATATACACCCTTACTCTTTTTCTCTGGCTTGGAAAAGTTTGGAGACCTCACAACGAGACTGCCAACCCCATTCACTCATTCTCTTCAGGCTCAGCCTTTCCTGAGGTCCAGGCATTCAAGTATAAGCAGGCTGTGAGGTTTGAGTGGCTTGGTTTCTGCTTGACACATGTGCGAAGCACTTTTCCTAAATGGAAGGAGGACCTCTTCTCAAATGTCACTAGGATGGAGAAGCATATGTTTGTTTTTTGACAGATGCCTCACTTGTCTGGGTTGCATACTCTCCACAACTGACCTTGACCCAAATGAAGTCTTGACCACTCCAGAAGTTGTAATTACAAAAACAAAAAACTTCAGTTTCTTCTGATTCACGTGAAGGTCAACCAGTGGAAATAATAGCTTGAGGCCAACTTATGAATCTCCCAGAATGTTAGCAGTTATTCATTCTAGGAAAGAGAGCAGATAAAAATAACAAAGACAGAGGAAAGTGTTCAAGTTTGAAATTTTCGTTTGTTTATTAGAGCTTTTTTCTTTTTCCTTTAGGAAGGGCTGGGTGTCTTACACTCTTTGAAAACATAAATGTGAAGATAAGAATGTGCTTGCTTTGATGACATATGGAAATCTACTTGTGATCTTTAATCTTTTGCACTTTAAACTGGTTATTATGACTGGTACTATTAATAATGTTACCACTATCCTGCCTGGATAGTGGTCATTTGTCACATATTGAATTATTTCATTCTGAATGCAGATAGCATGACTGCTCTCCCCTTCCCCTGCTCACCCCTGTCCCCTTTGCAGGTAAATCTTAATAATCATTAGTCATTTTTGGTGTTGATCATTATCTATTAAATAGCTAGTACTGACTGATAAAGTATAAATGAATATAAACCTGTCCAGCTTGAGCCAGTCCTGGGCTAAGGAAAGAAGGGAGGAGGGAGGAAGGAAGGAAGGAAGGAAGGAAGGAAGGAAGGAAGGAAGGAAGGAAGGAAGGGAGGGAGGGAGGGAGGAAGGAGGGAAGGAAGGAAGGAAGGAAGGAAGGAAGGAAGGAAGGAAGGAAGGAAGGAAGGAAGGAAGGAAGGAAGGAAGGGGGGAAGGAAGGAAGGAAGGAAAGGAGGGAGGGAATGTGTGGGTGTGTGTTCGCATCAGTCCACCTCTGCTTTTGGTGCCCTCAGTATGCCCTCTCCTGGTATCCCATTTATTTTTCCTTTTCCCCTTGAATATCTGCATCCCAGACACAAAAGCCTTTGCTAATTTTTCCAAATTGTGAGCTAATAGTGGTTTAGCTGCTGTCACCCAAAGGACATTGTCCATTCATAGGGAGATATTTAAAGGGTAAAAAAATCTTCAAAATTCAAAGCATTAAAGCTCGAATACTAGAATTGCAGGTTGCTTGAAGTCTTGGTGGAGATAGATTTCTTTTTGGTCATAGGACTGAATACCGTTTTACACCAAGTGATTCATCACCCAGTCTGCCTATAATTAAGGCACAATTGACTCTCTTTGTTTATAGAATTTGACAGCTGAAATTTTTTCAGACTGGCATATACAACTTCTGGGTGCAGTATATTCAAATAAAGTATACTTAAGGGTCCAAGTGTTAATCCTTTGGGAGCAGATTCGTTTGAGCTTGGATTCTGCACTATCTTTAGGTTTGACATCTGGGAGTTATAGCTTATGTAGTACTTTCGGAGCAGAGGTTGTGTCTTACAAACTTAAGTATGCTTCGATACAACTAAATACAAGTAGATGCACAATAATTCTTTAGTGATTGAGAGTTATAAAGGTGATAGCTCTCTTCATCAAAGAGAAATACATCTGTCCTAATTTTTGTGTCTGTGTGAATCCAAACATCAGGAACCAATAAACCAATAATGATTATTTTCTTCTCCAGGAGTCTAGAGCCAATAATGCATAGGAAGGAAAACAAATAAGGATGAGCTTTCTGCACTCACTGTGTTGTGAGGCTGGGCTACTTGAGAGCTAAGGAGAGGCAACTCCTCTCTGATAAGCCAGGAGTGAAGCCTCAGTGGTTGCTAATATTTTGCTGAATGAACTGTAAAATGCTTTCATTTTACAGAGAGGGGGTGTTCCTTTTGCTATCTGGGATGATTACTTTCAATTTATCAGAGATGATGAAGATTATTTTGGGTTAAAACTCATATATTTAAAATAGAGTATACCAAGAGAGTTAAAAATCAACGCATTTAAAATCTATTTGGATTTTTAACATTTTGGTAAAAACATAAACCAATATAAAAATCTAGACAGCGATAGGTTTTATGTAATAGGACCTTTTATCCTTCTGGTGAGGATTATTTATTATATTTTTCTTTCTGATTATGGAAATAACACATTCATTGGAGAAAAAATAAAAACATGAAAATGGTGGTGGTGTTTTTACATCTATCATTTAGAAATAGCCATTAGTATTATTTTGCTGTATAGTCTTATTTTTTCCATGAATATTGACATGTATATCCTTTTTAAAATTTTTGTATAGATGGTCATGTTGAAACATACAGTTTTATAACTGACCTTTTTGTGCTATCTGCATTTGGTTTTACGTTTTGATAGATAGTAATCTAAATGGCCACATGGCAATTACATGGCACACATTTACAGGTAGCGATGGACGTTTATCATGTTATAGTTTTGCTACTACTAACAATTTGTTGAAACTCCTTGCTTTTGACCTGCTTCTAGCATGTGCTTTTAGGCCTCTGAAGTGAGAATGCTGAGTGAACTTTGTAAGTCATTGTGTGATCACCATGTATGATGGGCCTAGGCCGCTACTGAACCTGATTGTTGAGATACCTAAATTCTCCGGCCACCTTGTTCGAAAAGGAATCTGCTGCCCCTGATAAGTAGGGCAGTGCTCTTTGAGAAACTGAAATTAGTTTTTCAGGCAGCTTAAAAAAGTGTGTATCTTATTTTCCACCTCCTACTTCATAACCTGCTTAACACTGAAGGAATGAGAAATACTTTTACATTTATCGACATAGCCCTTACCTTCCCTACAGAAACATTCCACTTCTTAGAAATACAAAATAAATATTTGCTGAAATCCATGTAATGACAAATTTTTTGTCTGCTAATAATAATATTATCTTATGTGCAGTAGACATGGGACATTTCAAATTTAGGAACAAAGATTTTTCTGTAGGAGGACTTGTCATGTGGATTCAGCTTGTGGGTTCTTCAGTTATCTTTTTTTGGAAATAAATCTATTCGCTGATTTAACTCCAACTTGCATTATTCTGATTTTGCTGCTGAAGCAGAGGAAAGACTAGTTTCTCTAAATATTTTTATAAATGTTTTATTGGATTGGGTTTTGATATCACAGATTTCTAACTTCTGGAGCCAGGGGGATTTTCAGAGAGTGCATAAATCCTTAGCCTGGAATCAGAGGTTCTCAACCTGTGGGTTGTGACCCCTTTGGGGGTCGAACGACCCTTTCACTGGGGTTGCCTAATTACATATTGTTTTTGTGGTTAATCACTATGCTTTAAATATGTTCAATTTGTAACAATGAAAATACATCCTGCATATCAGATATTTATATTACGATTCATAACAGTAGCAAAATTACAGTTAGGAAGTAGCAACAAAAATAATTTTATGGCTGGGGGTCACCACAACATGAGGAACTGTATTAAAGGGTCGCGGCATTAGGAAGGTTGAGAACCACTGACTTAGATGATCTTAAAGGAGCTCATAAACCCGAAGAAATAACTTGCGTGTGTGTGTGTGTAGACAGTGCTCAAAGCTTTCATTTAGTTCCCAAAAGAATCCATGAAAGAAAAATATTGGTTAAAAATCACTCACAGTCCTCATTTTAAAAAGGAACAAACTGAAATCCAGAAACATCACTTAAGGTTAGTAACAAATTACACATTATACTTCCCTCCTAAATTCTCCTTCTAGGCAAGTAGAGCCCAAGGTTCTGTGCAGTGTTGTGCTGGCCAACGTTTAACAACCAGCTCTGCAAAAAAATAGTAGGCATATATGTACAAACATAACTTTATTATATATTTTATTGGTATAAAGGATGTATATCACACCATGTACAAATAATAAAATAGTACAGTTCACTTTATTATAAATTCCATTTACCTATAACTTCAGGGTGACTTGCTATTTCTTGCAAAATCTGTCAGTTTTTATAATGCTATTGCCAACATTAGCTTCACAAAACCAAACTGATGATTATTCAGTTTGGCCAAAAAATTACTCACCTCACTGACAATCAAGTGTAGTTCCAACATAAATGTTTAATATACAACGGTGAAATAACTCATTTGACAATGAGGTAAATGATTTCTTGGCTGAAAATGATAATTTTCAAATACTGTGATATTGACAGTCTAATGACCATCAATAAACTTTTCAGTTCAATATACATTTTCTTTATCACCTTTTAAAGCCCAAATAATACAAATATAAGTCAAGCTCCAATTTGTAGCATTTATCAGTTTCCAGGGGTTAAATATTCTCATCATGGCTGATTTCAGGCTGCCAATGAAAACTCACTAGGCCAGGTAGCTCAATAAAATGATTAGAAAGCGATAATCTTTGAGTTATTACACTTTTTTAAAAAATTCTAATTTATTCAGTTTTAAGTTTGGATAATTTAATTTTTTAATGGCCAAGTTTAACAAGCTTGCCAAAATTCCCAAAATTGTAATAATTGGCTCTCATGAGATAGTTAAAGCCAAGTCTACTTTACCACTGGTCTGTCCCTCTAGTTTGCAAGGCCCTGAGCTGCCGGGGTCCAACCCCAGCAGGTCCAGGGGTCCCCAAAGGTGTGGACGGAGTCGGCGAAGAAGGAAGGACACAGTGACAGCGTTCAGTTGATCAGCAGCCTAGCCAGGATCTCCAGCCAAGTTCTGGTCTCGATCTCTAGAGAGGTTCTGCTTAGGATCTCCAGCCAGGTTCTGTGTCCATGGTCTCTTGCTAGGTTCTCTAGCCAGGTTCTCCAGGTTCTCCAGCCAGGTTCTGTAGCCATGTTCCCTCGCTAGGTTCTCCAGCCAGGTTCTGTCCAGGTTCTCCAGCCAGGTTCAGTCACCAGGTTCTAGTCAGGTTCTCTTGCCAATTTCTGTAGTCAGGTTCAGTCCAGGATCTTTTGCCATGTTCTCTCGCTAGGTTCTGTCTCTAGGTTCTGAGGCCAGTTTCTGTCCAGGATCTTTTGCCATGTTCTCTCCAGCGAAGTTCTTCTGTCTCTAGAGAACGTTCTGTGTAGGTTCTGTGCCAATTTCTGTCTCTCTCTCTGTCTCGTTACATCCGTATTTATACCAGTTGATTCAATCCTATCAATCTCTATTACAAAGGTTAGGGCGTTTCTTATCTCCATTCCAGGGAGTAAAGATTATGTAGCTTAAGCATGATTGTTCGTAGTTAAAGTGATTAATTACCCGCCTGGCACTTAGTTGAGGGGTTTTATTCCCTCCCTGACTTCAGGGAAAAATTCCTACCTGGGGAAACAACCTTTCTAGGAGAGGCATCCCCTCCCTGACTTCTGGGAAAAATTCCTACCTGGGGAAACAACCTTTCTCGGAGAGGTGACCTTGGTTAAAACACACAGCGCTAAGAGGATCAAACATATTAAGAACAGTATGCCATATATGCCAGGTCCCTTGAAACAGCAAGCAGGGACCGGCTCCCGGCACTGAGCTGAGTGTGGGAAAGGAATATGGAGCATGAGGGAAGAGAAACAGTTTGTGTGACAAAGGCAGGATCTAAAACCAAGGAGACTTAATAAAATGCCCTATTCCAAAAGGGCATTATTAGAGAGAATAAGATAAATCTATACATACTTAAGTAGAAAGCTGTCCTTGATTTATTAGTAGGTAAAAAAGTTTACTTACCAATAAAAACATTGTCTTGTAAAAAATATGTTTTCTTATTGATTTCAGAGAGGAAGAGAGAGGGAGTAAAAAATAAAAGCATCAATGATGAGAGAGAATCATTGCTCAGCTGCCTCCTGCATGCCCTCTACTGAGGATCAAGCCTGCAACCGGGGCCTGTGCCTTGATCAGGAATTGAATTGTGACATCCTGGTTCATAGGTCGATGCTCAATCACTGAGCTGCACTAGCCAGGCAAAAACACAATCTTTTTAAATGTCCGTGTCTGTGTGTCTCTCTGTATGTGTCTGTGTTTGTTTGTTTGTATGTAAATGTCTACATACAGATAAACCCTGAACTATTATTAACTGTGTCTAACTGGAGATTGGGTTAGTTAGAGGGAAAATTTTTTACTTTTTTACTCACTGCAACTGCTTTTTAATGAACACTTTTTAATGTATACAAAGAAATGACGCCGAAACCGGTTTGGCTCAGTGGATAGAGCGTAGGCCTGCGGACTGAGGGGTCCCGGGTTCGATTCCGGTCAAGGGCATGTACCTGGGTTGCGGGCATATCTCCAGTGGGGGATGTGCAGGAGGCAGCTGATTGATGTTTCTCTCTCATCGATGTTTCTAACTCTCTATCTCTCTCCCTTCCTCTCTGTAAAAAATCAATAAAATATATTTAAAAAAAAAAAAAAGACAATGGCAAAACAAAATTAAAACAGAAAAAAAGGACTAGACAAAAATATAAACAAATAATCAGATAAAAACTATGGTAAGAAGCCAAGAATCTATAACCAGGGAAAATCCATAAGGTGTAAGAAAATGAGTAGACTCTAAAAGGCTGCAGGATACAAATCGTGAAGAAATTTTCTTGGCACTGAAACATAGATCCAGATTTCTTTCTATCAGGAAGCCTGTAGCCTTCATGCTGGGAAGAAAGAGACTTGTTGGAAGTAAGAATTCCTGTTGCCATAACCAGCTGCTATACCTTCTTGGTTCTTCAAACCATTTTAACAAAAAGCAATGGCACCGTGAATGGAAGCTCTCTTGAACATCCCCTGTAACGATTCCTTACTGCAATTCCCAGTACCTGATTCTAGTAAGATGAGGAACTGACTTGTATGCATGCTTATAAGCATAACCAATGGACATAAGACACTGGGGGGTAGGGGAGACCAGGGGATTATCAAGGACGGGGGGAAAAAAAGGAGACATATGTAATACTCTTTGTAATACTTTAAGCAATAAAAATAAATAAATAAATAAATAAATTAATTAATTAATTAATTAAAAAAATAAGAAAGATGAGGAACTGCTACTGGAGAAAAATGAAAGTTGATGGGGATGTCTGTGGTAGGGCTTGTACTGGTACACGTCTAGAGCCCTGTGTGTTTGAGATAGGAGGGAGTGAATTAGGACAGCAGCAAGCAGTGAGAACAATAAACAGTGGGATGGGAGGGGAGAGAATCAAGCAGCTTCCATGAGCAGGGTAATTTGAGAAGAAAGATGTTTATGAAAGATTTTTTTAGGAAATTTCTGGGGATGCTATGTAAAATTTCCACTTTGCTTCTTTAAGGAAAACCATAAGGATGAACATTGTTCCTCCAGACCTTTGGAGTTAGATTGCTTTTCTTTTGATTTGATTCCATTCAAAGACTAGACCACAATGAGGACAAGCCCAGGGATTACATTTTGAGCCCAAAGGCATCAGCTAGTGCTATGGGCTTTCATATCTGCCTACATTTTAAGTTCCTAATGGTTTGATTTTCTTTTACATTTATTTTGTGTAGACTCCTTTATTGCACAGTTGGTGTTCAATAAATGCTTGTTGGCTCATCGATCAATGCAGAGACATCTGGGGTAGCTGTAAGAAACATTAATCTTTCCTCACACAGAAGCTAAGAAAAAAAGAATATATGCCTTCAAAAAAGAGACTGTTCTGTGCTGATACAAAGAAGTCTGCAGTAGCTGTAGCAACTCAGCTCTTTTTTAACTGGCATTATACTCAGGCTTTGAGTAAGCTTCAGAACTGATTAAATTACTTATAGTAACCAAATTAAGTATAAATTTGGTGTTCCAAATGCATATCAAGCCAATTTTAAACCACTTTGGTATACAAAAGGAGAACTGAGGTTGGAGTGAGAAGTTCTACCTTTGAACCTTGGCACTGTCATGTTCTTTGCCAAATCTCTAAATTTCCATTTCATCATTTATAATATGGGACATTAAAGCTACTCCTTAGCAGATGAACTTATAATGGCAACTAGTACAATTCACAGTAACAATTTAACTGTGAATCTTTTGGGAAAAATAACATCATTATGGGAACATTAACACGAATCTCAAAATCGGAAGGGAGGATGGCATGTGTTCTCTGCATGAGCAGCTCTATCTGTGTCCTTTAGGTCCTTGGCCAGAGGTGGCACAGTGATACCTGCTCAGGCTCTGCAGGCAGAAAGCCAAGGATCACATTCTAGCTCTTCCATGCTCACCTCCATGATACTATTCAAATTCTCCAATGTCTCTAATTTTGTTTCCATATCACTAAAATGAGGATGATGACAATATTACCTACTTCATCAATTATTGTTTGGGTTTAATGAGGTCATACAGGTAAAAGTGCTTGGCATTTAACAAGAGCCAAATAAAAGTTAGATATTTTTGTTTTAAAACATAACAACCTTGTTTGAAGGTTAATATCTTTTCACCCCAAATCACGCTTCTAACTATATTGTATATTGGGGTAGAGAAAATGAAGATTCAGTTTTTTTTCCTTCTTATACTACATAATTCAAGAATCCCATTTCATAAGAGAGAGTTTCCAAAAAAAGCAACTTCTTTTTCTTTGGATGTATAATTTTATAAAACAAAAGCAAACACACACAAAAAAACTTTGTATCTGAGAACTATTTACCCCCCCCCCCCCCGCCACCACCACCTCCACACACACACAGATAATCTATTCTATCCTATTTCCATTGCCCCATTATGACAAATTACAACTAAGCTTTACTCAAGATGTCTAAATCCATGAAGCATAGTAACTAGATTCCCTTGTCCTTGTTCACTTTATGTAGCCTGGTTCACAGAAACTGGTGAAGATCAAAGAAGGGTATGTAATAACCTGACCTTTGAACTTGGACTCAAGGCTGAATGCCAAAAGCTATAATTTAGAATTTAAGTAACTTTATAAGCTTTTTTTTTTTTTTTACCTATTTTATTGAACAAAATTATGTGAAAAAATTCCACTGTGAAAATGTTCCATTGGGAGTAGCATTTAAAGAACTAATGACAACCATTCTCTTGTAGTTCATACTAGTATTTTGAAGTTCCACCTGTAAATCAATGCTAACTGAATTCATATCATTGGAGAACCACATATGTGACTTAAAATGCCATCACTTTGTCTTGCTATATATAACCTTGTTAATTGATTGATTGATATCAATGGGGGGCATTTTAATTTGAGCTAAAGCTTAGATTTTCGCTCACAAAAAATTAATTCCTGCTTAAGATCATTATCATTACTAAGGAAAAAGGGTCTTAGATTTATATGAACTTGATTTTTCATACCAAAAAAGATAAGTACTCTGGAGAACTATTACTGATAATATTTTGAAATCTTCTTCCAAATTAGGATACCAGAGATACATAAAATATTTTATAAGTTGACAGTGATTCATTTTTCCTTCTTTTCATTCTTAGAAGCACATGAGTGAAATAGGGAAACCTTATTTTACTGTAACATAAATTGCCATTTGTTTAGAGTGATTATTTGTAGAGCTTCAAAGAGGTACTTGTCTTCAATAGATTGAATAGTTTTTGAGCAAAATGCTATTCAGTAGCCTAGACAGAGAGCAGAAAGTGAGGGAGGGGGGAAGCAAATCATGGGAAAGGAAAAATATAAAATTTAAGAAAGTTTCAGGTATACCTAAAAAAATTGGGCAGGTAGGATAATAAAGGTTTTGTATTATGTGTTAAATAAGTGATAGAATAAATGAGATTTAGATTTTATATGAATTTGGAATTGAATAATAAAAAATTAATAATACTCATGTTTTGCCCTCCATTTTTTTAAATGTGTCTAAATTTCCCAGATGGCTGAGTGAACTGTAAACTGTGTTTTGTCTTTCAGCTGTGGCACAATGTTGGTACCATTATAGGTGGTAAATAAAAATACCCAACATCCTTCTTCAGAGTTGCTTACTATTGTTTATATACATGTGATTTTGATGATGACTATACTATTATTTTAACACTATTATTATAATTCAATTTTTTTTCTATAACGAAGGCATCTAAGTGTTCATTATGTGGTCATGCTGGTATGCTAATGCTAACATTAAAAAAAGTTTCCCAGAAACCAAGATCTTTGGAACAATAAATGAAAATGACAAATAAAATGTATGGAAGAAGCTAAAGAAATTCCTACCATCCAAGAATTTCTTCTAAAGATTAGAGATAATAGTGAAAAAATAACCAGAATTAAAGAAAATTTATAAAGATTATATATTTATACATTAAATGTATGAATCTCTTCTATGAGAATATTAATATGAAGATATATCAATTTTGAGTTATGTGAAGTCTTCAGGTATATACTCTTCACATAAAACATGATTGATAGTACTCTAAAGATTCATAGGAAGGATGGTATATCTAAAAAGGCAAATCTATAGAAACAGAAAATAGATTAGTGGTTCCTGGAGCAGGGAATGCAACTGGAATTTATTTTATTTTATTTTTTACTTTAAATTAAATTTATTGGGGTGACATTGGTTAATATGATCATATAGGAATGGGTTTCTATGTTATAAGATCTGAGGAATTAATTTAAAATGAGCATGAGGTATCTTTTTTTTATATTGTTTAAAGGATCACATATATCTCCTTCCCCCCACACCATTGACTCCCCTCACCCACCGCCACTCCCGCCCCCCAGGACAAGCCCCTATTGCCCCAGTGTCCATGGAGCATGAGGTTTCTTACTGGAGTGATGAAATGTCTAAAATGAGTCTGATGGGGCTTAAATCAAGGTATTGGCACAGCTGTTTTCTTCTGCAGGCTCTAGGAATAAGTGTGCTCCTTGCTTCTTCTAGTTTCTAGGCAGCCGTGGGCAAACTACGGCCCGCGGGCCGGATGCAGCCCGTTTGAAATGAATAAAACTAAAAAAAAAAGGCCGTACCCTTTTATGTAATGATGTTTACTTTGAATTTATATTAGTTCACACAAACACTCCATCCATGCTTTTGTTCCGGCCCTCCGGTCCAGTTTAAGAACCCATTGTGGCCCTCAAGTCAAAAAGTTTGCCACCCCTGTTCTAGAGGCTCCTGGCATTCCTTGGCTCCTAGCTGCCTCACTCCAATCTTCACAGTGTGACGTAGCCAACCCGCTTGCTACCCCAATCCTCCTGCCTCTCTCTTATAAAGATTCTTGTGTCTGGCCAGCATGGCTCAGTGATTGAGCATTGACCTATGAACCAGGAGGTCATGGTTTGATTCCTGGTCAGGACACATGCCTGGGGTTGCAGGCTCAATCCCCAGTGTGGAGCTTGCAGGAGGCAGCCAATCAATGATTCTCTCTCATCATTAATGTTTCTATATCTCTCTCCCTCCCGCTTACTCTCTGAAATCAATAAAAATATATTTTAAAAAAGATTCTTGTGATTACATTTAGGACCCACCCCAATAATCCAGGATAATCTCCCCAGATCAAGATTTTTAACCTCATCACATCTACAAAGTCCTTTTTGCCATATATGGTAGCATATTCATAGGTTCTTAGGATGACGACTTTTGAGGGCTGTTATTCACCCTGTCACAAATGGGTAGAAAGGAGGAGGAATGGACTTTGGTTTATTCATTTTTGCTCTCTCTCTGTCCTCTTCAGCTCTCTACATAGTGCTTAGTGAGTATGCATTTGGCAAATTGAGGAGAGGACATGAGGAAAGGTACAAAGGTGGGAATGAGGTGTCCTGGGGACTCTGACTAGATGATTAGATGTGGACTCACGGACTACAGTATAAGGGTGGTTGAAAATGGAGTGGAAAGGCAGGTGGGGGTCACATTGATGACTGTCCTGAATAGCAGGCCATGTTTTTAGGTTTAAACTACTGAGGAAAATTAGATTTCTTATTATGGGAAAGAATGATTTAGTGGGGTTTTAATAAAAGGTTTACTTAGTGAATACTGACCATATGAAGTGGCTCATAATAGATGAGTCACTATATGGGGATATATCATTTAAGATTGATTATATTTCTGCTACACAGAATAGAAATTTCAGTATTATTAATAGTTTCTCCTATAACATGGAGACTGAAGGTAGATGGCTATGAATTCACACAAAGCAATTTTTCCTATGATCTTACAGAAAAATTCAAATGGGAATATCAAGCTATTATGAATTGGATTTGTCTTTTAAAAGTAAAGAATAGGGAGCCCTGCCAGTTTGGGTCAGTGGTTAGAGCATCATCCCATGGACCAAAGGGTGGTGGGTTCTGTCCCTGGCCCCAGTTGGGGCACGTGCAATCGGGGAGCATGCAGGAGGCAACTGGTCAATGTGTCTTTCTCACATTGATGTTTCTCTCTCTGTCCCCCCTCCTCCCCCTTCCACCACTCTGTCTGAAAATCAGTGGAAAAATATCCTCAGGTGAGGATTAAAATATATAAAGAATAGGGAGACATAAATGCAAAATACAAAATGTGGGGGTTTTTTTTCCAAAAGGGAAGGGGCTGGCAGTGTAGTTTCCTTAGGAACTTTCAAGGGTTTCTCAGCAAGAAGTAACACTTGGCTAGGTCCCCACCATCCTTTGAATGACCTTGAGAGAGAGAGAGGAAAGTGTAAACTCAGAAGCTACATAAACCTCACAGTCCCAGACCACTTTAAGTCTTTTGTTGTTTATTGATTGTATCTGCAATTGGAGTTGGAAGGTGTGAGGGATAGGAAATGTATTTTGTAATGACTATTTAGTACCTATTAATATAATGATTTTTTGGCAATGACCATATCTTTTTTCTTTATAATATCTTAAGAAGAGAGTCATTTAGGTTATCTTTGGTGGTCACAAATGGGCAGGAAGCAGAGTAAAAAGCCTTTTTATACAAATGTTCTTCCTTTACAATTATACATGCTGTCTGAAATTTTTTTAAAGTTCTTATTATAGTAGAAATGACATTGCAGATATGGTGAACTCATAAATTCACCTATAAGAAGGATGAATACTGACAATTATATAAAAGATGTAAATTAATAATTCTGAAATTAATCAAGTCATTATGGTTTGAAAAAATAGACTAAATCACATTCAAGGTACTCTAGATTATACTAAATGAAATTTCACTCTTCACTATAACTTGAAAATGGAAGCTTCCCAGAGCAGAAATGTTGGCTGTGTCTGAACTTCCCAACCAATCCCTCCATCACTGAGGCTTATTATAATTTCATGATGGAAAATCTCAGCCAATACTATGCTTTAAGAAAAACTTTTAAAAAATATATTGTTGTTTAACTATCCATGTGATAACAAAATAAAATATCCACAGTGACATGGGGACTCTGCCGTGCCTCCCCAGCACCCTAAGAGCGAGCTCCTCTTTCAGGGAGGAGCAGTTTCGTATCTGCGGCCACCAGTTAGACCACATTTACCACAGGCTCCCATCTTTCAGACTTTGGTCCCTCTTCCTTCTGCTCCATGCAGGTGGTGGGTAGGTGAGTTGAGAGGATTTGCTCCCTAAACTTGGACTTCTCTCTACACATGTGTCTGACAGAAATTAGAGTTTAGGTTCAGGAGGCCATAGCAGACGTATGCCTTTTGCTCCAATTCTGTTTCCTTACCTCTGCCTCAGGTGCCATCAGATACTGGCTCAGAGGGTACTTTTAAAATTTCAATCCCACTCATGTCCCTTGAGTAGGAAGCTTGCAGGGGCATAAGGGAGATGGTGGCCAGCATCACTGAATACCTTCACATGTAATTATCCTCCATTTAAAATGACATGACTACACCAGTGTGTGGCCATCCTACATAAAGATAAACAAAGCACATACCCTCTCTTTAGCAATTTCACTCTAGATATAGTGCTGAAAAAACTTCCAAACTTCCATACATTAGACAAGAAGATACTTAGCAAAATTTTTGTTACAGCTTTGCAATAGTTTTTAAAAAAATGAAGGAGAAAAAGACAGTAACCTAAATATCAAGAAGAGACTGGATCAATTGTTAATTGCAGCATATTCATAAAATAAAATATTATTCAGCAGTAAAAAGTGAATGAGCTAGAGGTCCCACACCTCTCATTTATAGAAATGCTATGTATTTCATGAAAATAATGCTATATATTGAATGGATGTATACATATAAATTAAATTGAAAATTGAACTAGATTAAATTTAAATTGAATAAATTTTATTTAAATTGAATAACTTAAATTGAAAAAAAGATACACCTAACTCAGGAAAATGACCATTTCTGGGCAGGCATACAAAGAAATAGAATTGTGGACAGGTACAAAAGGGCTTTAATTACAATTTTTTAAACTTTTTTGTAATTTTATAATTTTTTAGGCTTTGGGTGGGATATACATATGATCATTACATTATTCTTTATACATTTTCATATGCTTGAAATATTTTATCTTTAAAACTCTTCCAAACTCTTAAGAGATATCAATAGTATCACATATAGACCATTTACAAAAAGAGAGCTATCAAAATACAAGGGGTAACTGCTTTTTCCTGAGGAACTTTTGTGTTTTATTTTCATTAACAAGGTCAATAACTGACTAATACTTCCTTTTTCCTTTGCCTGCCTGGAATCTCAGAACCAAGTTTGAGCTCCAACTTTAGTGGCTAAGCAGGGCTCTGGGTATCTGTACTTTTTCTCCTGAACTTTGATTTCCTTAAAAAATATGCACTTTCTCTCATCCTGAATTTGTTTATTCTATTTTATGGTGTTATAAGCCTCTTTTGAGAAAGAAAAACAGTTATAAATAAAAATATAATTTTTAATGTTCTAGTTTTCTCTTTGTTCACATAAACATCTAGCATTTGCACAGGGAAGGGCTGTGTGTTTGCCCTATTTACCTTTCTACACCTCTGTGTCTAACATAGTGTCTGGCATGCAGTAAGTACTTCATCATTGATGATTAAATGAGTTAATAAATCCACAAATTCATCCTTAAACAGATCTTGATTTTTGCACATTTCAGAAGTGTCCAATTTGTCTTGTTATAAATTTAGCTTTAGTAAACATCTTGGTGAATATAGTTTTGGGTTGTTTCCTAAGGTTATTTTGCTAGGAGTAAAATTACACATGTCACAAGATAGGAGCACTTAATGGCTATTGAAATGTTTTTCTCAAATTGCTCTCCAAAAAAGCTTTTCCTCGTTTCTACAGCCATGAGCAATGTATGAGAGTATTATTTCCCCATAATATAATGTGTTTATAGTATACTGTGCTTTTCAGAATTATGTTTTGTTCTGTTGTGCAATTTAATAGATGTAAAATTATCTTGATGTGGAGTTAATAATTTTTTAAATGTTAGTTTATCTAACATTGGTTTCTTCTATTTCAAACTACTACTATTTTTATGGTGAATTTAATGTGTTGTGAATCAACTCACTTGGCTTTACCAGACCTTATCACAAATTTTCTTTATTTAATGTGACCCAGCAGAGTAAATAACCCGTGGAAACTAATGAGGCTTCTTAATTTCCAATAACTGCCTTTTGACCTTTGAATAATAAACCTGTTTAGGCTGCAAATTCCTCACCTATAAACTGGAGATATGGATGTAGACCTTGGGTACCTATTATATTCCAAATCATATATATGAAATACTGATGACCATATGGCAGGTGTCCAGTAAATAATAACTACTGTTACTATTTTAATTACTAGAGAACTGGTGCATGAAATTCGTGCACTTGTGGTGGGGGAGTCCCCGCAGCCCATCCTGAGCCCTGTCGCAGTCCAGGAGTCCTCAGGGGATGTCTGACTGCCTGCGGATGTCTGACTCCCATGGGGAGCAGGCCTAAGCCGGCAGTTGGGCATCCTTAGCGCTGCCACAGAGGCGGGAGAGGCTCCCACCACCGCTGCTGTGCTCACCAGCTGTGAGGTTGGCTTCTGACTGAGCGGCGCTACCCGTGTGGGAGCGCACTGACCACCAGGGGGCAGCTCCTGCATTGAGATTCTGCCCCCGGTGGTCGGTGCACATCACAACGACTGGTCGTTCCACCGTTTGGTTGATTTGCATATTAGCCTTTTAGTATATAGGGTAACCTTTAAAATTAGGCTCAGAATCTAGATGATCATTGAATCTATGCGCATAGGGAACAAATATATATTAACTAGGGTTTTTTTATAATTCATTTTGAACTACCTTAGGCAAGAAAAAAAAAAGGAGTTTACTAATGGAAGGGTAAAATTATCAGGAAGAGTAGGGATTCAGCTAAACCTCTAAATACAGGAGCCCTCAATCCTGACGTTGCCAGAATGTTCTCTTATCAACATTTGTCTCTGGTTCTCCCTGTACCTGAGTGCCATTCTCTTTCTCCACAGATGAACTTTTCCCACAGAACTGCCAAAAGTACCCCAAGATTTACACCTTACAACTTCAGGTTCTGAAGAGAGATTGTCTGGATAGCCCCTCAGTTTCCAAGTTCAAATATTTTAGGGAAGGGACCTTTGACCCAGCTTGGCTCAGTTACCCCTATCCTCAAGTTCTAATCAACTCTGTCTGAGGTAGGGATGTATTTCAGTCCCCTGAGAATATGAAAACTTCTATAGAAACTTTTAAGAAAGAGGAGAGTGTTGTTTCCTGAAGAAATGAGGGATGAACAAAACAGTGTTCACCATAAATTTAAATGGTCAAAAACCCTTTGAGAGAAGGAACCCTTTGCAAATAGGCATAATTCCTTCTTAGTAGATCTGAAATAAAAACATAATTAGAATGAAGTGAAAGGTTCTGGATGAGGGTCACCCAAGTAGTAGGATGAGGTGGTAGTGTATAAAAAGGAGGCATGGTACCTCTGGTGTGTGTGTGTGTGTGTGTGAAAGCAAATTACCTTCCTTAAAGATACTCAATGAATAATTGTTGAATGAGGAAAACATTTAATAAATTGCCAAAAAACCCCACACATAGCCTTGTAAGCAGGGAGGGAGGAGTAGAAACACCCTCCTGGGAAATAGAATTCTACTGCCTGAAGGCTCCCCCTCTGCAGCAGCCCAAGCTGAGGGGAGGGAGAGGTTCTACATTTGAATGGCATTTTGGGTTTCTACTTTTGCCAGAACTGAGCATTTTAAAGCCTGAAGTGAGTACTCTTGGGACTAAAAGTGACCAGAGGATGATTTGGTCTCTGTTAGTCACCAGGAAAGTTATGGGACTTAAAGAACTCCAAGAGAAGGGCTGAACAGACAACAGAGAATATAAATATTTTGGTTTCTCATTGCATGAGTCCCACTCATGTACTGTTCAGCTGAAGAAATAAAAATTCAATTAGCCAGATTTTTATCTATTGAATAACAAATACTCATAATTAATAAAACATTTTTTAAGTTTTCATGTGACCTTCTTTTTATCCATTTTGAGGCAATTCATTTAGCATTTCTGAGTCTCCATTTCTACCCTGCGGAACAGAAATAATGAAATTGAAAGCAATGCCCTGGTTCATGGACTCCATGTACCTGTTATGTTGGGATGATAATCAAAGAGTAAATGGATTTTTGACCTGAAGAGAAGAGGAGTAATCCCAAAGTTGAGAAATGAATTAAATATATTTATATTTGTGACTCCAGTCTAAAAGATTCTGATTCAGTATGTTGAAGAGGTGATTCAGGGAATTCAAGATCCTTGGTAATTTCTGATGTGCATCCATTTTGGAAACCACCAAGATAGGGGGAGATGGCTATCAGGAGCCAAACCATATATTTTTTTAAAATTTGATTTGAGAGAGAGAGAGAAGAGAAGAGAGGAACATCAATTGGTTACCTCGTGTATGCACCTTGAACCGGGTATTAAACCCTCAACCTAATTGCCCTGACCAGAATCAAAACCAAAACCTTTTGGTATAAGGGATGCTGCCCCAACCAACTGAATCCCCAGCCAGGGCTACCAGGAACCATTCTTCAAACAACTGTCACATAGCTATGAAAATGGGATATAAATTGGTTCTGAGATCAGAATCATTTCCTTTATATGTGGAGTTGCACTCAAAGCACTTAAAAACTATGACCATATGAGTTGACTGATAAAAATGACTTGGTGATCCATGTAGAAAAAGATATGCTCCCCCAATCTAGTGCTCCTGAGATCCCCTCAAAATTTTTGGATGATAAGTATGCTAAGCAACAGAGGCACAGTATACCCACCTGCTCTGTTTTGTTTTTTTTAAAATATATTTTATTGATTTTTTTACAGAGAAGGGAGAGGGATAGAAAGTCAGAAACATTGATAAGAGAGATCGATCAGCTGCCTCCTGCACGCCCCATAGTGGGGACGTGCCTGCAACCAAGGTACATGCCCTTGATCGGAATCAAACCCGGGGACCCTTGTATCTGCAGGCCGACGCTCTATCCACTGAGCCAAACCGGTTCGGCCCACCTGCTCTGGTTTAATCAGTAGTAACATGTTGTATTATTGCAAGATGGCAATATCAGCCCATTCTGGGGTACAGTGGATTGGACTTTAGCATTTTCAACCAAACAGTCATTGTTAATGCAGTATAACATATTTGTACTTTGCTGAATACTTTTACATTTGGTACAAGGTGAATAGCATTGTTATCCATATTTTCTATATATGAGATCAAAAGTGAATGAGGCACAGGTCTTGCTTAATATCACAAAGCCAATAGGGAGCAGAGTCCATGCTAGGGTAACACTCCAGTTCTCTTTGTCCTAAATCCTGTGCTATTTGCATTGTAAGAGCATTTGCTCCTGAAAAGGATCTGATCATGCCCAAAAGCAAAATCGAGGAGCTACATATGAAAATAAGAGTAAGACATATCACCCAGAGAGGTAGAGAATGCCAAGGATTGGCAATTCACTTAAGGGACAGAGGAGACATACAAGAAACATCTAAGACATCTAGATTAATAGTAGAAAATGAGAGATAAGCTGAAAAATTTCTATCATTTAAGAGAAAAATATTAGAAAAAAAGCTGGAAAGCCCTCAGGTTATGATTTTATGCCTGAGCAGATATGAAGCTTAACTCTGGGGGGACCCAACCTAACTAAACGAAAATAGTCTCCTTAACATTAATTACTAGCTAAATTCACTGTGTTAAAGGAAAATGCCAGTCACTTTATTGAATAGGGGTTATGGGAAAACCAATTGAATTAACTTAACCAATTTTCTTTCACTTTTAAGTTAGATTCTTGGTGCTATGTAAACAGAGATTATAGGTTTAATAAAAATAAGTTACTGAATTGTTTATCCAAGTCCTCAAGAAGTAATATTTAAATACCACTATCTTGACCACAAAAATGAGGCCAACCATACCATTTATCCACATCTAATTTTGTCATGGATACAATCAAAGTCCACTGTACGATTTGGCCCTATATCACATTCAGAGAGGAAATAGTCCAGAGATGTTCAGCAGTTTATCCAGAACCAAGACTTGAACCTATGCTTCCCAATTCCCACTGTTAACTAGCTTTAATTCTTGAGAGCCAATTAATAAGTGCTTACAAATGGTAGATTGGCTAGTGTTTTGGATTGCTCTAAGAAAATCTTTTTAATATAAATAATAAGTGCAACTGAAGGCAGACTTATCATAAATGTGCTCTGTGTTAGGCATAGTGACTCATAAGCTCATTCGCTTTGTGACTCATAGCTCTTGGAAAAGAACAAGATTCCAAGGAAATATTGGTTTCTATTCAAAACTGGTCACTTTCCTCTCCTTTTTAAATAACAGCAACAACAAATATAGACTACTTAGAAAAGCATCAATATTTAAATTTTTTTTATCTAAATCTCATGCTAATAGAACTTCTTTGCTGTGTTCATACATAGGAGAAACTTGATAATAGTTATTTCTGGAAAGAATAACTATAGATGAGAGGCTTTTAAAAATAAGATTTAGAGCCATATTATAACAGATTGTGATTACTCATTATAAGCTTTCCCAATGCTATGACTCAGTCTTAAGCCAGGTGTCATTTACAATCTACAGAGTATTTTGAAGATTAGATTGTCATAATGCAAATAGGTCTGTGAGGTCCGAAAAGTTAGCAACCGCTGCCCTAGATGACGGGATAACTAATAAGATGTACAGAAGAAAATTCTCTTGAGATAACAATCCTCCTGCAACAGCTGCAAGGGAAAGAAACAGCTTGCTGCAAAAACAAACAAACAAACAAGCAAACAAACAAATAAATGTCTTATCTTGGTTTTCCAAGTATGAGATTTATTTGAAGAATACCTGTTATTTCACACCAATGCAGAATCTCTCCTTATCCTCTTACTTCTTTTTCCTTTTGTCTGCTTCCTATTCTAATCCAGGATGAAAATGAATATATAAATAACTTGTGTAAATCAGGTCAGCTGCAAGTAACAAAAAATATCAACAAAATCTCAGCTCAGATAAGATTTAAAAGGGAGTGATTTATTGGCTTATATAACTAGGAAGTTCAAGGGGAACCAGGTTTGATTCAGGTGCTCAAAGGATGCTGGTATCTGTGTAACTGTCACTCAGGTCTAGTGTTCCCTATATTGGTCTCATTCTGTGGCAGATTCTTCCTTGAAAGTGATAATGATTGCTGCACCCAATTTCCAATCTGCCATTGGATCTCCCCCAACAGATGCACGGAAGCTCTTGGGCCCTCATTGGACCACCCTGGGCTGTACACCCAACCCTGAATCAACCGCTGAAGTTAAAGGAATAGATTATGTTAATAGTCAGTCTGATTGAATGTCAAAATTGAGTAGTGAGGAGTGGGGCAAAAGCTGCGGTCAGCGTAGGTGATCCACATGGACTGAGAGAAGGGGAGGAGAGCCATGTTTTCTGTTACGGGAAAAAGAGATGGGCAGGCAAGAGCAACTGCGCAGTCTGCCAGTTACCATTTTTTGAACCCAAAATGCTAGCCTGAGGCCTTGAGCAAATTCTTTTTTCCAATGACATTGCTCCTGTGGAGCAAAATGGATCCTGGAAGCCCTGTTTGTGCTGTCAGCAGCCTCTGCTCTCCCTCCATCTTACCGGAGTCTTTGGCTCACATTTTCTCTTATTAGTCTGCTCCTGGCTGGTTTCATCACAGCCCACTCAGTCTTTAAAAGAGCCATTTTCTCTAACCTGCCTGGGGTGCACCACTATTAAGCTTAAGAGGAAAGAGCGTAAGTAGAAAATGAACAGGAAAGATGATTTTTCCTCCCAACAAATAATAAGAATTCATGTTGATTACATTTCTTTTTCTCAGGAAGTCTAATTCCTCCATCAGTCTGGAGCAATTGATACAGTACAAGCAGCTGTTGTGGCAGAAGATATAAGGGTCAGTAGCATGATTTACCTATTTACAGTGCTGATGTACCAGACTTACCTTTGTCTAATAGGCGTTGAAACATTTTTCTTAAATTTAAAAAATTACATCCTTTCCAGAAATGTCAGAGCTCAGAATGAAATGAGACAACAAGTGGAGGAGCCGAATTAATAAAAACTGTGCTTATGGTTATACTTTTACTCCTAAGAAATTTATAGGGAGTTGAAACTCTCCAGTCTGGAAATGGAAAGGGGCTTGATGAATACTGACATTTATTTAACGTCTAGTTCATGTTTTCTGTGCAAACCAGAATTCAGCTCACTGTTCAGCTAAATGTCTGCTTTGTTACATCCCTGCTGTTTTCAATGTTTGGGAATTAGATTGAATTCACAGTGAAGGTGCTAAGGCATTTCACTCATCTGGGAACTGAATACAAAACTGCAGAGAGGACATTTTTTAATTTCTTTTGGTTGTAGCACCCAAGATTGTCACGTTCCATGTATTCAAATGCCAAGTACCTTCTCCCAAGTAAAGAATTAACTTGGCAGGTGGCCAGAGAGTTGAGCTGGAAGATTCTTCCTGAGCTGGGCTGAGATGGGGCCTAATCACTGAAGCTTGATTTGAGTGATGACTTATAAAAAGACAGCATTAAAACACTGACTCACCAAGTGAGTCACCCTTGCTGAGCCGAGCGCTTTTATTATCCTCAGAAACCTAGCTATCAAGAAATCATCTCATTGCTTGCCTAATGCAAGTGGGAATGTCTAGCATATTGATTCCACTCCTAGTTTATGCTCTGGATCAAGACCAATTTACACCTGGGGAGTGTGCCAGGATCCTGTTGGGGCAAAATTGTGAAATAGGCAGAAATTGTCTTCTAGCAGCTCTTCTCAAGGCCCTTTCCAGTGTGTGTTTACCCTTCTCCTCCCTTCTTCTCCCCTCCCCTCTCCTTGCCTCCTCTCTCCATTCATCTCCCCCCTAAACAATTATTTCTTGGGTTCTGATGATGGGATATTGTGGCTCTATTCCAGGGTAACATCTTCTGCTCTGAAAATTTCCCTATTCCCTGGTTCCCTCCCTTGCACCAAACTTATCTGTTCTCTAAGCCCCTCTCCCTTGGGCCTTGCTAAATGGTTGAAGTTAATTTGATTAGTTTTGCATATAGGACTGAGTAGTTGACAAGAGATACTTACCAATACATAATATCAGAGAAACCGAATTTATGGAAGACTCAAAACTTCCATTAAGCTGATATATGCACACTTGGCACCTGAATGCTACTATTTGGGAAGGCATAGGATTTGGTAGAGAGTATCGACCAAGAGTTAGACAGATTGTATTTTCCATCTGGGTAATTTTGAATAAGTCTGTTAACTTTTTTGAGATTAGGTATTCTTACTTATAAAAAAAGGAAGAACGAATGCCTTCCTTTCTTATTATAGTGACCATCTGCTGATTTTGCCTGCTTGGTAGATATTTCTCATCCTCTATTTTTCTTTGCATAAATACCCATCCTCATACTCAGTCCATATGCTTTGCTTGATGGTATGCTGGACTGCTCTCAATCGACAACCGTTAGAGTTAGCCTTGGACTTCTGCTACAACCACTAGAAGACAGGTGAGCTCTTCCCATTGGTAATTTAAAGTGCCTGGTGGCCATCTTTGTCACCACTTGGGGAGAGCTACAAGCCTAAGGCACTCCAGGGGAGCAACACCAACACCAGGAGAGCTTGATCAGTATCTCTCTCTCAGGATCTGAACATCAGTCACAGGAAAGATCACTGGTTGTTCCTGATTAGGACAGGTGCCCATCCTTGAGTCTGGACATGCCTGTTATCAAATCTACTCCTAAGCTATATGATCCAGTAAATCCTCCCGTTTGCTGAAACCATATTTGAGTTGGGTTTCTGTCCTTTACAGATGAGGGTTCTAACTAGTCCAGCCTGAGAGCAATGAAAAGAGTTCCATGAACAATTGACACTTGTTCTACAGCAGGATTTGGCAGACTTTTACTGTAAGGGCCAAAGAGAGAATATTTCAGAATTTTTGGGCTACAAAGTCTGGTACAATTCTACAACTCTGCCACTGTAGTAAGAAAGTAGTCATATATAATACAAATATGAAAGAATGTGGCTGTGGCTGTAAATATTTGGTCCATAAATATTATTTATAGACACTGAAGTTTGAATTTCATGTAATTTTCACCTATCTTAAAATATCATTCTTTGACATTTTCCCAACATG
This sequence comes from Myotis nattereri, assembly GCF_964212035.1. Classification (NCBI taxonomy): domain Eukaryota; kingdom Metazoa; phylum Chordata; class Mammalia; order Chiroptera; family Vespertilionidae; genus Myotis; species Myotis nattereri. The sequence goes on from NC_138088.1 coordinate 27,978,508, forward strand.
GCTATGCATACAATAGGAAAGTGCTAATAATAATGATAATGAGAACCTTTCACTGATACATCTGATATTTCATATTGTATGTGGTCTGATTTTTTGGGGGTCCTCCTTATAGCTAATGCCTTCCCAGTTAATAGTATTGTCTACAGAATGAATTTGAATTGAAGGTTAAATATCCCAACCGTTAGGTTTTTTATATATTTGTCCAGTCATATTTTCCCTAAGGGACCTTTTAAATTTCATAATCTACTCAGACAGTGTTCATATAATGTTCAGGGATGTGAGAGTCTGAATTTTCTCATAAATTAAATAACATCCCATTAGCTTTTTTCAGATTGTCCTAGGTATAGTGATTATTTTTTAAAATTGTGGTGTATTACCCAAAACAATTATTGCCTGTGGATTACCAAATCAATCTGAATGAGTATAATTGAAAGACATTTCAAACACTTGAAATGGCTTAGAAGTAATTTTGTAGATCTAACCCCAAGGTCCTTCTTTACAGAAGAGCTCCTTAGTTGAAATATACCTTTAGGATGACTCTCTGTGGGAAGATAGAAGCACACATGCCTTGATGCCCAATCACCCTGATGCCAAAATGAAAAGCAATTCCATTTAAAAGCAAATGCTATTTATCTTCTGTGTGACACTTGAATTTTATTGAGATAGATTTATTCTGTACACCAAATCCAACTTAATTCCCATAAACAAAGCAGAGTGGGAGAACGTAATCCTCTATTTTTTTCTTATTGCAAAAAAGGGCTACTTCTTGAAAATTGGTGGTTTTTCATTTGATTTTTTTACTTGAAGGTAGCACACTTTTCAGACACACAGACCTACAAGTTTTAATTCCTGTTGGGGCAAAGGGATCTAGGGAGGTAGACATCAGTAATATCAGGCTGTAGCTCTCACAATGAAGATGAACAACAGGCAAGCCCTTTCCAGCAGGATGAAAAGAGAGATATAATAATTTCCAGTACAAACAGCTTTCCACCTGTTTTTCTATCATTTCTAGACCTAAGTGCCTAAAGTGCTTCTTCAAGAAAAAATGTCTAACTAAAGTTGCCTTATTTCTCTTTTCCATTTATTTCTCTAGTCTTCTACTTTATACTCTAAAATCACTGCTCTGGTCCTTTCTTTTTTTTTTTTTTCTGCTCTGATCTTACTGAGTCCCCACTGAAAAACTTTCAGGGGCTCCCATAGGCTAAAAGTTTGAACATAAAACTCAAACTTTAGCACAATATTCAAGGCTCTCCAGTGAGATTTAAGCTTGCTTTTCTAACCTATATTCCCACCAGTCCTTCAGACATTGCTAAAATAGCCAATCAGAAAATGTCATAACTTCTGGTTCAGGTTGTTTCTTTTTCCTCCTGCAAAGTTTAAACTGCTTCCTCTCACATCATCTACTGAAATTCTTTGTTCTTCACTTTCTCTAAGAAACTTTCTCAGATCCCCAGGCAGGTTTTTTGTTTGATTGTTTTAATTTATCTTTATTGTTGAAACTATTATAAATTTCCCTTTCCCCCTATTGACCAACTCCCCCTTCTCCCACTCCCTCTCCAGGCCTCCACAACACTACTGTCTATGTCCGTGGGTTATGCACATATGCATATAAGTTATCTGGTTAATCTCTTCACACCTCCCCTCACCCTCCACCCCCTTTCCTATGATATTTCATTAGTCATTATGTAATACCTTTTGCCTCTTGTGATCATTTTTTACTTAAAGATTATTTCGTCTATTTTTATATGGTCAGTTTTGCTCTCTTTGGTTACCATTTGCATGGAATATCTTTTTCTATCTTTTCACTTTCAGCCTATGTATGTTCTGAGATCTAAATTGAATCTCTTGTAGATAACCAAGGATCTTGTTTTTTTAAAATCATTTTTCAATCAATCTATGTCTTTTTATTTGAGAGTTTAAGATATTTATTTATTATTTAAAAAAATATATATTTTATTGATTTTTTACAGAGAGGAAGGGAGAGGGATAGAGAGCCAGAAACATCGATGAGAGAGAAACATCGATCAGCTGCCTCCTGCACGCCCCCAACTGGGGATGTGCCCACAACCAAGATACATGCCCTTGACCGGAATCGAACCCGGGACCCTTGAGTCCGCAGGCCGATGCTCTATCCACTGAGCCAAACGGTTCTGGCAATATATTTATATTTTAAGTACTCTTTGATAGGCAAGGACTTACTATTGCCATTTTGTTGTTTTTGTGTGTCTTGTAGATATTTTACTTCTCTTTTTGCTCTCTCACTTCTTTCTTTTGTATTTTGTTGATTTTTTTTCTTTTCTCTCTCTCTCTCTTATTGTAGTGAACATGCTTTGATTCCTTTCTCATTTCCTTCAGTGTTTCTTCAAGACATTTTCTTTTGTAGATACTGTGGAGATATATAAAATGTGATAATGTTATAACAAACTATTTTAAACTAATAATAACTTAATTTCAATCACATCCAAAACTATGCCTTTACATCTCTGCTTCTCTCACTTTATATTATGGATGTTACAAATTACATCTTTTTTTTTTTATTGTGTAACATAGATTTATAGTTATTTTTTATGTTTTTGACTTTTAATTATCTATAATAATAAAAGCATAATATGCTAATTAGACCAGACATCCTTCTGGACGAAGCCGGGGCTGTGAGGGAAGCCTGGGTCCCAGGTACCTACTGGCAGCTGGAGGGAAGCCCAGGTCCCAGGTGCCAGAGGGAAGCCGGGGCCTGCAGCGGGAGGAAGGAAGGCCTACTCTTGCATGAATTTTGTGAATCAGACCTCTAGTATATCATAATTAAGAGTGATTCATGCACCAATATTACAATAATACATGATTTTATATTTGTCTAATATTTGTCTTTAGCAGAGAGCTTTATATTTTCATATGGTTTACTTTTATTATCTAACATCCTTTTGTTTCAACTGGAAGGACTCTCTTTAGCATTTCTGGTAGGGTATGTCTAGTGATGATGACCTCCCTAAGCTTTTATCTCAGAGTCTTAATTTCTCCTTCATTTTTGAAGTATGGTTTTGCCTAATATAGTATTCTTGGTTGGAAGTTTCTTTTAGTATTCTAAATATATCATCCCTCTCCCTCTGGCCTGCCAGACTTATGAGAAATCTGTTTATAATCTTGTATATGTGTGAGTCACTTTTCTCCTGCAGCTTTCACCATTCTCCCTTTGTGTGTGACATTTGAATGTTTGATTATAATGTGTCTTGTGCATTTCTTTGGGTTTATCCTAGTTGGAGTATGTTGAACTTGTTGAGTTTGTCCATTTTCTTCCTCAAATTTAAGAAGTTTGGGGCCATTATTTCTGCATATTTCTCTCTGCCTTTTTGTCTGTATTTCTTCTCATTCTATGACTCCCACAAAGTATATATTGCTTTTCTTGATGATATCTTGTTAAGTCCCTTAGGCTCTCTTACTTTACTTTATTCTTTTTTTTTTCTTTCTGCCCCTTGTACTCTATAATACAAATGACTTGCCTTAAAGTTTTCTATATTTTTCTTCTTAGAGATTGAGTCTTTTGTTGAAATTCTTTAGTGAACTTTAAAATACAGTAATTGTATTCCTCAGCTTCAGAATTTCTGTTTGGTTCTTTTTAATAGCTTGTATCTTTTTGTTGATACTCTTATTTTGTTCACGAACTATTTCATAATTTGGTTTAACTTTCTATGTTCTTTTGGCTCATTGAGCATCTTAAAGATGATTCTTTTTCATTCTTTGTCAAGTAATTCATAAATCTCTGTTCCTTCAGAGTTGGTTTCTGGAGATTTATTTTGATCCTTTGATTGAGCCATGTTTCTTTATATGCTTTGTTATCTTTGTTGAGATTTGGGCATTTGAAAAAATAGCTACTAATTCCAATCTTTATGGACTGGCTTATCAATCAGTCCAGCTAGAGATTCTGGAGCCTTGTAAACTTTTTCAGGCATGTGTTCTCTCTGGGCTTGTGTTTATAATTTCCCAGTTCAAGATGTTTCCTTATTTCTTCTGAATAACATTGTAATATCAACTTGACTGGGCCATGGAGTGCATTGATATATGATCAAATATTACTCTAAATGTTTTTGAGGGAAATTAACATTTAAGTCAGTAAACTGAGTAAAGTAATTGATTTCTCTAATGTGTGTGGGCCTCATACATTAAGTTGAAAGCATGAATAGAACAAGAAACCTGACCTTCCCTCTATCTAATAAAAGAGAATTTCTCTGGCCTGACTGCCTTCAAATTGGGACATGGCTTTTTTACTCCCCTTGGATTCAGATTGAAACATTAGCTCTTCTTGCGTCTCCAGACTGCTGACCTTCAGACTGGAATAACACCCTCAGCTATCCTGGGTCTCCAGTCTGCCATCTGACCCTATATATCTTGAAACAATTTCTAAATATATATATATATATATATATTTCTGTTTCTCTGGAGAACCCTAATACAAGCCTGTAATCTCTTGCTCCCCCTTGTGTCTTTCTGTGGTATTGTAAAATTTCTGGTGATGTAGCAAGTGATAATGCTCATTTTTGTTCTCAGCAGTCCCAAAGTATATTATCATTCCCTTCAGCCTTCTAAGTCAGGATATTCAGAAACCAGTCCCTTCGGAATTCCTTCAAAAGCCAGAATACTGGGCTCCCTTTTCACTCCTCTCATTCCCTCCTGAGGGAGAAGCTGGGAGCTTTAATCTCAGTCACATCACGTTGTGCATGTATGGGGCTCTGGAGAACAAGTGCAGTGGACTTTTCTAAACACTTTGATGCAGCTCTTCTTGGCTTTGTGCTCACTTGGTGTGCTACAACCTCTTACTTGGTAGCAGAAGGTCTCAAAAATATAATTTGGCCTGTATGTGATAGTAACATTGGTGTTTCCATCGGGGGAAAGGCCTGCATATTTCTATTTTGCTATCTTTCTGACATTACTCCCCAACTCATAGAGACTTCTGACAGGATAGAATCTACAGTGCCTCCCATACAATAAGACATTACTTTATACACAAAGATCCTGAAAATGTGACACAGAATCAGAAGAGAAGATAGGTAGTAGAACCAGACATGCTACACTTGTTGGAATTAGCCCCAAGGTCCTTAAAATAGCAATTGTAAGCATGTTTAAGGGTGCAAAGCAAAAGGAAGACAAGTGAAGAATCTCGACTGAAAAATGCAAACTATAAGAAGCAAATAAAAATTATAGAACTGAAAAATAAAATAAAAAATGAAAAATTCACTAGCTGGGTTAACAAGAGCATAAAAAAATCTCTGAACTTGAAGACAGAGCAGTAAAAACTATTCAACTTTTTTTAAAGAAGACAACTATTGTAATATGTGGGATAATATCAAGGAATATCATATACAGGTAATTGGAGTTCCAGAAAGAGTATAAAGAAATTGAGGAAGAAAAATATGTAAAGAAATAATGATTAAATAATGATTAAATGTATTTAAAAATATTGACTGATAGATCCAAGAAGTTCAGTGAGTCTTCAAACAAAGCCCTAGTCGGCAGCCTGAGGACTGAAGAGTCCCGGGTTTGGTTCCGGTCAGGGGCACATGCCCAGGATTGTGGGCTCAGTCACCAGTTGAGGACGTGCAGGAAGCAGCCGATCAGTGATTCTCTCTCATTATTGATGTTTCTCTCTCTCTTTCTCCCTTTCTCTCTGAAATCAATATAAAACTAAGTACATACTTCTCAAATTTCTAAAAACCAAAGATAAAGAGAAAATATTCATTGTAATCAGACTCTATACACACATATGCACACACGCACACACACACACACACACACACACCTCAATGAAGCTGTTAAAGATAAACAAACAAAACTATTTATTTTAAATAATCTTTATTTTTGCCTTTCTCCCTGAAGGATATTTTCACTGGCTAGAGAATTCTAGATTTACAGTTATTTTCACTCAATTTCTTGGAAACTTTATTTTAGTCTTCTACCTTTCACTGTTTCTATCAATATATAGGCTAAAATAGTTATAGTTGGTCTTTCAAAAGGTAATCTTTCTCTTTCCTTGGGTCTCTGCAATGTTTACTTTTTAAATTTTTTTTACATGGTGTGTTTTTCATTTGAATATAGTTGGATATATTTATCTTGCTTGTAGTTAGCAGTGTGCTTTGAAACTAACTTGATGTTCTTTATCAATTGGAAATTTCTCTTGATTATATCTTCAAATATTGCCCTTGCCTCATTGCTTAATTTTCTGTTTCTAGGATTACAATTACATTTATGTTGCACACTTTCTGTTAATCTCTTGTGTCTCTTTTTTTCCTGCATGTTCCACACTTTGGGCTACCTGTAATATCTTAATTCTATATATTTTTCTACTGATCTATATTTTTCACCCATTATTTTCTTCCAAGTCCATTGTATTTCCATATAAATTTTACAATTTTCTTGACCATTGTTTTTAGGTTTTTAAAATAACATTTTTTTAAGGTTAACACATGCATATATTAGAAAACTGAAAAACAAAAGAATCAAAGAACAAAGTCATCCAAAACCATAAGAAGTTTACAGTCTGACATATCCCTCTAAGTCCCTGTGTATCTAGGTTTCCATTTTATGTAGTTAAGATTTTTATCCCCCCAAATCCTGCTAAACTTTTGTTTGGAATTGTGATTGAGAATCTATTAGTTTGATCTGAGTTTTTCAATCCATGACTCTGGTAAATTCTCACTTTTTTAGGTCTTCTTTAATTTCAGCACAGCGTTTTACAACTTTCAGCAAAGATGTACTAGCCAAGTTTTATTAGGCTTATTTCTAAAGTTTTAGCTTGTTTGTTATTGCTGATTTCAAAAGAATTGTCATAATTTTACTTTTCGATTGTTTGATGATATCTATTAAGAAAACAATTGAGTTTTTTATATACCCTTATAACCTGTGACCTTGCTGAATTCATACATCAGTTCTCTTAGTTGTTTTGTAAATTCCCTGGGATTATCTCTGGAAACATTCATATTCAGCTGCAAATGGGAACAATTTTACTTCTTCCTTTCCACACTTTATATCTTTTTCTTGCCTTATTACAAAACACTAGTATTTACAGTCAGTATTGGAAACAAGCACTGAAGTGGGCATGTTTGTCTTGTTTTAATCTATAACTGAAGTACATTTGGGGAATTCATAGATATGTGGAAATTAAGTAACACATTCTTAAATAGCCAATGAATCAGAGAAGAAATCACAAAACAAATTGGAAAATACTTTGAGGTAAATGAAAATGAAAGCACAACAAAAATTATAGGATGCAGCTAAAGCAGTTCTTAGAGAGAAATTTATAGTTGTAAACACTTATATTAAACAAGAAGAAATATCTTAAATCAATCTAATGTTTCATCTTTTTAAAGAACTAGAAAAAGCAGATATAATTGAACCCAAAGCAAGCAAAAGGAAAAAATAATAAAGATTATAAATAAAATAGAGAATAGAAAAACAATAAAAATAAATGAAATAAAAAGTTAGTTTTTGAAAAGATCAATAAATTGACAAGTCTTTTAGTTAGAGTGACTAAGAAATAAAGAGATAAGACCCAAATTATTAAAGTCAGAAATGGCAGAGGAGGCATTACTACTGACTTTAGAGGAATAAGTCTAATGATTTGAGAAATGAAGCTTGCATAAATTCACTTCTGCTTTGGGCCTGTCAAGCTTAGACCTGAGCTGACCTTTGAGGCAGATGTAATAATTGAGGTATTACACATCATTGTAATTTGTAATCAGTGTTCATCCAAGATCTTTTAAAAATTTTAAATAAGTTGATGTTATATAAAAATCTGGAGATTTCACATTTAAAAATTTCTGACTTTTCTAGAAAACTTGAAAGATTTGGTGCCTACATTTCAACATGACCACCACTATGTATAGCTGAGAAGTACTTTGACCTTGAAAGAAGACTTGCGTTTCCAGTTGTTCACAGGCCTTGCTGCCTTATGCCTGGTTCTTTGTCATTTCTCTCATTTACCTTTCAGCCCTTCCAAGCATTATATTATCAATCTGTGTTTACAGACCTAGATCCAGGACCCATGCAGCCAAATATTCAGTGTATGACAAAAACTCATTTTCTTAATATCATCCTCAAATGTTAGTTTTAGAGAATATTAGATCCAACCCTTTTTGTTCTTCTTAGAGATGCATAAGCAAGGTAAGATGCAAGAACATAAAATGCTTTACTTAGGGTCACATAGCTAGCTAGTAGTGTCAGAGCTAGAACCAGTACCTGGGCATGTCTGCAAATTCTTTCCTACGATATTCTGCCAACTTTATGTCTTACAAGTCTTTTTGACAACTATTTAAATTCTTTGAGCTATGAGTTCCATGTTTGTTCATCTCTGTGTAAAAATGCCTTTTTGTAAATTGTCTTAATTTGCCTTTTCTCAAGGATGGTTTTGGAGACTTCTTATTTTATCGACTTTGGCCATTTCTCTGCCAGCCCTTATCTGTTGGAACTGAAACTTCCCTGTGGGGCTTGCCTTACCAATGTCTAGAGGTCAGTCTGCTAGAGATTTATGCCTTCGGGAGACTCAAGGAATATATGTATAAGGTTGCTCTCTACCCCGTTTGTGCCCTACCTGCAAGGAACACCTCACTTAAAGGGAAGATCCTTATGAGGAGAAAAAGACTCAGACCCAGAGCTGTTAATAGGTTCTACACCTCTTTCTATTGGGGTCTACTCTCCTGCTCTACCATTTCTTTTCGATGATGATTATAATGTTCAACTTTTCATTTTCAGGCCTTTGCACACAATTTTCTTTAATCCTCTCTATATTGATTTTTAAAATATATTTTTTACTTTTGCCTTTTTATCTCCCAATTCTTGCTCTTAATCGTTAATCTCCTATATTTATATGGGTTTTATCTAAAATTTTATTTCAGGGGTTTTTATCTTTTATCTCTTTTGCTTTTAGATTTTTAGACTTTAATCTCATTGACCTCTGGCCCTTTATACTTTGTTTTAAATGTCATTTATTTTCTTTTATTATTTTTGACTGTTAATCTTTCATCTTTGTTGGCCTTTTCATTTTTTTAAAATATATTTTATTGATTTTTTACAGAGAGGAAGAGAGAGGGACAGAGAGTTAAAAACATCAATGAGAGAGATCGATCAGCTGCCTCCTGCACACCCCCCACTGGGGATGTGCCCACAGCCAAGGTACATGCCCTTGACCAGAATCAAACCTGGGACCCTTGAGTCCGCAAGCGGACGCTCTATCCACTGAGCAAACCGGTTTGGCGGCCTTTTCATTTTTATTTTAACCTGTATTTTATTCCTTTTTCTTTTTTCTCTCTTATTTGCCGTAGTATTTTAATATTACTCATGCTAACCTCTCATTCTTTCTTAATTATTAAAAGTTGATCATATATTTTTTCATGATTAATTTTCTTATCGTGGCTGACAAGGAGTCTGGTCATAAGAGGTAGTAGCCACAGAGAAGACTTATACTAGAAATGAGAGAAATTAGAAACTCTTCTCTCTGTTCACCCTACCTTCACAGATCCCCTCTTACTAATACCATTTGCCATCTTTCTCTGGACTATTAGTCCTTTTTTTTCTTTTCTTATTATTTCATAAGAGCATTTAGCATTTATTTACTATATATTTCCTATAGCAGAGTTATTTTTCTCTGGGACCTGAATTTTAGGATGAGCGGTGCTCTTATGGGTCCCACCTAGAATTAAAAAGAACAAGAAGAATGACTCTCTAGAAAACATTCTCTTAATATTTATTTATTTGTTTCAATGATTCCATCTTTAATGTAGAATTTATCATTTATAAAAATTTGGACAAAATGTTTTAAAATTAATATAATCTTCTGGATGCAATATTATAAGAGAAGTAAATGATTCTAGTTTCTCTCTCTTTTGCTTGCTTGCTTTTGTTTTATTCTTGTTTTCATTCTCTCTTGTCTCAACTGTAAAAAAGAGTATGAAAATGGCAACTCTATAAGCTTGCAATGAGAATTAAATGAGAAAAAACGTATGTAAAATAAAAAGTGTAATACATAAACTATAATAGCTTCTTAATGGGAATTTCCCTCTTTTTTTCTTCCTGGCCAATAAAAAATCATATCAAATAAATTGTATATATATTGATTAGAAGAATTAATTTAGAATCAGAAAATTCATAGCTTATAGAAACAATCAAAGCAGATGCTTATTATTAAACACAAACTAGCTTATTGAAATGAAAGACAAACACACAGCAATTGATTGTGTCGATAGTTCTTTCTTCATTTTAATTTCTTTTACTGATGATCAATGTCCTTAGTAAGGATGATACCAGACCAGGCAGTATTTCTCTCTCCACAAGAAACCTTAAGAATCAAAGATCCAGTGTAGTAACATTCTTTTAAAATCAAATGCATTACTTTAAATTAAAAATTTTTCACAAAATATACCTATAAACTGATGATGGTGGTGTACATGGTAGCTTAGGGAAAAATTTCAGTGCGTTCCCCTTCCAGGGCCACCACTTTGCAGAATTTTCAGGGTATGTCCACCACACAAGTCATACTGTAAGTGGGACTACTGTGATCTGCATGTCTAATTTTGATGACCATCTATTGTGTCAAGTTACCCTCTCTACTTATCTCCATCCTCAGCATAATTAATTTTTCCCCAGAAAAAATAAGCACAGTATTTTAATGTGTAGTCCAGCTGTCCCAGAGTCCATTACTTATTCTCAGACCAGGGGCTGAGAGAAGTGTGGTGAACCAAAACTTTAAAACTCTGTTGTGACCTACTGCTATTCAAAGCCTGTTTAAAACTCTGCATCTGAGGCTTCAGTGGAAAGTTTATTCTTACCCTTTCTATCAGTGTTTTCTTTGAACTTAAAATAGGACCATCTTCATTGTATCACAGGAAACGTGGTTGTCATCCAAATGTCTGTTTTGAAAAGTGTGGCCGGTTCACAGTGACCTGAGAAGTCCATCTAATCCTTTTCTTTAAGTCAAAATTAAATACATTTCTTATCACCTTAAAACACCCTCAGGTTTTTAAATGATGTAGGAAGAACCATGTTTGGAAGCATAGTTGCCATGAGGAGCGGGTACTGGATATGTCAAGCTAAGATCTCAGTGGCTACTTGGCAGAAAGTGTTTAGTTTCTGTCTCACAAATCAAACTCAGTACTCCAACCTTTGAGAATCTGAAACTGCTTGCTAACCAGCTCTTTCATTGATAAGTTAAGCAAACTAGCAGACAAACAGAAAATCTTACAATCCAAATAAAATGCCATGGAAGATGTCTTGCCAGTGAATTCACTTTTACCAATACAATGGCAAAGTCTCATTTTACTAGACCCAGAATATGGTCTGTTCCAATGTTTCTCAAACTATGTCAGGGCACATAATCTAGACATTCCATATATTTTGTATGAGAATTTAAAAAAACTTTGTATTTATTTCAACAAAGTAAAAAGATAATATTAAATAAGCCCCCAATAATTACAGTCTGGATTATCTGTATGATATCCTGATTAACCAGGGATATGCAGGGGTGCTCAGTGCCCATATTGGCAATTGTGTTAATGTCCTTGTGGCAGAATGCTAACTGGGAAACTCACACTGAGATATCCAGAAGTGGTAGAATCAGAAAACAAAAAGGTGTTAGATGACCAACCACCAATATGCAAATTTTCAAAGAAAATATTCAAGAATTGGTCATGAGTTTTGAATTCTTCACCTACATAAAAGATAGCAAAGGATAGAAGAATGGAGATTCAGTGAAATGATTTTGAGAATTTACTTAGAGAAAGCTGTGCTGTAAATCACACACACACACACACACACACACACACACACACACACACCCCTTCACAAATGCAAAATGGAGGTGCTTCTTTCATCACCAAAAGCACTGTGAGGGATTGAGGGGGAGAGGCTGTAGTTGTTTATATAATTTAATTAAAATATGTGTGCAGAGTGGGCTGGTTCATGACTCACACCCAAGAGTCAACATTAGGGGCCAAATGCACATTTCTTTTTCTTAAAAAGAACACAATATATTGCTCAAGCTGTAAAGTAATAGTATATTTCACGTTTTGAAAGGACATCCTTTATTCTGTAAAAATGAAAGATTTATTACCTTATTACACAGTTTATCTAAAATATGTTCTTTCTTGATTGCAAGTTTGGGCTTTGGGGGGTAAGGATTCTAATCAAGGAGCAAATAAATGCTGTTTTACTCATCACCACCTGGGTGAGAATTGTTGTAGGACTAATGGAAGCAGGTTTAGTGCTTTTATCCACTTTTTATCTTGCTTCTGAGTCTGTGCACAGATACCAGTTATGTATGGGCTCTGTTGATTAGCTTAAATAAATCCTCCCCCCCCTTTTTTTGGATACATGTAAACTTAATGTGACTGTAAGTGTCAGGGTTGATTGTTATTTTGATTAATCACATAGCAATTTTCACTTCAGGAGAGTGTTCTGTCCATTGTTCCTTTTAATTCAAAGCTTGACGTAGACCTGAAACTACTTTGCCTGTGATAGAGACACATGTCTCCTCCAAGAGTGTAGAAAGATAAATGTTCTTTGATATGCAGAGTCATGATTTTATCATCATGAACCAGCTGTGCTCCTAATAAATAACCAACCTGGCTCTGTAATTACTGCCCAGAAAAAGAAGGGATTCAGATAAAATATTTTAATATCAAAGATATAGTTTTGGGAGGATGAGACTTACTCTAGCATTTAACTGTTTTCTAGCCAATACTTCTATATGGCAAGTTTTAACTCTTCAGTTATGTTATATTATATTTTGAGACTGGTTTATTTTGGAGGATATGTCAGAATGCATAATTTAAATATTCTCTGGTTTTCCTAAAAGTTATCATTTTAATTGTACAGGTAGGTATCTGATGTCTTAAATGTGTTCTAGGCTAACACTATGTTGGCTATACTCTGTAGTGTGGAATTTGAAGGCTTCACTACCTTTTCTTGTGTATTCTAAATAAGCAATACAACCTTTTGAGTGGCTGCTTGGCTAATGTAAAGATCCTTTCTCGGCTCAGAAGCTATATGATATATGTTTGTCAGTCTCTACATTTTTTTTTAAATATATTTTATTGATTTTTTACAGAGAGGAAGGGAGAGAGATAGAGAGTTAGAAACATCGATGAGAGAGAAACATCGATCAGCTGCCTCCTGCACATTTCCCACTGGCGATGTGCCGGCAACCCAGGTACATGCCCTTGACCGGAATCGAACCTGGGACCTTTCAGTCCGCAGGCCGACGCTCTATCCACTGAGCCAAACCGGTTTCGGCCAGTCTCTACATTTTTCATAAGAGACAGTGAGCCCTGCTCCATTTGGTTTGGTTGTTAAAATATACATTTCCACATTTACCTCAAAGAACTTCAGCCCAGGTCTTGACAGCAAGCACTATTGTTTTGTCAAGCCTTGTTACCTTATTCTGGAAGTAGCAACTTTCTTCATTACAAAATTCCTGACCCTCCCTGTTATGGACTGGACATTTGTGCCAACTCCCCCAAATTTATATGTTGAAATCCTAACCTCCAGTGTGGCTGTATTTGGAGATGAAGCCTCTAAGGAAGTAATTAAGGTTAAATGAGGTCATAGGTGGGATCTTTCTGATTCTGTAGTTGCCAAGGGTAAGGATTTAGGCTGAGGGAAAGAAGCTGGTTTGAGAGAATGAAGGTTAATATTCTAAGAAGCAGAGATGAGAGAGGAAGGGAGTACTGATTGTGGTCAAGGCCTTGGTTCCAGTTGTTTCTGAAGCCCACCTGCACCTCTTCTGATAATTCCATGGTGAAGTTATTAATTCCTTTTAGCTTAAGCCAGATAAATTGGGTCTGTGTCAAAAGTCCTGCCTAATACAAGGAGCATGATTTCCAAGTTTAATACCATTTAAGACTCAAACATTTGATAGAACAAGCAAAATATCTGATGGATATGCAATCCATTCATCTTCCAATAAAACTGCTTTCATAAAATTGTGCTGCAGTCTCCCGTATTGATGCATGGTAGTAGAAGCATCAATAACTCTATAACACTGATATAATTATCTTAAGGATCTTAGGGAAATTGTTCATGACAATGTTCTCTTTCCAAAGAGGAATGAGGTAAATGTATTTCTAGTTGGAGGCATTAGGACTATTTTTGAGGGATAACATCATGCTCTAGTGAAAGGAGCATAGAATTGAATTAAAATCCTGACAGTTCAAGTCAAGCTCTGCTACTTAAAAAAGCTGTGAGTACTTGCAAAAAGTAAGTACATTTGGAAAGTACGTAATGATTACGCATGTGCCATGAAACTCACATTCATAAATTAGGAACCATAATTCATAAATCATAAATGTGATTCAACAATTCCATTCTTTTTTAAAAATATTTTTATTGATTTTTTACAGACAGGAAGAGAGAGAGATAGAGAATTAGAAACATCAATCAGCTGCCTCCTGCACACCCCCTACTGGGGATGGGCCTGCAACCAAGGTACATGCTGTTGACCGGAATCAAACCTGGGACCCTTCAGTCTGCAGGCCAACGCTCTATCCACTGAGCCAAACCAGTTAGGGCTCCATTCTTGTTTTTAACAGGGATTTCAAGGTAACTTTTTAAACTTTTAAAAAATATATATATTTTTTTTTCTTGATTTTAAAGAGGAAGGAAGAGGCAGAGAGAGATAGAAACGTCAATGATGAGAGAGAACCACTGATTGGCTTCATCCTGCACGCCCCCTCCTGGGGATCAAGCCCACAACCCAGGCATGTGCCCTTGTCCAGAATCGAACCTGGGACCCTTCAGTCCGCAGGCCGACGCTCTATCCATTGAGCCAAACCAGCTAGGGCATCTTGTTTAACTTTTTTTTCATGCTGCACTAGAGCTCTGAATATTGCTGTTTGGAGAAATCTGTTCCTTGAAAAAGCAGTAAGTCCTGGGTAAAAAGACATGAGGTCAGCATTTTGATTGGCCTGGATGATAGAGATCTTGTATCTGACATCTATCTCTAACCCTGGGATTCTGGGTCCTTTGTGCAGATAAAAACCAAGGTCAGGCAAGGATATGACTGTTTATAGAGGAATCATTTGATTTGGCTCATCCAAGGGTTTATTTGGTCATTAGTATATTATCTGCTTCTATTTTAAATCTATTTTTATTTAAATTTTGGATTTCCCCCTTCAGAGTTGTGTGTGTGTGTGTGTGTGGTGTGTGTATGTGTGTGAGAGAGACAGAGACAGAGAGATAAACAGAGGGAGATGAATTTAATTTTTTCCTTCTGATAAATGTTCAATAAATAAATTATAAAATACAGAAAAAATATTCATACAAAATGAAATTTACCTCATTTTTCTCCCATGCAGAGACACTGTCAGCTGTAAATTTCTTTTCTGTATATAATATATTTATGTAATTGAGTTTATGCATATATATAATTCTGCATCCTGGCTTTTAAAAATAACATCACATCTTGATAATTTCCCTAAGTCATTGAAATTTTTTATAAATATAGCTCATGGGCATGTAATAATCTATAATATAGATTGTCTTTTATATATTTCATCATTATCCCATTTTTAGATATTTAGGTAAACTCAGATCTTTTGCTCTTATAAATAATGTTATGATTACTGTTTTTGTTCATAAAAGTCAGTACTCTTTTTTTAAAATAATTTCTTATTGTTGAAAGTATTACATATGTTCCATCCTTTTTTTCTCCCATAGACCCCCCTCCAGCCCGTCCCCACCCCTCATCCCAGGCCCTCACTGCCCCATTGTCTGTGTCCATGGGTTATGCATATGTGCATACATGGTCCTTGGTTGATTACCTCCCACCCACCCACCCTCCCCAGCCTTCCCTCTGAGGTTCCACACTCTGTTCATGCTTTCATGTCCCTGGATCCACTCCATTTAACAGTTTATTTTGTTAAAAGTCAATATTCTTTAAAAGAACTTCCCAGGGAGAACCAAGATGGCGGCATAGGTAAACACCTGAGTTTGCCTCCGTGCACAACCACTTCAAAAATACAACTAAAAGACGGAACGGACATCACCCAGAACCATAGGAAGGCTGGCTGGGGGGAAATTCTTCAACTAGAAGGAAAGAGAACAGCATACGAGACTCAGAGGAGGCGCAGTGCGGAAAATACAAAGGTGCAGAGGTGCATGCGGAGCGGGCTGGCGGCTGAGGGCGCGGTTGTCTGTTTCAATCGGGAGGGAGCCTCAGGCTCTGAGCGCCAGTTCTGGGTGAGTCTCTAGGGACCTAGACTCAAACGGGAGAAGCAGGACTGTCTGGCATCGGTCGGAACTCGAGGGCAGCTTTCTCTCCGAGGTTTGCTGCGGTTGCTGGGACTCTGAGAGGCAGAGCCTCTGGGGACGGGACTGAGAGCAGCCATAATTGCTAGCTCCGCCCGCCCTGTTGATCCCGTGCAACCCGCCCCCCCCCCCCCCCCCGCCCAAGCCCTGCACAGAGGCATTTGCGGGATAGCCTCAGGCAAAGGCTAGATTAGCACCTCCCCAGAGGACACAAGTTCTCTGATTCTCACAGCCAGTTGGCCTGGAGGCCAAATCCCCTCCAGTAATACCTACAACAATCAAGGCTTAACTACAAAAAGAATGCCCACAAAGACCACAAGGCGGTGCACCAAGAAAGCATAAAAAATGCCAAGACAAAGAAACAGGACAGAAATGACAGAAATGGAGGATATAGAGTTCAAAACCACACTTTTAAGGTCTCTCAAGAACTGTCTAGAAGCCGCAGATAAACTTAATGAGATCCTCAACAAATCTAATGAGCCCCTCGATGTTGTGATAAGGAACCAACTAGAAATTAAGCATACACGGACTGAAATAAAGAATATTATACAGACTCCCAACAGCAGACCAGAGGAGTGCAAGAATCAAGTCAAAGATTTGAAATGCGAGGAAGCAAAAAACACCCAACCGGAAAAGCAAAATGAAAAAAGAATCCGAAAATACGAAGATAGTGTAAGGAGCCTCTGGGACAGCTTCAAGCGTACCAACATCAGAATTATAGGGTTGCCAGAAGATGAGAGAGGGCAAGATATTGAAAACCTATTTGAAGAAATAATGACAGAAAACTTCCCCCACCTGGTGAAAGAAATAGACTTACAGGTCCAGGAAGCACAGAGAACCCCAAACAAAAGGAATCCAAAGAGGACCACACCAAGACACATCATCATTAAAATGCCAGGAGCAAAAGACAAAGAGAGACTCTTAAGAGCAGCAAGAGAAAGAAACTCAGTTACCTGCAAGGGAATACCCATACGACTGTCAGCTGATTTCTCAACAGAAACTTTGCAGGCCAGAAGGGAGTGGCAAGAAATATTCAAAGTGATGAATACCAAGAACCTACAACCAAGAGTACTTTATCCACCAAAGCTATCATTCAGAATTGAAGGTCAGATAAAGAGCTTCACAGATAAGGAAAAGGAAAAGCTAAAGGAGTTCATCACCACCAAACCAGTATTATATGAAATGCTGAAAGGTATCCTTTAAGAAGAGGAAGAAGAAGAAAAAGGTAAAGATACAAATTATGAACAACAAACATGCATCTATCAACAAGTGAATCTAAGAATCAAGTGAATAAATAATCTGATGAACAGAATGAACTAGTGATTATAATAGAATCAGGGACATAGAAAGGGAATGGACTGACTATTCTTGGGGGGGAAAGGAGTGTGGGAGATGCGGGAAGAGACTGGACAAAAATCGTGCACCTATAGATGAGGACAGTGGGTGGGGAGTGAGGGCGGAGGGTGGGGCGGGAACTGGGAGGAGGGGAGTTATGGGGGGGAAAAAAGAGGAACAAATGTAATTATCTGAACAATAAAGATTTAATAAAAAAAAAAGAACTTTTCATTTATTTGTGGCACTTATCGTATTTGGAGTCTCTACTTACTAACTGGTTAATTCTGAAGATTATGTGTAAATCCATTTATTTTTAAGTCCAAAGAGACCAGCAAGAACTAGTGTCATCTGTTGGTGGTAGGCAAAGGTGAAGGACGTTAGTCTGGTTTGTGTTTTTCTTATTTATTCCTGATTAGATCACTAAGATAAGCAGGCGAGCTTCTGTGCTAACTTCTCAGATACTGAGTTTTTTCACAGAGCTATCCATTTATTCAAATGTATATCTTATTTTTTTTTCAAACAGCATGTTCTGATTATATAGATAAAACATTTGTTCAAAAATATGGAAAACAGGAAATTTTGAACAATAAAGTTGATGTTAAAATGATCTATAACTGTATTGTGCTTAACCTTTTGTTGTATTTTTAGCTCCATGTGTGTATTTGTACTTTTCCCTCATATAATCAAGCTTACACTATATATGCATTTTGTTTATGGAAGTCATCCTAGAGTGACCAGTGCTGGTGGCACCATTTCACATCTGGGTGTATGAGTTACTCTGCAGTTTTCTGTGGACCATTTCTTGCATTGTGTCCTCTTGCTTTGCCCAGTTTTATAATTACATAGCAATAATAATAAAGTAGTTGGTGCATAAAGTATATTTTGTGGTCTGTGGAAAAGGCAGACATAAGGTTAAACTCCATCTTGTGTTTATTAACTCAGAGACCTTGGGCAAAGGAGCCTTCATTTCTAGACCTATAAAAGAGAATCAATAATAATCAAATGGAATAATGGGCATAAAAAGCAAAATGTGGCCTATTAAGTACTGTATCATTGTTGGCTAAGAAGTAAAAGATATTTTTAAAGTGGAAAATTGTAGGAGGAGTACCTGGAAACAAATATCAGTATACTCTTAGCTACAAAAGCCACAAATTCAATACTCTGTCCCATTAGGGCTCAATGTTCGAGTGTTGCAGTATATAGCTCATCTTTTAGATCTTGCCCACTTTCAGACCTGCTTTAGAGTCCTGTGGAACATTTATCGTTTTAAGCAACAGCAGTGAATTTTTATAGTGTACATTTGCTCATTCATTCATTTACTTGTTTATTTAGTCAATAAAATATTAGGAGTACCATACTGTGTCAGGTACTGTGCACAACTCTAGGGATAAGATGTAAGTAAGGCAACAGAATTGATCTTAAAATGCACACAGTGTGGGAAAGGGGAGTAAGCAGGATCTTATGTCCATAGTACAGATACCTTACTGAGGGAACAAAGATAAGGCATGCTTGGACAAGAAAGAGGGAATAGTGGGTGAGCCTAGAGCAGAGCAGGGATTTTGTAGGAAATAAGGGAAGTCTGGGTATGTGGTGAATGTGTCTTTGTTTGCCCAGCAAGCAACTCACTGAACTCTTTCCCATTCTTAGTCCAGGTCATTTAAATAGAGCTACCCCATCTCCTGCCTTGAGTGACAATAAACGTGTCTTTGATTACTAAAAATGGGAGCCTTGGCCAGTTTGCTACAGTGGTTAGAATGCCGACCCACAGACTGAAGGGTTGCGGGTTGGAATCCGGTCAAGGGCACGTGCCTCTGTTGCAGGCTCAATCCGGGCCCCTGTCAGGGTGCATCAACCAATAGATGTATCTCTCTTACATTAATATTTCTCTCTCTGTGTCTCTCCCCCTCCCCTCTACTCTCTCTAAAAATGAATGGAGAAAATATCCTGGAGTGAGGATTAACAACAACAACAAAAATAAATAAAATGGGAAAATTGTATTATTTAATAAGTAAGTTGTTGAATTGACAAACCTTTCAAAATATGAGATTTGTGGGAAAAATTCAATAAATGGAACTCCTGGCTTTGACAAAGTTTGGAAAGCACTAGCTTGTATGATAAGGAACATGCTCCTTACTCTAATATTTAATTCAGTATCATTTGAATCAGGTCCTGGATGCAGTCTTAGCAGCAACATGAGATATCTTACTGGAGGAAGAGGGAGCATAAAGCCATATTATGTACATAATTGGAATATTTGCTCTTGTGTGAAAGAGCCTTTAAAAATAGTAGGCCATCCAATAGAACCCATGTTCTCAAAGGTTACACATTTATTTCGTCACCTGTTTAAATAATTTGGGTTATTAATTTGGCTAATTCTTTTTCTTCTAATATCTGTGTCATGGGGTATATTTAGTCTTTGCTTTATTTTTGGAGGTGGTCAACTGGTGAATATTTTATTGAAAGTTTAATAAGGAAGGAAACAATAGAGGGTGGGACAAAATATAGGTTTACATTTGTGAGAATGGGAAACACAGTTTATTCTTGTATTGCTATTTGTTAATTATTATATTATTTTCTGTATGAACAGCTGTAAACTTACTATTGTCCCCCACCCTGTATTCCTTATGAATATTTCTGGATATCCTTAGAATGGTATTGGCTATTCTTAAAAACTCTGATTCTAACAACTGTGAAATAGGGAAATTGCTAAATTGTGGAAGCTCTTTGGTGTTTTGATGCAATCTTGGAAGCAAACAACATTGAGCGATGCTTTTTTGCTACGTTCTTACTTTGTCATCTACATTAAAGTGTAAAGCCCATTTCACAAGCCAGAAAATGGTGAGAATAGTGGCAAAAATAGCATCAGCAGGTCCAGTTGTTACTGGAAAAAAGGATTTTGAAGCACAGAGTGCAGACTGGGTGGGAGCTCCCAATGGATTAGAATTAGGAGGAAGGAACATCCGGCCCAGAAGGCTTACTTTTTCATTAATGATGAAAGTATTAATGTCATCATTGTCACTGCTCTTGCCGTGGTTATTAATCTCAGGGTTTTTCAATTGTCTGGTGATGAGAAAATAAGCCAAGTGATTTTTTGTGTGTGGAACTGAACATATGACTTAGTTTAGAGCAGCCATTCCTTATACCATCAATTTTAAATCTAGATGAAATATTTTTTTTTTAGGCATCTGACCCAGCAGCTACATGGCAATAAAAGTGCTTTAGCTGAGAGATGTTTTAAACTAGAAAAAAAAATGAATTTATAGGTACAAAAAAAAATTTACTTTGTTACAGATTTTGGTAGGGGAAAGAGATTCTCTGTGTTTCTGAGTCACACTATTTTTGCTGATTGCTTTTTAAAAGGAAAAAGTAGGACATTCTAGTTTGACACAACAGAGATGAAATCAGCTTGATCCAGCTGTCTGAACATCAGAAATGATTGCAGCTGGCTAATCTCTAATTATAGAATCTCTATTATTGGTGATGTAAGTGGCTGAATCCGTGGTTTGACTTCTATGATCCCTGGCTTTATGAAAAGCTGGGATTTTTAGATATTTTTTTCCTTTGCATAATACACTAAACAAATTTAAATGAAGTCTTGGAGAAAATATAATTAAGGAGCTGCAGGTGATATTTTTGTTCCTTTTGCTGACCAGAATATGCCCTAACTATGACTTTGGATGAAGCTATTAAATTCTGTTTCCATGGGATTCAGTCCAGGGCCTTCAGCTCTGACGTCCTACGATATCTGGAGAGGCCAAGGTCAACATCAGCAATTCTGAGTTTCAGAGGAAGTTTATTTCTCTAATGGTTTGTGTTTAGAGAATATTTCAGATAGAATTATTGCATTTCAACTTTACTCTGAACACTTCGTTGATCATTTGCTTTTCTTGCTCTCACACCACTGATTCTGTTTTTGTAGAGTGGTTTAGAGAGAAACAGGGACAAGGTTGAATCCATGTAAGTTATCAGTGGTGATGTACAGGCATACCTTGGAGAATGTACGGGTTCAGTTCCAGATCACTGCAAAAAAGTGAATATCACAATAAAGTGAGTCACATGAATTTTTTGGTGTTCTATTGCATATAAATGTTATGTTTATACTATACTGTAGTCTATTAAGCATGCATTAGCATTATGTCTAAAAAACAATGTACCTGCCTTAATGAAAAAATACTTTATTGCTAAAAAATGCTAACCATCATCTAAGCCTTCAGCAAATTGTTATCTTTTAATTGGTGGAGGGTCCTGCCTCAGTGTTGATGAAAACACATTATCTGTGAAACGCAGTAAAGGGAAGAGCAATACCATGAGTTATGCCTGTATTAGTCTACTTGGGCTGCTATAACAAGATATCATAGACTGGGTGGCTTAAACAACATTTATTTCTCACCAGTCTGGAGGCTTGGAAGTCCAAGATCAAGATGCTGGCAGATTCCATTTTCCTGGCTTGCAGACAACCATCTTCTTTCTGTCTTCACATGGTGGAGAAAGGGCAAGCTCTCTGTTCTCTTCTTATAAGGGTATTAATGCCATCACAAAGACCCCACCCTCATGACCTCTTCTAAACCTGGTTACTTCCAAAGGCCTCACCTCCAAATACCATCACATTGGGTATTCAGGCTTCAACATATGAATTTGGGGTGGGTTGGACACCAACATTCAACCCATAATAGGAAAACTTTGGCTAGCTGGGACTTAACCAACTATAATCCTCAACTTGTCACTTTAAGAGAAGGAGATACATCACATGTTGTTTTGGTTAAAGAGATCTCAAACTATCCCACGATGGTCAGCTACCCAGCTTCCCATGTTCGGTATCTCATGATAAATGGTGGCAATGCTGCTCAAAACACTGAAAAATCTTTAGATCCTTCAGATTTAATATGCAATAGAGTTGGCCTTTCATACCCACATGTTCCACATCTGAGAATTTAAGCAACAACACATAAAAATATTTTTTAAAAAACAATGTTTATGTTGTTGCTGATATACATTAGGTATTTAGACCTATGATAATTGTTTATACTGAACATACACAGACATTTTTTCTGGTCCTTCTTTCCTAAACAATACCATCTAACAAATATTTACATAGTATATATGTTGTATTAGTAATCTAGAGATGACTTAAAGTATAGGAGAGGATGTGCATAGGTTATATGCAAATACTACATCATTTTATGTAAGGGACTTGAGCATCATCAGATTTTGGGATCCCCAGAGGAGGGGTGGTAGGCTAATTGAAAATTTGTAGTTTGAGTGGTTCATATTTTATATATAAAGCCACAAAGATTTAAAAGCTTAGAACTAACATGACAACCTAAATAAGCAGGATAGAGAGAATTATTCTCTAGAAGTAAGTTTGTTGCAATTTAAAATGAAAAGGTAAATACTTTTTCTTTAATATAAAAAAGAAAGAAAACAGAGCCTAAGGCAAGGGTTAAAGTACTGAAATTTGATTTGGGAGCTATGAGCCGGGTGGCAAGGGTGAGGAAGAAGGGAAGTAAGTAAAAAAGAATGATGTGAAGCCCTGGCTGGTGTGGCTTAGTTGGTTGGGGCACTGAGAGGCCGCTGGTTCAATTCCCAGCCACGGCACATGCCTGGGTTGCAGGCTCAATCCTCAGTAGGGGCCAAAAACCCCACACTCTGCACACACACACACACAAAAGGAAGAAAGATGTGGAGATATGTGATGCAATACATTTCCATGCTGGCTACCATGTCCCAGTGAACCACAAAGAGAAACAGCAGGTCATTCAGGAGGCATGCTGACTGAGCATGAGGGCTCTCTAAAGGGCTGCGAGAACATGCACCTCCACATTGTCCATGGAAGTGGAAAAGGAGGGCAGATGGATCTGTCTGGCTCCCTCCCATGCCCCATTTCCCACAGGTCAGTTTTACTCTGGAGGGATTTCACTCCCCCATGTTTCTGGACAGTGCCATTAGTCCCCTTAGCAGCTTAGGAAGCCACTGTGTGACATTTGTGTCCTGAAGGACCAGGGTGATTGGCATGAAGGAGATGAGGGCCATGGAGGCCTGAGAATTTAACTCACGCCTTCCATCTTGGGGACTTTAGTGAAGGTGGCAGCCACGGTATGTCCAGGAGGTGACCGTTGCCTTATCATAAGCAGGGGGAAGTCAGCCAATTAGAGTTGGCTTGTAAGGTTCACTGTGAAACAACATCCTACTGTCCAATTTGCCATGTGAAAATTTAGAAAAAGGAAGAAGATAAATCATGGAAATGACTCTTTGTTAGGAAAATAGACCTATTCAGAAACATTTAGGGGAAAAGGGTTGGTTTAGTCATGGTTTTCCATTGAAGCAGAACCAATAGGAAATATACATACAGATAAACACACATGTGATCTGTATATATGTATATACATGTAAAGGGATTTATTATAAGGAATTGGCTCACGTGATCATGGAGGCTGATAAATCCAAAATCTGCAGGTGTGCTGGTGGAGCAGGAATCAGGCAGGCAGAGCTCATGTTATAGATAAAGTCTGAAGGAAGTTGGATAGGGAATTCTCTCTTACCTGTGAGAGGATGTGACTTTTTGTTTTATTTAGACCTTCAACTGATTGAATGAGGCCCACCCACGTTATGGAGGGCCTCTACTTACACTACCAATTAAAATGCTAATTTAATCTAATGTTCAAGTCCACCAATTTGAATATTAATCTCATCCAAAAACATTCTCTCAAAAATAATTGGAATATTGTTTGGCCAAATATCAGGGCATCCTGTGGCCCAATCAAGTAAACACATAAAATTAACCATCACAAGGGTCTATCCATCTTACTAGAATATTCTGTGAAAGAGTAGGAAAGTACTAAAGCTAAGGAGTTCTGAATTCAAGCCCAGGCTCTGCCAGTTATTAGCTTTTTGACCCTGGGTAAGTCAATTTATGTCTTTGGATCTTGGGCTCCTCGTCTATAAACCATGGGGGTTAGATGTCTGAGGACTTTGCAGCTATAAAATTTGCTGATTATATAATTCTTAGAACACACCCACCAACGGTGTATTATAAGCTATGAGAGGACATACATAAGAAATCTTTGTAAACTTGCAGCAAGGTGGATTTATATCAGATATATGGGAATACCTCTTGATTTACTGAAGGGGATAAGGGAGACTGAAAAATGATTTACTGGAGAAGTTTAGGGAGACACTGATGCCCTACTTTCCACACATTTTTTAATTTAAAGCAGGGCATTTCAACATGTCACTATAATTTCTGATGAGTAATTCCATAAATTGTATATTTTATGTTTAAATATTGCTGTCTTAAATATTATTTGACATTTTATTTTATTTTAAATCTTTATTGTTGAAAGTATTACGTATGTCTCCCCTGTTCCTCCATTGACCTCTTCTAGCAATGCCTTATCTCCTATAAATAGCTGCTTAGAGCAAAGAAATGTACCTGCTACAAACAATTAAATGAAGTATCTGAAAAGAAATTGGGGAAATAGATCTGGAAAAGTCAATTGTTGGAACATTAAGCAAAATGCAACTTTCCTATCCTGTTCAGTCTTTTGTGGCTACCCTTTAAGACCAATGGCATTTAGCTTGCCAGTTCTTTTGCTGGGTTCTTTATGATGATTCTCTTCGTACTTTTGTTTCTCTGCCTCATATGCTTTTTATCACATTGCCTTTGTGTGAGAGTAAATGTGTTTGCACACAGTATCTAGCCCTAAATGTACTCAACTCTGCCAGGTATGGACATAGAGAGTACATCTTCTCAGATAATGATCATCAGGTCTGAGTATATGCAATAATTATAATTAAATTATGCCTTCTGTTACATACATGTATGAATAATAAGTATTATTACTATTCCAAATTGGCTTTTGTTATGCCAGTGCAAGAGTATATGACGTTGATAGGTTTGGTAACTTTGGTATAAAGTAGTAAACTTGAGAAGTAGAAAATATTTGGTCATTTGGGTGCAAAATATTCTTATGATTTTTTTTATTCCAAATATTCCTTCTCAAAGCAGTTTAATCATGGATCAGTTGATTTGCTATCATGCTCTAGGAAGTCCTCTCCCTCTTCATACATAGATGGCGTCCAGAGCCTTTTCTCTCCTTAGCCAGTTAGTTTCTAATTGTAACTGAAATGTGTGTGGCAGCCATATTTCACAATGGGAACAGAAAAATGAAGAAAGTCAGATAAAGAGACTGACTAGAAAGGTAGGGGAATGAAGGGCAGGAGAGGGAGAGGAAGAAAGAGGCCAGGAGGAGGAGGAGGGGAAAGGTGGGAAGAAGAGGAAGAGGAGGAGGAGGGGAGAAAACCTACTCAGCAGTGAGGGAAACAAATGAGAAATGGCTAAAGAACACAAGGCAACTCTTAGTTCATGACCTTGTTGCAAAATGGTAAGTAGTTCATTAGTTAAATCCAGCCGTAGAAACATTTTGTTTGATCTGTTCAATTAAAAAATAATTTCCAACTGAAATTTTATATTAAAATGTTCATATTCCTAACTTTAAAAAAAAGCATAAGATCTGGTAATCTTTGACCCACATTCTCTGCTGGCAACAAGGGGCTGCAGCTGAGCAATAGGTGTCTCCTCCAGACAGAGCATGAACTCTGTCAAGTTCATCACAGTCATCACACCCGTGTTATCTTCTTCTCATCTGCTTCACTGACTTATACCTTCCTGGCCTCTGGGTTTTTCAATTGAAGACTCTTGTAAGAGTCTCTTCTATTGTCTAATCACCTTTAAATATGTATTCTCTTCAGTCTACTTGAAACATCATGAGTGCCAATGATTAACTGTGATTAATGATTAAAGATATTGCTGGAAACAGTCCTGCTTCTAACATCAGTGGGAACTGGAGCAAGAATACAGATATTTAAAATTAATAAAGCAAGTTATTAACAAATAAGTAAATTCATTCTGTCTTTGCACTGTGGCAAATATATCTTCATAATAACGAATCAAGAATATCCTTTAACTTACAGTTTTAATAGAATTAAATCTAGCAAAATGCCAAAGATGATTGAACTTAATTATTTTTGCATATATGGCTGCTCTTTGAATGAGCTAGTGATGTTTGGAAGAGGAGTAAAATTAAGACGTGCATAAATTATAAATTATTTTATGTTTATTTCATAAAAGTTGTGTTTCTGGTCTTCAGCAAAATAAATGCTTATATTGTTATAATCAAGATTTGCAAATAATTTGTGGTCTATTCTCAGCAATGTCTTAGTCATTTTTAGTCATTGAGGGTTTAAGATAATTAAAAAATGTTTTTTATTGATTTAGGAGAGGAAGGGAGAGGGAGAGAAACATGGAAACATCAGTGATGAGAGAGGATTATTGATTGGCTGCCTCCTGCGCACTGCACACTGAGTACTGAGCCTGCAACCTGGGCATGTGCCCCGAGAGGGAATCAAACTGTGACCTCTTGGTCATAGGTCAATGCTCAACAACTGAGTCACACTAGCCGGGCCTAAGATAGTTTTAATTAATTTCATTTCAGAGAAATTTCATTCTCCTAAAACAATAGCAAGTGGGATTATAAAAAATGCTAAAAGCAATTATTTTTATTTGGAAATAATTATAAACTTTACATAGCATATCAAAGTCACGGATTTGCATATCATGTTCAAACATAGGATTAGGGTTGTGTATAGTAAAATATGATCGTAATAAGTATTACAAAATAGTGTAATTTCATTATATAAATCTATAAGACTTAGTTCTTTTACCCTATTTTAAAGCAATTTTATATTCATACAGTTAAAGAAAGAATTGCTATCATGTCTCAACCATGTATGTCTTTAGATATAGGGGTGTGAATATGTATGTGTGTCTGATTCATGGTTAAACTACCAAAAAAAGGACAATGTTATATGGTTCAGCCTGATACATATTTAAGTTACATAAATAGTTTCATACTGTACAATATTCCTTAGCTGCCAATACTTTACTAATTTGTAAGTGTCTTTGGAATTACAACCAGGAAAGAAGAGGCAAAAATGATTGCTCAGCACTACTGAGAAATACGTACTTTGTTATGCAAGTCTAGTACATTTAGGAGGAAGGATTGACAAGTTAACTAATGCGTCTTTTCTCCTACTCAAGCTATCCTGTCATTCAAATCCTCCCAGTACTCTGGAATAATGTCTATGGAAAGACACGCAAATTACCAGGGTACATAGACACAGTTACTTTTCTTTTTGAGAATATTAGGCAAGAAATGTGGAGGAGTGTTGTCCTGGGCTTGGAGCGGTATCAGAGGCAGGAAATGTTTATGTTAACTGTTGCTCATATTCAGTCATTGCTGAGTGCCAGGTCCCCAAGGACCCACATGTCACCATGTGTTCACTAACAGTACTTTAAGGCATGGACCCAGCACAGAGTCTCTTCTTGCCTAATTCTAAGGGTGGCACTGGCTGTCACATTCATACTCCTGAAGCATGGCTCTAGTCAGACCAAGATTCCACTCAGAAGTCTTGACAGATGCACAGAATACAGTCAAACTATGGCATTGGGGCCCTAGAAGCTCAACAGAACCTCCTGCACTTCCCTCCTACTCTTGGCCTCTAACAGTCTCCTCAAAGGCAGAAATTATAATTAAAACAAACAATAAATTCTAGCCCAGCCAGTGTTGCTCAGCGATTGAGCGTCCACCTATGAACCAGGAGGTCATGGTTCGATTCCTGGTTGGGGCGTATGCCTGGTTTGTGGGTTCAATCCCCAGTAAGGGGCATGCAGGAGGCAGACAATCAATGATTCCCTCTCATCATTGATATTTTTATCTCTCTCCCCCTCTCCCTCTCTGAAATCAATAAAATATATATATTTTTAAAAACCCAATAAATTCTAGATGCCAGCCTTAAAAGCTTGCAAGATTGTTTATAATAGAATTTAAAAATTAAAAACATTAAGGTATTAGGTATTAAGCAATTTCTTCAAGATTCCCATCCAGATCTGGCTCCAAAGGTGGGGATTTTTCCACCAAGGCAGGCTTTTCTCAGAAACCCAGAGACAGCGTTTTCCTTCTGCACAGCCCCTCCTTGCCCTGCATTTAAAACGAGTTTGGTTATGTTTGTAGCCTAACTATTCCTATGTTTTCACCAGAACTGTAAAGGAATAGATGTACAAAGTCATGATACATTTTCTTCAGGCTGTTTTTTCCTTCAGAAGAATGGCTTAATTTACTAGAAAGGAGCTGACTTCACCCAGCACTTTCCCCACAAAGCCCACATTGAATGTGTACTTACTTGCCGATTCTCTCTTCTGTTATCATGGTTTAAACTGGCTGTTGTTGCTGTTTAAAGCTCTTTGAAATTTTGAATCGTGCTGGTCACTTTTTATTCCAGAGTGTGATAGTGAATGCTTAGCATGAGAGTTATTTCCTTGGCTTTCCTGGTAAAGCTAAGAACAGAACAACTGATTTATTTTAAATTGTGTGTATATGAGGGTTTTGTTGATTAGAGACTTTACCTAATTACAGCCTGAGTATGTGAGCTGGATACCATTTGACAACTTTAAAAAGTAAGCAATACTTTAAAATACTCTAGCAAATAACAATAATAAAAGTGAGCAGGGGCTAGATGACTCAAAAGATATACACCCACAGAACTTACTGTGTGTTTTAATATGACTTTACTACCCAGCCTTTTTACCAACATAACTATATTACTGCACTGCCTTCAACAATTTGATTTCACTACTCCAGGATACCCTTGTGCAGGGAGTGAAAGTGGCAAATACATTTATTGTTTCAGGAACTTCCCATAAAGCCCATCAAAATGAACATCAAACTATTCAACTCCTCAACAGATAGCATCAGGTCACTGTTTATGCCCCCAAGACTCTTTGGACCCTTCACCTCAAAGTCTTCATCTTGCTATAGCAATGGATCATAACTTATTATATCATTGCCCTTTCTTATTCCTAATCATACTCCCTTCCCATCGAGTGACCCGCCTTAAACCAGACTCCACGATTTCATAAACATCCCAACTTTTCCATCTTTACTTAAGATTCTGGCAAGGTAGTATTCTCCCTTATCAGGTAAGAATAAACTCAGCTTTGTCTTATCAAAAGGCCATTTTGATGATATTTGGGGGGAGTCAATGTTTGACAAAAAAATAAATATGGCTGAATACTGATAATTGGTGAAGCTGGGTGATAGGCATATGGTTTTATAATATTAGTCTCTCTACTTTTGTGTTTGTTGGAAAAGTTAAAAAAAAAAAAAAAAAGCTAAAATCCTTGAGTTAAAACCTAGCCTGGGCTAGAGGCCAAAGACAGGAGCTGCTGAGTGAGTGATGAGAGCTCAAGACAGTGTGATAAGGAGGCTGGAAAATGTGGTACCAGCTTCCTATAGCCCTGTGGCATAGTCTCCATCAATCTGAGGAGTGTGAACATAAAATTCCCAACCCAATTCTTGACAATCTGCAGCACAACAAAGCATTCCTGCCCACTCAGTGGTACCAGCCAGACTTCGGGCTGTAACACTGTTCTTATGAGCAGATGATCCACTGTGGCGGTGTTCACTCTAGAGCTTAGAGAGTGTGAAGTGAGCCTTCCTCCACTGTGTTATTTCTCATGATGGTAGAAAGAGGGTGGATAACAAACAGATAAGACAAGGGATCCTTAGGTCATGAAATAACGTAGGAGCCATGCAGTGGGGAGAATCCCAGGACCTGACTGGAAATCCAGACACCCCTGTTAGCTCTTAATATTCACAGATGTTTTGTCTGTCATTTCTTTCCTCACTTCCTTTGATCATCTTTAGTGTTCTCCTTCTGAGCCTTCTCCCTGACCCACTAGTTTTCCTCTACTTGTACTCCCAGACCTTCAGTGATTATAATGGGGGTTGGGTGGGAGGGAAATGTCATTTTAGTCCCATTGACTTCCTCCCAGATAAACTTCATGATTGGTAGAGTCATAGGTAGGCAGGCTAGCCCACAGAAGCCAATTTACCCATAATGTAGCAGAAATTCAAGTCACTTTCAGTGGCAAACTGAGGCAAACAGTATGAGACAGTCCCATTCTATTTCCAAAAATAGAAAGCAATTTTCTAAATGGGTGATTGGGGCTTCTTAGAAATTCATAAGTAAAACTCATAAGTCAACATTCTATAAAATGAGCCAATCTATGTTTATTAGTATTGTAATACCATTAACTCAAATTCTTAACCATTCGCCAGTCCTTTACCACTTTAATTAGTCATTTATTATGTTGATGTGATCACTGCCAAGATAGAGTTTTAACTTCTATGTTTTCCCCTACATATAGATTTTCTCTTTTTTCTTTCTTTTTTTCTTCCTTCTCTCCCTCCTTTCCACCCTCCCTCTTTCTTTCCCTCCATTCTTTTTTTTATAAAAATAGGCCATGCAACTTTATTTATACATTTCCCCCAAATACAGAATTTTAAGGCCACTCACCACACGAGGTCAAATGTGTTAATGGTAGAACTGAGGCCGCTTCAAGGCTCCAGAATTCCCCGCCTGTACTTTTTCTTGTATTGTGCTGCTCTCTAGGCTTTTCAGATTTCAGCATTTTAGTTATTAGATGAAAAGATCTAATGGGTGATATACATGTTATAATTTATCTTTCTTTGAAAACTGATTCTGGATATCCTATTTTTTTTCTCTCTAAATTGACCATTTTTGATGAGTTTAGTAGTAGTAATGCATGTCCTATTAGTTCTAGGACTTGGTATTTACTATTTTGGTTGAAAGTTACAATGTCATCAATTACTTTTTAATGATTTCTTGAGGACCAATAAGAAGTTAGTCATTTCTGGGCAAAGTCAAGCTCAGAGACAGCAGGCCCAGCAGTGATAGGAGTTGAATCTCGCATGGAGGGATTGACACCAAATATAGAATCACAGCAGCCCTGACTGTCTCTGAGCTAAGGGCATTCGGCTCTCTCTGGATGTGTATAAACCACCTACACAGGACAGCTCACAAGGTCCATCGAAAAATGGAGCTAAGTCATCGTCTCAAGGAGGCGATAAGGGAAACTTTTATACTAATATGCACTTTGTAACTAGAAATAGTTGCGGAGTGAGGCATTATGCTTTTGGAACTATAAATACATCTGCTCTTTTCAGTCTCAGTAAACAGTATTCCTTGTCCAAGCTTAGCAACGGATGACTTTTGAGTTATTTTTCCAGCATGATTGGTGGCTGATAAATATTTTACTAAGTTTTGTTACCCTTCATTTGTGAGCCCACTGGGGAAGGGCTGGGGGAAGAAGAGAGAAAGGCAGAAGAGAGAAGCTCAAGGCAGAAGAGAAAAGGAAGGACAGCACTACAAGATTTTTCTCTATTGATACTGAACAAAATAAACTTCAAAAGTGCTTCATATTTGGATTTTATCCAGCTTTCATCTAGCTAACTAGTCCTGGCTCCATTAGCAACATGCTCTAAGCTAGGAGTTCTTGATTTTTCTTTTCTTTCTTTCTTTTTTTTTTTTTCTCCTCCAAGTCATACAGGATGGATGATGGCTGGGGTGTGGAATTTTCCCATCGGTGTGCCAGGGTTATGAGCAGTTCCCAGGGAAAGAGCTGCAGCAACTCCACCCCTTAATCTCCATTGGAGATTGCAGTTAGGAATACATGTGAGAGAATGATGCTGTTGTAGGAAAAAACTTGGAATGGCTCAAATTTATTATTTAGAAATTGAACTATTCACAAATGTCAATATTTGACAAATGACTTGCAAGTTGCGACACACCTCACAGTTAATCATGTCATGTCAGGGTGTTGAAACAACTGTTGAGGAGTGTTGCTTGAATTAGTTAAATTAAGTAGCTAGACTTTTGTTCCTAGAGAATACCAAAAATCTTGCCTCTCCTTTTTTTAATCCTCACCCAAGGATATTTTTTCCATTGCTTCTTTAGAGAGAGTGAAAAGGAGGGAGAAGGTGGGGGGAGAGAGAGAGAAACATTAATATGAGAGAGACATTGGTTGCCTCCCACACGGGCCCCAGTTGGGGCCAGGATGGAACCTGCAACCCAGGTATGTGCCCTTGACCAGGAATCAAACCCATGACCCTTCCATGCGAGGGTTGACACTCTAACCACTGAATAACACTGGCCAGAGTTTGCCTCCCTCTGTTCTTAGCTATATCTTCTGTATGTACACACATGTATAGAATATATAATTATATATGATATATATACACGCGCACACACATATAGGTAACCCAGAAGTATAGATTAATGCTCCGTTGAAATGAAAAGTGTAACTATCTTCTATCATGACTCTAAGGATAAGGAAACCAACAATTATTATTCCTAGATGCACCAAAGTAAATATCTGTGGCAGAGTAAAGAGGATCACAAATTTTTTCGATACCCCTCCCATTAAAAGTGGGTCTATTATCCTGCCCTTGAATCGGAGCTGACTTGTATCTATTTTGGCCAATAAAGTATGGCAGAACTAATGTTATGCCACGTAAGCCAAACCTTAAGTGAACTGGAAGCTTCTGCCTTGGTCTCTTGGAAGTCAGCTCCCATGTAAGAAGATAGATTACCCTGAGATCACTATGCTGCGAGAGGTTCAAGCCACGTAGAGAGGCCCTGAATGATGAGATGCCAGGTGGAGAGAGAGGTCAGGAACATTGAGTTATTGGCTATGTGACTGAAGATGCCATAGCTTGGAAGGTGGTTCTCTAGTCCCACCTGACCCAGCTGCTACCACATGGATCAGACATCAACTTTTCCAGAATTCCTAACTCACAAAATAAAATGGTTGTTTTAAGTCATCAAGACAGTAAGTAACAAGAACAATGTCCATGGGAGAGAATTTTAAAGAGATTCAGAATATCATGTTGTCAGCAAAGGCATTTATGTATGTAAGTAACCAGTTGAAATGCAGACTGATTTGCATGGGCCAA
Organism: Myotis nattereri; assembly: GCF_964212035.1. Classification (NCBI taxonomy): domain Eukaryota; kingdom Metazoa; phylum Chordata; class Mammalia; order Chiroptera; family Vespertilionidae; genus Myotis; species Myotis nattereri. Next base: position 28,011,996 of record NC_138088.1, read on the forward strand.
AGCCCTGACAGCATGTGTAAATTGAATGCTATCAAGATTTAAAAACAGAGAAGTAGTAAATGGAATCACAGGAGGAAGAACAAACACTTAAAATGATTTTTGAAGGTATAAGAGGAATTATGGGGAGAAAAATACCCTTTACTCTTCATAGAACAGAAGAGGCTTTCCTAAGTGGGCCCAGGTATCTTGGCTGCTTCCTGCTTGTGTGTGAGGCTGTTCTTCTTCAACTGGATGACTCATTTAATTGCAATTTGTATTTGACTAGACCTTCTGTACCTTTGCTGGAAGGAGAAGGTGCTGAACAGGATAGAAATGTCACTCCCACCTTTAATTGATTTGTGCCTTTATATTGCTACCTCATAACCCTGGGTCCCTCAATTTGCTACCTTTCTCCCTAGCCCCACCCCAAATATTTGCCCAAACCTTTTTTTCTCATTTCTTCTCTTCCCACTTCCCAATGCTAAAGTAAAATAATTTGAAGTAGTTTAGGTTTTACTATATTAAATAATCCTATAAAATAAAAGCCTAAAATGCTAAGTGTCCGGTCATCTGGTCGGCTGTTCAACCAATCAAAGCATAATATGCTAATGATATGCTAAGGCCGCTCAACCACTCACAATGATGTGCACTGACACCAGGGGGCAGACAGTCAATCAGTTGACCAGTTGCTATGATGTGCACTGACCACCAGGGGGCTGACACTCTGACTGGTTGGTTAGCTTGCTGCTGGGGTCTGGCCGACTGGGACTGAGTGAGCTGGGCCAGACATGCCCTGGAGCCCTCCCACGGTTCTTCCCCACCAGGGGTAGACGCAGCAAGCCAAGCAGTAAGGAGCAGCAAGCAGGCGGGCTGTCAGGAGCGAGGGATCCTGGACTGCGAGAGGGATCCCAGACTGAGAGGGCACAGGCCAGGCTGAGGGACCCCCCTCTACCCCCAGTGCATGAATTTTGTGCACCAGGCCTTTAGTTAATTAATACACTTCCCTGATTATATAAGCAAATAACCTGTGAATTGAATAAATGTATATATATATAGTATGCTTCAAGTTTTGAGGACTATCCACAGAGCATCTATTCTACGAAACTAGATATGACAGCCAACATAATATTTGTTAAAATATATATTCTAAAAGGTCTGAAAAGTTGGATTTAATAGCATAAAATATCAGATAAAAGAATATAGAATTTCATTGAATATATGCAAAGCTGGGACTTAGGTTTAATAAACTAATTGTTCTCCTGCTGGATGGCACAGATATGACTCTTGGAATAGCAGTTGACTCCAACAATCTGAATCTCCAGTGTGCTGTAATTGCCAAAACCACTCACAGTGATCTTGGGTCACCTCCAAGAGTATATATAATGTTAAAAAAAAAGGAGGTACAAATCCCGTTTCACTCTTCACTGAACAGACCACACCTGAAGCAATAGTTTGGCAGCTGCACTTTAAGAGGACTTATCACACTTTACCCAGTGCTACATGATCAAGCAGGATGCTAAAAGGCCTCTAAGTTATGCCATGTGACATCTAGTACAGGAATGAATGCACTATTAGGCCAGGAGACCAGAAAATGAGTTAGATAATTCTTTTTTTTTTTTTAAGTATATTTTTTATTGATTTCAGAGAGGAAGAGAGAGGGAGAGAGAGATAGAAACATCAATGATGAGAGAATCATTGATTAGCTGCCTCCTGCATGCTCACCACTGGGGATTGAGCCGGCAACCTGGGCATGTGCCCTTGACCGGAATCGAACCTGGGGCTCTTTAGTCCACAGATTGATGCTCTATCCAGTGAGCCAAACTGGCTAGGGCAGTGGTCGGCAAACCGTGGCTCGCGAGCCACATGTGGCTCTTTGGCCCCTTGAGTGTGGCTCTTCCACAAAATACCATGTGCGGGCGCGCACATACAGTGCGATTGAAACTTCATGGCCCATGTGCAGAAGTCGGTTTTCGGCCTTGGCGGGTCTATTTTGAAGAAGTGGCATTAGAAGAAGTGAGGGGTGTCGGTCGGTCGGGTGACAGGAGACGGGAGACGCGGTGCGTACAGGCAGGCCGCGGAATACGCAGCACAGGGGAGGCGTGCGTGATTCATGCACGAGTCAAGTGAGCCAGTCAGTAAGCAGTCTCATTGTGCAGTGGTTAGTGCTAGTCACATCCGCAAATCGCACGAGGGTGACAAAAGATAGACAAAACAAGTATACAAGACGAGTGTGGATGGGAGAGTTGGAAGGGGTCGACCTCAGCGAACGTACCTCAATCAGATTAAGGACGTTTTTAGCAAAGGCCAGTTTAGGAGTACCCTAATTAAGTTAATAACAATGTACCTACCTATATAGTTTAAGTTTAAAAAATTTGGCTCTCAAAAGAAATTTCAATCATTGTACTATTGATATTTGGCTCTGTTGACTAATGAGTTTGCCGACCACTGGGCTAGGGCAAGTGAGATAATTCTTAGGGGGCATTCAGCCACCAGTGGAGTAAGAAGAGGCAGGGGAGGGCTCAAGTGGATTTTTTTTTCTTTCAAGAATTAGTAGAGTGAGGTGTGAATTTCTGGTCTTTGAAGGGTTTAATTGGCAGTTAGGGTTTCTCTTGGCACAAGTTTAGGTATTAAAAAAGAATTGGACCAGATAACTCCTGACGTTCCTAAGAATTGAATCAATAGGAAGATGTATTCAGTTATCTGTAAATTAATTCAAAATGTAATGTTGACAATGAAATGTGGGTTTTTTCCCCCAAGAAAATTTTTATTTAAGTAGGGTACTCTAGCTCAATAATTCTGCTTCCATGCCCCCACCCTGTGCGGATACGTGATTTTTGGACTGGAACACGAGGTGTTCCCCTGGTTAGAATGGTTCCTGGATTCTTTGTCCACCAGAGTCAAAGAATGAATCCACGGACTGAAGATGGTATAGCAAACGTGGAGATTTATTGAAGAACAAGTACAGACTCCCAACTGGGGATGGGGAAAGAGTCCCACCAACTTCCTGTTTCCAAGGTTTATAAAGGCTACAAGTCCCTCTGTCCTGACATCCCTTCTGATTGGTCAGTATTCCCTTTTGAATTGGTTACTATAGTCACTCCCAAGGCCCTCCTTCCTCATTGTGCTCCTATTCCTTCTGGGTTTTCTTCCTCCTTTTTTGTTTTGCAAATATAGACCTTTTGGCTACTCCCAATTCCCTGTCTTATGTAAATGTAACTGTTGCTGCTCCCTTGGAAATGTCCCTTCTCCCAGTTCTCTTGTCTTATGGCAGCGGTTCTCAACCTGTGGGTCGCCAACCTGTGGGTTGCGACCCCTTTGGGGGTTGAACGACCCTTTCACAGGGGTCGCCTAAGACCATCAGAAAACACATGTATATTATATATTGTTTTTGTGATTAATCACTATGCTTTAATTATGTTCAATTTTTAACAATGAAAATACATCCTGCATGTCAGATATTTACATTACGATTCATAACAGTAGCAAAATTACAGTTATGAAGTAGCAATGGAAATAATTTTATGGTTGGGGGTCACCACAACATGAGGAACTGTATTATAGGGTCGTGGCATTAGGAAGGTTGAGAACCACTGGCTTATGGAAATGTAACTTCTCCTAGTCTGTAGCCCTGTGTTTTTTTCCATGAACCCCCAATTCTAAAAATTCCCTAAACCTGCCTATATTCCCCTAAAATTCCTATTTCAGTGCCATAGCAAACATTGCTAACCAGTTAATCCCAGTGCTCTCTCTGACTAGATTGGACCACACCTCAGAGACAGTGTCCTAGGCAGCCAGGACTATCAGCCATGTTGGTATAATAGCATATTTGTTTGTTACCCTTGCAAAGCAAAGGAAGGCGTGTCTAATACTGATAAGCCTCATTACCTGAAGATAAGCTATCTTGGAAAAAGCCCACCTGAACCACTTAAAACAGAAGCTAGTGTTTTGAAATAAATAGAAAAAATAAGAGAGGAATAGAGCTTCACCTTGAAAAAAAATGGAATTAAATATTCACTCATTCATTTCATTCCACAAATATACTGAATATTTCAGCCCTGAGGATACAGGCCTCAAAGAGCACCCATTCTATTAAGAGAGGCAATTGTAACACAAATAGACAAACAACTTTTAAATATCACGTAGTGACAGGTTCCACAAAGAAAATCAAGTAGAATAAAGTGATGGGAGCTGCTAATTTAGGGAGTGTAAGCAGGAAAGTTTTCCTAGAGGAAGCACATGCGAGCAGGCGTGGGGGTGGTGTTCCCAGCAAAGGGAAGACCAAGTGCAACAGTCCTAGGGATGGATCAGGTTCACCTGTTGCAACAACAGCAGGGAGACCTGTGTGGCTGGAGATAAGTTCAGAGTTGTCTCTAAGGCCAGAACACATAGGACCTGGTAGATCATGATAAATAGTAAGGACATTATAAAAATGTTCTTTTTAAAAAAATGTTCTTAATTTATATTATGGATATAATTGTAATAGTGAGTTAATTCTTAGATATAATAAAAAGTAAATCACGCTCATTGCAAGGGATATATGTATAATTTTTCTGAAAAAAGTTTAGCTAAAAATGATAACTTTCATCTTACATTGGCTACTCACTGCATAATAATAAAAAGGTAACATTTAAAAATTAAGGGCTTCAGCCTTGGCTGGTGTGCTCAGTGGTTAGTGTGTTGGCCCATGCATCAAAGGGTCTCAGGTTTGATTCCCCTTCAAGGGCATGTGAAGGGTAATATAAGACAGTTGGGGGCTAGCAATCTGAATCTGTGCCAGTAACCAGTATCCTAATGCACATTCTTGTTAGCCTATAATTAAGTCACTGCCCCTTCCTGAGGCAATAATCTGTTTTCCTAAATACTTCCAGTTTACAAGAGCCATAAACCAAGAATTTAACAGTTTAGCCAGAGGGGAGGTAACTGGCACCACCCAGGCCAGGCCTTTGAGTGTAATCTCACTTCCCCCATCCCAGCCCACAGAGGGACTGCAAAACCCACAAAAAGTCTGGAAGCCTGGTCTATATTTGGGAGACAAAGAAAACAAGGGGATAAATGGGAAAGAGCCTCCACATTTGGTGCTCAGGCTTTGGAAGCCAACTCCCCTGAGTCACCTTACTAGTACATCTGCAAATAAAGGGTTTTTCCTGAATCTTCTGAGTACCCGTTGTGTGTTTTCTGGTCGCCTGGTAAATTCTGCAACATAACTAAATTCTGTACCTGGGTTGCAGGTTGATTCCTGGCCCAGCTGGGGTGTGTGCATGAGGAACCAATGGATGTGTCTTCCTCACATGGATGTCTCTCTCTCTCTCTCTCTCTCTCTCTCTCTCTCTCTCTCTCTCTCTCTCTCTCCCTCTCTCCCTCCCCACTCTCCCCTCCCCCCCTGCCCCTTTCCTCCAGTTTACTTTCCCTAAAAATCAATAGAAAAAAATATCCTCAGGTGAGGATTAACAATAAATGAAATTAAGGGCTTCATAAATTTTTCCAAGGTCCACTTTTAATCCTTTGATATTTAATTCATTCCCTTTACCATAGAAGTGACATATCACTATCCTTGTCAGTTTTTTTTAATGTATATTTTATTGATTTTTTACAGAGAGGAAGAGAGAGGGATAGAGAGTTAGAAACATCCATGAGAGAGAAACATCGATCAGCTGCCTCCTGCACACCCCCTACTGCAGATGTGCCCGCAACCAAGGTACATGCCCTTGACTGGAATCGAACCTGAGACCTTTCAATCTGCAGGCCAAAGCTCTATCCACTGAGCCAAACCGGTTAGGGCTCCTTGTCAGTTTTTTTATTCTTTGTTTGTTATCACCAAAACCTTACTTGTCACTGGTTTTGTATGTGATTCAAGCTGCTCTCCAACATCACTCCCATTGACTTCATGAAATCCTGAGTCTTTTGCAAAAATTAAAATTTCACTCAATTTATATTGTATCTGCATTTTATGGTCAGATGTTTCAAAAAGATTGTCAGACAGAAGTAGATTTGCTATACACTAGCATTAATTAGGGAAGGATGCATGATTAGAGACCAATATCATAACCAGTCCTTCATCACAACTTTGCTTCCCTGGGCATCTTTGAGTCTTCAGGAGCTCAATATTGACCACTCCAATAATGAGGCCTATCTAGTTATGGAGTCAGGTATTGGAGCTAGTGAGGGAAAGGATTGGAGGGCAGAGTTGGGGATAGTTTTCTTTATGGAAAATTATATTTCTAGGCAAAAGTTCTCTTTTTCTACAGGGAAGCCTGCTCATTCCCAAGGGTCCTGGCAGGAAGGTTCAAGTCACTGTGTCCATGCCAGTAGAGCAGGCCTCTGTTGACTTCCTGGCATTGTAAAGATTCTGGCTCCTTGCCACAGTGTCTTGTAGAAAGTGATTTCTCAGAATTGAATGTTCCTCCAGGGATGTGTGAGTATTTTAAATCAAAGAGTTGTAAAGTGAGCACAAAGCCATTCTGGGTAGAGCTCATTTTATTTTAAGAACAGCCCATCTACATTAAGTAAAGTTTTTATTTTTATTGTTATTTATTTAAATACTAAACCATTATGGGAAATAGAAAGAAAATATCATCTGTAAGTGTATTAGCCAAGCACAGCAGTTTGTTCATCCTGTTTCCAATTTTATGTTTATACCTTCTTATCTATATATATCCTATCTAATAAAAGAGAAACATGGTAATTGGCATACAACCACTAACTACCCTTCCCATTGGCTAATCAGGGCAATATGCAAATTAACTGTCAGCCAAGATGGCGGCCAGCAGCCAGGCAGCTTGAAACTAACATGAGGCTTGCTTGCTTCAGTGACGGAGGACTCCAAAGTTCCCCGCCTGCCGCTGCAGGCCTCTGAGCTGCAAGCAACTATGTAACAAACATAGAAGCTAAACAAAACCCCAGAAACCTGCCGGGCTTCAGCCAGCAGGATTGCAACATTGTAAGCAAAGGCCAGAAACCTACTTTCAGCAGCGGAGGCCTAAGAGCTGGAGCCAAGCCTCAAAGCTAAAGCTGGCCCAGAATAAAAAGAAAAAAATAGAAAAAAAGGAGCGGTTGGAAGCTTCAGGCACCCCCAGCCTGAAAACAGCCCTCAGCCCCTCACCCAGACTGGCCAGGCACCCCAGTGGGGACCCCCACCCTGAAGGGTGTGTGACCAGCTGCAAACAGCCATCATCCCCTCACCCAGGCACCCCAGTGGGGACCCCCACCCTGATCCAGGACACCCTTCAGGGCAAACCAGCCGGCACCCACCCATGCACCAGGCCTCTACCCTATATAGTAAAAGGGTAATATGCCTCCCGGCACCGGGATCAGCGTGACGGGGCAGCGCCCAAACCCCCTGATCGCCCTGTGGCTCTGTGTGTGACAGGGTGTGGCTCCCCAACCCCCCCGCCCCACCCCACGGGTCCTGCTCTGTGTGTGACGGGGTAGAGCCATAACCTCCCCATCAGCCCTGCCCTGAGTGTGAGAGTGGCAGCACCTCAACCCCCTGATCGGCCCTGCTGTGTGGGTGATAGAGGGCAGTGCCCCAAACCCCTGATGGGCCCTGCTCTGTGCGTGACAGGGGGCAGAGCCCCAACCCCCCTGATGGGCCCTGCTCTGTGAGTGACAGGGGGAAATGCCCCAACCCCCTGATTGGCCCTGCTCTGTGCATGACAGGGCGTGGCGCCGCAACCTCCCCATCGACCCTGCCTTGAGTGTGACAGGGGATGGTGCCCCAATCCCCCAATCGGCCCTACCCTGAGCATGACTGAGGGTGGAATCACAACCTCCCGATCGCCCTGCTCTGTGTATGACAGGGGGCGGCGCCCCAACTCCCCTATTGGTTCTGCTCTGAGCCCAACCAGGGACTGCACCTAGGGGTCGGGCCTGCCCTCTGCCACCTGGGAGCAGGCCTAAGCCACCAGGTTGTTATCTCCCGAGGGGTCCCAGACTGCGAGAGGGCACAGGCTCCCCCTCCCCACCGAGTGCACAAATTTTTGTGCACCGGGCCTCTAATATATATATATATATATATATATATATATATATATATATATATGCCTAATATGCAAATTATCCCCTCAGGAGTTCAACTGGGAGACCAGGAATTCAGTTGCTCCCTATGATGTGCTGGGATCACCAAGGGGTGGAATGAAGGAAGGCCCTAGCCGGCAGCCGGCAGCTGGCAGCCAGGGAGGGGAGGCCCTGGCCAGCAGCTGGAAAGAAGGCCCTGGCCAGCAGCCAGAAGGCCCCAATCGGCCCTGATCGCTGGCCAGGCTTAGGGACCCTACCTGCGCAAGAATTTTGTGCACCGGGCCTCTAGTTTATTATTATAACAATGAAAGTGATGATAATAGCATTTATTGACCTTTTGTTGTTGTTGTTTTTAGTCATGTCATTTACTCTTCATTAGAATCCATGGCATAGGTTATTATTATCTCCACTTAACAAAAGAGAAAACTTGGGCATGGAGTGGTTATCGGAGTTCAAACTACTAGAAAGTGGTGGGTCTTAAACCCTGGCAACTCTATAAATTTCCTTCTTGACCACTACATTATTGGTTTAGATTTTACATAAGGCAATTCAATAAATTAGAATAAAAAAGTTTTCAATTACAATAAAGAGACTATTCATATTAAATCTGAAATTTAGTTTGGTTTTAGGAGCACTGATAAAGTAAAACATTATAACATTTGACATGTAAGTGAATTAACCATATTTAAATCTATTACTTTCATTTTCCCCTAATTCTACTTGTAATTTCAAAATAGGGTTATGTGTAATATATACTGATTATGTATTATATATTTGCACACATATATACATACATTCACAATTACTCCAAAACATTATGACGACAGGCCTGTGTCTGTCTGATTCATAGCTGTCGACTAGTGAGTGACAAGCATATGGCATCATCTTTTCATTCATTTGTTCAATGAATAAGTATAACAGTTAATCTGTTTTGTATTTTTCCTCTGATATACTTAGGAACTCTTTTCTCAAAATTCCCAGGTCAACATAATGTTAACATATTTAACAAAATGTTTGGTCTTCAATGAGTTTGAGAAATATTGATTAAAAAACAACAAAAGACATTTCTTTGTTGCCTAATGTGCAATGTGAATTTATAAGATACATCCTTTCAAAAACTTATTTTGACCATGTAACTCTTTTTCCTTTTTCTTTTCTTGGATCATCTGGGAGACTAGAATTTTTACTGAAGACACTTTGGGGAACACTGGTCTAGAACTTACTTCTTCCAGAACTCCAATATTGGTTTCTCTGCTTTTCTTTTTGAACTCACCTTGAACTGCTGTTTAGTTATACAGTGTCTTTAAAATAGCCAGATGTTGTATTATTATTCATTCATCAGTTCTGTTCTGTTCCAAGTTGCATAGTTCAAATTATAAAAACAAAATAAAAGAAGGCCTTGGACACTATGAAAATAATGTCTAAACCTGATTTAATATGAAAACAAATAATGTCAGAAGAGCTGATGAAGAAATAAAATTAAATGGTTGATTATTTTTTGCATACTGCGAAATAACTGTTTTCCTGGGACATTTTTTTTAAAAAGGTGAGCTATATCAACAAATTATTTTCATTGAATATGAATACTACCTAAACTCTACTTTTGTTTTATACCAGCCATGAGCTGCTGAGAATTCTTATTTCTTTTCTATGGACATTATTGAATACCTCATTTATTATTTTATTTTATTTTTTAATATATTTGTCTTGATTTCAGAGTGGATGGGAGAGGGAGAGAGAGAGAAACATGATGCGAGAGAATTATTGATTAGCTCCCTCCTGCATGTCCCCAACTGGGGATGGAGCCCACAACCCAGGCATGTGCGCTGACAGGGAATCAAACCGTGACCTCCTGGTTCATAGGCTGACACTAAACCACTGAGCGACACTGGCCAAGGTATTATTTTATTTTTTATTGATTAATGAGAGAGAGCGAGGGAGAGATTTGTTGTTCTACTTATTGATGCATTCATTGCTTGCTTCTTGTATGTGCCCTGATCAGAGATCAAATCTGCAACCTTGGCATATGGGGATGACACTCTAACCAAGTGAGCTCCCTGGCAGGCCAGGGCTGCATTTATTTTATGTAGTTATTTCATGTTATAGTCTAAGGGCCCACATTTTTTTTATATACTTGTCTAAGTCCTGTTTCAAATTTAAAAGCCATTTTCCATTCCAGATGGGCCACGGGAAACGCTTAAATGAGAAAAGTATGATCTTTCTCTGCATTAGGACATTTGGAATCAGTACTATAGACAATGAGTAAAAAGAATTTCTGAAAACTGGCTACCTTTGAATCTTTAAAGCCAAGAAGACTGAATATAGACTTACCTTTTATCAGCTTCAGGAAAATAGGAAGAATAGACCTCGGTTATGGCTAAATAATGAACACACATACATTCTTGAACCTTAGCTCAGAGGAGGCTGGCGGCTGTCTATAGTATTTTTAATCATTCAGGGGATAAATGTTTCTAAACTTATGTAGTTAATAGAGTTCAGGTCTAAGACCATTTAGGTTTTTAGCTGTTTTTTAAAAGATTCCAAGAGAGAAAAGTAAAATTGCAAAGGACCTTAAACCTGCTTTTCTTTGAAAACTCAATTTTGAAAGTATAAGTTTAAACAGCTGAGAACATGACTTTCATACAAATGTAGGTACACATCAGAGATCTACTCATGTATTAATGAGAGAACCTGTAAGATGGTGATGCCCTTGGTTCCAGGAGCATTTTGAGGATCTGAATTTTTACCAGTGTTTGGAAAGAACTTTAGTATCAGATTGGTAGGTTAGATGCAAAATTGGTTAAAGTTGTACAGGGCAATAAAACCATACCATTGAGGCTCTTTTCCTCCGTACAGATTGGACAAAAGGTGCAAGTGGACACATAACTCCACAGTGTTTGGGACCTAACCAACCGTGAATAGCAAAGTCAAACACAAGTACATTTTCTCAGAGAATAAAGGGGTCCTTGGGGTGGGCCTCTGAAACAGTGTCTCAGTGTGATACTGAAAATTCATGCTTTCTCTCTTATTACCAAGTTTGGGGTAATTTTCTAAGTCTCTGAAAGTAAAAATTTGATGGTATTTGTTATTGTTATAAATTAAAACTCATCTGCCTATACAGTTTGGACTAAAATCCACCATCTCAGCTGCTTCTGGGAGTGGAACGTTTAAAAAGTGGGGGAAGGGGTCTTCCTAATTCAAAATCAGCGTCTTTCACAGATGACTGTTCATTCCCTATCAAGGTCAAGCTGGCAGGAGAAATGAACAAAGGAAAGAGGGCAGGACAAACATCCCCAGGGGGAAGCCAGTGGCGGCTCACAGCCTTCCTTTCACTCAACTGGGCTGCCTTTGTTTAAAGGGGATAGCTTCTGTGGATGCTATTTTTCATCTTTTGTAAAGGTGCTTGGGAGCGGAGCTCCGAGGGCTGCTCCGGGCGTGGGAAGCCCCACCTCTTGCACGGTCCCTCTCAGTCACCCGCTAATGCCTGGAATAAATTCTCCTCTCGCCCTTCGTGGGCTCATTCACAGCTCTGTCCTCCGGGGCTAGGTGCTTCCTCTCAGGGACTGAAATAACAAGAGTGCAGGCAGATCGGGTGTGATGCTGCGAACCCTCCTTCTTCTTTTTCCTGGGCAATACATGTAAAACAACACACACACACACACACACACACACACACACACACACACACTACTAGTAAAACAAAAACAGCAGCCATCTCCCCTCCTTCTTCTCGTCCCCTCCCCCTGCTCGTTCCCTCCCGGCTTTTTCTGAACGATGGATGAATCTCTGCGAGCTTCCATCTCTAGAGGGGGTAGCTCTGTAAAATTGGTAAGAGCCGTCTGCAAGAAGGCAAGTTCCCCGCGGGTTTCGGCACTAGGCAGAAACAGTTGGGCTTTCCTATTGCCAGCTCCGGGGGTGGCTGGCACCGAGAGGCTTGGATTAAACTCGGCGCGGGGCTGACAAGGTTGGGGTCGCGCTCTAACTCTCCAGGTGCTCCCTGCGGGCATCCGGTGGCCCGGAGTCCCGCTCCATCGCGCACCCCGCCCCACCCAGCGCTGTGCCCGCAGCCTCGGGGGCTGCCAGGCTTTGTGGTTCGCAGTGAGGCTGGGCCCCTGCTGGGGGTGTCGTTACGAGCATGTGCAGACAGCAGCCCAAGGTAGAGCTGGCGTGCCGGGCGAGCCCTGAGATTTGCCTTGCAATGCCATGTTTGTGTATGTGCTCTAACTCCCGGAGAGCGACCAGGGAGGCGGCTCCCCCGCTGGACTTGGCTGATGTTTTCTTGTTTCTGTTTCAGCCTTCAGGATAATTCCTTCAGCAGCTCCGCTGTAACAGAGTAAGTGATTCTTTCCTAAAACAAGACTTGCATGCCTTTCTCTGGAAGCAACTATCACGAACGTACCCTCTACTGTCCCCAGTCACTCTTCGTATCAGATACATTGTTTCCTATAATCTGGGGCTGGAAGGACCAGGAGACTTGCTGACTGATGGGGCCCAGAAATCTTTTACAGGTTGAAGTCAGCGTTTTAGCAGCTGTGGGAGAGATATTAAAACAAGCTGATGCTTGCTGGAGCTCAATGCACCAAGATATGTGTTCTTGGAGCTCAGATAAAAAAGAAACCTATTTGACATGTCATTAAGGAAGCTCTGTTGTATTTTGCCAGTATTGGTGTCAGTTTTCATGGAATACACTGTATATATTTACAGCAAATAGAAGACGGATATAAATGACTTGAGTTGAATTCCAGCATGTGATAAACAGGCTAAACTTATCCTAACCCTCTCTTGTCTACAGATTCTTAAGACACAGTAGAGTAAACTTTTCTTGCATGCCCTTTGTCATTTTTGTCTACTGACCTCAAAGACCTGACTATAGGAGTAAAGAGTCATTTTGTCCTATGGTTAGTGTTCATTGGGAAGGCTCGAACCATTGAAACATGGAATGAAGGAGTGCAATATTTTACTCAAGGCCAGCAGGCACAGAATTTTTTTATTAAGTATTTATAGTTCATGATGTAAATTTTTGTCATCTCTTCCTGAATGTTTTCCTAATACTGTACATATATGTTAAGAATTGAGAGCATATTATGCTAACACCACATGTAATTTATATGTAATTTACATATATACATATATGTAAGGAATATTTATAGTTTATTTAACAATTTTTATCTAGGCTAACTCATGATGTTTACTTCTGGGACTTTTTGGTAGGAGTCATTGTCACAGCTTTTTAGGAAAAAAGGGTGTATAAAGTGTTATACTCAACTACAAGAAAATGCTGCAAGTTTAATAGAGAAAGCCCAGTAACTTGGGAGCTGTTTGCTAAAGGTCCCTAACAGGCAAAAAAATGTGGGAGTAGATAGTTTGTGAGTATCAAGTCTTACTACTGTCATAACTTGGTGATGGAAGGTAAGATTCTACAGGACTTCTGAGGCCCTCTTATTTCCCTCATTCTTTTGTTTCTCTGGAATTGCTACTCTCTTAGTGTCCAGCTTTAGTGTTGGGCTCACTTAAGTGGAGTTATTTTTAACCCCACGCCCACCCCCCCAGGGTTGGCTTTATTTAGAAGATGCAATATAATATACTCATTGTGACTTATAACTTGTTAATGAGATTGCTTGGTAATCATGTGCAACTTTGCACTTTCTAAAAGCCTGGAAGTTGGGGAAGATGCCTGCCAGAGTCTGCTGGCCAATGATGAGGTGGGGACTTCCTGGTTCAGGTCCACAGGTACTACTCTCCTCCCTCTGCTGTGTTTACAAGCACCAGGTGCTTTCTGGGCCTGATTCTCCTAAGCCCTGTGTGGCCACATCCCCAGAGTCAGCCACAGGCCTAATAGCTTCAAAATGGAAACCCTTAGTTCCAGATTTCACATGGACAATTGTGTGTGTGTGTGTGTGTGTGTGTGTGTGTGTGTAAAGGTTTTATAGTTAAATGCTGGGGAAAGTCTGGTACCTTGTCTTTGGCCACTCCCCAAGGAATTCTGATTGCATAAGTTTCTGTTGTTGTTTTCAGAGAAGGAATACTGGTTTATTTTTTTAAAAAAGCACTGAGTGACAATTAGAATGCCATCTGGCTGATCTAAAAATCTAAGGAGCATATTTAAAACATACCAAAAGCTTCATAGGTGCAACACAGCATGGACTAGGGTCGTTTAAAACTAGTGGTTGTTTAATGTAATGTTTTCTCCTCCCCTCAGTAGTACAAACCATTTTCCTTGGTTCTTTGGGCAAGACCCCAAAGCCAGCAGGGCCAGGATGCACTGTCCTGAGACACAGACATAGCGGGTGCTCAGTAAATGTTGGGGTATGGTCTTGGCATCCATAGAGGAGGTGCTTGTCTTTCTTTTATTTTTTAATTTTTTAAAATTTATTGTCTAAAGTTTTACATATGTCTCCTTTTTCCCCAATTGATACCTCCCCCCCTCCCCCCCTCCCGCCAGCCATTCCCACCCTGGGGTGCTTGCCTTTCTTATATGTTGTTTGGGATACAAGATAAATTCTTCTTCCTCCTGTCCCCAACCCACTCCTACTTCTTTCTACCCACACTCATTTGTTTTCTTCGGTGCCTGAAATTCCACCTACAGATGATTTCTTTTGGTTTAAGGCCTCTGATGGTGACACTTATTAAAATGGAAATTAAAAAGTCTGTGCCCCTGGGAGGTAGTTTCAAGTTGTCATTGTTACTTGAATATAAATTATGTTATCAGATAGTCTAACCTACTAGGGTTCTGCTTGGCCAGTTTGGCGGGAGGGTGGGTTATCAGTGTCAAAGGGAAGGGGAATTGGGAGGGACTCAAAGACAGATTTTATTCTCTTCTCAGTTTTTCCCAGGCCTGGCATTGTCTGTGCAGCTGTGGACCAAGTCACTTTCTTTTTCTACCCAATCTTCCAAGATCAGAATGGCCTTGGCCTTCCCTTGGTATCTGCAGTGCTCTTTCATCTGTTCTTTTTCCATGGTCATTTCCTAGGTTTCCTGGCGGACCTGCTATTTGAAATGAAGCCTGGCCAGCAATGAATTCTGATTTAGTTATCAATGAATTAGTTATCATCTAAAAAAATGCTTTTCTAAACCAACTAATCATCCATATCAACTGTGGAAGGGGGTTGGGGCTTGTGAAAAATTCAACTTCCCAGGATTTCCAGGATTTATCCCAAAGTGGAAACCTAGAATGGGTGATTGTGTTGGAGTCAGCTCAGCGCTGGTCTGGGGTTGTAAACCGTTAGGCCTTTGTTAAACTTTTTAGAAGCATAATGGTTAGGGAGAGGGAAGGGCAATCTGTTTTTAAAATACACATTCCTGGATCCCACCCTCAGAGAGTTGATCTGAGGGTGATGTGGGGGGTTGGTGTGGGGGTGAGACCAGAGTCTGCTCTTTCAACCAGGCACTCCAGGTGGTGCTAATGCGAGTGGTGCTGGGGACACACTGAGGAATCCCACAGGATTTTAGGCTGTACCTCTGCAACTTTGCCTTCAGGTACATGGTACTTCAAGGTGAGTGACAGTCCCGTTCCTGGCACGACTACATTTTATCTAATAACCAACCTGAGGCCTCTCTTCTTATTTACCACAAGTCAAACAAGAGATCCTTTTAGGGGGCACTTCTTTCACCACCATTATCCTAAGTAACAAGTTATTCTCCCTCTTGTGAGCCTCTGGGAATGTAGACTGAAGAGAGGATTTGGTGGGCTCAGGGGGGTGGAGCAGTCCCTACTGTGCACACTGGAACCCTGGGCAAGTCCTTAGCCTCTTGTGTGAAGGTAATTTTTATGGTACAGCATTGTCAGCCTTCATTGAGATAATGTAAAAGGGAAAGTGAGCTGCGAAGAACCATATGCTTTTTCTTGTTTGAGGTTGATAAAGGGAGTAAAAGTCTGAACAGAGAAAAAGGTAACAACCCTGGGCATTTCACAAAGAATAATTGAAAGGACAAATTATCCAAGTATTGTCTAGGCAACCACAAATCAAGAACTCTGGGACTTAAAAATCTAGTTGATATCTCAAAGGAAGTCATTTAATAGAAGTGCTGCTCACTTTTTTTTTTTTTTTACTACAAAAAACAGTAAGAAAAACATTTTATATTGCAATCCAGCACCCACATATATACAAGATTTATTCAAACAAGTTTCGTGAAAAAAATATTTAACTCTTACTATAGTGACATTTTCTATTCTGTTTCTCTAACAATAACAGCAAACTGCTGGTAGCTGCTATGTAATTTACGACATACTAATTTACAACTTACAGTTTTAAAAACATTATACAGGAAGATACCTAATTGTGAATATTGAAGAAGGAGATTATTAAAGAGATTGATCTTTAATTTCCTGTATTGAGCTCTAATGTAAAAGACCAGTTAGGCACTTGGTCAGAATTGACTTTCTTCCAGGAGTGGGGATATCTGGATATGAGTTTCCACCATAGAACCCAGTTTTATAATTGGGTTAGTATTGTACATTGCAGTGGCTGCTGGGCAAGGAATCAGTAGAACAATCAGAAAGGAGATGTTAATTAAGTAGAACTTGACAGTCTCCATCAAAGCAAATGAAAACCCAAATGAACTACAAGAGTTTGTGTGTGTGCCATGTAATCCAGTAGGGAGATCTGTTGCATTGCTGTGAGCAAGGAATTGTGTTTCCTTGAGTGGCAACTTAAGTGGTTCAGTAGGCCTTAGAATGGGATCAGCTAATTAGGTCTGGCCTCATATCTCAGAAAGCATCTGCAGCTTTGGATGTGCTGGTGCTGAGTTTCCATTTTTAACTAATTGTACTTTGAGAAGAAAGGTTAACACATCTAATGGGGGAGGGGGGGGGGCGGAATAAGTTCTTGCCAAATTCCCAAACAATAGGTATTGTTGAGCTCTAGGGTTGAATCTCTGGTTGAACCCTAATTCTTTGGAAGCAACAATTCTAGATTTCTGTTCTTCATTGATTTTTCTACTTAGCTAGGTAAGTTTTATTGGGAAACATTTTTATTCGCATTACAGAGCTTAGATCAGTGATGGCGAACCTCTGACATGCGAACTCATTATTTTGGTTGATTTTTCTTTGTTAAATAGCATTTAAATATATAAAATAAATATCAAAAATATGTCTTTGTTTTACTATGGTTGCAAATATCAGAAAATTTCTATATGTGACACGGCACCAGAGTTAAGTTAGGGTTTTTCAAAATGCTGGCACACTGAGCTCAAAAGGTTCGTCATCACTGGCTTAGATGATGGAGAAGAACGAGGCAATACTTAGGAATTTAACTTGTTTTCCATGAGATGGACAGAGTGGGTCATTGACAGTCAAAAAGAAGAGAAAGCAGGGACATTTAGTTCATTTAATTAAGAAGAGCATTTTGTTAAATCAACTGACATTTTTTTAACTGCCAGTAGGAGCAAAATATTTCAGCAGGTAGAGAGGATAGTCTGTAGGTGGCCTTTGTTTAATTCTGTACAAAACCATAATTTAAAAGGGATAATAAGGGAAGAAGATGACACTTTAGCAATTTGTTCTAAACCATTGCTGGTAAAGAATTTTAAAATTTTTTAAATGATTTTATATAGTATAAATACCATATTATGGTTATATTTATGTGCGTAGGGATATTTTTGCCTACTCATTACATAATGAATCTCTCAAGCAGGGCCCAAGTCTTTTTCAACTTTGTGTCCTTTAGAAGTAGTGCTACTCAAAGTGTGGGTTCCAAATTGTTTGTAACTTGTTGTAACTTGTCTGATGCAAGAACAGTAGGGAGATAGGGAGTAAGCATTTAATAATGCTTATAGGAATTTGACATTCCTGTGACATTTTTACAAAAGTATCTATCCACAGTGGATTGGAAGTAGAAAACAAACTGGTCAGTCCTGAATTCTAAAGAGTTTGAGAAGCACAGGTCCAATGCCTAATGTAGTACCTGGAAGTCAATAAATGTTCAACACATGCTTGCTAAGTTATTTCAGGGATCAGAGTAGCTGAGAGGCCAATGTCAATGACTGGATTCAAGCACTCACTGAGGGTCTACTCTGGGGTAGCACTGTCAGCACTGTGGCAGCCTATCTAGAAAGAGAAATTATGGTTATTTCTTCTCATGGAATTAAAGAGATCTCAGAGGTACAAAAGAACTACACAGCAGTATGAGGCAAGATATAGTTGGTTACCAAAACCTTATAATGAAGAGTAAACATTTACGTATTAAGGTTAAAGTAGGAATGTGGCGTGTGAATGAACTTGGCTGGGAAGGTTCACAGTTCGTGAGACTTGACTTGGGCAGTGAAGGATGAGTAGGAGTTGACGATGAAAAAAGCATTTCAGGCTGGCGTGTGATGGAGTGAGGTGGGGTGGGAATGGCTGAGAACAGGAACAAAGCCTCCCTCCTACACTAGTGACAGAATGGGTCTACTCCAGATTCCCTTAGGCAGTGTGGAACACTGTAGGTTTTTCAATATGAAATAGCCAAGACTTTTTCACAAGGTTATTACAGAAGGTTTATAAAAAGGAAGGGGTATGCCCTAACCGGTTTGGCTCAGTGGATAGAGCGTCAGCCTGCGTACTGAAGGGTCCCGGGTTTGATTCCGGTCAAGGGCATGTACCTTGGTTGCGGGCACATCCCCAGGAGGGGGTGTGAAGAGGCAGCTGATCGATGTTTCTCTCTCATCGATGTTTCTAACTCTCTATCCCTCTCCCTTCCTCTCTGTAAAAAATCAATAAAATATATTAAAAAAAAAAAAGGAAGGGGTAGTAGATGTGTTTTGGGACTGTCTTAGTCAGAGGAAAGGCAAAAAGGCATGTAGTGGAGTCTCTTTCAAGCCATCAGTCTTTTTTTTTTTTTAAATATATTTTATTGATATTTTACAGAGAGAAAGGTAGAGAGATAGAGAGTTAGAAACATCGATGAGAGAGAAACATTGATCAGCCGCCTCCCGCACATCTCCTACTGGGGTTGTGCCCGCAACCCAGGTACATGCCCTTGACCGGAATCAAACCTGGGACCTTTCAGTCCGCAAGCCGACGCTCTATCCACTGAGCCAAACCGGTTTCGGCTCAAGCCATCAGTCTTAATGTCAGGTGTCCTCTCAAGAGCTGTCAACCCTAAGTCCTTGCTAAGATCTTGTTAGCTTAGGTGAAGCGGAGCAGTGGAGGGGGAAAAAAAGAGCTTCCCTCTGGTTCTGAGCTTTTAAGCTCACCTGAAATGACATAATTAATATCATTCCCTGGTAGACATGTTGGGAATCTGAGCTGTTTGGGAGAGAGAGCTGAGGATTATTTTATTTTTTAGTTTACTATGCTATCTTAAGATAGTTCTAGGCTATTGCTGCTTCTACTGCAGCAGACAGTTGTATCTGATGTGGTTTTGTTTCTTCACCCAGGTGTGAGGAAGACGCAGTCTCTCTTCATGAAGACCAGACTGATTGCTCCAGTCTCAGGTATGACCCACCATTGCTTAGTTCTTAATCAGGAGGGACAGAAACCATCTGGGTCTGGTGTCTGTAGTCTCTTCTTTGAATTCTAATAATTTGTTCTTGTGTCTTCCTTCTAATAGATTATTAGCGTTTGAAGGAAGTTTTATTGTATCCACTTTTGAATACCCCTCCCTTAGTATCCAAGACAGTGCCTTTTATATGGGGAATACTAAATCAATGACTATTGAGTTCAACATTGATTCACTCATCTCAATGTTCCCGTCATAAACCCTAAGTAGATTTATTCACCAAAGGTTCATTGGGTATCTAGGTTACAGTGTTGGTTATCAAGGTGTTCATGATCTAATGGCAAAACCATGAAAGTGGTTGAAGCACTTTCATGTACATTTTATTATGTAATCTGAACAGCTGAAAGGAGGCTGATATTTTCCTTCTCATACTGTAGATGGAGAAACTGAGGCTCAGAGGGATAAAGCTCACCCAAGATAGCATAGCCACTATGAGGCAGAATTTGGACTTAGTCTGTCTGACTGTGAAGTCCACTTGGATAACATACATTTATTGAAGACCTGTTTTGTGTTCCAGAAACCATTCAAGATATGGGATAGAGAAAGACAAATCAATCCCTGCTCCAGTCCATTGGAGGAGATAGGCAAGAATATAGAGATGCCACTTTAAGTCCTATTTTAACAGAGGTAAACAGGATTCACTTAGAAAGATCAAATAGGCCAGAGAGGTTTCTGGGATTCCTAAAGAAAATGACAAATGGCACATGAATTTTTTTTTTTCAAGTGTGTGTGGGATATAAAGCCAAGAAAAAGATGATGCCACCAAGCAGGGGTAGCAAGTTATCAGAAAACCAAAAGAGTATAGAGAAAATTGTTCAAGTTAAAGGAACAACAAATACTTCAGGATGGCAGGAATCCTTAGAGCTGGGTGGGGAGTGAGGAGGCCAGGAGTGATAAGAAATGAAGCTCCAGATATAAACAAAGGCCCAATTTCAAAGGGTTTGTGTACCTTGCTAAGGAGTTTGGAATTTATCCTGGAGGTTTGGGAAGACTAAAAAAGAGGCCTTAGCTTGTTCTTTGCAAATAATTACTTACAAGTCTTGTAACAATAGCTCCCATTTATTGGGTTATGGCCTTGAGCCAGCTTTTGTGGTAGGCATCTTACAGAGACGGTATTATCTCTGTAAGATAGAGGTGACATCCTCCTTATGGATGAGGGTCAGGGAAGTGAAGTGGGATGGCACAGGCTTCAACTAATAAGTGGGGAGGGGGGCGCGATCCTTAAGACTCTTGTTCTTTTTTAACATCATGATCATTCTAAGTTATGAGTGATCCCATTAAGTAGTGGCATAAATTACATAACCTGTACTTTTCTGGTGTTTTGGGTTTTTTTGGATTGTGAGGAACCAGTAATAGGTTAAAAATATATTTCTAGCCCTGGCCAGTGTTATTCAGTGGTTAGAGCATTGGCCCAAGAACCAAAGGATAGCAGGTTCCATTCCCGGTCAAGGGCACATACCTGGGTTGCAGGTTCGATCCCAGTAGGGGTGTGTGTAGGAGGCAACCAATCGCTATGTCTCTCTCACATCAATGTTTCTCTCTCCCTCTCTTTTCCCTCCTCCCTTCCTTCCTTCCACTCTCTCTAAAAATCAATGGGGAAAAAATATCCTGGGATGTGAGGATTAACACAACAAAAACAAAACAAAAAATAAATATGTTTCTAAAGATGACTTTTGTATTTAGGCTTTATATTTGTGTAAGGAAAGGAAAAATGCTCTTTACTCCCCTTACCCACTTTTCCTTGATTTTCAAGTCAATGGGGAAAATGAGATTAATAAATTTTGGGCATCTTGAAAATATGATATAAAAACAAAGTTCTGGTATTATTTTAGGAAGGTATCTATTGAAAGAGTCAATTTAGATTTGAAAAGTCATTTTTTTTTTCTTATTCTTGAGTGTTCCAGAATCCTCCTTGAATGAGGAACATTTAAGTTACCATAATGGCAGCTGTCCTTCTTTTTGTTTCTCATCTAGGAGTGTAGAGTGTGAGAATGATAATTAGTTTCTAGTGAGATGTCGGGGAGAAACACGTTTCACTTCTTCCTTTCTAGGGTCTTTGGCTGGTCTAATAATTAAATTGGCATGACATTAACAGGAGAAAAAAATGAATTTTGTACCTATGGGAACCCCAAAGATACGAGATTCTTTGGCAGTTAGGTAATTGAGGCTTTATATACTAAGCTCAGCTAAGGAGTAGAGGATAGGTTTCAGGGGCCTCAAAGGGGAGGAAGATGATTCCCAAGAAGATGAGAAGAGTAGATCTTTAGTAAACAGATGTGCTAGGGCATGCAGATAAGTCATTCTGATAGAAAAAGTTATCTTTGGTATTAGCTCACTCCTGGTACAGCCCCTCGATATAAATTCTTGTAGGCAGTTAAGGGGAAGGTAAAAAGCTCTTTTGGAGTCTGTTGGGCCTTGATTGTCTTCAGTTTGAAATAATCAACATGCCAAAGTGGCATATGTTAGGGTCACATATTTGCCCTGTCTCAGAGAAAAATGCATTTCAAGTGAATAAGTGTAGTTCCAAATCAGGTTTCGATACTGGTTTCCAAACTCATTAGTGACTTAATTTTTTTTTTTTTTTTTTTTTTTTAGTTATAAATGATCTTAAGGGAAAATATTAACTAGTCTCACTGGCATTGATTTTTTTTTCCAGCTACAGTCAAACCTGGGTTCTTGAATATCTCCCATCTCAAACAATTTGGTTCTCCACCAAGTTGTTCACGTAAAAAATGTCTCAATTGTTGAACAAGCTTTGGTTTTCCAACTTACAACCCTTTCATGCTGACAGATCAGTATGACAAAAAGCATCTCTCAGGCCACAAAGAAAGGAGAGAATGCACTAGTATAGTCAGTTTACTGCTAACATCTCAGGAAATTATGCTGTAAATATTTTTGTTTCTTTGCTTTTGTTGCTAGGGAAATGCAGGATTAGCACAATTTTAAAACATAAAGAGGCCATCAAGAATGCTAATGTTGTGAAAGAAACAATCACAGGCAATTGAAGGGGTAGGTAAACTGTTTTTGATTCAGATAAATGAAAAGCAGTTAGCCAGTGACAGCAAAGAGGCCACATAAGGACTTCCTAAAAGAAACCCCTGGAATGAGTGCTGAAAGTGATTTCTTTAAGGCTAGTAGGGAGTGGTTCGATAAATTTAAGAAAAGAAGTGTTTGCTGATAGATTAAACAGTACATTAGATATGCACTGTATATAAGAGAGGTTAAAATGGAATCATTTAGGGGTCTGGAATGAATTAATTCAATTTACATAATTTCTAATGGGAAAAAACGATTTGGTTTTCAAACAAAATCGCTTCTCAAAACAGCCTTCCGGAATGAATTAAGTTAGTGTTACAGAATTTACCAGGTGACCAAAAAATACACAGGGAGTACTCGGAGATCCAGGATAAACCCATTTACTTTCAGATGTACTAGTACAGTGAACTCAGGGGGTCAGTTCTCCAAATCCCTGAGTGAGTGAATATGGAGGAAGCTTTCCCTTTATGCCCTTCAGTTTCTTTGTTTTCTATCTGTTTCCTGACTACCAGGCATTTTGGTGGGCTTCCACAGCCCCTCCTGAGTCAGTTAAAATGGGGAAGTTAGTGTTAGGTCGTTGAAGGGGGAATGCACGAGGCCAGAGTGGTGAGGGATTACGAATTTATTCGATCATCCGCACATCAGGTGGTTGAGCCTGGAGGGCTCCAGCAGCCAGTGAGGGGAGTCAGCGGCTTTTAAAGGATTTGGCGGGATTTTTCTGGGCAGAGACTTCTTTATGCATACCCAGAGGGGAGAGAATGGAATGTGGTCACCGCAAGTAAAAAGTGGTCTTCAGCAAAGGGAATGTCCATAGTGAAATGACCTGAAAAACCAGTTCTGGGGGAAGGGTATCAATTTAATTGCTTGATCAAACCTAATAGATTGTATCTAAATCCCTGGTCTGGGTGGTGTCAGTGACCTCCCCTCCAGCTGAACTGTTACATTCTTTGTTTATGGCCCCTTTGTAAATCGGGAGTAATTAGGAAAACAGGCCTTGCTAGACCAGATTGTTAAGAAAGGGGCAGTGACTTCATTATAGGCTATCACGAATGTACATTAGGTTACTGACACAGATTCAGATTGCTCCCCCCCTCCCCCCCAATGTGTTATATTCCCCATCAAGAGAACCTAGGTTCCAATGAAATATTGAAAAATTATTTCATTTGTTTGGTTCTCCTTCACCAGATAGCACTAAGCTTGTCCTGAGGCTTTAGTCTAACTGTTCACATGGTTTTATTTCCACACCTTGCCCACCTGCATCCTGATCATGCTCCAGACCTCCTATCCTGATGTTTGCTCTGATCTTTTCCCAGAAGCTAACTGGAAAAAGTTAGCCTCCCAATAAATTTAGCAAATTTAATTCCTTTTATTTGTGAAATGACATTTTGAGCAGTGGACATAGAAACCCTTCCTTTGCTGGTCTTGTCTCTTGGCTTTATGTGCCCTTGAGTCACAAGGAATTGCTTCCTAGCTAATGTTGCCAAAATCTCTTACATAGGTGCTTGGGAAACACCACGTGGCCACTCCTGATCTAGTACACAAATGATTGCCAATGGGTTAAGGGTGATGATATTGATCGTATAAAGAAATGCCCCATTTGGTTTTGTCCATGGTATTTGCTGAATTTTTAGGAAAATAAGAAAACAAAATGCACCTAGATTTACGAGGGATGTGATTTCAATTAAGAGTGTTATTGCCCTAACCAGTTTGGCTCAGTGGATAGAGCGTCAGCCTGTGAACTCAAGGGTCCCAGGTTCGATTCTGGTCAAGGGCATGTACCTTGGTTGCGGGCACATACCCAGTGTGTGCAGCAGCTGATCGATGTTTCTCTCTCATTGATGTTTCTAACTCTCTATTCTTCTCCCTTCCTCTCTGTAAAAAATCAATAAAATATATTTCAAAAAAAAAGTGTTATTATGTCCACTGTTTTTGAGGAAATTGAAACTGTGCGATGATATTATATTGAATTTGATTGGTGAGTGAAAATTAAAAGTTCCACCCCCGCACTGAATGTACAAAGGAAACACTAGCCCATTTGATCGTCTCCAGTAAGTCCAACGGATAGAAGCCAGGCAATGGGATCTTTGACTTTGCCTTAAAGATGTTACTCAGACGGCTTGGCTGGGCAAAATTTGAACCTTGTCTTATATTTTAACTGGGTAGCATGCATCCTATTAAAATAGATCTTTTAAATTTCTAAATGTGTCTGAAAGTTATAGGGAGATGGTTGTAGACTTGTTAGTGAGGAGCAAGCATCATGCCTGAACCAAGAACACGTGCATGGGAGATAGGAGACCTACCTGACCACTCCAGGTCTAGGTGAATTAGCCGTATGGCACTTTATTTAATCTCTGAGTTTTAGAGTCTTAATCTAAAGTTGGGGTGATATTATCTAATCTGAATACATTATTATTATAAGAGAAAATATTATATGTATGAAAGCATCTTGAAGCAAAAGATTTAAAGAAATCACGATAGTATGTACAAAGTTTAAAGGTCTGTATTCATTAGCAAAGATTAGAAGGGAATGTGGAGTAATCTAAAGAGTGAAATTCACATTTCTTAAACTTTATTCCTGTGAAACTGGCTAGGTGGACACAAAAATGTTGCTAGGTCCATATAAATAGGGCAGCAATGAGTATGGCCAGCTCCTCTTTCCTGCAGCAGTTATTATTTCTTGTGGTGCTTCCTAAATTGGGTCTTTTCTGTTTTAGAGATGAAGACAATAAAGAAAATTACCCCGACGCCAGGACTCTCCTAGAGGAGCCTGCGCCCTCCCGGGAGCCACAGCATGTAGAGCAGACCGTGCTGGTGGACGGTGTGCTGCGACCCAGCATGGGCAACTTCAAGTCCAGGAAGCCCAAGTCTATCTTCAAAGCAGAGAATGGGAAGAGCCATGGAGAAAGTCAGGTAGTGTGTCTACTCCTCAGGCCTTTGCCAGGTCGGGCGCTTCTCCGGTGAGGGCACAATTCTGGCAAATGGTTTTGAGTTCATTCTTTGGCAGAAGGTGATCAGCATGACTTGTTATTGCGCATACCACCGGCCTTAAACACATGAGTGCTCTTGTTGGTTAATAGTGGAGTGTTCTGGGCAGGCTAATAATTTAGTGCCCATTCAAATGTATATTCTTAAATACTGGATTGTGACACTGACTTAGAGAAGCTCCCTTACTCTTTGTGGGGGGGAGGAGGGTAGAGGAGGATATCTTACTATCTTTTTTTCTTCTAGGGCAGTGTTTGGCAAACCACTGCTCACGAGCCACATGTGGCTCTTTGGCCCCGTGGCATGGGCCTCAAAGTTTCAATCACACTGTACGCGTGCGCCCGCACGTGGTATTTTGTGGAAGAGCCACACTCAAGGGGCCAGTTTGCCGACCACTGTTCTAGGGCATGTATTTCTTGTCCCAAACTTCGAGATTCTTCTCAACAAATCAAAAGTCCCATGTTTACCTGGAGCTATTCTCCTTAGGTTGCAGTTTCCAGCCTTGAATAAACACTCAAGTGTGTGCCTGTTTGTGTGTGCATGTGGTGTCTGGTTCTTCAAGGTCAATAAATATTTAAATGAATGAATGAAACATGTTTCCAACTTGATTTGGGTAATAAGTTTAATACACACACACACACACACACACTAATAAAAGGGTAATATGCTAATTAGACTGGACATCTTCAGACATCTTCTGGACATCCATCTGGATAAAGCCATGGTGGCAGAGAGGTGGTTAGGGGCGATCAGGCTGGCAGGGGAGAGCAGTTAGGGGGCGGTCAGGCCAGCAGGGGAGAGCAGTTAGGGGGTGATCAGGCTGGCAGCGGGGAGCAGTTAAGGGGCAATCAGGCCAGCAGGCAGAGGTGGTTAGGGGTGATCAGGCAGGCAAACAGGCGAGTGGTTAGGAGCCAGCAGTCCCAGATTGTGAGAGGGATGTCATGGATTGGAGAGGGTGCAGGCCGGGTTGAGGGACCTCAACCCCCCCATGGCGATCCCAGAGCAGGAAATTTCCCAACAGGCATCACCCAGCAGGGCCTGCCCCCAGTCTCTGAAGTGATCTGGTGATCCATGAGCAGGAAAGCGCAGCCTGCAGGCAGCACCCCACCCTGGCCACAGCTCAAGGGAGAGAAAAACACGCAGTGGAGGCCAGGAGCCTGAGAGATCAACACAGAGGGGCGCCTGCTCCAAGCCTCCACGGTGTGGCTGGGGGCAGGCCCCCAGCAGACACATACACAGACACACACACACACACACACACACACACACACAGGACGCCTGCTCCGAGCCTCTGCTGCCAGACTGTGGCCGTCAGTAGGACATCCACTGAGGGCTCCCGGACTGAGAGGGGCAGGCTGGGCTGAGGGACCCCCCCATCCCCCCATGCACGAATTTCGTGCACCAGGCCTCTAGTATATATATATTTCCAGTTCAGTCCTAACATCTCTATCTACAAAATGAGATTTTTCTAGTTGTAGAGGGATATAGCAAAAAATGTGATTTTTTTAAATCTTAAAAAGGATCCTCAAATAATTTATGATGCTTTCAAAAGGGATTACACAAATATAATCTACGTTAATCTTACTAGGAGGTTAATGGTTCCAACATTGAGATTTTACTTATAATGCACCTAACACAGTTTTTGGTACATAGATGCTCCATTAATGTTAACTTTGCTTTTTGTTAACGCTTAGCTGTTAACTCTCAAAATAATGTGCCAGGCTCTAAGTGTAAAAGGTTAATTATGACTTTAAATCTAGTCCTGTTAGTAAATGGGCAGCAGGTGACCTTCCTGTTAGAAAAACTTTGGCTTGGCAGTTTGTTTGAACTTGTAGTTTTCTTATTTGGCCTGTGATTTTTATCTTATTTCTTCCTTGGTATTATGACTTCTTATTTTGTCAGTTAATTTTGCAGTGAGATGAAATACCTTCTGCATTCATGAAACAAGTTGTGATTATTTTAAGCTGACTTGAGTTGCAGAAAGAGATGAGTGTGACATACCATTTAAGTTATAGTAAACTTGAGACCCTGCCTATTACTGAATGCACCCAGCACTTGTGTGATTAGGAGGAGTACGGTGCTGGGAAGGATATAGGTATCCAAAGAGCTTCCTGCAGAGTCTGAATATAGGGAAGCTTTTTGACTTTGAATCTCCTGCAAAGAATCACCTGTGACATTGTTGGCCTTTGGTGACCAGCCATCTGTTTTAGAAGTGCCCCTTTCTTATGTCATCCTATAGTCTGGCCTCATAGAAATTACACAGTCATCACTTGCAATAAGGTACTAATGGGGCATTCCCAATTTGTTGGCTATATGGACAGATTGCAGGAGAGAGCTGTCCTTGTATAATACAACATCACTTATAATACAATATTGGAATCCTGGACTTTAGGTAAAATTTCCAGTTCAGTCCTAACATCTCTATCTTCACAATGAGATTCCCCCTCACCCCCTGACTAAAAGAACTACGATAATATAATTTTAAGTATTCCATATCTGAGAAAAATTTGAAACATGACTCATTCTTCCTGTTTTCTTTGGGGAAAGATAATTAACATGTGTTGAGTATTGAGTTTATGTAAATAATTATATTAATAAAATCAACTAACACTTATTTGAGCATTTACTGTGTTCCAGGCATGTACCATGTTTTACTACAATCCCATGGAATTGGTATTATTATCTTGTACAAATAAATAACTAAGGTTCAAAGGAATTACATGTGCTTAATCGGATTTGGAATAACTTGAGCAGAATGTATTTTCTATAAAAGCACAGTATTTCTAACAAAGGTACCCAGATCTTCCAATTGTGAGTCTAGAGCTTTACCTATCTCATGTTACTCACACTGTAATCTATCTATATAAAAGCCTAAGTGGCCATCGCAACCGAATGGATGACCGAACAGGTTGCGTGGGGAAACCAGGCCAGCAGGGGGGTTAGTGAGGGATGACCAAACAACTGAGCAGCAGGCTACATGGGGTGACCAGGTCGGCAGGGGGGGCAGTGAGGGACGACCAAACAACCGAACAGCAGGCTGCGTGGGGCGACTAGGCCGGCAGGGGGGGCAATTGGGGGCAACCAGGCCAGCAGGGGCGGGCAGTTGCGGGAAATCAGGCCGGCAGGCAGAGGCAGTCAGGGGTGATCATGCTGGCAGGGGGGCAGTTAGGGGTGACCAGGCTGGCAGGGGGGGCAGTGAGGGGCGATCAGGCTGGCAGGGGGGGGCAGTGAGGGGCGATCAGGCTGGCAGACAGAAGCAGTTAGGGGTGATCAGGCTGGAAGGGGAAGCAGTAAGGGGCGATCAGGCTGGCAGGCAGGTGAGCGGTAAGGAGCCAGCAGTCCAGGATTGCGAGGGATCCCGGATTGGAGAGGGTGCAAGCTGGGCTGAGGGGACCACCCCCTCCCCCCCCCCCCATGCATGAATTTCATGCACTGGGCCTCTAGTTTTTATATAAAACCTGTGATTTCCCTCTAGATTTTTTTTCCTTTTGGTGATATATTGTGTTGCTAAGCAGTAATTACTTATTTAGAAAGGATTACTTAGAGAGGATTTTGTAAGTTTGTTTTTCCTCTGCTTAAAGCTTTGTGATGTTGGTCACTAATGCTAGACAAGTGTCCTTTGAGGGAACATTACCTCTATTAGGACATAAACTCTGTGAGGTCAGTGACTCAGTCCTTGTCTGTCTTTGGATCTCTAGCCCTCAGTTAGTCAATATAATCTGTTGAATGACTCAAAACTGCTAAGGGAGGTATATATGTGATTGGTGTCATTTTTTAAATAAAATGTAAGCATATCTTTATTCATTGGTGAAAAGTTACATTTTAAAAGAGGGTATAATTAAGACTCATACAGATATCACATACAGACATGTCATAGATTTTATTTAAATCATTAGTTAGAAAGGAAATCAATATGATATTACAGCCAGTTCAAAAGAGATGCAGCCGAAACCGGTTTGGCTCAGTGGATAGAGCATCGGCTTGCGGACTGAAAGGTCCCAGGTTCGATTCTGGTCAAGGGCATGTACCTGGGTTGCAGGCACATCCCCAGTAGGAGATGTTCAGGAGGCAGCTGATCGATGTTCCTCTCTCGTCGATGTTTCTAACTCTCTATCTCTCTCCCTTCCTCTCTGTAAAAAAATCAATAAAATTAAAAAAAAAAAAGAGATGCAAAGGCCCTGGCTGGTGTGGCTCAGATGGTTGAACAATGGCCCATGCACCAAGGGGTCACTGGTTTGATTCCCCAGTCTGGGCACATGCCCAGGATCCATCCCCAGTGGGGGCCATGCAAGGAGGCAGCCAGTCGATGTTATTTTCTCTCTCTCCCTCTCCCGTTTTCTCTCTCTAAAAATTAATACATATTTAAAAAAAGAGATGCTAAGTATTACATAATTATTGTCTCACAAGAAATGCTAAAATGAATTTAAAAATGGATTAAAAATTGGCAACACTTGCCATATCCATAGGGTGATAATCAATTACTTTTTCTTGGACACAATTTGCATTTCTGTGGAGAGGAATTATTTGCATTGCTATCATTATTTACAGGTCTATTTTTATCTGTATAGCCTTGCAAAATAGCCTCGTTATAGATGAACAAAAGCAGAGATTGTCCAGATGGATGAGCTAGCCAGGACAGCCACTAAATTTCAGTAATTTATAATTTTTCCTTACATCCTCCCACTGTCCCCTACCTTCTCCCTTGTGATCATAATAAGATATTCTTGATCACAAAATAAGGCTAGTCTCATTAGGTTTGACCTGATTATTTACATAGACATAGTAAGCGTGTTAATTTACCATGTACGTCTTCTCAAGTATGCTTTGCAAAATCTAGAGCCATATAGTATTGAATAATTACAAAATTAACTTCTCTCTCTCTGTAAGTTTTCATAAGGAATCTCAGATTGCACTTCTACTACCTCTATTATTTGCTATCCCAAGGCAAAGGAAACCAAGTTCAAGAAACTCCACCATATTTCACCTGCAGTACCTATACATCTGCGTAATTCTCCTCTTGGGGTCCCCCAAATAACCTTCAGTTCCTGGCCTGTAAGCTCGATTGAACTGTAAGCTAGATAGTAAGCCAATTATCCTAGGAGAACTTTTCAGGCATGGGCTCCATAAGTAAAGCCACATTAGCTCCTCTCTAAAATCAACGAACATATCCTCAGGTGGGATAAAAAGGAAAAGGCTTGTTCTATCTGATTCTGTAAGCATCATTCTCAATACTGTGACATTTAGGCAAGATGTGGTTGCATATCACATTTTTCTAGTTACTCTGGTAAAAAGGAAAACAGATTATTATTGAATACTAGAGGCCTGTTCCACGAAGGCCTCGTGCAACAGGCCTTCCTTTCCCCTAGCTGCTGGCTCCAGTTTGCCTCCGGCACCCAGGACCCAGGCCTTCGCTCTGGCCGAGTTTTGTTGGTGGTTAATTTGCATATCGTGCTGATTAGCCAATGGGAGGTGTAGCGAAGGTACAGCCAATTACCATGTTTGTCTATTATTAGATAGGATATGCAAATAACCCTATTCCCGTGGGAAGGAAGTTCACTCCATATGAATTTCTGAACTCTGAGGGTCAGTGTGATACATATACCATTTTTAAAATGTTTAGTTTAGTTTACATAAACAGAATAGTTTTAAAATATAGGTTTTATTATTATTCAGGTGTGGTGAGGCTGACAGATCAGAAGATGACTACCATTTGAAACGATTCCCACTATCAGTTCTCAGGAGGAGTGGGGGCATGCCATGCCATGCAGGACCATACAGGGAAGCACCAGGGTTGGGCAGGAGACAGGAGAGGGGAGGGGGAAGTAAGAACCGGAGCCTTTATTGTGGTTTCCATTGGCAAGGCAAGCAGGGTGAGCAAGTTTAGGATTGGCTAGTTTGAATAATTCCGTGGACTCTGAGTTACAGGGGTATCTTTAGTCTGGTACCTGGCTCTGGGATGATTAAGGCAGAGGAGTATTGCGCCCTGGAGTGTATGAGCCAGAAAAAGAAGGTGGTTCTGAGTATGGGCTCTGGGTTGGTGAATCTATATATATAAAAGGCTAATATGCTAAGTGTCCCTCCTACTGTCCGACTGGTTGCTATGACGTGCACTGACCACCAGGGGGGCAGACACTCAATGCAGGAGCTGCCATGACGTGCACTGGCCGGCACCTTGGACCTGGCACCAACAAACCAACACTTGGCTTTCCCCAAGTGGGACACAGGCCTGGCCACCACCCCAGAGCGACACCCCACCAAATGACAGCCAGTGCTGCCAAGACCCCATGGTGCAAAATGTGGCCCACAGCCCAGCCCAGCCTGGAAACAGTCACTGTGGGCTCCAGGTAATGATGTCACATAGCAATGCCTGGTGTCCTCTCCCTAGCAACTAGCCTCCATGGACTTTCTTCAGCCCAGGAACACGACTTGCTTTACAGCCAGTTACAAACATTTTATACTTTAACCAAATGTCTGTGAAGCATTTTCATGTGCCTCATCTCATTTGATCCTCACAGAAGTCCTGGAGTAGGTAGATAGAAGACTCGGTTGAATCCTATTTTCTTTTCATTAGCTTAGAAACTTGACCCGACTGAAAAGAAGTAAGAAATGGTTGACCTTGAAAATGACTTAAGGTTTTCTCACTGTGCAAAATACAGTCAAACACTGCTGCAGTTAAATATTTTACCCTTTGTTCTCCCTATGTGATCTACAATAATAATCTGCTTCATGTTGATATTTAGTGCTGTGTTGCTGACAATTACCTGAAAGAGAAGTTAGGGTGCTTCACTGGGCTGGAAAAAGTTTAGCTAAATCAGAAAGCAGGTCTAATTAAGCAAGTTTATTTTATATCTATAAAAGGCTAAGTTGACTCATGCACGTGCGATACATATAAAGCGCTCACTGGCACCAATCACATGTGTGTGTTTTGATCTGTCATAGTCGATCGTGAATTTGGTTGACACTTCTATTATAGAGAAAGGGTGAGTAACGATATTAAAATATTTCTTCTAATTAATTTCCTTTCAATGTGCACAAATTCATGCACCGGGCCACTAGTTTGCATATGAAAGGCCAGCTCCTGGGCAAGTCATCTGCTATGCTTCCTAGCACTGAGAATCAGCCAGTCCTGGGAGAGGCAGTCTCTTCCCAGTCCGTGAGTCAGCCTGGCTCCAGATGCCAGAACATCAAGAATATAGAAAATAATAAAATATAGTTAATACAAGGACATACTAAATTTATGGGTTATAGAAAGTTGAAGTACAAAGAGAAAGGTCTTTCTTATAAATTCAGTAAATGGAGCATTATAACAACATTCCCAACAGATAACTACAGTAAATTTTCCTTCTCAGTCTTTCC
This sequence comes from Myotis nattereri, assembly GCF_964212035.1. Classification (NCBI taxonomy): domain Eukaryota; kingdom Metazoa; phylum Chordata; class Mammalia; order Chiroptera; family Vespertilionidae; genus Myotis; species Myotis nattereri. The sequence goes on from NC_138088.1 coordinate 28,044,839, forward strand.
CATCCTATGTAATTAATTCTTGTTCAGCTGGATCTTGAGTTAGCAGTAGCATGAAGCCATCTGCTTCATGACTCAAGTTCTGTAAATCCTGACTCAGCCCGTTGGTATCATCAAATGCCTGTGCCCAGAGTGTTCTTTGAAACATTGGTTAAGTATCTGGGCCTTTACTATGGGACTCTTGAGAGTATTCTTCTTGGTTGAAGTCACAAATTCTGGCCTGAGTCGGATGGTAGAAACATCAGGCAGGCATCTGCGGAAAACAGACATGCGTAGATGAGAGACATTGAGTGTGGTTGTGGTTAATTTACTGCTAATAATTTTCAAATGTGAAAGCCTGATGAGCGATCATAATAAGAATAATGCACAATGTGACGTGCAAAACCAGATAATAATGTCATTCCCCTCAAATTAAATGTCTCAAAGGGTTATGAATAAGCCTGTTTTAAAAGGAATCAGGAAATTTATTTTGGATTTTACCAAAATGGATAAATATAATTTTTACAGATGAAAAATCTTGAGATATAACCTAATAATCCTAAGAGAATATGCAAACAACTAATAAGTAAAAAGATTAAGTCTGTTGTAGGTCCTAGACATCTGCATTTTTATTAAACTCTGTAGGTAAGTCTGATGTGCATCCCTGATTGAAAACCACTGGCCTGAATGATGCTAGATTCAAATGAAAGAAGTGAGGCTCTGGCCAAGTCAACATTTTAGATAATAATACCAATTATCACTGATAACGCTACAGGGTTTTTGCTTAATATCAGCAGGAAAGCTCCACAAAAGACTGGTAGAAATTGATAGATCTGTTTCATATAAGTTTTGATCACAGGGTAAATGTCACATGAAGTAGGTTTACCACACACTGTGATAGAGTGGTTCTGTTTGTGAAGTTGGATTTTTCGGGAGAACTTGAGCTTATGCTACAGGTTCTGCCTGACACTTCTTGCCATCACTCAGACACAGTTCTAGCTGGTTTGTTATGAGATTAGCATTCCCCAAAGCACCTGTGTGCCAGAAACTGGTCCATCCTTGCTGCTTGACACAGCCGCTGCAGGAAAGAAACATCTGCACAGCATATGTTTCAAGGGACCTGGCGTACATGGCATACTGTTCTTAATATGTATGCTCCCCTTCTTAGCACTATGTGTTTTAACCAAGGTCACCTCTCCAAGAAAGGTTGTTTCCCCAGGTGGGGATTTTTCCCTGGAGTTAGGGATTAACAGGACTAAGGAAGGGAATAAATCAGTAAAACCCCTTAACTAAGTGCCAGGTGCAGCCGTGGCCCGCGGGCCGGATCTGGCCTGTTCGGCTGTTCTATCCGGCCCGCGGAGCCGAAAGAGCGGAGGGTTCTCTTGCTCTCCCCTCTGCTCCTTCACCAGCAGCAGTGTTAACATGGCAACGTCGGGAAACACGGCCGCAGCCCCTTCTTCTGAGTCCAGTTTAAGAACCCATTGTGGCCCTTGAGTCAAAAAGTTTGCCCACCCCTGGACAGGCTGGTAGTTAATCACTTTAACTATGAACAATCACGCTGAAGCTACATAATCTTTATTTAGGATAATCTCCTTCAGTTACTTCCTTGTAGTTTAACAGAACAATAGAGTAGTGACCTTGGAGTGGAGATAACAAATGCCCTAACCTTTGGAATAGAATGGATAGGATTAAAATCAACTGGTATAAATACAGATGTAACAGGACAATAAAGACAGAACCTAGCTATGCTGATCAACTGAACGTTGTCTCCATGTCATTCCTTCTTCGCCGACTCCGTCAACACCTTTGGGAACCCCTGGACCTGCTGGGGCTGGACCCCAACACCTGTGAAGAATCTGTGGGTATGCCCTAACTGGTTTGGCTCAGTGCATAGAGCGTCGGCCTGCAAACTGAACGGTCCCAGGTTTGATTCCGGTCAAGGGCATGTACCTTGGTTGAGGGCACATCCCCAGTAGAGAGTGTGCAGGAGGCAGCTGATCGGTGTTTTTCTCTCATCGATGTTTCTAACTCTCTATCCCTCTCCCTTCCTATCTGTAAAAAATCAATAAAGTATATTTTTTTTTAAAAAAGAATCTATGGGCACAGTCATTATAAACTTAAAACAACCCTCTATGAAGCTGAAGGGCATCATGGTGAGAGTTTAGCTATTGCCATTTCTGGTTTCTCTTGTCACATAATTTGTGTTCGGAACCCCAGAGTGGAGCTTCAGTCTGATTCTAACCAGGCTGGGAATGAGGATAGAAGCAAATGAGAAGGGGCCAGAGAGTAACCATTGAAGTTTCTGTCTTTCTTAGTTTTCTGATCAGCCCAAAGTTAGAACCAGAAATTTCACTTCTGGAGAGTCAGATTCAAATTACACCTTCAGCAATTTTTTGCTGTTAATCCTCACCCGAGGATATTTTTCTATTGATTTTTAGAGAGAGTGGAAGGAAGGGAGGGATGGAGGAAGGTGAGAAGAGGGAGGAGGAGTAAGAGAGAGAAAGAGAGAGGGAAACATCAATGTGAGAGAAACACATCAATTTGGTTGCCTCCCACACAGGCCTCAACCAGGGCTGGGGATCAAACCTGCAAACCAGGTACATGACCTTGACCGGGAATCCAACCCACAATTCTTTGGTGTGCAGGCTGATGATACTCTAACCCCTGAGCACACTGGCCAGGGTTTATTGTTATTATTATTATTTTGATCTTGCCCACATCTCTGAGCAGGAACCATAAGGAAAGTAGCAGAATCTGAGGTTTTTGCCTGCACATGGATGACTAATTTCAGTTTTGCACCCACTATGAATGATTTAAAAGAGGAGGGCTTTAAGTATATTTGCTGGTCCAATAAAAGTCTAGGAACCAAAAAGAATATCCTCAAAGAAGTTAACTGGTTTGGAATAAGGAGTATGTTTATTTTAACAGGAGCAGTTGCAGTTTCCCTTTCTGCTGATTTATCCCCCTCTTCTTGAGACAACAGGCTTTGCAAAAAAATGACCTGGATAAGGGCCATTTAATGACCTATCTCCTGAAAAGTCAGGTTTTATTGATGCTAATACTAGAGTTCATTGATATGATGAATATGAAGTTAAAACAAGACTTGTGAATTAGTACTAAACAGAAACTCCTTATCAAAGCAGAATCCAGTGATAAGAGTTTGCTATTGTGTGGAATGTTTTATTGGACAGAAAACACTTTTTCTAGGGAAGAGAACTGATTGAAGAGAATAGATTATATATGTCGTAATATTTTGTAAAAAATAGCACAATATATAAGGGGTGGGTGAAATGAGTGAAGATGGTTGAAAGGTATGAACTTTCAGATATAAAATAAGAACTGAGGATGTAACATACAGCATGGTGCCTATAGGGTTAATAATACTATATTGTATATTTGAAAGTTGCTAAGAGAGTAGATCTTCAAAGTTCTTTTCACAAGAAAAAAATTTGTAACTGTGAGTGGTGATGGTTGTTATCTAGAACTATTGTGGTGATCATTTTACAATATATATATACATATTGAATCATTATGTAGCTCACCTAAAACTAATATAATAAAATGTATGTGTGCTTTATCATATCTCATTATGATTAACAGTGAGCTATAGAGGTTTCCTCTCTCTGCTTTAGAATATTTGAATAATTCTTCATCTTGGAAAATATGTACACATACTTTCTGTTTAATGTGTGGGACCACCACTCTTGATTAGTCTTGTTCTTAGTACAACTACTACCTTTTCCCAAAACTGCTTGCCTCACATTAAGTTTTTGTATTCACACTTTTCTGATTGCAAAATTGAAAAATGTATGAACCCACTATTACATTTTAAAAATCCATATTTATTGATATTCCTCTACTGATTAAAATAACATATTCTGCTTAAAAAAGGTAATAGATTATATATGTTGTAATAATTTTTGACTGTATTGTTGTAGTATTAATCCCTAACAACCTGATTTGGGGATGACTGACTTGACTAACAGAACCAGCGTTCTGCACTGGACCTCCTAGTTAGCACTGGCAGATCAAGCCTTACCATCTTCACTGCCTAGCAGCTGGCATCAGGCTATGTTTCTTCCTTCTGTCCTTCCTTCTGGTGCTATTTTAGCAGAAGACAAAAAGTAGGAGGCTATATAGAGGGCTTTTCTGCAGGGAGTTGTGTGCTGTGATCATGCTGCTAACCCAAGTCCTTGGGGAGACCAGCTGTTCAGTCTGGTGTACATCAGTATTAGGTTTCTTCCACTGGCTCCAGTGGACGTGTTAAGAGGCTAGAAAGGAATTCAGGTCTGATTGTGAAATTTACATTTTTATTTTTCTGTAGAAATAAAAACCTCCTAAACACATTTCAGGCAAAATATCCTAACTATGAAGTGTTTACTATATTTCTGTTTTTAGAAGGTTCCTATTTATATAAGAACAGTATTTATTTTTACTTAGTTAGACTCTGAAGTAGAAGAAAGACAATAGTTAATTCTGGGTAATTTTTCCCCCCAAAAGGACCTAAAGTTTTTTTCCAACTACAGACCTACTTTTTGTACATTTTTTTCTGAATATATTAGTGAACTACTGAATAAGTGCAAATGGTAAAAGCAAGGAAATCAGGACAGCTGAAGGACTTTGAAATTGAGAGCATTGTAAAGCTAAAGTGAACTTCAAATAGAATTTCACTTTCTTGTCAGTTAGAGGAAGACTTTCAAATTCTGAATATGCCTTTAAGGGTTTGCTTCTTGCAGTGTGTCAAGAGCATGAAGTCACTGTGAGTCTAGCAATTGGTCTTAGGTAATTGTTTTTGACACATCAGTATGTGTTCCATTATTTCTCCTGCCTGATTTTTGCAGCTCTAGTGTAGAGATTTTACTTCAATTCCTGTTTAGGTCTGGATTTTTTGGAAGAATTGTTACTGGTCAGGAAGAAAGGTGGTCCCTCTGGGTTTGTTTTCCAAGTTCCCCCTTTACTCCTCCAAGAGTAAAATGGTTGAGATTCAAGGGGACAGAGCTCTGAGAAATTTGTGGACCTTGAAAATGAAGTCCTCTGAGTTAATATTTAAGTTTACTGATTTCTCATGATCTATCAGATTCTGAAGCCTCTCTTGGAATTAACAACCAGCCTATTCATAAATGAATAAATTGATGAAGAAAGATATTTTAGGAAGGAACATGGAATGTGTATAACATCACTTTATTACTTTAAAAAAAAATAAACAAACATTCAGCTTAACTAATGACCTGACAGAATCTTATAATAAAGTGATATAAGTCATTTGCCTGGGCAGTAAATCTCAAAAGTTAGAAAAAAAATTGTCACTCTGAGGGATTTGGGGTTCAAAACAACCCTAATTGGTTTGAGACAAGTTTACAAGTAATGGGAAATTTGAAACTTTGGCATTGTAATACTTGGGGATACATGATCTAGTTGATATTCCACCTATAATGGGAGTTACAGAAAAATTCTCCAAAAAAATGGACAAGAAGGTATCAGTGTTATTGGTTGTTGTGAGAATCTGTGGAAGCTGGCAAGGACTGATCTCTACTTGCAGGCAGACTGGAATATTTGACGAGATGTAGATGGCCTCCACATAGGATGGGAATTGTCTTGTTTTTCCTCTTCCTCTGCATCTTTTGCATAGATTAATAAATTCTGATTTAAACAATTGCCAATTTTCCCTGCATAGTTCCAAACACAGTTTCTAACTATATAACCTTATGAATTTAGCCCATAGTCTAGACTTAATAATGCATGGAGAGAATAGTAACAGCCCTGGGACAACTTTGTCCCTATTAGGACCTGCTGCCCCTTGGGGTTCCAAGACTTGCTCGCTCTACTAGGCAGAAGTTTTCTTTAATAAATCCCAGAGCTAATAGTTGAATGGAGGTAAAGTAAAGTGGTGAAAAGCATGGTTTGTGGGTCCAGATAGATATGGGTTCAAATTCCTTCTGAGCCCCTTACTTTCTGTATGACTCCAAGCATCTACCTCCAAGCTCTGTAAGGGTCAGTTTTCCTATCTATAAAGCAGAGATAATTGTATCTACTTCAGAGTTTGATGAGAATTAAAAGTGAAAATGATGTAACCTTAAACATTTTCAGGGAGCTAAAAATAATGCCTAGAACACTTTATAGATTCATTTGGCTGGATATACACTTAAATCTTAATAATTGCATGTCCCAAGTTAGGCCATAACTGCTGCAATAACAGTAACCCCAACCTTAGTAGTTTAAACCCACTGAAGTACATTTCATGATGTCACATATCCATCACGGTCACCAGGAAGTGTTGGTTCGCAGTGGGCAATTAAGAAACCACGCTAACCTAGCAGTTACAATCTTGAATTCTGCTGTTTTCTGAGTCAGAGAAAAGAGCTCTGGCGGTGTTTGCACTAATCATTAGAAGCTTCAGTCCTGAAGCAACACACAGTATTTTCATCCTCTACTCATTGGCCAGAGCTGGTCATGTGCTTCCCCTATAACTACAACCCCATTATACAAGGGACCAGGAAGTATACTTCTACAAGGTGTCCTAAGGGGAGGAATGAAATACTGGCCAACAGCACTAATGACTTCCACATCTCCTACCCAAACCAGCATTTAACCTAAGCAATAAGTAAATTGTTTTTTTTTCTCTTCTAGCCCTTCACAATACTGAAGTATTAATGTTATTGATGTCAAGGACTTAAAGAAGAAAAAAGAAAATCAATTAGGCTAATTAAGTTTCAGCAATGTATAAACATACCATTACATTATTGTTTTGAACGGGAATTGAAGTTTTATGTAAGCATTCCTTCAGTTAAACCCCTGTTTCATTATTATCAGGAAAAAAGAAATAGGGTTAGTTATTGATTTCTTCTCCATTGCCAAATGAAACCTCAGAGTGCTTTAATTATGTTATTTTATTTAGGAATAACTCTGGTCTTACACTTGCTAGAAGATTGTAGTGACTTTGGGTTATGCTAGCTAAACTTGTGAGGCTATCATTAAGAGGCATTTTTTAAGTTGATAAAAAAAATAATACTTCTGTAGAAAGTGGATTTGTCAAATTGGATATTTTCAGATGTGGGAGCTGGGTTCTGCCTATACACAGATATGCAAATTTACATCCTCATGTACTTGATGATATTTATCCAAGAGTAAGGTGTTCTTTAGGCAAAGAGAACAGCTTAGCAGGGACTTAGCCTGTTTGGAAGCTTGGAAGGGAAGCTGTTTGGGAAGTCTGGATAGCAGAAACAGAATGAACTGACATTTTGGGTAACTAAGGATTGCCAATCTAAACTTTTTCAAACATGATTAAATATCACTTTGGGACTGAGACATAACATATCAACTTCAAGCCTGCAATTTTGGGCTCCAATTTTTTTGCAAGAGATGTAGCTGCTCAGATAAAGTATAGGATGCCCAGTTAAATTTAAATTTCAGATAAACAACGAGTAATTTTGTAGTATAAATATGTCCCATGTAGATACTGCTTTGAACAGGAATGGGAGTGTTGTGCAAGCACAAATTATTCCTTGCTTAACTGAAATGCAGTTTTAACTGGACATCATGTGTTTTTATTTACTAAATCTGGCGACCATATCAAGAATGAATGGCATGAACATTTAACTTCCCTCACCTTCTCCTCGAAGGTAGAGGTTGTGCCCACGTAGCCTGAGAGCACTGGAATTTTTTTTTTTTTAAGTTTGATTCTTCTAGGATCATTGAAGAAGGCATAGGAAGAGAAGTCCGCAGTTTCTCTAGGTCTAGAAGGCTTATTGCAGTATTTATTTTACATTTTTAGTGTTCAGTAGCATGAAACACTCCGGAAAAGCAGCCCATTCTCTTGGGATGACAAAGCCTTAAAAATTGAATGGAAGTGTAAAAACTTTTGAAAATCTGCCCTCAAAGTTTGCAAACCATTTATCCCAGTAGACCCTGCTTGCCGTGAGGGCTGGCCGTCATCAAGTCAATAGAAAGGCTGATTTTGATGAGCCTGTTTCTGTGTTCAAATGATCAAAAACAACATAACAGATATAAGACACAGACAGAACAATAGCCTTGTGTTTTGAACATTAATCCTAGTGGAGATAAGCCGACAGACAGGATTGCTGCCTTGAAAATTACTGCTCTAGGCTTACGCTAGTGTCACATGCAAGGATGGCTTTACTATTTGAAGTATTATTTTATTATGCACTTGACTCCAGGTAACTGATGGTCTTTGGGTCATGATGGAACGTTGCATTCCCGAACAACAAAGCCCAGTGCTTGGTTTTGTTATAATCTTTTTTTTTTTTTTAGTAGCTGAGCCCCCCTATTGCTTTACTACTTAATAAATGGTAGCCACAATTAGGGGCTTTCCTGAAGGAACAAAGATGTTCCGCTCCTCTTCTTTACAGTGTTCCTTAACATGCTGAACTGCAGTGTTATGATTGCTTGGCTTCCTGATGTTGCTGTGTGACAGGGAAATTTCCACGAGGAAAGGTCACCCAACCTTAGATTTTTAGGCTTTTCAGCTGTAACTAACATTAAATAAGGAAAGGGATACTGTTAAGGTATAAAGCTCTCAATCCATCTGCCAGTGTGATGGAGGTAAGTGGCTGTCTTTTAGTGTGTTTTATTCTAGAAACATTGACAGTACTGAAGGTATGATCTATAAGATTAAAAAAAAAAACGCCAGGAGGAAATCATTGCATGTTGTGCTTATGGATCCACTGGAGGGCATCATTCCCTCCCACCTGGTCCCTCTTGTCAGTTTCTCTCCTGTTGTTGGCTCTGCTGAGTTGAAACTGACATTTGATTTTGAAACCTGGAGAGCTGGCACTCTGAAGACCCAGGTATCACTCTGTCTTCAAGACAAAAGGATTGATCAAAAGACTGAATTAATTCAGCTCTAAATAAAAAGTAGGCTAATACTCATAATTTAAGGCTCTTTGAAAAATTTTATATATTTTTTTTGGTGGTTACTTTAAAAAAACGTTGACAGTTGTAACCTTTTCTACCTGATGTGAAACATCGAGATAGAAATAGAGAGAAAAAATAAATTAAATTTCTAATTATTGCACTTCCGCCTTATGTTAAAAAACAGCATGGGAACTCAGGGTATTGGTTCATTGTTTGTTCTTTTTTGCAGTGGTTCTCAACCTTCCTAATGCTGCAACCCTTTAATACAGTTCCTCATGTTGTGGTGACCCCCAACCATAAAATTATTTTTGTTGCTACTTCATAACTGTAATTTTGCTACTGTTACGAATTGTAATGTAAATATCTGATATGCAGGATGTATTTTCATTGTTCGCGACCCACAGGTTGAGAACCGCTGGTTAAAGTATTACAAAGAGTACTACATATGTCTCCTTTTTTTTTTTTTCTCTTTGACGAAGAGTCTGGAAGAATCGGGGTCTGGAGGTTAGAGCCATCCCTGGCCACATATAGGGCAGGAATCTGGTGAATTCTGTTGTAGCAGATGCATCTTTGGTCTCCAGGACTTAGTGACAGGTGAGGGGCCCAAGCACAATAGGTAAAAAACTCAATGCAGAGACTGCGGTGTGCTCAAAGTGGGCATCAGGATAAGTCGGAAGCAGGGAGTTCACACTGGAAAAGGCAGGGATCTAATCTCTGGGCAGTGGATATAAAATCCTAATCACAAAATAATGAAAACCTTCACAAAGGTTATTTTTAAAGGTTTTTAAAAATCAGAAAATGCAGCAGCTGCAACTGTACTTTAGCATTATTTTATTTTCCTGTCTATGACATTTCCATTATTTGGTTACAATTTATGAAATGACACATCTAGAATTTATTACAGTGTCTGATTGCAATGCCATAACTCTGAACACATTTTTGTTGTTGTTGACTATGGTACTTTTGAAGTTAGCTTATTTTGGCTTTTTCTTACTTGTGAGCCAGTTGTTAAATGTGATTTAACTCAAAGCCTTTTAATGTTGTATTCTTTAGAAGGAGTTTTTTCCATTGCAAACAAGACTAAGGAACGTGTCTTAACACACATACAAATTATCATCTGTCTCCTTATTTCAAAATGGTTGATTTTAATGTCATATTTTTTAGTTTTAGCAATTATAGGACCTACATTCTATTTCAAACATAGCCCGGCCCACACTCACCAACCTGGCCTTTTCTTTCACTTCCCAAACTGTCAGTTTCACCAATGATCCCTTCCTGGGCAAAACTGTCTATCAATTTTTGCTTGATTTGCCAAACAAGGCTCAGTTTCATCAGTGATGCTGGACTGAGTGTGCCAGATGGGGCTTCTATTTTCCCTCTTGTCAGTGGAAAGTGTGACCTTATTTGGCAATACAGTCATTGCAGGTGTTATTGAGGTAAGAATTCATAGGGAACATCCTGCATATAGGTTGGACCCAAAAGCCAATGACCTGAATCCTTGTAAGAAGAAGAGAGGACACAGAGGGACACGCAGGGAAGAAAGGCATGTGAAGGCACAGGCAGAGATTGGAGTTATGCTGCCAAGGAGCGCCAGGAACCTTCTGGATCTGGAGAAGGCAAGCAAGGATTCTCCCCTAGAGCTGTTGGAGAGAGTGTGGCCCTGCTAACATTTTGATTTTGAACTCATGGCCCACACAACTGGGAGAGAATACTAGTAAACTTCTGCTGTTTTAAGCTACCAAGTTATGATAGTTTGTTACAGCAGCCCTAGGAAACTAATGCAAGGGGCTTCCTGAAGTCGGACTGTGCGCAGGCTGGCTCCTCCCTGCTCCGAAAGAGCAATAGCCGGGTGAGAGGAGGTGGGGCCCTAAGCAGACTGGCAGGGCAGAGACCTGTGGGTACAGAGTGTTACGAGTGGGATCCACTTACTGCAGTGGGGCTCAGAGTTGGGGACCTGGGGACAGGAACAGGGCAGACACTCAGGGTAAAACTTCAGATGGCAGTTGCAGCAAGACAGGTCTGTTGCTGTGTTATCCGCTCTGACTTCCCTTTGACAGAGGTGTGTGTGCTTGGGTGAGTGTATTATCACTGGGGAGACAGCAACAGGAACCACCACCTTATCGTGCGCAGGCAGCCTCTGTTGTCATTCTGTTTGTACTTGGATCCCAGTGAGGCCCCTAAGGCTATCTACACATTTGTGAAATCATGGATAATAGTATCCCCCTCCTCCATAAAGTTGTTCCAGGTTTTATTTTTATTTATTTAAAAAAATATATATATATATTATTGATTTTTTACAGAGGAAGGGAGCGGGATAGAGAGTTAGAAACATTGATGAGAGAGAAACATCGATCAACTGCCTTCTGCACACAGCCCATTGGGTATGTGCCGCAACCAAGGTACATGCCCTTGACTGGAACCGAACCTGGGACCCTTGGGTCTTCAGGCCGACGCTCCATCCACTGAGCCAAACCGGTCAAGGCTGTTCCAGGTTTTAAATGAGATATCCTTGTAAAGTACTTACTGTAATACCTGGAACTTAGTAGGAGCTCAATAAATATTAGAATGTTAGCTAATTAGTATGGTTATTATATCCTAATACATATATATATATATATATTATATATATATTATATATATATATATATATATATATATATATATATATAAGCTTAAGCGACCATTACAACCAGTCGACCAGTTGCTGTGATGTGCACTGACCACCAGGGGGCAGACGCTCAATGCAGGAGCTGTCCCTTGGTGGTCAGTGTGCTTCCACAGCCAGTCTCCCACAGTCTCTGCCCCGGGCCGGCCATCCCCGATCACTGGCCAGGCCAAGGGACCCCACCTGTGCATGAATTCATGCACCGGGCCTCTAGTATTGTCATAATGTTGAGAATGATAAGTTCCTATACTTCTAGGAAAAGACTTATTTGTTTTGTGACCATGGTTACCAGTATCCATCAGAACCTGTTTTGTACCTATTTAAGTTGATCAAATGTGGCAGTCACCCATGCTTCTGTAAGCTGGCGGGTCAGTGACAACAGTCCCCAGAAAGCAGGCAGCAGCATAATTCGAGTGTGCACGCTTCTGCAAGTCAGCCACTCAACCACACTCTCACGCCAGCTTTTCTTCTGCACCTATAGGTCAGGTAATACCTGAACATTCCAGCTTTTGAAGTCTCCCAGGCCCTGAACTTGAAGAGTTTCCAAACCCTGTATGAGATAGTCTCTTTCTGTTTTGCTTAGGGAGAATGTTTGTTCAAGTGCAGCTCTCCCTTGCTTGGCAAGCAATAAATTCAGCTCTTTGTTCAGATATTGAGTGGGCACCTGATCCTTCAATGATGGAAATATATATAGATGCTAAGGGAACACAAAGATGGGGCTATATGGAAGAGTTCACAGGAGAGGTGACTTCTGGTCCAAGTTGTGCATTGGGAGTTTTAATTAAAGTAGAGAAAAACTGTGGGGTAGGGACAGGTCTTCTGAGGGCACACACAGTGAGTGAAGACATGAGTGATAATGGCAGTTGAAGGGCTGCCACCTAATGTGTCATCCCTGAACTGTAGGGTGTGCAGAGGGTGAGGTGATGGAAACTAGACTGAAACAGTTTACAGGGGCTGGATTGTAAGGGCCTTGGATTCCATCCTAGGGAGTTTTCCTCTTCTGGTGCTTCTCAAACATTTTTTGAAGTTTCTAGTCTTAACTGCAAAGGCAACTCAACTTTTACCATAAGAGGGAGTTTTTTTGAAATCTTCTTGTATACGGGATATTTGTCATTCTATTTTGGCTGCCCAACATCTGAACTCTGTTGTTGTATTTGGAGAATTTTCCATGGAGGGAAAAAAGCAGAATCTTTTCGTTTCCACTGTACAAGCTGAAATGCCAACTTTTTCAGCCTCCCTTTCAGCTAGGACATGGCCACAACCTGGGGTGGGAGTGGATGCAGAAAGAGAGGAGACCTGGGCTGTGTGTGGTGGTTGTGATGGTGCCCATTGTGAGAATGTGGTGTGACTGACGCGCACTGCAGAATCATGGCTTTCCATCTTCCTAAGATTCACGTATTCCCAGTATCTTAATATTGCTGAAATCAGGGTGCTCCTTGCAAGCAATGTTGTGATAGAGTTTGATAAGCAGCAGCATCTAATTTTTTCCTTGAAAAGCAAAATAATAAGATGCAGAATGTTCAGTGGTGGCATAAATATCCATGTTGGACCAGTTCTGAGCATAAGTTTGGCCTCATAGCCCCATGCCTGGTTCTCCAGAGCTTTGGGTTATTTTATAAGTTTTCTAGTAGATTCATTTGCTTAAATTAGAGTTGGTGTTTAAATGTTTTCATTGATTTTTTTTTTTTTTTTTTTTTTTTTTTTTTTTTTTTAGAGAGAGTGAGTAAGGGAGAGGGATAGAGATATAGAAACATCGATAAGAGAGAAACATCCATCGGCTGCTTCCAGCATGCCTCCTACTGGGGATCGAGCCCACAACCCGGGCATGTGCCCTGACCAGTAATCAAACTGGACACCTCCTGGTTCATGTGTCAATGCTCAACCACTGAGCAACACTGGCTGGGCTAGAGTTTGTTTTTAATTGTTTGAAGCTTAAAATCCTGACTGGTATATGCATGTCATCTTAAAAAGTCTTTAGAATTCTGTAGTTTATTAATATATTTATTTTAAAGGATAATATTTTCCCCCTAAATCTTCACTTAAATTTGATGTCCTGAGAAACTACAGATGCTAATAACTCATTATTCGACGAATTTTTATGGAGACTCTCCATGTGATTTTATGAAGAATGAGTCCAGGCGGAGCTTTCAGTTCACATGCATCTGGTGGGCTTGCATGTCCCTGGCACAGGGCCTAGTGCCTGCCATTCCTAACCCTGCGGACTTGAGCCCATGTCAGAAGCACAGTGCAGGCAATGGAGAGCTGGTAAGTATTTTAACTTTCTGATGTGCAGAAACACTTCCTATAGGCTTTCTTCAGTTATTCTCATCATGATTTGCTTGGTGGAAGAAATCCTGTCTCCCATACCAGTTTCCTGTATCTTGAAGGTCTATGTAAATTAGTTTAGAGCAGGGAGCTGTGGCATTTTGTTTTGAGATGCTAGATATCTGTTGAGGTCAAGATGCTTTTGAGTTGCTATGTTCTGGGTGGTAAGTTCTTTCTATATTCCAGATAATTGTTGGATTTCCAAATTAAAAACTTCCCCAGCATGAGTGGTGCTGCAATTAGTATTTGGGTCTAATAAATCTATGTCAACATAACAACGTTTTTGTGGATTACCTTTATTTGGAATATTCAATTCAGTCCACATGTGTCATTTGGTCTTATTGTATAGACGGAAACATTCTTTCTAAATAGAGACCCCCTTTGAAGCAAAAACTTTACATACTTTACTTGTAGCTGAAGAGTCTGATAAAAGACTTAGAGGTAAATAGTCCTAATCACTGTTAATTGGGAAATTAGACATAGAAGTTATTTGTGTGGCCTTTGATAAGATAGGGCATAGCCTCTGGAGAGGGTTCTGGTTTGTGCTAATATTGTTGATGGAGATCTTTTAAGAGGGAGCTACTATTTGCACCTTTGTGGAACATGCTCCAAAGTCTAGTATCTGGGATATTACCAAGGGCACCTCACATCAAAGACTTGGCTTTAATAAAATAGATGAGAAGCCATAAAACAAATGAATGTTAAGCATTCACAAGATACCACTGTTTTTTGTATGTCTATTCTCTTTAAATATCTTACAATAATTTTCTTGCCAGACTTTACTTTCTTACTGCTGTTTATTTATTTTTCATTTGAGATAGTGCAATATATAGTATTTTATTTCCACCTCAATTTAGTTCAATTCAAGTTATAAAATGCTTTTTAAAATAAGTTTATGTTAAATCAAAATTTATCTAGGCATTTCTGAGATAATATTATGTCCCCTCCTTTTCCCACTGCCTTCTATAACCTCCCTCAAAAGAAAAAATAAAAACCAAAAACAGAATCATATGTTTTGAAGATGGGAGAGATCTGATACTTGTACGGTCTTTAAAAGCAGAATGTTGGAATGATTTGATTCTCCTGTATGTTAACTGTTCCTCATATTGTGAGAACTCTTAGACTTTCTTAAAATCCTCCATGACTGGCTCAACAGAATGAATGACACATATCCCCTGTTAATACAGGAACATGTTTACAGCCCGGTGTTGAAAGCTGTAACACCCTTTTCTAATGCTGTGTTTTGTTCAGCACTTGGATGGAGTTCTTATTCCATAGCAAGACCTAAAGCTTTCATTTATTCAGAATTTGTAAGAAAAGGTCTGGGTTGAATTTTACATGACCATCTATAAAAAATTGTTAGACATAATAATCATGTAGAGAGGAGAAACACTTAAAGCTCTTCTCTGATTCTTTTCAAGTACTTATATGCCTTCATTGAAGAAACATACTCGATAAGTTATGCTAATGGATGGGAAAGCAATATGAAAAGTTTACCTACCGCAAATGCAAGCTGCTGTTTCTATTTGGCCATTTCTTATGAAATCAGTGAAACAGCTGTTCAAGGCCCTTCCCTAGGCCAAACTCTCTCAGCCTCATTCCAGTTACAGAAATGAGTGTGTAAGCAATGAGAAACTGGCTTTTCAGTCCAACTAATTTCCAGAAATTCAAACTGGCATTTTCCTTAAATTACTTTCTATCTTTAGAGTTTCTATGCTGTGGAAGTGTGTGTGTGTGTGTGTGTGTGTGTTTAAGTTTCTCAAATCCACAAAAGACTACTCCTTAGGACCAGGCACTGGTGCTCAGTGGACGCATTATGACCGATGGAATGAATCAATAAATACAGGGTGTCCCCCCAAAATGTATACACTCTTTAACAACTGATAGCTCAATTTTGAAAATGAAATATATTTTAATAAACACTGAATTTATAATTATTTAAAGTATGTGTATACATTTTGTTGGGACACCCTATATTTTTTAAGGTGCTGAAGCACTTTGAAAAAAGTTAAAAAAATGCGAGACAAAGATATCCTCCCTTGGAGTGCTCACATTTTTTTAATATATATTTTTATTGATTTCAGAGAGGAAGGGAGAGGGAGAGAGAGAAAGAAATGTCAATACCCCCACTGGGGAATGAGCCAGAAACCCGGGCGTGTGCCCCTAGCCGGAATCGAACCCAGGACCCTTCAGTCTGCAGGCTGATGCTCTATCCACTGAGCCAAACCAGGTCGGGCAAAGTGCTCACATTTTAACTTGGGGCACTCAAGCCAAGCACACAGATTCTGTGTATACTGTAAAACAAGACTGTCCAGAATTAAACACATAGAGAATGAGAGGAGACTCCAGAGAGAGACAGGACTGTTTCTCTGTGGCCTCAAGTCATCAGAGGAGATTTGAGGGGGACCACCCAGGATCCATGCATGTTTGCATTCCCCCCCAAATTCATATGTTGAAACTCTAATCCCCAATGTGATGGGATTTGGAGATGGGGCCTTTGGGAGGTGGGTTATTGCCCTTATGAGAAGAGCCAAGAGAGAGTGTGCTGCTTTTCTCTCTCGGTCATATGGCAAGAAGGCATATATCTGTAAACCAGGATGAGGGTCCTCACTGGGAACTGAATTGGCTGGCCCCTGATCTTGGATTTCCTAGTGACCAGAACTGCAAGAAATAAATTTCTATTGTTTAAGCCAGTTTATGGTATTTGTGTTATAGCAGGCTGACCTGACTAAGATAGGATATAAATAAGATGGGAGTAAGGTAGGCATTCCTGGAATCAGGAAATTGCACTGGAATGAAGTCAGGGTGCAAAGGGAAATCCTAAGAATATATTTTGCATCCTGTGGTGCTCTTAGTTTTGTAGATTTGATCATCCATTATTATTATAGAAGGTCAGAAATGGGGAGGAATCTGTGTTGACTTAGCAAAAACCTTGAACTTCCTTCTTCTCCTCCCCCTCCCACTCCTCCTCCTCTTCTTCTTCCTGAAGTGATAATCTGCTTTGCTTGTCACAATAGTCCCACAGCTAGAACTATCCCTGGCACTGTAGAAACTATTCAGTAAATATTTTAGTAAGTTGCCATCAAGGAACCACAGTTTGTCAATAACTAGAATTTGCCCAACTGCTCATTAGTTGTGGCACTTTCTTTGAGTTTGAGGATCTCTAATTCTCCTTGTGCTTTACATTAGCGGAGAAGCTCCAGGAACGAGGATAATTGTTATGATGGTAATTTTGGATTTTTCTCATGACTGCCTTGGGAATAGAAGAATAATTTGATTCTTACTAAACTAAATAAAATAAACAAGGAGCTTGTGAAATGAAACATTGAGGGATATTTGAAAGTAAAGAATAACAGACATAGTTTAATAATTTCAGAAAATAACATGGTAGACATTCCATAGCAACAGACTGTTCACTTTCTCAGTGAAAAGGGTAATAAAAGCTGGTTTTTCCTGGGAAGATAATGCTGTAGAATTAATGGTATTTAAAGAGAGATGATTTAAAATATACATAAATATTTAATTTATATTAAAAATCACAGAAATTAGTACTTCTGATTTTTAAAATTACAGTAATCTTTTAAAAGTCAAAATAAGTCACTAGCTTCTGCAATAAGCTTGACAGGCCATTTGGCTGAGAAGGGAGTACAGACTTGATGAAGGTGCCCTTTTGCCTTTCCTCCATGCCTCTGCTCTGTGGATATGACCAAGCACTAGTCGGAAGGCTTAGGCTTGTGTTGCCATATTTATAGGAGGTGTTGACTCTCTGTTCCAGTTATCCCATTTTGTCATTATATATATATGTATATATATATATATATTGATTTCAGAGAAGAGAATGGAGAGGGAGAGAGTGAGAGAAACATCAATGAAAAGAGAGAAACATTGGTCGGCTGCCTCCTGTACACCCCACACTGGGGATTGAGCCCACAAACTGGGCATGTGCCCTGAACAGGAATCGAACCATGACCTCCTGGTTTACATGTTGACACTCAACCACTGAGCCACGCCCACTGGGCGGTCATGATTTTTGATTCCTTGCTGAAAATTATGTATCTTTTTTTTCCTTTTGTTTAGCATTTTTATTTTTATTGGAGATGACATTAGTTAATAAAATTATATAGGCTTCAGGTGTAAAATTCTATAATACATCATCTGTATATTGTATTGAGTGTTCACCACCCCAAGTTAAGTCTCCTGCCATCACCATTTATCCCCTCTTTTACCTTCTCCTACCTTCCCCACCCACCTTTCACTCTGGTAATCACCATTATTGTTGTCTATGAGTTTTTTGTTTTTGTTTTTTTTGCTTAATCCTTTTTTTCATATAAAGAATATTATATATCTTTATTAATATTTAACATAAGCAGACTGTAAGAAACTGGCACCTATTTTATTTTATTTTATTTAATTTATTTAATTTTATTTATTTTTATTGATTTCAGAGAGGAAGGGAGAGGGAGAGAAAGATAGAAACATCATTGATGAGAGAGTCATTGATCGGCTGCTTCCTGCATGCCTCACACTGGGGATGGAGCCCGAAACCTGGGCATGTGTCCTTACTGGGAATTGAACCGCGAGCTCTTGGTTCATAGGTTGACACTCAACCAATGAGCCACGCTGGCCGGGCAGTGGCACCTATTTTAAAGAACACTGTAACATCTTCAGACAGAAGTCATAGAGTTGAGTGAATTTATACAATATTTAATGTTTCTTTTATTGTTTTACCCTAAGTTAAAATCCTTTAGCATCCCATTCATTAAGATATAAGTAGGGTCAGGCAGTAAGCTTTCTCTTTGCATTTTCTTCCCATCTCTCTTTCTTGGTCTTCTTTGTAATCTCCTTCCTATCTGCGTGTGTCTTAAATGTTTTAAAATGAAGCATTCTTGCTTTAAATTATACAAGCAACACATACTTAAACAATTTAAGCAATACAGCAGTTTATAACAACACGTGCTACAAAAAAAATAAGTACATAATTATGCACACATATTTGGTCTTCTCTTTCACCTCTGTGCATGAGCTCTCGCTATATATACTATGTTGCAGCTTCATTTTTGATTTAACAACATAAGCATTCTCTTCCAGGTTTTCTCTGCTTTCTCTGAATTGTGTTATACCACTTGTAGTTTAGTCAACTTCATGCTCATTTTCAAATATTCCCAGCCCTGCTCTGCTTCTGGGACTCCAGCTCACCTATCATTACCTGCTTGCATACCTTATGGGCATTAATACTCAACTCTTCCTGAATACTCTTTCTCTTCCTGACTCCATCTCAGGAGCAGCAATATCATTCATCCCATTTTCCAAGCTAAGGAGTTGGCATCATCTTCATTTCTCTTTCTCAATTCAACCATATCCTGTCAATCACCAGGCCTATTGTTTCTACCTCTTTAATATCTTTTAAATCAGTTTTCTCCCTTGTAACACCTCTGTAATGCCAGTCACCACTTGCTTAGGGTGTTCTAATGATCTAACTGCCCTCTCTCCTTTCACGTTCCCTCTTCACCTTCTAATCTATTTGCCTCACAGGCCCCGATGATCTTTCTTCAGTGCGAATCTAAACTGGAGAATATTCAGTGACTTGCCATTGCCTTCGGAATAAAGCCCACACTTTTTTAAGACTTTCAGGGCTTGTATGATCTGGCCTCTGCCTGTGACTGGCCTGTCCTGTTGGTCACCGTCCCCAGCTATGTTTGATTCTAACCCCAAACACAGTCAGTCACTTGAGTTCCTTGAACATGCCATGTTCTGACTTCACATGCTTGCCTTGGAACTGAGTTTGGCATCATTCCTATATGTTCCCAGAGCATCTTGTCAAGTCTCTACTCCCTTCTCAGCCAAATGGCCTGTCAAGCTTATTACAGAAGCTAGTGACTTATTTCAACTTCTGAAAAGATTACTATAATTTTAAGAATCAGAAGTGCCAATTTCTGTGATTTTTAATATAAATTAAATATGTATTTACTGGTATATTTTAAATCATCTCCCCTTAAATACCATTTACTATAGAGCATTATCTTCCCAGTTCGGGGATATTTCTCCTACAAACTGAGTTTGGCATCATTCCTGTATGTTTCCAGAGCATCTCAGCATCTCACACTTAGCTTTCTCATGTTGTAAACTGGTCAGACTATACTGTAGCTGCCTATGTCACCCCCCCCTCCCCCCCCCCGCCACCACCACCACAGTAGCACCACCACCATTGCCAGGACTAGAAGTGTGAGCTCCCTGAGGGCAGGAACTAGGAAGAGCATAGAATGTAGCACCCAATGGGGGCCACATGTTTGAGTGATGAATGAATGTAGTCAGAAATCCATAGAACTGAAGGGGTGGCCTGTTCCAGAATCCCCAGTTATGATTATGTCAGAAGCTCCACACACCTTGAGGGAGCAGGCTGGTTCAAAGGTGAGGGAAACACTTTTCAAGGTCTGGGCATGGCATTTTGGGATACCAGTGCTTTAGGGAGTAGAGCAAAGTGATCATGACCAGAATCTGCCTTCTGCTTTCCTACAAGCTTTGTCCTGTTTGGGACCTTCTGTAGACTTAGCGACACATTACAATTGGAGTGAGTGGTAGATTTGGAGGCTTGTGCAAGTCCTGAGTCCTCAGTGGGGCAGAAGTAGAAATGTGAGAATTCTTGGAGTGAGGCACAGGGAGATAGAGTTTGCATAGAGTTTGCATAGTCACAACACCCAGAGCGGCTGATCTTGCCTCTCTCAAAGCTGGTTAATTCTTCCACTCCCCACCTGCCTCCAATCCCAAGTTTGTGCAAGCTCATTAAAGGAAGACCTTCCTTTCATTGTGAATCTCTCTTACTGCAGAGTCTCTGTATCTTTATCCAAATGCTATAGAGCAGTGGTTCTCAACCTTCCTAATGCCGTGACCCTTTAATACAGTTCGTCATGTTGTGGTGACCCCCAATTTCATTGTTACAAAATGAACATAATTAAAGCATAGTGATTAATCACAAAAACAATATGTAATTATATATGTGTTTTCCGATGGTCTTAAGCGACCCCTGTGAAAGGGTCTTTCGACCCCCAAAGGGATCGTAACCCACAGGTTGAGAACCTCTGCTATAGAGGGGAAAAAATAAATACCATTAAGAACCCACATACCTCATGACTCTCTTTTATACCTTATTATGTGCTCTGTTGATTGTACACTTGAATACCACCCACTCCAGCTGTTACATTTTGTTAAATGTGACTGTGTTCATGCTGATTTGCATAGGATTCTTCTCAGCTCTATAGTGATAACGTTAATTTGTATATTGGGACTCAGCAAATGGAGGCTGCCCCAGTGGCCCAGCCCACATCATCAGTCTAAACCAGTCAGCCCACTCTTACTGGAAACACCTGTCAAGGAAACTTAACCAATCACAATCCTCCAGCTCAGCTTTAGCTGGTTTACCTTCCCCTGGAGACTAGGACCGGCTAGCCTTAAAAGGAAATCCCTGACCCCCAGCCAGTCAAGCCCTGCTTCCGTGTTACCACTCCTAAGTAAAACTCGCTCTTGCCTGACATCCTTCGGGAAGAGCACCTCCCTGCTTGTGTGGGCCTGCACGCCCCCAATCCATGGATTGTTTTCCCTTGAATAACGGACATCAGACTCATCACTGAATTGTTTAGTTTTGTCATTTGACTGTTTGGCACTGAGATGGGACCCAGAGACAGCTGCTGAGGATTCTGGGACGGCTCCTCAATGCAGGTGAAGGTGGCCTTGGAGCCTTTTGGTTCGCTGCCTCTTGGGCCGCCCTCTGGGATCTCCGGGATCTCCGGTAAGCTTCTTTTGGATGGAGCTCCGCTTATTTTTCGTTCTGAGCTCTTTGAGTCTGTTTTTCCCGATATTTCCAGGTGGAAAACTGGGTGTGAGAGACTCTAGAAATCCCCGAATCTCTCCACTTGGGAAGAGCACTGTACTTCCCCCAATCCTCGGATTGTATTCCCTTGAATAAGGGGAATCAGACTCATTACTGAATTTGTAGTTTTGCTATTTGACAGTAGTAAACTTGAGATGTTGAAACATAGTTCAAAGGACTCTGAATTTTAAGGTTTGGACTTAGGATCCGAGTTCTCTGGCTCACTCAAGTGGTACAGTGTGACTCCCTATTATGTAAGTTTGAATTAAATATTGAATATAAAGTATTAAGATTTGCATGCAAATGATTTGAATTATTGAAGTTCCCCCAAATTTATCAAGATTTGCATAATTCCTAAGGCCTTTGGGTGTACTGAATAAAAAGCTGTGTTTATTTATCGAAACATTTCCACTTTAGCTAGTGAACAGACATCCCCAATTCCTTGTCATGGGAATAGTCTTAAATTACACAAATCTCAGTCAGATCTTGCAAGGTCTTCAGGAGGGCATGTCTTGCATAAAAGACAATCTTTTTGGCCTCGGTAAGTCACCTGTCTTGTCTGCACTTGTTCATCACCATTGGGGAAAACTTGGTAAAGAGTGGAACCCACCTTGTAGTTTAGATAAAGTGCCTAGTTTAGTGGCTGGTGTTGATCAGGCAGTCAGTGAATGTTATTTGATTTGGAAAGTGGGTAAGATAGACAACATAATTTGAATGTCTGTTTCCTACTAGGAATGATCACAACTGTAAGCAGTAAACTGGGGGATATCTCTGTATCACAGATAAGGAAACAGGATCAGAGGAGATCCTGCTTTGTGGATTTTGAACCAATACCAGTCTTCCTCCATGATTTATTTTATTTCTGTGTTGAAATGGTGACCAAGGTAGGGAGACATTCTTTAAAACATATGTCTGAAGAAACAGTTCTCTCAGTCTCCTATTTCATAAAGGGTCAAAATATTTTAAATACAGGCATTCCTCGTTATATTGTTCTTATTAGCTCTATTGCACTTCACAGATGTTATGTTTTTTTTGCAAATTGAAGGCAGGACCCTCCACCAGCAAAAAGGTTACAAGTTGCTTTTTGTAGTGGTCTGGAACTGAACCCACGATATTTCAAGGTTTGTCTGTAATAATCAGACACATTTTAAAAAAAATTTTTGTATTGATTTCAGAGAGGAAGGGATAGGAAGAGAGATAGAAACATCAGTGTTGAGAAAAATCATTGATTGGCTGCCTCCTGCTCGCCACCCCACTGGGGATCGAGCCTGCAACCCAGGTATGTGCCCTTGACCAGAATCAAACCTGGGACCCGTCAGTCCACAGCTGACGCTCTATCCACTGAGCCAAACCAGCTAGGGCCATACAATTTTAAAGAGAAATTTAAATCAGCTCATCCTGGTCCTCCTTTCTTCCAATTATTAAGTGAATGTGATAATCCAGTAGTTCTTTTAATCAGGAGTTGAGAGGCCTTTAAAATTCCCAAATTCAAAAGGACTTGAAGCCACTTTTACAGACAAATGCAGGTCTAAGGCGAAAAGCGTTTGTCTGTAACAAACACCCTATCTATTCTTAGGGTGATCTAGGAATAGATTTATAAAACTTTTCCTTGTTTGATCTAAGCGCTGAATACCTATGATTTTCTAAACTATGGAGATATCAGCAGTATTAATCATGTAGTAGTTAGAGCTCTTGGGGAGAACATGCTCTCATAAATACAAGGTATTGTTATTAGCAGTGGAGTGATTAGTTACAAAACCATTTAATTAAAAATTTGAGCCAGCAGTTGAAGAAAACATTTTATTAGTTTTGGAATAGAATGGACCCAGATAAAACTCAAGGCGAGAAGATGAAAAAAATTAATGTTTTGGTTGACCACATTTTGGAAGCAAGTTTTAGAGGATGCATTTGTCCTTGAGGCCTAAGGGTAACATTATGACTTGGGCAAGCTAGAGAAGATGGGCACGGACTGGGATTAGGATGGAACGGTTTCTTTCTCTGGGTCTTGCATTTGTACGAAATGGGGAACCTGTAAGTAGTAGTGGCTGTGCTGTTGGATCAGAACTAGGTTCTCTCAAGTTCTACAAGAGTCAGCTGAACTCACTGAAATCCTAACAAGGACAAAATATATTTCACAGTTTCTGCTTAGGGGCAGTTAATATGTCCTTATCTCAGCTGGGGTTTTGAGCCTCTCAACATAATAGGCAGCTTCTTTCTTAGCCTCCTCTTATGAATCAGAAAATAACCTAAATAACATTTGTTTTATGGACAGCTTTCTCATGAAATATCTTGGAGCTTAGTCAATTTGATTGTCCCTGCATGCAGCAGAGAAGCAGCAAATCACTGAGGCTGGACTTGGGACAGAGGGGAGCTGAGTCAAAGGGAGAGGAGGATGGCTGGGAGCAGATGCCCATCCACACTGCACCTGGCCAAGTCGCAGGAGGACAGCCTGGAGGAGAAGATTTTGGCTTCTCCTTTCCCCATTCCCCTTGGTTAGCTTGAGTCTGCCCATTGGATGCATTAACACAGAAGTAAGCAAGTTAGAGTCTTTCCTCTTACACTTTAGTCTTTGAAAAACACTAGAATTTAAAAGTTCTTTGGGGGCAGGAATATGTCATTCACTATAGAACCCCCTTAACTATTAACATCCTTGGTATGTCGTAGGTGGCTTCTTTTTAAGTAAAAGTATCTTAAGTATTTCAAGACAAACACTCTGCTTTAATGTTCTAGAATTTCTGAGCTGCGTGTTACAGCAGATTCCAAACACAGGTGTAATGAAGCTTAAATGGGCAAAGGTAATCCGATATTTTCTTTATATCTTGTCCAGATGTTGTCACCTGGGGTGGGAAATGGGGAGAATGTTAACTCTCAATCATCCACAAGTACCTTATGTACCATAAGGACTTACTTTGGCAGTCCTCGTTAACCTTGTCACTGGCCAGGTGGTAGAGTCCAACTGGAACAGAGATGGGAGCTCACCAAGAGGGTGAGTCCTGCTTTCTCATGTGTCTGGCTACGTCTGACTAATGAGTTTGCTGACCACTGACTTAGGGACAATAGGTAGGTCTTGTCTCTGTTCCATGCTGTCTGGAGCCTCAGCTGGAAGATTTGTAGCCTCCAAGGTAGAATCATCTGAAGGCTGACTCCCAAGTGAGCTTTGCTGGGGCTATTAATTGACATAGGACTAATCCATGAAGAGATAATTGACTACACTGAAAATATTTATTCTTTTTCTTATGAACAAAAGAACTTTCAAATTCATGGGGGCTTTGGAAGGATGAAACCATTTGGCATTTTCTGAAATGGGCTGAACTTGGGCTCTGATCTCAGGGGAGTTTGGAGGTCAGCACTTAGGGGGTTGACCTGATATTTTTTTCAATGGAATGGGCAGCATTACAGTTAAGCCTATATTTTGCATCAGGGTCCACTCTAAGCATGTCAAACTCAAAGGCTAAGATGGGCCAAATAAACAAGGTTTAAGTTTATGTGGGCCACAAAAAACCCCAAAAGCTTCAATTTTCATAGAAATGTAGGTTTATTTTGATAGAGACATGCTGAATACAAAGGGCTGAAATAAATGAGTAATTGTTAACATAAAGTAATAGAAAATTTTAATAAAGATTAATATTTTTTCTTGAACATTAAGTTACCAGACACTGAATAACTGCACAAATTAATAAGCGTAACACAAATAAACCTATTTTTCTTGTTCTCTAAAAGTGAAATATTTCCTGTTGTGAACACCAAACAAGTCAGTCCAAGACTAATGGCGTGGCAATTGGCTGCTAAAATATTCACTGCTGGTCTTAGTAGAGAGGAATGGTGCTCCGGCGTGTAAGGCGCGTAAGGGAAATGAATGCAATATGATTTTAGTAATTAGTCATTAGTTAATGTTGTAGTTCCTTATTAATAATTATGTATAACAATATTACAAAAAAGTTATGAAATTTTTATTAAAATGTTTCTTACATACCGTTATATTGACTGGGCTGCAAAAATATTCGTTGTGAGCCACATTTGGCCCGCAAGTTTGACATGCTTGGTCTACTCTGTTGATTGGTATTCAGGATGACTTATACCAACTCCTTACTACTACTTCCCCACCTCTCCATACCATGTCTAAGTTTTAAATTCTAGGTGGGCAGAAGAAGCATTGCTGACAATGCCATTTATTTCCTCCATTTGAATCAGGGACTTGCTTGTCAGCTGTCCGAAAATACTCCTTATCCACCCATGCTAGAGAAATGTTCTGTTTCTGCAATGCTTTGAGATCACAGCCTGAGCAGATTAGGCAGCACTTTCTCTAAAATAAATTGTAAAATCCAGGGAAATCCAGGAGTTTGTGGCCTCTTACCCTTTTAAACCCTTTGAGAGTTCAAAAGATTAGATCAGCGGTTCTCAACCTGTGGGTTGAGACCCTTTGAGGTCGAACGACCCTTTCACAGGGGTCGCCTAAAACCATCAGGAAACACATATATAATTACATATTGTTTTTGTGATTAATCACTATGCTTTAATTATGTTCAATTTGTAACAATGAAATTGGGGGTCACCACAACATGAGGAACTGTATTAAAGGGTCAAGGCATTAGGAAGTTTGAGAACCATTAGATAAAATACTGTTCTTGAAAATAAAGACAAACAAAAGCAAACAGCAAAACACCTACTCTTCCCTTAAAGGATAAAGTTTTAATAAAATGGTAATTATTTTCCTAAAACATTTTAGATATTAAAAGGGTTATTTCTTTAGGCCTTCATGTATTGAGGCTTCTAAATATGATGTTTAAAATATTATCATTGTTTGTATAGAAACTTGAAATAAGCATTCCACCACAAAAATAGGTTTGCATTTGCTGAACTCGTTCTTAACACTGTTGCAGAATACTGTGCTTCAAGGGGATTTTTATAAAAGGAATATTATCATTAAGAGCTCCCATAGATTATATGCCTCCAGTTGGCAGGCACTGAAAGGGGTTGAATAAGGTCTTGTTCAATGACCTTGTGAGCTTGGAGCATCCCCATTTTACAAACAAGGAAACTGAGTTCTCCTTAGCAAGTAGCAAGCACAACTTATTTCACTTAAACTGTTGTTTAGGGCAATGTGGCCAGTATTTGACTAGCTGTAGAAATTTTCATAGCAGCTGCGAAGTCTAGGGAGCTGGTGTCTACTAATGGAACCCTTTCATGTGAAATGTCCTCTTGCCTGAAGCTAGGGCTTTAGAAAAATGGAATTAAAGAAAGGATCTTGGCCAAGACCGGTTTGGCTCAGTGGATGGAGTGTCGGCCTGCGGACTGGAGGGTCCCGGGTTCGATTCCGGTCGGGGGCATGTGCCTGGGTTGCGGGCACGTCCCCAGTGGGGGATGTGCAGGAGGCGGCTGGTCGATGTTTCTCTCTCATCGATGTTTCTAACTCTCTATCCCTCTACCTTCCTCTCTGTAAAAAATCAATAAAAAATATTTAAAAAAAAAAAAAAAAAAGAAAGGATCTTGGCAGGCCTACCTCATTGCTTTTTCTCATCTCTGCTCCCCACAACCCCAATTTAGCCCTCTTATAGGAAGGCAAATGGAATTTTGTTTTAGAAGCTTGTGATGACTATTTGGCAAATAGCTCCACCAAATTATTCTAGTATTTCAGAAAATGACTTCTGAGATACCTGACATACTGGCACTACTAACTGACTCACCCACAACCCTAATAGAGCTTGGCCTAGAGCCGCAGTTCTCAACCTGTGGGTCGAGACCCCTTTGGGGGTCAAACGACCCTTTCACAGGGGTCACCTAAGACCATCGGAAAACACATATATAATTACATATTGTTTACAGTAGCAAAATTACAGATATGAAGTAGCAATGAAAATAATTTTATGGTTGGGGGTCACCACAACATGAGGAACTGTATTAAAGGGCGTCATTAGGAAGGTTGAGAACCACTGGTCTGTAGGGCCACACAGTATATTGCACTGTCAGACCTAGATTCATGGTGTCACTTGAATATTTTGACTGCAGGATCATAGCTATCAGACTCTGAATTTCTCACTGATTTTGGCTTTGTTATTTCACTTATTAGGTAAAGAGAGGCTACTTTATCCTAAGGGAAATTTGTCAGAGATTTGACATGGCTCAAAGACTATAGTGGTTCACCTGCTAAACATATACAAATTTTTCTTTTTTGGTTTGTGTGTCCTTATGTTGAATCCAGATTCATATTAGCTTGGGTGTCTTTATGATATTCTCTAGAGGATTTAGCATTATGGTTTCTTTCCTAAATTAATTAGAAGATTGCATAATAGGATGACCAATGTAGCAATTCCTTTGGATGCAGTATAGCTAATGGCAATAGTGTGTGTGTGTGTGAGTGTGTGTGTGTGTGAACATTCATACATATGTTTTGTTTTTGCAAAAATGATCCTATCCTATAAGTACTATTCTAGAAATTATATTTTCAGACTTATTGATTAAATATGCTTTTATAATGTCATTTTAATGTGGTATGACTATATCTTTTGAAATGAGGCTATTTTATTACATTTTTCTTCTGTTATCTTGCAGCAACTTACTGATAGAAAGAGGCTTTTTAAATTTGAGGTCACTCACTAACCCCCTGCCCCCACTATAATTTGGTGGCGTGTGTTGTGTATTGCTGCTTTGCTGCCCAGAGACCTATGCCCGCCTAGGAATGCTGTGAAACGGATGGCTGCTGAAAGCTCATCTACTTCTGCTGTTTCTTCTTACAGGAGACAGAGCATGCAGCCCCCAGCCCGTCGGAGTGTCGGGGGAGAGCAGGAACGCCAGCTCATGAGAGTCCACAAAACCACACATTCAGGGGCCAAGAAACGGTGTGGCTTCAACCAAGGTGGGCCCTTTGGTGTCGGGGGTTCCCCTGTGCCTGGGGTTCCTTCCTGTATGCTTGCCACCCCTGCGGTAGAACCTAGGCTTCCTGGCTTTTGTTGGCAATTTCTTATGGTCTGTAAAAGCTGCTTAGGGGACCTAGGAGTATCACTCATTCTGAGTTTAAGAGAAATGTAAATAACCTCCTTTCTCTGTCTTCAGTTTGAAGATTACCAGCCTTAAGGCTCAGAGAGGAGTGGAGCTAGTCCTGCCCTTGGAGAGAAACAATGATTAGGTTTTCCTCTGTGATATTGATAGAGATGACAGTATAGATGGCAAGCCAATTGCTTTCCACATGTTACATCATATAGTCAAATTAAGGTATTGGCCTGATGTTGCACAAGTGAAAAAAGATGAACCAGAATTTGAACCTATAAATGTCTAATTATGGCATAGCAGGTGTGGCTTCTGTGCTGATCCGAGTGGTGTCCTTAGGCACCGGTACTTCTGCTAGACCTGCTGGAGACAGCCGTGGGTCGAGGGCAAGGATGTGGGTAGAAAGCTGTCTGCAGCAAGGTTGGCACCACATTCTGATGGGAGCCTGGCATTGCAGCTGTCTATGGAACGTCTCTTCTGGAAATAAACAGAAGAAAGAATTCAACCACTAGTTGTGTCAGCTGTCTTTGTAGGATCTTGTGTACGGTGTAATCATAGCCCTGACTCAGTGGAAAGGGAGTTCTGTGCTTCTGAGCATGACCTTTAGAAATTTTTTTTCTAAGGTTTCAGACTCTAAATGAATCAACAATAACAGAGAAGATTGTGCAATGTGATTGTGCTTTTAAATATCCAGCATACTAAATTTAGAATCATAGAACCCCAAAGAGTTAGAGGGGGTCCCAAAAGTAAGATGATCCAGTATCCAGTTGGATTCACAGGCACCTTTCATCACCCTCTTCACAAGTCGCCATCTCTTGTCTGTTTATTCTTACTTGACCTCAGGCCAGGTAAGACTCAACCTTGTCGTTTTTCCACTGACGAGCACATTCTCTGTCCTATTTAAGGCATTATTGCAATAGAGCTGTTTTGGGCTGACTAGGACCAGTTTAAGCAGTAATCCTGTCTCCCCCGACCAGACTGGTGACTGCCTCTCTCAGCCTGAATAAGGCCAACTATATTCACATACATATTTCAAAAAAAGTAAAAAAAAAAAAATAATAATAATAATAAAAGGCAAAAAACCTCACTAAATAATTTTTATTTATGTGTAGAATTATGATAGCCCTCTGGAGTGGATATTCCACAGAAGCTGATGGGGGAAAATAGTATTAGCAATTAATCTTCTCAAAGATTCTTGATTTTTAGTAACCTTAAAATTACTTTAGTCCTGGCTGGTGTTTCTAAGTGTTTAGAGCATTGGCCTGCTCACCAAAGGATTGAAGGTTTGATTTCCTGGTCAAGGGCACATACCTGTGTTGCAAGTTCAATCCCTGGCCCTGGTTGTAGTGAGTGTGGGAGGCAGCCAATCGATGTTTCTCTCTCCTCCTCCTCCTCCTCTTCCTCTTCCCTGCTCTCCCCCTCTTCCCCCCAATCCCTTTTGCTCTCTTTAAACATAAAAGGAAAAAGTATCCTCTGGTGAGGATAAATAACAACAAAAAAAGTTAATGAGCCCTAATTGGTTTGGCTCAGTGGATAGGGCGTGGGCCTGCGGACTGAGGGTCCCAGGTTCGATTATAGTCAGGGGCATGTGCCTTGGTTGCGGGCACATCCCCAGTGGGAGGTGTGCAGGAGGCAGCAGATCGATGTTTCCCATCGATGTTTCTAACTCTCTATCCCTCTTCCTTCCTCTCTGTAAAAAATAAATAAAATATTTTAAAAAAAGTTAATGAAAAAACCCCCACACTTTATATTCCATATACAGTGAGGGAGGTAAATAGTGATATTACTATTATCACTCTTATCAGAGGGCAAGTCAGATATTTAATAGGATTATGTGATGGGTATCATTCACATATGATGAGTAAGACTAAGAGTATTGAATTAGGACCCCCCTGATAAGGAAACACAGAGGGAAGTAACTCTTACTTTGGGGATAGGGAATTATAGTTTTATTCAGATTCGCAAAGATGTGTGGCAACTTTCTTCAGAAAAAGAGATGCACACACACAATAGTTTTGTATAAAATTTAGGAAGTTACAGAGCTCCGCCGCATGCCAGGGAAAGGAACCAGATATAAGGTTATCGGGCAGCCTTCCTCATTAAGTCTGGCTTGTCTTCCCAACAGATTGGCTACTTCTTGCAAAGACAGATCTGGTCTCTCTTCCTCTATACCTAAGTAAACGTCCACAAGACCTTAAAGACCTTGTTGCTCTTGTCTGTTTTTTCCTCTTTAACTTCCATGCTGTACTTTCACGGGGTCTAGCTGTATTCCAGGAATTCCGTGCCCCAGGTTTGGCATCCCAAGGTCTGGGGTCAAGTTGTAGATCAGGAGCCCTGTTGGGCTAGTACCGTGGTCGGCAAACTGCGGCTCGCGAGCCACATGCAGCTCTTTGGCCCCTTGAGTGTGGCTCATCCTAAGCCTTAGGAGTACCCTAATTAAGTTAATAACAATGTACCTACCTATATCGTTTAAGTTTAAAAAATTTTGCTCTCAAAAGAAATTTCAGTCGTTGCACTGCTGATATTTGGCTCTGTTGACTAATGAGTTTGCCTGCCACTGGTAGATTCAGTATTTAAACTGGGCTGGTAACCTTCAGACTAGTTATTTGTCACAACCGTGGTGGCATCACCCGGGGATATTCTAATGGTACTTAAAAACATCTCAAAATATGACAGGGATTGTGAAACTTGATGAACTGGTGAAATGAGATCTGAGGCTAAAAACAACTTTGAGTCAGGTAGCTCACATTCCTGATAACCTTCACCTTCCGTTTTACGTCAGCCTATGGTCAGGTTCAGACATATCATGCCCAATAAGATCTTGATAGAAACATGATACTGTAACAGGACACATAAGACTTAGGCCTGGCTCAGAGTGAGGAAAGAAGCCCGGCTAAATCTCAGCAGGTGTAAAATGCCATCTTCTTGAAGATGGGGAGTGAATGTTATTGGCAATAAACAATTTGAGAAAGGGAAGAAACATCTTTCTGTAGCGAGGAGCAGTCAGGGGAGTGACGAATGTCTCGTGTCATTTAAGTGAGACTTGAAGGCATTGTTTTGAGAGAATGAATCCATCCTTGTAGAAGTGAGATTTTGGAACTGATTGTGCTATGCTGTGGGCATTGATCTTTCCATGCCTGCCAAGGAGAAATAGCTTCATACCTTCTTAGAGCCTTTGTATCTTAAGCTCTTTCTAGCACAAGGAGCCTTTATCTTTGTCTATGGATGAGCTTCAGGGAGGATTATGAATATTTTTGCAAAAGTTTGAGAGAGTGTGTGTACTGTATTGGTTTTCAGAAGCTACTGTAATAAAATAAGCACAAACCTGTGGCTTAAAACAACACACATGTATAATCTTACAGTTTTATAGGATCGACATCCAACATGGGTCTCACTGGACTTGAAAACTCAAGGGGTCAGCAGGTCTGCATTTTTTCTGCAGGCACTAGGGGAGAATTAGACCATTTCTTTGCCTTTTCCAGTTTCTAAAGGCTGCCTGCATTTCTTGGTTCATGGATTCTTCTCCATTTTTAAAGCTAGCAACATAGAATCTCTCTGAGTATGCCTGGGAAAGATTTTCTGATTTTAATGACTCATGTGATTGGGCCGACTCAGATAATCCATGGTAATCTCCCCATCTCAAGGTCCTTACTTAACCATATTTGTAAAACTACTTTTTAAAAAGTCCTTACCTGAGGATATTTTTTTCCCTAATGATTTCTAGAGAGAGTGGGGGTGGGGGGGCAGAGAGAGAGAGAGAGAGAGAAACATGCCTTCACGTACGTACCCCTCCGGGGCTGGGAAACCTGCAACCGAGGTACGTGCCCTTGACTAGACATCGAACCTTAGACCCTTCAGTCTGCAGGCTGACGCTGTAACCACTTAGCAAACTGGCCAGAGCTGTAAAACTTCTTTTGTCATGTAAGGTAATGTAGGAAGAGGGCAAGGGATGAGGACATGGAAAACTTTGGGGGACCATTATTCTACCTACTGTTTTACTTTTTTCAGAGAAAAACTCTTAAAGTATTTATCAGAATCTCCTATGGTATTCATGTTCCCCAAAAGGTTTGGAATGACTGTCAGTTCCTCCTCCTCTAAGTCTGCTTCCTATTCTGAATTCCAACAGCCAACCTCATATATCAATGTGGCCCCCTCTGTCCTCTTTCTTTTCATCCCTCCTACTTGCCATTCCCTTCTCATCCCTATGTTACCTTCCTTGGCAGTACAGTGCCCCATCTCAGAGGTCTCAAATTTGGTGTCCTGTTGGTATATCTAGGGTGGAAATATATTTGGCTTGTAAAGTATTTTATAATCGGGTTTTACAGATCTTTGGCATTCTTTTAAAAATCTGAAGATGGGATGACCCAGAGCCTCCATTCCTACAAAGCAACCATTAGCTGAAGCTGAGAAGCTGCACTCTATTTACACCATTTCCACCCATATCTCCCCATTTCTTTATGCTCTTTGCCTGAACTCCTACAGGTATTTGATTTATAATGCCCACTTCAATCCGTTTCTTCCCAGCAGCTGCTCATCCTGGGGACTCCAGCTGATTGGAGCTAAACCCCAATAAGGTGATGGCTGATACTATCTTAATGCCTCCTTTCCCAAGATGGTGCATGTATATTTCAACTTGGATTTTCAGGGCATCTGAGTGGAGAGGCTGCATATTACACTCCTCTGGCATGCTCCTCAGTACCTGGAGCTTCTCAAAACATGTAAAATTATAGCATGGCATTTAGTTAGAACAAGAGTGAAACCTTAGTAATCATTTAATAAAACCTTCTCATTTTCTACTTTGACACCCATTGTGGCTGTCATTTGCTGAAGCCCTCACTCCCTTTGTAATAGAACCAAGATAAGCACCATCACTCTGTTTAGAGCAGTCACTTAATGAATATGTAGCAGTTTGATTGATTTTTATAGCTAAAGCCAGTGCCAATACTGTGAACCCTCAGATATGACAAAGGAAATTTATGAGTATAAGAGAAAACTAATGAAGTCAGGGACTTCTTACCCAGCTAAGTAAATTTACATTTGAGAGTGATTAACTCACTTGTGTTTAAAATATTGCATTAAAATTTATGACAGCATTAAACCTTTAATATTGTTAAAACCTCCTCTGTATTAATAGGAGTATTCTATAGCGTTGTTACTACTAATTAAGGCGGTGGTTACATTGCAAATTGAAGTTTATTGACCTCTTCATCTCAAAGTCCCCAGTTATTGGGGGTTGAAGAGGGGGGTATCAGTAAGGAAAATGGCCTTTGATGGCTTTGACTATTTTTGTGACATTCCAGATGAAAGGAAAAGCTTTGTTGCTCTATGGAAAGAGGAAGTTTTGTTGGCAGCAACTTTTCCATGGGGGATAAATCCTTTCATCTTTTGTTTTTGAGATAGATGACTTGTGTGTGTTTTAATAGCTAATTGTTTCTTATTTAAATGTTTTTCATAGAAATAAGCAGAGTCTTAATGAGTTCTGCTAAAAAGAGAAATAATGAGGAATAGATTGAGTACCCAGAGATTTTTAATAACACAGAAAACAAGGTCTGCCTTCTTGGACTGAACCAGAGCAGGAGCTCTGCCTGTTGCCAGCATGATCTTTCTCATTAGTGTGCTCTTACTAGTAGGTTTCTTTTCTTTTTTTGGGGGGGGGGGGAGGGGGAGGAGAAGAGGTGAGAGTGGGGGAGGGGAAGAGCAGGGGATGAGGTAGAGATAACAAAATAGCTTGTCTTGACAATGTTTTAAGACTCCCTGATGTGCAGCTATGTAATGAGTGGGTCCTAAAATAGCTTGCTTTGTGTATACTACATAGGAAGAGAGCCATATAGCGAGGCTGGCTTCACCCCCTATCCTGTTTTCACCTCCAAGGGTGCAGAAACAGTCTGGCGAATGGAAAGAACATTCAGATCAAGAAGTGCAGGGTCTTATCATATGTCTATCAGATGACCTGGGTCGCTTCACTTAAATCCCCAAGTCCCCTCCTCTAACAGCAGTTTGGGTCAGATGATTTCTAAGGCCCTTTCTGGCCCTTAAACTGGAAATGCTCAACATTCTAGATGTTTAAAGGATTAGACATGGAAAGACTTTAGCTTAATTATACAAGCTCTTGCAGTCACATATAGAAATGTTTCCCCCTCTCTGATGTAGAGCACAAAGAATCCCACACCAAATCCTTAAACTGTGATGGGAAAAGAGCCCACACTTGGTTATTCTGGGAATGAAACCCTCTTTTTATTTTTGGAGTCTGACCTTGGTCACTTGATAAATTTTTAGTACTTTCATTGGACAGTGATTAAGCATACAGATAAAAGGGAAACTCAGACATTCTCTCATTTTAAAAAAACAATAATAAAATAAATTAAACATGGTTACATTGGAAAATACAGAAAACTTCAAGGACATAAAAATTTCTTATAATCTTATCACCCAGATATAACCTCTGTTCCCACTGTAGCGTACATTTTTATGTTAATTGTTTTAATGTGGGCATGAAAAAGAATTGTGCCTGAAAGGGGCTTCCTGATGCACTGAATCTGTTAGAAGCACTATTTATTTCAAGCAGATTCCAGAGCATAAAGCTGGGCCAGAATGCATTCTGAGCGGAATAATAGACAAGTGGGTTAATTATCACAAGGCTGGTAAATTCATTTATGGCTAAGGTGAACAAATTTGACTTGCCATACAAATACTCTAACATAAAATATTTTTTAAATATATTTTTATTGATTTCAGAGAGGAAGGGAGAGGGAGAGAGAGAGAAATATCAATGATGAGAAAATATCAATGCCTTGACCTCCTGGTGCAGAGGTCAGTGCTGAGTCCTGAGCCAGGACTGCTGGGTAACAATTTCTTTTTTTTTTTTTTTTTTTAAAGCCCCCTTTGTCTCCTCTTTCCAAGCCCAATGCTGGACATTGACACTTCCCTAAACAGCTCCTTCTCACTACATTCACCACATTGTTATCATATTCATCTGTTTATTCGTCCTCCCTCCCACTAGATGGGGAAGTCTTGTCTATCCTTATATACTCAACAAATGGCATAACATATAATTTTCTACAGGAAACATGTTTTACAAACTTTAGTGTCATGACAGCCATGTTATGGAAAAAACATTTCTAGAGGATTGAACAAAAAACTTTGTTCTTGATATCTCAACATCTTGGAAAGCTTCTTGGCCTAATTTGGAATAGATTTAAGAGAGAAATTTCAGTAATAATGATAGGAGATAGAATGTGTATAAACATCTGGTAGAATGTGTATAAACTTAAAATCTAATTTAGAATTTTAACCAGCTAGTTAAATTGTCAGTGTTCCTGAAAACATGGGAATGAAGCTGTTCCTTTAACCTACTCTTTATCTTCTCAAGGAGGCAGTGACTACTCCAGTGCTTCTGTCGTAGTATTCATCAACAGGCTGTTCCTTTCCAAGACTTATGTTAAATACTGCACACACACACACATCATATATAGTGACACAGCTCCAACCCTTCCTCTCTCTTTTTTCTTTTATCTTTAGTGCTAGATTTAAACACATTTCTGCATAACTTTTTTATTTCATATAATTATTGAGTTTTGCCATATTCTGAAATAGTATCAAATATTGATGGCTGTGAAATATTCCATTCTGTGACTATAACATGATTTATTTAACTAATTCCAAATTATTGAGTACTTTGGTTACTTCTTGGATTTATATTTCTGGATACTGTAGTAAGAATCATTTAAAATATATTTTTTGAAATAGTGATATTTTTATTTTTAAAATATTTTGTATTAGTTTCAGGTATACAGCATAGTGGTTAGACAGTCATATACTTTACATAGTATTTCCCCTATATTTCCAGAATCCATTTGGCACCATTCATAGTTATTACAATATTATTAACTATATTGTCTATCTATGCTGTACTTTACATCCCCATGACTTTTGTAAATACCAAGTTGTGCTTCTTAATCACTTCACCTTTTTCAACCAGTTCCCTAACCCCTCTCCCCTCTGGCAACCATCAGTCTGTTTTCTGTATCTATGAGTATGTTTCAGTTTTGTTTGTTCATTTATTTTGTTCTTTATTTTCCATATATAGTGAAATTATATGGTATTTGTTTTTCTCTTACTGAATTATTTCACTTGGCATAATACCCCCTAGGTCCATGTTGTTACAATTGGTAAGATTTCATTCTTTTTTATGGCTGAGTAATATTCCATTGTATATAGTATATACCACCACTTTTTTATCCACTTGGCTATTGATGGGCACCTGAGTTGCTTCCATATTTTGGATGTCGTAAATAACACTGCAGTGAGCATAGGAGTGTATATATTCTTTCAAATTAGTGTTTTGGTTTCTTTGGATATAAATCCAGAAGTGGAATTGCTGGGTCATAAGGCAGTTCTATTTTTAATTTTTTGAGGTTTCCGCGGTGGCTGCACCAGTCTGGATTCCACCAGTGGTATACAAGGGTTCCCTTTTCTCCACATACTTGCCAACACTTGTCATTTGGGCATTTATAACAATAAAAATGTAATATGCTAATTAGATTGGACAGCCGAATGACCTTCTGGAAGTCCTTCCGGATGATCTTTCAGAGAACCTTCTGGGCGAAGCCAGAGCTGCGAGGGCTGAGCCCCTGGCACGAATTTTGTGCATCGGGCCTCTAGTTTTTTGATGATAGCCATTCTAACAGATGTGAGGTGATATTTGTGTTTTAAATTTGCATTTCTCTGATGACTAGTGACGTTGAGCATCTTTTCATATGTCTATTGGCCATCTGTATGTCCTCTTTGGAGAAGGTCTATTCAGGTCTCCTGCCAACTTTTTAATTGGATGGTTTGTTTTTGTTGGTGTTGAGTTGTATGAGTTCTTTTAAATTTGGAAAATTTACACCTTACCAAATGTATGATTGGTGAATGTCTTTTCATATTCTGTAGGTTGTTTTTTGTTGTTTTTGTTGATGGTTTCTTTTGCAAAGACTTTTTGGTTTGATGTAGTCCCATTTAAATTTTTTTTTGTTTCCCTTGCCTGAGAACATATATCAGAAAAAATATTGCTAAGAGAAATGTCTGAGATTTTACTGCCAATGTTTTCTTCTAGGAGTTTTATGGTTTTGAGTCTTATATTTTAGTCTTTAATTAATTTTGAGTTTATTTTTGTATATAACATAAGAATGTGGTCTAATTTTTTTTACCTGTATCTCCAATTTTCCCAGCACCGTTTATTGAATAGACTGTCTTTACACCATTCTTATATTTTTGCCTCTTTGTCAAATATTAATTGACCATATAGGTGTGGGTTTATTTCTGGGATTTCTGTCCTGTTCCATTGATTTATAGGTCTGTTTTTATGCCAGTACCATGATGTTTGAGTATTATAGTCTTGTAGTATAAATTGATACCAAGTAGCATGATACCTCCAACTTAGTTAATATGCTAATAATATGCTAAGGCCACTCAACCACTTGCTATGATGTGCACTGACTACCAGGGGGCAGACAGTTAACTGGTCAACCAGTCGCTATGACATGCACTGACCATCAGGGGCAGATAGTCGACCGGTCGACCAGTCGCTATGATATTCTCTGACCACCAAGGGGCAGACGCTCTGACCGGTAGGTTAGCTTGCTGCTGGAGTCTGGCCCATCAGGACTGAGTGAGAAGGGCCAGACATGCCCTAGAGCCCTCCGGTGGTCCCTCCCTGGCTG
Organism: Myotis nattereri; assembly: GCF_964212035.1. Lineage (NCBI taxonomy): Eukaryota > Metazoa > Chordata > Mammalia > Chiroptera > Vespertilionidae > Myotis > Myotis nattereri. The sequence continues at coordinate 28,083,225 of NC_138088.1, forward strand.
GACAACCTCCCGCATCCCTCCCTGGCCCGATTGTGCACCAGTGGGGTCCCTTAGCCTGACCTGCACCCTCTTGCAATCCAGGACCCCTTGGGGGATGTCGGAGAGCGGGTTTCAGCCTGATCCCTCAGGCCAGGCCGAGGGACCCCACTGGTGCATGAATTCATGCACCAGGCCTCTAGTTTTGAATAAGTGTGGTGAAAGTGGACACCCCTGTTTTGTTCCTGATCTTAAGGTAAGTGATTTTAGTGTTTCCTTGTTGAGTATGTTGTTAGCTATGGGTTTTTCATATATATGGCTTTTATTATGTTGAGGTGTGTTCCCTCTATTTCCACTTTGCTGACAGTTTTTCTCATAAATGGGTGCTGGATTTGTCAAATGCTTTTTCTGCATCTATTGATATGATCACATGATTTTTATTTTTCATTCTGTGTATATGGTATATCACATTAATTGATTTGCAGGTATTGTACCAACCATCTATCCCAGGAATATATCCCACTTGATATGGTGTATGATGTTTTTAATGCATTGCTGAATTTGATTTGCTAATGTGTGTTTTGTTGAGGATTTTTGCCTCTATGTTAACCAGGGATATTGGCCTATAATTTTCTTCCTTTGTAGTGTCTTTATCTGATATTTGGAAATAGGATAATTCTGGCCTCCTAAAATGAGTTTGGGAATCTTCCTTCCTCTTGACTTTTTTGGAGTAGTTTGAGAAGGATGAGGGTTAGTTCTTCTTGGAATGTTTGGTAAAATTCACCAGTGAAGCCATAGAAGCATCGAACAGACTGTCCAACCTATGAGGGAAGGCGGGGGATGAGGGGGTAAGAGATCAACCAAAGGGCTTGTATGCATGCATATGAGCATAACCAGTGGACACAGATTGGGGCAGGTAATGGGGGTTGTGGGCATGTGCTGGGGGTGGGGTGGCCGGGGAGAAGTCAATGGGAGAAAAACAAACAAAGAATGGCTTACCTGCTCTAAATAAATAAATAAAAAGTGCTGTTTTCTCTCTAGAGTTAAAAATAAATAAATAAAAAGTAGGGAGAAAAAAAAGAGGGTGCCTGTATTTCTAGCAGACTCCCATGTCCATGGTGGATGAAATCTCAGCTGATTTTTACAGCCAGATTGTATGGGCTCCTCTTCCTGACTGATACTGTGGGCTGGGGTGATGGCATAGAATTGAGGCCTCTTGCTCCTCAGAGGGGACCTTTGCAACTGAGATCCCTCCAGATTTTCAACTGATGCATGTCAATGTGGGGTCAGCCCATTTCATGTCTGTACCCTTCCTACCAATCTCAATGTCACTTGTTCTATAAATCCTTGTTATAAGATTTCTGTTCAGCTAGTCTTCTTTTGATAATTCATGTTCATTGTTCTATAATTTACTTGTAATTCTGGTTTAGTCCTGGGAGCAGGTGAGTGTAACTTCCACCTACTCTGCCACCATGTTGATTGTCTAAAAATATTTTTAAGTACATCCATAATAGTTTTCTTGGTTTGTGCTTAAGGGGAAAAGCTGTCTAGGCATTGTAATTGAAATGTTTACCAACACAAAACTTAGGATAGAAATTTTCCAGTTATTTGATAATGGAAGAAGATAGGAATATAATGGATAATTGATAACTTTGAGAGAACTAGGTAGAAAATTGTGTCGGAATTTCCGTATGTGGTGAAACCATAGAATAGTTGGCTCAGGATGGAACCTTTGAGATGAGTCATTCCAATTCCCTCCTCTCTACTTGTGTATTCTAGATATTTCTGTTTCATCCACCAGCCCTCATAGTTTTCTGGTTCAGACTGTGCTGTGGCTAAAGTGCCTCTGGTTCTAACATTCCCAGAGGATACTTGGAAATCGTGTGGGATGTGGAGCAATTCCTTGTGTGGGACTGCCCCACATATCTTAGGGGTCTGGCAGCTTTGACTCTAGTCCACTAAATGCTAGTAGACACCCCCAGCCTCTGAGCCAATCAGATAGTCTCTAAATTTTCTAAATTTCTAGGGGGTGTACCAACCCCCCCCCCCTTGAGAAATGCCAGTCTGCATGATGGATTACTAAAACTATGTGTTAGGAGAGTATTAACATAGGTACATGTTCATGATCTATACATGGGGAAAAATTTAGTTACATTATGGTATTATGTGATTCCATTTTTAAACAATAATCCTCACCTGAGGATATTTTTATTAACTTTAGGGGGAGAGGAAGGGGAGAGAAGAAGAGGAGAGGAGAGATGGAGAGAATGGGAGAGGGGAGGGGAGGAGAGGGGAGTGGAATATATCCATCGGCTATCCCTATATGTACCATGACCAGGAATTGAACCCACAACCTTTTGGTGCATGAGATGACGCTCCAACCAACTGAGCCACCCAGCTGGAGTGTGATTCTATTTTTGCTTACTGTATAATTATGTACAGAAACATATACTGGAGAGACACAAATCAACATTTTATTGGTGGTTACTTTCAGGTGGGATGACAGTGGGTGATTTAAAAAAGATTCTTTTTGATTTCCAAAATTTCCCCCATTGAGCCCATATTAAATTTGTAAATTAAGAAATTATTATAAGTAAAAAATAGTATACTATTCAGGCTATGGAACCCTAATATATTTGTTAAAATCTCTGTAATCATATGATGTAATTTTATTTTCTGTTGTGTTTTTTTTTTGAACTATTATCTCAATTTGAGGTAAACAGGAATATTGGGAGAGTGTTAAGAGAGAATGGATTTATTTTTAATTTTTGTTAACTGAAGGAAACAAGGCATTTTCAGTGGTACCTGTGGCTTTTATGGTTTGAATCAGTTGGGATCAGAAAGCAAATATTAAAGGTGACTTTTATAGGGTGAGATGATGCTTAAAACCAGAATTTCTGTCCTAGATAACTCTTTTTTGTTTGAGTGTTTTATTCTGTGGATTTGCCTCTCTGATCATTAACCCTCCCTTGCCCCTCAGATAGACACTGACCCAGGTTTTATTGATCTTGTGCCAAGACCATATTGGTAAGGACAGCTTTGTGTTGAAGCATGTATAGCACTCGTTGTTTGCTTCTAAATAAATAATAATGGGAATTCTAACATATGTACTCTGGGAATAGGCACAGAGGTGCCGCTTGTTCAGGACACAGACCAAGGTCTGTCAGGCTGGAGTATACTGCACTGCGGAGAGAATGTGTGTCAGAAAGGTCGGCAGTGTCCGGGCTGCACAGGGCCTGGTAGCCAGGGTGTGGATTTCGGATTTTAAGTTCAAAGAGAAGCCATTGGAGGTTTTAATGGGAATGGCATGCTCAGATTACATATTTTAAAGACCACTCTAAGTATCATGTGTTGTGGGGAGACATCTTGCAGGCGAAAGCATCCCCCTGGTGGGAGGAGATGGTGGCAATGAAGGAGGCAGGAATGTGACAGGTGAAGATAGATGACTCATGACTTTTCCCTTTTGGGAAAGAAGGAAAACTTTTACGAGGAACACATAGCATTTAGGCTTAATATTAATGCCTACCCAAGTCCTCTGTGCTTTTTGAAAGTTCTCTTGTTTGTTGAGCTATCCTGGTTTATGACTTTAAAAGTTAGTGTGGGGAGGCCGAGTGTCAGATGTAATATCACAGTGCCCAGTGCCATAAGTCTTTAATATTCATCAAATATTCATATCATTCAAGTTAGCCACCCCACCCCAATTACTTGTGAACCCTTATACCCTTCACTGTGTCTGCACCTGAACCAGTTCTTCATTTGTGTTATCGCTGCAACTGCACCTGAACTAATCCTTCATTTGCGTGTTATTTTTTTCTCTGTCCCTGACTGTAAACTCCGGAGAGACAGGGATTATGTCTCCTTAGTTACATTGCTCACTTTCTTACAGACAAGAGAGCCTCATAGGAGGCCTTGGGTACAGGGAGGTGACCCCAGGAAGCAGGAACACAGGAGGAGGAAGAGCTGACAGCAGGTGTGTAACTGAACACTCCCGGTGACTGGAATTAGTGCTCTGAGGCCTCTCTCAGGAACTTTGTAGAAAGTTCTCAGATGTATCCCTCTGAAAATTGGGGGCTGCAGTGTTTATCCATACATTCCTCCTTCTGTTGCCCCTGGGGGAGGTAGCTCTCCCACACTTCCAGGTGGAGGGAGCCAGCTCTGCCTCACAAAATCCTTGAGGTTGAAAGTGAAGAGACTTGGCAGGTGCTTGAGAGGGATAATGTGAGTGAGCAGAATTGTCCGCAGAGCTGCAGCACCTGCTACGACCACTGGGCTTCCTGGGCTCAGTCCTGCCTGGCACAGGGAGCAGGTGTCTAATAATCACTTATTAAATGAATGCAGTAAATGAGATGATATGAGCAAAGTGCTTTTATTTCCTGCTCAGCAGGCCAGGTGCTGCTATAATTATTATTGATCAAAAAGTATTATTGGGATCTCAGCTCCCACTGAATTCCCTGTCCTCGGCATCCCTTCCCAAACTCTTCCTTCCTGGTTCACGGGGTATTTTGAACTATACATATGTCTCCTTCTCCTCCTTCCCTCTGCCGATTCTGACACTGGTCTCGTTGTCTGACGTGCTAGCTCACCCATTCTCTGGGCATTGGAGTGGTTCTGACTGTTTCTGGGCTCCGTTCCCAGCCCACCAAGGTGAGGAGAGGTATTTATTTCAATGCAACTGGGCTGCTTTATGTTTGGAGTTTCTCATAGTGTCCCCAAGGACACAGCACTTTCCTTTTCTGAAATGTGTCCCCTGAAAGGCCAGGCCAGAAACACCCAGGTTACTCTGTCCTCACAGAAGTCCCTCACCTGTGTTTTTTAGCCATTGGTCCCTTCCCAGGTTGTTGCACCTAGACCAGTGATGGTGAACCTTTTGAGCTCGGCGTGTCAGCATTTTGAAAAACCCTAACTTAACTCTGGTGCCGTGTCACATATAGAAATTTTTTGATATTTGTAACCATAGTAAAACAAAGACTTATATTTTTGATATTTATTTTATATATTTAAATGCCATTTAACAAAGAAAAATCAACCAAAAAAAATGAGTTCGCGTGTCACCTCTGACATGCGTATCATAGGTTCGCCATCAGTGACCTAGACCTTTGGGCTAATATTTCCCAATTAGGGATCTCCTGGGACGCTTGTTAAATATGTTACCAGACTACTCCTCTGGAAACTGTTTCAGTGAGTGTGGGGCCTAGGAACCTGTTTTTAATAAAACAGGTTGATTCTAATCTTCAGAGAAGTATAAGGTGGGAGGTGAGGGTGGGGCTTGGGCTCTAGCTACTGGGGGGGCTTGTATTAAGGATCAATGTTCTGCCTCTGTCCATGACACCCAAGTCCCCTCTAAGGGAGTTCATTGACCTGTACAAGTACATGCATTGGGTCGGAAAGTCAGTTCGTGAACATTTGACTTCTAGTTCTGTTTTCTGCTAGTGCTCTCTTTGAGAGTTATTTTAAACTCTGTGCCTTGGTTTCTTTATTTTTGAAGTTGCCTGCCCAATATTTAATCTCATTCCTTTAGCATAGAAATTTGGGGGAAAACCAGTAAGAGAATGCCTTTAATACAGCTTAAACTCTCTAGAGAAAGAAACTTTATAATTTACTGGCATTGAGGATTGTTATTGTTACTAATAATATTACTGGAATTAATTGGCCTCTTGTCTGTGTCTGCATATAGAGCTATTGTTTGTTCATAAAGAATGTTTTGTTCAGAGGGTTGTCCTCTTGGGATATACCTTTTGTTTTCAAAAGAGTTTCAGGAAACCATAGTCATACAGCCTCCTGACAGTCATCCGGGTATACATTAGTGTTTCCTGTGTTGCTTTCTAATGCAGACTTTCTAATATAGAGGCTCAATTTACGATAGTAGATTATCTAGAACTCTTATAATGTGGCTCACGGGAGGCGCTGTCTGGCTTTCAGGTTCTCACTCTATGAAGCACGCTGAAAAGTGTGTTGGATACTCTCCTCTTACTCTTTCTGTCCAGGTTTTCTAAGTGTGGGTTGCAAAGACACTTGGTAATCCTCAGCAGGCCTCCTTGTGGAAGAAATGCATCTACTTGTAGGAATGAGAGCCATCCCTCCTGTCAGTCCTGTTGGCATGCTACACTTGGAGGAGGGAGCATGAGTTTTATCATGATCATTGTACGTATTCAGGCATATATCAGAATTGGTAGCTGCCCACATGTGAGTTCCTACTATGTGCCAGATACAAGAATTAGCCCTAGAATAAATGTTAAGCAAGACTCATGAGAAAGAGACAAATCAAATGATTATACAAATACATATTTAGAGACTAAGAGATGGCACACAGCAGATGTAGAGGACCAGAATACAGTAAGACATATAAAAGGGAAACCTGATTGGCTGATAGGTATCTAAGGGATGAACGGGGTCATTAGGAGGGAAAGTGGAGAGGGGAGAGCATTGAGGGCACAGGAAGAGCATATACAAAGGCCTGAGGTGGAAAGGGGCACGGTGTGTCCACAGAACTGAAGGAATGCAGTGTAGCGGGAGCAGAGAGGGAGACTGATGGGAACTGAGGTTGAAGATGTGAACAAATGCTAAACCTTCAGGATGTCATAATTTACTTTAAGAATTTTAGTCTTTATTGTAAGTGTAGTACAGAAAGGTAGTGGCATGGTTGTTGTATGGGATGATGTGGGGAGGGTAGAGAAGTAGGGAGACTCAGGGAGGCAGTCCAGAGGATAGATGATGGTGACTTGGCCTAAGGTGGTGGGGAGAGGACAGATGCAAAGGTTATTTGGGATAAGAAATTAAAGGACTTGGTAATAAAAAAAGCTCTTGGGTTTGAGGGAGAGGAAAGTGTTAGATAACTCAGATGTCTTCCACAAGCAGTTGGGGAAGCCTTTCACCGACTTAGGGAACACTCTCATCTGCCGACTTAATTATGGATAGTTGAAATGTTGCTATAAATCAAAAATCCTATGCTAAATACTACTTCTTCACAAATTATCACATCTGTGGTTTGACATTATTCTTGGGCCAAGAAAAATGTTTCCATGCTTTGTGCGTTGTGCTATTTTGAATTCCAGTCCACCTCCTGGAGGAAGGCCACTGCAGGCTAACCCTGCAGGCTGGCTCAGCACATGCTTTAGGGCTCTAGCAATGTGGGAACACCGAAGGTTTTTAGAAAAGTTGCACCTCAGTCAGCTAGCCATAATTTTTCAGTCACAGAATCCAGCCGGAAGCTCTTTTAATATCAGCAAACAATTCAGTTTTGTATTTCTCTGCTGAGAAGTGCTTTTATTTTGAATTACATCATGGTGCTGGCAGCAGTGGTGTGGTGGCACAGTGGGACAGCAGTGGGGTGGTGATGGGGATGGTGATGGTGGGGTGATAATGGTGGTGGTAACAATAATGGTGGTGATGGTGGAGTTGTTTGAAGGCATTGCATTCTGATCAGTATTGAGAGCCATAATCGGGCTCAGGAGTCCACACTACATTTCCCATTGCCGGACTTTGGGCTGGGTGCAGGGATGTATTGAAGTTGGCAGAGACCTCTGACTGCCCTACTCACCATTGCCCTCTCCAGAAGCATGCATTTGATAGAGACGTATTTGATCTATTTTCGTTGTTGTTTTGGGCAAAGGGAGGAAAGAGAATTGGAGGGGGTTGAAACACTGTGATCCAGTTTTGAGTTGAGGCCAGCTTCTAGCCAGGATTGTAAATGGCCCAGGCAGTATCTTTAAAGATCTTAAAAGAAAGGAATTTGAGATACCTAGCTACTGTTTCAGTTCGCTTGTCGTTGCTGAACTTCTTCAGTGAGAAGCTTTTGTTTCTGTTTCCTCTTCTGCCATGACCTTTGTCTTTTGTAGTCCATACTCTCTTATTTCTACACGGAGATTTTCTAGCAGTGTGAGCTTGGACAGTCCTTCTATGCGTGCTGTTCTACTTGTCTTTCCTTCTTTTTCTCCATATTAGCATCTGGTGCACCAAAGATCACTGGTTTATTTTTGGGGGTTCTTTCTCCTGCTACAAAAATATACATTCCATGAGGGCAGAAACTTTTTTTTATTCGCTGTTTTATTCCCAACACCTTCAGTGGTACCTGGCACAGAGTTAGGGGTATTATAAGCCTAATCTCATATTACCATGAGGATGAAACAAAATAAGATAGGTAAACTGCCTGGCAGTCACAGCCTGGCATGGTGAGGGATGGTGAATTGTTCGGTTCTTCTTGACACTCTTCTTTCCCGTAACTTCTTTCTCTTCAGCATTTAGAGTGCCATCCTGTTTAGCTTTTTACCTCCTTAGTGATGTGTCCATTTTCTTCATGGCTCTTCTTTCTTCTGTCCCATAACTGGCCACTTTCAGAAACCTGGTTAGTGGTCTTGAGGAAGGATGTCCCAGCTTTTATCTCTTTCAGCGTATTCATTCATAGGCTTCCATTACTGTTACTAATAAAATGTATAGTTATCATTATTATGGTATTTTATATATGATTGTAGAATGCACGTGTTACTTTAATGTAGCTAACAGTAGTAACAAACATTATTCATGAACTGTCCTTCCCATGATGAATTGCCCCATGAGTAGGAGTTATTATTATCTTCACTTTACAGATGAGGAAAATGAGGCTTAGAGATGTTAATATCTTGCCCGTGGGTACACATCCCTCCTAAGTGGTAGATGGAGAAGTCATTCTGAGATCTGGTTCTTCTGTTTCTTCATTTATCCATCCATCCGAAAGACCATGTGGCAGTCACGATGCTGAGCTCTGGCCGCACAATAGGGAAAAACCGATGTAGAACCTGTGATTGCTCATCGCTGTGACGGTCACCACTCTCACTCTGCTGAACACACTGTAGAGCGCCCCATTCTAGGGTGAGCCTTGGTTAGGTATTTTCAGTTCCCTATTTTAGCCTCACCTCAAGCTTTGAATATCTAAATCTAAACTCATGAATTACCTGTCTTTATGCCTGCTCCTCACCAAAATTACATGCTTTCATATCTCCATTAGGAAAACCACATGTCATTTTTCTTGTCACACAGGCTCAAGACTTTGGAATAATTTTGATTACTCAGTTTCTTGTACTTTATAGTTTGAATCCCCACCTAGGATGTCTTGATTATTTTATCTTTGGAAACGTATCTCTGACCTGTCTCTACCTCTCCAGTTCCTCTCCACCATTCAAACACCAGCTCCTATGTGCTGATCCCTGATTTACTGAAATAGCATCAAGGCTGAATGTTAGTTTTGTGCTCTGCTTAAGATTCCACTAATCGTAAGACTCCTAAAGGCATAAATGCAGCTTATCGATTATTAGTCCTCAACAATGTACCAGGCACTTAGGAGATACTCCAATGATTAATAAATTAAAGCACCTTTTATACTTAGACCACAATTCTCAAGCTTGATCTGGAGGTTATGAGAATTTTTTTGGAAGATCATGTGAGTATATTACTTGTAGGCTAGTCTGTGCATCTCAACAATGAATATTATATTTTAATTTTATTTATTTTTAAGCTTCATCCAAGGACATGCTTAGAGAGGGGAAGCAAGAGAAATAGAGAGTGAGAGAAAAAACATTGATCTGAGAGAGAAAAACATCAATCCGTTACCAGCAACCCAGATATATGTCTTGATCAGGAATCAAACTGGCAACCTTTCATTGCACAGGATGATGCAAAACTAACTGAACCACTCTGGCCAGGCCATACTATATTTTTAAAACCAAGTCTATATCTGCTTTCTCCCATTAATGTTCACTACTTGTGCATTTATTTTACCATCTGTTGGCACCAACAACCTAGAAAAATTTCTGCTTGAAAACATAAATATTGCCCAGCCAGCATGACTCAGTGGTTGAGCATCAACTTATGAACCAGGAAGTCACCATTCGATTCCTGGTCAGGATATATGCCCAGGTTGCGGGCTCCATCCCCAGTGTGGGGTGTGTAGGAGGCAGCTGATTGTTGGTTCTCATCATTGATGTTTCCATCTCTCTCTCCCTCTCCCTTCCTCTCCGAAATCAATAAAAATATATTTTAAAAAAACATAAATATTGTTTCCATTAAAGAACAACACTTCCATTTTTTTGGTGCTACCATAATTTATAGAAACACAATTTGAGAACCACTGTAAATTACAAAGAAATTATGAGCCATGCAGCGTTTTAGATATTACAGGGTAGAATAAGTTAATCCCTATCCCTAGGAGGGTTTCCCCCATTTTTCAGGAAAGACTACTTTGTATTTTCTGAAGCCCTGAAATCACTGTGTTTGTGGCTCAGAGACTTGATGGGCATAGGATGGGTGTGCCAGAGGTCTTCTTCCTTACATCCTTGCTTTTCTCACTTGAACGCTCTCTCTCCGAGCTCCTGGTTGGGACCCTTAGCCTTCTACTATACTTGGGAGGGACTTACTGGCTTGTGCAGACATGGGAGACATCAGCATGACCTATACAATTTTGTTTGACCATCTCTTTACCTTTCTCATTAGAAATGAATTGTTTGCACAGTTAGCAATGCCTGTGGACTGAAAGAACCCTGCATTCTTAAGACTATTTCAAAGTGAGGCTCGTGGGATTTCTAAATGTGCATCCTGACTTTTAGAAATCATTTAGAGGACATGTATGCTTTCTTCAGGCAGAACAACAACAACTGTAAATAATTATGTCCCCAAATAAATCTTTTTATAAATGACTTAACACTGAGTAAATCTTTCATTCATTAAGATAGCAGGCTTTTTAATGTGGATAAGAACTGTCATTTACTAAGGTTATTATATAATAGTCTGCAAACTGCTGCAGAAAAACTTGAATGTTATAAAATAGATGCCATTGGACCATAGCATTTGATGAATCATGAGTTGGAGTTGAGCATCTACCAGTTGTGGAGTTTTTTTATTTTTTTATTTTTAAGCTAAAAAACAAAACCCAAACAAACAAAAAAAATCCCACAAAAACGATAGAGTAGATTTGTCTGTTTCAAGTTCTTTTTCTTCTATTGTTAACTCTATAGTGGCAAAAGCCAGCTTCACCATATTACCCAGCAATTGCTATACCATTTATTGTGATAGCTGAGAGGCCAAAATTTCCAAAAGCTGTTTTCAGTGAACAAAATGTGTCATTTTTTAACAACTGTATCAGATCACATTCCATGCTGAGAAGAGTCCCTCTATGAAGATCTGTGGGAAGGACCTTCTGGGACAGGAAGGGTGAAGGTTTGAACAGGGAACTAGCATTATGTGTTAAAGAAACAGACGGCCAGAGAGGTTGGAGTATAGGGGACAAGGATGAGCATGATAGGAGGTGGAGCCAGGGAGGCTGGCAGGATTCAAACACTGTAATGTGTTGCAGACCATTATAAGGAGTCTGGAATTTTTTCTATGGGCAGTGGGGTACCACTGAAGGTTTCTAACGGATATAGACAGATCTGTAGCCACCAGCTTTAAATGTGCCCTGTTGAAAGGTTTCTTTTAAATTGAAATAATTCTTCTTTGTATTTTATAGAATAGACCAGAGGGCTGCCATTTTACCAAAGGATGCTTTTGAAACTCAGCGGGACTTAAATGAGGTAGGTGCGATCGTTGGTTGCAGAAACATGAATTAGCCAATTATGAAAGCTATTACTGTTTTTCCTAGGCCTAGGAATTCTCTCTGATAAAAACTTTTAAGTATTTTTGCTCTTAAGCGAACTTGTTTCCTTTGTCCTTCTTTGGGTAATGTTATTCCTTGCTCTGGAGCAGACACATTTAAAATATTATTTGTAGGGCTGCTCACTGTGTCTTGGACCTGAACCAAGCCCAGCAGTCATTTCATTACACTCTTTTCAACTTTGCTTCAGGATTGGATAGCCATGGCTGGCAGTTACATTTGTAAAATTTTTCTCTTAATTTGATTTCATATCTCTCTTTATTCTAACAGCTTTTGCGGTCTCAAATATAATCAATCACGCTTGCTATTTATCCATGGAACATGAGTTAGTGTGGTGCTTGCAACACAGCCTTAGTGTGTTTTGAGACAATGAAGCCATCTTTTCCAACCCAAATGGTTTCTCACCAAACTGGATATCGCAGTGTTAATAAGCTTGTTCTAGATTTTCTTTGAAATGTATAATTTAATTCTTCTGTTGGAAATCAATATAATAAAAGTGGGATCTCTGTTATGAATGCCTTGACTTATGACATTGGTGTGTAATACTGCCTAGTTGTTCTTGTCCTCATTGTATAATTAAGGAGCAGTGGGTGGTATATCTGATTAGGATCATAACAAAAATAATGAAAAGACTTGATGTTCAGATGCCAGGAAGAGAAATGATGGGCTTCAGGCAAATTTTTCATTTGTCATTTAAAGATGCATCTCTCTTCCCCTTCCAAAGAGGAAAAAAGTAATGGACTGACTTTAGGTGATACTTTTAAACTGTAGAACTTAGCTGAAATGAATAGCTAAAGGTAAACCAGCTGCCTGATTGAATCAAGTTAAATAAATTACTAAAGTTGTGGAAATCTCCTAAAGATAACAATACAGAACACTGCTTGTTATTTCTTTGTGCCTGGAGACAGCCTTCAAATTCCACAATCTCATTCATGGTAGCAAGAGTGGAAAAGAATTTAAGAATCTAAGAGAAAGAGGCAAGAATATGAATCAGTGAACACAGCTTTTTGCCCCACTGTGAACAAGCAAAGTGCTGGTTGTGAAGAAATGATGCTTTGCTTTGACACAAATGACTAGAAAAATGAAGTGGTTGTAAGAGTCAACTTGTGATAGGTTCCCAATATTTGGGAGAAACTGGTTTGTGAGTTGGAAACCCATGAGATTACTTGATAATTGCAAAAAGCTCTATTTGAAAATAGGCTTTTCTGTATTGCTTCACTATTGTATTTGCAAATTACATGGTATGTGCCAGCTCATTGCTCTGGCATTCCATGGGTACAAGAATGCTAAATGGAGACATGCAGCCAAAGGAACAGTCAGTGCCATGTTTTAAATGTGCACTCTTCCATGGAAAAGGGGTGATGCTGATCCAGACAGATCGATAACAGTGAGTGTGTGCTCAGAGTGGCTTTGTTCCAATCGGGGTAAATTGTGTGTGCAGGCCCTCATCCTTTCATGAAGTTTCTGTTGTGACTGAAATTTGGGGACAGGAGGAAACCTTAGAAAAGCTTGTGGAAGGCATCATGAGTGGGTCCAGACCGTGTGTTCAGACTTATTGATGGAGACCTCCTATACAGTAGAAATGTATTTAACTGCATCTTTCCCACCATTTCCCAAACCTACGGAAACCACTCTTTTATGAAAGAACCCCATAATAACATTTCTTTAGGCATCCGAGTCCTAAAGGATACAGGTGGGAAACATGCTTTAATATTTTTAATGGAAATAGAAAAGACATAGAAGTGTGTATACTGTAAGTCACAGCTGGATGAATTCTCACAAAGTATGTAACAAGTCCCTAGATCATGAAATAGAACATATTAGCATCCCAGACGGCCTTTTGTACTTTCTCCCATTCACTACTCTCCTATCAGGATAACTGCTCTTCCTACTGACATTGGTTTGTTTTGTTTATTTTTGAGCTTTTTAGAAACAGACTCTGTGTACTCTTTTGTGTCTGGTTTTATTTACTCAGTATTAAGTTTGTGAGAATTATAAGTGTTCGGCATGTACTTTTAGTTTTTATTCTCCTTGTTGTAACCCCTTGTATGGTTGTTTCCAATTTTTGACAATTATGATCAGTTGTTACTGATCATAGTTTTGTGTTTTTTTTCATTAACTGTTTTTTGGTCTCCTTGCACAGCTGACTTTTTATCGGAGTATTCCTTCCATCTCTAAATGGAAACGTAAGGTAGAATTATTTTTTTATGTTAGCTCTCTTCATTGTTCTTTATTTCTTTACTCCCACCCCCAGACTTCCATTTCTCTAAAAGAAACCCACCAGTTCCATATTTGCTCTCCTTCTCCACTCCAACTTGCAAGTCTAAAGCCAAAAGAGTTTCTTGAGCCTTTCATGAAGCATGGTCCCAAAATATTTTCCAGACCCTAAATAATAATGAATTGAAATCCTACATATGTGCCTTATATTTTTCCAAAATTTCACTCTATTTCACTTCTGCCTTCTGAATAATAGATAGAGCTCAGCTTAGTTTGGTTCCAGAGCTGGTATTTAACCCCAAGGTCTCCTATACCCACAAAGATTGATTCATGGTGTAGCATATCTACATATGAGCATCTGACTTTGTCTGTGTCCCCCATATTTTCCCAGTGAACTAAAAAACTCACTTCTTGTTTTTACTTGGCTCGTGTATAGATTTGATTTCTGCCAGTCTCATGTTTCTTCTGCTAGTCTCAAGCTCCCAGTTTTTGACCTTGGGTACCTTAATAGAACTTGTATCTCTATTTGATGAGTTTTGGTATCTTTGGGACTATGCTATAGGAGTTGGTTTCTGAATAACTGCCATTGACTTGAGCTGTCAGATTCTGCCTCTGAGGTATCAGGAGATTTTATTTGTGGTGTCTCCTATATCCTGATTGAAAAATATTCTAGACTTGAGATCTGTCAATGTCTCACTCACCTTAATCCTTGGTTTTAGTTATTTCCCCAAGTCCATGTAATTGGTAAGCATTCGATAGATCAAAAAGTTATTGAAGGAAAAAATGAAAGAAAAACATTGTTTTCCCTTTCCACATCCTAATAGATCCCATTCCTAGTTTCAGTTCCAAATAAGAAAAATAACAGATGTATAAAGAAAATTAATGGGTCTTCCATATCCTGAGAAAACTTGTCCAAATACTTTTTTCTACTTCCCAGACTGCATTTCATAAAGCACCATTATCAGCTCCTTTAGTTTTTCATTTGTAAAATTGGGGCAGGTAGTTTTGAATTTCAGTTTGAACAGTTATTGAACCCCTCACCCCCATTTTCCCATTGCTTATAGAATTTAGTCATATGTTTCCATCAGGGATGGAATGAGGTGAGTTGCCCTAGGGTTACTCTGGGATAAGGCCTCCTCAAGGGCAGGCACCTGAGGCCAGTTTTGGGGAGTGAATACTAAATAGTACTATAAAAGTGACACATGTGCTTGACATTCTTATCAATCTTATGAGAGGAGGAGGGAGGGCTATGTGATCCTAGGTGAAGAATTGAAGCTGATTGAGGGCCTGAAACAGTAGAGTCCTCCTAAGAAACAGACTGAAACTTTGGATCAATTTGGACCTTCTGTCTAGTTCTGCCATTATACTTGCTCAACTCATGTCATCATCCTATAGAAGGAAATGGGCACCTTAAAAAAATGTCCATGACTTATGTGCTCAGGAAATATATTTTATTTTCTTAACTGATAGATATATTTTGAAGGTATTCTGCACTTAACCTTTGTATAAAGAAAGTTTCTGCTGTGTGAATAAGAGTTTGTTTCCATTCACATTTTACCTGGAATTGTAACGATTCTAGAGGTAAGGTCAGCCACAAGGCAGCTGGCCCTAAAAGACAAATGTGGTTTTGGTTGCTCTTCTATGGATTTCTTCTTTCATTTCCTTTTGAGGCTTGCTGGCTATGAAACTGTCTTATGCTGACATAGACCAATCTACAGTTTATCCTCTTTAGGCCTAAGTTGTCAGTTTATAAATATATTTTTAAAAGTTTGCAATGGCTTAATAAGTTTACCTAAGGTATGTCAAGAACAATGAAGCAGATACTCAACTTTGTAATGGGAAAATAAACAAAAGCTACACCAGTCTTTTGCTCAGGATAAGTCTAGCTCTAATGTGAGGATTTCAAAGTAGCTAAGTGTTAAGTGGTAATTGAAGGAAATACTTTTTTTTGTTTTTTTTTTTTGTTTTTTTTTGTGTGTGTGTGTGTGTGTGTGCCCCCAGAATCAAACTATGGAGATGTATGGTTCTCACTAACTAAGACTCTAAGTGGAATGATTAATCATTAGAACAGAGAAATCTAGAACTTTACCATAATTAAGAGGATAGAATAAGGTTACTTTCAGAGTTGAGAAGGAGAGAGAGAACAGATAGAGGTTGTTCTTAGAAGGTTTGAGATCCTGGAAGTTTTTGTCAACCTGCTGAAATGGCCAGCCATAATTAAGTGGAAATGGTGTTATAATTGAAGGGACTGAGGAATTATGGGGCCAGATATTAGTATGTTTATCAGCCTGATGTTGAAGTAACTGAATATAGGAAGGGCCACTGATGGAAAGGAAGAAACCAACCTAAATGGAAGTCACTGCATCATATGCATCCAGGTCAGGGAATAGGAGAAGAAGACATTGCCTTTTATAGGGGAGAAGAAATTGATGGACTTAGCAGTGAGAGTCAAAAGGGTAATGCTAACCCATCCTTCCCACCCTGCTACCACCTTTCTAATTCTGGGAGGTGGGGAGTAGGAAAAGGAAATGGTTGCTGAAGTTAGAGAAAATTCTAGTTCCATTGCTCCCTCAAGAGAAAAGTTGGCATAGAAACACCATTTTCCTTGGTAACCAGTTAAACCAACAAATGCTCAATAATGACCTAACATCAATAACAAGTTAAACATTTTTTTTTTTATCATGGTTCTTATTCTATGAAGGGGACATCTGTTTTTATTTAGGTGACTATGAAAGATATTATTTACCTAACATCAATATGAAAAATTTATTTTCCTTCACATGCTACTGTTACCCTTATTTTTTGAAATATGCTGGTCAAAATAGCTCAACATTAGCCTTAACATTAAAAATACCTTCTTCTTTAAAGTTTATGAAGAATCCTTTAAAATTTAATTTTATTTAAAGTAGACCAATTTACATATTTCTGGTGCCCCCTTTTGAGCCTATATGCATGTGTCTATGTGTGTCTCCATGTGAAGGATTTGATTGTCTTTTTATAACCAGGCATGGTTTTAGCATATATTTTGGCATCAGGCCATATCACATTTCAAGATGATACTTGCTGTTTGGTTCAAGAATATGTTTCTCCCTAAAAAAAATTTTTAATTTTTTTTTTTGAGGGGGAAAAAAAAAAGAAGGTCCAGCAAGAGCTTTTTTTAGTCCTTTGATAGTCCTGAGTATGCTGAAAGGCATTGTTTTTATAGAGTAGGCAGCTGTATTTTTCTATTGAAATGCAAACCCAGGCTATATGGTTGGGCCTTAGTTTAGGATTGATTGAGGATTCTTTTTTTCCCTGCTTCAGGGATTTTTTTTTCCTTGTGACTGAACGTGAAGTCACCCTGGCTTTAATAAATGACAGGATATTGTTGATTCACACAGCTGAAACGTTAGGATTGGAATAGGCTCCATGCATGGCTAGATCCAGGGATTAAAGATTTTTATAGATGCCATCTTGATTCTGCCTCCCTATATGGACTTTATCTTTAGGTCAACCTCTCTCTAGGGACACATTATTCTTACAGTTGGTAATTCCAGTGTGTATTAGTTTTCTATCACTGTGTAACAAATTACCAAAAAAGTTTAGAAGCTACAAACACCCATTTATCAGTTCACAGTAATATAGGTCATAAACTTGGGCAAACTCCATTGCAGTCTTTGTTCAAGGTCGCACAAGACTGAAATTAAGGCATTGGCTGCAATGGACTGTTATCTGGAGGTTTGGGAGAAGAATCCATGTCCAAGCCCGTTCAGGTTGTTGCCTGAATGTATTTCCTTGAAGTTGTAGGAGTGTGATCCCCATTTCCTTGTTGGTCGTCAGCTGGAGGCATCTCTCAGCTTCTAGGTTGCCCGTATTCTTCCTCACATGGATCCTTCCTCCTTTGGGCCAGCAACACTAAATCCTTCAGTGCGCTGAATCTCTCAGATGATATCTAGTTTCCAACAACTGAAAGGAACTCTCTGCTTTTAAAGGGTTTACCTGATTGGGTCAGGCCCACCCAAATTATCTCTGTATCCTTGGTCAATTGAGTTAAAACTTCAATTATATTTGCAAAATCCCTTCATGGCAGCACCTACTAATGTTTGATTGAATACCTGGGTATAGGTATCTTGGGGAATATCTTTAGGATTCTGCCTACTCTACAGTGGAAGTCCTTCTTTTTAAGCTTTGAAAAGTTCCATAGGTAAGTCTCATTTTCCTGGCTTGGGGAGTGTAGCCCTTTTTTGACCCAGTCACCATGACCTTGGGGTTTGGCTAGATTGGCTAGACATAGACCACACTTCCCATTTTGGTTCTGGGAGTGCTGTTATCAGAAGGTGGATGAATGAATGCTGGGCTGCATAATACTGGTCTCTGGAAACAAAATATCCAAGGTAATTTTCCTGTCTGCTGGACCACTGTAGGATGCCATTTGGCATTTTTTCTGGTGTGGTTTTCTGAGCTGAGATAATGTCACCTACTTCCCTACTACTATTTCTTACTCAGCTGGAAGCTGAAATGGTGTCCTATGACTCATTTAGTTTAAGCCAAGTTTTCTTGTCACTGTTCGTGAGGACATCCCTTGGCCAATATGGTGATGGTGTGAACCCTAGTTTTAATTTCCAATTGAATGAACTGCACAGCAAAGAAACTCTGAGCTGTTTCCAGGCCTGGTTTATTCTGGCCCATCATTCAGAGGCAACTATCCAGTCTGGCTTCTTGTTTCCAGGGGAGTCAGGTCTGTAGACCTCATTGTCTACAGAATCCTTAGAGTGGTATTGGCAGAAAAGGCGCAAGCCATGTCAGCAGCTGCCCATATTTTTCCTTGTCTGAGAATTAACTTGGAGAAACTTGAGAGGTGTTGGGCTGGACAGAGAAGTTGTGGCAAGACTTAACCAACGCTGACCCACCTGTGTTTGCCTTTGCCTACCAGCCTTCCCCGGGTCCCACACTCCACTGTAGCTTTGTCCTGTTGGCCTCTGCTCTTTCTTATATGGCATCTCATTTCTTTTCCTTGTCTCTCACTCTGTCAGTTAATCTTCTTCACCCTATTCTTTTAATCTTCTTCACACTACTAATTTCCTGCCCCCCTCATGGAAGGCTGGAAGCAGCTGTATCTAGTTCAGTGGCTCCCAGGAGTCAGCCTGTGTTGTAGTTAAAGGAGAAAAGAACCATGTAGTGAGTTTTCCATGAAGCTAATGTCTACTAAAAATTCTTTAATTTAGAGAATGTTCTTTAAAGTGTCATTGTGTAATTAAATGGGGTTTTTTTGTTTTGTTTATTTTCCCACATGTTGTCACTTGGCAAAATAGGAAGCTGACAGCTTATGTAATATACTAGAGGCCCAATGCACGAAGATTCGTGCAAGAATGGGCCTTCCTTTCCCTGGCTGCCAGCACTGCCTTCACTCCTGCCAGAGCCGCCTTCCCGCCTTCCCACGCTGCCCAGAGGCCCAGAGCGGCTGGGGCAGTGTAGAACGCCTGCGTCGTCGCTGTGGCGACGATGTGTGCGTCCCCCCCCCCCCCGGCCTGGCGCCTGCATATGCAAATTAATTACCATCTTTGTTGGGTTAATTTGCATACTCCTGCTTGGCTGGTGGGCATCGCGAAGGTACGGTCAATTTGCAGATTTCTCTTTTATTAGTGTAGATTAGAGGCCCAGTGCACAAAATTCGTACACTTGCGGGGGGGGGGGGGCGGGTACCTCAGTCTGGCCTGTGCCCTCTGGCAGTCTGGCCCTCAGGGGATGTCCAACTGACAGCTTAGGCCTGCATCCCCTTAGCACTGCCATGGGAGCAGGAGAGGCTCCTGCCACCACCATTGCACTCGCCAGCCATGAGCCCAGCTTCTGGCTGAGTGGCGCTCCCCCTGTGGGAGTGCACTGACCACCAGGGGGCAGATCCTGCATTGAGTGGGATCGGGTCGAAACCAACTGACTCTCTGACATCCCCCGAGGTGTCCTGGATTGTGAGGGGGCGCAGGCCAGGCCGAGGGACCCCACCAGTGCACGATTGGGGCCGGAGAGGGTCGCAGAAGTTTGGCCAGCTGAGGAAGGACCATGGGAGGGCTCCAGGGCATGCCCGGCCTATCTCATTCAGTCCTGACCGGCCGGACCCCAGCAGCAAGCTAACCTACTGGTCAGAGCATCTGCCCCCTGGTGGTCAGTGCACATGATAGCGAGTGGTTTAGTGGCCTTAGCATATCATTAGCATATTATTCTTTGATTGGTTGAGTGGACAACTGCACACTTAGCATTTTAGGCTTTTATTATATAGGATTCTGCACCCCCAACCCCTGCCAGCTTTTAAAAAATATTTCTGCCAGTCATAAGACCAAAATTTTGCCTGAAAACTGATTTTTTAAATATTTTTTCTTTCAACATTATTTACTGAGAAGCAACTGTGTATCCAACTCCAGGTTTGGTGCTGGGGTGGGGTGTGTGGGGACTGCAATAGAAGAATTAAATTTATCATCCTGCTTTTCAGGGATTTATAGTGAGTGACACACATTAGCTCTCATCCCAGAGCCTGGCCTTGCTCGTGTTGGTATCTCTTACCCTTTTCAGGACACTGTTGGTTTTCTTAGAGCTGTAACACTCAGATTTTAAGGCAAGCAAAAGCTTAATTTTCTTTCTAACAAAAATACTAGTATTTGAGAGAATGGCTAATGCTTTCCAGTGTGACCTGCCATCTTTAAAGGCATAGGTAGGTACTTTATTTCATTTTCCAGTGGGATGGTTATTAATTTCTAATATCCATTCAATTTTAGAACTTAAAGTAGTCTCATGAGAGGAAAAAAGGGCCTACATGCCAGCATACTTGGATGGTTTTCCCCAAATCAATCCAAAATGAGCCAATGGTAGAGTTGGGATTAAAAGCCCCAGTGGACCCTCTAATGTACCAACATTTTATTAAATGTAGTTTTCAAGCAGAATAATAGGGCTAAAAAAATTGGAACTTAAGTAGCTACAAATAATAATTATATGCGCTACAACACAGACTAGATTAGTGCACTTAGCCTGTAGGATATAATTGATGTTCTGGAAAAAAATGGTTTGTTAGGGGTTTGTCCATCTTACTACCTATGCTTTTGGATAGTTTAAGTACTAAAACTGCAAAGAGAAACAATTAAAGCCCATTCTATGAGTTGAATGGGACACATTCTACTCTTAGAAAATCAAGGTCTTCTCTAGAAACAGTCCTGAATTAAATATTTTTTAGTTCACAAAACTATTATTTTCTCTCAAACATCCTGCTTTTGTTGTTTATTTAATAAAGCAAACTGACTGAGGATATCACGATGAAGTCGAGCTAAGCATAGGAATCCCGCTTCCCAGGTTGAAATAATTTGGTTTTGGTTATAGTGTGTGGTGGTATTGCTTTTGTGTAAGTGCTGCTAGCACTACATTAGGACTTGGGTCTTCTTGTCAACAGAGGCTACTTGAAGTGATAGCTGGTTCTTTTACATTGAGTTTCTCCTTTGGGTATTACAGAACCATCCCACACAGAGGAAACTGGGATGGGCTGAGCCAGGTATGTCATCCTTCAGTTAGAATTGGCTGCAAAGCATGCTGGGACATATGCAACTCCAGCGCCTAAGGAGAGATTGAGGCAGGAGGCAAATGAGGATGTCAGAAAGCTGAGGGTCAGGGAAAAGCTATTTGTGCTGCAAGGCCAAGGGTGAACCTGAGCAGGGGTGGTGAAGGATTGAAGAAAAAACAGATAAGAGAATACAGCTGGGGCTCATCTCTCATGCCTGGATGAGGACACAAAAACCCAGCCTTCAAGTCAATGCTTTATTTTATAGTCTGACTTATAGGCCTGGTGCATGACATTCATGCATTGGTGGGTGTGGGGCTCCCTCAGCCCGACCTGCACCCTCTCCAATCTGGGAGCCCTCAGGGGAGCCCTCTCCAATCTGGGAGTTTCTCTCTGTTTTTGTAATCATAAGAGCGAATTGTCTGAGACCCCAACTCAGTTTGGTTTGTTGCTCACAGAATAATAGAGGCATTGTTTTTTCTTTGCTTCATTGGTGGAGATTTCCTGGAAGTTTTAGGATATCTTCCCTTTAATTTTTTCTAGACACTCTGATTTTACTTATGTCTCTCACCTTTGTTTTCCCTCCATCCCCCACTGCAACAGTAACTTGCTCCAGGCTCACTTTGCTCTAGTGTCTAGGAGATCCGTCTGCCACCAGAACTACGATTCCCAGCATTCCTGGTGCTCCCTGAGCTCTGGGCTTCTGCTCCCGGTCCTGGGGCTGCCACCAGAACTACTGTTCCCAGAATTCCTGGTGCTCCCCATGATCTTGGTTTTCCCTTCCTGCTCTGTCTCTGTCCCATGGCCTCCCACTCTGCCAAGTCCTCCAAGCCACCAGCTCTCCCTCTATGCTCTTTGTCTGGTGGCTTAGGGAGCCAATTTCCCCAAGCCTCTCCACTCTCCACCAGCTCTCCCACTTTGCTCTCCGCCCTGCACCTGTGTATGCAAATTAACCCTCACTTTTTATTGGGTTAATTTGCATACTCCTGATTGGCTGGTAAGCATAGTGGAGGGATGGTCAATTTACATGTTTCTCTTTTATTATATAGGATTAAAACAAGGGTAGATTAACATGTATACAAATGTTATTTTTTCACAACACTTGCTGCACCTCCCTCAGCCCATTAACTACTTAGGAAGGAATTAGGGAGGGCTACAAGGTCAGGCTTAATTATGCTAGGAGAGCTCTGACCTCCAGGCTGGGACTTGTTTGTGGCCCTGCCACAGGTCAGCCCTAGGCTAGACCCTAGAGCAGGGGTGGGCAAACTTTTTGACTCGAGGGCCACAATGGGTTCTTAAACTGGACCGGAGGGCCGGAACAAAAGCATGGATGGAGTGTTTGGGTGAACTAATATAAATTCAAAGTAAACATCATTACATAAAAGGGTATGGTCTTTTTTTTTTTTTTTTTTTTAGTGTTACTCATTTCAAACAGGCTGGATCTGGCCCACGGGCCGTAGTTTGCCCACGGCTGCCCTAGAGCCACTCTCTCACTATTGTCCCTGGGAAAGGTGGGGAGCTAAGCAGTCAAGCAAGGCAATATTTCGAGTGGGTCAAGGCCCTAGGGATTAGCGAAATATTTCTCAAAAGTGCAGACCTTGGACTTCCTGCACCTAAATGACCCTGCCCCAAACCACAGAATCCAAGTCTCTGGGGTGATTCCTGGCTGGGAGTGCACATCTTTAACAAACTCCCCAGTGATTTATAAGTTTTTAAATTCCCAAACCACGGCAGCAGGGGTCTTGAATTTGGATATTCAGAAGAGCCTCCCAAGTACTGTACTGCCTAAAGGGTCCAGGAAAACAAACGGATACACAGTGGCAGTCTCTTTAATTGGTTGCCTCCTGTCCTACTCATTGTGCTGGGTCCAGCAGTGCACAATGGAGGCATGGTTCCAGCCCTTCTGGAGCTGGAAAGAGCCAATAAACAAGTAGGCAAATAAAAGTGACGTATTATAGTGAACATTAGGAAGGAAATAAACAAGGCAGCAACAAAGAAATTGGGGGCCCTGTTTAGATAAGGTAATCAGAACTGGCTCTAGAATTTGATGGAAATTTGACTGTGAAGCAATGACAGCTGAATTGGTCTTGGGGAGGTTGGGGCAGGGAGGAGGTTGAAAGGAAGGGTGTGTGTGTGTGTGTGTGTGTGTGTGTGTGTGTGTGTGTGTTAGGGGAATATGCACAGAAAACATAAAAACTCGGGGAAGAAAAGTGGTACATAGACACGGAGATATTCAGAGACCACGTTGTATTCCCAAATTTGAGCAGATTCCCAATTTGAGTTTGCTTCCTATCACCATAGAGAATCTGTATACAGTTCTTGGATAGATAAAGGGATGGGAGAGGGCCACTAACCTCTTCATAGAAATGAGAAGTTGACCCTGCTCTGCAACTGGTGAATTGCAGACCAGGGCACCCAAAAATAGCATTTAACCATCAGCCTGTGTGGGTGTTCTCCATTTCAACCCAATTAAAGCGGGACCTGGTAATTGTAGAGGAGAGAAAATGAGTGGAGTATTTTCTAAAACAAGCAGCATATTTTCCATTATGTAAAAGGGAAAAAGTAGCTTTTAGAAAACCACACCTAGGTTATATGGACTGCTCTCTGGCTTCTTTCGTAACCAGATGGGAGCATTGGGGAAGCAGAGATACTTGTTGCTCTTGAGACTAGGCTCCATCAACCTTTGCTCAATTTCCCTGCAGATCCTAGAAACCCATTCAGAGAGACATTGCCACTCAATCTGGAAAAGCAGTAGCAGGGTGGCCCCCAGGGATGGGCTGGCGATAGCCTCACAGGGAGTGGAGGTCCTAGGAAGAGAAGGGCTAGAATGAGGTAGCATTAGGACCACAGGGATTCACTGCCCTTTGTTTTTCTGTAGGGGGAAACCATATTCGTGCATGAAAAGTAGCTAAGTCAGGCTTGATCTTGGAGCTGCTTACTTGCCTTTCCCTGGGTTTATTGTTTCTTTCCTGCATAGCCTTATGACACTAATAACTGTGCTTATCATTTGATTCATTTGCCTGTAATATTAACTGTCTCCCCACTAGACTGTAAGTCCCACAGGGAAGGGGCTGACATCAGTTTCATACTCCACAGCCTAGTGCAGCTCTCTGTATTTTGGAAGCTGCCAGAGCCAGGGAGCGGTGTACTGGTATGACATCTGCAGGGGGCATGGCCCTTGCCTGCATGGTACACACTGCCCATGGGCCTTCTCACCGGTGGCTCTTTGTGGTTCAGCTCTGATGGCATGACTTCCTCACCCACTAGCAGGACATGTATGTGACAGTGGCATGGATTGCTCATAGGATTGCCCCCGTCCTGGGATATCCCTTTATGACCCCATCCCACACAGAGTGTTCGAGTCCCCACCCTCTGTGTGCTGAGAAACATCAGGTTGTTCTTAGCTCATAGGTCATAGGTGTGGTGAAGGAGATCATCAGTAACAGGTGGTCTGCAGAGTTTCTTTCATTCTGCCATCCTGTCCTCACTTTACCACAGTTAATGTTTAGCCTTCTATGTGGAGCCTTATCCCTCGAGACCCTCATCTTCTCTCTCCTGTTCTAGTTAACTTTTTTTCCCCTTCCCCATTCTTTTAAGCTTACTCCTATTTAGTATCTCAGAGGAATAAACCAGCTACGTAAACATCTCCTTTGAAGCTTAGAGTCTCATTTCTGCTTCCATATGAGTACAGGGGGTGGGGGTGGGGAAGGAAGATGGGTGAGAACAGCCCATTACTACTTTTAGCCATCATGGGGTCTCCACATTATTTCTCACGCTCTGTGGGAGTTTAGAATCTTCTGAATGTGAGCTGCCATACTGCTATGCCGTGAATTACTTGCTGTTTGTGTTGCATGAATAGTTGGTTCAGTTCCACAAACACTGCCTAAGCACTGATTCTGTGCCAGATCTTCAGGATAGGTGCACATCTGTCTTTCTCTGCTTTAAAGCTGGAAGGATATTTAGAAGTCACCTAGTCTTGGCTCCTTACTAGACAGATGCAGAAAGTGAGGCCCTGGGAGGTAAAGGGATGAGTCAAGGCCTTAGAGTTGGAGCAGAGTTTGGCTCTGCCCAGCACTTCTGGGGTTTGGAGATATGTATAATAACCACCGTGTCCAGTCCTTGAGAGTTTGCCACACGCTGGTGTTGTGCAAAGTGTTCTCCATGCTTGCCTTCATTTAATTCTTAGAGCAGGTGCTGTTGTCACTATTGTTATTACATCTTTTTACAGATGAAGAAATAAGGCTTAGAATAACCAAGGTGCTTGCCCACAGTCAGATGCATAGTATGTAGGAGAACTGACAGGGCCTCTGGCTCTGTGTGAAGGTCATGTCCTCGTCTGCTTTGTATACAGGAGCAACTGGAGCTTATGAGAGGCGGCTCAGTTGGCTCAGTTTGTTCCACATCCTCCTTCTGATTGTAGGGAGGGACTGGCCTTTCTCCTTTCTTTCTTTCTTCCCTTCTTTTTTTCACACACACACACACACACACACACACACACACACACACACCATTTTAACTTTTTAAAATATGATTTTATTGATTTCAGAGAGAGAAAGGGAGAGAAAGATATAAACATCATTAATGAGAGAGAATCATCTATTGGCTGCCTCCTGCATGCCCCCTGCTAAGGATCCAGCCCACAACTTGGGCATGTGCTCCAACTGGGAATCGAACTATGACCTGGTTCATAGGCTGATGCTCAACTACTGAGCCACACCCATCAGCCCATTTTAACCATATAGTTCAGTGGTCTTAGGTAATTCACCTTGTTGTGTACCCATCACCACCATCTATCTCCAGAATTTTATTCATCTTTCCAATCTGAAACTGTATGCTACCTCCTCATTGTGTCCTAATATGGTCTTTCTTCTGTGCCTGTGCTTTCCTGGTGTGTGTGTGTGTGTCTCTCTCTCTCCCTCCCTCTCTCTCTCTCTTTCTCTCTCCTCCCCCCCAAACTCTCCAACAAGAACCCCAGTCATATTGAACCCTTAGGACCTCATTTTACCTTATTTCCCTCTTTAAAGGCCCCATCTACAAATGCAGTCACTTGGGGGTTAGAGCTTCAGCATATGAACTTAGGAGAGACATAACTCAGTCTATAATATATCTCTTGGCTATTGTGAATAATGTTGCTATAAATAGGGGTGTACACATGTCTGTTTGAGTCTCTGCTTTTAATACTTTTTGGGTATATAGCCAGCAGTGGAATTGCTGGATCATGTAATAATTCTATTTTTAATTTTTTGAGGAACCACTATACTGTGTGGTTGTTTTTTTTTTTCTGTACCAGCTACACCATTTTACATTCTCAGGGCATTATTTCTTAATTTTCTGAATAGTTTTGCTCTGTTTTTATAGGTCACTCTGATATCCAAGGTCCTCCAGTAGGGAGCTAGCTAGCCTGGAACTGATTTTGTTTTGTTTTTGCCTCCCAGATGTTTGGTTACTAAATCTTTCCAGAAACTTGGTGCCCTTGCTCCTGCTGTATGTCCTGTCAGCAACCTTGGGCTCTTGCTTCCATACTTAGCTGTTGGGAAAACATCCCAGAAAGGAGGGGGAAGCAGTGAAAAATGGCCTGGTCTCAGTTAGATGCTTCATCCGAGCTGTGGGCCTTCAGGCAGCAGCCCCTGAGCACAGAGAGGGTTTGTGCCAGGTCTCGCCCCATCTCTGAGCAGGCAGAGAGGGGACCCTGAGCTTGCTTAGGTACCTGCCACCTTCAAAATGGCCAAGAGACATTAGATTTAAGATGTTCCTCAGTAAGCAGCTTTAACACTGCTGTAGGTTCATATTGACTCACAGTAATAGAAGGAATTGGGGTATGTGTGTGGGGGAAGTGGGTGTTGTATGGAGGGGAGGGAGTGTGAAGAGATGTTGGAGGTAGGTCTTTATGTGGTGCAAAATATGAAGGTGTGTTTGGGGGGAAAGGATGTGTGTGTGAAATAGGGTGTGAGAGTGGAGGTTAGGGATGAGGGTGTGTGGTAGGTAGTGTGTATGTGTGTGGAATAGGGGATAGAAGGGATGACTGTGAGAAGGAATGAGTATGTATGTGGAGTGGATGTGAGGTATTTGGGGGTTAGAATATTTGTGTTGAGTAGGCAGATGGAGGTAAAGGTATGTATAGGCTGGGGATGGGTATGTGTAGGAATAGGGTATGGAGGTGAGGCAGATGTGAGGGTGTGTGGGAAATAGGATATGTGGATGGTGGGGTGCGAGTCAGAGTGTGTGTGTGTGTGTGTGTGTGTGTGTGTGTGTGTGTGTGTGTGTGTGTTGGGGGGTTATAGTAAAGAAAGGACCAGTGGCTCCACTCCAGGTAGCTGCTCCTGCCAGGAGCCTGGTGGGTGGAGGAGCTGTTGAGGCCTGCAGAGCTTCCCAGCTGCGGGGGAGTAGTGCCTTGCTAGGGACTCAGGCGTGACTCACTTTCACCTGGTTGGAATTAATTTGCTGGGCATCTGCATCATGGCAGGATATGTGCGTCAGTCTCTATGACTTTGTTCTTTTTAAGAACCATGGGAGAGCTTGTGCTGGGAGCTATGAAAGATAAATTGCTTCTCCTTGGCCCACACTAAATGACTAAGATAATTTTCCTCACTCCACCTATTCTGTTCTTGATCAAAGGCCACTGCAAACATTCCATGTGAGAGAAGTAACTTCAGAAAACACACACACACACTCACAAGCACACGACTCCCACATACAAATGTAGATAAGGAAGCCCCAAAGCAGCTCCCAGATGCCAGGTGGCCTCTGCAGCAGTAACTCTTCGTGCACTGCGGTCTGCTGCAGTCTGCAGTGTAGGGATGCTGGCTTTTGTGAATGGTAGCCTGGGAGGGGCCAATGTCATCTGCTCCTGATGTCAGCACAATGAATGAAACACTTGCAGAACATAAAGCCTCCAGCACCCGGGAAGCAGACACCTTCTCAGATTGGCTCTCTGGCTGCAGCGTCTCTTGCTGACGAAATCACTAGTCCCATGTGTCCCTGATAACCCACGTACATTAGGTTTTAAATGAGGCAGAAACTGAGGCTGCATGAGGACTAATGCACAGCTGATCCTGGCACAACCACCTCAGCCTGAAGCAGCTGTGCCCACAACCCTCGTCCTGGCACGCTCTGGAAAAAGCTGTTTGCAAGAGCT
Source organism: Myotis nattereri (assembly GCF_964212035.1). NCBI lineage: Eukaryota > Metazoa > Chordata > Mammalia > Chiroptera > Vespertilionidae > Myotis > Myotis nattereri. The sequence goes on from NC_138088.1 coordinate 28,111,686, forward strand.
GCAGACCCACTGTTGTGCGTTAGCCATCTACTTAGCTAGCCCGATGTTCTGCTTTTGCTGGCAGAATTCCTTGCTGAAGCTCCAAGCCCTCGAAACTGATCTGTGCTCTGCATTTTTGACAAACCAGGAAGAAGCTGTTCAGGTGCATGGAGTCAAGGACCCAGCCCCAGCGTCCACCCAGAGTGTGCCTGCTGAAGGGGCAGATGCTGCAGGTAAGAGGCTGGGCGGGGGGAGGTCCTCATTTGTACTCTCAGGATAGTTTAGCTTTCGCTGCTTCATCCTAAACCCCTGTGGGAAAGGGTGTCTGGTGCAACATGAAAGCTGAAGAGGTGCTTGAGTTACCCCCAGGGGAGCTGAGGGGGAGCAAGAGGAATTAAGATGTGTGCTGACATAGAACCTTCTCTTCAGCTGGGGGCCAAGAGTCAGACTTACATAAATTGGGGGGGGGGCGTGTCAGGGAAAAAACACCCATCACAACTTCTAGACTTCATTTTCCTTTGTGGTATCCTGTGGCAAACAAGTCCTTATTTTGTATTGCTGGACTTAGATAATCTTGCTTGCAACTCCTGAGTTTTGAGACTCATGACATTTTTGAGGTGTTGAGGGATGGGGGAATTTCAACATTGCTGCTTCCTTTCTTCTATATTGCTCGTAAGATGGTCCGTCAATACAGGGAAAGTGGAGGAGAGTGATACACTCATTCTGGTCCCATATTGTCTTGTTCTGTCTCATTTCTTTAGCATTAATTTCTGTGTTGAGAAGTCTCAACGTTGGATCTTATTTGTCTGTTAGTTCCTCTAGTTTTAATCTAGGGGATGGCAGGGTGGCTAACAAGCAGGAGACAAATTAATACTCCCAGGAAGATGTAGGAGAGAAACACTAACTTATATGAGTAGAAATGAGAGCACAAATGGGTCAGGTTTGCAGAGTGGTGTCTGGATTGATGGTAGAAGTAGGTGAGCTTGCTTCATGAGATGACCCCTATCTCCAGGAATTGAAGGGAGAGATTTACAAAGTGATCTATTTTAGAACCATTACTGATAATACATTCAAGACATTACTGTTTAAAACAGGCCCACGTGGTATAAACAGGCAAAATACTCTTCTCCAGTTTTGGAATGTTTATTAGTAACAGTGGTTAATAGCTATTGATTGGTAGCTACTATTATTACTGAAGATTTTCTATGATCCAGGCACTGGTCTGAGCATTTTATATCTATTATGTTAAATTCTTAAACTGACCCATGAAATAAAACTACTCAGTATAATAAGGACACTGAGGCCTGGGAGAATCCTGCCAGCAAGTAGTGTTTTCCCCACGGGTGCAGGTGGTCAGCTGGCTGTCCTTGTTGCCTAGTGAGGCTCCCCTGCTCTGTTGGCCATTGTGTTTGGATAAGATGCAAATAAAATTGGGCAGGAGCCAGTGTCAATCCAGTCAGGGATTTTATTCAGATTGTTAGACAATGCCCTTCTTCTTTCACCAACCCCAACAAACAGCATTCAAAACTGTAGAGAAGACTCAAGCCAAATACAGATTAACTTTTGAGTTACCTGATGATGTTTTGTATTGTACACAAGTGTCTGGGAAAGAGTGTTTAATAAGATACGGATATATGTATTTTTAATTTTTATTGTTGAGAGTATTATGGATGCCCCCTTCCCTCCATTATATGTGTATTTTTAATCATGAGTTTTGTGTGTGTATAGGTGTGTTATTTTTTCAAAAGTTCAAGAATACTAGTAGTTTTGCATTTTCTCATTCTAGATGAACTGGATTTTGAACAAGCTTATTAGCACTCCTTGTCAAAGGGGAATACATACTGAATTTACATCAGAATTGCTCATACAAAGGACCTGTCAATATATTCCATGTTAAGTGTAAAATTGCAGAAATGGGCAGAGGGCTCCTCACAGATGAGGCTTGTGGGTTGGATGTTGGATTTTCCAAAATGTAGGTTAATCCGAGAAATCTGAGTCCTTCTAAGAGAGTCTATGAAAAAGATTTCCTCTCCCCCTCTCCCCCTCCCTCTTTCCCTCCTTCCCTCTTTCCCTCCTTCCCTCCTTCCCTCTCTCCATGTGCAGTGGGCAGCAGCATGGGTTTTTCAAAGATCAGACCCATCCTGATGTTTCTCATCTTTGTTAAGCTTATGCATAAGGAGTCTCCATGAACTAACTGCATGGAAGTTGATGTGGGGAAAGTGAAGAAACTCCATCCCCTGTATTGGACCTTGCAATACTTTGACACATTGTTTTTCTCTAATTTTAAAGTGAAGCCCTTTGATATAAAATGAGTGACAGGTGTTTGGAAGAGACTTTCAAGTTATGGGGTGGTTTGGTCTTTTTTGGTTTCCAAGACGCACAGGAAGGCCATACATTTTATAATCCTTTTTTCAAAAGGAAAAAAATTTTTCCCATAGTAGATCAGTTCTTAATTTGGGGCCTGTGAATGGATAGCTAGAGTGATCTTTGAAACTTTAGTTGTTTGTATGTGTATATAAATTCCTGATTGAGAGTGTGATTGCATAAAATTAGCACAGATAGCCATAAGTCTATAAAAGATTATAGTCACTTAAAATTTTATCTAAAAGTCTAGCATCTAGCCCTGAGATTTACATGCATATGAATATTCAAGTAATAATTGTTAATATCAATAATTAGTGACAGAGACAAAATCCAAGTGATATTTACAGGAATTCCTTGCTATAAATATACTATTAATTAACCATTAAAAACAAACATTCATAAATATAAATTGATGTTACTTAAGTAGATTTCAAACTTACTTTAGAATTAATTAGGGCATGATTTAAGTAAAACTTAACCTTTGAAGTAGGCATCTGAAATGATGGTCTGAGCAAAGTATAGTAGTCTCTATATCTTGAGATCAAAATATTGACTTTTAATTGGATTTATAGGTTGCAAAGGTCAGTCCCCCTTAGTAAATTATCTGAAATGCTCCCTGTTCTAGAAATCCAACTAAACACAACACTTGCAGTCAGAGCACAGTCCTCGCAGCCTTGGGAGGCACTGGGTTCTGGATAGTGTGCCTGAACCTTCCTGCACATCATGATGACTGGGAGGTTTTTCAAACATGGGTCCTCAGTCCTCATCCCTGACAGGCTTGGACTCTTTACAGTTCATAAACTTACTCCCTAATATTGGGAACCACTATTCAAGTGACAGTATTTTGAATTTTGAGAGAGAAGGGCAGGTTCTCTCAGGGTTTCTTTGCCTCTGCCTCACCTCAGTGTCATCCATGTCATCAACGGGAAGAGGCTTACAGACCACAGGACATATAACTTAGGGTCTGTGACCAGTCAGCTTAGTCCATTTATATCAGGAGGAGAAAGGTGTTTAGGTACCCAAGTCTGCTGGCCAGAAATTCATGGGATGGGGACCTGGACAAAGGATGGGGACAGACACAGATTTGAGGGGTGTAGAGGCCCTTAAAGAAAAGTGATAGGGAACCAGCTACAAGGCATCTTTGGAACTGTCCACAGTGTAACCAAAAGTCTTCTTTGTCCAGGACTTTTTTTTTTTGCACTAAAAGTTCTACGTGCTGGGAAATCCTCAGTCCCAGGCAATCCAGGACAGCTAGCCACCCCACTTGTAGGTTGCAAGTCACATACAACATTTGGGCTCAAAATTCCTCTAACTGAATGAACAGCCTCTTACAGCTGAAGCAGATGTTTCCTCTGTGGCATTAGCAAGCATCTATTCTGATGTAAATGAAAAATGGAATGAGGATTGTCTTTTTAAGTATGCATGAGGACTGTTTGATGCTTCACATGACTAAGCAGAGTAACCCCAGTTCTGTCTGGCCACAGGTGACTGATGGCACAGATTTTATAGCAAAAGCTATCACAAGTTCACTGAAGACTTACTACTAGAAATAGAAGTACCTAATTAATTTTTATTATAAAATTTTAATTTTTCAAGTGGAACTTTCCATTTGGGCAGGAGCCTTGTTGTTGATGTTGATCATTAGAGAACCACTAACGTAGTCTATCAATTTAGACTCTATAATTATTCCCATAAAGGATCCTGCCAGGTCTATAGGTGTCTTCCTAATGTTGAAGCTGAGGCAGAACAGAGCCAAAGAGGCCCTTCTCTTTCACATTTTAAGACACTGTCCACTTGACCAGAACTTCCCAATTACTTGGAAGTACTTATTAAACTTACAAATGTCTGAGCTCACCCTCTTAAACTAAAAAAATTAAAATATAAAGATGAGGTTTGAAGAGCTCCCCTGGTGAATCTTCTGTGCAGGAAGATTCAGGAGCACTTTCTAGAACATGGTGGTCCTCTAAGGGTGCTGTGAATGTGCTCTAGCTGCAGGTGCAGTTTATAATTGGATTTCTGGAACAGGGGAGCATCTCAGGCATCCCAATAGGTGAGGCTGATCATCCCCATAGTTTGATGTTTTATTGGGCCTGGCAGCAGCCTCAGACAGTCTTTGAAAGTCAGTAAGAGGTGGTCTCTATTACTTCAACCTCAGCAGTGCACAGAATTCCAAATATCTTTGAGAAACTTTATTCATTATGGGTGTGTGTGTGTGTGTGTGTGTGTGTGTGTGTGTGTGAGAGAGAGAGAGAGAGAGAGAGAGAGAGAGAGATTTCTAAATCTTCCTTGAGCCTTTTTATACTTTCAACTAGAGGCCTGGTGCACAAAAATTTGTGCACTCGGGGGGGAGGGGGGGTCCCTCAGCCCGGCCTGTGCCCTCTCGCAGTCTGGGACCCCTCAGGAGATAACGACCTGCTGGCTTAGGCCTGCTCCCGGGTGGCAGAGGGCAGGCCTAATCCCTAGGTGCAGCCCATGGTCGGGCTCAGAGCAGGGCCAATTGGGGAATTGGGGCGCCGCCCCCTGTCATGCACAGAGCATGGCAGATTGGGAGGTTGCGATGCCACCCTCAGTCATGCTCAGGGTAGGGCCGATTGGGGGGTTGGGGCACCACCCCCTGTCACACTCAAGGCAGGGTCGATGGGGAGGTTGCGGCGCCACCCCCTGTCATGCACAGAGCAGGGCCAATCAGGGGGTTGGGGCGCTGCCCCCTGTCATGCACAGAGCAGGGCCGATCAGGGGGTTGGGGCGCCGCCACTGTCACACTCAGGACAGGGCCAATGGGGAGGTTATGGCTCTACCCCATCACACACAGAGCAGGGCCCGTGGGGTGGGGGGGTTGGGGCACCACCCTTTATCACCCACAGAGCAGGGCAGATCAGCGGGTTGGGACGCCGCCACTCTCACACTCAGGGCAGGGCCAGTAGGGAGGTTATGACTCTACTCTGTCACACACAGAGCAGGGCCCGTGGGGTGGGGGGGTTGGGGCGCCGCACCCTGTCACACACAGAGCCGCAGGGCGATCAGGAGGTTGGGGAGCTCCCCCCTATCAGGCACAGAGCAGGGCTGATCAGGGGGTTGGGGCGCCTTCCCCTGTCAGGAACAGAGCAGGGCGGATAGGGAGGTTGTGGCACCGCCCCCTGTCACACACAGAGCCACAGGGCGATCAGGGGGTTTGGGCGCTGCCCCCTGTCATGCTGATCCTGGTGCTGGGAGACCTCGCGGCTCCGCTGATCCCGGTGCTGGGAGGCATATTACCCTTTTACTATACAGACTAGAGGCCTGGTGCATGGGTGGGGGCTGGCTGGTTTGCCCTGAAGGGTGTCCCGGATCAGGGTGGGGGTCCCCACTGGGGTGCCTGGCCAGCCTGGATGAGGGGATGATGGCTGTTTGCAGCTGGTCACACACCCTTCAGGGTGGGGGTCCCCATTGGGGTGCCTGGCCAGTCTGGGTGAGGGGCTGAGGGCTGTTTTCAGGCTGTGACTGAAGCTCCCAACTGCTCCTTTTTTTCTTTTTTTTAATTTTTATTCTGAGCCAGCTTTAGCTCTGAGGCTCCAGCTCTTAGGCTTCCGCTCCTGAAAGCAGGTATCTGGTTTGTTTAGGTTCTACAATCGAAACTCTGTATCAACTCCAGGTCTGAGATCCCGGCTAGCTGAAAGCTGGTTTCTGGGGTTTTGTTTAGCTTCTATTTTTGTAACTATGTTTCAAACTGACAGCTCAGAGGCCTGCAGCGGCAGGCAGGGAACGTTGGAGTCCTCTGTCACTGAAGCAAGCAAGCCTCATGTTAGTTTCAAGCTGCCTGGCTGGCGGCCGCCATCTTGGCTGGCAGTTAATTTGCATATCGCCCTGATTAGCCAATGGGAAGGGTAGCAGTCGTACGCCAATTACCATGTTTCTCTTTTATTAGATAGGATATGTACTACTGATTGCTTTAACTAAAATACGGCTTGCACTGTGGAAACTAGTCTTTCATCTTTATGTCTTAAATTGGTTTCTTTAAAAGCAGTGGTTTTCAAAACATTGACCAGCGCTGATTTCCCCCCAATATTCTTGGGGATGTTTGACAATCTGTAGATACACTTTTGGTGTCACAGTTGGAGGGTGGGTGCTATTGGCATCCAGTGGGCAGAGGTCAGGGATGCTACTGAACATCCTACAAGGCACAGGACCCCTCACCACCCCCACTGCTCCAGCAGAGAACTATCTGGTCTAAAATCTCAATAGTTTCAAGGCTTAGAAACTACTTTAAAAGATTTTAAATTAATAACATCAGCGTTAGCTAAAAATTCTATGAGGTAGGTGCCATTATTATCCCCAAATGCACGATGAGCAAGTAAACTTGAAGAGTTAATGCAACTTGCTGGTCCCACAGCTGCCGAGTGTAGGGGTTGGGAGGAAAGGCAATGAATGGGGCCTTCCTCATTCGGACTCCATAGTCTAAGTCAGTGGTTCTCAACCTTGGCTGTACATTAGAATCACCTGGGAATCTTTTTAAAATCCTGATTTCTGGGCCTCATCCTCCGGAAATTCTGTTTCTTTGTTATGGGATGAGGCCACAACATTCGTAACAAAGAAACAGAATTTCTGGAGGATGAGGCCCAGAAATCAAGATTTTAAAAAGATTCCCAGGTGATTCTAATGTGCAGCCAAGGTTGAGAACTTCTGGTCTAGGTGCTTTACACTATGATCTTTGCCATCCAGCCTAAATGTTAAGTCCCCATAGTTCTGATATTCTAGAATTTGAAAAGCCTGTAGTCAGCCTATGCATTCTCTACATATCTCACATGTTTGGGAATTTATTTTTTCTTTATCCATCCCTGATTTTGTTTTGTCAGACAAAAGAGACCTAGATTTGTAGTTGGTTAACCTGTTACAGCCCCTCTGTACCATTGTAATTTCAGTTTCTCTGGTCTAAACTATCTCTAGGCCCCTATGCCTTTCTGATATGCATTTACCCGACCTGCACCATGTATTCCAGGTGGAGTTAAACAGAATCTTATTTGTGCATATGGGCACAGGTATTACACTTTTACTATTGGGGGAAATTGGGCAAAGTTTACAAGGGATTTATTTCTTAAAAATTTTATGTGAAACTACAATGATCTTCATAACAAGAAATGGATACCTAAAAAACAATATTGGCTTGGGATGTTTTATAAAAGAACTAGAGGCCTGGTGCACAAAATTTGTGCAGGGGGGGGTGGCGGTCATCAGCCCAGTCTGCACCCTCTCTAACCCGAGACCCCTTGGGGGATGTCTGACTGATCCCAGGGATCAGGCCTAAACGGCAGTCGGACATCCCTCTCACAATCCTGGTCTGCTGGCTCCTAATTGCTCACCTGCCTGCCTGCCTGGTCACCCCTAACTGCCCCCACCTCCCCTGCCAGCCTGATTGCCCCTCACTGCCTCTGCATGCCAGCCTAATTTCCCCTAACTCTCCCCCCTGCTGGCCTGGTTGCCCCTAACTGCCCCCCCCCACTGCCCTCTTCCTGCTGGCCTGGTCACTCCTAACTACCCCCCCCCGTCAGCCTGGTCACCCCTTACTGCTCCCCCCCCCCCGCCAGCCTGGTCGCCTCCAATTGCCCCCCTCTGCTGGCCTGGTCATCCCTCACTGTCCCCCCACTGGCCTAGTCACCCCACGCAGCCTGCTGCTCAGTCGTTTGGTCGTCCCTCACTAATCCCCCTGCCGACCTGGTTGCCCCACACAGCCTGCTTATTCAGTCATTTGGTCATCCCACACTAACCCCTCTGCCAGCCTGGTCATAGGCAGCCATCTTCTGAGGGCGTGAGGGTTAATTTGCATATTACCTCTTTATTATATAAGATTACAAAGTAATTATGTTTGTTGGATTTTTTCCAAACTCTTCCTAGAGATTTTCACTATTTTCTTGACTTTTTTGTTATATCTGTATATTCCATAAGATCTCCAAAAAAAATCCTATTTTCTATCACATTAATAGTTTAGTGCTTATTGTTTTTTAAGAGCACATAGATTCGTTTTCTGCAGCTAGGTTGCCTGCTGGCCCACAGTGTAGGTTATCTGTATTGTTAAGCCTCCTCATGGTCTGTGGACTTTTTCTGTGGTTTCTTAGCATTCTACTCTTTGAAAAATATCAACATCATCTACAGACTCAAACTCATGGCTCAACTTCCTCTTTCATGTCATTTCTGAAATGTAAAAATAAGATTATTCCAGGATCCATTTGCAAGTGTTAGTACTGACCTGTTCAACATAAAGATACGAATTCATCCCTGTGCTTTGCTGCATATTGTTAAGTAGATTTTGTATCCATTGCAGAACATTTAGCCCAATCATCATTTGATTTTGTTTTTAAACAACGTCTGATATGGAAAACTGCAATAGATTTCTTTTTTTAATTTAATTTTATTGTTTAAAGTATTACAAATAGTAGTACATATGTCTCCTTTTTCCCCCATGTCATAGATTTCTTGAAAGCTCAAGTAAATTATATTTTTTGGTTCTGCCTTGTTCAGAAACAGATCTTTGTAGAATTTGATGTACAGGTTGGGTGATCTTGGAAAGGTTATTTGATCTCTCTCTGCTTCAGTTTCCTTTTCTTTAAAATGGGAAAAGGATAGTATCTACTTCTTAGGACTGTTGTGAGAATGATGTAGTTAAATGTGTATGAGGCTCTTAGCATATCCCCCATGGTAAATGCTCAATAAATGTCAGCTTTCATTATTTTAAAAGCTGGGCATTTTTGCAATAGTCAGAGCTTAGGTTGCCTTTCCTCCAGTTGATACTGCTTACATTTGTCTTTAAATATCTACTCTATCATAATTTCCAACTACTTTCAAGGTGTCTATATGCTATTAATACTCTTCATTCCCTAGGTCCCCTCCAGAGTTTGCATATGATTGACATTATACTGTCTCCCTTAAGCAAAAGGTATTTCTAACAGCAATGATCTATACAGGTGATGGCTGAATAATTACCTCTATTACAGTTGAAACTACATTTATTACCATAAAATCTATCCTGTGATAAAACTATGACATAACTTGGCTGGAAAGATCTTTACTGTTAATAATTTTTTTCTCTGATGCTTCGTAGTCTCTGAAAGAGGGAACTTCATATTAAACACATTTCGTCCGCTCAGGAGTTTTCTCGTGTTTCACGCGCCATCTGTTAAGGACTGCTCATGAGTGTTCTCGTTTTCACACCCATGGAAAAAGGAGCGGATCTAGATACTTATGTAAATTTTGTTTGGTCCCTCTTCATAGAGGAAAATGTTTTACGCAGTACCATACGTTAAAAAAGTACTAGGAACTTTAATTGTTTAATTGTTTTTGTAAATAAAAATGTTATAATTATTGAAAAACAACACCTAAAGTGCATTATGATTTAAGTAACATGCAGTTTGCCCAAAAACATCTGATCCCTGGCGTATGTCTTAGAGATTTCTATGCGGTACGCAATGTGTTAACCACTTGTTTTCCAAACAAAGTATTTTTAAGTGATTTCAAAATTCATAGATGACAATATAATTCTCTGGAGCTGTTTCTGTAATTGCCTTGGAGGGAAGGAAAACATCAGTTCTACAGCTGAAACTTCTACATGATTATTTAAATTTTTTTTTTTAAATTCGGTTTTTAAGGCAGGCAAGGACTATGGTAACACACATTTTTCCATTTTCCTCACTACAACCCTTTACACAGGAGGATTCTGAGTGACAAGGCTTGCCTGGCCCAGGACATAACAACAGTGAGCAAGTGGCATGTCAGCCCAAGCATAACAAACAGGCTTATAGTCATTTTTAAAATATTAGTAGATTTTATTTTTAAGATCAGTTTTATGATTTTTAAAAATTGTGCAGACAGTACAGAGAATTCTCACATACCCAATTTCCCTGCACATAATTTCCCATATATTAGAGTCATTTTAAACCTTTCTTGCTGGTCATTCTTCCTTCCACACTTATGAAGAGTACAATCTGGGTGTGACCAGATGGCACGCCTAGATCCTCGGTGTCTGACCATACCTAGATCCTCTGGCCATGCCCCCAGCCCCGCCCTGCTGGTTCACGGTGGACAACCTCTCCTGTCTCTTCAGTTCCCCAAGAATCTTAACTTTTCTGTGGCTCTGTCTGTGTGGGGCAGGGATCCAATTTTTTTTGACTGCTCTCATCTGACTGGTGTGGGAGCCCAGTATAGATCCAGCCCCCATGGAAAGTTGGAATTTCCTTCAGCAGACTTCCTGTTTGTTTTGTATATTGCAGTTTCCTTCTGCAAAGTACATCAGCTCATAAATGAAAACTTTCCTTTGAAAATGGCTCTTGTTATCTTAAAAGCACATTTTTATTACTTGGACCCACTGAGGTGATCAGTGTGCACGAGTCAACTAGAAGACCCGGGGTCCTTTAGGCTGAACAGTGATCAGCATCACAACACCCAGCTTTCTGTTCCCCAAGAGGGCGGTCCGAATCTCGGACACTGTCAGTGGTGATGTGCACTCTTTTCCTGGCCTCGCAGCCCAGGCAGAGCTCTGTAGACTGAGCATGTGGCTCCACTTCTGTGTAACAGGGAGCAAAAAAAGATGTTTTTAGAGATCAGACACTGTTCATAGGCCACTCCCTTGCTTAATTCTCAGTCATTCTTTGACAGTGTGCATAGAGGCAAAGGAATAAGTCTTGACTAATCAGAGGAAATGGAAAAGATTCAGCTAGTAGCTTGGTAGGTTTGTCTACAAGATTGTTTCTTCGTTTCCTCCCCAAGTTGGGCATTTGGTTTGGTGCAGTATAGAAATTGCCACTAAAAATATGAATTATCCCTGCCTGAGATGTTCTACAGAATAATGCGAAGGATGGATTTCTTCCCCATCCCGCTGGGACAGGAGTGTTCCCACCTGCCCTCAGCGTGAGTCATGTTTCCGCAGCCCGCAGTACGGTTCTGATTTAGGGTAGAAGTCACGAACATCTGAAGACCAGTCTTCTACAGGCTGGAAGTCAGTTCCACTGCATGTTTCCTCAGAGCAGACTCGGCTCTGTCACCCTGCCTCACCTTTCTCCGGCCACCCCCACCACCATGGTGTCTCTGTTCTCCTCCTCGTTCTCACTCCACAGCTTTCTGGCTGATGCTCTTCCTCACCCACGCCCTGGCCTCTGCCTTCCTCTGTCTCCATGCCATCCAGGGGTCGTCACTGCCTCCTTGCTTTTTCCTTTGGGAGTTCCCTATGCTAAGCTGATTATGGTGTGAAATTTAAGCATAGTTAAGATAATTATTGAATTGTATCTAGATACTTAGTTATTGCATATTGTTATCATCCTGCAAAACTTGTGTGAGTTCAAACTGTTGACACCTTCCAAAACAATATTGTAAACAATATGCTATGCAAATAACAATGTGATTTTCCTTTGTTTGGGCCTTTGGAGGTTATTTATCCTTATTTTTACCACTGAGGCAATGAAAATACTAAAAAAAAACTTTGAAAGTCTTTTATCAAAGTGTATGTAAGTTACTACTGGATTGTGAAAGTAATCAGTTACAATATGCCCTCAAGGTTTATGTATTTATGCATTTCTAAGATTTAAATGTTATGTTTACTTGGTAAAAAGTGTTGTATGTTAGGTGTAATAGTGACTCAAGAAAAAAAAATTCCAAAATTATTCTCCTATAATTCTCTAGGAAACAGGAGCGGTTGGATTAAACTTACCTTCAGAACTGCTCAAAAAAAACAAAACCTGGATCTGTGTTTACTGATGGAAATTTAATTACAAGATTGTAACCAGAAATGCAGAGGCAAGGAATAAGTTTAAATCTGAGCCAAAGCTTCTTGGTCCATTCAGCTTTCTGGTTTTTAGGAAGGATTTTGGAATTTCTCATTGCTCAACTAACCCAGTTCCCTAATCTATTGCCTGTTCATTTTAATTGAAATCAGTACATTGGCTCCTTCAAAATGAAAATGAGGCCCACTGCCTCACCCCACTCTAAAAATGGGTTTTGGGGAAGTGTGTTCTGACCTTGAACCCAGTAAGGCTCTGTCTCCTGTGCTCCATACCCACACATATCCAGGGCCTACTGGGCACCTCCAACTGGTTAACCCCAAATGCTTAACTCAAAGCATCCAGAAATGAACTCATCTTTCCCTCCCCTGGCAGGCTCCCCTCCTGAGTTCTAACTATATAAAAGATACCACCATTAAGTACAAAAGAACAATGAACATTTATTGATGGATCATTTATGCGCCCTTCCCTTAGGCACTGTCCTAAGCACTTGAGATGCCCTTTTTTTTAATCCAATAATTTATGAGGTAGATGTTGTCATTCTCACCTCAAACAGGAGTTGGCATATAGCAGATGGCCAATAAGCATTTGTTGAATGAATGAATTCCCTTTATACAGATGGGAAAACTGTGTTTGAAAAAGATTGAGTAATGTGTCCTAGGTAAATGGTAAAACTGGGGTTTCAGTCTAGGTGTTTCTGAGTGCATAGCCTATGCTTTTGTCCATGGTGGAAAACTGCCTCTTGGAATCTACCTACAGGGTGCGTGTTGTAAAGCCCAGCCCTGCTTTCAGGGTGGCAAATTTCCCAGGCCTCTAGCTCCATGATGTTTCTGCTGGCACACAGGAGCCTGCTTGAAGTGCCAGCCTCCCACCACTCTACTTGGTCAGCCTCACTAACCCGGAACCCCCTCCTCATCTGTCCACCCTGACCTTGGAGATGGCACTTCTCCTCTCTCAGTGGCCTCTGAGCAAAAGAGCTCATCAGTTTCCCCAGGGTTACTTATTGGGGTGACTTCAGGCTTACCTGTGTTCTCTCTAATGACCCTGTATTTAACCCCTACTGCCTTTAGGCACTCAAGTTCAACATACCCCAAAACCAACCTCTTGTGTTTCCATCAGATGTTTTGGGTTATTTTGTGTTTTGTCTTGGTGGCGCTCTGTGTGAGGCTGGCTGGGAACTCTGATGCTGGATCCTCATTAGAGTCATGCTTTGGGCTCATTTGGCTTTTAAAACCAGCAAAGGTTGGTGTTTGACATTTTGGAAAGTACCTGAATGCTACTTGTGAGCACCATGATGAGCAAACCCAAGAGTACAAATTAACAAATCCACAAGACAATGACTAATTTATTACTCAGATCTCAACAATCCATCTCAAGGGGTTGCAGATAGAGGTTTACTTAAATATTGAAAGGCTTTAAAAATGTACATTAGAAAGAGATTTTTTTAAGTATGACTAACTCATTTAACAGCTGTAATACAGCATCTGCTTCTGCCTGGGGTTGCAGCCAGATCAGAAGTGGTCTCTTGGCCTTCACACTAATGATAATTACTTCTCTATGTTCCCAATGGCTCAGTGAGTGAGCTGTCAGACACACTCCTTGGCTCCCAGGGTTAGAGGTATGGAGTCTTCTACCACGGGCACTAGTCAAACCCTTCCTGAATGAACTTACCACAGTCACACCACTTTCCCTATTGCATTTAGAATGGAGATCGTATTACTACCAGTCTCATGTGGCTGTTATGAAAATTAAATACATGCAAAAACTCTTATGAGAAGTTGGAGGACATAGAGAGTCACTTCATAAATAGTATATATGATTATTATTCTTATCCTATATAATAAAGGGCCAATATGCAAATCGACCCAATGGCAGAACAATCGGTTGCTATGACATGCACTGACGACCTGGGGGCAGATGCTTATGTTGGTCAGTGCGCTCCCACAAGGGGAGCGCTGCTGAACCAGAAGCCCTGAGCCGGGCTTACCACTGGCGAGTGCAGCAGCGGTGGTGGGGAGCCTCTCCAGCCTCTGTGGCAGTGCTAAGGATGTCTGACTGACAGTTTAGGCCCGCTCCCCTAAACTGTCAGTTGGACATCCTCCGAGGGCTCCTGGACCCTGAGATGGCGCAGGCCAGGCTGAGGGACAACCCCCTCCCGAGTGCATGAATTTTGTGCACCAGGCCTCTAATTTATAAATAAGAACTGGTAGAAGGACAGTATGCTGAGGGGCATGTTGGTTCTCATTTCAAATATTAATCCCATAGAGACTCCTACAGGGCATAGTTGTTGTTCAATAAGAGAAGGTAATATTCAGTTTTCTTACTTTGATGATATTATTAAAATGATAGTTCTTATGGTCACATATTTTTTTAGCAGTTTCTGTGCCCTATTTCAATGTTTCACCAAAAACATAGGTATACAAAGGATGCATGGGTGAACATTATTAGTTTTGATAGGAATTTATTTTAATGTGTATTGGTAGAATATAATGTAACTAGCACATCAAATTCATGATTTCTTGGCCATTGTGACCTAGGATGAAGCTGAAATTTTAAAAATCTGTAGTTTGAAATTAATCTATCTAAAATACATAATAAATATATAACTTTATATGTATATAACATGTATTTTTTACTATATATGTATGTGTATATATGTGTGTGTGTATATATATATATATATATATATATATATATATATATAGTAAAACGACTTATGTGATATAGCAAAAATTTGTGGAAGATAGTTTCATTTCATTCTCAGTCTTTTGAGGCAGATGCCATTATTCTCCTAATTTTACAGGTATAAAAATTGAGGTTCAAAAAGGTCCATTATTTGTGAAGTCTCTCAACAAGTCGTAGACATGGGATTCAAACTATCCTTGCCCTCTATTGTGCCCCCTCTGCGGTGGTTTCTCACTTCTTTTCTCAAGAAGGCTTATTTACCTTTTAAAAAATTTTAATATTTTATTATTTTTTCCTCCCTATAAAATTGACTTTTTGTTACAGAAATTTTAGAAAATACAAAGCAGGAAAAAGAAGAAAAAGCATTTTTTTATTGTTGTAAGAACACATACATGGCATCTACATTTTTAACAACTTTTAAAATGTACAATACAGTACTGTTAACTATAGGCCAGATACTGGTGCAAAGCAGGCCTCCTTTTCTATTACAGCCCTGTACGGGGCTGAACCAGGACACCGAAGGAGGTCGGTGACCCCGCTGGAGCCCCGTGAGAGAGCAAGACACACCGTGACTCCTGGTTCCCCGGCCCCTCCCTCTAAACCACCCTGCATCACACCACGGGCCCTGGCCAAGCTGGCCCTTCCTTGGGAAGGAAAATTCATGTGCCCCCAGGGAACCGTCAGCAGCCACCCGAGTTAATACTGCCATCAGCTTCTGTTGGGGACGAGTCTCCGTGGTGGCCTGGGCTCTGCTCCCAGATGGCAGCAGCGATGGCTGGCTCTGCATCTGCTCTGGCCTCTCCGGAACGAGGAGCGCAGTGATTCTGTCTGCGCAAGCGCACACGTGAACATGCACCAGCTGATTTCATCAAGCTTTCTCAGCTCCAATGGGAAGTTTTGACAAAGGCCTGAGATGATTCCAAATGACGAGTTTTTGACTCTGTTGGTTTTCAACTGGTCACTTTGAGACCTTTCTGGCTCACTGCTTCTGTCTGTGGTGAGGTAGGGGCCTGAGGATCAGGATGCTAATTAGGCAGCACTGGTAAATTGTTTGCGCACCCTGAGGAGGCAGATGCCATGTAAGTGGAGGTTTACAGCTACTATTGCAGTGCAGTTAAAAGAGCCATTCATAGTAATCTGTGATTCTATGAAGTTACATCTTGGGAATCTGGGTTTTAGTAGCTGAGCTCTTTTCTTGCCTCCACCTCAGTCATATGGCTGGCAACCCAAGTACCCCCATGTGGCATTAGAAAACAGTACCAAGAGACTCTTGTGAGTTTTAACGGGGGGGGGGGGGGGGGGGGAGGGGGAGAGGAGGGGGGAGGTAGGGGGTTGGGGAGAGGCAGGGGTTGGGTGGTCACAGCTGAGCTGAAGGGTTGAAGGCCTCAGACCTTTCCCATTTCAATGAAAACATGCCAGTTCCAGGTACTTGCTAAAGATTATTTTCTTCCCCGTCATTATCATCAAAAGATACTACAGAAACAGGTAATATGAATAAAATCTATTTCTTTTTAGATGGTTTAAGCCTGTTGGTTTAAGAAAAGGATTTGGGAAAGGAACCCATATGCCTCCTGGGTTTTGAAGGTGATTGTTAGTGTATGCTGTGATTTATTGATTAGTAATTCCTTAGGGCTCCTGCCAGAACCACACTGTTTTTGAGTAAATTATTCTTAGCAAGAGTGTTGCCTGTGGTGAGCTGTGTCAGTCACAGCAGCACTCCTTGCCTGTGGGTCTGGGCCTTGGCATCCATCTACCTCCAACTCTTCCCCAGCCTTCATCCTATCCAGTTCTGACCAGCCTCAGCCACTGACAGAAGTGCTGTCAGTGAGCTTCAAAGGCACACTAGGAGGTGTCAATCACCCTTATGGTCTGCAGTCCAACAGGGAAGACACCAACTGGAAACACACACAAGAACCTAATCAGACCTTTGATGCTGACACAAAGCAAATTGCATTTCAGGCTCCACAGAACACAAGTCGTCCTAAACCTGGCTAAGATTCACCTGGTACCAAATTGTGATCAGTGTTTATTTTGGAAAAGTGGATTATCAGTATTTTCAGATTCTGGTTATCACCCAGATAATCTTGGTTTTCCTCTTTCTTTGGGGTAGTAAGAGTAAGAGAAAGCCTTGGGTTGTCCTGACTGATTTGCTGGGTATAACTGAGAAAGAGCTGGTTTTGGGTTGCTTCCTGAATAACTCTGTACAGAGCCCTGTGAGGGAGAGACTCATGTCCTAATGTTCCTCATTTTGCTTGCCCTGACTTCCACATCTAGACCGACCCTTGGGTGGGGAGCTAATGAGCTCATTTAAAAAGGGAATGAATAATTACAGTGAGAATTCAGGCACGGGGCTGTCTAAGCACAGAGAGTGTTTGGAGAAGGTTTTGTTCTTGGTTTTGTTTTTATCCAAAATGAAATGTTTCCTAAAATTTTGAAGAAACAGAATCATTAGAATTTCACCACACTTTGTAGGTGCTGTGTAGCTTCTTTGATCTTTCAGTGCATTTATTTCTACACCCAAATATATATATATATATATATATATATATATATATATATATATATTCCTGTTTTGTTTTGGAATCTGTGTTTTTCATGTTAGCATATTTTGAACATTAGTCCATGTTGATAAGCAGAGTTCTCCATCATTTTAATGACTGCTGGAATACATTTCTGTCTGGGGACTCCTCTCTTCCTTTTTTTTGTCTTCTCTCTCTTCCTTCACTGGCAATTGTGTTACCTGTTTTCTTCCTCCTAATCTATCATCTTTTGTTCCAGCTTCATTTTATTGTTGTTGTTTTTTCTTTCACTAAACATTTTGTAATTCATCCTTCAAGATAATACAAACTAGAGGCCCGATGCATGAAATTCGTGCAAGAGTAGGCCTTCCTTCACCCAGCTACTGGCACTGGCTTCCCTCTGGACCCGGGCTTCCCTCCGGCCACTGGCAGGCACCTGGTATTCGGGCTTCCCTCATAGCCCCAGCTTCGTCCGGAAGGTCATCTGGTCTAATTAGCATATTATGCCTTTATTATTATAGATAATATGAAATAGAGGATGTTCGTAGTTTGGGCTACGCTGATTCTATTACTCATACTGAAATAATTTGTGTTTCCATCTTGTTGTAACTGGTGGCTTTGTACACAATTGTTTTTATCATGGCTCTGTGAGAACAAACAGGACAGTGTTTTGAAAGCCTTCATATCCCCAGAAGGAAGAAATAACAAAGAAGCACGACATAATGGCTGTTGATGACCCTTAGTTAGGAATATGACAGTCTCAAGCCCTCTCTCCCTTCTGAGTCTTGACTTACCTTGTGTCCTCAGACCCTGCGCCAGTCCACAGAGATGGGCAGAATGGAGCGGACAGTGCACCGGAAGACCTCCAGCCTATGGGGACCAGCCGGCTGCTCTGTCACATCACTGATGGTGACAACCCACTGCTGTCACCGCGATGCTCCATCTTCAGCCAAAGCCAGAGATTCAACTTAGACCCTGAATCAGCCCCTTCTCCACCCAGCACTCAGCAGTTTATGATGTGAGCAAACCTTGTTTTGTTCTTGTCTTCATTTCATGCAGTTTTTTAAATACTACATGTACAAATCAAATGAAGTGTGTCTGAAATAGTGCAAACGTGCCTACCAAATGCAGCTGTGAGACCTGAACAGTAAATGGCAAATATCTGTGTACTTTCCAGCTGGGAATGCTATTTCAGGCCTTATTACCTCAGGAGGAAATGGTCATGATATACAGGCCACCCCAGGGCTTGCCCATTTGAACATTTTTGGTGAAATGACTAGAGTCCTAGGTATGTATATGTATGTGCAAATATCAGGAATATCAGTCTTCATGAGTTCAGTATTCTTTCCACATCCACCAGTGGCTTCCGTGGATGGACTGTAGCAATGTTTAGTTGTCCACCCCAATTTCTCCTTAAGTGGGAGCTTAAAATAGCTGCCCAGCCCCAAGAAAAAGTGTGGAACTGCGTGTTCTTTCCTTTTTCATTTAAGTTCCACAAATAATTTTGATTCAGAGCTAAAATGAGATTCCCTTGGCTAAAATACCTGCAGAAAATCTCTAGTATCTCCTTAATAACTTCTGTTGCTATTCATGAATTTATTCAAACCTGGGGCCATGGACTGTATATTGATAGACTTGAGGGAGTTAGTGAATTACTGTTATTATGTGTGTCATGTGAGAGGTTGGATGCATTTTCTGAAGAGGAGGCCCATTCCTTTCATCCGATTCACAAAGGCTCTGTTATGTCAAGAAATGTTAGCTACGCACCTAAATCTTCCCTGAAAATGTTGGTAGGCGTGGCTCATGCACTCTGTTGAAGATAATGCTACAATAGGGCTGTCTCTTCTTAATTTTAGATCAGTCTCCTCCAAGCTTTAGGAAATGCATTTCCAGGGCTAATATTCTGACATTGTACGTTTAAATCCCTGGTGACATTTTCCCATAATGGAGTGCTGTGATCAGAGGCCTCCATTGATGAGCAGATGCCATGGCAGACTCATCAAAAAATGAACTGCCTTCTGGACTTCTCTGGTAATCCAGGAAGCGTGGTTTGTAGATCAGCAGCGGTATTTACTGGAAGACCATTGGTTTTGATTATTCTCCCCCTCCCTGTGATCACTGCAGGCCCCGAAGTTCTTCACGGTGCAGCTGTAGTGGTGGCAAGGAGCCCCAGACCATTGCCCAGCTCACCAAGCACATCCAGAGCCTCAAGAGGAAAATTCGGAAATTTGAAGAAAAATTTGAACAAGAAAAGAAATACCGGGTAAGGACTATGGGGTTTAAAATAAGAGCATGGGTTATGTGAAGAGATGCGTTGGCTTTTCTGTCCTTCCTTTTCAGTACCATTCTGTATGAGGGACAGCTCTCTTTTCATTGGCCAACCCAGGACCCATCCTAAATGGAGTTCCCATCTTGGGTCTGTCTTGTTTTCACATTCTGCCATCGGTTGTTATCTACTAATTAATTATAATGCTATTTTCAAACACTGATCCCCCCTTTTCCCCTCAAGGAACCTTACTATCACTAGTGTTCCTAGGAATTAAAATTTTAAAAGCTTTTAAATTATGTTTTTATTTTTCCTTTAACCTTTTTTCATTTGCATTTTGTTAAGAACCTATCAGTGACCTAAAGGACAGAATCTCTAATTGTGGACAGAATGAGGGAGAGTTTTCTTTGACATTAGAGTACTACCTGGTTGACGGATGAGAGCCTCTCAAGTGACATCTGTTCAGGCCACTCATAAGAACACCCTGATCCGTCCTTTCCTGGCAGAGAGACGCTGGCTGCCTGCTGGTGCTGCAGTGTAGCAATCATTTTTTTTTTTAAAAAAAAGCTTAATCATTTTTTATTTTATTGTTGACAGTATTACAGATGTCTCCTACCCACCCCCCTCCCCTCCGCTTTTACTCCCTCTGCCCAGCCCCTACCCAAACCACTAGGTCTTCACCACCCTATTATTCGTGTCCGTGATCTATGTATATAAAAGATCTTTGTTTTATCTCTCCTCGTCCAATCATTGTTTTCTTACGTAAGAAACAGTAGAGTCAGAGGTACATGTCTTGGTAGCCAATGATAGTTTTATTTTTTTAATCCTCACCTGAGGATATGTTTTTCTAAAATTGATTTTAGAGAGAGAGGAAGGGAGAGGGAAATAGAAAGAGAGAGAGGAACATTGATCAGTTGCCTCCTGTACACAGCCTGACTGAGGATTGAACCAGCATCCTAGGTATGTGCCCTGACCAAGAATCGAACCTGTGACCTTTTGGTGTATGGGACGCTCCAACTGAACCACACTGGCCTGAGCAATGCTAGTTTTATTTATTTTCTCTAATGGTGACCATGTCATAGAGAAAATTCATGTTCATGTAGAAATGCACAAAGTTATTGGGTCTTTGGCAGAGGGCCCAGATCAGCTAGTTATTAGAATAAAAGAGAACAGAGAATAACGTCTAATACATCTTGAAATATTGAAAGGCTCACTAAGCATTTGGTACGGGGTAATCCGCAGGCCTCTGTGAGTATAGGATAAGTTCTGGGGAGGAAGGTGAGAGTGGGTGATGTGCCACTCTCCTATTCTGTCTTGTATTTCCCACAGTGGCTTTAAATTTACTAAAGGAATGGTTTTTAGCTTTGCAAAGTGGAGAAAATCTGATTGTCAGGACAGCCTAAGTTGGGGTACTAAAAATTATTCCCTTCTCTGAAGCCAGGGAGTCACAGCTATGTATTGTCCTTTATAGAGCAGGAGGGTGCTCTACACATTGGGAGTATACAGGTAAGGCAGTGAGGCCCAGTGAAGACTTATAACTTGTAATGTAGTTCTGCTCTGTCAGCTCAGGCTTGGGTGGTAGACTGAGTTTGAGTAGGTTTTACAATGGAGGAGTAGAAGCCAAATTCATAATATCCACGTTTGGAAAGCTCCAGGTTTCCTGAGAGAAGCTGACGTTCCCTGTTTGTTCCTGGAGTGTTATTGGATCTGTGATGCCCTCACGTTGGGAACTGTTGAGTGACAAGTAGGGGGCTCCATTCCCAGGCTCTGTTAATAATTCCTACTCAGCAGTTCGTGAATCAGACTGGTCTGGATTTGAATCCAGCACAGACACTTAGCAACTTTGTAACTTTGGACTTGTTTCTTTGCTTTTCTGAGTCTCAGTTTATCCATCTGTAAAGCGGAGTTAATATCACTAATGACTTCAGAAGTTTGTGAGCATTAAGAGAAGAAGTACGCACATAAACTTGTTACAGTGTTTAGCACAAAGGGAGTCAGTGGTCCTAGATAGTATCCACTTTTGAATCTATTTAAGTGATGTTGGAACAGGCAGAAGTGGACACATTAGATCTCTGCTGGACATTTCTACATGCAGTCACAGACCCTGTTACTTTTTCTCAACTATAATGGCCACCTAGCACCTGCCTGTTTTAGAAGAGAATGTCTCCTAGCGCCTCCTGCCTTTGACTAGAGGAGCTTTGGCGCCAGAGCAGACACAGGCCCACACAGGGAAACACTCACACATGCACATGGACGGATCCGGCACCGTTGGGCTGGAAGGCTTCTTGCTCACCCTTGCTTCAGTGTGTGTCAGTCTGTGGGGTCATCAGAACCTGCCATTGTCTCAGGAAACAGGGCTTCTCCTCGGCCTTCCTGTCAGGGTGCAGTGCTGTGCTGAGAGACTGGACATGTCAGCGGGCTTTAATTGGTTGCTGTGTGTAAGGCTTTCCTTCTGGCATCCTGACTACGGAATTAATAGCACCCAGTGCTAATTTTTGAATCTGAGTTCCTGCCAGGCCTCTGTGCTTGCAAGTCTGAGGCCCTGGTATAACATACAGTACATCTTCTCCTCTCTGTCAAGTATGACCACCTTACATTCCTATCCAAAACCATGCTTGTTCCCTACAACCGATTTTACATTTAACTATTGTTAGACTCATAGATCTAGAAAAGGATGTCCACTTTCACTGTAATTAAAGAAGTTAGAATGAGAAGAGTTCAGGCAGTCTTATTTCTTACTTGACCATTGAGAAACTGAGGCCCAGAGAAGGGAAGTGACTATTCCAGGATCACACAGCAAAGACTTGATCTAGCCAGACATCAATTCAGGTATTTTCATCCCTAATCCAGAAATCTTTCTAAACTGTCTTCTGAACTGCCTTTAGCAGACCACAATTCTGGCCCAGTGGTATCCTCGGTATATAACACTGGAACCCCATTTTTATTTCCCTGAACAAAACCTACAATGTAGTATCTGAGTGTATGGCTTTTGGGGGTCTATTAAACTGGAATTATTCAGTTCAAAAATTAGAAGGCTTAAAGATTCAAAGCCTGTGTATGAAAACTTTCCATGTGATTTGAAAGCTGCTACCCTTGTGAGCTTGATTTAACCTCTTTTGAAATATCCCCCAAGAGCAGGGAAATAAAAAATTCATTTCAGAAAATTTCAGCCTTTAAAATATTTTGTCAGAAAATTTTGTTTTTAACAGTATTTCAAAAGATGGCATTAACTATGTGGAGCATATCCAGTGAAAAAAAACAAGTTTCAAAGACTCTGATTCTTCAGATCAGAGTGGAGAATTCTGTGAGGATTTAGAGAAACAAAATGTACACTGATTGTCCATATAATGGGATTTGGACTTGATATACATTCCAAAGCCAAAGCCCTGGACTGTATTATCAAGGAAGTAGCACAGGGCATCATTCTAGCCAACCATGGATAGGACCAAGCTAAGTTCTGTATTTTGGAGGTGTGCCCCCATCTCACTGTCCATGGTCCTGAAACCTGGACTTCCCTTTTGGAAACCATAGTATCCCTTCCGAACTTCCCTGGGAAAAATAATCACTGTTAATCTCCTTCAATCATCTTTTCCATCCTGATTTAGAAAGTATGGTTTTTACATCATTCTAGGAGTATTAGAAGCATGTCTTATGTTTCACAATTAATCTAATGAATCCCTTACACATTTGATGATCCTGTCACACAGCAGTTTTTCCCTTTGAAGTTGAGAGGAACACAGTCATCTCCCTAGGCCTCTGCCTCACCAAAAACTCTGTTACATGGATTTAGTGGATCCATAAAGAAACATGGCAGAGCCCCTAGACTTGACCGCAAGCAGTGTTTCTGACTATTATTATGATGTTTATGATTATGTTATCATGAACATTACTCAATATTTCTCTGTATATTCCTCAATTCAAAGTAACTATTAATCTTGTTGAGCCTGCATTTCAGTTAACAGGGTGGCCTCAACTCTTTTAAGAAAGTTTCTTACTGATCTTTGGGGATGGAGGCTATGTATGTTTGGCTCTTCTTATCTCCTACTTTCTCTTTTCTGTAGAAAATCCACTTTTATGCTCTGCGAAGAAATTCAGAAATCAAGGTGAATGATTTATATTAACAGAGCCATCTAAAATAAAACATATATTGTTATTGCCACACCCTAGTATGATTAGTTACTTGGTAGGACAAACATACCCCTACATATTTGTTTGTTGGTGAAGATGTATTTAGTGTTTCTTTGAAGGTCTGGTAGTAGCACTGCTACCTACCATCCCTGTTAGTAATAATAATAATATTTGTAATTCTAACTAATACATCTATAGTGTTTAGTGTATGCCTGGGATGTTTTTCAGTGTTTTGCATATATTAACTAATTTATACCTCACATCATCCCTATTATAATTCTCATTTGATGGATGAAACTGAGGGACAGAGAGACTAAATACTTTTCTCAAGGTCACACACATATGATTAAGCTTAATGTTAACATTAGCCCAGTTACTGAGTCTATAAACAGTGGGAGGATTGGAAGTCTGGGTGACATACTGACTTCCCAGACTACTGTCAGGTTTTAGAGAACCTGGGGTCTCCTTTGTTCAGCTTGGAGGATATGACTGATAGGAGCTAAATATTCCAGTATTCTCCAGGCAGGTTGTGGTCATAAGTCATGGATGTGAGCACAAGGAAGTAAGTAACGCTGGTTTGTATCAGTGCAGTCATCCACATCGATACAAACAAAGTCGTGGCAATGTGTGTGGGGGGGGGAGTGGCCCACAAGGGGACTGAGGGTTAGACTGCAGGGGCATTGGTGTGGTTAGGACAGCGGTTCTCAACCTGTGGGTCGCGACCACTTTGGGGGTCGAACGACCCTTTCACAGGGGTCTCCTAAGACCATCGGAAAACACATATATAATTACATATTGTTTTTGTGATTAATCACTATGCTTTAATTATGTTCAATTTGTAACAATGAAATTGGGGGTCACCACAGCATGAGGAACTGTATTAAAGGGTCTGGGAAACGGCATTAGGAAGGTTAAGAACCACTGGGTTAGGAGGTTGTGAAAACGCTGGGTAACCAGCATGTTTAGAAACAATGTCCATGACAAGAATGAAGGTGTGGAGGAAGCAACTTCATCACCTGGAGTTTTTAATGCCGGAATTCATCTCCCAGCTTTATAGGTTTTGTTCTGGAACTGTCTTTGTGTGTTTAGCTGTTTTAAAAATTTGCTTTTCTTTTTTTCTCTCTCTTTCCTTCCTTCCCATCCCCATTTTCTCCTCCCTTGGTAGCCTTCACATGGTGACAAGACTTCTAATCCCGAAGTCCTGAAATGGATGAATGATTTGGCTAAAGGTCGCAAACAACTCAAAGGTAAAACCAGCCAAGGGTCTCTTTTCTGAGAAAAGAAGCAGTTAAAATAATGACAATGTGCTTTCTGAGAAAAGCAGCAGGTAAAGTAACGACAAATGTACTCTAGGGCATTTTTTAAATTCTATTTCAACTGTGCCCCCTTTAACCTTGTCTCCCACTGAGATTGGAGGCCCCGTTTTGAAAATGAAGGGATCTGGGTCTCCTTCGTTGTTTGGGCCCATTTAATAAATCTTTTATAAGTAGGCTGAGGAACTCCAGACTCCCAAGTGGAATGATGCGCTTCAGTGCCAGGCACATTTCAGTATGTGGAGCATTAACTTCCCTGGGTTATTGGATTCTTGGATGTTAGAACCAGAAGAGGTCTCAGCAGTCATTTACTTCACATACCACCTTGTGCAGATGAGGGCATTTATGCCCACAGTTTATGTAGCTGGGAAGTGGTGAGCTAAGCGTAAAACTCAGTTCTCTTGCCTCATAATCCAGTGTTGTTCTTTCTCTGGAGATGGTGGTGTGAGTGTTAATTAAGTCTAAATCCATTTTAAAGGACTGTAGTTATTTACCAATAATTTATTTTCTTCCTCTCTCCACATTCACTTAGTACTTAGAAACATGGGAGAGTTTCCACATTTCTAGAAGTATGGTGATTAAAGAATTGAAAGGGCATAATAATTCAGTGGTGTTAAACTGTAATGATGTAGCAGATTTATAAAATATGCAGTGTTTAAACACCACGTCAGTGTCTCACTAAAAGCAAACATCAAACAAAGAAAATGCGCTATGTAATTGAGAAATCAATCTAAATAGCCTCGCTCAAACAACCAGTCCCCTAACATATTCTGAAATGTAATTCCCTGATAAGTCCCAGGTGGCTTTTTAAATTATGTAGGTGTATATAAAGCCATATGGCAATAGCGGTGGTTCCTGGATTGTAAGAGCTGGCATTAGACAAACTATGACATCTCCGAAGTGGGGGCTGGCACTTGCACATCCCCTTTCCCATCCCTCTTGCATGTCCTCTGACATTCGCATGTGTAATGCCTTCTAAAAGTACTTGAGTTTCCACAGGGGCTCCTAATCACTGCAAAACTTTCAAAACCCAAGTAAATGAATCTACAAGTGTAGAATTTCAGCTGCTACAGTAGGTAACAGGTGAAAACTTTGGGGCCAGGTACCACTGGTCTACCTTCAGAACTCCTACTTTAACATGTAAACCACTGAGTTGCTCCCACACATGATCCTTCACCTCCATGAGATCCCAGCCTCCATGAGGTCCCTCTGCGTTCACGTCACTGGGAGCTAATGCTGTTAGTCCTGGTATCAAGACTGCCCTTGCCCTATGGAAAGCCATTGTCAGCACTCTTCATTTCTGCTGACTTGGCATAAGGAGTGGGAATTCCTCAAAGTGTCTGTGCTCTTATAAGGGCCAGTTACCTTGCTCATGGTAACTCCTGGCATTTCTCTTAGAACTAAAATTGAAGCTGTCGGAGGAACAAGGAGCTGCTCCCAAAGGCCTACCTAGAAACCTGTCCTGTGGGCAACCCACAGTCCCCAGAGAAGGGAGGCCAGAAGCTGTGGGCCCTGAGCCAAGCTCCTCGGGAGAAGAGACTCCAGATGCCGTGTTGACTTGCTTGGAGAAGAGAGAGCAGCTTCCCTCTGAGGATGATTCTAAGGTACCTCGCCACATCTTCATGGGACCAACACTGCACAGTGGTTTTGACCACTTGGATTGTGGTTTTGACCAAAGTATCAGAGCATTCTGGCACCACATACACATCCCTGGGAGAATGGCTCTGAAATTTCAGTCGGATGAGTTCCTAGCGTCATTGGCCATGACCTGTGGGTGTCGCCACATGATTCCAGGTTATAGCACTGCCTGTTAATGGGAAGCAAATGGCAGACACAGTGTCTATCATATCCCTTTCTCCGCACCCCCCACCCCAGTTTCCCCCAATAAATTAGTAAATAAACCCAAAACTAGGATCATAATCCCATTTTTCCATATTCCATTAAAAAATAACAAAGCAGGCATGAGGTAGAATTTTACAGAAGACTAGAGAAGTAGGGTTTTTAGAGGAGTGTTAGGTAAGATGTCTGATGTCTTCAGCTTTAGACATCTTAGTTTTGAAATCTATGTGACATCCAAATACAGTTGGCAATTAGGTATTTGGATATATGAGCCTGGAGCTCAACAAAAAAGATGTATTATATTTTATAAAAAAAACATGGCAGTTATCATTTACCTGCTTAATCTCGCCTCATCTTGCATATCTATGCTACACTTCACTTATGCCAAGGAACTTTCCTTATGATCCTTCCTGTGTCAACTCTAAGTGTGGTGTGGCTCCCTTTCATTTATTAGGAGTTGTAGCTAGCCTATCACCGCTCTAATCGTGCTTTATGCCATTTTGTCTCTTACACTGTAGTTTAAACTTCTTGGGTAGAAGGGCTGTCTGTTGTTCATGATACGTAGGTATTGAGTAAATATTCCCTGAGTGAATGGACAGATGAATGACCAAACTAGCATATTTAATTTTGGAAGGAAGTCTTCTTGAGGAGAGTGCTGCCTTTACCTGCTCTATTGTAAATTATCTGGTCTTAATCATAATATGGCAACATAAGCCAAATCCTAATGTTTATCATGTGCACCTGGACTAGTCCTTTACATTGGGACATGTGATCTATAAGTGGAAATGGGCCCAAGGCCACCTTATATTTATGAAGTAGTTTTAGACTTAAAAAATTACCAATATATGTTGTGACAAGTGAATAGGTTTCACCCACTCAGCTAACTTATCCTCTCTCCTGCAGATTCTAGACTTGTATGCTAGCCAGTAAGAGGATAACACATCTGTGAGTCTCCTTTCTTCAGTGCCTCTGATGGAATTTCCTGTATTTTATAGTTACCCTGACCACACTTTTAAAGGCAGCTTAGTCAATACCAAAGTCCTAATTCTATGCTCTAGTCAGTTGACTAAGGCACTGAGGGATGACTTGGGATTGGGACAATATAGAGCAGGACTCAGCACTTGAATGGGACATTTCTAACCGTGTATACTTGGCAAGTGAACTAATTATCTGAGATACAACTTGCTCCTCTATAAAATACAGGTAATACCTACTCATATTATTGTGACAATAAAGGGAGATACTAGGTGACTTGTGGGCAGTCGTTCATTGCAGAAAGATTTGAGTGCCTACTATGTATTGTGAACTTTGATACATGCTGGATATAAAAAATAAACAAGATATAGAAGCCACGGTAGGTTCACTGCCTTCATGGAGCTCATGTTCTTCTGGGAGTTTGGATGCAACAACAAATAAACAACTCAAAGTCATTAAAGATTTTGATATGTACTGAGCAAATTAAACAGATGACATAATAGGAAATAATAGGTATGCGTTCTACTTTAATAAGAGTGGTAAAGAAGACCAATAGGTGACATTTAATAAAGAAGAATTAAGCTAAGAGAGCAGCAAAGAACATTCTAGATAGATTGAGCTGCAAGTATAAAGGCCTTGAAGGAAGAGCTTTGTCTACTTGCAAATCTCGAGTCTGAAGGCTAGAGCACAGGCTGGCATGAGATGAAGTTAAAGATAGACCCAGGCCCATCACACAGGACCTTTCAGGTGTAGAAAGTATTGGGAAGCTGTTGAGTGGTTATAAGCGGAAAAGTGATTTGGTGTGATTTACATTTAAAAGATCTTACTGATTGCTGCATGGAGAATAAATCATAGGGGGAAAGAGTGGAAAAGGGAGAATAAAACAGGTGGCTTGGATTAACATGGTAACCTTGGAGATGGTAAGAAATAGATATATTCAGAGTATATTTGGAACATAAAATCAAAGGACATGCTGAATTACTGGGTGGGAGAAAGTGAAGAAAAGGAAGCTTCCAAGTTGGTGATGGTTCATTGGGAGTGGGAGTGACGAACTCGAGAGGTCTGTTCTGGACATGTTAATTTTAAGATCTTTGAGGAACAGGTTGACCAACCACCCCAGGTTTCCATGGATTGTGCTGGTTTTAACACTGAAAATTCCATATCCTACAGAACACCTCAGTCCTGGGCAAACTGGGATGGTTGGTTATCCTACTGAGGCATCAAAGTAAAACAGGGACATGCAATGAGAGTCTGAAGATCAAAGAATAATCGAAGAGTTCTTCAAATGTCATCTTTGTTTAAGTGGCAATTTATTTTCATTATTTACAATAAAGTATCTTTTGAACAATTTAATGTCAGAAGCCCCTTCAAATAAACCAAGTATCTCTGTGGTAGGCTAAAGTTCGGTCCTTTAGAGAGCATCTGCACTAGCATGTAGGCCTATCTAAAGCCTCAGTATTGCTCCTGAGAGAGCTTTAACATAGTAAACCATGAAGTGGCTATTTCAGCTATAATGTGTGTCCTAAGAGGGAGTCCAGAAGCCACAACACAATCAAAGGGAGGACTGTAAATTTTCAAAGTAGCTAGTATTATTTCTGGCTCAATTAGCTCTTTAGCATTTGAAATTATCTCATTAGGTCCCACTTTTTCCCCCTTTAATACATTTCATTATTTTTTACATTTAATTTATTAGGGTTAATAAGATCATATAGGTTTCAAGTACAGATTTCTATGATACATGATCTGTATATTGCCTTGTGTGCCCACCAAAGTCAAATAATCTTCTGTTACCATATATTTTGCCTCCTGTACTCTCTTCTACCCTTCCACCCCCTTTGCTCTGGTAACCACCATACTGTTGTCTGTGCCTGCATTTTAGTTTTGTATCCCACATATGAGTGAAATTACATGGTTCTCAGCTTTTTCTGACTTATTTCACTTAGAATAATATTATCAAGGTCCATTCATGTTGTCACAGATGACAGTATTTCATCTTTTCTTATGGCTGAGTAGTATTCCATTGTATATATGTACCATATCTTCTTTATCCAATCCTCTATCTAAGGACACTTTGGTTGTATCCATATCTTGGCCACCACGAATAATGCTGTAATGGACATAATATATCCATATATCTTTGGGAATAAATATTTTCAAGTTTTTCAGGTAGATACCGAGAAGAGGGATTGCTGGATTGTACCAGTTTACATTGCCACCACCAGTGAATGAGGGTTCCGTTTTCTCCATAACCTCCCCAACACTTATTACTTGTCTTATTGATAATAGCCATTCTAACAGGTATGAAGTGGTATCATTGTAGTTTTGATTTGCATTTCCCTAATAGCTAGTGAATTTGAGCATCTTTTCATGTATCTACTAGCCATTTGTCTTCTTGGAAGAAGTGTCTGTTCAGGTCCTCTGTCATGTTTTAATTGGATTGTTTGATGTTGAGTTTTATGAGTTCTTTATATATTTTTGACAGTAAATCTGTTTGCAAATATCTCCAATTTGGTCAGTTGCCTCTTTTTCCTTTAAGTTACATGTCTCAGTTTGGGTTTTTGTGTGAGATTACCATTAAGTTTATGAAAAAGAAAGTTTCATATATACAGTAGTTTTTTTTAATGCATCTAAAAAACCACCCCCTTTGAAAATTCAGACCTTTACTTCTTCCCCTTATATGTCTTGTATGTTGATAAGATACCTATGGGCTATGGGCAATTTCTATCATTCCCCTCCCACTATGTGCCAAAGGAGAACCATTGGTCCAGAATGAAAGGGTGGTTGTGGTAGATATGTCGTGAATTAACATAGGATACAACAGGGAGGAAAGCAAAGCAAACAGAGAAGTCTGGTCACTTTAGATGGAAGAGGTAGGAAGGTGGATACATAGGTAAATAGGAAGCTATTTAAACTTCTATGCACAGTGTACCTGTAATCTGTTGAAAATAGTGCTGAGAGATGGGTCATATAGCAGAGGGGTAATAGAATGCATTAGTGGAACAAGACATGGAATTTTTTATTTGGAAAGAGCTTTGAAACTCTAACCTCCTTGTATAGGTAGAAAATTGAGGATTCAGAGAAGTTAATTGCTTATCCAAAATAGTTTTGATGTCAGAGCTAGCCAGTAAGTTAGTATATAATCTAAGCATATAGTGATGAAGACCTGAGGTAAATGTTTGTGAATATAATCACAAAGGTCCAGATACAAAACATTTCAGAAGAAAAATCAATAGGTCTTGATCACCCATTGGTTTTTTAAGAATGAAAAAATAATTAAAGAACAGACTCCTTACCACTTACACATTGAAGATTCCTTCAAAAAGCTTTAAAAACATCTTTCTAAACTAGGACCTATCCTTTAAGAAACTTTTCCTAGAAGAAAATTGGCATGTGCTTTATACAGTATCTTATAAATGACTTCCCCTTTTCTAATTACTGTTGCATTATATTTTATAATCCGTTACTTTGAGGATTCAGAACTTTTTTTGCCTGCTAAAAATATCAATTTAATTCCTATGTGAGAAAGGAACAGTAATTAATTTCATGTGTTGTTGTTTTTTTTCCAGGTAACTAAGCAAGACAAGAACCTCATAAAGCCTCTTTATGATCGATGCCGGATTATCAAGCAAATCTTGTCAACGCCTTCCCTGATTCCAACAATTGTGAGTCAGGACGCTTGCATTAACCAGACCTGTACTTGTGCTTTGGAGTGATGTTTGGTTAGGGAGGCAGCACTATGGAAGTTATAAAGGAGCCTTCTTGGCAGTATATGCTGCTAAAAAGGCCAGTTATTTTCAAAAACTAGGAGAGTGGTCTCCCTCCACCCCGATACTCTACTTAATAGTGGCTGATGATTAAAACTATTATGAAACAGGAATCTATGGCAACTGTAATATTGGAAGTCAGTGCTAACATTTGTTCCATTGCTTGGGTGAGGAGAACAAACCTTGGATTTCAGTTTGGCATTGTCTAATTTACAACACAGCTAGACAGCCTTTCTATTCTGTTATAAAGTTATGTTAGTTAACTTTAACAAGATAATTGGCAGTGTTACTTGATATAATGCAACATCTGTTTTTGGTATCATCTGACCATCACTGTAAAGATATAAGTAGATTATTTCAATAGAAAATATGACTACTGAAATTGAGTTAGACTACTTTTAATAAAGAATGATTTATGGGAATACAGAACTAGAAAAGCACCACAAACCCTACTCCATCAATATTCAAACAGTCACTTGGTCAATATAAAAGGAAATATTAACAAATATAAATTTAAATATACTTGAGTACATTTATACTTCCACAGTTTTAAAGGCGACAATAGTGATTCATAATCTTTGGAATTTTCTCATTAAGTAAATATAATTTAAAATGGGGTATGATTTTCAGAACTTTTTCCGCAAAAAAGTCATTTGGTTGTGATAAGCATTACCGGAACAGCTTAAGGAATGAATAACTTCATTTTGCTTTGGCTTTCATAGAACTCTTCCTGAATTTGTCAATTTTCTGAGTATCCTCTGTATTTTATATGGCCCACACTAAGATCTGATTTAAGTATTTCTGGATGACAGGAAGTGTTTTGCCATCCTGACCCATATAACGTATGAAGCTGTGGCCCAGAAGGTCTGGATAAAAGGGAGGGACTACTAGGCAATGCACCCCAGATTGTTGCATGTCTTGGATGCTTATGCCTTCATTGGCCCAACAAACAGAGATGAACTTGGTGAGCATTTTAGCCCAGCATTGGTATTTCTTTGCTCATTAACTTCTGTAAATTTTTTGATGCAACTGAGGAAGAGTTCCTCTTGGTTTTTCCTTTTTGGTTCTCAGTAGGCATAAGGGTTATCTACTGTTTTCATGGTGTTTATCTATGGTTCCCCATCCTGTTTTTGCTTCCTCAGGAGCAGCAGTCCTCAACCTGTGGGTCGCCACCCCTTTTGGGGTCGAACGACCCTTTCACAGGAGTCGCCTAAGACCATCGGAAAACACATATATAATTACATATTGTTTTTGTGATTAATCACTATGCTTTAATTACGTTGAATTTGTAACAATGAAATTGGGGGTCACCACAACATGAGGAACTGTATTAAAGGGTCTGGGTCGCGGCATTAGGAAGGTTGAGAACCACTGCTCAAGAGGCACTTAGCATTTTGTGACTTCATTTAACTCTGCCCACAATAAGCAGGAGGAAGAGGACTCTGATGAAGACTGTACACAAAGAAGCCAACAGTTTTCTTTGCCAAATCCAGCATCTTACCTTCCTGGTGGTGATCACCTCACCTACTCTGAGACTGAACCTGTAAGGGTCCTGCTACCAGATGAAAAGAAAGAAATCAAACCACCAGCCCTCTCCATGTCCAATTTACATGAAGCCACCATGTGAGTGTGAATCCTAAAAATGAATGAATGGGTCACCTTTTAATGCCTTCTGGTCTGTGGTAATATATATATATATATATATATATATATATATATATATATATATATGAAATTCAGAAGCGCTATTAGACTTTATTTTTATATATATATATTTTATTGATTTTTTTACAGAGAGGAAGGGAGAGGGATAGAGAGTTAGAAACATCGATGAGAGAGAAACATCCATCAGCTGCCTCCTGCACACTCCCTACTGGGGATGTGCCTGCAACCAAGGTACATGCCCTTGACCAGAATCGAACCTGGGACCCTTCAGTCAGCAGGCTGATGCTCTATCCACTGAGCCAAACCGGTCAGGGCTAGACTTTAAAAAACGCCATCAGAGAGTGGCCTTCAAAGCATAATCTGGTTGTCTTCTTAACTGGAGAAGTGAGAAGACAATGCCATGCGGAACCAAGGCTCCCTAAAGATGCCATAAATGCTCAGGTTGTTTGCTACAGTTGCACATCTTTTCCCCGGGGCCTGGCACCAGTCTAATTCTTGCCCTTTGAAAATACTGGACGAAAAGGAATTGAGATCTTGAGTCAATAGTTGTTAAAACCTTTATCATAGTCCACTTCATTTACAAAAGATGATTTCTCCAGATTGGGAATCCCCTTGACCTTAAGTTAAATAATCCTCCCTTTGTCTCCTAATGGCCCCTCAGTCAGGATCTATTTGGTTTTTCATTAGTGGTGTCATTATCATCATTCAGTAGAGGGCATTCCTCTTGATCATTTGACCTTCCTTTGGTTTGTATATTACTAGCCAGATTATGAGATTTTCTTTAATGTGTATTATAATGTGGTAACTGTATGCTCCAAGATAGGGATATAATCCCTGCAAATATATGAGGTGAGATTAAGGACTAAAGTATTAATTGAGACTTTAGTGTGCTTGTAGAAGCATTTGGTACATGAATTTCAGCTCACAGATGAGTGACCTGTTTGGAAGCAGAAAATCAGTCTTTCTTTCTCCCTCCCTTCCTTTCATCTTTTCCTTTCTCCCTCCTTTCCTTTATTTGTTGATTGGTTGGTTAGTTGTTCTAAAGCAGCTATTCTTATTTGGGGTGGTAGACTTTTTTTTTGAATGCAATGAATTTTTTTTAAATCAAAATGCCCGGAGTTCAGAGCTCTGAGTTCTGAAACCACACACAAGTTCACCAAATACAATTTCCTTCTCTAAAGTATATGACTTTCTCTCTTGTCTTAGAATGAAATGGGTGGAATTTGCAATGTAGCTTTTTTGGGGATCTTGATTTCATTCTCAAGGGTTTTGCTCTTCTCCCCATACTCTAGTTAAGGATACAGTTTTCTTTAAAATGGTTTCCTCTTCAGTCTATCACCAAATACTGATGAGTATTCCTTCAAAATGTCTTGTTTCTTCCACATTGACTGATATGCCCTTTACCTTCACCACTTTTTAAATGGACTCAGTCTGCTTACCTCCTATTTGTCCTTGTCCTCTCTCCTTTCCCATGACATTGTTTTCATTAAGTACTTTCCTCCATTTTTGTGCTCCCCTATGGTCAGCTCTACATGTGCCATACTGATTCAAAGATACCCTTTTAGGCAGAACATTTCTGTATCATTATATGCTTTTGCTAAATAGATAAATCTACTCATGATCTCTCAATTATGCCAGAGCTCAGTTATGGCAAATATATATTTTATTTGATATAGGCCTGTACTTCTTGACCATCTCCGAGAAACTAGGGCTGACAAGAAGAGACTTCGGAAAGCCTTAAGAGAATTTGAAGAACAATTTTTTAAACAAACAGGAAGGTAAGTTTGCAGAGGAATATTTTAAGTTAATATTTCCTGGGGAACTATTGTTAAGAATGAACTAAAAGTTTTTAAGGAACAGTGACTCTACGCAAGATATATACAATTCCCATAATGACTTAGTCCCAGGATTTGTCTAATGCAACATTCTGATAATCCATTATTAGGTATGTTTTATGGAAGGCTGTAACTATCAAGTATGACATCAGAGTTTAAAAATAAAGGATGAACTCCAAAAATCCCTAACTTTAAATAATAACTATTGAATTTACCTAAACCTTTAAAAAAATCTGATTTTTCAGCCCAAATAACTTATTTGTTCTACAAGTTATTCTCTAATTTATTAAATAATTCTTCCTTTCCTTTAAATATCGCTCCTAAACTTTAGGATCTGCCCTTAATTCTTTTATTTCAGGATTTTAGTCAGGATTCTTTCTGCCCCTTCAAAAATATTTAGCTATATCCTCTATTTGTCTTCTCTTTTTCTGTGTTGTCCCAAGTGTCTCATTATGTACTCCATTAATTTCCTCTAAATTTTGGTGTATAGTCAACAAAATTATACACATGGGTTACTGATCTACTTCTGGAAGAGACAGTGACAAATCACTTAACTATCTTGAGCCTGTTTACATGATGAAATGACTGCACTTCCTGGAATATTTTGGGAAGCCATAGCTATCATAGGGGTCATCAGTCCTAAATAATAAAGGGTATAATTTTCCCAAAGTCACAAAGTTATTTAGGTGGCAGAGGTGGGAGTCAGTGCTGCACTGGCTCCTTGGTAGTCCTCTCCATCTACACATCCGCCTTTCCTGAACTTTCATTTCAGCAGAATGAGGGTTGCCCTGACGGAGAGAGGCTATTTTCTAAAGCATCTTGGAAAAGTGTAAGTCTACTCACCTCTTAGCCGCGTTTCCATTTCAGTTCTTCAGGGCTGTTCACTAAAACTGGACCTATTAAGTCAGAAACTTTATGCATTTAGCAAATACAGATGTAACCAACCTAGTTTTCTGCTTGGAATCTTCCTTTCCAATTGATTGGTACAAGTCCAAGTAACTTACTTTTTGCTGATGCTAACTAATCTAGTGAGAATATTCGTTAAAAACTTAGACTATAAAACATAATTTCTTGTTTTTGCAATTTCCATTTTTCCTTTTATAAAATTTCCATACAACTTTTACATTTATATTTTTACCTATTTGAACCAAGGAGTCTACTATAAAGAGTTTGAGAACTTTTTGTACTAGTAGTCTTGCCTAGTGGATCTGCAATGGTACTTGGCATAACCTCTGATATACAGGGAAGTTAGTTATGTTCCACATACAGTATTCTCCTGAACCTGTTAGTCCTGAATCCATTTCAGATAATCCTGTTTGACTGAGGTTGTATGCCCTCTTGTGGTAATACATTTCAACTAAATGCAAAAGTGGTGATATAATACAAATTATTGCATGGCTACAAAATATGTATCTTAAACTTGTTTTCATAAGACATTTTATTGGAAAGGCCTAACTATCCATAAGGTAACATAACCATGGATTACTAAAAATTTTAAGCTAATATAAATGTTCTTGTAATATTTACCATGCATGAGACATTATATGTTGATTTTACATTATTAACAATTATGAGCCAGGAACTATGCTAATAAACACTTCAAGCATTTTTTTATGTAATGGTAAAACTGCTTCAGGAAATACTAGCAAAATTTTTCATTTGGGCCAATGCACTCTTATTTATTAGCCAAAATGGAGTATACAGAACCAGGGAAGGTCACAGAATGGATTATTCCTGTTTTCCTATAAAATAGATAATTTATTCACATATATATATATATATATATATATATATATATATACACACACACACACACACACACACACACACACACAAATTAAGGCAGCATTTAGACACCCAGTCATGATAAATTTGGCCTATAATACAGAATGGAGGCAAAGGAATTATGGTACATAATTTTGACATTTAAAAGGAACCCTGTCTATAGATTTGAGTACTAGTCTGAGTTCTGTACTGGAAATTGCAGAACACTGTATAGTGGTGCAATACAAGTAGATAACTACCTTTTAGGGATTAGCTTTTTTATTTGTTGAGATATAAATATATCTTTATCAGTACTGAGAAAATAGAAGGGGGTATAGGTAAAACATTAAATATTTGCTATTTGCCCATTTTCAGTCATAGTAATATTGGAGAGTATTTGTTTTCTATATTCAGCATATTAAGTAGCAGTTGTGGTGACTTCACATGTTATCTATCCATTGTATTTCAAAGTAATGGATAAAAATGTCTTAAAAGCAATTGGCCATCTTATCAAGCAAGAGTCTTCTGAGATCCTGAAGCAATTATTGCATTTTAGGGAACATGTCCTGGCAACATTTTTGTGGGAAGGCAAATGGTTTTAACTGCATATGTTTCCCAATTGTTGTTCAAAGTACATGGCAAGAACATGTACTAGTTAGAATGCATATGTATACAAATCTATGCATTATCATGTCTAGTCTTAGTATAGTTTGCTAAGAGAACCACTGAAATGTACACTCATAAATTTCTTACAGAACTCAGTGATTCTACTATACTTTTGCAGAAACAGGTATTATAATTTCAAGAAAACTTGGAAATATTTAATGTTTGTAAGATAGTCATTGAGCTTTTTTCCCTATATTACCATACATTTATAAACTATTTTTGTTGCTATGATTTCTGTAGTGTTTTCACTTGATATTTTTTAACCATTATCACTGTAAAGGTGGAACACTCTGTATAGGCATGGACCTGTGGCATGGACAATGGGAGGATGACTAGACAAGGAATGCCTTGTTCTGGTGTTTTTTCCCCTCAGCCCTTTCACCTGCCCTATTGATATGTCTGTGTGTTGGACTATACTGTGTATTTGCCAGATACCTATGACATTGAAGTTCTCAAAGGTTACTCTTAAATAATACATGGAAGAGGGAGTGAATGAAGGTAAAAGGGAAGGTAAAAAAAAGACATAATGCAAAAACCAAGTGGAAACTGTTACCCCATACTTTCTCAAGAATTATGAAAGGATTTGTAATGACTTGCTTCATTGTGAACTAATAGATGGTATTTTCTGTTTTGCAGAAGTCCACAAAAGGAAGATAGGATACCCATGGCAGATGAGTACTATGAATATAAGCACATAAAAGCCAAACTGAGACTACTAGAGGTCCTAATCAGCAAGCAAGATGTGGCCAAAACTATTTGAGGTTTAAGAAATGTTTGTGATCATTTTCATCCAAGATAAAGTTTATTTTCCTCTCCCATTCTTGCTGAGTAAGTAGTCTTGACATAACGAAAACTGAAGCACTTTAGTGGTAGTAATAGCTATTTTTAAGAAGGGATGGCAAGTGTAATTAAAAATGATGAGAGATTTAAGTGGGGGGAAATACAATATGTAACAGTATAATTAGAAAAATAAAAGTCAACTTCCTCTATGCCAAGGAGAAAACTTGTTCAGTATAATATTTTCAGAAAACATCTAATATTTTATCAAATCTAAACACCCGTTGGTTCAGGGAAGTCTATTTAGTGTCCAAAGACTGCTTATGCTGATGGAAAAAGTATGATTTTATTAAAAACTCAATAAGAGGAGGAAAAGAAACTTCTTTTTTGGTAGGAAGGAATATAGATAGTAAGAAAGTAATTTATTTGAAACTTCTAATAGATTTTTAAGTGATAAAAAAAATCTACCTAGTCCCCTTTGTCTGCTTAGGCTTTTAGTACCCTAAAATATAATAGAATGTGTCACTGCTAATTTTTTATTTCTATATAAAAATAGCACATTATTTTATGTTAATTGAAATTTTACATTTCTGATTACCAAAGTTCATTCTGATAGCATGTACTTTGTGAATTATCTTTGTCTATAACTGACAGATGTTTATATTAAAATAAAATATTGTATTAAAATTTGAAAATAGGTATTTTGGATAGGTAAGTGTCTGCAGTATATATCTAATGTGATTATAGCTATGATTGCTAATCTTTTTGTTTACTATAACTAAGATTATATAACTATTTTTTCATTGGGAATATGCATTTTTCTTAATGTTCCAAGGTCTATACTTTGTAAAGTCAAGTCAAAGAGCTTTCTTCATTCTCTATAAAATGAAAGATTTGAAAATTGTTTGCTATGACACCTTGGAAAAAAAGCCAGAATATTTTATTTGTTTCGTCAACTTGATATTGTTGTGTTTTTGCTTTTGTAAAAATAAGTAAAAAGTTGTCGTTTTCTCTTGTACCAATCATGTTTGTATTTCTATTTTCTGTAATGTTTAAGCATGATGTTGAACAAATTCACATAGTTTGGGTGGGAAGAATATTGACTATTTCAGAGTCTTAATTGTTTTCTCTGTATTTACCTGGTATTTTGTAACTTTTATGAATCAGAATAATGTCCTTCATAATTTAATTAAAGTCATCTACTTGTCACAGGATAGATACACAACTGTTTGAGGTTTACAAACTACATCTTTGATAAAGGAAATGGTTTCATGACATGTGTACAATTGCTATTAAAATGTAACTATATATTCTATATGATTGTAAATATTTTATACAATACAAATAAAATATTTTTCTATTATATTTATTATGTTGAAACAGTAATTGTTTCCTGTTAGCGAATATAAATAACATAAATAACACTGTCAAACAACAAGTTGGAAGTGCTGACAATTCTAGACTTCAATATTTAACTCATGCTGCAATTACACCTTTTCATGCGGTTTGGAGTTATCCCAATATTTTTTCAGTAGATAAAAATGAATGCATATTTAAACACCATTTATAAGCCATTATTTTTGTATTTTGCTAAAGCGGTCTATATAACTGTTTTGTTAAGTTTGGCATAAAGGAAAAATAAAAACATTGCAGCATCTAGATAATAAAGTGTCAGAAGGAGAACAGGATATTTCATCAGAGAAAGTCATGGGAAGGGTAGGGAATAGGAAACACTAAAACGGCTCTGAATGAAATTTGAAAAGTGGAAGTTTGCTTTTGGTGATAGCGGCAAATGCATGCTTCAGTGGAAAACATCTGGTAATGAAAATGGACAACAGAGGATCAATGCTTCTAAGGGAAAGAAAGGGACTGAATAAGAGTAAGAACAGTGGGCATTAACGTCCAACACTGATATTACAGGTTTTGCAGCTGGGATCTTTCTTTGCATTTGCAGTAGACAAACTCATGAGCTGATGACCAGTGATTTCTGCCACGGTGCCCAGAGAAAGATCCACAGGGTCAGTGTAAATGACTTCTAAAATGACATCCTGGGCATGGTGGTAAACCAGCACCCCATCTTCTTCTGTGCAGGTCAAAAACTTATTATCCTTGGAATTTAGTTGAGGAAGACGCTGCTTACAAAATTCATCTCCTGGTGATCCCACAGGGGCAATAACAAGAATCACATAATGATAAGCAGTGTACATACAGTAGAAGTCCCCAAAGTATAAGTTAGTATTGGGGTTAAAAAGTTTTTCTGCTGCAATCTCAAACCTGTATCTTCCGTAAGGTGAATCCTGGGGTGGCTTCCCAGTATTGAATTCAGTGCTGCAGCTGAAGAAGATGCCTTCTAATTTTCCACTGATAGGAGAGCCATGGCTGCCACTGTTATCCTTGACAGAGGGCTGCATAGCATCCCCATGATGTTCTCTGCAAGAGAGAAGAAACGGTTAATGCTTGGTACAGTAGTGGGAAAGCTCCTGATTTATAGATTTGAATGGTGATAGGCCTAAAAGTCACCTGTCAAGAGCCCAAATGTTTGTCCTATATCACATCAAGCAGAATGCATTTTTTACCTTACCTATAGATGGCTAAGTTCTAGCCTTGACCATAGGTAAGAATGTTCTGTTGCAAACCTTGGAGGTCTTTAACATAATAAATTTCCTGCTCAGAAAAAAACAAATGAATTTACATGAATTTATAACTGTCATGGAAAAATCCAGCAAAAAATTCCCTATTAGTAAATACATTTTTAATACTAGCATATTGGAATAACTACGTATATAATAACTCTGCATATTCCATGCTCTGCCTTTTTTTTTCTTGGAAGAATTTTTGGAAACAGATGAAGCTAATTTTAAAAGTATTCAAGGACCTGAAAACAGAAGGTCAGGGCCCAAAGGACAGACAATCAGAGGAATACTGACCCCCAGTGGCCATCTGAAATAGACACTGGCAGTAAGTACCCCCGGAATCTAAACCTAACACCAAAGATGTGTTTATTTCTATTACAGAAAATGGCAATAGTGGATCTTTTCCCCCCAAAATTTTATGCTTAACAAATAAAAGAAATACCTTTCTTGGTGAGTATATATGGTCATTTCTATCCAACAGCTGACAGGTATAATTTTGTTGTATCTCTCATTTTGTACTCTCTAAATTAAGTGAATGGCATCCACCATGAGTTCTATAGACTTAAGGGTAGAAAATTTACCGGCTAAAAGAGTCATGAACTAAACTTGGTATTCATAAAATATTCAAACATATAATAAGGCAGAAATGATTTGACATCAAAATATATAAACATATATGATATTGCAGAGTACTTCATTTGAACAATAAGGCCACCTAAATTAGTTTCTCTCTCTATGATCTTTATTTTTTTCATTTTTCACAACTTGGAGCTGATCTAAATCTGAAACCATGATCTTGATTTAAGAAAAATGAAGCTAGTATGAAACAAAGTTTCCTAATTTTTCATAAACAATCTTGTCAATTTGAGAATGCTTTAGAGTTTAACATGAAACCAAGGCTTTTAGAAATAACATAGGGATTACTATAATTTTTAATTATAAATT
This sequence comes from Myotis nattereri, assembly GCF_964212035.1. Taxonomy (NCBI): domain Eukaryota; kingdom Metazoa; phylum Chordata; class Mammalia; order Chiroptera; family Vespertilionidae; genus Myotis; species Myotis nattereri. Next base: position 28,153,543 of record NC_138088.1, read on the forward strand.
AAAAGTTTTAGAACCTATATATAGGATTTATTTTAAAAGACGTAGTCTCACTTACAAAACACATCTGCCTATTTACTCTCCTGAAATTTTCTCATACAAATATAAAAGGGCTGTAAGTATTGAAATTACCCATTGCTTAAAATTCTTTTGAATTCTTGGAAACTGCTCCCAAGACTAAACATAGGCTATCTTAGAAATACTGGCCAAACTCTGTAATTCAAAAGTAAACAAAAGAGCCCTGGCCGGGTAGCTCAGTTGTTTAGAGCATAGTCCAGATATGCCAAGGTGCGGATTCGATCCCCAGTCAGGGCTCATACAAGATCAACTAATGAATCCATAAATAAGTGGATCTCCCTCTCAAACCAACAATTTAAAAAAGGAAACCATCCTCATGAATAATTTAAGAAAACAGATAATAGCTTTCCACCTAGGCAGAAATCTAAAAATCCCACCTGACTCACCATATTTCAGGAAATAATCACTCTTTTGTTCTCTCATTTTTAACATCTTAAAGAGATCCACAGAAGAGGTGAAGATTTAGTAGTTGATATGAGACAGAGGCACTGAGTTATTGAGAATTAGAGGAGTGTGTACATGAAATGATCATCAATATAAATCCTGGAGGTTTAAGATCTTTTACTCAAATAGACAGGAATTGGTATTACGAATGATTATGGAAAGGAATCTAAATGAAGTGGAAAAAATCCTATGATCTAACTTTTTCTACTTAATTATTCTGGGAAATAAAATCAGAGTATAATTCACTATTTTGAAAAGAAAACTAAAATTGCTATTTCCCAGAACTAGACTCAAGGTAAACCTAAGCCTAGAATTTTGAATACAATTTAATAAAGCTAAATTTGATCCTTACCGAATATAGTCAAAGTATTCTTTGTGCTGGTTACGATAAAACACAGAAAATTTTAGCATCCGTCCTGCAATCACTTCAGCCTTCTCCAAAAGTTGTGTTAGATGAACTTTTGAATAGTCTGAAAATAACAAAAAAGGTCTGTTATTAAAATGTTACAGATTCATAGGTAGCAGGCGACAGTTCTGGTGGGGGCGCTGTTGGGGGGATGGAGGAAGTGAGCAAAAAAAAGAAAAAAACTGAACTCATGGACATGGACAACAGTGTGATGATTGTGCGGGGGGGGGAGAGGGTTGGTGAAGATGGAAGAGGGCATAGAGGGGATAAATGATGATTAGAGAAAAAAATATTACCATAAGTACCAACTGTACTTAATAAATTGAAGATTGTTACCATTGTCACCTTTAGGAAATTCATCTTAGAAAACAGGAAATTACATTTAAGAATGAAAATACTGTCTTTGTGTGGCACATTTTTCTTTCTACAAAAATATTTTTGTTATGGTTTATGGTTGTTTTTTAGAATACTCTTGCATTTTTTCATGCTTTGAAATGAAAGATCCTAAAACAAAATATTAAGGGATACAGACTCTGCATAACTCAAGTAATGTCACTCAGTACCATGAAAGCTTTTCTTCAATCAGCTGATAAGTTGAATTTAAAAAGCTTATAATCTGAAATAAACAGCAAATAGAATGTAAGGGAGTCGAAATAATACTCATTTAATTTACTCCCTAAATCTATAAGGCTGGCAAGGTAGATTAAATATGGTGATTTTAATGATGCAGAAATTGTGGCTTATGAGTTTAATGATTTGCCAAATGTTTATGCAGTTAGTATTTTAGAGGTTAGATCTGGTTGGCTTTTAATTTCGAGTATACAGGACTCTATGAAAGTCTAAATCATCTCTCAAAATAACCTGATCTTTTCACCAACTTTCTGTTTTGAAATTGAGGATTACTGTCAAACTCCCGTACCAGAAGGTGAGCAGAAGTTTTCATCTACAAAGATTACAAATAAAAGCAGCCTACTTGAATTGCTCATGGTTTGTTTACTCACTGGATCAACAAACATTTATTTAGGTTAGAACATAAGATGTACAAAGTACCATGCAAAATTAGATGATCAGGTTAAACGATAAAAATGTATTCTTCCTCTCAAAGAACACAGAGTCTAAAGGAGGAGATAAATATACAGACAACTATGACTTATTATGGGGTAAACACAGGGTTTTATCTGTCACAGGCGGCTAGAAGTAGATTAGTCTGTGGTATTGTTTTACTTCCAATACTTTGCACAGTGCATAGCACACAGTATGTGCTCAATAAATGTTGAGTGAATGAAATGTCCAGATTAAAAGATTATTTATACAAAACAGCCCTCTCAAAATTTACAGTCGAGGTTCTAGATAAAGCTTAGATAGGTGAAATAGTCTCTGAATTATTTTAATAAATTGAAACAAGCTTTAAACAGTTTAAGTTCCTCTTACATTTTACTCATGGAAATAAAGATGCAAAATAGAGAAAAGTTTTGTGGCACATTTAAAAGCTGGCATTTTCCTTATTAATTTACCCTATAACTTCTATAGAAGAATTATGGGACTTAGTTCAATATAAGAGCAACAAGGAGATCACTCTAAACAAAAGACATAAGGTTTTCCTTCATATACATAGAAATAAAGCAGACATATAGTTAAATAGATTATAGAATAAATGTGTGTATCAATTGATAGATGATATATATATGTTTCTGAACTAGAAATGCCAAAGGGTTTCCGTAAGATAAATATTTCACACCTTTCCCTAATGTCAAATGGTAAATTATAGCTCTTTTTAAAAAATGTATGTTTTTATTGCTTTTAGAGAGAGCGGAAAGAAAAGGAGAGAGAGATAGAAACAGCGATGAGATAGAAACACATCAACATGGATCAGCTGCCTCCTCCATGCCTCCTGCTGGGGATCGAGCTGGCAACTGGGCATGTGCCCTGACTGGGAAACAAACCAGCAACCTCCTGGTGCATGAGTTGATGCTCAACCACTGAGCAACACCAGCTGACCTACAGCTCTTTTTAATGGACAAATACTATGATAAATTTAGTCTTATGGAAAATAGCATGAATTCAAACATTGTCAAAGAGAATGTGTGTGTGTCTTACTGTATCTTACTTAAATCTCCCTGGGAAGGCACAATTAAAGTAAGTGGACAGAAATGCTATAAGTAAACACAAGGTAGATTCCAAATAGGAATTTTAATTCAGGAAAGAAATTGAGGGGCTATATTAATTTCAACATGACATCAAATACAGGTAAAAGTTATGTCAATGAAAATTCTTTACTCACTATTAATACAATATAGAAATCTTCAGCTACTTCCTTACTGATTATTGGTCTATGATCAATGCCATATTTCATCTATTCTAGTATGTATTTTAAAAAACATTTTAGTATGTCTGACCTGAGTGTGACAAATGTGCTAAGAAAACACAATTTCATAGTTTAATTGGCAGTATTTTTTTCTTACAATCAATGACATCTTAGATGGGAAGAAATATGGTACCAGAGAGATATTTTCCTTGCTCTAAAACATTGAAATCCTTAGCAACCAAGAATGTCACAATACTTAGCAACTTTCTCATAAAAAGGGTTAAAGGTAAAATCAAAATAACACAGAATTAAATTCCATCCATTCAGCATACCTACTGAAGTTTTATACTCAGTTTTAGATTAAGAAAAAACAGAAGATATTGAGATTAAGCAGTAGCTAAGCACATCCTATATAATAAAAGCCTAATATGCTAAGTGTCCGGTTGGCCGTTCAACCAATCAAAGCATAATATGCTAATGATATGCTAAGGCCACTCAACCACTTGCTATATCATACCGATTTCTGCGCATGGGCCATGAAGTTTCAATCGCACTGTACATGCGCGCCCACACATGGTATTTTGTGGAAGAGCCACACTCAAGGGGCCACAGAGCCGCATGTGGCTTGCCAGATGCAATTTGCCGACCACTGACCTAGACCAGTGGTTTCTCAACCTTGTTTGAACATTAGGAAATTCTGTTTCTTTGTTACTAATGTTATGGCCTCACCCCATAACAAAGAAACAGAATTTCTGGAGGATGAGGCCCAGAAATCAGAATTTTAAAAAGATTCTCAGGTGATTCTAATGTGCAGCCAAGGTTGAGAACCACTGACCTAGACAGAGAGGAAACAAAGCACCATTTTGATAGACAAAAGGGGAGGATGACAGATGTATCCCTTCAACACATTTAAATGCTCAATAAATATGTTTCTTGATTGAATGAATAAACGAATGAATAAGATGATTGGTAACATCTCCAATATAATAAGAATATTAAGGTTAAGTTCAAGATCAAAGGGGATGGTCTCTCCACATCAGATATCTCAATGCCAAATAGCTATAAGGCATTTTCTTTTTGTGTGTTAATCCTCATTGGAGAAGATATTTTTTCCACTGATTTTAGAGAGTGGAAGAGAGGGAGAGAGAGAAACATCGATGTGAGAGAGCCACATCAACTGGTTGCCTCCCACACTTGCCCCAACCAGGCAAGCAACCTGCAACCCAGGTACATACCCTTGACCAGAATCGAACCAGGGACCCTTTGGTTTGCAGGCTGACACTCTAACCCTGAGCCATGCCAGCCATAAGGTATTTTCTAATGAAGTAAAGGAGTACATGTCACACACACACAAGATACTAGGTTAGAGAGAGATTTTCAGCACTCAAGTGAAAAAAATCCAGTAATGTTTCTCATTAAGTACAGTCATTGAGATCTGCCTCTTTTCCCCTAAATGAGAGAAGGATGTTTCTTGCTGCTTCTTCCTTTCAATACTTATGGAAAAAAAGAAGTAAAAGGAAGAAAAACAATGTTCTTCCACAAAATATGCTGAGTGTATTTTCAAACTGCATCCATTTTTATTGCAAAGCTTTTACTTTGAAAAATCAAACTATGTACGTAGCAAAGAAGTCATTTAATGCCATTATCCAGCTTTTGTTAAGAATCTCAGCTCCTTCCAATCAATACAACACGGCTTGTTCTGTTATACAATATTACTGGCAATGCAGCAACAATCTACGCGATACATATCACCTTATAATTACAAAAAAATAAATTTTTCTATAATTAGCTTTATAGGAATTATTAAACATTTTTTCTTCTTCTCTTACCTGCTGTGCAGAATTCTATAATTTCACTCCATTCAGACACAACATAATCACCATCAACTTGTTTTGAGGCAGTCTGCACTGCTACCGTATACTCCGTTCTTGGGCTCAGAAACCAATGTCCACGGACAGTCATTGGCAAGGGAACAGCTTTTGCCACTAATTTTGTTGGAACATCCTAGGGAAGGGAAGGAGGGAAGGAGGAGGGAGGGAGGGAGGCAGGGGCAAAGGAAGCATAATCAGAATTGGAACACAGTAAATATAATGACTTCTCTTGTTCTATCACATTATCTGCAGTATAATCCTCACTTATAGTTAGTATGTATAACTATATCTAGTAAAATGCAAAATTTCCAGACAAAATAAGACAGTTCTTTCAAAAGATTTGTCAAATTAAACTTAGTATCAGTATAAAAAACCAGACCATCATCAGTAAAATTACTGAAACATAAGAAAAAATACTTCAACCAGGTAATTATTATTCTTTTTGTAGTTACTTATGAAGGGAGATATGTAACAGAAAAGATATGTGTTAAGTAGGTAATATGAGAATATCAGAGAAGTGTTACATTTCTGAAACAACTAAAGGATAATTTTCATTCTCAAACCATAAAACAAAGACTACATAAAACAATTTTTAGCCCTAAAGTATTTTAACAAACACCCTAAAGTTTATAAGCTCTCTCACATTCCTCTTTTGGCAGTTAACATAGGGAAAAATGTGTGCTTCAATAAAAAACTATATATCACCTATCTCACACCCTTCTGGCTATCTTCTTCTGATTCTGTGGAAGATATTTTACCACTCTGTAATTTTTAGATAGCTTATAACAATTCAGTTATTCTTGTCTAAATACATGCAAATGAATTCTGTTAAGTGGGGTGGGAGTACACACAACCCTCCCCTCCTGCCTTTGCTTCCTCCTCCAACCCCAAACAGTTTTGTCTCTACTTTACACATTTATTTCAATATCCTGATTGTCTTTTCTTTGGATTACTCTTTGAACTGGTTGTTACACCTCATCAATAAGTGAAATAAAATCTTTAACATATGTTCATTTTTTATGTCTGTGTGAGTTATGATTTTACCTTTTTTTGAGAAAAATTATATTTTAACAATATACTTGGCATTCCATTTTCTTACAAAATTTCATGGATAGGTTTTTTAAATGAGATGTAATTTTTATTTTTCCCAATGTTAAATGCATTATATATAAGTAATTAATAGAACATTATTCCTTCTTTGAAAATGTCCTCATACTTAGAAAGTTTTTAAGATGCTAATATAAGCGTATTAGGATTTTACCTTGTGTTTAAATTTATTGGAATTCTTGTTCTCTTTCTTGTTGAGGTCAATGAAATAGTGTGTAATACGGTCCTTTGATTTGGAATCCATTTCCCATGAAATCTTGAATGAGTCACATGTAATGTTGCTGATTTTGATGTTATGTGGTACTGGAAGTTCTTCCATCTCAGCTATGCCACTGTCTTGTGATTTGTTCCCTGCAAGAAAACAATGCACAGATAGGTAGTTTCCAACCAATGGATCTTTACAGTTTGCAAGCTGTGTACATATTTCTGAATTCAACTATCTAATTACTAACTTTGAGATTTCATTTTTGCTCATGAAGTAATCTGAGTGTTAATGACAGTAAAAGGTCATATTACCAATAAAAAGCATAACTAATTAGTCTTTACCAACTCTACATTTTCAATTTACTTTTCCAATTTCTGCTTTCACAGAATGAAAATAAAAACAGTGGTAATCTATCTTTCTAGTCTATAAAAGATTAGCCTTACATGGTAGTTTCCATCTGAAAAGCCCCAAGAGACCATTATTCCTATATGACTAATGAATTCTGTTCTAAATTAAATATCAGGTGTTTTAAGCTAGATGAAGTCAGAAATGTTGATATGAAGAGTCCAGTCAAAAAAATGTTTCTTTAAAAAAAATCTATGAGGTACCAGTGGCAGTCTATAAAAATTGCTTCTCCTTTTCCCTTTTGGAAATTTATATACAGAATAGCATGTAATATTTATACTACATATACAAGTAATATTAAAGACCATTCCCTTGCAAGTTACTGTCAAGAATTACTCTAGGACTTCATTTGTTGTAGCTTGATAAATTTAATTTTGAGTGCTAAAAGGACAGATAAAGCTAGGAAAGAAAAAACTGCTATCTTGATTGATATTAAAATCCTGAACTGATCTGACATCTGGTCACTTTAATGACTGCATCCTACATTTCCGCTTAGAGCAAATGCTATCAATTTGGCTAAAAGTATGATGGAAACAGATTTGCCAAGTTTGTTTTATATATTGGAACAACACCCTGAATCAAATTTTACTCCACTCATCCTTCCCATGTTCCCTTCCCCCAAGCCAACATAAATAAAAGTGTGCCCCCACACTCCCATTTCAATTACTGATATAAAACTTTTGACAATTCCCAGTATTATTAAATCTTTGACACATGTTGTCTCATTTCAAGCTGTGTTGTAACGAGAGGTACCCAATGACAATGGAAACTAATTTCAAAATAACTTTTTTGAAAAAAAATCATTTTTCGAACAATACTTTTAAAAATCCTTATTTCTTCTATGTACATCCCTCACACTGCAGTTTTACCAGATTCCATCTCCAGTAAAACTCACAGAAAAATTACTCCCCCATCTTTTTCATCCCTCCCCACATGACCTCAAGAATTTCCAAATTGCTTTTGCCTTAAAGTCATTCAAAAGTCAAAGGAAGGGAAGATTGCAAGCGAAATGTTTTTAATGGCCTTGGGAAAGGGAAAGACAATAAATACTCAAATGTTAGTAATTTTTGCTCTATTCAGAAAAGCCTATATTTAAACCTGTTATCCTGATTGTAATTATGTTTAAAATATAAGCAACACTAATGAAAATCTTTCTGGACTGTAATGATAGAAATATCTGTAGAAGTTGTTTGGATTATGACTGTCCATATAATTTCACAACTGAGTGAAAAAATTGTTATTTAAGATCCTATAGAGAAAAGTAAAGCTATTTTGCATTTGATGCAATTTAATAAAAGTACTCTGAAATATTAACACTATATAAAACACTACCTTTTTGCCCTAACCAGTTTGGCTCAGTGGATTGAGCATCGGCCTGCAGACTGAAGGGTCCCAGGTTCGATTCAGGTCAAGGGCATGTACCTTGGTTGCGGGCACATCCCCAGTAGGGGGTGTGCAGGAGGCAGCTGATTGATGTTTCTCTCTTATCGATGTTTCTAACTCTCTATCCCCTCTCCCTTCCTCTCTGTAAAAAAAATCAATAAAATAAAGAAAAACCACTACCTTTTGCCACTTATACTTACCCTATTGTTATCTTATTCAACCTTAAAATAACAAATACTTGATTATTTCCTAGAATACTTTTTTTATTCATTTGTACTTATTATTAAAACTTGAGATATAAATTATTGAAATGTGGAAACTTTTGCTCATTTCCACATTCAGAACAATATAAAGCTCAAACTTATATAAAGGATTTGTTATATCAAGAATCTTCATTTTCAAGTTTCTTATCATAGTCCCAGTTCTTTTTTGTAAAAGAAGAATCTGTTAAACTATTAAGACATACAAACAAACTATAAATCACTAAGAAACTTAAATCTCTAAGTCATGGCAAACAGGTGGCAACTCAACATTCACAGTCCACAGAATGCTTGAGGGAGACTGCAACGGATTAGACTCCCCCAGTGAGAGGGCATCTTTAGAGGTGAAGGGGGGCAAGGTGTTAACACTTTTCAATTTTTGAGGTACTCCATTCAAGGGGGGCAGGTGGCTATGCAATCTGGTGTTCTTCAGGCAGGTCGAAACTCTCAAAATCTAAAGGACTGAAGGGAGAGAATGTTTCTATTTCTCAATAGGTGTCATCTGATGCAGGAGCAGAGCATTTTGCTTTAATAAATAGTCTTGGTCACCGTTTTAGCAGAGAAAGTTGTCTGTTTCTGTTTGAGAGGGCCATTAGTCTTTACTGACTTTCCTGTAGCTCTGTTGACAGTTCTCAAAGGCTTCTGGGAACTCTAGGTAAGGCTGGTGAAGCATCAAGCATTTTGCCAACATGTGGTGTTGAAACCTGAATTATCCCAAATTTGAAAGGCCCCAACGCCAGCTTCAGCCAGTTCTTAGGAGCCACATGGGGGCCTGCTTCCCCATTTTTCTTATCCACAGGGATCACAGTAGCCATTCTGGATTAAGGTAGGATCAATAGCCAAATCGCCCATGACGTAACCGCTCATAGACCACAGTTCTTTACAAAGCCACCAGATTATTCTCTATGCAGCTTTCTTACTGGGGCAGAAGAGGTAAAGAACTGAACTTAAATTAGTCCTAAATTACATGTAACATTCTTCTTCCTCACACTCTGAAAATCATTATTTAACTGAAATGTGAGATAAGTGACAGAAGACAATGATTTTTCTCTATAAAATTGGTGAAACAACAGTGATCTGCGTGACACTAATATTCAGTAACCAACCAGTACTATCTTAGATCTGCACAATCAAGTGTACTTCCCAATGTAGCTTTCCTTTCTTAGTAAGACTTCATATTAAGGGTAAATTCTAGCTACATTTTTCTATTTTACATGCCAACTTATTCTAATATCTATGGCTATAGTGCTGGTAATACTGAATAAAAAGTAAATGACTCATATTTGTCCAAAATATGAAAATTGCTTTTCGGACATTTCAAAAGTATTTTTCTAACAGCAGTTATTGAAATGCAAGCTGGAAACATTGACAGATTATACTGACATATTTGGTATGTATGACTGTTCTCTCACAAAATTTAAAATGCTTTACAAAAGAATGACCAGATTTTTAAAATAACTGCTTTATTGAAATATAATCCACATACCATATAATCACTAATTTAAAGTATACAATTAAATAAATGGCTTTTAGTAGATTCAGAGTTGTACATCCATCTCCACAATCAATTATTGAACTCTATTATACTCCCAAGAAACGCCACACCTTAACCATCATATCCCAACCCTTACTTATCCCCTTTCCTCAGCCCCAGGCAATGACTAATTGTCTCTCTATATTTGCCTATTTGGACATTTCATATAAATGGATCATATACTAATATGCTGTTCTTCATGACTGCCCTCTTCCACTTTTAGTATATTTTCACCTAGCATATTTTCAAGTTTCATCCATAAGCACTTCATTTATTCTTACTGCTGAATAATATTCCACTGTATGAATATACCATCTATTGTTTATCTACTTATCAGCTGATGAACATTTGGTTTGTGTCTACTTTTTGGTTATTATAAATAATGTTGCAATGAACATTCATGTATAAGTTTTTGTGTGGACAAATATCTTCGTTTCTCTTGGGCATATAACTAAGAGTAAAATTGCTGGTTCATATGGTGTCTCTATGTTTAACTGACTGAGGAACTGTCAGACTGTTTTCTAAATTGGCTATACCATTTTACATTCCAACCAGCATTGTATGAGAGTTCTAACTTCACCACATCCTCATCCCCAGGTATTATTATCTATCTTCTTTTGTTGCTTGTACTTTTGGTGTCATATCTAAGAGACCATTGCCTAATCTTAGACCCCAAATATTTACACCTAAATTTTCTTCTAATCTAAGAACTTTATAGTTTTACCCCTCATATTTAGGTTTTTGGTCATTCTTAGTTAATTTTTGTATTTGGTGTGAAATAGACACCCATTTCATTCTTTTTCATGCGGATATGCAGTTGCCCTAGCATCATTTATTGAAATTTATTCTTTCCTTATTTAACTGACTTGGCACTCTTGCAAAAAAAATCAGTTGGCTATAAATGTAAGGTTTATTTCTACACTTTTCTACACTCTCAATTCTGTTCCAATGATCTATATCTCATCCCATATTCAATTACTACACTGTCTTGATTACCGTAGAGGCAATGCAGTATGTTTCAAAATTGGAAAGTATGATGTACTCCAATTTTGCTCTTTTTCAAGATTATTTTGGCTATTATGGGTCCCTTGAATTTCTACCTTAAATTTAGGATCAGTTTGTCAATTTCTGCAAAGAAGACAGGTGAAATTTTGGTAGGGATTGAGTTTAACCTATAGATCAGTTTGAGTGGTATAGCCATTTGACCATTGTCTTCTAATCTATGAATATAAAATACCTTGCCATTAGTTTATTTCAACATGTTTTGATTTTAAGTGTCATAAAAGGAACAGTGGCCGAAACCGGTTTGGCTCAGTGGATAGAGCATCGGCCTGCGGACTGAAGGGTCCCCGGTTCGATTCCGGTCAAGGGCATGTACCTGGGTTGCGGGCACAACCCCGGTGGGGGATGTGCAGGAGGCGGCTGGTCGATGTTTCTCTCTCATCGATGTTTCTGACTCTCTATCTCTCTCTCTTCCTCTCTGTAAAAAATCAATAAAATATATTTTAAAAAAAAAAAAGGAACAGTGTTTAATAAATACATTTATATTATCTATAAAATGATCACTGCAGATTCACTCTCTTTAAAAAGTCTATTATGGAAGTTTGTAAGAATACACCAAGTATAGAATATAACATAATGAATACTCATGTGCCTATCGCCCATATTTAACAACTATCAATATTTTGCCATTTTTGTATCATTTACTTACTACCTAATTCACCTTTTAATTTCTTGATAATACTTTTAATATAAGTTCAGTCTTATAGAAAATTTGCAAGAGCTCCCATACCCTTTACTCAGATTCTCTAATAGTTCAATCTTAGACCCTCCAGTCTCCTCTTTTCTCATTCCTGCAGTCTCCCTGGATCCTTCCTTCTCTTTCTACTTGCTCTAGAATTGGACTTTGAGCAGGAGTTTGGGAAATATTTCCGAATTTTTTTTAACTTAGAGGTAATTTGAAAGTTCTATATTCTCAATCTTAAAATTATGTTGAAAGTTTGGCATATTTTTTTGCACCATTGTCCCTTAGCCCCACCAGTTTTGTTGTGAAAAGAACTAGTAATATTTTTCCTCATAATATCTTCCCTACAAGTGCTAATAATAGAAACCAATCTAAAACTTAGTTACATTACTTAAAAAGCATAAATAACTCAGTTTGAATAAAGTAAGAGAGTGTTTTTAAAAGGTAATAAAGGTAATTAGTTTTAATAATAAGACTTAAGCTGTCCTAAGAAAAAAATTGCAGAGGTTAGATTCACTTCACCTAAAAACAACCAGGAACAATTTTCTTATATAATATCTTTTTTTCTTCCTAAAATTGAGTGATTTAAAAAAATACTACCAAACTACAGCTAGGAGAATCTACACTAATAAAAGAGAAAAATGGTAATTGGCGTACGGCGATACCCTTTTCATTGGCTAATCAGGACTATATGCAAATTAACTGCCAACTAAGATTGGCAGTTAACTGCCAACAAGATGGCGGTTAATTTGCATATGTAGGCACAATGCAGGGAGGCGAAAAGGAAAGCAGGAAGAAGCCCCCTGCCACTGACAGTGATCGGAAACCCAGGGGGGAGCTAAGAGCTGGGGGGCAGGGCAAAGGTGGCCCTGGGGCCGCCTTTGCCCTGCCCCCCAGCCATGATAGGAGAATCAGGCGCCTTTGCCGCCCTGGCCAGTGACAGCAGGAAGTAGGGGTGGAGCCAGCGATGGCAGCTGGGCACGGTGGAAGCTGGCAGTCCCGGGAGCTAGGAGTCCCTTGCCTGGGCCTAAAGCGGAGCCCATGATCGCGGGGCCGCTGCAGCTGCGGGTCCCCGCTGCCCGGGCCAGACGCCTCAGCCAGAGGCGTCCTGCAGGGGCAGGGGCGGAGCCCGCGCGATCGCGGCGCCCCCCGCTGCCACTGCAGGTCCCCGCTGCCCAGGCCGGACGCCTAGGCCAGAGGCATTAGGCCTGGGCAGGGGCGGAGCCTGCAACCGCAGGGAGCTGAGGGTCCCCTGCCCAGGCCTGACACCTCTGCCAGAGGCCTCAGGCCTGGTCAAGGGGCCGATCCGTTGATTGGTGATCGGAGGGTGATGAGGATCAACTCCTCTGGCTGAGGCATCAGGCCTGGGTGGGGGGCGGAGCCGGGGATTGGGGGGATATGATGGTCCCCTTGCCCAGGCCTGAAGCCTGGGTCAGAGGCGTCAGGCTTGGGCGGGGGGTGGAGCAAGCGATCAGAGGGAGATGGGGGTCCCCTTTCCAAGCCTGACACCTCTGGCGGAGGCGTCAGGCCTGGGCAAGGGGCCAATCAGGCGATCGGAGGGTGATGGGGGTCTACACCTCTGGCCTAGGCATCAGGCCTGGGCTAGAGGCAGAACCAGTGATGGGGGGAAATGAGGGTCCCCTGCCCAGGCCTGACGCCTCTGTCAGAGGTGTCAGGCCTGGGCAAGGGGCCGATCCTGCGATTGGAGGGTGATGGGGGTCAATGCCTGAGGGCTCCCAGTATGTGAGAGGGGGCAGGCTGGGCTGAGGGACACTCCCCCCCCACCCCCCCCCCACACACACCCAGTGCACGAATTTCGTGCACCAGGCCCCTAGTTGATTTTATAATTAAGATTACATATGTATGCATAAATATATATACATACATATGTTGAAATAAACGTATCTCTAATTTCCATTACAAAGTCAAAAGTACTTTCCTCTTCATAAAAACAACTTTAAAATACTATAATACTTTTAAAGTCATGAAAGAAAAACTAAGTAAGATAGTAATAAAACTCAAAATAGTAACTACAGCAAAACTTGAAAATGCTTTATTTACAATCTCAACATTGGTAACACTGAATACTATTGGAACTTTTAGGAAAAAATACAGAAAAGAGAATAAAAATCACTTGTAATCTCTATACTATTATCATACTGTGCATACTGTTTTGTAACCTATCTTTTTCTTAATATACTGTGAATGTTCTTCCATGACTACACATAATTCTAATCTTGATTTACTCTATTAATTAGCCGTCCTAATACTGGACATATTGTTTCCAATCTCTTCCCATAATAACACTCCAGTCACCACTATTCTATATAAATTTTGTACATAGCTATGATTTGGATAAATCCCCCAAAGTGCAAATGTTGAATCACATTTGTTTTCATAATCTGTATTCCCAATTACCTATTTATTTATTTATTTAAATTGATTTTGAGAGAGAGAGGAAAGGGGAAGGAGAGAGAGCACACACAATGTCCCCCAGGTTAATCCATATTGTTGTTAATGGCAGGATTTCTTCCTTGAAGGCTGAATAATATTCTATTGCACATGTGTATGTGTGTGTATATATATATATATATATATATATATATATATATATATATATACACACACATATATATATATATATGTGTGTGTATATCTATATATACACACATATATATACACACATATATATATATATATATCACGATTCCTTTATCCATTTATCCATAGACAGACACTTAGGTTGTGTCCATAACTTGGCTATTGTGAATAATGCTGCAGTGAACATGGAATACAGCTATCTCTTCAAAATATTGACTTCCTTTCCTTTGTGTATATAGCCAAAATAGAGATTGCTGGATCATATGATATGAAGAGCAATCAGACAAGAGAAAAGTAAAAGGTATCCAACTCAGAAAGAAAGAAGTAAAATTACCATTGTTTACAGATGACAAGGTCCTCTATGTAGAAATCCCTAAAAACTACACAAAAAAACTGTTTGAACTAATAAATTTGGTAAAGTTGTAGGATTAAAAAAATCAACATACAAAGACTAGTTGCATTTCTTTACACTAGTAATGACCTGAAAATAAAATAAAAAAGAGTATCATTTACAATAGCATCAAAAAGAATAAAATACTTTGGAATACATTTAACCAAGGAATTAAAAGATCTGTACACTGAAAAGTATAAAACACTTATGAAAGACATTGAAGATACAAATAAATGAAAATTATCCCATGATCATGGATTTGAAAAATTAAATTGCTAAACTGTCCATAGTACCCAGAATGACATACAGATTCAACATAATCCCTATCAAAACTCCAATGGCATTTTTCATAAAAATGGAATAAACAATCTAAAATTCATATGGAACAACAAAAGACCCTAAATAGCTAAAGCAATCTTGAGAAGAACAGGGTGGGAAACACCACACTTCCTGATTTCAAATTATATTAGAAAGCGATAGTAATCAAAACAGCATGGCACTGTCATAAAAACAGACACACAGACAAATAAACAGAATAGAGGACCCAGAAATAAATCCAAGCATATATGGTCAACTAATTTTCCACAAGGTTATGAAGAACACATAAATGCAGAAAGGATAGTCTCTTTAATAAATGATGCTGGGAAAACTGGATAACCATATGCAAAAGAAAGAAATTGAACTGTTGTTTTACACCATACACAAATATCAACTCAAAATAGATTAAACTTAAACTTTATGATTAATCCTAAAACTCCAAGAAGAAAACACATGGAAAAGCTCTTTGACATATAGGTCTTGGCAATGACTTTTTGAATTAGACACCAAAAGCCAACACAACGGAAGCAAAAATAACCAAGTGGGACTATATTCAAATATAAACCTTCTACATCGCAAAGGAACCATCAACAAAATGAAAAGGCAATCTACAGACTGGGAGAAAGTATTTGCAAACCATATATCTGATAAAGGGTGATATAAAAATATATAAGAAACTCATAACTCAATAGCAAAATATCTGATAAAGGGTAATATACAAAATACGTAAGGAACTCATAACTCAATAACCAAAAAAAGTAACTCCATTGAAAATGCGCAAAGGACTTGAATACACATTTTTCCAAAGAAGACATACAAATGGCCAACAGGTATATGAAAAGGTGCTCAACATTACAAATCATCAGGGAAATGCATATCAAAACCACAATGAGATAATCATCGTACACCTATTAGGACAGCTATTTGAAAGTTCCTAAAAAATGTAATCTATTCTTCAAAGTTAATCTCAAGCCACATCTCTGAAAGCCCATCCTGATGACTCCAGAGTATCCAGATAGCTTTCTTCAGAACTGTTATAACATTTTGTCAGATTCTTCTATTTTACCCTATGTCTATGTTGCATGGGCTTTGGAATAAAACAAGACTTTCATATCTTTGCCACTTCTAGTTATCTGATCTTAGGAAAGGTTGCCTAAATTATTTGTACTCAAGTGATTCACACTAAAAATGGGGAGAATGATATTCAATATATCAGGAGAGAGGAATTTATCCGGAAACTAAGTTTAAGCTCCAAGGGCCCTTTCACTTGTACTTGTTTCTAGTACTTGATTTTGTACCCCCAATTTTGTATTTTTTTTTCCCAAATAGGACACCCCAAACTGTATAACTTCAGACACTTCAAAATTTGGATCCATCCATGTCTATAATAAGAAAAAAATTCATATATGGAGTCCCAACATATTCAGAAACAAGGACAGCTACTTAAGCAAATATCTTAGCTTGGAGACTTGGGTGACTCACAGAACTGGCAGTGGCACCTCTGAGTTTGATTTCAATGAAATTTATACAAATCTTATAAAAGTATTCGTTCAGTAATCAACTAGAAGGTAACATTTAGTGAAAAGAGTATTTTATCTTAGTTCAAGTTCAGAAAGGTTTATGCTGACATAATACCTGAATCTCTTTGTTTTTCTGGTAGGCATGCTTAAAAAGAACTGTTTCTCAAGTGAAGGTAAGAATGATGAAAGCTATTAAATGTATTTAGTAGGAAGCATTATTATACATTCCATTTTTCTAACATTTTATTATGAATCATAAGTACATTCAAGCTATCTAAATTTTATTCTATAAATTGAATAGTGATATATAATATATAATTTATGTGCCATAATTTATTTTTTCCACATTTGTCCTTTCATTGCTATGCACAATACTTTATACAAAACTTTACGCAAATAAAGTTTTGTAACTAAATATAATAACTTTACAAATAGTTATTGTAACTAAATACAGTGACTTTATGCAAAAAAATTTAATGTAGAATAACTTGACAATATAATCAGTTATCAGTATGCACAGAAACAGTTAAAACATTTCAAGAGCAAACATTTCTTTGAAATACAGATACCACAATTGTATTTCACGAAGAAAAATTAGGAAGAAAGGTGTACATTTTTCTCTGCACCAGAAATTTAAAAATTGGAGTTTCAAAACATACATAATAGTTATTGACAAATTATTTTGTTTGTTTTCACTAGCAAGTATAATTGCAAACAGTAGAGAAGCTATTGTATCATAATGTGTTTTTTAAAACTGAGACTTTATTTGTATTTAGAGTATTATTATAAAGTTGATCAGCACACTGAAATTTATTTTCCTAAATAAAAATAGACCACTCCCCTCATCACTTCAAATTCTCTATACCTGAACACTAAAAAGTGTCTCAGTTACAAAATAAATATTGGAGATAGTGTTTTTTAAGAGGTAGGGTTGTATATATTACTTTTTATCTCAAGGTTATGAAAAGGCAAAAGCAATTTTCCATTAGTAACTATATAAATTTTGAGTATTAGAATCTCCTCCAAGAGTAGCAAAATAAATATTAATAGCAAAATAAAACTCTTCCCATAATTAGAAGGCTAATTGACATACAAGGGTTGACAAAAGTCAGTTTACAGTTGTGAGTACATTAAGCAATTTATTCTTTTATTATTTATTAATTATTGCATTATTTATTTGTATTATAACTGTAAACCTACTTTTTGCCCACCCTGTATGTTCAATAATCATTACTGAATGCATAAGTGCAAGAAGATTCAAAGATGAGTTAGAGACACTAGAGTTCATACTTTCAAGTAGCATATAGTACAATCTAGAAAACACACACACACACATACATTTTTAAAACACTTACTCTTATACATCCTTCTCTGAGAACATCATCCAAAATGTGTTATCTCCATTTCTTCACCTCCTATGCACTCTTAAAACCAGTCAAGTCTAGTTTCTGCCTGGACCACTCCAACAGAAGTCCTCTTGTCATGTCACAATACACTCCATGGTAACAAATCCAATGGATGCGTTTCAGTTCTCCCCTGACTGTATCTCTCAGGAACAAGGCAAGGACTGCCTACTCTCATCACTTTTATTCAACACAGCACTAGGAAGCCTAACTAGAGTAATTAGGCAAGAAGAAAAATAAAAGACACCCACATTGGAAGAAAGAAGTAAAACTGTCACTATTTGCAGATGGCATGATATTATACAAAGAAAAATGCTAAAGGCTACATAAAATTGTTTGAATAAACAAATACTGTAAATTTGCAGGATTCACAATCAAATATGCAGAAATCTGTTGTATTTCTATACACTAATAACAAGAAATTAAAAGAAACAGAAAGAGAAGTTAAGAAAGCAATTCCATTTCCAAATGCATCAAAAAGAATGAAATAAGTATAAATTAATTTAACCAAGGATGGGAAAAATCTGTACAGTAAAAACCAATAAAACTCTAATGAAAGAAATTGAAGATCAAATAAATGGAAAAATACTTCATGCTCATGGATTGGAAGAGTTAATATTATTAAAATGTTCATACTATTCAAAGCAATCTAAAGATTATAGACTATGGACAAAATAAAAATTTAGAATGATAAAATACATAATTCTTTAAATTTATATTTATTACTTAAAAAGTATACAAATATGTTTTTATTTTGATAATCTTGGTTTAATATTTTGTGATATAGCAATTCAAATGGCCAGCTCTAAATTCAATTTATTTAAATACTTGGTTTTAAGGCAATCACAATTGGAGAAGATATCACACACAAAAAACAGGTACATCAGAATGCAGGCAAGTACATCAGTAGGCGTTCTACTAAACACTAATATTTTTCATTTCTCAATTCCATACTCTAATTATACAAGGGTACTCCATGTACATACAGTCTACATGGTTATTTGATGTACCAAGTACTAACCTATGTAGGTAAGACTAATCAAACTTAAGACAAAATAAATATTAATGGAAGTTCTATTACTATATTCTATGGTCCAATTGATTATCTTATGTGACCATGGATTCATACAAAATATACTCAAGGCATTTACACAACACTTTTGAATTTCCTTACATTGTAAATGCAAAGTATATAATTCCCCCATAAAAAATCGAGTACAACAAATGGAAGTAAGCCATTCACAGACCCTTACTGATAATACAAGAGAATAAAGTTTATTTTAAAAGCAAAATAAGTTCTGCTGCCAAAATAAATTATGATACCTTATGTTGTTAATATAATAAAATTAGTCAAAAACAAAAATTTGCAAATTTTTAAAAAATACTCACCCAAGGATATGTTTCTATTGATTTCAGAGAGAGAGGAAGGGAGGGAAACATCAATGCCAGTGAGAAACATTTATCGGTTGCCTCTTGTATGTGCCTCAACTGGGGACTGAACCTGAAACCTAGATATGTACCCTGGTTGTGAATTGAACCTGCAACCTTTTTTTTTTTTTTTTTTTTTTTTTTTTTGTATATGCGTTGACACTAACCAACTTAGCCAGAGAGCCAGTGCTGCAAAACTACTTTTTAATTTAACAAAAACTATTTTGGGTGAAATCCTTTTTCTCCTTTCTTTTTTCTTACATCATCACACTTAGCTTTCTTAGGAGTCATTATTTACTTCAAAACAATGTTTTTGACATTTCACAAGAGTTCTGGGTGTTCAAAGGAAAAAAAAATAAAGAAATGTTGATAGAAATGCGCAAACTCGTAAGGAAATGATACAAATGCAGCAGTGCTTTTGAAATTTGTCAGCACAATTATAATGGAGCTACCTTTCACATGGCCTATAAATAGAAGCTGCTAAAAATGTTAAATCTGCATTCCCAATGTTTAGTATATACTTCCCCTCATAAAAATTTCAGACAAAATTTAAGAAACCATTGTTTAAGACAATTTAGTTGGTATTACATTTCACTGCCATTTTGCCTTTTTGTCAAGTCCTTAACAATGAAAACATTAGAGAAATGACAAAGAACACTACTATAGGAAAAATGTTTATTCCCTGATTAATGTGTTTTGTTAAGTTTAGATTTTATATCACATTTTCTTAAAGGACAGCACATCTTTATTTTAAAATGAAATAAAAATAAGTAAATACATAAATGCACACACACATTACTTGTGGTAAATAAATAGCATAATGCATGTATCCAGAGAAATATATTTAAGATTTTCATGAAAATATTAGTACATGATAATGAAACTAAGTGGTCTTTGAAATCAGAAAGTTTAAACTGTAAAAAAGTATTAATGCTACAGGCAAAAAACAACAAAAAACCTGGGGGAACATTCTTCAAATTATTATGAAGTCAGTGAAGAAAATGTTCAGTGAATGTTGATCTATAATAAGTTTTTAGAAATATTTATATAGATGAAGATATACTTCTACAACACATGGTGCAGAATAGAAATTCTAGTAGAGGTGGCTAAATGGTATTTGAAACACATCACTACTTCAAGGTCAAATATTATTACCATAAATTTTATCATTATAATTTCAATAAGTAGAGCATTTAGCAAAACAAGTAGTATAAACAGCAAATTCCAGAACCACTGCTTTTTAGTCATTAAGCTTTCCTTTAAAAAATCACTAAAAATAACAAAAGTTCCATGGAAATTAATATTGGACATACTGAATTGCAACAGAAGAAAATACATAAGAATAATCTCAAACATTCATACTTAGCATATTTTGAAAAAGTTACACAAAACTGTATTTATTAAAATGAAAGGTTTATCTAATTTTAAATACAAAGAATCTGCAAAAATACACAAAAATTAAGTGTAATAAAGACTATGTCATGTTTAGGCCAGTATTAAATAGATATCCTAGTAAACATTTAAATTAGTAGGTTCAAAGAAAAAACCAACAAACAACCTTGGAAATACATGTGCAGTATGAAAGTTTTAGAAATAGCTTTGGTGAAGATTTTAGTTTTTCTTTTGGCTACAGTGTCATTTTTTTCCTGCTAATTTAAGTTCTAGCAGTTCATTTATGTACTGCAGATTATGTTGCCAAGGAGAAAAAAAAAATTATTCCAGTGTATTTCCACAATAAACATGGAAAATCATATACTTAATTCTCTTTCCAGTCAAAATAAGGGGGATACATCTAACAAATACAGAGCTTGGATCAACTGTATTTCTTCCATGTGAACTTCCCCAAATAACCACACTGAAGTCAAAATTATTATTATATCAAAAGTAATTAATTTTTAAGTGCTTTTAGACACCACAAAAAGAATTCAAATTTACTCACTCTAATGAGCTCATTCAACAATTTGACAAGATCCGAAATACTGACTAAAAGATAAAGAACACTTGATAAAAACAGCAGCAACAACAAAATAGCTTGAAAAGGACTACCAAATTTTCATCTTTATCCTCAAACTCTCTCCCTATGGGACACAGATAGTTTAATCATGCTTTCTGGACTCTTTCATGTAATCATTCCACAAGTGTGTGAAACCTAACTTGTCCCCAAAACACTTTAGGAAGAGCTTGTTATCAATGCCACTCCTTCACATTCCCTCCAACCAACAATTACTACTTTATTTACTGGTGTCAAAATATACCCAATCTAGCAAATTTAGCCATCAACAAAAACTCCTTTTTGGTATTTCACACTTCTAGTTTAATCACAAAGTCAACCAATTTTTACTTAAGATATATGTTGTTCAATTCTGCTCCCTATTTTTATCTGCCTTGTCTTAACAATCCTAGTATCTATAATCGCCTTTTAAGTGGTTAAACTTCTGGGCTCACTATCCCAGTTCATTCCGCAGATGGCTACCAGAATACTATTTATTAAAACCAAATACGTAGTATCTCTTTCTTACCTAAGAATTTCTTTGGTCATGCTACCAAGAGCAGTGCTTCTTCAAGTGTGGTCTCTGAATCACCAATATTGGCATCATCTGGAAATTTGCTAGAAAATTCAAGTCCTCTGACTCCACCCCAGATCTAATGAATCAGAAACTCTGGGGGTGGAACCTAACAACCTATGTTTAACAAGCCCTGCAGGTGAGAATCAGTGGTTTAAATTGGTCCTGAGCAATGATTTATTGATATTTTTAAATACAGAGTTCATTAAAGGGTTCAGCAAACGTTATCATTTATCTTCCTTTTAAATTATTTTAACTATTTTTAAAATTGCAATACAAATAGCACATATTATATTGTGCTGTATTATGTGATTTTGGATAACATCAAAAGTTTGCCTGCTACCTCAGAGCAAGAAATGGCATAATGTATAAAAAGGTTATGGCTCTGTTCATGTTTCATGTTTGTTTGTTTGTTTAACTCAAGTCAGCAAGTATAAGCTCAAATAAAATTTTACAAACACATTATTACAGGCACATCTTATTTTATTTTTTTGCACTGGCTTTAATGTGCTTCACAGATGTTATGTATTTTTTTTTCGAAACTGAAGGCAAGACCCTTCACCAGCAAAATGTTTACCACTCACTTTACTGCAATACTCACTTTACTGTAGTGGTCTGAAACCAAACCTGCAATTATCTTTGAGGTGTACACCTGTACCTGCAAGCAGAGTTCAATTCATTTCATGCAAGATTCAGGTGCATGTATTTGGCCTTTCAGCCCAAATCAAATAGAAGAGCTTTCTATGAATTTTGTGTATTTCTCTAATTATTCTAATTATATTTGTGATGAAGTTATTCTAAGTTTGGGATAGAGTTTTACTTTTTCCAGTAAAGGCAATTTACCTATAAAACTTACCTAGTTACAATAAGAAACGTTTAAGAAACGTTAACATGTATGTATCGAGACTAATTTGGCCCAAGATGTCTCAAAGTCTTACTATTAATTAGTACCACTTGATTTTTCAGCTAATATTGACTACACTGACAACTATGTTCAAAATGAAATAAATATGCTGGAAGCTCTCACAAAAGCTAAAATACAATGCTAAATTTCATTGATAGTCATCTATCAGTAAAATTTACACTGTACTGATAAAAAGTGATAACTTTTCATTAAATTTCTTGTTTTGTTTTTTATTTTCTTTATTGATTAAGGTATTACATATGTGTTCATACAAGGTTTTGCAAATATGGTCTCTGACAAGTTCCATGGTTTAAAAAAAAAGTGTGCCTGACATTGCAATAAATATATTAAATTAATAAAACTGTTATCCAAAAACTGAAATAAAACCTTGGTACATGTCTGAAATGCTGAGAGTACAAAATTACTCATCACCTATGCTTGATTAATTCAAATGCTGACATAATGTTTCCAATTTAACTGAATGAGAATATGAATGTGGCAGGTCTCTCCATTACATGTGTAGAAGTTTCTCAAATAGGTAAATGCAAAATGCAAGAATGGTAAAATGACAAACAATGGAGAAGAAATTTTTTTTTTCAAAAAAAAATTTTATTGATTTTTTTACAGAGAGGAAAGGAGAGGGATAGAGAGTTAGAAACATCCATCAGCTGCCTCCTGCACACCTCCCACTGGGGATGTGCCCGCAACCAAAGTACATGCCCTTGACCGGAATCGAACCTGGGTCCTTTCAGTCCGCAGACCGAAACTCTATCCACTGAGCCAAACTGGTTAGGGCGGAGAAGAAATTTTTAATGTCTAAATCAGTTTTTTACATACCATCAACTAAACTGTTAGAAGTGTTGAGACGACTATATTAAGGGAAGTCAATAAAATTTTAAAATCTGGGGGGGGGGGGTAGTTCCTGTAAAAGCTATTGCCAGCTTTCATGAAGTAATAATTGTTCACTACTAAGGACTGAATATTAAGGTGTTTAAAAATAGTTTTAGATAATCACATGCAGACTATTGCTTAAATTAAAGATTTTTAAACTAATTATAATGTTATGAATATAAAATTTCCAAATTCATTTTTATACCAAACTTAGGTGGGCGTGCATCCTGAAGCAAGATATAAATACTTCAAAAGACACAAAAATACTTTATTTATTAAATCAAAAAACCTTTGATAGATATCTTTCAAATAAAGATAAGGGGCAAACTAATTTGATAAACCAGATGTTTAATATGTTGAAGAAACACAATTTGACAATATAGTTACAATGTTACCAAACCTATGAATGTAGGTAAATTGATTCTTAAAATTTTAAGATTCACTATGAAAGTAAAATAAATTCCACTGCCTGAAATTTAACAGATCAGCAAAAAGTTATGAGTTTTTTATTTTATTTTATTTTTTTTAAATATATTTTATTGATTTTTTACAGAGAGGAAGAGAGAGAGAGAGAGAGAGAGAGAGAGTTAGAAACATCGATGAGAGAGAAACATCGATCAGCTGCCTCCTGCACATCCCCCACTGAGGAAGTGCCCACAACCCAGGTACATGCCCTTGACCGGAATCGAACCCGGGACCTTTCAGTCCGCAGGCCGATGCTCTATCCACTGAGCCAAACCGGTTTCGGCATGAGTTTTTTCTTAATGTTATCAACAAATATCTCAGGATATCACAAAATACTTATTTTCTCAAAAAAACACACAAAACCCACAACAATGAAAAACTAAACTCACTGATGACTCCATCCTATTACCTCCCTCCAAAAGGAACACTTACTCTTTGACTCTACTATCAAAATACACCTACTCTACTATGAGTGTCAACCTATGAACCAGAGGTCAAGGGTTTGATTTCCCATCAGGGCACATGCCCAGGGCTGCAGGCTCAATTCCCTGTAGGGGGTGTGCAGGAGGCAGCTGATCAATGATTCTCTCATCATTGATGTTCCTATGTCTCTCCCTCTCCCTTCCTCTCTGAAACTAATAAAAATATATTGAAAAATATCTGTTTCTCTTTAAATCTGTATCAGTTTATTTGAAGAGTATTGTGAGAATGTAAAATGAGTTTTAAAACATTACCATTTGCCACTACTTATCTGTATGAACCAGCATTTCCTAGGAACAATTCAGTAAAAATAAAGTCCTATAACAAAAGGCTAATATGCAAATCGACTGAACAGCTGAACGACCGGTTGCCATAACGCGCACTGACCACCAGGGGGCAGGTGTTCAACGCAGGAACTGCCCCCTGGTGGTCAGTGTGCCTCAGCCAGAAGCGGGCCTAATCTGGCAGGCGGGCATCCCCCAAGGGGTCCCGGACTGCAAAAGGGCACAGGCTGGGCTGAGGGACCCCTCCCCCCCAAGTAAACAAATATTGTGCACTGGGCCTCTAGTACAAAAATAAAGCATGTGTTGAGGCTGATATAAAATAGCAACTTTCAAGTATAACTGCAATTTTAATTTCTCATTATTCCTGATTGACTTTATCTGAAGAATGCTAGGAGTTTGAAATTACAGGATAAAAGTATACTAATAAAATGTTATTTTTACTTCTGCAAAATGTGTTGTTGTTTTTTTTAAAGACTCTCTACTAATTAGAAAGTTTGAAATCTATTAATGGGATTTCAGACTAGATAAATCCAAACTCATGCCATAATCTGGCTAGTCCTAATTACCTTTCAGTTTATTTTCTCATAAGGACCACTTCTTTCCTTGAGCAATACTAAATGCCATGATTCCTGGAACATACATGATTTTATGCCTTTATACATGCTCTATACCAGAAATGGCCTTATCCCACTTCTGGCAAATTTTATTTTTCATTTTTATTTTATTTTTTCCAACACCATTTATCCCCACTATGCCCTCTTCCACCTCCACCTCCACCACCACCACACTGTTGTCCATGTCCATGAGTTCCCTTATTTTTCCTTTTTTGTTCAATCCCATCACCCCTCCCAACAACTTCTCCCCCCACCAGAACTGTCTGTCTGCTTTCTATCTATGAGTCTGTCTCTATTTTCTTTGGTAGTTAAGTTAATAACCAGAAAAAAATGTTCCTTTCCTCTGTGAAACTCAAGACAGACTTAACCACTTTCTCTTCTATACACTATTATAGTACTTATCACTACATATTATTACAGTTATTTAAATATATTGTCTTCTTAAATGCCAACAAATCCTTTGAATGCAGGATCCAAGTTATATTCATTCTTGCACCCCTTCCCCCTCAAGTTCTTAATACCTTATGGTTGGAATACATGTATAAAAAAATGGTAAAAATACAAGATAAGTAAAATAACAAAAGGAAATAAAGTGAGGATAGTAATAGAGTAAGTTTAGTACCTAAAAATTAATCATTGAATAAGAATAGAATGGTACTGTCTTTAGCCAATGTACTCAAATTATGGTCTGCAACCTATTTGCCAGTCTGCGATGTGATAAATATAAAAGTTATGATTAAGCATTTAGAGACTTTCTTGGGAATTTGACAGGAACTTTTATATCGATTGAATCTTTTTGGATCTTTTAAATTTTGTTTCTCTAATAATTCATTTTAATTATATTTTTATAAGTAATCAGTCAATAATAGATTAGAAACCGCAAAAACGAGATAAAAGATAGAAAGATAAGATCTTGTTTGACTCTTTCAATGAGTATTTGGTTTGGAAGGGAAAATATATATACAAATTTCTGCAATATGCATCAAGACTATGCATATTTCTGAAAGTTTACATCATAATTTTTCAACTTTAAAACATAGCAATTACTAGAATTATAATTATACCTGAAAATACTAATGCATAACTAATATTTACTTCTAAAGTTATTCATATGAAGACAATTTCTAGCTATAATTAGGACTTGTTTCTCTTACTGCCTATCAGACACAATGGCACAGATGGCTACCCATCTTTAACTGACTCCATCTTTAAAAGAGGTATCCTATTGCCTGGTAAAGCTTTTCAGCTTTCTTCAGCTCTCTGCCCAATCTGCATAATCTCAAAACCCTGGTAACATATAAAAGCAAAATAATTGTACTTTTTTTCTTCAGAAACTCTTCTTTCAATATATTTATTCCTATCAAGAGAGACTAATTTATTTTCTCAATCCTCGACATTAGGAGTTGGCAATTGTTTTCTGTAAAGAAGCAAATAGTAAGTATTTTGAGGTTTGTGGGCTATGTGGTCTGCTGTCACAGCTACTCAACTCTGCTGTTGTAGCAAGAAAACAGCCATAGACAATATGTAAACAAATGGGTATGGCTGTGCTCCAATGAAATTTTACTTACAAAAACTGGCAACAGGTTTTCAGATTTGGCCCAAGGACTATAACTCATTGATCCTAGTCTGCATCATTATTTATAATACAAATGTACAATCATTAAAAAAAAACTATCACACAGTAGGTGCTCAAAAATTATCATTGTTGTTTGCATTTATCATCAGCTTTTTAAATGGAAAGACTTTGAGACATTCGTCAATATTCAGGCTTACAGAAGATAAGACACTATTTTTCAAGAAAATCAAAGTAAGTATAATGAAAAAAATATTGTGCCTTTTCTTTAATACCATATGTCTAGGAAAGCTTTAAGCCTTTCATACTATTATTACATAGCAGCATTCCCACTGGCCATAAAAAAAGAGATCTAGAGATTTTTTTTACATTAATTGCCACACCACTGCAACAAGTAATATATGTGCAATAATCCCCACAGAGCAGCCCTTTTAAAGTGAATCACAAACTTGGCCCAAATAGTCATAACATCACAGACAAAACTAACCACAATTCAGAGTAGGATGCTTTTTGCTTAACTGTATCTGTTGGGCAACTTCAAAATGCAGAGCTCTTGTTTCCATTTTTAACAAACCTGGAATATAGATTTATTTCACCTTTGGGGTTCCCCAGCATATGTTCACTCCTTTCCTTCAAGAGGTGAGGCACTCTAAAACTCAAGTCAAATCCTAACCTCCCTTTTTCCACCTAAGTTCTGGTCTCACTAGTGGAATGTATAGTTCTGTGAACAATTCTCTTCCTCGTTCTACAACTCTTTCCCTCAGAACACAATAGAAATTGCTAAATGTTTAATAGGTTTCCAAGGGAGTCTTACAGTTAGATTCAAAATGTCTTAATGTAAACATTACTGCTAAATCCCTCTGAAAACTCGCCTGACTCTAAAACTGCCTTTACAGTGATTACTAAAAAAATTTCTAGTTCACACTCTTCTATAAAGTATCAAGTGGTTGGTTTTTGTCTAGTAATGATTCTCAAAAATGTTAGCATTGGACTATGAGTAACTGCCTTTGAAGAACAGGAATTAAGTGAAAGAAGTCTAAAAAGAATATAAGTGGGTTCTTTGACGGGCATTCACATTGAAACAGTAATGAGAAGGCAGTATGTACTATTGTTCTGCAAATATGATTTCTGTGAGAGAGGGAAGTGCTCCTGGAAAAGGGCTTAGGACACATTTGCATGTTCACTGAGACCTAAAATTTGAGATGAAAAAAACTGTCATCACGGGGTCTTAATATTATTTTATTTCTCCTTTTTTTCTTTCCAGTCAGTGACTCTTCTGATTTCCCAGGCTTAAAATTCTAAAATGACTCCTGATAAGTTTCCATTTGCTTGAAAATTCAATCACAAAGTCTTAATAATTATTTTGTTATTTCTTTTATACCATTGCCACTCACTGTCATTACATATAGAGAACACACAATGCTGCCTACCTGTTTTTTGTCAAGATTCTTCAACACTTCTATACATTGTTGCTAGAAATCTTCCCCAAATATTAACCTTACTTTCCAATGTTTGAATAAAATATAGCCTGATAAATAAGACAATTTATTTTTTTTAAATATATATTTTTATTGATTTTAGAGAGAAAGGGAGAGGAGAGAGAGAGAGAAACATCAATGATGAGAGAGAATCATTGATTGGCTGCCTCCTGCACGCCCCCTACTGGGGATCGAGCCTGCAACCCAGGTACATGCCCTTGGCCCGAATCGAACCTGGGACCCTTCAGTCCACAGGCCGATGCTCTATCCATTGAGCCAAACCAGCTAGGGCTAAATAAGACAATTTAACTAATGCCTAGTAATAATAAAATATTTTAAACAGTTACAGAATGAGGGAAATGGTTTAGAGTAGTAAACTGAATTTAAGTAATTCGTAAACAATAAAAAGAGGGGGAAATATCAGCAAAAAAAAACACAAACAAACAAGTGACTTGTAGGTTTTCTAGATAGTGTTCTATGGAGAGAATTTGTGACCGGCTTACCTATGCAACAAAGGAAGTTGCCAGTGTTACTACTCACGACACATCAGTCACTCTACCACTGGAGGGAGTCTGGTCACATATCCTTTGATGTGACTTTTACTCTAATAATTTCCTGTTCTTCACTGGGAATGAATTAGAAACCCTACTAGGAATGTGAATTGGTTTAACATAATCTGATGGTCTTAGAGCTGTTTTCAAATTTGTTTCTTTTCGTTTTTATTTTATTTTTGTTTTGTTTCATAGTCACTAATAAAAATTTACAGTATCTCTACAGTCATATCTGGGTCAAAGAAATGAATACAGAGATCACATATGGTAGTGCAGAGCTGTCTTTAGGAAAAAATCATAAGGAAAAAAATTGTTAAATCGAGAACAGAGAACGGTTTGGATGCAAACACCTACCCAAAGCAGGTATCAAAGTCACAAGGCACATGAAATGCAGCAAACAGTAGATGTGAAGCAGAAGCTGGAAAGAGCTTGCAAGGTTAAGGCTGACAAGGATATGTCTGATGGGATAGGAAAATGTAAGCAAAGGATAGAATATTGTAACTATCCTTTTAAAATTCAGATTTACAGTTTCCATTTATTACTCATGAAGTTAAATTGACATAAGAAGTATTTACCAAGTAAATAAAATACAACTGAAATGAAAAAAAGGATCGAAACATTGGCAAAAAATAAAATAAAAAGCAGTTCACCTCAGGAATGTATGCAGAGAATAATATTCCATTTATAATAATAATTATTCTTTAGTTTGTGTCAAAACTTGAGAAAAGATACGTAATAATTCATTTAATTATTTTAACAATCCTACAGGATCAACATTATTATATCCATTTAAAATGAGAAAGCTTGAGGCTAAACAAAGCTTACGTAATTTGCTTAAGATAACAAACATATCTATAAAAAGGTCAATATTCTGTAGAGGTCTTTCTGATTCTAAGATGGTATTACCACTATGCTATATGCATGCCAGTGAGACCTCACATTCCTGTACTATTAAAGGTAACAGTTATGGGAACTCCTCCTAGATGTGCGCTTCAGAAAATGTCACTAAGGATTACCTAATACAGCAGAGATAAACTAAACATGCTACTAAGCATTTCATGTTACCTTACGTTTCCAAAGTTAAAATTTGTTTAATTCACATGTCAATAAGCATAAAGAAGGAAGTCCCAGCTGATTTATAACTTAAATAGATAGAATAATGTACAAATTTAAAGAAATTTATCATTTTTTAACTATGTAAAAAGGAGGAAACCTTTCATTTCCTCCACAAAACTATTGTTAGAGACAAAGACAGGGAAATCTGTCAGTGTCTGTATGTACAATTTTTTTAAAGCATGTTCCCTTGCTGACTACTAGCATCATAAACTCCATGAACCATATCTAGAGAGTCATAAAATGCCTAGATCATGGAAATAATACTGTTAAAGCTAGGAAACCTTGGGGATGGATTTAAATGCTATACAACAAATTATTTTTGTATTTTCTCCCTTACTATTATACTTACAACACATCAGTCACACAAGAGTACAGGGAGCTAGGATGCATGTAAAGCAACATATGGATAAATCATTCCTTTCAGCAAGAAAAGAAAGCTTCTATATACATGTGCATGATAAAAACAATGAAAAGTACAAGTAATGTAGAATTCTATGTGTGAGTAGGGGCTATTTTATCTTATCATCTGTAAATTAGAGTCTGAAGTATCTATATGAAGAAACAAACTGGAGATGGTTTCTCATATTATTAATGCTTGCATATGAGAAGTTAATGCTTTTTTTCCTCTTCAGTTTTTTTGAAAGCCACAATTAAAGTATATTACATATGCAACTTGAGGATACTTCAACACAGCAGAAAGGAGGAACAGAAATACTCTTGTACTTGGAATAGAGATTATGCAAACTACTATATCTACAGCACATCTACCTAGCTTTCCCAATAGAAGTCTATCAGGAATCATCATTTTGAACTACAAGTAACATCCAGGCAGGGACCATGAACTAGGAACCAAAGATCACATGCCTAGGATAAAAGCACAATGAGATAATATGTGAGTGTATAAGAACCCTCTAACTTCATTAAAAAAAATTATATGACTATTTCACAGACTATTAAATACTTTGAGAAACTATGAAATAAAGAAACATCGTGAATTGTAACTAATAATGCACATGTTAATTTATAAGAAAACAGGCAAGTGACAGACAAAAAAAATATAAAAGAGAGCCAAGGAAAAATAAGACATACAGCATGTTTACCACAACTATAGCTCTTAGTTGATGTAATATGCAAAACATCATAAAATTAAAACATCTACAAGTGGAGAGGGTAAAAGGAAAGTATATTTAATAATAATATGTTCTCCTTTTCTGTTTTATTCCACTTCCAAGAAATTCACGTTGCTCCCATTTTTCCTATTGCCAGGTCAATAGAGTGAAATAGTGAGAAAAGTAAAGAGCAGATAAGACAAATGTGTTTCTATGATCATAAAATTATGACAAACAGCACTTACTATGTACTTAAGCACATAAATGTTTTGCCACATCCTAATCTTTCTATGTTATATATTTACAGAAGTAAAATGATGAGACCTGAGAAGAAGTGAAAGGTTGGAAGTGAAGGAAGCAAACAGCATCTATCTAGCTGAAAATTTCTCAATATAAAATTATGATAAATAAGGTCTGGTTGACAAATTTAATGCAACATTTTTAAATTGTTCTATAAAACAACTATAGTACCTCTTTTAAATTATTCTTATGAAGTCAACTTAACATTTTTGGAATTGACATGTATAGTCACAAAGCAAAAAAGTAAACATTTAAACAACATCTCTGAGCAACCTATTTCCTAACTTTACACACCTTTTAATAGAGGCGTAGGTAGATTTGTAGGTATAAGCTATTTTATAAAATGAAACCCTATTTAATTTATATTTAATCAACTAAAAGTCTGTAAATAAGTAGTAATTCTCATAGATATTGCCTAGTGCCAGCACCCCACCTCAAAATTAAATGTTACATAACTTAATCATTTTTCAGAATCAATATTGTGAACTGATACAACTAAAAAATACCACCAAAATATAATAGCTACCATTCTAAAAGAGACCACAATATATGCAGCATTATTTTTGCACTCTACACTATTAACTTTGTTAAGTTCATAAAAAAGTAAAAAAACATTATTTTCCTGAATATCTCTAAAACATATGGTAAAGGCAGTATTAAGTATTAAGATTACTGGGTTCTGAGGAGCAACCGTGAATTGCCTATTTCCAATTACTACAGTAATGAGTTTTTGGTATATCATTGAAGTAAATGAAAATGAAATAAAATATTTACAATGGTAACATTACAAAAAGTCATTTCACAGAAGCATGAACTATAACCCACATGACTTCCTATGTGGTATATTAAAAATAATCTTTATAGTCTAATAATGCAAGCTTATATACGAAATACCAAAATAATGACTTTTAGAAGCCATAAGTATGTGCACCTATTATGGTGACCAAAATAGTCTAAGGATAAAGGAAATACTATAAGCAGCATTTGCGAGAGTATTTATTTATCCATACTACACCTATTTCAGAAATTATTTAAAGTGACTCTGGCTTCAAAGAACAATTATTCTGTGTCCTATACTTATTAATAAACAGAAAATCAATGTTTAGTTGACCTAAACTGTACTGTATAGCAACACCTAACCAAGTTACTACCATGTAAATGACTTCGGAAACAAGACCTATGTCCTCTATTTGGCTTACATACTGATAAATTTTACAACCTTATTGTGAGCACATCAGTATCTCTACATAACCTGAGCTTAAAACATGTTTAAATCACCAGTTAAACATTATAAAGAGTTAAACATTAATTTAATTTACAGCCAAAAGTGTTCAGGGTCATCTTGACAATATAAATTGTTTTTTTCTTTATCACAATTGTTTTTCCTTTCTCACATATATTTGGCCAGTGGTTACTAATCAGATGACTTCTTTACAAATGAAGTTTTATTCCGCATTACTGAAATAGCAGTGACTCTGCAACTACTCCAACTAACACAGAAGCGCTAGAACTACCCACACTGTACACGGTACTAGCTTCTCTGTAACGCTCAGACCTGTCTGCGTTCCATCAATTTCCTTCTTTGGGAGCCGGTCAACTTTAACAATAGAAGGCACCGGCACCGTATAATAATATCAAGGCACATATTCTGAATCACAGCAGATATGCGAGTCCACTTCCTTTACAGATTTTTTCCTGTCTTAACTTTTTATTTTTATATTAAATTTTGGGGGTGACAATGGTTAATAAGATTCTGACACCTGGGCAGATTTTTCGCGTTTCTGAATGACAGCCCCAAAACACTAAGCTTGTGGCTGTCCTTGGTGCTGAAACTCACTCTTTTTCTGCATTTTCACTGAAAACAAACAACAACAAAACCCCACAAAAAACCCCTGTGGTCCCAATCCCATTTGGAGAGGATAAAAATAGCTCTACATTGTGTGTGTTGGGGATGGGGGCGAGACGGGGGATGATGGCCGAAGATGGGAGGTTTTTAAAAGGAACTGTTAAGTTTCTGGCCAGAAAATGCCAACTAGTGGGGTGGGGGTGGGGAGGGGTTGCTGCAAACATCTCGACTCTAGAGGGCATTTCCCTTTCGGTGTCAGGAGACCCAGGGAATCGGGACTGCGGCAAAGACCCGAGTCGCGGTTCGACCCGGGCGGGAGCGGCGCGCTCGCCGGGCAGCTCCTCGCTGGGGCCGTTGGGCGAGGACAGCGAGGGGCGCCGCGGCCGGGGACGCCGCCGCCGCCTTCCCGTGCCAAACGCGCCAGCCCCGGTGTCCCTTTGTTTCTGGGGTCTGAAGGGAGGGCGGCGGGGTTGAGGGGAACCCCCACCTGCATTTATTTGCACCGAGGGGACAACAAAAGACCTTGCCGCCCGAGTGGGCAGGGTCCGCGGAGCCCGACTGGCCGCGGCTCCCGGGCGCGCGCGGGCTCGGCCCCTCTCCCTCCGGTCCCGGCCGCTCTTACCGTCCCGGTCGCACAGCTGAATGGCCTCCAGGCTGAGGTTTTTGATCACCTCCTCACAGGGGCTGGTGGGGCTGTTGAGGGCATGATCCAGGCGCGGCACCTCCATTTTCCTAACCCCCTTCTCAAGCCACCTGCCTCGCAGCCAGGCTCTCTCCGCGGACCGGGTGGCAGCGAAGGGCGGGAAATGGAAGGGGAGTGGCGGAGGGAGGAGAGGACCGCGACGCGGCGCGGAGGGGTCGAGGCTCGAGCCGCGGGGCTAGAGAGCCGCGGCCGAGACGGCGGCTGTGGCAGAAGCTCCGCGGGGAGTGTGCGCCTCCGGGAGACCGAGAGGGACCTGGCGTGACTGCGGGAGGCGCGCGCTCCTGGCGGGGAGGGGACGCGGAGAGCCCGGAACGTGAGGGAGGAGGCGCGGCGCGGCGCGCGCACGCTGGCGAGAGGACGCGCCCACCTGCCGGCGCGAGGCGCCCGGACTCCCGCGCGCACGCGCCCCCGGCTGCCCTCGCGCCACGGGCCCCGTAACCCCGCGGGTGAGGCGTCGGACGGCAGAGCGCGCGGGAACGGCGGGCGGCCGGGGTGCCGCGTGCGCGCTCACCTGGCACTGGCTCCTGGCGAGGGCGACCTGGCGTCCTTTCCCTCCTCGCAGTGTCAGCTGGAGCCCAGGTTGGCACTGCGGCGTTTCTGCGCGGGGAGGTGAGGGTGAGCAGGTTGGTGGTCAGGGGCTGGAAAAATAAGGCGAGTGCAGACGTTTCGTATTGGGCGCTTTGGAACCAGCGGGCTGCCTTCGCCCGCTCTAGGTCCCCGGCTGCTCGCTGCCAAACCTTGCTTGTTCAGCGGGCCTTTCTGGTCAGCTTCGTCCGTGTGAGGAATGAGTGGGTTATTTGCGGGGTGGCACGGTTCAGGGACAGAACCAGTCCCCCTCCCCGCCTCCCTCCCTTCTCTGCAATAGGAAATGTGCTTCTGCAAGGTAG
This sequence comes from Myotis nattereri, assembly GCF_964212035.1. Lineage (NCBI taxonomy): Eukaryota > Metazoa > Chordata > Mammalia > Chiroptera > Vespertilionidae > Myotis > Myotis nattereri. Next base: position 28,188,708 of record NC_138088.1, read on the forward strand.
CCTGAACTTGTCTGCCCATTGTTTTCAGCGACAGTTAAGAGTGTGCAGTGCACTTAGTAAAGGTACAAATGCTTTAAAACATTCAGTAGTTGCAGGTCACACAGCGTGTTGACCCCTGTTACCATTTGCTTCTTTGGAGTAGTGTTTAGTTGTGTGGCCATCGCAGGATCCAAAAATAGTGACCTCCCTCCCCTTTGTGGTGTGTATTTGTGTTTGAAATTAAGGTTCCTTTTTATTGATTTTCCAATTTCAAAAATGTTTAACCCGTAAAGTAACAATTTACATATAGATTGCTGTGTGCTCTTTTCTAGCCACATCCATGTAGTCAGAACAGAATTAAATACACTGAGTGGCCAGATTATTACGATCCCCCGACTTTTGTAGGCAAATTAGCTATAATTTCGCGCTGAAGTTGCTAGAGGGCCAGATCATTATAAACGTCTGAATAGCACAACATACCTAAGTATCGTTGCTGATCAGGTTCATCCTATCATGTTGATGGCGTATCCCAGTGGAGATGGCTCCTTCCAGCAAGACAATGTGCCATGCCACGGTGCTCGTATTGTGCAGGAGTGGTTTCAAGAACACGAGGGAGACTTTCCCTTGCTTGGGTGGCCCCCACAGTCACCAGATCTCAACCCAATGGAGCATTTGTGGGACGAAGTTAAAAGAGCCATCGGGCAGCTGGTTCCACAACCATCAAATCTCACAGAACTGGACAGTGCTATTCATCAGGCATGGTGTGAGATTCCTCCCATCACCTTTCAATGTCTTGTGGAGTCAATGCCAAGAAGAATCGCCGCAATACTGAAGGCAAAAGGTGGCCCAAACGAAGTACTGATGGGGTGGTCATAATAATCTGGCCACTCAGTGTATAGTTAATTGAAGCTGGTAAAACAGAAGGACCAGGTTAAGGTAATAAGCCCGAGAGAAAACTTGCCACAACTGCAAGTTGTTAAGTCTGTGGAAGATCATTGTGTTCTTAAAGAGAAGTGTCCTCGTTGTGAACTTAGGTTTTAGTGAAGATGGATCTCCTCTGTGTAGTTTTGTAAGGTGGGGGTGTCCACCAGGAAAGGGTAAATATTACTCTCACACAATCTGACCAGATGCCTCTTGCTGGTGAGGTCCCTGTGTTCTATAAACCCCGGCTCTGGAGGACTAGACATCGATGCCACCAGCCCAATCAACAGTGAGTTCGTCTTCCATAATACTAGTACCAATTTTACAAATCTCAAAGGGAGCTAGGTTATCAATTGATTGATTTACAGCTGAAAACTATTCATTCCTGCTTATAATTAAACTGTACCACAAACAAATATGTATTAATCACCTGCTACTGGTATGTGCAAGGACAATATGCTAGATAGAGGACATTTTGAGTTCAGGTCTACTAGGAAAGGCAGACATTGAAAAAACAAACAAAATCAAGATGGGTATTAAGAGCCCTGGCTGGTGTTCCTCAGGGTGAGAGTGTCGGTCCAGGCACTGAAAGGTCACGGGTTCGATTTCTGGGCAAGGGCACGACGTGCCTGGGTTGCAGGTTTGATCCCCTGGGGCAGGTGCGGACGGCAACCAATCGATGTCTCTCTCTCACATTGATGTTTCTCTCTTCCCCCTCCCTCCCTGCCTTCCACATTCTCTAAAAAAATCAATGGAAAAAATATCCTCAGGGGGATGAGGAATAACAACAAAAAGTAGATGGGTATTATGAGAACTTGTGGAAGCACAAGATGGGTCCTAGCCTAGACTGGTTAGTCATGAAGACATCTAAAAGGATTTTATTTTAAGGGAATGGGAAACTATTGAAAGTCTTTAAATGGCAAGTTCACATGATTAGGTTCTTGGGCCAGAATATTTTTGTAATGGGAACAGGGGGTAATGTTTTGAGAAACATTAATGTGGCTTTCTGGGCACAAGACCTATTCAATCCAAAGCACCTTTTTGCTGAGGATTTAGATTACATAAGAAATAGAAAAGAAAGAGTTAATATAGGATTTTTTTAGCAAGTTGTTAGACTTCAAATCGAGACATTGTCAAGAGACTTGTGAATGCCAAATGAGGTAATACATATGAAAATGTTGTATAAACTGTAAAGCACCTCACAAAGTTAGGGTATTGTTATTATGGGACACTAAGAATGCCATTAAGAAAGCTTATCTGGTCAATTTTACACTAGAAATTTCTGGAAATATTTTAATACCTATATAGCTAATTTAAAAGAACTTCCATATTTAGAATATCTCCATAGTTTAGTGCAGTGATTTTCAACCTTTTTACCTCATAGCACACATAAACTGATTACTAAAGTTCTGCAGCACACCAAAATAGGTATTATATTTTTTTGCTGATCTGACAAAAAAAGGTATGATTTTGATTCATTCACACCAGATGATATTGTTGTGTTGGTTGTTGTCACTGTTTTTTTTTGTTTGTTTGGTTTTTTGGGGATTTTTTTGTTGACAGTCTAAGGGAAAAGAAGCTGTTAATTGTTGGTTTAGTGTGTAGGGGCCCTTTAAAATTACGTCAGATTATGTTTGTTTTTGATTTTATCTCAGTAGTAAATTTTTGCCATGCTCATAAGCAAATACTCAATATTGAATTTCTCCACAATATTTGATTCCTACATTCCTAATTCTTTATTATCACATGATGGGAGATGGTGGAGATGGTGGAGACCTAGGATGACTTGATCCATTACAAGTTCATGCTGTCAAAATTCAGCTTGCTTGTTAGTTGAATGGCTATTGCAGACTTGTCTCTTTGAAAACCCCTGATCCACACTCAATTTCAAAAGATGATCTCACCTCTCTTTCCTGGGGAAAAAAAGTGAAGACAAAGTGTTATTTCTAATTTGTTGTTGTTTTTAGTTCAGTGGGTCCTGTAAAACTTGCTACATTTCCTTCCCTCATATGTTCTCTCCATTCGGTGTACTGCAGAATAGAATTTGCTTCCTATTTTTACCTCCTCCAGCTGCATCAGTCTTTTTTTCCTTTTCTGTCTTTAAAGATTGCCGAATCTCTTTAATTTTAAAAATTATCTTACTTGAGCCAAACAGTTTCTATCCATTTTCTTAATGTTCTAAGGTATGTAAAGTGCCCATTATAAATTATGGCGTGCTATAAAAGTTATTCATTACCTCCATTTCCTTTTAATCCTCATGCAATTTGTCATCTATCTTCACCACTTTGTTTCTTACCCTTCAAATGTCATCTTTGGATTTGATGAAATTTTTCACATCACAAATATAAAGGCCTTTTATCATCTGCAACCTCTTTGATATTACAACAGTTTATTTCTGCTGAACGTCTATAGCACTGAACTCTGCTGTATCTCTTCCTATAGGTGTGCTTAATGTTTACCAACTCTAGCTTCTCAGCTGCCCTCTTGAGTGTAGGTATTATTTAAAGTTCAACCTCTGACATTATGTTCTTCCTTGGTTAAAGCCATTTTTCTCTGATAATGCATGTATTCCCATGAATTTTAACGTCTTCTTAATGTTTAAATTCTCACCATTATGATCAAATCCCTATCTCAAGTCCCCAACTATAAACAAAGCCCTTGCCCTATTTTCAATTAATGAACAATTTACATCCCCATAACCATTTCTAACTAAACTATTCCTCCCCAAAATTGATTGCCTGTTCTAATTTCCCTCATTATAGTAACTGGCAGCAGTAGCAGTATCCGCTTAGTCCCTTAATATCACCCAACTTGGTTTTTTCTTTTCCTCTGTGGATCAAACTAGCCTCAAAACAATTAAAAATTTTCAACATTTCTTGAATGTGTAATTTTCCCCCTGAAATTATACTGGTAAATACTACTAACACACTTAGGTTCTCAATGTTTTGACCAGATTATTGAAGTTTTCAGGTACATAATCTTTCTACCTCCCTTTTAAAGTCTATACTGCTACTAAAATCAAATCTTTAAAACACATTGTAATCAATAAATTACAATAGCTACTATTTTTGTTCTGTGGTTAATGGTAAGCTACTAAAGCTTTGTAGGCAGATATATGTCACTTGCAGTGATATGGGAAGATTAATCTGCCCATATCTCATAGGCTGAATGGAATGGAGGAAGACAGGAGTTTAGGAGAGTATTATAGTTCAGACAAGTAATTATAAGGTATTCATAGACTAGGACAGTAGAATGCATTTAATTGGAATTTAACTTTCCTAACTCCATCCAAACTGGGCCTGTTCCAAGGTCCATATTGAGAAAAACTTCAGGGTGGGTAGAGCCTTATTAAAGAGATTACTCAGTCAATAACATCTGAATGATGATTCAGTGCTATGTATGTACTATATGTATGCAGGTATATATATATATATATATATATATATATATATATATATATATATATAGAGAGAGAGAGAGAGAGAGAGAGAGAGAGGTGTAGGTATGGATGAAATCAATGTGCATTATTGAGTGGCCGTTAGGTTTTCTGTGATGATACAAGAGAGGCACTGTCCATGCCAACATCTCTCTCTACCCTAAGTTATTGCTGTTATTCTAGAATGCAGAGAAATTGAACTGCTTCTGGTTAACTAATTTTATCCAGAGGAGTGGGATCATAAAAATTAGCACAGTAGCTATTCATAGGAGGGGCTTCAACTAGAAAGTGGAAATAGTGAGTGCCGTGGAGACAGATAACGATCACCTTCTTTTCTTCATAAGAATGTCCCCATCATAGAACACATAAATTAGATTATTTATTGTTTTAATATATATTCATGTTCATTGTATAATCCTATATAATAAAAGCCTAATACACTAAGTGTCTGGTCAGCTGTTCAACCAATCAAAGCGTAATATGCTAATGATATGCTAAGGCCACTCAGCCGCTCGCTAAGACGTGCACTGACCACCAGGGAGCAGACAGACGACCAGTCAACCAGTCGCTATGATGTGCAATGACCACCAGGGGGCAGATGCTCTGACCAGTAGGTTAGCTTGCTGCTGGGGTCCGGCTGATTGGGACTGGGCCAGACAGGCCAGACACACCCTGGAGCACCCCTGCGGTCCCTCCCTGGCTGGCCAACATCCAGCAACTCTCCCTGGCCCCAGTCTTGCTCTGGTAGGGTCCTTCGGCCTGGCCTGTGCCCTTTCTCAATCCGGGACCCCTCAGGGGATGTTGAAGAGCCGGTTTCAGCCCGATCCCGCAGGCCAGGCTAAGCAACCCCATTGCTGCACATATTCATGCACCAGGCCTCTAGTATTTATATAAGTGTTAAGTGCTTTAATGATTGGAAGATAGTTTTCTTTTAGCCACTACCTTTCCTATGTGTGAAACTTCTCCACAGTAGTTAAACCAAGTTGTATGTGAATATGTCTAGCACATTTAATTTCATTCTTGCCACACACTACATTCCATCGCCTGTTTTCTGTTTTATATTATGTCACATTCTTACATCCATGTATCAGTCATTCTCTCTAGATCTTTTTTCTCTCTTTTTTTTAATAGCATGATACCAATGGGACCATTATAGGGTGTCATTAGTTAGTTTCTCTATTTCTCTCTTATTTCTCTTAAGGATGTCTTTATATGTGACCCCAAACAACTCTTTACTTCAGGAAATATATCAGTATGTAGATAGCTTATTCTATTCACAGAGAGCTACAGACTCAACATCATCCTAATATATAAAGAGCCAGGGTCCGTCACAACCTAAATGTCTGGACTGACGACTGAACACCAGGCTAGGGTCTCAGCCAGTGCAGTGGAAGTCAGTCCTGGGTCCTGGCCACCCACAGCAGGAGTCAGTCCTGGGTCCCAGCCACCCGTGGTGAGAGTCAGTCCCAGGTCCCGCGGCACGGCGGCGGAAGGGAGCTGTGGGAACAGAGCCATGCTGCCATTGGACTGGCCTCTGGGTCCCTCCTTCCACCTGCAGGCTCCAGGGAACCAGAGCCATGTAGCCATCGGACTGGCCTCTTGGTCCCTCCCCCTACCCACAGGCTCCAGGGAACCAGAGCCATGCTGCCATGGGACTGGACCCTACCTGAGGAGTCTCGGATTATGAGAGTGTACAGGCTGGACTGAGAGACCCCCCAGAGTGCATGAATTTTTGTGCACCGGTCCTCTAGTATAGAATAAAAAGCTTCCTCCCACTGTCAGTGTTTCCCCACTTATCTTTTTTTTTTCTTTATTTTATTCCCTTATCTTAGAGACACAGAAAACAATTCTTCTTCACATGACAGCCATATATGTGATTCAAAACATTATGTCTCTTCTGATTCATCTTTTCTCCAGTTTAAAATACCACAAATACCACAGCTTCCCAAATACCACAGCTTACCTTAAACGATAGGGCATATTATTTTCCTCTGAATATGCTCTAAAATTGTATACTTTCCTTTTAGAATGTAATGCCCATAACTAAACACAATATAATGGTGTGATCTGATTACACTAAAGCAACTCATTTAAACTGTTTATTTACAAATAAGTACTTTTACATAAATTGCCAGTTCATTCACATTAAATAATGTTCTTTGATAATTTTTGACAGTGTATGGCTATTCACATTTGTAAAGTCCTTTATAGTAACTTTCTTATTTCTCATGACAACCTTTGTGAAGTTTTGTATTTCTAAGCTGAAGGAAATGATTGCATGTCTTATTTTTACAATTGATAGATTATATTAAAGCTAATTATGCATAATATATAAAAATGAAATAATTACTGCAGTGTAGTTACATTTTATGTGATTACTCTATGGTCTTTGAGACCTTTAAATCAGGATATGTCATGAATCTTGATAAGATTTTCTGTTTATAATAAGTGTCATATAATGACAAAGTATCTGTAGATTCACACATTTTGTGGGGCAGATCCTGGTGTGGAAGGTGTTGACAGTTGCAATAAAGAAGTCTTATTTCAGATATTCACGCAGCAAGCCTCACAGCCTTATAAGGATTTAGTTGGTGCTGCTATGATGATAAGGGAGATGACTTCTTTGGTCTCTTATGTGTTACTATATTTACTTTACTTTTTCCTCCATAAGAATGTTTCTCATTTAAAAGAGTAGTTTGACTATTTAATATATCACAAAACTGAGGAGTAAATGGCCCTTAATAAAAGAGTCAAAGATAGACTAAGTTTATAGAGACACTATATATACTGTAAGCTTACAGACAAGTTGCTACTATTCCAAGGAACCAGTTAAATTCTAAGCCATCTCCTGGCAAAATTTAGCTTTCCAAGACAGACTAAGGCACATTTAATTTCATTCTTGCCACACACTACATTCCATCGTCTGCTTTCTGTTTTATATTATGTCACATTCTTACATCCATGAATCAGTCATTCTCTCTGGATCTTTTTCTTTCTTTTTTTGTAGCATGATAGAAATGGGACCATTATAGGCTGTTATTAGTTTCTCTATTTCCCTCTTATTTCTCTTAAGGATGTCTTTATATGTAACACCAAACAACTCTTTACTTCTGGAAATATATCAGTATGTAGTTAGTTTGAGTAATTTGTCTGGTGGTGTCACATGAACAAACCCAGCATCTAATTTGTTTTATACTTTTAAAGTACTTTTTTTGAGTGTCTTATTGAAACCATGCTAAGAGTTTCTTAAAGCACAGCTCTTAATGACTGTATCCCATGTCTTCATAAGAGGATGCAAATATGTAGTAGTAAATGGAACACATGATACTTAATGGTCTCACCTTCTTATGGATGAGCAGCAAAATACTCATGCGTCAAAACCTGTGATTGATTGTTTTTCCCATCACCTCACATGCAGACTTAATTTGGATATATGAATTTCTTTTTCAAAGCTCCTATTTTTTTTTTTCACTCCTAAGGTTTCAGGGCCTTTATTGAGATAATTAGAGGCCTGGTGCACGAATTCATGCATGGGTGGGGTCCAGCTGACCCAACCCGATCAGGTCTGATTGGGCAGGGCTGGCCAGGGGGAGGGGCCATGGGCGGTTGGCCAGCTGGCCACATCCCCTGGTCAAACTCCCAGTTGAACTCCTGGTTGGATTCCCAGTCAAGGGGGAAATTTGCATATTAGCCTTTTATTATAATAAACTAGAGGCCCAGTGCATGAAATTCATACATGGGTAGGGTCCCTAGGCCTGGCCAGTGATCAGGGCTGATCTGTGGGAGGAGACTGGTGGGTTGATCAGGGGGCCCCTGCTGGCACCTGCCTTGGCTGGCCTAGGGCCTGCGGGCTAGGAGAAGCTCCTGCATTGAGCATCTGCCCCCTGGTGGTCAGTGTGTGTCGTAGCGACTGGTCGTTGTGTATTTGCATTTTAGGCTTTAGGATATAGGATATATATAACTTCTAAATGATTTTTATATAGGATAGCTTCTAAATGATTGAAAGAGTAAACTTGTAGAATTGTTTATACAGCTGAATTGTAAAATAATTTAAAGCTCTCAAGTTTCATCCATGACCTCTTAACTAGAACTGTCTGCTCTCTGTTCCTCAACTCTCCAGGCTTAAAAAAAAACACACCAAAAAAACAAAAAAACTAAAGCTAGGTCAATTAAAACCTTTTCTTTTTTTGGGGGGTGGGGGGGCGGGTGATAGTGGCCTGTGGATACTGACTTCTTTAACGGGAAGTTTTTCCAACAAATGTAAACTCCATTGGTTTCATTAATGCAACTTAAAGATTTTTAGTACTTCCCATGTGGTACTAGGAGCAGAGAAGTATAAGACTTTATTCTGCGATTGAATTTACCCATGAGAAGATAGCAGTCTACGGCCATTGAGTAGACCTCAAATTCACACAAATAATTTACTTTTCATGGCATGGTATATTCTACCAACATTTTTTGGTCAGAAAGAAAGAAACACTGGTAGTTTTCTATGCCAGTGTACAGACTAAAAGTATATAAAATATGACATTGTGCCTTTATTCTAGTTCTCTAGAATTCACTCTTCTTTCCTTTTCCATGTTACTTGTTTTTTAAATAGTGATATCAATTGATTTACAGCTTAGCATTTTGTGTAGCAAGCATGTGCTTTACAGTATTGATTGAGAACAGTAATTTTCAACCTTTTTCATCTCATGGCACACATAAACTAATTACTAAAATTATGCAGCACACCAAAAATGTAGTTTCTGCCGATCTGACAAAAGAAATAGGTATAATTTTGATGCATTCATACTGAACGACTATTGCTGTGTTTTTTTTTGTGTTTTTTTGACAATGTAAGGGAAATGAGGTCTGTGCCCCGGCTAAATAATCAGGTATTGCATGTTTTAAAAATTCTTGCAGCATAACAGTTGAAAATTACTGATTTAGAAGAAGGGTATGTAGAGGAGGGGAAAATGGAAAAAAAATTTATTTTATGAAGACATTTGTAAGATTAGAATTTTACCTTTTTACACAAAAAAAGTAGAACTTAGAGTAAGGCAACATGTGTCAATGTAGGAGAGAAGAAATCATGTGCTGTGTAAGCACAAAGAAGGGATACATGCATTTCAGCTCGGGGAAATCCATGTGAAAATAACACTTGTTCTGAGTGCTGTGAAGTACAGTAGACTAAAGTGCCATTGGATCGATTGCTTCTGTAGGCCCTGCATTGCACTCAGAGTGCTGCTGAGTGACTGTTTTAACTTGTGAAGGGATCCACAAAAGCCTTTACCTTACCCCTAAAAGCATCCCCCCCCCCTTTTTTGATAGATATTTCAGCAAAAAGGTTGTTTGATTAAATGGCCCAGTGTTAACATACATGATATGCTCTTTAGATTGGGTCCTTTTAATGATGAGCAGGGAGGATGAGCGCTTTGTGTGCAGAGGCCATTTAACAATAATGAATAATAAGACCAGTTCTATAGACAACTTTAATTTCATTTAATATGCTGGAAGTACTTGTGTATACAGCTATGCTCAAATCCTTTCAGTGATAGAAGGAACACCTCCCTACTATTATAAAGGCTAATATTTAAAGTATTCTTTAGTTTCTGATTTTTGTCTGTAAAGATCACTCAAGTTGGTCTGTCAGTGCTATTTGAAAATCTAAGCTTCTAAATATTGACTTAACTCTGGTTGATTTTGAATGAGGAGCTATCACACCATAGATTTTAGTTTTTAAATTAAAATGATAGACTATTGTTTTCTTACAATATATTTTATGACTATTATGTTGAAATTGAAGCTATTTAATCTATAAATATGAGTTATATTTCTGATAATTAAAATATAAATATAAGAATAAATTATATTCTGTACCAATATATAAATACATTATATAACTATATATATGTGTATATATATATACTTATTCAGATAAAGCCTAGAAAAACAAACTGGACCTGTTTTATTGATGCTACCTAATATTATAACAGCATATGATTTCCCAGATTTGTAAATAGCATTAATAGTCTATACCTATTTTTGATGTCCTATAAGTACTGCATAATAAAGTCATTTTATAGAATATAACTTTTCAATTTTTACCTCTGTGTTTTTGTTGAGAGATGCTTGTCTTTATACACATGAAATTTCCAATTACCTATTCTGTATAATTAAGCTCCACACTTGCAGAATATAAAACCATTTTTGATTCTCAGCTTAGTACATTATAAAATTGTGAAGTCATCTTTTATAGTAATTCATATCAGGACCATACACTCTTCTCTTTTTCCATATGTCTCCTGGGCTTTTGCTAGGCATATACCATCAAGCGATAACAATTCTCACTTTAACCTTCACCCCAGTGTGAAATATGAAGTTAGAGTTATTAAAAGATAAAAATACAAGTAAATATTTCTAATACATATAATTTTTTAAAAGATATCTGAGATAAGGATAATTTCAGAGATTATGGAATTATAAGTGATACAGATATCACATGATTTCATAAGGCCTTTATTATGTACACTTCCATATATATATCAATATACTTGGCCTTTAAAGCTGAAGTGGGAGGTCCTTTTCTTTATCCTGAGCCTGTGCTGCTGATGCCCTCCTCAGACGGTGTCTGCACATTCCTAAACTATATGAGTGTAGCACACAAGTCCTTGAGAAGTAAAGCAATATCTGAAATAATTACAACTAATACTATTATACTTTCTGAGTTAACTGATTAGGTTTTTTAAAAAATATATTTTATTGATTTTTTTTTACAGAGAGGAAGGGACAAGGATAGAGAGTTAGAAACATCGATGAGAGAGAAACATCGATCAGCTGCCTCCTGCACACCCCCTACTGGGGATGTGCCTGCAACCAAGGTACATACCCTTGACCAGAATCGAACCTGGGACCCTTCAGTCTGCAGGCCGACGCTCTATCCACTGAGCCAAACCGGTGAGGGCTAACTGATTAGTTTTTAAAAAGTTACTTCGGGTGAAAATGATTTTGGATTCATGTAATAATAGCAGGCAGCATTTAAAATAATTTATAGGCAGTTCTGTGTTCCTTACATACATTAATTCTTTTAATACTTATAACAACCCTATGAGATAGAAGCTATTTGTATCCACATTTTGTAGATTGGAGAAAATCAACACAGAGAAGTGAAATAAAGTCACAGAGCTTGTAGCTTATATTTGAACTAAAACACTTTGGCTTAAGGCATAATCTTTTACATTTTATAACAACAACAAAGAAATTATATACTATAAGGAGAGAAAGAGAGAGAGAGAAGATATGTGTATGTGCTCAAATTCAGTGTTTTCATTTCTTAATAAGAAAGAAATATTGGGTACAATTTCAAAATTTACTACTATAGTTACAATTCTCACAAAAGGAAGAATCACTTCATACTTTTCTTGGCCTTTTTTTTTCTTTTTCTTTACCTTTTCTGAGGAAAGAAAAACACAAATACAAGTCATTTTCAACACTTTCCAGTATTATATAATTTCTTGAAACAAGGCAACTATTTTTTTCTTTTCTTTCCTGTTATTCTTCTTTTTTAATGGTGATGGTGATGAGATACTAGAGACTTGGTAAATGACTAAAAGGATAGAAAGATTTGCATTTCCTGCATCCTCAGTTTCATCAGTCAGAGTTTGTGAAACACTTGCTTATATTTGAAATAGAATGAATTTTTATTTTATTTTTATGAAAAAAGACACAGCTATGCTCAAATCCTTTCAGTGATAGAAGGAACTCCATATATGATTTTTGATTCTAGGTCAACATAAATTATAGCTTCAACTATCTACAGACAAAAATTCATAGATTCTGTAACCTGATGCTGCCTCTGAGATTATCTATAGCAGATTTACTGGAAACACAAAATGAATGAGAATTAAAATACCCTTAAAAATAGAAGATTGTCAAGGGCGGGGGAAAAAAAAGAGACATATGTAATACTCTTTGTAATACTTTAAGCAATAAAAAATAATAATAATACACTAAATATCCTTGAATGTTTAACCTTGTAAGCTCCTATAACTGTTTCTGAAGGACAAATACCTAAAAGTGAAATTGCTGGATCATGTTCATATACGTTCAATTTATGCTACTTAATCATCTACACTAATAAAAGACAAACATGCAAAAAAAAAAGAAAGAAAATTGGAATATTAGACTCATAAGTAATTTCTTTGATTCTAATTAATGTTCTTATGTACCTGTTCAAGAAATGATGAGCCATCTATCTTCAGAACAATTAATTTTAGGCTCTTTGCAGACATAAAAGGCAAATAAGGAAAACAAAATAACAACCTGATCATAATGTCTTTACTGTTTCTGTGATGCATAATAGAAAAGTAACTTGACATAGTAATTTGATAGTTTCTGTATGTAGAAGAAACATTAGATTGAAAGTTCTGAGATACATACAGCAGTGTGCTGATAAACGGACTAGAGATAGCCCTGATTTTGCAGTGTTTGACTAGTTTTTGTAATAGAAATACTCTCACTATGGACTTATTTGAAGCTAGCCATGGTTTTTAACAACTGGCTTGCAAAATTCCTGAAAGTTTAGTAATCAGTTCTCACATACAACTAAATGAATAGTGCCATGACTTTTTCACTGAGCCCCAGTGATAATGCCTGCAGGAGATTGGTTGTATTATGGCCCCAATGCTTCACCCCTCATATATCCACACCCTTTGCTGTGCAACCTTATACTAGTAGCGTTCTATCACTGAGAATCTGGACCCAGCCAAGTGACTTTCTTTGACAATGGATTGTTAGCAGACATGACACAAGTAAAAGCTTGAAAAAGACCTTCATGTTTTCCCCAATCTGTTGGATTTCTACCATTGCCTTTAGAACATTGTTTTTGTCATTACAACAAATATTATCCTAAATCATTTGACAGTCAGCCAATCCCAAGATATGTGAGTGAGCCCAGTCAGGATTATCTGACTTACTGCTAAGTACAGATGCATGAGCAAGCTCAGCCCAAGTAGAGCCACATGGAAATGTGAAATAAATACATTTTAAAAATGTGTCCAGCCCTAGCTGTTTTGGCTCAGTGGATAGAGTGTCAGCCTGTGGACTGAAGGGTCCTGGGTTCGATTCTGGTCAAGGACACATGCCTGAGTTGTGGGCTCAATCCCCAGTAGGGGGCGTGTAGGAGGCAGCCATCAATGATTCTCTCTCATCATTGATGTTTCTATCTCTCTCTCCCACCCTCTCTGAAATCAATAAAAATATGTATTTTTAAAAAAGGTGTTCATTGAGGTTTTGTGGTGGTTTGTTATGTAGGATTATTTTGTCAATAGATAACTGATACAATGATACTATTATTTGTCAAGCTTTAATTAGGATGATGAGAATTTACACAGGAGGCAGTGTGCTTTGTGAAAAGAGATCAGTGAAGCTTAGTTTTGGATCTGAAATTTACCACTTATAGGTGGATAGCCCTAAGAAACTTATTTAACCACTCTCTGCCTAAGTTTTCTCATTTTTAAAGTGTGGGAAATTAGCCCTGCAGGATTATTGTGAAAGTTAAATATATTAGTGTATATATATATTTATAATGTAATTATATTTATATACTAGAGGCTCGGTGCATGGAGTCATGCTCTGGTGGGGTCCCTTGGCCTGGCCTGTGCCCTCTCACAATCCAGCACCCTCGGGGATGTTGGAGAGCCGGTTTTGGCCCAGTCCCCACAGGCCAGGCCAAGGGACCCCACTGGTGCATGAATCCATGCACTGGGCCAGTTTTGGCCAGATCCCTGCAGGCCAGGCCCAGAGACATGCACCAGGCCTCTAGTATGCATATAAGATCTTTGGTTAACCTCTTCTCACCTTTTCCCCTTACTCCTTCCCTCTGAGATTCATCAATCTGTCCCATGTTTCCATGCCTGTGTATTGAGCGTCTGCCCCCTGGTGGTCATTGCATGTCAGAGCTATTGGCTGGTCAGCCGGTCGGCTGGTTGCTTAGGCTTTTATATATATATAGATACATGTGTTTTTATCAGTATATATAAATACAGATAGATTTATATCTCGAGTGGAAGATTGTGACTTTGGCACAAAAAGCAGAATGCAAAAGTTAAAAACTACTTATGTTGATGCTATTGGAAAATAAGGTTTTATTTTCTTTATGATGAATTGTTCTAGTGATATGGAGCAGTTAAGGGATTAAGGGAACATGTCTAGAATCTGACTGCCTGGGGTTGATTCCTAGCTGTATCATTTTAATATTGGAAAGCACTTAGAATTATAAAGTTTTCACGTACAGCATCTATAATAATAAAAGGGTAATATGCTAATTAGACCAGATATCCTTCCGCATGTAATTCCAGATGTCCTTCCAGATGAAGCCAGGGCCAGAGGGAAGATGGTGACGGCAACCAGGGGAAGGAAGGCCTACTCTTGCACGAATTTCATGCATCAGGCCTCTAGTATAAGATCTACACTAGAATTTGATAAATGAAATAAAGCACCTGGCACTTAATAGATATTCATTAAATGGTAAGTATCATGTAACATAGCTGTTTGTTTATTAAGGAAAAATGAGGTTGATATTCTGGTAAAATTAGTTATAATAATTATTTATTTTTTAATGTTAGCACAGATTATTGAGAGGGGAGCAAAGTGGCCAAGCCAGATTAAGGCAATGTTTGTAGGAGTCCCTTCAATCTCCAGAAAACAGGCCTATCAAATCACTACTCTAATAGTTTCTCAGGAGAAAATTCAACTTGGGACCCACTAGCATAAATTTAGGGGTTCTGTTTAAATTGCTAGCAGGGATGTGATGCTTTTGCTTTCCTCTCTAGCGTATTCATGGGAACTAGCTTTCTTGCTAAGGAGGAAACTGAGGGACTTGAGGAATGCATGACTCTGGTTTATGAGTCAGGATAAAGCTTCTCAGATTGTTGGGGGGAAAAATCAGCAAGTCAGAAAGAAAAAAGATTACAGGAGATAGAAGGCAATAAAAACCAGTTTCAAGAGGTTACCATGGGGCAGAATCTTCCACAAAATAGAAAGTAGAAATTTAGTATAGTTCATTGTGAATTCATACATTCTGAAGATGGCTTGATATTCCTTGCTTCAGAGACAAGGGTGGTGGTGGGGGGACATGGTCAATAATAGGTGTTTGGACTCAAGTTGCCACTTCTTGGAGGAAGAGAAAAATAGAGTAGTATATAACTATTTAATGAAATGTGGAGTATGGTATGAATCTATGGGCGTAAAATTGAATTGTCATTTGGAATGTGTGTTCCCTTCCAGGCTTAAGCACCTAAAATGTATCAGTAAACTTGCCAAGATACAGTGAAGCTACCAACTGTTCTCCTCAGAGACAGATTTATATAGCAGGATTGAGGGAACCAGAAGAAACCTAGAACATAGTTTGAGTGACTTGGGGGTTTGAGGAGGAAAACTGGAAGACTAAGGGGAACACAGATGGATTTAGAACTCAAGTAGAAGGGTTATATGTCCTATATTTAGTTACTTTATATCAGGCCTGAGAAATTTGGACTTTTTGTTTTTTGACAGTATAGCCTACAAAGTAATTTAAACATTTTTTGGTGGCAGATTATTGTAGTTAGTTCATATCAGCTCACAAGAGGAAAAGAGGGGTGAGGATGGAAGGGACACTTGGAACACACAATACAATATACAGATGATGTATCATAGAATTGTACACTTGAAACCTATATAATTTTATTAACCAGTATCACCCCAATAAATTTAATTAACAACAAAAATTAAATTATATAAACATGAAAATATATATAAAGGTTATGAAAACATCATTTTGCTACATCTTTACTATTATCTATGTTCTTGAGGTTATTGACATTTATTGTATTTATATTGAGGAAACACCGAAGAACAGAAAGCTGTTAAACATCTCTTCTAAATTTTGTGTTCAGTAACATTGAGTGGCTAGTTGAAATTGGTTGAAGTGGGAGCATTTATTCCACATATCAGTTAACACATCTTCTCCCTCCTAGCTGGCTTTTCAACCTTTATCAGCACATCACTGCAAACTTAACAGACTACCACAATGTTGATCCTTACCTTAATGCTATCACTTGAATTGCCATTTGTAGCATTTCAGAATTATATTTAAAACATGATTTGCCAGCAGTTGACGTTATTAGAGATCCACATTGCTTAATTAGGCCTTCTGTGCCATCTCAGATAGGTCATTAATTTGCCCCATTTTATTTTCTTTCAAATCCAGAAAGATAATGTTTCCTTTTCTTTGGAGAAACTAATCATCAACTTTCAGTTATGACTTACCAAAACTTATTATTCCTACTCTGAATTTATCTCTCTACATTAATTCATAAAAATTGTTTTTGATCACTGAACTCATTTCTTTTCAACTCAACTATTTTCTAGTCTACCCCCCACCCCAACCTTTGTGCAAGAGGCCGCATTGATAAAAGGATAACAGTGGTGAAAAGTCTCTCTGGAAATCAGAGGGAAGTTTAAACTTTCCAAAAGGAAAACTATATGAAGGAGTCAAAAGAAAGGAGGGGCATTGTCGCCTAATGGTTCAGGGCACAGGCTCTGAAGTCATACTCCTAGAATCCCAGTTACATCTCAGCCAATTACTTCTGTGAGACTTTGACAAGTTACATACCTCTCTGTGATTTAGTTTTCATCTCTATAAAATGAGGATAATAATTGAATCCATTTCTTATAGATGTGCAATAATAAATGTAATGAATGTAAACATGCAGATAATTACCTGGTACATGATAGGTATAATGTAAGTATTTATAGCTATTTTCTCTTTATATACAAAGGGTGTTTTTTCTACCCCCCAAAACAACAGGAAGGTGGGCCTGTCATTTCTTACACACTTTCAGTCAAGACTCTGTTTAGTTAATAATATCTAAGGTAGTTCATATATTTATTCTATAGAAAAATTTAAACTTTGGATCAAGTGTGTCCCAAACTACTATTCCTCAAGGTTTAATTACTCACACATTACATAAGTTGTTGCAGTTGGAAAATGGGCAAGCATAATGGAACTGGCCAATATATATAATCTATCTGAATGTGCTGCCTACAAATCAGTTGTGCAGTGACCTACTTGGGTCGTTTAAGAGAGCCAACTAAATGACATCCTGGTGTGAGCAGGTGGTTATTTGGCCATATGTAGACAAAGCCCTTGGGATGACCCAAAAGAGACAATTGACTTGTCCTAAAGCATATAATGCTAATATTTAAAAATATGATTAAAGAACTGTGAATCCTTATTTAATACTTACTATATAATTAAGTATACAAGATCCCAATAGAGTTGTCCCTATTCTTTCACATTTCTCTACTATCTAGTGACTGAGAAGTAATTATGGGTGAGAATAATTTGATTTGAGGTTTTATATGTAACCAAAACATAAAGCAAAGGACAATTTAGTAGTGTTTCATGAAATACTAATGACAATGGCAAATGTACTATTTACTTTTGTTCTAGGCTATTAAGAAACCCATTAGCTGCAACTAAGATTTGTTTTTATACTCTTCTTATTTAGAGATTATGATTATTAGCTTGTCTTGAGTATATCTGGCTTCCTAGGTGATATGTTTCCATATGAGGAAAATTATAGACCTTTTGCACTAAGTTGTACTAAACACAAATCTCATACATTGTTATTCCAATCATATAACTATCACCTGACCAAGTTTAGATATGAAAATAGTGGGCAAACTCATTATCATTATTGTTTTGTAATGATAATACAAGATTTTTTATTCTGATACCAACTCTCAACTTTTTGTGGTAAGGAGCAAAAATACCTTGGATAATGAAAAACATAGATAAGGAAAACACACTTAGTCAATGATTTGGGGGCTGATTTATAAGTACAGCCAGTATGACTCATGTGCACATGTGGATGACTTAGGAGGTGTTAGTTATATTATTTATATGGAGGCTCTTCCCTTCCACCAGGCATTTTGGAGATATAATCAGAATTAAATAAATTATTTAATTTGTTTCACCTGTAGGGTTCTCTCTTTATTTCTTTATTCTTCATCAACTAGGCACTTAAATATAGGGAGAAATATTTTTCAAATATGAATACTGTATAGGGATATGGCAAAGGCCCTGAAAAAAAAAACACAGCGCTATCAATTTAATGTCATTACATATTACAATTTTAATCTTAGGTGACTCAGCAGCTTTCTTGTGAGTTACAGCTAAATGTTTGTTTCAGAAACTCAGGGGTGTGTGTGCACATGCGTGCACACATGTGCACATACCCACAGGAGTACTCTGAGTGGTGTCTTACAATAACCCGTGATCTTGTCATTGTCCTGTGAAAGGTTGACTGTATTACTAGTAATATATCAGGGGCTGCTGATTCTCTAGGAGACAGTCTATAAAGCCACCTGCTCTGGGAATAGGCACATTACTAACTAAGCCCCCTTCCTCTCTATGCCTTTGTCTTAGTTTTTGCACCTCCTTTCCTATTTCTCTGTCTGCAGACTTTCAGTTCTGTGCATGTGTTTGTCCTGTCCTGATATGGGAGGACTTACCTCCATGGCTGGTTCAGGAAGCAGACATGTAAAAAAGTGTGTGGAATGTGTGCCCTCCTGCCATATCAGTCTTATTTTTCTGAAGAAATGTCATCTGTGTGCAAGAGGGCGTTTGATGGCTCAGTTTGTATCTCACTGACACGGAATGATGCATCCAGCTATAATCATACACATAAGGGCAAGAAACACCAAATTGTTGCATACAGACAAATAATTAAATAAAATAACAACCAATACCTAAGGGGGACAGAATTAGAGTCCACAATAAATAAATTGCTGTTTCTTTCTCATTCTTCTCACTCCCAGCCAGGAAAAAATACATATCCATTGTTGTATCGTGATAAGGGACAGCAATCAAAATAAACTTCTGTGTTTACCTAGGGAAAAGAGGACCAAGTGGGAAATCAGAAAATGTATGAGCTAAAGGATTGACTGGAAGCAATTATCTCATTTTTCCAACAGAAAGTGGGACACATGCATTGGGAAAACTGATTTTAGATTATGGTTCAAAGGTAATTCAGTGGAGAAAGTCTTTTTAACAAATGGTACTGGACAATTAGAAGTTTATATCCATTCCTCCAAAGGAACTTCAATCTGTACCTTGCACTATATACAAAAATCAAGTCAGGCCCTGCCAAGGTAGCTGAGTTGATTAGACTATCTTCCCAGTATGCCAAAATTGTGGGTTCAATCTCCAGTCAGGACACATACAAGAAGCAACCAATGAATGCATAAATAAGTGGAACAACAAGTAAATGGTTTTTTTTTCTCTCTCTCTCTCTCTCTTCCCTCCCTCCCTCTCTAAATTCAATAAAAATTTTAAAAGGGTCGTAAATTTAAATATAAGACCTAAACTATAAAACTTATAAAAGAAAATAGAGAAAATCTTTGTGATCTCATGTTAGGCAAATATTTCTTCAACATGACACCAAAGACACAATCCATAAAAATTGAGCTTTAACAAAATGAGAAAACAGCAGCTCTTCAAAAGGCACTGTTAGGCAAATGAAAAGAAAGCCACAGACTAGGGGAAAAGACTTAAAATGCACGACTTGTATCCAGCACATATAAATAACTCTCAAAACTCAATACTGGGGAAACCAAAAACATAATAATGATATACAGATGTCAAATAAGCACTTAAAAAGATGCTCAACAGTATGAATTAGGGAAATTCACATTCAAACCACTGTGAGAATGGCTAAAATTTTTTTAAAAAACTAATTGTGTGTTTTTTTAAAGTATATGGATATACTAGAACTCTGATACACGGCCAATGGGAATGTAAAATGGTACAACCATTGTGAGAAACAGCTGATTGTTTTTTTTTAAGTTAAGCATTCACATACCATATGATTCAGCCACTCTACTCCTCCTAAGGGGGAAAAATAGGGTGTGATCCTACAAAGACCTATGACAAATGTTCATAGCAACATTATTTGTAATAGTCTGAACTGAAAGTAATCCAAGTATTTATGAATAGGCTAAAAGATAAAGAAACTGTGATATATAATAACATAGGTGAATTTCAAAATAATTATGCGAAGTAACAGAAAATAGACGAAAAAGAGTACTTTTTAATTTCATTTTTATAGTACATTTATATTATGAACAAATTTATAGGGACAGAAAGCAAATCAGTGATGGCCAAGGGACGAGGCAGCAGTGGGAGAGTGGGGAGAGGAGTGGAAGGGAGGAGCATGAGAAAACTATTGGAAACAATTATTATTATTTGTATTGTGTTGATGGTTTCATGGGCTACATATATATGTCAAAATGTATAAAATTTTGATTATACCTCAAAAAACCTAAAATTATGCATTTTGACTTTGCCAAATGTTATTTTCTTACATGAGAAATTTTATTGTAAGAGATAAGCAATAATTCTGTCAATGGACCAGTTACAAGGCATTACAGATTGTTTTATATTTTTTATTATGAAAACAATGATAAGGTCTCTGAAAAGTTTATTGCTATAGAATAAATTTTATTTAAAATTTTTTATTCCATTATCAAACAAGGAAATCCAGCTAGAGAGCAAATTTGTAAAACATAATGATTTTGTAAGAATTATGGAAGATACTTTGGCTTATTGCCAGTTCTGCAGTGCACAATGTTATATGAAATAAATGAAAATAAAATCTAAAAGGATGCTATGCTTAAATTCGCATTTTAATTCTTAACAAATTTACAGGAGCATCGTGTAGACCTTTGGACACCTGGAAGATTTATGAATAAACTTGGCAAACATAATTATAATTTGAAACAAATGGGGCTAGGTCATGACACACTGACTTAGATTCAGTGATTGGATACCTGGACCTATTATGCTGTTAATAGGAACTTAACAGAGAGAAATTATTTTTTTTTTCTCCTAAAGATAATAGGCATAGAAGACGCTATTACTAGAGAGATTTAAGTCTCAGTGGAGAAAGCTAAATGGAGGTATTTACATTTAACTAATAGGAAACACTGGGCAGCAGCCAAGTTCCTTGCGTCTTATCTATAGTCATTTTTAAGGACACCTTCTTCTCATCTGTCCCCTCAAATCTTCCAAGTTTTTTATTAATGGTATGTGAAAGGAAGGAAAACAAATCACTGAAAGCAGAATATTTACAAGTTTCCCACAATAACTTGTCAAGGCAGCCAGTGTTACAACCCACTACCGTGCCAGTTCTAAACCTCTGTTGAATTGGTGATAATAAATTATGTAGCCTAGAGATTAAGAATTCAATGCAGTTACTAAACTCCTTTCACAAAATCTTTATATTACTTTCAAACTGAAATTATGCAATAAAAATAATTATGACTAGTATTTTTCAGGTACGTAGAATATATGTTGCGAAGTATCCTGTTATACACTTTATAACATTTAAATTTAACCTTTACAAGATTAACAAGGCCTGTGTTGTTAATTCGTCTTCCTTTTTTAGAGAAGGAACTCAGGCACAGAGTTCAGTAATTTACTCTTGGTAACATTGTTACTGAGTTGCAGAATTATGATGCGAACCCAGATCTTTGATTTTCAGCCACATACCTTTTCCACAATGTGATTCTTCATTTTGTCTACATACTTAAGTAAATACCCTTTGATACTTTGGGTCAATCAGGAGGAAGATATACAAATGATTATCCATGAAAAGTGTTTCTGGGCTGTGGGTAAAAAGCTAAATCATGTAAAAAATCTGAGTTGAGGTAGATGTGGACACCTACTAAATATGAGAGAGGGTACAACTTCCGTAAGATACTTTTTCCTTAGTATTAGGTCTTGTATAGCATGGCAAATGATAGCATCACTACTATTTTCTTTGATGATAATAAAAAGGTACTTTTTAAAGATGTATATTTCACTTCTAGGTAAATTTAAATTGTGGTGGTGGTTGGACAACACTGAATACACTAAGATGCATTGTATTGTACACTTTAGATAGGTGAATCGTATGTTATGTGAGTTATATCTCAAAGTTGTTTTAAAAAGATAACCACATAAACAGTGTGTATATAATCAACCTTGATCAAAGTAATCTGAAAAACAAGTTTCTCTTAAAAATTCAAAACAAATAAGACTAACTAGATATCAGGTTGGTAGCTTAGTCACACAAAAAATAAATCTTTCAAGTATCTATAAAACTCAGTAATTTGGATGTACATTCCAAGGAGTTAGAGCCTTAAGATAGAAAGAAAAAAAAGAAAAGTAAAAGATATTTCATAATTATATTGGCAATTCTATTTTATAATTAATATGTCTATGTATCAAGTTCTAATGTAATTTGTTACCTTAATTTTTTACCCATAAATATCTTCATGTTTTTAGGAATTACTACTTTAGAGTAAGTGAAAAGAGATACAGAGAGGAGGACATAGCAAAGGAAGGAGAGATAGAGAAAGGAATGAAATGATAAGAACTCTTGGTAAGACAAAGGGGTATGGCGACTAAGGATCACAAAAACAATAAAATATAAGATTTGCAAATCAATTTGCTGTTTATAAGGAACAATAATATATGTTATCTAATCTTTTTAACACCAGCTAATGGTATTTTATTATCTACATTATATGGATGAGGAAATATGGATGGGGCTGAAAGATTGTAACTTGTTCATTATTTTTCTATGAAAAATAGTTACTGAATGTACACTGAAAAAATAGTTACTGAATAGTTACTGAATGTCACTATGCTAAGTGCTAGAAATATAATTGTTCACAAAACAAACATATTATCTGCCCTTATAACTTATAGTCTGGTAGAGGAGAAAAATATTATTAAAAGAATCATAAAAGCAACTGAAAAACTGCAACAAATTCAAGGAATATGGTACTATGAAAACATTGAAAGAAAGATTTGATCTAGTCAGGTAATTCTGATTACAGGTTTTTAGACAAACTGCACAGTTACCTTGCTTAAATCTGTCTTATGAATTTATTTCACCCAAATATGGTTGTACATTAAGGAATCAATAAGCATTTTCAAACCACACTTACAATTTTGTAATTAAATAAGTTTTCCAAGGGAGAAATGGAAACTTGGCTTAATTTCTATGCACAGCACTGTGTGTCTCTATAATGTCATTATTTATTGGATCAGGATTCTATGCTCTCTAGCCTTTGGTCAAGGACTGGCTAACAAGGATTCTTGAAGAGATATAGGGCCAGGGTAGGATGGAACCCATTGTAGACATGAGAATTGAACTACCACTTGCCCAGCTACAAAAATATAACTTAGTCTTTAAGTTATAAGCCAGGAGAAAATTAAAGTCTGTGCCTTTTTAATCCTTAGGGTTTCCCCTTGTACTGGTAGACTTCTCAAAATAAATGTTAGCTTTATGCACCACCAAATAGAAGGGTCTGTGATCAGATTGTATTCTCAAACTTCTGCTCTAGAAGAAAAGCATACAGTAACCGCTAAACATCCAGTAGCACTTCTACTCTAAGGACATTAAACCTAAATGAACACCATCTTCTCAAATAACCCGAAATGGTTTCAGATTGTTAATTCATTAATTCTCCTAAGAGCTGTGGCCAAGTTTGATAAGAATAAACAGGAAACTAAAATACAAAGAGTTGAATTGATGCACTCCGGGTTCCCCAAATTGAACAGGAACCAGAGTTGTAAAGCTCCTTTTACTCAATGTAGACACTCTACAAGGGTTTCTGAATGAAATGGCCACTGTTGACCTGTCCTAGAAATGTTTATTTTAATCCTAAGTGCTATTTAGCCTGTTTAATAGTTTGTTTCTTTTCCTTCCACTTTTAATTTTAAAGTCTTAGATATCCTTTGCAGGCTTTGATTATTACTCCAAACTTGGAGTTTGGGCTTTTAAAATAATTATTTTGTTTTATATTCTTTTGATAAAAATAATTCTATGTGACAGTGTTTAATCATACATTTCAATACTGCTATCTTTTCAGTCCATATTGCTTGTGTTATATCTTTACTATCTCTGTTTAGAAAATCCTTAGATATCTTATGGTTACTGATTTTTTTTTTAGTTGCACTGTGGTGAGAAAACATACTTTGTATGAATAATGTCCTTTGTTGGTGAACATGCCATGTACACTTGAAAATAATGTGTATTCTATAGTTATTGGGAATATCATTTAAGGCCAGATCATGTATAGTGCCATTCACATCATTTGCCTTTACTGAATTTTGCCTATATCAGTGGTCGGCAAACTGCGGCCCCTTGAGTGTGGCTCTTCCACAAAATACCACGTGTGGGCATGCACATACAGTGTGATTGAAACTTCGTGGCCACACTCAAGGGGCCAAAGAGCCACATGTGGCTCGCGAGCCGCAGTTTGCCGACCACTGGTCTATATCATCTATCAAATGCTGAGACATAGGTGTTGATATCTCAAACTATGATAATGAAATTGTCTATGTCTTCCTTTAAATCTTTCAATTTGTGTTTCATATATTTTGAAACCAGATTATTAGGCATATACATATTTATGACTTATTTCTCTCTTATGAGTTAAACTTTATGAAATATTCCTTTTTATCTCTGGTTGTCTTGAGTCTTATTTTATCTGTTATCAAGTCCCCCACTTTCTTATATTTATTGTTTGCATAATATATCTTTTCTGTCAATTTACTTTCAACCTATTTGTATCTGTATTTTAAAGGTTATTCTTGTAGATAGCATATATTTGGGTCTTTTTTGGTCAACCCTTTATGATGATTTCTAATTTTAATTGGAGCATTTAGTTGACTAACATCCTATATAATAAAACCCTAATATGCAAATCAACCGAACCGCAGAATGACCAGTTGCTATGATGTGCACTGACCACCAGGGGGCAGACACTCAACGCAGGAGATGCCCCCTGGTAGTCAGTGTTCTCCCACAGGCGGAGCACTGCTCAGCCAGAAGCTGGGCTCACAGCTGGCGAGTGCAGCGGTGGTGGCGGGAGCCTCTCCTGCCTCCGCTGCAGGCAGGTGGTAAGGAGCGAGGGATCCAGGACTGTGAGAGCCCCAGACTGCGAGAGGGATGTCTGACTGCTGGCTTAGGCCCAATGGGGATTGGGCCGAAGTTGGCAGGTGGACATCCCCTGAGGGGTCCCAGACTGCGAGGGGGCACAGGCCAGGCTGAGGAACCCCCCGCCCCCGAATGCATGAATTTCATGCACTGGGCCTCTAGTTTATTATAATTGTTTATATGGTTAGATTTAGATTTCATATTTTATTTGACTTTTGCTTCCCCCCTCTGTTCTATTTCTCTTTGTTCCTCCTTTACTATTTTCTTTTGGATTGCTTGAAATTTTTTAGAATTCCATTTTAGTGTATCTATTGACTTTTTAGCTATATCTCTAAATAAACACAGTACACAACAGCATGCTTAGAGTTAGCATTATTTAATATAAAATGTAAAAACCTTGTACCTGTCGAGACCCATATATTGCAACTCGCCATGATTTATACTATGGTCATTCTTTTTATTATTTTTTTTCTTTATTGATTAAGGTATTACATATGTGTCCTTATCCCCCCATTGCCTCCTGCCCCCCCACTCATGTCCTCACCCCCCCTAGTGTCTGTGTCCATTGGTTATGCTTCTATGCATGCATACAAGTCCTTTGGTTGATCTCTTCCCATCCCTCTCCTGCCCTCCCTCTGAGGTTTGATGGTCTGATCGATGCTTCTCTGTCTCTGAATCTGTTTTTTATTCATCAGTTTATGTTGTTCATTATGTTCCACAAATGAGTGAGATCATATGATATTTATCTTTCTCTGACTATTACATATACAGAATTAAGCCCTACAACACAATGGTATTATATTTTTAAAACAGTCACTTATTTTAATAAATAAGAGAGGATATAGTCTTTTGTATTTACCAATATATTTACAATTTTAGATTCTATTTCTTCAAGTTCTGAGCTTCCATCTAATACCATTTTTTATCACTCTGAGAGCTTCCTTGAGAATTTCTTGTAATATAGATCTTCTGAGAGTGAATTATCTTCCCTTATCTGAAAATTTCATTATTTTACCTTTATTTTTGAAGGATATTTTCACTTGATATAGCATTTGGGTTAGTGGTTTTTTTCCTTTCAGCACTTTAAAAATTTTGTTCCACTATCTTCTAGTCTCCACTGTTTCTGAGGAGGAGTGAGTAGTCATTTGATCATTGCTTCCCTGTGCTGATAGGTCATTTTCCTCTGGCTGACTTTAATGTTTTCTGGCTTTCTCTTTTGTTGAATTATGTACTCCTCCTCCCTCACCTCACACACATGGTTACGGTCCAATGGCTGTAGCTGTCCTGAACTTTGTCCTCTGGTCTTCATGTCAGAGAGACTACTGGTTTCCTACTGGAATTTTATTTAGGCCATAAAGTGTATGCTGTGGCTTTACTTCAAGCTAAAAGCTTTTTTCTTTTTTTTTTTACCTTGTTAATTTTTACATATTGATCATGACTCAACTTCGTCATTATATTTTCTAAAAAGCATCTCTGAATCTCTATTCAACTGCATGTGTCCATGAGTTCAGAATGCATTTGGCTGCATTCAGCAGGAAATACTACTACAGTGACTTGAACAAAACCACTGTAAGTTTTCTTATCTAATATGAAATGTAGAGCAATTCAAAACTGATATAGCAGCTCAGATAGGGCATTAGGGACCTAGGTTTTTCCCTACCTATTTGCACTTTTATCTGCATAAAGCTTTTGTCCGTATAGTCTTAAAATGAGAGTTATACCTCTGTCCATTACCAGTATATTCATTTTCCAGGTAGGAGAAAAGGCAAGGACAATTGGTGGGGCTTCCAACTCCACCTGGTTTGCTTAGGACCTTCTCACTTTTAACACTGAAAGACCCAAGTTCCATTAGTTGAACTAAAATATTATATGAGATTCACCCATGTATTTTGCTTTTCATGTCTAGAAAATCCTATATAATAAAGAGCTAATTTGCTAATTAGACCAAACAGCAGAACGACCATCCAGACGACCTTCCAGTTGAAGCTGGGGCTGTGAGGGCTGCCCGAGGCTGCAAGGGGCTGCGAGGACTGGTCGAGGCAGTGAGGGCTGAGCCCCTTGCATGAATTTTGTGCATCGGGCCTCTAGAATCCTATAAAAGCTAGAGCCTATTCACCCTTCTGAAGAGTTAATATCTGACTAAGCTATGGTCACAGCTCACCTTCACAGGTTTGGCTAGATTCCCTGGGTCATGGCATTAACAGTTTAGTTTATTATTTCCAGGGGCTGCTCCAGAATTTACTTAAGTAACTAATTCTTAGGATCTTTCTCTAAGAATGGCTTAATTATGGTAAATATTGATATCACTCTTGGTTATTTTACCAAGTTTCTAAAATAAGACCTCAACATTTACAAAGTAAAGTACATACAGTAAAGAGCAAAATCAAAATACATTTTGCTTTTAATATTTTCAAATGTAAGTCCAAACAGTAAAAGAAATCCAAATAAGCACAAAGAAATCTTAAATTTCTGATAAATCCAATTAATAACCAAAAAGTTTAATTATAAATGTACTGAAATTAAAAATAATAGGGTTATTTATATTTATGCTAATCACACTAGAAAAAAATTTAAATGTTTCTTTAGAGAGGAAACATATGTCTTTTATGTGGGTGGAGTTGCCTTAATCAGACTGTTTCTTTTATCAAAGAAGTTTGAGGACATCCAACAAATCATCAATTATGAATTCTAAGAAAATTAAAATTTATTTCTAGCCTGTTCATTACTTGCCTCCTTCAAGGCATAAAATAGCATTTCATAGCCTTAAGAACAGAATATAGATATTTCCATGGTAAACATAAGACTATATAACCTGGCTAAAAATTACATAAGGTCTTTATTATCCTAATATATATAAAAACCCAAGGTCCGTAATGACCACCTGAAGGCTCGACTGAACACCAGAAGTCAGTCCTGCAGTCAGTGCTGGGTTGTTGCCGTTGCGACCCAGCACTGACTGCCCCCGTGTGGGTGCAGCGACCCAGCACTGACTGCCGAGGGGGCTGCGGATCAGGCCCGGAGAGAGGCCTGTAGAGAGAGAGAGGCAGGACCTGATCCGCAGCCTCTGTGGCACCTGTTGATCAGCCGTTGCCTCTCTCTTTCTCTCTGAGCTTTGCCAGCAGCTGCACCTCTGTTTCTCTCCAGGCATCTGTGGGGGTGCTGATCAGCCCTGCCTCTCTGATCAGGCCTGGAGATAGGCCCAGAGATGCTGACTGGCATAAAAACCGACCAATCAGAACCAAATCTGGGTGAACTGTGAGGAGCCAATGGCTGCCTAGAAGGCGGAGCTTTTGATGCTGACTAGCGTAGAAACCAATCAATCAGAACCAAATTGGCTGGCAGGGGAGGACAGTAGGGGGATAGATCAGGCCAGCAGGGGAGGGCTGTTGGGGGTGAGATCAGGCCATCAGGGGAGGGCAATTAGGGGCGACCAGGCAGGCAGAGGCAGTTAGGGGCCATCAGGCCAGCAGGGGAGAGTAGTTGGGGGTGGGATCAGGCCATCAGGGGAGGGCTATTGGGGGCAAGACCAGGCCAGCAGGGGAGGGCAGTTAGGGGCTATCAGGCAGGCAGAGGCAGTTAGGGGCCATCAGGCAGGCAGTCAGAGAGTTTAGGGGTGGTCAGGCAGGCAGGCAGAGGGGTTAGGGGCAATCAGGCAGGCAGACAGAGGCAGTTAGAGGCGATCAGGCAGGCAGGCAGGTGAGCGGTTATGAGCCAGTGGTCCCAGATTGAGAGAGGGATGTCTGACTGCTGGTTTAGGCCTAATCCCTGTGGCTGGGCTGAGGGAACCCCCCTCCATGCAAAAATTTCGTGCACCGGGCCACTAGTGTAAGTATAGTTAGGGATATGTAGTATGTGTTATAAAAACACAAAACAAACACAATAGCCACTAGCAGTTTCTTTTCCCCTGCCTCATTTTTTTTTTCTAGTTTTGCCATGAACCAATGATTACAAAGAGTGAATACTAATAAAGTAACCCTTACCTTTCATTGAGGGCACTTTTCATATATTTTCTTTCATACCTAAGAATTATTTGACAGAGAGGCTAGGGGAGAAAACCAAGATGGCGGCATAGGTAAACACCGGAATTAGCTGCCTTGAACAACCACTTCACAAATACAACTAAAAGACGGAACAGACATTGCCCAGAACCACAGGAAGACTGGCTGAGGGGAAATTCTTCAACTAGAAGGAAAGAGAACAGCATACGAGACTCAGAGGAGGCGCAGTGCGGAAAATACAAAGGTGCGGAGGTGCGCTCTGAGCGGGCTGGTAGCTGAGGGCGCGGTTGTCGTTTTCAATCGGGAGGGAGGCTCAGGCCCTAAGCTCCAGTTCTGGGTGAGTCTCTGGGGACTCAGACTCAAACAGGAGAAGCGGGACTGTCTGGCATCGGTCGGAACGCGAGGGCAGCTTTCTCTCCGAGGTTTGCAGCGGTTGCTGGGACTCTGAGAGGCAGAGCCTCTGGGGACAGGACTGAGAGCAGCCATAACTGCTCCCTCCACCCGCTCTGTTGATCCGGTTCGACCCGCCCCGCCCAAGCCCTGCACAGAGCCATTTGCCAGATAGCCTCAGGCAAAGGCTAGATTAGCACCTCCCCAGAGGACAGAAGTTTTCCCACTGCAGACACAGCTGATTCTCACAGCCAGTTGGCCTGGAGGTCAAATCCCCCTAGTATTAACTACAACAATCAAGGCTTAACTACAACAAGACTGCGCACAAAGACCAGTAGGGGGTGCACCAAGAAAGCATAAAAAATGCGGGGACAAAGAAACAGGACAAAACTGTCAATGGAGGATATTGAGTTCAGAACCACACTTTTAAGGTCTCTCAAGAACTGTCTAGAAGCCGCCGATAAAGTTATTGAGATCCTCAAGAAATCTAATGAGACCCTTGATGTTATGATAAAGAACCAACTAGAAATTAAGCATACACGGACTGAAATAACGAATATTATACAGACTCCCAACAGCAGACCAGAGGAGCGCAAGAATCAAGGCAAAGATTTGAAATGCAAAGAAGCAAAAAACACCCAACCAGAAAAACAAAATGAAAAAAGAATCCGAAAATACGAAGATAGTGTAAGGAGCCTCTGGGACAGCTTCAAGCGCACCAACATTCGAATTATAGGGGTGCTAGAAGAAGAGAGAGACCAAGATATTGAAAACCTATTTGAAGAAATAATGACAGAAAACTTCCCCTACCTGGTGAAAGAAATAGATTTACAAGTCCAGGAAGCACAGAGAACCCCAAACAAAAGGAATCCAAAGAGGACCACACCAAGACACATCATAATTAAAATGCCAAGAGCAAAAGACAAAGAGAGAATCTTAAAAGCAGCAAGAGGAAGAAACTCAGTTACCTACAAGGGAGCACCCATACGACTGTCAGCTGATTTCTCAACAGAAACTTTGCAGGCCAGAAGGGAGTGGCAAGAAATATTCAAAGTGATGAATACCAAGAACCTACAACCAAGAGTACTTTATCCACCAAAGCTATCATTCAGAATTGAAGGTCAGATAAAGAGCTTCACAGATAAGGAAAAGCTAAAGGAGTTCACCACCACCAAACTAGTATTATATGAAATACTGAAAGGTATCCTTTAAGACGAGGAAGAAGAAGAAAAAGGTAAAGATACTAATTATGAACAACAAATATGCATCTATCAACAAGTGAAACTAAGAATCAAGTGAATAAATAATCTGATGAACAGAATGAACTGGTGATTATAATAGAATCAGGGACATAGAAAGGGAATGGACTGACTATTCTTGGTGGGGATAGGGGTGTGGGAGATGCGGGAAGAGACTAGACAAAATTTGTGCACCTAGGGATGAGGACAGTGGGGGGGGTAAGGGCAGAGGGTGGGGTGGGAACTGGGTGGAGGGGAGTTATGGGGGGGAAAAGAGGAACAAATGTAATAATCTGAAGAATAAAGATTTACTAAAAAAGAAGAAAGAAAGAAAGAAAGAAAGAAAGAAAGAAAGAAAGAAAGAAAGAAAGAAAGAAAGAATTATTTGACAGAAATGCTTCTCTGCTCTGGTTCAGCAATGTAAATGTGATCTTTATGTACAAATGAAACCAAGTAGTTCATTTTAATGTTAAGGATCCCATGGGCCAAAAGTGAAATACTTCTTTTGAAATATGCCTTGACCTCAAGAAAACCCAAGCAACAATTCCTCTGACTTCTTTTGCCAATTTAACATAAGAATGTAATTGTCTTACCTGAAGTCCTCCTAGAAAGCTTCTTTTGGATATGTGGAGATATTTGAACAGAATGTGGCCCATCTTAGTACATGTTAATGAGTTATTAATTGAGGAGGTATGAGAATTCCCAGTTATATTTAATTGAGGAGGTATGAGATTTCCCAGTAATCTAGCCTAATTGGTGACCTCTATCTCAAGTCTAGGCTATTCCTTCCTTTCAACCCTACAGCCACGGTCACAGCCTAGTCCAGACCTTAGAGAGTGTCCATACACCTCAGCTTGTTAACTTTCCCTACAGTTTAACAAGTCCTCCACTTCCAAATCCAACTCCACTCTCAGCCCATCATTCAGAATATCTTTGTGTCTATTATTAGAGCTCTTAACTACCAAGCTGTTTTCTCAAAGTTCCTATGTTTTCAGTTGTCTATTAATAATATAGAGAAATATCATTTAAGATCTGCCTTTCTAAATTTTCCCAGCTGCTGGTAGCTTAGACAACAGAAATCCTGTACAGTAAGTATACTAGCACACTGCATGTTCAACCTTGAGGTCTCTAGCATGCAAAGATCAGGGAATCTTTCCATCACCTCAAGACGGTGTAATGTATGGAATTTTCTTCAGTGAATTATTCTTATTTATGAAAGTGCTCCATTTCATCAGAATTCTAATTCCCACCATCATTAGAACTCTTATTTGAATGGCTGCCAATGCAACAAAGAGTTTATCTTTATCCTCCATCATTTTACATTAGTCCAATAGCACAAAGTAGCCAGTTCCCATGTTTAAGAGCCAAGATGCACCCACACAGAAAATAAGTGTGTAACACTACCCCTCCCCTTTTGTATTTACCTCTTGCCATATCTTTAAGTCAAGGCACATTTGTATTCTAAATAATGTCAAGATGATATCTTATATAGCACATGGAAGGGGTAGAATTTAGGAAGACTAAAAATTAGTGAGATGGGTACGTGGAGAATATTAAACTGGTGGAAACTTCATTTTACAAACATGTCTCTAGATTCATATTTGCTTTGTTGAGAAGGATCCTGCAAGGGCTCTGATTTAATTGTTATATATCCGCAAAGCCCAGCACAGGTATATGATAAGCATTTAATAAATGGAATATTTATGTGATAATATGGTTGATAGAAGAACAATTTTTCATTTTCCACTTGAAAAATGTTATTTATGTTGCTTGTAAAGTAAAGTGTATTACAAACAGGGAGAGTAGAAAGCATACAGGATTTAGAGTCAAAAGGATGAATTGAGTCTCTGCTGTTTACTAGGGATATAACTTTTAGCAACTCATTTCATGTCTCTGGACTATTGTTTGAAAAATGAAGATTGAATTCCTTCTCACAGAGTATAGTGAGGAAAAATATAAAATTAGAGGAAATTATTTATAAAGCCTATAATATACACAAAGGAAAAATGGTATTTTTAAGTAAAATCATAAGAAAATAGGTGTAAAGTTTTATCTAAGAATAAAGATCTGCCAAAACCGGTTTGGCTCAGTGGATAGAGCGGCGGCCTGCGGACTGAAAGGTCCCAAGTTCGATTCCGGTCAAGGGCATGTACCTGGGTTGCGGGCATATCCCCAGTAGGAGATGTGCAGGAGGCAGCTGATCGATGTTTCTCTCTCATCGATGTTTCTAACTATCTCTCTCCCTTCCTCTCTGTAAAAAATCAATAAAATATATTAAAAAAAAAAAGAATAAAGATCTCCTAGTATGTTTTTACACTTGTAAGTTAGATCATATAAAAAACATACTCTTAAAATTCACAGGGATCTTAGATCAGATTTTATTTTAATGTCCTTGTTTTATAATTGAGGAATCTAATGACTAGTGACGCTCAGTGCATTGGTCAAATGTATGCGCTGTATCTGTTTGTGTGTGTGCTAAGAATTCCTTTCCCCAAATTAAAAAAAAAAAAAAAAGTTACTCTGTCTTACTATGGTAAGTTATGAGAAAATATTTGGCAGTAATATTCTATAGAATAAATATGGAGACTTAGACACAGAGAAGGTAAAATGTTCTACCTTAGGGCACTCGACACATTGAGGATAGAACTGGGGAACTAGCGCGCGCACACACACACACACAAACACACACACAAACACACACACACACACACCACCCCCATAGTCTCTCTTCTGATGCTTCCAAAACATTTAAACATACTTTCTGAGCTACTTTCAGAAAGTCATCAACATATTATTGTAATTCAAATACAAGTTTAGAAAGTTACTGTTTCTCAAATTTTTAAATATACTTTCCTGCAGAATATTACTACGAGGTGCCTTCTTTTCATCCACTGCCTGTTTTCTAGCCCTAATCCAACCACTATATCACTTCCTATCATGGGGGATATGCTAGTTTCCAAGGACATTCCATTCATGCTGACAATCAGGAAAGGTATGCCTAAGACTCTGATATCTCTAAAAATGCTCCTAAAGTTGACATTGCTTTCAGAAGATGTGTATCCGTGGACTAACTTTTTAACCTGTAATTTTATAGTTTTCAACTGATGGTTTGCATTCTTCACTCCCCAGCCCACCTCTCTTTTCTTTTGTGAGTTGTTATAGACTGAATGTTTGTTCCCCCAAAATTCACATGTTGAAACCCTAACCTCCAGTGTGTCTCTATTTCAGCCGTTCTCAACCTGTGGGTCGCGACCCCTTTGGGGGTTGAACGACCCTTTCATAGGGGTCGCCTATGACCATCGGAAAATACGTATATAATTACACATTGTTTTTGTGATTAATCACTATGCTTTAATTATGTTCAGTTTGTAACAATGAAAATACATCCTGCATATCAGATATTTACATTATGATTCATAACAGTAGCAAAATTACAGTTATGAAGTAGCAACGAAAATAATGTTATGGTTGGGGGTCACCACAACATGAGGAACTGTATTAAAGGGTCACGGCATTAGGAAGGTTGAGAACCACTGCTCTATTTGGAGATGAGCCTATAACGAAATAACTAAAGTTAAATGAGTTGTTAAGGGTAGGGCCCTGCTCTGATAGGATTAGTGTCATTATAAGAAGAGATACCAGAGAGGCTGCCTCCCCACCCCAATTCACAAAGGGGCCATGTGAGTACACAGTAAGATGGCAGCCACCTGCAAGCCAAGAGAAGAGGCCTCAGAACGAAACCCCCCTTGCTGGTACTTTGATCTTGGACTTCCCAGCCTCTATAACTGTGAGAAATAAATTTCTGTTTAAGCCTCCTAGTCTGTGCTATTTTGTTATGGGAGCCAAGTGGCCGTAACAACATACTTTGGGTGCATGAGCAGTTCTAGATGTTGGTATATTTCTCTTGGTTGAATTAGTGGTAGTGGTAAGAGAAATTACTGTGTGTGGACACGTGAAATTTTATAGCTGCTTTGTTGGCTTTTTGCTTGACTGGATTCTGTTGAAATACCTCATTACAGCTGAATAGTTGTTGGGTTTATTTTGGTATTAAAATCCTGGCTAGCTTTGTCTATGACTTTTTTCTCAGTGATTCCAGCTAGTTGGCACAGTTGGTGCTATTAGCTTGTTCAGAAACACAGATGCCTTTTCCTGGTATTCAGAAGCAACTGAGTCTCTATGCTCTTTTCATTTGTTCCTTTTTTACCCCTGCTAAATCGATGATGCATGGTTGCCTTTTCATTGTTACACTGAAGTTTATTTTGTCGCCTCACACTTTTTGTTCATTAGACAAACATAGAGCAGATGATAAATAGAGCCATTGGGAAAATAGCGTGTTAAACAAAATGCAAGTGTGTTTCATAGAAAATGTCATGGCATAGATGTATTGTGTCTAGAGTAGGACAATCTAAAGATCCTTTGTGTGAAGGGGAAAAGCATCTGGTTTGGGTTTTTAAGCCATGGGAAAAACACCATTTTAGTCAGTTTTATAGGTGTTAAACATTGGGCAAAAGAATGATTAAATATGCATTTGGCCCTAGTCCCAATGCCTTTCTCATACAATCCTATAAGACCTTATACATACTCCTCTAATACCACTTAATGCACAGAAATTACCTCTTTCCCTGTTTGTGTCCTTCCAGAAATGGAATTTAAAGTCAGGGATTTAATCTTAGCCTTCTTTTTCCATCATTTAGCACAGCACATGGCTCATAAAAGGCTCTCAATTAACATTTGTTGTATTGGATTACATAAAAAATGTTCAGCGGATCTGTTTTTATTAAGCCAGCTAATATTGCTTAAACATTGGAAAAGCAGTATTTTCTTCCCCTGTTGCTCACACTCCAAGGCATCCACTTAATAGAACACAATAGATATTTTCCCACCTAATTAAACCGAATACGCATTAGATAGGATCTTAAGAGGACCTGAATTTTCAAGCAAATTTGAACAGTATGGAAATGATTAATTGCTGGGTTACTTTTGTCTATGGGAAAGGCTAAAGAGGAATCCTTTTGCTCCAGGAAATGGAAGAGCTAATTAAAGAATATGAAAGGCTAAGCGTGGTCAACTGGCATTTTCCTTTCCTTGTGAATGAAAAGAAGCCTGGTTAAAGGGACCAAGTTAAATATAAAGTAGGACTGATAGTATGGGAGTTGAAATAAGAGGGTAAATTTACTGAGAATCTGGGTGGAATCTTTCTTTCAAAGTAGGATGGCTCAGCACTTTTCTAAAATCACATTTGATGTTTTCAAGGTGTTTCATTTCCTCTGTTCAGGATTCTTTAAAAATTGTTTTAACTTTTTTATTTTGGAATATTTTTAGATTTATACAATTGTTGCAAAGATAGTACTCAACTTCTCCCAATCTCAATCTTATGCATAACCATAATATTTATGGAAATTAAGAAATTAACATTACTGCAACACTAGCCAATAAACCATAGACATTATTCAGATCTCCCCAGCTTTTCCACTGATGAACTATTTTTATTCTAGGTTCCAACCTAAGATTCTACATCCATTTAGCAATTCACAGTTTCTTAAATTTCACTTTTGAGTCTTAATATTTATGCTGTACAGAGCCCTTATATCATGTCTATTGTATGTTTTGGCCATTTCCTGATTTTAATTCTCTGATCCTGTTGCATTCATCATTCGTTTCCCCATACAGAATAGGTTTGTAAATCTCTCCCCAGTACACAGTTACTCTTTGGCCCCCTTACTCTCTGCCCTGCCTCTTTTTATTTCTGAAGACCCCTTGCCTCTGACTGGACAGGCAATATACTAAAGTAAGTCAGCTGAAATGTACAGTTTTCACTTTCTTTTACATAATTCTGGCCCTTAGAGAAAACACATGGGCAGATGTTGTCAAATCAATCTGACAGCTTTGTTAATGTTATATTTAATTTGTATTGTAACATAAGCAGGGTGAAGGTTTTGATATTTTCTTAGAATTTAGGACCAAATAATAACTTTTTGTCCTTCTCATTGTTTACCATTTGAGAATCTCATGATTCTTTTCTGAAACTATGATTTCATTTAATTAAGGCATTATTCAAATGAGGGCAAAAGATTTTATGTCAGTCATTTTATCAGAGAATAGTGGAGCCCGTGACTTAATAACATTAAGGCTTTAGCATGTCTCTGCATTAATAGAATTATGCGTGCAATTTATATATATAAAAGCCTAAGTGACCATCCAACCCTACAACCATCTGACCGGTAGCTATGACACACACTGACCACCATGGGGCAGATGCTCAATGCAGGAGCTGCCAAGCTGCAGTGACTTGGCAGCTGTGGTTCTTGGGTGATGCACCTGGAACTAGAGAGGAGGGAGCCCGATTCTGGGGTTGTCACCTAAGAACCGCAGTCTTGCAATCCGGGACCCCTCAGGGGATGTCCACAGGCCAGGCCAAGGGACCCCATCGATGCATGAATCCATGCACTGGGCCTCTAGTATTTTTATAAAAGTATCCCTTGATTTCAAAAAGCTGAAGAAATATTTCTCTGGATCTGGGGTGGTAGGGGTGGGGGGAGGGGGAAGGTTGGTATCATTAAATAAGTTTGACTTCTGAAGTTTAATGCAAAAATTATTTGAAGCTGTAAAATAATTCTAAATGCTTTAAATTCACAAAATAAAGATTCTTTCTTCTCCACATAATAATTTAGGAACTTAAAAGTTCATTTTGATCTATCTTTCTAGTAATAATTACTGTCTTATTATCCCTATGTTCTTTTGCTGTAAATTTTTTTTCTTTATATCCAGAATCCTTTTCAGCCTAGTTATTATTCCTCCTGCCTTCGCTTGCCTCTGTTTCACAAACCATTCTTTTTCATCTATCATTCCTACCCTATTACTTTCCCTTGACAAAATTGCTTGCTGAGCATTTGCCTGCTGCCTCCTCCATTCTGGTCCCTACTCCTCTGCGTGCTTGCGGGAAGTGCTCTAGCTAACAGAGTGTGTAACCATAGGGACTGTTGGTGCCAACAGCATACTAAGATCGCAATTCTGGAAAAAAAACCACACACACACACACACATTAGCTTGACCCTTTCATGGGATCTTCTTAACAGGAGTGGGGAACCTTTTTTTCTATGAAGGGTCATTTGGATATTTATATCATCATTCATGGGCCATACAAAATTATCAACTTAAATATTAGACTGCCACATTTGGTCAAACACTTAATTAACTCACCCCTAATGCCTTGACAGGGCCAGACCAAATGATTTCCCCAGCCTATATGACCTATGGGATGGATGTTCCCCATTCCTTAATAGAAAGCAGCCCATTTCCCTGTGTAGAGTAAGAACTTTAAAACATGGAACTAAATTTAAACATAAAGAAAATATTATTTCTTTTCAATTGAGAAGGCATACTTTATCTAGTCATTGGGAGGGAGAGGTGTGAGGTTAGGGGATGAAAGATGGAATATTGCCTTTCACTTAATATTCAGGCAAAATGCTTCTATGCTGGTTCCCACAGAATGAGATAACCCTTCTACATACTGTTGTCCCTATCAAAAGCCATTTGATATATAAGCAACTTCGTTTACTTGTGTATTATTTCAATAGCTATAAAGGGTTAATTTCAAATTCAGTTTTTAAACATAAAATGCAGAATGTGATTCAATAATACTTAATATATTATGATTATTATTATTACCATAGTTCTTTTTGAGCAGTATCTCTGTATCAGATACTCTATGTGCTTTACATACATTATCTCTAAGTCTAACCATAATGCTAAGAAAGAAACACTATTATTATTCTCAGTTTTCTGATGAGGATTCTGAGGCGTAATTAATTGGTCCACAGTTAACCAAGTGGCAAGTGGTACAGCTGGTCTTCTACAAATGAATGAAAGTCCAAAGTCACAGACCCAAAGCTATAGTACACTTAAATGACTAGTTGAAAACGAGCTGCTGTTGTTAGGTATTTCATGCAAGAATAAGGTGGAGCCTGGCCAGGTAGTTCAGTTGGTTGGAATGTCCTCCTGTACACAAAAAGGTTGTGGGTTTTATTCCCAGTCAGGGCACATACCTAGGTTTCAGGTTTGATCCCCAGTCAGGGCTTGTATGGGAGGCAAACAGTTGATGTTTCTCTCTCACATCGACGTGGTTTTTTTCCCCCTCTCTTTCTCTCATAAAGCAATAAAAACATAACCTTGAGTGGGGATTTAAAAAACAAAAAGAATAAGGGTAGCAATGGGAGTGAGAAGGAGAAGCAAAAATAGTAAGAATAGGAAGACACATTCCAGACTAAACGATTGTATTAAGATGTGTGTGTTCCATTTACTTACTCAGATTTTCTTTTCTTTTCTTTGAGGTCAGTAATTTGATTCCTTTTAAGTGCCTTTTATATAATCCGTGTTTAATAACCTTTAAAAAGGTGGAGCATAAGGGGGAAGGAGAAATGACAGATGGGCTAAAAAGGAAATGAAGAGAATGAGAAATAGTCAAGAAGAATGAAGAAAAAGAATGATGGGAAATGAGTAAGCATGTGGGAAAAGTGTAGACAAGGAAGCAAAAGGAGAAAGATAAAAATGAGTTAGAGGAAGATGAAGGGATGAAGCCCAGTTGATTCTCATTTCCTGGCCCAGAAACTACTCAGAATCTGGGCTTCTGAGAATTTTCATTTTTTTAAAAAAATATATTTTATTGATTTTTTACAGAGAGGAAGGGAGAGGGATAGAGTCAGAAACATTGATAAGAGAGAAACATCAATCAGCTGCCTCCTGCACAGTCCCCAACTGGGGATGTGCCCTCAACCAAGGTACATCGATCCCTTGACCGGAATCGAACCAGGGACTCTTCAGTCCGCAGGCCACGCTCTATCCACTGAGCAAAACTGGTTAGGGCAGAATTTTCATTTTTTAATTCAGTTGAAATATTAACTGCATTATTCACTTCTGAGTATAGCTTTTCAATAATGATTTTATCCTTTAGATCATTTACAATCGACAAGTATCCTAGGTTCTCTATGACTGACAAAGCAAGGAGAAGATAACCAGGAGGTTACAACATATACACAAGTAGCAATAGTCCAAAAAGGAAGGTGGGTGTTTTTTAAAAATATATATATATATATATATTTATTGATTTCAGAGAGGAAGGGAGAAGGAGAGAGAGAGATTGGCTGCCTCCTGCACAACCCCCACTGGGGATCGAGCCCACAACCCAACCATATGCCCTTGACTGGAATCAAACTTGGGACCCTTCAGTCTGCAGGCCAATGCTCTATCCTCTGAGCAAAACAGGCTAGGGCCAAAAAGGAAGGTATGGTAAGGGCCATAAGTGGGCTGAGGCAGGGAAATGACCTCTGGTTTAGATGGAGAAAGATAATAAAATACTTTTTAGTGCAGAAGTAATTCATTACTTGCCAGATGGGTTAAATCACAAGATTAGACTGGACAGCAGTGAGATTGAGGGGGGGAAATACATTAAAAGATACATTAAAAGGAGGGACCGTCATTAGCAATGGTACAAAGAGAGAAGAACTTGCAGAATCATTCATTTTGCTGGAATGTAGCATACCTACTACTTGCCACTCCCCACTTTCAGCCCCTCCCACATTCATCTTTCTAGCAGTTCATTTCAATCTTTTCAGTCTCCTTTATCACTTTGTTTCCTCTGCCTATCCTCTAAGTATTAGTGTTGTCTACATTCTGTTCTAGAGTGAATCGACACTTTATATGAACCAACTTAAGCCTTCTTGGCTTCACCTTTGTCTGAAGTTCTTGCCCACTTTTTTTCAGCCCTGACACAGCTATGGTAACCAACCCTGGTTGGACTTTACCAATTGCTGCCCTACTGAACATGGGTCCAACCTGCAGTGCCTTGCCTTATGCCCACTATGTGCCTCTTGCCTTCCAATGTGGGGCTTTCTGATGGCCAATGAATCACAAGATATCATGAAGATCTTACTGGTCACCTATCCAAGGAGCAACCCAGAAGTGAAGGAAATCCATGAAAGTTAACTGGGCAAACCAACTCATGGGAAATAGGAACCATGATTTATATATTCTTCTTCCTTTATGATCCCTCTCCCATACAGTGCTGAGCTAAGGTCTCTGGAAAAGTAGTCCCATTGATACTAAGCAGGAGCCTGCTGAGTAAAGCAAACTCCTATTTGACCTTCTTTCATCCTTGCCTCATTTCCTTTTCAACTCCTGCAAGTTCCTGCCTGAGGCTAAGATATAAGCAACCTCCTCCTCATCCTCCTCCCCCTTCTCCCTCTTCCTTATCCACTTCCTCCTCCTCCTACCTCTCCCCCCTCCCTCCTCCTCCTCCTCTTCCTCTGTTCCCTTCCTCTCTCTCCTTCCTTCCCTTTCTTTTTTCTTCTCTCCCTTCCTCCCTCCTTTGCAACTTCTCCTTCCTTCTATTAGTAATCTCATCTACTCCCCTCATTTCAGATATTATCTATTTACAGAGACATTCTGGATCTACATCTCTAACCTAAACCATTCTTCTATAATAGGCAGATATAGCTCTTTAAATGAGTATTTCTACCTGGATTTCTGACAGTGCCTCAAACTTCTCTAAAATAAAAGTAACCACATTTCTCCACCATCCAGTTGCCTAAACCTACATATTTGGGAAGCAATCTTATCAAATTCTTCTCTTTTCACCCTGTGATTCTACTTATCACCCAAACTTGCCAATTCTCTCTCCTGAAATTCTACCCAATTCATCCATTTCTCTTCTGGCCAACATCATGTCCTTTCCAGATTTCTACAACATACACCTACAGGTCCTTTGACTACATATTTTATCCCCCTCAAATCGCTATTCTGCATGTGAGTCAGCTTGATGGTCCCAAAATAAAAATTTTTATCTTGTTACAACCCTGCTGGAAATCCTTCAATAGCTTTGAAATAAAGTCCAAACTCCTTATTGTGGCTTCCAAGGTTCCCAATTCCCTTCACTATCTACCTCTTTAAACTCTTGATTCTACTCCGTCATCTTTACCCTGCTATGTTGCATGTCTTTCAGCTCCTTAAAAGAACTAGACTCTCTTTCACTAATTATTGGTCCTTTAGACAGTTGTATTCCTCTCTCTCAGCTCTTCCTTTTGCCTCTCTAATTTTACTCATGTCTTCCATCTCAACATGAATGACACTTTCTCATGTACAAGAGTTTGAGGTTATGATCTGAAGCAGTGTTGAGTATTTTTTATCTTTAAATTATGGATTACATTTAGACTAGAGAGTTGAAAGAGTTATTAAAACTTATTAGGAAGATGAAAGGGATGATGGCTGGCAGAAGGACAAATAGCAACTTGCTAACGGCATTTGAGGAAGGCAAGAGAGTGTCCTGGAGACCAGTGCATAACAAAGTGAGGATTTTGCTTTGATATGGGAGATATGGGATTTCCGTGGCAGATTACCACCAAAGAGGTTATTCCCTGACCTGCCAAGTCAGTGACTACTATAGCAATGAGATTAAAACAAGTGCAGTCTGATCCTAGGGCTTAATGATCAACCTCCAGCAGAGCCTCAGCTGTGCCCAGAGGTGCTAAACAGATAGAGTTGGAATCCTTTGTAGTTCCAGTGGCACATAACAAGAAAACCCTGGAGGTAGGCAGAGATTGTACTTATTGCATACACTCAAGTACACGTTAGAAAAAGTTAGGTGCTTCCACAAACATGACTGAGGGGAGCGGCCAAGTTGATAGAAATAGGCATTTTTCACTGTTGATTAATTCTGTGGACCTAACCCAATTTAGACCTCCAATGTAATTTTCCCATGTAAATATAGCCTTTTATGTTTTTAGGGCTCAGGTCCAACATTTGTAGGCCATTATATAAATTCCACTTAGAAGACTTAAACACACACACACACACATACACACACACACACACGGAAAAGGAAACTTCCATCTCACTAAAAATTAGATTAAACTCATCTAAAAATCTGTCTGCACACACCAATTGATAGTTGCTTGAAAGTATTGACTCATTTGTGTTTTTGGTAAAATTTTTTTTCTAGGTTCTGTACGTGAGTTCTGTTGACTAAAAGAATTGACTCACCTATGAGGGACGGATATGTGATGATATCTGGAGAGCCATTTTCCCACTTCTTGGCTCAGGTCCCTGGCAATGGATGAGCTGCAGAACACTATGTGTTAGGAAAGTAATTTAGCAACGTTTTCCTCATCTGAAACCTGTGAGGTGGTTTATCCTCACTTAACAGATAAGTATGCTTCTAAATGGCTTTCTTGAGGGCCTGTCATGGGTCAAAATAGAATAAGGACTAGAATTTGTGCCTGAAGTGCCAAGCTCTTGTCATAAATTCTCTCAGGCCATACTTCCTCTCAAAGAATATTATCTCTTATTTCCAGAATGAATAGATAAAAATAATTGACTCCAAAGTACCTTCCTGTGTACCATAGAAATGGCCCTATAACAAAGCAAATGAAAAACATAAGCATTCTTAAAGCGCTAATCATTCATTCAACAGTGGCGTCCATGAGTTAGGATTGGACTTAAATACCTTTAAATAATTAATCGACAGTGTGTATGGGCACCAAGGTGGTCAAAGAGCTGATGAGAAGGTTAAAATAGGTTAGAAAGAAACTAACTGAAAACTTAACTGCAGTCTGAAATAAAAGAAAAGTAACTCAAGACTCAAATATGTTGTGGAGTTTAGCAAACAGTGAGGCCAAA
This sequence comes from Myotis nattereri, assembly GCF_964212035.1. Classification (NCBI taxonomy): domain Eukaryota; kingdom Metazoa; phylum Chordata; class Mammalia; order Chiroptera; family Vespertilionidae; genus Myotis; species Myotis nattereri. The sequence continues at coordinate 28,232,356 of NC_138088.1, forward strand.
GCTCAGAATAGATAAACATGTCATTTGGGCTGACAAAAAAAAAAAAAAAGGAGAAGAGATCATCAGTGTAGCAAGGCAAAATCGGAGGACTCTGGGAGCCTTCAGAGGAACCACAGAGAAAATGCCCCTGCAACCCTGGGAAGCCTGCCTGGCTAAAAGAGTGAGATGTCTCTGGCTAGAAGCCTGGGGCTGAGTTTAGGGAGAGTAGGGGGCAAGATGAGACCCAAAGACCAGGAGGCCTGGAGTTGGGAGTCCTTCAAGTCTTAGGAAGAAGGAAGTAGGAAAGAAAGGTCCAGAATTCCATAGTGCTGAGGGGAAACTAGAGAAGGCCAAGAGAACAGAGGCTCTTGGAACTTTCTAGAGAAGGTAACTTATGGGGGGAAGGGCTTCTAGCAAGAGTTTAAGTCTATGGCTGTAATTTCACCTCAAGTTTCTAACACTATGCAAACCACTGAAGGGTCTCAATTTTATGAAATCCATTGGTGGGACTGATGCCCAATAACTCAGTTTCCCTCTATCTGTTGTAATATATTGTTTCTGTACGGAAGGGACCATTGAGTTTACAGACAGCACAGAAGAATTGCACTTTCCAACTGCAAATGTAATACCTTTTATTAAAAAGAAAAACAACTGTCAAAAATCCATTATTAGAAAATCAATTCTACAACCAATTTCCAACAGATTAGAGATACCCGGTGTACTTTCAGGACACTGTGGACTTTTCGTATTTTGGGACCAGGCATTCTTCTAGAATCTTTATTGAGACTCTTTTTTTCTTTCTTCCTCCACCCATAGGCTATATCTAATTGAGAGTCTTATTGCTAACATTGCTACACTGTATACCTCCCAAAAGGAAATATTTTTTATCTCTTTATTATGAAACCTAATACCCCTTTCATAACAGTTTTAAAGAGCTTCATTTGCATTTTATTCATGATTAACTATGTTCAGCATCTTTTTGTGTGCTTATTTGCTATCCATACTGCTACATGCCTATTATGGAATGTCTAAGTTTTAAAAATAATAACAAAACCCACAAATATTAATACTTCTGGCAAAAAAATGTGGAGTCAAAGGAACTTTCATATAGTGTTTTTTGCATAGCTACTCTAATATATGATTTGACAGTTTCTTTTGAAGTTAAACATACACTTACTACATGACCCAGCAATCCCACTCCTGGATTTTCCCTGGAGAAATGAACCCTTACATTTATACACACACAGAAAAACAAACTTCCTTCAATAGGTGAATGCTAAACAAACCATAGTAAACCCATACAATGAAATATTACTCAGCATTAAACAGGAACAAGCTATTGACCCATGGATGGATTTCAGATGAAGTCTGCTAAGTGAAACAAACTAGCCTCAAAAAATTACTTACTGTATGATTGTTTTATATGACATTCTGGAAAAGGCAAAACTATAGTGACAAGAAATAAAACAGATCAGTGGTTGCTGGGGATTATAGTTCAGGGAAGGGTATGATTGCAAGAGGCAGCACAAGGGACATTGGGGAGTGGTAGAACTGTCCTGCGTGTGATCATGGTTACATGAATCTAGACTGGTATTAAAACTCAGAACCATATCCTCCTCAAAAATAGGTGAGTTTAAGGAATGCAAATTATAAATAAATAAATAAATAAGTATTAAAGAAGTTTGTCTTTACCAAATCAGTAGAACTGGTCCCCACTCAGATAAGCTCCTTAATTGTGGATATTCACATCTTATTTAGGCTTACCCTTTCTGTCTTGAAATGCTGACTTAAAGACTTATAAAGTTAGGACCTAGAATCAGCATTTTTGTAGTCATTCTACTTCTCTTTTCTGAAGGAAGAACTGATGGGAAATCTCATTGCTGCAAAGAAAGCAGCTTCATATGAAACAAAACTTTTAACTTATTCTCTTAAATTAAAATTCACATCGCATGTTTGATTGTTTTGTTTTTAGTATGTAGCAGACCTTGGTGGGCCAGAGATGAAATTGCACAAGTCCACAATGCAAAGTGAAATGGCAGTCCTCTCCATCCTACCCCTGTCCCTGTTCAAGTACCTATTAGCATCTATTGAGTCTTCTGGATGTGGGAGGGTGAGGTGCCAGCAGAAGCATGGGTGGAAGAGATGACAGTACCACTGATATCCAATTCATCATTAGATAGGAAAAATCTGGTAAGAGAGGAGCAGTGGGTTGGAGTACAGAGTAGTAGCTAAAGCCTACTCCAATGAGGAACACCCTGAAAGAGCCACATCTAGGCCTAGGGACCTGCTTTGTCCTTCTACCAGCACCTAAGTGTCACACAGAGGAGAGAATCTCCCTCTGGCTTCACAAGTAACTGCAAAACTGAGTATCATTAAGTAAATGGGAGTGGCTGAGCCAGGTTAACAAAGTGACTGGAGGTAGAGCCCCAGGAAATGCTAAGAGCTTAGAAGAGACTAAAGAAGCAGTGGGGGAAGATAAGAGATAAACCAAAGAACTTAAATACTTACTAGAGTCCTGGGATACGAAATTCATGCCCTAGCCTAGCCAGTTTGGCGCAGTGGATAGAGCATCAGTCTGCAGACTGAAGGGTCCCAGGTTCAATTCCAGTCAAGGGTATGTACTTAGGTTGCAGGCTCCTCCCCAGCCCGGACCCTGGTCTGGGCTCGTGCAGGAGGCAACCGTTTGGTGTGTTCCTGTCACATCGATATTTCTGTCTTTCCTTCTCTTCCATTCTCCCTGAAAATCAGTGGAAAATATCCTTGGATGAGTATTAACAACAACAACCTCAAATATATATATTTTTAAAAAGGCAGTGGGAATCCCAGTAACATTGAGACCGGGATGACACTGAGAGAGACCCTCCCAGCTCCATGGTTTCAAATACATAGAAATTCTGGGTAAAACAAAAAAGTATGTGAAATGCAATAAAAAAGAAAAATATTACAAGTTAAAAATGAAAGGAAAAACACATGAAAACAGGATAGTAAACATGAGCTAGTGCCATGACTACTGACCAATGAGGTATTTTTCCCAAATATAATCCTCATGGCTGGGAAGTTGGGTTTTAATACCCAGGCAAAGGCCATAAATGCATCCTGCCCCTGTCAAAGGCTGAGAGCTGGAACAGAGATTCTTTCATGAATCTCACAGGTAGGACGTCAAAATGGTTGCCCCCTCTATCAAACTGAGTCTGGAAGTGGCAAGGCATCTTATCATTGGTTTGGGACTCTGGGTAAAAAAAAAGTTGGGGAAGAACATTAAGGTAGAAATAAGTACTATGAAATAATGTCAAGGAAGTTGGGTGAGCTTGCTAGAGAACACGAGAGAGGCAGTAAGTGTCCCATTTAAGAACATGTACTCTGAAAACAGACATCGGTGTTCAAATCCCAGCTCTCCCATTTACTAGCTGTGTGATCTTGGACAAGTTATTTACTTCAATTTTCTCATTGGTAAAATTAGATAATAGTGCCTGCATCATCAGTATTAACTTACTAATATCTCTACAATGTTTAGCATATTGATTTTAAAAATCATTTTAGGAAAGCAGTTAGGATTTAAGGGGAACTTAACCTCATTAACATTACTTAGCATTCTCTTTAAAGTCAAGAACAGAATAAGAATGACAAGTATTACTGCATTCATTCAGGGTTGCACTTGATTGTCATAGTGAACCGCCAGGTTTGGGGTATAGACTTCTCGTGGGTTCTTGTCCAATGAAGATGAAGAGTAAATTCATGGACTAATGGATTTCTTTAATAAAAATGTAGAAGTTTATTGGAAGCATATACAAACTTCATCTGGGAAGAGGTGTCCCCACAGGGGACCTCCTGGGGAAGGACCCCCAAGTGGGAAAAACCTGCTCACTCTCTCTTGTGGAAAAAATAAATTAAAAAATCCTGCCTCATGTCCCTTTGTCTCCGGTTTATACATGCCGCAGTTCTTTGTTTGAACCTGACCATTCCTAATTGAACCTTTCATTAATTTAGGGCCCCCGTGCTCTCCTCATGGGTTATTTTGTTGCATAGTATCAGTTTCAAAGGCCAAAACCCACATGGTGCCCTCTGTTTCTCTCCCCTTATCTTTAAATGTTCCTCTATCCTTTGTACAAGTAAGATAAGCATTTTGGCATCTCCAAGCTGCTCAGGTCAGGACTGCTTTGATCTACCTTATAATTGCTTTAATTACTCAGGCCAGAGATACCTCTGTCCTTCACAATATGCATTCCTTCTTTATTCCCTAAACCTGCCTATTTTATCTCTAAAATTCCTTTCAATAGCTAGCTAAGAAAAAAGAAATAGCACTGATGGTATTTTTTCTACATAAAAATTCCAAGGGAATATTTACAGACAAACAGAAATAATAACGGGTTATTCAGGTTGCCAGGCTATGAGTTCAAGATAGAAGAATTAGTTGAATTCTTATGCACCACTTCAAACAGTTTTAAAAATGTAATAAAAATAAAAATCACATTTGAAACAACAACAAAAACATTGATATACCTAGGAATACATTTAATAAATTATACACACAACCATTATAAAAATATTATGAAATACTCTTGTAGGACAGAAAAGAAGACAAATAAATAGAAAGATTATGGGTCAATGAATGGGTAAACTCAGTATCATAAACGTCATCTCACAAATAATTTAAGCATTCTGAATTCTAAACATACCCCAACAGGTGTTATTTTATTTTTGTGTAACTTTATGATAAGATTGTAAAATTTATATTGACAGTGAACAACCAGGAATGGTTGAAATAATTTTGAATTAGAAAAAAAAAATCAGAGGATATGAGGTGCCATACAGGTCCCTCTCTGGGAATGAAGGAATCAATGCCCCCAAATGCTGAGAGGGCTGCTGATAGACATTTAGTTGTCAACTGCCTTGGGATAGCGAAGTTTAAAGAGCCATCCAACCCAAGATTATGTCCCTTGTCCAGAGTAGTTTACTGATCAGTGTTGGGGTTCAAGGCCCAGCCCTTCATCCCCTTTTGGATGATCTCAGTTCCAGAGGTCCCAGTGAAGTTGGCTGCGACCTTCACAGGGACTGCATCAACTTCTCCTTCTGCCCAATTCCACTTCTTTTCTCTTCCACATATTTTAATCCCAAGAGGAATCCCCAATGAACCTCCATGCATGCTAATGTCTATCTCAGGGTTTACTTCCCCCTTGAGAATCCAACCTATGACTGAGGACTTTCTCTTTCAGATATCAAAACCTATTAATAATAAAGCTATAGTACTTAAGATAATGCAGTACTGATTTCAGGATAAATGAATAGACACATGAAGCAGAAAAAGTGTGCAGAAACAGAACTTGATGTATGTGAGAAATGACATGTTAAATTGAAAAAAATGCACTATTTTGTAACACTTGCTCTGAAAATTGTCTGTTTACATGAGAAAAACACTAGGTCGATTGCCAAAAAAAATATCATGAGGAACAAATGCCTAAATGTTAAAAGTAAAAAATTAAAATTCTTAATAAAATGTAGAATAGTGTCTGTGACAAGGTAGGAAAGAATTTCAAACAGATGGAAAGGTTGAAACGATAAAGAAGAGATTGATAAACTTGATTATGTACATTTAATCTTTTTATGTAATCTCAAACTTAGAGATGTATAATCAACAGTGAAGTGGAATTCAGGCTATATAAAGAACTTTCACAAATTAATAAGAGAGACAGCAGACAGAAAACTGGCAAAAGTTATGAACTACAAATTTGCAGAGCAAGAAACACAAATGGCCAAAGACCTTAAGACAAAAATGGCCGAACTCACTAATAATTAATGAAATGTATGCTATTTCTTATCCACGTGGGAAACAAAATGAGTGCAAATGTACCAAATGTAGGGGCGGGGAGGAATGTGAGAAAATAGCAACAACCTCTTTGGAGAGGAATTTGGTAATATGTAAATTTTATTTCATATTTATATATCTTTGAGAAACTCATAGAAATGTGTATATGGTGATATGAACAATGATGATGAGTGCTATCTTGTTTGAAACAACAAATATCTGGAAACACTCTACATGTCCATTAATAAGGGATGGAGAAATAATTGTAGTATACACATATGATAGAATAGTACACAGTAGTTAAAGTGAATTAAACACATTTACATGTTTCAATAAAAATCTTGGAAACAGTATGGAATAAAATTTTGTGTACTATAAGATACCATTTATCATTTAAACTTGTAAAAATTGTGTACAATATATGAAAAAAATATGAGCGATAAATATTGTTAAATGTGTTAACAGAAAGGAAGCAAAACAGCTTCTGAAGAGTTGCTGTCCTTGGAGAGAGAGACAATTGAGATTGAAAAAGTCTTTAACTGTGTGTTACATTTCATTTATAATGAAAAAAAATCTCATGAAAATCTGAATATGGCAAATTGTTAATATTTGTTGATTCTTGGTAATGATGTAATTTTGAATTGTGGATATTGTATTCTGTGCATTTTTTATGCATGTTTAAAATATTATATATATATATATATATATATATATATATATATATATTTAAAAAATTAAAAAGCAGTGGCATGCAGTAGAAGCCAGAAGTGAGTAGGAGTCTTGGACTGATTTTGTAAGCATTTGTGAAACATAGTTTTAGGGATTCTGAAAATATTTTGAGGGAATTTTTTTTCAAGATAAAATTTACCATTTTAATTATTTTAAAGTGTATACTTGTGGCTTTTAGTATATTCATTATCACCACTATCTAATTTCACACATTTCCATCACTGTTTTGAATAATCTTGCAAGGAACCTGAAGTCCTATATCAGTATCTTGGGACAAATGATCAAGATATTAATATTAAATTATTTTATTTTAATTAACAGAGACTTGGATCATTCAACTTACCTGTTTATATTTCTGTTAAAGTAGAAATTTAGGGTTTTAATATTTCTCCCAGACACAGGAATAGCCCTTACAAACTTTCAGAGGTTGTAATGCCTTACCAGGTGGTAACTTCACTCCCCTTCCCATGTGACTTATCCTCCTCAGAGCACTGCCCAGAACAGAGGAACAGCCATGTCCTCTGCCTAAACCTTCGATGGATATTCTCTCTTGCCTTCCCAGACAGTGCAGTGCTGGAAGGCTTGCAGCGGTTCTCAACCTGTGGGTCGCGACCCCTGGGGATACATTCTGTATATCAGATATTTATGATTCATAACAGTAGCGAAATTACAGTTATGAAGTAGCAATGAAAATAATTTTATGGTTGGGGGTCACCACAACATGAGGAACTGTATTAAAGGGTCGTGGCATTAGGAAGGTTGAGAACCACTGGTAGGACTGCTATAGACTGAATATTCTATCCCCCTAAAGTTCAAATTTTGAAATCCTGATCCCCAATGTGATGGTTTGAAGCTAGAGCCTGTAGGACGTGATTAAGTCCATGAGAGCAGAGAAATGGCACATTTCTCAAAAGCTTTCCTTTATTGATAGTTACTCAGATTAAGAAATTGTTGACATTTCCTTCAGATAAGTAATTCTTGTAACAGTAGAGCCCCAGATTCCAGCTCTTCATTTCCAAATACTGCTTTTCATTTCACTTAGGTTCTTCCAACTTCCTCTGGCTTCTAACAACTGACCTGCTGAGAATTTCCATTTAGAGAAAATCACCACCAGTATTCAAAAGACTTTAGCCTCAATGAAACATTTAGGTGCATGTTTTCCTCAGCCTTTTAAAAGCTCCCAGGCTGAACTCTGCCCATTCAACTAGCCAGAAAGAGGCTCCCAGCAATTCCGTGAGGAGACCTTTGGGCTATTTTTGGAACTACACTTATGTGTGTGAATAGATATGTGTGTAAACAGATATGAGGTTGAGATTTATAACAAATATATTTAACAATAAACTGTATCATTGAGCAGAGAATTAAGTATAAAAAGTCATGATTTTAATCAAGGACATTAGTTCTACAGTTAGGTGTCTCACAGTCTTACATAAGATGGCCTTTTAAATTTTTTAAACTCCTTAGAATTGTAATATACTAGAGGCCCAGCGCACAAAATCATGCATGCAGGGTCCCTAGGCCTAGCCTGTGATCAGGGCCATCTTCTGCCCATTCACCAGTCTCCAGTCCCGCCCCGCCACCAGCACCCTCCCCTGTTCCTTGTTTGCCATCTGGCGATCTATCAGAGCCTGCAGGCCAGGAGGAGAGACCAAGAGGTCGGCCATTCCACCCGCTTGCCAGTCCCCAGTCCTGCCCTGCTGCCAACACCCACCCTGGTTCCCCATGGTTCTCCGTTTGCCATCTGGTGATCGGAGCCTGTGGGCTGGGGGGAGGGACCGAGGGGTGGTCAATGCACCTCATAGTTACTGGTCACTCGATCATTCTGGTCATTACACCATTATGGTTAATGGCCTTTTATTATATAGGATTGTTCCATAATTGCATTCTTAATTCTTAGGAACATACAAAACAAGGCTAAGATTTTTCTATTAGGTTCTAGTAAAACTGGGAGTACATTAGTGTAGTGATTAGAAGTTTGACTAGCAATCAGATAGACTTTGCTTTAAATCTCTTCTCTGTCACTTTCTAGCCAATAGTCCTTAGGCAAATTGCTTACTTTCTGTAAGACTCATTTTTCTTATGCATAAAGTGAACATAATGAAAGAGTTGACTTTTCCAGTTTTTTATGAGAACTAAGTAAGGTTAATACATATGAGAAGCAATAAATATACAGGCATACCTCAGAAATATTGTGGATTTGGTTCCAGACCACTGTAATCAAGGGAATATTGTAGTAAAGCGAGTCATATTTTTTTGGTTTCCCAGTGCATATAAGAGTTATGTTTACACTGCACTGTAGTCGGTTAAATGTGCAATAGTATTATGTCTAAAAATCAACGTACATACTGTAATTAAAAATATTTTATCGGTTAAAAAAAACACACCCATAATCATCATCTGAAACTTCAGCAAGTCATTAACTTTTTTGCTGGTGGTGGGTCCTGCTACCGACTGATCAGGGTGATTGCTGAAGGTTGGTGGCTGTGGCAATTTCTTAAAATATGACAACATTGAAGTTTGACACATCAACTGACTCTTCCTTTCACAAACAATTTCTCTGTATCATGCAATGCTGTTTGATGGCATTTTATTCACAGTGGAACTTGGAGTCAGTCCTCTCAGACCCTGCAGCTACTTTATCAGCTAAGTTCATTTAATATTCTAAATCCTTTGTTGTCATTTCAAGCCTTCACAGCATCTTTACCAGGAGTAAATCCCATCTCAAGAAACCACTTTCTTTGCTCCTCTGTAAAGAGCAACTCCTCATCCATGATAGTTTTATCATGAGATTACAGCAATTAAGTCACATCTTCAGGCTCCACTACTAATTATACTTCTTTTGCTATTTTTACCAAATTTGCAGTTACTTTCTCCACTGAAGTTTCAAACCCTTCAAAGTCATCCAGGAGGATTGGAATCAACTTTCTCCAAACTCCTGTTAATGTTGATATTTTGTCCTCTTCCCATGAATCATGAATGTTCTTGATGACAACTAGAATGGTGAATCCTTTCTTTATAGGAAGGTTTTCTGTATCTGGAGGTTTTCAGTCCTTTGCCCAGATCCATCAGAAGAATCACTGTCAATGACAACTATAGCCTTATGAAATGTATTTCTTAAATAATAAGACTTGAAAGTGGGAATTGCCCCTTGATCCATGGGCTGCGGAATGGATGTTGTGTTAACAGGCATGAAAACGTTAATCTCATTGTATATCTCCACCAGAGCTCTTGGGTGACCAGGTATATTGTCAGTATTTTGAAAGGAATCGGTTTTTGGTGTTTTTGTGTTTTGTTTTGTTTTTTTCTTGTTTTTTTCTGAGCAGTATGTCTCAACGGTGGGCTTAAAATATTCAGTAAACCTTGTTGTAAACAGGTGTGCTGTCATACAGGCTGTGTTGTTCCATTTATAGAGCACAGCCAGGGTAGACTCAGCATAATTCTAAAGAGCCCTAGGCTTTTCAGAATGGCAAATGAGCATTGGCTTCAACTCAAAGTCCCCAACTGCATTAGCCTCCAACAAGAGAATTAGCCTGTCCTTTGAAGCCAGGAATTGACTTCTTTCTAGCTATGAAAGTCCTAGATGGCATCCTCTTCTAATATAAGGCTTTTTTGGGGGTCTACATTGAGCATCTGTTGTTTAGTGTCGCCACCTTCATTAGTTATTCTGGCTAGATCTTCTGTGTAACGTGCTGCAACTTTTTTATAAGCACTTGCTTCACCTTGCACTTTTATGCTGTGGCGATGGCTTCTTTCCTTAACCTCACGAACTGATCTCTGCTAGCTTCCAACTTTTCTTCTGCAGCTTCCTCACCTCTCTCAGTCTTCAGAGAACTAAGGAGAGTTAGGGTCTTGCTCTGAATTAGGCTTTGGCTCCAAGGAATATTGTAGTTGATGTGATCTTCTATCCAGGCCACTAAAAATCTCTCCATATCAGCAATAAGGGTGTTTTGATTTCTTATCATTCATGTGTTCACTGGAGTAGCATTTTTCATTTCCTCAAGAAATTTTCATTTGCATTTACAACTTGGCTAACTGTTTAGTATAAGAGACCTAGTTTTCAGCCTGTCTCACCTTCTGACTTGCCTTCCTCACTAAGCTTGATCATTTCTAGTTTTTGGTTTAAAGTAAGAGATATGAGACTCTTCCTTTCACTTGAACGCTTAGAGATTATAGAGGGTTTTTAATTGGCCTAATTTTTTAAAGTATGTTTTTATTGATTTTTAGACAGAGGAAGGAAGAGGGATAGGGAGATCAAAACATTGATGAGAACGAAACATCATTGATTGGCTGCCTCCTGCACACCTCATATTGGGGATCAAGCCTGCAACCCAGGCATATGCCCTGACTGGGAATCGGGAATCGAACCAGCGACCTCTTGGTTCATGGGTCGAAGCTCAACTACTGAGCCACACCAGCCAGGCAATTGGCCTAATGTTAATATTCCAGTTTCTCAGGAAATAGGGAGGCCTAAGGAAAGGGAGACAGATGGAGGAACAAACAGTCAGTGGAGCAGTTAGAACACACATATTTATTGATTAAATTTGATGTCATATGGGTGTAGTTCATGGCACTCTAAAACAATTATAATGATAACATCAAAGATCATGAATCATAGATCTCTATAACAAATATAATAATGAAAATGTTTGAAATATTGGAGAATTACAACAACGTGACACAGAGACATAATGCTGTTGGAAAAATGGCACTGACAGCCTTACGTGATGCAGGGTGGTCACATTAGCAATTCTCTAGAACTTTATCAGGTAAATTTTGGTTATGGACAGGGCCTCTGAGGAATGACCAGAGATGGGTGCAGTGCAGTAGAATATAATATAAATTAGGTCAGGGGATTTAGGATCAAAATTTGATTTCACCTGGAAGACCTTGAGCAATTCAATTAATTCTTACTTATCCTCAATATTGTTAAAAAATAAAATACCAGTTGTTGCCCCAGCCTCCTTTTTCCACATCCTTTCTCTTGCTCTGTGCTTTCTTTTTTCCCCTCTCTTTATTACAAACTGCCCTTAAAAAATCATCTGTTGATACTGTTGACACCTTAATCAAGATTTCTTTCTCTCTACAGGAATTCATTTTTTAGTATAATCATTCAGTGGGTACTGATAGGCTGGCTATATATTTACTAAAGGAACTTCACACTATCAGAAACTGATATGGGAGATGGGTTTTGAAGTAATGACTCTGAAATTACTTTATAGGATACTAGAGGCCTGTTGCACGAAGAGATTCATGTAATAGGCCTTTCTTCCCCTGGCTGCCAGAATCAGTTTTCCTCTGGCACCCAGGACCCAGGCCTTTGCTCTGGCCGCAGCAGAGAAGCCAAGCCTGGAGGCTTCTCCACTCTGGCCGCAGTGGAGAAACCAACCCTCTTCAGTATTCAGTATTCAGTTGTCTTCAGTCTTCAGTTGTCTTCAGTCTTCGTTCAGGTGGAGCCTTCAGTCTTCACTCCACGCCTGCATATGCAAATTAACTGCCATCTTTGTTGGGTTAACTTGCATACTCATCCTGATTGGCTGGTGGGCGTAGTGGGGTGACACCAATTTGCATGTTTCTCTTTTATTCGTGTAGTTTCTTCTTCTCTGGCTCTATATAAGCTGAATAGGCAAAAGCAAATAACAAACAAACAAAAATCTCATGCTATTCTTTAAAAAAATTCTATATTGAAAGTCTTACATATGTCTCCTTTTTTCCCCATTGACCTCTGGGGTTGCTTGACAAACAGGATTAGTTTCTAAATCAGTGGGAAATATTTTTGTTCTTTGGGTAAAAGTTTCCATTTCCTACCTGGGCTCAGTCTGACAATAAGCCGAACAGGTTGAAAGTCTCTTTATTTTAATCTTTATTTCCAAGTCAGCAATGTTACGACATCGGCTTTATCATCATGTATTCACACAAAAATGTTTGGTTCTCTAGGGCTATGGAAACATTCTGGAATGACTGTACTCATTTAGGAGCCGAGTCCCAATTTGAGCCCTGCCACTGATTAGTTCCCATTTCTGCAAAAATAAGGGAATGGACTAGATGTTGAATTGCAAATAGGATTGGTCTTACAGTCCTACTTTGAGTGATTGGTAGTGGCTGCCTGGGGTATTGAGTTGAGATAGGTGAACTGAAACTTGACCCAATGGGAGAGTATTTTGTAATAAATTAGCTGTATGTTTGGGATAGAGGAATGATTCCCCTCATGACAGCTGCTTGCCATCCCTGGACCAGACAATTGCTGAGGTCTTTCCAGTTCTAGCATCACATCAGACTCTAGTTGATTCTCTACTTACTGAAGATGTGAAGTGTTTGCCCTCCAAGCAGATCAGCCACCTACCATAACCAATTAGATGCTGGTTACATGTATGAAATGCATTATTGCCCATTCCTTTCCAAAAGAATTTGATGCACAAAAAATAACTTTTAAAAGCTAAAAAAAAAAAAAAAAAAAGCACAAAAGAGATAGGAAAACAAGAGTAAAATGTAAAAAAAAAGAGTAAGTATGAGTCAACTCTGAAATTTGAGGTTTTATTTTAATCACCTTAACTTTATTCTTTAGTACTCTATTTTCTCTTTCCATTTAATGCCCATAGACAAAGAAAAATGGTTCACATTGACCTGGCAGTACTATGTAAAACCCTGGACATTTTTCATATTTTCTTCATTAAAATGGCAGAAATTTGATATTTGTTGGGGAGTCTGGATGATAGGGAAAATGTTTGTGCTGTGTTATAGAGCAATCAAAATGATTATTCTATTTAAAGTTCATCAGAAGTAATGATCACTTGCGTCATACTACAAAGATGAGACTTGAGTATCATATATATATATATATATATATATATATATATATATATGCATTCAAAACCTGATTGCCTTCTGCATTGTCCTTAGATACAAGTTACCCAAAGCATAGTAAATAAATCAGCACAGCCAAGTTGAGGCAGAGAAATAGTCACATATTTTAAAACTGCACAGTTTTATGACTGGAATGATATTTTGCATTGAAAATATATAAAAATAATGACATTGAGAAGGAACTTATAAAGTATGATTGTAAATGATATGTTTCTTGAAGATACTCTTGAACCTTTTTGCATAATGGATTAAAAGCCTATAATAACTTCTTTTATTAATACATTGAAACAAACATTTGTTCAATTAGGCTCATTAGGGTTATTTTCCCAAAACGCTATAGAAGTTTTTCCCCAAGTAGTTTCTGTGCTCTTACCCTCACTTGTATTTAGCATTTTCAGGTTAAAAAAATGAAGAAGACTTCTGATTTTGTTTAAGAAAATGTAACAGGAATTGAATTTATCCTCTTGGCTGAAACAACAACAAAAAAATGAGGAAACAATTTTCAGGATATTGGATATCAGGCAATGGAGGACAGTGATCTCTAAGAGATGGCAAACAAATGAGGAAACCCTGTGATTGTCAAAACTTGTTACTTTTGAGAGTTTCTAGGCCTCTCCACTGAGGAGAAACATAAGCAGAGCCTGGCAAACTCCTTGAAGGACATAAAAAGAGCTTTCCAAACAAGAAAAAGCTAAAGGAGTTCATCACCACCACACCAGTAAGAAAAAGAAAGATAAAATGGCAATAAATACTTATCTATCAACAATTGAATCTAAAAAACAAAATAAATGAACAAGCAGAACAGAAACAGACTCATAGATTCAGAGAATATTTTGACAGTTTCCAGATTTGAGGGTTGGTTTGAAAAAGGTGAAGGGATTAAGAACTACAAACTGGTAGTTACAAAATAGTCATGGCAATGTAAAATACAGCATAGTCAATAATGTTCTATTAACTATGTATGGTGTCAGATGGATATGAGTTTTATTGGGATGATCACTAAGTAGGTTAATGACGTCTCATCACTGAGTTATACATTTAAAACTCATATGTAAACTATAATTGAAAATTCCAGTTTTACAACTTACTGGCTAAAAGTCCTTTAAAAAGTCATATGACAGCTGTATCTCATCTATAAAATAAGAATAATGCAGGGTTTCTGGTAGGGATTAATGAACAAATGTATTGTAAAGTGCCTAGTACGTAGTAGATGCTTAACTAATGTTAGTTTCCTTCCCCAAACATACTATGTTCCTTCTTAATCTAAGCCTAAACTAGAATATGTTTCCCTCTTAATTCTTAACCTGAGTGTAAACAATTCCACATTTTTAAAATTGGAAAAAATCACATACCTCAGTTCAAATGACCAGGTGCTAGTCTCAGAAACATTTTTGCTATATTTGAATGAGTAAGGCATGACAGAACATTTATTCCTGCATATAATCAGCCATGTTACAAAAGCCAGCTGATGTAAGGTTTTGAAACTTATTCAAATAAAAAAAAACATAATTATTAACCCAGACTTATTTTTAAATTTTGCTCTGAAAATGAGTAAGATGGACAGAGCATTTCTGTGCAAGGTAAATCCTTGACCATTTTTTCAACATGTGTTCTGAGTCCTCAGTCTCTTGTTTTCATATTCATGGAAAGGATATATCAAGGATTTAAATACAAGCCCAAAGCAGACCAGAGGAACATCTTCTAAAAGGAAAAATATGTTTGGGACAATAGTCAGTAATGGTAAGGAGAAATCAGCAGCCCAGATGAGCACACAGAGCTCAATCTCTTGAGATTTATCAAACTCCCTCTACTGATTCATTACGGCTGGATCAGTGCCCATAGGGGTCATTAAACAAGATTTGACCAGAGCCCTTTCAGACAGACCCCAATCCTAAGGCTCTCCCTCCATCCCATCAAGCCCACCGAAGCCATCTCCCCTGTAGCATTGCTCCACAAAAACATTGGGAAAGGCATGTCAAGCTTGTGCTTATGCTAAAATTAGCTAGAAATACAAACTTGTGTTTTTAAGTGTTTAAAATTTATTTTTATTAAAATTTTACAAGTATAATGTTTTAGAAGTCAAATAGTGCTAAGTAGCTCATATTAAGAAAGACAGCTTCTCCCCACCCCAGCCACATTAATCCCATTCTCCAAAAGCAACTACTTTCAAATATCTGTTCTTCCGGTATTTATCTCCATGTTTTCAAGGATTAAATTTATTTAACTATGTAAATCTAATTCACTACTGGGCCAGGTAATGCACATAATTTCATTTCTGTCGCTGAACATAGTTGTTTTTTTGTTTGTTTTTTTCCAAGAGTTATTCATTGCAACGTTTTTAAAAAAATATTTTTTGCAGAGAGGAAGGGAGAGGGATAAAGAGCTAGAAACATCAATGAGAGAGAAACATCGATCAGCTGCCTCCTGCATACCCCCTACTGGGGATGTGCCCGAAACCAAGGTACATGCCCTTGACTGGAATCGAACCTGGGACCCTTGAGTCCACAGGCTCTATCTACTGAACCAAACCGGTTAGGGCCATTGCAACTTTTTAAAGAATTGATTTGGCTTTTTCTCTATTTACACTTATGTCTTTCTGTATCCTTTGGCAGCCAGCATTTCAATTGCTCACAAATAGAAATGGTCAGATAATTTTTCATTTCCATTTTTTCTAGCAACTTTCTTTCTAGAGTTAATTTGGGGCTCTTCTTTCAGTTTGAACTGGTTTTCAAGAAGGTTACAGGATCCCATGCAGGGGAATGGGAGAGGATAACCTTTGCCATTCCCTTGTGTTGGATCCTGTAACCAGGGCCCATGCTTCTTTTTGTGTTATTATTATTATGTTGGTGGTGGTGGTGGTGAAGGCTAACTCATTTTTAAGGGTGTGATTTTAAGATAAATTTCAGAGGACCCCTGAAAAAAATAATTACTCCATTTATATTGTAGAGGTACCCCTAAATAGAAAATTAAACCAACTTATACATTACCCTTAATGTTGGCAACTGATATGCTCTCATAAAAGGTAAAGTCAAAACTACTTGATAGAGCAACCTAAAATTGTTGGCAAGTTCTCCTGATGAGAAAGCCAAAGGTTGGGATGTTTTCAAGGAAGAAGGTTTAAAAATGTGTGTTTTCCCCTCAAGCTCTAAAGTTTCTCTGATACCTGATTGTCATCTGTTTCTGGCAATTCACTGTAATTGAATGCCATGTACAACCAACAAGGAAAAATCAATTCAGTGACCATGAAAAAAAGAGAAAATGAGCTGCAGACTCACTGGGGGAGATCATAAAGCTTCTCCGTAGGGCTATATTATTGGTTTTTATTCTGAAACACCAGCACTGAAGCACACAAAAATGCCAGTAATTGGGGTCAGACCCCCCCCACAAAAGGATGTCAAGTCAAACAGCATATGATGTACAGGGTCCTCTGTTAGAATAAAACTTTGGCTTCTAATAAGTATGTCAGTCCTCTAACTTTTCCACTAGGGAAAATTAATGAGTTTCTTTTGACTAAAGTGTAACGAAAGTGTGATTCTCAGAAATGAAAGTCCAGCTATCTCAAACTCCCTGTATTAAAAAGATACTCCTGAAAGGAGACAAAAATGTACATTAATTTCAATGGTTGGGTTTTTTTCTGCATAAAACTCTTAGGTCCAATAGCAAAGAAACTGTGTTGAAATGAGTAGAGATGACATTATACTGGTTCTTACCAAGATCGGCACAAGGACTAGTTTCAGTGCTACCTGCCAATAAATAAGAGGAGGCTGCAGGCTGCTAGACAGGGGACCTGGTCACTAGAGCTTTGCCCAGCTACTTATGGGGAAGTTTGTCCCTTCTGAGTGACTAGGAAGACTCCAAAAAGGCAAAAGGAAGAGTGACTTTTCTGAGCAACGTTGGCAAGTGGTCTGAATATGAGTTTCTCAGAGGTTACCTGCCTGTTCTCAAGTCCAGTGTGCCCTTGCAGATATACCACACTTCCTTAAAGCTGTCACCTCTTCCAAGTGTCAGTGTCTTAAACTGAAAATAATAGCATTACCTTCAGGAACTGGTCTGAGAATGGAAACTTTAGAGAAATAACAAATAGTATTTACAAAGGTTTTGCATTTATTCTATTTCAAAGAGAGCAGTGTGGATGTAATGAGCAAAGAAAGCAGTCACACCAGTGGTGGTGTGATTTCAGCTGGCCCTGGGAAGAATTTCAAATATAAATAAGGGGTTTAGGTGTGGGGAAACTCATCACATGAGTCTTCATGGTTTGGAAGCCCCTAAAGAAATGAGATCAACAGTGGCTGCAGAAAACACCCAAGGTCTCCTCTGACAGCAACCCACAACCACAGAGTATAAATAGAATCATACTTTGCTCTGGACTTCGAGCTGAAATCTGAGTGGCTTAATCTAGAACTGCTCAGCAGGAAGAAGTCCAAAGGGTTGAGTTCTTCATAAAATGCCAAAATTGGACTTGCCCTCCCTACCTACAAAATAATGTGTACCAAGCAATATGGTTGCTCAGCAAATGTTTTCCTAAGGCAGTGTTTCCCAAGGAGCACTATTTGCCCCTTTCATTCATTTATCCCTTTATTTCAAAAATTCACTTATTTAGTCTTTATTTGACAATTTTTCAATTTACTATGTGAATAATAAGGGTGAGCAAAATCAGATGTAGGCCCCACCTTCGTAGAGCTTGGAGGTCAGGGTAGTGGTTCTCACACTGGCTAAACATGAATTACCTGAGGCGTTTAAACTAAATATTGGTACTTGATGCACTTTACACTGGGGATTGGGATTCTATTGTGCACCAGAATTGAGATCTAGTGTGGGTCTAGTGGGAAAACAGCATTTGTATGGGCTCTGTGGTAATATCCTATATAATAAAAGCCTAATATGCAAAGTGTCTGGTCGTCCAGTCAGCTGTTCAACCAATCAAAGCGTAATATACTAATGATATGCTAAGGCCACTCAACTGCTTGCTGTGACATGCACTGACCACCAGGAGGCAGACAGTCAGCTGGTTGACCAGTCGCTATGATGTGCACTGACCACCAGGGGGCAGACACTCTGACTGGTAGGTTAGCTTGCTGCTGGGGCCTGGCCAATTGGGACTGAGTGAGACAGGCCAGACACACCCTGGAGCCCTCCCTCGATCCCTCCCCAGCTCTGATCATGCACCGGTGGGGGTCCCTCGGCCTGGCCTGTGCCCTCTTGCAATCCCGGACCCCTTGGGGGATGTCAGAGAGCCAGTTTTGGCCCGATCCTGCAGGCCAGGCTGAGGGACCCCACTGGTGCACAAATTCATGCACTGGGCCTCTAGTATATATATGAATAAAAGATGGTGAATGTGGTCAGAAGGAGATGGGAAAGAGGAGCATTGTGTGCAGTGAGCCCTGGGATTTTGGAAACACTGGATTTAAAAAAATGAAACAGGTTTCTTTGCTCTTTAACAATCTAATTTCATGAACCTCTGAGAAGTATATCGTATACAACATTCCAAAGTTACTTTTACCAAGAGCTTATTGAGACTCTCATATTTCTTATGTAGGAAATACTACTTGTATATATGTAAGTATAGAAATCACTAGGTCCATGGGGAATGTTCAAAAGGGGTGGGTGGAATAAGTTTGTTCCAGAAATTAAGAAGATTGGTAATAAAGCTTCTAAAATCTAGAGATCTTAATCTCTGAAGGATTTTGAAAGGGATTTCAAAATGCAGTTAATGGCTATTTACATAAATGGCATTTGTCAACTGGTACTTCACCATTTAAAAAAGTATTTAATGATTTATTCCAGTTTCAGAAAAGGGGACTTTTAAAAATATTTTTAAATGTAAAAGGCAAAGTATAATTTTAGAATGAATTGATAATATTCATGATTTAGGTGGAATTAAAATTAAGGATTACTAATCTTTTGAGGACAGCCTGTGTAGTGCACTAGATAAGAATTGCATTTGAAAGGAAGAAATTCATGAAAACGTATTTAGAGAGAAAATGTATGAAATTGATTATTATGGGTGTCTTCCTCTACAAACATGATTGCAAAGATTACTCACTGATTAACCTTTGCATATTAAATATGCCTAACTGGAATTTGAAAGTCATGAGTCTGTTTCACTTACATGGCTTTGAAAAATATTTTGACCTATTATAGGTAGTTGAATCATAAGACTTAAATCGAGAACTTTAGAGGTGTAAAAAAAAAAGTCACATTGATTGTACTTCTATACATTGTTTCTGCTGGTTCTTAAATAAAAGGAAAAAAGTGTAGAGTGCTTCTAAGTTTCAGAATAGAAGTATCATGTCACATATCCCACAAAAATTCAATGAGGAAGGTACTATGAATAGAGAGGCTAAGATTTTACCTGATATTACACAGCTGGTAAATCGCCAAGCTAGGATTGGGATCTATGCCTGGCTGACTCTAGAGCAGTGGTTATCAACCTTGGCTGCACATTAGAATCACCTGGGAATCTTTTTAAAATCCTGATTTCTGAGCCTCATCCTCAGAGGCCTTTAAAAAGATTCCCAGGTGATTCTAATGTGCAGCCAAGGTTGAGAACCACTGCTCTAGAGCCTAAGGTCATGCTAAAGGATAATTTTTTAACAAACATAAAATGAACACGTCAGCAATTTTATTCAGCTCATTGAATAATGAGAGAACTGGTAAGATGTTATAACCAGTTCAAAAGAATATCCAAAGAGCAGACATGATTATAGGTCAGGAATGTCTAAATGAATTTGCAAGTGGACCCAAAACTGGCTGCTTCCACAATGGAGGAGGGAAGTCTTGGACTTCCACTGGACATAATTTATTTGCATATCTATAGACAAGAATTCTTTTGTACTGCTGTTAAGTTACCTATAATTTACAGGGTTGTAAAATAGTTCAAAAGTAATGAAAGACTCAAGTCCCCATGGAGTGGAATAACTGGGAAGGGTCTGCTTTAAACAGTGCATTATGTACTTTCCAGAAACCCTGTGGGTGAAGAGAATAAACTTTCATACAGCAAGGTTGTATGCTTCTTAAAAATTGAGACGTTATCTTTCTCATATCTGCTTTATAGCTCCCAAAGCAGGGCTTAATAAACACATGTTGATGTTGATCTGATTAATCACTGGCCTGTAGAATCTAGTTTTTGTTTTATTAGTTTGTTTGTTTTTTAATCTCTATAATGGGGGTAAAAGTACCTTCCTGGGATTGTTGAGAGGGCACTGGCACAGGGGTCAGAATAGTGTCTGGCACACAGTAAGCTCTCAGTGAGGGCTCTCTCTCACTATTCTGTATTCAACTGGACACTTTTGAAGGGCAGTCACATTACTTACCTGATTGAATTTTCATTGATTCAGCAAGGATAGTAATTAACCCCATGAGTTGACCAAGTTGATTGCTTTTTTTTCCCATTTCATTTTTTTTTTGTTTCTCAATAGATATAAAGCTTTTCTACAGAGAATACATATTATCTTTGTAATAATACTTTAAATCTTTTTATAAGAAATTTTCAAATATAAAATTAGTTTGATGCTGGGAAAGAAAACTAATGAAAATATGCTTTCCGGCTATTTAATCAGATTGTTTCCTGGAAGAGTGGGTTTAGGGGGGGAAAAAAATTGATGCTTCTGGTTTTTCAGTGCTCATGTGCTGGTGTTTTTACACTTGTTCTTTATTTGTTTTGCTTTAGTCTGTTTTCCTCTGACTTCCCAAAGGAGCAAGACTGGTCTAATATAAGTAGAAAAACAAAATCTTTTTACACCTCCTACTGAGGGCTGCTTAATGAACAGTTGACATTTTTTAAGTACACACTCCTAATCCCAAATATCCAAATATTTGGCCATGAAATAAGAATGGCCACAAACATCTTTATTAAATGTAAACTCTGTGCAGAGTTACTGTACTTCCAAACTGGGGCCAGACTCAGGGAACTGCACACTGCTATTATTTAATCCAGATGAAGTTCCCTCTAAGAAAAACGCCCCCCCCCCCGCCCCCCCGCCACAACTGGCTAATCGCAAGCTCTATGGATATTATTTCTCTCTCATTCAGACTGTTTTGTAATCCTCAGCCCAGTATAGAATCAATAATAATTTTGAATTCCTGCAAACATGCATGAATATTTCAACTTCTGAAACCTGAAGGAAATCAGAAGTGTAGGGGAAGTTTGAAAATAAAGGCAATCTCTAATTGCATTATAGAGATCATCTATGTCTGAGGAAAATGATATAGGAATACTAGACTCCAAATTAGAGCTTTACAATGCCATGCTCCCCATCTTTGGTCCAATCAAGGAGTCACAAGTGAGAAAGAGTGTTAGTTATTGTATGATCTTAAAAGTTGTAAACACACACACACACACACACACACACACACAATCATTGTTTAAATTCTGTACTATAATAAAACAAAAGAATCTTCTGCATTCTTTAGTGATTTCTGCTTTTTGAATGATTCTTCTGCATTCTTCAGTGATTTCTAAATGACTTAGTATTTTAATCACAAACCCAGTGAAGTAGCAGAAGAGATGTTCTTTTCTTTTGCTAAAAGAAAAACAGAGTGAGAAGCTAATTAGTGACAGAAGCCAGAAAGAAACCAGAATTCCTGACTCCAAATCTATTGTTCTCTCCATTAAAACGAATTCCCCTTAGCAATGCAACCACCAACATATTCACACAGTGCACTCTTAAATTATATCCAAATGGGTATTTGAATGGGGAGGGATAAGTTTTGATTATTAAAAAAAAAAAAATCAAAATCATCTCTTTCTTTACTAAAAATGCCAGGTTCCTAACATAAGTATGTTAGTGCTCTTAGCACATCACTAGTATGCCACAGCTGCCCACTCAAATCATTAAAAAATAGATGCATGAAACTCCAGAATTTAAATAAACCTACTAAACCTCCATTGAGAAATAAGATAATTTCCTTATGGATTTTCATGTACCAAAGATGAAGTTTCTTCATTTAGTGTAACCAGCATTCCAAGCAACTTAATCAGCTGGAGGGTGAACTGTAGAACTCAGGAGGCAAATGTGATCAAGGATATCCAAGAAGTTTTCAGGAATCACTGAGCATAGATCATGGGGGTCTAGCACTCTGGTTAAAAATCAAATCTGCCTGAGTTTAAACCTCAGCTCTGATGCTTAGCAAACAGGAGATGTTAGGCAAATTGCTGACCCTCTCTACGCCTCAGGGTTCTGTGCTTTCCTAAGTATTGTAAGTGGGAATAACAACAATCTTCTGTATAGGGCTACCGAAGGATCTAATGAGATAAAACTTGTATTCCAGTGAGACAGAACCATTCAGTGCTTTGTACTGTATTTAAAGAATATTAATTTGAGTATCTCCTTAAACTAGATGGCACATATGAAATGTCCCCATTTCTACAACCAGAAAGAAAATTTGAAGCTTAGAATTTTATATACCTCAAAGGCATTCTGTCCACTGAAGAGGAGTTTGGGTGTAATTTAATCCATAAATATCAGATGAGTACCCACTTTGTGTTAGTAAAGATCTAAGTCCTCACTGAGTATACTCCCTGTATTATAAAAGCTTGAAAAATTCTTGGCCTTCATGTATAGGACACAATACAAGACATACCAGACTTTATAGGGCTTATTGACAAAAGAGTGGTGTTCATCAATATTTCTCAGAACTGAGTTCCATAAATCTCATTATAGCCCACAGATGTATTATTATGGAGGATCCCTATATAATTTTTGTAAAAATACTTAAAAATTATTTTTCTATATGATTTTGGTAATAACATATAACTGAGTATTGCCACAATAGTTCAGTGTTAAAGTTTATATTGGTAGTTGTGATTATGATTGTGTGAAGTCCAAGTTGTATCACTTTTATTTGTGCTTACTTATCAAGAGCTAACAAATAAATAAAGCATTCAAGCCAATTAAAGAACAAATTGATTTTAGAAGACTGTAAAAATAGTTGAAATAGAAAGAGTGGAAGAAGAATTTGAGTTATTCCATGAAATAAGATCATGTTAGGCATGCTCATCCAAAACAATGTAGATTGTTATAGTGGATCTCATATTTATGTTAAAACAGAGAAAAGAACTCACTACACTAAAATGATGCTGTTGCCCAACCAGTGTTGCTCAGTGGTTGAGCGTCAACTTATGAACTAGGAAGTCACAGTTCAGTTCCCGTTCAGGGCACATGCCTAGGTTGTGGGCTCAATCCCCAGTAGGGGATCAGTGATTCTCTATCATTGATGTTTCTATTTCTCTCTTCCTCTCCCTTCCTCCCTGAAATCAATAAAAATATATTAAAAATAAAATAAAATGGTGCTGTTGATTTTTATTATAATTTGTTTTTATTTAATTTGTAAATGTTTATATGCACATTCTATGTTCTTTAAACTTACTTCTTGTTTCTGATAGAGATTTTTGTAGATTCTTTAGCATTTTTTACATAGACAAGAATGTCTTCTGCAAGTGGTTTAATTCTTCCAACTTAATTTGAATGTCTTTATTTCATTTTCTTGTCATATTGCATTGACTGGAATCTACAGTACAATGTTGAATATGAGTGATGTGTTTCATTTTGATAGAGTTGACTATTTTTCTTGGTATAAGTTTTTCTTTTCTTGTCTTTAGTTCCTCAGACAGCTAGAGGCTTACGATTGTTTGATCTATTGACCACATAACATTGCACAGAGCAAGAGACTATTTAAAGCAAAGGAAGTGCAGCAGTAGGCACATTACTGGTCCTGTTTCATACTGTAACACCTCTGCCAGCCTGAAAGAGTGATGAATAGCTGTTATGATATCAGCTTGGAAATGATACCCAACAAGGATGGGACACTATCTTCAATAACTCAGTAGATAGTCTTAAGCAGGGGTGGTGAACCTTTTTTCTGCCAAGGACTATTATGATATATTTATAACATTATTTGCAGGCCATACAAAATTATCAGCTTAAAAATTAGCCTGCTATATTTGATCAAACATTTAATTAGCTCACCCCTAATGCCTCGGCAAGGCCAGAACAAATGATTTTGCGTGCCTTCTATGGCCCACAGGCTGGACGTTCCCCACCCCAGCTCTAAGTCAATGACTACTATACAGTGCTGTATCTTCAAGTGGTAAAATACATGGGTTCAGGAACCAAGAAATAGGGAAAAGATGGGAAACAGGTCACTTTTAGTGACCTACTCAGGCAAGTTTTACTTACCATTCCCACAACTCTGGTTTCTGCAGGTTTACAGGGGGAATGGCAAAAGTCCCATCAGGCTTCTTCTTCCAAGGTTCCTTCTATCAAGGGACAACCTGGCAAGAGGAGAAATGACTATCCTGGTAGGGATATTTATATGAATCAGGAGGGATAGGGCTATTGTTACACTTAGAAGAAACACTGTAAAAAAAAAAAAAGGCTTTTAGTCTAGGAAATCATATCTATTTGAGTTCTAATACTTTAAAAAAAAATCATCATTTTCACATATTGAATGATTCCACTAGGGTCAGAGTTTCCATACCTGTTAAGAACACAGCCATAAGACATCAAACATTTGCCTCACATCTTGGGGAATTATAGAGAGAGAAAGAATAACAGGTTACCAATAAGGAGGAGAAATGATTGAAGATTGTTCAAGTTAATGTAAAAATTTAAATTATTCAATCATTTATTAAGCATTATAGTGATAAATGTGTGGAGGGAAACATAGCTCAATAGGATAGCAGCTTGTCTTCAACACTAGGTATTCTTTATTTTTCTATCCTCATCTATCTTGACCAACCTCCCCTGGCTGCCAAGACCTGTCTTTCTAGAGGATTTTAGGCCATTGCCTATTCTTTCTTGCTGCATTTATTTTCTTTGTTGGTCTTTTCAACTTCATGAGAGCAGTGTCTTGCCCATTTGTCTTCTTCACTATTTTATCCCTAGCACTTAGTGTACTATGTTTATTAAATGAGTGAATGATTCACAACTGTAAAGCCATAAAACCATATGATGGTATGCTATTTAAAATTAATGCTATAGATAGATAATTATTTAAAAATAATCAGGTTACTAAGCAGTATGTACAGTGTAATCTCATTTTAAAGAGTGTGATCAAGGTTAATACATAAATTAATATAAGTTGTCCCTGAAATATAAAATAAGAGTGATTACATATTATTTTCTATTATTTTTTTCTGTATTTTCTGCTTTTATCTACAATTGAACATATATTATTTTCTTTAAAAATGATAAATTTATTTTTAATAATGTTGATGACAAAATATCTATTGAGGCTTATTCTTATAGATTGTCCACATAGAAAAGCAAACAAAATCATTTTGTCTATGACTGGAAGTAGAGTAACATAATCTCTTGTCTTTGGGGCTGTGATTCTCAATTGGAGGCAATTTTTGCCTCCTCATTTGACAGTGTCTGGAGACATTTTGATTATCACAATTTTGGAAAAAGGAAGAGGGCATTGCCAGTGGCATTTAGTGGGGAGAGACCAGAGATATTGCTAGACATCCTACAGTGCACAGGACAGCACCCCACAGCAAATAATTATCTGTTCCAAAATGTCAATTCGAATGTCAAGTTTGAGAAACCCTGATCTAAAGTAATGAGCATTTTGATGTACAAAGTTTCTCTGATGATAAAATGTAAGACTTTAGCATCCAGTTAGTGGAGAAAATGTTTTCAGTCACCAAACATACGACTTACCTGGTCACAGATAAGTCATGCATTTATTCAAAGTGCAGTTCAAAAAAATATTTTTAAAGGTAGTTTTTATTTATAGCTGTGTGTATATATGGTTCATCATGGAGAAGAAAGAGGCAGCATGAAAGTAACAGCTAAATAAAACAAAACTATATTGGCCATTTTCATTTGATAGGTTCATGATAAAGGGTAAATTATTGAGAATACAGGAATTCTTTCAGGGCCAACATAATGCTTGAAACCATAGGCTGTTTTATTGGTCAGATTCCCGAAAGTAGGTCCTGGCCATCATGACTGTGAACACTTCACAAGGGTGATTTCTCAACATTACTATCTAAAGATCTTTAAAATAGAGACTAGATGGGGATCTGGACATTGTCTCTAAATTCAAGTGCGTTTAATTTATTTATAAATCACATTTATTAAAGAGAAAGTATAAGATATGATCCAGAAGAGTCATAAGAACATGTTTGAACACTTAGTTGCTATAACTGAATTACAGATGACCCTTGAACTACCTGGGATTGAATTACATGAGTCCACTTATACAGGGATTTTTTTTCGATAAATCCTGTAAATGTATTTTATTTTCCTTATAATTCTTAATAACATTTTATTTTCTCTAGCTTACTTTATTGTAGGAACACAGTATATAATACAGATAACATACAAAATACGTGTTTAATCGACTATTTTTGGTAAGGCTTCCATTCAACAGTAGGCTCTTAGTAGTTAGTTTTGTAGGATTCAAAAATTATATGTGGATATTCAACTACTCAGAGGAAGTGCCCTAGCCCCTGTGTTGTTCAAAGGTCAACTGTAATTGATTTCTTTAATAAGCCATTGGGGCAAAAACAACATCATAAAATCTGTTCAAAAGATTTACTTCTCTCTATTCTCACCAACCAACAATTCCTTTCAACTAGATTACTGCAAAAGAATCCTAACTGTCCTTCCTACTTGTGCTTTACAATATACACATTACTCATCCGGGTTAACCTCTCTGTTAGTTTCCTCAAGTACAGGATGAGGATAATATGTTTCCATAGGATAATGGTGAGAATAAAGTGAAATGGCATATATACAGTACCTAAACACTATGTGTGTTGAATACATAGTGGATGCTCAATAGATAAGAATTTAAAACAAAATGTCCAGCCTAGCTGGTTTGGCTCAGTGGATAGAGCAACAGCCTGTGGACTGAAGGGTCCCAGGTTCGATTCCAGTCAAGGGCACATGCCCAGGTTGTGGGCTCGATCCCCAGTGGGGGGTGTGCAGGAGGCAGCTATCCAATGATTCTCTCTCATCATTCGTGTTTCTATCTCTCTCTGCCTCTCCCTTCTTCTCTGAAATCAATAAAAAAAAAAAATGTCCATGCTCTTGAAATGATTCCTTTCACTTCTCACACACTGGCATTTATGTTTGCATTACAATATATTGATATATGTGCCTGCTTCTGAAATCCTGGGAATTTGCCTAGCTGCAAGCACAACACATTTTAGCTCACAGGAGCCTGAAAATGACTCTCTCCACCTCTTTTCAACCTCTTCCATTTTCTGGGAGGTAATATATCTTTGACCAATACCAACTCTCACCTTGAGTAGAAATACCCTTTTTTTCTAAATTGTTTGGTTTCTGGGCAGCAAGAATAACTAAATGAATAAGAGAATAACTTATTGTCACTTCCAGAGACAATGGAAATATACTGACAGTGCTGTGTCTTAGACAACAATCTGTTCATCAGAAATTAAAAACTATTGATTGAGGTTTATCTTTTTGCACTTACCTCTCAGGCCCACCCTAAAAATTGCTGCTATTTATACTATTTAACAGATAAGGAAGTTGAGGTTTAGAGAGATTATGATTTGGTTTTGTAAACTGCATACGTGGTTTGAAATTACTTCCGGGTTTCTCGAACTTGTACACCAACAGTTTCTCAGCAGCAGTGTATTAGAAGGAAACTAGGTAAGTTAATGTAGTTAATCTCCCCAGAGGTAATTGAAAGTTGAGAGGCAGTTACAAGTTGTTGTTTTTTCTAGGCCAAATAGGGTTCTTTGCTTTTTTTAAAGAATTCAAAATAGTTGACTGACTTAAGAGCTCTTCTAACTCATGCTAAGTTCTCTTTTGCTTCACTTTTAAACTCAAGGTATTGTTTTTGCCTAAATTTTCTCTCCTTAATGTCGATGTGGTTTTGTGTTATCCCGAATCTAGACAATGTTTGTTCAAATTCACATTCCCTGGCCAGGCCGGAAGTCTATCTCTTTTTCTCAATGGAAGACCATAGTACTTGAAATCAGTTGCAATAAAAACACCCTTTATTGCTTGGATAAGCTACATGCTGCTAAGGAATAATCACTGTCGTATTTAGCACAAAAACCTTTAAATACCTAACAAAACAGAGTGTATAAACATTCTGAAAAGAAATTCCTTACTTTTTCCCTCCAGTCATGAGAGTCATGTCTCCCGCCTTTTCTTACCCTGGCAGCTAGTCAGAATCATCCTTCATTGTTATTTCACTGTCTTTGTTATATTGCAACATGTTTGAGTAGTCATAGTTCTGTGCTCAGCTTTATAATTAGATGAAGTGATGAAAATAACTTTTACTTGAGTCCAATTTTCTCTGCATAAAAAATAACTCTTTGAGTCTTCCGATGTAAGAAATTATAGGAAACTTTAGGTAGGACTAGATCTAAAATTGGAATCTGATTAGGGCAAACGTTTCTAAGTGGTATTGGAACCACCTTTTACATTGTATTCTTTCATTGTAAGTTCAGATGCTATGTCATAATTAATCTAACGGGTTCTGCAAAGTTGAAGATTTCTGATTGATGAGCAGTAGAACACCGTTATCATCCTACACAGTAACTCACATCCAATAATCACTCTGGGTCTCAAATAGCTTATTTATAAAGTCAAGGATTGCGGATCCAATTCTGAAGCTCTGTTCAGGCCTGCTGTTTGCAATTCTGCTTCCTTAATTTCCATATCCAGCTATATAACACAACAGGTCACAATGGAATTTGGAATTTGGGTCCTCAGCTTTCTAAAATCTCACATTTTCTAGAATTGTGTCAGGAGGGAAGACTCCCTTCACTCAGCCCACTGGAGGCATTATGTGGTGCTGGGGTTAAGACCTGAATCCGTACTGTGGAGTACTTTAATTTAATCCAGCAATAGCGACAGCAGTAAATAATTGATACCTCCATAGGCCTGTAATTTACAAATTAAATTCAGAATGGCAAACTGAAATCCCTGCACGTTGGTCAGGTGACCTAAATGGATGAAGCTAGGTGGGGACTAATGGAAATGAGACAAGTCATGTGCGAGAGTTCACACATTGTTATGTTTGATGAAATGCAGCATACACAAGATAGCTCTTCCCCGCCACCCCCCACTCGGATCCAAAGCTGTGAAGTCCAAATGAGTAGCAAACCCAGCAACAGCTGGAAGGCCTGCCGTGAAAGTCCCTGGGAAGAGAGGAGTGACCCCAAAGAGTCAAGTTGTCTTTATTTCTTACAACCCCCCTCTGTGTGCCAGGGACACCAGGGCTGCTGGGCCAGCCTTCATTAGGAAAGTGCAAAAGCACTGGAACATTTCCTTGCCGAAGTACAAAGGCCCTTTGACTCTTTTGTTGGCTCACAAGCTTCAGTCAGCCTCAGAGTTTCAAAGGTCCTACCCACAGAGTTCCAGCTGGGCTGGGATTGAGTAGTGCCCTGGGCACTGAGTAGGGAAGCGAGTGTCTCTGCCCACTCAGTAATGCTAGGCTGACGAGCTCTCCCTATGAAGGTTGAAACAGACTGTTTTACGATTTGAGCCATCACAAGAACCACAGAGAACAGCGTGATGAAATACCACTTCACCCTTCACTTTCAAACAACTACTTATTACTTGGCAACCTTTGAAAGAACATAAACAACTGTTCTTAAGGACTTACCAAAACCCACTCTCTAGCATCACACATTCAGGACAGGCAGCTTCCTTTGAAAATTTTTCTTTAAAAAATGCCCAGCCATCCTAGCTGGTAGAGAGTCAGTGATAGACAGATGTATAAAAGCTAAGTTAAGTGAAAGGAAAAGCCAAGTTAAGTGAACCATTAGAAAAGGACATGGAAGCTCAGAAGAAAAGTCATAGAGGAAGGAGTAGGGAGAACAAATCCATTGTTTGTTAACCACGACTCTTAGCCAAATTAGGGGGAAGGTGGAAATGATCAGCATAAAAAGAACCCACTTGTCAGTTTTTATTATACACCATTATGGTTAAGGAATCAGATAAACTTCCTTCCTCCCTATGATGCGAACAGGAGGGCAATTATTAATAAAGAACAATTACAAAGAGGTGCCTTAGTGCCAGATATAATTCACTAACATCCCCTGGCATGTTCCCATTCCCCATTCCCCACTCACTTAAACTATTTAATCATTCTGTGAATTTTGTAAATCAACTCCACAAATATCTATTCTCTCCTATGGGCAAGCCATTGTGCAAGGCACTGGTGATATAAAGATAAATAAAATGTTAACTTTATACTCAAGTAGACCATAGTCTAGTGGATGAGGGAAAATATTATAACAATGAAAGTATGGGAAAGTGGAAAAACAGCCTTTAGACCCAGTCAGAACTGGATTTGAATCCTTACCCTGTACCTATTTGCTAGCCTAACCAGCTGAACCTGTTTGTCACTTGTAAAATGGAGACAACTATCTATATAATGAAGGGCACTTTTATGAACTGTAAATACCATTTGTCAAGTAAAGTCAGTGTTCAATAAGTGGGCATTGGCTATGCTAGATAACTTACGTTTGTATCTCTGGATATAAACTTCTATCAACCTGGTTCTATGAACTAGAAAGCTGACCTTTATAAATTATACAGACAAATTACATCTTCCTCTACTTGTTCTTTGTCTTTGGTTGGATTTAGCCAATTACAGTCATTGGCAATAGATTGGAGGGTATGAAAGGTGTGAGGTTGGGGTATGTATTTCCTGAGCTCCCTCCATGTGGAGTTGCTATGGCTATTTCTACACACAGCCTTCATAGGGTGAAGTACCTTCATCAGGTATTCTCCCTCAAAGTCATGGTAACTGACTCTTCCCTGTCCTTTATCAGACTTAGAGTGATAACACTTTCTGATGCTACTAGCACACTTGTTGCTTCCTCCAAACTCTGCTTATACTTTTGTTTTATTAAACTTGTCAAACTGTGCAGCTGATATATGGCATCTGTTTTCTATGAGATCCTGATAAACATATGTCCTTATTAGTGTAGATAGCAAGGTACTATGAGATAAGAGAAAGAACAAAAAATAAAGCTATACTGCCCAGCTGGTGTTGCTTAGTGGTTAAGCATCAACCTATGAACCAGGAAGTCAAGGTTCAATTCCCAGTCAGGTCATATGCTGGGTTTCAGGCTCCATCCCCAGTTGGGGGCATGCAGGAAGCAGCCAATCAGTGATTCTCTCTCATCATTGATGTTTCTATCCCTCTCCTCCTCTCCCTTCCTCTCTCTGAAATAAATGAAAACATATTAAAAAATAAAGTAAAACTATCCTGAAGGATGTCAGGGAAACTTTTTGGAGGATGCAGTATAGGGAAACTTTTTGGAGGATGCAGTATATAAAGGACTACCTGAAATTGATGAGAGTTAGCAATTTTTAAAAAACAGGGAAAGAACATTTCAGGGAGAGGAGAATCATATGTAAAGGCTCACAAGTGAGAAGATAAATACATTGTGAGGGAACTTCAATCTTTCAGCCTAGCTGGAGCATAAGTTAAGAGATGGAGGATGAAGATGTGAATTTGAACCAGTTCACAGAAGACCATGTATGATTTTTTTTTCTATAGGCAATGAAATACTATTAAAGGATTTTAACTCAGGTTATAATATGGTCACAGTGCATTTTAGAAAATAATATTGAGAAGAGATTAGAAAGGACACAAGACTAGAGTCAAAAGTGCCAACTATGCAACCCAGGTGAAAAATAATGTAGCCAAAAATGGCAGTCTCAGAAGAAGTGGAGAAGATGGTGTGAATTTATCAGATATTAAAGAAATAAGCTATATATGATTTAGTGAGCAATTAATGTAAAGATGAGGAGAAAGAGAAGTCAAACTTTCACCCCACCATCAAATTTAATTTTCTCTTTTATATAATAAAAGAGAAATATGCAAATTAACCATCTCTCTGCTATGCTCAAGCCACACCCACAAGCCATGCCCACCAGCCAATAAGGAGTGAGTATGAAAATTAACCCAACAAAGGTGGCGGGTGATTTGCATACACAGAGCAGAGTGGGAGAGCTGGCCGCTTTAGGGGACGTGTCTCCCTTGGTCACTCCCTCAGTTGCTCCCTTGCGGGGACTTGGCTCCCTTGGTCGGGGAAAACCCAGAGCCTGGGGAGCACCAGGAATTCTGGGAATAGTAGTTTCGGTGGCAGCCCCAGGACCGGAAGTGGAAGCCCAGAGTGTGGGGAGCACCAGGAATGCTGGGAATCATAGTTCTGATGGCAGCCCCAGGACCAGAAGTGGAATCCCAGAGTGCAAGGAACAACAGGAATGCTGGGAATCATAGTTCTGGTGGCAGACAGATCTCCTAGAGACCTAGACACTAGAGCAAAGTGAGCCTGGAGCAAGTTACTGTTGCGGTTGGGGATGGAGGGAAAGCAAAGGTGAGAGACATAAGTAAAATCAGAGTGTCTAGGAAAAATTAAAGGGAAGATATCCTAAAATTTCCAGGAAATTTCCATCAATGGAGCAAAGAAAAAAAAATGCCTCTATTATTCTGTGAACAACAAACCAAACTGGGTTGGGGGTCTCAGACAATTCGCTCATATGATTGCAAAGACAGAAACTCCCGGATTGGAGAGTGCTCCCCTGAGGGCTCCCAGATTGGAGAGGGTGCAGGTCAGGCTGAGGGATGCCCCCCCGCCCTTTCCTCCCCAGTGCACGAATCTTTGTGCACCGGGCCCCTAGTCTTTGTATAATCCTTATTTTCCCTTATGTAAAATGACTTGTTCATCCTCAAGGGAACTTTGGATGACAGGATGATTTTGACTTGGACATCTGGGTGATTTACGGTACAATTACTCTTCAGAAAAAGGCAAATTAAACTTTCAGCCAGTGGTGTGCTGGAGGTGCCTCACAAAGCTTATGAAAAGTCCAATCAAATGCACACATCTCTTCTAACTCTGAGTTCAATGACATCACATTAGTAGCTTGAAATTGGTCAAGGGGGGTAGGTATTTACACCATAGAAATCATTAAACTCTACCAATCAGGCTTTTATCACCCATCTCCCCAAAGAGCTGGTTGTTAAACATTCAGCTGCACCACTGGTTAAGGCCATTTAAATGGTAATGGCAGAACTGAGGTGGGACTTGAGTCAAAAAACCTGTATCAAGGACTGATAGTCAAAACAGAACTGGAGGGCATATATTAGGACCTGAATGAAAGGCAGATTAGAAGGTTCAGCAGAACATCTACACTGAGTGGCCAGATTATTATAACTACTTGACATTTGTTGGAAAATTAGCTGTAATTTCATGCTGAAGTTTCTAGAGGGCCAGACCATTATAAATGTCTGAATAGCACAACATACCTAAGTATCGTTGCTGATCAGGTTCATCCTATCATGTTGATGGCGTATCCCAATGGAGATGGCTCCTTCCAGCAAGACAATGCGCCATGCCACGGTGCTCGTATTGTGCAGGAGTGGTTTCAAGAACACGAGGGAGACTTTCCCTTGCTTGGGTGGCCCCCACAGTCACCAGATCTCAACCCAATGGAGCATTTGTGGGACGAAGTTAAAAGCCATCGGGCAGCTGGTTCCACAACCATCAAATCTCACAGAACTGGACAGTGCTATTCATCAGGCATGGTGTCAGATTCCTCCCATCACCTTTCAACATCTCGTGGAGTCAATGCCAAGAAGAATCGCCGCAATACTGAAGGCAAAAGGTGGCCCAAACGAAGTACTGATGGGGTGGTCATAATAATCTGGCTGGTCATAATAATCTGGACACTCAGTGTATAAGGAGCCAGCTGAAGATGGATAAGTACATTGCCACAGAGAGGAGAATCTGAAATATCTGAAGAAGCAGGTACTTGAGGCTGCTAATCAGTAATGAGAAATCAGGTTAGTCTCTAGGCCAGGAATCAGAAACCAGGAACGTTACAAGGATAGGAGATAATTCAAACTTTAAAGATGATGACAAAGTTATATCAAGGCAAATCAAGAAACAGGAAGCCCTTAAAATGGTGGTGTAACTTATGCCCAGTTTTTATAAAGGAGGGCTTTCATTTTCTTGCTGGGAAATTGCACTGAACTATGTCATCACCTCCACCACCTGTGCACCTTCCAGAAAGAAAGGCAAGGTCAGAGTTTAGAGAGTGGTCCAAGTTGCAGAGCAGATAGATGAGGTTGTGCACATAGACAACTCCTGGCCAGGTCTAGTCTTTAAGTCCACACTCTATAGTTCAAAAAGTCTCCATTCATCCAGAAGGTAGAAGTCCAAGATGGGCCAAAGGGCAACTCCTTGTTTCCCTTAAGTATGATGAACAGAACTGGTTAAATGATTTGGGGGGCTCAATGCAAAATTAAATGGTAAGGACCCTTGTTCACAAAGTATTAAGAATTTCAAGGTGGCAACAGGTAATCATTTAAGCATGTGCTCATGAAGTTGGCCCTGATCCTGGGTCACTTTGGTAATGGTGAAACTTGTCCTAAATATTACTTTCCTCTATTTCATCCAGATCCTCACTTGAATTATTCACCTATGAATACACTTTGAAAGATAGGAAAATAATTGGCTTTTTGGCTGATAACCATAGACCTGTTAAGTACAGACTCTCTGGAACCTGGAAACTTAAGACTCAGAGAAACATGATTTCAATGACACCTCACTAATGAAACTTGATAGCAAGTGGCAAACACTGTGAGAATAAGCATCATTGTTTCCAGGCATGATTAGCTGAATGAGCTAAATGATGCAACAAGCAAGCAAAATTTCAATGGGTGCAGAAGCAACAGAAGTTTCTTGCTCATATCATAGTCTAGTGAAGACCTGTGAAGCTTTGGTTCCACTAAGAGACGAAAGACCCTTCAGTCTTGTTGATCATCCTTACTTTAGAAAAACGATTTTCATCTCATGGTACACATAAACTAAGTACTAAAATTCTGTGGCACACCAAAATATATATTTTGCCTATCTGACAAAAATAGGTATGCTTTTAATTCATTCATACTGGACGGCTATTGTGTTGACTGTTGTCATTTGTTTTTATTTTTATTTTTTGACAATCTAAGGGAAAAGAGGTCAGTGTCCCTGACTAAATAGTCAGGTATTGCATGTTTTAAAAATTCTTGCTGCACAATGAAAATCACTGCTCTAGAGCCTTATAGTTGACTCCATTTAGTTGGTAGATGGAGAAAGAGAGCAAAAATCCTGTGTAGGAAGTCTTCATGGGCCAAGCCTGGAAGTGGTCACACTTTTACTCACATTCCTTTGTCTGTAACTCACTTAGATGAACACATCTATCCATAGAAGAGACTAGAAAGCATTGCTCTGTGACCATGAAGAAAAGAACATGAGCCCTAGCCAGGTTAGCTCTGTGGAAAGAGTGTTGGCCTGCGGACTGAGGTGTGCAGGGGGCAGCCGATCAATGATTCTCTCTCATCATTGATGTTTCTCTTTCTCTCTCCCTCTCCCTTCTTCTCTGAAATCAATAAAAATATATCTTTTAAAAACATGAATATTAATACCAACAATCTTTACCACATGAAGACTACTGATGGTAGCTCTTGATCAAAAGCAGTTCTAATTTCTGTTTTAGAGAAGAATTACTCCTTTACTTCTCGCTCTCCTTTCCATCATTAAACAGATATTTGACAGGAGCCTACAATATGCTGGCCTATGGTGAGTACTCAGGAATATAATGCTGATAATAAAACCTGCACCAGGGAGAACTATTCACAAATGGAAGCACAGAAAAAGAGGACAATATATGCCTTTTAAGACAAGGCCAGATCCTCAGTACCTATGTGTCAAATTAGAGAAATATGCGTTTTATTGAGAACATGCTGATTTTTCCCTAAATAGTATTTTCTCTCAAGAGAAGGTTCAGTGGGATGCCACCAAAGCCAAACCTCCATGAATTGTGGATGTCAGAAGTGATCTCTAAAGTTCTTTCTGGCTCTACTATTCTAAGATTTTATGTTCGTGAAAAGCAAAGCCAGGATACCAGTTAAGAAGGCTGGACAAGAGCCAAGGAATAACATGTGAATGAGAATCAGCAATAGAAGATTGGAATTTAGGGGCAAGAGCTGGCAGAATGGAGAGCCCACT
Source organism: Myotis nattereri (assembly GCF_964212035.1). Classification (NCBI taxonomy): domain Eukaryota; kingdom Metazoa; phylum Chordata; class Mammalia; order Chiroptera; family Vespertilionidae; genus Myotis; species Myotis nattereri. Next base: position 28,268,727 of record NC_138088.1, read on the forward strand.
GAGTGACTTGGGAGCCTATTTTCTGACTTAAAAAATATTATGATGGTCAAGCAGTTGAGTAGAACAGTGTTTGGAACATAGTACCTAAACTTGTGAGCATCAGAAGTCCTCAACTTTGGCATACGTAAGAATCATATCAGGAAGTTGTTTAAAATGCAGATTCCCTACCCAGAATTTCTGATTCCATATATTAAGGGCAGGAACCAAGAATATGTGTTTTTATCAAGAGCTTCTAGGTTACTGTGTCTCAGAAATGTTGTGGTTGAGATTAAATGTTCCGAACAGCTACTGACTCTAGTAAGAAAGCTCGGTGGAGTCAGGCATCCCAGGCTTTTTCTCTCCTGGAAGGTGTCACATGGCAGACAGAGGTGATCGTGCCCTGTTTCAATTTTTCAAAGCACCTTAGTGCTGTGGCTTGCCATTCCCACAGCTTTACTTCGCTGCCAGTATTTGCAGAGTAGTTAGGAGAAGAAGAGAGACTGCAATCAGATTTCCCAGCTGGATCTTAGTGTTGGCACACATCTGGATTAAAAATTAGGGAAGACAAATCAATCCAAGAGACAGCTGTTTCCCAAGATCTCACTGTTTAACACTGGAGACAACATATCTGGGTTTAGGACTCTTCACTTACCTCTTTGAGCTGGCAAGTATAGATTCACACAGGCAGTGTTTTTCTCACTTTAGTTTGCCAAAGCACTTTCCCAGTAAGGTTGACTGGTACTCAGAGCTTCTCCTGGGGATAGAATAGTAGGTGCATTTCACAGACCACACACTTGGGCTGCCTAGAGCTTCAGATAATGCTAAGAATGCTCTCTGCCTGTGACCTATGTGAACAGAGCATGGTATGCAGCTGCCTTATCTTCTTCCATACTTCTCAGATGACACTGGGGAAATTATTTGCCTTTCAGGGATTGCCCTGGACCCTTATTGTTGCCCAATTTCATCTGGAAACAGATACTAATGGTGGGGGGTCCTAAGGAACCATCAGATCCACAACATACGCAAGAATAACATTTAGGATCTCAGATCCCACCCACCAGTTCCTATTACACTGCACATTCTTATTTTTGATAGTCTTTTTTACTTCAATTTCATAATATGAACCAGCTGCTATGGTAGAATCCTTAGTGAATTATTCTACATGCCCAATGAAATGATGCTTATAAACTGTATATTCTGAAAATATAACTGGAATACCCTTTTTTGTTGCACCTGTATCTCTGAAAAAGAAAATGTTTAAAGTTTCAGCTTTAATTAAAGAGGTTGCCAACTTTCCTTTTGAATGTGGCAGACTGCACAGTTAATTGAAGCTTCTGATGACCAATGGGATGGATTATCCCATCAAGTTATGGGATCTCTGGGCTTTGGGAAAAAAGGTCTGGTTGCAGTCCAATTGCAAAAAAAAGAAATTAGTTAGATATACTACCTCAAATGAGGACAAACCTTGCATGTTATTTTATTCCTTTACAGAGAAACTCATTGTATCCAGCTCACATTGGTTTATGAGGTATTTCTGCCAAGTGGAATATTCATTTCTGCCCACACGAGGACCACTCCAGAGGCAAGGCAAGCAGAGTCTTCAAGTTTTCACATTGTCCTGTTCATTGGGGGGTAGACAAGGGGACAAAGTGGAACATGTGGGAGGCTGCTATACATGACTCTCTCTGGCTGCCATTCCATATCTCAGGAAGTAATGTTACATAGATAATTATTATTCACAAAGCAACATAGCCAGGAACAGCTCCATATCCTATATCTACAATGGCAACCAGTGTTCAGCCATGGTTGAAATAACATTTTTACAAGCGTTTTGGCTTCCATAATTAGAGATAGTGCCCTACCTTCCATTGAACAGCTGAGTAGCAAAAACTGGTGAGTAGTATAGGCATACCTCAATTTATTGTGCCTTGCTTTATTGCATTTTACAGATACTGTGTATTTTACAAATTGAAGGCAAGATATTCCACCAGCAAAAAGATTAAGACTTGCTGTATTATTGGTCTGTAACCCAATCTGCAATACCTCTGAAGTATGCCTGTATCCACCAAGTAACTAGGAACAGCAGAGCAAAGGGAAGATAGGCAAAAGAATAGAGAATGAGACACATTAATGCCTCATTAGGCCTAATTCACTCTGAATTTATTAGTTCATTCATTCATTCAATAGGTATTTGTTAAGTACTATGCCAGACATTGAAAATGTAATAGTAAGCAAGACTCCTTGATGGAACATTGTGAGTGTCATAATCTAGTGTGTTAATTGCTATTATTAATGCTTAAGGGAGTCTATAGGATGGGCAGCTAATGGAGATTTGAGAGATCAGATCAGGAGGGCCTTTCAGGAGGAAGTAATTTTGGGTAAATCACTTTTTGGGACCTCTGTTCATCTTTAAAATGGGAGCAATAATATTGTCTCATAAAATATGTTTACTGTCTCATAATTTTTTTACTGTTTCATAAATTTGAAGTGAAGATTAAGTAAGATGAGAGATATATATATATATATATATAGTTCTTGGTATGGTTACTGGACATAGTAAACTGCAAAGATATAATTGATACTATTGTTTTTATTATTATTATTACTCAAACTATTATTACTAGTATACTATTACCACTCTGATTATTTTTGTAATTATTTGGGACTTAAAGGATGGGTAGGTGAGGATGGAGATCATGTTAGACAAAGAAACAGCATGTGTGAGAGGCTCCAGGCAAGAGACATCATTGCTTGGGCTTACTGGACATTTATTATGTACATAAAATGGACATAGTATATATCATATATATAGTATACATATATAATGTGAATATATTGTATATGTATGTATATATGTGGTATATATAGAATGCATATGTGGTATGCATATAGTATGTATATAAAAGATAAATGGCAGGAGATGCGATGGAGACATAAACCACATTCTGATCATGAAGAGTTTTATAGGCCAAGTGTAAAGAGTTTGGATTTTTACCCCAAGAGACACTGAAGGATATTAAATACTGGAGTAACATGATCACACACAACATACCCCCATCCACCACCACTGACACACACACCATGCTCATATCTGTAATTTATAAATAAGCATGTCGTAATACAGCTAGGGTTTACAGATGATGTAATTCAAGCCTTTTATTTTAATGTTGAGGAGATTGAGTCCAAAGGGGTAATATGACTTAACCAGGATAATAAAAGTAGTTCCTGTATCTTTTGACCAACTAAATACTGCTGTCCTTAACACTGTTTCCGCTTAAGTACTCTGTAATCAGCTGTGCCAGAACACTCTCAGGTTGAGAGTACCCCCAACTGAGCTGTTTCCCCTCTATAAGTCTGTAGGAACCTATAGAATATTCTGGTATTGATAAATCGCCTCTAAAAGCCAGAGTGAAATTTCACAAAGTGTATTACAGTGAATCCTGGGGAATCCACTGGTTTAAGCTTTAAAGGGCTCAGCATCATCTCCGTAAGGGTGTGGCTCTGGGGCAGAATTCCACTGCATGACCACCCTCCAACCCCCACCAACATTCTTATGTAGATAAAATTAAGCACAAAATAAATTTAAAGGGGCGGGGGCGGGGGGGGGATGTCCAAAAGGAGCTCCCGGCAGATTTCAGGAGAAAAGTCCTATCGGGGGATGGGTTTGCCTTAGTGTTGATGCTGGTGGTTTTAGGGCTTCATTGTGTGTTTTCGCTGGCGTCTGAAGACAAATATGCCTTGCTACTCTTCGATGCCTTCCTCAGTCACTATCAGAATGTAAATTTGATGCATCCAGTTCTCTCACAAACAGACTGTCTGAGGGCTGTCATCTTGATTTCCCATACACTAAGCACAACATTGTATAGATACTCCTCGACTTAAATGGGGTTAGAGCCTTATAAACCAATCATAGGTTGGAAATATCATAAGTTGAAAATGCATTTAATACACCAATGGAACATCATAGTATAGCATAGCCTACCTTAACCATGCTAAGAACACTTACATTAGCCCATAGTTGAGCAAAATCATCTAACACTATCAGCTGTTTATTCTCATAATCTCATGGCTGACTAGGAGCTGAGGCTCACTGCAGCTGCCCAGCATCATGATATGGTATCTTAACGTACAATTCTAGATAAAAATTAAAAATTTGAAGTACGTTTTCTACTGAATGTATATTGCTTTTGCACTATCATAAAATTGAAAAATCGTTAAATCAAGCCATTGTAAGTCAGGGTCTGTCTGTGGCATTGAAACATATCTGTACTAGAAATATTTTAATAGAAGTCCAATTTAATATATGTTTTTATTTCTGGACTTTTTCATTTATAATATATTTTAAAAAAATAGTGAATTTATATGAAATATGGCCATGAAAATGCATCCTCTGGAGAATTGCTATTGAAGATATTTCCCATGATTTGTTTTTATGATATTTATTCTTATGACTAAATTCTCCAAAAATTGATGTCAAAAAAGAAACTTCATCTCTTCTGAAGATCAGGTATTTTTTCCTTTTATTAGAATGAGAGGTATATCTACCCTTCTCTCTCTCCATCTCTCTCTCTCTCTCTCTCTCTCTCTCTCCCCTTTCCAGGAGCTTGGCATTAACTCACTACTTAATTGCTGTCAATGGCTCACCCTTGGTTTAATTCTTTAATTTTTATCTTGTTCCCCCAAACTTCCCAGATGATTCTTGGGGTGGAAGTGGCCATCTATGGAGAGATCATCTGGTTGAGGCAGGGAGTCAGCCAAGATCCCAAAAGCAGCAATCTTTTTAGGAAGCTTTGCTTCTCTTAGTAATGTCTGTGGAGACTTGGAGCCTTTCTCTATGTGATGTTTGATGCCCTTTTCTTATTTATTTTAAACTCTATGTAGGAGTATTTATTTTTTTATTGTAAGATACTTAAAATTACTTTTGGAAGAAGGGAGTTCATAAATGATAAATAAATAGTCATGAATTATAAATATTTGACATTAAGATTTCAGTAATCATACCTAGGACATATATTCCACCTACCATCAAAACAAAGTGGCCATGAAAAAGCACCAGGAAACACTAAGCTGCTATAGCTCTTACCCTGTGAACAAATCACTTGTACCTTGGGTGGTGCTTAAATATAATAACCCAGAGTGACCGGGGAGAGAGAGCCATGAATGTGTGCATCTTAACTGCAAGGGAAGCCAAAACTGTGGCTTTTGCTTCGCCTTAAATTAAATGAATACAGACGGTTGCACAGTTTTTAAAAGTTTCTGAGATGAGCAGGAGTGAAGTGAGAGCAATAGTTAGAATGTTCTTCAGCCCAGAAAGTTTACCTTTGTATGTTTCTGCTTGATAAGTAATAATTTCTTATTTCAAATCCTGCTTTTAGACTGAATGGCTGTGTGAAATCAAAATGACAGTGAAGATAAATTACTCTAACTTCCCCACATTTAGGTGACCTCTTATCGTTGTTCCTGGTACTGTTCCTGTGCCCTGTCACTGAACCCTGGGGCCTGAAGTGGGGACTCTTAGGCACCCAATTGTGTGTCACTGCGCACAAATGCAGGAGGAGTCAGAGGAGGAAGACACAAAAGCAGTTGGAGATGCTGGCAGTTGGGAAGTGAGGATGATACAGTTTGAGAGGGAAAGGGAAGAACATTCCTGATGAGGGAGTTTGAAGGAAAGAATGATCAGAAATAAAGTGTCTGAGAGGCCTTGGCCAGTGTGGCTCACCAGTTTGATTCCTGGTCAGGGCACATGCCCAAATTGCAGGTTCAGTGTTCAGTCTCCCTCTGGTTGGGGTGCGTACAGGAGGCAACTGATCGATGTTTCTCACATCAATGTACTCTCTCTTTCTCTCTCTTTCTCTCTCGCTCTCTCTCCAGTAGTTCTCAACCTGTGGGTCCCGATCAATGAAAATACATCCTGCATATCAGATATTTACATTATGATTCATAACAGTAGCAAAATTACAGTTATGAAGTAGCAACGAAAATAATTTTATGGTTGGGGGTCACCACAACATGAGGAACTGTATTAAAGGGTCGCGGCATTAGGAAGGTTGAGAACCACTGCAAGTGTCTGGGAGGAGTGTGAGGATGGGTGGGGGACTGAGGCATACACAATTTGGGTATCGGACAGGAAATGAATGTATGAAAAATACAACATGAGAAGTCATACAAAGGGGTATCTATAATACTTTCAACAATAAATATAAATTTAAGAAAATTTGCCCTAACCTGTTTGGCTCAGTGGATAGAGCGTCAGCCTGTGGACTGAAGGGTCCCGGGTTCGACTCCGGTCAAGAGCATGCACCTTGGTTGCTGGCACATCCCCAGTAGGGAGTGTGCAAGAGTCGACTGATCGGTGTTTCTCTCTCATCGATGTTTCTGACTGTCTGTCCCTCTCCCTTCCTCTCTGTAAAAAAAATCAATAAAATATATTTTAAAAAAATTTAAATACAAGTTGAAGTAATGAAAAATACGATTGCATACATAGGTTGGGACTAGATTGTCAAAGGCAGTAAAATTTGGTAATGTTCTAGAGGAACCCATTGGGGTACACAGTATGGATTAAAGGCTATAAAGATTACAGTGAGAAAAGAAACCGAAGGCTGTTGTGAAAATCTAGCAAGAGGTGAGGTGAGGAAAGAACCAGCATTTATTACTTATCATATGCCTGACACTTTACAGGCATTAACTTACTTACTGCTCCTGATAACCTTAAAAGGTAGGTAAGCTTATCACAAGTCTACAGATAAGGCATCAGAAATTCATTCAGCTACTATAACTAGCCAAGATTTGAATTCACTGCTTTCCAACTCCACAAACTAGTCTTTTCCATTTCAACTTTAGCATCCCCGAGAGACTAAGGAGAAAAGATGAGATTTGCTCTTAAAGCTGACTTCTTCCTGCAAATAAAATGATGATTTCTGGAGATGTTTTATCTATAACGTAAGAAATAAAAATGGTGTCAGAATTGGAGACAAATAATTATGAAAAATTAAAGGAAATACTAGTAACCCTAAATACTGTTAGTACTTTTTTTCTAGGTGCTGTTCTAAGCACTTTACCTGCATTATCACATTAAATTCTCTGAATTTAAAAGCTAAATATAGTTATTATGCTCATTTAGGTTAGGAAGCCAAGGCTTGTTTGGAGATATGAAGGAACTTGCCTTAATGTCTTAGCCTAGAATCCCCTTGAAGTATAGCCTGAGACAGGGGTTGCTGGCCAAGGAGTTCATTTTGGGAAATGACCCCAAGGAACAGGAATAGGGGACTAGGGAGAGTGAGAAAGGGAAGCAGGAAAAGCCAGTCCAAGCTGTGTAGCTGACATGGACACTGAATGGCCAACTGGGCCTCAATCCACCTTGGACTCTCTGAGGAGCTGAGAAAAAGCAGCCACAAAATTGACCAGAAGAGACAGAATAAAGGAGTATTTAATAAGTGGTTTCCATCCTCCAATTGGTTAAAGGCTGCTCCATAAGTGGCCAACCCCCTGCACATGCAATAGAGTGTTAAACAGGTTCCTACAGGTGTCCCATGTGGCAGTGACAGAGCAGAGCAAGAGAGGAGTGCAGCCAAGGTAAAGAGTGGTCAGACATGTATATCAAAGCAATGACAGGAGTTACAGCTCAGGCCGGGAGGATTTGAGATGGGCCATAGGAAGTGTCAGGAAGCCCACAACGTGCAGAGTCAGGACAAATGTTTGAATCTGGGTAGTCTGACTCCAAACCCTACCTCGGAGAGCAGTGGCTCTCAAATATTAGTGTGCGTCAGGTTCACCTGGGCTTTATTTATTTATTTTTACTCATCTGTATGAAAAAATGGAATACTGCCATTTGCAACAGCATGGATGGACCTTGAGAATGTTATGCTAAGTGAAATAAGTCAGTCAGAAAAAGCTAAGAACCATGTGATTCACTCATATGTGGGATATAAAACTGACACTCATAGACACAGACAACAGTATGGCAGTTACCAGAGAGAAGGGGGTGAGGGTAGTAAAGGGTAGAGGGGGTCAAATACATGGTGACAGAAGAAGATTTGACTTTGGGTGGTGGGCACACAATGCAATATACAGATCATGTATTTTAGAAATGTACACGTAAAACCTATATAATCTTATTAACCAATTGTGCCCCAATAAATTTAATTTAAAAAACAGAGATTTTATTCTTTAGGTGAGAGGTGGGGCCAGAGAATTTGGAGTTTTCTCAGTTCCCAGGTGGTGCTGCTGATGCTGCTTCAGGGACCACACTTTGAGGACTGCTGTCTTACACATACGCCATGCTATCTTGCCAAAGATTTCCGAGATAAGCATAGGAGAAATGCATCACTGTGGGAGAAGCTGTGCCCCATTCACAGATTTTCAAGTTCTTGGAAAATTGCTTGGCTGCCTCTCAAAAGGAAAAGCTTCTCTTCTACATGAAAAACAAGGTTTAGATCATAAACACTTGTGCAAGAAATGACAAGCCTGGTTCAAGAGGCTCTGGATGATCAAAGAAATAGTGTGATAGACTGTCACACTTCAGGCAGGAGTCCAAAAGGAATAATTGTGACACTTGAAAAGGCACGGAAATCTGAGAGATTTAGGGTATGAAGAAGTTTAACATCAAAATGAGAACGTATGAGAGAGCAAACAGAGTGGCTGCTACAGCTGAATCTTTATTTCTGGGTGCTCCATACAAGCTCTAAATTTTTGCTACATTTAATGAGCACCTGATAAAAAGAAAAGGTTACAAAATAAATAAGAAAGAATTCTTACTTTCAAGTTTACAGTCTAGTGAGGAGGAGAAACAAGGAAGCAATAAAATTAAGAACTACCTGGTAGCCTATAAAGATGATAACAAAAGTCTATAAGAGCACAAAAACTTTGCCTCAAAGAGCTAAAAGTGTAAATAAGGACGTAGTAATTAACTGGGTGTGAAGGCGGAATGGGGTTTGCAATGCAAAGAAGGGAAGAAAGAATATTCTGGACAGAGGTACACCCTGCACTAAGGAATCATGAAGGACCTGGAATGTGATGGGAACAATGGTGGGCTCAGCTTGATTAGAGAATATCAAGATAAATGCTGGAACCAAAGTGTGACATTTTCATGTGCCGATAAAAGGTTTAAACTTCATCTAGTGAACAGCAGACAGACAGTAGAGGTGTTAAAACAAAATTTGGCTAAAGCAGATTTGTTTTTTAAGATTTAATTTTCTAGAAAGATTTCTAGATGAAGTATGGAAAATCAAGTTGATTGAACAATGAAGTGTGGAAGATGAAATGTGGAAATAAAGGTCCTGAAACAAAGCAGTAGCAACAGGGATACTTTATCCCTGTCCAAGAGGTCAGATTTGAAGGTCATGGAAAGATCAGAATCCAGAGTCCAAATAAGTTCAGGAAGTAGGAGACAAGTGGGAGAGGGAGGAGTTCCGGAGTTAGTTTTGAGCTTGAAGGCCCTTCACAAATGTGTGAGTTCTTTATCTGGCTCCAAGGGTAATGCTCCTAGTTTTACCATTATGCTTCAGGTTTTTTTGTTTTGTTTTTTTAATCACCTAGACATGGGTGACTCAAAGAGATTGAGGCAAGACTTCCTATAGTGTTCTTTAAATACTAAATAGAGGTATGACAGATGTTTTGAGAAATAAGTTCACAAGGCCTTCTTAAATGTGCATTGAGATCCTCAAAGTAATCTCTTTTTCACAAATGACCTCTCAAGACTGGTTTTCCATTGAGCAGAGTGTGGTGTGGGAGATGCTGGTTCCGGAGGTCCGGGAGCTCTTCCTCTCGACACTTTCCTCTCTTAGCAGATAGAAAAACAGAAGGAGAGCCTTTCCTCAAAAGAGACATCGTGGTATAGTGGACAGGTCATGGGCTGCAGAGCCAGTCAAACTTGAAACACTGTCCTGATTCTGTATGTCTATAATTTTGGGCAAAGTTAGGTAAACTTTGGTCATTGATGTGCTCATCTATGAAGAGCAAATAATGATGCCCACCTTGCAAGTTTGTTAGGAAATACAGTGTCTGGTACTTAAGCAACAAATTATAACTACTAATTTTACGTTAGAGGGGGCTTAGAATTTTAGCTTACACTATCACCACTGCTCCTGTTCTCCCTTCTGACTAGGATGGAAACATCCTCATCCCCTTTATCTTCTGGATTTAATTCTTCACCTTTTGTTTCTTATTCTTCCCATTGCTTGTAAGTATTGTTTCTTCCTACCACCTATTAATGTCTGCTGTTGGTTGGTTTTGCTTTTGTTTGCTAAATCAGTGGGGTCAGTTCATTGAAAAGGGGGCTAAATGGTATGGACCTATACTTGGTGGTTTCTAGGGTCAAAAATCATAAACTTTGCTTTTCAAAAACAGTCAAAGCAGAGTGAGAGATCTGGGAGTTGAACATGAGCTATTTCTGTACAATTCCATGGCTCCGGGTCCAATTTCTGTTTTAGGATGACTCATAAGGCTAAATCACAAGCATGTCAGAAAAAATAACTATTATGACCTCTTCAGGTTGCAGTTGAAAATGATTAACATGCTACAGTGAGGATTCTTCCCCTGGCAGGAAGGTAGGTAGATGTTGTCTTAATTGGAACACGTAACCTGACATAGCTCTATTCTTTCTCAATTATAAGATTCTAAGCCAGTTAATTTTTTTGAAAGGTGCATCATATTTACTCTATAAAGTTCTCAGCTTCCATTCATATTGCCTCCTAAGCCAAAGTACGGTAATTTAGAAACCTTAGTGCAATAAGACTACCTGGCTATCAATATGAACAAATTTCCGGCATGTACTCTTTTACTCTGCTGCTCAAAAATTTTCCATGACTCCCTCTCCTTGTTATTTACTGAATTAACCATGAACTTCTTAATGTGCAATATTAAATTCTCCATGGGCACCGTGAAACAAAGGGGAACTAAATCATGTAGCTTGGCCAGTACTTCTCAACCTTTAATATACATATGAATGACCTGAGGATCTTGATAAAATGTGGTTCGGATTCAGTAGCTCTGAGATGGTATTGCTCAGAACAAGGCCATGGCAGTTCTTTGGTGATGAGAATTAGGAAAGCAAAGAAGAGCCTTAAGCATTAAATCCAGGGGTCAGGTGGTTGGTATTTAAAAAGCTAGTAGAGGGCTCTCAGGAGAAATAGGAGTGAGAGATGAAGAAACCTGGAGATATTTCCAAGAGATGTTTCCCTCCACGTATGATATTATTTCAGACAAATCCAGGGGGGGGGGAGGGGGATTTTCTTTTTATGGTTTATATTTCTGTTTGGGTACTTCATATGGCATTTCCTGGGGGTTTGGAACTAATAGTCTGAAACTACTTGAGCCTTTTTTTTTTTTTTTTTACCAACACTAGAGCTGTGTTCTAAGATTGGTAATATATGTCTTGACTCACTCATACTCTAGAAAAGATCTCCATCTTCCTCGGGTAGAGATTAGGGAAGTCTACATCTCTCTTTGGTTTGGGAATTTTAATTGAGATATTTAGGAGCCTGGCCATCAGTCAGAAAGTCTCGTCCAGGATCACCTGGGAGCTTTCATGCATATCAGACTTGTCACAAGCTTCAAGAATCCTAAGGTGTTAGGGGTGATAACTTATTAAACATTTGCTATACAATAGATACCATGGTAAGGGCTCTATATACATTATCTCATTTGAATCATTGTAAATAAGTACTGAATAAGCATCTATTCAGTTAACCTGAATGTCTTATATGATACAAAAACTCTCTTCAGAGTTTTAGTTTCATCCTGTCCTTTATTTAAGTGGTAATTAGTGGTTGTGGGGGTTTTTTTGTTATTGGATATTGGCTATTTAGTGCCTCTTCCTACTTTTGAGAGTAATAGAAGCAAAAGTAATGACTTAAGACTTTTTCTATAACTGGAGGTGATTTTCAGTATTAATGATGCATTTTAGTTGTTTTTACTTGGTGTTTGGAGAACATGCTGTTCTAAAAAGTTGGAATTCCTGGCACCATTGCACCTTCTGGAATTTCGCTTAGCTCCTCAATTGAATAATTTTCATTTTAATCAAACTGTTGCTTGGAGCTATGAAAATACCATAGGATGTCCCACTATAGATCTCACTTTGGCCTTCACATGGCTAATATTTCATGTTGAAATTCAGTCCATGAGTTCTGTTTTCCTTCACTGACTTCTGTGCAAGTAAAACATTAATGTATTAAATTGTTACGTGCTTACCTGACTTTTTAAGAGGAGTCCAAAGGTTAATAAATGAAAATGTTTCCTCAGCAAAGATTGGTTATAATATTTAACTTTCAGTTTATTTCTTGGAACAGGTCCACAAGGAAAGCTTTACTCACTGTGTAGAATTATTTAAACATGGATATTTTGGGTCCTGGTCTCTACTGCAGTGGATCAAATTATGGCTGTGTGTGGAATAAACTTGGGGGATTTTTGCAAGTGTATCTTCAGCCTCTACCACAGCTCTAGTGAATACAGTATGGGGGTATGGCCTTGAGCGTGTGTGTGTGTGTGTGTGTGTGTGTGTGTGTGTTTTAGTTCTGTATTGTCGAAAGCATTACATATGTCCCCTTTTCCCCCCATTGTCCTCTCCCAACCTGCCCCCGCCGCCCAACCCCAGCCTTCACCTCCCTTCCCATTGTCTGTATCCATTTGTTATGCTTATATGCACACTAATTCTTTGGTTGATCTCTTCTTTCCACTTCCCCCGACCCCCTACCCCTCACACCCTCACCCTGGTCTTGAGCATTTGTATTTTAGAACCATCCACACCAACAACAGTAACCACCATCTCACTGAGTGATTCTTGTGCCCAGCCAGGTTTGGAAACCACTGCCAAGAGCAAGGAAGTGATTCCAGCTGATCAATGAGGACAGGATAGCCATGTCTTTACTTGGCCAAACATTTTAGAAATCCAGAAGTGTGCTCCGCGGAACACCTCCACTAGAATTTCCTGTTAAGCTTATTTAAAAGCAGTTCCAGGACCCTCACCTGTACTTACTGAATCTGAATTTCTCAGTCTTAGAAATTTCTTTTCTGTCAGAGGCCCCAAGAGATGTCTATGCATGCCGAAGTTTGTGAACCCCTCTATATATGAATGAGCAGTCAGTCACCTATGTGGGTATCTGCTTGAGGTCTCTGATCATATTTTATTCTCTCCCTGATCTGCAGGAACCATGAGGATCATTCTAATGAATTGTTCTCAGTTTTTTTCTGAATAATGAGTTCCCCTTAATGACTTCTAGAAAATTTCACACAGGCACATAAACATATTTTACATTTCAGGAATTTCAAGGACTTCAAGCCAATTTATATATTCCAAATTAAGAACTACTAGCCTGGGAAAGGTAACTGAGTCCATCAACTTCAAAAAAGTTGTTTTGATGGGTCTTCTCCAAGGACAAGGACATAACAAGGCTAAGGAAATTCAGAGAAATCTGGCTCTGAGAGCTGGAGTGGGGCTGAGAACAGGGAAGAAGAATCTCACCCCTGAGTCAAGGCCCTGGTTAGCATAGAGGAACGGAGGCCTTCTTCAAAAGACTCCTAGACCCAAGAGTTTGCAGAAATGCTTTCTTCTCTCTGGCCCAAGAAGACTGTGATAGGTAATAGAGGTTTCTTTAGTGCAATAAACATTTTCAGCACCTACTGTATGCCAGGTACTGTCAGAAGCTGGAAGTACAAAGTTGGATCAGAGACATGTGCTGATTTCAGTCAGCTCACAGCTAGCTGTATATTTAATCTTTCTGGATTTTTATAACCATCTGGCCCTCCCACAAACCTCACTACCATGGTTATGAAATATCCAGCCAAAGACATTCACTATAATATCAGAGATTTTCCTAACTGCTACCCAATTTATCTCTCAGTCCAGTGCTCAGTGCAACTCTTCTGTTGTCCCTCTGCCCTCCAGCTTCACCCTACTTCTCCAAATCTGTTTCTCTCCCTGTGGGTTTAATGACCTATTTGGACTTCTCTCTCTGGCATGCCAACCTCACATTTTCCCTGGAAATTGGCTGTAAATGCTCCCAGGGCTTTGGTGACCCTGAAGCTCTATCCCCCAGCATCAACAGTCTTGCCTTTGAAATCCTCAAAGGCACTGTAGTTTCCAACCTGGAAACTAAACTGTACCTTCCTTTATTTATTCAACATTACTGAGTATGCCAGGTACTATTCTAGGCACTGGGGATATATGGGTGAGATAAACTGACAAAAATCCCCAGCCTGATGTTTACATTTTAGTTGGAGGAAACAGTAAACATAACAGTTACATACATGAACACATAAGTAATATATGTAACAAACACAGTCCCTTCTCATTATTTGAAGATTCCATATATGCATGTCCTCCTGCTTGCTAAAAGTTATTTGTAACTCCAAAATAAATAGTGCTTCATGGTCATTTGTAAACAGTTCAGAGCTATGAAAAATTTAAATCTCCCAACAGGTGATGCCAAACAAGGCAATACTCTGCCTTCCTGTTGCTGCTGTCATACTCTCATACTGACAAGTCTTCTCTTCTCGGTTTACTTAGTGCCATGCTTGTGGTACTTTTAATGATTTTGCTGTTTAAAATGGCCCCTAAGAAGAGTGCTAACATGCTGTCTAGTACTTCTTAGTACAAGAAGTTTGTGATGTCCCTTATGGAGAAAATATGTGTTAGGTAAGCTTTATTCAGGCATAAGTTATAAGTTCACTGTTAACCAATCAAAAATGCACATTAAGCAGTGTCTTTAAACAGAAGCACACATAAAACAAGGTTATGTGTTGATGGTTGAAGAAAACATTTTGACCAAGACTCACCCTAAAAGTAATTTTTCAGTATTTGCTAACTCAGCATTCATAGTGACATTAACTATCCTGAATGACAAGAATCAACTGTATACATTAGATCAGATTTTAGTTAATGTTATTGATACAAAATAAGGTTACAAGGTACATAGGAAGCATTCAGGGTGAGCATGTGCTTTCCACTTACAATTATATGTTCAGTTAACATTAGAGCAAAGATGTAAAAGAGATGAGGAAAGAAACCAGGAGAATATCTGGGAGAAAATGCACAGAAAGAAGAGTACAGTCAAACCTGAATTCTCAAACGTCTCCCATCTTGAATAATTTAGTTCTCAACCAAGTTGTTCATGGAAAAATGTCTCGGCTATGGAACCAAACTTAGGTTTGGCCTGACAACCCTTTCATGCTGATGCCTCAACATAACAAAAAGTGTCTCTCAGGCAACAAAGGAGAGAATGCTTTTGTTGCTGGCCAAATAGAAGATTAGCACAATTTTAAAACATAAAGGGGCCATATGAGTTTTAACGTTGCTGAGGGTGTGAAAGAAACAAGGATCACAGGCAATTGAAGAGGTAGAAAAACTGTGTTGATTTGCATAAATGTAAAGCAGTTAGCCAGTGACAGCATTTCAGAGGCAGTGATATCTGAACAAGCAAAGATGCCACATGCTGACCTGAAAGACACCCCTGGAACAAGTGCTGAAAGTGATTTGTTTAAGGTTAGAAGAGGGTGGTTTGATAAATTTAAGAAAATAATTATAGGTTAAACAGTACATTAGGCATGCACTATATATAAGAAAAGTTAAAACTGGGAATCACTTGTGGTCAGGAACTGATTAATTCAATTTACATTACTTCTAATGGGAAAAAAATGATTCAGTTTTCGAACAAATTTCTTCTCAAACAGCCTTCTGGAATGAATTAAGTTTGAGAACCGAGGTTCCACCATAAGTACAAAGGACATAGGTATGATTGTAGCTGGAGTGAAGAACAAAAGGCCAGGGGAACAGAGGGGGAAAGTAGCAGAAACTGAAGTCCAAGACTTGATGGGGAACAAAAGATCCTGTAGAGACTGTGGCTTTTTCTCTAAATGATGTAGAAAGCCTTTGGAGAGTTTTCAGTGTGAAGAATGACACCATCTGACATGTCTTAATAGGATCTTCTGTGTTGAGTACAGACTGAAAAGAAATGAGTGGAGACAGATATCCCATTTAGGAGGCTTATATCATAATCTGGGAAGAGATAATGGTGGCTTAGTCCAAACTGTCAACAGCAGAGGTTGTGAAGAGTGATTGGTTTCTGGATATATTTTGAAGATAGAACCAACAGAATTCACTACCGATGAAATGTAGAATATAAAAGATAGAGCAGAAGCAAGGATTTGGGACTGATCAACTGGAATAATAGAGTTGTCATTTGATGCAATTGGCAAGCATGTCAGAGTGACAGGTTTAAGGACAGGATGATCAGAAGTTCTGTATTGTATCCACTGGGCTTGAGATGGCTGTAAGACACTCAAGAGGAGATATGGAATAGGCAGTTAGATATATTAATCTGGATTTCAGAGGGTAGGCTTAGATTGTAGAGTCACTATCCCATAGATAGCTTTAAAGTCATAACTCTTGATAGATAACAGTGATATATATCCAATCCTCCTTGTATATCTGGATATAGATATCCGTATCTATCCTGACAGAAGAGAAGACAGAATAAATTGAAACAGATGCAGGTAGGTGAATTAGTAAGGCTATAGGAATGTGTCAATATTCTCTTGCCATTGTGTTGGTTTCTTCAGAGAAATAAGAATTCATTGTCATTAGCTAAGAAGTTGTGGAGGAGGTGTTTAAGTCTGAAGAGAAAGGAGAAGGTACAAATTAGTCATCTATGTGTGTGGGAGTGAGAATGGACAAGAGAAAAACGGTTGGATTGATAAACATCATTAAGTCCTAGTTCTCACTAAAAGTGAGAACTCTTAGCAGGATACACACATAATTGCCCTTTAGGAGTCAATCATAAATGAATGCTGATGACTCTTGCCCTCTGGGCATTAATAATGAACCATTGTAGTCAACAAGTCCCCTCTAACACCCCCAGAATATCTGATGCAAAGTCAAATAAAGTGGGTCCAATTCACCAATTAGGCGCTGACACTTTTGCCCAAATGTTCTGGAATTTACATCTCTGTGCAAATAAAGCTTTAATTCACATTTTAGTAACAAGTGGGTATTCAGTTTACATTGTGAAATTTTAATTGTATTACTAGAGAATGTCTGTTCAATTTATGTCTCTTATTGGTGATTCTCTGTTTTTTAGCTTACTAAATGTTTACTTTACATCCAGATAATTAGTGTGGCTTAGATTTTAATGTCTTAATTAACTATCTTTATTAACTTTATGGCAAGAGCTGCAGCATAACAATAACTTCTTACTAAAACATGCTCGATAATATAAATATTATACCTCTTTCACTTGCAGAGAGAGCAGGCAGCATTCAATTAAGTTTGGTTCCGTTGAACTAATCTATTTTAAAACCCAGGAACAGGGACCAGTCCGGTGTCATGGTGAGACAGCCTCACCACAGCAGCTGTCTCAGCTGGGCAGCTTTTTCTCAATCAAAACATTCAAGCCCCAGATACTTTTTCAACCTCACAAAGCATGCCAGGAGGAAACATAAAGATGCCTGTATTTCTCAAACAGTTTTTATTCAGTTAGGACTCCCTGATATCTTTATTTGTTGTAATGATTTCATTAGCCAACCAATAAGCACTTCTCATATGTCTACATTGCTTTTTATATTAGTTACAATAGGCTAGGCTCTGCCATGATCATAAACAACCAAATCTCAGTGGCGAATACAGGAAAGGTTTATTTCCCACTTATATGGATCCTATGAGCTCAGGTCATCCTCCTGCATTTTGCAGCTACTCATTCTGTGGGTCCCCAAGGTTGTCATTGCATGGGAAGAAGCCCCTGGAGAGTTAAGCAAAGTAGACTTGACTAACATCGTTTCTATCCATAGCACATTGACTAGAACACCAGGGGAGCTAGAGAATGTGGGGGAGCACGTGGATTGTTGGAGAGCCCCTGGGGTCTCTGTTGCACTGTCCCAGGTGCTGTGAAGGAACAAATGGAAGAAGAAGGCTAAGTGCTTCACCCTGAGGAGATTTTAACAGTTAGGGTAATGAATGGGAAGGCAACTGACATTCACCTCATACTTCTCCATGGCAGGTACTTTGCCGCCAAATATTTTAATTCACTTTTATAATATTGAACTTATCATCCAGCCACTAATTATTGAGCAAGTACTATGACCTAGGGACTAAGATGTGCACCATGCTCGATACCACCTTTTATTGAGGAAGAAACAAAACAAGCAAAAATGCCTAGTCAATATAGTATGATAAGTACCATAATAAGAGTATATTAGTTTCCTAGGGCTACTATAGCAAAGTACCACAAACTGCGTGGCTTAAAAAACAGAAATTTATTCTCTCACAGTTCTAGAAGCCAGATGTCCAAAATGAAGGTGTTAGCAGGGACATGATCCCTCTGAGACTCTGGGTAGAATCTTCCCTTGCCTTTTTCATGCTTCTTGCTGTGAGCATCAATCTTTGGTGGTTCTTGACTTGCAGCTACATCAATCCAGTGTCTGCCTCTGTCATCACATAACATTCACCCTGTGTGTCTCTGTCTTTATATGGTGTCTTTATATTCTTATAAGGACACCAGTCATATTGGATTAGAGCCAATTCTAATCTTCTCATCTCAGCTTGATTACATCTGCAAAGACACTGTTTCTAAATGAGGTCACATTCTTACGTACTCTGCAAGCATTTTGGTCTGGATGGAGATGAAGTTCAAGGTGGGAAAGTAGAAAGAGATCGGGCTGGAGGGCTAGAAAGGAATTGATCATGAAAGGGCTTTCATGAGAGCCAAAAGGTTGAAGCAGGGAAGTGATAGTATCAAGGGAAAATTTAAGGATGAGAATTTAAGAGGGATTTTCCTGGTTGCCAAATGGAGCAAAATTGAAGAGGCAAGGTTGGAATTAAGAAGTTATTATAGTAATCAAGGTAAATAGGGGTGGCAGCCCTCAGAATGGTATCAGGAGTGGTAGTAAAGCAAAGTGGGTTGGTTCTGGAGATACTATTTGGAAGGGAAGATTATGGTTTAAGATTGTTGTTACAATATGAGGGAGAGATGATGGTAAAATATGACCCCCAGTTTCTTGCTAGTTGTGGCATATAATTTAGTGAGACAAAAGAAAGGAAAAGGAACATATTTGTCAGGGATTGTATTAAGGTGGAAAACTGCTGAGCTGGAGATACCTGTGAGGCATGTGACAGGGAATTGACACACTTAGCTAGCAATGTAGCTACAATCCCCATGCTCTTTCAGCCATATCCTATTGACTCCCAAGGCTGCACTAGCAAAATTCGAACTAACAGAAAACAAAAATATCATTATATTATTCACTATTAAGTACATATTACACAAGTTCTCTGAAGAGAAGGTCCTTGAGATCTTGAAGAAGGAGGCAAAGATCCTCAAATTTGGTCTTTGAAAACCAGAGAAGTTGGTAAGGCACACCAGTGTGGGGCGTAGAGAGAGGAAAGGTGAAGAGGAGAATGAGCCTAGTCCTGGGGTGGACAGTTCAATTTGAGAAACGGTGAGAGAGAAGATTGGATGAGGCAAGTGAAGACAGGTGAGGATGGCCTTGGCACCCAAACCGTAAGCTCTCTGCAGTATCATCTTACCAAATGGAACTGCCTCTCTCTCTCAAGAGCTTTTCTTACTCTCGCTGGATATAAAGAGAACTCTCATTCCACGGTTCTTATTGAATGAATGAATAAATGATCAAATGACTGCTTCCTGGGATCATCAAATCATGTACATTTCCCTTTGGTGCATGACTCAGCATTTTAGTTTCGGCTTTTTATTTTAATGGCTTTTTTCTTTCAGTGATGAAACTACTTTTTGAGAGAGGAAAAAACCGCAAGATTATTTTGCCTTTTTAATAGTGGGAATTTATTCTAGTCTCTGGAGAGGCACCATAGAGAGAACCCCAGGCTAGAAGTGAGGAAATTTTGGTTCTCAGGCACTAATGAGCTATATGACCTTGATCACTAGGCCTCCCCAGGCTCTGGTTTCTTTATTTGTAAAATAAAACACCAGACCAAGCTGCCTTTTAAGTCTCTTCCAGCACTATTATTTTATGATTTCCTCTTAGTCTTTATGAGCCATGTTTGATTTATGTCAGTCTCCCCAGTATACTCAGTTCCAATGATGCAAAGGCATTGAAAAGAGCTGAATTTTCACTGTTTTCACAATGTCAAAATAACTCAATGATTCTTTCAATTCATGTACCCAAATCTTTAGATATTTTCTTTTTTTTTAAAGTTAAATCTTTATTGTTCAGTTTATTACATTTGTTCCTCTTTTTCCCCCCCATAACTCCCCTCCTCCCAGTTCCCACCCCACCCTCGGCTCTCACTCCCCACCCACTGTCCTCATCCATAGGTGCACGATTTTTGTCCAGTCTCTTCCCGCATCTCCCACACCCCTTTCCCCCCCAAGAATAGTCAGTCCATTCCCTTTCTATGTCCCTGATTCTATTATAATCACCAGTTCATTCTGTTCATCAGATTATTTATTCACTTGATTCTTAGATTCACTTGTTGATAGATGTGTATTTGTTGTTCATAATTTGTATCTTTACCTTTTTCTTCTTCTTCCTCGTCTTAAAGGATACCTTTCAGCATTTCATATAATACTGGTTTGGTGGTGATGAACTCCTTTAGCTTTTCCTCATCTGTGAAGCTCTTTATCTGACCTTCAGTTCTGAATGATAGCTTTGCTGGATAAAGTAATCTTGATTGTAGGTTCTTGGTATTCATCACTTTGAATATTTCTTGCCACTCCCTTCTGGCCTGCAAAGTTTCTGTTGAGAAATCAGCTGATAGTTATATGGGTGCTCCCTTGTAGGTAACTGAGTTTCTTTCTCTTGCTGCTTTTAAGATTCTCTCTTTGTCTTTTGCTCTTGGCATTTTAATCATGATGTGTCTTGGTGTGGTCCTCTTTGGATTCCTTTTGTTTGGGGTTCTCTGCGCTTCCTGGACTTGTAAGTCTATTTCACCAGGTAGGGGAAGTTTTCTGTCATTATTTCTTCAAATAGGTTTTCAATATCTTGCTCTCTCTCATCTTCTGGCACCCCTATAATTCTGATGTTGGTACGCTTGAAGCTGTCCCAGAGGCTCCTTACACTATCTTGGTATTTTCGGATTCTTTTTTCATTTTGCTTTTCCGGTTGGGTGTTTTTTGCTTCTTTGCATTTCAAATCTTTGACTTGATTCTTGCGCTCCTCTGGTCTGCTGTTGGGTGTCTGTATAATATTCTTTATTTCAGTCAGTGTATGCTTAATTTCTAGTTGGTTCTTTATCACAACATCGAGGGTCTCATTAGATTTCTTGAGGATCTCACTATATTTATCGGCGGTCTCACCAGTCTTTTCGAGGGCCTTACTAAATTTATAGGCGGCTTCTAGACAGTTCTTGAGAGACCTTAAAAGTGTGGTTTTGAACTCTATATCCAGCATTTTGCTTTCCTCCATTTCTGTCATTTGTGTCCTGTTTCTTTGTCTCCGCATTTTTTTATGCAAGGACTCCCCTGAACAACCCTGACGGGACTCTTTTCAGAATCCTTGAGAGAGCTTTCTTGGTGCACCCCCTAGTGGTCTTTGCGCGCAGTCTTGTTGTAGTTAAGCCTTGATTGTTGTAGGTAATACTGGGGGGGATTTGACCTCCAAGCCAACTGGCTGTGAGAAATCGATATTTTCTTTTTTAAAAAAATACATTTTATTGATTTTTACAGAGAGGAAGGGAGAGGGATAGAGAGTTAGAAACATTGATGAGAGAGAAACATCAATCAGCTGTCTTTGCACACCCCCTACTGGGGATGTGCCTGCAACCAAGGTACATGCCCTTGACCGGAATCGAACCTGGAACCCTTCAGTCCACAGGCCGACGCTCTATCCACTGAGGCAAACCAGTTAGGGCCAAATCTTTAGATATTTTCACAGCTGGCCTGTTTCATTCATTTCCTTAATGAACTGCACTTGGTTGGGGCAAATTCCATTCGATTTTCATATCAGTGCTATTCCATCAGAATGGCCCCAATGAGGTTTCCTGGTTATTATCTTACTTCACAGTACCTGAAGAGGGATGTTTAACCAAGGGCCATAGAGTAGAAAGTTCTTCAGTTTCATGTGCTTAAGAATCACCTATGTGGGCTTGTGCAATGCAGATTCCCGGGCACTACCCTCAAAGAATGTGATTCCATTCCCACTCTGAACTGGGTTCAAAGCTGCAAACTTTTGGCATATGGGATGATGCTCCAACCAACTGAGCCACCTAGCCAGGGCGGCTCTACATTTTAACTCTTAGCTAAGAGTTGGATGGAGTCCATTGGCCATTATATGAGAAATATTACTTTAGAGGGGGAAAAAGGTTTTGTTGCCAAGCGTTAAATCAATGCTGACTGAATTATGTATTAATTTTAAGCCAGTAACGTAATTGTAGGTATTTGTGTGTGCAATTATTGGGATGATAGGAAGCTACAACTACGATATGGCTCTACAAACAGCAAATCACAGGTTGGGAAAGTGCATAGCTGAGTGGCTACCACTATTTTGTCTTGTTTTGGCTTTACTGTACAGCTCTGCCTGATGCATGTGGTCTGATTCTCACCTGGGATTATCAGTCTGCACTGATGCTGAGGTTCCCACTGAGAAGAGGTCCATCTCTCTCTGAAGCATCAGTCCTTCTGGTCCAGGCTGTGTGCCTCAGACAAGGAGTCCATCAACTCCCCAGCTTGCTCTCTGTTCTGTCCTCTTCACGGTGACTTTGCTGTCACACAAGCATGTATAGAGATACAACCAAGCTCCAGGATGCAAGGACTCCCCTGAACAACCCTGATGTGACTCTTTTCAGAATCCTTGAGCGAGCTTTTGTGCAACTGAGCAGGGAGAGATTGTAATCAAGATCCTTAGTGTTATATGAGACGATTCTCTTTGGAGCTGAGGACAATCTGGAAAACATTTTCCATTTTTCGAACAGGCTAAGTTAGATCTTTGCCTTTTGATTCTTTCAGTTTACAATAAGTGGGCTTCTGTTCACAGAAGTTTTATAATTTATAATAAATTTACAAACAGTGAGTTCTGCTTTTTTGATTGAATTGACCAGCCTGTCTGACAGACCATAACCACAGTACAACTTGGAGTCACAAGTTAATGTGTCCTTCCCTGCATTCCCACCCCTACCTAAAATAGCCTAAAGCAGTCAGTCCTCAACCTTTATCAAACAAGCTTCTAAAATTCAGATTCCTGGCCCCCACTTTTAGATATTCTGATTCAGTGAGTTTGGTTGGGGTTCAGGAACTGGAAAATTCAACAAACACATAAATGATAGTGATGCTGAGGACCACAATTGGTTAACTATTACCTCCCATTCTGACCCTTCAAATGTACATGTTTCTTGGACATGCCATGCTCTTCCATTCTCAAGGTATTTATTCAGATTTCCTCTGCTGAAATGCCCTTTCCATCCTTGTTCAACCAGGAAACTTTTAATTCATTCTTTGAAGCCAATATAAATGTCATTTTTCCTATATCTTTCTCTCAAAGTCTCTCTTCTCCACCACACTTCTTTGCTACCTCATCTGTGCTCCTATTGCATTTTCTCAATAACTTAGCGCAATGTTTTACAGATTGTTCTACCTTTCTAAAGGGTAAGCTCCTAGAAGGCAGAGGTCCTGTCATCTTTGTTTCCTTAGTGCCCAGAATTCTATCTGGCATGTGTTCGTTACTTTAAAATGTACTGATTCCAATGAACTAACACAGACACAGCTACAGGTATAACACTCACCGGCACAAACTGATGCACAGGTAATGGTTGTTTTCTTTCAAATGTTCTAAAGTATTTGTTAGACTTTTATTGTTCTTCCTGCAATATAAAGGCACGACAGGAGATGAAACTTTAGTCTTAGAGTAATCAGGGTGTCCTACCTTTGTGTGGATCATTCTCTCCACTGTGTTTGCATATCCCAAATCGGGTTATAGAATCAATATTTTTTCTATTGTGTGTGTTGCCTTCTGAGGGAGTAGTTGCTTCTGGGGGTGCACAATAAAGAAAACCAGAGGCAGAAGAGGGGAATTTTAGCGCCAGGAGCTGGGAACAGATTTCCTCATTAGGGCAGCTTCTTTTCATCTCAGTGAGGAGGCCATTTTCCACCTTGATTTTGTCTGTTTTGAGCTTTCTTGAAAGCAGCAGCTCCATGGGCACAGGAATTGCCATCACACGTCAAGCGTTTAGGCGTCTATTAGAGGGAGATGAAAAGAATATGAGATGTGGCAGGGCAGAGGAGAAGCAACAGGGAAGAGTGCAGGGGTCAGAATTTGATTGGGGGTGGACATCTTGCTATGTGGGAGTAATGTGTGGCTGGAGAGGGATATCGTGGTATCTATCGTCAGCCCTCTTAAAATTTAATTATCAAAAGACCTGCTGTTGTCCCTCCTTTACTCCAATCAGCTGCAAAGATCCTAGTGTGAGGAGCACCAAGCAGGGAGCTTTCAGAATCTGAAAGTGATTTAGCCCTTGAAAATTTCAGGTTAATTCTATAGTCTGCTTTCCTCCTGTGTATCCCCAAAGTTCTGAAATTCAGCTTGATTTCAGCACAGAATCAATGTGTTCCTGAATTGCTCCTCCAGTAAGTATTTTAAAGAGATGTTTACATCTATTACAGTCCTCTTTACAACCATGCTATGAAAGAGACAGGCACTATAAGAAGTCTCTTTTGTAAATGGAGAATCTAAGGTCCAGTAATCTTCCTGTGGTCCCTCAATTAATGATGGTGGAGCTATGGCTGAGTGAAATCTCCCCTCTCTTAGCCATGCTGAGGTGCAGGCTTGGGTGAGGAGAGGTGGAAGTCTAATATTGTCCCTCCCAGAGAGAAAGCATGAAAGAATAGTAAAACTAAGAAACTAAATATCCAGCTCAATCATTTTAAAGATTGTGGTCTGATACTCACGGGGCTGTTGATGGCAGATCTGCGAACACTAAAATCAGAAAAGGGGCTTTAATTGGAAGGTAATAGCAACCACAGTGTGGGGAGAATCAATAGATTATTATGTGAGTCATTGAGCTTTGTTATGAGCAGTGGCCTTTCACAGCAAGCAACCTCATTGCCACAACGCAGCAAGATAAACAGCTCTTTTTATTCTTCAGATCACAGAAATTAAAGCTATCATGGCAAAAATTATCTTTAAAAGCATTTGTTTATCACTTATCTCCCATTCTTGGTGCAGAGAACAAAGGTGAGCATTCTCTTTAAACCTCTGAGTGTAGACTATCCTGCACCAGTTAATATTTTCCAAAATCTCTGGTAGTAATTGGTATTAGACTACCAGTGTATGGACCATTTGGGGTTTTATGATGGTGGGAGTTTAAAGTCCTGAGCCTCCAAGAAAATGGTCCCTCCTCCCCCCCCCCTTTTTTTTTTATCAGTACACACTTATAGGAACCTGAACCACATCAGCCCACATTGCCTCCTTTGATGGAACTGAATGGGTACGTAGAAGTGTCAAACTAATGATAATCTATTCAGACTTCGGCAAAGCTCTCAATACTGTTTTGGGATAAGAGTCTATGAAAACAACATAGATATGTGGATAATGTAGTTAAAAGTGACATAGTAATGATTTGGTTTCTAAAAAGGCCTAAATAACAGTGCTGCTGCCTGTTCCTTTGTCCTTTTAAAAAATGGTTTTATTAAGGCATATTTTACATATCATATAATTCACTCATATTAAATGTAAAATTCAATGATTTCTTAGTACATTTCCCAAGTTGGGCAACTACCACCATGCATCCCCCCAATAAGATTGCTCATGCCATTTTATGAGTTAATCCCCACCCACAAACCCCCATCCCCACCCTACCCCAGGCAATCATCAATTTACTTTCTTTATTGATTATCCTTTTCTGGACATTTCATATAAATGGGATCATCAGTATGGGTCTCTTGTGTCTAGTGTCTTTCACATGGCATAATGTTTTTGAAGTGCATCAGCATTGTAGGATGTATCAGTAGTTTGGTCCTTTTTATTGCTCAGTAGTATTCCTCTACATGAATTTACACATTTTGTTCATCCATTCACCAGTTGCTAGACTTTTAGGTTGTTTCCAATTTAGGGCTATTATGAATAATGCTACTAAGAACATAAATATGCAAGTCTTTGTATGGATATATACTTACATTTCTCTTGGGTATATACCAAAGAGCGGAGTTGCTTTTCTTAAGTTATCTTTACCTCCTTTACCATGGAATTCCTTTAACATGGTGACTCAAGTCACCCTATGTGCCATCTGACTCCTCCTTTTCAAAGTTAAAATGAAAAAGGGGGGTGGATCAGGTAGCCAAGAAATATTTGGAGGCAGAATTCTCCAGGATGCTAGAAAAAAAAATTCCCCAATAGAAAACATAACTGGAAATGGGTAAACTATTTCATGATGAAGTTGAATAGTGAAACAGGTTCATTATATTTTGGTAACATTTGTGGTTCCTTGTGTTCTCTCATGTGTTTTTCTAGTCCAATATCCACACTGTAACTATGAATTTTCCTTAAACACTGGGTTCCCATCATTAAGGCATAACATGCAAACTCCTTAGCATCCTTTCAAGGTCCTCATAATGTAATCCCAACATACCACTATCAGTCAGAATGTAGTCAGAAAAACGGGGGTGGGGGGTGGTGAGGCACATAGACATTAGAACACAAGTATAGATAGAAGTTGCCTCCATCCCTAGGGCTGGTGAGACACGGGAAGGGGGTGTTACTAGAGTTAAGAAATGCCTGTACAATCTTGTCCCCAGTAGGCCAGCTCTGTAAGGAGGAGGAGAACCTCTGTCTACCAGATACATCACCCAACACAGAGAAAGAACAGTTGAAATATTCAGGTTTACATTTTCTCCTCTCCTCCAGTCTCCTGCCAGTGCCTCCTTTTGGCCAAACCAAACTGGTAGCCAATGAAAAGGCATCTGACAAACAGAGCAGGACAGGACAAAGATAAGACTGCACAAGCTCTATCTGCCTGCTTGCCTTAATTCACAGTCCCCAGAATATATATACCTCCTGAATAGAACCAGCACAAATTTATGAAAAATTTCTGTTCCTTGAATAGAATTCTAGTGTTAGAAAGGATGTTATCGACCGTCCAGGCCAATGGTTTCTAAAATCCTGTGGAGGCTGCCGAACAGAAATCAATTCTGCTTCTTCTCTTTTTTTAAATTCCTGTATTACATGTTAAAGCTTCCAAATAAAATTCTCATTGAATAAAGGAGTCTTTGTCTTTATAAAGGTAGATGTTCACTGGTGAGTCCATCTCCGCCTTTTACAAGTGGGGAAATGAAGCACGGAGATTTTGGTGACCTTTTCAACCTGCCAAGCTTCCTCCCACATCACAGAAATGTTTGTTGGGGACCAAGCCAGGACTCAGGCTGCCAGGACTCGGGCTGCCAGGACTCGGGCTGCCAGGGCTCTCTCCACTTACCATGAGCTCCACACTAAAGCAGTGGTTGTCAACCTCTGTCTGCTGTTAAGATTCATATAAAGAATTATATCTGTTGATTCCTTCCCTCTTCCACATCTGAATACCCGGGGGCAGAGCCAATGTATATTTTATATTTGTAAAAGTCCTACAGGCATTTAGGTACAACCCCTAGAACAACTGCTCTAGAAAACTGTTCATTAATCACCAAGGCTCCTCAATCGAGGGCAAATTCAGTTACAGTCAGTTCACCTTCCCTTTATGTACACTTTCCCATTTATTATTTAATTCAATCATAGCAAGTTATAGATCGCAAGGAATCTAAATTTTGCTTAAAGTTTCACAGCAGAGAATAAGTCCCAGCATTAGAATACTGGGCTTCTGATGTCCAGTCTAGTGATCTTTCTTATCATGCAACTACTATGGCATAGCATTTTAGATGGATTTCCATCAAGGAAACCATACACAATCCTTATTTCCTTAAGTATTATGAATCTCATAAAAACAGTAATAAAGGAGTATTTATTTGCATATACATCTACCTACTATTTACAAGAAAACCACTCCAAAAATCTCCCCTGATAATTTCAGGAAGTTCTCAGCACTTGCATCTTATGTACTAGGGTCCTTTCAGCACATCGCACAGCCCTCACTATGCTCTTCCCCTCAAATTCCAGCCACAGTGGACTGACTTTCTCACTGCTCACATGTATGGATCCCCACCCAGTTTGACATCTTGGTGAAGACTGGACAACCACAAGTCACCATTCTCTTTGTGCTCTAGTGTGCATTTAACCAGCCACCTCAACATTGAAAGTCATCCTTCATCCCCTTTGTGTTTGGCTTGTGTATTCTAGAAGCTTCACTGGTTTTCCTTTTTGGTGAATAAAGTTCCTATTTTTACTACCTCTCTCTCCCTGTTTGCCTTCCCTGCTGGCACCAGTCCATTGATTTGGAACCAAGTATGGTTCATTCAACTTTTCTTCCTTTAGTGTGGTCCCTCCCAAGAGGTCGATGGGTTCTGCTTGTAAATAAAAGCATGGTAGGCTTATTCTGTAAAGTTCAGTATTTATCATTAGACACAGAAGACAGAAGCTCTCCTATCAGTTAAGGATGAATTTACCATAAAATTAAATTTACTAGAATTCCCAGTTCTCTGAGCATTTTGGTTAATCAAGATATCTTAAAATATACATTACTAGGTAGATGTTGGTAGTCATCAATTTTTATTCTAAATTATACACTTACTAGTTGTGGGTCCCAAACATAGGTGTGCATGAGAATTACCTGGGGACAATTAAAATGTTGATTCTTGCCCTTTCCATCCAGAAGCTCTGATTTAATAGGTCCCAGGCAGGACCTGAGAATTAGCTTTCGCTCAATAAATCAGATGATTCAGATTGAATTAGAGCAGGTCCACATCTGGAGAAACTCTAGTTTACAAGCTCAGCCCTCTAAGTTGGAAATGCCTGGGATGCTTTACCTAAAAGCCTTCACACAGGTTCCACTCCAGAGCTATGGAGAACCAAAAGCTAGAAAGAGAACAGAAGGTAGGAGACTGGTAGAGTATCCATGCAATAGATTTAAAAGATCATCTAGGATTAGGAACCACCACTTTTAAGTTTATTTTTTCCCAAATTAAAAGGCATTCTCAACATGTGGGAACTGATATTTGGGGGGGTTGGGGGGGGAAGGTTTCCCATAAGTCTGGCAGAAACAGAGGGAAACAGTAGGCTTTCATGAAAATGAACATTTATTTAAGAGATCGAGTACTTCAACAAAATGTGATATCCTGATCCTTTAGCATTAGGTGATAACTTTGAATGTTTAGTAATTTACATAGATTTGCTTTTCTCAGCCTTGTACCAACAGACTATTCTACTAAGCTGAAAAGTTCAAATGAGGAGAAATGAATATCATTCCCTTCAATACTTTTGTGCCTTAACTTTCATGCCTCTCTTTCCTATTAGCAACTCGACAGATTAATTTTACATGTTGTTACCATATTTCGCTACACAGATATTAGAACAGCAATCTTAACAGAAACTAGTATGCTTAAGGAGACAATGGGACAGAATGTTTAAAATCAGAACTTCCCTGGAAAATGCAAAACATGCTTTTCTCTGGGTAAAATCCTGTGATTGTCTTATCCTCAATTATACCTCCCAGCTGTTCCGAGCTCCCTCCCTTTCCTCCCTCCCTTCAGCATACCAGCTGCTAGGTGTTCCTTAATTTAAATACAATGCTGGAGATTGCTCTGCAACTACTACCCTCCAATTTAAAAACATGGTTCCAATACAAATTGCTTTGATGATGCAAGCTTTGGAATTACAGAATCATTTATAATTTCTTTTCTATAGTACTTATTTACCTGGTCAGAATTAAATAGTTTTCCTTTCTCCCTCCCTTCCCTTCCATTCATTTATTCACCTGTTCATTCTACAAACATCTATGAAGTGCCAGCGACTGGTTTAGGCCCTGAATACAAAGATAAATAGAGCCTAATGCATTCCACAATCTGGAGGAGGAGAGAGGGTAAAACATGTAAACAAACTATTGTGAGTGCTAAGAACTCCAGTAATGTGAATAAGAAGTTATGGCGATTCATTGGAGGAAGGAATGGCCTAGGGAAGGATGATGATTTGGGAATGTCTCTCCAAGGATCTGACATCAGAATGGACTCTTGAAAGTTAAATAGGAGTTGGCTAAAACAGGGGAGTGCAGAGGGGAGCAGACAGCTTCACTGAGGAACTGAAATTCTTTCAGAACCACAGTCAGGCATGAAACAACAAAGGTAGACCGAGAGGACGAGTATGTTTGTGGGAAACAGCATGCAGTGCGAGGCCTCACTGCAGAGTCTTCCGTCGAAGAGTTGCAGAGGACTTTTGGAGTCCACCCAACCTCACCCTATCCCTAGGGAACAGCTTCAGCAAATCCACTGAATGAGAGGAGCATCTTTCACAGACCTGGTGACCCTGCCTCCACAGCCTGACCGGTGATTGGTCTGGTGGTGGAGGACCAGCAGTGGACCAATCACAGGACATCATCTCCCCGCTCAGTGATTGACTAGGCGCTTGGTACACAATAACACACTCCGGCTCAGAATAGGCATTCTTGCTGCTGAGAAAGCTAAGATCACAGCGGGGTGCTGCCAGGGGACAGTCCCCTACTTGATAGAAAAAATCATTTCTGTCTGGAAGAGAATATACCATTTTGGGCACACACAGAAAAGCAGAAACATGAGCCAAATAGGAGATGAAATAAGCAAAAACATCAGATGAGAGAGAGAATTGTGACAGCTTTTATATATATATATATATATATATATATATATATATATATATATATACATATATATATATTTATATTTTCTGATTTTAGAGAGAGAAAGGAAGGGAGAGAGAGAAATGTGGATTTGTTGTTCCACTTATTTATGTATTTGTTGGTTGTATTTGTTGGTTGATTCTTTTATGTGCCCTGACCAGGAATCAAACCCATAACCTTGGTGTATCAGGGTCACACTCTAACCAACTGAACTACTCCGCCAGGGCTTGTGACAGCTTTTAATGCCCTCTTTCTAGACTAAGAGGTCTCCAAAACTGCCCTGGTTCACCCTTCCTAAAACTTGATCTGTCCTTGGGAATTTCTTATATTTTGTGTCACTACCCCCCCCCCCCTCCACCCCCCACCCTCACCTTCTAATTGCTTGAACGATTTTGAATAGGGTTTTTGGCAGGGGCACCTAGGCATACTGACTAATGGTGAGGTCCTCATTCGCCCCTCTGCCAGAAATGTCCACAGCTACCCACCCTGTATAGAAAGAGGGGCTTTACCTAAAACCTCATATATCTTAATAAACCCCTGTGCAAAGGTACTTTTACTAAATAAAAGGATACTTTAATTTAGTAAAAATTGCCATTCTTGGAAGAAGACACCTAACAACAAAAAATGACAGGTATTATAAGGATACCCCCAACTGTTCTTAAGCTATTAAGCCAGTTGCACAAGAAGCAAATAAAAGTACAATTGTAGCCCAGCCAGTGTGACTCAGTGGTTGAATGTCAGCCCATGAACCAGAAAGTCATGGTTTGATTCCAGTCAGGATACATGTCCAGGTAGCGGGCTCGACCCCCCAGTAGGGGGCGTGCAGGAGGTAGCCAATTGGTGTTTCTCATCAATGTTTCTATTTCTCTATTTCCTCTTCTTTCCTCTCTCTAAAAAATCAATACAAATATTTTTTTACAAAAATACAATTGTAACTCCAAAATATGGAACACACAGGATCATAGAGTCACTGTTGTTTGTAAGCCTCTCCATTTTGTCTACCTGTTTGAAAATGACCTAGGCCCAATTTAGAAGGTTAAGGTTATGGTCCTTATTTCCACCACGTTAATAACATGATAAAATATGCATTTCGAGATTTTTCTGGTTTTCTTGTAGAATCCCTGTGCTATAATACGCCAAAGTGAGTATTGTTGATCTTAAACAAATTGCCTGATACTTTAGGCAATTTCTCCAGCAAAATGGGTTTATTCAGTAACAACAAGGAATTGCAGTTCAGGACACGTGATCTAACAGCATACCATTGTAAGTTCAGAGAAACAAAGGAGGAAGCCAGTCTTTTACGGACTTGGAAGGGGCTGTTGTAAACAAAGAGTCCTTTGGAGGAAACCGAAAGTTCGAAGTGCAGTGACTTTTCCTTGGTGTTATGGCAGTCTCCCGTTGGCTGAGATGTTACTGGGCAAAAAGGAAACTTTTCTTCTTCCTGCTGAGGTCCTGAAGTAATAAAGGCATACCTCAGAGATACTATGGGTTCTGTTGGAGACCACCACAATAAAACAAGTTATAATCTTTTTCTAGTATAGGGTCTTGCTTTCAGTTTGTAAAAAAACACATCTGTGAAACTCAATAAAGCAAAGCACAATAAAACAAGGTATGTTTGTATTACTTCCTGTTGGAAGTGCAAGGTATGTGTCTTCCTGTTGGGGTCAATAGTGTGGGTGAATGACAAATGCTTGAGAATTCTCTCTTCAAGACTGACTCCATAGTAAATGAGATTTCTGTTTATTAATGTTCATAGTATAAAGTGAGTTTGTCCAGTGCAGAGATAGAAGAATTAGAAACCATGCTTGACAAAGGGTACAAATTTCTAGTTATAAGATGAATAAATTTTGGGGATGTAATGTACAGCATGGTGACTATGGTCAACAATGCTGTATTGTATAATTGAAATTTGCTAAGAGAGTATATGTTAAAAGTTTTCACAATGCACACACAAAAATTGTAACTGTGTGAGGTATGGATGTGTTAACTAACCTTATTATGATAATCATTTCACAATATATACATGTATCAAATTATTATGTTGTACACTTTAAACTTAAACCATGTTATATATCAATTATATTTCAATAAATCTGGAAATTTTAGTAAAAAATATACTTTGGGTGGGGAAAAATTCATGCTTGTTTTTTAAAAAAGATGTTGACCAATACAGAAATAATTATTTAGCATATAGGTTAAGATGTTAAGTCAAGGGCAAAGTACATCTGTTCTCTAGACCAAAGACCAAGTGCTTGAAAAAGTGCCCTGAAACTAAACTTGGCTTCTGTTCCATTAGAAATAGGTGGTCTCTGTCAACATCAGAGGTCAGGGTGGAAAGGCCTTTGCAAGCAAAGTGCTGAGTTACTGGCTGAGCTGACTGGAGCCTGTCTGTCTCCAGCCCTAAGCAGATAACACACAGGGCACTGGCCTCAGCTCCTGGAGGGCAAACCCCAGAGAGACCACATTCCTGTAATCTAGCCTGAGCGTTCCCACGGCACAGAGGGAAGTGAGACTACCTCGGACTTGCCAAAACCCATCTGAAAAAGCATACCTCACTGGCGGCAACCTCTTCTCCCAAAAATTCTGGGAGAAGATCCAGACAGAAGCCCTTTATGTGGGGCAAGTGAGGCACCACTTCAGCATCCTGTTTCCTTTCCTGGCAGGCAGACTTTTTCTTTTTGTCTGTTGCACAAACTAGAACTGGATCATGTGCCTAGGACACCTAAAAGATGGAAATCAGTGACTTGACGGAAAACAGCAAAGGAGGTTAGGTAACAGGGGAATGGAGAGAGGAAGGAGGGCAGAGAGGATTTTATTTAGATCAGCAATGCAAATCCCATGGGTAGGGCTAATACTACTGACAAAGGGCCTTCAGGAAATGGGGCTGACTTGCTCAAGGGACTTCCAGTGGCACAGGAAACCAGGCTCTGGGAACTGTGGGGACTAATTGCCGTGTTTATTTTAGGATGAAAGTCTCCTGGTTTTTTTACATGAGGATGCAATGCTTAACTTTTTGGTAGCAAGCAGCACTAAAACTGCAATTGAAATGAAAACCCATTTTTTCTGATTGACCATGTGAAAGCCCTTTCTCCGCAGTCTTGGGATACTTTGATATCTCTCACAGATGCCCAAATCTGACATATCTTACCTAATAATAGACAAACATGTAAATTGATCATACCTTCGCTACACTAACCAGCCAATCAGGAGAGTATGCAAATTAACCCAACAAAGATGGCGGTTAATTTGCATATGTAGGCACGAAGTGGCAGAGTGAAGATTGAAGGCCAGAGCAGCGAAGACCGAAGGCGGCTCCAGCCGGAGCAAAGGCCTGGGTCCCGGGTGCCAGAGGAGAACTGGTGCCGGCAGCCAGGGGAAGGGAAAGCCTATTGCACGAATCTCTTCGTGCAACAGGCCTCTAATATATATATATATATATATATATATATATATATATATATACTTATAATTGTACAGAATAGAATTAGGAACAAACACATATCCAGCTACGAAGATTTTATTTATTAAAATAGTTTTGTTACTGTTTTTCTAACTATATATACTCCTTGAAGGAAAAAAATCATGAAGATATAGAAAAGTACAGTGTTCAAAATAAAAACAACCCAGAAGTCCATAAACCAATATAAATAATTTGGCAAATAATCTTTCCATTTCTCCCTCCTTCCCGCTTTTCCTGTCTCCTTTCCTTTCTTAAACATTTATTAAATACCTACTATGTGACAGGCACTGCACTTTCAAGCGTGCAAGAGAGAACAGTCCCATACCTTAGAGTCTAAGAGTCCTTTAAGATCCTAGAATCTAATGGTACTTGAAGATCTTTACCTCTCTGCATAAACACACATATATAGATAATTTTCAAAATATTTACATCATATATAATTTCACACAAATAAAATTGCCTTAAAATCAGCTTATAATCTACTCATTTCTTCATTCAAGCTCATACCCACGGCTATTTGATCTAATGCCTCTGCAAGGGCTTTGATAAAACTTTAGGGCCTGTGCTATTTGCACATTAAGGAGATAATATAGACTACGTTCTGAACTTACTGTACCAAGTACAATTCTTGCGTAATGCACCAAGCAAATGGTATAGAAGAATCACATCTGTGGCAAAGACTGCCTAGATAGTCATCAAATCTATTTTTTTCTTCTTTCTGGGAATGCAGTTAGACTGCATTTCCCAAGACTAAATTCTGGCCAACAGAAGATGAGTGGACGTGATGTGTAAGAGCGAAAAATGGGATGAAGTTCAGTCTCTCATTCACTCGTCAGAGGAGAGTCATCCTGCTGGTTAGCAATACCCATTTTAGTTTTTACATGAGTAGAAAAATAACTTCCATTTTGTTAAACTGCTGAGATTTGAAAGTTTATCTGTTATGACAGTTAGAAGGACCTTAGAAGGCTTTTTTATGTGTCACATTAAGCAGCCCTTTGATTGACATCAACAACCATTAATTAAGGTGGCAGCTGGATTAAGTTGGCAAGAGCTGCCAACACTTTTAAAGATAGGAATCAACTTTACTATAAATTGTTAGTGGGGAAAAAAACCTTCTGAAATGGAAACTCAATAATTGTACAGAATACAATTAGGAACAAACACATACATACTCAGACTTATGATGTGAAACTGACTAAACACTTTTTTGCTGTGAAAAGAATCTCATGATCCAAATGGAGCATAAGTTGGATATGAATAAGCAATAATGTTGCTAGTTTAGATGTAATTATTGGTAAGCAGACATACACATAAATATTTAAGGTAAAAGAAGAAGTACCTCACAGTGGTA
Source organism: Myotis nattereri (assembly GCF_964212035.1). Lineage (NCBI taxonomy): Eukaryota > Metazoa > Chordata > Mammalia > Chiroptera > Vespertilionidae > Myotis > Myotis nattereri. Next base: position 28,304,196 of record NC_138088.1, read on the forward strand.
CAGGAAAAGTAGAGGCAGGGAGTTGGAGAGGGATTTTTAAACTTGAGAGCTCACAGCTTTCACCCACATCTAAAAATTAGTCATGAATGTCACACAAAAAGCAACTTGAGGCTAGATAGAATAGCATTAGGTTTTTTAGTGTAATCCCCATCCTTGGCCTTTGATGCCATGTGAGGAATTGGTTATGGGTAGAGTGACCATATTTTCTCAGTTTATGACTTTTCTTAGGCTTAACTATTAACAGTGCCCCCTTTCTTTCTCCGGAGTGCCCCAGTTTGAATGATAAATTGTAGGATCACCTTTACTTTGGACCAAACTTTTAAGAGTTTAGTGCACACTTTCCTCCCCTCGCCAAAGCCTGATACTTATGTAGAGCTGCTTTTCTTTTTTTTTCTTTGTTAATCCTCACCTGAGGATATTTTTTTCCATTGATTTTCAGAGTGGAAGGCAGGAAGAGGGAAAGGAGAAACATCGATGTGAGAGAGCAACATCAATTGGTTGCCTCCCGCATACACCCCAATGGGCTAGAGATCTAACCTGAAACCCAGGTATATGCTCTGGACCAGGTACATAACCTGCGGCCCTTTGATGCTCAGGCTGACACTCCAACCACTGAGCCACATCAGCCAGGGCCACATAGAGCTTCTGATATTACTAATACTACTACCCTGAAAGTTAGGTTGATGAAGCAGAAAATATTTTCCTTCTCTTTTAACTGCACATGATAACTATTTGATTATACTTTTAGATAAGCTTGATCACTCTCATCTTCCCCACCACAACTCCTGTAAGAGGATAGAAGGAGCCTTGGCTGGTTGCTCAGTGGTTAGAGCATCAGCCTGTATACCTAAGGGTTTGATTCCTGGTCAAGGGCACGTACCTTGGTTGCAGGTTCCCCAGCCCTGGTAGGGGCACATGCAGGAGGCAACTAATAGATGTGTCTCTCTCACATAGATGTTTCTCTCTCTTCCCCTCCTCCCTCCTTTCACTCTCTCTAGAAATAAATGGAAGAAAAAAAAATAGGATTAAAAAAGAGAGAGCTCTCTTAAATGCAGTTGACATAGTCCATTGTTACAAATTCAGAATGAGCTTAACAAACATCAACTTCCCCTATTTAACTAGTGACTCATCGTGCAAAATTGTGCAAGGCCCAGGACACCCCCTCTCTCCCCACCCCCCCTACTCCCCCACCCTCGCACCATGGGACCGCCCGAGTCCTGGAGTCCCTCCCAGTGTGGCTGGTGCGCCGCGGACGGCCCTGAGTCCTGAAGTGCCGCCCTGATGCCCTGCCTCTGGGCCACGCGAAGTGGCCGCCGGTTCCTGCCCCCGCAGTGTGCACACAGGACCGCAGAAACCCCAGCAGAAGCCACACAAAGTGGCCTCAGGCACCCCCTCACCCCCGTGGGGCCACAGGAGCCCCACCAGAAGCCACACAGAGCGGCCGCCAGCCCCACCCCCACTGCACCACCCCTGCTGTGTGTACCACCATCTTGTGATGGAGTTACTGCATGAGGGTCAATTTGCATATTACCTCTTTATTATATAGGATTATTACCAGAATGAAAGGCAACAAATCAATGATTTTAAAATAAAAATTATTTTAGGTAATTGTGCCTAAAATGTGCCTTGATTATTCTAAATAACTTCATATCATAGACATTAGATTATATTAGCAGACATTTTGCAAATTGTATATAAGAGGGCACATCAGGATGTAATTCTGAGTGGTCTCATGGTGCTTTACTACGATGATTTGGTGAGAAGTATTACAATTCCTTTGAAATATTCCCAGGCTAAAGGTATTAGAGCCATTGCTACAGCTCTAGTTCTCAATTTGGGCTATCAATAGTACTATTCCAACTAATAAAATAAATATGATGCATCTTTTTGGACATTCAGTTTTACTTTGGTGTTTATAATTTTAACTTTTTTATGTATGAATAAACATGGATATATTATTAAATGGAATGCCAAGCATACATGAATTTCAAAGCTAAAGATGAGTTCCCAAAGAATCTCTCCTATTTTTGATAAACTACCGTGTGATCTCCCCATGTCTTCAGAATACTAAGGTGGGAATATAGGAGAAGTACTGCATTTTTGGGCCTCAATCATCCAATCATGTTTTTACCATGGTCCCAAAACTCAGTGGGCTGTTATACATTATACAGCATGGATGTTAAGAGCACAGGTTTGGTATTGAACAGACATGGTTATTTTCCTCTCTGTGCCATTTCTGAAACCTTGCATAAGTGTGAAATAGGGATAATAATTTATAGGAGCATTTTGGCTATTAAAGAATACACATAAATTGCTCAGCATAATACCTGGCACATAAGAAGCACGCCACAGTTGTTTATTATTCCTTGAGAGGTCTGAGCACTATTCATGTTATTTTGATCTAGAAAGTATAAAAGGAGATCTGAGAATCTGGAAATGATACTGAAAAAAAAAAAGCAACAGCAAAGGCATTTTTTGAAGCTGGGAATCTATAAAGATGAAAGGAGCTAGCGTGTTTTTAGTTTGGAATAGAGGAAGCCAAAAAGTGACAATAGCATTCAAGTGTAAGAATTATTATGAGGAAGAGGCTGGCAGGTTATTTTCCATTTTTACTAGAGTGAGCACACCTAAATATTACAGCAAAATAACTTGATTTGACACAAGTAAAAATGCCTTGTCAAGGAGGCTAACAACACTAGAACAGCATGCTAGAAAGGGTATGACTATATTAACCCGGGTGCATCTAAATATATCCTGGCTAATATAGGTAAAGATCTAGTTGTGGCTGCCCTGGCTGACTTTTAAATCTGAGCCCTAGAAATCAGTTTCAGTCAGTTCAGAGACTCAGTCTTTGGTAGATGTTCATACTAGACTCTGTAACATATAGGGCAGCGATATATGCCGGGCCTTTTAGAGACACATTTATAAAAATTAATGTGATGTATAAGGGAATAACTATTATATTTATAATTTTGATGATAATAATAATAATAGTTAACATTTATTAAGTACTGTGTAAAAGAATGTATTGTCTTATCTTTTGCTGTTCAGTAGTTTTTGCAATTAATTACATTAACTATTCTAATCCGGACACACCTTGGACCTTTTATTTTTAATCTTACAGGAGTGAATGCATGGTGAACAATACCTCACCTAATCAAATTTTACCTATCCTTCCATGCCCAGCTCAAATTACTTCTTCCCTCTGAGAACTGCCTGACTTTCCTGTCTGACTAGTCATTTCTTTTTCTCTAAACTCGCCGGCTTTATTCTCAACATCATTCATATGAGACGTAATCAGATCATTACTTTGAGGTATTTGTGCCTTGTTTTGTTTGGCAATTCAACCCTTATGCCTTTATTTAACTCTTCATGGACATAATGTGACATCTTCCAAGCCTGATCATAAAATCTTTAGGGAAACCAGATGTAGGAGTTATATGTTGGGGTTTTTTGGCTGTTCAGTATCCATTTTGCTACTTTGTTTTTAATTTGGAAAATTATTTCTTTTCCAATGTGGGCAGTCTTGATGGGATAGTCCATTGAAACTCCCCACCCTTGCTTTCCCTAGCAGGGGTGGGGAACGTCCGGCCTACAGGCTGTATAAGGCCCTCAAAATCCTTTGGTGTGGCCCTGCCACGGTATTAGGGGTGAGTTAATTAAATGTTTGACAAAATATAGCGGGCTAATTTTTAAGCTGATAATTTTGTATGGCCCACAAATGATGTTATAAATATCCAAATGGCCCTTGGCAGAAAAAATGGTTCCCAACCCCTGCGTAAGTAAGTGACTCAAGAGCTAGTTGGAATTTCTCTCCCTGGGCTTTGAAACTTGAACAGAGTATCACAAACATAAGGAAAACAGTTGATTTATTCTAGTGGTAGTGACCTGGGGAAGTTGTCCACTTTCTGCTACCTTGGTTCTCTAGATCAACCAGATCCTGTTCGGATCCAAGCCTGCTATTCTAGCCTTTCTTTGAACTACCTGGTAGCCGTGCAATAAGTTAGTCATTCTTTCTGTTGCTGGCAACTACAACATGCTAACTATTACAAGGGCCAATCCTCTACTTCTTTGTACAGCCCAAACACAGTGCTTGTCACAGAGTTCTTGAGGGCTATTTTGAAGAACTTAAATGGAAAGATAAACAATGACAAAGAAAAAATAAGTTCTTTGAAAGCATTTTGCAAATAGGTAGAAGTGTAAAATTCCAGTGGAGAGCCCCAGGAATGCTACATAAAACAGTGAATTTACATCATCCCAACATCCACCTTGCCTACTTTTTCTTTGCTTATTAAGGTGCTTGAGAGGGGCAAGTGGCATACTACAAAAGTCCACGAAGATGCCCCAAACATCTTAGTGGTTGTGCATTTTTATTACTAGAACTTCCAGGACTTTCTGGCCCAGAAGCTCTCCTTTAAGTCATGCTAAAAAAGTTCATCTGAGCCAGGATGAATGATACTCACTGATCAAACCAGGAATTCATTCTATTTTTACATTTTCAAATGGATTTAGTGGAGTCATGCAAATGCAGGGCTGGGAAGAAATGAGGACAGTGCTCAGAGAAGTCAGACAGAGGTCAAGCTTGGGACCAAAATAGGAAGCAATGCCTATAGCAGCTGTACCATTGCATACAGTACAGGAAGTTGAGTCAGATGACCTCTAACGTCTTCTCCAGTTTGGCCATTTTTTGTTTCTACTTCTTTCAGTTGTTCATAGGTATAGATCTCAGAATCAGTCATACTCAGAGGCACTGGTAAGTGTAGAAATGATGCTGAAAATGCTGCTTCAGTAGTTTACTTGAAAAAACAACAACAACACCTCACTTAGTTTACAAATAGAATTTTTTAATATATTTTTATTGATTTCAGAGAAGAAGTGAGAGGGGTAGAGAGAAACATCAATGATGAGAGAGAATCATTGATTGGCTGCCTCCTGCACACCCCCCACTGGGGATCGAGCCCACAACCCAAGCATGTGCCCTTGACCGGAATCGAACCGGAACCTTTCAGTCCGCAGGCCGACGCTCTATCCACTGAGCCAAACCAGCTGGGGCATAATTTAGTAAATACTTGTTAATGGCCTATTCTTTACAAATAACTGTTCTGGGTCCTATGAGGAAGGACAAGCGGAGGTGCGAAGAAAAACAGTTATAGCTGCTGACTTTCAGTAGCTTCTAATTTACTGAAAACGATGCTGTGCCACTCTGTGCTTTCTGCACCAGGAGCACTCTCTATAAACAGTAGTATTCACAAATTAATCAATGACAAGCAACTTAAATTTTTATTCATTTACTGATCAATTCAACATTTTTCACTGACTAATCTCCATGTATCAAACTCTGGGCTAGGTGATACGGACACTATCATGAGAAAGACTGACAAGTTCTCTTCTTGAAGGAGAGTCATGGAGCTCAAAGGAAAACTGGGATAACCTATGTTTCCTGTTAGTTTTATTGTGCCAGTTATTAGTCATCTCCAACTCTTTCTCCTGTAGTCATGGTGCCATTTTGAAACATCAAATCTGATCATGTTACATTTACCCTGCTGCAAACTCTCCAATGGTCTCCCTCAGTATATCATTCAAACCCCTTGTTAAGGCAAACAAGGTCCTGAATCACCTGGTTAGTGGCCACTTTCATTTGAAGGATCTTTAAATGGCAGGATGATGGCTCCTTATAATCTAATTTAGCCTGGACAGATTGCAGTTGGCGCTGTAAGCCGGCGAAAGTGCTATCTCCAAGCTTATCACAAATATCCCTTAAGTATTCAGTGACCATCTTTACCCACCAAATCCAGGGGGGGGGGATCTGATGAAGATCCAGAATGGAACCCCAGTGAGAAGCAGATCAAAGGCAGTGCAGAAATCTAGTGCAAATGAGTCACATTTTATTGCTCCAAGGCAAGAACACTAGACTTAGTGAAATAGATATATGAATGAAGGAAGACTTAAGAAATGAGAAAATATGATATCCTGAAAGGATAATCGTGGCAAGGATTTTTATCCCATTTGCTAAGCCTTTGAAGCACTCTCCAGACAGTTACTTGAGTTGCTTTTAGATTCTCTTCGGCTGCCATTGAAGATTGTAGTCAGAATTTGACTCTTTATCTGAGAAATGTTCTAAACCATACATGTACTTCAAAGGGTCTGTGACCTGCTGCCATGCCCACAACCTTCATCAAATTCCCAAAGGGACTTATAATTCCGTAAAAGTTAAGAATCATAAGCAAACCAAGCCTATGGATGTGATAACAATACTGATTTCCAGCTCTTTTTGTTATTAAGAAGGGCGGACTAGTTTCACAAGTTAGTATACAAGGCAAATAATCACTGAAATGCTAACTTACTTAAGAATGGAAACATTTTGTGTCTAAACCTCAGTTTCCTTAACTATAATTAAGAATATTAACAATTATTTCAAGGGATATTGTAAGGATGAAATGAAATATTGTATGTAGAGTGCTTGGCACAGTGCCTGAAACATGATAGGCACTCAAATTGTTGTGAATGCTGTTATTATTTCTTTAATTCTCACATAGTGTTACTGCCCATGATACTGTGAATTTTCATATTTGGGTCTTCCTATGTACTTTTTTCTATGCTTCTCTTGTCCTCATGAACACTACTTTATGTTCTTGAACCCAATGTAATAAAAATAACACATTTCCAGGTGGAAAGAACTTTGGGGAAACTCCTTAATTTAAGGAAAAGTATGCTAATGCCTAAAGATTTATCCAAGGTCACATGGCTAATTAGTGGCAAAACTGGGTCTTGATCCAAGTCTCCTAGTCCAGTGGCTTTATGGTTATATTATTACTAAAGGCTCAGTGCATGAAATTCTTGCAGTGGTGGTGGGGAGCTCTCTTATCCCGGCCTGTGCCCTCATAGTCCGGGACCCCTTCTGGGGATGTCCAACTGCCGACTTAGGCCTAAGCCTGGCTTCTGGCTGAGTGGCGCTCCCCCTATGGGAGTGCACTGACCACCAGGGGGCAGCTCCTGCGTTGAGCATCTGCCCCCTGGTGGTCAGTGCACATCATAGCAACTAGTCGTTCTGCCGTTCGGTCAATTTGCATATTAGCCTCTTATTATAGAGGATTATATCACATTGTGAGGGGCACCCCAAATTAATACACTGATAAATGTTTTCTGAGCACCAACCTAAATGGACCTAGAGCAGTGCTAACATTGGAAAGTGTGAAACAAATATGAGACACATTCTTTTCAACTAAATAATTATAATTTGTAACACAAATGAATCAAATTGTTCCTCTCATTGAAGATGTCTTTCCTCATTAATTTTGAAAAGCTCCCTTTTATGTTTCTAACTTCAAATGTGAGAATAAGGAATGCAGTCATATACATGAATTCTTGCTAAGCAGTTTATGGCTTATTGTTGCTATGTGTAAAACTTCATTATTTGGGTCAGGCACATATTCACATATTGTCCAATTAGATCTCCCACTAATCCTATTTTATAGACAAAATAAAAAAGGCATGGAGACATGAAGTAACTTGCCCAAGTCTCTCTGAGACACCAAAATCTGTGTTTCTGCCCCGTAGACTCCTTTGAACTTTTTAACTTCAGTATTAATCCCTAGAAGCAAAATTAATTTAAAAAAGAACAATACACAAGTATGATGCATATAAATTACTTCATTAGTAAGAATTTATTCCACAAACATTTATTAGGTGCTTATTATTTCCCAGGCTACATCATAAAAGGGTAAAATCAGTGTCATGGCAGTAGCCACAAATGGCATTTTGTTCCCTCTGCCCTAACCCCCACCAAGGCAACTCTGTCCCTGGGTCTTGCCTGTGTTTGTGAGCTAGTCCTCCCATCCAGCAAGGACCCTCGGCTGTTTCTTCTCTAGTTGTTTCATCTTCCGAGTAATCCAGTGTTCTGCTCAGGCCTCTGTGTCCTTGCCTTAAAATTTTAGGTTCTGGGAGTGATCTCAATAAGGAAAAGTTTAGTTTACTCTGATTTGTAGTGTTATGCTAGTTACAAACCATGTGGGCATGTGCCCTGAATGCCCTACAGCTATGTAGATGTAGGTTATTTCCCTTTTTATCTTAGTTCCAGTACGAGGACCATAGCCTGGACCACAGGACATTTGAGTAGCAGATGTAGTCAGCGTTGCCCTGAGTCTGGCTTGTGCAAATATAAAGCCGTGGATCAGCCCCAGAGACCCCCAGATGTGCCCAGCCCAACTGTAGAGATCACACATGTTCTCAGAGGGTGAATCTGTCACTCTCCTATGTGTTGTGAAGATGCTGTGGATGCAAAAGGGAGTACAACCCTGTTCTCACCGACAAGAAGTCCACTGTTTCTACCTTCTAAACCATGCTTCCAAATCTCTTTAGGGTTTACCTACACATTAAGCTCTTCCTCTGTCTATATCAATGTCTAAAGCAGTGATTCAGAATAGTGTGGCTAAGAAGTCACTCTCTCCCCTCAAAATACCTTATTCTGAACTAATATTAATTAACCTTTGCTATGTGTCAGATGCTGTGATGCATTCTTTATACATATCATTTAAAAATAAAAACAGCATTTTTGTGTGGATATTAAAATGGAGGCTCAGAAAGATTAAATGTTGTCCCTCAGGTCACCCAGGACTTAGGTTATCAAGCTGAGAATAGACACGTCTAACCACAAAACCCCCTTCCTGACTACTAAAGCTACATTGCTTCCCCATTGCTGCCTCAGTTTAGCCCTAATTTCTCAAATGCAAAATAGATAAAAGAACAACATAAGTACGAGGAATACAAATGCATAATTAGCCTGAGTAAAGTGTGCATTATCATTTTTATGTCAAGCCTACTCCTGTGACTGTTTCATTATAAGAGCCTTTTAGTTAACAAAAATTCAGAGATGCACATTTGCTAGTTGAAGCAAGAAAATGTCAATAATCCCACTTTATTTATTAATTTAGATATGGCTCAGGCAAGTACAGCTGGTACTGCTATTCTTAGAGCTGGAAGGAACGAGGGGGGGGGGGCGGAATATTTCTGTTAACAGATCTCGACTCACTCAGATTCAGGAGATGACTTCACTACTCCAAATCTCTAGTCACCTCCCATCCCCCTCTACTCCTAACACTGCAAACGATGCCATCTAGATGAATGTGAGAATGGAAGTAATCAAAATGAGACAAGGGGCCAGCAGTCTGTCACAGGTGGCAGTTTGATTAATGAAAGCCAGAAAACAGCTAGCACAATTTGTGAAATCAATGAGACACGGGCAAAGGCAAAAACAGCCGGAAAGCTCTAGCTCTCCCTAGAAAATAATAAAAGTTCCTTTGTATTTGTTTAGATCCTTTGAGCTGAGGAGGTCAAAGCATTTCACAAGCAAACTTATTCTTGTCTGTGTTAAGGAGAAATCAGCACAGACACTAATGCAACTTTCCCTCTGGGCTAACAGAGGAAATAGGAACAGAGAAAAGAGAAATGGAGTTAGGGTTCTTATGACTTTCCTTTTAATTGATGCCTCCATGAAAGGGCAACCCAATTTTTGTGCAGTCAGTTTGATTAATCTTGTAGTTGATATCTTTGAGGGTATCTGCCCGATTCATAGTGGTCCTTCTCGAAGAACTGCTTCTGATGTTCACAGAAGTGAATCATGACTGCCATGTTTGTGTTCTATGTCTTTCCCATTCCCAACGTGGCTCGTGGGTAGGCACCTGACCCAACTGAAGTCATTCAGATGTTCTTTCTAGTGACTTGGGATTGGGATTCAGAGAACTACTCAATATCTATACCAGGCATTGTGAGGTGTGCAAGAGCAAAGAGAGTCTGCAGAGAAATGAATGAAGCAGTTGTTTAGAAAAGTGAAAGTGAGCAAGTATCTTTCTTGATTCCTGACAGCTACCCGTTTCCTTATCCCAGACCCCTGTGAGGCTCAGCCACATGGTCTGCCTTTAGAATGAGTGAAACACTCCTGAACCCTATTCTTAAATTCTCCTCTTCCACTTAGGCTAACTCAAGTGGGTTTCTGCTCATTGTAGCTGAAAGAATCATAAGTTCTTCATTGATGAGTCCATTAGGTCGAAATTCTCCTTGAAACGTTTGCCCTCTTTTATGATCTCTTTTAGCTCGTCTTCTACATCTCCATCTATTTCTCAACATCCATTAATTGTGCCTCTTCTTCTGCCTGACCTTAAATATGGGTATTCACCAATGTTCTGTGCTTAACCCATCTCTCTGCTTCTCTGATCCTTTCAGAGAATCTCACCCCATCCTGGTTTCAGTTAATACCTATAACCACTTGAATCTCAAATCTATACCTCCAGCCCATATCTCTTAACTGGTATTGGCAAGCCATTGTGGATAGTATTACAAGCTCCTTAAATTCAAAAAAAATTTAAATCACTCAGTATCCTCTTCCTTATCTCAAAAAATCTGTTCTTTCTCCCAGGTCTTTTATTAAAACACTAGAGGCCTGGTGCATGACATTCATGCACTGGGGAGGGGAGAAGTCCCTCAGCCTGGCCTGTGCCCTCTCGAAGTCCGGGACCCCTTGGGGGATGTCTGACTGCTGGCTTAGGCCCACTCACCACGGAACAGGCCTAAGCTGGCAGTCAGACATCTCCCAAGGGTCCTTAGTGCTGCCACGGAGGCAAGAGAGGCTCTTGCCACCACTGCTGCGCTCACCAGCCATGAGCCCAGCTTCTGGCTGAGCGGTGCTCCCGCTGTGGGAGTGCACTGACCACCAGGGGCAATTCCTGCATTGAGCGTCTTCACCCTGGTGGTGAGTGCACGTCATAGCAACCAGTCATTCCACTGTTTGGTTGATTTGCATATTAGCCTTTTATTATATAGGACTAGAGGCCTGGTGCATGGATTCATGCACTGCTGTGGGAGCACCGCTCATCCCAGTCAGCCAAGCAGCTGTGGACCCGCCCTCTGAGCAGTTGCTCTCACTGTGGGAGTGCTGCTCATCCTGGTCAGCCGAGCGATGCTCCCACTGTGGGAGCACACTGACCACCAGGGGGCAGCTCCTGCGTTGAGCATCTGCCCCTTGGTGATCAGTGTGCGTCATAGCATCTGGTTGACCAGTTGTTCTGGTCATTCCACCATTCAGTCACTGGGCTTTTATATAGAGAGATGGCATTATTCTATTACCAGCCAACCAGCTAGATGCCATAGAGTTATTTTTAAATGGTTCCTCTCTCACCCATTGTCATAATTCAGTTTTCATAACCTGTCAATTATATGAATTACTATAGTTTCCTAAGAGAGGAGGGAGAGGGAGAGGGAGAAATATCTGAGTAATATGAATGAGAAATATATGTTCTATTAGGTTTTATAAAAGGCATAATTCATGTGGTTGTTAATACTTGGAAATATTTTATAATATATTTTTGGTAGAATTAAATGTATTAACTTAGTAGAATTAGGCAAAAGTGAACTCAGCAGTAAGAATGTCTCCCCAACCTATACTAAGTACACAGGCTTATTAAAGGAGAAGGAATTGTGTAAAGGATTTGGGGAACTATGGTAGGTTTGGAGGGAGTTTGGGCCTCAATACTGAGAGTTGATAGAGAGCATTTGGGGCTGTAAATAAGAGGATGCCCTGAATGACACACTGAGACTTTCTGGGCATCTTGCCTGCTTGTTGTATCTCCATCAGCTTAAGGAACAGCTTACATCTAGTGGTGTTGTAATTGCCTGTCCTATTTGCCACCATTGCGGGATGGCAGAAATCCTGGAGTGAGGATGGGGATCTGATTCTTCTAGTGGTATTTGGCAGATGGCTTGGATTACTGGCTTTCTTGGTAGCTCACTTACTTGAATGCTTGTCCTGTTCCTTGCTGTGTCAGAGCCTAGCTCAGCTGAAAATGGTAGGCCAACATAGACAAAGAGAAAAAATACAAACTAAGCAAATTAAAAAGTTTTTAATGTCTTAAGAAATTATGATTTTATGGAGTACAGAACCTTATTACCAAGATCATTAAATATTGCTCAAGGCATTTGGCTAATATACATTAAAAGACCTCTCTTCATGTTCTCAGTCCTATATTGCTGAAATATTAACTAGACCAACAAATCTACTCTTTAAAAGTGACACACCGAGCTCAAAAGGTTCGCCATCACTGGTCTAGACTCAGACAATTCTGGTTCCAAATCCAAAATTTACTCCTTATTAACTATCTTGATCTCCTTGGACCTCAGTTTCCTTACATGCAAAGTGAGATAATAGTAGTTCATAAGGTTTTTGTAGTACTAAATGGGATAATGAATATAAAGCACATAGAAAGGTTCATTATTAGATTCCCCATCTCCTTCTTTCTCCTTCAGAGAAAGCTCAGTTTTCTCATGCAGCATCATAGGTGATAAAGGCCCATGTGGTCTCCTAAAGTGAGGATTATCTTATGTCTTTTAGAATCCTTGTCATATCCACACTGCTTTTAAGTCAAAAGTTCATGGAATTGTTTTCTTGAAGGATATTTAATGACATAAAAAAATGAAAAGAATGTATCAGTAAAAATTAGTATGACTATAGTTTTCAGAAAATATGTCTATAAACTTATGTCTATAACTAGAGGCCAGGTGCATGAATTTCGTGCATCGGGCCTCTAGTCTATATATATAAAAGCCTCAGCAACTGAACTACCGAATGACCGAACGAGGCCATTTGTGCACCCGTGGGGTTGCTTGGCATAGCCTTCAGGGATTGGGCTGAAACTGGCAAGTCCAACACCACCTGCCACTCCTGCTCATCCCAGCTCTGCTGTGCCTGCCACTGCCGCTGCTCAGTAGGCTCATTGCCACTCGGTTGCAGTCTCTGGGCTGCAGCGGCCAGCTGTGAGCCCTGCATCTGGTGCCCATTGGTCAGCTGAGCAGCACTCCCACTATGGGAGCACACTGACCACCAGGGGGCAGCTCCTGCGTCTGCCCCCTGGTGGTCAGTGCACATCATAGTGACCAGTCGTTTGGTCATTCTGAGGCTTTTATAATATAGACTACAGGCCCGATGCACGAAATTCATGCAAGGGGCTTGGCCCTCGCAGCACCTTGCAGCCTCAGCCAGCCCTTGCAGCCTCTCGCAGACCCTTACAGCCTCGACCAGCCCTCGCAGCCCCAGCATCATCCGGAAGGTCGTCTGGACCAGCGGTTCTCAACCTGTGGGTCGTGAACAATGAAAATACATCCTGCATATCAGATATTTACATTACGATTCATAACAGTAGCAAAATTACAGTTATGAAGTAGCAAAAAAAATAATTTTATGGTTGGGGGTCACCACAACATGAGGAACTGTATTAAAGGGTAGTGGCATTAGGAAGGTTGAGAACCACTGGTCTGGACGGTCGTTCTGCTGTTCGGTCTAATTAGTGTGTTAGCTCTTTATTATATAGGATACTTTTTAAAAAATGTATGTTTTTATTGATTTCAGAGAGAGGAAGAGTGAAAAACATCAATGATAATCATTGATTGGCTACCTTCTGCACATCCCCTACTGGGGATCAAACCTGAAACCCAGGCATGTGCCCTGACTGGGAATCAAACTGTGACCGCCTGTTATAGGTCAATACTCAACCATTAAGCCACACCAGCTGGGCTGTAGATGATATTTTTGGCAAAATAATTTTCTTCCCTTCACCTGGGTTTTATGTGATAGCTGTTTAGCAGCTTTTTGGGGGCTGAATTTTGGCATTTGTAAGCTGAGGAGAGAAGCAGAACTGCCTGCATGGGGGAAATATATCCAGTGGGAGAGAGGATTTGACTAGGAGCTAAATAGAGAACAGAAATTTTTAAAGCAAATGCTATGTCTTCTCTGAAGCAGTTTCTATCCCATCCGCTCATCTCCTTGAAATTATCAGTAAAATGGCACTTGCTCATTGTGTACTGAATGCTACAAGATGAGTGTGGGGGAATACACCAGCTACAGACAGGCTCCAACTATGTAGAGAGGACAGTTAGTCACACACACACATACACATAGTCACACACACTCATATACATTTGAGCATTGAAAAAAAATTAGGAAAATAAAAAATTCCTCTTGGACTTAGGTTAGTTCACAAGCAGAAATAATGAACCTATTGTAAGGCCCAAGAAAAACCAAAGCTGTTTCGGGTCAAGTTTCTAGTCCCTCTATTTCCCAGGTGCTTTGTGCTCCTGGTGTCTCCTTGACAGAAAAGTGTTGTCAAATTTTGAGTTTACAATTTTTCAACACCCAATATTTCTGATCATATACCATACTACACTAAGAGGAGGTCCATTTTCAGAGAGACTCACTCAAGGCCATACATAATTAGTGCCAGGATGAGCCCGGAAACCTTGACTCCCTGTTACATCTAGGCCTCTCTTTCTTCCCTGATTGCTTTTGGTATGAATGAATATTAGGAAAACACAGTGTGTGTGTGTGTGTGTGTGTGTGTGTGTGTGTGTGTGTGTGTGTGTGAAAAGAGAAAGGAAAAAGATAATGAGAGGGAAAAAAATATATATGTAGTGATACATATACACATGCATATTTTTTTCTTGATAATGCAGCAGTCTACACTTCCATGTGCCACAAATATCTCAAAACATCTGAACCTCTGTCAGACTTACCCCATGATAAAGCTGAGACTTAGAAAGCCAATCAGGAAGGCAGGATCAAGAAGTAATTCTTAGAACTTAACCTTTCAAATAAAGGCTTCAGACAGCTTCAGGGTCCAGGCCCCAGAAAGAGCAGATTTCCTCCTCAGGGATTGGCCAGCATTTAGTCTCTGCGTGGTTTGGTTTTTCTATCAGGCACAGCCCCTGGTGGAATCTCAGGCAGATATTCAATCTCTTTTCCCGCCATGGATCCAGTCCCCTTTCATGGGTAGGCCTAGCCAGTCCCTTATGAGAGAATTTCCCTGTCAAAAGGGAGACTGATTGGGTTGGAGAGGGTCAATTGCTTAGTCCAGCCTTTTTCACTCCTATGTCAACAGCTAAGTCCAGCACTCATCTCTCCTCTTCTTGCTTCACCTGCCCCAAATTTCACCTGGGTGTACACTGTGATCATCATCACAGCACAAACCTCCAATGGAAGGGTAATGCCCTAGAAGGAAATCTAGTAAGGGTAACATATCTTCCCTCTAAAAATAAGGACATTCCTATATTAATAATTAAAGATCAGCAAAGGACAGATGCAGGTTTAACACTGAAAGGTCCTTAATTAAGAATCATCTAGATTAGGATTTTCAAAATTGTCTTATAATGCTCAGGGTCTCCTTGGATACTAGCTAATGAGCTGTGAGTTGTTTTGCAAAAAGACTTAGGCTTTGGGAGCTTTTGTGAAATTATAAATCTTTAATAAGGTATATATTTGTGCAAGGGCTCTCGTTCTGTTTGCAGCCTCATTCTCCTCTTCAATTCCCAAATTACATCCTCCCTCTCCCTGCAGTGCAGGACACATTTGCAGTGTTAACCTATAGGGCACATTGGAAGGAAAATAGTTTGGAGCCAAACAGACCAGGCTCCATTCTCAAGGCTGCCACGCTGCTGTTGGTTCTGGGCCCCAGTTTCCTGATCTGTAAAATGGTGTGTGTGTTAGGGGAGGATATGTTAAGGACTAAGTGCAATCATTGTTTGGGAGGTAAGAAATGTCTTTTATTGCTATTGGCCCAACTGTCTGAGCCAGACCTCTGCACTTTGCCACCTGGAGCTGGAAAATTAATGCTTAATTTGATGTACTTCAGAAAGAGTGACATGAGAAGAAAGGAAAAATAATAATGTAACACCCACCCCTAATCTCATTTTTAGTACTTCATTAACATTGTTATAATTATTTTTGGAGTCTCCCAGTCATAACTGCAGATTTTTTTTCATTCATAGATTATAGGATTCAAACTGCTATAATTCCTCCTTCATTATAATTTACCATGTGTGGGCATGTTCCCTATATTTAGCCTATGGATTTAAAAATGTTGCCAAAGTACCAGGATTTTTGAAAATTTGAATCTTGTCAAAACTGTTTGGTTTGCAAAGGAAATGACAGGCCTAAAAAAGATACGATATTTGCCAAAATAGATCACAGACCAGAATTTGAGTTTTTTCATTCCTTAAGAACCAGTTTTTGGGAAGCTTACATAAGACTCAAAGAACCTCAGTTTTAGTAAGGAGCACATTTATTGTGCCAAGAGCTTGAAACAGAAGCAAACTTGAAGGAAATGAAGCTACCCTTCACTCCCACAGATGGTATTAGCTAAGGTCCACATTTTCATTCAAAGAAGGGAGAAGAAACCTTAGGAACTAGGATCCCGTGCTCCATTCTTAGATCCAGGCCAGGTTTTTCTTTTGAAATCCTGTATTTTAAAAAGAAAGAAACAAAGAAAGAAAAAAGCAAACGGGGAAGGGGCAATCATTTAATGTAATCTGACTAATTTCCTCACGCTCTTTACATAAGAATATCCCCTGGTTAGTCACTCTGTATGGTGCTGCATTTATTTTCTCATGCATTGAAAGGATAGGAAGGCCCTACATATTTTAAAGATATCTAAATAGTTACTCGGTTGAAAATCTAGTCTCCCTTTATAAAAGGCTTATTTTTGTTATGATGATAGAGAGTTTTAAAATTTATTCTTTATTATTGGTGGTGCTGGTTATTTGCTTGCTTGCAAGAAATGAGCCTAATTTTCTGGAGAATCATCTTGATAAGGTGGCAGTAGAAATGTTTCAGGAATCTGAAGGAGGCTTATGAAGGATGCACTCTAAAAATAGCTCCATGCACACTAGAAGATTAACACCGGAGATGTTTATACACACACACACACACACACACACACACACACACACAGTATTGCTAAGCTAGCAATTTACTTTCATCAGTAAACATGGCTGGGATGACTTGCCCGATGCCTGCTCCCATGCCTTCCTCTTGCTCTTCTTAGCAGGGCCTCCGGATGCCCAGCTGCAGCTCAGTATCCTCCAGGCTGACCGTGCTGGTCAGAGCTCTCCAGGTGACATGGAAGCATGCTGTGCTTCCTGCTCATTCATTTCTAAGCATGATCTATATTAGTTGTTTGCTTTCCGCCTTGTTTATTTCTATCTTGTGACACTACTCCAGAACTCGGGCCCCTATTTTGGTCCCCTGTGCTACATTCTTTATGGTTATAATCTATACCCAGTAGCCGTTTTCCACGATGGAGGCTCACTTGTATTCCTATCAAACCCTCCTAAGATCTAGGTTTTTACCACATACCTGGGACTTTGTTTCCAACCTTGCTAGTATCAGTGACTAGCCTGTACCACAGTACATTACTTGCTCCTGGACTTAGTGCTGATAATTCTGCCCTGAAATTTCTTGGGCATCAGTTATGTACCAGACACCAAAATTGGCAATAAACTTACTACAAGTAGTGTACAGTATTGTGGTTAAGAACACTGACACTGAAGGTGGGTTCAAATTGTAGCTCTACCAGTTATTAGCTATGTGACTTAAAATACGACAATTAATGCCTCAATGCCTCTGTTCTCATATCTACAAACTGAGCACCCACCACATAGGGTTCCAGTGAGAAGCAAATGAATATAATAACTATCATTCACCTCAATGTGCTTGGCACTCAGTGACTTTTAGTTATAGTTATTATATGCTTAATCCCGTAGAAATTTCATAACAATTTCATGCCATAGACATTTTGTACCCATTTTCCAGATGAAGAAATGAGGCTTAGAGAAAGTTAAGGAACCTGCTTGAGACCAAGTTATAGAGCTGGGATTTGAACTCAGGTCTGTCTGAATCCAAATTTATTCATGTAACAAATATTTATTGAATGGCCTCAAGGTACTGGAGTATCTGGTGTACTACAATATGCCAGTATTCTTCATCTATAGAGGAATTTGGTCTTTTCACACTTAAGCCTACTTGACTCCTGTGACCACAGGGATCTATGTCATTCACCAAAAATGTGAGCTGTACCACTTTCTGGCCTCATCTACAAAACTTTCACATACGTGATCCTCCCAGTCTACTTGCCCAAACACTGACTGAAGGGAGAGGACTCAAGTTCCTAGAGAGGGCCAAATAAGAATACTGAAAGAACCTTGGCTACACAGTTGCTGTTTGAAGCAGAACTCCAAGGCTAGGGACCTGACCAGGAACAACTGTGTGGACTGTTGAATGGAGAGAAAAGAATACTTTTGTGTAAACTACTGAAATGTAGGACTTTTGTTAAAGCAGTTAGCCTGTACTAATACAACCCCTAATGGGCACGTGTAATACCAAGCCCAGATCCATCTTTGAATCTTGTGTTCTTGCTCTACTAAACTACTTGCAAGTAGGTCTTGCATTCTTTCTCCTATGATCCTCTACTCCTGTTCCCCCTCTGTTTCTCAGTTGAGGCCTCCAGAAAACAGATACCAAGGTAGGAGTACAAGCAGCTTATGAGGACATTGCTTGTGAATAAGAAAGGAGGAGGAAGCAGAGTTGATCAGAAGAAGCCCTCAGACGAAAATGCTGTTCTGACACCCTGTGAAAGAAAACAGATTGGACAGATAAGGTTTAGAGCTGACAAAGTCTTGGTCAACCCAATGAGGAGTTCCAGAACAATGATGACCTATTAGAGGAGTCCCATATTGGGTAAAAATGGTCAGACCCCAGCACTCTTGCTGCACTCACTCACTGACTGGGTTACAAGGAGAATGCATGGCTTGGCCTCAAAAGTTAAGGCAAATCCTGAAGATACTGCACAGTCATAACTCACTTCTTTCATAAAGGGAGGGTCAATTGGTGCACTCCCAGCTGCTACACTCTCCCTAAAAATGCCTCTTCTCTTCAGAAGTAGGTACTCCCATGCATTCTTTAAATCTCTTCTGAGGCATCAATTTCTCTAGGAAGCTTTGTCTGATCCCCAAATCCAGATTGGCTGCTTTGGTATGCAGAATAATGTCCACATTCTAAATCCCAGGAATCTGTGAATAGGTTACATGGCAAAGGAGAATTAAAGTTGCAGATGTCATTACGGTTGCTACTGGGTAAGAGGTTATTATCTCAGATGACCTTGAGATGGAAAGATTATCCTGTTTTACCCATATGGGCCCAACGTAATTACAAGGATCCTTTCAATGTAATCACAAGGATCCTTAGGGAGGAAAAAGAGGGAAATCTATAATGATGTGATGTTGCAAAACTTGGCCGTCATTGCTGGCCTTGAAGAAGGCCTTTCATCAGCCAAAGAATGTGGGTAGCTTCTAAAAACTAGAAAAGGCAAAAAAAAAAAAAAAATGATTATCTCTTAGAATCTCTAGAAAGGAATACAGCCCTGTTGATACCATGGTTTTAGTCCATTAAGACCCTTTAAGACTTTTGACCTCCAGCACTATAAGAAAATAAGTTTGTGGTGTTTTAAACCACTAATCCCGTGGTGATTTGTTACAATAGAGATAGAAACCAACACAGTCACCCACTTTATATGCCAAACAACTTATATTTCCACAATCATGGCATATGTGTGTGCCATTACTTATAGGTCATCTAGTAGGTGTTTAACAAATATTGGTTGAGTTATCCCAGCCTGCTCTATTCCTATTTTAACTATGAATAGATCATCTTGGGTATTGACAAAATGATTTCCAAAATCATTGCTATATCTAATTGTCTCCTGTTCTCAATCACATAAATAGAATTTTAAAACTATATTTTTAGAACCAGTTCTGAGCACAAAGTAGGTGCTTAATAGAGTTACAGAATTAAAAAAAAAAAAAAAAAAGAATGGCTGACCCATTGTTACAAAGCAATCTTTGTTTGTTTGCTTATTTTTTATTATGACCAAACAACCCCACATCCCAGCTATAATTGGTCTCAGTGAACTAGAACAGACTGAAAAATCTAAAGCAGATCATGTCTCAAAAAAAATATTACTTTAGTTTCAGGATATCGATTTGCTCTCAGTAGATCCACGTTCATTTAGTCTCCTGTGTTGGTTGGAGGAAGGGCAGGCGATAAAGGAGAGAGAGAATAAGATTGGTAAGAGGTTATTATCCAAAAGGCCAGGTGAAGCCTTAAAGACCAGTGTGAGTTTGTGGGTGTGATGGATATATACTGTGTTTAACCTGCCTGACTTTCATTCTTCCTCCACCTGACCTTGGTACCTCGCTTTTCTATTTGAGAAAGATACCAATTCTCCTTTCCCCATTCTTTGTCCTTGTGAATTGGGAGCTGGCCGACCTAGCTGCAGTGAAGATCTTGGATCCCAATCTCAGGTCAATCTACACATTCTATTTCTCTGACCCCAGCAGTTAGTTTAAGCAAAGCCACTTGACACAGTCAAGCCAATTAGTTATTGGTTTAGGATTTGGGGAAAAATTTTATATAAATAGAGATTCTTTTATCATTGGAATTTCTTAAAATTTAGATCTATTGATAATCATCTTGTCAGGACAAAAAGAAAGTCTGAATAAAAATGGAGCTAAGGGAGGGTTAAGCCAAGCAGTGAAAAATGCAATATTCCTAACCAAATTATTCAAGCCCCTGCATCCTGCCCTCCTAAAAGCCTTTCCACCTTGAATTTCTAAGTTAAATGAGCTGGTAAATTCCCACTTTTGCCTAAGCAAGTTTGAGTTATGTTTTTGTTGCTTGAAAACCAAAAATTCTTGACTAATTCAAGTAGTTATCACAGTCTTGCAGATCTTTAAACTTAAAATTGAGGTATTTAAAAATGATCATACACAAAGGAATTGATTTGTATTAACCAAATTTAAGGACTGATGTATAACACAGAACACTAATTTAATAGGCCTTAGCAAGTATCTAAAATATTCACATCTTAGTGCCCTTATGAAACAGACCCTAGAGAACTGTCTCTGCTTTAGCCATATAAGGATACCACAAGAAGTTGGCAGACTGAAACCCAGAAAAGGGTCCTCACCAGAACCCAACTATACTCATAACCGGAGAACCAAAGGGTCTAGGTTGCTTGTTACTACTTCAGCCAATTAAACAGAGACAGGGCTGAATCATATATGAGCATTTATTTTAATAATACCAGCAGTATGGGAGAGCAGCAGGTCATCCATAAAAATCTGCTCTGCACCCCACCATAAGCCAACTGCTTATATTGGGTAGAACGACATGATTACATGGGGAATTAGGAATTACAGGTATGGGAAAGTGGGCGTGGGATAATCATTACAGGTTACAAGTTATGCGGGCTCCAGGGGACTCACAGAGAGCAGGCGCCTCCGGGTGCCTCCGGGCGCCCTGGGCGCCCCGAGACCAGATTACAGGTAATAGGGGCTGGGGATTGTAAAGAGCAGGTGCCTCCAGGACTAGGTGCCATGAGGTTGTAAATCTTTCCATAATAGCAGGCAGTTCTCGGAAGGAGGACGGACTGCATTCCGATAGCTCCCATATCCTAGGATGTACAACTCTCAGCGAGGTTAGAATGTGCTGTCTCTGCTCAGAAAAGAACAATCACAGTTAACAGAGCATGATTAATATTTCTTATAATTATAGTTAATTTCTAATATTCTATTTATGTCTCTAACATACTTGCACCTGATCTTAGACTTCCAGCCTCCGTACAGTGAGAAGTTAATTTCGGTTGTTTATAAACCAACCACTCTATGATACATTGTTGTAGCAGCCCAACCTGTGAGTAGATACAGCTTAGTGTCCATGGGGATTCAAATGTCTTTAGTAACAAACTTCTAACCACCTCCCTAAGGATCTGCAATTTCATAGATTAACAGCTTCTGGTTTAGGTATCCCAAAATGTATATGGTCTTGGGCATTTGTGTGGAAGTTGAAAGGTATGAAAGAATTCCTAATATTTTTATGACCATTGGCATTTCGCAGTGGGGTAAAAGTCAAGAACATGAATGCTAAGATCCATCTTGGCCACTTATTAATTATGTAAACATGGGCAAGAAACTACTCCCTTTAAAATCTTAGTTCTTTTCATCTATTAAATTAGAATGATAACTTACCTTATAGAGTTTTATGAGGATCAAATGAGATGTGTAAAAGTTAAAAGCTCTAGTTTTTATTCTTTTATTATTAATTAATAAATACAGTATCTGAAGATATTTATTAAAGTTTTCCATACATGGTTCTTCTATCTGGCAAGTCACATGCTAACTTCTGATGGAAGAGACCCTTTGCATAGTGCAAAAGGTTCCTTCTGTTCAAGGAAGGTTAATGGAGTTTAATCACAATAAAAAATTTTCAGCTTGGTCACACTAGACCTTCAAAATCTCAGGCAAATAATCTTAGGACTGGACTATATATAATCTTATAACTTGACTCTGTATTCCATGAAGATAAATCTGAATTTTACAAATTAGGGTGGGGAAAGACCAAACCTAGTAAGCGATTTACCAAAGTCAGCACAAACCATTGCGTTAAGATGAGGACTCATATTCTCTTCTCCTGACTTCAGGGCTTTTTACTGCTACTTATTTAAAAATAAACTATTTGAGAGGATATGTTTTACTAAAACCTTTTTTTGTTTTTTGCAATATCACCAAAACACACAAAAAAACTAAAATTTCTCAGGACCCTCTTTGATATGTGAAATCATATCTACTTAAGAAAATATAATTTGTATGAATTGCCTTTCTGACAGTTTCCACTCTATTGGTAGTTATGTCTGAGGAATATTTTAATTGCCCTGGAGACTAAAACATCCATTCTCCCTGCATCTCTATAATTCACTTAGGAGGGAGTTTGTCCAGGGTTGATTACGCAGCTACCAGCCTTATCAGGGAGGCCTAACTTCATAAGCTCTGCCATGACCATTCTCCAGCTGTGAGTGAGCCTTTTAGAATCACAGCTGTGTTCCACCTCTGATGTCCAGAGCTTGTTAGCAACCGTCTGACACACCATGGAGTCCACAGGGGAAATATTAAACTGAATGATTCCAGAATAACCAGAGCTAAAAAACGGTTGAAGCAACATGCCCAGGTAAGTCATAACACATACCTTTAGTTATACCCTAGAGAGGAAGAAATTTGGCTTTCTCTGGCTTCAGTTCCACAAAGGTGGAAATGAGAGGGGGCAGGAACAGAAGCCAACTTCATATTTCCAGCATCTGATTCATTTCTGGACCCAAACTTGAAGAGCAGGCAGCAGAGTTGGTAATTAAGCTGAGATGGAAATGAACAATGCTGCCAAGTTGGCCCCGTTGTCGTTTGATTCTCTATGATTCTTGTCAAAAGGCCCTGGAAAGTTCTGATGGCTCCTAGGTGAGGCAAATATACTTTACATTAACCCCAGGAAGTCAAACAATATTGCCAGTAACTTGGAAGAGATTATGTTGGGCAAACTCTACTACTTAAACTAAAATCAATAGCTGCAATCTCAATGTCTCTCATAGTCCTTCTATTTGGAACTTCATAAGATGATTAATAATAAAACTTAGCAGAACCATCCACATAGTATATTTTTACCCATGCCCTCAAGATGGCTGCAAAGTGCTTCTATTTAAGTCTCCAAATTACAAATTTAAGCTATTGGTAAGAGATTAAATCCTTACATAATCTATAAACAAGTGTATTATGTGCAGCTCATTGTTCACAAGTTTGGTATTAGCAATAGCATAAAGCTGAGAAAACTGAGCCTCAGAGAGGCTAAGTTAAATTACACCTAATTACTAAGCTGGTAATTTGTGGAGTCAAGGATAGAACCCATGTGACTGATCCCAAACCCTACCTTCTTTCAACTGCATGCAATAGCATTTGGGTATACTGTTCAATACCAGTCACTCATCTTTAAAGGCCACCTCAAGTTGCATCCTTTCTATGAAGCCTTCTTTGAATGTTTGCTGCTATTTTTTAGAAAAGCCATGGGCCTCAGAGTCAGACAGACCTGGTTTGAGTGCCCAGTTCTGTCACTTATTGACCATTTGGCCTTGGGTGATTCATTTAATCTCTAAACCTCACTTTCCTTATTGTAAAATGGGGATAATAGTACTACATTATGGGATAAAAGGAGATGGCCAAGGAGCACACACATAGTGCCTGGTGCATATTAGAGTCTAATGTTTATTGAGGATTTTCTCTCTGCCAGACACTATGGTAAGTCCTTTTCACTCAGTATTTCACTTAATCCATACAACCACCCTATGATGTAGCTACTAACACCACCTGCATTTTTTAACCAGGGCAATGAGGCTCACCACGTAGGATGATTGGACCAGTGTCTCAGCCTCAGTAAGTGGCAGAGCCAATGAGCATTCTGATTTCAGAACCCGCGCTCCTCACCACTACAGGGAGGTCTTCAGACCCAAGAGAGAAACATGAGATCAATTTAGCAGGTCATAACCAGCATTTTTTAATGGAATAGAAGAAAAAGCATTAAATTGATTAGAATAGAAATATCAGTATGACCTACAGAGTAAATATTCTGTGGAAAGTCTGTTTTAATTGTATGTGCATGTGTACTGGGTCTTGCTGTAGAGTTTATTTCTTTCTGTAGATTATGAAAAAAATGCATACACTGCATTATACACATGATAAAAATAATAGGTTCTCAGTAATGGATCATTCTCTTCCCTTTCCGAGTAATATGTCACACTGTTTTATCCTTAAGGTTATTGTTGTGGTCACTGTTGTTTTTAGATGCACTTGTCACATGTAGTTTGATAACTACTTATTGATCTATTCTAATATTCAGTGACAGTGACTTTAACTTAAACTATTTCAGTCATTTATTTATTCACTTGTTTAACAAATATTTATCAAGTGCTCACTATGTTACAGGATAATACTAGGGATAGGAGAGTCAATAGTGAAAATACAAAAACACAGTTTCTACCCTCAAAGAACATATAATCCAGTGGGGAAAACAGATATCAAACACAATAACAACTGAAGCAGTAAATTTTCTGTCATCATATATATTAGGGGTTCTATAGTATATTATAACCTGGTATGTAGGGTAAAAGTAAAAAGACACTACAATCAAATGTACAAAAAAAGAAAAGACTTGAATTTGTTTAAGAGTAGTATAGGAAAATCTTATGGAAAAAGAAAACACCAAAACATTTAAACTTTATAAAGTTTATAAAGACTTTAATCTCAGACTCGTTTTACTCCTATGCAAAGATCATTAAAGAACAGTTATCTGATTTTATATTAAGTAGTACAAGGAGATACAAAAATCAAAGATAAAGCCATGTCCAATTAAGCTAAGAAAGACAGTTTAATCTTTATCAATGGGCTGCATGAAATATTGCTATTTCCCCCATACCCCTTACTTGCATTTTTATCCTAGGATGTTGGAATGATGTATGATAAAGATTTCTCAAGTACTAGTAAGATTAAAGTAATTTCCTACATACTATACCACAAACAGATTTAGAAATGTCAGTTTTAGGTGCTATGATGCATATTCAAATTTTCCATGCAGTGGTTTAGATAGGAGCATGACTAAGTTGAAGGGCCAGTGAGCTAAAATACTTCCTGTATATTTTATAAACTGAAATATTAATAAAGAAAATCAAAATGGGAGCAATGTAGGGATTCTCGTGTCTCCTTATTACAGACTCATTTCTGTGCGTCCAATTTCAGACAAAGAAAAGAGTTACAAAGGAAAAGAACACAAAAAGGGAAACAAGAATGACAAAAGAAACAGAAAAAAAGGAATGGCTGCAAAACCAAAGGGTCAGCATCTAAATACGCCATCTCCATGGAACAACACTTATTATAATCTTCCCTCTTAGAGAATCCCCAGCTGAGCTACTGAGCTGCTCTGTCAAAAGTTGGCAAAGTGTGTGTACTGCAGTGCATCACTCACTGTTTATCACCAGTCAGAAAGAAATTTTTAATTTGCATTTTAAAGCATTCTAGTTTGAAGCAACTTTTCCATCTTGGCTGAGAGTCAAGTTCCCCAGGAGAACTACAGGGTCTGTGTTCCTCTCCATTTTTTTTAACCTTTTCAGTGTGGCTGAGGAAATCTTGTCCCCAGAAGTCAGCTGTTGTGCTACTAGTAAAGGCAAAGCCCTCCTAGGTCACCCTGAGTGCATCTATAATGGAGTGAGGCTATGGCCGTCCTGACATGACAGAACAAAGTTTTTGGTTTTTTTGTGGGGTATTCTGTACTTGGAATGTGGAAAGAAACACTGCAAAGAGGATGGACAATTCCATCAGAGGATGAAGGACAATCCTGTATTAATCAGGTTTCTTTATAGTACCAGTGACAATACCCTAACTCAAACATGCAAGCAACAAAGAAAACTTGATTGGTTTACATAACCCAAAGTTTAAAATCAGGAATATCTGGATCAGATGTTCAAATAATGGGTTTTGGGCTCTTTTTCCATTTGCTGGCCAGCTTTCTCCTGTATTGTTTTATTCTTGGTCAGGCTCTCCCCGTTGATGGCAAAGATGACCACAAGCAGCACAAAACTGACTTCTAACCAGCTTCACAGCCTCACCCAGAGGCGTGCACCACCTTCTCAATAATTCTTGCAACAACTTTGAGGCCAGGTCTAGGCTATGCGTTCAGCGGTGGGTATGGATGATTCTTTAAAGGGAAACTGAGATTCTTTTACCAGAAGCAGGAGATACGAAATTGGGGCAGGAGAAACAACAACAAAACAAGTTAACTTATGCCCTTTGGATGATCCTTTTGATCATCAACTAAAAATAGAAATTGTACATTCAGATAGCCCTTAATTCTCCCTTCACACATTGACTCATAATCAGTGACTTTCCTGGGGAATGTCAAGGACACTATGAAACACTTGGGCACCTAAGTGTTCTACCATTTTGACGCTTAGACATAATACCGGTACAGATGACAAACTCTTCCTGTGAGGTTGCTGACACGTGTCCTTGAACACCCATGCTAAATCAAGCTGCCATAGCTCCAAGTTGAAGAAAGGGTGCCTCACCCGTTTCCTGACAGGAATTGATAGCCTTCGGTAGGCTTTTGTGTTTCTTCCCATGTTGCTGACCATTTCAGAACCATGGTTAATTAGATTAGTAACTCCCAACTGTTTTAAAAATGAGAACTCCTTTATAACATAAGAGTTTATAAATGTCTCATGAGAGTTTGTCAGATTTCTTACCTATATTATTATATTGACTAAGGAAATAGATACTACCAAACAAATTTCATAAAATTAATGTTATGAAATAATTTGTATTGTATTAATTACAACAGCACCTATGTGAAAATTTAATAATATATGTATGTGTATAAGATATATTATGCATTCAGTCTATGTAGAGATGTAGATTTCTTGTCATAATTCCATAAACCCTTTCTGTGAAAGGTTCAAGAAATCAGGGAGAGATAACGTCCAAGGATTCTTTTTGTAGTTCTGGTGTTTGTTTTAATTCAATGGTCCCAGGTTTCCAAATATAAGGTTAGAGTCCTACATTCAGTCTCCTGTATCCCTCTGTTTTTCCATTTCTTTTGAAAAACTAGCTAGCTCAAACTCTAATTGCAATAGCAAGAGAACCAACCAGCAGCTCAGGGTTGAAACAAGACTCATTACAAAGATGGTGAGTTAACACAAATTCCAGGCACGGAGAATGAAAGTGACTGAGTCAGGACCTGCACTCCAGGCTGAAGGCATCTGCCAAAAGAGAGGAATGGAAAGTGTTGATTTAAGACCCATCTCCCAAAGAATAACGATGAGTCTCATCAGAGGCATAACATTTCACTTTCAATCAGGACACAAAGCTAGAAAAGAAACATTTATACCAAAAGGGAAATTTGTTTAAAAAGTGGAAATTTAATGGGAGATCATTTTTAAGGTTGCATATTCCATAGTGGAGCTGACAACTTCATTTGGAGTTCATTACCTGCGCTCTGTGTACCACTCATCACTGTCAACCTCTGATGAGTTCCTAATCTCCCTCCTAAATCCTTCCTCCAGTCTTGCAGATGAGGCTCAGAGGAGATGAGTGAACTACTCAGAGGGAACAGACTCTGGGCCTCTTGATCTTTTAGGAGGAAAACAATAAATAGGTGGGGGGGTTTTTTAATTAACAGAAATTTAAATTTTGAATTGCTTCCTCAAATCATAAATAGTTATATTTAGGAAATTACAATACTAATTTGTAGACAAGTATTCAACATTTGGTAAGCATATGTTAATGCAGATCTAGGTCCAAATTGGTACATTCAGTTGAAAAATTGGGTAAAAAGGAAAAAAAAAAGTAAAAGGTGGAGTTAAATTGTTTTTCTTATATACGAACTAGTGCCCTTATGTTTAAATGATTGCTTTATTCTCAGTATAACTTCAGCCATTGGGGGATGCTGATGCCTAAAGTTGTAGTGGGTAAGAACAGGGTGCTTTAGAAGGAGGCTGAGGCTAGCACTAATTTGAGACTTCTGCTCTTAATAAGAGAACTTTGTCTTTATCTGCTCAAATTCTTTCCCTCCCTTCATCTAAGAGAATTTTGCCAAACTGGTTTCTAGCCTTTTTGTAAGAATATGCAGAAACACATTAAGCAACTATAATGTAAAGCAAGAAGGACTGATGTTAATGCAGAAAGCAGCCAACCTCTACACAGCAAGAACCCTGCCTAGCATCAGACGTGGTTTAGTTAGCTTGATCTTTGATGTAGAACTGAGTTCTATTTCTCATGACATCCCCACTAGCTTTTACTTGTGTTCTCAAAGTTGTTTCTCATCTCTGACTTTTGCCTTTAGTGGCGGCTTTACCTTTATCCTCTAAAATCTTGCCTTGTCATTTTAATTGTCTTTAAAAAGGGTCACAGAAACCTTGTCTTTCTAAAAACATTGTCAAACTGCAGCGGGAAGGCTGGGGAGGGTTGGGGGGCAGGAGGGAGGGGGGTAAGAGATCAACCGAAGGACTTGTATGCATGCATATAAGCATAACCAATGGACATAAGACACTGGGGGGTAGGGGAGGCCAGGAGATTGTCAAGGGCGGGGGGGGGGGGCGGGGGAGAAGGACACTTGTGTAATACCCTTTGTAATACTTTAAGCAATAAAATAAATAAAAGAAAATTTTGTTAAACAAACCTCTGTTACCTAAGGAGCCCTTATAACTTTTCCCATAAACCATTGAGAAAAACTTAGAAAACCTTAAGGAAGCCTAGAATTCGATTTTGTTTTTTAATTATCAATAAAATGGAGACTGATTTCCTATAGAAACAAGGATTCCAATAATATTTAATGCAGTGGTTTGCGTAAGTCAAAAAAAGAGAAGAGTGTTCAAAATAGTGACAAAGTTGGTTAAGGATGGGGTAATGCATATACTAAGCTATCATTTCCCAGAGTTTTGAAGGAAAGAGAAGAGTTCAGAGTTGCTAAAAAGTTGTTAATGTCATAAGTAAGGCAAAACTTAGGAGAATTAAAAAAATTAAAATTCTTGTTATTTAGCACCTGAGAATTTTCTACTTACAAAAGAAAAGAGGAAAAAAAGAAAAAGAAGAAAGCAAGGACAAGAAAAGAAAGAGCTAAAAAAGAAACAGACAATTTAAGTAATTTTTTATAATGAATAGCAATCAACTTCAACAAAGAAAATATCATAAAGATATAATTAGACACAGCAAATACTTGATGTAAGAATTATAATTTCAGAGTTTACTTGCTTGAATCCAAACTCCATGGTTAAATATATCCTATGAAGAATTATAAATCTTTCCTCTGAATCAGACCAAGCCAGGCATATTGTTTCTGGTTTTGATTTCTTATCAGTCTGACAAAACTCAAGAATCACTGGAGCAGGAATTAGAGGTCTTCAGTTCTTGCCCTATATCTTGAACTAGCTGTAAACAAATATATGCACTTACATTTTTTAAATAAAAGTTAACCAAATGGACTTCTGAAGGGACATCCTTGAGATCAATTGCTTAACTCCAAGCCAGCCTGAGGACTATATCAGTTCATCAGAGAGATTTTTAAGACCTCAAATTATGAGTCTGGAATTGCCTATTTCTTTAGTTCCATTAGTGGTTAATTTGTGTCTTTTTAAAAAAATATATTTTCATTGATTTTAGAGAGAGGAAGGGAGAAGGAGAGAGAGAAACATCAATGATCGAGGGAGAATCATTGATCCGCTGCCTCCTGCACGCCCCACACTGGGGATTGAGCCCATAACCTGGGCGTGTGCCCTGAGTGGTAATCGAATCATGCCCTCCTGGTTCATAGGTCGACGCTCAACCACTGACCTACACCAGCTTGGCTAATTGGTATCTTCTGAAGGGGGTACAACCTATGCAGTCACAGAAGGCCCCACACTTAGAAGGGTCCTGCACTTGGTTTAATGTTCTGCTGTCGTCTTGGAATTCTTAATTGTTTAATGAGACTCACATTTTCATTTTGAACTGGGTCCTGCCCATTATATGGCAAATTCTGCCTTAACACTGCCCAGCCTTTCTTTCCTTATCAGTGAAATCAGGATTGGAAGATTTCCAGCATCATTTCAGCTCCAGAGCACAGGGACACATAAGCTTTGGGATTGTTTGGCATATAGGGAGCACTGTGCCACAGTTCTGAGAAGATTTTTCTGGGATTCCATTTCTAGGATATATCCTCATCCTCTAAATTGGCCTCTATTCCCAGATCATAGAAACTGCAGGATTTAACAGGTTGGGGGACTATCTGCTCCTTCTTGCTCCTTTCAAAGGCAGGCTTCTCAACACAGTACCGCCACGCAGTTATGGATCACCACAAGAATGCCACAGACAAACCACACCGAAACTGAGAGGCTTAGAACAATGGCCATTATTATTGCTCACAGATCCACAGCTGGCTGGCTGCTTCTGTTGATCTTGGTCAGGCTTGGCCGGGCATTTCTCTGGTTGGAGAGGGATAAGGAGAGGCAACCAAATGGAGCCACTGTTGCAGTAAATCTGCCACACTCACATGAATCAGAAGTTCTACTTGTTGGAAATACTCAACCAACAACATGTCTTTGGGTGACCCTAAGCAAATCACATGGGGTCTCTCCCTCCAGTGCCTCATCTGTATAAATGAGGGTGTCTCTAAATGAGGTTATCTCTAAAGCCCCTTCTGCTCTGATGTCCTCATAGTGTATGAGCCTGTCTGTTCCCACTGCAACCATGGTTTCCAACCATCTTCCTCCTCTGGACCAGACACTCATCTCTATATCCTACATGACATTCATTCACAGACAGATCAGATTGATTTAACCTACTTTGATTGACTTAACCCACTTTGTCAGTTCCTGAAAAGATAACTCCAAAACCAGGAGTTCAGAATTCTCAAAAGAAGAAGTTTAAGTTCTCAGCCATGCCAGCAATCCTTTTGCTCTGTAGAAAAGGGCAAAGAAATAGTGACTCCCCCAGGTCCAATATCTAAGGCTCTGTGGCTCCTTTGTGTCTATAGAGCAGAATCCTTTCTCATTCAAATGATCTCTGAGCTGCCCCCACCTTCACACCAGGCTGCATCTAGCACTCCGTGGCCGAAGCCAGACTAACCTGGCAGAGCTCACTGCAGGCCTTTGAGCAAGGGCAGTGTTCCCTTAAATAAATGAGAGGGACAGTGTGTTCTTGCAGAAGCCTGCAAGGTCCTGTCAGCTTTATGCTTGCTGATTTACATGGCTTTTAAAAGACATAATCATAAAATTTTACTCCAGGATTAACTCTGGCCAGTCAGATCTTTCTCAGGCTGGAAATGTTTTAATTTAGCAAAGTGACTAGACAATAGTTTGGGTTTGGGATGCACCTCTGCTTTTCCTCTCAGTAAGTTCTCTGATACGACTCTATATGGACCCAGATCTTATTTTTCTAATAAAATCTTTAAAGGACAGGGTATTCCTACAAAGACCTGCTCTCCTAATGCACGGGGTCAGCAAAGGCACTGCCGATGGGCATGCTGCATGAGGCTTGCCAGGAACATGCAGTAGCTGCTCTTTCGACTCACTTGGGGAATGGGAGCTGAATTTGTTTTTTCTCATGTTTTAAACTATAGGCTGCTTCTTATGCTGCCAGATATGCGTTTTGTTTGTGTTCTCATTTGTGTCCCACTGTCTCCAAAATAAACCTCTCTCCAAATCAGGAAATCTTCTACTAAGCAAAAAGAAAAAGAAAAAAAAAAGAGGGATGATGATAGAGAACCAGCTAGTCTGTCTTCCATGTGATAACATGCTCGTTTCCTCGTCAGTGGTTTTTGTCATTTTGCCGAATGTGTGCTGGCATTAAGTTGGAGCAACACAGTGGGTTCTGTGGTCAGCCCTCAAAGTGGCTTTTGAAGGTCACTGATGTTTTGAAGGTCACCTTGTATGCCATTCAGTCTTCTTCCTGAGGTTTAGTGAATTGTTTCTCCAGTAATTAAACAAGAAAATAGAAGCTCCTGAATCAGGGCCTATGAGGATGGGTGGGTAGGGAGAGTAGAGGATAAGGATGACAGTTTGGTCTAGCCTCACATTTACAGAAATTCTCATTTTTTGTCTATAAATTAGGTTACAAGTATGTGTACAATCTCAGAGATTCAAAATTAAAATCAGGCACTAATTATATGCCCCATTCTGCTTCTACTGTACCGGTACTTTAATGTTTACAAACTGTAATTACTTTAAAAATAACATATGCTTAAAACATACATGTTATGGTAAAAATTTTAATTTATTCAAGGGAATGTTTAAGATATACTGAAAACTTGGTTACCGTTTTTTTAATGCGTTTATTTTTTAAATAAACCAGGAAACTCAATTATTGGAAGTTGCTGGAGCTTTTCCTTAACCTCTGAGAGGCCCCATTTTGGACAAATAAGTTGTTTCTTTTGCATTATTAACCTTCGTAAAGATCACTAGAGCAACAGAAACTGGAACAGCAGATGTTTGGGGTGGGGGTGGGAGGGTTAGGCACCAAATCAGGTAAAATATAATCCTAGCGAGGCGTTGGCGTGGTCATCTGTGAGTGAAAGGACAAGGCTGAGGACACACCGTCTGGATATGGAGCTTCTGAGCTACCTCTGGATTCCCTTCCACAGTTCACCTTAGCTTTCAGGGTGTTGCATTCAATGACCACTATTTAGTGTGTTTCTCTCTCTCTCTCTCTCTCTCTCTCCCTCTCCCTCTCCCTCTCCCTCTCCCTCTTTCTCTTCCTTTCTCTCTCCCTCTCCCTCTCCCTCTCCCTCTCCCTCTCCCTCTCCTTCTCCCTTTCTCTCTCCCTCTCCCTCTCCCTCTCTCCTTTCCCACCCAGGGCCTTTGCTTTGACCATATCACAAAACTTAAAGCAATCTTAACAACACTGTCAAACACCTCCAGGCCTTCACACACACTGCTCCTCCTGCCCGAACTATCCCATCCTCTCATTCCCCATAAGAACTTCTTTATCACCCTAACTGAGCAGTGGTTAGAGCATCGGCCTGCGGATTGAAGGATCCCAGGTTTGATTCCTGCCAAGGGCACATACCCAGGTTGCAGGCCCAATCCCCAGTGTGGGGCATGCAGGAGACAGCCGATCAATGATTCTCTCTCATCACTGATATTTCTATCTCTCTCTCCATCTCCCTTCCTCTCTGAAATCAATAAAAATATATTTTAAAAAAGAACTTCTTTATCACAAAAACTCTTATCCCTTCACAAATCAGCCCTCAGCTTATACCTCTGGACTCAGAAAGAACCCTGTAATATTTCTGTCAATTATGTAGTTATAATCTTTACTTGTACTGTTCTTGAGGGAAAGGCTATATTTCAGTCATTGTTTTATCCCTGGTTTATAGCACAACGTATGGTGGGAGATAGATTCAATAATGAACAAATACAGGAATACACAAATGAGAAGCCTGTTAGAAATGCAGAATCCTGGGCCCACCCCATATTTACTGAATCAGAATCTGCATTCTAACAAGATCCCCAGGGGATTGGATTACACATTAAAGTTTAGGAAACACTGACTTATCCCCCTTACCTTGCTCGATCTCTCACATCTGTAAATATCTGAAGCATTGTTCCAGGCTATGTGTTTGGTAATTATTAACGCACCCGCCCTACACTGTGCTTAATTGATACAGGTGAGTGTGTGATTGTGCATGTGCATGTTTGTGTTTGCTCACACACTTCCATTCTTGCCTCCTTACCCAGGAGACCACACAAGGACTTTTCTGGCACCCAACACCTGCCTATGCACACAGTAGGTGCTAGGTACAAATTTATACAAGAAGTCAAAGGGCCACTGGAAAAAAAAAAGTATTAGAAAACTCTCTAT
The DNA here is from genome assembly GCF_964212035.1 of Myotis nattereri. NCBI lineage: Eukaryota > Metazoa > Chordata > Mammalia > Chiroptera > Vespertilionidae > Myotis > Myotis nattereri. Next base: position 28,338,264 of record NC_138088.1, read on the forward strand.
ACCAGAATAGCCAATGTTAAACTAAATTTGAGGCTATTGGGAAGGAGACTAAGGTGAATTATCGTGCCTAAGCCTCAAGTGAAATGTGAATTCTTAGTAAACACTACTGATAGCTCACCATCCTGGTCCCCAGCTTCTCCCACTGTCCTTGGAACAGCTGGCAGTCCAGATGGATCAGATTTCCCGATTTACATTCTAAATTTTACTTCTCTTAATCTTGTCACACCTAGAGATTTAGTACTTTTGGTTCCTGCTCAATCACTCATACTCTTCCTGGGGACGCTCAGGAAATGTTTCTCCACTTCATTTCATCCCACATTCCCTGAATTGTTCACACTTGGCAACTTAATGGTTTCAAGCACTAATGCTGGATTGCCAATGGAAGAAAATCAGGAGGACTATTTGTGTGTTTTTTTCCTGCTGGAAACTTACCTGTATATTTTGCCTGTGTTAAGGGAAGCTTTTAATTTAGACCATTGATTTATTGAACAATCAGTTGTGCCTGTCTAAAACCCTCACTCTGCCACCCAGCAGTTCTAGTTCTGCAACTAGAGCTCTAGTGTGGCAGCCTGGTGACAGCACCCTTCCAAAGCTCCGTGAGGGTCACATAAACATGTCCAATCCGGGAAACCCGGCCTGGTGGCCATGCCCACAGAGGGAGGTTGTCTGTTTCAGGTACCAGACTCACGTTCCTGAAGATGACAGAGCGAGGAGTTGCTGTGGCCCAGGGTGCAGATTTGCACATCTTTGAATTTGGCACAGTGACACTGTCTTATTCTGCCTTATACATCTTTGCAAAATTCTATTTAAATGAATTCTTTATTCAATATGCAGAGAAAGGAAAGCAGTCAGGGCCCAGTGAGACCAGTTAATAAATGCCAAGAGGAGCAGCAGACGTCCCCCAGAGCCTGCTCTCTCCAGAGCCCTGTGTCATCAGGAGAGGCGTCATGCAGTGATGGGCTCATGCCAGGCAGCCAGCATCCCCATTCTCCAGCCTGTGGGAGCACAAAGCAGTGTTTCTTCCTGGATTTCATGCCATCAAACATAATGGACCCACTTCTTTTAGATCTTGAAGTATTGTCGTTTGATCTTGCTAAGAGCAGGAGCTTCCTCTCATAGTTCTGAAGGTTTGAGGAGATGCCGAAGTAGGCAGACCTGGTTTGAACCCAGCTCTGTAACTACTGTCTCAGTGACCTTGACTGAGTGGCACAACATTTGTGTGCATAGGTTTGTTAAATGAGATAAATTGATTAAAGCACATTCAATTTCCCGAATTGATTAGTAAATGTTAGCAGTTGGTATTTTTGTCTTACTATTTGCATTTGTAATAATATAGCCTGAACTAGAACTTAGATCTTCTGATATTTTCTGAGAGTGGGCCTCTCTGTGTCATACTAGGGGACTGCCCATGCACCAAATCTGCCCATCCCCTGTTTTATAAACCAAATTTCATTGGAACACATACATGCTCATTTGTTTATGTATATAATCTATGGCTGCTTTTGTGCTATAATGGCAGAATTGAACAGCTGTGTGGCAGAGATCATATGGCCTGCAAAATCTTAAACATTTACTATCTGTTCCTTCACAGAAAGTCTGCCTACACCTAAAGGATAAAGGATATTCTATAATAAGATCAACATAGCAGCAGATTCTAAGGACAGAGATTTAACATTATGAGGACTTAGAAATTGCCTAGACTTAGGAGTGAAAAGATAGAGATTCAAGTTTCTCTCCTGTCCTTCCTAGCTGGATAACTTTGGGCTGTCATTGCAATCTGAGCTTAACTGTTTTTCTCTATAAAATGAAGATATTGAGAATAACCACCTTGCATATTGTAGTGAGGATTAAAATAAACAATTTACATTCAAATCCTGCATCAGTATTCAAATCCTATAAGAATTCATTCATTCATTTATTAATTCATTCATGTGACAGACACCAAACCAGATACAGAGGATTCAGAGTTGTTTCTTAATCAGTCTCTTTATAGTCACTTTTTAAAGATACCCAGTTTTAAATGTGAAAGCATACACTATACAAAAATTTCTATACTTTATAATTCTGCTTTTAGCTCAGCCTGGTCAGAGATGTTAAGTTTTACATCTTTCAGTATTTATTTTTATCCTCACCTGAGGATATTTTTCCATTGATTTTTAGAGAGAGTAGAAGAGAGAGGGAAAGACAGAGGGAAATATCGATGTGAGAGAAACACATTGATTGGTTGCCTCCTGCATGAGTCTGAGCAGGGGAGGAGCCTGCAGCTGAGGCATATGCCCCTGACTGGAATCTAACCTGGGACTCTTCAGTCAGCAGGCCGACGCTTTATCCACTTAGCCAAATCAGTTAGGGCCATCTTTCAGCATTTAGTTGTTTTTTTGCTTTTATTGAAACAATGGATTAGCTGAGTCCTTCAAAAGAAATACATTCACAGAGTTAGACAAGTTGTCTGGTGAATGTGACAAATACAGAGATGCCCAAAGGATGATTTAAGTCTTTGTGCATTTATAAAGCAAAGTTCAAAAAAGCAAAATGCTGCTCTGTAAGAAAACTCACAGACCATATGCAAATACATATCAGTCTGGCACAGACTCATAAAGCCCAGCTAAGGAAAGAAAATACATGCCATCAGATATATTTCTGTTGCTTTGTTTTTTTGTGTTTTTTGTTTGTTTGTTTGTTTCATTTCGATAGCATTACTTTCTGGAAAATTACAAAGAATAAACAGGCAAAAGTAAATTTGATTTAAAATGTTCACGTCTAAATCACGTTTCAGCTGAATGACAAAGAACTGCTTACTTGTTCTAAGTCAGTGTCCCATGATGCTTTTATATGTCAGTTTATCTACAGGAAATTTGCATTAAGAACACATAACTCCTCACTAATTTTATTAATAAGTTTCATCTCCTTGAGTCTTCATTGCACTGTAAAAAAACTAATAATGTGTTAAAGATTTATATAATTTAGTATGAGATATACAACTACCAATTTCCCTATTAAAACGATAGTATCACTCTCTTTATTTTTTTAAGGGGTCGGGGGGTGGCTCTCAGATGCTGGTCATCGTTACAGGCGTGTCTCCCAAGTCAGTCATCTGACTGTGGTTTTTACGCCCTGTGCACAAAAGGGGCATTGAGTATGAAAGCAGTAAATGAAAACTAGAGGCTGTTGTCAAATTGTCAGCCATTGTGCTCATATTAATAACTACTGCAGCTGTCTGAGGCTCAAATTAGCATCTTTGAAACAAGTTAAACACTTCCAGCACTATTTAGAGCCATTTCAAAGAGAACAAAAAAGTTTATGCTGAGATTTTTTTTGCTAAATGGTCTTTAAAATGAAAATCTGTTCAGAAACCTAAACTGCCATTTTTGTTTGTGAGATGCCATGATGGGGTTACCTGATAAGTCCTCATTTCCAATGAACTAAATATTCTAAAAACTGGATTTATAGGCACATTAATTTATAACCATATACCCATGTGAACTCATGTAAATTCTTGTGATTTAAGGATAGAAGAGAGTTTTCCCTGGGTTAGGTACACTTCTCACTTATGAGATACCCCAAATAGAGAAGTACCATTACTGGTTGTACACCATGGCGTTTGAAGAGAATAGACATTTCCAGCAAAGATAACAATTCAGGTTGGTGCCAATGATTGTATCTCTGATTCTCCTGGGAGAGGAAGAGGACCAGCATCCCTCCAAAGGAACTGTTCCAAATGCACATTAACTGCAGGGGAAAAAAAAAATGAGTCCATCTTGGGATTCGAGAAAACCTGTGACCTGATACAGATGAGCTGGCACTGAGTAAGCCAGCCATGTGTCAACTGCCCAGAGGGGCCTGACAGCACTGACGCCATCCTATGCTGCTTAGATTCTTCAGATGGCCCCTTAGGCTTATACAGAGGAAACTTGCTGTGCTCAGCTCCTGAAATGAGCTTCCTGAATGGAACCCAATACCTGAGAACAAATGAATTTACTTACCAAATAAGGAGGGACAGTGAATATTTTATTCAAATGGCAAGTCCATTCACCCTCTGGATAGCTATGCTATCCCATTTATTCCCTTTGGATTTACACTGTTGAGAAACACCAGATCTACTCTTGGGAAATCAAAAGTCCTGGGTTCTAATGTTGGTTCTGCCCTTATTATTCCGCTTACCTTATTTGGATATTAGAATAAGTATATCATATATTTTTTTCTATAGTACTATATATAATATATATGTATATTTATATACATATGTATATACATACATATACACATACACACACACACACACACACTAAAAGCATTTTGAAGAGTATAAAGTAATGATCTATTTAGTGGATAAACATTTATTAACTCTCTATTATGTTTCAGGCATAACTTAACATCCCATCCTTAGAACAATGCAATGAGGTAAATATTATTCTACTCTCACAGATGAAAAAAAGAAGGGGCCTCAACAGTTATATAACTTGACCCACTTACAATATCTATGATATGAAAAGCTGAGATTTAAATTTGGGACTTTTCAGTCCAAGTCTAGGTCCACCTGCTTCTATGTCAATTCTAAATTTACACCAATATATTAAAGAATGCTAAGACTTAAAGTCTTACGTAAAGTTAGCAGGTAGCTTGAATGCTTTAACTCAAGGGGCCCTAACCTTCTTGTGTGGGAGAAGCTTCTGTTCATTTCCGTGAGACCTGGAAGGATGGTGTTCACAGGGAGCTGGTCAGTAGAACAGGTGAGAGGGCAGTGCTGCTCCTGCATGACACTCCCTGGGATGTCCTACCAGAGCAGACAGAGCAGCAGTGAAGAAGATGGTAATGATGACCGGCTTAGAAGGCTACCATGTAGGCTGCAAATTCATTAGTAGCTATACACTTCTTAATTGGGGAGCGCTGAATTTCTGCAAGAAAGTGCAGGCTGTGAGAATTTTAGAGTCTTAGTGGAAAAATTTTTTGAGTGGGTCCTTTTTTTGGAACCCCTTAAATTTCAATATGTAAGAAACTCCCAATTCTTAATAAGTAATGCCAACATGATTACAACCTAACTTTTAAGTATATTTATCCCATTCAAGTCATACAGGCATCACTGAGGGTATTTAGTTTTATATATAAACTTGTTCCCAGACAGCTCAATAACTTTCCTTCTTGTTTTCTAACATAAAATGATATTTAGACTCATATGCACAACTCTAAGGCCATAGAGAAATATGAATCAAGTAATTGTGCCTAGTAGCATGAATCAATCACAGAAGCCAGCTTACTCTAAGCCCTCTATTTGCATCAGCACAGATGCCCCAACCCACATAACAGCCCCGATGACTTCTTCTTACAGTTGGCATGGACTGTTGTTGGGAAGGGGAAAGCTGCAATGTAAAGGGGCTCCTTTTCTCTATAATACTGCTTCCACAGCCAAAACCAGAATCTATTTGGATTGCCTTTACCCTCCAGCCATCCAGTGATTTCCTTTTTATGTTCTCTATCTCTAGGGAACTTCCTTTACAACATTTATCAATGAAGGGGTAAAAGATAACTGTGGATCATGCACCTGTAGTGTGGAGTTGGAAAGTGGTAAAAATAAAATCTGTTCATTCAGAAACAGAATTATTTTACATATTGTATAGAAATGATGTATTTGGACTGAAAACTGCAAAGGAACAGAAGTCCTGAATCCTCTTTCACTTCTCCCTAACCCTAGAGCATCTCCCTTAAATATGGGAACAAAATCTGCAGTGTATTTGAGGGTTCCCATAAAAAGAACTGCTTTAGTAAATCTCCCATGATGCTGCAGGAACCACCTTTGAGCACTTTTGGAGGGAAGAAGACATGCCCAGGTCCAGCCAAGTGTGGGAGGCACTTGGGGCCTCAATCCAATTTAGAGCCTTCAGCTTCCTCAGCCCTCCAATTTTTATATCTATTGCTCTTGAGCTCACTTTCTTTTTATGTCTACTTCCCCTCTCCTCTATACATTCTTATCTCTATGATCCTAATCCTAGATCCTAGCAACCTGATTCTAAAGGCTCTCTTCATTGACAACTTGGAATTACAGTTGTGCGCTTAAAATATATCATGCTTACAATTCCTAGCAGAAATAAAAGCTCATTGAGTAAGAACTCAGTCTATTCCTAGTCAATGGCCAGATAGCAAAGATGTTTCCTTGTTTTGAGTATTTACATGGACTTAAAAGCAGTTGGGTTGGAACTGGATTGGGGAAGTTTCCTTAACAATTTCTTCTAAACCGAAAAAAAAAAAAAAAAAAAGAAAAAGATCAAAATGTTCCCAAGGAATCCCAACAGGCCACCTATCCTACCTCTGCAGAATTCTGTGCTTCTCACAGATATTCAGTTACTGGGGACAGAACAAAGTGCTGTCTATGTGAAGCCAATAACTTCTTGTTATTTTGTCAAATAAGTATCCCAATGTGTGGGTAGGAAATGGAGCTCTAAAATGAGCTGGCTTCATGTGCACTTTGATTGCTACTCTTTTTTTCTCTACAAACTGGCCATTTGCTCCTGGGGAATCTGTCTTGTCAGTGTAATTTAATGCCTACAGTATGGTGACAGAGAAAGTGATGAGGTGTCGCCATCCTTTTGTCTTTAGCTATACTTTTACCAAGTGGAAGTACAACTCTGGAAAGAATATTACAGGTCTGTAAATGAAGAGGTGAAAAAAAAATGGATCTAAAAAATGTGGCCACTGCTGGTATCATGGGTAAAATAGGTTTAACTAAAATGAAGGCAGCTTTGCACAAGGTATCTTTAATGGGTTGAATTGTGATTCCCAAAAGATATGTTGGAGTACTAACCCCTAGTACCTGTGAATGTGACTTTATCTGGAAAGAGGGTTTTTGCAGATGAAATCAAGATGAAGTCATGCTAGATTAGAATGGGCCCTAAATCCAGTGACAAATGTCATGATGAGCTTCATTCTAGGTGCCCAAATCAGCTAGGTTTGCCATTGAAAAGTGGATGTAATTTGGTTTTGATTTTCATGTAAAGCCTCCAATTTCATGGGGTTGTTTTCGCAAAATCCAAGCAGCCTACACAAGTTCCTTTGCTTAGTCCAGGTCTCCTCGATGGTGGAACCCTTTGTTCCATTGCCCTTCACCAGTCAGCAAATGATCCCTATCTGCTTTCTCATTAATTGTAATTTAAATGGATCTCCCAATAGATCAGATCTTTCAAACTTAAAGTGCATACAAATCAACTCACAAGATTATAAACCTCTGAAGATTTTTAGGACCTGTGCTCAAAGATTCTGGAATGAGTTCTGAAGTGAAGAACTTAACATTTCCCTTTCAAGTCCATTCCCTTTTTCGTCTACATTTCTCAGTTAGATTTCTCTTTTTAATGATTCCTTCTCTTTTTGTTTTCCTCACTCTTTCTCTCCATCTTAAGCCTGATGCAAAAGCCAAAGGAGTTTGTCACAGGGGTGCTCCCCGTGGTGCCAGTGTACAGATGCTGGGGGTTAAGGAATCTACCAAAGTTAAGAAGCTCTCTGCAAAGGGCTCCCAGACTTTTACCCCACCCCTCCTCCCACCTGTGTCAGCACCCCAATGCATTTTAGGCTACAAGGAAGGTAAGCATTGTGATTTCAGCAAACCATGGTCCCCAGGCCTAACTTTAGGTCCTGGTCTTGACATTTTGCTATGTTGTAATTGAGGACATCTCTCTTGTTCTGTGTCTGACTTGCAGGTTGTACAATCTCTTATACAACTAGACTAAGATTTTTTCAGTTATGGCTCCTTAGGGATCTTCCAGGACATTCCTGTCTATGACATACAACTACCTTTACATCCTTTCATTTTCACTTTCAGGTATACATTAAAGGGCATCCACAATCTATTCATTCTGCCTGTCTAAAATGCAATGAGTTATCCTTCTAATGAGTTATTCTTTTATATATATATATATATTTCAGAGAGAAAGGGAGGAGAAGAAGAGATAGAAATATTAATGATGAGAGAGAATCATTGATCAGCTGCCTCCTACACACCTCCTACTGGGGATCGAGCCCAAAACTTGGGCATGTGCCCCAAACAGGAATTAAACCTTGACCTCCTGGTTCATAGGTCAATGCTCAACCATTGAGCCACACCGGCTGAGCAAATTATTCTTTATTATAATGACTTTAACTGGAGAAAGAAGTCACCACTCATAGTCTCTCTCATTTTTCTGACAATATTTTTGAGATTTTTGTCAAAAAAGAAAAGAGACCGTTTTGCTGTCCAGTTGTCAAAACATAGTGAATATTTAAAATTCATTACTTTTTATTTTTAAAAACTGCACAGTGTTTCATTATATGCATTTGCCAACTTTAATTAACCAGCACCATACTGACAGACAGGTTGCATCAATCTTTTACTATCATAAACAATTGTGGAATGAATATGTCTCTACATATTTTACATATGTACCTGTAGGAGAAATTCTTTGAAGTGGAATTTCTAAGATAGGAGGAATATAAATTTATAATTTTGAAAGATATTGCAAATTAGCTTCCACAACATTGGCACCAGTCACTGTCCCACCACTGATGTCTGTCTGATATGTGCTATTCCTCATATTAGTCATTGTGGTCTCCAACCTGTGATTTCCATGCCTGCAAAGTCGAACTTATGTACCATTGATCATGACACCTTGCCTAGAATGCCGTCTTGCTATGTCTTGTCAATTATAAATCTCACCCTCTCTTTGAAGACCAGCATCTCCTCTATGAAGCTTTCATGTGTGCTATTACTGTCTATAGTCTTCTCCCTCAAATTACTTATTGACAGTAGCATTTGTCTCTAAATAATTGCCAGATTTGGGAGTTGGACATCTCAGTCTTCAAGCTCCAACGATACTCACTGATTCTATCATCTTAGATAAGTTCACTAACTTCTCAGAGCCTTGTTTTTCTCCTATGTATAATAACGGTAATAATATGTAGTCTACTTCTCACCCATGATTATTATCAGAATTAATAGCCTGAAGTAATATCCAAATGTCAAATGTAAGGAGTCACAGACTAAAAAGGCACTCTACAAGGAGAAAGAAACAGAGCCCTTTCTTCTTGCTCTAGGAAGGATTCAGAAAAGGGGCAGAAAGAGAAGAGTAGCTGATCTCCTCTTATTATTCAACTGATAGGGTCAGTTGGCCAGAAGGCTGCACTATCCTGCTGGAATAGTAAATGGGCTTTACCACAAGTGCCAACACTAACAGGTTATGAGTGCTACCCGCACTTCATGTCGAGGAGTCTGAAGACCCATCTGGGTAGAGAGGGTAGATGGCTGCATGGGCATGAGAAGGAGAAATGGCAGGATTGATGCCACATGTCAGTTTTTCTGCCCTCAGCTTTGGGACCCCATTATGGAAAAGCAAGGAGTTGGCCTGCTACCACTTTTGACCCAGTGATTTTTTTTCAGTCCTCTCCGTTGTCATTAGTCTAACTGTGTCTTAAATTGGATTCGAGTTCCTCTTGTTCTCTCAGTGTCTGACTACAAATATAGGCCACCACTTTGGGGAACTCGTCTCAGTGGGTATACTTCAGTCAGGTCAACAATTATCTATTATTCTCTCACTGTGCAGGCCACTCTGTGCTGAGAGCATAGGAAAACCAATAGCATTCATTGAACACCTCCCGCATGCTAGGCACTGTGTCAGGCACTCCATGAGCTTTTACATTTCATCCTCAATAAACTCCACATAGCTGGTATCACTCTTCCCATTTTACAGAGGAGGGAACTGAAATTGTTGAAATCAAATATGTTGCCCTTGAGCCTGCAGAACTTTCTTATTACAGTATAATGTGCCACTCTCCAGGGGCTTACCCACTCAGCCAATGCAAACTGAAAGTAGCTCATTTATTGTTGGATCAGCTGATATACAAATCCTCTATCTGCTAATAACAGAGCCATCCCACAGGCCTGAAACTATTCAGATCTTCCAATTAGGATTCTTAGTAATCTTTCTGTGTCTTAGGAAGACAGAACAAACCTTGGGAACTTTACAAGATCACCCGATGATCTAAATTTATACTGTTGGAGCTGCTAAGTGTTATTTTATTTACAGAACTCTGGATCTCAATCTCCTTGGTTTCATTACTCCCAATTAAGGTTATGTATGCTCACAAAACATCACTGCATGATTTAATCACAGGGTATTTTGAATTAATTATATGCCGACATTTTATAACATATTCTAGGTACCTCACTAACATCAGAGCTGCTTTTTACAGATGCACAAATGAGGGTAGCTATGTTATTGAAGTTCCATTTCCGAGAATCATCCCATACTTAAGTACGAGTTTCCATATGTACATTTTTAGAATGCCATGATTTAACATGGACCTACTTACTCTCAGTAAATATTTAACTGAAAACGAAGCCTGCACATCTCTACCTCATAAAGCTGAGTAGCCTGCATAAATTAGAGCATATTTAGACATTTATTAATTACTTTTCCTCTGCTGGTTATTGGTGATGGATGAGGTTAAAGGTAGATCATCATTTCACAATGGCCACAACTACATTTGAGGCAGGGAGGTAATTAAGGCTCTTGGAAACCAGAGGGATTTATATTTTAGCTGGAGTTAATACATGATGATTCAAGCAAGGAAAGTACTCACATCTCCCTGAGGCAAATGAGGTTACTATGACCTCTTCCAAGGTGCTAAGTGTTTCCTGAAAGTATAATTCTGTGTAACATTTTATTATATTTTACTCCCAGAGTGCTTTTCTCTCATAAGACTGTGAAGGTAGTCTTCTATGCTCTCCCCTCCAGCCACATATCAGGTATCTAATCTTATATCTCAAGTATCCATTGCTCCACTCCCCAAACTACTTACCTCCAACCTCCAGCCTCCCCACCCTCCACCCACAGTTCCCCATTCTCTACTATACATTCCTCAGCCTCCCCCAGCCTCCATCCTTCAAGTTCCACTCCACTAGCCTCCCCAACTTTCACCACCCAACCTCCCTACCCTCCACTCCCCAGCCTCTCCACCTGTTATTACCCCCAGTTTCCCATCCTTAATCACCCATAGACTCTCTAGCCTCCACCACTTCCAATCTCCCCCATCTCTACCCCTGAGGCTTCACTCCCTGAGCCTCCTCACCCTCTATCTCCCAATCTTCCTACCCTCCACCAGCCCCCCAGATTTCCATCCTCTACCCCTGTATATAGCTTCCCCACCCTTCACTCCCTAGTCTTCCAACTTCCCTTCTTGGAACTACTTCACCGAGTTTTAACCTTTATGTATCCTAAAGCCACCATCAAAACTTATCTGTCTTATATCCTATTCTTTAAGCATTCTCCTTTCTAACAGAAAATGTCATCAACAAGGCAATGCTCGGCATAGATGGCTGATAATAGGTTGATGTGTTACATTTCAACAAAAAATATTAAGTAAAAAAATACACTGATTGCATGAAATACAATACTTGTGCTAGGAAAGCAAAGATAAATGAGGAGTCATCTTGTCCTTCTCTCTTATTTTTTCTTGTTGAAATAACAAAAAATGACATCATGTAATGAAGTCATCCACTTTGTCTTGACTTGAAATGAATTTGACTCTTCAAAATTAAATCTACCTTGAAAGGACAATGGTCAACTACCAGTGAGGTTATTGGAAAGAATATGTTGCCAATTCTAAAGATAAATTCCAAAAGAGATATCTGCTTTAATTGAAAGAGCATATAGGCTTTGGCACATCTGGACAGGTAGGGGCTCAAATCTAAGCTTGACAGATGGTTAATATTAGGAAACTCAGCAAATATTTCCAAGTGTCAGATTCTCTATCTGCATAAAGGGGATAAAATCACTTACCTTATAGAGTGAATAGATAAGATTCAATGGCAGGTAGAATATTTTAAGCAAAGGCAGCATCTTAAATAAGTGGAAAGTTTCTCAAGAGTCAACCTTTTATTTCATAATTATGTCCTTATATGTTCATTTACACAATAAAAAGTGCTATTCTTTGTAGTTATGCCTCCTACAGGTGACCAAAGATGGGTAGGTTGGCAATCTGCCACTTAACTGCACATTTAAAAAATCATTAACTCATCTAAAAATTCCCCACAGAGCAGAACAGCTGGCCTTCTGTGGAATTTTTAAAGTCCACCAATATCCAATACTGGGGCTGGAAGGCAGCAATAGAATATCATCTTGTAGCAATAGAATGCCTACATCCTAGCTCTGCCCAGGGAGAATTGAGAAATGGGCAGTCCTAGGCTTACAAGTAAGAACCATATTCTTTTTAAAGATGGCTCAAAGCCAGGTTACTGTAATTTATGCTTGTGCAGAGTAAAGACTTTAGGTGCTTTTGGATACTTTTTGATGACCATCGGAGGGCTAATGTCTTCTAAAGTCTTTATGTGTGTGTTGGGGGCAGGGGAAGGGGTAGAGGCTGCTTTTTCTAAGGCACAGTCCTGCAGTCTCATGGTACTATTTTGAGAGTTTACTTGCGATCTGAGAAATCTGTCTGAATTCCATTTACCCCCTTGTTATTTGGGCTCAAGTTGCTAAAAATTCTTAAAGCTCAGTTTCCATATTGGGAAAGTAATAATCTCATCATAGGCTGTTATGAAGATGACAGAGTGATTAGGGGGTTAGAGAACAACATGAACCTGTTTAAAGCAGGGAGTGTAGTCCCTGGCACATACACATACTAAGAACTTGGTAAATTCTGGTTTCCTTCTTTCTTCTATCCCTAATCTCAGATTCAAGATTGATCTTACTTTTGCTAAGTAAATTTCTATCTATTGCTATAATTTTACACAAAACAGGAGATTTCCAGAAAAACAAACAGTCCAATAGAACACTTCAGATTTGTCGATTCCTTTCAACAGAGCCTCATCTGACTCACTCATTTATTTCATGTAAAGCTCCCTCCTCAGGGATGTCTTCCCTGACCATCCTACCTAAAATAGCCCCTTCCATATCTTTATCCCCTTTCTCTGCTCATTTTTCTTCATAGTACTTATCGCTACTTGAAACTATACTATCCACGTTCTTGTTTATTCCCTGCCTTCCCACACTAATATGTAGGCTCAGTAACGGCAGAGCATTTATCCATCTTGTTCATTGCTGTTCTCTCAGCACAACATTTAGAATGGTGCCTGGATGCATTTGACAGGTGCTCCATAAGTATTTGTTGAATAAATGAATATAAAGGATGTCTTAAATGTCACAACCAGTCTTAATTTCATCCCCTTAGTTTCCATTATATGGATAGTATAATTTAATCTTTTGAACATCCTCTATGAGGTAGGAGCAGTCATGATCCCCTAATCTAGGTGAGAAAATGAAAGTTTAGAGATTAAGTAACTTGCCCCTTCTTTCATCTACCCCTAATCTCAGATGCTGGCTGAGAAAAGGTGCTGGCTAGTTGGATTTGATTATCACCTGTGCAGTCACAGCACTCAGTCATTCCACATAAGACAGACCACAGCCAGAATGTCACTGTCAACACAGAAATACGGATTGGATTCATTCTAGGTTATTGGAATGTTCTGCATTGAATCCCTCCCACCCACCTGACCCGCCTCTAAACTTAAATTCTACTATATTTTGAACTGCCTCTCTCATGGCAAAATGCAAATGCTTCTGGGGATGGGTAACATTAAACTGTTGTTAGTCATTTACCCTCCTTGGAGCACGACAGCTAGAAAATAGGGTTGGGGAAAAGGAGCTAGATTCTGGAGGTCTGAGGACCTGGGATGGGAAATCTTAAAACCAGGATACCAGCATTAAGACTAATGATCTATTACAGAACTTTGCAGAGGTTACTTCACCTTGTAAACATTCCACATCCAGAGCTCTCTTCCTCCTTAACACTGAGATGTTTTCCCTACACAATTTAGCATCTCCAGGACAGCACAGGTCTGGGGATTGGTGGTTGACAATACTTCCCTTAGTGTAAGAGAAGTCAACCAGACACACGATAGAAAATTGAGAAATTGCCAGAGGTTTTTTAGTGTTTTTTTCTTTCTCTAATGTGTTTTCTTTCTGCATTAGTGGGAGTCCAGGAAAAGGTGCTGGCTGGTTGGATTTGATTATCACCTGTGCAGTCAGAGTACTCAGTCGTTCCCCATAAGACAGACCACAGCCAGCATGTCACTGTCAACACAGCAGATAGGACATAGATGTTTACTAAAGGGAAAGAACAAAAATAACAAGAGAGGGAGGGAGGGAGACTGCTTCCAGGGTGTAATTTGGGAGTTACCACAGACTACCTGTTTCAAAATATCAGTCTTAAATCATAGTTTGAGATGTCCCCATTAGTGTCATTTCACTTCCAGGAAGAGATTGTCTCCAGAAGTCTCCCTTGCTTGAGAAGGCAGGAAGGGCACATTAAGCTTGGAGTAGCTAGCTGTTGCCATAGCAACTGGAAGTAAGGCCCTTCGGAGAGGTGGGGGATGAAACTTTGGGCAAGTAAGTTTTGATGAGGAGGAAAAGGGACAGAATAAGAGACTAGACCAGGTGGCACCATAATTGGTAGCCCTGGGCAGCCATGGGGCAGTCATCTATAAAACAAAAAGTTACTACTCTGAAGGCACAATCTGAAATTTCTCCATCACAAAGTCAGCCATTGCTCACCTTAAAATGGTTAGTTCTCGCAGTCTTTAATAATGCATGGTTATTTAAAACTCTTAGCCCTTCTCATCCTCCAGTCTATTTCTGAAGCAAATATAATTGAATTTTTCCAAGCAGCAACAACAACAACAAAAATTAGACTCCACTTCTAGCCTTGTGTATGAAATTCAATTGACCAAGATCTTTCTTATTATGTTTCCAGATAGTCATCTGGGGCAATAGATTGTAGACGGTACTAGATTGCAGTTCATTAACAAAAAAAAAGGTGAATTTTACTAGTACAAAAAGTCAAGCCTTCAAATGAAAGTTTCCAATGCAAAAACAAATCTTATAAACATATCTTAGAGCAGGGAGGATTCTTAAAAGCCTTCTGATTCTATCCCCTTCTCTTACAAAGGAGAGTGCTGAGTGCCAGAGAGGTTAATTATGTCCTCTAACCACCTAATGACTCTGTCATTTCTAATTATTGCTAGGGGGAAAAAAAAACACAACACCACACAGGAATTCCCAGTGCCCTCCATTTGTGTGCACTGAAAAATCAGTTTGCATGTCAGCAGGAAATGTCAGCACCAATGCCAACGATGTTTAATTTGTTCATAATAAGAATAATAAGATCTGATGTGTATTGAGTACTTAAATGTGCTGGGCATGGGGCTAAATGCTTTACAACCTGCATCTCACTTAGCCTCCAAATCATCCTGTAAGGTTTACCAGGTATTCATCCCATTTTACAGATGAAAACATCAGAATTGAGAGAAGCTAGGTAACTTGTTAGCAGTCAAACAACTAGTAAGAGACAGACTCAAGTCATCACTCATTACCATGATAATAAATCCTATCTCCTGGCTATTTCCATGTCTCACTTTCCCATGAGAAGACCAGGGATCAATAATCAACTATATTCATGAGCTTAATGCCTCCCTCTGACAGCTAAAGCCATCCCCAAGAAAAGTCACCCAATTATAGTCAACTAACCATATTCCCTAAGGATCTACATTTCAAAAAATAACTTTCTTTTCTGAAATAAATGAAAATCATATTCAATATGCAACATTTAAAAACACAAATATAAAGGAGAAAATTAAAATCTCCTATAATTATACCAAGGATCACATGCTGGAAAATCTTTTTTTTCTCTTCCGTTTTAAAGATCACTATACTTCTTGCAAAAATCAGCAGTAGCTTTTAGTATTTTCTACACGTGTCATTTAGCTATAGGGAAATTCACATAGTGAACAACCACCATCAAAGATTATTTGCTCTTTAGATCTTCCCTTTATTCAACTGAAATCTATTTCTGGAATATCTGCTCTGTGCCAGGTGCTCTGCTAGTTGCTAGAACCCACTGATGGTTAAAGACAGGCCCTGGTCCTGCCTCGTGGAACCTATAGCCTAATTCTCTAAAAGGAGTTTTCAGGGGGTTTCACCTTAACTACCCTCAAAAGATACAGATGCTCTTAGTCCATGTGCCCAATTGAAATAATTGTTTTCCTCATCATGATAGATGGAGGGCTGATATAAAGACAAGTCTCATAGCCTTATACTGACACAGAATAATAAAACATTATTTTAAATTGTGGACCTGATACTCTATCGTGGGAAACATAGCTCGCAGGCTGGGATTTTAGGGATTTACCACCTTAAAGATTCTTCCTATCCAGGACATGAATATTTCCTTACTGCTAAGCTGGTAGCCTTACATGTAGAGGGACAAGAAATGGCCTCTTGGGCTTCAAATTCCTTTAACATAGAAAAAATGTGTCTTTAGTTAAACACTGCAGAGATTGATTGAAACATGTGGCCGAAACTCATTATAATTAACACATGATGGGGCCTTCTCTCCTGAGAACAGTTGTTTATGGGAGTGAGGCTTCAGGAAATCTAAAAGCTGTGGGGATGGAGGAGACACTTATTAAGTCAGCCAGGGGCTCTGTCTTTGTTTCCTATTTCCACTATAACGAATGGACAAAAGTGTCTTGGCTTACACCAGTATACATTTATTCTCAGAAGTCTACAATGGGTCTGCAGGACTGTATTCCATCTGGAGGCTCTAGCAGAGAATCTCTTCTTGCCTTTACCAGCTTTTAGAGCAGCCATGGGCAAACTACAGCCCGTTTGAAATGAATAAAACTAAAAAAAAAAAAAAGACCGTACCCTTTTATGTAATGATGTTTACTTTGAATTTATATTAGTTCACACAAACACTCCATCCATGCTTTTGTTCCGGCCCTCCGGTCCAGTTTAAGAACCCATTGTGGCCCTTGAGTCAAAAAGTTTGCCCACCCCTGTTCTAGAGGCTGCCCACATTCCCTGGCTCATGGCTCTGGTCATTCTCTGACCTCCGCTTTCATTATCCCATCCCCTTCACCATTTGTGGTCTTTCTGTGTTGTGTTTATAAACACCCTGTGATTACACGGGGCCCGCTCAGGTAATCCAGGATAATTTCACCATCTCAAGAACCTTAATCCCACCTGCAAAGTCCCTTTTACTATGTACAGGAACTAAGGATTAGGATGTGGATGTATTGGGGTGGGCATCATTTAGCCTACCACAGGCTCTAAAGATAAGCTTGAGTATTTCACATTTGTGTCCAGCTGGGACTGTCTGCAAAAAAACGGAATTGAGTCACTCCCATTATCTTCTCTCTGCTCCTCCTCCAAAATCCCTGTTTCCACTCAACTCTGTCTGGGGTCAAGGCCTAAGTCATTTTTCCTGGGCTCATCCTTCCTCTCACAGGCAGCAAGACATTGATGTCAGGGTTCTGTTTCAGCTACTCTTCCTTATTTATTTCACCATAAGCATTATCAGTGCCTGAGAAGCCCAAGGAACTATTGCATACTTGGACTTATGCTCAAAACTACCTACATCAGACCTTTAAAAGAAGTCTGAGTCACTGAACATTTCTTTTAGCCATTTAATTGCAAACTTGTGGTTGCTTACTTGTGAGAAGATTAGGTCTGTTCAATTTTCAGAGAATGAACCCAAGAACAAAGGTCTGTTCTCTCTGATATAAGGTCTGTAGGCATTTTGGTAACTGAGGCAAGCCAGTGGAAGAGCATTTCAATGCCGACTAAATCATACATTTGGTCAATGGACCTATAGAGGATCTAGAAAAAAATAGTGCTGACTTGTTTTGTCTTCTGTTTTCGGTTGAAAGCTCCTTAGCAGAGGCGTCTAGACTAGAGCAAAGACCATTACATTGATGTTACTACATGCATATCAGCAGTGGTGGTGCCCCTGCAGAAGGAAAAGCATCCCAAAGCAGAGATGACAAGTAGGAAGTGCACCTACTTCCCTAACCATTCGTCACCCAAGGCAGGCATCACTAATCAGTCAAGCACCGTTCCTCCACAGCGCCTGGGTCTGGCCTTAAAACCCTTCCCAACTGAATGCCCCAGCCAGCCATTGCCACTGCCACTCAGCTCCAGTTGGCAAACAAATGGAGCTCTATCTGATATCCCCGAATTATAGAGTCAATGCCCTCCTGTTTCCAGGCAGTAAGGAAAATTCCTCCTACTGCAATCCAGCCATAAAACACTGATGCCTACAACACCACTTTGGAGCTGGCAAAATCCTGAGAGAGGCTGATTCAAAGTGAAGCAAATGATTCCATCTCCCATTTTCTGTTTGGAGACCTTGGGGTGGGGGTCGGGGTGCGGGTGGGGGTAGGGGCTCTTATCTTACTGTCTCCAGTTCTTCCTCTGGGGATCCCAGATAAGGGGACTTCTTCCCCCTTTCCCTCTATGGTACTTCTGTGCTTTGAATTCCTGCATTAAATGAGCACCCTTGCCCCCAATTTCTGCTTTTTCTTCCTTAATTATGTGGCTCTCTCCCTTTCCTCAAACTAGAATCCTGCTGGGCCCCCAAGATCACCCTCTCCAGGGAGTACTTGGCAGTATTGTCAAACTCTTCAAAGGCAAGGGGAAAGAAACGCCGGCTCATCCATCCCTGTCTCTTTTTTCACCTTGTGGTTTCCACTCACAATAGCAGCCTTAGAGGTTATCAAACACCCCAGCTTGCTTTGACAGCTATTCATCCCTTGAAGCCTCTGATTGCCTGGCATAATTGCGGACTGCACTCCTGCTCCGTGAACATGGCTCCTCGGTGGCTTTCAGGCGCTGGCTTGCTTTTACATCAGGGCTTGCCAGCAAATAGAAAAAACCCCAGCTCATTCAAACAGCTCAGTGACAGGTGAGCCAGCCACATGAGAACATGGAGGCAGGGGGCTGGGGGTGGGGGAGTGGGAACCAGCATGTGCAACTGTGTGCTTGCTTTTTATTAAGAGATAATGATTTATGCAGATGGCTTCCCAAATTTTTTAGCTAGGATCACAGGGAGATGTTTTGCTCTGGACCAAGGCCATCTGGAGCCTGCAAAATCCTGGGAGAGTCCGAATCAAAAGAGCAGATCCCTGGAGTCTCCCGATTTCATTTCAACGCCTTTCTCAACCCCAGTCAACAATCCAGCTGCACGCACTGCAGCGAAGCACATTCATCCAAGCTTTGTGTCTGAGTCGCTGCCTTCAGAGGGGGCTTTTCAGCGCGGATACAAGCGGGCTGATTAGCCTTCCTTGCAGGGTTCCCGCCCGGGAACGCCTATCTGAGGGCTGGCAATGCCGCAGCAAATGCAGCAGCCAGCGGGCTCACGCCGCGGTGCCCAGGAGACGAGCAGGCCTCCGCGCCCCCGCGCTGGGGCGCTGCGGCACCCCTGCTCTGGAAAGGGGCCAAGACAGGGAAAGCAGCCAGCAGCCACCGAGCCCAGAGCCCCTGCCTGGGGAAGGCTGTAAACCTCCGTTAGGGGAGCTGAAGGGGATGCTGAGAGGCGTGCGGGGAAGGGCTTCCGAGGCAGGCAGGCCGATCTGTGACTCAGCAGAAGTCAATGGCAAAGCCCTGGGGTGGGGAGGGAGCGGGACCGCAAAGCCTCTGGGACCCTGTCCCTGACGCGGTATCACTCCACGCTCCATCCCAGGCCTCATAGTTCGCATTTAGAGAAACATGGGTGCTAGGTCTTTATTTTTTAAATTAATTATTTTTATTTCGAGAATATTTTTTAAAGAATAGAAAAGCACAAAAGAATATAACTACCTACATACCTCCCAGCCAACATGTTAACGTTTTGTAATGTTTGTTTCAAGACCTGTTTTTAAAATATTAGTGAAGTATATAGCACAAGATGGACGCCTCTTTTAGCACCTCTATCTTCCCTCCTTGGCCTCTTCCCCTCCATGAGAGGCAACTACCTGAAAGAAATTAAAGCACTTCCTTCTAACCCCCTTGCAGACGTTTACCTACACATAAACAGTATAGAGACTATATAATATTGGGGGTGCGTTTTATAATTTGTATGTTTCTGCACTTCTAATCAGTAATTTGTAGTCTCCCCCTCCCCCCTCCATCCTGTGATGTTTAGTTCTGTGTAGACGTCTCCTTCGATCATTTTAACAGCTGTGTGGCATTGGGTGGGCTGATTTCTAAGCCCCCACCTTGTCTGAACACCAAGCCAGTGGTTCTCAAGCTGCACCTTAGAATCACCTGGGCCACTTTACAAATGCAGATGATTTGCCTTGGGATTCTGTGATTTCAAAAAGGAGGATTGTGGATGCCTGCTATGCATCTCCTGGTAGATTAGGAACAATTTCATTTCTTCCAAAGGAATTATACCGACCAAAATGAATTTGCTAGGGACACTCCCTGAAACCTGCTGATAGCTGTGTCGAGGGTTGGCAAGAGTCTCTCTCCTTTATCTTACTGCTAAGACCCTGATGTTTATGGGCCCTAGCAACCAGCATTTCCTCTCCTTTTTGTTCCCTAACAGAAATGGAGATGCTGCTATTGAGAGCAATATCAGGAAGATGACCCCATCAGGTGAGGGAGGGAAACCTCAGAAAGTAGAGTCTGAAAGAAATTTGAATTACTTTCTCTTTTCATCATGTTGCAGCATAACAAGGGAGAAACTACTGCCAGGTAATTCTGCAGAAAATCTCCCAGACAACCGAATCTCCTTGAATTTTTATTTTTGCAGAATAGATTTATTGAACTGCCACCTGTGGCTTTGCTAGAGAGAGGAATCGTGGAAACCTGGACCTTGCCCTCTGAGGGTCACTCTTTGGGACAGAGTTCAGACACTAAGATGACCTTGACGGTATTTTATAATCTTGTCCTGACTCTTTTCCCCATTCTTTATATCTAGCCACAGAGGAAATTACCTGGAAAGAACAACGCAATAAGGTGTAGTTTAACCTTCTGTTCTTCTCTAATACATTCAACAAATATTTACTGAGTGCTCATTAGGTGCCAGCCACTGTGCTAGGTCATGGCCCAATAATCACAGACTTTTTCCTCCAGTTTGGGATAAAGGCCGATGAACAGACAATTAAACAATAAGTATACAAGGTGCTCCAGCAGAGGAACGCATAGAATGCTCTGGAAAAGCCGTGGAGGCTAGAGAGAGAGAGATAAAGCAATTTAGTGTCAGGGTCTCAGGCATACTTCCTAGAACAGTGGTTCTCAAACATGTGTGCATAGGATCATCTGGAGGGCTTGTTAAAACACAGCTGACTTGCTCTCTCCACGCCTTCCCCCCCCCCCCGCGCCCCCCCCCCCCGGGGGTTCTGATTTAGTAGATGTAGGGTGAAGCCTGACAATTGGCATCTTCAATGTTTTGCCAGATGATACTGGTAGTCTAGGGACCACACTTTGAGAAACACTATCCCAGAAGAATGGAAGCCTTAGCTCCTCAAAGTACAGTCTGCAGACCAGCCGCATCACAACATGGGCCTCACCTGGGAACCTGTTGGAAATGTGGAATACTAAGTCTCATCTCAGATCCACTGAGTCAGGGTGATATATATATATATATATATATATATATATATATATATATATATAGAGAGAGAGAGAGAGAGAGAGAGAGAGAGAGAGAGAGATTGAAAAACACCTCTCTATACCACTGGTTCTCCAGTGTGGTTGCACATTAGAATCATCTTGGTAATAAAATAAAATAAAAATAGTGATGCCTAGCTTTTACCCTCAGAGATTCTGGGTTTTTTGGGGGGGATAGGGTGTGAAAAGCTCCCCACCCCCGGGGTGATTTTAGTATTTAGCAAATTTTGAGAATCATCTGCCTAAGCAAAATGCAGCATGAGTAGGAGTTAGTCCCACAAAGAAAAGCAGGAAGGCTGTTATGGAAAACAGAATGTGCAAAGGCTCAGTGGTAGAGAGAGCAAAGTGGGTTTAATGAATGAAAAGAGTTTAGTGAACTCAGAGCATAGTGTTAGAAAGACTACAGAATCTAAGGTAATTGGTTTTTCCTTGAGGGTTGGACTGAGTTTGTATTTTAAAGAATGATCAGTCTGTGTGCCCTTCAGAAATAAGCTTGGGAGTGTAGGAACAATGTGCCTGGTGTTAAGTCTAGGAGCTCTTTGACTATAAAGAGAATATTATTGCTCTTACTCAAAATTATTTCTTTCAGGAAACACTGCTCTTTAAGCTAAAGATGGGGGCAAAAGGATGGGTGCAGGGACCGATACAGACAGTACTGAAGGGTAGCAGAATGTCACCCCTAAAATATGGCACTTTTGCATGAGGATGATTTTGAGTTGAAAGCAATTGAGAAGAATCAGCTACAAGAAAAGCTCTCTGCCCTCTCCCTAGTTGCCTAAAAATAGGACATAAATTTGTAAAGGTGCCCCCCTCCCCTCTGTCTCTACCAAACAGGACATAAGTAAATTACTTGAGACAGCTGTAGACTCTTATCAGCTCAGAGACAGCACTAGAGGAATCTACTAAGATTAGCCCTTATCTATCAGTAGTGTCTCCATATATTTGCCTTCTCTTAATTTTTTGTCCCTTAGAAACTCAAAGTCTTTCCCCCTTGTTTTTGTTCCTTCTCTCAAAACTTGATGTTCCTTTGTTAAAATGCTATATAAGCCTAATTTTTAACCACCCCTGAGTACTCCCGGTGTATGAACGATGCACACATTAATAAACTTGTTTTTCTCTTGTTAATCTGTCTTTTGCCAATCTAATTTACAAAGCCCCAACCAGCAAAGCTAAAATGGATAGAGGAAAATATTTCTTTTTTCTCTCCCCTACAGTACCAACCAGTCTCTAAAACTTCATTTTGGCACTTGTGTTCCCATCGTTCGGTTCAACCAATATCTACTGAGCACTGTGCACCATACCCAGTGCTGGTGCTGGCGGAGCAGAATCCTGATTCCTTTGCTGAGTGGCAAGGTAGAGAACTCAGACAAGGGAGTGATTTTTCCCAAAAGTATTTGTTTGAGTCTGGTTAAAGATTTGACAGAGCTGTTAATAGGAGGATTCTGTGCCATCCAACTCCACTTAAGCCCTCAGCCAAACCATCAAATGGTCCCATTCACGCTGCAGCTGCAGGATTCCTGAGGTCATGCCAGTGGGCGCTGGGAATGCAAAGAGGACTCAGTCTTGGCTTCTGACACCCTATGAGCTTTGAGGAAGAACAAGTAGGCATTTGTTAGGGGATGGCCCACAAAGACACCACAGGAGAAGGGATTGTATGCCCCCACGGGATTCCAGGCCTGCCCCCACGGGATTCCAGGCCAAATGCAAAAACAAACCAACAAAACAAAAACTGGGGTAATCTCTGCCACCACAGCTTGTGTGACCTCACTTGCTCACTGCCTATGGAGGCAGCTGATGGCCTAGGACAGAAGCAAGGTCCCAAGCAGAGTGGGGGTGGCAGTGGAGTTGGTGTTCTATAGTCCATACGGTGAGGACTGTTAGGCCAAACCAGGTTAAGGAAACAAAAGCTTTGCAAAGCAAGGAGAGGATAAAAGCATCTTTTGTGGGTCCTTTCTTGGACCATTCCTCCCCAGATATGCCCAAGAGGGAAACAGTAAAGAAATAGCACAGGGGGAGTGGTAGAATTCCCTTATAAAAAAAATGAAACACTTTCTAGATCATTCTTTGAGGAATTCAAAGACACCAGTAGATTCTACTATCATTGCCATTGATACTGCCTATGGTACTCAGGCATCACTTTATCAACTCCCCTTATACTGTGGAAATTAACACTTTTTCATGTTACAGGGTGACTTAGACCAAGTGTATAGAGCAGGATTACTCAACCTCAGCACTACTGATAGTTTGAAGCACATAATGCTTTGTTGGGTGGCTGTCCCATGCACTGTAGTACGTTTAGTAGCATCCTTGGCTTCTACTCACTAGATGCTAATAGAACTCCTGGTCATGCTCCTGAAAATATCTCCAGGCATCGCCACATGTACCCTGGGGGCAAAATTACCCCCAGTTGAAAACCACAGGTATAAAGGAAAGGTGGAAGAAGGTACTGATACAAAATCTTTAAATAAAACAGAAAGGGGATTGATAGTGTTTATTGCTTAGCATTAGCAATTCCCATACAGGAAAGAAGCCTCAAATGACCACAGGCTTGGGTAGGATTTTAACCTTCAACATAAAATAAAAAAGCCTATTCTATCTAATAAAAGGGTAATATGCAAATTAACCTTCACTCCACCACAAAGATGGCAGCGCCCATAGCCACAAGATGGCGGCACCCAGTCCTCTCAGCCCTGTCAGAGTCCCCCAGTCCTGGGGGCAGCCACTGAGAGTGGGCAGTGTGAGAAGCCTGGCAGAATGCTTGCTTCATCACCGCGGTGATGAGGCAAATGTTCCACCCTGGCTGTGGAAGGCCTCTGGGCAGCAGGCACAGAGTGGTCGGGGCCGGGGGGAGGGGGTCCTTTCTGTGCCTGGCCACAGAGGAGGGCCTCTGGCCAGGCCAGGCATGGAATGTTTGCATCGCAGAGACTCTGACACAGGGAGGAGGAAGTCCCACCCCCACAGAATCAGCCAGAATCAGCTATTGGTCAGACAGCTCTCAGCGGCCTGACAGCCAGGACTCTCATTCACCTGCATCTCAGACTGTGACAGCAGGGAGGTGGGACTCTGTCTAAAGAGCAACTATTGATACAACATAGCTCTGCAGCCGAAAGAAGCCGGCGTTATTGACAGAAAATGTCTGAAGACAAACGTACGTCTGATCTTGAA
This sequence comes from Myotis nattereri, assembly GCF_964212035.1. Classification (NCBI taxonomy): domain Eukaryota; kingdom Metazoa; phylum Chordata; class Mammalia; order Chiroptera; family Vespertilionidae; genus Myotis; species Myotis nattereri. The sequence goes on from NC_138088.1 coordinate 28,362,878, forward strand.
AGATCAGGCAGGCAGGCAGAAGCAGTTAGGGGTGATCAGGCAGGCAGGCAGGTGAGTGGTTAGGAGCCAGCGGTCCCAGATTATGAGAGGGGTGTTTCACCACCAGTTTAGGCCCCATCCCTGTGGGCCAGACATCTCCTGAGAGGTCCCCAATTGGAGTGGCTGGGCTGAGGGAACCCTCTCTCCATGCATGAATTTCATGCACTGGGCCTCTAGTGTAGTAATAAAAGAGCAAGCCATGTTTATAGCCAGTCAATTCAGTCATTAACCCAACTGTCCATTAAATTGCATTCAGAAGGCATCTTCTCTGCTTTGACTATGTGCTTAGTATTGCCTAGGTGCTCAGGCAGCCCACACACTATCAGAATTATTTGATTAAACAGTAATGCCCCAGGCAGCTGCTTCTGGGAGAGCATTAATGGTGTTACACAGGAGGTATCAAGAAGCAGAATACAGAAGTTAGTTTCAGCTAGACCCAGAGATGGAAATGACTTTCCCCATGTCCATGCTTCTCTCATTGTAATGGTGCACCAAAGAATGGCTGACCCCCCTGGAGAAAACATACCTGCTAAAGTGAACTCAGATATAAAGACTCAGAAGATCAGAGATCTATGGCAATAAGCAGTCATCTTAATTAAGAAGAGAAGCAAACAGGCTGCGCACCATGACAGAGTGGAAAACGAAACCCTTACAGAAGCAAGAGATGAGAACATTCTTACTAGGATGTAAACTCTATAAGGGTAGGGATGTTTTTCTCTTTTATCTAGACCTCTACCCCCAGTGCCTAGAACAATGCTTGGAGCTGGTAGGCATTCAATAAATATTTGTTTAAATAAATTCTTCAATTATTAATAAGGGATCTGACACAAGAGACATAAACCCCAATGCTATATAGACTATGGGATCCACAGAGAGATCTACACTGTGCTACTCTTAAGATTATTCCCTCAAAATGCTCAGACCAGTATGGATATTCCAAATAACTCAGGAGATACCTTAAAGAGGCTCCAAATAATCAAATTTAAATAAGTGGAGAATAATGATGGTTTGAGATTATAATTCATTGAATAAAAATTAATCTATAAATCCATACTTATGATTTGATAATTGTGATACTCAAGAAGGGGGAAAAAAAAGATAGGGGCATGGTGTTGGCCAGATAGGTAGAAAGCTTATTTTCTTTATAGAAGAATTCCAGTTAATAAATGTAAAAGGAATGACTGAATTAGAAAAATCTGCATTTTCAAGCATCAGTATAATCATTGATTTAGAGACAGATCATAAGTGTTTCTAAAATCATTGGGTGAAATGTTGTCAGGAATTAGCATATTCAGACAGTCTTAAACTCCACCAATTTATTATTTGCCACAAAGGAGGAATGTTAACTTTATAATGAAGAGATCTGCTGGATTCTAATCTAACCAAATGATCAAACTTGGCACCACCAATAATGAAATTAGATGCTTGCAGTCATTCAGTGGGAGATATATAGTGTTTCTATGTTATCTAAAGATGCTTAATAAATACTCCCAATAACTTAATGGCTTGAAATAACAGTAACTATTTATTATTTCTCATATTTCTGTAAGGAATACAGGAAGGTTTTGGCCAGGAAGTTCTAGCTTGGGGTTTCATGTGATTGCAATAAGATGTCAGCTGGAAAAATATCTGAAGGCTTGACCAGGGATGGACTGTCTACTTTCAAAATGCTACATGGCTGGCCAGTTGCTGTTGAAATGTTGGTTCTTTTCCACCTGGGCCTTTGCACAGAGCTGTTTGAGTGTCCTTAGGGCATCACAGCTGGTTTCCCCTAGAGCTGGGGAATCAAAAGATCAAGGTAGATGCGCACTGTCTTTCCAACCTAGGTCTGGAAATCACACATCACCACATCCACAGTCTTCCATTGGTCACATGGACCTGACCTGATTCAGTGTGGGTGGTACAACACAAAGGCATGGCCACCAGGAGGTGAGGAGCATGGGCGGCTATTTAGAGCATGGCTTTCACAGTCATTCATCCTGTGTTTTTTATAATAACGGTTTAAACTCAACCTAATCATGAGGAAATAAGCAACAAATCCAGAATGCAGAACATATTACGATACAATTATCTCAAGCTTTAAAAAAAAGTCTTAAAAGATCATTTTAAAAAGTGGGTTTGCCCTAGTTGGTTTGGCTCAGTGGATAGAGCATTGGCCTGTGGACTGAAGGGTCCCAGGTTCGATTCTGATCAAGGACACATATCCGGGTTGCAGGGCATGCAGGAGGCAGCCGATCAATGATTCTCTATCATCATTGATATTTCTCTCTCTCTTCCTCTTCCTTCCTCTCCGAAATCAATAAAAATATATTTTTAAAAATGTTTAAAAAGTGGGATTGTTATTAATTAAAAGACACAAAGAGAAAAGGCAACCAAATGTAATATATGATCCTTTACTTGATCCTAGAATGAAAAGAAAAAAGCTTTAAAGGACATTCGGGATAATCTGAATATAGACTGTGTATTAGGCAATAATTTGTATCAATGTGTCCATGGAACTTTGCACAACAAGGTTCATAATAAGCAAAAACTCAAAAGAGCCCAGATGATATGGATAACAAACTGCTATATTTAGATAACGTAATACCTAATCAACAATAAAAAGGAACAAACTACTGATACACCCTACAACCTGGGTGACTATTTCAGAAATATTATGAGAGAAAAAAGGTAAACTAAAATATGCATACCATATGACTCCCTTTATATGAAATTCTAGAAGAGGCAAACTGAATCTATGATGACAGAGATGAGATCAGTGCTTGCTTCTGGGCATGAAGAATACTGGAAGGAGCACGAGGGAATCTTCTGTGGTGATGGAAATGCCCTTTATCTTGATAGGAACATGCCTTGGTGAGTAGGGGCATGGATGATATGCATTTGTCAAAACCAACTGAGCTGTATGCTTATAATGTGAGTATTTCTCTATATATAAATCATATTTTCATAAAAATTTATTTAAAAATTATGTCAGTGTTAAATTTTGTGGATATAATAATGATAGTGTGATTAGGAGAAATACTCTAAAATATTTGTAGGTGAAGGATTATGATTTTTGGAACTTATTTTCAATGGTTCTGAGGGAAATAATGAAATGCAGAGATATCAAGCAAATGCAGAAGAATTTAACAATTACCAATTGCACTTTTAATAAATTTTTATGTAGGCCTGAAATTTTTCAAAATAAAAAAAGTTGGGATAAAAAGAAATAATAATTTTAAAAACTGTTCCCTTAGCCATCATTTCCTCAATAAGAGGAACAAAAACCTGAAATTGACTACCACTGCACATTCTTTATAGTTTATTATAATTAGAAATATCCAATCCCTCTATAAAATTTTTATTATGGAATGTTCTATTTATCCTTTTGAGGGGACAAAAAAATGTAAGAATCAGTCTCATAAGAAGTTTGGTTAAAGGTAGCAGGAGATATGGGATGCTTCCAGCAACTTTCTGGGCTACTACCTGAACTTCACCAGGTTCCTTCTAACATTTACTGGACATATAAAATGCTTTCATTTACCTAAACTTTTAATATTTTTTCAAATTTTTTCATCTAAGTGACTATTTCGCAAGACTTCTGCATAGACTGAGTTGGCAGTTCAGATGATCTGCCAACTGCTCAACTTGTGATCTAATTTGTATTCCAAGATTATCAAGCATAACCTTGGTCTGGAAAGAGGCAAACACAACTAATTGATGGTGCTCTTGTCATAAGCATCACAGGTGAGAAAGGGCAGGTGCCTGGCTTGTGCTCAGATGGCACCCCATGGAGGGCAAAGGCAGAGCAGCTTTAATTCACTATGTATATTATACTGTCTGTCAGAATGTCAGAGGGGTGAGAAAACAGAGATGTGAATTTATAGGGTAAATGTGTGAAAAGAAAATGATATGCCAGGTTCAAGTAGAGGATATGCCAGATTCAGGAGAGATTTACCACAAAGATTGTTTCAGAGGAAATTCTTTCAGAAAATGCAGGGTCCAAATTTTGTTACTCTTGGCTCAAAAGGCAATGTGAAAAAAAAATTTTTTTTCTATTGCAGAGTGCACATAGCAAGTAAGAAAATGGGGAGACCAGAGGAAGTATTCTGTCAAGGAATTACAAAATAGTCAAGGAGGCCAAAGGAAAGTTTTTAGGAACCAGGCAAACATCTTCTGGAAAAATACCGTAGAGATGACCTACGTGGTTGCCTGATAATGAAAAAAACTTGATTCTTTCCTGAACTAACCTCTGCTTCTGGGTTAGTAGCAACACTGGGAAGAAGTAATCTCTATGTAATATTAAAGACCATGTAAAATTGTGTATCTCTGTGAAGATAGAAATTCTCTTATCAAACCTACAGGCACAGCTGGATCTATGGGCAGGTTGAGCAGGGAGTCATCAGAGCATGGATCTTAAGAATACTTGGGAGTTCTCCATACCTGGCTTCAGATTCCTACCGCAGTGTCATTCATAGGGGTTATTAACAACTGCATTGAGCTTACAAAGTGTTTTAAGTTTATCAAGCTCTTTCACATACCTCTCCACATTTGGACCTCACCATTCTGTAAAGCATGGACAGTGGGGATTTTAATCTGTGTTTTATAGATGAGGACATTGAAACTCAAAGACACTGAGTCTTGCCCAAGGTCATATAGTTAAGACTCAAGTTCTGTCTTCCTATTCCTCTTTCCATTATGTTCCTGAATAGACAGGCAGGGCATGGTGGCTAGGTAGGGAAGGATGGCTCTTGGAGTGCCTTTTAGACTCCCTCAGCATGATGACTTGGATAGGTTTAACAAATTATATGGCTAGAGACTTATTTGGCAAAACACATCTGGCCTTGAGGGACAAAATTAAAAAAGATGTATGTTTCATTTGGAAGCAATTTGTTTTTGGCCAAAAGAAGGAAGAGATCGGGCAAGGGTGGAGAATTGCAACAGGCAGATGGGGTCCAGAATTGTGTGTGGGTGAAACAGGTGGACAAAGAGAACAGATCCTTGACCATAGACAGTCTTAGAGATAGGACTGTATCCAACAGGTCACACCAAAGGCTCAGTGTCCATTACATCACTTGGGCAAGTGAAATCTGGGGACAGCATTTCACTCTTTCTTCCCAGGAGAACTGCTTTCCCGAAAGTATTCACTTCAGCAAGCTCAGGGATTTCTAAACATGCATCTGAACTCTTGTTTCTTTATCTACCTTGCTTCTTCTGTTTGCTTTACTATGCAGTATGGATGAAACTGGACCTCATTGGTAACCAGGAGAAGTGAGTTCAAGCCACAGCCCTAGTAGGTCTGTATCACAACTCCTGTGTGACCTTCAGCCTCTTCGGATTTGGCTCAATTACTGGGAAAGTTCTTAAACTAAGTCTCCCCTAGCTCTAACATTCTGTGAGCCTCAATGGAACAAGACATAGAAAATGGCTCTCTTGGTCCCTCCTGTATCTGACCTTTCAAAGTCATCTGGTCAATACTTGTGCCCCAATTTTGTCCATCTAGGGGTACCTGGACATATGCAGAGAAAACTCCACCATCTTGATGGGCACAGTTCTGTTAGGAAGTGCCTTGATCTTCATTTCTACTTTTTAAGAAGCTCCCCAGTGCTACTTCTTTCCCTGCCCCCTCAGCATTTCAGTGGCAATAACTCATTAGTCTTCAGATGGCCAGTGAAGTCCTTTAGGCTCCTTCCTGGAATCTTGCTCTTGACTTCTTTTTTTTTAATATATTTTTTATTGATTAAGATATTACATATGTGTCCTTGTTCCCATGTTACCCTCTACCACCACCACCACCACCACCACCACCACCACCACCACCCCCCCAACCCCCCGCTCATGCCCTCACCCCCCCGTTGTCCGTGTCCATTGGTTAGGCCTATATGCTTGCATATAAGTCCTTTGGTTGATCTTTCCCCCTTACCCCACCCTCCCCTACCTTCCCTCCAAGGCCCGACAGTCCAATCAATGCCTCTCTGTCTCTGGGTCAGTCCTTGTTCATCAGTTTATGTTGTTCATTATATTCCACAAATGAGTGAGATCCTGTGGTATTTATCCGCTCTCCAGTTCCATCCATGCTGTGGCAAATGGTAAGAGTTCCTTTTTCTTCTTCCTCTTCTTAAAGAATACCTTTCAGCATTTCATATAATGCTGGTTTGGTGGAGATGAACTCCTTTAGCTTTTTCTTATCCGTGAAGCTCTTTATCTGACCTTCTATTCTGAATGATAGCTTTGCTGGATAAAGTAATCTTGGTTGCAGGTTCTTGGTATTCATCACTTTGAATATTTCTTGCCACTCCCTTCTGGCCTGCATGGTTTCTGTTGAGAAATCAGCTGACAGTCGTATGGGTACGCCCTTGTAGGTAACTGACTGTCTTTCTCTTGCTGCTTTTAAGATTCTCTCTTTATCTTTTGCTCTTGGCATTTTAATTATGATGTGTCTTGGTGTGGTCCTCTTTGGATTCCTTTTGTTTGGGGTTCTCTGTGCTTCCTGGACTTGTAAGTCCATTTCTTTCACCAGGTAGGGGAAGTTTTCTGTCATTATTTCTTCAAAAAGGTTTTCAATATCTTGCCCTCTCTCTCCTTCTGGTACCCCTATAATTCTGATGTTGGTACGCTTGAAGTTGTCCCAGAGGTTCCTTACACTATCTTCATATTTTTGGAGTCTCTTTTCTTTTTTCTTTTTCGGTTGGGTATTTTTTGTTTCTTTGTATTTCAAATCTTTGACTTGATTCTTGGGATCCTCTTGTCTGCTGTTGGATCTCTGTAAATTATTCTTTATTTCAGTCAGTGTATGCTTAATTTCTAGTTGGTCCTTTTTCATGTCCTCCATGGTCTCACTATACTTATTGAGGGATTCATTAAATTTATCGGCGGTTTCCATAAAATTCTTGAAAAACCTTATAAACGTGGCCTTGAACTCTATATGCAGTCGTTTGCTTTCCTCCATTTCTGCCATTTGTGACCTATTTCTTTGTCTCCGCATTTTGGCTGCTTCCCTGTGTTGATAGAGTGGCCCTGCGCTCCAGGTGTCCTGTAGGGCCCAGTGGCTCAGCCTCCCCAGTTACCTGGGGTGGACACTCTTGGTGCACTCTTGGTGCCTTGGTTGTTGTAGGATCACTGGGAGGAATTGACCTCCAGGCCAATTGGCTGTGAGAATCAGCTGTGTCTGAAGTGGGAGAACTTCTGTGCTGAAGACACCCTTCTGGGGCAAGACTTGCTTCAGTGGGGCTTTGGTGCTCACTGAGTCTGCTCCCTGAGTGTGTCTCTTATGGATCTGAGGAGTTGCAATCTGGATGGTCCCCCTCTGACCACTGGGTACAGTGGCTCCTGGATCTAAGGAGGTGCTAATTCAGCCTCTGCCTGAGGCTACACAGCAGGAGCCACGAAGAGGCTCAGCTGTGAAGCAATGCAAGCCACTGCGGGGCCTTGGGCCTTCTCTTGGAAGTTCTGGGTCTGCCTGGCTCGGCTGCAGTTAGGTACATTCACATGCAAAAGCCTCTGCCGCAGCCTGGGTGGGGCGGGGTCTCAGGGAGTCAAAGGGCGGTGAAAGCAGCTATGGCTGATTCTCCCCCCGGAGTCGTGCGTCTCAGTGTCCCGGTAACGGCTTGCAAGCACCTCTGAGGGAAAGCCGCACTCAAGTTCGCCCGCTGCCCGACAGACCAGCTTCTCCCCGTATGAGTCCTGGGTCCCCAGAGACTTCCCGGAACCGGAGTTTAGAGCAGTCGGGAGCTTGTGATTCAAAAAAAACAGCCGCGTCCTCAGGTGCCAGCCCCTTTCCGCGCGCGTGCGAGCCGCTGTACCTCTGCACTTCACCTCCGCAGCTCCTCTGGCTCTCAGCGTGCTTTTCTTTTCTTCTAGTTGTAGAATTTCCACTCAGCCAGGCTTCCTGTTGTTCTGGGTGATGTCTGCTCTGTCCTTTGCGATATTTTTCAATTGTTGTGGGAGGCGACAATTTCCCGGTGTTTATCTATGCCGCCATCTTAGTTTCTCCTTGCTCTTGACTTATTGAAGATTGACCTGCCATCAATAACGTGGGATAAATGAGAGATTATTTGTTACTACTACTAATACTTTATGTATTGGTTTTCTGATAGTTCAATGTTTATATAAGTTAGAGTGGACACAGTTGGAGAAGACAGTGGTTAATTAATGCACTGAAAATTGTACATAACTTTGGGAAGCCCATGGTTGTGTGTAATATACAAGAAGGTCTTTTCTCATGTCTTCTCCAGTGGAAAACAGTCTTTTAATTGATGGTACCACCTATGATTGTCTCTAAGGGTGGCATTTCAGGCCAGGTGGAGAGAAGAGTGCTATGGGGTGGAAGAGGCATTTTGACCGTCCAGTGGGTTGGGCTAACCCTAAGCACTGTGGTTCTAAGGAAAATGGGTTCTGTGTAAAGCATTGTAGCCAGGCTATTGACAGGTCCTTATTTTTATCATCTCTACTATATTTTGCTGCCTACGACTGGTGGCATTGCTTAGTTGATAAAATAAATAGGTTCATGAATTTTGTGTGAGTGTATACAAAACTATGATAATATGATTATATATGGAACATAAATATTTATGAGAACTAATAAAACTGTCTAAGACCCTGGGCTCACCTACTTAATAGATCCTCATTATATTTATAGTGACTCACAGTTAGATATATGGTTAGATCAAGCAAGGAGATGGGTGAAAATATTCTGCTAAACTGCAGCCAGGCCCCCAAAATAAATAGTTCTTGATTTCTCTGCTGGGTGGTCTAAGAATGTTACTACAAGGTAAATGAAAATTTTCCAGTAGCCCTAAAGCATCTATGACTTCTCACACAGAGAATTGCATTATGTTTATGTGCTTCACTCCGTATTAAGGCAGTGATAAAAGGAGTCATTGACTTTGGATTTTGCATGCTGTAAAGTAAATGTCTAGCTTCACAGTAGTCACTATTCTGTGTATTTCAAACAGAACTGGGGGAGAGAGCAGTATATGGACTAGTCATTTGGGTTCAAATATATAATTTTACCCACCTTCAACTCCATGAGATTTCCAACATTCACAGCAGATCACAAACCTAAGTTTGCTTTTAAATTAAGTGATGATCTGACATCAGCCTGTAATTCTTTAAAATCCAATATCTGCCTTGGTGTTTTATGGCCAGAAAATCCATAATGACATGTCATTTGTTTCCTCTGATGTGTTAGAAACACTCCAGAGGCTAATTCACAGTGTCATTTGCTTAGGGGCCATGTTATTGAAGGGCTGAGGTTTTCAGAGAAAAACAATTGCTTAATTGATACAGAGTCATGATGAGTGCGGGGCTGTTAGGCAAATGAGGGGTAACACAGGCCTCTATAGCCACACTCTGTGGTTGCCTGGTGCTGCAAATTCTTGCAGTGAAAGTGGCAATTTCAGTGCCTGGCCCATAGGTGGCTATGATTAGTGTTAAAGAGAATAAAGCCAATGATACACAGACATGATAGACCATCATTTTGATGGATTGTTGCTACCATATAGATTACTTAACCCTAGAAATACAACGAGTATTCTTTTGATTTAAAATTATTCAAACCAGTTTTGACTCTCAGATCTCCATGTTCCTCCCCTCCAGTTCCCAGTCAAATAAACCTGTTCTTTCTTTTATTATTGGACCAGTCTTCCTGGCCCGCCAAGATGCCAGCAAGCTAGTCTGAAAAAATTGCCTTTGCCAAGGAAATCACAAAGAAATCAAGAATTTAATGAAAACAGTTTTATTTTTTCTTTTTTTTTTTATGGCCTAGAAGGCCCCATGTGATCTAGTCTCCTCCTCATCTCATACTACTTTCTGCCTGGTTCTGTGATACATGTTGGAATGCTCCTCACCCTCTCTTAACTAAGAATCTTTGAACATGCTGTTCTTCTGTCTGGACCACTTCTTTCTCCAACAAATTCCCTGTTTATTTCACTCATTCTCAAATATTCAGTGTTTTACCAAAGAAGATATATATATATATATAATTGATTTCAGAGAGGAAGGGAGAGGGAGAGGGAGAAACATCAATGATAAGAGAGAATCGTTGATCAGCTACCTCCTGCACAACCCCTACTGGGCTCCACCCTGCAACATAGGCATGTGCCCTTAACCACAGTTGAACCTGGGACCCTTCAGTCCACAGTCCCATCCTCTATCCACTGAGCCAAACCAGCTAGGGCCAAAGAAGTTATTCTTGACACTCCTTCTCCCCTCAGCACGTTACATGGTCTACTATGAGCTTCTCTATAGCCTCTTACCTTAATGACCATGATTCCTTTGATGGCATATCTATCCCTCTGGAGGATGAGTTTCTTAAATACTGGGATTGTATAATTTTTATCTCTGTGTCCTTATTACTTAGCCCAGAATCAGGAACACGGTAGACTTGACAAGTAGTTGTTGAATTAATAAATAAATGAGAGGGAGAGAAGAAATGCATGGTGTTTTCCAGTGGCCATATTGCCTTTCAACATATAGTTTAAAAGGATGCCAATTATGCAAGTGTGGTGATACCTCAGGTGTAATGGAAACAGAGAATCTTTCCATGGGGGTCAATGAATCTATCTGCTGGTTAAGAACAACATTCTTTTTCTTTTGTTTAATGTTTTTATTTATTTTTTTAGAGAGAGAGGAAGGGAGAGGGAGAGAGAGAAGCATCAATGTAAGAGTGAAACATCCATCAGCACACCCCCTACTGGGGATTGAGCCCACAACCCAGGCATGTGCCCTGACCAGGAATCCTACGGGCAGCCTTTCCGTGCATGGAATGACACTCAACCAACTGAGCCACACAGGCCAGGGCACGAACAACATTCTTTTTAATGGTCATTATTCTGTACCTCTCTTGATGAGCTTCACCACCATTGAGACTTCCAGTAGTATCACACTGGTAGCAATTTCAGATTACAATGCACGTCTGCCATCTACTGGTCATATCGGGTAGTACTGTGAAACCTATGACCACACATTTTCATTTCCTTCAGAATGTTCTGGATTTGAAAGCTATGGGGGGTTTAGATTCCAACACACCAAACCGTTCCATTTTACAAAAGGGGAAGCCATTTCCTGTGGAGAGTATATGATCACCCAGGGCCATGCAGCTAGTTGGTGGAAGAGCAGGAATGGTCATTTAGGCTTTCTGACAAAAGCAGGATCTTTTTTGTTCTTATTTTTTTATTGTAATTCTGTATGCTAACAGAAGTACATCTGGTGAACAAGGCTGACTTTTTCCAAAATGAAGCGGAATAGTTGAGACTTGTTCTAGTTTACATGCCAGTAATCTTTTACCCCCTTGTTTAAAGCTCCTCACGTTCCAAAAAGTACAGGATCTGATTTTCTGCTTTCTGTCCAAGTATTTCCTGGATCTGAAGACAGCTTACGGGTCATGTGGGAAAGACTAGACTTACAAAACTTGGAATTTCACACCAAAAAGTTAGGCAAAGATATGGTGCAGGATGTGTGTTGCATGCCATTGGATCACATGCCATCATTAAGACTCAGAGGGATTAGAAACACACCAGAAGTTTATGTTCCGAGAAGTTGTGATCTTCAGTGGAAAAACTGACACATCATAATTGAAAAAGCTAGGAACTGCCTTCCTCATCAGAATAAACAGAAGTGACATAAAACCTTCCAGAAAGGCCCACTCTCTGAACCTGGCGGAATTGGCTGCAGAAGCACTGTATTCTCCAATATATGCATTTTTTTTTTTTTTAATTTTTAGCTGCCCCATGGGACTGGATTTAACCATAGTCATCTTTTTATTGAAGTGTGGTTTGTATGGGAACATGCCTCTTAACATTCCAGGGATCAACACAAAGTTAAAACAAACCAAACATCTCAGTACCTGCCAGGAGGACTCTTGTCTTTCCCTAACGATTCTCAGAACCAAGCATTTCAGGGACTGGGCTGCTGAAACGAAGGAAAGATGTGGTTGTCTGAAATTTCTCCCTGGGAAATTGGGAAAATTTCCCTGGACCTTTTTGGCTCTCAGGGTACTTTTTAAATCTTCTGTACTCACTAATGAACATGTTCAGGCTGGTCATTTTGTTTCATAAGCTGAAGAAGTAGCACCTTTAAACGCCCTGGGACAAACCTGATAAGGAAAATAGTACAGAGTCCCCACTGGATTAAAAATCAACAGAGGTACTAATTCAGTCCCTCCAAGATTGTGACCAAAAAAAATTTTCCCCTAGGGAAAAAAATCTTACCTAATAATAGACAAGCATGTAAATTGACCATACCTCCGCTACACTCACCAGCCAATCAGGGGAGTATGCAAACTAACCCAACAAAGATGGCAATTAATTTGCATATGTAGGCACGAAGTGGTGGAGCGAAGACTGAAGGCTCTGGCTGGAGCAGCGAAGACTGAAGGCCTGGGTCCTGGGTCCTGGGTGCTGGAGGAAAACTGGTGCTGGCAGCCAGGGGAAGGGAAGGCCTATTGCATGAATCTCTTTGTGCAACAGGCCTCTAGTAAAAAATAAAATTGCTATGGGAAATGTCATATCAGTATTCACTCAGTTATTCCTTTCTCATGATAATCTCACCTCTGGTCTCAAACACTAGTGTGGGGAGGGATGCACCATTGCCCCATCCCCCAATGTGATCTGGAATGTCCTTCCTTTGAACCTGAATCTCTGTGTACCCTTTTCATCTCAACACGGTGCCCATGGCTGAGGGCAATGGCACTGCCCTGATGGCAGAACTGTAGATCACTGCATGGAAGTATGCTCCTCAGTGAAGGAAAGAATGAGAATATTTGTCCAGAAATTCAGTGTGGAGTCCAAATGAGTGCCCAAGGCCAGGTGAAGTTTCCTGTACTTTGGTTATTCCCACCACCGCCATTTCCCTCTTAGGAATGAATTCAGAGTTATTGAACTCCATATGCTCAGATGTCCCAGATAACCTAGGGACAATGCTCAATGCAAGTGACAACTCTCCCCTTACAAGACCCGTGAGGGACTTAACAGCTCAGCCCCCTCCACCAGCCTTTCTCTGATCCACAGGAGGCACAGGTAACCAGAGCCTCCTTCTCCCTTTCTAGCCTTCCCATAATTCCACACCTGCCAACATAATTCCTTTAATTTCCACCTATTTCTACTTTTAGCTACATTAACTCTAAATTCATTTTCATCTCTTCCCTGACTCACCCTGTTATTTCATAGTCATCAATCAAGATCAAGCAATCCAAAATAGCCTTGCAGACTTGCCTTGAGATACAGGCTCAAAAAACCCCCACAAAATTACTGGCCTTAATCCCCCTTCCTGGCCCTGCAAGGAGGGTATATGGTAGTGGGATTATCATGCTACATACTTGGACAGTTCCATATTTACCAAAAAGTTTAGTTTGACTTAATTTAGGTTTACCTTACACGATTTAAAAATAAATTCATCTTAAATTCATTCATATGGACAATCTGATACAGTTGTTTTCAAAACAAAAATCTATAATAATAAAAGCATAATATGCTAATTAGACTGGGCATCCTTCCGGACAACCTTCCGGACGAAGCTGGGGCTGCAAGGGAAGCTTGGGTTCCGGGTGCCAGAGGGAAGCCAATGCCAGCAGCAGGGGGAAGGAAGGCCTACTCTTACATGAATTTCATGCATCGGACCTCTAATAGTATAATAATGATTAAAAGTGTGGGCTCTGGCTTTAGACTGCCTGGGTTCACGCTTGCCACCTCTGGTCTGGGGGACCTGTGCAAGTAACTTAACCCCTCCAAAACTCAGCGCTTTCATTTATAAAAGGCAGATAATAATAATAATACTTGTCTATCAGACTGTTAGGATTAAATGAGATGATGCATAAAATGCACTTAACATTATGCATTATATATTTTTTTAAAGATACATAAAATCATGTTATATGGCAGGCACTTCACATACACTATCTCATTTAATCTTAATAATCCAAATTTTGTAGAATGCTGGCTCTCTCCTGAAGATTAACTGTCTACACAGCTTTCTCAAGGAGAGTTTGCTGAATCACATATTCCAGAGTCTGGAGGCAGAAGCAATGCTCTGCTTGTTCCACACTGCTATTTCTCATCTATTGTCACTGGCTCCCCCTGTAAAAACTCCTACTCCCTCAAGACTCATGCTTTTGAGTCTATCACCCTCTCCTCCTTGTCACTATTATATACCAAAACGAGAATCTAATGTCAATATCCTGTCAAAATTTATATTAATACCTGACATCCTGGTTGCTGGGTTCCTTGAACTCTTTTTTAAAAAATATTTATTGTTGAAAGTATTACATATGTCCCCTTTTTTCTCCCATTGACCCCTTATAGCCCATTTCCATCCTCTGCCCTAGGCCTTCACCCACCTATTATCTGTGTCCAGGGGGGCTCCATGAACTCTTCATCCCCATTCACCTTCTCCTCCACTCTCCACTTTGGTTGTGTGTTTTCTCTGCCACTCTCTGGACCTTATTATCACCCAGAGCAATTCTTCTACCTTCCAAATCGAGAACTCAGATACTTCACAACTCTTTTTCTTCTAGGTGGCCTGTTCATTATTTCTGTTAACCAGCTCCTTGAATTCATCTGACCACCCTCACAACTTCTCACTTATCGGTGTCCTCCTTCCTTCACTGCCTTCTCTATCCTACTTATATTCAATAGTAGAGGCCAGATGCACGGAATTCATGCAAGAGTAGGCCTTCGCAGCCCCGGCCGCCCCCACAACCCTGGCTTCCTCAGCCCTCACAGCCCTGGCTTCATCCAGAAGGTCGTCTGGACAGTCGTTCCGCTGTTTGGCCATTTGGTCACTTGCATATTACCCTTTTATTACTGTGGATTGTTACTGTGACAGCTCTCTTCAACTTCCTCAAGTCCCTGGCCCCACTGGTTTTTCATCATACTGAATTGATTTTTCTCAAGTGACTCTAGCTATTGGCCAAGGTTGCTGAACATCACTGCAGAAACAGCAACAGGACAGTGTTGTCATTATGTGTTCACGGTCAGCATCCTCGACAGGACATGAAACACTGCCAGAAAGTCTACTGAGTTTTACCAGTTCTCTCTCATTCTCCACGGTGAGGAGTCTGTGGTTTCTCCACTGTCCTCTGTCCTCCAACATCTGCACGTCCCTCAGCGCTCAAAGCAGGTGGCGTCAAACCTGACTCCACAGAGGAGATCGAGGCCCCTCAGAGGGGGCATCCTTCAACTCTCCCCCACTGCATGGGCACTCATTTGTCCACCTTGCCTTCTGCCATTGGAGAATAGGGGCCCTTCTTGCCAACTAAAGCTTATCCCTCCACCAGTCCCTGCCTGTTTTATCGGAGAGGGACCTTGCTTTATAAACTATCCTCTCTGTCTTCTAGCATAAATCTTTTGCTCTATATTGCTTCTTTCCCACCAGCTTTTAAATACCCTCAAGACTTTTTCATCTCATAAATCTGGAAACAACACTGAAATGCATATCTGCTTTTCTCCATTTCACAGATGAGACAATGGAGGCTCCTGGAGATTAAGGAGAAAGGGATTGAATAAGGCCCAAACCCCAGGACATTACAGCCATACACAGTACCTGTCATTATGATGCCGTGGCATGTCCTATAGCAGCTGTGGACTGTGTAGATCTCTATTTTAGGTATGTTCACTAGAGGAATGGATTGATTTCTACTGGTCAATGCTCCAACATCATGACTTTCCCCAAGGCCCCAAATGATAAAGAGAAATAGTTGGCTAGACCTAATCTGTACTTTGGTTGTTCCATCTGTAAAGTATAACTTATAATATATATTCTTACCACCTCCTTGTCCTCCTACTCTCTGCCTCCCTTTCTCATCAGCAATGTAATAGAGATGGCATATCTCTTCCCTACAGAAGGTTTTCAATTGCTGAAGGGGACGGTGCTACATAAATGCTCAATATAGCCATCTTTTTTGACCGTTAACTCCCTGCCTGTGCTGACAGAAACCAGTGATGTGGATGAAGCTGGGTTCATTTTATTTAGAAGGAAAAAAAAATAGAGCAAAGGGAAGAAAAATTAGGTAAGCATCTGGAGGAAAGACTCAGAGAAGACCCAAGTAAAAATGTGACCAAGCAATTAAATCAACTTTCTCCACTGCAGCTATTTGTGGCTGCCCTTTGTTAGTCTTAGACCCAGGAGAAAACAGGAGGGGTATAGAGTGTGGGATATTACTAAAGGAAAGAGAATGAGAAGTAGAAAAGAAGTGAGGGGAGTGTGAGTCTTATAAGGAAGATAGAAATAACAATATAAAAAAAGAAAGATGAACCAACAAAGCTAATCTCTCCTTGCTCTCTCTCTCTCTCTCTCTCTCTCTATATATATATATATATGTGTGTGTGTGTATATGTATATATATATATGTATATATATATATATATATATATGATGTGGAGCATAAAAAAGAACACTACATGTCAATGTTCAGTCCTTGAATGTTCCTATTCCTTTTCTGGTAAAGATGGTAAAGCCTCTAAAACAGCGGTTCTCAACCTGTGGGTCACGAGCAATGAAAATACATCCTGCATATCAGATATTTACATTACGATTCATAACAGCAGCAAAATTACAGTTATGAAGTAGCAACGAAAATAATTTTATGGTTGGGGGTCACCACAACATGAGGAACTGTATTAAAGGGTTGTGGCATTAGGAAGGTATAGAACTGAGAGGAAGAAAACTAAAAGACTGAAATGCAAAAATTATTTTGCTTTTTACAATGGAATAATTGGAAAACTTGAGATGAAATGAAATTTGGAACTAAGTAGATATAAGGTCTAAAGCTTTAAAGTGTAGACAGAAGTGGTACTGGGGTCAAACCCTGGATTTTCAGCTAAGTAGCTATGTTATATTGGTCAGGTCATACCTATCCAAGAATCAGTTTCCTAGTTTATAAAATTAGAGGATTGACTAGATCAGCTATTCTCAAACTATGGTTCATGTTCCATTAAGAATCACTCATTTGAATGAGAGATGTTATTGAGTAAGATTGACTGAGCATGGGGACAGTGTGAAAAGAGAAGAAAATATTGAGAAATACTGGACTTTCTCAAGGATTTCTTCTATAAGATACATAATAAGATATTTTAAAGAACTGGCTTTGGACCAGTTTTACCTTTATAAATTTTTACAAATTAGGTCAGTTGAAGGGAATATATGTAGAATCTGTCATATCTTCTTATGTGCACTTAATTGAAAGTTGAATATAAAGAAAAGGGTAGCAATAGCTAGCAGAAACAAAAGTTTGGAAGAATCCATAGGACGTCAAAGTCCCTTTTATCTTGGTGTGTGTCTTCAGATAAACAGAGAAGAGGAGACAAATAGTTTTTTAATTACTGTTAAGTTGCCTGGAGTCAGGGGCAATGAAGAATGAATAGAAATCAGTCTTAAATCACTTTCTTTGCCAATGAGCCACAGATATCAGAGACCAGTTCCAGTCCCCCAAAGAGCAGAGCGCTGGCAAGGGAGTCGATCTAACTAGAAAAGAGAAATAAGAATCATGGTCCAATGCATAGCAAGCACACAGGGCTTTCCACCCATGATGTGGTCCTTGCCTACCTCATCTGTGTCATCCTGCCTGTGGTAGGCAGAATAATGCCCATCCCCAACACCCAAAGGTGCCTACACCCTAATCCCCAGGGATTTTGCAGATGTGATTACAGATATTCGTATTTATCCAGGTAGGCCCACTCTAATCATATGAATCTTAAAAGTGGGACCTTTCTCAGATTTGGTCAGAGAAATAGATGTTCAAAAACTCAGGGTCACAAGACACTACGATGCTGGCTTTGAAGATCTAAGAAGGGGGATACAAGGCAAGGAATGTAGGCTGCCTCCAGAAGCTGGACAATTCAAGGAAATAGATTCTCCCTCAGAGACTCCAGAAAGGAATGTAGCCCGGATACACATTGATTTCAGCCCAGTGACACTCCTTCCAGATTTCTGACCCTTAGAACTGTAAGATAATACATTTGTGTTATTTTAATTCAGTAAATTTGTGGGGCTTTATTATGGCAGGATTAGAAAACTAATGTACTGTCTTTGCACAGCCTTATAGGACTGCTAGATTTCCTGCTTCTGTGTTTGGTCCATGTTGCTTCCTTTACCCAGAATGCCTTTCCCAACCTCCTCTTTTTACCCCTACAACCTACTCTTTTACTAAGACTTAGCTCAAGCATCCTCTTCTCTAGAGAGCCATTTCTAAATACCCAAAACTATCTCTCTCTTCCCCAAATGTAGGGTAGATTCTATTACTCCCATCTCTATGCTCCCACTATACCATATGCAAATACCTATTACAGCACTGTATTGAAAGTATTGTCTCTATTTAAAGTTTGTCTCTTCTTAGGAAAGATACAAGGCTGGGATCCTAGCAAACTGACCATCAGTAGGTCCATGATGAAACATGAATGAGAGCCAAGCTTTGGGAAACATGTATCTTAAATTATATCCTTAAACAAAATGGGATAACAGATGTTAAATACTCCCAATTTACTAGTAATACTACATTCTCTTAATTAAGTAAGGGGGTGGAGGGGTTGTTTTGTTTTATTTTACATTTTACAACAGTTGCTTGGTACAGCTGTATTTGGCTTTAAATGTCATTAAACGACAAGATATTACCACTTTCATGCTTGGAGGCACCTGAATGTTCACAGAAAGAGCACATCTTATAAGCAGATATTTTTCTAGAGTTTATATTTTAAGTCCAAAGTTGAAAAAGAAATTGAACTGAGACATTTTTGTTTCCAGAGAAATTTGGTCACTCTCACAATTCTGAAAGCTAACAATGTTCTTCCTTTCAGCTTAGACTTTCTTCTCCATTCAATATGTCCCATGCTCCCAGGGGTGCTGTCATACTCACCAGAGCATTTGACTCACACTCCCTACAATTTTAATGATCACTTTGACTCTTGGAATAACTAACCTAATCTTGCACTTGGGACAAGTCTCTGGTCTTCTACCCACTCTCAAGACATTCTTCATAATTGGGACAGATTTCCTGGCTGCACACCCACCAACCACTTTGGACATCTATCTGCAAAATCATCTCCTTCATTTTGTTAGTCAGCTTTTGACTTGATGAGAAGGTAAAGCCAAACCTCTTTTTAACATAGGTTGTAGGCACAGCATCAAAAGTCAGTTAAGAAACTGGAAGAAAGAGAAGGACCATTATGGCTACCAATAAGACAGTTCAGGAAAAAGGAATCACTGCCTCTCTATGGCTAAGTCCCCAAAAAGTAACAAATTAAAACATGGAGACAAAGAGAAAAATGAGAAAAAATAATTTGGCTATATGTTTACATGTATCTTTTTCTGCCATTCACACATTTTATAAGTTTCTTCATAACAACCATTTTTTTTTGTTGGGCACTTGTCTAATATGTTACGTAGTGTGAAAGGTCTTCAATTTCCACTCCCCAGAAAATACAGTGGTGCGGGTGGGGGAGACAGAGGAAGCTAATTCAATCCTCTTTGCCTAGAATTCTCTTGTATCCCATGAGATTTAATGGATGTTCCAAAATAAGGGAATCTATGATCAAAAATAATTTAAGAAAAAAAA
The DNA here is from genome assembly GCF_964212035.1 of Myotis nattereri. Lineage (NCBI taxonomy): Eukaryota > Metazoa > Chordata > Mammalia > Chiroptera > Vespertilionidae > Myotis > Myotis nattereri. The sequence continues at coordinate 28,382,439 of NC_138088.1, forward strand.
AACCTGAGTTAATCAAAGAAAAATGAAGCTGGCTTCTTGGATGCAAGACTTACCTGGAGTTTTACTATTTCAATATGCTCTATGACTCAAACAGGAAAGTTTATGTTGCAAACTCATTAAGCTCCTTTAGCCAGAAACCATTTTGTCAAAGGAACGTCTATTAACCTCTTTGATATTCAGTTTGGAAAATAATGCCCTAAATATTCCCATAAAGCATATCATACTAAAATATAGTAGGCTCTCAATGTTCAGATTTGAAAACACTGCCCTAAATATTCCCAAAAAGCATATCACAGTAGGCTCTCACTAACCATTTGACCACTGAGTAAGAAGCAAAATTTCAAAAATGACCAACCCAAACCTCTTACCAATGTATTTCTCTACCAGAATGTAACTTGGTTTCATAAACCTATTTTTCCTCAAGTCAACAAAATTTTCTCAAGTCAACAAAATGTTTGCAGGCAGTTTAGACAGACTACTTCGGTCCAGAGCTTAGTGCCAACTAGTCAAAAAGAAGCCAAACATTTTCTAATGTCCGTTGCACACAATATTCTTGACATTTCAGTTATTGAATTCATCTTTGGGAGGAAGAGAAAATGATGTCAAACAGAAAGCATCTGAGGAGATACTAGTAAGAACCCAGCAGCATCCCACTAGAAAGTCTTAATATGTGGCAAGCAAAATGTCATCCAAAATAACCCCAGACAAAAACACAACAAAAGTCTGGCCAAGGCCAGTTAATTAAGGGAAAAATCACAGAGAGCATTCAAGGTCTTTGGCCCTACTTCTACCATAACTTCTGAGACTTTCAAACTATTTGTTTGAAACTAACCCTTTTGAATGGCTATCAAACATATCCCAATTTTTTGAAGACAAGAGATTCTTCAAACTCAGTCAAATAACAAAATTGAATTAAGGAGTAAGCTTGATGTTTTCCTTTAGTATTGCATCAGCTACATTTATTGGTTGTTTTAATTTTCTATCAATATAGCCTAAGTGACATGAATAGACAATATTTCCCCCTCCCAGTATTTTCCCCATTGTGTTTAGCTTTGTTTATGCTGTGTTCTTTCCTTCTTTATTTTTTTGTTTTGTTCTGTTTCTGATATTGATAGTTTGTGTTGTCTCTTGATCAGTGTTGCTAGGGCTTATCAATTTCATTAGTATTTCAAAGAACTAGTTGTTTTACTTTGTTGATTTTTTCTATTGTGTATTTGTCTAATATTTCATTGATTTCTAGTCTTTCCTTTCTTATTTACACCTTTTCACGTTCTTTTAGTCTTGTTTGCTCTTCTGTTTCTTCCTGTGATGTTTGCTTAGATGATTGATATTAAAAATGTTTCCTTTTCTAAGACAGACATTTAAGCCTATACATTTTTTGCTTTGACTACATCCTTATGTCTTGATATGCCATATTTTTAGTTATTCAGTTAAATATATTTTCTAACAAATTATAATTTCTTGTTTGACCTATAGGTGTTTAGAAGTGTATCAGTTAATTTCCTAAATTTGGGTGGGGATTTTTTCTGGTTTTGATTTCAAGTTTAATTACACTCCTGTCAGAGTACATCCTATTAAATTCCATCCTTATGAAAATTAAGACTTTTTTAAATAGCTGAACATATGTCTATTTCAGCAAATAGCTCACATGGGCTTAAAAAGAATTTTTTTTTTTTAGTTTGTGGTGTACTATTCTGTATAGGCCAGTTAGTTCGAGTTTATTAAGATGTTGTCTAGATGGTATATCCTGGGTTTTGTTTGTGTGTGTGTATGTGAGATTTTGTGGGGGGTTTTTTGTTTGTTTTTTGTTTTGTTGGATTGTCCTTTTTATCACTGAAACTATTGAGTTTAAATATCCAACTGTAATTTTGAATTTCTCAATTTCTTCTTTAATTTATTTATTTTTGCTTTGTATACTGTGTGCCTATCTTATGCTATAATACCTCTTAGTGATGCTATTGCCATAAGTTTACTTTGCCTTATAATGTAGTCATTATATTCGCTTTTGGGGGGTTAGTGTTGCATGTTATTTTGGGGGTGGTTTTATACTTAACATTTACACCTTGTAAGAAGTATACAATTGGATTTTGTTTTTTTCTATATGCACTCTAGCAATCTTTGTCATTTAATCAGTGTTTTTAGCTCATTAACATTTACTATAATTACTGCTACATTTGGGTTTAAATCTACTATCTGATTATCCTATATAATAAAAGCCCAATATGCAAATCGACTGAATGGCGGAACAACCAGTCACTGTGACGCACACTGACCACCAGGGGGCAGACGCTCAATGCAGGAGCAGCCCCCTGGTGGTCAGTGTGCTCACTAAGGAGCAGCGAGCCAAGCAGTAAGGAGCAGCGAGCAGGTGGGCCTAAGGTGCGAGGGGTCCCGAACTGCGCGAGGGCGCAGGCCGGGCTGAGGGACCCTCTCCCCCCAGTGCGAGAAATTTCATGCACCAGACCTCTAGTTTATTTTATATTTATTGAATCTTTCTTTGTTACTGTTATTTATTCTTGTCTTCTTTTGAGTCAATCAAGTATCTTTAAAACTATTTTTCTATTTTCTCCCTTAGTAGTGATTATCTTAGACATATCTAGATGCAGTTTTAATTTTATAAGTCTTCCTAACATTAGTTCTTTCATGCTTCCCAGACAATGCAATCTATAGCACTTCAACTCTCTTTATCATCCCCCATGTCCTTCTATATTATTGTTCTCATGTATTATAACTCTCTGTATATTTCAAACCACAAAATATTTTGTCATTATTTTTCTTAATCATCAATATTTGTTTAGATTTCCCCCTATCTCTCCGCCCACAGTGATCTTCATTTCCTTCCTGCATAATTTTGTTTCCATATGAAATAATGTATTTCTTTTTCTGAATAACATTTTCTTTTTAGTAGTTCTTTTAGTGCAGGTCTTCTGGAGACAGATTCTCATGTTTTATTTGTCTAAATCTGTCTTTATGTTGCTTTATTTTATAAGGAAAACTTCACTACAGATAGACCTTTAAATTGGCAGTTATTTTCTTTCAATACTTAAAAAATATCAACCAATGTATTGAATTCTGGAATTCAATATTTCTATTAAAAAGTCAATTGTCAGCCCTGTCTGGTTTGGCTCAGTGGATAGAGCGTTGGCCTGCGGCCTGAAGGGTCCCGGGTTTGATTCCAGTCAAGGGCATGTACCTTGGTTGCAGGCACATCCCCAGTAGGGGGTGTGCGGGAGGCAGCTGATCGATGTTTCTCTCTCATCGATGTTTCTAACTCTCTATCCTTCTCCCTTCCTCTCTGTAAAAAATAAAATATATATATATATATAAAGTCAATTGTCAGTCTTGTTTTGAAGGAGGGTGTCTTTTTTATTACTTGAAAGATTTTTGTCTCTGTATTTTGTGTCTAAATGTGGTCTCCTTTGTATTAATCCTTCTTGAGTTTTATAGCACTTCAGTGTCTTGTAAGCTTGATGTTTTCCAACTTACGGAAAATTTCTGGCCAGTATTCCTTCAAGTGAATTGTGTCTGTTTCCTTTTATATCTTCTTTTCCTGGAACTCCAGTGATATTTGGTAGACATTTAACCATCTACAGTATATTTCCTACACTCATTCTGTATATTTAATCCTTTTATTCTATGTATGTTTAGATCTGGATATGTTCTATTAATCTATATTTTAGTATAATGATCCATTCTTATTTCATGTTTGATCTGCTGAAGTCATAATAGCTGATATTTATTTTTTTAAGTTTTTGAATTTTAATTTGACTCTATTATTTTTAAAGATACTAGTTTTCTAGCAAAACTCCATCTTTTCCTTAAAAAAATTTCTCAATCATGCTACTCATACTTATTTTAAATTTCCTACATTATAACTCCAACATCTGGACCTGTTTCTGTTATTTGTGTTTTTCATTTTCTTTTTGATCTAGTTCTATTTCTTGGCCTTCCTAGTAATATTTCATTGAATGTCCAACATTGTGTATGAACAACTTGCAGGATCTCTGGATGATGTCATCTTTCCCCTTGGAAGACTTAATTTTTTCTGACAGGCAGATGAGTACGTAAAGATCAACTTCGTCCAGTCAAGGCCTCGCCTAGAGCTTTATTAGAACTAGTTTGTGGCATATTAAAGATGACCTTAAATTCTTTGACACTCCCCCCATTGAGCTGAGGGAGTTGGTCTCCTGCTCTAACACCTGGGTGGGCTCTGAGACTGCTTTGACCAATATAATACGGCAGAAGTGATGCTGTGCCATCTTGGAACCCACGTCTTAAAAGACTTCCTGCTCTACTTCTCATTATTTTGAAATGCCCAGTCTGGAGGTAGCCGGCCACCATATAAGAAGTCCAGCTGCACTGAGACTTCTGTGTGCAAAGAAGCCCAAAATATTCACATGGAGAGGACTCCTATAAACATAAATGCTCAACTCAATCATTCCCCAGCTATTCCAGACCTCCCAGCCCAGGCTCCAGATACTTGACCGAAGAAGCTTTCAAATGAGTCCAGCCTCAAATAAAGGACACCAAGCAAGCAGCACCCAACTGAACCTGTCAACCTCGAGAACTGTGAGAGATAGTAAGCTATCGTCGTAAGCCTCTAAGCTTTGATATGATTTGCAAAACAGTAATTAGATAATGGAAATATTGTTTATTTCAAGGTTGCCTATAATGCTATGGCTTAGCCCAAACACTCAGTGAATTCTTCTGGAGCCTCAGCTAAAAGCATGAGGGTATTTCCCAGGGTTTCTCTACCTTGTTGAGCCCTGACCCCAGCCTCCATCTACTCAGTGTTAGATGCCTGCCCAAGATCTCTGCTCAGCTACTTAGCTTCCCAGCGGCTGCTCCCACTGTTTTCTTCAGAGACTTGGCGTATTATCTCCTGTGAGTGCAACTGGGAGTTGGTGAAGGCCTCGGGGGAAATTTCACACGTAATTTCAGGCTTATTTCTCCAAGATTCCCTCCTTTCCAAGACTTTGGGTCTTCAATTCCTTGCTACCTTGACAGCTCGAGTTCTGACATCTGTTTCCGTACTTAGTAAGAATGTCAAAACCCTAAGCTGCCTCGACCGGTGAGGTTTCTATTTCCTGATCTATAAATTGGCAAATGCCAAGGGATGATGTGGAAGTAAATGTGGGCTCTCCCCAGTGCACCTCACGTCTCTCAGAGTTCCTGGCTGACTTGCCTGCTCCTCACTGCTTTCAAACCGTTATTTTACCCAGCTTTTCCAGTTTGTCTTGGCAGGAGAGTTAGTCCGATACAGGTCTTTCCATCATGGCAGGAACAGAAGTCCTAATGATGGAGAAAGTCTTGCTTACCCACTGCTTGTGACCAGCAAACATTCATATACTCTTAGTAGTCGTAGATACTCTTCAGTCCTTTCTTTTAAACCCTTACAGACTCAACTCCTGACCCTGTGGGCTTGTGTCTTCACCCCTCCACAGAGACTCAGGACTGGATGGTAATTTGGGTGAACGTTCCACCATGACAGGGATGAAAGGAGAGACATGCTTATCATGCCTCACTATTCCTTCTCATGCCAATGCATTCTAGGATGCTGTCTGCCTTACAAGCCACCACACCACACTGGAGGACTATTCTGAATCCGAATGCCATATCTTTCATCCATTTTGTGCAGCAGGAAACTGTGGTCCAAGAATTATTCAGAAAAGTCTTCATTATTATCATCATCACCATCAGCAGCAGCAGCATCCCTAGCATCATCTGCTCACTGAAAATGTGTGGAGACTACAAACAGCTTTTTCTGGAAATGACTCAGAAGGAGGTCTCCATTTGACCTCATCTCACCAGAAAGGAGCTGAGCCTGCTCTGGCAAGGGGAACAGAATTATGCAACATGTGATTTTTTTTTTTTAATAATTCTGGCCTTTTCAATTTTGGCAAATACAAACATCTCCACCATGTGCCTTGTAGAAGGCAGAAGCCCAAAAGACTAGGCTTCAAACTATACTCAATTCTACAAGTGGTTGAAAGAAAAAACAAAAGTACTCTAAAATGTTTTTACTTACCAAAAAAATAAAAAAGAAAGAAATCCACAATATTCCATTTTAAGGGACTTTCAGTTGGCACATAGGACCTGATAAATTGTTTTGCCTTTAGCTTCCAATTTAAAAAGTGTTTTTCCACCACAGTAACATCTGAGTATTAAGGTATACTTTCTTCTTTAAATTTATAAATTTATTCAGTGACACAAATTACCATAATTATGTTTAGAGCTCGTGCAGAATCTATTACAAAGAAAGGATGGTTTAGGAAATGTTACAGAGGTCATTATATTTAAATTTCTATGTTGCTCCCATCATTGAAAGAAAAGAGTAAGCAAAAAGAAATAGAGAGAGCAAATGAGGGAGAAGGAGAAGAAGGTGACAGTTATAGGGAAAAAATAAGTTGGCTAGTTTAGAACAAATGCATGTTCAAATTTTTAAAGATATCTCAGGGCTTCCTGGATTCCTTGCATTATTTCCTCACTACTAACCAATTATGTGTTGTTGTTGTTTTTAGTTGATTAAAATGTGTTTACCTAGATTCTATAACTACTTTCCTGTTTCCATGTCCATATTTTTCTGGAACACCCTATATTTGATCTTTCACTGACGTGAGAGGTAAAAGATCAAAGATAGACTGAGACTGGGATCGAGAAATCTAGAAACTAGCACGTGCAGAGACATTAAGGAGAGAGAATTTACAGGAGGTTCTGGGACCACGGAGAGGCAGTCTTTTCTGGACGTGCAATACCCCCTCCCATGTTGTCCTCAGGCTTATGACTTCTGCTGAGAGGAATGACAAATGTTCCTCCAGGAAATCTTTAATTCATTCTTCTCCTTTTCTGATCTATCAGTGTAGTCTCATGTGGCCTTGGCACTGGAGTCAGAATGTCTGGGTTTAAGTCCAATTTCCCCACCTACCATCTGAATAGGCCTCTTTGTAACTTAGTTTCCCCCTCCGTAAAATGGTGATGACAGCCTAGAGGGCTGTTGTAAGAATTTATTACAATAATGCATATAAAGTGTTTAGAGCAATACCTGGCACTTATACATATTAAGCTCTTATAAATATTATTGGCTTTTAATGTTGTTATTAATATTGTTATTATTATGGCAAAGTGCCAGTTTGCGATTCTGAATGCAACTTGTTCTATTTGTTACTTTTCTTGTGTTCCCTTCTCCCTCCCTGAACAAACAAGGCCCCAGACACTGGAGCTCGGTGGGAGTGGAGGAGCCTGGGGTGGGACTGAGAGTGGAGCAGAGTGTGGGCCAAGGTAGATCCAGGAGCCTTCCTGTGGAGGGAATAGAGACTGGGATCAAAGTGTTACTATCAAGAGGCCTGTTTGAGATGCATTCAAGCAGGCACTGCTGCCTCTGGGGTAGAGCAAATGTGTTTGAGAGGGAAAAGATCCCCTCCATAGCTATAGGGCAGTCTCAAGGACTTTTTATCGGGTAAGGTTAACTGACCTCAGGTGCTTTCTCAATTAAAATAAAACTGCTTTGAAGGATGGAGACAGGGGCTACACATTGAGTTCAATCCTGAATGACCCAGTATTTATTTAGTCAATCATTCCTACATAAAGAAATGCTCATAAAAAAAACAACAACTCCTAAGTGATGGGGTTCTGAGTTGATGAACACATTGAGGCATGGGGAGGGTGGTGCCCCCCAACTCCAGGAAGACAGAAGCTCCTGTGTTTAAGACCCTTTTAGACCTCACCTTATATATCTCTTCATCAGGCTAGTTATTTTTATTATTAATGATAAACTATAATAGTAAGTACAGAATTTTCCTAAGTTCTGTGAGTCCTTCCAGCAAGCTAGCAAATCTGAAGAGGGGTTGTGGGAATCCCCAGATTTGTAGCCAAGAAGGACAAAAGTGCAGATAGCCTGGGTATCTCATTACAACTGGTATTTGAAATGGGGTGGGTGGGGGGCAGTCTTCTGAGACTGAATCCTTAACCTAGTGGTTCTCAACCTTCCTAAATGCCGTGACCCTTGAATACAGTTCCTCATGTTGTGGTGACCCCCAACCATAAAATTACTTTTGTTGCTACTTCATAACTGTAATTTTGCTACTGTTATGAATCGTAATGTAAATATCTGATATGCAGGATGTATTTTCATTGTTGGTGACCCACAGGTTGAAAACCGCTGCTGGGGTCTGAATTGAAATGTTGGACACTCGGGTTGTGTCAGGGAGACCCAATTTAATTTTCTTGTCAAAATATGAGATCTTCCACACATATTTAGGCCTTCCACTGTTATCGGTGGGGAGCTCTCCATGTCTCCACAGGTTGCTAGTGGGAGTGGGTTTCTTGCAATATCCCACGGAAAGGAATTTTCTGAGACCCACATGGGAGGATGAGATAGTGTAGAAAGCTTTATTTCTGTGGACTTGCACCCCTGAGTTTCCAAGATCCCATTTCCCTCTGTCCTGGCAAGGAAGAAGTCCCATTTTGCCTTCCGCAGAGCTACAATCAAAGCCAAGTCCAGAGTTTCCTTTCCATGTGGGACACAGTCTAATCCAGTGGCTAGCTTAGTTTGTGTTCCCAGCTGCCGTCTATTAATCCATTGTGTGTGGGGCCCACATATGGCCACATGGCCATGGAGGGAACATAGATGAATGCAAGGAAGCAGGAGCAAAAGCAAAGGAACCAGAGAACCAAGAGAGGGGACTCCGTGTTTAGGGGATTATGTATTCCCAAATTTTCGGTGGGATTGCAATGGTCCTGCCCACTCTAGCCAATGATCTCTGTCCCCAGATTTGAGTGACAGACGTCTTCCCTTTGCCACCCTCACTTCCCTGGACTTGCACCCATCTTCCCCTTTGTCTAGTCCCTTCTCCCCACAATCCACAGGGGATGGGCCAGGGGTTCCCTGAGGCATGCAAAGCTGCAGCTTCCTGGTGAAGCTGCACAAATGACATGCCTATAATGTCTGGCCTTTCCTTTGCTCCTTTCCTATTATTCATTACAATGGTATCATTATGATGGATCAAGATTATCAGAGTATTATAGATAAACTTAATGTCCAATTATAAAAGAACTAGTAGCCCTGCGCATGAATCTGTGCGTCAGAAGCTCGCCAGTAGCTCCCTGCCGCCCTCCGTCTGCTGCCCCGCCCTCCTGTAGCTCCTCCCACTGCTCCGCCCTCCTGTAGCTCCCTCTGCCGCCCCCCCAGCCCCCCCTCACTGCTTACTGCCCTGCCCGCTCCTGTAGCTCTCCACACCTGCTTGTAGCTCGCTGCCCCACCCTCCTGCTGATCAGTGATCCAGTTGTTATGCGGTCAATCCTTAACACTTCATGGCATAACGACCATTTGCATGTTACATCTTTATTATATAGGATGGTTAATTAAATTATAATGCATAAGTAAAGGTAGCACTAAACAAACATTAAATTTATGTTTGTTAAACATTTTAATAGCTTTGGGAAATGTTTACAATTCAAGATTTAAGGTTTAAAAAAGACAGCATACAAAGCAGTGTGTAAAATATGATGCCAAAAACAACGTACATGCACACATAGAAAGCAGCCTGGAAGCATATGCATTGAAATGTTAGCAGTAATATTAATTTTCTTTTATAATTTTCTGTATATTTTCCAAATTTGTCTGTGTCAACATCTGCTCACTTCCTCATGTGGGTTAATTTTTTTCTTTAGGAACCACCAAGCAAAATACAAATGCCTAGCAGTTGGCTTGAACCGTGCATAAATTTGCTTGTTAAATTGGACTCTATCGGAATAATAGCAAGCAGTCCATTCTTTTTATAATGAGTTCTTTCCTTTTTCTCTAAGATGGGCACAATCTTAAATTTATCTTAATCAATTTTCTCAAATTAAGCTGCAGCAAGACCTACTTTCCTCTGGCTTGTTACAAGTGTTATCTCTAATGAGAAATACAATTTAACAAATGCAAAGGATGGGATGCCTGAGCAGTAGCAACTATTTGGCTGGCTGGCTTGAGCTCCCAAAACTCACAATAGGATTTTCTAGAATCACACTCCTGTGTCCTCCATTGGAACTCAACCAATAGGCTCATGCATGACAATGAGCTTCACCCTTCTAGAAAAGGCACCAGAGAGCTTTTCAACACACATTTAATTTTTCTTCCATTATCTGAGACCATAATGCCATTCCCAGTTGTACTTAGCAAAAGTTAAATGGCAAATGAAGGAGAAAAGAAAATGCATTTGATGGGGAAAGTATTTAGGAGTGGATATAATGACAGTGTTTCCCACAATTCATCACTAAAGAAATGGCTAAAATCTGAAGAAAAGGCAAAAGTTATCCTGTGGTGATAACCAAATTGCCTTCATATTACTCCTTGCTGGTTTTATAGTCATTGCTACAAACATGTGAGAAACTAAATTGCTTTTTATACTAGTCTTCTAAACAGCCAGAATATTTTCACATTCTATTAGGACCATAAGATGAAATATTCGTGCCTTCTTGATTCTAAATATAACTCAGTAGTCTAAAACAAAATGGGATGCGGGCCTTGGCCGGTGTGGCTCAGTTGGTTGGTGTCATCCTGTGCACCAAAAGTGGTTGGTTCCATTCCTGTTCAGGGCACATGCCCAGTTTCGGGCTCAAGCCCCATTATGGGGCGTGCAGAAGGCAACCGATCCATGTTTCCCTCTTACATCAATGTTTCTCTCTTCCCAATTTTCTCTCTCTCTAAAAATCAATAAACTATTATTTTTTTAAAACAGAGAAAGAAAAGAAGAAAGAAAATGGGATGGGAGGAAGAATGGGAATGAAAAGGCCCCGCTTCAGGGCTACACATTGTGGTTTCTATCCAATGCTTCGAGCGAGAGACCCACGTGGCCACCCAGGGGTCAGTGCACATCCTAGCTGCAGAATGCAATTACGTTAGGTACTTCATGCTTCAAAGAGACTGGCGTTTACCAAGTGAATTGCCTTTGTGGACAGAATATTAATGACTATTATCATACTTGATGCATAATAACTCTCCAGTGAGTCATTTTGCAGAAGTTGTCATTAAAAAAAAAAAAGGCAGTGAAAGGGAGGCTCATTTTCAAAGCTAGAATTTTTCCCCTTATATTTTAACCAGTTTTATTTTGCCTCAGAATGTCTGTGTTGGTGAAACTCAATATCTGTGCTGGTTTTCAGTTACAGGATACAAACGTGCAAAATTCTCAGAGATGATTTCCTTACCCAAGACTATTAAGGGGTGTTCTATGGCCCCAGTTTTCCCATATTAATCACTGTTATTTGAAATTCTCTGTTACAGAAAGGTACTTATTTAAAAATATAAGTTTGGGGGATTTCCCCCAACATTAACTACACACAATCTCTGTGGTTAGGAGGTTAAGAATCTATTTTGAAAATACAATAACAAAAACATGTGTTCCCTAGATGATTTTCATGCCTACTAAAATGTGAATATCACCACTCTAAAACAAAATTTTCCTTGGAAACAAACTGGTGGGAAAATCATAAAAATCAATGTTAGAAGAATTAATTTACTGCAACTTATCCACCTTCAGTGGATTTGCCTGAAGTTCTATCCTCAATGAAAAAGACAGGCCTGGTTACTCCTAGAGAGATGCTCGAAGGTGTATTAACTTCAGTAATTTAGAAGTTACACAGACATAGCGAAATGCATTTTCATTTAATGATCTTTTAAAGATAATATCAATGTTTTACATTGTATATTTTGCCTTTCATGAGAGATACCTGCCTAGTTTCTAAAGCCAAATTTAAACTACAGGTGCAAGAAAGAATAGAATAAATAGAAGTTGCAGAAGAACCAGAAGTGAAATATCAGTCCAAACTCCTTCAGGCTGCCGATACACACACCAGAAAGCTACCCAGATTAGGAGGAACATGAATGACTGAGACTGGAATTTATATGTATGTCTCTTAGCCAACTTTAATGTAAGACAGAAGGAAAGTTATGTTTCTCAGAAAGTAAAATAGGATGTTATAGAAAAGAGGTTTCCAAATTTGGCTGTATGTTTGAATCACCTGGAGAGCTAAAAAAAAAAAAAAAAAAAAAATGGGCTTTTTGTTAAGATTTATGAATTATGTGTTTTCTAGATACAGGACCTTTGTCAGAAATTTGATTTGCAAATATTTTCTCCCAATTGCAAGTTTATCTTTTCATGCACTTAACAATGTCTTCACAGATCAAAAATATTTAAATTGGATAATATCCAATTCATAATTTTTTTTTCTTTTAAGTATCATGTTTTTGGTATAATGCATGAGATATGGTTTCAAGTTGTGTTTTGTTTTTGCCTATCAAAATACAATTATATGTCATGCATTTCTTTTAACTTCAAATTTTCTCTTTTGTTTTCAACTGTTTTGTTATGATATGCATAGGTATGTGCTGTTGTTTGTTTGTTTGATTGGTATTTATCCTGCTTGGTGTTCTCTGGACTTCTTAAATCTGTGGTTCGATGTCATTAATTTTGGAAAATTGTCAACTATTATTTCTTCAAATATTTCTTCTATCCATGTTTCTCTTTCCTCCTTTTGGCATTCCAATAATGCATATAAACAATTTGGGTTTATCCCACAGTTCTTGGATATTCTGGTTGTTGTTATTTTTTTGTACCTTTTATTCTTTTGTTTCAGTTTGGGTAATTTCTACTGACATCTCTTCAAGTTTACTAACTCTTTCCTTGGCTATGTCCAGTCTACCACGTCTCCATACAGGGCAGTCTTCAGCTTTGCTTTGTCTACTCTCAGTGCATGCCAGACTTCAAATCCCCCTAATGACCAAGTGTTCAGATTGAGGGCTGGTTGGCCAGTGTGTTTCCCATGATCTGTTCCACCCTCGGCTTTCACTCTTCCCTTTATACTGTACTACAGAGAGGGTCTGCATATTGCAGCTCTCCCACCAGTGGCCCACTGTCTCTTTTACTTCATGCTTGTTCATGTTGTGGAGGGAGTGGGGCAGGAGTGGCATTCTCTGATGTTCTCTTTAGTATATGTGCTGCCACAGCAAGCACTCTAATGCTCTGTTTATACCTCTGTTTAGATAGGTACTATTTCCCTGGGTTTGAGGAATGTAACCTTTAAAATCCTTGTCCTCTCCTCCAGCTCTGGTTCTGGGCCCAGCATATATAGTAGTCTCAGTATCCATGGGAGATTGGTTTCAGGAACTCCCATGGACATCAAAATCTGAGGATGGTCATAGGACAAAGCATAGTGTTCCAGTTCCTCCCTCAGGAATAGAAGGCATTTTCAGGTTTCTTTCCTCCAGTTGCAAAGAGTTTTTATCATTATCCTAGAGACAACAATTGTGTTTCCCTTCCCCAACTCCATATATGAAGACTTTGTTTCATAGAGAGAGATAGGGGAATAGAGGGCAAAGCGGGGATAGAGGAGAGAGATCTAGGCAGTCTTGTGCCCTTTGCACAGCACCTTCTTCTCTTCCCCATGAGGTCTACCTCATGAAGAAATCTTTCTCAGGATTTTCTCTAGTGTTCCCAGTGAGTGCCTATGATTTATAGGGAAAAAACTTGCAAAAGAACGCAAACTCCTCCCCTCTCCCATATCTGTGGGCCTCATTCCCCGCCCTGGCTTCCATTGTTTCTGTTCAGAAATTAGCTATTAAACTTGCAAATTCTTGCAGTTAATTTATCTTTAAGTTCTGACAAGTTTTAAAATTTTTCTTTACCTTTGATTTTTAGGAATTTGACTGATATGTCTAGGCTTCTTTTTCAAATCCTGCTGGACATTTCCTAAGCTTCTTAAATGTGAGTTGCTGATTTTCATTAGTTTAGGGAAGTTCTTGGATAAAATACCTAAAAATATTGCTATCATTCTACTCTGCTTTTCTCTATTTGGAGACTCCAATTACATGTACATTCGACCTTTTTAGTGTGTCTCACCTACTTTTGTGTCATGTAGGAGTTTTTCTCCTTTTTTCTCTCTTTGATTCTGTTTGGCCATTTCTACTGACCTATTTTATTCATTGATCCTGAGTTCTTTGTCTAATCTGTTAAATCTATTCATTCAGTTTTTAATTGCAGTAATTATATTTTATAGTTCTAGTTCTAAAATATACATTAGATTTCACTTTTTTAAAATTATAATACTCTGGTGAAATTTTCCATCTTTTCATCTATTTTATCTCTTTTCTCTCATTTTTTGAACATATTAATTATAGTTAATGTATATTCTCATCAGCGAACTCCAGTACCTGACCTTGTATTGTCTGCTTTTTTTTTTTTTTTTTTCAGATTACCTATTACATGATATTACCTCTTCACAGGTCTCATACTTTTTCTTGTATAACACAGAGTATGTATGAGGGAACTATAGCATCCCCAGATGATGTTATATCCTGCGATAGGGGAGTTTTTCTTTTCTTTGTTAAATAAGGCAGGGGACTACTTACCTGAATCTATTCAGAAATTGAGGTGGGTCCTCATTGGATTTCAGTTTTGCTAAAGGTTTCATGAGTTCTGTTCTTCAGAGTTTTTCAGTGTCCCACCTTAGCCTCCTGACATAGCTGCAAATTTGTCAAATGGTTGAGGAGGGACACTAGCAGTGTGCTTGAGGCAGGTTGACTTATGTGCATGAATACTGAAATCGTTGGTGCCCTTCCCCAGTAGCAGTCTTTTGCCAGGGCCAACCCTGAATGGATGGATGGATAGATAGAGAGATAGATAGATAGATAGATAGATAGATGATAGATAGAGAGATAGAGAGATAGATATCCAGTTGTTCATGCATCACTATTGAAAAGACACTCCTTTATCTTCTGCATTGCCTTGATATCTTTGTTGAATATCATATAGATTAGTTTCTGGATTATATTCCTTTCTATTGATCTATATTTCTATCCTCATGCCAATCCCATTGTATTAATGCTTAATATTTTTAAATGAAGATTAAAATATCTATAAATTAACTTTAAATATATTTCACATAATTTAAAATCAATACTTTATTGAGCTACAAAGTCTTAAGACTTAAAGATTTTTTTAAAATTGAATTCCGAGAAAAGAAGGGAGAGCGAGAGAGAGATAGAAACATCAATGATGACTACTTCCTGCATTTCCCCCACTGGGGATGGAGCCCACCACCCAGACATGTGCGCTGACCAGGAATCGAGCCTCAACCTCCTGGTTCATAGGTTGATGCTCAACCACCAAGCCACACCAGCCAGGCAAGACTTAAAGATTTAAATGATTAAAATACAGTTTTAAGAATTGCTAAATGTAAAACTCTGATAACCCATAAACAAATGTTATGACAAAACAGAGAAAAGAAGCTTTTAAGATAAAGATAAATCTCGATGATTATACAGAACAGGAGAGACTCTGAAGAAAAAAAGAAAATTATTGACATTGTGAAACGAGGAGAAATTATGGAAGACTTACCAGAGTTGGCTACATTAGTTGTGCAGGAGAAATTGGGGAAACTTTTCGAAGTACCAATACCTGATCCCCAATCCCAACGATATGGATTATTTAGAACAGGGCCAGGTTTGAGAACCACATAACAATCAAATGTATATTCCAGATATAAGTGATCAAACATGCTTAGTCATTGTGGAAGGAACATAAGAAAATAAATATGCCATACAGAAGTGAGGACTGTAATGTAAGATATTTGGAAACGAACTAAGTTTCAGAGAAATACACTGTTATTTTTTAATGTCTTAATAATTATTAACAAAATGGCACACATCTACATAGACTCAGGTATTTAATATTAAAAGGTCTGACTTCTACATGGTAGGCTAGAAATCTTTATAAATTAACAACTACCATTTTTTTAAAAATATCCCAGGTTGAGTTCCTCCAGAAGCAGATCCTGAGACAATGACTCAATATTGTTACTTTATTTAGAAACCACAGTAGGGGAGAGGAGAAATGATAAAGGAAACAGAAGGCAGCTAATAAATGTGTTATTGAGCTGCTATCACTGTGATTGGCTAGAGCTGGCTCCTGTGGAGAAACCGGGGAAGGATGCAAATAAGCCTCAGAATTATCCTGAGGGGGTTGGGAACTGGGGTATTTATGCATCAACACCCAAAAGTCACCATTGGAGGGTTTCTGGCCTGAGGGTGTAATTTCCCAGGCACCCTGGTCTTCCAGGACTTAAGAAATAGCCCTCAGGCAAAGAGCAGCATGCACTGACAGCTAGAAGTCCATCAGAGTCCACACAATTGGTAAAGTCTGGCGGGGTGGGGGATGTGGGGCGGAGAATGAAACAGACTCTGCTGCAATGTGCCAGGGAACTTAGAAATTGCATTTAGTACATTATTTATAATCTTTACAAACACGGCCAGGAGGTTTTTTTTCTATCTTTGCTTAGAGAGAGAGAAACCAAGACACATCTGATAATTACCGTGTGCCTTTTATGTACCAGGCACTGTTGTAGACACTTGGGACAGAGTGGTGAATAAAACAGACTAGATATGTGGCCCTGTGGAGTTTATATTGTAGTAGGGGAGACTGTCAGCAACATAAACCAACACAGCTTCAGACATAGATAAGAGCTGAGAAGAAAAGTAAAGGAAAGTAAGGGAATTGAGAACGACAGGGAGGACCTTTTTAGGTAATTAGTTTTGGGAAGCCTGGTCTTAAGAGAAGAGATTGAGAAAATCAAATGCACTGAAGGCACCAGCTGAGTGACTAAATCCAGGCAGAGAAAATAGCAAGTCCATGGCCCCAAAGAGGATTTTTACTTGGGGTGAGTATAAAGAACAAGGAGTCAGTGTGGCTAGAGTAGCATGGGGGAGAAGGGAGATAATTAGGAACAAGGTTAGAGAAGTAGAGTCACACTTTTAGTATGACATAGACCATAGTGAGGCCTTTAACTTTTTTCTTTTTTTATCCTCATCCAAGGATATGTTTTTATTGATTTTTAGAGAAAAAGAAACATTGATAAGTTGCCTCTGGTACACCTAGACTGGGGATCGAACCCACAACCTAGGTATGCGCCCTGACCAAAAATCGAACCCACCACCTTTTTTGGTGTATGGGATAATGCTCCAATCAACTGAGTCACCCAAGCAGGGCGATATTTAACTTTAGATTTAATCTTGAAAGTGTAACTGGTAAGAGTAGAAGGAAAACAAGTTGGGAGTCCATTGCACTAATTCAGGAACGATGATGGTAGGGGAGTGGAGAAATGAGAAAGGACTCTCCCAAGAAGATAAAATTATTAATCATTTAGTCCACTATTCAAACACAAGTCTGTCTTCCTTCTGGTGTGATGATCTTTGCATTGTTATGCTGCTTTTCCTTAACAGCATAACATTTCCATCTCTCTAGAGCTCTTTGTGAATATGTATAATCCGTGGTGTTTCTTTGTCAAATTAAAATAAGAAAAACAAGGGAAATCCCCCCAAAATTGAT
Organism: Myotis nattereri; assembly: GCF_964212035.1. Classification (NCBI taxonomy): domain Eukaryota; kingdom Metazoa; phylum Chordata; class Mammalia; order Chiroptera; family Vespertilionidae; genus Myotis; species Myotis nattereri. The sequence goes on from NC_138088.1 coordinate 28,399,799, forward strand.
AACAAGAAATCCCATTGATAGCCTGAATTTAATAAGCTTATGGCTGCTTTATTTTTGCAAACCCTGGGAAGTACGTATGTTTTATACTTGCAGCGCTAATACTTCACTGCCACCCTTCAGCATTATCTTCGTGAGACTCCCAGACTCACTGGAATCTCAAATTGCTGCTTTTCTACCTGCTGTGTGCTATTAGTTGGAAAGAACCAAGCCATTTGTTTCCTCCACAAGCCTGAGATATTTCTTGAATCCACATTTATTTCAGGGATGCTTTCATTCCCTTGTGGGGAGACTTTAAGTCTCAAAGGTCAATAGAAAGCTTTAGAATACACAGCCTTTTTCATCTTGCTAACAGCAGGGAAAGACTAAAAAGACAGAACCTAATAGTAAGAAGACATAAAGAATAAAAGGAATGGCAATGTGCTTTCATTTATGTTTTTCAGGCAAAAAAAAAAAAAAAAAAAAAAAGGAAACCAAAATAGCCCTCACACAGTAATAATTACCTGGTTAGCATTCTGCGTTTGTCATGCTGCAGGGATATTGATGGGACTGACTGTGGGGACTCTGGTCTACCAATGACAGGATCATGACTTCAGAAACTGCAGTTGGCTTTTATAGGCTTCCTGGTTCAGTCCTCACCACACTAGCCCTCCCGAAGCGCTATTCAGCTATTAGTATTAGGGAGGTGCCTACTTCTCCTTTTTTCTTCTCTCAGAGGTGCAATCATCTTCTTTTGTTGCCTAAATCAATAGTAAATCCCTCTGCCATTACCAAAATACTTGAAGAACTCTGGTGGGTGGGTCCTAGATAACAGTTCACAAGGTAAATACATGATCTGTCCTTGGTTGCCATAGGGTAGAGGAAGATAAAAGGGGCAAAAAAGTAAAGCCAGGCTGCCTGGGTTCGAATCCCAGGTCCTCCGCTTACTTACTAGCTATTTGAGCAAATGGCTCAACCTTCAGTGCCTCAGTTTCCTAATCTGAAAGCTGGTGGTGATAATAATATTTGCCTTAGGATTTTAGTGAGTTAGTACAGAAAATTTCTGGGATATCGCTTCCTATGATAATGCATATTCACATATAACTTGATTCATTCCTATTCTTACAGCCAGCCTGTGTCCCCACAAATCTGTTGGCCACATACCCCAGGACTGGGCTGAAGAAGTGGGTGTCAGCTAATTGGGAGCCTCAGCCAGGCTTTTAGGACCCAGAATCATTGCTCCCAGATGGCATCAATCCATAGCCAGAACAAGGATGTCCTAGGGCCATGGTCGGCAAACTGCAGCTCGAGAGCCACATGCAGCTCTTTGGCCCCTTGAGTGTGACTCTTCCTAAGCCTTAGGAGTACCCTAATTAAGTTAATAACAATGTACCTACCTATATAGTTTAAGTTTAAAAAATTTGACTCTCAAAAGAAATTTCAATTGTTGTACTATTGATATTTGGCTCTGTTGACTAATGAGTTTGCCGACCACTGTCCTAGGGAATTCCTAGCTGGCTAACAATAACCATTTAATAATGTCTCTCTGGCATATGGAATTATTTGGACCCCAATAACTGTATTAGAGAAGGGCTTGGGGGTTATATTTAAACCAGAGGCCCCATGCACAAAATTCATGCATTGGTAGGGTCCCTAGGCTTGGCTGGCGATCAGGGCCAATCAGGTTCCCCGCTTCCCCGCCTCCTCCTTTCCTCTATCCCTCAGTGCCCTGCCGCCACTGCTGGTTGCCCGCCATGTTCCACTCCGCCTCCTGGTGGTCAGCGCACATCATAGCGAGCAATCAAACTCCCAGTCTCATGGTCGAACTCCCGAGGGGACACTTTGCATATTAGCCTTTTATATATACAGATAAAGCATAACAATAAAAGAAAAGCAATAAAATAAACTATTTTGCAATACTCGGACTGAAAAGGGGGTTCTTACTCTATAAAATGAAAGAATAATAGATGGCTGTTTAAATGTTCACATTTTAGTTTTGGGGGATAAAAAGGGGAGAATTAATTACAGCTTGGAAGAGAATGTGTATGAAGCTATATCTTAACTGAATGCACATCTTGTAAAAAATGAATTTTTAAATGACAGTCTTTGCATCTTATTCACCTATTCTGAGTTCAGTAAGATAATGAGACTATCTCCTAAGGTATCAGTAGAGTTGTCTTTTTTTTTTTTTTCTTGTTACATTTATCACATTCTTGTGGCCAAGATTTTTAGCATTAAGTATTTAAAAGTTAACAGGGAGGGAGTGCCTATCACTCTCCCAGGTGATCTTTCTGCTCCATGAATGCAGGGACATCATCTCTCCAACATGAGAGATGTAAATAAGGGTGCTGTGTGACCTCCCCTGGAGTTAGTGTAGGTACGTATCCTGCTGTTTGGTACTCAAAAGGAATCACCTGCTGTCTTCCTTAGATCTGTAAATTAAACTTAGGAAACAAAGCATCAATTGGCCAAAAGACCAATACTTACAGTGAATAGTAATCCCTTCAAGGTCAGGCAAGAGGTGAGATCAAAGCCTCTTAAACCCAAAGAAAAGACTGATTTCCAGGAGTGTAGGAAGCACTAATGTACTCGGTGAGGTCTGAATGACAAGAACTGTGCAGCTTCATCTTATCACAAATAAGGAGGTCTTTGCCCATTTGAATTCAGGTCTCTTACATCGTACTGGGTTAGGGTCAATAAGTAGTATTTTCTGGTGTTTGTTGTATGATTGGTCTTCTAAATCAAAACCATGTTTTCCATTTTTTAACCTTCATTACCATAAGCCAATATTAGGTAATTTTTCATTCTGACTTTTTCTGTCATTCATGATAGCAGCCTTTTCATTACTTATATATCACCAACCATACACACATTTGCTTATGCATTTAAATATTTTTAGGCATAAATTGGTTTTATATATTCAATCTTGTACTCTTGGTATGCAGTCCAAATCTCAAGAAATAGCAGTTCAGCTTGAAATTTCAGGTGCTTATGAAAAGAGAAAACTAGCTCATTCGTGGGCAGACGAGAGGTCAGCCAAAAACACATACAAAGGATTTTGTTTTCCAGTGAAGGCTTCAACACTTAGCCTAAACTATCTAAATCTGGGAAAGCTGAAATCTGTACTTCTAAAACTTTTGGTAGTCAACCCCAAATACACACTATAAAATTTAGTTACACTATACAAATATTTTAATGTATATTTAATTTAAAATTAAAATCATTTAAACTCTTTTCTGAAAAGAGCTTTCTAAGAAGAAGCCATATATATATATATATATATATATATATATATATGTATATATATATATATATATGTGCTTAATATGCAAATTGTCCACACAGGAGTTTGACTGGGAGACTAATCACTCGCTATGACATGCGCTGACCACCAGGGGGCGGCGCGGAATGTAGGAAGGCCCCAGCCAACAGCTGGAAGACCCCGATCGGCCCTGATCGCTGGCTAGGCCTAGGGACCTACCCTTATATGAATTTCATGCACTGAGCCTCTAGTTTTATTATAATAAAAAACGTATTTATTAATAACATCTAGTATCGAGGAAGCTACTATTAACAATTTTCCACAAGGGTTTCTTGGGTATGTGGGCATATAAAATGTCAGAATAACATAGAGCTTAAGAGCAGGAGTTTTAGAGGTAGGACCTAAATTCAAATCTTGACTCTACCACTTACTTATCTTGGGTAAGTTACCTTCTTTGTTCCTCAGTCTCCTCATAGACAAAATTGATAAAATAATGTAGCTACCACACACTGTTATTGTGAAAAATAAATTCAACAAGTGTGAAAAAGATTCTTACCATAAAACAAGTACCCAATAAACATCACCTATTGTAAGAGGCTCAGCACTGGAAAGTCTCCTAATTACCTGTCTGATTAGCAAAGGTAAAAAAAACACCAACTCACTTGTTGGAGTGGGATGCATTGTGAAAAAAAAAGGTACACTTCTGCTGTTGCAAGGAGACTAAATTGGCCCAAACTTTCTGGAAGGTAATTTGGCAGTAGACAGCCAAACCCTTAAAATGTATATTCCCTTTGATTCCGGAATTCAACATACAGAAGTTAAGCCTAAGAAAGCATTGGAAAAATGGGCAAAATGAATAAACAGAATGGTCATGGTCACTGAACTGGTTTTTGTAAGAAGTTCAAATTAGAAGCTACTTAAAAATGGGTACAAGTTAATGATATTGGACCTTGTCCATAAAATAGAATTCATGAAAATGATAGTTTTGATATAGAAAGATGATAAAGTGAAAATAGCATTATTATAGTCTGATTCATTTTTTTGTAATATGCATAAATGTGCGTGTGTATAGCAAAAGTCTGAAAGTCTATATACCAAACTATTACCAGTTGTTATCTCTGAATAATAGAATTATAAATGATTTATTTGATGTATTTCAGTAAACTACAGTTGGCATTGAACAAAGAAAACATAAGCAGTCAGAGAAAGACAAGTCTCACATGATCTCACTCATATGTAGAATCTAAATAACAAAACAAATTGATGAACAAAATAGGTCCAGAGACATAGAAGCATGGAGCAGACTGTTGAATCTCAGAGCGGGTGAGTGGGAAGAGATCAACCAAAGAACTTGTACACATACATGTATAACCCATGGACACAGAAAATAGGGTAGTGAAGGCCTGTTGGAGGGGGGGGGGGGCTTAGAAGAGGTCAATGGGGGGAAAGGGGGACATATATAATACTTTCACCAATAAATATTTTTTAAAAAGAAAATACATTATTTTTATAATCATAGAAACACCTGTGAAACTGGTTAATAAAAGTTTGATTTAAAGAAACCCCTAAATCTACAGAAAAGCATTATGGTGTTAAATTATTAGACAACAGAGAGGCATTAAAAATATGGCTTTATATGTACTTTAGCTTTTTTATTTCCCTAATGGTCTTTAGCATGGGCAGCACAACCTGATAGAATTTCAGTCAAGGAGGCTCTTTGCACCTCTACCTGGAATAGAATTGTGACTTTTTGTTTTGTCTCCCCTATAAGATCTATAACCTCAGGGCACTTTATTTCAGTTAATGCTCTTTCAGTCTGGCTGCTAGGTATAATTTGGAATTCATTGAATTGCTGACATAGTTGACCTGGCCAGTGTGATTCAAGGTTAATGGGCCTAAAAGTAAAAATGAAAAAGTTCTCTGGTAGACATGAAAGGCAATCATAGAAGAGCTAGCTATTCCAGAACAGTGGAGTTAATGAAAAGCTATTTGTCTTCTGTCACTAATACCAGAATTTTAAAGATCCATATATTTAACTAGTCCTAAATAATGGTTAAAACTGAGAGGGGAAGATGTTTTAGAAAAGGAGATTGTCAGCCAAAAATCAATAATCCGAATTTTATGCTTGGTATGAAGGGTCATCAGGGTTAGGCAAGTAAATAAAAGAGCACTTTAGTTTTGGTAACTTAATATTACTCAATATTAAACTTGTAAAGATTAGTTAATATAGCATCTGAAAAATAAAAAGCAAAATATTATGTGAGGGTATTATAATAAAAAAGCACATTAATAGTTTTCTGTGAGTAGACTATTGTTTTTCAAAAAGCCACATATAATTCCTTGTATAGTATTGTATATTATTTATAAATAGTGTATATTTATATTATGGGAGGTCTTTTTCAGAAATATTTCAATAAAAAATTATCTGAGTTACTGATTTGATAAGGCCAAGTTAGAATTAGCGAAGATGAATGTCTTAACAGAATCATCTCAGTGGTGATGTTTACATTTAAGGAGGAATGCAAATGAGAATGAGTTGAAGAGAGAAATATTTAGAGGATAGAGGAGAGATTAAGATAAGAAAGATAAATTAACCCAGGAGTTAAGATTCTGAGTTCTTCTCCAATCCCTGTGAGTAACTCTACAGATCTTGGTCTCTCATTTATCATTATAAATAAAAGATACAAACTATACTAGTAGATGTCTAAAGGTCTTTATCAGTCTACAGTGTCCTTATTTTCTGCCACCCACTGTGGCCTACCTTATCATTTGAGGTGGCAAACTACAAAATGGCAAATTTCAATTAGAGGGTGCAAAAATAGGGCATTCATGAATATTCATTCTCTTCAGCAGACCACTCAGAAACCCACATTAACATGACACATACAGACAGGTCCACACTAGGTGACGGAAGTAAGCTAAGAATATGCAAGTGACCAAGCAGCTGGAAAGAACTCTGTCACCCACCCACTGAAGAAAACCGATTCCAAAGAGTAATATCCATACAGGTTTAGCAGTTTATCGCTTAGATCACAGTTTTAGATGATCAATAATTTAAATGGTTGAGATTAGAGAATATGCCAATTTGTACCTCCTAATGGCATTTCTTTCAATCATGTTCTGTCTTTTCTCAGTTTAATAGTATTCAGGCAATAAAGGGGTGCATTTTAATTTTTTTAAAGATACGCTTGGGCACAGAAGTGTACATTTTGGCACACTTATTCCTGGAATAATTTGAAAAGAGAAAGCTAGTCTACCCTAAAAAGACAGAATCTTTCACCAGATGTCTCTTAACCAAATTCCTGAATATTGCGCCTAAGCAAAACTAGCCACTGAAGGTTAAATCTTCTAAATGCAACCTTAATACATAATGACCAACATACAGCCACACATAAGGAAACTAGCAGGGACTTGACAGATTCCACATCAGATATAACTTTATCTCTCCCTCCCTCCTTCCCTCCCTCCCTCTCTCCTTCACTCCCTATGCCTACCTATGCTCCCACTCTTCCCTTCTCTATCTTTCTCTCTTTCTCTTTTCCTTCCTTCTTCCTTCCTTCTTCCTTCCTTCCTTCCTTCCTTCCTTCCTTCCTTCCTTCCTTCCTTCCTTCCTTCCTCTTTCTTCTCCTTCCTCTCTCCCTTTCTTACCTTCAACTTTATTTTTTCTTTAAGCAAAAACTGCCATTAAGTTCAGGATATTTATAAAGGAATACTTAATTCACAAATTATATATTCTACAAGGCTTTTTCATATATATGTGTGTGTGTGTATATATATATATATATATATATATATGTATATATATATACATATATATTAATTATTGATTTTTTACAGCGAGAAAGGGAGAGGGATAGAGAGTTAGAAACATTGATATGAGAGAAGCATCGATCAGCTGCCTCCTGCACACCTCTTACTGGGGATGTGCCTGCAACCAAGGTACATACTCTTAACCAGAATCGAACCTGGGACCCTTCAGTCCCCAGGCCGACGCTCTATCCAGTGAGCCAAACCAGCTAGGACATACAAGGCTTTTTCACTGGGGAAAAAAAATGAAGAAAAAGAAAGCAAATCTGCTCACCTGAAAACACATTGAGTCTTGCAGCCCCGGCATCTCTGGAAACAATATAAAAATATCACTGCTTCAGTGTGAAAAAAATTATATAGTCTACAGAATATGCAAGCCTGGGGAATTGAATTAATGGGGTGCATATTTTAAATATATGATGAAGAACCAATCTAATGAAATAATTTCTATAGTTTCTAATAATTGTTTTAGACATTGACCATCCTAAATTTCAATAAACCCTTTACTGTTGTACCCCCAGAAAAGCCTAGTAAAAATGCACAGAAAGAATAATAACTAGATTGAAATTAATTTATTGTAATTGCAAAATGACAATAGATTATAAATAGGAATGCATTCAGCCAGTGAGAAAAATCTGGTGAAGCAGGTCAAAGATGGATGCTAAGTTCCATTCCCTTCATATCCTTTTATAGATGAGCTGTGAGATACAGAAGAAATAAAAAAAATACTCTAATTTTATCTTTCAATGATAGAGGACTAAGTATTGTCATAAAAGCTACACACATAAAGGAAAAATACAGAGAAATCTTAAAATGCACTGAATGATTTATCTTGGTGACTGGAGTTGCCTACGAAATGTTGTGCAGGGAGGGGGTAAATGAGCTAGAAACAGTACATGGCTACCTCTAATACCAAAACATTTCCAAAGCCGCCTCATTTCTCACCATAGCCAATCCTCCACTGCTCTTCAACATACACTCCACCAGAGTTTCTAGTGGAATCTGTTTCCTCATCGTCCCTAAACTCCTCAGGCTCATCCTTGGCTATAGGTCTTCAATCTAGTTGACTCCCCACACCCTATATACCTAAGCTATTTTCAAGGTGCTAAATACTATATTACTCAAAAGTGCTCCTATATAAACTCTCCCTTACCTGTCTTTACCTTCTTCTCTGCTTGGTCCAGCAGCCTCAGAATTCAGTCCCCCTCATGTTCTCCCAATTTCTGCTGGCACATGTTGGCCAGAACCTGCAGTTCCTCATAGTATAGCCCTTTTCAAACTCTCATCAGTCCCAGCACTGTCGGAGCTGGGCTAAATGGTGACGTAGCCCTAGTTACTCACCTGGTGGCCAAGGAGGGAAGTGAGGGCAAAGCAGAGTGGAGAGAATAGAACTTTGACAGAGCAAATTGGACAACTTTTTCAGGCCCAGAGGGTTGAGCATCTAGGGATGCAAGATTTCTGAGAGTTATCAAACCAGATTTCCCCTCGCCAAATCTCAGAGTCACATTTTTCCAAATATATCCCTGTCTTTAGCATAGAAAACTTGCCAAATTTGAGAACTTAGCCTCTTCTATAATTCTGCAAACTTTTCTAACTAAGTTCTGGGACCTGGTCCTCGGCTCTTTGGGAGATGGGAATCTCTTTATGTACTGCCAAGGAGAACCTCTGGCTTTCACACTCACTTTTTAATTGGTGATTAAAACATCCTGTTTTCACTATCTTCTTCAATATATTGATTGCCTCCAGCTATAGTCATTCAATTCCATAGTCATTATAGTTACTATTTTTCCCTTGCTCTGGTTATCTATTACCACATTAAAAAACACCCCCAAATGCTGCTGTAAAACAATAAAAATTTTTGTATGTTTACAGATTTTGCTAGACAGAAATTTGGACATGGCATAGTGGGTCGGGGGAGGGGGGGGGCGGGTTGCTTTTTTCATCTTCAAGATGTCTGGGACATAAGCTGGGAAGACTCCAATATCTTGGTGTTACTCAAAGGGCTGAGAGCTGAATACTGCTGAATAAGTGGTTCCTAATGAAGGTTGGTGTTTGCCCCCAGGGAACACAGCAATGATGGAAACACTTTTGTTTGTCACAATGGGGGGTGGGGGAGGGAAGGGGGTAAGGGAGTGCTATTGGTATCTAGTAGGTTGAAGCCAGAGATACTGCTAAATGTCCTGCAATGTTCTAAAGACACCATGCTCCAAATCTCATGATCACTTCTGGTCCCAACTTTCACAGATCAGGGTTCCCAGGAAACAGACACTGAAATTCAGAGATTTCCATGTGAGAGATATTTTTGAGGAATACATTCAGGAACAATACCTCTGAGGGCATAAGGTCAGAAGGTCTGGACAGAGAAGTAAGTTGAACTGTGATGCAATTGCAACACCCCCAGTGGATCCTATTGAGCAGTGGTTCTCAACCTTCCTAATGCCGCGACCCTTTAATACAGTTCCTCATGTTGTGGTGATCCCCCCAAACATAAAATTATTTTCGTTGCTACTTCATAACTGTAATTTTGCTACTGTTATGAATCATAATGTAAATATCTGACAGCAGGATGTATTTTCATTGTTACAAATTGAACATAACTAAAGCATAGTGATTAGTCACAAAAACAATATGTAATTATATATGTTTTTTTCCGATGGTCTTAGGCGACCCCTGTGAAAGGGTCGTTTGACCCCCAAAGGGGTCGCAACCCACAGGTTGGTGACCCACAGGTTGAGAACCGCTGCTATTAAAGTCAAAAGATAGGATGACCCTTTAGAGGTGCCTGTAGTAGAAGCAAGAGTTTCAGGCTTTTGTATCCCTGCATGGGCCAGCTATTGAATGCAGGCTGCTCCCTTGGAGGGGGCATAAACTTGGGCAACACAGTTTCAGTAGGCTGAAGGCAATTCCCAAAATAGGGACATAGTCATGAGCCTTCAGTAGCTAACACTCCTGCCTGCTAGAGGAACGAAAGCCTAAAGAGGGATCTGGATCTGGTCAGTGTCTTCATTATAGGTCTTATTTGGCCAAAGAAAGCTTTAGAATCCACATTTAATTTACTGGGGAAGAAAACTGTCATTTGTGTGTAGTGCTTGCCCTATAACTGCCATTTGGTTTACTTTCAAGTCCAATATGTTTGAGATGTGGCTCTGAAGCTGTCATATAATGGCTCATCGTTGGAGGAACTCAACAGTTATGGCCAAAAGCTTATAGCCTAGATGCAAATAATTCTAGTTGCAGACCACATGATTCAAGTATTTTCTTTCTTTATGTTTCCATTGATTTTTAGATAGAGAGGAAGGGAGAGGATAGAGAGATAGAAGTATCAATGAGAGAGAAACATCATCTATTGGCTGATTCTCACACGCCCCCTACTGGGGATCGAGCCCATAACCCAGGCATGTACCCTGACCAGGAATCGAACTGTGACCTCTTGGTTCCTGGGTCGATGTTCAAATACTGAGCCACACTGGCTGGGCATGATTCACATATTTTAAGCAATCCATTGGGAAGAAATTATCGTTGTTTTTCTGTTCTGTGAAGAATATTTGACCCTTCACCCACATGATATTTCATTCTTCACCTCTGCAAGAGAGTTCAAGTCTGTGCAGTTCACCGGAGCTCAGCTCAGAAAATAACTAGATGGGCTATTTGCCATATTCCTTTCAATACAGGAGGAAACAGCATTGATGGAAAAATTCCCAAACTGTTTTTTTATTGTTACTTTATTTCACTTTTCAAGGTAACTAAAACCTGTGTTTGGCCATCTTTTTTTTTTCTTTTAGGAAGACTTACTAAATGCTACCTCTCCATATAAAATGCAACCCTATGGACAGGTTTGTTGTTGGTTTTTTTTTAACAACTTTTGAATTTTTATATTAAAAATAGCAGTTAGTGGTAGACACATCTCTAAAATTCAAGTAATAGAAGGTAAAAAGGAAATCAAAACAAAGGGATCTGCCTCTCAGTACTAGGGCCAGGAGTAGGGTGAGGCAAATGAAGTGTCTAAAGTACAAAATTTAAGGAGGCATTCACTCTTAGGTGCCAATTCTACCCTGGTATGACCCTGAGGATGAGTGCCTCCTAAAATTCTGCACCCATGCCTCTCTGGACTCACCCTCATCCCAGTTCTGCTCAGTAGGACAGCTGAACAGCAATCAAATATGAAGAAGGTGGAACGGGCTGTGTCTACATGGAGTATGTATTTAACAGTTCATACTAAGTGCCTGTCATTCTTATAAGTCCTTTTTTAGTGATTCTTTACCCAAAAGTCACCCACTTGGTATCATGGGTTCTAGCTAGTCTGGTCATATCCAATTTGACCAGCGGTTGACATCTGAGTAGAGACAGTTATCTATGAACTACGCCTTTGACATGGTCTACCTTGAGACCTCTTCCCAGCAGGGGCATTTCATAGCAGATGGTAATCATCTTTTGGAGAATTCAATGGGATTTTAAGCAGAGAGCAAAGTAGTATCACGTAGGAAATCCCAGAGAGAAAAGGTGTACGGAGAGACAAGTATCGAGAAAGAGGGTCAAGAGAGAATTCATTGGTAGCAGCCCATGGAGAGTGGCAGAGATTAAAGAGTTCACTAATGTTGTGGCCTCACCCCATAACAAAGAAACAGAATTTCTGGAGGATGAGGCCCAGGAATCAGGATTTTAAAAAGATTCCCAGGTGATTCTAATGTGCAGCCAAGGTTGAGAACCACTGCTCTACAGTGTTGAACACTATTTGAGTCATAATTAGTACTTTATTTTAGAAATCATAGACATGTTTAGATCATGGCACTGGCGTCAGATTCCTGTGGCACACATGTATGTTTAATTGTGAGGTTGACATCTTTACTTTGGTTGAAGCCTTACTATTTAATCCTGAGATGTTTCTCATGTCTCCTTTCACTTTTAACAAACCACTATGAATAGAAATAAACTATACATTTTCCTATATATGTCAGCAGTATGATTCAAGAGGCTTTCAATACAAATATTTTCTCCTAAAATATGTTCCCCAGCTGCTGACCATAGTTTCTTGAATTTTTTGACAGGTGATTCATCTGTTTGTGTCCTGAAGGTATTTCAAGCTTGGTGAATGCCTGTTAAAATGTAAGTACATCTGGAAGGGGGAAATTTTGAGTTCCTGCCAAGCAATCTCTTATTTTGTTTAGTTGCAGGTTAAACTCTTGAGGTTGAGATAAAGAAAACCCTTTAGCTCAGCTCCATCGTATAAACTTTGGCCACACCAAACACCAGGGCTCTGCCCACCTGCAGGTCATATTTTCACCTAGTTTGCATTATCTGTCTTAGTATACACCACCCTCTTCTAAGAGTTAACATCTTAGCTTTCAAAATAAGGTGTTAAAGTAACTTCTAACCAAACCAGAGCTGAGTTACCACTCTGTATCCTGACAAACACAAAGAGCACAGGATCAGAGCAAGGCAGACCTGAGTTCAAATCCTGAGTCAGCTCTGTATGTGCTGGGTAACCTTTTGATGATTTTTTTTTTTTTTTAACCTGAGGTGTTTCCTCATTTGTAGAATGATGATACTAGGATCTTTTGGGTAGGGCTATTTTGCGGATTATGAATAACACTAGTGCCCCAGTGCATGGATTCATGCATGTTAAAAGGAAATTAATTAGAAGGTGGATGGTGGGACGCGACTGGGCAAAAGGGGTGGATCCAACCTCCCACCAGTCCCTCCCTGACTGGCCACCCTTGGGCAGAGCTGTGGCTTGAAGGGCATCTGCGGAGTAAGCAGGATCTCTCTGGCAGCTGGGGTCCCTTGGCCTGGCCTCCAACAAAACCAGCCCTCTGACATCCCCCAAGGGGTCTTGGATTGCTAGAGGGTGGTTCTCAGGTGATGCACCCAAGTATAGGGCTCCCTCCTCTCTGGTTCTGGAGTGCGTCACCCAGACAACCGCTGCTGCCAAGTCACCGCAGCTCAGCAGCTCCTGAATTGAGTGTCTGCCCCCTGGTGGTCAGTGTGCACCATAGCGACCAGTTGTTCTGCTGTTGGGTTGATTTGCATATTAGCCTTTTATTATATAGGATTCCTTTAAACAGAGCATCCCTAATGTACTGTGGTAATTATCTACCTGTGGGCTTTATTTAACTATGAGGAACTTCTTCATATGGGCACAAACATTAACAGAAAGAACTGATGTTTGGGCAAGTACCTGAAGATGAATAATTTTAAAGCTTTTAAGTGTTGATTATTCTTTTGGCAGGAATAAAGATTAAAATGCCATCTGCTTGTGCTAATAACTGAACTTCCGCCCTTGCTGTAGTGCAGGACCAATGTGGTCACCACTTGTGAGTGCGTGTTTCAGACCTGGCATTCCCTCCTGATGCTCCTTAACTAGCTCATCTTCTTCCTCCCCTGATGAAACCACATGGAACAAAATAATCGACTTTCCCATTTTGCTGGCCCAAATCTACACTGTGCATCATTTCCCTCTCACAGATGCTCTATCCAGGTGGCACAAGATCAGCTTTAGAAGCAGAAATACGGTTTCTTGTTTCCTTTATTTCCTCAATCCAACCCACAAAGCATTTTAAGATTCCTGTAAACCCGATATTGGAATGTCCAAATTATAGCTTCCAAAGTATCTTTGTGCCAGGAAGAAGAATAAAAATCAAATTGGCTCTGAATGTTTTCAGGAGGAGCCGCAGCTGTTATACTGTTACTCTTCGCGGCTTTTGATAGCTCCAAATTTGGGGAAGCTGTGCCGTGACCATCACAGTAAGTGTGCAGGCTTCTTCCTGGGGCTTCACTAACCCAGGGAAGCCCTCCAGACAAGAAAGAGAGAGTTAATTTCATGGCCAGACTTCCAAAGAAGTTCTGAGTTGCTTCAGATCAACCCACCAAATGAGAGTATTATTCTCAGTCCTTAAAATTTGCCTATATTACTTGGGAGATATGAATTTATTATGAAGGTTTATACAGTCAGAACCATGAGCATAAATTCTATTAAATTATTTATTTTCCATTTAATTTTTTTATTGAAATAATGCTTAGCTTATGTCTGGGAATATGTACCCACAGAGATTTACAAAGAAATTAATGCTAAAATGCTTGTGTGCGTATCAGAATGTTCTCTTTCATTTTCTAAGAAGAAAGAAGATTTGTAAAGACGATTTGTTTACCCACACATCTTGTTCTCCCTACAGCGCCTTTCTGTTCAGCATCAGGGACACAGGTGGTAAGGTGGCAGGTTTTCTACACTGAGGCTGAATAAGGTTCATGGGAGATAGGAAAAGCCCTGTCACACTGAGAGATTCTTGGACAGGCAGCCTCAACATGGCGCTTGTTATTTACAGCGAATTCCTTGTCACCTGTCCTCCTTTATTTCCTGCCACAGCACCTTCCTCCAAGGTAATGCTAGCTAAGTCACCTGTTGCTCCACTGCTAATTACCATTCCCTTCATTTGGATGATTTGCTCGTAACCAAGACAACCAGGAGTGGCACTTGCACAGTCAGCCAACCGTTTCCTCCATCTGGTCAGGCTGCAAGAGTGGTCTAGTTCATGTCACTCTTGTGATGGCAAGAAGTAAACATTCAGCAGAATCCCTCTCCCCGTATTATCAGTTTCTCCCCAAGGATTCAGGGACTGTACACTTTTCTCTAGATTTACTAATTAACTTATTTTATTCCTTCTAGCAAATCTCGATATAGTTTGCTCCTTCAAAACATTATTACCCTTCCAGCCAGTCTGGTGCACTCAACATCTTAAAATTAAATGTACTGACACCCAGGCAAACACATTCCTTTGCTGGGATCACATCCAAGGAAGGTGTGGTTCCCACTCTTGTACCTTTCCATATTTGTTGCTCAGACATGGCTACCTGTGCGGGCCTCATAAAATTGAATGTTGAACCTGATCAGCACCCTCCAATGGCTTTACATCTCACTCAGAGTGAAAGCCAAAGCCCTTACATGCTTGCAAGGTCTCCAACTTCATCTTTTCCACCCTTTTGTCCTTGCTCAATCCCTGCCAGTCATGCCATGCTCCTCTTCAAGGATGTGAACTTGCTGATTCCTCTTCTGGAAAGTTTTCTCACCAGATACACATTCATATGGCTGCTCTTTTGTCTCTTTCAGGTCTTTACCAGATAAAGGAGAAAGAAGGAAAAACTAAACTAATGTAATTTCTTAGGGAAGGAGGAAATAAGCAAAATTATACATATATATGTTTAATTTAGTAAAATTGGGCAGGTATATAATTATCTGGGAGATAATGTCTAGGACATATATAATTGTCTAGGGCAGTGGTCGGCAAACCGCAGCTCGCGAGCCACATGCGGCTCTTTGGCCCCTTGAGTGTGGCTCTTCCACAAAATACCACATGCGGGCGCGCACGTACAGTGCGATTGTAACTTCGTGGCCCGTGCACAGAAGTCGATTTTCGGCCTGGGCGAGTCTATTTTGAAGAAGTGGCGTTAGAAGAAGTGGGGGTATGTTCCCTGAGGTCAACCCCTCAGATTGAGAACGTTTTTTAGCAAAGGCCAGCTTAGGAGTACCCTAATTAAGTTAATAACAATGTACCTACCTATATAGTTTAAGTTTAAAAAATTTGGCTCTCAAAAGAAATTTCAATCGTTGTACTGTTGATATTTGGCTCTGTTGACTAATGAGTTTGCCGACCACTGGTCTAGGGTATATATCATTGTGTAAGTGGTAGGCAAAAACCCAAGAAATGAGAGAACTGGGAGAACAAAAATGGAAACAGAGTAAAATTTAGGAGTGTGAATAAAAATAAGATGCAGAGACTTTATCTCCAAGGCCATGAGGGTTCTGGGTAGCATAACATCGGAAGTTCCCTTCATGTCCTGGCCAGCGTTAAATTAGAGAACTGCACTTACATAGCCATTTCCATAGTTTTGACAAGTTCTGTCTGGATAAACTTTTTGCTGGATTGGAACTGTGGATAACCAAACAGAAAAATACGATCCCAAAGATAAGCCCCAAAGTAGAGATTCAAAAGGTTAGGCGACGAATGGAAATATTAAAATGATTCAGGAGGATTTAAAATATTTTTCCCCAAAGAAACATTTCAAAGACAAGAAGAAAGCTCATTGTAAATGTAAAAGTAGTGGCTATAGAAATATTTGTTAGTTCACCGAGTTCTGCTGCCTTCTGAGAAAGTTATTCCAGAATGAAATCACGTGCTTATTCCTTTCCTCCTCCTGGATCCTAACTCAGAATGTTATGGAGATGAAGCAGGCCAGAAAAGCACCACTTTTATCCAAATATTCATCTTAGTGGAGGATCCTTAGCCAGAACCATTCAAATATGCCTTCGAGTTGTTGGAAACTGAACAGCCTCTTTAGGTCTTATCTTATATATTTATTAATTTATATATTTCTAAAGAAGGTGTCAGTGGAGGATAAAAATTTAAATGATCAAAGCTAGACACTGCTATTTTGAGTGCATTTTTTTAAAATTCTGTAGTGAAAAACAGAATTTGTCTCTGGGAAAGAGCATTGGGCAGGTGCTTGTAGTTATGCAGATATAACACAAGTACCCACCCACTTCTGACTAGCAATTCATAATATAAATTATAATTGTACTTTTACAGATTAAGACTTTTTTGTTTTTATCTAGATATCCCTATCTATAAAAAAAATGTATTATGTTGTCTTTGTGAGGTGTGTGTGTGTGTGCATGTGCATGTGTGTTGTGTGTGTGTGTGTGTGTGTGTGTGTGTGTGTGTGTGTAGGACACCCTATAAGAATTGGAAGCTGAGACCAGTTGATGCCAGGAAAGATGAGGCACCAAATCTGGCGTGTCCTTACTTCATGCTGGTGGCTGGATCATAGGACAGCCTGAGTGGGATTTGCCAGCTCCCACCCTCTGTTAGTCTAAAACCTTTCAAGAGTGGCATACTTCTCACTATAGCTCTTGTCCAGTATTTTGCTTGCCTTATCCCATGGCTTGGGGACCAGACCACATCCTACAAACAAGTGGGACATTTCCCCTAAAGAATATCTGTGTCTTCCCTGTCAGGCATCTGAAGAGAGAAAATGGCCCGGGCCTTGGTCCTGAGGAGGGAATGACATTCTCCTCCCTGGCCCTCTGAGCTGGCGCTCTGAGTGAGCTATTGAGCCTATATTGGGAACTTCTGATCAAAGGCATTGTTCTGAGAGAAGGTAGGCTTAGCTTGAAACCTGGTGGCCGGCCAATGTCAAGAAAATAACCCTGTGGAGGGCCATTTCCAAGGGCTCTAGAAAGAGTGATGTCTATATCCCGGTCTAAGCTTTCATTTCTGCATTATAGCTCCCTTCTCAGGTGACAATTAGAGCCAGATTTCAGAGTATTTAAGTGTTCCTTAGAAATTCCCAGGTCCCCACTGGGGTGCCTGGCCAGTCTGGGTGAGGGGCTGAGGGTCGTTTTCAGAAATA
Organism: Myotis nattereri; assembly: GCF_964212035.1. Classification (NCBI taxonomy): domain Eukaryota; kingdom Metazoa; phylum Chordata; class Mammalia; order Chiroptera; family Vespertilionidae; genus Myotis; species Myotis nattereri. The sequence goes on from NC_138088.1 coordinate 28,417,245, forward strand.
GAAATAGAAATAGAAAACCACTAGGAGGGGAAAAGAGGATTTCCCCTGGTTCACCAGATGGGAACTTAGAATACTGGTTTGGGGAAAGGATTCTTTCTGAAGGCCAGGGACCCATGGAAATCTTGAGCACCTTAATTATATATGCCGAGTTTAGAGCCTTGAAGCCCTGCAGCCTCATGTGTTACAAGAGGGGCAGTGCCCAACAATGAGTCTCATTTCTGACACAGAATACCACTCCAGGACAGGGTCCCTGGACAGGTACAGTTTCTAGCCTCAGTGATTAAGTGCAAGGCCAGGGGTCATTTTGTGTGAAATTTAGGGGAGCACTACAAGTGTGTAACCAAAATTCAATATATCACAACAGCATCATTAAAAGAATAGCAAACAGTATTCTCCAGTTCTCTCCTCACTGGTATTTATGCAGTGCTTGCCTGCCCTACCTCTCTCAGCTTGCTGAGGGAGTGTATTACGTGTTCACTAGCCTACCCTCTAGGCTACAATTTAAGTTCTGTCCTCTCTGTTGCTGTCAACTTATTGAGATAAACTCTTTTGTCTGGCGGAGCTTGCATGGCAGCTGCCCCAACGCTCAACTCCCTGGCTTCTCCCCTGCGGTCAAAATATAAGCTTGTCTGTTCCTTGTTCCAAAGGCCTCCTCACGTCAGGAAGGTCCCCTTCATCCCCACTTGTGCACACTCTGCCGCACAGCCTTGACTTCCATTTCCCTGGTCTTACTGAAGGTTTATCTTTAAACTTCCCCCTTACTGAAGCACTCTTTTTCTAGAAACAATCCATGATTCTGCAAGGGATGACCAGAGGACATATTGAGAGGCAGACACTGCACTGTACTCAGAATTACCTCTGCCCTCTAACCCCAACCTATTTTTCTTGTCTTGAACTTACTAGTATGAACCCGCCTCCCTCTTCCAGATGGGTGAGTCTTTCCTACATGGCCCCCTGGGGAGCAGCCTCCAGGCCCTCCAGACATGCTCAGACCATAAGCAAAGCAAAGTTCTGACAGTCCTGGGAGTGAGAGCACTTTCGGTCAGGAGCAAGCACATAAAACAGCCACCACCCTTTAACTGCATATCTCACTGTCTGACTATTAATTTTTATTGCATATTTTGAATAACTTTTTCTAGAGCTATTTTGATGATAATCTTCTTAAAATCATTAAAAGATGATGATTTGGGGGAAAGTTTTTTAGAAATGCAATCGCTTTCCTTCTCCCTCACAGGCTACCCTTTTGACTCAAATTCATCTGTATGCTCAGGCAAACAGCTTGGCTCAAGCTAGAAATCCTGCATAGGAAACAAAAGCTTTTTCTGAGTAAGTTTCTATCTTCTACTGAGCTATTCACTAAGGGATAGCTGTGGACAGCACCTTTACCCTTTAACCCTCACCCCCCATCCTGGTCTTCCAGAAGAATCCATCAGTGTGGATGGGGGCTGGAGTTAAACCTTCAGGTTACATGGCAGAATCGTCCAAGCCTTGAATCTGTAGGGCCATTAGATGAGCTAAAGAAAGTGTGAGAAGCAGAGAGGCCTGAAGCCTGAGGAATATTGATAAATTACCATTTTACTGGTCATCGAAAAGAAATTCTGCACTGCACTGTTTAGAAATTGACCCACTATTACATTTTGTAAATGGATGTGCCCACATTTATAGATGCACACAAATAATGTATGCTAAGTTATGTTTGTCTTATTGGCAGGGACACACACTAGGCCCTGGGAAATTCAGAAAACATATTGTAACCATAACTTCGAATCTCTCGTGTTGTACCTTGGAACAGAATTATCTGACAGTGGTAGCAGTTGTAGGATTTTGCCAATGAGAACAGAAAATCCCAGAAGCAAAGAGCTTTATTCTTTGTGAATTTCTGGCAAAACTACATCTGAACGATGTTTTGAGTTCTAATTAGGAGGGTAGTTAGTTCATGATCAGAGTAAAACACTTTAAAAACACATGAAAGTATAAAGAAAACAAAGGGAGTTTACAATGTTGAAGTCTAGCAATAAGCACTCTTACTACTTTGGTGTATTTATTCTAGAATATTACATATTCTTTTATTGATACACTAGAGGCCCGGTGCACAAAAATTTGTGCACTTGCGGGGGGGGGGGTCCCCCTTAGCACGGCCTATGCTCTCTCGCAGTCTGGGACACCTCGGGGGATGAACATCTGCTGGCTTAGGCCTGCTCCCCGGGGCATTGGGCCTAAGCTGGCAATCAGACATCCCTCTGGCAGCCCGGGAGCTTTCGGGGGATGTCCACTTGCCAGCAGGGAACAGGCCTAAGCTACAGTCAGACAACCTTAGTGCTGCTGAGGAGGCGGGAGAGGCTCCCACCACCACCACTGTACTGGTAGCCGTCAGCCTGGCTTGTGGCTGAGCAGAGCTCCCCCTGTGAGAGCGCACTGACCACCATGGGGCAGCTCCTGCATTGAGTGTCTGCCCCCTGGTGGTCCGTGTGTGTCATAGTGACCAGTCATTCCCAGTTGTTCTGCTGTTAGGGACAATTTGCATATTACCCTTTTATTATATAGGATAGAGGCCTGGTGCATGGGTGGGGGCCGGCTGGTTTGCCCTGAAGGGTGTCCCGGATCAGGGTGGGGGTCCCGCTGGGGTGCCTGGCCAGCCTGGGTGAGGGGCTGATGGGTGTTTGCAGCTTGTCACACCCCCTTCAGGGTGGGGGTCCCCACTGGGGTGCCTGGCCAGTCTGGGTCAGGGGCTGAGGGCCGTTTTCAGGCTGGCCAAGCCTCCCTGGTGACGGAAGCTCCCAGCCTCTCCTTTTTTTCTTTTTTTTTTATTCTGGGATTTATTTACCTTCTATAATTGAAACACTGTAGCCTGGAGTGGAGCTCAGAGCTGGCCAGGACGGGCCTCCTGTTCACTCCAGCTCCGTGGCTATGGCCGGCTGAAAGCAGGTATCTGGAGTTTATTTACCTTCTATAATTGAAACTTTGTTGCTTTGAGTGCAGCTGAGAGCCCGTGGCAGCAGCTGGGAAGCTTGGCTTCCTCCATCATTGGGGCAACCAAGCCTCCTGCTTGTTCCAGCTCCATGGCTGCCGGGCGCCATCTTGGTTGGGTTAATTTGCATATACTTGCTCTGATTGGATGATGGGCGTGGCTTAAGGTGTAGCGAAGGTATGGTCAATTTGCATGTTTGTCTTTATACTTTTCACATTTAACATCTCTGAAAAAGATGCATCTTATAATTGATGACTTGCTAAAGTAGTAATTGGAAGTGTTCTCTCTTAACGGTAGGTATATGAAATAATGGTGTATTTAAAATCAATAATCACAGATTACATTGTCATCTCAGATTACATGGAATACAGAGTATGTATATATGCATCTGTGAAGTTCTAACTATATTTAGGAGGATTTATCATGGTTCTTTCCTATTACTATTCTGTCAAAGGAAAACACCCTAGCTACCAAATGAATCACAATCTTTATTCCATTCTCTCAAAGGACATTAATATACAACCCAAATTTACTTCTTAAAGTTATCTTTCTCAATTCTATGCTTACAAGCCTTTTTCTCAATCCCTCACTATTCTCCCTTTCCCCCCAGATGTCCTCATTTCTCCTTTCTTTGGTCTTGATAATTTTTCTTGAAATTATTACCCTTGAAAGTGAAAATGGCCTTTTCTGATGCAGTTCCTTTCATTATTGCAAAGGTCCATAGACCTAGCACTCAAAGAGAATTTTTATTAGAGGCCCCTAGAGGCCTGAGGAGATAGAGAGAGAGAGATGGAATGGGCAAATAAAATTTCTTTAGCAGGTAAGGGGAAAAGGGAAACATATTAATTATAATTATTCCTGACAAAAATACACAGATAGAGTTATAGGTATAAAAAATACACAGATAGAGTTCTAGGTATAAAAAAATACTTAGCTTGGTGTTGCTTAGCACTTTGAAGTAGAAAAACAAAAGAAACAAAAAAACTCTAGTTGTACAAAAGGTTTACATTTCCTTTAATTCGTGCGCTTATACTTGGCTTGTGATCAGGAAACATAAGTTAATAAACATGTATCCTTTACTTGATATGTAATTCCTTCTGTAAAGGGAAACACAGGAGAGTAGGTGATAGCCTAACTTGCCCACACTTGAACAGGACCTACCAGCGCTCCCTGGGAGCCTCTGACAGATGCTGCTTTCACAGACACGAGGTTTTGAGGAGTTAAGCATTATACTCAACTCTGACCTTTTCCTAGGTGCTTTCTCAGAGTCCTAGCTTTTGGTACAAAATGAGACATAAGGTCCCAAATGCTAACCGTCTTTCATTCACGTTAACGTATGAATGCCTGATAGCAGTTCCTTCCAGGCGACAGGTCTTGGTGAGGGCACGAGTACCCTCGGGAAAGATGAGGTAGGAAGGGCAGACCAAGAGGAAGCAAACAGCCAAACTACTACTTTTCCCTTTGAACTCTGGTCACTCCTAATCTGTATTACGGAGAGTTCACTATAAAATGTGGCTGGCGACTGCGTCAGGACTTTATTCTTTAAAAACGGAAATTACATGGATTCCAAACCAAATTTTAGATTGAACAGAAAGCAGCAGAAAGTTCCCCCACATCTGTTCCTCAGATTATAGTCATCTTACAGAAAAGTCTCCAGACACCCTCTTCCCGTCCCCATTCTTCACCTCTGCTTTCTTCAGATATTTTACTTAGGGAAGAAACAAGAGTGGGAATGAGAAAAAGAGAGAGGGAGGCTTAATGTAGATAAATATCAGACAAATTGGAGCCAAGATATAATTCAAGCAGAAAGGGAGTCAGCGGGTGTAGTATAATTGCTCGGTACACAAAAGCACATTCAGAGATAATAAACTTTAAATATTCTTTAATGTCAAACAGCATTTTCCCCAGGCCTTTTTATCCTGCTGAGCAGCAAAAGGTTGGCCACAAGCCCCTGGTGACACTATTTCTAAGCCCAAAAGCAGGTAGGAGAGACAAAGAAAGAAAAAATACCAAACACAAGGTTGGTGCTAGATACATTTCACCAGCAAAGTTTTCCTTATAATATCGTTATAAGTTTTGCAGTAGCTACTGAAATTTAGTAGGATTTTATTATCTATGGTGTTTATATAAGAAAAGAAAATGGGGCATTGTCCATTCAGAGAACTAATTAGTGTAAATCTCCATTTCCTAACTGATATCTGGGAGAGCTGAGAAAGCACCCAAAACAAGGGCTGTGAAGAACTAACCTAAAGATTCATTAAGAGAGCCAGACAGCATAGGGAATATAGTCAATAATATAATAGTATTGTTCAGTGACAGATGGTTACTAGCTTTATCATGGTGGTCACTTTGTAAGGTATATAAATGTCAAGGCACTGTGTTGAATATCTGAAACTAATACTTATTGTATGTCAACTATATTTTAATTTTCAAAATTTAAATAAAAATAAAGTTTGTTAGTTGTTGGATGATATAGATAAACAGAGTTAAGCAAGCCTCAGATAAGAAAACGTCTCCTCAAGTTTCAACTGACCTACAGATTTTAATCAGCCCGCAAGAGAAAAGGATAAGGCTTTGTCAGAGTTAACTGCGAGATGCAGCAGATCGAAACATGTTTAGGTAAACTCTTAACAAACCTGAATAAGAAAATGAAATAATAAAACAATGATAAACAAAAAGGAAGAAATAAAACCATCCATAATCCCCACCCCACAATTATAAGCACTATAAACTTTTTCTGGATGGATCTGTCTACTTTTCCAATCCACAACTTACTATGGAGTTTTGTGTCATATTTTTGTAGTTATAGTTAGCCTCTCATTTAAAACTGGCCATCTGACCTGAAAGTCACCTCCTTCTCTGCTTGTCACCCCAAATCTGTTCCTTTATTTTTTTCTGCCACTGGCGGTAAGACCACTGATTGTCCTTGTCTTCACATCTCTTCCCCTTCCTCAGCTCCTCCTAGTCATTGATCACACTAATATTCCATAGAGGACATATTATTCTTATAAGGGAGACAGCCTTCCCCCAAGAGCCAGACCACTATCCTTGTTGGTGATCTGAACTCCTGAAGTTGAAGGCACAGAAGGTCCCTACAGAAGAGCTGCCTGCCCTCCACCCCCAGACTCTGCCTGTGTACCAGCAACAGATCCTCAAACAAATGTTGCTACCTCCTTCTAGAATGATGTGACCCCTAGAATCCCTTCAACCAAACTCCACCCCAAAAGCTTTTCATAGCCACACCTGTAACAGCATCACCACTAGTCCTACATTGGAATAACCCAATTGAATAGAGTCATGTAGCCCCTCAACTTGTAAAATGATGAAGTGGAACCTTAAACCAGAATGGCTAAGGCAGAGATTTTGGGAATGGTGCCCTATTCCACATCATCACAGAAAAAGCCAACCTCATTTAAAACGGTTTTAGCTTTTGAATTTGGTGGGGCAGAGCTAGAATGAGAAGAGGTTATAAAACAGAAGGTGTGGTTGCTTTTCTGTGGCTCTGGTGTCAACAGGGCTTTATATGCCTGGAAGATGCGTGTGTTCCTTTGGCCTGGTTTTTATTCAGAAAGACAAAAAAATGAAGGACCTATGTGGGTGGCAAACTGATCTTGGGAGTCTGAACATGGGAGAAAACCTAGAATTGTAATGAGGGATCAAGGACAGCAGTGTGACCTTGGGCAAGTCGTAGGACTTTCCTAAGCCTCCAAGACCTCAGTTATAAAGCAGGACGACTATCATATTACCCATGTCTTATATTCAGAGTAAGCATTAGATACCAGATCTTAACCCATAGTGAGGACAGTGATATTATTAATGTTAATTAATGCAAGTGACAGTTTGAAGCAAAGGCTGGATATTCCCTTATCTGAAACACTTTTGCTTCTTAAAGAGAGTAGTGTTAGAAAACTTGACATCCTTTTCAATTCTATGGCCCTCTGATTGCCTGGGATATTTTTTGTATGTTCACAACCATAGTGACCTTTACTGGAGCCTTGGTGAGTCAGGCAGTGGCCTAGATCCCTTACACATGTTACTTTTCATTTGAGCCCACCTCCTATGGAGGGTGCATGATTAGCCGCATTTTACAGATAAGGAAATAGAAGCTCAAGAGAGCAGATAAAGTGCCAGAGGCTGTACTTCTAGAAAGTGGTGGAGGTTGAATCTTAACCTGATTCCTTTAAACCTCAAAGCCTGTGCTCTTTCCAATAGGCTGCTCTTCCGTATAGAAACATGAAATGAGTCGTTCATCCTCAGGTGATTTTACAGAAATGGAGGGTCTTTCTTCCCATTGTTCTACTCTCCTTTGTTGAGTTCCTCTCATGACCAATAATAATATGAAAATGGCATACATCTACAAATGGGTTGACTGGGGAGGGGTCGCTAGTGATGGCTGAGGACCATCTAATGCACTTAGTAGTCTCAGGGAGTCCTACCACAGGCTTGTGGATGGTGAAATGTAAGTAACCATTCTAATACAGTGGGTTTGACATGGACCAATATCGTTTTAAAACTCTTGCAAAAATGAAGGAACAGGGATCTTCAGGGTTATTACCTTTCAATAGAGAAAGAGTAATATTTGAACTCACGTTTAAGGCTGGCTCTACTGTCTATGCAGCCACTGCTTCCTAGGCCGTAGAAGCTGGGGATAGATGATCAAGGCCAAGGGTAGCCATGACAATGGATAATATCTTTAAGTCTCCATTAATTTTAGTCTCTGCAAGCTGCAGTGTCCTCCCTTCTTTTAGCATGGTCTCAAATGCCCCAGTGTGCCCCTCGAGAACCCGTTATCTTCGTTTACTGTAGACTTTAAAGGCACATTTTACCAGACCACCTGCCAGTCCGATTGGTGAGCCACCAGTTCTGCCAATAAAGATCCTTCAGCATCACAGCTGTGGCTCCTACGGCCATGGGACTGCCGCTCCCTCGGAGCTAGGACTCCCAGGCCGGGCGTATGTGTGTTTATGTTGGGCTCTCCAGTGTGTGGTTGCCTGTTTTCTTTTAATCCACCCTTGAGGCAATTAGGACAAGTTTACTTAAGACAGGTTTGGATTATATTGGAGTAGCCCAGCCCAGATCATAACCAAACCTGTACTTCCAAGCTGACCATAAGAGAGTGTCCTGGGAGAGAGCTGTGATACCTCAGAGCAGGTGCCTGCCCCACTCAGAATCTTCCTTCTGGAGTGTGATCTCAAAGTGTGTCTGGCTTTCTTTTGATGAGCTAAGCAGGGTCCTTCTGAGGAGCCAAGAACTGATCACTCATTTCTTATGGATGAATGGTTAAAAAATCAGTGTGCATCTTTATGTACATCTTTTACATCTTCATGTAAAACCACTGGAATTGCTCCTTACCAATAAAACTACTGACTAATGTATTAAAAGTTTGGTATAGAAATTACCCAGTGGGTTTATTTTCCCTCTAGAACAGAATCATCGGCAAAATAATAAAAAGGCAATTTCCTTCATCTCCCCCACAGAATTGGTCTTTGTGTTTCCTGTTCTGGGATTCCTGGCTTTAGGCAGTGGCCAACAGCCTTTTTGAGTTTTAGGAAGTATATAGAGTTGGGTCGACTTAATGATACCACTCCCATCCTGGGCTTGGTTTGGTCAGGCAAAAGGCCCCAGACTCAAGTGCCTTCTGGGGCTTTGTGAGTGATGTAGATGAATGCTGTGTTTAAGGCATAATAAGAACCTGAAGTTCACATGTCCCTTTTAAAAGAAATCTGCAACTGCCACCCACTTTTAGCCCATTATTGCTGTATTGGAATATATGTCCTGTGTTGCCAAGTCATCAAATTAAAATAGAAACCTGGAAATAAGGATGCTATAGAAGACATTTTCATTTTTAAATGTTGGTAAGTAATGTGCTTTTTCATAAGCATTTTGTGAGCCAACACTTTCTGGACCAAATAAGATACATCTGTGAGCCAGACATGGCTTAGAAAACTTGGGACTCAGTCCTAGTCAATGTTTCCCAAGGTATGGTCCAAGGACCACCTGCATCAGTGTCATTTTTTAAATGGAGAGTTACAGACCGACTCCAAGCCTGCTTAATCAGACTCTCCAGAAGTAAGATCCAGGGATTAGTCAACACTGTTAGTGGAAATGGCAGGGGAGGGTGGCCCAACATCAAAGCATTGAATTTTCTGGAAGTGGGAGGTCTGAGAGACAGACATGTTCCCATATCACAATTACACATCACAAGAACTCTCTGGCCTCCATTTTAGGAATTCCTCCTCCTCTTCTTTTTCCTCCTCATTATCATCATCTTGAGCACTTGACCATTTGACAGATATGTATTGAACTACTACTATGTGCCAGGCTCTGTTCTAGGCACTGGGGAATGCAGCACCAAACAGAAAACAATATGACCCCCGCTCTCATGCAGCCTAATTCTAGTGGGGAGAGAATAAAGAAGGCAATAGGGCAAATCTAGGAGGTGAGATGGTGATAAGTGCTAGGGAGAAAAATGAAGCATAAAGGAAAGATAGGAATTGTGTGTGGAGAGAGTATTGAGAGAAGGGGGTTGCAATTTTAGACAATTTTCAGAGAAGGCCTTGAGCCAAGATCTGAAGGAGAGTAGGGAAGAGCCATGTGGAAATTTGGGGGGAGGTGTTCCAGACAGAGGGAATTGCGAGCAGAAGGGCTCTCAGACATTTGCAGTGTGATGAGTTCGGGGAACAACATGGAGGACAGAGTGGCTGAGAACCATGAACAAGAGGAGGGTAATAGGAGATGAGGCTAAAGGGAAGGGGGTCAGACTATGTAGGACTTTATGGACCAGAAAAGGACTTCAGCCCTTTGTTCTCAAAGATGCCATGGAGGGTTTTGAGCCGAGAAAGGCAGGATCTCTATGGCTTCTTAGAGGGGGTGAGGAAAGATCACTTTGGAAGATATTCCAATAATCAGGTAGTTTTGACTGTAAGGATAGTGGTGGAGGTGGTGAAAAGTGAATTCTGGATGTGTTTTGAACGAAGGGCTAACATGACTTGTCAATGAATCAGATGTAAAGTGAGAGAAAAAGGGTTCCAGAATGACATCAAGGTTTGGGACCCGAACAACTATAAGAATGGAGTTTATTTTTAGTGAGATGAGTTTCAGTTCAAGTCCAGAAGTAGTATGCTGGCAGAATTCCTTCTTGCTCAGGGGAGGTCAGTCTTTATTTTCTTAAAGCCTTCAACTGATTGGATGAGGCCCACCCACATTATGGAGGGTAATCTGCTTTACTCAGTCCACCAATTTAAATGTGAATCTCATCTAAAATTACCTGCACAGAAAGGTATAATAATGTTTGACCAAATTGGGGCACTGTGGCCCAGCCAAGCTGACACATGAAATTAACCATCACGTCATCATCACCATAATAACCCTAGTTACAATTTACTGGGTGTCTACTATGTTGTTATGCATGATAAATGAGCCTTTGCTGTTTGTCATTAAACTACCCCCCAAGACACCACAAGCTAGATATTATGTATAGGTAACAAAACTGAGGCTTTCAGAAAGTAAGTAATTTGTCCATGGTCACATGGCCAAGAGACAATCCCACATCCCACTTCAGGATCTATAACCTTCCCCTCTATATCACACTGCCTCCCAATCCACACACTCCTACCTCCCCAGACATGCTATTTTGAATATCTATGCCATGTCACATGCTGCTCCTTTTGCCTGAAAAACACACTCTCTCCTTCATCTGAATAAGCTTTACCCCTTCGTCAAGACTCAGCTCAAGGGTCACCCTCTCTAGGAAGCCTTCCTTGATTCCTTCTCCCACCTGGATTTTAGAAGCTCTTCTTCTATGCTCTCATAAGCAGTGGACTTTACACCTGTCTACAAAAGGAATCATCAAACTACAGTTGCTGGTTTGCTGACCTTTCTTCTTCATTAGCCTATAAACTTCTTTTTTGTTACTTCACCCGAGGATATTTTTTCCATTAATTTTTTTTAGAGAGAGTGAAAGGGAAGGAGGGAATGGGAGAGAAAGAGAGAGAAATAGATGTGAGAGAGACACATCGAGTGGTTGCCTCCTGCACACACCCAGACCAGGGCTAGGGATCGAACCTGCAACCCAGGTATGTGCCCTTGACCAGAAGTCAAACCCAGGACACTTTGGGGCACAGGCCAATGCTCTAACCACTGAGTCAGGGCTAGCCTATAACTTATTGGTGGAGGGGAACACATTTTGTTCATCATTATACTAGTATCTGCAGATCCTCAGCACTTGGTAAGTGCCCCATAAATGTTTGTTTAATGAGAAATGAACAAATGTGTAAAGGGAAGACAGCAGGGGGGCTGAGAAGGAGCATTAAGAGAGGTAAGGGGCAACCAAGAGAGGACAGAATCACAACATGGGCAGAGATGTGTGGTGAATGGCGCTAAATACTGATGGACTGAAAACTAAAAAGAGGCTATTGGATTCACTAGGGGAAAATTCAACGAATGCCATAGAATATAAGTGGCTTGGTGGTTTGGAAGAGACATTTATTTGTAGAAATTTTAATGATGCTAGCCGGACTAGCTGAGACAGCTTCACCAAGATTTTGCAATCTGATCTGGGATTATAGAAGGGGTAGAATTTGAATAGGACTTTGTTGAGTGGGGAGAGATGGGACAGAGGACAAGGGCGGGGCGTGGGGCTTGTGATGAAATGAAGGGTAGAAAAGGATCACATATTTTAAAATATATTTTTATTGATTTCAGAGAGGAAGGGAGAGGGAGAGAGATAGAAACATCAATGATGAGAGAATCATTCATTGGCTGCCTCCGCATGCCCCACACTGGGGATTGAGCCTGCAACCTGGGCATGTGCCCTTGACCAGAATCGAACCCAGGAGCCTTCAGTCCACAGGCTGACACTTCATCCACTGAGCCAAACCAGTCAGGGCAAAATCACATCTTTAAAGTAGGAAGGCTGTTGTGTGATCCAGGTGTGGAAGCAAACAATACATCTCAAAACATTTCTCCTCTCTTCCCTGGAAGGGTTCTTTGCCTCCCTGACAGCTCGCCTCCCATCAGCAAATAGGGAGGCATGAATCTCAACGCTCTAATATTCAAATCACCATGGTGTATAATTTCTGTGTCAATTCCTTTGATGAAATGTGTAGTAAGAACAGTAATGAGTTTAGACATATTTCAAATGATGTAAATATCAAATCAGATAACAGCTCATCTATTTTGCTCCTGTGATTTCCTAGCCGGTGCAAATGTGACCCAGACTGTAAACATTTTTTTCTCTGCCTACTTTGAAGTGTCAGAATAACTTTGCAATGGATAACAAATGGTCATTTCTCATTGAGAAATAAAATTACATGACACACTACCCGTTGAGGCTGGCTAACCATTTCGCATTCCTAAGCTTCCTTTAAATATAAATGAGTCATCATTTGATATTTTAATTCTAAAGAAATATGCTGCCTTAAATATATGCTCCAGCTTTTAGCTAGACCACTGTATTTCTTTAATACTCTCTAGCATAAGCTATTTGGGCCAACTTCTTTTCATAAGAAGAGCAGTGAAAGAGATTGGAGACCTGTGGGCCTTCTACCAAATTATAGGGCAGGGTTCAATCAATTCACAGTGCTAAGTGGGGTCATTTTTGCAGTACTAACAGAAATCACAGCTTTTTTTTTTTTTTTTAGACCTGGCATTTCCATAGTAACTGCACAAGATCCCAACAACATGCAGATCATAGCAAATACTGGAGTAGGATTCCTTTCATTTTTATCAGATGGCGGCAGAGAATTTTTTTTGTTGTTTGTTTGAGGGCTTTATCTTTATGTAATTGTCAATGCTGCAAATATGTAATGCAAAGCTTGAGTTCAGTATGCAAAACAATGTCTACATAATCTGCTAGATGTTGTAGCTTTAATAGCTAGAACCCAGCAGACCTTCGAGAAGAGAGCTGATTCCTACGTTTTCAACTCTTCCAGCCTGTGGGTCGCTTAAGAAAAGAAAACGTTAGACGGGGCTTCTCTTGTAGATAAATGGGCCACAGGGGCTCACAAAGCAATTTTTAGCATTCACAGTTGACTTCATGAGAATTAGCACTTCTGCCAGAGTGCCCTTGTTTTCTGGGGTGTCTATCTCTCAGCCTGTTAGGAAATGTAGCTGGTGCCCGGTTTGCTAAGCTTACAGATGGATGCCTCTGGGCAAAATTGTTTTCTTCAGGTGTGATGAGAAATTTTAAATGCAATTCACATTTCACATTCAACTATGACATGACAAACCATTTAAAGGTCTTTTCTAATAAGCCAGTGCCTTACAAAAAAAAACATGGCTTACAATCACCTCCTTTCTAAAACCTAAAATGATGGGAAAAGATGCAGCTCCTTCTCATTATTTTCACTGTCTTCAGCTGAGGGCTTGAGAGCCCAGAAACCCCTGTTTTAGGGGTTCAACATTGTTAGTTTTTTGGCTTTACTTTTATTCCCACACCTGTGCTCCCAGAACCTAAAGGGTAAAGTGCTGTCCAAGTGGCGTCAGCAATAGGGAGAAGTACAGGTGGCTCTTGCCGATGTGAAATTAGCTGGGGATACGCAAAGGTTGGTTACCAGGGGCCAAAAGTTAAACAATACCCATTACCTGTGGACTCTCCTGCCAAATCAAGTCCCAATTCAACTGCATCTTAACCTGAATATTGTAGAGGGGAAAAGGTGTGGATTTGAATGAACAGAAAGTCTTGAGTTTAAACCTCACCTCACGCTTTCATTTTATTGAGATGGTACTGAATTTTTACATTAAATGTGCTTATATTGAACATACACCGAATTTTTATCTTGCCCAGCCTTTTTTCTCACAGCTTTAAAATCCTTTCCCACCAGGTGCTGGAAGGATTGAATGCCATAACACGTTGGAGGCCCGAGGCACCTGGAATGTGCCTCCCACGTTAGATGCTTAATAAACAACGAGACCCACCTGCACCTCTAAAGTCGCTCGGGTATCTGGAATTGCTTACTAAGGAAGAGGAAGCCACAGCTCCATGGCAACATCTAATCAAGGCATTTATAGACTCTCAGTTGGAAAACAGTTCAGATACATCCCAGTCCTTCCTGATGAATGATTTGCCTCTGCATCATCTGCCAATTCCTACTCATTTCAGCCTCTCAGGTATGAACATTCCTAATAACGAGGAATTGACACTTCATCAATCAGCCACTTAATTGTGAAAAATGAAAAAGGGGGAAATCAACCACTTTGTCATTGAGGTTCAACATGTACTCAGCACTAGACAGATACTGTGATTACTCATATGACTACTCTGTAAAGAGGTATTATCCCCAATTTTAGGAACCGGGAAACTCAGGTTCAGAGGAGAAATACTTTCACATGCTCCCACAGATTTATTTAAGACAGCAGTGATCTTCAGAAGTGATACACTCACTCTAAAATGTCAGAGACTGGTCAAGTTTCTTACCACTTGCATAATTCCTACATGTCTATGTTCTTATTGCAGATGAATAGAGGCATGTGCCTCATCTTTTCATAACTCAGGCCTTCTCTCTGAGTATAACAATTTTCTTCGTCCTACCATATGATTAGGTCAGAAGCCCAGATATGCATTCCCAGAATTCAGAGCTGTGCTTTCTATAGATTCTGAAATGAGACCTAATTCCATTTCATTCTCAAATAATCTGCTGCTACTTGGGAGATAATCACAAGCCAGGAAAGCAGAGGTGATGTTCTTTCTCATTTGCTCGGTATCCCCAGTGTCTGAGATCAGTAAATAATTATTGATTAATCAAGCCTAATAAATTCAGAGTAGTATTTAAGTCCCATTGTGATTTACGGTAATCTTCTCTTGAATTTTTAATCATGCCACAGTGCCTCTTTTTCTAAATTTTTATTTTTTTTTAGAAAAAAGGGAGATGGGATACTTGGAACAAGGGAGTTGAGTTTTCAGCTTTATTGAGGAAAGAAATTACCTGCCCTCAGTTTATCCTCATTTGATAAACTGACTCATAGCCAGTGGATTCTAATATTGTTATTCAGATTCCACCAGTATTTCCATGCAGTTAACAGAATCATTTAGCACTCGGCCCTCCATTCAACTGAGCTGCCTGGCCTATAAAGAACCAGTTATTATTTTTAAATTTTGCTAAGAGGATACATCTTATGGTAAGTGTTTTTATCACAGGATAATAAATACTGGCAGGAGGAAGCTTTTAGAGGTGATGCATGGGTTTATGGCATAGGTTGTGCCGATGGTTTCAAGAATGTACATTTATCTCCAAACTCATCAAACTGTATACTTTAATTATGCACAGGTTTTGGTATGTAAGAAAGAGTTTGCCAAAAGTGAAAAAGAGGAATCACTTATTAGCTATTATTTCCGATAATGAAAGATTTTTCCATTATGGTCAGGATCTGAGGAGACAAATTTTACAATGCTTAGTTTGAGGTTGATAAATACATTCCTTATTTCCTCGGTTCATCCTTGGGTTACATTTCCCACCACTCCGGCTTCCCACATTTTGGGGAATTTAGGGAGTGGGCAGCCTGTGAACACTTCTAGTTGTGGTGAGCCTACCTTGCCTCAACCCTCTTTTTCTCAGCTCAAAACAACAGAATGAAAGGCCCCAGGGGAGATGACAAATCTCAGCTGTTTAACTTTTCTAAAATATTTTCCTTGGAGAGGTCCTGGACCAAATCTTAAGACATTTTATTTTATTTTATTTATTTATTTTTTTTTGCCCCTTGTCCTTTCCAGACCTCCTCTTAGGCCAGGACAAATTTCCCTGAGATAGGAACTAAAGGCTGACTCAGTTCCCATCTGGAGCCATCTGGTTCTTCCTGCTTCACAGCTCACCACTCATTCCTAATCACTCTCCCTCCTCTTTCTTTCCTCTCTCTGATATATTTTCAGTCTTGCTTCTTCTCCCACAAAAAAACATAAGCCATGAGATCATCTGCCAAGACGGATTTGGCCTTAAGAATAAAGTTTTTAAGTGCCCGACCACATTTCCCAGGGGATGGCAAGAATTCTTAAGCTCTAAGAAAGTGTATTTTTCACTAAAATGTAACTAGGGAAGGTTGTGCTTTCTGAAAATACCTCTGTACCTCAGGAAGTGAAATTCAACTAATCACTGAGAAATAAAAAGTAGCTTTTTCTCATCCATGGAGCATTTCTTCTTTTCTCTACGGTACAGTATATAATTATAAAGGTTGTTTGAACAAAGTAGATCCAGAGACATAGAAACGTGGAACAGACTGGTGAATCTCAGAGGGAAGACAGGGTGGGTGGGTGGGAAGAGATTAACCAAAGAATTTATATGCATAGATGCATAACCCATAGACACAAACAATAGTACAGTGAAGGCCTGAGGCAGGGAGGAGGGAGAGGTTCTTAGAAGTGATCAATGGGGGGGAAAAGGGTACATCTCTATTACTTTTAATGGTAAAGATAAATCAAATAATAAAAATAAAAGAGCTTACAACACTTGGCTGGTAGGCAGTGTTTAACAACAACAACAATAAAAGTAATATAATTGGGACATTATTATGCCTCTTTAACTTATGCCAGAACTGTACATCTTTTTAAAATATATATATTTTTATTGATTTCAGAGAAGAAGGGAGAGGGAGAGAAAGATAGAAACATCAATGAATAGAGAGAATCATTAACTGGCTGTGGATCGAGCCTGCAACCCAGATATGTGCCCTGACCACAGAATCGAACCGTGACCTCCTTCCTGGTTCATAGGTCGACTCTCAACCACTGAGCCATGTCGGCCAGGCCAGAACTGTACATCTTTAAAGTTTTAAAAAGATATGCTTCCATTTTATGTCATAAGTAATGTGGTGAGTCAGGATCAAGAAATTTTTTTTTCATGTCTCTTGCACTGGCCACTAGAAGGCCATTTATTTACTAAATATATATTGAATGCTTTCAATGTGCTATGGCAAGGAGAGGTTACCTAGTGAACATGCATAGCATACTCTCTCATTGTTTCTCTGGAATCTACTTGTATTGCTTCCCACTATAAGCCACTGCTGATTTAATCCTGAGTTCTCCTTCTGTGTTTTCCTAAATATGCTTGAAAAACCTATTTAGTAAAAAAATAAGATAAATTAAATATCGCAGTCCTCAGGGCTCCACAGCTCGGACATAGATTGCTGGCCTGTATGGTAAGTAGTTCAAAACCCTGTTTTCACTTCCCCAAGCCTCCTCCTCTTTCCACTTCAGTAGGAGCAGGAGTCTTGAGTTAAAAATCAGGCTCCAATTTGGTCACAGGATTTAGAGAGAATGCTTTTAAAGGGGCTGAAACAGTGGTTCTAAATTTGGTTGCAATTAGAAATTGTGACCTGGCCAATGTTTCCAAGTGGTTAGAGCATCTGTGCACTGAAGAGTCACAGGTTTGATTGGATTCCCAGTCAAGGGCACGTACCTGGGTTGCAGGTTTGATCCCTGACCCCAGTCGGAGTGCGTGTGGGAGGCAACCATTTGATGTGTCTTTCTTACATCCATGTTTCTCTCTCTCTCTCTCTCTCTCTCTCTCTCTCTCTCTCTCTCTCTTTTCCTCCCCTCCCCCCTCTTTTCACTCTCTCTAAAAATCAATGGAAAAAATATCCTCAGGTGAAGATTAACAAAAAAATAAAAAATTGAATTTGTTTTTCCCACATTACCAGAGCTTTACTTTATTAAGATCATTGTGCACATCTCTACTTGGGCATCACTGGCCAATACTTTATCTGCTTGTTTTGTTGTTGATGTTTAAAATAAAATTTTATTTTGGAAAACTTTTAGACTTACAGAAAAGTTGCAGAGATAATGCAGAATTATCATACCCCAAACACAGTTTAGGTTTGCTCTCTATTATCATCTTACATTATCATTATTTTTTTAATCCTCGCGCACAGACATGGTTAGAGAGAGAAAGAAACATGGATGTGAGAAACATTAATTGGTCGCCCTCCTTACACACCCTGACTGGGGATCAAGCCTATAATCCAGGTATGTGCCCAGACCCGGAATCAAACTGGCAACCTTTCGGTGCATGGGATGATGCTCAACCAACTGAGCCACTCTGGCCGGCCGGGCTCAATCTTACATTATTGTGGTACATTTATCAAAACTAACAAACCAACTTTGGTACATTCCTATTAACTACCATTCAAACTTTATCCAGACTTCCCCAGTGTGTCCTTGCTCTCCCTCAGGATCCAGTCCAGGGCAACGCATCACATTGAGATTTTGTCCCCTAATCCTCTCTGGTCTGTAAGAGCGTCCCAGTTTTTCCTTGTTTTCCTTGACAGCCTTGAGGAGTACTAGAGGATAGTTTATAGAATGTTCTTCAACGTGGACATGTCTGATTTTTTCAGAATTATACTGGAATTGTGCACTTATTTCACAGAGGTGAAATGCCCTTCTCATCTCTCCGGAGGATCCATGATAACCGCATGACACCACAGGCGGTGCTAACCTTCACCATTCGGTTAGTGTTTCCTAGCTTCCTCCACCATAAAGTCACTATTTCCCCCTTTCCTGCATTATTCTTGGGAAGCAGGTCACAAAATGGAGCCCACTCTTTTTTTTTTTTAAATATATTTTATTGATTTTTTACAGAGAGGAAGAGAGAGGGATAGAGAGTTAGAAATATCGATCAGCTGCCTCCTGCACACCCCCACTGGGGATGTGCCTGCAACCAAGGTACATGCCTTTGACCGGAATCGAACCTGGGACCCTTGAGTCTGCAGGCCGACGCTCTATCCACTGAGCCAAACCGGTTAGGGCAGAGGTGGGCAAACTTTTTGACTCGAGGGCCACAATGGGTTCTTAAACTGGACCGGAGGGCCGGAACAAAAGCATGGATGGAGTGTTTGTGTGAACTAATATTAATTCAAAGTAAACATCATTACATAAAAGGGTACGGTCTTTTTTTTTTTTTAGTTTTATTCATTTCAAACGGGCCGGATCCGGCCTGCGGGCCGTAGTTTGCCCACGCTAGGTTAGGGCGAGCCCACTCTTGGGCAAGTCGGGGAAACCTGAGCTCCACCTCGTGGAAGGGGAAGTATCTACATAAATTACTTGGAACTATTAGTGGCAAGGTTTGTCTGCTTCTAACCCATTTATTAATTCAGTCATTAATTATATCTATATGGGCTCTTGTATTTATTTTATACTTCGGTTTATAATCCAGTACTATGTTATTTATTTTGTTGCTGAAATATTTCAAGCTTTGGCCATTGGGAGTTCTTTTGGGTTGGTTCCTGTGTCCCTTTGGCATGACCTCATCCTTTTATTTATTTATGTTTTGCAACACTGCCTCAGTTCCTGGTAGTACAAGATGCTCCAGACTTATTTTGTATGTTCCCTGCCCTGGCCCCAGTACCAGCCATTTTCCAAAGAGAGTTGGTTCCTTTTAGTGGGGAATTGTAATTAGAAACCAATATCTAGGAATTGGGAATATTCATTGCTATTGGAGTTGTCATTGCTTTCAGCGGACAGAGCTAGGTAATATACATTTGCATATTAGCCTATGTATAAACACATCTGTAACTCTGTATCTGTGTGTGTGTGTGTGTGTGTGTGTGTGTAAACATGACTTCATACTGATATCTCCAGCTCCAACACCACAAGGTTCATTGTAGCCATCCCTTCTTGCTTATCTGTAAAGTCTCTCTCTGAGAAATGAGACCGCCATCATCAACATCATTACCTATTTTTTGACTCTAGTACACAGAAAAGGCAGTTTCAGAATTTTTGATCCATACCCCACCTGGGGAGATTTTAAACCGCCTGATCTTCAAGGCACCTGAGAACAATTACACCAGTCTCTGCGGATGCAGCTCGGGCCTTAGCAGTTTTAGCGTTTCCCAGGTGATTTCAATGTACAGCCAGGCGAGAACCATGGGGTTGAAAGGTCAGCGTGCGGGGGTGGCATTTTTCTTGCCTTTCTCTCTGGGCTGTTCGCTTCGGTAGGACAGAAACTGGAAGGGCTGGGGACTGCTTCAAAGTGGAGGAGGTACCAGTTGCTCACTCTCTCCAGGTAAGCTTCCCCCCGCCACTGCATCCGTTTGGCAGGAGGGGAATTATTTCTCTTTGGGGCTTTGCTTTGAGCCTTCAGATTCTTTGGTGCCCGCAGGTGGGAGTGGGATTTGACGCCTGTCCCACTAGCATGGGTGATATGACTGGCATAGGTAGGAAAAATCAGACTAAGCCAGCCTCACAGCCTGCGTTTGTCTGACTCCCAGGTTATTTAAAGGTAGAAAGTGCCGACCAAGTGTGTCACAGCTCAGATAGTGTGCCTGTGTTGAGCGGTGGTTTGCCGAGTAAGACCATAGCTGAGGCTAAAGTGTTACTTTGCCTTCTGTTTGCCTTGCTTTCCCTCCTGTGTGCATACTTCATACCTGTGGACCCTTGGGAAGAGTCGTTGGTCAAGAATGAGATTTGGAGGTTCTTGGATATCCTAGCCCAGTGATGGCGAACCTAGTGTCCACCTTGCCCACCCTTCTGTCTGTCCCAGAAAGCTGGACTACAGGGATCTATTTTCCCTGGCTGCAGGGCTGGCTTAGTGAATGCAGACCCCTGGCAGGAACTCAGAGGAGTAAGGTTTGAATATTTATTTCCTTCTGGAAGGTGTCAGTAGGCTGACGCCCTCAGGGTGTACCCCTAACTCTGCAGGGCACCCTTCCTCCTTTCACAGCCCAGTAACCTCCCTCTTCCCTCAGGCCAGGGAAGGAAAAGCTCAGTAGCTACTGGCTCCAGGCGACTGAACTATTCTTTACTTTACCAAACCAGGGGTCTCAAACTACCAGCCTGTTTCTCTATAGCCCTCATGTTTAGAATGTTTTAACATTTGTTAAGATAAATATCACATGCTCTCACTCATTTGTGGAATATAATGAACATCATAAACTGGTGAACAAAAATAGATACAGAGACAATGAAACATGGAACAGACTGTCAAACTTCAGCGAGAAGGCAGGGGAGGGTTGTGTGTGTGTGTGGGGGGGGGGGCGGGCAGGTAAGTGATCAACCAAAGGACTTGTATGCATACATATAAGCATAACCAATGGATACAGACACTAGCGGGGTGAGGGCATGTGATGGGGGTGGGGAGCCCGGGGGGAGGTTAATGGGGGAAAAAGGAGATATATGTACTACTATTTGTAATACTTTAAACAATAAAAAAACAGAGTAGTAAAAAAGATGAAGAATATGTAACAGAGTTGGCCCATTACAGAAAAAATATTCCCACCATGACCTCTACCTATACTTTTACAAATTGTCCTTTGTAATTACACCCCTTGCAGTTGTTTTGTTTTGAGCTTTCCATGTTTCCTAGTTGGCCCTTAACTGTTGAGGAGTCTGCTATATTCCTATTAAGTGCCTCCAGGTGATTTTCCCTCCAGGGAATTTTGGAAAACTCTATCCTAGAGTAATTTGTATAAATGTGTCCGAGGAAATATGTATAGTGGTATTAATTTTGCCATCCTTTGTAATAGTAAAAAAGAAAGAAAAACTAAGTATTCATCAAAAGTGAATGAAAAAAAATGGCATATATTCAAATGGAGGGTTAATAATGAAGAATATTCAAGAAATGGGTCTCAAATATGTGAAAAATGAAAATCAAGTTATAGAACCACGTAAAGAAAATACAGTGCATGTCAATTAAAATGTATGTTGTTTACAGATAAGTGTACACTGGTTACTTCTAGGAGTGAGGGGATAAAGGATTGGTGAGAAGAGACCAGTAGTGATGGTCAGAGGGACGGGAGAAAACGCTGACCGGCTGCTCCACACTCATGCCATCCCTTCCTAGTTTGTCTCCAGCTGGGATTCTTCATACAGCCGAGGTTCTGCCAAGCACAGACCCCGTGTGCAATTGTGACAGGGAAGTGTGCCTTGTGAGGTGATAGCTCTGCTTGGGGAAATGCCTGATGGCAAAGCATTAGATTCTTCTGGGACATTGTGGCAAAGTTTTAGCTTCTAAAACCTAGCATGTGAGGTGCTGAGTAATGTGTTGCGATAGCAGTGGTGTTTTGCTACAAGAACCCAGTGGTGTGGTTGATCAGGTCTTCTAGCTGCGTTGATACTGGCTAGGTAGCATCCAAGCCTGGTTCTCCGCCTTACTTGAGATTCTATGTTCCATCTTATTACCTTTTAAAAAAAAACCCTTGCTGTTTAAACTGAATTGGGTTGATTCTGTTGTCTACAAAAGAGCAGTGACATACATAGGGATATTAGTTTATCTATATTATTTGATTTACTTTAAAATGACAAATAATCAAATATGATGAAACATTAACTTTTGTTAATTGTGTTATGAAATATTTTGTGTAATTGTTCTTCGTAGTTTTTAATTTTCATTTATCTTCTTCCTCAAAATAATCTAATATTTAAATGGAACATAAGTTAGTTCTCTATTACTCAACTACAGATTAAACAATCGTTTATAACGGAAAGCTTTTTGTCAACCCAACACAGAAAACTATTACACCCCCATACTTAAGAAGTGTCCTAAATAATATCCATTCTTGTCAGTCTTCTCATTTGTTTCTGTTCATAGTTTATTAATATTTACCCAATATTGAACCCATCCTAAGGATGTTTCTTTTTATTGAGATATAACTTACATATAGCATTATATTAGTTCCAGCTAATACAATAAAATGATTCAATATTGGTATCATTGCAAAATGATCACCACAGTAAATCTAGTTAACATACATCACCATACATCCAGAAATTATTTCCTTGTGATGAGAACTTTTAAGATTAGCAACTTTCTTTTGTGTGTGTGTCATTTTCAGAAAAGAGTTTATTGCACTTAAAGAAAAAATTTCTCATTTTCTAGGTGGGAGTTTGGCATTTTATAATAATGAAAATTGCTTTGGGATGAGGTAACATACAATAACATGAAAAATTTTGAAGTTGTGACAGGCTTCTGAGATGGAGCATGGACCATGATGGTTGGGCTTAGCAACTTTCAAACATACAGTACAGTATTATTAACTATAGTTGCTATGCTATACATTACTTCTCCAGGACTTATTTATTTTATAACTGGAAGTTTGTACCTTTTTAATACCTCCACCCATTTCTCCCACCCCCACCTTCTGCCTCTTCCAACCTTCAGTTCGTTCTCTATTATCTATGACTTCAGGTTTGGGGTGGTTTTGTTTTGTTTTGTTTTTGAGAATCCACATGTAAGTGAGATCATATGGTATTTGTCTTTCTCTGTCTGACTTATTTTATCTAGTATAATATACTCAAGGTTCATCCATGTTGTCACCAATTGCATGATTTAATTTATTATGGCTGAATAATGCTCCATTGTATATATAAACCACATTTTCTTTATCCTTACATCCATTTGGACACTTACATTGCTTCCTTTGCTTGGCTATAGTAAATAATGCTTCAGTGACCATAGGGGTGCATATATCTTCTCAACATCCTGTTTCATTTCCTTTGGATAAGTACCCAGAAGTGGAAATATTAGATCATATAGGAGTTCTACTTTTAATTTTTTATGGAAATTTTCATTTCACTATTTTCCATAGTGGCTGTACCAATTTACATTCTCACCAAAAGTGCACAAGGGTTTCCTTTTCTTTACATCCTTGCCAACACTTGTTATTTTTTGTCTTTTTTATAATAGCCATTATAAAAGGTATGACATGATATCTCATTGTGGCTTTGATTGGCATTTCTCTGATAGTTATATTGAACACCTTTTCATGTACTTGATTGGCTACCTGCATGTTGACTTTGCAAAAATGACTACTCAAATCCTCTGTCAATTTATTAATTGGATTGTTGGGTTCTTTATATAGATCATATATGAACCCCTTATCAGATATATGACTTGCAAATATTTTCTCCCTTTCCATAGTTTGCTTTTGCTGAGGTTTCCTTTGCTATGCAGAAGCATTTTAGTTTGAGATAGCCCCATTTGTTTATTTTGCTTTTAGTGCTAAATTCCAAAAATCATCACCAAGACCTACATCAAGGAGCTTACTGCCTATGTTTTCTTCTAGAAGTTTTATGGTTTCAGGTCTTGTGTTCAAGTTTGTAATCCATTTTGAGTTAATTTTTGTCCATGATGTAAGATAGTGGTCCAATTTCATTCTTTTGCATGTGGCTGTCCAGTTTTTCCAACACCACTTATTCAAGAAACTGTTCTTTTCCAATTGTATATTCCTGGCTCCTTTGTCATAAATTAATTGGCCAAAAATGCATGGGTTTATTTCTGAGCTCTCTATTCTGTTCCATTGGTCCATGTGTATGTTTTTATCCAACACTATACTGTTTTGATGACTATAGCTTTGTAATATAGTTAGACATCAGGGAGTATGATGCCTCAAGAATGCTTTAGCTATCTGAGGTCTTTTGTGTTTCCATACAAATTTTAGGAATATATTTCCTACTTCTGTCAAAAATGCCATTGGAATTTTGATAGGGATTGCATTGAGTCTGTACATTTCTTTGGGTAGTATGGATACTTTAATAATATTAATTCTTCCAATTTGTGAACATTGACTATCTTTCCATTTATTTGTGTCTTCCTCAATTTCTCTTACTAATGTCTCAGAGTTTCCAGTGTGCAGCTCTTTTAGCTCCTTGGTTAAATTTATCCCTAGGTATAGTATCCATGTTGATGTAATTATAAATAGGGTTGTTTAATCAATTATATTACATATTTTATTAGTTTCTGGTGTGCCACATAGTGATTAGACATTTATATAACTCACAAAGTGACTACCTGATAAGTCTAGTACCCATCTGACACCACATATAGTTACTACAGTATTACTGACTATATTCCCTATGCTATACTTTACATTCCTGTGACTGTTTTTATAACTGCCAATTTGTACTTTTTAATATCTTTATCTTTTTCATCTATCCCCCAAATCCCCTCCCATCTGGCAGTCGTCAGTTTGTTTTCTGTATCTATGGGTTTGTTCCTATTTTGTTTGTTCATTTATTTTGTTGGGGTTTTTTTTTGAATCCACATATAAGTGAAATCATCTGGTACTTGTCTTTCTCTGACTTATTTTACTTAACATATTACCCTCTGGTTTGTCCATGTTGTTGCAAATGACAAGATTTCATTCTTTTTATGGCTGAGTAGTATTCCATTGTATATATGTATAATCTCTTCTTTACCCATTCCTCTGTCAATGGATACTTAGGTTGCTTCCATATCTTGGCTATTAGGAACAATTTTGAAATAAGCATAGGGATGAATACACATTTCAAATTACTGTTTTGATTTCTTTGGATAAATACCCAGAAATGGAACTGATGGGTCATATGGTAGTTCTCTCTTTAATTTTTTTAGGGACCTTCATACTGTCTTCCATAGTGACTGCATCAATTTACAATCCCACTAATAGTAGATGAGGGTTTTTTTTTTCTCCACACCCTCACCAACACTTATTGTATAATGATTTGTTTACATCCATTCTGACAGATGTGATAGCTCATTGTGGTTTTAATTTGCATTTCCCTAATGACTAGTGATATGAGCATCCTTTCATATGTCTATTGGCCATCTATATGTCCTCTTAGGAGAAATGTATACTCCCATCCACTGCCCATTTTTAATCAGATTGGTTTTGTTTTGTGTGTATGTGGGAGGTGGGTGTTAAGGTGTATGAGTTTTTTAAAAGTATTATTGGTGAACATCTTTTTCCATACAGTAGGTTGTTTTGTTGAGGTTTACTTCACTGTGCAAAAACTCTTTAGCTTCACGTAGTCCCATTTGTTTGTTTTTTTCTTTTATTTCCCTTGCCTAAGGAGACATATCCCCCCAAAAATGTTAATAAGAGTGATGTCAAATATTTTACTGCCTGTGTTTTTTAGGAGTTTTGTGGTTTAGGGTTATTCATTTAAGTATTTAATTCATTTTGAGTTTATTCTTTTATATGGTGTTAGAAAGAGATCCAGTTTCATTCTTTTGCATGTTATCTGTCCAGTTTTCACAACACCATTATTGAAGAGACTGTCTTTACCACATTCTATGCTCATAGATTAGTTGACCATAGATTTTTTTTTAACTTCCTCTTTCTTGTAGCTTGTTATTAGTGTATAAAAATGCAATACTTTTTTGTATACTGATTTTGTATCTGGCAACTTTACTAATTTATTTATTAGTTCTAACCATCTTTTGGTGGAGTCTTTAGGGTTCATCTGGAAGGAGTGTCAGTTTTACTTCTTTCCAATTTGGATGCCTTTTATTTCTTATTCTTGCCTAATTGTTCTAGCTAGGACTTTCAATACTATGTTAAATAAAAGTGGAGTGGGCATCCTAAAGATATTCCTTTAAAGATATATGCATTTATGTCTTTAGATTACTTTCACTCATTTAAATATTACTCTCATCAGATTCACACAGAGAAATCAGAATTTCAACAACTTTTTTTATTGCACCAATAATTATACTGTCATAGGGTGATGAACAGTTCTGAATGAGGTTTTAATTTATACATTCATGATATATAGTACCAATAATGACATGTTAAGATCTGTCATTCTCATTAAATTCCTGGGACATGTGACTTTGTCAAACTATTTGATTTTGCCAAGTATCATTATTTCCATCTATAAAATTAGGGCCTAACTGCATAGCTGGCTGAAATCAAATATTGTGTTTTCAATTTTTGACATGCTGAATTTGAGGAGCCTTTACTAAGTATAGACAGTTACCAAGTACGTAATTGTGTGTGTCTGCGTATGTGTGTCATAAGATGTCATGGCAAGAAGTAGAAACTTGAAATTCATTTATATTTGATACTGTTGACATAAATTAGATTCCTTATGGAGACAGTGTAAAGTGAGAAAAGGACCAAGCACCGGAATTCTGGGATCTCTAATATTAAGTGGCTCAGTACATGAGCCGGCATTCTGAAAGCAGTGAAGGAAAGGCCAGAGAGAAAGGGGAAAACCAGCAGAGCATAGTGTTATAAGTTCAGAGAAAAGAACATTGTAAGTGGAAATAAGGAGCATACTTAGAGGTCAAGTAAATTAAAGACTGAAATTGTCCAATAGTTTTAATGGAATGGAGGTTAATTGGAAAAAGCAGGTGTGTGTGTATTGAGGGGGGTGTGGGCAGTAAATTGAGAATGTTTAAATGTGAATAGAAAGGTTCCACTTCTTTTGTTTCTACTATTCTCTCTGCCTAAAATATCTTACCCCCATCTCTGCCTATTTAAATTTACACATCCTTAAGGCCCAATTATTTCATTTTTGAATAATATTTTTTATGAATCAAGCTTCAATTGCAGCAGCCTGAATCTAACTAGTTTAAGCAGAAAGAGATTTTGGTAGGATATTAAATAGATTACAATATCATTGCTAAAGAAACAGATTACAATCTGAGCTTCCTGAAATCATTTTCCCAAAAAGCACCACAAAGCTTCATTTTGAAGAGAGCTGCTGCTTTGTTTAGATATTCATGTACTGACCGACTATCTTGGGAAATAAAACTGTAAATATATGCTATTCTCAAAAGGTAACTGATCAACATGTTTCAGTTGGAAGCTTATCATTTTAATAGAAGTTTTTATACTCATTCTCTATGTATACATATTCAAAATTAATATGCAGCATTGATTTGCATCTTCCTAAATCAAATTTATTTTATATGATAATTTATATTATTCTATAACTTACTTTTGCACTTTTACTAAGTGGAGATGTTAAGGAGGCAGTTGCATATATGTCTCTGGAGCTCAATATTATGTATGTGAGATTTTTATTAAAATTCATGCTGTCTTGTATATCACTGTAAGATTATCCAAAAATTCATTTATTTATTCTCCTCACATGGGCAGTTGGTTCTTTTATATTTTCTCGATTTAAAAAAAAAAATTCAGTATCACTTCTAATTTTATCCAAGATGGAGTACTAGATTTACCCTTTTCACTGTAACAACTGAAATACTAGACAAAATATATAAAACAACATATGACATTGGATATCAGCCAACAAAGAAAAGTGATCCCTGAGAGACAAGGAAAAATGAGGTGACCCCTCTGATTTTACTGCCTTTAGAAAATTTTCATGCTGTGGCATGGTAAGGGGTAAGTCAGGCAAAGCTTGTGTGCTCTCTAAGCTGAGGAAACAGAGCTCAGAGCCCAAGAAGATCCTGAGAAACTAAAATTCACAGGACAGAATGGCAGAGCGGAGAGATATAAACAGAGGGAGAACTCTGGAGGTTTGTGGAGGGATGCAGCAGAATACTGATCAGCACATGCTTGTGATTAAAATACTCAAGGCTGGGAATGAACCATGCAAGTAGATTAGAAAACACATTCTAGAGTTCACAGGGGACTGGGAATAGAGCCTGCAATTAAGTTTCTATATCTACATATGCTAATATTTTTCTGACAGAAAATATGAGGTTCCTGGACCAGAGGAAAATTTTTAATTACTCGGCGAATATAGTTTGTTAGTCCTTCATGCTCTGATACCCCAAAGGGCAATGCAATGGGGGCAGAATCACCTGTGTGTGCATGGGGTTTGTACAAGAGAGCTGAGCAACCTGCCCACCCATTCCTCCTGAGTGAGGGAAAGACTTCAGCTTTTTAAATATAAACATATGCTGTTTTGGGGATAAAGGAAGAAGGGCCCTAAGTCAATTATTTAAATTACTCCAAGAGACTTTAAGTCCCAAGGCTTGTTTGGCATTCAAACATCCTTTCACCCAGGTAGCAGCAATCTTTGTTCAGAAGGCCCTGATCGGGGAACATCATTTTATGTAGCATTGTTTTCTGACTCCTATTTCCACCAACCAGACTACAACACCTTATAATTCAGAGGAAATTGAGTAGCGAGAAGGCTCTGACCTCAGCAGCAGGTATTAGTTATCCCTATAATAAATGTTATTATGGTCACACCTAAAAATTTAAAAGCAAAACCTAAAATTATCGAACTGTTTCCAACAGGAATACAAAAGTATACAGCACCTAACAAGGGAAAAATTTGCAGTGTCAGTCGTCTGATTACATAATTTCCAGGCAATAAAGAAAAACAACATAAAAATGCTCAATGAGAAGAAA
The DNA here is from genome assembly GCF_964212035.1 of Myotis nattereri. Classification (NCBI taxonomy): domain Eukaryota; kingdom Metazoa; phylum Chordata; class Mammalia; order Chiroptera; family Vespertilionidae; genus Myotis; species Myotis nattereri. Next base: position 28,446,226 of record NC_138088.1, read on the forward strand.
AATAAAAAATGGAAACTGACATAAATGTTTCAATTAGTATATAAACAGGTTTTTTTCTTTATTGATTAAGGTATTACATATGTGTCCTTATCCCCCCATTGCCCTCCCACCCACCCCCACTCATGCCCTCACCCCTCTGGTATCTGTGTCTATTGGTTAGGCCAGCGGTTCTCAACCTGTGGGTCGCGACCCCTTTGGCGGTCAAACGACCCTTTCACAGGGGTCGCCTAAGACCATCCTGCATATCAGATATTTACATGACGATTCATAACAGTAGCAACATTACAGTTATGAAGTAGCAACGAAAATAATTTTATGGTTGGGTCACAACATGAGGAACTGTATTTAAAGGGCCAGAAGGTTGAGAACCACTGGGTTAGGCTTATATGCATGCATACAAGTCCTTTGGTTGATCTTTCCCACTTACCCCTCCCTACCTTCCCTCTGCGGTTTGACGGTCTCATGGATGCTTCTCTGTCTCTGGATCTGTTTTTGTAATTTTCATAACTGTTCCATGTGTTCAAAAACCTAGAGGAACATTAAAAGCATGGAAAATATAAAGATTTTCCTGATTAAAATTCTAGAGCTGAAAACTATAATGCAGGAGATGAAATATGCACTTGATGGAATTAATAGCAACTAGACATTGTGGGCAAAACAGATTAGTTAACTTAAAGATATAACGATATAACAATAGGAACTATCCAAAATGAAACAGAAAGAAAAGGCTCATTTAAAAAGAAAAAAGAAAGCAACAGACCATCAATGAGCTACGCCACAATTTTAAGCAACCTACTATATGTGTAATTTGAGTCCCTGGATGATAGAAGAGAAAGGAGAGTAAAGAAAAACAATACTTGTAAAAAATAACAGCTGAAGTTTTCCTAATATCTTAAAAGCATCCAGAGTAAAAATGTATTTTATCTACAGAATCACAAAGATAAGGATGATGGTAGATTTTTCTTGGAAACATTGTAAGCAGCAAGACATTGGAGCAACATTGTTAAAGCTCTAAAAAAACAACCTAGAATTCTATATCTAATAAATATATATTTCATAAGCAAAGGTGAAACAGATTTTTTAGTTTATTCAAACGTTGAAAGCATTTTTTAGCAGAGGGAGCTATGCCACAATTTTAATATTCCGTATGTTACAGGGAATATTAAAAGAAGTCCTTTGGACACAAAGAAAATGATACCAGATCTCTGAGAAAAGAAATGAAGAATACCAAAAATGACAATATGTATAAATAAATAATACTTTTTTTCTCATTTTATTTACATCTGTAAAAGATAATATGCTGTAAAAAAAATGACAGTGTAGTGTGTGGTTAGAACATGAAGTAAAATGTATGACAATACTTCAAAAGTCAAAGGAGAAAAAGAAATATACCGTTTTTTACTGATTTTTAGAAGTTCTTTACATAGATACTAATCCTCTGTTGAGTATATGTTTTGCAAATATGTCCCTAAAGTTTATGGTTGGTTTCAGTTTGTTTCTGTTGTTTCTATATATACAAATTTTGAGTTATGTTTCAATGTGGTCAGATTTATCAGTCATCTTGCATAGTTTGTGCTTTTCATCATATCCTATATAATAAAAGGCTAATATTCAAATCGACCAAATGGTGGAATGACCAGTTGCTATGACACACACTGACCACCAGGGGACAGACGCTTAACACAGGAGCTGCCCCATGGTGGTCAGTGTGCCCCCATAAGGGGAGTGCCGCTCAGCCAGAAGCTGGGCTCATGGCTGGCAAGTGCAGGCAAACATCCCCCGAGGGGTCCTGAACTGTGAGAGGGTGCTGGCTGGGCTGAGGGATCTCCCCCCCACCACCCCCCCACCCCCATACACGAATGTCATGCACCGGGCCTCTAGTAAGAAATCTTACTGCACTATTTCTAATATCATAAAAATATTCTTTAGTTCAGCTGGTGTAGCTCAGTGGTTGAGTGTCGACTCATGAACCAAGAGGTCACTGGTTCAATTCCTGGTCAGGGCGCATGCCAGGTTGCAAGCTCAATCCCCAGTAGGGTAACTACAGGAGACAGCCAATCGATAATATTTTTCTCTCATTGATGTTTCTCTCTATCCCTCTCCATTCCTCTGTAAAATCAATAAAAACATATATTTAAAAAAATATAGATATACTTTAATATTTTCCTGCTTAAGTTGATGGTTTCTGCTTAAAAGTGGTGGTTCAACTGATACAAAGTTCCTTGCAGTCAAGTGCTGTGATAGCTTGCCTTTTATTGAAGAATAATCCTCTATTTGGGGAATCATCCTCTCAGAACTTCGGGAGGATTTCCTTTGGTGTGAGGAGTGGGGAAGAGGACATGAACCTGGCAGTCGGAGGACTGACAGGAACCACAGCTGAATCATCCTCAAGTCCCTGTAATGACAAGAGGTCAGCAGCCAAGAAGGAAAGTAGATTATGCCCATGAGAGAGTTCTGGATACAAGAGAAGGAAAGAGATAACGTCCTTTGAGAATTCAGCTTTCTCGGATCCATCAATCTGCGTTTGGGAAACAGTTTCACCAACGGTAACAGATAAGGGCCTGTTGTTTTCAACGTCTGAGCAGGAGCTGCTTAAATTTCCTTAGTCAGTATATTTCTGTCATGATTCAAGGTGCTCCCCATTTTATTTCCTGATTCATCTTCTTTTGGAGGTCACACTCAGTTCTTAATGTTCCGCTAGCCTCCTGGTTTCTCTTTACATAAATAAATAGATAGATCATTAGACGAGGGAATGAAATCTTCATTAGTCTCAAGGACAGACTGACAGAAGTAGAAACAGCAGGAGAGGTTCTGAAGGCGCTGAAATGTCAACTGTAACTATTCCCTTAGATTGATGTTTTTGAAACATTCTTTGAAAATTCCTTACAGAAATATACAACCTACTCTTTAACTGTCTCATTTCTATTTTTTTCTTGCATTATCATACCACCTTAAATTTACAGCACTTAAAATTTATTACTCAAGCGATTTCAGTGATATCAGTATTATTGTGTAATATTCTTTTGATTTGGATTTTTCTTCAAAAGGGAAATTATTTTTTCATCCACTCTTTCCTCCCTGTTTTGCCTAAGAGAATTGGAATAGGTACCAATTACATAGTTCTGAAGCACACACACTGGAAAAGATGACTTCGACTAAAAGAAAAAAAAAATTCCTTTCAATCTTCCCTCCTAACATATTCTGCTAATAATTGCAAAATGCTTTATTTTATTTCTCAATGTAATGGAATAAATTGTATTTTGTTTTGCATTTGAGTAGACCATGTACCAGAACACTATTAAGTAATCACAAACAGTCTGTGGGTTTTGTTTTGGAGTTCCCTGAAGCATAAACTGTGAGAGGTGACGCAACGTTTTCTCTAATGGGCCCTCGTATGAGATCCTAACGCTGGACTCAAAATTCCATCCCAGCTCTGAATTTCGGGCAAGGTTATTTGAGGTTCTCAGACTCCAAATAATTGTTGGTTATAGTTACAAACATCCAGTGAAGTCTGGGCAAGAACCTGGTGGTAAAGAACTTTGGGTGAAATTGAACCCCAAAGGTCAGCTGCTCGGCATGTCTCAGAGCACTATTCTGACCTGTAGCTCACAGAGTCAAAACTGCAGCCTCTGTCAGGACCAGGCCTAGGAGATGGCAGAGGGCTTTTCATTTTCTAGGAACAATAAATACTTCCCATAAAATAAGGAAAGGGCTGGTAATTTGGATGGGAGCCTTGCAATTCCACTATAAGAGTCGATGTTGCTAAGGCCTTCTTGTCTCATTTCTTGTCGGCCAGAACAACTTAGCTAGTGACGTCATCAGAACCCCACAAAAATGTCCTAAGGAAGGACAAGTTTATATTTGAAGCTGCCTTATTTCCCTTATAAACTCCCTCCTCTTCCTATATTCTTCTGGCATCCCAAACCCTTATACTATTCCCTGCCTGCCCAGCCATTTCTCCTGACATTTACACAGGCCTGGGTTCTCCAAGTAGAAAACTCTTCTCTCATAAAATGTACTGCCCTTTTCCCAGGAGCAGGGCCAAGGTAGGGGGCAGCATAGGAATGGTATGTCTTTTAAAGCTCAGAGATCCAGGGCAATCTACTGCAGCTGCAACCCTAGTCATGAAGGGTTGGTGGGGAACAAACCAAAAACTAAAATGACAGGTCATGCCTGAATATTGGGTGGAGCAAAGTACCCAAAACCATGTCATTGTTTTCTAAAGAAGAAGGACTTTACATTTTTTTTTTCACTATGAGAAAATGAGGGATTTGTGCTCCTTTATGCGAAATTTCCAGTTTCCTAACAGATAGAGCAGTATAGGCTACAGTGACAAAATCAGAAGGGACAGAGGGCAAAGGGATATGAGGTTTCCCTCCCACCTGGCTTCATCTGTCTGGCTTACCCACTGCTCCAGTTTAGTGCGATTATGTTCTAAAAGCTCCTCCTGTCCTATCTCCCCATGCCTCCAACCAGGACTCCCCTCAGCATGGTCGTCATAGATTTACTATATGGTCCTGTCATCACGGATAAATTTCCCTGTCGCCCTCACCATAACGCAAGTGTCGTGTGAAAAGGCTGCAAATAGGTCTTATTGAAATGCTCTCACGGGGCGTGGCACAGGTACGGCATACTGTAGGTGACTAATAAGTGTTCAGTCAAATAGTGGGTAGAGAGGCATGATCTCATACCCATGAAATGACCATGTTGTTCCTTTAGCTTTACATTCATATCAGTGAACCAGAAATGTGAACTGTTTAAGGTAATAAAAAGATGCAAATGATACCACGTGCTCTATGGAAGGCACAGAAATAGGCTTCTAGAATCCACTATTTGTTTTTTCTCGTCTTGTGATAAGCATGGAACCTAGAGGAAAGACTTAAAGGACCCATGTCAGGTGGAGCTATTTATGCTGTTGACCTTTCCTGCGTGGTGACTGGCATGACCTTCTTCATGCTTTGCCCTAGGACAGCTTTGGACCTTTCGTGGAACCATGGTGGGGGCATGAGTGTGACCTGTGGGTCAGGAAGGGTCTCTGGCTTGGCCACACAAGGGGTGAGAAATGGAGCCTGAAAGCTAGACACTCCCGAGGTGTAAGAGCAAGAGGAGCAAACAGATGACATGACGCTGTGGGCAAGCTGGACTTCTCTCCATTCCAGCACATTCCATCCATGCCATGCTGTGCCATTCACAGCTACACAGGCATCCAGTCATGCAAACATTGTGAGCATTCTGACACCCATTTCCATATGTCAGAATGCTTTATTCACTGACCTGGTCAGCTTAAATCCAATGGAATTATTTTCACTAATTGCTGCTCTCCCTGCCAGCAGGGAGGTAGAATTCTCTGGGTTGTTTAAAATGTAACCCCATTTCTCTGAGCTGCTGACTTTCCAGATTGGTCACAGACTGCTTTTGACGGGGATGGCGATGTCAGACATGAGTAACGATGCCTTTCACCATTTAAAAAATGCTCAGTTACAAAGCAGTACCTGGAGCTGGCCACAATGAAGGGTTTTGACTAATTGTTTTGCATGAAGTTTTTTTAATGCCTCATATAATTAGCTTCTCATCAGGTTTCCCTGGGAAACTGGAAGCTGAGGTGCCTTTGTGCATGCGCATTTTAAGTGTAGTCAGTCCTGTTTAAAACTCCCCATTTTAAGCAAGGCTGAGCGTGTGGTAAGAGGCACAGTTCCTGTCTTTAAGAGAATCTGCTGTCTAATTAAGGAACTGCACACACACACACACACATACATATACACACACATACACATACATACACACACACACAATCCTGCAAGCCCCAGGGATTACAGATGTCAGGAACTGTTACTACAAAAACCCATTTCTGATCCACAGGGGAGAAGGGGAACCAGGTGTGAGTTCAAGCACTAAAGTCCCCGCCAACTACAGCTGTTTCCTTCCAAGTTAGCCTCCTGACCTGTCTTCTACATTTGGGAAGGCATCTGGTTGCCCTGGGGTTGTCCCATATGGAATAAGCCTTACTCAGCCTTCAAAGCTGGGTGCAACCCTCACCTCCTCTACCTGCTCACAGCCACCCAGGCGGTTTAGCCCCAGGGAACTTGTTGCTCTTTTCTCTGGCACAGGTGCCTGCTGGAGCCCCACAATCTCTGATGATATCCAAAGGTTCCAGCTCTGAACAGATGGCCACCTCACTTAAAATGGACTTCATATCTGGCCAGGATAGGGCATTAGCTATCTAATGAGCAATCTAGCAAATGAGGTTGAACATGCAAGCATCATTCTTCATTTAAACATCCCAGCTGTTGGCTCACAGGCCACGGGCCATCAGGCAGGCTGAGTCGGGCCTCCGTGTAAGGTAAATGGCATGGGAAGAGTCTCTCAGAGCCAACCAGGGCCCCAGGTGGAGTTAGATAGCATTACATACAATTAGATTGTGAAGGCTCACAACCTTTTATGAACAAAGGCAGGCTGGCTGTCTCCCACCAGGGAGATGCCATTATAGAGGGAATGTCTAGGGAATAGCAATTTCCATGCAAGGAAAATAGTGTTTGTTCATTTTTATTGTTTACTATAGTTGTTCTCAAACTTTAGCTTTCAGAGGATCACCTGGAGAGGTTTGAGAATACATAGTAGGTCTGGAAAGAGAGGAGAGAGAGAGAGAGAGAGAGAGAGAAAGAGAGAGAGAGAGAGAGGGAGGAGAGAGAGAACGAACTAGGTGGGGACCACAGGTTCATGGGCCACACTTTGAGAGGCCTGGGTCTACGGAAATAAGTCTATGTAACAGTGTATTTTTATATTTAATAACAAGTACCTTCTGCAGACCCAGCCCATATAGAAATTGCTGTGAAGTGCCATATTTGTTGAAAAAAAGAGGGAGATTCACAACCACAGTCAATCCAGTAACTAGCCAGTATTTACCGAGCACCCCCATGTGCAAAGCTAGGTCCTAAACTCTGTTAAGGTTATTGTTTAGGTGTCAAATTTGATAGGAAATATAAATTGGAAAAATACTTCTGGAGGCCACTTAGTCTGTACATATATGTAAAAACAATTCCTAAAGCTGCCACTCTTTCATCAAGCAACTCCATGTGTAGGCATTTATCCCAAGAAAATAATTAAAGATATTGACCAAAAAAAAACCTAGGGAACTGTTTGCTGAAGCTTTTTTTAAATGAAAAGTTAGAAATCTGAATGATCAACAAATGTAAATATAAATGACTAATAGATATATTACATTCTCTCTTCTTCTTTCTTTCTCTCTCTCTCTCTCTCTCTCTCTCTCTCTCTCTCCCTCACCCTCTCTCCCTCTCTCCCTCTCTCTCGCTCTCTCCCTCTCTCCCTCTCTCTCTCTCTCTCTCTCTCTCTCTCTCTCTCTCTCTCTCTCTCTCTCTCTCTCCCTCTCTCCCTCTCCCTCTCCCCCTCCATGTTTTTCTAGACCAGTGGTTCCCAAAATGTCTGGAGACCTTTGTAGTTGCCACAGCTTGGGAGAACTTGTGTTACTGACCTCTAGTGGGTAGAGGTCAGGGATGCTGCTAAACATCCTGCAATGCACAGGGCAGCCCTCGGAACAAAGAATGATCAGCCCAAAGAATCGATAGTGATGATTATGAAAAACCCTGATCTAGCCTCCCTTGCCAAAGGATCCAGTAGACCATATTAACTGTAAGGCCTACCATTCACAGAATCAAGCCCCAGTTGTGTAGTGAAGGACTTGATTCTCCTCAGGGTCTCATGCTGTCATTTCTATGTCTCAGGGGCTGTCTCAAGTGAATTCATATGTGGTTCGTGTAGGCTTTCTCCCTTGGCTCCTGCCATGTTGTGGCAACTTGGAAGTCCCTTGGGAACAGTGACTCACCCTGCACAGCTGCTCATGCCCTCCAGCGCAAGCTCATGGGGCCAGTGCACTGCCCCCTGTTGCCCCAGGGCTGGCTGGCGTGTCCTTATGTTGCCAACATCATGATAGCTCTGTGGAGTCAAGTTACCTGGAAACCAAAGCAGTCTCAGAATACCCGATGAGAAAACTTCCTTTAGCTTCTGCCCGTAGCCACTCTCTGTAACACTCCAATACAAGTTTGTGGGGCCCAGCCAGAAGAACAAGAGCGGGGAAAAGACTGGGCTTTCCTCTCATATCATGGGTACCTGAGCTGCCCACTTTTCTCCTGTAGAAAAAAATTCTGTAGCTAAATATTTGCAAATCCATACACACACTAAGAGTAAATACTACGAATTTGAAGGAAAGTATAATTGTTCCAGTTGACATTCTGCAGCCGCCTGAAGAGTCCCCTCCCCACTAGCCACATGGGCCGGGCTAATGCCCATTCCTTCGCCTTTTCTTCTCCTCCAATAGAGGGTCTCGCACCTCCTTTGTGCCTACTTAAATCTTACTGTCTTTCAAGGCCTGGTTCTCATCTCTTCCAGGAAGCTTTCAAGATCATCTGGAATATTTGTGGCTGTAATAGTGGAGTTTTTTAAACAATTGGTGGTCTTATTATTTCATGTAAAAAGAAGTCTGAAGGTAGAGTTCCAGAGTTGTGCAATTAACAGCTCAGTAACCTCTCTCCAATTCTCTTCGTGTTTGTCTCATGGTCACAAAATGGCTGCCACAGCATCTTATCATGAAAATGCCTCAGGGCAGGAAGTAGAGGTGAGCTCCCCTGCCTCCCCCTTATTGGAGGTATAAGAAGGAATGTGATTAGAAGCGTTTTATCTTTCTGTCAGAGGGGAAATTTCGGTCTACAAGTCCTCAACAGGTATGTCATTGTATTTCGTTTGCTAGAACTAAGCCAATCATTGAGATTATTGAGATTGGCTCTAGACATACCGTGGGTCATTCCTTGGTCCTAGAGGAGGGGCCCACCTGACCTTACTTGGCACATTGCTGCTCCATAAAAAGAAAAGCACAACGGCGTTGGGAATACATAAGAGGACACCGGCTCGATCCACCAGAAGGCAGAGTAGGGCCATGCCATTTTGGATCCTATGCAAAGTTCATCTCAGAACTTATTTGACCTTGTTGAGGATAATAAATAATCAAGAGAGCTACGGATTTAAGTCCACCAAAATCTCCTTGTTCTCTTTCCATCGTTCACCATGCAACAAGGTTGGTGAAAGGTGCCACGCTAGGAGAGCATTGCAGTTAGCGTTATCCAGTTTGGGTTTGAGTCCCAGCACTGGCACTGTATTGACCTTGGGTAAGTCACTTACTCTCTCTCTGAATCTCAATTTCTGTCACTCCTAGAATTACGTTCTTCTCATATACAGAAAATGACACCTTGGGGAAGCCAGAAGCTGAAAACAAAAGTGTCCCTCGTGTTTCCTTTGGTGGTTTCATATTTACCGGATTTTGTGTGTGTGATCCTTGATTTATGACATTGCATCTGTGCTAGTAAGCGGGCTCCTCTTCCGGATTTTACAGGCTTACTTTGGCAGAAATAGCTCTTCACCAGTCAGCTCAGTTTGGGTTTCTGAACATGCCTGCTCGTAATGTCCTTGGGCAAGTGGGACCTGCTATTAGGGCTTATTTTGGGGTAAGGCAACTAACTGAGCTCTGAGGTTGGGGGCGGGGGCGTGGTACCACTGAGTGAGTACAGTTGGATAGACTGCTGGCTTTGTTCCCTGCCCATGGGAGGCTATAGGAAGGACTCTGTGGTTGTCTGGGTTCTCTGATCAGGCTTTCTACATGATTGTGACTAGGTACTGTTATACTCAGCAGGAGGCAGGGCTATGAATTAGCTCCCCTGTCCTGCCAGGGCAGTAGGACAAGACCCAGGGCTTGTAGATCTCATTGTTTGGGGACTGGAATCAGGCAAGAGTGTGCACTGAATTCCCTGGTAGTCGAGGCCACTGGTTTTGCTCTGCAGATGGGGAACGCCATGGGCTATGCTCTCTGTTCAAGTGTCAGTGTAAGCATCGCTGCTGGCTGGGCTATACAGCTTCCTGTGTGCTCTGGTTAGGTTTCCTGGCTGGGTGGTCCGAAGGCTGTATTCAGCAGTAAGTGGGGCTATGAATTCATTTTCCCTGCCCAGACACAGCAGGATAAGCAGCTAAAGCCAATAAGAGTCTTTGTGGTCTTAACTCAAGCCAACCCAGGCTCTATGCTCCCTGGCTGTACAGGGCCATTGGCTTTGCTCTGCAAAATGCAGCTCTACCTGTCCACCTCTGGGCTCGAAGAATAGCTGCTGGGCTACACAGCTTCCAGGTGTTCGTGCTAGCCCCTCTGCTCAGATGGGGTTTTGAGCCAGGCTTCTTAGCTGTTGGGGTTATTACTGATCTTCATCCCTGGAGGGATGGGGAGAGGCCAATCCAAACTACTTTTCATTTTTCCGAACAGATTTGCAGTCAGGAGGGGCCAGGAGCTACTCTCGGCCTCAGGTTAGGCTACAATTAATCCCCCTATCCTGTTGTAGCCGGGAAACCCTCCGCACCTTATAATGGCTTTGCTCTTGGGGCAATCCGTTCTCCCACCCACCTGTCAGCTTGAACACTGCTGGGTTATGCAGCTTCCAACTGTTCTTGCCGACCCTTCTGGTGAGATAGGGCCAACGGTTGATCTCCGCAGCAGGGCCTAAGCTCAGCTCTCCTACCTGGGCCTGGGCAAACTAGTCTCAAGGACCAGCAGAGCTCTTTAGTTGAGGACCTGAATTGGGCAGACCTGCACTGCACCAAGTTCCCTGCTCACAGTGCAGAGTTTGGTTCTGCAGATGAGCAAAGCTGCTGGTAGGGACTACTGCTTGGGCTCTACAGGTATAAACTCGGTTCACCAAGATCCCAGTGCTGCTTATTCAAACCCCTCTTCTCTTCTCCATTGTAGTCAGATTATTAATGGTTGAGCCGTACAGACTTCTCTGCAATCCCCGTGGGGTAAGACCAGAGTAGGGGCTCCCACAGAGCTATCCACAGAACTGGGGAGATGGTGTTAGATGTCCCCACCACCACCACCCCGGGTTTTTTTTTCTCACTAGAAAAACCATAGGCTCAGGGGAGACCTCTTGGCATGGTGTTATGCCAGCCTTGGGGAGGGCAATAAAGTCAGTGTGTAGCTGCTTCTGTTATCCTTCTAATGCAGCCTGTCTTGGTCTCTGTGGTGTAGGGGAATACTTCAGCCTCACCTCTATGTTTTATGATTCTCTCAGTGGTGTCTTGGATATGAATAGCCATCAGTTGTTCTTCCTACGAGTGGAACGATGTCAGAAATGACCAATGTTGCCATCTCGGTGATGTCACACTCCAGCTCATTTCTCTTTAGCACTGAATTCCATTGTCTGAATGCACCACAGTTTACCTGCACTTTTTTAAAGCTGTCATGTGATTGATTCAAATTGGTCTATATGCTTTCCTCCAACTTGCAGCTGCTCTGTCACTCTGATGTGCTCAAATCATTATCATCATCATCACCACTGTCATCACTGCTCACATTGGTTAGTGGCCTCCTATGTGCCAGACCTTTTGCTGAGAGCTTTGCAACCCTTTATGTTATATGATCCTCACAACAATTCTTTTTTTTTTTATCCCCACTTGATGATATTTTTCCATTGATTTTTAGAGAGAAGGAAAGGCAGAGAGAAATATCAATGTGAGAGAAACACATCGATTGGTTGCCTCCTGCATGCCCTTTGACCAGGGCCTGGGTCAGGGAGAATCCTGTAGTCAAAGTATGTGCCTTTGACCATAATTGAACCTGGGGCCCTTCTGTCTGCAGGCTGATGCTCTATCCACTGAGCAAAACAGGCTAGGGCCTCACAACAATTCTTGGAGTTGGATTCTGTTGCCTAATTTTTACAAATGAGGAAAGAGGCTTAGAGGTGGAAAGCAGGGTGCTCCAGGTCACATACCTAAAGCAGACGTGGCTAGAACCACACCAAATGCTAGTTGGCCTCAAAGGGTATCTATCCTGTTCATTTTTCCATTCCCCTGTCACACAGTCTCATGAAGTAATTTGGGAATGGACAGGCACAAATGTATTGTCCTGGATGATCTGTTGTTCTAATAGAATTAAAGGCCAGTGGTTCTCAGGACATGAATTGGAAGAAGAGTATCTTTTGTGTGCTCCAAATTCTCTGGGAGATGGATGCTTTGCAGTATCAGAACCATTTCATAGATGGAAAAGTCGAAGCCTACTTGCTAGAGGTTTTAGTTATGAAAAGAACTTAGACTCCCTGGTTTCTAGAGCCAAACCTCTTCCCAGGCCAGTGAGAGCCCTCATGGCTAAGTGTGTCATTTTAGCAGATCTAAATAACACCTAACACACTACAGAATGATCTTCAACTGCCAGCTAGTTCCCCAATTGCTCTCACTTATGTTGCATTTTTATTCTAAGTGCCATTCCCCCTTTCAGTTTGAGGCTATTCTCACTAATTCTTATTGGCTTCATTATTTGGTCTTTGACACACACGTCAAATCAAACATCAGAACAAATGTGCGCAGAGCAATTACAACAGATGGGTCATGCTGTGAAGTGACACTGAGCTGCAGCAGAGCACACTTTCTGCCCATTTTGAGAAAACAGATTCTACATTTGGAAAAAACATAATTGGGTTTGATATGTCTTCCACCCTTCCACTTCCTGCCTTAGTTCAGCCACCTCCAGGACCTCCTCCACTGTGCCTGGGTATGAAGTGACATTTATTAAGCAGCAGCAGGGGAGAAAGAAATGCTGGTTATTTATACTTGTCTGTCTGTATTTTCTATCCTCTCCTTATTTCCCACCAAGCACTATTAAATTCAATTGTTGGCAAATATTTCCTGAAATCTTAACTATTCCACAATCATTACCTTAGATACCATCCTGGGTACCAGTGAGGTAATAGAAAGAAGAATGAAAGCTAACGTGTATCCTCTGACTGTATCACTAGACAGCATTTGATCAACCATGTGAAAGAGATGCACAGAGCTACAGGAATTTAACCGAGGAGTAAGATAGTTCTACCTGGGTAATCGAGAAAGCTGCATGGTTGAGCTGCCATTTGGATTGGACCTGCAGAGACGGACAAGATTTCTACCACCAGAGAGTGTCAGAGGGCGTTCCAGGTTGAGGGAACAACATAAGCAAACTTATGAACATGGAGAATGTGCTCAAGGAAGGTCTAACAGTGTAATTGGGCTGGACAGCGGGTATGTGTCATGAGTCTTGGAAGATGAGCTGGAAATGGAATGTGGGTGGCCATGAAAACTAGGATGAATGACTTGGACCTTGATCTGAGGGAAAGGGGGGTGTTGGGGTGAGGACAGTGTTCTGTGTCACCTCATATTTCTAGGTAGGATCACATCTAGGGGAGAAGTGTTAATGGATATTCTTTCCCATTACCCATCTCTCCTATGGCTCCTCCAAACAAAAGGGAAAGTTGCAAATCTAATTGGCAGAGCCTTTAGCATTTATCCAATCTGTTTTTCATGGTAGACTGGTGCTGAGCTTCACAGACAGAGTCTAGGCTTCAGCCTGCCTTCTGTCATGTCTGGTCCCTGCCCCCTAGGCTCTCTTCACTTCCTCTTCCCACTTCCTGTGACTGTGTGATAAGTACCCAGGGCCTGGCCCCTAGGAATGAACCCAGCCATCCAGTGTCAATGGGAAGGGAATGATGGATGCCTCGTTCTACCTCTGGGTTCAACCTTGTTCCTAAACGTGGTTTTATCAGAGAAGCCCTTTGGGAAGGAGAATTACCATTTCTATTATACATGTACCCAGTTATTAACAATAAAAAAAAAAACAATTTCCCATTTTAGATACTGTTCCCCAAGGCCTTCCTAATCTCACTTTCCCTTCTCGGTGGGCCAAACCATCCTCCTGAGGGATAATAAAGCCGGGAAAATCTTATGCCGCAGCCGCTACAATGCTCATTTCCCTTTTGCCACACACCAGGAGAGAACGTGTCCATCACTTCTTGTTCCAGGGTTCTTTCAGGCAGCCGTGTTGTTAAGTGGAATAGGGAAGCAGTATGGGTATGCAGCTACATAGGTATCTTTAAAACCTACCCTGACTTCCATGAAAGTGGTAAAAAGCCAGGCTATGAGCTGTACCCTGGAGCCCTAAGATCACACAGGCTCCTTTTAATTCAGCAGACCTCGTATTCGTCCCCTCAACCTCATTCTTCATGTCTGTGGATAATCAGCTCTCAGATCCATCACTAGAATTCCCACCTGTGCTGACACCTCTCGTGACTATTTACTTCATTTGCATGTGGGCCCCATTCCCATGACGGTGCCTGTAACAGGAGGAGGAGCCCCGCGGTCAGGTAGTCCTCCCCTCATGGCAGAAGCGCCTCTGTTCTCTTAACCTTCACAGTGTTATCATTTACTTTACTTTGTGGTTACACCTCAAACATTCTGCAGCTGCCTCTCCTTTTTTTTCTCCACAAGGTCTTTTTTAATCTGTATACATTACTCTGAATCCACCCATGTGTGTCTTCTTACTAGCCTGATACCTTTCCCCTTCCAACTCAGAATTATCAATCTGACCAATGCTCCCTTCGCAATAGCCTCTACCTAGCTTCCTAAATATCTTAGCTTTCTCCAAAAAGGCGCCATTCATGATATCTTTCCTATCTATTCTTCTTCTCTTTTTTCTCTTATATTAACATTGCAAAAAGAATATAATACTACTAGAATTATGAAGATTCTATTATGATCCTGCCCTCTAAACTATTTAAAATATTAACTTTGCCAACCCCTTATCCCAAATGGTGACATCTTTTATGGACACTTCTGGTGCATTGAAAGCTATATCTTTGGCTTCAATAGTTTTTGTGTGTGTGTTTTTTAAAATATATTTTTATTGATTTCAGAGAGGAAGGGATAGGGAGAGAGAGTTAGAAACATCAATGATGAAAGAGAATCATTGGTCAGCTGCCTCCTGCACACTCCCTACTGGGGATCGAGCCTGCAACCTGGGCATGTGCCCTTGACGGTAATCAAACCCAGGACCCTTTAGTCCGCAGACCAGTGCTCCATCCACTAAGCCAAACCAGCTAGAGTGGCTTCAGTAGTTTTGATCGGATTTATTTTTATTCCATTGTTCTGAACAATGAATGCACTGCCACTGCCCAGAGTGTCTTTAAGTGTTGGGTCACCTCTTTTAAACTTAAGCTTTCTTGACTCTTGGCTACCTGGGGGCTAAAAGGCAAACTTTCTTATTTTCACTTTATTTTAGTGCCTTCCAGGGCATTGAGAGAAGATGGGAAACATATCACCCTAGATCTGTACCCTTGCCTTGCTTTCTGGCTTAAGTAGCCCTAACATCTGCTTGCGTTTTTCCAGTGGTCAAGGAGGCAAATATCTGCTATCGCCATCTCTCCTGCTACTGACGGCAGGTCCTGCTGGGTCAGCTGGCCCTGGTCCTTCTGTCTCTCTTGAATATGTCATGATAATCTCTTGCTCGTGACCACACTGCGTACCATATGCTTGGGGGTTGCTTGTCACCCTTGAGGTATGAGACAACAAGGAACCCTCTTGACACCCATGCATATGTCACACAGAAGCATGTGGGAGTTGGTGCTCAGGGGAACATAAAACTGACCAGCAGCATACAGGATGAGGATGAGCTCTTCTCTCTTTCTCTGCCCCCTATCTCCAAAGGCTGGTTCGGAGGGAGAGGCAGGAGATCCATATGGCCTCTCTGAAGGCTTCCTGTAAGACGTTGCAGTCATCTTATCACAAAACTGGTCAGCTTGTCACAAAACTGTGGTTAGCTTTGCATTCCTGCCTTCTCTGACTCACTACCCTTTTATCTCCACACCTCCTTGCTTGTAAATGCACTCCTAGTTAAAGCATTTACACAAAAAGGATTTTCCTCTCTTTTCCAGGGGACCCAAGCTAAGAAGGGAGTCACAACAACCATTATAGATTTAGTTGTAATTTTACTTCATTCTTTCTATAGCCATCAATATATTATGTAAATGTCTTCATGCCACATTCCTAATGATCTGTCTTTTTTTTAAGTACCTTTATTATTTTTTTATTTCAATTCAATATTTGTGTTAGTTTCAGGTGTATGGCATAGTGGTTAGATAATCATATACTTTTCAAAGTGTTCCCCCTGATATTTCCAGTCCCCAAATGGCATTACACATAGTTATTACAATATTATTTACTATATCCCCTATGCTGTACTTTACATCCCCATGACTATTTTGTAACTACCCATCTGTACTTCTCAATCCCTTCACCTTTTCACCCAGTCCCCCAAACCCCTCCCCTCAGGCAACCATCAGTCTGTTCTCTGTATTTATGGGCCTGTTTCTGTTTTGTTTGTCTGTTTATATTATTCTTCAGATTCCACATATAAGTGAAACCATATGGCATTTGTCTTTCTCTGACTGACTTATTTCATTTAACATAATACCCTCTAGGACTCAGCCATGGGCAAACTACGGCCTGCGGGCCGGATCCGGCCCGTTCGGCTGTTCTATCTGGCCCATGGAGCCGAAAGAGCGGAGGGTTCTCTTGCTCTCCCCTCCGCTCCTTCACCAGCAGCAGTGTTAACATGGCAACGTCGGGAAACACGGCCGCAGCTCCTTCTTCTGAGTCCAGTTTAAGAACCCATTGTGGCCCTTGAGTCAAAAAGTTTGCCCACCCCTGCGTCCATCCATGCTATCACAAATAGTAAGATTTCATTCTTTTTATGGCTGTTTATTATTCATCTTTTTCTTTTATTCTTCTTAAAGAAGACACTTTAGCATTTCTTGTAATACTGGTTTGGTGGTGATGAACTCCTTTAACTTTTTCTTGTGTGGGCCCCCAAGTTGGATGGGGCATGGTCTCAGGTAATCATCAGGGAAGGGCTGCAGTGTTAGGTTGATGGCAAATTAGATATGGTGCCTGTCTTTGACTTTGTGAGAAAGGCCTCAGCATAGGAACAGTGGCCTCTGCCAGCACTTCTGTTTGGGAGAAAGCTGCTCCTCAGTTCTTCACCCTGAAGCCAGACAATTCAGTTTCTCCTCCTTGTGTACAAGGTGCCTTTCCTGCTGCTGCCCCAGTGCTGGAGCTCAGAGTGAGTGAGTCCCAGTAAGTCTGTTGCACAGGCCCTTTAAGAGGAACTGCCTGGAACTCCAGCAGCCCTCCCTCTATCTCACTCAGCAACAATCCCTGCTGGTTTTTACAGTTAGAAGTTATAGGCTCCTCTCTTCCCAGCACTGGAACCCTGAGCTATGGGTTCTTATGTAGGACTGAGACTTCTTGCTCTTTAGGGTGACCTCCACAGCCAAGATATTCCTCCTAATTTTTAACTGCCACACATGGGAGTGGGACCAGCCAGTTCGGCATCTCCACCCCTCCTAACAGTCTCCATGTGGCTTCTTCTATATGTCCTTAATGGTAGGACTTCTGTTCAGTTAGATTTCAGGATGTGTTAAATGATGGTTGTTCTGTAGTGTAGTTGTAATTTTGTTGTGATTGTGGTTGTGGGAGGTTCTGAGTACCACATTTACCTACACTGCCATCTTGACCAGAGCTCCTAAAGATCCTTCTTGTAAGACCACTCTAATCTACCCTCAGGTAGCAGCTTAAATGAGTAGCATAATCACTCTGAAGGAACCTGTTCCATGCATCATCAGGTCTAACCCAGGAGGCTTCCATGTTGCAATTGCAGCTAAACCCATCCTGTACTCCTCGACTGACCAGACAGCCTTGTTCAGGGCCACCTCTCCAACTCCCAGAAGAAGTGTAAGAGGAGCTTCATTTCCCCCAAAGGAAGCCAATGACAACCTCACATTTCTGATAAATAGGTCAGAATTGGGCATAAGTGTGTCAGAGTTGGCCCAAATCACCACATCTTTCTATAAAATACTGGGCTTCCAGGTATCTTTGGTGTGTGTTCAGTCAGTGTGAGTTCTGGCAACTATGTCAACTTCTGTCCTGGATGGCGTTCCCACAGTATTTTAGCTCAGAATGCCGAAGTGTAAGTTACCAGGGTCCTACACTAATAAAGAGCCCTTTGTATCACCATGGTGGGTAACAGAAAGCACAGCAAGGCCCCAACATACTCGCAATTGTCCTGTGGGGAAAGGATACCCTAGAGTGGAGGAGCCACAAATGGCACTCCCAGGAAATAAACCCAACCTGAACCTCTTCCTCTTACAGTGGTTCTCAACCTTCTGGCCCTTTAAATACAGTTCCTCATGTTGTGACCCAACCATAAAATTATTTTTGTTGCTACTTCATAACTGTAATGTTGCTACTGTTATGAATCGTAATGTAAAATCTGATATGCAGGATGGTCTTAGGCGACCCCTGTGAAAGGGTTGTTCGACCGCCAAAGGGGTCACGACCCACAGGTTGAGAACCACTGCTCTACAAGATCATGACTTCAAGTTGCAGGTTTAATTGCCTGAGACCACCCTGCCCATATTAGTAATAGCCAAAGTATGTGAAAAGCAATTTAATGGATCATAATGATTATGACTTCCTTTCATTAAGCACTAGCCCTGACAGAGAATCTGTGATAAGTACTTTGTGTATGCAGTATTTAACTTAATGATGATCATCAATCCTCCACAGAGGACTGTCGCCTCTTATGGGGACAGATCAGGTACCGGTTCCTTGGAACCACCCAAAGTTCATGAAAATTAAATTGAAAACTTTTTCTAGCAAGGACATCAGCTGGTGCCTGATAGCCCACTACTGGCCTTTCCTTTGGATGAAGACAATATTTCTGGACAGGACACCTACAGCCACTCTGAGAATTAAAAGCATTTCTTGCCATTCACACTTAAGCAGGAATTCCACCCCCCCCCCATCTCTTTCCCATGTGCCTATTTGACCTGATAGAAAAGCCGCCTCAAAAGACCTTCCCTCCTAGACATACTGTGTTAACCTTCTGAAGGGCAAACCGGTGAAGCTCATGGGGTAGTGCAGAGGAGGAAGGCTGCTGCAAAGGATGCGGATAGCTGCCTTCTAGGACCAACACAACCCTGCCCTCCTCAGGATTGGAGCTCTGACTCAGGAACGAGATTGCTGGGGGTTGAACCCCAGCTCTGTCGCCAGGATCTGTGTACTCTGGGAACGTTATTTCACCCCCCTGGTCCTCAATGTCCTCGTCTGTAGAATGAAAGTAACAAAAATGCTGCCCTCTTAGGGTATTCTGGGGATTAACTATGTTCGTATCCGTGAAGATCTCGGAGAGAGAGGGCCGCCCTGAACATCTGGGAGCTGGCCTGGCACTCACAGCCAAACCTTGATGTTCTCCGCTAAGAACATCAGTATCAGGCACAGCCGCTGTGTGGCTGCGATGGGGTCACGACAAAAAGGAGACCATTTAATAATCATGTCTGAACACAGACAAAATCTGATCTTTGTCCAAACCTCAAAATTCCAAACACCCCCCCATCTCCTGTGAGTGATTGTTGTTTCTTTACACTTTACAGCTTTATCCTATATCCTTCTAGATGTATTAAGAATTCAGAATTAAGCCCTGGCCAGGTGGTTCATCGGGTTGGGGCGTCATCCCCACACACTGAAAAGTTGTGGATTCAATTCCTAGTCAGGGCATATACCTAGATTTTGGGTTCTATCCCCAATCCAGGCATGTATAGGAGGCAACCAATCGATATTTCTCTCTCACATCTCTCTCACCTCTCTCTCTCTCTCTCTCTCTCTCTCTCTCTCTCTCTCTCTCTCTCTCCCTCTCCCCTCTCCCTCCCTCCTACCTCCCCCTCCCTCTCTCTCGCTCTCCCTTCTTCATACCCTTCCTCTTCCCTCTCTCTTCCTCCCTCTCCACTCTCCCTCTCCCTGTCTCTCCAAAAAAATCAACAAAAATATACTCAGGTGAGGATTTTTTTAAAAAATTCAGAATTATCCTGAGAGCACCCAACCCAGAGCAAAATCTGTCTTCCTTTAAATCCATCCTCCAAATGTAACCCCAGCCCAAGTCCCGGAAGGCCTTTCTGACACCCACTCCCTGAGGCACCCACAGGGCTCCCCATGCTGTGTGCTCTCCCTCCCTGCGATGGGGGTAAGCTCAAGCTGTCGGCAGCAGGGCGTACCTGGGAGCTCTGGCTGGAGGGCACCAGCACCTCACGTGGAAGGTTGACTTCCGAAAAAGCAAGGAGCCTGTATGTCAGATGATAGAACATGTCATTTATATGCAAATAACGTTAGAAATTGTTTTCCCCCCAACAGGTTTTGAAATATTTCCCAGAGAGATCATTGAACTAGGGCAGGCGGGAAGAGGAAAGGAACACTTATTGAGCTCATGTTAATCAAGACTGGTTGAGATTCATAACCCAAATTGTCTTACTTAATCCTCATGATATCCTTGGGCAACAGACAGTTGTTAACCACATTTTACAGGTGGGGAGGCGGAGTGTCAGAGAAGCCAAATAACATGCCCAAAGCAATGAAGAGCTGATAAGTGGGCTAAGTCCAATAGTCAATATTTAGTCAGTAGTGAAGCGAAATTCCATCAGATGTTAGCGGGGCCAGATGCACAGCAGAACCTTTGCGCTTGCGTTCACAGCAGTGCCACTGGAGGAGTTCAAAGACACATGAGACATGTTCCCCTACCCCGAAGGAGGGGTGGGGATGGAGAGCGGGGGAGAAGTGAGCCGGGAGACCTGACTCATTCCCTGCCTGCTTCCTCCTCCCTGTGATAATTACAAGTTTGCCTTGACTGGTTGGAAACAGTGCATGTAGGGGCCACAGCCCTCACATTGCTCTCTATGTCGAGGCTTCTTTAGGTTCTGTGGCAATTAGAGAAACCAGAACATGGGAATCCCCAATGGGGCTCAAGTGCCAGGAGAACACGTTACCCCATGTACTCTTCCAGGGCAAGGGATTTCAACCCACAGTCCGAGGAGGTGCAGCTACTTCTAGGCTGAGCACTCTCAGCTGTGACCCTTGCCTGTACAGGATGCTCTCATCAAACTTCTCAGCATTGCTGGGAGGAGGCAGGCTGCCAGAACCCCACCTCCTGCCTACTCCCAGAGACAGAAAGATGTTCTATTTTCAAGTCATTTTCCCATCTTCTGTTCCCCTCTAAAGACAAATCGGCAAAAGACTCTGCCTCAGTTTTACCGTCTGTAAGAAGGGATGACAATAGTGCTGCCCTTTAATGGAAGGGCTTTTTGTTTTCCCAAATATAATTTATTTCACTTGTCCCCAGTTGCAGCCCCTCCTTTTCCTTTGGGGAGCTGCCCCGCCCCTACTAGTTCATGTGGCTCTTCGGGCTGCACTCACCACGAGGCTTGGTGGGTATGTAATCTGAGGCTGGTTAATTAGAGTCCAGATGGGTCAGGGATCATCACGTGATCCAATATAAACCAATTCTCTGTACATTTGCTTCAGGCTTTTGCTGGAATGTTGTGAAAGACATCTTTCCATAAGCTGTAAGTTCGGCGCTGCTAGTGGCCATCTTGGGGAGAGCTGATGAATAACGCCAACAAGAAGAAAGGCAAAACTGAGAGATGGAGAAAATAGGTTCTTCAGAACGTTGACTACAGGGATCTAGCCGTCCCCAAAGCCTCCGCTTGTCTTTTCAGTTACATGAGCCAATGCATTCCCCATTTGCACTTGAATACATTTGAGATGAGTTTCTGTCACTTGCAACCTAAGCAGTACTGACAAATATACTATCTCTTATGGCTATTGTGAAGAGTGAGATCATCTCCATAAAGTACTTAGCACCGTGCACACATGGTACATGGCAAGAGCTCAAGAAAGAGCTGCCAGCCCGTTTTCAGGTCCTGAGGAGCATAAAGCACGCTGGAAGAGACAGACTCCCCTTTGCAGGCCGTCACTTGGTAAATACAAAAACCTCCATCATTCTTTTCTCCTTTGAGTTGATTCTGATCTCTGCAACTTGCAAAATTCAGTGAGGTCCTATTCCTCCCAATGCCCTGCCTTTTTGTCATGTTGACTATTTCATCTGACCTTTCTCCTCCCTGACACATATCATGACAAATCCAGGGCATCTTAGAACGGAAATTGTGGGCCACAGAATTCAGGGAGCAGGTTTAACCTTCATTTGATTAGTAAAGCGCTACCAGCTTCCTGCCTGACACCCTAAGCCAAAGGAAACAATTTTCCTTCTCCTTTGATCTGCTGTGTCTTAGTCCAACATCTCTGTTCCCCCTATACTCTCACCTCTAATTTTATTCCTGAGGTCCCGTTTGATGGGAGTATGAGGCTGGTTGGGGAAAATGAAGTGAGTTTTAGCTTAAAGATCACCAAAGAGGCAGACGGACGATCTAGGAAGGGAGACGAGTTCATCTGCAGGCTCCTTGGCAAAAGCAGGCGGAATGAGCACGAGAGTTGAAGAACGATCACTGGCCAGACCACATGCCCCTTAAGTATGTCATTTACTTCACACACACATACCATGGCCCAGCCTAAGCAGAAGGCTAGAGAGAAAGGACTCTTTTATGATTCTAGCTTTCCTAAAACGCTCCACAAAAACAGAAATGATAAAGTTATATGCTGAATAGGCTGTTTATTGAATGGAGCCTGGACTGTGGGCCAAGTGTGGCTCAGAGGGAGCTCTAAGCCTTGCCAAGAGGGGCAATGGGCCAAAGGAAGCATTCTCCCATCACTGTTCCAGTGAGAAGATCTATGTCTAATCCCCCAAATCAGGTCACCTCTCCTCATTCATCTTGCCACACAGTTTAACGTGACAGCCACAAAAATGGAAAGGAAGTTGGACTGGCCAAGTGTTTCTGGGCCTTCATCGGGAGCAGGATCAGTGTTAGAGGCAGGAACAGCTGCCTATTTTGTGGAGCCAGTGCAAAATGAAAATGTGGGGTCTCCTGTTCAAAATTAAGAATTTCAAGATGGCAACAGCTGAGCACTAAACCAAGCACAGCATCTGTCTAAGCCTGGGACCCTGTGTGGCTGCACTGGTCACACGTCCATGAAGAATCCAGGGTCCAGCAAGAGAGAAAGGACTAAAGGAGGTACATTTCCCTGGCCCATGTGGCTCAGTTGGGCATCATCCCATGCACCCAAGGTTGTGGGTTTAATCCCAGTACAGGGTGTGCAGGAGATAGCCAATCAATGTCTCTGTCTCTCTCTCTCTCTCTCTCTCTCTCTCTCTCTCTCTCTCTCCCTCTCTCCCTCTCTCCCTCTCTCCCTCTCTCCCTCTCTCCCTCTCTCGCTCTCTCCCTCTCTCCCTCTCTCCCTCTCTCCCTCTCTCCCTCTCTCCCTCTCTCCCTCTCTCCCCCTCTCCCTCCCTCCCTGCCCCCCCCTCTTTTCTTTCTCTCTAAAAATCAAGAAAAAATCTTTTAAAAATAAATAAAGGAGGCACAAGGTACAGATTCCCATCCCCACATCCTGTTTTTGTATGTTAGGGAACATACCTGTCTTGGCCCAAAGAGGCAGATTTAATGGTGGACTTCAGGTACCATGACAGTCCAGGGAGGGAAATGTTTTAGGCCCCAGCAGAGGGTGGGCTCCCAGGTCCACAACATCCACAATGGGGGCTGCCTTTGAGGTGCGTTCAGCTCCAAGGCCACTTTCTTCTGTAGGGCGCGACGGGCATCTCCCCTTTGTCAGGAAGAAACTTGCTGGTGCACAGAAAGGAGGGAGAGCAGATGGCTATGGTAGAATATAGCATATAATTGCTCCTATGATGGATTTAAGGACACGGGGGGTGGGGCGGGGGGGTTAGATTTTAGCATACAAAAGGAATGTCAGTCTCATAGTCTTCATTGCTAAGGTTGTTGGGGGAGGAGGGGGGAAGCTTCATTATTTGGGAGAAAGGAGGCCGGTCTGAAGGGCAGAATTCTCATTCTGTAATTTTATTCTTCCAATTACAATGTCCAATTTGCTCATCTCTTCTTCAGACTACTGCCTTATACAAATCCACAGGGAATTTGTGACTGGTTTTCAATTATCTTAAAACTGATAGATGCTTTTAAAGCTTGAGGGAGCTTAAAGTGTGTTTTCCTCAGGATTGTCCCATTTGCCTTCTTTTATTTTACATTTTGAAGAATGGATTTGCCTTCTTTTTTTTTTTTACATTTTGAAGAATGGATTTGCCAAACCAACACGAATTGCAATTCATCTCCTACCTAGAGTCTTAAGCAGTATTTAAAAGATGGGGTTCCGCTTGAATTGAGAATCACAGAAAAGGCTAAATTGGAGATGAACATGTAGCCATGGTCCGGTCGGCAGTTCCAAAGACTGGCCTTCCAGCCCTGATGCAGCAGAAACATCTGGGAAGCTGGTGGGAAATATAGATTTTCTGAACCTTCCATGGAAACTTTTCAATCATTCAAGTGAAGCTGAGGAATCTGTATTTCTATAAAACTTATTGGGTTTTTTTAAATGTATCTTTATTGTTGAAAGTATTACAGGTGTCCCTTTTTATTAAAAAAAAAAAAAGCTTATTAGTTTTAATTTAATAAGCATTATAAATAAATCAGACAATGTGAAGGGGCCTGGAGATTATTATGCTAAGGGAAATAAACCAGCCAGAGAAAGACAAATACCACATGATCTCACTTAATATATGAAATCTAATGAACAAATAAACTGGTGAATAAAATAGAACCAGAGGCATGGATACATGGAAGAGACTGATGAATTTCAGAAGGTAGGAAGGAGGAAGGGTGGGAAGAGATTAACCAAAGAACTTAAATGCATATATGCATAATCCATAGACTCAGACAATAGTGTGGTGAAGGCCTGGGGGGCGGTTGTGGGATGGAGGGGGTCAGTGGGAGGAAAAGGGGACATCTGTATACTCTCAGCAATAAAGATTAAAAAAAAGAAATCATAGCTGGAAACTATCTAAACAAAATAAAAATTATTAATCTAGCCTGGTCGGCATAGCTCAGTGGGCAGCCGATCAATAATTATCTCTCATCATTGATGTTTCTATCTCCTTTCCTCTCTGAAATCAATAAAAATATATTTCAAAAAATTATGAATCTACTAGAGGCCTGGTGCATGATCAGGCCAAAACAGCTCTCTGACATCCCTGAGTGGTCCTGGATTGTGAGAGGGCGCAGGCCAAGCTGAGGGACCCCATGGGTGCATGATCGGGGCCAGGGAGGGACTCGGGAGGTTGACCAACCAGGGAAGGACCGTGGGAGGGCTCCAGAGCGTGCCCAACCTGTCTCGCTCAGTCCCAATCAGCCTGACCCCAGCAGCAAGCTAACCTGCCAGTTGGAGCGTCTGCCCCCTGGTGGTCAGTGCATGTCATAGCAAGCAGTTGAGCAGCCTTAGCATTTATTAGCATATTACATTTTGATTGGTTGAATAGCTGACCAGACAACTGGACACTTAGCATATTAGGCTTTTATTATATAGGATACATTAAAGTATCCCAACAAACACCAATAAAAGAAATGAAAAAATAAATAATTGTGTGGGCAAAAGCACCACAAACCAAAACACCAAGGACAAAGGAATCTCCGTAGCAAACAGGAGATGGGGTGGGGGAGGCTGAGAGCAGGGAGTGAGTATCACCATGTAAGACCCGCCTACCTGGCCCAGGTGACCTGTGCCCACAGGCCGGCACACCAGACAGGACTATGCCCAGGGCTGTGGGCCAAGTGGGAGGGTCTAACATGGTGTGGGGCTGTGGGATACGTATCTACACTAATAAAAGAGAAAAATGGTAATTGGCGTACGGCGATACCGTTTTCATTGGCTAATCAGGGCTATATGCAAATTAACTGCCAACTAAGATTGGCAGTTAACTGCCAACAAGATGGCGGCTAATTTGCATATGTAGGCACAATGCAGGGAGGCGAAAGGGAAAGCAGGAAGAAGCCCCCTGCCACTGACAGTGATCGGAAACCCAGGGGGGAGCTAAGAGCTGGGGGGCAGGGCAAAGGTGGCCCTGGGGCCGCCTTTGCCCTGCCCCCCAGCCATGATCGGAGAATCAGGCGCCTTTGCCGCCCTGGCCAGTGATTGCAGGAAGTAGGGGTGGAGCCAGCGATGGGAGCTGGGCACGGTTGAAGCTGGCAGTCCCGGGAGCTAGGGGTCCCTTGCCTGGGCTTAAAGCGAAGCCCACGATCGCGGCACCCCCCGCTGCCACTGCAGGTCCCCGCTGCCCGGGCCAGACGCCTAGGCCAGAGGCGTTAGGCCTGGGCAGGGGCGGAGCCTGCAACCGTGGGGAGCTGGGGGTCCCCTGCCCAGGCCTGACACCTCTGCCGGAGGCCTCAGGCCTGGTCAAGGGGCCGATCCGGTGATTGGTGATCGGAGGGTGATGAGGGTCAACTCCTCTGGCTGAGGCATCAGGCCTGGCTGGGGGGCGGAGCCGGGGATTGGGGGGATATGATGGTCCCCTTGCCCAGGCCTGAAGCCTGGGTCAGAGGCGTCAGGCTTGGGCGGGGGGTGGAGCAAGTGATCAGAGGGAGATGGGGGTCCCCTGCCCAGGCATGATTCCTGGGCCAGAGGCCTCAGGCCTGGGCGGGGGCCAGAGCCAGTGATCGGGGGGAGATGGGGGTCCCCTTTCCAAGCCTGACACCTCTGGCGGAGGCGTCAGGCCTGGGCAAGGGGCCGATCAGGCGATCGGAGGGTGATGGGGGTCAACGCCTGAGGGCTCCCAGTATGTGAGAGGGGGCAGGCTGGGCTGAGGGACACTCCCCCCCTCCCCCCCCCCCCCCACACACACACCCAGTGCACGAATTTCGTGCACCGGGCCCCTAGTTTATCTATAAAGGAAGATTTTTGTGGCCAGCCTTTGACAGTGGCTCATCTTCAAGGTCCCATGGAATCTCCCCCACTTCTTCCATCATAGGGACAGTGGTCCTCTTGTCTGTCCCCTCTCTCCACCCCCTAACTACCTGGGAGAAATCCTGGGGGGCCTTGAGCCGCCCTTGGAGAGAAAGACCCCGTCGGAGCCTGGTCATCCCAGCGTCCCTGTGTTGGGCCGAAGCAGTTCCCTCCAAGTGACGGAGGGTCTGACACGGGACACACCCAAGGTCCACGGACACCGCCCAGGCGTTCCATTCCTTTGTATGTGGCCTGCGGGCGTTAGAGTAGCATATTCCCCCCAATTTTCCTGTCCTGTCGTAGTATTTTATTTGGTTCCTTTCCCTTCTGCGTGAACAGTTGTCCTCATAGTCCCCACGCAGCGTGTAGTTGGTCTGTTACCGCCGCTCCACGTGGCTGCTCTGATGGGTTCCAGCAGGCACACTGGTTTGGGCGTCCTCTTCCCAGAGCTGTCAGCTCGTTTCTCTTGGCAGCGGGCCCACGCGGCCACTGGTCGAATTTGGTTTTCCTTTCAGCCTCTGCAAAGTGTCTCTTCCCACTGCCTGCTGTCAGTACTGGGATGATTCCTCTGCTTCAGCAGAACATTAAAATCAATGTCCAAGAGCCTCCTAAAGAGGTCAAGTTCTCTCATCTGCTAATGAGGACTGGCTCTGAACAGAGTAAGGATTGGCCTCGCGAGGTTGGAAATGGCACGGGGCCTGCCTCCAAAGTGCCGCAGTCGTGCCTGCGTGCCCTGCTGGCCGCGGCCGGAGCCCTGCAAACCGCCGTCCTGAGAACATCAAAGGGAATAGTTTCCACTTCCAGAGCATGCCAGCTCCTAGAGGGGCTGCCACACCAAATAAACTCTCCTCCAAGTGACTGAGAATGCTATTTCCCCTCCACTGTGGGAAAGCCTAAGTAAACGGGGCAGCGTGAGATGGAGAAACCAGCCGAGGGAGAATATGATACATTAAACACACAGGAAGCTGCAGTAGTAGCCACAGGGCTGGCAAAAGAACAGAAATCAAAAGAAAAGCATATTTACATGGAGCACACACGGGAGGCACATTTCGATGTTTCTCTAGGAGGTTGGTATTGACTTACTGCACCTCAAAGACACTCGAAAGCACATTCAGGTTCTTTCTAGGCTGGTGCGTCTAAATAAAACGTGCAGATGGCATTCCATCAGTCCATGTATATATTTTTAATACAGTTTTAAGCTTTATATCAGTGATTTTCAACTGGTGTGCTGCAAGAATTTTTAAAAGATGCAAAACCTGACTATTTAATCAGGAGACTGACCTCTTTTTCCTTAGGTTGTCAAATTAAAAAATGACAGCAGCCCTGGCCAGTTTTCTCAGTGGTTAGAGCAGCCGTGGGCAAACTACGGCCCGCGGGCCGGATCCGGCCCGTTTGAAATGAATAAAACTGAAAAAAAAAAGACCGTACCCTTTCATGTAATGATGTTTACTTTGAATTTATATTAGTTCACACAAACACTCCATCCATGCTTTTGTTCCAGCCCTCTGGTCCAGTTTAAGAACCCATTGTGGCCCTTGAGTCAAAAAGTTTGCCCACCCCTGGGTTAGAGTGTCAGCCTGTGGACCAAAGGATTTCAGGTTTGATTCTGGTCAAGGGCATGTACCTTGTTTGCAAGCTCGATTGGGCGCTTGCCGGAGGCAACCAATCCATGTGTCTCTCTTACATCAATGATTTTTTCTCTCTCTCTCTCTTTCCCCCAGCCTTCCATTCTCTCTAAAAAAATCAATGGAAAAAATATTCTCATGTGAGGATTAGCAACAACAACAGAAAAATGACAACTATCAACACAACAATAGCCGTCCAGTGTGAATGAATAAAAAGTATACCATTTTTTAAATCAGATCGGCAATATATATATTTTGGTGTACTACAGCATTTTAGTGATTAGTTTATATGTATCATGAGATTTTTAAAAAATTGAAAATCGCTGCTTTCTCTTATGAAAAATGTATCGTTGAGTATTCCTCTAAGAGCACTCTATGGACAGGTGTGAATTCAAGAACTCTTTGTTCCTGGTCTGCGATAAGTACAGAAAGTGGAAGTAAGAATTTCAAAACTTATAAAGCAGTTTATACTGCCACAGCATTTTTATTGTATTTTACAAATGTATTGGTTTGAAATACATTGAAGAAAACTGGCTTTTACCCCATACTAGAGGCCCAGTGCACGAATTTCATGCACTCGGGGAGAGGCTCCCTCAGCTCTGCCTGTGCCCTCTCACAGTCCGGGAGCCCTCGGGGGATGTCCTACTGCCAGCTTAGGCCCTCTCCCCAGGGAGCAGGCCTAAGCCGGCAGTCAGACATCCCTTTCGCAGTCCAGGACCCCTGGTTCCTTACTGCCTGCCTGCTCACTGCTCCTTAGCACTGCCTTGGAGGCGGGAGAGGCTCCCACCACCACTGCTGTGCTCACCAGCCATGAGCCTGGCTTCTGGTTGAGCGGTGCTCCCCCTGTGGGAGCGCACTGACTACCAGGGGGCAGCTCCTGTGTTGAGCGTCTGTCCCCTGGTGGTCAGTGAGCATCATAGCAACCGGTTGTTCCACCGTTCAGTCGATTTGCATATTAGCCTTTTATTATATAGGATTATTATATAGGATGGTTTGAGAGGGACTGGCATATTCGCATCAGCTAGATTTAATTGTTTTAAACAAACTGGCAGGAATACAGAATACTGAATAGTGCATAAAAAAATTAGCTTTTTAAAAAAATTAGCTTTTAAATTATTTCTTTAACTCTTTAACTGACTTCTCTGTCTGTTAACTTATAATTAAAATAGTGTGACCAGAAAGTAATGGATCCGTTTTTCTATTTATACTTCCTAATACATGGATATTCCAAAAAGTTTCTATTTATGCCAGGCTTATAAAGATACAAGGGAGATAAATACTATCCTTATTCCTATTATACTCTTTTCTAATGCAATTCTATGCACTCTGATATTTTTAACAAGTCTGTTCTTTAAAGACACTTTTACTATACTGGGGTGCCCAATTTAAAATATATTACATCTGTTACATGGCAGGTAAAACTCTATTTCTGATGGAAATATTTAAGGTAGTTCTATGCTTTTAAAAAGAACGTTTACCCTTTGCAACAGCATGGGTGGACCTGGAGAGTATTAGGCTAAGTGAAATAAGCCAGTCAGAGAAATATAAGTATCACATGATCTCACTAATATGTGGAATCTAATGAACAAAATAAACTGATGAACAAAATGGAGCCAGAAGCATGGATACATGAGACAGACTGTCGGTGCCTGGGGGGCGGGGGTGGGGTGACTGGATAAAATAGGTGAAGGAATTTAGCTAAAGAACATATATGCATACCCTGTGGACACGGACAATAGTTTGGTGAAGGCCAAGGGAGGGGGAGACATGGGTGCATGGAGGTAGGCAAAGGGAGAGAAAAGGGGGACACCTGCAATTATGTCAACATTAAAAAATTTTAATAACAAATTACATATATTCTGTGATAGGTAAAACTATGATTTTCCTTAAAGCCATCTTGTCCTCACATATTTCTGATGGAAATATTTGAGGTAGTTCTATGCTTTTAAAAGTTTCTGAACATATAAAGTAATGGAAGGAATTTTCCCCTCCTCCATTTAAGAATTTTACTCAGGTTTGTGAAATAGAAGGTAGCATAATTTTTCATTGTGGGCCTTTGCAACTCACAGGAGGAATTTATGTGGAGCAACTTCATTTGGCTGTTATTAACATCACTTTAAGATTCTGGCAAAGAAGAGGGAAAATAGGAAGTGTCACCCACCCACATCACCAAACTTAAAAAGCTGGAAAACTTTATTCATAGTGACTTTGTATCAATTGCGTCAGCACTTTGGACAAAGAGTCAATTGTGCTTCAGTGAAAATTTTGTTTGCCCATAAATTGTTTGCTAAACTCTTTTAATGCCTAGTTCCCACGGCATCTCTGTTAGGGATTAAGAAATACTGAACACAGTGAGTTCAGAGGCATTGGTTTTCTCTGGCCTTGAAAAAAAAAGAAGCCACACACAACAAATGATTGCGCTACTCTTCCACCTCCCCCTCATGTTACGCATCCAAACATTCTATTATGAAGTTGAAACATTTCAGTTACTGTAATTCTTTCCTAAAGGTTCTGGTTCCCACACTGAAATTCTGCCTCCAAAGTTAAATTCCAAATCCAACTCCCCAGATCCGTTCCAAAACACATTCATGGCCTAACCCTTGAGAAATAGAACTTCAAGATTGAGTCAAGGTATTTTAAAAAGCAACAAAAATGTGAAATCCCTTAATGAAGTGTTTTTGAAGTGTCCTGGCCACGTCTGTAGGAATGGTCCAATACTGTCTAACTCAGCTAACTTTTTAAAGTGGAAAACAACTAACCTTAGCACAAATATTGGCAAATGGCTTCTTCCAAAAGAAAATCAAAGCTCATTATACACAAAAAAACTGGTATTAAATTCCAAGGAATGAAAGTGGGAGAAATTAGGCAAAACCCCAGGGGATAAGATCCAGGTGACTTTAGGGGGAAATAATGCCATCTGGAAGTAATGTGACTCCCTGGGAACATGACAATTAGACACACATATATGTCTATTAGAATTAGCTACTCACCCTCTCCACCCAATTGGAGAACTCAGTTATCAATGCTCTGGTGAGTCAGAGATTTAAAAGAATCACAATAAAAAGCATTCAAATGGGGTACAGATTCATGTACAAGGTGTGAGTGCTTGACCTTCACCTTCCGGAAAGTGCTCTGATTTCTACTTTATCAGTCTGGAGGCAGGTCCCTGAGGCTGGAATTCACAGTTCTCCTCAGGACTAACCTGCTGGCACAGGTCATGGGCTCTCCTTTGGACGAAGACGTCAGATGAGCACAGTAAGGATCCCTAGTGAGCAAAGGAGCACAGTGCAGGGGAAGGAAGACCCAGTTAGTCACATAGCACCTGCTCTTGGCCAGGGCTCACTGTGTGCCCTGTACCGTGTGTGCCCTTTCAGCCATTCCAGAAGGTGGGCGTTACTCCCATTTTGCAAACGGGGACTCTGAGGAGCAGATAATTCTCCTGAAGTCTGAACACAAGATCTAAATGCATGTTTGTCAAAATGCAAAGTCTAAACTCGTCACCTCCAGGCCACACTACCTGAAGGTTATCTGAAAGGGTATTCAAGGTGAGGAAAGAAAGCTGATAGACGTGGGGCAGGATTCTAGGAAAAAACAGAATCATGGCCCCTGGCGATGACTGGAATTGTATAATATTGAATAAACATCAGTTTATTATAAAAATTAGGTTAAATGCACTTTAACATATTTGATTACATGTAATTATAAGTGCACAAGTCAGGACAATTCTAATTTGTGTAAACTAGGATTTACACAAAGGAGAGTGAAGCTCCCTTAGAAACAGGCATCTAAAGAGACACTGTTTATTTCATTGTTAAGTGTCTTTCCGGGGGTCTACCTTTGAAATTAACTTCCAAATATTCCCACCTTCTTTCCCCCACCCTGTTTTATTGAGATATAATTGACACATCATTGTATAAATTTAAAGGATAGAGCAGCCGTGGGCAAACTATGGCCCGCGGGCTGGATCCGGCCCCTTTGAAATGAATAAAACTAAAAAAAAAAAAAAAAGACCGTACCTTTTTATGTAATGATGTTTACTTTGAATTTATATTAGTTCACACAAACACTCCATCCATGCTTTTGTTCCAGCCCTCGGGTCCAGTTTAAGAACCCATTGTGGCCCTCGAGTCAAAAAGTTTGCCCACCCCTGGGATAGAGCATAATGGTTTAACATACATATATTGTGAAATGATTATGCAGTGTTTAGTTAGCATCCATCATCTCACACAGATTCAATTAAAAGCAAAACAAAATTTATGTGTGTAATGATAACTCAGGGTTTAGCCGCTTAATGACTTTCATGGTATATCATACAGCAGTGGTAACTATAGTCGTCATGTTGTACATTACAGCTCTAGTACCTATTTATTTTATAAATGGAAGTTTATACCTTTTAACCACCTTCCTCCAATTCCCTCCCACTACATACTCCTCCCACTGGCAAACACAAATCTGATCTCTTTTTCTATGGATTTTGTTTTTCTTAATTAGATTTCACATTCTTTGACTTATTTTACTTAATATAATATTCTCAAGTCCCATCTGTTTTGTTACAAATGACAGGAGTTTAATATATATATATATATATATATATATATATATATATATATATAATCAAAATGTAATTAAAATTTTTTTCAATTACAGTTCACATATAATATTACATTAGTTTCAGGTGTTCAGCATATTGATTACACATTTATATTACTTATGAAGTGGTCACCCCTAAAAGTCTAGTACCCATGTGACACCTACATAGTTATTGAACTACCAATTATTATTGACTATATTCCTTCCCTCGACTGTACTTGACATCCCTATGACTATTTTTATAACTAGCAATTTGTACTTCTCAATCTCTTCACCTTTTCACTCATCCCCCAACCCCCTCCCATTTGGCAACAATCAATTTGTTCTCTGGATTTATGAGTTTGTTTCTGTTTTGTTTATTCATTGATTTTGTTGTTTTAGATTTTCACAGATATGTGAAATAGTATGGTATTTGTCTGTTTTTGTCTTATTGCACTTAGCATAATACCCTCTTGTCCATCCATGTTGTTCCAAGATTTCATTCTTTTTATAGCTGAGTAATATTCCATTGAATATATGTAGCACTTCTTCCTTATACATTTGCCAATCAATGGACACTTAAGTTGCTTCCATATCTTGGCTATGATATATAATGTTGCAGTGAACATAGGGATGCATGTATTTTTTCGAATTAGTGTTTTGAATTTCTTTGAATACCTAGAAGTGAAATTGCTGGGTCACATGGTAGCTCTATTTTTATTGTTTGTTTTTTTGTTAATCCTCACCTGAGGATATTTTTTCCATTGTTTTTTTTTTTTAATAGAGACTAGAAGGGAGGGAGGTGGCGGGGGGGGAGAAATATCGATGTGAGAAAGACACATCAATTGGTTGTCTCCCATACATGCCCCAGGGGATTGAAACCGCAACCCAGGTATGTGCCCTTGACCAGGAATTGAACCCAAGACCCTTCAGTGCTTGGGCCAACATTCTAACCACTTAGCCATACTGGCCAAGATATGTAGTTTTATGTGTAACTTTCTGAGGAACCTCCATACTGGTTTCCTTAGTGGCTGAACCAATTTACAATCCCACCAACTGTGCAGTAGGTTTTCCTTTTCTCCACATTCTCATCAACACTTGTTTGTTGATTAAGTGATGATAGCCATTCTGACAGGTGAGAGGTGACATCTCATTGTGGCTTTAATTTGCATTTTCCTGGTGATTAGTGATGTTTAGTATTTCTCATATGTCTATTAGCCATCTATATGTCCTCTTGTGAGAGATGTCTATTCAGGTCATCTGCCCTTTTTTTTTTTTTCATTAAACTTTTTTTCAGTGGGTCTCAAAATTCTGTGACAGATTTTTGGTCAAGTTGTTTCCATTACAAAGTACTGATTTTATTTTATTTTATTTTTTAATTTATCTTTATTGTTGAACATATTACAGATATCCCCCTTTTTGTTTTCCTATTGACCTCCTCAACCCCGAACCCGCCCATCCTATGCCTTCACCACACAATTAACTTAAAACCTGATACACACACACACACACACACAACACATACACAGAACATTCTCCTTTCCTTCTGGTTGTAAGATGCATGGTTATTATTAACCAGTCTTTTACTATTAAACTTAAATGATTAGTTGAGACAGTTCTGAGACCGTTCTCCCATCACTGATTAAGACTGAGATGGCAGGTATTGGGGAGTTTTCTGGGCAGACTTGGTGACTTTGCAGGCCCCAGCTGCCTTCTTGTCCACTGCATTGATGACACTGACATCAACTCTCTGTCTCATGTCATGAACAATAAAACGGCCCAGAGGATGATGGCCAGAGAAGCTCTCTCACAATACATGTCTTCTTCCCATGTTTAAATTGGATTGTCTGTGTTTTTGGTGTTAAGTTGTACAATTTCTTTATAAATTTTGGATATTAACCCCTTATCAGATGTGTCATTAGAAAAATGCAACCAATTGTTGAATGTTAATTTTTATCTTGCTACTTTAGTGAACTCATTTATTAGTTTTAATAGTTTTTGGTGGATTTTTTAGGGTCCTTTCTATATACTACCATGCCATCTGCAAATGACAGTTTGTTTTACTTCTTTCTTTCCAATGTGGATGCCTTTTATTTCTTTTTGTCTGATTCCTGTGGCTAGGACCTCCAATACTATGTTGAATAAAAGTGCTGAAAGTGAACATCCTTGTCTTATTCTTGATCTTAAAGAAAAAGCTTTCAACTTTTCACTATTGAGTGCGATGTTAGCTGTGGTTCTGTCATATATAGCCTATATTATATTGATGTATATTTCCTCTCTCCCCACTTTTCTGAGAGTTTTATCATAAATGGATTTTGCCCAATATTTTTTACTACATTTATTGATATGATCATATTATTTCTATCTTTTATTTTGTTTGTGTGGTATATTACATTTATTAATTTGTGGATATTGAATCTGGCTTGCATTTGTGACTAAATCCCACTTAATCGTAGCATATGATATTTTTAATGTATTGCTGAATTAAGTTTCTGAATATTTTGTTGAGGATTTTTTAAATTGAATATATTGGGGTTACATAGTCAATAAAATTACATAGATTTCAGGTCTAACCTTCTATAATATACTAGAGGCCTGATGCGCAAAATTCGTGCAAGAGTAGGTCTTCCTTCCCCTGGCTGCCAGCACTGGCTTTCCTCTGGCACCTGGGACCCAGGCTTCTCTCGCAGCCCCGCTTCATCCGGAAGGTCATCCAGAAGGACATCCAGAAGGATGTCCGGTCTAATTAGCATATTATGCTTTTATTATTATAGATAATCTGTATGTCATATTGGGTGTTCACCACCCCAAGTCAAATCACCTTTCACTGCCATTTATCCCCCTTTATCCTCTTCTACCCCACACACCCCTTTCCCTCTGGTAATCACCATACTGTTGTCTGTGTGTTGTTGGTTTTCTATTGCTTAAGCCCTTCACCTTTTTCACCTAGCTTCTAACCCCCTCTGCTCTGACAGATGTCAGTTTGTTCTCTGTATCTATGAACCTGTTTCTATTTTGTTTGTTAGCTTATTTTGTTCATTAGATTCCACATATAAGTGAAATCATATGGTATTTGTCTTTCTCTGACTGGCTAATTTCACTTAGCATAATACTCTAGATTCGTCCATGCTGTCACCAAAGGTAAGATTTCCTTCTTTGTATGGCAGAGTAGTATTCTATTGTATAAATATACCACAGCTTTTTTTTTTTTAATCTATTCATCTACTGATGGGTGCTTGGGCTGCTTCCAAATCTTGGCTATTGTAAATAATGCTGCAATGAACATAGGGGTGCATATATTCTTTCAAATTAGTGTTTTGCTTTCTTTGGATATATTCCTGCAGTGAAATTGCTGGGTCATAAGGCATTTTCCATTTTTAATATTTTGAGGTAACTCTATACTGTCTTTTGATTGGAGTATTTAAGCCATTTACATTTAAAGTAATTATTGATAGGGACATATTTATAGCCATTTTATTCTTTTAACTATATTCCTCTGTTTTTTCCTTCCTCCCTCCCTCCCTCTCCTCCTCCTCTCCTTTACCTTTCCCTAGTCCTCTCTCTCTCCCTGTTCTCCCTTTAACATTTCTTATAATACTGATTTGGTAGCAACAAACTCCTTTAGCTTTTTCATGTCTGAAAAACGCTTTATTTTGCCTTCAATTTTATTTTTTTTTCTATTTATTGGGGTAATACTGATTAACAACATTATACAGGTTTCAGGCGCACAATTCTACAATATATCATCTTTGTACTGTATTGTGTGTTCACCACCCCAAGTCACGTCTCCATCATCATTTATCCCCCCGATACCCTCCTCCACCTCCCCACTCCCTCCCTCCTTCCTGGAAATCACCACACTGTTGTCCGTGCCTATAAGTTGTGTGTGTGTCTCTCTCTGCTTTTTTTTTGGGGGGAGGAGGGCTCAATCCTACCCCATTCCACCCCCCACCCCCAACAGCTTCTTTCAATTTTTGTTCTTTCTTTTTTTGCTTCCTTTAGTTTTTAAATGATAGCCTTGCTGGGTAAAGTAGTTTTGGTTATAGGTCCTTGCTTTTCATCACTTTGAATATTTCATGCCAATTTCTTCTGGCCTGAAATGTTTCTGATCAGAAATTAGCTGACAGTCTTATGGAAACTCCCTTGTAGGTATCTCTCTCTCTCTCTCTCTCTCTCTCTCTCTATATATATATATATATATATATATATATATATATATATATATATATACACATATATATACACACACACACACACACACACACATATACATATACATACATACATATATACTTTTAAGTTCTGTCTTTGTCTTTAACCTTTGCCATGTTAATTATGATGTGTCTTGGTGTGGACCTCTTTGGGTTCATCTTGTTTGGACTTTCTGCACATCTTGAACTTGTGTGTCATTTTCCTTCACCAGGTTAGGGAAGTTTTCAGACATTTCTTCAAATAGGTTCTATATTCTTTGCTCACTGTCTTCTCCTTCTGGTATCCCTTTGATGCCAGTATTGGTACACTTGATGTTGTCCCTAGAGAGCCCTTAAACTATCTTCATTTCTTTAAAATCATTATTTTATCCTGTTCTGATTGGGTGTTTTCCACTATCTTGTCTTCCAGATCACTGATTGAATCATTTGCTTCTTCCAATCAGCTGTTGATTGCCTCTAATATATTTTTCATTTCAGTTCTTGTATTTTTCATTTCTGACTGGATCTTTTTTATGGCTTCTCTTTGCTGAATTTCTCACTGAGTTCATCTATTCTTCCCAAAGTTCATTAAGCATGCTTAGAACCAGTGTTTTGAACTCTGTATATAGTAGATTGCTTATTTCCACTTCATTTAATCCTTTCCCCAGAGTTTTGTCCTGGTCTTTCATTTGGGACATGTTTCTTGTCTCATTTCGGCTGACTCCCTGTGTTCACTTCTACATATTGAGTAGATCTGCTCTATCTCCCGGTCTTGCCCGATGGGCCTTATGTAGTAGGTGATCTGATGCAGCCTCCCTTTTCACCTGAACCAGGTACTGCAGAAGTGTCCATTGCGTGCATTGTGTGCCCTCCTGTTGTAGTGGAGCCCGACTGCTGCTGGTTGTGAAGGCTGGCCGTGACTACAGCAGAGCTGTTGTTCAGGGACTGACCCATGGGGCAGGAGTCGCTCTACTGGGGCTCTGCCGCCAGCGCAGTCCACCCTTCAAGTGTGTTCTTTCTGGAGCTGTTTGGGGGGCACTCTAATGTAGTCTGAAGCTGGCCACCAGGTGTGTGGGTTCTGGAGCCTCTTGGGAGGGACTCTGGTGCAGACAAAGTTAGCGGCTGTTTGTGCTTTGGGCTACCCGGTGAGGGCTACAAAATGACCTGCAGTTGGTTGCCGCTCGTGCTGGGCTTGGAGGAGCTTGGGAGAGGCTATGTCGCGAACTGAGGCTGGCTGGGTCAGTTGTGAACTAGTGCTGGGTTGGGACCCTGTAGTGAGTACCACAATGTGGACCGAGGTCAACCACCTCTTTTGTCAGTATTATGGCTGCTTAGTTGAAGCTATATTCCAAGCCAACACTGACCACTTTTAGTTCTAGGCTTGGGGCACTTAATGGCAGTTACAATGCAGGCTGAGTTTGGTCACTGCTTCTGCCAGGCTTGGGACAACTTTGCAAGAGGTACAGGGCATGCCAAGGCCAGTCACTATTTATTTGGTGTGTGTAGACCTTTGAGATATTTTAGGAAAGTCTACAGCTAGAGCCAAAGAGGCCGCTTGTGTGAAAACATCTAGGGGCTGAGCATGATGTGGAGCGGGGGTCTCAGGGAGTCGCCCAAGGCAAGGCTAATGGTGTTATCCAGGTTAATGGAGAGCTCAGATTTGGCACCTATCTGTGCCTGCTCTCTGGATCTGGAGAGGGTTCCACAAAGGAGCAATGGCACCTGCAGCATTTCTGTCCCTGGAGAAAACTACCTGGATCCTTCCCCTCCAGCCTTGTCTGGGAGCCGCAATTCAGTGCCTCCCCATATATCCCTGATGCTTTCTTACACTGGGGCTCAGAGTGAGTGAGACTGTGAATAAGAGATGTCATGCACAGACTCTCAGGAGGAATGCCTGAGACTCCAGCAGCCTTTGTCTTACCTGGATGCAATCCCCACTGTTTTTCACAGCCAGATGTTATGGGGACTCCTCTTCCTGGCACTGGTGTCCCAGGCTGAGGAGTTGGGTGCGGGGCTGAGACCCCCTCACTCCTCAAGGGGGACCTCCAGAGCCAAGATATCCCTCCCAATTCTTAGTTGCCACACTGTGGGTGTGCAACCTGCCTGTTCTGTGTCTTCACTCCTCCTACTAGTCTCATAGTGGGTTTTTTATGTCCTTAGTTACAGGATTTCTAGTCTTCAGGTGGTTCTCAATGTTGTATAGTTTAGTTATAATTTGGATAGAGCCGTGGGAAGATGTGAGCACAGCATCTACCTACTTAGCCATCTTGACCAGCTGTAAGTTCACAATTTTGTGATTCATTTATCCACCAATGGACACTTTGGTTGTCTCCATGTCTCAACTATTCTAAATAATGCTGCTATAAAGATGGGGATGCCAATGAATTTCTGAGTTAGTGTTTGCATTTCCTTAGGATATACTCCCGAAAATGGAAATGCTATGGATATGGTAGTTTTATTTTTAATTTTTCAGGTCCCTCCAACTGTTTTTCGTAGTGGCTATACCAGTTTATAATTCCACCAATAGAGCATAAGCATTCCCTTTTCTCCATATTCTCAACATATTTGTTATCTCTTGTCATTTTGATGATGGCTGGTGTAACAGGCAAGAGGTGATCTCTCATTGTGATTTTAATTTGTATTTCCCTAATGACAAGTGATGCTGAGCACCTTTTTAGTATCTGTTGGCTAATCATATACCTTCTCCAGAAAAACAATGGCTATTAAGGTCATTTGTCCCTTTTTAATTTATTTATTTATTTATTTATTTTGCCATTGAGTTGTATGTGTTCCTTATATATTTTGGATATTAACCCTCAGATATATGGTTTGCAAATATTTTCCGTTTTTATAGTATGTCTTTTGCTGTGAATAAGCTTTTTACTCACTTGTTTATTTTTATTACTTATTTTTATTCTGTTACTATTGCTTTCAGAATCATATAAAAAAAATCATTGCCAAGACCTTATCAAGGAACTTTTTTCCTACTTTCTTCTATGAGTTTCATAGCTTTAGGTCTTACATTTAAGTCTTTATTCCACTTAGAGTTAATTTTTTAGTTGTATTATTATAGGGATACTGTTTTATTCTTATACAGTAAACCCTCAATTTTCCCAGCACCATTTATTGAAGAGTATCTTTTCTCCATTGAGATTCTTGGCTCCCCTGTCAAATATTAGTTGACTGTATATGCCTGGGTTGATTTCAAGGCTCTTCATTGTGTTCCACTAATATATTTGTCTGTTTTTATGCCAGTATCATACTATTTTAAAATTACTACTATAGCCGTAGCCGGTTTGGCCCGGTGGATAGAGCGTTGGCCTGTGGACTGAAGGGTCCCGGGTTCGATTTCGGTCAGGGGCATGTGCCTTGGTTGCGGGCGCCTCCCCAGTGGGGGGTGTGCAGGAGGCAGCTGATCGATGTTTCTGACTCTCTGTCCCTCTCCCTTCCTCTCTGTGAAAAATCAATAAAATATATTTTTTTAAAAATTATTACTATAGCTTTATAATGCAGCTAGGAATCACGAAGTATGATGTCTCCCACTTTGCTCTTTTTTACTCAGTATTTCTTTGGCTAGTTGGAGTCTTTTGTGGTTCCAAATAAATTTGAGGATTGTTTTTTCTTACTGCAAAAGTTACCATTGGTATCTTAATTAGGACTGCATTTAATCTATGGATGGCTTTTGATATTATTGACATTTAACAACTAACTCTTCCAGTTCTTGAATATGGGATACAATCATTTATTTGTGACTTCTTTGATTTCTTCATCAGTGTCTTGTAGTTTTCAGAGTAAAGATCTTTTACCTCCTTGGTTAAATGTATTCCTACGTATTTTATTGTTTTTGATGCTATTATAAATAGGGTTTTCTTTATTTCTTTTTCAGGTAATTTGTTGTGGGTGTATTGAAAGGCTACTGGTTGTGGTATGTTAATTTTGCTTTATTCAACTTTGCTGAATTCATTACTTAAATTTCTAACAATTCCTTTGCTAAAATCTTTAGAATTTTTTATACTATAAAATCATGTCACCTGCAAGTAGAGACAATTTTACTTCTTTCTTCCCAAGTCTCACGCCTTTTATGTCTGTTTCCTACCAAATTGTTCTGGTAAGAACTTCAATATTATCTTGAATAGGAGTGGTGAGAGTAGGCACTCTTATCTTGCTCCTTTATATATACAAGAAAAGCTTTCAACCTTTTACCATTGAGTATGATGTTAAAACTGGGGGCTTCTTATATATGGCCTTTATTATGTTGAGGTAAGTGCCTTATATATTAATTTGTTATGTGTTGTGTTGTTTTTTTGTCATGAAGAGATGTTAAATTATGTCAAATGTGTTTTCTGCTCCGAGATATCATTTTTCTTTCTTCTATTAATGTGATATATTACATTGACTTGTGTATGCTGAACATCCTTGCATCCAACATATAAATCTCAGTTGATTATGGTGAATGACCCCTTTTAGTTTAATGCCAAATTTGGTTTGCTAGTATTTTGTTGAAAATTTTTGCATTTATATTTGGTCTGTAGTTTTGTGGTCATGTGTTTTCTGGCTTTGGCATCAGAGTAATGCTGACCTCATAAAATGAGTTTAAGAGTGTTCCCTACTCTTCAATTTCCTGGAAGAGTTTGAAATGGATTGCACCAATTTTCCTTTAAATGTTTGGTAGAATTCACCATTGAAGCCATCTGATCCTGGTGGCTTTTCTTTATTGGGAGTTTTTTGATTATCAATTAAATTTCCTTAGTCATAACTGATCTATTCATGCTTTCTATTTCTTCCTGTTTCAGTCTTGGTAGTTTATATATTTCTATAAATTTTTTTTCATTTATTCAAAGTTCTCTAGTTTGTAGGCGCATAGTAGTTCCTGGCAGCCTCTTATGATGCTTTGTATTTCTGTGGTATCAGTTGTAATGTGTCCTTTTTCATATATAAATTTGTTGATTTGGGTCCTAATCTCTTTTTTTTCTTGTTTATTCTACCTAAAAGTTTGTCAAGGTTTATCTTTTCAAATAGCCAAATCTTAGTTTGGGTAATCTTTGGGTATTGCATTCCTGTTCTCTTTTTATGTTCTATAACCTTTATTATTTCATTCCTTCTGCAAATGTTGGGCTCAGTTTAGTTTTGATTTTCTTGTTCCTTAGTGTATAGAATTAGGCTGTTTGGGAGCTTTTTTGCTTCTTAATGTAGGCATTCATTGCTACAAACTTCCCTCTTTGAACTGCTTTTGCTCCATCTCACAAGTTTTGATATGTTATATTTCCATTTTTGTCTCAAGGTACTTTTTATCTCACCTTTAATTTAATATTTGATCCATTATGTGTTTGTGTATTTTCCAGTTTCATCTTTTCTAGTTTCATACAATTGTAGTCAGAGAAGATACTTGGTAGGATTTCAGTCTTCTTGAATTTGCTAAGACTTGTTTTGTGGTCTAACAAATGGTCTTTCCTAGGAAATGTTCCATATGCACTTGAGAAGAATATATATTCTGCTGTTGTTGAATGGAATGTTATGTATACGTCTGGTAGTTTCATTGTCCCCAACTATTATTCCATTGCTGTTTATTTCTCCTTTTATCTGTTAGTTTTTGCTTTCATGTTATAGTACTCTGACTCGAACACATATTTATAATTGTTATATTTTTTTATGTATTGACCTCTTTATCATTATACAATGACATTCTTCATCTCTTTTTAACATTTTTTAGTTTAAAGTCCATTTTGTCTCATGTAAGTATAGCTATCCAAGCTTTTTTGGAGTTACCATTTGCTGAAATATATTTTTTTATCCCTTCACCTCAGTCTGTGTCTTTATGAATAAAGTTAGGCCTGGCCGATGTGGCTCAGTGGTTGGGCACTGACTCATGAACCAAGAGATTGCTGGTTCGATTCCCAGTAGGGGGCATATGCCTGGGTTGCAAGTTTGATCCCTGGTAAGGGGCATGCAGGAGGCAGCCGATCTATGATGTTTCTCTGTCATTGATGTTTCTATCTCTCTACCCCTCTCCCTTTCTCTCTAAAAATCAATAAAAACATGTTAAAAAAGTTTCTCATAAGAAACATATCATTAGATCTTGTTTGCTTTTTTTAAAATAATCAATTTAGCCATCCTGTGTCTTTTGATTGAAGAAATCATTCCACTTATATTTAAAGTAATTATTGATAAATGACTTATTATTGTCATTT
This sequence comes from Myotis nattereri, assembly GCF_964212035.1. Classification (NCBI taxonomy): domain Eukaryota; kingdom Metazoa; phylum Chordata; class Mammalia; order Chiroptera; family Vespertilionidae; genus Myotis; species Myotis nattereri. Next base: position 28,489,429 of record NC_138088.1, read on the forward strand.
TAAAATGTGTGTTCCTTGTTTCTTATCCTGCTGTCTTTGTATTTTGATGTACTGTGGTATCAGTATGCTTTGACTTCTTTATCATGTTCTTTTGTGTAATTACTACAGAGTTTTCTTTTGTGGTTATCATGAGGCTTACATAAAATATCCTAATATTATAAAACACCCTATTTTATTTTTAAAAAAATCTTTATTGTTGAAAGTATTACTTATGTCCTCTTTCCTACCCACCCCCCCCCCATTGACCCCTTCTAGCTCACCCTCCCTCCACTGCCCCAGGCCTTCACTACCCTATTGTCTATGTCCATGCGTTATGCATACAAGTTCTTTGGTTGATCTCTTTACACCCATCCACTAACTTCCACCTTCCCTCTGAAATTCGAAAATATATTCCATGCTTCTAGGTCTCTGGATGTATTTTGTTCAACAGTTTATTTTGTTCATTAGATTCCACATATAAGTGAGATCATGGGATACTTATCTTTCTCTGACTGGCTTATTTTGCTTAGTATAATACTCTCCAGGTCCATCCGTGCTGTCTCAATGGTTAAGAGATCCTTCTTTTTTACTGCTGCAGGGTGTTCCATGGCATAGATGTACCACAGCTTTTTTATCCACACATCTACTGATGGGCACTTGGGCTGTTTCCAGATCTTAACTATTGTAAATTGTACTGCTATGAATATAGGGGTGCATACATTCTTTCTGATTGATGTTTTGGGTTTCTTAGGATATATTCCTAGAAGTGGGATCACCAGGTCAAATGGCAGTTCCCTATTTAGTTTTTTGAGGAAACTCCATACTGTTTGCCATAGTGGCTGCACCAGTCTGCATTCCCACCAGCAGTATACTAGGGTTCCCTTTTCTCCGCATCCTCACCAGCACTTGTCATTTGTTGATTTGTGGATGATAGCCATTCTGACAGGTGTGAGATGGTACCTCATTGTCGTTTTGATTTGCATCTCTTGGACGATCAGTGACTTTGAGCATTTTTCCATGTCTCCTGGCCATCTGGATGTCCACTTTAGACAAGTATCTATTTATATCCTTTGCCCATTTTTTAATTGGATTGTCTTCCTTAAGTTGTATGAGTTCCTTATATATTTTGGATATTAACCCTTTACCAGATGTATCATTACCAAATATGTTTTCCATACTGTGGGCTCACTTTTCATTTTGTTGGTTTCTTTCTTTTGCTGTGCTGAAACTTTATATTTTGATGTAGTCCCATTTGTTTATTTTCTCCTTAGTTTCTTTGCCCTAGGAGATGTGTCTGCAAACATATTGCTATGACAGATGTCTTGAGATTTTGCTGACTATGATTTCTTCAAGAATTTTTATGATTTCACGACTTACATTTAAGTCTTTTATCCACTTGGAGTTTATTATTGGGTAGAGTGTAAGTTGGTAGTTTAGTTTCATTTTTTTTTTGCATGTATCTGTCCAATTTTCCCAACACCACTTATTGAAGAGACTCCCTTAATTCCATTGTATGCTCTTGCCTCCTTTGTCAAATATTAATTGAGCGTAATGGCTTGGTTCAATTTCTGGGGTCTCTGTTCTGTTCCATTGATCTATGTGCCTGTTTTTGTGCCAGTATCAGGCTGTTTAGATTATAGTGGCTTTGTAGTATAACTTGATATCTGATATTGTGATACAGTTGTCACTACAACTTTGTTCTTCTTAAGATTGCTGCAGCTATTTGGGGTTTTTGGTTCCATAAAAATTTTTGGATTATTTGTCCTAGATCTGTGAAATATGCATTGGTATTTTAATAGGGATTGCATTTAATCAATAGATTGCTTTGGGTAATAGGGACATTTTAATGATATTAAGTCTACCAATCAATGAACATGGAATATTCTCCCATTTGTTTATATCTTTATCTGTTTTTTCCAACATCCTGTAGTTTTCCAAGTACAGGTCTTTTACTTCCTTGATTAAGTTGATTCCTAAGTATCTTAAATTTTTGTTGCAGTAGGGTTGTTTGTTTAGTTTTCTTTATGGGAATTCATTATTGGTGTATAAAAATACCATACCATCAATTTCTGGGTGTTAATTTTGTATACTTCTACATTGCCAAATTCATTTATTAAATCTAGTAGTTTTTGGTGAAGTCTTTAGGGTTTTCTATGTATAATATGTCATCTAAAAAATAATGAGAGTTTCTTATTTCCTCCTTTCCAATTTGAATGCCTTTTATTTATACTTCTTTTCTGATCTCATATTCCAGTAATATGTTGAATAATAGTTGTGAATGTACATCACTGTCTTGTTCCTGTTCTTAGGGGAAATGATTTTAATTTTTGCCCATTATGATGTTAGCTGTAGGTTTGTCACATATGGGCTTTATTATATTTAGATATGATCTCTGTTCCCACTTTGCTGAGAGTTTTTATAAAAAATGGTTGGTGGATTTTGTTGAGTGCTTTTTCTGCATCTATTGAGAGGATCATGTAATTTTGTCTTTCAATTTGTTTTATGTGGTATATCACATTTATTGATTTGTGAATATTGTACCAAAACCTTATATTCCTAGAATAAATCCAAGTTGATCATAGTGTATGATCTTTTTAATATATTGCTAGTATTCTGTTGAGGATTTTAGCACCTATGTTCATCAGGGATATTGGCCTGTAATTCTCTTTCTTTGAGTGCCTTTATCTGGTTTTAGAATTAGGATAATATTGGCCTCATAAAGAGCTTAGAAGTGTTCCTTTCTCTCGGATTTTTGGGAATAGTTTAAGGAAGAGGTTTTATCTGTTCCTTGAAGGTTTGGTAAAATTCCCCTGTGAAGCCGTTTGGACCAGGGCTTTTGTTTGCTGGGAGCTTTTTTATTACTGCATCTATTTCCTCAGTTGTTATTGGTCTATTTGGGTTTTCTGATTTCTTCCTGATTCAGTTTTGGAAGATAGTGTTCTAGGAATTTTTCCATTTCATCCACATTATCCAGCTTGTTGCCATATAGTTGCTCAGAATATTTTCTTATAATTTTTTGTATTTCTGCGGTGTCAGTTGTTACTTCACTGCTTTTGTTTCTGGTTTTATTTTTTTGTTGTTGGTTCTCTGTTTCTTGATAAGTCTGGCTAAAGGTTCATCAATCTTTTCAAAATACCAGCTCTTGGTTTCATTGATCATTTGTATTGATTTTTCAAAATCTATGTCATTTATTTCTACTCTAATCTTTATTATGTCCTTCCTTCTACTTACTCTGGGCTTTTCTAGTTGTTCTGTTTCTAATTCTTTAAGTTGTAGGGTTAAATAGTTTTTTATTAATTTTTCTTGTTTTTTGAGGTAGGCCTATAGTGTTATGAGCTTCTCTCTCAGGACCGCTTTTGCTGTGTCCCAGAGATTTGGGGTTGTTGTATGTTCATTTCCATTTGTTTCCAGGAAGTTTCTCCCTATTTAAATAACTTTAATAGAATTCCCAAATCAAGCAGACCTGCATGCCACCAGTTTCCTAGGTGAGACCGCACCACCGACTTGATTCTGCAGATAGCAAAGCCGCTCGTTAGTGCTTGCTCTCTGTAGGAAGGAGATCTGTCTGCCAAGATCCAAGCGTTAGCTTTCGGAAGGCCCATGCCCCGTTTTTGGCAGGCAGATCCCCTTGTGATCCCCAAGAGTAAAACCACTGTGTACGGCTGCCACAAAGCGATCACAGTGCGGGAGGTGCTGGATGTCATCTAGGCTCTTTTCCCCCTGGAGGAGCTGCCAGCTCGGGAGCCCTCTCTGCATGGTGCTGCACTGGCCTGGGGGAGAGGCCATGTAGTCAGCATTGCGCCATTCCATTACCTTTCCACTGCAGCTGCCTTTTCTCTATGGTGCAGGAGTTTACTTCAGCCTCATTCCCAGGTTCTAGGATTGATTCTCTCAGTGGTGTTTTGTCCATGATAGTTGTTAGTTGTCCTTGTGAGGCGGAACAGAGTCAGGAATAACCTATGTCACCATCTTGGAGGCTTGGTAAAACTCCCCTGTGAAGTGACTATATTACTGCATTCTTGGAATATCCTCTGTGGCAGAAAATTCAAGGTAAACCTGATTTCTAAATACTGCAGTCACTTGAAGTCAGACCTAAAAAGCGATGGGTCATGCAGAGTATAATTCTAAAACTGAGAGTCATCATCCGTTTGGCCACACACTCTTTTTGAGAATGTGATTAAACCTACAAAACCTAGAAAAAGGAGACGGGATATTTTGCATTTGAAAGCACAGGCCTGTTGCTGTGAGATGGGTACTTTGAAGAGTTTTGTAAAAAACAACAACTGGGGTTTCTAAGCAGCACTGGAGTTTCCTTAGAATGCTACGCACACATGGAGACTGTTGAAGGGAGGGGAAGTCTCGCCTCCATTCCCTCTTCGTCAGCCCCACTTTCTCCATTTTGAATGTGAGCTTAGTGAGGGCAAGGGTTGGTGTTTCATTCACTGTTGTTCCTAGAACAGGTTCTGGTACTTACTAAGCCTGAATGAATGAACGATGATTTAATATTGGATTCCCAAGTTAAGAGTTCAGTTGTTAAAAAGCACTCGTGTGCTAGAAACAATTTTTAAGAACCATTACCACAGGTAATTCAAGTGGAGAGATTTCTGGGTGCATAAGAGGTGATTAGATTTTCTTTGAGATTTAGACAAATCTCAGAATTAGTAAAACTGTATCGATTCTGTTTGAGAATGAGCTCAGACAGAATCTCAGGGCAAAGCACAGAGAGCACACAGTGTGGCCGCACAACGGTCAATCTCTGAAATGGCAGCTTGGGTCAGGAAGCCCAGCGTCCCTTCAGTCAGGAGCTCCTTGCTGATGAATGAGGCTGTCAAAGTGGTCATGCGGCTGAGCCTCTAGAAAAGAAAGGACAAGAATAAAACCTCTTCTATAATATTACTCTTGCTGTATGCACCTATGGGTGGCCACAGAAACAGTGATTGATTACTGGTCCTGGATTCATTCACTGGCTAAAATAAAGTGCCTTAGCTTCTGGGTGAAATGAGAACTGTCAACACAGAACAATAGGACAAAGAGAACATATTCAATTCTGCAGACACATCTTTCAATTATGCGGAACACAGCCACACAAAACCAAAAAAAAAAAAAAAAAGTCTTAGAAAACAAAGAGAGGCACAGAATTTGTGTAGAGATATTTTTTTTTTTTTAAAAAGGCATTTTATCTAGCAAGGGCAATACAAAGGGGTTATATAAATTTATTTTTTCATATAACAATTGATTAGAAAATTCCCATTTTCAATGTTTAATTCCATCTCTCATTTTAAAAAATCACTAAAAGGACAAAAACCCACACAAAAAATACAATCTGTATTTGTTCTATATTTACAGATAATTGGTCACTATTAAGGCACAGATTGATTAAAAATTACCATTTATTCAAATAATCCAAATATTTTGTGCATCATATAACACTGACAACACCGTGTACTGTAGTGTCATATTACCTTCCTTGCATAAGAGAAAGTGAGAAAAGTAATTTCCAGTGTTTTTTATTTATTTTTAACCACCCTATTTAATCTAGTTTAATTGGGACAGTTTTCCCTTTGGCGTAAAGCACTGTTCATAAAACCTCCATCAGCTTAATACTGCACATTCATCCCATCCTCCTCGTGTTGCAAATGCATCATAGAGGGCTGGGAAAAGAGCTCCAAATGCTTTGTAATCGGGAAAGTCTCATTAAAGAAAATGATAAAATTTAGAGCACCAAGTTGTTGAACAGGAAATCTGGAATTCTTGTGCTGAATGTGTAGCATGATGTGTCTGTACAGCCACATAAGATAGGGAGGTCCATGTGACCTGTACTTGCCAAGGGAGCAATTTAGTTTAGAAATGAGCATCCCTTTAGTGCTGCGATCATTGATAATTTTATGACAGGTCCATCATCTATGCCTTCAAAGTAACCAATACAATTTTTTTAAAGTGAAAATATTTCTGTGTGCAAAATTTCTCTTCAATTCTTATTCTTTCATGGTAAGACTTAGGCATGGAAAAATGCCAGGCAAGTGTTTGCGAATCTGCATTTGTATGAAAGTCCCCAATTGTTATGTAATCTAATGCCGTCTGCTTAACAGCATGCAATAGTGGTTTATGTCCATGTAGAAAATCTTGAGTAATGAACATAAATAAGTCATTACAGTACAGGTAATTCACAACATTTCCCATGGGAAAGCTTTTCAACAAATTAATACACTTGGAAATAATATTGCTTTGAAGAAAGGGAGGCACTTAGTGATTTTCTTCATGGATTGAAAACCCTTCATAAATCCACAATGAGATGTCTGAAAAGACCTAGGAAACAATGTTGCTGATTTCTTGGACTTTCACAGTATATGATTGTAACAATGAGTCTGGCCACTTAGAAAACAGTCATTTTTGCCCCTCCTTTGGAACTCCACTGTCTTTACAAACTGTCACTGGAGACTTAAATAAAGCCTTTCTGTTCTCAACATACATGCAAGCAGACACATGTGGCTTAAGGAGAGTCCTCTGACCACACGGAGCGCAGCTAATGTGTACATGATAAGAACAGGAATCTATCTCTCTTCCTCATGGCAACAGTGCTGTCTTGTCAGATGATTATTTGTCTTTTTTAAATAAAGTGACAATCTAGGGCTCCAGTTGTTGAATGCCGTCCATGCTCTACCATAAATCTCTAGTAGATATCAATTTCATCAGTTATGTACGGTATGCTTATAATATCTAAAAATAAAAAGTTTGATATAAATAAGTATCCTTTAGTGGCAGTATACTAAAAATAGCCCTTTGCCTTTAGTACAACCATTAACATCATTTTAGCAATATAGGCAGCAGCTAAATATGATAACTGCAAAGGGTTAATATTGCAAAGTCCGTTTGGTCTTTCTTTGCCCTTGTTACAGTGAACGGGGTTCACTGCGCACTGCTTCTAGGGTGCTGACATAAATGAACAGAGCTGGTCCAGAATCAAGTGGAGTCACTTACATTTCCCAAAGTCACAGGATACTCTGCACAGAAACTAATCATCCAGTACCATTTCAAATAAAAATTTAACGCAGTCAGAAAAATGTGACTAAATCTGATTTGTACCATTTCATCAGGTGACATAAAAATGAGAGCATTTCCACAGGACAAGAAATTAGAAAGTGTAAAGTGCTGAGAGACCTCAATACTTATTTTAGAGCAGTACCAGAAAATTCCACTTTTGATTATTATTTTTTTAAAATCCCCAAATACAAAAAAAAAAAAAAAAAAAACACAACCAAGCAAACAATAACTTCAATGTTTTCTGGCATCCCAGATGTCAAATCATCCTTCATTTTAAGTAAAAAAAAAAAAAAAAAATCAGTGCATATGTTATATAGGTAAATAAAAACAGGAAATAAAGCCCTACCCTCATATTGCAAATTCTGTCCAATTACCATTTTTTAAAAAAGCAATCTGCATGTGGTGTTCTGAATGATGACCTAAGAATATCTTCTCTCTTTTCTTCCTTTTTGGCACAAAATTCAGGTGTGAATAAGATGCTTTGGTCCTGATACCAGTCACCAGAGTGCTACGGACGGGTGCAGTGATGGCCGCTCACAGATCTCCTGTCTCCACGTTGATGAAAGTTGGCGGGGGTCCCGGAGGGGCACTGCTACCAGCGGCCACTGACACTCGCAATGTCCGAGTGGTACTGACGGGGCAGCCTCCCGCTGGCTCCACCTTCCAGGAAAGAGGTGCGTGCATTTGGCGGTTCGAAAAGCTTTCTCCGGTTTTTATTTAGTTCTAAAGAGAGAGAGAGAGAAAGAGAAGTGTTAGAAACTCCATGGAGAACGTCTGTAATGTACAGGACATGGCAGTCAAGCTCAGAAAATGGTGTACTGTAGGTTTGGGGGAGGAGGGAGTCAAGTCTGGTAGCGAAAGGAAAACCTTTAGTTGATGGTCAAGACATTTCTGAAATGCTAGAAAGTCTGATATTAAAGGCAACATGTTGGTAGCCGAGAGAATCGAGGACAACGTGTTGTTATTGCAGTGTCAACTATCTGGGGGAGGTGTCATTCTCAGGATCCTCTAAACTCTGGATATACAAGTTGAGCAGGTTGACCTACCCCAAATGTCACCTCAGAGGCAAAGGGATGGGGGGGACATCAATGCTGGTGAAAGGCACAGGAGAGCATGTATTACACCAAAGACACAGAATGTTACTACAGCTGTTGAGCTCACCCACATCAAATACAGCAACCATTAAATTATTACAGTCAGACATGAAAAGACCCCACATCTGCACATGAGAATATTGGAGGAAGACATGGCTGTGTTCGGCCCCAGCCCTGTGGCTCCACCAACTCGTGATACCTGTGATCCTTGGGTCAGAGGAGCTATATGAAGAAGCATATCAGCAGGAGGATTCATTGAATAAAAAGTTAACTTAGTGAAAAATAGCAACCACTCCAGGAAATAAACAATTGAAAACCACCAATACTTTACATTTTTCGGGGAAATCTCAGATGCTCAATTTTAAAGAAACCAGAGTACATAGAAAACAGTCTTTTTCCAACTAAAAATTATTAACCAGAAAGGGAAAAAATTGAAGCAGCCTACCTTGTTTATGACTATACAACCACTCTATTCTCATCACCCCACATAAATGTATAAATCCTCCTATCAGCTGATGGAACTCTTGCTGGTGAATTAATACAAGGAACAGGATTGTTGGCCTCTGATAGCCAGATATCTTCCAACGTATTCAATTTCAAATAGAGAGATTATATAGTTAATATGCTTAAAGTTGTCTTTTTTTGGGGGGGGGGGGGCAGGATGGAGCCAGTGATTGAGCACCTTATATTGGCACAGTATTCAGTTCCTTTTTAACCACACACAGGTACAATCCCCTTTCGAATTCTGAAGTTGCACTGCAAGTGATGGCTGGCTACAGTAATGCTGAGACGAAAAACACAGACCCATGTTGCAGGGGGTTACCGGTGGCCAAGGACAGCCAGATGGCCAGAAGTGCTCTGGTCTCCTGAGTTCTGGAAAATGGACCAACACCCTTAACATTTCACCTCACTGCCTTCCAAAACGTTAAGTGTCTGCCCCATGGGGGCAATGCATAAGTAGAGATATCTCTTTTTTGTTCACATTTAGTTCTTCTGCAGGGAGAAGAAAAATGTCATGATTTATTAGAGTTTATATGACAAGCACTTTATATTTGTTTTGTTGTATTTAAGTCCTCCTTAAGGGGTAGATAATATTACCATTCTCCATTTTATAGGTAAGGAAGTTGAGTTTTAAAAATAGTCTAAGTGCCCTAGCTTGTTTGGCTCAGTGGACAGAGTGGTGGCCCGTGGACCAAAGGGTCCTGGGTTCCAGTCGAAAGCACACACATACCTCGGTTGCAGGCTCCTCCCCGGCCAGGGTCCTGGTGTGCAGGAGGCAACCAATCGATGTATTTCTCTCACATAGACGTTTCTCTCTCTCTCTCTCTTTCCCTCTCTTAAAATCAATAGAAAAATATCCTGAGGTGAGGATTTTAAAAAAAAACAGTCAAAGTAAGCAGTTAAGTGACAAGCTTTAACCCTGCCTGATGCAAAGGTCCAGGCCCTGGGCTGCAGGGATCCATCCACTGTGCGAAAACCAACCAAAGCATCAGGAACACAAATTTGAGAAATTGGTAGTCCCACCTATGCCAGACAGCAGAGCTTTGCTTCACAGTTCATATGCCAGTTTTTTTTTAAAAAAAAAATAGAAAAATGTAGCTTAAAAACTTTAAAGAAGCAAGGAAGATACCTTAACAAGCAAAAGACACATGCAGGCATGCTTATAGATAGCTACTGTATCAAGTTCCCGCAGAAATTCAGAAATCAAGACAGAATTTAATATATTTAAAGGCAAGTATAGGAGAGTTAAGAATAGATGAATCCTCTGAAGTGCACAGCCTGGGAAAGTTTTGTCACCTTCAAGTTGAAACACTTTGTTTGGCCTTCATTTTCTCGTGGGGGAATAACCCACGCACCAGGACACACACTCCCATACTATAGAGGAGGAAAGGCGTGAATGAGGGCAAACATTCTACTCCCTTATCCCACGGAACACGTCCAACGGAGCACACGAAAACCAATGGGCCAGTGAAGAAAACAATTTTTTCATAGACAATGAAAACTTTACTCTGAAAAGTCCTATCAACTAGGTTTTGGGAAGAATAAAATGACTGTGAAGGAATTCAGCCATTCCCTAAAGAATGTAGACTCTCAAGGACCAACTCCTATTGAATAGACTTTAGCCTTTTAAATTAAAAAGCAAATTGTCCTTTTTTTTTTTCCAATAAGCCTAAGGGATAATTGGGAAAATACCAACCTTTTTCTCTGAAATTCCAAGGGTCACACAATCCTGGCAGCTCTCAGGATCTTGTTGCGGATCTGAACAGAGTCACAAACTAAAAGAATAGGTCGGGAAATGTTAGATCTACCTGAGGCCTTGGCGGGAAGCCTGACAACAGGATGCTAAACGTCCTTTCACTCAGTCCCTGCATATTTAGCTAACTACTTACGAAAATACTGAGAGAAGTAAAAAAATTGTCAAAAAATCATGGATTTGAAGAAAAAATCATTGTTTTCTCTCATCCATTTCTACTAGAGATAAACCTCATCTCCTATAACACAAAAATACATGTCTTGTGGCTCAAAATAAAAACAGAACCAAACCTTACACTGAAAGAACTCTGATTATAAGTTTAAAGTTTTAAAAAGGAATTGTGAGCAAACTCTGTAACCACAAGGCCAAGGCCAACGCACGTCCAAGCTGCCCAGCTATCCTGCACCTACCTGGAAATGGAATGTTCTGAGGCTATAAATGGATGTGTTTGTTATCAAATGAGCTGAACTGGAAAAAGAAGCTTTTTGATGAAGGGCTTCTCAATAAAAACTGATTATTTGCAGAGAAAACAATTTACCAGGTTCAAACAAATGCAGGCAACAAAGTGAGGTGAAATCATTCTTAAAATAATCAAGTACTTCCTGCCGTGCAGAGCATTCATAAGGCATCTTACTCAAAGTCCCGTTCCCGTTCACAGCAAGGACCTGTGAGTCCCACTGAGAGGCCGGCTACGGGAGCTATAACCTCAGCAGATCCACGCTGAGGATGATGATTGGATAAAACGTGTTTTTAAAGAGGACTCAAACCCCCTCCCTGCTGTTTCCCACTGAACTCCCCCAAACCCACCTGGAATAGATCACAAACGTGTTCCAAGTAAAGATAGTAACAATCCAGCTGGAGCCCTTGGAAGTATTGAGAGATGGCTGCTTGTTGCTGGAGGCCTTACAGAGTTTGGAAGTGGGTTGGTACACAAAGAAAACTGAACTTTCATTTTACTGTCACCGACATTCCATGAATCTCTAGAGAAAGATCATGGAGTTCTGGAACACACTCTTCTATAAATGTGCTGGCCCACAGGCATATTTTAATATAAGCGTGGTGATTCTGTGAGTTAATCAAATTTCAAGTATAGTGTAAACTCCATTTTCACATTAATGGATGAATGCGAAAATATGTAAAGTAAATTCGGTTCTAGGTATAGCCCTCTGAGGTGGAGCTTTAGGGTAAACAAGTTAAAAAAACAAATTATCCTATTTACACAGACAATAAAAAAAACAACAGGGGAGGCCCCTGCTATTCATATGTGCACCACGTGGAAGGATAGATGTAGAAATAGAAGGTAACTTCACAGGATCATCTATTCCAATCCACCTTCATGGTTTTGGAAACTCGCCCAAGGACTCACGCGACGGCAGAGGCAAAGCCCAACTCTCCTTGTTTGAATACAGTGTTCTTTGTACTGTGTCAAGCTGATCTTATGAGCAAAAAAGAAAAAGCGTCTGCCCTGTGGAGCTCCCTTAATGCAGCCGCTTGGGGACGCAGGGTGGAGGAAGACGTCCCTAATCACTGATGCGTGCAGAACCGTGTTGATCCACAGAGGACCCAACAGGCTGCTCGATGGCTGAATTTCCACCCCTGATTCAAAGCCGCTCCACTTATGTCTGTTTCAGATATTAGGTCTATAGATAAGATTTCCTATGGGGAAGTGGGTGGGGGATGCAATCTGCTGCTAAAACAAAATGGAAAACCACTGAGGTTTAAATTTTACTTGCTGATCTGATTAGTGACTGCTGTTTGCAAAGGACTCTCACCAGCTGGATGCACCTGCTGGCCTCAAAAAGGCACAGCCTGCAGCTTCAATGTTCTGAAAAAGCCAAGTCATATTCTCACCACACCCCACCCCTGGCTTTTGCCCTTGGTGTCTACGTTTTTGAAACACGGATATTCATCAGACAGTCTTCAAAAAGTAACCCAAAGTTTGACCCCCCCATTTCTTCCTCATATTTCTCAAAACACCTTTTGGAGGTACACTGTTCTGTATTTGCCGACTCCTGACTCATCAGCTGGCTCAACTCCTTTCAAATAGGAGGTCCCCAGTAAATATGTGTAGAGCATTTTGTAATACATAGAATATGAAACCGCTGCATACAGAAGGCAGTCTGGGAGACAGACAACATTATTTTCCTTCATTCTGTGACTAAATTTCAGGATCCTACACCCTTCTGTGACTCACAAATTTCATGAAAACTTTAGTAAAAAAAAAATAAAAAGCATTCAGACAAGTAATACCTGCCAATAGCACGGAGCATTCACCTCTGCAATGACCTCTGTTGGTATACAAGCACACATGCACTTGAAACACGACAGCCAATCCAGAATCATTATTCACTAACCCAATGATCGCTGCTGAACACAACAACAAGAAAGGAGAATTGTGCTGCAACCCCTGGCTCACCTTCTGCAAAGGGCAATTTTGGTTAGATCTTTCTGGAGAAATCTGTTTTAAGGAACGATACTGTCACAGCAGGTTTTCCGGCGATGTCTTGATGAAAGAGGGGAGGTTCTGAGCACTGGTCATACTGTTAGCAGGAAGCACTCTGAAACCACCAAGGTGCCCGGGTGGCAAGCAAGTGGTAAATGGGTCGAACCAGCCCCACTGGCTGAGACCACTGGCAGAAGTTATTCAGACTTAAAATATGAGTGTGAGCATTTATATTCACCTGAGATTGCAAGCAGCATTTTCCTCCTGGCACCAAAAGTCGTAATTCCCAGCTCCTTCAGATCCTGATCTGTGAGAGTGAGGAATGTCTGAAGATCGATCTGTGGGTGAAAAGGTAATCTATAACCAATATACTAAGGATTTATTTTCTTCCTCACTGTAGGTTCAACTCCTTGTTACACCTACTTTGTTTATTAATTATACTCTGCCTACTTCCAAAAAAGAACAGCGGTGTCACAACCCTAAGGGACAAGAGTAAAGTAATTAAGGGGATGAAACAAAAGTGATTATTCTATCAGCAGACTTAGACTAAGCCAGCGATTTACTGCACGTGAGATTAAAAACAGATCTGAGCATCCTGGAAGCCGGGACAAAAAGGGAAATACAAATTGTACATTTTTTTTGTGTGTGCGAACTGATAAAAGGAAGAATACATATCTTCCCAGAAGAGAGAAAATATTTCTTAGCTTTGACTTAGTTAAGTATATCTCTATAAAAAGAAGCTGAATTACAAGTATCATAGGTGGTATCTTCCACTGTGTTTTACATAAGAATGACAGAGGAATTCCCAGGCTTCATCAGACCCATAACCCACTTGGCTGGGCCTGGCAGACAAGAATCTTTCCAGGAACAGTATAACTGTGCTCTGTGGCATCAGCAACGAAGGGTGGAGGGCAGCTAGCCGAGGATCTCATCCCGCCCTGGGAGGCACTGTGGAAGAACAGATGGGCCTTGGGCTCCAAAGGCAGAGAGAGATGGGTTCAGATTCTGACTCTGACAAGACTTCTGTGGGCATTAAATATGATTGTAGACATAAAGCAAAGGGCTCACCAAGAGGATAAAAGAATGGGCAGCTATGGCTGATAACAATGTATACAGAAATATCTGGGAAAGTTGCTAAATAAATCTCACAAGACTAGTTAATGAGTGACTCTTATTAAGTTATACCTGAATATTGGAAAATATCCTAAATAAAGGAAGCAGTACCAAATTTCAACACACCTGAAAATAGTAATGCATACTTTTTCAAGAAATTAATTTGAAATTTTGTTTTGATTTACAAGTTACACCCAGATCTTGTAAAACCTTTTTGTTTTTCATTTATCATAGATCTAAAGCTATGTTTTTAGAAATTCTATTTAATGGAGACTAAGAATTTGGGGGTGCCTGAAATAAAGGGCAGGACAGTAATTATTTTAGGCTTTGTGGGCCATATTGACTCTGTTGCAACTACTCAACTCTCCTGTTTGAGCTCAAAAGCAACCACAGACAAAATATAAATGAAGCTGTGTTCCAACCAAAACTCTTACTGACAAAATCAGGCAGCAAGTCTGCAGGCTGTAGTCTGCTCTAAGCTAATAAATATGAAATAAAGCCAGCCACCTTTGTTTTATATGATCATATTTTCTTCCTTTTTGAAATAAGTGGATAAGAAGTACCTATAATAAATTTATTTCTGTGCTTCTTCAAATAAATACTATAGATTAAAAAGAAACCCTGAATGTTACTGAATAATATCTAATCTCACTTGGAAACCTTTTGTTTCTGGACAAGTTAAAAAATACCTCTGCCCTTGAACTTCTCAATCAGCCACCCTCATCTAAGCAGCAGGACTAAATAAGTGCAATTCCTTGATGCACTGATGATGAAAATGTTATTCAACTCACAATATCCTTGGTTAAATTTAGAACACTAATTATCCAATATACACATTATAACCTTTTTGGTATTATAAAAAAAAAAAAGTAAAGTTCAGCAATCAAACTTAAGTTATTGAGCTATGGGCAATACCTTAAATTTATGATACAAAGCACTAAAAAATCCTGGATTCTTCACTGATCTGGGAATTACTGACTTAATCAGATGGTCTCTAAGATGCCAGTGTCAAACTAGAATTGAATAGACACATTTATGGAACTATTCTAACTCTCTGCTGCACTGGATTAGCTGTGCCTGGGTAAAATGACAGCATTATCAGAAAGAGTCATGCTCTGTTCTCTACGCCAGAGCGTAATGGCCATGGCTGAGTAGTTAGACCAAATCCATGGCAGAGATGGTTCAGAAAACATCTCAGTTTAGGCAAAAGCCAATCAGTAAATTAAAGAATAAATGAGCATGCAAAAAAGTACATTATACTCTGTGAGAACAGACTTCAGCAACTTAAGGAGGATGGGGTCAGAAACAACCACACATTTATTTCAGGTACTGGTATTTAAGTGCCACAAATAAAGATAATAGTTTAAAGTGTGAAATCACATTAAATACAGACTTGTTGCTGACCTTGAGAGCAATGAATCAATACACTGTTTAGCTAAAACTGTTGAAGGGGTGTTTTTGTGAACACACATCCTGTGTTTACTAGTTGCACTAAATAGGAAATGAGATCACGTTTTTCTTAGCAGCAAAAACAAGCAAGCTATGAGACTTGAATCAATGCTCAGTGAAAACAGTCACAGGTCAGTGAGGGATTTCATTCTAGAAGTTGTCGTACACAGAACCCAAACGAAGATGGGGGGATGAGTAAATAATGACTGACCTCTTGCTGCTGGAAGACGTCTGTGTATTTGCCCAGACCCAGTTTGCTGAAGAGCTCGGGGAGGTCAGAGCCTTTGAAAGAGCTGTTTAGGTTACAGCCATTGCTTCCTGTCAGCGAGGAAATGCAGTCCATGTAATTGCTGCTGCTGAGATAGTGTTCCGCTGAAGGGCAAACGAGAGACAGGCTTGAAGTGCAAATGCCCGGAGAGAACAAGGTTTAATTAAAAGTTTTAATCCCTCCAATATTTCAGCTTCATTGCTGGGCTGAATAGAACTGTAGCTGCAGAAGCAGAGCAATCCTTTACGGAGTGAAACACTGGCTTTTCATTAACGAAATGCCGGTTATTGCTTTCAGAGAGGCTCTTGCCATTTATAAGGTTACACTTGGGAGGCAGCAATTCAGCAACAGTGCCTCTGCAGTTAATAATCATTAATCACTTTCTCATGGAGCATTCAGAAGCATTTGCTCTTTATAATTGATTGCGTGTGAATTAAGTGAGGAATCGGGAGGAAGACCCTTGGGACATAATTAAGGTGCGGAAAGGTACTGCAAGTCCAGGCTCCTTTCGGATGGCTCTCTGCCTCCACACTTGTGCTCACCTGCGGTCAGAGGGATTCTGTAATAGTGCACCACATAAATCCCCTTCCCTACAAAAATATAATTGGGCCGTAAGCTCACAAAATAGAGTAGTTCCAACATGAAGAGTACCATGAAGTGAGACAGAAATGCTGCTGGAGTTCCCGGATTTCATTTAGGACAGAAACAAATCGGTCTCTTGAGAAAAATTCTCTAAGACAGCAATGCTGAGCTTTGCTTGGCTCTAAAACTGATTTATGGGTGACGATCTCTCCACATTGTGTATAGTTCTCAGGCCCAGTGACATGCACAGCTGGGTGATGGCCTCGTGAGCCAGGCCAAGTAGTTGACCAAATATTTAAATACTCTTCAAGATCTGCTTTGGAGATTCTAGCGGAGCTGTGCAGCCCGTATCCCCGGCTAACAGCTGGCTCTTGTCGATGTAGGGATTCAATCTTCTTACACCAAAGATGCAGCCTCATAGGGGATTCCTAGGGAGAGAGGGAAGGAGGACACTCACCTGGCCAGTGAGGTCCACCTAATCTCCTCTGGGGTCAGTGGGTTCACCAAATCTAAGAATTACATTCTGCACTGTTTTGGGTGCCACTAATAACTTCCTTCAGTTGTTTTTATCTCCCAATGGAGGAGTCCTTTATCTCAAGTGGAAGGAATTTCTTGATAAGAGTTCTCTTTCTCTTAAAAACAGATGTCTTATCTCTTGTGGAGAGAATGTGACGAAAAAGGATCCAGAACCAAGTTCAGAAGGCCTTCGGCCCTGGACCACTCCACCATTTGGAGGTAAGGCCCCATGTCACCAGAAAAGATTGAGGGAGTGACCAATGATGTACTGGGTCAAGGGTGATGCCAAGCAGGATACGATGGGCACAATGAAGTGACCGCTGGACTCGACAACATGGTAAGTTTACCATATAATTGTCCAAATGATAAATTTACATTTTTGAGAGTAAAAGTGGGAGTGATTGAGAATTAACACTGGAACAACTGGTATAAACAGGGATGCCTGGAGAAAACCTAGACATTGGTAATGCTGACGAGGGTGTAAAAAAAAAAATTACTTAAAACTGTGCTGTTCAGTACAGTAGCCATTGGCTATACTAGTACGTAGCTACTGACAATTAAAATGTTCAGTAAGTGTGAAATATACACCAGATTTTAAAGACATAGTATAAAAAAGAATGTAAAATATTATATAAAAATATCTTTATGTAGATTACATGGTTAAATAATACTTGGCATATATTGAGATAAAAAAATTCATTAATAAAATGTGAAAAAAAATGTGCTAAAATATTCTTAGTGATATCTGTTAGTGTACATTGTTTCTTTTTATCGTAACTACTTAAACTCCCTATTCTCTTAAAACATCTGACAAAAGCAAAATAACTGTTTTTTTAATGATTCCCTTTTATTAAAGAATTCTGATATTTTATCCCTAATCCTGAACCTCAGTGCATTTAAGTTTACAGACAATTTTAATTACCCAGCATCAAGTGAAGGGAAAGGAGAGGCACAGGACTAATTTATTTTGGGCTACAGGACAAAGGTCACTTCCACCTCTAGACCTACCTGGCACCAGCCCCCGTCTCCAGGAAGGGCCCAGGCGCCCACAGACAGCGCACAAGGGCATGAACGAGTTGACCGTGCTCTCTTACTGAGACTTGGCCAACCCCAGACCGGTATTCTCAAATCGGAGACCCTCTGACAGCACAGCAACTTGATTGATGGTAACACCCGACTTACTGAGTGACTACTGTGCTCATTTAGATGGCTTTTAAGGAGCCTTCAAATCCTGCACGCTCTGCGTCTCAGGGCTCCCAATTCGTCCCAAACCCTGAACGGAGGCATGTATTGTGATGACTATTGCCAGTTCTCATCTGCTCACCTTGTTACACAGCCCAGAAGTGTGGGTGCTGTTACAGACAAACCACTGGACTCATGCTGAGTCTCAACCGCATCTTTCTAAAGCCAGAACCCTTATGCTTTAAAGATAAATTAAATTTACATAAATTCAGTTACATCTTGTCCATTTAACATATCAAATGCTGCTTTTCACCTTCAGGAGCTACCTACAGAGCAGACTTTCTTCTGCTGTCCAAGATGCTAATCTGAACACAGTCTGCTCCACATCTTGAGTGTTCGTGTCTGTGTGCGTGACTCCTTCCTATATTCATTCAACAAGCATTTACTGAGCACCTACTGGGTGTCACACACTGTCAGACATTTGGGAAGAAATAACAAATCAGGCACAGCCCAACAGAATGCCTGGCATGTGGGCATTTAAAAAGTGTTCACTGAATGAAAAATATGGTCCCTGGCTGTGGAGCTCAAATTCTACAGGAGGAGACAATTACGTACACAGGTAATTACACTCTAGACAGGTGCATGAGTAAAAGCAAGTACAAAATGCGGTGAAAGCAGAACACCGCCTGGTCTGCTTCCCCGGAGAAAAGAAGGAAGGCTTCCCAGAGGAGGTGGCCTGTGGATTATGACAAACACGTGAAGGCACGGAGTGCAGAATTCATCCTTGAACATCACTCTCAACCAAATAAACAAATTTCACGCTAATTACACCTAAAAGTATGATTAAAAGTCAAAGCTCACTTGATTTGTTTTGTTTACGCTTGGGGCTGCCAATAGAAGCTGCAAATTCATTATGGCTGGCAGGTCCTATTCCATTTCGGTCCCTCCAGTTATCAGATTCGCTTCCACTTCCCAAGTGCTCACGGCTGTTGGACCTCGAGAGGGACACTGATGAGCCCTGTCGACAAGGAAAGCCAGACAAGGAAATGTTTAATAAGGTGGGTGGAGGGGAAAGAATCCCCAGTAGACCACTGCCATTTACTTCAATTGCTAACCACTGCAGTCACCCACGGATGCTGCTCCTGGGGACGAGGCTGTGGTCCCTGTCTCTGTCTTCCAGCCACCGAGGACTTGGAAATATACACCGTGAAATCTCTGTCCCTCATCGTGAAGGTGCCCAGCAGAGTTCTGAGAGTCCTCGGTATAAAGACTTACTCCTGTAAAGATCTACAAGAGATTCTCTGCCTTGTGCCACACGAAAAGGACAGACAATGGGGAAGAGGAATAGTAGACCCAATGCTTTGACAAGAATTCAGCTACCAGGCTAATCAAGTTGGAGGGCAGAGAGAGATCTGGCATGACCCCGGTGTTGGCCTCATCTAAACAGGATCTCTCCAACAAATCACAAATACCTAGAAAAGTCTACCTTATTTCATTCCCCCAAATCAAAATAATAACTTAAAAGATCTCAAAGTCTGCACAGAACTAGCATTTATTCATTCCATCACCATATTACAGACACCCTATTTTGAACTGGATCTAGAAAATTAACGCCAAGATTCTCTGATTTCCGAAGTTTCACATTCACTGGGGAATTCCAAGAGAATCCTTTACTGTTCACTTCAACACTCTCACCTAATTCGGTCTCACAGCGGCCACACCCTCCTCTCACACTTCCTCCTTCAAGGCACCAGGACACCACACTCCCGGGGTTTCCGCCTACGGCACTGGAGCTTTGTAGGATCTTCCTCCCTTTCTACTCTGAATGTCATCTCACTGGGCTTGATCTGGCATTCCTTCTCTCTTATTCAGTAATCTCACCTCTTTCAAGGTTTAACTACATCCAGGACTCCAAAATTTTTACTTCCAGATTTAACTTTTCTGTTCAAATTACTATCCTGGAGCTGCCAATCTGACACCTCCATGTAACTGTCTCACTTTAAATTTAGGGTACCTGCAACTGAACTGTTGTATATCTGTCCCCACCAGCTACACCCAAACCTACTCCTTTCTTAGTATCCCTACATCTCAATATGTAACTCTACCATTTACCCAGTTGCTCAAGTCATTCTCCTCCCTCCTTCCCGCACCACAGCCCATCCATCGGCAAATTCTGTCCATGTTATCTCTGAATACACCCACACACTCCTCTCTATTTCCACAACTGCACCAATAGCCTCCTTCATCAACATTCCAAGCTCTTGGTTTTCTTCAGGGTAAAGTTCTCCAGTGGAAATAACAGGAACCGCTAAGTATTACTCAGAACTTACCGTACACCATGCTATGCACTGGCCGCCCTCTGCCATGTGATCCTCTAAACCACCAAATGAGAAAACAGGCTCGGAGGAGTGAAGTCACTCCCCAGAGCTGTACATCGATCAGTGGTGGTTGCCGGACCCCACAGCCCCTGCACTTAACTACATTGTCACAATGATCATTTCAAACCGTCACACTGTTGGCCTTTGAGAACAGAACTGAATTAGCATTTCTGCACACCCCATCCTACCAAACAAAGGTGAGTGAAATGGATGAGACTGTAGGTGCATCCGTTGAAAGAATCAGCACAGTGTTAAGGTCACTGCCAACAAAAGTTGTTTAGTTTCTCTCAGAGTTACAATGGCAGCAAGAGGACTGCACCTCTTAGAGCCTCAAAACTTTTCCCTACGTCCCTATCTTCTCATTGCTGACCGTAACCTCAATCTTTAAATACAGCTGTCAGGTTGCTACTGTAGGCCTGACGATGAAATTCAAAATTCACAGGAGACTGACCTCCTTTTAGTATTTCAATAGTATTTGCTTCTTCACTCACGCAAAGAGACGAAGAAAAAAATGCACTTTTGCTTTCACCCTTCGTCAACAGTCTAATTTATTACAAAGAAAACAGGTGGAAAGGAGAAGGTCAATCTACAAATGCTAGTGATTAGACTAACAATTACGAAACCCTTCACCAGTGTTTGTTTTTCCGTCTGCAGTGTTCTGGTTGAACATTGTGATTCTTGGATCGGTCATTTCCATCCGTGTTTGGGTTTGCTCAGTCTCCCCAGTTGGTGTGTGCATGCGTGTGCGCTCTTATTCCATCCCCATTCGCAAAGGGCTCAGAGCCAAAATCTGGTCCTCTCAAGCTGAAAAGGCTGGCCGGGCGCGTCATGTGTAGCCCGGCTGGGGAGCTGGGACCTCTGGATCCCTTCTCCATGTGGCGCGGATGCCAGCTTCCCAGTCTCACCCTGCAGGGCAGCCAACATCTGGGAAACATAAAATTCTGGAGTTCTTGTTTGTGATACTTCCTGCTGTGTTCCTGGCACAACTGAACACACTGACTTTTTAACTCATATCTGAACACTTGCTTTTATTGAATATTTGCCTTTTCTCCCTATGGTGGGCTTGCTAGTGATACCCCTGAATAAAAGGATTCTTTATACATTTTATGGACTATTGTTACATCTATCCTTGGCTTAATCTCAGCCTTGTTTTAGCATTTACGACAGTCTCCTCCTAACAAAAACTCAGTTATGAATTTACATCTCCATAACGAACAGCTGATCCACAACTCTGAGAGAAGACATGTAAAAAAGCATGTTAGAGTGCATCCATTTTATAGCAATATGTTTATAAGAATAGAAATTAAAACAACTCCCATTAATGACTTTTCTTAATGAAGAATGGGAGGTGGGAGAAATGATGACTGTTCTCCTTTGCTGAGAGCAGACAGGAAGAATGGGTAGGGATGACTTTACAAACCTCAAAAGTGGTTGTCATTGTGGGCTTATAGGACACGTGGTTGGCCCTTCTCAGCTCCTTGATGGTCTCGGCTGGCATGGATTTAGAAAACCCGAGGCCGCTCCAGGTGTTTGTTGGTGTTCTGACCTCCGTCACCACTGGTTTCTTTAACATAGCTTTGGAACACAGAATATACAACAAAAATGCTTGATATTTTTAATATATTTTTTAAAATATTGATGCGTGCTGTTCCTTTGATATATGTAAAGAAATCATACCTGAACATTATTTAATACAAAATGACTTAAAATATCATAAAATATTTTATGCCATTATATTTTAAAATGCTACATTATTTCATAATTGATCTAATGCTAATCTACTCAATAAAGTACATTTAACCCCAACAAAACTTTTGCAACTTTGAACTTAAACATTTTTTTTACGACGGTCCAATTTCACAATTCAACGTGAATACTGGAGAATCTTGTATGGGTCTTTGATGGGAGAGGGGAGAATCAAAATCATTACTACATCACATACCTTTGGTTGCTAATAGCTTCTTTTGTTCATAGTCAAATGCCTGAAAAAACAGAGCGAAAATATTTTATTGCCAGTTTATCCAAATGTCATGCTGATTAGAAAACCAAGGTTTTGACTAGAGCCCAAGAATCTACCTGCTAAGCACCATAATGTCTCATTAATTCAGTGCAAGTCTGATCAATTTAAACATGTTTTCAAATCTAATTAATTAGAATATAAATTACTACTTTTGACTTTAAGTTGAGACAATGACAAGAGCCAGAAATCTTCCTTCAAAAGAAAAAAAAATCCTATTTTCTATGAATATTTAAAACACCAGGATAAGTATATGCTAAAGCACAGCAAATAACTTAATAGTAGTTCTGCTAAGTTTCAAAATAAAGCATTATGAAAATGCTTTCAGGTTATCTACCGGCCTCATTTGTTTCTCAAAATCCCCTCTTCAAAAGATGGCCTGAAGTAGTGTAATGTCCAGACAGCTTAAGAAATTATGTAGCCTAATTGGAATGGTCTTTGCTTTTGAAAGGAGAAAAATAGCAAATGTCGAGCTTTAAGCTATAATAACAGTAAGCATTACAATAAACTAAGCCTAGCTACCTTGCACTGCATAGGAGTAGGATGGCACTATCCACCGTTTCATTCACACTGAATAAGTGACATATGACACAGTCAGGTCTACACAGAAACCAAGGTAGGTCATTTGGAAGAAAGTGGTCTAGACAGAGCGACATCTCACATGCTAACCCAGGGTTCTCAACTGCCCAGCTGAGGAACTGAGACTTGATTAACAATGTCTGAAAGGCTACCAGGAGGCTGAGAAACAGCTGGCAAGAGCTCTTCTAACCCTTTTCCCAGGGGACCACACCACCATACGTAGGCTGCACACCCAGGTAATTCACAGTGTGAAACAGGAGACTTCTAAGCGGGAATGTGCCACAAATAATACTTAGGTCAGGATAACACAAGGAAACGGGCTGACCCTGACAAACCAGGACGTGTGGTGAGCTCTGAGAACGTGGCAGTAAATCAGGAGAGTGGATTTTTAGAGAACACATTTGACGATGGTTTTGAAACGTTAGATCTGAAATGGCAATGGCAATTAAAATCAACTTTTAATGATCAACATCTAAGGGCAAGGTGTGGGAAGATCCTACATTCACTTGTTCAATAAATATGTATGGAGTGCCTCAAGTTAAAGAGACTGTGCAGCACTTTGTGGAAGAAAACCACAATTAATAAAAAAAATGAAAAATAAAACCTATAGCCTCAGAGCATGGAGAGCCTCAGCAGGGATGGGTAAAGGAAAAAACTACAAAAGAAATTAGGAAGTGAGATAAGTGTGGAGAGAGCTGGGGATTCAGCTCTCCAAGGACCGCTGGAGACAGAGCGTTCTCAGCTGGGGGAATCAGGGAGTCTTCACTCCTTTTCCCCATCAATGCTTGATGACTACTGTCATTGATTTCTTATGGTTTTAAAAGTCAGCTCTGTAGTAATGGCACAAAAACATCTATTTAAGTTGAAACTGTATCACCAAGAACATTGCTTATCCATCCTAAAAGAAAAAAACACGGAAGTGGTTCACTCTAGTTATAAAATGGATGGAAAGTAAGAACCACGAGATGGATGAAAACCATACAGGGATCATGAAGCGGATTTGATACATCTTTGAGGAGGGAATTTTAATTTATATTAACTGAAAATAAGCCCGCTAGAGGAAATGTATCAGCTATCATTTTTTAAAAAATTTTGACACTTTTATAAAGGCCATGGCTTTGTGAAAACATTCATCTAAAAATCTCATGGAAATGTTCAAATGCAAAGGATTAAAAGAACAGATAAGCGGGATTGAGTTGTAGCTTTTGCTGGAATTAAAGAAGTATAATTTAGTTCCACGAATTAATCTCTTTATATATCTGTGACAGTTTGGATTCTAGGATTTTTTTTTTTTTTTTTTTTTGGCGTTGGGGAGTGGGGCGATATATCTCTTATTATGAAGTAGGCAAGTCTACCCAATAATTATGGTACTGAAATCAAATGGTTATAGGAATCTCTAAAAGCACAAAATCCCTATCTTTCATATTGTCATCTATACGTAAATCAGATTTCTGAACTTCCTGTTCAATAGTCTACTTTGAGTAGTTAGTCTACTACAGATATAGAGAAAAATCCCTGAGGAAATTGTTTAAAATAATCATAAAAATTTGTGACTCAATATAATCATCAATAATATTTATCATCTATTTTCAAAAACTAAAGCTTCATATTAGCTATTTTTATAACTGCCTAAAAGACACCAAATTTATCACCTCCATTTTATAGATGGAAGGATTATTATATCTATTTATTCAAGACTATGTCAAGAGGCAGTAATACTTAGAAATAACAGCTTTGGTATTTACCTACAATTTTATAAAACAACAGGTGAACAGTGTCATTTACATTACACATAGTGACACAGACCATTCACATTACCTTTCATATTATATTTTAAACCAGAGGCCTGGTGCACAAAATTCGTGCACTTGGGGAGTCCCTCAGCCCGGCCTGCACCCTCTCGCAGTCCGGGAGCCCTCGAGGGATATTCTGCCAGCTTAGGCCCGCTCTCTGTGGGGAGTGGGCCTAAACCGGCAGTTGGATATCCTTAGTACTGCCATGGAGGTGGGAGTCTCCCACCACCGCTGCTGCACTCGCCAGCCATGAGCCCGGCTCAGGGATTCTGGCTGAGCAGTGCTCCCCCTGTGGGAACACACTGATCACCAGGGGGCACTTCCTGCATTGAGCATCTGCCTCCTGGTGGTCAATGTGCATCATAGCGACCGGTTATTCCGCTGTTTGGTCAATTTGCATATTAGCCTTTTATTATATAGGATAACTTAACCATTTAAGCCAAATCCTGCATTTCATGTTTAAAGTTTATAGCAAAACCAATTCCTAACTACTGCACATAGCTTTAAATTTAATTTGGACTAGAGTACAGAAAGAAAACCTAGTTTCTGAATTTGCCATTCTCCATCCCCAGCCCCTACATTTGGATGAGCCTCTCACTCATTTTATCGTTACCTGCATGTTTACATATGACGGCCTGGAGGCCAGGCGGGCCCTTTCAGAGTTCTGCTGGGCGGCTGCGGCCCTCTCTGCAGCTCGCTCGCTCCCTGGAGCCTTCTTGTCAGCCAGAGGGCTCTCTGCAGTGCTCAGTTCTGGGTCTGAGAGCAGCCGGTCAGTGCTGCTGTGAAACAGAGTCTGGACTTTAACATCCACCATCACACACACAAATGCACCAAATGTTTCCTCTGTGCCACACTTACTATGTGCTAGCCACTGCCAACTGTTTACACGTATCATCTCATTTAATCCTCACAACACCACTATGAGACAGGCAGTATTATTATTATTCCCATTTTATAGAAGAGGGAAGCCCAAGGTCATACCTCCGGTAAATGGTAGAGCTGGAGTTTGAACTCAGGCATTCTGACTCTAAGAGCTGGAGCTAAAACGATTCCATGATATATATTCAAACATTTTCTGTATATAGTATATATGTCATATTGTTAATGGGAGATATCAATGACCCCTGGGTACATGGTCTAAACAGGACTGAGTTGATCTGAAAGCCCGCAGCCCGCCATATCCCTGGGTCCCACATCCACAGATTTAACAGACTACAGACTGAAAAAACTATTTTCGACACATAGTTGGGAATCTGCAGGTGCAGAGGGCTGACTGTATGCACTGTCCTATGCTATTTAGTATAAAGACTTGGACATATGTGGATTTTGGAATCAATCCCCCATAGGTACCAAGGGACAACTGTAGTTAAGTTTTGGGGGAGTCAAAGTTAGGCACGGATTTTTGACAGCACAGGGGGTCAGTGGCCCCTAACCCACACATGTTCAAGGGTCAGCTATATAAGAAAACTAATAAGACAGTAGGGGAAATTGGGAAAATGGAGACGGATAGAAGCAAAACCTTTCAATACAGAAGCATTCCATTGTTTTTCTTTTAAATAAAACACAGGCTGCCTATTTGAAACAAGAAAAGAAATGAAAAATAAAATAAGGAACACCCATTTGTAACTGTCCTATTGTACAGGAGAGTTATATTTAATACAATATATGTATTCACATTCACTGTGATTTGTAATAAATGAAATCATGATACTGTCAAGTATTTATTACCAAAGTGAGCAGTTAACCACTTCAGAACAAGGGCGCCATGGTTTCAGTTAGAAATTCAAAGGCAAATGAAAGAGAATTCACACCAGGGAAGTATCTAAAAGCAATCCTCAGAGAGTAAAAATCACCCTGCTGCTTATAGAAGAGCAGAGAGCACGTTAAAAGTTTCAGAGCAACAGAGAAAGTTCAGAGGACCCAGATATACACCCAAGGTTTATGACGAGAAGGACTCTAGGTAGAATATAAGGGTGAGAATTACCAGGTATTATGTCTTAATAACATTTTTATCCACAAAAATATTGCTAAGATTGAAATGGAATACTACTCTGCCATAAAAAAGATGAAATTCTGCCGTTTGTGACAAGGATGGGCCTTGAGGGTATTATGCTAAGTGGAAAAAAAAAAACAACAACTCAACAAAGAAAACATATTCCTAGAGGCAGACAACAGATCTATGGTTACCAGAGCGGAAGTTGAGTGGAAAGGGGCAGTCTGGGTAAGGGGGTCAACTGCATGGTGACGGATGGAAAATGGACTTTTGGTTGTGAGCATGATGTAGTATGTACAGATGTCCAATTATAATGTTGCATACCTGAAAGTCATATGATGTTATAAACCAACGTTACTTCAATGAAAAAAAAAAATGTTTTAAAGGAAAAAGAAAAGGTAATTATAAAGAGAAATGAATGAACTCCTGGATGAGACCAAACTTGCTGAAATCAAGGAGCACTCACTGCCCAACAAACCCAGTGTTGTTCCCCTGACTTAAAACCTATCCAGCTCGCGCTACAATCTCCTTCCAAGCACGTGGGCCTCCCCGATGAAAACACCTACTGTAAGTGGGAGTTCTTCGTGCCGCGCAAGAGCTCCACCGTCTGCCTCTTGGCACAGGAAACCGTGGTGGGGCCCATCATCTGCTTCAAGTCGCCCGCGTTCCCCGAGTGGGAAGGACTCCGCGGCATGCCTACTTCCACAAAAGCATCGTTACCGCCTGCAGAGGAGGAAACACAACACCCAAAACACGAGTTCACCATCAGCAATCCTCTGCGATGGACACAAACCAGAATCCAGCTCCAGGGAGACACAGACATAGCAGCTTTCAAACTGCAAAGACGACACCTGAAGTTCAGGCTGCCTCAAAAACTCAAGATGAAATGTGAAGAAATAACCCTCATATTTTTAAAGTTAGGGATGAAAGGATTAAAAAAAGGTCCACTCTACTTAGAAAAAAATTACACACACACACACTTAGTAAGTTGATGCTTTCCTGCTACATAATTACATTCACTTTCATTTAGGAAGTTCCAATGTCATGGGACAGTGATTCTTTCTGTAAGAAGTTTGTCTGCTTCTCAGTTTATCTTTCACCATGTTCTTTGGCATTTCATTCAGGATGTTGTCTTTCTGCAAACTTCGGGCAGGGTAAGTCATAATCAATTAGCAAAACCAATTTGAAATCACTGCATGGACTTTCTACAACCCCCTTTGTCCAAGGAACAGGCCCGCTGAAGTCCAGAGGAAAGATACCTTCGGCAGGATTTGGTTTGGGAGACACCTGCTCCGATCCACTTGTCTGTCTGGACGGGTCACCATGATTCGCACTCAGCACTTTCTCTCCAAGCGATGAAGTGGATATTACACCATATTTTATGTTCGGAGGCTGAAATAACAATAGAAAATAGCATGTGGATGTGGTCACCATTCTAAAATTCACTTCCACTGAAAGTTTTACTAGTGGCTTAGCTCTTACCAACAGCACAGATTCCCACCATCCTGAGAGACGTTACCTGCGCGTGTCCATTTAAAGCAGCAGAGATTTTTTTGCCTTCTGTCTGCATACTGCTGATGTGCACGTCGACAGGAGTCAAGCCGGGAGGGGGGGAGGGGGCTGTGTGCCCATAGGCGGGCACTCCAGACAACAGGATATTGGTTAACGTGGCTTGGGCAGTAGATGGAATCATAAGGTGTGGTACGGCAGAAAAGCCTAGAACAACATTTTATGAAGACAGATATTAGACAGGAAGAACACAGAACCAACAAGCATTATATTATTTTCAGTAACTTCAAAAAACATCACTGTTGCTGCAAATTCAGGAGGGAATTCAATGTTGATCTCTCTCTGCAAACAGGTTTAGCATTACTACACAAAAGAATATTAAAATGGAACAACTCTCTAGGGAATATTTAACCCAAGCTCCTCACGGTACAGACGAAGAAACAAGCTGGACTTCACGTGTTCATATACCTACCGAGCAATTCTAACCTCTCCAGCTAGAACCTACCTTTCGAGTGATCAGTCAGCGACCTTCATATGACTTTGCCACTGCTCCCTGCACATTATGCTCCTTTTCCTGATCTGCTAGTCACTTTCGAAGGTTATGTTTTACTTTTGTGGGAAACTCACTGTTTTGTCGTGCATCATTTTAACTAATTTACACATTAGGAAATTTCTGTTAGGCTAAAAAGTATGCTTTGAACCATGATTTCCCCCTAAGGACATGGAACCACTAGTACATTTTATTTAAAAACTGGTAATACCTATATGTACTTAAATGATACTGACCTGTGGCACTTGAAGTATTAGCAAGTGGGGGTGCCCACAACGTGGGGCTGGGGGTGCCAGAACTTGGACTTTGCAAAGGACTGACGGAGCTATTAAGCGCATTCAAGAGTGAGTTCGGGGTTGTCGAAGTGTTTAGAGATAAGGTGGTGGGGCCCAAGAGACCTGTGGTAAGTGAATGTACAGTCAATATGCAGAAATTCAAGATTTTAAAATAACAGATGGCAGCAATATTGCCATTTGGAATGCACTGATATAATCTGATATTTTCTGAATATAAAACGTGAGTGATAGATTACCTTCTTTCAAATATTCCCATGAAATACAGTCTGATACCATTTCAACACAGGACCCAGCTTATCCACAAACAGATGCTGATCGGAAAATGGGAGACAGGTGTGTGCCCCAACCAGGAAGGCAGTGGGGGGGTCACTGAGCACCACCAGCTGCTTTGCGTTCACGTCACTAGCCAAGATGAACAACATTCTGCTCCAGTGGGAACCCGTTTTCATTTCCCCGCATAGCTCAGTTGTCATACGCGTTCAAACAAGCGCTTCAAACCACGTACAATTAGCAGCGACTCAGGGGATGATTTCCCGCAGCAGAATGGCTCTGCTTGGCCCACTGTGGACAGGCTTAGGTACCTGCAACAGTTTTCATACTGTGTCAAAACACGACTCCTTCGTGCTCATCTCCATGCACGCGAAATCTTTTCTCAGGAGAGAAAAAAAAATTTCCCCTTGTTTTTAAGATTTAATGCCTGATTTAGGTAATGAAATTTCCCTTCTGGCATTTAAAATATGGTAATGAAATTTCCCTTCTGGCATCTAAAATAAAATGTGGATTTTTACACAAGTTTCCAGGAATACTTAAAGCATTAGGTGTTACAGGATAGGTGCAGCCATAAAAACATTTTAAAAATTGAGTAACTCTGAATGTCTGCTCACTTTTTTTCTCTCTCTAGTGCAGCAAGAACTCAGTGCCTGCTAAGTGATGAAACTGGCATTTCGAGGTGCATTGCTGTGTGGAAGGGACAGCTTTGGGAGACAATGGGCCCAGGGGAAAAAACCTGCCTTTACCGTAATGGTGTTGAAGCAAGGCTACTTGGTGTATTAATCATATTATTTAAATATGTTATATTTATTAAAGCAAGAATAGCTGTTAGAAAAATTTAAAGACTGCCTAAGGGTATGTTTTCGGTCTCAAATCAACACTGAATGGGTTTGCTAGGGTTAGTGCTTTAACTTTTCATATAAAGGCTACTGAGAAAATGTATAAGAAGTAAAACTAGCCTGATTTAATGCAGCAACTAACTTCAGCCTGTAAGACGGGAGTCTATAATGAGGCAATAAATATCACCATGGCTATTAAAATGACTGGCTCTATTATCCTAAAAAACGGAAGCACCGAGATGACGATGTTCCTTCATCTTCCTATTTGCTGCCTTAGATGTGAATGCAGGTCCATTTGTTGCCCTTGGTGGCCGCAGGCTCGATTTCCTTTGTGTCTGCACGAAGCAGGCCTAGCCATGGCGGGAAGAGGGGGGAGGGGGTGTGCCTGCTCTCCCCTCCCCCTCTGCACACCCCTCATACAGATTTGCAATTACTTTTGGAAAGGCAAACTGGATAATCTTTATCTCCAGGGACTGGTGGCAATATTGCAAATACAAGGGAGAGCAAACACATAAATTACAGTCAGCCTGCTGACTTCACTCGCAATGGCATTCTTAATTTAGAAGAACACACACAGCCGAAAATAAACGTCAGACGTTGATTATTGATGCCAAAATAAGAAGAATCTGGGGAACAAATTCACGGAGTCTAACAATAAAAAACAACAAAAAGCCAACAACAAAATGGATTGATTCGAGCTCTGCTGCTTTTCACCTGACCAGAGGACCTGACGAGGGAGAAACATCCCCTTTAAGATGTAGCCCCTGCGGCAGAAAGGAAGGGAACTGGGTAAGCAACTGAGAAGTGCTTTAGTAATGAACAGTATACCTAGTCCAGTGAGTCCGAGGCCTGCCGAGGCTAAGATATCCAGGCTGGGACAGGCCAGGCCGGCGGGGCACGATGCTGGGGACGGACTGGTTGCTATGGTAACCCCACTGCTTTCAAGTCCGAGGAGACATTTCCTTGCTTCATACATATTTAAGGCATTT
The DNA here is from genome assembly GCF_964212035.1 of Myotis nattereri. NCBI lineage: Eukaryota > Metazoa > Chordata > Mammalia > Chiroptera > Vespertilionidae > Myotis > Myotis nattereri. The sequence goes on from NC_138088.1 coordinate 28,520,563, forward strand.
CGTTCAACACTTTTCACAATCACAGACTATGAAAACACATAATGGGAAAGAAAAAAGTGACATGCAAGTCGTCTACAATGAATTGGGGAGGTGGGTGGGAAATGAAAACCGTAATAAGAATTCCACTTAGGAAATTCATTAATGCTGCTTTAAAAACCAACGGCAAATTCTAACCACTTATCACGTTTCCTCCTTTCGGTAAAAACCTAACACGTTAGTTGCTATTTATTGGGTGTGTCCTGTGTTCTAAGCCTTGTGATGGAAGCCGCACATATATTCCAGTTCCCACCAAAACCTTATGATGGTGTGGAAATTATTGCTCATATTCAGTGAGGACAGGACTTACCCAACGTCACAGCACAGCTGTGCAGGGCAACCAGAGGACTGGAACGCGGGCCCCTCTCTGGAGCCCGTTCTCCTTCACATCCTCTTGTCTCTGTTAAAGAGCGCCCCCCCGCCTTACTTATTTTTACAAAACAAATCAAACTTCTCTCCCTACAGTATATGTACTGCTTAATAATAGTCACTTACATTTGACATTTATGGTCTACCAGTTAACTAATAGACCGTGAGGTACCACTATTCCTCACTGATGACATATCTATGGCAAAGCTCATACTAAAATAAACTCCTAAACAATAAATCTTTTTTTCTCAATGGACTCATCTAGAAAACTGGAAATGTGAAACCAAGGGGGGAAAGCCTCCAATGAACAATAAAGGAAACTGGCGGCTGAGAAAGCAGAGCAGGAGGGAGCAGGGGGCCGGGAGGCATAATTAAATGGCCCTGGGATGCTGCCACAGTGTATTTCCCCCGACTTCCGCTCACTTCTTCCTGGACTCCAGGAATTCCTGTGTCTGTCCATCTTATGTGCACAAGTCCTCAAAAGTCTCCTCTCTCTCTCAGTCCTGGCATCCACAGAAACTCAATTAGCCAGGCATGCATGAAGCGTCACAATACATAAAATTAGGGTCCTGCTCTCTCACATTAAAACGCATTATAGCCAAGTTCACCAGCATCAATGCTATCTTTCCATTTACAGTTTTCTTTTGAAGAAAGAGAACTGGACGCTGAATACCACATCATTTACAGATACACAAAATTGTATTTAATATATATTATACATATACTATTATGAGTATATGATAAGACTTATAGTTTAGAAATTTAAACATAGTCACCTGCTATAAAAGATGTACATTAAATGTTACCATTGAGTACATGTCATTACGCAACTTGCTTTTCTTTATTCAACACCATTCTTATCCTTCAATTTCTGGTACAAAGCTTCTTCAGAGCGTATAACTAGGAGCAGAGTTGCTGGGGGCAAGGTCTCAGTGTTTTTAGTGTGATCGGATGGTCTCAAAATTGCTCTGCAAAGTGACTGTGCCTATCTGCACAATATTAACACACTGCAGACGCATCACGAGAATTCTCGCTTTGTATTACACAGTGTTTTACAAAGTATACTTCAAAAATATATTAGCTTGTAAGAACATGTATTAAATAACTTCAAAATGCAATGGGTATTTAATTTTAAAGCGTGCCTTTAACATTTATGTAAAACGTTTTTTTGTACTCGTTCAATAGAAACTTATCTAGCCACTGGATAAAGCTAGCAATGAAACTACTGGTCCGCACTGTGTTAATAGAGAAACATGCCTGTTTCCTGACTTTCTACTAGCATTCAATATCATCGGAGTTATCCCATTAACTTGTTACTGTACATGTAATTATTGAAATTGTGCAACATCTTAAGGGAGAGGTTCCAAGAAGGCTGAACTGGGTATAATTCATTCCTAAAAATATTTTATTATTAAAGAGAATGGGGCACCTATTCTTTAAAGCTCCAAGGCTAGCACAGTGACTCACAAATAGTAAGTAAGCTAAATATGTTTTTGTAATTGTATTGAGATGTGCAATTAACATAATATTTAGCTATAGCAACTATCTAGAAGCTTAGTAATATATAAAGTTACCAGCCTGCAAGTTAATTTAAAATGGTTTTCTCTTTCCTTCTCATATAGTTATAGAAAAATAATGGTCACTAAAAATGGACTCCAAAAACCAACACACATATAAGGAAAATGGTGATCAATAATGAATGTTGTTACAAATTTATATTTATATAAAATACCTAAATATAATATATAATGACATATATAGAATATTTAGTTCCATAAATATGCAAATGCATACTTATATGCAAATAAAACAGAACGTGATATGACACATGGTTCTCTGGATCCAGACTCTAAACCAACCTTGCTCGGCTGTTTTGGCTTCGGTTTAACACTAACGAAGACATCCAGCTGTTCCATCAACTGAGCAATAAACTGTGGGTCCACTTCAACTTCTTCCTTCATATCAAACATCAGCACAAGAGGAAGACAACCCTAGGAAAAGTCACCGTAGGAAGTGTAGGCGGTTAAGAAGTTACTCATTTAAACATCAGATAATTTAACATGCCTACAAACAATGCAGTATTTTACAGATCTAACAAGTAAAATGGGAGAAAAAGGTGAAGAGATTAAGAAAATCAAAACATCAACAAAAACCCTCACAGACACAGACAACAGTATGGTGGTTACCGGAGGGAAATGGGGGTGGTGGTGGGAGGTAGAAGAGGGTAATGGGGGGTAAATGGTGATGGACGGAGACTTGATTTGGGGTGGTGAACACCCAATACAGTATACAGATGATGTATTCTAGAATTGTACACCTGAAACCTGTAAAAGGATAAAAATAAAGAGTAAATCCAAGTAGTAAAGCTCAATCAGATACTTTCACATAGCTTGGCGGACTGTGGGAAAATAATGTTGAATGGCAGAAACTATTTTCTGGATGACAAAATTGTCTGTGTCTTAAGTGTCTGTTTTTGGCCCTGAATTTCCATTCATTCTCCACCTGGGAAATTTCCTCCATTCTCTGGATACAGTGCGTCAATGATGCCAGAAACTGGACTCTCAGCCCTATCGAGGGTACTCGCCTTGTGCCCGCGCTCAAAGACGGACAGTGCTGGCTCTTCACGGTCTCCCGAATGAAGTCTAAACAAGCGTCAGCATCTAAGATCTCCAGCTGTGGCCTGGCTGTGTTTGTGCAATCGCAGGTCTGTGTCTGCATGCCTGCCCCTTCCTCCAGGCTGGACCAGGCCATCTTTTAAACTGGACGCTGGCCTCTCCGCTCATCAGAAGGCTTCTTCACCATCCCAAGGCCTACGCCTCTTCGGATGCAGCTCAAACTTTCCCTCCTCTCTCAAGTTCACAGCCACTACTGTCCCTTCTTTGAACTACCTCCCTTTGAGCACTGCAGGGTTTGGTACTTGTTCTTCTCTCTGATGCTCTCTTCCTGGCCCCTAGTCCCTAGCACAGGAAAAATGTCACACACATTTTCTGATGCACAGGCTACTCGGTGCTAGCCTAATGACCGACGTGTTTTGTACGTAAGTATCAGGAGAAGGTATCATGAACCATACTAGAATTAACATGAAACTACTACGTTTCATTTCTCCTATGGTAGAAGTGATTTTTGTAAGGACATGGCTATAAAGAAAAGGTTATGGCATTTGAAATACAGGTTAAATCCTTTTAATGTATCTCTCCCTCCCTTCTTTTAATATTGTACAATAAGATGTCTCATTGCATGCCTATATTTTTGGCAGGTATGGCCAAAGTATGAATATAAGTTCATAACTGTGCAGAATGTTTGAAAAAGTTTACTGAACTCAAAGTAATACCTAAAGAATCTGAAAAGCAGACAAAAATATGAAGAATAAGCATAATAATCTCTGGAGATGAATATGCTATGTAATTAGTAGTGTACTCAAAATAGCCTGATTAAACTAAATTGGGCTAAAAATATCATTCACAAGAAAATAAAGTTCATAAAATTATGTGTAATAATCCTTAATGATTACAACAAGTTTTCATCTGTCAGAGAAATAAAGTCAACCAGACAAAACAAGAGTTTCTAAAAGTTTCTCAGAAACGAAGTCTGCAAATTAATGATAGCAAAGGCCATTCCTGAAGCTACTGATTCAAATGTCACTGAAGGTTAAGTGTTAACAGAAGAATACAACGATGTTTTTAATAAAAATATCTGAGTCCACATTATGTCAGTCCATTTAGTAACTATACATCAATCTACACACGGGTTTTTTAAATGAATATAGGGAGGAGTTAGAAGCAATACTGAGTTCTATAACTGCTATTTTTCTTCAATGCATGACACTCAAGTGCATTCTGGCTCAAACAGAATTTTTAAAATTATACCAGAGATTGTGAAATGTTCCATTGTTTCACGCTACCAAAATCTATGTCTTTGAGCGTAATGTTTAAGATGTATTTTTATTCTTCTGTTTAAATAGAAGACTTTGTCAGATGAAAACTGCAAACTGCTATCTGTGGTATGAAAATAATCACCCTCCACAAAATACAGTTATTTCACTTTGAACCTCTTCTGTGTGTCTAAGTTTTAAAAAAGAAAAGCCCTGCAACAAAAGCTCTCACTAACGTAACAGAACTCAGCCTGCGAGGCACTGCCGACCTTACTCCTTTATCTCCTTTACCAAGAAGCTTAGCTTCCTTCCTTGACCTGGCTTCCAAAGTGCTTCCATAAATACTGCACAAGGTTTGTCAACAGTATACACTGTACCCAAAGAGGTAAAAAATAAAGAAAAAGTAACCTGGATTTCACTAAACCTACCATGAGATATTGCCTTGCAAGACAGACAGACTCAATGGTGCCCTGGAGGTAGACGGTGGATTTCTTTTGTGGATTACTGGGGTCGGGAAAGTGGATCTGAGCACCCGTTCTCTGCATGATATGTTTGATGTTGCTTCCATTTCGACCCATCATGAAGAGATGATGCTGAGCTGCGATATCGAGCTGTGTGCTCACGGGAATCGCAGACGCCAAGCTCCCGGCAAGATGTTCCAACAGCATGGCAGTTCCTTCCTAGGGGAAAAGGTGGAACAGAAATATTCGTGTAAATGACTTTCCACATACAGGGAGAGTCCAGTGCACTTCTTTTTGTTGTTGTTGATTTTTTTTCTTTATTAAGTTATTACATATGTGTCCTTATCGCCCCATTGCCCCCCACACCCCCCTCCCACTCATGCCCTCACCCCCCTGGTGTCTGTGTCCATTGGTTAGGCTTATATGCATGCATACAAGTCCTTTGGTTGATCTCTCACCCTAACCCCCACCCTCCCCTACCTTCCCTCTGAGGTTTGATGGTCTGATCGATGCTTCTCTGTCTCTGGCTCTATTTTTGTTCATCAGTTTATGTTGTTCATTATATTCCATAAATGAGTGAGATCATGTGATATTTATCTTTCTCTGACTGGCGTATTTCGCTTAGCATAATGCTCTCCAGTTCCATCCATGCTAAAAATATGGAGCGCTTCACAAATTTGTGTGTCATCCTTATGCAGGGGCTATGCTAATCTTCTCTGTATCGTTCCAATTTTAGTATATGTGCTGCCGAAGCAAGCACACTTCTTTCTTTTTTAAATTCTCTCTTTTTTTTTTTTTTTTAGAGAAAGGGAGATCGATATGAGAGTGAAACCTCCTGCACAGCCCCTACCGGGGATCAAGCCCACAACCCGGGCATGTGCCCTGACCAGGAATCGAACTGGCACCTTTCAGTGCCTGGGACGACACCCAACCAACTGAGCCACAGTGGCCAGGGCTCTAGTCACTTCTAACAGATATGGAAAAATACAACACATATAGACCAGAATGTAATACAAAAGAAAATTCTAGAAAACAAACCAGTCTAAAATCCTTCAAAAATAAAACTTGAGCCCGGCTGGCATGGCTCAGCGGCTGGGGTTGAACTAAGAACCAGGAGGTCACAGCTGGATTCCCGGTCAGGGCACATGCCCAGGTTGTGGGCTCAATTCCCAGAGTTGGGCATGTGGGAGGCAGCCGATGAATGATTTTCTCTCATCACTGATGTTTCCCCCTCTCTCCCCAACCCCCTTCCCTTCTGAAAACAATAAAAATATATTAAGCAAATAAATAAATAAAACTTGAATAGTTTGTTCATGAATGATGTTCAGAATTCGCTCAGTCACTTACCTTCACAGCGCTAGTGTTATTCTGAGACCCTCGGACTATGACAGTAGCACCATACATTCGGGAGCGCTGTTTAAAGGACACTGAAATGTTGTATGTTTGTGATATGTGCTGGATGGAGGGGGAATTAGGATCGGGAACTGGCTGAAGAATTCCAGCAATCGGCAGCTCAAACATCAGCACCAAAGGAAGCAGCTCCTACAATGAAATTGTGAGAACCCAAAGCAGATAAATTATCAGACACATTTAGAAATATGTCTAATTCATTCATCCTTTCCTGCAGATGGAATTTTAAGCACATATTCTTTTATTATAGGTGTAAACTTGGGTAGGATATATAAAGTTTCTTAAATGACAGGAGCCTTTTATGAAACCTGAAAGTTTTTGTCACTTGAACTGCCTGTGGCATTTTCCTCGGGACTCTGATTTCAAAATCATCAGAGAAAAACTAAGTCAGGTAAAATCCAGAATGTTTCAAAGAAACTTTCTGTAATACATGAAACCAACTTTTTCACTATATCCCTCAGACTGAGCACATGATTTCATAATAAATTGATACATAATATTTTTAATCCTCTATAATGAAAGCGTTGCTGACAGTGATTTATGGTATGAAAGTAACAGTTACCCGAATTCTCACTCGGGCAGACTCGACTCCTGCCGGCTGTCCTGCTATGGAAACCTGCAAAGATAAGGATATACAGAGTCAGATTTAATTTAATTGAGCCGGCGCCTGCTCTTCCGGTTATCGACATCCTTGCTATTCAAAGTGTCCTCCAGGAAACCCCCACATCAGCATTATCTGGGAGCTTGTTAAAAATGAAGGAACTCGGGCACCAATGCAGACCTGCTTAATCACAATTTGCATTTTAATGATCTGCTCAGGTAATGCGTGTCAACTGATCTCTATCACCCCCTGGATTTACCTGACACCTCCCAGCCCCCTGAGGCCTTCCTGCCTCCTTCATAATTCCTCTCGTTCCCTGCATTTTCTCCTGTCTGTTTAAACTCCCTGCAGACTAGAGGAGTATCAATACGCAAGGAGGTAGCTGCTCTATGTTCTCAAGATGCTGAACTACTTCCGTGCTAGTTGGTTAAAAAAATAAAAAAATTGTTGCTCTAACACCCACCTCTGGCCCTCTCCTGGGAGCCTCTAGACCAGCGGTTCTCAACCTGTGGGTCGCGACCCCTTTGGGGGTCGAACGACCCTTTCACAGGGTTTGCCTAAGACCATCGGAAAACACATATATAATTACATATTGTTTTTGTGATTAATCACTATGCTTTAATTATGTTCAATTTGTAACAATGAAATTGGGGGTCACCGCAACATGAGGAACTGTATTAAAGGGTCGTGGCATTAGAAAGGTTGAGAACCACTGCTCTAGACGTTCCCAGGATCCACCCACTAAAGAATTACTCTTGTTATTAGGGTCAGGGTGGGGGACCCAGGACACTGCCCTCAGGATGCATGCTTATGCCATACTAGCTTCAAATATTTTGAAAACTGTCCTTGCTTTTTATCATGGCTTACGATCCAGTTCCTTATGTATGTGGCTCACTGTCACATTAGTCTCCATTTATTCATCTTTGTGGCTGACACAGTCTCTAGTGTTGTGATTAGCAGAGAGTGATTAGCAGAGAAGAGAGAAAACTACATTACACCAGGGGGCAGTCGATTGATCAACCAGTCGCTATAATGTGTACTGACCACCAGGGGGAAGACCGGTAGGTAAGCTTGCTGCTGGGGTCCGGCCAATCGATCAGGACTGAGTGAGATGGGTTGGACATGCCCTGGAGCCCTCCTGTGGTCCCTCCCCAGCTGGCCCTGATTGGCTCCTGATTGGGACTGGGCGAGACAGGGCCAGACATGCCCTCCCATGGTCCCTCGTGCACCAGTGGGGTCCTTCAGTCTGGCCTGCGCCCTCTCACAATCTGGGACCCCTCGGGGATGTCGGAGAGCTGGTTTCAGCCTGATCCCGCAGGCCACTCCCCTCGGGACAGCACCAGACACAGGGTTGACAGCTGGCAAGTGCTGCTATGGCAGCGTGAGACTCTCCCTATTGGAACTGATTGGGCACGAGCCGGTGGCAGGCGCAGTGGGGCCAGGATAAGCGGGAGTGGCAGGTAGGAGCTGAAGGCATCGTTGGACTATGAGTTTCAGCCCGATCCCCACAGGCCACCCAGAGGGGCCCTACCCATGCATGAATTTGTGCACCGGGCCGCTAATGTTGTAATAATTGTGTACGATGTCAGATGGGTACTAGATTTATCGGGGTGATCACTTTGTAAGTTTCATCAGTGTCTAATGATTAGCTTGTACACTTGAAACTAATATAATAGTGTATGTCGACTGTAATTTTTCTTTAAAAGAGAAAGGCATAATTATATACGTAGCCTGGAGGACCATGGGAGGGCTGCTGCAGACAGAATCCCAGCATGGATGGGTGCCTGGGTGAGGCATGCCTTACTTAGGTTCTTTCCCAACTCACACCTCTCTGAGCCCTTCCTTAAGGGCTTTATTGTATGTTGCCATCATTCCCTCCCCTGTCTCTTCTACCAACCATTCAGAGATCAAGAGTTTAAGGCCTACCTATAACTCATCCCTTCCAAAAAAGCAAAGCCCTTTCCATGTCCTTGCACAGGGTCATACAATCTATACTACATGTCATCTCCATGATTATTTTTTTTGCTTTCACCTCCCAAAAAAGATATGCATATGGATAACTGAGGCTGTAAAATTTGTTACATAAAAATTCATGAGAAAGACAAAGCACCTGGTTGCTTTTTTCTGCTTGGTTATTCCTGTTGGAATCTGGAAAGTGGATGTGGCATCCTGTTTCTTCCATCACCTTTTTAATGTTGTTGCCACCTTTGCCGATTACATGGGAATGTTCTGTATGTGAAACGTCCATCTTCAAGGTGACCCGATTGCTCTATGTGGAAATAATGTATTATTTCTTGACGCGTGAAAAAGGAACAACTTCCTAAAACATCCCTCCTCTCAAGGGAATAATTTTAACAAAAAGTGAGCCATGACAGAGCGTACAGATTTCTTAACAAAATCGTCTTAATCTGTAAATGTTTACTTTCTTTCTCTTTGGCTATAAAAAAGAAATTTGTATTTTAAGACAAATTTGTCAGAAGAAATAGAAAGATATACTCTTTACCAAGATAATCTTTTGGAAAGCAGCCTTTAAACAAAATCAACTACAATTACAAATAACTCATTCTTTCTTTAATAGACATTATTCATGAAATACTTAATTCAAAAAACTAAAACCAGTTGAAAACACATTTACAAAACTGACTATATATACACATACATATTAATAGGACTATATTTATGCACACATATATATATGTTAGTAGGACTGCAGAACTAAGGCAATAGGAAACTAGAGATTAAAAATAAAAGTGATTTAAACTAAATAAAGAAGTATTTACAAGCATTTTCACGACTTCTATATTACTGTGTCAAACTTTACAAAGTAGACTTATTATCCTCTGCTGGGAATAAGAGGAAGAGACCACAAAGCCGCAGAATGACCTCTAACAGCAAAATGGCTTAAGTAACAACACAAGGTACGAGATTAGTTATATTAAAGCAAAATGTAAAATTCTAAGACATAATAATTATGGTCTGGTTGGTATTCATGTATTGAATTTTGGGAAATTTAGTGTTATAAAATTATAAAGACTGACATGAAATCTTTACTCATTTACAAGAATTTCCCTGAAATTCTTCAGTCCTTAGGAAGCAAAATTTAAAAGTCAAAAATTTCAACAGTTTTACATCTTCTCAATTCTTAAATTTTAAACATATCCATTCAATACTTTGGTTTTTAAAGTTAGTTCTTTTGTTTTAACCTTTGAAATACAGGAAGATATTCTTCTTTGGTGAAAATTCTAAAATAGCTAATAATTATAAGGTAAAAATTCTTTAAAGTAAAAACAAAAAAAAGAACAAGAAAAGAAAGAAAGAAGAAGAGATCAGGAACCATTTCAATAAAACAACAGGTGGTATAATAGAGAATGGTTAAGAACCGGATTTAAATCCCACCTTCTTCCTCACTTATCAGCTCTTGGACCCTGGTTAAATTCCCTAATATATCTTTGCTAAATTATAAGAATTAAAAAATTAGTATTTTTAAAGTACTTATCAAGGTAAGTGATTTAAAGTGATTATTAAAATTAAATACTCACACATGAGTGTACATTTTTAAATACTTAAATTTCCCTATTATCTGCGTACATATACTTTCAGAGAAAGAATGGACAAGATAAAGTGTCAATTTTATGCCACCACACAGAGCTAAACAGAAGATCATTTTGGTTTTCTACTGGCATCATAAAGGCAAACATGCTAATTCTTAAAACCTTCATTACTTGTCCTATGAAAATCATATTTCTGAAGATGGCATATACATACTACATACATATGTACAAATATACATTTGCACACATACATATACATGTGTAGATATAATATTATTCCATTACTCAGCCAGCAAGGGAGACTCTATTCAGATTTTAAACAGAACTTTACATCCACTAAAGAATCACATGTGCTTATTTTAAAACCCACCATTACTTTCTCCTGGTTTTTCTTCTCCAAATGGTTCTTTCATAACAGCATGAAGCAGCCCTTGCAGAGACAAGGTTCTGACATCTGAGTGTCCTTAACATTCACTTACTTTTGTGTCTAAGACAGACATGATCATTTCCTTGGCTTCCTTAACATCTTCTTTCTTTCCAGAAACCTTAATATGGGGATCTATAAGAAATAAAAAAAAGGGCTCATGTGAAACCCCAAGCTGTTTTAAAATTGATGTTACATTACAAGAGATTCCATAATAAATTCAGTATTTGTCAATCTGTGTTGTCACTGTAATAAAGACAAGATTGAAAAAAAAATACCCAAATTGTGCATTCATCTATAGCTCTTTTCCTTCTTAAAACTGGTTAAACCATTTAACTTTAGACTTAATTGAAAAATAAGTATACCATATAATTATATTTTAAACAAACGAGTCTACCAACTCTATTTATTAACTGACCCCTTGCTACACTCCAGGCCGTTCTAATGCTTTAAGTGCATTAACTCATTTCATCTACACCAGAGCTTCCACTGTGAGGTTGTTTACAGAGGAAACTACTGTTAATGGGGGGAGAGGGGGATGGGGATGACTTAATCTCCATTCAGGAATATTTAATATTTATTCAGAATCAGTAGTAAGTGACTAATATATGTTATACCTATTGTTTATTACTGCCATGGAATGTTATATTGGAAAGCATTCATTCATTTGGCATATATTTTCTGAACCTCTGTTCTGTACTAGGGCATTATTTTAGGGATGGGGATTTATCAAGGAAGAACAACAACCTCTGTCCACATGAAGTTTACAGTCCTGTGCAAGGAGACAAACATGAATCAAATGAACAAATTATCTAGTATATTAGAACATAACTGTTATGAGGGGGAAAGACAAGAGGATCACGAGTACAGCTGTGGGACAGGGGGTAAGGGCATCAACCTCTGAGACAGTGAGGTCTGAGTAAAGGCTTAGAGGAGGTGAGGCAGAGGCCACACTGGGATCCTCCGGTGGAGGGGGACTCAGAGCAAAGCCCAGGACGGGACATGCCTCTGCAGTTCTCCCTTTAATCAGGTTCTCAAGTCTCCCCAGCAATCTAGGTGCTTTTGTACCTCACAGGTTAGTCTGACAGAAACCAAGACCATTCTGAGATCAGCCAAAAGTTCTACACCACTAGCTTAGTGATGCAGCTGAATAACAGATGATTTACCATCATCATCACCATCATTAATGATGCCAATCTTATTGACTGCCAAGTCCTTCCTATACTGTACTTCACCTCAGGTCGGGGCAGCATCAGGAAATGTTGGCCGAGCATCCTTCACAACTAACAAGCAATTCTGCCTGACTCCTTCTAAACCATCAATTCTCTAGGATAAGAAGTTGGAGTCACCAGGTGGGAATTTTAATCAAATTACACATATTGCCCTCATACTGTGAGTCACCCATCCCCATCCCACAGTCCATTTGAAAAGCAATGGCATTATCAGCACATCATATTTACAAGGTGCAACTGAGCTACTGGAGAGCGAGAGAGCAAGAGAGTGAGAAGAATGGGAGGAGAAAATATTTTCTAAGGCTACCAGCTCTTAGGACCAGGACAGAGCAACAGCTTCAGTGTTCAGGATGCATCTAGCTTCCTGGTGAGACATCCCAGCAGCTGTGCTTCACTTAAAGTCAGTGCCATCAACCCCACTCCCCATCTATCTCCATCTATCTGCCCAGACTGAGTCCCCAGGTGGCTGCTCTTGGCCTTAGGCATGTCTCCTTATCCTTCCTTGAATCCCTCCTCTGACACTTGCCCTGTCAAAGGGACATTGTAAAGATCAAAGACCTTAAGACTGGTTAAAACTCTCTAAAATGTTTAAGTGTTAGGTATTCTAAGGCGGGGGCTTAAAAGTCTGACAGGATGAATGTCCAGCCACCAAACGGAAGAGCCTCCACAGAAGGCATCATGGTCTTGTGTTCATCCTGAATGCACCCTAACAGGGAGGTGTTTTCTCTGTGAAGACTCTCTACCAACTTTCACACACTTATGTAAACAAACAAAGCTTTTTTTTTTTTTTCAATAGTTCTTAGTATATCCATTATAACTCTTTTAGGTAATATTTCGGTAAAGAGCTGTCTGCATTCAAAATTTGGTCTCAACTACCTTCCACTTCACATTGACTAGGCTGACTGTGATGCTGATCTCTACGGAAAGTGCTCACTACTACAATGCAAGGACCAGCTGCTTCTCAAAACGTGCTTGCTCACCAGACGTGGAGCCCGAGTCTGTGGGTTCCCGAGTCTCCAGGACCCAGCAATCAGCATTGTGTTGGTTTCCCAAGTGATTTTTACATCAAATATGGGCACAGCAGATGAAGCCATATCAAAAATGTAACTGAAGTCTCTTATATATAGACCAAATATATATATGGTATGGTAACTTGAAAACCCATTTGTTTACAGGCTGAATAATCACATTAAAATTCCTAGCAGCTGTAGAGGGAAAAGAAACTCAGATCCAATTTAAGAACTTGATTTCCCACCATCTCTGCATCAACAGAACAATAAAGAAAACAGAAAAGCAAAGCCTCAGTAGAAAATACATTTTAGAGATCCAATATGGCGGTGGAGTAGGTGGAAGTTACACTCACTATACCCAGGACCAAATTAGAATTATGACTAAAATATTGAGCAATCAACCTGAATTACCAATTAAAAGCTAGCTGAACAGAAGTACTCTAACCAAGGGTCTACAGAAGAAGCCACACCAGACTGGTAGGAAGGGCAGAGCCATGAAAAGAGCTGGCCCTGCTCTCATGGGTGATGGCTGAGACTCTGAAGGGATATCTCAGCTGCAAAGGTTCTACCTAAGGAGCATGGGATCTTAACACCAAGCCAGGCACCGCAGCCCTGAGCATCAAAGCTGGGAAGACGTGTCCACATAGCATATGACTGTGAAAATCAGCAGGGATTCTGTCTGCCAGGGAGAGATGGGAGTCTGCTAGAGACACAGACTTAAAAAAAAAAATCAGTAAAATTAAGAGCTGGTTCTTTGAAAATATAAACAAGATTGACAAACCTTCAACCAAGCTCAGAGAGAGAGAGAGAACCCAAAAAGTAAAATCAGAAATGAAAAAAGAAAATTAACAACTGACAGCAAAGAAACACAAAGGATTATGAGAAAATATTACAAACAACTATATGCCAACAAATAGGACAACCTGCATGAAATAGATAAATTCCTAGAAACATACAATTTTCCAAATCTGAATCAGGAAGAATCAGAGAATCTGAATAGACAGACTACAACTAGTGAAATTGAAGAAGTAATCAAATACTTCCAACAAACAAAAGTCTTGGACTGGATGACTTTACAGGTAAAATTTTACCAAAAATTCAAAGAGGAAATAACACCTATCCCTCTCAAACTATTCCAAAAAATCAAGAGGAGTAAAGACTCCCAAGCTCATTTTACAAGGCCAACATTATCCTAATTCCTAAACCAGATAAAGACACAACAAACAAAGAAAATTACAGTCCAATATATACTAAAATTCTCAACAAAATATTAGCAAACCAGATTCAGCAATATATTAAAAAGACCATACACCATGATCAAGTGGGATTCATTACAGGAATATAAGGTGGGTATAACATCCATAAATCAATAAATGTTATACACCACATAAACAAAATGAAGGATAAAAACTACATGGTCATGTCAACAGATGCACAAAAAGCATTTGATGAAATCCAGTACCCACTTATGATAAAGTGCGAATAGAGGGAACATACCTCGACAAAGGCCGTATATGACAAAACCAGAGCCAACATCATACTCAATGGGCAAAAACTACAAGCATTTCCCTTAAGGTCAGGAACAAGACAGGGATGTCCACTTTCACCACTCTTATTCAACACAGTACCAGAAGTCCTAGCCACAGCAATCAGACAAGAAAAAGAAATAGAAGACATCCAAATTGGATAGGAAGAAGCAAAACTGTCATATTTGCAGATGACATGATACTGTATATAGAGAACCCTAAAGTTTCCACCAAAAAAAAAACACCTACTAGAACTAATAAATTCTGTAAAGTAGGACACAAAATAAATATCCAGAAATCAGTTGCATTTTTATACACCAATAATGAACTATTAAAAAGGAAAACTAAAAAAACAATCCCATTTACAATTGCATTAAAAAAACAAACAAACTAGAAATAACTTTAACCAAGGATGTAAAAGACCTGACTTGGAAAATTTCAAGACACTGAAGAAAGAAATTGAAGAAGATACAAATAAGTAGAAGCATAAACTGTGTTAACAGATAGTAAGAATTAACATCATTAAAAGGTGTATTTTACCCAAACCAAAGTACAGATTCAACGCAATTCCTACCCTGATGTCAATGGCATATTTCACAGAACTAGAATATTCCAAAAATTTATATGGAACTACAAAAGACTCCAAATAGCCAAAGCCATCTTGAGAAAGAAGAACAAAGTTGGAGGAATCATGTTACCTAATATTGAACTATACTGCAAGGCCATAGTAATCAAAACAGCATGGTACTGGCATGAAAACAGACATACAGATCAAGGAAACAGCATAGAGAGCCCCCAAAACCCCACCTTTATGGTCAATTAATATTTGACAAAGGAGACAAAAACATACAATGGGGTAAAGAGTCTATTCAATAAATGTTGTTGGGAAAACAGGACAGATATGTGCAAAAAAATGAAACTAGACCACCTTTTTACACCATACATAAGAATAAACTCAAAATGGATTAAAAACTTAAATGTTAGAACTAAAACCATAAAATTCCTAGAAGAATACATGGGCAGTAAAATCTCAGACATCTCTCTTAGCAATATTTTTTTCTGATATATCTCCTTGGGCAAGGGAAACAAAAGAAAAAATAAACAAATGGGACTTCATCAAACTAAAAAGTTTTTGCACAGCAAAGAAAACCATCAACAAAATGAAAAGACAACTCATTGAATGGGAGAACATATTTGCCAATGATACATCTGATAAGGGATTAATATCCAAAATTTATAAAGAACTCATATAACTCAACACCAAGAAAACGAACAATCCAATTAAAAAATGGGCAACGGGCCTGAATAGACACTTCTCCAAAGAGGACATACAAATGGCCGATAGACATATGAAAAGATGCTCAACATCATTAATAATCAGAGAAATACAAGGATGCACTGCTGCTGGAAATGCAGATTGGTGTAACCACAGTGGAAAGCAGTATGGAGTTACCTCAAAAAGTTTAAAATGGAACTGCCTTGTGACCTGGTGATTCCACTTCTGAGAATTTATCCCGAAAAACCCAAAACACAAATTTGAAAGAATAGATGCAACCCTATGCTTACTGAAGTGTTATTTATAAAAGCCAAGATTTGGAAGCAGCCCAAGTGCCCATCAGTAAATGAATGGGTAAAAGAGCTGTAGTACATTTACACAATGGAATACCACTCAGCCATAAAAACGAAGGAGGTCTTACCTTTTATGACAGCATGGCTGGATCTAGAGAGTATTAATCTAATAAACAAAACAAACTAACAGACAAAACAAAAACATAGATACAGAGGACAGACTGAAACTGTCAGAGCAGATGGGTTTGGAGCCTGGGTGAAAACAGTGAAGGACTTAAACAAAGGAAAAAACCTCACAGACACAGACAACAAGCAGTATGTTGATTACCAGAGGGAAAGGGGAGGTGAGGGATGTAGAAGAGGGTAAAGAGGGGATAAATGGAGATGGAAGGAGAGTTGACTTGGGATGGAGAACACCCAATACAACATACAGATGATGTATTATAGAATTGTACACCTGAAACCTATGTAATTTTATTAAACACCACTTCAATAAATTCCATAAAAAATTTTTTTAAATAACATTTTATTTCAAAGTGAAAGAGCACCATCTAGTGACCAAAATTTTAAATCATTCAGGGTTACAAATAGAGACATAGTCACTTCAAACTGTCTACAGACCCAAGGCAGCACTTGTTGGGAAAATGGTTCTTTAGATAATCAAGTCTCATAAGTACAGAGAAAAACAAACCTGACAAAATCCTGAGTTGGACTGCAAAGTGTATTTCCACCCCCCCCTTTTGGCCTTGCTTAAAAAATATCTACAGGATGTGAGCTCTTATTCTACACTGACCCTTGTGCTCATCTCAAATCCTGAAACACACTTCCCTGCTTTCTGAGTGTTACAGCTTGCAGTTCAAGCATGCCCATGTGATACCACAGGGGACTAAGGTTTCATTCAGACTCATTCTGGAAATACTTGATGGAGAAAAGAATAATTAAAGTATTAACCATATGAATAATCATGAAAACAAGGAAAATGTCAGCTATGAAGACTGTTGGAAGATGACAAAAAAATAGGCAGTAAGTGTATAGTCTCCCCCTCCCCCAAATTTATTGCTTTGAAAGACAACTCCAATTTGGGCATGAAAGTTTTGAGACATTTGCTCTAAAAATAAGCCTGGTCAGTGTGGCTCAGTGGTTGAGCAATCTACCTATGAACCAATAGGTCACCTGTTTAATTCCCAGTCAGGGCACATGCCCAAGTTGCAGGCTCAATCTCCAGTAGGGTGTGCAGGAGGCAGCTGATAGATGTTTCTCTCACATCCAGGTTTCTATCTCTCTATTCTTCCTTCCTCTCTCTCTAAAAAAAAAATCAATGAAAACATATTTTAAAAATAAAAGTAATATTCATTGCTTTATGATCAACCCTCATACTCCCTGAATACAAGGCTGTCTTGATTAGTTTTGTACCTCCCACAGTGCCGAATAAATAGCAGATACTCAGTAAGCTGTTGCTGAATGGACTGCCAGCTCCCCTATTTTGGGATATAGCTAGTAGAGGGAAGAGATGGAAATAAGTGGGCACTTCCTAAGAGATTTGATTGTAAATACTTTGATCTTATTACTTCTATACAAATACACAGAAGTTTCAAATAGCCATCTAGATTTTTACATTTCTGACCCATCAATCTTCTTACATCTCCGTGAAAGAGGAACACCAGACGCGATCCAGCCTTCACTGAGTAATGAGAAGCTGAGGACCTGGGTGTGGACAAGGGTATGAAATGGGTGTTTTATATGTAGACACCGAAAAAGAGCTAAACCTCTGAGCAGAAAGGTTTTTTAATCCCTTTCATATATTCATAAGGACTTGCTAAGCCAACAACTGTTTTCATAAGAACACATGCTAAAAACCCTATTTTCAGTAAAAGTAGCTGTGATGTTCACAAGAACTTAAGTGAAGTTTTAGTTGTGGGTATGAAAGATTCTCTCTTGGTACCCTGGTTTCTACTCTCTACTTTCCCATCCTTAAAACATCCCATTCCTGGAAATGTTGGTAAATATTTTGTTGCCTTTCCTCCTCTCCCCAAGCTTAAACCTCCTTCCCAGTTCACGCCTTTCCCAAAGCAAATTCTCTGGAAAAAGCCGTGTCAACCATTTCATTGTATGTATCACGCTGCAGAAAGTAATGCCCTACTGCCACACGATGAATTTCAGCCTTCAGTATTTCACCAGTCATCTGTTTGTAGCTACGTTCCTGTCTCCATGACTGAGTGCTGCTGAGCGAAAGAGTCAATGCCCCAAATTCTAAGTAATGCTTTCTTTCTCAGCACGTTCTCCTGGAGAGAAAAAACAGCAGCAAATTCTTTGTTGGACTAACCCAACTCCTCCCACCCACAAAGCCCACAAATAAACGACATCATATTAGAGCTACACTTTTGTTCATGGGGAGAAGTTCCATGTCATGACCTGAAACTGGGGATGGCTTTATGCACATAAACAAACCTGTCAAACTGGCCTTAAATTCCTCAGGAGAGACCGGTGGACAGAATTCACTTTCTCCTGGCTCAGAGCTCTTCTCACTTTTATTTCACGTTCTTAACGAGTCTTAGACTTGAAAACTGTCTAACCAAGGACATG
The DNA here is from genome assembly GCF_964212035.1 of Myotis nattereri. NCBI lineage: Eukaryota > Metazoa > Chordata > Mammalia > Chiroptera > Vespertilionidae > Myotis > Myotis nattereri. The sequence continues at coordinate 28,539,206 of NC_138088.1, forward strand.
GCTGGGGCTGGGTCCATCAACACTGTTGGGAATGGACAGTGTTCACCCCCAACCTCCACCAAGATCCCTGAAATCACTGTGAATACGTCCACAGCTGGCAAGCAGCTCCAAAGTGGAAATGACCATTTTTTATACATAAGGAAGACTGTGGCTCTGGGGTAAGGTTTTTGTCAAGCCGCCAATATACTGGTACATCACGTCTCAGCAAAAGCCCCAGACATCTCCAAGGCACTGGCCGGCTTGGATCACGCAGGGAAATGGTACCGAAAGCCACAGACTGCATTAAGGGTATGACTCTGACTCTGCAATAGGCTAGCTTCCCTTCGGGTTGTGGGGGAAATACGTAGATCCCACAGCTGTGATACTAAGGTCGGAATCCCAAGTAAGATGCAAAGAAGCTCTGTTCCTAGAGAAAAGTTGCTGGGTCTTTAGAATATAGAAAGAAATAAAGAAATAGCCCTAACCAGTTTGGCTCAGCGGATAGGGCATCGGCCTGCGGACTGAAAGTTCCAGGTTCGATTCCGGCCAAGGGCATGTACCTTGGTTGCGGGCACATCCCCAGTAGGAGGTGTGCAGGAGGCAGCTGATGGATGTTTCTCTCTCATCGATGTTTCTAACTCTCTATCCCTCTCCCTTCCTCTCTGTAAAAAATCAATAAAATATATTTTTAAAAAAACGAGAGAGAGAGAGAGAGAGAGAGAGAGAGAGAGAGAGAGAGAGAAGAGTTGGTCATATCATTCTTATACTTTCTTATAAATCTAAATTTCTTTAACATAAAGCAGTACTATCAGATTCTTAAATAAGACTGAAGTCATAAAGAACTTTATTTTCCAATGTTCTGGTATCTCAAGATAAGTAGCTCACCAAAGAGATAACCATCTAAACTGTTCCTAGAACCATAAGCTGCAGGCGGTAAACGCGCGTGTCTGAAACAGCAATCTGCTGCCGAACGGAGGATTCGCTTCTGAACCTTGTGCGGGACCCACGGCCGGCTTCACAGATGGCTGCTCGGGCCTCCCTTCTGTTGGGCACACTCAGGAATGGGCAATTCTGTTTCAACATGGATGAATTCCAGTGCTCACCCCGCTGGCATTTCCCAAATAACGTGCTTGCAGACCCAAAACAAATGCAGTGACAACCCCGTACAGAGATGGGATCTACTTCAAACCCTATTTGAGCCACGTCCCAGTTCAACATTGATACCATCCAATACGTCTGCTACTTCGATCACTTTTCCTTTACGTTGGCAAGTCACTATGCTGATCAGCAAAATGAATTCAACTCACAGTCAACTGGCCACAGCCCATATTTTCCTGTGAAACAAAAGAGTTTCCCTCTGACCTCTTGAGAAATAGGCTGTCCTTTATAAACAAACAAACAAACAAAAATGTTACGCAGGTCAAACAGACTAATATCACATTCTATAAGGGAAGATACACACTTTATCAAGAGATGGAGAAAACCTGAACTGACTCATTAAACCTGACTGCAAATGATTTTTAAAGAACAAAACAGAATGACAGGAAGTCAATGTACTTTCAGCTTATTTTATAGCCAGTAATCTAGAATCCAGATTCTCTCAAAGAATACCGTTTGCCAACAAGAATTCCAATACACTGAGTTAGAATAAAAGGGCAAAGACTATATTTGGAGAGGTGGCCGAAGAGCCCAAGCTACACGTCGTTAAGGCAAAATGTTGGTGAGCAGCCATAACACATGTGATATAACAACTGGGATGGAGAGAATGCAAGTGTACCTGCTGTGGGCATGCCCTACACAGACTACGCTGCTTTTGGATAAGGCAAAGTCACCCTTACCTTAAAACAGAAAAGGTTAACCTCCTCACTAGTTAACAGGAAGAGAAGGGACATGGACAGTAAAGTGCAAAAGCACATGCATTTTAAACTCAAAAACCTCGTTTTCATGAGAAAAACTATTTCCATAGGTACCCACAATCAGCTTACCTACCATAATGCCCGAGATAACTTCCTATCAAAATTCCACTGGGCAGATGAAGCTCGATACCCAACGGAGCGCATATGCTTGACATGAGAGGGCCTGAATGCCGTGAGCAAATCTAAAGCTAACGTACAGCAAGTTCCTCAAGATGTGCTTCAGCGCAACGATTGGGCAATGTCTGGAGATGAGCTGCCCGCACCCCTAGGGCACTCCACCCTTTAGCAAGCTCTTGCTGAACGAAAGGAAAGGGCGCGTTCACACACCGAGGAGAAGCCTGTGGACACTGCTATCGACGAGGTAGAAAACAGCTGTTAGCTTGGGAAAATTCGAAGCTCGCTACAAGAGCTTTCTGCCAATGGAATACCAGCATTTCCAACATAATCACCAATAAAAAAGTCCAAATACAATGATAATAAGCTAGTCTAATGGTTCTCCACTGATGTTTCCACTTTAGGAGAAAACGAGAGTAAGGGAGGGAAATGGTACACCGGGCACATGCCTCTTGTCTGGTAAGATTCCATGTGTGCCTTATCAGAGCTGTTTATTTCATCAGAAACAGAGTTACAGGGACTCAAAAAACCGAGAAATAATCTCAGAGAAGAAGAATGAAATGCAAACATAGCAATAAGCAAACTCAAGGCCTAACAGATGAAATAATCAAAAACAGATGTATTTAGGGAGTGTGAGAATTGGAAAAGGGTAGACGGCCTTATCTTATAAACCACCTTATCTCATGCCATGTAAACTAAACTCCAAGCATAACCGCTGAGTTGCTATTCAGGTAGAAGGGGGGGAAGAACAAAATCTACCGCACAAGAGAGGGTGGAAAAACAAAGTTAAAAACACAAAGCCTCACTCCATCCGTTTCTCCAAGCCTTCTGGCACCCAAGCTCTCTACTCCAGAGATAAGGCGGAGGATTCTGGGAAGGGGGAGGAGAGGAAGCGAAGTGCCAGGCGGAGAGCTGGACTCTTCTGCGTGGTTTGTTTACAGCAGGTCTACATACAGCAGGGGCCGTGTGAGGTTACTGCAAGGGAGGATGTTCACACGCGCATGAGCTGCAGATGGTCATGCCGGTCACCATGGGAACAAAGCCCACGCACACGGCAGGGCAGAAGCAATAACGCAGGGGCCCAGGATGAGGAAGGAGCATGTGCAAGCGAGCTGAGCTGCACACAGGCCCTGTGGAGCGGGACTGGAGTCCCAAACCTTCAGGGAGCACCCCCAGAGAACTGTGCTGAGATAACAGCACGTTATGCAAGAATTTCTAGGAGCCAGAACTGACTAATCTTCCTTCTCTCTCCAAGGAATACTGATGTTCACAGCGCACAGGGCAGCTCCCAGCGGTGTGCCTGTGGGCTAAGCTCACGGCACTGGAATCTGTGGCCAGGGCAGACGGTCCCTTTCACAACAGCTGGGGCCATTCGGGAGACAGCCTACACAACACTGCGGCTGCCATCACGGAAAAGCTGCCATGCGTTTAAGGGTTCACACATTAGGCAAGAAAGTCCTGTGGATGAAGACTGGACCACATCCTGCCACATACATGATCTCCCTGCTTCATTTCCGGCCCACGAAGAGAAGACATTTAAAAACCAGAAATTCTGTCGTTTGAAGGCACAATCAAGGGTGTACATAAGAAACAGGCAAACACTTAGGGATTGAGTTCTAAAAATAACTTAGCGGCTTGAGACCGGCATTAAAAGTCTCCACCTTTCTCACCCTTCCCGTAAGATCTGGTGAGAAAGCTTTACAGGTTGCACTGAAGCGGTAAATGAAGGGTTCATACAACTCCAGGGGATCAAGAGTGTTTATCATCTCAAGAAGGTAGGGATTTTCACAAAAATTAAAAGTACTTAATATTAGGTAAATGAGCCTTAAAGAAATTACTTAGAAATTGCTTAGAATCTGCCAATCCTTTCTTCTTACTCCCACTTTCTCGCTGAAAGCTGTTAGTAGTTGCTTTATGCAGCCGCGTATACTGAAAACAGACACAGCCCTGTCTAGTAAAACTGTGTATTATTTGCTTCTCTCACACTTTTTTGGTATCTGTTTGGAGTAAGTAGGAAGCAAAGACTCTATCTCTCAATTCTAAGAACTTTACATATTTTGGGGGAAAATATAATTTAAATGATCAAATAACTTCAAAATGGTTATTTTTCTTAAGAAAAATCTCTAAATTTACCTTAAAGCCTAACAATTTCTAAATCAGAATCCACCAAATATTTATCCAAATAAATTACTCCTGCTTAAATACCTTAAATAATAAAAAATTTGAGAGGTATTTTAAAACGGGCTTTTCTTCTGAGAGTGAGAAGACAGGAGCTTCTCACCAATCACAGAAATAAACATCGCCTGATAAGGGTGACCAATCAGTCCTAGCCTTTTTAACAAGAAATTTCATCTTAAATAAATTTGTTTCTATACAAAGAACTCCTATAAACAAACAAAACAAAAAACACCAAAACTTAATTACCCCATAAAATAGGCAAAAGGGATGGGTAAATAATTCAATAGGAAAATGGTCAATAAACGAATAAAGTTCAATCTTACTAATCATTATTTATAAAACTGGGAAATTACCCTTAAGGCTAACAAGGATATGAGACAAACTAACATATTCCTAATGGAAATAAAAATTTGTGCAAAATGTCTGGGAAGCAATTTGGAAATATAATTGAAGAATCACAAAATCATAATTTCATTTTAAGGATACACATGCATTCCACAGAATAAAAAAAACACACAAATTAATAGTGATTACTTCTAAGTAATAGGGTCATAGATAATTTTTTATGTTATACTTCATGCTCTTCTGCATTTTCCACCATGAAAAGTATACATTTACAATATAGAAAAATACTCATACCTGCCCTGGCTGGGTGGCTCAGCTGGTTAGAGTATTGTCCCATATGACAAAAGGTTTTGGGTTCAATCCCCATTTGGGGTGTGTATGGGAGGCAACTGATCAATGTTTCTCTCTCTCTCCCTTCCTCTTTCTAAAATCAATAAGCATATTGAAAAGAAAAGAAAAATACTCATACCCTAAAACAGTGGTTACCAACCTTTCGGACCTCACGGACCACGGGTCGGCGACCGCTGTCCTAAAAGATTATCTGTATCACTCAAGTCTGAGATCAACTTGCAAATTACAAATTACATCCTTGTACTTTAAAACGAAAATTTACAAAGACAAACAGTGTGGTGAGTGCCAGAGGGAAGGGGGAGAGGGGCTGGGTGGAGGTGGGCAAAGTGGAGGGGGGGGGGAATGGGGGCATCTGTAATAGTGTCAACAATAAAAATAGTTATTTTTTAAAAAGAGAATGTATTTAAGTCAGCATGCCTTGTTTTCCAAGCACAATGTTTCAAGAATCCCCTTAAACATTGAGACCTTTAAGAATGTTAATGACAATGAAACAATGCTTTCTCGATTAGAAATTCCTTCTTTCTCATCTACAAGTCTGGGACAGGCTTTTTGCCATGCAGTCTTTGAACTTTAGTTCTTTTTATTTGTTGTGCTATCACTCAATATTTTATCAACATACTTTGGCTCTGAACACAGACTTCCCAGTGAAACTGGAGCAGCAAATACATAATGATGGGGTTTAGCTGCAGTGAAAAGACCCGGCTGGAGCCCAGTCCAAATAGCTGGGAAGGCCATATGTTCATGGCCACCACTGGCTACTCATGGAATTCTTTTTTTTTTTAAATTTTGTTTCATTGCTTAAAGTATTACAAAGAGTATTTCATATGTCCCCCCCCCTCCTTAACCTTCCCCCGGCCTCCCCTACCCCCCAGTGTCTTGTGTCCATTGGTTATGCTTATATGCATGCATATAAGTCCTTCAGTTGATCTCTTACCCACCCCCCACAACCCTCCATGGCCTTCCCACTGTAGTTTGATAGTCTGTTCGATGCTGCTCTGCCTCTGTATCTATTTTTGTTCATCAGTTTATAATGGTCTTTATTATCCAGAAATGAGTGAGTTCATGTGGTATTTTTCTTTCATTGACTGGCTTATTTCACTTAGCATAATGCTCTCCAGTTCCATCCATGCTGTTGCAAATGGTAAGAATTCCCTCTTTTTTACAACAGCATAGTATTCCATTGTGTAGATGTATAGATCAATGAAACAGAATACAGAACCCTGAAATCGACCGGAACCAATATGCTCAATTAATATTTGACAAAGGAGGCAAGAACATACAATGGAGTCAAGACAGCCTCTTCAATAAATGGTGTTGGGAAAATTGGACAGATACATGCAAAAAAAATGAAACTAGACCACCAACTTACACCATACACAAAAATAAACTCAAAATGGATAAAGGACTTAAATGTAAGACAGGAAACCATAAAAATATTAGAGGAATCCAAAGGCAACAAAATCTTAGACACATGCCAAAGCAATTTCTTCACTGATACAGCTCCTAGGGCATTGGAAACTAAAGAGAAAATAAACAAATGGGACTACATCAAAATAAAAAGCTTCTGCACAGCAAAAGAAACCATCAACAAAACAACAAGAAAGCCCACTGCATGGGCGAACATATTTGCCAATGTTATCACCGATAACGGTTTAATCTCCAACATTTATAGGGAACTCATACAACTTAACAAAAGGAAGATAAACAATCCAATCAAAAAATGGGCAAAGGACCTAAATAGACACTTTTCAAAAGAGGGCACTCAGAAAGCCAAGAGACATATGAAAACATGCTCAAAGTCACTAATCATCCGAGAGATGCAAATCAAAACAACAATAAGGTACCATCTCACACCTGTCAGAATGGCCATCATCAACAAATCAACAAACGACAAGTGCTGGCGAGGATGCGGAGAAAAAGGAACCCTCGTGCACTGCTGGTGGAAATGCAGACTGGTGCAGCCACTATGGAAGACGGTATGGAGTTTCCTCAAAAAGTTAAAAATGGAACTCCCATTTGACCCAGTAATCCCACTTCTAGGAATATATCCCAAGAAACCAGAAACATCGACCAGAAAGGATATACGCATCCCTATGTTCATAGCAGCACAATTTACCATAGCTAAGATTTGGGAACAGCCTAAGTGCTCATCAGCAGATGAGTGGATTAGAAAACTGTGGTACATCATGGAATTCTTTCAAACATTTACGGCCACGTCTCTCTTTTTCTTCAGCAATGGTTTCCAAAATAAATGGACACAAGGGCAATCCTGGCAGTGGGGGTACAGTACTCTTTCTTAAAGAATTCTCAAAGTCCCCCTCCCATCCCAAAACCCGAACATTTAGAAAAAATCTCATTCTCTGGGTGTGATTAAACCACCTGTTAATATAAGTACAGAATAACCTTCAAGGCCTTGGAACAAGGAGTTTCACCAGGACGGCAATAACAATTTCTTTGCCTTCTAGCAGAGAAGTCTAAGAGTTGAAAACAGTCCCTGGATACGCTCCTTTGGCCCCTGCCAGGGCTAGTCTGTCTTTAGCTCTGCCTTGCTGTGCCCAGGAAGCTAAGTCAGCACCTCTGAGTCAGCATCTTTTTATGAGGGCTCCCATGATGCTGTCCTCCCCTTACTCCTTCAGCCTTTGGGTGATGATGACTTCCAGCTATTGCCAGCTTCTATGCCTTATCATCTATTAATAACTACTTGCTCATCCCTTTCCCCTACCTACTGTAAGTAGCTCCTTTAGTGGCGTGCATTTAACTCTTTTGGAGGTAATTCTGTTTCCTGTCCGCCTAAGACCAATTTAACACCTTTCCCTCCAATTCTTTTTCTTCTCTTGATGACAAAGTGCACATGGTGCCGTCTCTCTTCTCCACAAAAGCACTAATGTTTAGAGGTTGGACTCCATGCCTTATGTAGGTTGATAATAATATTCCTTAGGTCTTCCCAGACCCTTTTTTGAGGGGAAAAAAGGCAATTTCACAACTACAGTAGAGAAGGGTAGTGCAGTTTTCTCTTTATTTTTTCTCCTCTTTCCCTTCTTCCCTCATGCCCCTCCTCTCCTTTCTCTCTCCCTTCACCTCCCTCTCCCCCACCCTACAGACTATGCAAATGCATTTTCATCAAATTCTGGTTTGTTACTGAAAGTATCTTGGCACCTTCAGACATTCCCTGATTAATGTGTTGCAATGTTTACAGGACCTTTGAGAAATATGTGTGCATTCAGCAGCATTTTAAAATTTCTTTAATATTTTCTTGGCTTTCATACAACTTTTACCTCTAAAGGCATTTGTTTTTATGTTCCATTCCCCCCAGCCCCCAACTCCCACTGTTTTAAATATATGCAAACATCTGTTTTATACCAACTTCAAATCCTTTACAAAGTGTGGTTTCTGAAAACCACTGCATCATTCTAAAGTCAGTTTCTTACTGGGGTGCGGGGGGGAGTTTATGGATTTTCTTTGTGGGGGCCTGTGAACCTGCCTATGATTGCATTCTAAGGTTGTGTACATGTGATGTGCACTGGTACAGTCTTCTGAATGGATCTATAGATTCTCAAAATGGCTGAAAAGTTTACGAAGTCTTTGTCTAAGCAGTATGGAAATTTTTAAAAAATTATTTTTTATTGTTAAAAGTACTACATATATCCCCTTTTTCCCATTGACCCCCCCCCCCAGCCTCTCTCCCCTCCGACACCCCCTCCCCTCCCCGGCCTGGCCCCAGGTCTTCAGCACCCTATTGTCTGTGTCCATGGGTTATGCATACATGCATACAAGGTCTTTGGTTGATTACCTCCCACCCACCCACCCTCCCCCACCTTCCCTCTGAGGTTCTACACTCTGTTCCATGCTTCGAGACTATGGATCCACTCCGTTCATCAGTTTATCTTGTTACTTAGATTCCACATAAGTACACTCATGTGATACTTGTCTTTCTCTGACTGACTTATTTCACTTAGCATGATACTCTCCAGGTCCCTCCATGCTGTCTCAAATGGTAAGAGATTCTTTTTTACTGCTGCATAGTGTTCCACGGTTTAATGGAACCACTCATCTACTGATGGGCACTGGGGCTGTTTCCAGATCTTAGCTACTGTAAATTGTGCTAAGCAGTATGGAATTTTATAAAGACATTAAGAGAGCATATCTTAAAATATTTCAAGGATTCTATTTTGGCTTGGTATTACCGCAGGCTGAAATTTATTCTTATTCAGGAGTTTTCAACAATTACTTTTAAAATATGACTTCAGCAATTACATTTAAACATGAATGCTAACCGGTAAGATGATGCCAAATTTCGGTGCATCAGTTTTTTCAGTTAATTGTAAGAGACACAGGAGAAAATAGTAATAAAGAGAAAGACTGGAAGGTCTATGCAAAAAGTCACAATTGAATCAACTTGTTTAACTTCCATTAAAAAATCCTACATACGTTTTTATTAGAGTAAAATGCTATAACTTTATCATTCTGCTACAGAAATGGGTCGTTATTCAACAGATGATATAAAATCTTGTTTCAGAATAACTTCTAAAATTACATCAACGAACTTCAGGCCTGGAATGGGACAGAGTTCTTCCTTCTCTCTTCTTTCATCAAGGTTCACGGAGGGCCCGTGCTGGGCCAGGAGGATTCTACAAAGTTCAGCTATCGCAAACATGACACCACATGACACTCGAGCCGTGCGAGTGACCACACACTGCAACGCCCACTCCCAGGGTGCTTTTTTCTATATAACACTCCTCCCAGGTGACAGAAAGTGTACCACCTTACCGAAAAAGCGTAAGTTAGGTGTTAAAATTATTCCTTAAAATCATCTTTCTAATATAAACCTTCAAGGACTGCCTGATCTTATGGAATTAAAAACTCAAAACTGTTAGCAGTGGTTTCCAAAGCCTCATGATCAGGACCGTGCCCAGCGTCCAGCTTTCACTTCCTGTTTCCCTTTTTATCCTCACACTGCAGCCCAACCGACACACTGACCCTGCACCCAAATGTCCCACAATTTCCCTCCCAGCTCTATGCCTCCCTGCCTAAAGCCATCGGACACTGACTGCACTTTTCCTCCTTCCGGCGCCATCTGTCCGATCCTCACCACCTCACGGTCAACCTAAATGTCATTGGGTCCAACCAGCGCAAAGTAAATCTCTGCTGGCTCCCCCTATCACTGCTCAGTCCTATTCCATGCTACCTATTAGCTGCATACCTCCCATCCTTCTGAAGTCTGCAGGCTCCTTGCTCCAATGCAGTGGTTCTCTACCTTGGCTGCACACTAGAATCACCTGGGAATCTTTTTAAAATCCTGATTTCTGGGCCTCATCTTCCGGAAATTCTGTTTCTTTGTTATGGGGTGGGGCAGCATCATGGGCTAGCACAGTGTCCCTGGCACAGTACCTGCTCCACAGAGGCCAGTTATTATTACTGAGCGAAGGGTCGCACGACAGTTGCCACTCTAGCTCTTCTCTAGGCATATCATTTGCTCTTATCTCTTGCAGAGATGCACTCTGATGAGCAGCATCCGGCAGGTCTACATACCCTCCTGCTCCCTCGCTCACAGCTGCGTAAGGCGCCATCTGTCAGAGCACTGCAGCCTCCCCGCAGCTGGTGCAGTGACTCCGGACAACCAAAGCCCAGAGCTTTCTCGCACCAGCCGGTGGGGATACCTGCGTTTCCCTCCCGGACGGTCCCGTTCCATCAAGTGCAAACTGCTTCTCTTCTTCACTCCGGCTGTGCTGTAAGTTATGCTAACATGTGCCAGGGGAGCTTTACTGTGCTAGTGCTTGTGCTTTTGTTGTGTGGTTTGGGAAACTCCGATTGGACAGTTAGTATCATCCTCATAAAGAAAGGATAAATAAGAATTTCAAAAACACGTTTAACCCTGGTTCCTTAGAGAATTGTTTATATGTTATTTGACATTTGGTGTGTTTATTTTCCCTCACTTTTAAGGAGTATTAGGAACGTACGACGCAGCAGACGGCAACTCCTTAGTGAAGAGCAGTTCTCTGCGGCTTGTGAGAGGGAACCGTCAACAGAGAAAGGCAAGAATAAAATGGGATGTATTCACTCTGCCATCACCTCGCTATTCCTCTCAAAAAGAAGAAAAAAAATGCAGAAAAACTAAGCAAAATGTCAATTAGAGGTTTAATACCATGGCAGGAGTTCTAAAATCTGAAAATCACTAGACTTATTCAGCATAAATTCCTTAACATCTCTACAATACATATTTTCCACAGCAGAGCTCTGTGATACTTACATATCAGAAAATACAAAAATCGAGCTGAAATTAGGACTTCTAAAAAATTATACTGCTAAATATAAAAGACTACTCAGAAAGATTTATAGGATTTGCATTACGTGACCATTAAAAACCTAAGAGCTGATTTAGATAGCTTTGAGGAAACATATAAAGATATGTAAACCTGAAACACTCTGCAGCTCTACTTTCAAACTTTTCCAATGTTCATCCTTTTCAGAACAGAAGTCCCCCAACTGCACCACTTCAATACTTCTTTTTTTTCTATATTTTATTGATTTTTCACAGAGAGGAAGGGAGAGGGATAGAGAGTTAGAAACATCGATGAGAGAGGAACATCGATCAGCTGCCTCCTGCACACCTCCTACTGGGGATGTGCCCGCAACCCAGGTACATGCCCTTGACCGGAATCGAACCTGGGACCTTTCAGTCTGCAGGCCGATGCTCTATCCACTGAGCCAAACCGGTTAGGGCAATACTTCTTATTTTACTACCCTCTTTTAGGAATGTAGGCCCCCCCAAATCTTAACTATTTTGGGATCTTCTCAGTTCCATAGCTGATAAACATAAGCATGGTATAGCTAGTGAAGTACAGTATATGATGAAGGTGAAACTTCCGAAGAAAAAAACCATCAATATTCACAAAAACTAAAAAATATTTTCTAAAGAATAATTATTAAATAATCACGTTCAGAACTGTTTATTAAACACATTTGGGCCAAGAGTGTTCAGAGAATACGAGGTAAGAGATAGAGACAAATAGGACATTTAAAATTAAAAAAAATATGAGACATATTTCCCTAATGAAATATGGGCATGCAAAGTATTGTAAATACTTGGAAAATGATGATCTTTTATGAAAAGCTATTTACTAGCTCCTTCAATTAATAACCGAGATGATCCAAATTTTATGATTTATATTATTAAGTAAAATGTATATGCTAAGGAAGGAAAATATTGTCATGCACCCACACCCAATTACTTTCCCCACTCCACTTCAAGGGGAACAATAAAACAAAAAATACATACGCATGGGTCATTCTTCTACTGTGTTACTCCAACTAACTCAGCATTTCGGCTAGCCAGTGCCCCTGCCAGCCCTCACCCCCACCCCATGGTACTATACCAGCCGTGGGCAAACTACGGCCCGCGGGCTGGATCTGGCCCGTTTGAAATGAATGAAACTAAAAAAAAAAAAAAGACCGTACCCTTTTATGTAATGATGTTTGCTTTGAATTTATATTAGTTCACACAAACACTCCATCCATGCTTTTGTTCCGGCCCTCTGGTCCAGTTTAAGAACCCATTGTGGCCCTCGAGTCAAAAAGTTTGCCCACCCCTGTACTATACCCAGGACTAGAGTTGGCCTTAATCTGGTTCATGGATTGGTTTCTCTTGGCACATAAAGCAGCACGAACCACCTCTGCAACCATATAATCAGAGAGTGGTACTACTGTCCTCCCTGAAACTGTCAAGCTGTTTTGGGGTTCTGAGGGGGGAGGTGGTGGTAGGATGACTAGGAGCGTCACTGCCAAAAGGGAGTATTTCTGTGCTTCATCCAATAGCACATTGCATATACAAACGTTACTGTGGCCTGGAAAGATTTCTCATGCCCTGTGGACCAGCTTTACTGCGTGCCTGGAAAAGGAAGGATTGCTGGAGTCGCCGGCAGCTTCATTGGACCTACCCTTCTCTGTAACACCAGCATTTGGTGATTGAATTTCAACAGGACTTTTTCTCTAAAAAGTGGTCAGGGAGAGAAATGGATTTGCCCTCAGCTTTTCTGACATGGTTATTAATAAGCACAGAAGCATTAGAAATAACCTTTTAAGGCAGAGAAACGTCTTTCTCCTCTGCCGGGGTCCAACCCCAGCAGGTCCAGGGGTCCCCAAAGGCGTGGACGGAGTCGGCGACGAAGGAATGACACAGAGACAGCGTTCAGTTGATCAGCAGCCTAGCCAGGATCTCTAGCCAGGATCTCCAGCCAAGTTCTGGTCTGGATCTCCAGCGAAGTTCTGGTTAGGATCTCCAGCCAGGTTCTGTGTCCATGTTCTCTTGCTAGGTTCTCCAGGTTCTCCAGCCAGGTTCTGTAGCCATGTTCCCTCACTAGGTTCTCCAGCCAGGTTCTGTGTCCATGTTCTCTTGCTAGGTTCTCCAGGTTCTCCAGCCAGGTTCTGTAGCCATGTTCCCTCACTAGGTTCTCCAGCCAGGTTCTGTCCAGGTTCTCCAGCCAGGTTCAGTCACCAGGTTCTAGTCAGGTTCTCTTGCCAATTTCTGTAGTCAGGTTCAGTCCAGGATCTTTTGCCATGTTCTCTCGCTAGGTTCTGTCTCTAGGTTCTGAGGCCAGTTTCTGTCCAGGATCTTTTGCCATGTTCTCTCCAGCGAAGTTCTTCTGTCTCTAGAGAACGTTCTGTGTAGGTTCTGTGCCAATTTCTGTCTCTCTCTCTGTCTGTTGCTGTCTTGTTACATCTGTATTTATACCAGTTGATTCAATCCTATCAATCTCTATTACAAAGGTTAGGGCGTTTCTTATCTCCATTCCAGGGAGTAAAGATTATGTAGCTTAAGCATGATTGTTCATAGTTAAAGTGATTAATTACCCGCCTGGCACTTAGTTAAGAGGTTTAATTCCCTCCCTAACTTCAGGGGAAAATCCCTACCTGGGGAAACAACCTTTCTCAGAGACCTTGGTTAAAACACATAGTGCCAAGAAGGTGAGCAAACATATTAAGAACAGTATGCCATATATGCCAGGTCCCTTGAAACAGCAAGGATGGACCGGCTCCCGGCACTCCTCTTCGGGGTCCTTATCTTAGACTCCAAACTCTAGTTGGAGAAAGGTCAGACAGCCTGCTGTGCACCCCAGCCTTTCTGGAACTGTTGCTCAGGTGAGTTTTCAGATCTTAGATATTAATGGGATTCTCCTGTCCTTCATGGAGAACATGTCTCATGATCACACTGGGGGGTTATTATGTGCAACCTCATTAATATGAATGTCACTAATTGGATAGGAAGAAAGTGCTCGATAAGTAAATGAAAGTTAAAAATGTATGGGCAAGAAAATGCTATTCAAACACCATGAATTCCTTTATAAGCCAAATTTATACATTTAAACCACAAACTACCTATAAGATCATAATAGTGAATCATTAAACTGGTCTCCCAGGAATATCTATACTAATAAAAGGGTAATATGCTAATTAGACCAGATAGACTGAACGTCCTTCCAGACAAAGCCACAGTGGCAGGGGCCGAGGCAGAGGCGGTTAGGGGCAATAAGGCAGGCAGGGGAACAGTTAGGGGCAATCAGGCTGGCAGGGGAGAGCAGTTAGGGGCATCAGGCAGGCAGGCAGAGATGGCTAGGGGCGATCAGGCAGGCAAAGGCAGTTAGGGGTGACCAGGCCAGCAGGGGAGCAGTTAGGGGCGATCAGGCAAGCAGGCAGAGTGGTTAGGGGTGATCAGGCAGGCAGGAAGATGAGCAGTTAGGAGCCACTGGTCCTGGATTGCAAGAATTCCTGGATTGCAAGAGGTCCCGTATTGGAGAGAGTGCAGGTTGGGGTGAGGGACAACCCTCATCCCCCCCCCTCCCACCCCCCCCCCCCGTGTACAAATTTCATGCACTGGGCCTCTAGTTAAGACATAATTCAGTTATGTAATCCAACAGGAGGAAAGAAAACTTTTTTCTAGTAACAGCTTTGGATTCAAAATTTCCCCTAATTAACACAGGTAACACCTTGTAATCACTACCGATTAGTAATGATGAACTGAAATGTTTGTCCTCACATAATGCTGGCTGATGAACTTGCCCAGGTTTATTCTTCCCTTTTCATTTCCTCAGTGCCCCTGAACGTCAGCCCAGTGATTCTATGCTTTCATCTCCATCAGAGGGGTTAAAGAAAATTAAAGGCATTACATTTAAAACCAACCCCTTGCCTGTGTTAGGAGGAAGAAAGTGGGAAATGCCTGACCTGCAACAATAGCAACAAAAAAGTGGAAATTATTTTACTGATAAATCCCAAGGCCCTATGTTTCTCTTCCGGAGTTGGAAGTGGGTTTTATGCTCCCTCAGATCTTTTCGCCCTTCTGCCATATCAGCATATGCACATGCATCACCTTCTGTACTTTCTATACACTTTTACTGCCTTAAGCACTTATTTCTTTCACTTTTTCATCCACAAGTGAATTTGAGGTGCCTTCCAAGGTTATAAGATCTCTCTGCTGGTAAGGTGTCCAGAAAAGGACACAGCATTCCAAGTCCTACAGCATTTTCTCGAGAGTCATATAAACCAGGTTTTTTCCATTCCTGCTGCTCAGTGTAAGGTCTCTGGGTATGTACACTGAGTTATTATAGATCCTCGATGGAACTGTGTTTCTGGCCATTTGTAGTCATTTCTAGTTCTCTTTGTCTGATAATCTGTCTATTTAAACATTCATAAACCTAACGGAGGCAGCTGGTTATTATCAAAGTAAAACAGATATGCCCAGCTGGTGTGGCTCAGTGGTTGAGCGTTGACCTATGAACCAGGAGGTCACAGTTTGATTCCTGCTCAGGGCACACGCCTGGGTTGCAGGCTCAATCCCCAGTGTGGGGTGTGCAAAAGGCAGCCAATCAATGATTCTCTTTTATCATTGATGTTTCTCTCTCTCTTCTCCCTTCCTCTCTAAAATCAATTATATATAATCTACTAATGTGAACTCGGGTTCCTCACTTATACAGTGGTTTTCATAATACTATTTCATAATAAGTGTTTACTCAATATTAGTATTGTTATAGTACCTGTACCTTATGGGGGCCCCCAAACAGCACTAAATTTATAGTAATTTCATGACATTGAGTCTTCACTTGGAATCCTCCTCAATCTCTTTTCCTGCTTTCTCTGTCTCTGCTCCCAAGGTACCCCTTTGGCATTCTTCTCCGCCATTTACCTGGATAATCCATCTACTCATGTAGCTTTACATCCCATCCAATACCCCGATGCTCTCCAATTCTACTTTCTCAGTTCAGGCCTCTTGATAGTTCCAGACACCTGGTAGACAGCTTCGCACTGTCCTCATGCTCTTCCATTTCAACATGATGCCAGACCCCAAATTCATTACTGTGGTCTCTACTGCGGGGAGGGAGGAAGGAAAATGCTTGTGCAAAAAGCAATTCAAAGACCACAATCAGATCACAATCAGCATGTGATCTCGTCCTACTATAATCCACACACTGGTCTGAGCTCAGAACTAAAGGCCTGCGGAATCTTTCCCCATGTGCGTAATTCAACCTCAGCAGTACCGGCCAGCGTGGCGCTGCCCATTACCAGGAATCATGGTGCTTATTTTTTTCTTTGAACGATTCGAAAATTTACTTAATTTACTTATATTTGAAGACGTTCTCTTCCTCCATCTAAACCAGATTTAACTTTCACTTGGGATGCTGTCTTAGGAAAAGCACAGGGTGATACAACCATAGTTTTTAATCATCTTTGAAGTTTGACTAACCTGTGTATCAGCTACAGTGGCTGATGCCCAAACAACATTTAAAAAATAAAACACACACATACACACATTTTAGGCAATAATTTTTCCCAAAGTCTCCAACATATATATATTTAGTCCTTACCCAAAGATATTTTTCCATTGATTTTTAGAGAGAGGGAAAGACAGAGAGAAATATAGATGTAAGAAAAAAAACATCAATTGGTTGCCTCTTGCACAAGCCCGACCAGGGCCCAGGCCAGGTAGGAGCCTGAAACCAAGGTACGTGCCCTTTACCGGAATTGAACCCTAGATCCTTTGGTCCGCAGACCGATACTCTATCCACTGAGCCAAAACCAGCTAGGGCTCCAATATTTTTAAAGTAACTATCATATCTTTTCAAGGTTTATACATTATTGGAAGACTCTATTATTTTTATCCCTAGAGATAGTCAAGATAGGAGACATGAGGATTTGACAGAATTACATCTGAGGATTAAGAGGACATATCACGTTAACAATTTAACACTCAGTGGCTTCTCTGGCCCTTCTTCATTCACAAAGATAAGAGATCGCATAATCCAACGGGATCCATCACATATTTAGAAAGTATGAAATTCTAACAGAAAGACTTTCTATTCCTTGGAGTCTGACCACTACTAGCATATGGGGATTCGCTATAGCAATAAAAAACGTGCTCAACATCCTTTGTTTAAAGAAGAAATCACTCATGTACTATACTTATAAAACTAATATGAAAAGAGATTAAGACCCCTTGTTTTTTAAGGTTTCCAAAGTACACTTTGGCCAACACCTATTAACTTCCATCTCACAATAAAAACGCATGTCAATTGCCATGTAAAGAAAATTTTGACAAGAGAACGTACAGAAGCGAAATGGCATGTCTATCACCCAGCACATTAAAATGGCCCATCACACAACAGAGCATCCCCTCATTTAACCCGGCAGCTGGCCCTTACCTGCCTGCTGCAGAGCTGCCTCAGACCCGAGCCTGTACAGATGAACGTGGCCACTTATAGCCTAGTCCTCTTCCTTTCACCATTTAGTGGAGAAACAAAAGGAAACAAGGTTGACGGCATTTCTGGCCAGATATTACTCTACGCTATGTCATAGAAAACCTTGCAGATCTTGATTTTGGCACTTGCGCTGTGTGCTTAGACATATTATGCTGTATTCAGCAAACCTGAGAGCTACACTCCTCCATATTTTATACATATTCCCACCTAGCTTGGCTGCAAGTCAGATCTCCATATCTGACCGTTTTTCCTCACTTCAGTGGCACCTTTACATTCTCTTGTTTTGTTCTCTTCAAGTTTCCATGACTTTTCTTTTTCTCCGATTGTATATTCTTCAACTTTCACTTACTTGTTCTTGGACTTGATCAGCTCTGTGAGTCCCCTGGCCACAAAGGTCTATTAGAGTAAGAAGGACCTGGCCCACGCCAGGTCGGGTGTGCAGCGCTGTGGTCTCTTTCCAACATAAATCAGCAACAAAGACGTGCGGGGAAACGAGGATCATGAGGGAAATCAATGCCAAGTTAAAACAAACATCTGAAAATGAGTTTGCTTTCAAAAGGAATCCTGGACTCACGTCTACAAAACAAAGTTAACCTCTCCAGTTTGACCGATTTTCATCTGACTTTTAGGCTCCCAGTTCTTTCCTGGTAGAAATGTTTCATGAGACTTTTCCCCCCACAAAAGTCATTAAGGAAGTGGTTGCATTTATTCATGACTGATAGGAACTCAGACTCAGAAGCGTAATGTCATGTCTATCCCCCGGGTCTGAGGCAGCTCTGCAGCAGGCAGGTAAGGGCCAGCTGTCTGGTTACATGAGGGGATGCTTTGTTGTGTGATGGGTCATTTGAAATGTGCCGGGTGATAGACATGACATTATGCTTCTGGATTTGATGTTCTTGTGATGAGTTCATGGAAAGGATTTAACAGGCCCTTACTCTAGCCAGTGATCGGCAAACTGTGGCTTGGCAAACTGTGGCTCGCGAGCCACATGCGGCTCTTTGGCCCCTTGAGTGTGGCTCTTCCACAAAATACCAACTCTTCCACAAAATACCGACTTCTGTGCATGGGCCATGAAGTTTCAGTCGCACTGTATGTGCGTGCCCCCACGTGGTATTTTGTGGAAGAGCCACACTCAAAGGGCCAAAGAGCCACATGTGGCTCGTGAGCCACGGTTTGCCGACCACGGCTCTAGACTCCTGGAAGATTAGGACACAGTCCCAATTATCAAAGATTCCCACGCCAATGTTTGCTTTGCAGTCTGTATCCAAATCACCTTTTCCCATTATTATTTTTTTTCTTACACATAACTCACGGATTTGGCGGCCTGAGCAGTTAGTCATCCATTCTCAACAACCCATATCTACAAGAGCATCACTCCTTTTCCCGCTGTACTATAACATTTAAGCACAAATACTTCCACATTTTTCTAACCAACTAAAATGAGAGAGATGAGACTAATACACCAGGGAAATCCCAATAAGCTATCTCTATAACTCTGTATTGATGAGTATCTCTGCCAGTTCCTTTCAAATGAGATTGATTTAGGCCCCAAGGAACTCAAAGCCTTTCACAGACTCGTGTTACATGTTTTTCTCATGTAGATTTTAAACCTTCTCACTGACCTGTCCCCTAAGATTTGCACACCTCCTCTTTCAATGACAAAGAAATCAACTTTCTTCAACTACATCCTTCTCCTGCTATAGAGAGCTGGTTCCACTAGTGCTCTCCACATCGTCTAGTTCACACAGACCATCATTCTATTCATTAATTCTTAGTCTCTTACATTAGAAAAATCTTAAATCAGCCCCTTAAAAATGAACTTTACATCTTTTACAACAGCGAATGAAGAAGTCTTTGTCTACAAAAAAATTAAAATAACCTTTGACCTTTCAGAAAATAACCAAAGGGACACTTTGTATTCTTTTTCAACTAGTTCCTTTCGTACCATCATTGATATCACTCATAATCCATGTAAGAAAATGATAAGCAAAATAGATTATTCTTCTCCTAAAAAATGACCCATCATTTAGACCACATCCTTCCACGTTCTCTGACTCTAGCCTTCTTTTGCCTTTAAACTATCTTATAACTCTATGTTTTAGGTAAGTGAGAGCCAAACAAAATAACTGCTGTCTACAGACATGAAAATAAATTCTGTCCTCTGGCGCTTCAGCTTACATCCCTTCCCTACCCATCAGAAAAGGCCAGCTTCAGGTCCACTTGTACATTCATTTGACATTTCTCTATTCCATATAAATTTGTGCTTCTCCTTTGAATAATTATAACACCTGCCTGGTTCTCTCATTAAAAATGACATACAATCTTAAACACGTGTTCTTATAGCTGTAAGAGACTCATAATTTTCCCTTTTTGGGGGAAAGTTATCCTTTAACACTAAAACAGATAATTCCCAAAGCCATTACTAAGGACAATTTAAATCTCATTACAATAAATTCCAAAAAGCATATGTTATTTCTTATTTTTTTTTTTATTTTTCACTGCTCACAGCAATGTCTCTGCATATTACTTTAAATAAATGGCTTCGAAAATCTATTTTGTGGTGTTTGCTGGGGATATATTTATTGTGCCATTTACCTAGAATGTACATGTGGGCTTCTCTATGGAAGAGAACATAATATATAAGTTCTACGGTTTAAGAAGAGGTAAAACTATGAGGTACGGATACACTAAGGAGCTGGAAGATGGAAACTGTCATTTGGGGACTTGCCAATCTGCTGCATGAATTCGATTTACAGTGATTTAACAGCCTTGATGGATAAGGGTTCCTTGAGAAAACCATTCCCATTCTCAGACCTGGAAAAAACCAGACTTTTTTTTAACACCATTCGTTCTTTCCACAACACACACGTTCACAGGGGACTTGCTAGTAAAGCCTAAAACAGAGCTAAGAACACATTTGCTTAAAATGTGTTTGTGGAAAACAGCTAATATTATGTCATATTTCAAATAACCACAACTCTCTCAAAAGTGAACACTCTTTCTCACTCCTTTGTCCTTAATACAATTCTATTTTTAGGTTTCACACACTGAAAGTCAACAGTCTCTTTCACACCACAGTAAAAGAGTAAACAGAAAGTATGGTCTTCACAATAAAAGGACCATTTCATTTTCCCTCCTTCCTTACTCTGTAACTTAGTGCAGAATGTTTAAAGGCACTATGTATACATACACAGTGAGTACCCAACCCCAACACTGTTCCGATCAATTAATCCTTCCCATGGGCCAGCAAAAGGCCGTAAAGTGCCTATTTCCCAGATATTTAGCCTAATGTTCTTTCTCTGGAAAAGTTTATAAATATTTTAGGTTTTACAGAGTTTTTAAATTTATATTGAAGTATGTTTACAGTTCTCTAAACATTTTAATTACTTAAGCGATTGTCATTGGAATCTATTATTGGGCTTTCAGCAAATGGCTAGATTTACCCCCCACCCCCAAAACAACAACAACAAAATACCTCATTGGAACTAATGCTCAGTTTTTATTTTAATTTCAGTTTCCTTCCTCTGATTAATGCTTTTAATCCCAAGAACAACGGACATTTTTAACACGTAATAAATAAAAGAAGTTAGTCCCATTCATTTCGTTATCTTGAACCTACAAATGAGGAAAAGAAATGGCTGATAAAATATTTCTGATGCTTGACAGCTTTGAAGAATGATCTACAGGGTCGAAACGGAATCACTACCTCGTCTGGCAGTTCGGATATTAGGACTAACCTTGTCTTTGCCAGATGGGGGACAAGAGAAATAATGGGCTCACCTTTCACCACCGCCCCTGTTAGGAAGGGGGGGGGGGAACTAGATGAACTATGTGACAGCAATGGCTTTACTGATGTTACTGAATTATCATGCTCACAGTAGCAATTGAACTGCCTCTACCAGGATCCACCACAAATACCACTTCTTAATTCAGTAGACTATGACTGTCATTTTGGTTCGAGAGGAGGGCATCAGAAATCCTCCAGCAACCTTTAGCCGCCTACAGTGAGGGCTCCCACCTAATCTCATATCTGGAAGCACACGCGGTGCTTCCTCACTATCAAGCCTATGTCGTGCCGACATCCTACTGCAGGCAACATCAAGGGATCTAAATCTGTTACTGCCCGAGTCCCAGACAGTGAAAGTCCAATAGGCATGATTTGCATAGCACGGTACAAAGTCTAGAAAGTTATTTCTTTCCTTCTGTTTGTGAGATGGACCCATTTTAAAAGGCATCTCAATGTTGTCAAAGCACTAAGTGAGGCGTATCTGCTAAAGTATAATTTTGTCTGTTAAAATCTGCTTTTCCTCACAAAAGCATTAACTGCTGACTGAACGTGTCATTACGGTTACTATGGAGAACATTCTGGCAAAAACACTAGTAGGTGCTAAAGAGGCCTAGACACCAAGAACCTCTGTGAGAAGGGGTGTGATCCTACGGAAAATGTTTGGCGTGGGACCAGGGCTGGAGGAAGAAAACAAATAGTCCCCTTGGGTGTCCTGGTAGAAAGGGAATAAGCGGTCAACTCAGTAAACTAGCCCCAAATATAGGAAATAGCTTGAGGTCAACAAATGTTAACAAAAATCCGTGAGGGGTAAAGGCCAGGCCAATGACTCTAAACATCACCAGGCGCGCTGCCACCTGCACACAGTCTCAGAACTGCGCGTTTACTCCGCGCAGGGATGCTTGTGGTTTCTCAAGTCCACAGCAACCCAGTCGCCAGGGAAAAGCCAGAGGCGGGACGGCAAGAGGCAGCCTTCCCATTGCTCTTAGTGAGGACAGCCACTGTTTCTAAGATACGAAAGGGAATGGATGATGTCAGAACAGGTCACATAAGAACAAACTAACGTTTCCCAAAGGAAAAGATGCAAAACGTCAAGAAATAAGTGAAAATGGAACAAGCGGAGGCATGACGTTCGAAGGGTGAGAAGGAGCAAAGGTGTAAAGAAATGTGAGTGGAACAAATCTAGAGGAAAACGGAAAAAGCAATGACACCGAGGGCTTGCTCATAAGCACTGAAGGGGAAAGTGTGTCACAGCGGAAACAGAACTGAGAGGGGACTCGTCACCACGCCGTGGAAAGCGTCCACAGGCCGCTCAGGAGAGCAGGTGTGGCCGCCGGCCCAGAGGAGGGTCCACGGTAACTGCGGGATCTGTTCCAGACCAATAGCCACTGGGAAGACCGTCCCCAAACCCAGTGTAAGTCCGCCTTCCAGAGTATCATGGAACACAACAAAAAGGGGGGAATGAAAAAATGTCTACATTTATATAATCCAGGAATGTCATTGGAAAACACATTTCAAGCCCTGGGTGTTTCTTCATTTGTCCATGAAAATCTCAGGTTTCCACGGAGGAAGTGGTGCAGTGTTGCCCAAGCCCAAGAAATAATTCACCAAATGTCCTGTCATGAGAAACCCAACCAAATGTAAACCAAAACCGCCTGAAGAGCCTTAGCTGTCCCCCAAGGAATCAGCTTTTCTCAGGTTTGTATTTTTTTTAATTAAAGTATAGTTGGTATACAATCTTGTATGGGTTATATTAGTTTCAGGTGTACAATACAGTGATCTGACATTTTTATACCTTACGAAGTGATCACCCATCTGCCACCGTGTAAACTTACCACAATATTACTGACTCTACTCCTCCTCCCCTTTTAATTTGACAGCCCACTGCCTCTGGGACCCTGGCGTGTGGAAACTCCAAGGCTGGGTATAATTTGGAGGTAAATGCTCTCACCTCCATCGTTCTCCGCAATGATCAAAAGCAAAACAGTAGAGGAGGAGACAGAGAGCAGGGGAGACAGGAAAATGTGTACCATGACAGTTGGTTTAAAAACAAAACAAAAACAAAGAACGAAGTTCCTAAGGCTAAAATAACGGTGTCTATTTAGCTCCCTGCATTTGTACTCGGTTTAAATAAAAGAGTCACCAAGCTCAGATCAACTCCTCCATGAAAACAACAACAAAAAAAAAAAAAGAAAAAAGAAAAAGAAAAATCTTGTGATCTGCACACAGCTGCTTTTAAAAATTTTCAGCGTCAGGCTTCACCTCACTCCCAGTTTCGGTTTACCAAGGAGCTATAAGAGAAAGCAGATGTAACCTTGCACACAGTGACTGCAATACACACTGTAATTCCTCTGGTATTGCCAGCAGTAAACCTCAGGTCTGTAGGGGACCCACTTGCAATTTTGATCTGCTACAAGCAAAACCTTTTCACATTCAAAGTCTCCGTTCAGGCTTCCGCTTTCATTCCTTCTCAGTTATTTGGAAGGTAAACTTTTTCAGCTTGGAAATTGGAGCTCACGTAGAGGGTGTCTCTCTCTCTCTCTCTCTCTCTCTCTCTCTCTCTCTCTCTCACACACACACACACACACACACACACACACACACACACACACACGGCTCTAAGCCTTTACAGTACAGATGGCCGCAGAAGGAAAATTTCCCAGCCACGCCTGAGGCGTCCCTGGGCTCTCCTGGGGGGGACCACCCACTCCAGACATGGATGAGGCATTCCTTCTGCTCCCTGCCGTGTGGGACATCAACTGTGTAGAGGTTGCCAACCTTTGGCAAGTTAGGAAGAAATTATGATAGAACTCCCAGAGACTCTGGACTTCTCTCCAAGAGGAAACACCCACTTTCAAACAGCTGCAGGTTTTAGGTTTGGTGGGGTTTGTGTGTTTTTTGGTGGTTATTTTTTTTTAACAACTTGTGGCCAAAGGTGCTTTAATCCTCGGTGACTGATTTCTGCAGACCCTCACATTTTCAGCTTCTGCATGATCCAGTTTGCTGATGGAATTTACTAGGTTTATTCGGAGACTTTCAAGGACTATGCAGCCAAATCGAGACGCCTCTCTCTACATGGAATAAAAGAAGCATTTATACTTCCTCTCAAAGTTATTCACTCTAAATTCCCAATACACCAATTATTTTAGTCAGATAAGTAATGTGAGGAAACAACAGTCAAAAACAGCAATATTGTACAGAGCTATTTATAGCTTTAGGTGAATGACGCTCCATTTGGCATTAAGAAACAAAGCAAGCCCGGCCAGCAAGGCTCTGTGACTGTGTTGACCTATGAACCAGAGGTCACACGGTTCAATTCCCAGTCAGGGCACATGCCTGGTATTGGGCTTGATCCCCAGAAGGGGGTGTGCAGGAGGCAGCCAATCAATGATTCTCTTTTATCATTGATGTTCCTATCTCTCTCCCTTCCTCTCTGAAATTAAAAAAAAAAAAGTGATAACTGATGATGATGATGATGGCGATGGCAGTTATGACCTACTCAATCCAGGTCACAGGCAGAAGCATAATACCCAGACGCAGAATGCTTCCCCTATTCCATTCCACTGACTGTAGGACACACACGCAACACCAACGAAGTGATGCATCTCAGAACTGACAGCTACCCTAGTGCTCAGTCCTGTCCCACTGCCTGTGCACATACCAACGGGGACACAAAGGCTTGTATTTCCACATTTCTTGTGTCAAAATATATCTAAACGAGTTACTGCAAGTTTAAAACTATAATTCCAAGTGATAGGAAAGCATTGGGTCACTGTTCAAATGATAGCATTGTTTTCTTCCTTGGTGCTACACATTTCTAACATTCAGTGGCATTGTGGAGTCAATGGCATAGGGCCTATGTGATCCAGATACACAGTACTTGTCCATGACTGGTGATTCCCGTGCCTAACAAGCCGACTACAAAGCTTCCCATCAGCCATCAGGGCCCGACACAATACTGGTAGAATCCCTCCCCCACTCACCAGGTCTATCCTCGCTAGCGACTATTCTTGCGGTCCAGCTGTTAGAACAAGCTGTTCACGACACCCTGGACATCGGCTCCACCTAACCGCCATAAGCACTTTCTCGTGCTAGGACTCACTATCGTCACATTGTTCTAGAATTTGAACCTTCATTCGGCCTTCCAAGTCCATGTCAAATACCACTTTCTCTAAACAGCCTTTTCTAATCACTTCATCTAGAGGAGTTCTCATCCCAGCCCTGTGAAACACCACAAACACACTATCTGCATAATCCATATTTAAGAATTACAAGCTGAAGCCCTGATGTCAGAATTCAGCTGAACCTAGCTTTTGTTGTTCCACGTGTTTTATTTTTTTCTTTTTAACTTGAGCCAGTAAAAAGCAAACAAAACAAAAAAACAATCTCACAAAAATCCAAACTTTCAAATGTGGAGTGCCTAGCTCCTTAGACATTTGAGTTTGCAATCCTTGCCTTATCCCACTAAGGGTCTGGAAGTCTCTCGGTGTTTAATCTTACGCATCTTTATAAACCTACAGTAGGTATTTTATAAATATAGGTTGAAAGGAGTATTTTTTTAAATCCATTCCAGTAACATTATAGCTTTGGGGGATGCTCTGTAAAAGCCATGTTTTTTAAAATAAATGTCTTGAATTACACTGAATTAAGTGGAAAAGTTACTATATGTAACGGAAAATGTGGTGAACTTTGGTATACTGTGCTGGTTATTTTACATTTGCTTGTTTGTTTTGCCGTACATTCAGATTCAAGGGAGGAAACATTGAATATAAAGGTTTTGGGGACCTGCTATAGAAAAAGCAACACTAGAATTTGCAGAAATAGAATAAACAGTTCTATAAACATGTTATAAAAAGTTCTAGAGTTTTGGCAACCAGTGGAATTGATGCTTCTTAATTCTAAATGAAATTTAACAGAAAACCAATAGCAACTCTGGAAGATGACCTAAAGAAACACTCTGTCCATCTCTAAGTTTAGGGCAGTATTGAGCACCTACTGCATACTGTGGACTCAGGACATAAAGGGGGAAAATCATGAACAACTATGGCCTCCACCCTTGGAATTCAGTGCATATTAATCTTCCCAAAGAAACCATATAAAATCCATTAAATGGATAGCAATCCATGTGACCAAAACAAGTGTTAAAAAAATTCTAATTTCTTTGGAAGCTCTTCCTCAGAAAACAGCCCTAAATATTAAGTAGTTACCTTGGCCAAACCATTATTTACTGGGCTCTTCCTAGTCTAGTTCAAAGAGCTATAAAGCTTTTTCAGGGAGTTTAAAAATTATGGAGAAACTAGAAGGACCTCCACAATTATGCAGGGCAGGGGTTCTCTAAGAGTGGCTCACAGAGCAGCAGCAGAGCTGACCTCTCCTGGGAACTTGTTAGGAATGAAAATTCTCAGGCCCCACCCCAGACCCACTGAATCAGAAAGTCAAGAGGTAAGGGCAGCAATCTGTGTTTTAAGAAGCCCTGAAGATGTCTAGCTGGCATGGTTCAGTGGTTGAGTATTGATCTATGTACCAAGAAGCCACAGTATGATTCCCAGTCAGGACATATGTCTGGGTCGCGGGCTCAATCCCAAGTAGGGAACGTGCAGGAGAAAGCTGATCAATGATTCTCTCTCATCACTGATGTTTCTATCTCTCCCTTTCTCTGAAATCAATAAAAATCTATATTTTTTTAAAAAGAAAAAAAAACCCTGAAGGTGATTCTTTTATATATATATATATATTTCCCCCAGAGAGGAAGGCAGAGGGAGAGGGAGAGAAAAACATCAATGATGAGAGAGAATCATTGATTGGCTGCCTCCTGCACGCCCCACACTGGGGACCAAACCCTCAACCCGGGCATTTGCCCTGACAGGGGAATCGAACCCTGATCTCCTGGTTCATAAGTTGATGCTCAACCACTGAGCCACGCTGGTTGGGCCTGAAGGTGATTCTGATACACACTCAGGTTTGAGAAGCAATGTCTAAGGACAACCCCCTATATGTTGCAGAGAAGTTAAGAAGCTTTACAAGGCCATTCAGCTCCAAAGAGACTAAGCAGGGACCAATGCATAGGCCTCCTGTTGCCCAATGAAACATCCTTCTACCATTAAGGAACATGTGTGTATTATCTGCCACTCTATCTCAACGTAGAACTATCATTTTGAACAATGTGGAAACTTCAAAGAAAGAATGACTGGTTTGACATATTTTCATTCTCCATCCCCTCCCCTTTTTTAAAACCCAAAGCTCATTGGAGATTAAGATATTTAGGAAAATTAACTAAAATTGATTGCTGACCTGAGCTTGAATCTCAATATAATATCAAAAGACAAGCACATACGAGACCTTATACAATATGTTCCTTTCTTAAATCTGTCTGCTCTGTGAGGGTAGACATTTGTTTTGTTTACTTCCAAATCCCCGCATGCTGAAAACAATGCCTGACACATAAAAGGCACTCAATTGGGGTCAATGAATAAGTTCATTTAAACTTGACTTGTACTATCACTTAAACTTTGTGATGTCTTTTATCCAATTATATTGCAAATTATTAGAGACTCAACCTTAAGCAATTTTTGAACCCACATCACCTATTACAGTGTGAGGTTCCTTACCTGTCTAGTAATTAATGCACTTTTTTTCTGTAAAGGCCCAGATCATAAATATTTAGGCTTTGCAGGACACGTGACTTCTGTTTCAACTACTCAACTCTACTCAATAGCACAAAAGCAGTCACAGACAATATGTGAATGATGGATATGGTTGTATTACAATAAAACTTTATTTACAAAAGCAGGCAGTGAGCCAGGTGGTAGCCTGTGGAACGTAGTTTGCTAATCCCTGAGCAGAGTGACAGAGCTAACGACTATTACTAGTTTTATATTTTAAAATCTAGCTAGGTTGACAGATACAAACAGAAGGCTAAAAGAAGCTTTTAAGTACAGATTTATAAAGAATGCACATTAATATATGTGTTATTTAAAATTGATATGCCCTATGAAAATGAAAAAAATTGTAGCGATATATCAATTATTTAAATATTTTTACTTGTTTTCTTTAAGTTGGTCAACATGAATGTCATCCCTATAACTTTTATTTATTTGTGTTTTAATACAGAGGTATAAGCAAGGTGGACATTAAGGAAAGGCTGCCTTCTTTCAAGATCTTACAAGATTTAGGGGCAGTGGAGACAGCAGGTGAAATGATGGTGACTTGATTAAATGCAAGTTTATTCTGGCGCCTTGCAACTAATGTTAATCTTTTCCACAGCAAGCAAAAAGTCTTTAATAACAAATAAATACACCAATTTATATTTCTTTTTTAAAAAAACAATACTTCCTTTGTGATTATAGCCACAGGAAGATGAATCTGGCCCACCAACCACACTGTGTGGTCCCATGAACCTCGGCAGCTGACATGAGCGAGGATAAATCACTTGTTTCTGTTGTTGGGGAGAGTGTCCTTTGGAAATGGGAGAGAAGAGGG
This sequence comes from Myotis nattereri, assembly GCF_964212035.1. Taxonomy (NCBI): domain Eukaryota; kingdom Metazoa; phylum Chordata; class Mammalia; order Chiroptera; family Vespertilionidae; genus Myotis; species Myotis nattereri. Next base: position 28,568,095 of record NC_138088.1, read on the forward strand.
AGCCAAGAGCTGAAAGTCACCCTTCTTAAGCACCACTCTATTGCCAGAATCCTGGCTATTGTTATTGGCATTCGTTTTTCCAAGAGAGAATGAATTATTTTGCTGCTGTTGACATATCAGCAGACTTAAAATTTTTCTTTAGTGAGTTTTATGAACTGAGAACACATTTGTCCCTCCACCCCCTTTTTATTAAAAATAATCACTGAGAGAGTTAGTAAACGTACCCTGAACTAGAAAACAATGGCTTAATATATTCATGGCCTGGTTTAGGAAAGGGAAAGAATGCTACTCTCTCCTATTCTACACCAAGGAACAAAGAGAACCAGAGTGAGATAAAACACAGCCACAACCAGTGGGACACAGACATAACACAGCCACAACCAACGGGACACAGCCACTACCAATGGGACATAGCCAAAACCAGCGGACACAGCTACAACCAGCGGGATACAGCCAATACCAATGAGACACAGCCACAACCAGCGGGACACAGCCACAACCAATGGGAAACAGCCACTACCAATGGGACACAGCCACTACCAACGGGACACAGCCACAACCAGCGGGACACAGCGACAACCAGCAGGACACAGCCACAACCTGCGAGACACAGACACAACCAACAGGACACAGCCACAACCAGCGGGACACAGACACAACCAATGGGACACAGCCACAACCAGCGGGACACAGACACAACCAATGGGACACAGCAACAACCAATAGGACACAGCCACAACCAACGGGACACAGACACAACCAACGGGACACAGACACAAAGAACGGGACACAGACACAACCAACGGGACACAGACACAAAGAATGGGACACAGACACAACCAACAGGACACAGCCACAACCGACAGGACACAGCCACAACCAACGGGACACAGACACAACCAACAAGACACAGACACAAAGAATGGGACACAGACACAACCAACAGGACACAGCCACAACCAACAGGACACAGCCACAACCAACGGGACATAGACACAACCAACAGGACACAGACACAAAGAATGGGACACAGACACAACCAACAGGACACAGCCACAACCAACGGGACACAGACACAAAGAATGGGACATAGCCACAACCAACAGGACACAGCCACAACCAACGGGACATAGACACAACCAACAGGACACAGACACAAAGAATGGGACACAGACACAACCAACAGGACACAGCCACAACCAACGGGACACAGACACAAAGAATGGGACATAGCCACAACCAACAGGCAGCCATACCTTTGTCCGCTGAGTCTCCTCAGCTATAAAAACGGAAACTCAGCTAGTCATTCATTCTTACCTCTTCCCACCAATCACAGCTCTGCCAAATTTTAATTAATTTTTCTTGCCTCTGTCTTCTTTGGCAGAAGCAACAAGCAAGCAAATCTCTAGAGATGACTGTTGTCTAAAAGATTTGAGCTGCTGAAGTTCTCAGAATGCTGACAAGCTACATAAAACTATTTTTATGAAACATTTGTAAACTGTTAGGCACCTCACAAATATTAATAAATTTGATTTCACTGTTTGGAGTCTTTTGCTTCCTCTAAATTGTAATATTTGAGATAATTAGGTCATATTTTTTTAGATATGTTTTTTTTTAAAAAAAAAAAAAAAAAGAAAGTTTCAGTAGGAAAACAACCTCTTAAGGATAAGTGGATTAAATATTGTCCATATCTTCTTAACTGCTGTTAGCAAACCTTCAGAGGCACTAAGCAAAGGACAAGCCAATTTGGACAGCTACAAAAATATGACAAAGGAATTATCTCTAGTCTGTGTGGCTGCAAAAAAATAATATCAACACATAATTCTTCCCACTTTTCCCTCTCTTTGGCCCTGCTTATCTGCCTGTGGTAACATGTCTGCTCTAAAATAGAACAGGCTTATTGGAAAAATATAAACATCTACCCGATAACACTAGGATAGCATGAAGTAAAAATGGGGAAGGGGACAGAATAACAACCCCCTGGTCCCAAAGATTTCCACATCATCACCCCTGGATCCAGTGAATGTCAGGTTACGTGGCGAAGGACATTTAAGCTTGTGTATGGAATTTAGGTTGCTAGTCAGCTGATCTTAAAATGGATTATTCTGGATCATCTAAGTGGGCTCACCATAATCACTAGAGTCCTTACAAGTACAAGAAGAGAGCCGGAGGGAGATGCGACCACAGAAAAAAGGCTGTGAGGGTGGAGGAAAGGGGCCAGAGCCATTCCTCTTGAAGCTGCAAAAGGCAAGAAAATGAATTCTCTCCTCAAGCCTCCAGAAGGGAACACAGCCCAGCCCACACCTTGATTTAACCCCCGAGACCCGTGTTGGAATTCTGACCTATAAAACTCTAAGATAATACATTTGTGTTGTTTTCAGCCACTAAGTTTGTGTTCATTGGTTATAACAGCAAGAGAAAACTAACACATTAGACATTTCTGATATATTAATTCTTATATAATCCTATGAGAATAGTACCATTATTATTCCCATTTCACAGATAAAAACACTGTGTGACAAGAGAAGTTAGTAACTTGCCCAAGGTCACAGATCTGCTAAGTTGCAGAGCCAGGATTCAAACCCAGATAAGCAGGCTCCAGTGCCCCCACCCTTAGTCAGTACTTTACAATGAGAAAGATGCAATGCTCCAGAGAATACCTTCTGGACAACCATATCCTGTGGTTAAAATGTGAAGTTATGCGATGGAGAGTCATTCAAAGATTAAAGTCATCACGCGGTCAAAGGAAGTGAAGTGGGTTGTTACAACATTTCATCAAGAAGAGGATACAGCAGAATAGGGTCATACCAGGAGATAAGAGAAAATCTAATTTAAGGCCCCACAAAATCTGTGGAAATGAACCAAGTAAAAACACCCTTGTAAGATCTGTCCAGATGAGGCAAGCTTTCTCATGTCTTCCAGACTATCAACCCCAGCCTATAAAGTTACCACAGCTCACCTTTCTGTGCCCCCCACGCCCCAATGTCTTTTCCAGGACCTCGTGCATCAATCCTTCTCTTCAAACTGTGGCCCAGAAGCAGACACCAGACAGACATCTGGATTGATAAAGGGGGGCTTATCAGCAAATGATTTCTTCCCGAGATAAGGATAAAGATGTCGACTCATAAAAAGGTCATCGTAGAATTTAAGATTTTATGCTTTTCCCTCAATAGTCCATTAAATAAAATAGAATATTTAATAATAAGCAAGTACAAGAATAACAACTGTCACTTTTAGAGAAAATTATCCTATTACAATTCAAGTGACATTGGTTAATGATTAAACAGCTTACTCCCTGGATGGCACCTCCTTCATTTTATCTGAGTACCAGTTGAGTCCTTTACAAAGTGGTAAGAAGCACACACTACAAAGCTCATTGTACTAAAACGCTGAAATTACTTTTTTAAATTACACATCGTAACAGATATATTGGCTTCATCAGTTGTTGGCTTGAAAATGAAATTTTTCTTTGGCAGAAAAATTGGGGGGAGAGGGTGTATGCCAGAACATTGAGAGAAGTTATCTATTACACTACAAAATAAGCATTGTTAAAACAGCAATTGTCTGCAGTGCTTAAGAAATTTACATTTTTCTATCACAAAGCAGCATTATTTTTTTCCAACTGGCAATTGGAATATTTACTTGTTCTTAAGTGAATAAAACATCAATTTAAGAATATAATACAGGATGATATCATCAACAGTTCATTTATAATTGCCACTTTATTAAGCTCTTAAAAAAAGAATTTTGGCCCTAACCGGTTTGGCTCAGTGGATCGAGCGTCGACCTGCGAACTCAAAGGTCCCAGGTTCGATTCCGATCAAGGGCATGTACCTTGGTTGCAGGCACATCCCCAGTAGGGGGTGTGCAGGAGGCAGCTTATTGATGTTTCTCTCTCATTGATGTTTCTAACTCTCTATCCCAGGGGTGGGCAAACTTTTTGACTGGAGGGCCACAATGGGTTCTTAAACTGGACCGGAGGGCTAGAACAAAAGCATGGATGGAGTGTTTGTGTGAACTAATATAAATTCAAAATAAACATCATTACATAAAAGGGTACGGTCTTTTCTTTTTTTAGTTTTATTCATTTCAAAAGGGCCGGATCCGGCCCGCGGGCCGTAGTTTGCCCTGGCTGCTCTATCCCTTTCCCTTCCTCTCTGTAAAAAAAATCAATAAAATATATTTTAAAAAAAGAAAAAGAATTTTGAAATGTTTGTCTATGTAACTCTTTGAAAAAGCTAAGTTCTCCTGCCTTCGTGTATGAGGGTAGCATTAAGGCCGAAAGGCATTTTTGTGGCATGAACGTTTCACAGCAAAGATGATAATACCTGCACTGAGTTTTGTTGTCATGGGGACCATCTAGGAGAAACCATTTAAAAGCCAGAATCTCAAACTCCTTAGAACACTGCCTTCAAGGCTGGCTTCACTTACAGCTGAAAAATCAACACTGTAGTAACCCATTTTGTTTTTTTAAAAGGTATAACCCATGTACTTAAAAAAAATTTTTTTTACTTCACTCTTTGTAAAGTCTTGAATTTCCTTTCCATGAAAAATCCTGATGCCAGAGCATACTAACCTGAGGGATTCTGCTGCCTCGCCAGTAGTCATGGAAACAGAAGTACACATTGTGAGCCTGCACTAAAGCTTGTATATGATAAGACCCTAACTGAGAAGTTTGGCATATGTTTTTACAGCTGCCATCTCCCTGCCGTACTTCTATTGGTATTTTACCGGTAAAAGAAATTCAGTTAACTTTATCTTTTCCTTTAAGCTTACATGAAAATTACCATTAAAAGAAAATCAGAAAATTTGCCCAAATGATGAAATTAAATGGTATCAGAATAATAAAAATTCAAAATGGGGAGAAGGGAAGAGACCCTGATTTCCAATTAGTTGGGAGCATATGTCCGTCACATTATCAGCTAAAGTATTATTGGCCTCGTCGACGAAAACTAGTCCACAGAAGAGTGACAGCCAGACTAGTACTGAAAGCCCTATTCCTAAGAAATCAGATATCACAAAGTCCTCCACAATCCGGCCCCAAGCCACCTTATTTACACCTGTCTCCAACTACACTACTCTGTGAATTCTGCATTCCAGCCAAATCAGCCTGCTTGTCATTCCATAAATATGCTGTGTGCCCTTGTGACTCCCTCACCATACCCACCACCTGCAGGACCTTTGAGCCATCAGCCTACAAGAAATAAATCACCTATGAAACCATAACCAATTCCACCCAGCAAAAGTACCTTCTTAATAGACACAACTAGGTTATTCATATTGCTTATTTGACATTTACTTTATGCTTCCTGGAATAGTCAAGTGTCTACCTCATCTCTTCATAATATTGACCATTTAAGGAGGGGGAATAACTCTTGATCTAATAGTTCTCCAGTAACTTGGACAACAATAATGACCATAGAAGAAATGGCAGAAAATTAAGGAATATCGATTTCAATATCTACTAATATTTAAGTATAAACCTTTAAACAGATCAAACCAAGCTGTATGAGACACACCATTAGAACAATAATTTTTTAAAAAATCATACAGATACTGAGGGTCAAGGTGAACAACTTTTGAGAAAGCCACTTTGATATAATAATTCATTCATATGGGCACTTGATGGTGTCAAGAAACCCTTAAAACACTCCACAAGAACTAGAGGGTGTAATTTTCTCTAAAGAACACTAAAGATACTTTTCCCCTAAAGTGTTCTCCAGACAGACAGCTTTGTAACCACACACACACACACACACACACACACACACAGAAATATGATACTTGGGCATGAAGTAATAACTGCATCTAAAAAAAAAAAAAACTTTTTCAAAGTGACTACACTTTGGCAGTTTTGGACATCTACTTAGAAATTTGTATCTAAAGCCATAAGAAAATTGAATATACAAACTTTAATGGCCCATTTTACAACAGAAAAAGTCACAGTTCTGTCAAGTCCAAAATTTCTTAAATTTTTTGGTATTTCAACTGCTTACTAGACATCTTTTCCAAGAATCTCAAATGCAGCAAGTCCAAAGTTTAAATGATTATACATCCCATTCCCATGTGTACGAAACAAAACCAAAACTGCCCCTTTGCTTATATTTCCCATTTCAGTTAAAAATGCCAACTGTGGTCACTCAAACCAAAAGCCTTTAAGTCAGCCTTGACTTGTTTCCTAGCCTTAAAATCTAAGTCCAATAGTTTCAACATGGAGACAGTATCATGTAAATAGCATTGATTTAAATATAAAGGGATTCTTATCCTATATAATAAAAGCCTAATGTGCTAAGTGTCTGGTCGTCCATTCAGCCAATCAAAGTGTAATATGCTAATGATATGCTAAGGTCACTCAGCCGCTCACTATGACATACACTGACCACCAGGTGGCAAACAACTGACGGGTCGACCAGTCTATGACATGCACTGACCACCAGGGGGCAGACACTCAATGCAAGAGCTGCCCCCTGGTGGTCAATGCGCTCCCACAGGGAGAGGGCCACTCAGCCAGAAGCCGGGCTCACACCTGGCGAGTGCAGCAGCAGTGGCAGGAGCCTCTCCTGCCTCCGCAGTAGCGCTAAGGATGTCCAACTGATGGCTTAGGCCCACTCGCTGGGGGGGAGCTATCAGTCAGACATCCCCTGAGGGCTCCCAGACTGCAAGAGGGCACAGGCTGGGCTGAGGAACTCCCCTACTGCCCCATAGTGCATAAATTTCATGCATTGCACCTCTAGTTAACTATAAAATCCTTAAACAATATATTAATCTCATTAAGTCTCAGTTTCTCAGTTTGTAAAAAGAGGATATCAAAGCTCTCTCAATGAGTTCTATAATAAACTTATTTAAAATAAAACAAATAGTTTTTAAGATATACCAGTAGATGTGAGAGAAACAAGGATCTATTGCCTCCCGTATGCACCCAGACTGGGATGGAACCTGTAACCCAGGTAGGTATATGCTCTGACTGGAAATCGAACCCCAAAGTTTTTGGTGTATGAGAAAACACTGCAACCAACTAAGTCACCGGCCAGGGTAGAAATAACATAATTAGAGCAAAACCATTTCACTTGGTTAAATCTACTATTTCCCTAACTTATTCATTTTTAAGGAATGTATTAACATTTCTTTTTTAAAAAAAATCAGCTGCAAAATACTACCCTATTTCATGGGCTGTTATGAAGTTAAAGATCATGTTATATCATGTACATCCCTCAAACATATTCATTAAAATCCTTTCTCCTTCTGGATTATGGTCAATATTTTCCAACAATTCATCTACTCTCTCACCTCTTAGCTCATTCTCCACCCAGAAACCTTTCATAATACAAAGGTGAGCACTACCTTTCTTAGGACACACACTTCTCAGTGTGGCCTCAAATTCTTTTCCAGGATCTTGACACACCCTTCCCACTTGAGGCCACTTGCAGTTCTGGGGGCAGCACCCACACTGCAATTGCTCACAGTCCCAGCAGCCAATTTCTCACGCTGATGAAATGTGTGTGCTTTCATGGCTCTGCCTTTGCACATATCACTCCCTAGGTCTGTAAAAGCCCCTCCACACCCGTCCCTTTCTCCATCTGGCAAGCAACTCTCCTTCAAAGCCAACCCAAATGTCACGTCTTCTGTGAGGCCTTCCAGAATGAGTGCTAGTCACTCCTTCTGTGGATCCCGTGGCACTCTGTTCTCCAATCTGCCTGGGGAGCTGCTACAACTCGGAACAAAAGGGAAAATATGTGAATAGTGATTTATAAATTATTAACTTCTAAAGAGGTTTTCCTCCAATTCCCAGCCACTCCATACTTTCTCTTCATTATACATGCGTGCGAGCACAATCCAAGGAAATTCTGGGAACAAAAAGCCTCAACATAATCAAATAAATTCAGTAACTATCAGATTCATCCAAATGAATCAGACTTGACCTCATTCTGAAATACCTGATGGTGTCTTGACAACTTTTAAATGTCAAAGTAGTTTCAGGGAACAGCCAAAACTTTTAAGACTCTAGTAAGTTTCCAAAATATAATTTTAAAAATTGTAACAGCCGTTTTTTTATACATGTGCAAAACTTTTAGAATTCAATGGGGAAATAAACCTTCATTTTAAAAATTAACTTTGAAATTTGGAAATAAAAACATACGCTATTTCCAGGCACTGGTCACAATAATAATAGCTACCATTCGCTGGGGGCCTCATGCCAGGGCTCCTCAGGGCACTCCGCAGATTCCTGCATTTAAATCCTGCAGCTACCCGAGGAAGTAGGAGGCATTATTCCTATTTACAGATAAGGAAATGGGTAAAAGAGACTGAGTGAATGCAGCTAGATATCGTCTGGGAAGGACACAAATCCAGACCCTCTGACTCCCTGGCCCGTGCACACATTCTATAAACTACAACACTGTACCAAAATCTAGGCGATTAGACAACTTCTCTATGGAGCAAATAACCAAAGACTTGCTCAGACTGTCAACTTCAAAGGGGTAGCCTTCTTTAACCAGGGATATTTAACATGAGCCATTCACCTAAGATTTATACGCTAATCTCCCAGATTAGTATATAAAAGAAGCCATGAAGAGTATTTTTATTTCCTCATACAGGTAGAAACTATAAAAATTCCCTTAGAAAGATATACATATCTTTTTTTGAAATTTGACAGAACTGTAAACTCAATTTAATGAGCATCAGTCTCAGAACAAAGGAGTCTTTTAAGCTGACGATTATGTATAGTATCTCAAAAATGAACAAGAGGGGGGAAATCTTGCAGTTCATGTAAGAATTGCTGGAACAACTGAATTTGGAAATAAGGTATATAAAACACTAAACCAAGGTTGGATAAATCCATTTCTATTTTCTTCACGTCAATTAAATGAATGATTCTCATCCTGGGTGAATATGACAAATAATTTAAATTCACATTTCCCTCAAACTACTTGACACCCTTCTCTTTGTCAAGTGCTGGGCAATTGTAAATAAAGAGCGCTGTGCTTTAGTAAGTCTTCTGGTAACATGAGAATTCTACCCATAACAGTGACCTTGAATTTAAATACATATTTATTTTCATATACTTTGTCTTTAATAGTAGGGAAGATAATTTTAAGGTGTCTTTGCTGGTTTATTCTCTCTAAAACTGCATCACTAAATCACAGAAATATGCAATGGAAAGATGGTATTATAGTGTTTTTCAAATTTATGGAAACTTAGTCATAAATACTGAACACTTACCAAAATTTTCGCCCTGTGATGACTCACCTGAGTTATTTGGTACTTAATTTTTCACAATAAAAAGCTCAACAAAAGCCCTAGCTGGTTTGGCTCAGTGGATAGAGCATCAGCCTGTGGACTGAAGGGTCCCCGGTTCAATTTCAGTCAAGGGCACATGCCTGGGTTGCGGGCTCGATCCCCAGTAGGGGGCGTGCAGGAGGCAGCCGATCAATGATTCTCTCTCATCATTGATGTTTCTATCTTTCCCTCTCCCTTCCTCTCTGAAATATGTGTATTTTTTTTTTTAAAAAAAAAAGCTCAAGAAAAAACAGCATGCTACATTTCATGAATTACCAAATAAAGCAAGTATCAAGCATAATAGCAGAATTCTGCATATTGTTTAAATTTAAACAGCTTTAAAAATTTTATTTTACTTTTACAATTTTTTTCAATTACAGTTGACATTCAATATTATATTAGTTTCAGGAATACAGCATAGTAGTTAGACATTTAAATAATTTATGAAATGATCCTTCCAATAAGTCTAGTACCCACATGGCACCACCAAACTAGGCACAGTCTTTAAAAAATGTTAAAGAAATGTTAATACTCGGTGGGGTTTTAGTAAGTCCACATCTATTTGTTGAATGTCTCTTATACCACACACTACCCTTTAGGAATGCAGTAGGCTCTGCTTCACACGAAGGACTGTCCTAGGGCATAAAGACAGTAACCAAATAATCATTAAGCGTGATGAACACTACAGAGGAGGAGAAATACAGGGCACTTTTGATTTGCATAAGAAACAATTTAGTCTGGTAAAAGCTTTTCTGTTGAAGAGACCTATGGGGTAAGACCAAGAGTGAACAGGAGTTAAGTAGGCAAAGTAGGGGGGAAATAGCAATCATGAAAGAAGCAACAGACAAAAGGCCCAGAGGCTGCAGGGAACAGGAAGGGGGGTCGGCGAAGTGTTCACCTGGTGTGCAGTGAGCCAACCAGAGCTCCCTGCAGGGTGGAAGGACCCATTCATTCTCCCAGGACGCTGGGAGTGCTGCTGGCCAACAGCCTTCAGCTGCTCGCCTCCTCCAGGGTTTTTCTCTGCTGAAGAACACTAGCCTGCCCGCGACCCTTCCGGCGGCAGACTGGGACTATTCAACTCGGGGATAAAGCCTGGTCCCTGAACCCAGCCTGAACAGCTCGGAAAGGCTTCCCAACTCCGAAGTTTCCCTTGGGGAAAGGGGAGAAATTCTTGGGACCTCATTGCAGCACGACTTCTCCCCTTCCCAGTCCTGCTTTCTTCTTCACCCTCCCTTTCCACACGTGTTGATCTGAAGGGCATTCTTGCCCATGAAACACCCTCTCAGAATCTGTTTTCCAACCACAGGATCGTGTGTGTGTGTGTGTGTGTGTGTGTGTGTGTGTGTGTGTGTGTGTTGGAATGAAAGGCTAAAAGGTGGGCAAAGGACAGCTCACTCAGGACCCCATGCAACCTAAGGATTTCCAAAAAAGGTGTGATGAGATCACTAATTATTACAAGCCAAGTACAAGGGAATCTAAAGAGGGAACATCAGGGAGGAAAAATAATTACCCACTACGGAATTTGTCCCCAAGCCGTGAAGCCTGGTCATCATCAAGGTAGACCTACCTGAAGCCCTTTATGGCAAGAAAGTTATCTTGAAATCCTAGTACAATAGGCTATCCCTCAGTTTATGGTGGTCATCCAGTTGAGGCTGTCATACAGCTGCTGTGATGCTCAAAAGCCTTAGGTTGAAAATACTAGAGGCCTAAGATAGTGTCCATTTAAAAAAAAAAATCTTATATGCAACCTCAGAACCTGAGTGAAATACATCCCATTCCATGTGTTACAGCAGCTATTTTCTGGTGGAAACACTAGAACAAAAAGAAAAGAAAAAGAGAAAAGAAGAACAAAGACACAAATCCTTTCATGTTACAGTAAGACTGCAATTTTAATATCTCGTGCAACGTACAAGTCACACCAGAGAAAAAGTATTGCGAATTTCCCTCTGTTGCCGTCATTTGGCATTTTTGTACATAACTCCTCTGGGGGCTCCACTTTTTGGTTTACAAGTTACCTAGAACCGTGGTCGGCAAACTGCGGCTCGCGAGCCACATCTGGCTCTTTGGCCCCTTGAGTGTGGCTCTTCCTAAGCCTTAGGAGTACCCTAATTAAGTTAACAACAATGTACCTACCTATATAGTTCAAGTTTAAAAAATTTGGCTCTCAAAAGAAATTTCAATCGTTGTACTGTTGATATTTGGCTCTGTTGACGAATGAGTTTGCCGACCACTGACCTAGAACATGTTAGCAAATGAGCCTGAGTTCTGCCAAAGGTAATGTGTTCAATGTGACGTGTACAAATCCATTTTCAATACAGTCATACCTTCTAGCTGCATCCTATCAAGAAGAGGCAACCTTTTAATTTATTTGCATTTGTTGAATAAAGCCAACTACTCCTTAAAAAGCAAAACAAAACAGCAGTAGGAGAGCAGATGTGTCGAAGTGGAGAGCCAGAATGCAGAGCCACGGGTGGGACTGCTGTAGTCTAGGGAGAAGGGAAGGCAGCTGGCAGAGGTGTGGGAAGAAGCAGGTGGGGTGGGGAGTGGACAGACTGGAGCAACAGTGGCCCCTGACCATGCTGCTGGGATCGCCCTTTAAGAAAGAACTTGCAGTACAGCAGCAAGAGGGGGAGCTGTCTCCAGCTGCAGCACCTTCAGAATTCACCTCCACTTTATCCCGGGCCCCCTTCTCCCTGGCCGCCCCAGCTGTAGCTGAGCACGATGGCATATTAGGATTTTATCCTTTCTGCTCCAAATGGGATTTCTCGGACTATTTCTGCTCCAGAGCTCCTGCCGGAGCACCTGAGGCATTTTACACAGCATCAGTCAGAGGCTCTCCTGGCCCAATCTTGTCCCCTCCTGGCTCCCCCTACCCCACCCCCCATTTCCATTCACAGGTGTCAATCTGAATAATGGGCTGCGTTGAGCAGGCAGACTCCATGGTACCTTGTACCTGATGAAATGTGGAGTGTCAGAGAGGAAGGGGGGCTAAGAGTAACGCCTGGGGTTCTGGCTTGACCCCCTGAAACAGGAACTCTGAAAGGGAAAACAACCCGAGGAGGGAGAACCAGGAGTTCGGTTTGGATCAGGCTAGGAATGGAGCACGCACGAGAAATCCACTTTCGTCCAGCCACCGAACGGGATGAAGAACACAGTCCAGGACACAGACTGGAATTTTGTGAAACGTCTTTCCAGCTGGACAATATTCACTGATGACCTTGACCATTATGCTTCGCTATGACACCCAGTGAAGAGGTATGAGGGCTTTAAATTCTAAAAGATACAGGTCTGAAAGATACAGTTGCAAAGTTTCCCAAAAGTGGCACAAGTGTCAGCCTCCAACCATCCATGGGGGTGGCAGCCCTGGCGGGCAGGGTGGCTGTGACGGAGCGCGGGGACTGAAACACAGCGCGCACTTAGAGAATGCTTACTTTGCATTCTTCCTCTCTCCGTGAACACACTTGTGAAGCACAAGCAGTACCAGCCCCTTCATTAGCCGCCACACACACACAGCGGAGGGGCTGATGAAAAGCACTCGAGGAGGCACTGTGCCCTGTAAACCTTGGCTGGCATCGAAGGCTCTACCAGTGTGTGGCATGTCCCAGGGGAAGGTGCCTCCCCTGACCCGGCAGCTCATGCAGGGAGAGTGACTCTTTCCAGGAACACGAAGCAGGAAGGAGAGAACAACCCCCGACCCTGGCATCCGCACAGGAGACGACACATTCCAAGTAGAAGCTGCTACAGTCAGAAATACAGCAAATAGCCGAGAAGAGGACATAGTCTATCACATCAGAGATGGCACATGTTTGGGAGAAACCCTTTCACGAATTTTTTTTCTTCTTTATAGTCTAAAAGAAACGAAAAAGCAATTTGCTTCTGCTTAAAGAGTGGATGTACCATAGCGTCATACCATTTCTCCCTGTCCCCCGTTGTCAGAAAGGCCACTGTGATTTATTTCCTCGAGAACTGAAATTTGCATGGCAACTAGGGAGGGAGTGAAAATGCATCCCATAAGCTCCACTTGACAGCTACAGAAACCCAATCTGCTTACAGAAGTGGAAACACACACACGGCTGGCTGTTTGGCACTCCTGCACGATATACCACATGGTACCCAGCCTTCCCCCAATACTGATTTAATATCTGCACAAAGAAAACAATTTCTTGATGTGCAAAAGGTCAAGTAATGCCCGAAGCCAATGCTGACAGCCGGCAGCAAATTCTCTTGATAAAGAAGTTTTTCCTATGAAAAGGGGATCCTTTGCCTCTTCACGGAGAATTTTAAAATTCACTTTTCTCAGCTAATATAAAGTTACCACCGGTTTCCTGAAAATCCAAACACAACTTTGAAACCCCAAAATTATGATGACAAAGAAATATTTCCAATTCACTTCAGCATCAAGCTAAATGAAGAAAAATGTTCCGGATTCCCCAAACCATAACCGTTCCTCTTCATCCAGTTCACATGTACAGTAAGCAGAGGCAAAATATTTATCGAGTCCATATGGACAATTGAAAACATTAGCAATTGTGTTTAAGACAAAAATAAATTCAACTAGGTCAGCATTTCAGGAATTTATAGCCAAAGACCACAGCGAAAACATGCCAAAAATCTCATTCTTACCAGAAAGCATTTTAAAAGTTTTCCAGAATGAACATTTATATCCTACCGGTCACAGACTCTGAAGAGTTTAATTAAACACTGGCATCTGCGTAGAAACAGTGGCCCAAAGTCCTTGCCAAGCTGGCACATCACAGAGAGGAGGTGTTCGCTCCCCAGTAATTGCAGATGAGCAGAGGCAGAGGGTGGCCGGTAAGTACAGCACTGGCTACATGTTAAAAATCTTCCTCGCTTTCATCCAGACCGCTGTGCAGGTTAGCTCCCATCCTCAAAGACTGCTGTTCCGTGGGTGGAAGTGTAGCTCACACTATCTAAGGCAGAGACCAATAGAAATCCCCTAAGAGGTAGCTACTACCTGTGATCCCATTTTACAGATGAGGAATCCAGAAGTTTACAGTGATCCCACTGCCCACTGTTTCACAGCTTGTAAGTAGCTGAGCCAGGAGTCCAACGAACACAGTTCTGGATCAAGACATCATGCTCCTAAATGTTACCCTGTAGAGGTCATAGCGGAAAAGAAAGACCTTCCAAGATAATCAGGCCAGCAGACTCACATTCACGACACCAGGCTGACAGACCCTGCATCGACTGCAGGGGTCAATTAGCCATTTGACTTTGGCTTTTGGAGAGTCTAGGAAGTGGGTAAGCAGGTTACCAGGAGAATAGCACCCACAGCTCCATCAGCAACAAGTCACGGGAACCAGCTAAACGCCCTGGCATCAGGGGCTGAGAAGATCTGCGGGGCTGAGGCTCTTTCAAGTGAGACCTGGCTCTTCCCAACACCACCCCCGTAACATAAATATCCACCAAAATGTATGTGGACTTTGTGTGTGGGATGATTATTCTAGTTTTAAGCCAGCATGTTTTCTGAGCATGAATCTAAGGATACCAGAGTAAGGAGACAGAAGAGGAATAATTTACTGTAGAACAGAATCATAAAAAATTGCACTGGCAGCAAAAGAAGGTGTTAGCTCATGTATTCACACATCAACTTGTTGATCTAGGCATCAATCACGCATGCTCCTAATCACTCAGATATACACACGACTCACACACACACACTCACTCACTCACACACAATGTTTTGATACCTTCCATGCATTAGACACTGCTTCAAAGACTGGTGACTGGTCCTATTCTCAGTGGTTAACAAAATTAGAAGAATTACAGATGTTAACAGTTATGCTTATTTTTGCTACATCATGATTATCTAATCTCCCTATACATTAATGATTTATTACTTAAGAAGCCAACTGGTATTATTCAGGTGTGCTGCAAAATGAATCTAAATCCTGTTTCAAAATATTCTATTTTCAATACAAAAAGAGATCCAGTTTTTAACAGGATTTTTCTATAAATCCTTTTTCAATTCCAAAGTATGAAAACCCTTTTTTTAACTATCTGGTTAGAGACTTTGGCCACATCCATTATACGTTCTCAAAAAAAAAAAAAAAAAAAGAATGCATAAAATATAGCCAAAAATTAGCATTTTAATCATGTATATATTATTTTGCTACAGCCCCATGGACCATTCCATTTTTCTCTCAGTAAAATTCGATTGGGTTTTGAAAGGGAAAGAACAACGCTAAATTCTATTATTTTTTAAAGGCATTTGTCAACCTCCCACCCACACACATATTCTTCCTCCTGGACTCTAAAGGCTGCCAAGTTCTGGGGGGGAAGTTTCATTTTACATAACAAAAATCTGAAGATGTGATTTTCTCTGGGGCAAACTTGCTCCTTTGTACACAAGATTAAAAGGTATTTACCATCAGTTGAGTAATCAACCCTAAGAAGCAACTGAGAACATTTTGTGGTAATAGGTGTATATTTTTAAGATGATGACAAAAAAAGGTGGGGGTTGGGAGGCCAATTCCCATTGTTCCAAAAGAAAATGCAACCAGTTAATTTCTTCTCAATGTGTAACACACACAGGATGGATAGCTATTGCACAGCCATCTCCTGATGGTGCACATGACATGTGAGAAAGACGTCACCTGCTGAAATAAGGAAGATTTAACTATTAAAGTACTCAAAAACGTGTTATCTGAGTATCCAATGTCATGTGCAGAGTTCTGTTCTAGACGCTCCAGCACTGTGAAGATGGACTCCCCAGCTGCATGAACCGTAGGCGCAAACCACAGCCAGGGCACCTGCAAGGTGTCTGACTATACAGGTGGGGCAAAAGTAGGTTCACAGTGGTGAGTTCATGAAACACAGAGTTTGCTCTTGTATTATTTATTGTATTCATTTCCATATAAATAAGTGTAAACCTACCTTTGCCCACCCCTCTAATAAATTCTCTGAGCTTCTGTGTTTTACATTTGAGATGAGGTACTCATCTCACAGAACTGCTATTCGTAAGAGTGAGATAAATTATAAAACACATAATCCAATACCGGACTTGATAGGTGTTGATTACCATTATTATTATTATTATTATTATTATTATTACTATTACTATTGAAACAGGTTAAAATATTAAGTCCACTGTGGACAGTAACAGAGTTTTATCTGGATAAAATAAACATGCTTATCATTTTTATTCTTAATTCTTCCCCTTCAAGGTTGCAAAGATTTTATTTATTTATTTTTTAAACATATTTTTATTGATTTCAGAGAGGAAGGGAGAGGGAAAGAGAGATAGAAACATCAATGATGAGAGAAATCATTGATGGGCTGCCTCCTGCATGCCCCGCACTGGGGATCAAACCTGCAACCCAGGCATGCGCCCCTGGCCAGAATCGAACCGGGGACCCCTCAGTCCAAAGGCCGACGCTCTACCCACTGAGCCAAACCAGCCAGGGCAAGATTTTATTTTTTTAATGGGAAGGGAAGAATTGGTCAAATTACTGAATTTTCAATCTATTTAAAATTCTATCACACAGGGAAGAGATTCTAATCCCTTATGGATATGAAAATGCAGAAATGTTTTAACAATTATATTGTATAAGTAAAAACGGCAGTAACAGTCCATATTAAAGTTGGTCCTGGCATCCCCCAATTATAAGGGCACTTTTAATGCCCAGAGTGTGCAACCACTCCCCTCAAAGTAGTTAAGAAACATCAATCAAAACAATAACAAAGTACGTCTTCAAGAACTTGCTTCAGCGTGAAAAATTTTTTTTTTACTAACTTTGCCCTAAAACATGTTTCTGGGCAACCAAGAGCCTACAAGATGTCGCCTCAGACAGGGCCCTGCTGATGGGATTAAGACAAGCAATTCAGGCCCTGACTGGTTTGGCTCAGTGGATACAGTGTCAGCCTGTGGACTGAAAGGTCCCATGTTCGATTCTGGTCAAGGGCATGTACCTTGGTTGCAGGCACATCCCCAGTAGGAGGTGTGCAGGAGGCAGCTGATCGATGTTTCTCTCTCATCGATGTTTCTGACTCTCTAACCCTCTCTCTTCTTCTCTGTAAGAAATCAATAAAATATATTTAAAAAAAAAAAGACAAGCAATTCAGGCATATAACATGCCTGAGGAAGTGGGAAGAAACCCTGGATTAGAAGAGGCTCCAGGTGTCCACAATCAGAAAGATTCACGTGGATATGAATAGGCAAAACAAACACAAACACATGCTGCTTAATTCCCAAAGTAGCCATTTCTGCCTTCTGGTATGAGGGCTCCACAGAACCAGCGGCGAAACACATTTCCATTTGCTCCTCTTCCCTCTTAAAGCCTGGCCACGGAGGGAGAACCTAACTTCGCACAGGAGCACCTTCAGCAGATGAAGCCCAGATGAGGACCAGACTCAAGATCAGTGCGGACAATGTGATGTTTTAAAAGGTCTGCTTTATTCATTTGGGCGGAGCCTGGCGGAGGGGACTGCAGCAGCGTGGGGACTGGGAGGAAGCCGAGAGTCTCGGACAGAAAGGGCAGGCTAAGCAGTATCCCTCGCTGCCCCACACACTGAAGTCTGCCACAAACGCACGTCTTGTGTGGGTGATGTTTTCAAGAGGAAAACCCAAAAGGAAATGACCATGTTCCTCGTCACTAATGCACACTCACAGGCACAGGAGAGGAACTTACTGATACTCTAAGGTAGAAGTGACTGGGTGAAAGTCTCTCAAAACCCACTCCCCCCAAATTACTACAGAGGACTCTGGATTCCCACTGAAAATGGGGAGGGATGTGAGTAAACTATATGTCAAAGGGAGGGCAAGTCATTCAGCTTACACCTGCTTCAGACAGACAGACGGACAGACAGCCAGGCCAGGCAAAGGGAGCCTCAGTGACTTACCTGCTGTTCTCCCCTGAACCTCTTCAGGAAGTGAGGCCAAACCCCAGGATGAGTTAACTGGAGGTGTGCTGTCTGCCTCATCAGGTCATAGGCAGCCATGGCTTTGGCAGACCCATCTGGAGACGGCAAGCCTGTAAGCCAAAGCCTACACATCCTGAAGTTGCCAACCGACCCTGCCTCTGCAGCAACCCATTCAAGGAGATGCGGACGGGGAAGGAGGGCTGAGCATTATAAATGGCCACTCGGTCAGAGTCAAAGGCCAAGGATAGAGGGAATAGCTGGGAGGGTGGAGCACACTCCCTGTCACTCTAGAGGATCCTGTGTATAGCTTTGGGCTGGCACTGGTCACAACTTTTGATGTTACAGAACTGAAAGGTGACCTCAATGTTCTCTGGAGTGGCATCGGTAGCTGCAGAGATGGTCAGATCAATTCTAACTGGTATTTAAGTATTTGTGTATTTACAAAACTACAGGCAAAGCCTATCCAATCATTCCATTGAATTTCTATAAGAAATATACCCCCCTCCCCCCCCCCCGGCTGTCCCAAGGAGCCATGAGATTATATAATGACTTCAGATTGTGTAACAAGCAAGTTCTGAAGTTCTTGGATTATGCAACATCTAGGAACCATGGATGCATTTATTTTCTTTCGACCTATGATGTAATTCTCACTGGAAAACATGCATAAGTTATGAGGTGTCTGCACATGTAACATTTTAAAACTGGCTGGCAAAAGCACTGATCGGATATTACATAAGTCATTCTTCCATACATGAAAAGTCAGTTACTAACGGAGTTTAGCTTGGCTACTCAGCTTTAAAATCACACAGAATTTAGTAAATTAGAGTCATATTGACACTAACTGTTGCCATCTTACTTGGTTTTCACTCATTAACAAGTTCCTTTTTCCTTGTTTAAAGAATCCAACTTAATTTTGCTAAACAATCCTAAAGATCCTGAGAATTACTAAACTGTGCAACTAATTATGTATCAGTAACTGAAAAACCAAGTCATAAATTGGACCTCATCACAATCCATACCATTCCACTTCCAAGACTTTCCCTAACTTATTTCCTCCCACGACTATAGCCTCCTACTAGTGCAGCTCCTGAATACCCTCAACCCTACAAGGTCTCTAGGTCAGCAGTTGCCGACCGGTGGTCCGCGGACCACTGGTGGTCCGTGAGGTCCGAAAGGTTGGCAACCGCTGCTCTAGATTATTATGACAACCAGCTCCCTGCCCTTTCTCTGGCTTCCCTGCTGGCTTCAATTTTCCCTGTGGCATCACACCCCAAGGTCGACCATTTCACCACCCTCTCGGCTCACACCCTGTCATCCTCACTCCTCTGGCTTCCTGCCACACTCATCTCACCACCCTCCACCATAGGTAAGCCCCTATGTTCTCCACTCTGAGTGACCCAAGAATTGGAAAAAGGCATATAACTGTCCGCAGACATTGCACTAGAAATTCCTACTACACAGTCTCAGCTGGATACTAATGTGGTTTGGCAAGTTTTTTATTCATCTCTATTGCATTTTCCATAAGCAACTGTCCCGAATCTTTCCCAGTTTCTTCAAGTCTCCAAAACATCCCCCTGGAGCCCCTGAAGCCCTAGGAGCTGACTTCATCTCCAAATAGACTAGATAGAAGAAATTTACACTCAATTTTATCCCCTTTATCTTAAATCTATCATAACCTCTAATCTTCTCTCCTTTTCACCAAACTTGGGAAAGTGTGTTCAAACCAGTTCTAAACATTTACTACAAGCCAAGAATTCTACTGGGCATGTTGCTGCCTCTTTCCTGATCATTGTGTTCTAGATTATCTTACTCTCTCAAAGGTCACTAATATGGTCGTTACTTTTACTTTTCTGTATGTGATGTTTTCTATAATAGAGGCGAATATTTTCTGATTTAAGAAATACATGTTCCTTATAAGATTTCAAGTTTTATTAACGTATTCCTTAATTCATATGATTGATGAGAACATTATAAAGTGATAGTATATATGAACTCTCTAAAATTTATTAAATGGTGAAAAAAACAATCCAAATCTTAAACACATTTCAACAGAACTAAGAATCTCTAATAGATTTGGGGAGGGGGAAAAAATCAGTAAAGACTATTCCTTCCCTTCTAGAATAAGGTTCAGCATAGAACACAGGGCTAAGGAAAGCCAGGGTTTCATTTCCTAAGAGAATGTAATGGACAGGACCACCCCTGTGCAGGCATCTTTTCAGTCAAGCCTCAGTTCCAAATGTGGGAAGAAGGCAGGTATGATTGCTCATGGAAACCGGATGCATTCTTTGCTTCCTTTATTATAAGCAATTTTCTTGCCATTTGTCTATAAAACTCCATCAAGTGCTCACTTTTAAAATATTTGGATGCTAATGTGATCATGAGGAAAAGTGGGAAAAGAATGAAATTTGAATGCTTATTACCGTCAAATAAATATTTCTGAATCCCCACGGAGCACACTTAACATATTGTTAAGTACCAGAAATATTTTTCCTAACTTGGCTCAAGTCACTAACCATGACTTTCCGTAGAGTACAAGTCGACAGAAATGATCCCATGGCTGGGTCCTTTCCCCTGTGCTCGGTCATCAGTGCTCCCTAACCTGGCAAGAATCACATCACAGCTGCCAATGGCCTGGGAGTCCTAAAGCACCTGGCGGATACCCAGATGAGGAGCTCAGGGCTCCTGCCCTGCTCATCTGCTGACATTCTTTTTCCAGACCTGCTAAAAGCATGGGTTCCCGGACCCTTTCTCACTTCTCGTTTCTCCCCATAGTGTATATTTTTCTTTTTGTTGACAACAATCTAATGTGCCTGGAAACTGCTTCGAGTGCCTATGTTCCACTTGGGATCATTTTAATGCTTTTGCAGATGGTCTGGAGCATTTTTTTTTTCTCAAAATGAGCCACAAACTCTAAATCATTTTGCCATATTTCTTTACTGATATATAAATACATTTGAGGTGACTGCAGTCATTTTTCCACCAAACAACCGTGTTGTTAATTAATGACTGGGAAAGACTGCCAAGTCCATTTTTCCACGGCACGGTGATTGTCCCAATCATCCAGGAGACCCCGCTGAGTCTGGGTTCCCCAAAAAGACACCGAGGGAATGAATAACGTGGGTTAGTGTGTGTTACCTGAGGTAGTTCATTCGGGAGGCGATCCCAGGGGCTACAGTTAGGGAGGGAGGGAAATATGACTGAGGAGAGAGGAATGCCGGTAAAGGGAGTGGCACGGAACAATCACTGCTGGGGCTCAAACCCCCCGGGAGCAGTCTGAGGAGACACCAATAATGTGCCTTAGAATTGTCCCCCGGAGAGCAGGGGAAACTGGACCCTTGTTTCCTGACTCGTCCGTCACTGGATGAAGGCTGTCCCTGGAGAGTTCACTGCCGGCACCGTCGCCAACACTTCTAGGCTGCTCTGCACCAGCGGAGTGAGGAGTAGGCTCCCACAGCGCTGGACACGGTGCTGGACACGGTGCCCGGGAAGAGAAGGTCAGCAACCCGGGACTTGAGGGGGAAGCTGCCATGGTGCGTGGAAATGCCCACCGCAGGAAAACTCAGAGGCAGGCCAAGAGCCTACCAACGGTAGCTGCCACAGAAACCAGCGACCCCACCCCATTCCTTGCTATGGTCAAGCCACTGTGTTCTGCTGATTCACCTTTTAAAAAGTCTCCTTGATCCCACTGTCATCCACTATGACTTACTTCACCCACCTTCCGGTCTTCCACATCTTCCCACAACAGCCATCAATTCTCTCCCGCAACCACCTCCTACCCGAGGCTTTCTTCTGTCTGCAGGATGGATGAGGCTCTCACGAGGTCGTGGCCTTCACCGCCCCACCCTACCTGGCTGGCTCTGCTGGCCACCAGCTCCCGCCTTTCACAGCCTCCTCTCTTCCTCCAGCGCACAACGGGCCTTCACCTAGGAGCCGTTCCCTTACGAAGTGGCCCACTCCTCCCCACCGCTTTTAGATCTACACCAGGAGCTACCAACCCCTAAAAAAATATTTTCCTTGGCTGAAGCTTGCACTGCTCTCCTGCTCCTAGTGAACTATTCAAGTCCTGACAGCAAACAATGCCAGTTTTTAAAATTTGTTTAACCCTTTGTATGCCATCAGCGTCTATAGACGCAAGCGGTGGATTTTTTTAATTAAACTCAAAATATCGTGGGGATGGTTTCTGTTTTGGATGCGTGGCAGTTAACCGGTTTACGACCATGTGAGGCAGGAAAAGCCTGACCGAACTCTAAGTATCCAAGAGGCAGAGACTGAGATCAATGTGTCTTTCCTAGGTGCTTCCAAACCTCAATATAGTGCCCACTCGCCAAAGGCCACCAGGAGCTTATCTTTAGTAAATGAAACGAGCTTTCTTTAGTTTGCTCCAGCAGGAGAGAGAGGACATCAAAGGAGCTGGGGCGTCTCAAGAGAAAACTGAGAAAGCTTATTATAGAATCTGGGTTTCTTCTGGGTGATTCCACGGAGGGCTTAAGAAAGCAGAAAGCAGAGACCACCTCTGGGTGGGAAGCTGCCAGGAAGCGCAGGAAAATAAATGAATGTGTATCTCAGCAAACTGGATCTAGAAGGCAGAGGATGACAGCAGAGCTGGAGTCACGGTTGGCAAGGCAGCAGTGATCGCTCCCGTCAGTCATGAGGGGCAGTTTAATTACTTGTGAGGTTGTAGAGTGTCCTTGCCTCAGCGCGCCCTCAGACACACTCAGGAGAGGCCTTGTCTGCTCGCTGACATTCTGTGAGACGTATCTGTGCTCCATCGGGAACAGTGCGGCCTAGCTGCCAGGGCCATTTTTCACTTTCTTCAGAGTTAATCAAAAGATACCGGAATGACTTAAATCATTGTTGACTTCATCTCACTTATTCTAAACCTAAATGATAATGTGAGTTTTAACTCATAATTTATAAGTCCACCTTCTTGGCAGGCACTGTCCCCACAGAAAGGAATAAGATGGGTTGGCCTTTGACCCGGGTCCATGAGCTCACAGTCCAGAAAGAAAGGGAAATGTCTAGACTTAAACAACACAAGTGTGAAAAGCGCCAAAATGTGTGTGTAAGGCACTGAGCTAGTGCAGGGCACAGGGCATTAAACTCCATCTGCAGGTGGGTGAGGCTTCCCAGACATGTCACCTGAGATGGATTTGGAAGGATGACCAGGAGTCGACCAGCTGGAAAATGAAAGGAGGTAGATGCCCTTCTGCAGCAGATAGGGCTTAGGGAAAGGTATGAAATGGCATAATGCGTCGGGAACAGAGCACAGTCAATGTTGCTCAAACAAACTTTATTTGACGCTAAAAATATTTTACAATGACATTTAATGATTTTTCACACCTAGACAATATACACGGAGTGGCCAGATTATTATGACCACCTGCCATTTGTAGGCAAATTAGCCGTACACTGCATCATATGGGATATGGAAGCCGAAGGCCTGTTCGAACACCTTTGCTGTCTGCAGTTACCAAGATAAAACGTCTCCAATTCGCACAGGAACACAAGGATTGGACAGTCCGAGCATTGGAAAAAAGTCAAGTAGCCCGATGAATCACATTTCCAGTTGCATCATGCAGAAGGCAGAGTGAGAATTTGGCGGAAACAGCATGAAAGCATGCACCCCACATGCATGAGTACAACCCTTCAAGCTGGTGGGGGCAGTGTTATGGGGCATGTTTTCCTGGCATGATTTGGGCCCTTTAATCCGTGTGGAACAACGTCTGAATAGCACAACATACCTAAGTATCGTTGCTGATCAAGTTCATCCTATCATGTTGATGGCGTATCCCAATGGAGATAGCGTCTTCCAACAAGACAATGCGCCATGCCACGGTGCTCGTATTGTACAGGAGTGCTTTCAAGAACATGAGGGCGACTTTACCTTGCTTAGGTGGCCCCCACAATCACCAGATCTCAATCCAATTGAGCATTTGTGGGACAAAGTTAAAAGAGCCATCAGGCAGCTGGTTCCACAACCATCAAATCTCACAGAACTGGACAGTGCTATTCATCAGGCATGGTGTCAGATTCCTCGCATCACCTTTCAATATCTCGTGGAGTCAATGCCAAGAAGAATCGCCGAGGTATTGAAGGCAAAAGGTGGCCCAACGAAGTACTGATGGGATGGTCATAATAATCTGGCCACTCAGAGTAGATATTACATTTTGCAAGTGTGAAAAGACAGTGTTATGTAACTTGCTTATGATTTAAAAACCTATTAGGCATTGGCAGAAGGAGAAACATTAACCCAAAAGGATTAGATAACAATATCCCCATTTGATGGTGAAAGCAAAAGAAAGAAGGACATATTGTTTTATCTCAAATACGTATATCTTTGTTGGCTAAAAGTCCTCCTTCCTTTCTCCTCCCTCACTTTCTGAATTCACAGTCTCCATGCTAAGTGAAATAAATCAGGACTCACTGCTGCTGTGTTGGACTTGAGAAGGAGTGGACCACACAGAGAAAGCAAAGGGGCACTTCTGAACTAGAGCAATGCAAAAGCGGTTTCGTCCTGTGAAGTAAACTGAGTGTTGAAGAGGAAGTAAATTATACCAAAAACTAAATACTCTCATTTATGAATCCCACCCTAGAAATGAAGACGGGAAAAAAACTAAGATGGCGGCATAAACACTGGGAAATAGTCGCCTCCCACAACAATTGAAAAATATCCCAAAGGACGAAGCAAACATCGTCCAGAACAACAGGAAGGCTGGCTGAGTGTAATTTCTACAACTAGAAGAAAAGAAAAGCACGCTGAGAGCCAGAGGAGCTGTGGAGGTGAAGTGCAGAGGTATGGCGGCGGCTCGCGCGCGCGGAAAGGGGGTGGCACCTGAGGACGCGGCTGTCTTTTTGAATCACAAGCTCCCGACTGCTCTGAACTCCGGTTCCGGGGAGTCTCTGGGGACCCAGGACTCATACGGGGCAGCAGCGGGCGAACTTGAGGGCAGCTTTCCCTCAGAGGTGCTTGCAGCCATTACCGGGACACTGAGACGCGCGACTCCGGGCGCGGGCGCGGAGAATCACCATAGCTGCTTTCTCCGCCCTTTGACTCCCTGAGACCCCGCCCCACCCAGGCTGCGGCAGAGGCTTTTGCATGTGAATGTACCTAACTACAGCCCAGCCAGGCAGACCCGGAACTTCCAAGAGAAGGCCCAAGGCCCCGCAGCGGCTTGCATTGCTTCACAGCTGAGCCTCTTCGTGGCTCCTGCTGTGTGGCCTCAGGCAGGGGCTGAATTAGCACCTCCTTAGATCCAGGAGCCACTGTACCCAGTGGTCAGAGGGGGACCATTCTCCCACTTCAGACACAGCTGATTCCCACAGCCAATTGGCCTGGAGGTCAATTCCTCCCAGTGATCCTACAACAACCAAGGCACCAAGAGTGCACCAAGAGTGTCCACCCCAGGTAACTGGGGAGGCTGAGCCACTGGGCCCTACAGGACACCTGGAGCGCAGGGCCACTCTATCAACACAGGGAAGCAGCCAAAATGTGGAGACAAAGAAACAGGTCACAAATGGCAGAAACGGAGGAAAGCAAACGACTGGATATAGAGTTCAAGGCCACGTTTATAAGGTTTTTCAAGAATTTTATGGAAACCGCCGATAAATTTAATGAATCCCTCAAGGAGTATAGTGAGACCATGGAGGACATGAAAAAGGACCAACTAGAAATTAAGCATACACTGACTGAAATAAAGAATAATTTACAGAGATCCAACAGCAGACAAGAGGATCCCAAGAATCAAGTCAAAGATTTGAAATACAAAGAAACAAAAAATACCCAACCGAAAAAGAAAAAAGAAAAGAGATTCAAAAAATATGAAGATAGTGTAAGGAACCTCTGGGACAACTTCAAGCGTACCAACATCAGAATTATAGGGGTACCAGAAGGAGAGAGAGGGCAAGATATTGAAAACCTTTTTGAAGAAATAATGACAGAAAACTTCCCCAACCTGGTGAAAGAAATGGACCTACAAGTCCAGGAAGCGCAGAGAACCCCAAACAAAAGGAATCCAAAGAGGACCACACCAAGACACATCATAATTAAAATGCCAAGAGCAAAAGATAAAGAGAGAATCTTAAAAGCAGCAAGAGAAAGACAGTCAGTTACCTACAAGGGAGTACCCATTCGACTGTCAGCTGATTTCTCAACAGAAACCATGCAGGCCAGAAGAGAGTGGCAAGAAATATTCAAAGAGATGAATAGCAAGAACTTGCAACCAAGATTACTTTATCCAGCAAAGCTATCATTCAGAATGGAAGGTCAGATAAAGAGCTTCACGGATAAGAAAAAGCTAAAGGAGTTCATCACCACCAAACCAGCATTATATGAAATGCTGAAAGGTATTCTTTAAGAAGAGGAAGAAGAAAAAGGAACTCTTACCATTTGCCACAGCATGGATGGAACTGGAGAGCGGATAAATACCACAGGATCTCACTCATTTGTGGAATATAATGAATAACATAAACTGATGAACAAGGACTGATCCAGAGACGGAGAGGCATTGATTGGACTGTTGGGCCTTGGAGGGAAGGTAGGGGAGGGTGGGGGCAAGGGGGAAAGATCAACCAAAGGACTTATATGCAAGCATATAGGCCTAACCAATGGACACGGACAACGGGGGGGTGAGGGGATGAGCTGGGGGGCGGGGGGGGGGGGGGGGTAGAGGGTACACATATGTAATATCTTAATCAATAAAAAAAAAAAAAAGAAATGAAGACGGAATAGAAATGAAATGCAAGTCAATCCAAAATCACGTATTTTAGCGTCCTTCCCTTGAATATAAGGAACTGGAAAATAATTCGGAAACATTTTCCAATAAAATACAAAACCAAAGCCCAAATATAGGAAAACAAAGCCAAACAACTTACTGGATCTTGTTTCTGTTACACAAAGAAAACTTAAAAATTCAATGACTCTTGTATCAAATTGCAAGTATCTGTCATGCCTAGCCACACACATATACATACACATATACATATCCTTACACATGTGTGCATGTAAAATTTCCATGCTATTCATATTCAAGATTATTCTAATCTTTACACCATTTACTTTGGAAATCCAATGTCTTAAAAGTTAATGCATACTTTTCTACATTCACAAATTAATACATTATTACTATTTAAGGTCGATTAGTTTTTTTCTAGTTTGAGAAAAATGATCCATATATTACTTGTAAATAAATAGTAATGGTAAGAAATGAGCTATTTGGACAATACAATTAGAGAGAAGCATAATCTTAAACTTCTGAACAGGAAAAAAGAAAAATTTAAATGTCTTTATTTCATTAGAAAAATGATGACCAACTCACTAGAACAGGGAAAGAACACAAACCAACAAAAAAGGATGGACAGACAATTCACAGAATAATGCAAATAAGTGTTCCAGAGATAGAGGAAAGTGCTCGGTTTTTTATTAATTAAGGCAATATATGAGACAACATATCTTTCACTACTCAGACTGACCGAGGAGCGAACAGCACAATTGTTGGCGAAGATGTGGTGAGAGCCATTCCCTTTCCAGAAGCCGCTAGGAATTCAGCTGTCATTTGAGAAGACAAGGCGGCAATCCCCAAAAATATTAAAGTTGTTCATTACCTGCCACCTAAGAATTCTAATTGATTTTATGCAACAGGAAAGATTGTGCAAGTGGACAGGCAAGTTCAAAATTCATTGTAGAAAAAAATAGAACCTAATCCAATGTCCAAGAAACAGATTTGTCAAAATATGATATATTTATATCCTACAAACACACAATGGCATTTCATACAGCTACAAAAATAATAGCTTTTTATTTATATGCTCAGATGGCAGATGTCTTCTCATTTTTTAAGTGGAAAAATCTAATTGCAGAAATGTGTGTATATAAAAAAGCAATACATAACTATTTGCATACACCAAACAGCTAAAAACATACACATGCTATTTTCTCATTTTATTTTTAGTTCAGGCAGGACTTATTTTGCTTTAAGAGTAATTTCTGGCAACAAGATGCAAAGAGAATGCAACTCCTCATTCCTAAAATCTCTCTAATATCTTTTGATTAAAATGCCTGCTAGTACCAAGGTTTGTATAAAAATGTTATAAGCCACAAACCATGTTCTAATGGCAGAAAAAAACACATTTGAAAAAATGAAGATGCCATTTACGTTGTTTTGCTCAACTAATGAGAAATGCCTCAGCAAGGTTTGCAACTGCAAAAAGGCCTCATGAAAATAATGTAATTGCTACTGACAGGTCTGACAGATGTCACCTCATTCTGTCCAGCAATGCCACGAGCGTGGCAGGGCAGAGAAAAATTGGTGACAGGCCACACATGGTTTGGGAAACCATCAAAATTTGTTACCCATCTCCAGAGCAAGATGGGAGTGTACCGCACCTTGGTGGTATTCAAATATGATCACAGTTCTTAGAACCTGTCAGTTACAAATTCCAGAAAAGAGAGAGGCTTCAGGATCCAGAGGGTAGGTGGTCTGCCCCCAGTAAAGGCTGTGATTCTAAATCTTTTTCCTACACACTTGAGTGCTTATATATTCCCATCTGTATTAGTGGCTCCATGATAACCATGACTGAGTTGAGTTGAGGGATCAGACAATCTACAAATATTTACTGAGTGCCAGCAATATACTAGCAATAGTACTGGAGATACAGTGATGAACAAAAGGCATGCGCTTGCCCCTCTTTGGGAAGTGACCACCCCGAACAATGTTCTCTGACCTTTCTCTGTCACCTGTTTTACATCATGACCTACTAATGTATATGTGTGCCCACATACGACACTCCTAAGTCAAGGTCCCGCTGTATCAGCAGTTCTCAACCTGTGGGTTGCGACCCCTTTGGGGGTCGGGCGACCCTTTCACAGGGGTCACCTAAGACCATCGGAAAACACATATATAATTACATATTGTTTTTGTGATTAATCACTGTGTTTTAGTATGTTCAGTTTGTAACAATGAAAATACATCCCGCATATCAGATTTTACATTACGATTCATAACAGTAGCAAAATTACAGTTATGAAGTAGCAACGAAAATAATTTTACGGTTGGGGGTCACCACAACATGAGGAACTGTATTAAAGGGTCGCGGCATTAGGAAGGTTGAGAACCACTGCTATATATGTTTGTATACATACACATAACAGTGACATACATGACTGCAAGTTTCACAATATTCTTACACTGTTTTCTAATCCAGTTGTATTTTTTAAATATATTTATGTTTTTGTTAGAATGTTACAGAGGGGTCTATGGTGATTTTTTCTCTTAACATTTTGAGAGAGAGAAAAAAGGAGAGGGAGAGAGAGAAACATCAATGAGAGAGTGGAACATCGATCGGTTGTCTCCCAAGTGCCCCACCACCAGGGATCGAGGCCACAACCCAGGCATGTGCCCTGACCAGGAATCAAACCAGCAACCCTTTGGTGCATGGACAATGCCCAACCAACCGAGCCACACTGGTCAGGGCCAGTTGTGTTTTTTTACATGCTGGTGTGACCACCTAAGGTAATTTTTGATACACTAATGAGTCACAATCCCCCACTGGAAACACGGTGTACCGTGCCATGCCTCTTCTCTGCCTTCTGCTGTCTGAGCAGTCCCACGTTACAGACCTCAACTAGTCCAACATGAACACCCAACCAAAGTATGAGGACAGTAAAGCATTCTCCCCTGAAAACAATTAAATGAACAGTCTACCGTTTTTCTCATGCTAAGGTTTTCTATTAGATGATTCTTCTTCTGATGGAATGCAACCAAAATTAG
The DNA here is from genome assembly GCF_964212035.1 of Myotis nattereri. Classification (NCBI taxonomy): domain Eukaryota; kingdom Metazoa; phylum Chordata; class Mammalia; order Chiroptera; family Vespertilionidae; genus Myotis; species Myotis nattereri. Next base: position 28,598,019 of record NC_138088.1, read on the forward strand.
TAAAACCTCATGGAATTTTGATGATTCTCTTGTTTATTCTAGGAGGAAGAGAATGGCCAAACTTGGTGCCAAACTGCCTCCAAACCAGGATGCATCCAGCAATCCAGTCAACACCTTTCATTCCTGCTAGCCTGTGGCACCCTAACGTCAAACAGGAAACGCTGGCAGGGAGCAGTTCTACCACTTAGTTCAACTCTGCAGGACAACTCCCTCACAGAACAAAACAGTAAAGCTTCATGAATGCTGACCTCGTTTATTTGGAATTTGGCGTAAAAACTTTAAACAATTTTTACCCACAATTACCTTTGCCAGCCTAAAAAGAAAAAAATTGATGAGCAAAGTAAGAGCCAAAAGACGACTGCAAGAAAACTGTTAACCTTATTTAAGAGAACAAACTCGTCTAGCATAATGGATCACAATCATACCAGCTTAATAAATTCTCATGACAAATCACTTTTATCTATTTGTTAAAGCAGGTCTGGAAGGACTTTCATTTGGCAATATAGTCAAACTTGTTCAAAATGCTATTTGCACTTTAATGAACCTGAGTTTATTTTAAAATAGGCTGTGATTCACAACAGCATATTCAAAATTTTAATGAGTGCCTGAAGTTATCCTATGTAAGGTTTACACTATTAAACACCTTATAAATACTGGTCTGACGAGCACAAAGCTCAGTTTTTTCCACGTAAAGCAGAATGTTCTAGTATTCTAACTCCAAGAGTTAGAAACAGTTTTACTTTTACTCAAAATAAACGTGGGTTTTACAGAAGAAATACCATGCATTGCTTTATTTTTCTTAATTATGACCTCCATTAAACAATCCTGGAGTTGCCTATTTAAATGTCCGTTATATTGAGTCTTAATTTCTTAGTTCTTTGTGGCTCTAATGAAGATTCAACCTTCCCATAATTTCAAATACTCAAGAATTAAAAAAAAAAAAATTTCTATAGCCTCTGAGTGTGTGTGTGTGTGTATTTAACAAGCTTTACCCCAAAATGTCCTGCTTACTAAATAAAAATGTTTCTATTCCAGTTTTCACCATATTCTATATGGTTCAAGGGGAATGGGGCGGGAGGAAAGAAAGGGGTGAGAAGGATGGTGAAGGAGAATGGAGGGAAGAGAGAGGAAGCAAACACTGGATAGTCTTTTACCCAAAATTCTATCCCGCACAGGCACAGAACAATGAGGTTGTGATCACTCTGAACTTATCCACGTTAACTGACTACAAAGGTGACAAACTTAAAATGAACCCGTAAAAGTGCAGTTCTTTGAAAACCAAGGTGGAAGTCATCCCCAAGTGGCTCTGAAGGACTTCGCCTATTTTTCAACAGCAGTCATCTGCCATTGCCTTTGAACACATGGTCTCCTTCCTTAATGACTATATCACACTTCAATGTCAAATGGTTAGATTTTTGTTTCCCAAACTCAGCTTAACTGTAAGAACCATCAGAGGAACTTGTTAATTACAGGGCTTCCCAGTTCCACCGCAGGTCTACAGAACCTGAAGAACCTCAATTTTCTGATGGCAAATTCAGGCTGTTGGCTTTCTGCCTTTCTGCCAGGCAGCATCCTATCAGCACTTCAACCAAAGGAGCCATACAGCTGCTCAAACACCACTCTGATAAAGGATTGATGGCTTAAAAAACAAAGTTTGGACAAGCCTCCTGGAAAGTCACTTCAAAAGCATAGGCCCAAATTCCAATAAGGTAAAACAGGGGGCAGATTGTGGTAACAGTAGCCATGAAAAATGTTTGTCTAGGCTCAAATATTCCACCAATAAGCATCATAAATCTAGAAAGTAAAACACAGCACAAACCCATGGCGGTGTGGTCTCTCCAGCAGTCTGGGGATTATCTGTATACTCCAAGTCTTCACATCACCCTGGGATGTAAAATTTAATAATCATCCAAAACATGGAACGAGTCCACAGATACATTTATATTCTTTGGTCTCTTGAATAGTAAGAGTTTGGAAAGAAAGGGCTTGAAAAATAAAGACCAACAACTCCATCCTCTACAACATTCAGAGGCAGACAGTCACATTAGATGAAAGAGCAAATAATTACCTTCTAAAGTGCCTCCTGCCATGTTCATTTCCCTCTTATTCAATGCAAAATTATATCTCTGAGTTGAAACATTTTAAAAATAATATAGGAATATATATAACAGGGATGTCAGCCAAGAACTGACTCAGCAGCTGTGTGTTTAAATAATAAGAGCAACTCAAGTAAATTCTGAAGGGTCAGTCCCTCTGAGGAAAACTCTTGACATTTTCTCTCTTCCTTGAGCTCAATCTCTTTCTTTTGGCACATTCTGCTCATCACACAGTATTTTGTGCATTCATAGCACTTCATAAATAATAAAAAAATATAATGTGGTCTTTAGACATAGGCCTGAGGAGATCAATTCTTAGAAACAATTCCAAAAGTTAACATTAATCATGTGGAAAATGACGCTAAATGCCCTCAAATGTACTGCTAAAATAGTCTTATTTCCGAAGCAAAACATATAATCAAAATGTGGAAGATAGTTGGCCATTCTAAATGGGGTGTGTCAATACTAGAAACTAATCTAAAACATTAACCTAACCTATTCATCTCCATCTTATCTAAAATCTCCAAACCTGTCACCACATTTTGAATGAAAAATTTAATCAAGTCTCAGTTTCCAATGATAGTGGGGGGGGAAGCAAGAGAATAAACGTTTCAAAATTGTCCGGAATTGCTTTAACATTCATGTTTCCTCGGGGGTTTTCTTTAGGCACTGAGCAGATTACAGTTTTATTAGGATAGTAATAAAGCTCATTTCATTAGTTAAGTAAAAATACCTAATAGAAAGCCAGAATCCAGTTCATGTTCAAATCCCAAGTTGCTCAAGTGATGCAGAAGGCCAGGGATTTTTAAGTGGCTGCAAACAACCAAATAAGTAGATAATAATGACAGTTTCTTCTTCTGCATAACGGAAATAAAACGTCTCAACACACTGAAGATGAACTAAGAATATATCCTGTAGTACTTGGCAAATTCAAGGTTTATGCAAAGTTATGGAATTATGCTGGGATATTCGCCCTGTCTTCTTATGACTATTTAACACATCAACCTCCCATTTCTTGCCACCATGACCACCAATAAGAACGTAACAAGATCAGAGTTTCTGTAGAATTCCAGTCCACTGAAGTCCAGCTAACAACACTCATAACAACAACTGTAACATAGTTGGCATTCCTTGTGATGAGTAACTCTAATAAAATTCGTTTAAAAGAAGGCAACTGGACTAAAATAAGAAAGGAGGCTGGGAAGTGCTGCAGCGTCTAGCACCAGTTAGCAACAAGAGTCATAGGGAGAACGGGCAACAAATACAGAACTGAACAACAACAAAACCTAGACCACGAGGATAACGCTCAGCTCGCATTATCCTTTGATGGTGTTTTCCATTATCTCCTAATGACTACTTGCGTCTCTTAATAAAGTACGCACAACAAAGTTTACTGAGACTAAGGCTATACTTTAAAAAGAAAAACTAACCATAAAAATATATGCTGGCAGGTCACTTGAAAATACTATGTGATCTTAAAAGAAAACGAAGGGTGCCCAGACTTCCTTTCATTTCTGACCATCCATGAAGCAGAGGCCAGGCAAGGGAAATGCTCAGCCTAGAAGAGAAATCTAGGGAGATTTTCACTCTCTAATAGGAGAAGAATCAGTGGAGAAGGAAAATCGAAGGTTCATATCACATTAGAAGGGAAAAACATTCAATATTAAATCTGTGTGGTTCATAAACAAGACCTCTAGTTAAACAAGAAGACTACCATGTACATACATATTGAGAGTTTATATACTGAAAATACGTTATTACTCATGGAGAGTTACTATGATTCATAGCCATCAAATGAGCAGGCACCCTTGAAACGTAGGTTGCTATTAGTACCTTCTATTATAAGAAAATGCTTAAAAATATTTTTTCTGTTGTTGGATAAAAGGCTGTACCTTATTTTTTACTTATGATAAATCTTCCAAACTACTGCTACTTGACAAGTATTGGGGGATAAACATGATAAAGATAAAGGGTGATTTTCTTCCTGGCCAACTTGTAGTGATTCCAAGTTGCTATCAAACTACCAATTTCCCCGTCTCTCACAATTTACCTTTCTTGGATTTGGCTCCAATCTTCAGCTTTGACGGCCAAGCAATCTGTGTATTTGTTTCCTCCATGATCTGCAACAAAAAATAAGAGAAATACTGATTTAATTAAGAACCAGTGTTTACAGATAAGATTTTCTAATAAAGAAAGATCATTTTCAAGTCTTTAGGCTCATGTGGATACAACAAAATGATCTCATTTTAAGGCAATGCCAAAAAAAACCAAAAAAACTGGGGGGTTGGGGGGAAAAGATGCATTTTATAAGCTTTTTATCTATCAGAAATATTCAAGTATATTTTGTTACTCCCAGTGTTTCTCTCCATGATGCCCCAGGATGTTAACATAAAGACAACAAGACCAAAAAGTACATGAACAAGCAATTAACCCAACTTGTTGCCAGAACAGTCAGAAATGCTTGTGCTGAATAAAATTCCCCAAAACAATTGCCAATGGATTGCAACACATCAAACATAATCCTCGTAATACAAAACTATGTGGGTTAGGTCGTTCTAAATGAAGATTTTTTTGGGGGGGAGGGGGGAGTAGGGGGAGGGAGAGGGAATAAATAACTTGCTCTGAGCACATTGGTATTTCATTAAAACTGATGAAAAGCCTCTAAACATGATATCACAGCGTAAGGCTACATTCCCATCATCCTTTGCCTGGTCTAAAATGGCATAGTTGCCACAGTTCTTTCTCACTTACTTGCAGCCAACACTGGCCAGGAGGCCCAGAGACCGCACAAGCGAGGGGAATGAGACTGCCGCACAGAGGACAAAGGCAGTAAGAAAAGGGTGTCACCAAATATGTGTATCTTTTGATCTTCTCTGCTTTTATCACATGACTTCGACAAATGTTTACTTCTGTACCATGAATAAAGACTGCACCTAACTGTAGAGCAAACAACTAAGCAAATCCGCAAAAACAGCCGATTACATTAATCATTTAAATTAGAATAGGGTGCTTACTTTTTAATACGGATTTAGAGTTAACTAAACAAACTAATGGTGAAGACATAATGAAACACATTAACGGTCCAATTATTTAAAAGTGCCTCTTCGGCCGCCGAAACCAGTTTGGCTCAGTGGATAGAGCGTTGGCCTGCGGACTGAAGGGTCCCAGGTTCGATTCCGGTCAAGGGCATGTACCTGGGTTGCGGGCATATCCCCAGTGGGGGATGTGCAGGAGGCGGCTGATTGATGTTTCTCTCTCATCAATGTTTCTAACTCTCTCTCTCTCTCCCTTCCTCTCTGTAAAAAATCAATAAAATATATTTAAAAAAAAAAAAAAGTGCCTCTTTGCTCTCCGTCTTCGTTACGACAGGGCAGAAGGCTAAATGGTTAACATGTTAACGTGCATCCTACTTCATGCAATCCCCTTTATCATAGCATAAAACAGCTTTCAGCAGCTGCTTCAGTCTGGCATTTTGTCTATCCACCCCAACGTTTTCTGTTCTTAAATGTGAGCCAATATTTTTAAATCGGGGAATTTCCCATACAAATTCAGATTTCTGGTTCTCTGTAAAACTTGGCAGATTTAGCACCTGTAGCCCACATCCCCACATGGCCACTCTTGGCCTGCACGGGGGGCCAGATGCCCTCTCTGGTCAGGCCCAGAAGGCTCCAGCTGCCCCCTCCAGGCCCCACGGCGTCTCTCCCACTGAGGTCAAGAGTCCTGGCCATCACCACTGTCAGGTTTGTATTATCACAACTGCCATTTCTCACGGTGTTTGCACTGCTGCTTTTCTTAGGGAAATATTTCTCTGCACTGGAGTCTCTATTAAAACCGAAAACCAAAGGGAAGTTACACTGTCTTCACAAGGTCAAGGGGCTGGCCTGGCGCTGAAGGCAGGTATGCTCGCCACCCCAGCCCTACAGGACCCGTCCCCTGCTTCTCTCATCTTATACTGTCCTTGTTAATATGAATAACTGTCTTCACCACTAAATTGCTAAGTTAACTCTAACTCTATATCTAAAAATAAAATAAATATCATCCTCCCCATCTCCCTCCACTCCAGCTATACGGGCCTCCCCAAGAACGTGCCCTGCAGGCAACCCCTTCGGGGTCTTTGCATTCACTCTGATGGCTCCCTGTCACCTCCCCACAACACACACTCCTGCACCACCCCCAACCAGAATTACTCTTCCCACTTCACTGCATCTATTTCCCTCCTAACTTTTGTCACAATCTGAAATTCTCCAAATTTTCTGGGTTTACTTTTTTATCGTTGTCTCTGCAAAATAAAAGTAAGCTCTCAACTCTGTACTCAACAAGCACAGGATCTGTTTGGGTAAATGAATCTTCATAGCATGCCCATGAAGTAGATTTTTTTTATAGCAAAAGGTGGAAATTTATTGAGAAACAAGCAAAGACTCCCACATGGGGAGGGGGAAAGAGTCCCCGAAGTAGATTTTTTTATTCCTCACACAGCTTCCTAGCAGAGTGATGCTAAAAACCCCAGACTGCTTTGCAAAGACCACAGTTTTAACCACCATACTATAATGAACACGGGCCCTCCCTCTTTTTAAAACGTGGATATAAAAATTTGAAGATTTGCTTTAGGAGTTATGGATACTAACTGGTTATAGCATCCTACAAATATTTATAAAAAGCCTATTTAAACCCTTAACAGAGATAGCATTGGCAAATATGTCCTCCCATGCAGTGGGCTTTCTTGTTGTTTTGTTGATGGTTTCTTTTGCTGTGCAGAAGCTTTTTATTTTGATGTAGTCCCATTTGTTTATTTCCTCTTTACCTTCCATTACTCTAGGAGCTGTATCGGTGAAGATATTGCTTCAGCATATGTCTGAGCAATCACCTGCACATGACCTCTTTTTATTAAACACCACTAGATACTCCATGAGGGGGAAGACTGCGCCAGTGACTATATCGTAATAGCAGGTAATGGGCATCAAGTCAAAATGCCTACTCCATACACTCCAGTAAAACTCACACTGGTCTAAGTCTACTGCACATGAGGTAGAGGCTCATGGAAAGACTCACTTTCAACCTACCCACAGCAGCACTCACTGACTGTGAGTGGAAGAGAGGCTACCCCAAGCTCAAGACCCCTAATTCTAAAACAAGAGTTCAATCTTTTATTCCACATGATGTCCAAAGTCCTGTGAGCTGCAGTAAATGTCAGATCTTTTACAGAAAACAAATGACTTATTATTGGAATCTGGCACCTATATAACTAGTAAAGAGCAACTCCACTAAATACCATTTGTGGCTGCCAACGCCAACCACACAGGTCACTCGCGAGGCTCCTTGTTGGTCCCTACGCACGATTGTTCATCGTTGTGTGCAATGTAGCAGTTACAGGCAGGTGGTTCCAGAGGCAAGTACCTGGCCGCTTCCTGGCTATCACGTTGGGCAAGTACCTTTGGTCAACCTCATTTTTCTCCTCTGTACAATTAGCTGTAGAGGTGCTGTGAGGTTTTAAAAGGAAGCATGTGGAAAACCCAGGCACAGGGTGTGGCACACAGCGACTGCTGGGTAATATGAGGCCTGTTTTAAGGACAGGTTGATGCCTTTGGGGCAGGCACTGTTCTGGACACTAGGAACAGCAAAATAGACAGGGCTTCCCTCAGGGAGCACATGGTCAGGCAAGGGCAAAGACAAGTTAACCCACCACTATGAACTGTGTGTGTCCCAAGCTTCAGAACAGGGCAGGGCAAGGTGGGGGTGTGTAGAGGGGATCCCAACCCAGTCGTGGGGAGTCAAGAAAAGTTAGCTCACGGAAGTGACCATTAATGCTGTGACCTAGAGGAGAAGGAAAAGTGCGCTAGCTAGGGAAGAGGTGAAGAAAGTGTCCCAGGCAGAAGAGGGGGAGTGTAGAAAAATCTAGAAGGAGGGCAGGGAGGTACTGGACAGTAGCTGAGGCGTTTCAAGGCTCACCTTACCCATCCAGGATGGGGAATGTGTCTTGTCTTCAATCCTCCTATGAGTCTGCACATTGACATGCTCCATATAGACTGAAGACATGACACAAACCAAAGCCATCTGGTACCTGTGCTTGCCTCTCACTTGCTACAAATAAGCCCTGAGAACCAGAGAAGTAACTACAAATCGGAAGGGGCCCTACTTACTTCAGAGTCAAAATTCCCCCTTGGAATTTATCAGTGAAGCTTTTCAAACTGTCATCCACAATGACTCCGAGTCCGTTCCTCTGGCGTAAACACTGTATGCTATCCGTATGCTATCAGTACCCGCCCGCGATGGGAGTGGTAGGGTGTGAGGCTGTCCCGAGAGCAGGAGGAGGAGGCACAGTTCTCTGCTGGGATGTGGGTGCAGGCTGGCCCAGGTGGCCCAGTCTGAAGCTGGGTTGCTCGAACAGGAGGTGGAGGCATGTACCCTGGTAGAAGTTGGAGAAGGGGGGATAGGAGGGTGCAGAGGCAGAAACGGCACTAAGCAAGTCAGAAAGCTATGCTTAAAAAGATGTCCTAGTGGTCATCAAGACAAATAGGAGAATCAAGATAGACAGGGGAACTGGAAAAGGTGAGGTCACAAAGCTGTGGCTGAAATCAAAGAAGCCGTCAAACCTCTGAGAGGAAAATGACTATCTTATGTCTCAGGGAGCGGAAAAAAATCCTAACGTAAGTTCCAGATAGTTTGTTTTTTTAAACTTATTATGGCCTCCATTTCCACCTTCACAAAACCCAAGTTCCAAGCACCACTAAACATTAAATCCCACCTTAAAATACTGTAGAGACTTTTGTTTTAAATCATAATTCTGGATGCTGTACATTAATAAGGCAGCTAACAAACAAAGGTCAGAGATAAACCTGGGATTTCTCCAAGGGGCAAGAAAGACCTAGGACGCTTACAAGCGAGTTCCATATATTTTTTAAAATATGCCCAGGGCTTCCAGGCAACCCCAACCTAAGTGCTTACTTCCCGTTCCAAAGAGGCGACGTTGAGTTGGACAAGAGCTTGGATGTGGACACCAGTGCTACAAGCCACTGCGCAGACTGAGTTGTGGAGGTAGCACGTTCCTAGTGTGTCTAAGGCTCAGCGCTTTGAGGAAGGAGACAGCAGGGACGAACCGTAACGGCAGCTACTGGCAGCTCCTACCATCTTCACAAAACCCAGGCAGGTTTAATAGAAAGCCATGAGAATTAAGGTGACTTTTTTTTTTTAATCATGAAAATGGGGGCACTGAAACAAGTTAATTTTATGGATCCTATCGTGGATGAAAACACTGACACCTCTCAGGAGGAGATCATACATTTTCCACAATCCAAATAACTCTTGCAAAACCTCACAAGGAAATCGCTTCCCAGGAACCCACGATAAACCCTAATTCTCAAGCAAGTCAGGATAGTGTCCAAAGTGTTCGGTTTGCATTCAAAGAATAATTCAATTAGGTGGCCCACCCTGGCCAACCCTTTCCAAAATAAGATGCTGATGCACCCCTGTTGTATGAAATATGAACTGAAAGTTGGGAAACATGCTTAAAATGACTAGTGCTGCCTTGCGGCACTAAACTATAAATACCACGATGTCAGTTAAGCTAAGGAATGCCTAGGAATGCAAAGCCATAAAACCTCTGAGAAGAAAATGACTACCTTCTGCCTCTGGGAAAAAAATCCTAAACTCAGTCCTAGCTGGTTGTTTTCTGGTTTTTATTTCAATTTAATTATTGTCCTGGTTTTCGCTTTCACAAAGTCAAACCTCAAAAAACAAATATCTGGTTTTGAATCCTTTTCAAAAACCATTCAATGACACCTTAAATATTTTAAAGACCTGTTCTAACTCTTAATTCTGGATGCTGTTATGGTAATGTCATTTCAAATAGGTCAGTTCCAACTTCTGGATATCTTCACTGTCAGAAGAATCTCTTCTCAATTCTACCGGTTTTTCTAGGTTTCTTTAGCTGCGCTCTTATAATATGTCACAAGGAGAGAGGAGACTTTGGAGGAGTCCATCTAAAACTTTAACTATGAAAAATAACTATTTGAAATTTTTATTGTAAAACTTACTCTACTCATTACTTTCAGGGGATTAATAATTGAAATGTAAGTTAATTCTTATGCTAATCTCAGATCTGATGAATAGAAAATATTTATAGTAATAAAAGTATTTAGTCGAGGAATATCAATTTTGAAATATATGAAGCAATTAAAATTAAGACTGTTATATTAGAAAGAACATCTATTTTTACAGTTCATCTTTAAAGGTTACTTTTTCATCATAAAAAAATCTGATGAAGACAGTCTGCTATGGATATTTAACAGTTTGGAAGCTAGAGTTATCTTAACTTTCTAATTTATATTTGCATTTCATAAACAGGGAGTGATGTTCTCTAAAGAGTAATGGCACTGGTTTTTTCATATTAAAAAGGTAGTTCATAAACATGGAATCCTATGCTCCTGTTTTGGTTTTAGTTTTAACTGTGAGGAGTGATGCAGGGGAGAGGTGGAAACAGAGGGCAATCTATATAAATAAAAGGCTAATATGCAAAGTGTCCCCACGGAGTTCGACCGGGAGACTGGGAGTTCTATCGCTCACTATGACGTGCACTGACCACCAGGGGGCAGCGCATAACGAAGGAAGGCCCCAATCTGTCCTGATCACCCGCCAGGCCTAGGGACCCTACCCGTGCATGAATTTCATGCACCGGGCCTCTAGTGTTTACATAAGCTGGAATTTGAAATTTTTTTAACTGGAAGAAAGTTATATTAGCTATTGAAAAAAGTTTCATCACAGATTTACAATCAATTATTGAAATAATTTCTCTTTCCAAAATTAGGAGAAAATAAAACAAGTAAAATCGAATCAAATTCTACATGCAGTTTCATCCATAAAAGAATTCCATTTACAGTCTTCAATGCTCAAGTCATAGATTTTTTTCCATCTCCAACAAATTCCAGATTAGCAGACCATGCAGAAAGAGAACATATCTACCAGTGTTCACTATACTACACATCTTGCAAGTCTGCAGCAATTTTAGGATAATATTTTACAGATGAAGGAAACCTTTGCCAAACCAACAACATTCTACTAACGTGCTTATTTCACCAAATTCTTCAATCCAGACGTAAAGTTAAAAATCCACAGGTAAGTAATCAGCATCTCAGTTCAACCCAAGACATGTCTATTTATGCTGACTTTACTTGAAGCATTTATTCTTGGACCAGGAAAAGAACGCTGAGCACTCTAACTTGACATTTATACTCGAAACCATTGAAAATTCATCATTCAAAATGGCTACCAGCTGGGCGCCATCTGCAGCCTGCTTCTCCCAAAGTCCAACCCATTTGCGTTCTATTTTCCTTGTATCAACAGAGAAGTAAGGAGGCTGTTTAAAGTTTCTTCTTGTACTAATGGGTTGTGAGTCAATAGCTCCTTTCACCTTGAAGGGAGCTAAATGAGAAGAGAGCCAACCAGAAAACACTGGACAGTGGCGCTGGGAAAGTAGAGAACTTCTCTCATGGGAGGGCGTCTAAAAACGGAGGATGCTTATTTAGCTGAAACATTAACGATATCTGCTGTATTTCACTTTAAATCTAAGAAATGCATCTCAATGATTCAGTTATTTATCACCTCCAGACTCCTCCTCACCTTTACCTTACACAGTCTTCATATCCATGTCCCATGTGCTCCTCACAATAATCTTATAAATCAGATATGTGACACCTATCTTACAGATGAGGAAATTAGGACTCAACAGAGTGAAGCAAGTGCACAGGTGTGTGTCAAAGTCCAGCTAGAATCTAAGTCACGGAACTCCCTAGAGAGGGTCATTTCTACCTCGTTGGCTTATGAAGGAAGTGGAAGGCACCCCAAACTCATGGTGAGGTCACTGTGAACGCTCAACTGCCCAGAAACTCGGCCAGGAATACCGAAGTGAGCGAGCAAAGTGGCTGCCCTCAGCACGCTCTGAGTAATGACACAGTGACCCATAGTTGGCCCCAGAATGGTTCAATCCAGGGAGGTACCCCCATCCCCATGCACACATGGAGAACTGTGAGAAGCATTTTGGTTGTCACAGTGACACAAAAGGGGCCGCACTGGTACTCAGTAGCCAGGACTACAGATGCTGAATTCCCAACAAAGGGCAGGACAAACTATTTAAGACATCCTGGCTTTGCACAGTTCCAATATGCATGAATTGCAGTTACCACAGCTTAGTTAACACCACCCATACCTCAACAACACAAGCGTGCATTCCAGTTACCAAAGTACATTAATTGGGAGCATCTATATCAAATACAAATTCTGCTACCAGCTCTTCAGTACACAAATCACTACATTTATCACAGATGTTCACCTTGATCTGTGACCAATCACACTGCTTTTTTCAAAGCCTGTTGGTGCAAACTCACTGCACATCTGTAATCAGTTCCTACACAGACAGCAAAGCAAGGAGTTGTGCTGACTTCTTGTCTCCCAGTGATAAAACCAAGGACATACTTCAAAAATGGATAACTAAAAGTGGAAACGTGGCCAACAGAGATAAAAGTGCAGAAAAGAAACACACACAAAATGACACGGCTGGAAGTGAAATTTGAATCGAATGTCAATGGGTATAAAATCCACAGCTGCCCATGGGAATGTTGACACTGTTGCTCTTTGAGACTCAGGATATGCAGCCAAGGGAATCTTAGTGAAGACACACTTATCGGCATCAATAACAAAAGCGGTTGTGAGTCCCAAAGGGACTGCTGCTGGCGAAAAAACAACTTCACATTAAAGAGATTCTGGGAGATATTTCACAACTTTGAAAGTACAAAGGATGAAATGTTGGAATCTGCTCCAGACTTATGATTATGACAATTCACTAAGGCAAGAGAAGATGGTCCCTCCTCATTGTGGCTTATCCAATCCAAAAAAAAGGCACTGTTCCAACTGTTCTTGACAAGGTCTTTAACAAAAATATGAAACACATCAATTCTCTATTTCTAACGTTTAAGCATAGTGCACCAAATACTAGTATTATTTTTTCATTTCCCTATATATTTATGATTGCAATAAAATAAACTGTCAATGTTCGGACCACAATTTTTAACGTTTGCAGATCCATTTACTTTCCCATTGATTACTAAAAGCCCTTTGCACAGTGTCAGCTTGCACGGTCATTTCCATGGCCCCATGATGCCATTCCACTGAGAATCACTAGTAAGATTTTTAAACTGTTCCATACTACAGGCAGGCTTAGCTAATTTATCTCAAAGTTCAGAGAACTCCTACTGATCAAACAAAACCTAGTTCAAATGTGAAAACTCCTCCCCCTTTCTCTCTAACCTCCCCAATCTCACTTTGTTGTGGCAATATTATAGTGCTTATTTCTTTGCCTTTTTTTCTTTTCTTACCAATCCCACCAATGAGTTGGGCTTCCGGTGACCAACAACTGTATCTTATTCATTTTTAAACGTTAGAATCTAGCACTTACAGTGTCAAGAAGCATGGTTCAAGTAAGTCACAGTGATGAAGGAGATAACATGAAGGGGACAGAAGAGGCAACAATTACATAAGACTTTCCAATTACATGGCACTTGCAGTATCATAGATCACAGCCACTTCCTCTACAAGTAGTCTCCTGTAACTCATTTGAAAAATAGCATTTTTGAGGAGTCTGCTTATCACAAAAAATGAATTGAATAAATAGTCATTAAATGAAAGCAAATTCTAAATCATGATGGCATTAATTTCCCCAGGTTATGTTTGCATTATAAAGGAGAAAGACACTCTTCAACCAAAATGTCTGAAGTGTGTGTGTGTGTGGGGGGGGGGGGGGGGGGGCGCGCACAGGGGGGTGTGGAAAGCAAGAAGCCCAAGTTCTGACATTTCTGCTCTAGCCTGTGGCTGGCACAAGCTCAGCGGGCCAACACCTCTCCATTTAAAAATAACCCAGGGCCCTGGCCAGATAGCTCAGTTGGTTAGAGCTATCATTCTGATACACCAAGATTGCGGATTCGATCCCCTGTGAGGGCACATGTAAGAATCAACCAATGGCCAAAACCGGTTTGGCTCAGTGGATAGAGCGTCGGCCTGCGGACTGAAAGGTCCCGGGTTCAATTCCAGTCAAGGGCATGTACCTTGGTTGCGGGCACATCCCCAGTGGGGAGTGTGCAGGAGGCAGCTGATCGATGTTTCTCTCTCATCGATGTTTCTAGCTCTCTATCTCTCTCCCTTCCTCTCTGTAAAAAATCAATAAAATATATTAAAAAATAAAAAGAAACAACCAATGAGTGGTACATAAATAAGTGGAACAACAAATCGATGTCTGTCCATCTCTGTCTCTCTAAATGCCTTTCTCTCTAAAATAAAAAAAAAATTCTAAAAAATGAGTCAGATTTTTATATTAAAATCTCCTGATTTCTCAACATTGACATGTATTTCAATTATGTGAAAAACACTTTGTGAGCCAAAGAAAGCATGAACCCTACGTTTTCATCTGTGCTCCAAACCAAGGAGAGTCTTCATGGGGTTTGGGTGGGTAATTTGTCATGACCTACAATGTTAGTGAAGAACCAGTTTCCTGACTCCCCTGGAATGTAAGGATCTGTGATCCTTAAGACTATTTCATTCTCCAAGATCCACTTTATTGTAATTCCTCAGAAAATTAATCAGATCTCTATTTGGTATCATGTTATAAATAGAAGAGATACATTAAACTTGAACTATCAGAGTATAACTTGAACTGTATACTTAAAAGTTGTTAAAATGGTAAATTTTGTTATGTGTATTTTACCACAATTAATAAAAACAGGCAGACATGTGACCCAATTTGGGCTAAAGACAAGTAAGAAGGGGTTTGATGGAAGCCTTTGAGAATGAAGCTTTCTGGCTTTCATAAGAACATTTCTGAAAAAAGTTTCCCTCTCCCACTAGATGTGAACAAAGGTGTGCACAAAAGTGTGAATGGGGAGCCTTGCTGCTTCAGGCTGCCTTCTGTGACCCTGAGGAGAATCAGCTTGAAGAGAACGCCATCCAACTGGAAGGCAGAGCTGAGTCAGGAAACATCTGCGGCCTGGAGGACATCATGCAGCTTCCTGATCACCTACCCCTGAAGCTCACTTACCTCCGCACTCCTCAGTAATGTGAGCCATATTGTTGAAGCCAGCCTGTGAGTAGAAACTGAAAACTGGAAGAATACACCTTCCAAACAAGGTCCTCCTCCTGACTGCCACATTCTTCTCCAACATCTGTGTTCAAAAGCTTGTCTCCTCCCCTCTCCGACAGCTTCTTCCTCATCACTCCTCACCACCACCTGCTACTGCACAGACTTAGTGATTCACTCTCCAAAGACCCGCTCCCATCCAGATAAATACCACTCGTGGGCACTTCCACAGAGGGCTGCACCACGGCAGGCGGCTCTTCCACCTTTCCCCCTACAAGTCATGAGCTGATGTTTCTCTCCCCTCACTCAAAAGTCTGCCAGTCCTTAGTCATTTATCTCTTAAGTTAGGCACAAACGTCTTAGCCAGACATTTAGGGCTGTCCATAACCAGGCCACAACTTAACCTTTTCAGTTTTACTTTTCCCCAGTCCCCTCTACTTTCATCAACATCACTATCCACTGTCCTATCCACCTCCACTCCCCATCTTTTTTTATTCAAATTGTTCTATTGTCCCACTGTCTTCTGCTGGTGAGTTTCTATCCACTGCTCAACACCAACCATAAAGGTGACCTCAAGATTCCCCCCTACCCCCATCAGATGCAATCTTTCCCTTCTTCTAGCTGCCATATTGTCTCTCTCATGCCAGTTATGTTATATCACTATTTTTAAACTGGTTCGCTCTCTCTTCTGGAATATATAATCCTTGAGGGCAAAGTCTAATTACCAGGAAAGCCAAAGAAACTGCTACCCTCTCGACAAATCACTGAGAAGATGCCTGGGCATTTCATTTGCAAGACAGTTGTAAGCTTCCAGGAGAACAGGCTTCCATCCTTGGAGGTACCCACAGAAAGAATCACTGTCTTTTTATAGGATCGTGCATCTAAATCAAGAGTCCCTGACTCATATGTTTATAGGAGCCAGGGAAGGAACAATTAGGAATGAATGGGCACCGTGTATGTTTTTAATTCAAATACACATTCCGCAAAAGAAAAAATAGATACAAAAAATTATTCATTTCCTGAATAAATACACCTTCTCTCGTTTTCTTGGAATCCACGGCCTCCCTCCCCCACATTTCCCCTTGGCCTATAGACAGGGGTAAAAGAACTCTTTTACTCCACCTGAGAAAACCCACAGAACCACAGCAGGGATAAATGGTAACTGACACTTGACCTCAGTGTCAGGGAAATAACTGGAAGTGGGAGGGGGAGCAGCCAACAGGAGGGCGCCTGTCCTGCCCAAGGCCTCTATCAGCAACTCCCGCCAGCGTGTGAGGAAGCTGGCCGCCCAAGTAGCCAGCTTTTCAGATTTTTTTCAAGAGAAGCTACCAAATCAGATTGGTATGTAAAATCTTCCTAACGTTACAATGCTGGAAGCCAAAAAATATATTAAAAAAATAATAATAAATTAATAGTCAAATGCTGGAAGCCAAATAAATTTATTTCAAAATCACTACTCATATGAATACAATATGGCCTAAATGAAAAATGCTTGATGCCAAATACAACCAGCAACCATTCATTTATCTACTGTTTACCTGAGATTAGTTAAAAGAAAAACAACAGGAATGTGGTAATACTCAAAAGAGCCGAGTACACGGTGCTTCTGCCATAGGAATCAGGAAATCTTATGTCCAGGCATTTTATAACTAGCTGGGCTTTGATCTTATCAGGAAGAAGAAACAGGACGCTATACAGCCCAGCACCTGACCTTGAAGCCGGGGAGGCCCAAGGCTAAAGGATGCTGGGAAATGAGACCAATTAAGCCTAACACAAGGTTATATGTAAATCCCCTTGCACATGGTAGGAATTTAAAAACTGCTAAACTTTCCTCAATTAACACTGAAAATTATTCCTTCCAAGAGGATGCCAGAAAAGAAAAAAAAATTGTTACCCTGCTGAATTTGGTACAGCATGGTAGAAGACATCTACTGTACTCTCAATGTACTTTTCTGCAAAAGTAATTTTAAATCTCTCTGATATGGGGGGGGGGGAAATGTGGAGCTCATAAAAAGTTATGAATAATATTTAAAGAATGTATACATTTCAAAAGTGAATTTAATTGATTATGAAAATTTCCCAAGAAACTACTCTGGAGGCTTAAGTGCACTAATGATGTCACGAAGGAGACTCGGAAAGACAAGCGGGCAGATGTACAGGATTTCATTAATCCGCAACAGTGCCGAACTGGGTTTGGCAACATTTCAGATGTCTGCCATGTGATGCTTAGAGTAAAAGTTTCGAAACAGTTTTTCCCTGGTGAATTTTTAGGTTCTTAATTCATATCTAAAGGAGAATCTAGCTAGAAACCACTAACATTTCCAGATTCCGGTTTCAAAAATATTAAGAGTCTCTTAATTCATCCTAAATTTCCAACACCTAACTTCATCTGATAAAGTGGCACATGATTATCCTCTTACAAAATATGGCCTGACGGTGGAATGTATGTTTATATGTTGCATTTATTTACAAAACAAGATGAATGGGAGACACTACGCTCAACCAGTAAGAAACAATGATGGACAAAAACAGCCGGGGGCCCTGCTCTCACCGGGCTGACAGTACAGTCAGGGAAACAATCAACCGGAGAACCCTTATTAACAGATAATTACAAAGCATGAGCAGTTTCATGAAAGAAGCTTACAAGTAGCAATGCTATCGTCTAACAGGGAGAAGTCTTGTAGTCTGTTAAAGAGGGGTGGCTACCTTGAAAAGGGGAGCCGCAATATGAAGCATAGTTACCCCAGAGGCAGTCACACAAACCGCACCAGGGAGAGCGGTCAGCATTCACTCATTTACAATTACTGCGTGCCAAATATGTGGCAGTCAGGGTGGCGAACATCAGGTAAGTAAAACAGTCGCTGATCACATCTACAATAGACTGGGGGAAACGAACAAATAAAATAAACCTGCTGGGGAAAATGAAGAAAAGGCAAGGGGAAGAAATCATTTTTTTAAATATATTTTTTAGATTTCAAAGAGAAGAAGGGAGAGGAAGAGAGAGACTGAAACATCAATGATGAGAGAGAATCACTGATCGGCTGCCTCCTGCACGCCCCCTACTGGGGATCGAGCCCACAACCCGGGCATGTGCCCTTGACCAGAATCGAACCCGTGACCCTTCAGTCCTCGGGCCGATGCTCTATCCATCAAGCCAAACCGATAGGGCAGAAATCATTTCTTTAAAGTGGGGGAGGAGTTAAAAGAAAACAGGATGTTCGGAGTCAGAACAAAGGCAGGTTGTACTTCATACTGGGTTGGATGATCTCTCTGAAGAAGGCTCACTTAAGCCAAGGCCTAAAGGTTACCATGAAGATTGCAGGCAGGGAGTACAAAAGAGCAGGGAGGCCCAGAGCATGAGGGAACTCGCGTGAAAGGTCCTGACAAAAGGCCAGCGTGGAGGAGAAAGTGGCAACAGGTGAGGCGGAGAGGGACGTAAGGACCAAGGTCACACAAAGGCTAGGAAGCTATGAAAAGGGCTTCGGATCTTCTAAGAGCGCTAGGAAGGCCATGAGGGGTTTTAAGTATTAAAGGAACATGACTTTGTGTTTTAGAGATCACTCTGAAGGGATCAGGGCTGGCAACAGAGAGATGAGTTAGGGGCAGACCCAGACCCTTACTTCCTTCTGGGGTGCAGCGGGGCATTTCCTTGGGCTGGTGCAATGCAGAAGCAGGGAATGAAGCCACTGGGACATGGGTGGGGGCTAGATGATGGCCAGGTAGAACAGGTAAGTGATAAGGACAGTCTCCAGCAGGCTGACTACCATTCAAGACAGACACAAGGCCAAGCAGACACTAAGGGGGGCAGGAAGGGGGGCGGGGTGCATGATTCTCACTATCTGCCAACATGTAGAAGCAGAAGGTTTGGATGATATCCAGAAAGCCACTGGGCACCAGAAGGTTCATCATGTAGAGGCCGGGCCTGGGCCTCATGGCCACCAGTTCAGATGAAAGAGCTGAAGGTGAGCACGTCATCCTGTTTGTCAAAGGGGAAATAGATTATGTGCAGGTTACAGGTGCTGACCCCCCGCCCCCCCCCCCCCACACACACACACTAGATTAATCACATCAGATGTGACCGTCACGGTTGACATAAGCCGTGAGACCCATAGGTGCCTGATCCACAGACGTGAACTGTTTGAAGATATCTGGAAGTCAGAGGTTCATGGTTGCCACACTGAGCTGCCTGACACCCCCACACTCTCTGCAGATTCCACCTAAGGAATGGATTGTGCCGGATCATATTTAGCCACAGGAACAACATCGTCAGCTGAAGCTGTGCTTCCACTTCCAGGATGGCAGACAGGGCGAAGATGTTGACACAGGTAGGGATGCTGTGGCTGATGACCAGGAGAAAGGCTTTCTGTCAAACCCTGCTTGGCAACAGGATCGACCCCACGCTGCTCAAAGCCTGGGTGACTGAAAATGCCTCCTCTTCCTTGCAGCAGCAGGTGGAGCATGAGGCAGAGAAGGCATCCTTCCCTGTGGAGCCAACCTCTGTCCACCTTCCTCTCCTAGGCTCTTCTCTGGAGACCTGGTAACGAATGCTGAGCACACCACAGGCCATACCTGCATGCAGCCCTAGCTCAAATGGTCCTTTTAATTAAAACTTACAAACTGTGTGTTCAAAACCAACCACAAATTAAAATTCTCAGTATCAACTCATTCGTTTGTTCAGCCAATACTTAGAGAGAGTTTATTATGTGGCAAGCACAACTGTAGATACTGTATTAGAAAAGAGTTTTGACTTAGTAGCACACGTATTTTCATTACACATGCATATACACTGCTTGGGAAACTATATTTTATTACTCACTTTTAGCAGATGGGGTTCTAACACATAATCTGGTGAATATTCTAAGACAAGTAGCTTTCCTTACTGTGCATGCTATCAGCTTGGTCTTAACTGAACAAAACTTTTTTTTACAAGAGAAAGGTTTATTAATCCCTCAAGTAAACACCTGGACACTATCTCTTTTTAGAGCCCCACTGTTAAAGAAAAAAGAAATAGCTAAGTGAGCCTAAGGCTTGTCCCAAGTCTTCAGTTTCTAAATTCTTCTTTAGTCTGATCAGGAAAAATGCTGAACTAGGTACACCAGTGTTAAGAGAGGGAAGAGAAATCTTGTTTTACAAGATGCTGGGTTCCTTAACGGCCCAAAGCAAAGTGTTTCCAATACATGAGGTAAACAGACAGCAGAACTCAATGTTATCGGTGAAACCGAGTTTTCACAAATGGGAGAATGTCGAGTCACACACTCCATCCGTTTAAACTGACGCAATCCTGGACCATACGTTTGGTAAAAGGGCGAATGGAGTAGCGGAAAGCTCAAATGTGACCACTGGGATACTTACTGGCTGGGATGCCAAAGCACAATTTTGATTTTTTTAAACCAGGGTCAGACCTAAAGGTGAGATTCAGAAGACTGTGAATTCATCTGGAAACAAATTGAGTGGAAAGTGTAAATTTTAAACTTTATTGCTAGTTTCCTTTTCTTTTATAAGGTCATTCAGCGAGGATCAAAGCTTACCCATGAGGAATTCACAAAAGAAAGGGCAAGAAACTGCTGTTTGTATAAATGGAGGTACCTGACCCGAGGCCACAATGCATTGACTGACATCTGAGCATCTAAAGATGATGTAAAACTTTTTTTTCAAGCTCAAATGATTCAGGGAACCTTCCTAAAGAAGTTTTACATCCAGCTTGCACCCTGTGCATTTTTATAAAAAAGTGGACGGTGACAAAATACGTAATTCTGTGTTTACTACCAATTTGGTATTCATTATGCTCCCAAAGGAGTAATTTATAGTAAGCTAAGATGAAACAAAGGGGGAAAACAGTTACTGAGGACCTGGCATGCATCAGCACTTCACACACACACACAGGATCTCCTCTTCATCTATGCCACCTTACAAAGCAGGGGCGATCCCCCTTTGGCTCTTGAAAAGGAAGTTTGGCAAGACTAAAGAACTTGCTTAGCATCATGTAGCTTTGAGTCAGGAGCATCCTTTAACGAGTTATATGTTCTTATAAATGTAAGTCACCTCTTTAACACTTCATTCCCTCAAATGCAAAACCAAAGGGCCCAGCATTTTAATTACATTAAAAGGTGAATTTGATATTCCAAGGACTAATGATGGAAGGTCACTTATTTCTTCCCTCCGCCTCCACCGGGTCTCCCTTGCCTTATCCAATGTCAGTGTTTTTTATCCATTCTTCAAGAACGTAGGAAAAGAAGCTGCCACACCGGACCCAAAAAAAGAGTACTTAAAAGTTTTGTTTTGATGCTTGATAACACATCTGATTTTTAAAGAAAAAAAAAATCTTGAATAGACAAGTTAAATCTACTCCCTACAATTAGAGTATTAGAGAGTTCCAATTTATGCTATAATTTTTTCATGATTACAGTGAATGAACTGACTTCACAGAATTCCCTCAAATGCATTACACCTTCACTAAAAAAAAAAAGCCATTACTGTACTCTCATAACAAGTTTCATAAAGAAGTATCATTAATAGCTAATGAGAAACTGTATATCTAGATTAAATTTCAATGTCATTCTTTAAGGACTAGAAGGCCTAGGAGAATAAGCGAATGGTCGTTTCCTTTAAATCCTGTTTATAATCCAGAGATACAAAACTCATAGTAATAAGTTAGAAAATAAAATTCTAGCCTGGTAGGTAATAATCTGTGTCTTCCCTGAAACTGTCAGGCTGCAATGCATTGAAATTTTTCTACCTGGCCTAACTGTGAACCTCTCTTATCTAGTTCATTACTGAAATGTCAGAATAAGGCACCACTTCCAATACATTTGTCAAAAGAGTTTAAATAGATATGACAGATAAAATGGGGAAAAATGGCTGAGATATTTTTACCACCTTCTTTAGCTTGTTAATCCTCACCAGAGGATCTTTTTCCCATTGATTTTTTTAGAGAGAGTGGGAGGGAGGGAGAGGGAGAGAGAAAGAAACATCAATATGAGAGAAACACATGGATTGGTTGCCTCCCGTATGCGCCCATCTGGGCTGAGAATCAAACCAGTAACCCCTTTGGTGCGTGGGCCGACACTCTATCCACTGAGCCACACCAGCCAGGGCTGTATCACCTTATTTAAAACTCCAGGGGAAAACTCAAGAGAAAAACAAGTGTATGTTGGATAATTCTTCGGGTATTTAAGAGAGGAAGAGGTCAATGTTAATATTTTAATGCCTACTATGTGACATGCCAGGTGAGGTTTTATATAAACTGCTTTATTTATTTAGTCCTATAAAAGACAGGCATCATTCTCCCATTTAACACATAAACGAAGAGACTCAAAAACTAGTTAACGTGCCCAAGGGCCCACAGCTAATAAATGCTTGATGATGCATTTCCAGTTCAAATATACTGGCACATAATCTTGAATGGTAAGCTTAAGCTCTGTATACCATCTCCTCCCACCATTTCTGGCCTTAGCCAGGGATTCAAAAACTAAAATAGCAATGTATTAACCGCTGCACCAGAAGTATGAGAAGATAGCATATAAAACTTGCATTTCCAGCAGTAGGGTAAATTGAATATTCAGATAAAGCCATTTGAGTAGAAAACAACTTAAAATTCTTAGGAAGACATGAAAATGTATTCTAGAAGGAGAGGGAATTCCTTAGTGAAGGTTGAACTCAGCATCTGCCATAGAAATGTCTATTATTACCTGGTGGCCTATAAACTGAATTTTTAACAAACCATATCCAGAGACTAGAAAATGAAGTTCACATCAGAAACATGCACATAAAGCCCCAGAGGTTGAAATAAAATAAAACTTCTCCTTAGTGATCGACAGGGAGATGAGTGTCTGGCTTTATCTGGGGAAAGAGAGGGGAAAGAAAAGTCTCCCCTGAGAATTCCTAAGCACAAGTCTACATCACGCACTCTTGGTGACAGAATTCACCAACAAAATCAATTAGTTTAAAGTGTCCTAGGCCAAGCTGTGCTCCCAACCCAACAAAGACACAAAGACTCTCTGGAACAAAGCACATTAAACATGGTTTTCAAGTAAGTCTTGTGGAAAAAAATTCCAATGAACATGAGCTCACAATAAAATAAAAAAGAAATCAATGAAGAAGGGCAAAGCTATGAGTAGTGAGAGTCAACAGGAAAAATACGCTACAAAAAAAAACCCCACCAAAATAATGCAGATATTATACGATACAGAATATTTATGCTTAAAGATATAAAAGAAGTTATCAAAAGTATGTTGAGAGAACAAGATACAGTAGGTCCTGGGGTTATGTCGGAGATCCGTTCCTTAGCGCGAGGTAACACGATTTTCACCGTAAGTCGAAACCCACCTACATAAACACCTAGTCACTCACATGGAGCACAGACACAGCAGTAATGAAGAGAAACAGTAAAAAAATTTAAAAGAAAGATAATTCCTGACCTTCACTTGTGTTAAATAAATAATAAAAAACTTAAAGCACATATGTACATACTTTGAAATGATGGAACTTTTTTATAAATAAATGGGAGATGGCGACGTAACCACGAAATGACGAACATGGAGTCCGACGTAACCTGAGGACTGTTTGTACTATCAAAATCCATGATGCAAATTTCAAAGATAATTAATTATGAGAGGGGCAGCCACCCCGAGAAAGCCTTTCCTCATGCACACAGAGCCTGCCTACACTGAGGCTGGGGAAGAAAGGGAGAATAGCAATCCAGCTTCCACCCACCATGAAGCCTGCACCAGAAAACAAGCAGCAATAGCCTGTCTACCCCTGGGCAAGAGGGTGCCCGGGGCCTAGGCGTGCAGCCCTGCCCGGATCCTGGATCAGACAGCAGCAGCCCACGACGGAGAAATGGGAAGTCTCTGCCCTACGCCCAACAACCACATTCAGATTCAGCTCGACTACTGACCACACTGACATAATCACCTGTATTTAGGGCCTGAAGGAAAAAACACAAGTGACCATTTGTGGCTTTTAATATGATTTACCTCAGCCCCTACTGTTATTGAGCACTTGATACCTGATATTTGATTTAAAAATTTCTGGACACAAAAAGGAAAGAAGTCATTTCTAACAAATGATACAGGAAACAGAACCAGACTCCAAGGTAGCCCAGATATTGTAAAGAGCAGACAGGACACTTAAAATAGTTATAAATATGATAAGGATCTAACTGAAAAAGTGATCAACATGTGCATTTGATGGGAGGGGGATTTCCCAGCAAGATGAGAAAGATATAAAAGGAGGCATCTAAAAATACATGAAACGCAGAACAAAACTACAGACTTGGAAAAAAAATATTTATACAATATATATCCAATAAAGGAACCGATATCCAGAACTCTTACTATTCAAAGGGCAACCCAATAAAAAATTAGCAAAATCTTAAACACACTTTAAAAGGAAGCCACATGAATGGCAACCGATACATGAACTGTTCAACAACACTGGTCATCAGAAAAGTATAAATAAATCCACCAAGGAGACGCTACTATGAATCCACGAGAAAGGCAACCATGAAAAAGATGGACAAGATAAAATGCTGGAAAGAACGTGAAATAAGTGCAACTCTCACACATTGCTGGTGGAAATCCAAAATTGTATAGACACTTTAAAAAACAATTTGGCAATAACTGATAAAGTGAAACATGTACTTAAACTATGAGCCAATAATTCCACTTCAAGGCACTTATCCAAGAGAAGTAAAAATATATGCTCACACAAAGACCCATGATTATACAGCACCTCCATATATAACAGCCATAAATGTAAACAACCCAAATGCCCATCAGTGGGTGAATGTATAACAGAAAGAGTAGTATATCCACCTATTCAACAGATTACTACTCAGAACCAAAGCAATAAGCTACTGACCAATAACCTAGATGAATCTCAAAAGATTTATTTAAGTAGAAGAAGACACAAAAGACTAAATACTATATGATTCTACTTAAATGGCATTCTGCAAAAGGCAAAACTGCAGAGCAAGAAACATATCAACAGTGGTTGTCAGGTACTACAGGTTAGTGGAAAGGAAACTGTTCTTTTTTAAATAAAACATAAATTGAATTTTCAAAACCAACTACAAATAAAAATATCTTTTATTTATTCAACCAATTCTTACTTATGCCTATAATGTAGCAGGTACTACTCTAGATGCTGTACAAAGATACATGTTTCTTTTAGTTGAACGGTTTGAATTTTCAGAAAAGTAACTGAGACAAATGCATAAAAACTCATTTAACACAAGTTTTCCACATGTGGACTGAAATGTTATCAATCAGACCTCAATACTTTTTCCATCTTCTCATAGATTGTTACAAAATATCTTTTATTTTCTCGTGAGAGTTTATTATATGTTTATTAGGGTGAACCATATGAAACTGCAGTGCAACCAATAAAATAGTTCTGTTTCCACAGACAAGAACTCGAGTTAGAAAGCCGTAAAAGTTATCAGAAGTTATGTCACACCTCATTGTAATGCAAAATAACCAGTGACTGAATTTCTAGTCAAAACACCTGATATTTTTTATGAACTTTTTTTTTTTTATATTTCAAGAACTTTCCCAACAACCAGAGTGAAATGTGCTATTCATCGTATAAACAGAAATGATTGCTATGGATACCTAGCTGACTTCTGGTTTCATGTTTCTAATGTGAGAACTAAAGAACAACACAACTCTTTCCATTTTCAGTTAAGAGTCTTTTACTTAAGGTTCTTCTTTATCATTAGTGGAAAACTATGAAAATCCTTCTAAAAATATTTATTTTTTTCAGGCCTTCAAAATGAAATAACCCTATAAAAATAAACTTTCCAAAATCCAAATGAAATATCCTTTTCTTGAAAAAGCTCTTTTAGCTAGTATAATTCATGCAGATAATTTGAGAAAAAATGGTAAATTTTGTGCTTTAACGCCATCCTAATCTTTCTGGGTCAATGGTACTTTGGCCTGGAGGGACCAACAATTTCACAGTCACTGAGGTTTTCCTCGGGTACACATGACAGGTGTCACTCAATACACGTACGCGCACACATGGACGATGGAGCTGCATGGCCGTAAGGGCCTCATTACAGAGAAAGCACAATGAACAGAAATTTACAACATAAGAGATGAAGGTTCATAAGCCTGTAGAATCCCAAAATATGAAAGTTCTCAAAAAGTACAGATCTTGCCCTGACCAGGTGGCTCGAGGGGTTGGAGCAACATCCCGCACACCAGAAGGTTGCACATTTGATCCCCAATCGGGGCTCATATGGGAGGCAACTGATCGATGTTTCTTTATCATATCTCTCTCCCTCTCTCTCTCTCTCTCTCTTCCTCTCCTCCCCCCCCCCCGCCCCCGCCCATGTCTAAACATGTCCTCAACTGAGGATTTTTTTTTTAAGTATAGCTCTCTATTTCTGCAATTTTTCCTCAAACTGCACACTAATTTCTATGCTATTGGTTTCTTGATTTCATCTTTTAAAACTACATCAAATCTTAAAGTTATGGAATTTAATCTTTAGTCATATGAGTAATAATAGTAGTCATATGAGTAATAGTACAAAGCCTCATATTTTACAATCCAAATTATATCAGATTTGAAATCAGTATATATTCAGTAATACTTAATCCAATTTTTTAAATGAAATTTAATTCAAGGTACTCTGTTACCTCCAACTAACTTCAGCTATTTTCCACTATGTGAGAGATTACCTAAGGTAAGCGCGTGCCATAGAACCTTTGCAGAATGAACTTGTGCCAACAAATGAGCAAAACCTGAACACAGAATACAAGGTAACTCTACACCTTGATTTTAATGGTTTAAACTTAAACATTGTCGATAATAGCAACCAACTTAACAATCTTCAGAAAATGAAAAACAGATGAGAAGTCTTAGATCATCGTGAATCACACGGCAATGGAATTCAGCTTTAGATCACTGCTAGGATCTCCTGACAGTCATCAGGCTTTGGGCTCTGATTTTATGATTTAGGGCAGTGGCTTCCAACCACTTTCCCCTCCAAATTTCCTAAAGGGGATGGGGAGAGGCTAGGAGATGCCTGACCCCTTTAAAATGCCATTTCTACACTCTAGGGAGAAGGGACACAAGGCTGTCTTGATAGCAGTGCCTCTGAGGTTAGTGTGTAGAAGCAGAAGCAGACAGAGGCATGAGAGATTTCAGAGACGAAAAGAAAAATGAAACTCAGTGGAGTCCTTTTAAAGTCACCAATCTGAGGAAAAGAATCTCCCCATCTAAAATATCTGACAGCACCAGGCTGCTACCATGCCATGTGGAAATATGCCCTACTACCATCAAGGAAATTAAAAACATCAGAAGGAAAGACAGCTGTCAATACCCTACTGTGGTCTCAAAATTAATAAAAGTTTTCCTCTATTCCACCTATGGGAGAATTGGGCAAATTATAAAAAGAGCTGATAACAGAGATATATTTTTGCTTAAATTTCTGCAACCTCCTGAGGAAAGAGTGTGTGGTTTGAATTACTGAACGAGACATATGTAACATGTTAAATAGAGTCGTTTTTAACCTTGGCAGCACATTAAATCACCTGGGGGGACCTTCTCTCTTTCCCTTCCCTTCACCTCGCTCCTGGCATGAAGATGCTATAACGCGGGGACGGGGAGGCAGGCATGGCAGGGAGGAGGTGCCGTGCGGAGCATCAGTGGCGTGTGCCTGGCAACCGAAGAGTTGGGTAGTAGAGGAGCAGGTGACCCAGGAAAGAGGATTCCTGAAGAGTTAGAATATTGCTTACATTGAGCAAAATGAATGAATTGATTCGTTGGGCATAAAAGCAATATATTGAGGATAATGAAAGCCAGTTTTGTCAATGTCTCTAAGAAGAGGGAAGGCTAGAAAGAATACTGAGGAATGGAGTTAGAATCTGAACCACCGGAATAAACTCATTTTTCTTAAGTTATACAGATGCAGATATAGAAACAGCAGTCACAGATACACACGTGTGCACGCATGTATGTATACACGTCTATCGCTCCTACTTCTGTCTGCCAGGAGGGCCCGGAAGCAGCAACACCACTGAGACCTGAGCCTGATTCCAGCTACCACCTTCCACTCAAAGGAAGAAAGGTCAGGGCCAGGGCAGGGAAAGTACAAGATAAGCCTGGAACATCTTGTTTTGCCAGAAAGCAGGAAAATGCTCAGGGAAAGGTGGGAACGTGGCAAAAGAACATAAAAGGCAACTTAAAAGGGCACAAATCTAGGACACACTGGGGCCAATTTGAGAATCAAAATAAATAATGAGATTATCAGGTTACAATCCACTGAATGAAATGGGAATCTATAAATCCATATTGATATATAAGTAAATAAATGGTAAATTGGTAAGTAGAAGAGAAAGCTCTTTTTATTTTATTTTTAATGTATCTTTATTGATTTCAGAGAGGAAGGGAAAGGGAGAGATAGAAACATCAATGATGAGAGAGAATAACTGACTGGCTGCCTCCTGCACACCCCCCTACTGGGGATCGAGCCCTTAACTGGAATCGAACCAGGGACCCTTCAGTCCCCAGGCCGACGCTCTATCCGCTAAGCCAAACCAGCTAGGGCGAGAAAGCTCTTTTTAATAGAACGTTAACTAATAAATGTAGATGAAATAATGAAAATAATCACCATTTGGCAATTATCACCATGAAGTCTAAAAAGGAAGGAGCCATTAATGAATGTCAGGGCCTGTATGTGGAGATTTGATGGATAGGATATTAGAATATGGGAACATCTCCTAACAAAATACTAGTTAAATACAAAGAGGATAATGGTGACTTCGTCTGCATTCACCAGCTTGACCAGGTGATCCCAGTCACAAGCAGAGGAGTGGACTGACACCATGTCTCCGTGGGTGACAGGCTCTCAAGAGCATGGCATCACCCCTGCCAGGCATGTAGGGCCTGAGTGTGGTCATGAGAAACACTGGATGGTCCCAGCTGAGGGATGCCCTGCAGAATGAAAGGTCTGCCGAGGACATGAGAAACAGGGGAAAGACTAAACAATGGGTTTCATACTAAAGACAACTAAGGGACATGGCAACCAAATTCAGTATGCGTTCCTGAATACGATGTCGGTCCAGAAAGGGAATTGGACACTGTTGGGACACTCGGTAAAATTAGAATGAGGTGTGTGAATTGTACAGAGGTTTTGTATAATATTTATTTCCTGATTGCTAACAAACAATCTTTCCAACACAGTCCTTTGTCTTACCCTCCCATTATGGGTATGCAGACAGCCAAGGAAGGGGGACAGGCAAGGAGATAGGGTGCCAGTCTAACAAGCCATGGAATGGGGAGGGTGGTGAAGGTGAAGGGGAAGGAGGCTACAGAGTAGACATGATATATACACATGTATGTAGTAGAGTGTCCCTCTTTGGGGGAGATACACAGTGCAGTATGTAGGGGTGATGGAGCATCCTATATAATAAAAGCCTAATATACAAACTGTCCTCGGGTGGTCATTCAACCGGGAGACTGGGAGTTCAACCGCTCACTATGGCGTGCACTGATCATCAGGGGGCGGCGAGGAACATGGCAAGCGTTGGCGACATGCTGTGACCTCTCACCAGCTACCTGGGGGCGGGGGTGACGGGGATGAAGGTGCAGTGAGAATGCAGGGTATCCACTGAGCTGGCTCTCACTCCAACTGCTACCCTCCCCTGGGATGCCAGGGCTCACACTACGCAGCATCGCACCTACATGGCATCTTCTGGGTGAGCCGGGCAGCAGCCACAGGGATTGCAGGGGCCAGTTGTGCTCCCTGTGGGTTCACCAGGAGCCGGTCTGCAAGGCCAGCCAGGAGAGAGCATGCTGCAAAACCGACCAGGAGAGAGTGTGCTGCTCGCCCCGCTTCCATGCAGCGCCGCTGGGCAGCCCAGAGGCCCATGCTGCACCCCAGCCCGCAGCGTTCAGCTGCGCTCACCACATCTCCTCATGGGGACTCTGGTGTCATGACTCAGGCGGAGGTGGGCGTGCAGGAGTCCGGGGGCCCAGGTGCTGCCCAGGGCCCAGAGGTCAGCTGGGACGTGCCCTTCCATGCCAGATGCTCACACTTCGATTGCCGGCCAGGCCAAGGGACCACACCCGTGCACGAATTTCTTGCACCAGACCTCTAGTCATGTCATAAAAAGACCACATGGACAGAGTAACTAGAAGGGGGAGAAATTTCAATAAAATGTTAACAACTGGGAATCTAGGTGATAGGAGTGGAAAAGTTCTTTGCAATAATTTTGGAGGTCTAAAACTCTTTTAAAATGGAAATTTCTTAATAAGGAATTGCTGAAGAGCTTGTGAAAGAGACACCCAGGCAGCATCATTGACCAATTCAGTCTCTGGGAGGCAGGAATCAGGGACCAGTATTTGACTCTCCTAGGAGGATACACCAACTTCCCATCCTACAATATACCATATTTGTTCAATAAATGATGGATACTGCTGCTGAAACTACGATATTTAGCATTACTTAGCATGCCGGTAGACAGAACCTAAGTTTTTGCACTGATCTATCTTGAGCTGCAAAGATCCACCACAAGTGATGAAGTTGATACTGTTAGCAGCGACAGCACTAGAAAGACTACCAGTAAAATATTAATAATGGTAAGAAAACAAGTCTTTAATCTCTTAAATGCTTATTAGTATCATAAAACAATTACTGAATTTGATCTCAGATAAGGATATAAATTATTACAAAGATTATTTGTCCAAACATGTGTGCTTAAATTTGTTTACAGGATTCAGGATTTAAAAGTACAAAAGTTGAAAGACCTCCAGCCTCTTTTCCTTCCCAGCATGCAATTAACACTGTCATTTGTGCAACTTGCTTTACTGTTAACTTTACAATATACCTGGGAACTAATTCTAATGGAATATTTATTCTTCCTGCTGCGTATGACATGTTATTGCATTGTATGGATGCAAGCATAAGTTATTCAGATCAAGGAACGTAAGAAATAAAAGTCGGGAAGACCAAATTTATTAGGACATCTATGATTTAAACAAAGATGTTTTTTCTTAGGTCAAAATCTGTCCAGGCTAAACAGGCACTTGCTGGAACAAAGCAGGAGCAATGGGACTTGGTAAAGGATACTTGGTGTCCTGATTCCAACAGACATGGCACACGAAGGCCAGACTTCAGCGGTTTTCCGCGTTGGACTATTTTGAGTTCAAACTTTGCATACTTTGAAGAAACGCTGAACTACGATTTCATAAAAATAAAGCCACACTTCAGAAGAGAAGTTTATGCTTATGAAAGGGGCTTTAAATTTCTGCTACTGCCTTTGGTGTGCACGGTCTTGTGTGAATGTGATTTATTGAGCATTTGTCCCACCAGTGGGGCTCAGTTTCAAAACGAACTGAAAACAAACCAGACCCATGAAGATGATGCAATATCCCTGGAATTTTGGAGACAACTCCATGAATCCCAAAACTATTTCTGGCCACTTGGCCAAACTCAGGGTACTGTTTGTGTCTGCCCATCTCAGTGGAAAGGCATTCTCTTCTGTGAAATATGGCTGCTACCATCAAACAACAAACCATCAAATTCATCCCCTTTGACTATACGTACTCCACAATTTAGAGAATAGCCAGTCTTTAACTACAATATTTGCATTCACCTTATTGAATGTAATCAATTATTGGCTGCAAGGCCATAACTATGCACTACTGTGTGACAAAGTCTATTAAACTGTTTTCTGTATGTCTCTTGTATTAGTGGTTAAAATCTTTACTGGCATGGCCACTACGTTCTAGTGTATGTAACAGGCTATCAAGGAAACCTCTGTGCAGCTTCCGTTTGTATAAATTTCAAATTATGGAGCCTTCCATTAATAGCAAACACTTGGCCCTAGCTGATTTGGCTCAGTGGATAAAGCGTTGGCCCACCAACTGAAGGGTCCTGGGTTCGATTCCCACCACAAGCATGTACCTCGGTTGCAGGCTCAATCCCCAATCCTGGTTGGGGCACATGCAGGAGGCAACCAATCAATGTGTCTCTGCCACATCGATGTTTCTCTCTCTGTGTCTCTCTCCCTCCCTTCCACTCTCTCTAAAAATCAATGAAAAAATATCCTCGGGTGAGAATTAACCAAACAGAACAAAAAAATAGCTAACACTTGTTTGAGAAAAAGGAAAAAACCTAAGCTCCAACTATGTGCTAGGCACAATGCTTGTTTCTTCTGCTACACATTAATACATGACTGAGTTCTGTAATTAAAAGAAATAAGCAAAAACAAGCTACATACTGCCGGACAGTATCAATACCAAACACCCTTCTCCCAAAAACCATGAAGCAAAAAAGTTTAACAATGTAGTAGCTAAGGTACCTTCCTACTTTAAAATGTTATGTCTCTGACATGTGAAGAAATTATTTCCAAGGTAAAGCAACTAGCCCTACCTGGTTTGGCTCAGTGGACAGAGGGTCGGCCTGTGGACTGAAGGGTCCCTGGTTTGATTCCAGTCAAGGGCACATGTCCAGGTTGCAGGCTCGATCCCCAGTAGGGGACACGTGCAGGAGGCAGTCGATCAATGATTCTCTCTCACTCACTCTCATCATTAATGTTTTTCTCTCTCTCTCCCTCTCCCTTCCTCTCTGAAATCAATAAAAAGATATTTAAAAAAGATAAAGTAACAAGACATTACATTAATAACCATTTTAACTGGATAGTGCTGTAAAATTCCAAGTCAAAACTAAACATCCATTGAATACCTACCATGGACATACTGAAACTCACCAGGAACATGGCTATGAGTTAACTTCTGTACCTGTACAAACCTGCATGTGTGTGCACACATGGTTTCTTAGATTTGCTTTACTACAAAGTATTAATGTGAATTCAGATTTATGGGGAAAATGCCTAGATATTGTGTCTGGAGCCCCAAATTTCCACTTACACAAGCAGTGATGGTAAACTCTCTCTTCCAGCTTCTATTTTAACTGCATTTGGGAAACTGCATAACTTCAGAGTTGGCAAAATTATGATCCTTCGTCTTATGAGATAACCAATTGTAAAAAAAGGGAAAATGACTTCTCAAAATAACACAATTAATTAATAGGCATCTTGCTTCTGAGTATCAACATCTCTCGTTCCACCTTTCTCTTCTGAACTGTCAAGTATGCATTTTAAATAGGTTTTCTGTCCCGATTCACTACTGAACTTGGAATGGCCCTCTGGGTGGTTTCTGGAAATTCAGTATCAGCTCACTGTACTAAGTCCCTAATGTGGCCTTTCATCCCTCTTAATCTCATTATCTCGAGAAGAAATCACTTTTATCTTAGTCAGGCCGACCCTCGGACAAGATTCCAAGGTTTGTAAAAAGCTGTGGTCCTGCTCTTCCCTATAAATTTGGGGTCAGGATTTATTTTCAACCGCAACCACTATCTAAGGCAGGAGATAAAAACGGCTAAAGCTTTCAAAACACGTTATATTTTCTTGGCAACAGCATGGATGGGTGGATTTCCCCATGAGGACTGGAAGTGTCTTTAAAAGCACGTATGAAACAAACGCATCCAATGGAGAATCGAGCGAATCCCAGAAGGAAAAAATAGGATCGGAGAAGAATAAAGCCAAAGGGAGGGATGGAACCCAGAATTTCACACCACAGGCCTTGCGTGGTCACGGTCTCAGCCTGCACCTTCGATCCCTCGAACAAAACGAGAAACCACCTTTACACAGGATCGCACTGTCCATGAACTAAAAGGCAGGCCAGCTGTTCAGGGCGGAAGCACGGAGGCTGCTGGTAACAGAACCCGCCAGCAGTGTCCCCAGGGGCTCCCCAGAGTCCCGTCTGAGCGTGAGGACGTCCTCCACGGCACTGGCGTGGCAGGGCTGGTCTTCTCCGCTCACTGTCTCTCAATACAAACCGATGGCCTAACATCCACTAAAGGAGACTGACAGCCCACCTCACCCGGCATGGGAGTGTACAGGAGGAAGGCCAAACTCTCTGCGAGGGAAGAGCCTGGCTTCCCTCCAACTCCCCCGACGAATGGGCGACCAGGGTCACAAAGCTCATTGCCTGGTCAGAATCATTTCAGCCTGGAGAGTGCTCAAGGCCAGCATTCCTCGTCCCCTACAAAAGCAAGCTGTAAGGTGGGGGTGGTGTGAAGAGGGAGCCGTCGTTTTTTGGGGTCTCCAGAAAGTATAATTCAACAAACTCTGACAGAAGTTTTGGCGTTAATATTTGCACTGCTGTAAAACTTCAAGGACTTAGTGCAGTTGGTTTCATCTTTTCCTGCTGAGACATCTTTGCATGTTAAAAATTTTTTAAAATTTTATGGATCTTAGGAGGGGGGATACATCAATGTGTGAGAGAAACATGTACTGGTTGCCTCTCGCACACGCCCCAACCAGGGATTGAACCCACAGCCTGGCATGCGTCCCAGCTAGGAATCGAACCCCACCAACCCTTCCAGACGATGCCCCAACCAACTGAGCCACACCAGCCAGGGCTCATCTTTACTCACTTATTTTTAACAAAGGAAGCTCCAGGTTGACTTTTAACACTTACGAAAAGAATAAAGAAAGGCTGAGTTTTACTGAAGAAAAAAAAATTCCAAACCAAGGAGGAATGAATATGACGTGCTTCAGTAATAAATGCCATAATGAACAGGTCTGGATTAGCAGAAGAAACCATTTCCACGAAGCCTGCTCCAGCTTAGTGATACCAAGTAGCCTGAGGTCTGAATCAGAACCCCACCAGCTCCATGCCAGCCGTGAGTAAGAAGAGGGAGGCCTCGGCCCCACGGATGACACAGGCACGGCCCATGGAGGACAGGGTCGTCCTCGTTGAACTGCAAGCTCCTCACATCACCCAAACAGTTGAAAGCGGAGGTAACTGGCTCACAGAGGAATCACTATTCGGGGGCGGGGTAGCATCATGAACCCCGTCATCCCTGCTTCCCATCAGCACACCTGTCCTCTCCGGAAGGCCTCTTCCCCACCTCTTATGAAGGTCAAATGTCTGGTCACTCCCAGGATGATAAAGTCCCCCTCTCATAACCAAGGCAGAGGAACGTCCACGCTCATAACCAATTCACAGTTACCCCGCTCTCCACAACCAGCTAGATTTTCTGCTCAGGAAACTCCGTGTGGATGAGAGAAGGGAGAGGAGAAGAAAGAGGGACAGAGAGAGATGCCCCACGGGGAATGGGGCGCTGTTCACTGCTCCCTTCAAACCTCTTCTGAGCTCCAGGTCATCTATTTAGTACAGCCGTGGGCAAACTACAGCCCGCGGGCTGGATCCGGCCCATTCGGCTGTTCTATCCGGCCCGCAGAGCCGAAAGAGCGGAGGGTTCTCTTGCTCTCCCCTCCGCTCCTTCACCAGCAGCAGTGTTAACATGTACTAGTTCACACAAACACTCCATCCATGCTTTTGTTCCGGCCCTCCAGTCCAGTTTAAGAACCCATTGTGGCCCTCGAGTCAAAAAGTTTGCCCACCTCTGATTTAGTAGGTGGTAACTAGCATTTTGTAAAATGAAACAGACATGAAAAGAACAGGAGAAGACTAGGTTGTATTACATGGGTTATCGCATTAAATTTTTTTCACTCATTTTTATGCAGGTGTATCCTGGGTCAGAATGTAAAACATATTTCTTACTGCTGGTTAACAGTAAAAACAAAACAAACAACAAACAACAAGTCACTTCTTTTGATCTTGGAGGGTAGGACAGTACAATAAGGTGGTCTTGGGAGCCAAACCACCTGGACCCAAATCCCAGGTACTCACTCTCTCTGTGCCTCAGTGTCCTGTATGGAAAATGAGAACAGTAATGGACCCTGCATCATGGGGCTGTCGGGAGGATCAGAAGGACTAACACGTGGAAAGCCTTCAGAATATGCCAGTGGAGATGAGCTATTGAGGGGAAGTGAGGAGGGAGGAAAAAGCAAATGCCTCCTGGCTTACCTGGGTGCTGCAGCCATCCCCTCTCTACTGCTTCCCAGGGCTTCTCTGACTAATGGAGCGGCTGCTGGCAGCCTCTGCAGGGAGGCTCCGGCGGGGGCTCGCTTGCGGAAGTCTGCATGAGTTTCTGAAAGGCATCTATGAGGGTTTCCACAGCGCATTCCCTGACATGAGAAAACTGACATCCCCCACGCCTCCTTACCAGCAGATGCCTACTGGTCTGGATGCTGGGTTCCACTCACCAGTATCAGGCTTCGTGCCTGGGTTACCAGAGAGAAAGCAGACGCCAGCCTCCTTCAGTGCCGTCTACCTGACAGTTCTCTTTTCAAATCCCACACAAGCCTGCCACTGTACCAGTGTGCCCTCCGGTCATGAAATGCTGGTCTCCTCTTGCAGGAAAGCCCGATCTTTACGAGCGATTTCCTCGGCAAGTCCCCTTTCCGAAGACCTCTTATGGGGACCACCCCATTTCCCACCAGCACAACATCCCCAACACCTCTCCACCTCTTTCTTCCCACTTCAATTCTTAGGGAAAAGATTTGGGAAGGATCGAGGTGGTGTGTAGTGGTGGCTGCAGGTATGAGCAGTTTCCGCCTCCTCTTAATAAGCGTGAAGGAGAAGTATGTGGACTCAAGTGTTGGAAGTTCTTCTAAACACTCTTCAGAATGCCATGGCCACATGGCCCTCCACTGGGTCCTCTGTGCCAATTATGGGGCAACAGGAAAGTCCTACTCAAATCCATACACTCAAGAAAAAACAAAAGCAGAAAGGAGAAAGGGAAGCAAACTCATCAGAAGTCATCATATTAGGAGGAGAGACAGAAATGGCAGGTAGTTTTATGCTCGGACAGCAGGGAGGAAGCCCAACAACGTAGAAGCATCATGTACCTCAGGGGTCAGGCAGTTGAAGACATAGGATAGTGGGGTGCGGGTGGGTGTGTGGTAGAAAGACAGACACTAAATACAGCATGGCGCCTAGCCAGTTTGGCTCCGTGGATAGAGCATCGGCCTGCAGACCAAAGGGTCCCGGGTTCAATTCCGGTCAAGGGCACGTACCTCAGTTGCAGGTTCCTCCCCAGCCCAGGCCCTCGTCAGGGCTTGTTCAGGAGGCAACCAATCAGTGTGTTTCTCTCACATTGATGTTTCTCTCTGTCTCTCCCTCTCTTTTCCACTCTCCCTAAAAACCAATGGAAAAATATACTCAGGTGAGGATTAACAAAAAATAAAAATAAATGTAAATACGGCATGGCATTGCTTTCTCCATACCACAGCCTTTGCAATCATAGGACATCTCTACAGTAATAAACTAATCAACTAGGTCATGCGAGAGTGGCTAGCATCCAAGAGTGGTGGTCACACCACAGAATAAAGCTGTTTATGATGCATGCCTTGTATGGCTTGGTTTCAAAGATTTCTCTGGCAAAAGGCAGAAGGAAGTGGCATTTAAAATGAACGAGCAGAAAAAATGTTGGAGGATCAGGATAAGGTCAGAGCACTGACTCCTCGTGCAGGGAGATGCACTGTTACTGGAATATGTAATGCAATGGGAGCATCTACAATGCCAGGTACCACCGGCTCCTAAAGCGGTTGACGGCAGCCATGTCCTACGGCAAGAGGGTCGCAGTGGATGACACTGCCCCTGGAGATAACGAATAGCTTGCTGAAAAAGCAAAGTAGTTGCTTGTTTTTAAATGCAGTTGATTGTGTCACGTTTGTTCCTGAAAACCTTTTAAAATTAAAGGCATGAAAACATTAGAGCAAGTTGGAAAAAAAAAAAAAAGGAACTCAGCACATGTCCAAAAGCTGGGGAAAAAGGGGAACGTCGTTTCTAGAAAAGACATTGCCGAATGCCGCGTGTATCCCCGAACAGTGTACAACACTTAAAAAACCGCTCCATCACGACAGTGCTTGTCAACTTCTCTCTGTAACTCCCGTCCACGCTAAACACCAAGGGAGCTGGAAGAAACGTGCAGGGCTGTGCTTCTCTCCCCCGATCACACACACAGTTTATTTTTGTGTGTGTTCTGTGTGTTGTTATTTCTGTGGTTGTTTTTGTTTTTTAAGAAATGGCCTCCAATCCCTTAAGCACAGATTCTTGTAATGGTGAAAGATAGCTCTTTATACCCCATGAACAAGACAGAAATGTAGTGGTGAGAAGCCAAAGAGGGCGGGCTTTGCAATTATTATAAAGATGACAACTTTCAGGACTGGACAATCACCTTGTTGGGGGTGGGGGGGGATCACTCCTTCAGTCTCTGATACTATAGCCATTATGATTCATCCCTGTGGATTCCAAATAACTAGTATTTTATGGTATTCAAATGCTTCCTAAACTCATGAATCGTCTTTCAAATTATTGAATTAAGCTAAAAGCCAAGGATTTCCGATTCTCTAAAGCAGCGAAGAGATTTTGACATTCACGCTGTTTCCTAAAATGATACAATGTCAATGCTTTATAAACTAAATTATTTACCGCAAAAATTTGGCATCCTCTTTTCAATGGTTACTATCCAGTGATGGCGAGCCTGACACGCGTGTCAGAGGTGATACCCGAACTCATTTTTTTGGTTAAATGGCATTTTTCTTTGTTAAATGGCATTTAAATATATAAAATAAATATCAAAAATGTAAGTCTTTGTTTTACTATGGTTGCAAATATCAAAAAATTTCTATATGTGACACGGCACCAGAGTTAAGTTAGGGTTTTTCAAAATGCTGACACACCAAGCTCAAAAAGTTCACCATCACTGCTATAGGCAAATGGTCAATGTTTAATGCTACTTTCTTTAATTGAAGAAAACATTTTCATATTTTAATGGGAAAATGATTAAGTGATTCCATGATCACCAAACAAGATGTTGTAAATATTTATTAAAAAGAAAAGTTGATGGCTAGAAAAAAAACCACACAGAATAAAGACTAGTTTACAGAACAAATGACAATTTCTAAAAAATTGTATATGTGTACACATACACACACACACACACACACACAAAATTAAGAAAAGGATGAGAGATGTTTCCAAAATGTGACTAGTACCTTTGGGGAGGAATTTTACTGTTCTTAATTTCTGCTCTGTACTTTTCTATACTCTCCTTTTTTTAAAGAGTACATACCATTTTTACAATTAAAGAAAGAAAGGAAGGGAGGGAGGGAGGGCCATTTTCCAAAATAGAATATAAACTTATGAAAATAAACCTTTTCTGTTATATTTAAAATTAGCACATAAACTCCCTAAAACAGACACTGGTTAGCAGTTTTATTTAAAAATTTCAATTCAGAAGCTGGCAAATGATACCATATCATATGTTTCCCAAATGGCAGCGCCACCTGTAGCATTTTCACAAGACAATCTCACATAGCCTAAAATATTATTTTTGCTTCCATTATTCCTCCTGTGAGTTTCCTAAGAGATTCTGTGCGGGAGGCACACAGATAGCAAAGTGTTCCAGACACATGAGACTAAATAAAAAGGGTTATTAGCAGAAGGAAACCCATCTTTACAGTCATCGCCGTAGCTTCATTTCTATATAATGATATCCAAACAGATAATGCAGACAGCCTGCAAGAGCCCAGGCCTTTTTGGAAGGGTACACCACTATCAGATCTCCCTGGGAAATATGGTTAAAGCTGGTGTATTATGGAAAATTTAGCCCCGATCAATATGAATTTCATCTTTCACATTCTTCTTATTATTATTCTAACTGTGCATGTTTATCCTATTTGGGAAAGCTGAAAGGAAAGTGATATTTATCAGTATTTTTGTCCCCAAAACCACATGCATTTAAAATGTGCTGTCTTTTGTCCAGGCCGAGTAGCTCAGTTAGTTAGAGCACTGTCCTGATACACCAAGGATGCAGTCAGGGCACATACAAGATGAATGCATATGTAAGTGGAGCAGCAAGTCGATGTTTCTCTCTCTCCCTCGCTCTCTCATCAATCAGTAAATAAACTGATTAAAAGGCACTGTCTTTTAAACTTTTAGCTTTCACAATTAGTCTGCATTTTCCATCTAACAGTAAATGGCACACTACTGTCCTTAGGAACAGTTGGCCTGGAGAAGCAGTGCAAAACAAAACAAAAATAAGTAAATAAACAGACCTATAGTTAAACAATTATGTTTTAAAATCTCTGCACATCTCACCACTAGTGCAGAAAGGCATTTCTTCCATTTCACTGGCATTGCTCCAAATTCATCTAGAAATGTCATTTAAGTAAAGGACTAAATGTAGCTGAGTGTGAAAATGTTGTTCCTTTTCCCAGAAGAAAAAAAAAATGCAAAAGCCAGCACATACTTAGCAGGAAAATCCAGTAATCAGAAAGGACAGCCCCAAAAAGGCAACTGCTCCTGGTGAGATGGAATTGTTTTCCTTACAAATGTGCTATTCACCTTTGCAGCCCTTCCAATGGCCTGGCCCACAATC
This sequence comes from Myotis nattereri, assembly GCF_964212035.1. Lineage (NCBI taxonomy): Eukaryota > Metazoa > Chordata > Mammalia > Chiroptera > Vespertilionidae > Myotis > Myotis nattereri. Next base: position 28,638,538 of record NC_138088.1, read on the forward strand.
TTGGACCCAGTGCCCTTGCTGAAAAGTCAGTCACCTGGCCTCCTGGGAAAGAGAAGTTAACTTCGCCAGTGCCTGGGAATGCCAAGGGATTGCTGGCAATGCGCTGTCTTTCAAATTCAAATAGTAAGAGAGTTGACTACAGTGTGAGCCAGGATCGCAAAATTTAAATTGAGAAACCAGCCAGGGTGGATGCTGGGGTAATGTCCTTTGTGTTTGTTGAAGTCTGCCTAGCAACTACTGGCAATTTCTTAAAGCACGTTCACCCTGGAAAAAGAAATACCTGCCAAGATGCCAATATGGTTCTAATTGCATACCTTTCCCTCTTTCAAACATATCACCAGCTTCCCTACCTTGACCTAAGGTACAACAAATTGTGTGTGTGTGTTTGTGTGTTTGTGTGTGTGTGTGTGTGTGTGAGTGTGTGTGAGTGTGTGTGTTGGGGGGGTGGGGGTTGTGGCTTCCCTTTCTGTCCATATAGAGCAAATGCTTTGTTTAAGCACAGGCTAAACCTAAACACAGACAAAATATTATTCCATAAACTCTGATATTAAAAATGGACATACAGCCCTAGCCAATTTGGCTCAGTGGATAGAGCACTGGCCTGTGGATTGAAGGGTCCTGGGTTTGACTTTGGTCAAGGGCACAAACCCAGGAGGCAGCCAATCAATGATTCTCTCTCATTATTGATGTTTCTATCTCTCTCTTCCTCTCCCTTCCTCTCTGAAAAATCAATAAAAATATCCTATATAGTAAAAAAACTAATATGCTAAGTGTCCAGTCGTCCATTTCACCAATCAAAGCGTAATATGCTAATGACATGCTAAGGCTGCTCGACCACTTGCTATGACATGCACTAGCCACCAAGGGGCAGACGCTTTGAATGGTAGGTTAGCTTGCTACTGGGGCCCGGCTGATTGGGACTGAGCGAGATGAGCCAGACACACCCTGGAGCCCTCCTGTGGTTCCTCCCCAGCTGGCCAACCTCCCATGTCCCTCCCCAGCCCCAATCGTGCACCAGTGGGGTCCCTCAGCCTGACCTGAGCCCTCTCGCAACCCGGGACCCCTCAGGGGATGTCGGAGGGCTGGTTTCAGCCAGATCCTGCAGGCTGGGCTGAGGGACCCCACTGGTGCACAAATTTGTGCACCGGGCCTCTAGTATTTTAATAAAATGGATATTCAGGCATAATAAAGATTCTTTTGAACATATACTAAACTGTCAAAATGATGGAAGGAGATCATCTCTACACTGTTTTTTACTTAAACTTGTAATCAAGAAGCGATGGCAAAAATATTATCAGATTTCAAGTGTCTTTACATGGAAGACTTTTTTTTTCTTCTTTTTATAGCATTTCCCTTCCTGACAACAAAAGCCAAATTAAATTATATTTTCAGAGCTTGATTTAAAAGTTAAGCAAGAAAACACTTGTTCTTAGCTCAATTTTCCAGCCACTCTGCCGTGGCCCTGGACGCACAACATGAGAGTTGTCAAGGGAGCCAGCTGTGGAATGCCGCAGCATTGTATGCAACATACACGGGGCTAAACAGAGACGCTCAGGTGAGGGTGGCCAGGGGTCTACTCTGTGCTGCACAGGCTAACGTGGGAAAAACCTGCTCCCCGGGACGTTTGAGAGATTTGGCTCCCAAGAGCTAAACTGTCTTCCTTGCCTGACAACTTCTTGGTCCCAGGTAGTGGAATCGGTACAAGGCGCACAGGCGGCAGCAGGCAGGTGAACCTGGCCAAGGCTGTCAAATTCTCTGAGCCAACTTCCTTTCTCTAGAATAAGAATGAATCCACAGGGTTTCTACAAGGATTGAGAGATCTCTCCTGGAACAAGTGCCTTCGTACAATGTCTGACATACACAAAGTGGTCCTAGTGTTAGAATTAGTAATAAAAACAAATTAAATAATCAAGGCTAGATAACCACCTTATCATCTAACTCAGCTGGTAGAAATAATATCGATGGAGAAGTGTCTGATAATCGTATAGGTCATTCTTGAATACTAGATTTTCAGCTTTTGTAGAATAGCTTTCACTCGTGTTAGAACATAGAAGCAGCGACTGAGACATAAGAACAACCAACCTACAGCCAGGGAAGTCGCTGTCGACAACACGGTCAACTAGAGACTGGCTGCAGGTCTCCTTCAGAAAATTCGCAGCAGCTCTTCCGAGGTTCCTGTAGCAAGAAAGCCTGTGTCTTCCGGGGCCACAGACTCGGGTTTCATCTCATGGATCTTGTGATTCTTATCACTGGCCAGGTTTCCTTTTAGCTTTGGCCACGGTGGCGAAGCTCAGAATCTGATGTACATGTTGTATACAAACCTTACTGGTCCTCCGGTCAAATTTATTTTCCAACTCTTTTTTTCCCCATCACACCGATTTCCTCTGGCATTTATTCCTCAATCTTTGTCACTAAATGTAGATTATGAAGGCACCTCAACTCCCTGTTTGGAGCAAGGGGTAACAGAACGTATCTTAAAGCTTGGCCATTCTGCCATTCAGGATTCACACTAAAAATACAAGAATTCTATGTTCAATTTAGTCCAGCCAAGCTATGGTTTAGCGGTAACTGAGAAATTTCTCTGATGGACAAATAAATGGTGATGGATGACTAAGGAGGAAACTGCTTCAGGAAATAACTGGGAAGTTTGACAAAATTAGCCACAAAGGAAGAAGACAGCAAAGAGCTCTGTAATCAAAGGAGGGTGATTTAAATCACTGAAGGTAGCCAAATGCTCTTGGACGCATGCAGCTGTCACCTAAGCGAGAATACTATCACCGCCTCCACCCGATCTGAGAGAGGCGCCATCACAAAGCCTTCAGGAGACTGACCAACCCAGGGATTTCAATTCCCCAGGTTTTAAGCTGAGAATTCAACTCAGCTTTCCTTGAAATACTGATTAGTTGAGAAAGCCAGAACACACAAATTTCATTCAGTGGTGTCCGAGAGAAGAGAGACCTGGTTTACAAGGCCCATTAGTAAATACCACCTCCTAGGCATTAAAGTAGAAGAATAATGGTCCATCCTTTCAGGAGCGTATGTGTTTCTGCTGATCTGTCCAATTAAATGATGGGCTGTGCGGTGAGCCACACTTTCCTGCGCTGGCCACGCAGAGGACGGGCTGGAACGATGACTGCATGGCCCAGACACGAGGTTTTGCAAATGTTCTCAAGTCACCAGGAACTCATTCCAGAAACGGTTCCACAAAATTCCAGGGATAAAGTCCGCCTAGAACTCATCTCTCCGACTTCCTCCTCTGCCCTGCCCAAGTCACTATTCTTCATCCCGGAACCCAACACACACACATTGAATAAACATTTCAGGGAAGACTGGCTGAGTCCCACCTGTGACGGGACCCCGGTTCTTGCCCGCTAGCATCTTGCTTTCACAGCGTGGGAATAAAAAGCCACCGTGAGCAGCTGCTGTTCACTGTCACTCACCTGTCAGCGGAGCCCACTGCACCCCTCGCAGCATGCAGCGACCTCCTCGTGCTTCTCCCTAGGCCGTGCTTCTCCCTACCAGCTATTTTATACTCTAAATGCCAGCTTCAGAGGGACTACGTACCGTTCATTTACGTGTGCAAGTTAGTCCAGTTTCACTGTACATTTGCAGCAACTCTATCACAACTTCAAATTTTGTCTTTCCGGCAAAAATATTTTGTATCTATGTGTCAATTTTAAATTTTTTTCTCTATATGTGGCCATCTTAGTATCAAAATATCAATTCAGGTGGATTGCTATTTCAAAGCAAGAATGTCTTAAGTAGCACAACAATATGAATGTACTAATGGCACTGCACTGTACACTTCAATACGGTTAAAATGGCAAATTGTTATGTGCATTTTATCGTAATTTTAAAAAAGACAAAGAATCCCTTAAAACATGGTTCTCTCTGTATAACCACATTATGAACATGTGGCCAACTCATTCTTCATTACAAAGTGTAGAAGTTATTGGTTTCCCTGGAATACATGTAAGTGAAAAGCTTTGCTGTACTAGAACTTAAAAACACACAATTAGTCTCTTTAAGACTCATCAATGCTTGACTGGCCCAGGGTATGAAGTCACCACCATAACATTTCCTTTCAGCTGTTGTCACTGCCTGAAGCTATTCAGCCACAGCATTCAAAGACAGCAAAAACATCAACCTAGATGGCGCCAAACCATCCCCAGACCTACGGAAGGCAAACATCTGCCTCTGAATTTGCAACAAGCCCTAGAAAAATTCCGACCTGAAGAAAGGGCAGAGCAACAGAACCACAAAACCAGCATTGCCCTGATTTAAACGGCAAACAAAACCCCTCGTCGACCCAACACGGAGTTGATCATGAATAGCAGTCACCACAGGGCAGAGCTGCCCTAAATAATTTTCTGGGATCAGACTGCTTAGATTATGTTAAATCTTTCTTTCTCTCCCTCTCCCTCCCCCACTTTAGCTGTTCTATGAAAAGAAATTATTTACCAACTGTCTTGACATCATAGGTAATGGAATAATACATGAACTGAGATACTTCATGTTTCCTGCTGAGGCCTGGCTCTAAGGAATGCATTATTGTTTTGGAAGCACTGTAAAAGCATTCCACTAAAGACAACTGAAAGAAAATACAATTATATCCTTAATGGCTAAGATTTCTTAAATATGTTGGTCTAAGTGGGAGGGGAAAGAACTGCTTTTGAAAACTGAAGTAAATACTTAAGAAAGCTTTTTGTGTATGCAAAGCAAATGAGTAAAGAGTTAGCTGTCCCCTGAACTTAAAAAACTGAAGAGCTCTTTTTTACTCTGATGTGCTCATCCACTTTAACAGGCCTTTCCCCATGTCAGCACTGTGTACATGTCTTTCTCAGATGTACTGTGATTATTTTATTTGCTTGTTTCCTTTTATTTTATCTATATCCTTCAGTAAAATTTCTGTTTGCTCCCTATGTCTGAATTGCTCACCATTGGATATCAAGCCAAACATAGTAAAGGGCTCAAAAATTGTTTTAATAAGTAAACTCATCATTTCATTCATTCATTCATTCAACAAATATGTAATGAGTAAATTTATTCTGAGGCTGCAACAACCATCTTAAGATTTAACAAATGTCTATAAACTGCATATGTAAACTCTTGGTCTGTAGAATTCAAGAACTCACAAAAAGGAGAGAATGAGAGTCTGTGATTTCTTTATAATCTAACTAGAGGCTTGGTGAACAACATTTGTGCACTGGGGGTGGGGGGGTCCCTCAGCCTGGCCTACGCCCTCTCGCAATCTGGCAAGTGGACAACCCCCAAGGGGTCCTTAGCTCTGGCGTGGAGGCAGGAGTGGCCCCTGCCACTGCAACTGCACTCACGAGTCGTGAGCCTAGCTTCTGGCTGAGCAGTGCTTCCCCTGTGGGAGCGCACTGACCACGAGGGGGCAGCTCCTACATTGAGCGTCTGCCCCCTGGTGGTCAGTCCACATCATAGTGACTGGTCGTTCCGCCATTCAGTCGATTTGCATATTAGGGTTTTATTATATAGGACTAGAGGCCCAATGCACTAAATTCATGCAAGGGGCTCGGCCCTTGCAGCCATGGTGGCTTGCCTTGGCCCAAGGCAACCGCAGTAGCTGCCTCAGCCCTCACAGCCCTGGCTTCATCCAGAAGGTCGTCTGGAAGGACGTCCAGTCTAATTAGCATATTACACTTTTATTATTATAGATGGCTTAAAATGCCTTAAAATTGTACACGTAAAGAAGCCGCAATACAGTCTTCTTCAGTATGAATAAAGACCAATTAACTCCATTTCATGATAGCCCTACCTGCTTATGGGTAAACATTTTGGTACAAGCATCCTACAATAACTTTGGTTTCTTTGTATAAAACCAACACCTTTCAATATCCAAAGAGTAAATTCTGCAAAGAATGTGGTCACTAAATAAAGGTAGGACATATGGTATAAGCCAGGAACAAAAATCTGGAAACAGCCTAAGTGCCCATTGGTAGATGAGTGGATGAAAGTCCTGTGGTACATTTACACCATGGAATACAGCATGGAGATTATTGTGCTAAGTGAAATAAGCCAGTCAGAGAAAGACAAATATCACATGATCTCACTTATATTTGGAATCTAATAAACAAAATAAATTGATGATCAAATGAGGTCCAAAGATATGGATAAATGGGACAGACTGACAGACCTCAGAGGGGAGGACTGGGGGAGGGGAGTCAGAGAACAGGAAGAGATTAACCAAAGAACATATATGCATATATGCATAACCCATGGACACAGACAATAGTGTGATGAAGGCCTGAGGTGGGGCAGGGGTTAGGTGGAAGAGGGCAAAGAGGGAAAGGAATGGGGGGACATCTATAATACAATTTTTTATAAAAAGAAAAAAGAATTACACTGTTGAGTCAATTCCTTTCTAACCCAGTCCTTTCTGAGACACTTATATTGTTTAAATTGCTATATATTGCCTCCACCAGAAAAGGGAGAACAAAATAATGTTTTCTTATGCTTACTGAAAAATTACCATTTCTGTCCAAAACTTAATTAGCAAGAACTTGCCATGAGGCTCAGGACAAATCATGAATCTCTTGTCCCCATTTCTCATTACATGGTTTCTGAGAAGATTAACCTGGATTAATTTCAATGGCAGGCTTACTTAGCAACTGCTTTAGCACTTGAAGACCTTCCTGTTGACTTATCTTACTGGGGAGTTTAGGAAAATAAAAGTCTTGGCAAATATAAGAGTGTTCCATAAATCTCACATGAAGAACAAATACGCTCTAGGAGCTGCTACATGAAGGCTGTTTTGATTTATTGGGAACAATTACAGTATGGACCTAGACATGTGCACTAAAAAACAGAATACCAAACTTGAGACACCAGATGGTTCTGCCCCTGTTTTATGAAAAAGAAACCAGAGCCCGGCCAGCGTGGCTCAGTGGTTGAGCATCAGCCATGAACAAGGAGGTCACGGTGTGATTCCCAGTCAGGGCACATGCCCAGGTTGCAGGCTCCATCCCAGTGTGAGGTGTGCAGGAGGTAGCCAATCGAGGATTCCCTCTCATCATTGACGTCTGTGTGTGTGTGTGTGTGTGTGCCCCTCTCCCTCCCTCCCTCTCTGAAATTAATAAAAATAGTCGAAACCGGTTTGGCTCAGTGGATAGAGCGTCGGCCTGCGGACTGAAGGGTCCCAGGTTCGATTCCGGTCAAGGGCATGTACCTGGGTTGCGGGCATATCCCCAGTGGGGGATGTGCAGGAGGCAGCTGGTCGATGTTTCTCTCTCATCGATGTTTCTGACTCTCTATCTCTCTCCCTTCCTCTCTGTAAAAAATCAATAAAATATATTTTTAAAAAAATAAAATAAAATATAAATTTAAAAAAAATAAATAAATAAAAATAAAAATATATTTAAGAAATTAAAAGTTCAGTTTGCCCTAATAATTTTTTAATAATAGCAAACCTCATCCAGCCACAGTAAATAACAGTATTTCTAATAGTGAACACCTGTCTTATCGCATAAGAACTTAACAACCATCTCAAGAAAAAAAATAGAAGAAAAAATCTACACTAGATGGGAAAAAAAACTTCTATTCTAAAATGCAAAAATATGAGCATATTTAAGTAAAACAAACCGAAAAATGGAATCTTTTCCCAATATAAGAAACCAGAAAGTACCATCCCCAATTTAAAAATACAATAACAACTGTAAACTGAGAAGAGTTGCCAACAATATTATAGAATTGTATATAGTTTTCCCAGCCAACTAAAGACAGGGACCATCATCCTAAAACAGTAACAGCCCTGCAGCCTTCCCTCCACCTTGAAGATGCCAGCGCTGGCCTGGAAGGAGCTCTCTGAAGAGTCAAATAATCCCTCACATTTGTTCAGTGCTTTTCAATTTCAACTGATATGTGTTCCTTTAAACAATTCTGTGAGGAATTGTCCCCATTTTGTAAAAGTAAGAGAACCTGGGCAAGTCAGGTGCCAAATGACTTTGCCAAGACTTCACAGTTGGTCTGCACTGGGATTCGAACCCAGATCTCATGGCTCCTAATTCAGTGTTTGTTATAATATTAACATTCGTTATTTGTTTCGTCCACTAACTGATTCAAAACAACAGAATGGCATGAATCGGGGAGGGAAGAAGGGAGGAGGGAGGAAAAGAGGAGGGGGGAGGGGGAAAGGTGGGGGGAGGAGGAGGAGACAGTGATGTATGAAGAAATGCAAACTGCAATTATCTCTGGAACATACAAGTTTTAAAACCCCGGTTTCCTAGACATACACACCTCCTGAGCATCTCTGTGTGCTGGGAGTGTGAAAAACAAGACAGCACTATATCTTACTGCCTTGATCTATTTTAAGTAGCAATATAAAATTTACTGTGTTTTTTTCCATTATGAAAGAAAGACATGAGATTTTTATTTTTCTTAAAAGAGCACCTAAATTTTAAAAAGATGATAATTGTTCGTACTGAAAGAACAGTGAATTGAGTTTCCTCCCCAACTTCAAAAATTACATAATTATATGACTTGAACAGATCATTTAAATTCTCTAGACCTTGTCTTCCTCATATGTGTACTAAAATAGGAAATCTCTAAGGTCCCTTTCAATCCTACAATAGCATGATTCTAAGGAGTTACTTAGCCCCAAACATGCACAGAGCGATGTGGAGGCCTCTAGATCCTCGAGTCTCTCAATTCAAGAGCTCATAGTTGCACTATTAGTACACCAACTCAAAAGAACAGAAAAGCAATGCAAGAACAGTAACTTTTTAATAAATTCTAAACAAAGGGCAATATAAAATAAATGGCAACTGTCAATATAGACTGGGCCAATCCAGAATATCCCACAAAAGAGTGAGACTTTTAGCAATACAACTGGAGAGGATCAGAGATACAGACAAGAAAAAACCTTTGTAGGTGGGTAAATATTTTTATCTACATCCACAAGAATCAGGACTAATCGTGGCTTCAGGATACCACTGGCTGGTACCAGGGGGATTGCTTTTCGGGACAATGGGAGACAAAGTTAAATAGCAGGAAGTAACCAAATTGTAATGAATACTCAATGCCAAAGGTGGATATTTAGCTTCATCTGGGAGGCAATGGAGAGGTGTTAAAGAAATGCTGAACAGGGAAAGAAAGTAACAACTGTATTTGAGGAAGGATTCATGTACACTGAAAATACACTCTCATCTCTATCCTAAGAGTCTAAGAAACACTTTTAAGAAAGACTCCCCCATATAACTATATCACATCTCGCCCTAACATAGATCTTGGTTAATGAAAAAAATAAATTTTCAAATGATTCTCTGATTGTTTCTTTCTGTAGACCAGTAATTTTTACCTGGGGTGCGGCAGAATTTTAAAAGCATACAGTAACTGACTAGTCAGGGGCAATGACCTCTTTTCCCTTAGATTGTCAAGTAAAGTAAAAAATAACAACAGCCAACTCAACAATAGCTATCCGGAGTACAGTAATCAAAATTGTACTCATTATTGCCTTGGCCTGTGTTGTTCAATGGTTAGAGCTCAAAATGATGTGGGTTCAATTCCAGACCCCAGTCAGGGCATGCATGGGAGGCAACCAAATCAATGTCTTGCTCACATCGATGTCCCTCTCTCACTATGGCTTTCTTTCTCCCTTCGCTCCCTTCATACCTCCTTCCCTTCCACTTTCTCTAAAAATCAATAGAAAAAATATCCTCAGGTGAGGATTAACAAAAAATATAAAAATAAAATTAAAAATATACCTACTTTTTTGTCTGACCAGCAAAAAATATATTTTTGTGTACTGCAGCACTTCAGTAGTTTATGTGTGCCATGAGATGAAAAAGGTTCAAAATCACTGCTGTCAACCAGATTTTCAGCAAGAAAAAAAAAAAAGGATTTGATCAAACAATATTGTGAACTGTTGCATTTATATTCCTCTAGCAATTTCACAAAATGCAAATAACGAGCACATTAAAGTCTGTAAGAAGTTGTGCAGGAAACAACTTTTTAAAATAGTACATTTATTAACATAATGCAGAAGGAGTGTTTCACAGCATACCCTCTTGAAAATCATACAATGAAATATTTAGTCCTAAGAGAATGAAACTCGCCAGAAAGTGAAATCCGCTAGTAACTGACAGACACACACAAAACACATAAAATTCCTTCCCTTCTAAATCAGCACTAGAGACCAACATGAACTTACATTTTCTCTTCACACTTGTTTATACCCCACATCAGTGGTTTCCAAAGTTGGCTGCATATTAAAGTCGCCTGGGAAACTTAAAAAAAAACAAAAAAAACTAATGCCCAAGCTTTACTTCCAGAACAATTAAATCAGAATCTCTAGTTTGGGAATCAACAGTTTTTCAAAGGTCCAAATGAGACAGCACTGGGACCTGGGCCCAGGACCCCAAGGACACCAGATGGCTAGAAGAAACACAAAAATGTCTCCATCCCTCCACCACCTACTCAAAAATGCAGAGGTAGCTGATTTTATCTCCCTTCTAACTGCCTGCTTAAACTACTGACCCGAATGCGCCATTCATCAAGGTTTGACGACCTTCCTAGGGTGGCAGTAATGAGCAGTCTGCCACTTTGCCCCCACAGCCATGGGTGGAAACAGAGCTACCAGGCCAGGCAGCTGGAAAAGGAAGTCCCCCCCACCTCTGAAATGGAAAATTTTGCAAGCCCACCTTTTTCAAAAAGCCTGCCCACTCTGTCGCCAGCTTATAAAGGTAGCCAAGCCCCCAAGTCAGTTCAGAGGAACTTCGTCCTTCCCTCTGTGCTGCCTCCCTTGTGCTTGAGCATAAGCTTAATAAAATCCGTCTGGAAATGTCTCTGGGGTTTCCTCTCGATCTCTGTCTTGGGGACCCAAGAACCCCAATTCCGGTAACACTCAGGCAAAGCTACAGGGAGGAGGGTTAAGGATTCTGCTATATATTAAGAGTTTACTATCCCTAAAATGGTTAATGGTAGAGTCGGGAGAAATGGGAAAGGGAATGTGAATTCTAGTTAATAATTCAGCTAGAAAAAGCTGGCCCTGAAACACTAAGAATGCGCTATATTTATTCTGCACATGATAGCAGGTCTCAAGCATTCTTGGCCTTCCCTTCTCTGTACTTAGTCCTCATTACACTGGCGGTTTAATGCTAATACTCGAGTGTGCTCAACTGATCGCCAACAACTTCTTTAAGGGAATCTTTAATTTTATCCAAACAGAACCAAATTTTCTATTCTTTTCCAAACTTGAATTATTGGTACCTATTTCTCAAACGTTTTAAGTATGATTTCCATGAAACACAGCCAGACGTCAACTGCGAAGCCAAAACTTTCCACTGTCTTCCTGGAAAAGACGTGTTTTAAAACTGCACATCACAGAAGGTTCAGGACTTAGTTAAACGATGCTAACTATTTACTTTATAGCCATCATTCCAAGCTTGGAAATTTTATCATCCAAATTGCAATGAATGTATTATAATAGTTGAAAACTCATGTTTCAAAGCAAAGTTAAAAGTTAATCTTCCTGAAAATGGATTTATTATCCGGGAAAGTACTGAGAAGAAAAAGGTAGTGATACATCCCTACACCCAGCATTCATAAGGAAGTCAGAAGCTGCAAAACAAACTACACTGCAAAATGTTTGGTTATCCCGGCCACTCTTTTTAATGTGCATCATCTTTGAGTAGACAATGGACACAAACAATACCATCTCCTCAATTTAACCTGGATTTCAAATCCTGCCACTCATCCTCTCAACCTTTCACTTGAATCTGGGAGTCACTAGCTCAGATGAAATGACATAATGGCACGGGTCACTTTTAATGCAGTGTTTTCAGGGCTAGATGACAGACAAACACTCGCCTCTGTCCCTTACGTTGCCTTTGAGGCACGTCGTTGGTTCCTTCTGCCAGAAATGCCTTTCCATCTTGCCTCCGTTAAGACACTTAGGGCATGAATCACAGGTCTAGAAGATAGCCTGACCTAATCTAAACTCCGCTGTCTCCTCAGGACTCTTCTACAAAACCTTTCCTAACCTTATCCAACCTACTAGTCACACTCTTTTAGCCTGCCCTTCAAATCCCTGCTCAGACCCTATCTCCTCAGGGCAGCTTCCTCGATTGCTCAGAGTAGAACAAATCACTCCTTCAGGTTCCTCTATTATACGGTCTTGCCACACTGAGTGGTCCTATGGGCCACTCCTCCTCTGGAGTGTAACCTTCTTAAAAACAGGAGCCATCCGACCACCTTCTCTTCCCTGCCATCCTGCACCTGGCACAGGGCCACGCTCACAGAGAGGACAGTCAATGTCTCATGAACAGCATCCTTAGCACCTTGTAAAGTCTGTACGTAGTCACTCACTCTAACCCCTTCTTATAAGCATCTTCTCCACTCTGCTTGAAAGCTCTTTGAAAGTAGAAATTATCTCTTCTTTGGCATTCCCATGCAGCCTACAAGACAACAGGAGCATTTTTAAGACTCACCCGATTTTTAACTTATGAGAGGGATACTAACGAGAAGGGATACTCAAATGAGAAGAAAGACATATCCACATTTCAATTAAGCACTGAAAAATACTCTTTCCTCAATTTTGTTAATACCTACTCCCTCTCAATGCACTAGCTGAAGCCAAGAAAAACTTAGGCTCTCCAAACCCACCAAGCTAGAGAATAAGGAATGTCTCAAACAGCACCTCCTATTGACTTACGCATGAATTTGGACCATTGTCTTAGAAAATCCCACAGAAAAACAAAACAGGAAGAAGTTCTAGTTAAGAAAACAACTCCAGACTCTCTGAGTTTAAAGTTTTCTGATTCACAGGGGATCAAGGTTTCCTGGTAACTCCAGAGTAAACAGGCACATGGGAAGTGAGCTGGGGTTTTTTCCCTCTCAAAAAATCAATTGATGGTGAACTCAAGAAAGAAAACTGAGAAGAAAACATAATAAGCCTTTATATCCTTTATTTTTTTGCCTGTAGTTGGTTTCATCCCTGGCTAAATCCCTTCATTCCCCACCCATCATCACTTTAACCAGAAAGAAGCAGAAAATATGAATGACTGAATGATAATCTAGGTTGACAAAAAGTACTAAAAGTGGTCATTGCTAAGGAAGGAAAGACATCCTTAAATACTTTTCCTAGACCACTTTGATTTCACCAAGAAAAAAGAAAGGCAATAAAATCTATTTTTCCACCACTTAAAGTGCCAAAGGCAGCTCCTTTCAAAAAATTTACATGCAGAGAAATTTAAAAACGGCAAAAGAACTAGTTTGGGACAAGCCACAACTGCTAAACATACAAAATGAGCGAGTAACATTCGGGATGTTTAATAATTTAATTCAAGGATCATGTTACAAAGCGTTCTCCTTAACTACTATTAGGAAAAACAGAAAATGTTTTATACTGTACGAATCCCTCTGCATGTTGGCTGACTACAAACTTCCCACCAAAAAAGTATAATATTGACTAAAACAATATTCATGTCAATGGCCATGGAGAAGGAAGACATTGTAGTATGTACAACGAAAGCCTGTCATGAAATCTTTTGGGAAAATAAGGACAATATATACTTCTTCCACCTAAGATATTAATAGCAATGAGCCTATTATTTCTTTAAAAAATGCTGGCAACTGACTAGCAAAAAGGAACACACCCTGAATGAGACTACTATTCTTATACAGTATATACATTACACAGAGTGTTCATCATACACTGACACAATGTATTTTCATGGTTTAAAACATACTGTGGTATGGCTGCTATTTACATATTTTAGTGACAGGTTTGCGGGAAATGTCTATGTCTTATCTAAGAGCATTGCTCTCACAAAGATATACTAGTAACTTAATTTGAGTCACTCATTGAGGGGTTAAACTACTGAACGCACAGACATACCAAATTTTGTTAAAGTGTGAATGAATAAACCTGTGGAAGAGAGAATGATCATGCAATTATTCAAGTCCCGGAATGCCTTTTGTGTGTTTTACTTGGTTTCTTGATTACCAGGCCTCATCTGTTGGTCAATTCCATCAGGAGGAAAGGGGATAAGACCACAAGGACACCTGTTGGACCCCACTTGAGAAGCATCACAAACTGGGCGGGCTCTGCAGGGATCTCTCTCACTTCTGGTCTATCTGCTCTCTCTGTGTTCTGCCCCATGTTCCTTTCCAGGGATGGGTTTTTTTCTGCTTACTCCCAGCTTCTTCTCCCTCATAACTCCAGGTTTCCCATGGCCAACACTGTAACTCCTGGCTCTGCCTACACCCGTCCTACACCCTCCCATTCCATTCCCATTTCCACTTTAGGTCTTACTAGTAGCTTCCCAATTTATTAGAGACAAATCTCACTCAGTGAGTTTCCAGAGCCAGTCAGACAATCATGGCCAGTGTGTACAGAACGGTCAGCGTTGGGTCTGGAGCCCACATCTGGGCCCATCAGCTGAGGCCGGAAGGGCTGGGAGGCAGTTAGGTGGTACACAATTGGCTAGCTCCTCTCCTTTTCCATGGTATCGTTTATGGGAAGGCAGGCATATAACCACAGAAACCACAAAGTACGTAAATTATAAAGTAGCATTCGGAGACAAAAAAAAAAAAAAAAAAAAAGGTGAGGTAAGAGTTGAATTAGCCCGAGGATAAATTCTAAATTCTAAAGCAATCTATTTTGCCTAAATAAGATGAAAATATTAAACACATCAAGCAAAAGGCTGGACTTAAAAAATAATCCGAATATTAAGAAAGGACTATTCATGAGATGACAACAAACCATTATTGTAACTCTTGCAGGTAGAATAAAAGAGGAAAATACCGGTACAAACTTCAGAACGACCAACCTTAATGTGATTGTGAAATATCGACTGTTTAAACAAAGTATGAGGGACAAATCCATGCCATTTTGTTACTGTATTAATGTGTCTCCAGCCTTCTGATTGTCCCTCTAATGCACCACAATGACCCTAATTCCTACTTACCAACACTGGCAACTACAGATGTCATTTCTCTCATTATAGAAGCCTAGCCTGCCCACAAAGGCATCATCTCTGATTTAAAGGAAATCATTTTTGTATTAATAATAGTTAAACAAAGTTTAAAAAAAAAAAAAAAAGCACTCTTGCCCTAACCAGTTAGACTCAGTGGATAGAGCGTCGGCCTGCAGACTGAAAGGTCCCAGGTTCGATTCCAGTCAAGAGCATGTACCGTTGTTGTGGGCACATCCCCAGTAGGAGGTATGCAGGAGGCAGATGATCCATGTTTCTCTCTCATCGATGTTTCTAACTCTCTATCCCTCTCCCTTCCTCTCTGTAAAAATTCAATGAAATTTTTTTTAAAGTACTCTTTAAGTCCTAGCTGTCACAAACTAGCTGACCAACCTTGAAAAAAAAAAAAGAAGAAAAATAAAATCTCAACCCAAGACCATTCAGATTGCTGTCTAAAAGAAAAAGACTCCACCACCACATCCAGCTTTAACAAGTATCGAATCTTGCCCGGCCAGCGTGGCTCAGTGATTGAGCATCAACCTATGAACCAGGAGGTCACAGATCGGTTCCCCAGTTGGGACACATGCCCGGGTTATGGGCTCAATCCCCAGGGTAGGGCGTGCAGGAGGCAGCTGATCAATGGTTTTCTCTCATCATGGATGTTTCTTCTGTCTCTCTCTCTTCTTCTCTGAAATCAATAAAAATACATTTTAAAAAAAATAAGTAAAATGCACTGATACTTCAGTGAACCCGCTTTAAATCAGTATAGCTTAAAGCTCTTTATTACTAGTAAATGCCATCGCATCCACTCGAGTCACCTGAAAAGGCACGGCACAGGCCCCTCTCACACTATGGACTATCATCCTGAGGCTGATAACCTCCATCCTAGGTAACCCTATGGAGTCCACAAGGAAGAAACAAAATCACACAGGAGTTCTGATTACTAAGTCACAGAAAGAGGTGAAAGCTTTGAGAGGGATGCTTTGCACACATTCATAGTCTGGAAACCACAACTGCCCCATGGTCTCCAAGCCAAATGCCAGGTCAAGAGATCAGAGTAAGAGACAGACATGTGAGCTATGCCTAAGTGGGTCTTTACCTGCCAGTCTGAAATCAAGTTTCCTTTTTTTATACCATGTACCTCGCAATGACATTGGAGCCAATCTTTCCTCTTCAACTGGATGAAGAATGGCAAGAAATGCCAATGCTTCATGCCTGTGACCCATTCACAGTGCCTGAAAATGGTACAGTCTTCGGCTCCTTCTGGATCATATCCATATTGTGGCTACTATGGCCTCAGTCTCTGTAACTCATCCAAAACAGGCCTCATCCAAAACATCACATCCAGATACCACTGCCACATTTAAAATGGGACATTTTAGTGACTCCTGAAAGTCAACAGAATGGTGAGGGGTCTGAAAATTAAGTCATAAGATAAATAAGAAACCAAATCTTTAGTCTGAAGAAAAGACAGCACAGAGATATAAAAACCATCTTTAAATTTTCCTGTAACTCCAAATGGCAAAACAAGGGCAAATGGGTTTTAACCATTTACAACCAAACTTTCAGCAGATATTGATTTAAAATTATTATTCGCTTTAAAAAACTGTGGTAGCAATGAGGGTATTAAACACATTTGGCATCCTCTCAATGGCATCCTCTACTTCCATGGTTGCAGAAAGAGAAAGAAAAAACAAACAAACAGCAAATGTGTTTTTCACAAAGCAGTTGTGTGAAGTGACTGTCAAAATAAAAGCCAAGTGTATACCATTATGACAGAGTTCTGCAGGTGACATACAGCACTGCTTGAGAAAACAGTCTGACCCCCAGGCTTCTTGTGTTCAAATGAACACAAAGACGGAACTAAAGAACGAATGCCAAGCAAATCACTTATTCTTTTACTTAATCTTTTCTCACTAATCCTTATTTGCTAGACTCCTGATAGAAGACAGGGCAAATGATAAAATATAAAATAGGGCCAATTCTTATCTTTAACACCCTGTCTAGAAGAGGACCAGACAACCTGCTTTCTTGGACTGTTCCTTCATGTTATACATGTCCAGTTATCCCTACTTAGCCAGGATTTTATGAGAACCGTGATCACAGATTCTCCCACTGAAACCTATTCTCAGGGCCATAATGGGGTAAGGACTCAGTGAACCCGAATTTCAGTTTTAAGGCCTACGTGTCCATTAGTGATGACATAAACTGGTGATCATCTTTAAGTTTGAAATCAACACTGCAATTCTGCATAGCTTTCTCAGCATATCTTCAGAACCATGACATCAATACTGTACTCTTCACTGTATATATACCCTTAAGTAACACTGTGAATTGTGAATCATGAGAGTGTATTACCTACTGAAACAAGTACTAAGATTAAAACGTGGCAATATCCAAATTTTATTAAAATCAAATTTTAATAAAAATGATTAAGCATAAAGACTCGGTTGTTAGAAAAAGTATATCATGGGCTATAGTTTATTGAATTCATGTTGAAATAATTAAATCAAACAGATTTCTATTACCTGAGGAATATGATCTATTCAACATACACAAAATAATGGCCAGTGGAGAAAGTAGAAGCAATTTTATTTAGAGTAGAGATTTCTACCTCCCCCTCAATAAAAAGATTCAAGTAGTCCCCATCTAAGACCACCTAATACACTCATTTTGAGGAACAGATGGAGCCAAATATTCCTCCAAGTCATTTTTCCCCACAAGACAACACTTACTAACTTTCCAGTTTCAAAATGACAAAATCATTGTTTGCCAAAGAAGGATGAGTTTGAGGGTAATAAAAATATACCACATAAACCACCAAACTGTGTCTTATTTATTATTAGTCGTACTGTTAGCTTTTGTGAAAGCCATGGTTTATAGGTCAGTTTTCCAAACCTACATATTTTAAGAGTATAAAACATCCCCACATTTAAAGTATGTGCTGTGTACTTTGTGGAGAAGGCACGTATATAACCCAACGCAATGGAAAAGTTGGCTTTCATCAATTACGCTGCTGACTGGATTTTGTCTTCTTCAGCCATTGGGATTCTAGATCCCTAAGGCATTTTTGCTTTGATGAATCACATCTGTAATACAATCACTATACTCATCCCACCTCATATACTGCAACACATTTTCCCCTCCAAGATCTGGCCATAGTCATTTCACAAGAGAAATAAAAAAAAAAATGATTAAAAGGAAACAGGACAGACAGTGAGTAAGCCATGAACAACTGCCCGAAGAACTGTAAAAATCCAAGATCATTTCCATGTGTTTCAATTAAGGTTGCCACGAGGGGTGGATAAAGAACTGAAGAGAATATTGATAAAGTCGTATCCATTCCCTCCTTTTGTCAGTGTAGTTAGTTAGAGCCAAAGAATAAGGTACAATAACTGGGGAACTTGTAAAGTTTTAACACATAAAAATATCTGGTATAAATCCAAAGCAAACAGTCTAATTTATAATCCTATCAGCCAATCAGACAATATTAAAAGGCACTTTATTCACACATTTTTAACATAAACAGAAAGAAGGACTAAGGTTGTATAACAGTAGTCGTCTTTCAAAGATAAGATAACAAATTAAATGTTTTTCCCTTTCTTATACATCAATTACATTCTATTCTACACAGTTTAGAAATGACTGGTAATAAGAAAAAAACAGATTTGGTAAACATGCCTCGGCAGTTAAAATCTACAAATCAAGCTAACTATCAAAATGTTGTAAATAACATTTATAGTGTTAGCAAATTTTTCAGGCTATCGTACATTTTTCTACAAAGTCATTTCCTCCATTAAAAGGTATTATAGGTTGAACTGTGTCACCCCAAAATTCATATGTTGAAATCCCAACCCTTTCAGAATGTGACCTTGTTTGTAATTAGAGTCATGGCAGATGTAATTTTGTTAGGATGAGCCCTAATCCAATGCGACCCACGTCCTTATAAAAAGAGGAAAGTTGGACACAGAGAGAGACACACAGAGAAAACTTCACATGGCGATGAAGGCAGGGATCGGGATGACATTTCTACAAGCCAAGGAACGCTAAAGATGGCAAGCAAATCTCCAGAAGCTCGGAGGGGGAGGCGCGGAACATCCTCCCTCCCAGCCTTCAGAAGGAACCAACCCTGCTGACTCCCTGATCTTGGACTTCTAGCCTCCAGAACTGTTAGGCAACACAACAAATTTTTGTTGGTTAAGCCACCCAGGTTGTTGAACATTTTTACAGCAGCCCTAACAAAGTAATATAAAAGGTTTCAAAGCATAGCTCATGAGACATAAAACTGACCACATACATTTTTCCTAACAATCTCTTTTGCTGAATAGTGCTTTGCAAAATCAATATATCCTCCGTATGCTTCTCCTCCCCTTCCCACCCCCATTACTGCAGCTATACAAGGCCATGTCCGTCAATTTTCTCCAAGGTAATGTACAAAGAAGTGGCATATGGCATATTGAGATCTGGCCCCTAAGATCATGGCACGCCTCCTCCATACTCTCTTGTTCTCCATCAGCTCACATTTGGACATGGTGACCCACCTTCAACCATACTGATGAGGTTCATAACATAAGGAACAGCAGAGCTACTTTGCAGAAGGAATCTGGGTCTCTGACAGTATGGGAATACTCACCTTAGAATGTTAGGTGAAAGTAAAATAGCTCTGTTCCTTAAACCACTATATTATTGGGTTTCTCTGCTATAACAGGTTAGTCTTTCGCCCTAATAGAGTGTCAGGGGAACTAAAATGTTTCAAACACATGCAATAAAGCAGTATACAGAAAATCAGGTAGATCTCTGAAACATTAACTATGGCTGAATGGGAAAAGTTTATGTGCACATATAGTAAACTGAACTACTATTACAGCTTCAAATTTGAGACAATGCATTTCATGATCTTGGTAGTTGTTAAACTGCAATGTAAACCCTTTGGGAAATGTACCAATTCTTATTCTTAAAGATATTTTTAAATTTTTTTATTGATTTTTAGAGAGAGAGGAAGGGAGAGGGAAAGAGACAGAAAACATCGATGTGAGAGCAAAACATTGGCTGCCTCCTGCACGCCCCCTACCTGGGGTCTGCATGTGCCCTGACCAGGAATCAAACCAGCAACCTTTTGGTGCATGGGATGACATTCAACCAACTGAGTACACCAGCCAGGGCTTCTTTCATTTTTTAAATTTCAAAATTTTTCAGTGAGATTAACTTAAGTTAATAAAATTGCTATGACTTTACATATATTCTAAAGGTACAAATACCAATGTAACATAGAAAAAGTTTCACACTCCTCCTCTAATCCCCTCTTCAGGGAGAGCAAGTATGAAGCTGGGAAGGTATCCTTCCAGACTTAGATGTTTTTTTAAATAATATGGTAGTCAAATTTTAAATTTTAAAACCAAAGAGGTTTTAATTTTGGTTTGTGATACACACCTGGAGTCAAAGCCAAAACACGTTCTAATAAGCACATAGAGCCTCTGAATTTCATTACTCTGGAAGAAGAAAAGTATTTTTTTTTAATATATTTTATTGATTTTTTACAGAGAGGAAGGGAGAGAGATAGAGAGTTAGAAACATCGATGAGAGAGAAACATCGATCAGCTGCCTCCTGCACATCTCCTACTGGGGATATGCCCACAACCCAGGTACATGCCCTTGACCGGAATCGAACCTGGGACCCTTCAGTCCGCAGGCCGACGCTCTATCCACTGAGCCAAACCGGTTTCGGCAGAAGAAAAGTATTTTTCAAAGATGCTAATGACCAGCAATATGGCCTATTTCTTGTTCTTAAATGTTTCCCCAAATGTCATTACATGAAACTGGAATATGTGTGACTAGGAGGAAGTTCCTGGAGGACAATCCAACCCTTCTCCATTACTTCATTCTACTGTCGATGAACCATAATGTCTATTTCTGTCTGGTCAAAACAGAAAATTACTCTTCTGGAACTTGGGATGTTTGCCTTTTATTAAGTTACAGGTATTTTCCAGAGTTAAGAATCCAAATCCTATATGGATGCTTGTCTATCGGAAGACACCTTCTATCTACTGAATTAAAGAAGAAAATGAGATTAAAACTATTCTCATTTAGTTATTCAGGGCCCTCATTAACCTGTAACCACGAATAGAATCTACAATTCCAACTCATAGCGTGTGGGACACACACATGTTCCTGGATTCAAGCATGTGTTCCTATTTAAACTGCTGGAATGTATATAGGGCTCCACAAAGAGTGATAAATATTAGCAAATCTTCTAAGAATGAAGGTCCTTTATGACCACATATGCTGTGTTTTGATTCAGCTTTTAAAATGTCTGAGTCATACAAAGCTGAACCGTCTGCTTTTTACATTTATCTGCAAGTTAAAGAACAATGAAAAAAAAAAAATTCCTTCCACAAATATCATCTCTGTGTCCCACCACGGCCAACCCAAGACACATCTGAGATTTCTGCTCTGTCCTGTTTTCTTCCCCTTGTGGCAAGCCTGCCCTAGAGGGAGGCCGGGCATTCCGAAATGCCCAGGTATTAAGGACAAGTTGGACATTAACCAATGTCAGATACTGCCAAGCCAAAGGCTTCAGGCATAGTACATAAAACTTCAATAGCCTGACCCTAAAGCAGGGATGGAAACCTGTGGTCTGGCACATTCTATTTGGCCTACATAGCATTTTTAATTTTTTAAAAACTTTAAAGCCCTTTAGAATAGCGCGCCCCTCCCCCTTTAAAAGAAGATATTTCATCATATAGGATACTGTAGCTCACCTTGCACTATGAACCCCTCATATGTTATGTGCCAGGCAAATGTTTGGAGTATGAGCACCACATAAATTTTTCCACCTCTGAGCCTTCTTACATTCTGGGTCTTCGCCTAGAATGCCTTCCAACCCACCCAAGCCTACCTCTTCACATGGCTAACGTCCACTCTTCTGAAGACCTCAAGAAGTCCTTCCTAATCTCCTAAAGTCCCAGTTAAGTGCTTAATCCTCCATGGCCCCAGACTCTCCTGCTATTTCTGTGACGGTACCACCAGACACCAGACTAATTCCTTTAGGGCAGGGATGATGCCTTGCTCATTTTGGTCTCCCCAGTGTGTAGCACACAGCAGGTGGTAAATAAATATTTTCAGAATGAAGAAATGGCAATATAAGCATCAGCTCTGAAAATATTTGCTTTTAATACTCTTGGCAGAGAATGCAGATGAATGATGAAGTTGACAAAAAAAAAAAAAAAGAAAGAAAAAAAGAAAGTAGATCACACAGAAGTCAAGAGAATAAAGGGCCTTGTAAAGGCCATGTCTGATTACACAGAGGTGTTTTCCCAAGGCTTGATGACCCTCTGCAGCAGTATTTAATCTCATCCATAGTTGCTGCTATATTTTCCCTCTTCCCTTCCCCTAAGGTACCCTACATGTTTGTTCCTACACACACTTTCTAGACCCCAAGAGCAAAGAACAAACACAATAAAGCCAAATAAGTTAAGAAAAAACACACACATAAACTAGAATCAATTTCTCTGAAACAATAGGCATCTTCCTTTATATAAGACAGTTATTTTAAGAAACTGAGCTGATCAGAATTAGTCAACTGCTCTTCATAGTTTCTCATGCTCATTGTTTAATCAGCTCCACTCCTATTTCCCTTTGCTATATATGATGGCACACTGTCTTCACTGAAGACCAGAACTTTCAGAGGACACCCGGGGACAGAAGTGACACGGCTACTGATTGTGAGCAAGTAGGTCTAAAGGTACATCCCGCCCACAGTCATGCTTACTGGAAATGAGGAAAGCTGTGAGGGACTCCTCCTATGTTTGGGGAAGAGCAAAAAAGGGGAGCAGCAATAAAAGATAATCAGGACAGTACACCTGGCAGCCCTCCTTGTCTCCAAGTAAAAACCTCATTAGATGTGCCCAGAAGGAGCCTTTTTAGAAGGGTTAAGGGACACACAGCATCCCACCCTTACCTCGCCCTAAGCATCTCCGGCTATCTTATCAGGAAAAAACCTATTCCCTTTCACATGGAAGGGGAACGTTCAGGGGTTTCTATTGAGATGGGTATGGGTATATTTCTCCTTAATTATCACCAAGGCAGGAGTAAAAAGCAACTTACCTTTTGAAAAAAGTCTTCCCCACTTTTGCCTTTTCCTTCGGCAGCAGCTGTAAATAAAAATGTATACATTTAAAATCGTTCCTTTTTTGCAACCTATGTATTCAAAAACTCCCAAGTATCAGGTAGGAGAATCCAGAGGTAAACAAGATGCCATTCTTGTTCTCCCAAACCTCAGTGTCTGCTAACAGGCCTCATCGGGGATATGAAAGGAATAAAGAGTAAAACACTAGTCCAAACAATTATACTTCCAGCTCCTCTTCCTGTCTGACAGACTCACACATCTCTGTTGTCACACATAGGTGAAAGGAATCTCCTTTCATAGTTAAAGAACTATATGAACAAATGCTACCACCAATATAATCGGCTGCAGTGCTCTCAGCACTTCCTGTCTGTAATCAATCCCAGGCCTGAGGCTGCCTTTTCAACCGGGGCTCAGAGCACATGGCCTGCTGAGCTGGGTCAGTTTTATACTGTGCAATGACTATATTCTCTACTTGGATTTCTGTTGGCATTATATGCTACTTTAATTCACTCCTTCACTGGCTTATATAAAGAGGGGGAAAAACAAATTAGAATTAAATGGTAATGGTAACGACACAGACAACAATAAAACTTCATGTAAGATTAATTAAAAGGTCACTGTATTTGAACAGTCTTTTTATATCTAAGTGGTAGCCTATAAACAGAGGACAAACCCAGCTCTCTATGTTCAAACATCTTAAGCTTCTGTGAACATTTTTTTTTATCTGTGGAGGCAGAGGTGGGAAATGTGACTAAAGGGAGAGAGGGGATTTTATCTTGCTTGCGATAGCCTCAAAGTGCATCCTTCAGAGGATAAACACCAAAGGGGTCTCAGATTCCAGTGCAGAAGAACAGGGATTCACTGGAGAAGCCACCCAGGCCTGGACAAAGAAAGGAGCTGGAGCAATAACTCCTGGAACTTATTAAAATGATTAAAGACCCAAGAAGTAAGGCAGGTCATTCTGTTTGGTGGAGGACTCAAAACTCGAAGAAATTATCTCTACCCTCAAGATAATAACAATATTATAAATTATTTTTTCGCAGGTTTCATGTCACACTTAAATATAAGACAAAACACCTACAATTTTGGGATATGTTTTTATCGATATGTTTTCATCCAAAAAAGAGAGCGCAGAGTACGGGTCTCTATGCTTACCAAGGGCAATTCGAAGGAAAGTATGAAAACAGTAGCTAAAAAGATAAAGAATTAAAAATTGTATTCTAATGTGTGGCAGGCTAAATAACACCCCCTAAAAATGTTCATGTCCCAATCTGTGGAACCTATCAATATGTTACCTTACATGGCAAAGGGTATTTTACAGATGTGATTAAATTAAGAATCTTGAGATAGGGAGATTATCCTAAATTATCCAGGTGGATCCAGTGAAATCACAGGGACCCTTACAAGAAGGAAGAAGAAAGCTCAGAGTCCAAAAAAGCAATGTGACAATAAAAAACATACAGAGAAGGGTATGTGATGATAAACAAGAGAGGTGGAGAGGAGAAAGATACAGATATACTATGCTGCTGGCTTTGAAGATGGCAGAAGGGGTCATAAGCCAAGGACTGTCGGCAGCCTCCAATAGCTAGAAAAGGTAAGGAAATGGATTCTCCTTCAGAGCCTCTGCAGGGAGCACAGCTCTGCCAACACCTTGATGTAGCCCAATGAAACCCATTTTGGACTTCTGACCTCCAGAACATAAGGTAATAAATTAATGTTGTATGCCACTATATTTGTGGTAATTTGTTACAGCAGCAAAACACTAATACATAATGCCAATAGCATCTTAACTTTACTTTTTGCACAAATACACCATCAACAGCATGAATCGAGTGCACACATGGACGTGAGCATTTGAAGCACATATTTCCACAGAAAGATTTTTTGTAGTTAACTCTACAGATTCTGACTTTCTCTCCCTAACTTGGAAATGTATCAACATTAAAGCTTTTAAAAAAAAAACAAAAAACAGTAAGAGCCAATTTTAAGAACAAAAGCTTACTCTTTCTAAATAAACTAGCAAATGTGGTTGATCCTAGCTAAAGGGGGTCACCCAGGCAAGGTAAAACATCAGCACCCAAAACTAATGATACAGACTTATTATTAAGTGCCTCGGAGGGACTTCAATTCTGCTACCTCTTGGGCTGTCATTATCTCTAAAGCTAAAAATAGTTTAAAGGGGTCTAATATATAACACAATTGCATGGCAATGAACACTACATACCAGGACACAACATTTTGAAAAAATTCTAGTGACATCAAGGAAACTCATCTTTGAAAAGAAATTTTAGAATCCAAGATATTTTCAAAAGCCTATGAAGAAGGAAGGCAGCTAATCACCCCTTTCACCCACACAGAACTCTCACACAACTTGGAATTCGTCAGTTAAGATTTCATGATACAACTATATTTTATTACAGAAACCTCCTTTAGGACACTTATTTTGTTCATGACAAACTCATTATGTCACAACCTTGAAATGCCCCTTCATTCCAAGTCTGAACAGACTTCATAGAATGGCCTTTCAATCCCAGAATGAATAAAAAGGGGGGAATTTCCTTAGTTAGACCCCAGCTATACTTAACTTTGTTCCAGAAAAACAACTAAGATTTAACCAGAAACTTGCACCTTTTAGCAACCTTATGATTTGAGGGGAGCCAAATGGCAAACTCTTTGGCACCAAAAATTGCTGTCCTTTTTTATGCCAAATGTGTATATCTGAGAAACTCCAAATGTGAGCCTATTTTCCCCTAAATCCTGGGAAGTATCCATTTCCCAAGACCACAAGTGCCCTCATAAAAGAATCTGGTTGGATTCTTGGTTAGATCACAGGTACAAACCGTGGCTGGTCCCAGTCACTGGCGCTTTGCCGGGAGTGTTCTTACCTAATTCCCAGGTTACCAGGTCTCCTGCCGGACTTTTACTGACCACACTCAAACAAAGCTGTCAAGCCCAAAGAAGCCAATCAAGGGAGAATAATATTTCACCAGAGTATTCTCTCCCCACAGACAGAAATCCTTCTATGCTCAAATATGAAAGTGCAATTCTCAAACTTACTCTAAAATCTTTAATATCAAAATACAAACACTGAAGAAGTGAGAGACTGGGAGAAAGGAGCTTGGGGAACATTTTTTTTTTATAAACTTAGGTATTTTTTTTCTTTTCTCTTTTTCTTTATTAAGGTATTACATATGTGTCCTTATCGCCCCATTGCCCTCACACACCCCCACTCAGCCCTCAACCCCCTGGTGTCTGTGTCCATTGGTTGGGCTTAT
The DNA here is from genome assembly GCF_964212035.1 of Myotis nattereri. Taxonomy (NCBI): domain Eukaryota; kingdom Metazoa; phylum Chordata; class Mammalia; order Chiroptera; family Vespertilionidae; genus Myotis; species Myotis nattereri. Next base: position 28,664,874 of record NC_138088.1, read on the forward strand.
AAGCATGCATAAAAGCCCTTTGGTTGATCTCTTCCCCTTACCCCCACCCTCCCCTACCTTCCGAGGTTTGACAGTCTGATCGATGCTTCTCTGTCTCTGGATCTGTGTTTGTTCATCAGTTTATGTTGTTCATTATATTCCGTAAATGAGAGAGAATATGTGATATTTATCTTTCTCTGATTGGCATATTTCGCTTAACATAATGCTCTCCAGTTCCATCCATGCTGTTGCAAATGGTAAGAATTCCTTCTTTTTTATAGCAGCATAGTATTCCATCATATAAATGTACCACAGTTTTCTAATCCATTCATCTGCTGATGGGCACTTAGGCTGTTTCCAGATCTTAGCTATGGTGAACTGTGCTGCTATGAACATAGGGGTGTATATATCCTTTCTGATTGGTGTTTCTAGTTTCTTGGGATATATTCTTAAAAGTGGCATCACTGGGAGATCGGTCCATTTTTAGGTTTTTGCAGAAACTCCATACTGTTCTCCACAGTGACTGCACCAGTCTGCATTCCCACCAGCAGTGCACAAGGGTTCCTTTTTCTCCACATCCTCGCCAGCACTTGTCATTTGTTGATTTGTTGATGATAGCCATTCTGACAGGTGTGAGATGGTACCACGTTGTCGTTTTGATTTGCATCTCTTGGATGATTAGTGACTTTGAGCATGTTTTCATGTCTCTTGGCCATCCTTCTGTCTTCTTTCGAAAAGTATATATTTAGGTCTGTTGCCCACTTTTTGATTGGGTTGTTTATCTTCCTTTTGTTAAGTTGTATGAATTCCCTGTAAATGTTGGAGATTAAACCCTTATCGGTGATAACATTGGCAAATATGTTCTCTCACACAGTGGGCTTTCTTGTTGTTTTGTTAATGGTTTCTTTTCCTCTGCAGAAGCTTTTTATTTTGATGTAATCCCATTTGTTTATTTTCTCTTTACTTTCCATGGCCCTAGGAGCTGTATCGGTGAAGATATTGCTTCGGCATAGGTCTGAGATTTTGCTGCCTGTGGATTCCTCTAGTATTTTTATGGTTTCCCATCTTATGTTTAAGTCCTTTATCCATTTTGAGCTTATTTTTGTGTATGGTATAAGTTGGTGGTCTAGTTTCACTGTTTTGCATGTATCTGTCCAATTTTCCCAACACCATTTCTTGAAGAGACTGTCTTGACTCCATTGTATATTCTTGCCTCCTTTGTTACATATTAATTGAGCATAGTGATTTGGGTCAATTTCTGGGTTCTCTATTCTATTCCATTGGTCTATATGTCTGTTCTTGTGCCATACCAGGCAGTTTTGAGAACAGTGGCTTTGTAATACAGCTTGATGTCTGGTATTGAAATCCCATCTACTTTGTTCTTCTTTCTCAGGATTGCTGCAGCTATTCAGGGTTGTTGTTTTATTCCAGATGAATTTTTGGAGAGTTCGTTCTAGGTCTGTGAAATATGCGGTTGGTATTTTAATGGGGAGTGCACTGAATTTATAGATTGCTTTGGGTAGTATGGACATTTTAAGGATGTTGATTCTACCAATCCATGAACACGGTATGTTCTTCCATCTGTTTATGTCTCCCTCTATCTCTTTTTCAGTGTCCTGTAGTTTTCCGAGTACAAGTCTTTTACCTCCTTAGTTAAGTTTATTCCTAGGTATCTTAATTTTTCTGGTGCGATGGTAAACAGGATTGCTTTTTTAGTCTCTCTTTCTGTAAGTTCACTACTGGTGTATAGAAATGCCATAGATTTCTTAGCATTAATTTTGTATCCTGCTACATTGCCAATTTCATTTACTAAGTCTAATAATTTTTTGATGGAGTCTTTAGGGTTTTCTATGTACAGTATCATGTCATCTGCGAATGACAGTTTTACTTCTTCTTTTCCAATTTGGATACCTTTTATTTCTTCTTCTTGTTTGATCACAATGGCTAGTACTTCCAGTACTATGACAAACAGGAGTGGTGAGAGTGGGCATCCCTGTCTTGTCCCTGTTCTTAGGGAAAATGGTTTTCGTTTTTGCCCATTGAGTATGATGTTGGCTATGGGTTTGTCATATATAGCTTTTATTATGTTGAGGTATGATCCTTCTATTCCCACAAACTTACGTATTATTTAAGATGGTCATTTTACAGACTCAAAAAAGAACAAAGAAAAGTTCAATCTTTTATTCCACAAATATTTAAGTCCCATTCTGGAGAATCAAAATAGTCAAGACCGTGACCTCATTTAACTACAACCTTGGCCCATATTTCCAAAGCCATCCAACCAGTGAGATAAAGCCAAAATTAAAATTCAGTTCTACTGCCGAAACCGGTTTGGCTCAGTGGATAGAGCGTCGGCCTGCGGACTGAGAGGTCCCGGGTTCGATTCCGGTCGAGGGCATGTACCTGGGTTGCGGGCACATCCCCAGTAGGTGTGCAGGAGGCAGCTGATCGATGTTTCTCTCTCATCGATGTTTCTAACTCTCTCCATCTCTCTCCCTTCCTCTCTGTGAAAAATCAATAAAAATATATTTAAAAAAAAAAAAAAAATTCAGTTCTACTGACAACTTTCCCAAAGATCTTTTCAGTCACAACTCTACCCAAATTAAACTTAATAGAACTACAAGTTAGCTATTCTCACTCTAGCCAGTGCACTAAAAAGCTAGTCATTCTACTTTTAACCCAACACTAGAATGAGGCAGCTAATGATAGGTCTGAAGAATAAAGGTTGCTTCTAGACAGTCCACTTGAGAATTGGATTGCAAGGAAAAATATGAGGTATAATATCTTAATTCAATGGCTTTCTCTTCAGTATATTTGGAGGTGGAAATGTTGCCTGTGAAATAAGCCAACCCATACTTGATGTCATGGCATTCCTTGACCTTTGAAGTCTGATTATATTCTGTGGTGTAACAGTTCTATTGAGTCTTCACATTCCCATACACTGATACACCCTCATCTTTTTTATTCCACAGTAACATGAACACACATAATGATTTAGCAGTCTTTTCCTAACTGACTTTACAATATGACTTCTGCTTGATGTTCCAAAATTTAATCGTTTGATTAGACAAACCTTGGATTATTCTTGCCAATGAAAGCAATTGTCTTTATTTTCATGACAAAGAGTAAATTATTTCAATACTACTGAAACATGGCTTCATGGGTTGTGCAGGTAAAGCATTTCATATTTTTAGCTGAACAATTCATTTTTTATGTTTATTATAATTTCTCCAGTGCTTTGCCATATTTTATTTCATATTTTTGCTTCACAAGAAATATGGGATGGCAAAAGCGATGGCCAATAAAAACAGCAAAAGTTGAAACAGGTGTAAACTATTACAGTCCCCCAAACTACAGGGGCAAGTCTAGTTAATTACTGAATTAAAGGGGGGGGGGACTCAATGTTAAGTTCTTCATAGGCATATGGAAACATGTTTAAATGTCCCTTTCTTTCTGAAATGCTTTTCCATTATAACATCTTATGCTTTACAAAGCCAAATCAAAAAACACAGGACTATGCATTTCATATTTAAAGCATAGTATAGAGTATCTTTCAACATTCCCTTGATAAGCAATGGGTTTCTTCACCCCTGTAGAATTTGAGCAGGAAAAAAAAACAAGTTCAAACTATAAAAAATAATTGAGAAATAAATCTTCAAATCTGTAAAGATTCTGAGCATTCCTCCCTTTTTTTAAACACAACCAAACTAAGCACATTTGTAACTAAGAAGGCTGCTCTGCCTTAAGGTCGCCCGAAAGATAAATGTGTAATCATTAGGTAGCCTGATTCGCCTGTAAAAATATTTTACTGAAAATTCAAAACATTCACTTATGGTATCAATTTAATCCATGTGCAAAAGTAGCTACGCCACATATTTTATTTTGCATATAGTTCTGTTTTCAGAAAAGTTCCCTAATAATTTGTCCCATTCTACTGAAAGAGGTACCAGCAAAAGATGCAGAAGATGTAGTGTCCACATACACCAAAGAACTTTTATGTTCATCAATTATATCTAACACTCTAGACCAGCCGTGAGCAAACTACGGCCCGCGGGCCAGATCCGGCCCGTTTGAAATGAATAAAACTAAAAAAAAAAAAAAGATCGTACCCTTTTATGTAATGATGTTTACTTTGAATTTATATTAGTTCCCACAAACACTCCATCCATGCTTTTGTTCCGGCCCTCCGGTCCAGTTTAAGAACCCATTGTGGCCCTCGAGTCAAAAAGTTTGCCCACCCCTGCTCTAGACTGTGTGCAAAGCTCTGAGAATTGATTGAAGAAATAGTAGATATTAAGCCGATTTTTAAAGTTTCTTCAATTTGCAATTAAAATCATTCAAATGTCCTAACCAACTGAAGAATACTTTCAAGGATAAACTTGAGTAGTGTCATCTGACTGTTGTATATATCCCAGTAGGCCCTTGGATTCCCAGACTTCATCTTTCCAAAACTCCCTACCTGCCTCCCAGAGTCCACTGTGAACACGTCACGTAGCCTGTTGAGAAAAATCAAGAAGAAACAGACAAAAATAAATATAATTTTTAATAGTAGCTGGATATGTAAGAATGGTTTTCTTCTTCCGTTACTTTCTTATTGTTTTATATTTGCAGTGAAAAAGAAAACCCCATGTTCAAAATTGTTTAAGAAACTATAAAACAGAATGCACAGAATGATCTCCTCAAAACTATGGGTTAGATATGGATGTGTGCATGACATATAGTGTATATGTTAGAGAAAAACTACAAACACCAAAATGTTAACAATTGTTATTTGAGTGGTTAAATTATTGGGTCATTTATCATATCTCCTTTGTATTTTCCAGAATGCTTTAAATAGATTGAACTTTCTAATTAGGAAAAAAAAAGATAAATATCATTTGAAATCCTTCTTCCTATTTGAGAGTGAACCAAAGTTTACCACTACTGGTTTGTCACAGCATCACTTTCAGTCCACAGTATGTAAAACAGCCCAGCAAAAGTCTGAAGGTCAAAGGTGGATGTAAGCTACCTAAAGAGGCAGAATGACTAATGCGCTCTCCAAGATGAATAATGGGTAGTCAATAAATTCGTACCGAGCACAGAACAACACAGACCCTAATTAAACTAGCCCTTTTAGACTGGAATACTGATTTTATGCAACTTGCAGTGGAGAAGTTTTAACAACGTATGCCTATAATAAGAAACTTCTAGTTGAAAACACTAAATAATCCAGTATTTGGAAAACCTCTGTGATTCACAATTAAATTTAATAACCAAAAGACAGAGATATTCTCTAACATGCATAAAGCAAAAAGAGGAAATTTTTATGTGTACATTTCTAGTTATATATTATGTCAGCAATTTTCAGTGGGTGTGCTGCAAGAATTTTTAAAATATGCAATACCTGACTAGTCAGGGGCACTGACCTCTTTTCCCTTGGACTGTCAGTTAAAAAAAAAAAAAAAAAAAAAGACAACAGCCAACACAATAGCCATCTGGTATGAATGAATCAAAGTTACACTTCTTTTTGTCAGATGGGCAAAAATTATATTTTTTGGTGTGCCACAGAATTTTAGTAATTTGTTTGTGTGCCATGATATGAAGAAAGTTGAAAATTGCTGCTCTAGTCTACCAGCTTTTAGTTCAGAGAGCATCTGTTACTGTCAAATGTAGGAAAAAACATAGTCCCCAAAATCTGAGAACATCTAAGTTACATTAATTGCTTCAAGAAACATTTAACTTGAACTTTTCAAGCAACTCTGGCTAAGAGTTTATTCAGACTTCAAACTTGTTGGCCTGACAATGAAGACTTCCTCACGGACTGATGACTCTAACACACATCAATGAAATCTCATGCCAACTGATTAACAGAAACTTTGGTCATGTCAAATGTCTTGCTTTTAGAATTCAGACCCTATTTCTTCCTAGATAAGCAATCCTTAAAGCACCACTTAGTCTGTCCTGGGGTCAAAAACACTACGTGACAACTCTGAGTATTTACATAATATTTATTTTTTAAATCAACACTCTTCTTGCTTTATCAAAAGCTATAGGGTGTCGAAGGCCTTCACTCAACTTAATGAAATGAATACCTAACACACCACAGTGAGCTTATGCTGGTCTTTTCATGAGGTGCGCTGTCCAAAACAAAACCACTAGCCACTTGCGGCTACTGAGATGTGGCGAGTCTGAATCCAAATGTGAAAAACTTACTTGGTTTCAAAGACTTAGTACAGAAAAAGTAAAAAATCTCATTAATTTTTTTAACTATATGTTGAAATACTACCATTTTTATATCTTGGGTCAAAGAAAACTGTATTGTGAAAATTAATCTCACCTGTTTTATTTTAATTGTGATTATAAAATGTTTCATTACAGTTGTGGTTCACATTATGCTTCCATTGTACAATGTTACTACAAGAGATAACTTACTGAGCTGTTACCCAAAGAGGATTATAAAGATTCAAGAAGAAAGTATCGTTAACAGGCTACAAAGGACTGAAAACAAGGAATATTTCGAAATCGCAAGAGTCAGCAGCTGAAACCAAAGCTGTGTCTGTCTTAACCTCCTGGGAACATCTTGAGGGAGGAAGAAAAAGGTTGGTTGTTATTTTGAGAGGGTTATGGGAGGGTTAAAGAATTAGAGTAGTTTGAATAAAATATATAATGTTAATAACCATTTCCTTAATATCCAGCTTTGGCCCAGTCCAAAACCATGAAACTATTTAAGAGTTTATGTGGATGGTTATTTAATGGAATGAAGTTTATATTTCTTTTGTGTTTGTAATAACATGGCAATGGGGCAAGCCAACTTGTTTTAAATCAGAACCAAATGTGTTCCAGGCATGTTTCAAGTTCAGGTTATATGCAGAAAAATATGACAAAGCGGTCTGTTTGCTATTCTCCCCACCAGAATGGGTGCAGGGGTGGGAGGGTGTAAAGATATGCTTGCTTCCATCAGGACTACTCCAATTCAACTTAACACTAAAAGACTCATTTATTGATTCATTTGAACAAAACTTATTTAGTACTTGAGGCACACGATAAGAAGATAAAAGTTGTGAAGTCAGAGAAACCTGGGTTCCACCCTAGGTTTGCCATTTACTAGTGGAGTAACTTCCAACAAGTCGTTTAGCCTCCCTAAGGCTCTGTTTTCACCTCTAAAACATACAAATAAGCACTCTATACGCATTTAATATATAGAAGCCAGCAACCTTGACTTCAAAGAACTTATAGACTTCCTCAACAGTAAGTGCTTTGAAGGCAGTAATAAAAATTACAAGACTAAAGGTTGAACATTACACGAGAGTCGCAGACACCAGAAATTCATAGGGAGCTTCTGAGCTGACTGCTTAAAGTGGGAAAGGACTGAAACATGGGGAGATGGAAAATAAATTCTGGGGAGAGAGATGGCTGTGAATACCCATGTCTGTCTGTCTATCTGTCTGTCTTTCCAAAACTTTAGGTTCCCTTTTTTATGCCTCAGAGCACTTAAATTAGCACCGCTTCCTGAAGGAGCCGTAGGTACAGGACAGCAGAGAGGAAGGGGAGCCCTGGTGACTAAGAACAGGAATAACTCCGGTGGGCACACTGATGCTTTACCCGAGAAAGCACCACTCCTGAGAGGCTGTTTGGAAATATGTGGGTTGGTGGTGGTGGTGGCCACTGTCACAGGATGCGTTTTGGAGGGTAATGGTGCAGGCATTTAGTGCCCATGACCAAGGTGGTCACAGAATCCAGCTCTGTAAGGAACTGTGCTACTCACTGAGCCAATACCCCTAGTTGAGCAATACTGGAAGGGTGCTTCTTTTAGAAATGGCCTTTCGTCAATGAATGATCTTCCAAATAGTATGTATCTATGCCACTTCTCCTTCCTACACTGTCAGTGACCTACCAAATGGACCATTAATTCACATGATCTTTCCATACTCTTTTAAGTTGTCAATAAATTTATCACAAAATTAAATTTATCACAAAATTAATCTTTTCATTGCACGCTCCCCATAGCTCCAGGTGTGCTTAAGCAAGCATGCCTTGTCCAACTGGATAAAGGTTCTCTAATACTCCAGACGACTGCAGGCATGCCAACTTCAAGATACACTAAGAGAGAGGGGTGTGCTCATGAAAAAAGTCATAGTTTTGGGCCCACAGATTCCACCGAATTTTAATCTTTATGAGAGCCCAGGAATCTTCATTTTCATAGACATACCACAATTAAGCCTTGGGCATTGTGACATCACTGGAATCACATGGTGAGATCGATGCTTTATTTCCAAAATCTCCATCAAGCAGGCCTTCTATAACTCTAGCCAGCTGCCCATTGCTGATTATCACATTTCACCTTAACCCCAAGACTACAGAGATACAACTACTCTGAGGCACGTAAAGGATTTAAATATGACAACATAAACCAAGGTAGGCATTAAGGCCATGCCTGGGCTCTGGTCATCTATAATAATAAAAGCATAATATACTAATTAGACCAGATGTCCTTCCTGACAACCTTCCGGATGAAGCCGGGCTGTGAGGGAAGCCCAGGTCCTGAGTGCCTACCAAGCAGCCGGAGGGAAGCCCGGGTCCCAGGGTGCCAGAGGAAAGCTGGTGCCGGCAGCCGGGGGAAGCAAGGCCTACTCTTGCATGAATTTCATGCATCGGGCCTCTAGTTTACTATAATCCATTATAATTATGTCATTATTACAGCTAGAGAAGCTGCTTTTCAGTACTAACCAAAAAATGCAGTTACTCACATTTTATTATTAAAACTGTTTCTGTCCCTTTCTAAACTTTGCTATACTCAAAGCCTGTCTAAAGGGCTAAGATAATAGTGGTCAGAGAGGACTTATTTCCTCCCCTTGAAAGGACCAAGTCTATGATCTACAGGTTTATGGAATGAGTGCAGATATGAAAAAAAAAAAAAAAGGCAGCAGAAGTATTTGCTCAGAGAGATCTCACCTACGCTCCCACTGTGTCCTGCTTCCATAGCTGGCAGCACAATTCAACCTTCTACAAAATGTGGTTTTGCATAATCACATCACTAGAGATCAAGGCATCCTCATTCAGAAGACCTAGGAAAACATCTAGGGGAGCTCTGATTTCTGAAACTCAGCAGTTTGCTGCTAATAAATCACAAGCCTACTTTTATAAAATTAAGCAGATCGCCTCCTCTCGAGACATTTGGTTTGAAAAATGATAAACTCTTTGAGGGCTAAGCCATCAATTCTCATCTCTGAAACGAATCATTTGTTTTTGTTAAAGCTAATTGAACCCTAACATCTGAGTATAATTTATTCCATTTAAAGTTCTTGGTTTGTTAACGTGAATTCATTTTTCATCGGTAGGCAGAAAACCACCTTTAAATGTGGTTTTCATCTCAACAATGCTTGAAGAGTAATTTTAAGGTAATAGTCTTTGGCCTAGGATAAAAGTTGTAACAGATACCATTACCTCGATTTCCTTTCATAAAATATGTGTGTATATTTACGATGCAAAATACGGTAGTCAAATTCTAAGCCATAGCTTTTTTCTTATTCCCAGAGTGGTAACTTTGGTTCAGGAATTACATTCTATCTCAATTAAACTGAATCTGCTATAAAAGCATAGTGGGCCTGAAAGCATTCATTTTCTTGAAAAGTTCCATCTTCTCAGCAGCTTTTTGCACTGTTTACTTTGGAAAGTTTAAACTAATTTTTCTTAAGTTCAAGAAATGAAATGTCTTAGGCCTAGAATATTCAGCAGTCTCAAAATATTCAAGTCTTTCTAACAAGCAATGAAAATTTCTTCTCCTGTCTGGGTTGAAAGTTGGTGATGTTCTGTCAAACTGTGAATGCCTGTGCTTGAGGCACCTTCCCTGCAATAAATGGTGTAAAAATTCTCTAGAACATCTTTCTGATTTTGCTAAATCTGTTTAGCCTAATTTCAGAAAGGTTTGAAAGTACATTCTTGACCTTTAGTAGGTCATACACAACACATGAATAATCCTTTTCTAAAAAAGCGTATTTTTTCCAGAGAATTTAAAAGTTTTATATCAGGTAAAGGTTTCATCATTTATAATTTATATAATGATAGTAACCCTTTATATAAAGAAAAACTATTATTTCCATGTACTTGACCCAGTAGTTCTATTTCTAAGAGACTAGGTCCTAAGAATATAATCCAAAACATAAAAGAAAAAGGGAAAACAATTGACACAAATATTGATGCAAAACATGAGAAAAGCAATATGAGAATTAAGAATTTAGATATAGGTGCTTATTCAAACATTTTATGGTTATTTGAAAAGATGATTTGCAGAACTTTAAAGTAGTAAGAAAAATTGATTATAATAAACTATTCAATTGAAAAGGAAAAATAAGGTATAATGTTTAAGTGGGTCATAAAACTATATGTGCAATATGATTGTAACTATTATTCTTTAAATAAACACTCAAAAACTAAGGCCAAAATGTGTATGCTAAGAAAGAATATAATTATATTATGATTATATTTTCTTTATTTTCCAAATTTTCTTGGGATATAGCTACTCGGACCCATAAAAGTAAAAACCACTTAAGAATTTTTATCACTAAGTCTAATCATATTTTTAAATATATTTTATTGATTTTTACAGAGAGGAAGGGAGAGTTAGAAACATCGATGAGAGAGAAACATTGATCAGCTGCCTCCTGCACACCTCCTATTGGGGATGTGCCCACAAGCAAGGTATATGCCCTTGACCGGAATCGAACCCGGGACCTTTCAGTCCACAGGCCGACGCTCTATCCACTGAGCCAAACCAGTTAGAGCAGTCTAATCATTTTTTAAAGTATCTATTTGTGAGGAAATAAGGATTCTATGAATGTGTATTTTCTCATACATCTAATCCCAGTAAAGTCTGATTTCCAAAGGATATTTCAAAGTCAAAATAAATATACAAAACAGATCTTGCCCAGATTCTTCAAATATCTACCCGAGCTAGAATGCTTGCCTTCTAGAAGGTCCTGCCAAGCTACTCCCACCATGGTACCAGAAAGCCTCAGCCTCCCCATTTCCTGGCCCTGAATCCATGAGCTCTCCCCGAGTGCAATACAGTGAGCTTAGCTGCACCTACTCAGAGGTTATAAACAGAACACTACAGCTGCAGGCTTCCAAATAAGCACCTTTTACAAGCGCAATCACAAGCCAACAAAAACGATTTTGAAAAATGGGGTGCTATGTTACATGCCTGTTACAACAGCAAGGGCTGGGAGTCAACTTCTCAAAACAGTGCTGCTGTATGAAGCAAGAGGAACCCCCCCGCACACTCACACACAGAGACAAGGAGTGCAAAGGGAGGAGAGGAAGTTCACCGCCAGCAATTAGGAAACAATAACCTGAGCTTCAGTGGATGCATCTTGAAGTGATTCTTGAGCAACCTTTATCCAAAGAACTTCCAAAAATGTAATGAATCACAAAATATAAAGAAATGCAGGTGTTCCCTCCCATCCCTCTTCTTCCAGATTTTGTGAAAAACCATCAGAATTGCATTGGGTAGAGTAAGAGTGTTGGTTGGGAGACAATCAGGTAACAACAGTTTGTGAAGAAGTAGTCTCTTAAGAAAATATTCTCTTCCCTATACCTCGCCTCCCCTTGAAATGGAGAGAAACTGGTCTCAGAATTTTTTTTTAATTTTTTTTATATCTCAGAATTTTTAAATGGAGATGTTCCTTGATCAAGCAGTTAACATGGATCGGGTACTGTGTCCAACCCTTTTCCAGGTGGGAATGAAAGGACAGGCAGAAGAAGAGGGACAGGTAAATGTAAAAAAAAAAAAAAATTCAGATGAATATTTTTTAAAATTTAGAAAATCAGCATCATCACAGGCTATCTCTAAAGATATTAACTCAAAATCTGTCCCCAACTTTCTCCACTACTCTCCTCCCTGAAAAAAAGACAGGAAAATGACAAAAGAGAAGGCAAAGAATATTATCCTGACTTTAATCAAAGCTAATATTCAGCCACACATCTAAAACTGCATCTACTTCTCATCACAACGCCTAAATAAAGGACTGTGTCCAGATAAGAGCAATTAATATAATGAATGAGGTATTTATTAGAGCATATTTTTCCTCTAACAAAGCTTCTGCGGAAATTTTCTTTCCAGTAAGGAGAAGTTGAGGACATTATAAAATTACATTTATAAAATTATGGAAGGTATGAAGAGAATCCAAAGGTTTGTCATATTCTGGGAAATATATCCTATATATTCCAGAAAAATAGCACTACCTCATCTTGAGAAAACTTACTAAGTACTACTTTACATGTGGTTGGTATCAAACCTATGAAATTTGATGGCAGAGGCTAGAAACAGAACTGGGTATTAGAATTCAGAGCAATTCATTCATTCCACAGCCCACAGAGGCAGGGCATGTGTTAGAAAGGCTGGGTGCCTGCAGCGTGAAAGGAACCCTCACCTCAACTGCTGTGGACACATCAGCCTTTAGAAAATAACTCTCGGTGCCCAATATTCAGAGCACCTGGCAAAATAGTTATCTCGCGACATTTTATAACCTTCCCAACAGTGGAGCTTAACTTCCCATACTTTCCACCAAGCAACAGATAAAATGAATGTGCTTTTCAGTCAGGATCAAGGGAAGAGGCCCCATGCCATGCCCACCTGGACCTGAATCCTTCCTCACATTTGTTCTTATGACTCCACAGCAGGTAAAGCCATGTGAATGAGTGTGTGAGTGTGTGTGTGTGTGTGTGTGACGTGCAGAGTAGAATACAGGACGCAAAGGAGATATGGTGCCTTAAGATGCAAGTGTCTGCTTAGATCTTGGAGGGAAGGAAGAAGTAGAGGGGATCAAAGGACTAGAAAAGGCAAGCCCATTTTCAATCACGGGGAGCAAATCTGGTCAAAGATCAGTTTCCCTAAAGCAAAATTCTTTTAAAGTAAAATATTTCCCACTGATACCTAGCCGGGCATATGGTTATATTCTACACTTGTGCACAACCTCATTTTATTTTTGTGGATCATTTGCCAGGCAGGCGTCCTCCCTCCCCCCCCCCCGCCCCACACACACACACACTTTTTTTAAATAGATTTCCTAAACCTAAATAAAACTATAAGATTGACAGCAATGGGAAAGAATCATAAATGCTCAGATTAAGTGGACTCATTTTTATTTTTTATTAGAGAAACAGAGCACTTTTGTTTAGGCTGTGGGTAAACCATTTTTTTAAAGTCTGGTGTGATTCCCAAGCCTCTTGCTTTTGAAGGAAGAGGGAAATACACTCATGTCCCAAAGCATCTGTCTTTACAAGGAACTCGAGCACTCTGCCGATCCCAGCCTTCCTCAACGCATACATTTCTCGGCAGCCACTGGAACTGAAAGCACCAAAAACCTTTAATTAAGGAAAAATCTTTCAGAGATGCTCTAAATCAGGGAGAGATTTGTTTTTAGTAGACGTCCTTATAATGAGTCATTCCATAGATAGAGAGCTCTAGGATGAACGCCAACAGCCAGCAGACACAACTCCTTAGCACAAGCAGGCCGTTCACATCCGTCAGATCAGAGATGTCACTGCCCTGCTCTCGGCCAGGGAACGGGGTCAGCGCTGCATCCTTAGTCAGCAACTACACTGGGTTTGGAAACTCCATGGATAAGAGATGGATCTCTGCGTAGTAACAACAGCCCCAAACTCCTCTAAGAGACGTGTTCTGCTCCTCGCTCAATCATGAGACAATAAATTTAGCAGCGACAGAATAACATACCATCCATCATCCCCATGGATTGACGGTTGCTTGTTAATTCCATGTGAATAAATAAAATGTTAGATTATTTGGAAATAATTACAAACGGGTGAAGGTGGGAACCAAAGCTGTGGATAACATGGTCACTAGGAGTTCATTGCTAACTCGGCCAGGTGCCAGCTGCCAACTGGGAGCAAAATGACTTAACCTCCCTGCACCTCGCTTTACTCTTAGTGTGAAATGGGGGTAAAAATAGTTCCTATTCATATGTTTTTTATTGGATTCTCCAGAAGAAAGTGAAAAGACTCTGTGGCAACTACAGTAGGGCCTTGACTTACGAGTTTAATTCGTTCCTAGACGGAGCTCGTTAAGGAGCTCGTTAACTCAAATTACTCTGTCAACTCAATGCAAAAAATCGGCAGAGAGATAGCTGGTATCTCAAAAAACTCGTTAGTTGGGAGATTCGTAAGTCAAGGCCCCACTGTATCTGAGTGAAAGTAATTTATGCAGAAGCTGATGCCGGGGGTCGCTGGTAGGGAGGTGGGAACATGCACCGGGAAGACAGTGGAAAGGGAAGCTGGTACAGGTGTAAGGCAGGGTCCCTCTGAGCCGGCAGACAGATGCCTCAGAGCTGTCCCCTCACGGGGCATGGAGGCCGGGATCCACCCACCACCCCTAGCCTGCCACTGGTTGAAGAGGGCCCCTGATGTGAGCAAGCTCCGCTCACTACGGTGCCCTCAGACAGGACTCCCAGGGGTTAGGTGGGCAAACTCACCAACCAGTTTCCAGGCTCCCAGGAAAACCCTGTCCTGAGCAAATCAGGACAGCTGGTCACCCAGTGTTTGAGTGGCAAGAGGTGTGGGCAGCCAGCATCTGCTCCATCACCCATGCATGCGGACCAGAGGTGCACCTCCACGCACAGCACTCCACCGGGACATGGCCTCAGTCAGTGTTGGACAGTAACTATTCTTATACATTCAAAGCCAGGTAAGAATCATGATCTGACAAGCATTGCCTGTGCCATGCTGCACCTGGTGGGCATCATGCCCTGGAGCTCGGTCTGTTGCAAAACTCCATTCAGGCTGCCAGGCCCTGTCTGCCTAAATGGCTCCAGAATGCCACCCCTGGGAATCTCTCCTACAAGGAATACTCCCCTTACCTGCTCTGTCATTGATATGAACACAGAATCACAGCTTCAGTTAGACATAGAAGAGAAATGAAACTGGCAAAAACAGCAGAAGCAGTTCTCCTAATCTACCTGCACATCACCAACATTCTTCCAAATATGTCTGTCAAATAAATAATCCCAAAAATATGAGTTTCTAATCAGTCCCCCATATTCAGAAAAAGCCTTGGTCCTCTAACAAAACAGAACGAAACAGGTAAATGTATATTTATATTTCAAGGGTATAATAACTTATTTGTAGTTTGTATTTTTTGGTTCCCCAATTTATCAAGTGTATTTGATTTCAAATACATTGGAAAGCACTTCTATTGTATGCAAACACTTCTCATACCACTCCTCTAGTATGTGCGGGGTGACTGGGGTGTCTGTGAGACCCTCTCTGAAGGTGGCAAAGAAGATGCAAACCCTATGGCCCTTCCTGACATGTTACTAATGAAATGAAATGAACTACTTCCCACAATACACAGGAAGGACAAACCATCTTATCAATTACTACCAAAAGTATTGTCTTTTTTTATAAACATTTTGATTCATTTTTTAGCTTTATTTTACTCAAGTTCTTATTAAAAAAAAATCCTACATTGGAAAATATCTACATGTGTATGTACTGACTGGAAATTTTGAAAATGAAAAAACATTTTCCTTTCCCTGAAGTTTCTGGGTAGTATAGGCTCATGGAACTTTATAACAGGACAGCTGTAATGTACACTTGGCTGTATTGCCTGAGAAAATTCAATTGTGCTCAACAGGGCAGAGAAGTCTGCCCAATAACATAAGAAAATAAAAGAATAGATGAAATTCATAAGTTGTGCTAATAGGCAGTAAGACATGTTAGATAAAGTTGAACATATGTATGTGAACACAGAAAAGGGGTGGAAGACCAAAAGGCGCCTAAAATTCATGAGGCACTAAATATACAAGAGACACCTAATATTCATAAGGCACTAAATATGCATGAGGCACCTGAGGCACCAAATATTCATAGACGTGAATTATACATGAGACATGTGGCACTCAATATTCATGAGGTCCTAAATAGGCCACAGAGGATAACATCCACTCTCTTCCTCTGCACAAGACAAAAAAAAAAAAAAAAAAAAAAAAACCATAGCTATTAACAGGCTAACTGGCAGATCCCTGTGTCTCTCCCACAGAGAACAAGTGGGTAAACTAGACCAGAGAACACCCTGGAAACTAGACCAGAAACGACCCTGGCTGCAAGTTAGTAATGTTGGCTGATGACTGATTACTGAAGTCACCCTGAATTCAATGAGCTCATCCATGTACGTATACACACACACCCCTTTCCAAATTATATACATATGTCTATATGTATGTAATTGTATGCTGTGAGCCTCTGTATATACGTGCATGTATGTAGGGTATAAATCTAGGTATATGTATGCTGTGTATCCATCTCTACTATATGTCACAGGAGGACAGGAAATTCGTGAAGAGCTCATACAACACATTGTATTCTGAGCACCTAACAACAAACAGTGCCTGACAGAAATTACAGCAAATACTTGTAGACTTAATTACTTTTCAAAAGGGGTTACCAAGAATATTCAACTGTGGTGCTTGAATTTTTTACCTATCCATCCTCCAACCTATGACAATATGTGAAATGTAGTAGACACATAACGTGCAGTAAGTGGATGGCCTGAATGAGTAAAAAGGTTAAGAAATAATTTTTTAGTTTTTCTACTTACAATGAATTTAATTCTCAGAGAAAATTGCATGTGACTATATTTTTAATACTAGCATGTATAAACGATCATTTTTCAGTTGTGGAAAATTTAAATAATAAGGTGAGAGTATCTCTTAAATTATATAGTTTAACTGGAGGAAAGCAATCAAAATGGCCAAAAAACAAATAAACAAATCAAACCCATAGTTTCTACAGAGTTTGAGCAAGATATAAGAGTTATCTTAGTATAGGAGTGGAGGAGACAGATGTCCTTTTTTATTTGAAAGTTATCTTGGAAGCAAAATCCACAAAAGTTGATGATAGATGGTATCGGAAGAGTGAGGAAAACAAAAATGAGATCAAGGATAACTCTGAGGTATCTATTTGCTCAACTGATAAGTAGGGCCATTTACTAAGACATAGAACATTAGAAGAAGACCAAGTGTAAAGTGGGAAAACCATGAATTCTGTTTGGTTATGGAGGGTTTACATGATATAATGGCCCCCAAGTCCTACCTCTGAAACCTGTGATATATTAGATTCCACAGTGAGAGAAAATAAAGGTGGCAGATGGAATTAAGATTGCTCACAGCTGGCCTTAAAATAAAGTGATTGCCCTGGATTCTTTGAGGGGGCCCAATACAATCACAAGGATCCTTAAAGATGAGTCAGTCAGAGTCAGAGATTCAAAGAGGCCTCACTGCTGGCTTTAAGAATGGAGGTGAGACCACAATCCAAGGAATGCAGGCAGCCTCTAGCAGCTGAAAGAGGCAAGGAAAGGGATTCTCCCTGGGAACCTCCACAAGAAACAGAACCCTGCGGACACACTGACCTTAGCCCAGTGGCATCCGTTTTGGATTTCTGACCTCCAGAACTGTAACATAATTAATTTAGGTTGTTTTAAACCACTGAGTTTGTGGTAACTTATTACAGCAGCAATAGGAAACAAATACAAGTGGCCTTTGAGAAATTTAAGTGGATAGTAACTGAATAGGAATATAGAACATCATTTAGGCAGAGAATATAAACTAGAAAGAAAAGGACCCAAGAGCTTGGTGATCGAATCTAATATCTTGACAGTCAAAGGTAATCTTTGTTGTTGTTGTTTTTAAACAATATGTTTTTACTGATTTCAGAGAGAGGAAGGAGAGGGAGAGAAAGACAGAAACATCAATGATGAGAGAGAATCGTTGATAGGTTGCCTCCTGCACTTCCCCTACTGGGGATCAAGGCCGAAAACCAGGCACGTGCCCTGACCTGGAATCAAACTGGTGACCTCTTGGTTCATGGGTCGATGCTCAACCACTGAGCCACACCAGCTGGGCCAAACATATTCTTCTATGTTAACCCTCACTCAAAGAAATACCAATTCAAAGTACACTGAAGTACCATTTTCCATTTACCAGATTAACGAAGTGCTCTATTGGTGGACATTTCTGTTGTGTTCAGTTGGTTTTAGGATATGTGCATAATGATTTCAAGTGATATTACAGAGTTGCTCTCCACGAACTCCCCACTTTATATTCATGGCAATAATGAGTGAGACTGCCTGGTTTTCTGCATTCTCACCAGTATCATGTAGATAACTTCTCGACCTTTCTAGCTCTTCCTCTCCCTTCCTCTCTTAAAAAAAAATCAATATTTATTTCAGAGAAGAAGGGAGAGGGAAAGGGAGCTAGAAATATCAATGATGAGAGAGAATCACTGATTGGCTGCTTCCTGCACACCTCCTACTGGGGATTGAGCCTGCAACCTGGGCATGTGCCCTTGACCGGAATCGAACCCGGGATTCTTCAGTTCACAGGCCGACACTCTAATCCACTGACCCAAACCAGCTAGTGGAAAAAAATGTATTTTTAAAAAAACAAAAAGTAATAATACAGCATAGTGACTACAGTTAATACTGCATTGCATAGTTGTCAACTGCTAAGAGAGTAGATCTTTAAAGTCCTCAACTTCAAATTTTGAATACCATATCTCTCTTCCCTGATTAAAACCTTTGTCACAGGAATTTTCCGGTTCTTACTCCCACCACTGACATCCCAAGCAGACATAAAAATTCAACATAAAATTCCTCTGACACTGTTTGACCTTGAAAAACCACTAGCTCTTTTATAAACTGAGCTTAACTTCTCTTGTTTGTACTCCATTAGTGACTAAGATTTTCAAATTTAATCCAAATTTTTCTGGATAATGGGAAGGGAAGGCTGGTGGCAGGGAGAGCTAAAAAAAATCCAAAGTTTACGATTCAGGGAAAAATGTAAGATAGTCAATCCTCACATAGCCACGGAACAAAACTGGCGTGACTGACAGTGAGCCACCGTGTGTACACCCAATTATCCAACATAACTGCTCATTCAAAAAGCTGTTCTTTTATACTTTGAAAACATCCAGGGCTTCCTTTGGCCTGTAGATTTACCTTTCCACTCATACTCCCTTTAAGCTAAATTAGCCTGAATTCCCCTTGGAAACACACCAACTCCACCAACTGGGCAAAGTAACCCAGAAGCTGAAGGTGGCAAGCGGGAGAGGTGGTGTGCTTCTCAACTGGCTCAGTGGCTGGGGAGGAATAACTCCCATCAGTTCAAACCTAGGAAAGATCAGCCCAGCTGGCATGGCTCAGTGGTTAGCATCAACCTATGAACTAGGAGGTCAGGGTTCAATTCCTGGTCACGGCATATCCCCGGGTTGTGGGCTCAATCCCCGGGGGGGGGGGGGGGGGGGGGCGGGGCATGCAGGAGGCAGCGATCAATGATTCTCTCTCATTATTGATGTTTCTCTCCCTCTCCCTTCCTCTCTGAAATCAATAAAAATATATTCTTTTAAAAAAAAAACTAGGAAAGATCAGAATGAGCACTTTCCAACCAGCCTCCCTCCTAAAAGAGGGAAAAAATCACCTGGCAGTATCGGATGATACTCCAGCAAGAGCCCCCTATTTCTCTGCCTGGGGCTGGATGTCAACTCAGAGCAATGCAGGCAGGGAAACGCTCTTCCCCACCAGGCCAGGCTCTGGGATATAACCTTTGTTACAGTTACAGCGTTTACCATCAGTGAGTGCCTGCACCCTTACAACTACTCCCTTAGTAAGGAAAAGTCTCCTTCTACTGTGGGTACGGGATCACCTTAGCCCCGGAAGGAATGCAAGGTCAACAGCATAACCCAAGAACAAGGTCAGAGTGTTGTTTTTTTCCGCAGTATGGAGCAGACCGTTCCCCTTGGATACCCACTGGGCTTCACTTTAACAGCCTTCAGCTGTCAGGCTAGTCCCAAGGAAGCCAGAGGCACGACCAAGTCAAGGCAGCCTGCAGAAACTGTGAGCTCACCAGGAAGGACCCTTGGGTCCCAGGAGCAGCACAGTCCGGGTTCGGTGTGGTTGATCATCAACAGGATAGTGTGAGGGTGGGTTCTTCATCGGGTCCTCATCAGCCCAAACTTTCTTAAGGAATCAACTCAGAGGAAATCTCATTATCGTGAAAATGTATTTCAAAATCACCACTCCCTGGCCGTTGGATGTCTTAAAGGGCACTGCCAAGGTATGCCTCCCCAAAAGGGAAGCACTTCGATTCCGGTCAAGGGCATGTACCTTGGTTGCGGGCACATCCCCAGTGGGGAGTGTGCAGGAGGCAGATGATCAATGTTTCTCTCTCATCCATGTTTCTAACTCTCTATCCCTCTCCATTCCTCTCTGTAAAAAATCAATAAAATATAGAAAAAAAAAATAAGCGTAACCCAAAAGGGAAGCAGAGAAATTCTGCACACTGGCAACTCCCACCCACTCAGTGGGAGGGGGCTTCTCTGATGAGGCAGAGGGGACACAGCACCCAGATCCCTTGCATCCCCAGCAATTATGTCAGAAGCTGTTCCTCTCCACTCCTTTCAAGTCTCCATTGACCACCCACAGACGGAGAAGCCGTATCTGGAAATGCCCCGCTCAGACTCTGAGGTTTTCAGCCATCAGGGGGCAATCATTTCCACTGTGCTCACTCAGGCAAGGCTGTGGGCTATTATTCCAGGACAGGGGTGGGCAAATTTTTTGACTCGAGGGCCACAATGGGTTCTTAAACTGGACCGGAGGGCCGGAACAAAAGCATGGATGGAGTGTTTGTGGGAACTAATATAAATTCAAAGTAAACATCATTACATAAAAGGGTACAGTCTTTTTTTTTTTTTTTTTAGTTTTATTCATTACAAACGGGCCAGATCCAGCCCGCGGGCCATAGTTTGCCCACGGCTGTTCTAGGAACATTTTCAACACCAGAGTCAAAAGGGTTCTGTATCACTCTTTACTAAGAAGAAAATAGATTAGCCAGAAAAATACATTCCAAGTTTTCTACCAATTGGGGAGGTGTATTGGAAATCAAATTAGGCCCGAGACCAGGGGCTGTATGGTTGTGCTGGAGAACAGAAAGGCAGACTGAAGAATGCCCTGGTAGGAAAATAATAAGAGAACAATTAGATGAGATTCTTTGACTAAAGTCTCAGGAGCAAAACATAATAACAACTGGAAAATTATTCTCTAAGTCAGTGGTTCTCACTCAACCTTGGCTGCACATTAGAATCACCTGGGAATCTTTTTAAAATCCTGACTTCTGGGCCTCATCCTCCGGAAATTGTTTCTTTGTTTTGGGGTTGGGCCACAACATTAGTAACAAAGAAACAGAATTTCCGGAGGATGAGGCCCAGAAATCAGGATTTTAAAAAGATTCCCAGGTGATTCTAATGTGCAGCCAAGGTTGAGAACCACTGCTCTAAGTGAAGAGAAAAAAATGGTCAAAAATAAAGATATTAGAGATGGAATGTTACTGAAATGTCATACAGGAAAAGAAGGATAATTAGGGAACTGAGATCACAAATCAAGAGTCCTTTTCATAAGAGAAAGTTTTAATGGCCCTTACCCCATCCACCTCTCCACACCTTCACAGGGTAATTAAGTACTGTTTTTTGTCTAAAACAGGGGTCCTCAAACTTTTTAAACAGGGGGCCAATTCACTGTCCCTCAGACCGTTGGAGGGGCGGACTATAGTTTAAAAAAAAAAAAACTATGAACAAATTCCTATGCACACTGCACATATCTTATTTTGAAGTAAAAAAACAAAACGGGAACAAATACAATATTTGGATTTGCATTTGGCCCGCGGGCCGTAGTTTGAGGACCCCTGGTCTAAAAGCTTTTGTTATCAATTAAGTAGAAAAGTCAAAGACAGCTACAGTGAAACCTTCTTCTAGCCTCCCATTAGGAATAATCAAAACTTTAAGTAGGAAACATTCCCTGTGTATGTAGTAAGAGAGTGCTAAATGTGATTATTTTAAAAAGCAAAAACACAGCTTACTCTAGCTGAAATAGTGGCCAGTTCTGAAATATGTTTTTCCACTTGGAATAAAATAATACTTCAAATAATCATTTGGAATGACTCCTTGTGCGCTTCCACCATTGTTATTACAAGAATTTAGGGTTTTAAGAGCATATTTTGGAGCAAATGACCACGGTTTCAAATTCAGGTACGTATATTTTTAAAACTCAAAGCAGCTTCAGAAAGATTGCAGGGAACGAGCCGCAATCCAGAAAGTACCGCATCGAAGCCAAAAACCTTCGGATAAATAACATCTGGCATGAGTGGTTTGCTATACTTGAGTTTCTCTACTTCCTCTCTGGAGAAACTTAAGTCCCTTTTGGCCTCTCTCTGATTTCCTTAAAAATGTTTCTGGAAACAGATACTTCATGATCTTCCATCTTCTTTATCTGGAGACATAAGGCAGGAATTGGTGGGAAACGACACTGTCGTAAGTATCAGACATGCTACAGCCCTCATGTGGGCCCCCCGCCCCCCTCAATCTTCACTCTGGTCTTTTTCACATTTGCAGATCTGGAAAGAGCAAGAGCCTTTGGCACCATGCTGCTGTGGGTTCCAATCTCAGCCTCCCTACTTACCAGCTGCGTGACCCTGAACAAGTATTTTACCTCCTGAGCCTCGTTGTCCTCTGATCTTCCTTCGTGGGCCTATTGTGAGGATTAAGTGAGGTTACATGAAGAGGAGCGAGCCTGCCTGGCACAGGGTGGGCACCCAGTAACTGCCAGGTGCCCAGAGAAATCCCAGCACTGACAGTGGTGACCACAGACCCAGCTGACAGTCACCGGCTTGGAAACCAAAGTGGCTTTATCTACGACAGCCTCCTCTGCCCCTGGCTGACCTGTTTGTTTGTTTCTGTTTTTCCTCTTTTTCTCAGCTGCCACCCCTTCTGACTGCTGCAGTCGTCCCCTCCCCTCATCCATAAATCTCCCACAAAACGACTCTATAAGGACCCCAGGACAATCGAGAGACCACTCATTCCATCCCTTGGCTCAAGCCATCTGGGACAACTTTCTTTTTCTCTCTAACTTGCTCTTTTGTCCCTTCAAACCAATAAATCAGAAAGTAAGGGTCAGAACAATGCTAGTGGAACTTAACGTTTTGCGTGTATTTTAATAATCCTTTTTAACATTATTCTTCAAATATGCCTACCTTCCTTTTGTAGCAAAGTTCCCAATAGACAACACAATGTAAGTATTATTTAAGGAAGCAGAAAAGAATAAACAAGAATTCTCTCATTGGAACTGAGGTTGAGGGTGGGAGACAGGAAGTAAAATGGGTCAAGTTCCAGGCTTGAATTACATGGGAAGGCACGGTGGCTGCGATGGTCATCGGTGCCACTCCCCGTGTGGTCCCTGCCAGCATGTGAACTGGGTATTCCCAGACAGCGAGGGGATAATACAGAACAATACAGATAATATAGAAATTGAGGCTAAGCATTTAGAATTTTTTACGGCAACTTGAAAGAGTAGTCGCATGTAGATGGAATAAAAGAATAAAAATTGGGGCTTGTATTTGTTGTTTTTCCAGTAATTTTCGTTTTTCTCATCATTTGTCTTCACTAAACAAAAAGCATCAGTCCACTGCAACTTTAGATTTCAAAACACAGATCCTACACGATAGATTTGTTCCTGAAAGACTTGGGAAAAAGACTTGTTTTGACCTCCATGGAGGGCACGAGTTTGTGGAGAGGGTAAATATAGTTAATTAGGGGCTAGGTGATACTCTGTCAAAACCACTCTCTCCTAAGGTGTGAAATATAACCCACATAAGGTGAGGAAAATAAAACAAGTGTCCTCAAATTACCTATTTAAAGAGCGTGCACGCACACACACACAAACACTGTAAACAGTACCAATTCTTCTTGTCATAAATGCTCAAGCATTAAAATACTACAGTGAAAACTTAATATGAGAGTGAAAAATCGCCCAAAGCTAAAATGCTTTGCAAACAACTGCTCTTACAATGACGAATGTTTCCCTCTCCCTGGACTCTCAGAGTAGAAGGCAGACCTAAGTCATGGTAAACAAAGCACACTTTCTGAAACTCTGAGTCAGATGTCCTCCAAGTGTCGTCCAGGGCGCCTGGGGATCCTTAATGTCCTTTCCAGGGGTCTGTGAGATCTAAACGATGTTCGTAATACTGTCAAGTCATTCTCTGCCTCTTTCACCCTCGCTGCCTCACAAATGCACACTTGCGTTTTTCAGAGCACACAGCAAGCCTAACAGTGCAACAGACTGGAGGCAGAGGCAGGCAGAGGAGCCAGCTGACCTCTAGTACACAACATCCTTAAAGAGACTTGAGAGAATGTACTATGATGGTCATGCATCTCACTGAATTTCTTCATCGGAAAAATACAGACTTTTCACAAAAAAAAATATAAATATATTTTGTTAAACACAGTAGGTTTAGAGGGTTTAACTGTATTGATACTATGTTAAAATTTCTCCCATCTTAATGTCTAACACGGTCAATACCAATAGCTGTAATAGTTTTTAAAATGTAAAAGGCTCATGATAGCAAACATTGGAAAACGGCCGCTGAAGGCGAAAGGGCTGTGTATGCTGTACTATGCTACCCACACACATCATTGAGTTTGTATGTGTTCATCGATATTACTTGAGTATGCATCTATATTTTATGCAAAGAAGAAGTGTATGAGACTGTATTCGGTGCTTTTATATCACTTCCAAGTTGCCTCTGCCCAGGAAAAAGCACCGAAAGGGCCGGTTCTCTGGCAACCATGTGTCCCAGGTTTTCCAGGCCTGTCTCAACGTCAAATGTGTTTCCAATTTTTCCCGTCAACCACAAAAATGTTCCTTATATTTCAACATTTTTGTGTCCAAATACATCTCCCAATCTGGTTCTCACACACTAGCATGATCACAAAACATCCTCCTATTGTGTTGTCTGTAATTACATTTCAAATACTTCGCACAGCTCATGGAACACATGCGTGGTGGTTGGGTCTGACCCCCACCCTGGGAATGGGCGGTTCCTCCAGCGGAGCGCACCCCCCAGGGGGCTCCACCCAGAAGGACACTCCAGAGTCCAAAGCGGGAGTCTGATTGTTTCTCTCACAAATACCGGGGGCTTTGTTATGTTAATTAGCGAAGTGGGTGTGAACAATGATTTCGTGGGTGAAATGGTGTGATTCTAAACGTGGGCTGGCTAGAAATATTGTGGGTGCTCCTGCCCTTGACTAAGCAGAACACATGAAAGTCTAAAAGCCCCAGCCCCCTCTGGACCACCCCCTGGGCTTAGGACGTCCAGTTGTTAGGATGAGCAGGAGTCAATCACGTGGCTTGAACGTCTCCTTCCGCCTCTAGTGACAAAAGGACAGAGAACTCGGTCCTCCCTGAGCTTATGGAATGGTCCCACTGGGCCCTGCTCCGTAATAAGAATTGGCACGGGAGGCAGAATTCCAAGTGAAATTTGCTTTAGTAGCTACACATTACCTGGTAGGAAGGCTGTTGAGGAGAAAACCTACAGCCCTCACCTATGCTGACTACAAGGCTATGGATCCCTCCCAAAAAGAACCGAGAAAACTATAAACCACCAAATTCACTTAGGGGCATTAGCAAAACCTCTTCAGACCCTCTGGGCCTCAGAAATGCCTCTTCCTTCTCGTCCATCACTGCCACCTCACTGCTCAGAGCGGCCTAGAAGGGCTCAAAAGCTGCAGGGATTCTGCCAGACAAAGCCAGTGTCTTCTGTAACAACAAAGCACAAATCTGATTTCACACCCAATTCAGAATCCAGTTAATTCTTTATGAGGAATCTAGCCAACTCCCCCTTCAAGAAAATCCATTGTGGAAACAAACATTTATCTACTTTAATGCATGCATCAACACTGAGCTACACCTTTATAAAAATGCTGAAACTCGGACCCAATGCCACAAAAGATGCAATTCAGCTCACAGCCAGCCCTATGAACAACTGAAGGAATCAGGAGAGGGAGAAGGTAAAACAGAGAAAGAGTAGGAGGGAGTCCTAAGCCGAATCAAGGTGTTGAGGCATCATTTTGCTTGAGGCAAAACTTCAGGTCATCCAAAGTCAAATATGAATTATCTGCTTTGCTTTTATTTCATTAATACTGATCAAAAATAACCAAAATAAACCAAATACCTATATGATGGAATACCATGTAACAGAAAAGCATGCTATAAAGGATTACTGGATGACAATAAAAATGTTTACCATGTGGCATTCCCCTCCCCACGCAAAAGGTGGGGACACTACCAGCTACATACAGCCTGGTGTGTTTTTTTCCTCTTAACTTTTTTTTCTCACACTCCCCAAAGCCAGGGAAAACCTTGCTGATATTCTATCCCTCTTTTTTTCTACATATTTAAACACAGATACATGTTAAATATCTACATCTAAATGTAGATATAGATATGAGAGAGATAAATGCTTAAGGGAGACTTTTTGTGCTTTGCACACATTATGTTTAGAATTATAAAACTGTTTTTAATGAGATTTGTTCAGATCAACCATTTTTTTATATTAGATTACTAACAGAATTGCCATGGAAGTAATATAATCTTAGCCTCTAGGTAATCTCCATAAATCTGGCCTCCATCAAGTACATCTATAAAAACTAATGCAATGTTTGACCATATCAGTTCAATCCAACAAGTATTTAATTAAGCATTTGCCATTAGCTAGGTACTCTGATAGGACCAATGGAAAGATGAAGAGTGCTTCCAATAAAATCATGCATATCTCTGAATCCTCATTACTTCATGCAGCTTCAACCAATTAGAGTGCCTTTCTAAAAACTTGTAGTCTATGAAGCAGGGATAATAAAACTGGGAAGTCAATTTTCACAATTTAAGTTGTTTGCTATACTGCCTACAAACAAGTAACATACTAGACCAGGGGTTGGCAACCTTTTTGTGAGTATGCCAAAACCAGCAAAATCTCTGACTCAAAATCCTTCTGCGTGCCAAACCTAATTTTTTGAGAACATGTTACGCCTACTTGATATCTCTTATGGTGTACGTATGTGAAGAACCTTGAAGAAATAATAAAATTCATTCGAGCGACAAAAACACAGTATATGATGATGAAAAATACATTTATTTTTTAATGTATACATGTACACTGATAGTCCAACAGAAAACTTTATGACTCCGCTTGATATTATCAGTGGGACTTTTGCTGCTGCATCACTGATGACAGATTTTACATCAGGTTTATATTTCGTAACCTTCAGAGATATGTATGAGCTACTACTTTCATCCGTCAGGCTACTCCTATTACGAGACTTAACAAAATTCATCACTGAGAAGAAAGATTCATAAGCGTATGTGGATGAAACCAAAACACTGGTCGGATCTAGGAAGGCAGGGCGAGTTAAGGCAGAGGCATAGAAATTGCTCTTCCCCTCTCTCGTCAATCCATGTCTATGGTCTTTAAGATAACTTGTTATGTAAAATTATTTATCGAAGATGAACCTACATTGAATTTATCTGAAAAGTAAAAAAGTCGATATTAAGAAAAAAACTGTAAATGGAAGATTGTAAGAGAGGGTTTCGCATGCCAGCAAAAGTTACTGGCATGCCATGTTTGGCACGCGTGCCAGGGGTTGCCCACCCATGTACTAGACCATACTAGATACAAAGCATGAACGTAAAGGAAACGAGAAATTTGCTGGGTGCTAAGAATAACCAGAGTCAAGTAAACATTTCTATGCAAGAAAACAAAACAAGATCAACAGCAGTATTTTTACAGACCCCCCCAAACAGAATGGTGTCATGAAACATTTCACAAAGGTAATTAAGATCCCTTTTTATTTCACATAAAGCAGAAGCATCTAGAATAGCTGTCCAAAGCAATGCTCGCTACCCACTTGTCTCCGTTTAAGCAACATCAATACCAAACGAGCAGTTGGCTTAGTGAGTCCAGGTTAAATGGGTTCAGGTCTTGGACATACACGTACAGTTCTGGTTTAAGTTGAATTTCCTATTGACACATAACTTTCCTAACCTTCCTACAGTTTCCGAACTGTATTCGCACAAATTAAGCACAAATTCTAAGTTCCTCTGGCTCAAAGAGGTTATGGCCAGAGAGTTAAGGGAAAGATAAACATACAAAGCCAAAGTAAGAAGCAGTTATAAAGTTGAAAAGAAGCCTACAAAGATGGGATCAATTGAAATAAGTAACTCTGCATCTGTTCTGAATAGCTCCATTTCATCCTCTTTCAACACCAGAATCATAGCTGCAGTCATCTTGGCTGCTCCTGCCATCAATTCCAGCCTATCACGCTCAAAGAGTTCATCCTGAGGGTTGGCCAACTTGGAGAACCTTTAAGTCTACCAGGGCCAAACTCACAAGAGCAGCAAGCCAGGAAAAGCACATGCGGGCATCAGGCTACAGCACGCATTTCAGTGCTTCAAGACAGACGATAACCTTAGACAAAGACCATTTCTCAAACCCTGACATCAGAACCAGACACTGCACCGACTGTTTTTAGGTAAATTTTCCTACAAAGGTGTTTTGCACTACCCAGAACCAAGAAATACACAGATGTTCCTCTTGTTGCTCTCTGCTAGGCAAGCATGTGACCGATGACTGATTCCTACAGATAATTAAGCCTTCACAGTTCCCAAAGCCAAGGCTTGAAGAATAGTCCTAAAAATAAATATTTCCCCCAAAAAAGATTCCTGACATTCCATTTCAATTGCAGTAATAGAGCCCTCAAAGGATGTTTAAATATTATGACATGGACACATGTTCCTTATGGTGAAGGGAACAGCAACGAGAAGGAAAATGCAATGGGGTCGAATTAAAGAGGCCAAGACTGGAGAACCTCCAGGACACTGTGCAGACAAACACTGAGTTACACCATCTCCTAATGAAGTTATCGGCTGTATAAACTGTACTCTGCACCTAACTTACTTGATGTGCTATTTTCCCTCTTTTAGGGTAACCTGAAAACACACACACACAAATAGCACTGTACAACATTTCTACCAAACCGATCCAGGTTCATTTCCCTACCTGTGCTATTTTCAGAAAAATTTTTCAAGTTCAAACTGAGAATTCCTAAGCATAACCTAACAAGTGGAAGGTCTTCCTTTGTCGTTTTTTTGTTTTTTTGTTTTTTTGTTTTTTTTTTTAAATATATTTTATTGATATTTTACAGAGAGGAAAGGAGAGAGACAGAGTTAGAAACATTGATGAGAGAAACATCGATCAGCTGCCTCCTGGACACACCCCACTGGGGATGTGCCCGAAACCAAGGTACATGCCCTTGACCGGAATCGAACCCGGGACCCTTCAGTCCTCAGGCCGACGCTCTATCCACTGAGCCAAACCGGTCCCGGCCTTTGTCGTTTTTTTTGTAAAACTCTTTCCTTAGGAACACAAAAGGTAATGTAGGGGAGGCCTGAGCAGTCTCTGCATTCCACAGCATGGCCAGCCAACAGCCCCGCACTTCAGGGCAAAATTCCCCTTTCCTTAGAAAGGCCTTGGTGTTTTCATTAGTTCTTACAAAGGGCATTCAAACACGATCCTCCCTTCTCTTTTCTGATCATCCACTGAGTTGAGAGAAGGCGGGTGAGGAGGGGAGGAGGGGACGGAGCACCAGGAATGGGAAAAAGTGTGAAGAAGTCCAAGACAAACAGCGAACACAAAGATTGATCCTTACCTAAGAAAACCCTGGCTGGATCTGGGGGATTGAGAAACCTCCTGCCTGCTTGGAGTGGATGTGGTGTGCTGATGTGGGTGATCCGTGCACAAGTTTCTCTTCTACTCTGTTTTTACTGGCCAGCAAGCCTCCTTCCTGTCCTTTCATCCTTGCCAGGAGGATTTCTCAGCTTAAACTTTGGGGTGACGCGATAACCTGCTGGAACGTTTAAATCTGTGCTATATAATGAGGAACTCGCGTTGGAAAGACTTGCAACAAACCTGACCCGGGTTCAGGGCCTGATGCTCTCAAGGGGAACTCGTCTTTGAAGGGAGCCAAACGTTGTTTACGGACGGCCATTCCCAAGCCAGACCCTTTCCACCCCGGCCTCTGCTTTGGCACCTGCCAATCTGGTCTGGCCTCCTGCAAGCAGCAGGGATGACCTCGAAGGGTCCTGAGGAGAATGAGGAAAATGAGGAATAACCCATGGAGAGGACTTCGTTCCAGGGAGTGTGCTGGAGGCTGTGTACCTTCTCATCTAGTCCTTACCAAAGCTCTCCTAGAGACAGACACTCTTTGCACCATTAACTGTACAGATGAGGAAACCAAGGTAGAGACACAGGGTCAACTGGCTAAACTTTCATGGCCCAAAAGATGCTGGGAGTAGATGTTAGCTACGCAACTCTGGTCATAGCATTCAGTAGGAGAAAAAAATAAATAAATTTTTAAATTAAAAAAAGAAAAAAGCAACCACATTACTAAAGCATTAAAGTTAAGTAAGCCAATAATGGGAGGAGGGAGAGAAAATACATATTTTTTAAGAGACGACAAATCTTTTTTTTTCTCTTTTAGCTCTCCCCAAGAGAGAAAAGGGTTCAAATCATTTTTGAGGGTTTATGGTAAAGGCTGATTCATGAGAGCTTTGGGGAATTTCTAGGGAATGGGTCATCATAGAAAATTAATGTTTATTCCCTTAAGCAAAACAACAAAATTTGAATTACCCATTGTCCTGGCCAGATGGCTCAGGTTATTGGAGTCGTCCCATGCACCAAAAGTTTGTGGGTTCAATTCCCTGTCAGAGCACATACCTAGGTTGCAGGTTCGATTCCTGGTCGGGGCACATACGAGAGGCAGGGATTGATGATTTTCTCTCTCTCCCTTCCTCTCTCTAAAAATAAATAAAAGCATATCCGCGGGTGAGGATTTAAAAAATTTTAATTAGCTATTAACTATAGAAAGTGTTCTATGAACATGTTAAACACGTTTTCCCCATCTTTCATGAGGTGTAGAAAACATAGTCTAATCCAGGTCATCAGCATAAACACTAATGACACGGCTAGCGGCTTTCGGAGGTGTGAGTGGCAGCAGCCCCAGGCAACCACCAGTGTTTCCACCTTTTATAATTCTCCCAACAGGTTTTCAACTGGGTTTCGTGCTGATGATGTCAGAGTAGCTGGCCTGAGTATCCCTTCTCCAAGCTTCTAATGTGTCACTCCTAGTTGGCTGGGGACTTAAATACAAGGTAAACACACTCTCTGAAACTGTGAATAACAGAAAGACACACAGGTTCCAAGTAAGTGACTTTCTCACAAGCACATGGAGAGGAAAGGGTTACCTGCCAACAGGACAAGCAGAGGAGACACAGTGCATGCCTGCCCGGAGGAATGGCCCTGCCAAGGCGGCCCCATCACCCATTAATCACTTCTCGCAGCAGCCAGAATCTCAACGGCATGGACGGTGACTACAGGCTCAGAACTTCTTGCTTAGGTCATTCAACTGACCTATGAAACAGGAGAATGTGTTGAGAGTCGTTTTCCGGCCGAAGCTATTGATAGTGATTATGCACCAGCTGGCACGGACAGAGCGAGTTCCGTTCCTGACGTCCCAGGCCAGTTCTTGGTAAGACTGAAGAAAAGGGAGCACTAATAGGAATGCTCTCCCTTGAAAAAAGAGTTTCCCTTTTTGGGCTGCAGGGGCGTTGTGAAATAAATAAGCGTTGTTCAATTAAATAGAGAAATTCTATCCCCAAGCACAGCTGAGTTTTAATAAATGAACAGGTATCTGTTCCTGATTCCTCTAAATTTAGGGAAGGCTTTTTGTTTTAAACCACAACTGGAGAATTTCATTCTTGTCAATGGTGACATCCCCAAGACTATACGTTTAAAAAGCGTTGAAGTCAATATTCATTTATTTGCTCATTTTTTTCTTTTGTACCTTTAGTTAGTGTGCTGTACTGTGTATCGAATTTTGAAATGTATGAGATATTCTCCCTCCAAAAACCTCACTATTTGGAAGGTGTATTAGTTTCCCATACCAAATCACCACAACCTTAGTTGGCTTAAAACAACACAGATTTATTATCTATCCGTTTTAGAGGTCAGAAATCCTAAAAGGATCACAGAGCTAAAACCACGGTGCTGGCAGACATATATTCCTTCTGGAGGCTCAAAGGAGAATCATTTCTGTCTTTCCCAGTAACTAGAGGCCATCCATATGCCTTGGCTCATGGCCCCTTCCTCATCTTCAAAGCATATCATTCCAACCTCTGCTTCTGTCACCCATCTCCTTCCCTGTTACTATTACCTTTCTTCCTATAAGGACCCTGATGGTTCCACGAGGCCCATTTCCCCAGCTCAAGATGCTTTGTTTAATCACTCCTGCAAAGTCCCTTTGCCACATACGGTACCATTCACAGGTTTGGAGATTAGGGCGTGGACATCTTTGGGGTGCCGTTATTCAGCCTCCCAACAAGGATACTTTTGGAAATAAAACCATAAATCTCAACAAGAACACTACTCCTTATTAAGTCCTCTCTCTGAATCTTACTGACTCAACAACATTCTGAAGAAGCTTAGTTACCTGCTAAACAAAGTCCCAGCACAAGTGAATCACAAAGTAGAACAGAGGATATGTAAGGGTCCTAACTTGAGGAGACGGATTAACATCAGAACGGGAAACATAAAAATAAGATGGGAGACACCACACAGTACAAAATAGTGATCTGAAAACACCAAGAAAGTTAGTGTATTCAAGAAGGTGGAGAAGTGTATAAAGAATTTCAGGAGCACCTAAAATAAAAATTGTTAATGTGCTCAATAGGACCCTAATGTTTGTACATAAGTATATGTATATAGCCACAGGGAAAAAAAAAGTAAGACTAGAAAGCTAAAATCAAGGGTTAACCATGATGTTACTAAAAAGTATTACTACATAATTAAAATCAGGATACTTTTTTCTTCTGACCCTCTCTTAACTCTTTCTATAATCAACACCTATGATCTTTATAAGGAGAAAAAAATATATGCTGAAATATAACATTTGATGATTTGGTAACCAGAAAAATGTATGCTGAAATATAGCGTTTGATGATTTGGTAGTTAAAAGTATAGGGTTTCAGTTCTCTGGAAATATTTAATTAAATTAGAATACCCCTTTCTACACTAAGGCCATCTGTTCTACATGTTACCAAGCAACATTCTGGTTATTAATTGATTCTATGAGCTTCAGGGAAACAGATATTGTATTGGTATTGGTATTTTACTGGAATTGGTATTTTAATCACTGATCATTTAGAAATAAAAATAGTCAGTGACATATGTACACAATATATTTAACAGTTACATGTGTATAAATCAGTTAATTGATAGAGTCCAAAGAAGGGTGACAGGTAAGCTTAGCATTAGTATAGTCACCCCCCAAAAGATAATCAATCCCCGTCTTTTTACTCATTGAAATTTCATTCATATATGCACACTTCTCCATTCAGAGGTGGGAACTACAGAACAGATAACACATTTACCCAGACATTTCTTATCCCTTTTGCTTTATGGGAAGAAAAAGGGGAGGGAGGGGCAGAAAAGAAAAGGAAGAAAAACAGGAAAAGGAGATGAAAAAAGGAAGGAGAGAAAATCAAGGTTTGTCCTCAATACTTACCTGGACCAGCCTACACAGCAACCCCTCGTTTTAAAAATGCCATCTCCCCCTTCTTTTTATAGGCCACAGAAGCTAGCACAGGCCTATCAGGAACTCTCAGAATGGTCATCAGTTTTACAGCCTGAAGCAAAGACAGATCTACTTACTATGACAAAGGCTCCCAGTTAAAGAATTTTGTCTTTGGTTATCATTTAATACTGTCTTCCCGGGGGAGGCAGTGGGAGGACAGTAGTGTCCAGTGTGGGCATGCGGGGTAGTCTGCTTTCTTACTCAGAGGCAAGGGACAGGTTGCACAGAAGCAAAGCATTATGGTCCACATATGTGACCAGCTCCCCTGAGGACAGGATGGCAAGAGGCTCTGCTCAGCATCCCTTCAAAGCTCCAAGCCCCTGGCACTCCTTGTTTGCAAACCTTTGGAGATGACAGCTCACGACTACCTGTTCATCCTGTGCTCCTGGATACATGGACTTCATGGACACAACACAAATATCTAATGATTGACTGACATAGGTCCTTCACATGTGCCTACCCTCTAAAATGCCAATAAAATCCTAAATGTAAAATGGACCTTTCTATGGATAGGCAATTATATCGCCTTCTAGTGCAAGGACACAGAATATTCATGTTGTGCCCCGAAGATGAATAAGTGACTCTGAAATGTGTTGGAAGATTTGGTTTATGGCAAAAGTCTTTCCAACAGCTAGGTGAGTCGAAGCAAAATTGTACATAGGTTGCCCTGGCCGGTGGGGCTCAGTGATTGGAGCGTTGGCCCGTGCACTGAAGGGTCACGGGTTCAATTCCCAGTCAAGGGTATATACCTGGGTTACAGGTTTGATTCCGGGCCCCCATAGAGGCGTGTATGGGAGGCAACTAATCGATGTGATGTGTCTCTCTCACATCCATGTGTCTTTCTCCTCTCCCTCCCTCCCTCCCCTCTCCCTTTCTATCTCTCTCCTCCATTCCCTTCATTCTTTCCCTCCCTCCCTTCCATTCTCTCTAAAAATCAATGGAAAAAATATCCTCCGGTAAGGATTAACAACAACAACAAATATACATACATAGGTAAATTGAGTAAGATGTAGTTGGCACCCACATTCTTTAATATGTCCCTTCTTTCCTATTCCCCCTCTTATACCAAATACTATTTAAAATGGAAAGGACAAAATTATACCTAAAAGCATGTCATTTTATACATGCTCTTTATTCTTAAAAGTACATGATGTGACAGATTTTTTCTTAAGTCAATAGTCAGAACCATCCACCTCCACATTCACTAAAATCACATGCAATGGTTGTTGTAGCCCCTTTTTATAGAGCAGTGGCACTTCCCTATGGACTAGTTCAAGACCATCGCTGTGCCAACGCTCCCCTCGGTGAGGACACAATGACCTTTATGGCAACAGACAAGGGGCATTAGAACAGCCAACAGTTGCCTCTACTCGGGTGCAAGGAAAAAGGTAGAAATCACTGCGATGTCCTCAGTGTCCAAAGAATCAGCCCCTTTACTGGTGGAGTGGCTCAAGGGGTGAGGATCAGGTGCCTCCTCTGTAACGGGGAGACTGCAGCATGTCCTGCGATACTTTTGAGGTGATCGATATAAAGTGCCTGCCATCTGCAAAGCCAAGGAGAAACACCCCCCCCCCGCCCCGCTGTGGTTCAGATGCTGCCGTAGGCACTTCGGGCCTCACTCAGGGAGCCAGAACCATTTTCTCATTTATGGACTTGATTTAGAGCCATGGCAAATAAACAATAACCGAGAGCAAAGCACTTTATGAAAGACTTTGCTTCAAAACTGTTTAATTTTTTTAAAACAGCCCATAAAGAGGGAAAAGGAAGATTGAAAATGACCCAAAAATGACTGGGCTGTGCCTAGATATAATGAAAATATAAAGCTAAAACAAAGGGATTTTTCATTGAAATCAGCTTAAAATATGTCCTCAGCTTTCACTCACCTCACACTTTGATCACATAGTTATCACAAAATAGCATGGAGCTTTTATTTTATTTTTTCTACAAAAGCGAAAAGGAAAAGTTGTATGCAATCAATATGGCACGGGATTCTATAAGTAATTCAATACATGTCTTTGGGTATTCAAATATAGAACCTATTTCTTATAGCAAACATTAGGGAAAAAACTGGCAACTTTTTTTCAAGGAATTTCAATAACCTAGTCACTTAACTGAAAATTTTATCACTTATAAAAATGCAATCCAAAGAAAATTATTTGTTTGCTGTTGCTAAGAGACACCAAAGAAAACTTTAAAACACTCCATTGTTTCTGAATTTAAAATTTCATGTATTCCAGAAAACAGATACATACAACCCACGTAATGGCTGCATTTCAATATTAATTTTTTAAAGTGAACAGATATGCTGTCTGTTTTTGTTTATAAGTCATTTAGAACTCAAAACGACAAAAAGGCAATCCTTCCAGTGTTGCTTGGACATCATTAAGATCTGCAGACCAGGGACATCCTCTCCCAGCCAAGATGAAGAAACAAGGACCAGATCCACAAATTTTAAACTGAAAAAATGAACAAGATATTTTAAATGATCGTTTTAACATACCAGACACTGAGGGGGTCAATAGGGGGGAAAGGAGGACATCTGTAATACTTTCAACAATAAAGATATATTAAAATAAATTAATTAAAATAAAATACCAGGCATTGAACAACAAAGGAAAGTGGTGCAGGAGAGAGAGGAAACAAGCAAGGTAACTACTAGTCTACAAAGCGTACCGCCTGGAGAGTTTCCAGACTGTGGCACAAAGAGCATGGAGTCAGGCAGAGCCCTGAGCTGAGATGGAGCTGGGAGTTCAAGGAGGCCAAGATGCCCACAGGTCACAGGGCAAGTACCAGAGAAGAGAACGCTGCTAAGACAGAGAACTCTGGAGATATGCTGGAATTCCTCAAGTCTGCAGCTAATCAACCCGTGTGTGTGAGAAAACTACCCAGAACCGCCTGGAATTGGAGAGAACCACCCCCAAAGGTCCTCTTGTTCCCACTAGTCAGAGTGGAAACCTCGTAATGAGCAGCACATCAGGTAGAGTAAGTTAGAAGGGTTTTACCTCAGATGAGCCTGAGATTAAATGTTGCTCTGGTCCTACCTAAGAAAGCTTAAAAGCAAGACATGAAAGGCTCAATCCCTTTCCAAGAAACTTAACTATATCCCATAATATAGCTAAAAAAAAAAATACAAAAATATCCGACACCCAACGAGATAAAATTCACAATATCCAGCATCTAATCATGTAAAGAAGCAGGAAAGCACAACCCATAATAAGATAAATCAATTAAGTAAAACCAAATCAGACCTATCACATGTTAGAATTAAATATAAGGACATAAAAAATGGTTACTAAATGTGTTCAAAAAGCTCAATGAAAATTTTAAGATGCTCAAAAGATCTTGCCTACCTGCATCAAGTGTTTCATCAATCAAATTACTCTTAATTCTAAGGACAAATCTGGCACTAAAGGGGTTGAAATCATGCTGACTTAATTCTATGTCAATATTCTTTAAGTAATATTTTTTGATATAAAGTTCTTTTTCCCTTCATACTCGTAACCAAATTGCAATCTTTTATGCTAAGTGGTTTTATGGCCCATCAAGAATTCCGGTAACTCTAACACAGACATTTTTTCCTTACATGAAATGCTTCATTGCATGACCAAAGTGACCTATTACAATATTTATTTTAAAACTACTAATGCAATTTCAAATTTAAAAAGCTGCAAATGAGTAAAATTAATATTTTTTTCTACTTGAATGCATACACCCATGCCAATAAAAATTAGAATCAAGGCTTCCCATGCACAGCAGTAAAAGACACATTTTGACCACGACCTGGGAGGTATAACTTTCATCCCAAGTTAATAATTTGTCAAAATGTTAACCCTCCCCAAACACATAAGTACAAGTCCCACAATCTTACAAATAGGCTTTCTCATTCTATAACTTAAAAATTGTAAAAAATAAATATAACTAAGCAGCAATCGATGGAAGACATTTTTAAAAACATACAATTCAGTATTAGGTCTCCAGCCCAATGCTGCCTAACTGGAAATGGCAGTTCTGAATCTTAAGAGATGAACAGCATGTTTACAGAAACTAGGACCATTTACAGGACTGATTCTCTTCAGTGATAACACCTGTGGTGAAATAGTTCCCTTGATTCTCCTCCAACTAAAATTAGGAGCTATTTAAAAACCAAAATCATGGCTTTGAAGCCACTATATTCTTCTTTCACCAACTTCATCCACTTCTATTTAATGATTAAAACTCTTTAACAGAGGCTAAGCCCACGTGGCCATCCTTTGAGTCCCAGAGATGCCAGACCAACAGTTAGTTTCACATGAGAGCCCTGACGGGCCCATATTTTTCAAGCACTCCCTGCAACTTCCCTGACCAAGGGCTGCTAATCATTACAAGTGAGAAAAGATAAGAATGCTGATCAGCTCGCTTAGAATTAACTGACTCCTCATACAGAGAATGTCATTACCTAGACCTCAGCTTCCTTGTTTTGATCTTGCTCAGAAGAGAAATTTTGCTTATTGACACTGATGTAAATTTTAGGACTCCTGCCAGGGTTACCGATTACTGTACTTTTTAAGCAACTGAGTGGCCAACTTGCTCCCTGGCACTATACAAAGCAATGCTGTTATAAAGACTAATTAATTAAATCAAATAGGTGATATATCTAGGACCAGAAATTGCAACTTTTAGTATGCTACTGATGTCCTAGGACCAACCACAGAAAGAAAAAGAAAAAAAAACCCAGCAGCCTCCATTCTCTTCAGCTGTAAAACAGAATTCTAATATCCATAAAGCTGTTACAGCAAGGAAGAGCATTATACCAAGTTTTAGAAGTCTGCACCATCTAAAGGTAATTCAAGCAAAAATATTGGGGGGGGGGAGCTTTAAATGCAATTTTCCCCCTAAGAAATTATCCTAGATCTAAGCAATTTTAACTAAAATAATTATTTTACTCTCCACACTGTGTGAGTTACTTATTATTAGTTCTATTATGTTTGAAAGAAGGACTAAGAAGTATCTATCACAAAATCTGGAAAAACATGTAAGTTGAAAATAATGAGTTCAGAATGTAGACATTTGCTTACGTTCATGATCAAACTCAAAGACAAAAAAAAAATTAAACATAATAATAATATATTAACATGCATTATAAATGAAGATGTACATGAAGCAGAATTTATATTAAATATAATTCTAACAAAGCTGGAGAAGCAAAAAAATTCACATGTAATTCATGTAAGAACTTTAAAAATCAGATACTTAATCCAACATTAAGGTTTAAAATCAGGCCCTTCATTTTTGCCTTATCAACTGTTCATATTTTATGGGCCCAAAACACAAAGTAATTCTTCTTTTGTATGCACTCTTCTAAGAAACAAATCAGCATTTTAACTGATTCTTGCCCTTTCTTTATACTTCCAAAACTATTGCTATTTATAGTTCCATCATAGAAAAAAAATGCAGGAAGGAAGGTAGCCTAGACTTAGGCCTTACACCTTACAAAAAAATAACACAAAGTGGATCATAAACCTAAAGATAAAATGCAAAACTATAAAATTTCCAGAAAATAGGAGAAAATCTACAGACCTCGGTTTTAGTGATGAGTTTTTAGATACACTATCAAACAATACACACAATATCAAACATTCAGTCTATTAAAAAAATTGAACTTAATAAAATTTAAAACTTCTCTGTGAAAGATACTATTCAGAAAAGGAAGAGAAAAGCCAAAGATTAGAAGAAAATATTCACAAAACTGGTATCTGATAAAGGTGCTACATATGACGTATACAAAGAATTTAAAACTCAACAATAAAAAAACAAACCAAAAAAAAATTAAAAAATGGGTAAAAGATCTGAACAAACACCTCACCAAAGACAATATATAAATGGCAAATAAGCATATGAAAAGATGTTCAACATCATACATCATTAGGGAAATATAAATTAAAACAATGAGAAACCACGACACATCTATTAGAATGGCTAAAAGCTCAAACACTGGCAATAGCAAATGCTGGTGAAAACGCAGAGCTGGAGTCCCAGGCAATTCCTCTTAAAGGGCCTGCACACAAACTTACTCAAACTCACTCACTCTGAGTTTCTGCACTGGGGCAGCAGCTCAAAAGGCAGCAGGGACATATGGGGGGAAGTGGAATTGTCTGGCATCAGGGCAAGGGCTGAAGGGACAGCTTTCTCCCAAACAGAAGTGCTAGCAGAAGCCATTGTTCCTTTACTGAGTCCTTCCCCACTAAGCCTGCAGGTCCTTCAATATCTGATTCTCCATCAACTTGGCTAACACTGTTCTCTTTCTGATGACTCCCTACGACCCCAACCCACCAACTTTAAGGCTCATCCGAGCTGTTTCTAGTGGCTTTTCCACACAAATGGCCTGCCTTGGCTCGTGCTTCAAACTTTCCTAAAATATCTCAAAGGTTCACAAACCCACACAAGCAGCGTCTGGCCTTGGCATGCTCCTCTTGCTAAGAGGCCCTGAGCCCAGTCCTAGTGCCAGCTGGCCTTGGTTCACAGCTTAGCTTCTCCCAGGCACCTCCAAGCCCAGCACCAGGGGCAACCATC
The DNA here is from genome assembly GCF_964212035.1 of Myotis nattereri. Taxonomy (NCBI): domain Eukaryota; kingdom Metazoa; phylum Chordata; class Mammalia; order Chiroptera; family Vespertilionidae; genus Myotis; species Myotis nattereri. The sequence continues at coordinate 28,704,954 of NC_138088.1, forward strand.
TGCAGATCACTTTATAACTCTTAACAGGTGGCCACAGGCTGGGCACAGGCAGAGGCTAACCTTGGCCTCAACCAAAACTCCTCCCAAGAGGACCCAGAACCACACACCTCTGGCCAGCTTCCGACCGCACCAGCGTACCACAAATGACACACACAAAGGGCAGACTTGGTTTGCACTAAAGCAAATCCTGCTTCATAGAATCCGCCCCTGCACAATAGCTCCTCTACTATAGTCACGGCCACTCCTCCCACTGACGTGCCAACAGCAATCAAGGCTCAACTACAACAGGAAGGCACACACAACCCACACAAGTGACACACCTGGAGCACGCAGCTCGGCTGACCAGGAAGACTGCACTACTGGCCTCAAAGGCACCTACTGCATAAGGCCACTTACCAAGACCAGGAGACATAGCTGGATAAAGAAGAGATGGTACATATATACAATGGAATATTACTCAGCCATAAAAAAGAATGAAATGTTGCCATCGTTGACAAAAGGATGGACCTAGAGAGTATTATGCTAGGGCCCCAGTGGTCAGCAAACTGCGGCTCACGAGCCACATGCGGCTCTTTGGCCCCTTGAGTGTGGCTCTTCCACAAAATACCGACTTCTGCGCATGGGCCACGAAGTTTCAATCGCACTGTACGTGCGCGCCCCCATGTGGTATTTTGTGGAAGAGCCACACTCAAGGGGCCAAAGAGCTGTATGTGGCTCGTGAGTCACAGTTTGCCGACCACTGTGCTAGGTGGTCAGAGAAAGGCAAATGCTGCATGATTTCACTTATATGTGGAATTTAAAAAATAAAATAAACAAATTCATAGAAACAAAGAACATTTTGATGGTTGCCAGATGGGAGGGGGACTTGGGGTAAGAGTAAAAAGGCGGAAAGAATTAAGATGTTCAAATTTCTAGTTATGAAAACAGTCATGGGGATGAAAAATACAGCATAGGAAATATAGTCAATAATATTGTAATAAGTATGTATGATGTCAGATGGGTACTAGACTTATTGGGGTGATCACTTCATAAGTTATATAAATGTCTAATCACTATGTTTTACACCTGAAACTAATATAATTAGTATCTATCAACTGTAACTGGAAAAAAAAACATTTTTAAAAATATTCACACAAACACATGCATGGGAATGGTTACAGAATCTTTATTCCTAGTGGTCAAAAAACAGAAACAATCTCAATAGGTGAATGTATAAACAAATTGTAGTCTTCCAGTCAATGGAATACTACTCAGAAAAAAAAAGAGTAAATTATATAAAGCCATGCCAAAACATGGATGGGTCGTAAATGCATACAACTAAGTAAAAGAAGTCAATCTAAAAAGGCTATCTACTACACCAGCAGTTCTCAACCTGTGGGTCGCGACCCCTTTGGCGGTCAAATGACCCTTTCACAGGGGTTGCCTAAGACCATCCTGCATATCAGATATTTACATTACGATTCATAACAGTAGCAACATTACAGTTATAAAGTAGCAATGAAAATAATTTTATGGTTGGGCCACAACATGAGGAACTGTATTTAAAGGCCAGAAGGTTGAGAACCACTGTACTACATGATTACACTTATGACTAGGTAAAGATGCACACTGAATTTTCAGGATGGCAACATTTTTCAGTATGCTATCATAATGGGGGATACAGGCCAATGTACATTTGTCAAACCCATAGAACTTTACAGTATGCAGAACATACCTTAATGTGTGCTAATTTTCAATTATTTAGAAGGTTGGAGAATCCTAGGATAGAATAAAGACTCTGACAAAGGAATCTTAGAAATGTATGAAATAAACTCACTGAAGGAGGAAAAGGAAAGGTGCGAACCAAGTATCCTTAGAAATAGGTGCTGTATATGAGGCGGAAGGCAAAGCACAGACTCTCTGTTGATAAAATCACTTCTCACAGGGGGTATTAGTAAACAATTCTAAACCACTACATACTGTATACTAGACGCGAAGAAGCAAGCAAGTAAGTGAAGGGTGGCTTGTGGGAGCCAGGTTTCTCACTGTTGGAGCAGGAGTTTATACACAAGCAAGGGGTGATAGCTCCAATGATCCATGTGGTAACAGACTACAGTTGGAGTGATCATTATAAACTCATGTGTAGCTTACCACAGGTACATGTGGAAACATAGGGAAACATTTATAAATATGTGCACATACATGGACTACTATACACAATATAGCCCTTTGCTGTGTCCGCTGAAAAAGCCTAGCAGTACCACCTCTCAGTAGCAGTGAGCACACCAGACTTTGGTTTCTAAAACTGCTCTCCAATAAGGAAAGCAGGGCTCCTTGGAAAAATGACTGCTTCTAGGGCTGGGAAGGAATATAAAAGATGAGCATGGCCATCTTATAGTGCCAGAAAGTAAGAATGTGCTTAAGGCTGGGGGGGGGGGGGGGGGGCGGTACGTTAAAAGGACACAGGAGCCAACAGAAAAAGCTCCGAACAGCCAAAGTTGGGACAATCTGCGCAGTAAAGAAGGATTGCATTATAACCCCAAGTGTAAAATAAATGTCCATGGTCCATGCTGATATAAATAAATGACTAAATAAGGGACTGAAGGGGAAGAAGAGGCCAATCTCCCATACAGAAGAATTCCAAAACAGCATGCAGGTACCCTCCTCTCAGGGAGGTTCAGCGTAACTCCCTACTCATGTGTGGACTGACCAGAATGACTTCCCTCTAAAGAGCCCAGTATGGAAAAGGGAAATTTTAATAAGAAAAGCATCACGATGGAGAAACAGTGATCAGGGTCAACATCAATACTATCAGGTCGTAGTGGTAGTGTGCACCCTCGACACGACGTCTGATGAAAAGGGTACTTCACCTCTCTGGCCTTCCTCCCCGGAACACATAACCCCAGAGGAATCATGAGAAACACATCAGAGAAATCCCAAGTGAAAAATTGTAAAAAATCCTCAAAAACAAGGAAAGTGTCAGGAACTGTCAGCCCAGAAGAGCCTAAGGAGACATGACAATTAATGTAGCGTGGTACCCCGGTTAAAACTAAGAAATTCTGAATAAAATCTGGACTTTGAGTCATAATAATGCATCTTTACTGATTCATTAATTGTGCAAATGTACCATACTAGTGTTAATGTTAATTATAAGAGGAAACTGGGTTGGGATGCATGGGAACTCTCTGTACTATATTTGCAAGTAGTCTGTAAATCTAAAACTGCTCTAAAATAAAGTTTATTTAAAATAAAAAGTTCTACTAGAATACATTACAAATTCTTACCAGTAAAGAAATTAGGAATCCTCCATTATTTCTCTAGGTACCAACTCAGCACATCTAAACCTCTGATTCATTCCTTAAGTATTAAAAATAAAAGCTGATACATTTACTAGGAAAGATGCCAGTCTTACCATTTTTTTAAAACCTTTCTATCATTTTTTTAAAGTACAAATATTCTCTGGATTGCAAAACTGACACTTTCTAATACTGATTTTTTTTCTTAAGCATTTGAAACTACTAATAACAGCATAATAAAATAACTTACAATAAGTGAACAGTTCATTTTAGGTAAAACTGGGGTCAAATACGGATGTCGTTTGGACTTGGGTTTTTCCTGCAACTATACAAGACCTTTTCAATACTGAGACCCCCCCACCCCCTGAGCTGACTCCTACAGGACTAGTCATGGAGATGTTCTGTAAGCATCACCTGCCACCTGAAGGAGCAACATGCTGATTTCACATACTCTACAATGGAGGCTGAACGCAGATGGTATTTCTTTCTTTTTTAAATATATTTTTATTTATTTCAGAGAGGAAGGGAGAGGGAAAGAGAAAGAAACATCAATGATGAGAGAGAATCATTGATTGGCTGCCTCCTGCACGCCCCCTACTGGGGATCGAGCCCACAACCTGGGCATGTGCCCTTGACTGGAATCGAACCTGGGACCCTTCAGCCCACAGGCCGACGCTCTATTCACTGAGCCAAACCAGCTAGGGCCAGATGGTATTTCAATTGGCCCATATAGTTTTTCATATGAACTTATTGCCAATAATAAAAATTGGGATACCGCATGTAAAAATACAATTTTCTACCTTTTCATTTAAACAACAGGATGATATGGCCATACCTGGCTGCACTCCCCTAGCAACAACCTGATGTAGCAGCACAGAGGCAGCCCTGTACGCCAGGCACAGCCTCTCCAGCTGCCCTTTACCCCCACCACTGCCTATGTTTACTATCCCAGCCCACTTCCCTTATTACTTACTATGTCTCTACCATCTTCTACCCTATTTCTGCTGGAATTTGAAAAACAATAAATGAAGACAATATCTGCCAGCTAATACAAATAACATTATTTTTGTTTCGTAACCCAGAAATATTCTAAATTTATAAGTAACAATGGGTAACCCTTCTAAAAATGCTGAAACAGTATTAATTACCTAATTCTAGGCCAGGAAAAAAATCATGGATGAAGATATATATGTAATAGATAAAACAAGGTACAAATACACCCACTCTGCTAACTCCTATACACCTTTAGAAATCTGGAACGAATCATGGGATGGTCAGGAGAAAAAGAGGAAGGGGACTCCGGGCACCTGTGTAGACTTCCTCTCTCAGAGCTGAAATAAGTAAGGGGCAGCCAAACTGGGTTGCTGCCTAGAGAGCTACCCCTTCAGCAAAGGCAATAAAACACAGAAAATGGTATTTACTAGAGCGAATGCTGTATGTTCTAGAGAGAATTACTTGTCACCTGCTTTGGAAAGACAGTGAACTCCACAAAGGACATCTTAAAGGGTCTTCTAGGGTGAGCAGGACTAGTTAAAGGAGTGTGTGGGTTTGTTTTGTGAGGGCAAGGGTGTGAATTTGGGCCTCAGCCACATTTCTTGAAAGTAGAAAAAAGGCCTGGAGCTGCCACCAGAGGGCTAACTTCTCCACCCTTCCCCCATGCAGTGCCTTGCAATGTTTGCCTAACAATTATCTTAAGAATATGAGCCAAATTGTTAGCCTGAATGGAGCACCCACTTATCCTGACATTTTCTATTTTCATTATATAACTCCAATAAAATTAAAGAAAGCATTCGAAGTCAAGCTAGTTCAGGCTAGTTACAACTATTCAAATCTCAGGGAGAGGACCATGAGCAAAATCTCAGATGCAGAAAAACACTGCAAGTTAAGGTAGAAACTTATACTTTCACATCTAATAAAGGAGTCACAAAATATCGAAACAACTCATGGCCATGGTGATATATATAGTCTAAGGATAAATCAAAGCTGAAATTTTCTATGTTAAACTTTAAGAAAACAATTATTCTTAAAAATATATCCACATTTAAAAGGATCATTTAAATCAACCTACAAGAGCCGATTTATGAAACTGTAAACAGAAGTATTTGATTTAAAAAGGAAAACACAATAACACACCTACACATCTTAAAGTAAAAGATGACTAAAATAATCTAAAAGGCAAAGCTAAAGTAAGCAGCATACTATTAGCCCTACGTTAGCCGTATATTACTTTTACAGTAAAGCAAGTGTCATTTATAAAAAGCCTGTAGTATCTAAGGACACTTTGAATAATTCTCAGTTATATTTTCAAAGTAAATTGTCTCTGAGCCTTTAATTTGGATTAACCAACAAGATTTTTCAATGAATAATTCACTGGCTTAGACTTTATAATGTTTCTCCAGAAAAAGCACTGAGGTGGCACATTTGCAGATTAGAAAAACTAGCACTACATATCCCATACAATCTTCACTGAGGCCACATCGCTTTCAAGAATGCACATGTAGCCCTAACTGGTTTGGCTCAGTGGATAGAGCGTCAGCCTGCGGACTGAAAGGTCCCAGGTTTGATTCCGGTCAAGGGCATGTACCTTGGTTGCGGGCACATCCCCAGTAGGGAGTGTGCAGGAGGCAGCTGATCGATGTTTCTAACTCTCTATCCTTCTCCCTTCCTCTCTGCAAAAAAAATCAATAAAATATATTTTTTTAAAAATCAATAAAAATATATTTTTAAAAAAGAATGCACATGTACAATATCCAATGGGCACCGTACAACCTAGAGAGCGCTTTCAGCAAATAGGAAAAGGACTCATTTTATTAGCTTGAGAAGGCTTCATCACATAAAAGAGCTGTACGTCATATCAAGACAATGGATCCCACTAATAGAAACTGAAAATATAGAATTCTAAATGTATAAACACAAAAATTAGGCATGAGTTTCCATTCCAAAAGGTTTCACTCTAGAAAAATAATTCAATGTATGATGTCCTTAAATAGTGACATCATGTAATATATTCAAATTATGGCTTAATTCACATATTTGAGGAACAAGAGTTAATACAATATGTTCTAATGAATAGCATTACATTTTTTAAATTTATGTATGTTTAATTGTGATACAGTCCATATAACATACAATTTACCAATTTGAAGAGTGCAGCTCACTGGCAATAAGTACATTTACACTGTTGTGAAACCATCACCACCATCATCTCTAGGATATTTTCATCTTCCCAATTTGAAATTCAACCCATTAAACACTAACCCAACTTCCCTTCCCCACCCAACTCCTGGCAACCACCATTCTACTTTGTCTCTATAACTTTGCCTACTCTGGGTACTTCATATAGGAGGAAGTATGCAGTAGTTGTACAATTGTGACTGGCTTATTTCACTTAGCATAGTATCTTCAAGGTTCATCCATGCTGTAGCATGAATCAGACTCCAAAGTTCCAGAAGTTACATCAGACACAATCTGCTGGTGCAACTGTCTACGTGGAGACACAGATTCCTTGTGCTTTCTTCCCTACCATCCTCCTTCCAGCTCCCTCGGGCCATTCTGTTTCACTTTGTAAGCTGTATGAGAACACAGTCCATGCCTATCTAAACAGGCACACTAGTCCTAGCTGGTTGGGCTCAGTGGATAGAGAATCGGCCTATGGATGAAGGGTCCTGCGTTCAGTTCCAGTCAAGGGCCCAGGCTCGATCCCCAGGCCTGGTTTGGATGCATGCGGGAGGCAACAAATCGATGTGTCTCTCTCACATGTTTCTCTGTGTGTGTCTCTCCCTCTCCCACTCTCTCTAAAAATCAATGGAAAAATATCCTCAGGTGAGGGGGGAGGAAAATAGGCACACTATATCAAATCAATTGTAAAGGAAGCTATTTTGATATTTAAGAAGTTACTATGAAAGAGTATGCTTTTTTACTTGTTGCCATGATATATATCTGGACTATTTATTTTAAAGTTCAATTCTAACCAAAGTATTTTTCTTTCTAAAAACACCAAGAAGTAATGTTGCAAAATGAAAACCAAAAATATAAGTACAGCTCATTTTATGAGAAATTCCTTCAAGGCCAAGTAATAATTTGTAACAAAACCACAAATGAAGTTCCAAATAAATTCCCTTAAAAGTTACTCCCTGTAAAAATTAATGTCTCGTGACATTCCTCCATATCTTTAAAATTAAGATTAGAAAAATGGAATCACTTGATTTAAAAAAAAAAAAAAAAAAAAAAAAACACTGAGAAATTCTACTTCCAGTAATGACAGACCAAGTAACATGGACCCCTCCCATTGTGGTTAACAAGATGAAAATCCTTTAAATAATGGAAAAGAAAAGAAAAATATGCTTAAAGGCATTAGAGAATTACAAGAGATGGAAGACTTGCCAAGCCAGGATATGGTGGGGAACAGAAGACGAGGGAGGTGCGGGTAGTATTTGGGCCTTTTCCATGGGAACATATGCTGATTCTGGGGGGAAGCATCTGAGAACCCAATTCATGCTCTTGACAACCCAGAAACTAGAGAGTCAGGCATTGGAGTGATGTGACATTACATTATATTGAATGTATGTGTCACAAAAGTGACCATCCAAATAGCCACAAACATGTGAAAAGATGCTCAGCCTCATCAGTAATCAAGCACAGGCATATTAAAACCCCCAAATACTGCTACACATTTAAAACCACAATGAAATTCTCACCAGAATGGCTACAAAGAAAAATATTGACAATACCTATTACTGACAAGGTTATGGAGCAACTGAAAAACTCCTAGATCACAGACAGAGTGCAAGGTCATATGGCCACTTTTTAAAACTAATTGGCAATACCTTCTAAAACAAAACATATTCTTGCTATATATCATTTCATCCCTAGATGCACAGCCAAAAAAATTTAGTCCACCAAAGGACATGCACAACATCATTTATGGCAGCTTTATTCATAATAGCCAAAAGATAAAAATAACATAAATAACTGTCAGTAGAGCAGATAATGTGTGGCATATGCATACAATGGAATACTCCAGAGCAAAAAAAGAACAAATGTGCAGTCATAGGCATGCTCAAATAGAACTAAGAAAACTGTCTCCAGTAGAAGTTGTGCAGTAAGTAGTATTAAGGAAAAAGTTTCAGGATGATGAAGATAAATATTACAGAGAAACTTGAATGTTCTACAAGAAATGTAAATATGTAATTCATAAATACATTTTCCTTCTTAATTTATTTAAAATACATATGGCTGTTTAAAACAAAATATTGCAACACTGTCCTGTGGGGTTTATAATGTAGATGGATGTAACACATATGACAACTACATCACCAAAGATAGAAAATGGTGGTAAATGGGCATAAATGGTTGCAAAGTTTTTCTTTTGCATAAAGTGATACAATAATTCTAAATAAGTTGTGACAACTTGAGAATGTATAGTGTAATCCTAAAGCATCCATTTAAAAGAAAAAAGAAAAATAGCTACTGCTAAAAAGCTACTGGGTAAGTTAAATGAAAATTTTATAAGTAATCATTTAACCCAAAAAAAGGCTGGACATGTCATTATATATTTGTCCAAACTTACAGAATGTCCAACACCAGGAGTGAATCCTAATGTAAACTACAGACTTTTGGTGATTATGGTAAGTCAATGTAGGTTCAGCAATTGGAACCAATGTACCACTCTGGTGGGAGAGGTGAGTAATGATTATGCATGTGTGGAAACAGAAAATACATGGTAAAAGTCTGTACCTTCTGTTCAGTTTTGTTGTGAACCTAAAACTGCTCTAAAAAAAATGTGTATTGACAATTAAATTAAAATTAAACATATGAGACAAACAAAAAATATATGGTAAAGTTATAGTCCTAAATCCAACTATATCAATAGTTACACTAAATATATGTAGAACTAAACATTCCATTTAAAGGGCAAGGATTGTCAGAGTGGAATGTTAATGGTATGTTAATAACATAGAAAACATTCAGTAATGCAAATCAATAAACTATAGCAACATACATACAAATGAATTTAAAATTTTGAGGCATAAAAAAAAAGGTTATCTATTGTATAATTACATGAAGTTTAAAAGAAGGCAAAACCCAACAAGGTATTTAGAGATTCATATACATATAGGTGGTAACACTATATGGCACTCTTAAGACAGATATTACCACACAAGTGAGGAGAGCTGTGACCTTCAAAGGTGAGGGGTGGGCATGGAGGGAGTGCTACTGGGGCACTGACAATATTTCCTTTTTTGACCTGAGTGGTGTAAATAATTTTTATTCATTTCTGCTACATTTGTTGTAGCTATGTTATACTTCACAATTTAAAATGTGAAAACAAAAAATTATACTGAACTGACTCGACTAGATTAGTTTACAACTAAAAACTGTGGTTTAATAATGTTAGGATAGAAATAGTCATAATAAAAACACAAAAAACATACGTATTTAGAAAGGGTACTCACGGTGATAACATACAGAATAATTCTATGTCCAAAAAAAAATATCAAAAAATTCTCAAATTCATAATCATTATGTGTGTGTGTGTGTGTGTGTGTGTGTGTGTGTGTGTGTGGCTAATATGCAAAGTGTCCCCTCGGGAGTTCCACTGGGAGAACGGGAGTTCAACCACTCACTATGATGTGTGCTGACCACCAGGCGGCAGCGCAGAACAAAGGAAGGCTCTGGCCGGCAGCCAACAGCCGGGGGTAGGAAGGCCCCAATCGGCCCTGATCGCTGGCTAGGCCCAGGGACCCTACCCATGCACAGATTTCATGCACCGGGCCTCTAGTAAGGTATATAATGTCCCTTAACTCGTTCCTAAATATGAAATTCACATTCTGGGATAATAAAAGTTTACCAATGACTAAGTCAATTTCTTCACAAGGTGTAGGTTCTTTATTACTCAAAAAGGTTTAGTCTTATATTAAACAACTTTTTAGAAGACATATCTTGGTATATTTTGAGTTTACTAGAGTAATGAACAACTTAAACAGCCAATATGACTGAAAGAATGCTAGCTTTACACATATTGTTTCTTTGGTTTTCTTCATTAAAAATTACTGGGAAAATCACTGGTCAGGCCAGTTTAACAGCATTCACTACCTTAGTCTACAAAATTCAAGCAGGTAGACAACTTTTTCGCCCAAAGGTTAACCTCTCCTAACCTCTATTGCAACAACAAAAATACCTAACATTTTTAAATAGCTTTCTTCTCTATCACTAACTCCAATTTTCCCAAGCTAGAGGTTTGGGTAGGCAAGATGTGTTCTCCCATCAGCTGGAAACCCTCAGGTGCCCCTCTACTATCAACAGGATGAGCACAAGAAAAAGTCACTTACCTCTTGGGGCAGCAGAAAAACTGGCCTTTTGAAGACATATGTTTCTAATCTCAAGATAACTTAATTCCAATATGAGTAATTTTAATAATTTTTTTTAAATTTTGGTGTTGGATGAGAGTAGCCTTGTTTTTTTCTCAACCCACCTTTCCAATCTATCGGGTCTCCCGTGGGCTCTGGCTCTGCTACAACCTGCACAAACTCAAAAAACTCCTGAGTAAGAACAGGTCTTTGTACTTATATGCAGAGCAGGGTCACTGGTCCTGGATTCACGTTGCAAATCTAACTGCTTCATCGCCATGGCCAACCTTCATTTCTCGACTTGCAAAATTGGCAAACTAATTTTTAAAAGTGCTTACAAGATAAAAAGAAATGTTAAGCTGGCCCTGGCTGGTTTGGCTCAGTGGATAGAGTGTCGGCCTGCAGGCTGAAAGGTCCCAGGTTCCATTCGGTCAAGGGCATGTACTTTGGTTGCGGGCACATCCCCAGTGGGGGGTGTGCAGGAGGCAGCTGATCGATGTTTCTTTCTCTCTCTCTCTCTCTCTCTCTCTCTCTCTCTCTCTCTCTCTCTCTCTTTAATATATTTTATTGATTTTTTTTTTTACAGAGAGGAAGGGAGAGGGATAGAGAGCCAGAAACATTGATGAGAGAGAAGCATCGATCAGCTGCCTTCTGCACACCTCCTACTGGGGATGTGCCCGCAACCAAGGTACATGCCCTTGACCGGAATCGAACCTGGGACCCTTCAGTCCGCAGGCCGACGCTCTATCCAAACCGGTCAGGGCCGATGTCTCTCTCTCATCCATGTTTCTAACTCTCTATCCCTCTCCCGTCCTCTCTGTAAAAAAATCAATAAAATATATCTATTTTTTAAAAAAGAAATGTTAAGCTATTCAAGGACTAAATTATCTATTACAGCTAAATGAAGAGTATACCCTGACTTATAGCATAATAGAGGAATATACTGTATTAGTTTGTTAGTGCTGCCATACTGAGTACCATATACTGGACGGTTTAACAGAAATTTATTGTCTCACAGTTCTGGAGGTTGGAAGTCCAAAATCAAGGGACTGTAAGGGATGGCCAGGTTCTCTACATGTCTCTTCACATTGTCTTCCCCTCTATGTGTCACTGTGTCCAAATTTCCCCTATTATGTAAGGACACCAGTCATATTGGACCAGGGCCCATGCTAATGACTTCACTTCAATTTGATTACCTACATAAGGACCCTATCTACAAAAATCACACTGTGAGATATTGGGGGTTTAGAACTTCAGCATGAATTCTGGGTAAACACAATTCAATCTATAAAATAAAACGTGTGTATACTATATATACGTGTGTATGTATTATGTACACATATGTATATAACTAGAACATCCTTATCAATTTTTGAGAATTTCATTCACTCAGTTTTTTCATACCACTTTTTAAGTGCCTCATACCTCTCTTAATGTGTATTTGTAACACAGTGTGACATATTTCTATTTCTTTATAGATACATAACACAGATCACACATAAACATCCATGCTTCATTGCTAAACAGAGGTGTTTCAAGCCAAGAAGCCCAAAATAAACATTCAAAATAAAACATATTTTCCAATGGAGGTAAAGATTACACTGTAACCAACAGGAATGTGCAAGCCAGCAATAATTTAATTTAGTAGCTGAGCCAAACCATGATAGTCCACTTTAAAAATACAGAAACTTGAGAAAGTGATACTGTTACAATTGTTAACTATGGAATGCAAGAACATTTCTTTTAAACTTCAAGTCACACAAATCCATTTTGTATATTTATTTTTAAAAGAAACGTCAACTCAGCACATTTGGGATTTGAGAACTTGAAAATAACTGAATCCTTTTCCCTGTTATGTGCATGGTAACACCAAATGTAAATGCTATTATGAGGTTCCAGTTACCACAGGATTCCGCCTTCACGCAGGCTTATTTTTATGCATCTCTCAGAAGGAAATACCGACCGAAATATGGAAAGTGCTCCCCTTTTAAACTATTCTCAAAAGATAACGGACCAGTCTGACTCTTAAGTGCCTTTGCTCTTTCATTTTTAAAACGTCGAAACAGTTTTTAAAGGATCATGCCTATTCATAAAGACAAATCTGTCCCATCAGGTAAAAAAATCACATAACAGCATATATATATATATATATATATATATATATATAGAGAGAGAGAGAGAGAGAGAGAGAGAGAGAGAGAGAGAGAGACATATATAGATATATATATATATAAGATTTTTTTTCTTTTTTTGTTCTTTTACTGTGGTCAGAAACACATAACATAAAATTTACCATCTCTACCATTTTTGACTGTGCAGTGCAGTCATGTTAACTGTACACACATTGTTGTGCAACAGATCTCTAGAAGTTTTTCATCTTGCAAAACTGAAACTCTATTCACTGAACAACAACTTCCCTCCTCCTCGAACTTCCAACCCCTGGCAAGTTCTACTTTCTGTTTCCAAGAGTTGCACTATTTAGATACCTCATGTATGTGGAATCATGCAGTACCTGTCTTTTTGTGATGGTCTATTTCACTTTTCGCTTCGTAAAATGTCCTGAAAGCTCATCTGTGTTGAGGCACATGAAAACACTTCCTTCTTTTTAAGGTTAAATAACATCCCGGTGCATGTATACACCACATTTTCTTTCTCATTTATCTACTCATGGACATTTAGGTGGCTTCCGCCTCTTGCCTATTACGAATAACGCTGCAATAAACACGGGAGTGCAGATATTTCTTCGAGATGCTGTTTTCAACACTTTTGGATATATATCCCAACGTAGGATTGCTTGGTCATGTAATTCCATTATTATTTTTTAAAGGAGCCTTCATGCTGTTTTCCATAGCAACTGCATCATTTTATATTCCCACCAACAGTGCACAAGGGTTCCAATTTCTCCACATTCTCGCCAACTCTTATTTTCTGGTGTTTTGATAATGACTATCCTAACAGATGTGAGGTAATATCTCATCGTCTTTTTGAATTGCATTTCTCTAATGATTATTTTATGTTGAGCATCTATTCATATTTTTGTTGGCCATTTTTATATATCTTCTTTGAAGAAATGTTTTTTCAAGTCCTTTGCCCATTTTTAACTATATTGTTTTTTTTGTTCTTGAGTTGCAGTTCATTATACGTTAAGTAATTATATAATTACTTATCAGATATATAACTTGCAAACATTTTCTCCTATTTTTTAGGTTGCCTTTTCAGTCTGTTCACGCAGTTTTAAGTTTGATGCAGTCCCGTTTGTCTACTTCTGCTTGTGGTGCTGTGCTTTTGGTGCCATATCCAAGATACTATAATGGCCGAACCCAGTGTCATCAAGTTTTCCCCCTGTTTCTTCTAGGAGTTTTCTAGTTTTAGGTCTTACATTTAGGTCTTTAACCTATTTTGAGTTATTTTTTTATATGGTGTAGGGTAGGTCAGAGCACAACTTAATTCTTTTGCATGTGACTATCCAGTTTTCCCAACACCATTTTGTTGAAGAAACTATTCTTTCCCCATTGGGAAGCCTTGACTTCTGTCAGAGATCATTTGACTATATACGGGAAAGTTTACTTCTGGTTCTCTACTGTGTTCCATTGTGGGGGTTTTTGTTGTTGTTATTTATTGATTGATTGATTGATTGGTCATCTTTATTGTTGAAAGTATTACCTATGTACCCTTTTCCCTGCTTTCCATTGTCCTATGCATCTGTCTTCATGCCTGTACCAAACTGTTTTGATTATTGTAGCTTTGTTATGTTTTAAAGTCAGACCTCAAACTCTGTTCTTCCTCACTATCTGGGATCCTTTGAAATTCAATATTAATTTTAGAATAGTTTATTTCTATTTCTGCCAAAAAAAATGACATTGATATTTTGATAGGCTTTGCACTGACTGTGTAGATCATTTTGGGTAGTCTAATAAAATCAAAACTTCCAATTCATGGTATCTTTCCATTTATTTGTGTCTTAATTTCTTTCAGCAATATTTTGTAGTTCTCATTATGCCGTTTTTTGACTCCTTAGTTTATTTCTAAGTATTTTATTCTTTTCTGATGCTACTATAAACAGAACTGTTTTCTTAATTTCCTTTTCAAGTTGGTCACTACTAATGTATAGAAACACAACTGATTTTTGCATGTTGATTTTGTATCCTGCAACTTTTCTGGATTCATTTATTAGCTCTGACAGTTTTTTATGGAATCTTCCTATATGCAAGACCATGTCATCTGCAAACAGAGATAGTTTTACCTCATTCTTTTTTTTTAATATTTGGATTGATTTATAGAGAGAAAGGAAGGGAGAGGGAGAAAGAAAAGCATCAATGTGAGAGTGGAACATTGATGGGATGCCTCCTTGCATGCCTCCCCTCCACCCCCACCCCCACCCCTCCCCCCACACACACACCAGGGATCAAGCCCGTAAGCTGGGCATGTGCCCTGATCAGGAATCAAACCAACAACTTTTTGGTACATGGGCTGACACTCCACCAACTAAGCCACACCTGCCAGGGCTATTTCATTCTTTCTTATTTGTTTTGTGTGTGTGTGTATGGTTTTTTTCTTTTTCTCCTGATTATTCTGGCTAGGACTTTCAGAACTACGTTGAACAGAAGTGGTGAGAGTGAACTTCCTTGTCTAGTTCCTGATCTTTGAGGGAAAGATTTTAATTTTTCACCACTGAGTGATGTTGGCTGTGGGCTTTTTATGTATGGCATTTGTTACACTGAGATAAGCTCCTTCTCTTCCCTGTTTGTTGAATGTTTTTATTATGAAAGAATCTTGAATATTGTCAAATGCACTTTCTTCATCAATTGAAAAATAATCATGTGAATTTTTTCTTTCTGTTAATGTGGTGTATTACAATGATTGATTTTATGTTGAACCATTTTTGCATTTTAAGAATAAATGCCACTTAGGCATGATGTATTAGTGTAATTGTCTTAATGTGTTGTTAATTTTGGTTTCCTAGTTTTTGTTGACAATCTCTGTAGTTTTCTTTTCTTATAGTATCTTTGACTTTGGCATCAAAATAATGAAATCATCCAAAATAACTGTGAAAGCATTCCCTCCTCAATATTTTGAAGGAGTCTGAGAACTGGTGTCAATTCTTCACATGTTTAGTAGCATTCTCCAGGGAAGTCATCTAGTTCTGGGCTTTTCTTTGTTGGGAAGTTTTTGAATAGTGATTCAATCTTCTTATTAGTTACAGCTCTGTTCAGATTTCTTATTTACTTATGAGTCACTCTAGAACAGCAGTTCTCAACCTGCAGGTCGCGACCCCTTTGGGGGTCAAACGACCCTTTCACAGGGGTCGCCTAAGACCATCGGAAAACACATACATAATTACATATTGTTTTTGTGATTAATCACTATGCTTTAATTATGTTCAATTTGTAACAATGAAATTGGGGGTCACCACAACATGAGGAACTGTATTAAAGGGTCGCGGCATTAGGAAGGTTGAGAACCACTGCTCTAGAAATTTCTCCATTTCTTCTAGGCAGTCTTTTATAATCTTTTTTTATTTCTGTGGCATCACTTGTAACGTCTCCTCTTTCATTTCTGATATTTATTGAGTCTTCTCACAAGTTTGAATGCTAATAAATGATGCAGAACTTCTATCAAATTCAAATCCATTTTTACAATATTTTGTTGCTCAAACCCACTTGTTCTGACTTGATCAAGATACTTTTTATAGATAATGCATTCCAGATGTCCATTCACTAATAGTAAATATATTTATTTTTTAAGACAATATTTCTGTTTAGGTATGACTACCAGCAATATTTTACTAAATTATAGATCCCTGCAAAAAATTAAAATTCTAGCCCAGCCGGCATGGCTCAGTGGTTGAGTATCGACCAGGGTTGTGGGCTAGATTTCCAGTGTGGGACGTGCAAGAGGCAGCCAATCAATGATTCTCTCTCATCATTGATGTTTATCTTTCTCCCTCTCCCTTCCTCTCTGAAATCAATAAAAATATCTTTTAAAATATTAAAAATCTATATAATCTTGAGTTTCCTAACCCCATATAAAAATATTTTAAGAAAAGCACTCATCCTGAGCTAAAATAAACATGTCTTTATATGAATCCTCCTGCAACACTTACTAAACATATATTTTTCCTTGCTTTTTAATTAAATCATCCTAATGAAGCAATGTAAAAGATAATAAAGTCTTACCAAAATATTGACTTCGCTTTGGTATTTCAAAAGCCCAGAATACGATAAAGGGATAACTCAAAACATAGGTAATATAAGCTTTAATGGTCTTCTGTACAAGGTAAGGAAAATACTGTGTTGGTTTTAAATAATCAGCAAGCAATTAAAACAATTCTGAAAATAATTACAATTTGGACACAGAAATGTCTTTTTATTTATTAACTACAGGCCCGGTGCATGGATTAATGCACCAGTGGGGTCCCTCAGCCTGACCTGTGGGGATCGGGCCAAAACCGACTCTCTGACATCCCCCAAAGGGTCCCAGATTGCGAGAAGGCAGTTCTTGGGTGACGCACCCCAGAATCGGGCTCCCTCCTCTCTGGTTCCGGGTGTGTCACCTGAGAACAGCAGCTGCCAAGTCACTGCAGCTTGGCAGCTCCTGAGTTGAGCACTTGCCCCCTGGTGGTCATTGTGTGTCGTAGTTACCAGTCAGATGGTCTGTCAGACAGTCGCTTAGGCTTTATATATATAAATTTTAGTCCTCACTCAAGGATGTTTTTATTGATTTTTAGAGAGCAAGAAAGAGGGAAACATTGATCGGTTGTCTCCTGTACACACCGTGACTGGGAATCGAACCCACAACCTAGGTATGTGCCCTGACCAGAAAGCAAACCCACAACCTTTTGGTGTACCGGACGATGCTCCAACCAACTGAGCCACCTAGTCAGGTCCATGGGAACGTCTTCTAAATTGAGATATTAATCTAATGAACATGACTACGTTTCCCTGCTATGTGTCTCTAATGCAGTGGTTCTCAACCTTCTGGCCCTTTAAATACAGTTCCTCATGTTGTGACCCAACCATAAAATTATTTTCGTTGCTACTTCATAACTGTAATGTTGCTACTGTTATGAATCGTAATGTAAATGTCTGATATGCAGGATGGTCTTAGGCGACCCCTGTGAAAGGGTCGTTCGACCGCCAAAGGGGTCGCGACCCACCGGTTGAGAACCGCTGCTCTAGTGGTTTAGATGACCAATATAAATCCTGGCACATGAAGCTTGATAACTGGACATGCTGGCAAAGGGAAAGGAAACTGTGACAAAAAGATGCTACTCTAGGAAGCATACAATCTCCTTTGTTCATCTAACACAGTCTGTCAACACCAACAGGTCTCAATTATGATTTACACTGTCATCCCTGCTCAATTACTGAAGAAAACCTTAAATTAGCTAACATCTAGGCCACAGAATACAGTGCATTGCAAAACTT
This sequence comes from Myotis nattereri, assembly GCF_964212035.1. Lineage (NCBI taxonomy): Eukaryota > Metazoa > Chordata > Mammalia > Chiroptera > Vespertilionidae > Myotis > Myotis nattereri. The sequence goes on from NC_138088.1 coordinate 28,723,005, forward strand.
ACTGCCACGATGTCAGAAAACAGAGCTTGTAGTTAGCTCTCTTGTGAGTACTTGCTCCGCCAAAGCCAAGACACTCCAAATGTCCTCATTCTACCACCTTCCCTATCTGCCATGAATGTGCGTGTGTATGGCACAAAATAAGACAAATTCCTGCCAAAACTACTCATGTATGTAGAGCTGAGTCAGCTTCCAACATTGCATGCCAAATACTATTGGGCTGCTGTGGTAACTGTGCCAAAGACTCAGAATACCGGAGCTGGCAGGGATTTTAGGGACAACTAATCCAAAATCCTGAGAGGTTAAATGACTTGTCCAAGGTGACGGTGTCAATAGCCAAACAGTCATGAATTCAAGTCACCTGACTTCCAGTTACCCATCTCACTGAGGATTGGACTATTTCAATTAAACCTGTAATACTGTAATGAGTATCCTGGTGAATTATCTCTTATCTGAAATGTTTTAAAAATCATATTTAAACAAGTATCCAAAGATGTGTTATTATAAGAATAAGACAATCCGGTGTCTGCAAGTAACATTTAAAATTAGATTAACCTTGATAAGTTTCAATTTATAAAACTAACCCAGATTGGACACCAATAAAAATTACTCAACATTAACCTCACTTAAATTAAGTTTTATATATCCTTATTCAGAGTACAACATTCTACATAGCCCCTGGCCTGAGGGGAAAGACTACCTCACATGTGGACAATTACTCTGCCTTACTTACGTAAGGGAGAACTATTTGGTGTTTCTTAAGGCCAAGCACATGCCCTAGGCTTTAAAGTTCCCATGGAGTCCACCAGCTCAAAATAGGACCGTTTTTAATCCAGATCCATCATGGAACTTTTATTCTGTACACAGTGTGGCTATTCTCACAGCACTGGGCTAGATGCTGGAGAGGAATAGGAGAGGAATTTGAAACACAGGCCATGTAACAGGACACCAATTATGAGTCAACTTTATAGGCATTATCACATAATCTTCACGATAACCCTAGGATAGTGGTATCATTATCCCCACTTCACAAAGGGAAAAAAAAAATGGAGAAAATTTAGCCAAAGTTAGGAGGAGGCGGAACTTTGAAATGTCAGCATTCTCACCGAGAAGGCTAAACCACCTCCGTGCCTACCACCACATTTCTAACTGGAGACGCACAGTAATCTATTCTGCAGCACAGCTTATCATCCTAGACTCAGATTTGACATCTCCATACTACATAAGAGTTTCGACTCTGCAATACCCTAAGAGGAAAACTAGCGTCTACATTCACTCAGAATTCTAAAAAGATATCCAAACCCCGTTTAAAGGGTTTACAGCTTTGTTGTTTGTTTGTTTTGGTTTTTGTCTGTAAAACACAAACCCAACAGCATCTGTGTCTCATGGGTTTGTGCACGAGAGGCTGAGATGACAGAACGGGCACAAAGAAGTGGAACAGTGTCTCACACACAATACGTGCTCAATTAAACTCAGCCACTGCTTTCAAAACCACCACCATTCTCCAGTAACCATATTCCTCAAAACAGAGTTCCGAAGGAGAGAAAAGCTACACAATTCATTTCTACTATAAGGTGGTCGACAACTGAAAAAAAAGTTTTGGCTAACTGTACAATGACTCAATCATAAAATTTTAATTCTGAAAACTGCCTAGAAATACAAAAACATGTAACGTATTAGGTTAAAATATGTATTTCTAAGTAGTTGTTGAATACAAAACAGTAGTTAAGGCTACAAGAGCAACTCCATAAACTCTATGTAAATAGTCAAGGGCTAGATTTCAAGGGAGAAAAAAAAATGAGAATAGCTGTTAGGATGGTCAAATGACTGATGATTGTTTTTCTTTTTAAAAGTTTCCCTCATCAAAGATACAAGACGGTGGCCGGGTAGGTAGAGGGTACACTCACCTCCTCCCAAAACCAAGCTGGAATTACAAGTTAATTACAGAACAATCAACCAGAATAACAAAGGGAAGACTAGCTGAAGAGAACCTTGTAACCAAGGATTTACAGAAGATGCAGTGACATGAAAGGGCTGGCCCCCTCCCACCGGCAGCAGCTGAGATTACGGAGGGATAGCTAAGCAGCAAAGGTTTCCCCCCTGAGAAGGGTGGGGTCTCAACCCCAAGCTGGGCTCCGCAGCCCAGCGCACCTGAGCCAAGAAGAGGCACACACATAACAGTGGGCTGTGAGATGAGATTCAGTGGGGATTCTGTCTGCCAGGGAGAGGCAGTACATGAGTGAATAAAAAAAGCTGCAGTACACTGACACAATGGAATACTACTCGGCCATAAAAATGCAGGAATTCTTATCCTTTCTGATTATACATAGCTGGACCTGGAGAGTATTATGCTAAGCGAAATAAGCCAGTCAAAGAAAGACAAGTACCATAAGATTTCACTTATATACAGAATCTAATGAACAAATTAAACTAACAAACAAAATAGAAGCAGACTCAGAGAGAACAGGTTGATAGCTGTCAGAGAGGAGGGGGCTGGGGGACCGGGTAAAAAAGGTAAAGGAATTAAGCAAAAAAAAAAACAACAAAAAAAAAAAAACTCATAGACACAGAGAAAAGTATGGTGATTACCAGAGGGAAAGGGGGGTGGGGGAAGGTATTAGAAGAGGGGAGAGGGGTGATAAGAGGAGACTTGACTTGGGGTGGTGAACACACACTACAACATACAGATGATGTATTATAGCCAGTACACCTGAAACTCATATATTTTTATTAACCAATGTCACCAATAAATTCAATAAATAAATTTTAAAAAAATAAAAGCTCCTTTCACATTACTCTTTAAATTTCTATAACAAAAAATTGTGGTTTTGAGTTATTTCATCATATACTAAGTAGGTGTCCATTTTACCTAACGTAAGGGGGATCTGTAAGAAAATTAGATGTATTTTGAGCCTGCTGTGCAGTAATAAAGACAATATATCCCTCCCACAGGGATACATCTGTGCTCTTCCCCCAAGTCTCTTCCCACACGCCACTCGCAACGACATGCCAGTTACCAATTATGCTCCTAGACTAAAATGCTTCAAGATGACTGAATAACATGGAGAAAGTACTAGCATCAAGAGTAAAAGGAATCAGAGAATCTGAATTTCAATCTTCATCTCACTATCCAGCAACATTTCGCAAAGTGTCCACCTACCAGTGATGCACACAAGATTCTTCTCAAAATCCAGATTCCTGCCACCACTAACAACCCTCAAACCTACAAAACTGGACTCTCTTGAGAGAGGCTCAGAGTTTGCCATTTGCACCATCTCCTCAGGTGATGATGTTCAGGCACACAAATATTACAAACTATTGATACACAGACATTATTCAAAATTTCAGGAAAAGAAACAAGCAGAACTCTAACTCTGAACTGGTAATTCAATTACTTCCTAATTTCTTACAACCACCAGCTCAAATAAACCAGGTTGTGGGAATCACAGGTACAAGGAAAAAATACCCTGCAAATTTGTTGTCTCTTCTACCTAACCTATGAATCTTCCCCAAAAATAAGTTGGCAAGCTTTATCAATAGCCTTAAAATGCCCAGGCCATTTGCCCCCAGAATCTCCACTGGTAAGAATTTTTCCTATGAGAATACTCAAGGATGCAAAAAAGGTTGTAAGGCAAAAGTGTTTTGGGGCAGCAGCATTAATTTTCATTACCTGCCATTTCTTAAGCATGCACACTGCACCTGGCCCTGGCGGGTGCTTTACATACAGTATTTCTAACCCACACAACCTAGAAACTACTTTTACCCCCAATTTTAGAGATCAGAGGGCTGAGGCTCAGAGAAGTTATTAAAGTGAACCTCGGCCACACAACCAAGAAATGACAGAGCCGGGATCTCAATCTCAGGAAGGAGGAGTACAAGCATCAGGCTCTTCCCACCGCCCCTAGCCACTAAGAATGTTTACAAAATGTTGTACTGTATAAGCAAAGTATGATATGTCAAAAGGGAATATTATACAACCACTAAAACCATGTTCTTCAAGAATCTTTAATGAAATAGAAAATTCCCATGATGCAATCTGAAGTGAAAAAGAAGGGAAGTGCGATCCCAGTTTAGAATTTAAGGGACACAAGTCACGCAAAGGTAGAGGCTATATTTACCTCAGTTGTGCCTGCCGCACCAAAGCCTAACACTGTACATGGCATATCAATATCTATCACAAAAATAAATTACATGCAGGCAGATTTTTTAAAGACCAGGAAAAAATTTCCAAAATGTTATCAGTGGTTCTTGTAGGATTTGGGACTTAGGGGTGACTTTTGCTTTTTTACATCTGTTTGTACTTCCAAGTATTCTGTAATAAGTTTGTATTATTTTCATAATCCGAAATAAAAGCAATGCCTAATATTCAAATCCTATGTTTACGCACCTCCCTATACATAAGCTGCAGTTAAGTTCCAGATCAACTCAACATGCAGACTAATATGTGGTTTTTGTATTCACTATAACAAAGAAACTACTTTGTAGCTAGAAAGTGATCATCTTATTTTTATATGCCAGTATCTTTTTTTAAATATATCTTATTGATTTTTTACAGAGAGGGATAGAGAGTTAGAAACATCAATGAGAGAGAAACATCGATTCAGCTGCCTCCTGCACACTCCCCACTGGGGATGTGCCCGCAACCAAGCTACATGCCCTTGACTGGAATTGAACTTGGGACCCTTCAGTCCGCAGGCCAACACTCTATCCACTGAGCCAAACCGGTTAGGGCTATATGCCAGTATCTTAAATGAGAGTGGGATTTAATACTTGTTGCAAACATAAATATTTTATCGCCTATAGTCATTAGTCGCTTAATAGGGAGGAAATGGATTCATAACATCTACATAATGTTTGTATCGATGGTTTGTGCATTTTAGATATCACCCTAAAATTTCGGGGGTCCTCAAACTGCGGCCCGCTGAAAACATTTACTTGCCCACCGGGTGTTTTTGCCGCCGCTGTGTGCACAGAAATTTGTTCATAGTTTTTTTTTAAACTATAGTCCGGCCCTCCAACGGTCTGAGGGACAGTGAACTGGCCCCCTCTTTAAAAAGTTTGAGGACCCCTGCCCTAAATGCTAGCACTACAAGGATTAAAAATCAAATGTGGTGGCTTTTGCAACTAAACAAGGGTTTCTTGCCAAGATGATTCCCACACATTGCAGAAGCCATTATTAATTAGTATTAACAATGTGCCTCATCTCCAGTAGTTTATTAATAGGCATTTTACATAGAAGAATCTACATGGTCACTATTATCCCATGCGTTAAGAACTATAATTTAGAATAAACCCAGGATGAGCCAATAGTTATATTTAATTATAATGGTCATTCTGGACCATTTCTAATAGCAAAACATGGCACAAATCTGATAATTCTACTATCAAGCTGCCTCCAAACTGACTTCATCTTCTGCTCAAATTCTGACTTTGTTAGCCAAATTATACTTCAGTGAAGAATCCACGAAAAAAAAACCAAAGGACCTGAATTACACTGAATCTGTGAATTCTAAAAGCAAATTGTGATGGGTAGTGGGTGAGAAACATCGATTCAGCTGCCTCCTGCACACTCCCCACTTTTGCTATGGAGAAAACTGTGGAGGGGAAAATAAAAAGACAGTTACAGAACTCAGTGGTCCTAGGTCGTATTTGTAAAAGGGGTAACACGATGAGAACAGCTTTATATGAACAAAGGTGTTTCTTCTCTGGGATTGAGATTTACTCCTCGATTATGTAAAAAGAAAAAAAGGAAAGAAAGAAATCTGCCCACTTATATTACCAAATAATCTAAATTCCAAGGGATTAACAATACAGGCCTAAATCTCCAATACAGGTAAGCTTTTGCTTCCCTTACACCTTGAAATTTTTGTCACAACGCCCTCTGCTCTGCCCATGTAGGAAAAGAATGGTTTGGAACACTCAGCATCCATTTGGACACCCTTCTTCCTTGCCTACTTCTAGAGAACCTGGAAGAGAAGTTACATTCCCAGAATCTCTTGCAGCGAAGAGTGGCCAAGAAAATACAGATGGACGTTCCAGGACAGAGAACCCTGTATCACATAAATAGCCAAAATCTTGAACAGAAAACAACTTTTGTTTCCCTCTCTTTCCCTGCACAGACCACAGGGCAAATCAAGGCACAGCACAGCCAGACTACAACAATGAGGCCAAAGGCCGCAGGCTCAGGGCAGCAGTGGCAAGAAGGGCATTTGCTGTGGGGCCTGGACCACTTGGCCTCAGACGTTTTGTTAGTTGAGGAAAATAACCCCAGCTTGTTTAAGCCACTGTGTGTTGGGTTTTCTGTTCATCGCAGCCAAATACATTCCTGCCTGTTAAACTCACTGATATGGCAAACCTTCCAGTGTTTTAACTCATCAATGATCAACTAAACCAAACCCCCCCAAGTCTTCACAGAGACAGGATTTACTGAGAGTGCAAGCAGTTACTGAGCGTGCTTAATCCTCACTTTGTCCTCACAGGTCTCCAGAGAGGCGACCTTAGGACCCTCCGCCAAGACAGTCTGATGGCAGTTTCTGAGCTCCTTACTGCCAAGCTACAGTCTCGGGTGGTTTTTGTTGTTGTTTTTCATTTAGATTGCCAAGTAATCTTAACCTTCAGTTCTGCTCTCTGACTCAACTATAACTGTCCTAACGAGTTTTCAAATAGGAAGAAGTCTTTCACTAAAAAATAAATCAACTCTTCCCGTAGCAGCGGTCGCCAACCGGTGGTCCTCGGATCGCTGGCGGTCCGCGAGGTCCAAAAGGCTGGCGACCGCTGCAAAGAAAAGGATTACTATGCAGTTTAAAACACAAAACAAACCCGACAAGCATTTCTTTCTAATGTTTGGAAGCCTTTACCCATCACGTGGCACAGTGTGGCTGCTGCACTAACGTTTACTAATAAGCACCATGTGCCTGGCACTGGGCTAAGGGTTTCACATGCGTCGTCTCTCATTCAGTGGTCACAGGATCCCCAGAAGAAGACACTACTGTTGTCCCCACCTTATGAGTGCGCAAACAGAACACGTTAGCCTGGGCACAGCGTTTTCTTTGAAAACGTCTTTCTAGACATCAGTGAATGACAAGGTCAGAGAAACAAAAATATTAGAAGGGAAATTCATTGATCTTGCTGATAAGGCTTTCATAAAAATATCAGAAGTGAATGGCTAAGGGCAGTTCAAAGAAAGAAATATACTCAAGGCAGGAACAATTATAACTAAGGGGGGTATAAAGCCTTCCCATCCTGAGAAAAGTCTAAAAGTCCACACATGTTTAATATGCTTTTACTCAGTAAGTACTCAACCATCTTTACGAGGGACACTGTGAGCTAATGGGAAAAGGCCAATAATAATGTTTTGAGAGCTGTGAATGTCCATTTTATCATAAGACCACTTAATTCATGTTCCAATATATTTGATTTTCATTTTCAATATAAGAATGTGAATTTTATGAACTATAGTTTATAGTGAATATGGTTTTATTAATGTATTCAGCACTTCCTATGTGGCCAGCACTGAGATGTCTTACATACATCTTTATTCTCTTATCACAACTACCTAAGGATGCAGGCACTGTTATCAACACCTCCTTTTAGAAATGAGTCTGCAGGTGATGAATTTTCCCTAGCTCCCTATTAAAAGGTAACGCCCAGCCCTGGTTAGTTTGGTTCAGTGGTTAGAGTGTCAGCCTTTGAACCAGAGGGTCATAGGTTTGCCCTGACCTGTTTGGCTCAGCGGATAGAGTGTCAGCCTACTGACTCAAGGGTCCCAGGTTCGATTCCGGTCAAGGGCATGTACCTTGGTTGTGGGCACATCCCCACTGGGGAGTGTGCAGGAGGCAGCTAATCTTTGTTCCTCCCTCATTGATGTTTCTAACTCTCTATCCCTCTCCCTTCCTCTCTGTAAAAAATCAATAAAATATATTTTTAATTAAAAAAAAGGGTCATGGGTTCGATTCTGATCAAGGGTACACATTTGGGTCCCTAGTTGGGGCAGAGGGAACCAATTGACGGGTCTCTCTCAAATCCTGGTCTGGCCCATAGCCCTGTATTTTTAACCACTAAGCTTCATAAAGTAATTTGTTCTTGTTGTGTATTAGCATTAATCAAACATTAGCTAGAAAACTATAGTAAGCTTACTTTTTATTTATATTCATTTCCAGTACTCCCATTTTCATTTCTTTTTGCTTATTTCTCCCTACTCCCAGCAGAAGATCTGAGAGTATTCACCAAATCATATGACAATCTTCACTGAAGTTCGTCTAATTAAAGAGATAACTGCTGCTCTACTTCTAGTCAATGTGTGATAGGCTGTCTCAGGGGCTAGTTCAAGCAAGCAGAAAAATGCCCCCAGTTGTGCCTGTTATTATAAAAATGCAACATGGTTTTTAAAGTCCTTAACGGCAATATCCAAAAAGCCCAGCAGATGTCAACCTCAATTCATGAAAATAGAACATTTCCCCCCTTTTAACACTTCCTTCTTTCTATGATGAAACTCAAGGGATTCAGAACTTTGAAAAGTCCTGGGCTTCTGAATTTGATGTAGGAATTTTTCATTGTACTGTACACAGACAAGTTTTTTCAACATAAAAAGAAAAGCGTGACCGTAAGATGTAAACAACGGCTGAAAATGAAAAAGAAGAGCTAAAGTATACGAAGTCCATTTTGCCTCTCAGGACTCTGGCAAGCTAAGACTATTTCTGACTCTTGACCCATTTATTTTCTACCTCTCCCACACTTCCCCCTATACCTCTCCTCCCTCTTTACATAGCAAAACTCTCATTTTAACTAACTTAAATGAATCAGCACTATGATCTCACATAGAGTGTAAAATCTAAGTTTTGAAGAGCAATATTAAATAAATTAAAAACAATTTTTTTTTATCCTTAAACAATGCTGTCCATGGTATCTATCCCAATACTGAACATACCCATCAAAGCCTTAACTAAACTTGAAAGTAAGTTCCCATTTACAAAACTGTTGAAGATGATAAATTTTATTACTCATTTAGGTTTGAGCAAAAATGTCCAATACTCTGTATGGCTATTCCAAGGTAGTTATTAAGCAAAATAAAAAGAAGAAAAGAAACACTAGTGGTTTTTCTCTGGTAGTTTTATGTGTATCAAATCTGTGGGAATTCAATGATCATCCAAGAATAGTATTTCATTTCTTTGACCACTACTCCATTGCCCATATTTTAACCTCACTGAATTTTTGGTCCATTGCGTAGAAGAATTTCTCTACTAATAAAAATACAACCCATTAAAGATTAACTTGCCCCCAGGACACTCTCTCTGGAAACAAATTCCAAGCATTACAATCACCAATTCCCACTATGTAGACTTAAAAGCAGATAATCTTATTTATCCTGATTTAAATTGGAAACCTGCACATAGTTTAAGGCAACTGTGAAAAGAAAAATGGCAAATCCAAATTCACAATAATCAGAAACCCAACCAAATGCAGACTTCACTTACTTGGCACTTTCCAAATGAAAAGTGCTATCTTGATATCTGTTTTATTTCTACAATTACAAAATTGCAAAGTTCTTTTGGGCCCATTATTTAGGAATACAATATATGTCAGAAATTGTGATTGGCACTAGAAATCTTTTTAATCTATATTGTAAATTGTAATATGTATTATTAATAATAATAAAACTGATATATTAATTTCTTATCATTTACCAAACAGTGTGACAAGTTTTAGCTTACTGGGCATGATCTCTTTTAATTCTTAAAATCCTAAGGGTAAGGTACTAATTTCAGTCCCATTTTACAGATGAGCGAACTCAAATAGAGGCCTAGGAACTGTCCCAATGCCCCATAGGGATTTATTTGAACCTAGGTCTGTGTGACTCCAGTGCCCACATGTACTATAACCATCTGGTATAAGGCAGTAAGGCACATGATTATGTTTGGTTCCGAAACTGGTCTTGTTCCTTCAAACTTGGTGGTTCTATGTAATGTGACACTAGAAACCATGCATCACAAAACGCCTGGTACACTATGCACTGGTTCCACTGTCAAACATGTTCAAAACTTACTTTCTTCGATGGCTTAATTCACTTACTGGTAATTTTGGAAAGTTAAAGCTCTATGTTCAATCATTTGAGAATTCTTTGGGGTTAAAATGTGAATATTTTATTACATATTGGCTGGTGAAGAAATGTGAATATTTTATTACATACTGGGTGGTTAACTCTGTTAAGATTTTCTGTAAAAAAAAACAAAAAACAAAAAAAAAGTATCACTGCAAAGCAATACTAAACCATCTCATGACAGAATACCAGTATCAAAGGGGAGAGCCTTCGAATAAAAAATTTCTAAAAGCCTCACCTGTATTTCATTTTTCTCTAAATTAAAATTAATTGTTTCAAAAAAGAAATCCACTTCTAAAGCTCGGGTTATGCATGAGGGCTTCCTGGAAGCTAGCATCGCTGTCGTTATTCGTACGTGCACAGGTAAAAACAGGTAAGGAAGACGTAGTATTATTAGAAGCGCCACCATCACTCCGAATTCATGCAGAAAGCAAACTGGAAACTTGTTGAACAGGAGGGTATGTGGTCTACCGGTTAAATCCAAACAATCACGCAGCAATATTTTTTCTGAATAAGCGTAACATTTTGTTTGATAACCAGAAACTAGGTCAAAAAAATTCATAAAACAAACAAAATAACTAAAATGGGTTATCGAAATGCAACTGGGGCTTTAATTTCCAGATCTACTTGGCAATATTCTTATTTGAATTGTTTATTGCAGTAGTAACTCTCCTAAAGTCACATAATTTAAGGGGGGGGGGGAGGAAGAGTGAGAGACATGACAAGCACTAGGGATGTTTATCAATAAAAATAAGCAGCAAGGGAGATGAATTTGTAGCTCATCCAAAAACGTCTGCCAAACACTCCTGCTATTTGTTTCCACCAAGTTATTGTTTTGGAAAACATGTTGTTCTCTCTTAAAATAACCTGCTTAAATGTTCTAAAAAGCCACTGCATTTCCAGAGGCTAAATAGCTCCCATATTGCGATGCATTGACTGATAAAGTCAAAGTAAGTTATGCATAAAGCCACACAAAAAAAAAAAGTTGGAAGGCTCCAATGCTCCCTTGTTCTAAGGACACTAGCTACTGAATGAATCCACTACTCACCCTCGGTGAAACGAAGGCCTGGTCCTTTACAGTACTGTATGACAGTCATTCAAAATGCCTATCACTCCACGTGAAGGAAATAAGCCACATCCATGGCTGCAGTTAAGCTAGTAATTACCATTTTAAGAAGGGCAAAATGACCTTGGACATTTTAGCAATCACTCTGAGAACGCCAATCCTCCCCTTAAAACACAGAATGTGTTTCCAGTCCAACATGGTTCAAGCTGTGATGCCTCGGGAAGTACCAAAGAAACTAGGGAGTTAAAAAAAAAAAAAAAAAAAAAAACAAGTTGTGAAAGACATAGTCAGACACCCAAAGTACAGGAAAATTTTTATGAACTTAGTGTAGCTCAAGATGTGTTTTATAAGCTGTCAGGAGATGAACACACACTGTCCTCCAACCCAGCACCACTGCCCTGACACAAGCCCCAGCTTTGGATGCTCACCCCCATCCCGGCCCCTCTTACTCCAGGGTGGAGGATGGGGGGCGGGAACGCCTGCCTTAAGCCTTGACATCTGCAGGGAGTTTTCCAATAGCCAGACAAGGCCCCTCAGCTGGAGGAAGTGGATACTGACAAGAGGAAAGAGAGAAACAGAGAGAGACAGAGCTAGGGTTCAAAGCTGCCAGCGAGTGGGGAGAGAATCACAACACAGTCTGTGCGGTCTGAGTGGGTCCGGATGGCACAGCCCAGGTGTCCGGGCTAAAGCTGGCATCTCCAATTGGGCGCGCCGGCACAAACCCGGCCTCAGGCTTCTCTGAAGCCGGCAAGTTAGCAGAGGGTTCCCGGTGCCTAGAGACCTGAGAGGCGTGGGAGGGTGGAGAGTCCCGCTAGATCTCTATTCCCCGGGTGTCCCCAGGCTCCGCGGGGAAGGGGACCCGGGAACGAAGTCGGCTCTGGGCCGGAGAGGCGGGCGCTGGGGCGCGCGACAGGGATGTCCGGAAAGGAGTTGGGGGGCGCAAACCGGGAGTCCGAGAACGCGGGGGGATGCCCACCTTGTAACATGGCCTCAAGTTTCTTCCTGTCCACGCGGAAGCGCTCCTCGCTCCACTCCGGGCTGTGCAGGGGCGCCCCGGCGACAAGGTCGTCCTCGGAGCCAGGCAGGGGCGAGTCGGTGCTGCGCTCGCTGTTGGAGCCCGGGTCCGACTGCGCCGCCAGGTAGCCGGGCTCGCCCTGGGCGGCCATGGTGGGCGCGCGGCGCTCGGGCTCCGGCTGCGGCCGCCGCTGTGCCTGCGCCGCCGCCGCCTCCGCTCGCCGGCCGGGCTCGTCTGGCTCCCCGCGCCGCGGCGCTACCTCGTCCGCCCGCAGCCGCCCACGCCGCCACCGACGCCGCCGCCACGGAGTCCCCGGCGCATCCCAGCCCCGGGCGCCGCCCACGCCGCCCGCCGCCCCGGGTCCCGGCCGCGGTCTCGGGCCAGTGGCTGCACCGCCCCCAGCCAGCAACGCCCGCGCCAAATGAGCGCGCCGCGCCGCCCGCGCATCCATCCGCGGAGCCCGGCGCTCCCTCCCCGCCCGCCGCCGCCGCCGCAGCCGCGCGCTCATTGGCCCGGCCGGCCCACGGGAGCCCGGCGGGCGGGCGGGCGGCCCCTGGCGCTTGTGCTTACTCGCGCACACTCGCGCACCACGTACAAACGACCGCTCTTCTGCACTTAAACGTATGGATCTTGTCCCACACACGTACTTTCCTAGTTCTTCAAACACAGACACTCTCCAGGTCCACGCACAGCACCCTCCTGAACGCGCACGAAGTGCACACGCAGTTTCCCTACTACACCCTAAAACCCAGAACCCCAGTCCATCCCACACGTTGGGAACAGGAGGGAGAAGAGAGAAGGCTTGCGGAAGAAGCAATCAATGCCCATCTCTCAGACATCACTGTGGCCATTGCCTCCGTGCAGTTCATTCCTCCACTAAGGGCTCAGAATCAGGTCGCTCCTCTCATGCAGCAAAGTGGCCAGCTGCACACGAGGTGGACGCGAGGCTTACTCTTTGTATGGCGAGGAAAGGGAATGTTTTCTTGAATAATGACGGGGTCATTTTCGATGTGATTCCCAAGGAATGGATTCAGCTTATTATAAAAAAAAAAAAAAAAAAAGCAGAGGAGAGGGAGGGAGCAGGAGGGGGGGAAAAAAAGGCTCCGAGATCGCAATGGTGGTTTTCTGATCCCTGGCTCTCCTGTCAGGGGCTGGGGGCTCTTGTCTGTTCTCGAGATCAGTGTCTCACAGATGACTACCAGAAATGAACCTCTGATCCTACCTGCCCTGGCCAGCCCACCCATTGCTACCCTCAAACTTGAAGTACCAGGAAAGAAGAAACTTGTTTGCACTAGGGATGCCCTTGGAACTCTATTTTCCCATTTAATACCGATTCATACTCTCTTTTGGTTTGTGACCAAAAGCACAACGATTTTACTTTTTTTGGAGGGAGGGATGGGATAGCAGTTTGTCCCCACAGGGGGAAGCTTACTCGCACACATGAGAGGCAAGCCATCTCATTGGCGAGGGCCCAGGCACAATCGTGTCCTATGCTTGAGGTTAATCAGAAGTCTTACGGGCTCGGTTGCCTAGCTAGCCATGGACTGGCTGGGTACCATGCTGTAACTGACAGCAGAAAACTGAGCCTATGGGAAGCCCAAAGACAGGACCAGGGTCACACAGCAGCAGGCAACAAAGACAAGAGTCAAACCCAGGCGTGTGTTTTAACACCTAATCTTCACAAAAACCTGCCTTGCTGAGCAGAGAACCCTCCTGCTTGCGCACCTGCTGAAGACCAGGTGCAGGAAGTACAAGTCAACTGCTTGATTCACCACCATATGTTCTGAACTCATTAACTGCTGTGCAAAGCACGAATTCAAGCACCAAAAGAAGTTATCAAGGAGCCTAGCATCGGGGATATTTACCGTCTTTTCTGGCAATAAAGATTTTATGGGAATGTACTACATGCCGAGCACTGGATTAGGCCCAAAGAATGGTGACCAAAAGCACACTTCATTCCTGAAGCTGAAGTTCTAGTGAGAAAGATAGAATGTTGAGCAAAAATAAATAAATAACTTGCTCAGAAAATATTAAATTGCACCTATATTAAGCATCACAAATAAGAGACTCTGGATATGAGAAATCTTATGGAGTAATTGGCTTGACCTCAGAGAAGTCAGTGGAGGCTTCTCAAAGACAGTGACTCTGGAGCTGAAAATGGAAGTTTGCACAGAAATGAACCAGGCAAGAGCCCGGCCGGTGTGGCTCTGTGCTTGAGCATCGACCTATGAACCAAGAGATGGTTTGATTCCTAGTCAGGGCACATGCCAGGGTTGCAGGGTGGATCCCCAGTGGGGGAGTGGGGGTGCAGGAGGCAGCCAATCCATGATTCTCTCTCATCATTGATGTTTCTATCTCTCCCTTCCTCTCTAAAAACAATAAAAATATATTTTTAAAAGAAATTAACTAGGCAAGAAAGGGGAAGAACCTTCCCTGCAAATGATCATTCAGTCATAACATCCCTACAATTATCCTTGTTTTTCAGTGGAGGAAACGGAGGCATGGAAGCTAAAATAACTGACCCAAGGTTGCACAACCAACTATGTTGTAAAATTTGGATTAGAACCCAAGCAGTCTTCCTTGAAAATTAGACGTCAGGTGCTCTATACGTAGCCACTAATCTACATTGGCTCTCAATAGGATCGGCATAAGCAAGGACCCTGTGGTTGAAGGAGGCAGTATGCATTCTTCTATGGAGAAACTGAAAGAAGAGCACCATAGCTGGCACAAGAAAACAAACCATTAGATGGTGCTAACAAAGGCAGGAAAAATAAGTAAGGAGTAGATCGTGTAAGCCCTATAAGCCAAGTTAAGGAATTTTTATCTTTATCCTTAGATAGAAAGAAGCCACCTGTATGGCTCTAAGTCAGTGGTTCTCAACCTGTGGGTCGCGGCCCCTTTGGCGGTCGAACGACCCTTTCACAGGGGTCGCCTAAGACCATCCTGCATATCAGATATTTACATTACAATTCATAACAGTAGCAACATTACCGTTATGAAGTAGCAATGAAAATAATATTATGGCTGAGTCACAACATGAGGAACTGTACTTAAAGGGCCAGAAGGTTGAGAACCACTGCAGATGATGTACTCAGATTAGTGTTTATTTTAAATGACTGTGGCTATAGTATAGAAAACAGGTGAAGGACGAGGACAGAAGTAGTTGAACCAATTAAGAGACTATTTAGGTAGTTTAAATAATAGATGTTGCTAGTAGCTTACCTAGTGTGGTGAAAAGGGAGAGACGTGAAAGGATTTGAGAAATATTTTTATGGTAAATATCACCAACTAGATTGGTGATGGATTCAGAATGGGGTGATAGAGAGGGAAATTCAAGAATAACTCTTAAGTGCCTGGCTAACATAATTGTAGAGAGATGGGTTCCATTGAGTGCAATAGGGAACACTGGGCCAGAGCTTACTACATTGGACGAAAGATGAACTTGAATTGGACATACTGGGTTTGAAGTGCTATTCATACCCCCAAGGAGGTATGTCAAGTAAGCAATTGGATATATGGGTCTGGAGTTGAGAAAAAAGAGATCTTGGCTAGAGATTCAAATGTGTTGTTTGTAGGTGGTCATTCTAACCATATGCATGGGTAGGACTGTCTAGGAAAATAAACAAGAAGAAAAGAGAATCAAGGAAAGAATCTTTCACAAATTCTCACAGTAGATAGCAGTATAATGGGAAAGGAGATAGAGGGAGTTAGTAAGAGAAGAAAAACAAAACAAAGTTTTGTCATGCATACCCAGGAAAAAAAGACTATTTCAAAAAGGAAAGTATGATCATATTTTAACAATAAGGGAGGTCAAAACACTTTAATGGAGGTCACTGGGATCTTAACAAGAAAGCCAGAATAGAGTGGTGAAAGACTGAATATAGCTAACGAAATAAGGAACAAAGACAACAATTTGGGAGAAGTTTGCCTGAGAATGGGAAGAGAGAGCAATAGCTGAAGGATAATATGGGTAGAGGAAGAACTCTTCGTTGTTTATTGGGCTGGTTGGCTGGTAGCTTGGGTGATTGATCTAATACATATACAGTGGGGCCTTGACTTACGAGTTTAATTCGTTCTGAGACTGAGCTCATTAAGGAGCTCGTTAACTCAAATTACTCTATCAACTCAATGCAAAAAATCAGCGGAGAGACAGCTGGTATCTCAAAAAACTCGTTAGTCGGGACACTCGTAAGGCAAGGCCCCACTGTATAGAAGAAATCAATATCACAAGGCTTTAAAAGCATGAACAAGTAGACAAGATATAGCTCATCAGATGATAAGAAGATTGGTATAAATATAGGTCAGTTTGCAGGTTTCACTCCTAGAACACAAGGGAATCTAATCTGATGGCTTTTATTTTTTCCCAAAAGAATCAAAGTACAAAGGTATCTGTTGAAAGTGTAGAGGAAGGAGAGCTGCTGGAGGTTTGAGGGAAGTAGAAAGGTTTCATTTTTGTTTACTTGTTTGTTTATTTGTTTACAGAGATTTCTAAATCATCTTTGCATCTGTAAAAGAATGAAATGCTACTATTGAGAGTCCAGTTGATGTTGGTAACCATAAGTTTGTAATGGGACCAGCCTTCTTGCCCTGACTTTCTCCACCAGTGCTAAGCTTCTTGTGAGCAGGCACAGAGAAAACATAAGAGTCCTGCCAAGTAGATGAAACACCAGGAGCTAAAAGGCAATGGAGCAATGCCTGATGGAAAATAATTTCCAACATAGAAGTATATATCCAGCACAACTATCAAACATGAGGACAGATTCATTCCAAGGTATGAGAGGTCTCAAAAAAGATTATTTCCTTATATTCTACCTGAGCCAGCTACTGAAGACTGTGTGCCACCAAAACAAGAGAGTAAATCATGATGAAGAGAAAAACATGGAACACAGAAAAAAAGAGATAGAGGCAAAGGGGTTCCTCAGGATGATGATGAAAGGAGAACAAAAATTGGAATAGGTCAGAAGTGTCAGGACAGATTTCTTCTAGATTAAATAGACTTCTTCAAAAGTAAAAAAATAGCCAAAACCGGTTTGGCTCAGTGGATAGAGCATCGGCCTGCGGACTGAAAGGTCCCAGGTTCGATTCCGGTCAAGGGCATGTACCTGGGTTGCGGGCACATCCCCGGTGGGGGATGTGCAGGAGGAGACTGATCGATGGTTCTCTTTCATCGATGTTTCTGACTCTCTATCTCTCTCCTTTCCTCTCTGTAAAAAATCAATAAAATATATTTTAAAAAAAACAAAAACAAACAAACAAAAAAAAACCAACAAAAAAAAGTAAAAAAATATACTCAAAAGAGATTAAGACAGTTGGTGGAGACTTTAGGGTTAAGTTCATGTTTTGTTCATAGAAAACTACGGTACAAAAAATAGAGACAATAACTCCAAGTACATATAACAAAATATTACACAGCAAAGTCAAAGTAGAGTATATTACATGGCTGAGCTATAATTAATCTTTACGTAGTTGTGATCATGTAAACCATGAATGCTGATCAAAACTAAATTATCAATATAACTAGATTAGGAATTTGGGGGATTATAAAGTGCAGATGGGGTGAGGCAGTGGTGAAAAAGTGACACAGCATCTGCTTTAGGGTACCATCCATAGATAATGACTAAAACTGTCTAAAAATCAAGAAGTGGCAACATAAGCATGTTATTTGGAAATATGGAAGTAAAAATAGAATCAAGCTAAAAGTGTTGGAAGTGGTTGCCTGTAGAAAATGGAAAACAGGGAAGGCGTATGGTGCTTCTGGTTGTTATACAAGTCTTCTGGAACAATTTGATTCTTTACACCATATTGCTACATAACTTTTAGAAAAGCTAATGAAGTCACAAATGCTGGTAATATCATTATTGAAATGATAAATAAGGAAAAGAACCTTGAATTCACAACTTCTAATCCTGTGCTCTTTCTACAAAAATTGAATCATGGTTGGCATAGTAATTGACAATCTTTTTGTTTTCATAAAGCATATTTGCCTTGTCTTTATCTTCTTATTTCAGAGTATAGGAACAGATCAGATGTCAGGTAATCAATTATAGATAGATAGATGATAGATAGATAGATGATAGATTGATTGATTTTATGGAGAAAGTTCTCAAAAAGAAAAATTACTTGGAAAATTTTAAATAACTAAGATCACATTAAATCTTCAGATTCACAAAATGTGAAAATCCATGAGATTTACAAAAACAAGAAATGAGTGTTATCTTACATTTACTTTAGAAATCCATGTCTAAATGTGACTTAGTGGTCATTAGATGAAAAATAACTTCTCTGGGAACTTTTGTTGTTGTTGTGAACCCTCACCTGTTGGTAATCTTCTTACTTTACACCTAAGGAAACAGAGGATATTTTTTCCATTGATTTTGTTTTATTTTTTAGAGAGAGTGGAAGGGGGAGAATAGAGGATATCTGTAATAGTGTCAATAAAACAAACAAACAAACAACCTCTAATACTAGAATTAAAAGCAGTTGACAGATAGGAACATTATCTTCTCACTTTACACCTAAGGAAACAGAGGCCTAGAGAAATAAGAAAAATTGATTAGAGTGCCATATTACATGAAAATAAACTTAGAATCATCACTGTTGAATCTGAAAGATTATCTGGTCCAGTCCTCTTAGTTCACAGTTCAAGAAAGTGAGACTCAAAAACTCAAAGAAAAATAAAGTTAGGCAAACATATGCTTAAAATTTATTTTTAAAAGCTGGTTTTCAGCAAAGCATTATCCACAAAAACAAAACAAAAAAAAACCAAAAAACTTTTTTTTTCATTTTAACATTTTACTGAAAATTTTTGGCCAAAAATCTACATAGCCATGGTACGGCACAGTATATTTTGGAGATCTGTTTGCTCTTAAGCAAATATTCTAATATCATATAAGTTTTTCCTACAATGTTAAGTTAAAAGCAGTAAAGTAGTAGCTATTCTATCTTAATGCCTTTAGAGTTGGTTCTAGGAGAGGCTTATTTGAAATAAACATAAATGAAGTGGTAAAAGAAGATGCATACCATGTGCAATGCTAGTGTCTTTTCAGACTAATAATAATGCCTAATATTTATTGAGTATTTATAATTTGTTGGACACTGTTAATTATATTTCATATATGTTTGTATTGATTTGAGAGAGAGAAAGGGAAAGGGAGGGAGGGAGGGAGAGAGGTTGAGAGAGAGAGAGAAAAAAAGAGAGAGAGAGAAATATCTATCAGTTGCCACCTGTACACACCTTGAGTATCAAACCCAAAACTTGGGTATGTGACCTGACCAGGAATCTAACCAAAGACCTTTCAGTGCACGGGCCAACATTCAATCAACTGAGCCACGTGGGCCAGGGCTATCATCTCCATTTTAAAGAAGAGACTAGCTGAAGCAGGATAACATGCCTGGAGACCCACAGTGTGGTGTGGTTGTGATCAAACGCAGAGACCTCTGTCAGAAGTGATATTCTTAACTATTTCCTGGGCTTGCTCTCCTATCTGGAGCTACCTGATTACACATAGGTATCTACTTATATAAAAACCCTGGGTGTAACATCACAGCCAGAAGCGCAACCAACCAGAAGGAAGTCAGTCCTGCAGGGATCATCTTGGAAACGGCTGTGCCCACCCCAGCTGTTTCCTGGAGGGTGAGGTTTCAGGCAGGAACCCGCCCTCAGAGTGTGGAAGTGAAATGATTTGTAATGGATCTATTATTGAAGCTACCTTTGGAAATACTATATCAGTGGTTCTCAACCTTGGTTGCACATTAGAATCACCTGGGAATCTTTTTAAAATCCTGATTTCTGGGCCTCATCCTCCAGAAATTCTGTTTCTTTGTTACTAATGTTGTGGCCCCACCCCATAACAAAGAAACAATTTCTGGAGAATGAGGCCCAGGGATCAGGATTTTAAAAAGATTCCCAGGTGATTCTAATGTGCAGCCAAAGTTGAGAACCACTGCTATAGATAATATTAAAAATATATCTAAACGTGCAATTCTTTGTCCAAAAAATGAGCATGTTCAAAAATTAAATGAAGACAATTTGGATATATTCGATGGAGATTTTCACATGTATTTGAGTGATGATTCCATTGATTCCACAGATGATGCTGAAAAGGAAAATTTTCCCATCAAATTTCTTAATAGTACTACTCCTTTGGGAATGCCGTGTCATAAACTAAAATTGAAAGGAGGTGCAATCATCATGCTATTGAGAAATCTCAATAGTAAATGCGGTCTTTGTAATGGTACCAGATTTATTATCAAAAGATTACAACCTAACATTATCAAAGCTGAAGTATTAACAAGATCTGCAGAGGGAGAGGTTGTTCTGATTCCAAGAATTAATTTGTCCCCATCTGACACTGGCCTCCCATTTAAATTGATTCAACGATGGTTTCCCATGATGCCAGTATTTGTGATGATTATTAATATGTCACAAGGACAAACTCTAGACAAAGTAGGCATATTCCTACCTGAACCCATTTCGCACATGGTCAGTTATATGTTGCTTTCTCTCGAGTTTGAAGAGCATGTGACGGTACAGTTAAAGTTCTAAATACTTCAGCACAAGGGAAATTAGTCAAGCACTCTGAAAGTGTTTTCACTCTTAGTGTGGTGTACAGGGAGATATTAGAATAAGTTTAATCACTTTATCAGTCATTGTTTGCATCACTGTTGTTTTTATATCATGTTTTTGTTGTTTTCATATCATGTTTTTGTCGTTTTTATATGCCTCTGTTGTTGTTATATCCTTTTGTTACTGTTTATTTATTAGTAAATTTATATATTATTTTCATCTACATTTTACTAATTTCCTTTCATCTCTCACACTTCTATTATAGAGAAAGGGCAAATAGCAATATTAAAATATCTCCGCTAATTAATTCCCTTTTTTAAAAAAAATATATTTTATTGATTTTTTACAGAGAGGAAGGGAGAGGGATAGAGAGTTAGAAACATCAATGATAGAGAACCATCAATCAGCTGCCTCCTGCACACTCCCCACTGGCGATGTGCCCGCAACCAAGGTACATGCCCTTGACCGGAATCGAACCTGGGACCCTTGAGTCCGCAGGCCAATGCTCTATCCACTGAGCCAAACCAGTTAGAGCAATTAATTCCCTTTTAATGTGCACACATTTCGTGCACCAGGCTACTAGTGTAAAATGTTAGAGATGGAAGGAGCCTATGGCTCATTGATGCTAGTAGTGTTCACATTTAAAAAATAGAGAGTGCCTTTCAAATAAGCTCTAATCCAGAAAGCCCTTACAGAAATCTAATAACAACAGAGATGCTCTGGTTGAAGAAGGACAGGGGATTCTCACTATCTCAACCTTTTCCTTTCATAATTTCAGGTCCAAAGGCTTGGAAAACTACTAATATCTCTCTCTCTCTCTTTTTCTCTCTCTCTCTCCACCCATCTCTCTTTCTCTCCACCCCATCTCTCTTTTTCATATAATAGAGCCAAACTGACTTGCTCAAATGGCATAATTCAAAAAATCAAGTTATATTCAGGTTTTTATTGCTTTCCCATCAGAAGAGGAAGAGTTTCTTGTTTTCCATAAGTCAAAGGCAGAGGCTATCGAATTGCCATAGGATTCTCTTACTATTTCAGTAAAATAGACTTCTGATTAAAAAAAAAAAATTCTGGAAAACAGGATTTTCATTGGAATCTCAAAACCCCAATGCTAAATAGTAATGCAGAAACATGGGCCATTGGAAAGATATTACAGCGGATCAAAACGGAAGAAGAAAGTTAAGCAGCAGGCAGAAGACTAGAAGGAAATAAACTTTCCCAGTCACTTACCTAAATTCTAACATCGCCCTACACTCGACTTTGCCAAATGAAAAAAAAGAAAGAAAGAAAGAAAGAAAAAACCTAGCAGTACTATGTTGAAAGCACCACCCATGGAGAGGTATTTAAGCCCCAGCCTCACAGCTCCAAGTTTCAAGGCTCATGTTAATTGTGCTTTTGATCTACAGTACCAATATTTCCCCCTTCATCCAGGATACCTGGGCTAGCACTCACACACAAAATTGTGTTCTTGTGACCTCCTGGGACTGAGGAAGATAGAATGTTTTCAAAAGACAACAGAGTAAGCATGTGCAATGTTATTCCTTCCTGCATTTTTTTTTTTTTTTTTGGATGGGCTGACAGTGTGCTGGCAATGTGACTTTTAGACCTTGCCAGAAAAAGAGGTCTACAAAGTCATAAAAGCATCCAACCATCAGGGCTGTGAGAACTGGCTCTGCTTCTAACACTACACCAAGTTACAAGGTAAATTCCACCAGTGCCACTTATGTGCTAAACTTCACATCAAATGAGAAGAAAAAGATTCCAGAAAGGAGGGCCAATTGCGCATTGAAAGTGAGCCTTCTTGGGCAGCTTGTGTGGCAAAAATGGTTCATAGCAGGAAAAGAATGGGCCATCAAAGGAAGGACGAGGCCCCAAATCTGCAGAAATGCCAGAGGGCAAATACATAGCACACAATCCACCACACCCTCAACCTCCTCTCATGGCTGACATTACTAGTCGATCACAGTCTCCTTCCACTCCAGCTCAGGAAGTGCTTCTCAATAAGCAGTCCAAAGAGCCAAGACAAATCATTTAGAGTTGGCTCTCAGTATGGAATTACATTGCTGTGTTGGATCCAGAGCTGTGGTTAAGGGATTGGAAGATGATAATCATTCATGTGGACACAGGCTGTTGACCCCCCTTTCATAGGCGGTGAGCCTAAGAGCAAAAGAAAAATAAATATATTAGGCATTGTCTGTCAGCTGTTCCCTTCAGAATCCCTGTGTTTTTGTCCAGTGAAAATGAATGGGAATCAAACTGAATCTACCCCAGGTTCAGAATGTGGTAAGGAGCTATGTTCATGTGGAACTGTCAGCATGTATCTGTCCACAGTCCCAAACTGGACATTAGAAGACCTGTGTCTTAATCCCCCTTCTTTCACTAATTCTATAACTTTAGGCAAGTCTCTTCATTTCACTGGGCCTAATTTCCTCATCTGTAAAAATTGGGAACAGGTTGCTTTGGACTACGTGAATTTTCAGGTTCCTTCTAAATCTATTACCATGACTTAAAAAAAGTGCTCACTTATTACTTCATTCAGCAACAGGCAGTTTTACATTAGAAAAAGGTGTTTTCTTTCAAAGAGGAATAAATGGAATCAAAGAACTGTAATTCAATGTGGTGGAAATGGTAGCTCATAAAGGTACAGGCTAATCAAAGTCAGTGTCACACAGAGGTTGGCCATGGTTCCAGGCCAACTGGGACACATTACTTTTATGACCTATGTATTAGCTATCTCTGGCTGTGTAACAAGTTACCCCAATGTTAACAGTTCAAACCAACAAACATCATCTGTGGATTTCTGTGGGTCAGAAATCCAAGTATAACTTTACTGGGTGACTCTGGCTCAAAAGCTCTTACAAAACTACAGTCAATGTGTTAACTGATCTCATTCAAAGACTCAAGTGAGAAACAATCCACTTCCAAGTCCCTCGTGTCACTATTAGCAGGATCCAGTTACCCTTGGGCTGTTGCGCTAAGGTCCTCAGTTCCTTGCTGGCTGCTGGCTGGAAGCCTCCCCCAATTTCTTCTACCTGGGCCTCTCCTAGGACAACACAACATGGCAGCTGGTTTCCATCAGAATGAGCAAGAAAGAAAACAAAAGAGAGTGAGTGCCCAAGCCACAATCTTTTTTTTTTTTTTTTTTTTTTTGTGGGCTAATCTCAGAAGTGACATACCATCACATTTTCAATACTCTTTTCATTGGAGGCAGGTCACTTGGTCCAGCCCACACTTGAAGGGAAGGGATTACACTAGGGCATGAATACCAGGAGTCAGGAATCACTAGTGCCAACTTAGAAGATGCCTACCCCAACCTGGAACCAAATATTTTATCCCTTATTAAAAATGGCCATAAAGTAGCTACACCCAATGGTGGTTGTAAAGATCAATGAATATCTTATAAAGCATTTAATTTATTTGGTACCAGAAATATAGTAAGCACTCAGCATTTAATGGATATTACTTTTAATAATTGCTTTGTGCATAACTGGAGAAATTGAGAATTCTACTTGAGGAACGAAGACACAATCCTATACCTGAAAGAAGATAAATAAAGATTGAGGTGAGATTAGCAGTGTCTTTTCTGAAACTCTCTGAACCCTGCCCCTCCCCCCCCCAAAAAAAATAACAGACAGAACAACTAATTTGAAAAACCAAAATCCACCAAGAATATACACAAGAAAACTAGATGACTACCTAACCCCACAATCTTCAGAAAAGAGGCTGACTGAGATAGCATCAAGAGAAACCCAAAACTGCCATCATCAACCAATTGGAAAGCACCGATTACTAATCTGAAATTCAACTGAACTGAGTGGAAGTCCTGCCGGAACCAATTTGTTGGTTCTAAAGCAGTCTAGAACCCAAAACACGCAAACGAAGAAATCAAAGGTCCCTTAAGAGCAGGGTCTGTCTCTTTATCTTTATATCCCACGCACTTAACAAACTTGAGGCACTGGAGACACTCAGTAAAGTGAATGCATTAATGTTCCACTGTCCAATAAAACGGAATAAAAAGTGAAAAAACAAAACAATCAAGAGTTCAGTTCAAGCATAAAAGAACCAATATGATTTCTTTCTTGTTTTTTCCTCAAGTGACTGGCTGTTTTGACATGTAGACATGGTTCTTACATAATTGCTTTTATGGACTTTAAAAGGAGCCACTTCAAGGAAGAAATTAAAAAAAAAAAGAAGTAGAAAAAGAGAATAACCCTTGGTATATGGTGCCTATTCACACTTTAGAGCCATTTACTACCAGCTTGATGCATCTGATAGGATGTAAAGTTGGGATAAATGTTAAATTCTCAAGTCAGATAATGCAACCTTTCCCTCGATTTACTTTTTTAAATTGACATTTGAATTTCTTCTATTTTAGATTTTTTTCTATCAACAAGGTTTTTAAAATAACTTTGGAAACTACTGCTATTGGTTTATTAACAAATGAATTGAATTTACTTACTAAGCCTAGATTGATGGAAAATTAGATTACCATGAACTTATGCTTACTTAACTGTCTTTTTCACAGGCTTCTTTGCTTATGGTTATGAATTAATAGCTCATCACTAGAGAAATGGGAATGTCCAGATTTCCTTTCGCACCCTGTGACTATAAAATGGGAATCATGTGTATATCCAAGCCCTCCCTATGCTGGATTAAGCATTGTCTCTGAGCTACAAACTCACCCTTTTATTTTTGTATTTTTCCTAAAGAGAAGCATAGAAAAATTCTTTTTAAAAATTAATAAAAATTTTTAGAGACTATCTTGGAACTATTCTGAAGCTACTAAATGCCTACACTCCTTTCTTCCCCCTTCTATAGCTCCTCCACTACATGCTTTGCTTTCTGAGCTTCCTTGTCTGGACTTGAGCTTTCCTCTCCCTTCTTCTTTCCCCTTCGGTCTCCTCTACTACCACTGACTTGAGGGAAAATGAGAATGGGAATTCTAACAACCCCCTTTGGAAAAAAAGTTGGTCTCAGGTAGAGAGGAACCAGCAATTGTTCCCGACTTTATCCGGGACCCTGATGGGTTCACAAAGAAATTTAACATATAATCCTGACCTATTCCAATTAATATGCCCACTGGTTTTGGAGAGCAAGGCAACAGAATTACTCAATAAGGGCTGCTATGAAACTGTAGAGGAGTCTGTTTTTGCTGTAAAAATCCAGGTCACCATAAGAAAGATTGTAGAAAACTGAAATTGGATTTACAAAGAGGGAACGAACAGAAGCCAACATAGGGATGCTCCGAGGACTGTCCAAACCCGCCCTTTAATATTCCACTCCATAAAGCTAGGACTGGGGCTCTGCAAATGCCATTTCTCTCTTGCGAGAGCACTTTCTGTTAGGTTCTGCAGATGGAAGCAATAAAAGGAGATGAGAAAGATGGAGGAAGAAAAGGGGATGTGCTCCTTCCCTGTACCCCCTGTTCCTGTCATGGCTGCCCCAGCATGTCCCTTTGCCCCAGCAGCAAAGTTTAGTTCCAGTTTTGAGCTATTTCCATCGCTGCTGGTGCTGGCCTCATACTCAGAGGTACAGCAGCTGGTGACCACAACCTTGTCCCCAATTTCTGGGGGTGGGGTGGAGGGCAGCTCCAGATTTTGCTAATCTAACCCTTCCCTTTGCTCCCCCAGCCATAGGGGTCACAGTTGCTCCCCACACGTATTTATCTGTATTGCCTTAATGTTCTCTTTTTGCCTAAATGCAATGCTGTTTAATCAACTTCCTTTACTAAATTCTCTGTTAAAAATGACTAGTGTGTTACTGTTGTTTTTGTTTTCTTAACTGGGCTCTGATGCCTTGTTTGATTGTGGTGGTGAATATATATAATTCAAACGTAAGAAAACAAGGAGTCAGCTGGCTGTGACTGTAAATGGGGTCACATTTATAGTTAACCAAGCACTTCCCCACCTGCTACCGCAGGGGTTTAGCACTACCTCAAAGCCTTCCTCACACAGCAACTATTAGCACAATCCATTGTGAGACACGCACAGTGTAACGTTCTAGCTCCCACTTCTCCACATCTACTGCTCATAAACTGCTTTGAAGACACCTCAGAGCTAATGTGTATGCCAAGTGCATAGTAACTGCATGCCTCCAAAGCGGCCAATTCTCCCAGATTTGCTGGGTCTTACACATAGAGGCCAGGTGCACAAAAATTTGTGCACTCGGGGGGAGGGGGTCCCTCAGCCCAGCCTATGTTCTCTTGCAGTCTGGGACTCCTCGAAGGATGTCTACCTGCTGGCTTAGGCCGGCTCTCTGGGGAATCAGGCCCAAGCTGGCAGTCAGCCCCCACGGGATGTCCACTTACCAGCAGGGAGCAGACCTAAGCTGCAGTCGGACATCCTTAGCGCTGCTGAGGAAGTGGGAGAGGCTCCCACCACCACCACTGTGCTGGCAGTCATCAGCCTGGCTTGTGACTGAGCAGAGCTCCCCCTGTGGGAGCACACTGACCACTAGGGGACAGCTCCTGCATTGAGCATCTGCCCCCTGGTGGTCAGTGTGTGTCATAGTGACCAGTCATTCCCAGTTGTTCTGCTGTTAGGGTCAATTTGCATATTACCCTTTTATTATATAGGATAGGAAATACCAACACTTCCAAAGAGTGATGTGGAAAAATGTCTACACTATATAGGAAGTTTGGTGACAAAAGCAGATTTCAGAACAGTATTTATGCATTCTATTATAAATATATGCTCTTTTTTAAAATCTTGATTATAAAATGGGGGGATGAGAAGTTGGATGTACATGTATTAAAGTTAACAGTTAACAGAGATTATCTCTGGGTCAATAAGATTATAAATTATTTTTTTGTTTATTTATATTTTCTATTCTAAGAAAATATATATTATTTAAAATTTTTAAATTTAAACATATACATATTGAAGCTCAGATGATCAGACAGACATTTTGTGAAATAATAATTATTAATTATCTTCCTACCAAAGAGAATTAAATTGACTTAGAATTTTCTTCTGAGAAGTAAAAAAACAAAAACAAAAAAATAAAACCTCAAGCTATCAATGTCATCGTTCATGAAGCATAATCCAACCAGTTCCCTACCCTGCTTTATAACTTGTGCAAAGATTAGCTTTAAGTTGCTTGGTATTTAAAGTCCTGAAAATAGTATCCCAAAGTGTAGCCCATTTAATCTATTAAACATGTGACTATACTGTTTCATGGTTTATAAATATGAGATACTGACCCTTGTACCTCAAATTTTTTTTAATAAAGAGTTTGGATCTATCCATAAAGATCATAAAACTGAAAGTAAAAGATACTGCTTTTTTAAAAATCAGCTAAATTCATTTGTCTGGGAAGCTGTTTACTCAATATGTGATTTCTGGTCTGGTTTCACCCATTTTTCTGTTTTTGGCATCAATGGAACCTTTTATTGTATACCACATAATTACAACCATTTCTAGCCAGCCAACACATATTATTTCTGCCAAGGGAAAATAGGTACCTTGGTTTTTCTGTCATAAATGTGACGAGGTTTTTTGTTACATATAAGACATTTTTTTACCCAAAACTTTCTTTCATTTTCTTAGGATTGATACTGTTGTTATCACTTATTTGAGGGTTACAAAATTTGAGACATTAGCTACCTTTAAAATTTATTTTCTATTTGCCTTTTGATAGTGAAATAAACATATTTCTAAATCTGCCCGTACTTTAAGACAAGGTGTCACTTGAAAATTAAAATCTTCAAGAAGTGAATTGGGGGGAGAAGGCTGATTATTCTAATTCAAAAGAGATACTCCCATATCACAAACTTCTTGACAGAAAAGAGAGAGGGGGGGTGTTGGTAGCTTGCAAAACAAGAAGAGGGAAGAAATGCTTAAACCTCAAGTGTTAAATGTTTGTAGAAAAGTAAAAGTTATCTAAAATTATAAGTCCATGAAAAGGCAGTATGATACACATTTCATTTATAAAAAAAAAATACTGTACAGTACAATTTTTAGGGGAACATATAATATGGAAATCAACATTCATCCATAGTGGAGACTGTCCTTCACTTATTAACACATTGAACAAATTGAGTGTCTGCCTTGTTTCAAGTCACTTTGCAAGATAGTCACTGATGATAAGCGTCAGAGCTATGGTCTAGCCAGCCTTAAGATGAAAAATCAGGAATCTATTAGCATCATACAAAAGAAATTTGTTAAGCCCTTTAAAGTTGTTGGTGGCATCCGTGAGACCCACGTTTTATGGTTCTTAGTCAAAGCTAGTAGTGGGGGTGGTGGGTGTGGATGGGCCCAGGATGGTCTGCTGGGAGCAGTCATGACCCATGAGTCATCTTTTGTTTTGCCAGTCATATCAAATGTCAGAAGAGTATCTCCAAATGTGCAGCTGAGTGAGTAGCATGGAATTTTACTATGGATATTGAATGTTTATACTCAGAAACTGTCCCATGTCCAATGGTCCCATCTATCTGCAATTTGGCAGGGAGAACTTGTACCAACTGCAAAGAAAAACTTGAAATCACTGAGATTTTTTTTTTAAATTGCCATTGAGTTAGGAAATAATGAGTTGAAAAACCAAGGGATCACTAAAGGGACAATGTTTATTTCTTTATTTAAAGGTATCTATCAGATAACCATTTTTGTATCAGAAGATGATTTTATTTATTATTTTTTAAATGTTTTTCTTTTTTAGAGAGAGAGAAAGGAAGGAAGAGGGAGACAGAAACATCAATGAGAGAGAGAGAAAGATTGGTCAGCTGCCTCCTACACACCTCCTCCTGGGGATGGTACCTAAAACCTGAGTATGTGCCCTGACTGGGAACCGAAAGGGTGACCTTTGGGTGTAGGGACAATGTTCAATCAACTGAGCCACATCAGCTAGGGCTCAGAAGGTGATTTTAATGTGATTAACAAGAAGCATTTATTGATAGCTTACAATGTGCCACTTACTGTTCTAAGTGCTTTATGTTTATTACCTGACTTATTGCTCACAACAACCTTTTGAAATAGATTCTTTTACCATGACCCCTTATACATGAGATGAGAAACCTGAAACACAGAAAGGGAAAGCAATTTAACCAACCACACACAGCTCGTAAGCATCTAAGCTGACCCACTACACAATGCAGCTTAATATTTATTTTGAATGCTCTGTTTTTCGAATCCATGGATGCTTTAAAGGTTAACTTTTTTAAAAAACTTGATTCAAGTTTTGTTTTGTTTTTTCTGGAACATTAACATATTCCATTTGCCAGGTTTCCAATTGATGTGTTTCTATATATAGGCCTTACCTTATTGTACCTCTCACATAGTTTGAACAATTTACTCTTCTAAGCAAGTACAAAAGAAGCTATTTTCAAGACTTATTTGAGAAGAATTTTTTTCCATAGGCTACTTTTTTAGCAGATCATGAGACTCTCAAAATAGAATAAAAACAGTGAAGTTCAAACCAATTTGGTTAATAGAAGCTAGAAGTATGCATAATTGAGGATGGTTTAACTTTTCCTCTTTGTACACCTCAAAAACATCTGAAAAGATTTAACCTTCTCAAAAAAAATGCTCACCTTTGGGCTGAAACCAAGTAGAAAAAACTTCAGTTCCAAAGGAAGCATTTTTTAAAATTCTGAGTGAATTAAACAAGGCAATTGCCTGGAATCTGGTTGCATACAAAGCTACATTTAGCGCCCACACATGCTCTAGCTTTGGCTTCCTGCGCAGTCAGCACTGATAGTTATTATTCTATAAAATAAATGTTTGCCTCTCAGGGCTGTAAATCCTGAGACCACCTCAGAATCTTTAATGGACTTCATCTCTTAAGCAGAGGTACACAGCCTTCTTTTTCTTTTGGTGCAAGATTTAAGGGGTGGTGGAAAAGATATTGCAATATTTCTCCATCTCCCAACCCAGTCCCATATCTGATGGCAACTTTATTATATCCTCCATGGAAAGCAATTGATACCCTGTCAATAACGTGTGCTGTGTTTCCACTTCCTTGATTTAAAATCTCACCAGCTTAAAAATAGTTTTGGGCTGTGGGGAAGGAAATAGAAGAATTACTACAACATAAATTATTAAATGAACACACTGATTGTGAGGCATGACTAGATATAAGTTGCATTCATTTGTGAAAAAGTATGTCTTAGAATGGAAGAGACTTGAGTAGTTGTTGAATTGAATTAAATTGAAATAAAAGCCCTCCAAAGAATTAGAACTAGAAGGTATGAAGTCCCCCACCCTTCCATTTCTCTTAAGTTACATCAAAGATGGTAGCCATTATGCCACACCCTTTCCTAAGAGAATCTACTCCCACTGTTGGCCTCTACTGCATCCCTAATCATTATTGATTGGATTATGAGTGGACATTTGACACTGGGCCAATCACTTTTTTTTTACCCTAGGTATTTGAAATCAGGACACTGAACACAACTAGCAATTAGCGGGGGAAGCCAAATTTCAAAAACATTAAAATCTGGATCAGGCTCTAGCCTGTTTGGCAGAGTGTCGGCCTGTGAACTGAAGGGCCCTGGGTTTGATTCCAGTCAAGGGCACCTACCTCGGTTGGTTGCAGGCTCGACTGGGATTCGTGTGGGAGGCAGCCAATTGATGTGTCTCTCTCACATTGATGTTTCTTTCTGTCTCTCCCCCTCCCTCCTACTCTCTCGAAAAATCAATGAAAAAAATATCCTCCAGGCAGGATTAACAAACAAACAAAAATCTGGGTCAGAGTCAAGCTCCTGGTCAATGTCATCACCTGTACGTTAAAGTTAGGGGAGAGCAGGGATACCCAGGGTGCACAGAGGAGCCTAGCACAGACCACGCTTCCTTTGAAAGGTAGTGGGACAGCCACGGTTCCCAGGTTTTTACATCCATGACCTGTTCCACTCGAAGGTTCTTCATTTGTTGCCCTTAGCCAATTTTAGCCTTAAAATTAACTCTTTTTTTTTTCTAAAATAACTTGACTTTTTTTTTTTTTTTTAAACAAAACAGTCCCATTTTCAATTCTCAAGCCATTATCAGTTGCCATTCTGGCCGCCTACTGCAATGTCATGTTCATGAACGCCAGTGATACCTGCTACAATATTACATCGCAAGATCCAAACAATCAAGCAAAGCTCAATGACTTGCCCAAGGTTTTATCATCTAAGCCAGAGCTGGGTCCGAATCCAGGTTTTCTTTGCCACCTAAGGCAGCGAAGTGTGGTCCTTGTCTGCCTACTTCTGACCTAAAGCTGCACTCACTTGGAGGTAAATATTGGTTGTTCCCAAATTATCTTCCCAAAGTTTGTCAGTACACATTTTCTTACAGAAATAATATTTTTCATGGTGGCTGAATTTCAAGATTAGGCCTGTTTTACCTATCATGAATCTGACACCCTCTTTGTTTGTTAAGAAAATAGTGCAATGCAATACTGCAGTATGATAGTTATTAAACAAAACAGTAAGTTGAATAAGAACTCTTTTTATGTATTTTGGAGGTTTGGTTTGAGGAAGAACAGATTTTATTGGAGGTCTTGTGCTGATTCCTTAGAGCAGGTCTGGGTATTTTCCAAGAGTTTTTAGCGTTCCAGGACACCAGCTCTGTTCATTATGCCTAACTATACCCCAAAAGTTAACACCATCAATAAAAAATCTGAACTGATAAGCCCCAAATTGTTATCAGCGGTTGCCTCTGGATGGTGAGGTTATTAGACTCTCCCTCCTTCATACATTTTTACAGTGTTTAAACTTTTCAAGCCACCATGCATTACTCTTTATAATCTGCATGAATATCCAAAAATCTTTTCAGTTTCCTCTTCCTGGATACTGTTGTCTTATCACAGTCTCCTGTACTTACGCACACAAGAAAGGAAGAAAGGATGAAAGAAGGAGGAAGGAAGGGAAGGGAAGGGAAGGGAAGGGAAGGGAAGG
Organism: Myotis nattereri; assembly: GCF_964212035.1. NCBI lineage: Eukaryota > Metazoa > Chordata > Mammalia > Chiroptera > Vespertilionidae > Myotis > Myotis nattereri. Next base: position 28,755,614 of record NC_138088.1, read on the forward strand.
GAAGGGAAGGGAAGGGAAGGGAAGGGAAGGGAAAGGGAAAGGGAAGGGAAAGGGAGAGGGAAAGGGAAGGGAAGGGAAAGGGAGAGGGAAAGGGAGGGAAGGGAAAGGGAGAGGGAAAGGGAAAATGTTTAAATGTTTAACTAAACCACTCTAATACGTACTGACTCCCCAGGCCATGATCTGCGTGAGTCTCCATTCTCTCTCCGGTTGTGTGACTGGGCACTTTTTCACGGGACACAGCTCTTACCACTCTTGGTCCTTCCAGACTCAAACAGATCTTCTTGCTTGGGGCTCCCAACCCAGTGTAATGTTTAAGTCATTTTTGGGAAGTAATGAACACATAGATATGCTCTATTTATTCATTCGAACCCACTGCTCCCCAAACAGATGTGATGGGGGCAGTCACCTAGCATGAAAGGCCCATTTCCTCATCAGTAGAATGGAAACATCGGGTTCAGGTGTCACTGGAGAATCAAACTCCTCCTTCGCTCTTGGGAGTGGGGTGGCTCTTGGGGTACTGCTAAAATGAGCACTTTCAGAAGCCCCCAGGGGAGAATGAGATTGGTAAAAGAGCTCATCCCCTGCAGCAGAAGTCTCAAGAAGGCCAGAGGCCCAACGGCCAAAAGCAAAGAGCAGGAGCACTTTGGTTTAGAAGTTTAAATATTCAGGTTTTGCGCCCTTGCAATGGCCACGCCTATTCTGGCCACTGACTCCCTCCCAGGCCAGGGAGGCAGGTAGGCACCTTCCCACATCACTCAGGCCTCACTGAGCATGCGTCCAAACTGCCTTTGTCCAGTCCCTTCCCCCAATCAATCAGCAGGGAACAGACTTGGAGAGGGTTAAATTAGCAAAGCTGTATAAATGGCATGCCTATCTTATCCAGTCTTCCCTTTACTCCTTTCCTGTTAATAATAACCAGGTTATTATAACGGTATCACGATGATCTCTAAGATCCTCTCTCGATAAATAAACAAACAGGGCAGCAACTATTAAGGTAAGTGGAATAAGTAGTCAATATATTATCTTTTAGACATTTCCTGTAATGGCACCGTATTCTCCCTCTCCTTCTCCCTCTCCCTCTCTCTCTCACACATGCATGCACACATGTACACACGCACACAAGTTGAAGACATCATGATTTTAATATGCACCATTCCTTATGTGCCACTAATAAAGAAAAAAGCTGCCAGCTGAACCATGACATGCCATTGATGTATGATGCATCCGATTCAGAGATGTTAAACTGCAAAACACCATGGGTCCTAGAATCAATGAAACGTAGTGCTGGAGGTGCTGGGAGACCCCTACTTGTTACGTTAAACCCTACACATTACTGTCATTTGCTACAACATACCCGGCTACACTCTCACATAGAGCAAAGTTCCTTCTTATTTCTCCATTTACATCCCACTTTCTATCTGCCAAGGGCTCTTCACACCCTCACTCCCGGCTCCCAGAGCCTTAAGCTCCCACCTGATTCCCAAATGCCTCCAAAGCTTCCTGGAAGTATCTCTTACTCCTAACCATGATAACATGTACTTTCCTAGCTCCCCTATCCCTTTGAAAATAACTCAGGCTCTTAAGTATTACTAAGTGATTGGAATCAAATTTATGATGTAATTATAGCTAGCGTTTTCATAGTGGGCAGTAAAATGTTCAGATATCAGATTTTCATCTAAATGTAGGCTTTCGTACAAAAGAAACCAATGTGCATTTATTGAGGAATAAAGAGGGTGGTATATGCAGAGGAAGAGTTTTGTTCCCTTCAACTCATTCTGCTTTGATCACTACGTATGGCCTCAAATATGTAAGCCTGGGTGGCCCGGCTGCCTTCTTACCACAGGGGCTACCAAAAGTCTGGGGAGAAACCTCACTTTCCTATGTCTCCTGCAGGAATGCAGAGGCAAAGTCTCAGAAATAAAGTCAATCCAAGCAGCTACCACGACCACCACAGCTGCTGCGGCTCCCTCCTCCCCTCCCTCCTCTGCTCCATCACCGCCATCATCATCCAAAATCCCCGGAATAAAAGTAATTCCTTTCCTCCGTATAGGAACCCAATGTCTATACTTTGAATATGAATCTCATTTCAAGTGGTACCCTAATTTTGGAGCCTTATTTATTTTTACTTCTATATTAATTGGTGGTCGTAGATATACTTTGCCTTTTCTTTCCATAAGAATGGCATTCAGGAATGAGCTCTTTACACCTTTTTAGCATTTTTCTCCACTAGGAAAGTCCTTTCACTGGTACCTGAACCCACTGTGGACGGGAACAAAACCTGATAGCTTCTTCTGCTGGGCAATCTGTCAAAGTGTATCGAAACTTTTAATATTATGTAGGAGACTTAAGCCCAGAAGTTTCACATCTAAAACCTTATTTTAGGGGGGGAAATTACAATAGATACGAAAAGTAATGTGCAAGACTCTTCACTGCAGTGCATATTTTAACATCTCACAATATGAATTCGGCTAGATAAATGCTAGTAATTTACGTGATGGCTGTTAGGCAGCCATGATAGGTCATATTGTTCAAGAATACAATTGACATGGGGATGTTCATAGTAAGTTGCTCACCCCAAAACAACATACCAAGTGAAATGCCCACTGTTAGTCCATGTTCACACGGCGTCGGGGTTAAGATGTGTGGAAACAAAGACATCTTAGTTCACATCTTGGTTCCCACACCCAGTTCTGTCACTTGCTTCTTCTACAGATGTGGGTAAGTTATTCAGCCTCACAGAGCCTTCGTTTCCTCATCTGTCACTCAGAAATAACAACACCCACCTGTTAGGGTTTTTGTGAGGATTAATTTAAGTAATGTACTAGTATGCAATAAGTATAAATAATGTTGCGCCTACCTACATTGCCCCACACATCATAAGGGCTCCTTCATGGGTGCTCCACATAGATCATGTGTACATTCAGAGGTTTTTTGGTTTTTTTTTTTTACAGGTGACATAAATACAATTTGGTCAACTTAAACAAAGGGGAATTAATTGAAAACAAGGCAGAAAAGTTGGAGAACCAGTTTTGGAAATAGGCAGGAAGCAATTCCGCTTCAGGGACTAGAACGCAGGGATTACAAGGTTGGTCTGGTAGTGAAGCAGTCTGGTAGGGCGGTTGCTGCCAGGGATAAAGAATGCCAACCCCTTCACTCACCCAATTTCACACGCTCAAAAGTCCAAATCCCAGCAGAGCTCTTCCGTGGGCTGAGCTGGAGCCACTGTCCACCTTCCAGCTACAGGAGGCAGGAAAGGAACACTCTGGGTCTCTGGGGCACGAGCAGCTGGGTTTTCCATCCTAGCAAGTTTATACACAATGGCCTGGCCGGGTGGCTCTGTTGGTTGGCTCATTGTTCCTGACACCACAAAGGTGGCTGGTTCAATTCCGGGTCAGAGCACATTCCTAGGTTGTGGGTTCCATGCCCAGTCTGGGTGCATATGGGAGTCAACTGATTGATGTTTCTCTCTCACATCAATGTTTTTCTCTGTCTCCCCCTCCCCTTCCAATATCTCTAAAATCAATTAAGAAAAAAACAAAAACATATCATTGGGTGAGGATTTTAAAAAGTTTTTTAAAGATTATACACAATGGTGGTAGGTTCACTCCCCCAAAGGAAATCAGAATTCAGGAGTAAAGGATGGTAGGCGCTGCCGGGTGGTCATACAAGGATAGATATTCTTGCATGACATCAGCACGTGGTAATTTTGAAATAGGAGAAATAGAGTCCTAGCTGGTTTGGCTCAGTGAATAGAGCATCAGCCTGCAGACTGAAGGGTCCCAGGTTCGATCCCAGTCAAGGGCACATGCTTGGGTTGCAGGTTCGATCCCCAGTAGGGGATGTGCAGGAGGCAGCCGATCAATGATTCTCTCTCATCATTGATGTTTCTATCTCTCCCTCTCCCTTCTTCTCTAAAAATCAATAAAAATATTTTTTTAAAAAAGAAATAGGAGAAATAGAAATCAAATATTTTAAAAAGAAAATAAAAGAAAGCTCTTTTACATACATGTAACTATCATAAAAGCCCTGTGAGTAAAGCAAGACAAGAACTATTTTTATTTTACAGAGAAAAATTGAGGCTCAGGAATGATAAACGACTAGCCCAAGGTCTCTGCACTTGGTCGGGGGCGGAACTGAAACAGTCCTGACTCGGGGTTTCAGGCTCATCCCCAGGCACCTACTGGAAATTGTCAGACATCTCCCAGGCTTCCCTGCTTCCCAGCCCTAAACCCCAAAGGACACTGGTGGTTGGTATTTCCCTTTCCTCTGACTCGCTAGTCCCCCTGCTGCTGTGAGTCCAAGCCCTGGGCGGAGGCTTTGCTGGGAGTCTGGGCAGCCTGCCTCCCTCACACTTGGGGGAATGAGAGGGTGGAGAAGCGAAGGCTGAGGCACCACTGGAGAAAGAAGTCAGGCTGGAAGATAAAAATGCAGAGGCCAATCTGGAGAGGAAGTGGTGTGGAGAGTAGGCAGTAAGGAGACAGCAAGAATAATTTTAAAAAGAAAGTCAAAGAATTGGGAAAATTGTTAAATCAGCAGGAAGGGGCCCAATAACTACCAAGATCTCCCGCACCTGGCTGCAGAGGAAAACGCTAAAGCCCCACAAAACTGCCACCCTTCTCTCTGGAATAAATCGCCTCTCATAATTTGACATGATATTGAACATCTAAGTTACCGGGGGTTGTTTTCTGGTTTTTATCTCTCCTTTCAGCTTATAGAAGAGCCCACCAGAAAGACCAAACCAATTGCAAATTCCTAGACTCCACAAGAGACGATGACAGAGCCATAGTTCTAGGAAGATCCTATGTAGGAGTCATCTTACCTAATGTATGCATCTTTCAGTTAGAGAAACCGAGACACAGAATTATAAATATGTCCATACTACTTATTTGTTTTTAAAACACTTAAAATAGAACTATCTTGATCAGAGATTAGCAAATCTTTTCTCAGAAGAGCCTTCTGGCAAGTATTCTTGGCATTGAGGGCCATATGGTCTCTGTCACAGCTACTCAACTGTGCCACAGTAGAGCCAAAGCAGCCATAGATGATATACAAACAAATGGATATGGCTCTATTCCAATAAAACTTTATTTACAAAAACAGGGTGAGGGCCAGCTCTGGCCGGTGTACCCAGTGGTTAGAGCATCAGCTGGCACAACAAAGGGTTGCAGGTTTGATCTCTGGCCGCAATCAGAGCTCATGCAGGAGGCAACTAACCAATGTATCTCTCTCACAATGATCTCTCTCTCTCTCTCCCTTCCTTCCCTCCTTTCCACTCTCTCTGAAAAGCAATGGGGAAAAAAAACCCTCAGGTGAGGATTTAAAAAAATTAAAATAAAAACAAATAAGAGAGTGAGGGCTGGACTTGGCCAGTAGGTTATTGTTTGTTGACACCTGATCTAGACCTATGCTACCATGTGATCATCCTAGAAAAACATAAGAACAAATGGTAGGCATAGGTTACGTTTCCATAGGAATGATAATAATGGCTGTAATTTGTGGAGCACTTCCTATGTGGCGTTCCTCATTGAACTGCTCCACCAGTCCTGTGAGATGAATACTATTATACTCTCCTTTTTTTTTTTCTTCAGAGAAGAAAATGAAAACACATGCAGGTCAAATAAGCTACCGATGGCCCAATGGTCATATAGCTGGAAGGTGGTAGTGTCAAAATTTGAACCCAGATTTGCCTCATTTCAGAACTCATATCTTAACAGCTACACCAGGTTTTGGGTTGTTTGTTTTTTTGAAGGAGTACCTAGAAGGCAAAATAGAAAACGCTAACACGTACTAAGATTTAAGGAAGGCTAGTAGCTGGAGCCCACCCACCTCAGACGCTGGGAAGCAAAAGGTCTCTAACAGTGAGAGGAATCCAGGCCTGAAGGGGAGAAGAGGACAGCGCTTGATGATTATCCTAAATATCTGAAGCCAAACCAGGGAAGACTTGAGGAAATGACTCACTGAACCCAGGAGAAAGAAAAACAGGCGAATGATGGCAGGAGAAAATGAGGATAATATAGCCTTACTGTTAAAGTGAGGGTTAGAAATCCACAGAGACCCAGAAAGGAAACACTGAAATGGCTGAGTTACATTCCTGAAACTAACATGCAATATTGTTTTATCAGACTCACGGCTTTTGGGGCCAAGAATGAGGCAGGAACAGATTTCTTCTTAGCAGAGACACCATCTCATGTTCTTTACTGTCCCCAGATTGTCTCCTCTGCTCCAGCCCTAAGGGGAAACCCTTCTATTCTTGAATCACAAAATTGGCTGTTCCTGGCTCGGGCGCTGAGATTGGTGTGGCAAACAGATGTACTACGCTGCAGCCATTAAACATCTCCTAACATCTGTGGTGAGCCCATGGAAGGACTTTGAGCCATCCACTTTCCAGCTAAAAAGAAGCCTGATAGGAAAAATTGGGGAATGCTTTCAAGCATGAATACAGTTGGCTTTCCTCTTAGTAGATTATTAGAAACAAAAACAAAACTATGAGGTAAGTAAATGTGGTCCTTGGCCTTTTTCTATCCATCGATCAAATTGTCACTGAATCAACTTCTTAATGCAAAGCTCTGATCATGCCACTCCCATGCACACAACTCGCAAAGTGAGCACACAGCATTCATAATGATGTTGTGAAACAGGCGCTTTCAGATATTGCTGGTGGGAGTGCAAAGTGGTACAGTCTCTAAGGACAGCATTTTGGCAATCTCTACCAAAATTGAAAACGCACATATCTTTGATCTAAGCCTTGACCTTATAGCTGTACTTGTATTTGCATGTATAAGATTACTTGCTGCAACACTATTAGATAACAGATTAAATACACTTCTGCTCCTGGACACAATGTGGGTGGTCACAGCAGGTCAAAGCTCTTGCTGCAACAACTAAAAACAAATGGATAAATTGGGGGAGGAGGGAAGGGACATGTTAAAGACATCAAAGAGCTGTGGAGAATTAAATGAACTAAAGGTCCAAAGGGAAACACCCTTCTTAGGGCTGGGAAGACATAGGCATTCCAGGCTCTCAATCCAAAGCCTGGTAGCCCTAGTCGATTTGGCTCAGTGGATACGTCGGCCTGTGGACCAAAGGGTCCCAGGTTCGATTCTGGTCAAGGACACGTACCTAGGTTGCAGGCTCCTCCCTGGCCCAGGTCCTGGTCAGGGCTCGTGCAGGAGGCAACCGATCAATGTGTTTCTCTCACATTGATGTTTTTCTCTGTCTTTCCCTCTCTCTTCCACTCTCCCTAAAAATCAATGGAAAAATATTCTTGGATGAGGATTAGCAAAACAAAACAAACAAACAAAAAAGCTCAAAAAGACACACACACACACACACACACACAAAAAAAAAGTGCCTGGTAAAACCATGTGTAGCCCTTGCTGGTTTGGCTCAGTGGATGGAGCGTCGCCTGAGGGTTGAAAGGTCCCTGGTTCGATTCAGGTCAAGGGCGCATTCCTTGGGTTATTGGCTCAGTCCCCGGTGGAGGGCGTGCAGGAGGCAGCTGATCAGTGATTCTCTCTCATCACTGATGTTTCTATTTCTCTCTCTCTCTCTCTGAAATCAATAAAAATATTAAAAAAAATGTGTAATAGACAAGGATAAAGCAGGGGTGGACAGAATCTTCCTGAAACTGTAAACCCAGCCCACCTCAACTCAGCCTAGGATTGAATTGAGGTAGTTAGCCCTGGCCCTATCTGCCTGAAGAAGAAAAAGAGGGTCCCTCTCTGGTGCAAGGTATCATTGCAAGTCTCCACACTTCTTTTATACACAATCCTTTAGTCAAAATGTATTATGTATACAAATCAGCAGAGATGGTGACCAGTAATCAACAAAATAAAATCAACACAAGCCCACAGAGGACTGGGAGAACGAAGCTTTAATAGAAGCACAATGCAATAAATATGCCTAATATGTTTTTAAAAAAGAAGAAGAAATGATAAAGGATTTAAACAGAGAATTAGAATCTGCAAAATAAATGGATATTTTAAAAATGAAAAAATATAATTTCTAGATTTAAGAATTCACTGGATGGGTTAAAGAGCAAACAGGACATAGTGAGTTCAAAGGCAGATCAATAGTAACTACTTTAATTGAACCACAGAAACTAAACCCAAAAGAAAGATATGTCTAAATGTGAGACGTACTCATACAGTGCAATATACATGTAATGAAGTCCCAAAAGGAGAGGCGGGAGAGAGAATGGAGCAGAAGCAGTATTAAAAGCATATGACTGAGACGTTTCCAATAATGATGGAAGACAGAAACTCACCAATTCAAGAAGCTCAACAATTCCCAAATATAAAAAAATACAACCATACCTAGACACACTTTAGAAATTGTTGAAAAACAAAAGACAATGATAAATTTTTAAAAACAGCTCGTAGGGAAAAAATGCTCATTGTCTTAAGGAGAGCTACAATAAAATTGACAGCTAACTTCTCAGAAGAAACTATATGTGGCAGCCATGTAAATGTACCCCTCATATCCTCCTTCAAGAGAGTCTGCTGCAGGGTGCATGTTTGATTGACAGCTGCTGCACTTTGGGGTCCTCTGAACTCTTCATGCCAAGTCACACTTTCTCTGGGAGGCTTCCGACCAAGGAATGAGCACAGTGGACGTACTAGAGCCAGCCATCTAGGTAGATGCAGGATTTCTCTAACAGAAATGTCTGGCCAAGCATTTCTCACAACTGTTCTACAGTCTGAGGCTCTGCTAACCCAATCCTTTCTTTCTCTCTTTTTTCACAAGTACCAGACTTTTCTGGTTCTCTGAAGAGTCTTCCTACCTACTCCTGTCCTACTTTCATCTTTCACAAGCATTCTACACACACGCACGTGCGCACACACACACACACACACACACACTATGTAACTTCAGCAACAATGTAATGACATCTTTAAAGTGGTAAAAGAAAAGAATTGCCAACCTACAATTATATACCAGTGAAAATATTTCCTTCAAAGTACTAAAGGGAATTTTTTAGGCAGAAGGGAAGTTTTCCCAGCTTGAAACACATAAAAATTGAGAGGGACTGAAAAGCGTATACACGTGAATAGGTATAAAAGAACTCTAACTGTTTGAAGCAGCAATAATAACATCTTTTGGAGTTTAGAACATATAACATCGTATAAAATGTAGATGACAATAGCACAAAATGTAGGACAGGGGCAAATGAAGTAAAGTAATAAGATTATTATAGTCTTCAGTAAGTGTTTTGGTCAGGTGAGTTAAGGATCCATATTGAAATCTCTACAACAATGGTTCTCAACTAGGAAAAATTTTGCCATCGAGAGATATTTGGTAAATAAATAAATGTCACAGAGAGAGGTTGAGAGAGAGGGAGGGAGATTTTACAATATTTGGAGACATTTTTGTTTGTCACTATGAAGGAGATGTCAGAAATATCCTGTTGAAAAATACTAACGAAAAGACAGAAATTGTCAGAGTGTATGAAAAAATATGACCCAACTATATGCTGTTTCCATGAAACTTACTTAAAAATGTAATAATATAGGTAGGTTAAAAGTAAAAGGATAGATAAAGAGATTCTATGCAAACCCTAATCAAAAGAAAGCTGGCCCTGGCTTGTATGTTCAGTGGTTACAGCATCAGTCCACACCGAAGCACTACAGATTCAATTCCCAGTCAAGGGCATGTACCTGGGTTGCAGGGTTGATCCTCAGCCCTAGTCAGGGCTGTTGAAGAGGCAACCATTTGATGTGTCTCTCTATCAACATTTCTCTTTCTTTCTCTCTCTCCCTCTCCCCCCATCCCCTCCCTCTTTTCTACTCTCTCTAAAATCATGGAAAAAATACCCTTGGGTGCATATTAACAAACAAAATAAAAAAATCAAAATAAATAAAAGTATCTAAAAAAGAAGAAAGCTGGAGTGGTTGTGTTAATACCATACAAAGCATACTGTAGAGAAAAGTAATTTACTGGGAATAAAGAGTGGCATTACATAACGATGAAAGTATCATTTCACCAAGAGACATAGCAATCCTAATTATGTTTGTATCTTTAACAGAGCTCCAGAATGCATGAAGCAAAAACTGATGGAACTAAAGGTAGAAATAAACAAATCCACAATTATAGGTTAGAGACTTCAACTTGCCTCTCAGCAGTTGAGAGACTATATAGAAAATCAGCAAGGATGCAGATGAACTGAACAACACCATCAACCAACTAGATCTCAATGAAGTTTTTAGGACATTCCACAACTGACAATAAAGTACACATTATTTTCAAGTACATGTGGCACACTCATAAGATGGATCATATCCTCAGTCACATTGGAAAGAATTGAAATCATACACAGTATATTTTCTGACTATAGTGGAATTAAAGTAGAAATAATGATAGAAAGATAAAATTTCCAAACACTTGGAAATTAAACAACACCCTTATAAATAAATTCATGCATCAAAGAAGTCTCAAGGGAAGTTAGAAAATATTCTAAACTGAACAAAAATGAAAATATAACATAAAATTGTGTGATAATTTAAAGCAGTGCTTAGATGAAAATTCATAGCATTGAATGTTTATAGAAAGGCCTTTCATTTTTATTTTTTTAAAATAAATTTTTATTGATTTCAGAGAGGAAAAGAAAGGAAGAGAGAGATAGAAACATCAGTGATGAGATAGAATCATTGATTGGCTGCCTCCTGTACACCCTCACCAGAGATCAAGCCTGGGATCGAGACCACAACCTGGGCATGTGCCCTCAACAGGACTTGAACTGTGACCTCCTGGTTCATAGTTCCACACTCAAATACTGAGCCACACTGGCTGGGCAGCAAGGACTTTTTAAAAGTAGAAAAAGAAGAGGAAAGCACATCTAATGCAAGCAGAAGGAGAGAAATCATAAAGATAAAGGCAGAAGTCAATACAATTGAAAAGAGGAAAATAGAGAAAGTCGAGACAACTAAATCTTGTTTTGTAAAAAGATCAATAAAATACAGATTAACTTATAGCAAAACTGACATTAAAAGAAAGAAGACATAAATTACTGATATCAGAAATGAAAGAGAACATATCACTATAGACCCTGCATACAGTAAAGGGTAAAGTGATACCGCAAGAAACTCTACAACACACAAATTTCACAACTTAGATGAAATGGACCAATTCTTCAAAAACCACAAACAACAAAACTCATTCATAATGAAATAGACAACATAAATAGTTCAAAACTATTAAAGAAGTTGAATTCATAGTTTAAGGTCTTCTGGAAAAAAAATTTTCCAGCATTTCTTTAGGTTTGTAGTGGGAAGCTTTCGGGGTATCTTACCCCACTGGATTGCAAGCCTTGAAACTCTTAGTTGATTCTTTTAAGCCAGTTTGAGTTAAGTTTTCTGTTACCTAAAGACAGACTTCCAACATATCACAGTTTTTTGGAGTTCAAAATAACATTGTAGTTGTTGAGTGTCTAAATACAATATTGAGAGACCCAGAGTAGTAATTATAGAAAGACTGGCAGTAGTAGCAGTGGTAGTAGTGGTAATAATAGTGACAGAGTAACAGTAATAGCAGTAGTAATAGTAATAGTAGTAAATGTGGTGAAGATATACTATGCACTTCCCTGTGGCACTCTGTAAAAATAGTTGCACATACAATATGAAAGCACAGTTTTGTAGATGAGAAAACCGAAGTACTGACATTAAGCAAAAGAGTAAAAACAGCCCTGACCTGTTTGGCTCAGTGGATAGAGCGTTGGCCTGCAGACTGAAGGGTCCCGGGTTCGATTCCGGTCAAGGATATGTGCCTTGGTTGCGGGCACATCCCCGATGGGGGATGTGCAGGAGTCAGCTGATCGATGTTTCTAACTATCCTTCTCCCTTCCTCTCTGTAAAAAATCAATAAAATATATTTTTTAAAAAAGAGTAAAAACACAGTGGCATGAGTATCAAGTGCACTTTTTTTAAACATATATTTTTATTGATTTTAGAGAGGAAGGGAGAGGGAGAGAGAGATAGAAACCTCAATGATGAGAGAGAACCATGGATTGGCTGCTTCCTGCACACCCCCTACTGGGGATCGAGCCCACAACCCGGGCATGTACCTTTCATTGGAATCAAATCTGGGACCCTTCAGTCCGCAGGCAGGCACTCTATCCACTGAGCCAAACCAGCGAGGGCTCAAGTGTGCTTTTATGAAGAATGATTTTCTTCCCAGCCTACTGTTTGGTTGGGATCCTCCTGCTCTGGCATAAAATGGGACCAAAAAATTGTCTATTTTTTCCCCACAAAAAGATCCCACCAAGACAGGGATGGCGGTTCTCCAGCTGGGCCCCACCTTTTTCAACAATTAGACCATAAATCCTTCATCTGTACTTGCTGGAGGCCCCCAGTGCCTTCTGAAACACACACACACACACACACACACACACACACACACACACACACACTCACGAGCAGTGAATGGAATCAGAGTGCCTGAGAAAGCTCCCAGTTGAACAGGAGAAATGATGAGATGGTCCGTTTTCAGGCTGATATAACAATGATCTTCAAAAAGAATATGCGTGTTTACCGTGTTTGCCTATTGAAGCAAGGCTCTGAAAGGGCTGCTGCACAGTGTTTAGCAATATGCCCATAAACCCTTGTTAATTTCAAGTAACTACTTTCCAATAATTTCCTGAAAGTTGAAAGAAAAAAATTACATGTAAGTTAATTGAAAAAATGAACTGATGAGCACCATTTATTTCTACACTTTCTCAATTCTAATGAGGCAATGGTCCAAGAAACCACATTCCTGTGCTTGTAAACCAGCTGCCAACATGAATGTGATTCCTCAGCTATGAGAAAATGTCTTTTGAAGGGTGCAGGTTGGTTAATATTGGAAATTCTTATGTACTGTGGGAGATAACAATATTTGCCCTGATAAGGACCAGTAGTTTTTTCTTCCTTTTTATCTGAACTTGTCAAAAACCAGTCATGTCATTTTGCATTTTTTTTCCCCTTTTCTCCCTCTTGCCCTTGCTCTCTTTGGGATATATGCCAATAACATGTTTTCCTGAAATGGTGGTGAATATAATTCAGTATTGACATCTCCTGTGCTAAATAAAATCTTGAGATTTAGGAGAACTCACTTGGGAGTAATAAATAAAAGTTACAATAGTTGTGGAGCAGCTGCAAAGCAAGAATATAGTAACTGTGCCAATGCAAGTGTCCAGTTTTCTGACACTGAAATCTCTGACTGTAAATCAATACACTGGTGTTAAGGTTTATAATTCAAATGGGAAGAAGATGGATAAAAAGAAAGAAAAGAGAGAGAGAAGAAGGGATGAAGAAAGGAAAAAAGAAAGAGTGGGAGGGAGGGAGAGGAGGAGAGAAGGAGGGAAGAAGAAAATCAAGTTGCAAGCCAGGTACTTGGGGGAGAGCCAACTTTACATAGCAAAAAGAAAATTTAGCCATCGTTGGCATTTCCAGCTACCTGTTGGTTACTGTTTGGAGAGAATCGTTGACAAGTGGAAATTTAACTCTCAGCAAAAAAGGTTTAGTCTATGAGTGCAGTTAGCTCTAGGCCTGGGATATGGATGGTTCTCAGTAACTATTTGGTAAATAAAAAATTAACAGTAAATGTGTGAGTTTCTTTTTGGATGTTACTAAGATTGAAGCCTACAGATGTTTAACGAATTGCCCCAAATCATACAGAAAATCTTAGGTGCCTAACGTATATTAGATGGAAAGTGTAACAACTGTCACCCATTAGGACCTAGGAGATCTGGAATCTGGCTGGGAGTTTGTTTTGTAATTGTACCTCCTGGGTCTCTAGATTGCAGAAGGCAGGGAGTCATCTGCATTGTTTTCTGCTGTACCTCCAATGCCTAGCTTAGTATGCAGTACAGACTAGACACTCAATATGTATTTAAATACTTGTCACTTTCTCATCTGTTTAATTTACTTTCCCCATATGAAAAATGATGAGGTTGGCACCAAGGCTTTCTGAGTGCCCCTTCCAGTTCTATGCCTCGGTAAGAGAGGACATCTGCTCCCAGTCCCCCTTGCACCCCCCACGTTCCAACTTCCGCTGCTCACGTTGTATGGGAAGGCAGATACAGGTGGGTGAAGTTACAAAATCCTTTCTCCAGTGTTAGACCATCAATCCCCCTGAGCTCTTATTGCCACAAGAAAAACCACAAAAATGCGGCCTTAATTGAAAACAGTGAACCAATCAATTACTTCATTGTCTATTTTGTAAAATAAATTCCAGCATCACCACAGACCTCCCAATCACCCAACCTCAGCAGCCAAAGATTTGCAAACTTACATGTTAGGCGGTTCCAGCCACTCTTCCCTTGAGAAGTCACGTGGCATTCTTTCCCCAGATCTTCTGGGGGTGCCCAACAGCAACAAACATCCTAGGAAAAAACAGCAGCAGCCATGCTCCATGTCTCATAGGACGGTGTCCTTGAGAGAGACTAATTCTCCCACACCCCCCTCCTTTCGTGACTCCCTCCCCAAGTAAGAAAATTGGTAGCAAACACTGAAGCACATGAGGAGAATCCCACGGAATTGGCAGCAGGGCTTCCTGTTTGTCCAGAGAGAGAGGAAACGTACTTACTCAGAAGACCGTGTATTTCCTCCCTTGGAGATGCCTTTCCTGAGGGACAGCCCAGGCAGTGACTATAGGATTACGTAACGTATCCTCCGGAGGGTCCCAGTCAGGGAGCCAAGAACTCCAATTTGACCTCAGACAGACTGTGTGACTTGGGAAAAGTCACCTTCCTCTCTGAGTTTCACACTCATCCAGGTTAAAACTTCTTTTCCCTTTTAAGTTGTTATGAGATTCCTTCTTAAAAAATATTTCATTTATGCCCTAGCCGATTTGGTTGAGTGGATAGAGTGTTGGCCTGCAGACCAAAGGTGTCCCGGGTTTGATTCAGGTCAAGGGCATGTACCTCGGTTGCAGGCTCCTCCCCGGCCCAGGCCCTGGTCAGGGTGTGTGCAGGAGGCAATGAATCAATGTTTCTCTCACATCAATATTTCTTTATGTCTTTCCCTCTCTCTTCCATTCTCTCTAAAAATCAATGGAAAAATATCCTCAGGTGAGGGTTAAAAAATATTTTTTTTATTCTAATACCTAATAATACCTAATATTGTGAAAATGTTTTAAAATATGGTAAATTAAAAGAAAAGGTAACATTCATAATCCTACCACTCAAAGATAATCACATTAACATTTTTGTGTATTTCTTTTGCTGAGACTGCTGTGGATCTTTTAACATCACTGAATGCATATCTCCCAGTGAGGGGCGCTCCTTCAATGACACTCTGAGGCATGTACTTGTGCCAACGGTGCTGTCCATATGCGAGGAAGTTGAGATAACCCCTTTGGTAACTAATTCCCTATAGACTGTGGCAATCTTTTGAATGCCTTTGGCAATAAGTTATATGAGGCTGATGTGAATATTGTAAAAGTCATTTGAAGACAAATCACATGACTAGAAGAATGATCAAGCTGGGTACCTACATTTGTTGTTTGTTTACCGCCATCATCATCACTATTACTATACAGGTTAAAGACCTTTTTTTTTTATCTTTCTCTGGAGTTTCCCATTTTTTTGTTTTGTTAATCCTCACCCAAGGATATTTTTTTCCATTGATTTTTAGAGAGAGTGGAAAGGAGGCAGAGACGGGAGGGAAGAGAGAGAGAAAGAGGGAAGCATGAATGTGGGAGAGGCACATCGATTGGTTGCCTCCCACATGTGCCCCAACCGAGGCCAGAGATGAAACCTACAAGCCAGGTACATGCCCTTGACCAAGAATTCAACCTGTGACCCTTCCCCTTAAGTGCATGAGCCAGTGCTCTAACCACTGAAAGCACTGGCCAGGGCAAGCTTCCCAAATTTTTGATGCCTAAATATACAGAAGGAGAGGAATAAATTTCATTATTTTAGAGCAACATTTCCAAGATTGTGTTCTATGGCACTGCAGGTGTTGGGGAAAAAGAGTTCTGTAGTCAAAAGAGTTTGGGAAAAGCTACACACTTGATTTGCTCCCTTCAAGACTCACAGTGCATATTTAAGGGCTCTGAGATTTCTCTGCAAAGAAAACCACTTAATTTAAATTAACTGTGTTTTCTAAACTCATTTGAATTCAAGACTCTTACTTGGGAATACCAAATCAGTTTGCCCATCCATCAGTCATGAGAGACAGTATAGTTTGATGGACAAGTATGCAGACTCCTATGGGCTTATAGCTTAACCTCTCTGAACCTCAGGCTCCTCCTCTGCAAGATAAAGATTCAAACTTTATCTACATCACAGGACTACTCTAAACACTAAATAAAATAAAACATGTAAAGAGCTTAGACCAGTGACTAGCACATAGCAAGTGTTCAAATAAATGGAAGCACTTATTATTTATTAGTTGGAATAGATGGGATGAGGAGGGGAGGATAAAGATGGATACAATTTGTGGAGGAGAGAAGGGTAGGTAATAAGGGCAATAATTCCTCTTACCCAAGATAGCAAGTTTTTACCTGGACACAGGACATCCATTTTTGGCACTAAGGCAATTCAGATTCTAGAGAAGCCCTCCCAGTGCGGACATTTAAAAAAATGATTCTAAAATATACAATTTATATTTTAAATACATGAATAAATTAGTGGGGAAAAGAGAAAATAACAAGAAAGCACACATCCAAAGAAGACGGCAAGCACGGGAAGCCCCCTTCACTGGGTCATTTACAAGTCTCCAGGAGCTGACAATTTGGGTTGAACGGCCTATACTCAAGTGGCAAAAGACAGATCCTGAGACCACTGCAATTGGGAGGTTGTGTTGTAGATCACTGTATAATTCAGGAGCTCCCGAAAAGATCATGAGGTCAGTAGATGAGTAGAAAAAATATGTATAAAGAAATGGGTGGTTGGAACACTTGGATGTCTCAGCCCTACTCTAGATGGAGCTGAATAAGAGAAAAAGTTCTCCCCTCATAATTCCTAAGTGACCATGAGTTTACCCTCAAACACGTTTGGAGCTAGAACTTAACACCATCTAAGCAACCCCAGGTTGATGGCACCATAAAACATCTGACAGAAGCAAAAAACAATCTTTGCCTGAAGAACTCACTTAAAGACAGGCTTCAAAGCTGCCCCATAGACATTTGAGTACACAATTTAAAAAGTCTCTAAGCATATTTGAAACAAATTATCATTAATAAATTGCAGAATCAGCCCCAGACAGACAGCAGAGGGTAGAATTACCAGATACCAATTATGAAATGAATTTAAAGAACTATACAAAAGCATTTAATGTATCAACATTAATGAGTCAAAGTGGAAAATAAAGTGTCTTAAAATAAAAATAATTAATAATTAACATTTGAAACTCAAAGGAAAGTTTAAGCATTGGTTTAGACACAGATGAAGGGAAAATTAGTGACCTGGAAAATAGACCTGAAAAAAATTACACCGAATGAAGCACTGTATTTGAAGGAGAGACCAACAAATCCACCACCATAGTGTGAGATTTTAATATACCTTTCCCAGTAATTGATAAGTAAAGCAAATAAAAAATTGCCACCACATAATTGACCAGTTTGAATTCTGGACACCTTGAAAGAGGGTGTCACCAACTGCCATTTATTCAGCTCTTAGTGTGAATTCTTTTACCTGGTTTTTCCTCTGTAACAGCTAGCTTCAAATAACTCTGAGGGAAAGATATTTTAAACCTCTCAAACCTTACTTCCTATAAGAAGCCTTTCTACAAGACTCTCCTGCAACTGGACTTCAGTAAGAGTCATGCCTTCTGGTTCTTAAATTTGCCACTTTGCAAAATTCCTGTTATTTCTTTTCTTTTTATCCGACTTCCAATCTAATACATGCACATAATTAAAATTTTTCAAAGTCCCTAGCCCCTCACCCCCCAAAAAGGAAGAAAATTAAAATGATCCATTAGCCCATTATCTATAGATATAAAAGCCTAAGGGACCATTTTTGACCTTTCGACCAGTAGCTATGACACGCACTGACCACCAGGGGGCAGGAGCTCAATGCACAGGCATGGAAACATGGAACAGACTGATGAATCTCAGAGGGAAGTGGGAGGGAGTGAAGCATAGTAACCTCCATCTTGTATAAAACTGCTGTTTGAAACTCTCTGCTATTATTAGATAGTCCCTAGTCCTGTAAACGTTATCATTACAAACTCTGTCACTTTAAGACAGTCTGTTATTCTATAAAATGACTTTGTTTTTAGTTCAAATAATAGAAAAAGATAAACTTAACTGTCTGACCCAACAGGAGGAGGGCAGGAAGAGATTAACCAAAGATCTTATATGCATACTAGAGGCCCAGTGCCCAGATTTGTGTGCCAGTGGGGTTCCTCTGCCTGGCCTACGGGGATCAGGCTGAAACCAGCAGTCTGACATCCCCTGAGGGGTCCCGGATTGCGAGAGGTCCGGATATAGACCAGGCTGAGGGACCCCACTGGTGCACAAATCCGTGCACAGGGCCTCTGGTTTACAAATAAGCATGATTAGTATTTTAATGTAGTCTTTTTAGGGTTTTTTTTAATGTGTCATTTCATTCTTTTGTTTAGCACCTACCATGTGCCTCACTGTTCTAGCACTTGGGCAATAGTAGTGAACAGTACATTTCCTGTCCTCATGGCACTTACATTTTTTTCTTTATTTTCATTTATGTAAATCTGGATACTTTGATTTAAAAACAAATGAGGTGAAAAAAACCAAATGAGACCATCAGCTAGCAATTATTCATGTTATTCATGTATCTGTTATTTCCCACTGATGAACCCGTTCCTCAGTGAGGGACCAGATGGCAGTAATCACAGTCTTCTTTAGCACCCGGCAGAGTATCTGCTTACAGAAGGCACTTAACAAAGTTATGTGGATCCAAAAGTTGAGAGAGTCAAAGGAATCAGGGAAAAGGCAAGAGGCAATTGGGATCATGGGTCCCGCTCATCTTTGGGCAGGCCCTGGTATTGGCAAACCAGCTCTCTGCACAGGGGCCGGAGAAGCACTGATTTGTAGTGTTTGCTGATTTCCATGGTGTAAATACTACCACGTGGCCAATTTCAAAATTCCAATGCTACATCATTAAACATGGAGTTTAGAAAATGCACTCGTTGTTGACTCACATGAGCTGTTACAAACCAGCTTCAGCACACCACTGCCTGGACCTGCTAGAACCCTAATATCCTTTGGCCTCAGGTGGTACCCCAGAGAACGGGACCTTCTCTCAGGAGGACAAGAGGGGCACAGAGAGAGAAGGTGGGGATGCCAGAGACCAGCCGCACCAACTCCTCCTTCTGGTCTAACCTGCTTTCATTGTCAGAATCCTGTCCTAATCTCCAGGTAAGCAGGTAAGTTGCCTAGAACAAATACAAGACATACTATGCACAAGGCTGTGGTGTTGCATGGGATACAGAAAATACAAAAAGTTGTGATCCCCACTCTCCACCAGCTCACCATGTAGTGAAGGAGAGGATCAGAAAGGTTGCTAAGTGATTCTTTTTGAAAACATGATAGAGAAAATGAACTCTCTCTGAGATATGAGTTAGGATGCAGTATAGTGAGGGGTCTCATGTCAGACAAATGACTCTGCCTATTATTAGTTCTATGATTTTAAGCAATTCATTAGTAACTTTATGTCCTTACTAGTATCTTATAGGTTGTTATGAGAATTAAATAAGTTAATGCATAGAAAGTCATCATGCAGTACTCCTACTAGATGTTAGGACTATAGGACAATGGAATCCTTATATGGCCATTTGTAAGCTTCCCGCCACAGGAGAACAAAGACCAGGAAAAACTCGCTGGACACCAGGAGTCAGACCATATAAGGAATGGAAACTGTCCTAAAGACACGTGATCACACACCTGCATTCCGTCCGCATTCCAGCCCCAGCAGCTCAGCCCCCAGACCCACTTACAAGAGCTTCCCGCCAGTGACTGCATATAAGGATGAAACTCCAGCTCCCGGGTGCTGCCATCATCAACCCAATGTCCTCTTGGCTCGGTGCCGCGCAGCCCTTCCCCTTGGATATCCCATCCCCCACCCCGTTAACTAGATTCGATTTTTCTTTTTCCACCACCTGAGATGGCTATTCAGCCTGCCCGCCTACCACCATGTTAACCTTTCACTAGCGTTAAAGCAATACTGCTATCAACAGCATTTGTAATAGCATATGAACAAAGACAACCACACAGAGAAGGCGGGCTATTTCATGACTAGCCAGCAATCTGGTTTTATCAGGATCTGGATGATTAATGGAAGAGAAGATTATACAATTATTTGGAGAGGGCATTGAGAGCCAAGCTGGGGAGTTTGCACTTGATTTCATAAATGATAAAGAACCAGTAAAGATTTAGTGACATAATCTGAGTTGCATTTTGGGAATATCAAGCGTGAATGATTGCCAATTTCACAGACAGTTTTGGTAGTTTCTGCTGAGATCTGAAAAGATAAAGGCGATGGTGTGTGTGGCCACAGCACCTGGCCAGTCAGGACTTCGCCTTCCTTCCTAGGGATGATTTACCTACAAAGCAGGCAGCATATATTTTTCTGAAGCAATGCGAAGTCTTCTTCTTCCTTTCTCCCTTTGCTATATTTTGGCTCAGAGTCGTTCTATGTAAACAACCTTTGAAAACATCCCAAACCAACTCATTCCAGTGAGTCTAAGAGTTATCTAGGAATGAGAGGGATATATTAAGGCTCATTGAGATAAGCCTGCCTCCACATCAAGGTCTGTAATATCTTTGCCCAAGTTTTGGGGGGGAAACCAGGTCACTAACAATAACTTTTCACATTTCTGATTATCTTATGTAAGAGGCAACGTGGGGTGGTTTTTGTTTTTTTTAAGTTTGTTGACACATGAAGCAAATAAGCTGTTGGAGAAGTCTGTTGCAAAACTGGAAACAAAACGTATCTCAAATAGTTTACAACTGCTGGGAATCGGGGTTGGGAGGTGGCCCAAAAATTCCTGCTTCCTGCCGAAAGCACATTCAGCTCAGTGGGATACGTTTGTCTGGTGTGATATGTAAATGATCTCCGTTGTGTATTTACCCTTTAAGTTTTCACCGATTCCTGTTATTTCAGACCACTTACGCCCACACAACTATGGTTACTTGGAATCCTTAACTGGAATCCATCAAGAGTAATTGGATTGGTATGCCATCTTTTGTTGATAATTGGAAACTTTTGGACACAACACAAGAAGTTAACAGATTTCCCTGAATTTAGCAATATGTTTGATGAGTTATAGCAACAATTTTCTGCACATTCCTCACTGGAACTCAAGGACTTTGTGACTACTGCACAAGTCTAGCCCTAATGGTCTCCAGAATATTATTCATAAACAGAAACAAGTTTCTTGTCTCATGAATTATTCATAGACCTCGTTGAGACCCCCAGATTGCACAACATCTACTCAAAGGGCCTTTCTCTTATTGAACTACAATCGGGCCGCAGGGCAAAGATAAAGGTTTCCACTGCAGAGCAAATTAAATGCCCCCTTGCAATTTATCACGTGTACTGATTTAAACTGGAGGGTCCACTGGGATGTTAAATATTTTCCACATCTGATTATAACAAATGAAAGGAGAAACACAGATGGAGATGATTGATTGTGCTTTGGATAAATTTGGAAAACCAAGGAGACTTTATTCTTCAATATACCATATTTTTCTCCCCTAAATGCCTAATGAAAGAGATATTTCCTTAAATCTATCAAATCATAACTAGTCAGTCAAGCCCGTGGCTCGGTGGTTGAGTGTCGACCTATGAATCAGGAGGTCAGAGGTCACAGTTCGATTCCCGGTCAGGGCACAGGCCCAGGTTGTGGGCTCTATCCCCAGTGTGGAGTGTACAGGAGGCAGCCAATCATGATTCTCTCTCATCATTGATGTTTCTCTCTCTCTCTCCCTCTCCCTTCCTCTCTGAAATCAATAAAAAAATATATATTTTTTTAAAAAACTAGTCAGTCAAGATGAGGAAGCAAATTTGAGTTACACACATAAAAACAAAAATCTAATTAAACAGTAAGGATAAACACAATAAAAATTTTCTTAAAAATACCCCCAATATTGGGTATACATCAGAGAACGCAAACTTACATAATGAAAACATGGTGGAGGAATTGTGCATATAATGTGAAGTAACAGCATTCTCAATATGAGATGAGGTCAATGAAAACCGGAAAGGTGAAAACTGTACTTAGGTCTGGAGTAGGGTCATAAGTTAGTGGAAGGGAGGAACCATCATTAGTCTAGTAGACTAATGTAGAGAGAGTTTGGGACTGACAGCCAAGAGACAAAGCTTCCAGTCTTGCTTTGCCTCTAACAAGCTGTGTGATATTGGGTTACTCACTTATCCTTTCTGAACCTCAGTTTCCTTCTCAATAAAATGAGGAGGCCAGGGTACATGATCTTTAATCTCTCTACCCATGCTAAAATTTAACTTCTTTCCCTCTCCCCCTTTCCTCACATTTCTTTTTTGTTTGTTTGTTTAAAGTATTACAGATAGTAGTACAGATGTCTCCTTTTTTCCCCCCATTGACCTTCCCCCGGCCTCCCTTACCCCCTCACACTTCTTAAAAATAAATGTTTTTAAGAAAATCAAGAGTGTATCATTAATAGGATTTTATATTGCAAGCTGTGTGCAAACAAATGGCTTCTTTCATTCCCGCATTTTATTCATTCTTTCAATCATTTAACAAAAAATTGATTTCAAAACCAAATGCCTACTGTAAAAAACTAGCTACTGTACTATCCCACAAAAGCCTTCCATATAAGGTATAAGAGTGAACAAAATAAATTATCTGTCTTCAAAGAGTTTATACTCTGGTAATGGAGACAGACACATAAACAGATAATTTTAATAAAAGGTTGAAATAAGCACAGAAAGCTTTGAGAGGATACGAAAGGAATATCTTCTCATCTGGAATTGGGAAGGCTTCTTAGAGGAGGCAACACCTGAGCTAGAGAATGAGTGGGGGTTGGCTATTCTAAGTAGAGAAGACCAACTTATAGAAGAGTAGAAGTAGGAAGAATTACAAGCTGTTAGGAGTTGCCAGAATGTACAGCACAAGGTGATGCCAGCATAGGAGGGAAGTAAGAACTAGATAGTGGCCATCCTGGAGCGCCTTGTAAAGGGGCTTCATTCTATGCCATGGATCAATGCGTTTCAAGAAGCCTAAGAGCAAATTCACCAGAATTACCTGAGACTCTTGTTTTTAAAAATATGATCTGTGGTCTTAACCTAGGTCTACAAATGCAGGATCTCTAGGGATGAGGTCCGGGGTTCTATATTTTAAAAGAAGTATTCCAGGTAGAAGAAGGTAAAGGGAGGATAAATGGTGTCGGAAGGAGACTTGACTTGGGGTAGTAAACACAATATACAGATGATGCACTGTAAAGCGTATACCTGAAACCTGTATAATTTTATTCACCAATGTCACCCCAATAAGTTCAATAAAAGAGAACTATCCCAATACTTTAGATTAAATGTAAAGTTTGAGAATAGTTTGTAAATGTTTTTATAACCATTATTTTTATTTCATTTCCATTATAATCCTCTAAGTTATAAGAGTTGGAATTCAAAGCAAGATTTCATTCCCTAGAGAACTGATGAGCACAAGATGGATATTAAATGCTGAATAAATATTGGGATAGATATATGGGTAACTATCTCATCAACAGACAATAAAATGGGGATGTGGGTGCCAGAAATGTTTCAAAACAGGGAATTAATCTCCACAGCAAGGCAGACTATCAAGGCTGTAAACTGAAGTAAAAGATCAGCTATAATAAATACTAGAAGTTGAAAACATCTCCTCAAGTCCCTGTTTCTAGTCTATAAAGTGGGAATAATAAAATCTTTCCAAGGACTGTGTAGAGTCCCTGTTTGCAAATTAATAGGTCAGCCTGCCACAGTTTCATGCATGCTAGTAGAAGATACAAGATTCCTGGGTCAGAGACAAAGGACAGCTTATGACACATGGCAACAGTAGGAGCCAGAGGATCAGCATTTCTGTGCTGGCTTCCTGAGTCCTATTCCCAGAGAGATGCAAAGTGGGCTGTGTTACCAAAGGGAGCCCAGAATTTAAGGAACCTGAATCTTTTCTAATGGTCAATAAACATGCCTGTCCTTTGCTCTGACAGAAAACACTATCTCCATCTTTCAAAGCTGTCATACAAGCATCCTTCAAAAAGTCATCTGGAGAAAAAAAAAATCACTAAATTTAATAAAAATAACTAAACCCTGAAAAAAAAAAAAACAAGTCATCTGGAACAAAGGGGAGCCAGTGCCTCATTCAAAAGGTGTGCAGAAATGCAAGAGAAACACAGAGAACTGTCTGTCCTTAATATATGCCTCATAAATTGATATAATAATTAAATAGAACAACACATACACATATTTTTAAAGTTTTTAGAACACAGAAAGAGCTCAGAAAAAGTAATTGCTATTATTACCATTACATTAATTGTCATTTTGGTTTTTGTTGTTGCTGTTAAACATTACAAATTAAAGCTGGCTTGTGGTTTCCCTACTTACCCTGCAACTTACCTAACCAGGAAGAGGATTGGTCCAAAAGCCTGGAGTAGGTGAATCCTGCAGGTGGGGCCAAATGGCGAAGGCAGGGGAAGGAGAGTAAGAGAGATGAGGTCATTAGAGATGTGGCCCCTGGGAACCTCAGTGGAGGCAGCAAGTTAGTCCTCTGCAATCTGTGGTAACGGAATAAATGATAAAGCTGGTGACTGTTGTCCAAGGCTTCGACTTCTGCTGTTCTGTTTCTTTCTCTGCCCAAAGAGAATCTGAAATTTCCTATCACAGCATCCCATCCCTGGAATGTCTTTTCCTCACCTGTCTACCATCTGTTTTCTGAAAGGTGACATACTGTGAAAAGAACCCAAGAAGTCCTAGATTTGAACCCAAGTTTTGCAACTTATAAAAACTTTTTAAAATATATATGTAAAACAGAATAACTGATATTTTAATCTTTTGTATTTCCACTAACCCAGAAGAAGCGTTAGGGGAAGTGATGAGTTTTGACCTAGGGCTTCCGTCTCTTTGAAGTGCAGCCTTGGTGGCCACTGCCCAGGTGATGGTTGGCCTAGAATGTAGGTTTTTTTTGTTTGTTTTTTTTTTTGTTTTTTTTAAAATATATTTTATTGATTTTTTACAGAGAGGAAGGGAGAGAGATAGAGAGTTAGAAACATCGATGAGAGAGAAACATCGATCAGCTGCCTCCTGCACATCTCCTACTGGGGATGTGCCCGCAACCCAGGTACATGCCCTTGACCGGAATCGAACCTGGGACCTTTCAGTCCGCAAGCCGACGCTCTATCCCC
Source organism: Myotis nattereri (assembly GCF_964212035.1). Taxonomy (NCBI): domain Eukaryota; kingdom Metazoa; phylum Chordata; class Mammalia; order Chiroptera; family Vespertilionidae; genus Myotis; species Myotis nattereri. The sequence goes on from NC_138088.1 coordinate 28,780,925, forward strand.
TGAGCCAAACCGGTTTTGGCTAGAATGTAGGTTTTACTGCTCTTTTATCTGCCCAGGCCATTTGGAATTTGTAGTCCTTGCTTAGCTTCTCCACAGGATTTAATCCTTGCCATCGAAATACGCAATGGTGCTTTCAAATAGTTCAGGACCCACCCCAGAAGCACAGGCCAATTGCTTGGCGATGAGCTGGCCTATTTACAATTTAAGGACTGTCACAATGTATTATTTTCAGAAGTTATTCCTGGACATGTAAGTCATTTCCCAGTGGAAATGGTTCTTTTCTTCTGGCTGCTCTTGATTCATCACCAGATATTTGCTTGTTCTCCCCTTTGCATACAGCAGAGTTTGAGGCTGGAGTAGTATGACATTTTAAAATGGCAACCACTGATCGGCCGGTGTGGCTCATGGGCTGAGCATTGAACTATAAACCAGGAGGTCACAGTTTGATTCCCAGTAGGGGCACATGCCTTGGTTGTGGGTTTGATCCCCAGTAGGGGGCATGCAGAAGGCAGCCGATCAATGATTCTCTCTCATCATTGAAGTTTCTTTCTCTATCTCCCTCTCCCTTCCTCTCTGAATATAAAATTATTTTACATATATTTTATATATATATATAAAATAAAATGCAACCACTAGGCTTGGGGTCAGACAACCTGGGTTCAAGACCCAGCTTTATCACTTCCTACTTCTCTGGGAGGCTGCTCCTAGGCCGATGCCCTCTGTCAGCCCTGGGTTTGAACAATAGCTATTCACTAACTAGATGACTTCTGGCTGACCACATACACTTTCTGAGCCTCACTTTTTCATTTGTAAAATAGGAGTGATAATACCTACCTGGTAGAGTTTGCTGTGAGTAGTTAACGAGGTATCATGCCTAGCACAGTGCTTGTCACACTATAGAAGCCACTCAACAAGTGTGACATCCACTCCATCCCCCTGAACTTACAGCACTCGAGGACCCCAGCAAGGATGGAATACTCAATGCCCATGGGGCCCAGCACACAATTAAAATCAATGAGTATAAGAAAAATAATACTGTGATGTTCAGCATACAAGGCAATTGGGAGTTGGCCTTAGCAGTGGGAAGAAAATGGGGAGTGCTAAAGAGTGTGGAAAATTGGGCATGTGTGTTTCATATAATACACCCACCACTCCAGCCCGTAGTTGACCCATATTATCAGATCTTCAGGTGTTTCTTTGTTTTTGTTTTTTCAAAAGAAGTCAGAAATGTGGAGGATAAAGTTCTCAATTTTTAAATATTGGCTCACTAAAATAACAAACACAAACATAGGCAAAGTTGGAGCCCAAACAAAATATTTCTGAGCTTAGTCCAGCCCACAGACAAGGAGACTGTTCAATTGCATGTACTTGCTATCATTTAAACACTGAGCGTCTATCGCCCCTTCGCTTTTTTTATCTGATTGTGTAATTTTCAGGGCTCCAGTTCTGTCTCCAATTTTGAATGAGACCTTGAGAGCAGGGTTGGTGTCTTGCTCAGGAAACTGCTGCAGCGGGTAAACTCTTTGTGGGTTATAGCCTTTGAGCTCTTGAGACGGCTTGCTTCCCTCCAGAAAAACTTATTGATGTCTTTCTGCCATGACACAGGCATACAACAGCTGGCTGCCTCCGGGAGGTTGAAAATAAACAGGTTCAGGAGCTCTGAGGACAGCAAATGGGCGTTATAGGTGAAGAAACAGCCCAAAATAAATACAGCTGTTGAGGCGGAAAGCTCTATTTACTTTGGCTCTTTTGAGGTCTACGCTGGGAGAGGAAGAGTTGCTAATCCTGAGACTTTTCATACACCGACAACTAAGACCCCACTTAGGGCCTGGCCCCCAGCGCTCCGCACATGTGTACAGTCAGTCAGCATATGTTTGATGATTAACAGATTCACTAGGTATATCAAATGATGGAGGACCTTTTAACAAAGTGATGAGTTCAAGTTCTCTGCACTGGAGGGCCGTGTTAATCTTTTCTGGTTTGGAATATAACTCACGTGGAGCATTCTTCAACAACCAGCTTTTGTTTGCCACGTAGACATAATAGAAATGACAACTAGCTTGGGAGGCAGAAGTTCTGGGCTGTAGTGGCCGTTTGCTATCTAGCTGTATGACCTTGGTAAAGCATTGCAGTGTTCTGAGGCCCAGGTTCCTCAACTCTAAAGTGAGGGATTCAGAGAGAAGATCTCCAGGAAGGAGTGGGAGCAGCAGAAAGGGCATGAGATGAGGAACCAGAAAGTCCATATTCACACCCCAGCTCTCATAGCTCCTCCCCGTGTGAACTTGGTTGGCAAAGAACCTAATTTCTGACTCTCTGTCTCTACCTCTGCCGGGCAGGACGAATCACAGTCTCCTTCCTAATGTTGCAACCATGAATTAGAGCACAGAACTCACATGAATGTGCTTTGCAAAAGGATATACAAACAATGACATTGGAATCAGACCAACCCAGTTCTGAATCCTGACTTCACTACTTCCATGTGCTTATGGAAAGGTGACTTAAGATCCTTAAGCATCATTTCCTTAATTTACAAAATGGTAATAACATCTACTTCATGGGGTTGTTGTGATGATTAAATTAAGTGGAAAAATGTAAGGGAAGTGCTAGAAGAGGGCCTGGCACAGAGTGCCAGAAACAGTAATTATTACTGTTAGTAAAAGACAAATAACGTTGATAGATCTCCATTCTCTAAGTCTATGACTGATTAGTTGAATCCCAAACCAAACTTCTCTTTTACACTTTGATCTGAACCCAAATTGTTTCTCTTCCTTTACAGAAAAAAAGGGGGGAGGGGAGCATCAAACAACAAAACAAAACAAAACAGAAACAGTGATAGAGTTCAAGTTGAGCATGAACCTAGTTGTTTTCTGAAGCCCAGGAACCAAGACACACAAACATTCTGGCCCAAGGTTGAGCCTGCCCGGCATGGGCCTGTTGCACTGAGGTAAAGAGTGATTGGAAAGTTCCCTTCCGAAAGAAAAGGGAGCCCATGGAAATACTTGGGTCTGTAGTGGTCCAGGAAGCAAAAGCAAAAATCCCAGACAGATACTGTTGCAGATTGTGTTCTCAGGGCGACATTCCAGATTTCTGTAAAATCCAGTTCACAGGAATAACTCTTTATCTAAATGGCTTTAAAGACCTTGCCAATATCGCAGGGTACACTTGAAATCCAACTGCATCCTGCACCAGATGGTGAGAAATGAGTGGAAACTCTCCTCTCAAGGCAACTGAATTAATCATATGTTTATTCATTGATTTATTAATTCCAAACAAGCTATTCTGAGTCTAATAATAGGCACTGTGCTAGATGCTAGTTGCTATGACCATAAACAAGGCAAAGTCCCTTCTCTCAGTAATGACCTGAAATACAAATGATTCTCACATAGATCACTCTAAGGGCTTTGCAATGTCAGGACTCTAGAGAGTACATATTTAGATAGATGGAACAATATTAAATGGATATACTCTATCATAGTATCTTACTGCTGACAATCTATCCCCTGCCCCACAAAAGGGAAAGACTAATTTTATACATAAGCATGTTCATGAAACATTATTTATAGTGTTAATATCAATATAAATGTCCAAAAAATTGAATAATAATTCAAAAAATTAGGGTGCATGAAATAATGAATACTATGCAGACATTAAAATGGATATAATTATGAAGACCAGTGAGAACTGCTTATTTGTGTGAGAACTGTTATCTTTACAAGATCATGTTTTAGTATGGAAACAGCCCAAGTGCCCATCAGTAGATGAGTGGATAAAATGGTGGTGGTACATATATACAATGGAATATTAATCAACCATTAAAAAGAAAAAAAATATTATCATTTGTGACAGCATGAATGAACTGTAAATAGCCACAGACATGTTCAGGTCACATATTGCTAGGTGAAATAAATCAGAGAAAGACAAATACCACATGATTTCACTTATATGTGAAATCTAAAGAACAATATATATATAAAGAAACTAAACTAACAGACTCATAGATACAGAGAACAAACTGATGGTTGCCAAAGGGGAGGGTTTTAGGGACTGGGTTAAAAAAAAAAGTTGAAGGGTTGAGAAGTAGTTTGGTACTTACAAAATAGTCATGGGGATGTAAAGTACAGCACAGGAAATATAGCTAATAGTCCTATCTAATAATAGACAAACATGGTAATTGACCATACCTTCACTACGCCTCCCATTGGCTAATCAGCGCAATATGCAAAATAACCGCCAACAAAGATGGCGGCTAATTTACATACTGCAGGCAGGGCGGGTCACCGCCATCCTGCTTGCCCTGCCGCCATTCGGGCCTGCTTTTAGCCACCCGGGGAGGTGGGGCGGGACAGTTCCATCCCGCCTGCCCTGCCGCCATCCGGGCCTGCTATCTCAACCCGGGGTGGCAGGTGTCCTGTGTGCGACCCAACCTGGGGCAGCCTGGTGGGGCAGCAGTGATCCACCCGCCCACCTGGGTGTCCCGTGTGCAACCCGACCCAGGGCGGTGAGGCGGGACAGCGTGGCTCTTCTGTCACCCCAGCTTCCTCATCACAGCTCCCTTGGGGGCCTAAGCCTTTAGTCGGACATCCCCTGAGGGCTCCCTGGCTGCCAGAAAAATGTCTGACTGCAAGGCCTGACATCCCCCGGGGAGTGGGCCTAAGTCAACAGGTGGACATCCCCCAAGGGGTCCTGGACTGCAAATGGGCGCAGGCCGGGCTGAGGGACCCTCTCCCCCCCACCCCCCACCCCCCACCAAGTGTACAAATTTGTGTGCACCAGGCCTCTAGTATTAACTATGTATGGTACCAGTTGGATACTGGAAATATCAGGGTGGACACTTTGTAAAATATAAACACTACACTGTACACCTGAAACTAATACATAATAATGTTTTAAAAAATAAGACATTATTGGGGCAATTTGAAAAACTTGAATGGAATCTGAGGATTAGATAATACTGTACAATGCTAATTTCCTGCTTTTGATGGTCATACTGAGGTTATGCAAGAGGACATTTTTGTTTATAAGAAATACATACTAAAGAATTTCGGACTGATGAGGCATTATGTTACCAATTTACTCTCACATACTTCAGAGGGAACATTTCAACTTTCCTAGATATTTGAGTGTATTTCAAATTTTTAATGGAAAAAGAAAGTCAGCCACAACAAGATATGTAGTGTGTGATTTCATTTATAAACAGCCGAAACCGGTTTGGCTCAGTGGATAGAGTGTCGGCCTGCGGACTGAAAGGTCCCAGGTTCGATTCCGGTCAAGGGCATGTACCTGGGTTGCGGGCATATCCCCAATAGGAGATGTGCAGGAGGCAGCTGATCGATGTTTCTCTCTCATCGATGTTTCTAACTCTCTCTATCTCTCTCCCTTCCTCTCTGTAAAAAATCAATAAAATATATTAAAAAAAAAAAGTTCAAAAGCAGACAAAAATATATTGTTAGGGATGGATAATTAGGTGGTAAATTTAAAATAAAAAACAATGAAATTAATACATAAAAGTTAGGTTAGTGGTCACCATGGGTGAGGACTGTGATTGGAAGGGAAATGTGAGGGGTTTCTTGGGTGTTGGCAATATTGCATTGTTTGACCTGGGTGATAACTCAATAGATATTCATTTTACAACCATTCATTAAATCAGACATCTGTTTTATGCACTTTCCTATAAGTTTTTTTGTATTTCACAGGGCAAAGGTCCTGAAAAGGAAACTTAAGAAACAGACAAAAAAAGGATACTCTCAGTTACAATAAACCATTGGGGAGGGATGAGTTTCAAATTTTAGATTATTTTTTCAGATTTCAGAAATATAATATGGTGCATGTAATCTGTATAATTTTACTCCCTACGCAGGTTTGAAACCACTCCCTGTAATCAAACAAATCAAAATTTCTGCAGCATAGCATCCAAACAATCACACCAACTGGTATAAAAACTGGTATAAATAAAAACTGTAAGTAGCCACAGACATGTTCAGGTAACAGAGTGCTGTCAAATAAGTTCGTTACCAACATATAATTTTGTTTTATTTTGTGAACCTGGCCCTGGCTGGTGTGCACAATGGTTAGAGCATCAGACTACATACCGAAGGGTCATGGGTTCATTTCCTGGTCAAGGGCACATGCCTGGGTTGAAGGTTCGATCACCAGCCCCAGTGGTGGTGCATGCAGAAGGCAACCAATCAATGTGTCTCTCTCACATGGATGTGTCTCTCTCTCTCTCTTCCCCTCTCTCTGTCCCTGTCCCTAGTTCCCTTTCTCCTCTTCTCTCCCTCCTTCCACTCTCTCTAAAAATCAATGGGGACAATATCCTCAGGTGAGGGTTAACAAACAAACAAACAACAAAAAAAGAAATTGTGAATCTATATTAACTTCGAAAATATGCAGAAGAGGAAAAGTAATCATCGTATTCCATGCAGTTCAGCTATGCAAAGCATTTATATAGTAACAATGACATAAACATTGAATATTATCCAACTCAAAACAACGGTATAATCATATTGGGAAGCTTGTGCTAAGAGTACACTTTAATAACTTTCATTTCCTGAAATTTGGAAGTTTGCATGTATGTAAAGAGGGCCAAGTCCCTCACTTCCCTGTATAGATATTGCCTAAAATTGAAAAATCAAGAGGTAGTAATGCATTCATATTGTTTAGCAACATGGGTTTAGCAACCAAATTCTTTGGTTTTAGGAAGTGGGGAGAGTTGTAGGAGAGAGGAATAAGGCCTGTTACTTTTTATGAACAAACCTCAGGGATTTATTTGACTTTGTATTGTGTAAAAGAAATGATGTAAAAGTTCCTTTAAGTAATTGTTAAGTACTGAGTATGTGCAGGGTACTATACATAATCAGATATAGAAACTATTTTCAAAGCACTTATACCTTGGACATTCTACCTGGGGTGTCAGCCAAGTATCCATAAATAAAATGACCAATAATGCCAGGTGTGTGACAACTGTCAATGAGGTTTAGTCAACAGGAGTTCAGGAGAGAAGGAAGGAGCTCACAAAGGAGTAGGCACAGAGGTGTTCCTGGAGGGAGTGGGCTTGAGTTGAACCGTGCAGATGGGTAGAAGCAATACTTTTTCTCTCAGGTACACCCAGCCCTTGCTGATGAAAGGCCTTCTGCTCTGACCTCAGGTTTGGGTATCAGAAATGAAGACTTGGGTAAATGCTGTTGTCAATGGGGTCTTTCACTGACAAAGGAATGCCATTAAATACAAGTCGAAGGGAAGTCAAAAAACCACAACAAAATTATGTCCTTCTAACTTATCAATTCCAGAAATAGGTAGTTTCCACTTCATTCTTTTAGAGCGGTGGTTCTTACCCGGGGGCTACATTGCTGCCCAGGGTGTATTTGGCAATGCCTGGAGATGTTTTTGACTGGAGAGTGTGCTCCTGGCATCAATGGGTGGAGATCAGGGATGCTAGTAGTGCAGGACAGCCTCACACAACACAGACTATGCCGTGAAACATGTCAGCAGTGCTGGGATAGAAGAAACCTGCGCTAGATCACCCAATCCTGTTCCCTGTGCAGTGGTGGCCTTAGGAAGAGGGGAAACTGGAAGCTACACATACATTATATCTTGAAAGATCCAGGAAAGCCTCCCAAGTACACTTGTCTCCACAGGCTGGTTACAGGTGCTCTCACGTTTAACATTCAAAGCATTCCTTGGGGTTAAAACATTACATCTCCAGAACTTCTCAATTAAAAAGGAAGAGGTGTCCCCTTAAAGCAGTGACATCAAATAAGTTTCATCTTAATGCCAAATCTGATCAGTTGGAAGTGGTTGCCAAGAATACCATGCTAAATGGGATTCTGAAGGCTCATCTGGCTTCAGTATAGAAAAAACACATGGTTGACTCATGATATGTAAACAAATATAGGAGAATAAGTAGGAACATGTCCAACAGATTTGCCTTTTTAAAAACATGAGGTATAATTGACTATATAACATATGTTAATTTCAGTGGTAAAACATAATGATTTGACATTTATATATAGTATGAATTAATCACCGTAATAAGTCAACATCTACCACTACACATAGTTACATTTTTTTCTTGTGATGAGGACTTTTAAGATCTACTCTCTGAGCAACTTTCAAATATACAATACAGTATTATTAACTATAATCTATTAACTATATTTCCCTTTAACATCTTCCATTGGGTTTGATGATCAAGTTTACTTTTCAGCTTAGTAGGGAGGCATTTAAGAACATAAATGTAGCCCTAACTGGTTTGGCTCAGTGGATAGAGCGTCACCCTGCAGACTGAAAGGTCCCAGGTTCGATTCTGGTCAAGGGCATATACCTTGGTTGCGGGCACATCCCCAGTAGGAGGTGTGCAGGAAGCAGCTAATCGATGTTTCTCTCTCATCCATGTTTCTAACTCTCTATCCCTCTCTCTTCTTCACTGTAAAACATCAATAAAATATATTTTTTTAAAAGAACATAAATGTAAATGCTGATAGGATTGAAGGTGAGTGTGGTAGAGAGATGAGTGACCCCATAAAGATGTCCATGTCCCAATCCCCAGAACCTGTACATGTGCTATGTTACATGGCAAGGGGGAATTAAGGTTGCTACTAGCTGGCTTTAAAATTGGGAAATTGTCCTGGCCAGTGTGGCTCAGTTGGTTGAAACGTCATCCCATGCACCAAAAGGTCACAAATTTGATTCCCAGTCAGAGCACATATCCAGGTTGTGGGTTCCATCTCCTACCGGGGCACGCATAGGAGGCAACCCATCGATGTTTCTCTCTTCTCTCTTCTCTCTCTCTCTCTCTCTCTCTCTCTCTCTCTCTCTCTCTCTCTCTGTCTCTCTCTCTCCCCCTTCCTCTCTCTCCAAAATCAATAAAGAAAACATATCCTCAGGTAAGGATTAACAAATAAAATAGAGACAATATCCTGAATTATTCAGGTGGGCTCAATGTCATCACAGGGTAATAAATGAAAGTGGAAGCAGGAAAGTAAGAGTCGGAGTAAAAAGTGATGACAAAAGCAAAGTCAGAGATACACAATCAGAGAAAGACTCAATGGACTATTGCTGGCTAGGAGGGAAGCCTCTAGCCAGGTAGGTCTCCACAGTGAAGTCAGGGCCTCTGGGGCAGTAGGAAAATCCTGAGAACTAAAAGAGAGGAATAATAGATCCATGAAGCGGAAAGGAAGGGGTCCCGACAAAAGAGCCTGTGACAAACCTGACTTATGTCACTGTGTTCCAAACCCTGGACTTGGGTCTCCAGAGAAAGACAGGAGAGAGCAGGTTTTCCTTCTGGAATCTGGCAGAAAGATGGGTAGGTAGAGATCTGCTGAGTAGCCCAAGGGAATCAGTCATTTCATTGTTCCCAGCTGGTACTCTCATTTTCCTAGCATGAGCCCAGACAGCATCTTACCTGAATTAACATGAGGGACAGCCTTCCCAACCAGCGCATGAGCTGCAAATCTGGGACATTTTTGAGGTTTGACTCCAAGCTATTCCTGCAATCCTTGAATAATAGCCATCCCCACTCAAACCAATGCAAGTGTGATTTGTGTAAAAACTCTTAGCCAGAGTCCTTTATTACTCTCAGTTATATGATTGATTACCTTAAACTGTACTAGGAATCGGATAAGGCATCAAAAACAGAAAAATCTGCTTACACAGTCTTTGGATCTGAAAACCAAATGGAAACATTAATATCTTAAAGCTGAAAGCAGTTACTGGATACACTCCTAAGGAACCTTGAACAACCTATTGAACCAAAACAACATCCTGCCCCACAAATGCTTTAAATTCATGTTGTGAAATAAAACAGACATCATGTTTTCACCCTTAGAACATAAAACATAGTATTGAGCTTCCAGCTCTATGAAATAGATATACAACTTCACAAAATAGGATGAGTACCCCTCCTTCTGTTGAAAAATAATTATGGCTTCATGTTTATTTTTTTCAGGTTGAACCTATTAGCAGATAATTATTTCAAAATGAATCTCTTTCCCAATCCCCTGGCAAAGAATGCTTGGTATGTTTTGATTGGTCGGTGTGCCATCATGCATTTTACGAGCTCTTTGCTTAATCTGAAGTTAATGTATTCTTTGCAGGCGAAAGAGAAAGACCATGCCCAGTGGCAACTGAATTGCTCAACAGATCTTCATTTGGTTTACTATGCCAAAGAAAGGAAGACAATTCTGTCCTCTTTTTAAAAAATCATATTCTTCCATGAAGTCTTCCTTGATTGACTAGCTTCAATAGCACCAGGCTCTTCTCCATCATGACCCTCAACGCACACATTCAATGTCTGAATGAGTGATAACCTATTCAAGGTCAGCAAGAGGGTAAGGACCATGTTATTCATATTCTATGCCCCATTCCTAGTGCCTAATACTGTGCTTGGTACATAGTAAATCTATTTAAATATATTTTGAGTTAATGAAAAAATAAAGAAGCAACTACTTCCTTCCCTGAGGGCTGGCCAGTTTAATTCCAAGACATCTAAGTGCTTTTGAAGTAACTCTTTCTAGGCAAGTACAAATGACATGGAAATTTCCTAAATATACTGTTTGTTGAGGAAACATTTCTTTGTTTCTTCTGCCACACTACAAAACACTCTTACCCGGCAATTTCTTCAGCACGTCTACATTTTTTGAACATGTACTTAATATTTTTTCTTTCTAACATTTGTCAAGCTTATATCTTATTGAATCACACTATTTCTATGTTTTTACCTTGTATGCTCTTAGACTTCCTCTCTGCCTCTTCTGGTTTTTGGAGACTGCAGATAAAGTGCCTTATCTGTCCTAGCTTTAAGTTAGCATTAAATGCTGGCATTGGCCCATCCCTGGATTGATTTTAACAGAAATGTTTTCCTCAGGCATTAGACATGAAATAGCAGAAAAAATGCCAAACTTGAGCTTGAAATTCTGTTCTTCAAAAGTAAGTAAATTTCCAACGAGATGACTTATTGATATAATCCTGAGATCAAGAAACAGAGCTTCCAGGGAAAATTATCGGCATGTGTGATGTCATCAGAGGAGGGAATAAAGTAGGTCTAGGCAGAATTGTATAACTGCTCGAAAGTGCTGTTTATATATTTTTTAATATATTTTTATTTATTTCAGAGAGAAGGAAGGGAGAGGAGAGAGAGATAAAAATGTCAATAATAAGAGAGAATCATTGATAGGCTGCCTCTTATATGCCCCACACTGGGGTATGTGCCCTGACCGGGAATCAAACTGTGACCGCCACCCCCCTAACCCCCAACCACTGAGCCACGCCTGCCCAATGCTGCTGTTCACCATATACCACATTTCAACTCTTTCCCTCATCCTTTCCTCCAGTCTTCAAAACTGTGGATTTTGGTAACTCTGTTGGCCTGACCTCTTATTAAAGAAGAAGAAGAAAAAAAAGTCTTGCCATTTAGTTGCTGGAAAACAGTCTGTTGTATGGATTATATTTAAAAAAAAAAAATATTGTCCAGGTGGGGCTAAAAGCACTACTGTATGAGAGTTCACAACTTTGCCTCTCTGTGACTGTGTGCTTGCCTCCAGGCCTTCAGTGAAGCTAATCGGGACCATGGGAAAAAGGTCTGAAAATTGGAAGATAAGAGACAGACTAAAAAAAGAGAAAACCTTATCCTGGGAGAACAAAAAGAGAAAGACCAGAACCATGAGTGCATGCAGGGATGAGGAAGAAATTTGGTGAGCTGACAGTCTTTGGGAAGAGCGTTAGAGTGGGTAGGGAAAGGAAAAAAGATGAAGAAATAATTTTAAAGACTTCTGCTAGGTATTCTTTTGACATTCTTTGAAAGTCCCTGGTAAATATTTGAATTACCTTGTGATTAGTTTCGATTGTCAAACTTGTGTTTATTTGAATGTAAGGCATCATACAGACTGGGCCACATGGGGCCCCATATTTAATGGGCTTTCTCTTTTGCTCTCATCCTTCATCCCTAAATATAGGGAAACCAATATAAGCAGAATCCAACTGATAAGAATTTTCTTAGCTAATTTTTATGTTCCCAGAGAACTCTTAGGGAAAACTAATAAAGGGAATTATACAAGATATTCTGTTAGAACACCCATACACACAACTGTTACAGTATATATACATTCCAACATTTAATACTTTCTATATCTACAACTCTAATCTATAACAATGAACACCCAACTAAAATTCAGAATGATCATCCTGAGATACTTTGGGTGGTAAACACACAATGCAATATGTAGATAATCTACATATATAAAAGCCTAAGCTACCAAACAACCAAACAACTGAACAACTGGTCGACTGGTCACTATGATGTGCACTGACCACCGGGGGCAGACGCGCAATGCAGGAGCTGCCCTCTGGCGGTCAGTGAGCTCCCAAGGCCAACCTCCCGCAGCCCCTCCCCCCCCCCGCCCCCCGGCCAACCTCCCACCTCCCCGATCAGCCCCTATCACTGGCCAGGCCAAGGGACCCCAACTGCACATGAATTCGTGCACTGGGCCTCTAGTGTATATATAATTGTACACTTGAAACCTATATGGCTTTATTAACTAATGTCACCCAATAAATATAATAAAAATATGTTTAATTAAAAATATCTTGCTTGGCCGGCATGGCTCAGTGGTTGAGCATCAATTGATGAACCAAGAGGTCATGGTTTGATTCCAGGTCAAAGCACATGCCCAGGTTGCGGGCTCCATCCCCACTGTGGGGTGTGCAGGAGGCAGCCAATCAATGCTTCTCTCTCATCATAGATGTTTCTATCTCTCTCTCCCTCTCCCTTCCTCTCAGAAATCAATAAAAATATTTTTTAAATAAAAAAAACCTCATCTTTTGTACATACTAAAGAAAAAAAAAATAACCAAAAGACATCCCTTCTAGCTCTGGGCATTGTGGTTCAGGGCAGTTAGGCCACCTTAAAGACACAGCATGCAATCCAAGTAGAGATGGGCAATGAGTCACTTGTGGCCCCATGTATACAAAAGGAAACCTCACCTTGCCACACCAATCATTTTTGCTGTTTCTTTTCTTTAAAGACAGGACTTAACAAGCACCTGAAAGAAGCTCTCCGCACACTGAGGAAACGCTGAAAGGCAAATCAACTAGACTTTTCTCTTTTCCACTGGAAACTTTTTCCCAAAATGACCCATTTCTACCAGCTTTGTTTATACTTCCTGAATTAGGACAAGAGGCAGACCCTCACACCCACACAGCATTTGTAGGCATAACTGTGGCCAAGTTTCTTCTTCTTTTTTTCTTGTGTTGCCTCTTTTCATTTCTGTTGCGAAGAAAGCCCTAAATTTCAACCCAGCTGATGGTTTTCATCCCAGGCCACACAACTGGCAAAGCCCTGAGTCCCAAGACCTCCCAAAAACATAAAGATGCCTGGGAATCTGAAACAGGTACCACTGATGACTTTAGCAGTAGAGGCCTTGTTTTCTCTTGATGGATTTACCCTGATTCTCCTCTCTCCTCAGGCTTTGGCTCTTGGCCTCTCTGCTAGAACTGATATCAACACCATGGCTGTGTTTATGTCTCCCCCAGTGCCAGGCTCACTGATGTGGTGAGTGGAGCTCTGGGAAGTGGAGCCGAGGAGACTGAGTCATCAGGCATGATCTTCTGTCTCCCTGGGTCTGACCGAAATGACAGAGGCTCCTCTCACTACCGTGTCACTGGGAGACCACAGCAGAAAGGAGGCGGAGGACTTGTCCCCTTTCACTCTCACCACTTTAAGAAAGGACACATATTCGGCAGAGTAGTGGAGAGATGATGGTACAGAATTCTCCATGCAGCTTCCATTCCCTTTTGTCCTTCAGGCCACAGCCTAACTGGGACCCTTTCTACCAGTAGATGGATAAACCACTTTGGAAAGCTACCAAGTGGCAAGCTACTAAAGCTGAATGTATACATACTCTGTGACCCAGCATTTCCACTTATGAGTAAGTACATATGCATATGCACATATATATAATATGTTTATAGTATATATCCATATTTCATATCACATATTTAATATATACATATAATTAATATATAATACAGGTAGTATAAATTCATTCATATGTTCACCAAATACATGTGCAAGAATGATCATAGCAGAACTACTTATAAGAGCTAAAAACATAAACTGCCTAAGTACCTGCCAGCAGCATGGGATAAATGAAGGGTGGGATTTTCACATGGCAGAACACCACGCAGCAACGAGAATGAAAGAGCTATAACTATACACAAGATGAATACCACAAACATAATATTGAGCAAAAGAAAGCAGAGAAAAAGAGAGTAAATACTGTGTGGTCTCATTTATTTAAAGTTAAAAACTAGGCAACATTCATCTACGCTGTTAGAAGTCAAGACAGAGATTGCCACTGGGGGTTATGACTGTAAGGGAGGAAGAGGGGGGTCTTCTGTGGTACTGGTAACTGTAGCTTCCTGAACAGTACAATTTTAAATGACTAAAGTGGTGAATTTTATGTTATGTGTAGTTTACCACAACAAAAAGTCATCTTCTCATATACTTTCCTGAATACCTCACAAAAAGAACCATACTTCCAACCATTCCTATCACAAAGTCATGTTCATTTCCACCAGTAGCATTTTTACTACTTGCTACTTCCTTGTTCTTTATCTGTCCTCATTATCTTTATTGTCAATGTCTACTAGAATGTAAGCTCCACGAGGATAGGTATCTTGTCTGTGTTTTTCAACTCGATTCATCTGCCAGTTCGTAGATCTCAAAAAAATGTTTGATGAATCAACAAAATTTCTGGGTGACCTGAAGCAACTTATGAAATACTTCTGTAAACCTTTTATTTTATTCATTCATCCTAGAAGTATTAAGTATTTATATGCATATTGTACGGGATTCAAAAGTGAAATGAGGTAGCATGTTCTTACAGAAATGAAGCTAGCTCTTGCAAACAGCAATGCATTCCCAGTCTTTAAAGCTTGGGTAGATGCTAGATCAGAACAGCATATAGATTTAAACTCATTGTGACAGATCAGATTGTTTAATGTTACCTGCTTCCAGAATTTGTTGAAAAGTATTCTAAAGCCCCATCTGGACTCAGCAGAAAAAAAGAAATTCACCAAAAATGAGTGATGTCTAGTGATACTGTATATAGAGAACCACAAAAATTCCATCAAAAAAATTACTAGAACTGATAAGTGAATTCAGTAAATTCGCAGGATACAAAACAAGTATTCAGAAATTCACTACATTTTTGCACACCAATAATAAACTATCAGAACTAAGAAAATAATCCCATCTACAATTGCATCAAAATAATAAAATACCAAGGAATAAATTTAACCAAGGTGATAAAATACCTGTCACAAAATAATTATAAGACACTGAAGAAAGAAATTGCAGAAGATGCAAATAAGTGGAAGTATATACTGGGAGAGGAAGCATTAACATTATTACAATGTCCACACTATCCAAAGCAATCTATAGATTCAATATAATTCCTATCAAAATAACAATAGAGTTTTTCATAGAACTTGAACAAATAAACCAACAATTATTATGAAACCATGAAAGATCCTGAATAGCCATAGCCATCTTGAGAAAAAAGAACAAAGTCAGAGGTATCAGGCTACCTGATATCAAACTATACTGCAAGGCTATAATAATCAAAACTGTATGGTACTGGCATAAAAAAACAGACATACAGATCAATGGAACAGGGTAGAGAGCCCAGAAATAAACCCATGCCTATATGGTCAATTAATATATGATAAAGGAGGCAAAAACATACAATGGGGGTAAAGATGGTAATTTAATAAATAGTATTGAGAAAATGAACAGACACATGCAAAAAAAAAAAAAAGAAACAACCATTTTCTTACTGTATATACAAGAATAAACTGAAAATTGATTAAGGACTTAAATGTAAGACTCAAAACCATAAAACTCCTAAAAGGAAACATAGGGAGTAAAATCCATGGCATTTCTCTTAGCAATATTTTTTCTGATACATCTCCTCAGGCAAGAGAAACAAAAGAAAAAATAAACAAATGGGACTATATCGAACTAAAACATTTTTGCAAAGGAAACCATCAACAAAACAAAAAGACAACCTACTAAATTGAAGAACATATTTGCCAATGATACATCCAATAAGGGCTTAATATTCAAAATTTATTAAGAACTCAAACAACTCAACACCAAAGAACCCCAAACAATCCAATTAAAAAATGAGCAGAAAACCTGAACAGACACTTTTTCAAAGAGGACACACAAATGGCCAATAGACATATGAAAAAATGTTCAACATCATTAATCATCAGTGAAATGCAAATTAAAACCACAATGAGATATCACCTCACACCTGTCAGTATGGCTATCATTAATTCATCAACAAAGAACAAGTGCTGGCGAGGATGTGGAGAAAAGGGAACCCTCATTTACTGTGGGTGGGAATGCAGACTAGTGCAGCTACTATGGAGAACAGTACCATGGCAGTCAGTGCCGTGGCCTCAACCTGCAGGATGTGGCCAAGGATTGAAATAATAAGCCCTAGAAGTTAGGCTTGTTCCTAGAGATACTAGTCAAAGGGCACAGAGACTCTGGGGTGAGAGTTCAGTGTGTCAGCCTAAGATGTTCTTTTCATGCTTTCTTGCTGGTGGTGACCCTCAACCCTAAGCAATGCCACCATTCTTCCCAAAAAGGAGGGAAGCCATCCCTGCCCCTACTGCTTCTTGAAAGAACCACTGCCTTCATTACCAGCCATTCATCAACTTCTGAGACCTGGGTTGGCACAAGTGGATCACTGCCCCCAGACGGTTCATGGCAAATTACTGCCACGGAGATTGTCTTTTCTCAATGACCACCTCCCTCAGCAGCTCCACTTGTACTTTCGTGGAAGCACCAATACATGCAGTCGACCCAGTGACTCTCCAGGCTTCTGTATTCCCACCAAACTGTCCCCCAAGTCCATGCTGTATCAGGGTGATGATGAGAATGTCATTCTACAACATTATGGAGACATGATAGTTGATGAATGTGGGTGTAGGTAGGTGGCCAGAAATAGGAATTGAAGGAGTGTTCTTAGGGTACACTTTTAATGAAACAACATATCTGGTTTAAAAGTGGCGTGTGTGTTTTGGTGTTTTTTTTTGTTTTTTTCTTTTAATTAAATCTTTATTGTTCAGATTATTACATTTGTTCCTCTTTTTTTCCCCCCCATAACTCCCCTCCTCCCAGTTCCCGCACCACCCTCCGCCCTCACTCCCCACCCACTGTCCTCATCCATAGGTGCACGATTTTTGTCCAGGCTCTTCCCGCATCTCCCACACCCCTTTCCCCCCCCAAGAATAGTCAGTCCATTCCCTTTCTATGTCCCTGATTCTATTATAATCAACAGTTCATTCTGTTCATCAGATTATTTATTCACTTGATTCTTAGATTCACTTGTTGATAGATGCATATTTGTTGTTCATAATTTGTATCTTTACCTTTTTCTTCCTCTTTCTCTTCTTAAAGGATACCTTTCAGCATTTCATATAATCCTGGTTTGGTGGTGATGAACTCCTTTAGCTTTTCCTTATCTGTGAAGCTCTTTATCTGACCTTCAATTCTGAATGATAGCTTTGCTGGATAAAGTAATCTTGGTTGTAGGTTCTTGGTATTCATCACTTTGAATATTTCTTGCCACTCCCTTCTGGCCTGCAAAGTTTCTGTTGAGAAATCAGCTGACAGTCGTATGGGTATTCCCTTGTAGGTAACTGAGTTTCTTTCTCTTGCTGTTTTTAAGATTCTCTCTTTGTCTTTTGCTCTTGGCATTTTAATTATGATGTGTCTTGGTGTGGTCCTCTTTGGATTCCTTTTGTTTGGGGTTCTCCGCGCTTCTTGGACCTGTAAGTCCATTTCTTTCACCAGGTGGGGGAAGTTTTCTGTCATTATTTCTTCAAATAGGTTTTCAATATCTTGCTCTCTCTCATCTTCTGGCACCCCTATAATTCTGATGCTGGTACGCTTGAAGCTGTCCCAGAGGCTCCTTACACTATCCTCGCATTTTTGGATTCTTTTTTCATTTTGCTTTTCCGGTTGGGTGTTTTTTGCTTCCTCGCATTTCAAATCATTGACTTGATTCTTGCGCTCCTCTGGTCTGCTGTCGGGAGTCTGTATATTATCCTTTATTTCAGTCAGTGTATGCTTAATTTCTAGTTGGTTCCCCAATATAAGATCGAGGGTCTCATTAGTTTTCTTGTAGATCTCATTAAGTTTATCGGCGGCTTCTAAACAGTTATTGAGAGACCTTAAAAGTGTGGTTCTGAACTCTATATCTTCCATTGACAATTTTGTCCTGTTTCTTTGTCTCCGCATTTTGTTGTGCTTTCTTGGTGCACCCCCTAGTGGTCTTTGTTCGCAGTCTTATAATTAAATCTTGATTGTTGTAGCTAATTCCAGGGAGGGTTTGACCTCCAGGCCAAGTGGCTATGAGAATCAGCTGTGTCAGCAGTGAGAGAACTTCTGTCCTCTAGGGAGGTGCTAATCTGGCGTTTGCCTGAGGCTATCCGGCAAATGCCTGTGTGCAGGGCTTGGGCGGGGCAGGTCGCACAGGATCAACAGGGTGGGCCAGAGAGAGCAGTAATGGCGGTTCTCAGTCCTGTCCCCAGGGGCTCTGCCTCTCTGAGTCCCAGCAACGGCTGCAAAGCTCGAAGAGAAAGCTGCACTCGCTCTGACCGAAGCCAGACAGTCCCGCTTCTCCCGTTTGAGTCTGGGCCCCTAAAGACTCGCCCGGATCTAGAGCTCAGAGTCTGCAACTCCCTCCCGATTGAAAACGCCAACCGTGCCCTCCGCCGCCAGCCCGCTCCGCGCTCTCCGCACCTCAGAATTTGACTTCAGCACGGCGCCTCCTCTGAGTGTCCGTATGCGTTTCTCTTTCCTCCTAGTTGTAGGACTTCCACTCAGCCAGCGTTCCTGTGGTTTTGGGTGATGTCCCTTCTGTTTTTTGGTTTCACTTTTGAAGTAGTTGTTCAAAGCAGCAAACTCCGGCGTTAACCTATGCCGCCATCTTGGTTCCGTGTTTTGGTGTTTTTAGAAAGCCATTACTGGTACTTTTGTTTTTAATTCTCACCTGTGGATATGTTTTTATTGATTTGAGAGAGGGGGGAGGAAGAGAGGAGAGAGAGAGAGAGAGAGAGAGAGAGAGAGAGAGAGAGAGAAACATTGATGCAGTAGCCTCCTGAACGCGCCCTGACTGGGGATCGAACCCACAACATTTTGCTGTACAAGACTAAGCTCCAACCAACTGACCCATCCGGCCAGGGCCCATTTCTTTTATTAGAAACAAATAATGCTTCTGAAGATGTTGGCCACAGGTCATAGTATAGACATACTTTTAATATAGTGTACTTCTCCCTTAATTATATTCCGGTAGTAAGTGAAATACCTTCTTGGCTATGAGAAACAGAAGTATTTGATGGACAATGTAAGCTGGTCTCTTCGTACACAAACCATGTATTTCTTCCCAAAATATCATATTCAGAAAGCCAAAGATCACAGATACAATTAAGGATCCCATACTAGTCACAGAACCAAAATAACACATCATTCTTTGAAGATTATAGGGTGCAAGTCCCTGGACAATATTGTGACCAGTGGCTATTTTAATATCTGTCAGAGCTTTAGCCCAGGCTGAAGTGCTTACCAGCCACAAGAAAGTGGCAACAAGAGTAACAACAAAGTCAGCCACGGGAAGTGTTTAACTATCCCAGTACAGGTTTGGGGAATTCCACAGAAGAAGAAAATTAAAAACGGAACTGCCTGATGACCCAGCAATTCCACTTCTGAGTAAATATCTGAAGAAACCCAAAACACTAATTCAAAAGAATATGTGTACCCCTAGGTTCACTGCAGCATTATTTACAATAGCCAAGCTATGCAAGCAACCCAAGTGCCTATAAATTAACAAGTAGATAAAAAAAAAGTGATGGTACATATTTACAATGGAATATTACTCAGCCATAAGTAGAATAAAACCTTACCATTTGTGATAGCATGGATGGAGAGAGACTTATGCTAAGTGAAATAAGTCAGTCAGAGAAAGACAAATATTACATGATTTCACTTATATGTGGGATCTAAAGAACAAAATAAATTAACAAACAAAATAGAAATGAACTCTTAGAGACAGGGAACAGACAGATGGTTGCCAAAGGGGCAGAAGTTGGGGGACTGGGTGAGAAAGAGATTAAGAACTATACATTGGCAGTACAAAATGTTCACAGGACTGTGAATTGCAGCATAGGCAATATAATTGATAATGTTGTAAATAACTATGTATGGTGCCAGGTGGGCACTCAAAATATCAGGGGGGGACACTTTGTCAAGTATATGATTGTCTAAGCACTAAGCTGCCTTAACTTGCAAGCTAAAGCCATGCTCTCCCAAAGCCTGGCTATTTCTGCATATTCCTCTGACGTGCAATCTGCTATGGAGCTCCCTGTTGAGTTGGCTGAGGTTCTGTCAAATCGGAATCATGGTCTGAGGCTCTCCCTACCCAATCCTGCCTCCGCCTCCTCTCCCTTCACAGGTGTCAGAGCTACATCACAAATCCCGCTTCTTTCCCCGCTTATCTTTCACAGATACGACCTCCCAATAAACCTCCTGCACCCCAAACCTTGTCTCGGGGTCTTTTTACTCTAGGACCCAAATGACACAAACGGTTTCAAGTAGAAGCTCCAACTTTCATGCCACAAGGGCAACACTGCAAATTACAAGTGCTCATTTGGAAACAACTTATTTGTTTTCAGGGATTTACCTGTTCAATGATTACAAACAATCCTTTCGAGAAATGTAAGGAAGGCCAGGTAGAAATAAAAATCACAGTTGAAATCTACTGAAGAGTTGCTCTGTGCCAAACTCTTCACATGAATTCCCCACCTATTCCTCACATGCCTCATGAAGTGTGTAGACTTTCTATTATTTCCTTTTACAGAGAGCAAATAGAGATTAGTTTGATTGTCCAACGACATAATTAGTAAGCGAGAGAGTCAGCATCTGTCCCCAGGAAAGCCTACCCTAGTAACCAATACACCATTCCAGTTATCCACAGTTGATTTATGTTGTTTTCAATGGAAGGATCCTAACACATATGAACATTGGTTCCAGGGAGCAAGGTGTACGGCAGTGATGGCCAACCTATGACACGTGTGTCAGAGGTGACACGCGAACTCATTGTTTTGGTTGATTTTTCTTTGTTAAATGGCACTTAAATATATAAAATAAATATCAAAAATATAAATCTTTGTTTTACTATGGTGGCAAATAACAAAAAATTTCTATATGTGACACGGCACCAGAGTTAAGTAGGGTTTTTCAAAATGCTGACACGCCGAGCTCAAAAGGTTCGCCATCACTGACCTATACAAACAAATTTGGCCTTATCTAAGAGCATCTATGCTTCTGAGCCACACAAAAAACTGCAGTTGCTGATATAAATTAGCCAATTGCTACAATGCTTTCAGAACATAAACTTTCTTTTGAAGTGTCCAGTTTTGCCTATGATCCCAGGAAAAATGGGATCTAGTCCTAGTCCCCAACCGGCTGAAAATAGATGTAGCATGGAGGGGACCATTAGCTTCCTCCTGGAAGAGAGTCTCAGGTTGGCAGAAAGAACAGTTTCTGGAGATAAGGAAGGTAGAACTGCTTATGCAATAGCATTCCAATGGTGTGTGGAGGGATGTTTTTTATATGTTTTTATTGATTTCAGAGCGAGAGCGAATCATTGATTGGCTGCCTCCTGCACACCCCACACTGGAGATTGAGCCCCACAACCAGGGTATGTGCTCTGACCACAAATCAAACCGTGACCTCCTGGTTCATAGGTCAATGCTCAACCACTGAGCCACACCAGCCGGGCTCAATGGTGGGTTTTTAAGCGGGATTTGAGTGCTTGGAAATCCCTGAGTCCTTTTCCAATTCTTACAATAATCTTAGCCCCATAGTTACAAGACTCAGAGATTCTTAGTGAATGCTGGTCATAGAAAAGTGAGGAATTTCCTTTTGTGACTCCCTGAAAATCAAACTCTAGAGGTTGACTTTGTGGGCTGTAGGTTGAATTAGCAGTCTTTCCACGTATCTTATGTAGAAAGTGTGCTTCTCAATATACCAGCTACAGTAACTGGGTGCCATTCTAAGAGTGGTGGTATCCTGGGGGTTCATGTGAAAGACCCTTGGACTTCAAATGCCCCAAGAAAAGCTGTTGAGCCCAAACCGGTTCGGCTCAGTGGATAGAGCGTCGGCCTGTGGACTCCAGGGTCCCAGGTTCGATTCCGGTCAAGGGCATGTACCTTGGTTGCAGGTACAACCCCAGTAGGGATTGTGCAGGAGGAAGCTGATCAATGTTCCTAACTCTCTATCGTCTCCCTTCCTCTCTATAAAAAAAATCAATAAAATATATTTTAAAGAAAGAAAGAAAGAAAAGCTGTTGAAAAGCACAGATAAGCAGATGTATTTTGTTGAAAAGCTATCCTGTGAGGTCAGATGGGTTTTCAGTGGTTCTCAACCTTGGCTGCACATTAGAATCACCTGGGAATCTTTTTGAAATCCTAATTTCTGGGCCTCATCCTCCAGAAATTCTGTTTCTTTGTTACTAATGTTGTGGCCCCACCCCACAACAAAGAAACAATTTCCAGAGGATGAGGCCCAGAAATCAGGATTTTAAAAAGATTCCCAGGTGATTCTAATGTGCAGCCAAGGTTGAGAACCACTGGTTAAGATAGTTGTCCTGCTAGTGTGTGAGTAGTGCCAGTGAACTCACCCCAGCTGTGCCTCATCCACAGAGCATGTACGTAGAACAGCTGAGGAAGCCGGCAGGCAGCCCTGGATCTGTAGGTGCCTCAAGCCACGGATTTCACAACCCGTCAGGCCATTTGTACCTGTGGGACCAGGGAAGCTGCCCTTCTTAGAACGGTTCCTATTAAGGCTTTCGAACTGTCCCGTGTCATCTGCTGGGGAAATGATGATTGAATGAACTACAGCGGTGAGCCTGATAACCCCCCTCACACCCATTACACTAGTGGCAGTGGTGGGGTCACAGTCACTTGCCTTAGAAGTGGGACAAGCCACACGGGAAGAAGAAACTTGTCACTCCAGAGGTTCCGGGGTGGCATTGCATTTCCATTCACCTGGTGGCTACGAAGATCAGAGAGAGAGCGGGATCACGGTGCTGAATTTAGGCTGCAGCTGTTGCTTACCTTCAGCCAGGGCATCATTCAGGGGCCAGTTAGAAAACAGAAACCACTTCAGCTATTTTAAGCAGGGAGGCATTTAAGAAATGCAGAGAATTGCGCGCATATAAAATATTGGAAGGGCTAGAGAAAGCAAATTTGAAGTGGCTCCCAGATGGCAGAGCTGGCCTGCCAAGGAGCCAGCTACCCTGCCATAATCAAGAAGCCAGAGAATCAGGACACTGCTCTGGAATTGATAGCTCCAGAAACTCACCGCCTAAACAGCAACTGGAAATCACCAGGCCCCAGGGCTGCAGCTGTTGCCTTCAAAGGCGCACTGCTCCTGCTAGACCGGCGTCAGCCAAACCTGCATGCCCAGCGCCCGCCTGATGCCCTGGCGCCCATGGAGCTGGTGACTGGATGTTGTGAAGCCACGGCCGAGGGCCCAACCCTTCCACACCACGCCAGCCCGCAGCAAACGGAAGCAGCAACAGTGCTTCTCCGTGCACACATTTGTCTTCCAAATTCCCACAAGTGCATCTGATTGTCCACGCTTCAACCTTAACTACCAGGAAATCGAGTTTTTGGCTTTCCAGCCTGTTTGGTACAGACAGGCATCCTGAAAGGAGGGAGGAGGGAGGCTGAGCACTGCTCCACTATGAACCAGCCAGCTCGCTGTGTCCTGGAGGAAGAAGGGGACAGGGCTAGCAAAAAGCCACAGGGGAAGGCATTTCCTGGCTTGAAAATGGAAGTGGAAGCAGGAAAAAGGAAGGGAAGGCCTACCTAGCCCAATGGAGCATGCAGGCAGGTTTGACCTGGAGAGAGGTTCGGACTTGTGGAATCCTTGTCCAATGCTGCCCTCTGATGTTTGTGGGATAAACTGCTACCGAGAGATGCTGAGGCACCGCCTGAGAGGGGACGCATGGAGATGTCGTTTTTCTGGAGTAAACAGCGATGGGTGTCTGAACTTCACCAAAATGGAAAAACCCACTGAATTGGACATCAAAGCTCTGCCAAACGATGCAGCCAATGGCCATCCAGGTCAAGTTTACCAAGCTGTTCTTGACCCAGACCTCTGGACACAGGGTATTTTTTTTCCTTCGTAATCAGAGTGGGAACGTTGTAAGTATTCCTGGGGGTTCGCGCAATGATCAGAAAAGCAGATGATCAATTAAATTATGACTCATTTACACAAATGATAGATAAAAGTGTAGACCTCAAACCAAAGAGTTTAACTGTCAGTATCGTTAATTTGACTTTTCTTAATCTATCTTTACATGATGCTTGGAACATGCCTTCCCCCAATACTGCACTCATGGAAGTGTGCTTCTCTTGTCTTCCTTCCAAGCTGTTAAAACGCTAAGGTCCAGGATCTATGCTCACAAGAAGTAAGTCATAGTCACCTCCCTCTCTTCCCTCTTCCTTCCTCATGGCCACGCTGCAGTAAGCCAGAACTGCAGTTTGGGATCTTTGGATGAGAGAAGCTGGGTTAGAATAGGCCTACTCTTTAGAAAACTTCTTTTGAGTTGTTTATATTGGGGTTGGGGGGGTCAAAGCATATTTATCCATCAAGCATTACTATTTTCCTTTGCTTACTTTCCTTGACTATATGACCTTATTGGTTATTCGTCAGTAGGATTTAAATATGCATGGGTCTCAGGCCAAAATAATTTCTAGTAGCATCTCAATCTCACTCTGATTTCTAATTGAGAAGCCCAGGAGAATCATGAGGAACGGCCATCATGGCTGGCGTTGTAGCACTCTTTCCCGCAAACTCTCTCTACCTAAGGCCGCCATCTTTGAGAACCTCTAAATATTTGGGAACTCTTTAACAAACAGTATGAAACCATCCAAGTTTGAGGCTAGAGAGGAACTAAATATGACAAGCTGGAGATGCTCAGCAGGAACCACTTCTTGTATTGTTCATACTGATAAGCCTTCCGCTCCCTGGGGCCAGCGCTGCCCCCTTCCCACTTCTCTGTTGGGTCCTCTGGCATGAAGGGAACGGGATTTACAAACAAGTCACTGCGGAGATCAGAGAGCTCCCCCTGGCCCAGCCTCTGGACTGGACGTGCATCATGCTCTTCCCACCCCACTGTTTGCTTTCCCACTGGGGAGGAGAGGGGCTCATCTTCAGGATGCAGGGATGAAAGGCCGTGGAAAACAACAAGCTTGAAGCTGTGTGGGGTCAGGGCTGTGTGTAATCAGTCATTAGGGGGCCCTGATCTGCTGATCTGCTTCAAAGCTTTGGAACTTGACTTGAGGGATGTCATCCTGCTGGGTTCACAGAAGAAAGTCCCAGGGGCGAGAGGCGAGGTGTTGCCACAAAAATGAGATCATAGATGGAGAGACATTTAGAAAATAGTTTGCAGCGCTGTTGTTATGATAATGACAATAACAAGTCAATGACAAGAATCCTCCCAAGACTGTCCAATCCCCCATGTTGAATAGTTTGGTCATAATAGAATAAAATAGTGTAGCTTTGAAAGCTCAATACATGTAGGTTGGAGAATCAGTTTTAATATTCACAAACAGGAGACAGAAAATAAATTATGGTAATCCCTACAATAGAATAATATACAGCCATTTAAAAACTATGTGGTAAACACATATTGCTAGCAGGTATGTAACTGGTACTACCTCAGTGGAGGGCAACTTGGCACCACAAATCAAAATTACAAATGCCTATACCTCTAATCCAGCATTTCCACTTTAAGGAATTTATCTTACAGACATATTCACAGAGGAACAAAATAACATGTACATACAGGTACAACTCTATTTATGGCAGCATTTTTTGGTAACAGCAATCATTTAGAAACCATCTTTAGGGAACCTGTTTAAAAAGTTATGGTATAACCCAGCTGGTGTGGTTCAGTGGTTGAGCATCAATCTATAAACCAGGAGGTCATGGTTCAATTCCCAGTCAGGGCACATGCCTGGGTTGTGGGATCAATCCCCAGTTTGGGGTATGCAAGAGGCAGCCGATCAATGATTCTCTCTCATCATTGGTATTTCTATTTCTTTCTCCCTCTTCCTTCCTCACTGGAATCAATAAAAAATATATATTTTAAATAAAAAATTATGGTCTATCCATACAATGGAATAGAGTGCAGTCTTAAAAAAAAAAAGTAGCAGCTCTCTATGCCTTGATATGTGGCTAAATGTAAAACAATACCAAAAAAATCAAGGTGCAGAACAGCATGTATATTACACCACCATCTGAGGTTGATAAAGTGAGAGAGAACCTGGGGTGAACATTCGCTGGATGAAAGACACCCAGAGTCCAATCCAGCTCGCCATCTGCCTCGGATGCCTTCAGCCTCCACCAGTGGGTACTGACTGGTCCCTGAACTGCGCAGTCTTATCAGAGGAAGAGGCATATGTGTGCTCTCTGTTGCGGTAGATTTAAATATCAGTGGACATGGCATCATCTGGATTAGTTGCTGAAAATGAAGATTGAAAAGATCTATCCTTAAGAGATTGTGATTCAGTAGGTCTGGGGTTGGAGCCTAGAACTGGTGGGGGGGGTTGTTTTTAAAAATAGACTTTATTTTGCCGAGCAATTTTAGGTTTGCAACAAAATTGAAGGTACAGAGATTTCCCATATACCCCACCCCCACCCAGGCAAGGCTTCCCCCATTATCAGTATCTCCCACCAGAGTGGTGCATTTGTTACAACTGATGAACCTAAAGGACGCGTCATTAGGGTTCACTCTTGGTGCTGCACATCCTATGGGTTTGGACAAATGTACAATGGCATGTATCTATCAATATCGTATCATATAGAGTGGTTTCCCTGCCCTAAACATCCTGTGTGCTCCACCTGTTTATCTCTTCCTCCCCTTTAACCCCTGGGAACCACTGATATTTTCACTGTCTCCATCGTTTTGCCTTTTCCAGAATGTCATCTGGTTGGAATCATACAGCATGCAGCCATTTCAGATTGGCTTCATTCACACAGGAATATGCATTTAAGGTTCCTCCACGTCTTTTCATGGCTTGATAGTTAATCTCATTTCAGCGCTGAATAACATTCCATTGTCCCACTGTCCCACGGCGTATTTATCCACTCACCCACCTCAGGACACTTGGTTGTTTCCAGGTTTTGGGCAATTATTAATAGCTGTCAATCAACATCCATGGCCAGGTTTCTGTGTGGACATCCATTTTCAACTCCTCTGAGCAAATACCAAAAAGCACGATTGCTGGATTGTATGGTAAGAGTAGTTTTGTAAAAAACAAACAACTGCCAAACTGTCTTCCAAAGTGGCTGAACCATTTTGCATTCCCACCGCACCGTATGAGAGTCCCTGTTGCTCCACATCTTTGCCATCATTTGGTGTCATCAGTGCTCTGTGTCTTGGCCATTCTAATAGGCATGTAATGAATAGTATCTCGTTGTTGTTCTACCTCGCATTTCCCTGATGACATGCGATGAGGAGCATCTTTTCAGGTGTTTATTTGCCATCTGTATACCTTCACCCCACCCTTAATTGGGCCATTGGGTGGGACCTCCTAGAGACTGTTGTCTACTTGATTTGTTCCAGAGTTCAGTAGCCCCTTTAAATGCAGACAATCACCCTGCAACTGGGCCAGTTTCTCCTGACCCGCTTCTGGCTTTCCGCTCCATTTCTCGGGTTTGGGTGCTTCATGTAAGCAACACGGAAATCTACTTAAGCTATGACACTTTTCCTCTGATTTGGAAATGAGAAGGGTTCTGAGAAACTGTTCAGTGGTGTGACTGAAAACACAAAGCTCTCACGTTACACAAAGAAAGAGTTGAAATGTAACAGAAGCCGCACCGGAAGGTTAACCTCCTTCCCCCACTCCTCCTGCTTCCGAGTTGTCTCCTGCTTCACATCTGCTCTACTCTTTTTTTTTTTTTTAATATATTTTATTGATTTTTTTACAGAGAGGAAGAGAGAGGGATAGAGTTAGAAACATCGATGAGAGAGAGACATCGATCAGCTGCTTCCTGCACACCCCCTACTGGGGATGTGCCCGCAACCAAGGTACATGCCCTTGTTGGGAATCGAACCTGGTACCTTTCAGTCCACAGGCTGACGCGCTATCCACTGAGCCAAACTGGTCAGGGCCTGCTCTACTCTTTTGGTTTATGTGAACAACCAACTATTTAGAGGCTGTAAGAATTTGGACCCTCCCTAATGATGCTGCATGTACTTCAAGTTGGAAAACTCAGCACATCTTTACAGCCCATCCTAAATTTGCCTTCTCTTAAATGTACTTTTCCTCCAGACTTTGGCATTCTCATTGCAAGGAAGAAGAGTGCTTAGCGTCACAGAACTCTGCCTCATATTTAAGACCCTGTGTTTTCACTGAAGTTAGTTCATCCCACGGCTATGCTGAGTTCTCCTGAACTCCATTGAATCAACCTCTTTGAGCTGAAGGTTTTCTCTTTTTATTTTTGCTTCAGACAGGGTACCCTCAGAGAAATCCCTTGAGAAGTTTAAAATGTTTAATGAGGGATCTTATAGACACAAATATATACTAACTTTAAAAGTCTTCCGTTTTAGCCCTGGCCAGTGTGACTCAGTAGTTAAGTGCTGGCCCACACACCGCAGGGTCACGGGTTCAATTCCTGGTCAAGGGCACGTACCTGGGTTGGGGGTTCCCTCCCCACACCTTGGTTAGGGTGTGTGTGGGAGGCAATCAGTCAATGTGTCTCTCTCACATTGATATTTCTCTCTCTCTCTCTCGCTCTCGCTCTCCCCGTCCCTCCCTTCCACTCTCTCTGAAAAGCAATGGAAAAAAATATTCTCTGGTAAAGGTTAACAAAATAAAGTTAAAAATTCTTCAAGTCTACTTTCATTCATTCCTTTATTCAACATTTACTGAGTGCTGAGTGTGTGCCAGGTACAATAGCAAACCAAACAAAGCAGACCTGGTGGAGTTTATACCTAATGGCAATAAGTACTAAATGTAATGAGCAAATGACACAGTATTAAAAGGTGTTAAGATCTACGGAATAAAGAAAAAGAAGAGTGAGCAGACGAGATGGGAGCATGAGGATGGAGGTTCATGTTACCATTTTAAAGGGTGTCAGGGAGGGCTTCACTGGAAAGATGACATTTGGGAAAAGACTTAAAGAAGAGAGAAGCATGCTGCAGGAGTGGGCACATGGCCTAGCGAGTGAGAGGTGGGTAAGATGAGCCGAGTAGAATAGGAAATGAAGTCAGACATGGGGGTGGAGGGGTGAGTCGACAGCAGCCCTATTATCTTTGGTTCGAAATTGAGAGATTTTTACTATTTTGAGTAGGGATTTATTCTTGTTCATATTTCCAATAAAATTTTGCTTTTTAGTACTTATAAAAACTTGGAAAGTATTTTACTGACTTTATTGACATCAAAGGGTGGAGCAAAAGTGGGTTTACAATTGTGAATACATGAAACAGAGTTTATTCTTGTATTATTATCAATTATTGTATTATTTTCCACGCAAACTACAAACCTGCTTTTGCTCCACTCTATATGTAATAATTCTATGAATTTTGATAAATGACTAAATCTATAAACTCACCATCTCATTAAAGTTATAGGACATTTTCATCATCCCTAAGAATTTTCTCATAACCTTTTTCAGTCTGTCCCTCCCTCCACTGCCAGTCAGTCAATGACCAGTCTGCTTTTTGTCACTATAGATTGGTTTGCATTTTCTAGGATTTTTATATAAACGGGATCATATAGTATATACTCTTTTATGCCTGGCTTATTTCACTCAAATGATGCTTTTCAAATCCATCCATGCTAATGTATATATATTTCATTCCGTTTTTTGTTGCTGTACATCCTATCATATAAATATACCATATTTAGTTTATTTTTCACTCATTGATGAAAATTTAGATTTTGGTCCCTCAAAATTATAATATATTAATGTTGTTTTTAATAATTGTGTTCTAATAGTTATTATCCTGATCACACAATCTAGAAATTTTCAGTTCCTAAAGCCTCGAGGCCACAGGAAATTTTAAAATTTAAATATATTTTTGCTGCAGAGAATTACGAATGGTAATTATAAGTGGTAACAAATAAAAAACAGTTAAGCATGAAAACATCTGACATTGGTAGGACAAAATTTTACAGGGGAAGTGGAATGGAGAAAAACGATGGGAAATGTCCCAGTGCTAAGAAGTTACGTGGTAACACTGTGGTATTTACAGCCCATTACATACATTTAAAGAAGTCATGTGACTTTTATCTTTTTAAGTCAATATGTACAACATGCTAGGAATTTAATGCTTTACAACTCGTTAAATTATTTTACACGTCAATTTTAAAGTGTGAATGTGAAAAATAAAAAATGAAAGGAGAAATGCTGGAGTATTCCTTCTCTCAGGCCCCACTCCCAGAGGCTGTTCTTTAATTGTTCTGGGGGAGGGGGAGCAGGAACATTATGGTCTTCAAAGTTCCCCAGATAATTCTAATGTGCAGCCAAAGTTCAGAACAGCTGGTCTAGCAACAGTAGTCACTCTCAACAGAATGACACTTGAAAAAACAACAGGCATAACACTTACCAAGGAATAGAAAAAAATGAAAGCGGAGTTGTTTACCACTTGCCTGGGAGTGTCAGGGATCTAGCAAGTAACTATCCGAAAGGTTTATAAAAACATCAACAGTCCTTATAGAACTTAAGCACAAAAAACATGAACTGGAAACCATGGCTGATCACTATGATGCCTTCCAATGATGAAATGCTATTATTTGCAAGGCACTGTGACAGTTGTTGTAAGCACATGGAATTATCTTCATTGTAGATTGTTTCAGGCCTGGGACACTAAACCAGAGTATGGTAACAAAGAAAGACCTCAGAAGGGTATAATTATTAACTGGTAATTGCCCCTGGACTGATCTATCGGCCTCCTTTCACAGCGGTATTTCTTTCTGCTTACTGTCAGAGGTCGTCTGCAATTTAATTTTGTTTTCTACTTCCCTATTTCTCCTCTATTCTGTTTTTGTGCCTTAGCTATTTTTTCCTCTCACTCTTGTTTTCTGTTATGATTTATAGTATAGTGATAAAAGATGGGACGAGGATTTGGGCTCAAGGACAAATTTCACAATTAATTACAGTGACCTGGTAAGACTATGTAAAATGTGGGTCATTGTGATACCAGTGTAATTAGCTAGTTATTAATAATAGGAGGGAGCAAAGGGAAGGCCAACCATTATAGAAGAGAGACCAGACATGTCATTTGGAAGCTGCAACTTTGTACTCCCTGGGGCAACCACTGGCCCATTCCCTGCAGAATTACTGGGGGAAGGGGTCCAACGAAGGAGAGACAGATGCATGTGCAGTGAAGCTGGGGTGAAGTTACTTGCCTGTCAGTCAAGCCTGGGGAACCATGCATTGGCCACAGTGGGCAAAGCCAATGCAAACCCGAGAAAATTTGGGACTACATAATAGTTCACGCTCTTGTTGCTCTGGGCTCCCTCTTGTTCTCCTGTGTGGCTCTTGGCTTGTGGGTCTCTCTTGTACCTGTTTCCTTATATTTGCCCTTATGGCCATCTGGACCGCACATGCAATAGACTAACGGACTGCAGCTAAGCTAGCCTGATGCTGGACTGGACTGTGCAAATATGGAATGAAAATTCTGGACACTGGCTCCGATTTTAGCCCTGCTAAAAAGGGACTATTTCCTTGGCGGGACTGGGGGAAATGAAACCTTTGAAACTCAGGGGTTTGACACCACAGAAATAAAACTCTCCACTATAACTCATCCTCCTGTGCAAGTCTCAGAAATTTCGTTTTCTCAGGCTATTGCAAGAAATCCACCCCCACTAGCAACCGGTGTGCGTTGAAGGGCTCTTTAATCCTGTGAAGTGGGCCGACTGGTACCTCTAGAAGGAAATGTTCCATCCTAATCCCTGTGAATAGTACCTTTTCCAGCAAAAGATGTGATTACATTAAGGATCTTGAGAGGAGAGCCTTATCCTGGGCTATCAGCATAGACCCTAAATACAATCACATGAGAAAGGTGGAGTGAGTTTTGAGGCACAGACACAGAAGAGAAGGTGATGAGAAGACAGAGCAGAAAGAGATGCAGCCACCACATGCAAGGAATGCCGACAGCCAACAGAAGCTGGAAGAAGCAAAGAACAGACTCTCCACTGAATCCTTGACGTCAGACTTCTGGCCACCAGTACTATTAGAGAGCAGATTTCTATGTGTAAAGTCACCAAGTTTGTAGTAGTTGTTACAGCAACCACAAGGAATGAATACTCTGGTAATCTCTTCAGGCAAAGAATAAGCTAAGGAATGTGCAAGTGCTTTGTAAACAGAAGTGCTATACAGATACAATCTCTCTTTACTGCTCTCTTTCTACACAAACCTCTAAGACCATGCAAATAGCCATCATCATGAATCAGTATTCATGGAACAGATGGAAGGGGAGTTCCCAATGTTGGTGCTCCTTCTCCAACATTTCCCATCTTGTTGTCTAAAGAAATCTGGGAGTAATTTTTTATATCTTTCTCCGTCTTATCTCACACACTCCATCAATTATCAAGTCCTGTGGATTCAACTTCATATGAATCTCTTGAATTGTCTATTCGTGTCACCCTGAACATAAGGCCTTTGAATGTGCTGTTTCCTTGGCCTTCCCACCACAATAGAAGATTAGCTGCAGAGTGGCCATTTCACTGTTAGGTTAACCCATAATCATGCTCTAATTATGTAGATAACAAGTTTATATATCTGCCAGGTGCAAGTTAATATAAAGATGGCACTGATGACACAGAAAAATAGAAACTAATATCAAAAAGCACCAATTTTACTACAGATTCAATGAAATCCCTATCAGAATCCCAGCTGGCTTCTTTGCAGAAATTGACAAGCTAACCTTAACATATGGAAACACAAAAGATCCAGAATAGCCCAAACAATCTTGAAAACGCAGAACTAAGTTGGAGAACGCTCACTGCCAGTTACAAAACTTACTACACAAAGCTACAGTGTGACGGCAATGTGGTACTGGCATAAAGATAGACATATAGGTCAGCCTAAAAGAATTAAGACTTCAAAAAATATACCTATGGTCAACTGATTTTTTACAGGGGTAGCAACAAATGGTGCTCGGACAACAAATATCCATATTTGAGAGAAAGGAGCTGTACCCCTACCTTACACCATATATAAAAATTAACTCAAATGGATTATCAAAACTTAGAAGAAAACGGGGTAAATCTTCATAAACTTAAATTTGGCAACTCTTTCTTAGATATGACATCAAAAACATAAGCAACAAAAAAATAACATCAAAATTAAAACTTCTGTGCTGCAAAATGATACCATTAATGAGTGGAAATGGGCTTAATCTCACTATTTTCAAACTTTTTTTCCTCATTACTTGGTCTTTATAGAGAAGAACGGCTAGTTCTAATTTATTTTTGTTCTTACATTTTCTTGTTCTTACTATTCAGCAACAAATTGAATTAACAATCAATTCCCATTTTTCATAAAGAGGAATACTTCCCTTCTGAATCCAATATAACGCTTCAATAATAGTATTGGCCAAGGGTTGTGACATGTCTCAAAGACATTCAGGTTCTTATTACAAATGAAAAGTAGAAGCCCTACAAAAGCAAAAACTGAGGGCTAGGAGATAGCTTTGGGGAAATATCCTGAAGTTTTTTTTTTTCTGTTTCTTTTTTTTTTTTTTTTTTTTGTGCCGAAACCCGGGAGCGAACTGTTTCTTTTTTTTCCCTCTTGATTCTAAAGAGTGAGGGAGAGGGATAGAGGAACATTGATCGGTTGCTTCCCACACATAATATCCTGAGTTTTTTAGGTCAAAGTAATATTTGATACAGTTTATATAAATTCAGGTATTATTCAAAATTAAGACAAAATTTCTACACTTTTAACAAATCTCCACTATCCTCACCTAAGTAGTCTTATAGTCAGGGTATAAATTCCAGCTTGGAAAAAACTACTGGGCATCTGTACGTACCAGTAAAATTCCTATTCACTTTAGTTACGTAAGTATTGAGGATCTGTTCTGACTGGTGACCAAGGGGAAAAAATCCAAAATTGAGTAGACTGGTCCTAAGGCTTCAACAATTTCTGAATAATTAATAAAAAAAATTTGGAGCCCTGGCCAGTGTTGCTCAGAGTGCAGGGCCATGCACCAAAAAGGGCCAAGGGTTCAATTCCCGGTCAAGGGCATATACCTGGGTGAAGGTTGGATCCCCAGCCCAGTAGGGGCACATTTGGGAGGCAACCAATTGAGGTCCCTCTCACATTGATGTTTCTCTCTCCTCCCCTTAAAAATCAATGGAAAAGTATTCTCAGGTTAACAAAAAATAAAAATAGTAACTTGGAGCCCTCTTCTCATCACATAATCCTACTCACGATTCATTGCACAAAATTTCTAATAAATATACAACCTTAAAGATGGGTATAATCAAATCAAGTTTTCTAATGTAAAGGCCAGTAGCTGACAGGCGGTAAGGTCAAAATTATGTATTCCCTTCTTCCCCTATCTTTTATACATGATGAGTGCGGGAGAATGAAATTGGACAAACTTTAAATACAGGCAAAAAAATAATACATTCAAGTATTTTCTTACACACCACTTATATAAATCAGAAACCATTATGTAAGGATGATTTAAATATTAGGGTGATTTTAAAATGTTTATTTAAAATCCTTATTTAGAGCTAATTGTATTTAGCTCCTTAGCCAGTAAAATATATACATTCATGTTTTCATGTAGTAGGCCCTCCATTATCTGTGGATTCTGCATGCATGGGCTAACTGCATTAAAAATATTTGGAAAGTTCTTGTTGCTGATATTGTGCTAAGCAGTTATAGGCCTGGATGGTTGTGTATACTAAATATGTACCAATGTTTTGTCATTATTCCCTACACAATACATTATAACAACTATTGAGTATAACTATTTTATATAAGGGACTTAAGCATCTACAGGTTTTGGTGTCGTGGTGAGAGGTCCTGGAACCAATTCCCCACAGATATGGAGGGTCAACTCTCCTAGAAAATGTTTTGTTTTACGTATTTTCCATTAAATATAATTAATGATCTAATCAATTACCAAAAGGACTTTGTGAAC
Source organism: Myotis nattereri (assembly GCF_964212035.1). Classification (NCBI taxonomy): domain Eukaryota; kingdom Metazoa; phylum Chordata; class Mammalia; order Chiroptera; family Vespertilionidae; genus Myotis; species Myotis nattereri. The sequence goes on from NC_138088.1 coordinate 28,816,174, forward strand.
AATGTGAAAAGTAATGATAATATGTTCATTTTCTTAGTCTTTCCTTCCCAAAGGTTCAATTTTAAAAAGAATATTACTGCTTTAAAACTTCAACAGTTTGTGCTTATAATATTTTCAAATTTGTCTGTAAGAGTTTGGTGCTATAAAAAGGGCGAGTGGCTGTGAGAGAAAGAACGGAAGAGAATATCCTCACAGTTAATACTGATAAAATTGATCCACCGTGTTAGCAAGAAACATCAATGTTTCTTGGGAAAATCAATGGGTACTATCACTTAATATATAAAAACTTCCTGGTGGTGATTAATTTTATGTAAGGTAAATGTCAGAAAAAAAATCAGTAGAATTCGCTAGTTACTTTAAATCAACTTATATTTTAATTCAGAAATTTAAATACACACATTTGTAGCAACTATAAAAAATACACCCTGTTTTTTAAAAATGGCATTTTCAAGAAGGGAGTTTTAGCCAAAAGCAATAGCAAAATTAACATGATTACGGTAGGCTGAATCTTCACACAATATCCTTTAAACATCAGTAAGTAGAATTATCACACAACCCTCTCCTGCCATCAAATTATTTCAAACCTAATACTAGTCTAATGAACGAAAGTATAGAAATCTCTTTATGTCTCTGAACAGCATATGCTCAGAAAAGCATAAACACCACTTTCAATTCTTCAGCATCTTTCCCTGTAGCAGACTCTTCTTTTAGCTCCTACAGCAATTACTCTGTTAAGTCAACTTAGGTCTAAAAAGTAAGGCTTTAGATGAGTGGCCACTGGTGACTGACCTAATTGCTTATTCTTCATAATAGAAAATTTGGACATACTGTTAAACTGGAAGGCATTTGGTATACGCACACCAGTCTTCAACATGTACTTAAATTTACTAAGCAAGGCGTGGACTCAGATTATCTTAATATTTAAAGCATTAAAACTGACATTCTTTTAGAAACAAAGGAAACCAAATAAAATTTGATGTTATCATAAAATGGTTTTGCTCTAGCTCTTTTCACACTTTTTTTTCCCTTTATTAAATTATCAATACTTGAACTTACTCATCACTGAACTTCCTAATATAACTGGGAAGATATGACTTGAATGTTTTCTGTATAAAACAGTTTATGTAGTTGGATGCTAAAAGAGCACAGAAAAAAGTAATAGCAAAGATGTTTACATAACTCATATCTTAACCTCACCCAACCTACATCACAAACACTGACTCCCACATGCTCCTTGGGCTCATCTGAAGCACAGAACACAATATACGACTTGAATGAGTTCTCCATTCTCCTAAATATGGTACATAATCAGTACCATTCTATATGCCACAGGGAATTAGGGCTTAATCTCTCCCGGAAACCCCGTTGAGGAAGGCTGCAATAGACACTAGCACAACTCTTCTTCCCCAACTCCTCTCCTCACAGTATCTATTTAATTCGTAGCCAACTTTGTCCTGTATTCATAACCACAGGAGAAAATTGTTTGAAAACACCTAACTTCAAATATTTAAATCTTAAGCTTCCTCTTATATTTTTCTCTTCAGTACATACTTTTGTCAAGTTCAGTATAGAACAAGTCATGACTTTTTACTTATTTTCTATCCACAAACAACAAAAATCCTCAAAATTTTTCTGTAGATCTAGAATCCAGAATTCCTAAATAGTTTGCATAATATAAGATACGTATAAATTTTGGGTTATCCTATTCTTATGAACTAATGATGAAAGATGAATTGTTTTGCTCAAAAAGGAAGTGTGAATTTTGAAAACTTTTGCTGACTCTCAAGAGGATAAACAAGTGGTAAAAGATGGAAAGGTTTTTGTGATATGTTCTAACTGGAAAACTCTTAAGATTCACTTACTAAGTCATAGGAAATAACTGAAGAGAATTTCATTCACACTAAATGGAACTCTATTATCATACAAAGTAATTTGAAACAAGATTATTTTTCTTGCTAACACGGTGGATCAATAGTTTGTTTAGCTTCTTCTGTGACTTGACCTTTTTCCTCTTAAGACAATGGTGACAAAGATTCTAAAACAAGAAACCTCTCAATCAGTTAAAAAACCTATCCCAACATATTATCATACTACACTATACTGTAGATCATGGGTTAGCAAACTTGTTCTGTAAAGAATTAGACAGTAAAAATTTTAGGCTTTGCAAACTAGTTTTTGAAGCAACTCCTTAACTCCGTCACTGTTGCACAAAAGCAGCCATAAACAACAGATAAATTAATGAGTATGGCTGTATTTCATACTCATTCATTATGTATGAACATTGAACATATTAATTTTCATGTGTCTTGAAATACTCTTTTTTTAAAATGGCCAACACCATTCTTAGCTCATAGGCCATGAAAAGCAGGCAGTGGGCTGGATTTGGCCCATGGGCAGAGTTAGCTGTCCCTTATATAGTCTTTTATCTTATATAAAATGTTTTAAAATTACAGGTTGTAAGTCTAAAGACTTTGGAAACTTGTTTCTGGATCTCTCATTTTAAAACTTACCAAACAAGTTCTCTCTGGATAAATATACTCACATGAGAGAGAAAAAATAATTCAGAATATAAATCCCTACTTAAAAAAAAAAAAGACAGAAAGAAGCTGTAAATCAAATGTTTTACCTTAAACATATAATTAGGAAACAAAAATTGTATTCTATGAAATATAAAACAATATGTATTGATTTAGTATATACTTCTTAGTTTTTTTTTACTTTAGGAAAAAAGACAATGAAGAAAAGGTTCACAAATCTCTCCATCTTTTGTACAAAAAATTACAACTGAAACCAGCAAGCCCTTGCCTGTAGAACCATCAGCTCTGAATATAAAGTACACCTAGGGATTGGAGCTTACCTAAATGAGCTCTGGGTGCTCTTTAAAAAATGCACAATTAATCATAGAACACTCTGGCTTTACAACTTGGGACACTTCTGAATAGGAAACCCCTGCCTCCATAATATAAGGAAACAAGAATACTCTTTCCACAATCATCAAATATTATAAAAAAACTTCACAGTCTGACTCACCTTTATCAAAGGTAAAATGTTACTGATACATTTCATGATTATTTTGATCCTCAGTAGTTGCTAAACACAAAATAAATTTTGGATGAACTTTTCTATGTTTGAGTTTTCCAAAGCAAGATACCAATACAAAATGTACTGAACTGGCAGAAGTCCATGGGCTAGAGAAAAAAGAATTATAAAATGTTGACCAGCTTTATCCTTTTAATTTTATAACAGTTTCAGATACTGAGACCTAATTGGTTTCTTGTGTCTATCCATTATGGACATAACTCCATCTTCTATTTAATATTCCTCAGAGCTTTTTGATTGGGGCTTCACTTTGCGACGAAGAAGATCTTCACGTCCAACTTCAACCATTTGTTCTTCCCAAGATTTTATTTCACTGTAATAACGAGCTTTATCATCTTCAGCAAGTTGAATATATACCTGAGAAAAAGTGTAATTGTTAAAATGATTTCTTCAGAAGAATCTTCACCATTGATGTCTGAAATGCTTCCATATATACTATGAAAATTACCTTCTTCTTCTACATGTATAAAGGGGGACTGGAGAAGGAATGTTTTTGTGAGATAAGGTAAGAGTTAAAGATTTGTATTAATTAAATTGTTACAATTTTAGGGCTTGAGCTGTGGGGAAGGAGCAGAGGCACAGTGTGACTGTCACTGCATACACTGGACACTGAATTTGGTGTGACATTGTTTTAAATATCAATTTTATTTGCAGTTAAAAACTACCAAAAGAAAAAAGCCAAATTGATTCTAGGAATATGAAATTATTTAAAAATACTTTAACTGTATTATAAGTAATATAAGGTCGTTTTCACATGAATCAAGCCTTGCCCTAATACAGCGGTTCTCAACCTGTGGGTTGTGACCATCAGAAAACACATATAGCATATCAGATATTTACATTACGATTCATAACAGCAGCAAAATTACAGTAATGAAGTAGCAGCGAAAATAATTTTATGGTTGGGAATCACCACAACATGAGGAACTGTAGTAAAGAGTCGCGGCATTAGGAAGGTTGAGAACCACTGCTTTAATACATTCTCTCACAGATATTCTAACTAGATATTTGAGACTAAAACCATACTTACTTGCTTTTCAGCACTGGAGAGATTTTTCCAGCTTTCATGTATAGATTTCAGCCTTACCTGTAAAATAACATATGTTTAAATAGCAGATCCAGGGACTTAAGTGATTAAAGAAAATTTATTTTTTATTACTCATTTCAAAAAAACTCATAGATACTAAAAATCATCATTTTTACATCATTTTATCATACTCAGATATTAATGCCTCATCAATTCTTAATATCTTCTTTCTAAATTAAACTTAAAACATACAAAATGACTGGAATAAAGATACTTATCTTTTTTACTGAGATATAATTTTCATATAACATTGTATTAGTTTCAGGTGTACAACATGATTCAATATTTGTATATATTCTAAAATGATCAACACAGTAAGTCGTTAACATTTGTCACCATAATTTTTTTCTTCTTATGAGAACTTTTAAGTTCTACTCTCTGAGCAACTATCAAATTTATTAACTCTAGTCACCATGCTGTACATTGCATCTCCAAGACTTTTTTATAAGTGGAAGTTTGTACCTTCTAACCACCTTTACCCATCTCATCCACCCCCATGCCTGGCAATCACCAATCTGTTTCCTTATCTATGAGCTCAGTTATTTTTTTAGATTTCACATATAAGTGAGATCATATGGTATTTGTCTTTCTGTGGTCTGATTTATTTCATCCTATATAAGAAAAGCCTAATATGCTAAGTGTCTGGTTGACCAGCTGGCTGTTCAACCAATCAAACCATAATATGCTAATGATATTCTAAGGCCACTAAACTGCTCGCTATGAGTGCACTGACCACCAGGAAGCAGACAGTCCATCAGTCGATCAGTTGCTATGATGTGCACTGACCACCAGGGGGCAGACGCTCCAACTACTAGATTAGCTTGCTGCTGGGGTCTGGCCAATCGGGACTGAGCAAGATGGTCCAGACATGCATGCCCTGGAGCCCTCCCACGATCCCTCCCCAACTGGCCAACCTCCCGCATCCCTCCCCCGGCCCCGACTGCGCACCAGTGGAGTCCCTCAGCCTGGCCTGTGCCCTCTCGCAATCCAGGATCCCTCGGGGGATGTTGGAGAGCCGGTTTCAGCCCAATCCCACAGGCCAGGACTAGGGACTCCACTGGTGCATGAATTTGCACACTGGGCCTCTAGTTTAGTATAATGCTTTCAGGATCAATCCATGTTGTTGCAAATGGCAAGATTTATTTCTTTTTTTTATGGCTAAATTACTTCATCTAATGAACATTTAGATTGCTTCCACATCTTGGCTATTGTAAATCACGCTGCAATGAACATGGGGGTTCAGATATCTTTTCAAGTTAGTGTTTTCTTTTTTCATTGGATACATACCCAGAAGTAATATTGCTGGACATATGATATTTCTAATTTTAAGTTTTTCAGGAACTCTTTTGTCTTCCATAGAGGGCTGCCGCAACTCACATTCCCACCAACTATGCACAAGGGTTTCCTTTTCTCCATATCTACACCAACACATTTCTTTTGACACCAGTCATTCCAACAGGTGTGAGGTGAACTGTGGTTTTGATTTGCAATTCCTTGATAATTAGTGATGTTGAACATCTTTTTCATATACCTGTTAGCCATCTTTATGTCTTTCTTGGAAAGATGTCTATTCAGATCCTTTGCCCGTTTTTAATCAGATTTTTTTTTGCTGAGTTGAATTCTTTATATATTTTGCATGTTAACCACTTATCAGATATATAATATGCAAATACAATAGAACCCACCTACATAAGCACCTACATCACTCACATGGAGCACATACACAGCAGTAATGAAATGAAACAGTAAAAAATTTAAAAGATAACAATTCCTGACCTTTACTTGTGGTAAATAAATAACAAAAAACATAAAGCACATATGTACATACGTCAAAATGATGGTATATTTCTTTTTATAAATAAATGGGAGATGGCGACGCAACCACAAAATGACATACATGGAGTCTGACGTAACCCGAGGACTGCCTGTATTTATTCCCATTTGATAGATTGCTTTGCATTTTGTTGATGATTTCCTTTACTGTGCAGATAAAATTTATCTTTTTTTAAATTCAGAAATACTAATATTCAAGTATATTACGTTGTAGTCTAACTTCTTGTAACTTAATGTTTTGTTCTAAAATGGGTGCCAAAGTGTTTAGGTGTAGTCAAAAGAACAATACAACACATCTTCAATTCTACTTAGCTAAATTTAATTAAGTGACTCAGAAAAAAAGACCTATTACCTCCCTTAGGCTTGGTTCTTCTATAAAATTAAAGGGATACAGGGACCCCATGGCTGGAAGAGAGGCAAAGACGAGTCAGAGTCAGTGTACATCACGCTGCCTATGCTATTGCTCCCAGAGCTCAGAGAATAAAGGGAAGGTGGGTGGGTGGCAAATGAGGGGCAGAAGGAGGGGAATGTGAAGGAGAGCGGGCCATTATTTCTGAGCAGAACTTTGAATGAATTTTATTTTCCTATTGACAAAAACAGAGGTAACCTGCCCTGACCAGTTTGGCTCAGTGGATAGAGAGTCAGCCTGCGGACTGAAGGGTCCCAGGTTCGATTCCGGTCAGGGGCATGTACCTTGGTTGTGGGCACATCCCCAGTGGGGGGGGGGGGGGTGTAGGAGGCAGCTGATCGATGTTTCTAGCTCTCTATCCCTCTCCCTTTCTCCATGTAAAAAATCAATAAAATATATTTAACAAAAATAAAAAATAAAACAAACAAACAAAAAAACAGAGGTGCCAGATAGTACCTCAGACTACATAACCGTTATGTTCTGAACATTTTTAACTGATCTTCATAAACATTTCTAATATTCAGGGACAGTTAATCATGAAATAACTGCTCTGACTCTTAGATTTGGAAGGAATTACTTTAATGCTTTCAATTTTTTCATATTCTTTTTCTTTTAAAAAATTTTTAAAGTTATATATATATATTTTATTAATTCTCACCCAAGGATATTTTTCCATTGAGTTTTAGAGAAAGTGAAAGGGAGGGGGAGATACAGAGAGAAAGGAACATCAATGTGATAGAGACACATCAATCGGCTGCCTCCCCCATGAGTCCGGATCAAGCCTGCAACAGAGGTATGAGTCCTTGACCAAAATCGAACCCAGGACCCTTCTGTCCACGGGCACTCTATCCACTGAGCCAAACTGGCTAGGGATATATATACATTTTTTTTAATTGATTTCAGAGAGGAAAGGAGAGGGAGAGATAGATACATCAATGATGAGAGAGAATCATCAATCAGCTCCTCCTGCACGCTCCCTACTGGGGTTCAAGCCCGCAACCCAGGCATATGCCCTTGACCATATCGAACCCTCCTAAACCCCATTAAATGAGCCCTTCCACTACGTAAGGACATACTGAGAAGGCACCAGCCAGGAACCAGGAAGAGGGTCCTCATCAGTAGGCAACTGTGATGGCACCCTGACCTTGGATTTCCCAGCCTCCAAAACTGTGAGCAATAAATTTGTTATCTACACTAATAAAAGAGAAACATGCAAACTGGTGTCACTCCGCTAAGCCCACCAGCCAATCAGAGCGACTATGCAAATTAACCCAACAAAGATGGCGGTTAATTTGCATACGCAGGCACGGAGCAAAGACTGAAGGCTCCGGCTGGAGTGAAGACTGAAGACTGAAGAGGCTTGGCTTCTCCGCTGCGGCCGGAGGGGAGAAGCCAAGCCTCACTGCGGCAGGAGAGGAGAAGCCAAGCCTTGCTGCGGCCCGACCAAAGGCCTGGGTCCCGGGTGCCGGAGGAAAACCGGTGCCGGCAGCCAGGGGAAGGAAGGTCTATTGCGCGAATCTTCGTGCAACGGGCCTCTAGTTTTAAAATAAAAAACATTAAATGAATAAACAAAAAAATTTAAGGCATAAACCCACACAGACAAAGAAAACAGGAGAGAGCACTACGAACACAAAAGTTTGGAAGCTGAAGAGCAGATGCAGCCATGGTTCCTGGCTTACCTAACTCATGAAAGCTATTCATTCCCAAACCAGCAGTGGGGAAGCCAAAAATGCAAAGTGTTTTACAACGTAGAATTCTGAGGTAGCTCAGGAACTGGCAGCACCAGATAGGTATAAAATAGAGGTACGGTTAGGAGGCCTGATAGAAAGTGCTTATAAAAAGGTTAAATTCCCACTATGGGCAGATTCTAGGACATTTATCCTCTCACAACAGTAAAATATGAGGTACTCAGTGGATACCAGGTAAGGTAGGGGTGGTGATACCATGCTGGAAACAGGGAGATTACATGGAAATGTATACTGTATCCCAGAAAGAAGGGCAAAAAAGGCTAAGAAAAAACAATACAGAGAAGACAAGAAAATTAGAGTATCAATTCAGAAGATGCATAAACAAACAGTAAAAGTTCTAGAGTCAGAACAGAGAAAAAAACAAAAACAAAACAGATATTCTAAAGGCCAATAATCAAAATGGATTTATACTTCTCAAAAGCAATACAGAAGTTATAAAAGGAGTATTTTTTTTTAAGTTTTCAAAGAACATAAAACAATTCTATGCCCAAACTATCAAACGTGAAAATATAGACATTTTCAGACATGCAAGAACTCTAAAAACTAATCTCCCATGTATCCTCACTGGGGAAGACTCTATAACAGAATCAGTAAACCAAGAAAGACAATGATAGAAGAAGCAAAAGCACCCCTAACATTTCCTGTCTAATTTTTTCTAAAACTAAAATAAACATTTAAAAAATAAATGCAGATCTATTTTACCTGTGTTGAACCATTCTTAGCTCCCTGGAAGCATTCAGATATAAAAATGTTATAAGCTGAGCGAGGTCTTTTTGGTTTTCCAAGCAGTGTTAACTCCTGAGGAGTGAAAATGGAAGAGTTAGATACAGTTTTAACATCTCTGAGACTTAATTTTACTTACAGAAACTGTATTCACTACTATGCATTATGCAGAATGTTCTTTAATGTGAATGTTCTGATTCTTATATAAAGTATGCAATTATTCCCTTGTGAGGTCAGAATTTGATAGCATTATTTTGAAAAACATAATAGATTTTGAGTTATTTTCCCTACATTTCCTTTACATATTATTTTCATGGTCTCCATGAACTGACTAACTGAGCACATATGTACAAATCTTTTTTAAAAAATAAGACAATCTCAGTTTCATTCTTACAGGGCACTACCATTTCCTTGGCCAAACTACTACATGCTTCCACCACAGCTTGTGAACACTAGACTATCTGTTTAATAACCTCTCATTTCATTTCCTTCCCTGCATGTCTCTCAATCTTTAACCCCCAAAGATGGGCTAAGAGAGAAACATGGATGTGAGAGACACATGGATCAGCTGCCTCCCAAACACACCCCGACCAGGCTGGGAACGAAATCTGCAACCCAGGCCCATCATCACATTTAAATATGATATTGGGAGAAGTGGGAGAAACTGTGACTACTATAGAAATTGATGAAGAAATATATGAAGAGATATATAAATCAACAAAATGGGATATTCCAATGCTTTCTGCCCAGGGAGATGGTGTTGTGCTAGTTGCCCCTCCATTGAGAGTTGGCTGAAACAAAGAATATATCCTGTATGGAAATTAGGACTTTATATGATTGTGTCTTTAAAGATAGAAGATATTCAAAAAGAAACCTGTATACATTTTGATATTAAGAAATGACCAAAGATTCTTCTGCTCCTGAAATGAGTTTATTTGTACATAACTCATAAATTCTTTTATTTTTTTTAATATATTTTATTGATTTTTTACAGAGAGGAAGGGAGAGATATAGAGAGTTAGAAACATCGATGAGAGAGAAACATCGATCAGCTGCCTCCTGCACATCTCCCACTGGGGATATGCCCGCAACCCAGGTACATGCCCCTGACCGGAATCAAACCTGGGACCTTTCAGTCCGCAGGCCGACGCTCTATCCACCGAGCCAAACCGGTTTCGGCAACTCATAAATTCTTAAGCTAAATGGCATTTTTATGTTTCTCCAACCCTTCCAATAAATGTGATCACCAAAACGCGAAAGAAAAAAAAAAAAAAAAGAAAAGAGATGGGCTAAATTCTTTTTACTCCCTTTACTAAAGTAGAGGAAGAAGCCCAGCAGACATGGTTGAGCATTGACCTATGAACCAGGAGGTCATGGTTCAATTCAGCTAATGGGCTTGATCCCTGGTGTTGGGGCATGCAGGAGGCAGCCAATCAATGATTCTCTCTCATCACTGATGTTTCTATCTTTCTCTCCCTCTCTCTTCCTCTCTAAAAATCAATAAAAATATATTCTAGAAAGCAAAAACACTGTAGCTGAAATAAAGGATGCCTTTGATGTGCTTATTAGACTGGACATAGCTGATGAAAGAATCTGAGCTACAAGACATATTAATAGAATCCTTGAAAACCCAAAAATAAAGGGAACAAAGATGAGGAGGTTAAAAAACCCAGAACACTCAGGACTATGGGACAACTAAAATAGGTGTAACAAAAACATAATGGGAATGCCAGAAGAGAGAAAGGAAGAAATATTTCAAAGGGAAACCCTTTCTGTCTAATCTTCATTTTAGTGTTCTCCACGCAGCACTGGCTGCATGCATTAAGAAGAAAGGGAGAGTAAATTTTAGTACTCACCCCTCCAAATACCGTCCCTAAGGCAGAGGCTGTATTTCTCACTATTGGTACTTTACTCAATCCTTTTACTAACTGGATCAGCAACCTTAGATTACTGACTTGAAATTGGCTGAGTCCTTAGGGGGACTTAAAACATTAAGATCAGGAATACATATCTTGGCATCTGACATTAAAGGTTCTAACCTACTTTTTCAGAGAAATAGTTTTAATTCTGATGACCATTTTCTATACTATATGAACTAGATAGCAAGCTGACCGCTTCATACCTAATTCTGGTTTTATACAAAAATGTCTAATTTTCAAACGATGGAATTTATGTGGATTAATACTTAAATTAGGAACCACAAAATTTGAACCATATGGATTTGGGGTTTTTTTTTTTTTTTACTGATTTGAGAGAGAGAAAGAAACATCGATTTGTTGTTCCACTTATTTTATGCATTCATTGGCTGCTTCTTATTTCAATTCCCAGTCAATGTGCCCTGACTGGGAACTGAACTCACAACCTTGGTGTATCAGGACAATGCTCTATCCAACTGAGCTATCCGGCCAGGGCCCTGTGTAGGGTTTCTAATGAGGAAAAATAGTATTTCATCTTAAAGGGACTTATTTGATTAGCTACAATAGGCACTTTTCCCTGACATGCTAATAAATTTAGTCTATTCAGCAATATATAGAATCACATTCACTATTACCTTTAGAACAATTCAAATCAGTAGGCTATTCTAGACAAAACTCAGAAACAAAGGTTTTTACTATCCAAGATTTGGCTGTTCCTATAGCTTTCATGCCAGTCCTAACTATGTATTTTAAAATCAGATACATCCCGAAGTGGCAACAAGAGTTTCCAAGACAGACTCAATGACAGATGGTCCTGGTGGCGGAAGAGGATGATCCCACTGTTCCTAATTAGAGTACACCTGACATTCTACCATATAGTACCACACACAGCATCAAAATAAGAGAAAGCTCCCTATATTCATGTAGTTATGTAAATTTCAGTTCTTTGTTAAAGGAAAAAAATATTTCAATGATACTCACTCTCTTTTTTAATATCGATTTCTTTTTTAGACGTTTTTGCATCATTTCTTTTTCCAAAGACACTTTCTGACTTGGAGTAAGCTGTTCTTGAATTCTGTTTAGCTCTTCTTTGTATGCCTGCCAGTCTGCCTTGTAAGCATCTTCATATATCTATAAATAAATAAAAACAGTAAGTCAATAAACTGTTGCTACCAAGGAAAGACAACTTGCATGACTTCAGATAAAGACAGACTGAACCATCATGTGGAAAATGTGCTCTGGGATCACATTATATGGACCAAAATCATGGCTTTTTCATCATATACATGCTAACCAACTTGAGAGTTTAGCAAGTAGTCTTCAATTTCACATTGCTGCCAACCCTTCATCACCACCCCACGCATCCATATTATCATCATTTATGTAGATCAGAAGGTATGAAGTTCCTCTGTATATAATAGATATTTAAAAATCAAACAACAACAAAAACATCATCTCTGGGTCATTTGGTCCTTTAAAGGGCATGACACCTGCAGAATAACTGGCCAGCAATGTTGAAAACCTACATGCTTACCTTTTTCTCTGATTCAGGAAGTTCCCTCCATACCTCCGCGATTTTTTTAATTAGTTCTGAATTTTTCGCTTCTATGGATTGGAATGAGAAAAGATGTCACAACTTTATGTCTCATGAATAACTCCTAAAGATTTCCAGGAAATCATAACACATCAGCTCTAAAAGTAAGTTTTATTAGACAACTCTATACCACACACAACTTAATACAATGATTTAGCTTTTCTTTAACCAATTTAAATAACTTTAACCCTAGCCAGTTTGGCTCAGTGGATAAAGCATTGACGCAACAACTGAAGGGTCTCGGGTTCGATTCTGGTCAAGGGCAATACCTCAGTTGCAGACTAGATCCCCATCCCATCCCTGACTCTAGGTCGGGGCACCTGCAGGAGGCAAACAATTGATGTTCTCTCTCTCTGTGTCTCTCCCCCTTCCTTCCACTCTTAAAAATCAATGGAAAAATATCCTCAGGTTAAGAATTACAAAAAATAAATAAATATATAACGTTAGTGCTTTATCCAAATTGTTAAAGTCTTTTATCTAATAACCAAGGAGTATATCACATATCACCAAAACAGTACTCAGAACTTGATTGCTAGTTTAAGCAGTACAGTAATCAATTTCTTCAAGTTCTTTACTTCATATTTCAGTCAAACATTTTTTTCGAGCCTTTTAGGAATTAAGTTCATAACATCTGAGTAAAGAACAAAATACAGTCTTGATTCATATACCACCATCTTGGATTTGAATTACAGAAATACCAGTTGCAAACAAGCTAAACTTTTCTAAAATCAAGTCATTATTCCCCATGTCCTTCCTCCTCTTAACTAAAAAGGGTATAAATACTTTAACAAACCACTTACTAATTTCAACTCCTACATTTTAAAAAGGTGTGAGCCCTTAATTATGTCTCATAAACCAATTCTTTATGAGAATTTTTATTATATCTCATTTGACTTTCAGAAGTGCCCTGTGATGTATTGTTTGTGAATGGGCTTTAGAAATCATAAGCAAAAGTTAGCTATTATTAATTTAGTTATTATCCTGACACTACAACCTCAAATGAAGGCCCTATTAGCCTTTCTAGGGAGTCGTCAAACATTCAACCTGGAAATCTTTCAGTACAAAAGCTCTTGCGTTAGCAGTGATTTGTATAGACTTTTACAGTTTACAGAACACTTCCACAGAAGTTATTTCATTGTCACTCCCATTAAAAATTCCCTGTGGCAGAAGGGGCTAGGCAAGAGATAAAATGATTCACGGTGTCCTCTAAGCCAATGGCAACTAGGCCCAAAATTAAGCTTTTTCATAACTTCTTCCCTAGTTGCTTTGTATTCTACATGCTGCTATTTTTAAAATATCTTTCATTAGTTCTTTTTTTAAAAAATTTTTTTTTATTGATTTCAGAGAGGAAGAGAGGGAAAGAGAGATACAAACATCAATGATGAGAATAGGCTGCCAAAATTCTGGCATGTGCCCTTAACCAAAATCGAACCCGGGACCCTTCAGTCCGCAGCCTGATGCTCTATTCACTAAGCCAAACCAGCTACGGCATTAGTTCTTAATTATATTTAAAACATTTCTGCCCTGCTGGTTTGGCTCAGTGGATAGAGCGTAGGCCATGGGACTGAAAGGTTGTGGGTTCAATTCCGGTCAAGGGCACAGACCTAGGTTGCAGCCTCATCCTGGCCCTGGTTGGGGGCATGTGGGAGGCAACCAACCAATGTGTCTCTGATCTTCCTTCCTCTCTCTCTGTCTCTCCCCCTCCCTTCCACTCTCCCTAAAAAACAACAACAACAAAAAATCAATGGAAAAATATCTTCAGGCGAGGATTAACAACAAAAACATTTCTACTCGGTGAAAAATATGTTAGACCTGCTATTTCACAGACCCTCAAATAGAAGGTTATGTTCCTGCAGTCAAGGGATGGTTGGCAGTGAACATCAAGTTTACGGCTTAACTGCTCAGTGAGCTCTTTATTACATCAGAGAAGGGCACCAGCCCCCCAACTCCTTACCTGGGTTCCGAGCTTTATATATGGCTAGCTGTTCTTTAGAAAATCGAACGTAAGAAGTCATTGGCTTCTTTGGATAACTACTCAAAGTGGATGAAAACCATCTGGGTATATACACAAATCTGCATGTAAGTAAAAAAAGAAAAGAACCAATGTCAAGGATTTAAGCGCCAATCATATTCACATGTATATCAATCAATAGGCCCCAAATAAGAGGTGATGAAGATGCTAGTGACACTGACAATCGTGCCCTAACCAGAGGGAAGAGCCTGCAAAACTGAAGACCTCCCCCCCCCCACCCCCACGAAGGGCAGAGAGTGCAGAAATCATGTACTTCAGCTCCGGGGCCCCGCCTCCTCAATGCCTAGAAGAAGGCGGGAGACTGTCGGCGCGACTTTACAAAGAGCGGCCGGGGAACCAGGTGCGCGGAGGCAGCATGGAGGGGGGAGGGCGCCGGAAGCAAGGCGCGGGGGTACTCGTCCTGGAGTCAGGCCTGCAAAGGCACCCTTCCCTTGGCAAGGTCGAGGTCTGAACCACAGGGTCTGAGCGTCCCTGACCTCCTGGGAGGGACAGAAGGTGGGAGACACCGTCTACATCCCGGCCCCAGGGCGTCGCGCGCCCCGCCGCCGGGTCCAGGCGAGGGTCCTACCTGAAGGGTGCGCACAGCCGAGTCCCGCAGTCCGCGCAGAGCTCTGCTCCGGACTTCCCCAGGGCGCTCAGCACTCCCCACACGCCCCGAAGAAGCGGCATGGCACCCCGCGAGGCCGTGGCCGGACCCCAAGCTCGCAGAGCTCCCTGGCACAGCAGAGCCACCCCAACAAAGGCAACCCGCGTCCAACCTTCCCAGCTTGTTATCAAACCCGGACTCGCGAGGCACTATGGGAAGTTTACTCCGGTTGGTAGGTAGGGGACGGGGTGAGGCAGCATCGGCGCAGGCGCCGTAGTGACTTCCGCCGGAGGGCGGGGCTCCAGGAAAGGGGGCGGTGCCCGGGAGCGGAGCGGGGAAGCCGCAGCCCGGCGAGCCTGCCGGGGGCCTTGCCTCCAAGGGGCGCCGCTGAGCCGCCTCGGCCCCGGCCCCCGCCTCTGCAGTCGGCTCCGCAGCGGGGCCAGGAGGTGGTGGAGCGACGGCGGCGGCCTCACCCGGACTGGGCACCGCCGTGCGGCCGCCAGCGCCTGCCTAGGCTCGTGCGTAACAGACGGCTCTGCCCAGGACTGCACGGCCTGCGCCCACGCTGCTCTGAGGTCAGGTGGGCGGGCGTCGAGCGCCCTGCGGAGCCGCTCGGGGCCAGCAGGTGCCAAAAGTGCCGCCGAGGAGTGGAGGGGAGCGTGTTTTCAAACCTAAAAATGCGTGCTTCCGGACCGGACCGCAGCGCCTGACTCAGTGTGGTGCCCATGAATCTGCGTTTCGTTTTGAAGATTATGATTTATTGACCTTAGAAAGTCGGGGGAGAGGGGCATCGATGGGAGAGAGAAACACCGAATGGTTGCCTCCCGTTCATCTTGGGGATGGAACCCGCAACGTAGGCGTGTGCCCTGAGCCGAACTGGCAGCCTCTGGTGCAGGGGAACCGCTCCAGCCCACGGAGCCACACCTGCCAGGGCCGAATCTGCGTTTTTAGCCCGCACCTCAAGGTTTGACAAGTTCTGGTGCAGTGGTCACGGGACCACATTTGAAGCCACACTGGCCTAGACCGGCGTCCCATGTATGCGGCTAATGCAGACCTAGCCCTCCAGCCTGGCAGGCCACCTGCTGACGCTGTGGGGAGGCGGCTGGCCAGTTGGCTGACGGAAGGAAGATGCGAGTTCTAGCCCCAGCATTGACTCTTGATCCAGGAGTGCCGCACCCCTGCTCTGAGATTCAGTCCCCCCCCCACTGCAGATGAGGATCTGTACTCGGTCAGTTTTCCCAACCAAAGCCCCGAGAACTTGGGACAAGGACACTTGGAGATTTTGATGGATGTGCTGTACGATTTCCTGTATAGGCAATGGCATGAAAAAGACTGGGAGGACCTAACTAAAGGTATCCAGGGATCCTCACAGCTTTTACTTTATAGTTACTTCGAAGGCAGCCATCTCCTGAGACAGCCTGCCTTTCCTCTATTGGGTAGCTGCGATGGTTAGGAAATTCTTACCTGTGTGATGCTGAGCTGAGAGCCTGCTTCCTCTCCGTGTTAGCTGTGAAACATTGGCCCTTTGGTGCTACAAAGAACTAAGCTCACTACTTCTTTTGAGTGGTGAGGAACTCACAGCTCCCCTGTTCATACTCTCAGGGTTGAAAGGGACCTTCCAGATCATCTCTTTCCAAACCTCCCATCCTGTCGTTAAAGAAAGTACCCCCCACCCCCTCCTGAGTACACACTATTTACAAGGCCCCAAACATACATAAAAGACACAGCATTTCCCTACTCCCAGTAAGATTTAGTGGCAGAGGAAAAGAAACACACAATTACAACCTAGTGCCAAGAGAGAAGTATGTATAGAATTCCTTATAATTACATTTTGGAAATACCTTGTTTTCTCTAGTTTTGAAGAATGTTTTTGTTCTTTCAGATGTTTTATATGTTAATCTTTTGGATTATAAAATATTTCGTTTTAAAGTGTCATTTTGATAAATCTTGTTGTGAAGATCTTATAAATCTGGTTTATCACATGCCTGTTTTTATCAAATACCAATATTCTTAAAACTACATTACAGTGATTTTATTCCAAATGCAGTATTTACAAAGAAAATATAATTCTGCCTACTTTCTCAGTCTTTGAACAAAAAGATATATGGTTTCATTTATATCAGCGGTTCTCAACCTCTGGGTCGCGACCCCTTTGGGGGTTGAGCGACCCTTTCACAGGGGTCGCCTAAGACCATCGGAAAACACATATATAATTACATATTGTTTTTGTGATTAATCACTATGCTTTAATTATGTTCAATTTGTAACAATGAAATTGGGGGTCACCACAACATGAGGAACTGTATTAAAGGGTCGTGGCATTAGGAAGGTTGAGAACCACTGATTTATATTTACTTTATAAAACATGAAAACTTATCACAGCCCTTCCCAGGGTCTGTCCCTTTATTTTGTGTTAAAAATTTATCTACTTCAATGACTTCAACTATCAGTTATATATGCTCATGTTCCCCATATTTTTAAAATATATTTTTTTATTGATTTCAGAGAGGAAGGGAGAGAGAAACATCAATGATGAGAGAATCATTGATCGGCTGCCTTCTGCACACCCCCTACTGGGGATGAAGTCTGCAACACAGGCACATGCCCTGATCTGGAATTGAACTATGCCCTCCTGGTACATAGGTTGATGCTCAGTCACTGAGCCACACCAGCCAGGCCATGATTCCCATATTTTATATAGACCTCTCCTTTTAGTCCCATCTATACTAATAAAAGGGTAATATGCCAATTAGACCAGGTCTACCGGACATCTTCCGGTTGTCCTGCCTTCCTTCTGGACAAAGCCACGGTGGTGGGGGCCAAGGCAGAGGTGGTTAGGGGAGATCAGGCCAGCAGAGGAGGGTAGTTAGGGGTGATCAGGCAGGCAGGCAGAGGGGTTAGGGGCGATTAGGCAGGCAGGCAGGTGAGCACTTAGGAGCCAGTGGTCCTGGATTGCGAGAGGGATCCCGGATTGGAGAGGGTGCAGGCTGGGCTGAGGAATGCCCCCCCGCCGCCCCGCACGAATATCATGCACCAGGCCTCTAGTATCTATATAACCACTATCTTCCGGACAGCTATACCATCATGTCCCACAGATACTTCTTTTTCCCTGAACAGAATTCACTTTCCCCTATTTTGAACTCCTTCTGTTAAGAGGTACCAGTATCATTTGACTCATCTTAGCCAATCTATATATATAAAAGGCTAATATGCTAAGTGTCCGACCATCCGACTGGTCGCTATGACGTGAACTGACCACCAGGGGGCAGACGCTCAATGCAGGAGCTGCTGAGCTGCAGTGACTTGGCAGTGGCGGTTCTCAGGTGACGCACCCCGAAACCAGAGAGGAGGGAACCCAATTCCTCGCAAGGCCATGTGATTCCACCTTCGGCCGTGAGTTATGTTGTTGCTGGGGCACTGTCAGCCCCAAATCTGGTTTACTGCACACTCGCATTTGCGTTCCACACCCTGTATGACAGCAACTTTGCAGAGTGCCTTCTCGCACTCCGGGGGATGTCGGAGAGCCAGTTTTGGCCCAATTCTCACAGGCCAGGCCAAGGGACCCCCACCTGCTGAAGGGACCCCGCTCACTCTGCAAACGTCGGGGAGGGACTGCGGGAGGTTGGCTCCAGGACGTGTCCGGCCCATTTAGCCCAGTCCTGCCTCACCGGCCACCTTCTAATTAATTTCCTTTCAATGCGCACAAATCTGTGCACCGGGTCACTAGTTTATATATATAAAAGGCTCATATGCTAAGTGTCCATCCAACTGGTTGCTATGATGTGCACTGACCACCAGGGGGCAGACGGTCAGTGCAGGAGCTGCTGTGACGCTCACTGGCCATTTATGGAGAAATGGCACTGTGGACCTGACACCCACAAAGCAACACTCGGCTTCCCCCAAGTGAGACACAGGCCCCACCACCACCCCGAGTGATACCCCACCAAATCACAGCCAATGCTGCCGAGACCCCCCATGACACAAAATGCGGCCCACAGCCCAGCCCAGCCCAGAAACAGCCGCTGTGTGCGCCAGGTAATGACATAGCAACACCCGGCTTCCTCTCCCTAGTGACTAGCCTCCTTGGAGTTTCTTCAGCCCAGGAACACGGCTTGCTTTATAGCCAGGTGGAAACATATCACACTGTAGCTAAATGTCTGTGAAGTGTTTTCCCGTGCCTCATCTCATTTGATCCTCACAGAAGTCCTGGAGTAGGTAGATACAAGACTCGGTGGAATCCTATTTTCTTTTCATTAGCCAGAAAACAGAGATTTAGAAAGTTTAGAAACTTGACCCGACTGAAAAGAAGAAATGGTGGACCTTGAAAATGACTTCAGGTTTTCTCACAGCACAGAATATAGTCAAATACTGCTGTAGTTAAATGTTTTACCCTTAGTTCTCCCTGCGTGATCTACAATAATACTCTGCTTCATGTTGATATTTATTGCTGTGTTGCTGACAATTACCTGAAAGAGAAGTTGGGTGCCTCACTGGGCTGGAAAGAGTTTAGCTAAATCAGAAAGCAGGTCTAATTAAGCACGTTTTTTCTCTATATATAAAAGGCTAAGTTGACTCGTGCATGCGTGATACATATAGAGCTCTGGCTGGCGCCAATCACACATTTCGATCTGTCATTGTCGATCGTGAATTTGGTTGACACTTGTATCATAGAGAAAGGGCGAATAGCGATATTAAAAATTTCTTCTAATTAATTTCCTTTCAATGTGCACAAATTTGTGTACAGGGCCTCTGGTAACTTGATAAATCATAATCCCCCCATTGACGCTCCTCCCCCAAACCAACTGATGCTAGGTATTGCCGATTCCTCATGAACCCCTCCAATAAATATTTCCTCCTCTCCAACCTTTTGTTCAGGCCAAATGTGTTGGTAAATCAACTCTCAAAAAAAAAAAAAAAAAGACCTACTTTGTAGTGTTTGCCAACATCTGTGGCTTAAATACTCCCACCATGGCTGATTTCAAACTATCACCTTGATGTCACTGAACCCGAAGTTGGGCAGATACACATAATTGGTTCTCCAACCCAGTACCAGCCAGCTCCTGTATGCCAGCAGTTCAGGCTCTGCCATCTTTACCCAAACTCTTAACAGTTGTCCTACTTTCAGTCTTACTTCCCTCCAAACCATATTCCACATTGTCTCCAGGTCACTCTTTCTAAAAGACAAATCCCGTTGTTCATTAGGTATGTATGGAACTCACCTCTGTGCCAAGCAGGCGATGATTACATTTCTGTACCTCTTCAGTGGCTCCTGATTACCCACAGAAGCAGTTTAAATTCTCAGACATGGCACAAAAGTCTTCCAGGAACTGGTCTTTCTGTTTCCTCTATAACTTCATTCCTTACTTCACCTTTGCTTAAAAAAAATTATTATTTAAAGACCTACTTCTGATTTAATAAACACATTGAACCACTTCATTTGGCTCAGAGTTTACCATTGCATTTTGTGTGATATTCCCAAGTCATGGGAATTACTGGTTTAGAAGTTAGGCAGATTTAGGTTCAAATCCTGCCTTGCTACTGACTAGCTGTGTGACCTTGCCAAATGACAACCTCTCTGACCCAAGTTTTCCCCTCTATGAAATGGGAACAATAATAGTTGATTCTTAGGATTGTTGTGAAGATGAAATTAGAAAATGCATAAAAATCTCTTAGCAGAGTCCCTGGCATATAGTAAAGGCTCAATAAATAGTGGCTATAATTATCCTTACATCATTCATAACAATTATTATTAGCTTCTAAATAATTATAGGTATAGTATGAATTGTCCCCAAACAAAAAAGTCAGATTTGTATCACAGCCCTGTCATTAATTTCCTCTCCCTATTAAATAATATGCATCCATGCATACTATATGTCAGCATTGCTCCTCTCTTCCTATTGTATTTTCAACATTTCTTAGTGTTTCAGCGTAAATACTATGGTATTGTATTGGCCTGTGTTGCTCAGTGGTTAGAGTGTTGGCCCATGCACCAAAGGGTCTCAGGTTCGAATCCTAGTTAAGGGCATGTACTTGGGTTGCAGGTTTGATCCTCGGCCCAGATTGGAGCACATACAGAAGGCAACAAATCAATGTTTCTCTCTCTCTCTCCCTCCCTTCCACTCTAAAAAAAAAAAAAAATCAATGGAAAAAATATCCTCGGTTGAGGATTAACAAAATAAAAATAAATACTATGGCACCCTAACTGGTTTGGCTCAGTGCTGGGGGCCAGCCCCAGCGGGTCCAGGGGTTCCCAAAGGTGTGGATGGAGTCGGCGAAGAATGTTTTACACGGAGACAGCGTTCAGAACTCTCTAGCTTTCCTTAGTCTCTGTGGATCTTCCTGTGCCTGGCTGAGGCCACAGAGAAAAGATCCAAAGGCAAGCTGAGCCTTTATTTTATAGTGAGAGGTAAACAAGGTAGTGGTTTCCAAAGTTACACTGTTCTTGTGAGTTTCACTTGTTTACACTGTTCTTGTGAGTTTCACTTATTTACACCATGGTTATACTTCCGGCACTTCCTCAACCCATTAGCTTCCCAGATAAGATCTAGGGAGCCTCATAAGGTCAAGCCTAATTATGCTAAGAGGACTGTGCCCTCTAAGCTGGGAATTGTTTGTGACTTTGCCCACAGGTCAGTCCGAGGCTTAACCCTATATCAGCTCCCTACAGCTCAGTGGATAGAGCGTCAGCCTGTGGACTCAAGGGTCCCAGGTTCGATTCCCGTCAAGGGCATGTACCTTAGTTGTGGGCACATCCCCAGTAGGGGGTGTGCAGGGGGCAGCTGATCAAAGTTTCTCTCTCATCGATGTTTTTAAATCTCTATCCCTCTCCCTTCCTCTCTGTAAAAAATCAATAAAATATATTTTTTAAAAAAATAAATACTATGGTATGTAATGAAAAATTAAAAACACATCCTTAGGCTGTAATCATATTTTAATGTTTTCAAAAGATTTTATATCATTTTATTTTATGATTTACATATTGAAGTTAAGCAGAAAAGATATCATCATCATGGTTCCCAATTTACATCCGAGAAAAATCAACTTCAGAAAGCCCAAGCCATAAGGTTACGATAGTTAGCATGGGGTGGTACTGAAAACCTGGTCTTCCAATTCATTGTCTTGCCCTTTCCCCATTATATCAAACTATCCCTCAGGCTCAGTCAAGAAACCACATAATTCCAGTCCATAATATCTTCCTTGGATCTTCTATAGTGTGTAAGCTTGTATTATTTACTTGTGATATATCATATACCACTCTGGGTTGTAATGCTTTTTAAAAAATATAGTTTTATTGATTTCAGAGAGAAAGGGAGAGGGAGAGATAGAAACATCAATGTGAAAGAGAATCATTGATCAGCTGCCTCCTGCATGCCCCTTACTGGGAATCGATCCCACAACCGGGCATGTGCCCTTGACTGGAATCGAACCTGGGACTCTTCAATCCGGCTGATGTTTTATGCACTGAGCCAGACCGGCTAGGGCTGTAATGCTTTTTTATGTGTACATATTTTTTTCTCACTAGATGGTAAACTACTTGAGGACAAGACCAAGTGTTTTATTTCTTTCATTCTCCTATAATACCTATCATGCTACATTGAGCATGACAGATGGAGAGAGGCAGGGAGGGAAAGAAAATATGAAAAACTAGTGGCCCAGTGCATGAAATTCATGCACATTAAAAGGGAATTAGAGGAAGTATTTTAATATTGCTATTTGTCCTTTCTCTATAATAGAAGTGTCAGAGATGAAAGAAAATTAGTAACATGTATATGAAAAATCTCCCTCCTTTCAGAGTCTGGGATGTGCCGTGGGACCCACAGTCAAGTTCCCGCCTACTCACGCACACCTAGAAATCACGTGAGACTCAGACCCAGCTGGTCCCACCCCCTTCAAGCCCTGCAGGGTGGGGAGTGCAGCCTCAGGTTCCCCATCAAGCCCTGTTGGGCAGGGGGCGCAGCTTCAGGTCCCCCAGTGCAGTCTCAGGCCCCCTGGCCCTGGTGCTGGGGCGGGGGTTGCAGCCTCAGGTCCCCTGGCCCTGGTACAAGGGCGTGAGGACCATTTGCATATTAGCTCTTTATTATATAGGATTGGTTTCTGCACAAATTAGTTATGTACAAATTTGACCCCACAGAAAATAGCAACTATCTATTAAAAGTGTTATTTGCCCATAGAAAGCACAGTTTTGTATGAAGATGGAAACCATGTGAATTTTTGGAATATACATATGAAAGTAATAAGCATGGTTCATTGATACTTGCACATTAGTAAAGCTGAAGGTAGCACCAATAAATAGCAGCAGCAGTCAGAGACCAAGGTAATTCCCCGCTGAACAAATGAGTTAGGTACATAAGATGCATAGCTATCACTGGGAGAAAAAACATTCCTAAAAGAAACCAGTAATGCTTTTGTAATTACAATGGATAAATAATTCAGCTATAATTGAAGCAATCACCTAATAGGTTTAACAAGAGGAATATATGTAATTCTGAACTCCTAAGTAAAATATATTTCTAGAAATAAGATTATACTGAAAACACCATATTTAAAGACAATTTACACATCAGCAATTAAGTAGTACTGTGATAGGCATTGAATAAGCACAAAAAAGTAAGACATTGTTCCTGTGGGAACAAACAATAAACATGCAAAAAATTACGAAAGTATAATAATTTATTGCAGCAATAGAGGGAAAAAATTTATAATCTGAATATTTCCTACCTTATCTTTCCTGTAAATTTTACTAAAATGTATGATTTTCCCCCCTTCACTTAAGGTCTGTTATCACTTCATTGGAGTTTGCCTTTTAAATCAGTATACAAAATAGGGGGGGGGGCAGAAAAGAAATAAAATCCGTATACAAAAGGATGGAAGGGAGAGAAAAATTAGAAAGAGCCATCAGATGTTAATAGTTCCCAGATATTCAAATTAGTTTGAGTGATTTCTCAATTAGAACAAGTCTGCATGCAGCCTTAATTATTAAGAGCATGTCAGTTATTTTTAGACATTGCTGTAGCAGCATTATGCAAAATAAATATAGCTCTCTATTTTAAAGCTGATTCTATGAGTCAGCAGGAGGTAGGACAAGCAAAAAGGGTAGCTATAATTTTATGCAAATTTATAAAACCCAAATTCATGTTGCTGGATATTCCTGAAAGCTAACTTAAAGAATGGAGAAATCCAGAATTATATTGATGGAATAATGCTATTAATAAACAGTATAACCTACAGCGTTTGCCCTCATGTTACTGTAAAACACCCGATCAATACAAATAATAAACTATATTTTATTGCTCAATTGCATGCCAAACATTTTAGTACATTATCTTTAATCCTTTACACATCCTATGAGGATAAATTATTTCTGTTGTAGAGATATGAAAACTGATATTCAGAGAGATGTAGAGGAAGAAATAACTTTGTTGCACCTTGTTAAAAATGTTTACCTATGAATCCAGTTTGCAGCCTTGAAATTATATTTAACTCTATGTAAGCATAGCATAGAGAAACCAGCCATGAAGTTGCAGTTTTGTTTTTCTAACACTTGCTCACATTATATCATTACTTTTCTATTCCCATAAAGACTCTTTCTTGACTTTAATGAGTGGATTGTTTAAATAACATCTTAAGTTCCTTTATTCACTCATTCATTCAAACACTTAGGCTTGGGTTTTTAACAATTACACTCACATATGCATGGGTGTGCTTGCATAAAAAGTGAGCAAGGTAATACACACAAAATTAGGTTTAATGGTGATTATACCTGAGTATTTCAGGAGTGATAGATGGTACTCGTCTTTTATTTTATATAGATCTGTATTATTTTTTTTTCTAAAATCAATAATATTCATCTTTTGTCATGAATTTTAAAAACTCAGTTCCTAGTAGAAGCCAGCACCATAATAGATACTGTAATACTGTTCTAAAAATACAGGAATGACTAAGGTCTGATCCATCTGCTTGAACCTGCCTAGGAGAGTAGAGGGTGGCTTCATAGAGTAGGTAACATCTGAACTGGCTTGTCGTTTTTCTCAAATGGGGAAGGGTGGAGGTGCTTTTCAGAAAAAGGAAACAATATGTGCAAGTCATAGATATATATAAGAACAAGGTGTACATATACATATATGTACATATTCATGTGAAAAGGAGTGATACAAGACAAATCCAAACAGGTTGGGTGGCATTAGGTTGTGAAAGGCCTTGTATAACATGCCAAGGAGTTAGCCAAGACCAGTAACTTTTTAGGCAGGCTAAACTTGTTTTCAGAAAAATCTTTGGTAGGAGCACAAAGAGTGGGGGCGGAGGAGACTGTTAAGAAGCTGAATTAGGAGGCTACTGCTATAATACAGGGAAGAGAGGCTGAAAATCTGAACTAAGATACTGGTTCACACTCCAAAAGCCTTTCTAATTTTAATCAGCAGAATTTCATTGACCAGTTCAGCATATGGAAGCCAAGAATGACTCTGAGGATTTCTAGCATGACAGGTTATTTCAATACAAATTCTCTGCTGAACAAATATCCCTAAACAAATGCTGTCCTCTCATCACTTTGCTGGTTAAAAATTTACTCTGAGAAAGTAGAGGCTATCAAATCAAGATTTCACACCCAGTAGATCTGCCTTTCCCACCTAATCTTTTCTTTCATTAATTGCACACAGACCTACCAAGGCTATTTTTACTTTTCTTCTACTTTATTATCTTTGTGTGGTTTCTCTCATTTTAATTAATGTCTTCCCACTTCAGATCCTTTTTTTCCAAGGCCTAGATCATTCATTTATTTATTCAATAAATACTTGAGTTCTTATGTGCCAAAGACTGTGCTAGGTCCTAGGGAGTCAAAAACGGGAAATGCAAAGGATCTCACAATTAACGAAACTGACAATACAGCATGGAAAGGGCAATTACACACACGGAGGGTAGAGTGACATCGGTGCTATGAGAGAATAAGCTACCCCTCGTTCATGCTCCGCTCCCAACAACCTGGCATCCATCCTCAGACACAAATGCCTCTGTGAGAGCCATGGACTCTAGCACCAGCTGCCAAGGACCCAGGAGTCTTGCCCACCCACACATCTGGTAAGAGGCATACAGGTTTTGGTCCTGCAGTGGCCCGTAAACCAGCTCCAGTCCCTCTTGTCCAAAGTCCAGGAACCCCTGCAAAACACTCACTGTCTTAGACAATCATTTACAGATGAAAGAGCCGTTGTGGAAGTCCATGTTTCCAGCAGAGAACTCCAGGACAATGCTGAAGCAAACTTAAGTTTAGACACACTGGAGAAGTGAGATGAACAGTTTGACTTTACCCATATCACCCATCTGCCAAAATGGCACAGCTTAAGGCCGAGAGGTCTTCTGAGGCTGTGATTTCTCCAATGAGGAAAAGTGAGAGCGTGGGAGTGAGCACCCAGCTTCCCCAGCTGTGTGGAACACTGCAAAAGGGGCTCATTTCTCTCTCAGCCCATCCAGAATGTCAGGAAACGGTTCTAAGAGGGAATCTTATAGTGATACATGCATATATTAAGACAACAGAAAGACTTCAAATAAACAACCTCTCTCAGGGAACTACAAAAAGAGGAACAAACTAAGTCCAATCAAGATACACTGTCAACACTCAATGAGGATCAAGAGAAGGCATACTAGCTTAAGAATTCTGCCACAAGAGGGAGCAAGAAGCATGGAGCAGGTGTGCCCAGAAGGTGGGAGAAAGCCTCAGAATGCCTAGCAGAGCTGATGGAAGTTTCCTCTCTCCTGAAGGCAACTAGTCAAGACTAGAGGAGGTGCTACTTTAAATCAAGGAAACATGATGCCATCAAGGATCACATCCTTCCAGGAACCCATCTCCAAACATAGAGATCTGAAATTTACCTGATTTCAAAATAGCTGTTTTAAGAGAACTCAGTGTGCTACAAGACAATTCAATAGAGAAGCAGCGATAAGACTGTCAAACCTCAGAGGGAAAGTCGGGGAGGGTTGGGGTAAGGGGAAGAGATCAACCAAAGGACTTGTATGCACGCATATAAGGCCAACCAATGGACACAGACAACAGGGGGGCGAGGGCATGAGTGAGGGAGGGGGTCATGGGGGGAAGTGAGGTCACATATATAATACCTTAATCAATAAAGAAATTAAAGATTGAAAAAAAAGACAACTTGATAAAACCAAAAAAACAATACATTTTCAAAACAAACAGCTTAATATAGAAATACAAATATTAAAAAAGACAAACGAATTCGGAGCTAAAGAACTCAACAAATAAAATACAAAATGCAATAGAGAACATCAAGACAATGGAACAAGCAGAAAAAAGAATCTGTGAGTTAGAAGACAAGAACTTTGATATTACCCAATCAGAAGAGAATAAAAAAAGAGAATAAAAAAAGGAATGAAGAAAGCCTATGTGATCTACAGGATAACACAAAAGAAACCATATTAAATTATTAAGTTCTCTCCCCCTGCCTCCCACTCTCTCAAAAATAAATGGGAAAAAAAATATCCTCAGGTGAGGATTAAAAATAAATACTCTAAATATAAATGGATTACATCCAATTACGAGTAAAAGACATAGAGTGGCTCAGCCAGTGTGGCTCAAAGCATTGACCTATGCACCAAGAGATTGCTGGTTTGATTTTGGGTCAGGGCACATGCCCAGGTTGCAGACTCGATCACCAATAGGGGTTGTGCAGGAGGCAGCCAATTGATGATTCTCTCATAATTGATGTTTCCATCTCTCTCTCTCTCTCCCTTCCTTTCTGAAATCAATAAACATTTTAAAAATAAAATACATAGAATGGTTAGATGAATTTTTTTTTTAAAAGACCCTACTATATGCTGCCTAAAGAGACTCACTTCAGCCATAAGGGTATACATAGGCTCAAAGTGAAGGGATCAAAAAAGATATTCTGTGCAAGTAGAAACCAAAAGAAAGCAGGGTAGCTAGTTATATCAGAGAGAAACTTTAAGCCAAAAACTGTAACAAGCGACAAGGTCATTGTATAATGATAAAGGGGTAAATTCATCAAGAATATATAACAATCTGAAATATATATGCTCCCAACACTGGAGTATATAAATATATTAAGCAAACACTAACAGATCTGAAGGGAGAAATGGACAATACAAAGATGGTAGAGGAATTCAAAACACCACTTTCAACATAATAAATAGATCTTCCAGACAGAACATCGTCCAGAATAGATCACATGATAGGTCACAAGATAAATCTTAGCAGATTTCAGAAGACTGAAATTTTACCCAGGATCTTAGACCACAATAGTATGAAACTAGAAATCAATAACAGGAAGAAAGCTAGAAAATTCACAAAGATTTATAAATAAACAACACACTCCTGAAAAACCAAGGGTCAAAAGAAAACAAACGTGAAATTTTAAAATATCTGAAGTTAACAAAAATGGAAACAGTTCTAAGAGGGGATTTTATAGTGATAAATGTGTATATTTACACAACAGAAAGACTTCAAATAAACAACCCATCTTTACACCTCAAGAAACTACAAAAAGAGGAACTAAGTCCAAAGTTAGCAGAAGGAAGGAAGTAACAAAGACTAGACGTAAATGAAATACAGACCAGAAAATAATTTTTTTTTTAAATCAATGAAACTAAAAGCTGGTTGTTAAAAAGATATTAAAAAATGACAAACTGGCTTGGCCAGTGTGGCTCAGTGGTTGAGTGTTGAGCTATGAACCAGGAGGTCATGGTGTGATGCCTGGTTGGGGCACATGCCCAGATGTGGGCTCGATCCCGTGTGGGACGTGCAGGAGGAGCTGATCAATGATTCTCGCTCATCATTGATGTTTCCATCTCCCTCTCCCTCCATCTTTGAAATCAATAAAAAATATACATATATTTTTTAAAGAAGCATTCATGACCATGTGTGGCTAAGGGAAATAATCAAGACACAAAGTATCCTGAGAATGTTAAACTGCCCAGAAGCAGCCTCTTTGAGCCTCTAAGTATGTCTGGATGATCAGGTTCAATGGAAGGAAATGCCCATAATTATTATTGTACATGATATTGAGTTAATTCAGCTTTCATTTGGTGGGCACCACAATCCAAATATTTGCATTGTGGGTCATACCACTTCTCTCATGAACATAGATGCAAAAATCCTCAACGAAGTATTAGCAAATGCAATCCTAAAATACATTTGGAATAGTCGACACAATATCGTAAAAGAACAAAGTTGGAACACCCACCCCTTCCGATTTCAAAAGTCACTACAAAGCTACAATAATCAATGCCAGCTTGGTACTGGCATAAGGTGAAGAAATCAATAGAACTGAGAGTCCAGAGATAAACCTCTATGGTTAGCTGATTTTGAAGGGGGTACCAAGACCTTTGAGGGGGAAAGATTTGTCTTTCCAACAAATGGCACAGACCTGACCTTTAGAAGGCTTTGCTTCCCAGATTGGCCCTCAGCTGGCATCTAGGAACTTGGCTTTTGCTGCTTTCCCTATGTGGCATTGTGTCTGCTGTGCTGACTATAGACGTTTTAAATAATGTGACTTATGAGGAACACTTACTTTTCTTCTGAAAGATTAGAATTTTGAAGGGCAGAGTATCTACATGATTTAGTCCCTCCTTGTCCCGAACCGCCCCCCCTCCCTCCCCCCCCCCCCAAAAAAAAAACCACCAAACAACAAAACCTGGACTTAGCATCTCAAACAGACTTTCCTGGACAGAAACACTGTGCTGTGTTATTGCATTTCAGAGTCCCTCTCTGTGCCTCTTCGGAGAGAACATAGGAAGCCTGCACATGGATTCCTCCAGACTCTGCCTATCTCCGTTCCCGTTACTGACCCATCCAGCTGCGTGTCTTTGCTGTGTCACTACAATAAATAAAACTGTGAGTGCGACCATATGCTTAGTCTTGCGAATTCTTCTACGGACATAATGAATGCATGGGTGGTTGTGGGACGGCAAAAACAAGTGTATCTGAAGTGATAACACAAGTGGTGTTATCTGTTCCTCACTTTACATATAAAATATTTCATACAAACTCACAATGATCTTTTGCACTAGAGGGCTTACACAATCACGTACCTATGGGGAAAGCATAGCTCGGACCTTGTGCCAATAAAAACAACTTCCTCCCGAGGTAAGAAAGGCACGTCCCTCCCTCTAGAACAGTAGAACCTAAGGGAGTGTTAAAATAAATTTTTAAAGAAATGTATCTTATTATACAAAAATACCCCCAAATGCTAGTAATTTTGGGTGAATATTCCCTCTTTTTATTAGTTCAGTTCATTTATACCTTAAAACCACATTCCTAACATAACAGGACAATGGGAGCAGAAATTTCCATGTGACATAAAACCACCACGACTAATACATTACAATTGATTTCTACAACCAAAAATATCAGCTGCCCACTCATGTCCAGTTACCACCACTCCCAAAAAAACTCCTGGTGAAAGTACATCAATTACAGTTTAAGGGAAGTTTGTAGCTATCACTCCATATAAAAAAAAAGTAGAAATGACAATGCATAGGATTTTTCACAAGTGAAATGAATCTCTACCTGCTGCCTTATGTTTGTATCATACAACTGTCATAACAGTAAAAGAGAAGCCCTATAAAAAACGAGAACTTTCACAAATAATCTGCATTACATTTTAGGGCTTTTAAATTGCAATTAAACTTCTGCTTTAAAGAAAATATTTTTGAAAGTTCTAGTTTACAGTTAATAGTTATAGAACTGAACTCTAAACATTCAGATGTTATTGTTTTAATAATCACTTGAAAGTTGTAAATAAACTTTTTTTTTTAAAAAAAAGCAGTGCTCTGTTATATCTTAACAGACCAAGGTCAACAGTTTGAGTCCACTGAAGCCCTGTTTATATGGTCACGGCTAAAGCATTAATCACATTTTCCGTGGTTGGTCCTAATAAGAATAAGTAATAGGACTGACGATTCTACTGCAGAACTCAAATTTTAAATCATTCACTGGACTGGATTTTGAGTCTATTTCAAGTTGAATACTAATAAATAAACATTATATAAATAGCTTGAAGACCAGGAATTTCTTTTAATCTTAGAGAAAAGAATTTGCCCATTTCCTTTTTCTTTTCTAATCCTCGCCCGAGGATATTTTTCCATTGATTTTTGAGAGCATGGAAGGGATGGGGAGAGACAGAGAGAAACATCGATGTGAGAGAGTCGCATTGATTGTTTGCCTCCTGCATGCACCCCAACTGGGGATTTAGCCTGGGAGCGGGGATCGAGCCTGGGAGCGAGGTATGTGCCCTAATGTTTCCATTTTAAAATGGTGTCAGATAGGTACTAGATTTACTGGAGTGATCACTTCATAAATTATTTAAATGTCTAATAACTGGGCTAAACATCTGAAAATAATATAGTAGTGTATATCAAACGTAATTGAAAAATAAAAACGTTATTTAAAAAAATACAGAACTGTGAGAGGGCAGGATCCTGTGAAACATCAATGACTGAATAATGTACAAAGATAAATGGATCATCCTACCTAATAGACAAACATGATAACTGACCGTACCTTTGCTACGCTTCCCATTGGCTAATCAGTGTGATATGCAAATTAACCACCGACAAAGATGGTGGCTAATTTGCATACTGCAGGCAGGGCAGGCCAGTGGGAGCCGCCATCTGGGCCCTGTGTGCTGCCTAAGCCCCACCCCCAGCCAGGACCCCTGTGTGCGGCCCTGGGTGGCAGAACGAATGGGCTGCCTAAGCCCTGCCGCCAGCCTGGACCCCCGTGTGAGGCCTTGGGCAGGCGGGACCCCCGTCTGTGGCCCTAGGCCGCGGCACTTGGCAGAGCGATTGGCGGGAGGAAGCCCTATTCTTGCAGGAATCCTCCTGCAATGGGCTTCTAGTTGTAATAATAAGAGCAATGAAAACAATATGTAGTACTGTTTTCTATCAAGTTTTTTTAAAAGTCACTCATAAATATTCTTAGGGTTGCCTTGTGTACTATTTATGTGTGTCTACTTAATACCTGTTGAACCTTTGAAATTGATCAGTAGTTGATTTAAAAAGAAAAATTTTATTTTCCCTAACAAAATTTATAGTAGGATGGGCAGTTGGGGTGGGGATGGGTGGGTAATTTAAAGCAAAAATTAGTAATATATGGTTTACATAGGCATGTGTAAAATCCATATTTCAGAAATCATATGCTTTGAAGATAGTTGGGGGACGAGGGTGAGGTTGCCCTTACAACCTGTCTTGCTGATTGAGTGTATGGGTCAATTACAATTTAACTATAGTTTCCTTTTTTTTTCTTTTCAATATATTTTTATTGATTTCAGAGAGGAAGGGAGAGGGAGAGATAGAGACATCAATGATGAGAGAGAATCATTGATCAGCTGCCTTCTGCACATCCCCTACTGGGGATTGAGCCTGCAACCCAGGCATGTGCCCTTGTCCAGAATCAAACCCAGGACCCTGTTCAGTATGCAGGCCGACGCTCTGTCCACTGAGCCAAACCAGCTAGGGCTTAACTATAGCTTTCAACTAGATCGCGAAGCATCCAGGACTTCGAGTAGGATCCTAAATCTCCAAAAGACTACTCATTTCCTTCACTCTAAGGAGGTCCTTCAGTTAATGGTTTGTCTGTGGAGGAAGGCCCCTGGCTTGGGGTTTACAGTTATAAACGTTAACTGGTGTACTCTTTGTTAGAATTAAGCAAAAGCAATGTACCAAATGGTGATTTGACTGATCATTATACCACCGATGAACTCTGAACATTTTAGTTAAGAACTTGTGCTCACTCCTCAGGAGTCTGGCTGTACCATTCAGATGTAAGCAAAGGCAAACAAGAGTTAGGCAAGTTTCAAAAACTTTAATAAAGAAAAAAAAAGACACTTCCAAAAATAAATGCCACACAAATGAAAGTTTATAAAAAAGTGTAAGATATTCATGAAACAAAATCCCTATCAAAATATCCTAAATACTAAAATCTAATGATTGAGTGTTCAAACTTTGGGAGAATGCAGCTTATAATAATATAACTGGGAGTGTTCTTCATAATATGCCTGTTTCAAGACATCACTTAATATAATTACTTTTAAACCTATATTTTCTTAAACATCCATTTCACAATTCATTTAAATATTTTACATTCATTTATAAAAACACACTTTCTAACAACGGGTTATTCTGTGTTTTAATAATAATGAACCATGGTAAAATACTTCAGTGATTTAAATGTCTTGCTAATGACTACATCCGTCACAGATTCTTGCACACTTATATAGCTACCGCATAATCAGAAGAGCTATCACTCTTCTTAAAAATGACACTCACCCAAGTTTAGTAAACATGCTAATAATTAGAGATGTATTTTTCCCAAGTTAAAATACTTTCAAGCTTTCTTTAATATCTGCAAAGATAACCTGCTTATTTAACTACTTTTTACTGGCAATTTATAAAGCCAGGAGAAGCATCATTTTAGAATTTTTGCCCTAATTTCTATAGTAAAAAAGAAAAAGAAAAAAAAAAGGATGCTCTTTTTCAAAGTGGATGGCACTAAAATTCTATTTTGGAAATTATAATTATAAAATGTGAAGAAATGCAATGTCAGTTACATCTAGAGTGGTATTTTAATGAATTAACCTACTTATTCTTCAGGTCTATACAGATTTTTCTTCAGTGTGGGTGACACTATCTTATACACACACATCTTAGTACTTCAGTAATTAATCCATTTTAGTTGTGATCCAAGACAAACCCTAACTTATTCTAAATTCTCTTCTATAACAAGGGACCAATCTATATCACCTTTAGACTGACAATTTAGTGAACAGATAAAAAGCTAAAGCAATAAAATTTATATAACTAATGGTGGTTAATTAGCCAAATCAACAGACCTTAGTCTCACAATTTGGAATTAATTTTCATGCAAAATTTAACAGAGTTTTGATCCTTTACTTATAAAGTATTATTTTATCTTTTTAAGTAATCAAGACAAGTAGTAGAAAAAGCGTTTTATTTATATGGAAAAGCTACATTAAGATCTGTAAAAGGTGTCATTATAATATTGCCTATACAGAAAAAAATTCAAATGTGAATAACAACAAATAAAAGTTACACATCTTCCTACTTAGCAGTGCAATTAATTCACATTGCAATAAAGTTAAGTCAAGTATAACAAAATCAAAACAAGTGTTTCTCCATAATCAGTATACTGAGAATTACAGTGTAAAGATCATTCAGGTTTAAGAAATCTGCAATTGATCTACACAGAAAACCCTAAGACAAGGGAGACAGACAGTTAATTCATTTAATTATCAGCTGTTCGGTTTTTTTCAATACTGTTCACAGGAAAAAAGTAATGGGTTGACATACATGTAAATAGAATATATTTAGTCTATACAGTAAAAAAATACAAATTATAAAGTGAGCTAACAAAGAATGAAATCTGAATAGATTTATAAAACTGACGACACAGACAACACATACAGTATTTCTCATGTAAAAACATCTAATTTCAGCAAAAAATAATTTGGTTACTTTTCAGATGTTTTGTAGATCTTGTAAGCTGAAGATGCAGATGTCCAAGTATCTTAAAATCCATAATAAATGTCTTTCTCAATGCATACAAAAAGACTTTCATCACAGTCTTAAGGGTATTTTTGGAAGTTTGTTTAGTCTTGCTTCAGAAATACATTTAAAATGGATAAAAATCAAAAGATTTCATGATACAATGAAACAGTAAACAGTGCTCAATTTACTGCTAATATTGAAAAAAACCTAGATTTTACAGTACTCTGGTATATATGAAATTTATTTTTATTTTACATTGCATATTTCTGAGTCCATTCTCTTGCGTGTCTGTTGTATCTGTAGGCATACAAAAGGGATATAGTAAAAACATACAAATTGAATCTTGTAGAAGATCTATCTACATAAAACAGTATACTCTACCCTCCCATGCTTACTTGCAGTAATCATACTTATACCAATTATTGGTTCAATGTGACTTCGCCTTATGCATAAATAAAACAGAAAACTTAAGTCAAATTTTTACCTGATGGATTTGTCTACAACCTACATGAAAACATACCTAAATTATAAATAACAAAATGAAAAAGAAAACAATTTATGGTAATAATCTATAAAAGGCAATGAGCATTATTTGTAAATTGCAAATGAATCAATGGTATCAGTAAGATGAAACAGCTTGAAAACTAGGTCAGTTTGGGTGGGTTAGGGATAACTTCTTTTCCTGGGAGATTAGGAATATAATATCCAACACTTCCCAATCACCAAATTCTTTCATTTTTAAATTTACTCCCTAGAATTATACATCATTCTTCCCTACCAAAAACATAACCCACTGTGCAAATACAGAAGGTGTACTATTAAAAAGTAAAGGATTGAACAGTATGTGAAAAAGAACAATATTTTACTTTGTAAAAAAACAGGGTTTAAAAAGAAAGGTTTACTACACTGGAAAGAAAAACAAAATCAATGTTAAGTATAATAAGCATAACTAAATGTACTTATTAAATATATTGGTAATACTTACTTTTCTTTGTCTGATTTATAGATTTGTGCAATATCTGGTACTAAGGGGTCATCTGGATTAGGATCACAAAGTAGAGAACATATGGACAATAAAACTATCGAAAAGAGAATACCATATTAGATAATGATCTTTCTTCTTTATACAATTACATATGTGGAAATAATTTCATTGAATATAGACAATTAACTTACAAAGAAAACAAAACATTAAATTACATTTTAGACTATAGCTGGTAGCAAGTATTTTTAATTTTTAAAATTATAAAATGACCGTATTGTATACATAATATGCAAAATTATAATTTTTAAAGATTTAAATTCTATTTGACTTTCTATTTATTTTAAAAATGTGGACCTCTAAAGTAGCTATTATAATCTTTAAACTCAAGTGTTTTCTACAAAAATATTTTGGTAACACACACATACCCCAAATGATACATAATAAAAAACTTTTCAGAATAGCATCCTAACTTTAGATGTCTCTTAGAGATACTTCTGTAGAGAAAACTGTCCATTTTATTCTATTTTAATACAGAAAATCTGTGTTCTAATCAATTCAAGGTAAATCAATCAAATTACAGTTAATAGTCCAAACCATTCGGACATTGTGCTCATGTACTTTTATACTCTGGCTTAGTGATATACAGTGTCCACAAAGAAGAAAGATTTGTAAGATTTTTCTCAACGACTCTTTTATTCCATGTATATTATTTGTATCGCATGCATGGAAAAACAATGTGAATAGTTACTCTGTAACTTGTATATTTTTAAATATAGATGAAAATTTTAAAAGTAGTTGTTTCTTGCCACATTACATCAAATACTAATACAAATAGCCACACACACACACACAAATCTAAGAATCTGAAAAAAGAGGGAACAAGACTGGTTCCTCTTTTGCCTCAACTGCATGCCACCACTTCTGAGGGGGTCCGTGGACTCTTTGGAACAGCCTTGCATCTTCAGCCTCCTCTACGATGCTCCCTTATCTTTTCCTATTCTTCAAATTCCACAGGT
Organism: Myotis nattereri; assembly: GCF_964212035.1. NCBI lineage: Eukaryota > Metazoa > Chordata > Mammalia > Chiroptera > Vespertilionidae > Myotis > Myotis nattereri. The sequence continues at coordinate 28,852,735 of NC_138088.1, forward strand.
GAATGTAGAAAGCAAAGTTGATTCTTACATGACACGCAAAGTGGGTGCTAAGAGCGCTAATATTAAAACTAATATTTAATTTATCTTCCTTAGCTTCCATTGTATATTAAACCTAGGCTAATGTCTCCAAAAAGTTTCCAGATAAAAATCAAAATAAGACATATTTTAAAATAAGACATTAAAATAGCTGTATTTTAGGTAGCAGGTATAAGCTACCTTACAAAATGAGCAAGAGGCAAGTTCCTCATCTCCACAGGCCTGCTGCCCAGCCATAAGCCCTGATTTCACTATTATGCACGAAATCAAATGTTTTAAGATAAGTAAAACGGAATGTTGACACTCATTGTGTGATAACTGTGTGTCAGGTGCAGAGTGACCCTATATTATTATAATTCCCACTTTATAGATGAGGAAACTGAGGCCATTTGAAACTGTTACTGAAGACGGTTACCAGAAGGCATCAATACTAATTATTATTATTATTTTTTTAGTTTGTGCTAAATCATTTTTAAAATGTGTAGCTTCAGGACATTTATTATAAAAAGCTGTTTTCATATACATGACTAACAACTTAAAATTCACCATACATTTACTTCATTTTTTGGCTTGACCGTCTAGTAAATCTTTAGCTTCATTGATTTTGGCTGCTATATAAGGAGATCCTCCCTTGTCTGGGTGATTTAAAAGCATAATTCGTCAGTGAGCATCTCTTATTTTTCCTTTATTGGCAGTAGGGCTCTGTAATAGCCACCAGTGGAGGCAGATTTTGGTAGACTTTGAAAAACTTGTTTCACTTGAGGCTCCATATGCTTCATGGCTTGCAAAACATAACGGCCTGCAAATCCTGCAGCAGCAATGGTCAATCCAATTGCTATCACAGTACTGGCCATGGCTCCGGCTCGGCTCTCCTGCCTCCACCGAGAGCGCGGTTCATCCCAGCCTGAAAGGCCACGGCCACCAGCTCCCGGCCGCTACCAGAAAGCGAGGGCACCCAGAACACCCGGTAGCAGCCAATACTAATTATCCTATCTAATAAAAGAGAAACATGCAAGTTGACCGTATCTCAGATACACCCACAAGCCACACCCACCACCCAATCAGGAGTGGGTATGCAAATTAACCCAACAAAGATGACAGGTTAATTTGCATATGCAGGCACCCAGTGGCCTAGGTCCTGGGAACATCCTAAGGACCCAGGCAGCTCAGAGCCTGCAGGTCCCAGCATAGGCCCTGAGCGACCTTGGTCCCAGAACACCCCTGGCCACTCCTGGCCTACTGACCTTGGCGCCATGGGGGTGGGGCAGCAGAGGCTTGAGCAGTGTCAGAGAGGAGCGGAGGGCCCTGCCCAAGCCGCGGCAGAGGCTTGATCGGAGCTGGAGGGAATCCTACCCAAGCCCCGGCAGAGGCTAAAGCAGGGCCTGAGCAGAGGGGAGGGGAGGGAGGTGGTCTTGCCCAAGCCTTGGGCAGAGGCTTGAGCAGAGCTGAGGGGCCCTGCCTAAGCCGCACTGGAGGCTTGAGCAGTTGCGGAGATAGGGGATGTGCCAGCCTAGGCTTGCCAGCAGTCCTGCCTCTGCGGGTGAGCTGCAGGGGAAACACCTTTTCTGACAGTTCATTGGCTAAGCTCCCTGTACGCCACTGGTAATGCTCTTGGTAACTTGTAACAAGAATCCAAAAAGGTGATCTAGGGTTTTTCCACCTCACTCCTAGAGGAAAAAAAGAAGGTCTGCTGCTGGAGGGCTAAGAAATGTCATGTACTGCCCTAGCCAGTTTGGCTCAGTGGATAGAGCCTCAGCCTGCCCACCGCAGGGTCCGGGTTGATTCTGATCAAGGGCATGTACCTAGGTTGCAGGCTCCTCCCTGGCCGGGGCCCAGGTCAGGGCTCATGCAGGAAGCAACCAATCAAAGTGTCCCTCTCACATTGATGTTTCTCTCTGTCTTTCTCTCTCTTCCACATTCTCTAAAATTCAATGGAAACATATTCTCAGGTGAGGATTAAAAAAAAAGAAAAAGAAAGAAATGTCATATCCTATGAAAGAAACATCTTGAAAATGCCTAAAGAAAGTTGTCATTTTTTTCATGGTGAAGGGACTGGAGTCCGTGTTGATGAAAACACCTTGGCAGCTGCAGTGGCTGACAGTGGCTGCAGCAGCAGGGTGATAGGGCTAGCGCCTTCCCCTAATCAGCCAGGTCACCTCCCATGGAGGAAGGTCAGACCGCGGCTTAGGCCCACTTTCAGCGGGCCTAAGCCATCAGTAGGACATCCCCTGAGGGCTCCCAGTCTGTGAGAGGGGGCAGGCTGGGCTGAGGGGGAACCCCCACCCCCAGTGCACGAATTTCATGCAGCAGGCTCCTAGCTCTTTATAAAAAGCTACCAATATCAGAAGATAAATGTTCAACATCTGGCAGTCTGCCATTTCTTTTACCAGTATATGTGTAAGTGTTACCTGCTTATGCCAAATGAATTATATTTTCCGATACCATTCCAGGAAAGAACATATGAATTTGAGTAACCATTTGACATAGACTCTTTCCTACATCTAGTGCATAACAGCTACACTACCATGTGTAAGATTTTTTAAAGGACAATGGAATCCATCAACATTTTATACAAACATTTTAGGTCAGAAAAACTTCCATTTACAAATAACTAACTGACATAAAGGGCTATTATTAACCTAATACTTGAAAAAATTATGGTTGTAGACTCTGTTTCCTATAAACCTCATCACTTTTAAAAACAAGTCATATATTCAGATAGCATTTATTTCTTTTGTTTTAATTTTTAAATGACCATGGATCTCTCCGTGAATCCTTCAAGAGAAACAATTTTCTTGAATTTTATAAAAGGAAAATATACCAAGTTACTTCAGGGGCAGATGCTTCTAACTCAAAACAATATTTGCCAACTGTCAGGTGCTCTTCTGTTTAGAGAAACAAGACTTGAATTAAGAGGATTCACACAGCAAATAGTATTTGCTAAAAAAACAAAAAGGGCTTCAGATGTACCCATCTGATAATTTAGCAAAGAACAATGTTACAGATTACGTTAAGAATCTACATGGCGTATGTATTAGTCATTATGATAATGCTATTGATTACTCAAAGTTTAGAGCAGTGATTTTCAACTGGTATGCTGAAGAATTTTAAAACACACAATACCAGACTATTTAGTCAGGGGCACTGACATCTTTTTCCTTAGATTATCAAATAAAAAATGACAACAGCCAACACAACAATATGTTGTGTTGAATGAATCAAAATTATATGTATTTTTTCTCAGATCAGGAAAAATAATATTTTTTGGTGTGCCACAGGATTTTAATAATTAGTGTATGTGTATCGTAAGAGGAAAAACATTGAAAATCACTAGTTTAGAATAATGTTAGATGTACTGCATCATTCTAAAATGTGAAATATGTCTTAAATCATTTATTTTATCAACCTAATCTGATATTTCTTCTTAGATGAAAACAAATGTAAACCTTTAATCATTATGTCAGTAATTCCATTTAATAAATGGGACAATGGGCCCTAGAATCATATATTTACTTCTCTCTTCTTAAAGATAAGCTAAAACTAAAGGGTAAAATGTCGAGAGGCTTATCCCCAAATTTCTAGCTCTAACATTTTAAATTTCTCTTACTTCATCATTTAGATTTGCTTACCAACACCACCCCCACTAAATTAACTGTTAAAGGCTAAAGAGGCCTGGCTGGTGTTGCTCAGTGGTTGAGCATCAACCTATGAACCAGGAGGTCATGGTTTGATTCCTAGTCAGGGCACATGCCTGGGTTGTGAGCTTGATTCCCAGTAGGGGGCATGCAGGAGGCAGCCAATCAATGACTCTCTCTCATCACTGATGTTTTCATCTCTTTCTCCCTCTCCCTTCCTCTCTGAAATAAATAAAAACATATAAAAAAAGCTAAAAAGAATACATATAAGAGCTATGAAAGCAAAGCAAAATCAAAGCAGGATAAAACACAGTAGATTGTTTTGTTTTTGTTAAACTTTGGGCCTTAGATACTTCTGTATTTTTCCTGTTTCGCTATTATCAGTTGTCATATATCTGATAAATGTAATTACCTTTTGATACAGTCAGAGCTGGTGACCATTGTGACCTCAGGATATCAAGACAAATACTTCCATTACTGTTTATGTTTGGATGATAAATTTTTGTTGTGAAAGCAATCTAAATATAACACAAAACAAAATAAAAATGTGACAATCCATGAACAATGAGCAAAACAGAGCCAACTTACTCTAGGGTAAAATGTCTTTAAATTCTAGCACCCTAGTAGAGAAATGTATTCAACACAAATTGAAAGAACATCCACTTTGTGTGCACAAAGTTTTAGCTACTAGGCATGTGAAAGCAGATAAAGTAAGTTTTCCCACTCCCTCGCTTCCCGCACCGCTCTCCCCCGCCACCTCCAGCAAGAACCTGAGAAATATTTTGGAGAGTGCAGTATGAGAGCTGATATCACTGCTGAGTAGTAGCTGAAGTAATTAACCATGGCTTTGATGATCCCCCAAAGTAATCCTTTTCTTCATTTGCTTATCAAGGATACCTGGAAGTGAGACTAGGGTCTAAAAATAGGGTGCTGACCCTGTTCTGGGGGAAAGTGGAGGGGCCTGAGTTTGTAACCTGTCCTAAGAAATCCACCAGGAATCCTAATCTCCCACAAGACTTTTTGTTATACCGTTTCATGTGTATATAATGCTATTCAGGTATTTTTAAAAATCTAAAATAATTATTTGCTCTTCCTCTCCGGAGCACACTGGCGCCTTTCCCTGGCCCTTCCGCCTCCCCCAGGTGTGTTACATCTGCCTTTCTCTCTCCTAAGCTCCACGGGCCGTCTTTTGCTCCTGTAACTTGTTTCCCAAGCCTATGCAGCCTGGCTGGCTCACTTCTACTACCTGTGTAAATTTTCTAAATAAGCTTCTCTTATAATTTGAAAAAATTAAAATAAATTGAAATAATTGTTTCCTGAATGACAGAAGTTGTTAATGATTTTCTCCCTCCTGATATCCCCATCATTTGTTCCCTCTTTAGATCTAATTTAAATTAAATTGAATAAGAACATGTTTTTATCCCTCCCACCACACTAAATAAAAGGCCTGTGGTCTTATTTACTTTTGTACTCTCCAATGTCACAGAACATGGTAAGTGTTCAATAAATGCTTGTTGAATACTTAAAACTGAAAAAAAAAGTCAACTTTGGAAAGATAATTCCCTAAATGAAAAAGTCTGATTCCTGACCATAAAACCCAAACTACAGAGATCTAATGAAGAGGAAAAGAAAGGAACCTAGTTTACAGCATAACAGACACTGCCTTTTGTTTTACAAACATAATACAATTGTTTGAGTAAGAAACATACTTTAGACTCAGTAGTTTTACAGAACAGTTGAACACGCTAACCTGTCTTGGACATAATAAAAATGTCTCTGGCTATACCCCTTTTGTCATCAATCACAAAAATAAAAATACCTTTGGTGGTTTAAAAGGATAGTCTGTTGGAAAATGTACAGTGAGAAAGAAGACTCCGCCTTGATATGCGCTATCAGGCTGAAATCACAAAACATTTGCATCAGTGTTCGATTATTACATTCATTTAATAACCTCAAATGATCCCCCTCCCCACCAAGATATGTCAGTTTGAAAAACATGCCATCATTTTGTCAAAAGTTCAAATCATTTACCTTAAAAACAGACTTTCTTTTGCACGTATGAAGGAGGATTTTCCAATTATCATGTCAACATCATAGAGTTAAAGCAAATAAAAAATAGGACACACACACAGTTGTGTGACTTGCCCAATCAAATCTGTTTACGAGTATAGATTTTTAAATATCAGTATACACACAAGACTGCTGTAAGAAAATAATAATTTTCTGTGGCAGTAATCAGTATGAAAAAAAGGGCTGGGGCTAGTATTTACCTTCTAATTTATGAAACTTAAGTCCTAATAGTCCTCCAAGGGGCAAGAATGGAGATGAGCCCAGTCGTGTGGCTCAGTAGTTGAGTGTCAACCTATGAACCAGGAGGTCATGGTTCCTGGGTCAGGGCACATGCCTGGGGTTGAGGGCTCGATCCCCAGTGTGGGGCGTGCAGGAAGCAGCCGATCAATGATTCTCTCTCATCACCAATGTTTCTATCTCTCTCTCCTCTCCCTTCCTCTCTGAAATCAACAAAAATATATTAAGAAAAAAAAATAATGGAGATGAACTGAAGAGAACAAGTTATGAAAAGGATAGGCTAAGGAACAGCATTACACAATTTAGACTGCAAATCTTCACTCAATAATAATTTGTAAAATAATGTGAAAAGGTTCCAAAGAAAACTAATAAATTCAATATTCATGAAATTATCAAATTAGGAATCAACAAGAAGAATCTACATTTGGCCAGGAATGTTTATGGCAATTAGAAAATATGCTACAAGCGAGGGAAAAAAGATACTTTTTTTTAAAAGGTAGCAAACAATAGCTAATATTTTATTTTAATTCCCTTATATTTAATTAAATTAATCATGTTATACTAACATTTTGGTTATAATAGCAAGCCTATCATTACTTCTTCCTTAATTTCTGCATATATATTAGAGGACTGCACTGTATAATTATTCTTACTACATGTATTGCTTAATTCTAGATCATAAAAAATAATAAGGAATGTAGAAAACATAAGTACATTACAATTGACAGTCATGGTCTGCTTAGATTTTCAAGTAATATGACAGAATAACATGTTTACATTACTAAAATAAAGGGACTATGAGTAACATAATTACAACCATTTGCTACATGTAATTCACCTAAGAAATATTTTTGAAGGGCTATAATTCAAGTGGTAAGAACGGGTCTTTCAAAGATAGTATTTTGAAGGTTCTTAGTAAGCAATGGAAAACAAACAACCAGATTCTTAAACGTTGTTTAAATAAATATGCTGCATTTTACCCTTTAAAAAAGGCAAACCTAACAATTTAGCAACTGAGATACTTGCCCAGTACTCCTTCTCTGAAAAATCAGTAATTGTTTTTTTTTTTTAAGTTAAAGACAAGATAAAGCTCTTTGGGGGGAAGAGAAGAGAGAAAGATGTTCATGGAAACATGTTACTATGTTTCCCGGAAGGCATCTTTGAGCTATCAGTGCCCATTCTTATGCAATCAGATTTTTGCTCATAGAAAGGAAAGCCTCTTTCTAGTCATAACTGCCTCTTGGATGTAGAAACAAATAATCTTAACAAAAGCAGTTAAGTGTTGAGAAAGCCATTCATAAAATAGCAGGTAATTTTGACTTCAGGATAATCCAAGAAGACTGAAAGCAGCAATCTCATGAGGTGGCAAAGACAGACCCACTACAGTATTTTATCAGTTCTCTCTCACAAATAGGAAGTGATAAAACTTAGCGCAAACTGGTATTTGTTACTTGTAGTGATTCATTACTGGGTTACTCACACTTACTTCTGACCTACTAAACCTGTTGATGTGGGAATAATTATGCTTAGTTCTGAACCACTGTTTTTTTGTGTTAAAAAAAAAAAAAAAGACAAGGAAACACACAGCCTGGTTACAAACTGTGGGTGATCCAGAACTATACGTAACTGATCAAGGATTTGGCAACGGAAAACACACGACAATGATCCTACAAGTATTCGCCATCAGTGCTGTAGACAATTACCATAAACCCTGTGATTACATTTTGCTTCCTGGGTGATTCAGATACAAGAAAATTCAACCTGAGCCACAACTATTTGATCAAAGGTGAAACGGCAAGAATTAAGTATGGCTGAGGGGACTAATTTCATATATAGGAATCATACTTACAGGTCCCATAATAGTTGCTTGCCAGTGGAACACTGAAACAAATAAAGGAGTTTTGGAGTTATTAACAAATGTTGGAACCTGTATTATTAACTGTAGCAAAATGCTAGCAATAAAGCAAAGCTTACAGTCGTCTCCCACAGGTCCGGCGGAGCAGTGAGCGGGTGGGTCACGCTGTAGATCACTTAATTCCTGAAGCGAAACAAAATAGTTAAGGTTAATTCTTTTCCAGTGAAACAGCGTAATAATCCATGAAGACACAAATTATCAACCTCACTATACAACCAGCTTAGGCACCTAGTTCAATTCAAAATATAAAAACAAACTGTGGCCTAAGCCCGGGGCGGGGGGGTGGGGGTGGGGGGAGCCGTGGTCACTGAACCTCCCGCTCAGTGTTTCCTCTCTCGCCCCTGGGCTCCGGGGTTGGGGGTCCGTGCCTGCGCAGGGTCTCCACACTGATGACCTAAAGTCACAGAGAAATGGTGGAAAATTCACCGTCCCATTCCCAGAAAGATTAAGTTATGGCTTTGTTCTTTTCTTAAGCTCCGAATTTGGCTTCATACTATATCTCGTATGGGCTTTTATTCCCGAATCTTGGCCAAATTCCTTAGGTTGAACCTACTGGCCTCTAAAGTATTGGGCAGTTGCACTGCCCATCTACCTCCTTATTACTGTAGTAATCAGTCATGTACTCTTATTTGGAGTAAATATGATGAGTACCTGGCCACAACTCCATTCAAACAATCACACATAACTATGCCAAAAATTAAGAGCAGAAGAAATACCAAAAGAGGCCATCCCAGCATTAAGAGATATTCCTATCAGTGAAGTAAACCAAATGTTCTATCTAACAGTCAAAGAACTTTACATAAAAGTATATAGATTAACATAATTTCTTATAATTTTTGATATATTTTTGAAATATGTTGAAAATGTTAAGCTGAACTTCTCTTAGACTAAGTTCCATTAATACTGTAAATGTTCTCAAATATTAGTTATTAATGGACAGAATAAACAAAACATTGCATTAGCATAAAAAAGACAACAAAATGTACTCTGTCACTCATGGGAAGAAGAGTAATTCATGACACAGCTCCAAACCTTGAAAAGATTAAATGGATTAAAATAGTTCTTTAATGAGTATCTACTATAGGCAAGGTAATTTATATAAGTACTAGGTATATAATCTATATGAAATAGGTCTTACTTCAACAGGTTTGTAATCTAATATGGGAGAATGAAGGCTCACACAGAGATGGCTATTAAAGGAACAACCCACAAGTTAAATGAAAAGAAGGCCACATTTTGAAGCCTAGCACACTGATTCATACTCTCTTTTTTGCCATCCAGGAAGCAAAGGAAGGACCATGGAGATAGCACAGCTTTAGGTCGGCCAGTCCTGGATTGGCATTCCAGTTTTACCACAACTAGCTCTATGACCTTGGAGAAATCACCTCATTCCTTTACCTTCAGTTGGGGAGGAACTGATCACCTCCAAGTACAAAAAGCATATATACATTATAAAGAACTATGCATTATGCCCAGCCGGCGCGGCTCAGTGGTTGAGCATCCACCTATGAACCAGGAGGTCACGGTTTGATTCCCGGTCAGGGCACATGCCCGGGTTGTGAGCTTGATTCCCAGTAGGGCTTGCAGGAGGCAGCCAATCAATGATTCTCTCTCATCATTGATGTTTTTACCTCTCTCTCCCTCTCCCTTCTTCTCTGAAATAAGATAAAATAAACATTTTTTTTTTTTAAAAAAAGAACTATACATTAGGACGGAAGAACCTAATTTAATTTGGAAGATCAAGGAAGAGGGACCGAAGCTGAAATCTAACCGAGTGGGAGTTTGGGGAGAAATGAGGTAGAGTGGCATCAAATGAGGCTGAAAGTAGGCAGAGGCCAGGTATAAACTGAGAACAGTATACCCATGTTAAGGACTTGGGGTTCTATACCAGTGCACTGGGAAGGGTTTTAAGCAATGGCATGATCTGATTTAAAAGATGGCTCTAGCAGTCTAAGTACCTGAATGGATTAGAGACGGGAAAGAGTAGAAACTACAAGATTAGCTACTACAGGCAAGGAAAATAGGGGCTTGGACTGGAGAAGTGGCAACAAGATGAAAGTGGAGGGATCTGAGATACTCTGAAGGACCTACCTACCAGAGGGTGTGATGATGAATTAATTACATGTGCAGAGTAAGCAGAGAGGTCACAGATACATAGGACGGTCAGGGGCAGCTAGCATGCACTCGATGTTTTGTTGTCCTCACGATCAATCCTCAGAGGTGGGTGTGATAACGCTCCCCACGTTACAGATGAGGAGCACGGTGACTCGCTCCACCGTGTGTTCACAACACCGGTCTGTACGGGGTGGAACTGGGATTCAAACCCTGGAGGCCGAACTTGTGGCTTTTTAGTTCACAAATGTACTAATGTAGATGCCGTTTTCTGAGGTGAGGGAACACTAGAAGACAAGCTGACTTGGAAAGTAGACACAGAATCTGTGACTCCGGAGACAGCAAGGGAAATTTTATAGGACTGGAGCATAAAACAATACTGGGCTAGAAACTGGACAATCACTGTCTATACCTGGTATTTAAACCCATGGGGAAGATGTAAACATTTTCTTGGGAACACATGTAAAACAAATACAGTGGGGCCCTGACTTAGGAGTGTCCCGACTATTTTTTGCATTGAGTTGACAGAGTAATTTGAGTTAACGAGCTCCTTAATGAGCTCGGTCTTGGAACGAATTAAACTCGTAAGTCAAGGCCCCACTGTACTGCATTTGGTCAAATCTAACATGCCACCATAAGTCACATCCTTATTTTAGGCACCAATAATTAAGGAGGAATGCTGTCAATTAATTTTACGATAAGATGCATAAGGATTCTACTTAAAATAAAAATGATGTGCGCCTTAGAATCATTCCAAGATGGTGATTATTGCAGCGAGTTTAGCATTTTTATAGAGACAAACAAGAGGAGGAGGTGGTAGGGACAGGCTTTCCGGAGAAAGTGATAGGAGCTAAGTAACTGAGCCAAGTGCAAACTCAGGTCTCCCTCTTCCAAGTCCTCCAGCCCACTTGGGTACTTTCATTTTTGGTTTCCTTGCTGTGGTTTCCACAGCTGGTCAGTGCTTCTCTTCCCAGCAAGAATTAACTAGCAGAGTTAGCAGCTCCTTCCGTCCAGGTATAGTTAAGCAATAAAGAGGAAGATTTCAGTCTCTGATTTCGCAATAGTGGTTAAGAAGCAAGGCTGTGAAGTTCAAGTCCAGGTCACACACTTGCAGCGTGACCTTAGGCAAAACATTTCCCCCCCCTCTCCTAATCTCAGTTTTCTTTCCTGTAAGGGACACTGCTGCTTTCATCCGTCGTTTCTATGACCAACAAGTGAAATGACACATGTAAAGTGTATAGCAGTCTCTGGCACACAGGAAGCATTCAAATAAATGTTAAAATAATGTAAAATTGGTAAGAACCATCCAATTCTCTTGAAGCAGACTATAACTATTTAACTAGTTTAAATGATTGGGGGAGGAGCAGTTCCCAAGTCACAGCCCCATTTTAGAAGGACTGTGCTTTATTTAAGTTTTCTAATTTGGGCTCTTAAGAGATTGCTTCTAAAAATATTCATCATGTGGCGTTTTATAAACATTAGTATATATGGGTAAATGGGATTTATTTGCCCTTATTTTTAACTAGAAAACTAGTTCATTAGAAATACAGTCTCTCATTGTGGTTTAAAAACTAATGATTCATATATATATGATTTATTCACATGCATACATATATATATACACACATATATACATATATATTACACAGATAATGCATGTGAATAAATCATACATCATACGTAAGTACATACAAATTTATTTTGTTTACTAACAAAAAATAAAATCCAAACCATATTTTAGTTGAATCGTGTTCAGATTTCAAATGTGAAATAGTTCTTGAAATCCCATTAAAATATTGCAGAAAAATACAGGTTATCTTGTTCTTATATTTTTGTGCCCTGATTCTACCTCTTCTGTAAAGAGAAGTTAGAGCTAAGGACCAGAGAGAAAAATCTCACAGTGGAACTCCTGCAAAGGCCCGGTTCGGAAGCTCACTTACAGGAAAGAGGCAGCTGATGGTCCATTAACATTCTTAATGGTCACATTGACCATTACTAATAATGGCACTAATGCTTTGGTGAGGAACTTACACATCCTAGACTTTTTAGGAGGGTCTCAATTTCTAATATTCTTTCCCTTTGTCAAACCATGCCTGGAAATATGCCATTACACTGTTTGGAAATATGTAACTAAAACTACAGTGCTTAGGTACAGACAGAATGACAAAAAAAAAAAAAAATCACAGTATATATATAATACTCACCCTTAAAAATACAGATCTTGAATTTGAAAAAATAAAAATAAAGAATTCTGAGATGTGCTAGGAAGGTAAAAATATAAAACAAACAAAAACTCCAACCAATCAAACAAAACCCCACCTTTTTGGCCCTTAGTCTGCGGAGCAGCCAGTGTATTTTTAGATAAGACTTAAGAAATCAAGGACCACACCCGGCCAGCGTGGCTCAGTGGTTGAGCGTCCACCTATGAACCAGGAGGTCACAGTTTGATTCCTGGTCAGGGCACATGCCCAGGTTGGTGGCTGGATCCCCAGTAGAGGGTGTGCAGGAGGCAGCCAATCAAAGATTCTCTCTCATCATTAATGTTTCTATCTCTCTCCCTCTCTCTCTCTGAAATCAATAAAAATATTTTCATAGTTGAGAAAATATAAATCAGATAAGGTAGATTCTGAAAACCTGGAATAAATGTATTAAAAGGGAGAATTTAATGAGTATAAGTGGTCCTTGAAATCAAACTGTGATCTCCTGGTTCATAGGTCAATGCTCAACCACTGAGCCGCACCGGCTGGGCATAACTAGCATTGTTATTTATCCAATTCTAGCATCACAGATAAGAGTATCAAAAATAATTCAGTGATTCTTATGTTATTCCAGAAGGAAATGTTAGGATAGTAATCCCTTCCTCTATTCCTCTCTCCACTCTCTGTAAGAAATAACACTGAATTACACAAACTGCTCAAGTCCATAGGATCCTTATAAGAGCCAACGATGAACTCCATTCTACTCACAGCTAATGGAAGCCCCTTCCAAAGAACAATTCATGACACCGACACTCATTTCCTGAACACTTCTTATTATCCCACCACTACCCTGAAATCCAGAATGCACCCCTAGATAGCCTCCAATAACTGTTTCGCTAAACTCTCGGGCCTCTTGTCCAGGCCTTCATGGCCATGCTTTTATCCCATGACTGAAAGTAAAAAGTCTGAAAGACAAAATCTTTAAACTGGTTAATTTTTCATTAAGTATTGTATTAGTGTGTGTTTGCTATAAAAGCAAAACCGTGTTTTGTAGGGGGAAAAATTGGAAGAGCAATGTATAAACAGGTAAACACCCACGAGACCACTACCCAGCCAAATCATTGCCAGCCTATCGGAACACTTTCATCCACAGCTCTGGTAGGAAAGAAGCATGCCATGCACTGTTGGAGGGAGTGTAAGTTGAGATACAACCTTTTGGAGGGCAGTACGGTAATAACTGTGAAAAGTCTCTGACCTGGTCATTTCACCTCTTAGTAATAATTGTCCAAATAGCCCAAGATACATACATAAGAATGTTTAGTGAGGTGTTTTGTATAATTACGAAAACCTGAGAATAACCTAAAGGTCCATCAATAAGGAAAGGTTTCATGAGATAGCCGTATTAGGAAACACTGTGCAGTCACTAAAGAGAATGAGCAAGATCTCTATATAGTGACATTAAAGAATGTTGTGTGAATATCATATCAACTGTCACTATAAACCTAATGATGAGATCTGAACAGGTATAAAACAATGCAACTCTACTTTTTTGTTGTTGTTTTGGAAAATATAGTTCTTTTTAATAAAAATGTTATTTAGGTTAATATGTGATGGGTTTATCATTATTTCTAAATTCTAAATATATTTAAATTTGTTTTTAGTTTTCATATGGCAAACATTAATGCTATAACCCATACAAACTCTTTGGGGCCCTCAATACTTTTAATATAAGGGGGGTCCACAGACCAAAATGTTTGAGAACCTTTTTGTGAAGTCAATGTTTCAATCTCACATCTATGTTTCTCTCTCGCTCTAAAAATAATTTTTAAAAATCTTAAAAATAAAATACATGCTATTGCCACAACTCTTTTCAATTTACAGAATATGTGAGATTCTGTTAGAAATGTTTGTTTTGGTTTTTCCAGTTTAGAAGACCTCAAGACTCTAAATAGTCTGTCTTTATTGTTTACTTAGGATGCTGTGACCTGCTTTCAGGACACAGCTTTGGGTTGCTTTTCTTAGAGGAGTTAGGGGTTTGTGCTGAGCTGACCCAATCTTCCAACCACCGGCAATCCTTGGTGACAGAGCTGCAGTTTGTGACACAGAGATGTTTTGTTTATGTTGTTGTTCCATGCTCAGTTTAAGCAGCTGTACTAACCATCGCAGAAGTTAATGAAGCACTTCCAGATCCTTCCTAACAGGGATCAGGATTCTGATTTATACTCTCATCCCAACTCTACACTCCCCTATATTGCAGAGGTTTAATTTAATTGTATCCGATTATGATGCTAATAAAGATTCTCACAAATCACTGGTCAGGCACATTTTGTTGATGATTAAACTGGGCATGAAATTCAAGGAGAACTGATTTGGGGGGTGGGGGTTATGGGGGCATAACTTTCTAAGATGTGATTTAAAAGGTATAGGAAAGAGGCCCTCTGGATTCTTAGAAACTTAAAAGTAATTGTATCTCCAAGAAAATACATGTAAGAGAAGCTATAAACCCTAAGGGTCATCATTTGAATGTGTTCATTACAGTTCAGATACACTTGGGAATCCAGGAAAGAAAGCTCCCCCTAGGATAGAAATGTGATGCAGTAAAAAACTGGTATAAATACCTTCGCTGACACAAACTACCTTCTAAATAAAAAATACACACAAATACGAAACATTAAAAAGTAAAGTTATCAGATATGGTCAATTCTGAAAAGCCACACGGAACGCCTCAGAATTCATTTCCTACTCTACCCACACTACACAATACCGACCTTAAATAAAAACAACCCGTATTTGTTAGCAGGTAGATTGCTGGAGCACAGTAAAAGTTAATAATTTTTTTTTTTTTGTATTTGCCAATTATTACAAATAGCATTCAGGGCTGCTGCATTCTGTCACACAGGCTGTGTGCGCCAATTCCAAGGGGTGCCATTCAAACAAACCTCAATATGAGTGGGGCCCTCTGGGGCTCGACAAAGCTCCATTACTGAAAACCACACGAAAAAAGAAGTAGACAACATCACCTTTAGGCCCAACCTAGGATGGTATCACTGTTTTGAATGAACACATAGCACTTTTGATGTAGAAGCAAGTGACAGTGTTTGACATCTGAGTGGAGAATAAGCACTTATTTTAACTTGATTTCATCAATGTGCGGAGAATGGAAAGAAAACAATGGCAAACGTGGAATTCAAAAAGTAAAAGTAAAGACAATGACATTCTAGTGAAGGAAGAAGGAACATTTTTCCAGTACATGGTGTTAGGGCGACTGGGTATCCATATGGGGGAAAAAAGTGAACCTTGACCTTCCTCCCTACCTCAAATCATACAAAAAAAATCAATTCTAACTAGATTGTAGGTTTAAATATAAAAGGTAAAAAAATAACGCTTTTGAAAGAAAACATAAAATATCTTCATAACTTTTGGGAAGGCAGAGATTTCTTAAAGAGGACACAAAGTACACTAATCATGGGAGAAAAGTGGAAAATGTGGACTTGATTAAGATTCAGAACATCTGTTCATTAAAAGACACATTTAAAGTGTGAAAAGGCAAGCCACCAAATAGGATCTATCTGACAAAAAAGAATTCCTGCAGATCAATTTTTAAAAGGCAGACTTGAATAGGCACTTTATAAAAGTGCCTATTCAAATGGCCAATACACAGGGTTTGGCCAAAGTAGGCTTACAGTTGTTAACATTGAAAATAACACAGGAATAGATTGTTTTTGCATACTCTCAACTGTAAACCTACTTTTGCCCCACCCAGTACTTATCGGAAGTGGCTCAGCTTCATGAGCCATCAAGGAAATGCAAATTAAAACCAAAATGTTATGCCACCACATATCCAACAGAATTGTTAAAATGAAGAAGACAGAAGATTTTTGCACAGCAAAGAAAACCATCAACAAAATGAAAAGACAACTCACTAAATGGGAGAACATATTCAGCCAATGATACATCTGATAAGGGGTTAATATCCAAAATTTATAAAGAACTTATACAACTCAACACCAAAAAAACATCAATCCAATTAAAAAATGAGCAAAGGATCTGAATAGACACTTCTCCAAAGAGAACATACAGATGACCAAGAGACATATGAAAAGATGCTCAATGTCACTGATCGTCAGAGAAATGCAAATTAAAAGCACAATATCACCTCATACCTGTCAGAATGGCTATTATGAATAAATCAAACAAGTATTGGCGAGGGTGTGCAGAAAAGGGAACCCTTGTGCACTGTTGGTGGGAATGCAAATGGTACAGCCACTGTGGAAAACAATATGGAGTTACCACAAAAAAAAAAATTTAAAACTAGAATTGCCTTATGACCCAGTAATTCCACCTCTGGGACTATATCTGAAGAAACACAAAACACTAATTCAAAAAAATGTATGCGCCCCTATCTTCACTGCAGCGTTATTTACAATAGCCAAGGTTTGGAAGCAGCCCAAGTGCCTATCAGTAGATGAGCAGATAAAAAAGCTGCAGTACATTTACAGAAAGGAATACTACTCAGCCATAAAAAATAAGAAAATCTTACCACCTGTGACAGCATGGATGGACCTGGAATGTATTATGCTAAGTGAAATAAGCCAGTCAGAGAAAGACAAGTACCATATGCTTTCACTTATATGTGGAATCTAATGAACTAACAAACACAATAGAACAGACTCATAGATACAGAAAACAGACTGACAGCTGTCAAAGGACGGGAGGCTGGGGGGCTGGGTGAAAAAGTTGAATGGTTTAAGCAAAAAAAAAAAAAAGAAAGAAAGAAAAAACTTAAAGACACAGATGACAGTTTGGTGATTGCAAGAAGGGGGTGGGGGTAGGTAGAAGAGGGTAAAGGGAGGATAAATGGTAACTGAAGGAGACTTGACTTTGGGTGGTGAACACCATACAATATACAGATGATATATTATAGAATTGAACACCTGAAACCTATATAATTCTATTAACCAATGTCACCCCAACAAATTCAATAAAAATTAAAAGGAAAAGGCAGTAGAAAGTACATTTACAGAATGGAATACTACTTGGTAAAGATGTGAAGCAACTGAAGCTCTCACATGCTGCTGGGGGAAGAGGAAAAGTTTGACCGTTAACACTAAATGTGAACATAGGGATACTCCAGGACCCAGAATTCTACAGCCAGGTACGTACTTAAAAGAAATATGTAGAATTCATACACTGTCAAAGATGGCTATCAAATAAGGAGACTAGTTCTAAATCCATATAGGAAAAGGACTTGTTATAGTAAACACACTGTGTATATGTACATATATTGTGTGTGTGTGTGTGTATCTGTGTTATTTCTAGTGACTTTTAAAATCTAAAATGGAAATACATAGCTGATCCAATTTCTTCTTCTCTGAGATAAAGTAAACTTAAAATCAACCAACCTTACGCCTAAACATAGATCAATCAATAATTATCATCAAAGTGGAGAACGTATGCCCCAGACAAAAGCAGTCTGTGTCAGAGAAGCAATTTGCTATTCTAACGTGATTAATATTCAAATAAAATAAAATAGAAAACTAATAGGGCATTTAAATTTTAATATATATATATATGATGTAGTAATTAAAAATAGATTATAAGTTATTGTCCCTGAATTAGAACCGGGACCATAAAAGCACTGTCAGTCCTCAAAAATGTGTACTTCATGGACTGTTCTAGTTCAGATTTCTATAACCAGATAAACACAAAGAAAAGTACTGAAAGGTCTGAAACTGAATTTTAAATTGGCACAGATGGCATGTTTATAACACCCCCCACAATATGCTGAGTGTTCTCCATAAAACCAACCTAGACACAGTCCCTGCCTCTGGGGACTTAAAATCTAAAAGTAGATGAGGCAGTCTAATTCAAAGAAAGTAAACAAATAAAAGGAAACAAAGAAGGGAATGTCAGAGAAGAGAGGCCTGCATTAATCTCTCGGCTCCCAGAAGGGTAACAGTCCAATCTGAACAGTGGAGAATGAAAGCTAACAAGTCAGAGCGGCCTTATTTACCATCAGACTTCGTATGACACTATCCAGTAAATATTTTCTAAAAAACTATGCTGACCACACTGAAAATGCTTTGTTGTTCTGTAGCTTCAGCATTCAGAAGGTCTACATCTCTGCAGTAGGTAGACTATATACCCCACTGGGTGTGTGGGAAGGACGTTTAACAGCCCATGCAGAGCGAATGATTTACAGTCCATAATCTAAATTACTAAATCCAAAGCACATGAAGGCATTATTTCAAAAATCCTGGCTCAACAGGCAATTAATTAATATGACACAACCATCAAAACTCCTCAAACAAGGCAGTGATTCTTACTGGACTGCATTTTTGATGTGTCTCTAAAGGGACATATGAGCTATATTTGGTTGTCTGTAAATAAACATTTCATGGGCCTACAGCTCAGACTCTGATCTCCTTATCCAGTTGACGAGAGCTATTTAAATAGAAAGATGTTCAACAATGGCCTGAAATGTTTCCAAACACAGACCCTCTATAAGGCCTTGAAGTAAAGAACATCTTTATTTTAAACCATGTAGATTCTTCCTGGAAGACTTCAAAATGCTGACGACATCCAATTAATTAAGTTATAGGAACCAAACTCCCTTCAACAAACTGGTCCTGGCAGCTTCACTGCCTCTTTGGACCCAATATCTCTGGAAAAGACTGTCTATTAAAAATAATAATGATGATGATGATGCAGCCGAATTCCACACAAAAGAAAGAAGATGGAGGAAGCAATGACACTATTGAGTTTGCACATCAAATTAGTATCTACTGAATCTGAACTATAGAGAGCACAACTTAGAACAACGGTTTGAGGTTAGGACTAGGGACATTATCTTCCCAGTGCCTCAGACCTGTAGCCACTTTCCCCCGGTGCTCTCTACGGCAGCCACGGTGACTTTTCAATTTCCCCAAAGACTATCTTGCCTGTAATTTTTATATATATATATAATTGATTTCAGAGAAGAAGGGAGAAATAGAAACATCAATGATGGGAGGCTGCCTCCTGCACGCCCCCAAGTGGGGATAAAGCCCACAACCTGGGCATGTGTCCTTGACCAAAATTGAACCCAGGAACTTTCAGTCTGCAGCTCTGACGCTCTATCCAGTGAGCCAAACCAGCTAGGGTTTGCCTGTAATTTAAAACATGGCTTCCTTTTAAAGAGAACATTCTCAAATTACCTCTTTTTTTTTTAAATATATTTTATTGATTTTTTTACAGAGAGGAAGGGAGAGGGATAGAGAGTCAGAAACACCGATGAGAGAGAAACATCGATCAGCTGCCTCCTGCACACTCCCCACTGGGGATGTGCCCGCAACCAAGGTGCATGCCCTTGACGGGAATCGAACCTGGGACCCTTGAGTCTGCAGGCTGACGCTCTATCTTCTGAGCCAAACCGGTCAGGGCAAATTACCTCTTTTTATATATAATACTAGAGACCCGGCGCACAACATTCATGCACTGGTTGGGGGTCCCTCAGCCCATGCTGCGCCCTCCTTAGCGTTGCTGTGGAGGTGGGAGAGGCTCCTGCCACTGCTGCTGCGCTCGCCAGCAGTGAGCCTGGCTTCTGGCTGAGTGGTGCTCTCCCTGTGGGAGCGCACTGACCAGCAGGGGGCACCTCCTGTGTTAAGCGTCTGCCCCCTGGTTGTCAGTGAGTGTCATAGCGATCGGTTGTTCCACCGTTTGGTCAATTTACATGTTAGCCTTTTATTATCTAGGATCTCCATCACAGAAATTACATAAAAATACACCTTACACAAATCCAGGATATTTCAATAAAAACTGTATTTGAGTCTACTTTATTAAGTATTATAGTAAAAATGCACTTGATCCAGTAACCCAAACTCTAAACCTTGGACTCACCATCTGATTCCTTCTTCCCTCCAGGTCCCACCTTGCCTTCCCTCCTCCTCACATTAATCAGTAACCAGGTGTTCAGATTCTCCTTCCATCCAGATCCCTCGCACTGAAAGGGTCTCAGGAGTAAGCCCACCCCATAGAAAAATCGAGGTCTACTACAAACCTGGAGGTCACGGTTCAATTCCCGGTCAGGGCACAGGCCTGGGTTGTGGGATGGATCCCTGATGTGGGGCATGCAGGAGGCAGCCAATCGGATTCTCTGTCATCATTGATGTTTCTCTCTCCCCCTCTCCCTTCCTCTCTGAAATCAGTAAAAATATATTTTAAAAAATAAGTATTAAAAAAAAATCGAGCAGCCTAAGTGCCCATCAGTAGATGAGTGGAATAAAAAACTGAGGTACATCTACACAATGGAATACTACACTGTGGTAAAAAATAAGGAGTTCTTACCATCTGCAACAGCATGGATGGAATTGGAGAGCGTTATGCTAAGTTAAGTAAGCCAGTCAGAGAAAGATAAATATCACATGATCTCACCCATTTATGGAATATAATGAACAACATAAACTGATGAACAAAAACAGATCCAGCAACAGAGAAACATCGATCAGACTGTCAAACCTCAGAGGGAAGGTAGGGGAGGGTGGGGGTAAAGGGGAGAGAGCAACCAAAGGACTTATATGCAAGCATATAGGCCTAACCAATGGACACAGACAACAGGGGGGTGAGGGCATGAGTGGAGGGGGAGGGATGGGTGGGTAATGTGGGGATAAGGACACATATGTAATAACTTAATCAATAAAGAAATTTAAAAAAAAATCGAGGTCCAAAGGGCAGAAGAGTCTGAGAAAAGCCAGAGGACACACATTTCAGGCTAAGACAAGACAAAGGTTCAAACCAGAGAGACACTATTACAGTGTCTGGGACAGACTGGAGAAAGAGTCTGAAGAGACTGCCCAGACCACTGAGCCTAGAGCCTTGACCTAAAGTCAAGGATTGGGTGGGTCAGGCCAATTCAAAAAGGCTATGTGGAATAAATACACTATTATTTTTCTCACATACCCCTCTTTCCAAATATCCTCCGCCACCATCCTAGCTCACACCCTCTTTAAATCTCACTTGAACAAATACAATGACATCTTCACTGACCCTTTGTCCTCTTATATTTCTTCTACCAACAACATACTGTGGTCAAAATCATCTTCTTAAAGTACCATGTCAAAAACTTTCAATGTTTTTCTTTAAAAAAAAAAAAATACACACACACACACACACACATACACAGATATCCTCCTATACAATAAAAGGCTAATATGCAAATTGTCTCCATGGGCAGGAGTTTGACCGGGAGTTAGACGTGTGCTGACCACTAGGGGGGCGGCGTGGACCATGGCGGGCGTCAGCGACGCAGTGTGCGGCAGTGGAGGCGTTCATGTCCCATCTTAAACATCATTTCCTTAAGTAGGTTTTCCTTGACCCTCTTCAAAGGGTCCCTGCTATATTACCAGAGTACTATGCTACACTTCCCTTTTCATGGCATTTATCAAATTTATAATCACAAATAGCAAGAATGCATCCCTACACTGTGATTACGGTAAGAATGTTACTTCCTTATTCGAAAACCTTCTGCTGGCTTCCCCAAACTTCTGCATTAAGTTCACATTTCTCAGCATGGATCTTTCAAGGCCTTCCACAGTATAAACTTTTATGGTCTACTATTCCCAGAAGCAGGGTTATCTGTTTCTTCCCAAATAAACCACATACTCTCTAGTGCTGTCATTTCTGTAGCTTTCTCTATGAACCTGGTTGTCCTGTCTTTAAAACTGCTACCCTTTCTTCCAAACCCATTTTCAACTTCTCCATAGAATTTTTCCTTATTTTCCCCAAATAACTTTGTCTCTCCCTCCTTTGACTTCCTTCCTGCTCAAAGATGTTGTATTTTCCTTGTGGCACTTTCCTAAAGCTGCATAGTTGTTATGGGACTCTTCTTACCCTTGTTTTCTATTCCTTAGGTAATGCTGGTTATGTTATACCTTACTTTTCTATATATCTCATTTCATTTTGTATAGGCCTTGTATACAAAAAGTGCTCCATAAATGCATTAACTTGTATGGCAGTTGTCTAAATATATGTATAAAACAATCTTTCAAGTACAAAAGACACCTGTGAAACAGATGGAAGCTAAATGGAATTAGAAAAGGATGTAACCAGTAGAAAAACAGAAATATACCTTATTTGCATCACAAATCATTGCTCTTTAATCAGGGAGTAATACATCGTTACGGACTCATTAATCTTATACATTAAGACGTCAACATTTATTTCAATTCTGACATCTCAAAGTAAATAGAATTTTAACTCAAGTTTCCTACAGCAGCAGACACAGTGCCACCGCTCAATGCTTATTTTGTGATCATTTTTGCTGTTGGCTGAACAAAAACAAATAGCAAATAACATTATCTAGGTGTGCCTAAAATTATAACCCACACGAATTATCTAGTTCATTAAATTTCTAGATCAAGAAAATAAAGACAGTGAGTTTCATGACCAAAGTCACAAGGCTAAATCTAGGACAAAGGCCCAGGACCATCTGACTTGCACTGCAGCACTGCTCCCACCCAAAACAATAGTCACCTGAAGGCTATAATAACTAGAGCACATTATTCTCAATCAACATGAGAGCCAGCAGGGGTCCAGTACTGAATCACAGTCATTTGCACATTTCCAGCCACGCTCAAGAG
The DNA here is from genome assembly GCF_964212035.1 of Myotis nattereri. NCBI lineage: Eukaryota > Metazoa > Chordata > Mammalia > Chiroptera > Vespertilionidae > Myotis > Myotis nattereri. The sequence goes on from NC_138088.1 coordinate 28,875,554, forward strand.
AGACAAAAGTGTGATGAGTGAAGGAATGAAAAGGAGTTCTTTTTTATCTTTCCCAGGAGCCTTATAACCTTCTAAAGGGTTAGAAAGGAACACTACTTCCTAAGTTCCTGAGGAGTGTGTTTGTGTTCAAAGACCTCTGAGAGGCAAGAAAAACATGATAGGAAATTACATAAAACTTTTCAAAATACATAATAGAATTTTGACACATAACAGAACGTGCAACATACAGCGTTTTGAATGAAACATTATCAAAAGTTACTATTTACTTCATAGTGACCAAGAAAGGTGGTGCTTCAGAAAAAAGAGAGAAAAGAAAACGAAAGAAAAAAAGCTAACAGGCTATTTCTTTAAACCTACTTAAAACACAAACAAACCTGCCAATATTTAGCAAATATTTGATAGTATCACTTCTTATAGCTCTAGTCCTACTAACTGGCATATAATGGTCATTTATAAGCATAATAAATTAATTAATCTCTCTTAGTATCACCCAGTACTATTCTTGAATACTATAGTTTGTATCAGTAACTGTAAACTACTGCTACATGTAGTAGAAAGGAATTGGCATTGACAGTTTGTATCGAACAAAAATGTTCCTAAGGCCAGAACATTTTACATTAAGCGTATGTATCCATGTAAGTATATAAGTGTAAGTGTGTTTGTGTGTACAAATATGTTCATTTGCTCTCTCTATATACATATATGTATAAATATATGGAACGTGTTTTGACAATATTGATTTTAACTAAGGAACTTATGAATGGAACAGTAATTTTCAAACTTTCCTTATAGCAATTCATAAATAACTAAAACAAAAGTTTCATGCCCTAACCGGTTTGGCTCAGTGGATAGAGCGACGGCCTGCAGACTGAAGGGTCCCAGATTCGATTCCAGTCAAGGGCATGTACCTTGGTTGCGGGCACATACCCAGAAGGGGGTGTGCAGGAGGCAGCTGATCGATGTTTCTCTCTCATTGATGTTTCTAACTCTCTATTCCTCTCCCTTCCTCTCTGTAAAATATCAGTATTTTTTTTAAAAAAAGTTTCATGAGATAACACCACCCTTACTACACCCAAAGCACTACTATTTTACATTTCATTTTTAAAAATGCTGTTTGTGATCCACTAAACTGACTTGTCACCCTGTTCTGGAAGCTCATAAAAGTGCAAAAAAGACACTGGGAAGGTGTAAGCCTTAGTGTGGCCTTCATTCCTTAGAAATAACCTAGGCCCCATAGACAGCAACCAGAAACTGGTAAGATGAAGTCTAGAAATTATTTAATATTATTCATTCAAAAGCTATGTTGAGCACCTGAAGGGCACTATTATTAAGTAAAAAAATACAGACCATATTCTGGGCCATAAAACAAGTCTCAAACATTTGAAAGGAGTAAAATGATAACAGATCTTCTCTGATAACAGGAGAATTAAATTAGAAATCAATAACAGAAAACTATCTGTAAAATCCCACATATCTGGAAAATAAATAATATACTTCTAAATAACCGAAGGGCTGAACAAGAAGTCAAAAGGGAACTAGAAAGTATTTTTAACTAAATAAAAATGAAAATACAACACATATTGAGGGAAGCAACATCACAGGCAGAGTGTTACTGGTTTCTAGGAGAATGGGCCCAGCCACCAGATCCGCTTGGTTCCTTCTAGAACAATCCAAACTGTTCACATAAGGAGGGTGGCCATTTGGAGTGAAAACCATCGATTATTATTACTGAAGGTTAAGATGAAAGAACCAGCCCTAGCCAGTTTGGCTAAACGGATAGAGCATCGCCCTGCAGACCAAAGGGTCCGAGGTTCAATTCCGGTCAAGGGCACGTACCCTGGTTGCAGGCTCCTCCCTGGCTAGGGCTCTGGTCAAGGCTCGTGCAGGAGGCAACCAGTCCATGTGTTTCTCTCACATTGATGTTTCTCACAGTCTTCCCCTCTCTCTTACACTCTCCCTAAAAATCAATGGAAAAATATCCTCGGGTGAGGACTAACCAAAAAAGAAAAAAAAAAAAAGAAAAAACCAGTCCCCCCACCTCACCCCTGTTGGAAAGGGTTTCCTAAATCGGAAAGGAGACTAGGACTCTAGTAAGCAACCTGGTGTCACTGAAGGAGGAGGCAGCCACACAAACAGGATAATCTGACTAGAGAGCAGTCGGGGACACATCCGGAAAGAGGCAAGAACAGAAGCTACAGCGCGTGGTGGTGAGCCGATGGGCAGCATTACTCTGCAGGCTTCAGCATGGTGGCCGCCTCCCCATACTGAGGACAACTCCTGGAACACAGTGCCTCTTACTACTGTCCACTTGAAGCTTGTAATTGAAGCTTCATAGAGTCACCCAGAACCAAATTAAATGCAGGAAAACCTCAGCTTCTCAGAGGCCAGCTAGACTAAGACAGGCCAGAAAGAGAACCTCTTCTGCCCTCAGGCAGATGTTCTGAGGTGGCCGGAGGACCCCCCCTCCCCAACCCCCAATCTTGCAAATCTGGGTTCTATTATATATCCTAGTACTTTTTATTCCAGCATCACAGGGGTAAGAGAAAGGGCCGTATCTCAATACCTGTTTTAATTAAATAAAATATCAGTTCATCCACTGTTTAGAAAGGGGTTGGGGGATAAGAGAGTGTAGACAACCATTAACTCAGCTTGATGGGGAGTATTAGTCTTACCATTTTGATCAGTGGCATTCATTAAATATGTTTTCTCTGTGTTTTTTCAGGGAACTAAAGTGAGTAAGGATGCTACTCTGCTCTTCTGAAGGCAATTCCACATCCTAACCTTGGTTTTTCTAATATGTGCTTGGCTTCCTAAAGCAAGCATAAAACAACCTTACTTAGATCTATGCTATTTATTTCCACAGAGAAGGAACCTCAGAACTTCTTAACTATTAATAGGCTATCTCGTCCTTTTACACCTTTTTTATGTTAAAGAAAAATGCACGGTACAGGGGAAAGGGGACGAAAGACGGAGTTTAATTGCAAAGATTTAAATGCAGAAAAAGTCACATGGTGGCTTTCTAAAAAAAGAACACTTCCTCCCCCTCTTTTTTTTTTTTATCTACCAAGAAGCATAAATAGTATGTTACTCCTTTAAAAAAATATTTTTTGAAATTATATCCTTCTTTATTGAAAGACCCTAGAGTCTTAGATTTAACCTTGTAATCTGAAAGTCTTTCTAACATACATGTGCAATCTAAACAGTTGACTACTACTTAAAGCCACCATAGGAACTAAACAGCTATATAAATTCATAAACAGTTTCCTCACATGAAAACCCCACAGAAAATGATGCTTTTGACAGAACATCTTTTCTAAATCCTTTTGGAGGAGAAAAATTTTAAGTGATGGAACAAAGTGAACAAAGTTATATTATTTATTCACCATGTGAAAAGACCCAGTGTACATTACTTCAGAACAGAGATTTACAATGTATAATCAGCATACTGAGTGATGAGCCAGAGAGAATGATTAAATATGCCAAGGTCTTAATTATAATACCGCTTTACATCTGAATGGAACAGTCTGCAAAGCACTTACATCCATAAACTCATTTGACTGCATGTCCTTCAATTTAAGTACAAGAGATAGAAGTCCATCTGAGTAAGAGAAGTTATGTACTGAGATGTTTAAGAATGTGGACTATAGAGCCAATTGCCTGGTTTGGAAACCTAGCGTTGCTGTGATTCTGAGTACATGACTCAACATCTCAGTGTCATCATCTATAAAATGGGGGTAATAATCATTTCTACCTCTTGGACCCACTAAGGATTAAACCAATTAATATATGTCAAGCACTTAAAACAGTGTCTAGCACAGAGTAAACATTATGTATCATACAATGTAATTGTACTTATCAGCAGCATCACTGTATGAACAAGGAAACAAGCCAGTAAAGTCACACACAGAGCCAGGAATAGAAACCAGATCTTCTCCTATTTGAAGCTCCATCCAGAGAGCGCTGGTTTTGTTGTTGTTTTTAGGTATCCTAAGGTTTTTCTACACTGATATTAACAGTTTAATGTGGAATTATACTAATCAAAACAATTCAGCAGCTCAAAAAATGTATAAAGTTGTGTTATAATCTATGTTTATGAATATCTTAAGTCAAATTTATTATTTTAAAAAACAAATATTTCATTTTAGGGACAGAACTGTACATTAAGGAATAGTTATATGTTGCTCTATTTGCAGAACAAAACTTTTGCTTCACTTTTCAAAAGACAGACCAAAAAGGCAACAGTCTATCATATCATATCATGGACATTAATTCAACTTCTTTAGCAAATAAAAAATAATCTAGAAGGAAATACAATTAACCCTTGAACAATGCAAGGGTTAGGAGCACCAAACCCTGGGCATTTGAAAATCAAATACACACATGAGTTCTGACTTTCCCAAAACTTATGTTGCCCCTCAATATCCGCGGGGGATTGATTCCGGAACCCCCCACAATACCAAAATCCACTGATGCTCACATCCCCTATATAAAATGGCATACAGTCGGCCCTGCACATCCATGAGCCCCTAACTGTGGATCAAAAACATTACAGTATTTATTGAAAAAGAAAAAGAAAATCCCGCATATAAGTGGACCTGCACAGTTCAAACACATGTTGTTCAAGGGTCAATTATATGCTAGGACGATGACAATGTCTGTACTACGATTTCCTTTTTTTTTCCTTTCTGGTTTTCAAAACATTAAGTATTGTGATGTAAAATGATTTTTAAAATGATTTCCAAAAGAGTTTATCAAGATTTAAAAACAGCATTTATAGAACAAACACTTAGAAATTAATTCTAGAAAATAATAGATGGCCAGCTGAAACTGCCTCTTTTTTTCAGACTTGTTTTAGGTATCTTTCCTCAGACTTTGTTTAAACTTTTTCCCTTTAGGGATTTAGGTGACTGTGATAACATGTTCCACTGGATCTAAAAATAGGGCATGGATGTGTAAATTTATAAGCTGACATGCAAAACTGGCACTAGATGTCCAAATTAGAGCGTTAAATCATTTAGCATATACTCTAGTATAAAAATGTACTTTAAGCATTGATACGTACATGCTTTGTAGATACTGGATATACAATTTTAATTCAAGCATATTTAATATTTGCTTGTGAAGAGCTATGAAGTCATAAACATTTTAACATTCTCAAATAGTCAAATCACTCCTTAAGAGATTAACTTAGACAAAGTACTCCTCCGCTCCAGGCCTTTGAATAACGTGCGTAGACTAGCACATCTCCGGTTCTCAACGTTCTTTCACCCCAACCCATCTGAGGGATGCAACTTCTCTCCATTTGCTGCAGTGGGGACAGCCTGAAAATGTCCCAAAAGTGATCACATACACCACCCTAGAAGCTGTGCCCCTTGCCCCGCCCTCCACTCCACTCCCTTCCTTTCCACTCCACCCACCCCTGCAAGAGTTCTCCGAGGTTATGCACAGCTCCAATGTCTGCCACTTTAGGTACAGAAAAGTCATGCCATGACCTGGAATGTATCTGACAGTGTTACTTTAAAACGCTTATAAAGAAGTGCTAAATGTTAACATGTATCTTCTTTTGTGGGAACATGCAAGGTTCAAACAAGAATCTGTACGCTGATGATATCAAGGAGGGCTTCATCACTGTGCAAATGGCAAACAACACACCTGCCCTGGAATTGGCTTCGAATCAAGGAGGGGGGTAAAGGGAGAGGAAAAGTAGGGTATCAAACAGAATAATGCCCCCTCAAGTCTGAGGAAATGGTTGGAACATGTGATTAAAGGAAAGGCGCTTTGTGTAAGTCAAGTTTTCTGATAACAGAAAAGGAATGCCAAAATACAACACGTAGAGATGTGATGTTATATGGTCCCCAATTTCTTCTTCCAAATATCAATTTTTGCAGGACTGACATCAATTCTAAGTGATTTTTTAAATCAGTCACTAATAATAACCAATAGCTATAAAAAATATGGTTTGGGCATATATTATAAATACAAGTCAAATACACGGGCTCAGCATGATTCACAATGAGCCTGTATGGTATTTACAAATAGCGTCCTTTTTCTTTGAAGGTCTACTTACTGTGGACAAAATCTATACTATTTAAAAGCTATTGTATGTGCAAAATCTTTATGAAAAATTCTCATACCTAGGAAAAAAAGGAAATGGAATTTTACAACGTTTTGGGGAAAATGTGTGTTGTTGCCGATATGACATCATCATTAATAAGTATAGAAGGCATGGCAAAAATTCCGGCTGGGGCTTCGAAATTGCGGTTAATTATATGGGGAAAAAATGTGTAACTATATCATCTCCAAACCAGACAACATATTCATCAATAAATGCTGATTATTAGCTATGGTTTATAGGAAGAGGACCTCTAAATGGCACAAAAAATAACACTGATCCACAGGTTTGAACAACAACAAAAACTGACCAGGTCTGAAAGTTGCCGTCCTCTGTGCTAGAAGATGCCACCAGTGGTGACTGAAAATAGAACGTATGCATCTCTGCATACGTACTGCGCTATTGATTCATGCCAGAAAGAGTTGATAAAATGTTTCGGTGGGCATCAATTTCTTCTAAAACCACTGACAAAACATGCTGTCCACTGCTGGCTTAACTCGCTGAACACAATTAAAAAAAAAAAATTCTCAACGTTCTCCACAGGAACAGGAACTATGAACTGTAAAACCTAAAACTTGTGTTAAGGGAACAGACCGATAACTCAACAAGAAATAAAACTGAAGAGAAAGAAAATGCTCCGACCCCACTTTTGTAAGATGTTCACATTGGAAACAGCAGCAATACATACGGTGCGAGAGGACAATCCCTCACACAGAGCTGGAATGGATAAATATTTCTTGAATGAATATATACATTTCTTCCTCATTCTGTGCCCATGTGTCAAAGCGTCAAGCAATCTAATTTGGGCCCGTTTCTGCTGTGTCTTGAACTTTATATATAAGTTTTATCATGAGGGGGGTAGGAAACCTGTTTGGCTTGCCTCGCCATGAATCACAGCCAGGAGGTCATCTTGTTGTGTACCAGCAACTATGTTTTCACGACAGCTATGTGACCTAAAGTGGCAGCAGGAGAGGCACCAAAATAGAAGGAGCAGCAGGCTTCTCCTGGCTTCTCGGCCCCAAACGGGCTTTTCCAGCCCATTCTGGTATCCGAGCAAGAGCCAACCGCAAAGGAGAGAGAGAACAAACCCCACAGCTCCGAGGGAACAGGCTGCAGGCCCACCACACACCTCCCCTGCCCTCCCCGGGAGCCCGGGGAAGCAAGAGCAGAAGGGGAACGGGCTTAATAAGAAACAGCGAGAAGACACGGTGTGACAGGGGCCGAAACGAGCCCCGTGTCGGGCAGAAGCCCAGCGGTGACCGCGAAGCACAGATTCCGGGCAGATCCGGAGGCGAGGGGGCATCTGCCTCCCCGCGGGGGCTGGGAGCGCAGGTCCGGCGCGAGCACAGCGCGTCCCCTGCCCCCGAGCACCTCCGGCACCGGGACCGGGACCGGGACCGGGACCTGCCCCTGCCCCTGCCCCTGCTCCCGCCTCACCTGCCCGGCGCCCGCTGGCCCGGCCCGCGTCTCCCGCCGCGGGTCCCGCCCCTGCCCACTCGCCCACTCCGCGCCCTCCCGGTGCGTCGCTGGAGACCACCGCCCGCGCCCGCGAGCGAAGGGGCAGCCGCCCGCCCAGCTGCCCCGGGCCTGTCCCCGGCACTCACTTTCTGAATCCGCTTCAGCGCCATGGGTCAGGGAGGACGGCGGGGACACCGGCCGGCGGGGGGCGGCTGCGGGACTCGGGGGGCGGAGGTCGTCGCGGGCGCGGCTCGCTGGCTCCTTGGCTGGCTCCGCGCGGGGGGTCCCCGGCTCGCCGCTCGCTGGCTCGCTCCGGGCGCCCGTGCCAGTTCCGTGTGCGCCCGAGCGCGAGTGTGCGCGAGTGTGCGGGCGGGGACGCCGGCGAGACTCTTTTGTTTCCGCTTTTGCTTCTGGGAAGGAGCCGGGGCCCTCCCCGCCCGCGCCCCGCCCCGCCTGGCACACTGGGAAGTGTAGTTCCAGCCCTGTCCCCGCGGCCAGCCCCGGGCGGGGTCCGGTGACTCACCGCTGACCGCCACCCCGCAGCCCGGCTGCCCGCCGCCAGGGGCCGGAATCGGTCTCTGCAGGCTGATCCGGGTCCAGATGCTGACCACGGCGTGCCCCATCTGTAAAATGGGGGTAGTAAATGAGCTCATAAAGCGCTCGCAGGAATTTGTAATGGGCTGCAGCTGATCTTGTTATTCTTACAGACTCCATTCTCTTCTCAAATATACGAATGTCTCATCCTCCGCACGTGCACGGATTCACCCCTACTCAGGTCCTATTGCAAAAGGCGCCTCCTCTACCCGATGCTGCCCTCGCATTCTGCTCCTCCTTGGAGCTCCGAATTCCGAATTCCGAGCCTCGCCTTCACCATGGGCTCCCTCCCTTGCGTTGACAATCCGTGTCCGAGGCAGTCTGCTCACACTGCTCAGTCCTTCATTCTCAGGAACGTGTGCGCTCATTAAAACTTGGCTTCTGCTTTCAGCACGAGCAGAATCGGTTTTCACCAATGTCACGCTTGAGCTTTCCTGATTACCAAACCCAATCCGCTCCTTATCCTCCGTGAGGTTTTAGAGCGCTTTGACTGTGGGCCGCCTTGTGCTTTTCACGAACACGCGCCGCCTCTGGCTTCCATGGCCCCCTGGTAGTTGGGTCTTCCCCATCACCAGCTTCTCTTCTCAAGAGTTGGAGTGCCCCAGAATTCCAAGCCTGGGTCCCTCATCGCCAGTGTCTTCCTGCAGATAATAGAAATTGAATGGAGGGAAGCATTTCCATTAGAAGAGGAATAGAAGAAGAATTTTCTAACTGAAGGAAATGGAAATTAGCATGAAATCTTCCACAGGAGGCTAAGTTTCCTATTGGAAACTAACAAGGAATACAGCTAGTATTGGGATCAAATAAAGACATTGACTGCTAGGTCTAGAAATATGAAGTTCAGCCTAAATGCAATTAGAGGAGGTTTTCATCATGAAAGTAGTAGCGTGACAATGATATATTGATTAACAAATTAGTCTAATAGAGGGACATAGGATGGTAGATGAAGAGAAAATAGAGAAAGGGAAACAAGTTTTTAGGGCCAAGATTACAAGGGCCTGTATAAGGATGACAGGACTAGAAACACAAAGAAAAATCTTTTGAAAAAAGAAGCAAGGGAACTCAACTACAATTAGATAAAGAAATTGAAAAAAGAGGAGTAAGTCTGAACTGAAATTTATGAGAGAGAGAGACTGGGATAAAGACTAATATTGATGATCTTTTGGAGAGGAGATGATAAGTTGAGTTGAGGACATATACAGTTTGAGGTTATCAAACATATAAGGTTTCAAAATTAACTCAAAATGGATTAAAGACCTACTGGTAGAGACATGGGCATGGAAATACAGATTTGAGAGCAAGTATATGAGAAGATGAACTTGAAACTATAAAATATAAATAACTCCCCAAAGGACTAGGGGGAAAACAGAAATGAAACACACTAGAAATTGAATTCTGGGAAATAGCTATAGTAAACGAGTAAGAGGAAAAAGAAGGGTTCGTGGTGGAAAAGCAGGTAGAAAACCAAGAAAGTATTGTGTGGTGGGAGCCAAGGGAAGCAAACAAGAAGTCAGGTGACTGCTTCAGAAAGGCTCAGGAAATGAAGCTCTGGTTCCTCGGAAGAAGACAGTGGGTACTGAGAAGAAGGAGATAAAAGTGTGTATAAAAGCCCGTATAAAAAGGGTCTATATAATCCTGGCCAGTGTAGCCCTGCCCAGTGTTGCTCAGTGATTAGAGCATCAGCTCACACCAAAGGGTCACAGGTTCGATTCCTGGTCAAGGGCATGTACCTGGGTTGCAGGTTCATTCCCCAGCCCTGGTTGGAGCAAGTGTAAGAGGCAATCAATTGATGTGTCTCTCACATGCATATCTCTAAAGAAGATATACTGATGGTCAACAAACATGAAAAGATTATTAACATCACTAATCACCAGGGAAATGCAAATCAAAACCAAATGAGATATTGCCTCATCTATGAGGATGGTCTCTATAAACAAACAAACAGACAGAAAATAACAAGTGTTGGGAAGCATGTGCAGGAAAGGGAACCCTTTGCACTGTTGGTGGGAATGTAAATTGGCATGACCACTATAGAAAACAGAATGGAAATTCTTCAAAAAACGGAGGAAAAAAGAACTACCATATTATCAAGCAAACTCACTTCTGGTTACATAGCCAAAGGAAATGAAAACAGGATATTGAATACATATCTTCACTCCCATGTCCATTGCAGCACTATTTACAATAGCCAATATAAGGAAACAATCTAAGTAGTCATTAATGAATAAATGTATAAAGATATGGTTATATATCATATATGGAATATTACAATGAAATTTATATATTACAATGGAATATTATTTGGCCACGAGAAAGAAGAAAATCCTGCCATTTGTGACAACATGGATGGAATTTGAGGCATTTTGCTAAGTGAAATAAGCCAGACAGAAAAAGGCAAAAACTGTATAATCTCACTTATATGTGGAATCTAAAAAAATAGAAACAAAGAGTAGAAAGGTGGTTGTTAGGGGCTACAGGTGGGGGAAACAGGGAGAGGTTGGTAACAGGGTACAAACTTTCAAGTATAATTTGAATAACTTCAAAGGATCTAAATCAGGGGTGGGCAAACTTTTTGACTTGAGGGCCACAATGGGTTCTTAAACTGAACCGGATGGCTGGAACAAAAGTATGGATGGAGTGTTTGTGTGAACTAATATAAATTCAAAGTAAACATCATTACATAAAAGGGTACAGTCTTTTTTTTTTTTTAGTTTTATTCATTTCAAACGGGCCGGATCCGGCCCACGGGCCGTAGTTTGCCCACGGCTGATCTAAATGAACAGCACAGTGACTATTGTTGATAATTCTGTGTTGTATAACTGAAATTTGCTAAGAGAGTAGACTTAAATATTCTCACATAAATCTATATATATAAAAGGCTAATACACAAAGTGTGCCCACGGGAGTTCAACTGGGAGACGGGGAGTCCGATCACTCATTATGACATGTGCTGACCACCAGGGGGCGGCAAGGAACAAAGGGAGGCCCCGGCTGGCAGCCAGAAGGCCCCGATCGCCAGCCAGGCCTAGGGACCCTACCCATGCACGAATTTCATGCACTGGGCCTCTAGTAAATAAATATAAATAAATAAAAGGGAGATAGTGGATTAACTAGATGGGAGAATCCTATCACAATGTATACATACATCAAATCATCACAATGTATACTTTAAATATTTTAGAATTTTATTTGTCAATTATACCTCAATAAAGCTGGGGGGAGGAAAGGCATAAAACAAATGGAGTTAACCATGTTGGAAAAGTTTGCTAGTGAGAGAGAAAGGGGCATGAAATAGGAACCAGAAGAAGCCTGGTGTTTTTTCCAAACAAGATCTCTTTATGTTTGAAGGTAGACATGAAAAAAATTAGGTCTCTTGTTTATTGCAAAAAAATAATAATTTAAAAAAAAATAATAATAATAATTTAACACAGCTGCTTAGGTCAGCAATCATTTATTATCTTGTAGTTTCTGTGCGTCAGGAATTTGGGAGCCTCTTAGCTGAGTGGTTCTAACATAAGGTCTCTCATAAGATTGTTGTCAAAATGCCAGCTAGGGTTTCAGTCATCTGAAGGCTCTACTAGAGGTAGAGGATGGTTCATCCATAATGGCTCACTCACATGGAATGCAGCATTATCTTTGTTTTTTTGGCCTAAGAAAGGGTTTGGTGAAAAGATTCAGGCATTCCAGGCTGAGTGTGAGATGGTAGAGCACAGCGTATGCCAGGAGTCCTGCGTTTGCAGTCCATGAACTTGGCCCTGGCCCAGTGAAGGCAGCTGAAGGTGGCTGCCCTGCCGGAGCACCACCAGCTCTGCTCTCTCTGGAATGGATGTTACCTGATTTCTTAGGCACTGCTGGGGACAGGCTGCTGATTGCCATTTCGCTTCTCTTCCACCTATTCTCCACATGAATACGTTTGTCTTTGCAAATGTAAGAAGAGCTGCTTTTGTTTTTTTCTTTGTGCATTTATGTGTCTGTGCTCTCCACAGTCCTTGTCTGCCCCTCAATAGTCCTTGTCTGCATAGGGCCTCCCTACCCAAGAACGCCCAGGTCTTTTGAACTGTGAGTGCTTTTTGGGGGGGCGGATGAGAACTCTCACGTGTCCTGGGAAAATTCTGGGCATGGTGGCCATACAATCTTCAGATACAACAGGCCGCTTCCAACCCCTGTGACTATATTGCCCCATAACTATAAACCCAGAATGGCCAAGAGATGGAGCTCAGTCACGAGTGTTGGGATGGCACAGAACAGGTATTTGGCACACATATGTAGTTCAAGATTTCTTCATTGTGTAGTATTTCCAGAATAGCTGTCTGGGCTGTTGGCTTGTAGATTGTCCTTATCCCCACCCCTACTAACCTTGTCCAGCTACAGGCCATAAGACTTCAGGAGGGCCATTCCCCGGCCGGGGCCTGTGGTTAATGCAGGAACTTCCTTATCCCCAAGTAAATATCCATAGGGTTAGGACCCAGTGTTGAGTGAGCTTTTGCTTGAAACTGGGCTAGCCCCATGGTTTGAGAAGGGCACACTGGGAGAGCCTCAATGGTTGTGAAGGCAACCATAAACTTTTCAGAAGCAACAGACAGGTGCTTCCTTCAAGGGTGTTTCTATTATGTGTAACCTTCTATGACATACATTTCCTTCCAGGCTGTTTCTGTTCATATAATAGCCTATTTGTTGTCATTGTTAATAAAAAACAGTTTTGAGCATTGAACAGCTAGCAGAAGAATGCTTAAACATTTTTTGTTTGTTTATTTGACAAGTTATGAGAAGAAAAAGCCTTCTGTGGTTATACTCATAATCTATTTGAATAAAGTTCTGAGTAGCCCTGGTGTGTATTAGTGAGGGTTCTCCAGAAAAACAGACCAATAGGATATACACAGATATGTAAAAGGAGATTTATTATGGGAATTGGCTCATGTGATTATGGTCAAGGGCACATACTTGGATTGTAGGATTGTTCCCTGCCCCTGCTCAGGGTGCATGTGGGAGGCAACCAATCAATGTCTCTTCTCTTCTCTCTCTCTCTCTCTCTCTCTCTCTCTCTCTCTCTCTCTCTCTTCTTCCTTCCCTCCCTCCCATTCACTCTCCCTCTGAAAAGCAATGGAAAAAATATCCTTGGGTGAGGATTAACAACAACAAAAGAGATAAAAATGTTCTGGAGATTGGTTGCACAATGTGAATGTATTTAATGCTAGTGGACTGTACACTTAGAAATGAATAAGATGGTAAGTTTTCCATGTTTTTTTTCTACATCACAATTTTAAAAAATAAATGTCTTATTAAGGACAAACAAGTGCAGGAGAGGATGTGGACAAACCAGAAGTCTTATACACTGTTGGTGAGAATATAAAATAGTATAGCCACTTTGGAAAAATATTTTGGTGGTTTCTTAACAAAAACATAAACTTTACCATATGACCCAGCAATTTCATACATATAAATCTACCCAGGAAAAACAAAACATATGCAAAAAGGTATGTACATAAATGTTCATCGCAGCATTATTCATAATGGCCAAAAATTGGACACAACCTAAATGTCCATCAACTGGTGATAAACTGAGTGTGGTATGTCCATACAATAAAATATTAAAGCAATAAAAAGGAACAAAGTATTGGCACATGCTACAATACTTTTGATGGCTGAACATCAAAAACATTAGGTTAATTGAAAAAAGCTAGATTCAAAAGACCTGCATATCATGATTCCATTTATATAAAATGTCAAGCAAAGCTAAATTTATAAAGACCAAAATAAAACAGATCATCGGTTGCTTAGGCTTGGGAATGCAATTAAAGATTAACTGTAAGCAAGCACAAATGAACTTTTTGGGGGTGATGAAAATGTTCTAAAACTTTATGGTGGTGATGATTGTATTCTATAAATTCACTAAAAACCTTTGATATGTACATTTTAAGTTGGTGAATTTTATAGTGTGTAAGTTTTACCTCAGTAAAATAAACATTGCCCAGCTGGTGTAGCTCAGTGGTTGAGCATCGGCCTATGAACCGGGAGACCACAGTTTGATTCTCGGTCAGGACACATGCCCAGGTTGCAGATTTGATCCCCAGTGGGCAACGTGCAGGAGGCAGCCCACCAATGATTCTCTCTCATCACTGATGCTTCTGTTTCTCTCTCCCTCTCTCCTCTCTGAAATCAATAAAAAATATTTTTTTAAAAAATAATAAATAAATAAATAAATATTAAAAACAATGCCATGCCCCACATATGGGAGCCATCTAGGAAGCAGATCCCCCAGCCCTATTCAAGTTGCTTTCTTAGCTGAGCTCTGCCCAACACGAAGATTTTTGAGTAAAATAAAACCATGCACATACACAAACCCACATCCTCAAAAAGTAGCAATAAAATCTCATGTTGCCACAGATTCTAACATGCCTCCTCTACCTTCTTGAAGAGACAGTGTCTATCATGAAAGAATTCCCGCCAGTGAAGTGCACTTTGCACACACAATCACCTTTCATCCCCATGGCAACCCTAGGAGGTATGTACCAGTGTACATGTAATATAAAACAGCACAGATGGTCAGCTATCCCAACTTCATAAACACTGAAATACAAAAACATCAGCCTTTCAATTAAGGAAACACAGTTGACCCTTGAACAATACGGGTTTGAACTGTGCAGGTCCACGTCTACGCAGATTTTATTTTTTCAATAAATACACATAATATTGTAAATGTACTTCCCCTTCCTTGTGATTTTCTTAATAACATTTTCTTTTCTCTAGCTTACTTTATTGTAAGAATACAGTACATAAAACTTATAATATACAAAATATGTGTTCATCGACTTATTGGCAAGGCCCATAGGTTATTAGTAATTAAGTTTCTGGAGAATCAAAGTTATATGGGATTGATTTTCAACTGCCCGGCAGGTGGTACCCCTAACCCCCATGTTGTTTAAGGGTCAACTCTACTTATTATCCCCATTTTACATATATAGAAACTGAGATTTAAAGAGAAAAAAACAATTCCACGAGGTCACATGGCCTGTATATGACCGAGTTAATAGCCATGCTATTAGCTATGGTACTTTACCGCCTTCTACCACACTATCATATGCTTTTCCTAAATATATATATATATATATATATATATATATATATACATATAGATATATAGATATGTAGATATGTAGATATATAGATATATATACACACTCCCCCAACAAATAACCCCCTTTCTTAAGAATAGTCGATCTCTAAGAGGGTAGGATTTGACAATCGCTCTGCCAACCCTGATGGGCCCTGGACTGTCAGGCCAAAAACGCTTGCTTAGCCCTTCTATTACAGAGAGAGCAGATGGGTGACTCTCAACTCTGAGCCAGTCCCTTTGAACACCTGCCTCTCTGGCTTTTCCTTGTCAAAGCAACTCCATCCGTTGCTGTCCTGGGGGGAAAGGGGCACACTTTTAGATGATCAGGAAATAGAAGGAATGAGAAGAGATGGAAAATGAGGGGGACAATCCACTTGTAAAACTTGAAAGTGAAAAGAGTACAGCTGCCTGGGAATCGTGAAGAGAAAGTACATTTGACCGGGAGAAAAAGCAGGAGACTTTGGGCGTAAGCCCTTTGCAAGGGGCTAACTGTGCTGTTTTGATGCTCGCCTGCTGGGAAATGGAGAGAGGGCAAGTGAAGAGAAAAGGTAAAGAAAGTCACAGTTTCTAGGTTTTGACAAAAACATCCCATAAACGGTGCACTTGCATAAGTGACTGCCATGTTAATTTCTTAAGTCTCTCCAGCCCACCACCCTGGTGGGGAAGGGAGACAACTGAGTCACACCTTAACATTAACATCCCACCCACCTTAAAACAAAGCCAACCTGGGTGTCTGGACTGAAGTTTCTCTTGCCTTTGCAGGAAAAGACGGTAGAATTAGTGTGAATGTAGATGTTAAAGCTACACAGCTGCTGTAGACTTCATACCTTAAAAAAGAAAAATCACCTTATTCTGTTGGTGTTAAAAAGTCTCAGGCAACCGACAAGTTTAAGAACATAAAGCTTCTTGGAATAATTTGCAGATATTTCTAACAGAATGCTGGGAAGGGGAGAGGGAGAGAGGGAGAAAGAGCGAGAGAGGACAGAGGAAATGCAACAAAGACAATTCAGTATCAGAGGCAGGGGAACTGTGAAGTCATCTCTGAGTAGATCATTTAATGCTGGATTCCACCGTCCTCTGGATGACTGTGTGGTTTAGCATCTAGGCACCATAACATAGCTGCCCCTGCGTTTAGAGCAGGGGTGGGCAAACTTTTTGACTCGAGGGCCACAATGGGTTCTTAAACTGGACCGGAGGGCCGGAACAAAAGCATGGATGGAGTGTTTGTGGGAACTAATATAAATTCAAAGTAAACATCATTACATAAAAGGGTACGGTCTTTTTTTTCAATAGTTGTATTCATTTCAAGCGGCGGGCCGGGCCATAGTTTGCCTACGGCTGGTTTAGAGCCTGAAAGAATAAAATGTAATAGCAATAGAATTATAGACACACAGATGGAGCCAGTGGTGAGCTAAGGGTGCTGTTTGCCCTGGGTACAAACTATATGGGGATCATTGGAGAGAACTGAAGAATGATATAAAACCGCCAGTAATTCTAAACAATGTTTGTGATAAAACACTCCTACCCCCAAATCTTTCATTGACTTAAGTTCTAAACCATTCCTGCAGTTCCTCTTAAGTTTTTTTTTACACCTTTATTGTGATATAATTCACCTACCATAAAATTCACCTATTTAAAGTATATGATTCTTTGGCTTTTAGTATATTCACAGAATTGCACAGCCATCACCACAACCTAAATTTAGAACATTTCCATCACCTGTTGGGTTTTAGTAATACACATATAAACTTCTAATTAGCACATTTTCATTACTAATCCTTTAATAGCTTTGCATGCTACATGGAAGTTAATTTGGAGAATTTCCACTTATACTGTTGGCCTCTGACCCAACAGAATTAAACTACATGCCATTTGTTTTGAAAATAAGTTCATAATGATCTAGAATTATTTTAGGTCATTGGGAAGTTTTTGCCTCCAAGTGCTGTAATTTACATATTTCTATCTTTAACCAATAGATTCAAAATAAACAATGATAGATGTAAGCACCTTTCTTTTTAGTTACCTTTTTTCCATATATGAAATTTTTATATGAGGTTAATTAAATACAAAAATATTTACAAAGAGCTAGAATCAGCCTTGAATAATGTCTGGTGGAATACCAAACTTTAAAATTGTTCCCTGAAGATCTGTACATAGAAATTGAGGAGAAGGCTATACAACCAAAAAAATGCAAGGAAATGGGACTTTTACATTACAAAGGAACAATAAAAGTTCAAAGAACAATGCCAAGAGAAAAAAATGAAAGGTGCAGACCTTACCTTGCTAGAAGAAATCAAAAGTCAATGTCTGAACTTCAAACAATGGACACCTATTTTATTTATTTAATTTTAATATTTACTTTTAGGGAGAGAGGAAGGGAGAGGGATAGAGAGAAACATCGATGAGAGAGGAACATCATTGATTGGCTGCCTTCTGTAAGGCCCCTACTGGGGATTGAGCCTGCAACCGAGGTACACGCCCTTGACCAGAATTGAACCTGGGACCCTTCAGAATGAACACCTATTTTAAAGCAAGAATCAAAATATGCCAATATTTATTATTGTTCAGTCATTTTCTCAGATTTTTTTAATAAAATGAAAAGCTAAGGAAGTTTTTATTAAATTACGGAAAAAGTTATTTCTGTTAAAATTAACATCTTAATGGAATTTTTTTTATTGTGGAGACATTTGAAAGTCTAAAGTCAATCATGACGATAGACATGAAAAGTATTGCAATTTCTGGAATTCTTGTTAAATCCAATTTTTATGACTGCCAAATTTATCTTCATGTTTAAGACTTTCCCTAACTCTTTATTGTCTATTGCTTTTGTGTGAAAGGAACCTTTCCAAGTTAAAATTATTAAAACATGTTGCTTGCTCTGAAGATATAGTGATAAATCTGGCTACACAATCTATCGAATATGAAGATATGAACAAGGTCAAATTTGATTGTCATTGACAAATTTTTCAAAGTAACACTCAAAAACGGAAAACATAATGTTATTCATTTCTGTCACAGACTAATATGTAGGTATTTCCCCCTTCTTTCAAAAAATACATAAAAAAGCATTGGTGCTTTCATTTATCCTTTATTTTATTGAAATATTTAACTTTTATTTTTATTTTTATCAGCATGCTTATATATAAAATTAAATAAAAGAAGATTTTCTCCATCTGCATTTTTATACTGGCCATAATTATTATTTATTCACTTTTCTGATATTACTGAAATGAATTTTGTCTTATAGAATGGGGTTAGGGTGGCTTTTAAAAACAACAAAATAGCCGAAACCGGTTTGGCTCAGTGGATAGAGCGTCGGCCTGTGGACTGAAGGGTCCTGGGTTCGATTCCGGTCAAGGGCATGTACCTGGGTTGTGCGCACATCTCCAGTGGGAGATGTGCAGGAGGCGGCTGATCGATGTTTCTCTCTCATCGATGTTTCTAGCTCTCTATCTCTCTCCCTTCCTCTCTGTAAAAAATCAATAAAATATATTTAAAAAAAAACAACAACAACAACAAAATAATCTGCTCTATGTGTCAGATATGCAAGATATCTGACCACTACATTGGTCATCTTTGAAAATTACTTTTATGTTTGATTTCTTTTTTTCCAATTTTTAAATCATTTTTTATTTTCAATTACAGTTGACATACATTATTAAATTAGTTTCAGGTGTATACCCCAGTGATTAGAGATTTCATAACTTATTAAGTGATCATCCTGATAAATCTTGCACACATCCCTGACACCATACATAGCTCTTAGAATATTATTAACTATATTCCCTATGCCCTACTTTTATATCCCCATGACTATTCTTTAACAACCAATTTGTGCTTCTTAATCCCTTCACATTTTTAATCCATGCCGCCAACCCCCACCCCATCAAGCAACTGTCAAACATTCTCTGTATGTATGAGTCTCTGTTCTACTTGTTTATTTATTTTGTTTTTTAGATTCAATTGTTGATAGATATGTATTTATTGCCATTTTGTTGTTCATATTTTAAATCTTTTTTTCTTCTTATTTCACGTAATACTGATTTGGTGATGATGAACTACTTCTTGTTTGGCAAGCTCTTTATATGTCCTTCGATTCTAAATTATAGCTTTGCTGGGTAGAGTTATCTTAGTTGCCTTTTCATCATTTTGAGTGTTTCTTGCCAATCCCTTCTGTACTGCAAAGTTTCTGTTGACAAATCAGCTGATGTTCTTATGGGAGCTCCCTTGTAGGTAATTAATTGCTTTTCTCTTGCTGCTTTTAAGATTCTTTCTTTGTCTTTAACCTTTTGAATTTTAATTATGATGTAACTTGGTGTGGACCTCTTTGGGTTCATCTTGTTTAGGACTATGTGCACGTTCTGGATTTGTATGTCTAGTTCCTTCACCATCCATGTTAAGAAAATTTTCCATCACTTAAAATATTTTTTTTAATGATTTCAGGGAGGAAGGGAGAGGGAAAGAGAGATAGAAACATCAATAATAAGACAGAATCATTGATCAGCTGTCTCCTGCACACCCACTATGGGGATTGAGCCCTGACTGGGAATCAAACCATGACCTCCTGGCTCATAGGTACATACTCAACCACTGTGCCACACTAGCCAAGCCGTCAGTTTTTTATACAGGTTTTCAATTCCTTGCTCTCCTCTTCTTCTTCTTCTGGCACCCCCATGATGCAAATGTCTGTATGCTTTAAAATGTCCCAGAAGCTCCTTACACTACCCTTATTTTGGGGGGTTCTTTTTCTTTTTGCTGCATTGATTGGGTGTTTTTTGCTTCCTTATACTCCAAACTAGAGACCTGGTGCACATTTGTGCACTTGCGGGGGGGTGGGGGGGGGGTGTCCTTCAGCCTGGCCAGCACCCTCTCATAGTCCGGAAGCCCTTGGGGGATGTCCGAGTGAGAGCTTAGGCCCGCTCCCTGGCCTAAGACTCCCTTAGTGCTGCTGCAAAGGTGGGAGAGCCTCCCGCCACTGCCACTGCACTCGCCAGCCGTGAGCCTGGCTTCTGGCTGAGTAGCGCTCCCTCCTGCTCCCTGGTGGTCAGTGCACATCATAGCGACTGGTTGTTCCGCTGTTCAGTTGATTTGCATATTAGCCTTTTATTAGGATTACTGATTTCAATTTTGGTTTCATCTAGTCTACTGTTGATTCCCTGTTATCTATTCTTCATTTCATTTAGTGTAGCCTTTATTCCTGCCTGATCCTTTTTGTATGGCTTCCATGTCCTTTTTTTTATGATGTTGGAGTTCTCACTAAGTTGATTGAGCATCCTTATAATCAGTGTTTTGAATTCTGCTTCTAGTAGATTGCTTGTTTCCATTTAGTTCTTTTCCTGGAATTTTGTTCTGTTCTCTCAGGTGGTACATGTTTGTTTGTCTCCTCATTTTGGCAGCCTTTCTGTGTTTGTTTCAATGTATAGAGGAGAGCTGCTACTTCTCCCAGGTTTGGTAGAGTGACCTAAGGTAGTAGATGTTCTGTAGGGTCCAGTGGCACAGCCTCCCTGATCATTCAAGCTGGGCGCTCGAGGTGTGCCTCCCATGTGGGCATTTTACAGATGAGGTTTAGCAAAGTGTCAGGGCTAGGGAAACTTTCTCCTTACCCTTTTAGTTCTTCTGGTTTGTCGAACAAGTCAAATGACATACAGCGGATTAACAGCAAACCAAATTCTAACATGTGCACATGGGGAAATCACCTAAGCATGGAAATTCCAAAAACAGAGCGGCAAACCAAGGTATATATGTCATTTTGGACTAAGGAGAGGGAGATAGGCAACTCACAGATAGATGAGAAAGAGCAAACATTTGGTAAACAAAATCTTGCAGGCCCACCCAGAAACAATGGGATACAAAGAGAAATCTAGTGAAGAGATTTTTTACTTGGATTCTTTCTGTCTGCCAGTTAATTCATGTATACTAGGAAGCAGGTTTTTCTATCTAAATCTCTTTGGTCAGGAAAAGGGGAGGAAA
The DNA here is from genome assembly GCF_964212035.1 of Myotis nattereri. Lineage (NCBI taxonomy): Eukaryota > Metazoa > Chordata > Mammalia > Chiroptera > Vespertilionidae > Myotis > Myotis nattereri. The sequence continues at coordinate 28,896,802 of NC_138088.1, forward strand.
AAAACCACACGCCTCTTCCTTTGTTTTCAACTCGAAATAATCTGCACGCCAGGGTGGCACATTCTGGAGAGACTCTCCTGACCCCCACAGTTCCCTCCTCTGAAAGTTCCCTGGAAGTTTCCCACATCAAAATCTGAGCTGGTGGCTGTGGAGAGAAGAAATGAGTTAGTAGCTGAGTGGTAAGAGATTGTAAAGAGAGAGAAGAACATAGGTTAGCACGAGGATAGACAAATCAAAAAGAACCAATCAGAGCATATCCCCACATTCCATTTAAACCAGTTTCCCATTCTTGGGAATAAGTCAGTCTGATAAAATGCCTTTCCTTCATTTATCAGATGGAAAATAGTAGTCCTTTCTTTTAACAGAATTAAGTTAGATACTACTTATCCTGTTTGGTTTATATAGAGACAACACTTCACCAATGATTGCGCAAGTTCCTCCTTGTTGGGCAGTCTGTGTTTCTAGGACACAATGATTCTGGAGAACCACAGAGGCTAAGCTGTTAACTTCTGAATAGAGTATCTTCAAAGTTTACATAGTGGTATTGAACTCTTGTTCCTTTACCATAGAGACATTTAAGATTGCTTTTTCCAATTTGTAGTCTTTAAAGCTTGGGACTAAGACCCCTAATGCTGAAAACACACACACAAAACACAACCCTTGGATTTGTGATACACAAGCGGATTCTTTTTTAAAAAAATATATTTTTATTGAAATTTAGAGAAGAAGAGAGAGGGAGAGAGAGATAGAAACATCAATAATGAGAGAGAATCATTGATCGGCTGCCTCCTGCACATCCCCTACTGGGGATCGAGCCTGCAACCCAGGCATGTGCCCTTGATTGGAATCGAACCTGGAACCCTTCAGTCCACAAGCCGAGGCTCTATATACCCTAAGCCAAACCAGCTAGAGCCACAAGCGGGTTCTTTACAGTTTCTCGCCTAGAACGTTTATGTGGCACAACTTGATGAGCAAAGAAGTTTGTTATTGGCTGCCATTTAGGATGGAGTGTTTGGTGACAGGAGCGAGGTATCCAAATCCACATCGTCCTGACTATTTAGGTGAGAACCTTTGTCCACCGTGTCTCCACATAAGATGAAAAGGCCAGTGTGGTTTACACACAGGGTGAAAGTAGAATCTGTAATTCCTAGGCTCTGAAGTGTTCCCTGGCCTTTGCCGCTGGTACTGTTAGCATTCACACACCTCTGCTTTCCATGTGCTCCTGTCAATCCGTGAGTGCAAAACAGATTGTGAAATAGCTGGTACAGGAGGCCTGTAGTCTGGTTTTGGCAGTTGTAAAGCTTGGTTCTGTCACTTAGCCAAGTAAGTCCAGGTTTTTGGTCCGCCCATATATAGTTTGTGGTACTGGACAACTTAACCAGGGGACAGCTGCAATACCCTAAGTTGTACAAGGGTGGCTTGTGAGCCATCCAGGACATTTTTTTGGCAGGTATTTGTGCCAAAAAAAGTAGTGCTGGAGTCACTTATAATTTCCTTGAGAGGTTTAAAAATACCTTCTGTGGAGTCTCACTGCAGAGTTTGTTTGCAATATTGCCCTGATATGTCACCCACGAAGGTCCAATGTTGTGTCTGTTTTCAATTTAAAGGACTATCGCTTGTCTTTATGAGCTTTTTTTAAAAAATATATTTTTATTGATTTCTGAGAGGAAGGGAGAAGGAGTGAGAGATAGAAATCATTGACGATGAGAGAGAATCATTAATCAGCTGCCTCCTGTATGCCCCCTTCTAGGAATTGAGCCCACAATCTTGGCATGTGCCTGACCAGGAGTTGAGCTGTGACCTCTTGGTTCATAGGTTGATGCTCAACCACTGAGCCACACCGCTGGAGCTTCTATAGATTTTTTCTGGGGCCCAGATGACTCACCAGAAGAAGTGGACTGATGTTTGTCTTCTCATGGATACATGGATACCATACTCTTCTGTTCATTCATCTTCCATACTCAGTTCACTAGGTGTTCACATTGACCCGAATAAAGACTACTTCAGGCTCTTTTGCACTATCTAGATGTTGTCATAACCAATAGTTAGATTGATCAGTTAACAAAACCAGGGTTTGGTAAACTGGCATAAGGGGGTGTTTGGTCTGTGCCATACCTATTGAAAAAGAGAGAATTAGTAAGAGCAAGATACAGGTTGAAATGGAATCCATAGTGGAAGCTGAGAGACAGCGAGAGAGAGAGAGAGAGAGAGAGAGAGAGAGAGAGAGAGAGAAGATAGAGACAACCATTGTCCAGTCAGCTTTCTAAAAAATTGTTCCTTAATAAGAGGAGGTGTGTGGGTGTTTTTTGTTTTTTTTTTAATGTCTGTATTTAGGGAGTTTTAAAAGCAGGGACTGGGTTGGGGAGAGGTAGGTGATCATGATCTTGGAAAAAAGCTGTCTACTTTGCAGTGCTGTCTGCTTCTGGGGCCTGAGAATTAACTCTGGAAATCCTTAGTTTAAGGTCACCTATAGGGACTACCTTCCAGTTGTCTTGAGAGCTATGATATGGGTCTACTCTGACATAGCTTGCATGGATCCAAGAGGATTTTTAAAGAATTTTTTGATGGCAAGGTAGGTGCTTAGCAGTGCCTCATAAGGTCCTTCCCATCAAGGGGACAGCACATGTTCTCTTCTGAAGACCTTAATGTATACTTGGTCTCCTGGTCAAAAGGGACGACAAGACTTGCCAGTTGATGGAGGCCATGCCTTTTTTAGCTGTTGGTGATATGTTTCAAACATACTAGTTAGTTCCTGTATATAGCCAGTCATAGTATCAAGTTGTTTATTTAAATTGTCATAATGTTTGCTTAATCCAGTAATGGAAGGTTTAGAGAAGCTAGAAGGCATTGGGTGTTCAAAAACTATTTCAAAAGGAGTTAACCCAATGCCTCCTATCTGGAGTATTCTAGATCTTTATAAGGGCCAAGGACAAAGCTTCTGGTATTTAAAGTCCAGTTTCTTGACATCTTTTTTAAAGTCCTTCTTATGTCTAGATTTTTACATTCCACCTTTCGTAATGATTGAGGATGATATGGGGTATGAAATTTTAAGGAGTACCCCAGAATTTTTGAAAGCAGGTTATCTATCTCTGTTATAAAATGATGGCCTCAGTCTGATTCAATCCATAAAGGAATGGCAAAATGAGGAGTATCTCAATTATTGGTTTCTTTATACCATAGCTGTGGCATCATCATGTCTAACTGGATGGCATTACCCCACCCATTAAACATGCAGACAATACCAGTGAGAATAGCCTAGTTGGAGGTAACTGTATAAAATCCATTTGGGGTGATAGGACAGTATTGGCTTAAGAGAATTTCCTGAGCTACATTTATTTCTTCCAGAAAGTGCCATTCTCCTTTCCCCATGTTCAGTTACCCCAATTCCTGACTATCTGTAGAAGTTTATTTATTTTTTTTTAAAATATATTTTTATTGATTTTTTACAGAGAGGAAGGGAGAGAGATAGAGAGCTAGAAACATCGATGAGAGAGAAACATCGATCAGCTGCCTCCTGCACATCTCCCACTGGGGATGTGCCCGCAACCCAGGTACATGCCCTTGACCGGAATCGAACCTGGGACCTTTCAGTCCGCAGGCCGACGCTCTATCCACTGAGCCAAACCGGTTTTGGCTATTTTTTGTTTTAATATTTATATTGAGATTTTAAAACAATTTTTATTAATATGTAAAAGTTAACAAATAACATCATATATGACTGTTATACTTGCAAATATACTCCCATCCCCAAGTTCTTGTTAGTCTTTTGATATTACTTATTGGTATTGGTCATGCAGAGTTTTTTGATTTTTTTAAAAAAAGTCAAAAGTGGCTTCTGTTTTTTGAGTTATAAAAGTCTTTCTTACTTCAAGAGTTAAAAGATATTGTCCTGCCCAGCTGGTGTGACTCAGTGGATTGAGTGTCATCCCATGCTCCAAGAGGTCATGGGTTTAGTTCCCAGTCAGAGCACATGCCCAAGTTACAGGCTCCATCCCCAATAGAGGGTGTACAGGAGGCAGCCAATCAACATTTCTCTCTCATCGATGTTTCTATCTTTCCCTTCCTCTTTCTTTAAAAAATCAGTAAAAAAAATAAAATTTAAAAAATATATCCTATCTAATAATAGACAAACAGGGTAATTGACTGTACCTTTGCTATGCCTCCCATTGGTTAATCAGCGCAACATGCAAATTAACCACCAACAAAGATGGCAGTTAATTTGCATATGTAGGCTCCAAGCCGCCAAGCGAAGACTGAAGGTGAGCCAGAGTCGCGAAGACGGAAGACGGCTCCGGCCAGAGCGAAGGCCTGGGTCCCGGGTGCCGAAGGAAAACCGGTGCCGGCAGCCAGGAGAAGGGAAGGCCTATTGCACAAATCTCTTCATGCAACAGGCCTCTAGTATATATATAAATATCCTATCTAATAAAAGAGAAACATGGTAATTAGCATACAACCGCAACCCTTCCCATTGGCTAATCAGCGAGATATGCAAATTAACTGCCAGCCAAGATGGCGGCCGGCAGCCAGGCAGCTTGAAACTAACATGAGGCTTGCTTGCTTCAGTGACGGAGGACTCCAACGTTCCCCGCCTGCCTTGCCGGCCTCTGAGCTTGCAGTTTAAGAAACATTGTAACGAATATAGAAGCTAAACAAAACCCCAGAAACCTGCTTTCAGTGAGCCGGGATCTCAGAGCTGGAGTTGATACAGAGTTTCGATTATAGAACCGAAACAAACCAGCTACCTGCTTTCAGGAGCGGAGGCCTAAGAGCTGGAGCCTCAGAGCTAAAGCTGGCCCAGAATAAAAAAGAAAAAAGAAAAAAAGGAGCAGTTGGGAGCTTCAATCCAAGCCTGAAAACAGACCTCAGCCCCTCACCCAGACTGGCCAGGCACCCCAGTGGGGACCCCCACCCTGAAGGGTGTGTGACCAGCTGCAAACAGTCATCACCCCCTCACCTAGGCTGGCCAAGCACCCCAGTGGGGACCCCCACCTTGATCCAGGACACCCTTCAGGGCAAACCAGCCAGCCCCACCCATGCACCAGGCCTCTATCCTATATAGTAAAAGGGTAATATGCCTCCCGGCACTGGGATCAGCATGATAGGGGGGAGCTCCCCAACCCCCTGATCGCCCTGCGGCTCTGTGTGTGACAGGAGGCGGGACCACAACCTCCCTATCTGCCCTGCTCTGTTCCTGACAGGGGAAGGCGCCCCAACCTCCTGATCAGCCCTGCTTTGTGCCTGATACGGGGGAGCTCCCCAACCCTCTGATCGCCCTGTAGCTCTGTGTGTGACAGGGTGCGGCGCCCCAACTCCCCCACCCCCACGGGCCCTGCTCTGTGTGTGACAGGGTAGAGCCATAACCTCCCCATTGGCCCTGCCTTGAGTGTGACAGTGGCGGCGCCCCAACCCCCTGATTGGCCCTGCTCTGTGTGTGACAGGGGGCGGTGCCCCAACTCCCCTATCGGCCCTACTCTGTGCGTGATAGGGGGGAGCTCCCCAACCCTCTGATCGACCCTGCTCTGTGTGTGACAGGGGACAGCGCCCCAACCCCCTGATTGGCCCTGCTCTGTGCGTGACAGGGGGTGGCGCCGCAACCTCCCCATCAACCCTGCCTTCAGTGTGACAGTGGGCGGTGCCCCAACCCCCCAATCGGCCCTACCCTGAGCGTGACTGAGGGTGGCATCGCAACCTCCCGATCCGCCCTGCTCTGTGCATGACAGGGGCGGCGCCCCAACTCCCCAATCGGCCCTGCTCTGAGCCCGACCAGGGGTTGCACCTAGGGATTGGGCCTGCCCTCTGCCACCCGGGAGCAGGCCTAAGCCAGCAGGGCGTTATCTCCCGAGGGGTCCCAGACTGCGAGAGGGCACAGGCCGGGCTGAGGGACCTCCCCTTCCCCCCGAGTGCACAAATTTTTGTGCACCGGGCCTCTAGTATATATATTTGTTGTTAATGCTCACCCGAGGATATTTTTCCACTGATTTTTAGGGAGAGTGGAAGAGAGAAGGAAAGACAGTGAGCTCATGCTTGACCAGGGCTCGGGCCGAGGAGGAGCCTGCACCCAAGGTTTGTGTCCTTGACCAGAATCAAACCTGGGACTCTTTGGTCTGCCGGCCGATTCTCTATCCACTGAGCCAAACTGGATAGTGCAAAAGATATTTTTTAAAAAATATATTGTCCTGCCTTTTCTTCCAGAAATTTAGTCTCTCACTGTCTTTATACTTTTGGGGAGGATTACCAATTATCCGGTAGTAATAGGTATTTGACGTTGTTCTTTCTTTCCAGTTGGCTAGTTGTTTCAGCACAATACTTTGAATTATTTATCCTTTTTTTAAAATATATATTTTATTGATTTCTTACAGAGAGGAAGGCAGAGGGATAGAGAGTTAGAAACATCAATGAGAGGGAAACATCGATCAGCTGCCTCCTGCACACTCCCTACTGGGGATGTGCCTGCAACCAAGGTACATGCCCTTGACCAGAATCGAACCTGGGACCCTTGAGTCCACAGGCCAACGCTCTATCCACTGAGCCAAACCGGTTAGGGCTATTTATCCTTTTTTATGATTAGAAATGCCACTTTTATTTTTCATTCTTATTTGTTTTAAGGCCCTTTCTAAGCTTCAATTCTTTTTCAAGGTTTTTTTTTGTGTGTGCAAATTCATGCTCCATTATCACATCATTTCAATTACTGTAGTTTAATAACAGGTTTAACTCTCTGAGGCTGCTAATTTGGGGTTTAATACCAGGTTTTGCTACCCTCCTACAGCAATCTGGAGAACATCTCAGTAAATGCTCAGGTCAAAAGCCTTGCAGTAATTCTCTGTATCTCACATACTACAGCCAATCCATCAGCAAATGCTACCCCTTCTACTTTCAAAACATATTCTGGCCCTGGCCAGGTGGCTCAGTTGGTTGGAACATGGTCCCACACACCAAAATGTGGTGGGTTGGATTCCCATCAGGGCACATACCCAGGTTGCAAGTTCCATCCCCATTCAGGGCACGTACAGGTGGCAACCAACTGATGTTTCTCTCTCACACTGATCTCTCTCTCTCTCTTCCTCCTTCTCCTCGTCCTCCTCTTCTCCTTCCTCCTCCTCCTCTCTAAAAATCAATAAACATATCCTCAGGTGAGGATTTAAAAAATTTTAAACAAAACAAAAATACCCATATTCTGAATCTGAACAATTTCTCTCACTCCATCCTAGATAAAGCTGCCATCATTATGCATTATTGCAATAGCCTCCCATGGTTTTCTTGCTTCTGTGCTTGGTGTCTCTACATTTAGTCTTTGTACAGAAGCCTATGTTATGTGTAAGTTAGATGCCAGCCTCCTGCTCAAAGACCCTCCAGTAGCACTAGATCTTAAAGTAAAAAGCAACCTCTAGCCAGTTTTGCTCAGTGGATAGAGCATGAGCCTGTGGTTTAATTCCAGTCAAGAGCATATACCTGGGTTGCAGGCTCCTCGCCAGCCCAGGCCCTGGTCAGGGCTTGTGCAGGAGGCAACCAATTTATGTGCTACTTTGACATTGATGTTTCTTTCTGTCTTTCTCTCTCTCTCTCTAAAAATCAATGGAAAAATATCCTCAAGTGAAGATTAAAAAAAAAAAAAGCTAATACACAGCCCCAATGACTTCTCTGACCTTCACCTTCCACTTCCTCCTCCAGCCCCAGGGGCTTCCTTGCTAATATATTAACTGATTTCAGAGAGAAAGGAAGAGGGAACTAGAAACATCAATGATGAGAGAGAATCATTGATCAACTGTCTCCCGCATGCCATCCCTGGGGATCGAGCCCACAGCCCAGGCATGTGCCCTGACAGGGAATCAAACTGTTGATTCCTGGTTCACAGGTTGATACTCAACCACTGAGCCACATCGGCCAGGCCTCGTTGCTTTTCTTGAAACAAACACATAAACAACAACAACAACTTACCATAATTTACCCCACGTCTTACAGTTGCTGTTCTGCCACCTATCACTTGCTTCCCTCTGATAACTATTTAGGTTGGTGGCAGAAAGGGCAGAAAGGAAGAAAGAAGTGCAAATACACTGTTATAATTTCTGAATAGATGTAATTAGACACTATCCAAACAAATAGAAAATAGAGCATATTTCATAATAAAGATAAAACAAAAACAAAAATGCAGCCCTAGCTGGTTTGGCTCAGCAGACAGAGCATTAGCCTGAGGACTGAAGGATCCTGGGTTCAATTCCGGTCAAGGGCACATGCCTGGGTTAAAAAAAAAAAAAAAACAAGCTTCCCAAATTGTCAGCAGAAACACATATACTGACACAAAACAAGTATAAAAGGCATAGTGAAAATTTATTTTTAAAAATCTAAAAATAAGAAATCATTTAAAATTAGTAGAATCAAAACATCTAACTATGATATCCACAAATGTAAATATACTAAAACCTATCTATTAAAAAAAGGATTCTGCACAGAGAAAAGACAGATGGTTGCCAGAGGGGAGGATGGTTGGGGGATGGAAGAAGAGATTAACAAGCACAAATTGGTAGTTACAGAAGAGTCACAGGGATATAAAGTTCAGCATAGGGAATATAGTCAATAATCCTTTTAATAAAGAGCTAATATGCTAATTAGACCAAACAGCAGAATGACCATCCAGATGACCATCCAGACAATCTTCCGGATGAAGCCGGGGCTGCGAGGGGCTGCAAGGGGCTGCGAGGGCCAAGTCCCTTGCATGAATTTCATGCATCGGGCCTCTAGTATTGTAATAACTATGTACAGTGCCAGGTGGGTACTGGAAATATTGGGAGGCTATTGGAGTCAAACCACTATGCTGTACACCTGAAACTAATACAAAATAATATTTAATGGGAGCTATAATTAAAAAATAAAAATTTAAAAAGAAATAAACAAGAGCCCTAACCGGTTTGGCTCAGTGGATAGAGCGTCGGCCTGCGGACTGAAAGGTTCCAGGTTTGATTCCAGTCAAGGGCATGTACCTTGGTTGCAGGCACATCCCCAGTAGGGAGTGTGTAGGAGGCAGCTGATCGATGTTTCTCTCTCATCGATGTTTCTAACTCTCTATCCCTCTCCTTTCCTCTCTGTAAAAAAAATCAATAAAATATATTTTTTGAAATAGAAAGAAACAAGAAATAAATACATAAAGGATTCTGGTTGAATTATAAAACAAAGAACATTCTACACTGTATATTGCATACATTAAAAAGAGCACTAAATTGGAATTACTTAATTTTTGAAAATAGAAGGATAAATAAATATATTCTGGGAAAACACAAATAAAAGAAAGTAGAGGTTGTGATATTAATATCAGATGAGATTAAATTCTGGAAAATAATTACCAAGATAATATTTTATAAAGGATACAGTATCACATGAAAGTCTTACAGATATGCCTAACTTATATGCACAATTTGACCAGAACTGTTGGAAGTCACAGGTGAGGATGGAGGTGGCCAGTGGTAGAGAATCTGGAGGTCCTTGTGTTGTTTTCTGTGGCCTTGAACCATCATTAAGTACCACCTTCAGTTTTTAGGCCATATCCAAGTACTGCCTGTGCAGTTATTTACCTTATGTTTTCCTTTAAAGTGATTTATTTTTTAACTGAAATATGTTTATTTAATATAAAACTTGGTAAATGCAAAAAAAGTTAATGCCTTAAAAGACAGCTGTTCCTCAGTTCTGAGAATGCAATTCTTTTTTTAAAATATATTTGTATTGATTTTAGAGAGGAAGGGAGGGGGAGAGAGAGAAACATCAATGATGAGAGAGAACCTCTGATCAGCTGCCTCCTGCATGCCTCCCCACGGGGAATCCAGCCGGGCATGTGTCCTCGATGGGAATTGAACCTTGACCTCCTGGTTCATAGATCGATGCTCAATTATTGAGCCCTATCAGCGGGGCAGAATGCAATTCTATGTTACCAAATTACTCAAATGAAGCCAGAAATCCATCTTATTATATAAAAACTTCTGATTTTTCAGTGTTAGCTGAAAAGGACAAACAAACCTGCCTGTGGCTTTTTTGGCCATGATCTACTGATTTTCAGTCTTTGTGTCAGTAGGTGCTGAGGACACATAAAAGGAATCTGGTTCCTTGTCAACTCCCTCCAGTCCAGACAATGGCTCCTACAACTCAATGTCCTCTTCTTCTCCCTCTGTTATCAGGATTTACCACTTATGTCTGAGCTGGAATGTAAACTCCTTCAGAGCAAAGATTATGTTTTACTATGCCCCTCCTCCCCCGCAGCCTATCAAAGGTTCTGGTACCTAATATTCATTAATTCACTCAACAAATGTTAGATAGCAGGGAAACAGAAAAGACTTCATAGCTTAAGTGAAAAGACTTAAAATAAGGGTAATAAAGACTCAGACAAAAATAAGCAGAGTTCTGTGGGCTGCAAAGAAGGGTCACCTAATTCTAACTAAGGGAGTAAGAACAGCTCCCTGTAGGAGGAATTATTGAATTGATTCAGTGATTCTTGAAGAATTTGAATTTATTTACATACACAGACACACAAAGTTTGGGGAAGCATTTTAACACAAGAGAGTGGCTTGGTATGGATCTAAGTTAGGTTGGAGTAGCTGATTTCTAGACTATAGGTTGGGAATGATGAATGATGGTGACTGTGGGAAGTCAGGCTTGGTCATGAAGAATTGCATTGAATAACTTCATGCAACACTAGCAGGCAACCTAATGCCTCTTCACTTTTTTTTTTCTCAGTGGGGTTCTCCCCTCCCACCCACCTCCCCAGTCTATACTTTTTTTTCTTATTATTTTTTGATTAAGAAAATCTCATTCATCCTTATGTACCAGTTCAAAGCCACCTTCTCTGGAAAGATGGTCTCCCTAGAACCTCCAAGAACAGATTTTGAATTGATGGAACCACTGTACTTTGTACGTACTTTTACTTTAGCTCTAATAGTTTGTTTTATAGTTATCACTAGAGGCCCGATGCATGAAATTCATCTAGGTATGGCAGGGAAACAAATAGCCCCACCCCCGATGGCTGTCTTGGCCCTCACAGCCCCGGCTTCATCCAGAAGGTCATTTGGAAGGACATCCGGAAGGTTGTTCAGCTGTCTGGTCTAATTAGCATATTATGCTTTTATTATTATAGATTATTAGTTTTCCAGCTAAGCTGGATTGTTTTAGAGTCAATGAGTGTTTTAAAGTTCATCTTTATATCAAGAGCATCTGTAAGCTATCTCATACTTGTTCCTTGAATGAAGAAAAATATCTGCATATTAGTGCTTTGGGAATGCAAAAGGAACAAGAAATGTCACTGACTTCTCAGAGGAAATAGCATTTGAGATGGATGTTGAGAATTACAAAGCAGGGACAATGAGCGTGAGGGAGAGTATATCATGCAAACAAAATAGGAGGAGCAGAGATACGATTTCTTATGAAATCATTGGGTTAAAATGATTGCCCAAGTGTTAGTGGGGATAAAGAAAATTTGATGGCATTGGCATGGGAGGAAGGTCGTCAAGAAATTCCACTTTACACTGGGCTCTTTTTCCATTGCTGTGACCTGTGTTCAAACTTTTTTGAGGGGTGGGGCTATTTGTTTCCCTGCCATAGCTAGTGCAGTTGAACAGGCAACTGTGACAAGTCTGTCTTTCCCTACTGTGTGTATTTTAAGACCCAGGCCATAAAGTCTTTCCCAACTATTAAAACCCAAAGGTCTCCTTTCTTTTTTCTGAATCCCTCTGGATTTTTTTTTTTTTGCTAATACATCTTCCAATACAAATTATAATCTCTAAGGACGTGTTTACTCCTTTTGTAATTGAATACTTTATACTTTGATTTGTTTGTAAAGTGACTATTTGGCTTGCTGTTGATATGTATATATCTTCATTTTATCCTCCCAAAGAAATAGAAATAGAAGGGATTCTTATTACCAAGAAAATTAAAAACAACCTCATTACTCTTCAGAAAAGTAGATTAAGACTAGAGAAATGTGCTTCACTTAGGAGGTGTATTATTTTAAATATTTCTTATCATTTAAGATGTAGTATTTGAAGGCAATGAGAGATCAAAAATTTTATTTAAATTGAGTTTCTTAGAGTTCTTACCCTGAAACTGTGCATTTTTCTGTGTGTACTGATAAAAGAACAGTCTGAGGTTCGCTTGCTTTGAACTTTTTCCTGCGTGGAGTTTGATGCTGCCCTTAGGGTTTACATTCTCTTCTCTCTACCTCCCACCCCCGCCCCCTCCAACACAAATAAAAACAGCTGGTTAAAACTGCTTCTTTGAAGTCAAGTGGTACACTCCCATCAGTCAACAGTACTGCAGTTTTTCTAATCTGAAATGTTAATGAAAAACTACAAAAGAAGGGACTTTACCTATTGCCTTGCCATAGAAAGGCGTGGCCAGGACTCCCCCTAGTGGGCGTGGTAACAAGTACTTGGGAATCTCCAGAACTTTGCTTTTCTCACTAGGCTTTCATCCTAAGGAGCAGATATTAACAGAAGAAGCCAAAGGAAAAAAGGGGAGAAGAAAAATGTAGGAAAGGCTGGGTTACTTCTCTCAGTTTAAATGTCTAATCTCACCACTTTGTGTGGTGTATTTATTGCTTCTGTTCTTTACCAGTTTCTTCTTCTGGGTCGTTAGACAATGTTGATAAATAAAGTATATAACAATCAAAGCAAACTTACACTAAAACCAACTACAATTGATTGATTATAGTTCTGATCCAACTATAGTTTCTGATCAAGAAAAGGGCTTCTTTGAATTGCGATGGTCAGGGCTAGGCAGCAGTGAGGGTTCCTGGAGCATTCCAGTGTGCTGTTTAACCGCTGAACAATGACAGACAACAATGACTAGCCGAGCATACTTACCAGGCGTCGGCACAGTGTAGAGTGCTTCATATGCATTTCTTCTTCCATGAAGTCCTCTGAGACAGCCAGTCCTATCATCCCTGTTTTATAGGGATCACATAGGTTAAGTGATCTGACCGAGGGCACACTGTGGAAAAGGCAGAGTCCTTAGCTCGTGTTTGTTGGGAATCCTCCAGGGTGCTCACTGATGTTCAGTGAATACTGAGAATGGTTTTTGTACGGATACTCACGTAACCCCTTTCAAAATTACGTTATAGGTTAGCTTAAATGAAAACATGACTATGTGCTCTGGCCAGTGTGGCTAAGTCGGTTGACCATCGTCCCATACACTGAGAGGTTGCTAGTTCGATTCCTGGTCAGAGCACATGCCCAGGTTGCCAGCTGGATCCCCAGTAGGGGGCGTGCAGGAGGCAGCAGATCAATGTTTTTCTTTCCTCCCTTCCTCTCTCTCTAAAAATCAATTAAAACATATTAAAAAACAAAAAACATCACTACTTGAACTGAGATCATAAGACATTTCCATCCAGATCCGGTATTTCTTCATTAGGCAATGACAATACATGACACCATCGATTTAACTTCTTAGCCTCTCTGGTGACCTAATGAAGGTTGAATACAAGATCTTTTAAGTTTTGGCTGAAGCAGTAAGGTCCATCCTCTTCTGCTGGGGTTTAATCCTGACTTTGTCTTGCTTTCACCTGATAGGTAACAGATGATGACTGAATTTCATTGTGCACATTAAAAATCAGGGGAAAGCCCTGGCCGGGGTGGTTCAGTGGCTAGAGCATCGGCCCATGTACCAAAGAGTCTCAGGTTCGATTTTGGCCCCTGTTGAGGCACACGAGGGAAGCAACCCATCAATGTGTCTCTCTCACAATAATGTTTCTCTTTCTCCTCTCTCTCTCTTTCACTCCCTGCCCCTCCTCCTTTCTACTCTCTAAAAATCAATGGAAAACATATCCTTAAGTGAGGATTAAAAAACAAAAAAGTTGGGAAAAATACTATTAATGAGATCATTCCACAGGAAGGAGCACTGCAGACCTAAGTGGAAAGACCAATCAGGGCCATTTCAGAGGAGGGGCAAGGTGGGCTGAATTCGTCTCTCAGTTCAGAAACTTGGAACTTGCTTGTCCTCCTTCCCCTTCAAACATTTACTCACACTGCAGCTCTTACTGCTCTGACCTCTGGCTCTGGATTTGGGTCCCTTGCGTTCTTCTGCTTATGTACTTATCTCCCTCACCTGATATGTCTAAGCATATTAATAACAGCCTTACGTGTGTCTAACACTAACCTCCCACACCCCCCTACGAAATTCCCTAAGGGCAGGGGTTGTTTCAGTCTCGCCTGGCAAACAGTAAGTGCTCAATAATTGTTTTTAGAAATTGCTGTAGAAAGACCCTGTGATTTTAAAAACTGGTTCTTCCCCTCCCCCCGCACGTCCTCCCCTCCCCCTGCCATGCAGAAAAATAAGAGCTATTTCAAGAAAATTGTCTTGGGAATGTTAACAAAATTAATTTGCTAATGTCTGATAATTTGTCTATTATTATTTATGTACAAAACAACTCTGAATCTCTTTCTGTACTGCTTTTAGCAGGGGACATAATATTAGGGTCAGGAACCCAAGCTAGTTTGTATTATATAAGATTCCATGATAAAAAAAAGAAATAAAGTCTAAGAATTCAAAACAAGGCCAAAAATAAATAAATAAATAAATAAATAAATAAATAAATAAAATGATTATTTAAACTGCAAAAAAAAAAAAAAAAAAAAGATTCCATGCTAGATGTTTAAATTTACTATCTCTAGCCCTTCTAGCCCTCTCATTGTAGGCACAGTCCTCCTTTTACATGTTTATAAAAATAAAAGGGGTCTGCTTTAGTCAGGAATCACCAGAGCAGCAATAGCACAGTGTGTGTGTGTGTGTGTGTATTTGTGTGTTGAGAAGAGAGAGAGAGAGAGAGAGAGAGAGAGAGAGAGAGAGAGAGAGAGAGAGACAGTGGTGATGATGGGGAGATATGTTACAAGAAATTGGCTCATGAGATTATGGAGGCTAGCATGTCATAAGACCTGCAGGGTGACTCCGAAAGCTGGAGACCCTGGAGACCTGATGGTGTAGCTCCTGTCTGAAGACTGGCAGGCTTGTGACCCTGGAAGAGAGGATGTTTCAGTTCAAAGACAGCCCGGCAGGAAGAATTCTCTCTTCATGTGGGGAGAGCCAGCCTTGTTGTACTCCCCAGGCCATCAGCTGATTGGATGAGGCCCGCCCACATTAGGAAGGACAGTCTGTTTGACATGTCTTATTGATTTAAGTGTTAATTTCATTTAAAAACACCCTCACAGACACATTTAAAATAATGCTCGCCCAAATATCTAGGCACTTTGTGGCCTAGTCAAGTGCACATAAAATGAACAATCAGGGGCCCACAGAAAGTTGTTTCTTCCAGGTTTCAACTAACTAGGGGCAGAGCAGAGATTTGAACGTAAGGGTGATTTAGAAGCCCATGGTTGTTGCACCAGTACCCCACTGGCCCCAAAGAGGTGATAAATGCCATTAGAAAGCCTTCCAGCCCTAGCTGGTTTGGCTCAGTGGATAGAGTGTCGGCCTGTGGACTGAAGGGTCCCTGGTTCGATTCCGGACGAGGGTACATGCCTGGGTTGTGGGCTTGATCCGACGTGCAGGAGGCAGCCAATCAATGATCCAATCAATGATTCCCTCTCATCATTGATGTATCTATCTCTCTCTTCCTCTCCCATCCTCTCTGAAATCAATAAAGATATATTAAAAAAAGAAAAAGAAAAAAGAGAAAGCCTTCCAGATTGACAAATACCAGAAGTATTTTGGTCTTTTTCATAGCAGCTTCCTGTTCTCCCAAAGCCATGTCCACTGATTTTAAACATCCCAAATGCCACAGTTCCCCTCCCACCCCAGGTATAACACATCATGTGCACACTGCCCTAAAACAAGTTGATCTGGGTAGTATTACTATTAGTTTGCTGGCTTTTACACTATAAGTTTAGGCACAGAAGCATCAGACTAAATTACAGCCACTCTTATCAAGATAAGATAGCTATTGAGTAAATTTTCCTAATAGGCATGTTCAAAAGTCTATAATACTGGATGCAGAGGAACAAACTTGAGAAAAAATGATAATCAGGGTTTGGTATAGAACAAGACAGAAATACTTTTTGGGAATTACTTTTGTATTCTCTAAAACTTACATTCAAATCTCGTATGAATTAAAATGAGTACTTATTGAGCACCTGCTGTGTACTTGTAACTGTTCTGGGTACTGAGTATATTGTAATGATCAAAACTGGCAACATTTTCTTCCTTAGGGTTTAAAAAGAAGTGAGTCCTGTGGCATTGCAATGACTTGGCAAACCAGACGCTAAAGGCATGAGGGAGTCACAGAAACTGTAAGCTGTGAGCTGCTGTAAGTGACCAGACTGCTGGGGGTACAAAGGTACTTCAGGATCAGGGCCTTAACTCGAGTGCATACTAATAACTGTAATTTAGAACTTAATACTTTCATTATCAGAGACTATACACTAGGTGGCGCCCAGGGTCAGGATGGAAGTAGTAACCAGCCAATGTTATTTTAGCTTTGTGCTAGAAGCCGCTTCCTGGGGGATCCTAAAAGAGAAAGGATGCAGCTGCTTTAAGTGATGACCAAAATGCTTTGTTGGAATGAATGTGGAGGTGAAGAGATAAGAAAAAGGTCCAACTTACAGGGCAGACTGCAAGTTGGAAAGATGAAGGCTAAGAAATTGTAAGTAAAAAATCTTAAATGGGCCCTAGCTGGTTTTGCTCAGTGGATAAAACGTCAGCCTGCAGACTGAAGGGTCCCAGGTTCGATTCTGGCCAAGGGCACATGCCTGGGTTGCGGGCTCGATCCCCAGTGCGGGGTGTGCAGGAGGCAGCCGATCAAGGATTCTCTCTCATCATTGATGTTTCTATCTCTCTATCCTTCTCCCTTCCTCTCTAAAATCAATAAGAGTATATTTTAAAAAATCGTAATGGCATTGAGGTGAACATAACCTCATTGTGTGGAATGATGGGGTGTAGGGGGAGAGGGTAGTGGAAGAAGCCTGTGTCATGAAAGTCTGTGGTAAAGAGGATTGCTCTGTGGATGGAGGACATAAATTGAAACTACCTTTCATAGTTGGGAGATTTGAAATAAGTTTAACAGATTTAACTAAGTTTAATGGATGACAGAGCCATAAGAGACATCATCTCTCATATCTATCCTGTAAATGGAGTTAGATGAGCCACTGCTTAAGCCAACAATGAAAGTGTTGGTGGTAGTATTACTAGAAAAAACAAACAAACAATTTACCTTGCCATAATGAGCATGCGGGCAATGTTCAAAATTATTTTAAACATAAAATAAAGCTGGGAATCTAGAAAACTCTGTATACTTACAAATGAAAACAACTTTTGAAATAACACTTGAAGATCCAGATCTTGACAGAAACTGACTTCTGCTTATCTGTGACAGGTTGGAAGAACTAGAAAGAAATAGACTGTCCTGAGATATACAGGTCGTTACTGAAAGTGAAGAACATCTAGTTTGCACAATGCCCAGTTGACAACATTCTCAGCTTGGCACTTCTGTTCCATGTTTGTGATTGAACTGCCCCCCCCCCGCCCCCTTTTTTTTCATTCACAGACCTAAGGAGTGACACCCTATCAATACTCCTAATTTATTTATTTATTAAAAAAATTTTTTTGGTTAATCCTCAACAGAGGATATTTTTTCCACTTACTTTTAGAGAGAGTGGAAAGGAAGGGTGAGGAGGTAAGAGAAACATTGAAGTGAGAGGGACATCAATTGGTTGCCTCCCACCTGAGCCCCTACTGGGGCAGGGGAATCAAACCTGCAACCCAGGTACATACCCTTGACAGGGAATCAAACTGGAGACCCCTTGGTGTGTGGGCCTATGCTCTAACCACTGAACCACTGACCAGGGCTTAATACTCCTAATTTATAATCTTAATCATATTCTCTCATTTACTGATTACAATCTTATTGCCAGTCTTTACTCTTTGGCAGGATTTCTGGAAACTTCAGTTAACACATGCAATTTTTAAATGAAATACTTCTTTAAAATACAGAAAAAATACACTTTTTTTTTTTAATATAGAGAGGAAGGGAGAGGGACAGAAAGCCAGAAACATCGATGACAGAGAAACACCGGTCAGCTGCCTCCTGCACACTCCCTACTGGGGACGTGCCCGTAATCAAGGTACATACCCTTGACCGGAATCAAACCTGGAACCCTTCAGTCCGCAGGCCAACGCTCCATCCAGTGAGCCAAACCGGTTAGGGCGAAAATCAGACTTTTCATAGGAAAGGCAGATGTGCAGCTAACAATCATCCTTTGCAAATTTCTATGTTAAAGTTATAGGTTGTGAAAGGATTAGGACAGATTGGCACTATATTAGTGTGGATCCATGATTGGAAAGTGAAAAACCATTTTTTAACATTAATAATTTTGCATGAAGTCTCAATCCATTGTGCTAATAATCTATATAAAAGCTTCTATATATAAAAATGAAGTATCAAAATCAAACTGTTGTTTTAATATCTTAAAAAATAAGTCTGAAAACTTTATATAGGATCTTGGCTTACTTGCTCCCACACTTAATAATCTTATAAAAATTAAATTTTAGTTGATAACCTTCTATGAGGTGTGTGTGTGTGTGTGTGTGCGCGCGCGCGTGCGCTGAAATTTAGTTTTGGCCTAGAATTTGGAAACAATTGCTTAAAATGCCATTTAGTCCAACTACTTCAATTTCAAGGCTGAGGGGTGAGTGGCTTTGCCTGCAATCAGTGTTAAAATCAGGGAAAGCATAGCTCCTGACAACTAGTAGGGCAATATGCCCTCACAGATAACCAAGCACTAAACATGTTGCTAATTAGGAACCTTGATTGATGTTTATTTTAAAAAATCAAATGCATAATCAAATAAATCCATCTACTTTGTAGTAGACTTTGTAGACATGACTGTAGCTGTTACTTGTCAAGGAAAATAACATCAAATTATAAATTATATAACCCAGGTCATAAATGATGTAATCTAAATTGTGAGCTTTTAATTCTCCAAATGTTGAATTCTCAATTACAGTCTATAGTTATATGCTTTATACATGTCTGTTGCATAAACAGATAAATGTCATTCTAAATCACGGCAGAATTAAGTTTCCTCATAACATTAGAAACTTCTCAACCTAGCCCAAAATCTTATTTTGGAAATCACTGGAACATCAATGGTATAGAGGATGAAAAGATGGTGGTGGTGTGGTGAAGTTCTACTTCTCTGATTTCCCAATCAATGAAAATTTAGAAGCTTTAGGGTGCTTAAATGAGAACAGTAATTGCACACGACTTTTGTGTGAAAACATCTCACATTACCTTAGCCACACCTACTTGACCTTTTAGGTTAAGTAACACGAAAAGGTTTTAATATCCAAAGAAATCCTAGTTTAAGAGTATGGACTTGCCAAACCGGTTTGGCTCAGTGGATAGAGCGTCTGCCTGCGGACTGAAAGGTCCCAGGTTCAATTCCAGTCAAGGGCACGTACCTCGGTTGCGGGCACATCCCCAGTAGGAGGTGTGCAGGAGGCGGCTGGTCGATGTTTCTCTCTCATCGATGTTTCTAACTCTCTATCCCTCTCCCTTCCTCTCTGTAAAAAATCAATAAAATATATATTTAAAAAAAAAAGAGTATGGACTAGCCCAGCCAGCTCAGTGGTTGAGCATCGACCTATGAACTAGGAGGTCAAGGTTCTATTCCAGGTTGGGGACTCAATCCTGTGCAGGAGGTAGTCGATTTCACAGGAAGGTGATTATTTCCAATTTCACCATAAACACACACACCCACATTTTTCCTATGCCTTTGAAAAATAATTTTGAGAACTGGTGCTACTTTTTCCCCTCCACTAACTATGAAAATGTGTAATATAATTTCAAATTCAAGATTAAGAAAAGTTTGGTCTATTAAGAGAATGTCCCTTTATCAGACTTTATTAATTCATGGATTTTTCTTCTTTGAAATAACCTTTTAAAAGCAAGATGTGTCCAACCGCTGTAGCTCAGTGGTTGAGTGTCCACACATGAACCAGGAGCTCAGTTTGATTCCCGGTCAGGGAACATCCCCAGGTTGTGGGCTTGATTCCCCATTGGGGGGTGTGTAGGAGGCAGATCAATGATTCTCTCTCATCATTGATGTTTCTCTCTCTCTCCCTCCCTCCCTCTCTCTGAAATCAACAAAACTATATTAAAAAAAATAAAAGAATGATGCTTTTTGCTGACCCATTCATACTTATTTTAAAAGGGGGGAGGGGCAAAGAAAAAATTATCCTAAGAAACTGATAGGTAGAATCTGGGTTTGTGATATTTTAGATTTTGTGAGGATGTGCTTTAAAAACATGTCCAATTAAGTCAAATGGGTTACTTAAAACCAGCACTCACAATCTGGGGATCAACTTTGTCTATCATAATATGCAAAACTGTATATTTAAAACATATCAGTGATCATACATAAGAACGCTGATGTCTGGTTCCATTGATTCTTGTGACTTCCAAGGTGATTCTGCATTTTAGCAAGTAGGAGCTTGTGATTGACCACTACTGAGAATCCAGTGACACTAAGAATGTTTACCTGTTACTTTTGTCAATTTCACATTACTCTACATTACATATATATCTTGTCATTTTTTCCCTTCTAACCCATAAAACCCAGAATTCTCTTTAAAAAATGTTAACTATGCCTTTCTTCTTTTATTGCTCCTAATTACTTTTCACATTTTTTTTTTCTGAATAAGTAATGAATGTAATGCCCTGGACTGTCTTTGAAAAGTATGACATACAGAATGGCTACCATCAACAAATTAACACATGACAAGTGCTGGCGAGAATGTGGAGAAAAGGGAACCCTACTACACTGCTGGTGGGAATGCAGACTGGTGCAGCCACTGTGGAAAACAGTATGGGTTTTCCTTAAAAAATTAAGTATGAAACTGCCATTTGACCTAATGATCCCACTTCTAAGAATATATCCTAAGAAACCCAAAACACCAATCAGAAAAAAAATGTATGCACCCACATGTTCATAGTAGCATCCCTATGTTTATAACTAAGATCTGGAAATAGCCCAAGTGCCCATCAGTAGATGAGTGGATAAAAAAGCTGTGGTACATTTACACCATGGAATACTATGCAGCTGTAAAAAAGAAGAATCTCTAACCCTTTCAGACAGCATGGAGGGACCTGGAGAATATTATGCTAAGTGAAATGAGCCAGACAGAGAAAGGTAAGTACCACATAATCTCACTCATATGTGGAATCTAAAGAACAAAATAAACTGATGAACAAAATACCAGAGACATGGAAGCATGGAACAGACTATGGAATCTCAGAGGGAAGGTGGGGGGTGGGTGGGAAGAGATTAACCAAGAAACTTAAATGCAAATATGCATGGGCCATGGACACAGACAATAGTGTGGCGAGGGCCTGGGATGGGGGACGGGGGCAAGCTAGAAAGAGTCAATGGGGAAAAAGAGGGGACATCTGTAGTACTTTCAGCAATAAACATGCACTTTTATAAAAGTGCGACAAAAATATTTGTCTTCAAATTTTGGCTTTTAAGAAAAAGATCATACAATTTAAAAGAGGATGTAATTCTTATTTTTCTCCCCAAAATAGTTTTACTAGAACCAGTCATATGCCTAATTATCAACATGGGAAATAAAAATGTTTTCACACCTTTGATCTGGCCCTGTGATTACTATTTGTCATGGATGTGTGGCTTTGTGTTCGAGAGATTTGATATTATATGCTCCAATTAAATGTCCCCATATCAAGTGCTTGTCACTGCTTGGGCTAGAATCCTGGAACATTTAAGACATTCTTCATGACAACTTATGTCCATTTTCTCTGTGATCTAAATAGCCACTATTGGCCCTAACCGGTTTGGCTCAGTGGATAGAGCGTCAGCCTATGGACTGAAGGTTCCTGGGTTCGATTCCGGTCAAGGGCATGTACCTTGGTTGCAGGCATATCCCCAGTCGGGGGTGTGCAGGAGGCAGCTGATTGATGTTTCTCTCTCATCGATGTTTCTCACTCTCTATCGTCCTCTCTGTAAAAATATCAATAAAATATATATTTTTAAAAATAGCCACTATTGGTTACCTTAATGGATCAATTAAATATCCATGAAGATGAGTACAAAGAAGTTACCACCCCTTTATTATTGACCTGGCCCATTTCTAAATAAGCAGAATAACATTCAAAGTTCATTTTGATTAAAAACTGGGAAAACACAGCAGCCATATTTTCTCAGTGTCACTATCACTGTCAAGAAGAAAACCAAGGTCATAACAGGTTATTCCTAGATTGCATTAAGTCTTAAGAGACCAATGTAGCTTAACCACACCCAATTTACTTTCTAAGTTAACTAATAAAAGGTGATAATTTTTCTTGAAAATTGTAAGTAAATCTGCACATACACGATTTTGAGAATAATTTAATGTTAACTTGAACATACAACTACATTCTAATGTGATTATATTAAATGCAAAGAAACGGATCCTTACAAAACCAAAATAACCCACAGGCCATGAGGTCAGTTTCACTTTTTCCTTTGTTTAAACAAACGTGCACCACGATGGTTCAACAAGTAAGGCAAATGACATGAATATGAAAGCTGCGGTTTGTAATATACCACATCTAGAACCCAGAGAAGGTGAATTAGACTAAAGTGGCAGTCATTCTAATTAAACAATCAGGATGACTTGGTTTGCAGCATGGAAACTGTCGATCTAGGTTTCTTTTCTCTTAATGATCAGAGGTCCCACATTATCTCCAGTCTCTTCATTGTGTTTTGTGTGAGCTCCATCGCAGAACGGGAACTGGGAAGAGAAAAAGAGAATGTAAAATGTCTAATCACAAAGTCAATATTATGTTTGGCAGAGTGGGGGTGACGTTCAAGTCACATATATCATGATGACTGAATATAAAATAGCATTCCTATTTGTGATATTTGAGTATGGATTTTGAAAACCCTTCCATGTTTATATACTAGTTATAATTCCTTTTTAGTGAACTGGCTATATCCATTGCCTATTTATTTAAGAGCCTAAGTTCACTTATTTAAGATCAATTTGTATATGATCCCTTGTTGATCAACTTAATACAATTTTTTCACCTAAACCTTTTTATTTTGCTTAGTTTTTCATGCCCTTAATTTTCCCATTTTCATACAAATAGGCCTATTTAACATCATACATTTCCTTTCATACATTTCTCTCTTTTTAACATCTTTCATGGAGACTTTTTTCTGGAAATATGGTAGATTCACATTCCGTTTCATGATTTCACATTTTTCATTTTTAAGTAGATTTTTATTGATTTCACGAAAGGAGGAAGAGGGAGAGAGCGATAGAAACATCAAGGATGAGACAGAATCATCAATTGGCTGCCTCCTTCATGCTCCACTGGGGATTGAGCTTTCAACCTGGGCATATGCCTTGATCAGGAATTGAACCGTGACCTCCTGGTTCGTTGGTCAATGCTCAACCACTGAGCCAAGCTGGCCGGGCTCATGATTTCACATTTTAGATATAGCTGGTCTTTTGGTGTCCAGTGGGAGGGAAAGGACAAAAAACTGTTTGTTTCCCAGAATATGCTCCAAAGAAGTTAGTGCTGCAATATATTCTAATATGGTTTTATTCTGTGTTTAAAAAACACACAAATGACCCACATACAAAGCTATTTTGATTCACAATATACATTATTATTTTACAAAGGTCCTGCTATAAAAAAAACTCTATTTTACCCCAAACTCTTCCAAACTGACTAGATTATGGGCATTTTTAACTTATCCACGATCACAATGTTCTATAGAGTACAGTACACTTTGCAAAATGCTGTTCTAGATCTTGTTGCTTCAATATTTTTAGAGGTTGCATCCTAGACTGTTATACCTTTCTTCATAATTTTATCAAAATAAAATATACAATGCCTAGATATAGGTTTGACATTATTATATTCATCAACCTATTCCATTAGGAAAATAACTGATTAAAATAAACTTAAAATTGGGCTAGTTTTCCTCTATGTTATTACTTTAAAAAAAATACCTTTCTAATGATTTCAGTGAGGAAGGGGGAGCTAGAAACATGTATGATGAGAAAGAATCATTGATTGGCTGCCTCCTGCATGCCCCCTGACCAGGAATTGAACCATGACCTTCTGGTTCATAGGTCAATGCTCAACCACTGAGCCATGCTGACCGAGCCATATTATTATTCTTTATTAAACCTTTCCTATTTATCCTTTACCTAACTTTATTTAAATTCTACCTATTTATTCTTCCTCATAAACATGAGAATTTTGTTTTTGCCAAATCCTATTTTATTTCTCTTGCAGTTTTCATTCTCAAGTCTCATGTATTTCTGACAAGATTATTTATCTTATATGGTCATTGGTTATTATAATTAGGTATATTTTTATATATGACCTCTCTCTGTGTGTGTATGTGTATCATTGGTTTTTGCAAATATATCCGTCCTACTGTTAAATAATAAAAATAAGGATTCAACAGTGTTTTAGTTGTCTCCTCAGGATTTTACACTTAGAAGGCTCAATTATCACTAGATTATTTTGTTTCTCTCTTTCTATATTTATAGCTTCACTTCTACTTCATGTCACACAATGATAGCTAGCACCTGTTCCATTTAATCTAGAGTTTCATGTTTAGTATAAGGTACACTATTGCATGGAAGGAGCCTGTTTAGAAGAGTATAGTAACAAGAGCCTTGGCCTTACAAGTAAAATCGCCTGATTAGTCACTGGGAAGGGGAATATAATTTCAGATACCTGAAACTAGACAATGATAATATATAATCTTAAACTTTGATATTAGCAGTGTCTATTCAAAAAATTAAAATATTTGATGTTAATGAAATTCAATTTTAATTTTACTATCTGTATATAATTCTGAGAGGCAGTAAACTAGTTAAAAATTACAGAAAAACTCAAGGTTTTCAGAATACCTTCTATATCCAGGTATAAGTTCCATCTTGGGGCAATATAATGTAATACATATGAAGCTTGCATTATTTCTTTTTTTAGGTCAATAAGATATGGTACAGTTTACTCATATTAAAAACAAGTCCTTGCAGCAAAAACATGAACCCAAGCTTTCAGGTTTTTTGGCATAGATGAGGAAAGAGGGCATAAAAAAAAAAATCAAACTAAAAGGTATTCTACAGCAAAGAACTGCATTTCAAAGTGGCATATGTTTGATAAACACATGATTTTACAGTGAGAATGGAAGTTTACATTGTAAAAGACTCCATTTTTATAAATAGCTCACATAAAACATGTCACTGTAAAGTTTCACACACACAGATTATAAAACACTAGTGACCCGGTCCACAGATTCAGATTTGTGCACATTGAAAGGAAATTAATTAGAAGGTGGCCGGCAGGGCGGGACTGGGCCAGATGGGCTGGACACGCCCTGGAGCCAACCTCCCACAGGTCCTCCCCAGCCAGCTGCACATGGGGTGGCCCCACGGCTTGAAAGCCATCTGCGGAGTGAGCAGGTCCCTCTGGCAGGTGGGGTCCCTTGGCCTGGCCTGCGGGGATCGGGCCGAAACTGTCTCTCCACATCCCCTGAGGGGTCCCAGAGTGCAAGAGGGCACTCTGCAAAGTTGCTGTCATACAGGGTGTGGAACGCAAATGCAAGTGTGCAGTAAACCAGATTTGGGGCCAATAGTGCCCCAGCAACAACATAACCCACAGCCAAAGGTGGAATTGTGCGGTCCCACAAGGAATCGGGCTCCCTCCTCTGGTTTTGGAGTGCATCACCCAAGAACTGCTGCTGTCAAGTCACTGCAGCTCAGCAGCTCCTGCATTAAGTGTCTGCCCCCTGGTGGTCAGTGCATGTAATAGGGACCAGAGGACGGAGGGAGGGACACTTAGCATATTAGCCTTTTAAAAATATAGATATTTCTGGAAAACAAATATCAGTAAGTAAAAAAGCCTCAAATAACTTACTGCTGTAGCATGCTTCACTTTTATTTTTTTTAATGTCACTGTTAAAAATACTAGAAAGTTAATTCATTTTCTCAAATTATTTTTCTCCACATATAGAATCGAGAACAGGAGAGAAATCTATAGAGAATAAAGAAAATCTTATAAAGATTAAGAAAGCCATACATCAGGATGAGACTATAGTCTGGCTGGAACGGTTCAGTTGGTTGAGTGTTGGCTGGCCTGTGCACTGAAAGGTTGTCGGTTTGATTTTGGTCAGGGCACGTATATGCCTGGGTTGCGGTTTGATCCCTGGTTGGGGTTCCTATGGAAGGCAGCCAACCCATGTTTTTCTCTCTCTCTCCGTTTCTCACTCTAAGCATGTCCTCGGGTAAGGATTTAAAAAAAAGTGAGAGAATATACTTTTTACAATAATCTGTTTCTGCCTAAAAACTGAAATTTACATGTTTCACATGTTCTTAAAAGTAAACAAGTAAAAAATAAATATTTGTTTAAAAATTAGTGAGTAGTAGGACCTGTCTATTTGTTAATAAACTTTCATGCTTTTAAAGTGTATAAAAAATGCTTTTATGCCTTTAAAATGTAAACTAGGTATTAAAAACCATTTTGTTCAGAGGCACTGATATCTTTTAATACTACTTTCTATTAACACTTAACCACAGGAATTATTGACTTAGGTCAGAATCATCTGCCAAACTTCATGTGAAGGTTAAGTATTCCCATCATATTTACGCATTAGGGATTTCTTATTTTAAGTTATGAACAACTAAACATTTTCTTTTCAACCAAAGTCAAAATGAGCTCTTTCAAAATAAGATTAGCAATTTCTTAGGGCTGCTTTGTACATTTCAATAGAATATATTTATTGAAATTACTTCATGATCCTTAATATAGTATAAATGAATGAATGGTAATTACTGGGCATTAAAATTCAAAAAGTAAATTACATAACAATGTTTTTCAGAAAGTGTCTTATTTTATTTTTAACTTTTTTATCCAAGAGAAAGAAAATAAGTGATAGGTAAGTGCTTTCAAACATAATCTAGGAATAGTTTTTTAAAAAATATATTTTTATTGGTTTCAGAGAGGAAAGGGGAGGGAGAGAGAGAGAGGTAGAAACATCAATGATGAGAATCATTGATCCGCTGCCTCCTGCATGCCCCCTACTGGGGATCGAGCCCACAACCTGGGCATGTGCCCTTGACTGGAATCGAACCCGGGACCCTTCAGTCCACAGGCTGACGCTCTATCCACTGAGCCAACCAGTCAGAGCAGGTATAGTTTTTGCATTAAATATTAATGTAATGAAAACATGAAAATTTTATTAAGCCTCTTTCATTTAAAATGTTGAAATTAAACTTGTCAAGCAAAGAGCTAAAGTTATAAAAACACAAATGGTATATTTAATTCAGTTCATATAGTATCAACACTTAAAGTTAAAACTAAAAAAGATACAATATTTGATGAAAAAAAGGTTAGGTCATAGTTGATTCTAAAGTTTGTTCTAAGATACTAGTCTTTGTTCATTAATATATCCTGGAGAAAAGCTTGTGAATTAAATTGGCTGATTTTCCTGTATGTCCAGAAAATATCCTAGTATGCTTGTTAAACCAATTAAAAATCCATTCATCTCAGGTATCTTTAAAACAGGGTTGGAGAAAGTATGGAGAAGAGATTGAAAGAAATATATATAAGAAAAAGAAAAAACACTTGGAAAGCTAACATTACCACGGTCTTCATAAAAAACCCAAGATATGTTTATTTTTAAGGGCCCCATATCTCAAGTTATGATGTTTCTGTTTTTAGGGTGATTCAAAATGGAAATAAATACATCTCCTCTTTGAATTATCTCTCCTATCTGCAACTGAAGAAAATTTTATCTTCCTTCTCCAAACTTTGTATTTTTAAGGACAGTTTGGATTATATTCCCCAAGGAAGTTGCCTGGGGCCATTCTGGCTCATTACCATAAATCACTCAGAGAAACAGGTTTCCTTTGGTTGAGAAAGTAAACAAAAGCAGTGAGATCTTTGAAACTTCCTGAAAGAATATGACATTTTACACCATTTTTATGTACATCCTTTGGTAATCATAAGATAGTAGATGTAATAGGAAAACATATAAACGCAGATTAAGATTTTACAACACTGTCCTTATGTGGATTAACCAACATTCAGAAAATATCCTATTCTGTTTGTTAAATATTCTTTCTATGAAAAAATGGACTCAGTGCAACCCACTTTCAAACCATTCATAGATTGAGACTTTCTATAACACACACACCTCCAAAAACAAAAATAAGCCCACCACTCACCAAAAACCCCAACTCAAACCCTGAAGCTGTAAATAAAAGAAAATGGTCCTACATAGGTCCAAAATGGTCCTCGCATTTCATTTCAATTTCAGTTGGCTTGAAGGACACTTTCTCTTCCTTCTTTTGTATCTGGAGTTAAGTTCAGGCTGACTTTGAGCTTTTTGAAATCCTGGAGGTGGAGCTAGGGTTAAGGGTTCAGAGACCCTAGGCCAGTGGTTCTCAACCTTCCTAATTCCGCGACCCTTTAATACAGTTCCTCATGTTGTGGTGACCCCCAACCATAAAATTATTTTCGTTGCTACTTCATAACTGTAATTCTGCTGTTATGAATCGTAATGTAAATGTCTGATATGCAGGATGTATTTTCATTGTTACAAATTGAACATAATTAAAGCATAGTGATTAATCACAAAAACAATAAGTAATTATATATGTGTTTTCCGATGGTCTTAGGCGACCCCTGTGAAAGGGTCGTTCGACCCCCAAAGGGGTCGCGACCCACAGGTTGAGAACCGCTGCTCTAGGCTATAGATAAGGGTCAAGATAACTAAAGACAGGGAAAAAAAAGGATGGCTCCTTTTTAACTTTGACTTTTCAATTGGAATTGCTTTCTGAGGTTCTGAACAGGACCATTTCCTGGATAAATGAGAGCTTAGCTCATCTGCTTGGGACACCCGGCACTCTCTAATATTCCTAGAAAAGGCTGGCAGGGCCCGAGGTGCTGTCTGGTCTGGCTGGCCAAGATATAGGTCACCAGGAATCTTTGGTACCAACTTCTGTAAGAGCCTCAGGAATGACTTAACAGGGACTCTCCCTTCCCTTTGAGAGGGGTGGCTGCTCTCTCTCCCAGGCCTCTTAAAGGATCAAGGCTTTGGGAACATGAAAAGCAGGGCTACAGGTCACTAGCCCAACAATTGGAACCTCAAGGAGATCATTGGGGACCTCAATTTGAGGAATTTACCCAAGTTTATAGGTATTGCAGGGAAACCTGCTGGCAACTAGGTGGCTCAGCTTCTTTGCTCTGGGAGACTAATTAAAGCTCAATCATGAAATTCCAGCAAAGCAGATTTTATTTTATTTTAAATATATTTTATTGATTTTTTACAGAGAGGAAGGGAGAGAGATAGAGAGTTAGAAACATCGATGAGGGAGAAACATCGATCAGCTGCCTCCTGCACATCTCCTACTGGGGATGTGCCCGCAACCCAGGTACATGCCCTTGACCGGAATTGAACCTGGGACCTTTCAGTCCGCAGGCCGACGCTCTATCCACTGAGCCAAACCGGTTTTGGCAGCAAAGCAGATTTTAAAGAGCATATATAGCCCTGAAGGTATGGCTCAGTGGTTGAGCTTTGACCCATGAATCAGGAGGTCAGGGTTTGATTCCCAGTCAGGGCACATGCCTGGGTTGTGGGCTCAATCCCTAGTAGGGGGTGTATAGAATATAGAAGGCTGCCCATCAATGATTCTCTATCATCATTTAGGATTCTATCTTTCCCTCTTCCTTCCTCCCAGAAATCAATAATAATAATAATAATGATAAAACAATTTTTTAAAAAAAGAGCCTAGCCCTAGCTGGTTTGTCTCAGTGGATAGAGCGTCAGCCGGTGGACTGAAGGGTCCTGGGTTTGATTCCAGTCAAGGGCACATACCCGGCTTGCAGGCTTGATCCCTGGTAGGGGGCGTGCAGGAGGCAGCCAATCAATGATTCTCTCTCATCACTGATGTTTCTATCTCTCCCTTCCTCTCTGAAATCAATATATATTTTAAAAATAAATAAATAAAAATTTAAAAAAGAGCCTATATAATCAATTGCTATTCTTATTGTGTTTATGCAAATAACCAGGGCAAATGGAAACTAAACTTAATGTAGTAAATAAATTGATCTTAATTTGGCTCATTAATAAAAATGAGGGTGATTTTAGGGGGAAAATTTGTTTCAGCAGACTCTGTAATATACAGTTGTTAATATTGGTTTCCAATTCAATTAATTGTCTTTAAAGTTTCATTTTTCACTTATGAATTGAACTAAATCCTAAATTTACCTATTTTCTTAAATATTTAGCTACAACTCTCTAAATTAATGCTTCATTTTCTCCCATCCTTTGACTTGGAATCAGTGAGTACTAAAACACGTTTCTCTCTGCCTACAACAATACAACTCAGCAAATGATGTAACTAACCTACCTGAGGTGAGTGGGGGTGGGGTGGAGTGGGAATCTAGTAAGACTATGTTGCATACTCTTCTCTCTTACATCAAGGTTCCCTCATCTTGTTTCGAAAGTAAGACTATCTTCCTTTTTAAGGCTGAGTTTTACATCTGGGCTTAGTCTCATTTCCTTCCACTCTCTTTCAAGACATCACTGTCTGAAATAGCATCTTCCCCTGTAGTCACTTTAATCATTTCCTCTCTATTGGTTCCTTTCCTACTCATTGTACATATGGAGAGCCCTTCGGTGAAATATTATGAAATATTATTCAGGCCAGTTTCTGAAACAGCAGAGGGCATACCAATTCTGGGGGGAAGAGGGAGAATGAAGTGTGTTAAAAAATGAATTTCTAGCCCTAATCGGTTTGGCTCAGTGGATAGAGCGTTTGTCTGAGGACTCAAGGGTCCCAGGTTCGATTCCGGTCAAGGGCATGTACCTTGATTGGGGGTGTGCAAGAGGCAGCTGATTGATGTTTTTCATCAATGTTTCTAACTCTCTATCCTTCTCCCTTCTTCTCTGTAAAAAATCAATAAAATATATTTTTAAAAAAATGAATTTCTACACGTTACCAACAGATCTGATTCATTAGCTCTGGGAAAACCACTCGTTACATACATACAACAAACCAGCGATTGTACCTTAAGAATAAATTAGGATTATATTCAAGTTTATATTACATATAACTTTTTTGGAAATAGGTAAAAAAGGCATTTACGTTTTATGATAAAATAATTGGGTTGTATAAGTAAAAAAATTACTGAATGTAAAAAATTACTGAATGTAACATCTATCTAAGCAAAGGTATTAATTACAAGTCTGTGCATTGACATGTAAATGTGTGACTTGGCACCTGTGTGTTATGACAACCTTAGGAACCTCAAGAATGCGGGGAGCTTCCAAAGATGCCTGAAGAAGACCATCCATTAACTTGAGTAATATTCAAAGTAATATTCACTTTGGGAATAAAAAGTATCCAAGATTCAGAGAAAATTCCAAAGTGATAAATCCTAGATGCAAAGAGGATCATTAATGGCATAAAAGGTAAACACACAAAAAAGACTGAGAAAGTTGAAAATAAAATGATTGATCTGGCATTCCTTAAAGTCCAGCTATGGGAAATGGTAATCCCTTGTTTATCCATCTGAAAATTCTCAATTGTATGATGCAAGAATAATCCTGGAATGTTATGTTGAACAATAAAGTCTAATAAACATTCAAATCACCACCTCTGTCTATTTATGATTCTTCCTGAAATACTTGAGATCTTAGTCCATGAAAGAATATATTTGCTTTATTGACGCTTTACCTTCTGGGAAAACCCAACCAAGGTAAACACACTTTACTTGACCTCAAAGCTAAGCTTTAGAGTCCACTAAAGCTGTCATCTCATTTCTTTTTCTTTCATTCATTCACATTTACTGAAGATTTGACTAATAGCATTTTTTTTTAATTAAAAATTCATACTTTAAATCACTTGGACACAGCTTCTAATTATTCTGTTGAAATGACACCAAAAGGTTAATTGACTAAGTCTATTCACCTGGTTGACTTTTCACACATGCCAACAACCAAATCTTTGAAACTTTCCCCTTTTCCACTGTGAAGCCGTAATATTCTTAGTTTTCTTCTTAACTCTGGCCCATTTAACCTCCTTTGTTGGCTCTTATTCCTCTTCCCAAAATGCAGAAAATCCCCTAAGAGTTCATATTAAGCTCTTGATATTTTTATTTTATTGATTTTTTTTTTTTTTTTTTTTTTTACAGAGAGGAAGGGAGAGGGATAGAGAGTTAGAAACATTGATGAGAGAGAAACATCAATCAGCTGGCTTCTGCACACCCCCAACTGGGGATGTGCCCACAACCAAGGTACATGCCCTTGACCGGAATCGAACCTGGGACCTTTCAGATCGCAGGCCGACGCTCTATCCACGGAGCCAAACCGTGTAGAGCAAGCCCTTGATTTTTTAAAAAAAATATATTTTATTGATTTTTTACAGAGAGGAAGGGAGAGGGATAGAGAGTTAGAAACATCCATGAGAGAGAAACATCGATCAACTGCCTCCTGCACACTCCCTACTGGGGATGTGCCCGCAACCAAGGTACATGCCCTTGACTGGAATCGAACCTGGGACCCTGCAGTCCGCAGGCCGACGCTCTATCCACTGAGCCAAACCAGTTAGGGCTAAGCCCTTGATTTTTATCTGTATCCAGGATTGGTTGGTTGCATTCCTATGCCTGACTCATCAATTTTGCTGATCTCTATCTCTAACCCTGATGTCTCAACTTCAGTCCCACATTTTCAGATTGACTGCTGTACATTTCCATTCAAACATCACCGTAAGTTCACTCTTTAAAATAAAACTCCTTATTACTGTCCTAGGAAACCAGCTGTTCACCCTGAATTCCTTATTTCTGTTAATGGCACCATCTCTACAAACTCAAAGGCTTAGATACTTCAGTGAGCGTCAGCTGAACTCCCCCAATCTTTGACAAAAATCATCGTTGCATTTGGCTGATCCTTCCCTCCAAATGTTTCGTGTATCTATCTGTTCATTGTTTTCCAGTCCCATAGCTAGCACCCTGGTATAAGTCATTTAACTTTATGTCTGAAATCGCTGACAAGGAGCTCCCCCAAGTCTGGAGGCACAAACTCCTCACATTGGTACACTCAAGACTCTCTTCAATTTGGACTTATTTCTGGGGGCAGACAGTGCAAGGACAAGACTAGATTCTTCATTGATCCCACCTTTGCTCATATGAGTTCTTTCCAGAAGATTTTGATAGAGTTTCTAATACTTGCTAGTCTATTCAACTGCCACCAACATTTCTGGGCAATTTAACTTCCATATATATATCACTATACCTTCCCAGAAAATTCTAGCCCACAGTGTAACTCTTCTTTTTATTTAAAGCCCTTGTACTGTATCCACTATACACATCTATGATACCTGCTGTTTTATTACTTTTGCCATGCGTGTATATAGAGTAGACATTAAATGAACTATTTAAAATCATCACTGACTAAAGAACTACTACAACTCTGATTTAGAAATGCCCTCATTTCTACAGGTATTACTTTCTATATTTTGATGAGCAATAAAAGCAATGAAACCTATTATAGGCATAATTTTTAAAAACAAACCAGATCTAGTCTATAGAATATTATTGAGGATTATTTCCTAGCAACCCCACTGGTACTTCTGAACAATCCCACATTCCAAATGAATAGTGCTCTTAAGATACAACTTGCAATAGCACTATTAATTTTTGGTTCATATTTCATATGTTCATTAAGCATTTTTAGACACTATGACATAATCTAAGCACTGTATCACTGGATTATGCAACATCAATTGTCTTGGGAGAAGGGAGTTAGTGGAATATGCTTTCCAGTGCCTACTATGTGATTTGTTGATTTGTGATAATGGCTCTCCAGTACAGGAAGAGGTCCCTCATGTAACGTGCCTTCACAAAGTCAGTCAGTGTATGAAGCTTTTCAAGGTGACCTTAGAAGAGTAATTTGCCATCTTTAGATCAGTAGCTGTCATCACTGTCTAAAAACTGCAGGTATCACAGATGACACTTCCAAACGGAACCTGATGAATGTTAGACATTTAACTATAGAAGCTGCAGCTTAAATAAAGTTTAGGATACAAGGTCAATATGTTTACCAGATAAAAAATTTCAAGGCAAATTTTCCCAAACTTTCTCTTGAAATTTCTAAAACTTTTCCTAGAATCCAGGAGTTTGAAAACTCAAGAAAACATTTACCTCTTCTCTTTCTTTCTTTTCTTTCTTTCTTTCTTTTTATTTTTTTTACCTCTTCTGTTTCTGTGTTTAGGCTGCATACATCCTTTTGTGTGTGCAGGCTAAGATCCACTTGAGGAGGAAATCTTTACGGCTAAATAAAGAGATTTCTTTCTCTTCTTTGGCTAAGAATATGGTTATATTCACCTGAACTCAAGAAGAATATGATGCAATTTTACTTTATAGTGGTTATACATGTTATTTTAAACCATTCTTGCCCTAACTGGTTTGGCTCAGTGGATAGAGCGTCGGCCTGCGGACTGAAAGGTCCCAGGTTCCATTCCGGTCAAGGGCATGTACCTTGGTTGCAGGCAAATCCCCAGTTGGGGGTGTGTGGAAGGCAGCCGATCGATGTTTCTCTCTCATCGATGTTTCTAACTCTCTATCCCTCTCCCTCTCTGTAAAAAATCAATAAAATGTATTTTAAAAAAATAAATAAATAAAATAAATAAACCATTCCTGTGTGTGTGTGTGTTTACTGATTTCAGAGAGAGTAAGGGAGAGGGAGAAAGGAATAGAAACATCAATGATGAGAGAGAATCATTGATGGGCTGCCTCCTGCACACCCACTACTGGGGATCAAGCCCGCAACCCAGGCATATGCCCTGTCTGGGAATTGAACCGTGACCTCATGGTTCTTGGGTTGATGCTCAACTATGGAGCCAAACCAGCAGGGCAGTGGTTATACATTTTAGTAACTATATCCCTGAAGAGTATAAGGAAAACAGAGAAGAACAGGATCCATCAAAAATTTTTTAAAAAGGGCTGGCTATCTTAACATTATCTGGTGATACCTGTTTGATAGAATAATTTAAAAAAAGAAGTATTTCATTAAAAATGGTACTAATATAAAGGACTTATTTCCTCACCTTTTTGGACCTCCAACAACGGCAGTACACAGCTTTATCTCCCAAATCCTCCATGTCAAAAGCATGTACGACCTTGGGGTCATCTTTCTGAATATGTAGGTTAACCATATTTTTGTTGCGATGATCTTTAACATAAAATTTTTTGTAAGCTAGATAACCAATTGCGGCTGTTCCAGCAGCAATGGTAACTGCTGCGATCCATTCAACTAGAGCAGAGAAGAAAAACAGGAATAATTATCAAAATTATTGATAAATATGTATAAAATATACACTAATAATCTAATATAATGTTCAGGAAATCCAATTTTTGAGCATTTAGCATCTCAATAATCAAAGCTGGTTTTTAATATTAACTTTATGGTCAGAACACACTGATGTAAAACTTTGTTAACACTTTCCCCAGCCCATAGCAATGATAGCTAAATTACAATAGAAGAGGGAAACTTAAAAATCACTTTATAGATAGAGAAAAACAAGGCTTAAAAATATTTTTAAAGAGTTCATAAAAAGATTTAAAATAACATGTGAGTCTATAGATACCAATTGCTCTAAAAAATACATACAAAACCACCCTTAATAGTAAACATTCAAAGGGATAAATCCGACATGATTCTGGGCTCCAAAGTCATTAAAAAGTTGTTTCTTTAAATTTCAAAGTGCCGTCTCATTAAAATAAAAATCAGAATGGACTAGTTTCATATTAAACATGAGTAATATAATTACAGTTATATTCTCATTTAATAAATTCCGATTTTTCATTATCCATCAGTGGATGATTATCTAAATTTCCTACAAACTTCATTTTAAATTTAATGACATTTTGGGGGTTGAGGAGCTGGGTGAAAAAGGCAAAGGGATTAAAAAGTACAAGTTGGTAGTTACAAAATAGTCACAGGGATATAAAGCACAGGATAGGGGATATAGTCAATAATACTGTCATAACTATGTATGGTGCCAGGTGAGAACTAGAGTTATCATGGGATCACTTTGTAAGTTATATAATGTCTAAACACTAAGCTATACACTGGAAACTAATATAAAATAATATGGAATGTCAACTGTAATTGAAAAATAAAAAAAAATAAGTTTAATGACATTTTTCTACTCAATTATTTGCTTGACCAACAGGCCATCTATTTATTTTTTCTACATAGCTTTCTTTTTCAAGGAGCCCTTAGAAACCCAAGCACTTAACAGCTACCCCATATCCAGAGACTGCTGGAGAGGAGAAAGTTCTGCATAGTCTGGTTAGCCTCAGCCTCAGAGGACAGCTGTCTATTCCCAGCACGGAGTGGACTGCAGGAAAAAGTTGAACAGGGGTCAGGATAAACACACTGGACTGTTTCCCAGCACTTCCTGAGTTAGATCTTCATAGTGTTTGAAATAAGTTCCCAGACTATCAAATAAAGCCCTAGAGAGATAAGTATAAAAACACATTCCAAGGCCAAATAAAAACATATAATGAGTAACTAACTGCATGGCTTAATTTGCACTATTCAGTCAAAGTCTTATTTACCATCGTACCCACCAGTGCCTTACATAAAATTGGAACTAATTCTTACAGAACTCTATGGGAAAAGAATAACTATTCTCACACTTAGTTTCTTTTATCTTGGTCTTCTCTTAGCTTATTTAATAATCTAGTGTTTACCAATGCTTCTAATTAACATGCTCCTTGTATTCTATTTTCAACTACAGTATTTTTCTCTACAAAGTAATTTAGTTTGTTTTCCTTCCCCCAACATTTCCATTCCTCCTCGCTATAATCCCATAAAATAAACATTAATGCTATGTTCTTCCCAGGTGCTGCATGACTGAGAAAACAAGTTAATAAGTCATTTGACAGCTTCAAACCTTTGGCCTCACTGAAGGATGTGTTTTAACTGAACATTTTGTGTAGGTTTGTCTTGAATTTTAGTGCTGCTTCACAGTATTTCCCCATGGCAATTCCAAGCAGGGCTGAAACTTTGCTCTAATTTCTAGCTTGATTCATGATTTTTTTTTAATTTTAAAAAATATTTTTATTGATTTCAGAGAGGAAGGATGAGGGAGAGATAGAAACATCAATGATGAGAGAGAATCATTGATTGGCTGCCTCCTGCACGCCCCACACTGGGGATTGAGCCCACTACCGGGCATGTGCCCTGACTGGGAATCACATTGTGACCTCCTGGTTCACAAGTCGACACTTAACCACTCAGCCACACTGTCCAGGTAATAAGCTTTCTTTTTGATGCATTATTTACCTTGGAACCTCCTTAAGAAAATATTCTAAGTCAGGAGCTACGGCAATCCACTTCTTTGCTAATAGAAAGCCACTCTGAATATTAATGTACTTATCACAAAATGGGCTAAAATATTGCTTTATATAGTATATGTTCAGTTATGTTTGCTGAATATTATCTTTAGAAGAAATTTAAAAGGGGGAATATCCTGAAAGACTAACACAATTCCTTAAATGCTGTTGATCTTAATTGCACTCTACTTTTTAGGTGAATCATGTAGCAATCTCTGATTTATTTTAATGGCGCCTACATATTACAAAAAGCCTGAGACCCAAAGAACCCCAATTGACTAGTATTAATTTGTCTCACAATATAAAAAGAGAATCTGATAGGATTTTCTACCTGAAACTTATAATAGGCCAAAAGAATATCTTTTACTCATTAAAACATTCTTCTATTCTCTTATCTTATACTAGAGGCCCAGTGCACGAATTCGTGCACATGTGGGGGGGGTGTCTCTTGGCTGGCCAGTGATTGGGGACGACTGGGGGGGGGGGGCTGGCCGGCTGGGGGGAGGGACTGTGGGAGGTTGGCCAGCCAGGGGGAGGGGCCGCAGCTGGCTGGGGGGGAGAGACCGTGGGAGGTTGGCCAGCTGGCCACGCAAGGTTGGCTGTGGGAGCACACTGACCACCGGGGGACATCTCCTGCCTTGAGCATCTGCCTCCGGTGGTCAGTGCACATCATAGCAACTGGTTGACCGATCATTCGGTCATTTGGTCGCTTAGGCTTTTATATATATAGATTACCAACTTAATCCATATGGCAACCTTTTTTTTTTTTAAACATTTTTTTAAAAACATTTAGTTCCCCTGGATTTTTTTGATGGAGAAGAAATAATAGAATAACTGACAAGGAGCAGAGGCAATAGTAAATGAAAGAAATGGGAACTGGCTCTAGGTATCACCCAAGAGTGGTTGTTCCATGAGGAATCAAAACAGGCACTCTGTGACCCTATGTAAATGCCACACACACACAAACACGCCTGCTAGGAAAACGGCTTTGTATTTGCTCCAGTGAGTTTTTCTTAGAATTACAGAACTAGAGAAGGTATTAAGAAAAGAATTTCCATTTCTTCTTGTCTTCCTCTCCAAATTCTAATTCTCTAATCTCTTTAAAGACAAATGTAAAATTTCTCAGAATAAGAAAAATGCTGTTTATGATTTTATTATTGCAGCCTCAAACAGCCTTTTCTGGCAAAAAGCTGTGGATGTCACTGGCAATGAGGGAAAAGAAGGAAAAGGAAACTATATGAAGATATATAAGAATGATGATGGATTCAAAAGCTATCAATTAGAATAGAGAAAGAATTGAAAACCAAAGTAACTTTTAGTCTTTGTTAGTATATATTAAGAATAAATACAACCTTAGAGGCAACAGGGACTTTACCAAGACCCAATTAAATTTTTTATTGATTGATTGATTGATTTTAAAGAGAGAGGAAGGGAAAGAGAGAAACATCGATTTGCTGTTCCACTTATTTATGCACTCATTGGTTGATTCTTGTATGTGCCCACAACCTTGGTGTACCGGGAGGATGCTCTAACCAACTGAACTACCCAGCCAGGGCTAAGATCTAATTCTTAAAGACATTTCAGTTGACAACTTCCTGACACTATTTCTGTTTCTTCTGGTTTATTTTTATTTTTTTAAAAAAATATATTTTTATTGATTTCAGAGAGCAAGCGAGAAACATCAATGATGAGAGCGAATCATTAACCGGCTGCCTCGTGCACATCCCAAGTCCACAATCTGGGCATGTACCTTGACCAGGAATTGAAACATGACCTCCTGGTCCATAAGTCAATGCTTAACCACTGCGCCTCACCGGCCCGGCTGTCTTTTCTGGTTTATGTTCACTTCCATTTTTCTATAGGCATCTCTCAAGGTACAGTATTCCTTATAGTTAGATCAAATCCCAGCTTATCCAACCTTCCTTAACAATGCTTTCTATCTACACAAATACCGTAAGCCAATATAAAGAACAAAATACAGATACATTCTTAAATAATTCCTACCTGCCTTACTCTTCCCTTGGCCTGTTACTGTATAATATCTGGCTTTATCCGTTAGAATTATTTAGAGATAGAGAAAATATGAACGTGTTCCAAAATCCTACACCATTATTTATAACCCATTCCTCTGATTTTCTCTAGTGTGGGAATTATTTTGCTTTAATTTACACAGAAATCTCACCCTGCTTCTTTTCCTTTAGTCCCTTTCTGCCCCAAACTGTTCACTCCAGCCTGTCAACTGCCACAGAATCAAAATGTTCCTTTCGTCTCAGGAGAGGGGGAGGGGAGCTGTGTTTAGATCTTTCCCTCCCTTGGTCTCCCCCAGATTGGTAGGCTGTACCTGGTAATGTTTTCTCTCAAGGCCTGGCATACAGGTGGTATTCAATATAAATTGTGTAAGAAGAAATGATAGATTGCTAACTTGATTTTACGGCTCCATCTGCCTATCAGACCATCACTTTGCTCTTACACCAAATAACTTATCTTTGGCCTCACATTAATCTATTGTTTCAAAGTTTGAAATTTAAATAGTTCCTGAGATTAAAAATAAAAACATTTATTATGAAATGTTTCAGACATACACAGAGAATATTCGAACGAACTCTCATTTACTCAGCTCCAAGAAATATCAGCTCACCACAATTTTGTTTCCTCTATCTCACAAACCTCCTAGTTCAGTGATGGCGAACCTTTTGAGCTCGGCATGTCAGCATTTTGAAAAACCCTAACTTAACTCTGGTGCCGTGTCACATATAGAAATTTTTTGATATTTCCAACCATAGTAAAACAAAGATTTATATTTTTGATATTTATTTTATATATTTAAATGCCATTTAACAAAGAAAAATCAACCAAAAAAATGAGTTCGCGTGTCACCTCTGACACACGTATCATAGGTTTGCCATCACTGTCCTAGTTACTTGTTTATAATGCATAGGAGCTTCTTTTTTATTGTCAGATCTGTACATTCTTTCTCAAAACGCCAAACCATTAAACAGTTACTTTAAATGACTCAAGGAATTTATTAAATCCAAATGAATTAGTTTTAGTAAAATAAACAAGGATATAAAAGTTAGAGAGTAAGAATTTATGAAATTTAGTTTTGGTTACACACATTGTAGCATTCAAGGTTTGGGATGAATAATAAAACACAAGGTAGATAGATGAACACCTATTTTGTAATCTGAGGATAAAGCAAAGTATGAAAAAAAGTGATTTGCGGGGACAGATTAAGGAAGGCCTTTTAAAATATAGGGTGTCCCAAAAAAAATGTATATACACACACTTTGAATAATTATAAAAGCAGTGTTTATTAAAATCCATATCATTTTCAAAATTGAGCTATCAGCTGTTAAAGTGTGTATACATTTAACACCTGTATTTGGTTAAGTTGGCTCTTTTTTCTTTTTAAAGATGAGGGTGAATTATGAGTTGCTTTGGGCTGACGAGAAGAAAACCTCTGAGTGACAGGACTTAGATCACTAGGTATCATTCATTAGTGAGGCAAGAGTTTAAGGAAGCAGGAGAAAATGGCAACTGGAGAAAGACCTCAGTTAAGGGGAAGGATTACAGATGAGAGCAGATTCAG
The DNA here is from genome assembly GCF_964212035.1 of Myotis nattereri. Lineage (NCBI taxonomy): Eukaryota > Metazoa > Chordata > Mammalia > Chiroptera > Vespertilionidae > Myotis > Myotis nattereri. The sequence goes on from NC_138088.1 coordinate 28,937,784, forward strand.
TGAGTTTTGGAGGTTTCAAGGAGCAAAATATTTAGCAAACTTCGTCTATCAAGTATGTGGAGGAGTCCTTAGCGACTCCTTAGTAGTAAAAGCCATTTAATGATAGAAACTATAATAAACTACAATAAAATATCTGATATGAAATTAAAAGTGAGTTTGGTATAAGCATGTCACTTACACCCCAATAAGGAAATACAAGTTTAGTATAATAGACCAAATGGTCAAGAGCCATTTCAATGAGTGGGATCTTTGAATATCAATTTCAGTGACTCATCCTCATTACTTCTCCCAGATTCATGTCCTGGCCTGAGGCCCATCACTTTTACTTATAACCCACTCCTTATTTTCTTCTGAATATAAACAAGAATTTTGTATGCACACACACATACATATACTTATATTGTGGTTACCATTGTCAAATACTATTCTATGCCCTTTATAATTATTAACTAAATTAACTAAGAAGAGGCATGGTCATCTTCCCCAAAATCAAATGATCTAAAATGATTTTCAATCTACTAAAAACTAATAGGTTTGGTTTAAAACTTGAGAGAACAATTTGAGCTCTTATCATTACAAGGTGGATTCCCGAGACATTCTCTGTCCTTACTTTGCCACACAACTATATTTGAGAAAGAAGGTGCTGGTAGAAAAGATTTACAAAGGCATGGGGCCTTTTCCCAGAATCCTCATAGCAACCGTTCTGCTTTTATTTATTTATTTTTTATTTCAGAGAGGAAGGGAGAGGGAGAGAGAGATAGAAACATCAATGATGAGAGAGAATCATTGATCGGCTGCCTCCTGCACGCCCCCCACTGGGGATTGAGCCTGCAACCCTGGCATGTGTCCTTGACCAGAACCGGGGACAGTCAGTCCACAGCTACTTCTCATAACAACCGTACTTTAAGTTAATAACCCTCTTCACCAAGCAATTTCCTACCCCTTAGAAAATTGCAAACTAATGGGAAAGTCACTTTTAGACTCCCTTACGGTTAGATCAGTGGCTCAAGTCACACGAGTATCCTATTTTACACAATAGTCTTATTCCTGAGAAAATACATGTTTGTTTAAAACACACATACAAAAATCAATCCCTACTTTAAATGCACCGAGGTGCCTCTATTTGAGACTCAAGATGAGTCTCCTTTGACATAATTTTTACAAATAATCACCTCCTATATATACCTCATTAGTAACTTAAATACGTCATGGGTTGTCACCCTCACTCTAACAGTAATTTTGGCAACAGAAGAGGAATTCTTCAATGTATAGAATCTATTACAAAATTAGGGCTCAAACTAGTAGGAATTTTTTTTACAGACTCTGGCATTCTAGGTAGTCAATATTTACTGAATAAATCAATTGGGCTCGTTTTAATTAACTTCTGGGCAATCTCTTTACCTTTACTTAACTACTGTTACAGGTAACCAAACCTTGAGGTGTGGCATTTTATACTGGGCAGAGAGAGAGCGATCACATGTATCGCGTAGCTGGTGCACAGTATTATAATAGTTATAACACCACCAAGAATTGTTATGAAATGAAGTGCACATTAACTGACTTCCAGAAAGTCTCTTAATTTTAATTGGACCTTCTGCGAAGTGACACTTCCAAACGCTAGGTACTAGCACATGGGGAGCAGGGCTGGAAAAAAAAGAAAAGAAAGGCTCCATGAGCTCGGCTTTCAATCTTCTCTCCTGGACTACAGCCAGGAAGCGCCAGATGCCAGAGGCATAATGAAAAACTGGGAAAACTTAAGATCTCGGATTGGCTTTCTTCCCTTTAAAAAAAAAAAATGTGCAAAACTAAAATGTGATTAGTCATGCATCCCTTCAGGGTGGCCGGCAATACACGCTCAGACTCCACGGTGATTTAAATGTGAGAAGGGGGAAACAGGTTTTTGTTTTGTTTGTTTTTCCTCTCCTGTTTTTTCTTTCCCCAAGCCCTATTCCTTCACAACACAGAGGGGGCTCCAGAGAGAAAAGCTAGCGGCGGGATCATCAGGTTTTAGGGTTTGGCTAGTTAGCGGAAACCTGATCCGGACCTGGGTAGAGAGATGGCTGCATGGTCCCCACGCCAAAATATGCCCGGGGATACCGCCAATCCACACCGCTTTCCCCGTTCGGCCCAGGGAGCCCGCAGGTCGGCCAAGAGCTTGCCCTTGGGCATCTCAAGGTGACCAGGCCGGCGGCCGCCCGGAGCAGCGGTAACAGCCAGGAGAGGCGCTGACGAGGCTGCACTGGCGCGCAGGCCGCCAGCCTCACCCGCTCCCAGGCCCCACTTCACCTCGTACGTTGGAAGACAGGCTCATGGCGCCGTCGCTTGCAGGGCGTGTGCACCGGACACTGAACCCCAACCGGCTAGCGCGGACAGGCCGAGTCAAGGTGCGAAAGGCGTCCTAAGGGCACCGACTCCGGGCAGCGACCGCGGCTACCGCGCAGGCGCCGCGGCAGTCCGTAAGCACGTGCGTATTCTCCACCCCGACTGCTGCTGAGCATGCGCAGAGCGGCGTCCGGGGCCTCCAGGAAGTCCGCGGTCCGGTTTTGACAGCTGCCGGAGGAGGGGCGGAGGAAGGGAGCTAGAGAGGTCGCCACTGAGTTTGCGCAATCTTGCGGGGCGGGGCCCGGAGCCCGGTGGCAGGGCTTCGGGAATAGGGAGTCCAGGCCGGATTTTACGTCTCTCCCAGTGTGCGGGTTTCCCCAGGCACTGGACAGGTGTTAGGGAGACATTTGCCACAATTAGATAGATATCTAAGATCTTACCTAAAAATTTCTTGTCCAGACCGGTACCTGCGAAGCCGGGTCCACCTTTCTTACAGAATGCCAGTGGCAGACACAGAAATCAAGAGCTGAGCCCCATTACGGAATCTCTCCTCGCTCCCGGGGCACGTCCCTTTCTTCTGCCTTTGACCCAAGCAGTTGGTCAGCTGTTGAGGACCTTGGAACCTGTGCTAAGGGGTTGGGTGGGAGAGAGAGAGAAAAGGCTGATTTCAAAAAAAAAAAAATGTGCTTGAATTTTTTTTTCAGTACAACTTGGGGAAAAAAAATTAAGATCATTCTCTCCCATCTACAGTGTGAAATCAGTGTCAGTTTCAAAATTTTTTATAAGAGCCATTTAGGGGCACCAAATTGCGGGGAGGGGCTAACAGCGGTTCTCAACCTGTGGGTCGCGACCCCCTAGGGCGGTCGAACAACCCTTTCACAGGGGTCGCCTAAGACCATCCTGCATATCAGATATTTACATTACGATTCATAACAGTCGCAACATGACAGTTATGAAGTAGCAACGAAAATAATTTTATGGTTGGGTCACAACGTGAGGAACTGTATTTAAAGGGCCAGAAGGTTGAGAACCACTGGGCTAGGATGAACTTGCAGGGTGTTTTGAAGGCGCGTCTTCTAAGGCGCTGCCTGTCCTGACTATCGTTTCTGTGTGGGGTGGGAGCGGCAGGGAGGGGATGCAGGGAAGGGGTGGCCTCCCCAGCCACCCTGGGCGCGGCAGCGGCCGCCCAACTCTCCCGGGAGCCCGCGGCGCCGGGGGGCCAACCCCGGGGAGCGCTGAAACGCGCCCCGAATGAATGAAAGCGCCACCGCAGCCACGGCCTCCAAACGCCCACCCGAGGGTGGCGAGTGGGGGACAGCGAGTGTGCGCGCCCCGGCCAGGGGGTCCGGCGGCGGCCTCCGGGCATGCTCAGTGGCGGCGGCGAACGCGGACCGCGCAGTCGGAGGCTCGCGGCGGCGAAGCGGGAGGCGCTGACGCGCGCGCCGCGGCCGCGGGGACTGGAGGACGGCGGAGGGGCGGGGACGCGGGAGGTGGGGACGCGGGAGGTGGGGCCGCCGTCGCCGTCAGGCCCCAGGGAGCGCGGGGCGCCGCCGCCGCCGCCGCTCCTCCGCTGGGTTCCGTCTCCGGGGCTAGCGACCGCGGCGGCAGAGCAGCGGGAGCCGGCAGCCGCGCTCCGCCGGCAGTTGGGAGGGCAGCGCCCGCGCCTCCGCGGCGTCATGGGCCCCCTCCCCGGGCCTCAGCGGGCACCCGCCGCGGGAACCCCCGGGCCTCCTCGCGGCCGAGCCTGAGCGACCCCCGGTCCTCCAGCGCCCGCTCCCTCCGCCCGATCTCTCCCCCTCTGCCCTCGCCGCCGCTACCGCTTCGGCTTTCCGTGATGGCAACGGAGCCACCGTCCCCCCTTCGGCTCGAGGCGCCCGGCCCCCCAGATGTGCGGACCCCACCGGCGAGCGAGGCGGACTCCGAGAGCACCCCGAAACCGGCGGGCGGCACGCTCCGCTTCCTCAACGGCTGCGTGCCCCTCTCGCATCAGGTGGCCGGGCACATGTACGGGAAGGACAAAGTGGGTAAGTGGGGGCGGCGCGGGGCTGCGGGAGCCCGGGGCCGGGCTGGACGCCCCCTGGTCCGCGCGCGGGCCTCTTCCGCCCTCCCCCGGAGCCTCGCGACCCGGGCCGCGCGGGGTCCCGAAAAGTGGGGCGATCCCAGGGCGTGGGGCGCCGGGCTGGCAGCTGGAGGTGGCGGGGGAGAGGGCGGAGTGCCTGGCCTCTTCCCCAGGGCAGGGAGGGCGCGTGTTGATTGGAGGCGGCGTTGTTGGAGAAAATAAGGAACTTTAATTGGACTGGATGGGGAAGTAAATGCTCCCCCCCGAGCACGAGGTCTGTTTATTATGAGCGGGTAGCGATTGCAACAGGGAAGGAATGAGATGCAGATGATGCTAATCTAGTGCTTTTTGCAGTGCATAGCTGGAGGGTAGGGGAAAACATGGGGGGGAGAGAGAGAGAGAGAGAGAGAGAGAGAGAGAGAGAGAGAGAGAGAGAGAGAGAGAGAGCTCGTCTTATCCGGGATCCCTCCCTGCCCCTGGGGAGGTTTTTCTGATAATCTGGTAGATTTCTCCGGGAGGCTTGGTTCCTGGAGCAGAAACTCGGATTCCTGTTAGGAACCAACAGCCCGCTGCTGTGCTAGAATGGCCCACGGGTCAGACCTTCCGTTATTCTTGATCATCTTTTCATAAGGCTGTATCATGGCATGTGGAATATCGCCCCCCCCCCCCCCACGGTTAGGGCCTGTCTCCGTTTTTGTTTTTGTTTTTCTCTTGATGATTTCAAGTTCAGTGTAGGAACTCGAACGCACCTAGCTTACTCACACTCGTTTCCTGGGCCACAATGAACTGGGGCGTCTGATGGATGCGTGGGCGAGTTAGGCAGGTCTTAGACCTGGAAGCCACTGGAGACAATTTGGTTTATGCTGGTAAGATGCTTTGGGTTTAGGCCGGGTAGGTAATGCTGTCATTTTTAGTCAGAATAACTGAGGCTGGTTAGGTCTGGTTAAGTGACAAGCCTAGAGTCACACAGCTGCTGTGTGTTAGGAGGCAGAAACCTAGGGTCCTGCCTCAGGACGGCTTTCCCCACCGTGTATTATTGTGCTTGGAGGTAAAGATGGTGGAAAATGGACGGGCACTCGTTTGAATGCAGGTTATTTCTCGCTGAGCGACACTTCCCACTACGTCTATCTTTACCTACTTTTCCCTTGTTGAACGTTGGCATTAATGGTAGTGTCGTGTAGTTTGTGTGCCTTTCTCCCCACTCAATTGCGAGTTCCGTGAAGTTGGGGACCAGATCTGCGTATCCCCACAGCCTTGTGCATGGGGCTCAGTTAAACTCCGGAGGGGAGTGTAATGTGAAAATTGCCCGGTCCTTTAGTACACCAGAGAAGGAAATAAGTATCATTCTCAAGGTGTGTATATGGATGTAAGGAAACAGCCTTCTCAAGATGCTTAGCCTGTAGTCTCCTGTGTCACTTAAGGTAATGAGAATTTGAGAGTACTTAAGGAGTATTGCTAATAGATGTATACCTATTGATTTATATTGATAATTGTAATGATAATATTCCTAATACACTATTCTAGAGGCCCGAATAAATCATTGTTTCCTAAGGGTACCTAGAGATTGACTTCTGGGTAAAGGAGAAGAGATAAGCAAAAAAACCCCAAGATAAGCACAATCTTCGATGATTGTCACTTAAGACTGTAACCACTGCTTATCAAAGTATATAATAGCCTATTCAGAGAGTTGTCTCTGACTCATTACAAATGTACCTTGAATGTGACTTACAACTACATTGGGAACAGTGACTGAAGAATTTGTCACCCAAATTACCTAAGTAAGAGAGTAATTTAGATTCTAGAGGAAGGAGTCCATTCAACTTAAAATAAACTGTTTTCATTTTTGTAAGACTAAGGGACTGTCTTTGTATCACCAGTACACAATACCTCAAACATACTATGCTATTTAATAAATATTTGATGAATTTAATTCTCATTTATTTACACAGTCTTGCTTATATTGTTAGTGAAAGGACACTATGACAATCTTCCCTATTCCTAAAATGCATAACAAGATGGTCAGCAATTCAGAGCTCAAGAATTTATGTCTCTCTACTATAACAAAGCACATAAGAGTTGTCAAGTATATCATGTAGGTCATAGTTTGGTTTGGCTGTCAACTGAAATTCTCAGAATAAACTTTCTTAAAAACCTTGTGTGAATATTTGTCTAAAATGTTTGTTACTATTGGTACGTAACCAGAGTTTTCCGATTTAGGATTGGTACCTTAGTGATTTTCAAAAAGGAGTTGTTGGTGTGAATGAAAAAATTGTTCAGGAAAGTAACCTAACAGTGTAATCTGATCATAAATTCCTAACTGGGCAGGTCATGAATAGGTGTATAACTTTAGTAAAAGATTTATCTTTGCCTTAAGCAAGCCCTGTCCATTGTTTTTTTTGCTAAGATTAACACATTTTTTTAAATAACCACCCTCTAGTCTAGAGAGCACGTACTCTTGTTAACTGTCCTGTAATTCTCTCCTTGCTTTCTTCCTCCTTTATGTAATCTTCCTTAATTTCAAATACATAAAAGAAACTGAAAATTGCCGTTCTTCAGAGTATTTGAAATCTTGCTTCCCAGCAATTGTCATCAGTTTTGGCTTGAATGAACACATAAAAATTCTCTACCGGTTTGGATGTTTTTTACATTGACATTGCCTTTGTTAAATTAAAAATTAAGAACATGGAACCAATAGCATAACAGTACTTGAACAGAAAAATAGATCTTGGTATAGTTAAGTGACAGTATTTTATAGTTCTGATATCAGTTATATTTTATGTTCTTCACTCACATCCTATTTCATCAAAGTACATTGAATTTTTCTAAGAACAATAGTTGTTGTTTTTTTTTTAATTGTAAAAGTAGTACATGATCTTTTAGGGAAAAAATTTCAAGGAGTAAAACAGTATAGTAGTACCTTTCCCCCTATTCTCTCAACTGCAATAGCTGGTAACTATTTCTGGTGTATCCTTTCAAGCCTTTGTTTCTGGGGACATACATAAACACATAACACATTTCAGACTTTTCTTATCAACATATATAAGCAACTTTTTGTTTCTCGTCTGTATTTCATCATGTAAGTATATCCATATTTTTGTACCTAGGATATACTTCATTCTTTTAAAAAATTGTGTTGTATTCTGTAGTGTAGATATATCACAATTTATTCCTCTTGTGTTGGATTTTTATATTTTTATCATTTTGTTATTATGTATTGAACATTCTTGTATACATTGCATATTGTATAACTCTTTCTGTAGGAAAGTTTCACAAATATGTAATTGTTAGCAATTTAAATTCCCAAACTTCACCCAAGTTAGCATAAAGTCCTTTTTGTTTTAATATATAACATGTACCATTAATTTCTTTCAAAAGTCCTTAAAGATTTAAACAAATAGTTGATATCTCATATTTGTGCCCTGGTCCACTTTAGGATATAGAATAAGGTAGTCTACAGGGAAAAGGGATTCAAACTGATACTGTTTTTGGGGAAAAACCCACAACTTTTGTAGTTTACTGGTTTATTTTATTAAATATCCTCTGAAACTAATTGACTTAAAATAATTTCAAACTTACAGAAAAGTTGTAAGAATAATACAGAGAACTTAACATTTTTCTGAATTTTTGACTATTCATTTATTTTTTTCCTGAACTATTTACTTAAGTATATATCTGTAACTACAGCACATTTATAAAATACTAGAGGCCCAGTCTATGAAATTTGTGCACAGGTAGGGTCCCTAGAAACTGCTGCTGCTGCTGCTGCTAGTGGGGCCAGAGGGGGGAGGGGGAGGAGTGGGGGGAGGGGCCAGCTGGCCCCACCCCTGGTCGAACTTCTGGGTCCAGGGGACAGTTTGCATATTAGGCTTTTATTATATAGGATAGGCAATTTAACAGTGATACAATGCTCTTATCTAATCTGTAGTCCATATTCCAATTTTTCAGCTGTTCCAATAATGTCTTTCATCGTATTTGTTTTTGTCTTCACAGGATCTAGTTCAGGATCATTTATTGCATTTAGTTGTCATGTCTCTTAGATTCCTCTAATTTGTATTAGTTCCCCAGCCTTTGTTTTTTATAACATTGTCATTTTTTAAGAATATAGGCTAGTTATTTATGAGATATTCTTTAATTTGGATTTCTGATGGGTTCTCATGATGAAATTCAGGTAATGCATTTCTGGTTGGAATATTATACAAGTGTATCCTATTTATTTTTAAAACATTTTTTATTGATGTTTAGAGAGAGGAAGGGAGAGGGAGAAAGAGAAACATGATGTGAGAGCGAGGCATCCATCTGCTGTCTCCTGCATGTCCCCTACGTGGGATTGTGCCCGTAATCAGGGCATGTGTCATTGTGGAGAATCAAGCCAGCAACCTTTCTGTGCACAGATCGAGGTCCAACCAACTAAGCCACACCTGCCAGGGCCTAGTGTATCCTCTTTAAGGTATCACATCTGGAGGCTCACAATGTCCACCTGCCCATTATTAATTTTGATCATCTGGCCCAAGTTTGGTCTGGCTTCTCCAGTATATTGTTAATATTTTCCCCCTTTCAACTAATAAGCATCTGTGGGGAAATGTTTTAATTTTAAGATCATACAGATATCCAGCTCTTCATCATACTTTACCCCTAGATTTGGCATCTATTACTGATTCTTGCCTAATAATTTTTCTAGTGGAAAAATTAGTATTTTCTTCTGGTTCTACCACTCCCTCTATGTTAATAATCAGCATTTCATATTGATACTTTCCCTTATACCGAGGGTATGTGGTTGGAAACTCTTAAAAAGTTATTTGGATTAGGGCTTTTGGGGGTTTATTTTTAGCTCCCCCTTCTCTATGGTCATGTTCTTTTGAAGTACAGTTGGATTCATTTGTTTCTGTTTAAACTTAGTTCTTCATGTTTCTGTTTAAACTTAGTTCCTAGTTTATTTAGCTAGATATTTTTGAAAGCCTATTAAAAAAGTCAAACTTTACATAAAGGTATATCAGAAGTGTCACGCCATTCCCTATCACTGTACCCCATTCCTTAGCATCCCTTGTAGGTAACCAGTTTATTGTGTTTTGATTTTTCATTTCTGTTTTTTGTTACAGAAAGAAGCAGATCTAGGTCTTCTCATTTCTCTTTTCAAAACAAAAAACAGTGTGCTCTATATATTGTTTTGTATTTTGCTTTTTAAACTTAACAGTATATCCTAGAAGTCACTAATATCAGTTCATGGACAGCTTCCTCATAACTCAGTTGTATTCCATTGTGCACATATACCCCGTTCTTTTCAGTCAGTTATCTGGATTTGCTTTTGGACTTTCATGTATTTACTTTCACTGATTTGTTAATCCTAGAAATAATACCTCACTGTCTTGATTCAAGTTGCTTTAGAATAAGTCTTGATGTACTGAAGAGTAAGCATTCCACTTTGTTTTCAAGGTTATCTTGACTTTTTCTGGACCTTTGCATTTCCTTATAGATTTTAAATCAACATATCATTTTTCACAAGAAACGTAATAAGATTTTGAATCTACATATTGCTTTTGTATCTGTTTTGAATCTACATATCATTTTCTGTGGTGTATGATAATGATTTTGCAGAACCATTTAAGACTAACTTATAAGCATCATGATTCCTTCCCTCTAAATAACTAAGTGTATGTCTCTTTTAAGAAAAGAATGTTTTCTTAATCATGAGACAATTATCAAGTTCAGAATATTCAACATTTGGCTTTTACCATTATCCTATAATATCCGTTTATAGCAATTTACCCCCATCCAGGATCACACATTGCACTTAGTTGTTATGACTCCATAGGCATTTGGAGCAGTTTTTTATCTTTTCTTTATTTTTCATAACCATGAAATAGTTGAACAGTATAGGCATATGGGTTTTTATTTTATTTTTTTAAAATATATTTTATTGATTATTTTGCAGAGAGGAAGGTAGAGGGATAGAGAGTTAGAAACATCGATGAGAGAGAAACATCAATCAGCTGCCTCCTGCACACCCCCCACTGGGGATGTACCCGAAACAAGGTACATGCCCTTGACCAGAATTGAACCCGGGACCCTTGAGAGTCCACAGGCTGACGCTCTATCCACTGAGCCAAACCGGTTAGGGCGCATATGGGTTTTTAGGATATCCTATAAATTAAGTTTGTCAGGCTGTTGTCTCATGATTGGATTCAGATAAATGCATTTTTGATAAAATATATATTAGTTATGTTGTATTCTTGGACCATCATATTATAAGACACAGAATGTCAGTTGCATTACTGGATGTAACTTTGATTTCCTGGTTAAGTGTTGTCTGCCATATTTTCCACTGTAAAGTTTTCATTTTTCCTATTGTAATGAAGTAATTATTTAGAGGAATATTTTAGACTGTTAAATATCCTGTTCCTAATCAAAGTTTTCACCCAGTGTTAAAAGCATCCATTGACAATATCTGACCAACTTACTTATTGCTATGATAGTTGCAAAATGGTAATATTCAGTCATTCCTGTTACATTTGTTAGTTGGTATTTTCCTTTAGTTTCCCTTGTCTCCTCTTTCTTTTTTCTCCTTCCTTCTTTCCTTCCTTCCTGCCTTCCTTCCTTCCTTCCTCCCCTACCCCCCTCTTTCTCATTCATTCATTCATTCATTCATTCATTATTAGGTTTGACTAGTAGTCTTTTCAAACTTCCATGGATAGATCTTAGTCCAGCCGTGGGCAAACTACGGCCCGCGGGCCAGATCTGGCCCGTTTGAAATGAATAAAACTAAAAAAAAAAAAAAAAAGACCGTACCCTTTTATGTAATGATGTTTACTTTGAATTTATATTAGTTCACACAAACACTCCATCCATGCTTTTGTTCCGGCCCTCCCGTCCAGTTTAAGAACCCATTGTGGCCCTCGAGTCAAAAAGTTTGCCCACCCCTGTCTTAGTCATTATTGTTGCTGCTCATTTTGATGCTCATGTCCCAGATTTGGGCAGTGGGAGCTTTCTCAAGCTGGCTCCTGTGTCTTTTAAACATTTCCCTTTTTTTTTTTTCTTTGAAAGCATTTTCTCACTTTCTGCCATAATAAGATGTTTGATGTTCATCTTATACTTTCCCTGTCCCAGCCCTGGAATGAGCCAATTTTTCTTCAAGAAATCTGGTTCCTTTAGGGGTAAATGGTGTTTAAAACTAAGATCGAGCACTGGGTATATCATTGCTCCTTGTGTGTAGTTGCTGTTTGTCTTCTCAGCAGATTGGACTAAGAAGTACATAATTTTGTATTCTTAAAAATTTGAGTTTATATTTACCTATAATTTAAAGCTAATACTGCAGGGTTCTTCTTTGCTTCTTCTGTATTTGTGTCTCCTTTTTTTCTCATTGAGACTCCTGTCTCCTCAAAACATCAACATACTTACTAATTTTGAAATATTTAAATGAATCTTGCATTCCTGGAATAAAGTCCACATGGTCATGATAAATTACCCTGTATATATTGCTGGATTAGGTTTCCTAATGTTTTATTAAAGATTTCTGTGACTATGTTCATTTGAGAGAATGGTCTGTAATTTTTTTTAAGCCTTTGTTGGGGTTTTAAAAAAATCAAGAATATGTTGGCTTCCCCACAAAATATGTGGGGAATTGTTTACTATTTTTCTGTTTTTCTGAACAAATTTGGTAAGATTGGTATTATTTTTTTTCTAAATGTTTGATAGAATTTACTAGTGAAGTATTTCAGCCTATGATTGTTTCCGGATATTTAAAATTTTGAATTCAGTGTTTTTTGTAGACATGGGTCAACTCAGATTTTCCATTTCTTCTTGTGTCAATTTTAATAATTAGTCTCTAAAGGAAAGTGTTCATTTCGCCTAAGTTGTTGGGTTTATTGGTGTGAAGTTCATAATTCTCTTATGCTTTTAATGTTTGTAGGATTTGTACTGTTATCTTTTATTTATTCCTGGTAATGGGAATTTATGTTTGCTTTTTCTTTTCTTAATCTGTCTAGCTAGAGGTTTATCAGAGAACCTTTTAATTTCATTGGCATTTCTCCATTGTCTTTATTTATTTATTTATTTATTTATTTATTTATTTTGGCTCCCGTCTTTCCAGTTATTTGGGGTCAATATGTTCTTTTTCCAGCATTTTAGGTTGGAACCATTAAAAAAATTGTTTTTGGTAAAAAATATATTTTTATTGATTTCAGAGAGAGGAAGGGAGAGGGAGAGAGAGGTAGAAACATCAATGATGAGAGAGAATCATTGATTGGCTGTTTCCTGAATGCCGAGCCCGAAACCCAGGCATGTGCCCCGACCGGGAATCGGGAATCAAACCACAACCGCCTGGTTCATAGGTCAAGGCTCAGCCACTGAGTCATGCCGTCCAGGCTGGAACCTTCTTTTTACTTTTCTAATACAAGCATTTAAAATGACACATTTTCCACTAAGCACTAAGCAGTATTTTTTAGCTGCATTACACAAATTTTGATGTGTTTAGTTTTCATTATCATTTAGCAAAAAATATTTTCTAATATTTATCCCTTCTGAATTTTGATTCATGGATTAAATAGAAGTGTATTTACCTTTATTCTATTTGGTATTTTTCCAAATATGTTATTGTTATTTCCATTATGGTCAGAGAATAATCTCTATGTGATTTTAATTCCTTTCGATTTTATCGTCCAGCATGTGGTAAGTCTTGGTAGATGTTCCATTTGTCCAGGAAAAAACATATAATCTGTTCTATGTAGCATTCTTTGTCAGTATGGCCAAGTTGTCTGATACTGTTGTTCATGTTTTAGGGAACAGGGGGTGGAATTCTAATGATAGTTTTCTCAGACTGATATTCCACAGATTTTGTGGGTACTTTCTTCTGATTGTTTTCTACTTTCTTTCTTTTTTTCCTTCTTGTGTTTCAATTTGAGTAGTTTCTGTTAACCTGTCATTAAATTAACTGATTTCTTCCTCTGCTACTTTGTGTCTACTGATGAACCCATAGAAAGCATTTTTGTCTCTGTTATATGTCTTTTATTACTAATATTCTATTTACTCAAAATTCCTCTCTACTGAAATTCCTTATCTTTTCATGCATCTGTCTACTACCTTTTCTGTTATCACCTTTAACATATTAGTTATGGTTATTTTAAGCTTCTTTGATAATTACAACATCAGTGTCACCTCAAACTGTTCTATTTGTTGCATTATCTTTTGACAGTGATTTTTTACCCTTTTTCATTTGTCTTATCATTTTTTTATTAAATTCTAGACATTATGTGTAGGATTTAAACAACTTATGCAAACAGTATTTTTGCCTGAAATTAAAATATCTGTTCTGCTAGACTATTAATGTTGGTGATTGAACCAGTTTAGTCAGTAGAAACAAGTTTGAATTTTGTAGTTGTTATGATTACATTCTGTTATGGACTGAATGTTGTGTTCCCTAAAATTCATATGTTAAAAAAACAACCCCCAATACGATTGTATTTGGAGATAGGGCTTTAACGGAGGTAAGTAAGATTAATGAGGTCACAAGGGTGGAGGCATGATCGAGTGGGATTCTTGTTCTTATAAAAAGAGACATGAGAGAGTGTTTTCTCTCTCACTCTCACCCTCTTCCCTGCCCCCCTCCCACTCCTCCTCTCCCTCATTCCCTTCTCCCCTACAATGTGAGAACAAAGTGAGAAGGCTACAATCCAGGAATACAGCTCTTACCAGGAGCCAAATTGGTTGGCACCTTGAACTGGGACTTTTAGCCTCTAGGACTGTGAGAAAATAAATATTTGCTGTTTAAACCGTATGTCCATGGTATTTTGTTATGGAAGCCTGAGCAGACTAATACACTTTCAGTGCTCTGTGGGCTTGAAATTCCTCTGTTATCCTATACCAATTTGTGCACCACTGGGGTCCCTTGGCCTGGCCTGTAGGATCGGGCTGAAACCGGCTCTCTGACATCCCCCAGAGGTCCCAGATTGTGAGGGGGCACAGGCCAGGTGCACGTCGGGGTCGGGGAGGGACCACAGGAGGGCCCCAGGGCATGTCCAGCCTGCCTGCTCAGTCCTTACCCCAACAGCAAGCTAACCTATACCGGTTGGAGCATCTGCCCCCTGGTGGTCAGTGCACATGATAGCAACTGATTGAGTGGCCTTAGCATATCATTAGCATATTATGCTTTGATTGGTTGAACGGACGACCGGACACTTAGCATATTAGGCGTTTATTATTTAGGATAGTAAAAGGCTAATATGCAAATTGACCAAACAGCATATTACGCTTTGATTGGTTGAATGGAACGACCAGTCACTGTGACACGCACTGACCACCAAGGGGCAGACGCTCAATGTAGGAGCTGCCCCCTGGTGGTCAGTGCACTCCCACAGGGGGAGCGCTGCTCAGCCAGAAGCCCTGAGGCAGGCTCACAGCCTCTCCCACCTCCACGGCAGTGCTAAGGATGTCCAACTGATAGCTTAGGCAGAGAGCGGGCCTAAGCCATCAGTTGGACATCCCCTGAGGGCTCCTGGACTGTGGACTGTGAGAGGGTGCAGGCTGGGCTGAGGGACCCCCCCCCCCAAGTGCATGAATTTTGTGCACCGGGCCTCTAGTAATCTTATGTTTAGAGAGGCTGGTTTGCCAAAGGATTTTTTCCCCCCAGTAATCCTGTTTAACTCTCTGCTTTAGATCTTTTTTACAATTTCTGTTTCTCTCCTGAACACAAGTAGTGTTTCCCAATCGATGAAATACCTCATCTATTCAGCATTTATAGTCATTTTTTCCTATAACTTTTTTACATGTTTATAATCATTTTAACATCTTTGTTTGCTGATTAAAATTACTTGGTCATCTGTCAACTTCTGTGTTTTTCAGTTGACTTTGTTTTCTCTTGATTATGCATCACGTTTTATTGATTTTTTTTATTGGATTTTTTCACATTTTATTTAAAGAATAGCAGGGAATTTTTTCCCCCCACATAGAGTATAAGTCCTTTCCTCTGTTAAGGTAAGAGGCTGATAAGCCATATTCTTCCTAGAATTTAGTTAAGCTAATGCTGGGCTACAGTCTTAGATTTAGTATTTCTGTTATTGGCTCAGTCTCTCCTCTCCCCCCCCCCCCTCCGCCCCCCTCTTTTAAAATCTTGATACTTTTTCAGGTGGGAGGGATTTGTCTGCAGTTTAAAATACTGTTGGTTTATTTTTGGATTCTGGAATTCATTCACAGGGCGAATGCCTGGGATTACCATATTCTCTTACATGGCTACTTTTTCTGAAAAATTAGATGGGATGTGTTGCAGAATGAGTAGTGTGGGAGAATTGCTGGACCAAGCAATCTGTTAGAACTATTGTCTCTAATCCATCCTGCTACCACACATTGTTGTGTATAGTCAAGCTGATTTTTGCTTGCCTGTCAAAATGTGTTTAATGGCAGGTGCACCTGTATGTAGACTAGGTGCCTGTCCCAAGGAAGAGAAGCTGCCATGGTTCTCTCATTTCTGAATGCTCCATGTTTGCCACCTTCTGGAATTGAGTTCATCAAGGTTTCTTTTTATCTTTCACTCTTCATTGGCTCATAGAAAATGTCTCTCAATCATGGGAGTGAAGGTCTTTCTTGTTCTACATATCCTAACCTTCAGAATTAGACTTTCTCTTCACTAATTTTCAGTTATATTAGACTATTTCTTAAAGTCTCCAGGTCCTTTGACTGCTTACCAACCAATCTTATCCACATGGGTTTATATTTACCTATTCTATATCCAGGTATTAAAACAACTTAATTACTGCAATCTTAAATTGAGACTCTCTGCTTCTGTTGATTAATTTTTGCATTTTTATTATGATTAAAAATTCCTGACACTTGGCAACAGCAATAGAAATTAAGTGGCATATTTTATCAAAGTTTTAAATAGATTTATTTGGACTTGGTATTATATTCTAACTAACATGATTTAATGAAAACTCAATATATGAACATTTAAGATTTTAACATACTTTTGGGAATGAGTCTTCATGGTATAGGGACAGGGCCAGTGCTAGGACATGACTTTAGAAAAAGGCTCCTTATTTGAGTGGGCTGATTATAAAAAGGTGCCCCTTCCTGCTTCTGACTTGGTGCCCCACTTTCCCGTTGGCTAGATGCCCTCATTCTATCTTTGCAACTATACACAGTACATCTGAATCAAGAAAAAAAATGTGCTTTCTTATAACAAATGAGAGAAACTTATAAGAAATTACAAAGTAGAAGATTCATATTGGTCCATCGTTAACATTTTTTTCTCTAAAAAAGTGAGATTGATTTTTGCTACTGCTTTTAACTTGCTTCTTGTTTAACTATAAATTAACATCTCCTGGAAAGTCTGAAGGAGCTATAAGGGAATAGTTGTGGAGACAATAAAACCAAGCTATTTAAAATTTGTGTTCTGGTGCTTTGCATAGAACAAGCACTGAAACATGTTGGTTGAATGTTAAAATTTCCCTTAAATTTATGAAAGTCGTTTACCTCTAACTTCAGGAACAAATCTAAATCTATTCTAGGATGCAAGATACACTATTACAAAAGCATTAAGAAATACAGTATCTAATTTTTGTTCTATAGGTATCTTGCAACATCCAGATGGCACAGTTTTGAAACAGCTACAGCCACCTCCAAGGGGCCCAAGAGAGTTAGAATTCTATAATATGGTAAGTGAGGTAAGATTTGTTTGTTGTATTCATAGTGGTTTTCAGTTTTCTGGTGGTGACTTAGTAAGAAATATATTTGATAGCATGTCTTAGTATAATGTGTGTGTGACTGAAACAAAAGCTTAATGAAATATAACGCTTACCTTTACTGATCCAGCTTAGTATTTTCTATTCCGATCCACTAAATTGATTTTTATTAATGGGTTGTCACCTACATTTTGAAAAACACCTGAGAGACTGTTTATATTTCTCAGAAATGCTGAGTTTAAATGTTTTCACGATAGGATTTCTTAGCCTAGTGCTGATGTGCACTGTAAATCTCCAAAGCAGGGTGGTAAGGGACAGACTTAACATCTAATGAACCATATGACTAGAAGCACCACCTCTGTCTAGTTACAAAACATTTTCATCACCCAAAGAAAACCCTATAACTCTGAAGGCATGATGCTTTGTTCCTCCCTCCTCCCAATCCCTGGCAACCACCAGTCTGTTTATACAATAGGTGACCTTTTGTTTCTGGTTTCTTTTTGGTCTCATATTTTTAAGGTGCACCTGTATTATAGTGTGCATTAGTACTGTGTTCCTGTTTATGACTGAGTAATATTCCATTACACTTACCACATTTTGTGCTTTTGGTGTCACTTATCCATTGATGTACCTTTGGGCTGTTTCTACGTTTTGGCCTTTGTAAGTAGAGCTTCTATGAACATTCATGTACAAATATTTGTTTGAGTACCTGTTTCCAGTTTTTTTTTTTGGTATATATCTAAGACTGGAATTGCTGGGTCATATGATAATTCTACATTTAGCTTTTTGAGGAACTGTCCAATGTTTAACAAAGTGGCTGCACCATTGGACATTTCCATAGCAATGTATGAGGGTTCTAATTGCTCTACATCCTCACCAGCACTTCTTAGTTTTCTTTCTTAAGGGCCATCCAAGTGAGTGTGAAGTGTTGTTACCTCATTGTGGTATATTTTAATTGCATTTCCTTAATGGCTAATGATGTTGGTCATCTTTTCATGTGCTTACTGACCAGGTCTAAATCCTCTCTGGAGTAATGTCTGTTTAGATCCTTTGTTCATTTCTTCATTAGGATGTCTTTTATTTAGTCACTAGAGGCCTGATGTGCAAAATTCGTGCAAGGGGCTTGGCCCTTGCAGCCCCCGCTTCGACCAGAAGGTCGTTTGGCTGTCCGGTCTAATTAGCATATTATGCTTTTATTATTGTAAATAGAAGTTCTTTACATATTCTAGATACAAGTCCCTTGTCAGATATATGATTTACAAATATATTCTCCCATTCTTTGGGTTGTCTTTTCACTTTTTTCATAGTATTCTTCGAAGCTTAAAATTTTTAAATATTGAAATTCAGTGTATCTTTTTTCGTTTTTTTTTGGTCTTGTGCTTTTGGTGTCATATCTAAAGTTATATTTTCTTCTAAATGCTATGATGTTAGCTCTTAACTTTAGGTACAAGTAAAAAGATACAAGCTAAAGTTAAAAAACAAGTACTGTTATACATGCTTTACCATTATTAACTCATTTAACCCTCACAACTACCTATGAGATAGGTACTCTTAGCTTCATTTTATACATGTGTACATTAAGGCATGATTAGTTTAAATAATTTGATCATGATCATGCTAAAGTAAATGGTGGTCCCAGGATTTGAATGTAGGCAGTCTAAGTTCTAGGATATATGTTTTTAGCTGTTACATAATGTCTATTTTTTGAAGAAAGTATTTTATATTTACTCGGTAAAAGTCTTGTACGTAATTTGTTGGATTTATTCTAGGTACCTTATTTTTTGTTTCAGTTGTAAATGGTAGTTCTTGAATTAAGTGGTCCAATGATTGCTAATATATAAGAATAAAATAGATATTTATCTAGTGTTCTTTGTCTAGTAATCTTGGTGAATTCTTTTTAACTCATATTTATCTGAGATTCCCTAACAATTTCAATTGTTTTCTCTATAGATAATTGTATATTTTGTGATTGGAAGTTTTGTTTGTCCTTTTTGAATCCATATACTTCTGTCAAGGACTTCTATTTCAGGGCTCAATAGAAGCAATGATGGGGGTATCTTCCTCTCATATAACAAAAGTGCTTTTAACATTTCCCTGTTAAAATATGTCTTCTTCTAAAGTTTTGGTAGATACTTCTTCCTAGGTTAAGGAAATTGCCTTTTGTGTGAGTCAAGGTTCTGACAAGAGATAAATTATGTATTCTGTCAGTTTAATAAAGGGATTGTTTACCTAGGCGTGGTCAGAGTTAAGATAATGCTATAGCATCCCTGGGCCTCTAAGGGCAAGGAGAGGGAGTGGTTACTGGAACCCAGGGAAGGTAACTTTATGAGAAGGTATGAACTGATAAGGAGGGAACTAGAGAAGTAAATAATCCAACCTCAACTGTCTCCCACTAGTAAGAGAATGACCAGAGGGCAAGGGATCCCACTGATGCAGTTGATTCAGGTCAGCTCTTTGGGAAGAAAATTGTGGAGGTGGAAAGGGAAAATATATAGCATCCTTTCCATTTTTATTTCAGGAAACAATTTAAAGTATGATATGAATAGATATTGAATATTTTTGAACTACCTTTTCTGTATCTATTGAAATTAGCATGAATTTCCTCCTTTAGTCTACTAATGTCATAAATGCCGTTATAGCTATCTAATACTATATCACCTTTCATTTTTTGAAATGAAACCTACTATAATGTCTTTTTTATTTTTAATAATATGAATTACCGAATATTGTTTGCTAGTGTTTTATTTCAGATTTTTCCCAGCCATGCTCATAAATGAGATTGAATTATTATTTTCTTTAAATTTTGTCTTTGGTTGATTCCAAATTCTTTTAGCTGGATAAAATGAGTTGAGGAGCATTTCTTATTGTATTTTGAGGAAGAATTTTTCACATAAAAGATTTTGTTTCTTAAAGGCTTGATAGAACTTACCTATAAATTTATCAGAGCCTTTTGCCTATCTCTGTTTCATATGTGTGTGTGTGTGTGTGTGTGTGTGTGTGTGTGTGTGTGTATCAGAGAAAAAGGGAGAGGGAGAGAAACATTAATGATGAGAGAGAGTCATCCATTGGCTACTGCCTGTACACCCCCTCCCGGGGATCGAGCCTGAAGCCCAGGCAAGTGCCCTGATTGGGAATCGTGAGGATCGAACTGTGACCTCCTGGTTCATAGGTCGATGCTCAACCGCTGAGCCACGCATGCTGGGAATGCCTGTCTCTGTTTCTCTTTCTTCCTTTCCTCCTTTCTATCCTTCTTCTTTTTTTAATCTTCATCCGAGGATATCTTTTCCCGTTGATCTTTAGAGAGAGAGGAAGGTGGGGGGGAGAGAGAGAGAGATGTGAGAGACACATTTGCCTGTATGGGAATGGGGGATTGAACCTGCAACCCCAGTATGTGCCCTTGACCAGGAATCGAACCAGCATCCTCTTGGTGCATGGTTTGACAGTCAAGCACTGAGCCACACTGGCCAGGCATTTTCCATCCTTCTTTTTCCCTTTTATTCTTTTCTTTGTTCCTGGAAAGGGGCATTTTTTTTTTAATGTATTTTATTGATTTTTTACAGAGAGGAAGGGAGAGGGATAGAGAGTTAGAAACATCAATGAGAGAGAAACATCAAACAGCTGCCTCCTGCACACCCCCTAGTGGGGATTTGCCCGAAACCAAGGTACATACCCCTGACCTTAATCGAACCTGGGACCCTTCAGTCTGCAGGCCTACGCTCTATCCACTGAGCCAAACCAGTTAGGGCAAGGGGCATATTTTTAACCATAGTGGAGACTTTGTCTGAGCTCTGTTTGGCTCTCAGTAAAGCAGACCCATATCTCTTTCCCTCCTCTATGGAGAGGACAATGTGGATTAAGCTGAAAAATTACCTACTAAAAGTGAGAAAGGGATTAGACCAGGGGTGGACAAACTTTTTGACTCGAGGGCCACAATGGGTTCTTAAACTGGACCAGAGGGCCGGAACAAAAGCATGGATGGAGTGTTTGTGTGAACTAATACATGTTAACACTGCTGCTGGTGAAGGAGCGGAGGGGAGAGCAAGAGAACCCTCCGCTCTTTCGGCTCCCCGGGCCGGATAGAACAGCCAAACGGGCCGGATCTGGCCTGCGGGCCGTAGTTTGCCCACGGCTGGATTAGACTACTGCTTGAGAACTGTGGAATTATTTTGAGTGTTTTACAAATGGTTGCCTCATCAACAACAAAAAAAGTACTTACAAAGTGTGTATACTACAACATACTTGTAAAAACACTGCATTGTGCTCACATTCCCTTAAATGTTCCCAAAGATGCTCAGCTACTAAGGAGAGGCAGAGACAGCTTGGCGAAAAAGATAAGGGTGAGGGGCGTGGGAGGCTATGGAAGGAGAAAGCAGCCTTCCAGTTAAACATCAGCCCTCAGTTTAAAGGTCAGTTGTGCACATGCAGACCCCTGGATGTTTATTGGAATTATGCTTAATCCCTGGATGCCCTGGCCTAGAGCACCATGTAAACATGTGTCCTCCCAAGATTACTCGCCCTACTGATTGTATCTAAAGATAAAAATTCCAATAAAGGCCTAACGAGGCGGGCAATAGAGGCGGCCTGGCTTTTCAGCTGGGGGTCTGCATAAGCGCAGGCTTGTTTGGGAAGGTCAAGGAATAATTAGGGGCACTGTCTTCGACACTCCCTTGTCTCCCCTAAGTCAGAATTCCACACACTTCCCTTTTATCAGCATGTCCTCCTTACAAACTTTCCAACCAAGGCTCATGCTTCCCAACATCTAGACATGTCTAATATTTTCTAGAATTATTACTGCTTATATATCAACAAATTAAGTGAGCAATGATTAGAATTACGTTGAGGTGAAGGATATTTTTTTTAAAAAGGTAAAACCACAATTTCCTTACAGATATCAAATATGTACGTGTTAAAGATTTTGTTAAACTTATTATTTAATGAGGGAACTAGGCAGATGTTAAAACTGGTTCAAAAAAAAAGTCAAAGAAGCACACATTTATATGAAATAAAGGGAAGTTGAAATGAATTTAGGAATGTTCACTAAACTCCCACCTTCCATGAAAGTTCTGAGAACCTTCCCTGGCCAGAATTTATTTGTAAGAATTATTTTGCATCTGCTAAGGGTTATCTACAGCTTATTTTGTTGTAAAATAGTTCAAGGACAGTGAAAGGCTAGAATTAGATAACCTAAACAATACATAATTTTTCACTGGAAACACAGTGTACTCTTTTTTTTGCTTATTCAAAATTTTAGATATATTATGATAAACAGTATTATTTTATTTGAGAAAAGTGTAGGGCACTTGTAAAACAGTATAAGAAACTAATATGCAAGTTCTCTTTCTCTCTTTCAGGTTTATGCTGCTGATTGTACCGATGGTGTTCTTTTAGAGCTACGAAAATATTTGCCAAAATATTACGGCATCTGGTCACCTCCCACTGCACCAAATGGTAAGTTTTTAGATAAAAACTTTTATTCTTAATTCAGGAGAGTGGTTTTATAAAAGGTTTATATAAAAGTGAGCCTAGTATTATAAACACTGAATACATGTGTGATTTTTTTTCTAATAATTCTCTACTTCATTAAAGAAACTTATTAATACTTTTGCTCTTCACAACCAGTTTCTTAAATGGTATATACAAATTAATGATCAGTCTGTTATAATTGAATGAAAATATATATGCTAGTACTTAATACTGTATTAATTTACAGATGTTCACTTTTTTGTAATTTCTGGGCAATTTTTTTTTTTTTTCATTTTGAATAGGAGAAAACATCAGAAAATATATTTTCCTTGCATAACTTCCTCCCTGTCTCATATCCCACTTCTTCGTCCCACACTTCAGGGCTTTAAATTGCAATATTTAAAAAAATACCAGTAAGTTTTATAGAGGACAAACTGATCTATGTAAGGGCACAACATTTCTCTCTTAATATTAGTTAATACTTGAAGCAGTATTTGCCACTTCTGGGCCTTTGAGCAGACAGAATTTAATTAAACAAGCAGCTTGACTGTGTAACTATTGAAGAAGGTTGGTGAATGGGGTAAGAGTTTGAAACTTGACTGAGTTTAAGAATATCCCATGGGCTTATTAAAATGCATATTAATAGGCTAAACGCCCAGACATTTTGATTAAGAAGGTTTATGTTGGAGTTCAGTGATGTGCTTGTAAAAAGCGACAAGCTTGCCCTGGCTGGGAGTGTTGGCCTGTGGACTGAAGGGTCCCAGGTTCGATTCCAGTCAAGGGCACATGCCCTGTTTGTGGGCTTGATCCCCAATGGGGGTCGTGCAGGAGGCAGCAGATCAATGATTCTCTCTCATCATTGATCTCTCTCTCTCTCTCCCTCTCTCCCTCTCTCCCTCTCTCCCTCTCCCTCTCCCTCTCCCTCTCCCTCTCCCTCTCCCTCTCCCTCTCCCTCTCCCTCTCCCTCTCCCTCTCCCTCTCCCTCTCCCTCTCCCTCTCCCTCTCCTTCTCTCTCTCTCTCCCTCTCCCTTCCTCTCTGAAACCAATAAAAAAATATATATATATTTTTTAAAAGCGACAAGCTTTTTTAATGTACTTAAAAAAGATAGTACTTGGACTGCATTTTGAGAACAGGAAAGAAGGGGGCTCCAGCTTGAGCTTATTCTTTTCCTTAGTTCTTTCTCTTCCTTTGACTTATGGACTGTGTATCAAGTTTCATCAATAGGGAATCATAGTATTCTCCTGTGAGTATCCTTAGTTAGGTAATACTAAATCAGTGGTTCCCCTGGGTATTTAGGATTTGCTATATTTCCGTTGTATGGGAGTGGGGAAAAGTAGCCTAGGCTCTTTCTCCCCCCCCCCCCTTTTTGTCCCCCCCTTCCTTCCTTCTTGTCTATTAGTCCCAAATGTATATGTTTCTGATTCAGATCAGCATGTTGCTTAAATTATTTCACACGTCATTGTGATTATAGAGATTTCCATTGTAATGTAAGATACCTAGATTTCAATGAATTTTGCTACTGATTAATGTTTAACTTAGAACATTATTTAATCACTAGTGGCCTGGTGCACAAAATTCGTGCACATTAAAAGGGAATTAATTAGAGGAAATATTTTAATATTGCTCTTTGCCCTTTCTCTATAATAGAAGTGTCAGAGATGAAAGGAAATTAGTAAAATGTATATGAAAATCTCCCTCCTGTCAGAGTCTGGGGTGTGCCGCGAGACCCAGAGTCAAGTCCCCGTCCACCGGCGCGTGTCTCAAAATCACGTGAGACCCAGACCTGGCCGGCCCCACCCCCATCAAGCCCGGGGGGGGGGGGGGGGGGAGGGTCACGGCCTCAGGTCCCCTGGCTGGAGGGTGTGATGACCATTTACATATTAGCTCTTTATTATATAGGATTATTCCTCAAGAATGTGACTTCTAAAGATTAACAAAGGTTGTTGAGGATGGTGTTAAATGGATATCTAGATACTGTAATTGAGTACTCAGTTTTGAAAGATTGTTTAGAAGGGGTTTTATTGTCTCCACAACTATTTCCTTTATAGTCCTCAGACTTTCTAATAAATACGTGTAAATGTTTATAGAAATTCTTCGGTAATCCATGAGTGCAGTAATCCATGAGAGAGAAACATCTGTTGGCTGCCTCCTGCACGCCCCCTGTGGGATTGAGCACAAACTCTGGGCATGTGCCCTGAAGGGACGACACTCAACTAACCAATTGAGCCACACTGGCCAGGGCTCTCATTGTGCCTTTTTAATGTCCTTGGAAACCTTACATCTACTTCATACCTTTTGCTAATGGTTGAATATTATTTAATCACCCTCCTGCAAGTGTTTCTCTGTGATATTTATACTAATTGTTGACTCTGGAGTTGTTTTAACTTTTTTTCTCAGTTTTAAGTTGTCCTCATTTTGTTTCTCCTGGAAGTTATTTGAGTGGTAATATGTTTGCTTATCACTAATTAAAGTTTTTCTTTCATAACAGATTTATACCTAAAACTGGAAGATGTGACCCATAAATTTAATAAGCCCTGTATAATGGATGTAAAGATAGGGCGAAAAAGCTATGATCCTTTTGCCTCATCTGAGAAGATTCAGCAACAGGTCAGCAAGTACCCATTAATGGAAGAAATTGGGTTCTTGGTGCTTGGCATGAGGGTAAGAGTGATTATTAGTATAATACACATATTTTTCTTTACATGTTCTTTTCTTGAAAATTATAGATGTAATTATAATACTAATATATAAGATGATATATTTTGAAATTTGGTTTCTGCAACTCCCCAATGTGAGCAGATATTTTTATTTTTTGTTCACTGATATATGGTCAGTGTCTGGAATGATTGTGACATATAGTATGTGATTAATAAATAAATAGATGAACCTCAAGAGTCCAACTCTGGTAATTTTGTTTTAAAGAGGTTTTAAAGTGGGAGCTACAAGGGCTCTGGAAATAGAGGTTAGAAGTGTGAAGTTTAAGTTTGATAAATGATTGCTACCTATATAAACATAATGGCGTAGTTTGAAATTCATCATAAAAGATGATATATGGATCTTTTGAGTTTTAAATAGGAGAGTTAATAAATAGGAAGCATTATAGATGGAAGTTTAGCTATAATATAAATGCCGTGGTAAGTTAATGTTATATTGTTTATGATTTTGCCATGAGGAAAGTACTATGTTTTTATATTCAGTAATTTTTCTATATTTTTTGAATGGAAAAGGGAAACTATAATTAGGTCTCTGTGGTTTAAAACAGTTGTTTTATTTGCTCATGATTCTGTGGGTTGGCAATTTGAGCTGGCCTCAAGTAGACAGTTCTGCTGATCTCACCCAGGATCCCATGTGTGGCTGCACTCATCTGATGGTTCTGCTGGGGCTAGGTGGCCTACAATGACCTCACTTATGTGGTGGAGCTTATTCTAACTTTCGGATGGGCCTTTTTCCATGTGAATTCTCATCCTCCAGGAGGCTAGTTGGCGCTTCTTCATGTGCCACATTCCTAAAAGGCAAGAGTGGGAGCTACAAGGGCTCTGGAAATAGAGGTTAGAATGTTAATGTGATAATTATAACAGCACAGTTGAATTTGGTATTCTGATCAAAGGAATTGTTGATGCAGTTGTTTCATTTAGAAAACGATAATTAAATGTGGGTATACACGAAAAGGAAAAAGGATTAATGGCATAATGTTAAAACAAACAAGAAATAAACATCCCACAGGAGCAACTATTTAAACATCCGCTGTTTTCAAATCTTACCCTCCCACTTTCCTTTTCACTTTTTTCAGAGGACCTTGCCTTCTGCTTCAGAAAAAATGAAAGCCATTAGATAGGATTTCCTTTTCTTTCCTGCCAACAGATGTGCATACCTAACCGACAAGTGCTTTCATTTCCCCTTTATTCCTTTCTCTCACATTGATGAATTTTCTGTCCTAAGGACAGCCCTTCCCTATGCCCTCTGGATCTCATTCCCTTCCACCTTTTTAGGAACCTAATACTATTGATTCTTTCTTGTCTTATATCTTCAACTTCTGTCTCTTTCCTGACACTCTTCCTTTTGTTTTATATATGTTCAGATCACTCTCGATTTTTAAAAAACGACATCATCAAAACCTACCTTTACCTTGCTCTGCTGTCCACCACTGGGTTTAACTTGCCTCCCCTTCACAATCAAAATAGTTATTTCCATTGCCTTACTTCCCACTTAGTATTTTTCAGCCTCCAATCTGGCATTTGCTCTACTATGCCACCAGATCAGCTTTCACTAAGGTCCCTAATGACATCTTCATCTTACTAAATCTAAATGCCATTTTCATTACTAACCTTACTGCACTTTGAAAAGCAGCCTTGAAGGCTGACTACGTTTTCCTGGAAATATTCCTTTTTGTGTCCTTGATATTACACCCTGTCCTGGTGTTTCCAAAGGCTACTTTGCAGTTTTCTTTGCCAGCTAATTTTTCCCCCCTGTTTATTCTTTAGGTGTTGAGGTATTCCACTCTGTTCCATTTTACTGTCTTTATTTTCTCTTTCTTCCTAAGCAGTGTCCTTTGTTCTTATTGGATCAGTTCCACTTACACTGATACTCCCAAAGGCATATCTGTAGCCTCAGCTTTTTCTTTGATCTCCTAATCTGGATAGCTAGAACCCTACCAGACATTTTACTAGGATGACTTAAAAACTTCTAGAACTAATATATAAAAAAGCGATACACTCATCTCGCTACCAACCACAACAAATCTCAACAAATACTGAGATTATTCCTTATCTCATAAATGGCAGCACTGGTTTTACACACTGGAAACCTTGTAGTCACCATTACCTCTCAGAGCCATTCTATTGATCTTAATTCCCCAGCATCTCAAATCCCATTATCACCATTATCCTTTTACAGACCCTAGTCTCTTAACTGATCTCTCAAGTTCAGTTTTTCTTTCTTTCAATCTGTTCTCCAGACATTGTAAAACAATCATGGCATTCTCCTATTAAAAACTCTTCAGTGGGATTCCACTGCTTTAGGGTACATATACAAGATAAGTAAAAAAGGCATTGCATGATTTGGCCCTCCTGGGATATGTCATTTTCTATATGAACTTCAGATTGGCTTATATGGTTATAAAAATCGTTGGTGTTTTATTATTATTTTATTTTAGTTGTGGATTAATTTAAGTAGAATTGACATCTTTAAATTTTTTATTTTTTTATTGAATTTATTGGGGTAACATCTATATATATAAAAGCCTAAGCGACCGATATGACTGAGTGACTGGAACAACCGGTTGCTATGACGTGCACTGACCACCAGGGGGCAGATGCTCAACGCAGGAGCTGTCCCCTGGTGGTCAGTGTGCTCCCACAGCAAACCTCCCTAGCCGGCCAACCTCTCACAGTCCCTTACCCGGGGCCCCGGGCTGGAACGGGGAACCAGGGTGGGTGGTGGTGGGGCTGG
Organism: Myotis nattereri; assembly: GCF_964212035.1. Taxonomy (NCBI): domain Eukaryota; kingdom Metazoa; phylum Chordata; class Mammalia; order Chiroptera; family Vespertilionidae; genus Myotis; species Myotis nattereri. Next base: position 28,965,742 of record NC_138088.1, read on the forward strand.
TGGTCAACCTTTCCCGGCCGGCAGGCCCCAGTGATGGTGCAGCAGTGAGAGAAGGAGAAGGGGGAGAGGCGGGGAACCACACGGTGGCAGGGCGCCAAGAGCAGTGTTGGCATCCGGCGTCCATTCCTTCCACTCCTGGCCCGGCGACTGTCACCTCCTCTCCCAACCCTGCCAGGGCCTTCAGGCCCCAATCGGCCTGGCCCTGATCACTAGCCAGGCCTAGGGACCCCACCCATGCACGAATTTCGTGCACCAGGCCTCTAGTTGGTTAACAAAATTATAGGTTTTGGATGTACAGTTCTATAATATATCATCTGTATATTGTATTGTGTGTTCCCCAAGTCAAGTCTCCTTCCATTACTATTTATACCTCTCCCACCTTCCCTCACTCTCCTTTCCTCTGATTATTACAATGCTGTTGTCTGTGTCTGAGGGTTTTGGGGTTTTTTTTGCTTTATCCTTTAACCTTTTTCACTCAGCCCCACAACCCACCTCCCCTCTGATAGCTGTTCTGTTCTCTATGAGTCTGTTTTTGTTTTGTTGTTTATTTTGTTCATTAGATTCCACATATGAGTGAAATCATATGGTATTTGTCTTTCTCTGACTGGCTTCACTTAGCATAATATGTGAATTCATGATGTCACAAGGATAAGATTTCCTTCCTTTTTTATGGCTGAGTAGTATTTTATCGTGTAAATGTACCACAGCTTTTTTATTCACTCATCCACTGATGGCCACTTGGCCTGCTTCCAAATCTTAGCTATTATAAATAATGCTACAGTGAACATAAGGGTACAAGAATTGATATCTTTTATATTGAGTCTCCCTCTCTGAGACCATGGGTGTGTGTTTGTGTGTCTGTCTTAGGAATTTGTTTAAAATGTCTTTATATAGATTGTACCTTTATTTAGTTTATTTCTCTTTTGTTGCATTTGTAAATGGAGTTTTCCATTATGTTTCTAACCAGTTATTTGTGTATATCAAAGCTCATTTTCTGCTTACTAATTTGTACTCAGTCACCATTTCAAGTTTTTATTAGTTTTTCAGTATATGTCCATTACCTATAAAGAGTAATATTTTATCTCTTCCTTCCCAAATTATTATTCCTCTAATTTCTTTCTCTTGTCTTATTTGCATTTGCTAGAGGCTATAGAACATTAGACAGTAGTGATGCTAAAAGACATTGTAGTAGAACACATTTTTTGAAAGCTTCTTATATTTTAGGACAGATGCTTTTTTTTTTATTTCCACTTTAAACTTAAGTTGACGCTGACCTTTGGTGGATTGAGGTAGATAATTTTTCTTATTGGAAATATTCATCTATCCGTTTAAAGAGTTTTCATCGATAGTGGATGTAAATTTATTAAATGCCTTTTTAGAATCTATTGATATAACGACATGATTTTTCCCCCCTTCATTTCATTAGGATGACTCATATGAATAGATCTTTCCACTTTTAACCACTGCTGTGATAAATTCCACACAGTCAAGAAGTATTCATTTTTAATATTCACTGCTTTTTCTGACAGGTTTATCATGTTCATTCTGATAGCTATGAGACACAAAACCAGCACTATGGAAGAAGCTTAACAAAAGAAACTCTAAAGGAAGGTAAGGATTGAACAACCAGATTTCAATGCTTTTATTACTGCATAAATACCAAAATAATTCTAAAATTATTTCAATTTTCTCTTGGAATAATGATTCAATTCACAATAAACTTTTTAAAAAATGAAATTTACATTCACACATAATCTCTGGTTCATCATACACCAAAACCTTAGGTGTATCTTACCTTTTTATTTGTTTGTTTGTTTGTTTGTTTATTTATTTGCTTACTTACTTACTATTCTTAAATAAAAATGAACATCTGTGAACCAACCACCTAGTCCAAGTACTGGAACTAGAGGTTGTCTTTAAATTCATAGTATATAGTCCTGGCTGGTGTGACTCAGCATCAGTTGGTTAAGCATCATCCCATGTACTAAAAGGTTGATGGTTCGATTCCCAGTCAGGGCACATATCCAGGTTTGGTCTCTGGTTGATTAGGGTGTGTGTGGGAGGCAACCAATCGATGTTTCTCTCTCACATCAATGTTTCTCTCCTTCTCCCCTTCTCCCTTCCTCTCTCTGAAATCAATAAAAACACATTTAAAAATCATAGTATATAGGTCTTAGTATGTTAAAACTGCTTGTTACATAAGAGACTTTAAAGTGTGTGTTGTAGCATGTCATTTTCTATTTAAATTTCTCTTTTATAGTTGAGCTGTGTATATTCTAGAACTACATTATGAATGAACTAGTGGCATGAAGAGTAGTTTAAAGTCTGTTAATATATATACTTGTAAAATATTTATGGACAAAATAAAAACAATGATATCCTAAATTTCTGGAAGTAATAGTCTATTGGAAGTTTATTCTTAGCTCTGCCTAAGGTGGGAAACAGGTTATGTGTAATGTAAAGAGTTTGAAGAAAAATTTTTATTTTATGTGTAAAAAACAGGCATCTATCTTGTGATCGTAACAATTAGTATTTGCCTCAGCCAATAGCAAGATAATATGCAGATTGGCTCTTTTTAAAAATAATTAAATATATTTTTATTGATTTCAGAAAGGAAGGGAGAGGGGGAGAGAGATAGAAATATCAATGATGAGAGAGAATCATTGATTGGCTGCCTCCTGCACACCCTCCACTGGGGATCGAGCCTGCAACCCAGGCTTGTGCCAGGAATCAAACCGTGACCTCCTGGTTCATAGGTCGACACTCAGCCACTTGTGCCCCTGTGGCTGGGCATGCAGATTGGTTCTTTATTAAAATATTTCCCAAGCTAATGTGAATATATTTTTTTTAGCAATTTCTGTCTCAGAGTAGGGGAACAACTATTTAAAGGCAAAAATAAAATTGTACATACCCATAAATTTCCAAATATGATAAAATAGGCATGAATAATTTTAAGAGGCATAGATAATCTGATAGGTCAAAGCATTTAAAAGTCTTAATTTGGATAATGTACTCAAACTGGAATAGTGCTAATCTCTAATGTTTATCTTGTGGAAAGACTGATTTAATCAATATTACTGAGAACAAAAACTATAGTGCTTGTTATGACTTGGTATTTTGGTAATGGGCTGTTGACACCATTAAAAATGGTTATGATTTGACTCTAGGTTTTAGATGAGCTCTTACATGTGGTTCTGATAAACAAGTAATCTGTCTATAAAATTCCGTCAAAATAGCAAATGAAATAAATTTTGGAATACATTCCTTAAGAGAATATATGTAGAGAGAACTAAACTACCAGTCTATCTATAAGAAATAGTTTTGTTTAAAGGATATTTCACTTTACATAAGTGTAACTTAAATGTTTACCAGCATCTTCACCGGAAATTAAGTTTGAAGTTCAGGTTTCTATGTCAGACTAGAATTCCTCCTAGTTCAGTTTATTGCAAGGGATGATGGGGAAAAAATGATATCTAAGATGAATTTACTTCCCAAGTGGTAGCTGTTTTATGATTACATTATAATTGTAATAATATAGCACAGTGATACTGTATTTTCCTTTCTATAGGAGTTTCCAGGTTTTTTCATAATGGATTCTGCTTAAGAAAAGATGCTGTTGCTGCCAGTATTCAGAAGATTGAGAGAATTCTGCAGTGGTTTGAAAGCCAGAAGCAGCTTAACTTTTATGCAAGTTCATTACTGTTTGTTTATGAAGGTTCATCTCATCCAACTACTACAAAATCAAATGACAGAACTTTGGCAGAAAAGTTTTTGTCCAAAGGACAACTCTCGGACACAGATGTACTGGAGTATAATAATAACTTTCGAGTGTTAAGTTCCACAACAAATGGAAAAATAGAGGCTTCAGTAGGCAAAAGCTTGTCCAAGATGTATGCACGTCACAGAAAAATGTATTCAAGAAAGCATCACAGTCAGACTTCATTGAAAGTTGAAAATATAGAGCAAGACAATGGGTGGAAAAGCTTGTCACAGGAACATTTAAATGGAAATGTACTTTCCCAACTGGAAAAAGTTTTCTACCATCTTCCCACTGGTTGCCAAGAGATTGCGGAAGTAGAAGTGCGAATGATAGATTTTGCTCATGTTTTCCCTAGCAACACAATAGATGAGGGATATGTTTATGGACTGAAGAATTTAATTACTGTACTTCAGAGTATTTTGGACAATTGAATCCTTTGCTGCAGTCTTTTTAAGGGGTGGGGCAATCATTGTGAAAAGCAGCAGTCAGTATCTCTGCACTTGTAATGCTATGTAAACAATTTGTATTGTGAGTCGGCATTTTATTTGTCTTTACACTTTTGGTAGAAGGGTTAACTTTTTTATAATCTTACTCAGGAAAACTAATTATTTGTTCATTAGAAAACTATGAAGAATAAAGAAACTTTGGAATGTTAAGCAGGGAATGTGGTGGTACATGATTTAAACATCTATTTGGCTCAAGCAAAATGCAAAACATTCAGTCATTAAGAGTTTAGTTTTCTGTAGCCAATTTATCATGAAATCTCTGTCCACCCAACTGTGACAATGAGCCATATCTAAACTCTTTACATTATGAGAATATTTTCAAAAATCTAGAAAGCACAGGTTGATGTCCTTAGTATTACTTTTTGAAGTTATTAAAACTGGAGAAAATTCTACTTCAGAAATAAGTACTGTTTAGGTTTTATATTAAAATTTAGACCAGCATATCTAAAGGTGCTTCTTAGTGAAATGATTTTGAATTATTTTATTCCAAAAGCAGATTTTCCCTTTAATTTTTATTTATTACTCATATTTCAACATGTTTATACTTCATGAAAAAGGTAATTGAAACAGACAACAACAACAAAAATCTTGACATTAAGGGCACTAATAATTATTCTTGCCAGAGCAAGAAGATACAAGTTACTTGGAAGAAACATGTTTTTCTTTTAAAATCTTTCATTTATGGGCAAATTGGAATATATATTTACTATATTGTGAAAAGTGTTATAAACTCTATGCCTTCTCCTATAACTGCAGCTTCAAAAAGGTGGGTGATTGAAACTTGGTCTTATTTCTCCTTAAAATAACTTGAATTTTTAAAAATTTTATATATTTTTATGTGTCCATTTAGTTATAACAGTAGAGTAAAGCTATGTTGCTAAAAATGATGTTTCTCAAAATTCTAATATGCAGTGAAGGACAACATCCAATATTGTGTTATTAAACATACTGTGTAAATCAGTACATCATAGAGAGTGGTGCATATCTAAACCCATGCTTCTGTTTCATTGTTACTCAAAATAGTTTTATATTATGTTCAAGAGAGAAATTATGATTTAATTTTATAGATGGGGGATAATGCTATTTTTCCTGGATAAATTAGAGTCTGTATTATCCGTTTCATATTTACGTTTTTAAAAATAACCAGTTATTATTGAAAACTTTAAAGTTAGTTTGCAAATATGTTAGATGTTTATGCTCCCATTGCTTGCATTTGGATTCACTAATAACACATCTAAGTCAGTGATGGCGAACCTATGACACGTGTGTCAGAGGTGACAGGTGAACTCATTTTTTTGGTTGATTTTTCTTTGTTAAGTGGTATTTAAATATATAAAATAAATATCAAAAATATAAATCTTTGTTTTACTATGGTTGCAAATATCAAAAAATTTCTATATGTGACACGACATCAGAGTTAAGTTAGGGTTTTTCAAAATGCTAACATGCCTAGCTCAAAAGGTTCGCCATCACTGATCTAAGTAGTTAATAGTCTTGCCACATTCTTTGGAAAATGTTTTAGAGCTGTTAGTGTGTCCCAACCCCACACCCCAACTCCCCCCAATTTCTCCTAAGAATTATAAATTAAATTTTTAAATCCAATAATTTTTTTTAGTATGGAGGAAAGTATCACAATTTTATGTTTATGTCACCTTCCCAAGCCCCTCTGAGGGCACTTTGCAAAATATCTGAGCACAAACAGAAGTACCAAATGCTCTGTGAATTCTAAGTTTAATAAATCTATTAAACACGAATAACTTTGAAATTCATATGCATTTTGTTATAGCAAAATTTGATTGTTTTTAATTTTTTTATTTGTAAGTTTTATATAGGCACTTCATATTTTTCTCTGCTGCCTAAATGGGTATTAGCTTTTGTTTTTTGTTTTTGTGGGGATGAATTTCAAGTAATAATTAATAGAAATGTTTTAGTTTTACTTGATTTTTCCTACAATATAGACTTTTTGTTGTTGTTATTTGGATAGTGGCTCATTAAATCTTAAGTTCAGATAATTAGACACTATTTTGAATCTGAACAAAACAAGAAGTTTTTTTTTGTAGGGAATGGTATCAGCCTATGTAAAATGAATTTAATACATTTAAGTATTAATCAGATTTTTTTGCACATTTTATCTCAATAAAGTGTGTCAACTATTCCAGATTTTCTTTACCTATATTTGGAAATATAGTTTTGTAAAATCAGTGTCTTACCTTTTTTATAAAATAGATAATATTTTGTTTATTTTAATAAAACAAGAAGCCCTTTTATCTTTTGTTTTTCAGGGAAGGGATTAACATTTGTTTGTTTACATTTTTTATCACTGTTATCTAATGCTTGTTTTATGTTACTTTATAAGTAAGCTTACATATAGCAGAATAAGTATTTGTTTATGTAATCTACATGTGATTATTTTACTGTCTAGTCCAGTCATTTAGCATTATGCTGAAATTTACCACTGCGGGAATAGAATGATCACTATTCACCAAGCATATTTAAACATGTAAATGTTTAAGAAGTAATCATAATAAGGATATAGTTTGAATTAATAGATTTATCACTTTTTTTCCACTAGAAAACACAAACAGTGGTTTTAGTGTATTTCTTACAGAATGCACTAATAAAAAGAACTTTAAGAAGTTATGGGAAGTGAATATTACATTTCTCTAATAAAAATTGAAATTGTATAATAGTTTTATAAGAAAGTATTTACACTAATTGATATTTTAATATGGATGGAAGTTGCATAGGTTCAAATAAAAAAATTGATAAATGCTAAATATTTTATCTAAATAGTTTTTCAAGAAACAGTTGTGAAATGTGTATATTACATACCTCTAACATGGAGCTTGTGGTATTTTCAATTCAGTATTCATTATTCTTTATGTGTATGGAAAGATTGTACTTACTATGCCTCTTACACTACATTTTGCTATTGTGGGGCTTTCGACTATTCAACTGAGTAAGAACTTTTTAAATTTTATTTTGACAGTATAATTTACTGTTTTATGATTTTCAAGATGATGTTCTTCATATCTCTATAATGTCTATCAAATTTAAAACATAACTGAAGAAAAAAATTAATTTTCAAAGATAACTCAGTTGCATTTTTCTTGTTTCATGCAACTGAAAACATTTGTTTCTAGGATTTGGAATATAGAACACACATAGGATGAAAGAAAATGGTAAAACAATGAAAGAATTTTATGTGTGAAATTATAGAAATTTTGTCAACTATTTTAAAGCATTATTTTAGTACCATTTTCTCATAGCAGTTCAACATTTGATACTTTAAAACTTGATTTGCTTTAAAAATTATTTTCCATGCTTTGTAATAATCTTTCTGATCCAGTGCCTTTAACCTTGATTTGATATATGTGTAGCTTCAGTTGTCTTTCCATTACATTCTATGTTATCACAGCGTAGATATCGGTTTCTTTTAAAAAATTGTTAGTTTGGTTGTGCAAAGAGGTAAATTGCCTATTAATGCTTTGGGAAAACAGGTAGAGTTGCCCATGGAGGTCAGGCTTCTTCTTAGTTCACTAGAGGCCCGGTGCACGGAATGCGTGCACTGGAGGGGGTGTGTCTCTCAGCCAGGCCTGCGCCCTCTCGCAGTCTGCGATATCCCTCTCACAGTCCGGGACTCCTTGCTCCTTACCGCCTGCCTGCTCGCTGCTCCTTACTGCTCGGCTTGCTCCTCCTACTGCTCGGCTCAGTGCTCCTTAGCGGTGCCATGGAGGTGGGAGAGGGTCCCGCCACCATCGCTGCACTCGCCAGCCGTGAGCCCAGCTTCTGGCTGAGCAGTGCTCCCCCTGTGAGAGTGCACTGACCACCAGGGGGAAGCTCCTGTGTTGAGCATCTGCCCCCTGGTGGGCAGTGCTCATCATAGCGACCGGTGGTTCTGGTCATTCTGCCATATCCGTCACTTAGGCTTTATTATATAGGTTCAAAAATACTGGATATTTACCATATGCTAACCATTTTTAGCCCCTGAATATACAGTTGTGAACTAATCAGACAAAGCCCTATTTCCAGCATTCTGTCTAGATGGCGTGGGGTTGGGGACTGAATTAAAATAGAGATACAGAGAAATATTTATTTCAAGATATAAAGTTAACTAGCATTTGAGTTTGTGTAAAGATAAGGTAATAATTATTGAGTTGAGATGAAGCAACTAACAATGTTAGAGAGGTTGAAAATAGTACTTTGCAGTATTGTAACCTCTATTTGGCTTTGAGTTCAGATAGTAATATAGCATATAAAGGCCTTAATTTTTCAGTTTTCTTGCTTGTTGGTAAAGGTACGTTTACGTAGACTGTCCATTTAGAGTAGTGCTTTAACATTACTGTGAGAAATATCCCATTATATTTTCACAAGCAATTTACTGCACATTTTTTACATTGTATTTTATAATTTAGTACTAATGTTTTAGGCCTCAATCTTCAAATCACTGGTATTTTAAATTTGGCAATGAATGTGAAATTTACTGTTTGACTTACAGGATAATTTTATTGTTACTTAAAATGCTTGTTAATATTTTAGGGAGGTTGGAGTTTCCATTTTTGAGGAATTAATGTTTAAATTATTTTGATAGCATCTAGTAAGAGGAAATAGTATTCATGCGATTAAACAAATTAAAATATACTCTCAAGAATTTTTTTAATTGTTAAACTTTGTCATCATTGGGGCTAAATTTTAACCTGGTATTCTCTTACAATATATATTAACAAGTTTAATTATGAAGTGAAATAGTCTTAAGGATGATGTATGATGCACCTAAATATAAATGAAAATGGCGTGCACAAAGACACTTTACTATGGGAGCTGTACTGGAAGATTTGTGAAAGCATGTGAAATTGCACCTAAACTTGTGTTGTTAGTGACTATGCTAAGTTTATTGTACTTGATGAATGAATGTATTTAGTCTAGTCAGAGTTACTTTTTGGTTTAAATGTCTCTTAATGTATTTGTAATTTGTACTATTGATGGGGGTATTCTTGGACTGCAGGGGTTATTGTCAATGTGTGATTTTATTTTATAGAATCATCTAATGTGATATACCAATTTTTATAAGTGATATTTAGATAATTCTAATAACTGTATATTTGACAACCTATTAAAATGTTTTGCATTGGAGCTTTTTTTCTTTAGTTATATACTAACAAATGTAGTTTAAAAATAACTTATTCATTCAAATATTGGCATATTAGGTATATTTAAGAATCAGATTCAAAGATGATTAAGATGTTAATAGAATCATTTGCATTGGAAATGAAAGAGTATGTTAACCTTTACATAAATATTTGTTCATTTTTCTTTTTAAAAAGATTATTTTATATTTTTATTTATTTTGGAAAGGAAGGGAGAGGGAGAGAGAGAAACATCAAATGATGAGAGAATCATTGAATAGCTGCCTCTTGCACACCTCCTGCGAGGGATCGAGCCCACAACCTGGGCATGTGCTCTGACTGGGAATGGAATCATGACCTTCTGGTTCATAGGTCGATCGATGCTCAACCACTGATCCTCGCCAGTTGGGCATTAGCTTCCATTTTACCTACCTACCTATCTATTTATTTATTTAGAGAGAAGGCGAGGGAGAGAGAGCAAGAAATATTGAAGTGAGAAACATCAATCAGTTGTCTCTTGTATGAGCCCCAACTGAACCTGCAACTTTGATATGTACCCTGACTGGAAAATGAGCACACCACCTTTCGGTGTACAGGGTGACCCAACCAACCGAGCTACACCGGTCAGGGTGCTTCCATTTTCCACTTCCTATTATAGTTGAACCTAACACATCTAGGTTATGCCAGAGGCAGAGAGGACAATGTAAGTAAGGCTAGCTAGCCTGACCACTCAGTCAGCAATTAATGCTGCATAATACCTCAAAATGTTCCTGGCTTAAACAACCATTCTTTATAATGTGTGTGGATCTGCAAGTCAGTTGGGTTCTGCTGATCTTGGCTGGACTTACTCATGTTTCTACAATTATCTGGCAGGTCTGCTGTGTGGGGAGGGGGTTGTGAGCTAGTCTAGGGTGGCTGGGGTGATGTCACATATCTTCTCAGCAGGCTAGACCAGACATTTTCCCTAGTGGTAGTAGAGTTCCAAGAGAAGACTCTTGAACATGCAAACAGGTTTCAACCTTGTTTGAGTCAGCTTTGCTACTACTATTGCCCAATGCAGAGTCAGTGTGGGAGGACACTGAAGAAGGGCATGATGCAAGGAGGCCACAATGCAGTCAACAACATGTCCAATCTCAGACCAATTTGCATAAGGCACCAGAGAATTGAGTCTTGGCTTGTCATGGTCATGATTTAATCAGGCAGCAATGTCAGATCAAGGGACACAATGTGGGTATTTAATTCGGCTGATCAAAACAGGCAGCAGGACAGCAGCATATGCAAATTTAAAAAATCTCTTATTCTTTATCTTTAAAAAAAAATTCATCCATGTTTCCACCCCTTCCCTTCTCTAGGTAGACTCACTGGGTAGTTTCACAGTATTGCCATCTTCAATTATATTACTATGTTATAATCGGGAGTGGTTGTTAACTTGGATGTTATTTGATGTTTTTCCCAAGTGTGTACAAACATGTTTCCATGACAAAAATTATGCAAAGCCATATACTTTCTATTATGTGTTATAGATAGATACCACTTAAATTGATATTAAAACACCTTTTCACTGAACTAGTAGTTTTGGCTCAATTTTTAGGTACAAAGACTAATTTTAAAATACGATTTGAACTTGAATGTACTGTTTTATTGTCAGTTTAGTTGGATTTAAGTTTCCCATATCAGAGTTTCACATTAACTCATTAATTGTAATTTTCTTCCTACTATATGTTTCTATTATTGGTATATAATATACTAGTGAGGGTGAAAATTCTTAGGAAGATTGTTTACTTAATAATTTCCCTTTCCTATTCATTGCCCTTCCATTTTCTCCAGAGGGGATACTATTGTTTTATATTTCTTGGGAAATATAAAATTAGTAAGTCTTCTTTTAAGAATGAGAACATCTAGCCCTAGCTGGTTTGGCTCAGTGGATAGAGCCTCAGCCTGCAGACCGAAGGATCCTGGGTTTGATTCCGGTCAAGGGCATGGATCTAGGTTGCAGGCTCCTCTCCAGCTGGGCCCTTGCAGGGGCTCGTGCAGGAGACAACCAGTTGATGTGTTTCTCTCACATCGATGTTTCTCTTTGTCTTTCCCTCTCTCTTCCACATTTCCTAAAAATCAATGGAAAAATATCCTTGGGTGAGGATTAACAAAAAAAATTAAGATATATATATATATATATATATATATATATATATATATATATATATATATATATAGAATGAGAGCATCTCGCATGCTGGACTTATCCAAAGCAGATAGTGGGTTTATCTCTAATTTCTAGTTTCCAGGCCTGGTAATTCTGTGTACCATCAAGTAGGATGATTAATCAGACATGTGCTCCGTAAATTCACAAATATATGCGATGTAGCTTTTCCTGGTTGTTTAATGTTTATTTTTCTTTACAGCTTTTGTAGAGACCTTGCTTTTACAAAAGGACTCACGTATTTGACTGAGTATGATATTTATATACTTTTGAATTAAGCCATACATAGCAGATAACATATTAGGAACCTCCACATAACAAAATCTATAAATAACTTCAAGTATCACAGTGTTTTCAAACTGTTTATAGTTGTCTTTCCAAATGGCATTGCACAATTCCCTCTATTTTCAGGAGAGGATATTGAAGGTAAGTGTTGATTGTTTTCCCCCATACCTAAATCTCTTTAGGCCAAGAGGTGATGGGTGTTCTGCAGCTACTTCCAGAAACATTGTTATTCCTGCCTCCCTCCCTAAACCAAACAAAGCAAAAGCAAACTCCTGTCAATTACCTGCTCTCCTTCCTTATTATAGTCATCTATTCACAGCGCCTAGTTATGTAAATAAGGCACCTGCTTACTAGTACAGTCAGGAGTTTTTGAAGTTATTGGTGATTACTCAGTCCCTGACCACTCCATTTCCTACGATTTTGTTTTCACCCCCACTTGGCCACCACTCATTGTTATGATCATTCCCTAGGCATGACTAATTGCTGCCTCCTGTACTTCGTTTCCGCTCTCTACTACTTGTAGGTCAACTGTTGTTGTTTTTCCTTCCTCCACTAGGAACTGGGGTGCATTGATCCTAACTTTGCCTTGTCTATCATCTTCACGTTCTCATTTCATCCTTACACAACTTGGATTCCAGACCCTTCATTATGGTCACTCCTAAACACACAGCTACACACTGCCAGTTCCCTCCCATCATATTCACCCGGCAAATTCCCAACACCGATGACCTTCAGTGTTTCCACCAGCTCAATATCTGTACATTAGAGTTAAAAATGGTTAGAGAAAAATACAATGCAGCCATCCAACTGGTCCCATTTGAAATTGTGACTTCATACTCCAAGCGATCTCTCAATACTGTCAAGGCAATCCTACATCAATTCTCCATTCTTCAGACAGCCCATCACCACACTGCCTCCCTCAGCTCTTAGTTCATGATTTTACTTTTTCCTTAAGACAGTGGTAGCAGTTAAAGTAAATTTTATATCAATCACTTCCCCCTCACATGTATCAACCAATCTACCTCCTACCTAGACCCATACATTCTTTTCTTCTCTACTGTTAGAATGGGTGAACGTTGCCAGATTCTCTTTGAGGTCAGCTTCTCTATTGCTGCCCTCAGATCTGACACACACTCACATATTTAAAAAAATCACTGATGCAATTGTGTCTCCTCCTGAAACCTGAATTTGTTCCTCCTACTGTACTATTTTCATCAATATACAGGTGAGATATTCCATATTGTAATAGCCCTACTTAAACATCTTTTAAACTGACTTCCTCTGAAACAGGACCTTTTAGGGGTGAAAAAGACAGGTTTTAGTAAATTTTAGAAATTTTAAAAATTAAGGGGACCATAGAAGAAACACAGGTGTACAGAGCAGCAGAAGGTGTATTTTCATAGAATATGGCAGCTGAAAAGCTGCAACAGTTACATTTCCATAGACTAAAGAAGCTGGGAACAGCAAAAGGTTTATATTTAAAAAATAAAGGGAAGGAAGCCCTTCCTCCAGAAGAGAGTAAAGCTCCCCCAAAACAGGAAAACAATAAGGAAGGGGGGTAGGGGGAGGACCTCACATGTCCCATGTGAGGTTCAACGTTTAAGCCCAGGAGTTACTATAGTAACCAGTCCAAGGGAATAGTGACCAATCAGAGGGGATAGCAAGGTACAAGAATCTGTGGCCTTAAAAGCCGTAGGGCAAAGAAACTCGATGGGACTCTTCCCCTCCCCACATGGTAGTCTGTGCTGTGGACTCTTTCCCCCTCCCCACATGGGAGTCTATACTTGTTCTTTAATAAATTTCCACCTTTACTATACCACCTTCTGTCCTTGGGCAAAGAATCAGGGACATCCTGCCCAGTCCAAAAATTCTACTTCACCTCCTTGTCCCTTCATCTACCACCCCATTCTCTTTGTCCCTTTTCAGCAAATTCCTCCATTTATCTCTAGTTCTCCTAGTCTCTGTTAACCCACTCCAATTAGGGTCTGTAAATCTCTCCCTCTTCCCTCTCCCCCCTCCCCTCTCCCCCCTCCCTCCTCCTCCCTCCTCTCTCCTCTTTCCCCTCTCCTATACATTCTCATCCAGACCTTGCCCTATGTGTCTCTTCTTTATAATAGAACTGTAATCATACCGTAGCGCTCTCCAGAGTTCTGTGAGTCATTCTAATGAATTATTGAATCTGAGGCGGTCATTGGAACCCCTGAATTTGTAGCCAGTTGGTCAGAAGTGCGGATGGCCTGGAGCCCCCCAAAACTTGTGGCTGACATCTGAAGAAATGGCAGTGTTGTTGGGGACTGTGCCCTTTAACCTGTGGAGTCTGATACTAATCCTGGGTGGTCTGTGTCAGAATTGAATTGCAGTGTTTCTATTTAAAGACACCCTAGTTAATATATATTGTTGCTTCATTAACAGCACTATCACTAATACCAGTACAAATCTTGTTTAACAGGTATTTTTTGTGTCATGCCTCTGTGCCTTCTTCACTTAGCTACTTTCAACAACAGTTCAGTATTGCACTTGGGGGGCCATTTTAAACAGCAGCATCACCAAAAAAGAAAGCACAAAAATGTGAAAAATGTAGCACTAAATAAACTGCAAAAGATGTTTATATTATGAGAGCTAACACAAGAAGGCAGAGCGTTGCCACGGTCAGCCTCAGCTGGAACGCATGTATTGGGTGAGTCAAATTTTTTGCTGCTCTGTGCATGTCTGCAAATGACTGCAAAATGTCATAAGTATTGTTTGGGGCTACAGATAAATTTTAATGATATGTGAATTCACAAGTACAGAACCATGAATAATTAGGCTCAACTGTATACATATTGTGTGTGTGTGTTAGCCACTGTACTAATAATTTACATATTATTCCATCTATAACCCAGTTCTTTTAGTTTGGGATCTAAACAGTGTAATGTGCTTCCCAAGACTTCTGTGAAATCATAAGTTCAATGTGCTTCTCAAGGCTTGTGTTCAGTAAGAGCTAGCCCCGAGATGGTCTTCCTCCTAAGACTCTGATCTTGTTTGTCTCTGCAGCTGCTCTTTCTGCTCCACACAAAGCCAGGGGTGGGACTCAACTTCTTTGCCTTGATTTTCTCTGAAACTACTCACACAGGGCTTTTGTTTGTATAGCGGATTTTAGGGGAGGCTTGGGAATGAAAAACTTGGTTACGATACAATAACAAACAGATAAGAATAGAATATGAAACATCCTTGTCTTAAACTCAAGTGCTTTAGTCCCTCCACCCCAACCCCTGGAATTTGTAATAGTTGTTATATCTGTGTCTTTATTTAAAATAAGAGGCTATTTGCCTACTTCAGATTGTAAACTTAACATCACTGGCCAAGGCATTAGGACTTTGTTTGTTTCCTCTTTCCCAATAGTATCTGTAAATAGAGCACAGAGATTTAGTTTTACTAAAGAGAATTATGATAACACTCTTTGAGAAGCGTAATTGCCATGTAGTTTCAGTAACATTCCCCCCCACTTCTCATGTTATTGATGTCAAACCCAGTAAATCCCCATAAAATCTCTATGAGAAAGTTTTATTCCAAATTTACAGATTAGGTAAAGAGCCAGAGAGGTTAAGTAACTTGTGCAAGTTCATAGAGCTTATTACAAGTTCATCCGACCTAGAACTAAAAATCAGGTTGTTGCAATTTCTATAGTAGTATATAATTCAGGAAAAGCGACACTAAATATGTATTATGCTGGTTAATTAGTTACATGTAGCATTATGGTGATTTTCTGATGTTGTCATGCAACTTTGAAAAGATGCAGATTAAAGGAATAAAAGTACAGTGGTTGAAGCATTTCAGATTATATAAATGAATTTAAAATTTTATAGCTAAGTGGAGAGCTTTTGTTCTGAATATGTAAAGTAGTATAAGAATGCTCTCAAAATATACCATGAATAGAAAAGTTTATTTTAGCAATTTTTTCTTTTTATACTTTTATTCGCTGTGATTCAAGGCTTTTTAGTAAGTTTGTGATTTAAATTTGCGAGTCATGAGCACAATCCAATTTTAGAACTTTTCTATCACCCCCCTAAATTTCCCCCAAGCCTATTTCCAGTTTTTCGCTGTTCTTAATAGCCTAGAGGGAGGAAAACACTCACAGTCACACACAATGATTTTACTACAGGAAGAGAAAAGAAAAATCACCTGCTACCACCTAGTGTTGTTTAAGTAGATAGCAAGTTGATACTAGAATTGCTGAAATTCCCATATGTGAGATTCTTCCTAGGGGCTCAATAGATCAGCTGCAAATACTTATGGTTTACAATTGAAGTTAAACTTAAAAATATCCACAAGTTCAGCTAAAATCTTTACCTGATAAAAATTTAAAGCTTTAATTTAAAAAACTAATGATACATTTTCTTCAAATGAGAGTTTACTTGAAGCCCCAATATGTTTAGCTAATCAATGCTTAACTTAAAAAAAAATGTTTTTATTGATTTTTAGAGAGAGGGGAAGGGAGACAGAAACATCAATCAGCTGCCTCTTGCACGCCCCCTACTGGGGATCAAGTCCACAACCTGGGCATGTGCTGTGACCAGGAACTGAACAGGCAACCTTTCTTCCTTCTTCTTTTTAAAAAATCTTTATTGTTGAAAGTATTACGTAGGTCCCCATTTTCCCCCTATTGACCCCTTCAAGTCCCTTCCACCCCCGCACCCCAGACCTTCACCGCCCTATTGTCCGTGTCCAGGGATTATGCATATATGCATACAAGTTCTTTGGTTGATCACTTCCCACCCACCCACCTTTCCCCACCTTCCCTCTAAGATTCTGCATTCAGAACAGGCAACCTTTAGGTGCAGGGAAGACACTCAACCAATTGAGCCACACTGGCCAAGGGCAATGCTTAATTAACAACTTTGTTCGAAGCAGGGATAGGGGAAGGGGTCAGGACCTTGACCTACTTGTTCCCACACTTATTGCAATTAACTTTATAGAGAAGACTATGGTTGAATAAACACAAATAGAGTGGTTATCTTTGGGTATTGAAAAAATGAATTTTTCCTTTTGGCTTTTTTTCCCTCTTGAATATGTATTTATAATGGAAAATACTTTGTTTTTAAAAGTAAATATTAAATTTCAAAACATTGCAAAAATGCCTAGCAAAGTCTCCGAAAGATAGTAATTTTCCTTGACTTTCATTCCCCTCTTGGATTCCTCCCTATTGGTGGCAGTAACTCACAGGGTAAGATTGAAGGCAGTGATTAAGTGGGGGATCCTGCCTCAGTCTTTTTATTTTTTTATAAATATATTTTTATTGATTTCAGAGAGGAAGGGAGAGGAAGAGAGAGCTAGAAACATCAATAATGAGAGGGAATCATTGATTGACTGCCTTGTGCACGTTCGACCCAGCCTGCCCTTGATCCAGGCATGTGCCCTTGATCAGAATTGAACCTGGGACCCTTTGGTCCGCAGGCCGAAGCTCTATCCACTGAGTCAAACTGGCTAGGGCCTGCCTCAGTCTTAAAGTATGACTCCTTGCTTGGGACTCCACCTATTACCTGGCTTCATGGGAGCTCAATATCTCAAGATTAATTATATTTTAACTAACGGTCTCATATGGTAAAGTGCACATAATTCTGATAGTGTTACTAGAAAACAGTGCTTTATTACAGAAAAATTATGCAGAGAATAATTTTGGCAAGCAATTATGTAATTAGAGATGTCAAATTCAATAAAAATAATAGATGCCTAATTTAGATTTTAATTCTGGCTCTAATATGTACTACCCATGTGACCTTAGACAAGCCACTTGACCTCCTTCTGAATTTGTTTCTCAACTATAAGCTGGGAAACTTACAGGGTTGTTATGAGAATTAAAAAAAAAACCAATACATGTATTGCTTCTATTATTTTATATTACTAGCATTATTTTCTTAGAGTGATTTGTGAGAGATCTGACTTAACCTGTGACTTGGGGGAAATTTGATCACACAACTCCTGTAGGTGTAGATAGAAACGAAGGGAGAGGTGGGGCACGGGCGCTGTCCTTGGTTCTGAAACTACCATTACTCAGCAGTGCAAGCCTGTTTTGAAACCTCAGGATACTGGTGAAGGACACTAATCCTGTCATGCAGATACCACCCCCATGGCATCTTCTAACCCTAATTGCCTCCCGAAGGCTCAGGGCTTCGACATACAAATTTTGGGGGAAGTGTGAGAATTAAAAATTTCACTTAAGCATGTCATATGTGACAGAGCATGTTGGCTATCCATTCAGTACCTATTCTCTTTTCTTTTTACAGTAATAGGAACCTCAATTTTCACCTGGGAAATGGGAGCCTTGCAACGAAGTATACATTTCCCAGACACTTGGAAAGCTGTGAGGTGTGGTCATGTGACCAACTTCTGGTCCACAGAATGTGAGCTGTGGTTAGGTATGTATCTTTCAGGCCATGCCCCTTTAAAAGGAAGGGTTCCTTTTCTTCTCCACTTCCTTCTTTTTCTGATGGCAGGTTTGCAAACACTATAGTACCAACTAACTTGGGCTATTCGGATGCATGTAGCAAACCAGCCTCTATCTCATGGTTTTCATTTACTTATCTCTGAATACTAGCAAAGTTGAGCATCTTTTTTCATGTACTTAATAGTCATTCAAGCACAGCATTGAACTAAATGAGTTGAAAAAGAAAAAGCACATCCAAAGAGATAAGGAGGAAAGAAATAACAAAGATGTCTATTTTTAACCTTTATTCATTTCTAATGAGTACATGTAAAACAGTAATTTTTTCCTAAGTCTCTCTTAGCTATGTCAAACATGTTTTTACATGAACAGTGTTTCATTTTATTCAGTTCTAGTAGATCTTAATTTCCTTTAGGATTTATTTTTAACCCCATGGCTTGCTTGGTCATATGTTATTTGGTTCTCAAACATATGAAACATATTAATAGCTATATCTGTGGCATTAATTTCTAATTTTATTGCAATATGGTTGGAGTAAATAGTCTGAATTGAAGAATAATAGCCTTAATCTTGTCTGCTTGTTATATCAGTTTCTGAGAGGATTATGTTATAAATCTACAACATAATTTTAGAATTATAGGTGTTCTTTTCACATTTATCTTGACAAGCATCTGATACTTAATTTTGTTTTTTCAAACAATTACAGAAATTGCATTTATAGGTTGTCTTGATTAGTTTTTTTTTTCAGTTATTGTGGCAAAAAGACTAATAAAACAATTTTGGAGGGACACAAAATTTTTTCATATGACTACTATATCCCCTATTTATTTAGATTGTTACGAATGTTCCATATGTGTCGTTTTACTTTAATTCTCAAAACATATCTATCAAATAGGTGGGCAAACAAAGACTGAATCTTGTTCATTTTCATACTTCTCACCGGGCAGAGCACTGTTTCTTCAAAAGAGCAGATGCTTACATGAACAATGGCATGATCGACAATTGTCACACATCTAATTTTATTTCAACTGGCTAGCACTCATAGAATGCCTGTTATTATTTTCAGAGTATTTATCTTGGGCTCTTTAAACATCTTTCAATAAATATTACTGCTACTGAGTAGTATACCTGGAGAAATAGTCTTATGAATTACCTTCCACATATGAGGCATTTTTTTTCTTTGCAATTCAATAGTGATAAATCTTCATCCTATGAAAATGACTTGACTTCTATACATAGCTAAACTTCTGTTGAAATTAAGTCTGCTAAGTCTGGAAAGAAAGAGGCTGAAGGGTAGAAGTGAAATAAGAGGAAGTAGAAAGGAAATGAACTTTTCTTAGGTTTTGTTAAAAAACCTAATAGGCATTATTATCTCTGGATTACCTATGGGACGTTGTATGAATGGTCTGAGGATACAGAGTCCATGTTGCCAGGACTCAATCCCAGATCTGTCTCACTCCAAAGACTGGGCTTTTCCTTTCTATCCTTCTGACTCCTTACAGTTGACTTTATTTGGAATAGAAACTACTATAAAGGGAGGAGACTCATTCCTCTTGAGTTTTGTCAGATAAGTGTCATGCCATCAGTCTGGAGCAAACACAATGGGTAAGGTTTGTGACAAAGTGAGGATTATTGGGGAAGATTTAGCAACGGTCAGCTCGTGAGTGTCGGGTGCTTAGTTTAGGCACAGCCAGATGCACCTTGAGGATGTGCTCCACGAGAAGAATCCTGCCTTGGTGCCACTTCACATATCTAGAGAGAAATCTGTGGTCTGAATGTTTCTGGCCCTCCAAAATTCATATGTTAGAAAGCTAATACCCAAGGTGATAGTACGGTAAGTCTGTGCTTAACATCACTGATAGGTTCTTGGAAATGGAGACTTTAAGCGAAAGGACACATAACAAAGCCAGTTTTACTACAGGCTAATTGATATAAGCATGAGTTAATTTCCTAGGGCATATTTATAGTCACAAAAGCATCACCAAACTTCTAAATAAAGATCCAAAGCCCTCCTAATGGTCAACATTAAAATAAATGTGAGCTGTACATACACTTAAGAAAGATGAATGAATCATTATTCTCCAACCCACTTATTCCAGTTCAGGGTCACGGGTGGCTGGAGCCTGCCCTGATAGCTCAGGGAGCCGCAAGGTGGGGTCCACTCTGGACAGAATGCCCTCCACCATAGGGCCACTCACACCCACCCACACTCACTCAGATTGGACAAGGTAGACACTAGTTTACCTCACGTGCACAGTTTTGGGATGTGAGAGGACACCAGAGTCCTCAGACAAAAACCACGCCCACATGGGGAGAATGTGCAAACGCCACACAGATGGTGACCCCGGAGGGAAGTGGTTTTTTTTTCTTCTTTTCAATGTTATAAGGAAACAACACTGAATACAACAACGTTATTTGAGGAAGTACTGTATTTAGGAGGTGGGTTTTTGGGATTAGCCACAAATCTGGCACAGCCCTCCTGAATGGGATTAGAGCCAGAATAAAAGAGGCTCTACAGAGCTAGCCCACACAGTGAAAAGTAAAAATGTTGGCCATCTGTAGCCCAAAAACAGGCCCTCACCAGACCCTGACCGTGCTGGCCTTGACCTTGGACTTCCAGCCTCCAGAACTGTGAGAAACATTTCTGTTGTTTATAAGCAACCCAGCCTGTGCTATTTTATTTTAGCAGCTTGAATGGACTGAGCCGGTTCTTCTGGTCACAGAGGGGCCTTGCTGAAAGAAGGGCGTGTCTGGAGCCCAGAGGTCAATAGTTTGGGGAGTTCACTAGCCACACCTGAGCGAGCTGGTTACTTTAGTGTCGTCAGTGTCAGCCAGGCCCGCTGAGCCAGCTCCTTGCTAGACTGTCTAGAGGGCAGGCATGTGAGGGACACAGAGGGCTCTGGTGCAGGTGGAGCCACCACAGCCACCCAGCAGGCACACGGTCTGTCTCTTTTCAGCAAGTGTGTAGTTTCCTGACATGACTATTTTATTTGAATCAACAGGTTTGTCCTTTTTTGGGGGGATCTTATTAATTTTCATCTTATCTTTTTCTATTACTTGCTCGACATTGCATATTTCTAGGGTGTGCCTCTAGTAATAGATTCAGTTCTCTCTTGAAAATGAGCTTCTGGAAAGTGCCTCGGGCACATACTGTGCTGGACTCACCATTTGCTATCTATTTGAAAGTCTCCCAGGAGATCCAACAGAGAAAAGGAGTGAGTATCTCATTCCTACCTTGAGCATCAATGGAGATAATCAGTAGCCAGCACACCTCAGGGTAACAAAGACTCAGGGTTCTCTGATAGCATCGTAGTCTATTTACTTCTCTGACTAATCCAGAGACTGCAATAGAGGCAATGAGTCAGGTGTCCTGATGGGTGCACATGCTGTTCTCTGCAAATAGAGGTGGATGTTGTTGTTTAAAAGGACAGCTAGCACTCTGGGCAGGAGGCTTTCATTTTACCGGCTTCTTCGCTACCACTCGATGAAATAAATTTCCCAGTGGTGACTGTCTGTGGAGCACTGTCACATTCTGTAACACTGTGTGTCTGCCTGCTTAAGAAGTGGCTGAACTTGTCTGTGATCGAGGCATGTAAAAGACAGCTCCTCTGTGGTGCCGTAAAGATAAGGATGGGCCAGGCTGCTGCTGGGTTTTAAAGCAGACCACCCGAAACAAGACCAGGGCCACAGTGAGGGCAGGGGTCTAGGCCAGGGGTGGGCAAACTTTTTGACTCGAGGGCCACAATGGGTTCTTAAACTGGACCGGAGGGCCGGAACAAAAGCAATGGATGGAGTGTTTGTGTGAACTAATGTAAATTCAAAGTAAACATCATTACATAAAAGGGTACGGTCTTTTTTTTCAATAGTTTTATTCATTTCAAACAGGCCGGATCTGGCCAGCGGGCTGTAGTTTGCCCACGGCTGGTCTAGACGCAGGTAGTCGGGAGGTGAAGGGAGGGCAGATGTAATGTGCTAACAGGCATCTCTGTGTTTGCTTCCATCATTTCCTGGCTGTAGGATCCAGCACAAGTTACAGAACCTCTCTCCACTGAACCTACTGCAAACAGAGATGCAGGAAATTTTTGGAAGAGCTCAGGCTGCAGACTGTGGGCAGAACCGGAGGCGTTTACTTCAGGGAAAGCTTTTAGGGCTGAGCAAGTCAAGAGGCATCACATGCCAGGCACACACGTCTGCAGGTAAGACCAACCCTTCACCAATGAGGAAGCAAGTATTTTTTTAAAAAAATATATTTTATTCATTTTCTACAGAGAGGAAGGGAGAGGGATAGAGAACTAGAAACATCGATGAGAGAGAAACATCGATCAGCTGCCTCCTGCACACCCACCTAGGGATGTGCCCGCAACCAAGGCACATGCTCTTGACCGGAATCGAACCTGGGACCCTTGAGTCCGCAGGCCAACGCTCTATCCACTGAGCCAAACCAGCTAGGGCAAAGCAAGTCTTTTAAAGATCTCACAGCTTCTCTTCTGAGTCGTCATAGAAGCATTCAGTAGCCTGTCCTGCTTGTCCCTCAGGCCCAAATTAAAGTTTGTTGGTTTGTTATTTCAAACCCCATGACATAGATCAGACTTGGAGATCTCACATTTTAATTTTTAAAAAATATGTTTTTTTAAAATTGATTTCAAAGAGGAAGTGAGAGATATCGAAACATCAGTGACGAGAGAGAATCATTGATCAGCAGCCTCCTGCACGCCCCACACTGGGGACCGAGCCCACAACGGGTGCCCTAACTGGGAATTGAACCGTGACCTCCTGGTTCATAGATGGATGCTCAACCACTGAGCCATGCCAGGCAGGTGAGAACTCATGTTTTTATAACGCTTTCACAGAACAACACTGCCCAAAATTCACCTAATTTTCATTTGCTCGTGTCTTTCCTCCCTTCCTATAATACCATTAATTCTTTCTGAAAGGAACTTCAAATTTTATTTTTCAATTGCAGTTTACAATTAATTTCATGTTGTATTAGTTTCAGGTGTATAACATCACTTTAAAAAATCCCACATCTTTCTGTTCTCCACCAATTCAACTTACCTACTCATTTTGCTCTTATTTTGTACTCTTTGAAACTATGCTCATCTCTGAAGTGCTGCCGTTTGGTAAGTTTCTAAAACTTCATTTTAGCTGGTAAGCTAGATGGCAGAGCTCTGTTTTATCACTCCTGTCTCGCTCCTCTTACAACCCCTCAAGATTTGAATATGGCTCCTTGCAACCAGAGGCTACTGCCTGAGGCTCTGGCTGCTTCAGGCTCCAATCAAAACCTGAGCGGAGCCCTGGCTGGTTGGCTCAGTTGGTTGGAGCATCATCCCATACACCAAAAGACTGCGGTTTGATTCCCTGTTAGGGCACATACCTAGGTTGTGGGTTTGATCCCTGGTCGGGGCACATATGTGAAACAACCAATCGATGCTTCTCTCTTGCACTGATGTTTCTCATTCTTCGTCTCTGCCTCCTTCCTTCCTCTTGCTCTAAAAATCAATAAAAACATATCCTCCGGTGGGAATTAGACAAAAACCACGACTGAGGGGATCCATGTGGCAGCCTACCCATCCCCCAGGTGTAGCTCACCACTGCCTCTGCACAGGGATTGGGAATCTGGGTTTATGGAATTCCGGGGCAGCAGGGCTCCCGAGGGCAGACTCTCTTCTTCCCATGAGCCTGCCTTGAGGCAGGATTCAGCTCGGGGCAATCCTCAGATATACTAGTACCCACCTTTCTCCTGCGTTCATGAGAATGGAACGGTCTACTGAGGATACATGGGTGAGGATTTACATGGCACAGCAGAATAATCAAATTCTGTGTTTGTTGACTTGTTCTTTACCTTCACAGCTCCGTTATGCTCCATCCTTCTTTCATTTCTTTTAACCCATAGTCTCTCTGTGATCCTGAACAAGTCATTTCTCTCCCAACTCATTACTCCGCTCAGCAACACAGAACCCCTGCACGTAACTAAATAGTGACCAGGCACCTTGGGGGACGTGGTTCAGTCCACAGCTTCCGCAAAGGGAGTTTTTTTGTTTACTCCTGTTCTTTTTTGTTGTTGTTATTAATCCTCACCCAAGGATTTTTCCCCCCATTGATATTTAGAGAGAGTGGAAGGGAGGGAGAGGAGGAGGTAGGTAGAGAGAGAAACATCAATGTGAAAGAGACACCCTGATTGGATGCCTCCTGCACGCATACACCAACCAGGGCTGGGGATTGAACCTGCAACCAAAGTACATGCCCTTGAACGGGAATCGAACCCGTGACCCTTTGGTGTGCAGGCGGATGCTTTAACCACTGAGCAACTGGCCAGGTCTGTTTACTCCTGTCTTGCCGCTAGGCTTCTTAGTTTGACAGGCTATGACTCCAACTCTGGCAGGGTGTATTCTTCTGGGTCCAATCAAGAGACAGAAACCATAAAATGATTTAACCAGGGGAAGTATAATACAACGAAGTATTAAATTATGATGAAAGAGACACTATAAGACAGCGGTTCCCAACCTGTGGGTCGCGACTCCTTTGGGGGTTGAATGACCCTTTCACAGGGGTCACCTAAGACCATCGGAAATCACATATATAATTACATATTGTTTTTGTGATTAATCACTATGCTTTAATTATGTTCAATTTGTAACAATGAAATTGGGGGTCACCACAACATGAGGAACTGTATTAAAGGGTCGCGGCATTAGGAAGGTTGAGAACCACTGCTATAAATATAAGAAAACCTTATAGGGTACCCTGGGTCGAGAGAAAGTGCCCAAGGAATGCAAACTTGGAAGGGGGCTCACCCTGAAGGGCGGGTGTCAGATTTTGTTGGAGAAGGTGTGGCGGCGGCGGCCCACTGGATGGAAGAGAATTGTGCTGGTGTGCATGGGCCAGAGCTAGTCTGCAGAGCTGGGCAAGCAGGAAGCAGCTCTCCAGGAACTGCAGCGAGCGGCTGGGCCTGCGCCGTGCAGAGGGAGATGGGGCAGCAGTGCAGGGTGCTGTCCGTGTGGAGAGGGCTCTGGGGGGTGAGTACTAGGCCAGGCCGGGGCTGCAAGGTCTTTGAGGGGCTGTGCATCTGGGCACATGGCTGAGGCCAAGCATTTCCTCCTGCCCTCCCACCAACACTACTGACTGACCCTGCAGTTACAGGAATCAGAAGGCCCCCTTCCTTCTACTGAAAAAGCTTAACGTTGTGCTCATTGTCAAAGAGAAATGCAGAAGGAAATCCGTCCCTTATTGCAGAGCATGTATTGGGGGGCAGGGGGCAGATTTAAAACTGAGAAGCAAGTACATTGATAACCAGGGCTTCCTTGTCTCTGCACATAGTAAATGTTCAATAAGTGTTAGCTTGATCCTTTGTCCCAAGTTTGCTGATGAGCTAGTAGGTATTTGACTCAGAAAGAGCCCTGGTTTGAGAGCCAGGAGACATGGAGTTCTAGTCCTTTTGTTGCATTAATTTCGTAAACTTGAATAAGTCGCTTTGCTTCCCTAGGCCTTAGTTTCCTCATCTGTAAAACAAAAATGGTGGACCAGCTAGGTGGTGTCAACATCCATCTTTAAGATATAAACATAGTAAAATGCATTGTAATTTTGATAGCACAGTTTCTTTAGTGCTGCTGTGATACGATGGTATATCAGTTGTCTAGTTGAACATCATCTTGCAATGGATGAGATGCTGATTTATTTCCTCCCACATTGAACATGCCAAGGAGTCCTCTTCGCACAGAACACTACTGGGGTGGTTGTAATTGTGTTTCTTGCGACCAGGGAATAAGAATTTTACTCTTTCCTTTTTATCCTTTTTCAATGATACATGCAGAAGAAGCATAACGATACAATGCATTTTTTTCCTGGCACCATCACTTGTCAATTGGTTACTCTCTGAGAGATTTATTAAACAGCAAAAATTATTTAGAAGGGTTCCTTTCTCAACACTTTTATAAGAAAATAGCAAGTTAGGCCCTAGCTGGTTTGGCTCAGTGGATAGAGCGTTGGCCTGCGGACTAAAGGGTCCCAGGTTTGATTCCAGCCAACAGCCCATGCTGGGGTTGTGGGCTCAATACCAACCCCCGCCACTCCCCAGGGGTGTACAGGAGGCAGCCAATCAATGATTCTCTCTCATCATTGATGTTTCTATTTCTCTATCCTTCTCCCTTCCTCTCTGAAATCAATAAAAAATATTAAAAAAAGGAAATAGCAAGTTAGTTAAATTTCCCTCCCTTTAGATGTGACTAAATATTCTTTATGGATTGCAGTCTACTTTTTTGAATAAAAGTATATGAAAGCGGTAATCAGATTTCCTACTTGTCTTATAAAGGCATCTGGCAATATAGTATTTATGCTGAAGTGGGAAGTTTATATGGAAGAATACACTTTTGATGCAAGAGAGGAATAAATTTGAAATTTGGTGAAAGAATTTAACTTCCAAATTTTTGAAATTATAGTGCAAAATAGACTCTAAAGGTCCAAATGAGCTATTTCTGTGAATCAGTGATCTTCATATGAGCAGGTCAATATTCCCGTAGGTGAAAATACATTTTCTTTTCCAGTTAATGTGTTTTCTTCACCTTGCTTTTATGAAAAATTGGGTGATTTCCAAATTTTCCATTAAATCATATCTTGCTTGGGATGTCATTTCTCCACATAGCTTACGAATATCAATGCTTTTGCAGTGAGGCATATTTAAAAATGGCAGGATCAAATCTTTAGTGACCCTTGGTAAATATAATATATATAATGTATTGAGGCCACTTATTTCTATTAGCTACAAGGTAGACAATACATACATAATTGCTCTTAGTTAAGGAAAGTGCAAAAGAGCCCTGTCAGGAATTTAGATGAACTAAGTGAAAACATCTATGTAAATTGAATAAATTTGAAAAACAATTGTGACTGAATTGCAGTTGAATCTTTTCAAGTGCTAGCTTGCATTCAAAGCTTCCCAGAAGGCTTACTTTAAGAAATAGATAAGTTTGTGAAATCATAAGCCTAAATGCATTATGGTTACATTGTTTATATGTATATAAATAGTTATAAAACTATGTATAGGGTGTTTCCCAAAATTTATATACACAGTTTGAATAATTATAAAGGCAATGTTTACTAAAATACATTTCATTTTTAAAATTGAGGTATCGGCTGTTAAAGTGTGTATACATTTTTTGAACAGTGAAGTTTGTTAGAGCTATGTTTCAGTTTTGACTAGAACAGTGTGCCAACCTATCAGGTCACAGTTCTCACCAGCCCAAGACCATCTCCATGTTGGTCAGTTAATTTCCTTGTGTTGGGGTCCTTGTTCCTTACAGATGAGTCCTGCTGGTCAGTAGGAGACCCATGGGAGGAAATGAGAATGAGTCATAGTTCATTCACTACAGTGGGAGAAACTCCTTTCATGGCATATCTGTACTTTTCTTCTCTCCTACTGCTAAAGAACAGCGTATAGATGTTTGTATGTAATGATGCTATGGTGTTCGCTTCATTACTTTTTGCAAAAGAATTCTGTAAAGTTTTTGAACACTCTTTGTTTTTCCAGTTAAGAAGCACTCTCCCATATATGCTATCAACACCATTGATTTTCTTCATAAACCCTTTCTTCCCATAGACAAGCAAATTTAAAAACCAACCACCATGTAAATTACAATCAATATCAAGTTGGCCAAGTCAAGTTTGAGGCATGTTGATTGTGTGTCTGGTAGCTAAATGTGGATGAAAGATGGTTTGTAATATCAAGAGGCTGTTGGTTCTATCCTTTGACATCAGAGTTGCTTCCTGGTGTAATGATTCTAGCTTTTTAAAAAGATATATATTTTATTGATTTTTTACAGAGAGGAAGGGAGAGGGATAGAGAGTTAGAAACATCAATGAGAAAGAAACATAGATCAGCTGCCTCCCGCACCCCCCACTGGGGATGTGCCTGCAACCAAGGCACATGCCCTTGACTGGAATCGAACCTGGGACCCTTCAGTCTGCAGGCCGACGCTCTATCCACTGAGCCAAACCAGCTAGGGCTCTAGCTTTCTTTCTTCTTGCTACTTTGCCAGTACACTCTGAAGCTCTTCATAAAAACATCCCTGACACAATTTGGGTGGAAGAATTTTGAAAGATGTGTTGACTTATCTACACAAACCCTTTCTAGTTCTATAAAGAGTATTTATCTTTAAACTGAAAAAACTTGGACACATTTTTTAATGTGATATAAAAACTCTGTTTCTACCTGCAGTGTAATGGCATTTGTATAAAGAAAGCTGATATAAAATAGGAGTTCAAAATATTCTTATAGCAATCATTTTAGAAAAGCTGCTATTGATGTTTTGTGCAATAATTACATATAAAATTCACACTGAAACACATTCAGCAAAATTATGTGCCCAATGCACCTATCTTTGCTGGGTCAGGTGATCTAGTCATGGTATAACCTTAAATATTAGTGTGTGTGTCCAGATGCTGGCGAATCTGGCTCCACTTTAGAAAAATAAATGGGAGAGAGTCTTTTTTGTTTTGCTCCCCACAATTCCTTTATTTTTATATTTCTAACCACTGGATCCTCCCTTGCTGTAGCCCCTAGTCAGAATCTCCTAACGCCATCAGTGAGGTTTGGCAGTGGCAGTCCAGAAGGGCACCCTCCACAAAATACTTGCCTGCTTCCATTCTGCATGTGCCCTGACCGGGAATCAAACTGTGACCTCCTGGTTCATGGATCTGTGCTCAACCACTGAGCAACACTGGCCTGGCTGTATCCACTTCTTGATTAATGGTGAACTGTAGCATGGGCATGAAGCCTATATTTTTAAAAATTTAATCAGGAAGTGCCAACGCTTAGTCAGGCCTTGAACAACTGACTTAAATTTGGGAGCTCCACCTTCCTACAGCTTTGCAAGATCACGTCACATGGCATTTTGTTTGTTTGCGAATTGAAACCATAGCACATGGTTAGTCATTGATTTAGGTTGTCTGTAAAATTTTTGTCTTAAACGGCTTGAAAAACTGTAAATATTTGAAAATGTGTAAACCAACATGTGGATGCATTATTGTCTGACTGAGTAGAAAAGAAATGAAATTATTGTACAATGGCTGTGGCCTGTAACCAGACGGAGAGCTGGGAGAACAGAGAGGTGACAGCTGACCGGGGTGCTGATGTCAGGGGTGGTCTCCCGGAAGTGGTTTAGTGGTTTCATTCTTCATCATGGCACTGAGCCATGCTTTCAGGAGCCAGCTGTCAGGAAAAGTGATGCCACTGGGAGAGAATTGGACATTTCTATGATTTTCCTCTTCCTTTTTTTTTTATTTTTAGGAAACGGGAACTTGTTTAGTTTCTGATTTACATTTAAGTAGTATCACATGGCGATATTTCCTTTTTGTTTCTATTGGGCTGAGAATAAGCTGTCAAGGGAGAATGTAAATGCTTTGTCACAGAGGACAGTGTGATGGAGTGTTGAAGGGCCCAGAATCTTAAGTGGACTGCAGACTGCCTGCGCTCAGTCCTGGCTCAGCCACCGATTGATGTTCTATTGACCTACTGCCCCAATAATGAAAGGTTCCATTACGTTCCCAGATTTGCCTGATTGGAATTTCATGACATTGCTCAGCTCCTTCCCACACCCTCATATTTTCCATAAACTGGTAGTTAGATCTAGAAGTTTAGTTTTTAGGAAAGAATTCTTTATATGACTACGTTCTTAAAATTCAAAAGGAGGAATTCTCCTACAAGATGGCCTTTATTTGGAAGCTTCAGTTGTCCCTCAAAGAAAAAATTTTCTTTCATGAGATCTCTTGCCAAGAAATGTTTACCCGTGAAAAGACAATGCAGCATAGTAGGGAAAAAATGGAGACAGGAACAGCTAGCCTTGATCCAAACTTAACCACATTTTAGGTAAACTTTGGTAAATTTTTAAAGTCTTAGAATATTGGTTTTTCATGTACAAAAATGGAAAAATACTTTCTTTCTGGGGTGATTTTTAGAAGAAATAAAATAAAAATTTAGGACAAATAAAATACTATATATAAAACATCATCACAGAGATATGCCTGCATATCTTAGTTTCCTTTCTTCTACAAATATTTCTTGAATACTTACTTTATACTCAGCTGTCTATCAGGTGTTATGTTGGGGGTTATAAGAGGTATAAGGCCCTAGCCGGTTTCACTCAGTGGATAGAGCGTAAGCCTGTGGACTGAAGGGTACTGAGTTCGATTCCTAGTCAGGGCATGTGTGGCAGGGGAGGCAACCAATTGATATGTCTCTTTCACATATATATTTCTCTCTCTCTGTCTCTCTCCCTCCCTTCCACTCTCTCTAAAAATCATGGAAAAATATCCTTGGGTGAGGATTAACAACAACAAAAAAGGTATAAGATAGTATGGAACATAGTGCCTGGCACAAAACAGATGATCAATAAATGTTTTTTAAATTTGAATTGGAAACATGATCTTTGCCCCAAGGTGCTTCAGTACAATGGGAACACACACACACACACACACACACACACACACACACACACTTTACTAGTGATGCCAACAGTAAGGGCTGGAGGAGTTCTGTGGTCAGTCACCACTGGGAGCTGACACAGTGGGGAAGTTCTCATGAGGGAGGTGAGACTAGAAAAATATGGGAGCATCAGCACAAGCAGGGGGGTCGGGAAGTTCATTTAGAGCCGAGGAACATAGCAGGTAGGGAGCAGCAGAATGTAAGCACGGACACTTTCTCACACGTAGATAGAGGTGCTGATTCAAAGGAAAGTTCATAAAGCAGAGCAGCAGGAAGGACTGAGCTTCTAGACTGTGGCAAGAGCGAGGAAAACCTCAAGTGCCACATTGAGCTGTTTCCATGTTATTCTAGGCCACAGGAGAAATCTGAAAGCTCGAACGTGTTTGATGAAGTAGAGAGGTAGAAACATTAATTTAGAGCATAATGAACTGGGGGAAAACCCTAATGGGCTGCGAAATGTCAGTTAGGAGACTATTGTTCAAATCCTGGCATGTGGTGAAAGGCTCTTGGGTGAGTTTTTGTTCATAAGGGTTTATATCATGAGAGTGTTGGTACCAGACTATATAAACATGATTAAGTAAGTAATATTGGAGGCATATTGGTTTGGAGTTCTCATAAACTCTTTTCCCCTAGTGCCTACAGCCAAGGTGACTTATGGTCCCGAGGATGAACAGATGCTGGAATTCCCTGGACGGTGGGAGGCCCTCTAAATCCCTCCAGTATGATGGGCGCAGGGTATTGGGAGGAGAAGGGGCTTTGGTGTCAGACTGTTAGTGCTACCTCACTGGTAAGATGGGAGTAGTAATGTGTGTAAACATGGCGCCTTGTACATTGTAAGTGCTTGGTTGATGCCTCTTAGTTCCCTTTGTGGTCAAATGCAGTAACGAGAGGAAGGGCCAGGTTTAGACTCCTTTCACAGTGGTGGCTGGATAAATTCCCTGGATGGCCCTTAGTGCCTTATTTGTTCCCAGTGGACAAATAGCTAGTTTATTTTTAACTTGGGTGAATGCAGAGAGAACAGACTGTATTGTAGAGGTGGAGCCATGAGGAGGAAAAGGCTGGTTTATCCTCACATGCTTCTCTCTCTGAATCCATTAGCTGGTCCATCCCTAGTTGCAGTAGCTATCGTAAGGTTCCTACTGTGGCTGGGGAAAGGGCAGGACACCAGTGACTTCATAGTCTTCAGTGACTGAATGCATGAGTATGGAGTGCAAGTGTTTATGTTTTTTTTAAAAAAAATAGGTTTCACTCGGAAATCATACCTCTCCCTACTACCCCAAACATCCCAGACCTGACCTTAGTTAAAGAAGGTAACACTGATGTTGGCCTGAGAGACAGAAGCTGCTTTTCCGTGATGCTGACAAAGTATGTCAGGTACATCTTTGTTTCTACAAGAACTTTTACTCTTGCATATGACAGCTGTTCCTGAACACCTCATTGTGAGCAGGTTCAGGCTTATTTTCCAACTGAGATTGGGAGGATGTGTCATGTATCATTATCACCTGGTGGACAGGACAGTTCAGCCCACTGACCCATGAGCCCAAGCATTTTGTAGGGACAGAACATTGTGAGGTGAATTGTATTGTGTGAAATGTGAACTTCAGCACCAAGTATGACAGCCTTCATCAAGGTTAATTTCTTGTCATGTAAATTACTGTAATGGGACAGACCACCTTAAGTCAATGAGGAGCAACACTTCTCAAGGTTATAGATACGCACAGAAACCACAGATCACTCACTAGGCAAGAGTCTGGCTCTGCAAACAGCAAGATCTGGTTGCCAATGTTGTGAAGGCAATTTAATGATAATGAGGGTCAGGCATATGGATTGTGACTCTTTTTTTTTTTTTTTTAGCTTTCTTTCTTTTTTTTTAAGCTTTCTTTTTAAAAAAATATATTTTATTGATTTTATACAGAGAGGAAGGGAGAGGGATAGAGAGTTAGAAACATTAATGAGAGAGAAACATCGATCAGCTGCCTCCTGCACACACCCTACTTGGGATTGAGCCCGCAACCAAGGTACATGCCTTTGACCGGAATCGAAGCTGGGACCCTTCAGTCCACAGGCCGATGCTCTATCCACTGAGCCAAACCGGTTAGGGTGGATTGTGACTCTTTTGATTAATTTTTATAGTCTTCAGTGACTGAATGATGAGTATGGATTGCAAGTGTTTTTTTTTGTTTTTGTTTTTTAATAGGTTTCACTCAGAAATAATATCTCTCCCTCCTACCCCAAATATCCCAGAACTGGCCTTGGTCAAAGAAAGTAAAACACAAGTCAGCCTGAAAGAAAGGAGCTGCTTTGCTGTGATGCTGACAGAATTTAATGCGGGCTTTGAACACTGGGTGGCAGACGTGCTCCTGTTAAGATTTGCTGATCACAGGAGGAGAGCGACTTTGTCCTAATGGGGATGATGCGCCCTCCTCGTTAGTCACCCCCTCACACACAAAGGCCACACGGATGTTCCCATGGAAATAGACATCTATTTCGCAATCCTGGGGAACCTGTTTTTTACATTATTGATGGCTTGGTTGGGGATGCTTTCTTGAGGCCTTTCAATCATGTGAGCAATGGAGTGAAGTCAGTGGGACCTCAACCGAAGGTGAGTATTAGGAGAAGATGAAATCTGATTGAAAACCTGGGTCACCTTGGTACTACTTTTTTTTTTTTTTTGCCTAAGAAGCTCAGGTCCTAGAACTGGTTAACAGAACAAACTATGGGATGTAATTTTCCCTTAGTAGGGGAAGAGAGAAATGTTTTCACAGAACTTTAGGTTCAGGTTGGTGCCCAGGACTTGTCTAATGACTGGAATCCCTTTGGGAGGGCATCAGCCGGGCTGTGGCTGGAAGTCACCTGCGTGTTTTCAAAAAGTACAGATGCCTGGACACAGAGATGCTGAGGTGAGGAACAGGCACGGGCGTCTTCCGCTGGAAAAGCTGCACAGTTGATTGTGGAGTGAAAACTCCTTCCTTGGAGTAACATTAATTTCTTAAGCATTAAGTACGTGCTCTCAGGATCAGCCTTCCCAGAGGAGCAGCCCACAGCGGTGGCTCCAGGGGCACAGAAAGGGCCCTGGGGCCCGGGTCCGTTCTCCCCTTCAGCCTCCTGGGGGTTGGAGAGTGTTGTCAGTGGCTCCTCCTTTGTGTCTCCTGGGCTGAGTGTAACCGCAGTGGGGAGAGGGGTGACATTCATTGACAGCCTTTAGCTTTGTGGTTCTGAGTTGTTTACTATGCAATCAAGAAAGCACCATGTGGAGGTGAGACAGGTTTAGGGTTAATGTCCTCGGGAAGGGCAGGCCTGACTATGGGAGGCACAGACATGCCCTGGTCACCGGAGTGTAAAGGGCAGGAAAAGGGTTCCGATGAGCAGGTTTAAGGTTCTCCGAAGCCGACTTTGTACGTTTTCCGATTTCGTGGTGCTGCCCAGACTCACTGTTTAGTGTGGAGGCATCACTTGTAACAGTGTGATTCTTCCCTGGGCAGGAGCAGAGGAGCTGGGTCTGGTGGTGTCAAAGACAAGCCCTGATCTCTGAGCTGGGATGGAGATGAGGTCAGGGCCCCCGGTCACGAGCACAGGGCTTCTCTTTGTGGAGATTCTGGTGTTTGATAGAGTTGTGCGGAGGTTGTGTCTCAGATACTGCACTAGTAGATTAAAAAGTGAACATTTTGTGTATCAGCCAAATGCATGAGGACACAATCTACTTGATCATTATTTTTCCTCTGGGGTGATTAGTTATAAAAGTGTTATATAAACACTTCCAGAGTAACTAGTCAATTTGAGTTAGTTGTGTCTAAAACTAGTCAGTACTGTGAAAAAACCCCCACACAAAACCAACCACAAAACCAGTTGAACCTTTTATTTGGCATGCATGTAGCATAGTGTAGAGTACTAAAGAATTCTGATTGATTCTAGTTTTTACTTTTAGCATTGGAATGGCATGGTAGGTAGTCTAGGCTGTAAAATACCTAAAAAATGACCCTGTATTATTCACTTTAAAATGATTTATTTTATGTTATATTAGAGGCCCGATGCATGAAATTTGTGCACTGGGGGGGCGGGGCGGGGGTGTCCCTCAACCCAGCCTGCACCCTCTCCAATCTGGGACCCCTCAGGGGATGTCCGACTGCCGGTTTAGGCCCGACCGTCGGACATCCCTCTCATAATCTGGGACTGCTGGCTCCCAACTACTTGCCTGCCTGCCTGCCTGATTGCCCCTAACCGCTTCTGCCTGCCAGCCTGATCACCCCCTAACCACTCCCCTGCCAGCCTGATCGATGCCTTAACTGCTCCCCTGCCAGCCCAATTGCCCCCAACTGCCCTCCCCTGCTGGCCATCTTGTGGCTGTGGGTGCCACCATCTTTGAGGGCAGGGCAGTCAATTAGCATATTCCCTCCTTATTGGCTGTGGGCACCACCATCTTTGCATGAGGGTCAATTAGCATATTCCCTCTTTATTAGATAGGATAAGTTTCTTCTCAATTAAAAAACACACACACCACACAGAATAACGAGAATAAGCAAAATTTCCTACTCGGGAGAAAACCTCCTATCTATCAATTTTAAATTAGTCATCCATCCCATTAGAGTCTTTCTCTGTTGTGGCTTTATTACTCCAGGAATGCAAACGTAGACCAGGAACTGTGTGCTTGTGACATTTGATATTCTCTGGTTGCCCATGTGGTTAATCAATCTCAGAAATAAATGCTTTGGAAACAGACTTGCTTAGCCTCCCCATGTTGACAGTGATCTTGTTCCAGTTTCTAGTCCATGGACAGGTTTTAGCCACAATAATGAGAATCAGGATCTACCCGGGAAGCCTTCAGTCACGGCAGCCAAACAAGCTCTCAGAGCAGCCAAAGCCTCCAAGTTTTGCATGTGGCACCTGGGCAGAGATCAAGTTTGGACAACGAGCCCTAGGGCCTCTTGTACCACCCATTCCAAAGTTTTGTGAAACCTGAAAGAAACATGTATTTCCTACACTCTTGTTTTTTACAACAGACATTTTTGGAGATTGCAATTTTTTTCCCGGGGAAAAATAGCTCATAAATATTCCTTCAGAATTTAGTCAAGTATTTATGACTTTAGCTCAGAGACAGAATTGTTGGCAACACTTTATAAATATTTCTGACATTGTGTCTTAACGCGTCTCCTCTTCAAAGTCATAGGCAGTGCAGTCCAGTGCTCATGTTCTCTTTGAAAAGAGCAGGACACAAAGCCCATTGATAGCACGGGGAGTGCAGGGGGATGTTGGATGTTTGCAAAGCTGGCTTCTGACTATTAGGCTGAACTCTAAACTAAAGCTAAAATCATCAGAAGGTCAATAGCCACAGATAAGATGAACCAGATGCCTGAAAAATCCTCCTCTTAAAAAAATATGAAGGCCCGGCCAGGGTAGCTCAGTGGTTGAGCATTGACCTATGAACCAGGAGGTCCTGGTTTGATTCCTGGTCGGAACACATGCCCAGATTGCTGGCTCGACCCCTAGTGGAAGGCATGCAGGAGGCAGCCGGTTGATGATTATCTCTCATCGTTGATGTTTCTCCCTCTCCCTTCCCTTCTCTGAAATAAAGAAAAACATATTTTAAAAAATATGAAGGTGATTTACTTTATTCGTGGAGAAAACAAATTTCTCTCCTGTTTTTGATTTTTCAGTGACTAATCAGTTATAAATAAATTAAATAATGTGGGCATTTTCTATTTCCTCATGATTGATTGAATGAAGAGTTTAGCTTGGCTTTAGGCCTTCACAGTCAGGCTCCTTTGCTTAATGAAAGGTACTTTCAATGATTAACTGACTGAAATACCACATTTGACAGAAAAGGTTGAAGTATTTGCATAGTTCCTCATGGCTTTGCCTGATAAATGTGAACCTCTTTATCTGGTTTTCCAATAAATAATTTGCCCACATTGTAATGAAAATGATAATGGAGAGTCCTGAATGTTATGCAAATGCCCTGCTCATCATGAATTATCTAGGTAATTGCAACAGTTCTTTGCATTGTGTGAGCGGTAGAGATCGAGCCAACAGGTGCGTAGCAAAATGGAAATTTGCTAATATAAGTTGACTGGAACATAGGGAAAGCTGATGATAAATAGTGAAAATCTCTCTCCCTTAAATGCCCATAAATCATAAAGCACATTATGGCCTGAGAATTAATTTGAGCTGAGTTTTGAAGTGAGTCAGAAAGAAAGTTTCCTATGTTTTGCATTACTTTGTTAATTTCATCTAGTTTCTAGTTGTTTTTTTTATATGCCCCAATCCCCCTACAGAGGGTTCTGCTTAGCCTTCCTGTTATTGTGCCACACAGTTTCCATTTATTATCACCTTGCTTTTCTCTAGCAGAGTAAAAAGGAAAATGCAATTAGGTCTTATGAATATTTTTCCATCAAAAGTGGGACAGTAAAACACAAATCTGGAAGGTAATAGCTCTTCTAGAAAAGTCAATGTGTGTGTGTGTGTGTGTGTGTGTGTACCTGAAGAGTAGATTACATGCAAAGCGTATCTTTTCAAAAGGCTAAAGTTCAACTACCATCACGTATCAAACCTTGTCTATTTCTTTTCTTGATAAAAGACCACATGTCATTTTGGTTTGAGAACACGACTTTAAACAGGGATGGGGTTTTCTCTTGATGTTTTGTACTTTCCTCCTGTTCTTGCTTTCTTCTACTTGTTTGTTTCTTTAGTAAAAAGTAATCATTCAAAAACAGCGTCTCAAATAATTGTTTTTTTCTTCCTATGCCTAGGCTGCATATAGTTGTCCAAGGTCCTGAAGCACTGCTTACAGCAGTGATTTTCAACCTTTTTCATCTCATGGCACACATAACGGAATCACTAAAGTTCTGCGGCACACCAGTTGAAAATACGCTAACTTAGAGTATTGAATCTGAATCTTGGCCTAATATTGAAGTCCTCTGGGGAGCTTGATGGACCCGCCTGCTTAACAAAACAAAACAAAAAACAAAACAAACAAAACTTCATATGTGGGTCTCATCCATACAGATTTTGGTTTACTTAATCTTTAAGAAGCTCACCAGGAGATTGTAACATTTGAACTAAGTTGAGAGCCTCTGTCTGTGGTCATGGCTGTTTCGTTCTGATACTGCTATTTAACTTCTCTCTCTGTGCATAATTTATTATTATTATTTAAAAATTTCCTTCCTTGGTGAAGATAATTTTCAATTTTTAAATAGTTATAGGTCAAAAAAATAGTTATAGGACCATTGTTTTTTGTTTCATGGTGCACCTAAATAGAATTTTTGGCTGGCCTATTATGTTTCTGTCAAATACAAACATTTCCTCCTGTTGGAAGTGTTTTTTCTGGTATTTTAAAAAATTATTTCTGGTATTTCATGGAACCATATCATAATTAGATAGAACCTGTTTCCAGCTCAAGTGTTGCTGAAGACTTGAGGGAATTGGGAAAGAGCATTTATTCTAATTAGAGAGAATGTGGCCTCTGCAATTTGTGACAAATATTATGGGGCAAGAGGGTGAGACTTGTATTTGACCCAAACCCTGGAATATGATTCCAGTTTAATCATTCAGAGTCCCCAAAGGGAATATATAGTGACAGAATAAAATGGTAGAGCCAAGGAGCATTTTTTATTATGCCCTGGCTCTAAAAACTACTGTAGAACTTTAATGGTCTATGCTGAGCCATAAGGAAAACTTATTTTTTTCCATCTTAAGCTGTATGAAGACCATTCCTCCCCCCCCCGCCCCCCCCCCCCCGCCACAACTATTTTCCTAGTTGCCCTTTGGAATGATCTGGGATTAAAAAAAAAATACTGTTGCCCTGACCTGTTTGGCTCAGTGGATAGAGCGTCAGCCTGCGGACTGAAGGGTCCCCGGTTCGGTTTCGGTCAGGGGCATGTACCTTGGTTGCAGGCACATCCCTAGTGGGGGGTGTGCAGGAGGCAGCTGATCGATGTTTCTCTCTCATCGATGTTTCTAGCTCTCTATCCCTCTCCCTTCCCCTCTGTAAAAAATCAATAAAATATATTTAAAAAAAATACTGTTGCTTGAGTTCTCTTCCTTGCCACCAGAGATATTGGCCAAGTTGGAATAATATGTAGCTTGACCAACGGAATTTTAAAATTCTAACAAGGTGGATTCTAATGTGTAGCGAAGGATAATAACAACTAGTTTTTTTCAACTAAATGCACCCCCTGAGTCTGAGATCCTTGTGCTTCCATGGCAAGGCCTGAGCACCAGCAATGATTTAAAAAATGAGAAGTTCTAGAAGCCCGCAGGAAGCAGTCATCTCCAGACTCACCTTCCCTCAGGTAGAGGTAGGTCTAAAAAGGGGGAAGGGGGTCAGGAAGAACAGAGACAACAGATCTTCCCCCAGGACACAGAAGGGCCTGTTCCTGTCTTCCTTCTCCAGATCAAAGGAATCAAGAGGTTGTGGTGAATAATAAATAATAAATATAAGTACATAACAGTTGAATAATAAATAAAGATATCTATATCCTAGCACTCAGTGTAGAGCCTAGCACATAGTTAAGAACTGGGTCTGTGCTAGATGTTTCTCCTCCTCCTCTACCCCTCCAACCCAGCTCACCGCATAGTGTTTTACTATTTGACCCGGAGCAAAGTTCAGAGAAAGGTAAAAATAATGGCTTCTAACATTTATTAATTATATGCTAGGCACTTTGTAGACATAATTTAATGCAATTTTCACATTAACAATCTGGAATGGTTAGTATCATTGTATATGTCATTTTATAGGTGAGAAAGCTGTGGCTCAGAGATGTTAAGTAATCTGCCAAACAACCTGTTAATAAATATCACATGATCTCACTCATTTATGGAATATAATGAACAACATAAACTGATGAACAAAAACAGATCCAGAGACAGAGAAGCATCGATCAGACTGTCAAACCTCAGAGGGAAGGTAGGGGAGGGTGGGGGTAAGGGGGAGAGATCAACCAAAGAACTTGTATGCATGCATATAAGCATAACCAATGGACACAGACACCAGGGGGGTGAGGGCATGAGTGTGGGGAGGTAGTGGGGGGATAAGGACACATATGTAATACCTTAATCAATAAATAAATTATAAGTAAAAGAAAAAAACACACACACACAGAAACAACTAAGAGGCAATTAAAAAACAACAAAAAACAACAACCTGTTAATAAATATGGACATAGGATTTTAAACCCAGGCTTATCCACGTTATAATTCTTTGTTTTATCCAAGAAATTAGATCTCCTTTCTTCTTGTTGCCATAGAAATATTACAGCCTCTAAATATTATAAAAACAGCAGTTCCCCCCATGTTTTTCTTGGTTGACCTGTTCTCTGTCAGTGGTGTCTTATTTGGATTCTGGGTTTCTTGTACAGCAGCTGCTTTCCTCTAGTACTGCTCCTTCAGCACTTCCAAACATTTGAAAATTTGGGTTAATTTAATTCCACTTTCACTTGTCTTCTGGTTCTTAAATCCCAGCAGTACAGAATACATAAAACAGCAGCAACAGATATCCCTGCTTTAGCAGTCGGAGCAGCAGTTTCCTCTGAGTAACGGGTCCTTTGATAAAGAATTGGAACTTAACATATATTGTATCCTAGATCTACATCCTTGATAAGGGCTGTAGCCTAAGGCCGAGTTTTCTCTGGGAGAAGTTGATTGATAGAGGAGAGCAACAGGAAGATTTCTTGGTTCCAGCTGTGCCAGGTGGTCATCAATCTCTGCCAGTTTTCCAGTGTGGAGGACCTGTGAACCTACAACTCAGCTGGGAGGACTCTCCCATCAGGAAGTTAATTGTGACACGATAACTCTTGTACTCGGGAGGGTTACAAATTGTCTTCTCTCCACAGGTGGCACCTAAAGCTCCTGTCTTTTTGCTCCTGTTTACAGCTCCTATAGTGGCATTACCCATCCTCAGATCTTTCCCGAAGTCTCTTTCTTCCTTTTGCTGTTTATTTTGTTTCTTTCAAACTCCAACGTTTTCTTTCCATCTCCCTTTTGGGTTTATAGGTTCTATTTTGTATTTCTGCCTGATTCTTTATTCTCCAAATTCCCTGGTTCTGAAAGTATGTTTTAAGGATTAGAGATATGGATGAAGACTTCATTGTGTGGTCCTAGTAGCAACACTAGACTAGGGATCTAATACCCTGGGCTGTGCCCACCTACCAGTAAGTAGCTTTGGAGAAGTAGATTTGGAGAGATCATGTTGTTGTAGTCCAAGCAGGTCAAACTCAAAAGCTAACATGGGCCTAATAAACAAGGTTTAAGTTTATGTGGGCCGCAATAACTGCACAAATTAATAAGTGTAATGCAAATAAACCTATTTTTCTTGTTCTCCGAAAGCAAAATATTTCCTGTTGTGCACACCAAACAAGTCAGTCCAAGACTAATGACGTGGCAAGCGGCTGCTAAAATATTTGCTGCTAGTATTAGTGGAGAGAAATGGTGTGCCTGGTAAGGTGCGTAAAGGAAGTGAATGCAACATGATTATAG
Organism: Myotis nattereri; assembly: GCF_964212035.1. NCBI lineage: Eukaryota > Metazoa > Chordata > Mammalia > Chiroptera > Vespertilionidae > Myotis > Myotis nattereri. Next base: position 29,006,982 of record NC_138088.1, read on the forward strand.
TAATCAGTCATTAGTGAATGCTGCAGTTCATTATTAATAATCTATAATAATAAAAGCATAATATGCTAACAGACTGAATGTCCTTCCGGATGACCTTTTGGACGAAGCTGGCTGCGACGGAAGCCCAGGTCCCAGGTGCCAGGGGGAAGCCAGTGCTGGCAGCTGGGGGAAGGAAGGCCTACTCTTGCACAAATTTCATGCATCAGGCCTCTAGTTATGTATAACAGGATATTGTAAAATTTAAGTTATGAAATTTTTTAAAAAATATATTTTATTGATTTTTTACAGAGAGGAAGGGAGAGGGATAGAGAGTTAGAAACATTGATAAGAGAGAAACATCAATCAGCTGCTTCCTGCACACCTCCTACTAGGGATGTACCCGCAACCAAGGTACATGCCCTTGACCGGAATCGAAACTGGGACCTTTCAGTCCACAGGCCAATGCTCTATCCACTGAGCCAAACCGGTTAGGGCAAGTTACGAAATTTTTATTAAAATGTTTCTTACACATTGTTATATTGGCTGGGCCGCAAAAATATTTGTTGTGGGCTGCATGCAGCCTGTGGGCTGCAAGTTTGACTTACTTGTTGTCGTCAGTTTGTTCATGGTATGGGACATGAGGTACTCTGACTGGGCCTGCCTTACTTAATCAGTCAGCTATAGTGTCATGAGAACTGTTGTCCTTCTGGGATGGATTCAGTTGTCCTGGACTCCTTTACCAACCTTGGCCAAAAATGAAGTTAAAGGTGTGCATAGTAGTTTTCTAGGCCCTTTATGAGTGTATCTTTCAACCTTTCTGAGCAGAGGCAAATGACTGAGTTGTGTATAAAACAAGCACCACAAAAATGGATAAAATAGGTAGTTTTTCTTCCCCTGACAGATTCTGTTTTATTTTCTGCCTAGAATAATATTAAGGACTAATTGAATTTTATTCCCATCAGCTGGTGAAGTCCCTTTCTTTGAAGAATTTATGCAGCAGAGCAGTGGGGACCACACCCATGTTTCACTCGTGGGTAAGCTCCATAGGCATAACCTCAAGATTGTCCCTTGGTGCCCTAGCTGGTTTGGCTCAGTGGGTAGAGCGTTGGCCTATAGACTGTAGGGTCCCAGGTTCCCAGGTTCGATTCCGATCAAGGGCACATGCCTGGGTTGTGGGCTCGATCTCCAGTAGGGGCCGTGCAGGAGGCAGCCGATCAATGATTCTCTCTCATCATTGATATTTCTCTCTCTCTCTCTCCCTCTCCCTTCCTCTCTGAAAAAAAAAAAAAAAAAAAAAAAAAAAAAAAAAAAAAAAAAGATAGTCCCTTGGTGTCCAAATGGTCTGTCCTCCCGGCCCCCAATTATAAATCAAGATGATATAAAGTGATGACATTATAGGAAAACATTTACCTTCTCATTTGTGCAGAGAGGCAGGCTTCATTTTTTTCATGGATATTTACAGAGTATCAAACATGCAAAAATTCATGTGATGCTAGACAGAGTAAGGTCTAAGACTGAAGAACTGTTCATGTTTTTGTTTATGCTACTTTCCATAACTTGTGGGAATAGGCCAGCCTAAACCCCATGGTATCATGCTCTCCTACTGAACGTTTTTCATATTTAGGTGCTCCCAGATGAAGGAAGCTTCATGATACAACAGCAGTGGCCTCAGTAGGCTGAAACAGATTATCCAAAGGCTCCCAGAAATATCACTACTAGAATCAAATTTAATTTATCTCCACCCAAATGCTTAACCAGCATTTCTTGTTCATTATATGAGTCCAATATTTGGCTAGTGTAGGATGAGCATTAGTAGCCATGGCATATTTTAATATTCAAGAGTAGTTTCATGGTGTTACATACAAAATATTGTGCTTTTTGCACAATTAGGGAATTTGTTTTCTGTTGACTCCAGTTGGGTTGTGACTGCCCACTAAAGTACTGACATGCCAAAGTACACTGAGAAAGTGGTGTTGAGTTTAAAGAAGGGCAGCTTCAGACAGACAAACCCATGGCATTCCTTCCTGGCAAGTAAAGTCATATTTACAGGAAATAATAGGGGAAGAAAACTATTTATAGGGACTCTAAAGAGAACTTTATGTATTTGTAGGTTCAAAGTCTAAGAATTGTATACAAAGAATCACAGGAAATATGGAACAACAAAAAGGCCTCCTCACACCAAACATTACTAGGAAAGACATAAGGAATACAGAGGGTGATAATGAGGAGGACAGCAACTTGAAATTTCCTTATCAACATTGTCATCATCATCATCACCACCACCACCACCACCACATTGACCTATTTAGTGTTTACTGTGACTCAGGCTCTGTGCTAATTTATGTGTTTTAGTTTACCTAATTTTTCAAAGAACTATATGAGATTGTTCCTCTTATGCTGGTTTTATAGATGGGAAACTGGAGAGGTTAACTACTTTGTTGAAGATCACACAGCCATATGTAGTGGAGCCATTACTCAACTAGATTGTTCTGCCTTAAGATCTATCTATCATCTATCTATCTATGGATATAGATATATTTACATATATAGAGAGATAGAAACATCAAGGATGAAAGGGAATCCTTGATTGACTGCCTCCTGCACTCCCCCACTGGGGATTGAACTGCAACCCGGGCATATGTCCAGACTGGGAATCGAACCATGACCTCCTGGTCATGCTCACTGAGCCACACTGCCCGGGCTGCCTTAAGATCTTAATTATTAGACTACACGAGCTTATCATTAAATGCTATATACTATATAGTTTCCATTTCACCATTTGGGCTCATCTTTCACAACAAATCTGTTTGTCACCTTCTGTTTATAGTTAAATATGCCATTCAGGTATATTTATGTATAGCTACCCACAATGAATGGACACTTTTACCCATTGCACTCAGAATTCTGGTAACTGGAGTTGATACACACACATTTTCTATGGAATGGTCTGTTTACAAGACTTAATTATTTCTGGACATGCTGCTATTATAGTCTTTATTACAATAATTTGAAGCCCTTTTCCATTTATACAGGAAACTACTAAGACAAGCATGTAAGATCAGCCACAAAGGCATTTCTTCTGTCGAAGCAATAGAAATGTCTTTTAAAGTGAGAATACAGCCCTAACTGGTTTGGCTCAGTGGATAGAGCATCGGCCTGGGGACTCAAGGGTCCCAGGTTCGATTCCGGTCAAGGGCATGTACCTTGGTTGCGGGCACATTCCCAGTAGGGGGTGTGCAGGAGGCAGCTGATCGATGTTTCTCTCTCATTGATGTTTCCAACTCTCTATCCCTCTCCCTTCCTCTCTGTAAAAAAAAAAATAAATCAAAATATGTTAAAGAAATAAATAAAGTGAGAAAACATTGAAAATCTTCAACACTTCCTCTTTATTGTTCCCTTCTCAACTGGTTGGATTGTCATTACAGAGTTTGGGTTCTCTGGGAAGAACTGTCTTGTATTAAACCATCTTGATAGCAGGGCTCTTGTTGCATCAGCAATGACAGCCTGCCAGACTGTTTTCTTCTGTGTAGAATGCTGTTGCTAGCTTTTTAATCATCGTTTTCTTCTAGAGATTATTCCTCTTCTAAATAATAAAAAATAAAGAATCTGGTTTGTTTTTGTGGACATAATTGTATTTTGAGTATGGTTTTGGATATTTCATTTAAATATGATTCTATTGAAGTGATTATCCTTGGGTCTTTATGTCAGAAATCGTGATGCTTGACTGATAGTCTAGTTCAGTGATGACGAACCTTTTGAGCTCGGTGTGTCAGCATTTTGAAAAACCCTAACTTAACTCTGGTGCCGTGTCACATATAGAAATTTTTTGATATTTGCAACTATAGTAAAACAAAGATTTATATTTTTGATATTTATTTTATATATTTAAATGCCATTTAACAAAGAAAAATCAACCAAAACAATGAGTTCGCGTGTCACCTCTGACACGCCTGTCATAGGTTCGCCATCACTGGTCTAATTCTTCTGGTTGCTCTTCTCTCTTCCCATCATTTTTAAATCATGCCTGTTGTGGTCTAAAAACATTAAAAAATGTTCCTTTTATAGCATATTTCCCCTTTAGAGTTTTGCCTTCCACTGAAGGTTCAGGGAAAAAATAATCCACTTTTCTCTTTCTGTACTTTGTAAAAATTATGAAATAGCCCTGGCCGGTATGGCTTAGTTGGTTGGAGCATCGTACTATGCACCGAAAAGTTGCAGGTTTGATTCCCCATTGGGGTGAGTACGGAAGGCAGCTGATCTATGTTTCTCTCTCACATCGATGTCTCTCTCTCTCTCTCTCTCTCAACGATAAAAAATAATAAATAAAAATTATAAAATAGCCATTTATTTATTTATTTATTAATTTGTTTGCCTGTTCAGATTTTCATATCTAGGATTCATCTTATTGAATTCATCTTATTGATGGATATCACTGCTTTTCTCTTAGGTATTCAGAATATTCTTTGTTATTTTGAAGCATGAGAGAGAGAGAGGTAAAAAGGGATGTTTATCAGTGGAATTTGAGGTCATTTTGAACAATTGTTATTTGTGGTTGAGGCTAACTTTAGCCTTCTGAAAGGCAAGAGTTAAGTTTGTCCCATTTAACACCAATGATTCTATAATATTTTATACTAGTTTACATGTGCATATGTATATGCATTTTATTTTAGAGTATCATTTTGGTAATTTGTTCTTAGCATTGTCTTTTTTCCCAGAGTTGTCTTACTGCCTCTAGAAGACAGTTCTACCCATCCAGGGGCCATCTGATTGTAGTAGGAATATATTAGGGGAATACTAACCCTTTGACTTTGAGAATTTGACAAACCTCATTGAAACAAAGTACCTGTAGATATTTCATACAAATTGTGACTGAGGACTGCTATGCCATCAGTTACCAAGGCAGCTACTCTTTCTTCTCCCTCTTGAACCACAGGCTCTCAAGTGTCTGCCTCTTTCTTTATGTTGCTCCATTCTCCTTTTCTACAGATTAGTATCATCTATTTACACATTTATCTCCACCCAAATGCTGAACTCAGAGTCACATCAATTATATTTTAGTTCAATTATATTCTACCCACTGAGTACAACTGAGATATCTTTTAATTTAAATTCTTGAAAAGGTACTTGATTGGTTGTTGGCTAGACAATGGATGGCCAGGGCTTGGCCCTGGTGTCTAATATTGATCCAATCAATCTCAGCAATGTTGCAATGGATAACTTTTGAACTTCAGACTGCTTTGGGGTTGAGGGCCGTGCAGGCATATTGACAGACTAGAAGTAATAGGAACAGTGACTGGCTAAGGAGGGAAGTGCTCTTGAGAAAACCTATTTTGTTTACAGACCAAATCACCCTTTTTATTTTAATTTATAAATAAACTCAGCCCTGTGTTTTAAGAAAAATACCTCATCATCTCTGTAACCTACTTTCACTGACCTTTTAGGCCCTTTCAATTACATTAAAAGCAATTGTATAGGACTCTCCTTGCTTTCTCCCTATTTTATTGTTTACTTTTTGTCTGGCTGTTAGCCTTCACCTTCTCGCTCATGTAGATACCAGTGCAACCCCATTGGTTAGAAGGCAGATCTGTTGGCTTTTCTGGACCCTGACTCTTTCCTCTTCTACTCCCTCAGGGAGTTTATCCCACTTTAACTAAGGTTTTTAAACCCAACTCCAGTACTAGATTATTTGGACCCCCTTTGAGGAGACACCATTTGAACATTTAGCTTACTTATGCCATTTTCCAATTTCTAAGAAGAGTGTATGAAAACTTTTAACTGGCAGAGCAGTTTCTTATAACTTTTTGGTTATGTCTCAAAAGTAGGAGATAAATTATTTTCTTAAACATAAATGAAAAGTAAATTAGCACTTAGGCAGGAAGCAGACAGGACTATTACAGGGAGAAATCTAGGTCAGCAAAGTCATCTTGTTGGAAGGGCATCCTAACCAGGACGACATCGCTTCAGGCTACAGATATTAGTTAATTGCACTTACAAATTCCTCGTGTTCAGATTTTTGACATTTTATCTTGGCTACCTTTGAGGCCTATATTAGAGTTTTATTTGAGGTGCAGAGAAATCACTCACTTCACAATTATCTCGCAGGCCTCTTGATAAATTCATCATTGGTCTTTCTATTCAAGGACTCAATAATAAATCTGCATCCCTTAATGGCAACATCAAAGCGCAGATGCTCTTCCTCTTCTGCCCAAATCTATGCCCTGACACAGGATATTGTGTCACATCTAATCCCAGCATACCAAGCAGTTTTTCAGTGTGTACAGCAGCCTGAATGAATCACTTTATCAGCCTTCAAAGTCAGAGTTAGGAGCAGAATTACTTATGGAAGTTTCAGCGCTCAGCCGTACTGCACAAAATGATTTAAACTGGAGTCAGAGGCAAAATTTGGGGACTGATGTGAGCAATGATGAGGTGTCCTACATTCCTCAGGCTGTTCCTACCTGTGCTCAGGGAACGTGGCTAGAACAGAGGATGATAGGTATGAGGAGGAACAAACAGTGAAGTTTCTGTGTCACCTTTGGTGAGCCATTTGGCCTCTTTGGAGCTCCATTTCCTCAGTAAAATAAAATGTTGGATGAGATTAGCAGTTTCTAGCTCAGGCAGTGGGTTGCTTGGGTGTATTGTGATTGGTTGCAATGTGTGTCACAGGTAATTTCTTACAGATTACATTAAAAATAGAGGGCTCTGGCTGGTGTGGCTCTGTTAGTTGAGCAGCATTCCAGGCACCCAGAGGTCACTGGTTCAATTCTGGTCAGGGCACATGCCAGGGATGTCGGCTCCATCCTTAGTAGGGGGCATGTAGGAGGCAGCTGATTGATGTTTCTCTCTCATCATCATCAATGTTTCTTTCTCCCTCTCCCTTCTCTCTCTCTCTCTCTCTCTCTCTCTCTCTCTCTCTCTCTCTCAAATCAATTAAAAATATATTTTAAAAAATGAGTGAAGTTTGGGAAATAATTTGGTTTTTAGAGAGTGAATTCAAGGCTATTCCTATACTATGATTCCTCTCATTTGCTTTCATTAAGGTCTGTTTTCACAATTAAAAGAATAGAGAGGTGTATTAGTTTCCTAGGACTACCATAATAAAGTATCACAAACTGGGTGGCTGAACACAATAAATATTTATTCTCTCACAGTTCTGGAGGCCAGAAGTCCAAAATCAAGGTTTTGGCAGGGTCCTGCTCCCTCCGAGGCCTGTAGGCTGCAGTCTGGGGAAGCATGAATCCTAAATGACAGCAGTCTCCTCAGCAGCCAGTGGGGAACTGTCCGGCCACTTGAAAACAATTAGCTAAGGCAAGTGTTTGCTTTCTTGGAGACACAGCTGTCTCTTGAGAAATCAGTCAAACATTCTCCCAGTTGAGGACATTACCTCCTCTGCCTTCTGGATTATTTTGGGGGGAGTCCTTCATTTGGTTTTGGGGTCCAACTGGCAGAGCTGTTTAGATGGGCCTCACTGGGTTGTATCCCATCTTCACGTTTTCCAGAGAGCGCATTTTCTTTAAGACCCATTCCAGTGCGCATCACTCCCACTCCCAATAGTTTTCGTTCAGAATTTAACGCTGAACATGGTAGACTAAGAGCGTTTTCTGCGGTTTGTGTTCAGAGAGAATAGTGAACTGCATTTCAGACTCCTTAAGAAGTTTGGAGGAATTACCTGCTTTTATCTAACATGCGGAACACAATTCAATGCAGACTTCTGGAGGAGAGCCCATCGCGATTACAGGCTGGTGACCCGGGGTGAGCCGGCTGGGAGGGGGGGCGCCCGGCCAGGAGCAGAGGCGAAGTTTCTGGGAAGACCAGCAGGGGAACCAGCGCAGGGCTGGCGGAAGCTGCGCCGCAAAGGGCGAGACCCGTCTTCTCTCCCCCCAAAACCATTCCCAAGACTTTGTGGCGCGGCTACTTCCCCAACAAGCCGGCCAGAGGATGGTTGAGATTTTTCTGCCAAAAGGCGCCGCCCTTGCTCCTTGCTGGCGCTGAGGCCTGGCTCACCACAGCCCCGGGACCTCCCGTTGGGTTTGGCAGCCCTGGCCCAATCGCCTCGCGCAGCCAGCGGGCTATGCCCCGGCAGCCAGCTCAGGCTGTCGTCCAGCAGATCACCTCAGCTATCAAAGCCTCGGTGGAGGCGGAGAACACCTTCTACGAGGACATCCAGTACGTGCAAGTGCCCGTGGCCACCGCGCCCATCTCGGGCCTCTGGGCTTCCTGGGCCCCGTTGCAGAGCTCCCCCAGGGCGTGGAGACGAAGGTGGGCCGCCCCCTGCTGGGCTGCTCGGCTGTTTCTTCTCGGAGCCTCGGGAGGCATCGGGAGGCATCGGCCAGCTCCCTGCTGGACGCCCCACCTGGACCCAACCCTCGCCGCGGTCACATCCAGGCACATCCAGGTCCAGCGACGGCTCGTCCGTCCACTTAGGAGTTCAAGCTGTTTGCCAAGAACACCGTGCACATGATCAGTTCGCCGCTGGGGAGGATTCCAGACGATTACGAGGAGGAGGTCCGTGAGGAGGACGCTTCTCTATGAGAAGGAGGCCTATGGGAAGCAGGTCCGTTTGATGGCAGCCAAACGGAAATCGATCCCGGCCACCCGCTGTGTCCGGGGTCAGAGGTTCGGATTTGCCGTTGATCCCACAGCAGGATCTGAACTTGAACATTCTACTCCAGCTGATACAGAAAAGCTGACGAAGGCTTATATTAGGACCAGAAAAAAGGGAGGGCGATTGCAGTTTTTAACCTTATAAATCCGTATCTTTGGAGAATAAAACAGTAAATGGAAGGTGGTGAAAGTGTTTCCTACCATGTGACAGGGCAGAAGGGCTGGGGCCGGGCCAGAGAGGAGCTGAGGCGGTGCCCACTCGCTGCTCCATGCATGGGGCAGGCCTGGAGCAAGTCAGCCAGAACCCCACCTCATTCTTTGGAACCCAAAGCCAGAGCCTCAGGCCTCATGGCACCTCCTGTACCGCTCACACGAAGTGCCAACCTCCTGGATAGGGAGCCTCAGGCCACCTTCTTCAACCTTAGCGGCCCAACTTTGAGTTTTTGGATTGGGTTTAAGCATAGGATAATTTAGAAGAAAGTATTTCATTATGTAAAATTAAAAGAATTTTTTTGAACTGCTCCAGATGGCGAAGTCTCAGGCTTTTGGTGAAAGGTGGCATTAGTCCCTTTCTCTGGGACACGCACTTGCTGAGAGAGCAGACCTCACCTCAGGCTTCAGGGTTTCCTCTTCTAGGCCTTGGCTGGAATGTCGGAGCTGTGGGCGGGGCCCAGCTCTGTCACCTCTGTCACTGCCCCTTCAGGTAACCTGGGACGTCTTGGAGGTTCAGTTTCCCCACCTGTTAAAGCCAGGACAGCCTTTCTCTCACAGGGTTGTTGTGAGGATTAAATGATCATTAGTAGCGTGCCTGGTCCATGGCCCATGCCTAAGAGTAAAGGGTGGCTTTTGTTATTGCTGTTGCTCTCAGGTCCTGCTGGTCCAGGGTCAGCACACTCATTCTCATCACAGCAGTTGTTCCATCTGTACACAGCTCTTTATTTACAAAGTGCCTTTCTGAAGAATCGTTGCGTGGAGGAGAAAAAGTTTAAGGTCTAGCAGCCTTTTCAGAGTTCCCCTTGTGTTTAATTCACGTGTGTCCATGGGTTGTGAGGCAAGGAGCATGATTCCAGCTCCCCCTCAAATGCTTTGTTTGGAATCGCTGACCATTAGGACCAGTGCATCAGTCTGGCTAACCCCTGAGACCCATGGGGGCACGTGGGATTCACGGCTAGGCCTTAGAATCTGGGGCGCCCTGCCAGGAGCAGAGGCGAAGTTCTAACTCCCCAGGTACCTGGGGATGTGGCTTGGGTCCAGCTATTCTGATTGAGAAGTCTGTAGATAGACACCATAGGAGACACACAAAAGCACAACTGCTCCAGGTGACGCAGAGCTCAGGGTCCAGAGCCCAGTGGAGCTGAATGTTCTTTCTCTCCAAGTGCACCCCTGCCACTGCCACAAATGGATTGCCCCATCCCCCCTTTATTTTTTTCTTTCCCAGTTAATAGAACAAGAATATTCTGTCAAATAGGAACACGCCCTCTAGAGATAAAAAGAGGCCAGAGCTGAGAAGCTAAAGAACACCGGTTTCTACCAGCTGGTAAATAAGCTCTGGCAATTGGCACTTTTAAGGTTGTGTCTAAGTCACCAGGGAGTCTGGCCATGTCTGACCTATAAGGATTATCAAGATATGAGATGACATTTTAGGGCAGCAGTAAACTGCCCTTCCCTTTAAATTTCTCCTGCCTCCTCAACACTATGATTGTATGTGGTTACAGCGTTATGTAATTTTCCAAGTTATTTTATAGCTTTTAAAATCTTGAAAGCCTCTTTTTTTGACCGATTGTCATGGGGCAGTGCCTTACTTTCCTAAGGCTGTCATAATAAATTACCACAAACTTGGTGGCTTCAACAACAGACTTATTCTCTCACAGTTCTGGAGGCCACATGCCCAAAGTCAACACGTCAGTAAGGTTATTTCCTTGAGGCTCCAAGCAAGAACCGTGCTGTGCCTCTCTCCTGCCTCCTGGTGGCTGCCAGCAATGCTTGCCATTCCTTGGCTTTTAGATGGATCATTCCAATTGCTACCTTCATCTTTACATGGCCTCTTCCCTGCGTTTCTGTGCCTTCACTGTGTCCTGTGTCTCCTTTTGTCTGTGTCCTCCCTCATAAGGACACTGGTCATTGGATTTAGGGCACACCCAGATAATTCAGGATGTTTTATTTATTTTAAATATGTTTTTATTGATTGCAGAGACAGGAGGGGAGAGGGAGAGAGAGAGAAACACTGATGAGAGAGAAACATCCTCCGGCTGCCTCTTGCACCCCCCCCCCCCAACTGGGGATCAAACTGGCAACCCAGGCATGTGCCCTCACTGGGAATTGAACCAGTGACCTGACTGGGAAGGAATCGAACCAGTGCATAGGATGATGCTCAACCAACTGAGTCCTGCTGGCTGGGCAGAACATTGCTTTTTTTTTTTTAAATCTCAAAATCCTTAATACCGTCGGCAAAGATCCTTTTTCCAAATAAGACCACGTTCACTGGTTCCAGTTAGACATATCTTTTTCAGGCATATCAACCCACCATAGGTAAGATATGCCTTTGGTTAGTAACACCCCTTATGCTTCTGTGAGCCAAATACTTTCTGTATTATTAAATAACTAGAGGCCCGTTGCACGAAGAGATTTGTGCAATAGGCCTTCCTTCCCCTGGCTGCCGGCACCGGTTTTCCTCCGGCACCCGGGACTCAGGCCTTTGGTCTGGCCGCAGCCAAGAAGCCAAGCCTCTTCAGTCTTCAGACTTTAGTCTTCACTCTGTGCCTGCATATGCAAATTAACTGCCCTCTTTGTTGGGTTAAATTGCATAGTCACTCTGATTGGCTGGTGGGCATAGCGGAGTGACACCAATTTGCATGTTTCTCTTTTATTAGTGTAGACTAGAGGCCCAGTGCACAAAAATTTGTGCACTGGGGGGGGAAGGGGGGTCCCTCAGACCAGCCTGTGCCCTCTCACAGTCTGGGACCCCTTGGGAGATAACGACCTGCTGGCTTAGGCCTGCTCCGGGTGGCAGAGGGCAGGCCCAATCCCTAGGTGCAGCCCCTGGTCAGGCTCAGAGCAGGGCCGATTGGGGAGTTGGGGCGCCGCCCCCTGTCATGCACAGAGCAGGGCGGATTGGGAGGTTGCGATGCCACCCTCAGTCACACTCAGGGTAGGGCCAATTGGGGGGTTGGGGCACAGCCCCCTATCACACTCAAGACAGGGTTGATGGGGAGGTTGTGGCGCCACCCCCTGTCACGCACAGAGCAGGGCCCATCAGGGGGGTTGGGGCTCCGTACCCTGTCACGCACAGTGCAGGGCCCATTAGGGGGTTGGGGAGCTCCCCCCATCATGTACAGAGCAGGGCCCATCAGGGGGTTGAGGAGCTCCCCCCTGTCACTCACAGAGTAGGGCCGATAGGGGAGTTGGGGCACCGCCTCCTGTCACACACAGAGCAGGGTGGATCAGGGGGTTGGGGCGCCGCCCTCTATCACCCACAGAGCAGGGCTGATCAGGGGGTTGGGGCACCGCCACTGTCACAGTCAGGGCAGGGCCAATGGGGAGGTTATGGCTCTACCTCATCACACACAGAGCAGGGCCTGTGGGGTGGGGGTTGGGGCGCTGCCCTCTATCACCCACAGAGCAGGGCCGATCAGGGGGTTGGGGCACTGCCCCCTGTCACACACAGAGCCGCAGGGCGATCAGGGGGTTGGGGAGCTCCCCCTATCAGGCACAGAGCAGGGCTGATCAGGGGGTTGGGGCGCCTTCCCCTGTCACGAACAGAGCAGGGCGGATAGGGAGGTTGTGGCCCCGCCCCTGTCACACACAGAGCCGCAGGACAATCAGGGGGTTTGGGCGCTGCCCCCTGTCACACTGATCCTGGTGCCGGGAGGCATATTACCCTTCTACTATATAGAATAGAGGCCTGGTGCATGGGTGGGGCTGGCTGGTTTGCCCTGAAGGGTGTCCTGGATCAGGGTGGGAGTCCCCACTGGGGTGCCTGGCCAGCCTGGGTGAGGGGATGATGGCTGTTTGCAGCTGGTCATACACCCTTCAGGGTGGGGGTCCCCACTGGGGTGCCTGGCCAGTCTGGGTGAGGGGCTGAGGGTTGTTTTCAGGCTGGCAGGTGACTGAAGCTCCCAACCGCTCTTTTTTTTCTTTTTTATTCTGGGCCAGCTTTAGCTCTGGCTCCAGCTCTTAGGCCTCCGCAGCTGAAAGCAGGTTTCTGGCCTTTGTTTACCTTCTGTATTTGCAACAATGTTGTGATCCTGCTGGCTGAAGCCCGGTGGACTAAAGCAGGTTCCTGGGGTTTTGTTTAGCTTCTATATTTGTAACATAGTTGCTTAGAGTTGCAGCTCAGAGGCTGGCAGCGGCAGGTGGGGAACGTTGGAGTCCTCCATCACTGAACCAAGCAAGCCCCATGTTTGCTTCAAGCTGCCTGGCTGCCGGCCGCCATCTTGGCTGGCAGTTAATTTGCATATTGCCCTGATTAGCCAATGGGAAGGGTAGCGGTCGTACGCTAATTACCATGTTTCTCTTTTATTAGATAGGATGTTGTCTAGTCTTCTAGGGGTTATGGCCATAGTGAGGGATGAATCTTGGACTCACTGGTGTCCATTGGTACCAGCTATGCCAACATATAAAAGCTGACTATTAAACTTTCAGGAATTTTGCAAGCCAGTTGTTTCACACAGTCATTTTTAAAATTTAAATTATAAAAAGTTAGTTAAATAAGTTAAATTAAACTAAAATGACATTCACTCAAAACTCATCACTTCCTAATTATTTGACTACATTTAACTATTGTGTTCTCTTGAGGTTATTTACATCTTTTGTATCTGTGTGGTGGGTTAGTGAGCATCTCTTCCTGAACTCCAAGTGCAGTCACATCGATAGCTTGAAATTAGTCATTGTGGGAGTGTTTACACCGTGAAAATTGGCAAGTGCTACACATAAGGGCCTACCCTCTCCCGCAGAGCTGGTTGTTAAACAATTCTCAGCACTCTGCTGATCCTGGTAACCATGACAGTGTACCCCGGAAACTTCTGAACAAGAAATCTGCCTATGATTACGGATACAATGTGCCCTGGGTGTTTAAAGTTAACTGTGGTTTCAGTGATCAACTCATGAAATATGTGTAATTAAATGTGATTTACAATTTTTATTTTTTAAAAATATATTTTTATTGATTTCAGAGAGGAAGGGAGAGTGAGAGAGAGACATCAATGAGGAGAGAGAATCATTGATTAGTTGCCTCCTGCACGCCCCCTACTGGGGATCGAGCCCGCAACCTGGGTATGTGCCCTTGACCGAAATTGAACCCAGGACCCTCCAGTCTGCAGGTCAATGCTCTATCCACTGAGACAAACCAGCGAGGGCAACAATTTTTAAAACTACATTATGACTCCACCTATTACTAAATTCACAAGTCGAATAAAAATCCTTTGCCAATCTACAAGTCCTCACTTTTGTTTTGGAAAATACCTCAGATGATAACAGATGTTTTCAAGAGTGCAAAGTTGATAGTTTGTAAATACTTGCAAACCTTTTATTTGGGCCAGCTCAGGGGTAAGATCCCAAAGATGCTCTGTGAAGCTTGGAGTTGGCCAGGCTTTTAACTTGCTGTGATCTAATGAAATATTTTAGTTTTATAGACTTTTTCTGTTTCCTTTGTTATGCACTGGCACCCCAGGCATTAGCTGGAAGTGAATTAAATGGCCCCAGAAGCCATGATTTTGCAGCCAGCAAGATATTAGAATCGAATTGATTACCTGGAGGGGTTTGCATATGGAAGCAGCCCTCCTACCTATTCATTTCCATTTTAACCTGAGATGTATGTGGATAGCTGGTTAATACCCTCAGAGGGTTTGATCCCTCTGCCCATGTGGCTTCTGAATCTGGGATGAATACTTAAAACACATAAAGGGGAAATCATAAATAAAAGCAAATGTGACAGAGGAGAAACATACTTCTAAATATATTGGAAACTATAACCTTAGGCAGTGTCAAATAAAAAACCAAATCCAGACTCAGGTAAGGAGAGACTTTATTTGAAAAGACTATTATAGTTAGAGGAGGGGATTATTACAATAGGAGGAAAGGAACTATTACGATAGGAAAACACACTGACCATAATATGTATAAGCATCTCAAAGACCAAGCAGAAAGCGTCTTTCTTTTATAGGGAAGAGTAAATAAGCCTAGAAGGAACTGGGTATGGGGAGTGAGGCGAGCAGGTGGTGGATTGAACAGATGAGCAGGAAATGTCTTTTTGGTGGTTAGCTGATTCTCAGGAGAAGCTGTTAAGGCCTCCCCCCGACTCCCCACTTCCCAGCGGTTCCTTAAGCTCCCAATGCTTGCTTAAACTCAAGGGCAGGCCAAAGTTCAGGGGCCTGGGGAAGAGAAGCCTGAGGAAAATTTGCCTGGCCAAGTTAGTGGGCATTTCTCAGATCATTCAGTGGGGGCAAACAGATCAGGTAATTATTTATAAGACAAAGAATGAGAATTTGGGGGGCCTGTGTCTGGACTTGTCATGGATAAACATGGGGGTCATCTGTGGGTCTTTCATAAGTCACATTGTTCCTTGTGGAAGTAGAGTTCTTGGGGTACTGTGACAATAAGAATTTCCAGAGGCCCCCATGGAAGGATGAAATAGTGCAGAGAGCTTTATTTCCATGGAATTACATGCCTGAGTTTCTAAGGTCCCCTCTCCTTCTGTTCTGCCATAGAAGTATAGCTGGGGCTTCTGTAAGAGCTAAAATCAGAGCCAGTGTTCAGAGTTTCCTTTCCATATTGAAGCAAGTCCAGCCCAGCCTCAGGCTAGCTTAGCTTATGTTTCCCACTGCAGTCCATTAGTCTATTGTGTGTGGGATCCATGTGGCCCATGGCCACATGGGTGAATACAAAGAGAGCCAGGGTCACCCGAGTCATAAGTGCAACAAGATCCCCAAGAGTGAAGAGAGCATTTCTTTGTTTAGGGAATTATGTATTCCCAAATTTTTTCAGGCTTGCAGTGGCCACACCCATTCTGGCCAATGATCTCTGTTCCCAAGTGTGACTGACAAACACCTTTTCTAGTCACCCCAACGTCACTGGGCATACATCTGTCTCCCCTTAGTTGGACCACTCCCCCTAGTGATCTGCAGGGGATAGGCTGGTGTTTCCCTGGGGAAGGTGAAGTTGCAGCTTCCTGGTGAAGCTGCCCAAATGACATGTCTATGATGTCTGACCTTCCCTTTGATCCTTTCCTATTATTAATAACTAGCTAAGTATAATGGTATTAATATATGGAAGAATGCTTTACAGTATTAAAAAATAAACTGAGGCATATTAAAAATGTTAAGCATTTATTTGAACAAAAATTAATTTGAACTGGGAAGTGCCAAACCAGAAGAGTTTAGGAGCGCTCTACCAAAACGAGCTTGGGGAGACTTTTATAGAGAAAGGCACACAACAAAGTAAGGAAATTATTAATTGGCTATAGCTTAAAGCTTAGTTGGCTGTTTATCATTGATTGTCCTTAGGTTTCAATATTGTAATCCTTAAGCATTTATAGGTTTTGATTTTAGTTTGCTTATGTAGGCTCCCAAGGCATTAGGGCCACCTCAGACTAATGGCCTCTTTAATTAATTTAATAGCATTAAGCTGTTTTCTGATATGCAAAAGGGTGATGATGGTAGTAGCTGTGGAATTTCTTGATCTCCCTGTTTTCCAAGAGTGTAGGGTTCCAGTAAAGTTCAATCTTTTCAGCAGCTGATTCAATTCACTCTGTATTCTACATTGGACTTTGGCTTTAATGCAGTGCTCTATTTGAGGAACTGTATCAGATATCTATGTATATATCTATATTCTCTCTCTCTCTCTCTCTCTCTCTCTCTCTCTCTCTCTCTCTCTTTCTCTCTGAAAGGGGCATTGCTAGCAAGAAAAAAACCTGGTCTTAGGGCATGAAGTCTAAACCACCAACATTATAGAGCATAACTTAATAGTTCTTGATTCAGAAAGCACTAAAGAAACTTCTTGCCCATATATACAGGGTGTCCCAAAAATACATACACATTTTGAATGATTATAAAGTCAGTGTTTATTAACATACATAACATACAGTTCCTTTTCAAAATTAAGTGAGTTATCAGCTGTTA
Source organism: Myotis nattereri (assembly GCF_964212035.1). Classification (NCBI taxonomy): domain Eukaryota; kingdom Metazoa; phylum Chordata; class Mammalia; order Chiroptera; family Vespertilionidae; genus Myotis; species Myotis nattereri. Next base: position 29,023,679 of record NC_138088.1, read on the forward strand.
AAGTGTGTATACAATTTTTGGGGAGACACTGTATATTTTATATTAACTTTTTATTTTAAAAATATATTTTATTGATTTTTTACAGAGAGGAAGGGAGAGAGATAGAGAGTTAGAAACATCAATGAGAGAGAAACATCGATCAGCTGCCTCCTGCACATCCCCCACTGGGGATATGCCCGCAACCAAGGTACATGCCCTTGACCGGAATCGAACCTGGGACCTTTCAGTCCGCAGGCCGACGCTCTATCCACTGAGCCAAACCGGTTTCGGCATAACTTTTTATTTTAAAAAATGCCTCTGGAATTGCTTGGTGGGTGGAAGTAAAAAATTTGCATGGGTCAAGTAGAGCTTGTAACTTCTATTGCTGTTACAAAGAATCTGTCTTGTCTTCCAACACAGAGTTCCTACTGCTACCTCCAAGATGTGTGATCTCACCAAGATATTTTTGTAATTGGAAACTGCTGTCATTCAGACTTTGCAATGACCTCACGGTATTCTGAAACCTGGGTAAGTTTCCTTTCTGAAGCCAGCATAAAATCAACCTTTCTTTCCTCCTTCCAGTTTCTCCCTCTCTCTCCTTCTCTTTCCCTTCTACTAATATTATCACTTTTTATGTTGGAAGCATGATAGACAAATTACCTTCTCCATAAAGAGTTGCAGTACCTGGACTACCCATTTTCAATGAACATTACAGCAATATACTAGTAGAGCAGAACTTAATACTGCTTGATTCAGAAAACATTCAGTAAACTTTTTGTCACCCACACCGACACCCACATCCACATTTTGTATACATTTGAAATGAAATGAAATGAATATTTAGGAGATTGGTTGGTCCTGTTGAAAGAACATGGTTGTAAAACAAAATTTTTTTAACCTGCATGGCTGAAAGCTTTTTGAATAGAAAGGGCCATTGCTTGCAATTAAAAAACGTGGTCTTGGGCCATGAAGTCTAAACTACCAGTAGGGCTATGTGGAAAAGACAAACACGCCTGGAGGCCTGCATCTGAAGGGCTTTTTCATTCTTCAAGGAGGAGGAGGATAGATGTAGGTGGTTTGGAAAGACTTTGCATTGGCTACAGATAAGGTGGGTGGGAGAGGGGGATGAGGGGGAGGGCAGTTCTGGGATAGGTGCACCCTCTGTGAGGAAGACGGTTTGCTCCTTTGGGTTGTGGATAGTTCACGTGTAAGTAAGAAGTGGAGGCTCCTGGGATGTGGTGGCACCTGGCCCTTGTCTTTCTGATGTCATCTGGAAATTAATTCAAAGTCCCATCATACACTCAGGAATATAAGTAGTTTTTGATTGCTTTTGCCCTGCAGTTGTTAACCAATTAACTCCTCCCCTCGTCCTCCCTCTCTCTGGCCGGCTGTAATTTAATTTAGGACATCTCAGAATTTTCTCCTTGTCCTGGTCTTAGGGTGGGGCACATAGCCTGCATCTGAATGTCTCTTCTCTCACTACTTTTTGCATCCTTGAGCGTGTCACTAAAACTCTCTGAGCACCTTTCCACTTGTGCAAAATGCAGAAAATAGGAGGTGCTAATGTGTTTGTGGTGAGGATTAACCTGAATGAATTTCCATATGCCAAAGAACACAGACTAGATACTGAGCAAATGTTAGTTTCCTTCTCTAATTTATTGAGTGTTAGTACATGCAGAAAACTAGACTAGACACTCTAGGGGCCCTACTGTTAAAGGAACAAACACTTTAACTGGGGAATCAGATAGATATATTAAGATATCTATTTGCATATCAATTCACACTTTCGGAAACCTCACCTACAACGACACAATTTTATTACCATTTGAAATTAGTTTTATAACTTCATCCGGGAGCTTACTCATACTTTAAACTTAGGTGGCTCCTTTTTATCACCATCCCTCTGCCTTGGGCACTTAGTCCCTTTGCATCACAGTTTTACTAATGGAAACACTATGCCTCTCCCCACTAGCACTGCATTAGTCGTCTTTACTGCAGTTGCATTGTATGCAAGGAAGAGATCTGGACTGGACTCTGTCTTCCAGGCTGCCCTTCTCTTTCTGCACCTGCTTGTCTCAGTTGTCTAGCACAGACCAGTTTTAACTCCTTAGTGGCTGCCAAACACCAAGGCAGTCAGATGAAATCCCCTGCGTCCCTCCCTGCCTGAGTGGGAAATCATGATTAAAAGATAAAAAGCATCCCGTTGACCCTCACGGGGGCCACCTAAACCCACAAGGGGAGCTACCTCAGCGACATCACCATAGAGGAGCAGGTCCATGTGGGCACGGGAGCCAGGGGACACCGGGCTCTCGGTAGGCAGTGCAGTGACAGCCAGGCTGTAGAGGTGACCTGATTCTGCTCTGCCAAGCTCCCATGTCTCTTTTCTCTTGGGGGGTCGGGGTGGAGCTGTAGGGTGAATGAGGCATTAACACCACAGCAGACACTCTACATATAATTCTGTTTTGCACTTGGTAAAGGTCACCCCGTCGATCATGACCATGAGGGGCACCTGTGAATTTCTTTCTAGGCTCTGTGACTCTGAAAGAGTTTCACTTTGGAATCATGAAAACTGGGGTCAGCTCCTTCAAGAGGCAACACATGGATTTTGTAGACTTATTTTAAGTAGCGAGAGAGGGACTCAATTGCCACCTTGTGACTGCAAAATACCCTGATGAGGGCCATTCTTAGTCCAGCAAGGGAGGACCGGTTCATTTTTAAGCTCTTCAGTATATTAAGGTATTTGCTAGGTAAGTTTAGGCATGGATTAGACCTGCAGAACAGAGATTTATGGTAAGAAACTTCTTTTTCTGTGTGTATTTTAAAAAAAATTCTTTATTGTTTAAGTATTTCATATGTCTCCTTTTTTCCCCATTGACCTCTCCCCAGCCATTCTACCCCTCTAGTGTCTGTGTCCATGGGTTATGCTTAAATGCATGCATACAGGTCCTTTGGTTGATCTTTTACCCCTCTCTCCTCTCCTGCCTACCCTCTGAGGCTGGACAGTCTGTTCAATGCTTCTCTGTTTCTGGATCTATTTTTGTTCGTCAGTTTATGTTGTTCATTACATTCCACAAATGAGTGAGAACATGTGGTATTTATCTTTAACTGACTGGCTTATTTCACTTAGCATAATGCTGTCCAGGTCCATCATGCTGTTGCAAATGGTAAGAGTTCTTTCTTTTTTATAGCTGCGTAGTATTCCATTGTGTAGATGTACCACCATTTTTTAATCCACTCATCTGCTGATGGGCACTTAGGCTGTTTGCAAATCTTAGCTATGGTAAATTGTGCTGCTATGAACATAGGGATGCGTATATCCTTTCTGATGGGTGTTTTCTGAATTCTTGGTATATATTCCTAGAAGTGGGATTACTGGGTCAAATGGGAGTTCCATTTTTAACTTTTTGAGGAAACTCCATACTATTCTCCACAGTGGCTGTACCAGTCTGCATTCCCACCGGCAGTGCATGAGGGTTCCTTTTTCTCTGCATCCTTGCCAGCACTTGATGTTTGTTGATTTGTTGATGATAGCCATTCTGACAGGTGTGAGTTGGCACATCATTGTTTTGATTTGCATCTCTGGGATGATTAGTGACTTTGAGCATGTTTTCATATGTCTCTTGGCCTTCTGTATGTCTTCTTTTGAAAAGTGTCTTTTAAGGTCCTTTGCCCATTTTTTGTTTGGATTGTTTATCTTCTTTTTGCCCTATAAATTTTGGAGATTATACACTTATCAGATATGACATTGGCAAATATGTTCTCCCATGCAGTGGGCTCTCTTGTTGTTTTGTTGATGGTTTCTTTTGCTGTGCAGAAGGTTTTTTTTTTTTTTTTTTTTTTTTATATAGTCCACTTGTTTATTTTCTCCTTAGTTTCCATTGTCCTAGGAGCTGTATCGGTAAAGATATTGCTATGACATATGTCTGATATTTTGCTGCCTACGGATTTTTCTAAGATTTTTGTGGTTTTCCCATCTCTGTTTAAGTCCTTTATTCATTTGGAGTTTATTTTTGTGTATGATGTAAGTTGGTGGTGGTCTAGTTTCATTTTTTTTCATGTATCTGTCCAATTTTCCCAGCACCATTTATTGAAGAGACTGTCTTGACTCCATTTTATGCTTTTGCCTCATTTGTCAAATATTGATTGAGCATAATGACATAATGACTTGGGTTGAATTCTGGTTTCTCAGTTGAGAAACTTTTTTTGGTGCCTGCAAATAGGGCTGATTATGATTTATGAGAGAGAGAGAGAGAGAGAGAGAGAGAGAGAGAGAGAGAGAAAGAGAGAAAGAGATACCTGGTCATTTGCCTTGATCGGGGATCGAACCTGTAATCTGGGTATGTGCCCTGACTCCCTGACTGGAAATCAAACCTGCCACCTTTTGGTGCATGAAGTTCCAACCAATTGAGCCATACTGGCTAGGACTGTGATTAGTTTTTTAAAGGTTTTGGAGAAACATTCAGAGTCCCACGGATTCTTAAAATGGAGCACAAAATTTCCAATAGAAAGTTTATATAATGTAGTCGATGTACAGTGAGCAAGTCACAGATACTGGTGAATAATTTATTTGGTTAGATACAAACTAAAACTAGGAACACAAAACAATTTCACACTCATGCACTTTTTAAAACTTTTAAACTTGAAATGATTGTAGATTCACAGGAATTCATAAAAATAACACAGATGGGGCCTTGTATCCTTCACCCAATTTCTCCCAATAGTAAAAGACCTTGCATAACCACAGTACAATATCATGACTATGAAAATGGCATTAGTACAATGCACAGAGATTATTCCAATTTTACCAATTTTGAGTGCATGTGTGTCAATAGTTTTATGCAATTTTATCACATTTGTAAATATGTGTAGCTACCACCACAATCAAGACATAGAACTGCTCCATTACCAAGAGGGTTCTTCCTATTACCGCTTTATGGCTGCCCATCCCCTCTCCTCACTCCTAACTCCTGGTAACCACCAATCTGTTCTCCATCTGGATAATTTTGCTTCTGCGTTTTTATATTTGGGGAAATGTCTATTTATGCCCTTTGCCCATTTTCTAATTGGATTTGGCTTTTCTTTTTTTATTGTTGTGTTTTGAGAGTTCTTTAACTATTATAGATATAAGCCCTTTGTCAGATATGTGGTTTACAAATATTTTCTCATAGTCTGTAAGTTGTCTTTTCATGCTTTTAACAGGATTTGTTCAGAGCAAAAGTTTTCAATTTTGATGAGGTCCAATTTATCATTTTTCCCCTTTTCTGCATTGTGCTTTTGGTGTCAACTCTAAGATCTCTTCACCAAACCCTAAGTGCTGCAGATTTCTCTTAAAAGCTTCATAGACTTATGTTTTATATTTGGTTCTATGATCTATTTTAATTTTGTACAAGGTCTGATGTTTAGGTTGAGGGTTTTTTATTTTATTTTATTTTTTTATTTCTAAGATTAGCCAGAATCCTTAATAAGTGCTCCAGTATCACTTGTTAAGAAGGCTAACCTTCCTTCATTGAATTACTTTTGCACCTTAGACATATTTGTGTGGGTCTGTTTCGGGGTTCTCTGTTCTGCTCCATTGATCTATATGTCTCACCCTTTGCCAATACCGTACTCTTTTAGTAGCTATGGCTATGTAGTAAGCCTCAACATTAAGTAGAGTGATTTTGCCAACTTTATTTTAGTTTTTCAGAATTATTTTACCAATTTTAAGTTCTTTGCCTTTTTATATAAATTTTAGAATACGCTTGTCTATGTCCATCAAAAAAGCCACATATTATTTAAAAAGCTTTATTTATTTCTGTTGTGAAAGCCATATATGTTCATCATTGAAAATTTAGAAAATACAGATGCTCTATAGATACCCATAGAAAGGTCATTAAAGTGACCAAAAGCCTGTGGAACTGCCCTGTTCAGATTAAGATAACATTTCCTGATAACATCTCATGTTCTAGGTGCCATATTAATAATTTAACCAAACATTATCTCATTAAATCGTTAGAACACTGGGGAAATGATCTACATTTGACTCTTGAGGAAGCTGAGACTCACAAAGTTCAACTAGTTTGTCCAAAGTCACCCATTTAACAAGTGTTAGAGCCACAGTTTTAACCAAAATCATACAAGGCCCATTGTAATTGAGCAGCTGCCTCATCTCCCATCACCCTCTCACATTTGACTTGCTCCCCAAGCTGGATCACCTGTTTCTTGCTTCTGTGATTTTAGATGTGAGGTTTCTTCTGCCAGGAATGCCCATCTTTACCCTAGGATATGTTTTGAGAGAGTGAGAGAGCAATCCAATGTGATAAACATTGATCAGTTGCCTCCCAAACACACCCCTACCAGGTATTGAACCACAACCTGGGTGCGTACCTGACCAGGAATCAAACCCACAACCCTTTGCTGCACAGTACGATGCTCCAACCTACTGAGCCACATTGGGCTACATTTCCCTTTTGATTGCCTAGGAATTTATTTTTCAAAACGTAGCAGGTATCACCTCCTCTAAGAAGCTTCTACCCCCCACCTCCACCTCCCACCCCTCTACTTTGGCTTTGTACAATTAGAGCTACTACTTATATATAACTCTAATTGCACCCACTAGGGTTCTAATTTATTTATTGCACTCACTAGGGTTCTAATTTTTTTATTTGTATGTGCGTCTCTAAGAGGCTTTGAACTCCAACAAAGGCAGCGACTGTCTTTTATTTGTGCTGCTACAGCAAATAGCACGGTGTCTGGCCATTATGACTTTATAGACTTACCATTTAGAAAAAGAAAGGCTAATCCCTGCTCATAGACAGAAGGCATACTTTGAATGCCCATAGAGCTCAGGCAGGTAACAAATACGTGAGTTGAATGAAAATCATACAATAGAGAATGGTGGGGCCTATTGTGGATGGAGGAGCTTCACAGATTCACTTAGAGACATTCAAATGAAATCTGAAACAGCATCATGCCAGGGAAGCCAAAAATACCTGCAGGCAGAATAGGCGCCTGCTTTGCAGATTTCAAATCTTGCCTAGAGAGTTTATAACCTCATTAGAAGAAAAAATAAATTCCCAAGAGAAACAAAACATGACTTAATTAAAAAAAACAAAAAACAAAAGGCTGTTCCGGAGCTCTCCAGCATTGAGCAACTCTAAGGAGCAGAGGAAGTTACTGGGAAAGCCACAAGTCACATCTAACTGGTTTCCCTAATCACAAGCATGGGCATCGACTTTATTATTATATTTATTTTATTAGAATATTATAGTCCAATATTACTATATTTACTTTATTAGAATACATAATAAATATATAGCATATAGTTTATATACTTTATGATACTTATTAGAATATAACTACTTATTTATATTTTTTTATTTAGGGTGTGATACATTATTGTTTAATAGATCTCTACATATACTGGATACTAATCTTTTTTAGTTGTATGGGTTGCAAATATCTTCTCTAAACGGTAGTTTGTTTGTTTTTTACTTTGTTTATAGTATTTTTTGTTGTAGAGAAGTTTTAAAATTTTAATGTACTCAATTTAGCAATCTTTTTCCTTATGGTTTGAGTTTCATTGTATTTTATTTAAGGTCAAAAGGGTATCCTTGTATATTTCCTAATTTTTTTTTCAGGTTTTTCTTTTACATACTAAGTCTAAGTTAAATTAAAATCCACTTGGGACCTGAGATAGGGATCTAGTTTTATTTTCTTTCTATAAGATAATTGCATTATCGGGATAAGCTAGTTAAATTGCAGTAACAAATTACGCTGTAAATCTCAACGGCTTAACAAAAATTTGTTTCTTGCGTATAGTGTCCAACACTGGTGGCTGGTCAGGGGTGGGGTGAGGAGAATTGGTTCTCTCAAACACCAAGGTGGAAGTGGCTTTGCCAATTTCTTCCAGAACACACAGCCTCCTCTCTTAGCTGCAGGAGAACAGACTGCAAATGGGACCTCACTCCTGCAGTCCTAGGAGCTCATGTCACGCTGTGCACAAGCCATGGCCATACCTGTCACGTGGCCTGACTAGGAGGTACGGAAGGGTGCACTTCAGTCTGTCGGAAAGTAGAGAAAAATCCAACATTGTTGAGCACTATTAATATCTACCAGATTAACAGTTCCAGCATCATTTATTGAATAACTCACCTGCTCCCTTGATTTGTGATGTCATCTCTGTTACATTATGCAATCTTGTGTCCATTAAGCAAGAATTTGTTTCTGAGCTCTCTATTTTGATCCATTGCTCTAATGGTTTATTCCTGGCAAATATTATAGTTTTAAAATTACTATCCTTGCATAATGTCTTTATATATAATTATGGTGAGTCACCTATATTGTCCTTTTTCCTTAAATTGTCTTTTTGCCCCCTATATAAATTTTAGAAGCAGCTTGTAAATTTGCATGAAAAAAAGCCCGTTTGTTAGATTTTGACTGGCATTACATATAATTTATACATTAATTTGATACTACATGACATTTTTAAGATTTTGGGTCATGCCATCCATAAATTCTTAAATTTTTAAGTCCTTTCATAGAGTTTTGTGTTTTTCTCGATAAAATTCTGGCACATCTTTTGGTAGATTTATTTCTAAGTATCGTATAGATTACTTTAAATCACTTAAGTAGTTATCTTTAAAAAATCACATTTCCTACTTGTGATTTATTTATAGGAAAGTAATTCTTTTAAAAGGTATTAATTTTATGCTCAGAAAACATCTGAACTTCCTTTTTGTTCCTAATTTTTGGTCTGCAGAGTTTGCTAAATTTCCTGTGTAGAAAATTACACTATTTGCAAAGAATGCTGCTGCTCTTTCCCCCCAAATCTTACACTCTTTCCTTCCTTCTCTTACCCACTCTTTCCCTCTCTTCCTTTATTTTCTCCTCCCACTTTTCTCTTTCTTTTCCCTTTTCTTCTTTCTGCACAACCTAGAACCTTCCATTCAAATTTGTTCAAACATGAGGAGCAGGCCTCCTGTCTTCTTACTGACTTCAAAAAGGATGCCTCTACTATATTATTTCGTGAGCTGTAGTACATACCTTTGCCATGTAAAGGAGTTCCCCTTGTTTTTATACTTTGCCTAGAGTTTTTGTTATCAAAAATTTGTGCTGAATTGATTCCACCAGGATTTTGACCAAAAAAACCCCCAAAACTGTAACTTTTACTTTTCTTCCAAAGCTTTTGTATTTGGTCCTTCCATTATCCTGGAGCCGATTTCCAGAGAATGCTTCCAGCTACATATGATTCTTTTAACAACAAGCAGATGTCTTAATGGTTTGATGACCATGGACCACTTTTTCTGTAACTTTGATTCTTCCTGTGTCCCTATATTTAAAAATCTGCCTATATGTGTGAATAAAATCCATATATTCCCATGAAGTTTTTGGCTGATGAAGAGTGCGAGGGACCAACTCAGAAGACAGAACAATAAGTTTAAACTTATGACAACTCAGTAATTGATTTTCATTTTAAATTTATGACAACTCAGTAATTGATTTTCATAATATTATCAGGAAGTTTTAACTTATCCCCATAAGATAAGTCTCTCAGGATTCAGAATACCATTTTTTTTTTTTTTTAGTAAAAATCCACAGAATGAGCCAGAAGGGGGTAATTATTTTCCGTTTCTTTTGCAATAGTTGCAACTACCTCAGCTCCTCCACCCCTGAGGCTCGCAGATTAATTGTAACTTCTCAAGGACAAGAGCACCCTTTCCAGGATTCATTTGTCAGCAAAGATTATAGTGCTGCACTGTGTCAGTTCCTCCACGGCTACTCTCACACGGGTGGTTCTATAACTGTCAGTAAGATTTCTTAGTTAGCCAGATAGCTATTGAAGTTCGTCAGAAGAACAGATGGATTTTCTTTTATAAAAAGAATTAAGGTTAAACCAAACCAGAGCTCTAAATCTAAGGTACTGTCTCCTCAGGGTTTACGTCCAGACATTTCAGTTTGAAGGGCAGAAGCTTCTTAGACTGGAGTTCCTGGCTGGTTTACTGATCCGGTGGGATTATGTGGGTGATAAGCTGCCACTGTCCTTTTATGACTGAGAGCAGATTCTACCTATGAATATAAATTGGTGACTGTACGGCATTTAATCCTAAAGATTTCCTGGGTAATAGACGTTCTCCTCCTGAAAATATAGCCAAATGTCCATTTGTGCACTTCTGAGGTTTCATGTCAAATTGCTATAGCACAGAGTGCGTTGAAAGCTTCCAAACATGTCATAAAAATAGTAATCCCCAATGATTTTCTTGAGAGAAAGGGAAAAGACCATATATTAACCACTTTTCCTTTCATAGGAAGTTGAAAAATGAACTCCTAAGAGAAGTGGATCTAGCTGAGAGTTAAGATACTTCCCCACCCAATAGATTGAGGAACGGCCTGGGAGCTATATCCACAGTAGTTTTATTGTTAATAACTCAGCAAGACATCTGCAGGTTGCCTTCTCAGCTCTATTCTTTTGTAAGTGAACTGTTAATAGAAGATATTGGGGTGTTGATTGTACATCCTAAAGTGATTATTGAAGTAGAATTCTCGTGTCTCAGCAGACAAGCAAGGACAGTGGCTTATTACGGGCCAGCAAGACTGTAAATCACCAGGCTTGAGAACTGCTGGTGACACTGTTCATGATAGAGTCTTGCAAATCTGAAAACCTCAATTATTGCTACACCAATAATTGTATATAACAGTCCTGATCCTTGAACAGATTTAATGTCCATGTATCCATGAATAATATTTTTTTAATCCAGTTTTCCATTCTTCTGTAAGTCCGTTTTTCCAAAAGTACTATCACATTAAGTAAATTATTTGTTTGGTTCTACATTTTCTAATAGGCTCTGAACTTCCAGAGGGTGAGCACTTCGTTATGTTCATCTCTGTATTTCCAGTTCTTGAGCATAGAGATCACACTCAACAAATCTTGGGTGGAAAAATGTTGTACATATTAATAGATGCCTCACCTCTTTCCCCCACCAGTTAGTACCTAGTGGTGTCACTCTGCCTTCCTTTGGGCAGCTGAGCAGTCTGTTCAATTGTGTATACATTTTTTGGGGACACTGTATATATACTTAAAAAAAACATCTTATTTCTGAGGTCAGAGAGTGAATCTTTTCTTGTTGAAATAAAGATGCACTTAGCCCTGATTTCTCAAGCTGTCAGCTGTGGCCAAGGTGAGTCTTTAGCAAAAGAGATGATGTGACCCAGAGATACTATAGTCAGGTGGGGTCTTCAAGGAGCAGATTCAAGACTCTTTCAAGAAGCATTCTCTTGATTCCTCTTTGAGTCTGAGTTTGTGGTCTGCTTTGCTCACCTCTGACAGCCCGTTTACATTTCTTTACAATATGGTGCAATGACCTGTTTATGTGTACAATGAACTTGGGATGGTCACATTTTAGACTATAAAGCAACTCTTTTCTTTTTAAAATTGCTGCAGTTTAGAGAATAAAGTTTGGGGTCACCGTATTTATGCAGCTATTTGTAGCATTAGCCCAGGTTCCTTCAGGGCAAAGCCCTGTCTTCATGTTGAACAGAGAAGCATATTGTGAGCACTCAAAGAAAGTTAACTGATTGGGCAAAAAACTTCATGAAAACTCAAATATAATTCTGTACATAAGCCAGAGTGAAGGAGAAATTCAAAGCAGCTGTATCAGTCAGGGTCCTTGCAAGAAACAGGTGGCCCACTCAAAATGTGTGCTTTAAAGAAAAAAAAGAAAAAAACAAAATGAGTGATTTGAGGAGAGTTTAATAAAGAACTAGTTACAAAGGTGTGGAGAGATTTTGCTAAAACTCTAAGGGTTAACACAATACCAGGGGTGGGACTGTATTACCATAATCTGGAGTGGGAGGAGAGAGGATTTGGGGGGGTTAGGAGAGAGCTGTATGGAGAGGGTTGCCTAGTAGAAGCTGTGGTCTTCATTTGAGGGTTGCAGCTACCACCACAATGATGCTGAGGGAGAGAGTTGGTGAAAATACCTCAACCTTACTCTCTCTTTTTTCTCTTTTAAAACCTCTGGTCTGTGCTCCCTTTAACTGCACTCAACAGGAAGCAAGGTTATATACTCTGTACACATCCTGAGACACAACATCATGTGGAAGGGTGGAGAGTGGGTCTGAGGGCAAATGGAAGATTTGCAGCAGTTCTAGGGGAAAAAATATAGGGCATAGGGGAGGGTAGAGGAGTTTAAAATACTCTCTGGAGTTAAGAAATGTGACAGTAACAATGACAGAATTTTTTGTGGCTCCTGGAATTACTGAAAGCAATGACCATAGTTTGTACTTATATTGTCTAAAATCTATATCTCCCAGTAGACTATAAGCTCTTTAAGGGCAGAGACCACCAGCATCAGCACCAGCAGTAACTATTGACTGAATAAATAAATGGAAGACTCAATGGGAAGCCATGTGGCCACTTCAGAGAGGTTGCAGCCCAAGGGTTGAGGAGACTTCCGACCTTAAGCCATTGTAAGCCCAGTACAGTCCTTCAAAGAATGGAGATTTTCAAAGATGGAGAAAATGCTCAGGGAAGAGACTATATTCAGGCAATCTAATTTTCTTTTTACATGAAAGGGGTTAACTTTAGGAAGGAATGACTCTCCAGAGTTCATCATAATGTTCCCATTACAGACTGCCTGAATTATAATGAATTACTGTGTATTATATATAATTTTCTGTTAATTAAGTTTTGTAGCAACACTATTCCAATAATTGTGTAACAAGTCAGAGGATTGGACAGGTACGTCTGACCCAGAGCTCATATACCCTCTGGAATGCTGGGCCGATTGGTGGGGGGCAGGGGTGGGAATGGGGTGGTATCTCAGTGTATTTTAGCAAAGGCAAAATTCCGTGACACCAAGTCCTAGGGGACTCAGGGAAGGCTGCACTAACACAGGTGTTTCATTGTGTAGCCCTGCACAGCACTCGGCCTACTCACTGATCAGGGCCAGGCTTTTATTGCAAAATTAACCAGAAATAATGGTAAACAACCAGCACCTGGCCGAGTGAATGGGCTCAGTAAATAGTTCTTGCCTGTGGTGAGGAAGAGCCAATGGCATTGTACTACTGTTTGACGGTTATTTTTTTCAGGGTCATATAGGAACAGCTTAGATGAATCATTTTTATGTGTTTTTATTTTTCCTGTGATCTTTGAAAGGCAGTAGGGTGTACTAGAGGGCAAGGTTTAAATGCCTGCTGTGTGGTCTTGGGTGAGTTGCTTAATCTTTAGTTCTGTCATCAGTAAAATGGAGATAAGAGTAGTACCTACTACCTAGCATTGCTGTGAGGATTTAATACATGAACATAAATATAAGTAAAGCCTAGCACATAGCAAGTACTCCATAAATGTCCATTATTCATATTATCATTGATCAATGAACAAATTCAAATTCAACACACTCAGTTCATCTCAAATCTTGACAATGGTAAAATCTAGTCATTTTTAAGGGGTCACTTTGAGCCTGGAAACAAACTTTGGGGAATACCTATTCTTAGTATTTAGTGTGAAATGAATACAAGGAGAGAGGATAGCCTCACTAGACCACGGAGGTACATTAATAAAAATGTTTGCTTAATTCCATGTTGAAGTTGTCAGTTAAGTAGACTTACTGGTGGATTTTGGATGGAGCTAATGGAAAATAACCGATGGGAGAGCCATGCAGTGGGTTGGCATTTTTTCTTGGCTGTGATGCTGAGACCCTGCTCAGGAAAGCTGCAATAGCAGTGGTTCTGCCTCACAGACTTGTGAGGTGCTGTACTCACCCTTTTAATGAAAATAACACAAGAGAGAAGAGCACAGTGAATGTTCCAAAACATGAGAGAAAATAGAGTTGTAACAGTGAATAAAGATCATGAAGTGATGGTTATCAGTATAAAGAAAATGCCATATTGATTACTCTATATAATCTCATTTAACCCTTACAGCAAGCCTGATCTCCATTACAGCAAGTATCTCCATTTTATAGTTGAAGACATGGCAGGTAAGAGAAGATAAGTAACAGGGCACTAAAGGAGTACTGATATCTAAATAACTTGGTTAAATAACAGCCCGGTATGGTAGACTGGCATAAAACACGTTGGTAACGCTGGACTAAGGTGAGTTCCTAAGCGGCAGAGTCAGGATGGGCACTCCAAAAGCCCTGGGAGCTTCTGCCAAAGTGGTGTGGCGCTCCTCTGTCACTAAGAAAGATTTCTGAGCATGTGTTACAGGGGCAATTTGCTAAGTGCTGACGGTAGAAACGGGGTCATGGCGTGGTCCAGGTTGTTGTCACTGATTTATTTACAGCGGGATCTGCAGTCTTTGGCTTTGTTTCACTTGGTTCAAACAGAGTTCATTTGTGGAATTGAAAGGGGTGCTATTCCAACCAGAGAGCAGAGTCCACTGTGTTCATCACTACCAGATACAATAAATAAGTTGAAGCAAAGTGGTTGATGGAAGTGCTAGGAACTACCAGCTTTTCCACCTTGGTAGCTTCCAGTGAGAATATATTTGGAAGGAGGCATCCCAGAGCCCCTGACCACTCTGTGTTTCTCTAGCTCACCAACTTTGAAATCACTGCTATTAACCACCATCTATTGAGTATCTGTCTACTATATAATTAACATGTATAAGGCAAAACTTCCAATCATTATTTCCAATCCTCACCATAATATTGTAAAGTAGCTAATTTTACTCCCATTTTATAGATGAAGAAACGGATAATGAGAGGAGTTACACGGAAAGTCATTAGCAAACGTGAGATTCAAACAAAGAAATGTCTGACTGTGAGACATCAGCTTTCATGTTGGCTCTGCTCATTTGACTTGGCATTTCTAAGACCGTATGTAATGCAAGGAGGTGGAACACAAACCTAGGGTCTCCAGAGTACAGGCTTTACAATGAAAAGCAGCTCTTCAAAGGGTGTGGGTCATAGAGAATAGGATGAATTGAGAGGCTATGGCCCTACATTAAGTCAAGTTGGGCTCCAGTGTTGACTTGGTGGTCAAGAGAGTCTGTGTAGAAAGCAGATGGTCAAAAGTTGCTTGAATTAAATGCCATGGTCTGGAACACATAAGAAACTTATAAATCCTAACTCATTAAATTTCCTCAGGGAAAGAGACTGAACCCCGCCCCCTAAACATTTGATTTTTAAATGTGAATTTCTGGGTTATTGTGCTGTAACTTTAAAAAAAAGTTTTCATTGATTTTAGAGAGAAAGGGAGGGAGAGGGGGAGAGATGGACTAGAGCAGGGGTTCTCAACCTGTGGGTCGCGACCCCTTTGGCGGTCACCTAAGACCATCCTGCATATCAGATATTTACATTACGATTCATAACAGTAGCAACATGACAGTTATGAAGTAGCAACGAAAATAATTTTATGGTTGGGTCACAACATGAGGAACTGTATTTAAAGGGCCAGAAGGTTGAGAACCACTGGACTAGAGAGAGAATCATCTATTGGCCACCTCCTGCATAACCCCTAATGGAGATTGAGCCCCAAACCCAGGCATGTGCCCTGACTGGGAATCGAACTAAGACCTGCTGGTTCATGGGTTGATGCTCAATCACTAAACCACACTGGCCAGGCGTGTTGTACTTATTACTTCCTGGCCCATTAAAATAAATCGTGAGGAATAAGTGAAGGGGAGAAATCCTATTTAAAAGAAGTGCCAGCAGCAAATGGGACAGCAGGTGCAGTTGGTAATTTTAACCTAATGGTGGGAATGCAAGTGGAAAATTATGCTGAAAACTTCCTATTTGATAGCATTTATTTGAATTACAAAGCTAAGGACTTGTTGACAAAGTTCTTTAACCCCAGCTCTCATGTAATAGACTTATTTTGTGGAGATAACAACCAAGATATTCAAGTTGATGTGCTAAATGTTGTATGTTTCTCTTTGATTATTAATTGTGACTTTGGCAAGGCACAATTACTTGCATGATTTTGGTTGTAGTCAAGTAGGACTCATTGGCTTGGAAATAAATAGCACTATATTCGGGACAATGTCCAAAGCCTCTGTTTGCCCACTGATAAATGAAGCAGTGTCATAATAGATAATGCCTAAAATTCCTTCCATTTTCACATTATAAATTGTTGGTGTAGAAAAGAATAATTTCCAATATTTTTGGTGGAGTCAGGGCCATGTTTTCTATTGGCTTAGGAGTTTTTCAGAAGCATATTTTTCATTTAGTTTGAGCAGACAAAGTTTAGAGAGGAAACTGGAAATATCAATGATTTTTCTTTGGGTAATGGGTGTCCTGTGGTATTCTATCAAAATCACCCACCAGAGTGGCTCAGTGGTTCAGCACTGACCTATGAACCAGGAGGTCATGGTTCCATTCCCAGTCAGAGTACACGCCTGGGTTGCGGGCTTGATCTCCTCTGTGGGGCCTGCAAGAGGCAGCCGATCAATGATTATCTCTTATCATTGATGTTTCTCTCTCTCTCTCCTTCCTCCTTCCTCTCTGAAATCAATAACAATATATTTAAAAATAAATCTATTTCTTTCCTTTAAAAAGCAAGGATTTCTTGACAGAATGAATGGTCTTTTCCCTCATACAGAGTGGTGTAATTGGTAGTTTGATGTCCGGGGTTCAAGATCGTCCCTTTCAAAAATGGATGTCAAGTAGTTGAGGAGCAATAGACCCTGGACTTCCCTTCCCCCACTCTCCCTATCACTCCCTTGCCCCAGTCCCACTTTTTGAAGAAGATGATATTGATATGCCATGGAACAAGTACATTTTGGGAGGTTATATATACACTAGCGGTCCAGTGCACGAAAATTCATGCACTGGGGGGGGGGGGGTGTCCCTCAGCCCGCCCTGTGCCCTCTCACAGTCTGGGAGCCCTCAGGGCATGTCCTACTGAGGGAGTCTAGCATCCCTTGTGGGATGCGACTGGGTGGGCTGATCAGGAGACACGTTGCCCCCATCACCCTGCCGCTGCCAGTGCCCTCCTCCCTCCCGCTGACACTGGTCACTGCTGCCCACCCCCCCCCCCATCACCATCCTCTCCCTCTGCCCGCTGTCATGTGCCTTGGCTGGCTCGGCACCACCTGCTCGCTGGCCCTGTCTGCCCCCCCCCGCCCCCCCCATCATTCTGCTATTTGGTCGATTTGCATATTATGCTTTTATTATATAGGATACGTGTACTTTAGCAACAGATATATGATAAGTATATTCATATACTTCTTCCTCATAATGCATAATTCACCAAAGTCTAGATGCTGGAAAATTATAGGCCCAAAGTATTATTTACTATGTACCACAGGGTTAACCAAATAACTCACTGCAAACTAAATTGGTTATAATGATATAAAAGTAATAGTAATTTATGACTTATTTACTTATTAAATTTTTTTCCAGCTTTATTGAGATATAATTGACAAATAACATTGTGTAAACTATAATGGATACAATTTAATGATTTCATATATAATGACATGATTACCACAATAAGGTTAACTAACACATCCATCACCTCACATATATACCTTCCCCCCCCCTTTTTTTTGGTGGTGAGAACTTTCAAGACCTATTATCTTAGCAAATTTCAAGTATAGCATACCCATTGTTAACAGTAATTTATAATTACAAGTGAAAGTACCAGCAATGGAAAACAATGAAAAACAATACAATGGTTATTTTGTTCTGGTAAGAAACTTAGGAATTCAGGCGACATTCAAGTGTCTAGTGAGAGGCTTGCTATACTGAATTCAGTTTTTCTGTAAACTTTTGTTAACATGTGGCATGGGAATGTCAAATTCTCTTAACAGCCTCAGACCTGGAGGTGCCCTGCCTGCTCCGCCCAGAACCTCTTGTGTCTTCCTTTCCTTTGTGCACCCCTTCTCTGGCTTCTGTGAGCTCTTGCTCCTCTTGCCCACACCTGTGGTTCTCTTAGGAGGCCTACCCTCCAGTCCTAGAGATGCTTTGCCTGTGCATAAGAAACACCAGAGAATTTACCTGCACACAGGGTGAGATTTAGCCCATGATGGACAGGTGCCTCATCAGTCCCAACCTTGCTTGGAATCAGGACAAACTCTGGGGTGTAGCTTACACTTCTGGGTTCCCTGCAGGATCAGGCTGAAGCGATCCTCTGGGGAGCTTTGCCTGAAATCCCATCCTCGCTTGGCTTCTGTTATCAGGTCCTGCTTCTGCCATTGCTGATTGGTTACCATTGGAAGCACTTCCCAGATGAATAGTTTGCACACGAGTTCTTTTCATCTCAGGGTCTGCCTTGAGAGAACCCAATTCAGAACCCTTTTATAACTGATCTAGCAGATTACAAAAAAGTGGAATGTGGTTTCACATAAAAATAAAAACTTGTTCTTGGCCCCAGAAGCTCTCACAGATATCCTGAGATGTTGAATCATACATATGCCTTTAACTGTCTTGATTTAAAAGCAAAATGAGTAGTAAGTGGATCAGCATCTTCCCCTGGGGCGGTGGGTATAATCTCTAGAGTGCATCCCAGGCTGTAGGCATTGAAGGCTAAATCCCATGCGTTCAATGCTTCATCAACCCCAGCTGCATGTTATGGAGTAATTTGCCACCTTCGGGTTACCCTCACAGTTTAATATTTGCTTTGACTTCAGTGTCTGCTTATGATGTTGGTTAAATACGATACTGTGAAAGTAGATAGTTCTCTAAAGGCAAATAAAAACTATTTCAAGGTTTTATTTCTTAGAAAGTGGGTTTCGATAGAGCAACATCTTGACAAACAGTGTCCAGGTCTATAGTTAGGCCCCTCTTCTTCCAAACTCTAGTTTTATTTCACTGGAGAGCAATGGACCCAGCGTCATAAAGAAGTTTCCTGGGGCTCCTAAAAGAACCTTTCCCCTGAGCCTCATGCATCCAGGCATCCAAGTAATGTCATGTTTTCTCAGCAGGATTCTCCGCACTTTGAGTGATGTTGCCTTTTGCTGGAGCTCTCAGCAGTCTAGCTCTTCCACCTAGTTGCACCCAATTTCACTGATCAGTAGCTCTGGCTTAGCTTCACCCTCATATATTCAATAATTCAGTTGGCAGGTGCAGAACAGACACATTTAAACAGGAATTGCAACATCTTGGAAGAACTGGGAAAATACTGTTTACTGTCTTTGGATTTTGACATTTAATTTGGACCGCAGAGGATCAACAGTTTCAGCATATTCTGGCATTAGAAATATTTAGTATTATTTTTAAATTAATTAGATTTTGCTGGGCTGGTGCAGCTCAGTAGGCTGAGCATCATCCCATGCACCAAGAGGGTCGCTAGTTTGATTCCCGGTCGGGGCACAAGCCCGGGTTGTGGGCTAGCTCTCCAGTAGGGGGCATGCAGGAGGCAGCCGATTGATGTTTCTCTCTCATTGATGTTTCTAGCCCCCTCTCCATTCCTTTCTGTTTATGAAATCAATAGAATAAATAAAAAACATATTAAAGGTAAAAATAAATTACTTAGATTTTTATTCTTTTGCAAAATGGTTTCAATCTGTTGATTCCTTTAATATATCAGGATATTGGTAGGTTGTTCCAATGTGGGCAGTCACTGGCCACAGAGTTGGGCTCACCCAGGCTGGGGAGAGACCAGAATTTGAAAACGAGTGAGCATTCCCCCTCAGAGAAGCATCTTTCTGAAACTGCACTCATGCTTGGCAGCTGTGATCAGAGGAACACATTAAAAAAAAAAAAGAGTTTAAGATACTTTTAAATCTATAGAAAAGTTGCAAAGATAGTAGAGAGAATGACCCTTCACTTAGCTTCTCCTAATGTGAACATCATATATAAACCATGCCCCAACCTTGTCAAAACCCAAGGAATCCACATACAATAGTAAATATAGGCTTTATTTGGATTTCTGCAGTTTTCTCTGACTGTTCTTTTTCTGTTCCAGGATCCAATCCCACGTCCCACAATGTATTTGGTCATCACATCTCCTTAGTCCATACAGATACTTAAAAAAAAAATCTCTTCAGATGATGTATATGTGGATCTGAGCATCTGTGGAGTCAGGCTTTCTGGGGTTCAGTCATGGTTGTGCTTCTAATTAGCTCGGTAACTTCCAGCGAGTTATTAAACCTTGTTATGCCTTATCTGTAACTTGGGGATGTTAATAATACATAATCTGTACTTGAGGACTCTGATCATATTAACCTCATATGGTGTTGTGGGGACAGATCAAGTGAGGTTTTGCAAAAGAGCTTAAAACAACACCAAACCCTTAAGAGTTTGGTACCCATTGTTACTTTTTTTTTTTTTTAAATATATTTTGTTGATTTTTCACAGAGAGGAAGGGAGAGCGACAGAGAGCCAGAAACATCGACGAGAGAGAGACATCGATCAGCTGCCTCCTGCACACTCCCCACTGGAAATGTGCCCGCAACCAAGGTACATGCCCCTGACCAGAATCGAACCTGGGACCCTTCAGTCCACAGGCCGACGCTCTATCCACTGAGCCAAACCGGCTACGGCCCCATTGTTACTTTTATGGTTATTATTTCACCCTATGTAAGCCTCTAGCTAGCATATTAATTCATGTCTTGTGTGGTCACAGATTATTCTTTTCTAATAATTATTTTCTTGAGTAGAAAATAATGCACATGGTACAAAATATTCCATCAATACTAAAAAATGTAGAGTAAAAACTATTTTTCCTTCTCATTCCCCCTCCTCTCCTCCACCCACTGCACCAGATAACCACTTTTACAATTTCTTATACGTCTTCTGGAAAGGTTTGATACAAAGAAATATCTTTCTTTAACTACATCTAGAACTCTTAAAAAGGTGATGAATAATAAAGGCTGAATATTCTCCAAAAGGGCAAAACTAGGTTTATCTCATATGTATTTTGACTAATAATAATATTAGCTATACTTTATTGAGCACTTGCTAGGTGGCAGGCATTCTGCTTTGTGTCCTCTCTGTCAATATATTACCTCACTTAACACACTAATAATCCTATATAATAAAGTGCTAATATGCAAATGGTTGTCACGCCCTTGTGCCCTCACGCCCTCATGCCCTTGCACTGGTCCCAGGGGGACCTGAGGCTGGGCCGGAGGACCTGAGGCCGCACCCCCTGCCCTGACACTGGGGCTGGGGGACCTGAGGCTGCACCCTCCACTCTGGGGATTGATAGGGCTGGGGCGGGCCAGGTCTGGGTCTCACGTGATTTCGAGGTGCGTGCAGGTGGGCGGGAACTTGACTCTGGGTCCCGCGGTGCACCCCAGACTCTGAAAGGAGGGAGATTTTCATATACATTTTACTAATTTTCTGTCACCTCTGACATTTCTATTATAGAGAAAGGGCAAATAGCAATATGAAAATATTTCCTCTAATTAATTCCCTTGTAATGTGCATGAATTTTGTGCACTGGGCCACCAGTAGTAATAATAATAGTACCTGTGAAGTAGGTACTCTTAGCATCCTCAATTTACAATTTAAGAAACTGAAGGCTGAAGAGGCTAATTAGCTTCCTCAAGGTAACCCAGCTATAAGTGATAGAGCAGGTGAAAATGTTTTAGGAAAACAAATCAGAGCCCAAATACATTGAATTTCTTTCTTTGAATTCCTCCTTTTATTTTACCTTTCCTTTCTGTCACCATCTTTGTCCTCTGGAAACAGGTCATAATTTGGACTCTTTGCCCAGACTTCACTTTAGTTCACCCTCTATCTTCTTCTCATCTGCTCTTTCTAAAATGCTACCTTCATCAAGCCTCTTGTTTGCTCAGAAAGCCTCATTAGCTCTTCACCTCCCTAGATCAAGTACAAATCATTTATCCTTGCCTCCTAGGCCTTCATCATCTGGCTTCATCTAAGGCAGTGGTTCTCAACCTTGGCTGCACATGAGAATCACCTGGGAATCTTTTTAAAATCCTGATTTCTGGGCCTTATCCTCCGGAAATTCTGTTTCTTTGTTATGGGGTGGGGCCACAGCATTAGTAACAAAGAAACAGAATTTCCGGAGGATGAGGCCCAGAAATCAGGATTTTAAAAAGATTCCCAGGTGATTCTCATGTGCAGCCAAGGTTGAGAACCACTGCCTTAGAGGGAGGGCATCTTTTTATCTGTGTTGTTATTTCCAGTGCTGCCTCTGCTTCAGGAGACCATAATCATAGGTCACATGGAAAGGAGGGAATCACCTAATTGCCCTGAATTTATCTGGAGCACTTAGGACTTGTTAAATGTATTCTTGATAAGAATCTGACAAAACGGATCCATTTATCCATGAGGCCATCAACCAGCTTCATGGATGATGCTGGCTGCAGTTCATGCAGAGTCTATTAGCAGTTAGATTCCTGGTATTTGTGTGTTTGTTTTCTTTTAATCTCTTGCAATCTCTTGCAAACTGGGGCTAACTTATGGCACTGTGGTCTGGGCTGATTTTGCTGGGCAAGCCTTTGTAAAATGGCTTGTCATTTTCCACAGCAACTGTACAGTTGCTGTAGAAAAATATTCTAAGCTCTGAGCATATTTGATGGTACTGATGGGTTGCCATGGACACATCTGCACAGTTTCACATGTCTTACCCTTTATATTGTATTTCTATACTTACAGGATTACTTTAGACTGCGATTCATTCAATCTGTGCCAACTTAGTAAATGACAACACAATTCTTTTACTTGTTCAGGTTAAAACACTGGGGTTGTTTTTGACTCTCTCTCTCTCTCTCTCTCTCTCTCTCTCTCTCTCTCTCACACACACACACACACACACACACACACACACACACACACACACATTTCACACCAAGCCCTTCAGAAAGTCCTGTCAGCTCTTCTCCAAAATATATCATCACCTCTACCCTATTGTAACCTGTAATTGGCTTTTGCTTGAATTGTTCCAGTATCTTCTCAACTGCTTTCCCTGCTTGTATTGCTATGGTTGTTTTCTACACAGTATCAAGTGGGATCCTTTTAATATGCAGTTAAATTATTTCCTTCTATATTAAGCTTCCCAAGGGTTTCCCATTCCCCTTAGTGGGCCATGTATGTGGATGTTGTGACCAGCTGACTTGACCACTCTGTGAAGGGAATGAACAAGTGTGCTCGGTGCCTTGCATGGCTTTTAGATGAAGAAAAGATCATTTCAACTTCTAGACTCTAGATGGCACTCTGGGATTATGCAAAGTTTTTCTTGCCTTTCTCTCTCTCTCTCTCTCTCTCTCTCTCTCTCTCTCTCTCTCTCTCTCTCTCTCTTTCTCTCTCTCATTATGGCCCCCAAATTTCGCAGTCATTTCAGGCTGAGGCCTTTATGGAGCCTGGACTGAGATGATGACATTTCATTTAAAAATGTTAGCAGGTAAACTATAGCTTAGACAAAATAAACGGGAAAGATTCTGGATTTCCTGAGAAACACTCAAATGTCTGCTGCTTGAAATGTTAAATCACCCGAGTTTTGGGGGTCAGAGTTGGGTGGGGTGGAAGAAACATCTGGGGGCTCATACTCCCTGTTGGGGCTTGTGTGCACAGCTGAGGGGTGTCTGGGCAGAGGCTTTGGCATTTGGGAAAATAGTCCAAAGTCTTAAAAAGTTTTATCCAAATTCATCATATTTACAAAATATCTTATATTTTCTTTTGCGGTGGAGGATGAGCTCATTAATTATTTAGATACTGTCCATAGATGGTCAGCAGGTTACAAATGTGTGTGTGTGTGTGTGTGTAATAGAGATAGAGATAGATAGATAGATAGATAGAATGGTTTCCTCATGACTCTTAGGGCAGTGGGGATAACCAAGTGAGAGCAGCTCCAGCTCTTCTGGAAGGCCGGCCCCCCTCCCCCGCCCCCTCCATGCTATAAGCCCTGAGGGAGCAGCTGGCTCCTGAAGGGGCCCCTGGGCCCCTCTTGGGGCTCTCACTCTGGAGAGGCTGCCACCTTCAAGGCTCTGGGAGGACCCAGTAGGAAGGCCAAGAGAGTGTGTCCTGCCCCATGTCCTCCCAGGTCTGTACATGGCACATATGGCCAGTCGCAGCTTGGAGGGGCGGGTGAAATCAGTTATTCATCATGCATCTAAGGATGTCTAGGGGCATCAGGATAAACCAGTCTGAACTGTTTCTTGAAGCACGCGTTTGGTTTTCATCTTGTGAAGGAGAGAGGGCTCAGAAAGTTCCCCCTGGGCATTTTCTTTTGCCCTTACTGTAATGAGGATTGAGTTCCAGCCCCGCAGGTAAGGTAGTCAGTCATATGGGGCCAGTTAACAAATAAAATGTTATACGGGTCAGTTTCTTCATCTGAACGCTCCAAGAAAAAAATGTATTGAACAGAGTTAAACAGGCATGGAAAACTTTCTTTGAGATTGTTGCAGCAGGGGAGAGAGACTGAACTCAACTGTGCTGAGATAAAATGTGGGTATGGATTTAAATGCTGGAGTGAGCTAGTGGCCAAGAACTGGAAGGTGGGAAGGGGAAGCTGGCCAAGGTGATGAGGTCTCTGTGTTTGCTGATTGGCACTTGTAGAAGTTAGTTCCTACCCTCCATCGGAGACTGAAAGACAGAAATCTAGTATCTTTCTCATACTAGAGTTCAAAGGAATGGCTCCCAGACCCGTAAGAGAAGATTTACATCTCAAAGGGGAGAGAAATAATTTAGGATGAAGCATTTTCTAAAGTAAATGTTTTGAAAAGACAAAGATCAGGGATCTAGAGTCAGAAAGAAACCTGTCTAACTTTTAGTTGCGCTCAGATGGATGTTAAAACGTTTTATCCAAATTCTTTGTATTTACAAAAGGTCTTGTTTTTTTCTTTTGAGGCTGAAGATGAGCTCGTTAATTAAGAATTTAGATACAGTCGGTAGATGGTCAGCAGCTTGCAACTGTGTGGGTGGGTGGACATTGAGGGTGGAAGGAATTAAACTGAGTTCTTCCCTTTGAGGTTGTGGGAATGAAACTGTGTGTATATATGAGTGTGTGTGTGTGTGTGTGTGTGTGTGTGTGTGTGTGTGAGAGAGAGAGAGAGAGAGAGAGAGAGAGAGAGAGAGAGAGAGAGAGAGGAGACCGGGAGCATGATAATATATTGATGCAATGGGAATTATGTGGGGATGTAGGGGTTAAATGGCATGAGGGCCTGGCAGGGCAACTGGCAGCTGCTCTGTTGTTGATTATTAGGATGCTGATTGACAGAATCCAATACTTTAGTTCCACCCAAAGACCTCTCCCATACATCATTTGTGAAAAAGAAAAAGTATAAAATAATCCTTGTTTTTGAAAAGCTAACTATATATAAATAAGATATATTGTACAAGCCCATATGTACATGGGGAAAAAAAAAGCTAGAGGTTATATTCTGGAACCAAAACCAAGCAAGCAAGCAAACAAACCACTCTTCTCTTCAGAGCTTACATTCTGAAATAATACAGGCAAACATTTATACATAGAGTCTGTTACATAAGAGAGTGGCATCCGAAGACCTATTTTTTACTTAGCTTGTCTTCTGTCCAGAAGGTCAAAGCACAATCAAGTAAATGAAGTCAGTCTCTTGACCATTGCTCTGCCTGGGTTTGCTGCTTATTCTGAGGCTGCGACTGTTGCCTGTGTACACATATTTCCTACTTTCTTAAAAGTTAGGGGACATTTCTTGTTTCATCTTGGCCTCACAAGAGAGAAGGGTTCAATTCTAAGCAGTGTTTGACAAGAGCTGCTAACTGTGAAGACACGTAGCCTCCTTTCCCATCAGTCAGCGGCGGAGACCATGATGATTCGGTGTCTGCCCTGATGTCTTTCAGAGGGGCTCCTTTGGAATTGAGTGTTTCAGAAGCGGAGGGACAGGTACTTTCCGCGTTGTTCTGTAACATGCTGACCCAGAAGAATCCTGCATGGGAGGACCTCTGAGGGGTCATTGCACTCAGCCATGAGGAGACCGAGGCTCCATATCTTCCCGAAAGCAATCTTGTTTTTGATAGCATTGCAAGAGTGTTGGCTCTGTATCATGGAAGAAAAATATGTTGAAGTCTAAATTCTTCTAATTTATTATTTTCCTCCTTTATATTAATTCACTCTGCTTTCTACCATAAATCCAATTGTATGACAAAATGTACTTACTCTGATTCCAAATGAATAAACACAGATTTTATTGGTATAAGTAATCCTTTTTGGTTTTAAAACATTTTCATAGGAATGATCTCATTTAGCTCTTACCGCACCCTTTTATTGTTATTTTACAGAAAGTTGCTCAGGTCATTCATTTGTTGGTAAATAGATCTTAGGACCACAGGGTACTCTGAGTCCAAATCTGTGCTTGCTCTGTTAACACCATAGTGCCTATTTAATTTCTAGTTTAGGGAGCAAAAGTTTAGCCATTTATTTTCAGTAGTTAATGTGTTATCCTTTAATAGCAAGAAATAATCTTCCAGTCACTTCCCATTCTCCCCTCCTCCGATACCTGGAAACCAGTAATATACTTGATATCTCTATGGATTTACCTATTCAGGATATTTCATATGAATAGAATCATATAATATGTGACCTTTAATGGCTGGCTTTTTATTAGCGAACTAAAGGCCCGGTGCACAAATTTGTGCACCAGTGGGGTCCCTTGGCCTGGCCTGCAGAATCGAGCTGAAACTGGCTCTCTGACATCCCCCAAGAAGTCCCAGATTGCAAGAGGGTTCAGGCCAGGCCGTGGGACCCCCACCAGTGCATGATCAGGGCTGGGGAGGGATGCAGGAGGTTGGCCAGCCCGGGAGGGACCGCACCGGCCCATCTCGCTCAGTCCCTATTGGCCAGACCCCAGCAGCAAGCTAACCTACCAGTCAGAGTATCTGCCCCCTGGTGGTCAGTGCACATCATAGTGAGTGGTTGAGCAGTCTTAGTGTATCATTAGCATATTACACTTTGGTTGAATGGATGACTGGACGACCAGACACTTAGCATATTAGGCTTTTATTATATAGGATTTTTTGAGCCCTCCCTACTCCTTGTTGTAGCATTTATAGTACTTTATTGCTTTTTAAAAAATTGTTTAAAGTATTACATATGTCTCCTTTTTCCCCCATCGACCCTTCCGGGTCACTCCCAAACCCCCAGGACAAGCCCCTACTACCTCAGTGTCTGGGTCCATTGGTTATGTTAATATGCATGCATGCAAGTCCTTTGGTTGATCTCTTACACCTTCCCCCTACTTGCCTTCCTTCTGAGGTTTGCTGGTCTGTTCAGTGTTTCTCTGTCTCTGGATCTATTTTTGTTCATCAGTTTATGTTGTTCATTATATTCCACAAATGAGTGAGATCATGTGATATTTATTTTTCTCTGACTGGCTTATTTCGCTTAGCATAATGCTCTCCAGGTCCATCCATGCTGTTACAAATGGTAAGAACTCCTTCTTTTTTACAGAGGTATAGTATTCCATTGTGTAGATGTCCCACTGTTTTTTAATCCCCTCATCTGCTGATGGGCACTTAGGCTGTTTCCAAATCTTAGCTATGGTAAATTGTGCTGCTATGAAAATAGGGGTGCATATATCCTTTCTGATGGGTGTTTTTTGATTTCTTGGGATATATTCCTGGAAGTGGGATTACTGGGTCAAATGGGAGTTCCATTTTTAATTTTTTGAGGAAACTCCATACTGTTCTCCACAATGGCTGCACCAGTCTGCATTCCCGCCAGCAGTGCACGAGGGTTCGTTTTTCTCCACATCCTCGCCAGCACTTGTTGTTTGTTGATGATAGCCATCTGACATGTGTGAGATGGCACATCATTGTTGTTTTGATTTGCATCTCTTGGATGATTTGGGTAGTATGGACATTTTATTGATTCTACCAGTCCATGAACACAGTTTGTTCTTCCATTTGTTTATGTCTTCCTCTATCTCTTTTTTCAATGTCCTGTAGTTTTCCAGATGCAGATCTTTTATCTCCTTAATTAAGTTTATTCCTTGGTATCCTTTATTCTTTTAATGGCTGAATAATATTCCACAGTATGTATATACATTCATCAATGGACCTTCGGGTTGTTTCTATCTTTTGGCTATTGTGAATAGTGCTTTTTTAATGCTAAATCTTATAGAATAACTGCATTGATTGAGTGGTAACATAATTTTGACTTACCCCCAAATATATAGGGATAGAATAGCATATAATTATGGTAAAGTAATCAGTGTTAAACAGTTTCATATTTGCTATCCGTTCGTGTAGATCCTGAAATGATTCGAGTCACTGAACTCTGAATATCCTTAAGCATCTCTACATTTTAGACATTGAACCATTTTGTTCCTGTATATTGCTCCCCAATAAGCAACACATGCCTTACAAGCCCTTTCCTTCCAAAGATAAGGATTTGTTTTTGGAAGAGGAAACGAAGTCCCATGGAAGTAAGAGGAATTGCCAAGGCACACCAGTGGTCTGCCCTTTCCCTGTGACCAGACTGGGCGCTGTGCCATGTGTTGATTTTCCATGTCATGACTCTGGGTTATTAAGAACAATTACCACGGCCCTAAATGTCTAATGGAGCATGCCATGCGTGAGTTTTTAAAGTAGAAAATGAGGCCTTGTTGTTAGGAGAGCTGTGCTGGAAGAGCAGTGGGCAGCTCACTGGAACCTGATCATGCTTTGTCACGTGGGAAGAGCAGTCCGATGGGCAGCCTGACCCAGGCAGCGGCACCAGTGAGCTGAATTTTGAGTCCATGGCTCTTGCTATTGGACCTGGCTTTCAGAGCCCTCACTGGACTAATTTTCTCAGTCATGGGAAAGCTTGGCAGGCAATGACATAATGATAGAATATCTGCTTTTCTTTCTCCTCTCTCCGCTCACCCCAGGAAAAAGAAATGAATAATGTGAGAAGCAAATTTTCCTATGTAAAGACTGTCCTATTATTAAAGCCCTCCAAGGGTGATAAATCATAATAATTCACAGTTCTGTTAAATCAAGAATTGCCAATAGAGATCAGCTGCTCCTTAGCCATGTGTCCCTTCCCAATCACAACTGCATCCGACTGAGAAGGACGAAGGTGTCCAACACTCAACTTATGGATAAAAATCAACAAAATGAATGGTCATCATTTAATCTCAGTTAATAAGTCGACCCAGTTTTGCATGATCTACTTATGTGCTTTTAATGACCATAAGCAATGACTTGTCATTTGTGGGCTGAAGTTGATGAGGCAGATATTTTCTGAGTTCTTACTGACTATTAAAATCACATTATAACATTAATGTAACTTGTTTATTTTATTTCTTTTGGGCATAAATGTAAAGCTAATTTTGTTAACTATCTTCTAAAAAAAACCCATGCTGATACATGTAACAGTTCCCAATGATTCATTTACTGTAATTGTATAGATATTTATTTGGAAACATTTCCCATTTTTGTAGGTAATAGCAAAATGTTTCTCCAGGCCAGGGGAGTTAGCAATAATAATTTGTAGAGAACCCAAATCAGCCCTTTGTGAAACAGGGCATTTTTTTTTCATGTACAGGCTTCCCGTTCAGTAAATTGTATTAGGATTGTCAAGAGCAAACATTTACTGGAAGCACATTAATAAAGCATGTCATTCACCACTGCAGTAGAATTTTAATTGAGTTCTGCAGAATTCCAGAAGGAGGTAGCTGGCCAAACCATTGCCCCTCTTCACTCTGTTCTATCGCTGATGTCCTCATTCTCCACTAAGTCTTTTTCTTACATAGTCATCCAGGACAATCGTTTGCACAGTTATCCCAAACCCACTCAATTAAGTTCTGTGTTGTAGAGCCTATTCTGCTAAAGCCATCTTTAGAAACTCTCTTAGGAGGTCTGTTAGTCTGGTTTTGACAACATATGAATAAAAGCCATTTCTATTGTTTTTCTGCCTTTGCTTTTATTGCTAAAGAAATGGACAAGTTAGTGTATTTGGTGGCTGAAGATCTTAATGGAACTGCATTGATTAATAATACTTATATTAAATTATTTTGCACATGGTAATCTGATAGACCAGTTCCTGGCTGACTATTGTTACAGTAAAATAAATTTTTTACCCCAAGGACAAATCCTAACTACAAAGTTAGCTTAAGTTTATTTGATGAGGTAGGAAATTAGTGCTCTCTGCCTCTCTATAAAAGTGGCTTTTTGAAAAATTTATAGTAAGTCAGTTATAGAATTTATTAAAATTCCAGATTAAGATTTATTAAATTTATTAAATTTATTAAGATTCCAGGAAAGAGATTCACTAAGTATCTGAAAAAATAAGAGCCTGTATGGTTCTATAGATCGTACCCAGAACTTACTGAAAGAGCTATTATACCTACAACTTCATGATTTAATAGTAAATTGTTGTCAATGTGCAATTTTTTCTTTCACAAATTTCAATGTTGTTTATTAATTTTGGGCATCTGCTCCTGATATTTTTCAATCATAGTATTTTTATTAAAAGTCAGCTTTTTGACTTTTAGCTTAAATCCTAAAATTCTCAAGTTGTACTTGCCTCTGTGTAATTGTGAAATTAAGAAAAAAAACATAACAATACAGCCTTACTAGATATCTTAGAATGAATCATGTCTGTTTTAAACTTGGTTAAGAAACAATATTAAAGAAAATAAAAGTTTCAATGTAGTTCCTGGGGGCGGGGAGGAGGTCCTGTGTAAAAACCCAAACCCAGCCTGTTAATTATGTATTAAGTGAGACTCTCAATCCACAGTGCACAGGTAACATCAAAGCTCTCAAGTAAAATGGCTTCTTATTAGCATTTAAGTAAGATTTTTATCTGGTTCTATCACAGTCAGAGGCTGCAACCAAAGCAGTTTAATAAGCACCTCATCACTGAAGGTCAGGCCCCTAACAGAGCCTTAATTAGCATGTGGAACATCTTAACATTTGAAAAAAACCTATGCCAAAGAAATACTTTTTGTGTGTGTGCCAGTTTGCTTATTTAGGTAAAAGAGAGCAATAAATGTCTTGCAACTGAAACGTAACATATATTTTGCTTCTTGTAAGTTTTAGGTATTTTCTGTGTTCACAGTTTCTCTGTGGTTGGAATTGTGTCATAGTGGGAATGGTGATGAGAACCAATCATTACCATGAAAGTGAAGCCAATTTCAGATTTTTTTGCAGGAGCCATACACAGTAACTGCATTCAGAAAGCATACAGAAATCATGCGAGTTTGTAGGTTTTGAGTCACAAAGTACAATATGCATACCGGAGGCTATAGGAATGACTTTAAACGTTAGGGCTATTTTGAGTGTCTTTTATTTCTAACAACTCATTTTAACAATCTGGCATAGCTCTGTTTGATTTACTTTTCAAGGCCCTTTTTGTCCAAGTTTGGCTTTGGATGTTATTTGAGGGGTCCTGAAATCTCTCTAACCCAAGACATTTTACAAGTGGCCTGTCAAGGGCCCTGAAACCAGTACTATTTATTTTTTAAATAAAAAGGCACTTTCTATTGAAAACCTAGTTCAGTGCAATTTGCTATGTTAGGGTTGGGATGGAGATGGGCAAGTGACCTGTTACTTAACACTCAGTCTTCAATTATCAGATGAGCGACCTCTCATTTCACAGATGTTTGCAGATAGAAGGTCCCTATTGGTTCTGCTAATAGCTACCTGTTTGATATTAGACAAACCACTTAACTTCTCTGGCTTTCATCTCCATGAATAAAGTAAATGTATTGCCTTTAAGGTTTCTAAGATCCTTTTAACTCAACCTATTGGTCTTGCAGTTTAAATTTTTTAATTTACTGTCTCTTGTTGAATTTTCTAATTTTTTCTTTCTTCAATGTTAGAATTATTTGATAGTTGCAATTTAACAAATTCAATTGAGAGTAGGAGAATTTAATGACGAGTCTACTGTACAAGGACCAATAAGTATCCCTACAGATCAGCTCAATATTCCAAATTTTTTTTTAAAATATATTTTATTGATTTTTTACAGAGAGGAAGGGAAAGAGACAGAGAGCTAGAAACATCGATGAGAGAGAATCATGGATCAGCTGCCTCCTGCACATCTCCCACTGGGGATATGCCCGCAACCCAGGCACATGCCCCCGACCGGAATCGAACCTGGGACCTCTCAGTCCGCAGGCCAACGCTCTATCCACTGAGCCAAACCGGTTTCGGCAATATTCCAAATTTTTAATATCAATTATAATAATTCTTGTGGGAATTTCAGAGATGGTCCTAATCTCTAATATATTACTTCACTGCTCATATAAACTGAGGGTCAAAAACTAATGGACTGCTAAAAAACACCACCAAACAAACAAACTAACAAAAGAAAACAAACAAACAAAAACTAAGGGACTGCTGGCCATATACAGCTACTTTATGTACTTTATTTGTCTCATATGATGTATAAAATTATAGTCATGAATATTTTAACAAATAAAATAAAAATAAAATAAATTACACATACTAGAACTTAAGAGAAAGTTTGCTTTTTGTTATATCTCCTTCTAAACAAGGGAAGCACAGGATGAGGGGGTGTCAACATGTGAAAATCGGCAAAAGGTCCTATTCTCAAGAATTAAAATCATTTGTACACAGAAAGCCATAATTCCACAAAGAAGAAAAGTTGAAATTTGCAATGCTCAGAAGTACTTCTAATATTCTAATATGTGGGGAAGACTATTTACTTTGTGCAGGCTGGTTGTTTTCAAAGATAAACGTTAGGCCATTGAATAACTATGAGAAAGTATATTTCAGGAAAATTAATATGTATCTTTGATGCATACAGTCGTACAAATTTAAATCTTGAGCCTTATTTTAGCATCTTTAGAATTCAGACTCCTGAGTAGTTGAGGGATGATTCATGT
The DNA here is from genome assembly GCF_964212035.1 of Myotis nattereri. Taxonomy (NCBI): domain Eukaryota; kingdom Metazoa; phylum Chordata; class Mammalia; order Chiroptera; family Vespertilionidae; genus Myotis; species Myotis nattereri. The sequence goes on from NC_138088.1 coordinate 29,056,305, forward strand.
CCCGGACGAGATGGAAAAAAAATAAAAATAAAATTGCAGTCTTGAGATGGAGCATGTTATCCTCAATTTACCATGATTCTGGCTGTGTCTCTTGTTTACACCAAGTCTGTTTCATTCATTTACATTGCCTGCCTAGTGTCATGAAAACATTTGAGTTTCCATGTTAACTCATAGAACAACTTTTATCTTCTAGACCAGAACTCTCCAGAGCTGTCTATGTTGAGATGCTCTATATCTTCGCTGTTTATGCTGCAGCCATTGGCCATATGCAGCTTTTGAGCACTCTAAATTTGCCTAGTGTGACTGAAGACTAAAATTTTAATGTATTTAAATAAAATGTTATTTAAGTTACTTTAAATTTCAGCTTAAATAGCCACATGTGAATAAAAAAAGATATGGAGAGAAAGAGAGTCACATGTGGCTAGTGGCCAACATATTGGACCACACATCTAGACTATCTATTTAGGTTATCTATTCTGTGTAGAAGTTTGGGGATTTAAAAATCTGTTTTGTACTGTGCCTCTATTTTTCAGTTCAAGCTGATAGTGCTTATACTCCTACACATCTCTTAAATGTTTGTGTGGATTCTATGACTGTATGAGAATTCACTCCATGGAACAAAAGCCATAACCCCAAATTTCTAAGTCAGGTCCTTCTCTGTCTTGAGAATCCCCTATTGTTTATCAGGAAGAGTTTCCCACACACAGTCTTTAGCTCCATAGAAGGTCTTAAACTGGCTCAATCATTCCCTGAGACACCACCTTCTGAGGTTTAACAAAAATCTTACAGCCCAAACTGGATTGATCTGCACTGAAGCCATTTTCTAATTTGAGGATGTTTGCTTTCTAGAGAGACTCAAATTGAGAATCAGTTTTATTATTGAATCTAGCAAGTCTGCCTCATTTTGTAGTACCTATAAAATCTTCTTGAAAATGCAAAAATTCTCTTTTTAACACCTCTCTATTTGCATTTTATATACAGCTAAGAGAAACCAGTTGATGTTTTTGATGTTTTGTCTTGAAATTACCTTAGATCCATCAGTCCATTAGATAATTTCCACATTACTGCAGGTGATTGTTTTGTAAAACTTTCTCTCTCTACATAACAAAGGTCCTCCTTTCTCTAGCTTTCAAAACATTTCCCTCCCTTTCTTCTAAGCTCTAATGTCTAGTCTCCTAGAGGCCTGTCAGTCTTCTATCCCCTACCAAACCCCCAAATCAATAAATGATCCATGTTTTAGTGGCATAAAACAACCTCTAAAAAAATTCCCATAGATTCTATAGGTCAAGAAATTGTGTATGGAATGGTGGGCAAGATTTTTCTCTGCTTTATGATGTCCGGCAGAGACCCCAGACATCATAAAGCAGAGACACGGCTGAGGGCTGAAATAATTTTAGAGGCTTCTGTGTTCACACATTTTGACACCTAGGCTGAGAGGATTTGAAGGCTGGGCTCAGTGGAGTCTACTAACCGGAGTACCAAACATTGGCACTTCACGTGGCTTGGGATTTTTGCACCATGGCAGCTGGATTCTATGGTGTGTCTAGGGAGGGCTCCATCGACCAGAGAGCGAATGCTGTAAGAGAATTAGGTGGAAGCTGCTTGAACTTTTTAGATCAGCTGTGGGCAAACTACGGCCCGCGGGCCGGATCCAGCCCGTTTGAAATGAATAAAACTAAAAAAAAAAAAAAAAAAAAAGACCATACCGTTTTATATAATGATGTTTACTTTGAATTTATATTAGTTCACACAAACACTCCATCCATGCTTTTGTTCCGGCCCTCCGGTCCAGTTTAAGAACCCATTGTGGCCCTCGAGTCAAAAAGTTTGCCCACCCCTGTTTTAGATACAGACTCAAAGTCACACAGAATTACTTCTATTGCATTTTATTGATTACTAGAGAGTCAGTAAAGCCAGTCCAGATGTAAGGAGCGGGGGACTAGACTTGACTTTGTAATGGGGGAAGGTAAGGTAATTTGCAGGAGGTCAAGTAAGATGGGAGATATTGTTGGGCCATCTTTGGATAATATAGACCTCCATACCGTGTCAAAACCCTTTATCAAATGGTGTGTGGAATGGGGAATTTTGTCATAATAATTTCTGGTTAAATCCTTCAGATGTAGGTCTTGGAGCTATTGTTGTTCAGATAGTTAATTTTGTGGAGAAGTCCATCAGACAAAGATTACCAGGGACTCGTTTGTAGTCAAACAAAATTAGGCTTATTTAATTTACTGCAATAAATGACCCATGTTTTAGTGGCATATCAGGAACTGTTGGGCATTTTGGTAAGAAAGAATTGGGGGCAATTTGTAGAATGTGGGCTGTGCTTGGGTAAATTTAAGCAGGGCCGAAGGGAGTCTAGTTCTGGATTGGCTGCTGTCAAAAAAGTGAGAGCGTAGTTTTTGTAATTTTTACCTGGAGGTAAAGAGGTTAAAGTGGGGTCACTGTTCATGGGTCAAGAAGCAGTAGTCACCCATGAGTCCTAGCACCAAGGGATGTTCAGGTATTTGTGTGATTTCAGTCAGAGAGCAATCTCATCTCAGTCTTACTGCACTATCTCCCGGTGCAGCCTCGTCCAATGCTTGTGTATGTTCCGCAGAAGCTGTTTATATTTTCCTGGGAACATTAAGATCTAGCTGTCATGTGCCGAGGCTATTTTTTACTTTCTCACAAATAAAGGTAATCTTTATCTTTTAATGAATAGCCTTAGGTGTAAATAAACCAAATTAGAAATTAGTCCCCAGATGTAATGAATTCGCCTTGCTGAAGTAGAACCAAGAAGCCGTGAGAATCACTTCCCATCATTATCTATTGTACAACCAATACAACAAATTGCTTTCCATTTTCCAAGCCTGGGTATTGAGTATTTTTATTTCCTTTGGTTCCTTGTGTGTGTTGGTTAGAGAAGGAGAACAACTGAACTTTCTACTGTTGACGAGTTGACACCTGGTATAGGATCTCAGGGTGTGGTAAGATGCTGCAGGAAGTCTAAAGCTGTGCCATCTTTTCAGTCCTCTAGAAGCTGAGGGATGATAGAGGAATTCTGGAGCTCCACCATTACTGCATCAGACTTACTGGATGAGCACTAAATCTTAGAAAGTAGGACATACAGAAAACTTGCCTGGGTGTCTGGTAGGCTTGTTTGCCCTTGTAGCCTGTATAGGTAAAGCTTACACTCTTTTCATCCCTTTCATATTTGTGGTTGGAGCATTTAACTAACTAATTAATTAAATAATTTATTTATTTATATTTATGCTTTAAAAATGACCTTATCAGGGTTACATTGATTAATAAAATCATATAGATTTAAGGTGTATAATTCTATATATATCATCTGATATTATTTTGTGTATTCTATACCCCAAATCATGCCTCTCTCTCTTTTTTTATTCTTTCCTTTATTTTATTTTATTATTTTTTCCCACTACCATTTAAGTTACAACATAAATACTAGGATCCCATCTGAAAAAAATGTATCAATTTTAAAAATAAAAATGACATATAGGTCAAAGACATACTTAATCATAACTGCAGAGCCTATTATGAGATACTGCTTTGGACAGGGAGTTTATTTGATAGTGAATGAGGTCAGCATGATTTAGCAGTCCCTGATCTGGGTGAGTCTTTTGAATATAAAATTCATAAGAACGTAAGGGCAAAGGATGTGCGAACACCAGCCTGGGAATAATAGTTGTTGCTCTAATGTTGCCTGAAAACAAAACTCCTATCTGTCTGCCCAGTTCTCATTTCTTAGAGCAGGACCAGTTCTGTATGGGCGGACAAAGCAGTGATGGGGAGGGAGGGAATCACTGCTTCCTTCTGCCTCTCATTACTTGCAAATCCCCCACGTGCATTGTCAGCTTTCTCACGCCTTTCACTGATTGCCCCATTCCTTCTGTGGAGTCCAGGACTCCTGCTTATTTCAGGTTTCTCTGCTCTAACCACATGGTGTCAGAAGCCCAGGGGACCTGAAGCTCTGTTGTCTTTGATGTATAAATTAATCTTTGCTTCTGAGCCACCAACAGGTCCTGTTATTACCTACATGCGCAGAATCTGAAAGAAGAAGGAAGACTGCGAGAGGACCCATAGGAAGATGATTTCTTTCTTTCTATATGTATTCATACAGGTGTACAATAATCAGAAAGTTGGGTGCTTATGAAGATCGGAAGGGAAGGCAGAGACTCTGACTAGAGGCACCAGATTGCACCAAGGAAAAGAAAGGGGTCCCCAGGTATAGAGAAGAATATAAAGGTGGCAATGGGGAGTTGGGATGAGACCCAACTGCTGCTGCTCTTTATTGCCCACTTCCTAGGTCACTTGTTTTACTCTCAGACACAGCACACCACTGGTCTCCCCAGAGCCCCGTTTTGAGACTGTGAGCATGGCTTGAAGATAGAAAAATACCCCAAGGGGTCAGAGAGGTGGGGTGAGGCAGCTGCTGATCTTGCCACAGGAAGTTTCCCTGGTGGAGAATCTGAAGGCCCATGCGGGTAAACGCCTTGTGGCCAGATTCTACAGAGCAGCATTTTGCTGCTAAAAAGTTTATCTTCAGAAAATGAACGGACAGTCCCATGTTAGGTGGAATTCTAAAAAATGCCTCCTCTCCACTCTCCCCTCCCCCAAGGATCCCTGTTTCTAGTCAAACACTAACCTAAGTGCTGCTACAAAGAGCTTTCACAGGTATAATTATAGTCCCAAGCTGTTTGACTTCCAAGGTTACTCAGGTGAACCTGTTCTAGCCACACAGGTTCTTTAAAAGAAGAGGAAGTCAGAGAGATTCCACGTCCAGGAGGGTTTGACTTGCTGATGCTAACCGAAGATGGAAGGGGCCACAAGAGAAGGAAAGTGGGCAGCCTCTAGAAGCTGCAAGTGCCTCCCCTCTCACAGTCACTAAGGAAACAAGGACCTCAGTTCCACAACCGCCAGGAAAACTGAATGCTACCAACACCCTGAAGGAAGACTCAGAAGGCCATTCTTCTCCGGAGTTGCCAGGAAGGAGTGCAGACCTGCTGACACCTTGGTTTTGGCTTTGTGAGACCCTGAGCAGAGAATCTAGCCGTCTGGTGCTGGACTTCTGACCTACAGGACTGTGAGCTTGCCTTGTTGCTTTAAGCTGTGACATTTGCGGTAATTTATTACACAGCGATAGAAAACTCAACGAGACCTAACATTTACCGTGCGTTTCCTACAATGCTCAAGGGGATTGTAAAAAGGCAGAATTGAGAAAAACATGCTTTCCTTTAAAGGTATGTGTTGTCCTTGTTATTAAAGGTCTAACTTCAATATTAACACCAATGAAATGTCTCCAATGGAGAAAACATCATTTCTCTGTAAAATAAGTTGAATTACATATTGACACTGCTATGTCCATGTTGTTGGGGCAACGTGGATAGTAACTCCGTTCAAGCAGATTCTTTATAGAGCGCTTTTTTCATTCATGCAGAGAAATTAGAGCAGAATGAAATGGTTAGGAGCACAGGTGAACTAGGATTAATACCATCTCATAAAGGTCTTGTGAAAATGAAATGACATAATAAGTTCTAAATCATCATCATCATCATCATCATCTTGGGTTTCTAAATGCAAAATTTTAGGACAATTACTGACTAAATATCAGAAGAGACCTCTTTTCTTGTCAGGTCCTAGATTAAATATTAGTTCTTTCTGTAAATTATTACCAATAGGGGACATCAATCAAAAAAGATTTTCAATGTTAATTAGTAGTCACATATAAACTAAACTGCTTTATCAGTTCTCTAACTGTGAGGTTTCACTCCTTGAAGTCTTTCAAAAAGCCAAACTTATCCCCATCCTTTCTCCCTTTACCCATAGCTTTAGCTTTGTTTGCACAAACTGGTCACCGCTTCCCTGGGGCCAGGATTACTGAGTCCTGGTTTGCTACCCAAGATGACGCAACATTCAGCTACAGTTCTCCATCCCTCATTCAATACAGTGAGAGGTGGTTTTTCTATCTTGCTTCATAAAATGTTGCAAAGCAGTAAAAGTGCAAAAAATTCTCATGATACAATGCAAAAGTTTGGAGACCTTCTAATTATTTCCTTCTGTTCCTTTTAATTTACATATATCTTAGGAAAGGAGCAGCCTAAACCCCATAGTACCCTATACTCTTGGTGACAGTTTAACAAACACATCTGATTTCTGGATAAAGGAATGGTAAGTCTTTGTTTGTTGAGACAGAACTGCTCAAGATTTCCTGGTATACCAAGGAAAGTCAACCCAAAGTAAATTAACTTTGACTTTATTTTCCAAGGACTTGCTCAGATTACCCTAGTTTCCAGTTTGCTTTTCCAATAGAAAGTTGGTGTTATAATTTCCAGTGGAAAATGTAAGTTCCTGTCCCATGCATGTTCAATGTAGACATTAGTCAAGTGGACTGATTAACCAACTATACTTCTACAATGCTCACTCTATGCAGAAATCTATGTTAGGTACTTTCGAATTAACAAAGGACTCAATCAGAGAGTCAACAAATATCAAGCACCTTTTCTCTGCCTGTTGGACAAGGTAGAAGTTGTTTGTTCTCTTAGGGAGCTTATAGTTTAGCAGTGGCAAGACAGATAATTAAATATGATGTACAGTGTGATAAATATTGTGAAGAAGGTATCTGAAAACCCATAAACATCTCACATTCTGCCAGGAAAAGCAAGAGCAGGTAAAGCAGGGATTATTACTAGCCCCAAAGCTGATTTTTGCTAGTAGATATGCGCTGCTGAATCTATGTTGTTTGCCCCTACAGGGTTTTAAATTTGATTTAGTTGTTAATAACTTTTAAAACACAAAAATTAATGTAATATTCAAGATTTCTTGTTCCTCTTGAAAAAATGGAATTTCTGGCAACATTGGGCCACTTTCTTACTGTGTTTCTATTGTTGGACCTGTATGGTGTCATATAGCTGTTTCATGGGCTCTCCATTGTGCCATCGTCCCTGCCAATCCCTATTGTAGCTCTAATACTGAAGCTGAGGGTCATTTGCCATTTATCATTTCACACCTGGGTGGCACATTTCACTTACAAGATTGACCTAAGCTCCTGTAGTTATTTGGGTTAGCCAACCCTGACGGCCACAGGACATGCTTACAGTGTATAAAGTTAATAGTGCATACTCAATGAGCTTTCATAGAACAGAAATGTCTGGGAGTCAGAGTAGACGCAGTAGTTGGTAGAAATGAGTTACATTTTTGAACAATTTCACAGAAACGGTGACGCTTAATAGCATTTCAAATTAGGCTTGTGCCTGGTTTCTTAAGATGAAAGGATAAACTGTTTATGAAGCGATTATTTGTTCAATGTCGTAAGGTTGCCAGTTGAATACAAGTCAAATTTATTGTTAATCAGAAGTTAACCACAGGAGAGTTCTCAAGATATGTATGCCCAGTGATTGCCTCCTGAGATTTTTTTTTTTCTATCTTGAGATTTAGATTCATAAAGTCTGCATTAAGGACACAATATGAGTGTTTGGCGAAAGTATTCTAAGTGGTTCTACTAAGCTAAAGCACATTAGAGATCAAGGTAAATGGAGGGAAAGATTAGGACTTTGAAATCCATGGCTTAGAGTTTGTAACTGATTTGAAAAACAAAACAGCATCTCAGCAGCAATACCCACAATTACTGTGTGCCAGGCTTTATTCTAAATACTGTGCATATGAGAAACTCATTTAGTTTTTATAACAACCCTAAAGCAGGTGTCATCTCCATCTCCAGAGAGGCTGAGTAAATTGCTCAAGTCAGAAAACTAAGGTAGGAGTCAACCCAGGCAGTCTGGCTCCTGAGCCCTTCTTAACCACCATGCTATTCAGCGGTGAGCTGTAAAGTGATCTTCAAGGAGAGAGGCCCAGTGAGAAGATGAGGGAGCTACCTCTGTTTGTGTAAGATGGCTTGCAGTGAGGAAGATGGAGGAGACAGGAAGATTTAATGTGGTTCTTCAGGCTAATGTTTGCGTCCTTGCCACCTGGGATTTCACCATAAGCCTGTGATGGCTTCACAATGATCTATGCAACTGCTATTGTTTAATAAAAAATGAGCAGGATTTTGAGGTATACTTTCTGTGCTCATATATATCACGAATGGCCATTAATTTCCCTTAATTGTTCTTCTAATGAATCATCTTAAGAAAATAAGACCATCAATCCTTTTTTATTTTAACCACTTACTCCAAACCCACTTTAAAAAGACTAGTGACTTGAAGGAAATATTCTTTCATGGCCTCATCCTTCAGTTCTCATTCTTTATTGTTAGAAATGCACACCACTCACAGTTTCTTACTTTACTCAGTAAGAATAGAGTTGGCTGGGGATAGTGGCTCACAGTTATAGGTCACCTCTGAATCAAGGCTAGCCCCCAGTTTCTATCCCAGCATGCTCCATTGAAACAGCTGCTTGCCTGCTGAGTTTCAGAAACTACCTGACTCTTTATTGCTTCTGGTGCTTGAAGCTATTAATCATCAGGAGGAAAATGTCAATTTCATTAGCGACAACAGTTCTATGACAGCAGTATTCTTGTTTCAGAGCAGTAAACACAATATATTTGGGCATATTTGTGTGAAGAAGGTTCAAGCCAAATTGATCACAGGTTTTGAAATGCATCCAGGAAATTCACTCTTGCCATATAGAGGAAGGGACAGGGATGACTTTTATTTTCTTTTATTTTTCAAAAGAAGTTTCCATTTATTCACAATATTTGACAGAAGGGAAAACAGTGCTGATTTTAAAAATTGCTTTGGCTGTTGCAATATATTTTTGAGGGCAAATTTATTATGCTTCCATTTTAGTCTGAATGTAATAATCATTAAATGTGTATAAAACTGGCAAGGAGATCGAAATGATAGCCACAAGCCATTTTTCTCTTCACTATTATGCTTTCTACTTTATAGAGTACTGAGTGTGGGTTCTGTGCAATGATATTCATAGGCAGCAAGCAGTTGGAGAGGACAGGAGGAATTTTCTATCCCATAAGCTCTTCCAAAAAACCATCAAATAATCACTAAGGTGCTATTTATCTGCACACATGCCTGAGCACATATTAAAAGCTCCCAAGCCATATTTACCCCTGAGTGTGACCATCTCTTTCACAGACATTGATTTTGAGAGGCAACTATATACAGAATACAGGGTAAGTAACTTGGATGCAGCTAAGGTTGAGCTCAGATTTAACTCTGTTACATTTTCGTATGAAGCATGTCCAGCACGGTGCCTGCATGTCTGTCTGCGAAGGATAAGAATTCCCAGGTAGCAGAGTAACAAAGGGAGAACGTGGAAATAGGAGCGCTGTCCTGTATGATTTTCCTCAGTAGTGTCCATTTGTCTTCTTAACCATTTACTCCATTCACACCTGCCTTGCTTTGTGGTAGTGTGCATGTACGCACGTGCGCACACACGTGCACGTGTGTGCATGCATGACTGTTTGCCTGAACTAGGATCATGAAATTCTGACAGCTCAGGAAACTGGTACCAATGAAGGAAATTACATCCTGGGAGGCCTCTTCTGAGCGTAAGGTACTTCGCCAAGAGTATGCTGTTGGTTCTGTGGACAGGTGCTTCGTAATGTCTCTCTAAAACGTTTTTGTTTCCATTAGGCAGGCTTTCTCTGTGAACTCCTGGAAAGCATCTCTTAGAATCTATTTTGTGAATTCAGATCATAAGATAAAAAGGGAGCATGTGCATGTTTGTAAAGGCATAACTCCGGTAGGAAGACATTTTATATGTTCCTTTTCTACTCTTCTTTGATCATACTCTAGCTGCTCTTTTTTTCCCAGACCATTCTCCTGTTCAGACTTCTTGCTCTCAAATGTCCTTTAGAAGCTGCTGCCTTGACACTAGGCATGTGCTGGGTGAGGACATCTTATGCATGGGTTTCTGATGCACAGCACAGGCAGGAATTGGCCACTTCACTGCTAGTACAGGAGTGTGACGATTCTGACACTGCCCTTATATCTGGCAATAAAGAAAAGGAAAACTGGTTTCTAGGGGGACCAAATAATTCCCAATATTAAATGGTGTTTACAAATATAATCTTGCCTTGGCAGAGAAGAGAGCCAACTTCGATTGGAGGGTGTCCTGTGTACATGGCATTACCAAGGCAGCTTATAGCCACCAGTGGGCCAGGGCTCTGGATGGCACAGCAGCCGTGCACTGAGCCTGATGTAGATAAGCCTCGAGAAACATCAATGGTGCTGGTGTGAAAAAGATAGATCTGTCCTCCCTCACATGGGAGCCTGTGCTTTTCTATTACAGTGGCCTGAAGTAGCAGCATCACTGTAGTGAGCTAATAAAAACCCCTGATAGAACTGTCTGTTTCTTAAATGCATTTGCTTTTGCCTGTTTGTTAAGTGGCACATCTTAAAAAAACAACACACAGTTAATCTTCTATACATATAAAAGCCCAAGTGACTGTTCAACTGTTTGACCAGTAGCTATGACATGCACTGACCACCAGGGGGCAGACACTCAATGCACAAGCATGGAAACATGGAACAGACTGATGAATCTCAGAGGGAAGGGCAGGAAGAGATTAATCAAAGATCTTATATGCATACTAGAGGCCCAGTGTATGGATTCGGGTCTGTGGGGATCGGGCCGAAACCAGCAGTCTGACATCCCCCGAGGGGTCCCGGATTGCGAGAGGGTGCAGGCCAGGCCGAGGAACCCCACTGGTGCATGAATTTGTGCACTGGGCCTCTAGTAAAAAAAATAATAACCTTAGCAGATTGTTGCAGGTCATGTGGTATAAACTCATTGTTGGCAAGAAGAACAGTGTTACTCTACTAGGGGACCCAGACTTGAAGGCTGCTTTTGGCCACTGTTTCATCACGCTGTGAATTTCCTCTTGATGATAGTGAGTTCTTTACGATGACTTTTAAAATAGATACATATCATTCTTTTCATCAGAAGGGCACTTGGGACTGTTCTGTACAAAAGGATCTCAGTTCAGTTTAAAGAGCCAGGTAGTAACACCAGGTGGGAATACTCTCATCTCCGATTTCTTTTCTTTGAAATAACAGTGACTGAGCCTACTTCTGGGGAGTTAGACTAAACGATCTACTGGCCTGAAAACAGCAAAATTGATGCAGGCAATTCCCAGCCACTATCCTTTCCCGACCTCCTGAAATGAAAATGAAACAAGTCAGCAGGCTGGGATTTGGAGCCCTGTTCTTATTTCTCTCATGACTCAATGTGACCAAGCATTATAAAAAATATGAACAAATTAGCATGCACAAGACTACAAGAGAGAACATTTTTTCAGGTTTATTGAGGTATAATTGACAAATAAAATTGCAATATTTGAAATGTACACCATGATCTTTTAGACATATGCATTGTGAAAGGATTCCCACCATTGAGTTAATTAACTCATCTATCACCTCACATATTTACCTTTTTTGGGGGTCAGAGGGAGAAGACTTAAGTTCTACTTTCTTAGCAAATTTCAATTATACAATAATACAGTGTCATCAACTATAACTACATACTCAGACCTTACTCATCTATACCTGAAAGTTTGTACCTTTTTACCGGCCTCCTCTACCTGTCCCTACCCCTGACAACCTACATCCTACTCTCTGTTTCTATAAGTTTTACCTGTTTCTTTAAAAAAAAAATAGACTACATATCAGTGATACTATGCAGTATTGTCTTTAATAGAACAACGAAAAAAAATTCATTTATCCATCCCATATTTACTCACCATTTAGGTACTTGCTATGGATGCTAACCCAGATAATGTTATCACAGTTTGGAAGGACTGATATATTTAAGGAATTGTTTTCTAATTATTTTCATTCATATCAAGGGCCATAGAATACAATGTTTAATCTTTGGTTTAGCAATAAAACAAATCTACATTGGAATTCCAGCCCTGAAATTTATCTTCTGGGACCTTAGGCAAGTCATTTAATTGTTATGACCCAATAAAACAAAGAACCCAAGATACAGAGTTGCTATGAAGTTTGAGTGAAATGATACATGTAAAGTGCTTAGTTCCATGCCTAGAATTTAGTAAGTACTTGATAAACAATAGTTATTGTAACGTATCTCTACTATAGGGTAACACCATGCCCCAAACAACCTCTCTGAGTAGGTAGAAAGCAAAAGTGTATGGCAATTTCCATTAGTTAATGACAATAATGGGGAATATTTCAACTAAATTAACAAAAAGACTGATCTGTAAATTTTTAAAAGAGTGTAGATTTGAAATTTTAAAACTCACATTAGCTAGAAATATGCAAACAAAATATTTAATACAGTTCCTGTTTTAAGAATACCTAATAATAATAATAATTACTATGTCAAAGCTGATTAAACAGTATTCTTTCTTACTGGGACCCGTGCATAGTATAGGAACTAGTTTATGAATAATTTTTAAAAACCTTGCTATTCTGACTTATGGAAGGAAGTCTCCAACCAGGAATCTGGGTAGAACAACAGCAAGAGAAGTTTAACCACAAGAAATCAAAGACCCAGATGTGGCAGGGGTAAGTTGAGTCTTAGTTAAAAATATCCACATGTTACTAATATCTGAAAGCCAAGAAATCTAATTAAATAATTAAATCTGGATTCTCACCCATGAGAATTCTCACCTGGGTGCCTGGTGGATAAATTTATACCCTAGCTGTATAGCAACACTTCCTTGATCCATGGTAGTTGGGACTGCAGAGAGTCCGAGAGGGAAGGGGCAAGTGTGTGGGGCTGCAGGGACACCCAGCCCTGCCCCCAGGAAGCTCGGAGTTCACCTGTGAGGATCTTTCTTGTGTATTCATTCCTCATGCCATTCCTTCCTGTGTCTGCTACCCACACTTATCATCATTCAGAACTCAAATCTCATCCTCTTTGCCAAGATTTCTGTTGCCTGATTATGTCACCTTCTCTTCTCTCTGAGTTCACAGAATGCCTAGCACACACCTCTGTTGAAGCGGTATAACAATTTTAAATTTGTTTAAGAGCCCATTTCTCCCATGAAAGGTTATTTCTTTTAGGAAAGAATCTCTGCTTTCTTCATTATTTTCTCTAGTCCTCAGCACAGTTCCTGACATACAGTATTTCCCTGGGAAACACCGACTACATTAATAAGACAATAAGTCTTTTTAGATAGGTAAATGCTCACTTTTAATCTTGCTAATATTAATTTACTTATTTTTTATTTTTATTGTTCATGACTAGTACAAAGATAAATGTTACTCAGGCTTTTATTAATGATAAATTCTGATGTTGTGATTCAAATCACTAGATATTGTAAAAGGTGTGAGGAGGATGAGTGGTAATGAAATATGTAGATCATATGCAAAAGTTATGTGTGAAATGAATATGAAAATGGAAGTCATAACTGTAAGTAAATGTGCTTAAGATGAATTAGCTGCTCAACAGTTTAGGTTTTATAATCTAAGAATTAGATTTTGCTTTTTTCTGTGCTAGCCTTCTTCACACATTTATATTCATAACATAAATATTTATTTTCTTAAATGTTTCCTTGAACATCTAGCATAAAAATGCATCACTTTAAACAAAACATTTGCACATTATTGAATTTAAATTGGCACATATTTCAGAGCTAGCTATTAATGTCACGACAACATTTATCTTTCTTGATGCCAAATAAATTCATTTCTATAACAATGTGAAATTTATTAGTACTTTAATGCTAACCAATTTTGTCATGAGGGTTTTTGTATGAATGCTTGCCTATTTATCAGCATCAGCAATCGTTCTCCAAATATTGCAAAACTCAAAGCTTTAGGAAAAATGGGATATTCAAATATACATCGTTCAATATATGAAGGCAGAGAATAGTCCACATGTATTTTTCCAAATATTTGCTAGGGAATTAGGTATGTCCTCTGTGACTCCACTGAGAGAAGACCCTTGACAGCTTGTGACTGGTTTTCTCTGGACTTTGCCTCATGCACCTTTCCCCTTCGCTGATTTTGCTTCATATCTTCTCACTAATAAATCACAGCCATGAGTACGACTGTAGGAGTGGACTTGGGGAACCTCTGACATAATATATATTTTTAGTAGAATTGAATCTGGTCCTTCAATATTATGTCTCCATTATGCAAAAAAATGCAATATTTGCTTACTATTCAGTCAATTTCATTTTTTAGTTAGCAAAACCTGAACATTTAGGTTTAAATTGTGCTCTGACTTGTACTCAGCTATTGTGGAATAGATGTGACCTTAGAATTGGTTTAGATACTTCTTGATGTGTTTTAAGATAGAAGTGAAAGTTGAAAAACTTCTGCAATGCAAGTTTCATCCAAACTAGTTTGTACTTTTATTTTTAAGCAAGTTGTGCATCTAATAGAAGTCTTTTAGTACTGGTCTGGTGTATTAAGTGATCAAATTTATTTGCAGTTTACTTTTATTAACTTGTTCCTCAAACTTTTGTGTTCATTCATTCATCCATTATCTTCCGCCACAAAAATTCACTGGTGATGATTCACAGTAGATAGGACAGACACAAACTTGCTGTGGCAGACTTTCCATCTAGTAGTGAAGAATGATGTGTGATAAATATGTGGATGAATAGGCTTTGAAAAATAATGTTTTGGTAGAGTGTAGCCTCAAGGAGTAGAGGATCCCTGAGGTTAATCTGGACAGAAAGAGTTATCTCTCTGTGTAGGGGACTAAATGCTGGTCCCCTAAAAGACATGCCCACTAAAACTGCCATCAGTAGAGGAAGCCTGGATGATTAGAAAACTTAATTAAGGGAGGTCAACTCTTAAAGCACGGCCTTTTTGAATGATACCAAATCTAAGTGAATGAAGAAATGTGATCTTTAAATCAGCAAACCTATGTGCTTTCTTTCTAGGGTAAAAATATGTGTGCGTGTTCCTCTAAGTACCAACAGTCTTTAAATTGTCACAGTTAAAAAAAAAATTGACCTAATTTGGGGTGGGACAAATAATGCCAACACCATTCCCCCACCCTGCCTCCCTAAAACGTCCATGTCCTAATCTCAGGAGCCTGTCAATGTGCTATTGGACGTGGCCAATGGGAATTTGCAGGAAATTGAAGGTTACAGATGATAAAATAAGGAGATTATTCTGGATTATCTGTTTTGGCCCAATCTAATCACACAGTCTTACAAGCAGATATTTTTTCTCTGGCTGAAATGAGAGGATGAGATGAAAGAAGAAATCAGATTTCAAGTGTGAGAAGGATTTAATGCCAGGTTGCTGGTTTTGAGTGCAGGGGGCTACAGTTAAGGACTGGAGAGGGGTCAGTCCTGGCTGAAAGCCAGCAAGGAAATGGGGACCTGAGTCTTGCAACTAAAAGGAACTCAATTCAGCCAACAACCTGAATGACCTTAGAAGTGGATTCTTCCTTTCGAGTTCCCAATAAGAAATGCAGCTCTGCTGACACCTTGATCTTAGTTATGGAGAGGCCTGTTGGCCTTCTAACTTACAGGGTTTAGAACTAATAAGAGAGTATTTATTGTGTTAAGCGATTGGGTTTTTGGTCATTTGGCACAGCAACAGTAGAAGAGCAAGGTACTATACCAGTCCTTTTTAAAATTTTATTTTCTCTTATTAAAAATTTTTCAAGTTGGTCTAATTTATAGATAACCATCAACACTAGGTCCAGGACATCCTTACATTTGAGAGATAGTGACAGCTGTTAAGCAGGTGGTTGCTGGTTTTAATATTTAATATTCCTTGTATGTTCACTTATTAGAAAATCAAATTGAAGATGAACTTGTCAGGATTGATTTTTATAGTTTGGATTAAAATCCTTTATTAAACCTAACATGTTTTGTGTTTTCTGATACATTATATTTTCCCAGTTACCTTCTCTGAATAGAAGTCCCCAAATGCCAAGTGTCTAATCACCCCCTGCCAGTGAGCAGGGGAGGCCTCTGGGTAGCAGCGTGAGCTTCCTTTCACAGGGAGCACTGGGACCAGGCTGCTGGCTCCTGCCGAGGGGCCCCCGGAGATGCTCTCCTTTTCGTGAACAATAAAGTTTGCTTGCTCTTTATGAAACAACACTGCAAGGGCAGGAGGGGCGGGCAAGCCTGTGTCCTGCACAAGCAATTTCATGTGGTTGTCATTAATATTAAGGAAGTAAATGTTGGGTTTCATGCTGCCCTGAATTCAAAATAAAAACAGTCTGTCTCACCCTTGGAGAATAGGAATCAGTGCCTTATTTAACACTGAGAGCATGGCGAGGTAACACATTGTCCCTCTTTGTGAAATCTTCCGGCGAGGGTTATTTGCTATTCAGACATGCTGAATAGCAGAAATGATTATCTTTTGGCATAACAAGCACATAAAAGATAGGAACGCCACTGTTTTTTTATTGTTTTCTTTTTGTTGCATATTCACAGCAGGAGACAATTTAATGGTTTACATTGCATGTGGACCGGGTATGTTCACTCTTTCTGATGAAATTCAGTACAGAAGAGTCTGCGCTTTACGCTGGGTTGGCTCTTGAGAGAAAATTTGAAGCTCAAAACAAATTACAGGACAAATTCTCCTATTGACCTCGCGTATGGTGGTCTCTTTGTCCTCCACTCCTACTCACTATCTATATGAGAATTCAGATGTTAAGTAAAAATAGAAGAATGCCCAATGGCATGATGCATTAAGTGAAAAAATTAATGAGAGAAAATCGGAATTAAATAAAGTTAAACAGGTTTGTATGCTGCAAGTTTTTTTTTTTTTTCCAGAGCCTATAGATGTCAACAATAATAATAAACACACATTGGGCACTTACTATTTGGCAGGTATTGTCCTAAGTGCTTTGCATGTATTAACTAGATTACCCCTTATGACAGCACTATACTGTAGGTACTATTATTATCAGACTATTTTACACAAGAGCAACCTGAAGCTAGAAAAAGTAAGTTACTTGCCCAGGGTTGGGTCACCCAATTTGCAAGTTTGAGGGCTGGTCCACTTACTTGAATATAACTTTCGTACATACTTTTTTGCCTATAGCAGTGGTCGGCAAACTCATTAGTCAACAGAGCAAAATATCAACAGTACAACGATTGAAATTTCTTTTGAGAGCCAAATTTTTTAAACTTAAACTATATAGGTAGGTACATTGTTATTAACTTAGGGTACTCCTAAGGCTTAGGAAGAGCCACACTCAAAGGGCCAAAGAGCTGCATGTGGCTTGCGAGCTGCAGTTTGCTGACCACTGGATAGAATCTCATAAGGTTAATATTACATGAGACTT
This sequence comes from Myotis nattereri, assembly GCF_964212035.1. Lineage (NCBI taxonomy): Eukaryota > Metazoa > Chordata > Mammalia > Chiroptera > Vespertilionidae > Myotis > Myotis nattereri. Next base: position 29,073,498 of record NC_138088.1, read on the forward strand.
AATTTTGGAAACATTGGAGAGAGAACAAAATGAAGGAGAGTTAAGTAGGACACTGCAGAATGGTTTGTCTTTTTTTTTTTTTTTTTTTTTTAACCATAGAAGCATGGCATTTCAGTAATTCAAAAGACAGGGGAATCCATCCCCATCTCAGGGATCAGATAGTCTCTGCTTATCTCTGTTTATGGCCAGGATTCAGCATTTTAAAATCTGTGATCTTTCCTCCCAGACAATTCTCCTGCCATATCTGGTAAGTTGAATGTGTGTGAGGTGGTATTTTAAAATATTTTAAAGAAAGAAACAATACATTCTAACACATACCACACAAAAACAATTCTTAATTTTAGAACCATTTTATTTAACTTAGTGTATGGCCTTAACCCGACTAGCCAAGGTCTAAATCTGACTTTAAACAGTTTATAATGGATTTTAACAGGCTGTATAAATTTTCTTTCTATACTGTAAGGTTGTTGTTTTTAAAGCATATGAAGGGAAAATAGACATAAAATATATGAAAAAAAGTCCATCTTTACTTATAATCAGAGAAATGAAAATGAGAACATGAATTACCATAAAAACTGGCACATTGAACAGTTAGCCATATGTAGGGTTGAAAAGATTCTGTCATACACTGTTGGTGGAATAAATTATTATAACATTTTTGAGGGGCCCTTTGGAAGCCTCAAATAAAATCACTATAGATACACCCTTTGATTCAGGTATTTCTGCTGTTTCCACCCCCAAAATTATCCTCCATTCTCCTTTCTGTGAAGCCACATTCCAAACATACTTTGTGGTACAGCTCTCGGTAGACTGTATTATTGTATCGTTATATCACAGTAATATCTTATTGTTGTGTCATTTGCCACCTTCCCTCTAAGACAGTGGTTCTTAACCTTGGCTGCACATTAGAATCACCTGGGAATCTTTTTAAAATCCTGATTTCTGGGCCTCATCCTCGGGATTTTAAAGAGATTCCCAGGTGATTCTAATGTGCAGCCAAGGTTGAGAACCACTGCTCTAAGAGGATTATATATCCCCACTGGTTGCTAAGTGATTTGCTGTGCTCCTCCCAGAAGGGAAGGTATACGTGCTACCAATTGATGGCAGGATTGGCCTTCTGAATGACTTGCTTTAGTTGGAATTTGGGTAGGAGTAATATATGCTATGACCAAGCAGAAACTTCAAAATCCTTGTGTGGTTTCATTATTTCGATCAACTGTGCCAGCAGATTGCAGTGAGGCTGCTCCTTAGCTTGGATCCTGGAAAAAAGAAGACATGGAACAGCTGAAGCCAAATTCCAGGTGTCATGTATGTGAGTGAGAAATCGGCGGGTGGTAAGCCATAGGATTTTTGGTTAGTGTTAACATGAGGGCTGTAACTCAGCCTGAACAAATAGAAGCTCAAGTCCACTTCTTCCACAAAGTCCCTAGTGTTTATCTTAGCTTTTTTTTCCTTTTATCTTTTCCAAAGTCTACAAAGAATTTGTCTATAATACAAGTCTTGTAAAGTGTACATTTTTCTAGTAGTGATTTCTAACTAAGTCATTGCTCTCCTCATGCCATCTCTTATACTTTTAAATTATTTTCCCTGCTCCTGGAAACATAGTCGATACTGAATAAACACGCTTCAGGTGACATGTCTACACATATTTATTGAGGACCTACAATATGCAAGCCACTGTTGCTTTATCAATGGGTAAAAATGATAACTAAGGACCTTATTATAGCTCAGGTTGGCCAGGATTGTTTGTCCATCCCCGGAAGTAGTTGATCTCGGAGACGGAGAGATTTTGCTTGCTGGATGATTAGTTCATAGAGGCCCTTATAATGATTGACATGCTCTCCGGGACTCATCATTTCACCCATGAAAGACCTGAGGAAAGCCTTTAAAAATACTCAGTTTAGCCGTAGCTGGTTGGCTCAGCAGATAGAGCATTGCAGACTGAAGGGTCCTGGGTTCGATTCCAATCAAGGGCACATGCCTGGATTGTGAGCTCGATTCCTACTGGGGGGCATGTAGGAGGCAGCTGATCAATGATTCTCTCTCATCACTAATGTTTCTTTCTCTTTCTTCCTCTCTCTGAAATCAATAAAAATATATTAAAAAATACTCAGTTTAAAGTGGCTTCATTGCCACCAGAGACAGAGCAGGATATGACGCTCTTAACCCTATCAATAAGCTTGCTTATTCTTACAGTGATGTGAAAGACGATTATCTCACCTCCCTTCCTGAGAGATGACTTTATAAGGGAATGTTAGTTGAAAGTGAAAAGAGCAGAGGCAAGAAGGGAGTAAAACAATGAACAGTTCAATTTCTTCCTAAAACAACTCCTATTTCCCCTGGGGCCTCAGTGGCTGGCCTGGCATCTCAGGCCTACGGTTTATTTATAGATTTTTACAATTACATAACAAGGAATAGATTATGGAATGCATTTAAATTATCTACTCATTTGAGCTTCAGAGCATGTGTTACATTTTATTTTTTTATATATGGGAAAATAAGGGAGCTCCTTGAAACCTGTAAAATAGCTTCTGTGACTTAATACAGGAGGCCCTTCTGGAATAGTGTGTGATCATCAGGCAGGACTTTAGTGAGGGAGGAGAGGCACAGCTGTCAACCCTTTGAAATAAGATTGAATGGCATTAATCAGAGAACAGTGGTTAAATACTTCATACAAGAGTAGGAGAGCAATACAGCTGTAAATTTTCCATGTTTGCTCAATAGCTATAACAAGTGTATAACATCTATATTGTTTTCTGTACTTTAATCTTGTAATAGTTTGATCCTTGGATAAATATCATTGTATCATTGCACAGTTAACCTTGTGAGGTTTTTTGAAGCTAATGGGCCAAAATAATGTGAAATGATAGGGGGCATTAACCAAGGTTAAACAGTTATTACTATTAAGTGGCATGTGGACCATTTAATGTCTGGCAAGAAGAAGAAGTGCTATTTTTCTAAAAGGAATATAGATGGGGTGAGATTCTTCCCAATTCCACAATGGACTATGGACAACCCCATCATCTTTTTATATTTCAGTTTCTTTGTCATCATAGGATGTGTACAGTTCTATCTGGGAATTTTTCACTCATTTGCTAGAGAATATCTAGCAATATTAAAAGTATATTTTAGGTGAGGGAAATTTGAAAAAAAGAAAAGAAAAACATCATCTGGTTATGACTGAGACTATGGGATGGGACCAGAAACCTGCTCAGTGCAGGGGAAGGGCCACTTACAGAAGGCAGGGAAAGTGTACCAGGATGGGGAGTAAACACTTCATAAACACTGAAAAAGCTGGGAGTAGATGCAGAATAGTGAGGTGATCTAGTGTGTTGATGACCACAATGGTGTCATCCCGCAGGCAGTTCTCATGTGCTGTGCTCCATGGCTTAGTCCTCTGCACTGAGCTGCCCAGTGTTTTGTATGGCTGACTTGGAAGAATCCATATAATAGATGGTGATCAGAAAATGCAAATATGGGAGCAAAGAAAAATATGTGTAGTGATAAAAATAAGATTCAAAACTATTAATCCAGATGTGAGCCCACAGTAACAAGTAAAAGTGAAAATAGAGCTAAGAGAAATAACTAAAACAATCATAAAGAATTTGTGAAAGTTCAGCATGGGTGATATATCTGGCTTGGCAGCAGTTCAAGCAGTATATACTTGGATGTTTTGATTGCCTATAAACTCAGTGTAGTCCAGTATTCTGTCAAAAAAGTTAAATGCAATCTTACGTTGTTTTCATGCAAGTGTTATATTTTTGTTCATATCAGAAGATGTCATAGATAATATTCATCAATTGGCAGTCCATTGATAAACGATTGCATCACTAGGCATGGCCTTGAAAGATCCTAATGAAGAATTAAAGTGGTAGTTCCTAAACTTTCTCAGTTTGACCCCTTTGAGGTTCCATATCTCTGTCTGACCCCTTTGAAGGATATATCCTTTCTTCACAGAATTTAAATGTGTGTACAAAAATCACATATAATTTCCGGGGGTTTAACAGGTGCAGGTTGAGAACTCTTTTTTTGTTTTTTGTTTTTGTTAATCCTTACCCAAGGGTATTTCCCCATTGACTTTTAGAGAGAGTGGAAGGGAGGAAGAGAGACATAGAGAGAGAAACATCGATGTGAGAGAGACACATTGATTGGTTGCCTCTTGCATGCACCCACACCTACAACCAAGGTATGCGCCTTTGACCGGAATCAAACCCGGGACCCTTCAGTCCTTGGGCCAAATCAGCCAGGGTGAGAACTCTTAAAGTAGAGATGAGTAATAGGAGGACAATCAGAAAGATGATGGCTGTGGAAACCATGTCATTTGAAAATTAGTTGATGGAATTATGGATGCTTAACTTAGAAAAGGAAAGATCCAGGGAGACACAAAGCATTCATTATAACAGCTCACTAGCATCTAGTTCTTCTGAATTTTCAGCCCCTTCACAGCTGCGCAGTCCACATGAGTAGTTCTGATCAAAGAACCAGGAGAGGAAGGGCTGTGTGTCACGTCTAGGCTACAGTATTTTTTTTCCTGGTCTGAGACCCTCCAAGACCCTCTTCTTTCCTGTGGTCATCAGATTATATCTTCTGGCTAATGTGGCAGGTCTCTGAGTGACCAGGTGAAGAAAACACTCCCTGCCAACCTGTGTTCCCACCAACTAGAAATCATGGGTGGGCGTGGAAGGTACTGAACTCTTGAATTACTTCACTTAGAGTGGAAATTGTGTGTCCATAATGACACCAGGCACAACTCCCATTTGGAAAATTGCAGCATACATTTCTCTCTATCCCTTTGCAGGAATATAAAAGCACAACATATATAATTTCTGAAAAAGGGGGCTTTAAGCGGGGGACTTGCAGACAGTATGTATTTCAGCTTTTGCAGATATGTGGTCCATTCTCTGTGAAGGGGCACATGGGGTTTTGATATCTTATTTACTAAGACTCCGTAATACTCATTGCTTCCCATAAGAAGGAAGAATTGTTGTTTACTACAGATGACCATGCCCCATGAAGGGGATTTGTCAAATAGTAGGGCAAGACCTTTCAAACTGTTAGAGCTGCCCAACAATTAGATGTGCTGAGAGCCTCCTGGGGGCCAGAAGTATTCCAACAGTGATTACATGGAGTCTGGGGACTAGGTTGGGCCTTTAAGGTCCCATTTCATGTTGAGAGTGTATGGTTGTTTTCTTTTAAATCCCCCCAACCCTTTTTACTTTTTGAGGCAATTACAAAAACCATAAACTATTGTTAACACCATCACAGAATTTTTGTGTAACACAGACACGTAAATATTTATGGTGAATTCCAGAACATGATATAAGACATTATTACTTGGTAACACTCTTTCTTTTTGCGCAAAAGTTCAGACTTTGGAGGCAACAAATATATTTCTGGCTTGGTATATGAGAAGGGTATAGATAATGAGATTACTCATGAAAGTGTGAGGGAGTGTACAACGAGCAGGCTTCATTAAGGAGTGGAAGTCAGTACCAAATCTAGGATCAGACACCTCCTTTTTACCTTTGATGTCCTGTCCACTAGACCATGTTTCTTAACATTCAGGGGAGTGAGTCCTCCCGAATCACCTGATTTAGGAGCACAGGCTCCTCGTCTCCTCTCCCCAACACAGGAGTTATCACATCCTCCCTTGCATGACCCTCTTGCGGCCTGTTTTATTTGAGTCTTAAAATGAACGTACAGTGATATTCCCAGGAAAATGAATTTGGTACTACGAGATCTCAGCCGTTTTCATTCCTATGGCAAGTAAAGAAAATGAGAATCACTGCTTCAGGAAACAGGTCATGGCTCTCTGCTTGAGTCATAAACACCTTACGTGATGCTGCAGTGATTCCTTTGCCCAGAAATGTGAAGTCATGGGTTCCTGAGCAAAAGCAATCCACACAAAGGTAATTTACTTGAATTTAAATTAGCTTTTTTTTATTTGTGAAAATAATCACAATGGAATCAAATGCAATAAGGTTATGTTACTTGTTGGTGAAACAACATACTGCTTTCGAGTAAATTATGATAATTTCTACTAGTGAGTATGTTGGATCTTGTGGATTTAAAAGATTGATGGAGAATGAATATTTGTATTTTTAAAAAGTATGACATTTGTGACATGGTGGCCAGAGGCACAGATTGTCTTTCTAAAAACAACGTAACTTACCATTTCTAGAGATGTGATCTTAGACACATTATTCAATCTCTCTAATCTTTCTCATCTGTAAAATGGAAATGACAATTTTACCTGTACATACTTTTATTGACATAATTAAAAGAGAAAATACATGTAAAGCCAGTCCTAATAATGCCTAATAATATTAGCTCTTTTTATTTTTTCTCTTTGTTCTTGCTATAAAAGTGCACATTTGGTCTGCTTGGTGGGAAGCAGTGTGGTGGTAGAAATAGTACTAGACTGTGAATCAGCAGGCCTGTCTTTTTGTCTTTGTTCCATTAAAATGCTGTGTGGCTATCCGCAAGTCACTTGCCCTCTCTGGATCGAGATTGTTTGTTTTGGTTTTGTATGACTAGATATGTAGACTTAAGATTCTCTAATTTTTTCCAACTATAGAAATAATTTGATTTTATGTAACTCAGCACCATGATTGTGAAAATAGTTCATATTCCTTATGAACTTTAAAATATTGAAAATTACACATTTATCAATTAAGTAGCTTAAGGTAGTGCATCACACACTTTAATACCCATTTGAATCAGTTGTGGAATTCTGGGGAATCCTTACTTTGCAGGTTCCTACTCAGCAGGCCTGGGGAGGGTAGAGCCTGACCCTCTGCATGTCTACCAAGCTCCCAGGTCACCTGGGGAAGGGTGAAGGCCTTTGGTCTCCTCACTTTGGCTTCTCTGTTTGTGCATCAAGATATCAGCTGCATGAATTTGAAAGTTCATTCTCCTATTCATATCTATTTGTGGTCAAACAGTTTACAGAAAAAAATAAATGAAATAATTCAATATGCTAGGAATAAAATACCTATTCATCTCATCAATTCAAAATGTAAAACTGGCTCTAGAAGAGCTACTTGACAAATGAAATGATGACAGTTTTAGGACTGAAATTGTCTGAAGTTATAGCACAGATGCCTGTGACCAGGGCTCTCTCTCTTTCTCTCCCTTTTGGGTCTTAAAAATTAAAATATCCATGTAATAGCCAAGTGATATTACCCTGAATATAAATGAACACCAAAGATTCTACAACTGGAGCAATTGAACTGTCTTGATTTATTTATCACTCGAAGTATTTCTCACTGCCAGTCTTAACCCTGGCAAAGTTTATAATCAGACATTGTCATACAATTCACTTTGCAGTTAAGAACTATGGATAATTATCCCCTAGAAAGAATTTTGCACCCAACTTATTTTCTTTAAACTGTCAGTAAGACTGTCATGGAGAAGAAAAGGGCTCAGGGGATAAAATGAAATTAAATTTATAATAACTCTCTGTCTCTCAAGTTTCAAGGGGATGATGATGATCCAGTGTGAGACGGGCAGAGAGGAGACTGACTTCTCAAATACCAGATCCTAGGGAGAGGAGGGGCCCATCTATTTCGGGTTAGGAATTTCTTTTGATTTCTCGAAGTTCTTAATATTTTTGATGATGGGACATGGAGAATGCATGTCGATGACCAGAAACATCAGCAAATTGTCTTCCTCTTCCTGTCGATCAGACTTTGAAGACAGTAAACACTGGCTTGGAGGAAGATGATGTTAGGTGTTCATGTTTGCTAGTAGTTGATGGTCTGCTCGTTCAGAAGCTCTGAGCTCTTTATATTAGGCATATTCAGTTTTTGAAGGAAGAGTTGAATAAAAAAAATGAGTGGGAAGTTTTGCTCTATTCAAATGTCCATAGCAATGGAATGTATGTGGGGAAATATCTGGGAAAAAAAATACTGAGTTGGATTATGGTAGTCTTTCTGACCACATAAATATATTAATAGAATACTTATGTATTTATAAATGCATTTTTATATTTACAAATGTACTTATATACTTATAGAATATTTATATTTATACATATATGTTAATAGAATATTTATATTTATAGAATATAGAAGTCCTTGTGAAATGTAAGTAATTCAATTTTTTTTGGATGTAAAATTTTATTTTAAGAGGGACCTTCCTTATAAATCTTCTGATATAACTAAGAATTTTTGTGTGACCTACATATGTCATTGTTGATGATATTGAATACTTTTATACTTGCTTTGTTCAATCTCAAGCTCCTGGTATTTTGCAAAGGATGTTAGCTAGGCCTTCATGTTAAAAATCATAGATTATAGGACTCAGATATAGTTAGCTCTGATAGTGCTTTCGATCCTAACTTGTTGCCTAAGATGAACTAACTTGTTTCTTCTTTGTTTTTTTTTTCCTTTTGCACAGGCTTTTAAGTCTTGGTCAGCCAGCCCCCCTAATCCACCCACACCACCAGGTTGTTTTTGTTGTTGTTTTAACTTTGCTTTGGAAATGCCATAAAGTCCGGATTGGTTAATTGAAATTAATTTTTTCTCTTCTCTGGAACGTGTCCAAATGACTTGACTGCAGAGGTCAAGTCCATTGTCCTAACATAATAGGCAGATGTTTACTCCGAATTTGACCTGGAGTGGATATCAACCCCACTTCTGTGGTTGCTTTACCCTGGGTCTGATCTTGCATTAGGCTATACTCTTAGGCCTCTGTTAAGCTAGAAGAAAACAGTCCTAGATCACAGAGGCAACAACAGGCCAATTCAGTGGCCCGTTGCTGGCTTGTTCAGTGGGAGCAGATTATTCGGTTTCCATCTCCAAATGTGTGACTTTGTGGCTTCCAGCGCATTATTACACCTCTGCACCCTATGTTTATGCTTGTAAACAGGGTGGCCTAGAAACATTTAGAGTGTTGGGGTACTGTTTAGTGGAGAATTGATAAAAATGAGGAAAGTATTTATACTAACCCTCAAATGCATTATTTTGGAAATGTTCAGAGGGAGCAGAATCATGGAGTCTAAGAGTTTCTTGTGTAACTTCTCCTTTAGCCCTGAATATCTTCTACACTCCTGTCAACAGGGGGTCACTAGTGAAAGAAAACAACGTTGGAGATAAATAACTCTTCAGATAAATAACTCTGAAGGTACTTCTACCGTAGCTGTTTTCAATAACTATTTGGCAAGTCATCAAATAATTATTTTGTTTAGTGGAAAGTTCAGGAAATTGCAAAGAAAATAAAAAATAAAATGATCAGTCGCAACCAGTTATTAACACTTTGATGCATCTTCTTCTCAATATATATTGAGCATAATGTAAAACAAGTTCTGGTCCAGCTTTTTTCACTTACTATTATGTTGTGAGCATTTTTCTAGCAATAAAATCCTTCACAAACATTTTTAATGGCTACATTATATTCCATCTTTGGATCTATCATATTCAAACCTTCATTCAGATTATTAAATTATGCCTGTGTTTCTGACATGACCTCACCGATATTCTCTATCCCAAAACATAAAGGGAAGAGATGTTGAAATAAATCAGACAAGATCTCCTGGACACAGAGATGTAAATGGCCTGCTTAAGGTTCCAGCAGAGCTGAACACGGAAGCACAGCCTCCTGTTCTGTGTCTGATGCTCAGTTCACTGCCCCACCTTTGACTCCTGCTGTGACGACTTATTCCACGTCTCCAAGGGGGATTTCTGTAGAGACTGTCATTTGGGGGCCATTGATCTGATGGGTGATTTAGCCTGCAGCAGGAAAATTGCTGTCAAAATGCAGCATGTCTACAGATGGTTGCGTTCCTTGCATTGAGCCCTCAGGGACGTGCTGGAGGGCACAGGCCGGGAGGTCATGCTGCCATCTTCTCTCAGTGAAAACTGAAGAGGGGAACTGTGGCCCAGGAGCAATTACCACTCTTAATTGCTGAGAAATGGACAAAATGATTTTCACTGGGTGATTGACACCTGAAAACCATCCATTTAGTTTATAAATGGGACAGAGGAGGATGGACATCCCCATTTCTTGGGTAATCTGCACAGATTGCTTTCAGGAGGGTTAAGGAAACCACCAGGGAATGGGATGGAATGAGACTCACTGCTGACCAGCAGCGAGAGTGTCAGACTCGCGCTTCAAGGACACAATCCCCTTTCCTTCCAGGGAGATTGTCCTGTAGCTTTCCTTCCTTCCAAACCAGTCATGACCCAGCAAGATGTGGTTTTAGAGTCCAAAAGAACACAGAATAAAATAATAGGTTTATCATTTTTCTGTATCAGTCAATTGTTTTTTTTCCTCCTTTTAGGAGAAAAATTATACAGTTGCTTACAAAATTTTAAGAACATCTTTTCCACAGTGGCAAATTTATCCTTGATTAGTTTTTTGAGATCTGAATAATTGCCTCGTTGATTGGGATAAGAAAATCATGGTTTTAAAAATTCTTTATTTTGCAAGAGAGAAAAATATGGGCTTTACATATAACAAAATTTGTATTTACGATAATCAATATTCACATAAAAGAGCATCTATATGTGTGGAAACTGTTCACATCAAATTATCCCACACAAAACCCACCAGATAATCAGGTTGGACTTTTCCTGAAGTCTCTGTGGGTTGTTGCAGATCCAAGAGTGAGCACTTGGCTGAAATGTCGATTGGCCATTGTGTGACTGTTGCCTCTTTGAGACAGGACTCTTTCCAAGGCTACTGGTGGGAACTTAAGTTATTCTTTTTCCCAAATCAGAGATACAATACCCTCTGGGCCATCCCACAGCTTGATCTCTGGTATACACACCCTCCTTAGTAGCGCGAGGAGTTTTCACACTTGCCTGGCCTGTGGGCTGTCTTAAGAGCCTGAGCAATGCTCTCCTGTTCCTTGTGAAGGCTTGCCAGGATAGGAAAACAATGAATGCAACATCATCTCCATTTTCTTCACCCTCATCACCATCTCTTACATGATCATCATCAGTTATCATCAATAAGTACTTTGTCCAATTATAATTCTTAAAACGTTAAAACCATAATTCTTATACAGAATGCAGACATATGTGAGTTTTTGTTTAATACGTTAACAAAGGTACCAGCAGCATGATAGAATGGCTTCTAAAGAGAATAGGAGGCACAGTTTGTTTGTTTTCAGTCAATATAAATAAAAACGAATGCTGGATGAGATGGCCAAATTAGAAACATAACTGGTTCATGATGTACAGGGGAATATAAGCAAATTGTTAGGATTTTCTTCTCCACTAAAAAGAAAACGATATAATCATGTTAGTTTCCTAGGGCTGCAGTAACAAACTACCATAGACAGGTGGCTTAAAACACAATTGATCCTGTCACATTTCTTGAAGCTGGAAGTCTTACATCAAGGTGTTGACAGAGCCATCCTCAATCCAAAGGGTCTAGGGAAGAATCCTTCCTTGTCTCTTCCTGGGCAGGACATGCCAGTGCTTGCTTCTGCCAGCGACCTTTGGCTTTGGCCACACAACTCCAGTTCCAGCCTCCATTTTCACAGGGCCTCTTCCCTCTTTATCTCTGTGTCCTCTCTCCTTAGAAGCACAGCAGTCACTGGATTGAGGGCTTACCGGATTTAGGACTTAATCTTGAGATACTTAGCTAATTACATCTGCAAAAACCCTAATTTCAGATAAGGTCACAGTCTAGTTACTGCCACCCTGGCTTCTTATGATCTCCTGGCCCTCCTGGGTGGCAGGCAAGAATTCTACCGCTGAACCATCCTGGGTTCTTAAGAGCTTCTGAGATCGAAATCAAGAGAGTTCATTATAAAGCAGTACTCAGGTAAGAGGTTTATTATATATAGCTTGTGAGCAGAGGGGGACAAATAAAAAAAGTGCTGAATAAGATTGAAAGGGAGAAAAAGGAAATGTTGCTCCCAAACGAAAGCTGGGGAACAGTTTTAAAGAAGTTGAGGTGGGAAAGATGACATCTAAGTGTGACGTCTAAATACATAGAGGCGGGGTACTCTGTCGCTTGCACAGTACAACTGCATGCTTCTTCATGTGTCGCATGTCTCATTAGCATGTCAAGTCTCTACCCATGGGTGTGCCTTTTGCCATTGAAATGAGGGCCGGTCACTGAAAGGACAGTCTTTCTTGCTAACGTGTATGCATGAGTGAAAGGCACTACATTAAGGCCACCGAGTGAATCTTGCAGACAGCAGTGTCCTTTAGCCTGGCTGCTAATTGGCTGTAAAGAGAAGGGGAAGCACTGGGGCAATTAGTGTGTTCCTGGCTTCCTGCCCGCTGGGCCCAGGGAGTGGTCTGCCTGTCTCATTCTGACATTCCGAGAGGACAAGATTTTGGGGGGACACTATTCAATCCACTATCTATCCCAGGGGTCCTCAAACTACGGCCCGCGGGCCACATGCAAATACAAATATTGTATTTGTTCCTGTTTTGTTTTTTTTTTTTACTTCAAAATAAGATATGTGCAGTGTGCATAGGAATTTGTTCATAGTTTTTTTTTTTTTAAACTATAGTCCGGCCCTCCAGCGGTCTGAGGGACAGTGAACTGGCCCGCTGTTTAAAAAGTTTGAGGACCCCTGAACCTTAACAGTTTTAAGTTGTAAAATGCTGGCATGCTAATTTATTATGCGTATACACTTACATTCTGCTAAAGAGACAGATGACTCTGAGGCTGATTTGTTAAAAAAAATACCCCTTAAATGACAGTAGAAGATTATATAATTATCTTTTTTATTTTTTCTTCCAAGTTGGATAATTTTTCTTAACATCTTTGATAAAAATGCTTTATGCCAAGCACTGGGATGCCTGTTCTTTATATTTCATCTCATTTGACCCTCACAACTCAACAAATAGGTCTGGTTATCTACATTTTCACAGTTGAGACACAGAGAAATCAAGTAACATGCTTACAGCCACACTGCTACTCATGACGCTTTAAAAATTTTTTTATGTGAACACACCTCAGACACCACTGCTCTTTCTTCTACTTGGTCCTTCTTTAAGTCAGGCCAGATAAAAGTCTCCCTCTTCTGTTGTCATTTCAAGGTCTAACTGCCTATCACAGAAGATGAGTGACTGTGACCCATCAGTGACTCTTCCTGAAGTGTGATTACTTCTGAGCTAACTAACCTCTCCTTGGAAGAAAGGTACCGCCCTGCAGGACCTGGTGAAGGTGCTTTCCTGGGATTAAGACAGTCCCAAGGACACCCCGAAGGAATTTTAGTTGAATTGCTTTTCCTTTTACGCACTGCTGTTAAAGCAATATGCAAATAATACTGAATTTACAGAGTCTTTTGGAAGATTATTTAATACCTGCTGTTTGCTTAAGCCCAACTTAAGAAACCCACAGTAGCAGAAAGCTGTGTACTTAATACTTCATTTGAGTAATAAAGCAGCCTGAGTTGTTAGGTTAGCACACCTTTTAATCTGTATTTTAATTTGGAAAATGTGTATTATTTTTAGGATGTGATTTTTGTTGGTAGGCATGGGTGAGGACATTTTTCTATCTTTGGTAAGATGAGCTCACTGAACATCAGTGCTAGTTTAAATTGTAGTTTAGGTGGAAATGAGAAGCTAATTAGGTAGGCAGCTTCTTGTGAAACTCCCCAAACATGAAATAAGTGTTAGTGCTGAAGCAAATAATCACTCCAGGAAATCACAGGCTTTGCTCCTGCAATTCCAGGAGAAACACAGAGGACTGGATGGTATAGGAGGAAGGCCAGTGAGCCAGGAGCTGTGTTATGACAGAAACTACCTTGGACAAGTTCTTCAACCTGTCTGAGGCTCTCGCCCCTCTAACAATGGGAATGACCCCATGGTTTCTCAGCTTCATTGACGGTATTTCTATTGAAGTGTATGCAGAGGCAAACATTTACTCATTGGTAAGAATGTTGATTGTTCTATTTATCCCGTAGATTCCCTTTGCAATATAAAAAAATAACCGAGTAGGTTGAATTTCAATAGTTCTGTTCTTCCTTAGAAATCCAAACTTGTTTTGTGCATGTGGTTCACGTGAATTTGCCCACCTGTCTACACAGGTAGAAACAGGAAGGTAGTGGCTGCTAGAAGGGCATTGGCTTCAGTGTTAAAGAGCAGAGACCCAGCCTAGAGTCCCCTTGATTTTCAGGCAGGTAATATACATTGTGGTTCATTTTATAGCAGCCTGAAGGGTAGGTGTTTTCTACATTTGATGGCTGAGGAAACTTGAGTGTAGCAAGCGCTGCTTGTGCCCTGGGCCTCACCATTACAGGCAGGCTGGACTTCTGGTTCCTGGCAGCATCTGCATCTCTGTGCTTGAGGACCGTTCCTAGCAACTGGAGAGTGCAGATCTGTGTGATGGCAATCCAGAAATGCCTAAGATGTAACGCCATCAGGAGCAGCCCTCACTCAAAGACTGTTGGAAGATGGTGCATAAATATCTCAGCTCACCTCTTCCTTAAGTGGGCAACTTAGGGCACAGGGTTTTGAAGAACCCCTATGGTATTAAGCTACAGTTACCACCTGTGAATGTTTTACCTAGCAGTGTTTTCTTGAGACTTTCTCCCAAATAAACTACTTGCTCAGGGTCTGCTTCTGAGGAAACCTAGACAAAGACACAAGGCTCAGAGGGCTAACTTACTAGATCAAGGTGAAGGGCTAACGTAGCTGGTTGGTAGCAGAGCTGGGATTCAGAGCCAAGTCTGTCGGCCTGAATTCTTTGTGGGAGATGGCTTATTTTCTTCTGTATAAAATAAAACATCTTCTGTACTTCCAGTGGCATCACAGATATCACGTCTGATAGCGCATGTAGGTATAGTTGCTTTCACATGGTTTACATATAATTTGAATTCATGACTCTTAGGAGCTGTTTTTAGAGTTTAGGACCCTGAATTCTGCCATCACATGGCTGTGGTTTGCAGCCTGCTCCGCACCTAACAAGCTCTTTCGTGTTGCTCTTGTTATATAATCTCTATGCCTCCATTTTCCCTCAGGTGTAAAATGGTAATAAAAATGATAGGATTACTGAAAGCACAGGTCTGTTTGTTAGCATCCATTTATTATAACCATACTTTGCATGTAATTAACCAAAATAATGAATTTTTAATTATTCCTTACTCAGCTGTATTTGATTTTTAGAAGTTATAGAAAAATGGGGATGATACACGTACATACGAAATATTTCCAAACAAAAACACAAACCACTGAAATAAACAAAAAATAAGGAAAAAATAGTATACAGCTTTTTGTGATTAGTATACACATTGAGGTCCATCTCCTGTGTGCCTTCCCTGGGAAAGTGACTCAGGGCAGTTCAAACTGTTGCCCTGTGAGCTTCAGCTTTGCCATTGTGAAATAGGGAGCAACATATCCTAGTGTTCCTTTTGACAGTGTGATTCAACAGGTAATCCTGTCAGGTACTGGATAAACCAAAAAAGAAAATCTTGTCTACTGCTTAATAAGACAGGAGAATAGCCTCCACATATAAAACAAAATTTAAATAACCTGGGTTTAAATACCAAGCCCCCCACAAATATGTTTAGTACTTATTAATCAGGAAAGTTAAATAAATAATTTGCTAACTTGATATTTTTATTGAATTTATTTATCATGCAATCAATTCTTTCTGGGCTTTTTTTTTTTTTTTTAAATCTTAAATAACTCCTATCAGTCAGAAAAGCAGAAATAGTCGGCCATCATTTTCTGAAGTGGCTCTCTACCCACTTGCCTGGAAGGTATACTTCAGGAAAATTGGAAAACAAAGCTCAGGCCATTTCATGAAGGGTAAGAAAGGGAGGGTAAGAATTTTATTTTGTAGGCAGTAGGGAATTTTTGAAAGTTTCTCAGCAGGAAGGCAACTTGTTCTGAACTGTAGAAAATTAATTTGACATTGGTGACTAGAATTCATTGGGTGGGGAAGAAACAGGAGTTAGACATTTATTTTAATAGTCCAGATGAGAGGCAATGAGTGTCTGAACAAGGCTGTTGGCAGTGGGAAAGAAGAGGAGGGGATGTGCTAAGAAACATCACTTAGGCTGACTGAATAGGCTGATTGGCTAATTAGGTATGAGAAATATGGGAGAGGCAGAGATCAGGGGAATAAAATTGATGTTTAAACTGAAAAAGAAAAAAGTAGTCAAGAGATATTGAAAGCTCTATAAAACTAAAAGCTTTAGGAAAAAGCATATTGGTAACTTAAATTTGTATTAACAGGTCCAGAAAAATGTTATCCCAAGGTAATATAAGAATAACTATGAGTTTTCAGGGAAACACTGTGTTAGATATGTGGTAAACAGTATATTACGTATAATTCTTACAATGTCTATCAAAGGTATATATGATTACCTTAATTTTACAAATGAAGAAACAAAGTTCCTACAGGTGAAGAAATTTTCCCAAGCATTAACCAGCTTATTTATAATTGAATAAGAACTAAAATAAAGATGTCTGATTTAAAGGTCTCTTCTTTTCCTCTTTTTCATTTTTATTGAATTTATTGGGGTGACATTAGTTAATAAAATCATATAAGTTTCATGTGTACAATTATATAATACATCATTTGTATATTTTATTATTTTATGTGTTTATCACCCCAAGTCATATGCCATATGGACTCTTATGTTTGTAAAAACCTATAAATTTATCTGTAAGTTTTGAAAAATTTTGTAATGATTGAGATAACTATGCTAAGTCATTAGCATATTGCTCATATTATGACAACTCTGTTAAATCATTCATATGTTAAAAAGATGAGGTATTTTAAACACATAGAAAGGTCTAGAAAATAGTGTAGCATATATACACAGACTTATTTTAATGCTTTGGCATATTTGTTCCAATTTTTTCTTTAAGATTTAGATCTAAAGCCTCACACCCCACAATTGTAAGTTCTATTTGTCCTTGTAAATACTCATTATTCTTATTTTACTGATGAAGAAACTGAAGCAGTAATGGTGAAGTAGCTTGCTCAGAGGTCTATAGACAGTGTCAAAGCTGGAACTACTTTGGCTCTGAAGAGCATCCTTTTTATACTACACCAACCTATTTTGGAAATGTATAAAAAGCCTAGAAATGGACAAATATTTCAAATTTCAGAAAAGAAAAACATTTGGGTCCCAGGAAATATAGCTCATAAGCTTGATGTTTACCCCTGTGTATAAAATGATTGTTTGTGACCACTTATAAAAAAGGAAACACTGAAAGTCAACATTGGCTTATTAAAAATAGGTGATGCTAAACCTGCTTTTATAAAGATAGTGTTGTAGACTAGTAAGAGATGATTACTGTACATATGAAGGCCCAGGAGATCAACTTGCCCACAATACCAGCACCATTGTTCCCTAGCAATGTTCTCTAGCAACAAGGGACTTTTGGTTTTGCACTGGCAGCTGAAAGTCAGCTCCAAGTTGGGTAAGCTATCTCTCCCGAGAACCAACCGCATAGAAAAGGTATACCTCAACCACATTTGGACTTTATTTCTTTCATGCCCCATTGCCTGAAACAAAAGTGTGATAAATCTATCATTAGCTTGGAGTTTAGTATGTCAGATTACATACTAAAAAGGCTATCTCAGCCAAGAAAGTTGAAGGGTAGAGGAAAAATTATTTTCCCTCTCCTACAAGAGGTATTAAAATGCCAGGACAAATAAACAAACAATTAAATCTTTACCAACTTAAAATTTCTCAAATCAAAAATTCTACAAGGTTTAGGAGAAACAGAGGACTAGAAACACAAATGAAAACACAAATTGTGCAGTAATAATATGTGCTTGTAAATTGCATACCCAGAATCACGAGGTTAAGCAAGTAGGGAATAGAACCACAAAAGTTCTATAAGATAGATGACTATAAGCAGAACAAGAGAAGCAGAATATGTATAAAAATTTTAAGGACATTTCAGTAAATGAACTTTTAATTATAAGAAAATGGAAACTTTACATCAAGCATGTCAAACTTGTGGCCTGCAGGCCACATGCCTCATTTATTTGGCCCGTGTTAGCCTTTGAGTTTGATTGGCATTTGATGTGGTGAGAATTATAGCTATCCCCACTTTATTAGTCTTAGTAGTGAAAGAATTCAGAAATCTTCAACTTAAATTGTAATTTTATAGGATCCCACTAATCACATTTTGTAAAAGTAGTTTCATTTGATATTTCTATTAAGTAGGATGTTGGAAACTTTATCTATGGGTGCGTTTTTTCTGAGATTTATAAAAACAGTTTAATGCTCTGGTTTAAATTCAAAGTTGTACTGAAAATTTCTTACTTTCTTGGGAATCATTTTGCCTAAACTTCTTGAGGAGCCTGTAAAGGAATATGGGACCTCTGTAAACATTCAGGAATAAGGAGCTAATCTTTTTTTATTAGTTCTTTGCTTGTGTCATTTAATGAGATTTATAGAACTCTTATATATTAAAAAATGCACTTAGGCAGGCAATTTTAAAGAAGGATAGTTTGGATTTTTAGTCTTGCTCTTATATTTTAAATCATGCAATAAAATGCAGGAAGGAACTAAAAATATGTGTTTATTAAGATGATTAGAATTTTTAAGGGTTTATTTCACTTTAATTTTATTT
Source organism: Myotis nattereri (assembly GCF_964212035.1). Classification (NCBI taxonomy): domain Eukaryota; kingdom Metazoa; phylum Chordata; class Mammalia; order Chiroptera; family Vespertilionidae; genus Myotis; species Myotis nattereri. Next base: position 29,092,010 of record NC_138088.1, read on the forward strand.
CTACCATTATAGTATGGCATAATCGATGAACTTAGCAAATAGTGTAATGGTGCTGACATGTTGGAGTAATTCCCCCAAGTATTTTATACCACCTCAAACCAAAATTCAACAGGACATTAACTCTTTGCTGAATCCACTGAAGTGGAACTATTTTATGGAAGATGACAGTGATTTTTAGGATATTCATTCAACAGGAAGCCAGGACCATAAGCTCTGTGTCTCTACTTGCACATCTGAAAGTCACCATTGTAATTCCACTTTTACCATGAGCACCTTAGTCTAGACTACCATAATTTCCCTGTTAGATTAGCCTCATCAGTTCCTATCTAGACTGTCTCCATATGTGCCTTCCTATAATTGGTATGTACACAGGACCTGGAATGCCACTTTCATGCTTAAAACTACCCCTGGCTTCTTCCTATTGCATTTAGAATTAACTTCAAATTCCTTACCTGGACTTCTTCTTTCTCCTGGCTTCACTATGCTGCAGTTACATTGTCCTTATTTTGGTCTGTTAGCCACACTAAGTGTATTTCTGCCTTAGGAATTTTACACTGGAATGTTCTTCCTCTGATCTTCAGATAATTGGTTCTTTGTCATTCTTGTCTCCGTTTAAAATACAGATTTCCCAGAAACACTTTCCCTGACTAACCAGTCTGAGATGGACTTGCAGTTACTTTCTACAAAATCTCTTCTCAACCCTAATATCTTCTGAAAAAATATTTTAAATATGTTTTAAATATGTATACATACAGAGGTGGCCAAAGTAGTTTTATAGTGGTGAGTACACAAAACACAGTTTATTCTTGTATTATTATTTTATTGTACTATTTTCCATAGTACAACTGCAAACCTACTTTTGCCCACCCCGTATATATTTATATAATTTATACATAGATTATCTGTATCTATATTTGTATAATCTCTCAATATAAATGTATATATAGTTTTCTTTTAGCCTGACTCCTATCCCATCTGCTCAAAATATTTCCTCCATGGGATCTGGATTTGTGTTTAGCTTGTTCACCCCTGTGTCTACAGTACCTAGAGAAGGGTCAGGCACATAGCAGATTCTTCATAAATATTGAATCAATGAATAGCGAAAAGCATCAGATGGGTTTGAGTAAATTCCCAGCTCTTCTTCTTACTCGCTGTGTGATATTGGGCAAATTGCTCAGCAACAGGAAAACTGCTTGATATTATTACATGAAAATAATTATGTCTACCTTTAGGGTCATTACTTCCTCCTCTTCTATAAAAAATAAATAAAAAATCCCACAGTAAGTCATAGTTGTGGTTTTGACTATTATTGCCCAGGCAATAATATATTCATCCTTGGTTTCAGGAGCCAAGTATTAGCTACGAGGTCTCTGGATTAGCTTAATTCAATGGGAAGTAGAATAGTGGCATTTCCCTCCCCTCTTCTCTCCCCTCCATAACAGGAAAGGTCGTTTGAACCAGACTTATGGCCCTGTTCTGGGAAGACATACAGACCCTCTGTGGGAGACAGGATTCCCTGGTGTCTCTCATCAGTGACTTCTTAGCATTGACTAGGAAGGCAAAGCAAAGAAGTTCACAGGGAGATCTAGCTCCGGGGGCATTAGCAACCCTGTTCAGAAGTGGGATGGACCCTGGCAGCCGGCTGTGTCCCTGAGAATTCTCCACCGGTGGCCTGGAACCTGGGGACCACCCCAGGGAGCCTGGATGCTGAAGCTGCAGTATGCGCATGCGCAGTGCTCTCTGCCGCACCTGCCTGAATCAGCAGCCCCTCTTGGCCGCTGGAGGAGGCCGGCCCTCGCCCACGGGGCCATCTTCCCGGCGCCAGCGGTGCCCTGCAGTGCCACGGACGAGGAGGTTTGAATGGTGGTAACCACCTTACACCGCATAGCCCTGCTGTTTTAAGGAACTCGGGGCTGTGAGGCAAACAGGGCTCCCAGGTGTCTCCTATCTATGCATCCCGGGTCAGGCCCAGCACGTCTTCTGCAATCTCACGAGATCTAGATCCGCGATTCCGGGATATCCGCCCTCGGAGGGAGGAAATAACGGAGTGGGGAGGATGCAGACAGAAGGTGTGTCCCCCAAAAGTGCCCACCAGTGAGCCGGCCCATCCTACACCTCAGCCCCGACCACCCAGGAGGCCTGGAAGGCAGTCGCGTGGCAGGTGCATCTGCAGTTCGCTCTCGCTCGCTCCCTGGACGTCAGGTATCGGGACCTTCAGGCTGTGTGGGCACGGGATGCCCACAACCAGCAGGCCATCTTTCTGCGGCCCGCAGCGCCCGGGGCTGCACACCTGGCGCAGAACAAGGAAGGCCGGTTGAGCCCGACCACGTCTGGCCCTGCTCCCGGAGGATATACACAGGCCCCTGCGAGACAGGGTGCTCCCAGGCATCTCTCATCAGCGGGTTTCCTGGCACCGCCCGGAGGGCAAGACTAAGCGTTCCAGTGAGATCTGGCTTCAGGGGAACTAGCAACTCTTTTTAGAAGTGGGCTTGACCCTGGCAGCCCAGTGTGTGCCCCAGAAGTCCTCGCCTGTGGCCAGGTTTACCCCTACACAGCCCAGACCCAGATGGATCCCAGGGAACCTGATGCCCAGTCAGCAAGGTACGTGCCTGCATTGTTTACTCCTGAGCACCTGAGGAGGTGGGAACAGGTGGGTTCCATTGCGTGTGATAGTTCTAGTCTTCTCTATGTTCCTCTCTATCTGGCTGTCATCTACTCATTTCTTTAGAAATGTACTTCATGGCACCCCTTCCAGGAAGACTTCCATGACCTTTAAGATTGGGTTAGGGTTTGTAATTATATAAAACCATAAACATTTTATATTCCCCCCATCCTACATAAGTCATCCTGCATAACTCTTCACACTCAGAATGTTATATTACTGTTGCTTCCTGTTCAATGTAAGCTTCCTTCAGCAGGAATTGTATCTGACTCACCATTGCTAAATCCATGGTGGTTGTGTAGTAATTGTTCAATGAATGAATGCTTTATCATTTGGTCTACATAGAAGAACTGATTGTATAGTGTGCATCGGACTGTAGTATATTTGGCTTTAAAGAGGGGTAGCACTGAGGAAAAAGAAAATGTGGTTGGATATTTAAAGTCAGAATATTTGGAAAATAATTCCTTCTCTTTATATGCTTTTGTATTTTAGAGCGTTGAAAACTTTTCTTGATTAGAAGTCAGGACTTGAATTCTATTTCCGGTTCTTCATTGGCATTTGTGTCTGTGTGCTGTTGGACAAGCCTTCTAATTCTTTGGACGTGTTTATATATTTGTGAAAAGAAGGCCCTTAACTTAATTTCCACAGTTTCTTTGAGCATCTATATTATTTTATGAGAAGCAACTTGATATCAGTGACCAGGCTAGTTCATAACTTGGTGAGCTTCTTCCTGGGGTGAGTGTGGGGTATTGCCTTATTTTGTCAAATGTCAAAAAACTCTAGTGGAAGCCGAAAACATTGAGAACGTTCCTGACTTATGGCCAAACAAAGGCATGTTGCTCATTCCATGTTATTGCCAGAGATTCAGAAATGGAAATTATGTTTGAGTTGCTCCTGAAGAATAGGTCCAAAGGCTTTAGGAAGCAGAAGTTCCAATATGGACCAAATTTCAGACCAAGCTAAAATGGTGTGACCATTTACTGTAGATAAACCATCATTGGATAAGTAGAAGGTGAATTAGAGATAACTGCTACTCTAACAGAGTCAGTAAAAATTTACTGAACTTAAAGAACAGGTACATCATTATTTTCTCTCCCTCACAATTGTCCTGGAATGGTATGAGGCAGTTGTCTTCCACTCAGTCATTCAGGGACTCGAGTTCCTTTCAAGTCAGTGCCGTATCCTAGGGTATGTTGTCATCTGTTTGATTAAAGCTGGATTGCTACTACTTCTTGGTTTTAGTTGAAGTGTGCGTGGGATGTGGTTGGGGGAAGGATGGATGCAGGAAAGCATGTGTGCAATGTTTTAAGGTCTAGGCCAGGAAATGGCATGTATCATTCGGGTCATTTTCAACACTTTGAAGCAAAGGGAATTGGGGAATGTAGTTGGTTCCCAGCTATATTTCCAGGAAAAAGGGGAAAATGGACTTGGTGGATATCTTAAAATCTCTACCTGTTTTATGACTTTTAGTAACTAGAAATGAAATAGCCAATGTATCTGATGCAATTTGAATCATCATTATACTTTTTTTTGACATAGCTATCATCACATTACAAATATACAATTCCATAGTTAAATATTTTCATAGCATACGCATACAGTCAAATGCTATGTGGCACTAAAATACTTTTGTAAAAGAATATGTAATAGAATAGAAATGAGTTCACGATATATAGTTAATTTAAATTAGCAATATATGAAAAGAGGTATGAAGAAAATAACTAATTTTTATAAAAAATCTTGTTTGGATAAGGATAGCAAAGAGATCAAAAGAAGAAAGTTGGAAATGTTAGTGTTTGTAATCTTTGATGATAGAATTTGTCATACTTTTTTCTATTAATATACATGTATTTTCTAAATTTTCTCCATTAACATGTTTATTTGGGCAATAAGAAAAAAATCAATAAACATTTATATTAACAAGTGAGAATTTTGTAATGACCCAGGAGAAGTTAAATTTACCCACACAACTTCTATTGATTCTGATAGAATTAGTGATCTCTTTGGTCCACAGTAGCTAAGGTGGACTTATGGTCTTCCAAAGAAAACATGCCATAAAACTTGGCATGTAGAAAGAAATGGTAATTGTGGTTCATGATCCTCTTTCTCTGATATAAGAGCTGTTTTTAAAGTATAGCAAATGTATATTGCAACATTTGTATAAAGTCTTATCCCAAAGCCCATAAAAGCACATAATGTCTTACTCCCCAAAATCAGTGAAGTAAAATGTCTGAAATGAGTGCAGCTTTTAAAAGATGAACCCCTTTTTCTTATCTAAATAGCTTAGTTGGTTAAAAAACTCAGCCATCCATTATTTATCTGCCCTGAGTAATCTGTGACCAGATTACTTTTGGTCACAACCAAATTAAACAAGGAAGCAAACTTCTTATCAGAGGAAATGTTCTCCTGATAATGAGGTATCTATAATTGTAGAGGCCATTTTTCTACATGATTATGACAAGTAGCCATCTTAACTCTTTTTACTTTTTTAATTACTCAGGTTGAGTTCATTTTTTCTTTATAAAACAAAAGAAAAATAGGTTTTAAAGAGAAGTCTTGCCTTGCTAGTGTTGCTCAGTGGTTGAGCATGGAACTATGAACCAGGAGGTCATGGTTTGATTCCTGGTCAGGGCACATGCCCACGTTGTGGGCTTGATCCCAGTGGGGGTTGTGCTGGAGGCAGCCAATCAATGATGCTCTCTCATCATTGATGTTTCTATCTCTCCCTCTTCCTGAAATCAATAAAAATATGTATAAAACAGTAAAAAGAGAAGCCTTGACATTATCTCAGTATTCTCTTTTTATATTGCCAAGTTGTGATATATGTTCATTAGGAGTGTATAATAGTCTGTCCTTATCCACAGTTTTGCTTCTTGTGCTTTAGTTACCCACAGTCAACTGCAGCCCCAAAATTCTAGAAATAACTAATTTATAAGTTTTAAGTTGTACACTGTTCTGAGTAGTGTGAGGAGATCTCAAATCCTCCTGCTCTGTCCTGCCCAGGTAAGGAATTATCCCCTTGTCCAGCATATATACGCTGTATATGCTCCCCACCTGTTAGTCACCTAGTAGTCTTCTCAGTTATCAGATCGACTGTCACAGTATTGCAGTGCTTGTGTCGAAGAAACCCTTATTTTATTTAATAATGTTTCCAAAGCACAAGAATAGTGATGCTGGCAATTTGGATATGCCAAGGAGAAGCCATAAAGTGTATGTATGTATAGGGAAAAAACATTTATATATATATATATATCAGTACTATCCATGATTTTAGGCATCTACTGGGGTCTTAGAACATAACCCCCTGGGATAAGAGGGGACTACTGTATCTTAGGCTTGGGAGTTCTGTAATTCAAACATTTTTAGGATTGAAAGATACATGTGTTTGTGAAGATACAAGGATTGGTTGAAGAGGAAATATCACATCAGAAATTCTTTGCTCAGATGCTTTAGTCCAATCAGATTGCTTTCCTAACATCTATGTTAGATCTACACAAGGAGTGGTGAGCTTTGTGGAAAAGGGAAGAAGAGAAGTAACCGTGGAGCACATGACACTGGAGGATAGGCAAGCCCAAGAGGACTCATACAGAAAAATTTCGATAGCCAAAGGACAATTTGAAGGCATTGAATCTTGTGAAGCAACAGAGAGACTAAGAGGAGGCATTAATGGCACACAGGTGAAAGGGAACCAAAAAATTTACACTAAAATGGGGTTTTGTATTGGTTGTTTCCTGATTTTTGCATGTCTGGAGTGATATGGCTCTGAATGAGAAGCACAGGCTACATCTCAGGACAGGATTCAAGACCAGCAGGAAGGGCAACTGAAGAGTGTACGTGTGCTACACTATGTGTGCCTGTGCTCATATGCAACTTAATGGAAATTATGATTGAGGTCCTGGGTTAAAATCAGCTGATCAAGTACTTGAGTGTAAATGAAATTTAGTTTTCTCTCCTTGGCATTTGGTATTTTCTCCTTTGGAAAAACCAAGGATATCTTGTGTATAACAATGAGATAAAGTCCACATGTATATTCCAAGGTTTTCATTGTAAAAAATAGTACTAATCATGGCTTCCTGTCTATGTGTTTTAGTATTCTTATGTCTCAAAAATTTTTCATTTGGTTAAATTAATTGACTTGTAATTTACTTTCTATTAGAATTTAGGCTGCACCCGAAACAGAGAGTTTGAACTTTTTAGGGTATATGATACAGAGTGAATATTAGAAGAATATAAACTGGGAAAACTTAATTTTATTTTATGCATTCTCTTATTTTGTACAAACTTGGTCAGTGTTGCATCTCCCTGTCTCAGAGCTGTTATATACAAATTAGGATGGTAATGCTCACTCTCTGACATACCCCTTAAGAGCTGCATATTTATGAAAAGTTTTTCTATTCATCTGATACAGTTTAATTCAATTTTTGCCTCTGCACTCTATAGATTTATATGGACATAACCCTTGAAGGGTTGGCAGGTCAATGCGGAGTAAGCCAAATTTTTTTTCACTCACCAAAGGCAGTTATATAACTTCTCTAGCAAGGTCGGACAGTTGGACAGAGTGTGGATGCTGAACTTTGTACCTGAGAGGGAGAGGGACATCATTTGAAGAGAAAGCCACAAGAACCATACAAGGGACACAGTTTACTTAAGAAAATACTTTTCAAAGCCTGTTCACCTCCATCAAGTCTGATAAATTTTGTCTGACTCCTTGAAGCAGCAAATACTTCTCACCTTTCCAGCAGGCATGAAACACATGAATGTTTTTTCTCCATCTTTGAGCTCTGTTTCCTCTCTAGTGGAAGCTTGATGGCATTGAAGCACTTGAAGCATTTCTCTGGCTCCTTCTGCTGATGTGAGGCTCAATTGTGAATTTGAGGACTCAGATCTTCATGTGACTTTAACAAATCCCATTAAACTATGTCAAGGAGGAAGAAAAAGAAGCTGATGAGGCTTAAGCACTTTTGTCAATAAGATATACTGTAGAGAAACTTTTAGTATCAGTAAAATAAGAATCTATCAGCATTTTGTTCTCTGGTAAGAAAAAGAAAAAACAGGAGTTTCTAGTCCTTACTAGACCCCTCCACACATCATTTTGTTGCATATGAATCTTAGGTACTTCTAATGAAATCACTTTGTCTTTTAGGAAAAGAATTTTAAAAAATGGAAATGCTATATTAGGACTTATGTGATTTAGGTAAAAAGTCCAGCTAAAATCCCATCACAAGTTCCTTTTAGTTGGAAGCATGTCTTCCCCATGCAGGTGAGGCTGTAGCTTTAGTACCTGTGGGATTCTGGGAAGTGTAGTCTAGAAGTTCCATATAGTGGATAATATTTTCTTCTTAAGAGAGTGAGTGTGGCCCTTGCAGTCCTAGAGTAGTAGCCCCCAGATTTAGAATGTTTCTTCTGAATGTTTATTATGTGCCAAGCACTGTGCTATCTGCTTTACATGTATTTCTCACAAGAAACCCAAGTATGAGATTTGTGTTTAAGAATGGGTATTCTCCAAAGAAACAGAACCAATAGGAGATATATATATATATATATATATATATATATATATATATATAAGAGAGAGAGAGAGAGAGATTTATTATAGGAATTAGCTCATGTAGTTATGGAGGCCAAGAAGTCCCATGGCAATATCAGCTGCCATCTGCAAGCTGGGGAACCAGGAAAGCTGGTAGTAGAGTCTGAAGGCCTGAGAATGGGGTGCCAATGGTGTAAGTGCCAGTTTGAACCAGAAAGCCCAAGAATCAGCAGAATCAATGTCCTTGATCAGGAGAAGATAGGTGGTTTTCAGCTCAAGCAAAGACAGTGAATTCATCCTTCCTCCCTCTCATTGTTCTGCACAGGCATCAGTGAATTTGATGATGGCTACCCGGATTCAAATGCTAATCTCTTCAGGAGATATCCTCACAGAAATATCCAGAAATAATGTTTTACCAACTATTTGGGTATCCCTTAGACCAGTCAAGTTGACACATAAAATTAACCATAACAGAGTGTTCCCCATTTTATAGGTGATAAAACTGAGGTTTAAGGAGATTAAATAATTTGTTGGGTCATACACAGGTTTAAGTGATACATAAGGAATTTGAATCAGAACTTGTATGACACCAAAATCTATGCCCTTAACCCCGTGGTTGGCAAACTGCAGCTCGCGAGTCACATTCGGCTCTTTGGCCCCTTAAGTGTGGCTCTTCCTAAGCCTTAGGAGTACCCTAATTAAGTTAATAATAATGTACCTCCCTATATAGTTTAAGTTTAAAAAATTTGGCTCTCAAAAGAAATTTCAATCATTGTACTGTTGATATTTGGCTCTGTTGACTAATGAGTTTGCCGACCACTGCCCTAACCTCATCTCGTCCCTATATGAACTCAAAATAAAGAAATTTTAATCTTCAGCCTCATAGTAATGGAGGAATTCTATCTTCTGAGCTTTAAAAGAGAAATATCCTCCATCAAAATTACTATGGATAGGGAGTAAAAACATGTGAGATGCAAGTTTTCCCATTATTTTTTAAGTAGAAGATACACTCTTCATTTCATGTCCCAGTAACCTTTCAACCTTGCCTCTTTTTTTTCTCTTCTAAGAATGGATCCTTGAAGGAAGTTGGGTTGATTCTGATTAAGTAGGGAGAAAAAGAGGACAAGGCTTTATCTTTTGGGGTTTGTTCTCTTACCAGCTTTGTTCATAGAGAAAAAAACTCTTGATTTTTAAAAAATCATTCTCAGTTCTAAAGTATCTTGCTCTAGTAACAAAGATGGGGAGATTGTAATAGATCAACGTCACTTGTGTATATTTCAATTTTTAAAAATCAGGATTCAGGAGTTTTAGAAAGATGAATTTAAAAGCAAATTCTCTGATGATGAATATCAGAAAAACTCCTCTCCCCTTTCCTTCTATACTACATGTGTGAACTAAGCACTTCATTTTTATATGGCTTCTTTCTTTTTTAAAAAAAATATATATTTTATTGATTTTTTATAGAGAGGAAGGGAGAGGGATAGAGAGTTAAACATCCATGAGAGAGAAACATCAATCAGCTGCCTCCTGCACACCCTCTACTGGGGATGTGCCCACAACCAAGGTACATGCCCTTGACCGGAATCGAACCTAGGACTCCTCAGTCCACAGGCCGATGCTCTAGCCAATGAGCCAAACTGGTTAGGGCTATATGACTTCTTTTTGTCCTAAAACCATATTTTTCACTTTGTTGTTACAGTCTTGTACATGGACTTTGGTGATTAGTACTTGGTCAGAGAAGATAGCAGGGAAGACAGGGCCACCTTATTTAAAGACTACTCTCAGCTGGCCACTCACTTCACCTAGTTAATTTCTCTTCCTCTGCTATATGATAACCTGAAATTACACTGGTTATTTATTCATTTACCGGTTCATTCTCTTTTCAATATAGTAACAAGATCATGGGAGCAGTGATCTTGCTTCTCTTCTTCCTTTCTGTGTCTAGAAGAGAGCCAGTCACGTATTACTCAATAAATTAACTAGGGAGGGACCATAACAGGGCATCTTTTTAGGACCATAACAATAGCACATTCCAATCAGTGCTTATAAACAGGCAATGTATATCTTCAATTCGGACAAAACTAGTATCAAATATAAATAGAACATGTTAGAATTTAAGTACACAACCCTAAGAAATGTTATTTGATTTCCTTCTTGACTTTTTCTCCTTTCTTTTTGCTCTCTTTTGGATTGAATGATTTTTATTATTTCGTTTTCCCTTCTTTAATATCTTGGAAGTTATATACTTTAAAAAATCTAGACTTAATGATTATACTAGATGTTACTTTTTAAAAAATATATATTTTATTGATTTTTTGCAGAGAGGAAGGGAGAGGGATAGAGAGTTAGAAACATCAATGAGAGAGAAACATCGATCAGCTGCCTCCTGCACACCCCCTACTGGGTATGTGCCCGCAACCAAGGTATATGCCGTTGACCGGAATTGAACCTGGGACCCTTGAGTCCGCAGGCCGACGCTCCATCCATTGAGCCAAACCGGTTAGGGCTAAATTCTTATTTTATCAAAGACTTATTTATTCATGATTTTACTTCCCAAACATTCGAAGGATTGTTGACCATTTTAACATAATTTACTTCTTCAAGCATTTCTTGTAATGTAGGTTTGCTAGAGAAAAGTTTCTCAACTTTTGTTTCACTGAACATGTCTTTCACTTTCACTTTTGGAGAATATGTTCAGTGAATATAGGATTCTAATGTGAAAGAGGTTTTTCCTCAGCGTGTTAAGAATATCACATTTTGATTTCTGGTATCCATTGTGTCTGATGAGCAGTCAACTATAATTTTCTTTTATCATTTAAAAAGATCTCTACATAAAGTGCTTTTCATTTGGCTGCTTTTAAGATTTTCTCATTCTCTTTGGTTTCCAACAATTTGAGTATGACATGCTTGGATTTGGTGTTCTTTGTAATTATTCTTCTTGAGTTTCCAGAGCTTCTTTAAGCCATATCTTCAATACATTTTTGAAAATTTGTGGCAATTAACTCTCGAAGCATTTTTTTCTGGCTCATTCTCCCCCGCTCCCCCCACCCCTCCCTTTTCCTTCTGGGACATCAGTTGCATTTGACACTAGATCATTTACTATTGCTCTAGAGATTTTGGATGATTTGTTCAATTTTTACTCATTTTTCTTTTGGAATACAGTTTTGATAATTCCATTGACTATATTCAAATTCTCTCCTTTCCTCTGCTGTACCCAGTCTGATGGTAAGTCCATTGGATGGATTCTTCATTTCTAGTATATTTTGTTCCTACTAACTCTATTTTTTTAAAAAAAATATTTTTATATCTTTGCTGAAATTCCCCATCTTTTAAGTATGCTGCTCACATATTTATGATAGTTATTTTAAAGCCCCTGTGTTATAATCGCAACATCTGTGTAATCTTTGGGTTTGCTTTATTAACCAGAGCTTATATAGTCTACATATAATTCATGTATTTTGATTTTAGACCAGATTGTATGCAAAATCAGGAGACACAGAAGTAAATAATATTTACCTTTGGCATAAGGTACAGTCCTGTCAGGTCACTAGTGTGGGGGCTGAGCTAATCCTATCTATGGTTGGGTTGGTTCTGGCTCTATTACAACTTTGATTTAGTTCAGTTTACCACTGTCATTGAAATAATTTGAAGGCAGAATCAGGACTTGCCCTTCAGAAAGACTTGGATCTGAGGACTTGTGATATGTTGGAGATCCAACTTTCAGAACTGTAGCCATGCCTCTGCTCTACATCTTTTCTGCCAGCTTTTGGGGTAATGGGGGGACTAATCTTTCTCTTTAGTTCTTTTTTACTTTATGTGCCTCTGCATAGTCCTCTCTCTTATACGTCATTGCCCCAGCCCTGGAGGACCCCTGAAGTGCACTTGGTGAAAGCCTGCATTACTCTGGAGTGTTTTTCCTCAGCTCCACACCCAACATTAAACAGCTGCTGCCTTATAATCAGGGAAGATCTGGTTTTATCTGAGATGAATTCCTTCCCATTCTCCTGTGCTGCACTCATTTTTTTTTGGACTGTAGCTGCCTTGCATTTTGAGAAGGTTCAGTGTACCTTGGAGAGATCTCCAACGGCTTTTCTATACCATCTCTGGCCTTTGGAAGCCACTTCCTTACACTGGGGGAAGGCCTCATGTACTTCAGAGAGATCTCTCTGTCCCACTCCCAGCCTGAGGCATATTGCCCGCACGTTCAATGAAGGTCCATGGGAATAAGTTTGTTAGTGGATGAGGACTCCTTCCTTGGCTTGAACTACTTATTTTAATCTATCACACAAGCACATATGTGCCTTATGCTACCATTAAAAATTCATTACAAGTTCATCCAGCTTCTCTTTATCCCCATCTGTGAAAGATTTCTCTTCTGCTAATTCTTTAGGGATGATAGCAGCTGTGGATCTTTCCTAGCCAGAGTCATCTTTCTGAAATTCATTTTATTTAGGTTATTTTGTTATGTACGAATCTTCTGCTCTCTGAGGAGTTTAGAACAACTTAGTTTTTCTGTAGCTAATCCAGCTTGTTTTCATTATTGGGTGGAAGCAATGGTCTTTTGAAATATTCTACATCTGAATAGAAGGATGTTTCCATCTTTGCTTTAACTGTATTTCACAATATTGACATGAAGAACTTTAATTTTTCTGTAGTTCCTAGGGTTTGAGTTTGAAATTTCTAACTCTCTAAATTATTTCTTATTGTTGATTTTGAATTTACTTATATTTTAATAATTGTATTTTGGACTACCTGATATTGATTTTCTCTTTGAAATCTAATGAAATTTCCTTTATGACCTTGTAAACTTCAATATTTTGTAAGACTCTGTGTATTTTAAAGACTGTCTACTCTATTTCTGGGTTGCAGATTTCTCTCTCTCTCATTTCCCTTTTGCTAATTGTTGATTTGCTTGTGGGCTAAATTTGTTTTTCTATTTTTATTTTTTATGTTAATAACTGTTATTTGTTTTCAAAAAATGAAATGCATTGGTTTATTTTCATATTTACTTGTCCTTATTTCATTTATGTCTCATGCTTTATAATTTCTTACTCTGATTTAATGGATATTATTTCTTAATTTATTTTATTTCAAAGTCTAAAATAATATTTTATTTCACAACATTGACTTCAGCTGGAGCAAATTTACACTTAAATTATTGGTATTTGTTAGCTTTTTAGTAGTACCTGAGATACGGGGGTTGGGCGGGTGGTGGGGGGGTGGGGAGAATGAATATCTCCATGTGTTTAAGCAGGTTTGTTTTAAGGAAGATTTTTGTTGTTATTTTCTCTCTTCTGCTTTCTCTTCCTCCACCTTTCCTCTGCACTCTCGCTGTCTAAGGTCTTCCATTTCCCCCACTGGCATCATCAAACTCCAGTTCAGATACTGGGTTTATAAATTACATTTTGTATTCTTGCCCAAGTTGATATTACAGATATTGTAGATCTAGTCATAAAGCTGGTAGGTGACAATTTAATTCTGCCCACTATACTGTGTTTTCCTCCTGTATAGTTCTTTTGTTTTTATTTAAATCAATTTCTTATGTGAGAGTTGATTCCAGATTCCTTTCCGGAGCTGGGAACCTCAGCTCATGTCCTGGATTCTGGGGATGAGCCTGATTTCTTCCCTGTCTCAGGGCCACTCTGCCCTGATTACTCTGAAAAGGAAGATTCCCATGTGCTGCTTTATGCCAGCCTGTGAGCTCCTTTGATCTATTGCTTTATTCCCTCCTACCAATTGCTGCTTCTGTGTTTGGGCAATTTCTGATCCTTTCTGAGTCAGCTATGCCATTCATTTTCTCCTTATTAATTTCACATTTCATTACTAATATTACTGTTATTATTTCTCTGGTATTCTTGCCTTAAAGGGTCTCACTGTTCCCTTTGAATCTTGAATACTAGTCTACTATCTCAACATTGGTATGTGAACACTATGTGTTGAATACCACAGATATATTTTTGGCTCTGTTATCAGATTCATTTTCTTAGCTGAATAAACTGAAAGGATGTTTTGATTCTATAATATTGGCTTCTCAGATGATGGCAGAACTTTGGCTAATATTTTGAAAGAAATCATAACTGTCCATTTTCATTTTCATTTGTGTTGAAATGTCTTGTATTGATGGGTTTTTCCTGTTATTCTTTGAACATTATGCTGTCTAAAGTTTGTTTTGAAAAGGAATAATGAAGGTGTTTGAATATGAAAAAATGCCTATTCTCATACACAAATTTATTTTCAGAATGAGCTAACTGAAATTGCTGGTACTAAGAGAAAAACAATAAATTTTTCTGAGGAAATTAAAAAAACATTATTTCCACCCGGCCAGAGTGGCTCAATTGGTTTAGTGTGGTCCTGTGCATCATAAGGTTGCCAGGGGCACATTACAGAAGGCAGCTGATCGATGACCCTTCCCCCCCTCTTTCTCTCTCTATGCATGTCCTTGGTGAAGATTAAAAAAATATTCCCTTTCTAGATATCACTTTTTACCCTGAGAAAAACAAACAATGTGTTTTTCCTCATGGAGGTTGCTTCTTTTACCCTTCTCCTATGTGCCACTGCACAAATTTTGAAAGGTGACTTAGTAGGTTAGTGTTTTGAAGAGGTGATTTGGCCACTGTCCAGGATACTGATGAAACATCTATGGCTTGCAGGAAGTTTTACTATTTTAAGTATTATTTCCTCAAGGCCTCAAAAGACCTGCTAGGAGGGTATGTATAATTCTCTCAGTGGACCTATGTCAATCAGCTCTTCACCCAGCCCCTATGTCTGGGCAGAGTAAATGGCTGCCTCAGTTATTTCATTTGAAGAGGGCCAAAGGCCTACTTTGCACCTCAAATTGTTCACTGTTAATTTGAACAGGCTCCCACTGTTAGAATCATTTGCAGGGATAGCTTATCTGGCTGTGCAGTTTGAAGTCCTATGCTCTTCACATCGACTGAGAATGGCGCCCTTGTGTTTGTGTATTGCATTGACTACCATCTGTGGTAGTATTATTGATTTCTTGAGGTAAGATATTTGCCTCTAGATCAGTGGTTCTCAACCTGTGGGTCGTGACCCCTTTGGGGGGTCGAACAACCCTTTCACAGGGGTCGCCTAAATACATCCTGCATATCAGATATTTACATTACGATTCATAACAGTAGCAAAATTACAGTTATGAAGTAGCAACAAAAATAATTTTATGTTGGGGGTCACCACAACATGAGGAACTGTATTAAAGGGTCGTGGCATTGGGAAGGTTGAGAACCACTGTTCTAGATGATTCTGTTAAAAGGCAAGGAACACAGAAATGTGGATTGGTTGATTACATTAACTAACTAAATACTAGCTATGAATGTGGTTCTGAAGGACAGGTAGAAAGGGAGTGTGTTGGGTTAGAAAATTGAAACAGAACCTCATCTGGTGGGGTTATGAGGGAAAAGTTGGGTTGCAGTGGTAAGTTTGTGTGTGTTGAATGAGATGCTTGAAAAGGAAGGAAAACACCCAGCCAACAATGGGGTTGAGGAGGAGACACTGAAGAGAAATTTTACCTTATACGTGGTTTGCTAGAGCCTGCCTTGATGAGGTTACAATTTGTAAGACATTAAGAAATATTTCTTAAATTATTAGTAATTATTAATAGAAGTTTTATAATTATGAAAATTATTGATCAAAATTTTAAGAACTTTAAAAATACTAAATGTATTAATTTTCTATTGCTGTAACAAATTACCACCAATTTATCAGCTTTAAGAACATAAATTTATTACCTTACTAGTGACCCGGTGCATGAATTTGTGCACATTGAAAGGAAATTAGAATAAATATTTTAATATCGCTATTTGCCCTTTCCCTATAATAGAAGTGTCAACCAAATTCACGATCAACAATGACAGATTGTAACACATGTATGTGGTTGGTGCCAGTGAGAGCAATTGGCATGTGTGAGTCAACTTAGCCTTTTATGTATATAGAATAAACTTTTTTAATTAGACCTGCTTTCTGATTTAGCTAAACTTTTTCCAACCCATTGAAGCACCCCAACTTCTTTGTCAGGTAACTGTCAGCAATACAGCAGTAAATACCAACACGAAGCAGAGTATTATTGTAGATCACGCAGGGAGAACAAAGAGTAAAATATTTAACTGCAGCAGTGTTTGACTATATTCTGCGCAGTGAGAAAACCTGAAGTCATTTTCAAGGTCCACATTTCTTACTTCTTTTCAGTCAGGTCACGTTTCTAAGCTTTCTAAATCTCTCTTTTCTGGCTAATGAAAAGAAAATAGGATTCCATCGAGTCCCCTATCTACCTACTCTAGGACTTCTATGAGGATCAAATGAGATGAGGCACGGGAAAATGTTTCACAGACATTTGATTAAAGTGTAAAATGTTTGCATCTGGCTATAAAGCAAGTTGTGTTTCTGGGCTGAAGAAACTGCAAGGAGACTAGTCGTAGCTAGGGAGAGGAAGCCAGGCGTTGCTATGTGACGTCATTATCCAGTGCCCACAGCGACTGTTTCCGGGCATGGCTGGGTGCCGCATTTTTCGCCATGGGGTCTTGGCAGCATTGGCTGCGATTTGGTGGGGTGTTACTCCTGGGTGGTGATGTCCCACTTGGGGGAAGCCGAGTGTTGCTTTGTGGGCACCAAGTCCACGCTGCCATTTTTTTTGTAAATTGCCAGTGCATGTCATGGCAGCTCCTGTGTTGAGTGTCTGCCCCCTGGTGATCAGTGTGCATCATAGTGACTGGTCGGATGGTCGGACATTTAGCATATTAGTTTTCTATATATATAGATAATTCTGTAAACTAGAAGTCTGCCGAGGGTCTCACTGGCTTAAAATCAAGGTATTGGCAGGTCAATATTCCTTTCTGTGGACTCTGGGTAGACTCTGTTTCCTTGACTTTTTCAGTTTCTAGATGTTACTCACATTCCTTGGCTCATGGCTCTGTTTTTCCATCTTTAAAGCCAGCAATGTTGTATCTCTCTGATCTTCCATTGTCACATCTCTTTGACTTTATTTTTGTTTCTCTTTTCTATTTTTAAGGACCCCTGTGTTTACATGGAATTCACCCACATAATCCCAGATAATCTTTATATTTTAAAGTAAACTAATTAGCCATCTTAATTCCACCTTCAACCTTAATTTCTCTTTGCCATGTAACCTGTTATATTTGTAGACTAGTGACCCAGCACGTGAAATCGTGCAGCCCCGCTCACCCGTGCGTGCCCTGCCTTGACACCCTAGCCTCTCCACCCAGAGCTCGAGCGTGCCTGGCCCCACCCTCGACCCCTCCGACCTTTTCTGGCCACTTCAAGCCCCGCCCTTGGTCCCATGAGTCACCTTGGGCTGGTTCTGCCTCCTCTGGGTGCCTCCCCTCTTCCGCCCCATCTCCGGAGCAATGCAGCAGCTCCACCCCACTTCGCACACAGCCTCCTGCTGAACGGTCGTTACGGTGTGAGGGCATGATGGCCTTTAGCATATTAGCTCCTTATTATATAGGATTCCCTGAATTGGGACATTGACATCTTGGGGGATGGTGTTATTATTTTACCTACATTTATAGAGCATTTGTCATTTTTACTGTGCTTATGCATTATGCACAAAGCAACTCTAAGAATTAGGTATTCTGATGATCTCCACTCTATAGGTGGGAAAATTGTGAGATAGAGAGGGCTAAATAACTTGCCCAAGGTCCATAGTAACTGGCAGGGCCAGTCTTTAAACCCTAGTGGTACTGGAACCAGCACCTTTAACCCTTTGCTATACTGTCTTCCATCTTTTTG
Organism: Myotis nattereri; assembly: GCF_964212035.1. Classification (NCBI taxonomy): domain Eukaryota; kingdom Metazoa; phylum Chordata; class Mammalia; order Chiroptera; family Vespertilionidae; genus Myotis; species Myotis nattereri. The sequence goes on from NC_138088.1 coordinate 29,109,964, forward strand.
TAGCTTACTATTATGTTGCGCTTTCTCCAAAAACTTTTCCCATACATTGGGGGCATTATCCCTTTGTGGCCTTTCCTTTACAATGTGGCTATACTTGTGTGAAGTATGAGTAGACAGTTGGGTCCAAGCGGCCCTCCTGGATTTCTCTTTGAGAATTTGGAATTGTGACAGGAATTCTAATTAATTAATTGGCAGCACTGGAGTAGGAAAGCCATGGTGTTTTTGTGCCTGAGTAAGTATTTTTGATCCCATATTTAGAGAAATAGAGTCAGTTTATTTGTAGTTGGAGGAATAAAATAGATACATAGATAGAAGTAGGAAATACAGCCCAGTGTGGTTCCAGAGGAGAGAAGAGTATTATTGTTTGGGTTTCTAATAACTTTCCAGTTCATAATTCTAGTACCCTGTACCCTGTGAAGCTCTGCTGTACTTCTTGGTTTGGGTTCTGTTATGCCCTTTTATCCATTTAGTATGTTCTATATCATTTAGATAGATTCTCCTTTTTGCTGAAGCCAGTCTGCATGGGTCTGTTTCTTCAAATAAAAAAATCATTTTAATTAAGATTTTCAGCGTATTTCTTTTGTGTTTCCAAGTTATTTCTTATAATATTTATTAATTTTGCCTTGTAGATAATGTGGATAATAGCAGGTTCCATGCCTATAAGGAACTAAAAAGCTAAAATGAACCATACCAGCATGGCGATGGCATTACTTTCAAAATTTTGTGTTTCAGCATTGATTTTACTTAAGAATGTGAGACAATCCAATAGTATCAACACTATTCAATTCCATCATAAAACAGATATTATTAAAGGAGCTGGAACGAAGTTTTAAGGGAGATTATTTCTTTCGAATCCTACATAGTTAGTTTTATCAGTAAAAAGAACAGAATGTATTTTCCCTCCTCTCTTTTTATACTTCTTACGGAGAGAGAGAATTCTGTTCCCATTACCTAGTATGTTGGATAGTGTCTCTTGTCAAAATACTAAAATTATTCACAAAGGTGGTTTTGTGCGGGTAATCATTGAAGCAGTATATAGTCCTGACCTTCTATGAGACCTGCCATTTCATATGTTGAAACCATTTTTGTGTCCATCATACTTAGACCTTGTGTTTGAAGATGACAAAACTTTTCGTGCATTTTATTTTTTCTTTTTATTGAATTTATTGGGGGGACACTGATTAACAAAATTATACAGGTTTCAAGTTCACAATTCTCCTACATATCATCTGTACACTGTATTGTGTGTTTACCACCCCAAGTCAAATCTCTGTCCATCACCATTTATTCCCTCTTACCTTCTTCCACCTCCCTCCATTCCCCTCCCCACCATAAATTACCATATTGTTATTGATGTCCATGAGTTTTCCCCCTCCTTTTTGCTCAATCCCTCCACCCCAACTCCCCAACATCTGTCACCTGCTTTCTGTCTATGAGCCTGTCACTATTATTAGTTCATTTTGTTCATTAGATTCCACATATGAGTGAAATCATATGGTATTTGTCTTTTTCTGACTGGCTTATTTCCCTTAGCATAATGTTCTCCAGGTTCATTTAAAGAGCTCAACCCAGATGGCAGAAAGGATATTATTTTTCCCTAGAAAAGCTGAGCTATTTCTAATGACATATGTTAAACATTGAGGGAAATAGACATTATTGCAATATAGTTTCTTCCATGAATACAAGACATATGTATTTCTTCACGCTTACAAAAAGGTACAAGGGTAAGACTAAAATGCCTGTTACAAATAAATACCAAAGGGCTGAAATTCATTTCCGGTAATTTGCTTCTCATATTCATCTTTTGAAAGCCACCACCATTATATCACCATGGAGAAATCATGAGCAAACAATTGGAGTGAATAGCATTCTTTATTTTTATTATTAATAAACAGCCAAGTGTTTATTAAAAATTGCCTTTGAGCTTAATCTGGAATAAGGAGCTTTTTGAAATGATTTCTTTAAACAAAGCTTTCCAAATTTTATACTGCTATCTTGGCAATTAATATGCCAGTAACACTAAATTATTTTCTTTAAATCCCAGAAGTCCTTAGAAGCATCTGACAAAGGATTATTCTGAATGCTCTTGTTCTGATATAAATAAGGAACTGACAAAGATACTACATCACAGATCTAAAGACACACACATGGGTCTGATCTAAGGAAAACAATGCCCTATTCATAAACCACCACATCGGCCTTGTAGAGATCATTTGACAGTTACTTTAAAATCAATTAAAATCTAAAAGATCAGATGGTATAGTTTTGTAGCCAAAATTCAAGTCATGTTTTATAGATGCTGAAATCATTAGTTAGTTGTGACATAAATAATCATAGGCACATGTACCTTTGGAAGAGGTTGCCTTTCCCTCTTTGTAAGATTTTACTCTTAGATGTGGAAATACATTGGTGAATGAGAGAACAATTTTACTGTTTCTAAAATAAACGATTTGAGATGCTTAGAGCTCAGATAAGTGATGCTATTTGACACTATTACTTTATTATCAGCAACTAACATCTCCAAATTTGGTTGGTGAAAATGACACAACGAAGAATCAGTAGTGACTCCTGCTTCTTCTCAATTCTCTGCTATGATCCAATAGTTACTTAACAAACAAATATAGCTGATTTTAAACTTATAAATATCTGATATCTACTCTCACCTCCCCAATGATACTTCTGCTACATCTAGATTCATATTTGTTCTTTTTTTTTTTTAGTTCTTAGACTATAACTTTTTAATTTTTATAAAAAAAGTAACTAAAAAATTGAAATCTGTTACTAAGATAGGTTGCTAAGATAAATTGCAAAACCATCAACTCAAGATATTTGAATTCAGTTTTATTAATAAAATAAAGTAAGATGATTTATTGATAGTCACATAGAACCATAGGCAAAGCTGTAAACAAAGCTTTTGTGCAAAATAAAATTTATCAAATACAAGGTCTTAGATCTATTATCTACTTGCCTAGGATATGTCATATTTCTTCACACTTAAAGAGCAAAGCCTCAAGTCAAGGTTTGGACAGTCACCTTGGTCATCTGTAATAATCCTGTTTATTCTTCAATGTCCCTGGCAAACTTTGCAGTGGGTGATAGCATCATTGTCTCTTGCCTCTGGCTACATTCCAGCTCTTCCTTCAGCCCCATTCTAAGTACTGATACATAAATTCCTGTATCTGTTTTTTGTGAACACATTTACTTACTTTTTTTTTCTCAATATATTTTTTATTATTGATAGTATTACAGGCATCTCCCATCCCCTCCACCCCCTTTTACCCCTTTCCTCCCAACCTCTCCCCACCCCTCTCCAGGTCTTCACTACTCTATTGCCCATGTCCATGGGCTATGCATATCTATAATAATAAAATTTTAATGTTAGACTGGACAGCCGAACGACATTCCAGACGTCCTTCTGGACAAAGCCATGGTGACAGGGGCTGAGGCAGAGGCGGTTAGGTGCAATCAGGCAGGCAGGCAAGCAGTTAGGGGTGATCAGGCTGGCAGGCGAGCAGTTGGGGGAGTCATGCAGGCAGGCGAGTGGTTAAGGGTCATCAGGCAAGCAGGCATAGTGGTTAGGGGTGATCAGGTAGGCAGGTGAGTGGTTAGAGGTGATGAGACAGGCAGGCAGTGTGGTTAGGGGCAATCAGGCAGGCAGGCGAGTGGTTAGGAGCCAATGGTCCCGGATTGTGAGAGGGTGCTGGCCGGACTGAAGGATCCTTCCCTCACCCCCCGCCCCGGGCATGAATTTTGTGCACTAGGCCTCTAATAAGTATATAAGTTCTTTGGTTTATCTCTTCTCATCCCCCCAACCCCACATTGAGTTATGTCAGTCTGTTCCATGCCACTATGCTTCAGGTCTTATTTGGTTGGTCAATTATTTACATCAATTTACATGTAAATTTCTCATCAGGTAAATATTTGTTTTCCTTATAAAAAAATCTCCAAAATAAAAGAATGCTTGAAATTCCTTTAGTGTTCAAATCTGCTTATTTTTCTTTTTCAGTTTTTTTTTGCAGTTATAATGAGCTCTATTTTATAAAAATATATATAAAATATATATGATATTATCATTAAGTCAGGTTTAGAAATACTAGTAGATTATCCAAATAGTAAAGCATTTATGTTTCTTTCAAAAACGAGGAGCTGTAGGTACTATTGTTGTTTCTGGTTTTGAATTACTACTTTCCAGTCATCTCTTGTGGAAAATTTGTCACTGGTCAGATGAAGGAAGTTTATTTAACCTTGTGTCTTTTTCAAGTTTTAAGATTCCCCATGGAAGATAAACCACTGTGTTTTATTACCCACTGCAAAACTCAGTAAAAAGTATGACCTGGAAGGATAATTATAATATTTTTTGTATTTTCCTGTGCAGCATCTGTAGGTATTCACAGATCTTTGACATAATTTAAGGAAACGTTTAGCATAAGTAGAAGCCAGTTACTTTGTGCAAAACTCCATTTCCCTAATGTTGCTTTTTGCTAAGACATTGCTTTGCTCAGGTAAGGCTTTAAAAAGCAACATGATCTTGTTTAATCACTAAAAATGAAAAAAGAAAATCAGTTAAGACTATTACACTACACATAAAGGAATTGAAGCAAATACTACCAATGAGAAGGAATCATCACTTCAAGCAGACTATAGAGATGTGTGCAAAGCTTTGGGTGTTTTATTGCATGTATTGTACAGACAAAGCATGCTTCTCTTTTTTCTCTAGATGCCAACTTTACACCTGTTAGAATAACTAAAATTAAAAAGGCTGACCAGACCAAACATTGGCAAGTGTATAGAGCAATTGGAACTCTGCTATTCTAATGGTAGGAATGTAGAATGATACAAACACTTCGGAAAATAGGCAGTTTCATAAAAAGTTAAACTATACACCTACCACATCCAGCCATAGGAACTGAAGGATTTTGGAATATAGAATTTTATTTTGTCAGATGCCTTTGAGTTAGATTTTTCTCCATATCTCTGACCTCAGATTCTAGTCTCTCTGTCTTTTTCTTTCGAATCTTGAGTTCCTTGAAGTCATTCCATCCTGGACTCTTATGGGACTAATATAAGTTGGTGTAGGCAGCATTATCACTTTCTTACTCACTTGATTTATGTGCAAAGCAGGCCCATGAGAATAGCCTGAATAGCCTGTTTTTACATAGTAATCATATCGATCTAGAAGATTTATGTTCAGTGTTGGGGACAGCACCCCTAGTGTAACTGCAAGGTATTTATTTGGAGAAAATACAATTTTAAAAGTACATATTGCATCAGATTGAGTGACCACGTCTTTAGGAGAAATTGCGGAGTTGGTGCCTAACGAGATGGCATATTTCTGGAGGCGGTGGCAGATGATCTAGAGCTTTTTAATATGAAGAGAGGGGGCTGATTCTGTATGACCTGCTTATCTGCTGTGGTTGTATTAGCTGAAATGTAGACAGAAGGTTGTCCATGGGACTTCACCTTTTCAATGGTCAGAGACTGGCTGCTATGGAAATGGTAGATGTATATCTGTTTAATATCTGACTTTTAATAGAGAGTAACTTCTAGAGGTTTTAAGTTGAAGGAGATGCAATTTTCAAGTTTTTTTTTTAAATGGGGATTCAGGTTTAATTTCATGTATTTTTCAAGGCTCTGTTGAAATATTCTGAATGTTATACTAGTTAGGAATGGGAGACTGCATTTTACTTGATGAGTGAGGTTGTGGAGTAATAGATGAGCTCATGAACCTGTGGATATTAAAGTCTTGTATCTTTTTTAAAAAAATATATATTTTATTGATTTTTTACAGAGAGGACAGGAGAGGAGGGATAGAGAGTCAGAAACATCGATGAGAGAGAAACATCGATCAGCTGCCTCCTGCACACCCCCTACTGGGGATGTGCCCGCAACCAAGGTACATGCCCTTGACCAGAATCGAACCTGGGACCTTTCATTCTGCAGGCCAATGCTCTATCCACTGATCCAAACCGGTCAGGGCAAGTCTGGTATCTTTGATGACATGTCTGTTTGCTTGAAGTGTTTGACCAAGGTTTAGTTGTAAGGTAAGAAGTTCAGAGACCAGTTTGTGAAATTTGCTAGTTTTGTTGAGGGTGCATGGGGTTAAGCTGAGATATTTCCCAGGACACTGTTGTATCTGCTGAGCTGAAAGCTAATATAAGACCTCATATAGGTAGACTTTCCCTGTGAACTATTCAGAACAGGTGGAAGCCCACTGTGTATATATAAAGATATAGGAGTGTTATGACCAGTCTGGGTATGGAGCTTAGAATAACCACATGATTATATTTGGGAAAGATTAGGTGTACATTTATGGCCTAAGTGAAATCCAATATATGGTACCAGCTGTACTGGAAAATTAAAAAAACATTAAGGCACTGGGAAATCGGAGTTGGTGTTGTTTGTGGTTCCTACTGAAATAGTTTAACCATCTTGAAGCTGCCCTTTACTGATGCTATGTTCCTATGTCCATTCATTGTTTCTCCTTCTCTTCCATGATAGTTAACATTGTGTGACTGCTAGGCTAAGTTGAGGGAAGTCATATGGATTGCATAGGCTAGAGATTCCAAATCCCTCCCAAAGTTCAGCTCTCCTTCACCATAATGGTATTTTATACCCTCCCAAGAGAGAATTGCCTAGTAGGCATATAGGTTATTATAATTCTACCTCTAGATACAATAACCTCTAGTACCTCAGGAATTTTTTGTAATAGGTCATGTGAAATTTGAAAGTTAATTTGGTGACTTCTTTGGACAAATCAGATATTGCCTATTCAGAACTGTTTAAAAGGCAATTTAGGCCTGAGTAGACTACTTACTATTCATATCATGTCCTTCCACATACTTTCGGAAAATCGAATATTCAGACTGTAGCTGTTCTTGTTTGGTCAATTGGAACTTTTTATCTTGCACATTTTAATTAAGAAACTGCAGTAAATTAATCTCTACTGGATATATCTTTTCCAGGGCAGGTCCAGAAACTTCACTCCTATTAGGATCTTTAGGCTGAGCAGGTGGGGAGTAGGATTGGGTTGTCTTGCTCAGAATCCAGTGATGGGTGGGGGATGTCACAACATCCCAATCTTACTCTCACTTGCTCTGTATCCTTCCATTTGCACCCTTCCCCCACCACTGACCCTCTCTCCATTCTGTTCACTCATTTTCAAAGTGACTCCACCAGCCCAGTCCTCTTTATAGCTTCTTACATGTACTTTACTAAAAAATCCTAACCTGTCTCTCTGCATTTAGTGTAACCTTTTCAAATCCATGTTTCATACCACAGAAATGGGATTTCTTCAAAGATAGAAATGTGATCCTGTAATTGCCCTGCTTAACTCCCTTGCTCTTTTACTGCCCAAAGAATATTGTCCTGATTCCTCAGTATGACCTGAAAGGCAGGCAGCCCAGTGTCTGATTCTTGTTTACCTCTGAAGCTGCCTTTCCTGCTATGGTCCTATCATGGTAGCATGATAAATGTGTAACATTTGATCTATGTTAAAAACTAATAGGATTGATTTGAAGCCTAGATAGAATGGGAAAAAACCAATTTGGGAAAACAGTATTAGTTCATTTTAGAGTCTAAACAAATTTGGTTTTGATTAAAGAGCAATACATTTAATCTTAATTTTTGCTAGAGTAATGAAGAAGTATGGAATATGAATTCTGGACCAAGATCCTTCTACAAATTTGGCTATAGTCATCTGTGACTTATGAGATGTTTCTAATTTATATCTTTCTCTAAAAAGCTTCATGAAAATTTTATCTACAACTGTAATTTGTTTTCTTCACTGTAGTTACAAATGATTAAAATCTAGAGATTAAATGTCAGCGTTTGTTGGCTGGCCAACATAAATTGTGACATCTGCATAAAATCCAGTTATCAACATATATTAGAGATAATATATAATTTTATATTTAAAATGTTGATGTTTTTAATATGACCTCTAATGGGAATCACCCTTCACTGAGCTTTAGCTTGGTGGCAATTTCATTAAAACATGTAAGGCTATATTTTCTGCCAAGGAACATGTAGGGTTTAGGTCCTTACTAAATTCTCAGTAAAATGTTATATATATATATATATATATATATATATATATATATATATATATATATATCTCCAGTGGCTGTAACAGTGGAATGACTGGAATGACCGGAACAGCTAGAATGACTGGTGGCTATGATGTGCACTGCGGCAGCCAACAAGTCTGATCCGGGACCGATCGCCCCACAACACCCCAATTGGGGTTGGAGCCGGCTGGCCAACTGCCTGCAGCCCCTTCCCTCCACCCTCCCCACCTTCCCTCTAAGGCAGTGGTTCTCAACCTTCTGGCCCTTTAAATACAGTTTCTCATGTTGTGACCCAACCATAAAATTATTTTCGTTGCTACTTCATAACTGTAATGTTGCTACTGTTATGAATCATAATGTAAATATCTGATATGCAGGATGGTCTTAGGTGACCCCTGTGAAAGGGTTGTTTGACCGCCAAAGAGGTTGTGACCCACAGGTTGAGAACCACTGCTCTAAGGTTTGATGGTGTGATCGATGCTTCTCTGTCTCTGGATCTATTTTGGTTCGTCAGTTTATGTTGTTCATTATATTCCACAAATGAGTGAGATCATGTAATATTTATCTTTCTCTGACTGACTAATTTTGCTTAGTATAATGCTCTCCAGGTTCATCCATGCTGTTGCGAATGGTAGGAGTTCCTTCCTTTTTACAGCAGCGTAGTATTCCATTGTGTAGATGTACCACAGTTTTTTAATCCACTTGTCTGCTGATGATCTTAGCTATGGTTTATTGAGCTGCTATGAACATAGGGGTGCATATATCCTTTCTGATTGGTGTTTCTGTTTTCTTGGGATATATTCCTAGAATTGGGATTACTGGGTCAAATGGGAGTTCCATTTTTAATTTTACAACCTTACAAAGGCAAACTTCTTGTAAATCATCAATAATAACAATGACAATCAGATTACCAGATATTATTAGATATTAATAATTTAATTTTTTAAGATGAGAAAAACTGAGGATTATGCATGTGTAGTGTTGGTCTGGAGCTCACTCAACCAGTATTACTACAATCAGAATTTGAATCCAGAATGTCTTCTCTTTGAAAGCCTGTTCTTCCCCATCAGGAAGTAAATTACTCAGGCAGTAAATATTTGCTGAATTAAATAAATAGATGTTTTGGTAGATGGCACAGTCTTAGTTTCTTTTTATAAAAATTACTGCTGATTCAAAACTTACTCTTTAGAGAAAAATGTCAACTAAGAATCTGCCATCTGTCATCTGTGAGAGAAACTACTAGCTCATGGGAACTGAATTCTGGAACTAATTTTCACTTAAAAAAATTATCCTGATGTTTGTTACTATAGGAGATAAAACCATGATAGTGGGCAAAAATAGTTTTCCTCCCACCTTCTAAATTCTAGCTGGGATAATAATTAAAGTTAGCAGAGACAGATTAACAGGAAAAAACGTCCAAGTTTATTACATATTTATATTTAGAGATGCCATAAGTGATTACATTTGAAGACACATTGTGTAGTGGAGGTTTATTTGCCATTTTGGTAAAAAGAGAAGGGGTCTAGCATTTCAAAATGAAGCAGGTAATTCACAGGAAGACAGAATGTGGTAAACAAATTCTTGTTGGGCAATCCAGGAACAATGAGACAAAGAGAGGAATCTAGTGAACTGATTTTTCTTAGATTCTTCCTGTTTGCCACACTTAATTCAAATAGGCTAAGGTGAATATGCTAAGGTGAATATGTCAAGATTCCCTTCCTGAAGCCAGTTTCTCTATCTGAATTTCTTTAGGCAGCAAAGGGGGAGGGTCAAAGGTTCTTTCTGAGTCTTTTGCTTCTTAACAACCTGATTAAAATCCATATCCCAGAAGGCATATTTTGGGGCAGTAAAACTTTGGTTCTGTTCACTGCTTTTTTGTAGAAAATGTTTGTAGGCTGAAAAGGTAGGAGCTGTAAAATACAAGCAAAACAGACCTATATTCTGTGGGTAACCTTAGCGTATTTCATATTTTATATGAGATTTTCAATATAAATAGTACTGAAGAGCAACAAACTATAATTGGCATATTGTATGTTTTTAAGGATTAAAAGGCCAGGAGGTTTGACCTCAAACAAGCTTGAAAGAAGATATAGTACATTTTAGGGTAAAGTAGAAAATTGCGGCTGAGAAATGACTCTGAGAAACCATTTTTTCCTTTTCCTCTTGTGTGTGTTGGGGGGAGAAGTATGTTCTGTCACCCTAAAAGAAGATGGTTTTAGAGGCTGTTCTACTTACTGTTTCTTAAATTTTTCTTATTTATGTCGATGGCTAATTGCCATTGTACCAATGTCTGAAATATGAAATGATGACTTAGGGTGACGCCCATTTTGTGAATTATGGATGGGGGGAGGGAGTGTCTACCATGTGCCAGATGCTGTGTCAAGTGTTTGACATGCGGTTTCACAGACTACTTAATGGGAGTTTAAAAAAATGACCCAGTACTTTAAATTATTTTTATCATTATGCAAACTCTGTATGTCAGCACCTCCAAGATTCTGGGAAAGCCCGCTGAAGGTTGATACAGATAAATTTAAGGAAGTTGAGGGGAGGCCCTGGTCTGGTAGTTCAGTTGGTTAGATTTTTATCCCAATTTGATCCCCGTTTAGGGCACATACAAAAATCAACCAATGAGTGCATAAATAAGTGGAACAACAAATCGATATTTCTCTCTCTCTCTCTCTCTCTCTCTCTCTCTCTCTCTCTCTCTCTCTTTCTCTCTCCCTCTCTTCCTCTCTCTTTCAAAACAACAAATTTAAAAAAAGAAAGTTGACAGGAGTTTTTGTGAAATCTAATCAAAGTTTCAAAGACTCCGTGGAGAAGAAAAATGAGAAAACTTGGCTGCTATGAACCTTCCAGGCCAGTGAGATAAGTAGATTTATAATTTTGGAATTAACTCTTCTGTTGAAAATGGAGCCTATGATTTTCAAGTGTTTTTATTACCATTTATTTACAAAAAATCTTTGCATAATCGATCCCCTAAATTGATTGTGTTTTCCCTGATAATTTTGCAATTCCATTGCTTCCTTTTTATTCTTCATACTGGCCACAGTGGAGGACTACTGCCAAATAAAGAGCAATTTGTCTTTTGCCCTTTATTTGACCAAGCTTCCATCATAGCTCCTTTTGCTGCCACTAGTTAATGATTATAGCCTGAAGTGTTCACCCTTCTCTAAGGTCTTGCGGCCAGGCCATTGCTTTCTGTTGCTAATGAGGCTAATTTCTACTTTCTTCCTTGTGCACAATTTTGGATATCAGACAACTCTAAACACTGAGTTTTTCTTTATGATGTTGTGTTATGAAATCCTTGACCTATACTCCTCTTTTTAAAATCCTCACCCAATGACATATTTGTTGATTTTAGAGAGAGGGAGCGAGAGAGAGAGTGCAACATCCATGTGAGAGACAAACATTCATTGGTTGCCTTCCTCACACGCCCAAACTGGGGACCAAACCTGCAACTTACGTATGTGCCCTGACCAGGAATCGAACCCACAACCTTTTGGTGTACTGGACGATGCTCCAACCAACTGTGCCACCTGGCCAGGACCCCCTGACCTATATACTCTTTAGTCATTAGAGGATTACATACATGGAGAAACTTGAATGTTCTTTGTGTGTTGGTTTTGAAATGAATACTATTTTAAATACATTTTTGTAAAATCCTTTTCAGTTAAAAACTTAAATTGCCCATATCTATTTTAAGGAATGGCATGAGAGATTTTACTCTGTGACTGTGCCAAGAAGATGGGCTAGGTTATGTTGCCTTTGTGGCTTAAAACGACATGATTTATTTCTGGCCTACACAGTGTGTTTAGCATAGGTCAGAAGGGACTCTACTCAATGTCATTCTCATCCCAGGACTCTGATTATTGTAACTGACATCATCCTTAACCTCATGTGTTGTCATGGTAGAAGAAAAAAAGAATATAGTGCACACTTACCGATTTTTAAGGCTTCCTTGTGGAGGTGACATATCATTCCAGCTCATATTTCATTGGCCAAAGCAAGCAACTTGGCTATGTTTTATTTCATTGTAATTATTCTGTTTCCCAAAAGAGGAGAATTATAATATTTGTGAGAGTTCTAATGATTCTAATGATAGTAATCATGTATATATTTTGTTTTCTGTATTTTAAGAATGGCTTTTCTGAGCAATATGCAGTTTTGAGTATACTTTTTGTCTAGGGTATTACATCCTCTAATTTCTTGGAATAGTTATTTTAATAAGTTGTCTATGAGAGTATATGAATATATAAACTGTAATAATCTTTATTTAAATACCGTCAGTAAAATGTGCTGATTTTCAGATCCGTCCAATGTGGGCATAAAAATCTTGATTACAATAGCTATTGGGTTAATCGGTTTTTCCTCCAATATTTTATTATGGCTTTACTTCGCATTTTCCTGGACGCTAATGTTTCAGTGCTTCTTCATGTGACTTATTGGCCATTCACATATCGTATTTTGAACAGTGTCTATTTCAGTCTTTTGCTCATACAGTATTTTTTTTTAATTATTAAATTATAGGAGTTCTTCATATTTTCTGGATAACAGTTGTTTATGAGATATATGTTTTGCAAATATCTTCTGAATGATATCTTTGGAAGAGCAAAGTATTTTAATTTTAATGAAGTTTATCTTTTTATTTTTCTGACTGATAGAATTTACCAACTTCCATGACATGAAGGAATTCTATCTTTTCTTCTACAAGCTTTATATATTTAGCTTTTAGGCTTAGGCCTATAGTCTATCTCAGATTAATTTTTGTATATGGTGGAAGGTAGGGGTTTGAGGGTCACTATATTTTTTCATATTGATATCCAGTTGTTTTAGCATACTTTGTTGAAAAAAAATCCTTTCCCCTCTGGATTGCTTTCATAACTTTAATTTATTTTTGAATATCAAGTGACAGTATACAAGTGAGTCTATTTCTGGGCTGCCCACTCCCTAGTTCCATTAGGGTATTTGCAAGTCTTTGTGCCAATAACACACTGTCTATATACTCTAGCTTTATAATAATTCTGAAAGTCAAATAGCCCAAGTCCTTCAACTTTGTTCTTCTGTTTTCAAAATTCTTTTAGATTTTCTAGGTTTTTTACCATTCGATATAAAATATAGAACATACTTGTCAATTTCTACATAAAAACCTTAATCTAGTTAAATAGTCACAAAGCAGTTTGAACCTTAGAAGTATCCTATTAACTTAATAGATCATTTCCCGGGCCTTCAACCCTAGACACCATGATGCAGTAGATCTTGGATGAGGCCCTGGAATCTGGGTTTTCGCAAAGTTACCATGGATTCTCACGACGACAGTATTTTATGTCATATTATCTGTACCTTTACTCTAAAAACTTATTAGGTGATGCGTAGGTGCCACAATGTCCTTGGTGTAGATAAAAAAAATCAAGACCTAAGCAAGAAGCACAATGAAGAGGTAAAGAGTTCTAGAATTAGCATTGAAGTCCATGTCTCTTAGTTACAACTTCTGTTTCTCCCTCTGTAAAAGTGAGACTTTTTAAAATCAAGCCATTGAAAAAATTAAATGAGATAATTTTGTTCCTAGTACTTACTGTACTCAAACGCTTTGCAGAATTTGCTACAATTAAGTTTAGCAAATAGTGGAAGATGCAGAAATGTATTTTTATGTCCTGGATCGCTTTTTATGGCTATACTTGCTGAGATCCCATTGGAGACTGGCTGTTGGCCCTCATAGTACCTTTCTCTTGGGTTGGGTTAGTGGCAATAATTCAACCAGAGAAAAGTGCTGGCTCTTACAATATGGCTCTTAAGTGAGCATCCTCTAGTGGTGGTCTTTCTGTTCAAAAAATGTTTGGTTAGCAAGTGCAAGTGCATTTTTCCTAAAAAATAAATAAATAAATTCGCAGTTTTTCTGATTTTTGTTATACTAAGCCTCCTGTGCAATGCTTATCTCTTTAAAGGGAAGCGACGAGGGCTCCTGTATTTATGTAGAACTCCAGGCCCACTGAGACAGAAAAACACCTTCACAAGTTGAATAATTGACATTTAATAACTGGTTGCTATCTGCAATTCGATAGTGGTTAGCTGAAAAGGATGTTTACTCGGGCAGTGCTTTGTGGGACTGTGGAGGACAGTAACCTGTGAGCTTTTCTTCTTGCAGATCGTCAGTGTACAAAATGAAGCTCCCGCTGTATTGCGTCTCCCAGATGCTTCTCTGGCAATGGTGCCGTCAGTTTTCAGAACCGCCAGCTCTGTCGAAGGTATCAAGCAACTGATAATTCAGTTTCCATTTCTATACAACTCTTTTTTATTCATTTTACCCATTTAGATGCCTAGATGAAAAATCTTTTCAGCAGGACAGGCCCTGTTCTTGGATTTAACTACCTTTTCCTGGGTTTTGATTCTTGCTACTCCCCAGTGTACCAGTAAGTGGTATTAATAATTAGCAGTATTTACTGAGCACTTACTATGTACCAGACACTGTGTTAAGTGTTTTGCATGGCCTCATCTAAAACTCTCCACAGCTTATGAGGTAGGTTTATTATTATCTTTGCTTGTACAAAGACTATTATTGAAAGTCTTTGAGGCAAGGCTCTATGCAGTCATTTCCTGATAGCAGAGACAATTCCTGTGGAAAACAATCGAGAGGAACCCAATAAGCAGTGATAATAAAAATCTTTTTTTTCTTGGGGGGTGAACTGTCTAATACATCAATGATGAAATGTATAACCAGCATAAAAGCTGTTATCTGCATGAGCCAGTGACAGCCTTATTTGTTTCATTTGTGAAAAATTGACAAAGTAGGAGACAGGTTGGCTCTAGAATGTGACATTAACCTAGAAAATGCAATGACTTTATATCACCCTTACTTTTTTTTATTATAGTGGATGGAAAATGGGCTGTCATTTCTGATATATGAGACATTATCACTATGCTGTACAGTGCTTGTATGATTCACAATAATGTAATTTACTTCTCAGTAGTTTTATAAAGAATCATTGTACTTCTGGGCTGGTGCTAATTAGAATGAAGCTTCAAATTAGAAATTATTTTGCAGGCAATTTGTGTATTATGTGTCAAAATGGTGTTATAGATTCTGAAAAAAAAAAGGTTTCTAATATTACTCCTGATTTACTAGGATTTTGCATGAAATGTTAATGGTGTAATTTTAGTGGAAAGAATATTTATGCATGTCTGAAGGGAGGTTGTATTTTAAAGGCATTAAGATATTTGGAAGGTTCGATACCATTTCATTAAATGGTGTAA
Source organism: Myotis nattereri (assembly GCF_964212035.1). Lineage (NCBI taxonomy): Eukaryota > Metazoa > Chordata > Mammalia > Chiroptera > Vespertilionidae > Myotis > Myotis nattereri. The sequence goes on from NC_138088.1 coordinate 29,125,278, forward strand.
AATTGTTTTTTTCTTTTCTTAAAATTTCTGTGTCACTTCTTGTCAAGTTTTATCTCAGTGACCTGGTACCTCTCTTTAAAATATGTGGGCACTTAACACCCTTTACTCACAGTTTTTTAAAACCTGATGATAGGTTTCTGAGAGAAGACAAAGGGAGGGAAAGAGGTAGGAAGGGAGGGAAAAAAGGGGAGGAAAAAAGAGAGGGAGAGTGGATAGACTGTGGGAGTGAGGGGGGAGATCATGATATCTCTTATTGCTGTGGTGAGGTTGAGGTAGATCTCCACTAGAAGGTATGCTCCATCACAGCAGAGATATTTAGTTAATTTATTGCTTAATCTTCAGTACCTTGAATAGTGCCTTACACATAATGTAGGCTCTTTATATTTTGTTAATGAATGAGTGAATGAGTCAATGAATTAGTGAGTGGATGAATAAAAGGATAATAGATTTCCAAGTTGAGATGTCAAATAGACATGCAAATATAGAATCCGGAGTTCAGGGTGAGAGGTCGGTGTTAGAGATAGAAACACGTGTTCCTTTAGAAAGAAATTGGAAGCATGATGATGAAGATAGTGATGATGATGACAAACCATGACACAGAGATAATTAACATTTTAGTATATAGCCTTTCTATGCATATATAATAGAAACAATAATATCATACTGTATATACAATTTATAAATATTCCATTTCAGTTAATACTTTGTGACTACCGTTCACTGTCACTACATAATTTATATTACTTAAATGATGATAGATTATATTGCAGCATCATTTGTTCAATATTTATTCAAAATCCAAATTATGTTGGACTTTCAAAAATTCAATGCCTGCTAACGAAATCCTATGCATATTTTAAATTATTTCCTTAGGAAAAATTTCCTAGAAGTGGAAATGGTTGGTCAAAATTAATAGCTGCATGTTTTAAAAGCTTGAGGAGCATTGCCACTCAAAGAAAAATATCCCTTCACAATGTAGAAGTGTGCTTTCCTCCCCAGCACCAAACAGCACTTTTCCTTTCCTTTTATATCTTTCTTTTCTGACAGGCTTCTGTTGCTTTGAAAAACTTCTTAATAATGTTATTTTCTATAAAGACACTTTGGGGAAGAAAGTTATTTTTTACTAAGAATAAGAAAATATTTTTTTATCATTATGCTCATCTCTAACATATTAATGAAAACACATAAGTACGGGACACATTTTCTTGAAAACATGAACTGGACCTTGCCAAAGTATCTGATTTTAAATTCCTTAAGACAAAGAAACGCTAAATCATGCCAGGACACACATTCAGTGTCACACTGATTTAATCAGAGGAGTTATTTTATTCTCCGTAAAGTCAGACCGGTTAAAAACTCTCTCCTATATGATTTGATATCTACAAATGACCTAAAATGCAGAGAGGTACTAACAGAACACAGGAAAATATTTAAGTAAACCTAAGTTGGAAAAGTTTTAGAGATGTGGGTTTTCATATATGTTCCTTGGAAATATTTATAAATTTTCACTCTTGTGTCCAATCTTTTCTTACTACATCTCATATTTAGTATTTAAAAAAGAAATGTTTTCTGTGAGGCTTATAATAAAACAAAGTTAATGTCTCAGCAAGAGGCTTTTATCCTCTTCTCATATTTTGAATCTCCTTTCCGTATTGAGAAAAATTCCTACCTGTGGTTCTGAAGAGCTACATACACTATTTTCCAAACAGATCAGTGGTGTAAATGATAATCCCGTGAGTGGAAGTGATGTATAAGGTGATAGACTCCTGTTTCATAGAGTGAGATGTGAAACCTGAGTGCTTATGACAGCAGGAGACATTTACTGGTGAGTGACAGGTTCCACCACTCTGGGAATACTGCATAAGCAAGCAAAGCAAGATTATCAGGCCGAGGCTGCAAAGATTTTTCTTTATTCTTCTAAGCAATTTTATAGGCAAAATGAGAAGAAATATACTTTAAAGACATAAAAACAGTAAGCAGTGGAGCTTGTTATTATACAAAAGAACGGGGTGAGATGTGTCTTCCTTCATTCAGGAGATCAGAGGCAGAAATTCAAATCCACCCTGAGGGGAACAGGACGGTGAACCAATGGTATGGCTAGAAGCATCCTCTGATGCCTAGTAAAATTCAGACACAAGAGAAGGACCGATGAGCAAACTGTACATTCACCAAAAACAGCACCAGACTGGACATTTAAAACATATTTTTGTTTCAAGCGTACAGTTCTATGATATATCATTGTATATTGCATTGTGTGTTTACCACCCAAAGTCAAATCTTTCTGTCACTGTATATTTGACCCTTTTACCATTTATCATTTGTTTTACGTTTTTTAAAAAATGTTTTTTAATTGATTTTTTTATTTTTTAGAGAGAAAGGAAAAGGGGGAGGTAGGAAGGGAGACAGAGACATGGATTTGTTGTTTGACCCACTTATGCATTCATCGGTTGTTTCTTGTATGTGCCCTGATCAGGGATCGAACCCATGATCTTGTGGTATATGAAGGATGCTCCAACCAACTGAGCCACCCAGCCAGGGCCATCACAGTTTTGTAGTTAGAAAATGAAGAATCTGTTTCTTCAAGTTTTACTGACTTCATATAAAGTCCAATAGATATGCAATATGTAGTATGCAAATAGGGCCTGTTAAGTGATTTTTCCACCATCATACTTTATGTTTGGTTAGGCTGGAGAAACATTTTACACATACCCACATGCATGTGTATATAAAAAGACTGACCTTTGACAATAATGTCTCATATACATTATTTACATCTTTACCAATTATGACATGGTGACAGGTTTTTAGTTTCAATTATCAGGTTTTGAGATTACAAAATACCAATTCTTATTCTCCGACAGGTAGCATAATTGGAAATTATCAAATGTGGTTACATATAATATTTTAAATAGGTCTGAAGTTACTAGTTTCTGTGGCTTTTATTTTTGTATAAATTTGTTTTTCTCCATGGACATTACCATGGAAATATAATTAATATTACATTATTTTCTTTAGTTAAATAGGAGAGTGAAATAATGGCACCCACCAGAGTGTCTGTTCCCCAAAGTTCCTACTGATCCCTGATTCTCTGGCCCTTGCCCTAAAGTTTTTCATATATGATCCAGGCACTTTTCAAACAGCTGCCTTTGTGCTGGAACTCAGAGTAAGTGAGTTTGTGTTTGAACCCTGTAAGAGTAATCTCAGTTTCCTATAGCCTTTCAAAGGCTATCTGGGACATGGGTTTTCAAAGACAGATGTTTTGGAGGTTCCTCTTCCTTGTGCAGATCCTCCCAACTGGGGGTCTGGTGTGGTGCTCAGACTTCTGGCTCCTCAGGGAGCCACCACTGTTTCGATATCCCCCTACTTGTGAATCACCACAATGGCGGCATGAGTCCTGAATAGACCACAGTTTTGTCCCTCCTTTAGAATGGTTGGAATTAAAAATATCCTTAGCTCTTGAAAATTTGTTCAGCTAGTCTTCAGGTCATTCTCAGTGATGGTTGCTCCATATTTAGTTTTAATTTTGGTGTGTTTTGGAGAGGAAATGAGCTCAGGATCTTCCTACGTGGACATCTTGACCCTCTACCTTCTTGTTGATATTTTTAATTCCAACCATTCTAAAGGATATGAGCCGTATCTCATTGTGATTTTAATTGAAACTTCCCTGAAGACTAATGATGTTGAGCATCTTTTCATGCACTTACTTGTGTTTATGAAGTATATGTTAAGTTTTGCCCTATTTTTGTTAAGTTGTTTATCTTATTATCGAAATCTTAATATAGCCTGTATACAAACCTTCGTTAAATATCTATGTGAAGGGTATGCTTTCCTTTTTAAGTACCTGATGGTATCTTTGCAAAGTTCTAATTATAATGGATCTCTGAAAAGATTGAGTCTTTTAATCCATGGACATGGTAAATCTCTTAATTTATGTAGACCTTTAATTTTCTTCATTAATGTTTAATATTTATTAGTTTAATAGTTTCATGTACAGGTATGGAACACATTCTGAAGGGGAAGGTGTGAGAGAAAATTCTGAGTGAACATATACCTTGCCATATGTGATCCAGATATAACAATGAATGTGTCAGAATGAAAACCTAAAGACTTTGTTAGCTGGTAAAGAAGTTTGTGGCAGGAGTGTGAGAATAGATCCTTAAAATAATTATGAGAGCAAATGAGCCATTCCTCGTTTGTGCCTCATAGCTGAGTGTAATGAGAAGCTGGATATAAGCATTTAGCAGTTGGCAAACCTCTGACACTGCTAAGAGTTCTCTGAAAAAATACTTCTAAGCAAGAACGTGGCACCAATACACACAAGCAGTGAATCGCTGCTGACTGTGTGAGCCTGGAGAAAGAGCTTGAGTACTGATGACAGTGACAGCTTGAGTAGCTTAGACAAGCAAGGTAGAGAAGATAAACACCCTTTTCCCCTTTCGGTTTAATCCAATTAAGAAAGTTGCAGCCTGTTCCCTGTCTTGTCCATATCATAAGGAGTTACTGCCACTCAACTTGATCCAAGGCAGATTTGGCATGGCTTGGCAGGTTTCCTTATCTCATTCCTGGTAATAGCATTACTGGAAGAGCCCTCTGGCATATTGCAAGTGGGATGTGTGACAGTTCCAGGCGGAGGCAGGATGCTGCTATTGATAATATTTGAAATATTTTTATAGAGTGATTATAGAAAGCAATAAACTTCTTTGAGATCCTTTTATACATTGTGTTCTTACCCACAGAAGTTAGTTTCCAAGTAGATTCGCATCCTCCTTTTCTTCATTTCATTGTGTGTTTTTTCTCTCTCTCTCGGCACTCTAGCTATCCATGTACTAATCAGAAGCAGAGTTAGCGCTGAATAACAGAGAGGGAAGAGCAGCTTATTTTTTATACATGCCCATTATGAATGAGAAAACATGATTTCAAGATAAATTTTATTAAGCTATAGTTTAAAACCACTCCAGTTGTTTAAAATAGGAAGGTTTAAACTCTATAACAAGCCAAAGCTATAGTAAGACTAATTGAGACCATACGAGTTATAAATGTTATAGGAAGTATATGATTCCAGTTTGGATTGGTTCTCTTTAAAGTAAGTCAAGTCTGGAAGTTAAAAAACACCACCAACAAGGGGAATCCTAATGTAGATAATAGTAATGAAACTTTTAGAGAAATGCTTTACAAAAGATATGTATGTGAACAAAATGTGTATAACCAGGTATAGTAGAATTGCTTTTGAATTATCTCTAATATATTACAAAGACCGAATTTAATTTTTTTCTTGTACACTCACATGTTATATTCAGTTTAAAAGTAATCAACACCAGGTACCCCCCAAAAGGAAAATAAATGTATTAAATGGGAGATTCTTCCTATCCTTGCTATTTTTTTCTGGAGCCCTATTATTTGAGTGGTTCACATAGGAGGTATTGAGGTTGAGCTGGGTCTCAAATAATCTTCTAAGAAGCAAGATGCTCCCTGAAGACCTTCAATGGCATGAACCCCCACTTCCACCCTGCCAGACAGAGTCCAATTCCAGTCTTTGCCTGACTTGTCCTGCCTTAAGGATACTTAGGAGATGAGCTTATTTCAATATCTTTATCCTTAAGATTCAGTCAAGGTGGTTCAGAAGCTTACAACTGAAATTGTTTCTTAAACTAGTTCTCACATTTCTTTGTCTCACAATGTATGATTCATTGTAAGCTTAAGATACTCAATTTCTAATTCCTAAAGATAACAAACAAATATGTTTGATTATTTTTTTCCAGGGGGCAACACTCTATTTTAAACATTCACAAACTTGGTATGGGTACCAGTTTTATTTTTGTTCCAATTCCCAAATTTAGAATTTTAAATCTTTACATCAGGAAAAAGCACATAAATACGAGAAAACTTGATTTAGAAAGAGGTTAATATCTGAGCAGTTTTAAATATCCTTATTCTAGGTTAGCATTGCAAGATGTTACTACTCAAAGGAATCTTAGAAATCTGAGGACCAAGTGATGAAATGGTTTTCCTAGGGTCACCCAATAAATACTTGTGTTAGAGGAATGACGGTACTTCTTATCTCATAGAATTCATGTTAAGGTTCATTGAGATTACATATGTCATGTACTTGATTAAATAATGTACTGGCATATATGTGTGTAATAAATATTAATTGTTACTGTTCTGTTACAGTCCATTAAATAACATTATTAAAAAATAAGTCAGTATATGACAATGATATGTTTCGCCTATTTGTGTACTTATTTCCCGTCAATGATAATGGGTTTGGGTTTCTTTGCTTAAAATTTCCAGCTCATTATTCTCTAGAGTTAGTGATACATTTAGTAGAAATGAGTCAGGCTCTTACATTAGTGTACATGAACTGATGTAACCAATTTAACTCGATGCAATTTTATTTCTCACTCACTGGACAGGCCAGTGCAGGTCTGCAGTGGGTTTTTTTCACATAGTCCTTTAGGGACTGGGCTCCTTTCATAAGGTTTCCACCATCCTGCAGGGCCTTGGAGTCCTGCACGGAATCCTCTGCATGTGATTGGCCAGGGGAGGTCATGCAGGAAGTTTCATAGGTGTGGCCTGGAAGTGGCATACATCACTTGTGCTCACATTTCATCGAAGAGGCAAGTTAAAGATCAAATTTACTTTTACAGGTTATAGCTCAGAAGTTTCCAAGTTCATTAATTAAAAGTATTTTTCAGTGGAAATAATTTATATAAAATATTCATTATCGCCACTTAGGATATTCATGCTTATGGGTATAATATTTGCATGCTAATCACAGTTTGATTTTTGCTTAATTAAAAACTTGGGAAATTAAAAAAGTATTCAATGAGCTTTCCTACAATTCATCAATTCGCAAAGCTCAAGCACAAAATTGCCAAATTGCCATTTTTGAAGTGCAAACACTTGGGCAGGCTGGGAAATGTAGCCTTGCTATAGACCCAGGAGGAAAAGGAAATGGGGTTTGATGATCATATAGTATTGACTCTGCGACAGCCAAGATACAGAGTGCAACACACTGACTCACTTGGGAGAAAAAGAATCATATGCTTTCGAAGCAGTCATCTGAGCTGTACAACATCACAGTGACGTTGGTATATATTATCACATGAAACTAGATGTAAGTGATTTTGTCTAGTGCTAAGATTTCTGTTTCATTGGTTTAAGTAATTAGTTAACTCATGAAAAATTGTTCCTAAGTTTTTTTATATTTGCAAAACAAAAATTTTAATCTTACACCCATGCTTTTTAGTGGCTGCTTGAGAGACTTCATAATCCAATATTTTATAGAATACTGCTAACTGCCTTTGTAGATATTAATTTATTGGTGCTTCCTGAATAAAAAGTCAGTTTGGTTAGCATAATATTGCATTTATCAAAATCTTATTAGCTAAATTAATGCTTACAATGGCTTTAATGCTTTAAAAATTTTGCCCTTAATTAATCCTTAATGCCTTCCTGGAGGAATCTTCCAAAAATGGCAATATTATGCTTCAACTTTTCTAGTTGACAGATTTTCAGCACATTTATTGTATAATATTCAAATCTTCTCAATTTTAATTAAATTAGAATATGAATAGCATGCATATTTGTCACCCATAAACATGAATTTCCTAAATCATAATCATGAATATATTTATGTGGATTATCTCATTGATTCTTTTAATTAATAAACTTGGAAACTTTTGAACAGAAACCTGTAAATGTATACTTTAATTTATATATCATTCTATTATTGTTTCAAGGAATTTGATTCTATCATATGTTTATTTTCTGGGCTTTTATGAAAATCATATATGAACTGACTAATAATCCAAACTGATAGTGAGACAAAATTGACTCCTAATTAAATATTTAAGCACATTTTTAAGGTCAGTATGTACATATTTACACATTAGAAATAGCATTAATTTCTAAAGGGAATTACAATTTCATATTGAAATTGTACCAGAAATTTTTATTTCATGTTAAATAAGCTTTTGTTTATTTGTTAAACCACCTATTTGTCATTCCATGTACATTGTTCTGAGTTAATAACCTATAGTTTGAAAATGTACTTTGCAAATACATTTCTTAAAATTCCCTGAGGTGTACAACTTTATAATACAATTAGAGGCCCAGTGCATGAAATTCGTGCACAGATACAGTCCCTAGTGGCTGCCGGCTGCCAGCCGGGGCCTTCCTTCATTCTGCACTGCCCCCTGGTGGTCAGCACATGTCATAGTGAGCAATCAAATTCCCGGTCAGTCGAACTCCCAAGGGGACACTTTGCATGTTAGGCTTTTATATATATAGACTGGAGGCCTGGTGTGAAATTGGCTCTCTGACATCCTCCAAGGGTTCCCAGATTGCGAGAGGGCACAGGCCAGGCTGAGGGACCCCACCAGTGCACGATTGGGGCCGAGGAAGGACTGCGGGAGGGCTCTAGGATGTGTCTGGCCCAATTCACCCAGCCCTGATCGGCTGGACCCCAGCGGTAAGCTAACCTACTAGTCGGAGCGTCTGCCCCATGGTGGTCAGTGCTCATCATAGCGACTGGTCGAACGGCAAACGGTCGGACACTTAGCATATTAGGCTTTTATTATAATACAATACTGGCTTATTCTGTTGTATGCTTACCACCTGGTCTAGTCTCCTTCTATCACCTTGTACTTGATCCCTTTTATTCTCTGTGTTTTTCCCCCATGCCCCTTCTCCTCTGGTAACCATCATTCTGTTGTCTGTATCTATGAGTTTGTTTTTTGTTTGAATCTTTTGCCATGTCGCTTTTGTGGTTTTATGTTTCCCAGTTGGGTTGGGAAGAGGAACTATAACAGTTGGGACTTATGGAAACACTTACTACTTCTTATGGTTCTTTCAAAATCTAGATCTGTAGGTCCATCAAGGTTTAGGAGACATATACCACTTTATGCAAATCATATTCATGTTAAATTTATTTTTTAAATAGGATTGGAAGATTTCACAAAGGAAGTAGTAGGCCATTTTATTTGTGACAGAGTATCCTATGAACAAGAATGGTATCAGCAGTTTAAATCCCCCATAAGTTACATGAAATATGTTTAATCGTAGCTCCCAAATCCTGAAAGAGGGATTGATTAGTCCCATGTAAATCTGGAGTTGGTTTTGATCCAAGATTGGGTGCCTGAGGAGGTCCTTGAATAGAACCTTGGAACCTACCAAAGCTCTCACTAGATCATTTCCTCTGTCTTCAGAGTTTTGGGGAAAAAAACCTTGATTCCAGGTAATCTGTCAAAATAGATTTTCTGCAGGAAAATGCATCTTCAGGAAGATCTGGGAGTTCTGCTTTATCCTTTAGTCTTTGATAGAGGACATGGCTTTTTCTTTAGTCATTTGAAGATAAGTCATATTTGCTGATTACAATGGAAAGAAATACATCCAGAACTTAAAGAATTTGTTTTAAATATATTTAGAAACCAATATCTTTTATAATAGACAGCTTGGTATCTATAATAGTTGTAATGAGGGGGATCTTAGTCTCACAATTAAAAAAATCTTTATTGTTGAAAGTATTACATATGTCCTCTTTTTTCCCTCATTGACCTCTTCTAGCCCACCCTGACTAGTCTGACACCTTTGACCCAGCTATATGGAATGAATTTATTGTTTTAAGCCTTACCCTTTTTACAGTGCAAGACATTCTTAGATCTCCCTACAGGGTAAATTGTTTCCCCAGAATATCAGTAGTAAAAAATACATTTTTTTTGTGGCCTCTGATGGTGATGGGAATTCACAATTATAGAAAGGAGGGAGTTTGGCCAGGTAGTCCACTTTCCACTTGAAACTCAATGATGTGAATCACATTCCTCAAATCTGCATTTGCTATTTCCATGAATGCAATGAAGAAACTGTGTTTTTTTAAGTCACCATCTCTCGCATGAACAAAGAGATAAGGAAACAATCAGAATCACTTACATACAGGAAAAGTTGTGTTACTGGTGTTTTATCAAGAATTAAGCCTAGAAAGATACAATTTCTAATTTTCACCATAATAAAATATTCAATTTGGAAATTGATTATATCTTTCATTTTAAATGCATAGAGTTGTTAGGGGCATTTAGAATCAATTGTTTTACTTTGAGAAGGGAGCATTATCTTTTTACTTAGGGCTTTGTTGGCAATGATGATTGACATGTGTAGAGTCTCCCAATATGTGTGTAAGTTACTACCTAATGGTGCAATGAGAAAATACTTTCTAAAGACTCCAGAACTCCAAACTGATCCAAAATGGATAGGCTCATATGTTAGCAATCTAGTTATCTAATTTGTTTTTAGGCTCCTAAGAAAATGGGGAGTGTAAGTTATTTAAGATTTCTGAGTAAATAAGCTATTGATAATATACTTTCCTTGCTGTTTTTAGTGAGACTTACAATTATAACCCAAAGTCATTAGGAGCTGCACCATGCTTTTCATAGTCCTTCTTACTCGAATTTTTCCATGATTCCCTTGGTTTTCTTTCGGATTCTTATACTCTAAAAGAGAAGATTTACAAATTTGTTTCAAAGCTTTGAATATTTTTCTACTGATTATTTAGTTGTTTTAGCGGTTAAAATGTTTGGTATATATAGGTCTTATGAAACATTGTAATTTTAAAGACCCATAAAAATATTTACATTTGACTTAAGCATAGCTTATATTTTAAGAAATGATGCTGGCAACTCCTTCTAAAAGCTGATCTGGGATGAAACTTAAAGGTTCAAATCAAATGGATTTGGGCATTTCTTAGCTGTTGATGCTTGTGAAAAATTGCTGACAGTTTGAGACACTAAATGTTTACTGCATCAGCTGATGGTAAATGTTCTGGGTACTAACACTTTTTCCTTCAGTTTTGCTTCCTAGAGATTAGATGTTTATATCTTCTATTTGCTACTCTCAGTGTTCTAAATTTGTTGCTTTTAGCCACAAACAGCAGCACAAAGGCAAAGGGTATAATGGGCATAGACTTTTAAAAAATCCCCAGTTTTAAATTGTGTTGTTTTTAGGGTGGTGTTCCCTATTCTCTTCCAAGCGTTTATCATAAAATGAATGGTTGGAGAAATATTTGAATCAAACGCTGCCACCTTGATTTTTAATTGATAATGGTTATTGTTTTAGACCTTGAGAGATAAAGTAGATGACATCTTCTACACTAATAAAAGAGAAAGATGCAAATTGACCATACCTTTGCGATGCCCACCAGCCCATCAGGAGTGAGTATGCAAATTGACCCAACAAAGATGGCAGGTTAATTTGCATATGCAGGTGCTGAGCGGCCTGGGGGCGGGACTCTGGTGTTACACACAGCCCCAGCTGCTCCAGGCCTCTGGGCAACGTGGGAAGGTGGAAAGGCGGCTCTGGGTCGAAGCGCAGGCAGAAAGGAGGCTCCGGGCCGGAGCGAGGGCTGTACGGGCAGCCAGGGGAAGGAAGGCCCATTCTTGCACGAATCTTCGTGCATCGGGCTTCTAGTAAAAATATAAGAGACTCTGAGTCAACAAGACTATCCATAATATACTGTAGTATAAAAGGGAAGACAGCCATAAATGAACTTCAGTATGAATATTTACATATTGCAGTACTTCTGTGTTATATTACTTTATTTTTCCTTTGAAGGTAGAGATTTAATCATGTTAGCAAACCTTGCTCCATTGAAACCATCAGGGAAGGGTTGGAAAGGTAATGATTTGGGTCTTTAGACAATAGGGCTTAAAATAGTATGTATTTGACTGAACATAAACAATGAATTGAATGGTGATATTTTCAAAACTATACTGCTAAGATAAGCCAAATTATTCGGGGAACAAATTACTCTTGACTCTTGAGTCAATCAGAACAAATTACAAATTGTAATGAGCTTACACAAATTCTGTTATTAATTCTCATGTGAACATGTTTTATAGCAAAGTAAACATTTTTTTCATTAAATATGTGTCTATTTAAAATAATTGCACATGATTAAATGCTATGCTATCAGAACTAGATTGTTCATGTAATACAGCTGAATTAGATATCAGTGAAGTTTGGCACTTGTTATTAATTTTAAGGTTCAAAACTAAACATATCCAACGTATCCAGTAAAATAAAACACAATATCCTCTTAAACTAGAAATCAGTTCTAATCAAGGAAAAAAAATGATAAAAATCCATTTCCATTCATTGGATATATTATGCTTTCTGATTTTTTATGCTATTTCATTTGGTAAAGCATGAATAAAAATATGAAAAATATAAAGAAGAAGAAAAAAACATTATGAGTGAAAACCTAGCAAATTTCGCTTATAACAATTGCCTCTCCTTGTCATACTCAAATAGAACATAAACTCTCTTAAAGACAGAGACTTTTTCTAATTCAGTATTAAATCCATACAATCTAGAATAGTACCCAGCACATATTAATGCTCAAAGATTAGATAAATGAAAGCCATTTAGAAATGATAATAATTCCCCATTTCCAAAGTTATTAAATAGCCTGTATATTGAATTCTTGAATAGTTATAACCATCAGTATATTCTAAAGCTAAATGTTTATATTTTACATAGATTAAGAGCACGTATAAAACAAAAAATCTTCAGTAATTAAAAATAATAATTATAATAATGATAAAAATAATTTAAAACTAATTAAGACATATTGTCTATGAATTTTGATTTAATTCCTGGGTATAGGCAGAAAATTAAAACTTGGACCTTATAATTTTTTTAAATTATGATCTATGCACTCATTTTTATTTCTGAGTCAAAAATAATATATTCAAGGTAATTTAATAACCATTTGTCTAAAATGAGTTAATCATCAGAAAATTGGCATATTCTACTTTATTGTTTAGTTTCTAAACCACCAACACTAATAATTCAGTCTTAATTGAGGCTCCAATTAAATCTTAATGAATCCAGAAATTATTACTCTATCAGATTTATAACTAAAGTGTCTGTAAACACATTTCTTTAATATTTGCTTTTAGTGGCCAGTAGCTAGTGAGTGGACTAAAGTTTGACAAATTCATTTATTATTTAAAAATTTATTGAGTAATATTTTGTGTATGGTCCTGAGTGAATGTATATAAATGTATATGAAATAGTTCCAGTCAATGAGATGAATGGTACTGGGTTTTAAAAATTTGAATTAGTTATAAACTTTTAATTTGGCTTTCTGTATAGAATCCAGCATGTGCTTGATATTGGCAGAGCTCTGTAGTAACAAACCCTGATCACCAGCTGGAAACAGTTCTCCAGGGTCATAGCCAGAGCTGTCACAATAGAGAGGATTGGCAAGGTTTAGAGAATTTTGAGTTAAATGGAAGGAAGGTAAAGACCTGAAGACTTTGGACTTTGACTATTCAAAAAGCAGTGACATACGAGATGATTACTTCTGAAGGAAGAAGAAAAAAGTTTGCTCACTATCATCCTTAGCATTTACTATACAATAATTTTTATTACTTTTTGTTAATCCATGTTCTATGGGATCATTGCAGGATCAAAACTCATAGTCTTCCTTGATGGGCCATTGCGAAGTTGTATATCCCCCACATCCCATGTTTATTAGTCCTCCTTTTTGGAACCAGATCTGCCAGATTATTTCTTGTTTACAGAGATGGGGGTATATTTGTTAGAAGAGTGTACACAGATTCATGAGAGCATTTATTGCCAGATGGTAGAGTTGTGACAGAAGGGCGAGTGCTTTCAGGCATAGAGAAGGCATGCCAATGAAATCTCCTTTGGAATTTTCTTCATGTTCAGAGGATTAACTAAGACAATAGCAAGCTCATATATTGCTTTGTGGGGACTGGTGGAGGAGTGAACAGATGCTCATATTCAAAGCTATCTGGCTTAAGTTCTGGCTTTGGGACTAGGAATGGGCCAAGAAAGAGCCAGCATTGTACAAGCAGGGGAGAACATTCTGGCTTTCCTAACAGCTCCAAGAGGAATATGTATTATTAATACTCTTATTTTTATATTTTTAGAATCAATTCATTGGTTCATACTTACCTATTGGTGGACACTTTTTGGCAATTACGGTGGTAGTGATGGAAAGTGGGAAGATTCTACATTTTATTCTCAGGCCATTTCCATGCATTATCTCTTTAAATTTTAGAATCATATTTTAAGGAAGGTATTACTTTAATATTGAATAGCTGAGCAAACTGAAACTTAGAGAGGTAGCACACATTGCTGAGGAGAGGGCAGGAGGGTCAGGAAGCCGTTAGTGGTTATAAACCCAGCACTGCTGGGAGTTGCACTGCCTGGCTTGACTCAGATATGGGCACCGAGATCTCATGGCATTGGGCAAGGTTCACTTGAAATATCACTCTTTCCACCCATTAAATAGGAATCATAAAAGTACTTTTCTTAAAGGGCTATTGTGAAGGTAAAATGGGACAAGACATATCATGTGCAGCACAAGGAAGGTTATTAAAGTGACAAAATTAGGAATCAAAACCATGTATATGTTTTGGGATATCACTCTGTTTCCTATTAGGGTTTGAGGCCTTAGACCAATCTGGTACACTTGTGAGAACCCAATGAATTTTCATATCTGGTCATATTTCGAGTAAGCATAATATGTCAGAATCTAAATTTACAAGGCAAATAAAATGTTTGCTACGAAAGGACACACCCAGGCGTGTGCAAATACATCAGTTCTCATGTGACATTTACCCAATGGTTCATTTTGTAGTAAGCCAAGTTTTAAACTTTGGGAAAGCCATCTACTGTCTTTTGAAATACTGCCTATGTGAGGCAACCCACCTCACAGACAAGGGATGAAAAATATTTTAAAAATTTATAAATTTCTAATTTGACATTTAGTTTTATAGAACAATTAAGAACATTGGCTTTAGGGTTAGATGAATGTGTGTTTAACTTTTTGCTTTTGAATTTTAGCTCTCTGATCTTGGGCAAGTTGCTTAATCTTCCTAAGCCTCAGTTTCCTCATCTGCAAAGTGATGATAATACCAACCCCATAGTTTTGTTGTGAACTTAAATAAAAGTAGATGTTAAGTATTTATATTCAAGATATACAAGGAGTGAGGCCAGCTGGAAGCCTCCCCAATTCCAATCTGTAAGTCTTTCTGAAGCATCGCTGTAATACATCAGAAATATAACATTAATTTGGGTCCATGTGTCATTTCATACTTGTCTTTTGATATGAAAATTAGTCCTTCTCCCATGGATTAAATCAGAGCCCAGGGGTTCCATAAAAATTTAGTGAATTTTTTTTTGGTCACAATTATCTAACCTTTCTCTATTTAATAGTGTGTGTGTGTGTGTGTCTGTGTGTGTATGTATGTGTAAGAGAGAGAGAGGAAGATAGCCTCCTTAAACAATAATTCAGAATCTATGTGCAACCTGTACTGCTACCAGAACAAACACTGTAACAAATATATATATATATATATATATATATATATATATATATATATATGCCATATTTAAATTTCATGAACTCATGCTGTGTGCCACCTCTCTACCAAGTGCCTTAGATGTATTCTTTTATTTGATCCTCAAAATATTCAGTGAATTAGATGCTGTAATTATTTCCATTTTATGACAGGAAAATTGAAGATTAGAAAGGTTAAATAACTCTTCTAAGATGATGCAGCCAAGAAGTAGCAAAGACCAAATTTAAATCCAGTTATTGTGTTCAAAATCTCATGTTCTTTATCATGATATTGGTGGTGCTATGTACTAAGATTTAATTTTGTACATAAATTGTAAGCCCTTCCTAAGAAGTTCTCTGGTTAAGACTATTGCAAACCAGAGTACAGGAATTACAAAAAAATGGGAATGTTTTATAACATATATTTTTAACAGATTGTGTTTCAGTTCACACATTTCTGTATATTTTTTTGAGTATTCATTACCTTGTGTTTTAATTTCATTTTTCATTTTGGTCTAATTGTAGGTTCACATGCAGTTGTAAGAAATGATACAGAGAGAGCTCTGCACCCTTTACCCAGTTTCCCCAATGGTAACATCTTACAAGCTATAGTACAATATCACAACCAGGATAGTGACATTGACACCATCCACTTATTCCAATTTCCTCCTTTTTGTACTTATTTGTATGTGTGTGGTTAGTTCTACCACATGCACTTTTATCATGTGTAGGTTTTGTGTATTCACCCTGCCCCCCACACACACTTAAGATACAGAGCCCATTACCACATATATCCCCCATGTTGCCCTTCTCTATTCATAGAATACACCTCCCTCCCCCAACCTCTTTTCCCTGCTATCCCTTGCTCCTGCCAATTACTGATCTGTTCTCTGTTTCTAAAATATTTTGAAAAAATAAGTAAATAAATAAAATAGTTTGGGATTGTTATATAAATAGAATTCTATGATAATAATTTTTTGGGATTAGATTTTTTTCACTCAACATAATTCACTCAAGATTAGTATATAAAAAAGCAATTGAAAAAATAAGCAATCGAGGTTTTGTGTGTTTTTCTTGTATCCTGCCAACATGCTGAGTTTATTTATTAGATTATGAGATATTTTGTTTTAGTAGATTTATTGGGATTTTCTGCATAGACAATCATGATGTCTACAATAGGGATAGTTTTTTTTTCTTACTTTTCAATCTGTATGTCTTTCATTTCTTTTTCTTGCCTTATTATAGTTGCTAGAACTTCCAGTACTATGTGGAAAAGAGTGGTGATATATACATTTATTATGTGAGAAAATCAGTTTCTCTGTGTCAGCACCAAAAATTAATAGCAAACAAAACCAAGTTATTAGCTCATTTATAATTGCACATTATTTTGGTCCACAGATCAAGAAAAGTTAGCTATCATCATAATAATATGATGATGTATTTTCCATTATTGTTTCTATAATTTAGAAAACCATACTTTAGTAATTTAAAAATGTTTATTTTCTGGACTTATTCAAATAGTTGTTTTTATTTCAAGTTTTGGAGAACACTAATTCATGTTTATTTTGTCTTCTGACTCTCAACTCATGGTGGATTGCTTCTTTGTGCATTTTAATAGTTCTATATCATGAACTCATTTTAAGCACAAAAAATATTCTCCCCTAAAGAAGGTAAATATAACAAGTTTTTGGGAAACATTTTTCTGGAATGATTTTGAATTTGGTTTTATTAGGTGCATTAAGTGCATTAATTGCCCATTTCCAATTTTCAAAATAATTTGTTGGCTTCATGTTTCTCTGTGCCACTGGTGCATTGTAGATTTTGACTCCAAACCAGTGGGAAGTATACCTGCAATTTCTCACAGAAGAATTTTTTTTTTCCTTTCATATCTAGGAAAAACCTAACCTGTCTTAGTTTGGGTTCTTCAGAAGGAGACCCCGAGGTAAGGATTAAAATCCAAGCAGTTAAGACCAGCTGGCATGGCTCAGTGGTTGAGCATTGACCTATGAACCAAAGGGTCACAGTTCAATTGCTGATCGGGGCACATGTCTGGGTTGTGGGCTTGATCCCTAGTGTGGGGCATGCAGGAGGCTGTTCTCTCATCATTGATGTTTCTCTCTTTCGCTCTCCCTTCCTCTCTGAAATCAATAAAATAATGTACTAAAAAAATTCAAGCAGTTAATTTGGGAAGTTATCCCAGATAATATCAGTTGGGGCCTGGTCAAAATGAGACAAAAAAGGGAAGAAAACCAACAAGGGTTGATTGACAACTGTAAGTGGTATTGTGTTTTTATTTCCAATTCCTCACTTTCAGTATAAAGATTGGGTTATTAGTGTGGGCATCTGGAGCATAACCCTGCTGGAGATAGCATAACCTTCGCCAAAGTTACCCCAAAAAAGGAGTTACCCCATCATTGGTACATTCTCTCCAATACTTTAAGCTTGCTCTATTTATGCACCAAATCAAAAATCCATACCAATTCCTCAGACACTTTCATTTTATTAGAGTCTCAGGTATTGGCTGTCAGCATTTTTGTCATTTCCTGGGTCAATGGCTTGAGTAATGAGTGCTTCTTGCACTGAAATTACAGTCTTCCAGGATCCAGTGATCTTCAGGGTGCTGATTTCTGATCCCCTACCTGGTCTGGCCTAAGGCCTGCTCTCCTGCCCCATGAGGGTGTTCAGCCCTAAGGCTCTAGCCACTGTCAGCTCCAATAATACCCACTGCTCTGTTTTCAGCTTCCTGTTTGCTTTTGGCACCTGGATATTTGTTTTTGTGTTGTGTATTTTGCTGGAATTTGAAGACAACTCTTTTGAAAAGCTACACAGTGTACTGTGGTATGGGTGCACATTTATTAAAATCTTTTCTTAGTGATGGATATTATTTGTGTGTGTGTGTCTAGGTTTTTGCACTATGAACATAGTTGCAATAAACTTCCTTTTATATGTATATTTTGTAGTAGTGCATTTATCTATGGGATAAGCCCCAGAAATGATAGAACATCACAGAAGTTTTATTTGATTGATTCTTTACTGCATTCCAAAAAGGCTGAGGTAATTTATATTTCCACCATCATTAATGCTAGTAGGAAGATTTATCAGTCTTATAAAGACCAGTGAGAAATTAGAACCTTTTTCTCAAAGCATTAATACTTTAATTCTCTAGTTTCTCATCAAAGAAGAGAATTTTGCCATTTATTTAAACAGAAAATAAATTGTATAATAATAAAATCAAAGCACAAAGATTGAACGATAAATCTGCAAACTTTGTGTCTGGCAAACCAGGAAAGTTGAGATTAAATGCACTATCATTTATATCTGAACCAGAGAAAAAGAAATAATAGATTCTCACTTCCAACTAAAACTAACTCCATCCAAGGAAAGTTATTATTTCTTAGCTTCCTGGTTAATGAGGGGTCATTCCTTGGTATGAATCCTTAGGGCTCCATAACCTGGGGTTACAGCAGCCTGGAGACATCAGTGTGGTGATTAGGACATGCTCATGAAATCAGATGAAAGAACTGCTTCCTTGGAATTTGAAAAACGCTGCCTGTTAAAATGTAGTGTCAGAGTTATCTTGGGGATGCTTGAGTTCACAGGTTTCTGGCACAGTCGACTGGACAGGCTTCTCTAAAACCAGCCCGGGTTATCTCTGTGAAAATGAGCTTCTATTTCTGACACATTCTAACTGATAAATATCTCCTGAGCTCTATGTGGCCATGGTTTCTGCATTTGCAGTGTTTCTCTGTGAACTGAGACACTTTGAGAAAAGTCAACTCTGACAAGAGTACTATTTCTTTCCATTAAAATACAATTCCCATAAAATTTATTTTTACATATAAAAATAAAGACAATCTGATTGAGTGAAGTTTAATTGTGAAATCACCATTTAAGTCTTCATATTCTGAATTTGTCATTTTAAAAGCAATGGCTGCACTGAAATTTATTTTGATATTATTTGGAGAAAAAAGGTAGGCTAAAATATCAATAGAAGGATTTCAAAGGAAATATTTAAAATTACCAGAGAGAATAATTTTCAAGCACAATAAGAATAATATTTTATGTAGCATCCTAATAAAAACATGCTAATGTAATTGTAAATCTTTTCCTACATAACACTTGGTAACCCTCTCTCTAATTCCTGTAAATGCATGAAACTTTAAGAAGAACAGTTTTTCTTTTCAGAAATATAAATTCCATTTCATTAGTTGAAAATGACTTTTCACTATTAAATCCTAACGAATTTTATGTGCAGTTTTTATTTAGTCATTTATATTTATTTGTGGTGTGTCCAGAAATTATTAGGAGTGATTTTTAGCTTCTAGAAGAATACTTTATGTATGTCTAGATAGAGTTCTTAACAATTCAGTCTGTCTTTTTGTGTGTGTGTGCAGGGGGAGAAAGGGATGTTTGGTGAGAAGAATCTTATATCTCCTAATGATCTAACTTCTCTTGAAAAGTTAGTTCGTGCAGAGTCATCTGCCTTTTTGCTCCCAGTGGAAGAGGAGGTGAATTCCAATGATTTTTAGTTTATGGAGAGGATCCTCTAGTCTACAGGATTGTCTTAACCCATTTGTTTTAATTCAGTCAAATTCAGCCTTCACTAGGGAGATGTCTTGTTCACTGCATCAGCAAACAAGTTCTTTATCCACTAAACTTCTATAATTTTTGTTTTATATATTTCTCAGCATGTATCATATAGTGAATTATATCATAGCTATTGATGTGAAGTCTTGAGGTGAGTCCACATTAAACATTTTTATACTCACCCATTCTCAAAAGTAATGTTATCTGCATGAGATTTTGCATGTAGTTAGTAAAAAATAAAGGCAAGCTAATTGAAATTGCCAGGTGATATACTCTTGGAGATGGGGAGGGTGTGTGGGAAGCAACATGGGGCCATGCTAATGAGAAGAAATAACTCTAGCAGAAAGCTGCACAATAAGAAGATTCATGTCACACAGATTATAAATTACACATCTCATAATAAGTTGAATAACTAAGAAGGTGACATTTGAGCAAATACCTGCATGCGGCAAGGAAGTAAAAGCATGTACTTTACCCATATGTTTAACTGAGCTGTTTATTGTGTCAGTTGCTAGACTAGCTTTGGTGGTAAAATGATAAGAGCATATCCTGTCGTACTTTCTTCAAACTAGTGGGAGAGGCAAAGTCAAGCAAATATCATAAATGAATGGAAGTTAAAACTGAGATAAGTGTTCTAAAGGAATGTGAGTGATGCCTTAAGAATGTATGAAAGAGAAACTTTGACTTAATTTCAAAGGGTAGGCATCCTGAAATTAAAATTTCAGGTTCCCTTGACAAAATAGTGTTTGAGCCAAGATCTAAAGGATGAGTAGAAATGGACTAGATAGAGGGGCTTGTGGTTGGGACACAGAGGTGAAGAGTGTTCCAGATGACAGACCATAATGGGCAAAGAGCCAGAGGCAGAGTGACTGGGGGCTGGGAGGAAACTAAAAAAAAGAAGGTGGCATATGTATGGAGTCCAGAGGCTTAGGGACAGTGTGGTATGAGGTGGGATCTGTGAGGATGGGCTGAGGCCCAGCCTGGCAGGCTCACAGCCTTTATTGCTACTAATGTTAGCATTTTCAAAGCACACTCATATCTGTTTTCTTATTTTATTTTTCACATCGCCCATGTGTTGTAGGTGGGCAGGATGCCTACAGTTGACAGATGGAATCTGAGATTCCAGTTATATTTTGAGTCCTCACGATCAGTTAATGAAGTGCTAAAAACAACTAAATAATTTCTGTGTGTTCTATTCCCAGGGATTTTTCTTCCAGGCTATGGTGAATATTAAATTTGGGCACAGTGTCTGTTCCTTCTTTCTTTGATCATGGTCATGATAGTTGATTTTATACCTAAAACACTGAAAAGATATGTAAAATTGGTGTAGTTTTGAGCTGGCAGAGGATTTCAAATCCTGGTCTCTTTGTCTGGTGCTTCTGGCTTAATGTTAAACCCTTACGGGAGGATATACTGTGTTGCATATTAATAAATTCAGAATGAAATGCTTCACAAAATTGGTGTTTTATAGTATTCCATTTTATGTTGTGATGATATTTTAATACAACTGTTCATGTTCTTTCATGTATAAGGAACTTTTTTTTTAACACTTTAAGAATATTCCCTTTATGGCAGTTTATGCAAATATGTCAGTGATGTTGCCTACAATTTATACACTGAAAATTTATACAAATGCAAAATATATTCAAGAACTTATAGAAATATTGGGAGACAGTCTATGAAAGGATTCAACAAAACCTACAGGTGTTAATCTTTTGTTGCAGATAAAAATTTCTTAAAAACAACTTCCCTGAAAAAACTTCATTAGATTCTCATTTCCAACTTAATATAGTGATTTTTTATGTAGCTTGTTAAGAGGAATTTCTCACTCCCTTAATAGCAACTAGCAATTCTGTATGGCATTGCTCAGAAGTTATTGGCATTCATTATATTGAATTTACATTCTTTTTAAATAGTGAATGCTCAAAATAAAAGATACAATAATACTGCCATTTTTTATGTGTGGCTTTACTATATTATTAAAGTTTCAACCATGTATATCTCTTTTTATAATAAAGATGATTAAAATTATTTTGCTAACACATTTTGTAAAGATTATATGAAAAAAAGAATCTCTGAACCTCTTTTTGTTTTATAATGATTTCAGTATCATACCAATTTCTCCTTTCTTAGAAGGTGTTCATAAATAACTTACAATCCCTTTTACTTTTTATCTGTGCATTTGTTCTCCCACTACTAAATGGTCATTTCATCCGATTCCTCAAGTTCTGTTATACAACTTCACCTCATTCCCCAAGTGAATCCTGAAAATATTCTATAAATATAGCTCTGTTGCTTCTGACTTCTTAGAATATCTGTCATTATCTATACTCTAGCTACAAAGGAGTCTGACAAGCCTGAAACCCAAGATTACAAAATGACTCTACACTAGTGATGGCGAACCTTTTGAGCTCGGCGTGTCAGCATTTTGAAAAACCCTAACTTAACTCTGGTGCCGTGTCACATATAGACATTTTTTGATCTTTGCAACCATAGTAAAACAAAGATTTATATTTTTGATATTTATTTTATATATTTAAATGCCATTCAACAAAGAAAAATCAACCAAAAAAGTGAGTTTGCATGTCACCTCTGACACGTGTGTCATAGGTTCGCCATCACTGCGTCTACACCATAGAAAAGGGATAAGAAGGTAAAGGAAATAAGAAAATTAAGAGGAAATAAAGGAAATGGGAGGGTAAAGGAAAATCCTAACCAGAAGACAGGAAGGCGGATCCCTAGCACATTTAAAATTCCTGTTTCTTAAGTATGCTGGCAAGGATAGTGTGTTACAGTTGGTTCAGTGTTAGCGGAGAAATTTTGACTATATAAGGAAAGTTAAAACTAAAACAGAAAAAAAGAAACTTGCAATCAAATGTGCTTTCATGGAAATAAAGAAATAGTGTTATAGGGAAAATGAGAAGGAAGAAAAGACCAGCATAAACTGTTGCTGGAAAACCAATATGGAGCAGTATTTAATGAATGACTTCGGCTCTCTCTGTCTGATGGCACTGCATATCATCTGAAAAGCTTCATTCACGTATTTGTCCAATATTATATCTCTTTATCTTTATTATGTCATTCTCAAAAGAGATGAGAGGACCCAGTATGTCTTGTTGATGTTCACATATGTCACCTGGATATGAGAAATACTCCAACTATTCTAGTGAGACTATCCTGGGCCCTGGTAGAAATGAGGTGGCATTCTTCTTCACCTTAGATTATATAACTCCAATACTATCCATCTAGCATCTCTGTCTGCCTAAATATTGAATCCTGTCACAGTCCACAAGCTGCAGCACAAAATAAAGGTAATAAGTCCCTTTCTGTCTCTCATCCAGTATTCTTGTCTTCTGATTTAAAAAATCTGCAGAAAAGTACTAGATAAGTTCTAGGGAAGAAATACCTTTATTCTATGAGACTCTAGTTTGAAAATTGTGTTTATCAAGAAATCCCATACATTTAGGATATGTGATGCTTATACTATAAAACTACAAAAACAATTTATAAAGAGAGAGCTATGATCCCATGGTCAGATATGCTAAGGACAAAGACTCAAGAATCATAGAAAACTATGAGTCTATCTCTGTTTTGCTTATTAGTTCATTTTGTTCATTCGATTCTACATGTGAGCGAAATTATATGGTACTTGTGTTTCTCTGACTGGCTTATTTCACTTAGCATAGTGCTCCCCAGGTTCATCCCTGCTGTTGCAAAGGGTAAGATTTCCTTATTTTTACCATCAAGTAGTATTCCGTTGTGTAAATGTACCACAGAATTCTTTATCTACTCATCTACTGTTGGGCACTTGAACTGCTTCCAAATCTTGTTTATTGTAAATAACGCTGTGGTGAACACAGGGGTACATATATTCTTTCAAATTGGTGTTTTGGATTACTTTCTATATGTGGAATCTGATTAACAAAATGAACTAACAAGCAAAGTAGAGACCAATTTATTGAGAGCAGGCTGACAGCTGTTGGGGGAAGGCTTGGGTGTCTGGGTGGGTGGTGGGTGGTGAGTAGAGGGATAGAGCAAAACAGAAAAAGCAGAAGCTCGGCCGGTGTTGCTCAGTGGTTGAGTGTTGACCTATGAACCAGAAGGTCATGGTTCAATTCCTTGTCAGGGCACATGCCTCAGTTGCTGGCTTGATCCCCACTGAGGGGCATGCAGGAGGCAGCCAATCAGTGATTCTCTCTCATCATTGATGTTTCTATCTCTCTATCCTTCTCCCTTCCTCTCTGAAATAAATAAAAATATATTTTAAAAAAGAAAAGATAAAAAGGGAGAAAAACTCATAGATGTGAATAACAGTGTCGTGATTACTGGGGGAAGGAGGTGGGGAAGATGTAGCAGGGTATGGGGGATAAATGTTTATGGAAGGGGACTTGGCTTGGGGTCGTGAACCCACAATACAGTGTACAGTTGATATGGTGTGGAATTGTGCATCTGAAACCTGTATAATCTTGTTAACCAGTGTCCCCTTTTAAATTCAATAAAAGGGGAAAATAATCACGGATAACTACAAAACAATAACGAGTTTTTACTCCTTAACCAAAAGTGCTGTTGATACTCATTCTTTAGACCTGTGTTGAGTAGATTCTATGTGTCATTCCCTGTGCTAGAGGATATGGAATGAACAAAGTGGGCATAGAATATATTTCTAAGGATGCTTCGGAGGAAGGGCAGTGTTGTTGGTGGGTCTCTGGAAATAGTGACAAAGATAGATTTCTGTGCTAGTGCTTTCAAGAGAAACCTGAAAGGAAGTGAGGAAGCAGGAGAGAGAAACTAGCTAAAGGGGTGTTTTCAGGTAAAATCTAGCCTCAATCTCATTCTATGGCGAGTTCTTAACTATAAAGAGATTTGAGCTTTTGTGCTCTTCATACCAAACTGCCACTGGCTACCAGACAAAACGGAGGGTAGTCATAACTTCGCATGTGTTTCTGGGCAAGGCAGCTTACATCATGCTTCTTCAGAGAAGGTAATAGGAAAACACTGTTAGTGGCAATAGACGCAGTAACTGTTAAAAGGGATTCTATAAACCTTAGCATGGCACCAACAGTGTCTGCTGTTATCTATAACAATAAAAGGGTAATATGCTAATTAGACCGGATGTCTTCTGGATGTCATTTCGGACATCCTTCCTGACAAAGCTAGGACCTGAGGGAAGCCAGCCTGGGCCCCGGGTGCCTGTGGGTGGCTGGAGGAGGGAAGCCCGGGTCCCAGGTGCCAGAGGGAAGTTGGTTCTGGCAGCTGGGGGAAGGAAGGCCTACTCTTGCACAAATTTTCATGCATCAGCCTCTTGTAATTAATAAAAGATGAGAAAGACGACGTGGAAATATAGGTAAGGAAACTAATTGTTTATGATTTGAGAAAAGAGAATGGGTGGAGAAATACACTCCATCTTGTTAGCGGTGGTCTGGCCAGGAGAAGAGAGGAATTGAGTCTATTATTGTATACATCACAGTGCTCCTTGCCACTGATGCCCAAACATGTCTGAGTGACCACCGCCAGACATGTTTGCCTGGAAGGCAGGTGAGCCAGCGGATCTTTAAGGACATTTTCAACTCTTGGGCTTTATGATATTGCAGACGCATATTAGTCTCCTGTGTTCTTATACACCAGTGAGCATACTTGTTTAATGCCACGATTTCTAAACAGTATCCTAGCATTAATTATATTAACACTTTTAGTGAAATGATGAAGGTATAACTGTAACTGTTAGTAATCCTGAATTTTCCTGGAATTTTAGTTCAATAAATTGTCTAATAACTTTCATAGTCTCCAGTGAGAGGAAAATACGTTTAGGAGCAAGCTAAGAACCATATACAGAGTGGACTGGGTATTATCAGATACAATAGATACTGAATAAGTTTTTCAAGATGACTCAGCTTCTTGTTGCTGTGAGCAGGCACCTTACCTGTGGAACCTCTCAATCCTGTGCAGACCATTTTCTTCAGAGAGGAAGTTAGTTATGATCGCTCCTGTGGTCTGGCTCCTCATTTGGCTGGTGGCTGCCTCAGCAGCAGAATAAGCACCTAGGCTTGTGGTTTTTAAAGTGGTGGGAGCTGTTCTGAACTTGTGAGGAGACCAACCCTGTGATGTGGCTTTGAAAGCCCATCCTGGAAGCTCAGACCATGAAGCTCTATTACTTCGGTTACCTAATAAATCTGTCAATGGTTCAGTCACCTTTTCTGCTTAAACCAGCCAATTGAAACTTAATGATTACTAGATGTAGGTGTAGAATCTATGGTATGGTTTTAGATTGCAGGTAAAAATATTTTAAAAACTTTACCGACAAAAATGTGGTTCGAAAAATTTCATGCATTATGCAAAAGGTGAAAATTATTTGCAAAGGTATTAATTGCTTAAAACCTTATCTGATTATAAAAATAACATTTACTAGTGCATTCCAGAATCTTTGGAAAGCCAGTTGCACTTTAAGTCTGCTTTTGGTGCTGTAGCCAGGTGCTGTATTGCCCTTACAAATCTCTTCATCTTGTAAAGACAAACTATACGTTAGCTGGCTCTCATGACACATAATGAGCATCAGCCAGTGGCTTGTCCACACAAGTGTAGAGTTATCTTGTAGTTTTAGTAGCTACTTGTCAGTGACTTGATAACTTTAAATTCTGCATATATTTAAATGCTTAAATTTCTGTTTCTTCATGAAAATTAAATCCTATGCTATGATTCCCCCCTCCCCCACTCCTCCATATAATAGCACATAATGTCTTAGGTTCGGCAGTTAAACTCAGATAGGGACATTTTAACTTGCTAGTGAATTATTTATTTTCACCGAGTCACCCGTAATATTGTATTCTCAGTAATATGATAAAAATAATTCCAAAGAGGGTACTTTTAATATGTTATAAATTTCAATATTATTTTACAATAGATAATTTGATTTCTAAACAAAGCAAAGCTTTAAGCAAAGGCTTTCTCTTTTTAATAAAATAGGGCAATGGGTAGGGGAACGTTCTTCAGGTTTTTATTTTTAATAAAGCTTAAGGAATTATTTGAAGTTTTGAAATGTGTCATATAATGTATGTCCTGAGAAAATGCCACATGAAATTACAATAACAAAAATATATCAGTATGCTTGGTGCAATATTGCCAGTGACTTTATTCCATTTCAGTAGAGTAAGGTTTCTTATCTCTTGGGGTAATGATATACTTATGTCATGTTACTGAAGGGTTATCAACTGTCACTCACCCCAGTGAGAAACTACAGTATTGCCCTTGCTCTCTGATAAGAAAACAGTTTGCCCAAGGGCAAAAGTACTGCTAGATAATTAAGTACCATTTTGGAAATGAACATAGTGCCTAAAATATTGAGTCCTAGGTCATGTCTTTACGGGTCACTGATGTAATGATTGATACTGTGTATCATACCTGATTCACTTGCAGTGGCTGAAGATCATGAAAATCAATGCACTGGATGGCTTGGTTACTTTATGGTCAAAGCCAAAGCAATTAGTAGGTATCATTTTTATCATATTATTTATTAGCATATCAGTTTAGTGTTTGCTAGTAAAGGACCTAGAAAACAGACTATTATTGTTTTCTCTGGCCCCCTTAATAGAATTGATTTGTATCAACAGTGACCTAGTGAAACAATGAATTTTAAAAATTAAATATCACTTTCTTGATGATAATGGTGATTAATCTTACACTCAAGTAAATTCCAGTTTAAAAAGATAGAATATTTTATACTTTTGGGGGTACATTTGTTTTTCTTTCTGATTTTCTCTCTATAATAATTCTGTGAGATAGGGAAAGATATCATTCTCTCAATTATAAAGATGAGAAAACTGAAGTTAGGAAGACCTGCGAGACATTGCAAAGTCCCATGACAGAAAAGAGAAGGAGAAGTGAAACATATGAGTGTTCAAAAGCTACATCTCTGTTTGCCACTTACTGATCTTAAACTTATTGAGTCTCTGCTAGAGAAGTTTAAGTTCACTGAGAAAGGAAAACAAGGTACTACCTATTAACAAATTTTAATATCTTGATGTGCATAGGCAGCTTAGCTAACAACTCATTTGATAAGCATCTATTAGGCATATTTGAATACAAGAGTGATTCCCAGAGATAGAGTATGGGAAGTATCAGAATCCCATGGGTATCTTTTTAAATATACACGTACTTATAGGTTATACCTTCCTGGGGAGGGTGCATACTTCAGTCAGCTCAGGCTGCCATAATGAAATATATAGACTGAGTGTCTTAATTAACAAACATTTATTTCTCATACTTCTGGAGGCTAGGAGATATAAGACCAAGATGTGGGCAGATTCAGTGTCTGATGAGACCCTCTTCCTAGTTTGTGGATGGCTGCCTTTTGCCATACCCTCACAGGACAGAAAGAGAGAGGGCTATGGTCTCTCTTCCTTGTCTTATAAAGGCACTAATCTCATCATAAGGGCCACACTCTCATTACCTCATCTAAATCTTATATTCTCCCAAAGCCTCCACCTCCACCTCTACCACGGTTCTAATGAGGACACAAACATTCAGACCACAGCAGGGTGTGTTTTACCCAGTGTGCAACTGTTGCTGATGGGAGGGTGTCATTAGGTGCAACTAACTGAGAACCAAACAAAGGTGAATCAGGGACATGTATCAACCAGTGAACCCTCATGGCTTCCCTCATTTGGCTTATCAGCAGAAACAGGTGATTCTGTAGACTAGTCACTGGAATACAGATGTAGCTTATTGTCCAACCTGAGAGAATAGTTATCACAACATTTTAGTTACAGTGCAGTTTAAATAGTAAGACCTTAAAGCAGTGGTTCTCAACCTTCCTAATGCGCGACCCCTCAATACAGTTCCTCCTGTTGTGGTGACCCCCAACCATAAAATTATTTTTGTTGCTACTTCATAACTGTAATTTTGCTACTGTAAACAATATGTAATTATATATGTGTTTTCCGATGGTCTTAGGCGACCCCTGTGAAAGGGTCGTTTGACCCGCCCCAAAGGGGTCGCGACCCCCAGGTTGAAAACTGCTGCCTTAAAGTCTTCTCAGAGAAGGGTCAGCAGTTCAGAGGGTCTGTAGTGCCTGAAGACAACTTCTGGAATTTGATGGTTGACCTCAGCTTGCCAACATTGAGTGTTTGTGTTCTCTGAAAGATTCATCCTCTGCCTCTTAAGATTTTCAGTCAACTTTGTTTGGACATGTCCCCACACCAGTTCTAGCCCCAGAGCCAAACTCCAGGTCAACTGACTTGACTGAACCATGCTCAACTTTGTGCAGGTTGGAGAGAACTTTTTCAGGGGTACCCTTAGTCATATATGCAGGGGGATGGTACTACTGTTAAATCTAGGACTTGGGACTTTGATTTGTCCACTGATGGAAGGTGGTGTCAGCTAGTCATACAGGTGTAACAGATATGGTAATGGAAATGGGGTAGCAATTCAACACAGCCATCAACATCAGGCTTGGCCATCAGGTCGGCATGCAGATACCAGGTGTACTGGTTAATAATGTGGATTTTTTTCAATAGATGGAGTTACACATATGTTGATATATATGTGATTTTATATGTATGCTATTTTGTTGTATTGACAACAAGCTTTAAAACTTCATATGTCAAATTTTCTGAAGGTGTTAACATCATAGATATTTTTACGCTTAAAAATGTCAAATTTCGTGCCAGAAAAAGAGCATTTGTGGGAAGTCTTAATTCATTACTTTATTTTGAAGAAAAGTGCTGCTGAAAGTTATCGTATATTTCTGGAAGCTCATGGTGAACATGCTTCATCTCAAGATAGTTATGAACGCTGATTTAAACATTTTAAAAGTGATGATTTTGATGTGAAAGGCAAAGAACGTCCAGGTCAACTGAAAAAGTTTGAAGACCAACAATTACAAGCATTATTGGATGAAGATGCATGTCAAACTCAAAAACAATTTGCACAAAAATTA
This sequence comes from Myotis nattereri, assembly GCF_964212035.1. Classification (NCBI taxonomy): domain Eukaryota; kingdom Metazoa; phylum Chordata; class Mammalia; order Chiroptera; family Vespertilionidae; genus Myotis; species Myotis nattereri. Next base: position 29,155,163 of record NC_138088.1, read on the forward strand.
AATATTGCTCAGCAAACAATTTCCAATTGTTTACAAGCAATGCGAAAGATTTTAAAGGAAGGAAAATGGGTGCCATGTCAGGAGGTCGTCAAGACTTAATCCGTAGGAAGAGAACAGACAAGAAGGTGGCTGGGCCCAAGTCCTAAAGCCATTAGTGTACTTGGTAGGAGTATGCCCAAAGGAGATGCAATAGTTTGTCCTTCATTCTAGACTAGAAGTCCACAGGCCTGCAGTCTACTGCACATACTAGACTCCCTGTGCTACTGGCATTTCAAATACCATGTCATGCATTGAGCGTGCCACTCTCCTTCCTGAGGTCCTGGGCTGCAGGAGCACTCAGGAGCTTCTGCACAAATGCCTGAGTCATGGGTGAAGCAGCCTCAACAAATCCGCTTTACATTTGCTGGTATCTCAACTTCTTCCCATAGTGAATACAGAGAAGGCTGTTCCAATGATAACCCTTACCCAGTAGTGCTTAACACGTGTCAGAAACTGTTCTAAGGAATTTACATACGAAGCCTCATTTAGTTCCCAACAACAAATTTATGAGGTAGTTCTAATTATCATTTTGGAGAGGAGGAAAGCAAGACATAGAGAGGTTAAGTAACTAGCCTGAGGTCACACAGCTAGTAGATGCATAGCTGGAATTAACAGCCCAGGTAGTCCATGCTTTTCACCACTACACTATATTGCCTCTTAATTCTGTTATACTGCTGAGATGTTAATAGGTATTACCTATTAAATTGAAAGCGTTTTGGGGAAATAAGATTGGAAGCGTGACTTATGCAGATCTCAGGATTGGTAATCTGTGATGGGGTGGGTGGGTTTGGAGCCGTGTCTCCAGGGGCCAGGATTCTGGAAAACATATTTTTTAAAAAGCTGTTATTAGTTATTTAAAAAGCCAGGTTTGTTGTACACCTGTGTATTCTTGCCAGAAGAAGTTTCATGAATACTCTGAAAAATTGCTTTTCTGGCAGAAAGCAGTTACTAAATCTACCAATTACTTATGCTAATGATTCAGTAAGATTCTGTGGAAATCAGAGCTAGAGTTGTGTTCATTGGACTAGAAATTCTCTCATTCCTGATGTTATCCATGGTGTTTGTTGCCATCTTTGAAGGATCCTATTGAAGGCTCTTTTCTCGAGGACATTTTCCTCTTTCCCTCTGCCTGAAGCATTCTCTCATTCACTTTTGAAATAGAAAACAACTTCAGTTTGGCAGTTCACATTAAAACTTTTTCATGTGCTACCCGACAGAGTAGTAATTATTGTATATGTTATAAAAACTCCTCTATCCCATATAGTAAAAGGCTAATATGCAAATCGACCAAACGGTGGAACGACCGGTCACTATGACGTGCACTGACCACCAGGGGGCAGATGCTCAATGCAGGAGCTGCTCCCTGGTGGTCAGTGTGCTCCCACAGGGGGAGTGCCACTCAGCCAGAAGCCAGGTTCATGGCTGGCAAGCTCAGCGGCAGTGGCGGGAGCCTCTCCTGCCTCCGCAGTAGCGTTAAACATATCCGTCAGTTGGACATCCCCCGAGGGCTCCTGGACTGTGAGAGGGCGCAGGACAGGCTGAGGGACCCCCCCACCCCCTGCACGAATTTTGTGTACCAGGCCTCTAGTTATATCATAAACTTTGCAGATCAGAAGCCAGGTTTTAGCTTTATAGTAAATTCCTACAACATTCATGGCAGTCAAAGCTGTTTTTGTTCAGTGAATGAAAAATATTTTTCATGTTGATTTGAAAATTACTTTTGATAGGTATTTACTTTCAGGTATAAATACCATTTTCTTTTTTTGTTATTAATGATAACATTAATTAAAGGTTAACAACTAAATAAAGACATCTCTATCAAAAGCATCAAACTGTTGACCTCTTTCTCTAACAGCTTTATCATCCTTGCTCATATCACATGCACATATAATTTTTTGTAGTTTTGATTATAATAGAGTTCTGCATGTTTATATCTTTAAAGATTTTATTTTGTTAGAGCAGTGTAGTTTCACAGAAAATTTGAGAGGAAGGTACCAATATTTTCCATATACTCTCTGCCCACACACATGCATAGACTCCCTCATTATCAATGTTACACACCAGCCTAGTACATTTTTTCTTTTTCTTTCTTAAAATATATTTTATTGATTTTTTTACAGAGAGGAAGGGAGAGGGATAGAGAGTTGGAAACATTGATGAGAGAGAAACATCGATCAGCTGCCTCCTGCACATCCCACCTGGGGATATGCCCACAACCAAGGTACATGACTTGGACCAGAATCCAACCTGGGACCCTTGAGTCTGCAGGCTGATGCTCTATCCACTGAGCCAAACCGGTTAGGGCCCAGCCTAGTACATTTATTACAATTAATGAAACTACATTGGCACATCATAATCATAGTATATTTATTAGCTGCATGTGGTTTCATTCAAGAGATTTTCTATACGTTACGTAAGTCTTCTACTAATATTAGAGACCCAAGTTGTACCTTCTTTTTCTTATTATAATTAACACAAAAATTAAATTTATGTAATTAGCATGTAAATTAAAGAGTTGCAAGGCTGGGGAGAATGTGGTCAATGCTAGACTGACAAGTTATAAGAGCTCCTTGCTAAAAAACTTTTTTGCTTAATTTAGTATAAATGTGGAGAAGAAAGTTAATGGAAGAAATTCCATCATGACAAAATATGCTGACTGAAATATGAAAAAGTCATTTAGTAATTGATTTTTTTTGCTCAAATGTGAAACAAAAATGGAAAGAGGTTATTTAAATCATATTTTGTTTTATGTAGAGACATACAGATTGAGTAAAGGTCATGGGCTTAAGTGAGAGAAGCAATAAATAAGAGGGCTGAGAAAACTGGATCCATCAGGCAATCAATGAAAGTTGAATAGAATAGAACCTAAACATACACCACACATACACACACACACACACACACACACACACACACACACACACACACACGGAGTGTTAACTCACAAGCACAGAAAATAGCAGCTCTAACATACTGGTCTTGCATTTCACAGTACAGGAGACTTTCCTAAGAGAAATACCCTTGTATTAAAAACCTAAAATGGCTTTTTACCCTACAAGAGTAGACAAGGTAAGGAAGAGCTCTTGAGAGTTGATGTAGCTTGTCAATTCCACAACAGGCTGAGCTGACCTCATTCACTGTCTCCTGATTTCCCCTCCTCCCTCCCTCCCTCCCTCCCTCCCTCCCTCTCTCCCTCCCTCCCTCTCTCCCTCCCTCTCTCCCTCCCTCCCTCCCTCCCTCCCTCCCTCCCTCCCTCCCTCCCTCCCTGTTTCTCTCTCCCCTGCCCTCCCCTCCCCTCCCCTCCTTTTTCTTCCTTTTTTCTTTCTTATTCCACTAGTGAGGGCCTGTCTTGTACCGGACTCTGTTCTAGAAGCTGGAGAAGCAAAGAACAAGCCTACATATACCCCTGCTCTCATGGATCGCACATTCTTGTATAGGAAGTCATAAAGTAGATAAATGCATATACAAAAAAACTGGATAATTTCAGATCCTGGCAAAGAAAATGGATTGGGTGATCTGATAATGACTGATGGAGTGTGTGTGTGTGTGTGTGTGTAACATTTTAGATGAAGTCATCTGGAAAAGGTACTTTGAGTAACTAAGATGAACTAAGACCTGTAGAATATTCATTAATAAGACATTAAAAAGAAGAGTAAAGGTAAAGTTTTCCAGGCAGAGGAAATAACAAAGGCAAAGATTCAGGAATGACTTTGGCGGCTCAGGAAACCCAGTGTGGCAGGAATATAGCAAACTGTACTTGGAGAAAGTTTCTGTTTTCTGGGTCAGGAAAAACTAGAGACCTTTATAGGAATCAGAGACTATATCAAGTTATACCTTCAAAGCAAGACTAAATGAGAAGGTTTTAAAGAACTTGAGATGGTTAATGGAATAATTGGAGCAGAGCATGGTTTTTCTATTCTTTACATGTGCATCATAGAGAATTTTTTCCCCACTGGAAAAAATTAATCTTCTCAAGATGAATTAGATTACATGTTAACAGACAGTGTATTAAAGTTTGATGCCTAAAGTGTTATATTTGCCATGCTGCAATAAACAGACAGAATAATGCTTGTAAAACTTAATTGTCACTAGAAAAGAATTCCTTGATGGCACATTTGATATTTAATTTAATACGTTAATTGAAGGATAACCCAGGCTTACATTTTAGAAAATCAATTTACCAGCCAATTGGTTAAGGCACAAAAAATGAGTCAGTTTCTGGATTATGGGATGAGAAAAACACATACAAATGGGATTGTGGAGCTTCCTTGTTTTCAGATATTTGGCAAGAGAACCCCAGAGAAGAGACTTTCATGTTGGGAGCTCTTAAGAATAAAATTCTGAAAAAGTATGTGTATTAAAATATATCATACTTTACATGAAAAATTGATTCAGTTTATGAAGGAACATTAAATATTTTAAGTTTCTTCATGTATTTGAAGAAAAATGGTCTGGTGTCCATAGAAAATGAGCCACGGATAGAATTACAGTCCCACTGGGAAATCTTTCAGTTGAATTTCATGTAATTTTCTTCAGCCTTTGACATTACATGGGTTGACTACAAACCATATATAATTTGAAACACACATCTGTATATTTCTTTATAACTTTTATTACTTTATTTGTAACCCCTTGTCTAGATTACAGTGTTTATGAAGGTAAAAAACACATTAATTATTTCTTTTTCATAATGTTATATATCATTTAGACCCACGATAATATGGCAAACTTGGTAAACCAACATAATTTTTACAGAGGTTTCTGTAGGTTTTGATTCAGACACTGGGATAAAATACATAGGGATGGAAAACTATGGTCCTAGAGCCCAAACTGGCCTGCAGCCTGTTTTTATTAATAAAGTTTTACTGAACACGGTGATATATCTTCATTTACTTATTTTTCTATGGGTGTTTTGCTGCTACAATGGCTAAAGTTGAGAATAGATGGAATAGAAACCAGAAGGGCTTCAAAATCTAAAATATATGGCCCTTTGCAGAAAAGGTTTCCCCATCCCTAAAATAGTCTTTTTTTGTGCTTTAGTGTGATAAAAAATTATGTATCAACATTTCCTACTCTGTCTAAAGAATTAATTTTTACATTTGCATTTGTTTCTGTGTAAGATGTAATGTAAAAATCTAATTACATTACATTCCTACACTATAGTTGCCTCTATAGTGTAGGAATATGTATTGAAATATATCACATTTTACATGAAAGATTGATTCAATTTATGAATGAACATTAAATCTTTAAGTTCCTTCATATTTTTGAGGAAAAATGGTCTTGAAAATGGGAGATAGATTATCCAGTGAGGTTACCACTTACTGGATAATCTGTCTTCATCATAATATAAACTATCACATTTATTATACATCCAGGGCCTCATTAAGAGTATGATTATTACTTAACATGTGTTGGGCTTCATACCAGTATAATTTTATTTATTACACACAATAATTCTATGATGTCTTACTTTATTATCCCCAATTTACAGATGAAATTGAAGCATATAGATGTTACATAACTTGTCCAAAGTTACACAGTTAAAAAGCTGTGGAGAAAGCAAATTTCATAGATTTAAAAGAGATGAAAATGGCAATTATTAAATAAATTTTGAATGAAAGTTAAGAATATATAAAATTCTTATCTATATTTTGATCATTTGCTTGCTTTCTATTGTGTTAACTATATACCAAACACTTCTATGGCACCAAGCTCTCTTCTAAGCACATTATAAATATCAAGCCACCTAAGCCTCACCTCAAAACAACCTTAGGAGGTAGGTATTATAGTCAACATTTTAACAGTAAGAAATTGAGGCCTAGAGAGATTAAGTGATTTAAAGGTTACCCAACAAAGCAGTGCCAGAGCTGGGACTTGGAGCTGGGACTTAAACCCACGATTCTGCTTCTATTTCTTTTATTTGTTCTAGTAATCACAGAAAAAGAGGGATCTATATATTTAAAAAAATGAGCCATTGCTGACCTGTAGGGACAGCCTCTAGTCAAGACTGATATAGAATTTTAAATAGTGATATAACTAGAAATCCCAAGAAAATTACCTGAAACAAGTTGTATTAATAAAACAGCTTTGCTTTGTATTCCTCAACACTCTAGATAGAATATGAAATGTGCTCTACTTGGTTTAGAAAGGCATGTTTATACAATGTCATCTTAGGGAACAAAGAAGAACTGGTTGCCTGTATTGCCGATCCTGAAAACTGTCTGAAACCTATAAACATGAACTTCTATGATGAAAGAATTCAATACTTTTTACAGCATTAAATATAGATTTTTTTCAGTAAAATTCAGTTTACTTTCCTCCTCCAATGCTTTTTATTTTAAAACCTGTTTTGAAAGGAGCACCTCCAAGTCAACTAAGCTTTTAAGAACATCTTAAACATTCTTTAAGAGGTATAACTCCTCTCCTTGTCCTTTTTATTTGAGCATTGATGTGTCAAATACAATGAAGCGAACTTTTATACCTTACCAGAAAAATCACCCATGGATTCTGCAGAAGCTGGATTGATTTCAACAGTGGAGTCATTTTTTTTTTTTTTTTTCAGATTCCTGTGTCTGAACACTCTGGTTCCTTTCCTGGCTCTTGTGCCTTAGTAGTGATTTCATTAGGAAAAGCAACACTCTGAGATTCAGAACTGTTTCCTGAGAGCAAACCAAGTAAAGCAGAATGTTATATATTTAAGCTTCTTCATTGGTTATACTTTTACAGTGGGACTTGGGTTTTTCTCCAGGAAGGCGTTGGTGTTGGCCATATCCAAACTGTGTGCACAATCAGGTCGAAGTTCAAGTCATTAGAAGATAACGGGCGATTATTGAGGGAAACATGGGACAGATCACATTTGGACAACCTGTTCAGTTTGATACTTTATTCATGACTCTTGACTAGCTGAGAGCCAACACCTCAATCAGTTTTAAATGGTTGGCCTCACTTAAAATTGGGTTTGAAAAAAAATGATTTAGTGGGTCACTGGCTAAGGACCAGCTCGACAAGAATTTCATTTGCTAACACTGTGCTGTTAGTTTTTGGCACGAGTGGCCCTTGTATGGGCCAAGCCAACAACCTGTTCAGATGTTGGATCTTGAGTTTCTGAAATGCTGAACATTTCTTTGTTCCTGGAAGATGAAAATATTATTTTAAATTTTCAAAAAAATTATTTAATATTAGGTCTTCAAACATGATATATACAACGAATGAGTTAACACATTTACAATGAGCAGATACACGTCATTCTTTGCATTTTTTATGCCTACTTAGGTCTGATAATAGTAAATGAGTAGATAAAAATTGTGGGACTATTCTTTAGTAAAAGTACTTAAAATACTAGAATGATGTTATTTGCTTTCTTTTTATTTATTTTTTATTTTTTACCAACACTACATTTTCATATGACAGGTGGGAAAAATTTAGATCACTGAATTACTTGTCCAAATAATCATTTTAGGATCATATTGCTGTAGAATTAGTGCTAATAAAGTCCAAAACTCGTGAAAGATTAAGAGAAGGAAAGGAAGTCATCAGTAAGTGAATTGTTTTTTTCATAAAGTCCTAAAATATTGTTAAAATGCAAGACCTCAGTAGTTTTTCTGTTCAGGGACAATATATTTTTTTTAAGTAATGACATAATAAATACTTGTTTTGTACTCTCTAGTGGAATCTTTGTTTATTTATGATGCAACCCAAGAGGATATTGTGTCTGGGGGGACTGATAGACATGCTAGTGTCAATATGCTTATATTTTATTAAGAATCACATCAGAGCAGCAAACCCAGAGTATTTGGAATGTTTGCTGATGCTTATAATAATTCATGGCATGTTAGTCACCAAACCAACATCAGACACTTGATGCATACTGATTCAGAAGTGATATGTGATAGAAATTCCCCAACATTTATATACCAAAGGAAAGGAACCTGAATGCCATATCACCAAATTACAATGGGCTTTGTTTTTCCCCTTCTGTATATATGTTCATTTGGAGGAGAAAGACATTTGCCACTGACTGGCTGCTTGACAGCTGTGTGAACTTGGATGACTTGCAGAATCATAGAGTCTTCTGGGTAAAAGGGATCTTAAAGGTTATCTTGCCAGCCTACTCACAGGCTCCTTGAATCTCCCTTCAGCATTAGTACAAAGTAGTTGTTTATCTTCTGTTTGATTCCTTCCAATGATGGGAACTCACTACCACTCAAGGGAACTAGGGCCATTTTCAGACAACTTCAAGTAATAGAAAATGCTCCAACCACTGAGTCCTTCTGTTTTCAGTTCCGAATTGTAAGAGGATATAGTGACTACTGTCTTATCGCACATACTTGTTGTAATGATACAGTTAGGTTATGCATATAGAAAGGCAGTATACTCAGTGAAATGAGATCTACCTGAGGGTATCATTCTTATTACTCCAAGTGTGCTAGACTGGATGATTATGCAAACCTACTTGCTCTCCTTCCTGGAGAAGGATTATATTTCCCTATTTAATGATTTAGGCTTGCTCATGTGATATATTCTGGCCAATGAAATATGAATAGAAGTGCCATGAGTCATGTATGGCAAAAAGTTTTAAGAGCCAGCATGTGGCCCCAAGTTCCCTTCCCTTTGCCATAACCATTAATATTCCAGTAAGAGGCTGCTCTCATAGCCTGAATCCTAGAGTGAAGATGACATAGGACAGAGCCACAACCTGTGCACAGATACTTTTTGCATGAGTCAGAAATCAGTCTTGGTTGTTGTGAGCCACTGAGGTATTGGAATGATCACAGTCTGACCTAGCCTTTTATGACTGGTATATCATTTTTTTCCAGTCTGAGTTCAAGTTATATTCTTGAATTACAAGTTATATTCTTGCGGAATTCTTACTACCAGGGTGTGGGCAGGAAAGCCCCTTCTTCCTGCTGACTCTACTGAGCCTCTTTTCTTTTGTAGTAGCCACTGTAGAAGGCAGGAAAGTGCTTTTTCCTGGACTGGCCAGGTAAGAATTCAAAAGCATATGGATGAACCATAGGTTTTTAATCCACTCATCTGCTGATGGACACTTAGGCTGTTTCCAAATCTTAGCTATTGTAAATTGAGCTGCTATGAACATAGGGGTGCATATATCCTTTCTGATTGGTGTTTCTGATTTCTTGGGATATATTCCTAGAAGTGGGTTTACTGGGTCAAATGGGAGTTCAATTTTTAATTTTTTGAGGAAACTTCATACTGTTCTCCACAGTGGCTGCACCAGTCTGCATTACCACCAGAGTGTATGAGGGTTCCCTTTTCTCCACTTCCTCACCAACACATATCATTTGTTGATTTGCTGATGATAGCCATTCTGACAGGTGTGAGGTGGTACCTCCTTGTCCTTTTGATTTGCTGCTCTTGGATGATTGACTTTGAGCATTTTTTTTTTTTTTTTTGCCTGTTGGCAAAAGGGAGAAGTTTTATTCTAAGAGGAAAGCTTTATTAAAAGAAAGTAAAAATCAGCATCAGACAAATTATTATAGAATCTTTAAATCCCATAGAGGCCCTGTTTCTTTCTTTTTTTTTTAAATTAAATCTTTATTGTTCAGATTATTACATTTGTTCCTCTTTTTTCCCCCCATAACTCCCCTCCTCCCAGTTCCCGCCCCACCCTCCGCCCTCACTCCCCACCCACTGTCCTCATCCATAGGTGCACGATTTTTGTCCAGTCTCTTCCCGCATCTCCCACACCCCTTTCCCCCCCAAGAATGTCAGTCCATTCCCTTTCTATGCCCCTGATTCTATTATGATCACCAGATTATTTGTTCACTTGATTCTTAGATTCACTTGTTGATAGATGCATATTTGTTGTTCATAATTTGTATCTTTACCTTTTTCTTCCTCTTCCTCTTCTTAAAGGATACCTTTCAGCATTTCATATAATCCTGGTTTGGTGGTGATGAACTCCTTTAGCTTTTCCTTATCTGTGAAGCTCTTTATCTGACCTTCAGTTCTGAATGGTAGCTTTGCTGGATAAAGTAATCTTGGTTGTAGGTTCTTGGTATTCATCACTTTGAATATTTCTTGCCATTCCCTTCTGGCCTGCAAAGTTTCTGTTGAGAAATCAGCTGACAGTCGTATGGGTATTCCCTTGTAGGTAACTGAGTTTCTTTCTCTTGCTGCTTTTAAGATTCTCTCTTTGTCTTTTGCTCTTAGCATTTTAATTATGATGTGTCTTGGTGTGGTCCTTTTTGGATTCCTTTTGTTTGGGGTTCTCTGCGCTTCCTGGACCTGTAAGTCTATTTCTTTCACCAGTTGGGGGAAGTTTTCTGTCATTATTTCTTCAAATAGGTTTTCAATATCTTGGTCTCTCTCATCTTCTGGCACCCCTATAATTCTGATGTTGGTATGCTTGAAGCTGTCCCAGAGGCTCCTTACACTATCTTCGTATTTTCGGATTCTTTTTTCATTTTGCTTTTCCAGTTGGGTGTTTTTTGCTTCTTCGCATTTTGAATCTTTGACTTGATTCTTGTGCTCCTCTGGTCTGCTGTTGGGTGTCTGTATAATATTCTTTATTTCAGTCAGTGTATGCTTAATTTCTAGTTGGTTCTTTATCACAACATCGAGGGTCTCATTAGATTTCTTGAGGATCTCACTACATTTATGGGCGGTCTCACCAGTCTTTTCGAGGGCATTACTAAGTTTATCGGCAGCTTCTAGACAGTTCTTGAGAGACCTTAAAAGTGTGGTTTTGAGCTCTATATCTTCCATTTCTGACATTTGCGTCCTGTTTCTTTGTCTCCGCATTTTTTATGCTTTCTTGGTGCACCCCCTAGTGGTCTTTGTGCGCAGTCTTGTTGTAGTTAAGCCTTGATTGTTGTCGGCAATAGTGGGGGTGATTTGACCTCCAGGCTAACTGACTATGAGAGTCAGCTGTGTCTGCAGTGGGAGAGCTTCTGTGCTGGATCTCTAGGGCGGTGCTAACCTAGCGTTTGCCTGAGGCTATCCGGCCAATGGCTCTGCGCAGGGCTTGGGCGGGGCGGGTCCCCGGGGATCTACAGGGTGGGCGGAGCGAGCAGTTATGGCAGCTCTCAGTTCCGTCCCTAGGGGCTCTGCCTCACAGAGTCCCAGCAACCGCTGCAAACCTCAGAGAGAAAGCTGCCTTCGAGTTCCAACCGAAGCCAGACAGTCCCGCTTCTCCCATTTGAGTCTGGGTCCCTAGAGACTCGCCCGGATCTGGAGCTCAGAGTCTGAAACTCCCTCCCGATTGAAAACAACAACCGTGCCCTCCGCTGCCAGCCCGCTCCGCGCGCACTCCGTACCTGAGTATTTCACTTCAGCACTGCGCCTCCTCTGAGTCTGGGTATGATATTCTCTTTCCTCCTAGTTGTAGAATTTCCACTCAGCCAGCCTTCCTTTGGTTCTGGATGATGTCCGTTCCATCTTTTAGATGCATTTTTGATGGGTTGTTCGAGGCAGCAATCTCCGGCGTTAACCTATGCCGCCATCTTGGTTTCTCCCGAGGCCCTGTTTCTTCTGAGCATTTTTTTCATATGCGTTTTGGCCTTCTGTATGTCCACTTTAGAGAACTGTCTATTTTTAAATTGGATTATTTATCTTCCTTTTGTTAAGTTGTATGAATTCCCTATAAATTTTGGAGGTTAACATCTTTTTGGATGTATCATTGGCAAATATGTTCTACCATGAAGGTGGGCTCTCTTGTTCTACAATGGAATACTATGCAACTGTAAAAAAAGAGAAAGAACTCTTACCATTTGCAACATCATGGATAAATTTGGAGAGCATTATGCTAAGCAAAATAAGTCAGTCAGAGAAAGATAAATATCACATGATCTCACTCATATGTGGAATCTAATGAACAGTATAAACGGATGAACAAAATAGATCTAGAGACATAGAAGCATCGAACAGACTGTCAAACCTCAGAGAGAAGGCAGGGGAGGGTGGGGGGTGGGAGAAGAAATCAACCAATGAACTCACATGCATATATGCATAACCCATGGACACAGACAATAGGATGGTGAAACCCTGAGGTAGGGGGTGGGGCAGAGTGGGAGGGGTAAGTGGAGGATAAAGGGGGGGGGGGCATATGTAATACTTTCAACAAAAAAAGCATAAGGAGTTAAGTAGGATTGGGTACTTGAAAGCCATTGATCTCAAGATAGTTTTTTCATGCAAATTCTAAGTTATGAATTTACCTCATAAGTTTCAAAAGGTATTTTTCTCTAATTCAGCCTTTTTCAAAATTTTTTACTGTTTACCCTCTAATTAGCTTTTTTAGAAACTTTTTTTCTAGTCACCCTCCTTGAAATTTTATTAGATAAGCTGAACATTGTTTAGTGCTTTCTAGCAGAACATTTATTTATCATACAGCCCACATTGAATATATATTTGTGCTGTATAATGAAAAAAATTAAAGTTTTCTTCACCTCCCAGAGCCAAAGGTTGCCTTTGTTATGATGGGTGCTCTACCTGAAGAGCAGACAAATTAGAAAAGGCCAGTTTTGAACCTTTCAGCTGCTCTGGGAAATCTCATAAAGTGTGGTCCTAAGCAGAGGTGGCTGAACTGAGCTGAGTGAGGCTCAGGAAGAGGAAACGCTTTCCTCATTATAAATTAGAGAATTTTGGGAGCTGAGGTGCAACATAGTTTGTAAAAGAAGAAAAAAAAAAGGAAAAGAAAATTTAAATAATCACAGTCCAGACATATCAAAGTTGAGTGGGTAAGAGACAGCATGGACTGTGGTAGAGTAGAGCAGCAGAGAGTCACAATATCAATATGTGTAGCAAGCACTTAATAACCATGCACTGTGTGCCTCACCTTCACTTGCATTATTTCATTCAACTCCTCCAGCAAGTTTCTGAAGTGCTAGCATCAAATTAATTTATAGACAAGGAAACTTCAACTTAGCGAGGCTGTGAATGTGCTGAAGCTCTGACGCTGAAGGGCTGAGTCAGGATGTACAGCCAAGCCTGAGCCTCAAGTCCACATCCCTCACTGGCAGGTGACAGTTACTACACTCCAGAGCAGAACAGAGGTTTGTCTGGGAATGAGCTCACTGCTGGCAAAGCAAGGGAGTCATAAAAGGATTGGTGTCATTATTCTATGCTTCATCTTTTTAGAGGATTCTATTCCACTGCTTTCTGGGTAACTAAATAGTGACTATATCTGGTATATCAAAGATACGGGTATCATGATTGAGGGCTGAATCTTCCTAGCACTAAAATGTAATATATATTCATGATATACTTTATATTTATTTCACAACATGCCTTTTTTATATGGTTATAACTAGTCCCATAAATATATCCTCAATCCACTTTATCAGGGAGACAGCAGTTAGTCCTTCTTCATGCCACTTTACGCCTGTTAGCTGCCCTATATAATTTTCTTATTCCAGGCTGGCCCTCATATTTATGTTGTCCAATGTTCACAGGATGAAAATCTTAGGCCAAACTGTAATTTCAGCTTCCTGGGTTAAGTTTTCTATTTCTAACACTTATAATTATCCCTGGAATACAAGAGGGACTCAGTGAATATCTATTGAATGAACAGATGAATGGTTAATCTGTAGAGACTATTGAAATTTCAGGTCTGTCTTTACCATGGGCATTACTACTTATACATACAAACAGTAACCTAAACAACACATTGCTGAGTGTCCACTTTGTCTTCGTTGCCCAGTGAAATGTGTGATAAACTGTGGATATTACTATGTGTTTACATTTCTGCTTTAAGGTGGTAGACTAAACAAGGCCTTTAAAATCCCAGTGGAATGTTAGTAAAGAAGTGTTAAAGGTGACATATAACCTTTAGCAATAGAGGGTCAATAGATGAAAGTTATGTCAACAAAATTTCTGGAAGACAAAAATCTAATGAAGACATGTTGGTGGATGAAACAGAGTTGAAGACATGCAGAAGCCTGCTGCATGTGAATCAGTTTTTGGGGGGACACAGCGGTGTGTGAGAGGCAGGTCTGCCTAGGTTTGGGCTCATTTCTTTCCAACTCTGACTTCAGAGATGTCATGTTGGTAGCTTGAAATTGGCCAGGGTAGGAGAACAAATGAGGGCATCCTCTACCCCCCCCTCCCCGCACCCCCCTCCCCACCCATTCATTAGCTGGTTAAGTATTTACCAGCACATTATTGTGAAGAATCCATAGATAAAGGTAAAGGTGCGGCTCAAAAATGAGAGTAGGGATAATTAAATGTCTAGACCAGTGTGCTAATTAGTCCTTACACATTTTACCCGATTTCTGCATGCCACCTGGCATTTACCTGGCATTTACCTGGCATTTAGTACCTGTGAGATCAATGCAGAACTCTAGAGGCTTCTCTAAACCTCAGCTTGCCTTGTAATTGCCTGGAAGCTTGTTTAAACAGGTTGGTGAGCCTCACCCCTAGCGTTTCTGATTTAGCAGTTCTTGAGTGGACAACAAGAATTTACAATTCTAACAAGTTACAATTCTGGGGACCACACTTTGAGAACCAGTGCTCTAAAGAAAGTAAATGATCGCTTCTCGGCCTTTTGGCTAAGATCAAGTGTAGTAAAGAAAGTAAATGAGAACCTTAGGGTAGATGTTGGCCTGGCAAAGTAAAGTGCTTCTCATTTTGACACCTGGGGTGATAGGGGGCAGGCTACCTGGCTTCCTGCTTTGCACCTTAAAACTTAGCCTTCTAGGCAACAACTGATTTCCATTAGACAGCCCAGTTAGCTTAGTCATTCAGCCAAGAGGCCTGTTGTGGACACAAAACCAGTTATTCTATAGCTTCCAAGAATCAACCTTATCTTTCTTGTAGGGACCAGTCATCATATAGACATGTCCATGTAACTTCTGTTTTCAGCTTTACAATTATCCTTTAGTCAGAACATGGATAATGTAATTATATCTACAAAATAAAATGTGTATGTAATAAATGTTAATGTAAAAATAGATAAAATGGCAGAAATTGGGAGATCAAAATTGGAGATACAGGCAAAAATAATAAAAATATTAATATTTTTATACAATGAACATCTGAGTGATTGCTTAAGGTTGATAACAAAATATATAGAATTGTCAGTACATTATTCAACTTTACCAAAATAATCAATCGAATAACTGAAAGGATGAAGGAAGAGGTACCATAAAGAAATGCATTCTCATATTTTATAGTAGGGAGTAGATATAGTTTGGTGAAAACAAAGAAAGAAACAAAAACATGAGCATATTATTTGGTGTTTTGGAGGTAACAATCAGAATGAAAGAGAATGGTTGAAAGCATTGACTTCTGAAGAGTGGATAGTTGGCATGGAAATTGGGGAGAACACTAACGCTTCTCATTATAAAACTTGTGCTGTCCTGTAATTCAAATGGACATATGAATGTATTGTTCTTTCTAAAAAATGTAATTTACATTAAGATGACTTCTCCTTGGTACAGACAGTCTTGTGCATTTGTAGTTTATAGCTTACTTTTAAAATGGACAATGGATGCACAAGATGTTTTAATTTAGGAATGCTGGCAGAAAATATGCTATTCTTTATAAATAAAACTCTGACTTGCTCACAGAATGCTCGCCTGCACTGAAATCATTACCAGATGACTGATAATTGACTGAACAATTTCATTTTTCATCTAGCTCTTTAAGTACCTTTGGAGACTGTCAGTAATAATACAAGTAAATCAAGAGGACGATGGTTGCTTTTATGTCAGTGGTTTCTAATAGACATAAAGCCAGATTGCAAATGGTCTTAACACTCAGATAAGCACTCTAAATTGTTTAAAAAAGAACCCTACATACTTCCAGCTTTGAGGCATGTCGGTAATCTGCTGCCCTATAAACTGCCTTATGGTTTGAAGAAAATAATGTTTTTAGTCTGACAATTTACAGTTGTGAAAAAGTGAATTCATTCAATGCCTTTCAAAGACTATAATCGTCTCAGGCTTTACATTTGTCTTACATTTGGGCAGATCATATTCTTTTACTAGAATTTGAGGGGGAGGCATAAAAAGCTATGAAAATGAAATCCCACATGAAATTGCATCAAACTGACTTTCAGTTGGATAAGTACATTTGCTATTGATTTTGTCCTTTATATAACAATAAATGGTTAATGAAAAAGCCACCATCTTTTATTTCTTGGTGCTGAGTTCTAATATATATGTGGCTTGATGTCCTTCCTTTGCCAAAAAGTGTATTTATCGATCAAATTTATGAGCTATTATGATCAGGGATGAGTCATGCTACCATATCTTTAGCTTTCAAGACCCGGACGCAATCATAATGATTGCTGGTTTGCATTCAAGGTGGGTGTTGTTTAACATGTAAGACCATTTACAGTGAAGATAATGAAGAAAAATTTATCGACTGAGACAGCCTGGTAGAGTAGGTGCTAGAATTGGGTACTTAATTTTTCTCTATTATTTAAGATAGAACATAGAGGTACACATAGGCAATCTGAGTATATTATTAGTAACTATGCCTGGAACTACAACAATCATATTTCCAAAGGATTTACTGGCACAAAGCAGAGAGCCTTACACAATTTACTAATTTATCACTACAGGAGTCTGGAATAGCACTACTCCTCTCTAGAAAGTCCTGGATGGAACAACTTGGTGAAATTGCATTGAAAATCCTATGTAATAACATTAATGAAAAATTCCTTGGATTATTATTAATTCTTTTTTGATAAGTTTTTTTTTTTAACAAGTTTGATTTCCTAAATATGTGGAGTAAAGTGAAAAAGAAGCAATGGGAAATTAGATGTTTTTCTAGAAATTTGAAGCCGGTTTTTAGTTTAATAGTTGAAGATAATTACATCAATTCTTCACTCTAGTTTGAGAAAATTTTCTTTTTAGTTTTATATGGCAATAATGTTTTTATGTAAATCTCAAAATCGCTGCTTCCATTGCACTTGACTTTATTGAAGCGATGTTCTATGTCAGCTCTCAGGAAGTATACCCAATTTCATGCTTCTTGTTGAATGAAAAGTAATATTCTACCTCTTATCTCCAGACATGCTTTTTCCAAGCTTGAGACAATATCTCCAAAAAGATCTGGGGAAAGTGAGGGTGTAGAATGTTTTTGGTATAAAGTAGTTTGGGAAGGTAGCAATGGAAAACTGGCATTTAATTCCTTTTTGGACTAGATTTGTATGTGGCCTTATACAAGTTACATAATTTCTCTCTCATTCCCCAATTTTTACATCTATAAAATTTTAATTAGATGATTTCCAAGGACTCTTGATTCTAAAATTTAGAGTTTGTCAAGAAATTAGATAGTTGTGTTAGTGACGATTCTGGTTATTAGTGGAGGCTATAGAAATGAGCTTGTTTTACCTCTGTCCAGTTAGTCAGTTCACAGAGGGCATGGTTACTTTCATTTATCTGTAGCGCTTTTCAGCATTTATTAAAACTCTTTGTGTTAATAAATGTTTTAACAACCGATGCCTTAGTCAATATTTAATTAGTATACAATCAGATCCTGTGGTTGGGGATCCAGGGAGACATTAGTACCTGTGAGATCATTGTATTGTATATTCCCTCTATCATTAAGAAAAAAGAGCTTATTTTCTATTCTCCTTTATATTTCTAAGAGAATTAAAGGGATGGTGGCATTGTGGGATGAAATGGAAGTGGTGACCTGTATAGTTACACTGGGGCTGGATGGAGTTAGGTCATAAGCTTTCAGATCTAGGTTCTGACAACAGCACTGTAGTTACTGAGAAAGGTCTCTGGAAAAAACTTCTAGGGATCAAAATATACAAGTGAGATGACTCTTGTGTCTCTAATTCCTACTCCTTTGATCTTCATCCCTTTTTTATTAGGTCCAGAGCAAAGATCCCCCTCTTCCTCTTTTCCTTCTGCTCTTAATTTGTAATTTCCCTGGCTCATCCCATCCCTCAGAAATAACTGAGTATACCTGTCCCTCAAAATAGGACATCCAAATTCAAAATAGGGCATCCTTTTGCTCTTTTGCTCTTTATCTTAAAAATAAGTAGAGTTGATGTATACCACCCATAATGATTTACTTCAAGAAACTATCATATAATGACTGTATGGCAGGGAGAATTCATAATAGTTTACATAAGTTATGAATAGTAAAGCAGAACAGAATGTCTCATGAGAGCAGACCAGAAATTAGATTTGCCCTGACACTGAGAATGCCATCAAAATGTGCAGTGGCATTTGTACATGTCATAAAGGTGACTATTCTGCATCTAAGTTCTGACAAGGTTAAACCGTGTCTGTTGGGTTTAAAGAAATTCAAATGTTTAAGTATTGTGGAGATTGAATTTTGAGAGAAGATTATAGGGACAGGCAATACAGTTATGATTCATTGTGAATGAGTAGGAGCAGAAATGTTATGTGATAGTAGTTCAATATTTAGGGCAATGATATGGACCACAATACACAAAGTATAAATAGTTAAGCTACTGAAGGACTTAGCTATATTTTAAAAGGATAATCATGCAGGACCGAAAGAGGGTGCTGTGTCTCTCTTCCTGTGCATCTTCATATCCATGGATTTAATCCTATGCTAATTTCTAAGTAAAGGCTAATGCATATGTGCTATGTAATACAGAATGCTTTGGCTACTAGAGTGAAAGTTAAGACTATACCAAAAACAATTTTATGAAGCAGAACAAAGTTGGAGGTCCTACATTACCTGGTTTCAGGACTTAGTAAGTGGCTGTAACCAAGATAGTGTTGTATTGGCATGTGGCTAGTCCTATAGGTTAGTAGAACAGAACAGAAACGTCTGAAATAGATCCACACTTGTCAGTTGATTTTCATCAAAGGTGACAAGGCAATTAAATGGGAATAGGGTAGCCTTATCAAAAATGGTGTTAGAACAATTGGATGTAAGTTAAATAATGGGTATCAGCTCTTGCCTCATGCAGTACACACATAATCAATCAACAAAATCACAGACCTAAATGTGAAAGCAAAAATTAAAAATCTTCTGGAAGAAAACACAGGAGAAAAGCTTACTGACCTAAAAGAAAAAATGATAAACAGGAGTGCATCTAAATTAAAATCTCCTGCTCTAATTTAATAATGACCATCAAGAAAATAAAAAAGGCAATTCGTGTATGTATAGCTCACATTTATTTCAGTGTTTAATATTAGAAGTGTTTTGGGTCTTTATTTAGGTGTTCGGTGATGTTATTTTGTGGCCAGAAATATGCAGTTGGAATTTAATTTTTCTTTATATCAATTAGTCTTTGGTAAAATTGGTTGTGTGATATGTCATTTCACTTAAAGTCACAGTTTCCAAAGACCTATCCACATGTTAAGTGAAGACTTACTGTAATTTAGGAGTTTCCCTTTTTTTTGTACTGTTAGCTTAACATCTCAGCCTATAAAGTCTGAGAATTCTTTAGACAATAGAATTTGGTTTAAATGTATTTCCACAAACTCATTGAGGCTTGGAAACTGCTTGTTAAAGGCTTATGTCAGAGTTAATTTTGTATTTTGTTACAGATAATAAACTACTCAATATCTGTAGAGCATATAACCTCCTGGCATTCTGAAGTACAGAAGAAATACAAAATCTTATAACTTGGGCGGGAATAGGTTTACTGGTTGTTGATTTTTTTTACTTCCCATAGCACCGTTTCCAGTGTGCCTTTTACAAACTGTAGCCTCTACTTTAATACCTCTTGTGTAGGAAGCTCACTACCTACAATACTATTTCATTACTCAAGAGCCTCCATGAAATGAAAGATCCTTATTATGGCCCTGCCTGTGTGGCTCAGTGGTTGAGCATCGTCCTGTGCACCAAAAGGTCCCTGGTTCGATTCCCGATCAGGGCATATACTCAGGTTGTGTGTTCAGTCCTCAGTCCGGTGCATGAGAGTTAGCCAATTGATGTTTTTCTCTTTTTCTCCTCCTTCGTTCCTCTCTCTCTAAAATCAATTTAAAAAAAGAGAGATACTTCTTCTGTATATCATTTCTTTAAATTCCACAAATTGACTCTAATTTTATAAAATACCATAGGAAGCTTACGTTTCTGCATTTTACCCTATTTGAAAAATCATGTGGTTCCCCATGAATTTATTCCCGTGGCTAGAAATTTCCTGTTCCTATATCCTTTTATGGAACCTGTCTTCTCACAGCATAAAATTCTGAATGTTTCATTATGGCAAGGGCTCTAATTATCTAATTCCCACTTACTATTTTTTAGTTTCTTCTCCTGTCATTCTGTGATACCATGGTTTGCCAAGTGCAGTAGTTTTCACAGTGACGTATTCAGAGACATTCTTTTTCCTGTGCCCAACGAGCTTTTCTTACCCAGTGAACTCCTGTCATCTTTTAGGACTCGCCCTGATGACACTTGCTCTCGAAGTCCCTCTAGATCCCTCTGAGGGAGGAAAGGTTCTCCTCTCTTCACTCTTACCATTTGCGGATACCTTTGACCAAGGAATATTTATATGCCTCACTTCCCAGATTGTAAACTTCTTGAAAGCAGTGACAATGCTTTTTTGTTGTTGTTATTGTTAATCTTCACTTGAGGATATTTTTTTCCATTGATTTTTTTTTTTTTAAAGAGAGTGGATGCAAGGGAGGAAAGGGGGGAGAGAGAGAGAAACATCGATGTGAAAGAGACACATCGATTGGTTGCCTCCTGCACATGCCCTGACCCAGGCTGGGGATTGAACCTGAAACCCAGGTACATACCCTTGAATGAGAATCGAACCTGTGGCCCTTTAGTGCATGGGCTGATGCTCTAACCACTGAGCACCGCCAGGGCTGACTATGCCTTTTTTATTGCTCTGAGTATTCCTGAGTTGTACACAGTAGGTGTTCAACAATGTCTTGTGACTGCATGGACTCATGCCTCTGACTAAATAGAACAGCCCTGAACCCATAGGTCCTCGGGTAATGACTACAATGTACTTTTGCTTATAGGCTTAAATATAACAGGACATATGGTCTCTTTTCAAGTGTCAGGCTCACTTTGTTGTCCCCCCAAAAACCACAGGTATCAGAGCTGAGCTCTTTGAGCCACAAGGTCATTGTCCTAATCTCCTCTCACCCACAAGATCACATTTATTCTTTGTAACTTATTGCCCCTTGTCACCTTCCACTCTACTTTTTCTCTGTTCCCTCCCTGACTTCTGGCTCTCAGCCTTTGACATTTTTCTGACTTCAGTTTCTATTCTTGTTCATTACTAATGCCAGATGATGGAACCTCTCTCTCCTGAATCTAGCTCTGACCTGATTAATTCTGTCTCTGGATGCTGTCCACACTTCATCTTGATGTTTTCTTCTCATGTCGTGTTCATGTTACTGCATCATAGTTAGTGCGAGGCATAAAAGTGGCAGCACATATAGTGAGATGAAGCAATGAGCCAAGATAGTAATATCTGGAAACTAGTAAGCAAGGAAGAAGAATTCGGTAGTCAGCCTGAAAGGTAAGGACAAGTGTACTAGACAAAGCCAGGCACATGCCACAGTGCCATCCCTGCTGCGTCTCACTATCTCTGCACTTTTGCTTATCCCCCTTTCTTCCCTCCTGGCTTAGAGAAAAAGATAACCTTCCCAGAGCCTCTAGCAGGGAAAAACCCAGGAAAGAAGTCATGGTTAGAACCCGAGCAGCATAAATGCCAGAGGCATACATGTGGTCAAAGTCCACACAGATGACACCTGTGAGCAGGTGCTGTGCCGTGTGGTACACATTGAAGGATGAGCAAAGAAGTCACAACCCCTGTCCTCGGGTTGCTTGCAGTTGAGTTGGGGACACCTAAAAAATAAGCAGTTATAACCCTTTGTGAGAAAAGTTGTGATGGTGGGAGTATAGGTTGCAGTGGGACATATAGCAGGACACCCACACTGCGGTTTCGACCTGTCTCAGTGCTCTGGCCAAGCATTTCAGGGGTGCTTTTTTCCTCTCTCAGAAACCTCAAATCTGAGGTTCACATTTCCTCTCTCATGACCACTTTGAGACTCTCCCAATCCTGGGCCCCAATAAAGCCCCTTTATCCATTTCAATCTCAGATTGCTTTGTTGGACCAAGTCACAGCGCTGCTGCTGCTGCCGCTGTCTCTGCTACTTACTGATCCTTTTATTTATGTCACGTTCACTCCCTAATGCATCACCTGAGTGGCTGCTCCATCCTGTCCCTTCCAATCAACCTCAAATCTTTCATCCTCAGCACATGACCTTGTCTCTCATTTTCCTGAGCAGATTGAGGTCATCCAGTGAGAACTCCCTCACCCCTCCACCCCTTGCCACAGGCCACAGTGCCATCCCTGCCGTGTCTCATTATCTCTGCACTTGCTTATCCCCCTTTCTTCCCTCCTGGCTTAGAGGAAAAGGTAACCTTCCTTCACAGTACTGACCCCTCTCCTGTGCTTAGGCCTCACATCTCCTTTCTGCTGCTGGTGGATCAAACTCCCTGCCGTTTGGTTTTTGGGGTGCCACTGAAAGAAGCATTTTTAGAAGCCCCTCCGGAGAATGGAATGAGGAAGAAGGCTTTATTTGTATAAAGTTACATTATCTGTGTTCCAAAGTCCCCTGCCTCTTAAGCCAGTCCTGGAAAAGGTGCAGCTGGGAGTTCAGCAGAGTCAGAAACAGGGCCAATGTCCAGAGCTTCCATTCCATGTTGCAGCCAGATGTGGTTCAGCATTCAAAGTCCATTAGTCCAGATTGAAGTCCATGAGTCCATGTGTGGACCCCCACATGGCCCTGAACCATGTGGGGCACAGGGGAGTGTACTCCTGCAACAGGGGTCACAGGAGCCAGACACCCTGGAGCAGAGAGAGCCAAGAGAAGGAGAACCCTTCCTCTGTTTGGAAGTTTATATAGTTAGGTTACCAGAGCTTGCAGTGGCCATGCCCATTCTGGCCAATTACCTGTTTCCAGGTGTGTTTGATGGGCCATCAGCCTCCTGCGTCACCTTGGCCTTCCTGTCATGCTTCTAAACTGTCTTTGTCCAGTCCCTTTCCCCATCAATAGAGCAGGGAACAGACTCGGAGTATTAAATGCAGCTTTTTGACAGAGTTGAACAAATGGCATGTCTGTACTATTTGTTCTTTCCTTTCACTCTTTTCCTGTTAAATAATGACCAGCTTATTGCAAGGGTGTCACTTCCACATAACGCTTCTGTTTCCCTCCCTCTCTTTGACAGCTTCAGTTCCTCCCTCTGCACTCGCTTCCTTTCCGGTACCAGAACTCAACCTAAAAGAAATATTCTTTTTTAAAAAATATATATATCCAACTCACACCATACACAAAAATAAACTCAAAATGGATAAAAGACTTAAACGTAAGACGGGAAACCATAAAAATACTAGAGGAATCCACAGGCAGTGAAATCGCAAACATATGCCGAAGAAATTTCTTCTCTGATAATGCTCCTAGGGCATTGGAAACTAAAGAGAAAATAAACAAATGGGACTACATCAAAATAAAAAGCTTTTGCACAGCAAAGGAAACCATCAACAAAACAACAAGAAGACCCACTACATGGGAGAACATATTTGCCAATGATACCACCGATAAGGGTTTAATTTCCAACATTTACAGGGATCTCATGAAACTTAACAAAAGGAAGATAAACAATCCAATAAAAAAATGGGCAACGGACCTAGATAGACATTTTTCGAAAGAGGACATACAGAAGGCCGAAAGACATATGAAAACCTGCTCAAAGTCACTAATCATACGAGAGATGCAAATCAAAACGACAATGCGTTATCATCTCACACCTGTCAGAATGGCTATCATCAACAAATCAACAAACGACAAGTGTTGGAGAGGATGTGGAGAAAAAGGAACCCTTCTGCACTGCTGGTGGGAATGCAGACTGGTGCAGCCACTGTGGAGAACAGTATGGAGCTACCTCAGAAGACTAAAAATGGAACTCCCATTTGACCCAGTGATCCCACTACTAGGAATATATCCCAAGAAACCAGAAACGCCAATCAGAAAGGATATATGCACCCCTATGTTCATAGCAGCACAATTCACCATAGCTAAGATTTGGAAACAGCCTAAGTGCCCATCAGCAGATGAGTGGATTAGAAAACTGTGGTACATATACACAATGGAATACTATGCTGCGGTAAAAAAAAAGGAACTCTTGCCTTTTGCAACAGCATGGATGGAACTGGAGAGCATTATGCTAAGTGAAATAAGCCAGTCAGAGAAAGATAAATACCACATGATCTCACTCATTTGTGGATTATAGAGAACAACATAGACTGATGAAAAGGGACAGACCCAAAGACTGAGAAACAGCGATCAGGCTATCAAACCCCAGAAGGAAAATAGGGGAGGGTGGGGGTAAGGGGAAGAGATCAACCGAAGAACTTGTATACATGTATATAAGCCAAACCAATGGACATGGACAACAGGGGGATGGGAGCATGAGTTTGTGTGTGTGGGGGAGATTGGGGGTTAATGGGGGGGATGAGGACACATTTGTAATACCTTAACTAATAATAATAATTAAAAAAAATCAATAAAATATATTTTTAAAAATATATATATTTATTGATTTCAGAGAGGAAGGGAGAGGGATAGAGAGATAGAAACATCAATGATGAAAGAGAATCATTGATCGGCTACCTCCTGCACACCCCCTACCGGGGATCGAGCCAGCAACCCAGGCATGTGCCCTTGGCCGGAATCGAACCTGGGACCCTTTAGTCCGCAGGCTGACACTCTATCCACTGAGCCAAACCGGCCAGGGCTAAAAGAAATATTCTTCCCAGATCCTGAGTTTTCCCTTCTCTCTCAATCCACCGCTTCGTTACTCTCATCACCAAACCTATGTACAGGTGGAAACATCTCACATTTACTTGGCAATATGTTGGTAAGAAAGGGGACATTGGGTTTGTGTGTTCCTCCTGCTTCTTTCTAGATGTATTTCTTTTTTCCTTCTGTTCAGATTATATCACTAGTCTTGCTGGTGGCATTGCCATCAGTCCCTTTTAGTTTGTTCTGCTGTGGTTGTAAATACCTGTTGGCCATCATTGACTCTCTTGCTTAAATGTGCAGGCTCAAGGTATTGGCCACCTGCATTCAAATCCTGGCTCTACCGAGTAGTCCTAGGTGGGCAGGTACTCAACCAATGACCCTTGAAAATCGAATGTAGCATTCTTGGTGAAGGGGAGCAAATATACCGCTCTAAGACATGCCTCTTTGACATATTGATTATATTGAGCTGGTTATTTTTTAGAAACAGCAGACATAAGTGAAGTTTTGAAAAGTGAGTAGAGTTATGCTTTTTGTAAGAGATATTTACATTTATAAGGGAAATCTCCATTTGTAAGGCTGCCTCCCTTTCTGTACCATAGGAGAGGAATGACTCTAAATCTCAAGAAACTCTTCTCATTGGAGAAGGCAAGGACTTAGATCTGTTATTCCTAATTGGCTCCCTACCGCCTACCCCCAGCATCTTTTGTTTTTAGCTGGCGATAGTATTTATGTGGTGGCTGGGACCATTTCAGAGAGTTTCTTAGTTTTCCTGGGTTTCTCCCATGTATATAGGGAGGGATATATATATATATAATCTCCATAGATGTTATTAAACTTCTGTTTGGTGACCAGTTAATCTCTCTTTAAATGTTATATTAAAACTCCACCCAGGTATCTGGAGGCCATATTAGTATGCTTGGTCCACAACTAAGTGGTTGGTTTTTTTTTCTCTCTACAGGGGGAAACTGGTATTAACTCAAGTTAATACTAAGACATCTACACAACCAGCCAACATTGGGGTTGCAGCTGGGGCTGTCAGCATTTCTTATATATACCCTTTTAAATTTAGTATGTTGAACCATTCTTTTTCTGCTGCAATCTTAGCCGTATACAAATGGGACTAGAGAGGGACAGGTGAAATGCCTGTGGCTAGTTTGCAGGGAAGCTTTGGGGACAAATAGAACTGTTACATGCTGACACATTAGTACTTCTTTCAAATTTTTCAGAATTCTCTTTGTGGAGAATCAGAGGCATATTTTTAGACCTTGCATTAGTTTCCAGTCTAGCGGTCTTTTTTATGAGAAGCTCAAAGAATATTCAGTAATGATTCTGAGCTTTGCCTTGAGAATTTAAATGTGCAAACATATGTGGACAGTAGGGGTCACAGTTGTCTTAGATTAAGATCAGAAAACTGGTGTTCACGATTATGCTCTGTTTGTTTTACCATTGTTTTTAGGTTTATAGAATAGTAGCTGCATAATAGGAGTTTCCTCGGGAAATTCAGTATTTGCCCACGTTAAGAGGCTTATAATCTTGTCTTTCCCCCTTTTTGCATATTTGCATAACTGTCTTCAATAATCCTTTGCACAGAAAAGAACATTTTATTCTTTCAAATGAAGTCCTGCTTGATGGTATTCTTTTAATCACTGTCAAAACTAAAAGGCATTTTCATTAGGGACTTTTAAATATTCTAATCAAAGTTCCTGGAAACATTTTTTGAATAAACGAGTTTCATATTTTACACTGTGGCAAAAATTATCTCTCTCTTCTACTTTGAAGAAATGAATGAAGTTTCTAAATTTTCCATTGTGCACTAAAACTCTAGTTGTTAGGAAATTATTTTTGAAACTTATTATTTGTCAGTGATTTGGTCGGAATGGATATGTTTACCTGTCTCTATCACTTACTGTAATATATCATGAGAGATCACACAACAATGACAATTTAACACAGTATTTGATATAACAAATTATGTACTTAATTCATAACTTTCTGATTAAAAATATTTGTAGGAGATCAGTGTACTAGGAAAACACAAAGAGATGCAGTAATTGTAACTCATGTTCCTAGTGAGAGTAAAAACTAGTACAGCTTGTAAGACTTGTTTTGGGCAGTATCTACTATAGTTGATCACACCCATACTTAGCCACTCTGTTCTTAAAACTATACCCCCAAGCATGCCGATAGCAGCACTATTTACAATAGACCCAATTTATATCTGAAAATCTATCAATGTATATTACACTAGAGTATAAAGTGAAAGAAGGCAAAGAAAGTAATGATGAGTTGTTTTATTAATAGAGCATATTTGGGTGGTCTCAGTGCTTGGCAGTATCTCCATACATTTTTTTCCCATGGTTCAGCATGTGACCCTTAATTTGCATGTTCACAATCATAGCTTTGCTAAGAAGGTGGTTTTAGTGAGTGCAGGATGAATGCACAGACAGGATAATAATAATGAGGAGTTTTTCTTTAGAATATGTTAATGCCCTATGATGTATTTCTCTTACATCACAGAGGTTTCCCCCCTAATTCCTGGGTTAGTGTCTCCCAGATGTAGTCTCTCATTCTAGAGATGTAATGTAAATAGTGCTTCCTCTCAATTTTATGGGATTCCCATTTCTTATTTTAAGGTTGGCCATTTTCATTTTGATCATATCATCTTTTTTTTTCCCATTGCCTGTAGAGGACAATGCAGATGATGGAGTTTCAGACAACTACGAATACATCTCAGTTAAACATAACTGAGATCATATCCAGATCATCTTGGGAGATTCACAGTCGTTGGTGGTGTTTTTTTGTCACACATTTAGTAATGATCTCAGTGCACTCCTCAATGTAATTAATGACATCCTTTGATTGCTGGTGTGTTCACAGTAACATAAGCCAGTTCAATAGGCGAGAATATATTCTACTTTGAAGAAGTATTTTTGAGGGAGATAATACAGTTATTTTCAAATGTCTCACCTTTGGCCAGTTCTAGAATGGAGGAGAGAAAGCAATAGTAGTAACTCTGTAGATAGAGCAATTCAATAAGTAGTATTGTTGAGAGAAACTCAGTTTCAACTTAGTTTGGAGAAGTACTTGATGATTCGAAAAATCACAGACAAATTCCCTCTTTCTACTTAAAATCTTTTGTTCATCCATTTTAAAATCAAGCAGCCATAGGGAATAGAAAAAGAGAATGAGAGATTGATTACAAACCCATGTACTGAGGTGTTGATATTTTCTAAATATCCCTCAGAAGAGATTCTTAATTCCAGTACAAAGATCTGAGGACACACATTCATGCAACTGAGAAATACCAAGAAGGATGTACTTATCTTTATAGAACTAACTACACGTAACAATGGAGCCCAAGTCAACAGGGGTGACGGTATTACGTTTAAGCATGCTGACCTTGCCACAACGTTTACAAGAAGATATTAGAGCAACCAGCTAAATGTCTTGAGGATCAAGTCAGAAACATGGCAAGGTCAGGTACTCATGGTCAGAGAGCAGGCATAAAAGGCAGGATAGATAAATATTTGCCTTTTAGAGGATTTTGAATAAAATACACATAACATTTCCATTAAAGTTCATGTTGATGCATGACAATGAGCAAAGATAATTAATTTTAAACATTTGAATGCTTGAATACAAAACTGTATTACAGAAGTGAAGGAAAAGGTTATTTTTATTAAAAATAGTTTTTAATTGATTTCAGAGAGGAAGGGAAAGGGAGAGAGAAAGAGAAACATCAATTCATTCAGTGTTCTAAATGCTTTGCTAGACATTTTTTTTTGTGGGGAGGGAGGTACAAAGATGTCTAAGAAATAATGTACTTTAGGCATTTATTACTTAGTAAGTGATGTAGAATAAATTACCAACCAAGTATAGTTTAAATCCAAGTGAAATTCATGCTAAAAGAGATGCATTAGTAACTTATGCCTCATAAGAAAAAAACAGTTTTTGTTATCAGGGAAGGCTGCAGAGAGGAGGTGACATTTTACCTGGGTCTTGAAAGATTAGTACTTCAGTAGCAGGAAATAGTTCAAAGGGCATATCTTTGTCTAAGAGAACAGCAGGTACAAGGACACAGAGGAATGTTCCTGATAGGTTCTGGTCTTTATTGGTGATGTTCAGTATGCGATGAAATGTGGTAAAATGGGAGGGAGTTAATTAGGAAACACACCAATCTTATAAAGGGAGAAGCTGAAGTCATTTCTCTGACAATTACCAATTGAATTTAATACTAAATCTATCAAAATAACTGAGACAAAATATTTTACAAACACATTTGACCTGGAGGAAATCCAAGAGATTATCTAGTTTAATTTTTCTCTTTCTCCCTCCCAAAACAGAGGCTGGTAAAGAGGTTAAGTATTTTTAGTCAAGACTATACAACTAGGTTGGTTAGGTATGAAAATTCCTGGTTACTATAATTGGTCTGTAGCTCTTCCAACCATCGTAGGTAAGAGAGAGGCTGCTAGGCTGTGCGACAGAGCAGAGATCCAGGGTAAAAATATTGCCCATTATAATGGTAAAGAAGGCAGTAATTTTCTAGTTTTGTAGGTCGATGGCGGCCTAAATTTGATGCAGGTACCTCAATGTAGCAGATATGCTAGGAGATGCATTTTTTTTTGCTTGCCGAATTGAAGCATTTGTAATAACCACATATTAGGACAACCACATAGCCAGATTTGTGTCCTGTGATCCATTTTTCTACAACAGCTACTTGACCAGACATGGGCATCTGTTTCCAGCTGATCCAATTTCTTTCCTGAGAATTTGGAATTGGGAAGGCTGAGATGAATGAAAGATCATGTTGGGTAAAGACTAGCGCTGGAATCCTGAGAAGCTAAAGCCAGGTGTAAGAAGAGGTAGAATTACAATAATGCAAGTAAAACAAAATTGGAGAAAAAAAGAGAAGGGAGAAATTGTGCAGAGAGAAGCAGACAAAGAGGAATGAAGCCCCAGTGGTACCCATCCCCAGCTAAGTTTCCCCCTGGCCCAGTAATATCTAACATCAGTCCTTTTCATGTGGCATCAGTGAGATCTAACATCCATGAGCTGGTTGTATGGGCCTCTGCTGTGTGCAGGCCAAACACCTTTGATTTCAAGAATCATTTTGCTCTATGACTCTTTCAACCCCAAATTGTGAATAACCAATCCATTTCCTTGTGAGTTTTGTTTTCCATACTTTTCTTCAAGACACAACAAGAAACCCCTCATAAACCCTATCTTCTCCATTTTGTTATTGGTGGTGGTGGTGGTGGTGGGGGATGCTTATTTTCTCTTTTCCCTTTGACCTGCTGAGTAAGGATTTCCTCCTTCAGTTACCAAAGGACAATGGAAACCTTAGAAGCGTTCTTGAGTCTTTTGTGCACCAGACCAATGTGTATTGGGCAGAAAGGCTTTGGATTGCCTGTGGACCTAAGCACTGTATCACCAACCTCCCTCCCTCATCTGTTGCAAAAATCACCCTTTAGTTGAATGAACAACTTGAAAATATGAAGAACAGGTGAGTTATTCTTAATGCTTTCCCTTTCCCTGTTCATCACTCCATTGTCATTAAAGGGACAGTGGATCTTGGCAGAAATCCCAAAATGAGCCCTTTCTGTAAGAAGGAAAAAATCGGTATAGATACCATGCTGGGGCAGTAGTCTCAGAAACAACTTTCTTACAGACCAGTGTTTCTGTCATGATAATGAACCATCATAAATCTTTCTAACTGGGAAGCAAATGTACATTTTTAATGAGTTCCAGACTAAACAATATATAGGACATATATTTCAATTATAATGCATTTCTTTTTACAAAAATAAACTTAAGGATATAAGTATCTATATTTATAAATTATAAATAATTTACTTATAAATTAAAAACATGAATTTGTAAGTCATTTGTAAGACACATCACAACCACTTCGAAATCATTTCAACTGGGAAGCAACACATCCTATTTAGTAGAAATTGTTTTTGTTTTCATAAAGTTTCAGGCAAATATATAAACACAAAGGAAAGTGGTTGAATTGGCCAGGATGTTCAAGACGTTCAGTAATTGGAATCAATGTAGATTTGGAAGGACCAAATAAACAATTTAATTCAGCCTTTAGGTTCTTGGAAAGAAGGAGCCTCAATAGGGAGATTCGCTGGAGCAGTGAGGATGGCAGGGACACTATATAACCAAGTTGTCAACTCTGCCACTTTTACTTTAGGGAATATTCACACGGCTGTCCCTTTCTTGGCTGAAAGAATCACCCACAAGCCTCATTATCCTCATTAAACTGCAGTCAATACCTACAGATCAAGGACTACCTGCAGGCAGCTTTAATCAGGCAAAATAAAAGCAGCTCTGCATGAGGCACAGAGCTCAGCAGGCCTGCTCACCAGTGCTGTTCCTAAGTGGAAGCTTAACTCAGCATTTGCTCAAAATTAACTCCTCGTATTTCAGCAACAGTTCCCTACATAGGCCCCTGATCTGCTGGATCCTGAGGTGTATGTAGAACTCTTCCTTATCTCCAGAATTCAAAGGCCAGTTTTTCCTGTCGAGCTATCTCTCTGGCACCCCGCACCGTAGTTGAGGCATCAGGAAAGGGGACTTAGGTTTTAAATGTTGATTTCTACACCTAATATTCTTCCCTAGGCTGTTAGTCTTTTGTATCTTAGTCTCTTCTTCCATAACATAGGAGGGCTGAGAACTGTATTGCATAATTGCTTTTAAGGAATGGGTAAAAATGGGTATCAGATAAAATGCATATAAAGTGCCTAAAAATCTAGATGTATGGCAGGGTTCTCAGAAAACACTAAAAAATGCTGCCTGTATGAGAAACTTGGCTTTGGATCCTCAGAACGTCTATTGCTATTATCATTATTGAACAGTAGTTAAAAAGCATGGTCAGATTTTCATATTTGCTAATGAACAAATACAGCAGTATTGAAAATATGTGCAAAGTACAACTGCTTTAGGCCCTGATTTAAATAATTGCTTCAGGTTTTATGGAATACCCAAGACTAATCTTGTAGAATAAGCTTGCTAATATGAGACTTAAAAAGTACTGGCTCAGCATTTGAATGTATTTCCACCCCCCCCCCCCCCATATAATAGTTATAAATATGCAAAGGAAGTGAAAAATGATTTAAAGGGGAACATTGCAGCCCTGTAGTCTCTGTTCTTTCATAAAAGAAACATCTGCATTTTATGCCCCCAGAATCATATTTCCTAGTTGCTGAATATTGAAAAGCTGTCTTTTATTTGAGAAAATAAAAAAGTTAAGATTGTACATTTATTAGCATAAAGGGAATGCACTTTAAGTTTATTCAAATCATGAAATGCTAAGAAAAACAAATTCGGATTAATTAAAAGTTACTTAGTCCTCACAGGGCTTTGGCTGGAGTGTTAATGTAGCTTACTTCTACACATGTGGCAGCAACTCTTGCTGGACTTGTCAGGGTTGTGACTATTGATAAAGTGATTTAAGAACAGAGACATGCAACTTAGATAGATTCTTAGAATTTATTGTCCAAAGAGAGGTCTGTGACTAATGGAAGAGAAATGGTGACTCCATTCATCTATCATCTTCCTTCACTAGGAGAATTAGAGTCCTAAGTGTATGTGTCATAGTGTCTCAGAAAGAATATAGTGTCCCCACTTAGGGGAGTCTGTCGGACAGTGGTCTGAGCTCATCTCTACCACTAGTCACTACACATTTTTGGATCCTGAGATTTTAAGTAGGTGATCTTTACTTTGAGTTTCTGAGAGAATGAGGTTTTCAGTTATCTAATTACATTGTCAAATGTTGAGAGTATATTTAGAATAGAGTCTTAGCTCAAATTACTATTATGGATTAAATTTGTCCCCCCAAAATTCATATGTTAAAATTTTATCTCCAGTACCTTAGAATGGACTTTATATAGAGTTAAGAGTCTTTACAGAGATAATCAAATAGGTCATTAGGATGGGCCTAATCCATATGACTGGTGTCCTAATAAAAGTGGAAATTTATATACAGTATAAACATACATACAGGGTGAATGCCCTGTGCACATGAATATGGCCTTCTGTGACCCAAGGAGAGAGGCCTGGAACAGGTCTTTCCCTTCCTGCCTTCAGAAAAACCAGCCCTGCCAACAACTTGATTTTGGAATTCTAGCCTACAGAATTATGAGACAATACATTTCTGTTTAAGACACTGATTGTGGTAATTTGCTGTGATAGTCCTAGTGAACTTATTAGCTGTGTGACTTGGACTAATTATTTGAAAAATTTAAATCTTAGTCCTCCCAATATAAAATGAGAATGGTAAAAACAGAATGTTTAAATGAGTTCTGGAGTAAGTCCTTGGTTTTTTACTCTAGTTCTGCTTAATAGGTGTGTAACCTTGAGCAAGTTGCTTAACCTCTCTCTGCCTTAGTGTTTTATTTTGTGGAATGAAAGTAATAATAGTACCTATCGCATAGTTTGATGCGAGGAGTGAATGAGTTAATGAGTATAAAGCATTTAGAACTGTATCTGGTATTTGCTAAGTGCTCAATAAATGTTAGCTAATATTTTGGAGTATAAGATAGAGTGTATAAAACATGAAACATAGTGTCTGGTACAAAATTTCTAATAAATGTTTATTATTATATTAGTTTCTATTTACTAATCATCCTAAGTAGTCCTAATAGATTAAAAAGAATTTGAAAGTCCACCAAATAATTTTTTAAATCTGTTAAAATGAAAAATATAGTGATTGAAATAAAATTCCACATTAAGGTTTTCATTAATATGTAAATATTTGTCATATTGCCAATAAGATCTTAAAAAGCTGCCATTGTTTCCACATATTCAATAATAACCTATTATCATTTTTGAAGATCTCATTCATGTCCTTTTGCTTTTATGTTTCCTTAAATGAATATGCCATGATGATTTACTTTTTTTTTTTCAGTAGTTAGAGCAGAATTTTCTAGAGCAAATATTTCACTTAGAAAAAAAATCTTGAATAGTGTGCTAATGGGAAGATGGCTGGTTTCCTTTGCCTTTACTCTCTTAATTTTCCCTTTTCTCCCTTCTCTAAAATATTGTTAAAATTGGAAATATCTTTCTTATAGTCATACTTAATAAAATTAAGATAGGAAGACTTCAGGATTCATTAAGATGACAGTCTCTGTAATTAATACAACATAATTCATAGTAAATGACTATCAAAAAGAGGTGACTTTTGACCTGATTCAAAAGAGAACCAAGGGAGACAGCTCTTGTGACTAAAAGTATTTTCTCTTTTATTTCTCAAATAATATTTCAGTTAAGGAATCAAAACTTTTTCTTCAGGAAGAAACTTCTTACAATTCAGGATTTTATAATTCAAAGCTTTCTTATGTTAAGAAATAGTCTACTGGCTCTCAAGTGGGTTGCAGTATGGTTGTTGAGCACGGGAGGGAGGGTGGTGCAGAACAGCAAATCCTTATTGACTGCATACTGACTATATTATGGCTGCTGTCCTGTGGAAAGAGGCCATTTCTATAATGGAGAGGAGATTGTGGTTTCCTTGTTTGTTTATTGTTTTATTTTTCTAAACAAGGTATATGAATCGGGGTTGAATACTCAAAGAGATAGCTGAAGAGTTTAATTGAAGGGCTCTCTAGAGGTGTGGGCAGGATAAAGAAACCAGCCAAAAACATAGGCTAGCGAAAATGAAAAGACGGTACCACTTCTAGGCATAAAATGTCAAGAGAGGGAGCAGGCACCTGAACTCTCAGGAAATACAGCTCTGACCAGAATTGTGGCTGCAGACAAGAGGAATGAACCACTGCCAAACCATGCTGGCAGCAAGGGAGTAGGGGGAACACATGCTTTGACTTATTTATGTCCCTGCCTTCTGACACCTTGCCAGACCTTCCCAGTGTTTGAACACTGGGAACAGGAGAGCAAGGGAGCTACTGACAGCAGTCCTTGACTTAGCAGTCAGCTTTCCGAGGCAGAAAATAGGGCACGGAAAGGCTGAAAATGGATCTGGAAGGGCAAACTAAGATAAACTGCATGCAAAAGGTTTGTTATTCTGAATTAAAATTGTATCCTAAACATGAGACCCAGTTCCATGTTGATTAGAATAACGGTGATTATGTTTCAAATGTTCAAAAGTGGCATGGCATTCATTATTTTATACTCAATAATAATC
Organism: Myotis nattereri; assembly: GCF_964212035.1. Lineage (NCBI taxonomy): Eukaryota > Metazoa > Chordata > Mammalia > Chiroptera > Vespertilionidae > Myotis > Myotis nattereri. The sequence continues at coordinate 29,190,020 of NC_138088.1, forward strand.
TAAATTCACAAAAATAATTTTTGGTATCTTTTGTTCAAATGTTTTCTTCCTTGGTAGCAGGCTATCAAATGTAAGTGAAACATTTGTCATAACTTGGTGATTTGCTGCGTATGTAGCTGAATATTCACTCTCATTTGAACATTCACAATTCACCTAGAAACTAGCTATTGATCTCAGATGTAATAGTCATCTATGTATGGAAGTTGGGAGGAGCAAAAGTTAAAAATGAGACTTTGTTGAAGAGTGAACTTATGTGCTGTTTAGTGATGGATTGGGCATCAGTCTTGCAATAATTACTTCTGTTTTCTTAGTCATCACATCAAATTAATCATTCTAGTTTTGGTGATTTGATATTCAACTGTTGGGAGCATTTAAGCTAAGCCAACCATATGGTGGGTAGTTAAGATTATAACTCTGGAGTCTTACTGCAATTGTTTAAACTGCAGCTGAACAATGAATTAGTGTTGCAAGCTTGGACAAGTATTTTAACACTGAAATTTATTTTACTGATTTATAAAATAGATTTAATATTATTAACCACATTATAAGGTGATTATAAATCTTACAGAAAAAATATATATATACTAGTAAAAATATTTAACATACTGTTTGGTGCATGAAATAATCATAACACTGAGAACCAACTGGATTTACCATTTAGACCAGGGGTGGGCAAACTTTTTGACTCGAGGGCCACAATGGGTTCTTAAACTGGACCGGAGGGCCGGAACAAAAGCATGGATGGAGTGTTTGTGTGAACTAATATAAATTCAAAGTAAACATCATTACATAAATGGGTATGGTCTTTTTTTTTTTAGTTTTATTCATTTCAAACGGGCCGGATTCGGCCCGCGGGCTGTAGTTTGCCCACGGCTGATTTAGACAGAACTATGGCAGATATAGTTAATCAGGGTTAATATTAGGTCTATACTATTTAGTAGACAATCTTCACTAATGTGAGATTATACACACAATGGAAAATGTGCCCTCTTGAGGCAGCATAGACAAAAAGGAGGGAGAAATTTTAAAACGAAGAAACAGTGATAAAAGATAATCTCTGAAATAGGAATTTTCCTATTTTTCAGAAGTTGATTTAATTGAGCACTCAATTAAAGTGATCTATCTACACTAATAAAAGAGAAATATGTAAATTGCCATCACTCCGCTACACCCACCAGCCAATCAGGATGAGTATGCAAATTAACACAACAAAGATGACGGGTTAATTTGCATACTCAGGCGCGGAGTGAAGACTGAAGGCTCTGGGCCAAGCAAAGACTGAAGATGACTGAAGATGATTGCCACGTCATTAGTCTTGAACTGACTTGTTTGGTGTGGGCAACAGGAAATATTTTGCTTTTGGAGAACAAGAAAAATAGGTTTATTTGCATTATGCTTATTAATTTGTGCAGTTATTCTGTGTCTGGTAAGTTAATATGCAAGAAAAATATTAATTTTTATTAAAATGTTCTATTATTTTATGTTAATGATTATTCATTTATTTCAGCCCTTTGTATTCAGCATGTCTCTATAGAAATAAGCCTATGTTTCTATGAAAATTGAAGCTTTTGTTTTTTTGTAGCCCACATAAACTTAGACCTTGTTTATTTGGCCCGTGTTAGCCTTTGAGTTTGACAGGCTTGGTGTAGGGTATTTGTGTATGTGTGTTTATGTTTGTATGTTTTGAGCATTATTTTAGAACTTGGGTTGATAATTTCTTCCAAAGATAATAGGAATTTTTGGACTGGAACCTGGATTCTTTGTCCACCAGAATCGAAGAATGAATCCATGGACAGAAGTGGTATAGAAAAGATGGAGATTTATTGAAGAACAAGTTCAGACTCCCACATGGGGAGAGGGAAAGAGTCCCACAGAATGGACTCCTACGTAGGGAGGGGAAAAGGTCCCACTGAGTTCTTTTTCCCTATGGCTTATAAAGGCTGCAGATCCTGGTGCCTTGAAATCCCCTCTGATTGGTCACTACTTCCCTAGACTGGTTACTACAGTAACTCCTAGGCTCAAAGGTCAAACCTCACATGGGACATGTGAAGTTCTCCCCCACCCCCTCCTTCCTTATTGTTTTCCTATTCCCTTTGGGCTTTCTTCTTCTCCTTCTGGATGAAGGGCTTCCTTCTCTTTATTTTGCAAATATAGACCTTTTGCTGTTCCCAGTTCCCTCATTCTATGGAAATGTACCTGTTGCAGTTTTTCAGCTTCTCTATTCTATGGAAATATACCCTCTGCTGCTCTGCAGCCCTGTGCTTCCTCCATGGTCCTCCTCATTTCTAAAATTTCTATTTCTAAAATTTCCTAAAACCTGTCTTCTTTTTACCGCCCCCCCCCCCCAGATCCCTGTTTCAATAGGAGGACAATTTTAAAGTTCTACTTCGTATAAATGTATAAAGTAAGCAATATTTTTTTTAGATGACTCATTTCTTCCATTTTAGCTCTTTCTCCTTTCTTGTGTTCTCAACTCCCAGAAGCATACATTGCTATTACTTCAGCCCCATCCCATATCCATTTTTTTGTTTGTTTGTTTCCATTGGTTGTTATCTCCTCAGAGATTAGGTCTTTCTTCTTGCTTAAAAAGTCAAAATAAGTAAACAGTAACTGCTACTTCTGGGTGTTTATGATAATGATAATGATGGGGAGCATAAAACATTTCTGGGGCTAGCAATCTGAATTTGTCCCAGTAACCTGCTTTCTGCTGCACTCTCTTGCTAGCCAATAATTAACTTCATTTGTGAAAGAATGTAGGAGACTAGCAGTGGACTCTGTACCTAAGTTCATCAATGTCCCTAAGGCACATTCTTGTTAGCCTATAGTCTAGTCACTGCACCTTCCTTAGTTATCTGGTCATGCAAAAGCTATCTACCTAAATACTTCCAATCTACAAAGGGGGGCAGGTTGTGAGAGTCCACTACAGAAGAAACAAACTCAGGAATATATATAGAGAAAATCTCATTGTCCAAGTTGTTCAGGATCTGGATCTTAGGGTCCCCTGAACCAGCAGCACTTCTTTGAATAAAGGCTCTTTCCTGAACTTCAGAGTGTCCAACTGTCTCTTCCATGCCAATTCCATAAATACAATATTCCATAGCAATAACAATGATAGTTACCTTTTACTGAGCATTTCCTGTTTTATAGACACTGTACTTTCATATATTATCTTGAATTCTTTCAACAAACTGTGAAGTAGGCTATGTTATCATTCACAGTTTCAGAAAGGTTGAATAGCTTGTCCAAAATTTAAGAGCTAGTAAATTCCTAAACCATGATTCAAATCTGGGACTCTCCCTACGTTCTCATTCTACCACAAGAAACTAACTTAAACCACAATAACTATATACATGGTAGTCTGATACCACACATGGTGTGGCATGTGAGTTAGCATATGGTGTATTCTAGAGAATGTTTCACGAGTGCTAAACAGGGTGGAGCAAAAGTAGGTTTACAGTTGTATGTGAAATACTTTGGCCTACCAACTCTCTCTCTCTCTCTCTCTCTCTCTCTCTCTCTCTCTCTCTATATATATATATATATATATATATGTATATATATATAGATATATATATACATATATATATGTATACACACACACACACACACACACACATACATATATTGAAATATTAACATCCTAATATATAAAAACCCAGGGTCTGTAACATCCAAAACAACCAAAGGCTTGACCAAATGCCAGGCTGTGTGCAGCAGGCTCCGGTGGGTGGGGACTGGCGAGCAGGCTGAACTGACCTCTTGGGAAGAGAGAGAGAGGGGCTGATCAGCAGCTACCACAGCTGCTAGTGAGGCCCAGAGAGAGATCAGCAGTTCAGCCTGCTCTCCAGCAGCCTGGGGTGGCTGTTGATCAGCCCCACCTCTCTGATCAGGCCCGGAGATAGGCCCGGAGATGCTGACTGGCATAGAAACCAACCAATCAGAACCAAATCTGGGTGAACTGCAAGGAGCCAATGGCTGCCTAGGAGGCGGAGCTTCTGACACTGACTGGCATAGAAACCGACCAGTCAGAACCTAATCTGGGTGAACTGTGAAGGCAGAACCTAAGGTGGGGGCTGAGGAGGGGTTATAAGGGCAATAGCTCTTTGGTGTTAGGTGTAAGAAAAAGGTTCAATTTTTTAATGACCGGTTTGGCAGTATAGTGCATATGGATGGCTATCAGTCCACATATAGGGATTATGTAACTTTGTCTGCCAAGAGCATCTCCTCCTGCTGAAAAAGGCTTTACTCCGCATTTAAGCAAACCTATCCTATATAATCTATCTATACCAGCCGTGGGGAAACTACGGCCCGTAGGCCGGATCCGGCCCGTTTGAAATGAACAAAACTAAAAAAAAAAAAAGACCGTACCCTTTTATGTAATGATGTTTACTTTGAATTTATATTAGTTCACACAAACACTCCATCCATGCTTTTGTTCCGGCCCTCCGGTCCAGTTTAAGAACCCATTGTGGCCCTTGAGTCAAAAAGTTTGCCCACCCCTGATCTATACTAATAAAAGGGTAATATGCTAATTCGACTGGGTCAACCAGCCACCTTCCGGACATCTGACTTCCTTCTGGACAAAGCCATGGTGGTAGGAGCTGAGGCAAGTGCAGTTAGGGGGCGATCAGGCTGGCAGGGGAGGGCAGTTGGGGGTGAGATCAGGCCAGCAGGGGAGGGCAGTTAGGGGCAACCAGGCTGGCAGGGGAAAGCAGTTGGGGGTGAGATCAGGTAGGCAGGGGAGGGCAGTTGCTGGTGAGATCAGGTCAGGAGGGGAGGGCCATTGGGGGCGAGATCAGGCTGGCAAGGGAGGGCAGTTAGGGGCGAGATCAGGCTGGAAGGGGAGGGCAGTTAGGGGCAGTCAGGCAGGCAGAGGCATTTAGGGGCAATCAGGCCAGCAGGGGAAAGCAGATAGGGGTGAGATCAGGCCAGCAGGGGAGGGCTGCTGGGGTGACCAGGTCGCCAGGGGAGGGCAGTTGGGGGTGAGATCAGGCCAACAGGGGAAGGAAGTTAGGGGCAATCAGACAGGCAGAGGCAGTTAGGGGCAATCAGGCAGGCAGAGGGGTTAGGGGCAATCAGGCAGGCAGGCAGAGGCAGTTAGGGGTGATCAGGCAGGCAGGCAGGTGAGTGGTTAGGAGCCAACGGTCCCAGATTGTGAGAGGGATGTCCGGCAGTCTGGACATCCCCCAAGAGGTCCCCAATTGGAGAGGGTGCAGGCTGGGCTGAGGACCCCCCCCCCCTCCATGCATGAATTTCGTGCACTGGGCCACTAATAGTAATAAAAAGAATGAAATCTTGCCAGTTGAGACAACATGGATGGACCTAGAGCAGCAGTTCTCAACCTGTGTGTCGTGACCCCTTTGGGGGTCGAACGAACCTTTCACAGGGGTCGCCTAGCACCATCCTGCATATCAGATATTTACATTACAACTCATAACAGTAGGAAAATTATAGTTATGAAGTAGCAACGAAAATAATTTTATGGTTGGGGGTCACAACATGAGGAACTGTATTTAAAGGGCCAGAAGGTTGAGAACCACTGACCTAGAGGGTATTATGCTAAGTGAAATAAGTCAGAGAGAGAAAGTCAAATACCATATGGTTTCTCTTACATGTGGAATCTAAAAAAAAAACAACTCCACAAAACAAATGAACAAACAAAACAAAACAAAAACAGATTTAGAAACAGAAATCAAAGGCGTGGTTGCCAAAGGGGAAGTGGCTGGGAAGATGGACAAAAAAACCCCTAAAAGTAAATATAGTCAATAATATTGTGATCTGTTTGCATGGTGACAGATGATTACTAGAATTAGTGGGGTGGTAACATTATAAGGTATAAAAATGTTGATTACTATATTGTACAGATAAAACTAATATAACTAATATAATATTGTATACCAACTATAGTCAATTAAAAAAAGTGAAAGTGCCAGCTACATAAATTTGGCTGATATTATTGTTCACATCTTTAATTATCCTTACTGATCTTATGTATAACTGTTCTTTTGATTACTAAGAGAGGGATATTGACATATTCAATTATAAGTGTTGAATTGTCTGTGTCTTCAGTCCTTACGTTTTTGCTTCATGTATTTTGGAACTCAGTTGTCAGGTGTGTATGCCTTGTAATTTTATATTTTCCTGATGTATTGCATTTAATTATTATGAAATTACTCTTTTTGTTTCTACAAATGTTGCTTTAGGTTTAGTATTAATATAATGTCTCCAGATCTTTTATGACTACATTTTCAGTTTGTCTTTTTCGGTCCATTTACTTTCTACCTATTTGTGTGTATTCTTGACAGTATGTGGTTGAATCTTGTTTCTTTATTCTGTTTGATAATCTCTGCCTTTTGATTACAGTATTTTGGGCCCATTCATATTTGATATGTTTGGATTTATATGTGACATTTTATAATTTTTCTATATGTCTCATGTCATTTCCCCCTTCACTATCTTCTTTTTTGTTTGTCTAACAAATATTTTTTCTGCATACTATTTTCATTCCTCTGTTGATTTTTTAATTATTTTTTAGAGTTGTTTATGTAGCGATTGTGCTAGAGATTGTAATATACATTTTATTTTATGAGTATCTTCTTCAGGTCAACACTAATACAAATCTGGTAATATACAGAAACTTTGTTCCAATATAGCTTTATTTCTTCCCCTATCCTTTGTGCTAAATTAATATCTATAATAATAAAAGCATAATATGCTAATTAGACCAGTTGAGGCCTGTGCTGCGAGGGAAGCCCGGGTCCTAGGTGCCAGAGGGAAGCCAGTGCCCGCAGCCGGGGGGGGGGGGGCGGTGGCGGGGGGGGGGGGAGGAAGGCATACTCTTGCATGAATTTCGTGCATCGGGCCTCTAGTATATTATACTTAAAAATGGAACAAACCTAACTAGCAGCGCTATAGTTATTGCTTCTTAGAAAGCTTCATTTTGTAGAGAAACTAAGAGAAGAAAAGAGAAAATATATATTTATATAGTATCTTAGCTTATCAGTTCAGGAGTGGCAGGCTTATAACAACAAACATTTATTTCTCAGTTCTTAAAGCTGTGAAGTGCTGGATCAAGGTACTGACTTGCTTCCTGGTTCATAGACAGCTGCCTTCTAGCTATAACTTCACATGGTAGAAGGGGCTAGGAAATCTCTCTGTGGTCTCTTCTGTACGGGCACTTATCCCATCCCTCGCATGACAGAATCACCTCCCAGAGGTGCCACCTCCTAATGTTATCACATGAGGGTTAGAATCTCAGCATGTGAATTTCTGAGGTAGAACGCAGTCAGTCTATAATATACAGTCATTTATATTTACTCACATATTTTTCATTTCTTATGCTCTTCATTTCTTCCTGTGGATTCAAATTACTCTTTGGTGTCATTTTCTTTTAGCCTGAAAGACTTTCTTTAGTTCTTCTTAGGCAGGTTGCTAGAAATGAATTACCTCAGTTTTTACTTATGTATGACTGTCTTTGTTTCACCTTCATTGTTGAAGGATAGTTTTGCTTTGCTGACAGATTTCTTTTTCTCCAGCACTTTGAATATTTCATTCTTCTGCCTTCTAGCCTCCATTGTCTCTGATGAGAAGTTAGCCATTAATCATATTGTTGTTCCCTGGTGTGTCATGAGTCATTGTTCTCTTGCTACTTTTAAGATTTTTTTCTCATGCTTTTGGTGGCTTGACTGTGATGTGCTTAGATGTGTATTACCTCTTTGTGTTGATCATACTTGGGTTCCTTATAATTTTTGCATCAATATAATATATATTTTTTCATAAAATCTGGGAAATTTCCAGCAATTAGTTCATTACACAATTTTCTTATTTTCCTTCCTTCATTTCTATGACTACTATTATACATATATTGGTACATTTGAATTTGTTCCACAGTTTTCTGAGACTTTGTCCAATTTTATTCAGACTATTTTACTTTCGGTTTTTCACATTGCACAATTTCTTTTGCTATATCTGCATCAGTGGGAAGTTTACAAAGTAAATTTGACAGTGGAGATTATTATTTTTTCTCTTATTTTCATTTCTTCTCATCTGTTCTCTCAACATTTTAAAGTGACAAAGCCCAATGAATTTCTGAACAGGAAATAAATATAAACAGGAAACACCTCTGCCCTCAAAACCCAAGGTTTCTCTATAAGTGGAGTGAAAGGAATAATGTGGCTCAGATCAGTATAGCTTTGGAACAAAATTTGTCTACTCCGCTCAGAAAAACCAAAGCCCCACAGTTAACATGATCTATCCTCTTGAGATGGTAATTAGTGACCATTTATTTATTTTTTAAGCAAATCTTTTGTGTGTGTTGTTTGGTTCAGGAGGGATTGGTAATCTTATTTCCTATACCAAGTGGCTGATCAAAATGTTCCTTCCAAAAACAAAGACTATTTGCCCTGGGAGGAATTCCAATAAATGCAATATTCTATTCAAACAGGTTACATATCTTCTCTTGTGAATTACTTTCCTGTAATCTGTAAGTGGGGTAACAGTGGGTATCTTGTAGAGTTATTGTAAGATTTCAGTAGGTTAACATATGTAAATATATTAGAAAAGTGTTTGGCAGATAGCAAGCCTTCTCAATGGATTAGCCATTATTGTGATGATTATTTTAATAATATTTCTATGGTTGCCTTAGCTGGTTTTGCTCAGTGGATAGAGCGTCAGCCTGCGGACTGAAGGGGTCCCAGGTTTGATTCCGGTCAAGGGCACATGCCTGGGTTGAAGGCTCAATCCCCAGTAGGGGGCGTGCAGGAGGCAGCAGATCAATGATTCTCATCATAGGCGTTTCTATCTCTCTCTCCCTCTCCCTTCCTCTCTGAAATCAATAAAAATATATATTTAAAAAATAATATTTCTATGGTGTTTTAGAACCTTAGAAATGTTCTAGCCTGCTAAATGAAATGGCACACCAGATAACCTCTCATTGTAGCCTTGGGCCAATCTCATTTCTTCAGAAATTATGTTGTCCGTAGTGGGAGGATGGTTCTAATGATACGTGCTTTGAAGATCATCATGATGGATTTATCAGGGATGAAGTTCACAGGTGCACCTAAATGGTGTCTACACATGGTGATAGAATCAGTCAGTGATTAAGGTCACATTTCATTGTGGTTATTTTCAAAAGAGAATAGTCAAGTCAATCATATGAAAATTTATTTTTTTGTTGTAAACATTGTCAATGTGATGCCTTCATCTGTCAGATCCTGATTTGTAAATGCACTACTTGTGTGATGCAATACGAAAACTAATGGATTTTGAGTTCTTATCAGCTATTTTCACTTTAGTACCACTTCCCCTTCTTTCAATAGTTACATTTAAGGAAGATTGAATTAGTTTTAGTCATCTCCAGTGTCCTGAATCAAAACTATAGCTATTGTTAAAAGAAATCAACAAAGATGTTTGGTAAAATGATCACAACCATTTTGACATTTTTTAACCAACTACTATAAAATATAATCACCTTTTTGAAAACTATATCTGCTTTAAAAGCACTGAATTTATGAGTCTTTTGTAAAAGTTTCATCTAGAAAAAAATCAGTATCAATTCCCTTAACTAGGAAGCCCTAAATAACTGTAATTAGAGCAGTTGAAGTGGGCTTTACTATAATTCATGTTCCCACAGAGGGCTTAATCAACCTTTATGCATAATAAACACCCAGTAAAGTTAAAGTGTAATCCGTGTGTGCAAAGGGCATGAGAAAGATGCTGTCCCTGGAGAAAAGACTGGTCCTTCACAGAGTAGTTCAAAACAAATGGAGGTCTAAATTAAGCTTTACCTGTCTGTCTCAGCACTTCTGTTACACTGAATGTAAATTCTGACATTATTTTAGTACATTCAAGCCTCAGATGAAAATATGCATGTAGCATTTGCAATACTCAAATTTTTTCTTAAGTGTAAATTGAAAGACAAGTTACACATTTTCAACTCATTATAAAACTTACAATGTTCAATAATATGTGAATTTTATATAAATATCCATCTTGTTATTGTTTACATATATAAATATCTTTGATGGTCATTTTAATAATTCCCTCAGCATTACGTGGTTTGTTAAAGCAAGTGGTGAAGAGGTGCAAGCCACAAGCACATCAGTAAATCTTTGTTCACTGACTGCTTATTTAGAGTCTATTCGATTGGGAATAAGTGTTTAATAATGTGCTGGTCATTGTTCCACACAGTCCTAGGTAACCTGAAAGTTTCTTTGTCTTCCTATTAGGTGCTGTGAAGAAAGGAGTGAGGGGAATCATGGTGTTGAATAGTGGGCATAGGTGAACATTTATGGTTTGCTGAGAAGTCTTGATGACTGAACCATACACCAAAAGGGAAGATACTTATTCTGACCTTTTGAGTAGTGATTATCAGTAATTTCTGTGACCTCTACCTGATTTTTTATTTTCTATTCAAACATGACTAAGGAGAAGAATCCTGGAAATGCTATTTTCTGTGACTGTGGGTGACCCACAATTTGGTTGTGAAATGTGTTGCCTGTGAGTGGGACCTCTGACTTGGTTTATAAGCTTCTACTCATATTTCTTTTGCTGTGCTCAGTATTTATTGCTCAAGTGAGGATGTCATACTGACATAACATACAGCTTGCTAAAGAGTATTTTTGCTCTTTATTTATTAAAAAGTATTTTATGAGTGTAAGTACAGGGGATAGAATAGCCAACATGGATCTATCCTTCACCTCACAGTTTCTTGGTAGTTGTGGCTCATTTGCTGTGAAGAAGCTGCATCTTGGAGATGCCTGTGCGGCCTCCATTTCCATTTCCTTATGTATACTATTGACCTTCCCTGAACAAATCTCTCTACTACCAGAGTCTGTAGCTTTTGGCTATAATTTGTATTGTTCTTACTATTTACAGCCACTATTATTGAGCTTTATTCTATGAAAGGCACCGTGTCAAGTGTCTTGGAGGGAGCATCTCGTTTAGTCCTCACAAAGTCAGGCACTATTATTTTCTCTGTTCAACAGGAAATGAAACAGGGCTTGAAAGAGTCTGCATTATTCCAGGTTACACAGGCCCCACCAGGTAGAGCTGAAACTACTACTGAAAGGAATTTTAGAGACAGGACAGGCAGTGTTAGGGAATAAAGAGGGTCCATGGGAGAGGAATGCATATGTGAAGGGCAGAAATAGCTCCAAGACACCAAAAATGCTTTCACAGAGGATAAAGTCACAAAGTACTGGGAAGAGTGAAACATATTTTCACAGAGGATAAAGAAATGCCCCAGGATAAGGGAAGAGGAAGGCATACAGTCACAGAGCACTCACAGAGGATAGAGGAAAGTTGCAAGATAAGGGGGAGAGACAGAGGGGAGCATCACATGGACTTTGGACTTTGAAACTGATATTGTGGAATTAAGGAAATTCCCAATTAGAAAAGGGCATATTCAGTCAAAGAACTACAGCATATATAAACTAGAGACAAAATGAAATGAGACAGATTTTTTAGATTGATTTTTTCCCCCTCATTAGAGAGAGTGAGAGCAGATTTTTCCTATTTGGAGACCCCTCTCTAAGCAGAGCTTGTATATGTTTCCAATAAACTTCCACATTGTTATTAAAGACTAGAGGCCTGATGCACGAAATTTGTGCAAGATTAGGCCTTCCTTCCCCGGGCTGCCAGCACTGGCTTCCCTCTGGCACCTGGAACCCGGGCTTCCCTCTGGTTGCCGGCAGGCACCCTAGACCGGGGCTTCCCTTGCAGCCTTGGCTTTGTCCAGAAGGTCGCCTGGAAGGACGTCTGGTCTAATTAGCATATTATGCTTTTATTATTATAGATGCCTTTTATTCTGATAATTTATTCTTCAACTTTGTTGGACAAGGACCTACAGAAGAAAAGTCCTCACCCTTAACCCCACATTTCACTACTATAGTCTTACTCTAGAACTCAACACTTAACTATTATGATAAACTTTCTCTTACTCTCTTTTATTTTCATTGTTTAGTAATTCTTAACTGAAAGAATTGTGTATATGGGGGATTGATTAGGGGAAATGTGTTAATTAGTATTTTTGAATTATAAAGAGAAAATTTCAAAATATGTGTCTTAGATCTTCCTCCCCAGAGGAAGATCTGGCCCATGGTGGTAGGAGGGATCTGTCATTTGATTTGAAAAAACTGCCCCAGGAATGTTGCTTTATCCTCTGTGGTTGAGAATCAGCAGGGAACAGTTACATTTGCTACAACCTGGACAGCATTCTTCTTACTTCACTTGTGTAGGCATCTGACTTCCAGCTGGACTCTTTGCTGGTATTTGACTTTCATCATTCTTTGTTCTGGGAGTCTGACTCTGTTTCCTGACCCCACATCAGATGGGAGCCCTATAATTTCCAGTTTGATTCCCTCTCTCCCCTCAGCTGCTCCAAAGAGGCTGGAGGTCTTCATTCTGGGCTCTCTCATGGCCTCTTTCTGTCCACAGCATTAAAACATCTTTTATCACTTTCAATATTTCTCCCCTTGGGGCTTTAATTTTTAATAGGAGGGCAATAATTTAGCACAGATTTAGGGCAAATTGGTTGCAGAAAAAAGGTCCTAGAATATATATGATCAGAAGTCAGTTTCTCAAATTGGTGTTTTCAAGCCATCTGTGAGCCATGTAATAAATGTTCAATGGAAAACTAGCAAAAAGAACTTTCTGCTGACTTTGAAAATTGTGAAAATTCCTGGAATTATTTCTTTAAATCTAGTAAATATTTACTCAGTTCTTAATATTAGGGAACTTTGATAGACATTACACATGATATCAAAGTGAGTGACACATATAAACACCAGTCTTAAGCAGCCTAGAAGGAAGAACACACATGCAACCAACAATAATGAAAAGCAGGGTTTTAAAGCAATGCCTGTGGAATCCTTGGAGGCTTTTAAATTTTTTAGTTGTAGATATCTTGGAATTTAAATCACAAGAACCAAACATTACAGCCTCACAGGAAAAGTGATCCTTAGACCAACAGGAACCAACCCAGAGAATGATGAGGGTGAGGAGGAGGAGGAAGAGCGACTAGAGAGGAAGGAAAGGGCCAGTTCATGCAGTGTTGAGTACTGTCTATGTTTAATTTTGTCTGTCTCTGGGCTCAATACACACATTGTGTTTTCTTGGTGGAGTTGGTGAATCTACTAGGAATTAGCTTATTTTGATTTCTATTGATCAGAAGGGTATTGGGGTATCTTCTTTCTCCTAGCTATTCAGGGATTGACACTGAATGTGTTTTCCCAAGGGTGACAGAAATGTATAACCTCTTTTTATTTATTGTTTAGCAAGTTAGTGTGATGCATACCAAATTCTGGGCAAAATGGCAGTGAAGAGAATTAGGTAGAACCATAGTTTCCATCAGTCAGCACTTATATATTATGTGCCCATGACACCAAAAAAAGGAAAAGATAGATCTTACCATCCTATATAATAAAAGCCTAGGTGGCATCACACCCTTGCGTGACGTCGTCACAAGATGGCCACCACAGTTTGGCCGCATGCACAGTGGAGATGGGGCCCAGTGGCCACTCTGCATGGTGAGGCCTGGGGGTCCCATGGCTCTGCACAGCACGGAGGAGGCAGGTCCTGGTGGAGGAGGTGGGTTGCGGCAGGGGAGGGCAGTTGTGGATGATCAGGCTGGCAGTAGAGGGCAGTTGTGGGCGATCAGGCCGGCAGGGGAGGACATTGGTGGCAATCAGGCTGGGAGGGAAGGGCAGTTGTGGGCGATCAGGCTGGCAGGGGAGGGCAGTTGTGGGTGATCAGGCCTGCAGGGGAGGGCAGTTGTGGGTGATCAGCTGGCAGGGAAGGTAGTTGTGGGCGATCAGGACGGCAGGGGAGCAGTTAGGCACTGATCAGGCTGGCAGGAGGGTGGTTAGGGGGTGATCAGACTGGCAGGCAGAAGCAGTTAGGGGCAATTAGCAGGCAGGCAGGTGAGCAGTTAGGAGCCAACGGTCCTGGATTGAGAGAGAGATGTCCCACTGCCGGTTTAAGCCCAATCCATGTGGGATCTGGCCTAAACCAGCAGTCGGACATCCCCCGAGGTGCCCCAGATTGGAGAGGGTACAGGCTGGGTTGAGGGACACCTACCCCCCCTGCACAAATTTCGTGTACCAGGCCTCTAGTTAAAAATAATTGCCTAACTACCAGTTGACATGATCAACTTGTCCTAATATGAAAGCTAATTTTTGTATAGCCAAGTCTGAGGTTTGGCAACAGAAAGCTATTATGCCTATTACTCCTCCCCCTCCCCCCCCCCCCCCACTAAAAACACTACCACCATATAATTGTTTTCCTTACCTCAGTTCCATCCTCTTCTCTTCAGATCACCCTAATTTTTATTATCTCAGCCTGAAACATTAGGCTAAAATTGTTATTTGTAAGAAGTAAAAATAGTCCTAAAATGTCTTTTCTGTTTCCTTTCCTAAGGTTTGAGTTGTCCCAATCTTGCCATATATTTATGCCCATTAGTTACATTTTCTCAAGGAGACCATTCATTACCCTTCTTGAATAGAGTCAAATTAAGGTTTCCCTTCAGATGTTAGGATTCCAGGATCCTGTTTGGATAAGTGACTTTGAAATGATTGCAGGTACATAAACTGCCATGTATTGCCACCTTAAAAATGTAATCCGGCCGGGACCGGTTTGGCTCAGTGGATGGAGCGTCGGCCTGCGGACTGAGGGGTCCCGGGTTCGATTCCGGTCGGGGGCATGTGCCTGGGTTGCACACATCGCCAGTGGGGGGTGTGCGGGAGGCAGCTGATCGATGTTTCTCTCTCATCGATGTTTCTAACTCTCTCTCTCTCTCTCCCTTTCTCTCTGTAGGAAATCAATAAAATATATTTAAAAAAAATGTAATCCGACAAAAGGGGCATGCAGTTATTTATCAGAAACTACAATGAATTGCATCTATCCACTCCTCCATCTATTCAACAGACTTTTATTCAAATTCGTTTAGTTTCTTGGAATACATAGGTGACCACCACCTATAGTTGATCTGCTTTATGTATTGTCCATTCTTTATACAGTATCATAGTCACAAGAAAGTAATTATACTGTACAGAGTATATCAAGAAACCTGATTTCTTAGACCTGTAGTAATCAGCCACTTAGGGGACAGGGAGTTTACAATGGTTGATATTGATTCCAACCAAGAAGTCACTCAGCTGAGAGAAATCAGCGTGGCATCTGGTAGTTAAGGAAGAATTAGCAGAGAAGCTGGGACATATAAAAGCCTTGGAAGATGATTAGTAATTAGATCAATGAAGGCAAAGAGACATATCCTTCCAACTGTAGGAAGGTTGAGAAATAATCTCACTTCCTCCAATGTCAAGGCTATTTCCACTGAAGAACCTGTGTATCTTCAGGTTCATTTTAACTGGCCCAGAGTAGGATCAGTTTAAAGCCAACACATCTGATTTTAGGATCCTTGCTTGTGGCAACATTGACAAGTTATTCATTCATTCTTTTACTTCTATTGGTCAGGTGAACAAAAGATACAAAAACTTAGAGAAATCAACTTGAGGCACGTTAGTGGATGCTAGGAAAATTCCCTGACCAGTGGGATGGGGAAACTGAGGCAGACAGTTAAACAAATTGCTGAGCAATTTACAGCCATCTATAAGACCCTATCATCCCTAGCCAAAGACACTTAAGAGCAGATGGTTTATATCTCTTCTCCTCACCCTGAGAGCAAGTAGCTTAAATCACCGTAGTCAGGGAGATAGATAACAGAGACCCAATTAGGGCTATTAGTGCCAACCAAACCCAAGAACTGATGAAATCAGGGGACTAAATGAAAACCCAATTAGAGCCAGTCAAATCCAAGATAGAGGTGAAGCTGACCAGAGAATGATTCCAAAACTCACTATCTGGTAATTTTGATGTATATTAAAGGACACATCTGGAAGGCTGATGAATATTCTGATTGAGACCTCCCCTAAAATTCCTGCGTGCAGAAAAACAAATAAAAACTCTCACAACAGAGGACCCACTGCTCGCTCTCTCTTGAGCATGCCCACACCTCCCTTTCCTCAGGTGTGACCTTCTACTTTCTCCTAAGCTGCTAGGGCTTTTCTCTTGCCTAACTTTTCAAAGGGCTAAAGCAGCTCCTCCTAGACTCAATCCTGTTCCTGTGATTTTGCTTCCTCTATTCTAAGCCCTTCCTTTGTTTCACTGTCCCAAGCTTTAAGAAAGGTATTCTCAAAATCCCCTGGATTCCTGGTTTGAGTTCTTTCCTACATGAAGTCAAGAACCCACACATTCCAAGCTGTGCCAGGACACACTCCCCTCTGCCCCCAACCCTTCCTGGAAACAATAATAAAAGGCTATATAATAAAAGGCTAATATGCTAATCAACCAAAAAGCGGAATGACTGGTCACTATGACATGCACAGACCACCAGGGAGCAGATGTTCAATGCAGGAACTGCCCCCTGGTGGTCAGTGCGCTCCCATAGGGGGAGCGCTGCTCAGCTAGAAGCTGGGCTCACAGCTGGTGAGCGCAGTGGCGGTGGCGAGAGCCTCTCCCACCTCCAAGGCAGCGCTAAGGATGTCCAACTGCTGGCTTAGGCCTGCTTCCGAGCAGGCCTAAGCCATCAGTTGGGCATCCCCCAAGGGTTCCTGGACTGTGAGGGTGCAGGCTGGGCCGAGGGATCCCCTCCCCTGAGTGCACGAATTTCTTGCACCGGGCCACTAGTCTCATATAAAGGGTTTCCTGAAGTATGATTCATTTATCATTTTTATGTGAAGTGAGGGGATGCTCCTTGAAGGATCATTTTTGTTTGGGGTTTTTGCTTTCTGCCTTCTCCCCTCCCCACTGCACTTATAGTATATAATTAGTTTATAGTGAGTATGCAATACATATTAAGGGTACCGGATAGAGAAAGGGGGTAGAGATTATAATTTCCTATTGTCTTTTAGGAGGTAAATCTAATGGAGGTGGGAATGAGGAAACTATGAATCTGCAAAAATGGAGTTTGTTGATTAACAAAAAGGATGTAGTGTTGATATTTTATTTTGTTTTCTAAAATCATAGACTGTCAGAAACTTTGCTGTTTGAAAACCATATCAGTTAGAATAGAATAGCCCATTTTACAAAGAGGATTTTTGAGAGAACTGGAATTACTAATTCATGTTCAGAGCTATAGATAAGGAGTTTCTAAATAAAACATGCTAAATTTATCTTAACTTTGTAGTTTCCAAGGAAACAGAACCTTGAGTCCACTTTGCAGTCCAGACAGGATGCAAACCTCTTTCATCAAACCCTTGCTTCACTTTGGACAAATAAAAGCTCTGTTTCATTTAAATTTTACCTAAACTTCACCCTTTCCATGAATCCTATAATAACCCTGCCTCTTTCTTTGTTTGCTGAGAGTCATTACACAGTTGCTTTGAAGTGCCTTCCCCTTGTTGTAGCAAGAAAATAAACTTATTTTGTTTCCATTTGCATGAAAAAGCTGGGTTAGCAATACTTATATCAGACAAAATAGACTTTAAAACAAACACTATAACAAGAGACAAAGAAGGACCCAGTAATTCCAGTTCTGGGTATTTATATATAGAAACCCAAAACACTAATTTGAAAAGACATAAACATCTCTGGGTTTATTTCAGCATTACTTGCAATAGCTAAGATATGGAAGCAGACCCGGGAGGTTGCGGCATCTGAGGGTGATTGAAAAGCGGCTGGGGTCCTTCTCTGCCAACCCCACCGCGTTCATCAAGGAATTCCGATACCTATCCCAGGCCTGCCCAGGATCATTCATCTCCACCTCTCCCGCTCCCGCCCGCCCTCCCCCCGCCCCCCCCCCCCCTTACAACCCTGCTGTAGAAACCTGAACCCCATGCTGTACCCTTTGAGAACTCTAACGCACTCCTTCCCCTGTGCGCTCCACCGAATCTCCAGCAATTGAATTCACAGGTTGCTGGCCAGTTCCCTTTGCGAGAGGTTGCAACGGGGAAGGATATTATCCGGATAGCCATTCTCTCTCACTTTCTGATCTTCCTCAAATTAAAAAACGCCTTGGTTATTTCTCTTCAGATCCTCTTAACCAGCAGCCACCTTCTCCCCTATCCCTGAGAGCCCAAATCCTGAGAATGTGAGCTCCAAAACAGCCTTTCCCCTCTAATACTCATTCTCAGGCCACCCAGGGACTGCCTTCCTCAACAGCCTCTTCTATTTCTGCATCCATTCTCAGGTTTCTTTTTCCACTGACCTGACCACCTTTACTCCCCCGACATGCGCAGCAAACTTCCACAAACCCCTCAAAAGACCTCATTAATCTGACCTTTAAGGTCTTTAATAATAGAGATGAGGAGACCCAAATCCAAAATCAAAGGCGAGATCAGGCCAAGGCTAAGGCCCATTAGGAGGCCTTTCAGCTCCTAGCCACCGCTCTCATGAATGCCAAACGAAGTGCCCGTGCTCCAACTGCGGATTCAGCGGTACCATCCAGGACCTGATGACCCATCATTTCTCACAGGCTCTTACCTGGCAAGAGGCCCTCCAATTTTCACTCCAGAAGAAGCTCAGGCAGCTGCTCCGAGAACACGCAGACAGGTTTCTGCCCAAGCCAGAACCAACCAACCAGGGCTCCTGAGGACCAGCCCTTCACCCTGGTGACTCAGTCCTCCTTAAGAATCTACATCCAAAAGCCTTGGAGCCTAGGTGGACAGGACCTCACACTGTAATCCTTACAACCCCCACCATGGCCAAGTTGCTTGGAGATCCGTCATGGCACCACCTCTCCAGACTCAAAAGGACCCCGGAGCAGCATGACTTCTATAAATGTGAGGTGTTGGGCCCCACTAAGTTCCGCCTTAATCGCCCTCCCCTTCCTCCTTCTCCTCCCGGCCCTGAGCAACCTATACCCACCCCCACCCGCTTATGTGTGGAGGTTCAAGGTCCGTGATGCCTCCAAAAACTCCAGAGCCCACCCTGCCCACACGGATATGCTACCAGACCAGTAATCTGGTAACTGGGGGACAAGTCACTTGGAACTGTACCCAAACCACACAGCAGCCAGTCCCTTCAAGGCCAGCCCGGGTGCCTTCTTTTGGTGCAATGGCACCTTAAGCAACTGCATAAACTCCTCTGACCCCAGGCCTTGCTTCGTGGTCACAGTAGTTCCCCAACTAGCCTTGTATGGAGAGTCAGGGCTCGCTTGGCTGCTCCCTTCATCCTGCCCCGGACCTGCTGGGCCACCTTCCTCCCTGTCATGTTAGGGCTCTTTGCCTCCTCAAGTTCATCCACTCCCGGATCATGGAGATGTCACGGGTGAATATAAATCAACTCCTTCTCCATCCCTACACTCGGCTGCTCTCTGACCTGCCCCTGCCTGACCCTGGACTTTAACCACCCCCCCTCATCGTCCCTGGTCATCAGGAAGTAGTCATAACAAACCGGCGCCCCCATCACCAAAAGGCCAGGATGTTAGGTCCAAGGGAAGCTCAGGACTGGAT
The DNA here is from genome assembly GCF_964212035.1 of Myotis nattereri. Taxonomy (NCBI): domain Eukaryota; kingdom Metazoa; phylum Chordata; class Mammalia; order Chiroptera; family Vespertilionidae; genus Myotis; species Myotis nattereri. The sequence goes on from NC_138088.1 coordinate 29,209,468, forward strand.
GCATGCCACCGTAAGGCAGATGGTGACGGAGATAATGGACCCTCCCTGGAATTCCTAACAGGTTAACATGCCGACCCCCGCGGCAGGAACTTCCTCAGCTGAATGCCATGACGACCCCCACGTGGGAACTTCCTCAGCTCAGGCCCCCTGCCCCTCACCAAACACCTGTATAAAAAGAAGTGCCCCCTCCCTTTTGGCTCGAATTCAGTGGCCCACCTTTGGGGCTTATGAGTCTCGCCCAGGGACACAGATTAAACTTTCTCTTTTCCCCTAAAAAAAAAAAAAAGATATGGAAGCAATTTAATTGTCCATCCACAGAGGCAAGGGTACAGAAAATGGTTTATATATACAATAGTCCAGTGTTTCTCAACCTTCCTAATGCCACGACCCTTTAATATAGATCCTCATGTTGTGGTGACCCCCAACCATAAAATTATTTTCGTTGCTACTTCATAAGTGCAATTTTGCTACTGTTATGAATCGTCATGTAAATATCTGATATGCTATATGTGTGTTCCAATGGTCACGACCCACAGGTTGAGAACCGCTGCAATAGTCCATATTACTGAGCCATAAAAAATAATGCCATTTTGCCATTTTGCCATGGATGGACCTTGAGAGTATTATGCTAAGTGAAATAAGTCAGACAGAGAAAAAGAAATACCATATGATTTCACTTATATGTGGAATCTAAAAAAAAAAAAGAATGAAAGAAATGAATAAGCAAAACAGAAACAAACTCATAGATAACAGAGAACATTTTGATAGTTACTAGATAGGAGCGGAGTTTGGTGGATGGATGAAAAAGGTGAAGGGATTTGATACTTAAATTTCCAGTTATAAAAACAGTCACGGGGGCTATAAAGTACAGCATAGGGCAATGATCGCCAACCGATTGTCCGTAGACCACTGGTGGTCTATGAGGTCCGAAAGGTTGGCAACCGCTGGCATAGGGAATATAATCAATAATATTGTAATAACTGCCCTGACCTGTTTGGCTCAGTTGATAGAGCTTTGGCCTGCACACTGAAAAATCCCAGGTTTGATTCAGGTCAAGGGCATGTACCTTGGTTGCGGGCACATCCCCAGTGGGGGATGTGCAGGAGGCAGCTCATCGATGTTTCTCTCTCATCGATGTTTCTAACTCTATCCCTCTCCCTTCCTCTCTGTAAAAAAATCAATAAAATATATTAAAAAAATAATATTGTAATAACTATGTATGATGTTAGATGGGTACTAGAATTATCGGGGTGATCACTTTGTAAGTTATATAAATGTCTCATTACTATGTTGTATACCTGAAACTAATATAATATTGTATGTCAACTGCAATTGGAAAAAATATTTTTTTTAACAAAAAGAAAATAAACCTAATTTGTTAGATTATAAATTTGTCCTATGGCCTTTATCAGATTGGCTTCATCAAATCTTAATACTTTGGATCATGGTTTTAGGGGGAAAGGAGACTATTTTTCTCCATCTGCTCAATAGTATTTGTCTTAAAGATTATTGATCTTTGCTTAATAATCTTTGTTTCAAATACTCTTTGTTTCAAAATATGTACACTGCCTCTAATGGAGATTAATTGATGTAAACTAGATATTTAGGTAAATTGCTCATTATAGAAACATGCATACAGAAATGCAATAAAGGGAGTGTAAAATGCTAAGGGAATGTAAAAATTTAGAAAATTTCCTACTGCCACAGGGTAGAGATTTTGTCCCTTTTGTACAGTGATGTTTCCCAAGCATCCAACAATGTCTAGCATGCATTTTGTTCTTAATGTGCCAGAAGCCGGTCCATCCTTGCTGCTTGACACAGTCGCTGCAGGGAAGAAACATCTGCACAGCATATGTTTCAAGGGACCTGGAGTATATGGCATACTGTTCTTAATATGTTTGCTCCCCTTCTTAGTGCTATGTGTTTTAACCAAGGTCACCTCTCCTAGAAAGGTTGTTTCCCCAGGTGGGGATTTTTTCCCTGGAGTTAGGGATTAACAGGACTAAGGAAGGGAATAAAACCCCTTAACTAAATGCCAGGCGGGTAATTAATCACTTTAACTAGGAACAATCACTTAGGATAATCTCCTTCAGTTACTTCCTTGTAGCTTAACAGAACAATAGAGTAGTGACTTTGGAATGGAGGTAACAAACGCCCTAACCGCTGGAATAGAATGGATAGGATTAAAACCAACTGGTATAAATATAGATATAACAGGACAATAAAGGAGAACCTCACTATGCTGATCAACTGAACACTGCTGCCTCCATGTCATTCATTCTTCACCGACCCCGTCCACACCTTTGGGAACCCCTGGACCTGTTGGGGTTGGACCCCAACATTAATGTGTGTTTATTGAAACACACACACACACACACACACACACTAAAAGGTTTGCTGTAAAGGGCTAGAGGGACTATAGTAAACATACACTTTCAGTCTCAAAGAAACAAAATAGAGGCAGTTGTTTATGTCACCTTGTTTGTTATTACCTTTTATAACCTGGTGTAACACTGTCTTCATTTATGATGCCTTCTGCATTATAATAATATATAGTTACTTTTTGTTATTTACAATATAAAATCAAATTCTCAGGTAGCTATTAAAAGAACTACACACTCTAACTCAATCAAGCTATTAAAAACCACACACTCTAACTCAATCAGTCTTTCACATTGCTATCCTGTTACTCCCTTATCAGGGACAAGAAACATGTTTTGAAATTCTAACTTATGGTGACTGCAATTGCTACTCAGATATTCAGGTGCTTTCCTGACATATACCTGTCCCTGTGGAGCCCAATGACTAGTTTTGTTGGATGTGCAGTGAACAAAGTGACATGGGTCACTTCCAACTTAAGGAAGTTAGAAGCTGTTGTGCCTCCTCCTCGTTTTTTCTCTAAATGATATAGCCATGTTGTAAATGAATAATTCCAAGGTAGCTGAGGAGCTTGCCTATATCGGAATTTATATAAGGTGCATGAGGGACAAACAAAGCTCTATTGTGCTAATGAATTGGGATTGTTTGTGTTATAGCAGTTTGCATTATTTACTCTGCATGATTCAGCATTTATATTCAAGCTGTTTTCTCCAATCTGGGGTGCCTACCTTTCTTCATCTCTATCAGAAGCTTTTCTTTTTCTCAAGGTCCAAAAATAGCTCCACCAATTTTGAGAAGCCTGTCTAATCGCTCCAAATCAAAGGGGAAGATTGATTTGTTTTTCCCTTAGATGGCCATTTCAACATTTACTTAGAATTAACTGTCCAAAAATTCCGTTTCATTAACAGATTCCTAAACTGAGCCTAGGAGAGATCAGGCAAACATCTACATTTCTTAGAAAAATGCCGGGTTTATTGTAAACTCTCAATTAATATGTGAAGATTGACAGAATAAATGAACCTGCCTGAGATCAACACCTATTAAGAGACAACAACATCTGGGCTTAGGACTCTCTGGGTAAGTCCTTTCCACTGCATTCACTATCTCTAAGCTCCAGTCTCAAGAACTATAAATGGTCCATTTTGGATCTTATAGGCTTAATGAAAATTTTATTTTCTTCATGACTATTTTGACTGCATTAAGTAGAGATTGATAATATAAAGAGAGATTAAAGTGTACACTTTAGGCATAACATGAGCGACAACTATGAATTCTGCTACTGACTCATCTGTTTTAAACAAAAGGAAAGAACTTCTATGTAAGCAAAGATCCATTTATTTTAGGTTTCAGATAGTACTGTAAAAGAAAGTACAGCTTGAGTAAAATATGAGGACTTAATACCTATGCTTTCTTGTATTTTAAGGAAGCATTTAAAGATAGATTCTACTATTATTAAATTGGATTCTGATGAAATCAACAGCAATTTATCCAACACATATAGGGAGCCCAAGAAATAAAAATATTTCATTTTGAGGAGCACCAGCTGTGAAAACGGTATAAAACTAAGGAAATTCGAAATAAAAGCTTTAACTGGCCAGCTGGCTCACAGGGTTGCTCAGCACAGATGTGTTGTTCGTTCAGCACACACTTAGCAATTGTCAGCTATTACTACTCTTAAAGGAGAGAAAAGGTAAAGAGAAGGTCCTTCTTGATTTCCGTGTCAGCTTCCATAGAGCTTTCTCTCCAGCGGGTCCTCCTCGGTAATTGTCTTATCACACCGGGAGCCTTTCACTTGGCCTCATTCAACCAAATGTCTTGTCATCTTACGTTCCCCCGTAGATTGTGAGCTAATTAGATGAAAAACTAGCATTTCTTTCTGTTCTCACCACAGAACCCAACATGGTGCCTTACATGAAGTATTTAATGCAGGGAAAAGAAGAAAGGGATGGATGTAGAAAGCAAGAAAGAAATTATATTTTCAAATAATGACTTACATGTATTGAGTTTTTGGCATATTCCAAGTTCTTCAAAAAAAAAAAACTGTCTTATTTAATTCTAACAATAATTCTGGAATGTTGGCATAATTATCTCTAGTCTGTGGATGAGGAAGTTGAGACTTGAAGAGGATAATTTAAAATCTCAGTCAATAAGTTGCATGTTTTAACTCCAAGATTCTATGTTTCATCCAATATTCAATGATACCTCTGTGGAAAGGAAGAGAAAAAGGAACGGTGAAGTAGGAAAGAAAGGCAGAGAGCAAACTTGGAACGAAGGATGGTGGGAGAAAGTAAGAAGTTAAGGAAGCAGGAATGAGGGGAGGGATTTGTTTTGAACCTGGTCAGTAATTGGTAATATGCTTTTACTTACAACAAGCTATTGCAGTTTCTATTTATACTTTTTGCATGTGGACATGTAAAGTCTCAGATACTACTGAAATTATAGGGTATAGGTGAGCTCTTATAACAGCTTTGAAGAAATTTCATTCCAGTGAGTTTTGTGGCATGTTTTTCTCTGGGAGAGAAGATGACATACATATAAACAAAACTAAAACTGAGAGCTGTCCCCAAACTGCCTCTTAACTAGACTGGGACTGAGGCCATCAAGAGAGGGTTACGAATTAATTGGCTTTAACCAATGAAAAGGTTTAAACCAGGATGTTGGCATATTTCATGGTTTAACGGTGGTTTCGTTTTGTTGAGTCTCTGGTAGAGAGGCAGAGCAATGTCCAAGTTCATTATCAGAACCTGAAAATTCCCATTTCACATTGTTCCCTGTCATAAGATGATTTATTGTTTTAATTTTCAGCACAACATTTAATGTATTAAGAAATATTATTCACAAAGACCACATGTAGGGTTTTGTTCTGTTCATCTAAAAATAAAAAGCCAAAGTGAGAGGTAACAAGCATTTATTCGAGACCAAAGAATTAATCCGGGGGGCATAGAAACAGTCAGAAACACAAATGGTGTCCCAATTACAGGGTGAAGGCAAGGCGTGTGTGTGTGTGTGTGTGTGTGTGTGTGTGTGTGTGTGTGTGTGTTATGAGAAAAGGAAGGGAAATAATCACATGAATAGAAGAAGAGAATTTATGTTGGTGTTAACAAACTGAGTTACTGTTTAACTTTATGTGGCTGGTTACTGATACTGTCTTCAGAAAGAATGTCCGTCTGTGGTGAGGAAGTTTGCTTTCCTGTTAGTTTTACAAGCAGTTGTTTGTAAGAATGTTGGGTTGGTTCAGTCCAAAGGTGATTTTGCCTGGTTCAAACATTCCAAAGGTCCAAGGAGCAATATGTGTAAGCAGTTCTGGTTGGCTGCTGTGCTCTGTTTTAACCCTCAAGATATATGAAATGTTATACCCTTATATAAAAAACAGACAAGTTAACGTGACTATTTCAAATACGCACATTGAATGATGAATGAAGCACAAATGATGTTTCAAAAAATCATGAGTTGGGTCAGGAGCTTGAAGAGCGAAGGAATCTCTAAGAATAAAAGAAATTACAATATGGCAAGAGAGCTGTGTGGGCAGACCTCTCTGCTGTCAGCCCTGCAGTGGAACTGACACAAGGTCAAGGTGACATAGGATGTGAAAGAGTGTCTGCTGGTAATGAGAGAATGGTTATCGTTGGCTGTTTAACACCTGTTAGGGTATTGCACTTCCCAAATGCTGAAGGAATTACGTCCAGAGGTACACATTTTAAAAATTAATAATATTTAAAACATTTTGAAAATCATTTTAATATGTGCTTTGGAAAACAAAATTCAAATGAAATATCTTCACCATTCACCTGGTAAAGGTCTCATGTCAGGTTTCCTCATGATCCTAAGTTTTAATCATTAAATTTTTGACAGAAAGATTGAGATATTAGAACTTTTTATTTTTTTTTTATTATTTTTTTTTAAAAATATATTTTATTGATTTTTCACAGAGAGGAAGGGAGAGAGATAGAGAGCTAGAAACATCGATGAGAGAGAAACATCGATCAGCTGCCTCCTGCACATCTCCCACTGGGGATGTGCCCGCAACCCAGGTACATGCCCTTGACCTGAATCGAACCTGGAACCTTTCAGTCCGCAGGCCGACGCTCTATCCACCGAGCCAAACCGGTTTCGGCAAGATCTTAGAACTTTTTAAAACCAAACCCTTTCTGATGGTTTTTGAAAATAGGAGGACTAATGTCGGAAAAGCTACAGCTTTGTACGTATTACACGATATAGTTGTATTACATAATATAGTGTATTATATTATACTATTTGCATTGAAGAATAATATAATTTAAAAAAAAGTCCATGCTAATTTATAATAGAATAAAGTTTACATTGAAAAAATAAAAGAAATCATATATTAAATTCAGGGAGAGAAGCATCATAGTGTTACACTTTGTACTATATACATTTATTCGGTTGAGGAAATCTTTTCAGAGGATTGGGATTTGAATTGTGAAGGAATTTTTAAAAATGAAAATAAATGCAAACAAGCAAAATAGAAAACTGCTGGTCATAGCCAAAATAAATAGACTGGTGACAGGACCAGCATAGTGATTATGTAGAACAGGCTCAGAGATCCAAACCTCCTGATTCAAGTCTTGCCTCTGCTATTAGCATGACTTTGGGCAAGTTACTTAGCCTCTCTGTTCCTTCTCACTTTCTTCGTCTGTAAAATGGGGATAATAATAGTACCTATTTCATATGATGGTGGTGAGGATTAAATGTATGAGTTACATAAGAGAGTGCTTGACACAAAATACACCGAGTGGCCAGATTATTATGACCGGCCAGATTATTATGACCACCCCATCAGTACAATGAAGTGAATTAGTTATGCAAATAATAATAATAAAACCTTGAGAGTATTTGCTTAGGAAGTTTTCAATATTCAGTATTTTTGGAAGTGCCAATGAAGTACTGATTGGGTGGTCATAATAATCTGGCCGGTCATAATAATCTGGCCAGTCTATGTTCTATAAAAGCACTTGTTATTATTACTGTTATGAGAGGTGTTGAGGATTAGGTAGGCACCCTAATCCTCGTACTGAGAGATCACTGGGAAACCAAAGAACACTGTGAGGAGGTAATAAGAGCAAACATTAATTTCACCTCTGTTGTGGGAGAGGAAAATGATGAGGTTTACAAGCAAATTTAAGCCCTAGTTTATTCCGCGCGCACACGCGCACACACACACACACACACACACACTATTTTTAAAGACAAAGGAAAAAGAAAAATGTGTTAATAACATATTTAAAATATTCATTTAAAAATATTATAAATATTTCCTAGGAAGAGAACAATTTGAAAGTAACTTCAAGGTCTCTAATAGAGAACAAAATTGTATGTATTTTCTTAACTTGTAGATATCAATGAAGTTTTATTTTTCTATAGATTTTGACATCAGGTCTACCCATTGGGCATCAGGTTATTTGCTTCTATTTTAGTTTTTATTTTCACTATTCATGGTTGTCATCTACCTAAAAGGTAGGCTTCCCAGAAGTTTACTTTTAGGCCCACACTCTGATACGTGAACATTTTCTCTACCTTCATAAATAGAATTGGATACAAATTGTTATCACAAATTTAAGAAGTGTGTGGAGCAGTGTGGAGAAAAGGAGAAAGAACAAAGCATTGAAGGAGATGAGAGCTGACTTTAGAAGAAATGATTGAATATGCACATGATACAATAGAAATGGTTTTCTCAACCTCTGAGGATATTTCAGGTGAATCCAGAACATCAGAGACTAAAAATAGGTTTGAACGTTAACAGGCCACTGGACAAAATAAATACTTAGGCTATCAATTAAAGCAGCAAGAGAATGAATTATGCCTTGAAATTTAAGCGAGTGAAATTTGTATTGAATGAAAGGCTCAGAAGGTAATTAAAATGAAATTAAAGCCTTCTGTTTGTATAGGAGTAGTGGCCTTTATGATTTCTGAAAATGTTAGAGAGTAGTTTAAATAAATAGCTTGATTTGAGATTTAGTTTAGTTTTAGCATGACCTTTGTTAGAGCCATCTCTGAAATAGCAGCATATGAAGGGAGAAGCTTTACATGGGCACAGCATAGAATTATCAAGGAGGAGGGAGGCATGGCAAACAAGTTTACCATAGGTGGATAGGGGAAGCAGTGGGCCTGAGAAGGGAGGAAGGGGTTAGCCAAGTACTACCCCTACCTAAAAGTAGACAAACCACAATCCTTCTGAAGTCTTGACTTTGCTTCTTTTCCTTAGACTATGTCATACCCATATTCTCTGGCTAGTTTAATGCTAGGGAGAGTAATATTAATCAACTGATTCCTAGAAACTACCTTTTTTGGATTTCAAAGAGTATCTTTAATTTCTGTTTGTTTTGGAACTAAAACAGCAAGTGGATTGTCTTTAAAAAATGACATTGAGAAAGAAAAGCTATTTGGAAAGGCAGGACTATTATGTTCTTGAAAAGCCCACTCACCAATGTTTTCAAGACTATTGCTAATGAGAGAAGACTGAAGAGAGTCAATTGAAGTCAATTAGATATTAAAGTTTAAAAATGTAAATCATAGTTCTCCACCTAGATCAGTAAAATAGCTGATGTCCAATGTTTGAAATAGTAATGAATTTTTAAAAACACTTGCTTGAAGCAATAAAAACGAAGGATATCTTACTCTTTGAGACAGCATGGCGGGACCTGGAGAGCAATATGCTAAACGAAATAAGTGAGTCAGAGAAAGACAAGTATTACATGATCTCACTCATATGTGAACTCTAATGAACTAAATAAACTATTGAACAAAATAGAACCAGAGAAAACAGGAGCATGGAACAGACTGTGGAATCTCAGAGGGAAGATGGGGATGGGTAGGTGGGAAGAGATCAACCAAAGAACCTGTATGCATATATGCGTAACCCATGTACATAGACAATAGTGTGGTAAAGGCCTGGGGTGGGCTAGAAGTGGTCAATGGGGGGAAAAAGGGGACATATATAATACTTTCAACAATAAAGATTAAAATATATAAATAAATTGAACTGCAATTTAAGGCACATATACACACACAATAAATAAATAAATAAAAACAAAAACCCTTGCTTGAAATTTAAATTTTGAGGTTGAGGTAAATTTTAGAGGGAAGAAACATATATTTAAGGATATGATATTTCATTTGTTTTTCATGTGTACCTGGTCAAAAGAAATGAGGACTATATTTCAGAGGAACAGAAGATAATTCCACATTTCTGCCACTGTTTTTCTCAATTGGTATAATTCTTTGTCTTCTAAAGTCTAAGTTATATGATTCATTTTTATAACTGACCCATTTTTTTCAAAGACATAATTTTATCATTCACATCTCTAAGTATGGACAGAGTAGGTAGTTTCTAGCTAATGCTATGTGAAGGGTGCACAAGGCTTTGTTCTTCCTCAATATCTTACCCACAAGTCTTCAAAGCGAGCATGTGCATCCCTGTCCATACTAAACTTTTGAGCATTTGAATATTTTCTATGGGTTTATCAATACAAATAATGGTGTCTTGCCACTTTAAAAATGCATATGCATTTCATGTGGAAGAATGGCTTTGACATTGATGAAGTTATTTCCTATTAGAAAATAAACACTTTTTATGCATCATATTTATTTCATCTTGGAAGAAATAAAGAAGCTAACTCTACGAGAATTGGTAGTATAAATCTTATTGGATGAGAGAAGGTGGGGAGGACAATATGTAGTGGAACAAATAGAATAAGCTCAAGGGGAATCCCTAGTGAGAGCTCTGGGTTGGAGCATTTGGTGTGGTAAAACTATAATTGATAGCTTTTCATAGTACATTCTTATATATGAAATCTGAGGGGGGAAGACTAATGATAGAGTGGTTATGAAAACAGTTAATGAACAATAATATATGGTAAGTTCTGTCCTAGGGATTACATGCTTAAAGATGAATAATATGTGATCCTTGATCTTAAGAAGTTTATCCATTGGATAGTCAGATGCTCTTTAAAAAAATACCTACACACAAAATTTGAAAAGTGCAATGTGAGCACAGTTCCAAGTAATATTAGAAGAGAGCTCATTCATTGTATTTAGGGCAATCCAGGAGGTCTTCACAGAGAAAGTATTCATTTAGCAGAATCTTAAAGGTTAGATAGCAGTTTACCAGGCAGAGAAGAAAAAAGGAAATTCCTGGTAGGGACATGGAAAGAAAAATCATAAGGTGTTCAGGAAATAATGGATTATTCTGTATGATGGAAAGTAGAGTGTATGAATAGGAGGAGTTGTAGAAAAAGGATTAGAGGTAACAGGGCTTGGCACTGACACAGGACTGGGAATAGTGCCTATTCCCATCATACAGACTAGGAACACTCAAGTTCATGGGACATTGACATGATTATACAGAGGGACCTGCCTCAGTAGAGGGGAATAATTATCCATGAACTAATCACTTCTCTGATTCCAATGAACAAATCTTAAAAGCAATTCCAAAAGGATAGAACTAGTTCCAAGTAAACTTAACTGTTCATAGAACAAACTCAAGAATATTTATAGAAATATAAAAATATCCAGTGCCAAACAAGGTAAAATTCAGAATGTGTGGCATCTAATCTTATAAAATAAAGGGAATATGCAAGTTGACCCTAACAGCAGAACTACTGGGAATGACTGGTCACTATGACACACACTGACCACCAGGGGGCAGATGCTCAATGCAGGAGCTGCCCCCTGGTGGTCATTGCGCTCCCACAGGGGGAGCTCTGCTCATCCACAAGCCAGGCTGATGGCTGCCAGCACAGCAGTGATGGTGGGAACCTTTCCTGCCTCCTCAGCAGTGCTAAGGATGTCCGACTGCAGCTTATGCCTGCTCTCCGCTGGCAAGTGGACATCCCCCTAGGGCTTCTGGGCTGCCAGAGGGATATCTGACTGCCAGCTTAGGCTCGATCCTCCGGGGAGTGGGCCTAAGCCAGCAGGTGGACATCCCCTGAGGAGTCCCAAACTGCAAGAGGGCACAGGACCCCCCCGAGTGCACAAATTTTTGTGCACCGGGCCTCTAGTCTATAATAAAAGCGTGACATGCTAATTAGACCAGAAGGCTGAACACCAGAATGACCGTCTGAACGGACGAAGTTGGGCACTGCGTCTGGGCACTGCAGCTGTGAGAGCCAGGCCCCTTACACGAATTTTGTGCATCAGGCCTTTAGTTAAAAATAACCATGTATGGAAAGAAGCAGGAAAATACTCTCCATATCAGAGGTTCATTGATAAATCAAACCTAGACCAGAGTGACACAGATTTTAGAATTAGCAGACTATGACATTAAAAATTATAAATGTAACCTGTATTTCCAAAATTTAAGAAGAGATATGGAATATATGAAAAATATACAAGTGGTACTTCTAGAGATATCACTATAATATCTGAGATGTAAAATCCACTGGATGGGATTGATAGCAGATTAGATATTGCAGAATAAATGATTAGTGAACTTAAAGGTTAAATTATCCCAAATGAAACACAGAGAGAGCAGGGAATGCATTAATTTCCTATGGCTACTTTAATAAGTTACCATAGCTTGATGGCTTAAAAATAATGAAAAATGTATTTTCTCATAGTTATGGAGGTCAGAAGTCAAAAATTAGCTTTATACAAGTAAAATTAAATTGTAAATAATTAACAGAAAGATATATATGAAAACTCAAACCAGTATTTCTCATGAATGAGAATATGAATTTCTAAAGAATGCTTTTGCAAATTATCCTATCTAATAATAGAGAAACATGGTAATTAGCCGTACCTCCGCTACCCTTCCCATTGGCTAATCAGGGTGATATGCAAATTAACTGCCAGCCAAGATGGCGGCCGGCAGCCAGGCAGCTTGAAGTGAATAGGAGGCTGGCTTGCTCCAGTGACTGAGGAAGCCAGGTTCCCCGCCTGCCTTGCCGGCCTTTGAGCTTGCAGTTTAAGAAACATTGTTACAAATATAGAAGCTAAACAAAACCCTAGAAACCTGCTTTCAGCAAGCCGGGCTTCAGCCAGCAGGACCGCAACATTGTTTCAATTATAGAACAAACACAGATCCCTGCTTTCAGCCAGCAGGGATCTCAGAGCTGGAGTGAGTAGGACCGCAACAGTGTTACAATTATAGAACCCAAACAAATCAGATACCTGATTTCAGCAGCTGAGACCTCAGAGCTGGAGCCAAGCCTCAGAGCTAAAGCTGGCCCAGAATAAAAAAAAAGAAAAAAAGGACAGGTTGGGAGCTTCAGTCACCCGCCAGCCTGAAAACAGCCCTCAGCCCCTCACCCAGACTGGCCAGGCACCCCAGTGGGGACCCCCACCCTGAAGGGTGTGTGACCAGCTGCAAACAGCCATCATCCCCTCACCCAGGCTGGCCAGGCACCCCAGTGGGGACCCCCACCCTGATCCAGGACACCCTTTAGGGAAAACTAGCCAGCCCCCACCCATGCACCAGGCCTCTGTCCTATACAGTAAAAGGGTAATATGCTCCCAGCACCAGAATCATCGGAGCAGCAAGGCCTCCCAGCACCGGGATCAGTGGAGCCGAGAGGCCTCCCGGCACCAGGATCAGCATGACAGGGGGCAGCGCCCAAACCCCCTGATCGCCCTGCGGCTTTGTGTATGACAGGGGGCGGGGCCACAACCTCCCTATCCGCCCTGCTCTGTTCCTGACAGGGGAAGGTGCCCCAACCCCCTGATCACCTTGCAGCTCTGTGTGTGACAGGGTGCGGCGCCCCAACCGCCCCCCACGGACCCTGCTCTGTGTGTGACGGGGTAGAGCCATAACCTCCCCATCGGCCCTGCCCTGAGTGTGACAGTGGCAGTGCCCCAACCCCCTGATCGACCCTGCTCTGTGGGTGATAGAGGGTGGCGCCCCAACCCCCTGATCCGCCGTGCTCTGTGTGTGACAGGGCGCGGTGCCCCAACTCCCCTATCGGCACTACTCTGTGAGTGACAGGGGGGAGCTCCTCAACCCCCTGATGGGCCCTGCTCTGTGCGTGACGGGGGTGGCGCCGAAACCTCCCTATCGACCCTGCCTTGAGTGTGACGGGGGCGGCGCCCCCACTCCCCAATCGGCTCTGCTCTGAGCCCGACCAGGGGCTGCACCTAGGGATTGGGCCTGCCCTCTGCCACCCAGGAGCAGGCCTAAGCCAGCAGGTCATTATCTCCCGAGGGGTCCCAGACTGCGAGAGGGCACAGGCTGGGCTGAGGGACCCCCCCACCCCAGTGCACAAATTTTTGTGCACCGGGCCTCTAGTATCAATATATTAAAGAATACATCACTGTGAACACTAGGACTTATACAAGGAATAAAATATTTGTTTAACATTTGAAAATTAATTTATTATAACAAACTAAAAAAGAAAAACTATGATAATCTAAATACAAAAGGTATTAAAAATCTATTATTCATTCTTAAAAAAATCTCAACAAATTGGAGTATAAGAGAACTTACTTAAACTGATAGAGAGCATATTTTGAACATCTATATATAACATATATAGTACAAGGTGAAAGCATAGATGTTTTATGCCTAAGATCAAGTACAAGACAGGGATGTCCTCTCTAACCACTCATTTAGTATTTTAATAGAAGTTCTAGGTGGCAATAAAAGCAGAAAAAGAAAAACACATTCAAATGGAAGAGTGATAGGTAAAGTTGTCTTTATTTAGAGATGACATGATTCTCTATGTAGCAAATCTGAGGGAATATTGTTTTTAAAATATATTTTATTTATTTTTTACAGGGAGGAAGGGAGAGAAATAGAGAGTTAGAAACATCGATGAGAGAGAAACATCGATCAGCTGCCTCCTACACACCTCCTACTGGGGATGTGCCCGCAACCAAGGTATATGCCCTTGACCGGAATCAAACCTGGGACCTTTGAGTCTGCAGGCTGATACTCTATCCACGGAGCCAAACCGGTTAGGGCTGAGGGAATATTTTTTTAAAAGCTTCTAGAGCCAATGGTTGAGTTTACCAAAGTGGCAGAATAAAAGATTAATGTAAAACTGAGTATGAAATACTTAGAGATGAATATGAAGAAAGAGCAAAAGTCTTGTATAATAAAAGTTACAGAAGTTTCTAGAGAAATTGAGAGAGATACTGGGTTCAGGATTCAGAAAATGTATTATTACAAATACAAATCTCCCCAAATGGATCTATACATTTAAAACTATTTCAATCAAAAACACATCATTAGACATTAAGAAATGCAATTAAAATAACAAGTGTTATCATTACACACCTATTAGCCTAAAATTAAAAAAGATTGACCATACCAAATGTCCAAGGGTGAAGCAACTGGAACTCTCTTACACTCTGTGCTCAGTCAAACAGTGCAGTCACTCTGGAAACTGTTTCTTAAAAAATTAAATGCACATGATCTAGTCGTTTCACTGCTAAAAGCATATTTTTATACAAAAACTTATACTTAATGTTATAACTGCTTTGTTTTTTATAGTAAAAAACTGGAAACATCCCAAATGTACATCAAGAAGTGAATGGATAACCAACTGTGATATAGCACATAGTTGAACGGTACTCAGCAGTCAAAATGAAAGTGCTCTTGATACATGCTACAGCATGGATCTCAAAATACTTATATTGAGTGAAAGAAGGTGATATTTAAAAAAGCACATAATTTATGATTGCATTTTTGTAAAATTTTAGGACATGCAAACTAATATAGTATTTAGGAACTGAGAGCAGATCAGTGGTTGCTTGGGGATAGCGGGGGCCAAGGGGTGAAATGGATGGATTACTAAAGAGTAAAAGGAAATTTTGTTTGGTAATAGATATGCTCATTATGTTGATTGTGAGCATGGTCTCATGCTTTACATATGTTAAAACTTATCACGTTGTACACACTGAAAATACAGTTAATTGTGTGTTAATTACTTAGTAATACTGCGTTTTTTTTTTTTTTTTTTAAGAAAAGATCCTTTTGGGTCGGAAAAAATAATTACACTTAAAAGTCTGAAGTAAGCCTTTCCTTTTTAAAGACATTGACACATTTCGATTTGTAAACATTTTTAGAATTATAAATGCATAAAAATACAAAGAAACTTTTATTCAGAGACTTGATTTTCTGCTAACACTGTACCTGAAGCACAAGTACACCATTTAAAAATGAAACAAAGTAGAGGTGAAAATAGAGGTCAGGAATGCAAGGCATGCTAATTCAAAATGTAATCTTGACATTTCGTTGAGATAAATATCTTTCCTTCTGCATTTGTACAGAATTGAAAATTGACTAGGACATTAGTGAGAACACCCAAAGACTATTTACTGGAGCTGAAATGTAAAAGTGAAGTGGCAAGGGATCCATGATTTATGGATATAGCTTGGTTCAGTCAAAGGAGAAGTGAATTTTAATATCTCAAGCATATACCTTGCTAAATAATTTCTCAGTGTAAAATTGACTCCATGAGCTGAAAATTGGCCAAAAAGAAATGTAGAACTGATATCCAGGAAAAGCTAAGAGGGCAATTAGCCCTTTCCTTGTCAGTGCTAAGATTATTTGCTATCATGCACTCACTTTTATTTGACCTGATGTGGTTTAAAAAAACTCTTATAAGTAGATTTTCATCCAATCTCTTTCAGTCACTTTCTTCAGGAATCTGGTCTTTACAGTTATAGTCTTTGAGGTCAATAAAATCATGATCTTAGGTTTATGTAGTTCTCAATTTTATATAATCAACCTTATTCACTGATGATTTTAAACCTGTTTTGGCATTTATTCTTTCCTGATACCATCTACTCAATCAAACATCATTATCCAGGCTCCCAAGATCTTCTGTTTTTCCCTTTGGCTACCTTCCTTTGGCTATTTCTCTGGCTATTTACAATCTTATTTGTGTGTGTGTGTGTGTTCTCTCTCATTCCTGGTAAAATTAAACATGGTAAATGTTGAACAGTAAATTGACTTCTTGTTGGCAGCTTAATTAAAATACTAGGAGAAGGTAAGATTAATAAAAGCGAGCTTAAATTTCCTCTGCCATTCAGCTATTTGCAGCTTGCCTTTTACCTGAATTTGTGATTGGTCTTCATTTTAGTGACTATGCATATTTCTCTTTTTGTCATTTCTTTATATTAATCAATAGGTCTTTTAAAACTTTCTCCATTTCACCTAGAGATCAAGATCCCATCACAAACAAATTTGTATTTGCTTCCTAAGTGACAGGATAGTTATTCTGTTGTGCTTTGGCTGTGTGCGAACTACAAATGTGGGCATTGGTTTAGGGACAGGGTGAGGAAGGACGTGGGAAAAGACTGTCAGTGAAATACAGATTTATTGATTAGTTTCATCAGCAGAATATCAGCTGTATCCACCTTAGATGGGGTGAAATATTAATCAGGAGGGCTGGTAACTATGTTATTGCCATAATGAGGCAGGGGCTAAAATGAATCAATCTTTTTTGAAGTAATTTTTGATTATGCAAGTGTTCCCAGTAGTTGGGAGGACCAGATGCAGAAATCACAGGTGCTGGGGACAGTTAAGAATTATCTACATATTTTAGGTTCTGGCAGCACCTCAAGTCATTCAAGCTCACTCGTCTACATTAGAACCTGAAACAAACTTTTGATTTTCAGTGTAATTAAGTTGGGAGGCAAATATGAGGAAATGTGTATAAAACTCTGGTATTATTATCATAGTTCTATCCCTTGCCTTTGAGTTTTTCTTATTTGCCAAATATGATTTCTTGGACAGGTCTTTTTTAAACAATTTTGTTGAACCTTATATAATCACAATATAAGACAGTTCTATAAAACAAGCACTAAATAGCCATTCCACTCATACTATTAAAAAAACCTGTAGCAAGTGCTTAAGTGATAAACTTGTAATGTGTATACTAAAATAAAATTTGGTTTAAAAAAAAAACATGCAACTAACATGCAACCTCAAAATTTTAAGGGAACAGTACTTCTCTCTTTATAATAAGTAATAAGTAAGACAATTTGTGGCCCATGAATATGAAGTGCTCTACCCTACTGGATCCCTTTCAACATTGACATTCATTTTGCCAATTAAAAAAATCCAAATGAGCTAAAGCATAATTAATCACAAACTATATTAATATGAACTGAAAGTCTATACTTACTTTCTAAGGTAACTAAGGAAGTGAGGAAAATATTAATATAATATATAATGCAAATGTGACTTCCTGTCTTTGGAGATTTAAGACATTATAGTCTGTTACCTTAGGGAAATGGGTGATGGAATTTTAAAAGCGAGAGAATAAATTGACAGCCTTGTAATTTTCTGAGAGTACTTACTACTCAAGTGGCAGCAATTATTTTAAAAGATTATTGTGAAATGTGTGCAATCTGGAGGGTACTTATGTTTTAACTGTCTGTCTTTAAATGTACTGTTCATCATATGTGAAGATGTTTTCACACAGCCTCAGCAGTGGTGACACACCTGCACTACCCCATCCCTTCTGGCTTTCCCAGTTCTGGAATGTCACTCAAGGCAAGAGGCTTTGGGGGATTATAACCCATAGGTTGCAATACCCCTTGAAAGATAAAAAGAGGGTTCCCCAAAAACCTTATCCACGACCATCACTGTGCCATGCCAGCACAACCAAGGGTTTGGTGAGCCTGAGTGTGTATGTGTGTGTGGGGGGGTAGTGGTGGGGGGGAGCGAAGGATGTAGAAAAGACAGACAAAGAGAATAAGCTGGGTCTAGGGCAGCGATGGCGAACCTATGACACACACTGCGTCAGAGGTGACACGTGAACTCATTTTTTTGGTTGATTTTTCTTTGTTAAATGGCATTTAAATATATAAAATAAATATCAAAAATATAAGTCTTTGTTTTACTATGGTTGCAGATATCAAAAAATTTCTATATGTGACACGGCACCAGAGTTAAGTTAGGGTTTTTCAAAATCCTGACACGCCGAGATCAAAAGGTTCGACATCACTGGTCTAGGGGGATCTCCTGCGCCTGGCTGAGGCCACAGAGATCCATCCAGACTGTAAGCTGAGCCTTTATTTCGTAGCCAGAGGTAAACAAGGTAGTGGTCACCATAGTTACAATGTTCTTGTGAGTTTCACTTGTTTTGGCAGCACTTGCTGCACCTCCCACAGCCCATTAGCTACCCAGAGAAGATCTAGGGCAGTGGTTCTCAACCTTGGCTGCACATTAGAATCACCTGGGAATCTTTTTAAAATCCTGATTTCTGGGCCTCATCCTCCAGAAATTCTGTTTCTTTGTTATGGGGTGGGGCCACAACATTAGTAACAAAGAAACAGAATTTCCGGAGGATGAGGCCCGGAAATCAGGATTTTAAAAAGATTCCCAGGTGATTCTAATGTGCAGCCAAGGTTGAGAACCACTGCTCTAGGGGGAGTCATAAGGTCAAGCTTAATTATGCTAAGAGGGCTGTGCCCTCTAAGCTGGGACTTGTTTGTGGCTTTGCCAACAGGTCAGTCCAAAGCTTAACCCTATAGCCGCTCCCTACACATCACATTTTCTTGGAGCTGGTCAACTTTTAGGTGGACTAGTGAACTGTGTACAAACTGCACAAACTCTTATTTTATAGATTTAGAAAAAGAATTGGAACGGAAATCATAATTATATTGGTCTGAGGATACTATACATCAAGTCATCACAGTGATGTAACATTTTCATACTTGAAATTATATCCTAAGTTCCACTTTCAGTTTTTCTCCTTATTTTAAAGAATAAGTCTTATGTCTACCTTATAACTTTGACAGTGAGTTTTAGCTTAAAGTAATGATGTTTTTTCTTGTGACTTGGTAGAATGTTAGAATTGCTATTTGCTATTACCATGTGTTAGGCATGGGAAATACAAAAATATTGAAAACCACCAACTCTTTCTTATGAAGTTAGTTGAAGTTAGTTAATTACTTCCAGACAAAGATGGAAGTAATCAGATTCCTATCCAAATGTACCAGCTGAAGAATTTGAGATTACAGAGCTCTGTTGGTTCTGCTTGGATATATTGATCCCCTTGGTTCATGCCAGGATCATCATAAGAGCTTCTGAATGGATCAAGAGCAGGCTTTACTGCTCTGTTAGAAGAGTTTGGTGCCACCCGCCCTGTGATGACCTTGCAACCTGGAACAAGGTCAGGTCTAAGGCTTTGTGAGTGAGGATGCATAAAACTTTAGCATGCTCTTCAATTCTTGGTAATTCTGAGTGCCTGGTGAGGGACTCAAGTTTAATTGCATAGGAAAAAGCTGCTTTATATCCAGCTGCTTGCAGGAGGCATGGTGGCGAAGTGGAAAGAATACAGCATCTGGATTATACTAATCTCAGTTGGAGTTTTGACTGTGGAATTTGGAGGCCTTATGGTCTTAGACCAGTCACCTAATCACTCCAAGACAATTTTCACAGATTTATCATAATAATAAATAGATTTGTAGGCCTGTTTTGAGGGTCTTAATAAAAAAATCAGCTATGGCTGGTGTGGCTCAGTTGGTTGAGTGTTGTCCCATGCATCAAAAGGTTGCTGGTTCAATTCCTGGTCAGGGCACATTCCCTGGGTTGCAGACTCGATCACCAGTAGGGGACATGCAGGACACAACCACATTGATGTTTCTCTCTCTCTTTTTCCCTCTCCCTTCCCCTCTCTTTCAAATTAATAAAAACATTTAAAAAACCCAAGATGAAGCTGCTCTATAAATTGAAAGGAATTTCTGAAAGGCTAGCTGCCTCAGAGCCTTTTTTGGAAAAGAATCAGTAGTATACATCCAATAGAAAATAGATTAATGCCCATAATTAATTATTATATTTTTTTCTACAGACAACACTGATAGAGTCAAGGTTAACTAAGAGGGAGTCTTGCAATGGTTTAAATAGTAAATGACATAGAGGGTAATTACATTGGATACTGATTAAGGAAAGTCAACAAATACTAACTTTCTTTTTCTCTTAATACATTTAACAATAATTAAAGGCTGTGGAAACTGGGAATTCAACCCACATAAACCCCACTTCTCTTTTCAAATGTGAGAAGAAATTCTTGTATACTTTGTTTTCTTGCATACTTTTTGAGGCAGAGTCATAATATGATTGTATAGAAAAATAACGTGATCTTCACTATCTATATGATTAAAATTTCATTTCTTTCTATTTAGCACTGCAGCACATGAAAACTGATGGATTTATTGTCAGAACATTTGGTGTGTGTGATTGGGATTTTCTGACAAAATATGGGATATGTGACACATATGTGCACTTCAGAGGACCTCCGGGCAGTGGAGGAATGCCGGGCTGCTGGAAGGGCAAGCACACTTTTTCCTGGCAGCTAAAACTGTTCTCTATCCAACAGATAGTCTTCCTTCTTATTGTGTGAGACATGCCCTACATATTGTGTCACAATGAGGGTTCTAAGAAATCTGTGTTTAAGTTTCAGAATTTACCATTATTGTCAAGTCCTGAAAGCTGTATGCATCCCAACCAGTAACATCACATTGGAGCCAATTTCCAGATCTCATAGCGAAATGGAAATGTTTATTAACAGAGAAACATCCAGATCTGACATTTAAGAAATTTCAACAGGGTGCATGCAATATGAGGAAATGAATCTTTATAGCACTCTCCGTTACCTCTGATTTCTTCAGGCTACCCATTTATTCTCAAATAACCACAATTTCCAGCCTGTCGTGGGCATTGGTAAGTCAGATCAGCAGATGTGCTGGTCTGCAGAGGCTGACGTGGGAGCAAGCTGCTTTGCACAGAGGCAACCTGACGCAGCGAGCTCTAAGACAAGGCGCCCCAGGGATGGGTTCATCTTTGCCCTGCAGAGTAGAATAACAAGTGTGACATTTGAAAAGCAGTTCTGTTATGAGTTAGAAAATTGTGTGACTATATTAATTATTAAAACGATGAAACAATTATATTAGTAACACTTTATTGTTGCCAGTAAATTTTAAAAATAGAGATTATTAAAGGTTATTTTATTGAAGAGCACTGGACAGTGAGAGCCGATGAGTAGTGATACTACTAATAGCTGACACATTGAACTCAAACTTTATGCCATCCTCTGTCCTGAGTGTCTTATTGGCTTTCTCTATAATTGTCATATAAAATATGCTACGGCTTTGAGAAATTAGGTTGTTTGCCGAGGATTACTAGTTCAGTAACTGTTGTTCTGGGACTCACGATGGTTACATTTCTTCATGACTGCCCTGCATGAACTCCTTCCCATACATGCTTTCAGCCTGGGTTTTATAAGCAAAGAGATGTGGTGAGGAGTCATCAAGGGGGATACACTCACAAACACTGGTCTTTGTAAATGTGGTCTGATTTACATAGGGATTATGCTGTTTGAATAATGACTCAGAGCTGTCCTGCATTTTTCTCCATTGATTATGCCCAGGTCAGTGTGGTCAGAAGGCGGCTATGTTGGCAAGTAGAATATACCATCTGGTTGTTCAGTTAGATGCTGCTTACAGCTTAGTCATGTGCAAAGCATTGTTACACTCCCTGGCCAGAATCTGGAGGATGTTAGGGCTTAATCTCTAGTAATTTCTAGAGAATCTCTTTCTTTCCCATTCTAGCCACACCTGAAACCAAAGTCAAGGGCTGCGTTTAGCCTCGGCTGTTGTACTGTCATACTGGCTCCCACTGTGGTGTATTTGTGCATGTTTTTCCCTTCCTTAGGAAACTTCATTACCCACAGTTCCCACTCATCACCCCTGAACATCACCGAAGGTTCTGATTTAGTCCCACAACTCTTTACCAGCCCACACTGATGCTTTTCCTGTTGTAATTCTGATTACCAGAAGAATGTGCCCTGATGCCTCTAAGCCTTCAGATAATGACATTCTAGCATTGTTTTTGGTTCTTACAAATAAAGAAAAAAAAAATCCTGCAAGCTCAGAGACAATGTCAGGGACACTGTCTTTATTTGTGTATCTTTACAACATACTATAAGGTAAAAGAATTGTTGATTGGTGCATTTTTACAAATTGTGCTCACTTCAATGTTTATTTTAAAACCTGTCTCCTGTACGGCTTTCCCACTGCTCTGGGTGATTTGGGCATAAGGCCCCTGTGACCTCTCAAGATCTCATTCAATGAAGAGATTGCAGTCATGAAAAGCTGAGGTATTTTATATTAAGAAATGTCTTTTAAATGGATGTAATTTAAATCTTATATTCCTTCTTTCCTATTTTCTCTTGCTAAAGGCACTGTAAGTATACTTCTGTGTATTGGGATGACCCCCATTCCTTGCATTTTCTCCACACAAATAGTTCATCGTATTTTGTTTATAAACTGCCGTTCCTCAGAAAGAGGTGGCACATTTTAAATGAAGAATTCTTATAGAGATCATCTTCATGAGGAAAATTACTACCTTCTTTTCAAGTTGGAAATATAATAATAAATTTTATTTTATTATGATTCTCCAGCTCCAATCTACATTAAATGTTTGTAGTTGTTCCTGTCTGACCTTTTGGGTATGTCCTTCCCCCCCCCCCCCTTCTTCTCTCTGTCTCTCTCTACTTGTGTAAAGCACTTTTAAAGTTTATATTGAAGATGGTTTTATTCTAAAGTAATTTCCTCTGTTAATATTTAAGTTGGGATATATATAGAATATAAGCTATTTGACCTAGAAGAATTTAAACTCCCCGAACTTTTGAAAAAAATTCATCTTTAATCAAGAATGATAAATAAACTTACCTATCAATATCACTTTATTATTACTACCATTAATATTATCAAAAAAATTTTTGTGTGTTGGCATAATGAGTTTTTATTTATTTACTTATTTTTTGTTGAATTTATTAGGGAGACATTAGTTAATAAAATTATATAGGTTTCAGGTGTACAATTCTATAATACATTACATTATCCTTATTTTTAAATGATTTTTATCTTACTGGATTTTTTCAACATCACATCCACTAATGAACATAAAAAACCTTTGCAAATGATATTTTCCAGTCAGTGTTATTTATGGTTCTTATGATTCTCCTAATCGTAAATAGGGGACAACTAGGAATATCTCAAAAGAGAAAATGATTACATAAGAAAACATATTAAATTATAATTTCTATAACAGGCTATATATAGGATGGGACAAAGCAGGTTTACAGTTGTTCATATTGAAAATAATACAATAATTAACAAACAATAATACAGGAATAAAATCTGTGTTTTGTGTGCTTACAACTGTAAGACCTACTTTTGCCACACCCCGTGTTTGCAAAGATGTGAAGTTTAAAGGTAGAAAAAAATATTAAATTTGCTGTTAGGAAATGAAAGTTATTAGATTAGTAAATTTATCAAAGTTAGAATGACATAAAATACAAAAAATACCCCAACAAAATTTGTAAGACATTTTTCACATCTTGTACTTCCCCTTTGCTGACAATAGGAGCATAATTGTAACAAAAAATAAGGACACAAAAGGTTTTTATTCTTGCCTGCAGCAACCAGCTTAATGGTAAAGCTTTGAAATAGCATACATCAAAGCATTTATATCAAAAAACAAAGATTAAAAAGAGTGTCTGAAAAAATATTCGGTATAATTTATTTCTAGTTGCAGTACATTTGTCATATCAAACAAAATACAGTTGAAAGATTTACCTAGATTGATTTTTCCACCTAATTTTTAAGCATATATTAGACAGGTTGGTGATAAAATATTCAAAGGTGTTTTTAACTACTTCTTTTGAGGTATGTTAATAACAAAACAACCTTTTCTTGCCTCCAGCAAACCCAGTAGCAAAAATTACTTCTAACATCCAGATGGTATTCTTTTAACATTCACTGAAAGCAAGAATAACACACTGACATACCATAGTTACCTACTGTCAAGTCTGTATAATTATATTCACAGTTCACATGAAACCACAAGTTTTGAAATGATAAATTGTATTGCAGTGATATAAATATAGCTTTTATAGTGATAGTGAGGCAGTCTGTTATAGAAGAGTCTACACTAGAAAACAGGATACTGGTTCTGGTTCTTACTCTGTTACACTGTGTGGGTAAATTTGTGCAAGTCTCTTAACCTCACCAGACTGTTGTTTATTTATTGCCTAAAAAACAAGGTTGGAGTAAACAACTTTAAAAAAATATATTTTTATTGACGTTAGAGAAGAAGGGAGAGGATAGAGAGAAACATCAATGTTGAGAGAATTATTGATGAGCTGCCTCCTGCATGCCCTACACTGGGGATTGAGCTACAACCCCGGCATGTGCCCAGACAGGGAATCGAACTGTAACCTCCTGGTTCAAGGTCAGTGCTCATCCACTGAATCACACTGGCAAGGCTGGAGGAAACAACTTTTAAGGTTCTGTCTATTCCAAAAATGTTTTAATTTTATAAGCCATGTACCCAGGTGTGCAAAAAAAAGGTATTTTTCCCCCCTATGAATTAGCTTAAATTATATAAAGTGCCTCTTCTGCCTGACACCAGGCAATGTTAATTTTGGTTTATGGTAGCTAAATTTTGTCTAGTGACCTTTAAACCCAATTTGTTATTAATTGCCCCTTCTATCTCATTCATTATGGGTTGGGTGGCTGTAGTGTCAGGTGTGGTTTCCTGATCATCTGTTTGTGTCTGCCCTTTGTGGCAGCTGCTGAAGTGTACACCATCTCCCATCTGGTTCACGGGCATTGCAGACATCCTCAGAGATGCCCTCTGTGGTATCTGAATTCTGTTCTATATAATCCAGGTCATGCCCTCATCCTTGTAGCTCCTCTTATTATACTCAAAGATACTTTCTCTCTGATAACATCTACATCTCTTTCTGTCTGTCAGCTAACATCTACAACTCAACTTTCTTGAAGGCATCAAAAATATAAGCAGCTCTCCCACGAAGCCAAATGGGAAACCTTTGTATGTTGCCTGGGTTACATAGACCTCATTTTCCTATCTCCCCCAAGGAGGCCTCAATCTCAGGTCCTCAAACCCATCTGAGGTTGTATTGCAACCCTGCCCAGAACATAGCTAGAGGGGCAGGAGGATGCAGCTCTGCTCAAGAGTCTGTCTTAGTCTGATGTCTTATTCCCTCTCCAGCTCTCCTTTTGATTCTCTATCCTTGAAGACCCCCAATTTAATCTCAGAAAGGGAGAAGGATGACAAGAACAAGATGGCATATTCTGCAGTATCTGTTATTAGACCAGGATCTTGGGATCATAATGTGAAAACATTTGTAATTCAAAAGCCCTTTTGTTCTCAAATATATGATCATGGACATCAAAATTCTGTCTTAAAACTCAGTACAGAGCATTGACTCATATATTACTGTTTATTTTTGCAGTAAAGATTATTTTCCTGAGGGCATATGTGGAGGGTTTTTGCTTCTTGGATCTAGGGAGAGTTTCATGTACAAAAAGTATATGTTCACATAGCAGTTCATACTTGTAAATATTGCCCCTTCACATACTTTTCAATATTTTATACTTGTGTCTCAATTTTTATAGTATACAACTTTTGATAAATGATTCTCTTTTTAGGTTAACATAATACACAAAAGGAAATAGAAACAGAGTTTTGTTTTGTTTTTAAAGTATATCAATATTGTAAAATTCTTGGGTTACTTGAGCATGCTCAATAAATATTATCTTTTATTTCTATGGCCCCGAACAGGGGTAGAAATTGTGAAGTTCCTCCATTTTCAGTATCCCTGGAAATAGACTACTTTACAGATTCTTTACCATTTAAAAAGAAATGATTTGGGCCTAAATTAAAAAAAATGTATCAGAGTGGTATCAGATAAAGGATAGAGTAGGTTGTTACGATTTCCTTTAAACCAACATGAAAATATTGAAAAATAAGCAGAAACTGTCCGAACCAACTTAGAAGTCTGGAAAACGAAGTTTACAGCAACAAGCTAATGCTGAATTTAAAGAAAGTGAAACTTAAAAATGGTAGGAAAGTCTTATGGTGTTTTTCTTGTCCATGCCCGGGCCCCTCATTATTGAAAGTGGTAGTGGTGCCCACAAATTCAATGTGGGATTGTGGTCCCTGAATCTGGAAGGAGTAGAGCAGAACTTGTTGGCAAATTATCTTGTATGTCTGTTCTAACCTTCTGGGGGCTACCTGAGGTTCTGACACCAGACAGTTGTCTCTGTTGCACCTACCGGGAACTCATGCAGACTGGAAAAGATATTGGTGTTATAGGAAAGCACCAGAAGGTAAAAGAGCAACAAGCAGCTGCCTAGAACAAAAGATGATAGTTGAAACATATAATAGACCACCCTAAAGCCAGGGAAGAAAAGCCTGGGAGAGAGAGCAATTAGAGTATCTCAAAGCACCAGTGTGAACAGATGAATGAGGAAGTCACACACATGCACAGGGGAAAAAAAACATGCTCAGAAAACACCTGGGAAAAAGTGAGCTTTCAGACTCCAAGTAGGCTGATGTCTAGGCAAAATGCGAGCCTGGTTAATTTGAAGGAGGGCCCCAGCACAGAGACAGTCTGCAAAGATTTGAAGTACTTTTTCTGTCTCTCATTTGCTCTCTCTCCTTTCCTTTTTCTTTTGCTTCTGGCACTCAAAGAAATCTCTGTCAAAACCCGAGCTCACTAGCCGAACACAAGCTATAATGAACAGAGTCATCAGTGACCATACACAGCAAGGAATAAAGTCTGCAATAGTAGTTGGGAAAAATCACTAAACCATGGATTACTTTAACCTTCAACAATCAACAAAATGGCAAACCATGGATAAGAGGGAGAGTATGTTTTCCAGAATTACCACATTATTATATTTTTTAAAAAATCACAGGAACAAAATAAATGGAGAGAAACTGTCCTAGAGGAAGCCTAGACATTGCATTTCCTAGACAATGACTTAGAAACAGTCTTTAAAAAAACTTTAAAAATGTGGTATGCTGTACATAACATATAATTTGATATTTTAACCATTTTAAGTGTACTATTAAGTGGTATCAATTATAGTTCACATTGTTTTGCAACCATCACCATTATCCCCAAAAGTTTTTCTTCGTCCCAAACACAAATTCTGTATCTATTAGACAACTAGAGGCCCGGTGCACAAAAATTTGTGCACTGGCGGGGGGGGGGGGGGGGGCGGAATCCCTCAGCCCTGCCCTCTTGCAGTCTGGGACCCCTCAGGGGATGACCACCTGCTGGCTTAGGCCCGCTCCCTGGAGGATTAGGCCTAAGCTGGCAGTCAGACATCCCTCTGGCAGCCCAGGAGCCCTCAGGGGATGTCCACTTGCCAGCAGGGATCAGGCCTAAGCTGCAGTCAGACATCCTTAGCGCTGCTGAGGAGGCGGGAGAGGCTCCTACCACCACCGCTGTGCTGTCAGCTGTCAGCCTGGCTTGTGGCTGAGCAGAGCTCCCCCTGTGGGAGTGCACTGACCACCAGGGGGCAGCTCCTGCATTGAGCGTCTGCCCCCTGGTGGTCAGTGTGTGTCATAGTGACCAGTCATTCCCAGTCATTCTGCTGTTAGGGTCAGTTTGCATATTACCCTTTTATTATATAGGATAGAGGCCTGGTGCACGGGAGGGGGCCGGCTGGTTTGCCCTGAAGGGTGTCCCGGATCAGGGTGGGGGTCCTGCTGGCGTGCCTGGCCAGCCTGGGTGAGGGGCTGAAGGCCGTTTTCAGACTGGCCATAACCCCTTCAGGGTGGGGGTCCCCGCTAGAGTGCCTGGCCAGTCTGGATGAGGGGCTGAGGGCCGTTTTCAGGCTGGCCACACCCCCTTCAGGGAGGGGGGTCCTGCTGGGGTGCCTGGCCAGCTTGAGTGAGTGGCTGATGACTGTTTGCAGGCTGGCCACAGCCCCTTCAGGGTGTGGGTCTCCACTGGGGTGCCTGGCTAGCCTGGGTGAAGGGCTGATGGCTGTTTGCAGGCTGGCCAATCCCCGCAGCAGGGACCCTTACCCCATGAGGGTGTGGCCAGCCTGGCTGAGGGGCTGATGGCTGTTTGCAGGCTTGCCTCGGCCCCCAGCCACCCAAGCTCCCAGCGGAGGCTGGCTGGAAGCAGGTATATGGGATTTATTTATCTTTGATAATTGAAACTTTGTTGCCTTGAGCGGAGGCCACAGCCAGCCAGGGCAGGTGGAAAGCTTGGCTTCCTCCATTGCCGGGGCCACCAAGCTTCCTGCTTGCTCCAGCTCCGTGGCTGCTGGTGCCATCTTGGTTGGTTTAATTTGCATATAGTTGCTCTGATTGGCTGGTGGGCATGGCTTGGGGCAAAGCAGAGGTGCGGTCAATTTGCATGTTTCTCTTTTATTAGATTAGATAGCTCCATTGCTACCTTGCCTCAGCCCTTGGTAATGTGTAGCCTGCTCTCTCTAACTATAAATATACCTCTTGTAGATACTTCCTATATGTAGAATCATACATCTTTTGTTTCTGGCTTATTTGACTTAGCATAATGTTTTCAAGATTTATCACTGCTATAGCATGTGTTCAGCTTTTTAAAAGGTAGAACAATAGTCCATTGCATGTATATACATTGTTTTGCTCATAGTAATGTTATTCATAATAGCCAAAGAGTAGACAAAACCCAACTGCCTATCAACTGATGAATAAATAAACAACAATAAAAAAGACATAATCAATGGATGTGGCCCTTATATGAAAAAAAATTCCCATTCATATTTTAAAAAATCACAGAATGCTTCATATGGAAAAGGTGAACTTTAATTTGAACCTTGGAGGAAGTATGACAGAAATAGAATTAATGATTCCATTAATGATTTTTGTTATACTAAATACACATTTTGATTATAAGGTGTTATCACTTAAATGACTACTTTAGTAAGATTCTCTGCAGAGATATGGAAGTATAGGTCATTATCCAATTTCATTAGACATGTGTTTTCTCCAAGAGAGTATCTATTATTATTCTCATCAATCAAATAGGATATGTTTTCTGTGGTTGGGATATATGTAATGATACATCAAGCCACAGATGGTTCTGTTCGTGAAAAGCATCTTAATGCTTTTTCCTTTATGATAAAGAAAAAGATGAGAATGGTCTTCTTATTATTAAAGAAAATATGCACAGAATTCACTTTTTTTGAGCAGTATTTTTTAAAATTTGTTTATTGATTAAGTTATTACATATGTGTCTTTATCCCTATGTTACCCCCATCCCACCAACTCATGCCCTCACCCCCTTGTTGTCTGTGTCCATTGGTTAGGCTTATATACTTGCATATAAGTCCTTTGGTTGATCTCTCCCCCTTACCCCAACCCTCCCATACCTACCCTCTGAAGTTTGATGGTCTGATTGATGCTTCTCTGTCTCTGGATCTGTTTTTGTTCATCAGTTTATGTTGTTCATTATATTCCACAAATGAGTGAGATCATGTGGTATTTATCTTTCTCTGACTGGCTTATTTCACTTAGCATAAATGCTCTCCAGTTCCATCCATGCTGTTGCAAATGGTAAGAACTCCTTCTTTTTTACCGTAGCATAGTATTCCATTGTGTAGATGTACCACATTTTTTTAATCAACTCATCTACTGATGGGCACTTAGGCTGTTTCCAGATCTTAGCTATGGTGAATTGTGATGCTATGATCATAGGGGTGCATGTATCCATTCTAATTGGTGTTTCCAGTTTTTTTGGATATATTCCTAGAAGTGGGATTACTGGGTCAAATGGGAGTTCCATTTTTAGTTTTTTTTTTTTAAATATATTTTATTGATTTTTTACAGAGAGGAAGGGAGAGAGATAGAGAGTTAGAAACATCGATGGGAGAGAAACATCGATCAGCTGCCTCCTGCACATATCCCACTGGGGATGTGCCCGCAACCCAGGTACATGCCCTCGACTGGAATCGAACCTGGGACCCCTCAGTCCGCAGACCGACGCTCTATCCACTGAGCCAAACCGGCTTCGGCCATTTTTAGTTTTTTGAGGAAACTCCATACTGTTCTCCACAGTGGCTGCACCAGTCTGCATTCCCACCAGCAGTGCATGAGGGTTCCTTTTTCTCCACATCCTCTCCAGCACTTGTCGTTTGTTGATTTGTTGATGATAGCCATTCTGACAGGTGTGAGATGATACCGCATTGTCGTTTTGATTTGCATCTCTCGGATGATTAGTGACTTTGAACATATTTTCATGTGTCTTTTGGCCTTTCTTCTATCTTCTTTTGGAAAGTATCTATTTAGGTCCATTGCCCATTTTTTGATTGGGTTGTTTATCTTCCTTTTGTTAAATTGTATGAGTTCTCTATAAGTGTTGGAGATTAAACCCTTATCAGTGATAACATTTGCAAATATGTTCTCCCACGCAGTGGGCTTTCTTGTTGTTTTGTTGATGGTTTCCTTTGCTGTGCAAAAGCTTTTTATTTCATAATTCACTTTTGATTCAAATGATACATTTTGTATTGTGATCACAATTTATGTGTCTGTAAAAGCCCATGGGTCTGTCAGATGCAGTTAAATATTTCTGCCTGCCCTCTTTTTCTGCTCTTTCATCCCTTCTTAAACAAAGAAGTCTACTCTCTTTACCTATGGGACCAAATGGAGATTAATATATCTTTTACATATATTTTGGCTGATTTGAATAATTTACTTTTGTTTAATTGTGTTTGTTCTGTAGCAATATAGAACATTTCTATTCAAATTAGCAGAAAATCACTCAAGTGATTATTGTCCTTGGCACAGTCTTGGGAAGCGTGAGTATATGTGCTTTTCTCTATATTCTAAAAGATGATAACAAAGATGAGACAAAGACCTAAGCCTGAATTCATATATCAGGAGTTGGTGATAGCTTCATTTTGTTATTTGCTTTCTTCAATAGTATTTGACTTGAATCTTTTACTATTTGGTAAAGACTTCAGTAAGCAGACTTTAAAATGGAGTCGAAGTAGCAAAAAGAGATGGATTGCATCACAATAGGCAGATGGTGGAGATCTGAAGTAATGCATTGCCTCATTCCTTTGGTGGAAAGGAATCTGTTATTATTTCTGGCAGATTACTTAACCCGGCAGAAAATGAAGACTGTGTGTTTGAAATCCAAATGAATTTTCCAAAAATTTATCACTGGGGTTGGGTGAAGACATGCCTCATCAGTATTCAGTGCATCTGTCTTAAGATGAAAGAGGAGAAGAAACTCCTCAGGTGGAAAGAAAATAGAAGTTATTTTATCTGAGAGGAAAAGCTGCCATCAGTTATTCACACCCAACTCCCATTGACTTCAATCAACTTCCACCTCTGTGTAGAAAAACTAGACTGCATAGTAGAAATTTGAACTTCATAGTATGACAGAGGGATCAAGGCTTTTATAATGAGTTTAATAACTTGGATGCAGAAAGAATCATTGGAAAGTGGAGATACTTAAAATTATGTTGGCTGTTGAATTTTAGCTATTTTGGAGATGGAAAGTTTCAAAGTGCATGCATATATTCATATAGATGTGTCCTTGCTGGAATTCAAAAGTAACTATGAGACCATCACAACGTTACATAAATTGTTTCAACTCATGAGTTGAAGAACTGGGGTGTTTGGATCCCCAAATAAGTAATTTGAATTATTATGTTTGATTATGAGAATTACTTATATTCTTAAATTTGATTTCCATAGTATCCTTGCTTCTTTTCTTCTCTCCTCTGCCCCTCCTAATTTCTAAAAAAAAGAGTGAATAATAAATACGATTTTTGAGTGTTTCCTATATGTCAAGTCTTTAGCTATTTAGTTTTACATGCATTGTCTCATTATTTCTTACTATAGATCACTTGATGTAGGAAACTCAGGGCAAGAAAGGTTAAGCAACTTTTCTAGGTCACACACCTAGAGTGGTTTTATTTTGTTTTTAAGATAGGGGAAGGATGTTTATAGGCAAAGGTAGGGAGACTATAAGGAAGATGAATTTACAGAAAAATGGGCTTGTTTTATCCTGACTCTAATATTTAAACCTACGTTTTTTCATCTGGACTCATCCGCTCATTTTCTGATAACTCTCCATTGTCCTTTAATCCTTTTGGTTCCTTATCTCTTCTTCCTGCATCTATGCTTACTCTGGTACCTATATTCTTCACCTGTCTGTTGACATATCCATTTATTTGGACCTTTTCTATTCTCTCCCACTGCTGTTTTAGGGATTTTATAAGATTACTGTGGCTATTTTGATGATGTTTTTCTGCTGATGTGAGATTGTTGATAAGACTAATAGATGGTTATGGATAATACTGGTATCTTATTTATGTAACACTTGTATAGTTTACCAGGTATAGTCAATGCTTGATCTATGTGACCTAAGGTAAAACCCAGGTGCAAGATACATGAAGTAAGAGTAAATATGCTTATTTAAAAAGTATTTTGATATATTTAAACAACAGTTTTTAAGAGAAAAGACACAAGGCAAGGAATATGCTATTTTGTGCCTCGATTGCACAGGTCAGAAAAGAACCATACTTTCACTCACAGGGAGCCGGAAACAGGACCCTCAAGGTCTGAAATTGTGTAACAACTCAGTGCTTACTGACTCTCCTTACACGTTCAGATTCACCTTTTTAGGAGGAATGTGGCAGTCTCCAAGTTATGAACCACTTAGACAATCAGGGCAAATCAAAAGCTCCAAGTGGAAGCCTATTTTATGAGTGCCTCAGGAAGTGATAGAAAAATAATGGTTTTGGGGGTTGGGGGGAAGGGGTGAAAAGGTGAAAGAATTAAGCCAAAACCAACACCAAACTTATAGATAGACATAGACAAGAGTATGGTGATTACCAGAGGAAAAGAGGGGGTGGGGGAGGCAGAAGAGGGTAAAAAGGAGATAAGTGGTGATGGGAGGAGACTTGTCTTTGTGTGGTGAACACACAATACAATATATAGATAATGTATTATAGAATTGTACACCTGAAATCTATATAAATTTAATTAATGCCACCCCTTGTGAATTCAACAAATTAAAAGAAAAAAAAGAAAATGTTGGCGTTAACATGATGTTGTCTCTGAGTGCTGACTCCTGATGTAGATCAAAGTCAAATAGCGGCTTGTCTCTCTGGGCCATTGTGCACTATGCTGAGTACACTAAGTACCTCTCACTGCTCTGCAGCAGCAAAGGAATGAAGAACAGTTTCTCAGTGTCAGAACAAGTGACTCACAACCATCAGAGTCACTGGCTTTGGGTGATTCCAAATGAACCCTAAGAAAATGTGGTGTTCAGATACAATTCCATTTCAGTCACAGGATGTGTCTTCTAGGAGCAGACTCACATTAGGCTGTGGTGATGGGACATTGTGTGTTAGCTAGAGGGGCATGCCTGTAACACAAACAAATGGAAGGCATATCTGATGGAAAAAGATTTTGGGGGAAAACTTTATGTGAAATATATTTACTTTTAGTATGAAAGATGACAAGAAAAGACCTCAAATTTATGGTCCTGAGAGATGGTAAAGACCACATTGAGACCACAGGCTTTGGGTTTAGTATGGACGCTGGCTCTTACTTGCCCTAGGTTACTTATGTTCTTCGCCTGTTTCTTGACATGTCCATTTATTTGGACCTTTCTTATTCTCTCCCCTGCTGTCAGGGATTTTGTGAGATTACATTGGCTATTTTGATGATTTTTTTTTTCTGCTGGTGTGAGATTGCTGACCAGACTAATTGATGGCTATGGATAATACTTACTTTATGTATAATACTTGCCCAACCTTCCTGTACTATAGTTTGTTTACCTACAAATAGGAGTGTAATACCTATCTCATAGGGCTGTAATGAGAATTATAAGCTAGGCTTTTATTACTATTTCTGGCTCTGCCTTTTTTTCTGCCAGGTTATTCAGGGAAGTAAGTGTGAGGGGAGAGGAAGTTGTGGTTTGAAATCAGGAGATTGAAACCAAAACAATTACTAAAGAGGATGGCAAATGACATGCTAACCAAAAAAGATATTTGTTAGTTTTTACATATGCTCTTACTTTAGCCTAATTGGACAATGTATTTCTCATTCACTAAAACACTATTTTGGTATTATGCTGACATTATAGGACTCACTTTGCTTTTATTTTTGTTTAGATTAATGATATCCTGTCCTTGATCTCTCTGGGAAGTATTATCACATCTTAATTCCCTGGACGTAGTACCCAAAAGACATATTTGTCCTAAGAGTAGGAGGAGCATGTCTCTCTTCTCCAAACCCAATGCTGGAGCCAATCAAGTTAAGCCTTTCTAGGCTTATACCTAGGCTCTTACAGCAGAGACCTATTTATTGGTCTTAGAAGTTAATTTCCTCTTGTAATAACTACTTATGGGCAATAACTCTGTTCTCTGAAGTGCCAATAATGAATGGATGAATAAAACATAGTGGACCACAATGGAGTAGCCCTGGAATGCTTGAGAGAAGTGGAAGGGAAGTTGGGGGAGAGCCAGGAAGGGGGAATAATTGAGCATGAGTAGTAAAGATCAATCACAGAGAGTAAGGCTGGGGGAACTCAGTTGTGCAATTGGCTGTAAAGGTTTCTGCCTCCAAACTGAGGGGCTTCCTTCCAATCAACCCTGCTTGAACTTAAAGAAACCTTGTCCCAAGGGCTGAGCCAAATGTATGGTTTCACTAGGAATGGTGGGTGGGCAGTGTGTATTAAATTAATATTCTAATTCAACTCATTCTTCCTGTAGTAGGAAAAAGGACTTGTGTATTTCTGAAGGTACAACAGAGGGGCAAGTACCCTATTCTTACCTTATACCCCCTCTCTCTTATCCACCTGGAGTGGGGAGATGAGAAGCTCTGATTTTAACAGCAGGTATAGTGTATACATGTATTCTGGGTAGAACATTCTATGACTTTGGCTTCTGACATGTTCCCATGACTTTGTTGCTAGCACAGTGATAACCCCTAAATCTTTATCTTCCCCCTACCCCAATACCTTGAAACTTCTAATATAAATCTATTTTCCTAAATTCAACCCACCAAAGTCCAGTTTGTCAATTGGATCATTTCTGAATGATCTGTTATTTAAATTTGCGTGTTTCTTTAAACATTTATAAAATTTAGAGTAATTCATATTGTTTGGTGTTTGAAGCTTTAGAAGATCTCGGTCTCTGTGTGGTTTGGTTATCTGGCTCTCATTTTATCTTACTAATAACAATTTAACATTTGTGGTATTTGCATATGGTTGTTTCTCTACCATGTCTTCGCATTCAAACTTGGTAGCAGCTGGATCAGAGAAAGGGGGATCTCCCATCTCGGGGAAAAGACCAAGAGGAGAGTTCATTCCCCAAAATGGGCATTTGGTAAAGTAGCTGTTAGGTGAATTGACTTTAGACAAGTTAGATTTCAGTGAATTGGCTTGCTCTCTGCAACTTCATGAACTAAATCTAAAGGTTCCTTTTCATAGAAATATTCCTTTTCTCCAAAAAAAGAAAAAAGAAAAAAGAATCAATTTCCTTTCTAGTAGAGAGAGTAAAGTTCATGCTAGAGTAAGGAGCTCAAAATAACAGGGACCTTGTACACTGCATATGGTTATTTACAATCAGAGAAAGCTGCATTAGCATGAAAAACAAATCTCATGTTAGATTAAAATACAGAACTACATGCTGAAGAAGCCGGTATTAAGGAGATCTTGGAGATGACTTAAAGTCATCTGTGCTTGGGGTTAAAAAGGTGTTCTATGAGAGTAAACCTGCAAATCCTAGCAAGGGTGATTTCATAGGTCACTGAAAGCAAGATCTTTTTTTTATTAAAAGTGTTTGTTTTTCTGGTTACAAAAGAAAACCTGTTGGAGAATTGACAGAGTGCTAAGTTACCCAGCAGCATGAAAACTGTCAGAAAGCAACAGCTGTTGCTAGGAGCAGAAGGATGGTACAGATAAAACTGATTCGAGTTCGGACTGTGATGAGTTTAGAGTTTAGACGGTGATGACAGCTATGAATGGAAGTCCTACTTCTGCAAGGGTGTACTAGCTTTTATGAGGTAAGAACATTCCAAGATGGAGACATACAGAAACCTTCTTCTTTTCCACAAATAAGTTACTAACACAGGAGTTAATACTCATTGGTTTGCAAATGTAGGCTGATTTCCCTCCTGCTATGTTATATACATACTCACCTACTTACAATGGTTATGTCCCCATAAACCCATCCTAAATTGAAAACAATTGGCCTAACCTACCTTAAATGTGTTTAGAACACTTATATTAGTCCAAAGTTGGGCAAAATCATCTAATGCAAAGCCTGTTTTATAAATAATGTTGAATATCTCATGTAATTTATGTAATCATGACTTGCTGCCTTTATGCTGGGCTATTATCTTGAATTTCATCTCAAGAATAATTGCCTTTCCCTTCTTCTCACCAGAAGCAGGAGACAGAGATGGGTGTTTGGTAGACACGATGGGATATGAAAACACAAACGTA
Source organism: Myotis nattereri (assembly GCF_964212035.1). Taxonomy (NCBI): domain Eukaryota; kingdom Metazoa; phylum Chordata; class Mammalia; order Chiroptera; family Vespertilionidae; genus Myotis; species Myotis nattereri. Next base: position 29,246,094 of record NC_138088.1, read on the forward strand.
ATATCAAAAACATGCTGACAGTATAGTATGCTGTAGAGTACGAGTTGTTTACCCTCATGGCCTCATGGCCGCGTAGGAGCTGTGGGTCACTGCCATTGCCCAGCATCATGAGAGAGCATTGCCAGCCTGGGAAAAGATCAAAATTCAAGATTTGAAGTATGGTCTCTACTGAATGCATATCCCTTTGGCACCACTGTAAAGTCGAAAAATTGTTCAGTCGAACCTCCTATGTTGGGGGCATCTATATATGTGCTTTCCCATGGGTGGGCATAAAAAAAATTTAAACCCCAACTATTTTAGTTTATAAGTTATTGATATTACTGTTATAACTGAGAGAAAACTACAATTTAAAATATTAAAAACTACAATTTAAAATCATTTATTGATTAAATGTGACTTAAGGAAAAATGAATTTATTTTATAATGTCTACATTTAATTCTTCAGATTTGTCTGTTGTATCTGTCAGAAAGGGTAAAAAAAATGGAAATATAATTAGGAGGTACAAATAGTACAAAACTAACTTTTACAAAGAGAGAAATAAATTCAATAGGCAAAAGAGTTTTAAAAAATTCCAGTTAGAAATACTGCATGTTGCCTGACTTGTACAGTCTAAGTTGATAGCATAAGAAAATCTAGAGTGGTTTTGTAAAACATAGTTCACAGTGAAGGGCCGTGGGAGAAATTTCTGGAAGCAAGGGAGTTCTGCTCATGAGAAAACCATCATGAGGACCCTTAGAGAGTAGAGACCAACTTTTTCCACCAGTATGAAAGGACAGATTTATTCCTTCATTGCCTCTGTTTCAATGTAAAGCAAGACTATGATTAAACCCACATGTCTTATTTCTAATTTTATAAACAATGCTGCCATTTTTTTTTTTATTATTAGGTGAGAGTAGCACTGCATTTTGCCTAATTCTGGGACCATCGCTATCCCTACAGAAAGTTTTAACCTTTAGTTTCATTGTTTCTTTATTTGTTCTTGAGGTGTCTTACCTACTTAGCTATTCTGACTATATATACATGTCTACCAGTTCTTTGACTGTCTTTCTTCATCAGTCTTGAGTCAGAAGATATAAGAAGGCTTTTGCTTGTCTCTAATTTAAACTTGGCATCTTGAAAGAGAATTTCTTCTTAAACATGTATATTCATACTTGCTTGTCTTCTTGCTGAATTGTTGACTCTTATTAAAAGACTCCAAGGACATTTCTCATCTTTTTCATTTCTATTACTCTTCTCCACAACTTGTGCAATCCCTTAGATGTTTTATGTTCACTCAGTATCCAACATTTTGAATTTTAATGGTATATTTATGCTACTTATTTCTCCTATCTCCTGAAGAGTTATAGATATGGTCATAAAATCCAATAAAGATGCATTTGTCAAGCTGATTTATTTTCCAAACTCTGTCCCTGTTAAATTCATAAAGAAACCAGATTTCTGCATATATTTGACTACTGTAGTGGAAATGATAAGAAGCGCAAGAGTCATCCAGGCACAGATATTAAAAAGAGCCACACGAGATATGGCTCTGTCGCTTATATTAAATCGTTCCTTCTCAAAAGATGAGGCAATCACTTAAGTAGAAAAATTAATCAGAAAGCAAGTTAAATCATCAGGCATGATAAAAGTTGGGTTTTATGATTCATGATAATTAGTTTGGAGAACTAGAAGGTTTAACTAAATAGACTTGTGAGAAGAACTCACAATGGGTAAAGTTCATTTCACTTTTAAAATCAGCAGTCAAGGCAAATGCTTTACCAAAAAATGTCTTCAAGGTTTATTTGAACATTATTATAAAACCAACATTTTTAAGTCATGGAACCTCAGCACCATGGAACCTTATACACCCCTCTCTATTGGTGGGAATATACAATGGTGTACCCACTTTGGAAAACAGTATGGAGGTTCCTCAAAAATAAAAATTAGAACTACCTCATAACTGAGCAACTCAACTTCTGAGTATTTATCTAATGAAAATGACAACACTAATTTGAAAAGATAGGTCTACTCATATGTTTGTAGCATTATTTACAATAGCCATGACATGGAGGCAATCTAAGTGTTCATCAATAGGTGAATGGATATAGAATATGTGGTATATATATATACAATGGAATATTACTCAGCCACTTCTGACAACATAGATGGACCTAGAACAGGGGTGGGCAAACTTTTTGACTCGAGGGCCACAATGGGTTCTTAAACTGGACCGGAGGGCCGGAACAAAAGCATGGATGGAGCGTTTGTATGAACTAATATAAATTCAAAGTAAACATCATTACATAAAAGGGTAGGGTCTTTTTTTTTTTTAGTTTTATTCATTTCAAATGGGCCGGATCAGGCCCGTGGGCCGTAGTTTGCCCACGGCTGACCTAGAATATACTACGCTAAGTGAAATAAGCCAAACAGAGAAAGAGAAATGCCATATGATTTTAGTTATATGTGGAATCTAAAAAACCAAACAAATGAACAAAGAAAATAAAACAGAAATCAGTAACTCAGAGATACAAGTGACAATCTGGAGGTTACCAGAACAAAGAGGATTTCTTTTTTGAAGGGGGAGACCCAATAAGTAAAAGGGATTAACAGGTACAAATTTCCAGTTATAAAGTAATTAAATCATAGGGATGTAATATACAGTATAGCAAATATAGTCAATAGTATTATAATAAACTAAAGGCCCAGTGCACGAAATTTGTGCAAGAGGGTGGGGTCCCTTCAGCCTAGCCTGCACCTTCTCCAATCCGGGACCCCTCAGACATCCCTCTCACAATCCAGGAATACTGGCTCCTAACTGCTCACCTGCCTGATCACCCCTCACTGCCCCCCCTGCCAATCTGGTTGCCCCCAATGACCCCCACCCCCAACGGCCTGGTCATCCCTAACTGTCCCTCCCCCCTGCTGGAATGGTCGCCCCTTCCTGCCTTCCTGCTGGCCTGGTCACTCCCAACAGCCCCCCTCTGCCAGCCTGGTCACACCTAACTGCTCCCCACGCAGGCCTGCTTACCCCCAATAGCCCCTCCTGCTTTCCTGGTCACCCCTAACTGCCCCTCCCGCCGACCTAGTCACCACCAAATGCCCCCTCCCCCCGCTGGCCTGGTCGCCCCAACTGCTCCCCGCCAGCCTTGTCATTCCTCACTGCCCCCCTCTGCTGGCCTGGTCACCCCTCACTGCCCCCACCCCCCCTGCTGGCCTGGTCGCCCCACTCAGCCTGTTCGGTCATCTGTTCGGTTGTCCCTCACTAACCCCCCTGCCAGCCTTGTCGCCCCACTCAGCCTGTTCGGTCATCTGTTCGGTTGTTTAAGATATGAAGGCCCCTGGTACTTTATATATATAGATTTGTATGGTAACAGATGTTAAATATCGTGGGGTCCACTTTATAAATATCGAATCACTCTGAGGTACACTGAAACTAATATGATATTGTATATAACTATACATCAATTAAATACTGAAATATGATAACTTAAAAATGTTGGTTTTCTATAATTGAGCTATATGCTAAAAATACAGAGAAAAAAATATAACCTTTGTAAAAATGCTATGATAGCAAGATGCTTTAGATATTATTTAAATAGTTTATCAAAGTCATTGTGAAGTGATGCTTTTTTTGTTTATCTAGCAAACCTAATATATGGAGCTAATACATGTCAGGATCACAACTATTCAGATTCTTACAGTATCAGCAAAACATTTAGGAAATTATCTCAGGGACTTGTTTTTTAAATGAATATATATATATAATATAATCATCCTTTAAATTAATTATTCAATTAAATATTTATTGAATAACTACTAGCTGGAGATTTTATTCTGTGGGTTTGGTACTGGGAAAGTGCATACTTAAAAATTCAGTACTGTCTCTAGCTGGTATGGCTCAGTGGATAGAGCACCAGCTTGTGGACTGAAGGGTCCTGGGTTCGGTTCTGGTCAAGGGCATGTACCTCGGTTGCAGGCTCCTCCTGGCCCAGGCCCTGGTTGGGGCTCATGCATATTTCTCTCACATCAATATATCTGCCTTTCCCTCTCTCTTCTCCTGTCTCTAAAAATCAATGGAAAAATATCCACGGGCGAGGATTAAAAAAAAAAGCAGTACTCGAAAAAATGTGTACTTAATCAAAATTGAGGGAAATTAGTGCAGTTTAATTTCTTTTGGGGTTCCTTTTGATTTTCCTATTCTCATTTATCAGCTCATCATCAAACAATTGATTAAATACTGACTGCTTCTGTTCTAAATTTTGCCCTTTGTACTATGTCAGAAAATATATGCATTTTAGTTTTTAGTGTATTCTATCTCAAGTATAAATTCCCAATTATTTTTTTCTTCTTGCTCTGATCTACGATTTTAGTTTTCCTCCTTTTATTAGCTTTGTTTTCTTATTATCTATATTATTTTATCTCTTCTTTTGTTATTTTTTGATAAATATTTCTTTGAAACATTCCTGAGATCAAGGCAGTAACACTTGACTTGATGGAACAGAGATTGGTCAGAACTCTATTTCTTTTTGAAAAAATGGCCATTTATAGAAAATGTTCCTAAAACCAACTCTTGTTCTTCAGTGGGATTTCTTCTTCTATCTTTTCCATTAAGTATTTTTTAGGAGCTAATGATATATCATAATAAATTATGGACACTTTTTTTTCCTAAGGGGAAAATACTTGATAAATGGTTTCTAGGACATAGAATAAAACTTGATTACCTCATGCTTACATAGAAAAATGTTTGATTTCCCTTAACCTATTGATAAAAGGAATTTAAAATTTCTCAAATATTAATAAGAGTATATTGACATTTGATTTTGCTAAAATGAGTAATTCTTATCAATGTGCGTTTTAAAAGGAAAGGCATATTATATTTGTTATTATTTTGGAACATATTTTAAAGGGGACTAAAAAAAGATAGGTACATGGCAAGATACACTGCTTTTCTCATAAATTTCCCAATAGTAACAATTATTGATAAATTATTTCTTAAAAATATGTTTTAAAATTATTTGATGAGTTGTTCAGAACAAACACCTAATTTTTACATCCATTGTAAACCAATGTTTCTGCTTCACATATATCAACTGAAATTCTTATAATTGTGAATTTTATAAGTACAAAAAGAAAATACATTAAATTATTTTTAATGTCATATAGCATATAAAAACTTACATTCCTTATGTCTAAGAGTATTTCTCAAGAATATGTATTGTTAAGTATATATGTTTAAGGGTACTACTTGGAATAGGGAAAAATAGAGGAGGAATGAGCTACAAAAATGAAACACAACCCTGTGAAAGAGATGAGCACGTCGAGACGTGTACAAGGCCTAATGCTAATATGGGAACATGTGCCATAACTTCTATATGCCTTCATTCTTGCCTCTTTGTGGGTTTAGCCACTTAAAATTATTAGCTAGGTGTTAATGTGAAAATGATAAACTTTCTACCCCAAGTTCATTTTAAACACAATTTACCGAGTAGAAATTTTAGTAATTAAAAAATTAATATTTATCAATTTAGATGAGAAGGATTTGGAGACAATAAAATGCTATAATTGTTTCAGCCTTGATTTTTAAAGCTGTCTTGCCTGATTTCATTTAATTCGCAAAGCAATATTTGGAGGTAGTGAGAGCGAGCATTATTATTCCCATTTACAGTTGGTGAATCTGAGACTTAGAAGTGAAACAGTCTTCTTTAAGGTCAATGCTTGTTAGAGTTCACTAATCTTAACTGCCTGATATTTCTTAGTGACTTGGATAAAGCTATAGAAACTTCCTTTTTTTGTTGTTTTTTGGTGTATGAATGTGGGCTTTTTCCATGAAGGAAACCATCTTAGAAGCTAATTCTGGTACAGTGAGAGAGAACCTTTTTTCATCCTTGTCTGTGGAGTTGGGTTGAGCAGTTTGGTAAGTGACTTAGAGCTGGTAAATTATATTTACTAATTTATATATCTTCAAATGATTCCAAGAATAAAGACTGAGACAGAGAAATAAAACGTAAGTAGTACAGTTTATGAACTTAAGGTCTGGGACTCAGATAGTGTGGATATTGTTCATGGCTTTGTACTGTTCTTATCTGGCTAGAGATGGTTTCCTGAAAGAGCAAATAAGGGAGGCTGGGATCATAAAGAGCTCAAATGCAGGCCTATACATTTCGCCCTCAAGTGAGTAGTTCCTTTCCATGCAAACTTTCGTTGTTTGAAGTCAAGAAAAATAGTAGTATATATATTATGTTCTGTGTTTTTACTGCAGTTGTAATGTGATGCTATTACATTTAGGTACACTGTAACAAATTAATAGATTGTAAATTGTTGAAGATGACCAAAACTTACTTGATTTCAGCAACTTAAAAAAACAAACAGACTTAAAACAAGGACTTTCTGTTGTCTACTGGGAAACTTTTCTGTGTAATTTTGAGTTTGGATCCTAAAGCCATGGATTGACTTCCACAAAATGATACAGAGGCAGAGTTCCCAGGGGAAATGCTTCTGCCTCTTAGAGTTGCAGTAAAGTGTAGTGGTAAGAACTTAGGCTTTGATAAAAAAGCCTGGGTCTGAATCCTGACTTCGTCCTTACCAGCCAGGTAACACTGGGTAATACCTCCCACGACCTCAATCTCCTCATCTGTAAAATGAGAGAGAGAAAAATGATAACTATAAGGAGAAGAGAAAGGTTAGAATGTGAAACACGAGAAAAAGGCTAGCATGTTAAAAATATAAAACTCCTTCCCCAGAAACTTCTTTGCCATAAGGTCAGGTCAGGGAAAGGGCAACCTACCTGACTTACCCCCTTCCCAAAAAATTACCAAAGTATCCCTCAAGTTACATGTCATTGTTTTAAAATGCCATTGTCGCCCTAGCCAGTTTGGCTCGGTGGATAGAGCATCGACCTACTACGGACTGAAGGGTTCCAGGTTCGATTCCAGTCAAGGGCACATGCCCGGGTTGCGGGCTCGATCCCCAGTGGGGGGCATGCAGGAGGCAGCCAATCAATGATTCTCTCTCATCATTGATGTTTCTATCTCCCTCTCCCTCTTCCTTCCTCTCTGAAATCAATAAACATATATTAAAAAAATAAAATGCCATTGTTTCCTCATTTCTATTTCCACATACGTATATGTGTAGGTTTTTTTGGTAGTTGTGGAAATTGGGGACAGTGACTAAATTTTGTGACTGTTTTGACATGCTATAGCTTGAGGACAACATATGTACAAAGTCAGAGTGACCAGGAGAACGCAAGCTGTGGGCCTGGTAAGAGACTGTGTAGGGTGGCACTGGTCTTCTACAAGTAAGAAAGGTGGTTCTACTCTATCATTCTTAAATCTCACTGGATTTCGGGAGATGGACTAGAGGTTGGATTTGATGATTGAAAAGACTCTTCAAGAGTTACTTCTTCCTTTTGTTTCTCGGGTTGGACTAAATGCAGATTACATTTAGGAAATTATTTGAGGACAGATCACAGTTTTCCCAATTACTTATAACCATGACCAGAGAATCACCTTGGTAGTTGCTATAATTGTTTGTCATTTTCAAAGATTCAGGCTCATCCAACCTTGATTTATAAGACTAATATTTAACTTGGCTTCTGCCTTACTATCTGTAAAGAGACATTGCTGATTATTTGAAAAACACTAAAACATAAGTCATTGGTTAAAATCAGGAATAGCTGGATACAGACATATTTGTCATCCAAAGCAATTACCTGCAAAGCCGTGTTTTTCATGTGAGGAGAAACGAATTCATGATAGCTGTGTATCATGTATAAAATACTAAATATCTCCCATAGCACTGTATTTTAATGAAACTTCCAGAAGCTAGGGAAATGTTATAGCTAGGTCCTGATCTCAAGCCTTATCCTCAGAGAGGACAGAGCAAATAGAAAAGTTCATGCAATTGACTATTCAGAGCACAGATGAATTTATTAGTAATTAGAACACAAAAATTTGGGAGAGGAGTGTATCTAGGAAGCCTAATCCAATTCTCTAAATTATACAAATGAGTAGAATTGAAACCCAGTGAGGATAATCAAGTCAGTGCTCATTTATTAAAAACTTGTCTGTGCCAGGCATTGTGCTGGTGCTTTTTGTATTCCAAATATTCTCACCCAAGGACATTTTTTCCATTGATTTTTAGAGAGAACGGAAGAGAGAGGGTAAGACAGAAAGAAACATTGATGTGAGAGAAAGAAATCGATTGATTGCCTCCTGTATGCGCCATGACCAGGGCCTGGGCTGGAGAGGAGCCTACAACGGAGGTATGTGCCCTTGAGTGGAATCGAACCTGAGACCCTCTGTCTGTAGGCCAGTGCTCTATCCACTGAGTCAAACCGTATTTCATATTTATGGCAACTATGCAAGATCCCAATTTACACTGGAAAAATAAAGTTTACAATTTTCTATAAAATTTGCACATCCAGTGAGAGTTAAAGCATGAGCTTAAATTGATATTTCTTCTTTCACATCTTCTTTGCCTATTTTTAAGATAAAATATTTTGCCCAAGGCCTAAACAAGCACATCCATTTCCTGACTTCCTGTGATATTTTTCTTGTCTTGATGTACTATTTGAAGATTATTATGCTGAATTATTGATTCAAAATAAATCTACTGAACTGTCTACCCTATGGATCAAACAAAACTGTAATAAAGAAAAACACATGTAAGTATATGAGCAGTACCAGCACACTAGCAGCATTTTTAAAGAAAGGAAATCCGAAAGGCATGATGAGTTGCTTGCTATATGTTCAAGAGAAAAGCATGAACGAAGTATACCATGTGATGTTCTAATTCTTATCAGATGTTGTTTAAAGTACCCTTGTTTTCCAGTGTGGCCTACGAGAGCAGCTGGATTAAATAATAAATAAATAATGTATCTACTGTCCAAAACTCTCTTTGTCAGATGCTGACTTAGAACATTTTTATTTCAGCTGGGATATTTATGCTTTCATGTATAATGCTCAATAGCAAAACATTATATGCACAACTTTACACAAAAGCTTTTACCTATTATTGAGTAAATACTTGGTAGTTATATTCAGAATAGTAATTGATGCACCTATTGTGCCTAAGGGCTATAATTCACTTCAGGTTTTCTGCTGACTTCATACATTACAAGAATTTTACTTGAGTGCTTTATTACTAGCTTCAAAATCCTGAGGCTAAATTTAAAGCTCTGGAGTATTCACTGCATGGACATATTTTGTTTCCCCAAATTAACCAACAAAAATGGCTTATAAGGTACTTAGTGTTTGTAGAATAAGGACAGTATGATGATTAGTCTTATGTGTCAACGTGGCTAGACTATAGCTGTTTAATCGAGTACTAATTTCAGGATGTGGTTAACATCTACAACCAGTAGACTTTAAGTAAAGCAGATTACCCTCCCTGATGTAAATAGACCTCATCCAATCAGATGAAAACATTAAGAGCAAGAACTGAGGTTTCCTGGAGGAGAAGGAATTCTGCCTCAAGACTGCAACATCACATCCTACCTGAGTTTCCAGGCTTGCCCTAAGGATTTCATACATTATATACAAAAGTGATGATGTTCTGAGCATTTTATGCTAACGTTGTAATTTCTGTGACACTGAAGACAATTAATCTTTAAAGGGTTGGCTCCTGCCTCTGGGAAGTGTAGTGATACAAAGCCTTAGGGGCTATGAGACTGGGTGTAGGGTGACCAGAACTGTCACTTCGCTCACAGCTTTGCTTTTCCATGTATGTTCGTTCCATTTACTTTATCACCCTGCAGTTCACCTTCATCCAGATGGTGGGAAATGCTATATCAAGAATTCTTGAGCATCAGATCTCCTTCTCATGGAGTTTTTTCCTCACTTCTAGTGAGAAAACCTTGATAAAAGGCTTAATTGGTTCAGCTTTAATCACATATCATTCCCAGGACCCTTCAAATGTAGCCAAAGGTAGGGTCATGTAAGCTTTTTGCATCTGTTAAAGAAATACAGATGGGATAAGGGCTGATACCTGGCTGACAACACCAGAGGATTCTTGAACCAGAATAACAATTGGCTGGTTTTGTCCTGGATTTGTATATAATAGGTTATAAATTGAAGTTTATTTTTTTTGAGCTAATCAAATTATAGCTAAATATGAATCAAGTATGAACTACTTAACTGAGTAGTTTTAGATTAGGAAATAAATGATTGAAGGGACGTGGGGTTTTTGTAGGTAATTTGATAAACTTGCATACCAAATATCTCAACTGGCAGGTCAGGAATCTTAGTTTTGGCCTTTGTAGGCAGATTGCTATGATTGAATAATTAGGGGATCAGGAATAAAAAAAAAAACTTGACTCAGATTTTCTCCTCTAGCTGAGTAATCATGACCCAAAAATATAGCACTTCATTTATGTTTTCTTACAATAAAAAGATTCTAGAAAAATGTCCCTCTAAAATTGTGATTTGATTACTAAAAATATCATGATTCTTATCCTTAGCTAGAGAAGTTACAGTGGGCTAAATATAGTTATTCTAGTCAAAAGGAGATTCTCAAATAGTGTAAGTCTTCCTCAACAGAAGAAATCATGAGTTGAACAATATGTTTTAATTTCATTCGTACACAGCTGGCTGGGTGAAGAGGGAAAGCCTCTTCTTGCCTTTCAGTCCTTTCGGCCATTTTTGATCTGTCCCTTTTTTTTGGAGGACCTTTTCAGAGTTATCCTTCATTATAACTCAACATTGCTAACTCTGTCTCCTAAACTCTTAATTCTCTTTTCAGCTATATCAAAGGGTAGACATAGTTTCAAGAATAAAGTCATTTTTCAGAGAGATCAATACAAATAAAGTAAGAGAAATACCCATTGGATTTGTACATGCTGCTTTCTGTGCCACAAATACCTCTTACCTTCTTGCATGCCTAACAAATTTCCACTCATTTCTCAAGCTTTTGGTCAGACATCAACTCCTTTATATAATTTAATTATTTTTTATACATTTATCTTCCTCCTTTGGACTGGGAGCTACTTGAGAACAGGATTTTGGTCCTAGTGATCTTCTCATCCCCAGCACTAAACATGATGACCCAAATATAGAGCATTCTGTGAATGCTCACTAGCATTTAATCTTTGCATCATATTCTTGGACATAATTTGTTTTCCCAAATAACCAACAAAAATGGCTTATAAGGCACTTGGCATTTAACATCATTTGTAAGCCATGTTAAAGAATTTGGACTTGAACCTGAAAACTCTGGGGTAGGATTTATGCAAGGGACTCACTTAGATAACCAGTGTTATACTAGGATTATGCTGACACTAGTCAAATAAGTTTGGCCTAGATTAATATGTTGGACTTGTATATGCAGTATTGGCAGAAAAAGGCCTTTTGACAAATGAAAAAAAGGTTTGGATTCGTCCTTCTTTCTCTCGTTTGTATGGGCCATAGCGATAGTCCTATGGTTTATTATGTTTTGCTATCTGAATTCATGTGAGTAAAATTACTTGCAGCAGCCAGCAGTAGAAAATGCCAGAGAAAAGATATTTTAGAAAATCTATAGATCTTTGAAAACTAAGATCTGTTGAAAATTCTAAAGAAAAGGAGGAGAAAACTTCACCACCACCCAAAACAACAAATGGAAATAAAATTCCAGAGTAAAGGAAGCTTGAACCTGGGAGAAGACTGATTCCAAAATGAGGGGTGGTAGGGTGTATGTGGTTGTCAGCCATAAGCTGTGGAACTGGGCCAGGGTGGATTAAAGAAATAGGGTCAGGCCTGAGATAGGTGAATTAGAGAAGAATGGGATATGAGCATGGAAGAGTAAGTCATAATTGCAACAACTGACATACATTTTATGAGGCATAATTGGCAGGTATTATTAGCAGGTGACATCCTATGATTGTAAAGCTAAGAAAATAACAAGGCTTACATTCCTTCATAAAGTCATGATATAAAACAAGACCAAAATACTGACAGCCCATTTAGTTGTTTCACTTATGAGATAATCTTAAAGTACAAAGACATTGCAGTATCATAACATCAGTCATATTGAAAGGAATTTTAGAGATAGGACAGGCAGTGTTAGGGAAAAGCGGGGGGTAGGGGGACGTCCATGGGAGAGAAATGCGTATGTGATGGAAGGAGATAGCTCCAAGATGCCAGAATGCTTATCTTCCTTTCATGGAGGATAGAGAAATGTTACAAGAGGCAGGCATGCATTCACAGAGGATAGAGAAATGCTGCAAGATAAGGGGGAGAGGAAAAGGGGGGCGCCAGGTGGCTTTGACCTTTGAGAACTGATACTATGCAGGAGAATAACCGATTAGGAGAGCACAGGGGTCATAAATTAAGGAAGGGTCCAATTAGGGAGTGTCATGAAGAGACAAAGAGCTGCAGCCTTTATAAACCCGAAGACAGAGAGACTCAGAAGATTTGTATTTAGCTTTTCCCCCCATTTTAGAGAGAGCGAGAGAGCAGGTTTTTTTTTCCATTTGGGGGCCCTCCCAAGGGGCTCCCCTTTGGGGGACCTCTTCCCTGTGGAGTTTGTATATGCTTCTACTAAACTTCCACATTTTTACTAAAGAAGTCTTTTATTCCGCGAGTTTATTCTTCAAACTTCGTGGGGCAAGAACACACAAGGAAAGTCCCTTCGCCGAACCCCACGTTTCAATATGCTTAGTCAAAAATATAAATTGACTCGAGGGTAAAATGCAACAAGCTCCAAATGGTTTAACAGTAATAATAATAAAAAATTGGGCTTTTAATTTTCATTCAGCAGTAGGCTGGAGATAAACTGCTTTTGACACTGTGCATATCAATGATGAGACCCGTGGGCCACATGTAATAACATAATGATACTTTACATCCACATAGAGCCTTTCGCATCAACAGCACCAACGAATTCTCATTATCAGCATCATTATCCCCAATTTGAAGAGCAGAGGGGCCTGTATAATTTCCTGGGAGGACAGATAGTTTTTATGACTTGACCTGGGTAGCAACTCCTTTAGTTTATTTGGAGGATGAATTCCTTTCAACACTGTAGCTTGTCCTCATGACCCAGGTTCATTTTCATGCTCCGGAAATTTTTCTCATTAACATATTGATAGGTCATTGAAACTGCTCTGGATCCCTCAGCATCTGCATTTGAGTATGTTATAAAACAGTATGTATGCACATATGCATGTATATACATGTGCATGTATACATACATGTGTATATATACATTTATGGGTATATGGATGTATATATGTGTAAAATGGCTTTATTGAGATACAATACATGTCATACAATACACTCACAATATAAAAGTCCATGATTTTTATTATATTCATAGAATTGTGCAGCTATCAGACGATAGTTATTTTTAAAAATGCCTTAAATTATTTTTAGGTTCTAGAGTATGGAAACTGGAAATAAATCTGGAAAAGTGGAGATTAATAACAGCAACAACAGTAATTATAGTGTAAGTCTGTCTGATACTTTCAAATATATCACCTCATTTAAACATCCAACAATTATACAAGATAGGCATTAATTCAAGATGAAACAATGCTGGTACAAAAAGGTAAAATACTATGTCTGGGTTATAGTAATTGGCACAACCCAAATCTGATCTCACGTCAGGGTAATGCTAAAATTCCTTATCCTGCTACTTTATGTGGTATAAAGATTCACAGCACACACTTTTTGGTCTAATATTTCCGTCTGTTTTATTACTGTGTGTATGTCTTGTTCAATTGATCATGTAGTGTTTCTTTTGAATGATAGCTACTTTGTTTCTCCCTCTACACAGTATTTAAAATATCTCATTTTATTTAGACTTCAACTGGTGGGGTGAACATCATTATTGACTTCCTAAACACAGAGAATCTCCCATTTAAATAATCTGTAGACATTACTTTGCATCACTACCATTATTTTCTTCTTCCCTCTAACACTGGGGCTTTTATTTATAATCAGAAAACAACTGATCGACGATGTGAATTGAGTACTCCCTCTTATCACATGCACTTTGGATAGGCTCTGCCCTGGTCCTTGGACAAAAGGTCATGTGAAGCCATCACGGAAATACTTACCACATTTCCTTGCAACTTAAAAAGTTTTCAAAATTCGCTACATGATGATAGAGTGCCACTCCTACCCAGTTGAGAGTGGATTTCTGTAACGGGATGGACATGGAATTCCCCAAAATATTTCCAAGTGGCAAACGAATGTGTGGAACATTTTCAAGTTTACTAAGAATGAAATAATTACAATTTGAAACATCAATTCTGCATTTTTTAGTAATCAAATAATTGCAGATTCTAATAATGAAGATATGGGAGCAGAGAGAAAACTTTTTCTCCTAGAGCAGATGTATTATGAAGTACTGGTAGTAAGAGATTAGAGAAAATGAATTTAGGTATTAACAGTTTTAGAATGCTCATATATAAGCATTGAAATAGAGATTTTAATTGAAATTAGATATTATTAAATTAATTAGAATATGTTATTATCTGAGAGGAGTTGAATAATTAGATATCTGTGTCCTTCAACAGTAAGAATCTACTTTAAATGATAGAGAAATATCTACAAAATTGTAGTATGTTGACAAAATAAGATAAAATAGGAGTTTTAATTGCATTTTATAAGATTTGCAAGCTTTTGTCCAAGTGGTCTGGGTGCTTTCAGCATGAAGGAGATCAATCTATACAACGTTGCTTCAGATTGTGGTTGAATCTTGACCAATGTAGGGGTTAAGATGTTTATTGATAAATATAGCAGGTGTATTCAGGTAATTCTAGTTTCATCTTTTCTGTTAATATTCATTATATAACTAGAAGCCGGTGCATGAGTTCGTGCATCAGTGGGGTCCCTAGGACTAGCCTGCGGGAGGGCCGAAACCGGCTCTCCGACATCCTCCGAGGGGTCCCGGATTGCGAAAGGGCTCAGGCCTGGCCAAGGGACCCCATCAGTGCATGATTGGAGCTGGGGAGGGACGCAGGAGGTTGGCCAGCTGGGGAGGGATTGCGGGATGGCTCAAGGAGTGTCTGGCCCATCTAGCTCAGTCCCAATCAGCCGGACCCCAGCAGCCAGCTAACCTACCAGTTGGAATGCCTGTCCTCTGGTGGTCAGTGCATGTCATAGTGACTGGTTGACTGGTTGACTTTCTGCCCCCTGGCGGTCAGTGCACGTCATAGCAAGTGGTTGAGCAGCCTTAGCATATCATTAGCATATTATGCTTTGATTGGTTGAATGGATGACCAGACACTTAGCATATTAGGTTTTTATTATATAGGATTGTTAAGCATCTACTGTTAAGTTACATTAGTATTGTTTTGCTTTTCTTTTTTGACACTAGCTTCATGACACTATTTTTTGTTGATTTCAAAGAGGAAGGGAGAGGGAGAGAAAGATAGAAACGTCAATGATGAGTGAGAATCATTGATCAGCTGCCTTCTGCATGCCCCCCACTGGGGATCAAGCCCACAACCTGGGCATGTGCCATTGGCCGGAATTGAACCCAGGACCCTTCAGTCTTCAGGCTGATGCTCTCTATCCATTGAGCCAAACCAGGTAGGGCCATCAGTAGTTTTTGATGGGGGTAGAAAGAAGGGAAGATAAAGTTCTCTCCTCATTCAACCCATTAACTTTATTTTTTAAACTTTAGTTTTATTGTTGACACTATTACATATGTCCCTATTCTCTCCCCTCCCCCTTTGCCCACCTCCACCCCGCCTCTGCCCCTTCTTTCCCTCTGGCCATGACCACACTGTTGTTTGTGTCTATGGGCTATGCATATAGGTTCTTTGGCTAATCCCATCAACGTTAGTTACCTGAGTGGTGTGGGGTTGAAGGGGTTGAGGAACACTATGCACTTCCTAAAAATCATAGGTAGGCCTTTGTATTGTGTGAAATTGAATGAAAGTGTGTTTTTAATCAGCTGCTTTAGAATTAAGTTTTAAAACAGATGAAAATGATTCAGACCCCGCTAATGTTGGTCCATAGCACTGTAGGCATGACATCCCTACAGTGAATTGAATACTCACTGTATTTCAAAGTCTAGCTCCTCAGAGAGCCCTGAGTTTGCTAGCAGTCCTGGGCTCTTGGAGAAGAGAACTTTGTTGGCTCAGCTACATATTGAGCCTGCCAGGGGCCCCTGGGTCTTGATGCTTCCCTTCCTTGGGAGTGGACAGAGGAGGCATCACAACCCTTTCCTGCATAATGATTCCATCTTGGAATATCTTAGGCTCTCCACGAAGTTCTACAACTTTGAACTTTTAAAAAGAAGGTGGTTCAGATGTTATGATTCCTTCTTTTAAAATAAATTCTTTGGTTTTCAAGCAAAGGTTCCCACTGTTTCTCAAGCAGCAACCAGGAACAAATAATGAGCAACATAAGGAAGAGAAAGTCTATGCAAATTAAAAAATAGTATTTGTGATGCTTGTGTGTAATGTATTATGTGGCTGTGATACAGTCTTTTTACAAACACTGGCATTTTAAAAATTTTAAGAAATTAAACATTGTTCACTCTTAAAAATGGAATTTGATTTTAAGGAAATTAATTATTTAGAAAACAAGAGATAACAAGAAGCCACCACATTTATCAAGTTTTGTATTAACTTTTCTCCTAATCTTGGCAACTATCAATATACCAATAGTTTAGTGTATTTGTGGCTATTTATTGGCCTATAAATACACTCCAATACCCTTCATGTACTGAATATTTTAATACTGATTCAATAATAACTAAGCCTTAAATATGCTAGTTCATTTTAAAGAAACTATAAAAGTATTTCCTGAGTAATAATTGTTAATTTAGAAAGTGAGAAATTAGAAAATACAGAATATGCAATTAAGAAAAATAAATAATTTATCTTTGACCCAACCTCTGGGAACATGAAAAATTTGTTTTTAATTAATATATCACCATATTGAACTTGAGCACCTTTGAGTGAGTTTCAGCTACTGGGTAAGAATAGATTGAGTTAACAATTTAGTGAAGCCAAAGGAGAGGCAATTCAGAAAAGATTGTTAGGATTTGAGAGGCTAAACAGTGAATCATTGATTGTTTATCCATTCATCCATTGAAAGTGATAGTTCTTTTGAAGCAAGCACCAGTGAGTGGATGTATGGTTCTGTGTTCAGATATGAGGTGGTTGTGTTATTGTGAAAAACCAAACAATCCAATTAAAAACGAGCAGAAAACCTGGATAGACATTTCTTCCAATAGGATATACAAATATGAAAAAATGTTCAAAATCACTAATCATCAGGGAAATGCAAATAAAACCACAATGCGGTACCATCTCACACCTGCCAGAATAGCTATCATCAAAAAATCAACAAATGACAAGTGCTGGTGAGGATGTGAAGCAAAGGGAACTCTTGTGCACTATTGGTAGGATTGTAAACTGGTGCGCCCACTATGGAAAACAGTACGGAGATTGGTCAAAAAATTGAAAACAGAGCTGCCATATGGCCCAGTCATTCCATTTTTGGGTATTTATCTGAAGAAAGTAAAAACATGAATTTGAAAAGATATATGCACCCTATGTTCATTGCAGCATTACTAGTAGCAGCCCAGTTATGGAAGCAACCTAGTTATCCATCAATAGATGAATGTACAAAGAAGATGTGACATATATGTGTATATATATATATATATATATATATATATATATATATATAATGGAATATTACTTAGTAATAAAAAAGATGAAATCCTGCCATTTGCAACAACATGGATGCACTTGGAAGGTATTTTGCTAAGTAAAATAAGTCTGACTGAGAAACACCATGGTACACAATAATATGGACCATATTATTTCATTTATTGGTGCAATCTAAGAAAACAAAAGAAAACAGAAATAGACCCATAGATATAGAGAACAACCTGATGGTTGCCAAAGGGGAGGGCGTCAGGGGATGACTTAAAAAAAAAGATAAAAAATTCCCATACCCTTTCTGGTATATTCAACCTAAAAAAATGTCTGTGGAGCCAGACTGTCTGAGCTTGAAGCTTGTCTCTACTGCCTAAACTGTATGAGTGACAAAGGAAATGTACTTAACTCTTCTATAATAGTTTCTTCATCTATAAAGTGGAGCTAGTAATTATAATGCCTACCTCATAAATAAACGAAGACAACTCCACAATCCTGAGAAGCTCTATAGTATATTTTTCTCCTAAGTTTGGTACTAAACTCAATGGACAGGAGAACAGGACTGGAATAGGTTATGCCTTTTTAACTTGCTGATCACAGATTTTTTTTTTTTTACCTTTTATTTTTTGGTGACTTTGAGTTTAATTGCACTGAGAAAATGTAAATAATTAAACAACTATTAGACCTCCCACTGCCCCTCATGTATTACAGTGAAAATGAGTAAAGGAAACATTTGCTGTAATCAATGGTGCATAAAATAGAGTTACTGCCCAAGTTTGCTCATGTAAGTCTTTTAGAAGAATTTTATATATGGATCCAAATTCTAAAAGAATCCCTAAGCCTGCCTATATTCTCCTAAAATTCCTGTTTTATTTGCTTTCTCTCTTGTATCTCCAAGATCTTTATAAGTCTCCATTTATAGAAGCACTTGTTTGTGAATGTCTTCCTTGCAGACAAAGATACCCTGATTTTACACAAATAAATCTCGGTGCACCATTCATTTGGGATAAGATAATAATTTTTATCTTTAATTCATTTTTGGGATTGTGCATTATTCTTGATTTGCTATGTTGATGTATATTGTTGCTTGTGCCCAAATGTTGTTTTCTATCATGATCAAATTTACGTAATCAATGTAGGACATACAAGACTTATCTGCCTCCATGCCTTTGATTCCATTGATTTTGCTTCCAGGCAAGATTATAGAATTATAGAACAGTAATTATTTTCAACTGGTATATTTATATAGGGAATTAGGATCAGACTAAATTAAATTTGCATGAAGGGGCTTAATTGTTTTCAAATGTATCTGATGACAGAGTTAGAATTATGATAGATGAATTTGCATAACTAATAGCCAAAGATTTGTTTTCTATAGACTGCATAATTCAGTATCTTCTGTGAAATATAACCTTTTCTGACAAACTATAATTGTTATTTTATTCTATATTATTTGCATTGTGTCATCCTCACAAACTAATCTGTTTTAGTTTGCTAAATCATGAATTAGAAGTGCTAATCCCTCCCAATTAGCATATTGTTAGCATTATGCAGAAATATATTGCATTTAATATAAATGCTCCAATTTTATATACCTGGCATAATCCTCTAGTTCTACATTTAAAGCTAGACTACACCATACTTTTAAAGGATTGCCTTTTTTTCTGCATAATGAATTGTATCTAAAAGTAAATTTGGTTTTTATGCAGCTGAGGAAATATAATTTTTAGACACATAGAAGTTTGAAAAAGATAATAGAATGAACTGCTACAAAGAGCAGAAATAATCTTTCAAGTCTTAATTAAAGGATATATTAGTTGTTCCAAAAATGTCATAGCTATGACAAATTTAGAAATAAATTATAATAAAGAAAAAAAAGAAAGAAAAGACGTGTCATTATCAGACTCATGTAACAGGAAGAAATTGAATGATTCAGAGGTAGTGGAAGTTTGGAAAGACCTCTTTAGTAGCATTATTCATTATTATATAATTTTTTACCCTGATGTCTGAGTTTTTTTGTCTGAAACTTCTGTAAGATAAAATAAATAATGTTATTTACTAGGTTAAAATGACTTTTCGCTAATGATATGAACTAAATATGTCAGCATAATATCTGGAATTTCTAAGGGTAAGGCTATATCTGCCTGTTTATTACTTATGCAAGAAACATTTCAGGTAATCTTTCAAGAAAGTTCATAATAGCAGTCATTGGAGCTAGCAGTAGTGTGGGAAGTAGAGGAAATATTTTGTGTTTCTGTAGAGTTGGGGATTTTTGAATAAATAAAATAAATGCTAGGCTAAAAGCAAGATGTGGGAAATTAATTTACAGCTGTACAGAAAGTGAGAGAACTCCAGACAGATTTTTTTTTGTTAAACTCCAGTGGTAAAAGCTTACCTCTCAAGGGACGATAAGGCTCAGAACCTTGGAGACATTTCTAAGTTAGAAAAGGGTTTAATCCTTGGAGGTAGGTATTTATTATCCCAGAACTTTAGAGGGAGTTCTAAGGATTCTTTTCATCCTGGCTCCTTTCTTTTTTAGTAGAAAGGAGGAGGTAGTTACCGCTCTCTCCTGTAGATATGTATATAAAATTCAATGTTCTTTAATCCTCACCTGTAATACAGACTTTGGAAGTTGTATGAGAGGAGATCTGACCTGGCTGCCATTGCTTCACCCAAGGAGTAGGAGTCGAGTTACGGGGAATCACGTGGTTACCAAGTGAGTCATGATAATCTCTCTTTGATCCAGAACACCTTGGCTGCACATTCAGGATATAATTAATAAAGGCGAATATTAAAATTCTAACAGAGATGAGCAAAGAGCAGGTCAAAATAAAATATGTGGCAATATCTAGACCAAGATAGAGTCAGCAAGATTGATAATAAACTTTTGAAAAGCCTTATTTTTGAACTTATTATATATTATACTAGTGGCCCAGTGCACAGATTTGTGCACATTGGACAGATTGAAACACACATGTGCGATTGGCACCAGGGAGAGCTATACATGTACCACACAGGCACGAGTTAACGTTTATTTTTAAATTTCCAGTGCATGTCATATGTACTGGCTGGTCGGTTGGTCGGAAGGTTGGACGTATGTACAGTCGATCACTTAACCTTTTATATATATACCATTATCAGAATCATATTTATAATCTTGTAATCATCAAAGGCAATAAAATAGAATCCTATTAAAGTGATTCTTCTATTAGTTCCTATATTTGTAGTTCCTATTTTGAGTTGTAATTCCACCTTTATAAATATTAACTATGGTATCATTAATATGATGATGTTTTCAGCTTGTAAAGAGTTTGCTCTATAGAAACTGCATTTAGTTTCTTAAAACAGTGGGAAAGTTGTGTTTAGCCACTTTTTATTTATCTTTTATTAGTTATTTTGTTAAATAGTAGGTACAGTGTAGATCCTGCCAGAAAACAATATACTCAATAAAGCAACACCTCTAATACCTGACCTTTATCACTTGGCTTCTTGCTGACCTAATACTGACTGGCAGCTGAAAAAAGTGTAATTTGAAGGTCTGACCCCTGTGGACTGGGGATTGGAAAAATGAGGTTTGCTGTTTTCAGGAACCTAGAGGAATCAATTTAAAATGAAATTTTAAAAAAATTCAAACAGATGTTGGTTTAAAGGCTACAAAAAGAGTTTGAGAGTGGTTTTCATTGAAATAACTATTTGATGAAATTGAGCAAGATTTTAAAATCATATGGCTAGAACCCAGTTGCCTTTTTTAGTCCTGTGGTAAGAAATCCTGTTAACAAAATAGTTAAAATTCATCTAAAATGCTCAACTTCATTCATATTGACCAAAATGTAAGTTTACTTTAGAAATGTGTCTGATGTACCTCACAGGAAGTATCATTTGCACCGAATGAAAAACATTCAAGTGCCATCTATATCTATCTATATCTATATCTATATCTATATCTATATCTATATCTATATCTATATCTATATCATCTATCTATATCTGTCTATTAAATATATATATATATATATATATATATATATATATATAGTCATGGACATTGTTGTTTTTCATCTTACAGCCTTTTAGATTACAGTGATATTAATGTATATTTTGGCATTTATGAATATTTAAGTTAGAGTCAACCGCTATTGCCTTACAATTTTAATTTTCTAGGTACTGATATTATATGGTGCAGGATTTAATCACTATCCCTGTAATGGAAACTGTCCTCATCTGAGCTACCTCTTTCTAGCATGAAAGATCTACAGACTCTGCATATACTAGGGCTTCTGGGAGACATTGCAGATTAACAGATAGGTCCAACATGTAGAGCTTCTGTGACAGATTTACAGGAGCATCTTTGAAATGATTCTATTTCCTGGGGTCCTAACTTGGCACCATAGGGAATGCGTGATTGCAACCACACCACTTCTCTGAGCTCAAATTAAGATCCTGAACATTTTACCAATGTGGTGGAACTTTTGTCTAAGAATACACTCAGGTTGATACTTTTGGTTTAAAATAGTGGTTTGAATAGACACATTTGTCTTTTCCTTTGTGAAAACCCTTTAAAGGGAGAGAACAGGATTTTTAAGATGCTTATTTTGACAGTGACAAAGAGAGCATGAAAAGAGGTGAGCAACAAAAATGTGGAAGTTCAGAAAGAAGATGAGTGTGATTGATTTATCATATCCAAGAAAGTGAATCCTAACCTGGCAACGTGTAAAGCCAAATTGTGTATACCTCAGAATCCCCCAAAGGCCCAGGGCTTGTTAGAATTCAGGACCTTCATAAGGACTAGATAAAGGTAGGGCTAATAATAGGAGCATTGTTTTAAGGTCTTCAGAAAGCAGTTGGACCCATATCCTCTCCCTACTCTGAAACCTGAATGACTGACACTTCATATCCTGCAGAGTTCTGAAGATTTATTATTGAGATTTATCTCAAGAAAATAAACAGGTCTCCAGACTAGAGAATGATAATTGAAAAGTACATACTGAAGATGGGGATAAAATGAAAGTTTATGTAGTGAATATGGAGACCCTATGTCCTCCTTACTCATTTGATTTCTAGAGAACAGGAAACTGGAAGTGGGGACACACTGCCCTGCACTTGTATTTTTCCAAAATTTCCACGAAGGCCATCCCAGATTCCATGTTGTATTTTTTATGAGTGGTGAATTTTTTTGTTCATCTGTCTCTGATCTGCCAGCAAGGAGGAGAGAAAGAATGCCTCCAGCATCTGTTAACACTTTCCCTACTCCTGAGGCTTCTTAGCAAACTTGATCTACATACCACAGGGTAGTATTGGTGGATGTAAATGATTGCCAACAATGGATCTTAGAGGCCCTGGAGAACACTTGGGAGAAATCTTAGAGGGCCTCAGAAGACTTTTCTCAGTCAGATGGCAGCCTCATTTATACTTTCCATACTTATAGTATTTGCGTTTGAGGCTGTCCATTAAAATGGTCTTGGGCTTTCTCAGGAGAAATAATCTGCATCTGAGTGTGGGTATCAGGCATTGCTGACAGTTCTAGATTCTTCTTTGGAAAATGCAGTTATTCTCACAGCCTTTAGGGCATTGTTAATGTAATGAGGTATTTTGCTTAGAGGACATATTTTGTGATCAGGATAGTGGACTGAGAGGTTAGGGTTAATATGCTCAATAATGATTCCTCTAAATGCTGGTTCTCAGAAAAGGAATTGATTGACAAATCTCCATGGAAACTGGCTTTAGTCTAATAATCCTGGTCAACCATTGGACTGGGACCCAATATATGGAAGATATATTGGTTAGTGATTACTACTTAATAAATCACCCCAAAGCTCAGTGGCTTAAAACAACCACCATTTATTATTCCTCACAAATCTATGTATTTTATCTTTCATTTGTTTTGATCTGGGTTGAGAGGAACTGGTCTTGGCTTTGTTCTCTCACTTGGTTTAGGGTCTGCTGGCTGTTGGCTTGTCTAGGGTGACTTCAATTTTTTTTTTCTAAGTGCCACTCATATACCTGTGGCAAGCTTGCTTGTTCTTATGGTGATGGCAGAGATAAAGAGAGAGCAAGCACCATTGTGTCATATAGCAAATGGAAATGTACCTATGCTTTTCAGTTCTTTGATTATGATACATTTCCCAACATCTTATTGGCCAAAGCAAGTCACAGCTGAGCTCAGAGTCAGAAAGGGGAGGAACCAGGATTTTACAGGTAAAGGACAGGATATAGGGACAACATTATAATGCTATCAATACAATCAATATACCATAGTCTACCCACTGTTTAGAATTACTTATGCCTTCCAAGACCCTATAAAATCTCATCCAATCACAGTATTAGACTAAGAATCCAGTATTTTATAATATACTTTAAGTAAGGTGTGTTCTTAATCATTAATACCACATACACCCAACTTATAAGTTACACTGGGATAGTATAATCACAAGAGACATATCCATTCTAAAATGGAAGAATGAAAACCACATAGTAGACATTTGTCTATAGTGAGTCTGAACTTTAGCTGGGCAAATGCTGCTAGGTCTTCCTACGTTGGGATTAGAGACTGTTCCTTGAATAGATCCAGTTCTGCTGTTTGGGGCTGGCTTATCAGGCCGTTGTTCTGCACAGCTTTTGGCTTCACCCTCTGGGATGCACTTTATTTTCCATGATCTTTGACCACTTTTGAGTAGACATCACAGCTCTCTATGCAGTTTTCTTAGCCTTTCCTGCCTGTAGGGAGTTGGTGCCTACGATTACACATGGTCAGTATGATATTTTCACCTTGTTGGTTTGTTAATTTTAAAATTATATTTTACCTTAAGAAGTTTCATGGACAGAAGAACAAAACAATGCCTCAGGTTGTCGTGTTACCATGGTAACAGGCTTCTACCAATGAACTACATTATTCAGCAACATTATTGGTTCACATATTGGTGTCCTTTCACCCACAAAGCTTTATTCCTTCAGTTTTGAAAGAGGGAACCTGAGAATAATATGGAATACTAATAGTGTGCCATTTTCACTGACATTAGTTGTACCTCTTTTATTACATTACTAGAGTCCCAGTGCACAAAAATGTGTGCACTTGGGGGGGTCCCTCACCCCGGCCTATGTCCTTTTGCAGTCTGGGAGCCCTCGGAGGATGTCCACCTACTGGCTTAGGCCCATTCCCTGGGGAATTGGGCCCAAGCTGACAGTCAGACATCCCTCTGGCAACCCGGCAGCCTGGCAGCCCTGGGGGATGCCCACTTACCAGCAGGTAGCAGACCTAAGCTGCAGTCGGACAGCCTTAGTGCTGCTGAGGAGGTGAGGGAGGCTCCCACCACCACCCCTGTGCTGGCAGCCATAAGCCTGGCTTGTGGCTGAGCAGAGCTCCCCCTGTGGGAGCGCACTGGCCACCAGGGGGCAGCTCCTGCATTGAGCATCTGCCCCCTGGTTGTCAGTGTGTGTCATAGTGACCAGTCATTCCCAGTCATTCTGCTGTTAGGGTCAATTTGCATATTAGTCTTTTATTATATAGGATAGAAACCTGGTGTATGGGTGGGGGCTGGTTGGTTTGCCCTGAAGGGTGTCTCGGATCAGGGTGGGGGTCCCGCTTGGGTGCTTGGCCAGCCTGGATGAGGGGCTGATGGCTTTTTGCAGCTGTTCACACCCCCTTCAGGGTGGGGGTCCCCACTGGGGTGCCTGGACAGCTTGGGTGAGGGGCTGAGGGCCGTTTTCAGGCCAGCCAAGCCCCTCCAGTGATGGAAGCTCCCAGCCTCTCCTTTTTTTTATTTTTTATTTTGGGATTTATTTACCTTCTATAATTAAAACTTTGTTGCTTTGAGTGGAGTTCAGAGCCGGCCAGGGCAGGCGGGAGGGCAGCCTCCTGCTCGCCCCAGCTTCGTGGCCACAGTCGGCTGAAAGCAGGTATCTGGGGTTTATTTACCTTCTATAATTGAAACTGTGTTGCTTTGAGTGGAGCTCAGAGCCGCCATGGCAGCTTGGCTTCCTCCATCACTGGGGCAAGCAAGCCTCCCGCCTGCTCCAGCTCAGCGACTGCTGGCCGCCATCTTGGTTGGGTTAATTTGCATATAGTCACCCCGATTGGCTGGTGGGCGTGACTTAAGGCATAGCGAAGGTATGGTCAATTTACATGTTTGTCTTTTATTAGTGTAGATATGTTCTTTAACTTTTAACCAACGCTTTTAAATATCTTAATATGGATGACAATGGTGCATAGGCCTTCAGTATTTCCATGAGGATTGATTTTGTGCATAATATGTAGTAAAAAGGGGACTATTAGGTACATAATAAATGTTTTCAATTTCAAGATAACTTGGTTAAAATTATTTTTCCATTTTACTCATTCCCACATTTCACACTAAAATAAAATAAAATTTAATGGCAGTTTAATGTACTTTAATATTCATATTAGAAAAGTCAGATTTTTTAAAAAATATTTTTTTATTGATTTTAGAGAAAGGGAGAGGGAGAGAGAGAGAGAGAGAGAGAGAGAGAGAGAGAGAGAGAGAGAGAAACATCAATGATGAGAAAAAAATTATTGATCAGCTACCTCCTGCAAGGCCCCTACTGGGGAATGAGCCTGCAACCTGGGCATGTACCTTTGACCAGAATTAAACCTGCAACTCTTTAGTCAGCAGGCCGAGGCTCTATCCACTGAGCCAAACCAGCTAGGGCTAAATGATTTCTTTCATTTTGACAAAATTATGCTAAATGATATCCCCCAAACTCATTCTTTTTGTATCCCTTTTCCTCTACAATTTTCATATTATGGAACCCAAAGACTTACCTCTCTGAGATTAGGTGACATAAATAATATTTAAGTTTCTTTGGGAATGGCTACCATCAATATATTCTGTAATTATTATTTTAATAATACTCATTGATTTAAACTAATATAACCTAATTTCTCTCCAAATCTCATTGAAGAAAATTATTTGACGATATTTACATGTTAATGAACTACTGCACCAGAGCAATAAACATCAATAAGAATAAGTAATTATAGTTATTCTAAAGCTCCAAATAGGGGGAAAAGTACATAAATGTTAATAGTATTTTTAGCATTATAATCATCCATTATCTCTATGAGAAAAATAAATAAAGAGGTAGGGGAATAGGAAGAGGAAATAATAAAAATAAATAGATTAAAACAAACAAAAAAGAATATTATAATTTCTATGCTAGGTGTTTGTTTTACTTGGAAGAAAGATCTCTCTTCCTTTTTTCTCCCTCCCTTCCTCCCTGCCTTCTTCCCTATCTATAATATGCAATGATAAATAGCTATTTAATTTTTACATGTAAACATGATGAAGTTGATTTAAAGATGTCATGAGAAGAAATACCCATGTTATATTCTATTGTAATGGCTGGGAAGAGAAACTAGAATACGTAACAAAACAGAATTTACACAGTGATTACAGTTTCTCAGAGTTCAGGGACATGGATTACACTTTTTAATTTACTTTTCAGGTATTAGTTTAGTGCCTTGCTCTTGGGAAGCTCTCAAAAATCATATTAATGAGAAAGTGTTTATTTCTAAAAAATGACAAAAGGGTTTTCATTTTATAGAATTTTAATGATTTTCCAAATGCAATGACAAATGGAAAGAAAGTGTGATAAAGGAGTTAATAGACAAAGGTCGAAAACTTAGGTAGTCCATTAGCAAACTATATAAATTCTCTTGGCCTCAAATTTTTTTATGTGTAACACCTAAGGATAGAATTAGAGAAGCTTCAACTGTTTTTAGCTTTATGTTTTCTGAAAAATATTTTTAAAAAGCTGAAAAGTTGTTCATTGTTATGATTTCATTGAACTTTATTTTTGTATAATTTATTGTATAATTATGAAATTCCAACTCTATGTCATGAACTTTGTGAAACTCCAGGATAGAAAATGAATAAGACGAACTTTCCTTCAAAGTTGATTATTTAGTTGGAGAAATAACAGAGTAAGTTTATTACTGTAATACTATTATACAAGTACGATGATTGAAGATGCACAAATGAATGCTTCTATTTTCACTGGATGTCTTAGTCCAAGCATGTCACACTCAAAGGCTAACATGGGCCAACTAAACAAGGTCTAAGTTTATGTGGGCCACAAAAAAACAAAAGCTTCAATTTTCATAGAAACATAGGTTTATTTCGATAGAGACATGCTAAATACAAAGGGCTGAAATAAATGAATAATCATTAACATAAAATAATAGAACATTTTAATAAAAATTAATATTTCTCTTGAACATTAACTTACCAGACACTGAATAACTGCACAAATTAATAAGCGTAACGCAAATAAACCTATTTTTCTTGTTCTCCAAAAGCGAAATATTTCCTGTTGCGCACACCAAACAAGTCAGTCCAAGACTAATGACGTGGAAATCGGCTGCTAAATATTCGCTACTAGTATTAGTGGAGAGAAATGGTCCTCCTGCGTGTAAGGCGTGTAAGGGAAATGAATGCAACACGATTATAGTAATTAGTCGTTAGCGAACATTGTAGTTCGTTATTAATAATTATGTATAACACGAGATTATAGAAGTTAAGTTACAAAATTTTTATTAAAACATTTCTTACATACCATTATATTGGCTGGGCTGCAAAAATATTCATTGTGGGCCGCGAGTTTGATGTGCTTGTCTTAGTCTGTTCAGGTGACTTAATCACCTCTCAAAGGTTCCTCCAAATATCACCTCCAAATATCATCACATTGGGTGTTAAGTTTTAACATATGAGATTTTTAAGGGATGGACGCAAACGTTCAACCTATTGCACTAGCTGAAGCTGAAAAGTAGCCATGTTCAAATGCATTTCTTTTCTTAGTGATTCTGTAACTGATAAGTCATAGATGACATACGAGAAAAGTGAAGTACATTTTAAAGCTTCAACAAGTATTAGTTCAAATCTAGAAATTATGTTGAGAACAGTGTAATAGAAATTCTAATACAAATCAGATGAGTGGGAATTTTGTGTTTTACATCAGCTGGTTGTTTAGAAATGATTTTGCAGAATTTCTCTCTTTCAGATACAGTCACAGAGTAGCTATTAGGAAGCATAATTGAATTTGAGCCTCATCCAAATAGTCACAAAGGCTCTTCCAGGTAATCCGAACCCAGGAGTGCCATGAGAATACAAGCTTGAAAATGAGAACAGTGCCCCCAGAATTACTAGTATTTTGAGCATTAAGTTATATCTCATGCATTTTATAAGTACGAGTAGGCCACTCTTCCCATGACAGATAGCTGAAAAATGTCTATAAATCTACAGAAATCTTTTTTGGGGTGTCCACTATTTGTATAAAAAATGCCCACACCATGACTTCTGTGTTCATTTTTCATTCTAACTAATGCATATGCTTTGCTAGACTGATCTGTTCATTAGAGAAGCGCCATGGTCTCCACTGTGGTTGGCACATTTGCACTCCTTCATGTCATCCAGACCAGTTATAAATGAACTCTAATATCCCTGCTTTTTCTCGTTGAACTGTTGTATATTTGTCACCAAGAAATTTAGTTCTTTAATTTTGTTAAAATGCTGAACACTTTCTGAATGTTTTTTTTTATAGGGTTGATGTATTTAATTTCAAGCCTGAACTGTATCACAAGAATTATTAAATAAAGTAGTTATTAAATGTTAGGAGTAGCACACTCTTCTAGATTCCTCTTCTTCACCAGATTGCATGGGCATAAAGCCCCTCCTTGTACCTTGAATCAAATGTGGTGTCTGAGGCCAAAGTTCAACAGCTTGTTTAGAATACACTTCTAATTAATCTCAGTCTTAGAAGTATAACCCTTAAAACATGATTTCATAATTGATGGCCTCTATGATACCAGCTGGTCTTCAAAAGGTCAAATACCAATTGTCTTAATCTCCAATTACAGGATTCAGAGGACCCTGTTTGCAATGCTGTGTTTTCATAGCCTTTGCATCAAGCTTTTAACTGCATTTCTTCTATTCTTTAAGGTCTCTCATTATAGGGTGGGTCCACCAATTTCTTGATCAATCTGGGTGATGTTCAATAATGCATGATCAAATGGATATAAGTGAACACTTCTTTCACAGTCTGCATGCAGTAATTAAGCACTGTATATTTCATTTTAAAACATATATAAGAGAAAGAATTAACCCAGAAAAATAGGCATCCTTAGTGTGAGCTCATTTTCAGAGTCCCATCTCTTACCTATTTTTTATATGATGGGTTTCTGAAGTTGGGTAAACGGATAGTATTGCAGATTTGCAGGACCCATCTCTTCTAACATACAAACTGTTCATAGATTTCTTTTTTTAGTTTATTTTAAAACACTAGCATTTATATTTAAATTTTAAGCACTACAGAAATCCTTCAGTTTTTGAGTAAATTGTGATCACTGGATATACTCTATGCAGAAAGTGGAGAGATAAAAACAAACAAACAAAAACAACACCAACTTTCCTTCTCATCTTTAAAAAAAACCCATAAATGCTTTTGAGGAATCAAACATGCTCAACTCTATGAGACAGCATACAATGCTTACTCGATCAATGTTGAGTTGATTAAGTTGTGTGGGCTACAACAAAAAGAACTGATTTTCCAAATAGTTTGAATTTAGTCCTTGTATTCTTTTGATCCAAGATTTTAATCTATTTTAAACTATTCAATTTGTATTGGGCTTCACATAATTTTCAATAGTGAGAACAGAGATAAAACAAATGGACAATTTATATATTAAAAAATATTTTTAAGAAGCTCCTGATGAAAATGTTTCACCATATAATTAAAATTTTGTATCTTCTAGCACCTGAAAGAAACATCTGCATTTAAATGTTTGAACTCTTCTGTCAAGCAACTGTTGTTTAAAATACTGTACATGCTTAATCTAAAGAAATATGCCCGCTTGGATATTGTGAACTAAAAATATACGTGATAGTGATCTCATTTCCATTGCAAAATGCCAATCTGCCTGGAATGAAGAGACAGCAATTGCTTGGAGGCAGGTGGACTTCTCCTTAAGTACTTTCTTTAATTGTGTAAATAGGTTGCACCAATGCCAAGTAGTTATCCTTAGAAGTGCAGATATTAGGTCTGCACATCAGCATTTGACAGGGTAGCTCATCTTCAAGTCAGCCAATGAGGGGAAAATGAGCTAGAACACTGTATGTAGGCAGCTGGATTGAAGCCAGTGGACACATAAATGTTATAAGCTTGATAAAATCCCACTTGCACTGGCATGGACTAAATTCTTTTAACTGTAAAAGGTTATGGCTGGGAGGGATTAAGGAAGGAAAGTAATCAGCCATCAAGCATGGATTTTATTAGCCAGGTGTTGCACTAAGTGCATTAAACAATGCCTCTCATTTAATCCTCATAACCATTTATGAGATAGGCACTGTTGTTATTTTCATCTTACAGTTGAGGAAACAAGGATTTCAAAGGGCAAATAATTTCCCCAGGGTTATTAGTGAAGTCAGAGGTTGAATTAAAGTTGGAGCACGCAGTATATTCTGTTAATGATTCTGATACACCCTCATTTTAGGAAACCACATCTCAGAGCTTCAGTGAGTTTCTTAAGATTCCACAGTTCATTGGCAAGCTGGGTCTTGCATTCTAGTTAAGTGGAAGTAAAATTAGAGATTTCTGAGAAGTGTTTTTTTTAAGATGATCAGATAATATTTAGATGAATCAGAATAGAGCCAAAGTTCACTCCAGTTTGTGGAGCTGGGCAAGCTTCCAGATCCTCAATAATCAATTCCTTTGATGGAAATGCTTACAAAATGCCCTTATTACAAAGACGCAGCAGCTGTGCTAATGTGTGCAATGTACCTATGCTACCTCTAGGTGGTGCCCTCTGCCTTCAGGAAAGGTCACAATATAGGTGGAATCTGAAAGACCAAAGTCATAGAAAAAGAAATCAGATATGGAGTTGACAGAGTCAGAGTTTGGGGGTATTGGGTGAAGGTGGTCAAAATGTACAAACTTTCAGTTATAAGCATTTACTGGAATGTAATATATAGCATGGCGACTATAATCAGTAATACTGTATTGCATATTGGCAAGTTTGCTGAGAGAATCCATCTTAAAAGTTCTGATCACAGGGAAGAAAACTTTTTTTTTTTAACTATGTGAGGTGATGTTAATTAAATGTATTATGGTAATCATTTCACAATATACATATTATCATTATGCTGTACACCCTAAATTTAATTCTATAATGATATATCGCAATTACATATATCTCAATAAAAATTGGAAGAAGAAGAAAAAAAAAGAAAGATCACATCTGACCACAGGCAAAGTATAAACTCTAAACTAGGTGTTTAGAGCCACCCCTGACCACATTTCACCCTCCGTCTTTTCCTATTTCACTTAATCTCCAAAGTGCCCTTTTCCCTTCTTTTCTTCTAACAAAATAAGATTTTAATTTAGAAGAAAACTATTTGGCATAAAGCTTTGTGGTTGGCACATGCTTATAAATATTATTTTGGAATGTTCTTCATAGCTTTTGATCCTTACACTAGCCATTAGAGATAGATAATTTTATCTCAACTATCTTAAAATCTGTAATAATAAAAGCATAATATGCTAATTAGAACAGACAGCCAAACGACCTTCTGAATGTCCTTCCAGATGACCTTCCAGATGACTTTCTGGATGAAGCCATGGCTGCTAGGGCCGAGCCCCTTGCATGAAGTTCGTGCATCCGGCCTCTAGTGGGTAGATTAAAGCCATGAGTACTAAAGTGACCACAGAGGCAGGATTTGAATTCAAGCCTTCTGACACAAAAATCAGTTTGCTTGCCACACTTCTGGGTAGGATGGCCATATAGCCTGTTTTGCCTGGAGCAATCATTGTCTATTCCTGCAGCCTTTCATAATTATTATTAGAACCCCTTTTCATTTTCAAAGTGTCCATGGTTGAATGATAAAGTCACACTGGTGACACTAAAGAAGTCAGCCATAAATTTCTCTCCTCTAAGGGTATCCAGTTATAAGCCCCTATCTCTAGTTTGGTGAAGCTTTTCTTTTTGTAAAGAAATCTCTGGCATTGCAAATAAATGAGGGATGCTGTGTGTTGGAATTCAGTTCCTTCATCCTGCTCCACTACGCCAACTGTCGGGCCCGAGCATCTCTTCCAGGGACTGGACCTCCTAGGACCCCAGATATTTAAGGAAGAAGCCATGAGAAGTTGTGGGTATATAAGAGTCTTTATTGTAGAAGCCAGTGGCCATGTAGCTATTGCTAACAAGGAGCTACTAGACAAAGCAGTTCTTCAAAGTAAAGTTCCATACAGCAAGTAGCTGCACACTGGCTAAGTAACATCTTTCCCACACAGCAACAACAGCCTCTGTACCCACAGCAGCAGCCTGCTGGTCAGTAATACATCTTCCCCATAATACATCCCCCTGCCTGCTGGTCAGTAGTCTTACACTAAGCAGTCTAGCCTTACATAGGAGCAGCAGCCTCTGTACCCACAGCTATTATCTGAGGCAGCCGCACTGGCTCGTCAGTAATAACTTTATACTACTTAGACAAATACTACTTAGACAAAAGAGGCTTCTTTCTAAATAGTGACCTCAGTCTTTTGTGTCAACCAAGGGCAAGCTTGCACAGTGTACATACAGATGACTGTGGCCTTGTTCTTGCACTTGTGTATATTGTCCTTAGACACCCCGATTAAGATTCCCATGCTCAGAGTGGCCTTAAACATCTGGCGTACTCTGAACAGGGCCTCTATAGTCTAATTGGCCTTGGCCATCCGGTGTACTCTAGACAGGGACCCACACTGTGTTTTATGTTGTTTTCTGAAGGAATGGAAATATTTCCTTGCCTTGGGAGCTAAAGATGGAGAACCTGGCATCTTTGGCACTTCCTGAGGTCCTCCTGGGCCCTGACCCTGCTTCATGGGTCTGTGATCTGAGTGCACATGTGCTGCTTCTGTTAGTCAGGATACCAGCTATTTAAGAAACAAATTCATTCAAACCTGTTTAAACCAGCAAAGAATAGGTCTTTCACTTAACCGTGAGAGTCAAAGGAAGTGACTTTGTTTGGACACAGAACTTCAGTCTCTTTCTTTCTCTGTGTCCCCCTCTCTCTATCTTTGTCTATAGTTTCCCCTATATGACCTTCATGTCTCAGAAAGGACCCTTCATTGTGGACATAAAGGAAGTCACCAGCAACTCCAGCACTGCATTTTACCTTTGACACAGGTAAAAGTCTCAGGTTGATTCTCCTTGG
Source organism: Myotis nattereri (assembly GCF_964212035.1). NCBI lineage: Eukaryota > Metazoa > Chordata > Mammalia > Chiroptera > Vespertilionidae > Myotis > Myotis nattereri. The sequence continues at coordinate 29,279,872 of NC_138088.1, forward strand.
ACTGGCTTGAGTTATCTGCTTATTCTTGAACCAGTCATTACAGTCAAAGGTATAGAATGTTCTCATTAGATAGATGGGGCATCATGTACCAATCCCTGGAGCTTTATAGCAGGATTTGCCACAGCCCAAGACCATAGACAGAGGTTACAGATGACTACTTCCTTAAAAAAAGGTAAGAATAAAGAATGAGCAGTGACTGATGGACACAACAATACCATAAAACAAAAAAACAAAACAAATGTAAGCTGTTTACTATCCTTCCTCCTCCTCCTCCTCCCTCCCTCCCTTCTGCTCTAAAAAATCAATGGAAAAATATCCTTGGGTGAGGATTAAAAGAAATGTTTATTGAGTGCTTATGACACAGGTTAGCCACAAGATTATTTACTGCGTGTACAGTAACCCTGGCCCCACAGTGAATTTTTCTTGATCTTGGCTGGGACACCTGTATAGTGAAAACCATTTAAATATCCGGAGGTGTTTTTTTAAAATCATTAAGTGGACAGTGGAATCACTCAAGATGCTTTACCAACATACATATGTCCACAGACTCATAGGGTTTAGAGTGGGTCCTGAAGAATATATACTTTATAAATTCTTTTCGAGTTGGAATGGCTCCAAGGACCTTTGGTGGTTCTCCAATTCCACAATCCATCACTGTGATAATAAGAGTGAAAATAAAGTGCTACCTGGATAATGATATAACCAGAGGTTAGGACGCTCCCAGTTATTTCAGTTTTTTGGGGTATGGAGGGACTCTATAGCATTCATGGAATCTTGGCTTTGTTGGGTTGAAATATTTAGGAATGTGTCAATGGTGAAGAGTAGCTAACACTTTTTCTTAGAATGAAATAAATCTATAGAGTTTATTTCTGTTGCAGTTTCAAATTTTGGCAACATATTTCTTTTCTTTTCTTTTTTTAATATATTTTATTGATTTTTTACAGAGAGGTAGGGAGAGAGATAGAGAGTTAGACACATCGATGAGTGAGAAACATCGATCAGCCGCCTCCTGCACATCTCCCACTGGGGATGTGCCCACAACCCAGGTACATGCCCTTGACCGGAATCGAACCTGGGACCCTTCAGTCCGCAGGCCGATGCTCTATCCACCGAGCCAAACTGGTTTCGGCGGCAACATATTTCTTAAATGCTTTTATGGTTATGGCTATTTGTCAAGCAGATAACCATTGTGAAAAATTATTAAGATACCACTATTGGCCAGGTATGTCTCAATAATCTTTGATTGGCATCTTTCTCCTTTCCCCTTTTTCTGTTTAAAAATAAAACAAATCTGAAATCTGAGGCATGTTTAGGTACAGAGGGAATTTATTGACTCATGTAACATGGAAAGATAGAAGTGGTATAGTCCGTAAGCACCATCAGATTTAGGATTTAAAAATGCTTTCTTCTTCTTTCTCTTTCTCTCTCTCTCTCTCTCTCACTATATGCAAACCTCTGTGTCATAAAGAATTTGGCCTTGCCTTTACCTTTGGTTTCAGAGAAGTAACATCTGGGTTCTTGGGATGTTATGCCTCTTAGGAATATCTTTATCTGGGGACCTTGGATCATATTGATAGTCTTAACAATGTTATCTAAGGTTGGCATTGGCCACACCTATATAGTTTTAAGGAGGGAACTGGTCATGCCAGGACAATCAACAATGTGAGTTAGGGAAGGGATGCTTTGGGTAATGAGATATCAGTTTATCTGGAGACTGAAATCAACCATGTGGGCAATCAATCATGCCTACATAATGGAGCCCCAATAAAAACTTCGAATGCTGAAGCTCAGGTGAGGTTCCCTGGTTGGTACTACTCCATGCATATCATCACACATTAATGGGTCCTGACTCCATAGAGAGAGGACAACAGAAATCCTACACTTGTAACCTTCATGGACTCTGTCCTTATGCACTTGCTCCCTTGGTTTATGTTAAGATGTATCCTTTTTATGTAATAAACTATAACTATGAGGATAATAGCTATCAATGAGTTCTATGGGTCCTCAAACATAAGGGTGTTTTGGGAAACCTCTAGAACTTGCATTTGGTGTCAGAAATGAGGGTATCTTGTGAAGGACTGTGTGCCCTCTAACGTGGGTGGTTGGCTAACTCTGTGGTCCCTATACTCTTTGCAGCCTTTAACTTCTCTGATACAGACAGGTTATTCCTATATGAAGCATGTGGAAGAATGGAAATGTAGGTAGTACATAAAAATGTGGGGTAAGCCATGGCCAGTTGATTCAGTTGGTTGGATCATTGCCCTGTACACCAAAACAGGTTGCAAGGTTGATTCCTGGTCAGGGCACATACCTAGGTTGTGGGTTCCATCCCCAGTCAGGATGCATAAAGAAGGCAACCAATCAATGCTTGTCTCTCACATCGATGTTTCTCTCTCTCTGTACCCTCTCCCTTCCTCTCTCTAAAATCAATAAATATATCCTTATGTAAGTGGTCTGAATGGCTTTCCTTGAGACATCAGTCCAAACTCCGGAATAATTATTACCATGGCTACTTTGTATGATAATATGATGAGAAGTCCCAATACAATGAAATGGATATGGGTGGTGTTGTAGAAACAATTCCCCAAAGAAATGAGTGAGTATATATGTGTGTTGTGGAACACATGGGTGGAGTTTGGGGATAGTTTTGAAGTTGTCTAGATAGAAAAAGGAGCCTGGCTGGTGTGGCTCAGTGGTTGAGCATCAACTCAAGAACCAAGAGGTCACCAGTTTGATTCTTGGTCAGAGCACATGCCTGGGTTGTGGGCTCGATCCCCAGTAGGGGTACATGCAGGAGGCAGCCAACCGGTGATGTTTCTCTCTCATCGATGTTTCCATCTCTCTATCCCTCTCCATTCTTCTGTCTGTAAATATCAATAAAAACATATAAAAAAGATAGAAAAAGGAGGAGGTTGGATAGACTAGAATCACCTTTGTCATTAACACATTTCCTGATTACTGAAGCTTAAATAAAGTATGAGTTCTTCCAGCAGCCTCCCCACCCAAAGTTATGTTTCAGCAAAGTTTAACAAAATGAGGTTTTTCCAATCTGTGAGATTATGTCTCTGAAGATCCAGAGAATTCATAAGGAAATATTGGCTTAATTATGAACACACATAGACACACACACACACACACACACACACACACACACACACACTTAGTGGCAACAGACTATAGTAGCCTAATGCTCTATTTAGTCATGTTAAGAGTATATGTATCAGGGGTTTATTTTTAAAAAATATATTTTATTGATTTTTTTACAGAGAGGGAGGGAGAGGGATAGAGAGTTAGAAACATCGATGAGAGAGAATCATCGATCAGCCTCCTCCTGCATACCCCCTACTGGGGATGTGCCTGAAACCAAGGTACATGCCCTTGACCAGAATTGAACCTGGGACCTTTCAGTCTGCAGGCCAATGCTCTATCCACTGAGCCTAACTGGTTAGGGCAGGGGTTTATTTTTATTACAGTTTTGAATTGATCAGAAAAGTACCTAGATATTGTTATTGTTGTAATTGTTTCTTCATGCTGCTGGAAATTATGGTGTAATTTGATTATTGTGCCACAGAAATGGAAAGCCCCAGAGAACTTCGAAGTATTTTCTTCTTCCCACCCTTGTTTTCTCTTTTTCCTCCTCTTCTCCATCCTTTTATTCTGTCATTTTAAGTAGGTATTAAGAAATTAGAAATTTCATGATCAGTCAAACTAATAGTTTAATCAAATCAAAATTAGACAAAAGCTTCTTTCATATTTTTTCATACTAAGAAATTTGGAAATTTGTACTATTTGTGCGTGTACTGTTTTATGTTTTAAATTTCTTGAAACCAAGATGATTTAAAAATTGATGTAAAAGGAAATGTGCTAGCCTTTTCTCTTACTTTTTCCTGAAAAACTCATTAACTTTATGGTTCATTCTACAATTTCTGTGCCTTTTAATAGCAGGGGGAGTTAACATTACACTAAATGAAATGAGTTACACGAAAGCCTGTTCGATCAGAGGAGGCAGAAGAAAGAATGACTCAGAGCACAGACACTGGGGACAGACTGTTTTGGGAGTAGTAAGGATCTCTGGTTTTGTTTCTTAGAATGAACTTTGGCAAGCTCTTCAACATTTCTGTGCCCCAGTTTCCTCATTCCTTAAGAGAGAATAATGATTTACTTATATCATAAAGCTGTTAAGAGAAATAAACGGGTTAAAATTTTAAATGCTTAGAATGTTTAGGATGCAATAAATACAAGATATGTGTTAGTCACTTTATTCTTCTTATTCCTCCTTCCCCTTCTTGTCCCTCCATTATCCTTTTCTATTCTTCTTTTTCTTCCACTATTGGTAAAAGTTTTTAAAATTTTTTCTTTCAATTTGCATAGAACCATATAAAATTCTCAGCCTCAAGGTCGAGATAGTTAAAATTCAGACTGCCTGTAAAATATTTATGCCAAAGCAAGTGTTTGCTCAGTTTGCCTACAATGACATTGTGTGCCATTTAAAGGTATAAAAAAATCCAAAATAAAGGAAGAGTACTCTAGACATGTTTAAATCTTATTTAGAAGGTAATTCAAGTAATTACTTATCTGCATTTGAAAGAAGCTTAAAAATGAAATCACAAATTGGATTTTTCAAAAGGTTTAAAAATGACATGATTGTTTATGATTAAACACAAATATATTGATAGGAAATGTGGGAATTTATTCAGGTAGAAGTTAGTTGGAATGAGAGTGCATCTGGGAAGCAGGTGAAATGATCACAGCAGGAGAACTTGATTACTGCATTGAGGCTTGATTATATTTTCCATCATAGGGACCTTCTGCAAAAAGTGGAAAAAAATGCTCAGCTGCACAACACATTAAGCGAAGCCATAATGTGTCATGATCCATATTAAGGGGGATTATTTTCTGAGAGAGGGGAGTAAACGTCTCAGTTTTTCATTAATTTTAAGGAAAGTAAATGAATTTAAAACTATTTCCCAGTATACAGGGCCATTTCTCTATGAAATCGGTAAGTTATTTCCAGGTTCTATAGAGCCATTCAGACATTAAGTGATTTACCCCTGTTTTGTTTTTTTTCAGTAAGCATGGGCTAAAGAGATTAAGTTATTGGTTTTTCTGTTTGTATTCAAAGTGGGGTCTTAGTCTGTAGAAATTGGTTAGATCAAGTGTATCTGAGTGCTGGTTGGCATACTTGCAGTAAGTAGTAACATGTATTTCATTGGCAGAAGACAATAGCAGCTAATTTTCCTAAGTCAAGGTCTGTGAAACACATCATATTCCTAAGTATATATGTAAATATATGTATTTCTGTGAATCATAAACATATAGGAAAAGTAAAAAAATTTGCACTGAACATGTCTAAATACCTGGTTATTGCCCTTGTTTTTAAAGGAACCATCTAACTTGTATGGTTCCACACAGTCGTTAACATCTCTTACATCCAGAGAGAAATAAGTCTTGTCAAAATGTGATTCCATGAAGAAATCTGCTTATCTAACTTTGCCTTATATGGACACTGGCCTTCATAGTCTATACAGAGTGTTGATACCTTTTCATGATAATATTTGAGAGGTGTATTGGAATTTCAGGAATACGTGAAAAGAGCTTATGAAAATAATATTGCCAGTCTTCTTTAATGATACTTATATATTATTTAAAATTCCAATTTATATATAAGGGCACATCAAAACTAGATTTTGTCCTTTGTTTCAGTTATTCCTCACTTAAAATTGGATGATAACCTTTGAGCAGTGTGATTGAGGAAATAATTCTAAACTGATCTAGATTCATCATCTGTCCCCTGTGAATTCCACTTGATATGTTTAGCACTCCTTATGTCAGATGTTCCCTGTTTGCCTGCTAGTCCTTTATTAGAGGTGAACACTTGTTTACACTTGCATAACCTACCTAAGGACATTTGCTACAGCAAATTTTTCTTTTAGTACAGCTTTTGAAACAAATTTATAAGAAAGGTTTTTGCTACATTCCACTATAATTTTCAGAAATTCTGGGCCCTTACTCTTTGGCTGACCTCAAGACTGTCTGTATGAAACTTTAGCTCTCTGTCTGTCTGTGTGCTCTTGACCAGTGGGGTTTCTATTCCCTGATCAGCACCATCTACCAACTGGGTTGATGGTAATGCTATTTAAAAATCTTCTTTTGTGGGAAAAAGTCACTTTCCATTTGAAGCTAGCTCTGAAAAATATCCCATCATGATATTATTAAGCATTTAAGCAGCTAATATCAGGCTCAATAGCATATCATGTACAAATTCTGAGGCTTAGGAAATAAGGGAAATAATGCCATCCTTCATTGAAAAAATAATACTATTAATTTGTCATTGTCCAGTTCAATGTTGAGCTTTGGTCATACAAATAAAGAATGCTCAAAAACTGCATTCACATCATTCACATTGGGGAGATGCCAAGATCAGTTATTAAGTGCATTAGTTTCCTGGGGCTGCCGTAATAGGCTGGGTGGCTTAAACAATGGAAATTTATCTATCTCTATATATAAAAGCCTAAGCTACCGACCAACTGGCCGACTGGTGGACTCGCCAGTAGCTATGATGTGCACTGACCACCAGGGGGCAGACGCTCAATGCATCTTACACTCTGGGACCCCTTGAGGGATTTTTTTTTAGTTAAATCTTTATTGTTCAGATTATTACAGTTGTTCCTCTTTTTCCCCCCATAGCTCCCCTCCACCCGTTCCCCCCCCCACCCTCCGCCCTCACCGCCCCCCCCACCCCCACTGTCCTCATCCATAGGTGCACTATTTTTGTTCAGTCTCTTCCTGCATCCCCCACACCCCTTTCCCCCCAAGAATAGTCAGTCCACTCCCTTTCTATGCCCCTGATTCTATTATCACCAGTTTATTCTGTTCATCAGATTATTTATTCACTTGATTTTTAGATTCATTTGTTGATAGATGTGTATTTGTTGTTCATAATTTGTATCTTTACCATTTTGTTCTTCTTCCTCTTCTTAAAGGATACCTTTCAGCATTTCATATAATACTGGTTTAGTGGTGATGAACTCCTTTAGCTTTTCCTTATCTGTGAAGCTCTTTATCTGACCTTCAATTCTGAATGATAGCTTTGCTGGATAAAGTAATCTTGGTTGTAGGTTCTTGGTATTCATCACTTTGAATATTTCTTGCCACTCCCTTCTGGCCTGCAAAGTTTCTGTTGAGAAATCAGCTGACAGTCGTATGGGTACTCCCTTGTAAGTAACTGAGTTTCTTTCTCTTGCTGCTTTTAAGATTCTCTCTTTGTCTTTTGCTCTTGGCATTTTAATTATGATGTGTCTTGGTGTGGTCCTCTTTGGATTCCTTTTGTTTGGGGTTCTCTGCGCTTCCTGGACTTGTAAGTCTATTTCTTTCACCAGGTAGGGGAAGTTTTCTGTCATTATTTCTTCAAATAGGTTTTCACTATCTTGCTCTCTCTCTTCTTCTAGCACCCCTATAATTCAGATGTTGGTGCGCTTGAAGCTGTCCCAGAGGCTCCTTATACTATCTTCATATTTTTGGATTCTTTTTTCATTTGGGGAGACACAATTCAGCTTGCAATATTAAAATACTCAGAAAATTGTAGGGAAACAATTTACCAACAAGGGTGATGATTGCACGTGCTTATTTGTTCACTCTCATTGATGTTTGTCCATTGTTCACATCGTCACCTTTTCCAATGGACAACAGCAGCATCATAAGAAAGGCAAGTACAGTTGTGACCAAGAAGAAAAATAAAATGAAGAATGGGTAGATATTTTTAACTAGAGTGGTTTCTAGGTAGGGAATTCATGTGATTTATCATCCTAACAAGGACACTACTGCATACATTTCAGACACTGGCAACAGGACTGACTTGGGCAAACTGGTTTTATGCTCACCCTGATTTTAGGGTGAATCCCCTGAAATAGTCTGAATAGTGTTTTTATGTTTGCATGTGCTTTTAGGGGTAACAAAGAACACTCAGAACTTTATACAACTTTTAAAAAGGAACTATTTTCAGGAAAATGTTGAGAATTCTTGGTTTGAACTATTCTATGACTAACAAATGGAAGAATATTAGGACACCAGGGAAAGTAACTCAGAAAATATGAATGCCTTGAGCAGAGAAGCTGTACAAATGATTGATTTATGAACACATTTATATGTGAACATATAAATTATAGAGATAGTTTCAATATTTTATCAGCTCCTTTAGATATCCAATTTATCAGTAACTGAAATTTTACCAGTTCAATTATGAATGGATTTTTAAAAATCCCAAATAATGGTGAATAAAGCTTATATTTATTTTTTACCCACTAATATCTCATATACATCCTAGAGATAATTGTGCTTTAGATAATGGGACCAAGAATTAGATAGAGCTAGGTTCAAATCCTTCTGTACTCCTTAACTATTTGTGAAACTTTGAGTAAGTCATTCATTCATACTAAGCCTCAGTTTATACATCTGTGAAATGGGGAGGGGATAGATATTCTCTTCATATGATTGTGGTGACGAATAAATGAGGTGATGCATAAAAGCTGTGCTGAGGATAATGATTAGACCTTTGGAAGTTGACTACAATATTGGTTCTTAACATTATTGTTATAAATGTACGAATTGCTCTTGTCATTCTTTGTAGATTTTTTTGAAAATAGACAATTTCTCTTAATCAATCATCTTTAAATTCATTCTCTTCACTATTACATTGCATAGTTTGACTGAGTCACTCGATATCCAGATAATATTTCACATTTAGTAACACAAATAAAATTTTAGAATTTTCAATTAAATGGAGAGTTTCAATAGCAGCAGTTAGATGCTGATGTAGGCTACCATTTAATTTTTTCCCTCTGGTATTGTTCCTTTCTTTTACACCAAAATTTTTACTAATAGTACCTCCAAAGTGTTCCTATTTTATTTACTTTAGTAAGAGTAGATCTGTCCAGACTATAATTTTAAATTATTAAAAAGATAATATGTTGCTCCCTAATATTATAATAACCTTTTTGAGTCTGTTGTTATATTTATATATGCAAAGTGAGAGACAGAATCTTAAAAGTTTTTCTCCTCTATTTATAAAAGAAGCATATGTTCATTGTATAAAATTTAAATCAACTAGACAGGTGATAGGAATAGAAATCTTCCTAATCCTATGCTTAGAGAACCAATTTTTCTATAACCAAATGTCCATGTGTCTTAGAAAATTAAATGTAAATAGACAGTTAAGAGATTTACGTTGCCCTAAACTGTCCCCCATGCCATTGGATGAGATTAAGAAAGGGTCAGGTCCACCTGACTAGAGAGGGAGGATTTAATGAGGAGTTATATGATTCAAAACTTCCCAATTCTCCATCTATACCATCCTACTCTTAATACTAGGTCCATATTTGCTCCACCCAACCCATCATGTGGCTGTTGACAGAGTGCTGACAGCTGCCACTCTTGCCTGAGAGGCCTCTGGTTCTTGATGACACTAAGTTATAGGACTTTATGACCTTCAGCACCATACATACATCCTGAAGAAACTAAACTAGACCTTTTAAGGACTTCACGCCAAACCCTAAAAATTACTCATTCATATACCATATGTGGAAAAATTCAGAGTCTTCACTTTTCCCATTATTTCCAATCTGTTTACAGAGGTGCTATAGTAGATTTCAAGGTTTTATGTGTGCTTTTTAAGAGAGGAATTCTAGTTAATTGGGTGGTATAGAAAACAACAAAGCAAGTCCTTATTTTGCCTGACATTCTAAGGGCACTGAATAGGGAAGGAAAAGTTGGGAAATTTTATAGTCCATTTCAATATACCACTTGTTCTATTTTATTATTGGACCTCTGCATGGAACTGGCAGTAAAATTAAATTTATTCCTCATGATAAGCTCTGTTAATGCATTTTCTAAAATTAATAATTAAATTGTAAGGTATGTGGAAGGATGATATATGCTTAAAATATTGGACCATATGCCACTGAAATAATATGAGACAATATAGAGAGATGGATGCATGTTTAAAACACTTCAGAACACCTTAACACTAGCATGTGATTGTCAAGAAAGCTTTCGCAAATTAAGCTTTCTACATTATAGCTATGACCATGACAGTAACCAGCTCATAAACTTTCCATAACTCCATAGTGTCCATCTGATTAAGGTCAATGACTTAAATTCTAAATCAAAGCTCAAACAATTTAGCTTCAATCAATCTCATCTCTCACTATTTCTATAACATCTGGCACTCCATCAGGACTGTACAACTGGCTCGTAGAAATCATCAAGAATATATTTGATGTATGAAAAGCTTATGAAACTATAAGTTGAAAAAGTAAATTAACTATGCCCATACCTTTCAGATTCTTGCTACCAATCTTAAGAATTTACCAATGTTTCAGAACTTAAGATCTCACTAGTTTGATATGTCATATCATGAAAATAAGTTTAAAATGAAACTTAGCAAGTAGGCCTGACATTTATTTATAGCTTAGGCATGTACTTGAAGATAAATTTTTTGTTTCATATTACATTAAAAAAATATATATTTTTATTGATTTCAGAGAGGGAGAGATAGAACCATCAATGATGAAAGAGAATCTTTGATTGGCTGCCTCCTGCATACCCCCTACTAGGGATCGAGCCCGCAATCCAGGCATTTGCCCTTGACTGGAATCGAACCTGAGACCCTTCAGTCCCCAGGCTAATGCTCTACCCACTGAACAAAACCAGCTAGGGCTCATATTACATTTTAAGGATGCCTTTTTGGCACCTTCCAATGAGGTTCCATTTCTTGCACCTTTTTAACTTTCGCCTTTTATAGCATTCATCAGTGTACTTGTAATTAGTTATTCTACTTATATCTTTTTTTTTTGCAAAATGTTAAGAATCAGGAGAGCATATAAAAAGCATGCTTTATTTTGTTTTTCTGTGTCTTATTCTTTTATTCCTATTTTTCATTCACAGTGCTTAGTATTGTGTAATACATAGCAACTGTTCAAAACATCATTGTTGAATGGAAATTACTATCCTACTGCTTTTCTGTCATATTCATTTAAATGTCACAAAGATACTTAATGCTTGACCTAGGACTGAAGCCATGAGTTCTTAGGCCTTCCCTGGTGCCCTACTTTCCCCAGTGGAAACTACAAGACATTATTAAAAGAGATTGAAAAAGACCCAGAGAAATGGAAGGATATTTTATGTTCATGGATTGGAGGAATTAACATATTTAAAATGGACATATTACCCAAAGCGATATACAGATTTAATGCAATCCCCATCAAAATTCCAATAGCAAATAAAATAAAATAAAATAAAATTCCAATAGCATTTTTTAAAGAAATAGAACAAAAAAGCATCAGGTTCATATAGAACCACAGAAGAACCCAAATAGCCAAAGTAATCCTGAGGGGGAAAAAATGCAGCAGTAGGCCTCACACTCCCTGATTTCAAATTACACTGCAAAGTGACAATAATCAAAACAGCATGGTATTGGCAGAAAAACCAGACACACAGACCAGTGCAGCAGAACTGAAATAATGTGTATAGGCACCTAATTTTTTACAAAGGAGCTGAAAACAAAAATGGAGTAAAGAAAGCCCCACCTTCATACACAGACACACACATGCATGAAATCAGGTATGCACACACACAAACCAACATACACACATTGTATCCAGTATATTAAAAACTAAATATGATTTGGGAACACTAAACTAATGAACTGAAAACTAATGTCTCTTAACTGTCTTATTGCAACAGACCTATAACTGGAGCAATTACATAAAACAAACCTGTCATTAAAATGAGAATAGTGAAAAAAATAAAAAATAAATAAAATGAGAATAGTGGACATGATATAGAGTCAAAATGGTAAGTACAAACCAAAGTATTTAAGTGAATAGCTCTTATAGACACTGATGTAAAATAGAGGAGTTGGTTTAACTGGAAAACTGACAAACTGGTTGGAAGAAAGTACGTATTAAATGGAGACAGACTAAATCAGCAGTTCTCAACCTGTGGGTCGCGACCCTTTGGCGGTCGAACGACCCTTTCACAGGGGTCGCCTAAGACCATCCTGCATATCAGATATTTACATTATGATTCATAACAGTAACAACATTACAGTTATGAAGTAGCAACGTAAATAATTTTATGGTTGGGTCACAACATGAGGAACTGTATTTAAAGGGCCAGAAGGTTGAGAACCACTGGACTAAATCAACAACTGTTTTAGGAAAGATAGCAGATTAAAGATTACCCCACCTCATTTCCTGAGTAAAAGTTTCAGGCTTATTCAGGGCTGAGCACATGTCTACACCCCATGTGCTGGGCTGGTGTCAGCATAGAAGAGGATGCCTTGGGTGGGTCTTCCATGGGCAGGCTTGTTAAAGTACAACTGTGCTTAGGCTCAATTGATTGAATGCTGAAAATCCCAACTCTCTCACAGAATGAAATTTTGGAACCAGAGGGCTTTCATTAATCTTCAGCTCAGCTTGTCCGATAGCACTGCTGACAATTAAGTCATTTGCCACCAGGCAGCTTTGTTTGAATTGTGTGAGTAGTCTCCCTGTTCCTTCCTTTCTTCAGCTTCTCTGATAACCTACTTACAGAAAAAGAGGATACAGTGTTTATTATGAAGAGGTTAGTTTGTGCTTTTTATTAATTCTTTTCCTCTGCTATTTGATAGGCAAAGGTATAAATTTGAGGTTCAATTTTTGAATAATGGACGTAGGGATCTAGAATAATGTCATTTTAGAGTCTAGACAAAAGTCCATAGAATTTAGATGATTTGCCTAAGGAAAAACAGGTAATTTGTGGCAGAGCTGAAACCCCAGACTCCCGACCCCTTGTTTACTGCCATTCTCTCCAACCATAATGGAACTTCTTTAGTGCTTCTGAGTGTGGCAGGTGTAGCAGCCATTCACAAGATCAAACATAATCACTAGATAACAGTGACTGCCAGTGGGTACTGACCTGGTCTTCATTCAAACAAGTGACCCCAGTGGTAAAAAGTCATAAACCTTGGTATCTCATTTCCAATAGCCCATCAAAAGAATTTGAAGCCGCGTCTATTAGTTGTAGTTCACATTCTATAAATACAATATTACAAATATATTTTCCATACATCTCAAGAGGATATAGAGCCAGCTTATATAATCATATTTTTGTTTGCTTTTAAAAATCTCATTTTACCTAAAATACCTCACTTGAGACCCAATGGCTGCACTCTGCTTTCCCCTGTCATTATTTCTCGTTACCAAGCAAGACCGCCGGGTCTACTTTTGCTGCCGCTTATGGGATATTGGACCCCAGCAACTCCTTGTGTTCACACTGAAGAAAGACAAAGCTAAAAGATTTCACTAATTTCAAAACTGTTAAACCTATTTGCTCACGGTTCTTATCCTTCTGGATCCAAGTCCATTTCTTTTATGTACTCGCCTTCGCTTGCAGGAAACAATCATTGCCTCGTTTTCAATGTAATGAAAAAAGTGAAATGACTAGCAGTTAGGGACTTACCCTCTGAGGAAGAACTTAACAATTCTTTCATCATAATTTCTCTAAGTTATCAATTCAGTTCAAAGTTGTTAATATCTTTTATGTGTTACATTTTTTTCTGAAGGTCTTTATGATCTCTGACTGTAAATGAAGATTTGAAGTGTTCTACAGTGCACCTTAACATGAATAATATTTTACTATTAGAGGTGATGTATTTTTATATATTGTATGATTAAGTAAACTATTTTGACAAGCCCCAAAGCCACTTTGCTTTGGTACACCAAGTAGTTGGAAAAACACATGAAGTCTATCAAGGCTCATGAAATTAACACTTAATTTAGCTAATGAGCACTGCACTCAATAGGATTATGAATGAGCAATTGCCTAAATGTATCCCTTAGCAATAACTAACTCTCATAGAACTTTGACATTAAGAAAAATAAAGATTATAATTATTATGCTTATAAATGTGATTGTTTTAACATACAGTAAAAATTCTATACACATGAGCGACTAAAGTAATAGATATTAATATGCCCGATCACATGGAGCCACATTCCTGTCACACTGAGATACTTTTAGTCCAGTTTGCCTCTCTCTCCTGCTCTTCAAATCCCCATAGCTGCCTGAATCCCTCTCTCAGCCTGCATGCATCCTGATTACCTTGCTGATTTTTACTCATACCTTGTGCCTTAGCATCACGTTAGTCATGGCTCCCATTAGGAAGCGTGCTAACCTCAGGGAACTGTGAGGTGTCTCAGTACAAGGATGCTAGTAACTTATATGATTTGGTGTTTGGTTGAATAATTCTGGGGAGAGTCTAAGGAAGCAGAGGTTCACTCTAGGTGTAGTAAGAAAGTGGGACACTTCTATGATTGGGCATCTCAGTTAATCTTCCCTATAAGGAGGCCAGACAAGAGTAAGGTTAAGCTGAAATTACTAAAGAAGAGGCAGTTACTCAGTTAGTGAGAAGTGGGATGTTTTGTATTTTGTGGTTTGCACCATGGCTTTGCCTGACATGGATATGCTGTAAGATTATGCCAATAGGAAAACAGTGAGGCTTAGCTGAAAACAGCCGATCATTCTGTAATAACATTGCGGCCTCGCTGTGAAAATAAGATCAGTTCTTGGACTTCAGGGCCTGATTTTTATTTTTCTCAGGATACACAGACTATGGTACATTTATACAATGTAATACTACCCAGCAAGAAAAATGAATGAGCTATTGATTCACCCATCAGTATGGTTGAATCTTAAATGCATTTTACTAAGTGAAAGAAGCCAAATCTAAAGACTACATATTGTCTGATTCAGTTTGCATGGTACACTGGAAAAGGCAAAACTATAAGGAGGAGAACAGACAGTGGTTGCCAGGAATTGGGAATGGGGAAGAAGTTGTTCTAATGGCATAGTGTGCAGGAAATTTTGGGAGTGATGCTGCTTTCTGTGTGGAATTGTGGTGTTGGACACATGAATCTATGTATTTGTTAAAACCTAAATATCTTCCCACCACAGAAAGTGACGTTTGCTCTAAGAAAACAAAACCAATATTTTTTGGGGAAGGACGCAGACTGTGGCAAATGAAGCCAACTGTATAATGAATGAGTCACATGAGTGCACTTAAGCAGATGGAGAAGAAAGTAACTGACCTAAGTAACATTGCAAAATGGTGTTTTGGCTGGATACCTTAAAGGTAAAGGCAAAATGAAGTAAATCCAAATAATAGACCCTACTTTGTAATGTTGTGTTTCTCAGGAATCTAGGTTAGAAATTCTGAAATTCCTTTATTTGTGTACTAGGATTGAACAAATAGATATATTATAGCTAATGAGAGGGAAGTTTTCATTGCTGGAGGAGAGAGTTTCCAATAAGGAGAGGGGTAATAAGAATTAACCTTCTTATACTAGACCAGAGTTGGAGGGTCCAGTATGGATTCATTTTCAAAAAATTACATATAATGTATAAATAGACACAGATAAGCAGATACAGAAATAAATATGTATAGATATGTGTTCGTGCATAAGTTAGTAAGCATACATATGTGTTCTAGCTCAATGTACTGAGAAGGGTTTAAAGTAGTGATACCCCAGCAGCAATGAGCACACCTAGAACCCTTATCTTCGTTTCTAACTACCACTTTGTATCAGGAAGAGACCAGGGCTCAATGGAGAACTGGTTGACTTCAGAATTAGAGCATGGAAAATACAAGATGGTCCTGGAGCATCTTGTGACAACAGAATATAAGGAAATTCTTAAAAAGTGGAGGCATTTAAAAGTACCCACACACTGATCATACAGAACTCTCAGTTGCCAAAGCTAGAACAATTTAAGCAACAAAGTAAGTATAGTAATGGATCATAAACCAAAGGATAAGATAAATATATGAATTTATATGAATGCGTAAACAAATGATGGAGAAATGAACAAATATTCATTGAGAAAAAATTCCAATTAATAAATCTATAAGGAATGAGAAAGGCATAAAATCACTGTTGGAACACCACAATAATTTTCCATAGGCGAGATCCATGGAGAGACGCTAAAAGAGCAGGTGAAAGTTGAAGCTGAAACAGGATATATACATAGTCTTGCATTTTCTCCCCTGAAATATTTAGTAATTATAAAGGGGACAATAGTAAATTTACAGGAGGGTATCACCTTAGTTGAATAATCAAGGTTAACATCCCCAATAATACATATCAACCTCATTATTTCTTTTGCTGCTCTGGGAAGGGTACATTTCCTCTGAACTCTCCTTCCAACAATACAAAATTTCAGGAGAAATTGCAAGAAAACATCAGACAAACCCAAATGGAGAGAGATTTTCTGGAGTCATGGCCCAGTGCTCTTAGGAAGTGTTAAGGATATGAAAGGCTGAGGGACTGTCGAAAATGGGAGGAGATTTTGGAGACAGAAGTAAAATCAATGTGGGATCTGGGAATACAGGAAGGACTTAAATGGAAAAAGTGTTGACACCTGAATAAATTCTGCACTTTGTTTAAGAATATTGTACCAAGGTTAATTTCTTAGGTTTGATCATCGTACTGTGGTTTTGCAACTCTTCTCTGTATCTAACACGAACCCGCTTCCTCTCCACACAAACACACGTGCATGTGTGGACATATGTGTGTACAAGCAGCTTCTGGAGCCAAGTCTCTGAGTGGGAACACCTGGGTCAGGGGACGAGGCGAGATCTCCAGCAGGTAGTGTTAGTAGTAGCTCACGGCAGCTAACATTTCTGAGCAGTTCACTATACTCCAGGTGCTTTTACAACTTTACTTCAGTTCGCCCTCCTAAGCACCTTGTGAGGTAGAACATTATTTTCCTCCTCTAACAATGAGAAACTAAGGCTGAGAATTTAAAATTACTTTCCTAGATCTCATAACTGTATTCAGACTTACTTTATATGATTCTGGGGTTCAGTACACTTACCTGCCAACACTGGCTACCTGAATCAACAGCGGCTAGGAAGAAATCCACAGACTTCCTTTTTCAGGGTTCATAGAGACATTTTGGTTTGTGCCTTCTCTCAAAGTTCAATTTCTGTAGATTATTTGTGTACTAGGCTTCAACAAGTAAATATATTATAGCTAATGAGAACTTAATCGCCGAAGAACTTTGCATGTTCTGCAGCCTTCTTCATATAAAAGTAAATATAAAAGATATAAAATATGTGAAATCAGTACTAATTTTGTTTTTCCTGGGCATAATTTTCCTAAACTAAGTTTAAATAATATATTTTAATGTTTGTCTACTTGAGCTTCTCTTCTAGGTCTCCTAGGCAACTTAACGTGTCTGTTTTTGCTTTGAGTCCTTATTACCTAATTGTAGTTTTTGCGTGAACATTTGCTCAGAGTATAGATTTTTAGTATTGATTATTTCCCAAGTGATTTCTCTTGAAGCTTTTGCTTCCATCCATTAACTATGTCCCCTGGAAATTTTAACTCAGGATATTAGTTTTAATCATGAAATGTCCCCAAAGTAATGGAATACTTATGCTCTGCAAAATGTTTGCTGCAATTTCTTGAAGTAGCTTTTTCTTTTCACTTGATTTAGTGACTAGGCATTAGGAAATGTCTTTAGATTTCCTTGACTTTGATATAAAAAAACTGCTTGTTTGATGAAAAAAGGGCTGATTTCTATTTTATTTCTCATACTACGGTGGTAATCTGACTTCTGTTTAAATATTTCAGAACGCACAATTTTTATACTTAACTTGTCATACCAGGTGTATATTCAGATTACTCTAGCATGGCCTGGAGCAGCAATGGCAAATGAAGTTCACCTATAGAATGATCATTAGCTATTAGGGAGTGATAGCCTTGTCCACATTCAAGAGACAAGAGTAGCAAGATCATTGTGATCTATGTCATGGCTGGGAGGCCCAAGTGATAGATTTCATGTGTTAAGCATTCATGAAAGGGTCCAGAAAATTTACATTTTCTTATTATATTGCCGGGAGCCGGTCCATCCTTGCTGTTTCAAGGGACCTGGCATATATGGCATACTGTTCTTAATATGTTTGCTCACCTTCTTGGCACTATGTGTTTTAACCAAGGTCACCTCTCTGAGAAAGGTTGTTTCCCCAGCTAGGGATTTTCCCCTGAAGTTAGGGAGGGAATAAAACCCCTTAACTAAGTGCCAGGCGGGTAATTAATCACTTTAACTACGAACAATCATGCTTAAGCTACATAATCTTTACTCCCTGGAATGGAGATAAGAAACACCCTAACCTTTGGAATAGAGATTGATAGGATTGGAATCAACTGGTATAAATACAGATGTAACAAGACAACAGGACACAGAACCCAGACACAGAACCTAGACTCAGAACCTAGAGACAGAACCTAGACACAGAACCTACACAGAACATAGAGACAGAAGAACTTTGCTGGAGAGAACATGGCAAAAGATCCTGGACAGAAACTGGCCACAGAACCTAGAGACAGAACCTAGCAAGAGAACCTGGCTGAAGAACCTAGAGACAGAACCTGGCTACAGACCTAGTGAGAGAACATGGCAAAAGATCCTGGACAGAACCTGGCTACAGAACTTGGCTGGAGAACCTAGACAGAACCTGGCTGAAGAACCCGGCTACCGAACCTGGCGACCAAACCTGGCTGGAGAACCTGGAGAACCTGGCTGGAGAACCTAGCAAGAGAACATGGACACAGAACCTGGCTGGAGATCCTAACCAGAACTTGGCTAGAGATCCTGGCTAGGCTGCTGATCAACTGAATGCTGTCTCCGAGTCTTTCCCTCTTCCCCGACTCCGTCCACACCTTTGGGGACCCCTGGACCTACTGGGGTTGGACCCCAGCATTTTATCTCATTTCTATATTATGTAATAGGACTTGAATATTATAGTCTAAATATATCAATATTGCATTATATAGTTTGAAATTTGATTTGTCTAATAACAGTTCTACTGTGCTGGGGAAAATGTAAGCCAAAGAAAGAAATACTGAGTCACTAGTTTGGGTCAGCCTTTGAACCTTGTTTGCTGTTGTTAATAGAAAGAGATTTAGAAGAAATTAACTATGCTGACTCCTTGACCTCTGACTTTTAGCCTCCAGAGCTGTGAGAAAATAAATGTATATTGTTTAAGCTACCCAGTCCATATTTCTTTGTTATGGCTTCCCTAGCAACTTAAGTACATCTGTTGGTAGGACAATGAAGTCATTATATCCATATTTATGACTACTTTATTAGAAGACAAATCATGTTAAAACTGTAAAATATATTTAATATTTTACCAAAAAGAGAAAAAGAACACACACACACACACACACACACACACACACACACTCTCACACACACACACGTACACACACACGTACACACACAACCTTTGGGGATTTTTGAGTTTTAATCAGTGTGCTGGGTGTGACCAGGCAAAGTAAAAAAAATACTGCTCCCTCAATTTCCACTTTCTAATTTTAATGCTTTTTAATTAAGTACCCCTGAATATCAAACATTTTAAAATTATTCCTAAAGGAAAACAATAATGTAAGGAGCATTTCGTGTTGCCGTTATTTTGTGGTTATAACATTTGGTCCCTAGTTTCAGGCAAAATTTAGTATGACCATTATTCTGGGGACATATAGTTTGTAATATAAGACTAAATTTCTGAAGCCTGTGACATAATTAGGTCTTAAAAAAGAAAGTAGTTTTCATAACCAATAAGAATGTAGTTTCTATATTTTATGCTTATAAGCTAGTCTGTATTACACATTGGAGGATCAAGTAAAGTAAAATCCTGGGAGGTGTATTCTCAATCTTTCTCAACCAACCTCATTGTTGGAAAATTCTGAGAATATATTCTGGGTGGCAGTATTCTCTCTCTCATTACCAAAATAGAATAAACCTGACACCACAGGTTACTCTGCCAATGATCTTTAACTTCAGTGGATTTCTGGAGGCTTTCTATAATTTAGCAGCATTTGTTATGTCAAAATTTGCAAACCTTGCTTCACTGATGGCAAAAATGTAGATAAATGAACACTTTAGCTCAGATAGGAAAATTATAAAATATTATAGAGCCATTTGATAATATCTATTCAATTTAGAAATGTTAATCTTTTTGACATAACATTTCTTACTCTAATAAAACTTTCATGGAAAAAAATCTGTAATGAAAAATATAGAAAATAAGCATACTATTTGCAGCATTGTTTGCAATAGTAAAAGAATGGAAATAATTTAAATGTCCATTGATAGGGGAGTGGTTAAAAATATTATGTATAGCCATTATGTAAGTAATTAAATATATACATGGAGTACAATGGAGATGAAGTAGATCTTTTAAAGTACTGTCATGGAAAGTTTTCACTGACAAAATACATATGTATATATATTTGAAATTACATAAGAAATGCTTGAATAAAGTAAAGCTGTAAAATAATTTAAACAGTTTAAGGAAAGTTAACATTTTCTTGGCTATCTCCTCATGTCTATGGTACATACTGTTTGTGTGCTATTTGTGATATATCCATTTGGTGTAAACTTATTAAATACTTCTCTATGTATCTATACCTATATCTATCTATCTATCTATCTATCTATCTATCTATCTATCGATCTATCCCATTAAATAATAGGGCATTTTTGTGTGTGAATGTTTTTCTATTAACAATACTAACGGTATTGTCATATCCTTCTGCAACTTGCTTTTATTAATTTTACATGTCTTAGAGATACTTTTTAAAAAGTATATGTGCATCTTTATGCCTTTTATCTTTTCTGTAGTTTTCCAAATTTCTTCTCTATGGAGTAATTTGGAGTTTGTATTAGTTTCACTTATTTAAAGTGGAATAATTTTTAAAATATTTCAATTGACATATTTATAAAACAAAATATTTGCACATGTCTATTTAGGTACTTCCTTACCAGGTGCTATAGCCTGAATGTTTGCTTTCCCAAAATTCATATGTTGAAAATTACCCCGCAACGTGATGTTATTAGGACACTAGAGGCCCAGTGTACAAAATTCGTACATGGGTAGGGTCCCTAGGCCTGGCTGGCAATCAGGGCCGATCAGGGCCTTCCTTCCCCGGCTGTTGGCTGCCGGTCGGGGCCTTCCTTCATTCTGCACCACCCCCTGGTGGCCAGTGCACATCATAGAGAGTGATTGAACTCCTGGTCTCCCGGTTGAACTCCCGAGGGGACACTTTGCATATTAGCCTTTTATATATATAGATAGATGGAGCCAGACTGTTAATAAAACATATGATATATTTTGTCTTTTCAAAATGTGTAATTAAAGTGTTAAGACCATAATAAAATAACAAATTGCTAATGGCAAGAAAAAGATGATGCATTATTTATTCAGACTCCTGTATTTTGGGAACACTGACCTCTTGGAATTGAATGCAAATTATAAAAAAAAATGTTAAGCATATTTTCAATATTAACACCAAGAACAGGGGAGCATA
This sequence comes from Myotis nattereri, assembly GCF_964212035.1. Taxonomy (NCBI): domain Eukaryota; kingdom Metazoa; phylum Chordata; class Mammalia; order Chiroptera; family Vespertilionidae; genus Myotis; species Myotis nattereri. The sequence continues at coordinate 29,301,282 of NC_138088.1, forward strand.
TTCCTGCTACCCTTAAGCATAAGCCACTGCAGCCTGCATGCTAACACAGTTCTTGCTTGCTCAGGCTTTGCATCAGGAAACGAGATGGGATCGAATCCCCATTAGTATATCTATGCACTTGGCTGCCAAGAAGGCTGAAAAATATCCACTGTAACATCATTTGACAAACTTAATTATATCATTTTATAAACTATAACAGATCAGAAGAGGAGTGTTGATAAAACTGACATTAAGAATTTCTTTATGAGAGGGACTTTGCTATACATTTGAAATATTATTGTTTAATGCTCACATGTAATCTTTCCTGTGTGGAAGGTTGTTCTTCTGTTTTTACATATGAAAATGTTGAGGCTTAACATGGTGATGAAAGTGGCCCCGTATGTGTTAGGATAGGGATCCCAACCCAGTTCTGTCTGATTGCATGTTGCATTTGCTTCCATGTTGAAAATCAACATTTATACACAGTTAAAGACATAATACCAGGGAATCAACTTTAAATATTTTACAATAAAGGGGAACATATTTTGCACTATTCAATTTGAGGTTTCTGAGAAACTTTAATGCCATTTCTGAAGTGGTTTTCTTAGGATTTTTGTCTCCATGGATACCTGCTGATCCCATTCCACTGAAAAAATAATATTTGTAAATAAGGTCATTACGTTTCAATTCTGAGCACAAAATATCTCTAGAAACTGAAATTAAGCAAAACTATAAATTGCAACTGAGTCATGCATTTCATGAAAATCTTTCCAGAATAATCAACTCTTCCAAATGCAATGAGAAACAATGTGTCCAAATGTAAATAGATTCCCAAGGATGGCTAATAATTGTTTTCTAAGGTCTGATGGATCTTTTGGCGAGTTTTCCTTCAAATTTTCACCTGTGGACATGTTGTCAATAATTTTGTACTCTTGAGTTATATGGCTTATAATTTACTTGCTTGTCAAAACTACGTGAAATCAACCACAAGTATTTAGTGTGACAATTTGCTTCCCATAACAACATGGTTTGATTGATCTGTCAATGGCCCAAAGCAACATTGTAATGATTACTGATTAGGTGATAGTAACCTCAATAGTTTGAAGTCTTCTCTTTTGTATATTTCATATTCTAGTATTTATTTTCTTCCAAGTTGAGAGTGGTTTGTAGTGAAGTGGGAAGGGGAAAATTAATGAAATGAATTGTCATGTTCATTTCCCTCAGTGATGTTGTTATTAAACAGTAATTATTCTTCCCTACTCCGAATATACCATCTGCTTAAGTCACCTTCCACATCCCTAATTAAACTGATAACTACTCTTCCAAACAAAACAGCATAGCTTACCCAAATTTCAAGATCCTGAAAGAATAAAAGAGCTGTGCCAGTGTGCTAATTTACACCTTTCACTATCAGATTAGAAGCCTTCTTGGCAGGTGTAGGAAATAATGATAGTTCACATTTATTTTTAGGATGTATCTAAGAACTGTTGAACCCTGTATGTAATATTCTAATTTAATCTTTATCACAAACCAATGAATATGTACTGTTATTTTCATCATATTTTATTGATACAAAAATAGAGGTTTTGGGATTTTTTTTAGGTATCTTATTTAAGGTTACTTTAGCACTATGTGGACTTGAAAATAAGCAATGTAGTTAATTATACCTTCCAAAAATGGCTGGAGTGATATTTCTGGTAACACATAATCTAATCTTCACCCCTACTGGGAACCTCAGTGGGTTTGTAATTGTTCCATTCAATAGAGTGTGACTGACAGAAATGATGTTTTGTAACACTCGAGGCTAGTATACAAAGGATACAATTTCCATTGCCTTTTTGGGTGTGACGACCATCCACTTTGGGAACTCAGCCTCCATGAGGAGATTCAGGCCACTTCGGGAGACACATGTAGGTGTTTGGCTGAGAGCCATGGCTAAGGATTCAGCTGTCAGCCAGTATCAATCTCGAGAGTGAGCAGATTTAGACTGGAGGAGCAAGGTTTCACATGATTCCAGTCTCTTCCCATCAAGATGAAAAGTCATCTCCTGTCTTTAAGTCTTTCCAGAGGAAGCCCTGGATATCATGGATCAAAGAAAGCATCCTTAGTCTGATTTCCTATGAACATAATAAATGGTTGGTAGAGATTTGGAGTAATATGTTAAGTAGTAAACTGAATAGGCAATCTAATGTCAAGCTAGTATTTGAAAAAAGGGAAAATACTGTTTCCATTGAGGGAAACTGGGCATAAACTATGTTATATCTCCATTTTTTAAAGATTCAGAATGTTCCCTCAAGCATAAAATGACACATACAGTTCTAGGCTACAGAAATTGCAATGTTTGAGAGTCCTGCCTTTTCCCATAGTCACTACCTGAATTCTAGTTCCTTCAGGATCAGAATGGGGAGGAGAGAGGAAACCAGGACCAAGGCAAAATCGTTTACATAGCTTAATATTAAAAAAATTTGCTTTGGTCTGTGACACCATCTGACTGGGCAGAGTTCCAAAAACCGACTCTTCTTCATGGATTCTTTAGAGACCCTTACCCTCCCCCCTCTCTTCCTCCCCCATCCTAAAGGGATCTGTTGCATGATACAATTATCTGATGTAGGTGCTGCACTTTCTTGATATTTCTTATAACCCCTTGAACTTTCTCTCTGCCTATTGACACAACACAGACTCTTTCACCCCACCAAATGATCTTTTTTTAAATAGTTCACACATAAAGCATACCCTTATTCACAAGGTTAACGCCACAAAGTAGATGGAAAAACAAACACCTGACAATGATGGACACGAAACAATAATGTGCTATTAACTGCTGAGAAGGAGGGCTGCAAAAATCTGTGAATGCTCACTACCAATACGTTCCCCCAAGTTTTGGCATCTGTTGATGATGCATCTGTGAAATAATAATTACTTTGATGGTTACAAAGTGATGATTTTCAACATCAGCACTATCTCCATATTAATTAGCTGTCATTGGTACTGAAAGGTGTAGTCTTATTGCCCTTCTACCGTATTTGTTTTGTATCTGTTGCAATTGGTACACTCATGTTTGTCCACCTTTTCTTTTATCCTATACAATAAAAGCCTAATATGCTAAGTGTCTGGTTGTCCAGTCAGCCGTTCAACCAATCAGAGCATAATCTACACTAATAAAAGAGAAAAATGGTAATTGGTGTACGGCACTACCCTTTTCATTGGCTAATCAGGGCTATATGCAAATTAACTGCCAACTAAGATTGGCAGTTAACTGCCAACTAAGATTGGCAGTTAACTGCCAGCAAGATGGCGGTTAATTTGCATATGTAGGCACAATGCAGCGAGGCGAAAGGGAAAGCAGGAAGAAGCCCCCTGCCACTGACAGTGATTGGAAACCCAGGGGGGTGCTAAGAGCTGGGGGGCAGGGCAGAGGTGGCCTTGGGGCCGCCTTTGCCCTGCCCCCCAGCCATTATCAGAGAATCAGGTGCCTTTTCCACCCTGGCCAGTGATAGCAGGAAGTAGGGGTGGAGCCAGCGATGGGAGCTGGGCACGGTCAAAGCTGGCAGTCCCGGGAGCTAGGGGTCCCTTGCCTGGGCCTAAAGCGGAGCCCACGATAGCGGGGCCGCTGCAGCTGCGGGTCCCCGCTGCCCGGGCCGGATGCCTAGGCCAGAGGCATTAGGCCTGGGCAGGGGCGGAGCCTGCAACCGCGGGGAGCTGGGGGTCCCCTGCCCAGGCCTGATGCCTGGGCCAGAGGCATCAGGCCTGGGTGGGGGGCGGAGCCGGGGATTGGGGGGATATGATGGTCCCCTTGCCCAGGCCTGAAGCCTGGGTCAGAGGCATTAGGCTTGGGCAGGGGGGTGGAGCAATCGATCAGAGGGAGATGGGGGGTCCCCTGCCCAGGCATGATTCCTGGGCCAGAGGCCTCAGGCCTGGGCAGGGGTCAGAGCCAGTGATCGGGGGGAGATGGGGGTCCCCTGTCCAAGCCTGACACCTCTGGCGGAGGCATCAGGCCTGGGCAAGGGGCTGATCAGGCGATCAGAGGGTGATGGGGGTCTACGCCTCTGGCCGAGGCATCAATCAGAGCCAGCAATTGGAGGGGTCTGGGGGTCCCCTGCCCAGGCCTGATGCCTGGGCCAGAGGCATCAGGCCTGGGCTGGGGGCAGAACCAGTGATGGGGGGAAATAAGGGTCCCCTGCCAGAGGCGTCAGGCCTGGGCAAGGGGCCGATCCTGCGATTGGAAGGTGATGGGGTCAACGCCTGAGGGCTTCTAGTATGTGAGAGGGGGCAGGCTGGGCTGAGGGACACTCCCCCCCACCCACACCCAGTGCATGAATTTCGTGCACTGGGCCCCTAGTATGTTAATAATATGCTAAGGCCACTCAGCTGCTTGCTATGACATGCACTGACCACCAGGGGGGCAGACACTCCAACTGGTAGGTTAGCTTGCTGCTTGGGTCTGGCCGATTGGGACTGAACGAAATGTCTGAACATACCCTGGAGCCCTCCCATGGCCCCTTCCAGGCACTAATCGTGCACCGGTGGGGTCCCTCAGCCTGGCTTGTGCCCTCTTGCAATCCAGGACCTCTCAGGGGATGTTGGAGAGCCAGTTTCAGTCTGATCCTGCAGGCCAGGCTGAGGGACTCCTCTGGTGCACGAATTTGTGCACCAGGCCTCTAGTATTTTATAATTTATCATGTTCTTTATTTTTTTGGGGGGGGTGGGGGCACAAATTGTCTGAGATTTGGAGAGTGGAAATCCCTTCAAGCTGGTTGCTATGTCTATGTAGCATGCCCTATCACTTTTTAAAGAAGTTCTTAATTTTTGACATAGTAAGATGCCAGACTCACCTTGTTTATACCCTTGCTCAGCCTTTTCTCTAATAATATTTTTGGAACCTTAGATATTTTAACTTGAGGAATTGCACCAATGAAATTGTGCCATAGGAATATTAGTCTTGAAATAGAGGATGGAATGGGAAGACAGATTATTAGACTAAAAACCTTTACTATTTTTTTTCCCTCTGGGTCTTGATAAAATGCTGGGGTGAATTATATTTTAGAAGGTATAAACAAACTACTTCTTTTCATTTCCTTCACTTCATCAAGGAAAACCACTTGATGACTTTACTCTAGTGATTTCTTAAAAAAAAAGATATCTTTACCTATCTTTGACATCTGTTTAGCTATATACATAGTTAAAATAAATATTTAAGCCCAGCCAGCATGGTTTAGTAGTTGAGCATTGACCTATGAACTAGGACAGTGGTCGGCAAACTGTGGCTTGGCAAACGGCGGCTCGTGAGCCACATGCGGCTCTTTGGCCCCCTGAGTGTGGCTCTTCCACAAAATACTGACTTGGGTGCATGGGCCACGAAGTTTCAATCGCATTGTATGTGCGCACCCGCACATGGTATTTTGTGGAAGAGCAACACTCAAGGGGCCAAAGAGCCGCATGTGGCTCGTGAGCTGTGGTTTGCCGACCACGGATAGGAGGTCACAGTTAAATTCCAAGTCAGGGCATGTGCCCAAGCTTGATCCCTAGTGTGGAGTGGGCAGGAGGCAGCCAATGGATTCTCTCATCATTGATGTTTTTTTAATCTCTCTCTCCCTTCCTCTCTGAAATCAATTAAAAAAAATTATATATATATATATATATATAATGAGTCAAAAGGACATCCTTCTGCATAAACATAGAGTTAGCCATTTTCAGGAAAGAGTTTTTTGAGGGCACAAAGTTCTCACTAATTCAGAGGAGAAAAGGCACTGAAATATTGCATGCTAAAAACCAGCACGGTGCACTGACCGGTGGCTCCAGGTTTACAGCCCTGTGTGCTGGAAGCCGAAGCATGGTTTCATATGGAAGTGTCGGTGTTCAGTGGGCAATATGGACAAATGTAATGCTATGAATTTTTAAGGAAAGCCAACAGGATTTGGGGAGTGGCTTGTACTTGGAAATCAAAACTTGGGCCTGGATTAGAAGCATACTGGTACCATTTTAGGCCAATTTATGCTCTAGATGACTAATGTAAAGCAGTGCCTTTCTTTCTCATGTTCATATTTATAAAAATGATGCTTATTTCCACAATCTCAGGGCTTTTCCCACTGTTGGAAGGGAGGCCACCATAAAGTGTGTAAGTATCACTTAGTATTGATTCTTAAGCCTAGAAGGAACTGGAGAAGAATTAGTTGAGGGCTATCTGATCTATGATCGTGGGAGGAGTTATATGATGGACATTGGACCTTATAAGCGCCATTTCTACAACGCAGAGTAATACTGGATTAGGAATAAATGTAAAAGCAGTTATGAAGTTAATATCTTCTTAAGCGATCCATGAGGATGTAGTGACCAGAATGTAATATCAAGATTGTAGCCGTAGCAGCCATACATAAAAAATAGAGTATTAATAGTAGTTGTTATTACTAACTGGTTTAACTGTGTACAGACAGAGCATAAAACATTTTAATTCTTTTATTTTTATTTAAATCTTTATTATTGAAAGTATGTTCCTTGTTCCCCCCATTGACCTCTCCCATTCTGCCCCCACCCACCACAAAGGCCTTCCCCACATTACTGTCTGTGTCCATGGGTTATGCACATACTCATATGAAGTCATTGGTTAATCTCTACTCCCCCCACCATCCCCTGCCTTCCCTCTGAGGTTTGACAGTCTGTTCGATTTAATTCTTAAACTTGTAAGGTAGATACTATTATTATCCCTACCTTACAAATAAGGAAATGGACACAGAATGGGCAGGTAGCTTCCTCAAAGTACCACAGCTTGATGGTGGAAGTGAAATTAGAATTTAGGAATTCTGATTTTAAACTACTCTATAATCTTAACTTATTAAAATCACATACATATTTAAATCTATGTCTCCCCAGTGATTCATCTTTGGACTATACGAATTAAAAACTCATAATTTAAAATGGATACCAGTCTCTAAGAAAGCAGAAAAAAATGATAGTTTATGAAAGACAACTGACAGGGTGGACAGATTGTCATTTTCTTATAGCTGGAAAGAAATCAGACAATATATTTAAGTGCATAGCAGAAGGAAAATTCAGATATTCAGATATAAGATTGCTGTCTTTCCTGATTAGTGATAAATCATTCAATCTAGAAAATATAAAAATAGAACCAAAATTAATGGTGAATGTTAGGAGGATCCAATTCTCAAGTGATTCAATAGAGTTATGGGTTTAGAATCTGAAACATAATACACCATGTGATAGAAACTAGAGTGTGTGTATCTTTTAAAAAAATCAGGGCAAGAATTTTCTCTGAAATAAAGAAAACCAATATGCAAATGAATCGTAATATCTGAACTTATAAGGTGACTTTTTCCTAATAAAACAAAGATGCAGACTATGCAAAATAGCAAATAACTCAAACTTTAGAAAATAACTCTTTTCATATCTTTATTTAAAAAATAAGCAAAAAACAAACACTGAGTTCATAGACAAACTAAATTATGAATTACAGCTTAACACATTTCATATTTTGTTTGTGTCTATATTTATAACTGTTTATTTGGTTTACATTGAACTGTAATGTTTACTCCTGAATTGGAGCAAGCTTAGTAACTGGTAATCAGTGAATGTATTAATAATGATAGTAACACCTGTTATCTATTGAATGTTTTCTCATGCCAAACACTATGCATAGCATTTGTGTGCTTCATCTCATTGGCCAGATCCTCTTCTTCCTGTTCAGGTTCCCACTCCACACCCTGGGTTCAACGGTCTTTCTGGCAAAGGAAGATGTGCCCCAGAACTGTCACCTCAATGCGGATTCTGAAAGGCCAAAGAATTACAATTATGTTATTAAAGCTCAGTGTGGTTAAGCTACTAGCTCATGGAAACACAGCTAGTTAATGATAGAACTCAAGCCATACTCCCAACTTCAAAGATCATGTTTTTAAGCACTACATACTGCGTCATTCTGTTTAGAAATAATTCATTCTCCAGAAAAAATATGTGTACATATATTGTATGTGTGTGTAAATATAGATAGGTGGGTAGGTAGGTAGGTAGGTAGGTGGGTTGGAAGGAGGGAAGGAAGGAAGGAATGAAGATAGGGTGATCTCTGAAGTATATGGATTTTAGACATTCATCGGAAATATGTAAGCTTGAAAGGGATTACGTTTGTATTGCCTGAGGTCATGACCAAATGTGTAATAAAGGAATACTATAACTCATTCAATTTTCATTTTATCTTGTGTGATAACAACAGAGAATAAGCAGATGCTACTACTTATCCAGAAAAGATACTTCTCTGATCTTGCATTATTTATTTTTTAATCAATTGCTAGCAATAGCTCCAGCTCAAGTGAATATATTTATCTAGGAGTTTCTGAAACTGGGGATTAGTATCAGACACAAATGGATTGTTTTTTAAGTGCATGTAGTCTTTGAATTTCGTATTTTAAAACTCATTACGTAGATTAATAGGGGGATTTGTATTCATTTATGCAAGAAAGAATGTCCAGAATTATCAAGAGCAGTACTACTGGAAGGGTGGTCATAGATTGCTATGATTTGTGAACTGTTTGTCACTTGCCCCGAAGGTAAGTTCGGAGTTACTATCCAAGGATAGCTGTTTGCAAGATTGTATCCAGTCTTATGTATGTATTTCTTCTTTGTAATTGTAATCATCACAGATTTCTATAATTTAAAAGTTTTGTATAATGATCAAGTATTGCTTTTATAAGAAAAAACCATAAGCTTTATATGATAAAAATGAAAAAAAATATAGTCGCTGATGCCTAGAGCTTAGAATAATGCCATAAATCAGTCAGCATTTCTCATCAATATGCCAAGATGCTATTGATTTCCTCATCCTGCCAACTATCTAACCGAATTTGATAGTGCTGGGTGCTTTATGCTCATGCTTTATTCATGGAGGATGTTGGTGGGGGGATGGATCAATGGAATATGTTCAGCATATTGAGTTATTTCTGAGTTTTCCATTTTTTTGCTCTGTAATTAGGCCTCCTGTTTTTGCTGGTTTTCACCCATTGAGGTTAGGCTACTACCCTTCTACAGAGACTTTGAGAAATGGGCTCTATCTTCCTTGATGATTACATTCCAAACGAATGGCTCCCAGGTCCTTGAGAAACACATTCCTGGGTCATAAAACTGGCCGTGGGCTTTTCAGTAGTTTTATACACATCACAAAAGGGCAGAGAAAGAATTTACAGTGACTAGTTTTCTAAAGTAAATTTTCTAAGAAAAAGGAAGTCAGGGACCTAGCCCCAGAAAGTATCCAGCCTAATGTTTAATTAAGCCGAGAGGAACATTAAGGCCATTTTGGTCAAAATTAAACATTCCTTGGGTAGACTTATTAAACAATGCTTCTGTATGACATTGCAAGTACTCCTTTTTGATTTATAAATTTTGGGTAAGTTTTCTTAGCTGTAGGTGGGAGATGATTTCTTTGATTAGGGTGGTGGCATTCATGGTGGTGGTGCAAAGTAGGCAAATTAAAATTAAAATGTTTTAAAAATGTAAGACGATAAGACTTGTGATTGAACAAATGTTTGATACTGGAGAAAGAGAGGAGTCAATGATGACACCAAATATTTTTTTTTAAATCTGAGCATAGGAAAAGTGGAGTTTTCATTAATTTTGCTTTTACAGAATTGCTCATCAATTAGCAATCAAATTCTGTCTTGTTTTACATACTATGTATGAGTTTTTATTCCCCCTCCATAGCATGTTGGTCCCCTGGAATATTCCCTTTTCACCATCATTTTATATCTAATGCTTAACCTTTTTTCAAGAATCCCCTGCTGTGCTGTCTTTTCAATGGAATCATTCCTGTCATTCCCAGCCTGAGATGATGACAGTAGTACTATTGATGTTGCTACTGTTGTTGGTAACATTTTTAGTGGTTATACTCTATGGTTGGTACTGTACTAAGGCCTTTATATTAATTCTCTAATGTAATCCCTTTAGCAACTCAGTGAAGTCTATTATCATTATTATTTATTTGTTTTTACAAATGAGCAAACCAAGGCTTCGAGGTGTCACACTTCGAGGTGAGGATGCAGTGCCAGAAGTGATGACACTAGTATAATTACTCATTTCTGTTTAACTCCAGAGGACCAATCTCTGAAACTTCTAGAGTGACTAATTAAATGCAATTATTGATGAACGACTATTTGTTCTATAGCCTGTGTTTAGTTTCCCGAGGTTATTGCATTTGTACTTTAATTAATCCTGGGAATCCATCCTTTCTTTCTCCCAGTTACCCCTGTGGTTACTGTTGCTATACACTATTTGTTTTATAGTTCTCTACTGAATTTTTTAAAAGAGGGGTTTCTTCTTTATTTCAAATAATGTAACAAGATCTGACAAATTATATATAGGAAGTGGGTTTTATTAAAAGTCATATTTACTTAACTGACAATTTTTCTACCTACCCACATTGTTCATTGCCTAATTATTTATATATTGCCTGATGTTAATACATTTTCATAATGTGAACAATATACACTGTATTGAATAATTTGAGCTAGGAGGAACTTGACCATCACTTAATACATCCTTCTACCTAAAGGAAAATTCCCTGCACAGCTTCCCCGACAAAGCATTGCTCTGTTTCTGATTAATTATGACAGTGAGAGGAATAACAGATTGTCTCAGTGCATTCAGTTTTATTATTGAATAAATCTATGTGTTTAAATTTATCCTCAGCAGTTAGCTAAAATACTTTCCCTTTATAACTTTTAACCATTGTTTCTAGTTCTGTTCTCTCAAGAAATAAAAATAAATGTAAGCTGCACACTATGCCAGGTGCTCAAAAACATCAAGATGCCCCTCCTGGCCTCCTGAGGCTTCTTTCCCCAGCCTAACTCTCTCAGTCCCTCAAATACTCTGTTGACACCCTCTTACTCAATGGGCTCCATTTTTCCCCCAGCAAGAGGAAGCAGAGATATTCATTGCTCTAGGCTTCCATATTGATCGCAAACAGGCCAATTCACAAATGCTACCAGGATAAGGAGCTAGTCCTAAATCATAGATCCGTCTATGAATTTATTCTGTGAAAGTTGACATAAGTGGAGCCATTTTAAAATAGAGCCAGAGAAGGCATCCAAAGGATCTGCTTTGCAGTCTTGTTCTTTGAACCTTCGGACTGTTTGGATTGGACCAGATCTTTGGACTGGGCAAAACCAAGGTTGTATTACAAACCATTGTTTGTAAAAATAGCAGTAGACTGGACATCCAGACCACAAGTATTGATGCTTATGAACTCTCTATCTGAAGACAGAATTAGCATCCAGTCATTTACAGCTAAAGATTAACCAGCTTGTCAGCACCAATAGGAATTCTTTCTTTTCATATAATTATTCTTTCCTTTTCCTCATAAAAACTCCTTGCCTTCCTCCTGTAATTGGGACACTTTTTAGGTTTCTGCCTGAATTTGTGCACTCAGAATTGTGATTCTTGGATCTCAAATAAACAATTGTTGCCTCTCATTTCAGACTTTTAATTTTAGGTTAACAATTCCATAGATAACGCATTTATGAATACCTAGTTTATTGACATGAATCACTGTATAGACAGTATCACCTAAATACCCAGGATGTGTGTTGACATCATAGGCCCTCAACAGTCTCTGATAGCTAAGCTCCTCCGTTCCCTTTTGATTACTTCGGCTTCTGCACAACTAACTGCTTTTACATCAACAGTCTTTTCCTAAAGTAGAGCTAGTAAAGATCTCTCCTGTCCATCTTAAATACTCTTTATTTATTTTATTGTTTTTCTAATTAATGTAATTGGCATGAGATGATCATCTTTGTCAATCTGGAAGGGGAACTGTATTGAAGTTGAGTTTTAGCTGGAACTTCTGCTACACATACAGTTGATTCTTATTATATATTTGCCATAGTAATGTTCTAGAAAGTTACCACAGACACTGCATTAGTCACTACTGAATTTTTGCTCGTAGGGGAAATGTAGGGTTAGATTCCAGCAAGTCTCTGGTCACAACGTTTTTATCAACTGAAACACCATTAATGTTATGTAGGCTTGCTTGCCAACAGCATCTGTGTAAAACAAGCCAGTTTCTTTATTGTAGAAAACCTGCTTTTTCATAAAAATACTTTTCTGGGTAACACTTGACAGGTATTTTTCTGATTTTTCCATAGTTTCTTGGTTTGAAGAACCTGGCTCTCCTGCAAGTTTAACATTTTTCATTCTATATGAACTTTTGAAATGTCCAGGTCAGCTAGCACTAGCTGAGAAGGATTGACCATTCTCTGATCCTGGGTAACATGACTGGAAGTTTTGTTGGCTTTCCACCTTACAACAATGCCATCCATTATGCTTTTACTTTATTTTTTAAAACAGGCCATCACATAGTAAATCCACAAGTTTCGCACTTCCTTCTTTTGCATAGTTTCATCATGTACTATATATGTTACTTCAGCACTTTCTGGAGTGGTCTTACATAAGATTGGTGAATTTCCTTTTTCATTATGGAGGTATATAAATATGCTAAAATTTTGGGGAAAATTTTATTAGAGAAAATGTAAATATTACAAAATTGACAAAGTTCAAATAACAATAAACTTCCAAACATAATATATGATGGTGGGAGATGGGAAGTTGGGAAGAATGATAAACAATGACAGTTTTCCCAACTCACAAACCTCACAGTCAATACTGAGTTATAAAATCTAAACATGGAGTCCAAAAATCGTTTTTCCAATATCCTAGAGTTGCTTCCTTTTTTACTTTAGAAATCTGTCTTTTCAGAAACTACAATATTTTTGTGTAAAAAGTCTCAGAAAGCTTTTTATTTTAGTCATCTCCTTTAGTTGTATTTAAATAATTAAAATTTAATTTTTTAAAAGTGGAAACATCCTTTTTATGATTGTATTATGTAAAAATTATTTCCATAATCACATATGATGTGAAAAGAGGCCTACAATGATGGCTTCCCAGAATACCAAAGTTTTTTAAATAGTAGTTTTGTTGTGGTCTTTTTTCTTTTTCTCTTCTTAGTATTTTTCAATAGGTCCTTAAAAATTAATCAATATTTAATAAAGTCTTGACATCTGCTTTTGACAGTATAAAAATTTAAAAATTACTATTTTATATAAAATATATAAATATAAATGGTTGTATATGTACACACACATATATATATATATTTATTTACATATTATATATAGGAAAATTTTAGCAGTAATAGCCCTTTTTAGGAGGATTAGAGAACTAAGAATAGCAAAACATAATGGATCAGAGGAGTAAGAGGAGAAGACTTCAGTTTCAATAGACCACACACACAACACACACACACACACACACACACACACACAAATTCAACATTGACATCTACTGTATGATATACCTAATTAATTTGCCTTTAATGAGAGGCTCAAGTTGGCACATTGCATAGTTGTTATAAAATGTCTGAAGTCTCATTAACTTATGAAAATATGTGTTTTTGAAAAAATATAGAGAGAATGATAAGGAAATTTGTATATATAACATATTTGCATATAGCACATGCGTTTGTATGTAGAACATATATTTTATGTACATATATATATTTAGGAGAAGTATGTTTAATTATATGGTCTTATTGGGTATTTGGTGTAAAGTATCTATTAAGTTAGATCAAAACATATTATTTTGAGGATAGACTATGGAAAGATGGCAGATCCTTAAGGTAAATGTGAAGAGATTTTGAAGAGGCATTGTGTATTGAGGAATACACAAGTTCTAGTCATGAAATGTTGAGGAAAACAGAGAAGAGAAGGATGATGCTATTTGCATCAAGATGAGAAGCGAGCCAGGATAACAGCTGGATTTCAACTGTAGTGTTTCTTAATATTATTGTTTTGATTATCTCCATTCTTTTCTTGTAAAATGCCTATTTGTTCTTACATTGGACTACTTGGTTAGATCACCTCTGTTTTATATTTATTGCTCTCATTTTTATATCTTTGTCAAAATTAGTTTCTCAGAATTTCTGTAAGTTTTTAGGAGAAAGTTTTCTGTTCCCTTTCTATTAACATGCTATTCTTGTTTTATGAGCTTTTTAAACTTTTGAGATGCTTCCTGTAGTTCCCCCCACAAATTATCTGTTTTCTGGAAAAATATGCTTGGAGCTTTCTGTTCTGGATGGGGCTGGCCTCTAACTTGCCTTTAATTTCATGTGTTTAGTTGGGGATCTAGGGAACAAGGCTCTGTGGAGGTGCCTCCCAAATTCTAGAAATTAGAGGTCTTTGCTTGGGATCTAGAAGTCTTCTTTTGAGTAGAATCTCCCTCCTACGTTAGTTTGTCTCTGAGGAAATCATGTAACCACTGGGATTATTTTTCCCCGTCCTGGGTGGGGAGAAGAATGGGGTGAGGTCCACTTTTCTATGCATTACACCTCCGTATATTCAGCCTCAGGTCCCGTCCCACTTACTTTAGTATCTGGCAATTCTGACCCAAAGGCTTCTGGTTTTCTGCCAAACCAGTTTCTCCTTCTGGATTATATCCTCCACTTTACAAACTCAAGGACATTTTTTTCCATCTTTTTTACTCCCCGCCTCCCCCCCCCCTTTTTTTTTTTTAAATAAAGTCTCCTTTTACCTTCTACTGATGGTCCTCTTCTGCACTTCTTGATTAGAAGCTTATATCTTTATCTACTTTTTATGTTCATTTTAGGGGAATTATAACAGAGAAGAAGAAAGCACATATGTTCAGTCTTCCATTTTTCACTGATAGCTCAGAGACTGGGAAGCTAATGTGCTTTGTCCCATTGAGCAGAACCTGGACAGGCCGCTGCAAGTTGGATATCAGAGGGTAGTAAAGGCCATTTGAAAAACTTGAAATGTGTGTTCCAAGTACACATTCCAAGTACACATTCCAAGTACACATTCCAAGTACACATTCCAAGTACACATCCTAGATGACTAGGTAAATCACCTGAGCTGGGGAAAAGATAGCTGATGTGAGTTATATTCTAGAATGTAGATTTGGAAATGGTAGGTGAAAGGTTGTGAAGAGTGGCTCTAACTTAATATTTGTGACCCATCCTCTAGTATCCTGAAAATACTTTTTTTTTTTAAAAAAAGGGAGATATGTGAAATCCTAATCAACCTTTTCTAGTGCGATGCAATGCTTTTATAAAATGAACCATGTATTTGTACTTGATGCCTTTTAAATGTTATTTTATTCATAAAATCTATATATAATATAGACTTTAGATGAGAAAGCCCACCAAACTGTACGAGTATTCAGGCTTATGATTTAATGCTGGCTGAAATGAGGACATAAATTGTCTATTGTATCATTATTTTTCCACCAAGAAAAAATAGAATTAGAGCTTTGTACTTTGTCAACTTGTCTCCTGGGTGATGGAAGAGGAGCTGAGCCTGAATAAATGTGATGGGAGGGACACACTGATTCAGGTTCATACTGCGAAGTGGCTGGAAGAGAAATTTACATAATTAATATTCAGGAAAGAAAGAAAGCCAAAAAAGGGGGAGGAACTCAGATAAAATTAATGCCTTTAAAAATTCTGACAGCAGAAAAAGCTATTAACCATTATGCTCAAAAACGAAATGACCACCTGCTGTAACCTCCCTTATCTTTGCATGGCAGAACAAATATGTGCTGCAAAGAACAAAACTGTAAGGTGCCATTTTATTTTTGCTAGAAATCAAGTTATCATGATTTGCCAAAATCTTATGCCACTTTTGGAAAGAGAATGTTTCTTTTAGGAGCTTGTTACTAAATCCATGTGTATTGTTGAGTATTTAACCAATGAGGTTTTCCTAAGATATTACTTTTATCCTGAATTTACATTATCCTGGATCACTTGATCACTGGCTCATGCTATAATCTCACACAGTGATTCAACATGTGTAATAACCTGCCCTCACAATTTATACATATATAAATAGATGACAGGGAATTAATAGATGTGTGACAGAAAATACATGAATATAAAGAAAATTGTGAATAAGAGGAGGTGATATGACCTTTTCCCAAAGAGGTGATATTATAAATAGTAGGTTTAGGAAGAGGGAAAATTGCTAAATTAAATTAATATTTAAGAAAAAAATTCTAAGGATACAAATATATACAAACCCAGGAATCTTAAGAAATTCAAAGAGAGTGTGAACAAGGTGTGTGAGAGAAGAAAAACCTTGTATTACACTATATGATGGGTTATGAAAACAGCAAAAATACATAAATTCTTTCATAGTTGAATGCACCATATTACCTATATAGAGTTTTGAAAAGAGTTCATGTACGTTTACAGATTTATTGAGTGTCAACATTTTGGCCAATTCTTTAAAAAATATTTTATTTATTTTTTACAGAGAGAAGGGATAGGGATAGAGAGCTAGAAACATCGATGGGAGAGAAACATCAATCAGCTGCCTCCTGCATACCTCCTACTGGGGATGTGCCTGCAAGCAAGGTACATGCCCTTGACCGGAATCGAACCTGGGACCTTTCAGTCCGCAGGCCGACACTGTATCCACTGAGCCAAGCCAGTTGGGGCTTGGCTAATTCTTTTTTTTTTTTTTAATATGCTCAATGAATGTTTTAAAGTTTTTCTTTTTTTTTTCTTTTTTTTTTATTATTAGTTAAGGTATTACAAATGTGTCCTCATCCCCCCCATTAACCACCCCCCCCCCCCCGGCCCCGCACACTCATGCTCCCATCCCCCCGTTGTCCATGTCCATTGGTTTGGCTTATATACATGCATACAAGTCCTTCTGTTGATCTCTTCCCCTTACCCCCGCCCTCCCCTACTTTCCTTCTGGGGATTGATAGCCTGATCGCTGTTTCTCAGTCTTTGGGTCTGTCTCTTTTCATCAGTCTATGTTGTTCTCTATAATCCACAAATGAGTGAGATCATGTGGTATTTATCTTTCTCTGACTGGCTTATTTCACTTAGCATAATGCCCTCCAGTTCCATCCATGCTGTTGCAAAAGGCAAGAGTTCCTTTTTTTTTTTTTTTTTACTGCAGCATAGTATTCCATTGTGTATATGTACCACAGTTTTCTAATCCACTCATCTGCTGATGGGCACTTAGGCTGTTTCCAAATCTTAGTTAGAAATAAATAGTTTTTATATTACTAAGCACTAAGAAGAAAAGAAATCAGAGTGATGACTAGTAGTGGGAAACCCTCTACTTTGTTTGGGATGGTCTGTCAGCTTAGATATTCAGGAAAGGACTCTCTGAGGAGGCGGGTACAGTGAGCCTAGACAGAATGATGAGAGGCAGCCATGCAAAGGTCTGTCTGGCACAGAGTGCCGAGACCCAAAGATGGAAGGAGATTGGCATAGCCGGGTGAAAACAAGAGAAAGTGGAAGTTGACAATATATTTCTCAAGTGTATTGACTAGGTAACTGGTTAGAATGCAGAAGAAATTCTTCGATTCCTTGCCAAAGAGGACAAACTGAGCTGATGATTTAATAAAATTTATGGTGTTAAGATAATACCAGGTTTGATTTCTCTCTAAAATGCATTGCTTTCATATGGTTTTTCCTGTTATTTTTTTGTCTTTGTTTTACAGTCACTGTGCATATTAACTTTCTTGCAGTATTGCTTTAAAGGATATTATAATTGTCCTGATCAACTGTGAAAGCTACATTACATTAACTACTGTAATACATATTCATGGCTCATATCTTCTGGCAACTTATCATCTCTATTTTGAATAGTAATAGAATTGTTTTCAAATTTAGAAAGAAATAGCAAAAAAATATCATAATGATAATTTTCTGAATAGGTATTTTAATTTTTTCTTGTGTGTGTGTGTGTGCATACTAGAAGATTTTTTTCTCAAAGGAAATTATGACCTTTATTATATTGACTTTAAATGATCTTTTCTTGCCTTAAATTTTACTGCCTTCTGCTTCCAGCAAATTCACAGCATTAATACAAACAGGTATAGTCTCAAATCTTAAATATATATACACACACATACATATATACGTATACATACACACACCATATATATGTATACATATACTAGTGTATATGTATATATATATGTGTGTGTATATATGTATGTATGTATGTGTGTATATATATATAAACACACACACACTAGAGGCCTGGTGCATGAATTCATGCATGGGTGGGGTCCCTCTGGGTGGCCTGCAGGGATCGGGCCGAAACCCGCAGTCCAACACCGCTTGCAGCTCCTAACTACTGCTCCCACTCATCCAGGCTCCACTGTGACTGCCACAGTCTCACACCCAATCAGCATCAAGGGGAGTGGCCTGTGGGATTGGGCTGAAACCTGCTGTCTGACATCCTCCGAGGGGTCCTTGATTGTGAGAGGGCACAGGCCAGGCTGAGGGACCCCACCGGTGCACGATTGGGCTGGGGAGGGATTGCGGGAGGGCTCCAGGGCTTCATCAGTCTTGATTGGCTAGACCCCAGCAGCAAGCTAACCTACTGGTTGGAGCATCTGCCCTCAGTGGTCAGTGCACATCATAGCGACTGGTTGACCAGTTGACTGTCTGCCCCCTGGTGGTCAGTGCACGTGATAGGGAGTGGTTGAGCAGCCTTAGCATATCATTAGCATATTACACTTTGATTGGTTGTTCTGCCGTTTGGTCTATTTGCATATTACCTTTTAATATAGGATATGTATATATATATTTGTATGAGAGAAAATCAAGGAGCACCAATGAAAAGATTTTACCAGAAGACTAATGGGAAAAATTGGACCAATAAACATTTTTTAAATACACAGTGCTTTCCAAATGTTTCTTTCTGGTGTGTTCAGCTTTAGCATTATTTTTACTTTGGAGTTGAGAAGCTCTCAATTTCACACACACAAGAAATGCCCAATGCAACCATGAGGTGATATAGATATTTGGCATACAAAATCACACATTAACATTGGAGGAAGTAATTCCAAGCTGATGGCTGCCCACAAAATTTATATCTTTGGCAAAATTTTATTTTGATTTACTTATGGAACTATAAAATTCCTTAATGAATCATGTTCACAAAAAGCCAATGTAGAGAAGATTGTTAGCTGGGCTTTATTAATGAGGTCATAAAAATTAACAAGTAAACACAGAAAACATAATTGTCCAATGATTTATGGCTTCTCTTTAGCATACATATTTTTACGGTTGCCTATATATATATCTAAGTAGATTTGCCAAAAGGGGGAGTGAAACAATTCAATTAGAAAATATAAAAATAGTTCCCCAAGCCCCATATTATTTAGCAAGAGCAATTGGGGTGTGCAAGGCAATGAGATTCCAGTGTAGACTGTCATTCACAGGGTATTGAGCTGGGAGGAACATGTGGATATTAGAATTTAAGAACAAGTGAAGATTTGGAGTAAGAGTTGTAAGACCAAGGCTAAAGCATACATGGTTGCCACTTTCTGAAAGAGAGAACTCTAGAAGTTTGAGAAAAAGCTCAAGGGAAACAACAATAGGAATTATTACTTTTAAATAATTTAGCCCTGGCTGGTTTGGCTCAGTGGATAGAGCATCGGCCTGGGAACTGAAGGGTCCTGCATTCGATTCCATTCAAGGGCGCGTGCCTCAGTTGCAGGCTGGATTCCCAGCCCTGTCAGGGTGCATGCAGGAGGCAGCCAATCAATGTCTCTCTCTTTCTTTGTCTTTCCCCCTCCTGTCCACTCTCTCTAAGAATAAATGGAAAAATATCCTCGGTGAGGATTAAAGACAGCAACAACAATGAATGACTGAATGAATGAATGGATGGGCGAATGAATGATTTGAAGTCCTGGCTTTAGGGTGATATTTATGGCCTGGTAGAGAAGATGAATCAACAGCTCAGTCAGGTGAGGAAAGGGAATTTTGACCTAGCAGTTCCTCTGATACTTCCTGCAAGCAAGGTCTGGACCTCGTGTGGTGTAGATTCCTGTGGGCCTGATGGTGTGAACTGTGTGAGAGGTCAAAGCCATTTCTAAAAGCTGGAAGGCAGCACTGTGCTAATGATGACAAGAAAAAAGGTAGGAAGGAGGAGACCTGATGCTACATGCAGCTAGGTCCTGACTAACAGGCCAGATTCTCTAACTTTCTATATGAAAAAAAAAGTGCCTCTGTCACTTCCTTCGCCTTCCTCCTCTTTTTTAAAAAAGACAAATTGCTAGTTACAGAGTAGTCATGAGGATGTAAAGTACAGCATAGAGAATATAGTCAATAATGTAGTAGTGATTATGTACGGTGTCAGAAGGGGACTAGAGTTATCAGGGGATCACTTTGTAAGTTATATAAATGTCTAATCACAGGCTGTGCACCTGAAATTAATATAATATTGTATGTCAACTGTAATAAGAAATTAAAATATTAATTTTTTTAAAAAGAGCTGCATCAAAAACTGCTTTCCTTTCATTAGGTTTACCACCAGGAAATACATTTAAAACACACATTTGGAATCCTTTATTCTGCTCTTGAAAAACTGTTATGTTTCTCTCCTATAAATTTTCTTCATGCTTGTGATTCAAATTTGGTAAAGAAGGAATAATCTTTAATATACTTTTGAAGTAGGTCAATAATGAAAACAAGCTTGGCTTTATTATGGCCACACAATTTGCTTCATCACTTCCCCAAACTGGCTTTAGGGCGAGGATGCACTCTCAAAATGGACAAAGTCCTCTTGTCATGCTCAATATAGGGAGAGTCATCTACTCTTTGGTTTGGACAGTGTTTGTTATATCTACTGCCTATTTATGTACACCTTTGAGCTCTCATCTGATTAAAAGTTTGTTGTTGAGAATGCAGCTCATATTTAATTCATGTTTGTGTCTTTTCACCAAGCACATATGAGATGTCTTTTATGGAGTTGGTATATTTTCCAAGCACTGTCAGCTTGCTTTATTCATGGTGAAGCAGCCTGATGATTTATCTTATTACTAGAGGCCCCATGCATGAAATTCGTGTACTGGAGGGGGGGCCGTCAGCCCGGATTGCAAGAGGGTGCAGGCCAGGCCAAAAGACCCCACTGGTGCATGACTGGGGCCAGGGAGGGACGCCGGAGGTTGGCCAGCCTAGGAGGGACCGCAGGAGGGCTCCAGGGTGTGTCTAGCCCATCTCGCTCAGTCCCAATTGGCTGGACCCCAGCAGCAAGCTACCCTACCAGTTGGAGCGTCTGCCCCTTGGTGGTCAGTGCATGTCATAGCGAGCGGTTGAGCAGCCTTAGCATATCATTAGCATATTATGTATTGATTGGTTGAATGGATGACCAGACATGTAGCATATTGGGCTTTTATTATATAGGATTCCTCTGAAAGCCTAGAACCATGGCTATAGAATACTCAAGTGAATGTGATTAGTCAATTCCACTGCTTTGGTAAGCAACATATTGGTAATATTTAATTTAAAAACAACAACACTTTCTTGGAAATTACATTGTAGTCCTAAAGAGGTATTAGGCATCTGAAATGATCCCACATTCCTTTGAATTGTAAATTATATGTTAGCTACATTTTTCTACAAATTTTTGCCAGACACCATGAAAATGTTTTCTATGATTTAAACAATATTTAATCATGGTTTAGTTTAGCTGTCTTTCTTGTAGAACTATGTGTTTAGCATATAGATGAAATCATTCTTTTTTTGCTCTTGTTTTATGTTTATGTGTCTATTTTCTGAGTCTGATGAAAAAAAGTAATTTTTAGCATGAGTGTGAATATTTCTCCCTCAATTTAAGGAACATTAAGGATATACATTTAATTTTGTATGTGATAAAAGTAAATGTCATAATCTATTTTTAAGCATCTAAAATTAACATATAAGTATAATAAATATATTAAAAATATATAACTAAATACAAAATAGTTATTTTAAAATATTTTTTTGGAGTTAATGTTTATGCTCTAATAATATCCATTAATATGCCTATGGATCAAAATGTCAATATTTACTTTCTTTTGAAATTTAATAGTGAGTGAATAAATTTACATTATGACTCTCATTTTCTACAATGATATATTACTTAGGAAACTGGTAAAAAATTTATGAATCACAGAAGAACTCACCAGACTTGAAAGAATCTTTTCATGGAACAACTCCTATGAGAATTCTAGTGTTCTTAGATTAAAATTGAATTAATAATAAATCAGTGTAATATACTTATTTACATTTATATGCACCAAATATGTACATTAACCTGTTAAAATTTATACTATATTTATAATTTAAAATTTTTAAAGATATAAACATTACTTACAACTAAAATTAATTATTCCAGTGTAGAAGAACATTTATCTGTGTAATTGAAAGATTTAAAAGCAGAATAAGTACATGAATGAATAATGACACATTTTTTCATTTGGCTCAAGTTCTTGGCCACATGTACAGATTGCTGTTGATAAACCATAGAAAACAAGATAAATTACAAGTTTTAACCCAGTATCAGTCAATGAAATTATGATGTTTTACATAATATACAAAAATACTTCCTTTAGCATTTTTTAGATTTTTGCTTGTAAATAGCACAAGCCCACTTTTGAAGCTGTTTAATTAAAATAAGAAATTTATTATCAGGACCTTGGTTGTTTCATCAAAACTGTAGACTAAAATGTATCTGGAATCTAGAAACAGTTATTACCAAATGACTTGTTCATCATTAGGAATCTTTATATTTTTCTTCTCTTCCTGCATAGTAACTTTATACTTTTATTCTAAAATTGTGCCATTTTTATTTCTCAGTTTTGTATGATAAAACATATAGTAGCTGACAAATCCCAAGGCTAATGTCAGCCACTAGGAAGGGAGTAGCTATCTTATCACTCTTGGGGATGAATTGATTGGTCCAGCGAGGCCAGATGCTCACCTCTAACCAATCTCCTATGTCCTGAAGTAGGGTCATATTGAACCATGGCTGTTTCAGGTGCCATACACCAATGTTATTTATGACTGTGGAGGAGAAATGTTGATCAGATAATTCCATGGATTTCTAATAAAACCAATCCTTTGAAATCTCTGCAAACATGTGTATCTTTCATTAAAAAAATCACATAATATACTCATGTGTTGCTGGTTGGAAAGTAAACACTAAGATAGTAATTATTATGCAAAAGTTTTAATTGGGAATTCCCTTGGGACAAGAACCAATGGAAGGAAAGGAAGTGCTGGATACAAGATTGGGCAAAAATCTAGTTTCATCAATGGTGAAGGTGAACCCATGGGTGTACCACAGTTGGACTGGCCTAAGTGCAGGTGAGAGGCTTGGACCTTGGCACCCCTGCATTGTATGCTAGCTGACCTAGAAAGGAAGCATGTCCTTGAGATGAGCAGTTTGCTTTAACTAAGGAAAATCCTGAAGCAGGCCCACAGCAGAAGGCTGACTGCTGGTAACACTCCTCAAAACTGAAGGAATAAGTTGTTTATCTCTGAAGCGGGATGTGGGTAGGCAGAACAGCAAATATCATATTCCTCCCTTTTGTATTCTGGGTACATCTTCTTATCTAAATCCAGAGAACAACTCCTGTAATATTCCAGGGGGTCTTCATTCAGGGGCAAATTTAGTAGAGGGAGGGTGGTAGGATGACTTATAGCTCTCCCTGAGGAGTGTAAACTTGGGGTTGTAATTAGTGCTTATCTCCCTCCCCTACATTCACTCTCAAGTAGTATCTCTGCTGGTCTCAATGACTTACCTGGTCGTGTGACCCAGAACTAATCATTGAGGAGCTTGAGCCCGGGTCAGTATTCTCTTCTCAAGCTGAGGCTGCTGTGCTTGTTATTTACCAACCAAATTGGACAAGGGGTACCGAGAGGCACTCGGGTGGGTCATTTGTGTATTAAAATGTTCCTCCTGCCTCCATTATTGATGGTCACCTTTAAAAAACCCATCAAGATGACCACTCCTTACTTGCTGGGTAGCACAAACAGTCTGAAGAGCCCAGGCATAACCCATTTCTTAAAACTTTTGCTGTGTATTCTGGTTTTGTGACACAAGATCTTCAAAGCTGCATAGCTCAGAGTTTTGAGGATGGGTAGCACACATTCCCAATTGGAAAGATGAAAATGACAATAAGTGAGACCACTCTGCTTGCATCTTTTTTTAAAAAAATATGTATATTTCTTTTATTGATTTCAGAGAGGAAGGGAGAGGGAGAGAGAGAGATAGAAACATCAATGATAAGAGAGAATCATTGATTGGCTGCCTCCTGCATGCCCCCCATTGGGGATTGAGCCCGCAACCCAGGCATGTGCCCTTGGCTGGAATTGAGCCTGGGACCCTTCAGTCTGTAGGCTGACACTCTATCCACCGAGCCAAACTGACTAGGGCACATCTCTTGCTTCCTTCTTCTTATCTATATATAAAAAAGGCTAATATGCAAAGTGTCCCCTTGAGAGTTCGACTGGGAGACTGGGAGTTTGATCACTCGCTATGATGTGCGCTGACCACCAGGGGGCAGTGTGGAATGAAGGAAGGCCCTGGTCGACAGCAGGCAGCTGGGAAAGAAGGCCCTGGCCGGCAGCTAGAAGGCCCTGAGCGACCCTAATCTCTGGCCAGGCCTAGAGACCCTACCCACACATGAATTTCGTGCACCAGGCCTCTAGTAGGATATCTATAATAATAAAAGCATAATATGCTAATTAGACCAGACAGCCAAAAGACCTTCCAAATGTCATTCCAGATGTCCTTCTGGTCTAAGCCTTGGTGGCGGGGGCCAAGGCAGAGGCAGTTAGGGGCGATCAGACAGTCAGGTGAGCAGTTACAGGTGATCAGGCAAGCAGGCAAGTGGTTAGGGGCAACAGGTAGGCAGGCGAACAGTTAGGAGCAATCAGGCAGGCAGGCAAGTGGTTAGGGGTGATCAGGCAGGCAGGCAGGCGAGTGGTTATGAGCCAGTGGTCCGGATTGCGAGAGGGATGTCCAACTGCCAGTTTAGGCCCAGCATTTGGACATCCCCTGAGGGGTCCTGGATTGTGAGAGGGTGCAGGCTGGGCTGAGGGGACCCCCCCCCCCACCACCATGCATGAATTTTGTGCATCAGGCCCCTAGTAACTATATATAAAAATCTTATGAGTGTAAATTGCATCCTAGAAGAAGGCACCCCAGCCCTGCAGGGTATCACCTCTCACTGGTAACAAGCTGTGCCTACATCACTCTTTCCATTAGGTGGGCAGTTTCTGAGGGAAGCGATCTATGATATAATGATGTAATTCTATGATTGTGAGCCTACCCACTCTTGAATGTCCTTTGCTGTATAAAGTGAGTCTGATGTGATGGTGCATGCCATCCCATGCTCAAGAATACACATCATTGAAGCTCAAGGATAGTAGGGCTCACTTTAGTCAAGTGGGCAGCAAAGCCATGCCAGCCTCAAATTTATTTTTGTTCTTATCAGAATGAATCACTCTCCCTTCCAGGGTGTATAGAGCACAAATCTGGCCTGTTTCATTGTTAGTTTAATCTTGGCTATTAGTTTGGTGTGTAGGAGGATACTTGGAGGCTGATGCTAAGTGGGGTGCATGCTGTCCTAGGGGCATTGGTAGTAAGTCTACATAGTCTTCAGATAAATTCTTTTACACGTCAGAGGGGTCACAGCAACTTGTGCATAAACCCAGATGTTTTAGGTTCTCATAAGTACTAGTAATCTAATTCTCTTCTTTGTTTTATCAGTTAGCTCTAATGTTAGGCTGGTTTTGTATATGCTTTTTGTTTTATGTTTTCCATATTTTAATATTCTTTCTCTACACGTTGCCCATTGAGTCCTTACTACTGCTCTCCAAAATGTACAGACTTCACATTTATTAGAAGTGCTATGTTTTTTTAATTTTTATTCAGGAGCTCAAACCTGTTCCCTTATCTGCTTCAGCCTAAGGCCACATCTGTCTAAGCGTGGGCCTTAACACTCATTCCTTAGCCCTATTTTAGGTTCTACTGTTCTGAGAGATGCCTTGGCTGCTACTTGGCATTCTTACTTTCAATTTTCTTTTTGGTTCTGATGCATTGAAGTTATTTTGAATTTATTTATTTGAGCAGGACAATATATTTATTGTTGATAACTCATATTTTATTCAGTGTTTTTATTTGTTTTAGCAACAGGATTATCCTTTTATACCAAGTTATCCTGGTATGTTGGTGGGCATGTGTTTCTTTGAGTATCTTATGTAGTTTTTTAATAAGTGTCTATTTCTTCTTTGCTAATAACAAAGGAGCAGTGTGGAATAAGGGTGATTAGTATGAACATAGGTTACATTGTGGCTTGTCAAGGGCTGTTATATGTTTTGGATTTATCAGTTGGGGTGGCCATCAATTGTGCTAAAAATGAAATATTTTAAAGATTGAATTTTAATTAAAAAATTTGTAAGGTATCTATGTAACTTAAAATTCTGAGTTACTGGCTCTGTGACTCTGAATCTTAGGTATTTAATTCTATGACTAATTATGCAAAAGTGATCCTAACTATGCTGCATAATTGATTAGATAGGAGGGAGCTACCTTTAAGATTAGGAAGTGTCTATTGCATTATAAGTGGAAGGTATTGTGGTCTATAACTTTTCAGTTCATTAAATTAAGATATAAATATATCAATGAAATATCTTTTTCAATAACCTAGACCAGTTTCTAATTATTTTACTCTGCTCAAAAAATTTGATCAGAAGCTTTTATGTCTTTGGATCTCTTCACTCCCTGTCTGTCCTCAGTAGTTGAAACTCTTCTAAATGGGCATTTGACAATGAAACAAGACTGGATTTCATTTTCTATCTAGGAGTCAATCAAGATAACCTGAAGCTAAACTGGCAATTTAATAGATTTGTAAAATACCCAGTTTTCAAGGGAGAGAAAATATTTTCCCACTGATGAAATCGACCAAGAACAGTTCAGTTTTCTTACCTACATATAGACCTATGAATTGATGTAACACCTAGCGCATACAGTTTTGTGAAAGACAAGCTAAATGTACTCTGTCTTTCTTAATTTGTCAGTTTTAGGTGGCAAAATTGATGCAGTTTTCATCTCATCTCTTCAGGTAATCAATACATTTGAAAGATGTATTTTAGCAGAAAGAGTACCATTCTGCACAAGCTTGAGCTTGTGCAGAGTTATCCTTTGATCTTCAAGCTGCATTGACTGACTGAGCTGCCAAAACATGTGTGGTGACTACAGGACTGAAAACAGTTTGGTGGGCCTTATCGTTATATACTGTTACACATTGCACTCCCTATATTTTCTTTTCTTGTAAAAATAAAGTGTAAATGACACAGCATTTTCTGTTGTGCACCCCTAAAGCTCAAGCAAATATAAATGAAAAAACTATCTGTTTTATAAATAAATTTTAGCACTTCTGGAATGATAGTTTGAGGATACATTTTACATATGGATTTCTGAACCCAAACTCAGAGATTCTGATTCAGGAATTATGGAGTGATGTTTAAACATCCATCTACTTTTCAAAAGACTCTATCAACTCCACAATGAAACTAAATACTAAATATAATACTGCTTGTAATTCAAGGCTTCTCACATTTTGGATCACCATGCAGGAGTGAGAATTATTACTATTTACCACAACATAGTGATCTCCAGAATCTATTCTGAACTGCAAAATAAAGATGGAGAAAAGTATGCATAGTATGCTACCAGTTATCCATGAATATATTTACTTTTATTACTCTTAGATATAACCACACCACAGAGTACAGGTGGAAGTCTTGTGAGCACATGTATATACTTTGATGTGTATGCAAGTAAATTAGCATTACCCGGAGGAGTCCTACCTCTTATTATTTTTCCAATAATCCAAGACCAAGACCAAGACCAAGACCATTACTTACCAGAGATTTTTTAAATTTAAATTATTTATTGTTTAAAGTATTACATAACTCTCCTTTTTCCCCCATTCACCTCTCCTCCCCCCCCCCCCCCCCAGTCTGTGTCCATTGGTTATGCTCATATGCATGCATACAAGTTCTTTGGTTGATCTCTTACCCACTCACCCAACGCCTTCCCTCATAAGTTGGACAGTCTGTTCGATGCTTCTATGACTCTGGTTCTATTTTTGTTCATCAGTTTATGTTGTTCATTATATTCCGTAAATGAGTGAGATCATGTCAGAGATTGGTTTTTACCTTAAGAATTCTACTTGGACAGTCATCCATATAATCTTTATTAAAGGAATTCTGGAAATTGACCAGTTGAGAAAGTTTTTGAATATGATTTCCTCAAAATGGGTTAAATAATTGTTTTCTTGACAACAGCATCCACTGTATTTATTACAGCAATTGAGGTACACATGACCTGTGGTTTTTATTAAGCATTAAATGGGAAAGATAGTTTTAGTTTGATTCACCAAAAATTGCTTCAGAGACATTAACCAAAGACATTGAACTTCTTTATTTTTATTCCTCCAGGCAATGAACTTGTGCTCAGCACAAAGCAAGATGAATGACAGACATACAGAATATAGCTGAGGTAAGAATTACATAATTGCAATTCACACGGAAAACATTTTCCTGAACTGCCATTACCTCTCACAATTCATAGCCACCATTTCTGAAGTCATCCACAGTTTCACAGCATGCCAATGAGTTATGATCAAATTCAGAGAAAGGCATGGTTAAAAGTTGAAAAGATATTAAAAAAAATGAATCAGTCTTGCTTTGATTTGTAATTCCACCATATAAAATCAATAATTTAAAAGATCCTCTTTCCCTGTATTTTCTACCACTAGATATATAAATAAAGGGAAGTTTCAATGAAATTGTTTTCATTACACAGCATTCTTTCAAGACATGTGACTAATATCAAGGTCTGAAGTCACGACACCTGGGATAAGATTCTGGATGTCACTTATTAAAAACTAGAAATATTGAGCTGGCTGCAACTTCCTTGAGCCAGTTCCTTTTAAAAGGATACCTGAAATTTTGACCATCTGCTGCTATGGATATAGGGAGAACCACAGGAGAAAAGCCAGGGATGGGGGTAAAACTTGGCCAATTTGGTTCAAGCAGACTTACAATTATAATTATCTACGTAATAACCTTAATAACTTTTTATGAATAATTACATGTACTGTTTAGTTTTATATAGGGCAATATGATATTTTCATTTCCTATAGTAAATGTTCTTGTATGCTATTGAAATCAATCTTTTCAGTAGAAGTGATTTAAAGACCTGAATATGTGTGTAATATATATGTGACATATCACATTCATCAAGACAGCTCGTTCAATGGAGGCTAATCCTTGGAAACCGAATCAAGGTTATTGTTTTTTGTTTGTTTTATTTGAGAGCTTCAGTGAAGTAGTTACCTAAGACTTGATAAACACTCTACGACTTTAAAAGTATAACTTTATAACTGCAGGTTTTTTTTTTTTTTTTGCCAGTTATGTTTTCTTTCCTCTGCTCTGTTCTTCTCTCTCTCCCATTCTTTCCTCTTTCTTCTCCTCCTCTGCCTCCCCACTTCTCCTCCTTCCCTCCTTTACCTCTTGGTCTCCATCTCAGTCTCTTTTTTCTTTCCTAGCTCTTTTTCCTTCTTCCAGCATTTTTTCTTCATGCAACTGTTTCATCTTGAAACTTTGCTGATACTGATGAACTTTTTTGGGACTACGTTTCTTTGCAAATTGTTAGAAAATTTCAACTGCATCTTCTCTATGAGAATATTACATTGATATCAATTTTCAGTGGATCCTAATTTGTTTACTGTCAAGCTAATAACTTTTCTCACTGGGAGTTTCAGTAATTCATATGTGACTTACAATTGGAAGAGCTAAACTTTGAAAATCATTGAACAAAGCATGTTACAGGTCGCCGTACTAGGATTTTGTTTCTACTGTAAAGATGAATATCTTGACAGATGCCAGTTTTACTGAAAATTGGATTTCAGGGCAGCTTGTAGGTTGTGTACATGGATGCCAGATATTTGAGCTGAAAGAGTGCATTATGAGGATGACACTGATTTAAGAGATTTATTTATCATTTTGCACTCTTAACTCTTTTAGCTTGGAGGGGGTTCTGCTTAATATTTAAAATAAATGGTGAGTCTGTAGCCATGACTCAGCAAAACTAGGGGTGGAGACATTGAAATTTGTTTTTGGTTGCTCACATGGAATTATTCTTCTGATTTTTAAATTTATAATATGATGTCTTCAGGTTTCTAGTCTCCATCTTTTGAGAGAGAGATAGTTCATCTTTTCAATCCCTCCATGGAAAAAAAAGCGCAAAATATTACCATTCATCCTGATTGCTTATGTTTTTTTAAGGTTACATTTATTTTATTTTTTTAAAATGTATTTTTATTGATTTCAGGGAGGAAGGGAGGGTGAGGGTGAGACAGAAACATCAATGATGAGAGGGAATCGCTGGTCAGCTGTCTCCTGCTTGCCACACACTGGGAATCGAGCCTGCAACCAAGGTAAATGGCCTGATCAGGAATCGAACTGTGGCCTCCTGGTTCACTGGTCCATGTTCACCCACTGGCTGTCCTTAAGGCTGCATTTAAAGTATTATTTGTAATTATTTAAATGTTTTTATTCAACTATATTGAGGCAAATTTTCATAAAACAAAAAGCAATGATTATAAGTATGCAGTGAACATAGGGGTGCGAATCCATGTCTTCAAAATTTTCAGGTAGATACCCAGAAGGGAGATTGCTGGGTCATATGGTAACTATACTCTTAAATTGTTGAGGAATCACCGTACTGTTTTACATAGTGGCTGTAGCAGTTTACATTCCCACCAGTGTGAATGAAGGTTCCTTTTTCTCCACAACCACTCCAACACTTACTGCATGTTATTGCCTGTCTGGTTGATAATAGGCATTTTAAAGGTGGGAGGTGATATCCAATTGATTTTCATTTCCCTAATTGTTAGTGAAGTTGAGCCATTTTTTCATGTATTTGTTGGCCATTAGTATGTCTTCTTGGGAGAAGTGTCTGCTCAGGTCCTCTGCCCATATTTTAAAATATTTTTTAGCTATTTAATTAATTTATTAAATTGAATTTATTGAGGTGACATTGGTTCAAAAAGCCATACAGATTTCAAGTGTACAGCTCAACAAAACATTATTGGCACACTGCATCACGTGCCCATTGCTCCAAGTGGAGTTTCTTTCCATCCGCATTCCCTACCCCCTTTACCCACCTCTACCTACCTGATCCCCTTTCCCTCTGTCTGACAGCACACTGTTGTCTGTGTCTGTGTGATATATATATATATATGTTTTTTTCTTAATGTCTTTACCTTCTTTCATCCATATGCTATCTCTTTATATTTGTATGCATTAAAATATACTCATTAAGAGTTGTGTATAAATGATATTTTTAACATGAGCTATCCATCCCCAAAATTGGAAAACACATAATTACATTAGTAAACAATTTAACCAACTCTCATGAACTTTAATATATACACATTTTCCCCATAGGGATTAAAAATAACTTTATCCTATTTCTTGATTCGTATTGGAATAATGCATACAGTAATTTTGTAAGCCTAAATTGTTTTCCTGAAGATAGGTAATATTGCATGCTTTATTCACTTAATTTTTAAATTTGTGATTGAAAACATGCTTTGTTTTTCTTATAATTGCTGTTTTGAGGCAGTAAAGGCCACACTTGAATGCACACATACACACACACACACACACACAGAAACATACACTTGTATTCTCTTCTGTAGAACTGACTATTGAATTTAATGTTTTGGTAAAACAAGATGATGGACAAAGTAGTGAAAAATTGATAATTAAAATTATGCCCCCCCATCCTAATACCAATTATTAGATAATGTCTTTCTATATTTTATCTTTCCAGACAGAGGCATAAGGAAAACATTCTATTTATATATTACTAGTGACCCAGCGTGCAAAATTACGTAAAACCCAGGATCCCGGGGCTCCTTGATGGATTGCCCCAAAGCTGTAGGCCAGGGCCACGCCCCGCCTTGCACCTTGCAGAGCCGTGGGCCCCCCAGGCCTCTTCCTCTGCTTCCTCCTCCTCTTCCTTCTCTTCTTCCTCACATTCTCCTTCACCTCCTCCTCATCATCTTCATGATCATGATAATGGCCTCTTCCTTCCTCTGTAGATCGGCTAACACCTGGTACTCCTGTCCCCCTGTGCTACAGGTGTCTAGGGCCTCTCCACCAAAGCCGCTTGGCTCTGGCTCCGGCTCTGGCTCGGTAACCTGAATGTCTATCTCCAGGCTTCCCCCAGCCACCTGCTCAGGAGAGAATGTTCCTAGGCTCTCTGTGAGAGGGGCACCTCTTCATACCCAGACTCGAAATCAGTATCCTAGTAGGCACACCCGGCACGCAGGGTGAAGTATGTGCGCACTCCCCCCTCCTCCAGAATGACATAGATGGGTGGTGGGGGCATAGTGGGGCCCAATCCCACGTCCCTCATATCAGCCAGCACCTGTGCCACCTCCGTTTCCTCCCAGAGCCTCGGGGGCTGCTCCAGTGGAGGCAGGGGCAGTCGCATGAGTGGTGGTGGTGGTGGTGGTGGAGGCGGTGATGTCTTGAGAGGGCTACGAGCTGCTCAGGGGGCGGGCCTTGGCAGGAGGACCCTCATCCAGGCGGGCCATGGTGACTGCGCTCAGAGCACCACACTTGCCCCTTCCCTCTCAGCCAGGCCCTGCAGTCTGTCACACCTGAAGAGCAGCCGCTGCGCCTGAACACACCAGCTCCACTCGCAGCTCCACTCGCAGCTCCGCTCTGCATTCCCTCCCAGGGAGCCTGTCCTATTTCCTCCCTGCCAAGAGCTCAGGCCCGGCCCCTCCCTGACTTCAAGGGGCTAGTCTGCCTTGTCATTGGCTGCCAGCTGCAGGGGTGGCACTTGTGTTCCCAAGACCACTGCCCCCCCCCCCCCCCCCCACCGCACCAGGCCTCACCATGTGCAGCTGCCATGGGGCCTCCCCCACCCACGAGCGCCTGCTGTACATGCAGCCTCCTTGTGACAGTGTGAGGACATCACGGTGTGAGGGCGTGACAACCACTTAGGCTATTATTAGTATAGATGGAAAACTAAATTATATTCCCAGAGACCAAAAAATGGCATGATAATGGTTGTAGAAGAATAAAAAATCAAATAGCCAGTTACTAAACAAATAAAAAAGAATGTGATCTCTAGGAATCAGATAATGGTAGGTAATAATTCAAATGGATAAAGTATGGGTTTAAACACTATAAACTATTCTTACCACTATAATTCAATAGCAGAGGTTATGACATGCAAATGGGGTCATTAACCTTAGATTATGTATGAAGTGTACGTACAGTGTTTATTCTGTCCATGTGGATGACTTGTGCACACATATTTTTGTCAATTGCCATGGGATGGCTTGTAATACGAATAGCATAATGTGAAAAAACAAAACTGTTTTTGTTCTTATGTAATATTTATGATGATAATACCAACAATATTTAACATTAAGTACTTATTGTGTCAGACAGAGTGCTTATTAATTTACAGTCAACATTTCAGTTGACCCTTACAGTAATTCTCTGAAATGAAAGAAAATACTTTTACTATTTTATATAAAGAAAAAACAATGCTTAGAAAATTCACTGCTGGAAGGAGAAGGGCCTATCAAAATCTCCACACACAATTTTGCACATTGTGTGTCTAGTGCCTAAGAATATGAAACAACTTGAATAACTGCATAGAAATTTATTCGACAAAACACTAGAACTAAGGAACTCTAGGTGCAAGGAAAATAAATATCACTAGATGATAAGATTTTGTAGTCCTTTAGAACCATAACCTGATGGATATTTAAAGCTTGAATTTTAGCTCAGCTAAAAGCAGCAGAAATAGAGAAGGCAAATGAGGCAGGAAGGCTGGAGAATTAAGAAACAGCACTCTACAGGCAGCAAACCTTGGGTCTCAATTGAGAAGTTGCTTTTTTTAGTTATGCTTGTCCTGAATCCTCAGTGTCAGCGTGAGCACCTTTCAGTGCTTTCCTAGAGGTGGCATTCTTCTATCATAGCCCGTATCACCCTACATGCAATTGCCCGCATATGTGTGTTGCCTCCAACTGACTGTAGTTTCTGTAAAGACAGTGATCCACTCAGGTTTTATGTCCAGAGCCTAGGAAAAGAGAGAAATTGACAAGAAAGACAATGACATATCAGAGACCATAGATAAATATTTTTGAACTTTAATTATAATTGCGTTGTAATGATATCATGAACAACCAGAAGGGAATATTCCTCACACAATAACAAAATCAGTTTCATATGTTTTTAGTCTTTATTCAGTGAACGCATTTTATGGCATATCTACTTAATTTTGGAAGAGGTAAAGTAACATTTCTAACATAAGACATTAGTGAGTCTTTGGGACACATCACTGAAGTATTCTCTGTTTATAAAATAGCTTAAATGATTCTGTTTCTGACAAGTCCTCTAGGTTTGATGAAAGCAACTAAAATGAGAATTATGTATTGGTGAGGGCGCATGGGGGAGAACATCCAACTGGGGAAAGTGGGTTAATATCTACATTTCACAAAGCACTAAAATGAAATTAAAGCCATAAAAAAGTTTAAGACCACAGTGGAAAAGAAAATAGGAAAGGAGACAATGACAGAGGAGAGAGAAAGAATTGGCAACGCAAAGATGGAAAACAAATATAGCTGTAGTGCAGGCTGACTAGACTAGAGAGGACTGAAAACTAAATGCCTGGATTGGGGAGAAACAGGGAAAAGCTAGTTGGGTTGTGAAGAAAACAGAAACTTTGGAATTGGAATCATTGGGCAAATGTAACAGATGTTAGAGCCCTGGTCTCCAGAAACTCCCACCTCTGCCGCTAGGTAACTGCCCTTCTCTATACCAGCAAAACATGCAAGGCTTGCTCTCAGGAGATGTTCTGGCTGCAATGACATTAATATCATCTGAGGTTTTTCAGTGAGGGAGCATCCCACAGGTAAGAGAATTATGTTGAAGTCAACAGCATCATCTGGGTCTTGTGAAAAATTAAAAGTATTAAGCACCACCCAAGACCTACCAATCAGAAGCTTTGAGGGTAGATGCCATCCACCTGGGTTTTGATAAACTTTCTTTGTGATTCCAACATATTCTAAAGTTTAAGACCCACTCATTCAAAGCACACCATCACTAGTTCAGCTCAAATTTTGAAACAAAAAGTCAAGATATCATCTACCAGTGGAAGGTGGGGATGCTGTTACATTTATTTTAAAAAGCTGAAGTGCTTGTTCTCAATGAATGGTCTTTATATATGAGGGTTTTTTTGTTTGTTTGATTTCTAAATGAGCAACCTAAATAGAGAGAAATTCATATTCATACACAGCACATATGCATTATCCTTCCAATTTGCAATGCATTTTAAATGCTATAGTGGATTTTAAATTGTTGTAGGATTTAATCAACATTTGATGGGTAGGAGGTAATGCAATTTGTTTCAAATTCTCACAAAAATATTCAGAGCCAAAAAATTTAATAGACCCAACATGAAATAATTACTACCACAAATGAGACAGTTAATCATATAATTTAATTAATTATAAAGGAAGTAATGGTCAGGCATGTTGTACTTTATAATTCCTCATAGCATAAATAAAATTAATAAAAATAAGGAATTACAGTGTACAATGTTCAGAGCATACTTTTATTAAATATTGAATTTCATTACCTCTTTGGTTAAATAATTAGGGCGTTAAGACTAAATATTAAATATCACTTTAATATTGTACCAAATGGGTCAGATTCAATTTCCCTGGTACATTATAAGAAAGATGAAGGAAATGAGTCTTTCCTGATAGGAATTATATTACAAAAGCTATTATTATTCAGAAAATTTTACTCCTGGAGTAGATATTTGGAATTGCTCATTTAAGTAGATATTGGCCATAATCAAAAGACTGTAAAAACCTTATAGGAATAAAATGATGTAATGTTTACTGTATAACTTTTCCTAACACTCATGTTACTTTGTACATATTACCTTATATTACCATCTCTATTTTAATTTATAATTCTATCTTGAAAATTATAGATATGCTCCATTGGGAAAAAGAATCTGTCAGCCATAGGGCTTAGTGAAGTACCCTACTTTACTAATAGAAAATAACATTTTGGAGGGTTTGTGATGGTTATGGGTATTTTGCCTGTTTTTGTTGTGGCAGAAAATGCTAATAAATTTTAGGTAAAGCCACTTGACCATGATGTGGCTTATGAGAACCATGGAGTAACAGATCCCACTCTAAATAGTTCTGTATGAATTGTAGCTGATTTCAGTGATTGGAATTTACTCACATGGGTTTCTGTTACAGCTTTCAAGGTACAGCATATGTGCATTCAATTCTTCAAGTATTCTTTATAGTACTCTTTATTATAACCTATTATGCACTAATCATTGTGCCAGGCTCAGGCGATTAAAATACAAATGATTCATGGCTTCTGCCTCAAGTTGCTGATGAGCACTTCATAACGAGAGCGATATGTTTCAATGAATGTTATGATTGATCTGCAGCACAGAGTTTAAAGAGTCAGTAGGGGAGACATGCACAGGGAGTTGTCAGGATGACAGCAAATGCACCCCAAGATGCCAGGGTATTAGTGGTCTTTGAGAATAAATTAGTAAAGACTCATTAAAGAGAATGTTCTAGGAGGGACTTCAATTATAAAATGGGGAACTAAAAAAGGTACCATATATGTTTGTATATATTGTGATACGTTTTATAGCTCTGCCATGGAGTTTTGGTGTTGAATTAAAAATGTGTACATTGAAAGCCTAATATGGGAAAGTTAGCAATTTTAAATTTCAGTAAATATGAACCATTGTGTAAATAATACACTCGCTATATTGAGAAATCTGAGAAGGTCCAATATATTGCACTTTTCCTCACCTCAGTTTGTAACCAAATAAATGAAAAATCAATTCAGCAGACAGAATCCAAACTATCACCATACATCAAAATATGTGGTTGATACTTCAGACTGCTTTTGGGTAGTGAATCCAAGAATTGTACACCCTGAGCCATCTTGTCCCAGGTAGCTCTGGATTGAGCACATGCTCAATTATATGTATTAATCCCCTTATCAGAGATGGGAGTGGGTAAGCAGCAATATCTTTTTCTACCTTTTCCATCTATAGATATTCCTCTTTTCAACTGGAGATAGAGTTGAGCTTAGCACATTAAGCAGCACCTTTCATGTTCACACTGGAGTAATGGCCTTCACCCATGTATCTTACTTCTTTATCCCATAGCTAGAGTCCAAAAGTACCTTTGCTATATGTCCTGGCATCTTGTCTTGATTTCCCCAATGACTTGTTCTGCTATAGAATTTTTTGACTCAAAATTATTTAGTAGATTAAGTGAGCAAATCAATACCCTAGTAGTCTCCTGAGAAAATGAAATACACAATAAGCACATTTTGTTACAGATACTGTATGGGGAATGGTAGGAGGATGGGAGAAGTGATAAGAGGAGTTTGAGAGAAGGAAAAAAATGGAAAGAGAAGGTAGAATATCAAAAGTATAAGCTCTGAAACTAGTGAGAGCTGTATTCAAATTTTGCCTCCAATGTGGTAAAATTATTAACATTTGGGCATTTGCATTTAGAAACTGAGAGGAAATAAGAAGTAGATGGCAAAAGTCACAGGTTCTTAAACAGAAAGGATAGTGCTATGGCATTAAATTCAGAAAAAAATTAAAACATTGCTTTTTATTTATCCTAATAATAATGTATTCATTCATAATATTTTAATTAATATGTATGATTTTGTTCATCTGATTTCCTATATTTTTCAGATGGACTTTCAACATGGCAGAGAGCTTAAGAACACAATTCTTACGGTTTCCATTTCTAGAATAGCCTATCCAACTGGCAATAAGTCTCAAAGGCATGAGATATAGTTTTTAATATCTGGTTAAGTAGCAAAGGTATTTTCCCCATATTTTATTGCAAAAATATTTTTTGTCTCATTAGTTATGTTTATATCATTCTCCATAGTCTCAGGTGAATTTGCCCCTGCTTGCCTAATAAAAGTTGATTTTCTGTTTGAGTGCTAATGGAAGTAACATTTTCAGAGCCTTTTCTCAAGTACTATACAATAACTGTTCCAACATGAAAGAGATGTTTTGCTTTTTCCAAGAATATATATATATTTTTAAAATATGTTTTTATTGATATTTATGATGCAAATATCTTTGGGTGGGCTGTGTATATGTGTTTGTCTGCATTTTTTACCTTACTAAAATAAAGTTTAATTTCTCTGAGATAAATGATCAAGGGTGCAAAATCTGGGTCATATGATAATTGCATATTTAGTTTTACAATAAACTGCCAAACTGTTTTCCAGAATGGCTATATGATTTTACATTACCACAAAAATTGTATGAATGATTCAGGTTCTCTGCAATTTATGTTTCGTAAGCCATTAAGTTTGTGGCAGTTTGTTACACAGCAGCAGAAAACTGATAGATTATCTTAACCAAATTAGTACATAAAAGTGGGAAACAATTTTTTACCTTCTTGTATGTCCAAGATATGGAAAGTGTTAAAATGAAAGCACAGATAACCAATCAGAATGTCTTTTAGAGCATACCAACCAGAAATAACTCTAATAGTCAAGCAAGATGATGGTACATGGACAATACTTCTCTTATAGTTGTATGTGTATTAAAATATTGCAATATAAAGATATTGCAATAGCTTGGAGTATAAAAATAGCAGTGGATTGGATTTTCTTAAGGCTTGATTAGAAGAAAAGTAACTCATCTAGAAATTAGTAAAACTGTTCTCATTCATTTTGCCAAATTTCTACTAAGGACTCTTTTGATGCATCTATCTATCTATCTATCTATCTATCTATCTATC
The DNA here is from genome assembly GCF_964212035.1 of Myotis nattereri. NCBI lineage: Eukaryota > Metazoa > Chordata > Mammalia > Chiroptera > Vespertilionidae > Myotis > Myotis nattereri. The sequence goes on from NC_138088.1 coordinate 29,340,000, forward strand.
TATCATCTATCTATCATATCTATCATCTATCTTTTTATTTAGTTAGTTTTAAACTATTTATTTGGTATTTAAACTATTATTTATTTTGCCTGCCTTTGACCTTTCTGTAATAAAAATAACATGCTATGTCTTTCTGTAAGATTTGCTTCTTTTATTTAGCTTCATGTTTTGAGAAACACATCTTTGTAAATAGTGGCTATATTTGCTTTCTTTTTTATGTGACATTTTTATTGATTTCAGAGAGAATCATTGACTGGCTGCCTCTTGCATGCCCCGTACTATTGATCAAGCCCACAACCCAGCATGTGCCCTGACCAGGAATTGAAATATGACCTCCTTGTTCATAGCTCTATGCTCAACCACTGAACCATGCCGGCTGGGCTATATTTGATTTCACTTGTATGGATACACCACAATTTGTTTCTAGTTTTCTACCTATAATAAAAAATGCCACTTTGAACATTCTCATACATGTCACATATATTTTCAATATTTTCTCTGAAAGATATATACCTAGCATGGACTTGTAGGTACATAAGATATGTGTCCAAATGGTTTCCAAAGTTGTGTCACTTTTCCCTTCTATCACAAAAGTATGCAAGTTTTTGTTTTTCTACAACCTCATCAAATTTTGGTATTCTCAGAACTAAACTGCCAGGTGAAAAGTTGCTCACCGTGGTTTTAATTTGCATTAAATGAAAACCCTCCATTGATTTCTAAGATTATTTAAAATAAAATCCAAATTTTGTATTTGCTGTTCTGTCCTGGACTAAGTTTGCTTTCATATCTTCTCTCCTGCTACTCTCTCTAGGCCTTGAGCTCACTGCTTCCTTTGGTGGTTGTTCCTGTCTCTGATTTTGTCAGGTTGGAGCCTTCTTTATCAGGATGGTTTACCTCTTCAAAGTCTCTCCCTAATGAGTCTTGGTTATCCACTTGAAGTAAATTAGGCTCTCACCCTAACTCTTTTATGAAAACCCATTCTATTTTTTGTCATATAACTTAATCATTGCCCTAATATATATCATTTAGTCTTTTATTTTTTCTCTTTCAAAAGGGAACCCTGAAAGAACAAGGACCTTATTAATGCTACAAAGACTTTATTCCTAACTTCCCTAACCGTGATGGCGAACCTATGACACGCGTATCAGAGGTGACACGCGAACTCATTTTTTTGGTTGATTTTTCTTTGTTAAATGGCATTTAAATGTATAAAATAAATATCAAAAATATAAGTCTTTGTTTTACTATGGTTTCAAATATCAAAAAATTTCTATATGTGACACGGCGCCAGAGTTAAGTTAGGGTTTTTCAAAATGCTGACACGCCGAGCTCAAAAGGTTCGCCATCACTGTTCTAGAACATTTCTTAACACATAGTGGGTATTCATTAACTACTTGTTGAATAAAAGATAACTATTTTGAGACTTTAGTCAAGAGATAATAAATACCTAAATTAAATCACTAAATATAGGAGACAAAGAGGAAAATACAGATATCTGAGCTGCTTAATAGGTACCATTAATGAGATAAAGTGTAAATTGGCATTGTGGAAATGTGAGAGAAATTCCTTGGATAATATCTACAACCTTGCATGTAAAATGTTACTTCATTCCAGCCACATTTGTGCACCTTTTGCTTTTCCTACTATCATTTTTTTTTAAAAGTGACAGGGGTCACTTTAAACTGTCACTATTTATTCCACTTGAACCACTTATTCCACTTATGTACCTACCAGACTTTAATGATGCTTAGAAAACTCTTTTATACTGACTGTTCTTTTTAGTGGCACAGTCAAAAGTACAAGATAATGCAAAAGCAGAAACACATTACTTGGCTATAAAGTTTAAAAAAGTACATTCTTGCTCTAGACAGTTTGGCTCAGTGGATAGAGTGTAGGCCCATGAGTCCCGGGTTTGATTCCAATCAAGGGTACGTACCTTGATTGCAGGGCTCTCTCACATTCTCTCTAAAAATTAATTGAAAAATACCCTCAGGTGAGGCTTAACAACAACAAAAAAGTACATTCTTTTCCTATGAACTCTTTTGTATAAATTGTTGAATTTTATAGTGTCTCTCATTTCAACAGTATTTGAAATATTGCCTATTACTATTATTCTTTTATCACTGGGAAATAATTTCAAATACATGTATATATTATATACATCATATATTTATAATAAATAATATTTATATATATGATACTTACATATATATACAATATTCTCTCTCTCTCTCTCTCTCTCTCTCTCTCTCTCTCTCTCTCTCTACACATACACACAGGTTGTCCCAAAAATATATACATACTGAATAATTATAAAGGCAGTGCCTATTAAAATACATTTCATTTTCAAAATGTAATAGAATCTACAGATGATTGTGTATACATTTTTTGGACTCCCTGTATACATATGAGGTGTTTTCCCTTTAAATGTAATTAGATTTACATATATTATGTATAATGTCATAGCTGGGGTTATCTCATGGAACACTGACCACAAATCTCTAGGTTACACACTAAAAAACCTAGAGAAATATCTTATAAGTTTATCTTTTAATGTTTTATTCATCTTTTCTTTCTTCTATGAACCCCTATTTACTTTCTGACAGAATGTGGCCACAATGTAATAATGTTAGAAACAAAAAAATTAGTGCAAAAACAAATCCAATTGGGAAATATAGAACTGTTTTATTTTACAAAGAAAATTAAGACTAAAGCTCAATTATTGTAGAATGTACAATTAGTGTCATATATAAATGTATGAGATATGCTTTCAGTAATAATCCAAGGGAATTATAGAGTCATAAATTGAATTTTAGAATGCAAGACTTATTGAAAACAAATTCATTAAACATTTGGCTTATTATGCTAGAAAATCTCAAAAACAAACCCAAAGAAAGTAAACTGAAAGGACTGGTAAAAATAATAATCAAAAAGAAGGATAAGAAAATATTTAAAATTATTTGGATCAATAACATCACTGCTTATGTTTTGGAAAGAATTAAAATATAAGGCACATTGGCAAATCTGAATTAATTTCAGAGAGAAAAGGAAGAGGAGGAAGAAGAGGAGGGAGAGGGAAAGAGTTGGGGAGAAGGAAGAGAAAGAGGATGAAATAAAGAAAATAACATCAATACAGATATAAAATACATAGAAAATATATTCTATTAGCTTGTATAGGATGTTATAACATGCTGCAAATCTTTGGACCCTAAAATCTTCACCAGTGTGATATGACTGGATCTTTGTATGGTTTGTCTCATATTTTGGCACATGTTTGTCTTACCAGGGTATTCAGATTAGTTGCTACTTCCTGCTCAAGATATTTGATCAATCAATTCTGCAGAAAACTGTGACAGAGATCAAGAGAATTATAGACTTGGAACAAGATTGTAAAGATGTACTGCTCTCTGTTCCAGACGGAAGCCAAGTACCTGTTATTTCATTTTCTAATTGAAAGAATGCATTTTCAAGATCAATAGACTCTTGGCAATTGTTCTAGTAAAAAGCCTATTTTGATTTGTTCGGGTAAAAAGCCTATCTTGAACACTGTAGCTATGATTGGGGTAACCACTTGGATAAGTTTTCAATAATTGACCCACCATGAACCAATTCATATTTGTAGAAGCCATAGTGGTCAATTACACAATAACAGGGACCACTAGCCATATATCCTTAAGTCTTTGAGGGTTGTTCTTAACTGCCATTCCACAAGGGGTATGTATTGCTTCTGATTTTCTAAGTTTGTCTCAGGGTGATGATATAGCAGTTCAAGGGCTTCTGCTTGACCTTATTATGATGCCTCTTACTCCATGAATCTTAGAGTTATACCCACATTTAAGAAAATATGCCCTAATTATGCATTCAGGGATTGAGAAAATAGCCATGGGGTGACCCACTGGACTCATTGTAAAAATGAAGTCGGCCAGTATTTCATTTATCTGGTGATTGTATGCCCCATTCTAATATCCCCCTCTAACATGGGGGTTAGTAGGGTGTGCTGCGTCACCTAGAGCAGGGTCAGCTCACATATTATATCAGAACATCAGCAGTTCTTAAATCTTTCCCAATATAGTTACTCTTTAATATATTTTTATTGATTTCAGAGAGGAAGGGAGAGGAAGGGAGAGATAGAAACATCAATGATGAGAGGGAATAATTGATTGGCTGCCTCCTGCATGCCCCCCACTGGGGACCAAGCCCACAACCTAGGCATGTGCCCTTGACTTGAATCGAACCCAGAACCCTTCAGTCCGCAGGCTGACCCTCTATCCACTAAGCCAAACCGACTGGGGCTATAGGTACTCTTTAAATGGCCCCATTGATTCTTATGAGAAGGGTTGGTGAAATAGGTACTATATATTTTTCTGTGGAGTTGTAAGTTACTACTTCAAGGGAACCTTTAACCTTGTGCAGGAGACACCTTTCAATTTATTGTCATTAAGTCAGAGAACTGATTCATATCTGTAAATTGGGCAAGGGCTTTTGTTAGCTGCATTTCACTGTATAAATAAAGCCACAGTTTCATTGGGTGCCCAATTATTTCACTTTATGTTCTCATTGCAACAGATTTTTACATGTCAGACCTCCATGTTGCCATTATGGTCTTGTTTTTTATTTTGGTAATTATTTCCTCTTGGTCTCTGATAATTAATTACTGCCTACTCACCCCTGCTATTCAGGAATCCCTATTATCACCAGGCTAGTGGCCTGGTGCGTGAAATTCATGCACGGGGGGTGGGGTCCTTTAGCCCAGCCTGCACCCTCTCCAATAAGGGACTCCTTGGGGGATGTCTGACCACGGGTTTAGGCCCGATCCCAACCCGTGGTCAGACATCCCTCTTGCAATCTGGGAATGCTGGCTTCTAACTGCTCACCTGCTTGCCTGCATGATCGCCCCTAGCTGCCTCTGCCTGCCTGCCTGATTGCTCCTAATCCCTCTGCCTGCCAGACTGATCACCCCTAACCTCTCTACCTGCCTGCCTGATTTCCCCTAGATGCCTCTACCTGCTTGCCTGATCGCCCACACTGCCCTCCCCTGCCGGCCTGATCTTGCCCCCAACTGCCTCTGCCTGCCTGATCACCCCTAACTGCTCTCCCTTGCCAGCCTGATCTCACCCCCAACTGCCCTCCTCTGCCAGCCTGATCTTGCCCCCAGCTGCCCTCTCCTGCCAGCCTGATCGACCCTGGCTGTCTCTGCCTCAGCCTCCACCACCATGGCTTTATCCAGAAGGGAGTCAGATGTCCGGAAGATGGCTGGTTGACCCAGTCTAATTAGCATATTACCCTTTTATTAGTAAAGATAACACTGGAGAATCCAGTGTCAGAGCAACATCTCCTGTTATCAAGCCTAACTTATAAGTGGCAGCCACCAGTGAGATTTCATCAATGCCTGTTTTTTCCTTCATTACTGTATTTGTTACCACCATGAATGCAACCTTTCTGGAACGTGTGGGAAACATAGAACACGTGTTATTTGCCCCAACCAAGGGAGTAGGAGGCTTGGGTATTAGAATTTCCATTTGGTTTGGGTTGAGTTTTGGACAGTGGTATGCTGATAACTATTTAACAATTAGCTCTCTGAACAGAATCCTAATTTGTAGTATCTGCCAATTTCTTTGGTGGAACCACTCTACCAGGGCAAATTTCTGCCCACAATATTATGTCACTGAGTGTACAGTTGGGAAGAGATGTACAGCCTCACACTGTATATGGAATCTCCACTCTCCAGACACAAATAAGACATAAATCCTCAAAAGCCTAGATAATAGTAAAGCATAAAATGATTAGGAAGTGATGAGTTTTGAGCATGTTTAACTCCTTTTTAAAATTTATTTTTAGAGATAGAGGAAGGGAGAGGGAGAAAGACATCTATGAGAGAGAAACATTGATCGGGTACCTCTTGCATGCCCCCTACTGGGGATCCAACCCACAACTGGGCATGTGCCCTGACCTGGAATTGAACCTGTGAGTTCTTGGTGCATGGATCCAGGCTCAACTGCTGTGCACACTGGCTGGGCTACCCTGGTTTTTAATATAATTTATTTAATTGTAAGTTTATGCAATTTAACTTGCAATAATGGTTGTGTTTAAGAACCAGGCTGTGAAATTCCAGAAAATTAACAACCTGTACTTGCACAAAGGTACACATGACAGCAGCACCTCTGTCCTGACCTGCACAAAAACTAAGCAGCTCCCTTAGAGAAAGGAGTCAGAGATTGGAAGGTCCTTACAGGGAGAAGTTAGAACAGTGCCTGGGAGCAGTAGGTACCAAGGTTCTGTGGGTCATTGAAAGCACCGGCTGCATTATTTGTTCTCAGGAATTCATGAAACTGTGCATGCATAGGACTTAAAACATTTGGCTTATAGGTAATTGAGAAGGGAGTTCTCATTTATTGCATACCAATAGTACATTAAATGGCCTTAATCTTTACTATAACTATATGTAGGCTGAGTCATTCACCATCCAAAAGGCAAGCAATATTCTCAGGATCTCAGGCCAGTAACTAGATGAATAAAGCTTTTATCTGACCTGAACCATGCATTTCAGCTATTTTTTATAAAAAATAAAAATATTTATTTATATATTTGCATTATGATATATCACACAAGTAGAATAATACTTATTCAATAAAATAATTTGGTGATAAAAATTTTGTATCTTGCCTACATTTCATGATGGGAAATCTTTCTATTAGACAGTTCACCCCAATTGGTGACTGACAATCCCATAAAAATAAATTTGAGCATCTCAGCATTTTGCTCATCTAACCAATAAAAGGCAAAGATTTTCCAGGGGAAATGGTCTTCATGAAATGTCTACTATAGGTATGGGAAGCAAGAAATGTCTACTATAGGTTTGGTTTTGGCAAGAAACTCTGAAGGAGAAATTAAAATGAAACAAAATCCACTTATTCAAACAACATTTCTCTAAGTAGTTTCCAACCTTGGGAACAGAGAATGCCCTGCACTTTTCTCTTTATAAATCCCAGTCACCTCAAATAAATGCTTGGTTAAGTGAAAGGAAGAAATGGTGAAGAGAAACATCTGGTAATTATGGGACTGGTTCTGAAGTTGAACAACTCACCCTGAGTTCTTCATAATTATCTCTATTTCTCTTTTTCAAAGTTAACAAAGTTTCTGGTGGTTCCAGCTTTGTTTTGAGATGACTAGAAATATAGAAAGGCAATTATGCCAAAGAAAAAAGGAAATATAAGAAATTATGTCAGAATTTTATAGTTTAGGCAGAGCTTGGCATATGTTTTCCCAGATGGTAAATATTTATGTTTCACAGCCTATAAGGTCTCGGCATAGCTCCAAAGCAGCCAGAGACAATAGTAATGAGCCTGGATGTGTTGCAATGAAATTTATTTAAAAACAAAAAGGAAAAAGGAGGCTGAATGTGCTTCTGGACACAGTTTGCAGACTCCTGGTTTAGGCTAATGAACTGTACTGTCAAGTTCCTGATTATCCTGCTTTTAAAAAATGAAATAATGATGCTAACAATAGGTTCATAGTTTAATGATTTTCCTTTTATAAAGCATTGATTTAATGCTCAGTATGTGCCAGACACTGCTGATGCAGTGGTGAATCATAAATGTCCCTCCCTCAATGAACTGTTATTTGAATGAAAGTAACTTAAGCAAATAAATAAACTAAACCTAGAATATTATGTTAGGTATTGCATATTTTTAAAAGCCAGACATATAGATAGGATTAAGTAGGTTTTTAATTAGATAATTGGTCTGGAAAACACAACTAATAAGGTGATATTTGAATACAGACCTGAATAAAGTGAGGTGGATGCCACATACATGACTGTAAGAACATTCTACTAAAAGAGAAAAGCCTTGGGACCAAGGCCCCGAGAGTGGAGATTGCTGTTTCCATGGTGCAATGAAACATTCATGATGTTCAGAGCAGAGAGGATAAAGAGAAGAGGAGAAAGAAAGGATGTCTGAAAGGAAGGCAAAGCTCAGATCTTATGGGCTCTGCAGTCCATGGTGACAAGATTGGGCTTCGTCCTGAGTGTGCCAGGAAACTATGTGACAATGTTGAGCAAGAGAGTGAAATCATTTGAGTCATGTTTTAAGATTAGTATGGGTGCCATGCAGAGAAGGAGAGCAAGATGGACTGTTAGGAGGCCTGCAGGATTCTGGGAGAGGGCAAGCAGAGGCTTGGCATTCTGTGGTATCACTCAGGTGGAGAGAAGCGGTCAGGTTATGGATATATTTTGAGAGTGGAGCTGACGGGATTTGCTTCACCCAGATACCGGCAGGCGCATAACCATATTAATATTCTCTGGTGAGCTGAGAGTCTGCTGTGACCCTGTCTAATTTGACAGGATTTACTTAACCAGGGCCTTGATTTTCTTCCAGCACCTCTCATGACACCAGGTTGTATATCTACATTGATAAATACGATGCGATAAAAGAGCTGGCAAGAAGAAAGAGAGAGCAGCATTTTCTGTTGAGTGCCTTGTCACAAGGAAGGAGGATAGAGTTGCTGCAGCTTAGGCCCGCACCAGATGGTGGCTGCCAAGGCTGCTGCTTTTGTCATAAGCTGGAGATTCCCTAGTCTCTCCAGGGGAGAACGGTTGCTTGGAGTGGAATTTGAGGGGCCTTCTCCTGACCTTGGTGCTCAAAGCCTGCAAAGGAATCTGGTGAAGAATGCCAAGCAGTGGCCATTTCGGTAGAGCTCGGTCAGAGCGAGGGCCTGCTGAGCATCAGGTGGGGTCGGTCCCCCACATCTTCACTGAGCAGTGTGGGTGCAGCTGCTCTCAATGACCTATCACACACTCAAATGTCTGCCCATGACGCGGGGCCCTTCCAAGATTTGCAAGATTGCAGAAGCCCAGAATTCATAAGCTAGGAGTTGTCTTAAAGGTTATCTAATAGTCTAAATTTTTAAGGCAGCCAAAGAAGGTAATTGCCTACCAACATAAATTGGATAGTGGCAGAGCTGAGACGGAATTTGTAAAGGTTTCTTCTGGCAGGAGTTGGGGATGAAGAGCCATCACAGTGGTTTCCATGCTATAACAAAAGAGGATATTTTTTTTCTGCAGTTATTCCTAATGACGAATAGAGCAAACTTCTTTCTCAGGTTTGAACAGGTAAATGAAAATATAATCAGGTTTTCTCCCTATGTTGTAACTGGTCTTTAAGCAAGGAGCTTTAGATATGGCTTACCATGAATTTCAAAGGAATAGTTACAGTGGTCAAGTACAGATCAGGAAGTTCAAAACCTCCTCTCCTTGGAAGAATTCAAAGTCTTCTCAGCAAATTCTGCCCATTAACAAATTGCTGTGTGCACTTACCAATGTTTGTGAAGGATGGAAAGCAGATGGCAATGTGCACATATTAGGGATCATGATTTTAGCCAGACAAATCTCTTGCTGCAAACACAGAAATGAAAGAGATAATTATATTAGTATTGTTTCTACAGTCTATTCCAGGGGTGGGCAAACTTTTTGACTCGAGGGCCACAATGGGTTCTTAAACTGGACCGGAGGGCCGGAACAAAAGCATGGATGGAGTGTTTGCGTGAACTAATATAAATTCAAAGTAAACATCATTACATAAAGGGGTCCGGCCTTTTTTTTTTTTTTTTTTTTTTTAGTTTTATTCATTTCAAATGGGCCGGATCCGGCCCACGGGCCGTAGTTTGCCTACGGCTGGACTCTATTCTCTATATCTCCACATTAGCACCCAGCCCAAGACACCCAATCACCAATAGAAACTGCAGAGGAGGATATTTTTTGAGAATGCATTGTGTGAAAAGAGTATACCAGGCAAGTGGAAAAGAGACAAAGGGCAGAAGCACCTGGGGCACTCCATCACTTGAAAGTTGGGAAGCCATGAAGGAATCAGCCAGTCTTCATTCTGCTAAGAAGAATGAAGAGTAGAATGAAGAGTGGCTGATGGGTTAGGCAACAATGAGGAGTATGATATTCTGCAGGCCCTATAAAGTAAGTGCTTTAGGGCAGATGGAATGATCAAATGTCAAATCCTGCAGGGAGGCTGTACAAGAACTGAGAAATAAATGCTATATTTTGCAACATGAAAATAAAGAGCAGTTTTGGTGGATGTTGGGATTAAAGTCTCATTGCAATCTACTCAAGGGAGTAAGAGAGTAGAATAAGATGAAATAAGTATAATAATTATTGGAGAAGTTTAATTTGAATAGCAAAATTAATACAACGAAAACAAGACAGTGGTTGGCAGGAAAATGTAGAGTTAAGAGAGGGTATATGGACAGACTTTCTTGAACAATAAGAAATGGCACTTAGAGAATAGTGTGACATATGTCCTTAGAGCATAGGCAGCTGCTTGGTGGCAGTGGAAGGAAGGAAGACTATGTGGACAGTTGCAGAGAGGTGGAGAATTGTGATGGGAGGTTTATGAACTGCTGATCTTATTTAAAAATCATTGCATTCTTTAAGTAAAATACATTCCACTGAAACATTTCTCCTTTTTAAGAACGTTAAAATCTGCATACTTTTATTAAATGAGCTCACTTCTTAGACCTTGCCACAGAAATTACGTTAATATATATTAAGAATAGAGTTCTTATTCTGTAATACTCATGCATTAAGAGATTATGTGGACTTAACTTATAATGCAGTCATATCATTTAAAAATCAGAGACTTTCCCAATTTTGCTTCTAATTTTTATTTTAATTCACAACTTAGTTCCAACATTTGCCTTTGCTATTATAAATTAACAAATTCAAATTTCTTCTATATTTGGAATAATGCAATGTGGTTGAATTTATTTTATATGAATTTGCATATATTCCATTTACCTTTTCAAAAACTATGAGTCATATATTTGACAAATTTAACCTTTTTCTGTTTTATAATTGAGTGTAAATGAATCAGGCATTAATGTTTAATATTTTGGCAAATTTTGTTTTTTTGCTTGATTTTATTAAGTGCTTGACAAATTTAGGAACATGAGTAATTATAATACTGAGAATTTACTTCATGGCATGGGAACTTCTTATTGCCACATTTAAAGAACTCATAACAATATTTTGAGGTAGTTTTAACTCACACATTTAAAGAGTAAATATTACACCGGAAAATGTGTCACAATGGAGAAAGGGGGGAAAGGACCTGTTTGTTTTTCATTGTGATAATAGGTTAAATTTCCTTAGGACCCCAATATAACTAACATTCATTTACTTTTAATGTAGATAAGAGATTGCTTTAGAGATTCTGTTTTGAAAAACTATGCAAGGTTTACTGCATCATTAACAAGTTCACATAATTAAAGAAACCGAAAATGCTTACTGTAGAGTAGCATGAATTCTGCATAGAAAGTAGCTACATTTATGCATAACCCATGGACAGACAATAATGCAGTGAAGGCCTGAAGAGGGGGTAGAATAGGGTAAGGGGTCAATGGGGGAAAAAAGGGGACATCTGTAATACTTTCAACAATAAAGATAAATTTTTAAAAATATGTTTTTATTCATTTTTAGAGAGAAGGAAGGGAAAAGAATAGAGAGATAGAAACATTGATGAGTGAGAAACATCGTGGATTGGCTGCCTCCTGCATGCCCCCTTCGGGGGATGGAGCCCACAACCTGGACATGTGCCCTTACGAGAATAGAACAGCAATCTCCTGAGTCAGTGCTCTATCACTGAGCCACACCGGCTGGGCTAAAGATAAAATTTTTAAAAAGATAAATGAAGTACTAATATTTTTACTGAGACTATGAAATTATTGTCAACATTTTAAATTTCATTGCTATACTTATTTTTATTTCTATACTTTGCTTTTGACTATTCCGGTGGTCAGAAACTTATGTTGTAGCTTAAGTTTGATCTCCTTTCTCTTCTTTCAATATAAACATATTAAACAATGTAAACAAATTAGATATGAATTACCATTTTGGAAAAATACCATGAATTCTGGAATTTGGAAGAACTGTGAATTCTAGAATAATGAAGATCCACTTTTTCCCCCGCTGTACTTCAAATGTCTGTATTGAGAAGATTTTGTTATACCATGTGCTACAGAATCCACATTTAATTATACCTTTAACTATAAACCTACTCCCCTCACTTTGACATTTTCAGAAATAAAGGGAGCAAGGGTTATGATGAGCTCTTCATTAGCTTTAATAAACTATGCCCAAAGGCTGAACTTCCTCAGTCTATTGTTTTTAGTATATTGTAAAAAGTTTGTTAATTTTTTAAAATTAAGTGATATCTTTAATTTTACCAATTTGAGTGAGGGGATGAGCATAATAATTTTCCTAATACCTATTGTCAAGCTTTGTTTGCTTGGTCCTCAGCTCTAATAAGAGTGCTTATTTTCTATCAGTCAATATTTAGTACATGCTATATGACATATACTGTGCTTTAATTTGATCCTTATGACAATCTTCTGAGGTATAAAATTTATTGCCATTTTGTCTGGGAAGCTGCGCCTCAATGAATTTAAGTAACTTGTTCAAAGTTATTCAGCTAGGATATGGAGGTGTTGATACACAATTATGGGTCTGTCTGTTTCCAAAGAACATTCACCATTTTTCCAATGTATGATCTTCAGATGATTTGTGGTGCTTTATCAAAAAAACAATCCAGAGGATGAGTTTGGGTGATGGACCAGAACCTGCATTTTTACAAAGCCATCATAGGAATTCTTCTGTGCCCAATTTGAGAACCATTATCATAACCTTTACACATGGCCTTGCTTGCCCAATCATTGGATGATTTGGTTTCCAACTTTGATAACCCACCTTCTTCTACTCTCCAGACTCAATCTTTAGCAGAGACACAGGAAATGAGGATCTAGGACCCTATGATGATTAGCACCAAGTCAACACTGAATCTGCTCTGATATACCTCTCTTGCTAGAGCTAAATAAATGTCTGACCTATGATTTTTAAAGCATAGGAAATTACCCCCTCTCCCATTTTCTTGAGTTCAACTCTTTAACTTGGCATGACCAGATCTCATCTACTCTCTGCCAGACACTGATGATGGTAAGTACCCTACGTGAATTGTGGCCCATTTATTTCCAAATGCCTTCCTGCCAAGTTTTGCCCATCTTTGGGCTAGAGCTGCCATCTACTACGGGTCACAACATACTTTGTGTATTTATTACATTATTTTGCCAGGCTGGTGCTTCTTTCCATCAATTTAAACTGAGTGTAAAGCATTCTACATGCTCTTTTCCAAAGAGCAGGCTTGGTTTCTTTGTTATTCCAGTGACCTGGATGAGCCACATCCTGAGATATGTCATGCATCATTTAAAAACAAAACATAGCAACTCTATCATATAAGAATATACCATATAACCCAATAATATCAGTAAAGGGATTTGGTAGATCCAACAATGTTAGGTATAACCCCAGTAGATGAGACTTAGGTGCAGTGTTTTAGTGACATAAACAATTTTTCTGGACCCCAGGCCGAGTGCAATGTAACAGAAATTTTGCTTCCTTACTTAGTATATTTTTAAGCAAAGATTATTTGATGTAAACATGACATGTATTCTTGGATGCTATCTCAAATATTCAAAATCTCCTACAGTCTCTGCTTTGGATATTCCATAATTGCACAATGTACATTAGAATAGTTCTCTCCTAAGAACTTCTTGAGACACATAAAAAAAAATAACAATTCCTTCCTGGAACTTAATTCAAAAGGGAAAAGTGCCTTGACAGCTAAGATATTTTAAATGGGAAATAAATTGGAAAAACTTCAGCCTTACAGGCTCTAACATAAGCCTGTTTTTGTTGTTTACTAATTGATGTTTCTCAAGTAACCAGAGTTTTCATGGGTATTAATTAATCACCATTTACTTTGCAACCCTTTCACCATCTATTTCTATTATGTATTCTGTCCCCTTTCACATCTAATCTGTATGTCTCTTTTTTGGCTTCACTAACATTGACTCTCAGACCTTGTCAATAGAATGAATAAAACATATTAAGGAACCCCATAAGCCAGCTCAAGATTTTATTTCTGATGATCACTCAGGTTGAATTAATTAGCATGCTTTTTGTGAATAATTTATAAACCAAGAATGAATAGGATCATTAATTGGTATGAGTTCCTGTAGGTTTGTAAATCATTATTCATGACTGATAGTTATATAAAGAAAGGGCTTTATACCTTATGGTGCATTATCACATAATTTTTCAGCAGCATTTAAGAGAGTAATTGAATAATGACATTCTTTGGTACAGCAGCCAATAATGATAAAACTTAGGACAAATGCTTAGAAACAGATGCATTTAATTGTCAGAGAGCTGCTGAGGAAGTTTATACTGTCACCCCAATTTTCTAGTTTAGGATATACCAAAACACAGAGAATGATGGAAGAAATTTGGTGGTCTAGCCTCTTGACTAAGAAATGACTGCCTCTTTTTTATTTGATCTTCTCCCAAGCCCTATATCTGAAATTTCCTGGGAAACTGGGTAAGGAGAGCAGAAAGATGAAGATTGGAAAGCTGCCTATGTCTAGATTATCATTCTTATGTAGTTGTAAGCACTTTGATTAAAGTGTCTTACTGCTAACTAAATTGGAATAGATTATCTTTACTCTTACAAATTACCCTTAAGTAGTTTATCAGGGTAGATGAAACTAAAACCAATACAAAAATTGAGTAATAGCATGATAGGCTGAACAATGGCCTCCCTAACAATATCCACGCATCATCCTTGGAACCTGAGAGGAGGTTACATTACAGGGTAAAAGGACCTTTCCAGATGTAATTAAGATTACTGGCCCTTAAAGAGAGCAATTATCCTGCCTAATCTGGTTGGACCTAATCTAATCATATCAGTAGAGAACATTCTCTGGCTGGAGACAGAGGAGTGGAAACTCCAAGCTTAGAGAAGGTCTTGAAGCACCTGTGATGGCTCTGAGAGAGGAGGGCCATAGGTACGGACTGGAGAGAGGCCTCTGGGAGCGTATGGAAAGCATGGAAAGGGATGAAAGCAGCTAGGAGCAAAGACTGGCCCCTGGCTGACAGCCCATCAGGAACCAAAGACCTCAATCCTACAATTGTAAGGAGCTGAATTAGGCCAACAACTGAATGGGCTTTGAGTTTGATTCTTTTCAAAAGCTTCCAATAAGGTACAAAGCCCTAACACTTTTATTTTAGCCTACTTGATTTTAACACCTTTATTCTGAGACCTCGGTCAGACTTCTAACCAACAGAACTATGAGATAACAAGCAAGCACTGTTTTAGACTGTGATAACTTGGGATGGCAGCAATAGAAAACTAATTTAAGTAATGATTTAATATAGGTTTGTGACTTGAGCAAGTAATTTACTTTCTCTGTGCCTCCACTTCCCTGTTTGTAAAATGGGCTTAATAAGGATATCCAGCTCACTGTGAAACCAGACACAATGGGCCTGAGGCCGCCTGTCACCACTTGAGCCAAATTAAGCAGAGACAGGGTTGAATCATGTATGAGAGTTTATGCCAATACTGCTGACAGTATGGGGAGAGCAGTTGGTCACCCTGGAAATTCTGCTTTGAATTTTATATATACACAAGTGAGAAGATAGCTATGTGCAGCCGTGAGCTACAAGTGTAACAGGGGAAGGGAAGGTAGGGTCTGCAGTCTAGCCTTCAGGAGCTCGAAGTCTGATAACAAGGTGGCTATTCTTCTATGATGTTACAAACAGCTCTGCCCCATTCCTGGGACCACAGAATGATCAGCTTTTCTGAGAAAAACTCCTGGAGGGGGTCAGGGTCCGGGCACAGCAACCACATCAAAGCATGTCCTGTGCCTGGTCTGTTCTCAAAATGTATTTATTTTCTGAGTAATGGACCCATCGAGGCTTCTTATCTTTTTACAGCCTTATTTCATCCTTCAGTTTCCCAGGGTCTGTCAGAAAACTTCTTATTTATAGTTAGTAAGATGAATAATTTTTAAACATCTGTGGCTCTATTCTTATTACATGTCCTTTCCCATTATCAACTGGATGAGCTATATGATTATTAGGTTTGCATACATCATAAACTCAAAAGGAAGAGACATAATGCCAAAAGTGTGAAATAAATGAAGTAAAAATCCATGCTTCATAATGATCATGTTTTATTAAATGGACTTCAGCTAAAAGAAGAAGCATGCATTTACAGGTAGAGTGGTCACAGTTTATGTGAGATATATATTTGTGACAATCTCTTAATGTTTGAAAGTAAATAAGAAAACAGTATTTTGTTACCTCGCTGGAGTTGTGTCACAAACTTATGATTCAGTCATCCAAGATTCTCACAAAGTATGCCGTTACCCACTCTTTGGGAGACATATAAATTATTATTATTTTTTAAATATATTTTATTTATTTTTTACAGAGAGGAAGGGAGAGAAATAGAGAGTTAGAAACATCGATGAGAGAGAAACATCGATCAGCTGCCTCCTGCACACCCCCTACTGGGGATGTGCCTGCAACCAAGGTACATGCCCTTGGCCGGAATCAAACCTGGGACCCTTCAGTCCGCAGGCCGACGTTCTATCCACTGAGCCAAACCGGTTAGGGCTGGGAGACATATAAATTATATTAAAAATCACATGTAAAGTAAATTTTAATATTATTTCATATTAAGATAATTTGATTGGTAATGAAGGCCGCTACACTGCTCCAGTGGTTCTTTCCCTGTGGGTTTGCTCAGAGCCAGCTTGAGCAGAGGCAACATTCACTCAAAGTAGTTCTAAACCCTTGTATCTGAGCATTAAACCCCACTGCATAGTGGTTTTTTTTTTAATAAATATTTAACAGAGTCCTGATTAATTAATAATATAGTGAATTATTGCTCAGTTCTTCAACTCAACATGAATTTATTATGTAGATGTCTTGATTAACACAGCCAAGAAAAGAGGACCTAAAGATGTTATCTCTGGTCATTTTAAACACCTTTAGATTTACATGTTATTAATGTTTCATTTTATTCTTACACTTACAACCACTGATAAGGAAGATAACCAACCCAATTAGACTGTCACACACACACACACACACACACACACACACACACACACACACACTCATATACTCATATTTACAGTTCACAAAATATAACCTCAGGGAAGAGTAGAGCTGTTCTCAGAAATTTATTCATAAATTCTCCAAAAAAAATTATGAAGAAGGGAAACACCTACCACTAAATTACAGGGATCTTTGAAGGTGTTCCTACAGACAGAAATATTTTTAAAAATCAAGAATATTTTACTTTGCCTCAAAATCCAGGCATTTCTGGGACTTACAAAAGGACTGAGGTTTTACAATGACCCTGATAAAGAGTGACACGTGATGATGGGCATTACTTATTTTCTGACCTTTCTCTGGATGAGCCTTCTCTAGGGATTGAGTCCAAGATACAGAAAAATAGCAAACTTAATTCTTTAATCAGAAAGAAGAGCAAGTAGATGACTAAGGACCCATCAAAGAGATAAAAATGTGCTTTTTTTCTGATGTTGGGGAGACTACAATTTATTCATTAGAAAAGAATTATAAACTCATACAAAGCAGGGCTCCCTTATTGACATCTCTGAAAGTCTGCTCTCCTTTGCTCAGCACAGTTCTTTGCACATAAAAGCTACTCAGTGATTTTTTTTTACCCTTTTATTTGATTGATAATTGCAATCATCAATGAAACAAGATAACAAAATAATGGTTACACCAGGAATAAGCACAATATCTTTCAGGATAGAACTATTTAAAAGTATTGGAAGCAGTTTTCATCTAGAAAAAGATGTGAATCAAATTTGACTTTTTTGTTTACTCTGTTGGCTTTCCTTAGTCTAGTATTATGCAGTGTGTAATACATCCAATCACTAGGAGTTTTGAAAATACAATAAAGTATATATTAACCATAAAACTCAACTACTGAATTTTGTGCATAGCTTTGCAGCAACAGCTTTTCATCTTCACAACTTGCTAACAGCAGTAACAATTACACCTAAGTAGAATAAGTACAATGGTTGCCTACAGGAAAAACAGAATGTTAGAATATAAGAACTATTTTTCAAACAAAGCATAAACTATTAATTTCAACAGAAAACTCATGGAATAATTTAATATCATAATACAACACAAATCTCAAATTCATGATATTTATCCAGAATGTGAAACAAGAAAATAAATGAGTATTATTCTTTATATTACATAATACTGAAAATTTTGAAGTTCTTTGACAAACATAAAAAAGGGGAGACGTGAAATAGATTTAGTTTTGTATCTGAGTTAAGTGTATGTATTGAATGTCAACATTGTTGTAAGTAGCAACTTCAGGATAGTGTTTAAACAGGAAACATTTATTATGTTCTCTGCACAAGGCAAAGTGCTGGGGTTTTGGAGCCACAAAGTTAAAGCAGATAATTTTTTTAAAAATATTTTTTTATTAATTTCAGAGAGGAAGAGAAAGGGAGAGAGAGACAGAAACAATGAGAGAGAATCGTTGATTGGCTGCCTCTGGCACACCCCCAACCAGGGACTGAGCCTGGGATTCAGTGGATTAGTAAAGGGCAATTACATGTGCATGTTTAATCTTTGCCCAGTTATTCTATAACTAGAGGCCCGGTGCACAGATTCATTCACCGGTGGTGTCCCTTGGCCTGACCTATGCCCTCTCACAATCTGGGACCCCTTGGGGGATGTTGGCTAGCTGGTTTCTGCAGGCCTGATCCAAACAGGAGGGAGCCCAAGCCTGTGCATTGAGCATCTGTCCCCTGGTGGTCAGTGCACATCATAGCGACCAATCAGTCGTTTGGTGGTTCCGTGGTTCAGTCATTTGGTCGCTTAGGCTTTTATATATAAAGATTAGCTCAGAGGTGCTGGAACAAAAGACAGGTCTTGAGCAATCTACAGCAACTCGGTTCTTTTGCTAACAAAATACATTCTTTACAGTTGGCGTTATCTTTTTTAACATCCTGAAGTTTTAGGCATTTATATTGGAAAGCAAAGTTGATTTCCTTGACTTGAACAGCTTCCTAAAAAGTAATATCACAAAACTACACTGAACATCTTTAATGTAGGCCAGCCTTTGCTATACTCTGGGGGCAAGACAGATACTTAACTTCTTGTAAAGTTAATAAGTGTTAGGGCAGTGAAATCATAATCATAAAAAAATCCCAATAAATAAATAAATACAGCCAAATACATTTGTATACACTTAAGTGGAAAAGAAAAGGAGGGGAGAAATCAATAGTTTGAAGAATTTTATAGATTAATGCATATTATAAATCCTTCTGAGGGTACATTGAACATAGGATATTCTTTAATTTTCAGGTAAAAAACTTTTCTTTTTTTTGAGAAACATCTGTCCATCTGATTTCATGGAATGAAGTTTGGATCTCTTTTGCAGAGAGGTGACATGGTGAAGTGAGGGGATCATGGACTTCAGATTAGAAAGGATAAGTTGTATTCTTACTCCTATCCCTTACAAAGTATATGATGGAGGCAGATATCTATCTATCTATCTATCTATCTATCTATCTATCTATCTATCTATCATCTATCTATCTATCTATCTATCATCTATCATCATTTATTTATTTGGCATATTTTATATTTTAGTTTAAATTAAACTTATTGGGGTAACTTAGGTTAATAGCATTATATAAGTTTCAGTTGTACAACTTTATAGTAGTACTTGGATGTGAGAATTTTTATTGAAGTCTATGTTCTCTCCTGTAAAAGGTGTGAATATAAATATAATTTGAATTATGTATGTACTAGAGTCCCGGTGCACAAAATTCATGCATGGGTAGGGTCCCTAGGCCTGGTCAGTGATCAGGGCCAATCAGAGCCTTCTGGCTGCTGGCCAGGGCCTTCCTTCTGGCTGCTGGCCAAGGCCTTCCTTCATTCCGCACCGCCCCCTGGTGGTCAGCACACGCCATAGCGAGCAATCAAACTCCAGGTCTCCCAGTTGAACTCCTGAGGGGACACTTTGCATATTAGCTTTATATATATAACTTCTAATGTACAATAGACACAGCAAATAGTAGCAATCTTTGTTAAATGTGTTAAAAGATAATGTAGTTAAGAAAAGTTGCAAATATTCAGATGTGTTTTGTTTGACATAATATATAAATAAAAATTTCAGAATGAATAAATACTAAACTATTCCTAGGAAATATTTAAATAAATTTATGTATGATTGCAGTCTCTGATATAGATAAACATTTAGTGATTGGAAACTTGAAATAAATAATATTGAATTATGTTATTGCTGTAGTGTAAAAATTATCTTCCTTCCAGAGAATCTTCTTAAATAGTATAGATATTTTTAATTCATTTAAGTACAGGTATCATAACACAAATATGTTCCATGAGTAAGAAGGTTACAGATAGTCACAATTATGATTAAAAATCTGAACTTGAATGAGATTAGTCTGATTACATTCATGCATTGTATATTTGTTTTATTTTTTATTGTTAAAGCTATTCCCTTCCACTACCCAATAAAGACAATTACTGCTTTTACAATTCTTTCTTTTTCTTTCTTTTTTTTATTGATTTCAGAGAGGAAGGGAGAGGGAGAGATAGATAGAAACATCAATGATGAGAGAGAGAATTATTGACTGGCTGCCTCTGGCATGTCCCCTATGGGGGATCGAGCCAACAACCCGGGCACGTGCTGTTAGCTGGAATTGAACCTGGAGCCCTTCAGTCCAAAGGCCAACACTCTACCTACTGAGCTAAACTGGCTAGGGCTATTTTTATAATTTTTGACAAGAAAAAAAGTTCTAGATTTCACAAATGCTTGAATTTCGTGTCATGCATTTTCTGGTTAGAGGCAAATACTTCCCCAGGTTACTAATTCTTATCGATGCTGCAATAAGCAATTTTGCCAGAGGAATAGGAAACTAAACTGAAATGTAAGGACCTTAATTGTTAAATCATTCCTAGCATCAGACCATTTAAAGCATTTGTTAAAAAGCTATTTTCTTTTTCCATTAAGGCTCATCAATATTCCAACTGTTTTCTTTAGCTTCTAGGAGTGGGGCAGTCCTCTTCCTTATACGGGAGAATGGTGAGACCAAACCTTTAGTGGAATCTACTTTCTAAAGCAGTTTGCATTTTATATTAATGGAGTTAGGTATTTTGACTGAATCTTCTGGCAGGTAATTTAGATAAAGACAATTCTTTCATGATGAAATAAAATCTAAATAAATAATCTCCTTACCTGTGGTTTGATGTTTTATGTTAACAAAATTATACCATCATTCTAAAATATAGAATTAATTTTTCTAGTTAGATGCAACAGTGGAATTATTCAATCAGCATAAACTTAAAAAATGATTCATTGTTATTATTTGTTTGTGAGAATTATAACAAAAGTTCCAAGAAAATAACAGAATTTTTGCTATATTGCTAATGTCTAAAATAAATTATTTCTTATAGAAAAGACACTTGCATACATTTAACTTGTAATCACATTTTAAGAAATAACATACAGAAAGAAGTGTATGAGAAATTATGATTATTTGTATTGTATATAATGATCACATTATCATTCTTTTAGAAATATTTATAGGCTGTAAAAGAGCAGTAGAGAGAAAAACATATATCTCATATACATCTATATATCTTATACATATATTATATATCTCATTTATATATCATATATCCAAATGTATATATTTCAATTAAACTACTTTTATTTCATTAAATATTAATATTAATTTTCATGTCATAGTGGTAAGATGACATGGGAAAATATTGTATAATTTAAGGATTCAGTTGGTTAAAAATTATTGTAAGGTTAATTTTAGAGTTGAGTGAGTACAGTTAGAAAATCACTATACTAATTATTTAAGATCTCTACCTGGATTAATTGTCTGTTATGTTTTGAGCTATTTCCTCAGATACCATGGAATAAGGAAAGCTAACAGGGATCCAGATTTTAATTAATAGTAAATTTAAATGAAGTTTTTACACTTTGAAAAGGGAAGATTACTCAACACTGTAATTATCATGGTAGAGAGTAGTATTCTCTTTTCTTTGAATTTATTGGGGTGACACTGGTTAACAAAATTATACAGGTTTCTGGTGCACTATTCTACAACACATCATCTGTGCATTGTATTTTGTGTTCACCACCCAAAGTCAAGTCTCCGTTCATCACTATTTATAGGCAGAACTACTCTCTACATAAGCATTTAGAAGGCCTATTGGTGGATTGATGTCTTTATCTTTATATTTCATTAGAGGCTCAGTGCACGATAATCGTGCATGGGTAGGGTTCCTAGTGGCCACCAGTTGGGAGGCAGGGACTCCCTGGCCCCTGGCTGCCTACTCCGCTGCTGCCACCCACCATGTTCCACGCGGCCCCCTGGTGGTCAGCGCATGTCTAACTCCTGGTCAGTTGAACTCCCACCTGTAGGGACAATTTGCATATTAGCCTTTTATTATATAGTATTGGACCTTCCATGTTCCACATAATAGTCTATGCTCCAGAGTATACTTTGTCTTTCTATGAATCAGTGTTAGCATGTAGAATTTTTCACTCTTTTATTTTTAACTAGAGGCCCGGTGCACGAAATTCATGCAGGGGGTGGGGTGTCGCTGAGCCCAGCCTGCACCCTTTCCAATCCAGAACCCCTCAGGGGAAGTCTGACTGCGGGATCAGGCCTAAACTGGCAGACAGACATCCCTCTCACAATCTGGGTTGGCTGGCTCCTAACTGCTTACCTGCTTGCCTGCCTGATTGCCCCTAACTGCTCTGCCTGCCAGCCTGATCACCCCCTAACCATTCCCCTGCTGGCCTGATTGACGCCTAACTGCTCTCCTGCCAGCCTGATCGCCCCCAACTGCCCTACCCTGCTGGGGCCTCATTGCCCCCAACTGCCCTCTCCTGCTGGCCTGATCACCCCTAACTGCCCTCCCCTGCCGGCCCGATTGCCCCCAACTTCCCTCCTTTGCCGCAACCCGCCTTCTTCACTGGGACCGGCCTCTTCCACGCTGTGCAGAGCCGCAGGAACCTCAGGCCTCACTGTGTGGAGTGGCCGCCCGGCCCCACCTCCACTGTGCACGTGGCCATCTTGTGACGGCCATCTTGTGATGACATGCGGGCATGATGCCACCTAGGCTATTATTAGTATAGATTATTTGGTGTCTACACACCTGAAGTATGTCTTAAAAAGGCAGCATGTGGCTTTAAAAAAGCCCAATCTGACCCCCTCTGCCTTCTATGTGGGGTATTTAACCTTCTTACGTTTATTTGTTATTAATATGGTGACTATAAATCCATCATCATCTTCCTATGTATTTGCTATATCCCCCATTTGTTCTTTGTTCTCTTTTTCTGCCTTCTTTTTGGGTTGATCTAGATTGATTGATTTATCTTCCAATTACTAGTATAAGGCCACCTTTCCCTTTTTCTTTTCTTGTCTGGTAATTTTTTATTGGATGTCAGACATTGTATGTTCTGTTCTGTAGGGTGTTGGTTGTGTTGCATTTCTGACAGCTGTCAGAGGGGAAGAGGCTTGGGGTACTGGGTTTCACATATATTCTTTATCTTCTTAAATTACGTGTAAACCATTTGAATATTTTGGGTCATGCTTTTAAGATCTATGCATAATCAGAACAGTGGTCAATCTTGGTCAAATTTTCTCCCATGGTGGAGGCAAGTTTCTCTGTGTATTATACACCAGGCAGCATGAATTTTGAGTTTTCCAGCATGACCAGAGAGAACAGGCACTGTTCCTGACCAAGAGAGGATTTCAGGCACTGTTACCTCTAATATTTTTGGCAAACTCTTCTCCAGCATTGGGTCAATTTCTCACATAAGTGCACGGATTCATACTCAGCTGAAGAGTCAAAGGGACCTCTCTGCAGATTGCTGGAGTTCTCTCTGTGCTGCTCTATCCTCTCTGGTTCTGTGTTCTAAACACTCTAGTTGTGTTTTTCTCAGTCTCCCAACTCAAAGAGTTTGCCTGACTCCACTTCAGTTTCACCTCCCTGTGCTGTGCCCTGAAAACCTCTCAAGGCAAAGAGGCTGAGGAAGTGAAAGTATTGCCTGGTTTGTCTCCTCTCTCTTAGGGATCACTGTCCTGAATTGTCTGATGTCTAGAGCCTTGCAAACCCATTTCGTATTTTATTTTGTTCTTTTTTTTTTTTAGTTCTTGCAGAAGAGAGGGTACATCTGGATCTGCTATTTCATCTTGGCTAGAAGTACAACTTATTCCTCTTATTTTTAAAGATTAAGAAAGCTGTGATTGAGATATTAAAGAACATGTCCAAATCACTTGAACTATTCAGTGATGGCGAACCTTTTGAGCTCGTCATGTCAGTATTTTGAAAAACCCTAATTTAACTCTGGTGCCGTGTCACATATAGAAATTTTTTGATATTTGCAACCATAGTAAAAAAAAGACTTACATTTTTGATATTTATTTTATATATTTAAATGCCATTTAACAAAGAAAAATCAACCAAAAAAGTGAGTTCGCATGTCACCTCTGACACGCGTGTCATAGGTTCGCCATCACTGGACTATATTGTAATCATCAGCATGAAGATTCCAGGAAAAAAATTTTGACTCTTAACAGCTAAACTCAAAATGAGACTAATGATGTCATACAAGTTTCAAGTAGTGCTACTGACTTACTGGTGCACTTAAGCAATTTTTTCTATATTCATCCTCCCATGAAATGGAATGAAGAATTCAGCTTCATCCATTGACCCGTGGAGATGAGTCTGTACTTTAAGGCAAAAGTAATTTTAATATTAATAGCATGTAAATATACTATGTAATTACTTTATCTTAAAATTTTCATACTGGTAGGGAATTTGAGGATTGAATGTTTTGTCAGCAAGAATGACTTCTGACAGTTTATTCCACCGTCTAGTGGCTTGGAAGAGCTAAGAAGGGCATTGCCTATAATTTTTAGTTTGCTTCATACTTGGTTCGAGCACACTTGGTTATAGCAGAAACACAGAACAGAATTTAGTGGTATAGTTAAAAATATGTGGAGACAGCAGGGCAAAAGTAGTAGATATTCCAAGAACATATGGAACAATGATATGCTAGATGAACACAAAAGTGAGGTGTATCTAAGATATTCTGTGATGGAGACATAGAGGAGCCAAGCAAGTAAGTGATGACAAGAAAGCAATAGTAAGTGATGAGGAGCCTGTTTCCTTATGAAAATATCTTCCCTGAATGTTGAGGCCATATTATAGTGTCCAAAATTATATCATTTGCTTTTAGCACCGTGGATAGTATAAGCACTCATGTTTTTATTGAATGAATGTTTGATTAGTTGGATGACCAAGAAAGGCTGTATAAATATAATATAAGAGTGAAAACATTCCAGACCTCAAGAATTAGTTTTAATCTTTTTTTAAAATATATTTTATTGATTTTTTACAGAGAGGAGGGGAGAGAGATAGAGAGTTAGAAACATCGGTGAGAGAGAAATATCGATCAGCAGCCTCCTGCACACCTCCTACTGGGGATGTGCCCGCAACCCAGGTACATGCTCTTGACCGGAATCGAACCTGGGACCTTTTAGTCCGCAGGTTGATGCTCTATCCACTGAGCCAAACCGGTTTCGGCTAGTTTTAATCTTAAGAATAGGAATGGTGTTTGGAAATCATTTAGGGTCAATGATTTTTGTTTTATAGGTGTGAATACTGAATATTGGGATGATTCAGATTCCAATTTTACCTTGTCAGTATTTTTGGGTTTTGTGTTTGTGTGTGATAGATAACAGAGGTTTTGAGACACAAGAAAACAAAGTTTAAGGAAAATGATCTACTTCAGTTACAGTTCTTTACCTTGGCATTTAACTCCCACAGGAAAAAGTGTTTTTTTTTTACTTACAAACACAACAGATTCTGACTAAAACAATTACTTCCAACATAATCACATTTAAGTTTATGCAGTTTTAACAGAAAGAGACAGAGAAAGAGAAAGAGACATAGAGAGACGGAGAGAGAGAGAATACCCTGACCCCTGTCCTGCTACCTGCTGGGGCAATAATCTGAGAAAACCACACTGTCAAGTCCTTCCCAAATTTCCAATCCATCAAATTTTGAGCAAATTAAAATGGTTCCTTGGAGAATATAATTTTTTATGTGACACTATATAACAAAATCAGATTTTATATGTAATCTGATTATTATTGTTATTTCTCACCCAGAAACACAAAATTCCCTAAGGAGAAAACTAATAATTAGTAGATTATGCTCCAGCCTCCCATTTTCACAATTCAGTCACAGTCTCCGTCCCTTAAGAAATGGGAACGTAAGAGATCTTTTAGGTTTTGTATTTGCACATTGCTGACAGGTGTTTGCTAGTTAGACTGATATGGAAGATTAACAGCTGTCCTCTTGAACAAGTAAACAGGTAATCCTGTTAAATCTACTTCCTTGACAAGCATATTACTTTGGTAAATATATAAAAGTTTAATGGTGTCTTTAAAGAAACCTGAAACAAACTTAAATAGTGATTAAATTTGGGGGATGGCAATGTTGGTATAACACTATTATTTATATTAATAGAAATGAACTGTGCACAAATCACATAAGTTTAACTCTTCCACCATTAGAGAACCAAAGCTTATTTTTCTTCAGTAGTAGCATGTTCAGGGGAATTATGAGAACACAATTATGGTGCTCTGGTAGACCTATCATTCACTAATTCCTTTCAAAAAATTTTTTCTTGCCCAGCCAGTGTGGCTCAGTAGTCGAGTATCGACCTATAAACCAGGAGGTTCGATTCCAGTTTAGGGCACAAGCTTGGGTTGTGGGCTTGATCTCCAGTAGGGTGTGTGCAGGAGGCAGCGAATCAAGATTCTCTTTCATCATTGATGTTTCTATCTCTCTCTCTCCCCTTTCTTCTCTGAAATCAATAAATATTAAAATATTGTGATAATATTATGACTATTTTATCAAGGTACAATCAGGGAATTATCTATTATAATGGTCTAAATTTCAATCACACTTCCTTCTAAGTATCTCAGATTTCACATAGGAAGTCATTCAGAAATTTCTATCAGTTTCCTTCTTAATCTTTCACTATGTGATAAACAATAAAGCGATTGTCTGCTGATAGCTAAAGAGATGTCCCAGAGCCCCCCTTGAAAGGCCCTCTATCCAAATATTGTCAGTCACAGTCTGAGGTACTGGAGTTAGAGATTCAACATATCAATTTGGGGAGAGACACAATTCAACCTGTAACAATAGTGTACATATTTCTTCATTTTGCAATACTCCAGAGTGATTGTAATATCTTAGAACACAAAGCAGATTTTACTCCTTCCCACTATGCTAAATTATTTCAGAAAATTTTAGTATTCTTGTGTCAACTTTGTATAACATTTACCCCCTGCCTCACTCCTAGCGGTCCCTTCTCAGAGGCTACATTTGCTCTTCCTTTAGAAGTAGGCTACTTCTTCTCATAACAGGGGCAATCTGGGAAGTCAGATATTCAAGTCTCTCAAAAATTCTGTATAAATTAAATGTAACTAGTACCTTGAGGTGGAGGCTTAAAATTTTTCTCTGAAAATAAAATAATTTACATTTGTGTTATAGATGTTATATTACCTGTCTAGACTAGACACAATTCATTTATTTATTTACTAGAGGCCTGGTTCACAAATTTGTGCATGGGTGGGGGCCAAATGGGGCCAGGCTGGTGAAGGGTGGGGCTGTGGGCAGTTGGCTGTCCAGCCCCACCCTAGATTGGGGTGGAGGGTGATCGGGGTTGGGGCCAGCTAGGGGGAGGGGCCAAGGGTGGTTGGCCAGTGGGCTCTGCCCCTAATCAGGGTATTGGGGGCTGATTGGGTGCAGGGCTGGCCAGGGGGAGGGGCTGAGGGTGGTTGGCCAGAGGGCCCCACCCCCCGATTGTGGTGTTAGGGACTGATTGGGGGCCGGGCACCGGGCCAGGCTGGCTGGGGAGGGGCCGATCAGGGCCTGGATCAGGCCCGGTTGGCTGCCACAGTGCGCATTGTAGCCACTGGTTATTCTGGTCATTATTCCATTCTGGTTGCTGGGCTTTTATATATATATAGATTTTCATAACTATCAGAGTTTCACACTTGTTTCAGATGTATCAGTTTGTTGGCTAATGGTCTTATAACAACTGCACAATTACAGATAGGGATTTGCAACCTAGGCTTACTAATAATAAGTTGCTGTTATATTTTGTTGATATGTACTTTGGTTTTAATTTCAGAATCTAAATGAATTATCTGTATAGTTTTTAGAGAATTTGCTAATTAACGTCCTCAACTTGATTGATAAGTAAATATCAGAATTGACGTAGTAAAACAATTTATAGATCAGGCATTATGCAAGTGAATGTTATCATATGCCTACAATGACATCTAATATTTATAATACAGTAAAATTGTATTGGAATATATTAACAAACATACTGCACATAGTATATAACACATGAGTAGAGGATCTAAGTGTAAAACATAGTTCAGAAAATATAATTTTTACATATTAATGAAAGATGAAAAATACCATATAGAACATTGATTATTTAAGATTGAAAAGATGAGAATTTTCATTTTAATTAATACAGATAAAATGAATCTGTAATAATTTAGATATTTTAAATTACTTTTCCCTATAGCTTTTCTCTCAGTTATAAGTCAGAGAACAATAATTATAAAATCAAATGCTGTTGCCTACAATTAATGGTCAAAAACATATCATGAAGATTTCACAACTAGATAGTTTCTTATGTGCGTCATTTATACAGACTTTCTCAATTTTTATCCAGTCACCAAATGCCGAGTACATATACATATACATACATATCATACCTAGGAAAGACAGTGCCTTATGCCATGCTCATAGGATAATGAAATCTATATGGTGATTACACAATGATCTGAATTAATAAAATTCTATTTTTACCTCCTGGCACTTTGAGGAAGAGGTATAAAAAGGATGCCAGCCTTAAGCAATGTGGCATTAAATTCCATCCCAAAGTTATTCTGATATGATTCTATTGAAATAAATTTGTTTTTTCTTTCATCATGGATGTTTTATCATGGTTAATCATTTATTTGGGCACCTGTAGATGATGCACACTAGGTCTATTCAGTAAAATAAGCAAAGTTCTAAATATAAAACAAAATTCTGAAGAGCAAAAGGTTATTATGAGGTTTAAATAAGAAGGGAAAATAGCACAAAATGTCAATTGGATTTTGTGGTTTGTATAAAAAGCCATTGAGCAGTGGGTGTCCATGCATACTTGCCATTTGTGCTTATATTGATTAATTGCAAGATAAGTAAAATGTGAACATTTTAAATACAGGAAGGAAAATGCCATTAACCTTCTGCAGACTGAACTTTATAAAGCTGTTTTTAAATGTGCAAATTTTGCTGAATTTAAAGGACAGAAAGTGTACTTTGCACATTTTTTTTTTAAGAGATAATGATCCTAGTCTGACCCAAATCCATTAATGACTTGGGAAAGACTTTGCAATGTTTACATGGACCTGTTAGCCAAGTGATAAAGAGCGCTGATGGGTGGGTATACAAAAGAAAGAAGGGGTTATTGTACCTTGAAAAAGTAAAAGAATTGAATGGGGTACTGTTTTCTAAAAGGGGCTATCTAGGGAATCTCTTTATGAATAATATTAAATGTCCAATCTTTATCATTTTATAATGCAACAAACTAACCATATTCTTAAAATATGTGCTATACTTTCCTAATTCTATCATTGTCTTTGCAAAAAGTGCATTTGTTATTATGAACAAGGACAAAAAAAGTAAAATTCCTATGTAGAAAATAAATACATTCTTGGGTAAGAGGGCACAAAGAACCAAACAAAAGCCCAAAAACACAAATTAAAATATTGAAAATAACCACTTAGGGTAGCTTAAGCAAGCAATAGATGGAAATTGGAGGGATATGTTAAGATACCAGCAAGAGCCGAAACCGGTTTGGCTCAGTGGATAGAGCGTCGGCCTGCGGACTGAGGGGTCCCAGGTTCGATTCCGGTCAAGGGCATGTACCTGGGCTGTGGGCACATCCCCAGTGGGAGATGTGCAGGAGGCGGCTGATCGATGTTTCTCTCCCATCGATGCTTCTAACTCTCTGTCTCTCTCCCTTGCTCTCTGTAAAAAATCAATAAAATATATTTAAAAACAAAAAAGATACCAGCAAGAATATCTATAGGGGAAATACAGGGAAGAATATTGATACTAGAGCCTACATTATTCAAATTGAGTAAATAAAGATAGAGAATTTTCTTGTTATACCTGTTTATGAGTCCTTAGAAATAAAAATGCCTCTTAGAGGTCAGGCTAATTTTTATTTTTTATATATATTTTTAATATATTTTTATTTATTTCAGAGAGTAAGGAAGAGGGAGAGAGTGATAGAAACATCAATGATGAGAGAGAATCATTGATCTGCTACCTTCCTGCACACCCTCCATTGGGGATCACAACCTGGGCATGAGCCCTTGACTGGACTCAAACCAGCGATCCTTCAGGTTGCAGACCGATGCTCTAGCCACTGAGCAAACCTGGCTAGGGCAAGGCTAATTTTTAGATGACATGTAATCAGAACTTAAAAAATATTTATTATTTCTGTAACTTTTGATATTATGGCAAAAATGAGGGAAAACAATCTAAAAAGTCAAAAGCTGTGTATGAATTCCGTAAAATTATGTTAGCTTATTTATATTAGAATATGATTTGTAAGGCCCTAACTGGAATTCACAACTAGCTGCTGCAGCAGAGTTTCATTGTGCCCATGCTGAGAGATCTAGTATCTTTTCTAATGAAGTCCAACATCTTGGTGAAGCTATTGTCTCTAATAAATTTAATAAGAACATTGATCAGATAAAAGTGCCGGAAATTCTTTCATGCTAAACAATTACATAAACCCCATGTGACTCTGCATTTCTTTTACCTTCTTACCAGAATGTCCATATGATGTGAGAAAATAATAGTGTTCTTGGAGTCCTAGTTCATGTACTACTTACCAAGGAAAGTTCCCAATATCCTTAGGGAAAATTATATTCTGCATCTCACATTACATAATGCATATCACATAATCCCCTGTTTTAAATATCTTCACATGGAATCAAATATACATATTGTTTTTCTGTTTCATTAGACTGTATGTTCTATGAAAGACGTTTTATTCATTTTTCATTCTTATTCTTTATGCCTGACATATAATGCAAATTCAAAAAGCAGATGAAAAAACTGAATGTAGTTCCTGGCCTGACAATTTTGAGCTTGAAATAGATGACCACTTATTTACTCTTTCAGCACCGTCTGCATTTCATAATTGATGTAATGCATGAAAAATGCTTAACGCAGTGCATGGCACAGAGTAAACAAAACTATGAAGACATTAAAAAGATTAATGCTTGCCAGGGATTGGAGTGGTGAGTGGAGGATGAATAGGTGGAGCACAGAGGATTTTTAGGGCAGTGAAAATACTATTTATCCTACATAATACAAGCCTAATATGCTAAGTGTCTGGTTGTCCAGTTGGCCATTCAACCAATCAAAGCATAATATGCTAAGGCCACTCAACTGCTTGCTATGACATGCATTGACCACCAGGGGACAGACACTCTGACAGGTAGGTTAGCTTGCTGCTGGGGTCTGGCCGATCGGGACTGAGTGAGACAGGATGGACACACCCTGGAGCCCTCCCGCGGCCCCTCCCCGGCTGGCCAACCTCCTAGCCCTCCCTGGCCCTGATCGTGCACTGGTAGGGTCCCTCGGTCTGGCCTGCGCTCTCTTGCAATCTGGGCTGAGGGACCTTTCCCCCCACCCCCCACTCCCCAAGTGCATGAATTTTGTGCACCGGGCCTCTAGTGATACTATAATGGTGGATTCATGTGATTATACATTTGTCCAGACCCATAAAGTGTGCAACACCAAGAGTGAACCATATTGTAAATGATGCACTTTGGGTCATTATGATGTAGGGCCATCAGCTGTTACAAATTCACCACTCTGGTAGATGATGTTGATAATGGGGGAGGTATGCATGTTGGGGGCAGGGGATAATGGGAAATCTCTGTACCTTTTTAATTTTGCTGTGAACCTAAAGCTCCTCTAAAAAAAAAATAAGTCAATAACATTTAAAAAGATCATTATTGGAGGTATCTTATATTAAAAAATATTTTGTTTTATGTAACATTTGAATGCTAAACTAGGATCCCATATATAAATTTTTAATTTATGTAAATATTATCAATGAAATAACTTCTGAGATTTCATCCAATATATAATATGGTTATAATCAGTAACTTTACAGTCTGATTTTCATTCTATATGTTATTGTTGTTAGTCATTGGCAAATGAATAAAATCATTTTGCTGTTCATGTTCCTGTGTCTTGGGCACAATATAATGATTTAGGTGACACCACCAAGTCAAAGGCAATGGGTATCTTAACCCATTTTTATATGGATGTGCAGATGAATCTGAACCATTTATTAATCTGGGTAAACTATAGAAGAAATGGTTAATTGTACTGATTTGGTTTCTCTTACCATTATTTATTATTACTATAAATTATGTATGTGGAGCTGCATGTAGACTGTAAAATCTCTATCTGGAATCTAGAATATTAGATCCAAAGGCCTTAAGAATGAGAGAACAGAGGTCCAGAATAAGAAAATGACTTGTCTAAACTTAAAAAAATTATAAAAGGCAGAGTTAAACTGTCAAGGACTAAGTTACCTGGAGTCCTACACAATATTCTAATTTATTTATTTTCCCTTCCAAATTTAATTCATTTTCTTCTCTAGTCTTATGTTATACGTCAGAAACATAGCCATATTATCATTGCTGTCTACTATATAAATTTAGGATAATCTTTGTTCAAGATCCAAGTCTATTTAATCTAAAATAAACTGCAAACTAGTCTATAATTAGTTTACTTAAATGTGCCATGGCTGTATTTCTAGAAAAAAAAATCCCTCAAATGTTATAAAGATATTAATTTCATGGTTATTTTAAACACAATTCCTTGGAATCCTTTGAGATAAATTCTTTTGTTGTTTAACAGAATCCAAAGTTAATTATGTCAGTTAGTTAATGTATTTCCTGGGTCTCTGTGATGAGAAACAAGGAAAGAGGTAACTAGTTTAAGTAATTTTTCTCTGATGAAAGTAGATAAAAGTCACAAAATGTGGCCAGAATTGATAAAATTTTCTGTTCTTAATGATTTAAGTGCTAGTTTAAGAGGCCTACACAAAAGATGTGACTCTCTAACTCAGGAGTCCTGAAACTTTTTAAACAGGGGGCCAGTTCACTGTCCCTCAGACCGTTGGAGGGCCGGACTATAGTTTAAAAAAAAAACTATGAACGAATTCCTATGCACACAGCAAAAACACCTAGCGGGCCGGATAAATGTTTTCGGTGGGCCGCATGTGGCCCGCGGGCTGTAGTTTGAGGACCCCTGCTCTAACTTATCTTTATGGACGCAGTATGGCCTAGCACATGGTAGAGGCTAATCAATTTTGTTCAATTCATTAATTATCCCTAGCATGTATCTGATACTAGCTTTGGATTCAAGTATTATTGAGAAGAATATTCAATATGTGATATACTGCGTATATATTTTATCCACTTTTTATTAAAGATATAACAACTCTTTGGGATACATTTGATCAATTGTAATGCACTATTTTTATTCTGAAATTGTGTTTGTGTGGTGGTAAGGTATGGGAGAGGGTAAGTGTTTTATAATTTTATGATTAAACTAGGAGCCCAGTGCGCGATTCAAAATTGTGCAGCGCCGCCCACCCTCCGGTCCGGCCCTGCCTCCCTCACCCAGCGCAGGTATGAAGAAGCTCCTGCCACCCTGCCCCGACACTGCGCATGCAACCTCCTGTCTAGTCGACCCATTATGGCATCTCGGTTAATTAGCATCTCTCTCTCTCTCCCTCTCTCTCTCATATATATATATATATATATATATATATATATATATATATATATATATATATTAGTCTTTTAGTGGGCCTATGCCTTGGGAATGTGGCCTTTACATGTGTACTCTAGTAGTCTAGTTTTTTTTTCCTCGTCAGGTAAAATATAAAAGCTAGATGGTGCTGGAGTGATAAAAATGCTCTTCTCCATTTGGGATAAGTCCTGGTAAAGTATTTTCCCCTGAATTGTAGGCGGTTTTTATGAAGAATAATCTGAGCATATTTTACAATAAATATGCTTCTCCTACTTCTGCTAGAGCTATAAGTTAATATTTCTTGGGTCTTTATAATGATAACCTGGTGGACTGTTTGAAGGTAAAGCTCATGAAAATATGGAAAACTTCCTGATACTGTAATCCCAGCAGTTTCTCACTCTCACACTAGTCAACACTCAGCCTCCAGCAGCTGATGGAAACTACCATTTAAGTGTGCCTACCAATTTAGGTTTCCAGGGACTTCTGCTTCAGGTAAGATCATGGCTGAGATCCTCTAGGTTCACATGGCTTTCCAAGTTTTTGTGTGGCAGTTTGCACTGCAACTTGAGTTCTTTAATGGGTCCAGGAGAAATTGTGAGATGTATAAGATGAAAGGGAGGAACTTGAGGTAACTTCTAGGTTTGGATCTTGAAGACCTTGGTGAAACTGTTACTGCAAAAAGGAAAACGGGGATTGGCAACCATTAGCAGGAATGGCAGCATGTCAGGGAGTGTGTTGTCAACATGTTAATTTGCAAGGTTAGACATCCAGATGTCCAGATGCAGAAGTTGGGTGTGCAGTTGGGTATATAAGTCTGAAATTCAGAAAAGAGGAAAGGGCTGGAAATATTAATTTAGTGACTATAAGTGTAGAGAGAGCTTCAGAAAAAAAACCTTAGGAGAATCTTTAATGAATACAGAAATAATATTAAAAATGTGTCCTTCCTTTGAATGAAAAAAAAGTCTCTTGAAGGTAGTAGAAAATATTTGGTGTGCAACATTCTGCAATGCAAAACAAAAGGGAAATTACAAAGTGCAAGTGAAATGTACGTATATCTCAATGCTGGGTAAAGGGTTTTAGGAAGAATTTTCTTCCCTTTAGTGAATATATGTTATCTAACTTCTTCGACAAAGAACATATTCCAAGGAACATCATTTTCACTCAATTATAGTAAAATAGAAGAAAGGGCAAACAGGGAATTGAAATGTATGC
Source organism: Myotis nattereri (assembly GCF_964212035.1). NCBI lineage: Eukaryota > Metazoa > Chordata > Mammalia > Chiroptera > Vespertilionidae > Myotis > Myotis nattereri. The sequence goes on from NC_138088.1 coordinate 29,375,101, forward strand.
ACTTTAGAAAAGTGACTTAAGGCAGAACAATTTTTTAACTTTAAAAGAACAATTCTCATCTGTGGCACTAATGTTTATTCAGGAATTTGCATTTTTACTACCTGTAAGACTGAGGTCACCTTATTTTAAAAGTTTAGGAAGTAAAGGATAATCCAATATCAAGAGACTAAGTATCCCATTGAAACCAGAAGAGGGAGCATGGGGAAATGTAAACAGAACATTTCTAAGTCATTTTGTTTCTATGCTTTAAAAAGGGGGAGGGGGGCGGTTCATTCTTTACAAGGGTACAGAAGTTTGCCTTATATAACTGAATAGTGTGTAAAGTATTTCTGAGTTCTAGGAAGTTCAAATGACCATGATTTCTAACTTGGTTCCTTGATTTTTCTGGAGTTATCTTGATGCTCCAGACCAAGTACTTTTCTTGCCTGTATGATGCTGTTATAATTCATACTTGGTCTAGGCCAGTGGTCAGCAAACTCATTAGTCAACAGAGCCAAATATCAGCAGTACGATTGAAATTTCTTTTGAGAGCCAAAGTTTTTAAACTTAAACTATATAGGTAGGTACATTGTTATTAACTTAATTAGGGTACTCCTAAGGCTTAGGAAGAGCCACACTCAAGGGGCCAAAGAGCCGCATGTGGCTTGCGAGCCGCAGTTTGCCGACCACGGGTCTAGGCCAATTTAAGTGAACTGAAGAAAAGGAAAACAATTCTGACTGTAAGGGGCAGTCATGGGCAATGAGATGTCTAGGATTTGGGCTCTGTGATGCATAGAGGCTCAAACATCTGAAGAGTTGTGATATTATTTTGTTTCATTCTCAATAATGTGAAATGAGGAGAACCCATTCACATGACTCTGTACCTTTGTGCTGTCCATCCCTGAAATCAGAATGTGCAGAGAGAATGGGCCCTGGATATTCACCAGCGCTCTCAGCCTTTCAGGCACCTTTCTGCAGAACCCATATGAACCACAGAGCAGTTGGAAGAGACAAGGAGCCAATTACAAAGACATAAACTTAGTTTGCCTCTCCATAGTCTAAGTGGGTAACTGTGGGAATAATGTCTATAATAATAAAAGCATAATATGCTAATTAGACCGGACATCCTTCCAGATGAAGCTGGGGCTGCAAGGGAAGCCCGGGTCCCAGGTGCCTGCTTGTGGCCAGAGGGAAGCCCAGGTCCAGGGTGCCAGAGGGAAGCTGGTGCTGGCAGCCAAGGGAAGGAAGGCCTACTTTTGCATGAATTTTGTGCATTGGGCCTCTGGTTGGAGAATAATTAGAATAGACTTAGAGGATTCCTGGGGTTGTGGTTTAGAGCCATACTCTTTACAGATCCAGAATCTGTTTTATTCCTCAGTTTCTCTGATGTGAATTTTTGTCAGTTTAAGGTTTCATTTTCCTTGTAGGTTGCTGCTGATAAATTTTTAGCTGTGTTTACTGTTAAATTTTTTCTTTAAGAGAGTCGACAATGTAGATTCTATGATTTTATATTACTCTGCCATGTTTATCCTCCCCCCCAATTATCTATGAAGATAACACTTGCGGTAAACAAATGTTAGAAAATAAAAGCCCCTGAAAATGCAGTAAACTGAAAATTAAGGTGCTGTAACGGAAAGTTTAGTCACTTTAGAGCCAGCCAGGTCTGAATGTTAGGCTTTCCCAAGTAATGACTGTGTGACTTCGGCTAGTAGCTTAATCTCTCTGAGCGTAAACTTTATCATTGCAAAAACAACTAAATTAACTATGCGTAGCTCAGCAGTGGACACATTATGTTTTTTTTTAATATATTTTTTATTGATTTTTTACAGAGAGGAAGGGAGAGAGATAGAGAGTTAGAAACATCGATGAGAGAGAAACATCGATCAGCTGCCTCCTGCACATCCCCCACCGGGGATATGCCTGCAACCCAGGTACATGCCCTTTACCAGAATCGAACCCGGGACCCTTCAGTCCGCAGGCCGACGCTCCATCCACTGAGCCAAACCGGTTTTGGCGACACATTATGTTTTTAAAGAAACTATGTACATACTGTATAATGGCTATATAAATATATTGCATTTAGCTTTGCCATCCTTTTATTGTTTTACCATGTGGATAACAAGATGGGATATTTGACTTACTTTAAAGGTTTTAAAAGAATTTCAAGCTAACAGCAAACTAGAAATTGACATCTATTTTAACAGCAATCAGCTTTCTATTCTTATAAGATACTTTGCTGCACTGTCTCACATCAACTTAACCCCATCTGTAATTATAATGGTAGTTTCAGAGGACAATGTCATCTAGACTTTAACTAACATAATAGCTATGACACTTGAATAATTACCCATCAGTAGAATGTTTTTCTTCAATCCCTATTATTAAGAAAAATTAATCCAATTCTCTTTTACATAAGAAGGACTATAATAAGCATTTTTACTATGTTATCCCAGGTTAACGATCATGATTTCAGTCACAATTGGGTCTCTTGACTTTCTCAAGAAATCATGCTAGTCCATTATATGATAATGTTCAGTTAATTGAATTTAGTATTAGGCAGTTACATGTAGAGTAGACTTTTGGCAGAATGTGAAAGAAAATATTACAGAGATTAAAATTCTGCCTCATCAAAGGAAGTATTTAGTGATTCAATGTTTTGAAGCATTATCAAGACATTCACTTAGAGGTAAAGAGCAAGTTTTTGCATCTTGAACCTCTAATAAAGAAGCATAACAGTAGGTTTCTTTGAATTTGGGGGAATATATATATCCCCAGTAATCATTATACTACTGAAAGCTACTAAATGATACAGAAAGATATTAGTTTTGAGTAGTACGTAGAAGTCATTAGGACCAGAATACAGTTTAAGTTGTTCTGGACTTAAAGCATATTACTCAGAATATCTAAGTGTCCTTAATATCTTGTTACAGGTGGGGGTTGTGGGGACAGGAGCTTTGTGGAGTCTTTGCCATCCAAAAAAGGATTGCAGGCCATGTCTTTTGTAGCAGAAAAATGCTTAATATGCAGACTAGTTCCCTTGATGAACTGTAGGACTCTACCAGCATGCTGAAGTCCCAATCATGTTCCATCCCATCACACTGCCTATAAAATGTTAGGAAACATCAGATCTTGTAAGACTTATGGTCATGCAGTTACAATACCAATCTTTTGTTTAATAGAAATGGTCCATTTTGTATTAGGCTGAGCAGGTAACATGTTACAGAGATGTCACGTGAACAGGTAGTCCAGACTCATGTAACCTGACTCTTTTGCCCTGATACCTCTCCCATATCTACATCTGTGTCCTCATAGGGAATTCTTTAAATCACCTATAGAAGTGGAAAATATCTTGGACCTAGATAATGGGTGGGTTTGCCTGATATGTTGATGTGTGCTAAAAATGGAATATTCTACAGTACATACCCTCTCAGAAATCATGATGGCATGAGGGGTGGATCTTCTTTTCTGTGAGCACTTTACTTGGTCTTCACATTGTCTAAGGTAATCATATACATGGACTCTGGAGGTGGTGAATGGCTTGACTAGTCAGTCATGAGTGTAAAATGGGCTAGATTGAAAAATCAGTAACAAGAAAGTCTAGGGAAAGGAATATAGATACACCTGTGGAAGGGAGCAGAAAACATGTATATCTGGTATTTCTTGCAAGTGCCCACCACAGAGAATCCACTGTGTAGAAGTCTCTTAACAAGCAGATGGGCATCATGACAGCCAACCTGTCTCCTGAAATTACTCCTGTGCAGAAGTCCCATGAATGCAGGGGGCATGGCATCAGACAGGGTATTGTAATGCATGGCCCAAATAGCATAAGCAACTTCTCATGAAGAATGATCTAGGCCCATGGTTGGCAAACTGCCGCTCGCGAGCCACATGCGGCTCTTTGGCCCCTTGAGTGTGGCTCTTACACAAAATACCACGTGCGGGCACATGTACAGTGCGATTGACACTTCGTGGCCCATGTGCAGAAGTTGGTTTTCAGCCTGGGTGAGTCTATTTTGAAGAAGTACTGTTGATATTTGGCTCTGTTGACTAATGAGTTTGCCGACCACTGATCTAGGCAATGCCATGACTGATTATCTGCCAAGAGCAACCACCAGTGTTGAACCATCGCTATGGTAGTATAACTCAAGGCGACCGGCCAGCCACATATTGAGAAATTAGTTACACCAGACCCTGGAGGCAACATTCATCTTTTATGGGGGGTGGGGGGGAGCCCTTAACTTCTGTACCTACTACTTTCTAATGGCTTACAGATTTTTTATTTAACATTAAAGAATACCACATAACACCTTTGAAACCAAAGAGATAATTTTATGGTAAATGAGATCTGACAATGAGTGAGTGATCATAGGCTCTACCTATTATTCCATATACTGTGTCATCAGGGGAAAAACTGGCCTAAAAGCACAATGTAATGACTTGTTAAGAGCCTTGTTAAACTACTATCTTGGAAATAGCACCCACTATATGGTACACTAAATATACCAAGCCAGTACTCAACATATGGGTCTGGTATCTCAGTATCTAGAATAACAGGTGAAAGAACCAAAGGCTAGATATAGCATCACCTCCAGAAACCTACTTAAGCATTTGTGCTTCTTGCCTTATGAATTGAGGCTCTGCTGGATGAGAGGCTCTGTTTCCCAGCAGATGAGAAATTCTTACAACAGAAGATACAGTGAGATCTTCCCTATACCTGTGGTTATGATTATTGCCTGATTATTAAGAACTCCTCCTATTAGTGGGTCTCTGCCTGTGTGGGGTAAACCAAGCTAAGGCACACTTTTTATTTAGTATTAGAGTCCCGGTGCATGAAATCCATGCACAGGTAGGGTCCCTAGGCCTGGCCGGTGAACAGGGCCGATCAGGGCCTGCAGGCTGCCAGCTGGAGCCTTCCTTTGTTCTGCACCACCCCCTGGTGGTCAGTGCATGTCATAGTGAGCAATCAAACTCCCCGTCTCCCAGTTGAACTTCCAAAGGGACACTGCATATTAGCCTTTTATATATATAGATAGTGTCAAAATATATGTCCTCATGAAAATGTTTATATTTCAAGAAGGCTTACACCTGTCAAATCACATTGAAATCTATTGCAGTTTCCAATATCAGAGATTAAAAATCTGTACAATAAAATAATTATTTTGAAGCCATCTCACACTTAATAAAAGAGTAACAAGTTCTAACTGATCAAATTGAAGTTCAGGTTTTACTTTCTTTTATCACTGGTAAAAGATAGCATTAGATATAAGTGGAAGATTTAGTTAATCTAACACTAATTAATTAAGACGATTTTTATTTTTCTACAATGTATTTGGTTTCATCATTCACAGTTCTATGGGGTAACACATTTTGCTAACAAAATATATTGCTACCCTAACAATCTAAACCTAAATTAGTGACTTTTCAAATGTTGCCTATAATGCACTGCAGAAAATGCATTTTACATTTTCAGAACACACACACACATGCACACACACACACAATAAATTCCTCTGAATAGTCCCTACCTTCTCTGCCTTACAACTAGCAACAGAAATCAGGAATGGACTATGAGATAAAAGTCAGCTATTCAGTCACTGGCTTTCTTTCTGGTCTTGAATATAAAATTGTGGCGCATATACTTTCCCACTGTGAGGAGAAATTCCATATTTATCAGAAGACATGGGAGAAGCATCCTAGTGACATGATGTCTTCATTTTAAAAGACAGGTATAACTTAGTTATGAAAAAATTAACTTACCCCAGAATCTGTTTAATTATATAACTCTTCTAAGTTAATATCTGTAAATATAGATACATACATAGATATAGAATAGATATGTACAATTATATTAATTCTGTTCTCCTGAGGATAGATACAGATATAGATGCATAGATATAGATATATAAATATAAATTGGTTTACATGGTTATGGAGGCAGAGACATCCTACAATTTATCTGTGAGCTGGAGAACCAGGAAAGCTAGCGGTGTAAGTCATTCTGAGTCAAAAGGCCTAAGAATACACACACACACACACACACACACACACACACACACACACACACACCTGAAAGGCAGAAGGTTGCTGATGTCTGAGGACAGGAGAAGTTGGATGTCCCAGATCAAGCAAAAGAGCAGGTTTGCCCTTCCTCTGCCTGTTTGCTCTATTCAGGTGCTGCTTGGTGAGAGCGAAATGCTAGTCTCACCCACTTACTCCCTCACAGACACACTGAGAAAGAACATTTTCCCAGCTATTCGGACATCACTTACCCAGTGAACTCGACACAGAAAATTAACCCTCACACCCTCTAACTTTGAACAGTAGTGTACTATGGATAGGAACCTCCTATACCACAAAGCTTAAGTTTCTTTTTTCCCTTTATGAAAATAATAACAGATAAGCAATTTGGACCGAATGCTTTCTCTTTTTTTCTCCAAAACTTGTGATACCGGCATTTGGATATCCATACTGAAATTCCCCTGGAAGTAATTTGACACAACGTGGTATCTATGGCATACAATGTAAGTCTTCTTTCTCTGCCTTCTACACTGCTTTGTATAGAAGAAAGCAGATAATTCTTGCATAAAATAAAACCTGGGAAGCCATGCAAAGCAGATTTCTTCATCTACAATTCTGATAGTTCATTTGCAAGTCAACAAATGGATTCTCCTCTGGTGACAGATAAAAGAATATGCTTTTCTTCTCTATTGCTTTCTTCCTCTCTAAATTTTTATACTTAATTATCCATTTATTGAGCCTTTTATTTTATTTGAAAGGCAGTGGATAGATTCTGTAAATCCTAACCAAATTAAAATCATGATACAATGTAGTTAAACCACTTTGTAGCTTTTAGAAGACATTTTTGTATATTGGGAGCAGTAATAAAGAGTCTGTCCTCTGAATATGAATATCCCAAATAGATGAATTACAAGTATTTTGACAAAGCATTCTTTTTTTAATAGGGTCCTTATTAGTCACCTACCAAACAGTATCGTTGATAATTTAATACAAATGCTTAACAGATATTTAGGTAGAAATCATTAAATCATTTGTATATTTGTGTGTATATTCTAATTTCACAATATAGCTGCATGTCTATGAAAAGAACATTTTTATAATTTGAAATTCTGGCAGTTACTTTTATGATGAGCCTTTCAGTAGTGACCCATCTGTTGTGTACAATGTCAGGCTACTGTGCTAATGTCTCTTTTAACTAGTTTCAGGGCAAATGAGTGATCAAATTTACTGTTCAGCCACATCTTCCCCAATGAAGGTTCATGTTCATTTCTATTCCTCCTGAAAATCCCACTCTCTAACCTATCACTCACAAGTTCATACAAGTGTATGTAACTTTTTCCTATAGCATTTTTTAAAATTTAATTTTCTACTGTGAAATTATTTTTTTGCATTTCTATTCCCCAACCCCCCCACAAATTGGAGCTCACTGAAAATATTTGCCATTCCTTAATTTTCATGTGGTTATTTGTATATGAACTGGTACCTATTATTAGATACGCAATAAATATATATTAAATAAATTATTCAGGGAGTATATGTAAAGGAACTGAATTATTTTATTTCAGAAAGTAATTTAATAATTTCTTCCCCAAGTCAGCTGCAAAAAGAAACAAAACAAATGAGAGGTAAAGAAAGACAAATTTATCAACTCTGAATCAATATTTTTTTTACCTATTTTCAACTTTAATCTTCAAGCATTAACCCAAATAATGTGTTCAAAGCTTACTTGAATAATGCCTCCTCCCCTAATTTTGGTTAATTTTATTTATCCTATTTTTAAATATATGGATAATTCATATGTATTTAAAGGATAGAAATATACCACAGTGTGTACTCTGTGAAGTCACATCCTCATCTCCCTGTTTTTTCTGTTTGCTCCCATTCTTCACCCTTCTAAAAATTCCACCCACTCAACCCTGTAGGCAATCAGTCTCATTAATTTCTGGTTTGTCTTCCTGTGTTTATATGTATGTATGTATGTATGTACTTATGTATGCATGCGTGCATGTGTTTATTTTCTCTTCTTGTTTATACAAAAAGAGCACAAGAGCACAGGTATCTTTTTGCATTTTCTTTATTTCACATAGCCTGGAAATCACTCCATGTCAGCTCATAAATATGAGTACTTCATTATGTGGATGTACCAAATCCTTTTCAACCACTCTTCTACATTTATGCATTTAAATTGCTTACAACATGTAGCAATTATACATTTTACTGCTGTGAAAACTTTCTGCAAATGTGTATTTTTATTATGAGAGATGCATCTTTATAGTTAATTTCTAGATGTAGGTCAGAAGCTAAGCCCATATGTATATTTATTAGATAATGCAAAGTACCCATTCATAAGCATTTTCTAATTTACATTACCACCAGACACGTATAATATGGTAGTGCTTTTGTCCCTCAGCTTCAACAGCAGTTTTTAATCTTTTTTCAGTTTTAGAGATGAGAAGTTATCTCTGTGTAATTGAAATTTGCATTTTTCTGCTGGTATGATTTAATGTCTTTTCATATGGTTAGGACCATATTTATATATTTTTGGTGAATTGTTAAAATTTATAACCTATTTTTCTAATGATAAGTTAAAAAATTAACATCTTTATTGAGATACTAGAGGCCCGGTGCACAAAAATTTGTGCACTCGGTGCGGGGGGGCGGGGGGGGGGGGAGTTCCTCAGCCGGCCTGTGCCCTCTCACAGTCTGGGACCCCTCGGGGGATGACTACCTGCTGGCTTAGGCCCACTCCCTGGGGGATTGGGCCTAAGCTGGCAGTCAGACATCCCTCTGGCAGCCCAGGAGCCCTCGGGGGATGTCCACTTGCCAGCGGGGAGCAGGCCTAAGCTGCAGTCAGACATCCTTAGCGCTGCTGAGGAGGTGGGAGAGGCTCCCACCACCACCGCTGTACTGGCAGCCATCAGCCTGGCTTGTGGCTGAGCAGAGCTCCTCCCATGTGAGAGTGCCCTGACCACCAGAGGGCAGCTCCTACATTGAGCGTCTGCCCCTGGTGGTCAGTGTGTGTCATAGTGACCAGTCATTCCCAGTCCTTCTGCTGTTAGGGTCAGTTTGCATATTACCCTTTTACCATATAGGATAGAGGCCTGGTGCACAGGTGGGGGCTGGCTGGTTTGCCCTAAAGGGTGTCCCGGATCAGGGTAGGGGTCCTGCTGGGATGCCTGGACAGCCTGGGTGAAGGGCTAATGGGTGTTTGCAGCTGGCCACACCCTCATCAGGGTGGGGGTCCCCACTGGGGTGCCTGGCCAGCCTGGGTGAGAGGCTGATGGCTGTTTGCAAGCTGGCCACAGCACCTTCAGTGTGGGGGTCCCCACTGGGCTGCCTGACCAGCCTGGGTGAGGGGCTGAGGGCCATTTTCAGGCTGGCCACACCCGCTTCAGGGTGGGGGCTCCTGCTGAGGTGCCTGGTCAGTCTGGTTGAGGGGCTGAGGGCTGTTTTCAGGCTGGCTAAGCCCCAGCCACCCAAGCTCCCAGTAGAGGCTGGCTGGAAGCAGGTATCGGGGATTTATTTGTCTTCTATAATTGAAACTTCTTTGCCAATGAGCAGAAGCCACAGCCAGCTCAGGGCCGGCGGGAAGCTTGGCTTCCTCCATTGCCTGGGCAATGAAGCCTCCTGCTTGCTCCAGCTCCATGGCTGCCAGCCACCATCTTGGTTGGGTTAATTTGCATATAGTCACTCTGATTTCTGGTGGGCGTGGCTTAGGGCGTAGCGAAGGTATGGTCAATTAGCATCTTTGTCTTTTATTAGTGTAGATAAATTGTATGTCATACAAATCACCCATTTTAAGTATACAAGTCATTAGTTTTTAGTATATTCACAGGATTGTCTTCCAAAGTGCCTCTACTGTTTTGCATTTCCTACAGCAATGAAAGAGTTCCTATGCTCCACATCCTTTTCCAGCATCCACTCATTTTTAAAGAATAAAATATTTAATTATCCAAATGGCTCCCTGGATATTTATTTTCTAAGACTCATTGTCACTTATAGTTAATTTGAAAAAGTATCTAATATGGTAATCTGCATAAGGTCAGGTCTGTAGAGTCTTTCAGAAGCTGGGTGAATTACCCAGTGTCATTTGCACTACTGAGTAGAGCTAAAGAGCACATTATAAATCAATCTATATTCAAATTTTTAGAGATTTACCAAATATGAAATATTCATGTTGTAAACATATATTCTTTGGGGAGACTAAGCTATAATGCATTATCTCTTTTAGATGGGCAATGACATCATGTTCTAGTAACTGCATATGAATTAATAGGTATAAATATATTAATGTGAGTAATTGTGTGCATGTGAGAGAGTTTAAGCTATTTTATATAAGTGAAATTCAGTATGTAATTAGAAAGTCCATTGATCTTTTGAATCATGCTGCTTATACTATGATTCACAGATTAACATTTTTATTAGTATCATAGTCTCTAATTATTTATCTATTTTTTTCATGTCTATTTACATATTAGTAAAATGGATTTATTCTATTAATCTAAGAAAATATTATGGTTTCCCATGTGACATCCTCAACTGGTTTTTTATTTACTGCCTTGGAAAGACAAAATTGAAAAATGTATGACTTACGTCTGGAAACTTCTGATAGTTCCAACATTAATAAAATTATATAAATAAATTTCCCCCAAAATTGAAGTATTTGAAATACCAGAGCTATTTGCAAAGACAAATGTAAGAGTTGCCTCAAGACTTGAGGAAATAATGTTTCCAGAGGATAAACATAACGTGAGTTCCTCATAATTAGGGAGTAATTAGGCTTGTTCCTTCCATAGCTATAGAATAGGAAGTTTTACTTTTGGAAAGGAGGCGGATTTGCTTTCTGACCATTGCCTGTTATTGATAGTTGAGCTTTAAGGAAAGATCACTGGGTTTAAAATGGTTCGATCTGAGTGACTTTTGTGCCTGCTTCTCAGGAACTCTTGCTCAGCAGCACCTGGACAGAGTCCTTAAGTTAGTCTCTCTTTAGGTATTTGAATATGGTTATGTGAGCATTAACTTTGATTAATTCATTCCATTATTTACCCCCAGTTATAATTTCCAGAGAGTGGGATATCCTATATAATAAAGAGGTAATATGCAAATTAACCCTCATGCCCTCACAAGATGGCTGCCTATGACCAGGCCGGCAGGGGGGTTAGTGAGGGATGACCAAATGACTGAACAGCAGGCTGTGTGGGGTGACCAGGCCAGTGGGGGGTCTTTGATGGGTGACCAGGCTGGCAGGGAGGACAGTTGGGAGCAACCAGGCCAGTAGGGGGGCAGTAAGAGGAGACCAGCCTGGCAGGGGGGGAAGTTAGGGGTGACCAGGCCAGCAAGGGGGGAGTTGGGGGCAATTAGGCTGGCAAGCAGGGGGGGGCAGTTGGAGGTGACCTGGCCAGTAGGGGGGGTAGTTAGGAGCAACCAAGCTGGTAGATGGTAGAGGGGGGCAGTTGGTGGCGACCATGCTGGCAGGGGGGGCAGTAAGGGGTGACTAGGCCGGCTGGGGGGGGGGCAGTTAGGAGTGACCAAGTCAGCAGGGAGGGAACAGTTGGGGGTGACCTGTCCATCAGCGAGGGGCTGTTAGGGGTGACCAGGCCAGCATGGGGGGCAATTAGGGGTGATCAGTCCAGCACTCAGAGACAGTGAGGGGTGATTAGGCCAGTGGGTGGGGGGGCAGTTAGGGGTGACCAGGCCAGCAGGGAGGGCAATTAGGAGCGAAAAGGCCAGCATGCAGACACAGTGAGGGGTGATTAGGCCAGCGGGTGGGGGGGCAGTTAGGGGTGACCAGGCAGGCAGACATGTGAGTGATTAGGAGCCAGTGGTCCAGGATTGTGAAAGGGATGTCCGAGATCCCGGATTGGAGAGGGTACTGGCTGGGCTGAGGGGATCCCGCCCATGCACAAATTTCATGCACCGGGCCTCTAGTAAGATATAAGATTGTGTAGGAAATCCAGGCTTACTTAGTTTTTTTATTCATTAGCTAAAGTTATTATCCCATACTTCATTGAGTATTTGGAAGCATTAATTTAGATAATGTTTTTAATATGATGGGCACATAGGAAATAAATGGGTGTGACTATTATTGTCATTCTAACATCAAGATCCTCATTGTATTTTATGTTTTAGGCCCTGCTCTATAACGAATTTGATCTTTATGAAAAAGCAAGCCAATTTTGTGTTTATCCTTAGTATCATATGTGTAATATATTAATATATTTGTAATATATACCCTTTGTATATATAGAGATATATAAAACCATGCCATTTTACTCTATAATAAGTAATTTTAAGGGCATCTGTCTTGGTGGAATAGAAGCATAGCTATAAATAATGGCTATAAATAGAAGTATAGTGATAAATAAATAATCAAATGGTCATTATTTATAGTTCACAGGCAGCTTTTGAGCCCCCCACCCCCCGCCAAAAAAAGCCATCACTTTTGTTTTTCAAAATTTTAATGAGTAGACGTCCTCCTGTAGAGGTTAGCCCATGAGAAAACAGAGCTCGTTCTGTGTTCCTGTGCTGTGCTCAGGGCAGCTAGCTATGCTTAAACTTCTCTTAGGAAGTGAGTTCAATCAAAACATCTGCTGGCTGCTAAGAAGCCTGGGCTTTAAGATGTGAGGCAGGCGGCTTTCTCCGTGAGCAGTCCTCTAGGGCAAGGTGGCCTGAGGGGTCACTTAGGAGTGAGTCTCTTAGGTACTGTCTCCCTGACCCTGTTCAACCCCTTTAAAGAGTCCGCTTCCTCCTGTGCTAAGTGAGGTAGCCTCTATATAAAAGAAACATCTTGGGGGATATTCAGTATTGATTGAGCTGTCCTCAGAACTGCTTTCATTTCTTTACTTTTCACCTTCCTGTGTCTTTTGTAAGACTTTCCTATTTTCCACCCCATCTCCCTGAACCCCTTTCATTCTTCAGCCCTGTTTCAGTTCAGCATCTTAACCTGATACATAAATTGGTGACATTTCTGGTTCGGATATTGTCTTTCCTCTATGGTGTGGCATCATGAAGGACTAATTAGTCAAAAGCAACTCTTACATTAAGCAGATGTTCAGGACAGTCAAGGCAGCAGGTGCAGACAATCACCAACAAGCATGCTTAAGCCCAGTGCTGGGCCTTGGACCCAGAAAGTGGGGAGGACATAAGCTCTCCTGCCCCCACTTGTAATATACCATCCACCAAGTCACCCCTTACTCCTCTTCCATCACACACAAACAGTGTAAAAGGCAAATGGGTAAGTTTGTACATACAAATAAAATATGTTAAACATTTAATTAAATATAAAATGAAACCTATTTATTAAGGTTCATGAAAAAAAATTCGACATCTATTGTTCACAGATTTTATTAGCTCAGATTTAGGGGAAAATTTTTACTATCGCAATAGCAGTGAGAACATATGTAGAAAAAATTATACATTTAAAAGCCGCTCTCTTACAGACAAAGCAATTTCACACTTTTCTTGTTGACCCTATATGTTATCTTATGAGATACATTAATTGTGTTCTCATTTTATTTTTTTTATTTTTATTTTTTTAAATATATTTTATTGATTTTTTACAGAGAGAAAGGGAGAGAGATAGAGAGTCAGAAACATCGATGAGAGAGAAACATTGATCAGGTGCCTCCTGCACATCTCCCACTGGGGATGTGCCCGCAACCCAGGTACATGCCCTTGACCGGAATCGAACCTGGGACCTTTCAGTCCGCAGGCCGACGCTCTATCCACTGAGCCAAACCGATTTCGGCTGTGTTCTCATTTTAGATGACCGAGGAGGGAATTCAGGCTCATAAAAGTTCACAAAAAATACCTGTCAGTGACAGCAAAGAAGTAACTGTATTAAGAGTCCAGTTGAGTTTTCTCAATTCCCAGCCTTGTGAACTTTTATCTCTATCAAGCTATTCCTCCAAAAATGAAGATGGAAGGCTGCTGCCCGGGACTTGATAAAAGCCTGTGGTTATCAAATGGGGCTGAACACCCATTTATGTAAATTTGGTTGCGATGACCTAAGGTTTTTATTCTTATCTCTCAAGAACAAACATAGTCAAGAGCATGGAATAAATCATGGCAAGAGGTTAGGTAAAATAGTAATATCCAGGATCACACAGAACAGAGGTGGATCCTGCTACTGTTGATGTTACTTATTTCAAACTGGAGTTCAGTTCCCAGGAACCAGGACTGGGCTGTCTTCCTGATTACACATATTGACTTAGAGTGGCACATCTGTCTATCAGACCTGATTCTTTTTACAACGGTGTCAGCCTAGATTGCATGCAAACATGCTCTATGGCCTATTGTTTTGAACACAAATCACTTTCCTTGGTGGTCAGCACCATTATCCAATCACATTCTTTAGTCCTGATTCTAGCCTTGACCTATTCCAACTAATATTCTGGCCCAAAACTCTTATAGTAGAACCCAATGGCTTATATTGATATTCATTTTAAACATTTAATTACATGTTATTTCTCTGTATGATTCATTTTAGTGAGATAGAGGCAGTATTGTGTCCCTGAAAAAAAATGTATGTAATTATATTTTAAATGCATTTGAGAAATATGTGAAGGCCATTTGTTAATCTCATGGTACTTTTTTTTAAAAAGAAAATCACCATATACCAAAATTATATCTAACAAGAGAAAATTGCGTTTTCAGGATAATTTTTATGCTATGATCCATGTGTCAGCCCAATGGCTGTGTTCTCCTGCTAGTGTTTCATGTTTAAAAGACACTCAGGCTTCATAAGGGATAAATGGTGATGGGAAAAATCAGAGGAAGATACTCAGACTTTGAGATTTTTAAAGAAGGGACACTATTTAAAACCAGAGGTCATTAAACTATTTCTGTAAAGGGCCAGATAGCAAATATTGTAGGCTTTGCAGGCCTTCGGTCTGTCACAACTGGTTGAAGACCTCACTCTACCATTGTTGCTGGGAGGCAGCCAGCAAGTTGGCTGTGATCCAGTAAAATGTGATTTACAAACACAGGTGATGGCCAGATTTAGCAGGTTCATATTTGCCTACCCCTGATTTAAACAGTTCTGCACTTTGTGGGAAGGCGATTTCACTAAGAATTAGGCAGAGTGAAAACTGAGATGACATGCCTCAGAAACTAACTTTTAAAAATATTTCAGCAAACAAATCCATCCATTCCTGGTAGAAATCATTATTTTCATTTTTCCTACTAAAAAGTATAAAAAACACAGATCATATACTTTATTTAGAAACTTAGCCGTCACTATGAAATAATATAATTCCTTCACTCAAGGTGCTCAGGATTTGAGTCAGAGGATGTTGTTCTCGCACTTTCTGCACAAAGGTGAGGAAACAGAATAGCACTCATTCCTCTCGCCTGTGCCAAGGTGTAGCATGGACTCAAATCTGCCTCTCAAGTTTCGTTAGGGACAGGGAAACCCTGAGAAAAATTGTGAAGTAATTGATTCAATTCTGTCCACCTTTCTTCTTTATCCTCACCTTTCTGATTTTGGTGCGTGAGACATGTTCCCTTGTGATGACAAAACCCTTGCCGTCCTGAGGCATTCTGCTAGTGCCTAGGAAGTACCCCTTCCTAGATTCCCTTTCTGTGTTGTAAAACTTCAATCTGCAACATCAGTTTGTTGAAGTGAATTTTCCAACAAGGAAGTTTGTTGTAATTATATAACTTATTTGCATTTTAATAAGGAATTCCTTACGTTTCAGTGCTTGATTGACGAAATTAGTCTCCGTTCATTGGCTTTTATAGTAGCAGGAAAAGAAGGATTGGAAGGTGATTCTTTACAAACCACTTAATATTGCTAGTATCCTATTTTATTTATATTTTATGACAGTCTTATTAAGGTGGCTGTTTGAAATCAAACCAATTCTTAAGGTTCCCCACTGCTATTCCAGTTCACAGGTAGAGAAGGAATAGGATACTGTCAGTCTAAAAACTTGTTTATTGATTTAGTTCATATTGTATTTTATGGCCATTTCATAAATGTAATAAGCTGTTGGTCAATTGCATGGCCTCTGTCAGCATTCCAGTTTGGTATACTTTGACTCCCAGAGAGGACTTTCTTTTTTCATCGAGATGTTGCTAGAAGAACATTTGTATGATGGAACAAGAGAAGAAGCAAAGGATAAATGCCTTCCTCAGGCCCTGCAGGGAGACAGCCAGGAGAGGGCGCTGTCATCAGTTCCTGTGGCACTTGTGCAAGTTAAATACAGCACAGTAAACAGAAATTTGAGCAATTTCCAGTGGAGAGAATGAGATTTCAGCATTCTGTATGTCTACCTACATGTATATCAGAACGACTGACCCAATAGAAGACTCAGAAGAGAATGAGTGTATGGTCTGAGACTCAGCACAGTGATAAGGATAAATGCATATGGACTGGTTCTGAGCAGAAGTCAGCACTCTAGTTACGTCTAGCGAAGGCCTAAACAGCAGCACCCTAGTGAGGGGTGATCTGTAGATAACACCAGTATCTCACTCTTTTTAAAAAAAAACATATTTTATTGATTTCTTACAGAGAGGAAGGGAGAGAGATAGAGAGTGAGAAACATCTAGGAGAGAGAAACATTGATCAGCTGCCTCCTGCACACCCCCCACTGGGGATGTGCCCACAACCAAGGTACATGCCCTTGACCGGAATCGAACCCGGGACCTTTCAGTCCACAGGCCGATGCTCAATCCAATGAGCCAAACCAGTCAGGGCCAGCATCTCACTCTTGTTCTAACTCCATGTTATCTAATTCCTAGAACCAGCAAAATCCTTAACCTATGTATAACATTGTGAGCCTCGCTCAGCACTGTCAGGGGTGAACCTGAGTGGGGGGCTGGGATGGGGGCAGTGAAGGATTAAAGAAGACAGACAAGAGAATAAAACTGGGGCTAGGTGGGTCACTGCTCTCGGATGGAGAGACAGTGCCACAGCCTGCAAGCCGAGTCTAATTTATAGCCAGATTCCATGAGGCAAAGTAAGGGCTTGGTCAAGATGCTTACAATGTTCTCACAGGTTTTGAATCTACTCAATTACATGCATCTGAACTCTATCAAGCTTCGTTTTGGTAGCACTTGCTGCACCTTCTGCAGCCTACCTCACTTAGCCACCTGGGACCACAAGGTCAAGCTTACAACTATAGCCTTTGGCTATAATTGTGTTGGGAGGGCTTTGCCCTCCAAGCTGGGACTTGCACATTGCTTTGCCTCAAGAGGACCATGCCCTCTCATTAGTCTGAGGCTTGAACCTGTCCACTGTAGCTGCTCTCCACAACATTTTACTACTAAATTTACATATATTGATAATTCTCGAGTAGCCACGAACCACTTAAATCAAAATCACTGTGGTTCATGTTTAAAATACATATTCTTGTGCACAACCAAGACATTCTGAATTAGTCTATGGCAGTGATGGCAAACTTTTTGAGCTCGACGTGTCAGCATTTTGAAAAACCCTAACTTAACTCTGGTGCCATGCCACATATAGAAATTTTTTGATATTTGCAACCATAGTAAAACAAAGACTTATATTTTTGATATTTATTTTATATATTTAAATGCCATTTAACAAAGAAAAATCAACCAAAAAAATGAGTTCACATGTCACCTCTGACACGCGTGTCATAGGTTCGCCATCACTGGTCTATGGAGCTGTAGTCTGAATAAGCTGCACTTAAACACGTATGCCTGGTGATTGTTGTGCGTACTAATGGAGGCAAATCACTAGCATCTCATTTCATCAAATCCTTAGAATAACTATATGATGTAAGCTATTATCCCCATTTTATTGATGAATGTATAAGGTTGAGTGAGAATATAATTACTGTCACTCCGCTAGTGAGAACCCATGTCAGGATTTGAATGCAGGACTGCCTACAAAAACAATGAAAAGCACTGTGACATAAAGGATGCTATGCAAATGGAATGCTACTTACTAGTAGATGGAAAATTACAGAAGCACACACTTATTTGGTTGTAAAAATAAAGATCAAGAACTTTAAAATCTAATTTTAACATAATTGTTTTCATGTTTTCCATTTCTGTTTCATGTCTGTATGCTTGCCTTCTAATCCTTTTGTTGACCTAATAAGGTTCAAGTTAGATCTCTCCAATTAGGTATAATTAATAAAGATTTTTAAAGAGGTCCATTTGATAAAGCACTCCTGACCCACTAAGATACATATTTCTTATAAAAGCAGGTCAGAAGTTGATCCTTTGATGTATATAAGTCCACAGAGAGCAAAGATTTCCATCCTCTTCTGCCTTTCTTAAAATTTGTCAGATGGAGAAGGAAGAATAATAATGCTTTGGAAAGACATGAATTAGTCTTGGCGTCAGCTGCTTGATGCAGCTGCCAGAATGCAACCACAGTGATTTTGCATCTGTGTTGAATGTCTGCCCCTGACAAAATAATGTTGGTGGCAACAGGTACTTCTTTGCCATGCTGGATAGAATGCCAAGTGGCAATTGCAGTTTTGGGATGGAAAATGACTCTACCATTTCCAATCAGTTTATCTTGATACATGGCAAGTTACACTGGGCACGAAATTCAGCATTCCTGGCAGTGGACATGATATCAAACAGAGAGCTGCTATTTCTATACCTGGGTTTAGGCTCCAAAAATATAGTATTGAAGGCACTGAATTGACGCATCATTGGAAGCTATGGAACAGAGGAAATATGTTGATACCCTAAATCTCTACCTCCCACATTGCAGAAGGCAGGAATCATTTCCTTTGCTTGGCTCTGTGACTGGTTCACAGATAAATCATGATTATAGAAGACTACAGTTTTCAGAGTATGCTGGTTGTTTTTTTTAAATTTCCATAGCTGAAATGGAATAGTAATAATGCCTTTGCATGTGATAAGTAACATGATCTTTGATGAAGTCTTCTAGATGGCTTGTATCCGTTTTGCTTGCTTTGTTCCCAGTTTGAGTGACTGCCAAGTAAATACCGTATTTGCAGCATCACCTTCTTACTGACAAGAGACAGAATTAAGTAAGTAAAAAGAGGTTTTTGTGTTAAACCTAATAATCATCGATGGCAACATAAACACAAATTAAAAAGATCTAGTGAAGAGAAACAGCCCTTCAACATTAGTAACTGTCAGACATGTAGTGTTGTGCTCATGTGAATGCTTATTATAGAAGTGAGCTTTCCTATCATTACTTAAAAGGAAGGTAGTTGGGATGAATCATTTTGGTACAATAGATATTTGGAAATTAAATCATTTATTTCCCCCTTCTCTTCTTTTTTTAAAAAAAATTTTGTTTTATTGCTTAAAGTATTACAAAGAATATTACATATGTCTCCTTTTTTTTTCTCCCCTTGACCTTCCCCTGGCCTCCCCTACCCCCCCAGTGTCTTGTGTCCATTGGTTATGCTTGTATGCATGCATACAAGTCCTTCGGTTGATCTCTTACCACCCCCCCCCAGCCCTCCCCAGCCTTCCCGCTGTAGTTTGACAGTCTGTTCGATGTTGCTCTGCCTCTGTATCTATTTTTGTTCATCAGTTTATAATGGTCTTAATTATCCATAAATGGGTGAGATCATGTGGTCTTTTTCTTTCATTGACCAGCTTATTTCACTTAGCATAATGCTCTCCAGTTCCATCCATGCTGTTGCAAATGGTAAGAATTCGTTTTTTTTTATAGCAGCATAGTATTCCATTGTGTAGATGTACCAGTTTTCTAATCCATTCATCTGCTGATGGGGACATAGGCTGTTTCCAGATCTTAGCTATGGTGAATTGTGCTGCTATGAACATAAGGGTGCATATATCCTTTACATCTGTATCTAAACCAGTGAGTGCTTTCGTTGACACATCTGCCTACAACTCTGATCCAAATACAGAGCACTGACAGACAAAATATGAATATGTAACATTTTAAAGGGAGATATAAACAAAACAAGATAAGTATCTCCATGGACCAGAAACTTATGCTAAGTGAAATAAGCCAGACAGAGGAAGACAAGTACCATAGGATCTCACTTACATGTGGAATCTAATGAACAAAATAGAAACAGAGGCATGGATACATGGAACAGACTGACAGCTGTCAGATGGGAGGGGATGGGTTGGATGAAAGAAGGTGAAGGGAGTCACCAAAGAACATATATGCATATCCCATAGACATAGACATAGACAGCAGTGTGGTGATGGCCAGAGGGAAGGGGGACAGGGCTGGATAGAGGTGGGAAAAATGGAGGGAAATGAGGACATATGTAAAAGTGTCAACAATAAAAGTTTAACAAAAAGATATAAAATGCTAAAGCCACAGTCATTTCTTTAATCTGTAATATGGAGAAGCTACCTTCTCAAGTATGGAACATTATATCAATACTAGAGGCCCAGTGCATGAAATTCATGTGCTTGGCAGGGGTGGGTGGGTCCCTCAGCCCGGCCTGCACCTTCTTGCAGTCCAGGAGCCCTTGGGGGCAGGAAGCAGGCCTAAGCCATCAGCCGGACATCCTTATTGCTGCTGAGGAGGGGGGAGAGGCTCCTGCCACCTCCGCTGTGCTCGCCAGCTGTGAGCCAGGCTCAGGGCTTCTGGTTGAGCAGTGCTCCCCCTGTGGGAGCGCACTGACCACCAGGGGCAGCTCCTGTGTTGAGCATCTGCCCCCTGGTGGTCAGTGTGCATCATAGTGACTGGTCATTCTGTGGTTCATTTGATTTGCATATTAACCTTTTATTATATAGGACAAGAACTAATCACTGATTTTTAAGATTTCTATTCACAAGTAAGAGTGACTCCTGTAAGCTGCTGTAGAATAGAAGTGCCTCATTGTACACAGCAGACATACCTTGGCTCACTTCCTGAAATGGAATTCAGGCTCACAGCATGAAGCTGCAGCCAGGATAGCTTCCAAACAATAGTGTGGGCTAAAGTGCCCATATGCTCAAATATTGGCTTTTTCCTTAACCCTGTATCCAAGGCTGACTTTATAATTTGTACAGCCGAGAGTAAAATGAGAATCTGGGTCCCTAGTTCAAAGCACAAAAAAAAAAGTATCCTTAAATGTATTAAAATATAAATTTTTTCCTTTCATCTATGGTCTGTCTCTCAACTTATTTTTTTAAAAGTTATCTTTATTGATTTCAGAGAGGAAGAGAAAGGGAGAGAGAGATGGAAGCATCAATGAGGAGAGAAAATCATTGATCGGCTGCCTCCTGCATGCCTTACACTGGGGATCGAGCCTGCAACCATAGCATGTACCCTGACTGGGAATCGAACCATGACCTCCTGGTTCATAAGTTGATGCTCAACCACTGAGCCACGTTGGTGGGCTCAATTTATTTTTATTTTCGATTTAATATATTGATTAAAGAAAAACTAAAATCTAAATTTTGGGAATGCATTTTTATATTCATGTTTATATAGTGCAATGATGGTTTAAATGGAAATATAAAAGCATTTGAAAAAATTACCCAATTCATATTATATATGTCCATGCATTTTATATTTTATTACCAACAGAGAAATGCTGTACAAAACGAATTCAATAGTTATATTTAGCCTACCAGTGTGCATGCATTTTGCCAATACTCTATCTTCACTAACTAATAGGCAAGGAAGGACTTAAGGAAAAAGGAACTTTTCCTTCTGTCTTCATTTTCAGCTAATTGGCTAATACAGAGAAGTAACATCTGAGTAAGAAAGGATATGATGGGTTCCTCAGTTCACATTTCTTAGATAAAATTATTAAAAACGTTAAGACTGAGAGAGCAGAGCATTAGCCAAGGGAGGGGCCCTTCTGAGTGAGTGGCCCTGTCAGACTTAAGTTATTTGCCCAAGGAGCCCGCCCTGCCACTATTGCATTGGGATGGGCTTCCTGGGCCCGCAGTGTGAGACCAGCAGGTAGAGGAAGCTACACAACTACTAACAGAGGGCGAAGGTTGAGTGAGCCTCAAGACCAAGGTGGAGCCTGGGAACCAACAATTCCAAATACAGGAGAAACAAAGGAACTTATACATTAACATTCTGGAAAATAATTTACTCTGGAAGATGAAAACAATAGTGAAAATTTTAAAATATGTTTGAAATAATTATTAAAAAGCTCTAAAAATAAGAGAAATAATTCTGTGAATAAGCAGGAATAAGAAATACAAAATGAAAAACAAAGCAGAAAAACATGAATTGATAGATACAAAAAACAAGCAATTGGAACCCATAAAAATGCAAAATAAAATCATTTTGAAAAATGTAGCTGTGACATGAAATAACACTAGAGTAGGAATAATTTAAGCATAAATTCATGCTTAAGATTCTAATACTGAGAAATATGTAAACCGAAGTATTATATATACACCCACATAAGTACATGTTTTCAGATATATATATATATATATATATATATATATATATATATAATCTCCAAAATATTAACAGAATTTAGTTGTTTCAGGTTAATTTAGACTGGTATTTTTCATGAGATAGTGTATAAATATGCTGTTTCCAGCTAAAACTTTGACAGTTTCAATTGATAATGACACCGAGTCCAAATCTTTGTGTAAAGAAAGAAATTGCCTAGCAAATTATTAAGAAATAATTTCATTAAAAACACATAATGTATTTTTTAAGGTGTGATTTATTATGAATAAAGAAAAAAATACTTGGAATATCGGGTGCTTATTTTAGATTCAATTTGTTACACGAGAGTAGATTTACTTAATAATCTCCATTCATAATTCACCTTAATTCTGTGGTTCTTACAAGGAAATCCCATTGTGAGAAATGTATCTCCATATATTTAATTCTCAGGAGGAAGTAAAACATTTTCTCTCATTAACTGCTTTCACTAGCAAAATAATTCCCATAGTGATGCACAACTAGCAAATCTCTTCATCTTGTTTAGAGTGTGATGCCTTTTGTATGGATGAATAAACCAGTAATGAGGATGTGCATTGTCCTGTAGGTTTATAGGACATCTGTATGTTTCATAGGGCCATCTTTTCCTCTCCATTATCTTACCATCTGGAAGTTAAATAAATGTAGCCTTGTGGGGGCCACATCGAGTTCCAAAATTTTAAAATAATACCCAAAATTTTAGAAAACAACCAATCAGGACACAAGATGATAGATCGCCTATTATTTTTAAAACTCGGTAAACACTCCTTCTAGTCTTTGCCCATGAGACTCCGCAACCTATAGCCAGAAGCTCTGGTCCACAGAAGGCAGCATCATGCAAAACTGGAATGTGATTTTTTGGAGGATAACAAGGAATATAGCTTTTAACCTGATGATATGTTGGTCATATCATAAATTCGTGTTGCTACCTCAGTTCAAAAGACAATCTGTCCATCTCATTGTCTCCATAGAATTACTGCTTTAAGAGCCCGGCATAACGATGCAGAAACTCCATTTTGGGTTACAGATTTCTTTTTCATTTATTTTTCACATATTGGGCCAGAGACTATGACCTGACTTTACATGAGCTTGTGTCTATTAGCACTTATGACCTATAAATTCTAATTTTTTATGTGTATGCTATCACATTACTTCACTTTTCCAACATTTGAAAAGATTTGTTTTCAGAACATCTGATAGCACCCATTTCTTGCTTTAAACTAAAATAGAAAAAAATATATAATGAATACTCATGTGCTTCCCATCCAGATTAAGAATAAAATAAATCAAATATGCTTGAGGTCTTCTATGTACTTCACTGATATTATAAATGGCAGGTTTTGAATTTTTTTTCTGCTTTGACATTTGTAGAAATGGATTGTTCCTGTACTGTTAGCGTAGCTTACCATGCTGGCCTTAAGATGACTTATCACTTCCGAGCATCACATAGAGGCCAAAGCCAGGAAAGGGAATTTTCTCCTCTCAGGTCTTTCTATAAATGAAGGAATTTCCTAGAATATCTCTTTCTCATATATATGTCTCACACTGTCTCTTTAGCCAGAGCCCATTCATAAAGTCATCACTATCAAGATGGGTTGCATACTTGGGAAAAGAGTCCGACTTTGTTTTGCCTTCCCAGCTTGTATTGTAAGGCCTTCATTGTTTGTTTCTTTAATTACTTGATTGGATAAGGAAAGCGCAAATATAATCTAAGCTGTCCCTGGGAGGCAGATTTCACACAAGCTCTACACCAGCAGGGTTTTTAAAGTAGCTTATAAGCCAATGTTGTTGTATACTTATTTTTTATATTTCAGGTGGAACTTCTAATAGAGTTCTAATTTCAGACTTCATTTCATGCTTTTCTATTGCTTTCCTAATGCTTTACATCAAGGAACTACTGCTCTGTGCATATGTGAATGTTAGGAAACACAGGCCAGATGCTGAGCATTATTTAAAAGTGTTCTCTTGTGTGTGAACACACAAATATTAGGGGTGAGATAGAGGCAGAGATGCTACTCAGTGAAGATGAATCATTTTTACATGAATAAAATCAATGAGTTATTAAAATCCGTGTCACCAACGTAATCAAATTCAATTGAATGGCTAAATGTTAAAAGAACACATTTGTGCTCAGACCATAGCAACGAAGACAAAATAAAACATTACTCTGAAAATCTAAGATTGTAGTAAAAGAAATGCAGTTTCTCAACTGAATGGATAAAAAAATAACTCATTGTTATTGTTCTTAGTTAATTATCTTGCTTAAAATTTCCTCATGTTAAGAATATGAAAAATATTTATGGAGTATGCCATAATTTATATAATCATTTGATTTTCTATCCAGTTTAATATTAATATGTTAGTTGAATACTGGTAGCATGTACCTGTTGTGGTAGATATGTATTTTGCTCTATCTGTGTAGATGTACATTTGCCAAAAACTTTTATAGGTGTAGACATCTAGCAGGCATCCTTGATATCTCTTTTTCCTTTACCTCCTGGCATCTCATCAATCCCAAATCTGATAGTGATAGTTCTGACTCATTAATATCCCTCAAGTTCACTTACTTGTTTTCATTTCCATTTACAATACCTTTTTATAATCCACAATTATTTCTCATCAGAACTACTGGAAGTCTGTAAACTTATTGCTAATGTTGTGAAAAATCCCCTGCCAGCAGATGGGCTCTGATTAGAGAACTTAGCATTGAATATAAACCACAAATTATAAAACGCTAGAGGCCTGGTGCATGAATTCATGCACTGGTGGGGTCCCTCAGCCTGGCTGGTGATTGGGGCCAATTGTGACCATCTCACCCAGTCCTGATTGGGGACAATCGGGGCCATTGGGGCCAGCTGGCCGGGGGGTGGGAAGGGTAGAAGGGAGAGGAACTGCATGAGGTTGGCCGGTTGTTTTGTTGCTTAGGCTTTTATATATATACACTAGAAGCCTGGTGCATGAAAATTGTGTACTGGGGGGGATCTCTCAACCTGGCCTGTGCCCTCTTGAAGTCCAGGACCCCTCGGGGGATGTCCACCTGTTTTGCAGTCCAGGACCCCTCGAGGGAGCTGTCAGACATCCCTCTTGCAGCCTGGAGCTCTTGCAATCTGGGACCTCTTGCTCCTTACTGACCACCTGCAGAAGAGGCTCCCGCCACCGCTGATGCGCTCGCCAGCAGTGAGCCCAGCTTCTGGCTGAACAGTGCTCCCTCTGTGGGAGCGCACTGACCTCCAGGGGACAGCTCCTGTGTTGAGCGTCTGACCCCTGGTGGTCAGTGCGCGTGATAATGACCTGTCATTCTACCGTTCAGTCATTTTGCATATTAGGGTTTTATTATATAGGATAGATTACTGAGCCCCACAGTAGATCAACTGTACCAAATCAGAACATGCAAGACACAGCAAGTACAAACCTCTTTAATCATATGTTTACAGATAGACCTCAGCCAAAACCTCACAGTAATTTGAGATCTTGTGTTCTTAAGTGAAGTTTACTTTCTTAACTCTCCCCTTTAGAGAAGCTCATGGTTCTGCTATGCTTCTTTCTATCTTGCTAAAAAAAAGCTAATTAAACTACCTTGCTTCCAATGTGTCCTTGGTGGTCTTTCTTCAGTCGGTTTGAACAAGTAGAAATACAACAAAATTTGGCAAGATGCTCTGTGGACCAGAAACTTTGACTTGGTAATAATTTACACACCTGAAAGTAATTGGGTTTTTATTCCTTGAGGCCATTGTGATTGTGACTACAAGGAGTGACTATGATTGACTGAACTATAAATATGAATTAAGATAATAAAAACAATGGCTAAAAATTATTGAACATTTGACCAGTGCCAAACTCTCTCCTAGGAACTTTGTATGTATGATATCATTTAACCCTAGCAATGACATTAAGGGCAACTAACCCTGTTTAACAGAAAAAGGAAACTGAGGCATAGAAAATTAGGTGACTTGCTCAAGATAAAAAATTATCCTGTCTTTTATTCTCCAGGGAAACAACAATTCATAACAGTATAAGTGTGGTATTTACAGCCTACAGATCTGGCACTATGTCATGCTTCAGCTCTTGGCACAATAACTATTATTGATCAGAGTATCCTGTACATGGCAGAGAAATAGCAACTAAATTCAGCTTATGACTCTTACTATGAACAAGAAACAAAATAATTATCTTTCTACTCTGGAAACATTCTGAGACAATGGAAGTTTGAAGAGCAACAGAGGGTCAGACACACCGACACATAGGTGGATGGATTAATAATTGAAAGTCACTTTTTTTTTCTTTTGATCTCTGTATAACACATCTAAGTGCCTAAGCAAGTGTTTTAATGAATCCTCATTGGGAGGCACCAAGTACTTGGAAATCCTATATAATAAAAGGCTAATATGCAAATCGATTGAACAGCAGAACCACCTGTCGCTATGATGTGCACTGACTACCAGGGGGCAGACACTCAGCACAGGAGCTTCCCCCCAGTGGTCAGTGCACTCCCACAGGGGGAGTGCTGCTCAGCCAGAACTGGGCTCACCAACGGGCTCACGGCTGGTGAGTGCAGCAGAGGTGGCAGGAGCCTCTCCTGCCTCTGCAGCAGTGCTAAGGACCCCTCGAAGGATGTCTGCCTGCTGGCTTAGGCCCGCTCCCTAAAAGAGGGTGCAGGCTGGGCTGAGGGACCCCTCCCTCAGTGCACGAATGTCGTGTACTGGGCCTCTAGTAGTAAATAATCACTAACCTCTAATCTCAACCAATGAAGATTCACATAGAGATTCTTTACCATGAAAGTAAGGCACAAAGTCTAATTTGATTTCTTATTTCCTTTGTTCCCTCTCTTTTTCTTTCTCTCCAATTACCTTTAAAATAAAACTTTTATTTTTCTCTCATGTGCACTTTGCTGCTATATTTTACATTTTACTAAAGAGTAGCATGGAAAATTGAATTTCATTATTCCTAAGTAGTTATGTTAGATTTCATTTGTGTGTTTTGAAATATTTTCAGTGACTATTATTGAATTTAGATATATAACATATTATATCCTTAGTCAAAATCAATGTGCAACAGAGCAGTGAAATGTTAATAATTAGCTTATCCTCTGCAGAACATGTCTGTGCCTATGCAGTAGGCACGGAAATCCAGATGCACATTTCCCTTTATTTGGTCTTAATAAAAGTTGTCAATAGATTGAGGATATGAAATTAACAAATAAGTATGAACTGTACTCAGACTGGAAAAATATATAAAGAGAATATGACCTCTTCTCCTGGTCTCAGGCTCTAAATCCTTTATAGATTCAAGGCTATTGCTAGGGGACTATGTCTGCCTATTGCAGAGAGCTAATTTATTTCCCCACCCCCAAATGGCTTTCATTTTCCTTTGTGCTTCATCAGCACATTTTTAAAGTTCTGGTGGTAAATTTTATAGTGGCAATGTGCAGAATTTAATTTAATTTTGAGTTCCCAAGCTGACTAGAAATGCTAGTGGGGGTTTTATTATTATTTTAGCTTCAAAAATACATTACTATTTGAAAATAGAAAATATCCAAAGCATCAACTTATTTTAGGGGAATAGAGTTGGAGAAAGAGTAGAAAAGAACATAGAAAATAGTAATTCAAAGTAATTTTCTGTTTTCATTTCTGAAGCACAGAGTGTCTATAAATGTTTTGAATAGGTAATGAGATAATGTTTAGGTATTAAGTCTCAATACTTTATAAATAAATTAGACCAAGTTATTTTCTTTAACTTATTCCTTTGTTCTTTTCCTGAAGGGCCTTTATATACTATCTTGCATTCCAAGGTTTGGGGAACTTTATTTTTTTACTTGATTTTTACATCCTAAAATTATTAGGACACAAAATCAACAACAACCTGAGAACCATTCTGAAAATGTAAAGTATTTTTTCTCTGGATGATGAAAAACATGTATTGTGTTCTCATTTATACTAGCATATCTCATATACCATTTCTTTGGTGTTCTGCTATATAATTTTTATGGTGTTAGTGTGGAAACAAAGATAGGCAGTGAGGTATGACAGCTGAGTTAATTTTGCAGCACTCCTATCTTTTTCTCATAATGTTATCAATAAGTCATCAATCCAGAAAGACTAGATATTAAAGTATTTTCAAGGAGATTAGCATCATAAAAAACAGCAACCTGGATCCTCATATACAAGAGAAGGCTAAGTGTTTTTCTTGAGGAGCAGTGCATTTGACATCTGTATACATTCTCTCTATTTTGAATCTTTACCCCTTATACCTATTGAATTTTAAGTCCCCAAGTCATAGCTTAGCCATAAGTGATCACAAGATATTACTTTGCTTAAAACATTTTATCATGTGAAAATTCTGAATAATGATGACTGGTAAGCAATGAGACAATATCTGAGATATTTTAATTTTGTATTATTTTTCAAACTTCATTTTATCTTTTACTTTAGCCTCATTCTTCAAGAGGCATCCACAAAATTTTAGTTTATGACAATTTCTAGTCTTTACTTCTAAAGGTGGCCTTATAAATCCACATAATAACAATACGTTTCCAAACTAAATTGACTTATAAACCAGAGTGTGTTAATAAGACCTATGGCATAGAGCAGTGATGGCGAACCTATGACACCCGTGTCAGAGGTGACACGCGAACTCATTTTTTTGATTGATTTTTCTTTGTTAAATGGCATTTAAATATATAAAATAAATGTCAAAAATATAAGTCTCTGTTTTACTATGGTTGCAAATATCAAAAAATTTCTATATGTGACACGGCACCAGAGTTAAGTTAGGGTTTTTCAAAATGCTGACACGCTGAGCTCAAAAGGTTCGCCATCACTGGCATAGAGTGTATACTATGTAATAGGTGTGAACAATAGGAAAGAGAGAAACAGGCTATCTCTCTCCTGAGGAGTCTCAGATGAGGTGATTTGGCTTATGAGTTGGGTTTGAAATTATCATCCCGGAGGAAGACAATGGGTGGACTCATTTGCAGCATCATGGTGCCAGGGAATAGGTACAAGTAGAAGCATATATCACAGTTCTAAATATTGAAAAGTTATATGTCAAGCAAACTAACTTAAAAATAAAAATACTAACCTATTATCTTTACAAGTCTACCTTTTCAACCACCTGAGGGATCCAGGTTCACATTAATAATCCGCAGACATCTCAGTGTTTTCCTTTGAAATGGAAATGGGCTGACCAGAGCTCAACATCCAGCCTGCAGGCAGTCCTGCTTCTATTCTCGTTCTAGCCTCTGTTCTGCACTGTGGTAACTCAGTGCAGGTGGGCACCCGCGCCTCTGCTCAGTTTCCATCCACAGGCCCAGGAAATAGCCACCTCTTGGCCACCTTCAGCATCCAGGTTAGCCCCATGAACATTTTGACCCTGGGGAAGGATATAGAGAGCAGGAGCTGAGTGAGGACTTCTAAAATACAGGGTGCATCTCTCTCTCTCTCTCTCTCTCTCTCTCTCTCTCTCTCTCTCTCCCCCCACCCCCACCCCCCCACCCCCACTA
The DNA here is from genome assembly GCF_964212035.1 of Myotis nattereri. Classification (NCBI taxonomy): domain Eukaryota; kingdom Metazoa; phylum Chordata; class Mammalia; order Chiroptera; family Vespertilionidae; genus Myotis; species Myotis nattereri. Next base: position 29,404,926 of record NC_138088.1, read on the forward strand.
AAATCTCTTCTTGCAAACAGGCCAGAGTGCTGTGATACAATTTGCGGCCCTCAGGAGTAGATTAGCAGGGCCAGTTGCACTTGGATTGTTCAGCAGGCATGAAGCCTGCCTGCAGCCAGGGATTTAGCCACTTTGAACTCACCTGAAAGAGAAAATAGAGCCTCTGAAGTTTACAAGGTTGCTGTAGAGTGATAGGAAAGCAAAATCCATGAATACCTGGATTTCAGTTGAAAAAGACAGTGGTTAAAATATATGCTGATTCACATGCATAACCACACCCAAATACATACATGGTGTCCTCCCAAAATGTATATATTAACAGCTGATAGCTCAATTTTTAAAATAAAATGTGTTTTAATAAACACTGCCTTTATAATTATTCAAAGTGTCTGTATACATTTTTGGGGACAACCTGTATATAGTGCCAAAGTATCATTTCCATTCTTTAGCTACCTAGTTATGCTATCTAAACTCTGGAAATAGTCATAAGAAACAGGTCAAATCTTAGTTATTCTGTGAAAAATGTCTTCTTTTATGTTAGCAAGAGGAAAATGAAAGGATGAGAGAGCTGGGAAAGACCATCTAAGTTAGGGGTCCTCAGGCCTGTGATACCTCAGAGTTTATATACAATATCGCATGTGTGTGATTTTGTACATTGTTCTCTACCATATTCTCCAAAAGATCAAAAGCCCAGGAGGAGGCTTGGTGCTTCCCCTGCACTAAAGAAGAACCAGGGGGGCACAGCGCTCTCCCCGGCAGTCCAGGTACGTGCAAGTGTAGTATAGCAGCTGCCGACTTCTTCCTACGGAGTTGAGCTCCACACCACTTCGCTTTTACTCTTCCAGGCATAATGAGTTCCCTGTCTGCATCACAATCCAATTGTTTGTGTCCTTGGTTTTTTACTCCTTTATAACTATGGAGTATCTCATTGGCCACACTGATCAACATCTTACCACCTGGACTGTGCTCCGAGCTTGCACTTTCAGGCAACTGCATGCTCAGCATTCTGGTTTTTGACTTGTATGTGTGGAAACAGTTTTTATAAACCCTTTGATTTAGCCGTCTTCCTGTGCTGTGTGTTTTATAAGAAGAACACTTTATGAGAATGTCAGCTGCCATCTTGGCCTAACAAATGCTTTTAGTAAGCAGCAGACAAGGTGAATGTTCTCGTTCATAATCTTATTCAGTAAATAGCACAGTTGAAATGAGGTATTCAAGGAAATTTTTAAAAATATTTTTTTATTGAGTTCAGAGAGGAAGGGAGAGCGGGAGAGAGATAGAAACATCAATGATGAGAGAGACTCATTGATCGCTGCCTCCTGCATGCCCCCTACTGGGGATCGAGCCAGCAACCTGGGCATGTGCCCTTGACCAGAATTGAACCTGGGACATTTCTGTATGTCAGCCAATGCTCTATCCATGGAGTCAAACCAACTAGGGCAATATTCAAGGAGATTTTAACCTCAAGGTTTCTTTTTGTTTATTTATTTATTTTTCTTTCACCATGTTAAATTTCAGGTACAGAATTACTTTGTATTAGCTTATAAATGATGGCAATGTGGGATTATTTTATTCATTTCTAGAAAAAATATATACATATATTTATTTTTAGATAATAAATATATATTCGTTGCTACATATTTATAAATATTTATTGAGAAAAAGGGACAGAGAAGTTTGTCTACAATTGCTATGCAGAAAATCATGGGACAAGTCTCATCAAAATGAGACTTGTCAATAAAACTCAAAATGTTTGCTTATTTAATAATTAAGATCTAAAGCTTTGAACTCAGAACCAATTTCCACTAATCATCCAGTGTTTAATATCTGCATTGTTTTAACCATGTCGTATGCTTTCTCTTATTCTCAGCTTCTTCATGTGTGATATGCAGTGACCACCTCATGAGGTTGTTGAGAGTTTTAGAGCAGATAGGCTTTGCAAAGCAGGCAGCACAGTGTCTGACGTAGAAAAACTCTGGCCAAGTTACTTCATTAGGATGTTTGTTATTGATTCATATTTTTCCAGGAAGAAGTGCTTCTAACTCGAGACATTGGCTAATCTTGCTCATTTGTGGAAGAAATTCAAGGGGTATAAGATGACTAATCTTTAATATCAAGAATACCAATAACCTTTTGATCCATTTCAGTCTCAGGATAAAGTCAAATTTCCTTTCTGATCTTTCATCTCCAGACACAGACTCACACTGTATGTGAGGGGCTTACTGGGTGAAGTGTGAAGATGGGTTGAGCTCAGTAGGGGCTGTCTGTTTTATTGTGGTTGCTATCCATTTCGTTGAAGACCCTGTTTGAAAAAGAGGAAACAACTGGCAGCTGAGTAGTTGCTGGTGCCTTTCAGAACCTTTTCTGGAAGAAAACTAACTACATCTACCAGCTTTTCAATATCTGAATTGCTAACTTTTTTCCTTACATAATTTCTTAGAAGCTAGATGGGTTCCTATGAATTTATCTACCAGAAGTTCTAAACAATTGTATTTAGTCTGAAAGTGCTTAGCAATCTTCAGACTTCTTCCTACCTGGAATTCCAGATTTGCTTTTCCAAATATTGAAAAAGAGTAACTGCATTTGTCCTCTATCAGCCAAGTGTTGAAATCCATACAGTAGATTGAATTTGCTTTGGGGTGGTTTCTCACATTTTTGCTCACATTTTTGTTCAAGCATATCCTGTATCTTATCCCTGACTGAAGCTGTTGTCATCTAGACATTCAGCGAGTCTCATCATGCTGCCACATTTCAGTTTCCATTGTAATGTCTGGAATACCGAAGTAATGCATCCTTAATGTTGACAGAAGAAAAATAGAAAGCAATGGCTAATGGGAGGAGACTCCTTCTAACACCCTTCAAATTATCTTGTGTGAGCAATAAAGATGTCTAATTACTCATGCTGTCAGCTCTTCCATGCATATTAGTTGTTATATTATAACCATCTAGATGCCGTACCAAATAGCAGAGGAGATAAAGTAGGCTATGAATACCAGTACACATAGGTATGCCTGTGTGCAGATTGCTTAATGGTCTCCTGGACTCAGTTTTGTTATCTGAAAAATGGAGATAAAAATTCTTCTATAATATTATTGTAAGGATTTAGTCAGAAATATATACGTGATCTATCACAGTATCTGCAATAATATATTAGGTACTCAAAATGGGATTATGTGGCAGTATCTTAAAATCATCTTTTAAAAATATATTTTTATTGATTTCAGAGAGGAAGGGAGAGGGAGTGAGAGATAGAAACATCATTGGTGAGAGAGAATCATTGATTGGCTGCCTCCTGCATGCCTCACATTGGGGATCGAGCCCGAAACCTGGGCATGTACCCTGACTGGGAATTGAACTGTGACCTCCTGCCTGGTTCATAGGTCGATACTCAACCAATGTTGCTTTAAGATGAGAAAATGATTGGCCAAAGAGTTTGGGTGACTTGCCTAAGTATATTTATAATATACTAGAGGCTCAATACATGAAATTCGTACAAGGGGCTTGGCCCTCACAGCCCTGGCTGCCTTAGCCGGCCCTCGCAGCCCCAGCTACCTTGGCTGGCCCTCATAGCCTCTGCCAGCCCTTGCAGCCCCTTGCAGCCTCAGCCAGCCCTTGCAGCCCTTTGCGGCCTCGGCTTCACCTGAAAGGTTGTCTAGGAGGACATCTGGAAGGTCGTTTGGCTGTTGGGTCTTATTAGCATATTAGCTCTTTATTATATAAGATTGGAAAAACTAGACTGGAATTTATGTATTCTCACTTCAAAGACAATAATAATTTATTGAAGACAAGAAACTCTGAAAATGAATTAAAAAGGTATAATGTATTCTAGTTCTACAGAAGAATTTTAATAATATTGTTAAAAATAATGTTCAAGCCCTGGCTGGTGTGACTCAATTGGTTTAAGCATCATCTGTGCACTGAAGGGTCATGGATTCGATTCTCCATCAAAGTACATATCTGGGTTGAGGGTTTGATCCCATGTAAGGGTGTGTGCAGGTTGCAACTGATAGGTGTTTCTCTCTCACATTGATGTTTCCCTTTCTCTTCCTCCCCCCCGCCCCCGCCCCAAATCAACAGAAGCGTGTCCTAGGGTGAAGATTAAAAAATAAAATAATAATAATGTTCAAAAAAAGAAGTTAATTCACTTGATATATTGAAGATCAGATTGACAAATGAATGCCTAATTTTTATGCTGTCAATCTCCAGTGTTTTCCCTCTCCTACAGATATAATTAATGATAATTATGTAATTACCTCTAACTTCTGATATAAAATTTTTCTTTGATGCTCTAGATTTTTTATTTATATTAACAATGTTAAAAACTCACATGGAAAATAAATACTAAATATGGGTGGAAATTATTTTCAGAGAATATAGTTGCCCCTGAAGAGCATAGGTGTTAGCAAAAAACATATATAGTTTTTGATTTCCTAAAAACTTAACTACTAATAGCCTACTGTTCACCAGAATCCTTACTGATAACATAAATAGTTGATTAACACATATTTTGTATATGTGTTATACCATACTGTACTCTTATAATAAAGTAAGCTGGAGAAAAGAAAATGTTACTAAGAAAATAGCTTATAGTATATAAAGAAAAAGAAAATACATTTACAGTATTTATTGAAAATATCCACATCTGAGTGGACCCGTGCAGTTCAAACCCATGTTGTTCAAGGGTCAATTGTAAGTAGAAAACCTCTAACACTGGTATAAGCTTCTTTCTTATATACTTAGCGTGCTTGTTTTATAGTTGGTGGGTTTTTTTTGTTTGTTTTGTTTGTTTGTTTGTTTGTTTTGGTTGGACCACATCCCAAATTGTAAATAGGCAGGCCTTGCAGGCTTTCCTGTTTTCCCACTGACATTGTTTTTTCTTCCTTGTTTAGTACATACCTTGTTTCCCAACCTTGCTGTTTTAGTTTCTTTGTTTATTAGTTTTGTTTATAAAGACTATTTTAAGACTGATAATATACATCCTTTTTGATTAAAAAGCGGCCTATTTATAGTTTCTCTTGGAATGTGTATATTTTACAAAACTTGATACCATAAAATATATTCTTCAGTTTATTAAAGGCTCCCCAGCTAAGGAACCAGAAGTAATTAACTGTGCAATGTTATCTAAAAAGCCTTCCCTGAGGCCAAATTTAGATCATTTCCTACCTTGTTATCTTTGTACCCTATTTTGTGAGACTGCCTCAGCAACCACTTCTATCAACTTCATCATCATCATCATTTTTAAAAATTTCATGTTATCTTTTGACAAGAACATTTAATTTTTAAATCACTATTTCCTTTTCTCTTCTTATTTTTCATTTGTTATTGAGGTTATTGAGGGGAGTGCCTTCTGTGTCTCATGTTAGACCCATGTGGAATTCTGTAACTGTCTTCTTCTATATTTCTTAAATTTTATCTTTATTTTACATTTTTCCCCCTTTGAGTTAGAAATGTTTTAAAAAATTTGTATCCTATACACCTTTTTAATTATTCTGTTTTACCCTGTAAATTTTATAAGTTTGCTTTCCAATAAAAATAATATTCTTTCCTTTGATTTTTATTTTATTTTATTTTTTTACTTTTTAAAATAGCATTCTGGGTTTGCTTTAGGGAAACAGTATATTCTTGAATCTTTCTAACCACAAATGTGAATTTATAAAGAGCTTAAAATGTTTTTCCATTTGTAAATAATGAGAGTCAGTGAAGAAATATGAAACTAGAATAATAGCACAGCACCCTATAAGTCAAGTGAGTTAGGTGATTAATTTTGGGAAGGAGGTTTGAACAGACAGTGAAGTTGTGAAATAGCTCTGGAATAGAATAAATGAGGCAATAGAATAAGAACAACTGAAAGGATTGATGAGAAGCAAAAAGACTTGGCTTAGATTGATGACTATCCACTGCAAATGTTATCAACCCAAAGCTTAACTTTTCTGGGAAATAGAGTTTGCTGGAACATTCTTTTTGTCTATATCTAACAGTTTGAAGGATGTAATAGACTAAGAAAAGAAGGTTGTATAGTTTAATCCAAATATTTTTAATACTTATCCAGAGATTCATTGAGTCCTTTTTGCCAGGCAAAGCAAATTTCAGGAAACAAAAAGAATGCAATTTATTTATTTACCAATGCATTTTAAAATTTATTTTGCTTCATGCAGGAATTTAAAATTCCAACTATGACTAAGTTACAACATCCAGTGTGATATTTTCAAACTCAGTGCTACATGCCATTTTTATGTAGCATATATTTTTTTAAAAAATATGATTTCCAGTATTGAATATTCCCATGCATTTTAGGTGATTGCCTTATAAATGTCATTCAGCGAGGTCTCCGAGTCAGTTATCTGCTGTTAAAATGGCAATGCATAATACACCACTCTGAAACTCAGTGACTTGAAACACTGAGCATTTGATTGGCTCAGGGTCTGGGAATTAGTGATTTAGGTTAGGCTTCCCTGGTTGGCTCTCCTGTTCTGGTGTGGATCACTGTGTAGTTGCCTGGTTGTCGGCTGGAACAGGAGGAGGACAGACTTCCTGTATCCCATCTCCTGATCAACTAGCCTGGGTATGATCTTAGAACATTGTCAGGGAGAAAGCTCTACCAAGCCCACCTAGACAAGGCCTTTCACACCTCTGCTTCATCACATTTGCTAACATTCCACTGGCCACAGGAAGGCATATGGCCAAACTCAGAACTAAAGGGCAGGGAATATATACCACCCTTGTTAGGAGGAACTGTGAAGTCAGAGAGCAAAGCATGTGAATACAGGGAGGGACCTTACTGCAATTTGTCTACAGTGTGCACTTACCTTTAATTGGGTGCATCTGTATGAATTACACTTTCAACCAAATATTTTGATTTCCACTTTCTAGCTGGGAATATCTTTTGTATGATCCTTTGAGCTTTCTTGATGTATATCTGGGTGTGTGCACGCTTGCATGTGTGTGTGCATGTACATTTAGGATCTGTATTAACTAGGCGTGTATGGCAAGCTGTAGGAAATGCCAGGGAAATTTTCATGAAGCTTTTAGGAAAAGAGTGTAAAAGAACAGTTGGGAGAAGAGGGATTAGAGCACAGTAGAGCACAGAATGGATCTATCTAGTGATTAATAGATGAGTGATTCTGTAAGAATTTTGCAGCACATTAAGTGTGTTGGCTTCATTTTTCTTGCTTTAAGTTGTAAGTTGTATACATTTTAAATTGCTTAAATTTTGGGATGAAATACCCAGGCCTTGCAATATCAGGCTCTGGAAACAATGCTGTCCATGAATCAGTCTCATCCTTTCTCGTTTTAGTTTCCATAACAAATGACATGGGCTCATTAATCTGCAAGTCATGGTTTCTGAGGTTCTCTATGAACCATAGGAAAAGTTGGGCAATGTTTATGCATTTTAAGTGAATGTCTTCAGGCATTTATGGAGAAAGATCCTCACATCTCATTTAGGTTGCCCTTCTCACACTTACCCCTAGAAGGAGGTCTACAGACCCAGAACCTGAATGGAGAGCTTTGACATCGCTGATTAGAGAAGTCAAGGTTAGATATATGTGGGAGTAGCATTTGTGTGTGTGTTTTCTCCCGGGCCCATGATGATTAAGGTGTGCATGGCATTCAATGGGTAGCCTAGACATGCTCTGCTTTAGGTTTTTGGGTATATTTTCTCCTTCTATGGCCAAAATGTTTTAACCGGATTTGTTTGTTATTTTCCTCAACCTGCCTTGCTGTCCTATCTAATTGTTGAAACCTGAAAGCTGAGTGAAAGTTTATGTTAAGTGGCCCAATAATGCCATTCATTGTATGTGGTTTCCCCATCCTATGGTTACATCAGTCCTGGACAAATTGAGGCCTCTGGTGTTTAAGAATCTGGCTGTTCTTTTTTTCATCTATTCATTAAAAATGTTAATTGGTACTCCTCACTGGAGTCAAGACTTATAGTTTCATGACCAAGTAAATCAGGCACCATTAATAAATATGTGATAAAACAATATAATACTATGCTTACTTATGTGTATCAGCATAACAAATAAAAATACCCAAAAGTACTCCTGTGAAAAAATAAAATTAAAATATTTCACTGATAATGAATGTTCTTTTCACTGCTAGTTTTGCTATAAATGTTAAAGTTTTGAAAGAAACATTGCAGGGCAGAGCATTGATGTGTGATATCTCTTAGGCTCACCCATAATCCTGCTAACTATGAAATGGGAACAGAAAACTTCCCATGACATTTTCCTATGGGACATATTCTTTTTCATATTTCATAAATGTCTTATTATATATGTGATTCTAAATTCTTTATATCAAATTATTTTCCTTGATGGCAAAATTTACTGCCATTGTAAATGGTTACAGTTGCTACAGTAAATATTCTACTTTGTTTTAGTGTCAGTAGTTTAAAATATTTTTCCCATTTATAAGATATTAAATATTTTTATTTTTGTGTTCTCAAAGTCCCAACTAGAATGTGAAGCTTACATATCTAAGAGAATTTAATATCAAGTAAATATAAAATGTAATCAGAAAAAATTCAAAATTGTAGATGCAATTATATTTCAATATATACAGCATAGTATATTTCAATTTACTTTTTATTTAAATCAAACTTATATATCTGTGTAGTTTAAAGTATCACATGGTTCCTGTGCTTTTTTCTCAGCCCATTTCCTGATATACAGATGCAGTCACTTTCAACTATATTAGCCGATTCTTTAAAGATCTCTCCATCTCTCTAAATAACATGCTTATGTTGCTATTTCCTGATATTTTTATTAATAGGCTTTATCTATTGGCTTCTCACTGTGGAAGATGAGAATTTAGCTTCCCTTCATCATCCGGCCCCCTATCACACACATGCACACTTTTGAGCTCCCATCCTCTTGAAATAATAGATCATAATTTTGAATAAATGAATATTCATGTTTGCCATATTAGCACTAAATGAAAGCATTCAGAGCTCAGCCATGGATTATACAAGGGTTGCTTTATCTTCCAGCATTTTGTTTTCTTGTGTGTTAATAATGGCCTATTTTCATTTATTTAGGACTAGAGGCCCGGTGCACAAAAATTTGTGAACGCAGGGAGAGGGGGTTCCTCAGCCCGGCCTGTGCCCTCTCGCAGTCTGGGACCCCTCGGGGGTGACCACTTGCTGGCTTAGGCCCGCTCCCCCGGGGGGATTGGGCCTAAGATGGCAATCAGACATCCCTCTGGCAGCCCGGCAGCCCTTGGGGGATGCCCACTTGCCAGTGGGGAGCAGACCTAAGCTGCAGTCAGACATCTTAGTGCTGCTGAGGAGGCAGGAGAGGCTCCTACCACCACCACTGTACTGGCAGCCATCAGGCTGGCTTGTGGCTGAGCAGAGCTCCCCCCTGTGAGAGTGCACTGACCACCAGGGGGCAGCTCCTGCATTGAGCATCTGCTCCCTGGTGGTCAGTGTGTGTCATAGTGACCAGTCATTCCCAGTCTTTCTGCTGTTAAGGTCAGTTTTCATATTACCCTTTTACTATATAGGATAGAGGCCTGGTGCATGGGTGGGGTCCGGCTGGTTTGCCCTGAAGGGTGTCCCAGATCAGGGTGGGGGTCCCACTTGGGTGCCTGGCCAGCCTGGGTGAGGGGCTGATGGCTCTTTGCAGCTGGTCACACCACCTTCAGGGTGGGGGTCCCGACTGTGGTGCCTGGACAGTCTGGGTGAGGGGCTGAGGGCCATTTTCAGGCTGGCACGCGACTGAAGCTCCCAGCCTCTTTTTTTTTTCTTTTCTTTTTTATTCTGGGATTTATTTACCTTCTATAGCTGTCACTGGAGCTGAGAGCTAGCTCCAGCTCTGAGGCCCGGCTCCAGCTCTGAGGCCCTGGCTGGCTGAAAGAAGGTATCTGGGGTTTGTTTAGCTTCTATAATTGAAACATTGTTGCTTCCGGAGCTCAGAGCTGGGCCGCGGCAGGCGGGGAATCTTGGCTTCCTCCATTACTGGAGCAAGCAAGCCTCATGTTCGCTTCAGCTGTGGCTGCTGGCCGCCATCTTTGTTGGCAGTTAATTTGCATATCCTGCTGATTAGCCAATGGGAAGCATAGCAGAGGTATGGTCAATTACCATGTTTGTCTATTATTAGATAGGATTTTTTTGTACCTAGCACTAATTCAGGGTTTCCCAGATATACAATGCATATCTTAACAGTTGCAGGAATTTTATATATTCTAAAAATTTTATCTTCTCCAAGAAATCTCTCCCAGAGCTTGTTAACCAAATCCTACCAACTAGAAGGGAGGGTCTTGCCTTCTAACTCCAAAATTATTGAAGGGTTCTCTAATGGGAACCCCTAGGAGCTTGCTTGTTATGTACTCCCTGTAGCTTAGGTTCCTGTGGACAGTGCCTGACTCACACCAGAGAAATAAAAAAACAGCTTGTGCCAGAGGACTTTTGGGGCACTAACTCCAACCCAGCAATGTCAGGGCAAGGAATGCATGTCATATCTTGACCAGATTTGGGTTATGTAGAAAACAGGAAGCTAAGTCATTGTTTTTCCAAGGGGGTATTGGAATCCAAGTCTAAACTATCATGACTTGTACATTATAATATGAAAGGTGTTAGGGGAAGGTTTTTGCTTGTTTTATTTTAAATCATCCTTCACTTTGCCAATTTATTTTATAAAAAAGGGAAACACAAAAAACAGGTCTGAGAGAGATTCCACGCCTTCACTGCCTACTTTTAAGGCTTTATAACAATTGGCAGGTCTGCTCCCACCTTCTCCTGGAAAATAAATCTACCCCTTCAGGACAGTTTGAATCTTCTTTAGTCAAAAGAAGGCTGTGACCAGGCCTTTGTGCTTCCCATCTCATCTCTTTATTTCCACTGTACACAACAAGGAGAAGATTGGAGGCAGTCACTGACTATGTGAGGTTGGATTGTTCAAGCATAACTGAATACCATTTTATTTCCAAAGGTCATAGTAAGTTTGCTTACTGGGATTAGTCCTTTGCCCTGTCATCTTTTAAGCTCTATCACCCTCCCAGAAAGGCCACTTCAGTAAGATTTTTTAAAACGTTGTACTGCCGAGTTTGTCCTCTGATTTTCAAATCTTTACTTTCTCAATCTCCAAGCCTGTCTTTGGCTCTACATAGGAGATGAGTTGCTTATAGTTATCTTCTGACACTTCAATTTATTGTTTACTTGTGCTTTATAATTAAATTCTAACAACAATTTATATAATCTAAATGTACTCTTGATCTGATCAAATTCTATCAAAAGAAACATTTTAGAAACTTCTATTTGAAGAGTCTTGATTTCAGAGGATTATTACATGTCATTAGTAATTCTTGATTTTTATAGTTGTTCTGGCTCAATGGAAGAGAATGTCCATGTTGTTGGAAATAAACATTGAGTGTTCAGGACTAATGGGGCAAAACATCTTCAATTCACTCTGAAATGATTCTGGAAAAATAGTTCTTTTATTCTGTCCTTACTCTATTTCAGTGCATTTGAAATTATTTCAGAGAAAAAGCACACAGCAAAAAGTTTTTACATATTAGTAAATGAGCGTTCAAAAGGAGCTGGGATCTCAAGTAAAAAAAAAATTATTTTTTTGAGTTTTTGTCCTAACAATGAAATTGCTATGGAGTAGAAAGAGAAAGCACTCATAGTATAGTGTGCTGGGAACTATGGTTTCTTAGGCACAATTTGACTTACCAGTGTGCAGTGTGTGTGTGTGTGTGTGTGTGTGTGTGTGTGTGTGTTTTAAAGTAGAGGAAGTAAACTTTTTATCACAGTCAATTAGTTAAGAAAGTTGGAGTTTTTCACCACTTATTTTCTAATGCTCTGGGTTTCCTATTTGAAAATGTAAGGGAAGGCTCAGCCTACTCTAGTTCCTAGCACGGAGTAGAAACAAATAAAAGTTTGTTGAATAAATGAATATTATATGCGAAGTCCTTAGCACAGTATCTGTGCCTTTTGAAATACTAAATAATGATAGATGTTACTCTTATTATTTTTAAGAGTTAAAAAAAATGTGTCTATAACCAATAGACTGTTATTCAGCATAAAAGTAAGGAAATCGTGCCATTTGTAAGAATATGGATGAAACTGGAGGGCACTATTTGAAGTGAAATAAGCCACAAAAGACAAATATTGTGTGGTGTTAATTATATGTTGAATCTAAAATATTTATTTGTACTCATAGAAACAGAGAGTAGAATGGTGGCTTCCGGGGGCTGGGGGTTGGAGAAAATTGGGAGAAGTTGGTCAAATTGTACTAAGTTATAAGATGAATAAGAACTAATGGTTACTATAGTTAACAATACTGTATTGTAAACTTGACATTTACTAAGTGAGTAGAATTTAATGGTCCTTTTCACACCTGAATTGAATTATAATATTAATGCTGGGTAATTCACACTGACAATTGGCTTTGCTCCCCCTTCACTTGGACAGATCATGTAAAAGGTTTTTTTCAAAAGACCTGGTTGGGGTTGATTGGAGTTTCAAGGACAGAATTACCTACCTGGATTGTTAGAACTAAAATAAGTTTGAGAAATGTAGTCCACTAAATGAACCTTCTTTCTGGTACCTCGTGAGATACTTTATTACAGGCATTTTTATCCTATATAATAAAACCCTGATATGCAAATAGACCAAACGGTGGAATGACCAGTCACTATGATGCGCACTGACCACCAAGGGGGCAGACGCTCAACGCAGGAGCTGCTCCTTGGTGGTCAGTGTGCTCCCACAGGGGGAGTGCTACTCAGCCAGAAGCTGGGCTCACGGCTGGCAAGCGCAGCAGCAGAGGCAGACATCCCCTGAGGGGTCCTGGACTGCAAGAGGGCACCACCCCCGCCTCAGTGCATGACTGTCATGCACCAGGACTCTAGTTTTACTATAAAATATTCATTTAGTTGAAAGTGTATATCACTTTTCAAACTTCTAGTTAGTTATACATATGAAAATCAGCTAATCTCAAAATGCTCCATATTTTTATATTCGCTTTTTTCTTGAAGCTATGCAAATTATGAAAAACATGTAAATCCAGAATCTTATAATATAACAAAGCAGAAGTCCAGCTATTGTTAGTGATTTTCTCCTCTGATGACCTTGTTTATGTGTAATTTTTTTTCCCTACATTTTAATGTTTCTTCTCAATTCATACTGATAGTGAATGAATAAATAGAAAGCTATGTAAAAATCCTTTTTTTTTTCCATAAGAAAAGAGATACTTAAATTTTTTTTGAAATCCCTGGATTTTGCTGAAGCAATTTTTCAAAATAAAGTAGTTTACTTTAATGTAAGTAGTTTATTTAATGGCTTTTTATCAATTACATTTTTTTCTTGATTGTCCCTATGTTTGAACCCCGCTTTTTAACTGAGTTCTTCCCATTTGTAAATTACCAGTCTCCTTGGTTCCCATTTTTCTATCTTCATAAAGACAAAGTAAAGCAAAAGCGTTGCTCAAATGGAGGAAATGATGCCTATTTACTCAGAAAATCTGAGTGGGGGAGAGAGGCTAATATTACTGCTCCTGGCTATCTCCCTGAGCCTAATTTCACAAGCCATCAACACTTTAAAAGGAGAAATTAATTTGAATGTCATAATCTAGAAAGTGGGTTGAACTATTATTAGTAAATATTGTTGGGTTGCCATAGGAAAGATAGATTGGTGAAAAATGGATCCATATTGTTGTTATAAAGGAGAAGAATATCCAGAAAATGGTGAAATTTTCTACTTTCAATATATATATTGATAATTTCATTTCTTTTCTAATCATCTTTGGGGAATTACTAAGACATATTTCACAAAGCAATGTGGTTGTACAGAGAGATCTCTAATGAACTTGGGGATAAATTAAAATATGTGCAAATGTGGAATGGGATGAATGTCACAAGGTTAATTGTAGAGTCTGTCTCAGTGATACTGAAATATAGTGGGAATGCCCTTGGGCACATTTTCTAAGACTGTAGACTAGATTCTTACATGTACCCATCAAATAAAAATAACCATTTGATCCCACTGGTCATTATTCAATAGATGAGGACAAAATATAACGTCAAATTTAAATTTTGCCTGTGTTTTTGTACAATGAAAGCCTCATTTGAATGAAGCACTATGTTCAATTCTGTATAAACATCCTCATAATGACTGAAAGAAAAGGCTAGCTGGTGCACTTTTCTCAAGATAAACAGTAATGCCCTGGCCAGGTTGGCTCAGTAGATAGAGTGTCAGCCTGTGGATTGAAGGGTCCCAGGTTTGATTCCGGCCAAGGGCACATGCCTGGGTTGCAGACTTGATCCCCAATGGGGGGCATGCAGGAGGCAGCCGATCAATGATTCTCTCTCATCATTGATGTTTCTATCTCTCTCTCCTTCTCCCTTCCTCTCTGAAATCAATAAAGAAAAAAAAAGATAAACAGTAATGCTGAAAACCCACAAAGAATCATATCCTAACATATGTGAGACTAAAAGTAGATAGATGAATTTCATCCTAGGACAGTGGTTCTCAACCTTCCTAATGCCGCGACCCTTTAATACAGTTCCTCATGTTGTGGTGACCCCCAACCATAAAATTATTTTCGTTGCTACTTCATAACTGTAATTTTGCTACTGTGATGAATAGTAATGTAACTATCTGATATGCAGGATGTATTTTCATTGTTACAAATTGAACATAATTAAAGCATAGTGATTAATCACAAAAACAATATGTAATTATATATGTGTTTTCTGATGGTCTTAGGCGACCCCTGTGAAAAGGCCGTTCGACCCCCAAAGGGGTCGCAACCCACAGGTTGAGAACCGCTGTCCTAGGACATGTATTTTGGGATTCTTTTGACTGCCCCAGCATGCCAAGCTCTTTTCTGACTAGAGGATCCATTCATTCACTTTCCTTTGGCTGTATTGTTCTCCCCCATCTCTGAGTATCTTTCCCACCTTCTCACCCCTCAGATCTCAGTTTAAATGTCAGCTTCAAGGAAGTTACCACCCTATCTGAAATAGTCCACTAATTTCTACTACTCTCTACATGTGTCCATGTTTATTCCATTCAAAATACTTATTGCATTCTAAGATAATATTTTCTTTATTTCTTTGTTTATTTGTAATAACGCAAACACTAAAATATAAACTCAGTGAATGCAGAGGTCTGAGCATTCTTGTCCCCATTGTATCTCCACTGCATGGGACAGCACCTCATATTAAGAGTGCTAACAAAACAAATGCACTTGTTAAAGTACTGTAGAAGTAATCCAAATAAATTAAAACATTGTGGGCAATAACAGATAGCAAATTGTGGCTATTGACTGGGTAAAATGGCTAAAAGAGGCAATGTAGGCATATTTAGAACACACAAGATTACAAGACACTTAAAAAACCCAAAATATTGCAAACATTACTCTCCCTAACAATTATCACAAATTTTCAAAAAAAGTTCTTATTTCCTCTAAACAAATACCACATAATTTTGAGATAACTGAAATATGGCTACACTTCAGAATAATTTAAGTGGAACCATTTTCCACCAACACAAACTTGGAATTTTTTATATAAAGTAAATTATAGGAAACTAGAAACCATGTTTACAACATTCTTTTTTCTTCTTCTTTTTAAATCTCTAGCATATATTTCAATGTCTGGAACATAATATGTAACCAGTAAATATTTGTTTAATTAATGGAAATTGAAAAGGAATTACTTAGCTTAATATAACCATAATGACAGCCTTCACACTCGTAGTGCTTCAAATGCTGGCCATTCTGGTTGTAATGAAGTCCAAACAAACTGACCTTTTCCCAGTCGTTTAGTAAGTAATGTATAAATGGCAAGTTTTGTTCCAGCGAGAAAGGTATAAATCACTTTTAGGATATGCTTAATGCTTTATTTGATAGTCTCTGTAGGGCTGGCCTAAAGTCAAGAGAATTTGGATTCCAGTGTTGTGGACTTTAACTTTCCAGGGGCTCTCTCTGGGCTCCTGTACCCTCCAAATCTTGGGGATACTTAAGGTCTCCTTTCCCCAAAGAATAACTAGTGACCCATAAGTTTTAACTAATGTGGTTTGAGGCATGACTACCCTAAAATATACTTGAATAAGATTTCAAAAGCAAAACAAGCAAAATACTCAAGGCCCAGAGCAGAGACAAATTATTACAATGGTTATTTAAACTTGATATGCACATATTGAAAGACCAAGAAGATTCACTGTGTTTCTAAAACAGTATAGTATTTAAATGGTAATTTATTTCACCCACATGTAAATCAGACTTGGGTTTAGGAATTGAGCGTATTTACCAAAAGACTTTATAGGGATATCTGATATTTTACATTATCCCCTCTTTTTTTCTCCAACTAATTGATAAATTCATACTTTATCAATTAGAAAAATGAGTCAAGCCCATATTACTACTTAATACTACAAACTGTTGCTGTTGAGTAGATTTCCTGGGGTGACATCATGCCTTTAAAAGATTAAATGATTGACTCAACTACCCCTTTCCTCACCAACTACTAGAGAGAAAAAAAATGCTCTCACCAAAAAAGCTAATGATAAGTATAGACAGAGGGAACATGGTTTCATTTTAATAACTCAGTGATATGTCAACCAAATAAAAACTTTTTACATTGCTTGAATACAAGAAAAATATATGCTGTGAATCTATTCTAAATATCCCTGGTGAGGCTTATAAAACTGGTTTTCTTTTCGTCAAGTAAAATTGCTGAAATGCACTTTACATATTTTCATCTTTACACATTTATAGCTGATTTAAACATGAAAAAGCAGAACTCTTTAGATAAAAATGTAAATGTGAAAATATAGCAATACTTAATTTGGATTAATTGTGAAGTTTTCATAATGAGAAGTGAAGATTAAGTGAACTTGCAAGACCCAATTTATTTCTTTGTTTCTAATAGACTCCAACTCGAAGTTTCAAATCAATAATTTGGATGTTTCAATATCCAAGTTAAAAAAAAGAAAAATACCTCAAATTGGCTATTTTTAATCAACTTTGTTGAAGTCTGTTTCTTTATAATAAAGGATCCTGTGTTAAATGTATTGTTGTTAAGTTTTGCAAACATGTACCACTATATGACCATCACACTGAAGATACAGCAAACGTCCATCAGCAATGATATTTTATGTTTGTTCAGACCTCTGGGCAGGACTGGGGTCACTTTTATGTCGCACTATTCACAAGGTGGATGAAAGATAAAAATCTGAAAGGTAAAACAATATGACTCCCATAAGATAACATTAGAAAAAAAACTTTACAACTTTTCAATGGACAAGCGTTTCTTAAAATACCAAAAGCAGAGATCAGAAAAGAAATAATGGCAAATTGGACTGTTTTAAAATTAAGAACTGCTATTCATCAAAGTACATTTTGAAGAGAGTGAAAAGACAAGTAGAATCTACAAGAAGACATTTGGCCCACATATAGATTTTTGCTGCTTAATGAAATTCCTGTGCTAAAGAATATTTTGTGACTACTTTAGTTATCTATACTAATAATAGCCTAGGGCCATCACTGCCAGAAGGAAGACTGGTCTCCAGGAAGTGCATGGAGCACTTCTGGGTTCCGCCTCCGCGGCCCACAGGCTCCTATCACAGCAAGGCTGGCAGCCCGCTGGGCGGGGTGAGGCAGGCACGGAGAGCAGGGCCTGCCAGCCAGGTGCCTTGGTGGCGAGCTAGCAGGCCCACAGACAGCAGAGCCTGGCTTCCAGGTGCCACAGCCCACAGACAGACAGCAGGGCCTGGCTGCCAGGCACCACGGCGAGCAAGCAAGCAGGCCCGCACAGAGCAGGCCTGCAGTCCTGCCTCTGCGGGTGAGCTGCAGAGAAAATACCTTTTCTGACGGCTCATTGGCTAAGCTCCCCATATGCCACTCAGCAGTGTTCTTGGTAACTTGGGTAATAAGAATCCAAGAAGGTGATCTAGGGTTTTCCACCTCACTCCTGGAGGAAAAAATGAAGGTCCACTTCTGGAGGGGCTAAGAAATGTCATAGCCTGCCCTAGCCGGTTTGGCTCAGTGGATAGAGCCTCGGCCTGCGGACCGCAGGGTCCGGGTTTGATTCTGGTCAAGGGCATGTACCTAGGTTGCAGGCTTCTCCCTGGCTGGGGCCCAGGTCAGGGCTCATAGAGGAGGCAACCAATCGAAGTGTCTCTCTCACATTGATGTTTCTGTCTTTCCCTCTGTCTTCCACACTCTCTAAAAATCAATGGGAAAATATCCTCAGGTGAGGAAAGGAAGGAAGGAAGGAAGGAAGGAAGGAAGGAAGGAAGGAAGGAAGGAAGGAAGAAAGAAAGAAAGAAAGAAAGAAAGAAAGAAAGGAAGAAAAAAAGGTCTTATACTATGAAAGAGACATCTTGAAAATGCCTAAAGAAAGTTGTCACTTTTTTATGGTGAAGGGACTGGAGTCCGTGTTGATGCAAACACCTTGGTGGCTGAAAACACAGGTAGTGGCAGCAACAGCAGGGTGATGGGGGTGGCGCCTTGCCCTGGTCAGCCCGGTCACCTCCTGAAGAGGGAGGCCAGACTGTGGCTTAGCCTGACTCAGGCCTAAGCCATCAGTAGGACATCACCTGAGGTTCCTGGTTTGGAGAGGGTGCAGGTCGGGCTGAGGGACCCCCGCCCCCCATGCACGAATTTCGTGCACTAGGCCTCTAGTATAAAGATATATTTCAAAACATCTATATTCTAGTATATAAAAGCCTAAGCGACCAAATGACCGAATGACCGGTCACTATGACGTGCACTGACCATGCTAAATGCAGGGGGCAGATGCTCAATGCAGTAGCTGCCCCCCAGTGATCAGTGCACTCCCATAGTGGAAGTGCTGCTCAGCTGACCAACCTGTCCTGATGGCGCACCAGCCCTGCAGCAGCCACTCCCTCCCTCAGTAGTCCTGCAGGTCCAATCTCCAGAGAATGGGCCTGGCACTGACAGACTGCTGCCATGGGCACAATCCCAACAGCACCGCTGGCCTCCTGAAAGTCAGCCTTGGGCACTGAGGCTGCTTCCCCTCCCTAGAAGCTCTGCAAGGGGCTGCCAGGTGGCTCCAAACAACTAGTGCAGCTATCGGTGGGCTGGATCCTGGGCCGGCAAGGGCATCACACCGCCTGCCTGGAGGGCCGATCATGTCCTGCCACCCCCACCCCCCCCCCCATGATAGGTGCCAGATGCAGGGCTCAGAGCTGATGAGCGCCACTATGGCGGTGCAAGCCTCTCCCAATCAAGACTGACTGGGCGGGAGCCCGCAGCAGGTGCAGCAGGGCCGGGATGAGTGGGAGTGGCAGGCAGCATTGGACTGCTGGTTTTGGCCCAATCCCCACAGACCATTCCAAGGGACCCCACCCATGCACAAATTCGTGTACTGGGTCTCTAGTAGAATTATAAACTATCCTATTAAGCTATCAAACAAAGGTCAAGAACCAATTCAATGCTTATCTATACACTCACCGGGGAATGATAGAGTATTCTCCCCTTCTGAATGGACAATGAATCCATAAGTGGGTATTATCCTTGCCCATAATTCCAGAGTTCTCTCCTCAGGCCATTAGGGTTTCTTGTGTGCCAGGAACTGTCTGTGACCTCCCTCCCCACTTAAGACATCTTCAGTTTTCACCAGATCCTTCTTTACCTCCAGACTGTGATTGAATAGTCTGGAGGCAGGCCCTTCAAAACTTACATAGACATCCCCGCCAGAAACCACAGAGTTAAATATTGGGAGATTTGAATTAAAAAAAAAAAATTAAAAAAGACAAATACAGACTGGTAGGGTGGTGAGAGAATTTAATATATATGATAGTTAAGACTTAATATGATTTATATAAATAGTTCTGAAGAATTTATAGTAAATATCTGAACAGCACAATAGGAAAATGGAAGCAGGCATGGTAATTCAGAAGATAATAAACACAGATGGCCAAAAGGCATAAGAACTAGGTTGAAAATTGCTAATGAATACAAACTGCAAATTAAAATACCGCTGTATTTTTTTCTTCATCCGTTTTTCAGTCTCAAAGACTATTATTGTTTTATGTAGATAATTATTTGTGCAAGAGGTAGAAAGAAATATTAACCTCTCCAATTCAGAAGGATTATCAAGCAACGTAGGTATCAAAATGTGTATACTTTGGCCCAGCTGGCATGGCTCAGTGATTAAGTGTCAACCTATGAAGCAGGAGGTCATGATTTGATTCCAGTCAGGGCACATGCCCAGTTTGCAGGCTTGATCCCCAGTGTGGGGTGTGCAGGAGGCAGCCAATCAATAATTCTCTTTCATCATGGATGTTTCTATCTCTCTCTCCCTCTCCCTTCCTCTCTAAAATCAGTAAAAATATATTTTTAAAAAATGTGCATACTTTGGATCCCCCAAATCATAGTACTCACAACCTATCTTAAAGACAAAATAAAATAAATTAACAAACACCTCTGTGCAAGGATGTTCATTAGAGCATATTACATGTCAGGAAAATACTGAAAACAATTTGATAACTCAAAGATGAGGCATCATTACATAATTTTCTAGGAAATACTATATAAACATTATATTGTTTTAACACTGAAAATATTAAAAATAGTAAAATACCATTTTTGTTACATATGTGTAACTAACTATTCAAGCCTGTCTCTGAGCACACTCAGCATTCATTCATTTATCCATTAATGGCCTATGAAAGGGCCAAGACTAAGATTATATGATGAATCAAAGAAAGATTCTTCAATCTTCTGGGGCTCCAGAAACCTGCAATAACTTGGCCTTTCAAGAAGGGGCCTGCCTGGGCACTGTGGTCCTCTGAGGAGGCCACTTAGGGTTTGCTGTTTTTAGAATATGAGCATCAGGAATCTCTTGGGTATGACCCCAGATGAATGTAGACTTTCTGTATTCTGCCCTGAGGTAGATTTACAGTGATGCATGTTATCTTTCTGCAGGGAAATTGGGATTATATCTCATGGAATTTGCCTTAGGCAACAGTGGGTTTTGGAAAACTATTTCTCTAAATAAGCTGCTTCTTCCTGCAGATATTTCTGTCCCTCATTTGTCATGTTTTGTCTGTATCTGAAATGAAGGATGAAATCTGGCCATTGCTGAGCTAATAGTAAGAAGTT
This sequence comes from Myotis nattereri, assembly GCF_964212035.1. Classification (NCBI taxonomy): domain Eukaryota; kingdom Metazoa; phylum Chordata; class Mammalia; order Chiroptera; family Vespertilionidae; genus Myotis; species Myotis nattereri. The sequence continues at coordinate 29,426,003 of NC_138088.1, forward strand.
TAGTCTGGGAAACAAGTAGAAGCAGTTTGTCATAACACACTAATGAAGACCAAAGTTGACATTTTTAAGATTGAATTTCTTACCACTTTATTTTTGATGAGCAGACATTGAAACATGAATTGATATTAATTTCTTTACATATTGTCTCATATATGATTAATTCAAACAAAATAAAATATTACGTATTAATAGAATGGAACAGTGTCTTAGTAGGACTATGTTAACAGTATTTTTTTTTTTTTTTAGGAATTTTAATGCTAATAAACCTGATCTTCATAGGCCTTACCAAAGGGTAGGTTAGAAGAAATTGGTTACATTAATAAGAATTACCCAGATTTCTTTGTCCATATAAGATCTTAGCATCTCTGTTTCTTCCTGTATTTCCACCCAATTTTTTAGGACATTCCTCTCATGTTATAGTAGACTTGGGGGGAATGTGGCATTGTTAATCATTGTAGCACAATTGAAACTATGCTGATTGTTACAATAGATTTCAAAATTACGTCAGCCCTAAATTCAAGTTCTGTGAAGACACATGATAAATGTTGTGATCGTGGAAATATTTATTTATTTACTCTAAACCTCAATTAGTTTGTGTTCAATAAAGGGATTTAAAGATCTATTTATAGACATTCCTACGAGGGAATTGTGGGTTATTGTATACCACGTACCTATTAAAATAAATACCAATATCCTTCATTTTACTAGGTAAAACCATGTATCTATATTCATGATGTATGTGGGTGACACAGTGGCAGGCTTATTGGTGAGAGCAGAGATGTAGGAATGGGCAAGACTGGCTTCAGGTAGTGCCATAATAAACCTGAAAGTTTTAGAAGAATTAGAATGTTATTAATAGAGGTTTTTCTTTTCCCCCTGTCCAAGAAACTAAGAGAAACCAATCGAAGTATCTCTTAATGAAAATAGAGGATGGATATTCAGAGTGTTAGCATACTGAGGTTCGAGGTATGCCCACTTTTTCCCTCTAATATTATTATTGGTAGGACCACCGCATTTAATTGACGTATTTAAATAAAGTAGCACATTATCTTCAGATATAGAAAGAGTTTATACGTAACTACATTTAATAAGATTGGATGGGTGTGAAGAGGTAGGGGAAAGAGATAGAGACTATGGCAGTGTAGAGGCTGGCACATTTGGTGACAGCTCTCAGGGTCTGTTTACTCTAATTCTTGAATATCGACTAGCCTGTGACATTTAGACCATAGAGTATGGCATAAGTAATTAGGGAAGTTTCTGCTTTCTATCATTTGGAGCTCTGACCCCAGCTGAGAAATCCAAATACCCTGCTGTAGAGACCAGTAGAGATACTTTGGAGCTGCATTGAGAGCGAGAGGGGCCACTCTGAACCCAGTGTTCCAGCCGTCCCTCTGGGGCACCAGACGTGTACATAATGAAGCCATTTTAGACCTGAACCCTCTGTTTTTAGTTACTCCGGTTCATAGCACGTGAGTCAGAGACAGATAGCCCAGCCAAGCCTTTCTCAAAAAATTATGAACAGCATAAAATGATAGTTTAAGCCAGTAAGGTTTGGGATAGTTTGTTATAAAGCAATATATAACCGAAAACATTTTTTTTCAGATAGGAAATGATTTTAAAATTTATTTTTAAATAAAGCTCTACTTAATCACACACTCTGTCTTTGAGATATTAGTGTTTTCTGCTGGTTACTTAGGCATATACAACTGCCATACCCTTATTATAGCCCTTAAGTGTTATTACTCAGTTGAATTCTTTTCTCATAGACACAAAGGGAGAAACATAGGCAAACCAATGTTAAGTTAGCATAAAAATAGAAATTCCAGAAATTATAAATACAACTAAATTTATAAATCCAACTGTATTTGGAAGTGTAAGTAATTTAAAATTAACTGAAAAGCACCTGTAAGAATTCTGATTAGAAACATGTCATAGTCAAAATACTTCTTAATCAGATACCTATTATAAAGAGATAGAATAAACTATGAAATATTTATAATAAGTACATTGTTCCCTATGATTATGTGAAGGGGGGAAAAGCAGGAACCAATTAGAGCTCTACATGTAATTAGAATCCCTGAACATCATTCAACTCAAACTAATATGGCCATTTAAATTATTCGCATATGATTACTTTCTTCACAGTTAATCACACCTTTGAATTTTCCAAAATGGTCAGAATTCTAAGATGTTCATCTTACTAAAAATTTCAAATCTCGGGCTTGTTCTAGACTGAAAAGGCAGCCTCTATCAAAAAGGAAGAAAGGTGCACTGGAGCATATCCTTTCCCTTGAAGATCGGGAGATGATAAAAATCATTTCATTTAAGTCTTTTCATTTGAAATACAATTTTAGTTGCTCAATCAACTCTGGTTTTGAGGTTTTTAAATATTTCAAGCTAATTCTGTTTTGAAGTTTAAGTTATTTCTAAACAGCACCATTTTTGTTTGCATGCAAATATTTTAACAGCAGTCTAACTCAAAATATCCATTTGTAACACAAAGAGAACAATAGCCAAGGGAATAGGAGTACTCCAGTTATTATATGGAGAATAAAGATGCAAGTTAATTAATCTCAAGATACATGTACACTCACCAGTTACTGATTTATATGTTTAGTTTATAATTACTGTAAATGTAATGTTTGAACATCCAATCATGCTAATTGTAGAGTTAAACACAATGTGAAGGATAGAATTATCATTTCCTTTTTTATGCACTTTCAAAGTTATAAAAAATGACATTTTATTCTTATATTATACTAGAGGCCCAGTGCATGAAATATGTATATGGGGTTGGGGGAGTCCCTCAGCCTGGCCTGCGCCCTCTTGCAATCCGTACTGCTCATCCCTAACTGCTCACCTGCCGGCCGGCCTGCCTTCCTGCTCACCCCTAACCACTTGCCTGCCTGCCTGCTCAGTGTGCATCACAGTGACCAGTTGCTTGGTTGTTCTGCCGTAATGGTCACTTAGCTTTTATATATATAGACTAGAGGCCCAGTGCACATGAAATCGTGCGTGGTTAGGTTCTCTAGGCCTAGTCTGGCCTCCGTGGAATGGCCTCTGCTGCCCTGAGTTGCTATGTGAAGCTCCCCACCCCAGGCCGCTCAACAGTCCCCAGTCCCATCCCGCTGCCAGCCTCCCTGCATGGTGAGCGGCTCGGGGGCCGGGGGAGGGGGGACCAAGAGGTGCTCCGTGCACTTCATGGTGACCAGTCACCCGTTCGGTCATGACGGGCACCTAGCTCTTTATATATATTAGGATAATCATGTTAACTATAGATTAACAAAAGAGATACAGTAATTTATGATTTAAGCTTTGGCTAAATAATACAGAGACTTAAAATATTTTAGTGTGGTTTACTAGTTTCTATTAAAATAATTCCCCCAATTCCTTTGCTGTTCAATATTGCATGAGCACTACTGGATGAAAACAACAGCTAGCATCACCTTTTCTTCAAATGCCTCTTTTTTAAATAGACTGCTCTACCTGGCTCGAGAAAAAGTACCTTTTCAAGTATACATACTTCATATGGTTAACGACAGTGTTAGGTTGTAGGAGAGTAAACCCATAGGTCAACTTTTCATACAAATAAATGAAGGCAAATTGTTTTTCTAATTCTCCTATAAAAATCTGCAGCACATAGAAATAAACAAACGAAATGAGGAGAGAGAGGGTGGGGAGAGGAACAGGGAGAGGAAGAAGGAGGAGGAAAAGGAGAAAGAAGATGAAGAGAGAGAAGGAAAGAAGAGAGGGGAAGAGAGGACATATAAAGAGTAAAAGTGGGCCAAGAAAAGAAAGGGAGAGAGATCGAGGTAGGTAACATCATATGGAGAACAAAATTTATCTTGATTAATCAAACCTCAAATAATTTATTTCTTTAAAATACAGTTGAGTAAAATCTGTGCGACTTCATAATGTTTTCTCCAGGCTACCCCCAAAGCCCTTCCTAATCACCCTCAGCCAGGAGTGTTGGTGATGGCCCCTCTCTAAATCTCCTCGCATGTTTTTCCCACGCCCAAGCACAACAGATTTGAAGAAACATCCGTGATTGGTACAAAAGGGGGGGGGGGAGGGGATTATGGCCAAAGCGAGAATTATCCTTAGGATTCAAAAGATAGATAATGTTCATGAATATTAATATAATTGTTTTATATAAAAGTTTCCCTTGTTTAAACTTTTATAACTTTTCCAAGAGACTCCTTTTATGTATGGTGTTACATCTCTAATTGCTTGCCTTATTTTTAGGGGTATACATGATTTCCCTAATACCACTTTTCACATTCTTTTTCAAGAGAAAAAACATTGTTATTAAAAGTATGAACTAGTTATTAGTGATGTCTCTCTCTCTCTCTCTCTCTCTCTCTCTCTCTCTCTCTCTCTCTGTAAGGGGATAAATATTCAGCATACTATTACTATATTTTAAAATAATAATTCCAATAGAAGTTTGAGTTTAAGACTATCTCTTTTAGGTAAATGTGCTTTTATTTTTATTGTTTGATATTACAGCATATTTAAAGTTGTATCTAAATAAAATGAAAGATATGTCTTAGTAACTGCATCTAAATAAGATATAAGGATTTAGCAACTGAAAAGAAATACAAACCAAATGTCCACAAAGCAAAGTCAAAAGATTATAATCATGTCATCTGATACTGAGGTATGAGATGCTTCATAAACAATCCAAGTGTGTTGCAGTGTCTGCCCACGTGGCATCCACGTGGTTGAAAAAACTTTACTATTTTATTTAAATATTGATATGATGTTGGACAAATGATTCTAGGATAGTTGTATTTATAATTTTTAGAATTTCTATTTTTGTGCTAACTTAACATTGGTTTGCCTATGTTTCTCCTTTTGTGTCAATTTAAAAGTCATTTTGTATCTGTGTAGTGTAGTGGAGGTAACACATATTTTATACACGTCATATTGAAATGTAAAAATCAGCCTAATTTCAAAGATTACAAGGTATAAAAATGGTTTCAAAAGGAGGGGAATTCATGCCCTGCATTGGAATAGCACCATGCAAGAAACTAATTAGTGGTATGAAATGCTATTTGTTATGACCTAAAAGCACATATAGTTTTATTTCCTTTTGAATCAATAGGTTTTATTTATTAATTTGCTATGATTAGATAAATGTCTGTGACACTCATGAGGATAGCACCTTTACATCAACAAGAAAATTTGCGAGGAGTTTTTAATCAAAATGAGGAACCAGTGAAGATAATTTCCCGTCATTCTAACAGAGGTAGCTCCTGGTGATCCAGTCTTTTCTCTTCGGTGGTCAGGAAAATGGTTTAGGTCCGATCATAATTGGCCAAGTTAAATGGAGATTGACAGAGCAAAGCAGGTAGAAAAGCAGCAAGGAGGACTTTGGACTTTGTGGTTATCGAGATTGATGATGCTGATGACTCTCAATTAGGACAGAAATATCAAAATTAAAGTTGAGGAGACATTTAAGATGATATGGACACCAATAAGAAGGCTTCTTAAGGTTGTTGGCTTTGGTAACTGAGTAAAATCTCCCAGGAGAAGGAATGTAGGCAGAAAAGCATGTTTGGAGAAATGACAACATGAAGAGTTCAGTTTTAGACATATTGCAACCAACATCCCAGGGGACACTCAGAACCCAGGCCAACAGCAAAGGAGAGACATAGTGTAGATTAGCATGTATTATAACACCATTAGCCAAAGGTGTGAAGAAATACATTTTGTAAAAGCAAAAAAAGAGTTTGTTTTGGTTTGATGATCATTAGGGGGAGCCCCAGCACTTTTAATGCTTCTTTAGTTTATATCCAGATCAGAAATCTTGCCACAGATTCATAAATAAAAAATTTTATATACTTTACACACAAAGTTAGTGTTTTATAAAAATTGGATGAACATCAGTGACTCAAATATGTCTGCAGTGTTTGTGAGATAGGTTCAAAATGTAATTTTCAAATGGCCAGTTACCTGTATTTTTTTCTTTTCCTGGAGTATATAATAGCAAGTGGGTGCTTTGATGATATTAAATATACTGCACTTCTCTTGAATGTGATCTCTTAAAACATAAATCAAAGAATGAGAAAATATTTCCAATGTGATCATCTCTCTACCTATTCCAAGATGAAAAGGAAACATCTGAGTAATAAAAAAGAAAGTACCTGCCATTATCTTTCTATTGCATTGCTTTGGCCTAGATTTGTTTAAATCTAAGAGCAGCATGAATGGCTTACCAATTCCTCACTTTTCCTGATATTCATGCCATAGTTCTGGCATGATTTTCTATTTCTTTGGTCTCTAAAATTCTATAACAGCATATGCTCTAGTTATTTGAAACTTGAGCCTTTTACTACATTTTAAGTGTAGGCAAAAATACTAATTTCCGCCGAGACCGGTTTGGCTCAGTGGATAGAGCGTCGGCCTGCGGACTGAAGGGTCCCGGATTCGATTCCGGTCAAGGGCATGTATCTGGGTTGCGGGCACGTCCCCAGTGGGAGATGTGCAGGAGGCAGCTGATCGATGTTTCTCTCTCATTGATGTTTCTAACTCTCTGTCTCTCTCCCTTCCTCTCTGTAAAGAATCAATAAAATATATTTAAAAAAAAATACTAATTTCCATCTGGATAGCTGCTAGTTCCCAATAGTACAATTGTATATTGAGGAAGAATGCATGGGCTGAGGCATAGTCTCCTACACCTTTAAAAATCCCTTTCAGATGCTGGTGCTCAAATCTAATGAATATGACCAAAGTCATAGATAATTGTCAAACAGTGCACATTAGAAAGAACCATCAATGGGGAAGTCAGCTTGGTACAGTGAGCCTGGACAGCGTGCAAGAGGACAGCGAAGAAGCTTAGAGAGGTGCATGCAATTTATGTAATACAGAGGGTCTGCTCAGATCCAAGCTCTGCTTTGGTGATCCTCTGTCAAGAGACAGTCAGGAAGGTGATTCTGAGTAAACAGGTGAGACTTTGATTAGTCATTTCAGAGAAGAAAGTCCAGGGGAGGAGTGGGTGTGGCAACTTTATAAGCTCTGTTAGATCTAAGACACACAGCCAGATTATGATGGATGTTTCTATAATGGAAGCCAGTTGCCTTCTGATTTTAGAGGTAGTTTTGCTTGTAAGTAGATGTATACATTTGCTTGGGCTGCCATAACAAAATAGTACAGCCTCGGTGGCTTAAACACAGACATTTATTTTCTCAAAGCCCTGGAGGCTGAAATCCAAGGTCAAGGTGTCAGATGGTCACCTTTCTTCTGTGTCCTCTATGCACACACATCCCTAATGTCCCCTGTATGTCCACATATCCTCTTCTTATAAGGACACCATTCAGATTAGATTAGATCCCAGTCATTTGGCCTCATTTAATCTTTGTTAAAGACACTATCTCCAAATATAGACACATTCTAAGGTAGTGGGGTTATGGCTTCAACACACAAAGTTTTGGGGGACATGCTCAGGCCCAAACCAATAGACCCAGCCAGCCTGGACACAGCAAAGAGAAGGAAAGTTCACCTTCTTAAACATGTAAGTAAATGGTGGCAAAAGATTGATGATGATTCAAAAATATTAAATTCCCTGAGAAAGTTCTCTTTATTGTAATTATTAAAATATTTTTCTCATAAATATTCACGTTTATAAAAATAGAATTATAGGAAGCATAAGAAATAGGCTGGTTGTCGGTTTGTGTTTTTTTTTTGTTGTTGTTTTTTCTTGTTACTCCTCACCTGAGGATATTTTTCCATTGATTTATAGAAAGAGTGGAAGGGAGGGGAAGAGACAGAGAGAGAAACATATATGTGAAAGAAACACATCAATTGGTTGCCTCCCACATGCACCCTGACCAGGGCCTGGGATGGAACCTGCAACTGAGGTACATGCCTTTGAACGGACTTGAATCTGTGACCCATCAGTGCGTGGGGGGTGGGAGGGGGCAGTTCTCTATCCACTGAGCAACCTTGACAGAAACAGGCCTTTTTAAATTTATTTTTAGCAAAGTTTATTTTTCTTCTTATATAAATATGACTTGAGCATGAAGGCATTGAAGAATGGGGCATCTAGAGAAGACAGGGGATTGATTAAAATGGAACAAATTGACCATGTCTACATCATTATAAAACAGAAATATAACTGAAATATATATTCTAACTTTTTAATTGTAGACAGTTTGGCTTATGCATTCTTTAATAAATATTGACTGTTTAAATTAAAAATTCATTCTAAAGGATCATACAATTCATTAAGTATCATGCCAATCAATTCTGTGGATTTTTTGGTATTTATTTGTAAGCTAGAGGCCTAATGCACGAAGATTTGTGCAAGAATGGGCCTTTCTTCCTCTGGCTGCCGGCACAGCCTTCGCTCAGGTTAGAGCCACCTTTCTGCCTTCGCTCCGGCCCGGAGCCACCTTTCCGCCTTCCCACGCTGCCCAGAGGCCCGGAGCAGCTGGGGCAGTTGGTGCCTGTGTATGCAAATTAACCCACCACCTTTGTTGGGTTAATTTGCATACTCACTCCTGATTGGCTGGTGGGCATTGCAAAGGTACGGTCAATTTGCATCTTTCTTTTTATTAGTGTAGATGTATTTTTATTTTTGCCATTAAATCAGAAAGCAGCATAAAACATTGGACTACTAGTATATGTGAGGAGTATTAAATTTATTTGTACCTAATCTTTGCAGATTCTGTGCATGTTTTTTAACATCCTTAATCCTGAATTTCACTGGCCAAAGAGTTTTAAGTGTGTAAAAAGTTTTGAAAACATACAGTGATTCACAAATATAATATTAGTAGTACTATAATTATTATTCCATTTTTAAAAAAACAATTTCCATTTACCTTATTGCACTTCTCTATTATTAATCAAAACATATATTTTTTATGTTCAAGCTATATATTCTCATTTCCAATATTAAAGTCAGATTTTGCCTGATTCAAGGAATAAGTACTGTCAAGAAACTGTCTTAGCATTTAATTCTCAGTATTTTCTTATGCCATAGTTTACCTTAAAAATGCAATTCATGAAATCTCAAGTACATATAACATCCTTAAATACTGATGGCTTCTAAAAAGTATCTATTTAGCGTGTTTCAGTATTTGGAAAGAGGGCTGAAATTCTGGAGTTATATACTTTTTATAATTTCTTTCTATTTTGTATGTGCCAACTTTTCCTGTATTCCTGCCAGATAATCCAAACACTGATCATCAAGTCAGAGACATCATGCTTTTCTTAGGTCACATTTTTTTCTGTTCTCTTATTGGCTTTGTAGACAGGTGATGGCATGAATGAATTTATCATCATAGTGCCTGACAGGCTGAATGCACAGAGTAAATGTAGATTATATCTATTCTGTTAATAAGACAATGCATTCCATTATGCAAGGTTTTGGTCCAGTTTCTGTGACAGAACTTTCTTCCATTGCTATTATAATCTTTAATGCTATTTCTAGTTACTGGGATTGTGAGTAGATGACAGACATATGAGTCTTAACAAGACCCTGTATATTCATAAAACTGAAAACGAAATCATACCTACACAGTTTCTTTCTTTTGCTTTTTAAATTTTCTTTAAAAAATATTTACTAAGTGCCTAATATATGCCAGCCCATGGCTATGCTATGTTAAAAAAAGAAGAAACAGTCTCTGCTGTCATAGAGTTTATAGTCTAGAGAGAGTAACAAATAATAACCCAGCAAACATCAAGCTGGTGAAACACATTTGATATGTGATATAAAGGGAATAAACAGGATGCTGTCTCATATATAACAGTTTGTAGTCAACTGCAAAAATGGATACAATTCTTCATCTTTTGTATTTCCACACCCTTCGTAATGTGACACCGTCCCTTCTCTCATCAAGAGCTGGAGTTTATTTGATCTCCCCTTGATTCTGGGCTGCATTGTGACTTGAATTGACCAATTGACCAGTGTGCTCTGGGTTTGGGTCTTAAGTAGCATCTAATCTCTCTCATATATGTATATCTATACTACTAAAAGCATAATATGCTAATTAGACCAGGTTGACTGGCCATCTTCCGGATGTCTGACTTCCTTCTGGACAAAGCCATGGTGGTGGGGACTGAGGCAGAGGCAGTTGGGGGCAAGATCAGGCCTGCAGGGGAGGGCAGGTGGGGGCAAGGTCAGGTTGGCAGGGGAGGGCAGTTAGGGGCGATCAGGCAGGCAGAGGCAGTTAGGGGTGATCAGGCCAGCAGGGGAGAGCAGTTGGGGGTGAGATCAGGCCTTCAGGGGAGGGCCATTGAGGGCGAGATCAGGCCAGCAGGGGAGGGCCATTTGGGGGCAAGATCAGGCCAGCAGGAGAGGGCCATGGGGGCAAGATCAGGCTGGCAGGGGAGAACCATTGGGGGCAAGATCAGGCCAGCAGGAGAGGGCAGTTGGGGGCCACCAGGCCAGGAAGGGAGGGCAGTTGGAGGTGAGATCAGGCTGGCAGGGGAGGGCCGATGGGGGTGAGATCAGGCCGGCAAGGGAGAGCAGTTAGGGGTGATCAGGCAGGCAGAGGCAGTTGAGGGCAAGATCAGGCAGGCAGGGGAGGGCAGTTAGGGGTGGTCAGGCAGGCAGGCAGGCAGAGGCAGTTAGGGGCAATCAGGTAGGCAGGCAGGTGTGTGGTTAGGAGCCAGCGGTCCCAGATTGTGACAGGGATATCCAATTGCCAGTTTAGGCCCGATCCCTGTGGTCCCCAATTGAAGAGGGTGCAGGCTGGGCTGAGGGAAACCCCCACATGCATGAATTTCGTGCACCGGGCCACTAATACACACACACACACACACATACACACACACACACACACACACGAGTATTCTGCCTGTTCATCAGGTGCTGAGTCCAGGCAAAATTGCTGACTGAAAAATCATGAGCTACAAAATAGTTATTGTTTGAAAAATATAATTGGTGTGGGTAATATGAAGCAAATGTAACTTATTCAGTTAAATAGAAGATACTTGAAAAAGGCCTGAGAAGATGAGATTTAAGTTCAGATCTAGAAGGAGTCAGTCATGTGAAGAGTGGTTGAGTGAGCACTCCAAGCAGAGGGAACTGCATGTTCTAAAGCCTCTGGCTAACTTAATCTGGTGCATTATATGAACTCAAATAGGACCATGTAAATGAAATATATTGAACAAAGAGAAAAAAAAGGGAGATGGCAAAATGGGGATGTAAACAAGAGCTTTATTATGCAATGTTTGTAAGTAGTGAGCAGAAGTTGACTTTTATCCCTAAGGGCAGGTGAAAACTTGTAAATCTTTTAAGCAGGGAAGTAATACAATTTAATTTTTATTTTAGAAAAATTAGTGTAGCAAAGAGCATGTAGGAGCTATTACAGTAGCCTGGTAAAGATCATGTTCTTCCTTTTAGTAGATGTGGGAATTATCTGGGGTTTCTTCAAATTACTTCTTGTGGTAAGCTGAGTCTGCCTACATCTAGAGCTGGTCCTAAATAAATTTGTGATGTTTTACATACTCTCTATGCCTATATATCTGTTAACAAGGCTGTTGGTGGAGGCTATAAAAGCCAGTGTAAACACAAATTTGTACCTTAGCTGGCTATATGATAAGTCATATTTTTAAACAACAAGGAAATGTGTTCCTTGACTTTCTGTTATTTACTTTAAATGCCTTGACCCTCCTCCCCCACAACATTTGCTTTATTCTTTTAGGGATCTGATTTCCAATTTTACTTTAACATCAAAATTTCCCTCCACAATTTTCATTCCCTCACATTTATTTCTTTTAATGCTCATTCAAGGAATGAAAAAGAACCATTTGAGATACTAATAAAAGCTTTCATCTTTTCTTAAAAAAACAAAAAACACTTTCTTACATTGTGTTCCATGCAATCTGAATTAACATGCTCCATGTCCTTCAGTGCTCCACTATACATTGTTTCTTGACTATGTAAATTGTCTTACTCTTCATTTGCCCAGGATTTTATCAAGACCACATATAAATATGTATGTATATATATATAATGTACATGTGTGGAAATTATATTGATGGCTGCTTTGCTTCTGACTGATCCTGCTGAAGGTTGGACTGGCTGTGGCAATTTCCTAAAATTAGACAGCAGTGAAGTTTACCACATCAGTTGCCTTTTCCTCTTACAAATGATTTCTCTGTAGCAGGTGTGGCTGTTTGATAGCATTTACCCAAACTAGAACTTCTTCAAACTTGGAGTCAATCCTCTTAAACCCAGGGACTGATTTATCAACTAAGTTTATATAATATTATAAATCCTTTGTTGTCATTTTAACAGTCTTCACAGAATCTTCATCAGGAGCAGTTTCCATCTCCAGAAACCACTTATTTTCCTTATCCATAAGAAGCAGGTCCTCTTCTATTAAAATTTTGTGATATTGCAGCAATTTAATCACATCTTCAGGCTCTACCCCTAATTCTAGTTCTCTTGATATTTCTGTCACATCTGCAGTTACTTTCTCCTCTGAAATGCAGACCCCTCAAAGTCATCCATGAGGGTTGGAATCAACTTTATCCAAACTACCTCAAATGTTGATATTTTGACCTCTCCCTGTGAATCACAAATGTTCTTAATGGCCTCAAGAATGGTGAATTCTTTCCCAAAGCTTTTCAATTTACTTTGTGCAGATATATCAGAGGAATCATTATCTATGGCAGCTATAAACTTATAAATGCATTTTTAAATAGCAGACTTGAAAGTCAAAATTACTCTTTGATCCACAGGCTGCAGAATGTATATTCTGTTATCAGACATAAAAACAACATTAATCTTTTATATATATCCATCAGAGCTCTTGAGTAACCATATGCTTAATTCATGAGTAGTAATATTTTTAGATATTATTACTACATGAGTAGTAATATCTTCTTTTTTTTTTTTTTGAGCAGTGGGTCTTAAAATAATGAGTAAATTATGTTGTAAATAGACGTGTTGTTCCATTTATGGAGCATAGGCAGAGTAGACTGAGCATAATTCTTAAGGGCCCGAAGACTTTCATAATGTTTAGAGCACAGACTTCAACTTAAAGTCACCAGCTGCATTAGCCCCTAACAAGAGAGTTAGCCTATCCTTTGAAACTTTGAAGCCAGGCATTGACTTCTCCTCTCTAGCTATGTAAGTCTCAGATGACATCTTCTTTCAATATAAGGCTGTTTTGCCCATGTTGGAAATCTGTTGTTTAGTGTTGCCACCGACATTAGTGATTCTGGCTAGATCTCCTGGACAACTTGCAGCAGCTTCTAGCTCAGCACTTGCTGTTGCGCCTTGCACTTTTATGTTATGGAGATGGCTTCTTTCCCTAAACCTCATCAATCAACCTCTGCTGGTTTCCAACTTTTCTTCTGCAGCTTTCTCTCCTCTCAGCCTTTATAGAATTGAAGAGAGTTAGGGCCTTGCTCTGGATCAGGCTTTGGCTTAAGGGAATGTTGTGTCTGGCTTAATCTTCTATCCATACCCCTGAAACTTCATACCAGCAGTAAGGCTGTTTTGCTTTCAGATTCATGTATTCACTGGAATAGCACTTTTAATTTTCTTTAAGAACTTTCCTTTGCATTTAAAACTTACCTATTTGAAACAAAACCTGACTTCATCGCTAAGCTTAATCATTTCTTGCTTTTGGTTTAGGGTGAGAAACGTGACTCTCTCTTTCTTTCTTTTTTATTGACTTTTTTTACAGAGAGGAAGGGAGAGAGATAGAGAGTTAGAAATATCCATGAAAGAGAAACATCGATCAGCTGCCTCCTGCACACCCCCTACTGAGGATGTGCCCGCAACCCAGGTACATGCCCTTGACCGGAATCGAACCTGGGACCCTTCAGTCCGCAGGCAGATGCTCTAGCCACTGAGCCAAACTGGTTAGGTGACTGTCTCTTTCATTTGCACACTTAGATGTAGGCTTATTAATTGGCCTAATTTCAATATTATTGTGTCTCAGGGAATAGGGGGACAATGTATTGGTGGAGTAGTCAGAACACACACATTTATCAATTAAATTACTCTGTATTTAAATGGGAATGGTTAATGGCATCCAAAAAAGTTACAATAGTATCATCGAAGATCATTGATCACAGATTATAATAAAAATATAATAATAATGAAAAAGTTTGCAATCTTGTAAGAATTACCAAAATGTGACACCGACATGAACTGAGCAAATGCTTTTGGAAAAATGGAGTCAATAGACTTGTTTTATGCAGGGTTGCCACAAACTTTCAATTTGTAGAAAACACAGTATCTGTGAAGGGCAATAAAGCAAAGAGCAATAAAATGAGGTATGCCTTTTTTTCAATTAGCAGTTATTTTATTTTCCATTTTTCTGTAAGAAAATGAAGTATGCCTGTATATATTTATGAAATACATATAAATATACATTTATATGTATAAGATATCTGAACATTAACCTGCAATTAATCATACACTTAATTATAAATTCCATTTAGTACTGTAAATAGAGTTCTAACCTGGATATTAACAAGAAGTACCGACTTTAGGTAGGTTCATTAAAGAATGGTGCTATTTAAATTGTTGCTAGGAGCTATTGACATGATTTATGCCAGTGCATGCCATGATTAGAGTAGTGTATTTCACAGCTCATTTTGCTTTCTGTGGAGACATTGGATTGGTATGAAGCAAAATTAGAAAATGTAACTATATTATTAGAAGCCATCACAATTACCCATTGACAAAGCCATGGTGACAAAGAAATGTGGAGATATAAAAAGAAATTGGATTGCCATGGCTGGATTTGCTCAGTGATTAGCGTGTCGGCCCACTCACCAAAGACTTGTGGGCTCATTTCCTGGTCAAGACCATGTACCTTGGTTGCAGGTTCCCTAGCCCAGGTAGGGTCATGTGCGGGAAGCAACCAATTGATGTGTCTCTCTTATGTTGATGTTTCTCTCTCTCTCCCCCTCCTCCCTCCTTTCCTCTCTCTCTCTAGAAATCAATGGGAAAAAAATCTTCAGGTGAGGATTAAAAAGAAATTGGACTTATAGTATTTTGACGGTGTTTTGGAGAGCCAAGACATTAAGATAATCACCAAATAGTTCTCTCCAGCTGCTCAGTACATTTGAAATTCTTTAAGAACTATTCTGTAAATTAAAAAAATATATAATAAATAAAATTTACTAAATTTATGCATTGGTTAAGAGCAAACAATGTAATAGATTGGTGCACACATGCCAGAAAACCTTAGTAAAATATTTAATCAAGGGTAATAATTTAGGTAGTTGAGCCTCACATGGTCAAATAATGCTGACATTTGAATTCTAATGCCTTAAGCAGATACAATGATTTCAGTTCAAACTCTAACCTGGAACTCTTTGTCTTGCTTTTCATTTTCTTTCAGTCGGCTGCATCTTTGTGTTTGTAATAGCTATAACAGAAGCATTTTTCTATTTCTGATGATCTGTTAGACACTGTACAGATAATGCTGCATTATCCTGAGGGAACAACAGTTCATGCTGGCCTATTGAACCTGACATTCTCTTCGAAGGAACAGAGAAAAATGAAAGAATAGATGATATTCTCATCTAGAACACCAAGTCAGCTTCCTTTCTCAGACTCAGTTTGTGGTCCCTTTATACCCTTTGTCCTCTAGTTGCATCTTTATTCTACAGTGGGCAAAAGGAATAAAGATAACAGCTAGATCAAAGGTATTTTGAAAAAGAAGTATAACTGTGCCATCTCAGATTAGTGGAGTGTTTTTGTCTCTTCAGTGTAAGTGCCACACCAAATACAGTTAACCACTTTTTATCATCATACGACTGATAGAATAAGTGTCTGCTTATTGTTTCTACTTAAAAACCATGGTAACTAAAGCAGAAAAAGCTAAGAAATTACAGTTGTGAGAAAATTGATTTCTTTTCTCTCCAAAGCCAAATCCCAATGGATATTTTCTTTTCTTCATCTCTTGTAACATGAATAAATGGGCTGAGGGATGCTGCCTGAATGTCTCTTCTGAGACCAATGGATGATTTTAAGTAAAGATTTCATTAATCCTAAGAATATAATATGTGAAGTTACAATCTGAGGAAAATTTAATGTTTATCATAAAAATTCACTTCTCATGCCCTCATTTTAGTAGTGCTATTGCTTGATTAGACTTACAGATGTAAAATATTCTTTTCTTACTTTAAAAAATTTAAAGGTGAGCTTACAAAATAAAGATTTTAAAAAATGAGACTTTGGGCATAATGAGAACAAAATAAGCTATCAGTACAATTGTGATATTCTCCCTATTGCAAAATCATCAGTCATGTTGTCTGCATTTACGACTGATATTAAAATTATCAAAAACATGAATGTTTGGTAAGTCACTTGGCTTGCAGAACCCTCTGCTCAAAAAATATGAAAAATAAGTAAAATATTAAAAACTCCACTGAAATGGGCAGACAGCCTATGGGTAATTTTGATTCTCAGTAATGTTTATAACATTTATTAAATGCTAAAAAGGTTAGTGTTAGAAGTATCCATTAGTGTGAAATAGCTTGGAGCACATAATATGTCCTCACCACGTTATGCGGCCTGTCCTAGAGGCATTTAGACAAGAAAATCCTTTTGATTAATGTACTATTCCTTCCTACTCTACCTTTTACTTAAAAATATTTATAATGTGTTTTGAAGCATATGCAAGTTATATTTATAAAATACAGATGTGCCCATTTGCTAAATGGGATTTAAACACTTGGTAGATTTCAACTATCTAAATGCATATGTTTTCTTCCAAGAAAGATGATTCTTTGTGTTTTAATTTTTAAAAAATTAAAAATCTACCTCAGAATTGCATTTTTAATTATCCCATAATGCAAACTATAATGTATCCGATAGTAAAGGTTTATACTATAAAGCCTTAAGACAATAAACAGAAATAATATTTAAAAATCGAAAACGAAAGATTTTGTTGGAATTCAGGAGGTTTCTATTAATTTCAAATATCTGCTAAGGTTTCTCTAGAACACATACATATGCTTACTGAACTAACCAATCATAGTTGGTTCATCCATGGGGATGGCATCTTGGGCAGTCTCTTATAGGAGCCCTCGAAGAGTCCCTTTAAAACTTCTTTATGCAATATGATATTAATGGTTTTGATAAGATGTAAATAAAGCTCTGATACCAGTTTCAGACTTGTGGAACTTTTATACAGACTAGAAGAGGCCAAAGGATGAATGTTGGCATTCATAGGTCAGGGATATAAAACCAGAACAGACAGTTTATCTTCCTTCCTATAGTAGGATGTGTTATCTCTGAAAAAGATTTCACAATATTTTATACATGAATATTTTCTGGGTCTTTTAAAGGCATCCATAGAGTGTAACAGATGAAAAGACCACAGTTTCATGAGCTGGGACATAGGGTCAAGTAATCAATTTGTTGATCTCTGATTTCATAAACCCCACTTCTGATTATTTGACTTTCCATTGAAACTCTACTATAGGGAAAGAATGATAATCAATTTATAGTTAACATTTTTTACCATGCATTAAAAGGTTGGCATTCATTTGTGTGTGTATGGTTTGTGTCTATTTCTGTCAGTGTGTTCATTTAAAAATCTAACAATAAATACATTTATGAAAACAAAAGAAATTTAAATAAATGACTACTGTAGATTCTTTCCTCTTATTAATGGACAAAAAGATATTATTTTTCTGATAAACTTTGGCCAATGATATATCTTCCTGGTGCCCAGATAATAGACCAAAGAAGAAGAAAAAAGCTGTATAAATTTTAGCCACTAACCAGTGAACTTTGATGCATAATTTTATGGTATAATGTTGTGAAGAATGATTGCTTTACATATCACTCATTTACCATTTATCTCTCTCCACCTGGAGAGTACAATGTAGTAATAAAATCCAGATATTTAATTTATGGAGTTGTGAAGTTATATTAATTGTCAGTGTAGATATTACTTTCTCTTATAATCCAGGAGAGTCTCAGAAAAAAAATTATCTACTTGAAATAGGCACACCTCTCATCTACTGTTATTAGCACTTTGATGTTTATTTTTAAGGGTTTGAAACATAGGAAAAGGCCTTTCTTCAGATATCACTGGGTTTAAGGCAGAGTGGGTCAAGTGCTCTCTGTCTGTTCTTAGAATGTAATTGCCCCAAGCTTTTGTGAAGGGTTTGTGAAGTACAGTATACACAAATATCAAAATGCATAACAAGATATGGCACCCAAAGCACAATCAACAAAAGAAAAATAGATAAATTACATTTCATCCAAATTTAAAACTCTTGTGCTTCAAAGGACATTATCAACAAAGTAAAATGACAGTCTACAGAATGGGAGAAAGTATTGCCAAGTGAAAGATATGATAATGGATTAATATCCAGAATATATAAAGAATTATACCTAAAAAAAATCAAACAGCTCAATTCAAAAATAGGCAAAAGACTTAAACAGAATTTCACCAGAGAAGATATATGAATGGCCAATAAGCAGATGTAAAGATGGTCAATATCACTGTACATTAAAAAGATTAATATCAAAACTACAATGAGATACCACTTTACACCTATTGGGAGGTCTACCATAAAAAAAGTAAAATAAAAAAGAACAAGTTTTGGTGAGAATTCAGAGAAATTGGAACACTGATGCATTGCTGGTAAGAATATAAAATGGTGCAGTCTCAGTGGAAAACAGTATGGTGACTCACCAGAAAATTAAACATAGAATCACCATATGATCCAGTAATTCAACTTTTAGTTATGTACCCCACAAAATTGAAAGCAGGAACAAATATTTGTACACTAATATCCATAGCAGCACTCTTAACAATAGTCAAATGGTGGAAACAACCCAAATGTCCACTGATAGATTAATGAATAAACAAAATATGTCATATATATATATATATGTATAAATATAAATTACATGCTACAATATGGATGCACCTTAAAAACATTGTGCTAAATGAAAGAAGCCAGTTACCGAAGTACACATATTATATGATACATACGTATGAGGTACCTAGAATAAGCAAGTTTATAGGCACATAAAGCATAATCATAATAGAGATTACCAGAGAAGGGAGAATAGGAAGTTATTGTTTAATGGATAGATAGATGATAGATAGATAGATAGATAGATAGATAGATAGATAGATGATAGATAGATGATAGATAGATAGATAGATAGATAGATAGATAGATAGAAATTCTGTTTGGAATGATTAAAAAATCTGGAAATGGATGCACAATATTGTGAATGTACTAATTGTCACTGAATTGAGCACTTAAAATGATTAAAATTTTAGGTAATATACATTTTACCACAATAAAAAAATAAAGTGCATAATAAGATCCATATTACTTTACACCATATTAATATATTTTTTGTCAGTGGAAACATTTACTTGCTTTCAAACTCTACTATACATACTGAGGCATTTTATTAAGCAATTATATTAGGCTCCTTGATGAATCTCTTTGATCAGTTCTGTTTTTACTCATATAATTTCAGATTTCATTTTTTTATTAAACTCTAGGGGCCAAAGGAATCTGATAGAAGAAAATAAATGTCATATATTAATAAATGCTATGAATTTTACACTCCAGCAGATCTGTACAAAGTAATACTGCTTTTCTATTGACTTTTGCTGTAAGGTATACAGATGTGTAAATTTGCTTAGGGTATATTTTGTACACTTTATTTTTGGAGGAAGATTGTTTAAACAAGGTAAACATTTCAACATTTTCAATGCATATTTTACTTTTTATTTTATTTTATTTGAAAAAGTTTCATGGAAAAAAACCAGACTGCACTTTCTATAAATTAACTCCAATCTTTTTAGAGGAACATATATCGTGTATGTCACCTCCATTTATTAAAAGGGTAAACTTGCTTTTAAATTGGAATGCATTGACATATAAAGAAGAGAAAGCTGGGTTCTAAGATTTGCGTTCTGTCACTGACTAGCCCTGTAACTTTGAGATAGTGTTTTAACATGTCTGGATCTTGTTTCTCATTGGCAAATCAAGAGTCATTGTACTAGATGTCTGATAAGGTCATTTAAATGAATAATATGGTTGTGATCCAAAAAACTTTATTAACAAAGCAGTCAGCATGTTAGATTTGGTCAATTGGGGTATAGTTTGCCAACTTGTGATTTAGAATACTGTTAACATTTTGAAATTAATATATTATCATGTAATCACAGAGACTATTGGGAAAGTTGTTTTTAAATAAAACAGAATTAGAAATAATGAAAGAGTGGTACTGTTGTATTTTTCTCCTTTAGATGTTGAATTAATTAAACAAAAGATACCTGAATGTAGAGCTCTATTATACTTCAAGTTCTGGTGGAGCTCTTGAAAATCAATTATGAACCAAGTTTGGGTAGATAAAGAAGTATATACATAACTAAGTAAATTTGTTATTCAAATTGGGCAAAATGAACATCTCATTTCTACTAAGTAGAAACAAATGGAATATTTTTTAAAATGTAGATTAGCTGAGCTAAATGTATGTGCAAACTATGTTTTCAACTGTTGTAGTTCTTTTCTCTGCCTAAGGCACATATTATTACTTTAAGCAGTAAAATCAAGTAGGAATATTTACTATGGGTAAGCTCGTGTTGACATTCACATATATTATATTATTTAACTGACACAAAAATAACACTACAAAATTTGTGGTAATAATTATTTTGCAAATGAGGAAACTGTATTTCAGATGGCTCAATTAATAAGTATATGTATAATCAGTTTCAAAACTATCTGAGTAGGTTCAAAGGCTCATCACTATTTCTCCTGCAGATATCACAAATCTCATTTTTTTTATTTTACTCTTAGTTGATCATATATGAAATGATGAGGGCTAAGCATAACAATATCTAATCTGTATTCACAACCAAGAGGAAAATGTAGTAGAGATAATTCAAGTGAGTAAAAGCCCTTCCAGGTTTTTCTGTTAAAATTATGAATATTCATTAGTTATTGGGCACCATCCTTTTGATAAAGCTTTAGTTGGCCTTGTGGTGGCTTCCTTGTAAATGAAAGCCTGTGCTGATTGGCTTTTGCTTTGCTCCTCTCTCACTCTAACCATTATCTCACTCGAGTGCTCTGGGATTACCTCCCAAACAAACTACCTGCACATATGTCTATGCCTAGGGGTCCATTCCTGAGGGAAAATCAAGCTAACACACAACTTTCTCAGGTAGCTCTCTCTAACCACACTCAATCCCCAGAATGCCTCCGATATCTGTCCTGGCAATGCCTAAAGCACCCATGGCTTCGTTAATAACCTAAGATCAATATACATACTTTAAACTTAACTAGAAACCTATTGCTATTATAAGGTTCTAGAGGTCTGGTGCACGAAATTCCTGCATTAGGGGATGGCCCCTCAGCCCAGCCTGCACCCTATCACAAGCTGGGACCCCTCTGGGGATCGGGCCTAAACCGGCAGTCAGACATCTCTCTCACAATCTGGAACAGCTGGCTCCTAACTGCTTGCCTGCCTGCCTGCCTGCCTGATCGCCCCTAACCACCTCTGCCTCGGCCCCCGCCGCTACAGCTTCATTCGGAATGATGTCCGGAAGGTCGTTCAGCTGTCTGTTCTAATTAGCATATTACAATTTTATTATTATAGATTCTACAACTGTTATAATTATACTAGAGACCCGGTGCATGGATTTGTGCACGGGTGAGGTTCCTGAGCCTTGCTTGTGCCCTCTCGCAATCTGGGACCCTGAGGGATGTAGCAGTGCCAAAGTGGCAGGCAGCTGGGGTGGAGTCCCAGCTGGGGCTGGGCACAGCTCCACTGCCACTCATCCTGGCCCCACTGGGCCTGCAGCGGCCACCTGGTAGCTCTGCCACGGAGGTGGGAGAGGCTGCCGCCATGGCCACAGCTGCGTTTGCCAGCTGTGAGCCTGGCTTCTGGCTGAGCAGCGCTCACTGACCATCAGGGGGCAGCTCCTGCATTGAGTGTCTACCCCCTGGTGGTCAGTCCACGTCATAGTGACTGGTTGACCAGTTGTTCCAGTCGTTTGGTCCTCATGGTCACTTAGGCTTTTATATAGATAGATTGGTTTCCCCTTTGTTGACCCTTTACTGTATAGACTGACTACAATACATTTGAGCATTATATATATTTCTTGACCCTTGATATTTCATCTGTCTTTGCTTTTCCTTCCCAAATAATTGGTAAGGCATGGAAGGGGTGGGGCACAGCTTGCACATTTTTAAAATTTTGAATATTTCAGACTCACAAAGTAACTGCAGGTCATTAGATTCTGACATAGTGTGATGCTTCATAGTTCTGCAGGAAGCTACATATTTTTTGACAATGGAACACACATTTTTAGTTCAGAATTAAAAGAGGAAGTTTCTCTTTATGCCACATGGAGAAAATTCTCCTTTGTAATCATGTCATGACACAGAATGATGTTCAGAAGAAAATATATAACCTTCAAAGAGTGGGTACAGCAGCACACATCCATTTCTACTGACAAGTAAGCTGAGAGGCAGTTGCTATTTTGCATTGTGTTGTGTTAGGAAGCGAAGTGTTCTACTGAAGTTAAGTGATTTAAAACTCAATACTTAATGTAGGGGTAGGGACATAAGTAAAATCTAACAGTTCACTTTCTATTTGCCTGGAAGCAACAACTGTACATGGAAGTTATGTGTAAATTAAATGAGGAAGAAGCAAGGAGATTCCCAGCACCTTTAGCAAATAAAGGTAAGTTTTTGTGTCTATCAAGCTGTCACAAAAGAAAGCACGTGGAGAATGCAAAGCCTTTGCCCCCTGAATTGTGTAAGGGAGCTTAGTGAGAGCAGAAAACTCCATGGCAGCATCAGGTAGGATGATCAGGTACACAATGTGATGGCAGCAGATAATTCACAGACACTGGGAGAACTGCTAATATCTAAAATAGTTAATTATACATTTTGTGAATTCGGTTCATTTTGTTTTCTATAGCTTAATTTTTAAATGTTTTATTCCCAATTTCAAATGTCCAAAACTGACTAACAAAAAAGAACAAAAGGCCAAGCCTCATCAGTTTATGTCAGAATGTGCTCTATTTACTCTTGCTTTCAGTTTTGAAAAAAGTTTTTAGTGACTGAACAGTTTGTAGAAAGAACAGTTAGAATCAAAGAATTCAAAACATACTTTTACAAACAGGATACATCTAAAATTTTCCACTTGAAAGGTTTGGTGAGACACAATTTTGTTTAAGAGACATTAGCTTTGGGGAATTAATAAAAATTGTATTTATAATTACAAATGGAAGGAGCAGTTGGAGAAGCTGTTCTTCACCTTTACCTCTACCATCACATGAATAGTAATAGTCACATGAGTAAGCATCTCTCCATAGGCATGAATAAATTTTGCTACAAATTTTAAATAAATGTTAGCAATAATCATGTACTATGATCTTCAGGGTAGGTAAGATAGACTATAATGTCATCCTATTTTCATACTGCAGAAGACAGATTTAAAATGAGGAGAGTAAACAATTCATATACTTTTTCTTTGTATTATTAACGCATTCTTTTGCATGTGAAGGGGACCAAAGTTCTGCCTCCTCAATTTGTGCCTTTTGGGATACTGATTTTAAGCAGGTGAACAAGAAACAGGAGTTAGAAAGAATCTTTGACCCTTCCCTTTTCTGCTAAGAGATGAACGGGAAAAGGCCTACTTCCGGAAGGGAATCTTAAAATATTCACCTTAGTATTAGCTAGGAAGGACCCACGCAGGAGCCTGTTAGCTCCATTTCCCTTCTGTGTCCCATTGTTTCCTAGCAGGCATTTGTATACAAAGTCCACACCCATCCACCTTTACTCCTCCTCACAGTGTTTTGAATTAGTTTCAGCTTATACTTATTGCAGTCTTAATTGTGAATATGTCTACAGTATTGCTACTGTCCTTAAATCATATTAAGAGTATTTATCTTCTAAGAAGTTCAAGATTTATACTTTGGATCCTTATGTTTTCCTGTAGGCAGCAAAGTCTTTAAAGGTTCTGAAGTATACTGAAAGAGGTAAACCTGGTTACACTGATTTTATCTGAGTTTTAAAAAACACATGTACATAGAATCACAGAATCTACTTTTTTGCTTAATTATCTCTCTTTCTCCCATATTTTCCTGTCTCTTGTGTGAAAAAATTCAACTACCCATTGGGAGATGTTTTCTTCATATATTAGCATCACCCATTATTTAATTCTAAAGCCTAAGAAAGACTAAATATTCAAACTGGCTATCATCAACAAATCAACAAAGGACAAGTGCTGGAGAGGATGTGGAGAAAAAGGAACACTCGTGCACTGCTGGTGGGAATGCAGACTGGTGCAGCCACTATGGAAGACAGTATGGAGTTTCCTCAAAAAACTGAAAATGGAACTCCCATTTGACCCTGTGATCCCACTTCTAGGAATATATCCCAAGAAACCAGAAACTCCAACCAGAAAGGATATGTGCACCCATATGTTCATAGCAACACAATTCACCATAGCCTAAGTGCCCATCAGTAGATGAATGGATTAGAAAACTGTGGTACATCTACACGATGGAATACTATGCTGCTCTAAAAAGGAAGGAACTCTTACCATTTGCAACGGCATGGATGGAACTGGAGAGCATTATGCTAAGTGAAATAAGCCAGTCAATGAAGGAGAAATACCACATGATCTCACTCATTCATGGATAATAGAGACCATTATAAACTTTTGAATAATAATAGATACAGAGGCAGAGCTGCCTCAAACAGATTGTCAAACTGCAGCGGGAAGGCCGGGGAGGGTTGGGGGACAGGAGGTAGGGGAATAAGAGATCAACCGAAGGACTTGTATGCATGCATATAAGCATAACCAATGGACATAAGACACTGGGGGGTAGGGGAGGCTAGGGGACTGTCAAGGGCGGGGGGGAAAAAGGACACATATGTAATACCCTTTGTAATACTTTAAGCAATAAAAAAAACCACAAAAAAAACAACAATAAAAAAACAAAGTATGGGTTTAAGATTATGAATTATATGTACTCAAAGGGCATATTATCATAACAACAATACATTTTAATTTTGTGACTTTTAGTATACCTTGAGAGGAAGGAGGCAAAACCAGATGTTAAAAACATTTATTTATTTATTTTTTTAAAATATATTTTATTGATTTTTTACAGAGAGGAAGGTAGAGGGATAGAGAGTTAGAAACTAGAGAGAAACATCTATCAGCTGCCTCCTGCACACTCCCCACTGGGGATGTGCCCACAACCAAGGTACATGTCCCTGACCAGAATCGAACCTGGGACCCTTGAATCCTCAGGCCGATGCTCCATCCACTGAGCCAAACCAGTCAGGACTAAAAACATTTATTTTAAATAAAATTGCTTTGCAGTGTTCTGGAAACCATACATGGGTTTCAAATGTTTTTGTCTCTAAGTTAATTCACAAGGACAGATAATCTCTTTTGAGAGACCAGTGATGCAAGAACAGATCAGCTCCACCTGTTTATTACCCTACCAGCCTCTAAACAGAATTCTGTTTTAAGTTACATTTGTGAGGCTTTATTTGATTTGCTAATGCCAAGTATAAAGAGATCATTTAATTTAAAAAACTTAGAATTGTAAAGATTATAAAGCCATAAGATATAAAGTCGAAAGAAATTTATGGACTATTGCATCAAATCTTATAGTTTCATAATGTGTGTGTGTCTGAGTGTCGTGTGTGTGTGTGTGTGTGTGTGTGTGTGTGTGTGTGTGTAAAGAGAGAGAGATACTAAAGTTCAGTGAGTTAGATTGGCCATTTAGTCTACTTACATTGGACCACAAGTGTCCTGAATAACTAACATGACTTCTGGGAAACAATGAGGCTAATTGGGAAAGTCACACATAAATTTATTAGGAAAAGGTACTTTTGTTTATGTTTTCCTCACAAAATGTATGCAAATAAAATCAAAATACCAGAAATAAAAACACTATTAAAACTGTAAATTATTAAACATATATTGGTTAATTATTCACTTTGTAAATATTTTATTTTCTGAAATAAAACTGCCTTGTGTTAATTGCAGTGGCATTCATGAGTTCCTCCCATTGTTTTTTGATAAACTGATTGATGGCATTCTATTTAGTAAATCCGGGTAAGTAAACAATATGATGCAGAGGTGTAACCGCAACCCAGGCCTTTGTCAACAAGCTCCCTCTTTGCTCCAAACTAAGATAAAAGTGTCATCTTCTTTTTCATATTTCATATCACTTCTGCATTTTACATTGTGTGGAGTTTGAAACATTTATTTTTACATTTAAGGAAATAGCTGTCACATAATTTTTTCTTTTGTATCTTTCCTGCTAATAAAGAACTGGCTTTCCTTATCTAGCAAAATATTTTCATATGCAAACTACAGTGAGATGGTTGCCAACCTGGTTAAATGTTAAGAGTTGTTATTTCTTTATATTCATAGAAATGCTCTCACTAAACTAGTACATCGCTCTTTATGCCATCAGGATTCTTGGTAAATTGAAAGCGCAGAGATGGGAATAAATGTCAACTCCTGATCAAACAAAGAAGAATAAAGAAGGATTTAAATAATAGACTAATCCATTGTTGACAGAATGTTCTTAAGCCCTTTTGAGAGAGACACTATCTGCTCTCTGCAAATGTCAAACCCACTGGCTGCTGCTTCTTGAAAGAGTATTGCTTACATAATTGTTAAGAAGGCTATTTGTTTTTGGAACCCTCGTGCTTCTCCTTTCAGAGTCTTTTATTTCTCTCTCTTTATTGATTAAGATATTAAATATGTGTCCTTATCCCCCCATTGCCCATTGCCACCCCCCCCCAACTCAGCCCTCACCCCCCTGGTGTCTGTGTCCTTTCAGAGTCTTTCTGTTCATACTTATCTCCCTACTCCCTCAGAAGCCTGTATAATATCATATTCCAGACATCACAAGTTACATAAAACAAAGCAAGTCATTTAATAGAATTAAGAGGACAGTCTATGAGCCCTGGCAGGTTTGGTTCAGTGGTTAGGAACATTGGCCCATGGACCAAAGGGTCACATGTTCGATTGCCAGTCAAGGACAAGTACCTTGGTTGCAGGTTCCCCAGCCTAGGTAGGGGCACAGGAGTAACTGATGTCTCTCTCTCTCTGCTCCTCCTTCCTCCCTTTCACTCTCTCTAAAAATCAATGGAAATAATATTCTCAGGTGAGGATTTAAAAAAAAAAAGGATGCTATGATTGCGTGTGTGTGTGTGTGTGTGTGTGTGTGTATACAAGTGTTACAAATGGTGTAGTGCATATGTGAATCTGCTTTTGAAGCACTGACTCATTCCTTAGGTACCACTAATTGTTGTCATAACTAATTGTGGACTTTAGAATAACAGAGAGAGCAGCGTTTTTATTTGGAATCCCTTATTTTCTAAATGTCAGTTTCTATTAAGGCTGAAATGTATCTCTCCCCATCCTCTAAATTCATATGTTGAAGTTCTAACCCCCCCACAACTGAGTATGTGCCTGTATTTTGAGATGGAGCTTTTCAATAGGCAGTTAAGGTGAAATGAGGTCATATTGGTGGGCCCTAATCTTAAAAGAGCTAAAGTGTTATGAGTAGCAGAAATTGGGAGCATTTCATTTCACCAATGCATGGATCATTCTTGTATTGCTGGCAAACCGTTTCTGAGGAAGTGCGATGGAAAGATAGAGTTGACATGGAAGCACAAAGGGAGATTGCCCTTGGCCTACTTTAGTTTGAAGTTTATCTGCATTGTTACTGTATGCTTCTGCCAAGTTTTTGCTTCCTAATATGCATTCTGACACTGGTAATTCAGGGTCAGAACTCCCCTCATTGGCAATAAAGGAAACAGCAAGCCAGCATCTACATATATAACTGTTGCATGATTTACCTAAGCAGAAGCAAGACTATTGCCAACTGGAAATTCACCACAAAAATATCCTCAAGTGTGCTAAATCCTAGTGTTAATTAAAATTAAATAAGGAAATTTATTAACTGTTTTAGATCACTAGGGCACTGTTCAGTTCAACCTAAGACAATAATTTTCTAACTTTCACTCAAATGACCCATTACAATTAATGACATGTTAAAAAAATTGCTTATTTTCTCCATGCAAGTTCATAGGAGTACTGGCTAGAAATTATCTAAATTGTTTTAGATGACATAAGAAGGAAAGTTCATTGAGTGATTAGGGAGAAATAATTTATTTTACATTAGAATAGTTGAATGTATCTTTTTAAAATATCACCAAATGGTAGCTCCCCCAACACAGACAATTTATCACAAGTCACGTGAATTGTGATATCAGAGCTCTTTGAGTGAAATAGTCACATCCAATTTTAATGAGAGAGTTTTAAGTGGAAGGGGATTGTTTAGTTGTAGGAGTTGCTTCTATATATTGGAAATTAACCCCTCAGCAGATACATGGTTTATGAATATTTTATTCTGTTCTATATGTTACCTTTTCACTATTTATTTCCTATGCTGTGCAGAAGATTATTGTTTGACATAATCCCACTTTATTTTTGCTTTTATTGCCGGTGATTTGACATTCTTGTCAAATTTTGTTTGCCTGTGTATGTGTGAGCTTATTTCTGAGTTCTCTATTCAGTTCCATTGGTCTGTTTGTCTGTTGTATGCTATTACCATACTGTTTTAATAACTGTAGCTTTGTAATAATTTGCAAGCAGGTAGTGTGAGGCCTCCAGCTTTGTTCTTTCACAAGATTGCTTTGCTATACTGGGTATTTTGCAGTTCTGTATTAATGTTTTCTACCTACTAGATGCCAATGGCATCCTGCTCCGTGGACCACCCCAAAATGTTTTCATATGTTGCCAAATCTCCCCTGGGATACAAAATGTGTCCCTGAGCCACTGACCTACCGGACTGGTATCGAGAGATTTGTGGTGTATTAAAGGCTATCATGTTCCCACTTTATGCAGGAAGTTCTTTTAGTCAGCAGAGGAGTCAGAGCCGCCTACCAGGAGGTCAGGATCCAGGCACATTGTTGAACATGGAACCTGGGAGCATATCTCTTCCAACCACTTTGCTGGTCAGGAAGTGGTGTTGATGACAGACAGAGGAGAAATGACCCCACGGTGATCACCATAATATGGAATACACCATGGTGAGGTGGAGAATTGGGAACAGAGTAGTCAGTCTAGGTGAGACTTGTAAACACTATACTTAATCTAAAATTGTTCTGTTTCAAATTACTTCTCATCAAATATTACATCAAAACTACTTTCAAGTAATACATTAAAAATAAGAAATCTTTTTCTTTCTAAATTTTCAAGAAAAAATGTTTCTCTATTCCAAAAATAAAAGTTTGAAGGAATACATTTTTTTTTGTTGGAACAGAAAGACATTTTAAAACTGTCTTAATTGCTGATTAGTGATAAAGGGAAAAAATCATTATGTGTATTATCCTGGTCTTTTGAAAATAAATTGTACCACACAAATATATCAAATATAATGTTTATCTCAATTTAGAACAGGAAGGATAATGTGTAAATGAATAAAATACATTTTAAAAAATAAGAATACATATTTTACAGACATTGATCAAAGGACAGAGCCTCTTTCTGCACTAATTCCTACCCAGCCCCTAACTCCTCACTCCCAATAACATACTCCTTAATTTATTTTTGTATTTGTTCATCAGTTTTTGTGTTATTTTCTCTTATCTACATCAACTTGGATGCTCTTGGATGGAGAACTGCACAGCCAGATTAACTCACATTGAACAATACCATTGACTCTATGGCACAGAGACATCTTTCAGAGAGGCACTCAGCAAATGGCTTTGGTCAAATGTGGCACTCAGTATTTCAATGAGTATATGTTTCCCTTTAAGAGTCAGTTCCGAGTCATACCATTTAAAGTGAGCTGGATTCATTACTCACTGTATGTATACACATAGTGAAAGCCTGGGTTATTAGCAAACAGCCTCAGTTATGCAGAATATATTTCTTTTAAGTAGCAAGTTTATAGAGTTATCTTTAGATAAAAATGTCAGCAAGATATGCATCTAACTCTAAAGAAATATGTAGAGCCATTGTCAGGTTAAAAAGTGGTTTTAAATTGCTCATTAAATTAAGTATACTGATTTAATAAACTTGGACCTTTTCCATTTTCTTAACTATCAAGGAGACTATGGTCTATTAAAGTTGAAATATTGGGAAGTGACACTAAAACTGAACAGAAGGCAGTGAAGCAGTATTTGTTAAATCAAGCTCTGTACTTCATCACATATATCCAACTGATAGCCCCAGGTAATATTTAATATTTTAAATGACACAACTCCTAAGATAAAGTTACATGTTTCATCTCTTATCTGTCCCTCCTTCAGCTATACCTAAATATAAACATACACATACATACATTTTACATGTATAATGCAAAGGTCCAGATTGATACCTATTAATCCCCTACCCCCTCTATAAGAATAAAGAGCAGAGAGTTCCCAGTAACCTTGATTTCTCCAGAATGTTCTTCGACAAGTTTCTCATTTATTACCTTCCAGAAGTCAACCCCTCACACATTTTGTATTAACAATTGGTTTTCGCATTAAATGTTTTGCTATAATATAATTTATCTGTAAATATGTTTATTAATTTTATTTCATCTTATATAAGTAGAAATATACTTTCTGTGTTTCTCTGGGACTCCATTTATTTTTTTCTCAAAGTTATGTATTTACTAAAGGCCCAGTGCACAAAAATTTGTACACTCGGGGGCGTCCCTCAGCCTGGCCTATGCGCTCTTGCAGTCTGGGACCCTTCGAAGGATGTCCACCTGCTGGCTTAGGCCCGCTCCCTGGGGGATCGGGCCCAACCTGGCAGTCAGACATCCCTCTGGCAGCCTGGCAGCCCTCGGGGGATGTCCACTTACCAGCGGGGAGCAGACCTAAGCTGCAGTCGGACATCCTTAGTCCTGCTGAGGAGGTGGGAGAGGCTCCCACCACCACCGCTGTGCTGGCAGCCATCAGCCTGGCTTGTGGCTGAGCAGAGCTCTCCCTGTGGGAGCGCACTGACCACCAGGGAACAGCTCCTGCATTGAGCGTCTGCCCCCTGGTGATCAGTGTGTGTCATAGTGACCAGTCATTTCCAGTCATTCTGCTTTAGGGTCAATTTGCATATTACCTTTTTATTATAAAGGATAGAGGCCTGGTACACAGGAGGGGGCCAGCTGGTTTTCCCTGAAGGGTGTCCTGGATCAGGTTGGGGGTCGCACTGGGGTGCCTGGACAGCCTGGGTGAAAGGCTGATGGGTGTTTTCAGCTGGTCACACCCTCATCAGGGTGGGAGTCCCCACTGGAATGCCTGGCTAGCCTGGGTGAGGGGCTGATGGCTGTTTGCAGGCTGGTCAAGCCCCCCCCTCCAGTGGGGACCCTCACCCCATGGAGGTTAGGCCAGCCTGGGTGAGGGGCTGATGGCTGTTTTCAGGCTAGCCACACCCCTGTTAGGGTTGGGGGTCCCCACTGGGGTGCCTGGCTAGCCTGGGTGAGGGGCTGATGGCTGTTTGCAGGCTGGTCAAGCCCCCTCCCCCCCAGTGGGGACCCTCACCCCATGGAGGTTTGGCCAGCCTGGGTGAGGGGCTGATGGCTGTTTTCAGGCTAGCCACACCCCTGTTAGGGTTGGGGGTTCCCACTGGGGTGCCTGGCCATCCTGGGTGAGGGGCTGAGGGCCGTTTCAGGATGGCCAAGCCCCCCGGCGATGGAAGCTCCCAGCCTCTCCTTTTATTCTTTTTCTTTTTTTATTCTGGAATTTATTTACCTTCTATAATTGAAACTTTGTAGCCTTGAGTGGAGCTTAGAGCTGGCCAGGGCGGGGTGGGAAGCGTGGCTTCCTCCATCACTGGGGCAACCAAGCCTCTTGCTTGCTCCAGCTCTGGGGCTGCCGGCCACCACCTTGTTGGGTTAATTTGCATATAGTCACTCTGATTGGCTGGTGGGCATGGCTTAAGGCATAGCGAAGGTATGGTCAATTTGCATGTTTGTCTCTTATTAGTGTCGATCATTCAACATTGTTGGTGCATCTACCTCTACTTCATATATTTTATTTTTCTCTCTGTCACTGTTCCATTGCTTAGAGCAGTTTTATCTCTGGTTTTGGAATTACTTGTTTCTAGTGTGTGCAACTTCATATTTATAAAGTAATGTCATCAATTTTTCAAGTTGCTTATACTTAGATACACACTTGCTAATATGGTCATTAAAATAAAAGTATTAGTGCATAAACATCAGGTAATAAAATAAATTAATCTGTAAAGTAGATTTGATATAGAAAATAGGAACTCAGTTCAATTGTTAAAGAGATGAAAAATATTCCATTTCAGCATGCCTGTAATAAAAATTGCAGAATGACAAATTAGAAAGAATGAATAAAAAAGTAATATTGAAAGAGGTGATGTTTGATAATTTCACAAATTGATGAAAGACTTAAATTCTCAGATTCAATAGGAGAGAAAATCCTGAAGGAAAAAATAGCATCACGATAAATAAATAAAAATAGTATTCCACCAAGATACAATATGTGGAATCAGA
Organism: Myotis nattereri; assembly: GCF_964212035.1. Taxonomy (NCBI): domain Eukaryota; kingdom Metazoa; phylum Chordata; class Mammalia; order Chiroptera; family Vespertilionidae; genus Myotis; species Myotis nattereri. The sequence goes on from NC_138088.1 coordinate 29,458,477, forward strand.
AGACCATATTGAAATAATCAGGAAAATAAAGATAACCTAGTAGGAAACAATTGTGAATTATTAGAGAACAGACACTGGAATGCTTTCAATGTGCTGACGCAGAGTAACAGCTCACCTGAAATCCTGCACTGATCCAAATCATCATTCCTTTATGATGATAAAATACAAACATTAAAAACACACACACAAATATATAGGAAAAAAACCATAAGCTTTGCTACTCTCTAAAATCATTAAGAAATAAGAAGTAAATGAAAATAAACAGTGGCAATGAAATTAGTAACATGAATATTTCTTTTGAAGTCATGATTTGAAAAAATCAAAAAACAAAACGTAGCCCCGGCCGGTGTGACTCGGAGGTTAGAGCATTGGCTGGTGCACTAAAAAGTCGCAGGTTGGATTTCTGACCAAGGGCATGTATTTGGGTTGCAGATTCAATCCCCAGCCCTGGTAGGGGCACGTGCAGGCAGCAACCAATCGGTTTGTTTCTCTCACACCAATCTCTCTCTCTCTCTCCCTCCCCCCCCCCCCGCCCCTCTCTCTCTCTCTCCTTACCTCCCTCCTTTCCACTCTCTCTAAAAATAAATAAATAAATAAATAAATAAATAAATAAATAAATAAATGGCAAAAATATCCTCAGGTGAGGATTAACAAGAAGAAAAGATAAATCACAAGTATGACTAATTTAAAAATAAGGTAGAATAAAATGATAGACAACACCAAAAGCATAATCAATGAAAGAACTTTTTAAAAACTTCTGCTCTGCATAAAATTCTGTTAAGAGAATGAAAGGGCAAGCCAAAGACTGAGAGAAAAAATTTTCAAACTTCTATACTAATAAAAGGGTAATATGCTAATTAGACCAGATAGACCAGACATCTTATTGTATTCTGATCTACACAAACAACTCTAATCCCACCTTTGCCCCATTCTGTATATTCATATGTACAACCTAAGTTGATAGATACGTTTGTATAAATACATATACACATGCACACTCACATATGAAAGTCAAGGATCTTTGTTTTGTTCACTGATAGACATTAAATGTCTAAAAAAGTTACAGGCAAATAGTAGGTGCTTAATAAATATATTATGAGTGAACAAACCAGAGAAGGGGAATAAGACTTTTTGGAAGTCTTTAAGGGTATCTTTAACTTTTTCATGATATACTTCTGATTTGTTTGCCTTTTATGCAACAAAGATATACCCATGTTATTTTGCATAACCAAACAGTAAAATTTTAAAAGAATTAACGTTTAAATTACACATAATGGAAATTATTTATTACACAAGAGCAAAGGGGAATAACCAATAATAACATAAGACTTGTTTCAAGCATATATTCATTAAACATTATCAGGAGTGTGCAGACTTTGTATGTGAATGAAAAAATATTTTCCTTATTTGATGGACTCTGTATTTTATTTTATTTTGTAAATGTATTTTTATTACTTTTAGTGAGGAAGGGAGAGGGACAGAGAGATAGAAACATCAATGACGAGAAAGAATCATTGATAGGCTGCCTCCTGCATATCCCTGGGCATGTGCCCTTGACCAAAACCTAACCTGGGACCCTTCAGTCCACAGGCTGATGCTCTATCCACTGAGCAAAATCAGCTAGGGCTGGACTCTGTATTTTAAATCTGTTATTCTGGCTAAATCAATCCACAGATTCCATGTATAACTAATTCTGTATTTAATCGGGAATGATAAATACTGGGTAACTAAATAAATGTTACAAATTAATGAGGTTGCCCTGGCCAGCATGGCTCAGTACGTTGGACATTGCCCCATGCACTGGAAGGTTGTTGGTTGGATTCTGGTCAGATTTCTGGTCATGTACATGCCCAGGCTGTGGGGGCTTGAAACCTGGTAAAGGTGTGCAGGACACAGCCTATAGAGATGTTCTCTCTCTCTCTCTCTCTCTCTCTCTCTCTCTCTCTCTCTCTCTCTCTCTCTCTTTCTTCTCTCTCTCTCTCTCTCCTCTCCCTCTCTCTCTCTCTCTCTTTCTCTATCTCCCCTCCCTCCCTCCCTCTTTCAAAAAATGCAAACAAACAAACAAATAAATCTTCAAGGAACCATCACACTGCTTAAAAAAAAAAAAAGAACTAATGAAACCAAGTAGCCCTACTTAGAAGAGACTGCATAATATATTGGTGAATAGTAAGAGCAAAATACTGAAATTGTGTTTAATATAACATATTTCATGAAACAAGACCATGTATGTAATGGTGTGTATGTATAAATATACATGAAAATATATCTGTTTAAATATTAGTATGTATGCATGGAGAAAAGTATGAAAAGAGAAATACTAACTTTAAAATATTTAATTGCAACTGAGAAATTTGAGAAGAAAAAGGATTCAAGTAGAGAAAAAGAAATGTACACTATAAAAAGTAATATTATTATAAAAGGCTAATATTATTAATTTAAAACATAAATTTTCAAAATATTTGATTATTAAAGATCAAATACATTTAATTAAAATCTGCAGAGTTTGTTTGTATTAAATGTTTTAAAATCCAAGCAAAACTTTGTATTTTTGAACAAAAGACAGACAAAATATATAAGGTTCATTGTGACATGTTTTATACTACTACAAAAGTGAGTAATGAAATATCATTAAATTAAAAACAATTCTAAGATGCAGAACATTGTATATATTATAATCTATTTAAAAGAGGAAAATGTTTTTGCATAATATACAATATCTATGTACTATTATGATACATACCAAATGTTTATCACTTCTTGGCACAGAATGAGAATGAGTTAGTTGTAAAGAGATATTGTCTTAATTTTCAATACACATAGCATACGCTTAAATTATTTACAGTGTGATGTTTATATATTACTTTTGTAAATTTAAAAAGGGAAAACCTTGTTCTAAGAAAAAATATAGCTTTTTATTAAGTTTGAGGACTGTGAAATAGCCTTTTCTCATTGATACTAACAAAGCTGTAAGAGTAGACTTTGTTATGAGTTTTAATTCGCCTTTTGTATTTTGAATGGTAAAAAGGACATGTGTGACAAATTTTTTTTTTTTGAAAATTTTTCTCTCAGAAAATACGAAGTAAAATTAAATAAACATGTGCATGTATAAAGCCCTACACATTAATGATCTCAGTAAATGTGCAAATTTCTTAGTCTGACACACAAAGCTTTCCAGATCTGTACTCACATGCACTTGAATTCCACATACATTTCAATTAATTTTAACCAGACTATTCTAATGCCCAACAACATATTGCACACCCACACCTGTTTTACCACTTATGGCTCTAATTTTGGAATTTTCTCTTTTTCTACCTGCTCAAATGCTAACAGCTATTGAAACCCAACTATGTCACTTCCATAATTATTCTTTGACCCTCTGAGCCTCTGGTAATTGCTCCTTCCCTTGCATGTTCACACATTCTGTCTTCTATTAGAGATTAATTGTGCATATTTCAGTCTTTACTGCTAGACCCATCTTCTTTACAGCAGAGGTTATGTCTTAATTATTACTGAATCTCTATCTGTTCTTAGAAAAAGGCCTTTACATAGCAGATATTGGATTAACTTGAAAGTAATTGTGAGATGTTCTCACTTCACTTTACCCACAGCACTGATCTTAAGAGAAGATTGGTGATGACAGGTGGTGATTTTCTGAACTTTCTTAATTCCACATATCACAGATAAAATAAGAACTAGAATCAGATTTATGCAGTAATAAAAGGGTGTAGGAAATCTTACCTTTTGCAACAGCATGTATGGACCTGGAGAGTATTAAGCTAAGTGAAATAAGCCAGTCAGAGAAAATCAAATGCCATATGATTTCACTTACGTGTGGCATCTAGCGAATAAAATAAACTAATAAACAAATTAGAAATAGATCAGACAGAAAAGAGACTGACAGCTGTCAGAGGGGAAGGGAGATGGAGCCGGATGAAAAAGGTGAGAGGATGAAGAAAAACAACAACAACAACAACAAAAAAACATACACAGACAACAGTGTGGTGATTACCAGAGGGAAAGGGGAGTCGGGGGAGGTAGATGGATGGAAAGGGGGGATAAATGGGGATGGAAAGAGACATGACTTGGTGTGGTGAACACACATTACAATATACAGATAATGTGTTATTAGAATTGTACACCTGAAACTTATATAATTTTATTATCCAATGTCACCCCAATAAATTCAATAAAATTTATTTTAAAATGAAAAATAAGGGTGTTTTAAAATAATCTCCAAATGTGTATAATTTGCAATGTAATGTCAAAAATGATTAATCGGGAATATACCCTATAAGAGTATTTTTAGCTAGCACTCTGTTAATAGCTTTTATTCAGTTAGATTCTAAATGAAAAGTTCTAGTTCATCCATACTGCTATACATAATTTCTTTTCATTTTATTTTATTTTTTTATTGACACTATTAGCTATCACCCCCACTTTCCCTACCTTTGCCCACCTCCACCCAGCCCTGTCCCCTCTTCCCTCTAGCTGTCACCATGCCGTTGTCTGAGTTTATGCATTATACACATATGTTCTTTGACTAATCCCTTCACCTTCTTTCATCCAGTCCCCCACTCTCTCTTCCCCTCTGATAGCTATCAGTCTGTTCCATGTATCCATGCCTCTGTTTTTATTTTGTTTGTCAGTTTATTTTGTTCATTAGATTCCACGTATAAGTGAAAACATATGGTATTTGTCTTTCTCTGGCTTATTTTTCTCATCTTTATTATCTGACACTAAATTTCATGTTTACATAATTCCCTTTTCAAATGCGCTGTAGGATAAAAATCCCCATGTTTAAAAAAAAAATTTGAATTGGGAAGGAAGTAAGGAAAGACAGTTTCCTGGGGAAGTGAAACTGTAGGTCAGAGGGATAAGATCTTTGGTCTGAAGCAAAGACCTGAATTATGGAGGCAACACATGGGAGGAAAGGAATGGTCTATGATTTGAGAACTGAAGAGAGTTTCTGACTTCTCATGTAAAAAAAATGGCTTGTGGAAAACTGAATACGATGTGTTCTACTCTAAATTAATTATTAAAAAAAATAACTGATTGAAATTCATTTTGTACCAGACTTCATCAATATAGCAAAAAGCCATTTAAACATTTCCTGTCTCTCACCTCATTGGATATAGTGATATCTATTTTCTCTTCCCAGGTATCCATAAATGATATTGAAAAACTCATAGTGTGAAGATGGATATAAAAAAAAAGGATATGAATAAATTAGAACAATTTTATCATTTCTATTGAAAAAAAGGTCAAACACATGATATGGCAATGTTGAGTTAGCTACATCATTTTCATGAGATAACTATATATATTTGTCATTTATTTCATGGAAGATTAAATCTCTATAAACAAAATATGTCAAAAATTACTTATAGTAAGCTAGAATATATATATATGAACACACACACACACACTAGTGGCCCAGTGTACAAAATTTGTACACATTAAAAGGGAATTAATTAGAGGAAATATTTTAATATTGCTATTTGCCCTTTCTCTATAATAGAAGTGTCAGAGATGAAAGAAAATTAGTAAAATGTATATGAAAATCTCCCTCCTATCAGAGTCTGGGCGCACTGTGAGACTCAGTCAAGTCTAGCCGTGGGCAAACTACGGCCTGCGGGCCGGATCCGGCCTGTTTGAAATGAATAAAACTAAAAAAAAAAAAAAGACCGTACCCTTTTATGTAATGATGTTTACTTTGAATTTATATTAGTTCACACAAACACTCCATCCATGCTTTTGTTCCGGCCCTCCGGTCCAGTTTAAGAACCCATTGTGGCCCTCGAGTCAAAAAGTTTGCCCACCCCTGGTCAAGTCCCTGCCCACCCGCACGTTCCTCAAAATCGTGTGAGACCCAGACTTGGCAGGCCCCACGCCTGTCAAGCCCCGCAGGTCAAGGGGTGCGGCCTCAGGCCCCTTGGCACAGCCTCAGGTCCCCCGGCCCCGGGGTTGGGGCGGGGGGCCTGGCCTCAGGTCCCCCAGCCTGGCCTCAGGTCCCCTGGCCCCAGTGTGAGGGTGCGAGGGCGTGATGACCATTTGCTTATTAGCTCTTTATTATATAGGATATAGAGAGAGAAAGAAAACGAGAGAGAGAGAGATAGAGAGAGAGAGAGAGGAGAGAGAGAATTTCTAGAATAAGCCTGACTTGGTTTGATTCACAGTTCTACTGATCATCAAGTAGTAAACTATACTTTAACTCTTGAACCCCTCTCAAAATTTATATGTATGTAAATTAGCAATAATAGTGAATGTATAGAATGGTGGTATAAATGAATGAATTTATACATGTAAGGCAGTTGGAAACATAATTGGGATATGGAAATGCCCAATAAATATTAACTACAAAAAAAGATAGGATGTATTTAATTAAGAAATCAGACTGTTGTAAATATAGACTTTAATATGTTTAAAATAAAATAAGTCATGTAATTATAGATTTTGGAAAGATAAAAAAAATTAAAGGATAATTTAGCATAGTTCTCCTCACCCAATTTTGAACACAGGACATAAGAAACAAAAATTTTTACCTAAGGCAATTATGATTAAGCCAGAAGTTATTCATGATTCTGAAATAAGAGAGATGTACTTTACATTGCCTTCTATGCCAAGGTAGCTGAGATCAGAATAGGAAGATAATCATGACTAGGTGCATTTTACTTTAAACTTCTTTCAACTCTTCTTGTGCTAAAACTCCTCTAAACATATCAATGAGCATTGCCTCCTTCCTAGGTACCAGTATTATGGGGCTGTCATTTCAGAGGGTAGCGTATCTTTCTGCAACTATGCTGGGAGGAATTTGGCAAGACTCATAAAAAACAAGGTTGACTTCACTTGAGAATATTTAATCGGTTTAAAAATTGGAACATTTGTTTCAGATTTCCCCAGAGTTCAATATCTTTTCTATCAAGAACAAATTTCTAAATATAGAGTAGACACTCTTATTACAGAGCACTCACCACCAGCATGTCCTTCATAATGCATTTATAGGAATCCATATTCTGTATTCTGTGCTCAGCAATGTCTAAACATTATTTTGCTAATGGAAAACACAGTGATGGAAAAGTAAACATGAATGATTTTTTATTTTATTTCATGGCAAATTTTTATGACCATATTTACATGGTGTATTTCTAATATAATTTCCAGCATGTTCCTAACATAGGATTGTTTTATTTTACTATACCCTTTTATACTAATACTAAGGTGAACTTTAGTTTGGCTTTCCACAGCATCATTGTAATTAGTTGCTTTTGAGTAAATTATGATTTTCTGTTTGTCAACTGAAATTTGATCTCCTCTGGGTTGTAACTGCACTGCCAATAATCATGAATTATCGCTAGGGTTAGGGACATATTTTCTTTTAGAACCCAGAGACACTATGACTTCTACCCAACTTTCCGTCCAACTTCTCTAAGAAATTTGGAATCTGATAAAGAAAGTTTTACTCTACGATAAGACTGTGCCTTCTTTTATTGCTTTGCTATTGCTGCCCCTTCTGATTGGGAATTCCTTTCCTTACACACTACCCTAAACTCTGCTATTTAAAACCCAGCATATATATCATTTCCTAAGAAAGACTTCCATAATTCCATCCAATCATCAGGCTACCATAATAACTTGTGTACACATACGTCAGAGCATATACACATTTTAAAACATTATCATGATCTTCCTTTGTTATCTCTATCTTTCTAAGCCCGTGACAGCAGAAACTTAATTTCATCCATCATTTGTGTCTTTTACATTTTGCAGAGTCACAGGCACAGAACTAATGTTCAATTACTATGTATATGTGTATGAGTAAAAATGTCTCATATTGTTCTAATTTTCCATCTGCCCACAGAAAACCAAAACCTTTTACGATTGTCTTGCTCATCCTTTGAATTCGTTAATTACGTTCATTCAATTCTTTCTCTGGTCTAAGACTGTGCACATCTACAATATATTGACTTACCTACAATAAACTATGGAAAGTCATTATGATAAACGCTAGTGCAGTTATCTGACTATTGCATTATCCTACCAAAGGAAATCAAATGCAAATTACTGCTTTTAACATATTTTTGAATTCTTAATGGAAACTGAAATATCATTTTAATAAAAAAGTCCATGTTAAAGGGGAAATGGATGCCCCAGTGGAAGATAGTAATTTTGTGCTGCTGAGAACACTCTACAGGAATCATCAAAAATCTTCTTAATCCCAGGGAGTTCTTTAACAGTGCAGTGACCCTAAAGATGTTAAATAACCTCTTCTTTTAACCAAAGCAAGGCAATTGAATTCAATGCTCCCTGGTGGTCCTTCCATTACTAATATTATATGCAAACAAATCTGTCCTCTTGGTATTCCTTTTGAATTTATGAAAGTCCACTTCAATGATTTTATGCTAACCCTTCCAGTATCTAACTTATTCCATTGTCTGGTATAGCTAAGATTTTCCTTTTCTTTTCATGCTTTCTAGTTGTAAAAAGAACATGAACTTGTGGTAACCTTGATAAATTCAAACTGTTTTCACTAGATATTTCTCTTTTTTTTAATACATTTTATTGATTTTTTTTATAGAGAGGAAGGAAGAGGGATAGAGAGTTAGAAACATCCATGAGAGAGAAACATTGGTCAGCTCTCTCCTGCTCACTCCCCACTGGGGATGTGCCCACAACCAAGGTACATGCCCTTGACTGGAATCGAACCTGGGACCTTTGAGTCTGTAGACTGATGCTCTATCCACTGAGCCAAACCAGTTACGGCTGTTTTCACTAGATATTTCTTGTTGTAAGAGGTATAAATATTTCTGTGGGCACTCAGTTTCTTAAAACTCAAAGCTACAATAATGGATTAAGTTCAAAGTAGTTTTATGGAATCATTGCTTTTCCTTTAGGCCTGCAATTAAGTAAGCAATAGCCATTTAACCACCTATACTTAATATACTTCTTAAATTCAGACCCACATGAATTAACTATTTTAGAGAACATGACTATGAGAGTAGAGGGAAAAGAGTTGGGATACAGCTTCACATTCACACTCACTTAATGACAGGGAAGATGTGTGAACTTTTTTTTTTAACAGAATATTGACAGAGACCTCCTATAATATAGGAATAAGGCTAGAGTAGAACGTGGAACATTTGAAGATGATGATCTTATGACACAGTTTCTGTTGGCCATCTTTACATTTAATAATGATGAGCCTTATTGATGTTTTGTAAGGTATCGTGATTTATTGAACTTTCGTAAAACAAAAATCTTGAATTTTTATAGGACATGACTGACACTCCTTTATTTTCACATAGATGATTTGTAAATTGTAGTTATTTTCACTTTGTTTTTTATTCTTGCAAAAATGTTAAGTCTTATGAGAGCAGAGATCATATCTGTCTTGATATTATTGTCAAGCCCAGTACCTGACACATATGAGATGCTTAATAGGTTAGTAAATATTAATTGAATTAGTTCCATATAGCCTACTGATTGCCATTGCTCCTGAATGTTTGCTAGTTGTTGTTTTTCTCATTAGTCTCTGAGTTTAGAGGCTATGTGAGGGATTGAGGACGAATAATCTTAATTCTTTTCTTTGCAGAAAAGATATTTTTTCTAGTGATATTTCAAATGATAGAACTATTAAGTGCAGTCTTAGAATCACAGGTATTTTCAAGTCAGATAATGTGCATTCATTAGGATTTGTTGTTCTTTTGTGTGTGTTTTTTCAATTATGAAGAGATGTTAGAATGATCTTTATAATTTTATTTCGCCTAAAATGTGGTTTTGATAATGTTTTTGTTTTTTTAGTAAGCTACATCTTACTACAAATTATTTCTATGAAGATGTTAGTTAACATGGCAATATTTATTTTATTTGCACGGAGCCATGGAACTCAGATTGCTTCTTTTTTAAAAAAAATATATATTTTTATTGATTTCAGAGAGGAAGGGAAAGGGAGAGAGAGCTAGAAACATCAATGATGAGCTGCCTCCTGAATGCCCCCTACTGGGGATCGAGCCTGAAACCACCTGAAACCCTGGCAGGTGCCCTGACCAGGTATCAGACATCTGCTTCATAGGTTGACGCTCAATCACGGAGCCACCATGGCTGGACCAAATTGATTCTTTTTTGAAAGAAGCAATAACCTCAGTTATTACAGAAAAATTTTGCTTATTATATAACTACATATTCTCACACTGCAGAACACATATCCATGCAGTGCAAGGGAATTTGAGTAAACATGAGTTCAGGACAAGAAGCACTTAGCAGAGAAAATGCTCTGCCATGTAATCTATATTGTTAGTGTCTCTTGGGCAGGAGGTCAGAGTGAAAGACGAGAGGAAAGCCAGGCATCTCAACTCTTCCTCCCTCCTCTGGTTTCCTTGGGCTGACTGTATCCTTAAACAGGATCAATGGTTCCTAAGAGCTGGGTAGCTTCACACACCTGTTCCTTTGTGGTTTCCAGTAACCCCTCCCACTTCTCATTTCTTTAGGCCAGTAGGATGATAAGCAGTTAAAAGGATTGGGCTAAAAATGACAGTGCTTAAATTACATGCTTATAAAAGTCTAAAAACATACATAAAATTGAAATTTGTTGCTAAATTTTAATTTCTCTTAAGCCACTTAGCGCTTTGGCATCATAAAAATTTAAACACCTCATTTTAGTTCTATATTATTAAAACTAGAGGCCCGATGCACAGGATTCGTACACTGGTGGGGGCGTGGCCTGTGGGGATCGGCCCACTGTGGGAGCGCTACTCATCCCAATCAGCCAAGTAGCTGTGGACCCGCCCTCTGAGCAGCTGCTGCCTAGTCCAGCATTTTCCCTGGAGCCAGAGCACGCGCCTCTCCAGGAATCCTGGTCGGGGGACCGGGCCCAGGGGCAATAGCACTGAGAGGTGGCAGAGTAGGCCTCAGTCCCACGGTGGCCACAAACCTACCTCCCAGCCTCTAGGGTCAGCTCTGCGAGCCCGGCGGCAGTGGCGCCGTGTGGCCTGAGGGTGTCTGGAGGAGGCAACAAGGAGCGAAGAGGAGGAGCCTGGGGTAGGAGGCGATGATCACAGCCTCGGTTACTGCCTGTTGGCCCGGGTTTCCCAGCGGGAACAGTGGCTCAGCCGAGTGGTGCTTCCACTAGGGTAGCACACTGATGACTAGGGAGCAGCTCCTGCATTGAGCATCTGCCCCCTGGTGGTCAGTGCATGTCATAGGACTGGTTAACTGGTCGTTCTGGTCTTTCCGTCATTTGGTCGTTGGGCTCTTATTATATAGGACTAGAGGCCCGGTGCACAAAAATTTGTGCACTTGGGGGGAGGGGGGTCCCTCATCCCAGCCTGTGCCCTCTCGCAGTCTGGGACCCCTCAGGAGATAACGACCTGCTGGCTTAGGGCCTGCTCCCAGGTGGCAGAGGGCAGGCCCAATCCCTAGGTGCAGCCCCTGGTCGGGCTCAGAGCAGGGCTGATTGGAGAGTTGGGGTGCCTCCCCTGTAATGCACAGAGCAGGGCGGATTGGGAGGTTGCGATGCCACCCTCAGTCACGCTCAGGGTAGGGCCGATTGGGGGGTTGTGGCACCGCCCCCTGTCACACTCAAGGCAGGGTCAATGGGGAGGTTGAGGTGCCACCCCCTGTCACGCACAGAGCGGGCCAATCAGGAGGTTGGGGGGCCACCCCCTGTCACTCACAGAGAAGGGCCAATGAGGAGGTTGGGGCGCCACCCCCTGTCACGCACAGAGCAGGGCCGGTCAGGGGGTTGAGGAGCTCCCCCCTGTCATGCACAGAGTAGGGCCATTAGGGGAGTTGGGGCACCGCCCCCTGGCACACACACACAGCAGGGCAGATCTTGGGGTTGGGGCGCCGCACCCTGTCACACTCAGGGCAGGGCCGATGGGGAGGTTATGGCTCTACCCTGTCACACAGCAGGGCCCGTGGGGGGCGGTTGGGGCGCCGCCCTCTACCACCCACAGAGCAGGGCCGATCAGGGGGTTGGGGCGCCGCACCCTGTCACACACAGAGCAGGCTGATCAGGGGGTTGGGGCACCTTCCCCTGTCAGGAACAGAGCAGGACGGATAGGGAGGTTGTGGCCCCGCCCCCTGTCACACGCAGAGCCGCAGGGTGATCAGGGGGTTTGGGCACTGCCCTCTGTCACGCTGATCCCGATGCCAGGAGGCCTCTCGGCTCTGCTGATCTTGGTGCTGGGAGGCATATTACCCTTTTACTATATAGGATAGAGGCCTGGTGCATGGGTGGGGGCCGGTTGGTTTGCCCTGAAGGGTGTCCTGGATCAGGGTGGGGGTCCCGCTTGGGTGCCTGGCCAGCCTGGATGAGGGGATGATGGCTGTTTGCAGCTGGTCACACCCCCTTCAGGGTAGGGGTCCCCACTGGGGTTCTTGGCCAGTCTGGGTGAGGGGCTGAGGGACGTTTTCAGGCTGGCGGGTGACTGAAGCTCCCAACTGCTCCTTTTTTTTTCTTTTTTCTTTTTATTCTGGGCCAGCTTTAGCTCTGAGGCTTGGCTCCAGCTCTTAGGCCTCCGCTGCTGAAAGCAGGTGTCTGGTTTGTTTGGGTTCTATAATCGAAACACTGTTTCAACTCCAGCTCTGAGATCTCGGCTGGCTTAAAGCAGGTGTCTGGAGTTTGTTTAAATTCTATATTTGTAACAATGTTTCAAACTGCAAGCTCAGAGGCCGGCAGTGGCAGGCGGGGAACTTTGGCTTCCTCCGTCACTGGAGCAAGCAAGCCTCATGTTCGCTTCAAGCTGCCTGGCTGCCAGCTGCCATCTTGGCTGTCAGTTAATTTGCCTATCACCCTGATTAGCCAATGGGAAGGGTAGTGGAGGTATGGCTAATTACCATGCTTCTCTTTTATTAGATAGGATTATCCCCATCTATTTGAATGTTTAAATGTAGAATCACTGGAATATCCTTCCACCAAAATGCTCAAAGAAGATAAAATATGTTAGATAAAATGCCTTTCATTTTTACTCCATTTCTTCTATTTAGACTTTATATGTTAACATACTAATTGTTCTTTATAATTATAGTTTTTTCAGTCCTTTTCATGAAACTATTTGGTACTTGCTTTATATTGGGCACTATTCTAGAAGCTGACAAAAAATAGCAATGAATAAAAAACAATGAGGTTCCTTACCTCAAGAGTTTATATTCTAGTAACCAGAGGCACAATAAATAATAAATTGATAAGTGAAAAACATTATTTTATGATATTGTCATAGCTATGATGGAAATCAAGAAAATATTCAAGGGTCCGATGAAGAAAATTAGATAATCAGACTCACACAAGAATAATCCAAACAAAATAATATTTTTATTTGCTTGAACTTTTTTTTTCTGTTTCCCAAAATGGACTATTTACAATGATTTGAGCCTAGTGGAATAAGGAGATGGTGCAGTGACTTGTAACTAAGAACAGCTTAAAAATTAAATTTTAGCATCAAATTTCAATTTTATGTTTGTTTTTTAGAATTTTCTAAGCATGTAATTTAAGCATTTGTGATTTCTAACCAAGTCCTCTAACTTCTCTTACCATATTTGTAGAGATAAAGGGTAAAACTCAGCCAGTAACTCTTTAATTAAATTGACCAGATTACTTAAGGCAGAAAAATGCAATAAACTATTGCTCCCATACATAGTGTTGACTTCTTAGAAATGAGAGTTGTTGCAAAGAGTAAGCGGCAAGAAGTGACTAAAAATGTAGAGATAGGTTCAGCCAGAAGATGTACTGAGTTTTACTATGTTTCATCTTTTTTTGTGTGTTACCAGAGCAAAGTTTTCTGACAAGTGGTATACCTTACATCTTCTGACTGACAGCGTAATCTTTAGGGAGGGCCTGAGCTTTTCAGTAGATCAAAGCTATGCCTGCCACACTCAGTAGCTGCTGAACCTAAGACAGAAAAGTGACTAAGCTAGGGAGATAGTGCAGTTTCAAGACTTCTGCCAGAACGAGGAAGCTGGAGATGAGAGCACAGAGCCTTATTAGGACAATATTGGAGCCAGTCCCTTTTTGTCTACCTTCAAGGACTAAAATCTTCCTTATTAAATAAGAAGATTAAATTCCCACATTTGAATCCTAAGTATCAAACTCTGTTCAATCACTGTCCCTTCCCTTCATTATAATCATGGTATCTATTCATGTAAATATAAAAATAATTAAATAGTGCTTCATATTTTCCAAGTATTAAATGGATTTGTTTTATTCCTAGACAAATCTGCTGTTTTAAGTTATTGGCATAGAAAGATTCTCTTGATATTTTCTTTATTAAGAAAAATAGGCAATTGCAACTAAAAAAATAAAATACCTAGAATAAACTTAACAAAGATGTGAAATGGACCTGTATAGTGAACACTACAAGGTATCATTAAATATACAATTTATATATAATATAATAGATAAACAAAAATATAAAAGCATATATATTATACAGGGGGCCAAAGTAGGTTTATAGTTATTCACATGGTAAATAATACAATAATTAAAAATAATATAAGCATTAACTCTGTTTTGCATACTCACAACTGTAAACCTACTTTTGCCCCTTCCTGTATACTTGTAGGTTATATAATTATAGATAGTTTATTTTTCACTGTTTTTGCTCATTTATAATGCCTAATTTTCCTACTATATTTTATATACTTATTATATATTTAATATGTAACACATGTTATATGTTTCATAATACATAATGTACAGAAAACAGATATCCTATTTTCCTTGAAAATATTATATATTATATGTAAAAACTAATTGGAAGGAACTTGTGAATGATATGGAAAAGTTATGTAGTTATTAATAAAATATTTTTTTACTTAGTCAAGTTGAGCAGTAAAGATTAGAGCAACTTTTAGTAGTCACTTGTTCATTTCTGTATGGTTTCTAGAATAAGACGTCTTAGAAATAACCAACACCTTTGATAAATAAATAAAGGTAGACTTCACACAGTGTCAATTTCACAGAGAAAACTGACACAGTTTAGATGAGTTATTTGGGCTTTCATGAGGAAAAAGAAAAACTAAGGCCTGAACTACAACAGATGAAAAATAACCTTCAGATACCAGTAAACAACTTTATTTTTGGATGCCTCTAAATCCTGCCAGTGAATAAACGCTAGTCGAAATCACACTAATAGCAACAAGGCTACACCTAGAAAGCCACATTCCTAGTCCTCTGTCTTTTTTTTTTTTAAAAAAATAATATCTGATACGTTGACATCCTAGATAATGCCCATATAGAAATAGAAGGAGTTATTCAAGATTAGTTTACAAGGTTAAGGCAGCTATAACCTTCAAGGAGGAGCCTTGGGTTTATTCAAATGAAATGCAAATCTCAGTGATTAGGACTGTAATTCTAGGATCAAGGCCTTAGTTTGAGGCCCCAACAACCAGTTTCACAGCATCTGGATAGCAGCTAAAAAATGCAGTCTTCTACCAAGTTCTGTGTAAAGTTGAATCCATACATATCCTTGTCAGCTTGCATTCTTTTGTGTTGGAAGTATCCTATTGAGACTCTACTATTTCTAAATCTGTTTTTAATACATAAAGTAAATAATGCCACATTTCTTTTATATATATATATATTTTATTGATTTTTATAGAGAGGAAGGGAGAAGGATAGAGAGTTAGCAACGTTGATGAGAGAGAAACATCGATCAGCTGCCTCTTGCACACCTCCTACTGGGGATGTGCCTGCAACCCAGGTACATGCCCTTGACCGGAATCGAACCTGGGACCTTCCAGTCTGCAGGCCGATGCTCTATCCATTGAGCCAAACCAGTTAGGGCTGCCACATTTCTTTCACTTCCCTCCAGAAATATAGGGATCTAACGCACAGCCTAATTATTATTATTATTATTATTATTATTATTATTATTATTATTACTACTAGAGGCCCGGTGCATGAAATTCATGCACGGGTGGGATCCCTAGGCCTGGCTGGCCACTTCTTCCCTTCTTCCCTGGGTGGCCACCCATGCGCCACCACGGTGCGGTTCTCCCCCGCCTCCCTGCATCCTCCTTCCCTTGCTCCCTCAGCTCCCTGCCACTGCTGCTGGTCGCCTGGCATGTTCCCCGCTGCCCCCCTGTGGTCAGCACATGTCATAGTGAGCGATCAAACTCCCGTTCTCCTGGTCGAGCTCCCGAAGGGACACTTTGCATATTAGCCTTTTATATACATAGATTATTTAAATAGAAGGCAGATATTATGTATTTGAAACAAGTAAAAGTTAAAAGTAATACATGTTGAATTTCTAGCAGTTTAGTTTCCTGTAAAATAGTTTAACACAGTGTCAGAGCATGTAGCAGGAGCCCCGTATGAGCTCTGGTGCTCTGAGTTGTTTTGAGTGTCTGTGAGTCCATATATTCTAAATTCTCCCATTTGACTATGCCAGGACTGGTTCCTTCTTGAACCCTGCCCACTCTACTACCTGTTGGGAGCTTAGACCAAGTTCCTCTTTTATCCTCTGCTCACTAGTAATAGTATTGGGTCCGAGCCCTTCTGCCTGGGGCTGGACCTCCTAGGACGCCGGGTCTTAGATGGAGAAACCATGAGAGGCTGGGGGTATATAAGAATGAGTCTTTATTGCTGAAGCCAGTGTCCATATAGCCATCAGACAAGTCCATACAGGCAGACAGCCGAACATCATCTGGTGAACGTAGGTCTTTCCCATAAAGCTGCATCAATCTCTGTGCCCACAGCTATTAACTGAGGAGCTGCATGCTGCCTCCTAGACTCACCGCCTCACATCACAGCAGAACCTGAGCTCTCCTGCCCAGCTGCTCTCTCTCTCTCCATACTCCAGCAGACTTCTTCTCACCCCAGCCTCAGTGGACTAGCTGGTCAGTAACCTACATTTACACTATTTAGAAAAAGAAGGCTTCTTGCCAATAATTACATCAATCATATCAGCTACTGAAGGGCACAGTGTACCATGTGCCCTTGCATCTGCTCATGGTATCTGGCCTGATTAGAATCCCCAGGCTCAGGGTACTTGACCATCCCATTTAGGCACATGCCCAGGATGGCCTTTGGTCATTTTAGTGTATTGAAACAAGGCCTTTGTGCTGCCATCGGCCTTGACTATCTGGGGACCTGGCATGGTTCCCACACATAGTTTCAAACTATGGAAAGTCTGCAAATTCAGTTCATTTTAGTCTGAACAGTAGAACAGTAGAGCATGTGGTATTTTTAAGTCTGAAATGAAATCCGATTCTTTTTTCCTTTTCTCTAGTTATTCCTTAATGTACCTGAACTGAAATAGAAGCAATACCTCTATCATCACTTTGTTATCATTCAAAAATACATGTGGCATACTTTTAAAATACCTTCTCTCAATATCAATTAAATCCTATGTTCTCTTCTTTTCAGATAGACCTAAGACAATTTCATAGCCATAAAGAACCCCAGAATGCCAGGTTCTCAGTGGTTAGGTTAAATTTTTAAACAATATTTGGGGAAAGTGATAGATGGCGCAGAATAGTGGAGGTGGTGGTCTCCATCAATTCAGTGGACAAAGTCTATTTAGCTTTAGGCTTTAGGTTAGATTGTGGGGACACAAAAGTAAATGGATTCAAGACCTTGCAGTACATGAAAAGATAGTTTATTATAAAGAATTTAGTGATTTAATGAAACAGGGGTTGTTACAAAGTGGCATAGACATGATAAGCTAGCACCTAACTACACCTGGGTTTAAAAGACATTTGAGTTAAATTGTAAGCAGCTTTGAAGGACAGGCTGAGAATGCCTAAAAACATGAGAAAATGGGGGGTGGTGTGGGGAAGAAGTGCATTTCAGGTATTTTGAAAAATCTATCCCTAATTCTTTAGAATGTACAAGAAAATATTATCTACTATTCTCATTTTTGGATCTTCTGTAGAATTCTGAGACAACAAGGAATGTCATACTTGTAGGATTATGAATGGAGTGCTGTGATTGGTTGGGCTTTGCCGCTGTCCATAGCCAGAAATTCTTCTGTGAGCAGAGACACTAGAAGAGAAACATGACGACCACTCTTTCTCTGCCTCTGTAGTTCCTGCTTTCTCTTCTAATTGTAAGCAATGGTTTTTGTTTAAATAACTGCTAGTATAGAGCATATATTTGAGAGGGTATTTCTCTTTGAACTTAAAAAATGTATAGTGACTAGAATAGGGATGTGTTCTACAAAAAAATCAGGGGTGTGCTTGGCAAAAGAATTACAGCACCCAATATGATTTTTAAAACAATTAAATTGAAATCTAAAAAATGAAAGGAGGAAGGAACCAAAAATATAACTTTGATGAGTTTAGAGTTATTTTTATTATTTAGATAAAGATATGAGATAAAGAGAAGCTGACAATTCTCTTTCTTTAATGCATTTACATATGTGTGTGCAAATGTGTATGTAGGTTCTTGAACATAATCTTAAAAATAGTCATGATCCACAATTTAGTGTATTCTGAAGAAAGTAAAATGAGTTATAATTTGTGAGTAGAATTTTCAAAGAGCTTAAAATTAATTATAAAGAACAATTTAAACCAACATTTCTATTTGCTACTTGACAATATTGGCAGTGTTCCCATAAATGCTGAAATCACCACACTTTTTTGAGGAACCCTTTAACAGTCTTACTTTTATTCACCTTGGATTCAAAGATACGGCTGATGAAAGTAGAATTGATATAACCTCTCCTATATGGGTTTGTGTTTTTGAATGCTGGTGACACCGTGATGATACATAGCACTAATAATTGATTGAAGTGACTTCTCTCCTCGCCCCAGTGCTCACTGATATGTTGCACTTAGCAATATATTATTAAAGCCCCATTCATTGTACTGATGATGCACTGGGACAGAATGTCACTAGAGAGTCCTTCTTGAGTGATATATTTCTCCTTCAAGGGTTGTCAACGTCTTAAGTATGCACATTCAAAGCCAGTCTTTGTGCCTATTTAAAGAGTAAAATCAACTTTAAAAATCTTAATATTTCAAAGGTTGCAATGGGTGTATTATGGCTGGAAGCCAGGCAATCCAAGCTCATAAATAATGCATTCTGGTTGCACTGTATATGGATGAAAGGGGAGCTTTCCTCCTGAGAAAAGAAACTGATGGTGAAAGGAAGACACTCTGCGGGATGGTTTACAAAATGAAGTGTGATTATGGGCCTGAAGATTTCTGGAAAAAGTTCATGTGAAGTTTAAAAGAAAAAGTAAAAAAACGTCCATTAGATAGCACCATCAAGGAAGTAGAAATGATAAAGCCAGTGGTTTTAACCCCATATATTTAAATGCCTGACTGTGAACAGCACAGGAAAAATGAAGACAAATGAGTCTCAGAGACCTGACTGATATCCAAAGGGGGAAATACATAATGTTTGCCTGCACACTATAAGGAATGGTGCTAGAACTACTCCAGGAGACTTGCCAAGGAGTAGACTAAATTAATCATTTCAATATACATCTTTATCAGTTCCTCACTTTTCAATGTGGTGAACTTATTTAAATATGCTTATAAAATAGAGAATAGGATTTATAAAATTCCTCCTCTAGCTGTTTATATCTAGCTACATGAGGAAAAAAAAATAATTAAAACTTTTCTTATCTTAAATATCAAAATTATTCCAAATAATATTTGGCCCAAATTGATATAGGTTTAAGGATTCAAAAAGCTAATAATTTATTTAAATATATGTTATTTTGTTATTACATGTTTTTTTTGGTTTTTTTTTGTTATTACGTGTTTTAAGTCAGTTCAAGTTTGGTAAGTATACATCAGGAATTCAACTGCATATCAACATTCCAAAGAAATAGCAAGAATTGATGTTGGAGTCTCTAAAACCACTTTTGTGCACTTATTTGTTTTGTATTTTTTTAATATATATATATATATATTATATATATATATATATATATATACACACACATATATATAGATAGATAGATATAGATATATAGATATATGGATATATAGATATATTTCTTTTGACTTCAAAGAGGAAAAGAGAGGGAGAGAAAAATAGAAATATCAATGATGAGAGAGAATCATTGATCTGCTGCCTCCTGCACACTCCCCACTGGGAATTGAGCCCAAAACCTGAGCATGTGCCCTGATCAGAAATTGAACTGTGACACCTCCTGGTTCATAGACTGACTCTCAGCTACTGAGCCATGCTGGCCAGGCTTGTTTTGTATGTTCAAAAGAAGCCCCTTTGTGACTATTAACTGCAAATATATTTTATTAAATAAGGAACATATGTCTTAAAATATAGGCAAGTAGAGGAGGAAAAATGTGTGTGTGTGTAATCAGTGTTAAATTTTTTCAGTTAAACAATAGTTTGTTTTTTTTACTGTTACAACAGTAAAATTGTTTTGCTCTTTTTTAAGTTTAGATTAGGTACCAATTTAAAAAGCATCCTTTTGCCCTAACTGGTTTGGCTCAGTGGATAGAGCATCGGCCTGCGGACTCAAGGGTCCCGGGTTTGATTCCAGTCAAGGGCATGTACCTTGGTTATGGACACATCCCCAGTGGGGAGTGTGCAGGAGGCAGCTGATCGATGTTTCTCTCTCATCGATGTTTCTAACTCTCTATCCCTCTCCCTTCCTCTCTGTAAAAAATCAATAAAATATATTTAATAAAATAAAATAAATTAAAAAGTATCCTTTCTTTTCTCTCCTTAACTTTAGTCCTAAACCTGAAAGTGTAAATTAAGTGATAGCACCTTTGGCTCAAATATAGGACAAAGCAATATTCTAGCAAAAGATCAATATTCTAACAATTTGAAGATAGTTGTCCAGCTGTCTCAAGTCATTTTCTTTTCTTTTTTAAAAAACATATTTTTATTGATTTTAGAGAGGGGGGAGAGATAGAAACATCAGTGATGAGAGAGAATCATTATCAACTGCCTTCTGCACACCACACACTGAGGATGGAGCCCCCAACCGGGCATGTGCCCTGACTAGGAATCAAACTGTGACCTCCTGGTTCACAGGTCAACACTCAACCACTGAGCCAAACCAGTGGGGTTCAAGTCATTTTCTAACTGTTGTTTTAAAGAGGAGGAAATCAGACTATTGAAGTGTGAACTTTTAATAAAGTCACTCAGATTGAGTGAAAACAATTTGGGGCAACACTCATTTGTTGCATCTATAATGAGAATTCACAGTGAATATAATAGCAGCAATTCAAATGTATGCAGTTCTTGAAAATTGATCATTGTGTTCTCTGGCATGTCCGGCACATACCATTTCCGTCTAACTCAGATGCACCTGTTCCATTTGTATTTATATATATGCTAAGTTAATTCAGAGGTGAGAGTCATCATTGTAAAGGTTTTCTAGGGAAAACAAATACATGGGTATGCGCTTTTTTTATCTTGTGAACTTCTCCTCTCAACTACTGCTTCTTATGCAGACTGCTGCATGTAGAAGGCCCAGTGGCATGTGATGATTATTTGTAAGTCAAAAGCCAACAAAGAAAACTGAATTATAATTACTTGGAGATGGAGGAGACCTAACTAGTTTTTGCTTCAAGAAACTCAGGCCCTGGGATTGCCTAATGCACTGTTACTGTTGGTTGATTCACTCACTTAATCCTTCAATAAAGAGTTAAGTGTCTATTGTGTGCCCGGCATTTTACTACTCAGGTGCTTGGTTCAATCCACCAAAATAGCATCTGTACAGGCATTCCTGAGTGTTTATCAAATGTTTACTGAAAGAACATTTTATAAGAATTCAGAGAAAATTTTCTATGCTCCTAAATATACCCTAAACTATTGTGGATAACAATTTTTTTTTAAAATTTATTTTTATATTTTGCATTTTTAGGTGTATTTATTACCTGAAGGGAGCCAATACAGAACTTATCCAATAAAAAAAGTCACCTTAAGATCAAAACATAGTTTAACTAGCAGTACTTAGAATATAGAAACATATTCATTAGTTCTTTGCAAATGTCTGTGTATATAAAACAGATTATAAGCACTTCTTTCTGGCTACTAAACCAATCCTTAGTAACACTGACCATTATGGATTGACATGGGATATTCTTTGAATTTCACAAATAAAAATTTATGCAAGAATAAAATTTTTGTGTTTTTTATTCTGTGGTATTCTTAAAAATAATACTAGCATATTTTTCTTAATGTGCCTGAATTTATATGTTGTCAGTCATATAATATTATATACTACTAGTGGCCTGGTGCATGAAATTATTGCAAGGGGGGGAGTGTCCCTCAGCCCAGCCTGCAACTCTCGCAATCTGGGACCCTTAGGGAGATGTCTGACTCCCAAGGATTGGGCCTAAACTGACAGTCAGACATCTCTCTCACAATCTGGGACCACTGACTCCTAACTGCTCGCCTGCCTGCATGCCTGATCATCCCTAACCCCTCTGCCTGCCAAATCGCCCCTAACCACTCGTCTGACTGCCTGATCACCCCTAACTGCTTGCCTGTGTGCCTGAACGTCCCTAACCTCGGCCCCCGCCACCACAGCTTCATCTGGAATGACGTCCGGAAGGTCGTTTGGCTGTCCGGTTTAATTAGCATATTATGCTTTTATTATTATACATTAACAAAGATTCTCTCTTTGACCAAAATCTAGCCACTGTCCTTTGAATCATCTTCTCAATTAAGCCTCAACTTTGGACATGTAAAGGCATGAGCAAATAGTAACAGTTTCTAAGAGCAAAAGGCTACTTTCCTAGGATGATCCTGGCCCTCTTTACGATGCCTGCCTGAGAAAACTCAAGGCTGTGGAAAGAATCTACTGTTTGTTTCAGCCAGCACCTGAAGATAGGGCCTGTCTCCGTCTCCTGGGCGGGGATTGAGGGGGAGCCTATTTCTAATAACCACTAGTTAGCAAACACAGATGGGTTTCACATAGACCAACTGCCTCCCCACCTGTATAACTTTTCACTTCCCTGACTCCGTTGAGCTCCCTGTCACCACCCTCTCTATTCTTTCATTCTTGCCTTAAAATGCCAGTCACCGCTGTACAAATCCTAGTTCAGTTCTGTTCACACTGGTTTCTTTTCCCTATTGTAATAGTGTCTTATGAATCCCTATTTTCTTACCACTTTAAAGGACTCTAGTATCTGCTTTATCTTTGACAGTATGCAACCAAACCTTTTCGTGCTTTAAATAGCACAGAGAGTTGGAGAAATTGTTTTGCCACAGAACCTACTTTTGTGCAGGAAGTCAAATAAAAACAATGAGGTGTATCATGTTGACACTTTTATAAAACTGTTTCTTGGCTCTGCTCACATATTCCATGTACCAAATTTCAAATACCTAGTATTAAGCCTTAATAAATATTCAATGAATAGTATTATAAAAATAATAGAAGTGGATACCAATTTAAATATGATTTAATTGAAATTTTAGCTTTAGTGAACTGGATGCCTTAACGTTATTAAATGGCACATCCTCAAAGAAGCAAAAGTTGTCTCCTAAGAGGATTTCATTAAATATGAAGCCTTAACAGCATTAATTTCATATCCTACAATGCAGTTATATAAATTATCTGTAATAGAATAATTAAAGTCAAAATAGAAAAATAGATTGATTGTACTGCAGAACCTGGCACAACAGCACTCTGCTCTGAACTTAAGTCAATGATCTATTTCTAACATGAAAAAGCCACTTTTTCTGCTAAAACAATGCAGTTAATTAGAATTATACTGCTCTGACATTTTTGTTTTTGTTAATTTGTACATTTGGGGGAATTCATAGTTGTATAAACATCTGATGAAAAATTTTTAATTATTCTACATTTGTCCATAAATATGTCATCATCCATGGAGTCACAGAATTATATATATTGCATATGTAATATATATTATATGTATACACATAATCATACACATATGTATATGTCAGTTATGAGAAAAAATGAATAGAAAATCATTATTTTAAATACATTCTAGAACTTAAATGTATAAAAGTTTCTTATATTTATTTATTTGTTTCTTAGAATTAACTTGTGAGTTTTTTCCTTTCTGTCTTTAAAATTCCTTTTGGCCTGGCCAATGTTGGTCAGTGGTTGAGCATTGACCTGTGAACCAGGAGGTCACGGTTCAATTCCCGGTCAGAGCACATGCCCAGGTTTCAGGCTTGATCCCCAGTAGGAGGCGTTGTGGGAAGCAGCCCATGGATGGTTCTCTCTAGTCATTGATGTTTCTGTCTCTCTCTCACTCTCCCTTCCTTCTGTATCCCTGAAACAAATTGACTAATGTGGCAAGATAGTACTAACATCTGCTTCCCATGTACAAAGGTGTTATTGGTGGAAAAATATATTTAAACTTATTTTAAAAAGTTAAAGACAGAACACCCAGCAAACCTTCCTATGGAAAATGTGGGATCTCAACCCTTATGCATAGGTCTGTAGTTTATTCAGTGGAAACATTTACAAAAATAACTAAGGATAATGAAAGTGTCTTCCCCTTTAGGCTGGTTATTTCTTTTATTATTTTAATATATTTTTATTGATTTAACCAATTCTACTAGTTTAACCATTAAACTACTCCCAACCCTTGACAAAAGATGTCACCTGTTAGCCAATAAAGCTTCCCCTAATTTGTCATTGATGGTAATGTGTTTTTCCTTGCTAAGTAAATGTGTCTTCCATCAGATTTCAGAATTCTAGATGATAACACTAGCTTAGAAACTCACAAGAAAATTATTACAGCTGATTAACTGCAAAGAGTACTTATTTCAGAGATAACATTTTCCAGTTGACAAATGCTCCCAACAACTTTTCTTTTAGTGCATGGCATTTTAATTTGGTCCTTCATGGATGAAATAGAGTTCACTACTATATGTTAACATAGTTAACATCCATAATATTGCCTTGGTATGTTTATAGAGCATATATATTCATGTCAGCAATAGTTTCTCTCAGATCTAACACTATAAAGTCTCCTGATAGCACTCAGTTATGAAACACAATGTATTATTTTATGCAGCCAAATAGTCACGAAGCACTTAGCTCCTAATCCTTAAAAGAAAATTTTATAGCTGATACACTAATGATATGGTAATGATTTGCATTTTCTGACATGGTCATAATGACAAATTAATGCCTCTTCTGAAACACATCTCTCTCATTCCTTATTTCCCTGACTAGTGTGATATGGCTGAAGATTTTTCAACTGCATGTGAGAATTTATGTTTACTCTCAAATAACATATGTCTTAACTTATGGAATAGAACTAAGATGGTATTGATGAGCTGTCTTCAGGTGATTGTGTTAAGAATTGGTTTTGGGGATTAATTTTAACAAGATAAAATGAAGAAAAAATGGATGGGTTGCTGCTTATTTGAAGGAAAGGTGTCTAATTCCAAAAGAGAGGGTGGAACTGGCATGCAGAGGATTAAAGAGTAACCTAAGATGGCAAGAACAAAACATCATTTCTAGACCCGAAAAGAGGATATACTAACCCATTATCCTAAGAATTACTATATAATCAACTAAAACTCCATAAAGCGAGGGATCATTTCTATTATTTGACTTCTGTATAGTGGAATATAAGATAGAAAAAGTTGTTATAAATACTGGTATAAGGAGCATCATGAAGATACAATGTAGACTCACTAGAAGAAACACATTCAATCCAACCTTATCTGACCTCCATTCCAAATGAGGTAAATGAGATTACCCCTGCTTCTTTGTCTAATGGAGAAATTGGTGAAACCTCACTGGAGTAAGAAGACATTTTCTGAATCATCTGGGATTTTTTTCTTATACTGCGTAGTTATAAAAAGTCAAAACAACACTGTTAGTAAACACGACTAATTTCAAGACTGGATACATAGCGTGTGGGGCCCAGTGCAAGATGGAAATGCAGGGCCCATTGTTCAAAGTGGCTAAGAATTTCAAGATGGTGACAGCAGAGTATTAAACTATGTGTGGGACCGTGCTAAGTATCATGGACCCATGTTCTGAACGCCCATAAAACTGGTTGGTTTTAAATAGATGATAGCAGAATGCAGATTATCCTCTGGTGCATCTGAACGTTAACTGCCACAGAGCATGTCATCAAGTTTCAAAAAGTAAAGTCATTCCAAGTACGAGTATACTAGTATGTTCTGTAATCACTACTGAAATAAGACAGAAAACAACACTAACATGTAATCAAAAAACACTTAGCCACTTGGACATTAAGCAGTGTCCTCCTAAGTAATCAAAGGCATAAAGAAGAAGGCATACAGGGTAATATAAATCCTACTGAACTGGATGATAATGCATATGTGGCATGTCAAAACTTGCAGGATGTCGCTAACTTACAGTTATATGGAAGTTTATAACCTTAAATTAATATATTAGAAAATAAATATATGTTAAGCTGATAATCAGTGATTTAGTATTATATCTTAAGAGTGTAAGAAAAGGATAACAAATCAATCCCTCAACATAAGAAAATAATAAAAATGAGTAGAAATTAATGAAATAGAAAAGCCCACACCATTAAACAGGTAACATCATACCAGACATTTTTGTTATTTGGTAAGATTCATAAAATTGATAAACCTCTAGTAAGAAAATTAAAAACGGGAGGAATGGAAATTGCCATTGTCAGGAATGAAGATATCACTATGCATCTGTTATGTCAGTCTCAGCCTATTGATGGTGATCCTCTTGGCCAGGAATGCTGAGGCACTCCTGGGGCTGTTTTACTCCTAGCAAGCCCCACAGACTTGGTTCTTATTATGTTGGCAGGATGCACTTTAGCAAAAATCATCATGGAACTTGGAGGAACAAGATTTATTACTCATAGTTCCTAGATAGTACATGGTATGTGGTAGGGCCACAAGAGAGGTCACAGGGAGAGAGGGGGGGGGGACGGACGGAGAATTAACAGGAGGAGAAAGAGACAGGGAGACAGAGAAGACTGGGGTTCTGCCTTTAGTAGGGTTCATTGGGGTACCTGGGGTTTCATGTGTTCATTCATCATCAGCTGATTGGAAACATAAGAGCAGGAATGTGGGCATGAGAGAGTGGAGGTAGGGTCACTCAAGTGGTCAGTTATCTAGGTCACCCAGGTTTTCTGAGAGGGGAACTTCCTGGGTAGGAACAGCTAGTTCTTTATCTGGTTGTTTTGCTAGTGGCTGTGCCATGCAGCTGGCAATATGATTACTAAAATGAATGCCTTTTGAAATGGATGCCTCAGCAACCAAAAGTTTAATTTCAGGCACTTAAAGTGCAAGAGTTTGCATGTGTTAAAAAGATAATATTATGAACAATATTCTGCCAGTCAATTTGAGTACATAAATAGAAAAATGCTGGGGTCCAACCCCAGCAGGTCCAGGGGTCCCCAAAGGTGTGGATGGAGTCGGTGAAGAAGGAATGACACGGAGACAGCGTTCAGTTGATCAGCAGCCTAGCCAGGATCTCTAGCCAGGATCTCCAGCCAAGTCCTGGTCTGGATCTCCAGCCAGGTTCTGTGTCCATGTTCTCTTGCTAGGTTCTCCAGCCAGGTTCTCCAGCCAGGTTCAGTCACCAGATTCTGTAGCCAGGTTCTTCAGCCAGGTTCTGTCTAGGTTCTCCAACCAAGTTCTGTAGCCAGGTCCTGTCCAGGATCTTTTGCCAGGTTCAGTCACCAGGTTCTAGTCAGGTTCTCTTGCCATGTTCTATCCAGGTTCTGTAGCCAGGTTCTGTCTCTAGGTTCTTCAGCCATGTTCTCTCGCTAGGTTCTGTCTTCTAAGTTCTGTCTTCTAAGTTCTGTCTTGTTACATCTGTATTTATACCAGTTGATTCCAATCCTATCAATCTCTATTCCAAAGGTTAGGGCGTTTCTTTTCTCCATTCCAGGGAGTAAAGATTATGTAGCTTAAGCATGATTGTTCATAGTTAAAGTGATTAATTACCCGCCTGGCACTTAGTTAAGAGGTTTTATTCCCTCCCTAACTTCAGGGGAAAATCCCTACCTGGGGAAACAACCTTTCTCAGAGACCTTGGTTAAAATACATAGTGCCAAGAAGGTGAGCAAACATATTAAGAACAGTATGCCATATATGCCAGGTCCCTTGAAACAGCAAGCATGGACCGGCTCCCGGCAGAAAAATATCTTTGGGAGGAAAACTTACCAAAATTTACAGAAGGAGAGATATAAAATCTAAACAGTCCAGCACCATTAAAGAAATTTAATCTATTGTTAAAATCCTTTCCACAATAAAATACTTTAGGGAAATATTTTTTCACAAATGAAATCTACCAAACATATAAGTAAAATATAACATCAATATTACATCAAATAGAAAAATAAAAGGAAACAATTCATAATGGACACTCAACGTTGATAGTTCACTGTTAACTATCTACCTAATGATGTGTCAATGTAGGTTCATCAGTTTTAACCAATACACCACTCTGATGGTGGATGTTGACAATCGAAGGCCATCCATACCTCGGGGCAGAGGTTATATATGAAATTTCTATATATCTTCTATTGCATTTTGCTGTGAACCTAAAAATATGTTTATTGACTTTTAAAAAATCATGCATTTATTCCCTGGCAAGCAATTAACCCAGAATAATGATAATGATGCTGATGATTTCCATTCATAATTTTCAAATAAATTGACTATCTATTTAAAGCTTCAAAATAATTTTCTAAGAGGAATTTCATTATATTAGTCAATGAAAATATTCCATTATTCTAGTCATGAAATTAGTCCCCTTCTGCTCCAAATAAATTTTAAAGTAAATTTATATTAATTGCAAATTCATATAATTGTAGAAGCAAATATATTCAGTTGTCCTTGCTCAAGAAATTCCAGTCCATAACTGTCTTGGGACATTTCCAGTAGTCTGGAGTGATGCTTAGTCATCACTTTAAGTGACACTGCGAATCCCCCCTCAGGTTAGTGGTAGCCTGCCTTCTATTCTTTTGTATTGTAAAACCTGCTAAAAAAAAAAAAAAAAGGGGGGGGGGAGCAAATTGAAAAGCCAACTTGTCTTTCTTTTTTTTAAAAATTCTTTTTTATTTTTATTTTATTGATTTTTTACAAAGAGGAAGGGAGAGGGATAGAGAGTTAGAAACATCGATGAGAGAGAAACATCGATCAGCTGCCTCCCGCACACCCCCCCAATGGGGATGTGCCCGCAACGAAGGCACATGCCCCTGACCGGAATCGAACCTGGGACTCTTCAGTCCGCAGGCTGACACACTATCCACTGAGCTAAATCAGTCAGGGCGCCAACTTATCTTTCTAGTGCCATTACTAGGTGTCTGATTCTGTTGTCACTGTACATATGTGCCAGAGAGAAAATACATAAAACACTCTTCTTGTGATGTGGAGTAGGAAAGGGCAGAATTAATGGGATTTCTCTTAGGGGTTCTTTAATTAAAGGAAAAAATGTTTCATTACATTAGACTACTGATCATATTGCATCTTCAGCTATAGTAATGAAATATTTATATTGGTTTTCATTAATTTATGAATTTAAAAGTAACAAATGCATACAGGGCATTTATAATAACATTCATATAGGAAAATTAAAATCATCCATTATTTATCACTGAGAAACAGCCAACATTATTAACTGTTTTATTTTATCCCGGTTTGTTTTCTATTTTATGTGTATTTTTATTTACATGTATGCTTTGAACAGGAAAATGATGTAATCTAATCCATGTATTCAAATTAGGTCCTTTAAATGGGTAAATGGGAGGTAATAACAAATAAGAAAGATTAAATAGAACTCTGTTGCTGTAGTGTATGCAGGCCAGAGAAGGATACAAGAAGCAATCAAAAGCAAGAAATAATTCTCCCCTATTGGTTTCACTGGGAACAGGGCTCTGCTAAAACCTTGATTTCAGGCCTCTAACATCCAGAACTGTGAGGCAATACATTATTGCTCTTAGAAGCTCTCCAGTTTGTGGAACTTGCTCTGACAGCGCTAGGAAGCTAATGCAGCACTTATATAAATATCTAACTATTGTTAAGATTTTAGGAAAGGACCAGACTGAGAGGATCTTGAAAGCTGGAATGGTTTTAGAAAAAAGACAACAATTGACAGACATAACTCAAGATGATTCTGAGAGATAAAATTTAAGGCAGGGAGACAATCAGAAAAATAACAGTTGTAAAACATAAGCTCCACAAATGCCATAATTTTGCATTTTCTTTATAGGAAGATGGAGGAAGGAAAACAATCTTTATTGGGCACCAATAATGTTCCATGATAACTATGTTAGATGCTTTCACATACATTATCTCATTTAATTCTTGGAATTACCTTTCATTGTAGATTATTTTGCTCCTAAATTATAGAAGAAACCCAAGGAGGAAACTTATGCAACTTGAAAATTTACAAAGCTGATTAAAACTAGAACTCCACTTGGTACTCAAATCCATGTGACCAAAAGTCCTCATTTGTTCCAGTAACTTATCCTGGCCTTTGTTTAAAGTTAAAAGCAAAACAAAGATTGATTTTTTTTGTTTATTGTTGGTGTTATTTTAGTTTTATTGTTTTGGTTTCCTGTTTAATGTTTCCTAAAACCCATTATTAATCTGATATTACTTAAAGATGTGTCTTTAGACATAAAATGAAGCAAAGTTGACATAACAAACTAGCTTTATAGGTATGCTTAAGAAGCCACAATACAATATTTCAGATTGTATGTGAAAGAAAATTGAGGGAATAATTTGACATTTTCTTCGAGCTTTCGGTTAAAAAACACACAAAAACCTAAGGAGTTCTAACATGTTATTTGAATATTCTCAAATAAACACCGAAGTGGATTTTTTGCAATATAGCAGAGCTGTTTATAGAATTTTAAAAGAACTGTAAAATATAGGTCATGACTAACAGTATTAAAAAAGCCTGCTCTATGTGTCTTATTTATCATTTAATTAGTAAATTCTGAATTTCCATTCTTTTTCAAAATAGCCATTTTGACAATAAAGTTGTTTTCTTAATCAGTATGATGTTGAGTTGGCAAGCAAGCATTGGTTTGCTTCATTATTCAGTCTGATGTCACTTTTTAAATCAGAAAATATAGACTATACTTTACACTTGAAATCACTTATTACTTATTGTTAATATATAAAAAAGAACTACTTGGCTCTAAGAAAATGTTAAATAAGTGTATTTCAAAGGAACACCAGACTCTGAATATCTTAAATAAATAAATTTAATAAATTTTGACAATACATGGTTTCAATTTATCTGGCTGTCCATAGATAACATATATTAAACAATAAAATATAATAATACAAAAATTAAGTAATACAGTAATAAATAAAATGTTATCAGAAGATGCTCAGTGTGATACTCTGGAAGGATACATATTTAATTTATATTAATTTTTTAATTTGTATTAATACAATTGAGTTTTGGAAAGTATAGTAATGTATTAAAGATGAGCATTAATACTATGTATTAAAGACAGTAATGTATTTTATTGAGGCATAAAAATGTATAGAAAATTTCTTTAAAGTTATAAATTATTAGTTGGAAATAACCAGGGCATAATTGAAATAAGCTGAAAAACCCTGAAATAAATTTTATTTCATTACATAGTTACAACAGAAATGCAATTATGCACATAAAAGATTTTGATTGACAATTGCACCTCATATTATTCCCACAAACTACATTGTTACACTTTTCTTCTAAAAATCAGTGTGATATTGTTATATTCAAATGGCCTATTTTGAAATAAGAATATTGGTTGAAGAAGTAAACTTTCATTTGTGTGGCTTATGTCCAAATCTTGGTAATGATGGAATTAAAAAACATAAAATATTTTTAATTTCGAGAATATTTTACCAATTAACATTATTGAAATAAAAATTGCTAGAGTTCATGTTAACCTTTGAAATACTCAAGAAATCTGGTTATCTGAAAGCTTCTAAAGCAATTCATCTATTGTAACATAAATAATGCCAGGAAAGGTAGAATCAGAACATGTTGGCTTGAAATTAAAATTCGAAGTGATCCCTGGCTTTCGTTCCCTACTGCTGTAGCTGTCTTCCTAGCTAATATTTGTATAGGACTTAATGTTTTACAGTATGTATGACTTGCCTAAATTATCACAATTGATATTCACAACAAAATGGCAATACATTCAGGCTAGGTGCTAATATCTTCCTTTCAAACGTGAAGGACTCAGTTCACAATGTTGGTGCTGTTCTATGTCATAGAGCAGATGAATGATGAAGCTACAGTTTAGCTCTGGTTTTCTAATTTCCAATAGCTTGTGTTCCATTATCTGCAAAATATTCCAAATGTAGAAATCAGAAAGCATTGTGAGTTAGATAAATGACCGAAATTTAAGATTCATCCTTTCAATTCAAAACGTGACTTTGAAAAGCATTAGACTAACTAGTTAGTACTCTGAAAGGAAATCTGCTTGAAAGATGCAGTAAATTCTCAGTTTGCATTTATATCTATAACTAGAGGCCCGGTACATGAAATTCATGCACTGGAGGGTTGTCCCTCAGCCCAGCCTGCACCCTCTCCAATCTGGGACCTTTCGGGGGATGTTGGACATCCCTCTCACAATCCAGGACTGCTGGCTCCTAACTACTCACCTGCCTGCCTGATCACCCCTAACTGCTCCCCTGCCAGCCTGATTGATTCCTTACTACTTCCCTGCTGGTCTGGTCGCCCCCAACTGCCCTCCCCTGCTGGCTTGTTCACCCCTAACTGCCCTCCCCTGCCGGTCATCTAGTGACAATGAGATGGTGGCCATCTTGTGATGATGCGGGGGTGGCCCTCTTGTGATGACGCGAGGGCACAAAGGCAACCTAGGCTTTTA
Organism: Myotis nattereri; assembly: GCF_964212035.1. NCBI lineage: Eukaryota > Metazoa > Chordata > Mammalia > Chiroptera > Vespertilionidae > Myotis > Myotis nattereri. The sequence continues at coordinate 29,491,213 of NC_138088.1, forward strand.
TTAGTATCCTATATAATAAGAGAGGAATATGCTAATTAACCATTACATGAAGCCAAACGACCAAGCGTATCACGGCCAGATCACAGATCAGCGGGAGGGTGGGCCAGCGAGGTACGAGCGGGCTGCTGAGAGCTACAGGAGGGGGCAGGGCAGCAAGCTATTGGGGGGAAGGGAGGGGAACGAGGGGAGCTACAGGAGGGCGGGGAAGCATGTGGAGAGCTACAGGAGGGTGGTAGCGACCTACTGGCACACGGATTCGTATGCAGGGCTACTAGTATATAATAAAAGCGTCCTATGCTAATTAGACTGAACTGCCAAACGACCTTCTAGACATCATTCTGGACGTCCTAGACGAAGACGCTATGGCAGGGGTCGAGGCAGAGGTGGTTAGGGGCGATCAGCCAGGCAGGCAGAGTGGTTAGATGCCATCAGTCCTGGATTGTGAGAGGGATGTCTGACTACCAGTTTAGGCCCAGTCTCCCAGGGATCCCTATGGGCTCAGGCCTAAACCGGCAGTCAGACATTTTCCGAAGGGTCCCGGATTGCAAAAGGGTGCAGGCTGGGCTACGGGACCCTCCCCCCATGCATGTGTGCACCGGGCCTCTAGTACATTTAATAATAGGATAATTTTAGAACAGCAATTGCGAAACTTTCGGACCTCATGGACCACTAGGGGTCCGTGGACCACTGGTTGGCGACCACTGCTTTAGAAGACACATACAGTCTACCAGTTTATCTCTTTTCTGGACAAAAAGGGGCCACATGCTACCCTGACTAGCTCAGGGAAGACCTGAATGGTGACCTTGCAAACTCAGAGACCTAAAATAACCACAAAGGGTGGTCTGAAATGAAAACTTTTTAACTTAAAGCCATTTCTGGTGTGTTGTCATATCCTAGGCCAGTATCATCTCTGACAAAGGTCAATATTTACCTGAACTGAACCTATCTATTGTCTTTTTGCACGATAACATATCATTGGAATGTAAAAGTAATTTTCCTTTTTCTGGACTCCTCAAAGCACAGGCACTGCTCTGAGGAGACCACAAATCCCCTCATTGTCACTGAGTTAATTGTTCACTGTTAACTATCCACCTAAGTAAAAAAAGTATGTGTTTATCATTTTACTCTTTATCCAATCCCAGAGGTTCCCCTCCACTACTTTGCATTCTCCTGCCTCCCTAACCGATCACATGTGGCCCACTCATGCCTCCTCTTTTGATTGCAGTGCATAAAACAAGGTCCAAAACTGCCATTCTCTTGGGCATTATCTCAATCTATTGAGATTTTGTTTCCCAGCAATTGTTGACACTTTGGGCTCAAATAAACTCACAAAAATTCTTCACAGGTTTGAATGTTTCTTATATTGACACTTAAAAAGAAAACTGCAAATTCCATAAGTTGGAAACAAAGAGGAAAGAGAAAAAAACAAAACATGACAAGTTATTGCAAAATATTGGATAAAGTATTTTGATAACTGTCTCCAAAATTGTTATTCTCCTAAAATCTATATTCTCATTGTTTTAGAATAAATATATGCATGATGTGTAATCCAACATGGAAGATGCACACATTGTAACCACACTTCACTCAGGCACACCTGGCCAACTTTTTAAGGTTGGATCAGAAGGCAACCTACACACAAGGAAACCCTTTGATACGTAGCTTGTCACTAATGCAAGTCTGACTCTTCTAGATATGGACTCATTTATCTATTGCAAGAAACTCCCTTCAGTTTTCTTGATTCATAACTGCCTTTCTCTCCTTCTGGGGACATTTTCTTCTTGTTTCTTATGAGTTATACCCTAAAGGAGTCATACATCTACTTTATAGCTGCCCCAGTATGGACCTGTGTCCTTCCTGCTGTTTAGTAAGATAAAAGATAAAAGAAACGTCTGTGGCAGAATCTCATGATACTGTTCTAGATTGTAACCAGTGACAGCCTTCTGTGCCCACTAGCAAGTGGTCATATGGCCACAGGGCTTACCCCAATTGGCCAATGAGAAGAAGCAGCAGCCTTTTCAAAAGGTAGCACAATACCCATTAAGCCAGACTTGGAGGATGTTCTGTTTGGAGTTTTAATTTAGGATGAATGGTCTGGCTGCCTTTAGGAAGCCACGGTTTAGAGGACAGTGTGTGCTCTCTAAGGATGGAAGTAACTGCTTGGGTTCATTTTGTGACCCCACGGTTTATGCTATTCATTACTCAAAGCATATTTTGTCAGTTGTAATGTTGAAGATCTATAAAATAATCAGGAGGGAACTAAACACATAACACATGGGGTTTCACTTAGAAGATCTCCATCAGTGAAGTTTACAGTTTCTGCTTTTGGCTCTTATCCAACAGTTGTATGTTTTTCACAAGACTGTTCTTACTGGCAGAACTCAGCCTTCCTAGCCGTCTTTCTTTGTAAAATTTTTATGCAAGGTGACTAGGCGAATGTTTCTTCTGAAAACTTGAACTATTGCAATTCTGGAGCTTTACTTTTACTGAGAGGTGATTTATTAAGGAGTCTCAGTTTTCTCCCTTCAAGAACATTTTACTACCATCTGCTACCACCCCATATGAATAATACTTATAAGTAAGTGGGACATTTAGGGAATTTTTCTGCTTTTTATTCTAAAAGCTGCTTCAAAAACATAAATTCATTGAAAAATCAAGAAAAAAAATTATGTATGTAGTTTCATTTCAAACCAAAAGATCCTATATAATAAAAGCCTAATATGCTAAGTGTCTGTTCGTCCATTCGTATGTTCAACCAATCAAAGAATAATATGCTAATGATATGATAAGGCTGTTCAACTGCTCACTCTGATGTGCACTGACCACCAGGGGGCAGATGCTCCAACTGGTAGGTTAGCTTGCTGCTGGGGTCCGGCTGATAGGGACTGAGCGAGACAAGCCGGACACACCCTGGAGCCCTCCTATGGTCCCTCCCAAGCTGGCCAACATCCCGTGTCCCTCCCTGGCCCTGATCATGCACCGGTGGGGTCCCTCAGCCTGGCCTGCAGCCTCTCGCAATCTGGGACCCCTCAGGGGATGTTGGAGAGCTGGCTTGGGCCCAATCCTGCAGGCCAGCCTAGGGACCCCACTGGTGCACGAATTAGGGCACTGGGCCTCTTGTTAGTAATAAAGCACCATTTTTAACTTACTTACTAATGTATTTTTATATTTGATATGTTTTGTTCATAGCCCCCATACAGACTATCATGCTAAATAAATCATGTTTTTGAGGGCTGTCTACACAATTTTAATTACTGGAGAGTCAATCAACATTGATCCTCTCTCAATTTTAACCCTATTGAAGTGGGACCAGACAGTTTAGAAGAAAACATACAGGTCGTTCTCTTTCTTCCCAAAGCTAGAAGCTTTAACCAGAATCTATTTCTTACTGTGAAGATTCAACCCTGAAATCGTTCTCTCTGTCCACGTCAACTATAAGGTGTTTACCTTTCCCACCATTTTCAATGAATGATTTTCTTTCTCTCCTCTCCACTTCTCCAAAGCTCTTTTTAGGGCCACTCTTTCAAGTTTTCTCAGACCACTCTGAATGTTTAACAACGGATGATGTTAAAAACAAAACCAGTAGTTGGTATTCATTTACATTTTCTAGACCAGTGTTTTTCAAATATGTTTTATGTTTTAATTTATGCAGAAGAAACATCTGGGTGCTTGTTAAAAGGAAGATTTGCAGACCCACTAAATAACCCTCTAGTGTTTATAACCTGGAACTCTGCATGTGAAGTACTCACATCAGGTACTCTAATACACAAAGTTTAAAAGCTCTTTAGAAGTGTATAGAAATAACTGAAAAGAAAGGGTAAAATCTGGTTAATGTTTCACACAATTATGTCCTGGACATAATTAATCTTATATCATCATGGACAGTCAGTCTTTGTTGTTCCTCTGTTCAATTCTATAATGCATTCCAAAAGGAAGTCCTCAGGCATTTGAAATTAATCCAAGGGCAACTCATTTCCTCTATGTTACTTAGGTTTGCGAATGTCCTCTCAGGGTTATTTCACCAAATTAAATATAATGATACTAGAAAGAACTTTTGAAATTTTTATTATATCCTTTGTGTATCAGTAATCTTTACAAAAATGTATACATAGAAGATGCATTAACTATAGTTGGCTATGAACTGACTCATTGTTGACAAAATTAACTGCCAACTCTATTTTTCTGATTATCAGTAATTAAAAGTTAAAGTGTTATCTTTCCTTTTTTATTAGAAAATAACTTTGGAAGTTCTACTAATTAAATTTCTCCTTTAGCTTGTCAAGAATATTAAAGAGAGAGGTCAAATGTATGGCTATAATTACCATGCCTAGACACACCATTTTTACTTAGGCAGGGATTTTTTCCTTACATTCACAATCAGACTGTAATTATTTTTGTCAGTTTCAAATACATCATGTTCTGGGAAACACTATAGTTTGCCCCTGGACCAAGTTGTCTTTTTAATTCTAATTCAGTATCCTGAAATAGAATATTCTCTGATTCAATCCAAACAATATATCTCCAAATTTTTCTACCCATCTATCTCTATTCTGATCATACTTGTGTTGGAGTATCATACCCTAATAGACTGAGCATTTTGTGTGTGTGTGTTTTGTTTTGTTTGTTTGTTTTTTTTGCATGGTCACGACTATTCTTGACTATTCTAAGTTACCAAGTATGACAATGGAAATTGAATGTTAAATTTACCCAAATCATCATACTACAGATTAACAGATTGTGTCAATGATGAAATAATTACAAACTTTCAACAATACAAATCAACTATTGTCTGGATATGAATTGCTGGGTAAAACCTAATTAATCATTTCTCAACCTATATAATATTGCTATGATCTGCATATAGACAAAGTGATAATCACGAAGTGTGTGATTGAAAAAATACACATTATAGAAGAAGCATTATTCAGTAGGATAAACAATTTATACTATTTGTCTCCTGAAACTTCTGATTTAAACTTTATTTATATCATGTTTTTATGACAAAACCTAAATAAGACAATTATGAGGTTCTTTATCTTTAAATTTATCAGGAAACAAACAAAAATATTTCTGTTTTTGAAGGAATGTAATTATATATACATCGTAATGTCAAATAGCAATGCAGTTCTAAGAATTCTCTTTCCACATATCTCAAGTCAGTTATTTTCCCTCTCCTCTCTTGCTGAATTCCCCTGGCAAGACAGGAAGATAAAGGGATAGAAGATGGATACCTCTACAGGGCTCATTTATAATCTCTGTGTTTTCAGTATATTAGAGGTATAACATAATCTACTTTTTAAGATAAATTCTTGACAGTAAATGATTTTTTGTTGCCTTATTTATAATAATAGTGTACAACACAGGGGAATTGCTGAAAATTTAATATGTTGATTAGTTTTAATATAGCAGTTGATTTTTGTTGTATTTAACAGAAAATATGCTCTGATTTCATTTAGTGACATTTTACTGTGGCTGCTCAATCGCCAGTAGAAAATTTGCAAGTCCTAGATACAACTCCAAGGGCTTAGAATGGGAGAGATGAGTTAGAAAGTATAATAATGAATCCAACCAACCAGAAAAACAGAGAAGTCATTTTTGTCTTATTAAAACATATTTCTAGGGATATTTAAATACCTTCTGATAACAACATTCAAAACTCAGAGTTTCTAATAAATTTTTCTTTCTGACCATCCAGGTGGAAATGCAGAATTATTTGTCCATGTTAGATAAAATTATGTTAGCATGATTCTCTATTGGCCCTTTTAAAGTTTTAATTTGTAAATATATACATATATCATAATATTTAGTAGAAAGAGGGTTTATTTGACATAATAATACATTTGTGTAATCTAATATTTTCTATAGGAATAATAAATATAGTAAAATAAGTCAACTTAGCACATATTTTAAAATTTTTCCCAAAAATATAAAAAGAAATCTAGAATTTTCAAATTGTCTTTAGTGTACAACTTGATACCTTTGAAACATTTAAATTATATCAAGTAGTTTATGTTAAAATTTATAAATACAGACATCATTATATTTAGTAGAAAGTTTTAATTTATAAATTTAGTAGATTATAAAAGTATCTACTAAATTTATTTTAGTAAAATATAAAAATATTTTAAATTATATCAAGCAGATAAGGAAAGGGAAACAAAGAGGAAGAGGAAAATCAGATGAAACCAATGATTAAATGGAAATATAACATAAAATTAGAATTAAATGAACACACAGGACTTGTGCCAGAGAGTCATTTCACTTACTGTGAGTTACTTTTGCATCCTGTATTTCCCAGTAAATATGAAAATAAGGTTAATCATAGGATGCATGGTGTCCTTAAGATAAAAGCAGTTGCTCAAGTGATGCAAGACTATTTCTCTTGCTTATATTTAAAAGTACATTCTCCCTTACGTCCTATAGAATGCTATGTGATATAGTGAACAATATATGTCCTATACAATGCGATGCAATGTGTGTGAGTGACATACTACAAATAAAGAAGCCATAACAACCTTAATGGATGCCTTTTTTTAATATGACAAAGCCTGGTTCCTTAAAGCTAAACTAACACATTGGATAAAATAATATTTTCTGAGCATACAGTTACTATGGCCTGGCATAAGGCCAGGACAGATTTAAAACTATACACAGAGAAATAGGAAGTACGTCTCATATGACATAATCTTTTCAGTATAATGCGCTCCCTGACTAAACTTCTTAGGCTGTGAGAGTTTTTCAAATAGCTGGGATTATTACTTATTCCAGTTTGCCCATTGGGAGGAGAAGCATGTCTTTTAGCAATCTCCTAACTGGAGGTGGATTTGGCTTTTTTTTTTTTTTAATGAAAAAGAAGGCATTTTCCAAAATGGACATCTTTAAAAAAAAAAAAACAAAAGAGGAAGGATTTTGAACTGGGGACGGTGCTGCCTAAATTCATCCACAAAATCCTATTATCCATGTTCATATTTAATCATCCTAGAAAGATTACCTTAATTAAGAATTAAACTATTCAAACAAATCAGTAATAAGTTTTACATCAAATATTTATCTTTTTATTTCCATACCAATGTAAAATTATAACAGATTTTAAACATGCAGAATATGAAAGCCCAGCTCACAATTATAATGCAGGAAGGAAGACATTCCTGGGGGAGGAAAAATACCCAAGAAACATTTACTCTATTGATAGTTATGGTAGCTCAATATTTTTAAAAAATACTTGACAGCATGGATATAAGTCAAGTTTGAAAGTATTCCAAACATCCTATATAATAAAAGTCTAATATGCAAATTGACCACATGGTGGAACAAGCAGCAGAATGACTAGTCGCAATGACATGCACTGACCACCAGGGGACAGACGTTCAATGCAGGAGCTGCCTCCTGGTGGTCAGTGCACTCCCACAGGAGGAGAGCTGCTCAGCCAGAAGTCGAGCTAATGGCTGGCGAGTGCAGTGATGATGGCAGGAGCCTCTCCTGCCTCCGTGACAGTGGCACTGCTAAGCAGCAGTGAGCCAAGCAATAAGGAGAAGCAAACAGGCAGGCGGTAAGGAGTGAGGGGTCCCAGACTGCGAGAGAAATGTCTGTCTGCCAGCTTAGGGATCAGGGCTAAGCTGGCAGGAGGACATCCCCCGAGGGGCCCCGGACCGCGAGAGGGATCCCCCCTCCCCAGTGCATGCATTTCATGCACTGGGCCTCTAGTTTCAAATAATAAAGTGGGTAAATTTATTGATAGTAAAAACATTGTTTTTCTTTTATTTTAACACTAGAGGCCCAGTGCACGAATTTGTGAATGGTTGGGGTCCCTCGTTCTGGCCAGTGATTGAGGCCTATCATGGGGGCTGGCTGGCTGGGGGGAGCAAGGTGGGGGGTGGAAGGCCTGGAGATGGAACCTGAAACCTGGGAATATGTCATGATGGGGAATTGAATTGTGACTTCCTGTTCATAGGTTGATGCTCAACCACTGAGCTACCAGGGCTGGGCTAATTATCTTCATTTTTAAATTAAAATTTTCAGATAAGTGTTTTTATCCTTATTTCCTCCCACTATTTTGTTGATGTCTCCTATTTCTTAAAAGTGTTTTTGTTTAATTCTGTTTTGATTAACAAATGTTTTTATGGTTTTTTTTTTTAATTTGCTAATTTTTGATTAAGTGTATAGTTTAATTTGGGGACAAGTGACATTTTCACTATATTGAGCCTTCCAAACCATAAATATGTGGTATATCCTCACATTTTCCAAGTATTTATTTTTTCAACTATGTTATGTAGTATTAATTGTACAGGTCTTGCATATCTTTCATTATATATATTCCTTGGTATTTTATGACACTGTATATAACATCCATTTTAAAGAAAATTTTCTATTTAATGAAGTAATAGAATTGACTTTTGTAGGTAGAATTTATATAAAGTGACATTAATAAAAAAAACTAAAATCCACACTTTGCTCACATATTCTTACTTTTTACCTAATGCCCCTTTTCTGTTCCAGGATCCTATCCAGGATAATACATTGCACTTAGTCATCATGTCCCCTTTGTCTCCTTTTGGCTATGACAATTTCTTAGACTTTCCTTGTTTTGGGCTACCTGGATAGTTTTGAGGATTACTAGTCATGTACTTTATAGAATGTACCTCAATTGGTAGTGATCTGATGATCTTTTTGTTACTAAACTAGGGTTGTGGGTTTGGGGAAGGAAGGCCACAGAGGTAAAATACCATTGTCATCCCATCATATTAAGGGTACATACTATCAACATGACTTGTCACCACTGATGTTGACTTCGGTCACCTGGCAGAGGTAGTCTTTGTCAGGTTTCTTAATTGTAAAGTTTTTCTTTTGTTCTTCATTTTCAGAATGTGTTCTTGGAAGAAAGTCACTGTATTCAGTCCACACTTAGAATGGGGAGTTATGCTCTACCTATTGAAGGGCACTATGCACATTTTGGCTTCTTCTGTATGGGAAAATTGTCTATTCTCTCCCATTTATTCATTTATCTATTCATTTATTTACTTTGCTGTAGAATCCTAGATATCTTTTCTATACTTTGGATTATACTGGTAATCTAATATTACATTATTTATTTTGTTGCTCAGGTTAGTCCAGCTTTGACCATTCGGAGATCTTTTGGTTGGCATCAGTATCTCTTTGACATATCCTCAGAGATGTGTTTTTTAAACCTTTTCTTACTTTTGAACACTACAAATGCTTTAATTTGTATATTTTCTCACCCATTGTTAGCATCAGCCATATCTCCCGAGAGCCACTCCTTCTTTTTCGTTATATTGGAAAACAAGATCTGGATGATGGAAGTGCTTGCTGCTGCTGGAATGTCATTACTTCTAGGCCCTCTTAGCTTATAGAGATATGTCTGTTTATCAATTCTTATATGTAAAGTCATATTTGTATATGCAGCAATCTGTATCTATATTAAGCTAAACCTGAGTTCATATTGATATTTTCTGTATCTTTTAATAAAAGCATATTTTGTTTTTCACTTTTTATCTGATTATGTGGTTAAAATATGAATGCCAATTAAAATTGTGATGGAATATCCTCCTGTTGAACCAACCTTTTATTTCTGGGTTTTGCATTTACATATGTAAGAATTTATCCTGAAATTTTTCTTTCTTTAAATATCCTAGTTAGGCTTTGGTTTATAGTTCATGCTGGATCCACAAGTGAAGTGTGAAGTGTTTCCTATTTCTATTCTTGGTAAAATGTCTAAACTATTATTCTAATTTATGTTCCTTTAAAATACTAGTAAATTGTTTTTTTGTTTAGTTGCTCTAGACCCGTAAGATCCTATTACGTATTTTTGGAGACAAATCAAACAACTGTAAGTTCTTTGGCTATGAATTGGTCCGCTACTATAGATTCCTGCTGCCCAGCATTGAATCACTGCTTCCTAGGAATCAGGCTAACACTCTCTGAGCTGCAACTGTATCGCAGTTTCAGGCTTTAACCAGCCAATCCTCCTTCCTTTCTTCTGGGCTTTTCCAAGTGTCAGACCTGCATGGAAGATGCTTCCTCTAATTTCTCCTTTCTCTCTCCCCTTTAACGTTTCACAGACATTGTTCCCCAATAAAACTCTTGATGAAGATTTCTGTCTTGGTATGCACTTCTTGGGGGACCTGATGCAGCCAATGCAACAGTCAGTAAGTTTTTATTTTAATCAATATAGTTCTTATTTATCAAATATTATTTTTAAAACCTCTTAACATCAAAAAGCGTTATAAATATGGCAGATGGTATATTAAGCAGATGGTATAGTCTTCTACCACACTAGTGATAGTAGAAGAAAAGCTAATAGTGACTATTTTGTCTCACATAAAAAAATTCTGAGAAATTCTTTAGAGGCTATAAGGAGATGAGATCAAAGCAGCAGACTGAGACATGCCCATAACTTTGACACTTGACCTAAGTTGCCATTTTTCGTTATTTAATAATTTACAATGACTAGTTTTTCATCTTTTCTAATTGAACTTGTAGGACGGGAAAGATGAGTTTTCCTCTACCTTTCTAGGTTTTGGGTTGAGACCCTCCACCTTCTATAATAATCTAGTGTGGAATGATTCAGCAATGTAAGAATATCTCTTGTTTTTACAAGACAAAAGATGAACCCTAGATGCCAGTCTGCACAGAGAAGGCAGGTTATGATAAAGCTTCTACTGCTCAGGAACTGAGCACAAGTATCTGAGTTTGATTGTCAATTAAAATTGTGATGGAATATCCTTATTGCCGGGGTCCAGCCCCAGCAGACTAGGGATTCCCAAAGGTGTGGACGGCGTCAGCAAAGAATGAAGGACACAGAGATAGTGTTCAGATGATCAGCATAATCAGGTTCTCCTTTATTGCCCTGTTACAACTGTATTTATACTATTTGATTCTATAAGCATGCGTCTATAGTTACATTATGGTATGTTTTGATTCCTCCTTTGACATTTTACAGTTTCTTGTTTTATGTTTACAGTTTCTTATCTGACCTTTGCTAAAAATCTTATTTCTATTTAGCTCTGCTGATTTTAATCTTATCTATTGTCTATGTTTCTACATTCTATTCTAAGGGTTAGTCTCTGTGTTCCATTATAAGGGCTAGTTTGTTATTTCTATTCTAAGGTTACTAGTCTATTGCTCTACTATTAAGCTATAAGGAAATAACAGAAGGAGGTTTTCCTATTCTATGGCCATCAGCGGTTCTCAACCTGTGGGTCACGCCCCCTTTGGCGGTTGAACAACCCTTTCACAGGGGTCGCCTAAGACCATCCTGCATGTCAGACATTTACATTACGATTCATAACAGTAGCAACATTACAGTTATGAAGTAGCAACGAAAATAACTTTATGGTTGGGTTACAACATGAGGAACTGTATTTAAAGGGCCAGAAGGTTGAGAACCACTGGAAGTAAAGGTTATGTAGCGTAAGCGTGATTATTCCTAGCTATGGTGATTAAGTACCTGTCTGGCACTTAGTTTAAGTCCTTCTGCTTGCATAGCCCGCATAAGATTTTTAGATTAGGAGCCCGCCTGCATTGTTTGCAGCGGTATTTCTTTAGCTGTTTGATAGTTGTCCGTTTAGCCTTACTGGTGGTCTTCCTTGGGACTGCCCTGCGTCGGTAGACTTTTAGAGGTATAGGCGTTGGTACTTTCTCTGGTGGGCAGACCCCTGGGGATGTGGGCCTAGCAAGTCTTAAATTTATTGCTAACAGTATTAGTCTAAGTTCCTCATAAGTGGTACACAGTATTTCTGTAACACTAGGGGGTTTTACTGATTCATTCCCTTCCCCAGTCCCATTAATCCCTAACTCCAGGGAAACATTCCCAGCTGGGGAAACAACCTTTCCCAGGGAGGTGGCCCCAGTAAGAACACATAGCCCAAAGAAGGGGAGCAAACACATTAAAAACAGTACGCCATATACGCCAGGTCCCTTGGAACATATGCTGTGCAGATGTTTCTTCCCTGCAGTGACTGTGTCAAGCAGTAAGGATGGAACGGCTTCTGGAACCTTATTATATACGAATTTTCAGGTCATTGTCCTACTTTCTTTTAAAAATATGTCACTGTATTAACATCTTTAGATGGCAAACATCTAGTTGGCAAATGTGTGTTTGTCTCCACGTTTTGGAGAGTTGCTGGTTATGAGATTTCATGAAGAAAATCACTGTTAGGTATCTAAAAAATAAAAACCATTTCGAGGTTAAATAAGTTCAGTAATCGACATGAAAGACTAGCTTTTCAAAGCATCAAGTCCATTTTTCATGGCTACTGTATAAAAGAAAATGCTTACAGATGGTCTTCTTTCTAAGTTTGCCAAACCATTCAGCTTAGAAAGAAACTTGTGTATTACTCAAATATTTTTCTCATTTTCTTCTACTTGTGTTTAAAAATATCAAAACAATGAATCCAGATGAATGTCAGATGGAGTTATTTTCAGATTCATTAATTTTTCAAGGATGGATTTTTTTTTAAAATTCTTCTACTCACCTTTTGATTTTTATTGGAGACACAATTAAAATTACATGAGCATTGCCTAAAAAGAATAATAAAGATTGTATTGTGCTGTTTTATATTCCTGATAAATAATGGCTAAGATGACCCTTGCAGCATAGTTATTATTCTTCACAAAATAACATCTGAAAGCATTCATACTTTCAAATTTTACTATTTCTATACTGTTTAGCCTCCAAGATAATTCTAATTGGATAGTAAAAAAAAGATAAAGATATGGCCTATTGCACCTCACATAATTACAGTGCTAAATTTAGTTATGTCTTTTTTATTCATAGTTATGCAAAACTTGCAGCTAAACAATGTGATAGCTTTTGACAATGTATTAATATTTTGGTTAAATTGTACACATAAATGCTATTGAGTCTAGCCCCATGATTCTCTCAAGAGTTTATAACTTAAACTAACATTTCCTTACCATTTTAAACATTTAAAACAACTTTTCTAATGGGAAATACTAGTTACTTTAAAGGAAGTAGAGCTTTGTAGAGGAAAATTGCCCATACAAAAACCTCATGCTGAATTTTACATAATTTCTGACCTGTTTAGCAGATTACAAAAACAAAAGAAGCCTAATTCTCAGGTGTAAATTGGGTTATTATAATACGAAAGACTTCAGTGTAAATTTAAACAGCAAATACCTAAGCAAACTATGTAAGGTTATCATTCCTTTAAAGGTATCCATAAAATCATCTCATTGTTATTGGAGAAAAAAGCATGGGTGGTCTTTCTCTGTTGTTAGTGGGAGTGGGCTCTTGGAGTACCCTGGAATACATTTCTGGAGTCCCCCACAGGAGGATAAGATATGGCAGAAAGCTTTAGTTGTCATGGAATTACAATACTGGGTTTCCAAAGTCCCATTTCCCTCAGTCCAGTCATAGAAGAAGTGTAGCTAGGGTGTCAGTAGAGCTAGAAGCAAAGCCAGTGTCCAGAGTTTTCTTTCCATGTAGAAACCAGGTCCAGTTCATGGGCCATGTGGGTGAATACAGGAGAGCGCATCCCAAGCAATTAGAGTCCCAAGAGCATAAGAGGAACCAAGAGAACAAACTGCTTTGTTTAGGAGATTAAAAATCCCAAATTTCATGCCTTTGCAGTGGCCACATCCATTCTGGCACATGACCTGTTCCCAGTTTTGCATATGTCATACATTATAATAAACTTACCTCAGAAGAGGAAATAATGTATGCAAAATAATGAACATGTTATCTAATGTAAAGTAGTTCTCATAAAAATAAATACAATTATTTTTCTCTCAAAAAGAGAATTTTTTTTCAAATACTTTAGTTAGTATCTACAATGTAAAAACATATTTTTGAGGCAATACTACTTTTTATGGCCAGCACAGCTCATTTACCTATGGTACATGGAATTTGTAAAGAATATTTTTTTCACATGGACTAGAATCTGTTTTCCATTCCGCCTCCTGGGCTAAAGCTAGTCTCCATCAATGCTAAGAAACTCACCTCTGTCCATAGTTGAATTAAACCCTCCTTCTCCTGCAATGAAGCTCTGTGGGAACTCACTTCAGCAGATGGAAGCTCTAGACCTGCTGTCATTCACAGCTCTCAGAATGCCTCTTGGTTCTGCAGGAGGTGACAGTGAAATAGGCATGTCAATGGGTTGCTCACCAAAAGGAAAGAGTCATTAAGAAAAAATGAAAATGTTATAGTATGAGGTAGAGATTGAAATGTGGGCTCCAGAAGCTGGAAAAATTTAATTAAATACAGCCTTCTGATTCTTGGGAATGCTTTTGGGCCCGTTTTGTGTAAAGTTTTCCTTATCCAAGCTATCACATAGGTTGTTGTAAATATTAAATAAGGCAACATAATCTAAGGTACTTACTAAAAAGCTTCACCTATTGTATAGTAAAGTATAAATTTTGCTATTAAGAAAGTAGAGGAGGAGGGGGAGGAGGAGGAGGAGGAGGGGGAGGGAGAGAAAGAAAAAGAGGAGAATTGTATTCACTGAGGAAAAAAGAAATGAAAAGAAATGAAAAGAAATAAAATTAAAATAAAGAAAGCAAAAAATGAATGAAAATTGAGTTTGCAAAAATTAGTACTAGACATAAATAACAACTTTTGTTGAGGATATGGAGAACTGAAACTCTAGTGCATTGCTGATCAGAATATAAAAGGTGTAGGCACTTCGGGAAATAATTGTGCAGTTCCTCAGTAAATTAAATATGGAGATACTGTATGACAGAGCAGTTTCACAACTAGGCATATGCCCAAGAGAACTGAACAGATGTTCACCCACAAACTTTTACATCAATGTTCATAGCAATGTTATTCATAATAGCCAAAAAGTGGAAATAGCCCTAATGCCCATCAATTGATGAATGGATAAACAAAATGTGGTATATCTGTACAATGGAATATCCTTCACCCTTTAAAGGGACTGAAGTGCTGATACTGCTACAGTATGGATGAACTGTGAAGACATTATGACAAGTAAAAGAAGCTAGACACAGGGGCTACATATTATGTTTTCATTTATATGAAATGTCCAGAATAGGCTAATCCATAGAGATAGCAAATTGATTAGTGGTTGCCAAGGGCTGGTAGAGGGGGAAATTATTTTAGAATTAGAGAGTGGTAATAGTTACACAACTTTGTAAATATACTAAAAATCCCTGAATTGCACACTTTAAAATAATACATTTTATGGTACAAGAATTATATCTTGGTAAAAGAACAATTGATACTAGGAAGAATAAGGCAGAAAAAGCCCAATAATGAATTCTATTCTGAGGCAATATGTAGATTATAAAATAAACAGTCCCATTTCTTTCTACACAGAAGAATTAAAATGTAATTTCCCCCTCCCGTGAGAACACTGTTGAGTAACAAAATATGCTTTACTAGTCAGAGTGAACTTAGAAGGAAGCAAAGTAAATAAAATAAAAACAAAGGAATAAAGCATAATTAATACATTTTAATAACACTTATATTTAATTTGTAGTTTCTACAATTTTTTTTTATCAAAACACCATTTTTCTTATAAACATGGACTTGCCATAAATATAATGCACTTAAATTTAAATCTATAAATTTATGATTCAGTTCCAAAAATCTTTCCCCATGAGCCCCTTTAAAAACATACAAAGAGTATAAATAGAGCTACTCTGTAATCATATGTGTTTTTAAGAGTTCTGCTTCATTCTATTTGAAGAAATTAACCTGCTCTAGCAATGAGTAATTGTGATCTCATTTTTACAGCTTTACAAATAGCACCTGTCCGAGTTTCTCTTTTTTTCTTAAATATTAAAGATCCACCAAGTGTACTTTATGGCTCATTTTGTCCAGTATCTTTCCTCATTCACCTGCTTGGCCTTATAAACATCCATGTGATACCCATGAAAAGTGTAACATAAAATTTTGGTTTATCAACATGACGAGGACTGTCAATTGTGAAGTAACCAAATGCTATAATTTAAAGGAGGATGTTAACAAGATTTAGGACAAAAAAAAAAGTTGATTAATAATGTCTGAACATAAGCACTGAAACTTTACTCATCTGCTTGGCTTTTCAGCTTTTATAGACATTAAATGCAATTTCTTTCAGCAATGGCTTTAACATAACCACATAGAACACTTGGTGCGATGTTTGCTAACTGGAGTTTCTTAGGTGTTTCCCTGTGCTGAATCTAATATCAAGCTGGGAATAGGATAGATTCTGCAGAGATTGTGACCAGGAAAAAAAAAAAAAGAAAAGCACAGTTATACATCATTTCAATTTCAAAATATTTGTGCCCAGTATTTTTCTCTTTTACCTATCTAGACTTCGAAATCAATCATCATTGGTCTTTTTCAATGTCAATAATAACCTTTATTTTTCTATCCCTTACTTTCAGATTTGATTTATTTCATTTATCTACATAATAAGGATTATCTTGTCATTTCATTCCTTTCTATAGTCTTGAGACAACTGATCTATCTTGTGACTTTGATGTGACCAAATAGCACTCTAATGAAAAGACTCTATTAAATTAATGTTCTCCATAACAACATCAGGTACATAGGGCACCTGAATAATGGGAATTAGACAATGAAATAACCCACTTCCTTGGATAGTCAAACAATTAGAACATCTTTTATATGACTTAATTTAAATATATGCAATTTCTGTTAATTCTGTCATTTCATATGCTACTCACACGAACTCCAAATCAGAATGCTGAACTCTAAATATATTTGACTCATTTTTTATTAAGCACTCATGAGTCTTGTTATTAATATTAATATGGATAGCTGACCAAATATCTTATATAATTAATCTTTGCAACAGGACTTTTATGCCATGTTCGATAAAAGATAACTATTTCAGAAGAGACAGAATTTTTATTTCTTTTTCTTATTGGAGGAAATTCATATCAGGGACATTCAATATTGAAATATTAAAGATATAAGATATCATTGTGGAGCACAGTATTTCAAAAAGGGAATTGTTCCAAAATTCACTAGCACCTTGAATAGAAAATAATTGTTTTAAGCAGAGTAGCTTAAAAATAAATGTGGACAGGGTCAAGGACCAGATCTAAGATTCTGTCTAATGGGTTATAAATGATTAAAAGTTTTAATATAATTTAATAAATATAAATTATTTAATATAATTTATTCTGTGGAATGCAGAGAATGGTGTTTTAAAAACACCATGATATTTCAGAGGTTATTCCTAATGAAATTAAACAAGCATGCTTTGTGGAGTCTCTGTGATACGATTTCCTTTCCTTTTTAGTTGCTATTACACATATTTTCTTTTTTTAAGAAAGAGAGGAAGAGAGAGAGAGAGAGAGAGAAACATCAGTGAGAAGTACTGATCAGCTGCCTCCAGCATGCCATCTACTGGGGATCGAGCCCTCAACTCTGGGGCATCAAAGTGTGATTGTGGGCTCCTGGTTCATAGGTCCACACTCAACCACTAAGCTACATCAGCCAGGCTATATCTATTTTCATATCATTGCTCTTTAACCACCATCAGAATCCACAGTCTTTAACAATCTCCCAAACCATGACCTCTCTCTCTCTTTATTCACTTCTTTTTTATTCTCTCTTTTTTTAATTTAGATTTCTTAGTCCACTGTTTTAACAATATCAGTAGTCTTGCCCTTTTTGGTCCTTTGTCTTTTTGTATTTGTACTGAATCAGTCTGGCCAATGCCCATCCCTGGATCCTGGATGAATACAATTTGCTTTCCCATATCTTATCAACCTAAGTAGGGTATGATCACACTTCAGTCATCTAGAAAGTTTCCTTCCAAAATCCACTACTGCCCTAGTCTCTACCTTTGTCTTAATATTTTTGACACATTTATTTTTGAAAAAAGTCATACTGACCAAAGTGTTATAAAAATAGTAATTTTTTTTATTTACCCAAATATATTTACCTCAAAGTTTATCATTACTAACATTGTATTCCCCTCTCTTCATATATTTATTTCCCCCAACATAATCAAATAACTTTATACTCAGTCAAAATTTTTATTTGGGGGAATAACAGAGAGATGCTATCGTTTAAAAACATAATCCAAATGAATTGTAAAATAAAAAGAAAATTACTAAGCAAAAAAAACCCTCTTCCCTCAGCATTTGCATTGTCATATAGTGTACTGAGTTTGTTAATAATTATTGAGTTTTTAAGTTTTTATTACATTAATTTAGTATACATAGTTTCTCTACTTATTTCCTTTTCTCATGTGCATTTAATTTTATTACCTTGTTCAGAATTCGTAGATCCAATGGAGTTAGCTGCTTTCAATATTTACCATCATATTCCTCATTTTTTTAAAATTATATTGGAACATTCTTTTTTAAAAAATATATTTTATTGATTTTTTACAGAGAGGAAGGGAGAGGGATAGAGAGTTAGAAACATCGATGAGAGAGAAACACCGATCAGCTGCCTCCTGCACACCTCCTACTGGGGATGTGCCCACAACCAAGGTACAGGCCTTTGACCGGAATCGAACCTGGGACCTTTCAGTCCGCAGGCCGATGCTCTATCCACTGGGCCAAACCCGTTAGGGCTATTGGAACATTCTTATTCCCCCAGCTTTCAATGCTGTAACTAGTAACATAATGTAAACTCTTTAAACTCTTTGAGATAGGAAATTTTGTCTGTTTTTTGATGATGTGGTCCTAACTCCTAGCACAACACTATTACATGAGAATTAATAAGTATTTGCTGTATTAATGAGTAATAAAATGTAAACATATTCTTGTTCTACTTCGAGAATTCCTGTCAGACCTTCAATATTCTATATGTAAGACATCACTGAATCTCACTCAGAATTGGTCACTTTCTCCTTTATTTTACCACTATGTCTATTGGGTCCATGTTTTTGATCAATTTTCTAAATGTCAGTTTTACTAAATTTTGAGAACTTTAAGAATGAAAACTGTAAAAAGGCTTACTTAAAGTAAGCCTCTAAAATAGACTAGATAAAAGTAAAACATTGAAATTTCCCCAAAGAGACAATAGTATTAGCAAAATGCATGCATTTGGGTAGTTTTATAAATTAAATATTAAAAAAATCCAAATTAAATACAATATGAAGGAATATTTTACGACAGCATCATTATTGAAAAGTTCTTATTTGGCACCTACTTGAATCACCTGTAGGTGCCCATACTTTCCAAATCCATGATCATCCTTTAAAAATAGTATGTGTAAAAAGCAGAGATTTCACCAAGAAAAACAAAAAGCTTTAGTGTAAACTTGTTTATTTTATGAATTATTATGAAAATATATGTATTCTGAGTTTTCTACTGTTGTTAGAAATTCCCACAAACCCGGTGTCTTAAACCAATACAGGTTTATTACGTTATAGTTCTCTAAGTAAGATGTCTGACACACATCTAACTGACCTAAAACAAAGATGTTGGCAGGGCTGCATTCCTTTCCTTTCTGGAGGCTCTGGGGAAATATGTTTGATATTTGTGCTCTACATTATGTTATGGTATATGACTAATTTTAATTACTTGTTTAACCATAAGCAGCCCTCAACTTAGATTTCACATCAAAGCACTTCCCAAGTTAATTGCTTTAATAATTGCTAGTACTTAAAATGCTTCTTCTGAGGATACAATTTTTTTAAATACATGTAAGTAATTTTTTCTTCTTCTGACTTATAAGTTTCTGAGTTTTCTTCAGAAGAGAGAAAAAATAACAGAGTCACAGGGATTGATTTAGGGAAACTTAAACTCAGAAGGAGGAAAACATGGGATAGAAGTTATAATGCCCAAGCAGAACATGGAGCACTTCATGGATCCTTTTATTTGAAACCTGTCAATTCTTCATTTATCCTCTAACTAATAACATAATGTAAATGTAACATTCCTAAGGATCCATCTAGCATTAGTTTTTTCTCTTATGCCTTTCCTGGGTTTGCTTATATTTTTATATTAAAATTGCATGGTCATCTCTTCACTGAACTCTAAACTCCTTAAATATGAAAACAGTGTTGCCTCATTGCATATCCCAGCACCTTGTATTCTGAAAAATTGTTAGCATTCTATCAGTACTTGCACAATAAAAATTAAGGTCACGCATATGAAAAATCTGTGGTATAAACTATTAGAAAAAGCTCATGTTTTTTAAAAAAATTAAATGTCACTGAATTGAGCAGGAAAGCTTAGAGTTTTAGGAGAAAAAATATTTCTTGAGACTAGACTAGAGGGTTAATTTAAATAGATGATGAGAAAAAAAGTGATTGTTGGACCACCAGCCATGGGTTTCAGCAGTGACAGGAAAAACAACAGTTAGTAGTTAGAAAATGTGGCAAAATTGATCTGTAGAACAGGCAAAGCACAGGAAGAGGGAAAAGACTAAGCACACACACACAAAATTTCTCTAAATATTAAAGGAGGTGTAACCTAAACCATAGTAGAAAGACGTGGCTTTAGAGGAGGAGAAACACGTTTTTCTCTCAGATAAGAAAAAGTTTAATGGTGAATAATGATGAGGATGATAAACAAAAGCAATAGTAATGTTCCTACATTTTTAAGGTATCTTTCTATGTGTTCAGATGCTATACTAAATGCACATAAATGTCCTAAAAATTCAATGTCGCAGATAATAATATTCACTTCTTACGGAAGAGGAAATGAAGCTTAGAAAAATAACATAACTTACCCAAAGTCATAAAGATAGAAAGTGGGAGATTCACACTGAGTACCTATACTTTTATAACTGCATTATGGTGCTTCATGTTTTGCTATGTGCCAGGCATATAAGAGCTTGATATGTATTTTCTGGGATGGTCACTGATTGTCTGTTGGCAACATTAGCTGACCCCGGCACTCTCCCCTGCATTGCCAGAGGAAGTGGTGGAATCATATTTCCCAGACTCTTTTGCCAGACATATTTTTGGTTAGATTCTCCCAAAGGAGGATCTTTACATGTGATGTGGATGGCTGAAGAAAGAAGCCATTTTTCTCCCTCCACAGCAATGCATAGAAAGAGGACACAGGCAGGTGCAAAGTCCTGAAGGAAACTTCATGTTTCTGTGCAAAGCTCCTGATAGCTGCTCTGAACATTAGTAGTGATTTGCTGTGGTCTGGAAGGCTATAGATGAGACATCCAAGAGTTAGAGGTGACCTTTCTAAACTTTGCTCTTTTATGTCTTATGACAATTTTCAAGCAGCTATTTGATTGTAGTCTATACTCTCCTGCTGGAATTTCTAAGAAATTTCTTTCTTCCAGTACTAACACTGATATTGGTACTATGTAACCAATGACTTATTTCTACCTAGAAAGCCTGCATGTTCTACATAGGCCTAAACAAACAAATATTATTTTACTCCAGAGAATTCATACTTCCAGGATCAGTCTTGTACCCAGGAGACAATGGTGACTACAACTGACATCTTTATGGGATAGAAAGAATTACTGATATTATGTGACTCTTACCTTACATTCCACTAGATGAGAATGAAGAAGAGTTACCACATTTGTCTTTAATTTTAGGAAACACTAAATTGTAGCTGATTTTATGTGAGTAGACAAACAAACAAACAAGAAAAGAAAATATCACCAAATACAATAAGAGAAACATATTTTACATTTAATGTATAAAAGAAGATCATTTATGCAAAGAATTAGTATTATCCTTTCTTTCATACATTATGTTCCTAGTTTTTTATTTTTATGTTCTGCCAAATAATAATTTTACTGTTATCTATATTAATATATATGATTGAAATAATAAAAGAGAATCATAGTGTTGGTATGTTTATTTCCTTAAATGGAATATAGGAAATGTAGAACTACATTTTAAAAAAAATATATGTTTTTATTGGTTTCAGAAAGGAAGGAAAAGGGAGAGAGAGAGATAGAAACATCATTGATGAGAGAGAATCATTGATTGGCTGCCTCTTGCATACCCCCTACTGGGGATGGAGCCTGAAAAACAGAAATATGCCCTAACTGGGAATCGAACCGTGACTTCCTGGTTCATGGGTACCAGTATGTCGACACTCAACCACTGAGCCATGCTGGCTGGGCTAGAACTACATTTGATAAAGTATAAAATTAATGCCAACAGAATTCTTTGAATGAGCATGCTTTTGTTTATTTATTTTAGCATGGAAGTGTGAAACAGAAAAAGGTTAAGTCATTTATGGCAAATGCTAACCCACCTCAGAAGATTATTTTCAAAGCTACATATTAAAACTTTGGATCCTTTTTATGATCTCTGTTCTGCATATGACTGAGTAAAGCTTTAAGACTTACATTCCCTGAGGTGTCTTAATGGTTCGGGACCAATTTATTTAACAACTTGGCCACGCAGTGACAATGTGGGTAGGCTGCAGCTTAACACATATCCTGGGATATTGAAGCTCCAACAAACAGGGAACATATGTTGTGAACTGGAGCAGTTTAACAGAGCATTTAATGATTATTTGGTTGGAAATATCCGTAAAGGGAATAAGAAATTCACACACAGGCCCGCAAGGTTCTTTCTCCTAAACATTTAAATGAAGTTACTAAGGGCTCATTGCTTTTTATGTCTGTCATTTCACTATTTGAGATTTTTGTACCCTGACTTTTACAAGTGACTGACTGGTTCACAACAAATGCTCTTTTTTAAGGAAGGGAGAAAAGGTAATGTGTCAAATGTAAATGATATGAAGAAGATGATTAGTATGTTAGCTAGAAAAACAGACTTCAGACAGACATGTAAATGGAAGTATAATTTAACTGTTGAAAATGTGAAGGGCATAACCAGTAACAAAAAGAAACAACAAATAGAATAGTGTTGCTAGGGGCTGAGGGAAAGAGGAAATAGGGCATTGCTAATTAACATGTATAAAATTTTAGTTATGCAGGACAAATAAGTTCTTGAGATCTATGTATAACATTGTGCCTATCCTATATAATAAAAAGGTAATATGCAAATTGACCCTAATGGCAGAACGACTGCTTGACCAGTCACTATGAGGTGCACTGACCACCTCTTGGTCCCTTTCCCCGGACAGCAGGCTCCCATCACCCAATGGCGAATGGGGAACTGGGGTAGGTGGCGAGGGATGCAGGTGGCACCAGGCCAAAGCCCCTGTCCTGCCAGTGGCCCCACACACAGAAGGCGACTGGCTGTGGGGGTGGGGCTGGCGAGTGGGTGGGAATGGCCAACCTCTTGGTCCCTTTCCCCAGCCTGCAGGTTCTAATTGCCCAGTGGCGAATGAGGAACCAAGGATGGGTAGCAGCAGAGGGTGGGGCCAGCTGCTGGCAGCCGGGGAAGATGGCTGTGATCGCAGGCCAGGCCTAAGGACCATACACGCGCACGAATTTCATGCACCCGGTCTCTAGTAGATAATAATACTATATTGTACAATAAAAATCTGTTGAGACTAGACTTCATATTGAGTTTCTTCCCACAAGGAACACACATATATATTATATATGTAATATAAATGGGTTTTATGTAATGTAATATAATATAATATAATATAATATAATATAAATATATATAATATAAAGGTTTTTCCCTCCAGAATATTAGAAACTATACTTTTAGTTGTGTTTAATGCTCAAAGAAAAAAATTGCTTCTGAATCAAATGTATGATTAACACCAATACTTATAATCATTCTAATCATTTTTAGAGCAATAAGACATTTAAAGTTTATAACATAAAAGTATTTATTTAAAGTAATATTTATTATAATTTTAAATTATTTACAATTTATAAAAGCTATAGGAAACTACACAGACAAGTCTACAGAAAGATTCTGCTTAAAGTAGCATCATTTGTAATTATATTTTTATATCACAAAATTTGGAGTTAAATAGAAAATGTTTTCTTAATATTTTCTTAATGATTAGAAAGCAGGTCCTTTATTTAATGTGAAAATGAGTTGATAATCTTCTAAAGATAATGCCTGCACCAAGAGAAGAAATAAGTGGTTGGAGCCCATAATTGCTATATTTGAGGAGATGGTACAACAATGATCAAATGATCACAAATGATCATTTCTGGGCATCCATCCAGTGGTGAGTCATGAGAGCAAATGAGGCAAGGACATGAAGGCTTTACTATAACTCAATTCATCCCTAACTATTAAAGAGAAAAATCATCTTGCATTCATAGATGTAACTGCCTCATGGCATGAAATCATAATAGATTTTCTGCTGGACATCTTGGCTGGCCCTTTAGGACCAGGATGTGGCCCATCTTCAGATTTTGACCCATGTCTTTTATTATAAGAAGAAAAAAAAATGCAGATTGGCAGATTTGTGATTGATCACAGAGGATTCTATATCTTATAGTATGAGGGATAAAATAGAGGTAATTTGGTCCTTGAGGTTTTTTTTTTTTATTGGGAGGGTTTGATTAATATAGCTTAAGCGTTTGATTAATATAGCTTTGAAGAGTTGGTTTTACAGTCTCTACCTGTTGAGCATTAAAATCTTTTGATTTAGTTTTCTTAATATGTGTCCTAAATTGACAGCTTACAACTTTTCTCCAGAAAAAGATCTATCTTTAGCATAAGCAGCTTGGAATAGACATGGGCTGTCATTTCACTCTGAGTTTTACAGGAGCTCTTATTTTACATAAATTTTAAATCACTTCCTATGTATACATTTTAACTATCACTGACAATTTCAACTCTGTCTTTTCCAGAAATGTCCTTGCTATCACCACCTATTTTAAAAGTCATTAGTTTCTACTGCCTATGTTCACTACATTTCTCTACTTTGGCCTGAAAATTTGTGGACATTTCAAAATAGAAATACAAAATTCGTAAATTAATTTCGTATAGGGCATTTAAAAATGTTTTTATTGATTTTTAGAGAGAGGAAGGGAGAGGGAGAAAGAGAGAGAAACATAGATGTGAGTTGCCTCTGCTATGGACCCTACCCAGGATCAAGCCTGAAACCTGGGCATGTGCCCTGACCTGGAATCAAACCAGTGACCTTTCAGTGCAGGGCGTGACACTCAATCAACTGAGTCACATAGGCCATGAATATTTGATAAAAATCTTCATAAATTTTGTAATACTTTCATAGCTTTCTGGTTTTCTGATAAATGTATATATTTCTCTTTTTCCAGATTAAACAACAAATTTTATACAAATGTTTCTTTTGTATTTTCAAGTTCTCTTACGGTACCTTTAAGCCCCAAGACTTCATCAAACTATATATTGATCTCACATTTGTTTATCTCATTTTTGTTTTCAGTTTTTATTCACAACCTGGCACTATAAGAACTTTAATTCATTTGATATAGTTTCAAAGTTATTGTCAATCCATTATTAGCTAGCATCTTCCACATTCTGTCAGAAATTACTAGCTAGGTCAATAAATTCATTAGACACATTTCCTATTTGTCACATTATTGCCAACTTCTCACTATTACATAACAAGGTTACTGTATTATTTAGCCTCCACTACCATTTATTTATTTTTTACTGTCTTTTATATCCTTACCAATAGCCACTTCTAGGACCATTGATTTGGCCCCAAATCAATGCTGCCTGTTTATATTAAATTATTTTCAGTTTGCCATTTTAATCTACAATTAAAAAGTAATAATCATTTTATTACCATTTATATCCGTTGTAACTCAGAAATTAGGAAGGAGCTTGGATGAGCAATGCGAGTTTAAGGTCTTTCATGTGGCTACAGTCAGGTAGTGGCTGGATAGGACACATGAGGGGACTTGAGCAGCCGGATACTGCTCGGGCACATTGCTCTTTTCATGTAGTCCTGAGGTCCTTTGATATGACCTCTCCACATTCACTCGTTTGTGCTTCTTCACAGCATGGCAACCTCCGGGCAGCTGTACTTTTCACATGATACTGACTTCTCAGGGCCAGTGTACCAAGAGAACCAGGGAGTACCAGCTCAGAAATCACATGGCAGCACTTATGCCACCCTTTGCTGGTTGAGGTAGTCACTGAGTTCTCCCATCTACAAGGCTAGGGTACATAAACCGGACTCTCAGTGGGAGCAATATTAAGGTCTCATTACAAGAAAAACATGTGAAATAGGAGCTCAAATGTAGCTTATCAAAAAAAGCTCTCCGAAGTCCTGCAATAATGAGGTGTGCTCAGTTACATTTAATCTTATTTAACTCAGTTATTCCAAAACTCATCTATGCACCAAGTAGTTCCTTTTTTTAAAAAAAAACAACAAAAAAACTTATACTTCTGTTGAACTTGTGGAATAATGTAGTTTTCCGCAGTATGACATTTTAGGAAAAGTTGAGCATGGTTCATTTGTTTTGTTTTTTGAAGAAAACATATGGTATACTGGGATGATAATACTGTGGTGAAATATTAAATTGGACTATTTAGCTTTTAAATTGGACTTTTAACATATATTGTGGAAAAGTGAATTAAAGGCATGAGTTAGTAAAGAATATAATATTTTTCAAAATACATTTATTGAATACCTACTTTCAGCTATACACTTTGCTAAATATGTGCCCGATGGAGAAATGAAGATCTTCGAGGATTTTATAGAAGAGGAAGAAAGCTTTGCCCAAAACTTAAGAGTTAATAGTACCATGTGTTTGGTTGTAATGGTAATGATAATAATTAGAATAGGCATTTATTGAGACATACTTGGTTTTAAGTACAGTGCTAACACTTCAAAGTTATCATCCATTTAAAAGTCACAACAATCAACCATATTTTATAGATACTAATGTAATCTTTTTTGCTTGAATTAAGATATTCAACTTCAAAGATGTCAAGCAATTTGCCCGATAAGTGAGGTGCTTCAGGTAATCAGTGCAGTGAAGTTGAGTGGAGGATTCGTTGATTTGATTTTGTATAAAGGAGTAGGTTTGTGCAGAATAGGACAATGCAGAATGAGGCTTTTCTCAGAAAGGAAGACGCGTTTATAGTATCATGAGGGAGTGTAAAGACATATCCATTTGAAGAGCAGCAAGTGGTTTGGTGTGACTTTCAACAATTCCCTCTGGGAAATGATAGGGCCTAGATCATAGCATTCTCAAGACCGTTCAACTAAGCTACAAAAAAGAAAAAACAAGTACTGAAAAAACCTCTCTTTCCTATAAAGAAAATACACATGTAAGCCAGTAGTTCTTTAGAGGGATTGTTCAGCTCCATAGGGGACATTTTTGAAGTATTTTCAGAATTTCAAAGATTGAAGGGTATTACTGCCATGAACTGTGTAAGGACTGGGGATATTAGACAACCAGCAATGTGTAGGCAAGTCCCACAAACAAAAACAGTAGTTGTCCTGAGTCAGGAGAAGTTTCAACATTCCCAGGGTATTCATTTCAGGGAAGTACTTGTTTAAAATTATCTGAATATAAAGTTTAACTCCATTATATGTACAAAAGATTTTCCCCCCTCAGGTTTACTACCCATGACATTTTTATATTAAAAGACTGTATAAATCAATAGAAATTACACTTTAATTTCTTGTAAACCATAGTCTGAGACATTCCAAATTCAGAAAATCACATCGCTAATGGAAATGCTGCATATTTTGTTTGTCACCAATATAGTAGTGTAACTGACTTGCATACATCTATATTTGAGTCTTTTATACCTGATGTGATTCCATAGATAGAGATAAACATCTGGCTACTTTATTATGGCTTCTGCAGTTGTATTTATAAATGAGCAAAATTAAATACACGTTATTTTATTATCAATTAATGTTCTCTTATTTTTTTACACTGAGTTTAATTTTTAAAATTATGAATATAGATGATTTCAATATTCTTAATTGTAATTTAAGGTAATAAGGGGCAAGTTTGTGTAGGTGTGCAAGTAGAGAGAGAAGCAGCATTAAAGACGGTAGAGTGGAGGACCACAAATAATGTGTTAGCATAAATTAAATATGGAAGACAAAATTTATTCAGTCTTCCTTCTCCATAAGGTGGCTATATATCTACTTAAGAATTCTCACCTATCCAAAGTGTCTTCCCTTGTTAGGAGCCATATTATAATTCTAGCCATTAAATTATAAACAAGAATTGCTAGATGAAATTTCTAGAAAAGGTTTTGGACATGGTCTCTATTCATATGCTGCTTTTGTCTTTCCACTGCCCTGTTTTATTCCTTTTTTCCTGGAAGTCAAACATCATACCTGAAGACATAACAGAAATATGACAATGATGTAGAAAAGCCAAATGATAATAGCAATGCAGCAGAAAAGGAGAAAGAGCATTGGTTCATAATATGATTGTGGAATCAATATACCTGCTTATATCTTGACATCTTAAGTAAAATTAAAAATTTTTTTAGTTACTTAAGTTTTTCTGTTGTTCAAATGTTAACGTAGTTCTTCCTAATACAGAATGATGATCTAGAAGTAGGGTTCTGCAAGTAACAGAACTTAATATGTAGAATTACCACCACTGAAAGGGATGGGTGGTGAGGACATATATATCGGCATAAAAAATGCTGGTGACCTTGTTTTATGCTAGAAAACATTGGGCAAATTCTACATTCAGTTTTTTATGACATAGACCACATGGTGACCAAGTGTTGGGAAAACAGGAAGAATTCAGAATGTTGATTTGTTTTTGTCACTTTTTGCTGATTTTGAAAATAAGAGTGATATCAGATTAGAGCTATTCACTTTACTAGTAGAGGGAGGAGAACATTTTATTTGCTAAGGGAAGGGAGGTCTAATGGGCTAGAGAATGACAAACACAATCATGCATATAAATTTACATAATTTATAGTTTGCATGGACAAAAAAATGTTTCTAAACATCAAACAGTAATATCGGTAAGAGGTGCAAATAAGCAACAGCCTTAACAGGTGATGAGATTGTGGCTGTAAAGCTTTCCCATGAAATAGCCCATTAAGAATTATCTGGCCTGGCAGCATGGTTCAGATGTTGAGCATCAACCTATGAACTAGGAGTTCATGGCTCGATTCCCCATCAGGGCACATGCCCAGATTGCCGGCTCCATCCCAGTGTTGGGCACGCAGGAGGCAACCAATCAATTATTCTTTCTCATCATTGATATTTCTCTCCCTCTCCCTCTCTTAAATCAATAAAAATATATTAAAATAAAAAGAATGATCTGACACCAAATATAGTGTGCTAGCAAAAATCAGATTAAAGGTGTCATTAGAGCCCAGTGTCTGAATTTTCTCAAGACAGTGACATTCTTTTAAGAATAACACAATAGTAAAATGCAATAAGCATTAGTTTAAAGCAAAGATCAGGACCAACCACTCTGTCTAAACAAAATCTGTGTAAGGAACACAGAAATTAGCCACAAAAAGACATGGTGGTGAATAATTCTTAGAATGGCCAAAAACAGCTTGGGAAGTTCAATTAGCAGAGATTCCTAGTTTGGTGATATTTCCAATAGAAAAAGTCACTGTCCCTACTTGGCTTTCATCTAAAAGAATCCACATGACATAATTCTGGTCTGAGAGAGACAACAGCAAACAAACAATTGGTTGAGGGTCTCATAAATTTTTTTAAGGAGGCTGACACTGCTGACTTTATTTTTTTTTTTAATTCTCTGCCCCTTTGCCTTTTAGCTCCTTCTACCCCAAATACAGTTCTGGTGGCTAGAGGAGCTCTCTCATAACTTGAGAAAAAGAGGCTGGTAGCTTAAAGGTGTAAAAATGAAGTAGCCTAGACCCTCAAGGCATTATGTAGTCAATCTACTATCTCTGAGCTACCCCCTCTTGACTTTCTGTTAAGTGAAAAAAAATAAGCCAGTTACCTGATGAAGCCAGTATTTACTGTGTTTCTAGTTATTCACAAACACATTCTTATTATTAAGCAATCTAGAAAAGTCATTCCTTGAATGAATAGCAGATCCAGGCATTCATTCAAGCGCAGTTTATTGACTGCACACACATTGACTATATTCTGCTTAGAGTTGACATCACAGTACAGAGCTGATAGCTGTAGTCAGTAGTTTTCCAACAGTTTGAAAAAAGTTTCATTCTGCAATAGAAGGTGGTAGGACACACGTGTATTTTCTATTCAGTTACAGAGAAGAAAGTAATTAAATAGGGATAGGTCACTGAGGATTTGGTCAGGTAATTGGGCAAGGACTATAGACTAGGGATTATGTATTATACTAAATTGTTTTAGTGATTTTCTTCTTATAATATAGGAAGATATAAGAATTATGGAGAAAACACTTGCATATTAAATAATTCCTGTGTTTAAATGGTTTGTGAGTTATGTAAATCATTCATACTCTGTATTGTTTCATCTCTGAATCTACAGACTGTGTATTATATAGTCTTTTCAAGTTCTCATTGAGGTTTAGTACTCTACTTGTTACTCGGTTTGTAGAATTTGAGGTGTTGCTTCCAAATCTGGAATTACAGGAAGCCCTAATTTTCTGATAGGTGCTTTTCTTTTTCTCTGTCTTCCTTTCTCTCTCTGAGTCAGGCTGCTCCACTCCTCCCATCCAAAGAAAATTAAATTGTAAAATATCCTGTATAATAAAAGCCTAATATGCTAAGTGTCTGGTTGTCCGTTCAACCAATCAAAGTGTAATGTGCTAATGATATGCGAAGGCCGCTTAACTGCTTGCTATGATATATACTGACCATCAGGGGGCAGACAGTCATCCGGTTGACCAGTCCTAAGAAGTGCACTGACCACCAGGGGGAAGACACTCTGACCGGTAGGTGAGCTTGCTGCTGGGGTCCGGCTGATTGGGATTGAGCAAGATGGGCCGGACATGCCCTGGAGCCCTCCTGCAGATCCTCCCCCCAGAAGGCCCCACCCCTGGGGCAGGCTGGCTGGACCCCACCTATGCACAAATTTGTGCACTGGGCCTCTATTATAATTCTTTTGATACAGTAAGAGACATGGCTATTTAAAGCAAACCTTGTGTGTGATAGTGAGTATAATCCCAACTAATTTATCTACTTGTAAATTTAGCTCTTAATAACCAACTAAATGTGCTTAATAGGCTTACTTTAAGGCAAGGTAAATTTATAACAGAATGAAAGAAATGAAACTAAAATATCAAGTTGCAATGTAGAGCAGACAGGATGTGTATATTCCTTTAAAACTGTTTCATAAATTAAGGAGAATTTGTCATAGAATAAAGTTCTTAATAAAGTACAATGTTGGAAATCTTATATTTCACACATCACTTCTAGGGAGTCTGACATGTGAATGATAGGTTCGGGAAATGCTTTTTTATTAAATTGAGTATAAAAAAACGAACACTTCCAAATGTGTATTAACAGCTTCACATTGGTGAGATCACCACCAAATGTAAATCAATTGATTGAAATGTGTAAAACTTTGGAAGGAAGTACTAATAAATAATGAAAATCAAGAACTATCCCAAACAGCTATTTCTTGGATATACTAGTAAATCATTCCATCTTATCTTTAGAAAATGACAATATATATCATCCCTAAGCAATGTCCCATGAATAATTTAGCATAGTCACAGTCAAGGAATGATTTCAACCATATATTAGCTAACTCATAATAAATATGTTCATACAATTTCTATTCCCCTTTCAGATATTCTCCATATCTTACTTTTCATACAATATGTGTTTCTGAGACCCTTCATTCTTAAGAAGGTTACTCAGCAAAGTTTTGAGCTCTCTTTCAAGTAGATGCTTTTCTTTTTCTTTTTTTTCTTTTGTTTTACTTTGGGCAAATCAGTTTACATGTTACTTTCTTTGTTTTTGCTTCTCAAATTAGAGTTTAAGTACTGACAGGAATTTGAGATAATGTAGTAAGGTATCAAGCCATTGGAAGCTAACTCAAATGCTTATTAATGTAAGCAGAGTTAATTATTGCAAAAAGCACAAAAAAACACAGAACAAGTTCTATCATTTTATTCATTGTTTCCAAAATAAAGCAAGCAATGGATTGTTGAGGAAAAATTTCACATCTTGATGCAAGATTGATTAATGGAAAAAGAGATATTATTTCTGATTCACAGCTTACCCATATATTAATTTATTAACATAGTTTTTAATGTCTGTCATTAATCTGCCTTCTTGTTTGGGAATACCAAAGGTTAATTAAAAATAATGTCTCAAGCTATTTCTTGGGCATTTTCAATTACTTTTTGAGCTATTTCATACATTTTCAGAGAACACAGATTCACAAAGTACTTCACTTTTAAATAACTTTTCCTCTCAGCTTTAAATAACTTTAATACATTAGTGTTCTTATATCAAAATGATCCCCCTTGTTACCTGGAACAGTTAAGAGTCCATGCTGGACATACTGGTCCACAAATATTTACCTGCAAGGCAAATGAATGATCTGTGTTATCCTGTCCTCATCCTACAGCTACACCACATGATAAACAGGCAATAGCTGGGAGGTGGTTGGAAATCTCTGGCAGCACTGACTCCAAGTATCAGAGAGCTCAAGGGCTGGTGGGCTGTCCTCTGGACCAGTGTCCCAATACTAGACAGATGAATGCCCAAAACTACTATAAAAGTGGGTGTCTATTGTTCATAAGATGATATGCTCAATACTTTTGGGCATTCTTGGGATCCATGCATCATTATCCGCAACCCAACACCTGAGAATAAATTAAGATAGTAATTTTGACTTTACTCTAATCTTCAGGCAGTGTCCCTGACAGATAAATAACATCAAATGGTTTGTGGTTGGAGAGACTATAACTTTAATCTCTTTTTATCTTAAGATTTCCTGCTGAGCATATAAAGGAAAAGATCAGAATGACAATTCAGCAAAATTACATAACATGAAAAAGGTCAGAGGTATATGGTTTAGTCTTATCTTTCAGAGAATGATATGAGGCCCTAAGACACTAAAACCTAATTCCTATGACAAAGCTTGTGAAAGGAAGATAAAAATAATAACTCATAAATCTGACCTTCTGAACCAGATGGTAGCAGGACCCATATCAACTTAATCTGAGTTACAAAAAATCAAGAATGTAATGTCTGACTCAAAGTTCTATAATAGGATTGAGTTTAGTTCCCTTAAAAAAAAGAATTTTGTATGGGTGCTTTTTCAGTAAGCTTTCTCGTGACTGTATGTCATTGTTGTAAAGGTTGATGCTTTAAAAATAACCTCCGAGATTTAATATATTTTAAACATTTAAAAATAAATTTGCCTACAAAAACATAGCTGATTTATTATATAAATTACCATCCATACTCAAAATTTGTCAATTATCCTTTTTAGCATTTTCTCCTTGTCATACACTGCATTTAGTTTTCTTGATTCTGTAGTCTCTTCTAAACTTAGATAATTCCTCAGCCCTTATTTGTCTCTCATAACACTGAGAGTTTTGAAGATTTCAAGCCAGGTTTTTTTTCTGTAGAAAGCCCCTCAACTTTTGTTTCCGGATGTTTCCTCATCATTAAATGTTGATTATGCATTTGGACATTAATATCATATAAGCAACATTGTTTTCTTTTCAGTAGATCAAATTGGGAAGCATGGGTTGTCAGTTAAATAAAAGTTTGTTGATGTTAAATATGCTCACTTTTTTTGCCCATGTTAGAACTTCACATAAATTGGACCAAGCAGTATATCTTTTGTGCCTGGTTCCTTTTCTTCAACAAAATGTTTATTAGATATATTTACATTATTGCATGTTTCATTAAATTACTTTTATTGCTGAGTAATTATTCTCTAGTTCAAAGATCAGTGATATTTTTCTGTGAAAAGACATATAGTAATTATCTTAGGTTTTCCTGGCTACACACTGATCTCTATGATGTAATCGTCCTTTTAAAATTTTTTATACTCCGTAAAAATATAAAGATAATTTGGGCTCTCAGGATGCATAAACACAACCAAGCCTCTGGTCAGATTTGTCCAGTTGACTGTACTTTGCCAAATCTTACTCTAAATGAATCCATGTCAATATCTTTTGTCATTCATTTTTTTAAAGTTTTTATTTATTTATTTATTTTTTAGAGAGATAGAGGAAGGGAAAGGGAGAGAGAGAAACATCAATGTGAGAGTGGAACATGATCAGCTGCCTCCTACACGCCCCCCACAGGGGATTGATCCTGAAACCCAGGCGTGTGTCCAAAACAACAACCTTTTGGTGCAGGGGATCATGCCCAATCGAGCCAGGGCCATCACTCAATTTTTGGTGGGCATTTTGATTGTTTCTTATTTTGAGATAGTAGGAATGAAGTTGGTATAGTAGGCAGTTTGACATACATGAGCAAAAACCAGGTACAGAGGTTACTAGGGTGAAAAGCAACTGGGAAAACTAGTATTGTAGGACCCCACCCCTAGGGAGACCTTTTCTCTTCCAGTATATTGCTAGTCATGTGGTTTTAGACCCCCTGAACTGTCATTTGTTGGTGAGGTGGCTCAAACCCTCCCCTGACCTTTCCTCCCTGGCATGTTGCTAGTCATGCAGTAGGAGGAACAAGGAGGCAGAAGAAAGGCCTCCTATGAGTCCCATGCAAGCCTTTGTACAATCACTCCCTTACGCATTAAGCCCTTGGTACAGTGAGGTTCTAATTAGCACCAATTAATCTTAGGAACAAAGCCTCCGTAGGTTAACCACAGAGACAGAGTTTAGGGCAACCTAGAGATAATATCTAGGCCTCAGTTGTGTTTTAGCTCCAGACCCAGAAAAGCAGTGAGGCCAACAGGGCAATGTTATGGTTGACATCAGGATCAGCTTCCATGACTAATGAGCCCATGCCAGGCCCCAACCAATCAGTGGAGAGCACTACCCTTAGGTGACATACCTGGAAAGCTGATGAATATTCTATTGAGATCCTCCCCTGACACCTCCAGATAAAAGCCCTTAAACACAGAAGACCCAGCTCTCACTTGCTCTCTGGAGCAAGCCCATGCCTTTTCCTGGGTCGTTTTCTTTGCCTTCCTTTCTCCTAAGCTCCAAGAGCTCTTCTTTTATCCCTGTAGCTTGTTTCCTGAGCCCACACAGCCCAACTGGCTCACTTTCTCCATGGCTTAATTCTACCTCTGTGACTGTCCAAATAAACTTTTGCTTATGTTTGAGTCTTGGTACTGAATTCTTTCTTAGCCAAAACTCAACAACTGAGGTCTAACATCTGGTAACTTTTCAACACTAACAAAATGTAGTAAAGTTCAGTGAAAATGACCATGGACATATCCATAGAAGCTTTTGTATAGATGTGTTTTCTTGATGTGGTAAAATATACATAACAAAACATTTACCACTTTAATCATTTTAATTGTATAATTCAGTTGCATTAAGTACATTCATAAAGTTGTGTGACCATCACCACTATCCATTTCTAAAACTTGTCCATATATCATCATACTAAACAGAAAGTCTGTATCCATTAAACTCTCTATTTCTCTCTGTGCTATGTTTTTATTTCTCATGTATAAGTACCTAGATGTGGAATTGCTGAGTGTTACGTCAAGTATGTGTTTAATTTTATAAGAAATTGAATTTTCCTGAATGATTCTACCACTGTACCCTTCCACAGCAGTACATAGGGGTTGTAGTTGCTCCATGTTCTCACCAACATCTGACATGGTCAGTCTTTTCCAATTTTCACCATTCTACTGGGTATCCATCAATCATCCTGAGATCCAGGTTTCTCATTATCTTCATCTACCACCTCCTAGTGTTCCCACAGCATGCTGGATTATATCTGTTCTCCAGAGTGTGAAAGGGGAAAGAGAACATGAGGTCAGTTTCTCCTAAGAATGTTATTCAGAAGATGTACCTTTCCTTTCTACTCCCAGTTCATAGAGCAGACTTGGGTTGCAAGGCCACAAGTTGAAGTTAAGAAAAGTAGCAAAATGTGCTTTTTCCCTGGGCAGCCACTTGTTCTATAATCCTACGGTACTTAATATAGATAAAAAGAGAAAAGTGGATTTTTAAAGATAATTATCATGCTCCTTTACACTTTCAAAACATGTTACAGATAGGTGAACTTTATCTATCACTTTCCAGTATTAACCTAGGATTTCTAGATAGTGAACAAACTGATGCTATACTATTCATTTAAAAACAAAAAAAGTAATGAATTATTTAATATATTGTATACCTTTCTGTGATCCAAGCTAATATAATTTCTCTACAAATCTAAAAATATTGAACTGAATCATAAATAAATAATAACAAAGAAAGAATAAAAGAAAGGAAGGAAGGAAGGAAGGAAAGGAAAGGGAAGGAAAAGAAAGGAAAGGAAAAAGAAAAGAAGAAAAATTACTCCTGTCTACTTATTCTTGAACAATAAAATACTAGTGCTAGGGGGAACTTCAGTAAGACACCATCCTATCTAATAATAGACAAACATGCAAATTGACCGTACCTTCACTACACCCACCATGGACTAATCAGAGCAATATGCAAATTAACCACCAACAAAGATGGCGGCTAATTTGCATATGTAGGCGCCAAGCGACGGAGCGAAGCCTGCCACATCAGCCCTGCCCCCGGGGCCTGAGCAGTGAGTGAAGAGTGAAGCCCACCACACCAGCCCCATCCGGCGAAGAGTGAAGGCCTGGGTTCCGGGTGCCTGAGGAAAACCGGTGCCAGCAGCCAGGGGAAGGGGCCCCTGAGGGGCCCCAGACTGTGAGAGGGCACAGGCTGGGCTGAGGGACCCACCCGAGTGCACAAATTTTTGTGCACCGGGCCTCTAGTCTGTATTATAAAAGGCCAGTGACTGTAACACTGTAAGGCCATAACGACCAAATGATCGGTCATTAGGAGGTGCATTGATGGGTCTTCTGGCGCGGCAGGTTTCTGGGTCCCACCGGCGCTGCAGGTCTGGGTCTCATGCAATTTGTGCACTGGGCCTCTGGTTAAGTAATAATTCTCTTTCCGCAGTGCTCTGTAATGGGCAATAGTATTCTTTCTTTGGACATTTTTGAGTATGTGGAACTAAATTCTTATAAGGCAGCCATTCTATGTTTTATGTAATTCAAATTGATAACAATTGGCACTTTTCAAATAACTAAGAATTTGGTGGATTTTTTTTTTTATTTTGTAAAAATTACTTTTGAATTATTGTGTTTTTTCAATTTACGTAAAATTGTTATAGTTGTTATTTTGATTTAAATTACACTAGTGAACAAAATTATTTTCTTTTGATAATAGTTTTCTAGGTGTTAGCTTTCCATAACATATTCTAAAATATAAACTATTACTCTGTAGTAAAGTTCAGTGAAAATTACAATGAAGTAATGGTTGTGAACCAAAATCAAGTGCATAATCTTTTCCTTTAAAGTAAATCACCTTTGAATGCTGCATTAAACATTTCAGGTATATAGGATACTATTTGATCAATAAATATAAGTTTGAAAGTCTTTGCATAATGCTTTGGAGGGTTAAATGTGGCGAACTAATTACTTAATTTGCAAATAGTTTAAAACCTAACCACTCCATTAAGGTCTTGGATTTGAGGGTCTATGTAATTTCCTGATACCAATGAAAAGCTCTTTAATTCATTTCATAATATGCTACCTACTTTTGTGAAATACTTTAAAGACATTACAGTATTTATTAAAGTAGAACACAGTTCAAAGGTGTAGAAACTTCCTTCCAGAATGCCAGGATTTCCTAGAAAAACATACGTAGACCCACCTGTATTATCTGTTGCCTTTGTTATGTGTTGTAGTAACCAAAGGTAAATTTCTGTGTACTAAAATGTTGATTTAATCATGTGTATTACTATAAAAATAGTTTCATTCTGTGTTTTATAGTATTTGGTAATTCCAATAATCACAAAGGCTCTAGAAATAATCTTCCTATAGTCCCCATATTATGGAGTGCTGAGTTACCTAGGACCTGCTACTTGCAATTGGCACCTGAAGCTCCTGGGACTGAGTTCTTAATCTGTGGGGTCTGTGTTGATTCCACTTAGTGTTAGTATTGAATTAAATCATAGAACACCCAACTGGTGTAGAATTGCATAGTATGGAAACACCCTACACATCTGGTGTCAGTCTTGTGAGTGTGATAGTGTGAAGGTAAAGGAGAAACACACATGAGTGAGTTTTTCCTACATGCCACCATAGTCAATAAATGCTTTTAAAGGACCAGCTTTATTATGTTTGCTTGTGCTATGCTACCAACTTTTCCATACCATATTCTTTTATTTCATCTACTAATTCATATTAATAGTCATTAGCTCCTTACTCAGTTCATTACTTCTTAGCTCTTCTGCAAAGTGACTCTGGAAATATCTCAGTGTTTATCAAGGTAGTGTGCACAAGAGGATTTCCAAATAAATATGATGACTAAATGAAATTTAATAGTAGATAGGAAAAACATAAAAAGTGTACATATATAGTTTTTATCTTATATGCTTATTTATCAACCCCCAAATGGTTTATAGATGGAAGTTGGCAGGTCTTCAGTGCTTCCCTCTTTTCTATTGTGTTCTTTTTAGCCTTTGTAAGGATTCCTGGACTCATTTCTATGTTTATTGAAGTCTCTCAGATTCCTCGTGTTGTTTGAAAATATATTAAGAAGTAATTGTTATCCATAAGTGCTAATGTCTATGTCTATAGTTAGGAAAATTGGAGTAAAACTGTACTGTATCTCAATTCACCTTTGTTGTATCACTTTTCTGTGGACAAAGTAGAAAATTATACACTGCATTTTCCAAGCACAGTTTCCAGAGAATGTGTTGCTAATTTAAAATTTTACAGCTGTAAGAATATTATACCATGCTTCTCAATTTATGTAGAAAATTATATTCAAACTCTTAATTGTTTTATTAGTCTATTATATTATAGATATGGTCCTGGAAACAAACAAAAAATAATGTAGAAGGCAGCAAGTTTTAATTCTGGGGGGCATTTATCAAGTCAATGTGGAAAGTGCCTTTGCCTGTAAGTTATTGTTATTGTCAAGTAAATTCAGATAATGTGAGAAAAAGATAGTAAAATTAAAGTAAACTTTTCAGCTGATGAAATTCTTTCTGGCATCTTTAGGACTGAGGTGTCCATTCTTTTGCTATTTGTTATTTAGGGGCTGCACTGAGATACTGAGCTGGCTCTTAGTCCTTTGCCTTAGTATGGCAGTTTGCTTTCAAGACTAGCAGGAATGTGCTAGTATTCCTGCTGGTCTTGAAAGCAAACTTCCATATCCATATTTAAATTTAAAAAAAATGAAAATGAAAAAAAAATAAATGAAAGACAAGCAGGAAAATTTTTCACCAGCAGGCTTTAAATCTTTCTTTTCAAGAATGATCCAATCTCTTTTAAGGGATCATCTCAGGTCAAACCTACCCTAGATAATCACAGTTTGATTTAACTTAAAGTCAGCTTATTTGAAATTTTAATTATGTCTGCACATCATTTCAGCTTTGTCATATAATGTAACTTAATCACTAGGGTGAAATCCATCACATTCAAACACCTGCCCACATTCAAGGGAGGAGATTCTACAAGGCATTTATATCAGGAGGTGGGAATCCTAGGGATGCCATCTCAGAATTCTTCTGTCACAGATACCTTGCCCTAAAATTAAATCCAGAGTTCATCAAACATCTCTAGCTTTTTATTTTCTTAGAGACTCAGCACCTTATTAAAGCTGGTAGAGCCAAAGTAATTTAAATATATCTACCAATTTTGCCCTTTTAAAAAAAATGCTAAAAATATTTCATGGAACTCTCTGTTGGAAACCTCTTACTAAGAAAAATCCAGACCATCAAAAAGCAATTATAAACTTACTTTCTGTTAAATTTTCTATTAATAATTTTATGTGACTAAAGTCTTTTTCATAATATTGTATTTAAAATTTTTAAATTTTCTACTAAAGTTGACATTCAATAGTATATTAGTTTTAGTTTTACAGCATAGTAGATATTAATATAACTCATGAATTGATGCACCTAATAAGTCTAGTATCCCCCTGACACCATACATAGTAATTACAATATTATTGCTATACTACAGGGCCAGTGCACAAATTCATGCATGGGTGGGGTCTGGCTGGCCTGCCCTGATTGTCCCTCTACCCCCACACCAATCGGGGGCAGGGTCATCCAGGGGGAGGGGCTGTGGGTGGTTGGCCGGCTGGCCCCTGGTCGAACTCCCAGTCGAGGGGACAATTTGCATATTAGCCTTTTATTATATAGGAATTCCCTATGCTATCCTTTACACTCCTGTGACTATTTTGTAACTGCCAATTTGTACCTCTTAATTCCTTTTTCACCCAGGCCCCCATTGGCCAACTGTATAAAGAACCACTCATTCTCTATATCTATGAATTTGTTTCTATTTTGTTTGTCCATTTATTTGTTTATTTAGATTCCACATATAAGTGAAATCATATGGTATTTCCCACTTATGGGTATATATCCAAAGAAATTCAAAACAGCCCAGGCCCTAGCCAGTTTGGCTTAGTGAATAGGGCATAGGCCTGTGGACTAAAGGGTCCCAGGTGCAATTCTAGTAAAGGGCACATACTTTGGTTGCAGGCTCAGTCCCTGGCCCCAGGTTGGGCTGCATGTGGGAGGCAACCAATCGATGTGTCTCTCTCACATTGATGTTTCTCTCTCTGTGTCTCTCCCCCTTCCTTTCACTCTCTCTAAAAATAAATGGAAAAATATCCTTGGTTGAGGATTAACAAAAAAAACACAAAACAAAACAAACATCCCAACCAGTATGGTTCAGTGGTTGAGTATTGCCATATGAACAGTTTGATTCCAGGTCAGAGCACATGCTGGGATTGCAGGCTCAATCCCCAGTGGGGGCCATGTAGGAGGGAGCCAATCAATAATTATCTCTCATCATTGATGTTTCTATCTCTCTCTCCCTCTCCCTTACCCTCTGAAGTCAATAAAATATATATTTTTTAAAAATCCCAAACAGAAATCCTTAAAATATTTATATGAAAATTTGCACTTAATTTAAAATAATGACTAGAGTCTCAAATCAATTATCTGGCCAGCATAAGGAAATCTAGTTTAGTTCCTACACCTAAAAAAAACATATAATAAAATAAAGCAAAAATAGATAAACTATATTATCACATCACCCAAAACTTTATTGAGTTTTTTAAGTGTGAATATGGCACAATGGGAATATACTAAGGTAGATTAAATGAGGATGAAACCTAGAACATTAAGCATCAAAGGAATAAAATATTACTGAAAGTATTACTTAAAGTGATTACCTAAAATGCTGCCATTTTAGTTACTTGTTCCAATTTTATTAAAAATTCATTAAAAAGTAGGAAACACTGCAGTTTGACATTTTATTATTGACAAGCCAAAGTACAGTTTTGGGATATATAGTAGTGTGTCTAGACATAGTAAGAGGAAATATGAGGTCAAGGATATTATTATTCATAAAGTCTACTTTAATTATAACTTACAGTGCCAGAATTTACTAGATAATTTTTCATTCTCAATTAATTCTTCAGATGAGAATGCAATCTGATGTTATTTTTTCTTTCTAGAATGTTATCATTAAGATTTAAAACCATGCAAATATGTATGGCTATATCTATGTACATCATAAACATGCAAATATGTATATATTTATTTATTATTCATGGTATTAAAACATAAAGGGACATTTTAAAATTTTAATTTGTATTGTATATAATATTTCACTTAATTACTGATGCTCAGGATTTATTTGAGCATGTTCATTTTAATTCCACAAACCTTTGTGGCCCATCCACTATATCTGGTACAGAAGAGACATAGCCCTCATGTCAGTTTAGTTCTTAAATCTGTCGAATATATTGTTAGAGCATACCGTAAAGTAGTTTTATAGTTGCATGGTGGTCAAAGTCCACCCTCATGTTCCTTGAAGAAAGTTATTATAGCAAGTGGTGATAAAACCATGCATGGGCATCCCTGAAACAGTTTTTTATCTTAAATGTAGAATTTGCAACAATTAAAGACCATGAATGGACCTTAAGATTGTGGTGCTGGGAGATATCAGAAACCAAAGATCAACTGTATTATTTGATAGATTGGTCATTGGAAGGGAGAGGATTTATAAAACAATTTCTTGCAAACATTAAAGACTGTTTTGTATAGAGTTCAATGTTGGCTTTATTTTTGCATATTTTAAGGTCCATTAAAAAGGCCAATTTTATATCCTTCCTTGAAAATTAGGAAGCTTTTGGACTGGCAAATGAGACTCTAGTTTAATTGAGTTTTTTTTCTAATTATTATGTCATCTATATCATGAAACAGTAAAATATATGTCAAAAGACTTACAAAGTTTAGTTTTATGATTTTGTCTTAATAAAGTAAAACAACTTACACTGCAAAGAAAATTATTATTCTATATAACAAAAGGCTAATATGCAAATAGACCAAACTGGGGAACGAACCAGATCAAACAACTGAACAACTGGTCGCTATGACGTACACTGACCACCAGGGGGCATATGCGGAACATGATGGGTGTTGCCCGTGGTGGGATGGTGGAGCAGGTGAGTGGAGTCATCAGACCAAGGTGGGGCACTTGTCGCTGTCATCGGGGCGAGCCTCTGGTGGTTACTGAAAATCCTTTGCTCCTGCGAGCCATGGTCCCACCTGGCGCTCACACCTGCTGCCAGTGCTAACCAAGCTCACACCTGCTGCTGATGCCGGAGCCACCTCTTGCACCCATTGCCAGTGCCTGGCGCTGGTCCCAATCACTCGGCACAATCAGTGGGTGTGAACAGTGGCTGCCAACCCTGATCTCCCTGGAGGCTTCTCCACCTCCCCCTGCTCCTGAGGGGCGATCAGGGTAGCAGCTGCTGACAGCACCAGCCCCGCTCACACCCACTTCTAGTGCTGGCCCCAATTGCTTCGCACCATCAGTGGGTTAGAGTGCGGCTGGCGCTGTCAGCATGTGGGAGTGGTAGCTA
Organism: Myotis nattereri; assembly: GCF_964212035.1. Taxonomy (NCBI): domain Eukaryota; kingdom Metazoa; phylum Chordata; class Mammalia; order Chiroptera; family Vespertilionidae; genus Myotis; species Myotis nattereri. The sequence continues at coordinate 29,533,955 of NC_138088.1, forward strand.
TGGGAGTGGGACTGCTGGCAGATGAGACCAGGGGCTGTGGCAGGAGGGGCTGGAAGGAGGCGCAAGGATGGGCCAAGACCCACCCCTGTGCCTACCACAGCCTCCCAGCCCACAGTTCCTTTCAAGGTGCACGAATTTGTGCACTGGGACCCTTGTATTGATAAAAGGGAATGTGCATGAAGTAATATGAGGACGACACTCAAACATCTTATTTTGTTGTAAAAGTTACCATAATGGCTTATTCATGTTGCAGATATACAGTTGTCAATGTAAGAAATGTCTAAACCTGTAGAGAATTTTCATGAGTTTATTTGAGCCAAACAGACAGTTGTTGGGAAGCAAAATCTCAACAAATTGAAAAAATGCTCCAGAGCATAGTAGTATATTATTTTTTAAGGAACATCAATCCGTTGCCTCCTGTATGTGTCATACTAGGACTCAAACCCACAACCTTTTTGTGTACAGGATGATGCTTGACCCAACTGAGCCACCTAGCCAGGGCAAGAATGGCAGTTTTGCAGCTTATTTTAAACACTAGAGGCCTGGTGCATGGATTTGTGCACTGGTGGGGTCCCTCGGCCTTGCCTGGGGGATCAGGCCAAAACCAGCTCTCTGACATCCCCCAAAGGGTCTTGGATTATGAGAGGGTGGTTCTCAGGTGACGCACCTCAGAATTGGGCTCCCTCCTCTCTGGCTCCGGGTGCGTCAACTGAGAACTGCAGTTGCCAAGTCTCCGTAGCTTGGCAGCTCCTGCGTTGAGTGTCTGCCCCCTGGTAGTCAGTGCATGTCATAGCTACTAGTCAGACGGTCAAACAGTTGGCCAGTCACTTAGGCTTTTATATATATAGATAAGCAAAAGAGGCGATGTAAGGGGAATTACATGAAATTCATTGGTGGTAGATTAGGAAGTGGGAGAAAGCAAAACCAGGAAATCTCTGAGATTGGATAAAGAGTAAAAGGCCAGTCAGAGAAAGACAAGTAGCACATGATCTCACTCATATGTGGAATCTAATGAACAACATAAACTGATGAACAAAATAGATCCAGAGACATAGAAGCATGGAACAGACTATGGAATCTCAGAGGGAAGGTGGGGGTGGGTGGGAAGAGATCAGCCAAAGAACTTGTATGCATATATGCATAACCCATGGACACAGACAACAGGGTGGTAAAAGCCTGGGGCGAGGGTGAGAAGTGGAGGGAAGAGTACGGGGGCTAGAAGGGGTTAATGGGGGAAAAGGGGACTTACATAATACTTTCAACAATGAAGATTTAATTTAAAATAAACAGCAAAATGAAGACAAATACATATTTTACATTGGTGGTAACAGGATAGTTAACAATTAACATTTACAGCCCATAGACGTGGTATGTGTTTTTGACAACCTCAATATAAAGAAGTCTAGCTAGGAATTTTAAAGTATTTTTCTCTACAAAAACATCAATGGTATGTTGTTGCCAAGCATTTCTTCCAAGACATGAACCGCTATATATTTCTGAGATATGAATGCAATTTATATGGACAGGCAAGAAAAAGTAGACCATTTTAATCTCCTAATTTAGTTTACAAGTATTTTCTTTCCTTTCCTTAAGATTCCTGAGGTGTAACATGAGTATATTGCGATTGCTTCTTTGATGTCACTAAACCAGTATAGAACAACTCAATCTGAAGCACTAATGTGAAGATATTCAGGAGCCAAAAGACTTTCATAGTTCACATGATGACCTGGCAATGACTTCTAGATAGAGATTCTTCTATAAGGACTAAAAGTGATAGTATTCTGGGTATGTCCATATGGAAAGTTTAAATTCAATTGACCACTATTTAGTTTAAAATACAAGTACCGACTATGAGAAATAGTTTATTCTAGTAAAACCTCACTTCACTCCTCCATGCAATAACCATCAGAGCTTGTGGCAGAAGTTTCCTTTGATGATAGGCATTTGAGAACACCTCAAAATGTTTTTCTCTGATGTAAATTTTAAGACATAAGTTTTTTGCAATAAAATGGCTCAATAAATTTTATAAACTCAGAGAACGCCATGTGTGTAAGACTATGAGGATGTTTACTTGAATTTCTATATTGACTCCTTTGTGAAACACATTTGCCGTAAGCTTGGAATCTCTTATATAGTTCTTGTGTAATGAGAAAAAATTTCTCATTGAAAATAAGTTAAAAGAAAACTAGTCCCCTCCCTTCTATTCAATGAAAAGAAAACTTTTAACTTGTAGGATGGGAAGGAAAAAGATTTGAGATGTGTTAATGAAGTTTAAAAAAGTTGAGTAAACAACATGTGTAATTATTCTGTAAGGAAATGCTGCTTAATTAAATCACACTGTCATTCTATTAGCATACACACCTGCTGTTTATGGGACTAATTTCTTTCTAAAATAACTTAATTCCTGAACAAGGTTCTCCCTCTAGTTCATCTCCTCGGGGAAGTTTCATTTCAGTTTCCTGCCTTAGCCTTGTTTGTGTTGATACCTATCATAGTAATGATCAGAGACTATTAGAGGGTGAGCAAGATTTTATGATGAAATGTCCCTGTGGACTTTATAGTTCTGTGTTTCACTTTAGAAGATAGGGGAATAAAATTTGTTTCTTTTCAAAATGTTCTAAATCCTGTCACATCAGGCCTGAGATAATGGTATTATCTTTAAGAACTCAAAGTGCATTCTCAAGGTCGTAGTCAAAACTAGAGGAGTATCATCCACACAGGCTGACCCTTCTAGTTTGTTGTTGTCAATTTAGTTCCAGGACTTGTTAAACTATACTTTATTCTGGAAATTTTTTAAAGAAGTTATTTTTATTGATTTTGTTTTTACTTAAAGAGGTTATTTTCTCCAAATATATTCAACAACTGGTCTATCCACTGTTAAATTAAAAAAAAAATCTTTGAGGCTGAAAGGTTTTCTGATGGAAAGGTTTAATTGAGCCATATGCTGGCCAGGAAAAGAACCAGGTCTTGGGACATACATTCAAAACCATCAGCAGCAGGGCTAAGTGGAAAAGGTAAGCTGGTCTGCTCTCCTGGTGCTGACTGGGCTTTTTCACACAATGAATTCGGGGAAGAAAGATATAAATTATTTTCAAAGAATTTACATTGGCTATAGGTAAGGGAGGCAGCAACAGGTAAAGCGGGGTCAGTTGTAGCATAGGTGCATAGTCAATAAGAAGTATTTACTTCTTGATTGGTTACAGGTCAGTCTGGAAAGTTCATGCAGAAGCAAGACTGGTGGTCCGCTGTTTTTTTAGACGTGGCCAGGAATTCAGTTCAGAGGCTCAACAAACATTCAGAAATGTTGAATATTCTTTTGTGGCCCAGGCTGTGTAGTTCAGTTGGTTAGACTGCTGTGGTTGGCAAACTGCGGCTTGCGAGCCACATGCGGCTCTTTGGCCCCTTGAGTGTGGCTCTTCCTAAGCCTTAGGAGTACCCTAATTAAGTTAATAACAATGTACCTACCTATATAGTTTAAGTTTAAAAAATTTGGCTCTCAAAAGAAATTTCAATCGTTGTACTGTTGCTATTTGGCTCTGTTGACTAATGAGTTTGCCGACCACTGGAGTGCCCTCCCCATATGCCAAGGTTGCAGATTCGATCTCCAATCAGGGCACATGTATGAAGCAATCAATGAATGCATCAATAAGTAGAACAACAAACTGATGTCTCTCTCTCTCTCTCTCTCTCTCTCTCTCTCTCTCTCTCTCTCTCTCAAATCAATAAGTTAAAAAAAGTAGTCTTTTGTTAGTTTCAGCCTATAGCTGTGTGGGAACCATGCCAGAGTCGCCGGGGAGCCAAGGCTAATTAAGAGTGGGGAGGCCTTGTTCTTAACAAGCTGGACAGCCAAGGCCACTCTGTACATGGGAATCTTAATCGAAATGTCCAAGGATTACACAGCTGTAAGGCCACAGCAATCACATGGTACACTGTGCCCTTCTATAACCCAAATGATTGATGTCACTGTTGGCAACTGGCCTCTTTTGTCTAAGTGGCATAATATGTTACTGACCAGCCAGTGTACTGCTGCTGCTGCCAGAGGAGTGCAGGAAAGGCTGGAGAGAGGGGAAAGGCCATTGCGGCAAGAGTGGAGGGCTCAGGTGCCACTGCTATGTGATACTATGTGAGGCTGTGAGTCTAGGGGCAGCGTGTGGCTGCTCAGATAATAGCTGTGGGTACAGAAGACAATGCTGCTTCTGTGGGAAAGATGTGTTAGTGTATCAGCCGGTGTGTGGCTAACTGTATGGGACTGCTGTGAAGAACTGTTTTGTTTGATAGCTCCTGTTAGCAATGGCTACAAGGCCACTGGCTCCTGTAATAAGGACTCATTCTTATACACCCACTACTTGTCATGGCTTCTCTGTCTAAAACCCGGCATCCAAGAAGGTCCAGTCCCTGGCAGAGGGACTCAGACCCAATATTTAGGGTAGCGAGCAGAGTTCGAGAAGGAACCTGCCCTGACAGTTGGCGTAGTTGAGCAGAATTCAGAAGAATATACGGACTCAGAGCAGCTGTGCACACTCTGTGCTCCTCTGACAAGTTGTTAACTGATTACTTCAGATGTCTTTCTCACACCTCTCCTGCTGAACACTGAATTTTGAGTGAACAATTTATTTCACAGGTCATTATAAACCTGGGCCACCTGAACCTGCAGATAGCTCTCATCGATAGACTTGTTACATTAATGAGCCACCTTCTTATAGCAACATAGATTTGGGAAAAAATGTATTTTTCCACTAAAACTGTAGTGAATTTTTTTAGAACATACAATTATATTATTTCAGGTTGTAAATCATATAATACCACAAAATCTGACAAAATATATTTAAATACCATAATCCTTTTGGTAGCTATAGAAACATATTTCTTCTTACCCCTACAAAAGGGAGAATAAGTTGTCAAATACACACCCAAAATAGCTTCCTTTAGCATGTATATATTTAAGATCATCAGACAATTTTATGAACCTTACATAAAATTATTCACTTTTTGTAAGTCATTCATTTGATTAAGTTTTTTCTATTTGTTTCTTTAAATGTTTTTGGGTATATAGTTATATTGTGAAAATAAAAGAATTAATAAGGGAAAATGAGTGAGGATAATTGATCTCAATACTTTAAAGTTCAAATAATACTGTTTCAAAAAGGAGGTGTCCATAGAGGCAGTATTGCTAATGGATAGCACACTAGACTGAGTCAAGAGTCTTGAATTTTATTCTGAGCTCTATTGGAAATTATTTTTTTAATATTAGACAATTAATGACCATTGTGCGTTCCATATCCCTTAGTCATAAAATGAATGTATACAGCCAAAACCGGTTTGGCTCAGTGGATAGAGCGTCGGCTTGAGGACTGAAAGGTCCCGGGTTTGATTCCGGTCAAGGGCATGTACCTGGGTTGCAGGCACATCTCCAGTGGGAGATGTGCAGGAGGCAGCTGATCGATGTTTCTCTCTCATCGATGTTTCTGACTCTCTGTCTCTCTTCCTTCCTCTCTGTAAAATATCAATAAAATATATTTAAAAAATAAAAAATAAAATAAAATAAAATTAGAAAAAAAAATGAATGTATACAAACTTGTTTGCTCTTTTAAAGTAGAATCAAACATGTAATTTTTCCATTATTGATGACCACAGATTTCATCATGTTCTCTACTTATGTGTCCCTATATGGGTACATCCTTCACTTATACTCAATGTAGATCTTGTTATACTGTATACTGAATATTTATTTTCTCATCTATCTTCTCCATTACAAGCTATATTCTTTAAAAGCTGTTCCTGTTCAGTAGTTTATCGCCTTAGTTTACTGTCTGGTCTATGACATTTATTATTGAAATAACAAATTTTTAACTGATATCATGCTGCAATAATTTAATACAATTCTGATGTAAAAAGATCAGCAAAGTATAAGGGGAACATATTTTAGTTGCAGAACCAAATAATTTGTTGCTATCTTTTTCTTCTTATTGTTAATAAAATAGGTAAAATTGAGTTTACTGACTGCTCTAATTAATTGGATCATTGGCCCAGACATATACCAGTCAATGATTTATAAAGTTGCTTCTAATAACCTCTCATTATTATCTTTCTTCCTCCATTTACTCACCAGGTACCAAAGTAATTTTCTCAAAGTAAGTATTCAATTGATTGGAAAATTTATTTTCTTATGTGCTATCTTCTAAATGTTATACAAGCACTTTTAGAAGAACTTATCTAAAAGTATGTATTTACAATCATATGGAACCAATGAAACAAACATTATGATGATGATGGAAAAGTTAGACAGCTCAACAGCAGAGGGTCTGTATTAGTTTTCCACTGCTTCTGTAACAAACCTGGTGGCATAAATCAGCACAAATGTACTTTCTTATAGTTCTGGAGGTGAGAAGTTCAAAATGGGTCTTGTTGGGCTAAAAGTAAGATGTCAGTGTGGATGTGTTCCTTTCTGCAGATTCTAGGGAATAATATATATTGTTGCTCTTTCCAGTTTCTAGGTGCTACCCACAATTCCTGCTAGTAGTTCCCTTCCATTTCAAAGCCTTCAGTCATTCTTTCTCCCTTATCATCACTTGGACTCTTCTCCCTCTTCCACATTGAATGATCCTTGTGAATACATCTGGCTGATCTGGTTAATCCAGGATCATTTCCTTCTTTTAAAGTCAGATGATTAGCGGGGAGGTCAAAGGGGGAAAGAGGAGACATATGTAATACTATCTATATATATAAAAAGCCAAGCAACCAGCCGACCAGCCGGTAGGTATGACATGCACTGCAGATGCTCAATGCAGGAACTGCCAAGTGACAGCAACTTTGCAGCGTGCCCTCTTGCACTCCAGGACCCTTTGGGGGATGTTGGACTGCCAGTTTTGGCCCTATCCCCGGCAGGCCAGGCCAAGGGACCACAGGAGGATAGCTCTAGGGAGTGTCTGGCACATCTTGCCCAGTCCTGCCCCACTAGCCACCTTCTAATTAATTTCCTTTCAATGTGCATGAATCTGTGCACCGGGTCTCTAGAATGTAATACTTTAAACAATAAAAAAGATGAATAAAGTCAGATGAATAGCAACCTTCATTCCACCTGCAATGTTATTTATTTATTGCCATGCAACATGACATATGCACAGATTCTGGAGATTAGGATGTGGACATCTTTGAGAGGCCATTATTCTATCTACCAAAGAGTCGCAGACCACATTCTATTATTATCAATAAGTATTTTGTCATCATTAAAATAAATATTTTCTGGAACGTCATTTTTTATGAGTGAATCAACATGACCTGTTCATTCAGTTAGTGAAACTTTTAGAAGAATGTATGTTTGCTTAGATTAAGACACTTTGACAATTGACTATAAAGTCAGATTCCTATAAAGGCAGATGTTGAAGACCTGGATGTTTTGAAGGAAGTCAACTCAAAGATAAAAAGGTATCTAAAATGTAGAAAACAGAAATAGGAAATTTTAAAACTCGAGGATGTTTTATAACCACTTTTATAATAGGAAGTCCCCTTATTTGTAGTAGAAATACATGACACAAATGTTTGATTAACTAATGGGGAAAGGCACTCAAATCTATATTCTGCTTTATACATCAAAGGAAGAAAATATTTAAAAATAACAATATATAGCATAATTAGAAGGCAAAGTATACATCAATATGGTATTTTAAAACACTACATTTTAAAAATATGTATATTTTTGCAAAATGATGGGATAACCTGATTTTTTTCACCTCTGGGGAATGCACAATAAACCAAAATTAGGGGTATTACACAAGCTTCATATGAGAAACCTCAACATGTGAATGGATAGTGCTTACTCTAAAATTCATATTATTGATATTCTCCACCACATACTCCTGTGGGAGAAAAGAGAGCAGATATATGCAATACAAGTCTCACTCCTAGGAAATATTATATTGCTGAAGTGGCCATGTATAAAAATTAAGCTGACTAGCATTCTGGCTAGTGCTGACATAATAGAAGAATTAATAGTGTCAGACTGGCATCTGCATAACTGTTAATTAGCCTTCAAGTTACTGAGTTTTTCACCTTAAAGATCTTAAAGATTTTTTTGAGATACCTAATTCAGTGGCACAAGATTCCATTGCTGGAATCTCTGAAACATTTTACGCTTAAGAAATTTCCTCAGATTGGAATGAGGAAATTAAATGACAGGAACATTTCACAGAGGCAGAGCCCAGAATTCATATCTGAGTTCATTCATAATCTGTGTCTCTTAAAGCAAATATACCAATGATGAAACCATTTTCCTGGTAATGAGACCAAAGGCCGTCTAGGTAACCAAAAATCAGCAAAGGCTTATAGGCAAGTTCATAGTGTCTTTCACTTTGATTTACATTTATTCAATTCTAAGTAACAAGTCAATACAGTTAAACAAAAAAGCAAAGCAAACACTGATTTTAAACTATCAAGCTAACAAAACTATAACTTTGCATCCTGTAGAATAAACTCTGCATTGTTTCATCCAGAATTTCTGCCATGAAGACAAATTATCTAAATTCTATGAGCATAAAATATATTCCCTCAATGTCCATTTTTAATTAGGTCTGAGTACAGTTATAAATTGGGCCAACATTCAGAAGATCTGGCACATGCTGTTAATGGAGAAATTGTTTCCGAATATGAGGACATCTGATATAGAAGCATTCATGTCTTCCCCACAGAAAATTCTTGCATTCAGCTGCACAAAATAGCATTGTTAAAGAATGCCCACTGCTGGAACAATATTCAATCGCATCTTTAATAGTAACACTTTGAGTTTAAGCTGTAAAGTAATTTCTTCTGCGTAATAACTTTTTTAGAACTATAAGGTAATTAGACATTCTCACTCTAAATACAATTGTACGCATTTATTTTCAGCATTTCTGTTGAAGGCTGACTCAAATATATTTTTCCAGTGTTTTTAGGGGTGTAAGTTTTTAGGGATGACATCATTATATTGTCTATTTGAATAAGTTTTATATAAGCTCTAAAATACTCAAGTATACAGACAGATTCCTCTTTTGCCTTTTTGATCTAATATTTTATTGTTTGTTTATTTTTTAATTTAAATTTATTAATAAGAGTATATAGGTTTCAAGTATACATTTCTATGATACATGATCTATATGTAGTATTTTGTGCCCATCACCCAAAGTTACATCATCTTTCATCACCACATATTTGGCCCTCTCCCTTTACCCTTCACTAACTCCTAACCCCCTTCCCTCTAGTAACATACCATACTGTTATTTGTGTCTATGAGTTTAAGTTTTAATTCCACATATGAGTGAAATCATATAGTTTCTCAGCTTTTTCTGACTGACATATTTCTCTCAGCACAATATTCTCAAAATCTATCCATGTTGTAAATGGCAGTATTTCATCTTTTCTTATGGCTGGGTAGTATTTCATGTATATATGTGCCACATCTTCTTTATCCAGTCATCTATCAAAGGACACTTGAGTGGTTTCTATGTCTTGGGCCACTGTGAATAATGCTGCAATGAACATAGGGTTGCATATATCATTGCAAATAAATGTTTTCGAGTAGATATCCAGAAGAGGGTTCTTTTATTTATTTATTTTAAATGCTCAAATCTCTCTCTTCTTCCTACTGCATCGTTTCTAGATTTCTAGCTTTGATATCACTAATTATTTCCTCCATCATCTGGTCCACTCTATTTTCTGTGCTCATTAGTTCATTCATTTAAAAAAATACATTTTTATTGACTTTAGAGAGGAAGGGAGAGGAATAGAGGGATAGAAACATCAATAGGAGAGAAACATCGTCGATGCGCTGTCTCCCACATGTCCCTACTGAGGATTGAGCCCACAACCTGGTATGTACCTTGACTGGGATTTGAACTGGTGACCTTTTGGTCTCTGAGTCAACGCTCAACCCCTTGACCACATCAGCCGGGCTATTTTTTAAAATATATTTATTTATTTATCAGAGAGAGAGAGAGATCAATATGTTGTTCCAAATTTAGGCTTTCATTGGTTGCTTCTGGTATTTGCCCTGACCAGGGATCAAGTCCACAACCTTGGTGTATTGGGACAACACTCTAACCAACTGAGTTACCCCGCCAGGGATCACTAGTTCATTTTTATCTCTTTTATTGAGTACTTCCTCTCCAGAATTTCTATTTGGTTCTTTTCTAAGTTTCAGTCTCTTTGGAAAAGTACTCGTATTGTTCGTTGATTTTGGTTCTAGGTTCATTAAACTGCTTACCTGTGTTTCCTTGCATTTTGTTGAGTTATTTCAGAATTTTAATCTTGAATTCTCTGTCATTTAAGTCACATATTTCCATGTTTTTAAGTTTATTTTCTGGATTTTTTTTCTGAACTGCCTCATTAACTTGGTTATTCATGGTATTTGATGATGGATTCCTTCTCTCTCTAGGCATCTTGGTATGAGTGGCATTTCCCTAGTAGGTTGATAGGAAGTCTTTCTATTGTTATCCAGTAGGAGGCAATTAATCACACTTTTTTTTTTAAGCTTTCTTGCACTTCTATGGCTTGTCCAATCTCTGCTGAGTGATAGAAAATGGCCTGTGCTCCCAGGGAGGTGGGCACCTCCCCTGTGATCAGATCGCCTTGGTCTCAGGGCCATCTCTGCACGGAAACACAGTGGGTCATGGGGCTCCAAATCTGTGAAGTCCAATGTTGTTCAGCCTGTCACCCCTGACAATGCAGCCCTTGATGTTTGGGGTGGCGGGGGGTAGTGGGGGTAGAGGAGGGTGAGCTGGGGGAACCTGGCTAAATCCTTTGTTGCTTTGCCCTCTCAGTGAAGGCATCCAGCAGACCTTTGCAGTGATTAATCACAGTGTGTGCCCTTCACTCAGGGAAAAAGTGTTTCTCTAGTACCAGTTCTCTGGTTTGCAGATAACGTGCTCCTTAACCCAAAACAACAGCTGAGGGGAGGCAGCTCTGGTAGGTTAAAGACAGATAGATGTTCAAGCGCCATGGCTTTGTTTCTCTGTCCGGAATGCTGATTGCCAGACCACTGTAGCTGCGCTTTTGTGCTTTATCTCCGCCCAGGTCACTGGGCTCAGATGCAGCTAGTACTGCCCACTCCTGCTGGAATGCTCACTAAATCTCTTCTCTTCTCCCAGCTGAAGGAAGTGCCAGTCACAACCTGATTCCCCCCCCCCCCCCTCCAGCTGAGCTTCACAGTGAGTTCTGGGCTGCAGGGCTGCGTCTCTGGCTTGTCAAGGCTCTTCTCCCTTCTTGCCACCCCTGTTTGCTCCCACTTGCCCACCTTAGTAGTTTCAATGTGGCAATCTCTCAGACATGTTTGTGCAGTTGAGCAGGGAATTCTTTGCTGAATTATACCTGTTCAAATAGTTGAAACTTCAAGGAGAGAGAGCAAATAAATCTCTCATGCTGCCATTCCTCTGATGTCCCAATATTTTATTTTATCACTTAAATGTATATATGTTGATTTTTTAATATTTGGATAATTCAATAGCATTTGAAAAAGACTATTCCTTTAATTATTGCTTTTTTAAATAAACAATATATTTTTTACTTTTCTTTTTATTTGTGTTTTTTTTTCAAAATTACATAAAATACTTGTGAATATTTCAGGGTACATTTTCTAAGAAAAAATACTTTCCTATAAAAAATTACAGTACAATTATAAAAAAATATATGTTGACTATTATCAAAATAAAAAAAATATTGACAATTTTCAAAATAAAAAGTACATTATCATGACTATTCTCTAATCCATAGTTTATATTCAAAGTCAGCAATTATTCCAATAACATTTTTAATTTTTATTTTATTTTCAAGTTTCAAGTCAGTATTACACATTGCATTTATTTGTTCCCTTAATCTCTTTCATCTAGAAAAATTCCTTGGCCTATCATTGTCTTTCAAATTTACTTTTTAGAATGGTCTCAATGTGAGTTTATCTGGTAACTCCTCCTCTTGAAACTTAGATAATACATTTTTAACTGGAATACTACAAAAGTAGTAGAATTAATTCCAAATGCATCATATCAAGAGGCACATGATGTTGGTTTGTTTTATTATTGGGAATGTGCGCTTTGATTAATTGTTTAAGATAGCGATCTCCAGTTTTCTCCATTGTAGAGTTACTGTGTCACTCTTTGCTTAATTCAGTTATTAATATGATGTCAAAATAGTGTTTTCTAGGTCTGTTATTTTCTCTACTTTTTATTAGTTGGTGTTTTACTATAAGCAATAGCATTCTCTTCTTTCTAATTTTACTTAATGGGTTATAAAATTTCTTAAATTTATGGCATGGAAAGCATTATTTCTTTCTGTGGCTCAGTGGTTGAGCATTGACCCATGAACCTAGAGGTCACCAGTTCGATTCCCGGTTAGGGCACATGTCTGAGTTGTGGGCTCAATCCCCAGTGGGGGGCATGCAGGAAGCAGTCAGTTGATGATGTTTCTCATCAATGTTTCTATCTCTCTATCCCTCTCCCTTTCTCTTGCTCTAAAAAATCAATAAAAACATATCTAAAACAAAACAAAACAAAAACAATAATTCTTCTAATAGGAGATGGCATTAGGAGCCAAGATCTGAGATCAGAATTATTAATATTGTTAAAATGTCCAAACTTACTACCCAAAGCCATCTATAGTTTCAATGCAATGCTACAAAAATTTCAACGTTTTTTTCACAGACATGGAGTAAAACAATCCTAAATGTGGTGTGAAACCACAAAACTCCACATTGCCAAAGCAATCTCATTGAAGAAGAACAAAGTTGGAGGCATCACATTTCTTGATTTCATACTATATTAGAAAGACATACTTAGCAATAATCAAAATTGGTACTCACATAAAAACAGACACATGTAACAGTGGAAGTGTAGGGGAAGGAAAAAATAATTTCCCTTCTACCCTTATAAGTTCTTCTGGTTGATCTAATAATCAAATTGATTTGAGATTAAACTAACAGAGGAAAATCACCAAATTTATAACGTATGTACATATGTGGTTCCATAAGAATGTGAGGCCCAAAAACAAACCAGGTAGTTGAGGCTTATATGTCATATACATAAAATATAATACTAAAGATCAATTTGTGTAAATAAAATCTATAACTACTCATCAGGCAACTTTATTAGATTAGGTATCACTTGCCTAATTGAAGGCAAAACCTGGAAAAAGGTTATAAAGTGACTGAAAGAAAGGAGAATCTTTCATCCTCTGGTTAGCATGCGAGGAGTTGCAAGAGGCAACTTTGGTTTATTAGTGACTACTCTGTCCACTCAGAGTTCAGTGACTCCAGTGAATTGTATTGCACAAAAATTAAGGTGTCGGCCCATATGATCTGTAGCCTTCTTATGCCATTGTGGAGATAAATGAAAATAGTGCTGAGTTATGAAATTTGGCATCAATGAAAGCCTGCTGAAAACAATCATTTTCCTCACTCTTTGCAAGAGGGCAGCTGTAGCTACAACAAAGGGCTCTGTAGGCCATATTTGGTCCTTCTGATGCTCTTGATAGATGACTGGTTGCTTTCACAAGAACCTTATTTTCATTTTCCAAATAGCAAGTACTGAGACCTGGAGGAAGTTTCATAGAGGCCCCATCAGTCACTCTGTGATTGACAGTCTTCAGACAGAAATTCCCAAATAGAAAACCAGTACTATCTGTACCACAATATTTCATCCTATACCCTCAGTATCTTGCAAAATTTTTGTGGTTTGTTGTATAAGTGGCATGCTGCATTTAAGCTAATGTGTTTTCCATCCTAAATGGCACAGCTGCTTTCTTCCTCCTGCATTAAGCACTGAGCAGGTGGTGTTTTCTAATCATTTATGTTCATTCTGTCTGCCATTATGAGCAAGAGAGATCATAGATGTGCTCAGTGCCTCTTGTAGTTAAATGGTGATGAATAGAACAGTGAGAGTCTGTTTGACCATGGAAGCATCTAATTTGAAAACCATGGCAACAGAAGTGTGGAGGTGGGGCTGGGTTCTGTCCTCTGTCATCCAGAAATAATGCAACACCATCACGCAGCAATTTGTCTTGGCTCTGGTTATTGTTGAGAAATGATGAATTGGAGCATAGAATTTATAGAGGAAGTAACAGGATATTTTCCTTGGTTAAAAAAAAACAAAGTTTGTCAATAATAATTTATAGATACTTTAATTTTCTTACATTTATGAGAACAGTGAGAAAGGTGAAAACAATGACAATAATACTTTCATGCTCACAATGTCAAACAACAGTGTCTCAATCTGTGGTCAGAGTGCTATTTATAAACAAGATATTGGCTTTCTCATCAAATCATAACAGCTAGAAGTTACCTTTTTATTCCTTCTTTACCATTTTAAGGACAGATTAGGAAACAAATAGATGTTACACTTAATGAAAAGATTACTGAGTTCCAGACTTTATAGGTCTTTTTAAAATGTAATTATCCTATATAATAAAAGTCTAATATGCAAATCAACTGAACGGTGAAATGACCACCAGTGGGCAGATGCTCAATGCAAGAGCTGCCCCCAGCCCACAGGCCCCAGGCCAGGCAAGGCGGGTGCCAGCAGGGAACCCCCAATCACGCCACCAGTTGCCTCCCTCTGTGGGCTGACACTGCCCCCCCGTTTGCCCCTCCAGTTGCCCCACAGATTGGCCCTGATCACCGGCCAGGCCTACAGACCCCACCCATGCACAAATTTTGTGCACTGGGTGTCTAGTGGAAAATATAAGCTCATATTAGTTTGATTTTTCACTTAATCATAGGCTTACTAGTATGTCTATGTACAAAGAAAAATTAGATGAGAATCAAGCTTGGGAAATAAATTTATGCAAATGCAAAAAGATTATCACCTTTTTATTTTCTTTATTTTTTTGTGTTTTACTCTGCCATACCTAATGTGCTATTTTAAATTTGTCTTGTTTCTATTGAAGGAGAGCAAAATATACCACCCCCAAAATATATGCCTCTGGCATATTGATTATTTTGATCTGGTTAATATTTTTTATTTTTTATTAAATTTAATGGGATTATATTGGTTAATAAAATTATTTAGTTTTCACGTGTACAATTCTATGACAAATTATCTGCATGTGGCATTATGTGCCCACCACCCCATGTCAAATCTTGTCATATATTTGACCTCTTTACCCTTTCCTACCCACTTATCCCCATTCCCTCTGGTAACTACCATACTGTTGTCTGTGTATATGAGCTTTTGTTTGTCTTGTATGTTCAAAGCAGACACAGGTGAAGCTCTGAAAAGTGGATAGAAATTACTCTGCTGTACAAAACATTTATATTCATAAGGGAACTCTCCACTTGTAAGAATTTTCCCTCTCTGTACCAGGAAGAGAAAGATGATTCTAAATCTTTAGAAAATCTTTAGCAACTGTTATCAGTGGAGAAGGCAAGAACATAAAAAGTCTGCATTGCCTTACCCTTGTTCACTGTGCATGTGCATTTCCTGGTAACCTCTTACCGCTGGCCTCCCCCGGACCCTTACCACACCATATCTTTTTTTAGCTTAAGGTGGTGGCGTGGGCCATTTTGGAGAGTTACTCAGCTTTCCTGTTACACATGTTATGAAATTTCTGTTTATTTTTCTTCAGTTCATTTATCTTTTACTAGAGGCTGGTGCACGAAATTCATGCACTCAGGATCCCTCAGCCTGACTTGCGCCCTTTCGCAGTCTGGGAGCCCTTGGGGAATGTTGACTGATGGCTTAGGCCTAAGCCGGCAGTCGGACATCCTTAGCGCTGCCTTGGAGGCAGGAGAGGCTCCCACCAACACCACTGCACTTGCTAGTTGTGAGCCTGACTTTTGGAGCACTGACCACCAGGAAGCCGCTCCTGCATTGAGCATCTGCTCTCTGGTTGTCAGTGTGTGTCATAGCAACTGGTCGTTTAGCCATTCAGTCTGTTTGCATACTAGAGGCCCGGTGCAAAAAATTTGTGCACTCGGGGGGGGGGGGAGGAGGAGTCCCTCAGCCCAGCCTGTGCCCTCTCACAGTCTGGGACCCCTCAGGAGATAACGACCTGCTGGCTTAGGCATGCTCCTGGGTGGCAGAGGGCAGGCCCAATCCCTAGGTGCAGCCCCTCGTCGGGCTCAGAGCAGGGCTGATTGGGGAGTTGGAGCGCTGTCCCCTGTCATGCACAGAGCAGGGCGGATTGGGAGGTTGCGATGCCACCCTCAGTCACGCTCAGGGTAGGGCTGATTGGGGGGTTGGGTCACCGCCCCCTGTCACACTCAAGGCAGGGTCGATGGGGAGGTTGCAGCGCCACCCCCTGTCACGCACAGAGCAGTGCCCATCAAGGGAGTTAGGGCTCCGTACCCTGTCACGCACAGAGCAGGGCCAATCAGGGGGTTGGGGCGCTGCCCCCTGTCACTCACAGAGCAGGGCCCATCAAGGGGGTTGGGGCTCCGTACCCTGTCACGCACAGAGCAGGGTCAATCAGGGGGTTGGGGCGCTGCCCCCTGTCACGCACAGAGCAGAGCCGATCAGGTGGTTGAGGAGCTCCCCCCTGTCACTCACAGAGTAGGGCCGATAGGGGAGTTGGGGCACCACACCCTGTCACACACAGAGCAGGGCAGATCAGGGGGTTGGGGCACCGTCACTGTCACACTCAGGGCAGGGCCGATGGGGAGGATATGGCTTTACCCCATCACACACAGAGCAGGGCCCATGGGGGAGGGGGGTTTGGGGCGCCGCCCTCTATCACCCACAGAGCAGGGCCGATCAAGGGGTTGGGGCGCCGCCACTCTCACACTCAGGGCAGGGACGATGGGGAGGTTATGCTCTACCCCGTCACACACAGAGCAGGGCTGATCAGGGGGTTAGGGCGCCTTCCCCTGTCACGAACAGAGCAGGACGGATAGGGAGGTTGTGGCCCCGCCCCCTGTCACACACAGAGCCACAGGGCGATCAGTGGATTTGGGCGCTGCCCCCTCTCACGCTTAACCCGATGCTGGGAGGCATATTACCCTTTTACTATATAGGATAGAGGCCTGGTGCACGGGTGGGTGCCGGCTGGTTTGCCCTGAAGGGTGTCCTGGATCAGGGTGGGGGTCCCCACTGGGGTGCCTGGCCAGCCTGGGTGAGGGGCTGAGGGCTGTTTTCAGGCTGGGGGATGACTGAAGCTCCCAACCACTCCTTTTTTTCTTTTTTTTTATTCTGGGCCAGCTTTCGCTTTGAGGCTTGGCTCCAGCTCTTAGGCCTCTGCTGCTGAAAGCAGGTTTCTGGCCTTTGTTTACCTTCTGTATTTGAAAAAATGTTGCGATCCTGCTGGCTGAAGCCTGGCCTACTAAAGGAGGTTTCTGGGGTTTTGTTTAGCTTCTATATTTGTAACATAGTTGCTTAGAGTTGCAGCTCAGAGGCCGGCAGCAGCAGGCAGGGAACGTTGGAGTCCTCCGTCACTGAAGCAAGCAAGCCTCATGTTCGCTTTAAGCTGCCTGGCTGCTGGCCGCCATCTTGGCTGGCAGTTAATTTGCACATTGTCCTGATTAGCCAATGGGAAGGGTAGCGGTCGTACGCTAATTACCATGTTTCTCTTTTATTAGATAGGATTAGGCTTTTATTATATAGGATTACAGTGGGGTCTCAGCCAAGATCTTAAAAGGGTAGAAGGGAACGTATTTCTCCTTCCTTAAGCTATCAATAAAGACTGCTAAAGGTGAATTATATAATTAAGATTAAAGATTGTCTTGTCCAGGGAAACTAAAGAAACATAATCCAAATAAGAGTAGTTGTTTTTTTCTTTTTGGCTGAAGAAAACATTAATTGAAGAAACACAATGATTGACATTAGACAAAACTGCATGAGAAAATACATATTCAATATAACAACTATAATTTAGTCCAATAGCAGTAATCCATCCTCTACCCAGAGTCTAACAGTAAATGGGAGTGGAAAGGAAAAGCTAGTAATTGGTGTGTTTTACTTTTAATATAGTATGGATAATGCACTCTTTGGGTTACCCATATTAAATATGCTTTATAAACAAAATTCTACTTGATACAAATAAGTGTTCAATTATAGGCCAGGGCAGAAACAAATATACAAACTGAACAAGTAGTATGGAAACAAGGGAATGGATAAGTCCCAAAATGGAAAGTGAATGGAAAAATGTTAGGGAATTTTTTACCAGAGCGGCTAGGTAAAGAACTTTAGGGAGCCAGACACATGGTGTCACCTAGAGAAAGCTCTAAGAGAATAAAGGAACTAGAAGAATTGGGGAGCAGTGAGCTTCTGTGTTACTCAGGTTTCAGTTATTCTTTCATTATTCATTCATCCTGTAAATGGATATGTTTTTTGATATTTCAAAGTCCTAAATTTATATATGCTAATTGTAAATCTATTGAGGTCTAGCATTAAATTGAAATTTGAATGAATTGTACTAAAGAAGGAAGACTTTTAAGTTTATGTATTTCTCTATTTTTTTTTCAATACTTATCAGGAATTCACAGAGTTACATTCTCCTGAATGCTAGGAATCAAAATCATCCATTTATATTTTCCTATTTAAATTATTTTTTTGGCAAAGTACCATATTATTGCAGCCACCGACAGAAAAGGAACAGGCTAAGAGTGAATATATCTCACATCTCATATAAATCTCATATAAATCATGGCCAGTTTAAGATTTTTGATGAAAGTCCAGGCTGTGAAGCTTGTATTTTAAGAGCTGGATCTCAAAACTGGGTAACATAAAGGCTGGTTAATATTAGGCAAGTCAGAACTCAAATTTTTTATCTCTAATATTCGTCTAATAATACCACATGCTTCATAGAATTGTTGTAAAGGAGGAATGATTTCCCAGTAGAGCTTATAGAAGGGTGCAAGAACAATAAAACTTTTCAAACACAAATTAGGTATTAGCATTAAATTATTAATCTAAATGCTGGAATTGAAGGACATTTAGGAAATTAACATATTACTGTCAAAGGAAATGTAAGGGTTTTGAGAAGTAACAGTTTTTCTATTCTAACCTGGTATTATCTCACATCCTTTTGAGTTAGAAAAAATGAGTACAGACCTACCTGTATGATTCATTTATTTGCAAATTTTTCACTAATACCATTGTATTAAATCATTTTGTATATTAACAACAAAGTAATAATTTTAAAGGGTGAGATACAAATAATTATGGGCAAGGATATACAGATAAAATCATTATGAAAGTTCTAGAAGGCAAATTGACACTTAAGATGCTTTATTTGATTGAGTTAGATTACTTCTCTTGATTTTTAAGAGCTACTGGGGTAAAAGAAGAGTACTGACAACCATGTATGTTGGGTAAATATTTATTGGGCAAAATTCCATATAACTTGTGACTTTTGGATAATATGCCCAATGGTTATCAGTAGGGAGGTTCCCCCACCAGTTGCTGGTGGAAATGGGGTTCTTGTAATGTCATGAGAAAATGAATTTTCTGAGACTCACACAGAAGAATGAGTGATATTTATTTGCATGGGAAAAGGTCCCATTTTGCTTTAAACGGAGCTAGGATTAAAGCTGTTGCCTAAAGTTTTCGCTCCATAGTTGCACAGTCCAATCCAGCATCAGGCTAGTTTAGTTTGTGTCCCCAGCTGCAGTCTGTCAGTCAGTTGCATGTGGGGTACACAGGGTCACATGGCCATGGAGGGAACATGGGCAGGAGCAAAGGTAGAGGAACAAGAGAACCACAAGAGACAAGAGCCAAGAGAGAGTGAGAATTCCTTGGTTTTGGGATTATGTATCCCCAAATTTTTGTGGGCTTGCAGTGGCTCTGCTCCCTCTAGCCAATGATCTCTGTTCCCAGGTTTAACTGACAGGCATCTTCCCCATATCACCCCAACTTTAATGTGCATACATCCATCCCTCTTTTGTGGGACTCCTCTCCCCAGTGATCTGTGGGGAATGGACCAGTGGTTTCCTAGGGCATGTGGAATTGTGGCTTCCTGGTGAAGCTGCCCAGATGGCCATGCTTATAAAGCCTGGCCTCCCTTTTGCTCCTTTCCTATTACAGTATTAACAACTAGCTAATTACAATGGTAACACGTTCATTCCAGTTATTAATGATGTCTATCTACTTTTACTAGTATTGGAGGAGATGGATAATAAAGCTCTCCAACATCGCTGTAATTTCATATTCATTAAATCAACAAGGTAAAGCTGATGACCTTATCTCAGAACATTTAACTTATATTCTAGAGATGAACTGATAGGTAAAATATAGACAATTTTCTATTGTAGAGTGCAGGTACTTTATCCTCCAGTGCTCTCAGAAACATTTTTGATGCAACATTGACTGTGTTAGAAATAAGTGTGATTACAGGCATGCAATTGTGTTAACAATGAGAATGAGATATTAGGGGAATCAGATATCAACTGGAAATCCATTCAGGTTTCACCAAGGGGCCAGTTTATTGAGAAGCATCCTGAAATGTAAATGATGTTTTATAGCAATCTGAAGGACATATGAAACCCAATAAAATCAGTTCATTAAGACATGTTAATTTATTTTAATCTCTAACAAGATGTCTATTTATATGTATAGTATAAATTGATTAGGGATAGAAAAAATAGACCTGAAAATGATAAAAACAAAGTTCATCTTACAGGTCTGAGGTGAATTCTGAACCATAAACCACCAGATTTTTAGGACAAAGGGCTTCTTCATGTCTTTTAATCCTAACTATAGCATGAAATATATACATTTCTGTGTACTTTTCAAAGTTCAATGATTTATTGGCCCTATTACTAGGAAAAAAAATCTATTAAAATGTTAATGAAAAGACATAATTTTCAAAAGGCAATTGTTATATCAATAAAGGAAATTTAAACATTGTGAATAGCATTTTCATACATGTTATGCCAAGGTATCATTTATGAGAAATCAGAAGTTCCCATCATGTGTTGCTATGCACTTACCATCTGTAAGAGTTGCTTAAAAGCATGGAGTATTATAAAATAAATAAATATGTTCTTTCAATGACATAAGAATTTAGTTTACAATCAAATTGTAAATATACACAGTTTAAATGCTGGGAGGACTTGGTCAGAGGGAATGAATTGGGAAAGGCTTTCTTGAGAAGGAAATTATTTTAAAAGGCTAATAAGAGCACAGCACATGATGGAGGAGAAAAGAAGGGACTTTAAAATAAAGTCAAAGGAATTTGTAAAGACAAGAGAACACACTGAGTCAATTTTCTTGACTTCAATGAGTTTTATTGACCTTCATGAGCCACTTGAAGTGTGGGAGACTGAAATCAGGGGAGCCATTTTAAAATGCAGCTGAAGTAGTCACTCCATCTTTGGGTCGTTTGAACTGGACAAATAACTTTTGGGTTGAGCTAAACCAACATAGAAAAGCAGATATCCTGACCACAAGGACAAGTGGTTATGGATAGTCTTTAGATTTAGTAACCAGCAAGTATAACTAAACAGCTTGCTAGCACCAGTGGAAATGTCTTTATTTATGTAATTATTTCCCTTCCTTTTTCTCATAAAAACTCCATCTTTTCACCCTGGAATTAGAACATAATCTGGGTTTAAGCCTGAAATCTGTATTCCCATTTGCAATTCTTTGATCTCAAATAAATGCTTGTTGTCTGTCACTTTGGCTTTTTATATTTAGGTTAACAAAAAAGTAAAACTAATCGATAATTATGGAATGTAACTACTGAAGAGGGTTGGACTAAACTTGATCCATATATTTTCTATAGATGATTAAAATAAAGGAAGACATTATCTGAGATAGTATTAATAGCTCTTATTGAATGCATGCCATAAGAACTTTATGTGTCTACCATTTTATTTAATACTCACAAAAAATATACAAGACAGATGCTTTTTTTAAAATCTCCATTTTGTGAAAGAGAAAATGGAGGTGAGAGGAGTTAAATAACTTGCTCAATGTTACATAGATATATACAGTGATCATCTGTATTAGTTCCAGGATGCACTCTCATAGTAGTTAAGAGTTATTTCAGAAGTCTATTTGATTTTAAAAGGAATAAGCCATATCCCAATAAAGAAAAATCAACTTAAAGCTAAAAATAAGACATTTCCAATGAAAACAACTTCTGGCAGGAAGAAATGCTATCTTATTCACCCTAATGTTCCCAAATCTCCACTGCTAAATTGTTCTTCCTCTTGGTGTAATGACGGAATATCCACTCATATTAAGAGCTAAGAAATGGAAAACAAGCCTTGGGTTAGTTCCAAGTAAGACAAAAAGTAGAGTATATGTCTCACCTAGAAATTTTCTTTCAGTAATATCTTTTCTCTCCCAATACTCAGCCATATGTAACAAATATAGAAGTGGCAATGAAATATCTATATATATAAAAGCCTAAGCAACCATTGCAACCAAACGGATGATCAAACAGGGTGGGTGGGGCGATGAGGCCGGCAGGGGTGTTAGTGTGGGATGACCAAACGACTGAGCAG
Organism: Myotis nattereri; assembly: GCF_964212035.1. Classification (NCBI taxonomy): domain Eukaryota; kingdom Metazoa; phylum Chordata; class Mammalia; order Chiroptera; family Vespertilionidae; genus Myotis; species Myotis nattereri. The sequence goes on from NC_138088.1 coordinate 29,556,354, forward strand.
CAGGCTGCATGGGGCAACCAGGCCTGCAGGGGGGAGAGTTGGGGGTGACCAGGCTGGTGGGGGAGCAGCGAGGGGGTGACCAGGCCGGCAGAGGAGGGCAGTGAAGGGTGACCAGGCCAGCGGGGGGTGGTGGGGTGGTGACAGTTGGGGACAACCAGGCTGGTGGGGGGAGGGCAGTAAGGGGTGACCAGGACAGTGGGGGGGGGGCAGTTAGGAGCAACCAGGCTGGTGGGGTGGGCAGTTAGGGGCAACCAGGCCAATGGGGGAAGGGCAGTTGGGGGCAACTAGGCTGGCAGAGGAGGTTATGGGTAAGCAGGCCAGCAAGGGGGGCAGTTAGGGGCTATCAGGCAGGTAGGCAGGTGAGCAGTTAGGAGCCAGTGGTCCCAGATTGTGAGAGGGATATTCAACTGCCAGTTTAGGCCCAATCCCCAGGCTCAGGCCTAAACTGGCAGTCAGACATCTCCTGAGGGATCCTGTTTGGAGATGTAAAGAAATGTTAAGTTGTGCCAAAGGAGATTAATCTTTTCAGAATCAGCAAATGTGTACTGTACACCTATTGAATGACAGTTTTTTAAAAGACTTTATCTCACTTAATCATAATAACCATGTAGTCATTATTATTTCCATTGCATGGGTGAAGAAAGTGAGATTTTTCCATATTCACACAGTAGGTAAGTGATGAGGTCAGAGCTTACATCCATAAATTATTATTCAAACATCTAATATTTTTTCCCTTATACCACTGCTCCATAAAGACCAATTTACTTTACTTTTTATATAATCTTTTTTATATAGCCTCAAATTTTAGTCTTCATAACTGTTTCAGCTTTGCTTTTTTTTTTTTTTTTGGAAAGGATGTGCAAATTTACAATTTATGCATTCATTGAACAAATATTTGTTGAAAGTCTACTATGTAATAGGTATATTCTACTTGCTGAGAACATAGCGGTAACCAAAATAGTACCTTTTTTATCAAGGATTTTACATACTTGTGCTGAAGTAGTTTATAATCAAATAAATGAATAAACAAAAATAGTTTTATATTTACTTATTTATAAGTACATTACATGCTATATCTTTTTATCATGTGTGATGTGAAGGTGTGTTGAAGAGAGACAGACAGACAGGGAGAGAAAAGTTCTATAGAAATAAATAAAGAGGGATAGAGCCACAGGAATGCTACTTTAGACAGGCCATTTGTCGGGAAATTCCTCTCCGAGGATGTTGCAATTGATTACAAACCTGAATGGTATCAAGGAAATGCACTTGGAGAAAGAGCTTTCCAAGTGGAGGGACTAGAAATTGAAAAAGGCCTGAAATGAAAAGCAGGTACTTTAGCATGGGCAGGCGTTCTCAAAGTGGGGTCCTTGAACTAGCAGCATCATCATCACCTGGGAACCTGTTAGGGAAATTTGGGTCCTCTACCTCAAATCTACTAAGTCAGAAACTCTGGAATTGGGGCCCAGCAATCTGTAGCCAAGGTCATGTCCACCTCAACTAATGTTTGAGGAGTATTGATTTTGAAGAACAACAGGAAACCAATGGGCTGGGGCATGCTGGATGAATGGGAAGTTTTAAGAAATGAAGCCTGGACTAAATCATGGAGGACTTTTCGGGGCTCTTGTTGGATTGTAAACCACAGTGCATTTTTCAATCATATTACAATAGTGTATCCATTATATAAATAGAAGCACATTCATACATGGCTGCGCGCATATTTTCTATGTCTGCTGCTATGCAAAATGCAACATTATAACTCTATTTGCGTAATTTGCAAGTAAGTTATGCCTGCTGAATTTATGATAAATGCTGATGATAAAACTCCATAAACAGGGTTTACTCTAAGAAAAATATTGGCTCTGTTCCCTGATTGTAGCATTAAAAAAGGCTAACATGTAATATAAAAACTTATGTTATGGAAACAAGTAAAGTGGCCATGAGTAAATATTTGTGCCTGAGTGTTCAAACTAAGGAAGTAAATTACATTATTTGTTCTGGTGAGGGATTTGTGTAGTTTAATAAGCACATTAAACAGATTTAATGAGCACATGAGCCCTGGGGACCTTAGCTTACAGCCAACAACTTTAATTGGAACTTAAATAAATTATACAGTGCCAAGACAACCATATCCCTTATATGATTGCAATAGCTGGCTGTCTTTGAAAGCAACTGATGGTTTCCTTAGTTTATAAGCCAGGGCTAGTAACCTACACATTTTTTTATTGTGGTAAAATTGGTATACAAATTATGTAAGTTTCAGATACAACACTGTAATTCAATATCAGTGTGCACTACAAAGTGATCACCACCAGAAGTCTAGTTGCCATTTACCACTACATAATTGACACATTCACCCATTCCCTCCCTGCTCAACCTCCTTCACATCTGGTAACCACCATTTTATTCTATCTATGTGTGTTTGTTTTAATTTGATTGTTTGTTTTACTTTAGATTCTACATGTGAGTGAAATAATATGGTAATTTGTCTTTTTCCATCTTACTAAAATACCCTCAAGTGTTCATCCATGTTGTCACAAATGGCAAGATTTCATTCTTTTTTATGGCTCAGTATTTCATAGTATATTACTACTACTTCTTCTCTTTTACTCGTTCATCTTTTGATGGACACTTAGGCTGTGTCCATATCTTGTGTATGGTCAGTGACCATAGAAGTGCATAGGTCTTTTCAAATTAGTATTTTATTTATTTTTATTTTTTATGCTTTTATTGATTTTCAGAGAGAGAGAGAGAAAGAGAGAGATAGGAAGAGGGATAGAGAGATAGAAACATCAGTGAGAGAGGAACATCATCGATTGGCTACCTTTTGCATGTACCCTCACTGGGAATTGAGCCCACAACCCAGGCATGTGCCCTGGGTGGGAATCTAACCAGTGACCTCTTGATGTTCAACCATTGAGCCACACCAGCTGGGCTCATATTAGTGTTTTAATATTTGTTGGATAAATACACAGAAATGGAATAGCTGTTTCATTTGGTAATTCTAGTCATAATTTTTTTGAAGACTCTCCATAATGTTTTTTATAGTGGCTGCATCAATTTGCACTCCCACTAACAGTGTAGAAGGGTTCCCTTTCCTCCAAATCCTCCCTAACACTACTTCTTGTTTCTTGTCTTTTTGATAATAGACATTTTACAGATGCGAGGTAATATTTCATTGTGGTTTGGGTTTATATTTCCCTAATAATTAATGATGTTGAACATTTTCTATGGGCCTGATGGCCATCTGCTGTCTTCATTGAAAAACTATCTATTTAGATTCTCTGCTCATTTTAAAGCAGGTTGTTGTTTTGTGTTTAAGTTGTATGAGTTCTTCAATATATTTTGGATATGAACCTCTCATCAGATATAAGATTTGCAAATATCTCCTCCCACAGAGTAAGTTACCCTTTTGTTTTTATGATGGCTTCTCTTGCTGTGTAGTACTCTCTAATTTTAAAATGCGTATTCATTTCCTACAGTGTGTCAACAATGAGGACCTCCAGGGAAAGAGTAACAGAACCCTGAGGCCACTTTGATATATATGGTGTTAGTGAGAAATGACTGAATCAAGTTCCATGACAGTAAAATGAGATTACTGAGAAGGTGACATAACAGCTCTTTAAATCATATCTCAAGTTCTAGCCTCTCATATCCTGCATTCTTTCAAGCATATAGATGTCCTATTCTGCCAAGAGGTGTCATGTACATTAACATGTTTATGGTCCTCAATTCAGAGCAACTTGAACTACTTTTTCTTTTTTCTGTGTTTCTGAAAGTTTTATACTTATTTTGTATAGGAAATGCCAAGTGCTGATGACATTGAAGAGAAGAAGCTTATCCTTTTAGGACTTATTAATGATGTTTGCTTGAACAAATTACTGATTTTTCATTAGAACCCTGTTCTTCTGAGACCAAACCCTAAAGAGAAAGGAAATATGATTATACTTTATTGATTTACTATTCTACATCAGCATTTACTTAATGTGTTTACCTGGAATTTGGTCAAAGACATGCATAAAGCAAAGCAGGGGGTTTGGAAGAAACATAATAGTTTAGACAAGATGCCATGCCTTCTGAAGAAAAAAAGTTGTTTGTTTTTTGTTTTGCTTTAGGCACCAAGGGAAGGTCTATGTTGAAATTTATCTTTATTGAGTCTTTTTTTATATTTAAACTACTTAAAACATTTTCATTTCCTAATTGATCTTTGATTCTGTATTCATGTTTTTAATGCAATATTGGTCTTTCATAGAGCAGTATACACAATTACTATATATATATATATATATATATATATATATATATATATATGCCAGCTTGATCAAAATTATTTTGTAAAATAAATTTACTATGGAGATATTTACAAGAAAAGGTATTTAATGCAAATAGTTAATATTTCGGAATATCAGTGACATAGCTCTCTACTAACAAAGTAATACTAGTTAAACTGCTATAGCAGGACTTAGTAACTTTCTTTTAATAATAACCAAAAAGGAAAAAAAGAAAACAAACAAGAAACACTTGTTCCAATGAATGGAAAGGGAACAAAAACCAGGGCCACTACATATTATTTTTTAATCTGTACAGGAAGACATCAATTTTGTTTTAAAGTTGTTCCTTAAGGAAGAGTTTCTTTGCATTCCATTTTTCAAATAAACAGTTCCTAATATGCTAATATAACCTTTTATTGTGCAAACGTATCTCTTAAAGAGACCCTTAATCAACCAGAATTTTTTTTCAAGGGAAAAGAGGAATTTAAATGGAAGAAGGGAATGCATATACCCACAGAGCAACTACAGTAATAGGTACAGTGAAACAAAACAATTCTAAAAAAATAGAAAAATCTGCCAAAACTGGTTTGGCTCGGTGGATAGAGCATCGGCCTGCGGACTGAAAGGTCCCAGGTTCGATTCCAGTCAAGGGCATATACCTTGGTTGCAGGCACATCCCCAGTAGGAGGTGTGCAGGAGGCAGCTGGTCAATGTTTCTCTCTCATCGATGTTTCTAACTCTCTATCCCTCTCTCTTCCTCTCTGGTAAAAAATCAATAAAATATATTTAAAAAAAATAAAAAATAGAAAAATCTGAATAAGGAAGAAAGATGTATAATAGGGGACGGCAAGGAAATTTTCATGAAATAAGAATAATTAAAGGGTGTAAATAATGTAAATTTCAATAGACAGGGGGAAAAAAGCCTCTTCATTGGCTACTTTTTGTTAAAATTTCAAATTTCAGCCAATTCCATGGCACTTATTTTCACCTAGGTTTTACCAGTGTTGAGTAGAGACAGCCTAATTTTATTTTGCCTGTGCCTTCCCCCTCAGGCTCTAGTACTGCCTGATGCCTCACCATGGGGCATCCACGGGAACCTACTTAGCACTGACATATAAGCAATGTGGAAATATGGAGAAATCCTTGGTCAATAAAGACAACAAGAAACTCACTCTAAATATAAATATACATGTCAATGAAAAGTAAACATATGGAGAAAAATATACCATACTAACACTAATCAAAAGAAAGCAGGAGTAACTATATTAATTTTAAACAGAGTAGACTACAAATCAAAGTTACATGGGATATAAAGAAGCACATTTACATAATAAATGGATCGATTATTCAAGAAGAGATAACAGTTCTCACCATGTATGCACCTAACATCAGAGAGTCAAACTATATGAAGCAAAAACTTATAGAAATGCAGAAAAAATAGATGAATCCATTATCTTGAATGAACACTTCAGCACCCATCTCTCAGACATGGATACATCTTAGCAGACAGAAAATCAGTAAGGACATAGTTGAACTCAACAACACCATCAATCAACTGGATATAATAGACATCTATAGACTATTTTATCCAACATCAGCAGAATACACATTCTTCTCAAGCCCATATGCAACATTCACCAAGATATACCACATTTGGGGCCATAAAATATACCTTAACAAATTTGAAAGAATAGAAATCACACAATATCTTATCTCAGATGACAATGGAATTAAACTAGTAATCAATAGCAGAAAGATAATTGGAAAATCCCCAAATATGTGGACTCTAAACAACACACTTCTAAATGACACATAAGACAAACAATAAATGTCAAGAGAAAGTAAAATATACTTTGAACTAGATAGAAGTGAAAATAAACATCACAATTTGTGGGATACAGTGAAAGCAATTCTTAGAGGGAATTGTTTTAATTCAGTGTTTTTTCCTAATTAATTATTGAAAAAAAAAAGTCCTTCAAAGACTCTTTTATATATGTTTCTATCCTGTGTTTGGATAAATATTATTATATAGTATTATGAGTTAATGGGGAAATATGCAATTAACTCATATTCCCTATTATAAAAAAAAAATAGGCATTATAAGATAAATTACTCCAGTGCCAATTGAATGGGGTGTAGAGAATTTCAGTGAACCAACAACACTCAGTTTCCATGTTTTCCTCAGGGTACTGGAATGAATCAGATTTTTCAGATATTTACACTTATGTAGGCATCTTGTATTAATGCATAAAGTTGTGTCTTGATGATATAAAACTTTGTTTGTGACTCCTCTTTGCTCTGTTATTCTGGTGCTTCATAACTCTCTTTTGGTTTCTGTCATCAGGGAAGGATCTACTATGAATGAAGGTCTTTCTTTCTCTCTCTAATTTCTGTCTCTATCTCTCTGTCTCTCTTCCTCTTTCTCTTTCTCTAAGTCTCTCAAGCAAAAGGATAAGTTAGCTTGTACTGCAAGTTTTTCCCCAATTCAGGATGAAAGAGTAAATAGTTCAGTTTGGTCTTTACAGCCTGAACCATGATCCCCAATGCAATTTTCACAAAAAAAAATCATTTAAATTTATTAGGCACTTTATAGTTCTTTATATATCAAACATTTATTTTCTCATTTGACTTCAGTTCTTTGTATCTATAATTTCATTTGTAAGGATCTTAAAGGGAATAGGAGAAAATCCTAAATCTTAAACAAAGAATGCTAAATCAAATACAATTTTTAAAAATATATATTTTTATTGATCTCATAGAGCAGTGGTTCTCAACCTTCCTAATGCTGCGGCCTTTTAATACAGTTTCTCATGTTGTGGTGACCCCCAACCATAAGATTATCTTCGTTGCTACTTCATAACTGTAATTTTGCTACTGTTACGAATCATAATGTAAATATCTGATATGCAGGATGTATTTTCAGGGATTGCGACCCACAGGTTGAGAACTGCTGTCATAGAGGAAGGAAATGGGTGAGAGCGATAGAAACATCAATGATGAGAGAGAATCATTTATCAGCTGCCTCCTGCACACGCCCCACTGGGATCAAGCCCACATCCCGGCATGTGCTCCGACCAGGAATTGAACTGTGACTTCCTGGTTCATAGGTTGACACTCAACCACGGAGCTACACTGGCCAGACTAAGTACAATTATTAATATGGACAAATGATGACCTACCTAAATGAAGAAAAAAAAGTGCAATTGTTTTGCTCTGCCACACCCTGTGCTATACATTGTACATATGCTGGATCTACTTCATCAACTTTATTATGCTGATAAATATATATTTCAGAATCCTTTTCTCAGTTCTGTCCCAAGTAAAAGCTACCCAAATGAGGAACTTGTGCAATATTTTAAAGAGGAAATTAGCAGCAATTAATATTATGGTTGCCTTCAGACAGTGGAAGACCAATGCCAGTGTGCCCAGCAGGTTCTAGTTTGCAGTAGCTTTCTTTCCACATCCTGAAGGCTTGCCTTGCTAGGCCTCCCACCAGCTGTATAATTGAGAATCCTCAGAGATGCAGAAACAATAATTACACAGAGGGAATGGCCTCCAACAAACTTCTCTACAACTTCCCCCTTCAGGAATTCAGGATTCTACCTCAGCAGCTAGGAGTGCATAGTTCTAAGATTTCTTGGAAATATCAACTTGTGTCCACCCAAACCAACGGTTTAATTTCGGTTAGTGTCTCCCCTCAATTTCTAACTCTCCCTTTCTATACCTTTACTTGAACAGTATCTTTCATAGTTGTGTAAACTCTAAGCCCTATAACAAAATCTCTGATCTCATATTCCAGGTATTGGTTATTGCCTGCAGATACTAAGACTCAGTGTTTTAAAACAGCGACAGGTATTTCTATAAGAGTTTGAAATTAGGCAGAGGCCATTTCTCTCAGCCTGAGGTTTTCCCATGCCTGGGCAATTGCAAACTGCTTTCATGTCTCCCAGTCTCTGTGGTGCCAGCTGCCTCCCCACTTCCTTTCCATCCGTGTGAGAGAGTTGGCTTCCCACACGAGGAAACTGAGGGTCTGAGGATGAGGTAGTACAAAAAATCATACAAAACGTGAAGTTTAATGAATTTGATACCTGACTCTATCATTTAGTAGCAAAAAGCTATATTAATCTTCTAACATTCCCTCAGTAGGAGAAAGATCATGATAGAGCTAGTTTGATAGCATTGTGGCAGTATTAATTTTTATCAGTTAAGATTTTGATTGACTATTTTGAATTAGAGGGCAGAGAGATGGGTTTCCTGACATTTTCTTCACAATTATTGGTAAGGCGGGATACATTGCTATGAGTGCCTTGTTTAATCTCTGGAATGGATCACAGAGCAACATATCTGCAGTAAAGCCCTATGCTTTTTCGGTGTCCTAAGCTGAATGCAAGGTGCCGACACATTACATGGTCATTGATTAAAGTATAAAATGCCATTACGTTGAAGCCATTATAGAAATGTATTATATTGATGGACTAGAGACCAAGAGAATGCAATTCCCCCTTTTTTGAAAAAAAAAAAAAGTATTGATTTTCAAAAGGAAGGGAGAGGGAGAGAGAGATAGAAATATCAATGATGAGAGAGAATCATTGATTGGCTGCCTCCTGCATGGCCTCGTACTGGGGATCAAGCCTGTAACCCAGGCATGTGCCCTGACCTGGAATCGAACCATGTCCTCCTGGGTCATAGGTTGATGCTCAACCTCTGGGCTATGCAGGTCAGGCTGATGCAACCCCCTCTCTTTAAAGAATGGATAAATTGAGTAGGATAGAACTCACTTTTTTTTTTATAATTTTGCCACTTTGTCTGGCTAGAGATCTATTCTAATCTTAATTGCCGGGAGCCGGTCCATCCTTGCTGTTTCAAGGGACCTGGCATATATGGCATACTGTTCTTAATATGTTTGCTCACCTTCTTGGCATTGTGTTTTAACCAAGATCACCTCTCTGAGAAAGGTTGTTTCCCCAGGTAGGGATTTTCCCCTGAAGTTAGGGAGGGAATAAAACCCCTTAACTAAGTTCCAGGCGTGTAATTAATCACTTTAACTATGAACAATCATGCTTAAGCTACATAATCTTTACTCCCTGGAATGGAGATAAGAAACGCCCTAACCTTTGGAATAGAGATTGATAGGATTGGAATCAACTGGTATAAATACAGATGTAACAAGACAACAGGACACAAAACCTAGACACACAGAACCTAGACTCAGAACCTACACACAGAACCTAGACAGAACCTAGAGACAGAAGAACTTCGCTGGAGAGAACATGGCAAAAGATCCTGGACAGAAACTGGCCACAGAACCTAGAGACAGAACCTAGCGAGAGAACATGGCTGAAGAACCTAGAGACAGAACCTGGCTACAGAACCTGGATAGAACACGGCAAGAGAACCTTACTAGAACCTGGTGACCGAACCTGGCTGGAGAACATGGACAGAACCTAGCGAGGGAACATGGCTACAGAACCTGGCTGGAGAACCTGGAGAACCTGGCTGGAGAACCTAGCAAGAGAACATGGACACAACCTGGCTGGAGATCCTAACCAGAACTTCGCTGGAGATCCTGACCAGAACTTGGCTAGAGATCCTGGCTATGCTGCTGATCAACTGAATGCTGCCTCTGAGTCTTTCCCTCTTCGCCGACTCCATCCACACCTTTGGGGACCCCTGGACCTCCTGGGGTTGGACCCCGGCATCTAATGTTTAACTAGTTATTTGTGTTTGTCATGCAAGGTGAACATTAAATAATTTTTACTGCTTATTTTTCTGACATGTATCTAGTATTAAGTATTAAGATATCATCTTGTCTTTTTGTTGTTCTTTCAAACTCTTTTTTTATTGATTTCCGGTTTGCCAACACATTTTTTTAATTGAAAGCAAACAGCCATTAAAAAGAAAAATGCTGCCGAAACCGGTTTGGCTCAGTGGATAGAGCGTCGGCCTGCGGACTGAAAGGTCCCAGGTTCGATTCTGGTCAAGGGCATGTACCTGGGTTGCGAGCACATCCCCAGTGGGAGATGTGCAGGAGGCAGCTGATCGATGTTTCTCTCTCATCGATGTTTCTTACTCTCTATCTCTCTCCCTTCCTCTCTGTAAAAAATCAATAAAATATATTTTTTAAAAAAAGAAAAAAAGAAAAAGAAAAATGCTGTATTGTTTTTTTCTTGAATTCTTCATTGAATAAATTACAATTGAGGCTACTATTCAAGGGGCTGATGTTTACCCTAAGTAAGCAGAAGCTGGAACATTAAATCATGTATAAAAACAGCTTGCTACAGATGATTCCAAAGGAATTTCAGCCAAATGATTCATTTGGAACTAGAATCTTTGGAGCCTTCCTGATGGTGTTGGAGTTAAAGTTCCGACAGGAAGATACTGTCTGATGCTGGCCTTTCTTTTCCATATCCTGGAATTGATTCTATGAAACATGACATTTGCAGCAAGAACTGATACGATTAAGAGTAAACCTCTATACCGCATGCCAAGGTACTTTCACATAATGTGTAATTGCAGTTTATCAAAGGAAGATTTTACTTCATAATTTTAGTCTTAATTTCATCAGCATAAAACAACTATGTGCTTCCATATCACTAGACAATAAATACTGATTATGAAAATTTTATGGCATGGCAGCATATGGTAATTCTTAGATTTATGTCATGTGCTCCAGAGTCAGAAATTGATACTTAAATCGCTCCTATTTACTGTTACATTTAAAACTTTGCAATGTTTATGTTTAAAACTGTCAAAAGCACTTTTGTTACTTTATATTTCTTTAAATAATTTATACCATCAATCTTTCAAGCTTTTGTACAAGGATATAATAAATCAGAGCAGATACCTGAAGAGAAGCTAAAATATGTGTGTTTCTTTTCTTTAATAGCAATTTGGAGAAAAAGATGAGACAAAAAGTTATCCTGGTAATTTACAACTTTAAGTAAAACATATGTGAAATAACACTATTTTCTTTAAAAATATGTTTTGTGTGACTAAAGGAATTGTCTTAAGTTTAAAGTTCAAAGGGTACATTTTAGATGTATTTGTAGATGTTTAATGATAAACAAAGTCTTTATGTTTTGTACTGGAAGTCTTTTGCAATTAAAAAAATAAACCCTGAAGAAATTGGCCACAACTAGAAGAATCAAATTAATTTTGTCTATTTATCTATTCTGATTACTTAGCACATAGGCCTATTGTTTAAAGACCTGCATCATAAATATTAGGTATCATTAATTTATCAGCAGAGAGAAGTGCTTTTTAAAATATAGTCTGTACGATGATGTATTTTAAGTCCTAGTGACTTGTTTTATATTTTCATTAAATAATACTGAACCCCTGCTTGAAAGGAGATTCTGATTTTATGTTACCTTTCCTTGAACAAGGAGAAAAGTTGTATACTTTTTTGTTTTCTATAGAGAAGAGAAAGACATTTTTAAGAAAGAAATTCCACAACTCCTAACTATCTGCAGTGGAAAAAATCCTTAAATACCCTGAATCTCTTGATGAATAACTATAAATTGGAGATAATAACAGCATATTCCTATATGATTTATTGGATAAATAAGATGAAATATACCCAGGGATAAAAAGTGCTTAGAGCAGTTTCTGGAACAAAGCAACAAATAATGGATAACAATTATTATTTGTATTACATTATATATTACCCTTTTAAAGATTTTCAGAAGAATTTTCAATGGTTTTAGTTCTATACACAGAAATTGTTCTCCTGAGCAGTCTGTGTATTTTTATCATAAGGCCTGTGAACTTTGTAATAACGCATTTGCTTGACTGCCAAAAATCAAGATAGGCCAGGTTATTTTACGGTAGAAAAAGACCATTTCAGCCCTAGCTGGTTTGGTTCAGTGGATAGAGCATCGCCCTTTGGACCTAAGGGTCCCAGGTTCAGTTCTGGTCAAGGGCACATACCTCAGTTGTAGGCTCCTCCCTGGCCCTGGGCTCTGGGCTGGCGTGTGCAGGAGGCATCCAATTGATGTGTTTCTCTCACATCAATATTTCTCTGTCTTTCAATCAATGGAAAAATATCCTTGGGTGAGGATTTTAAAAAAAGAAAGGAAAAGATCACTTCAGTCATTTAATGAGACAATAGTTTACCCCTTGCCCCAGCAGTGGACACTGCAGACACTATAAAAGTTGTAAGTCATAAGTTGTTCCAATATTTCAAGCAGCATTGATGTTACGGTTCTCTTTTATACTGGAGGTAAGTCATATCGTATCTCCAACCAATTGTTAGCATCTCTTCCCAACTTCAAGTTGAGTGGCATAATGTTGGTAGCTTGAAATTAGGAGTCATTTGCACCTCAGTAATCAACAAATGCTACTAGAGCTTTTATTCCAGTTGGTAAACATTTACGCACACATTATGTTAAAAAGCACTATCACAAGCGTCCTTACAAAATAAGAACATGGGGATTCACACACTGGCTTTTAAGTACTTTGAACTAGAATTTGAGTGATTCACAAGAAGTAGACCAGTTATAGAGGTTGCTTTAGATAGGGCAAATAAGGAAGGCCTCGCTGAAAGGGATATCATTTAAATAAAATAAGGCACCAAGCCATGTAGCAAGGGGAAAATAGCAAATTAGGAAAGGCTCTAAGGAATGTGCGAGAAATAGCCTACAGGTGGCCTGGTTAGAGTGGAGAGGCTTACTTTGAGAATAACAGGTGAGGTCAGAGAAGTGACCAAGAGTCAGCTCATTAGGGCTTTGTATGTCCAAGTAAGAAATCTGGGTTATTCTAAGTGAAAAGAAGATTTGTTTGACAGTGTTGAGATGGTGAATGGCATTACATGACTTCAAATTTTGGCAGAGTCATCATTAATAGCTGTCTTTTTTAAAGGATGTCTGTGTTTCTGGATCCAGCAATGAGAGGATAAGTATTATTTCCTGAGTGACAGACACTGGAGGAAGAGCAAGGTTTACGGGGCAGAAGTGCAGGAAATTCACAAGCTCAGTTCGTTGTAAATGTTAGACGAGGCTCTGACAATTGTGCAGACACACAGGAAAATAGGTTGATATATTTTATTCATATATATTGGCCTACTTTGGTTTGAACAATATATTGTGATCAGAATAGAAACCAGAAAGATGCTGAACATTTGTGCAAGGGAAAGATTTGTATGAATATATTGAAGCCATTTTTGTACAATAACCTCCACAAAGAAAGGGGAAACAATGAAGCCAAAAAGCTTGGAAATTCAGTGGCTCTGAGACCATTCAATCAGGAAAATAGACTATTTCAAATATGTCCCTGAATAAGAGTGCAGAATGAGTCACCCTGTTAAAGGATACAGCTCAGCCTGAAATCCAGTTTTGGCTATCGCTGGTATGCTTTCCATGATCCTCCTCAAAAAAAACTTATTTCATTTAATTTTTTTTTTCTTACATGTGCCATGATATATTTATTTCATTTATATGAATTTCATTTATGAAATTCTTTTAAAACTTTGTCTAGGGAACCATTTTATTAATTCAATGTTTTAATGGGCAAAATATTACCTAAAATTCTTGTTCATGCCAAAACAATTGACTGCTTTCTCCTTCACCAAATCATTAAGCATTTTGATGTTTTGATAATCAAACACCTTTCTTGACTGTTACAAATTGCTTATTTGCCCAGACACTTCTGGGGATATACCAAGGCCTTGTTTTAGTTTGTTACATTTGGATATGATAGGCAGAGTCAAGATTATTATCTACTAAAGGCCCGGTGCATGAAAATTCATGTACTGGAGTGGGGGTCCCACAGCCCAGCCTGCCCCTCTCACATTCCGGGAGCCATCAGGGGTGGGAGGTGACCCGGCGACCAGAGGAAGGCGACGCCCCCATCATACCTCTGCTGCTGCCACTGCTGGCAGCAAAAGCCTCGCCGTCACTGGTTACCTGAGCCTTGGGTGGCTCTGGGCGGCTGGGCAGCCACCATCCGAGGCTTTGCTGCACCTCGGGCCCACCCCCAGCAGCTAGGCAGCTGACATCCGAGGCTTGCCTGCACCTTGAACCGGCCCTAGGCGGCTGGGCAGCTGATATCCAAGGCTTGTCTGCACCTTGGGCGTTGGCTGGGATTGACTGTGCCCCAGGCCAGCCTTAGTCAGCTGGGCAGCCACCATCCAAGGCTTTCCTGTGTCTCTGGCCAGCCCTGGGCAGCTGGGGGTGTTGAGGGCAGGTCCGGCCACACTGTGCGCCTGCTGTGCCCCCCCCCCCCCGTGGGGCTGAAAGGACTGGGGGACTCTGGCAGGGCTGAGGGGATTGGGCACCACCATCTTGTGGCTATGGGCGCCACCATCTTTGTGACAGCATGATGGTCAATTTGCATATCCCCTCTTTATTAGATAGGATAGTTATGCACTTTAATTGAATAAGCTTTGAATGATTATTTTAGTTTTAAGATTTTCCCAAAAACTCAAGTTATAATTCTCTTCGTGGAGAAGGAAAATAGCACACTCCCCTCATTTGCATGTAGCCATCTGCTATCTCAGCATGTGTTTGGAATCCTACACATGGTCAGTGTGCTCCCACAGCCAACCTTCCATGGCCCTTCCCCCCCACCCCCCACCTGGCTGGCCCCCTGATCAGCCCCAATGGGGGGGCTGGCTGGCTAACCTCACATGGCCCCTCCCTTCCCCTTCCACCGGCCAATCTCCCACAGCCCCTCCCCCCACCTGGTGAACCTCCCAGGGTTCCCTCCCCCCAGTTCCTTTCTACAGAGGTCACAGCCATCACTGTCATTTTCCTTGGGAGGGAAACTTGTGGTGTGATGGTCATATGGATGTTGCTGGAGGCTTATGTTAGCTTTTCTATTTTGCTTTTCATTCTAGCTATTTGAGTTAAATACTATCTTTTCTACCTAAAGTATTAGTTAAAAGGAACAATGGATATTGAAGTTGCTTTTTTATTAGTAAACTAGAGGCCTGGTGCACGAATTTGTGTGTGGGTGGGGCCCCTTGACCAGGCCAGAGATTGAGGCCTATCAGGGGAGCCAGCCAACTGAGGGGAGGGAACCCTGGGAGGTTCACCATGTGGGGGGAGGGGCTGTGGGAGATTGGCCGGTGGAAGGGGAAGGAAGGGGCCATGGGAGGTTAGCCAGCCAGCCCCCCCATTGGGGCTGATCAGGGGGCAAGCTAGGTGTGGGGGGGGGGGAGAGGGCCATGGGAGGTTGGCTGTGGGAGCACACTGACCACCAGGGGGCAGCTCCTGCATTCATATCTTCCCCCTGGTGGTCAGTGAGCGTCATAGCGACTGGTCGACCAGACATTCCCATCATTTGGTCGTAACAGTCACTTAGGCTTTTATATATAGACTAGAGGCCCAGTGCACAAAAATTTGTGCACTTGGGGGGGAGGGGGTCCCTCAGCCCAGCCTGTGCCCTCTCACAGTCTGGGACCCCTCAGGAGATAACGACCTGCTGGCTTAGGCCTGTTCCCGGGTGGCAGAGGACAGGCCCAATCCCTAGGTGCAGCCCCTGGTCGGGCTCAGAGCAGGGCCGATTGGGGAGTTGGGGCGCTGCCCCCTGCATGCACAGAGCAGGGCAGATTGGGAGGTTGCATTGCCACCCTCAGTCACGCTCAGGGTAGAGCCAATTGGGGGATTGGGGCACCGCCCCCTGTCACACTCAAGGCAGGGTCGATGGGGAGGTTGCGGCGCCACCCCCTGTCACACACAGAACAGGGCCAATCAGGGTGTTGGGGCGCTGCCCCCTGTCACTCACAGAGCAGGGTGCATCAGGGGGGTTGGGGCTCCGTACCCTGTCACACACAAAGCAGGGCCCATCAGGGGGTTGGGGGGCTCCCCCCTGTCACTCACAGAGTAGGGCAAATAGGGGAGTTGGGGCACCGCCCCCTGTCACACACAGAGCAGGGTGGATCAGTGGGTTGGGGCGCCGCACCCTGTCACACTCAGGGCAGGGCCGATGGGGAGGTTATGGCTCTACCCCGTCACACACAGAGCAGGGCCCGTGGGGGGCGGGGGGATTGGGCGCCGCACCCTGTCACACACAGAGCAGGGCCGATCAGGTGGTTGGGGCACTGCACCCTGCCACACACAGAGCTGCAGGGCGATCAGGGGGTTGGGGAGCTCCCCCTTCTCAGGCACAGAGCAGGGCTGATCAGGGGGTTGGGGCTCCTTCCCCTGTCATGAGCAGAGCAGGGCGGATAGGGAGGTTGTGGCCCCGCCCCCTGTCACACACAGAGCCACAGGGCGATCAGGGGGTTTGGGCGCTGCCCCCTGTCACGCTGTTCCTGGTGCTGGGAGGTATATTACCCTTTTACTATATAGGATAGAGGCCTGGTGCATGGGTGGGGGCCAGCTGGTTTGCCCTGAATGGTGTCCTGGATCAGGATGGGGGTCCCGCTTGGGTGCCTGGCCAGCCTGGGTGGGGGGCTGAGGGCTGTTTTTAGGCTGGCAGGTGACTGAAGCTCCCAACCACTCCTTTTTTTCTTTTTTCTTGTTTATTCTTGGCCAGCTTTAGCTCTGAGTCTTGGCTCCAGCTCTGAGGCCTCGGCTGCTGAAAGCAGGTATCTGGTTTGTTTGGGTTCTATAATCGAAACACTGTTTCAACTCCAGCTCTGTGATCCCGGTGGGCTGAAGCAGGTTTCTGGGGTTTTGTTTAGCTTCTATATTTGTAGCAATGTTTCAAACTGCAAGCTCAGAGGCTGGCAGCGGCAGGAGGGGAACCTGGCTTCCTCCGTCACTGGAGCAAGCAAGCCTCATGTTCACTTCAAGCTGCCTGGCTGCCAGCCGCCATCTTGGCTGGCAGTTAATTTGCATATCGCTCTGATTAGCCAATGGGAAGGGTAGCAGAGGTACGGCTAATTACCTTGTTTCTCTTTTATTAGATAGTATGCGAACATAATTTACAAAATAACAATATAAGCCAACATTAATTTTAAGTGCCTTTAATGCTATATTACTCCTGAAATCAACCTTGTGAAGTAGTTAGTATTGATATTACCATATTATAAATATATAACACAGGCATAAAATTAAACTTTATATAGATTACACAAGGTAATATGTTGGAGAGTCATCATTTGAACCCAGGGAATCTGACATTAAAATTCATTTATCAGACATAAGCATTTTTCTGTACTATACTGAGATGCATATTGGAGACAGATATAAAATCAACTGTCAGATATTATGAAGAAATCTGGCAATGTAAAAAAAAAAAAAAACAACCCCAAAAAAGTAGTAAGTCGTGTTTTCCCAAGTTTCTTAGTCCATAAACTGCCATCTCAGCATTTTGGTGTCAGAGTACTAGTATATTTTCTGACCTCAAAACAAGTAACCTATCTGATTCTTCTATTAACTTACTCTTCTTGACTTTCAATTACATCTAGCAAGCACACACATTCCTATACCTTTATTCATGGTGAGCTTCACTCAATTCCTAAAATTCATGTTATCTTTTTATACTATTGCTATCTTTCTTTAGTTGGAGAATCAGAGCAGCAGTCCTGATACCCTGCAATGTCTTAGCACTATCAGTTAAAACTTGGTGTTATCAGGAGCTGCCCTCACAGATGGGTGGTGTTCTATTGAAAATAAACAATTTCACAGAACCCCAACTCAGACAAGGCCACTCGGTGACCAGGATGGATCAAATAAAAAATAGAAGCACTCTCTAATCATAAAATCAAAAACATTGTCCAAAGCATAAAAATGAGCAAACATTTCCCTTTAATGGCTCCTTTACCTATTGCAGCTTCAGCCCAGCTTCATTTTACCAACCATTTAGATGAGATTTATTCAAAAGCCAATCATGGACTTACTAGTACTTCCACATCCCGATAGCATCCAACCCAAAAAAGACCTACTTACTTGATTCCTACCTAGAAATCACTTAGTGTAAATCCAAATTCTAAAATAAGTGCTTTCTAATATCCTCTTAATGATACACCCTGGGGCTTCCTGTATTGAATATTCTTCATCATTACAATGAGTTAATAACCTCCACTTTGGTTAGTTACAGGTGTGTTACTGTTGCTTTTCAACTTGAGGACATTAACGGCCTCCTAATACATGCTTGTAATCTCTGTCTAGAGCAGCATCTGGAATACTTAACCCTCCTTGAAATTTACAAACTCCATAAGGGATATACCACCTTGCAGAGTAAGTTACCACACACTCATACAAATACATGCACTTAGGTCCTTGCACAAAATCTTTGTATAGTTATCCAGTTTCTACCAAAGGCATTTCTCAACTCACCTGAAGATTTACCTCTCTCTCTCTTTCGTTTTCTCTCTCTCCTGTAAAATTCAGCCTGATTTGAACTTCCTCAGCTCCCCTTTCCCTCCCTGTGTGTCTTAAAGCTTTTGTAATACATGAAAAGTCTGTTGAGAATGACTTCCAATTAAGTCAAGCTCTGGTACATTTCTGCCTTGTTTTACAACTTTACTTTCTCCAGTTAGGACATCCCCTCCAAGTCCTATTACTCTCACTGGAAGACTGGAAGATGAATCGAACTAAAATTCACTTGTTTGGATGACCTTTAATTACTGTGATACACATTGACCAACAAATAGTAGAACTAATTCACTTAAAAAAAAAACTATCTTGGTTACTATTTGCCAACAAGCAGGATAAACCTGCTGAAATCATCACTAATCATCCTAAACTCAAATTTTTGTTAAATTTGTTATCATTAAACAACCTATTTTATGTTAAAATGAAATTAGAAGTGTTAATCATCATTAAAATTATGACTCTTTGAATGTTATTATATTTTTAACAAATAGCTCTTTTGTTAATATTTTAGTGCAATTTGGTGAAACTTTATTACTTATATAATATTACATTGAGCTTTTATTTTAATGTATTAATAATACCGTCCTCCCACTCAAGAAAAAATTCCAAGTGTTTTTGAGTTTACATCCCAGGAGCCAGGGAAAAGTTATCCAAATGTTTTATTACACAACAGTGGAATTATACCTTCATACAAAAACACTCATTTCAAAGTGCTTTCTATTCTTTTTTTAATCTGTCTTAACAGTTGCCACCAGAGAGAGTTCCAAGTGAGTATGTTGGCTATGCATCATTTGAAATACTGTTTCTCTTTTTTTCTCCATCGGCCCTTCAGCTCATTAGCAATATGGTTGCCAGCAATTTTTTAACTGATTTTTGAAGTTAACAAAATTGAATGTCTTCCACGTAATCAAAACCAAGAATAGAAGGGAGAATTCATAAAAGCCACCTATGTCTGGTAAAGGTTATTCTATTCTCTACACACCAAACATGCTTCTGGCATCCTCGTGGTATCTTCAGATTCTCATTGCACTATGAATATAAGGGAAAGATTTATAGCAGTTTTCTATAATAGTTATATATATATATATACTAACTTCAATATTTACTTACAAGATGCCAGGCATAGAGTTAAAGTTTTCATATATAATTCATATTCTTCTTGTAAAAAATGTGTCAGATAATCATGTTAGATTTTATTAGCAGATAATTAAATTGAGCCTAAAAATTTTTCTGACACACACACACACACCAGGAAGTGACAAATTAAGGATTAGAATTAAAGTCCTGGTTACAAAACAGATCTTTTTTGAAACCTGCATAGAAAAGGAAGGTACCATATATACAAAACCATATCAAGCAAAAGTGCAAAAGCAAAAATATTTCCCTATTAAAGATGTTTTCATTTCATTGCATTCACTTTATTTCCCCTTCTACAGAATGAGAATAGAAAGTAGGACAGAAGCATAGGAATAAGAAGAAGCAGTTAAAGATCACATTTCCTTCATACTTTAGGCAACATAAAATCTCTGAATTCTAAACCAGTTTCAGGCTGGTCATTAAGCATATCTTTTTAAACTAGTCACATCTGGGCTAATTAAATAGAGGTACAAATATTTTCATCACAATGAAGTACCCAGAATATAGAATAGAACTTTTGTCTGTTTTCCTAGGCTCCTAGAGTCCAGAATAGAGTCAGGCATTGCTGTTCTGTCAGGGTAGGGCAAGTTCTCACAGGATGGGGAAACAGATTTTGCTTAATCAGTGCCCTTCTTACTCAGTGCTTGAATTACTCAAGAATATTTTAACAGAATGGTACCTATGGTTCAACATTTAATTGAATATTGATACCCATCAGATTCTCCTACTTAGTATTAGTGATGCCACAGCCTAATCCAGGGGGAAAGAAGCAGAATTTGTGTTCAGATGAGCTGAGTCTTATCTATGCCAACAGCTTTGGAGTTTTATAGAAAGCTCATATATCCCCAAATTCTACTCTAAGCTTTGGTTTAATCTTTTACCTGAGTGGTTCTGATACTGAGCTTGATCCCAGCACCATAACCACAGGACTGTTTCACTACAGGTGTCTTCAGTAGATCTGTAAGACTATCCAGAGAGGGACATCCTTGATAATTTAACTGTTCTCTCTCTTTTTTTTTTTTTAAATCTGGCAACAAAGCTAATGGCCTTGCTAGAGCACATTTCTTTTTTTTCGGCTCTACTGAGACCTTTGGTTACAAGTAATAGAAATCCTCTCAAATTAGCTTATATAATGGTACACTCTGTTATTTGGATGGAGAGGCATTGAAATCGAAGAACAAAAAATGCAACTGGATCTGAGAACTGGGAATCATCTGCTAGGAAAAATGAAAAGCACTTTTCCATTTCTCATACAGTAGAACAGTATATTTTTCTCTCATCTCTGATTTATTTATCTCCTCTTTTTCAATTTGTATCTTCTGCTTATAATAGTCCAATAATGTTACTAGCCCTACAGCTAAATAACTTGATGAATTTAGCTTATTGTTTGCATCCTTTTGAGTCAGATACCCATTTTGGCCCAGTCAGGCATGACCAAGAGACGTTAAATCAAACAGTATAGACATACCTCACAGCAGATGTTTGTAAGCGAGTTCCCTGCCTTCCAGAGCATCTTTAAAATTTAATACAGTAAGACATCAATGCCTTCCATAGAGTACGAGGGACATTATGGAAATTACTTCAGAGCCAATTGGGAATATCAGGTAGTATAAAGCAGTTGTTCTCCCAGACACTCAACTTTATTTCAATCAAAGACATCTATCACTTTTATTTGCTTTGTAAGACTTCCTCATAATATTTTGTTTGAAAGATGGTTTTGTTGCAAAAATAAAATAAAATCTCTAAGGAGATGGTGATTCCCCCGCCCTTATTCTTATTCTATCTTGTGGAATGTGTAAAGCATGCTAAATATTTAAGTACACTTGAAAATTATATCTTAATAGAAATCTCTTAATTTAGAGTTATAAAATGAAGGCTTTATCAATCAAGAATATAAAAATAAATGTACTTGCCAATGAAAATTTCCTGGAGAAACAAACACATTTCCCATTACAAATGTTCCACATAGCATGATATTCCATTTCCAGTATTATAAAGGCACATGTTAAATGTAACAGAATGCAGTATATATATATATATTCAACTATTTTAGTACAGAAATTTAATATATATATATGATTTATTAACACATGGTTATATTCTTCTTTTATATTACTATATTTTATATATATATATTGCCAAGGTCAAATAAGATTTAATATGAAACTAATAAGCCCCATGATATTTCAGTGTAAAACCATCTGATTGATTCAGATATAAAATCAGGAGAAATAAATTCAAGATAGCAAATAAAATATAAACATGCTTACCTTGAAAACAATTGTACTACTTTATTCTTTCCATTACCTGGAATATTATTGGGCATCTAGAAAAACTAGAGAGGCCAACCTAGAGACAAAATATGTGATATTTTTCTCATTGACCACAGAAGCCAGAATAATGTGATATAGTTAAGAATTATGTAAGAAATAGTTGTTGAAAAAAATGAATAAATATTGAAAAATATGTAAAGTTACATTTTAAGAATTTATGTACAATATTTTTAAAATATGTGTTATTACATGTTTTAGTAAACTTTAAGAAATTATTCTGCTTCTGATAGTATACTAAAAAAAAGCAGGATGAATAGATGATAGATGGATGTATATAGAGATAGACAAATAAAGATATTTTTTAGATAGTAATTTGATTTTATAGATATCTGTATATATAAAAGCCTAAGTGACTGTTACGACCCCTCGACTGCTGGACCGATCTACCTGTCACTATGATGATGCACTGACCACCAGGGGGCAGAGCTCAATACAGGAGCGATCAGCCCATTTCTCCCGCCAGGCAGAGGGACCCCACCCGTGCATGAATTCATACACCAGGCCTCTAGTATGTTTATAAACATATAAGTAAAATTCTTTAAAAAATATTCTAAATCTTTCAATGTATGTATATGCATTACATATTAAACATTTTACTGTATTATACATACTAAAAGACATATACAAAAATGTCCCTTAGAAGAATCCATAGGCAGCAAAATATCAGACATATCTTGTAGCAATATCTTTACCAACACATCTCCTAGGATAAAGAAAATTAAGGAGAAAAAATAAACAAATAGGACTACATCAAAATAAAAAGCTCTGTATCACAAAAGAAACCATCAACAAAACAATAAGAAAGCCCACTTCATGAGAGAACATATTTGCTAATGTTATATCCAATAAGGGCCTAATCTCTAAAATTTATAGGGAACTCATACAACTTAGCAAAATGAACATAAATAATCCACTGCTCGCCCCTACTGGGAATAGAGCCTGAAACCCAGGCATGTGCCTTGACCAGGAATCAAACCGTGACCTCCTGGTTCATAGGTCAATGCTCAAACACCAACCCACACCAGCCAGGCTAAAATGTAAATTTTATTGATGTTTCTTTCTTCTCTGCCTCACTCATTGCCTTGGATATCAAAAAGAACAGTTACCTTCTCTTAATCAGTGATGTAATTTCATTTTTAAGGATCAAAGAGCCCTAGCCAGTTTGGCTTAGTGGATAGAGCCTCGTCCTATGGACTGGAGGATTCCAGATTCGATTCCAGTCAAGGGCACATGCCTGGGTTGCGGGCTCGACCCCCAATCAGGGGGCATGCAGGAAGCAGCCAATCAATGATTCTCTCATCATTCATGTTTCTAACTCTCTCTCCCTCTCCCTTCTTCTCTGAAATCAATAAAAATATATATTTTTTAAAAAGTTTAAAAAAAAGAATTCAAAGAAAAGGCTGATGTAGAAATCAAAGCATCCTAGGACACATGTTATCTCCAGTTATTGATATTTTAATGAATTCGCCAATATGTAATCCTAGACTTTGAAAGAACATAAACTGGTTTATTTTATGCATAAGTATAGGCTTCAGTCTAAAAGAAGCATTCTATTCATTAATTTGATACAATTATAAAATCTTGCAACACATTAACAACATAGAGTAATTCAGAACTTTTTAATTTTTGGCTGATATACAGTTGGGACTACATTAACTATTAATAGAACTGACTTGATAATACTTGATTTGCACTTGATTTTATAGTGACTAGTATGAGGGGTAGGACTCAAAGGAATTTAGAGTTCATTTGTTTCAAGTATTGAAAACAAGGTGAAGAGAAATGAAGGGGCTTTATGAAGATCAGAGTCTTCTAAAAAAAGAGACATCACACATCCCTAATCCTATTTCTAATTTTCTTTCTTCTGCACCATTATTTATTATTTTATCACCACATTCCTCCTGCCAAAATGTTATGCCTTAAAAAACATTTCAAAATGTTTTCTTTTTATGTATAAAATACAGTGTAATATATTAACCTTAAGTGTACAACATAAACAATTTTACATATATATACAATTTTTACAAATATATGTAAATATATTTACATATATGTGTCCCAAAAATGTATACACACTGTAAGAGCCAATAGCTCAATTTTGAAAATGAAATGTATTTTAATAAATACTGCCTTTATAATTATCCAAAGTGTGCATATACATTTGGGGGGACACCCTATATACTGTGTAGTTACCAGATATCAAACTATTGAATGATTCCAGCACTTATACTTCTTTAAATAACTAAAATACAACTGTGACATAATGTGATAAGTGATACTATAATTCCAGTAGTGTAAGATAGAAGTTTTCATTATTTTTAGAGTTAAGGAAATGATGGATGACCTGCTTTTATAGCTAACTGGCCCAGAGTTTGGGGAATGAAGTTGTAAGATTAAATTCTGCTGTGGGACATATTGCAAATGGAAATGGCACAACTTGCTGATGATCGTCTAGTGACCCTTAAATATCAATGGGCATAATTCTGGATCCTGTGACTCATTGGGATTTCCAGAAGCATGGCTAATATTTCCAGAGCTTTCCAATTAGTTGGTGGCCATGGGACTATTCTGGAGAAACTGCACCAGAAGAACAAGAGGATGTGAAGATCCATCCTCAACCTCTTTGTTTTCAGTGTTGGAGTTGCTTGTTGCCATTGCCTGCTATTTATTTCCCTTCAGTCATCCCCCTACTTTTACATCCTTCAATCCCACCTCACAGAACAAAGCCCCACACGAGAACAGAAGGGCTGGGCCCCCGTGCTAATCACATTAGAAATCACTGCGCATCAAAGAGGTAAGGTTATCATTGCAAGGATTTCATTTTCTATCTTAGAATACCTAGACGCTTGAGAGATTCTGATGAGAATATTTGCTTTTTCCCCCCAAAAAATATTTTTTTCAGATTGTAAGGATTATTACTCCAACTTTTAATTGCACGCACTTGCACACACACACACACACACGTGTGCACACACAGTACTCACACTCTGTTTTTCTCTGTGAATATATAAATCTACATCTCTATTCATCTGTATCTACTTATCTATTGTTATATATATATATATATATATAATACCATTTTGCTAGAGTGATAAGAAATTTAATTTTATCTGGTTAATAAAAGTAGGGACTAATAATCAGTTCTTGACTACTCATATTTTTTTCCCTACCACTGCTACAATTCCCCCTAATTTGCAGATATTGGCATATTATATTAATATAGGCTGTCTGTGATACAATTCAGTAGATCAGCCTTATTTATAACATTAATATGCTTTATGACTTCTCATCTCCATGGCATGGCATGGTATGACCTTGATACAACCTTCCTTTCATGGATAGTTTGCAACCCATAGTTTTGCATCAGTAGTAAACATGAATTTTCATAGGCTTGCAAGTATAATAAGGACGGTAATACAAGTTTGACACGTGACAAGTAGCGGTAGGCTGTCTTCTTGTGCCCAAACCTCTTCTCTGTTCTGGGGAGCAGGGAGGTAGACAAAAAGAGCCTTTAGCAAGTGACTGTCACCCAGAAACCCATGAAACACTTATTTAATTATATGGTGAGTTGATTATCTTCCACTTTGTGCTGTTTTAGTGACAGCATATAGTGACTAATAGTCAATCCTCGGTTTTGTGACCCTGAGGTAATCGGACTGTTTTTCAAAACTTACTGGGACATGATTTCCAAGTGGACAAAGACATTAAGCAAAGCTGATCTTACCATATTGTAGATCTCGCAACCAATCAACAACTGAAAGAGAAAAGGCTTGGGATCCAATCAAAACAAGGTACAAAGTTGAAAAATATCAGTGCCATGCAGCCAGGTGGATAGGAACAATATGCACAGATCAGGAAAATGGTAAAGCCTGACATGGGGGCTGGGGACACCTGGGAAATGGTAGTGAGGAAGGAGAGCAAAGGAGCACCCCAGGGAGAGAGGGCTTGCAACAGAATGCACATTTTCAAGAGTTTTTAAGTTCCTTTATTGAAGATGTGGTTTTCTGTACCGGTGTGATTCATTGAGAATGCACCACAAATATATGTATCTCTTTACATCTACTTACTTCATTTTCTTAAAAGTGTTTTATTCTGTGTATTTCCTTGCATATCAATTTAATTTAAGCATGTGTTTAAATAATCCCTGGAATAATGAAAATATAAACCATCATCTTCAGTACATACACATGTGCTTATTCTGTTTACTTCTTTAACATTTAAAATAATGAGAAAGAATACAGATAAGCCAACAACATCGCCAGTTACTCTAAATGTCAAATGGACTGCTGTTATTGAAATCCGTAGCTAGTTTTGTATTGCCCTTTCCAAGTAATTTGTGATTTCCACTTGAGAATGCACTCAAGCATATTATACTACCAGAGAAGTAGAGGCCACAAATCAGTCTGCCTATTACTGTCCACATTACTGTTCAGTAAAAGGAAGCGGTGCGTGTAGCCATCTTCCACTCAGAGTGTTGACAAATGCTTTATAGATATAACTGTCCAAAATATGGACAGTTATAAATACAGTGATTATATTTTATATACAACTTATTGGTAGCTCTTCACACTCGTTTTAGCTCAAATGAATTCCTGTCAAATTCCTGCACCCATTTCATTCCTGTTATTTGAAAGCTAAGGATATGCAATGTCTTAACCTATGTATCATGGGTAGAAAAGAGAGATTACAGTGTGTTTAGTTACTATTGGGACACGGTACTTATCACAAAGACTGAAATCTTGAACCAGTCTTCCATCTTAGCCATTAACTCACTAGCACATACACATATATTATAATGAAGTAAAGCACAGCATAAAATGGAAGAATTCAATAAAGATACCTCATATTAGTCAGCTTATTTTGTTCATTAGATTCAATAATAAAGATAAATTTTTAAAAACCCTCATATTTAAGCCTTGAAAATACGTGTCCATGTAATATCCATATGATACCCTAAATAATCCTAAGAGAAGGGAGGGGTTGGTTTTATTATTATTTTGTCAAAGGGATCTCAAATCTCTCTTTTCTCAAAATGACAAGGCACATAACACAAGAGATGAGGGTTTGACTATATGCCATGTACAGCCTTAAATTCTTTCTGATATCATTCAAATAGCCAGGCTTTTCAGTCTACTTCCATGCAAGTCTAGCATAATGCTTAAGGATTCAAGTCAAAAATCTTGATATAAAAAGGTAGGAGTTTAAACCTCGTATAAAGAAAAACTAGGTATAGGAGAAATAGCCCAGAGCAATTCAGTGAACCACAGATGAAAATAGAATGCTTTCATGTAAGCACACAGCTGTTTAGTTTTGAAGTAGAATATTCACTCAGGAAATATAGAGAGGAAGAATTTTCAAAAATGTTTACCCTTTAACTGCAAGTTCACTTTAGTTCTGATTATCTACTAGAAGTTTATTTAAAATGTGTTTTACCTCCCTAATTCTTTTTCCTAACATTTAAAACTCATGTCAATGTTTCTTTAGAAAACTCATATATACAGGGGTGGGCAAAAGTAGGTTTAAAATTGCATAGTGCCGAAACCGGGTTGGCTCAGTGGATAGAGCGTCGGCCTGCAGACTAAAAGGCCCCAGGTTCGATTCCGGTTAAAGGCATGTACCTGAGTTTCGGGCACATCCCCTGTGGGAGATGTGCATGAGGCAGCGGATCGATGTTTCTCTCTCATCGATGTTTCTAGCTCTCTATCTCTCTCCCTTCCTCTCTGTAAGAAATCAATAAAATATATTTTTAAAAAAATTGCATTGTGATATTCTATTGAGTTAATAAGGCTATTGTAAAAATCATAAACTGCAAGTGTTTTTCCATATGAACAACTGTAATCCTAGTTATGAACAACCGTAAGCCTATACTTTGGTAGTAGTCCCCAAATTAAGCTTCTTGTTATTGCTTGTTGCTTATTGCAAGCTATTCTGCTTCCACTTTCCACTACTAGGTTATTTTTCCTAATATACGGCCTTCAGAAAAATCACTGCTCATTCAGAGAAATTGCCTTGATTATTTAGAAGATTAAAAAAACAACATTTATGCATAAAATCTTCCACAATTTGACAGCAACTAACTTTCCTCATCTATTGCCAGGTATTTCCTGAAACATCTCCTTTACTTTGGCAGTTTAAGTGCACTGGGGGTCCTTGTAATGAAAATAGGTTGTTTTGTGCTTTTCCAAAATGCCTTCTCCTTTTACTCAGGTAAATGAAACCATCTTCCCATAGACCACCCGTTTCCTAAAATTCAGGTAGGATCTTCCTTCATCACCACCTGAGAGATGGGCCTATAATCCAGTTTGAAGGAAGGGAGGAATGATGGAAAGAAAAAGAATGACAGTCAGGAGTATATTCTGAAGAAAATGTAAAGCTCACAGAATCAAATGTGGGAAAATACCTAATTTTTTGTAAGCTTTTGTATTTCATTCTATGACAGAGATTATTTATCTTTCCCATCTCAGATTACTTGAAAGACTGCATTTATCACCATTCTCTGATATTAGATGTTCCTATGTGACTGACTTATAGGCAATTAAATGTGAGTAGAAATAATATGTGCCCCTTTCCAGCTTTGACTCAGTAAAAAACACACACACACAATTATACAAAATAAAAAACAAAACAACTCCAAGTCACAATTTCTCACTCCCCGCCCCCCATTTTATCTGCATAACGCAGAAGAGTATTGTACACATAAAAGCTATATGACAAAGGATAATGAAAAATAAATACTTTTATTCTATAACTGTCTTTCAATATTATTGGCCAAATTAAAATCTCTTTTATTTAGGTTAGTATAAAACTGATCAGAAAATAGCATCTGCTCACATATTATAAGGGAAAATTTCTGAGTTTCTCCTCCTGAGATCATAGCAATCAGCAAGACTCATTATTCCTTCCACTTTCTTAATAAACAACTAGTCATCCAAAATGTTTGTTTGAAACTGTAAGCATTTACTGAGTTGAACAGTCTTTACCTGATATTTATAACTGACTATATTATACTAGAGGCCTGGTGCACAGAAATTCATGCACTGAGGGGGGGGGGTCCCTCAGCCCGGCCTGCACTGTCTCACAGTCCGTGAGCCCTCAGGGGATGTCCTACTGACAGCTGAGGCTCGCTCCCTGTGGGGAGTGGGCCTAAGCTGCAGTCTGGCCTCCCTCTGCAGGAGGCAACCAGGCCGATCATGGGAAGGTGCCTCCCCCATCACCCCACTGCTGCTGCCACTGCTGGCTTCTGCAGCTGCCAGCCATCGGCCCTCACTTCTTAGCGCTGGTCCCGCCCCCAACCCACTGATGGGTGGGGGGCGATCTGGGGCCAGCCCGGCTGGGTGAGGGGCTGTGGGAGATTGAGGCACAGTAGGTCGCACCCTGTCCAGCCTCTGCGGAGGTGTGATGCCAGGACGGGGCCTATGCTGCCTCTGTGGAAGGGGCAGCACTCGGGCCGGGACCGCGCTGTGGCCTCTCCTGCACAGCCTCTGCGAAAGGGGCCACAGCACTGGACCGGCCCACACCAAGGCCTCTCCTGTGCCGACTCTGCCAAAGGGGCGGTGGCGGCAGTGGTGCCGCCTCCTCTGCTCCTGCTCCTGCGGCAGCCCCGCCTTCTCTCCCGCAGTGGTGCCTCTCCTGTGCCACTGGCCCTCGGCCCTCACAGCCACTGTGGCTTTGTCCAGATGGACATCCGGAAGATGCCTGGTCTAATTAGCATATTACCCTTTTATTAGTATAGATTACATAAACATATGTGTATCTACTTTCAAAGCTAAAATGTTAGTGGAGTGAGAAGCTGTGTAGTATGTGCTTAGAGTACCTGCCATCTTATTTATTATTTGTTTTGTGGATGTGATATCATGCTTAAGTGTTACCTATGAGACCCTGTAACAGAGCCCCCTATAGAATTCAAGAAATCTGCATCTTATTTTGGAGATTATACCTACTCTTATCACCGGAAAATTGCATGAATTTAGTGAAGATGTTTTGGAATTTGTTTATCCATTTATTAACTCATTTAGCAAATATTCATTGCACACCTTCTATATGGTAGGCCATGTTTGGAGTGCTGGAGATAAAGCAGTGAACTAAAATATAGCCAAGAACCCTATTCTCAAAGAATTGAAATATTACTTCTGAAAATGGGCAAGGTGTAAATAGCCATGTCTGAAAAGCAACGTGTGAGCTCTCAGGCAGCTGTGAGCACCACAGTGCTATTCTCAAATTTATTACAGATTCTCTCCCAAAGCCTTTTTTTTTAATCTTATAACAGCTAATTCTACTAGAGGTAGTGCTGGGATAGAAAGAAAGACTTTGTAATTGAAATAGATTCTTTTACTAAGTCTGATTTTGTGTGCATTTATTCATTATGAGTTCGGTGACAAACCTGAGCTAGACATGTTTTGGGTGGTTGAGGATCCGTATTGTGAGGATTCTAGAGAAAAGCTTTCAGTGGCAAGTCTTCAGCTTGTTAAAAGAATTGGTCAGTATGTTTTCCAGACATAATGACGGGTATTGAGTTAGCAGGTCAGTGAAGCAGAAGTCTGTTAGGAAAGCTTGCAGTAGACGTCTCTATTTTATGCCTTACTTTGAGCTATGATGAAGACAAAATATATTGCATCAGAAATTACCTGGCGCTTAGAACCAGACATATGAAGTTTAGCTTGAGTACCAAACAGGAAAGATCTGTTTTTACTTGAGATCTCTTTGGGAATCATTTTCCACACCTTAAGTATTGGTATAACATTGTACAGCACTGACAATTTGCAAATTATGTCAACATCCAATTCCCTCCCTCAAGATGCAGGCAGTTCATTGTTGTTGCTAACATGTGACAATGTGTGGTGATCCCCTTGGCACCACTTCCTACTTGCTGAACTGTCCTAAACAAGTGAAAATATTTCCAAGTGTCATTATCCTCGAGTGCCCTTTTAAAGAGATGTGCAAGGATTAGATGAAATAAACAAGAAAACAGCATGTTTCAAGTGCTCAAAAAATATGCTATTATGATTATTCACCTTGTTTGGGTTGACAGCAGGGAATTTTTAAAAAGGTATAGAAAATGCATAAAAATTGCAGACACTTTATAAATGCCACATATTATGTAATTTGGTCCAGAAAACCAACATGCAAAAGTATTGTCACATTTGATTCTCTTAGGCAAACTTACATTACTTAAAGTGATTTTAAATAAGAATTCTCTAGTCCCTAGAAATTCTCTTATAACTCTAGTTTCTGGGTTCATCAGATTTCCCTTAATGATTTACTAATTAATTTTAATCTAGCATTTTTCAAGTTATTTATTATTTCTCTTTGGATTTGCAGGTAACATTAGAGTAGCCGGCTGATTAGAAAAAGTAATGAGTTTCGGTTTGCAGCAAATGAATCTTGAAAGCTCATTGATTACAAATGTCTGGCTATAATTGCTCTTATTTCAAAGGCTAAGGTAGAAGATTATTGAAGATTAAATTTTCCCCAACACCCTAAAAAAGACGTAATGATTTACAGTGGGCTGGAGGACTAGATATGCAATCCTTGAGTACTCTGTAACTTCAATGTTCTTGGAATTGTACAACTTTAGATATGGGAGGACCTCAAAGGAGCTGTTTAGAAGCCTACATTTAATCTTACTGACCAGGAAGCTGAGGTCAAGAGAAGCTAGGTGATTTGATCTGGGCCACAGAAATAATGTGCAAAAAGCTGAGATGAGAACCAAGATGAAGCATCTTATCACTACATTATCTTTTATAGAAGAAATTAAATCAGAAAGAAAGAGACAAACATAGGTGCATTGAGACAAATAGAAAACAAATTTCATCACCAAGGGCCAAGGATGGGAATCAAAATCAAAAGATATGTGACCTGATCCTTCTGTACCCCAACCTCCACACAAGTAACCTGGCCTCTCTGAAATCTTCTATCACTGCAAGTAGATAAAAGTCTTCCAACTAAGGTTGATAATTGATATCAGCATGCTACTGGATCTAGGTTTTACAACTCCTCCTCAGCCTTAGAAGTCCAAATCAATTCAGGCAATAAACATGGAAGTGAAATCTGATACATGAGAAGTAAAACTGTGTGGTTCCATAAGCCCACCAAATATGAGTATATTAATAAGAGTAAGATCTCTACTTGTATATTTTTCCTAAATTGTTTAGTAGAACTCATTATTACTGGTAACTTTGAACAGATGACTTGTCTGTCTGTATGTTTGTTTATAGCACTTTTATTCTCCCTACCTCTCTCATTCCTGCACTAAGGGGGAAAAAAGATATATCAGTGAAACCTGGAACGTTGATAGTTCTCTTTTGTTTTTTAACCTTTATTGTTTAAAGTATTACATATGTCCCCCTTTCCCCCCCATTGACCCACTCCAGCCCGCCCCCACCCTATCCCAGGCCTTCACCACTCTGTTATCTGTGTCCATGGATTATGCATATATGCATACAAGGTCTTTGTTTGATTACTTCCCACTCACCCACCCTCCCCAGCCTTGCCTCCGAGATTCTTCACTCTGTCCATGCTTCCATGTCTCTGGGTCCACTCGGTTCATCAATTTATTTTGTTAATTAGATTCCACATATGAGTGAGATCATGCAGTACACTGATAATTTTCTACCAATTTTAAATTTCAATGATTTAGAGCTTTAGTGGTCTAATTATTATTATCTTATTATTTTTGTCAAAACAAAATTTTCTAAGCTTTAAATAAGCTTGTAGATGATGTCATTAAGTAGCTGTTCCAATTTAACCAAAGAATTTCCTGTTTATTTCCTGCAGTTTATAATGTGCTGCTTTGTTTTGTTGTTCAATTTTTGGAGTCTTGCATAATGTGTTTAACGTACTTGTGAAAGAGATCTAGGTAGTTCCCTCAATATAAAACTTTAACTCATAAATTATTCTTATTTGGGTAAAAGTATTACCTTTTTAAGGTCCGTGGGAGCTACAGAGCCTGAATCATTTATTTTCTCACCTTGTATAAGATCATATGGACACAGACTTGTGGCTAACAGTGATTAACCTAGAACTATGAGAAAGCTATCATGTAACTGGTGGCAGGCGATGTTTGGATAGGGAGGACGCTTTATTTGTCAGATTATCTTCTATCCCTTCTGGTTGCAAAAACAATAAGGTACCCGAAAGAATTTTCGATGGCATATTACTTTAAAATGGCATCTAGTTCTGCATAGAGCCATAAATGAGATTCCACACATGAAGCATTTTTTGGTTATAATGATCATTCACATAGGGCCATATTTGTATTCTATTTTGATTAAGTGAAGAGAGATACCTAATTTTATATAAGGTCTCAATATTAAAAAATACTTCCTTCAAATGACACTATCTAGAAAAAAATTAGAAATAAAGAACAGATTAAGAATAAGGGCGCAGTGAAGTGGTCGTGGAGTAGAGGGGTAGCAGCAGTGTTACAAAGGTCAGTCTGGGGGATTCATGGGTACATGCAGTGATGGAAGTGCGCTGTGTCTTAATTTTGTATCTTTTTAAAAAAATATTGTTTTTATTGATTTCAGAGAGGAAAGGAGAGAGAGAGACATAGAACCATCAATGATGAGAGAGAATTGTAGATTGGCTGCCTCCTGCATGTCCTCACTGGAGAGAGAGCCCTAAATCCAGGCATGTGTCCTGACCAGGAATCGAACCCGAACCCTGACCTCCTGTTCCATGCTCAATCACTGAGCCACATCAGGCTGGCTGATTTTGTATCTTGACGGTAGTAGTGGATACATGAAACTACACATAAAATAAAATTATTTCGAATCAAAAACTGTATGTATATAAGTAAGTACAAGTAAAACTGGGGACCTAATAAGATCAATGGATTTTATCAATGTCAGTATGTTAGTTGTTATTCTTTCATAAACTATTACTAATGAGAAAAACTGAGAAAAGAGTGTACAGTTCTTTTCTGTATTATTTTTTACATATGCATGTGGATCTATAATTATCTCTAAAATTCCAATTAAAATTATTTTTTAAATTTCATATTAGTATAAATTAATTTATGATCATTTTTAAGATTACTTGAATGTAAAATACTCTTAGTTAAGTTTCTTTGGAATATTATACATAGTCTTTATAATCTTTGGGTCATAGATCAGACACCTAGTTGCAGTTTAAATAAATAGAGGTGGCCATGCCTTCTCTGATTCATGAACATTCAAATCAATGAATAACAACTTCCAATATCCATCACTTTTAATTTTCTTAAATAACATCTCAACCATAAATAATTGTTTATTTTAGAATATTTTATTTTATTTTAAAATATTTTATGCTATTAGTTTATCCATTATTTTATGCTATTAGTTTATCCATGTTTCTGATAAAATGCACAATTGGGGACTAAACACTTTAATTTGTTGTAATTTCTTTTGTACTTTTGTTACAGACTACAGAAAAGCAGTAACTCAACCAATTTTAAGAAATTCTTAAGAGTTCACATTTTAAGTTATCTAAAAACATAAATACCCCAGATTCTAAAATGATTTTTGACATTTTTCATTCTCTTTTACATGGTTACTATATTTTATTTTAGCAAACTGAAGAGCTTTTAAACCTTAACCAATGCTAATCTTTTTCCCTGAAGATTAATTTTTTATAGTTATTTATAAAGCTCGGTAAGAAAAGTAAAGGAGACTTGTAGCATTTGTATTTATGGTCCTTAAGAAGGGAGTGATGAGAAGGTAATTGGAAGGTTATGAGAAAGCTTAATCAGTAGGAAATGAGTTTAATTATTGGTTTTTATAAAATTGAAATCTTGTTTCTTTGAACTATGCTCATAAAAGCTCACAAAGCCCTAGAGATTGGGCTTGTTGACATTGTGAGCTCTTCATTTAATTCTGGCCAATATCTATACCAGTGATAGCGAACTTATGACACGTGTGTCAGAGGTGACACGCGAACTCATTTTTTTGGTTGAATTTTCTTTGTCAAATGGCATTTAAATATATAAAATAAATATCAAAAATATAAGTCTTTGTTTTACTATGGTTGCAAATATGAAAAAATTTCTATATGTGACACGGCACCAGAGTTAAGTCAGGGTTTTTCAAAATGCTGACACGCCGAGCTCAAAAGGTTCGCTATCACTGATCTATACTAATAAAAGCCTATGTGGTCGTCATGCCCTCATGCTGTGATGCCCTCACGCCGTCACAATCCATCACCAGGAGGCTGTTTGCATGGCGAGGCACACGTGAGTGGGCGAGGACTGGACTCTGTGTGTGCGGCGTGGAGGTGGCGGGTCCTGGCAGCTCTGCGCGGTGACGCCGGGAGTCCTGCGGCTCCACACGGTGCGGAGGTGGGACCCCCGGCTCCAGCCTACTTCTTTGGGTCAATCCATTGAGGAGCCCCAGATGGGTGGGTGGGGCCTATTTCTTTGGGGAGATCGATTTTGGGGCTCCTGCATTGTGAGAGGGCACACACAGGCCAGGCTGGGGATCCCACCCCTCCCAGAGTGCATGCATTTCGTGCATCGGGCCTCTAGTAAATATATAGGAAGTAGAGGCCTGTTGCACAAAGAGATTCGTGCAATAGGCCTTCCCTTCTCCTGGCTGCGGGCACCGGTTTTCCTCCGGCACCCGGGACCCAGGCCTTCGCTCTGGCCAGAGCCGCCTTCCGTCCTCCATCTTCGCTGCTCTGGCTCGCCTTCAGTCTTCGCTCTGCCACTGTAAGCCTATGTATGCAAATTAAGTGCCATCTTTGTTGGCGGTTAATTTGCATATCGTGCTGACTAACCAAAGGGAGGCATAGCGAAGGTACAGTCAATTACCCTGTTTGTCTATTATTAGATAGGATGTTTCTTAGAATAGGCTACAAAGAGATTTTGACTTAGCTTTGGTTTTTATTAAAGGTCAGGGCCAGGAGTATTTAACTAGTTGTCTCATGAGATCACAACCCATTGGTTTAAAATGTAAAATCAAGTTTATAGTCCTAATACAAGTTATTTAACAGATAATTCTGTGTCTCAGACCAATGTGTTAGCAATTATTAGAGTTACTGAGTTCAATACAAGTTTTCATTAGAATGTTAATTTTATGTAATATGCAGTATTACATTTTCCCCAAGACACTAATCTTGTGTCCCTGAAGTTCAAACCTAAGAAAACTCTCAGAGAAATTGGAATGAGGATAGACTCAAAGTCAAAATCCTGTCCATGAAATGTTGCTTCCTTATGGATTCAGCAACACAATATAAGTGCCTTTAAAAAATTAAACAGAATAAATTTTTTTAAAAATTTTTTTTAAAAACTATTTTTTGAAAAACAGAGTTCTGATGACTTAAAGGTTTTGTTTGTTTTTAAATTTGAGATAGCTGTATGTTAAGGAGTTTTTAATCATCTGCCTCATCTATATGGGCTATGAAGAAATTGCATAACACCAGGGTAACAGTTAAGTTTTAAAACCCTTAGCACAAAAATAAGGGGCTATTTTTAGATGTTTAAATTGTCCTTTGGGGGATTGCCATGTTTAGCTATCTCTTCATGAACCTTTTTTTTCCCCTTTCTTTTTCTTTCTTTTTTTAAATATATTGTTTAGTTTTTCTCCTCATGAACCTTTTCCATTTGTTTCTTATTTCCTACATCCCAGATTGGTTACAGGGACAATAAAGTATGTCCTTTTTGCTTTTTTGTTTTTTACCTGAGCAGTAATTGATAAGAAGGTTTAGAGGCTTCATTCCCTCAGTCCCATTCAGAACTTTTCTTAAAGTATTTTTCATGTAACTGGTAAATTTTGGATGTGAGACATTATAATAGCAATGGGTTGAAAATTTCATTATATATTATGATGTAATATGTAATATTAACACATTTATAATTGTGTATATTTTTTCAAATGGCAATGATTCCTATTTGATCTCTATTTCTTTAACTTACAAATGTACAATGATTATCTTTATATACTTAACATAAATACACTTTTGTATAAATATTAAATGTGATTAGAATTGAATACTTCATTCAATGCATTCTGTTAATTTGACTTTCTTCACTCCCTCCCCCTTTTCTTCTCAAAGTCAACCAAGTAAATTAGTATTCAGCTTCAATTTATTATTTATACTACTAAAATGCTATTTATCGGTCTATCTAGCTAGCTATTCTACATTTCTGTGTACATAGATAAGAATTTGTTCTTTAAGCCATCCAGGTGGTGGTACTATGTTATAGCAGCACTAGCAAGCTATTATACTAATGTTTACCATATAACTACTGCTTATATTTTATTGGACTGAACTCAGTCACATGGCCTCATATCACTTCAAGATGTATTGGATACATTGTCATGCAGTATTCGGATATACCATAAAGCAGTTTCTAGGATTTCATGATAAACACACTGATAAACATGTTAAGAAATATTTCTAAACAGCTATTAAAATTTTCTTTGCATAAATTTGTAGAGTTGAATGTTACTACTAGATTAAAAGTCACGCAAACTTAAAGCTTCTATTAATTTTTGTGAAATATTTCTCTAAAAAGATTACATAGATTTAAGCTCTCACTGGAAGTTGGAAGAGTGTGAATCTTTCTCTCTACTTTCATTTATATTGGTTATCTCATTAAAATAAAACAAATTCATTGCCAACTATGCGAGCAAAAGTTAAATCTCATTGTTTGAATCTATGTAAACTGTTCTCACATTTACTTCTTTTGTGAATTGTGGTGAATGTTTCGTTCCATTTATAATTCAAGTGATTTGTCTTTCATTTAGTGATTTATCTGACATCAATTTATAAATTTTTCTGCTAATAATGTCTTCAATTTTGTGTGCATATATATGCATTCCTTTTATCATTAGTCTTCCATTTATTTGCCTTTCTTAACTTTTGTAAATTATTCACCTTCTTTGTTAATTTTTATAATGTGTTATAGAAGCTCTTTGTATATGGAAGTTGTTAATCCATTCATACTCTGGGATTTGGGGAACTATTGATATTAATGTATTCCTCATTTATGTAGATTTCTATTTGATTTATATTGATTTTTCCATTAATTATCTTGGAATATTTTATGTTTAATATATCATTTGCAAGTAATGATCATAGCAGTTTTTATTGTCTAATATTTATATCTCCTAATTCATTTTTTGGCTTAGTTCCTGGTCAATGACACCTTGAAGCACATTACTAATAGTGATAATAGCCACTCCTTAACTTGTCAGAATTAAGAATACTAATGACTTTAGGTTTCTGACAACATTTTCATATTGTTAACTTTACCATGTTGTTTTGCAGACAATTTTGGTAGCAATAATAATAATAATAACAATAAATTTAACCTTTATTTATAAGTTTCTCTGTGACAGTCTTCTAACAGCTCTTTCTTACTGACTCCTTTCACTCCAGGGGGTTCTCTTGGATAACTTTTTATTTTGTTTTTAATTGTGTGTTTTTATCAACATTAACCAGTTCAGAAACCTTTGTTGGAGTATCAGCTTTTTAAAAATCTGCAACTGCCCTACCAAACTCCAGAAATATAAGTTCTTTCAGTATAGCCTTGTCTTCTTATTCTGCCTCCTCAAGCCCTTCCACCAGACTCCAGCTTTTAGAATTTTTCTTTCTATTTATTCTTTTTAAATTAAATTTATTGGGGTGACATTGTTTATAAAATTATATTGGTTTCAAGTATATAATTCTATAATACATCCTATGTATATTACATTCTGTGTTACCATCCAAAGTCAAATCTCCTTCCATCACCATATATTTGACCCCCTTTATCATTTAGTACTCCCCAACCCCCTTCCCTCTTGTAACCACCATAATGTTGTCCATGTCTATGAGTTCTTGTTTGTCTTGTTTGTTCATTTGTTACTTTTAGTTTTATATCCCACATATGAGTGAAATCATATGAGTCTTGACTTTTTCTGTCTGATTTATTTTGCTTAACATTATGTTCTCAAGATTTATCCATGTTGTCACAAATGGCAATGCTTCATCTTTTCTTATTGGTTGACTAGTATTCCAATCATTTATTGAAAGACACTTTGGTTGTTTCCACGTCTTGGCCACCGTGAATAATGCTGCAATGAACATAGAGGGACACTTTAGACCAAATGGGTATAATTGGTATTTACAGAGCCTTTTATCCCAGAACACCAGATTACACATTCTTCTCTAGTGGCCATGAAACATTCTCAAAGATAGACCATATGTTGGGATACAAAACGAACTTTAATAAATTTAAGAAGATTGGAATTATATTAAGCATATTCTCCCATCACAATGCTTTGAAATCAACTGCAGAAAGGAAGTGTTACTGTATAAGAAAGGTCCTTGTCTCCCTTGGTTGCTAGTGAATTCTTGGGGGGATTGCTTGGGTGGAATTCTTGTGATGTCACGAGAAAATTCTGAGACTTGCACAGGAGGATGTGATATTGTAGAAAGCTTTATTTCCATTAAGTTCTCAACTTTCCAAAGCCCCAGTTCCCTTTGTCCAGTCATAGAAGCAGTGCAGCTGGGGCTTTCCTAGAGCTCCACCCCCAACAGCAACCAAGGAAAATGAGCCCCTCTCCTCTCCTGTAACAAACCGAGAAAAGAACACACCCAGAAAGTTCAGTGGCATCTGGCGCTCTCCTTTTATTGTCAGCCATCTGCATCCAACACTAGGATATAAATTGCCATGTGTCATCTCAAGGTTTTCTCACAGCTTTTCACTTCTTCTGCACTGAAAGTGGTGCTTGTTTATGATCTTGTCCTAATTACATTTGAATTTATTTCAACCCAAATAATTCATTCGCTGCCCTATATTTTCAAATAAAAGGGGAAGAACATAATTTAGTCCAGCAAATTCAGTTTAGATTATACATATTTTCCAAATAATTTATTCAGATCTTACATTAGGCAGTGAGTTCATTGACAATTATAAAGAAGAAGAATGCTTCAAGTGCCACTGCAAATCTTTCTATGAATTACAAGTGGTTAGAAAAAATGATGTTTACAAATTATATTACAAATGGCTGGCAAAAAATACTGGTTTATTAGACTATTTAAAGGGTAATAAGGCAGATAATTTTATAGAGAATTTTTGTTTTAATTTAGATTATTAAGCATATTGCTACCTCATGAAACAATGTTTGTATACAGTCACTGATTGTCAGAGAAGAATAAATGATTCAATACATTTACTAACACCTCAAAGCATTTACACATATTCTTTCAGTTTGATGTTTATAACAATACTGTTAAGTAGCTAAGATCAGTATTTTCAATCCCTTTATCCTGCTGAGGAAATCAGACTTCACAGTATTTAAATTACTTTGCTATAGATTCAATATAAGTGGCCACATGGAATTTAAACTCAGTGTTTTGCCCACTATCCATTTGTCTTCTGCTACATGTCTTCTCTTAGAGGGTATTATGATCATTAAACGTT
Source organism: Myotis nattereri (assembly GCF_964212035.1). NCBI lineage: Eukaryota > Metazoa > Chordata > Mammalia > Chiroptera > Vespertilionidae > Myotis > Myotis nattereri. Next base: position 29,596,744 of record NC_138088.1, read on the forward strand.
TTCACATCTCTAACACATAATTTTCAAACTAAATGATTTCTCTGAGAAGCCTTCTCTGTCACTAACAATCCTAGAGTTTTATTTTGTTCAAGATATTTTTGACAAGGTTTAGCTATACCCTTCTTGTCAAAGGATTGCAAATGATATGTTAGTGGAATATTTGAGATGAATTATCATCATCCTAATGTATCTACCTATTATCTAAATTTTAAAACTTACTATTCTGTCACAGATATTTTTGTAGCCCATGTCTTTGGTTTCCTCTCATGAGTTCAAAATTTTATATCAAATGTTTGTGCTTTCTAAAGCTCATTGTCATTAAAATGGAAGATGACTATTTTGAGTTCATAGAGGTCATGAACTATATGGGGAAAGCAATGCATATTTTGCTGAATTTCTGGCACTTAATAGAAGAAAAAATGATTAAGCTGTCAGAGTTGATTGCTCAATTTTGATAGGGCCAAAAATATGGGTTGGTCAGATAATAACTTGTGAAATGACAAAGTAATGAGTAGGCATTAGAAGAGGGAACTTTTCAATAAGGTAATTACTTGTATGGTAATACACATCAAGTATGCCTATATTCATTTGGTGGCAAATTTTCTGGACTGCTTTCTCCTTTTATCTATAAAGGAAATATCCATCTGGTGTGATATTTGTCTACAGGAAAAAGGCAGTGTTCTTCAATGTGTGTATTTCCGATAAAAAGTAGCCAGCAGCCTGTCTAGTACATCTACTAGTATGTCTGTCCATTGAAACAAGGTCTGGAGAGCATGCAACTTGATTGTAGGAGCATGAAATGACCAGATAGAATATTTTAAAAGTCCTAAAGCAAGAGACTGGGACAATAAGATTTGTTGATTTCACAATTCACTTTGCTTTGTAAGATAAAAATATTGAGGTAAAAATATTTACTCTAATGAAGTAATAACTTAAAGGGGAGTATTAAAAATATTGATAGCTTTTCAGTCAATAATTTAATTGATTCAAAAATTATTTATTGAATAACTATCATATTCAAGAAAAACCTGTCTTAAGATATGCAGGAAGACATAAAAAAAATGACACAGGTCAAGTGCAGGTAATAATTGTTCAACTATTATATATAATCCAAGGTAGAATGTGTTTTGCTATTGAACTTGAGTTCAGTTCATTAGTTGTGTGACTGATTAATTGATTTAACTCATAATTAAAATACAAAAATACACATAAGTATAATGTAAAACTGCTACAGCAAATTTGAGAAAGTGAGATTTTACATATACTATAATAAGTGAAAGAAATATATTTATTTTACCAGTCATCCCCTCACCTCACAACTTTTTATTTCACAACCTTTTTTATGCCATTTACGTGTCTGTACTTTCTTTGCTTGTCTTTGTAATCATAACTGTGATAAAGATTCAAGTCTCTTTCTACATAAAAATAAAATTTCTGCCTTTCTTGTTGTATGTAATCTCCTGAAAAAGCCCAATTTGAATGATCACTTTCAGACTGCTGCTTACTGATGATTGTTACATCAAGAACTATAAAAAAATCCCACACAGAATAAAAACCTTCTTTTGTAAGGTCACAATAATTTTATATGTCACTCAGAAGATTCTTTTCAAATTTCATAATAAAAGAACTATTCCATTGCACTAAAGCAAAAATTCAATAACCTAGAGACTGAATGTATCTTGAGCCATTGGGTTATAGTCTGACCAACTATTGTGGGAAATTGAGAAGTAGCTTTTTCTTTTAAATGAAACACATCACAAGGATATCTCATTATAGTTACTATAACATTATCCCTTTAATTTTATTACCTTTTAAAATGGGCACCTTCTTCTATTTTTTATTTAGGTAAAAATACTACACATATACATAGAGAAAGTGTCCCAGAAGAGGAATTAGCTTGATACTGTATGAAATGGCATTAAGTAGAAAAATTATAATGGTTAGAACACAAGCTAATAAATCATGTATCCTCAAACAAATTTCCCATTATTTATAAACTTAGGGAGTTAGCTAAGGGTTTTATATTCATTGGATGTTCACAGTACTTTTGATAATCCGATGATAATGCTGTTCAACTTTTAGGAAAATCACATTCTTTACCCCAAAGCACATCATTTTGCATTAAAGTTAAGGTGCTTTTTAAAAAATATTTATTTTTGAAAGTATTACATATGTCCTCCTTTTCCCCCCATTGACCTCCTCTAGCCTGCCTCCATTCCCCACCCCAGGCCTTCACCGCCCCATTGTCTGGTCCTGGGTTATGCACATATACATTCAAGTTCTTTGGTTGATCTCTTCCCACCTTCCCACCCTCTCCTGCCTTCCCTCTGAGTTTCCACAGCCTGTTCCATGCTTCTATGTCTCTGGATCTATTTTGTTCATCAGCTTATTTTGTTCATTAGATTTTACATATGAGTGAGATCATGTGATACTTGTCTTCCGCCTGGCTTAAGGAGTTTTGTAGATCACTTGAAGCCTATCCATGTATCCTGTTTGAAATCTTATGACCACAGGTAATAATGCTTGGTATGATTGTGGTCTGATGCCCCTTTCTTCCTCAATATTTATTTATTTTTTTACATATTGAGGTACATTTTACATAGAATATAATGACTAGATTTTCAAGCACATTTTATGAGCAATTCTGGCAAATGTGCAAACTGGGATAACCACCTTGCCAAGAAGATAAAGAATACATCTCTTACTCCAGAAAGTTACCAGGTGCTGGTTTCCAATGTGTCCCCTCCTCCAGAGGCAACCACTGTCCTGCTTTTACTACCATTAACTAGTTTTGGAATCAATCCAATTTAAACCTTCATCTTGTCAATCATATCATTTCTCCAATTTTGAAAAGTCAATTGTCAGAGTTCTGAAAGGGGAGGAGAGATGGCAATATGTTTTAGAAGGCAAGGTGAAAGGAATGAATACTTTTCTCCTAAAATGGATATTTAAAAAAAAATAAAAATCTTGCATTCCTCAGAGCAGCAGGAGTACACGATGCTCCACTGCAGAGTCCTGACAAGCTGACATGGAGGGATGGCTGCACAACGGATGCAAGAGACATGCTGTCGATGTAAATCTCTGTATGAAAATCCCACTTGATACATTTTATGGCAATGAAATTAGTGTTAATCAAGTATCTATAAAATTTTACATGATTAAGTCCACCCTTACAGTTGCTTTATATTTGGTAATTTTAATTGTATCTTTTTTTCATTCAGCATTTTATGTTTTCTAGTGACAGTTTATAAATTTATTATTTGCTTAATTTTTTTAGAAATTTTTTTTATTGATTTCAGAAAGAAAGGGAGAGGAAGAGAGATATAAAACATCAATGATGAGAGAGAATCATTGATCGGTTGCCTCCTGCATGCCCCAACTGGGGATCAAGCCCACAACCCAGGCATGTACCCTTGATCAGAATTGAATCTGGGACCGTTCAGTCCTCAGAGCAATGCTCTATCCACTGAGCCAAACTGGCTAGGGTTACAAATGTATTATTTTTAGAATTGCAATAATACACTTAGAACTGTGAGAAACTTTATATTTCTGAAACTTTATATTTCTGAAACTTTATATTTCTGAAAAGTTAGTGGTTTTATTTTAAGAGAAAAGCATTCAGATTTCAAATATTTTAGCAATTTAATAAAAAACTTTATATACTATATGATTTCATTTCTATGTGGACTCTAATGAACAAAATATACTGATGAACAAAATGGAACCAGAACCATGAATACATGGAACAGACTGACAGAGGTCAGGGAGAGAGGGGGCTGAGTAAAAGAAGGTGAAGGAATTAGCCACAGAACATAGCCCAGGGACATAGACAGCAGTGTGGTGATGGCCAGAGGTAGGAGGGTGGGGGCTGGGTGGAAATGGGCAAAGGGGGGTGGGAATGGGGGACATCTGTAATGGTGTCAACAATAAAAAAAACACCTTTATATTAAACTCTTATTTTCTCTAAAAATGTGTATTGTAAAATAACTAAAGATAAGGGAAAGATAATATAGGTCTATATTTCTATACCATCAATCAACTTAAAATAAATTGAGCTTATAATTAAAAATAGCCCAGAAATAATAATAAGGTGATAAAAATAATGTTTATTTAAACCAGTATGCAAAATTTAGTAATATATTTAGTTATGATTTTTGCTAGGTTTTTGGACTTATGTATCTGGGTATGTTCTTGAGCTACTGACTTTATGCCAGAGAATAAAGTTCTGGGTTGATATTACCATATAATATGTGTCTAATTTACATGACCTCTACCATGAAATGGCCTCTAATCCTTTACAGACTCATGCTATGGAATAGTTATGCATAATATCCCATGTGTTTGTACAGATTCAGAAAATTGTCAAGGTTATTTTTATAGGTTGATTTAGAAAATTCATTAGTTGTTACTAAAAAAGATTGTTGCACACAAATTGACAATTAATGTAGTTAATGAACAAGTTTAGACAGAAGTTTCCCTTTCAATGTTTAATGTCTTTACAAGTTTTGTCACTTGAAATGTTTTAAAAATTCTTGTTATTTGGAAGGATACTGAAACATTATAGCAGATGCAGATCTATTTCCTTTCTAATGTTTAATTCTTATGTTTCCTCCAAAAAAATATCTAAAGGAAAAATACACAAAATTTGGTACCAGCCATACAAGTACCACTTGCTAAATTCCCATAAATTTAATGAATGCATTTTAACCTGCACACATATCAGGAATACAGATTGTACTACATGTCAAGTGCCTTCTAAGATATCCTTCATACCTCACCAAAGATAGCTACCATAAGCTACTGTTGTTTGTTTTTGAACTTTACATTATACTAGAGGCTCAATGCATGAAATTCATGCAAGAGTAGGCCTTCCTTCCCCCGGCTGCTGGCACCAACTTCCCTCTGGCACCTGGGACCCAGGCTTCGCTCTGGCCGCGGAAAGGCACCCGGGACCCGGGTTCCCTTGCAGCCCTGGCTTCATCTGGAAGAACGTCTGGTCTAATTAGCATATTATGCTTTTATTATTATAGACTAGTAGCCCAGTGCATGAAATTCGTGCACATTAAAAGGGAATTAATTGCCTAACCGGTTTGGCTCAGTGGATAGAGCATCGGCCTGTGGACTCAAGGGTCCCAGGTTCGATTCCGGTCAAGGGCATGTACCTTGGTTGCGGGCACATCCCCAGTGGGGAGTGTGCAGGAGGCAGCTGATCAATGTTTCTCTCTCATCGATGTTTCTAACTCTCTATCCCTCTCCCTTCCTCTCTTTAAAAAATCAATAAAATATATTTTTTTAAAAAGGGAATTAATTAGCAGAGATATTTTAATATTGCTATTTGCCCTTTCTCTATAATATAAATGTGAGAGATGAAAGGAAATTAGTAAAATGCATATGAAAATATATAAATATATTAATAAATAAACAGTAACAAAAGGATATAACAACAACAGAGGCATGATATAAAAACGACAAAAACATGTTATGAAAACAACAAAAACATGATATAAAAACAACAGTGATGCAAACAATGACTGATAAAGTGATTAAACTTATTCTAATATCTCCCTGTACACCACATTAAGAGTGAAAACACTTTCAGAGTGCTTGACTAATTTCCCTTGTGATGAAGTATTTAGAACTTTAACTGTAACATCACGTGCTCTTCAAACTCGAGAGAAAGCAACATATAACTGACCATGTGCAAAAACGGGTTCAGGTAGGAATATGCCTACTTTGTCTAGAGTTTGTCCTTGTGATTTATCAATAGTTATCACAAATGCTGGCATCACGGGAAACCGTCATCGAATCAATTTAAATGGGAGGCCAGTATCAGATGGGGACAAATTAATTCTTGGAATCAGAACAGCCTCTTCCTCTGCAGATCCTGTTAATACTTCAGCTTCAATACTGTTAGGTCGTAATCTTTTGATAATAAATCTGGTACCATTACAAAGACCCCATTTACTATTGAGATTTCTCAATAGCATGATGATTGCACCCACTTTCAATTTTAATTTATGACACGGCATTCCTGAAGGAGTAATGCTATTAAGAAATTTGATGGGAACATTTTCTTTTTCAGCATCATCTGTGGAATCAATGGAATCATTATTCAAATATGTGTGAAAATCTCCAACGAGTATATCCAAATTTCCTTCATTTAATTTTTGAACATGCTCATTTTTGGACAAAGAATTGCACGTTTAGATATATTTTTAATATTATCTATAGCAGTGGTTCTCAACCTTGGCTGCACATTAGAATCACCTGGGAATCTTTTTTAAATCCTGATTCCTGGGCCTCATCCTCCGGAAATTGTTTTTTTGTTATGGGGTGGGGCCACAACATTAGTAACAAAGAAACAAAATTAAAACTTTATTGTGGGGAGCCGCTACAGTGTTTTGGACAAGTTCAAGCCTTGGACTGATGAGAGGGCACAGTCCTCTCATTGCCACGTGCAAGTCCCAGCTTGGAGGGCGGGGCCCTCCCAGCACAATTATAGTCAACAGCTGTAGTTGTAAGCTTGAACCTATGGTCCGAACATGTGGCCCCACATGCCTGAGTGATGTAGGCTTGATAGATTTCAGGTGCACGTAGTTGAGTAGGATTGAAACCCAAGAGAATGTTGTAAACATCTTGGTCACGCCTTACTTTGCCTCGTAGCATCTGCTATAAAAAAAGGCATGGCTGTGGGCATGGTCATTGCCTCTCAGAGAAGCAGCTTCCCACTGAGACCTGGCTTTCATTCTCTTGTCTTTATTTTCTAAGCCTTTCAGCTGCCCCCACTCAGGTTCACCCCTGGCCGTGCTGGCGCAGCACACTTTATAAAGATATGCCTCCAGGCTCCCAGGGTGGGTTCTTGCCTCAAACCCTGCCCTTACAGGAAACAACAACGGGAAACTACTCGGGGAGGGTGCAGCCATTTCCAAGACAACCCCTGCAGGACTAACTTCCTTCCTCTTGGTCACCAGACTGGTTGTGATGAATACCCACCCAGGGTTTTTATATAAGTACATAACATTACAAACAAACTGTTATACCTCACATATTTTGCTCAAAATTTCATTTGTGAGATACACCCACAATATTGTATGTAGATGTGTATGCATTCTCATTGTGATATAGTAATACATGTCATGAATATCCCACAATTTCTTTTTCTGTTCTATTTTTGATACATTTGGATTTTTTTCCTATTTGGAGTCAGCATGAAAAGTATTGCTATAAATATTTTAGAGTATGTCTTTTGATGAATTAATAGACATTTTGTTGTACATACCTAGAAATGGAATTGCTGGGTCCTAGTAGTACAATCAAACAATTTTCCAAATTGGTTGGAACAATTTAGACTCTCATAAGCAATGTCTGAGACTTTCAACACTTGCTACTTTTTCTTCTTTTTCATTATAGACATTTTAATGGTGGTGTTGTAGTGGTATTGCATTGTGGTTTTAATTTTGATTTCCCTAATTCTCATTTTTAGTAGAAATACACACAAGTCCCCCATCAAAGCAACCAATGATCCACTTTAAAAACTCTTTAGAAGGTGTGTGTGTGTGTGTATGTGTGTGAGAGAGAAAATCTATGTGTTTATCAAAAGGAACAACAAATTATTGTTCACCTAAAATATAGTTAATAATATACAATACCTTTGAAAACTACTAAAATGTATTTTTTTTCCAAATTTTTTATCATGAACTAAATCAAAATTGAAAAGTCACTGGAGTTGTATTTCAGAAATAAGCCTTTTGACTCTTCTGTCAGGCATATGTGAAAGGTTTGGAGATACAGACTACCACTTAATGGCCTTTATATATTTTATCCAGGGACATCTAACCTTAACTCTTTTCATTATGAATTTTATTGTAATTGAATCAGTATTAAGGATCAAGTTCCTGGTCTTTCTAGGTTTTAAAGCATTAAGTCTTTCTTGAGTTCACATTTTATCAGAAATAACAATCTAATCTGGAAAGACCCATCTAACCTTTAAAACACATGAGCTGACTCTTCTGCTGAATTTTCCATTTTGTGATCTCTTGCTATATTGATGTTTCACAGAGGTTTAATTAAAAAGCCTCTAAGTTTTGGCTTGAAATCCAGGGGGGAAAAGTTTAGACCCTGAAATTATTCCTTATGTAATTTTTATTCTCTGAATTTTCATTGATTCCATACTAAGAATATTCCAAATTGGGACAGTCATAAATAGGTCATTTTTTAATATTTTATATTAAATACACTGTTAGCTACATAGTAGATATTTATGAGTTGGTATTTGGCTAACGAGTTCATATTTTGTCAGGATTAACAAACTGGACTTTAAAATTTATGAATCACTTCTCTCTCTTATTGAATTATCCATTTCTGAGTCCCTCATGAAACAAGTATCCTCATTTTACGAATATTGGTTAGTATTCAACAAATGATAGGTAAATGAAAGCATAAATAAATACATGAAGTTACTCTGCATCTTGAATTGCTTTTATTCAGACTAAAATTATTGAATTTAAGAAGATGTAGATGTGTATAGTTTAAAATAACTGGGTAATTTTTTTGTTCAAGTAACTTCAATTGGGCTCTGAATAAGAGAAATATTTAAAATTAAAATAACTCAGCCCTGGCTGGGTGGCTCAGTTGGTTGGAGAGTCATGGGGTACACACACACACACACACACACACACACACATACTTTGTGCTTCAATGATTCCTGGTCAGGCACCTACAGGAAGCAACTGATTGATGTTTCTCTCTCACATCTCTCATATAGATATTTCTCTCTCTCTTTCTTTTCCTTCCTCTCTCTCTCTAAAATCAATAAACATATCATTGGGTAAGGATTAATAATAATTTAAAAATAAAAGAATTCAGGCCATATTCTTATACCTATAAAATGCACTATGGGGCACTCAGATGGAGCAGGAAAAAGAGGGGAAAGCAATTAATATCTAGACTTTGATATAAGGAATCTTTTTTCCTTGTTTCCACCATTATTTCTACTACCATTACTTGAACTGCATTTATATTTATAGAAATTAGATTAATAGCAATTTGAAATAATTCCCTTTCTTGAAAACGTATTGAACAACTGCAAAATCTAAAAATAATTCTGAGATAGTTTCTACAGTGGCAAACATTGAACTAATTAAGTCTTAAGTGAATAAGTTCTAAGAAGAGTCAAATCCTAATATATCAGTTTTGCTGATATATTGAGGAAATTAAAGTCACATAAAAAGTAGTTTATAGAACATTACCAAACTGGCTTGTCATAGTGATGAAATAAAAATAAATGTAAAAACCGTGATGAAATAAAAATAAATGTAAATGTATCTCCTAATACAATTAATTGCAATCAAGCTATTACATATCTGAGTTGATTTAAAATAATTATTATGAGAAATTTTTAAGAAGAGTAAAAGCAAAATATTTACAGATTCCTTCAGTTTCCAACTTATTCCGAAGTTGGTAATATGGTCTAGTCATTAGTTGTTAAAGAAATAAGAAAATATTTTATACTCTTTATTATAGCATTCACATTTTCATTTTGTGTATACCAAACTTTCACCTCTTTTTTCCTCCTTCTCCTTCCACCTCCCCTTCTTCCACTCCTATAATGCCATAACAATAATAGACCTCATAACTTTTTCTTAGGATTAATTAATTTATATAAGTTTAAGATACGAAAAGGTTTGCTTCACCCTGGCGTGGAGCGAAGGTGAGCCACAGACCCAACCAATGCGGCTCTCGGGGTGAGCCAGGGCCAGGCTGCAGTTCCCCGTGCGCCCGGCAGCGCGGGGGTCGCCCTTGTCCCGCTCTTGGCCGCCCTTCCTGCCCGCTCGCTGGCTCGCTCTCCAGGGGAAGGACCCGGTTGCCAGACACCAGCTCACTCAGTCCGCTGGGGAAGCGGTGAGTATTTGCCTCCGGAGGCCAAGACCACAGTCCTGGCCCCCTGCTGGCTCTGGCTCTGCTGGGCTGCGCACCGGCCTCTGCCTGGGAGGGAGACAGTGATCAAGCCCCTGCAGGTGCTCCCCTCCGGACAGCTGTGGGGCGCTCGCAGTCCTGGCCTGTGGTGGGGACAGCAGAGGGAGTTAGAGATACTTTGGGGGACGGGGGGGGGGCGGGGGGGAGGGCACTACAGGGTGGGACAAAAGTAGGTTTACAGTTGTGAGTACCCGAAACAGAGTTTATTCTTGTATCATTGTTTATTAATGTAAACCCACTTTTTGTCCCACCCTGTACTGCAGGCTAGGAAATCTCCCAGGAGCCTCCTGGCCTTTGGGAGCATCCCCCGCCCCTCCTTCGGGAAAGTTGCTCAAGGGCTCAGGCCCTGTGTGGATGTGGTTTCCATACCTGCAGGTGGAATGTGAGGTTGAGTGCAGGGTCCACCTTCCAAGGGAGACTTTCTCTGCCCACTTTGCCAAGGGCACCACTGGGGTTCGTCCTTGGGGGTTATAAGGATGCGAACCCTTGGGCCTAAGATGCTGCTTTCCTCCGATGCCCCAGTGATCCCGAGGGCCCTAATAATTCCTATGACCCCATCACCCACCCACCTCTGGAGTCCACCTAGCACCCCGAGGCTTCCAGCAGGAAGTGTGCTTTCCCTGGAGGTTGTGTTGCCACTGGAGGTGCGTGTGTCTATGTCTCCACCTGGGCCCTGTGGTCCCTCTCGCTCTATCAGGATGGATTCTGACCTCGCACCCATATCTTGAAGGGAGAAATGAAGTGCAGATTTAAGAAGGAGGAGGCCTTCAGGGACAGCCTGGCTCTTACAGAAAAGAAAAAAAAAAATGCTGCCCCTGTGTTAGACTTAACTCATCAAAGATCACTTCCTTGGTTTTGTTCTGTTTTTACTATCGCCTGCACTCAATCATCTTGGCCTCTTGACTTTCATTTCTTGATGATCAAATGGGGGCATCATTTTCTTAATTTCATTCTTAAATTGTCATGTTAACTGCTTGTTGCTATTTGTTACATGATTGGGAGATCTAAAATGATGAAATCTCAAGGCTAAGAAATTATATCATTACAATCTCAGAGGATTGCTTGTGATGGATCTTCAAGGATACAACGTCTGTTCGAGATGTGCCTGAAGCATCTAGCTGCCACAATTTCACTTTTATTATTATTGAGCATTATCTCAGTGTATAGAAGCATCAGCATTTCCCAAATTTGGCAGTGCTATCAAGAAGCTGGTTTGATTTTAGAGTGTCATAGCTTTCCAAGAAACACAAAACCCAAGCTCTTTATTTCCTTATTGTGTCTGGATAGCCCTTAGCATGTGTTATATTTATTTCCGTGTGTTTGGTGAAGACTTCTTACTGCCACCAAATCCCATTCTTCACTTTTCTCCAAAAATACAAACCCAAGTTTTAGCTGGGCAGGATAAAGACTATCTCAGCCTATTTTGCATCTAGATGTGGCCAGGAGACTCAGTTATGGCCAACAGGATGCAACTGGAAGTTGTATGTGTAACTTCCAAGACACATCCTTAAAAGAGGGGAGCTTCTACCAATTCATACAACCTACTACCTGTTAGAGTGTAATGTAATCTACCAACTATCGTGGACCATGTTATTCTCAGAAATAAAACTCATGTTGGAGCAACAAAAACATGAGCCTAGATTTCTTATACTATAGTTTGCTTATCAATTGAGTCCTGACTAACTCTGAGATTTGACTGTAAAAGATCCAACTCACATGTTGTTTAAAGTACTGTTACTTTCAATTGTTCTATTGCCGCTTTCTAACATAATCCTAACTAATGCATCCTATATTGTTTCTTTTAAATTGCTCAGCATATATTTTCTATTCTTAAGAAAATGCTATGCTAATTATATATTTTTAACATAAATGTTTTATATAAGGCTGACTCCAGTCTTGACATTCTAGGAGGAGTACATGACCCTGGCCAGATCAATGAGAGCATTCTATCCATCGGGCCAGGGTGATAACTTTATGGATGGTTACTAGTACAAACTCTAAACAAGAATAATGGTTCAGATTCCTGGATCTTTTGTAAAACCTTTTGGGAAAAAGGACTCTCTCTCTTTCATAATTGCTCAACTATGAGAATGTGAGTCTGGACCTAGCTAACACTGAATAGCACAAAAAGGGGAAATCACAATGATAATGAAGTCAATGCAGAGGAAACCCAGCTAAAGCAGAGAAAGTACATATAGAAAAACAGGCTATCCCATAAGCCTCTGGATCTCGAGTCCAGCCAAGCCTGAGACTAAATACTCCTTGACTTAATTCCTTTAAGCATTGTGTATTTTCCTATTCTATACCCTCTCCCATGTTTAAGCTAGTGGATTTGTCATTTGCAACTAGGAAATTCCCAAGTAATAATTACCTTACTTATTTAGACATCCACAAAAGTTGTAGCATGTATTTTTTATTTTAAATTTTATAACAGCCCCATGGATTTGTATGTGGATGGGTCAGTCTTATTAAGTTTTGTGCTTCCTACAGAGCCCAGCACTGTATTCTGATGACAGCAGAATTAAATTGAGGTAAAATACCAGACACTATTGACTACTATTATCTGATATTTCATTAATTTAATTCAAGCAAGCCAAAACTCACACAACACAATGCCTGTTGTCTTCACATTTTTCTTAATAAATGATGCTTCCATTGCTCAGTACATTTTGAGAGCTGTTGTTTGAAATTGTCTTCAGAGTCAGTGCCATTTTGGTATTATACATTTAACAGATAAATTTTGCTCTACGAAACATGATATAAATTTTGCAAATAGCCAAAGTTAGGACTGCTAATTAACAAAAAAAGTTAGAGATTATGGGGTAGTAGTTGTGAAAGTGAGAGGGAATAACATTTTTTTTAAAAGTGCCTACTATCCACTAAGCCTTTTGTCAAATACTACATACAAAACTACTACATGCTTTGGCCCAGTCCTGGTGCTAAGTTCTTTACATGAATTTCCTTATTTAAATCTTGCATAAATTTGAAAGGCATTATTATTCCAATTTATACCCGAGAAATTAATAAATTGCTTGAGGCATGTCAAATCAATAAGACATGTTATCAAAGGGTCAAGTCAAATGGCTAAGCATACATCAAGGTTTATTAGAGAAGATTTCCAAGCAAAGAGTCAGCAACATGCACCCATTCATTCAACTCACTGCTAAACTGAACTCACTGCTACATATGTCCTTATTTCCTGTACAGAAAACAGTACTCAAGATACTGAGTACTCCTAGGGCTCTTACTGTCCAATAAAGATAGGTGCTTAGGCATAAATGCATGTACCATAGAATGTTCTCCCAGAGAGAACACTCCACTCTGGTGCCACCTGAATATATATTGAGATTAGGGAAGGAGTGGAAGACATTTGACTAAGCCTGTGGCAACAGAAGCTTTCTATTTATAAGAAATAACTTTTTGGGGGAAATGGAGTATTAAGAGTTCAGATGTCAATAACCTAGGGTGTTTCTCTACTAGCCTTCTATGGGCTAGTGACTTTGTAGCCCTTCAGCACATTCAGCTCCTTCCTACTGAACTATTTGCTGGACAGCATAAAGGGTGAGTGCCAGGATCATTCAGCAAATAAATGATTTGACTTTTTCTCAATCAGTATATAGCTTCCTGAGGTGACTACATTATTTGATAATTATGTTTTTGGTTTATTCTTTGGGGCTTATTCTTTCAAGTCTTACTTTTTCTAATACTTCACTATATAGAATATCGTTAGGTATGCCCCCAAAGGTAACAGATTCAGCTTTATTTTTTTAAATGGCCTATAGGAGATTGCCTTGAGCACATACTATCTACGATGCTGAAATTCCTTTCTGCTCTAAAGAAAGCCTCCCATGAATTTCAACTGAGAAAATGAGCAAGTATCTCATCATTATCCTGAGCATCAATGGAGATAATCAGTAGCCAGAGCACCCCGGGGTAACAAAGACTCAGAGTCTGATAGCATCATATTCCCTTCATTTACTTCTCTGACTAATCCGGAGACCAGAACGGAAGCAATGAGTCAGGTGTCCTGATGGGTGCACATGCTGTTCTCTGCAAATAGAGGTGGATGTTGTTGTTTAAAAGGACAGCTAGCACTCTGGGCAGGAGGCTTTCGTTTCACCGGCTTCTTCGCTACCACTCGATGAAATAAATTTCCCAGTGGTGACTGTCCATGGAGCACTGTCACATTCTGTAACACTGTGTGTCTGCCTGCTTAAGAAATGGCTTGAAATTTTCTGTGATTGCGGCATGTAAGACAGCTCTCCTGTAATGCTGTAAAGACAAGGATGGGCCAGGCTACTGCTGGGTGTTAATGCAGACCACCCGAAACAAGACCAGGGCCATAGTGAGGACAGGAGTCTAGACTCAGGTAGTAGGGAGTTGGGAGATAAAGGGAGGTCAGTCATGATATGCTAACAGGTGCAACTGCTCTTGACCTTTGACAAGGTGTTTGATCTCTTCCTGCCTAATTTCCTTCATATGTAAAATTGAATATGATAATACCAATAAACTTCTACATTTTTATTAAAGAAATGTTAGTCCATGAATTTATTCTTCATCTTTGTCGGACAAGGACCCACAAGAAGGATCTGCACCCTGGAAACCAAGTTTCACTAACTCACATCAAGGGCTTAATTGCTGAATGAATAAACCAGAAAGACAGGATGTGCAAGATCATCCCTCAGGTCCTGTACTTCTGGGGTCTTTTGTGAGGCCTCCAGATTCAAAGAATCAGCTTGATTATGGAGCAAGGGTCCAGAAGAAATATTCAGTCCACAAATAACTGGAATTGTGATGGATGGCCTAAAGGTGAGGGGAAGTGGCAGATTTCATTTATCATCTAGAAATTGTCATTGAGGTCTTCAGAATTCAGGCCAGGAGATTAATAACAATGGTCAGAAGTCTGGAAATAACAGGTCAACCCAAATTTCTCACAAACTGAGACACAGGAAATCTTTAGAAGAGCTCAGCCTACAGACCACAGAGCAGAGCTGGGAGAAATTATTTCGCGGAAAGCTTTCAGGAATGGGCAAATCAAGAAGGATCACCTGCCAGGCACACACTTCTACAGGTAGGACCAGCCCTTCACGGATGAGGAAGCAAGTCCTTTATGGACCCCATGGTTCTTCTTCTGAGTCACCACAGAAGCATTCAGTAACATGTCCTGCTTGCCCTTCAGGCCCAAATGAAAGTTTATTGGTTTATTTTTTCACCCCACAATATTAGATCATATTTGGAGAACACATGTTATTTACAGAGCTTTTCAAGAACAATAATGCCCACTGCTCACCCAACTTTTCTTCTTTACTAAA
This sequence comes from Myotis nattereri, assembly GCF_964212035.1. Classification (NCBI taxonomy): domain Eukaryota; kingdom Metazoa; phylum Chordata; class Mammalia; order Chiroptera; family Vespertilionidae; genus Myotis; species Myotis nattereri. The sequence continues at coordinate 29,612,031 of NC_138088.1, forward strand.
TCTGACCCTCACTCTCTTCATATAATATTGCCTCTTCCATGTCAATGATATCCCATCTCTTTCTTAGAAGAACTCACATAGCGAATGATATGGATGTAATTGAATATAGGTAAATGAAAGAGGTTCCTTGCACCCAGGGAATCCTGGTTTAGGGCTTTTGGTACATTAGCTCCATCTAGTTTGCCTGAATGCAAGGGTATAAATATTTTAGCAAATCTATTTCTGACTCATGTATTGCATCCTTCATGCCTCTGCACATGGTTGGGAACCTCTGATTTATGTTGACTGTCAAAGAAAAATTGCACTGGACAGAGTTGAACAAGCAAGGAAGACTTTTTTCAAGACTATTGCAGTGGGAGAGAAATATTAAATTTGACTCCATTGAAACAAAAGATGGGAAAGTTTCTAAGCATGTGGTGAGCAAGTAAAAAGTACTGGAGAATATTGGGCGGGCAGTCAATGTAGTTACACCTCTATATTTGCTAATTGGTGCTTATCAAAGTTTTTACCCTCCCACATATCAAAGGGATGGTTCCTAAGTATTTGGGTAAGACATTTCTGGGTTGTAAAACTGGAAAGAGATTGGAAGAAGAACAATATCTGAAAAGGGACAGAAAACGAATTTACAATGGCACATTTTCTAGAGTAAAAGCCCTAAGAAAAAGGAGATCATGGGACTATAGCCAGGAAAAACTAGTCTGAAGTTTATCAAGTGAGGCAAAGGTTAGTTAAGGTCATCATGGTCAAAACCCAGTGTAGCACAGAGCTTCTGTGAGCAGACTGTGTTCTTGCTCTTGGACTCACCTTGAAGCAGGACCCTGCCTGATACAAATCTCAAATGGAATTAAATTTCTCTTACATTAACAAGAACCAAATAATTTACTGCTGCTATGTGGACAAAGATTTATGGATGTTCCTTGACTTATAATGGGGTTAAATCCTGATAAACCCATCACAATTTTGAAATATTGTAAGTTGAAATTCATTTAATACTACCCTGTATAGAGTGTTGCTTGTTTACCCTTGTGACCACATGGCTGACTGGGAACTTTTGTTTCTTGCCACTGCACAATATCACCAGAGAGTATCATACTGCATATATCTAGCCCAGGGAAAGATCACAATTTAAAATTCAAACTACAGTTTCTATTGAATGCATATCATCTTTCTACCATTATAAAGTTGAAAAATTGTAAGACAAATCGTCATAAGTTCAGGTATCATCTGAACATGGTATAAACACAACAGCCACTTCAGTCTCTGTCTTTGACCTGTTTCTTGTGCTCCAATCTTCTTTTTTCACTAAACCTCAGAAGCCACCAGAAGCCCCTGAGTTGTCTGAGACAATGCACTTTTCCTTCAGCATATGAATAACCCCTTCAGCAACACAGAAGTCCTTTTAGTTTGCTGAAGAGTCACCATCTATTACTATAAAAACATGCACCTTGTGGAACTTCTTTTCACTCCAGTTCATCAACAGATGAAATTCCTGGCTTTCTTCCATTCTTAGTGCCATGTATCTAAGGTTGACTTGGCTAAGACTATATATTGTATTATTTTCTTTGCCCTTGTACATATAAATAAATGTTAGGTAGTATCCAACTTCTGTCTATGTCAGCTAGCTGATCTAAGAGTGTTTTCTTAAATATTTGACTAGGTTGAAAGTCAGAATACTGTAAATAATTTTGTGACTTTGAACAAGCCATTTATTCTCTGTAATGGTCAGTTTTATGTGTCAACTTGGCTAGGCTGCAGTCCCCAATAATTCAATCAAAACATGATCTAGGTGTTGCTGGGGAAGTATTATAGATGGTATTAATGTTAATAATCATTTGACTTAGAGTAAAAGAGTTTATCCTAGATCCGTAGTCGGCAAACTGCGGCTCGCGAGCCAAATGCAGCTCTTTGGCCCCTTGAGTGTGGCTCTTCCTAAGCCTTAGGAGTACCCTAATTAAGTTAATAACAATGTACCTACCTATAGAGCTTAAGTTTCAAAAATTTGGCTCTCAAAAGAAATTTCAATCATTGTACTGCTGATATTTGGCTCTGTTGACTAATGAGTTTGCCGACCACTGTCCTAGATAATCTTGCCAAGTCTAATTCAATCCGTTAAAAGACTTTAAAAGCAGTATTGAGATTTCCTGGAAGAAGAAATTCTACGGGTGTGCTGCAGCCTTAATTCATGCCCAAGAGCTCCAGCCTACGTTTTCTGATGGCCTACACTGCATTTGTTTTCTCGGGCTGCTGTAAAAAAAATATTGCAAATTCACTGGCTTAAGACAAAAAGTTATTCCCACAATTCTGCGGGCCAGAAATCTGAAATAAAGATTTTGATGGGGGCATGCTGCCTCTAAGGGCTAGGGGAGAGAGCTTCCTTAACTTTTCTAGCTTCTGATGACACTATTTTTGGGAATGAGTCTGAATAACTAATTTCTGCCTCCATCTTTGCATGGCTTGCTCTTCTCCCTGTATGTCTTTGTGTGTCTCTTCTGTGGACATTTGTCATTGGATTTAGGCTGTACCTGAATAATCCAGGATAATATCATTTCCAGATTCTTAAATTAATTACATCTACAAAGGCCCTTCAAACAAGGTCTCATTTACAAGTGCTATTTTTTTGGGGGGAGACACAATTCAACCCATAACATCCCTTAATATGCATATCTTACTGGTTCTGTGTCTCAGGCTAAACCCTGACTGACACACCCTCCCTGGATCTTGTGTCTTCATCTGTATAATTATGGAATCAATGGACAGAAAGGTCACATTTAAGGATCATCTGAAATAAATAATTTTAAAAATACCTTGTAATTAAAGAGAGCAAAGGTTTCTCCATTCTTTGTTGCTTTAAAAGCATCCTGTATCAAGGATAGAATGGAAGATCATTAGTGATAAGAAAGTAGAGAGTCCTTTTGCACGTGACACCGTAGCATTGGTCACAATCAAGTTTCTAGAACTTGCAGGATATGAGTTTCTCCTGTATCCTATACACTTTTCTATACAAATCATGCAGAGGAAGTATAAATAGAAGATACATTTTCCTTGTCACTGCAATCAAATATTTGCATTCTCCCTAGGGAGAGAGATTTGACAAAGATCAGAACTCATTTAGAAAATTCTCCTTCTCAACACTTTCGTAAGAATATAACAAATTAGTCAAATTTCCTCCCTCCTGATGTGACTAAATATTCCTAGTGGATTCCAGTCTATTTTTTATTAAAAGGATATTGAAGAGGTAAGCATATTTCCTGTGGTCTCATAAGGCATCTAGCAATACATTACTTGTGCTAAAATGGAAAACACTCAGAAAAATCAATTTTTGATGCAAGAAAAAAATAATTTTGAAACGTGATGAAAGAATATGACTTTCAAATGTTTGAAATTATAGTGGAAAATTGAGCCCAGGGGGAATAAGCACAGATGCCTGCTAGTAAACTACAGAAGTGATGTCCCATCTATGTGGTCAAATCAATGTTCTTACAGTAGACAATGCATTTTATTTTCCAGTTAATGTGTTTTCTGCCCCTCACCCATATGTAAAGTGAATATTTCCAGGTGCACATGAAAAAAAAATCCTAGCTTGAAATATGCTTTGCTAAGAATATCAAAAGTTTAGGTGGAAGGTATATGGAAAAATGTCAAGATCATATTTTTGTGATGCTAAATGGATATCATTCATATTTATATATGTATCATATGTACACATATATATGTGTTTTGGGGTATTATCTTTTAGGATAAAAATTATTTTACAATATTAGGTAAGAGTGAAGAACATAAAATAATCCCTAGTCATAAGAAATGTGGAAGAACCTAGTTAATATATCTCATGTGTGCAAAGCATTTTATAGAGGGTCAGCAGGTGACACAGATACAAAACTCAGAGCCATTGTCCCATGTCACTAATTAAGATTAATTAAAACAATGCAAATTAGAAGAAAACCTTGAATAAGAGAATATTTGAGGAAAAATTGGATTTGTTAAATTTCTCTCTCATGCCTACATATATTCAAACTTTCCTATAAGCTTATATTAATGAATACATAGGAATGGTTGGTAACCTGTACATGAAAACACAAGTCTAAGAATATTACTGTCACATTAATTGTGAGTAAATGAACAATTTAAGAAGAGAAATTAGACAGATTTTAAAACTGTCTAGGACTGTGTACTAACCTTCACCAGTCCCAGACAATGTCCACATAGGTCAGTTGGTTTTCTCTGTGTTAGAATCATATACCCTTTCAATAGCCCTGCCATTCAGTGAGAATAGGAATGGAAGAGAGCACATCACCATGGCTGCAGAAGTTGTTTTGATGCTATGTCTGTATTTTCTCATCTTCTACAAAAAAGGACAGAATAGCCCAGTTGGCATGGCTCAGTGGTTGAGCATCAACCTATGAACCAGGAGGTCAAGGTTTGATTTCTGGTCAGGGCATATGCCCATGTTGTGGGCTGGATTCCCATTGTGGGGCATGCAGGAGGCAACTAATTAATGATTCTCTCTCATCATTGATGTTTCTACCTCTCTCTCACTCTCCCTTCTGCTCTGAAATCTATCTATCTATCTATCTATCTATCTATCTATCTATCTATCTATCATCTATCTATCTATCTATCTATCTATCTATCAAAAAGGACAGAATACATAATGAGACAATAATATTTGTTTCTTAAATCACCACAAAATGCTTTAATACATTGTTTTTGTTTTTCTTTTTCTATAGGATAGTATGTGCTTGTGTGTGTGTGTATGTGGGGATTACAAAAGGAGGTAATGGAAAGGGTGGAGAAACACATGAAAACATGTGAGAGTGAAGGGACCTAGTCCCAAACACCTAGCAGACAGGTAGAAATCACAATTCAGAATTTGCCTTGTTGCACATGAAGCCAGATTGGATTGTGCAATGGCTCTGCAGAGCAAACACTTCCCTACCCGCCAACTGGAGCATCACAACCTGCTCATTTAATGGTACAGGAAGGACTAATCCTCCATTCTTGCTGCAAGCTTAAATATTATGACTTTAAGATTTTTGTTGTTATAGTTCCTACTAGAGTCTCAGTGCGTAAAATTGTGCACAGGTAGGGTCCCTAGTGGCTGCCAGCTGCCAGCCGGCGCCTCCCTTCAATCCATGCTGCCCCCTGGTGGTCAGTGCATGTCATAGCGAGTGATCGAACTCCTGGTCAGTCGAACTCCCAAGGGGACACTTTGCATATTATGCTTTTATATATAGATTGGGCTAAAAATTAGCAAACCGACAAGAGGAGTAGACCATAAAATTGTGAGAGGCAGCACAGTAACCACTGTGCATCCTTAGAAGGTCCTGTCTCATCTCTGTTTTGTTCCCCTCAGTTAAGGAATGAACAGACTTCCTTGTAGTGTTATGAGTATTGAATGAATCGTGTATATTAAAAGTTTAAAAATATCCTTCACATAGTGATTGATAAATATGTGTTGACAGGTTAGGCTCATTTATAGACAATCAAGAGTTTATGACGAGTGTTTGGTTCACTATGTTCAGAATAGTTTGTTTTACAAATTTGTGTCCATTTGATAGCTAAGTAATTGCAATCATTAATGCATTTATTGATAACTCATGAGGCTGAACCCAAAATAGTCTGATCACAAAATGTATGCTTACACATTTTATATCTCTAATGTCCCACACAGTGCTTGGTCCATAGTAGGTACTAAATAATTTTTAACTGAGTGAATTGTTGACACTTGAGGATGGGTAGAAAAGGAAGAACTATTCTTTGCTTATCAAGCTTGAAAGAATCATAGGCAACATGGCAGTCTGGCCATTGTTATCTGTTTCCTTGAATCATGATGTTTGAGTTTGCTGTATCCTATGGACTGAATTATGTTCTCTCAAATTCATACATTAAAGTCCTAACCTGTAATATGATTGTATTTGGAGTTAGAGCTTTTAGGAGGGAATTAAGGTTAAATGAAATAATAACAATGGAGTCCCAATTTAATAGAATTGGTGGCCTTATTGGAGAAAGATCCTCTCTCTCCACCTCTCTCTCCTCTCTCTCTCTCCACTTTCCCATGAGAGGATGTAGTGAGAGGCAGCAGTCTTTAATTCAACAAGAGAGTTCTCACCAGGAACCAAATCAGTTAACACCTTGACCTTGGACTTTCCAGCCTTCAGAAATGTGAGAAATAAATATCTGTTGTTTAGGCCACACAGACTGCGGAGTTTTGTTAGGCAGCCCAAGCTGAATAATGCAGTGTACTTGGAAGCCAGATCAACTCTAAGTGATGCCTGAGGATCTCAATTGGCCTCTGGCTCTAGGTGAGGTTTCCAGATCTTGTTCCAGCATTACCTCTTCCTGGCTGTCAGACATTGAGCAAGAAAGTTCATGTCTCTGGCCTTCATTTTCTTATCTAGAAAATGGGAGATTTGATTAAATTTCCTTCCAAGAAAAATAAGAATATAGAATCTACGCTTAGTAAAAGGGAAACTTAATGTTGACAAAGTAGTTAAAACATGTTCAGGTTTAGTGCCTAAAGATGTACTGCATATGGCACAACCTTAAATCTCAATAAATATATACATAACATTTTTGGTACTTGTGTATTTAACAGTTATTCGTGTACACCATCCATTTCAATAGTATTTAAATCAGGAATTATTAGTAGTAACCCAAGAATTATCCTGAAATGACCTTAATTCTGCCTGAGCGACACTAGCCATTTCCTTCTCAAGGCTGATAGATTTATTGTGTGTGCTGACTTTGAACAGTGGATGACAGGGTGCTCTTGTTAAGATTTGGTGGGTGGCAAGGGGAGCAACTTTGCTCTGACAGAAATAATGTGCTCTCTTAATTAAATAATCATCCACACACATAAAAACCAGACAGCATATTGTCATAAAAATGATATTGACTCCACCATCCACAAGGACCTTTCTTTTATCTTATTGATGGCTTCACCCAGATGTTTTTTGAGGACTGTCACTTTATGTCAGTAGCAGAGTAGAGTTTCCAGCACCATGTTACCAATGGTGAGGGTTAGAAGAAAAATAAAATCTGGATTTAAAATCCTAACAGCATTTTTGCTACTGTAACTTTTTATACACTTTCAGGCCCCCAAAAGAGTGACACAGAGTGATATAATATTCTGTGACAGTTGTGAATAGGTGTTTCACTGCATATCATAATAATTGTATACAATCATTTTATTGAGATATAACTAAGACACCATAAAATTCATCCATTTAATGTGTACCAACCAGTTGTTTTTAGTATATTCACATATATGTGCAAACATCACCAAAGTCAATTTTAGGCTGTATTTTCATCACCTCAAAAAGAAATTCTGTACCATTTAGCTATCACCACCCTAATTCCCTTCTCTGCTCCCATCCATCCCTAAAAACCATTAGTCTGTTCATCTGTATAGATTTCCTTATTTTAGACGTTTCATATAAATGGAATCCTATAATATGTGTTCTTTAGTGACTGGCTTCTTTCACTTTTTGAGGTTCTGGATAATCATCTAATGGCCAGAATATAGTCAGATGCATTAAACAATGGCTGTGTCACATACTTATTTATCTGTGTGACTTCCAAGAACAAAAGCTCCTGGATCTAGCCTAGAACAGTGAGTCAGAATCCCTGAAAGTGGGGGCAATAGCCATGAGCCTCTTACGTTTGAAAAGCTGGAGAATTCTCTCCTGAAGTGACAGTTGTCACTCTTAAGAATAAAGCAAGCACGGTCTTCAGGATCAGCCTCATGTGCAGACACCTCACGGCCTGCCATTTCAGGAGCACCAAGAGTGCCCAGGGTTTCCAAATCCTTTGCCCTCTTCCCCTGAAGGGGAGATCTGAGAGTCTCCTTACCCGCTATTCTGTGCCAGAGTCTTCTCAACGTTGCAATAGTTACATGGAATGTAATTCATGAAGAGCCTTTAGCTTAATAATCATCAAGTAGTTTACTACATTCTCAAAATCCATCAGGAAGGCACAAGGATCGAAGCTGATTGGGAAGTTAAGTGCTCTTGGGAGAGACTAGCCTGAGTATGGTGTGGCAGAGACGTCTGCCAGTTACCCAGAAAATCAACAGAGACTGTGAGAATGGTAGACATTTCAAGAAGCCAAAAAACATTTGATTAGGGGATTTGGATTATCCCCAAAGCAGGCTTTAGTTATTTTGCCTTGGGCTGGCCAAGCTCACTGCTTAGTATGGAGGAGGCAAATGTAATAATATTAACTCCCCAAAAGCAACACTGGAAAGGCAAAAACTTAGTGATGGAGTATGGGGTCAGAGGGTCTCAGTACATAGGTTTTGATTTTGACAGAATGGCTGCTGAACTGAGGCTGTTTATCTCTAACACAGAAATGGTGAAAAGGTAGAAAGTTCTTTTAATTAGCTAATTTTGTGTGAACCTAATCAGCTTGTTATTTTTTTTCTTCTGGGTTGATCTGTTATTTTAGTGTTATGTAGGCATAGGTTGAATTACCTGTCAATTTAAGACAATTGTGTCCAGCAATTAGTCAGTTCAATTAAAAATAAATTGAACTTGTCATTTGGTGATGAGAAGCACAAAAGCTCTCCAATTAAATATAACTATAAGTACATGCATTGTCATTTCATAGCCTGCTAGAACTTGCTGGCCCCAACTATTGAAAATTACCCAGAAAGAGCAAATTTTCCCATTTTGAAGAAAACTTTTTTCTACTAGCTCTGAATTAGCTACCTGCCCTCTGCTTTTTCCTTAAATTTCACTAGAACCTCTATAAAAATCTCTAGTAATAAATCTCAGGAAAGCACTAACCAGAATCACTTCTGTTCCACCTTTGGTATTCTCTGGTTGTTCGTCTGGGTAAACAATCTCAAAAACACATCATTTGAAACACAGCCTTTTTTAAAGTTTATTTTTTATTGTTGACATCATTATAGATGTCCCCTATTTTCCCCCCACTTCCCCACTCCACTCAGCCCCTGCTCCACCCCAGGCCTTCACCACACTACTTGGGCTATACATATATGCATATAAGTTCTTTGGTTCATCTCTCACAATTTCCGCCACCCACACCCCTCTGAGATCTGTCAGTCTGTTCCATGCCTCTGAACCTACCATGTTCTTCAGTTTACTTTGTTCATTAGATTCCACATATAAATGAGATAATGTGATATTTGTCTTTCTCTAACTGGCTTATTTCACTTAGCATAAGCAGCCATTTTTTATTTCTGATGTTTACCATGACCTCCATCTAGTTCCTAATGAATGATTTACATTTTAGCATTACATTAAAAGTAAGAATAAGATGTATAGGTAATGTTTTCACTCAAGGCAGATCAACATGTGTTTAGGGCAGCCAGATCTTTTAAGTTTTGTATAGTATACTTGGGCAGGATACATGTCTGAGAGAGTAACTCTCAGAGCTCTTCCATATCTGATTGATGTTCTAGCAGTTGCAAGTTACACAAAATAAAAAAAAATTAAAAACCCTTATATTTTCCAAGCTAGACTTTTTAGTACAGAGGTTTATTGAACATGCAATTGTTCTTCAGGGCAAAATGTCATAAGTATTCCATGAGGCCAAAATATTTCCTTGAGGTTTAGCTCAAAGATAGAATTTTGGCAATATGTATATACTAGAGGCCCAATGCACAAAATTTGTGCAAGGGGCTCGGCCCTTGCAGCACAAGCTGCCTCAGCCAGCCCTCGTAGCCCCAGCTTCATCCAGAAGGTCGTCCGATGGCTGTTCTGCTGTTTGGTCTAATTAGCATATTAGCTCTTTATTATATAGGATATTACATTTTACATTGAATGCTTTTATTTCTTATACTCACAAGAGATAAGATTCTGGATTCCTACTATTCTCATTCGAAAGAGATTGTCACTCAAATGCTCACTGGGTGGCACAGGAATCACAAAATGTGCTGATTTGAAGGACTGCCCTCTTTTAATTAGAATGGGACCAGCTCTGTGCTTGCTGGTAGAACTTAACTGAAAATCTAAAATCATTGCATACTCAGTGTTCAGCAGTCATTGGTTAATGAAGTAGTATACAAGTAGTATGTAATATGTGTGTATATATACATACACATATATATATATATATATATATATATATATATATATATATATACTTAAAATCAAACATTTGCTTTACTAAAAATCAGATTTCTACTGTTTTTGATTTTCGGTGACTATTCACAACTAAATAAGATAATGTGGGGATTACATAATAATTAATTGGATAAAGAGTTTTGCTTTGCTTTGAATGTTTACAGTCCTCTGATAACTGAAAGGTGCTTTCAAAGATTCACTGGAATGCTAAATTTGATTTTTTTAAAAAGTTGAGGTATTTGCATATTGCCTGCATGGTTCTTTCTGATAAGTGTGAACAGTCTTTATCTGGTTTACCAATACATTTAATTTCCTACTTTGAAATAAAAATGCCAATCGAATGCCCGAATGCTGTATGAATGCCCTGCTTATTATGCAGGTAATTGCATTAATTGTTTAACTTTTTTGAGCTATAGGGATCAGGCCAAGTGGTGCTTTGGAAAAGCGGAAATCACTCACTTTAGACTAGGAACTAGAAAAGTTGATGACAAATAGTGAACAGATCACTTTCTCTTCAGTCTCCTTTAAATCACAAGACAAATATGTTCTGAGAATTAATCTGATTCATTTTTTGAATGAAACTAGGGTGCATGTTTCTTATAATTTTAATTATTTTGTTTCATAATTACATTTACCATTTGGAAATTGGCATTCCCTGTGTCAAAACCTTCCTACAGATGTAATCTGTTCAATTCTGTTGACCCTCTCAATGTATTTTTTTAAATTACTACTCATTCCCAATACATACAAGTGCAGGTATTTCTTATCAAATTTTATATTTCTGTCTTCTCTGAAAAATTAGAAGATTTGGGAAACTGGCCCTGCTTGTCAGCATAAAAACAATTGATTAAAGCTGAGTAGCAGCTGCCAGATTTAGACATGGGATGTTTTTCCCAGTTTTTAATTATTTATTCTACTTCCCTTCACTGGGCCCCTTTGACTGAGAATCCTTTCCACTTATTTTTCGGTAACCAAAGAGAAACAAAAAGGAGGGTATTTATGAACATGATATTTAACTCCTCTGAACAAATACAGATTCAAGGGCAGTGGATCCAATCCATAGAGAACTACTTTATGAGGGTGGGGTGAGAGAGTGAAATCAGTCCTGACCCCATCTTCATCAGGTGACTGGCTTCACTTCTCTGTGCACTTGAGCCTTTAGGGATTGGCATTTTAGTCCCCGGAGCTTTTGTGAATGGCTCTGATGTTTTCCTTGAAGTCTTTTAAGACTAAACTCAAGACCATATTACACAATAAGACAGAAGTGAATCCATTTAAAACATTTTTTTATTTGAATTTTGTTCAACTATGTTTTATTTTGAAGAAATGCAGTATACAATTTAAGAGCATAGACTCTGGAGTCAGATTGATTATATATTAAAGTAGCCTAGATATACTAGTATTTACCTCAGAAAGTGATGCTCAATCTTTTTGGACCTCAGCTTCCTTCTCTGTAAAATAACAATGTCTGTATTAGGGTTATAGAAAGAACTATAAGCCATAATCTGAATGATAGTGCTCAGTACAGAATGTGGCACAAAGTAGGAACTCAGTCAATTTTAAAGTTTCTTTACTCCTAATCCTATCTCCAAACCATCTTCCCAAATTATACTGTGATATTTGTACCAGGAAATAGTAAAGTCTAAATATTAATCAACTAAAACAGTAGATAGCATTTCTTGCTTACTTACTACATGCTAGCCACTTTACGTTCATTATTTTATGAATACTAACAGTAACACTATGTATTAGTCAGGATTCTCCAGAGAAACAGAATGAGAGAGAAGAGAGAGAGAGAGAGAGAGAGAGAGAGAGAGAGAGAGAGAGAGAGAGAGAGAGAGAGAGAGAATGGGAGATTGAGAGTTTTCTCTTAAGGAATTGGTTCACAGGATCTTGAGGACTTGGCAAGTCCAAAATCTGCAAGGTAAAGTGGTAGACTAGAGACCTAAGGAAGAGTTGCAGTTGCATTCATTCTAAGGTGGTTTTCTGGAAGAATTCCCTAATCTTCCTGGGAGGTCAGTGTTTTTCTGTTTAGGCCTTCAACTGATTCAATAAGGCCCATCCACATTATGAAGTCATCTGTTTTGTTCAAAGTCTACTGTTTCAAATGTTAATCTCATCTAAAAATACCTTCACAGAAAGATCTAAAATAATGTTTGACCAAATATCTGGGTACCATGGCCTAGCCAAGGTGACACATAATTAATCATCATACATTGTGGGGTGTATGGTTTAATTATTCCAATATTAAAATAGGGAAATTAAAACTGAGGAAGTTTACGTAAGTTGCCAATTAGAAAGCTGATAGAAAAATGTTGAATCCATGATTTCAATCTAGATCTGCCCTTTTTTTGGGAGCCCCATTCTTAATAGCCATATCATGATACATGATTTATTATTCTAAATAAACATTTCATGATATGTAATTTATGACATGATAAATATACCCACATTTGCACAATGTGACTCTTTTTTAAGGCAATAACTATTTCTTCACAGAAATTGAAGTCATCATACTCTCTCTCTCCCATTTTTTTAAAAAAAATAAATAAATGGCTGTTGCAATAACCGCATCCACTAACCATCCTGGTCAAGTTAATTAAGAGGTTTCTACTGCAATCGATTCTAATTTTATAGATGAGGGAAGGAGGTTTAGAGGGCAAGTAATGTGTCCATGGTCACACACCCAGTTACTGTTGGGCTGGAATTTAAAACCAATCATCTGACTCCAAAGTCACGTTCTTGTTCTTGACCAAGACTGCCTCATCATTTACGCCTCAAACTTGAACATCTAAAATGCCACAGTTAGCCTCAGAACTCCCTTTGCATTTCAGTGTCTAACTGTGCAAAGGAGAAAGCCAAAGTGTAAAGTAATCTGATGTAAACATTTAGCGCCATACGGGTTTTGTTGGGCTCTTCCGAAGTGATGCACCTCAGCCAGGTCGGCTATGAAAAGAATCTCTAATGCGAGCGCTGTGCTCTCACGGCTCTGCTCTCTAATTCCAGTCATGGAATTTGTCTGTGGAAACGATCCAAATTTTGGTGAAGAATGAGTACCCCAGAGTATGTTGGGAATTTTAGCCTTCCACAAAAATCCTTCCTAGCATTCTTAAGATTTGGAACCCTCTGCCTACCTCGCTTCCCTATCTCCATACCCTTCTATTATGTGACTTATATCTGAGATTTTCTAATGCTGTATTTTACCTAATAGCATATTGAAGACTAGGGTAGGGGTAAGGGAATGGCGGGAATGAGATTTACAGTGTTTAAGAGAAAATATATACTCAATTAATAATAATCGCTGCCACTAAGATTTACCCTTATCTAAAACCATGAAATTTATGGTTTAATTTTCTTGCTATTAAAGTTATCAAAAATATCTTTGCACACACACACACACATTACATTCATAATACAACTTTCCTCATTGTAACCTGACTTTGTCCCTGAACATCTTAAAAGACAAGTAAAAAACAAGTAAATGCAATTGGTTGTGATTTAAAAAAAAAAGAAAGAAAGAAAGAGAAAGAAAGAAAGAAATTGAAGTCATAATGTAAAGAATCTTCTATCCTTCTGTTAGAACAGGAAAATGAATATCTCAAAATAAGCACAAAACTAGCACCCTTTCTCTATCTATTCTTAGTTGACATGATTCTAGACATCAGTGGCTGGTTGGATTTCTGATTCTTTACTTGCTGTAGCCTGAGCTGTTGTCCCATGAGTTAAAGTTCCTTTAGCACCATCAAACACCTTTCAAATTGGATTCACTCAATTCTAACATCTCTTCTGTCTTGTTTTTCCCCAGAGGATAAATAGGGTACATAAGACTTGTAGCACCAATTACTCTTGCTCCAAAAACCACCAATCTCAATACCAGTTTCCTAACAGAGTAGTGTTTCTCTAACAAAAGCATTCATCTCATAATATGACGAACATTTAATCTTGGGCAACGTTATTGCTATGAACCATAGATCAGAACAGAGATTTATCTGGAAGAAAATGAAATATAGAGGGAAATAAGGTAGAACAAATAACAGGAACAGCTTTGTCAAGGTTTGGTTCAATCTTTGCCAGTTTTCCAAAGCCTAGGACCTGTGAACTTAAACTCACATGGTGTTAATCTCTCATCACAAGTTTAGTTGCAAAAAAGTCACTCTTATATCCTAGAAGGGGGGAATCCATGTTTAATACAAGTTATCCCCTTTTCATAAGTGGCAAATGAAACTGTAATTTTGAAAAAAATTTAAAGTTTGCTATAGTGGCTCTGCCAATCATGAAACTTTCCTGAGAACTCTGTCTGTCTTTTACTATTCTTATTTTACATAAAACCTCCATTTTTCTTCTTTTCCCCTCTAAATTTCTGACACTTTACTGTTGAATTAATTGGGGGCCATGTTTGGGAATACCACTTTTACTTGTAATAAGTTTTCTACATTTGTAGTTGGCATCACTCTAGAATAAATTTATGGCCATAATTGAAATTTTCTGTCCCGGTAGGATTCAAAGTCTTTCTTAATACCAATTTCCTCTCTGAAATTACTTATATCTATTAATTATTTATTCCAATGAGATAACCTGTAAACTGATTTATACTAAATAATCCACATTGTTTGCTCATTTCCTCCAGTTGGAACATTGTTCTTATTTTCCTGGATTTGTCAAGTCTAATAATCTGATAGATGAGGCCACACTTATCTACTTCGAGTTAAAAGAATTGAGAAGAATTTCCTGAAGGTAGAAAACTCCAGAGTTGTTCTCATTCAATTAGCTTTTAGAAAGAAAGTATATTTGAAAAGAGACCATGCCCATAGCTCTTCTCTAACTTAATCATAAAAATAATCCACCGACTGAGACTGTTGTCCAGTAACCCAAACAATTCATAGCAGCACACCTCAATTTTTCCAATACAGGAGGAGATAAGGGGGGCAGACAGAAGCTACAGGCTTTCTGATTCCTCCACTGGGTAATAAAGTTCTCAAGTCCATAAGTTACTGCAAGTCCAGTGCCTTCCCATGGGGGAAATCCTGAGCTTCTTCTTTTCCCATGGGAGAGCTCAGTCAGGAACCTTACTCACTTCCATAATACATTTTATTTCCCCACCTTTGAACATCTTTATTTCCATATTTCAGAAAACAACCTATTTTTTTTCTAAAAAAAAAAAAGTTTTTAAAAGCATAGAGGGGCTGGGACAAGGAAGTCATAAATGAAATAAATGGGTTATTTCTGGAAAGGTCATCATTTGGGGGGATTTAATAGGGCCTATTAGGCAGACTACCTCACTGATGCTGACCAGGAAAATCCAGATTGGCCAGTTAAAACGATCTTCCTGGGAGAAGCTGAAACTGGGATCAGGTTAGGTGTTAGGGCTTGGTTTGCTGAAGAGAGGCCTGGTGATTCCATTTTGGGCTCTTTGTTTCTTTTTTAACAGTAAACCGCACATATTCGCTGAATAATGATTAAGGTGCTGTCTCTGGAGCTGTTTTTCTATTTCTTATACTTAGAAAATCTATTGAGAAAGTGCATTTACCAATCATTTATTTCATCACATTTTTGTTGTTCCTCTCTAAGGCTACTATCTTTGGCCCTAAAATTATTTTCTAATGTGTTTTATTTTAGCTGCACATGTATGAAAATAAACCTCTTCAGCTTCCCCTTGCAGTATTCAGTTGTGCGACCCTTCCATGTTTAATTCATGCTGATACTTTGAAGGCCCATTATCAGAAGTCTAAAGTTTCTGAATCAAAGATTCCTTTATATGTCAGAGTAGCTGTGGTCATGAGGTTCATCTACTGGGAAAGTAATTCTGAATCATTTCTATGCATGTTTTCTGATGTCATCTTCATAGTTGCATGAGATTAAAATATTGGATTGCTTCTCTTCCTTGCCGTCTGTTCCACTCCTGCAATTCTATGAATTTTTCTCAAATAGACACTAATCCCATTTTAATGGAGGCCATGCATCAAAGTTTTTAATGGCCTGCTCCTCACTGGAGGAGCCTCTGATATTTTTGATGAAGGCAAGATGCAAAGGCATAATCCAAATCTCAGTGGAATTTTCTACTTAGCATCTAGGCCATCTGTGGTTTTATCTTTTTGCTTCTCAGAATTTATCCTTAGATTTTAAAAATATAGATAAATAAACTATGAGTTTCATTTTATTCCAGCGTCTTGCCAGTGGAAACAGAGGTATATACTCTTTTTGTTGAAAATTCATTTAGGTTACCACTTTGGGGGAAGTTACATCCTAAGGGCTTTACTAATTGTTTTCATCCTAAGGGCTTTAATACCACATTACATTTTCAGTGAAGAATGCCTGCTGCTTGCTAGTTATTCCCCTAAGAAAAGGTAGTGCCTCTAATTAATAATAGTAGCAAGGAACATGCTAAATGAGATTGTGCCTATTGATAGAGTTTGGGGCTCAGGAGGTAAGGCAAGCATTTCAGTTATCAAACAGATGATTAGAAATGGAGATGTCACTCATTAGTAAGTTAGCCAGTGAGCCTCCAGATGAATACAGCAATATTATTTACTGTAAATTCTGCTTTATCAGCTTTTATATACAATAAATCAGTTGCAAATAGGATTGTGCTTTAGGCTGAGGTTCTGTCAATGTTATTGGGATCAGGGTTTAAATGCAATTGTACATCGTTCTTGTAAGTGACATTTATTAATGCTATTTAGTATTTATTTTAGTAGACTAACTAAAGGGTTTTATTAATGGTCAAAAATGGGTAACAGATTGAGAACTACTGACAAATTTATAAATGTCATATTTGAAATTTTCATTTATTCAATTTTCAGGAGGTAAGCAATAGCCTTGAGGGAACTAAAGTCACTTTCTTGAGACTCCTAATAAAATGAATTATTTCTACTTCATTTTTAAGCAGAGGACTTTTATAGGAAAGGTTAAAATAAAGCTAATATATTTTTCCAACAGTAGTTTTAAAAATTGCCATTTGTAAATACATTTCAAACTGAAAGCTCAAGAAGTCAAGTTTATTGTCATGCTCATTTTGTTTTCTACCAAAGAAATGCTTGTTGAAATTTACCAACTAATTTTCAACAGTCCCTGTGATTCAAGTAGCTTTTCATCTCCAATTGATGCAAACAGACAGAGAATTATCATAAAGATGGAATTGTTTGGTGAAGATTAAACATGTTTTCTCTTTGAAATATTTTCCCAAGAAGTTTCACCAGAAAAACAATTATTTTAAGAGTGAATGTGAATATTAACATTCAGATGATAAATAATTCTCTGCTACTTCTGTGGTTCTGTTACCCAGGAAAAAAGATTGCCCTATAACACCACTAAATACCATTTATTATCATATAGGAAAATCTATTATGAATACCTTAAGATTGAATATCTTATTAACCTTTTCTGACCTTTAATTAGCCAGAAAGGTATTACAAATTTACATGTATTAATGAAACCTAAAATATTTCCTGTCATGTGTTTTAACAGGTATTTTCTACTGTCTTAAAAACAAACATTAAAAAAATATAACATTTGTTTATGATTGTATGTTTTCCTAATGCAGATAATTTTCTCATTTAATTCTCACCATATTTATCTGAGATAGGTTATGTTATTATTCTCAGTTTACAAATGACAACACTGGCACACAGTAGGTTTAACATTTCTAATGTCATACTGTCAATGGGATCTTTTTTTAAAGTCTTTATTGTTGAAAGTATTACATAGATACTCTCCCCCCCCCACCCTATTAACCTCTTCTAGCCCACTCCCATCATTCCTCCATCCCCCAGTGTCAATGGGATCTTAAGACCCCACCAAAAGTGTTTGAACTCATAAATGAATTTAGTAAAGTTGCAGAATACAAAATCAATATACAGAAATCTGTTGCATTTTTATACACTAATCCCAAACTTATCAGAAAGAGAAAATAAGAAAACAATTCAATTTATAATTGCATCAAAAAGAATAAAAAAAACCTTAGAAAAATTTAACCAAGCAGATTAGACTTCTATACTGAAAAGTATAAGATATTGTTGAAAGAAATTGAAGAAGACACAAAAAAATTGGAAAGATATTTCATGCTCATATATTGCAAGAGTTAATATTGTTAAAATATTCATACTACCCAAAGCAATCTACAAATTTAATTCAATCCATATCAAAATTCCAATGACAGTGTTCACAGAATTAGAACAAATAACTAAAAATAATCACAAACGACCCTGAATAGCCAAAACAATCTTGAGAAGGAAGAACAGAGATGGAGGTATCATGCTCCCTGATTTGAAAATATACTAAAAAGCTATAATAATAAAAACTTCATGGTGTTGGCATAAGAAAGACACATGGATCAATGGATGAGAATAGAGAGAAAAAAAAACAAAAAACAACAACAAACAAACAAAAACACAATAAAAACAAACAAAAAACAAAACTCATGCATCGCAGACTTAAATTTAAGACCTGAAACTACAAAACTTCCAGAAGAAAACATAGATAGTAAGCTCCATGTTATCAGTCGTGGCATTGAATTTTTGGGTCTGATTCTAAAAGCAAAATTAAGCAAGTGGGAGTACATCACACTAGCCAAGAAAATAAAGAGAATTAAAATGCACCCTCATGAATGGCAGAAAATATTTGCAAATCATATAGCCATTAAGAGATTAATATCTAAAATATATAAAGAAACTAAACAACTCAATAACAACAAACAACAGCACAATTACAAAATGGGTAGAGGATTTAAATAGACATTTTTCAAAGAAGACATATAGATGGCTAACACACACATAAAAAGATGTTCTGCATTACTCATTATTAGGGAAATACTCCTCTCACCTGTTAGAATGGCTATTAATAAAAGGACAAGAAGTAACAAGTGTTGACAAGGATGTGTAGAGAGGCAATCTTTGTACACAACTGGTAGGAATATAAATTGGTGTAGCCATTATGTAAAATAGTAAGAAGTTCTTCAAAATTTAAAAACAGAATTACCATATGATCCAGCTATTCCACTTCTGGGTATTTATGCAAAGAAAATGAAAACACTAATTTAGAAAGATATATGCAACCCTGTTTATTGCAGCATTATTTACAATAGCTAACAAAATATGCATTGATGGATGAATGATAAAGAAGATATCATATATATATATATATATATATATATATATATATATATACACTAGAGACCTGGTGCATGAATCTGTACACAGGTGGGGGATGGCAGGGGTGAGGGGCCCCAAGGGGAGGCAATTTGGGGTTGGACTGCATGGGGAGGGGCCTCAGGAGGTTGGGGGGGGGCGATTGGGGCCCCCATCGGGCCAGTTGGCTGCCGCAGTGCGCATCATAGTGACTGTTTGTTTCAGTCGTTCCGCCGTTCAGGTTGCTTGGCTTTTATATACGTAGATAGGAATACTACTCAGCCATAACAAGAATGAAATCTTATCATTTGTGATAACATGGATGGACCTTGAGGTTATTATGCTAAGTGAGGTAAGTCAGAGAGAGAAAGACAAATACCCTATGATTTTACTTATATGTAGAATCTAAAAAAACAAACAAAACTGAACAAACCAAATAACACCAAACTCATAGATACAGAGAATAGATTGGTGTTTACCAAAGGAAATTGAGGTTGAGAGGCAGGTAAAATGGGTGAAGGAGATCAGTTGTACTTTGATGATAACTAAACTTATTGTGGTGATCACTTCGTAATGTGTACAAATATAGAATTATTGGGTTGTACACTGATATTAACATGTTATATGCCAATTTTACTTCAATTTAAAACAAGAAAACAGGAAAAAAACTGATATCTATATGTATAACAGCCTAAGCAACCGGCCAATTGTTCCACCGGTAGTTATGATGCGCACTGACCACCAGAGGGCAGACACTTAATGCACAGACATGGAATCATGGAACAGACTGATGAATCTCAGAGGGAAGCAGGGAGGGAATAGTGTGGGAAGGGATTAACCAAAGATCTTATATGCATACCAGAGGCTTGGTACATGGATCCCTGGCCTACAGGGATCGGGCTGAAGCCAGCAGTCCAACATCCCCTGAGGGGTCCCAGATTGCAAGAGGGTACAGGCCAGGCTGAGGGACCCCACCAGTGCACGAATCTGTGCACCAGGCCTCTAGTATAATTATAAGACCTAATATTTTTAATAAATCATCAAAATATATATACCACCAACTAAGCTATCCAAGGGTATAAAGAGTACAAAGCCTGAAAGATGAAAAAAAAAAAAAAGGAATAACAATAGGTATCAAGATAAGTAAATGGCAGTCTTTGGACCTTTATAACAAATTTGGAAATGCCTACTTTTCAACTAGAATTTCTGTTTATTCTTTCTTATTTGAGATTTTTCATGTTGTAGCCAACAAACTTTAATAGGATTTTTCTTAAGACAGCATATTTTCCCTTTGGACTTTTTTTCTCCTAGAAAAATTATCCAATTTTCTCCTTTTCATCATGAAAATAATGAAATTGTCCTTTTTTTTAACTTTACCTATTTAACTCAGTTTTTTTTTTTAATATATTTTATTGATTTTTTACAGAGAGGAAGGGAGAGAGATAGAGAGCCAGAAACATCGATGAGAGAGAAACATCGATCAGCTGCCTCCTGCACATCTCCCAGTGGAGATATGCCCGCAACCCAGGCACATGCCCCCAACCGGAATCGAACCCGGGACCCCCCAGTCCGCAGGCCGACGCTCTATCCACCGAGCCAAACCGGTTTCGGCTTAACTCAGTTTTTGATAGCTCAACTAAAAATCATTTTATTGCATAAAGAAATATATACTCTAGCTTTCCTCTTGCATACAATAGAGGATAATCATTATTAATTTGAAGAAGAAGAAATAAAGATAAAAGGAACACATATATTAAATGATTTTGAATAATTATAAACTATGAGTGAAGTTAACTCTAACCCTATCAAAAATTATTGTGATGGAAGGAGACTGACTTGGGGTCATAAACACACAATACAATATACAGACAATGTATTATAGAATTGCACACCTGAAACCTATATAATTTTTTTTTTCATTTTAAGTTTTTAATGAAAGTTGTATATACTATTACTTTATTCCTGCATCTTCTCAATTGTTTCTTCCTTGGATTTGCCCTTTTCCTTACCAACTTGGCAAGATTTGGCTTTATGTTCAAGGACCTTTTTGTGGATTTTGTCCAGCTTTAGTCTAGTGATAACCACCTTGCTAGGGTGAATGCCCACATGAACAGTTGTACCATTAGCTTTCTCCCATATGTCAATGTAGATGACATATTTCTTCCTGTAACCCTGGACTATTTTGCCAATTTGCTGTCCTTTGTAATGTCCTCAAACAACCTGAACTTCATTATCCTTTCGGATGGGCATGGGTCGAACATTGTACTTCTGCCTCAGCTCTTTGGAAAGAGAAGGCATAATCTTCCTGCGAATGTGGGAAGGTGCATTGAAATGCCTTCTACGGTTCTTGCTCTGGTCAGAAGTCACAAAGGGATTGAACTTCATTTTGACACTTCTATGTATTTCTTAAGAAAGAAATTTTTATAGTTGCTGGCTAGACAATGTTTGCCTGGTTTGGGGTCAAGTACTACAGCACCAATCAGCCATGTCTAGTGCATGAGATCATGTGGTTATTATACCCTGTCTCTTTCTGTATAATATAACAAGACCATGTAGAAGTATTCTGAATATGACTGGCAAAGAAGTAGGTGCTTTTAAGAATATTAATGATTTGATAGTGCTTAATTGTACACATTATTTTATATATGTCAGTGTGTATCCTAATAAGACATTAATATTTTTGGGGTTTTGCCTATCTCTCTGATACCTTTAAGCCAGCTCAATCCATCTTCTGATCTCAGTTCCATTTATGTTCATTAAAAATTGCCTATAACCTTCCTTGCTTTGCTCCCAATTCTATTCATGTTGTGTTTCCTTTTTTATGAATGCTGGTCCTTACATTTGTCATATTAACATCCCTGCAGTTGACCAGAAGGCTGATCTCAGTCTCCTTGGCCAGATCCTCAGCACTCTCCTAGAATCTGCTTCTTTTCTAGGTGCCTCAGGTAGAGTAACTAGTCTTAGCTCAGTCCTGCAGCCCAAATTCTAGAACTAGTTACTTGGCAAGAGTCTTGCCTGTTCAGAGTTGTTTGGACATTTAGCTGTCATGTGTGATGTCCTAGTTGTTTACCAAGAAGAGTTAATCAAAGCTTTTCACCAGCAGAAGCAGACGTTTCTCATGACTTTATTGATGATGTCTAAAAGGTAAGAAATATTGTTTGCATATTTATTTTTTGGCACATATGAATGAAAACCAAACCAGCATTTAGACAAGTAGAAAGCAAATGGGACTATTAAGGTAAAAAATCCAGGTCAGAAAAATCATCTGGTTGGAAGGTCATTTTAAGTAGAAAGACACATTTTCAGGCTAATGACATCATGTTCAGATTTTTGACATTTTGTCTCGGTTAACTTTGACACCTATATGAGACTCTTGTTTGAGATGCAGAGAAATCACTTTAAGGATGCTTGCAGGCTTCTTGATAAATTCACGGTTGGTCTTTCTATCCAAGGAGGGCTTCATAATAAATCTGAGCCTCTTAGCAGCAACATCAAAGCACAGATTCTCTTCCCCTCCTGCCCAAGATCTATGCCCTGACACAGAAAATTGTGTCACCTGTTAATCCTAGCACACTGAGCAGTTATTCAGTTTGTGTGGCAGCCTGAATGAATCATTTTATTAGCCTTCAAAGTTAGAGTTATGAGCAAAGAGCAAAATAGCTTAAGGAAATTTCAGTCTTCAGCCATCCTGCATAAAATATCTTGAACCGGTTTTAAAGAGAAAATTGTGGTTCTGATATTTCCAAGGGTTGTAACAAAGAAGAAAAAAGAAAACTGCAATAGGAACTGTATATGGCCAATAAAGTCTAAAATACTTACTATCTGGCTCTTTACACGTTTGCCAATCCCTATTAGAGATATATCTAATTTTTTACAGCCATGTAGTTAGTATTCCATTGTGTAAGTGTAACCAAAGTGATTGGGGAAAGTTAAATAATTACACAAAGTAAGTATAAACATTTTCAAAATTCCCATACCTCCAAAATTATCCTTCTTTTCTCTGACTTAGAGGTATTATATATTGTGGTTTGCTGCCCATATTCCCATTCCTGATTAAAGATCTTACTTCCCAGCAACAGGGAGAATCAGCTGCTAATGTCTCAGGGTTGGAGTCCCCTCTAGCAACTGCTCTCAGCAAAGGTAGCAGCCTCACTCAAGGTAAATCCCCTTCCCAGGAGTAGTCAGAACCTAATGGTTGGTAACTATGGGAACTAAGCTGATACCCTATCCTGATCATGGAAACTCTAAAGAGCACTCTGAGTTCGAGTTCACCTTGAGAATTTTATTGCTGCAGTACCACATTTCATTCTCTCTCTTGGCTCAGTTTGTTTCCCTCCATTTCCCACTAGCTTTGTTTCTGAGAGCCCTCTACCTAAAAAAATTCTACTTGGAAAGATCACCTGTTTCCTGGGAAACCCACCTAAGTGTCACTGTGAGTGTCAGCAGTATTCCAAGGAATTAGACTCTAAAATGGGATTTTGGAGTTAAGTTACATACCTCACAGCTGCCCATGAGGATTATAACAGTGATAGTGGATGTAATTCTTGGTTTGCTATAGTGGTACAACTAGTGAAATTTTTCCGGGGTTGAACTAGGGTAGAATAGCTGTGTAAAGAAATGCATTGGTTGATTCAATATCACAGATGTTTGAAAGGGCTGGGAAAATCAAGGCCATACGTGGACCCAAGAATGTAGATTTTCATCACCAACGCTAATCTGCCTACATCTGCTGGATGTCCAAATGACAGTGACAGAGATAAGCACTAAATTCCAGTAGGATGCCTCCCTTGGGCAGTCAATCAGTTACATGTAGGCAAGTTAATTACATCAGAAATGTTCTGCCCTGGAAAGATCAGCCATTTATCTTGACTGGAATTAACTCACATTCTGAGTATGAGTTTTCCTTTTGTCTTCAGACCTTTAGTGCTTATAGAGTTTTTATTTAACATGTGACTCTATATGAGATCAGAGCAAGGAACACATTTTTTATTTTTTAATTTAACTTACTGGTGTGACATTGGCTCACAAAACCATACAGATTTCAAGTATACAACTCAATAAAACATCATCTGCCCACTGCAGCATGTGCCCGTCACCCCAGGCAAAGTATCTTTCTGTCCCCATTTCCTACACTTTGCCCAAATCCACCCAGACCTCAGCCACCTTTCCCTCTGGCTAGCACCGCACTATTTTATGTGTCTATGTATTATGTATGAATGTATTTTGGCTAATCCTTTCACCTTCTTTCATTCAGTCCCCTCTCCCCCATCCTCTGTGACTGTTCCATGTATCCATGCCTCCGTTTCTGTCTTGTTCGTCAGTTTATTTTGTTCATTAGATTCCACACATAAGTGAGATCATGTGGTATTTTCTTTTTCTTATTTCACTTAGCACAATAATCTCCAGGTCCATCCATGTTGTCGCAAAAGGTAAGATTTCCTTCTTTTTTACAGCCACGTAGTTAGTATTCCATTGTGTCAATGTACCACTGCTTTTTTATCCACTCATCTACTGATGTGTACTTGGTCTGTTTCCAGGTCTTGGCGAGTGTAAATAATGCTGCAAGGTGCTGGGGTCCAACCCCAGCAGGTCCAGGGGTCCCCAAAGGTGTGGATGGAGTCAGCGAAGAGGGAAAGACTCAGAGGCAGCGTTCAGTTGATCAGCATGGTTGGGTTCTCTTGCCATGTTCTATTGCCAGGTTCTGTAGCCAGGTTCTGTCTCTAGGTTCTTCAGCCAGGTTCTCTCGCTAGGTTCTGTGTCTAGGTTCTGTTGCCAGTTTCTGTCCAGGATCTTTTGCCATGTTCTGTCTCTAGGTTCTGTCTCTAGGTTCTGTTGCCAGTTTCTGTCCAGGATCTTTTGCCATGTTCTCTCCAGCAAAGTTCTTCTGCCTCTAGGTTCTGTCTAGGTTCTGTGTGTTGTTGTCTTGTTACATCTGTATTTATACCAGTTGATTCCAATCCTATCAATCTCTATTCCAAAGGTTAGGGCGTTTCTTATCTCCATTCCAGGGAGTAAAGATTATGTAGTTTAAGCATGATTGTTTGTAGTTAAAGTGATTAATTACCCGCCTGGCACTTAGCTAAGGGGTTTTATTCCCTCCCTAACTTCAGGGGAAAATCCCTACCTGGGGAAACAACCTTTCTCAGAGAGGTGACATTGGTTAAAACATATAGTGCCAAGAAGGTGAGCAAACATATTAAGAACAGGGAAAAATATCTTGGGGAGAACCAAGATGGTGGCATAGGTTAACGCCGAAGTTTGCTGCCTTGAACAACTACTTCAAAAGTGAAACTAAAAAACGGAACGGACATCACCAGAACCACAGGAACGCTGGCTGAGTGGAAGTCCTACAACTAGGAGGAAAGAGAAACGCATACGGACACTCAGAGGAGGCGCAGTGCTGAAGTCAAATTCTGAGGTGCGGAGTGCACGGAGCGGGCTGGCGGCGGAGGGCGCAGTTGGCGTTTTCAATTGGGAGGGAGTCACAGACTCTGAGCTCCAGATACAGGCGAGTCTTTAGGGACCCAGACTCAAACGGGAGAAGCAGGACTGTCTGGCTTCGGTCAGAGCGAGTGCAGCCTTCTCTCCGAAGTTTGCAGCGGTCGCTGGGACTCAGAGAGGCAGAGCCCCTGGGGACAGGACTGAGAGCCGCCATAACTGCTCTCTCAGGCCCACCCTGTTGATCCTGTGGGACCCGCCCCGCCCAAGCCCTGCACAGAGGCATTTGCCGGATAGCCTCAGGCAAAGGCTAGATTAGCACCTCCCTAGAGGACAGAAGTTCTCTCACTGCAGACACAGCTGATTCTCACAGCCACTTGGCCTGGAGGTCAAACCCTCCCTGGTATTAGCTACAACAATCAAGGCTTAACTACAAGACTGCGCACAAAGACCACTAGGGGGTGCACCAAGAAAGCATAACAAAATGCGGAGACAAAGAAAGAGGACAAAATTGTCAATGGAAGATATAGAGTTCAGAACCACACTTTTAAGGTCTCTCAAGAACTGTTTAGAAGCCGCCGATAAACTTAATGAGATCTACAAGAAAACTAATGAGACCCTCGATGTTATGATGGGGAACCAACTAGAAATTAAGCATACACGGACTGAAATAACGAATATTATACAGACTCCCGACAGCAGACCAGAGGAGCGCAAGAATCAAGTCAATGATTTGAAATGCGAGGAAGCAAAAAACACCCAACCGGAAAAGCAAAATGAAAAAAGAATCCAAAAATGCGAGGATAGTGTAAGGAGCCTCTGGGACAGCTTCAAGCGTACCAACATCAGAATTATAGGGGTGCCAGAAGATGAGAGAGACCAAGATATTGAAAACCTATTTGAAGAAATAATGACAGAAAACTTCCCCCACCTGGTGAAAGAAATGGACTTACAGGTCCAAGAAGCGCGGAGAACCCCAAACAAAAGGAATCCAAAGAGGAACACACCAAGACACATCATAATTAAAATGCCAAGAGCAAAAGACAAAGAGAGAATCTTAAAAGCAGCAAGAGAAAAAAACTCAGTTACCTACAAGGGAATACCCATATGACTATCAGCTGATTTCTCAACAGAAACTTTGCAGGCCAGAGGGAGTGGCAAGAAATATTCAAAGTGATGAATACCAAGAACCTACAACCAAGATTACTTTATCCAGCAAAGCTATCATTCAGAATTGAAGGTCAGATAAAGAGCTTCACAGATAAGGAAAAGGTAAAGGAGTTCATCACCTCCAAACCAGGATTATATGAAATGCTGAAAGGTATCCTTTAAGAGGAAGAGGAAGAAAAAGGTAAAGATACAAATTATGAACAACAAATATGCATCTATAAACAAGTGAATCTAAGAATCAAGTGAATAAATAATCTGATGAACAGAATGAACTGGTGATTATAATAGAATCAGGGACATAGAAAGGGAATGGACTGACTATTCTTGGGGGGGAAAGGGCTGTGGGAGATGCGGGAAGAGACTGGACAAAAATCGTGCACCTATGGATGAGGACAGTGGGTGGAGGGTGAGGGCGGAGGGTGGGGCGGGAACTGGGAGGAGGGGAGTTATGGGGGGAAAAAAGAGGAACAAATGTAATAATCTGAACAATAAAGATTTTTTTTAAAAAAAGTAAAAGAACAGTATGCCATATATGTCAGGTCCCTTGAAACAGCAAGGATGGACCGGCTCCCGGCAGCAAGGGTGCATCTATTCTTTGAATTTGTGCTTTGGAATTCTTAGAATATATACCCAGAAGTGGGATTGCTGGGCCAAAAAGAAGTTCTATTTTTTTAATTTTTTTGGAAAACATACTGTTTTTCACAGTGGCTGCACCAGTGATGCATGAAGGTTCCCTTTTCTTAACATTCTTGCCAGCACGTGTCATTAATTTATTGATGATAGACAGTCTGACAGGTGTGATGTGATACCTCACTGTTGTTTTAATTTTCACTTCTCTGATGATTGATTAGTAACCTTGAGCATTTTTTGATATTTCTATTCAACAGATGTATGTCCTCTTTGGAGAATTGTCTATTCAGATTCTTTGCCCATTTTTTTTTACTGGATGGCTTATCTTCCTGGTATTGAGTTCTATAAGTTCCTTATATATTTTGGAAATTAACCCCTTATCAGATGTATTATTGGCAAATATGTCCTCCCATTCAGTGGGTTCCCTTTTCATTTTGTTGATTCTTTTGCTGCGAAAAATCTTTTTAGTTTGATGTTGTCCCATTTATTTATTCTTTTCTTTTGTTTCCTTTGCCCAAGGAGATAGATCAGCAAAAATATTTTTACAAGAGGTGTCTGAGATTTTATTGCCTATGTTTTCTTCTAAGATTTTTATGGCTTCATGACTTACATTTAAATCTTTTATTCATTTTGAGTGTATTATTGTGTATGGTATAAGTTGGTCTAGTAAAGTTTCACTTTTTTTTTTTCCTGTACCTGTCCAATTTTCTCAACACTGTTTATTGAAGAAACTGTCTTTACTCCATTATATGCTCTTGCCTTCTTTGTGAAATATTAATTGACCTTAAAGGTGTGGAGTGATTTCTGGGCTCTCTGTTCTGTACCATTAATCTATATGCCTGTTCTTATCTAGTAGCTGGCTGTTTGGATTACAATGGCTTGGTAGTATAGTTTGATATTAGATACTGTGATTCCTCCAACTTTGATTTTCTTTCTCAAGATTTCTGAGGCTATTCGGGGTCTTTTTTGGTTCCATATAAAATTTTGGAATACTTGTTCTATGCCATTGGTATTGCAATAGAAATTGTGTTGAATCTATAGATTGCTTTGGGTAATATGAACATTTTAATGATGTTAATTTTTCCAGTCCATGAACATGGTACATACTTCCACTTATCTATATCTTCCTCAATTTCTTTCTTCAATATCCTACAAGGAACCCATTTTAAAGAAATGGAAATGCAGCTGGGTGCATTATTAGATACCTCACCTTCCAGAAGCTGCTCACTTGATATAGTAATGGAATGGCTTTAGGAAGGTTAAGCTGAGGTGACAATTTAGAAATGACTTTATCCAAGGATGAGACTTAGTACACATCTTCAAAGACTTAAAAACATATGTTGTACTACAGCAGGTAGAATACCTGAGCCCCAAAGCTAAGGGTGAAAGGAGGAGTGGCCTTACTTACCATCGCTTCCAGTGGCCCACTGAGGAATTTGTGCCTCCAAAATCTGCAACACTGGACTGTGCCTATCTAGGTATCCTAGTTCCCAGAGTGGGAATTCTTCCACAAGGAGACATAGCCAGTGTTTCATTAAACTTTATATCTAGGCTGTCTCCAATCACTTTAAAGTATTTGTGCCAAGAGACCAGCAGATGCTGAAATGAGTCACAGTCCTGCCAGGGATTATTGGCCCTGTTCATTTTCTGATGCTTTGCACACTAAGGATAGGGAAAAACATGTTTGGCACACAGGGGATGGACTAGAATGCTTCTTGGTACTTTGTTGATGATAAATGGACAAGTCAGTTTGAGAATATTGTGGTGACTAGGGGGCTCATATTTTCTCAGAGATGGTACAGTAGGCAGAATTATAACCTTCCAAGATCATACACACCCTAATCCTTGTGATGTGAATATAATGAAATACCACCATCTTGAAAAGATTGTCTTATAGGGCAAAAGGGACTTGGGATATAATCAGGGTTACTAATGGGTTGAATTTAAGATAGGGATATTATTCTGGACTTCCTGGGAGGATCTACTGTAATCACATGAATCCTTAAAAGTAGAAAAGAAAGTAAGTGGATCAGAATTTGAAACCCCACATGAGACAACTGAGAGAACACGCATCTGAATGCAAACACAGCCAGTTACTAGCTCTGAGACCTTGGGTATGTCACTGAACCACTACGAGCATGTTTCCTCATCTGTAAAATACAAAATATGATATCTGGTTTTTATTGAGAAGTAAACTAAGCACTATAATTCATGGAAGGGGGCATATACAAGGTACTCAACAAATATTAATTTACTTCTCTAATTTATTGAGTGCTAGTACATGTAAAAACTTATAATAAACAATGCAGGGGATACATAAAAATGTATAAGGCTTACCTTTTACAGAACTTAAAATCTAATCAGGGATATGTGACATATCTTACAAATATTTTGTATATACATACAGATATGACATTTTAGAATAGTCTTCTAGGTCTTTGCAAATTTTATCTCTGTTTGAAATCAATATTGGAATTAGCTCCAATATTAAAACCTTATAGTAATTCTTTTTTTATTAGCATTCCTTTGCTTCCCGTATTTGGTTTTCTTAGCACCAAAATTTGATGAATTCAAAACCCGTGCCCTGTCTCCTCGGCATTGCACTCAGCCTTCACTGCAGGTGCAGTGTGTATAATGAATAGATCGAGGTAGGGATGTTTGTCTTCCCAGCGTGTTGTTCTGTGCAGCTGCTCCTCATAGCACTTCACTCCCAAACAGATAATTTCCCCCTTTGGGGACTCTTTCCGGAATGAGCCAAACAGAGAGTCAGACAAATGAACCCACTGGAGATGAATAGAAAATGAAAGGGATTGGAAGAGGAACCAGCCCAGAAACCCTGGGTCATGTCGACCAGCATCAGAGGCCTATTAGCGGGGAGGGCCTCACTGAATTCCAGGCACATGTGCTGGCATGAGTGCCCTTGAGAGCTGGGAACACTGGGTCCTCCTAATGTAGCGTAATTAGGAGGCCCCTGGGCTGCAAGTAGATGTCTCCCTGTGAATGCGCATGGACTCACGTTCGGCCACTCTTAGGTCTCATTTCCTTAATTTCCTAGGGCGTCCACATTGCTAACGGTCTAGGCCAGACATTATCGCTGCAGCAGAGACCCTACTCATGATTTTGGCTTCTACTTGCTGCAGACAACCATGTAGATCATGTTAGTGAGGGCTGCCTGCGAATTCTTTGCTTGGCTCCAAAAGAATGTCAATATTCAGGCATGAAACTAAAGTCAGAACACACAACAGACATCATGAGGATTTTGTAGACATCTCGCTTAGCAGAGAGAAAGTGACTTGACAGTTAATGACTATAAATAGACTATGGTAAGAGTTGTCTGTGGCCCAGCTAGGAGAGACACTTTTATTTCAGCAGTGGATTTAGCTAATAGCTATACAGGGTTTTCATTCATGATTTTTCACACTGTGCAATTAGGTCTTACTTACGTATAAGTTTTCTAAGCAGTATATCAAGTTCCAAAAGAGATTATATTGAGATGTTGACTAGAATTGCATTAACTATGTAGATTCATTTGGGGGTAAATTAAATCTTTAAGGTTTTGGGCCCCACAATACATGAACATGTGTATCTCTCTATTTATATAGGTTTCCTTTATTTTTTTAATTTTATTTTTTGTTAATCCTTACCTGAGGATATTTTTCCATTGATTTTTAGGGAGACTGGAAGAGAGAGGGAAAGATAGAGAGAAACATCTATGTGAGAGAAACACATCAATTGGTTGCCTCTTGCAGTGCCCTGACCAGGGCCCAGGCTGGGCAGAAGCCTGCAACCAAGGTTACTGCCCTGGACTGGAATCAAACCTAGGATCCTTTGGTCCACAGGACAATACTCCACCCACTGAGCAACACCATCTAGGGCTAGGTTTTCTTAATAGCTGGCATAGCTTGCACTGTATTTATAGATACTTTTTCCTTTCTTCCCCTTCCTTTTCCCTTCTTTCCTTTTTTTTCACTGTTTCTATAATAAACTAGAGGCCTGGTGCACAGATTAGTGCACCGGTGGGGTCCCTCGGCTTGGCCTGTGGGGAACAGGGTGAAACTGGCTCTCTGACATCCTCAAGGTATCCCAGATTGTGAGAGGGTGGTTTTTGGGTGGCACAACCTGGAATCGTGCTCCCTCCTCTCTGGTTCCAGGTACATCACCCGAGAACCGCAGCTGCCAAGTCACTGAAGCTTGGCAGCTCCTGAGTTGAGCATCCTGTCCCCTGGTGGTCATTGCGTGTCATAGCTATCAGCTGGTCAGCTGGTTGGTAGGCTTTTATATAGAGAGACTAGAGGTCCAATGCACAAAATTTGTGCAGGGGGCTTGGCCCTTGCAGCCTCTGCTGGCCCTCACAGCCCCTTGTAGCCCTGGCTTTGTCCAAAAGGTCATCCAGAAGGACGTCTAGAAGGTTGTTTGGCTGTTCAGTCTAATTAGCATATTAGCCCTTTATTATATAGGATGAGGGGCCCAGTGCATGAATTCGTGCACATTGAAAGGAACTGTGGGACGCGAGGCTGCAGTGGGCATAGGGGCAGCTCTCAGCCCATCCTCTGTGCCCCCAACCAGCCCCTTCTGCTGTAGCCCCTGGTCCCCTGTCTGCCAGCAGCCCTGCTCCTGCTGCTGCCGCTCCCACGTGATGATGGCAGCGGGTGCAAGCGGGCTGGCGCCGTCAGCAAGTGCGAGCGGCAGCTGCTGCCCCAATTACCCCTGAGGATCAGGGGGGAGGTGGAGAAGCCCTCAGTGGTGACCAGGGCTGGCAGCCACCACTCATACCCTCTGCCAGCGCCTGGCGCTGTTCCCGATCACTCAGCACCGGCAGCAGTTGCAAGTGGGGCCAGCACCTGCAGCAGGTACGAACGCCAGGAGAGACAGCAGCATGTGGGAGCAAATAACTTTCAGTAACCATCAGAGGCTTGCCCCGATGACAGCAACTGGCGCCCTGCCTTGGTCTGGCACGCCCACTCACCTGCTCTACTATACCACTATGGCCAATGCCTGCCATGTTCTGCATTCTGCCACCTGCTGCTGACACCCGCCATGTTCTGTTGCCACCCCCTGGTGGTCAGCGCACGTCATAGCGACCGGTTGTTTGGTTGTTCTACTGTTCGATCTATTTGCATATTATGGTTTTATATATATATAATATAGATATATGGTATGTTTTAGTCTGTTTTTAGAGATGCTAGTAATTTTGGTTACAGCAACCTTACAGAGCTCTCTTTTTATATCCAATCGTTTGCTCAATCTCCTTGCTTTTCTGTGTAGATAATCATATCATCTTCACAATCTGTCTTTTCTCCCCAAATCGTAATTTTTTTAAAAAATTATTTGTCTTGTCTTGATTCACCAGCTAAGAGCTTCAGTCCAAAATTGCATAGTCATTGATAATGTCTTCCTACTGATTATAAAGGAAATGCCTTCAATATTTTACTCTTCAATGTGTATTTCCTGATGCAGCTTTTAACAGGTTAAGATTTTCTCTTTTTATATTTACTTCAGAGTTTTATTATCAATACATTAATTAATACTTAATGTTGAATTTATTACGTGAGAATTTCATTCTAATAAAATATACTGCATTGTTGCCTTTTTTCCAGATTAAGTAAGATGTAGCTTTTTCTATCTATAAATTATTTTTATATCTGGCCTTTGCATTAGCCTGTGATTAATTTCCTGGAAATACCTCCAGTTGCATATGGTACTTTTTGTTTGTTTGTTTGTTTCTAGAGAGTGATATCCCAAATGGTTATGACCACAGATTATTTCTTCTGTAAAGCTGAAACACTTTTGTTTTATACTTGTAAATCTTTAAGTTTGGGTAAAACACATGTACTCCTGCAAGTTTTGGCTAATTATATTGCTTGTAAGAGAGAACAATTCAAAAGTCAGAATTTTAAGTTAAGCTGTAATGCTATATTATTTTCAAATTCATGATAATTTGATAAATTTGAACCTGTATCTTTGGATATTCAGAATGCCGCTTTTGCTGAAATGGTATGAAGTAATGGAAAACAAGCTACAATGAGAGAAGCAGCTAATTTCTCCTTTTCCTTTGGCTCTATTTATAAATGCCTCTCAGTTACTGCATCCCTGGAATTGTAGATTAATTGCAGTTATTCCAAGATGTGGAATCCTTTCCTGAATTTTGCTTATTTGAGAGCAGAATCAGAGTTAACCTTTTTGCAGCTATTCACTTATAAGGAACCCTGTTTTAATTAGCTAGATAACTATTGGAGTGCCCTATAAAACAAAACAGAAAACAAATAAAAAAGCTTAGAGGTATTTATTTTTTGCCCTCCCCCTTCCTCAAAAGAGGAAGAGAAATAATTAAATTTAATTCAAATTAGTACTCTAAGTCTTAGTTACTTTCTCCTTGGAGTTCAGGTCCAGATATTTTGGTATGAAAGAAAGAACCTCCTCAGTGTCTTATTTCCTTGCTGGTTTATTGGTCCAGTGGGATCATGTGCTGGGAAATCTACCCTTG
The DNA here is from genome assembly GCF_964212035.1 of Myotis nattereri. NCBI lineage: Eukaryota > Metazoa > Chordata > Mammalia > Chiroptera > Vespertilionidae > Myotis > Myotis nattereri. Next base: position 29,645,963 of record NC_138088.1, read on the forward strand.
TCATTTTTGCTGAGAGCAGATTGTATCCATGTATATAAATTAGTCACTATGGACATTAAATTCTAAAAATTGCCTGGGTAGTAGAAAACACCAATCTAAAATACAGTCAAATTTCCATTGACCTACTTCCTACATTTCATGTAAAATTGATGACTATGGTAGAGTAGAACATGAAAGCTTCTAGCCATGTCAGTAACACATTGGTCCTTATTGAAGTTCTTGGAAAAGAACAAATAACCACATATTTGCCTCTTTCTCTTTTTATAGAAGTTTCAAATCAACCTCTCAGGGAAATGGAATAGCCTAGACTCCGTTACAAGTTAGTTAAATCTCTACCACCCCTACCCCTGCTAACAATTTAGGAACTGTGTCTCCTACAATTTCCAGATCAATGACTAATGAACTCGCTAGAGATATCAGCTTGTCTTCCAAGTTATTTTATTAGTTTGTAAGTGAACAGTTATACATCCTTGCTTCTCAGCATAGAGTGCTGTCAGGCCTTTATCTGCCCAGGATCTCACCTAAGATGTGCTTATTCTAGGCTACTAAGATAGTAGCTGCTGGGACACCAAGCAAGGTAGGGTATTGACAAACCCATAAACCTCAAATATGCCACAGCAATGTCTATTTTTCCTTGGAGTTTACATCTCCATTAACAAAGAGCTTATTCTGGCAATCCATTTGCTTCTGTTTACAGGAATGTTTATAACATTTCTGATCATGGAACATAACATCAGTATTGCTGCCTTCTCGTTTCTCACTGGGAAAAGGCAGAGTCACTCCCCGGGTGACTGTAAATACTGTTTTTGTCCTTTAGTTGTTCAGTCTACTGGAATGTCTGTCTGCAAATACTTCTCACTTTGGTTGGTTATTTGTTTGGTTCTGTAGTCTGCACTGGGCTTTAACAACCTAAAGGGAAAGCACTTATAACTGCATATTCACCTTTCTATCTCTAATTCCAATCATATAGCTAGCAGTCAGGGAATCTGTTCATGCCTCAACTGAAGCACTCATTACAATATAAAACAATAATCTGTTTTGGTTTGTACAAGTTAGTTACAGTTTAGGCCAGTGTCCTCGTGTAGTTATTAACAGTGCTCTGGTTCTTACTCAGAAGTATCCTAATTCAGATGCTAAATGATGGTGACACCATCTATGTGTCTTTTTCTACCACTCAGTGAGGCATGGCAAAGTAGATGTCTCATCCATGTTTGTGTTTCAGGGCTCAGCTTCAAAACATAGTGGACATTCAATTAAGATTATGGAGCAGATTTGGAAAAGAAAAAACAACAAGACAGAAATACCAAAAGTAATTTTCTAAACATATAAAACCTATGACCAAAAAAAATACAAAAAAGGAAGTAAGAGGCATCTTTATCATTTGTGGGGCTGACAAGAAGCACAGTTCACATTCAAACTGGTTGACTTGAGGGGATTTTAATGCAGGAGCTCTGTACAAAGATGTGGGGAAAACATCAGGGAGAGAATAAAGTTAGAGAAGTAACATGGTGATTAACAAGGAAGGAGAGAGACATGACTACTTCTAGGCTGATGGTGGGATGGGTGGAAACAGTTAAATCCTGGGAAGAGGGAGCTGCATAGAGAAGATCTTAGTACAAGAGCTGTGTCCTTCAGGTAGGGATGCCACAAGCCTATGGAGATACAAGATTACATAACCCCTGCGGGTGAGCTAATTCTCTAAAATGCTGCATCAACGATTTGTAAAAGGAGGCACATCAAACTCTCAATCAAAATTAACTTAGAAATCACAGAATAAATGCTCCAAGAGACAGAGTAATAATAGTGAGTGAAGATAATTATGAAGAGTTATTTATGAATATAATAATGATATTGCCTTAATAATTTTAGGCAATGAGGATCAGGCATCTTCATTTCATAAATGCAAACTTGAGGGGTAGAAAGCATTAATTGAATCCAACTGCCTAAATAACTTAGTTAAATAAAAGATCAGAATGTTAATTCCCTGGAAAAGGACAGCTACCCTGGTCTAACTTGTTAAGGACTAAGCTACAGCAAGGATCACCTGGCTCCTTCCTTATGTACCTAGTAGAGTTGGAAAATTATAGAACAAAAATACTGTTGGTGTAAATATATGGCACTATATATAGTCATGCACTGGGTAATGATATTTGGTCAATGACAAACCACATATATGATGATGGCCCCATTAGATTATTAGAGAGCTGATAAATTCCTATTGCCTGGTGATGTTGTAACATCATAGTGCAATGTATTACTCACATGGTTGTGATGGACCTGGTATAGACAAGCCTACTGCACTGCCAGTTGTATAAAAGTACAGTGCTTACAATTATATACGATACATGATATGTGAAATTGTTAATAAAAGACTATATTACAGGTTTGTGTATTTACTATTCTGTTTATTGTTATTTTAGAGTACTGTTTCTCTTTATAAAAAAAGCTTTCTGTAAAACAGTATGCTGTGTTATGACTGTAGCAGCCTCATCTAATATTTACCATGTCTCTTGATTGCCTCATATTCTCTTGTTTGACTTAATCTCATGTTGTTTTATAAATTTACTGTAGGCTTAGTGTATGGTGTTTATAAAATCGACAGTAATGTTCAGTAATATACATCCTCAGCCTTCACATGCACTCACCACTCACCACTGACCCCCCAGAGCAACTTCTAGTCCTGCAAGCTCCTTTCATGATAAGTGCCCTGTACAGGTGCACTGTTGTTGTTTGTTTTTTACCATGTTTTTATTGTACCTTTTCTACGTTTAGATGCACAAATACGTACCATTGTGTTACAATTGCTACAGTTTTCAGTATAATACCATTCTGTGCAAGTTTGTAGTAAAGAACAATAGACTATTCCATATACTAGTAGCCTGTGTGTTAGGCTGTACCATCTAGGTTTGTATAAGTGCACTGTGATGTTTCCACTAAGATAATGATGCATTTTTCAGAGGTATCCCCATCTTTAAACAGAGCATGACAACATTGTAGAATTAACCAAAGCACCTGCTAGAAGTGGCATTGAGAATGGTGGTGCTAAACTATTAAAAATAAAACAACAGCAATTAAAACCAGAGATGCCTCAAGAAAACACTCAAACTGTATTGACAAGATGTCTTCCTAAAATATTTGGGAATTCCCAAAGTCCATGTGCCTTGTAGGAACTTTGCTATGTTTTTTTAATGTTGCCAGGAAGTAGCAGTAGATTAGTGAAATAGTTTCTTCAGTAAACTCTAGTAACATGCAACTTTTTGTAACTATTCATAACATACTTAGCAGTTCACAAATAAGTAACTCTCAGTTCCACTTATAAATGAAAACTCAGTTCGCATGAACTCACAGATCACCTGACCCTCTTCACCAAGATGTGTCTTTAACTCCATTGATTTGAAAATACAGTGAGTAAAAATGAATCATAAAGGCTTCCTAGGGACATGTGATTGCTAGAGTGCCCTAGGCTACACCTAGCTGAAGATAAACTCAATGAATTTAATGTTTCAGCAACCCCTGCCAAAGATCACAGAGTTATTTGTCATTTTGAGGTCAGGCAGTTTCACACAAATGTGACATTTACTTTGCCTTAGACTCTGCTTACGGTACCTGATAAATGTAAAATTGGGAGATTACGGAGTTGTCAAAGGGCAACTAAAACAATTGAAGTGATTGTTTTCTATACAGTGGGTTTTGATGAAACATCTTGACAAAGGCCAGTTCAGGCCACTCTCCTTCCAAAGTCTAATCTTTTGAAACCAGGAAGCCACTGGCCCGGTGTCATTCAGAAGTTTCACCAGGCTCCTTTAATGAAGTCTCCCCTGAGCCAGGCATTCAAGGAAGTGCAGGCCTCATAATGGTGAGTTCACAGCGAGATGCTGCACACTCTGAGTGATGTTGCCATTGGTGCAGTTCTCAGCCCCGCAGCTCTCCTGCCCAGTGGCTACAATTTGACTGATCAGTCACTTTAACTTAGCTTCGCCACTCTCAGACATTTAATAATTCATTTGGCAGGTGCAAAGTCCACAGATATTTAAGAAATTCCAGAATTTTGGAAGAATTAAAAAATTCACTGATTGTTTATTTGCGTCTGGATGGTGGCATTTAATTTGGAGATTGAAGAGGATTTAATAATTCCAAACTGATTACACTACAAAGATTTTTATTGTTTCATTTTTATTCTTTCTTTTTTTTGGGGGGGGGGGAGGGAATGGCTCCATTCCTGTGGTCTATCCTAGGATATCAATAGGTTGTTCAGATGTAGCTGGTTATTAGACTATAGCGGTAGCCTTGTTAAACATAGAAACATGTTTAAAGACATAGATTATTCCCTTGCAGAAATATCTGTCTCAGATATTATGGCCGACAGAGCTAACTGATGACACAGAGACTTACTTCTGATTTTATTTTCTTAATTGTTATACCTATAAGTAAGTAGTATGTACATATATGTAGCTGCATTGTCTAGATTCACTTCTTAGTTCTGCTACTAATAAACATGATAATCTTGGAGAAAGCAAGTAAACCTCCCTGTACTTTACCAAAAACTTAGGGGTACTAATAATACTTCCCTTGTATTTCAGGAGAGTAATGGTGCTAACCTCATTATTTAATCATATGTGTGAAATAAATTAAAGCAGTGGTAAGCATATAGTAGGCCCTTAATGAATGTTAACCCATTATTAAAATTATCCTCACTTTTGAATAAACATATATTTATCATTTGTTAATTGCTTTCCTATATGACCACACATGTTTGCTTCTGTTTTATTTTTAATATATTTTTTCTTAAATAGGCAATACATTAAAAGTTAAAACACTAAGCAATGTATGGTGAAAAATAAGTTTTTTTATCCCCACAGTGCACCAATTGCTATTTCATCCAGTGATATTTTATGCTAAATCCATGTATTTAATCTTCCATTTAGAACTTCAAAAGAACACAGTGAATACACTGTTCAAGAGGAAGATATTGTTTAATCTAATTTTTTGTTTATAATAATATAGTAATATTGGAAAAAAAACTGTTTTGATAGACTACTTGTTATGTAGCAACATTATTCTAATACTATATTTACAAATGCATTATATCATTCAGTGATTATAATAATTCTGTGAGATAGGTGCATTATCAACCAGAGTTTACAGATAAATCATTTTGTAAACATAACCCAGCTGAAATTAAATATTATGCACTTAGATTTAAGTTTCCAAAGTGTATAATACATCCAAATACCTTGTATTTTTCTCTTTGAAATAAATCTTACATTTTATCTTTGTTTTCTTTTCCCTTTTAAATACCACCTACTACTTAATGTTAAAAATAACCCCAACCTAGACGCCTTGTCCAGCCTCCAATTCATTCTACAGCCCACAGTTTACATGTTCCAAAATTCCAGTTTTACCAAGTATCTTGTTTACTCAGAAGGCTTGGCTGACTCCCCTCTGCTCAATGACAAACCAGTCATTCAACTTCCAAGGTCTTTTTTGATCTGCCTACATCTAAAGTAGCAATCTTGATTCCCGTACATTCCTAATTTGGCTCAAATAGTAAAGGTTACTCAACAATTTCTTTATCACACAACTAACAAATATAGTTAAGCAATTCTTCTTAAGATGTGAAATGAGGGGATTTAATCTTTCAGCTTGGGTTATTTGGGTCGTGCAAAACAAAATTTTCTGGCATCTACATTTTAAAAACTTATTTGGAGATATTGATTAATTCCTGCTTGAGGAATTGGAATGGGAGCAAATACACATTCTGATTAGACACTTCCTGGGAGCCATAGCTGTACCATGGCTGTATCCCTCATCAAGCTGATCAACTCTTGGTGTTCAAGTTTAAAATGTGTCTAAGAGTCCTCCCCAGCCTTGGATACCAGGGCCTGATTTTAAGATAAATTTACCCTGTAGTTGGAATAATGGAAAACAGAGAGCATCTTAGGAGTCTCAAAATCATCTGCTACCAGAGATTTTACATAGAGGCCTGTCTAAGAAGAATCACATTGTTAATAATTTCTTCTGTTGTGATATTTCACATTTTTTTGAAGAACAGATTGCCTGACTAGGTAATTTATTTCCTTTCCAGTAAGGCAGTACTGCCTTGTCTGAAAACAGAGAAATCTTATCCATTCCTTCATTTTCTTATTTTTAAAAAATGTATTTTTATTGATTTCAGAGAGGAAGGGAGAGAGAGAGAGAGACTTCAATGATGATAGATAATCATTGATCACCTACCTCCTGCACACTCCACACTGGGGATTGAGGCTACAATCTGGGCATGTGCCCTGACAGAGAATCAAATTGTGACCTCCTGGTTCATAGGTCAACACTCAATGACTGAGCCACACTGGGCTGGGCTATCCATTCCTTTTATTTTTTATTTTTTCATTCCTTTTAAAATTAGACTGTTTTGAGATCCCCAAATGCTGGGATTGTGTTTCAGTCATCATTTTATCCCCATCGCCAAGTGCATTTTCTGGCACCAGAGAAATGGGTTTTTGTTTATTTGGTTGGTTTTTCTTTGTTTTTTAGTAAAAGAATGTGTTCATGAATTGTTTTCCTGAAAGGGGGCTTTGACTATCAACTTCTTAGATGTGGGTCTAGAAAGATTGCTCCAAATTTTCTGACACTAGAGAATTCTATTAGTACCAATTTAATAAGTTTGATAGTATAATGTAAAAAGATAATTTTTGGCCTCTTAGCAAAGCACAGGGATCTACTGGACCAGATATAATTGCTTCCAACCCATGCTGGTAATATAACTTGTGTTGTACACGAAGTGTCTTCTTTGAGGTCCAAATGTTCCCTGGGGCAGTGCAGTATAGTGCTCAGAAGTGTACTTCTGAGCAGAGGGGCCAATACACGTTGTGTTTGCTTTGATCTGTAGTGTCTGTGAGTCATTTTATTTTAACCTCCCGGTGATCAAGCTCAACAGAAAAACTGAGGTCATTAGAAGAGCTTCTTTGATCTTAAACAGAATTTTTTATTTGTTTTTCTTGAGGGGAGGTTTGAGTTCAGAAACAGGGAGGAAAGAAGGGCAGATGGTTAGTGCTGAAGGGAGTTCAAAGGAGTAAAGGAAGACATTAGTAGATCAGGGTAAAATAATGTCACAGGAGCATTTGTGTTCAGCCAGTGTTTCCTCTCTCCTCGCTGTTTTCTATCAGACTCCATGCTGCCCTTTTAATTCCCTTGGTACCTAAGGAAGTCATGACTTTCCTTCTATTTTCGTATTTAAGCTTGTCTTCAGGACATAGTAAAATAACTCCATGCTAGAGTAATAACAACCTACTTCCTTTCCAAAGAGATTTTCGTGTTAATTGAGGAGAAACTTAGGGTGGATGAAGAAATAAAATGCTCCATAGAATGTTTCGGACAACTGTGAAGTAGGTGAGAGGGATTTCAGTAAACATGAAGAGAGGCCTGACCTAGGCATTGGTAACATGAGACACCACAGACAGTCTCCTGGTGGTAATGCTACTTCCGCTGTAGAGCCCAACAGCTGTCTTCCACAAGCTCACTGGACGCCTAAGAGTTGGAAGCAGTACTGGTTTGTTCTTGGGGTTTTCTTGACCTGCATAGTGAAGATTATCCAAAACGATTACACCTCTGAATTCAGATACTTCCGTAAGGTAGCACCCATTTAGTATGTTTGATCGTATAAAGTGTAAATTGAGCCTGATCATCTCAGTTCACTCTTTCCTCTGATGCTCCCGTCTTCTCTATGTCCATTGACACTTTTGCAGATACTGTACTTCATGAAGTACTTCATGCTTAAATTGTCTTCAGTTTTCTTGATACCCAAATTACTAAGATTTTGTGTTTTTTGAGAATAGGGGTCATATTATTGTCATACAATATGATATGATACAGACTGGCACATAGGAGTTGCTCAGTAAATGTTTGAATAAGTTAATGAAATGAGCCCTTTCCATGGGCAAGGTAGTACCATGGGGGGGAAAAGTGGAAAAAAAAAAGGGTTCAAACTCCTTTAGCACGAATATAACTGCATCTTTGGATAATCATGATGCATCAAGGGCTAGACTTACAAAGCAATTTATTTTTACTTCCTGGAGACTTAAAATTCTCTCTGTTGGGCTATTTCTCCCTCTGATCTATTAAATTCTAGTCACTTGAAAGTGAGATATTATTCTACAGTTGGTAAATAAAATGTTCATTCTTGTGTTATAGTCAAACTTTAAACTTTTTTTCTATTGATATGAAAAATGTGGTAGAAATTAAGAACATGCTCAAAAAATGATGGGAATGTATCAGAAAGACATAGAGAAGCCATCTTGAAATGGTTCACATTGGCCAAATCTAGTACAATTTGAGCACCAAAACAAATGACAATATCATAATGCAACACACTGAATAAAATGATAATATACAAGTTCACTATATATATAATAAATTAATAAGTAAGTAAATAAAGGGAAAAGAAAGGTATTTAGAGTGCAATGTTGACCAATAAGCAACATCTGCCTGATAGGCTTAATACCCATGCATTCATTCAGTGACAGCAAATGTGTTGTATGTTATGAGTGGATAACTCATTGCAACTAATTTTCTCACCATTATGAAATGTTATCAGGAAGATTGCATAACAGTAAACTTTTAGCTTTTCTTTCTTTTTACTTCCCCCTGACAGAGAGAGAGAGAAATGAGAGAGATATATTTATTATTTGAGAAATAACTTCTGCACATAAAAATTTTTCGGTTATTAAAGTTTAAAAATAAATTTTAGTAAATAACAATAATTATCAGTTATATTTAAAAATTTTTAAATCACTTATTTGGATCAGCTCCTTTATAGCCTTGTTTTGCCTTTCCAAATGAGTTATCAAAATAAAATTGTTTCTAACTGAGCAGGAATTAGGCTTCTAAAATTGCATTTATTGACAAAATAATCAATAAAGATCACCTAATTCTGTCTAGTGTAGTTTTGTGCTTTTAATAACCACAAGAAATAACTTGTTATGCCAGGGCTGAAGTTGATGAGGCAAATATTTTTTAATGAGTTTTTTAATATTATAAATTATTTTTATTATAATGTAAATTGTACATTTCATTATACCTCGGCATATATATATATATATAATTAACTTTTTTAGATATTTTCAAAAAATGACTGTGCTGGTACTACTGTAAGAGTTCCTAATGAGTCATATACTGTAATTATTGTAGTATATAATTTATAAATGGTATTCGTTTTTTTATAGGAATTGCCCATTTAACAAGTAATAGTATATATATTCTGCCCAAGCAAAGGGAGTTGGTAATAGTGATAAATTGACAACCAAAAAAATTCCTTTTACATCAAGGTTTCCCGTTCAATGATTATATTTGGTACATCAGAAACAATCATTTACTGGAAGCACGTAGGTAAAGCATGTGTGCAGAATTGTAGTTGAATTTTAATTGAGCTCTGCAGGGTTCCAGAAGTGAAGCTGCTTGCTAAACCACAGCACTCATCTTCTCTATTTCACCACTGACTTTCCCATTCTTTACTCATAAGTTTTCCCATACTTTTGCATTAGGAAAAATGATTTGCAAAATTATTCCAAGCTATGAGCATCTTTATGGTATCACTTCATTTTTTTCTACATTTTAGAACCTGTTCTTCTTATGCCATGATCTGAGAAAGGTATTTCAGGAGGGCTATAAGTTTAGCATATGTATATGACAAGTATTGTAATTCCTTCTTTTTTCTTCTTTGTTTGCACTGTTCTGTGCTGCTAGCGAAGTAAATAAGTTGATGGATCAGAAAGTGCGGACAAAGATTTATTGGAACAACTTATTTATTAATAAACTAACCCAGGTACCTAGCTGTTTGCTATTGTATTAAAATGGGTTTTCTACCTCAAGGATTTATCTTTATTGTGAGACTGAATGTTTTTTAAAAATACAAAGAAATGTTGCTATAATAGTAATTTTCAAAAAAATGTTGGAGTAGGTTTCTTACATAAAGAAATTGTTTAAATACAGATTTAAGAGAGAGTTTGAATAGGTCTAGGACCTTCATTTTGTCTATAAGTGTATAAAATGAACGGGTTGGACCACATATTCTCGTGGCCTCTTTAAACTCAAATATCCTTTGGATGTTGGTATTTCTAATTTTAAAATGTATGTTTCTTCTTAAATTCTCAAGTTATTTTGCTTAAGCCTGGGAGCAATTATTCATTTGATGACTACAATTTGATAAAGCCGTTTCAAAATAGGGAACTTTATGGAAAACTTATTATGAGCAAAGAATGATAAAGAAATATTCTTATAGATCAGGTCAAGTATATTTTTGTATCAAAATTACTGGATTTGGACAAGGCCTTACATAGTATGTCATGTAGAAAACCTTCTTGCTGGTCTTGTGAGCTGACCTGTGTTCTCTCGGGAGGTGGTCTTCATAGCTCAGACTTGGACTCTTCTGTCTTTGGAGCCAAGGACCACCACTCGAACATTTGTGATTGAAACATGAGTTCTACTGCCACTGAGAATCCATCTAAAATAAATGGCCATAGTAATAAGAAACCTGAAAGGATGTTGCAGTAAGAATCTTGTTAGCAGGCCAGGTTCTACAGAGCAACACTTTGCAGTCAGTAATTTATCTCCAGGAAATGAATTAACAGCTTTCCTAATATTTAGAGATTTTTTAATAAAAATGCTCAGAAAATTTTAAAAATATACAGTTAAGAAAAGGTGTGTGTTTTTCCTCAAGGTATATTTTATCCTTGTTACTACAGGCCTAAATTTAATATTTAGCACCCTACCTTTGAAATTTATTAGTATTGAAAAAGAGAATGTGGTACGCTCTATTTCTCTAAAAAACTAATTGGATTGCACAGAACTACTGCTGTCTGCATGCTATTTGGACAACATATATATTGTCTTGTCATTCAGGAATATTTATAAGTTCTACTTCTCTTTTATTTATACTGAAAGGCTGGCTAAGGGCACAGTTTTGAACTCCAATAAACCTGAGTCAAATCATCAGTTGGCTACTCACTAGTTGAGTGATTTCAGGCCAATTACTGGAAAGGAGAATGGCCAAGTTGAAAGAGGAAGATATTGTTCTCAGTGAAGTATCAAAGATTATTGATTATTAGAGACAAAGGTATTTATTGATTACTAGAGACAGAAGCATTTAGCTTCTTAAAAATGTTTGTTAAAATATTAAAAGTTTGCTTTTTTTCTACTTTTGCTTGGATTTATTTGCTTTTTTAAACTTACCACTGGTAAATGGCTTAGTGATATTGAAAGCAGGCTAAATTATGAGGTCTTTGTTTTTCTACAGTAGATTCTACAGTGCCTTGGAATAAGAAAGTAGGTGGAAGCAGGGAGGTTTCATGTGGTTTTAAATTTAATTCTTCAATTTTAACACTAAATATGTCCTATAACTCGGCAGTAATTTGGTAATTATTTATGCAGTTGTTTGTCATTTAATAAAGCAGCTTAAGTGGTTTGGAAATATTCTTCATTTTTATGCTGTATCAGTATTATGGATGGCTATGAGTGGTGTTTGTGCTCATGCCACATCATCTTATTTTAATATATACACTTCGCTATTTCTGACTTGATTGTTCATCCCAAGAGCACATCACATGTCTATTGATTTGAAGTGATGGCCTTCAATAACCTTTATCTTTTACTTCTCATTCTTTGCTGCTGGGAATGTGACTCATCTGTATTTTACCTTATTCTGTATTCTGTTACAAGAAGCTGGCCTAGGGAGCAGTGTCTGAATTTGGATTCTCCCCACTGAGCATTGTTCATGGTCATACGTCAATTATAAATCAGGGTCAACTTCAACACAAAATTGCAAGAGCTGATTACAGATAAGAGAGTTGCAATAGCTTGTTGCTTGTCTTTGGTGCCCAAAGCTATTAATTATTAGAAGAAAACAATGTGGTTTTATTAAAGCAAGCATTTTTATAACGGTAATATTCTTGTCTCAGATCAGTAAATAACATGTCTTTGGGCATGTTTGTGAGTAGAAGCTTCAAACCAAGTTGATAACAGACCATATGGGATGTCCCAGGAACTCTTCCCATGAAAGACCAGGGATGACTTTAATTTAAAAGAAACACATTGTATTTTTTTCCCCTCAAAGGATATCGGAGACGATCCTGACCTTAAATGATGCCTCCTGTATAAAAGGATCTCAGTTCAGCTGAATATCCAGGCTACAAACAAGCAGTTATTTTTCCCATCTGTAACCTGCCATCTCAGTTCCTCTCTTAAAAATAACATGTCTGAGTCTGTCTCCTCGATAGTTGGACTAAATGACTTATAGGCACGAGCGCAGCAGAACTGGCATAACGAATGCTTAGCCGCTTAGCTTTTTCCTCCACCTCACCCCAGGTAAAACAGGGAACATTAAGCTGGATCTTCCAATTCCGTTCTCATTTCTGCCCTCAACATAGAGCATAGGCACTATGAAAAATGAATGAGCAAAAGAATAATGGAAGGAGACACTGTTTCTGTCAGTGTCTCTAAATCCAGAGAGAGTGGATTGCAGGAACATGTAAAACCCTGACAACTGACCAGAACTCTGACATCACTGCCTCCTGAAGCAAAGTCAGTACCTGGTTCTCTTTCCACTAATGATCCAAAAACATTGTGATTTTTTTCAAACAAGAAAAATGACATTGTTTTCTCCTTATGATAAAATACATTTTTCTCTTCAAAGTACAAAATAGTCTACCTTTAAATAGATATTAATCTAATGTGTCATTTTGAAACAGACCTCAGATCCAGGACATCTTTGCCTTGAAGAATACCGACAGCTCCTAAGCAGATAGTTTCTGGGCTGTCATACTTAATATTCTTCAGATATTCCTTTACTAGTGAAAAATTCAGATGAAGAAGTACATTTATCAAAGTTGAATTTTATAGTTTGGACACATTAAATGCTTTATTAAATTTAGATTTGATGTACTTTCCAATAATGAAAAATAATCAGTTTTTCCAATTACCCTCGCTGGGTAACAGGGGAACTCCCAGATGCCAAGTGTCTAATCATTTCTATAGTGGTGAGTGATGGAGGACTCTTAGGTATCAGGGTAGTTTTATTAGACAGAAAACACATACTTTCCTGAGACGTTATTGTTTTATTTTTTGGTTAAAAGCAGAGCTCACTTTATTAAACTAGCACTGTTTTGTCATATCAGCAGTAGCTGTAGGGAGAGTAAGTTTAATTCTTACACAAGCAATTTAATGCAGTTATCATTAATATCAAGCAAGTAAATGTTGGGCTTAATGCTGCCCTGGTTTCTAAATAAAGAGACATCAGATTGTACCTTTGGAGAATAGAAACCCATGCCTTATTTAGCCCCTAGAGGATGACAAGAGAAATAATTGACTCCTTCCCTTTGAAAACTTCCAGCAAAGATTATTTGCTCTTCAAAATGTTCACAGAAATGGAAGTCTCTTGTTATAACAAGAGGAATATGAAGATAAAAACCCAAGTTTCCTTTTATCCTTTTACTATATTATAGCAGTTGGAAGTCATTATAGTCCTTGTCATTGCATTTAGACAAAGTGTGCCAACTGTTTCCAATGAGATTCTGTAGAAAGAGACGGGAAGTTTTCCTTGGGCTAGCATTTCTGGGAGAACTTTAAGGGAAGAAAAAAATTAAAAATGGAAAACAGGATGGTTTTTCCTACCAACCTTACACATGGTATTTTTCTTGCCTCACTTGGAGTTATCTTCTTGACTTCACAGTGGTGATTTAATAATAAAATTCAGAGATTCAATACAATCCAAGAGCTACAAGAGGCTCTAAGACAGCAGTTCTCAACCTGTGGGGCGCAACCCCTTTGGGGGTCAAATGACCCTTTCACAGGGGTCAAATAAGACCATCGGAAAAGACATATATAATTACATATTGTTTTTGTGATTAATCACTATGCTTTAATTATGTTCAATTTGTAACAATGAAAATATATCTTGCATATCAGATATTTACATTTGATTCATCACAGTAGCAAAATTACAGTTATAAGGAGCAATGAAAATAATTTTATGGTTGGGGGTCACCACAACATGAGGAACTGTATTAAAGGGTCGCGGCATTAGGAAGGTTGAGAACCACTGCTCTAAGATCTAGTCTGCTTGGGATATATATATATGTGTGTATACACATACACATACACACACATATATATACACACACATATACATATACATATACATTCCCATCTAATAATAGACAAACATGGTAATTGACCATACCTCTGCTATGATTCCCATTGGCTAATCAGCAGGATATGCAAATTAACTGCCAACAAAGATGGCGGCCGGCAGCCACACAGCTGAAGCGAACATGAGGCTTGCTTGCTCCAGTAATGGAGGAAGCCAAGATTCCCCGCCTGCCACGGCCCAGCTCTGAGCTCCGGAAGCAACAATGTTTCAATTATAGAAGCTAAACAAACCCCAGATACCTTCTTTCAGCCAGCCAGGGCCTCAGAGCTGGAGCTAGCTCTCAGCTCCAGTGACAGCTATAGAAGGTAAATAAATCCCAGAATAAAAAAGAAAAGAAAAGAAAATGAGGCTGGGAGCTTCAGTCGCGTGCCAGCCTGAAAACGGCCCTCAGCCCCTCACCCAGACTGGCCAGGCACCAGAGTCGGGACCCCCACCCTGAAGGTGGTGTGACCAGCTGCAAAGAGCCATCAGCCCCTCACCCAGGCTGCCAGGCACCCAAGTGGGACCCCCACCCTGATCCGGGACACCCTTCAGGGCAAACCAGCCGGACCCCACCCATGCACCAGGCCTCTATCCTATATAGTAAAAGGGTAATATGAAAACTGACCCTAACAGCAGAAAGACTAGGAATGACTGGTCACTATGACACAGACTGACCACCAGGGAGCAGATGCTCAATGCAGGAGCTGCCCCCTGGTGGTCAGTGCACTCTCACAGGGGGGAGCTCTGTTCAGCCACAAGCCAGCCTGGTGGCTGCCGGTACAGTGGTGGTGGTGGGAGCCTCTCCTGCCTCCTCAGCAGCACTAAGATGTCTGACTGCAGCTTAGGTCTGCTCCCCGCTGGCAAGTGGGCATCCCCCGAGGGCTACCGGGCTGCCAGAGGGATGTCTGATTGCCATCTTAGGCCCAATCCCCTGGGGAGCAGGCCTAAGCCAGGAAGAGGTCACCCCCGAGGGATCCCAGACTATGAGAGGGCACTGGCCAGGCTGAGGGACCCCCTACCCCTGAGTGCACAAATTTTTGTGCACCGGGCTTCTAATATATATATATATATATATATGGCTAAGCACCCCTCTGATGGGCCGACCAGCCGGTAGGTATGATGTGCACTGACCACCGGGGGCAGACACTCAACTCAGGAGCTACCAAGACTTGGCAGCTGCAGTTCCCAGGTGATACACCCCAAAAACAGAGAGGAGGGAGCCTGATTTCGGGGTGCATCACCGAAGAACCACCCTCTCGCAATCCAGGACCCCTCGGGGGATGTCAGAGAGCCAGTTTTGAACTGATCCCCACAGGCCAGGCTGAGGGACCCCACCTGCCTGAGGGACCTCGCTCACACTGCAGATGCCCTTTGAGCCATGGCACCAGGTGCGGCTGGCCAGGAAGGGACCGAAGGAGGTTGGTTCCAGGGCATGTCCAGCCAGTCTCATCCAGTCCTGCCCTGCCAGCCATCTTCTAATTAATATCCTTTCAATGTGCATGAATCCATGCACCCAGGCACTAGTTGAAATATAAATGCCTTCCTTCTCCAGGAACATAAAATAGAGCACATGTGATTTGTAAACAATGGAGCATCATTCAGGGGATTTACAGATGCTCCTCTTTCTCTTTCTAGGGCCACATGTACACTCTCTCCTCTGGAAACAGGCACTTGAAATTTCGTTAGTCTTGTTTAAGGTTACAAGGAATAGTTCACACACAATTAGAGTGTTTTGGCAATTAAATGGTTCAGTGGTTGAGAGTTGACCTGTGAACCATGAGGTCATGGTTTGATTCCCAGGTCAGGGACATGCCCAGGTTGCAACTGGGAGCATGCAGGAGGCAGCTGATCAATGATTCTTTCTCATCATTGATGTTTCTATCTCTTTCACTTCCTCTCTGAAATCAATAAAAATATATTTTTTAAAATTTAAATGAGATGGAGGTGACTGGAACATTTAAAACAGGACTTATGTAGCAATTCTAGCACAGAGGAGGAGAATGGCTGCTAAGATCCATACACTTGTTATGAGTCTGTGGTTACTTCTGCCTAATTTTCTCAAGCCCTTTCCTAGTTACATTCTCTAATGGGCTATTACTAACATTGCAATAGCATTTTTATGTCGTTCATTTAAAATAAATTTTATGTGAAATTCTAAAACATTGCATATGACAAAGCTTTTAGCTTGCCATTTTAGCATCTGTGAAAATACAGATTGCAAAGGCCACAAATGTGCCCATGATTGATATATGAAAAGGTGGCATATAATTGAGTTATTCATGATATTACCAAGTAGAACATGATAAACAACTTTTATTAAGGGAAGGGGCTCAGTACCAACACCAAAGATCAAAACACCATCTTTTTCTAATTTTTGCAACTAAAATGCAAACCCATCATTTTTATATGGCAAGTTGGAAAACTACAGTTTGACCATTCTGTGAAATCACAGAAGAACCTGAGATGCATCCCCCGCCTCACCCTGTCATGCATCCACGTATATATACACCTGAAAAGGTATACCAAAACACCTCGCTTTTTTTGTTTGCTTTTATTTTTGTAAAAATGGTTTATTCCATGGCCATTGTAAAAAAATAATGGCCTGCTGAGTGAGTATTGGTTTAAGGCATATAGCAGAGCAGCTCGCTACTTCTCTAACATACGTGTAACAAGATGGACTGCCAGGATATCCATTTTGAAGTGCTACTATACTAGTATATACACACCCAAACTACTACATACATATACAGGACTTCAGAAACAAGCAAACAAGCCCAACTCCAAATGCTTGCAGCCGGGCACCTCAGCCTCACCCACACCTCACAAGGCTCTGCCGGGCAATGCTTCACATGTCTTGAATCCTGGGGACTGATGGTGCTCTTCTTGTGAGGGGAATTTAAGATCTCCACACTAAGTGGCTTTTTTAACAAGAAAAATAGGCAGCTGTTGCTCATGAACTGCTCTTTTGCCAGCATTTTCACGTTTTTCTAATTTTTATGTCTAGGCCACCAGACCATGTTTCTTAATATTCACAGGAGACTCCTTGTGAATCGCCCCCAGCATCACAGCTGTGACCGGCATCACGTCCCCCACTGTCATAACACAGAAGAGTTATTGCATCCTCTCTAATCTGATCCTTCTAGGGCCTGTTTTGAGTTTTAAATGAAGGTGAAATGACATTCTCAAGAAAATAAACACCGCATTACGGGATGTGGGTTGTGTTCATTATTATGACTTTTCCTGGACTTACTTTCTGTTTCAGAATTAAGGAAAATTGAATGTGAACCGCTTTTTGTAAAAGGTCACGGCTGGCTGCGAGAATGTGGATCAATGGGTTCATTAGAAATCATTTAACAATTGTTTCCATTAGTCTTAATGTTTACAGTTGGGAGGGCCTTAAAGGAATCAAAATTCACAATGCTGTTACTTACTGGTGAAAGCAAAGCTCTTCTGAGAAGAAATAAGGATATGCTCTGACATGCGTATGTTTTATATTCCACACTGAAGTTGATTAGGGTATGAATACATGTTTTGAGGGAAGCATGGCAAGTTTATACAATAGACATAGGTGTAGGGAGCACCTCTGAAGACCTATAAGTGTAAATTAACTAACACTTACTAGATTTATAATGTAGGTCCCACCATTTATTTAATCTCTTAAATTTATATAATGCAGATGTTAATTTCAGCTATCTCTTACAGTTGCTATGGCAATTAAATGAGAAAATATGTGCAAATTATGTAAGATTGTAAGAATTTGGTAAACATTAGACTTTATTGTTGTTGTTATGCAAAGCAATGTGGTGGTAGGAACAGTACTAGATTGCAAATGAGCAAGTCAGGATTCTACACCTTTTAGTATGACTGGATAACTGAGCAGCTGATAGCAAATTTAACTTATTTGAGCTGAGGGTAAATTTTGTTTGTTTGTTTTTTTTGTTTGTTTTTCCTGGCATTGTTTTGTTTTGCTTGTATTATACAGAGATAGGCTAAAGAATATCTCTCTCTCATTCTCCAAAATGCTCTTTTTTTTACAGCTATAAAAGTCGATGGTTCTAAAATAATCAATATATTGAATCTAAAATAAACTCTTATATGCCTTACTGACTTTAAATATTAAAAACCATACATTAGAATGTCCTGAAGTGAATAGGATACAAGAACATAAATTAATCAAACTAAAGAATAATAGTTGTCAAGTGGGGGCTTTTCCCCCCACAAGAGATATTTGGCAATGTCTAGAGACATTTTTTATTGTCAAGATTGGGGGTGGGGCCATGGCAGGGTGGCTCGTACATACATACCATGCACCAAAAGGTTGCAGGTTCAATTCTGGGTCAGGGAGTGAGTATGGGAAGCAAGCAATTGATCTCTCTCTTTCAAATCATATTCGTGGGTGAGAATTCAAAGAAACAAAAAAAGATTGGGGGTGCATAGAGGTAATACACCACTAGTTTCTAATAAGTAAAGGCTATGGATGCTACTCAACATCCTGCAATGCACGGAGCAGCCTCTTACAACAATACATCATCTAGTTCCAAACATCAATAGTGCCAATGTTGTGAAACCCTGATTTAGCGCATCATTTAACAAAAGCAATTTCATAGATTTACTGAGGGCCAACGGTGTTCCTGGCACTGGATATACAGAATTGGATAAAATAATCTTTGTCTTCGAGGAGCTCAATGCACGTGATGCATTAAGACATCTTCTATCTTTTCTGCGTAATCACACCCTTGCCTCTATAGATAAACAAATATTATTCATAAATCCTATCAGAACATGTAAGAAAGATCAAGACCCAGATCTTTGGCTTCTTTATTGGATCAAGATATTAGCTGAGTGGGTTTAAAATAGCAATAGTCTTGTATTCATACTTTTTATGATCGAAATCTACTTAAAAATGACAATTTAAGGGATAAAATCAGATATCAAAGAGAATTAGTTGGACAGATACAGAGCACAGCTCATGTGCTTTCTCTCAAACAAAAGAGTCAGTAACTAAGAGTTGAATGTCAGTGTATGCACATAATAAATGAGGCCAGCTTCTCTCAGCAGAACTGGATGCTAAAGGACTGCAGAACCTGAACAATTGAGCTTCTGATCTACTTTTTTTTCCTAGGGGCAGAGACGTTTTTTTTATTATTATTACCTGAGAATGTAATACAATTTTAGTGAAGAACTAAGGATATTTTTATTCTAAGTAGAAATCACTTTGCACAAAAATTGTTTTTGTGGAACTGTCAGTGTAAGTGTCATGGACAAGAAAAGGGCACAGGAGGTAAGTTGAAATTAAACTTGGAGTAACTGTCTCAGAGGTTGTTCAGGGGATAATTGTGATTAAGTGGAAAGTGACAATGTACAAAGTGAAACTCCTTACAAAATACCAAACTGGAGAGGCCAACTGAGGAGCCGGATGTCCTGTGGGCAGGGGAGCTCTGTTAAAGCAGGGGCCACAGGGAATGGTGTATGGAAGATTTTAAAAGATGAAGATGCCTTGATGTCTTTAATTTCCTCTAAAAATTATTGTCATAATAATGTTTAATATGAGATCTACCCTCTCAATTTTTTAAGTGTACAGCATTATTGACTATCGGTACAATGTTGCACAGCAGATCTCTAGGGCTTATTTATCTTGCCTGACTGAAACTTTATGCCCATTGATGAGTAACTACCTGTTTCCTTTTTCCCATAGGCCCTGGCGGCTTATCTCTTTAATTTAAATTGACCATAGTAATGGAATATATAAACATATGGGGAAAGCTGAAAGCTTGCAAATAATTTGCATTCATCTCTATCAATTTTTAAAATACATTTTTTTATTGATTTCAGAGAGGAAGGGAGAAGGAGAGAAAAATAGAAACCTTGGTCAGCTGCCTCCTGCATATCCCCTGTTGGGGAGCCAGTCCCCAACCTGGGCATTGCCCTGACTGGGAATTGAACCATGACCTCCTAGTTCAGTGATGGCGAACCTATGACACGCGTGTCAGAGGTGACACGCGAACTCATTTTTTTGGTTGATTTTTCTTTGTTAAATGGCATTTAAATATATAAAATAAATATCAAAAGTATAAATCTTTGTTTTACTATGGTTGCAAATATCAAAAAATTTCTATATGTGACACGGCACCAGAGTTAACTTAGGGTTTTTCAAAATGCTGACACGCTGAGCTCAAAAGGTTCGCCATCACTGTCCTAGTTCATGGGTTGATGCTCAACCACTGAGCCAAACCGGCCAGGTGCTCTCTATCAAATTTTGTTTGCAAATGTTTTGGGCCATATTTGAGCACAGGGGCCAGATTTACAGTCCCACCTTTACAGATAGAAAACTGGACAAAATATGTGAAGCACTAGTTTTCAGACAGAAGAATGGAAAGTGCAGGACTGCAATCCTTGAGTGAAGTAAAAGAAAACTAGGGGAGCTCTGTGCTTGCTTCAGCTTAAGGCGTGAGGGCAATTTCCGGGCCACTGCATGGAGAGGAACACAAGCAGCGTCTCTTTGGAGCATTGCTAAACTATTCTGCATTCTGTAGGTCCATAGTTAAAGTTATTAATTGGGATCTTTAATATAATTTAAATGAGAGGTGGGAGGAAATAGCAAAAACATGAGGTTTTTCCATATTTTGAGGATGGTGTAAAAATGTGCTATGCACAATTTTATAAGAGTCATAAAGTCTAACTTTTCTGGTATAATTTCTTATCTAGTGCCAAAATCTTTATCACAGACAGTTATCAGTGAAAATAAAATCCATTCCACTGTTAAGTCTGTAGATTAAAGTTCCCAAACTTAAAAGTTACATGTGAAATTGTAGGATTGCATTCCGTAGAATGCAACTCATATCTATCCAGTAAAAAAAGATCATTCTACTTTTTACTGTAGCCGAAAAAATCTTTACATTATTTTATTAAATTGCCTACATTACCTAACACTGCAAATGCACTTTAACCAATTTTGACAGCTTACTTGTTCCCTCATTAATAAGTTTCATAAAATATTTTATATGTGTTTATATTGGACTTATATAAGAACATTTTAAAATCTTCTTGAAAATTGCACTGTATGTCACCTTTGATGTTATTCCAGAGTTTGGAGACTCTTCAGTTCATTATTTTAACATTGAGGGATTTCTCCTCAGTGCCAGATGCTGTTCCAGCTCTGGTTCCATCTTGAGATCTTGATACCGGGAAACCCCTGGTTGGGTTCGGGCTGCCTGTCACTGTGTCCAATAACAAACACAGGGGTTAATCATATTAGGCGTTTATTGAGAAGACTAGCCAACCAAGAAGACAGGGTGCTTACAAGCATCAAATCCTGTATTCCAGCAAGGTACAGGGGATAGGATTTTAAAGGGGAAGGGGTTGGGGTAAGGAATGAAGCTATGTGCAGGCCTGGGGGTCTACAGATGTCAGCTATTGTAATTTATCATCAGGCAATGAGATGATGTTGATGAGATGATATTTTGACTCCTGGTGGGTCTGTTCTGCTTACTGGATTCACAGCTGAGTCACATCCTCAATGGCTTCACACAGGCCTTGAAAAGGAAACTGAAGAAACCCTTAATCCCCTTTTCATATAAGTATATGTGTTCTAAGATTTAAAATAATATGATTACTCTTCAGGTGCTCCATCTATCAGGTTATAGGCCCCCCCTATCAATTTCACTGCATGGCTGGGGAGTTTATAATGTCATGTAGCACAACTCCAATAAAATTACTCGAAATGCAGAAAGGCAACCTTTATCTAAACTAATAAAAGACAGACATGCAAATTGTACCTTTGCTATGCCTTAAGCCATGCCCACCAGCCAATCAGAGCAACTATATGCAAATTAACCCAACGAAGATGGTGGCTGGCAGCCATGGAGCTGAAGCAAGCAGGAGGCTTGTTTGCCCCAATGATGGAGGAAGAAAAAAAAGAAAAAAAGGAGAGGCTGGGAGCTTCCGTCACCTCAGACTGGGGGGCTTGGCCAGCCTGAAGACGGCCTTCAGCCCCTCACCCAGACTGGCCAGGCACCCCAGTGGGGACCCCCCACCCTAAAGAGGGTGTGGCCAACCTGTAAACAGTCATCAGCCCTTCACCCAGGCTGGCCAAACCTCCATGGGGTGAAGGTCCCCACTTGGTGGAGGCTTGACCAGCCTGCAAACAGCCATCTGTCCCTCACCCAGGCTGGCCAGGCACCCCAGTGGGGACCCCTGCAAACACCCATTATCCCCTCACCCAGGCTGGCCAGGCACCCCAGAGGGACTCCCACCCTGATCCGGGACACCCTTCAGGGCAAACCAGCCAGCCCCGACCCGTGCACCAGGCCTCTATCCTATATAATAAAAGGGTAATATGAAAACTGACCCTAACAGCAGAAAGACTGGGAATGACTGGTCACTATGACACAAATTGACCACCAGGGGGCAGATGCTCAATGCAGAAGCTGCCCCCAGTGGTCAGTGCGCTCCCACAGGGCGAGATCTGCTCAGCCACAAGCCAGGCTGATGGCTGCCAGTACAGTGGTGGTGGTGGGAGCCTCTCCTGCCTCCTCAGCAGCGCTAAGGATATCCAACTGCAGCTTAGGCCTGCTCCCCGCTGGCAAGTGGACATCCCCTGAGGGCTGCCAGGCTGCCAAAGGGATGTCTGACTGCCAGCTTGGGCCCGATCCTCCGGGAAGCGGGCCTAAACCAGCAGGTGGACATCCCCTGAGGGATCCCAGACTGCAAGAGGGCATAGGCCAGGCTGAGGGCCCCCCCACCCCCCAGTGCACAAATTTTTGTGCACCAGGCCTCTAGTTTATATATAATTCATAATAGCTCTCCACAAATAATTTATCTATGTAAGCATCCTGCAACTGATTAAAAGGAGTTAGCTTAATTTTCCATTTTATTTAGCTATTTGAATACCCAAATCTTTATTTTCTTCTTTTATAAGAAAATTAATTTGTCCAATTTACTCTCCAGCATTAATATCTGATTTTTTAATGAAAATTCTACCTCAAAAAAATTACTCCAAATGGCCTGGGGAAACCAGTTAAAGCACATGATTTTGACTGAAGTATTGAAATCACAGAAAGCTACAAAGAAGAGGCAGTATTTGATTTAAGTTTTGAAATTTAAGAAGGATTTGATCAACAAGTCAAGGGAGAGAAGTGGGCAGTGGGAAGAAGACGATATTGTAAGGAGAAAAAAAGCATCAGCAAAGGAAGTAATGCATAGAAGAGTTTGCCATATTCATTTAATCAGGAATTTCAGGTGGCCCAAGTAGAGGGTGTGCGAAATGGGGAGTGGCTGTAATAATGCTATAAACAAAGGTTGGGTATAATTCTGAAGGGCTTTTTATTCCTTTCCAGGGAATATCCTTTTGACAGTGAGGATGTATGAAAGGTTTTAAAGCACCTACCTTTATGGTAATAGATTCATTTTCGTGCATTTACTTGGTGTCAGAGTGGAGAATTAATTGAAGGGAAAAGATACAAGATTTATGAAAAAAAAAGTTTGTCTCAAAAGAATCCAAGACAGAATTGATTAAGATCCATATCAGAGGTATTGCAATGGAGATGGAGTAGTTTTCAGATTCATTAGGGAGATAGATTCAACATGAGTTGATGAGGTGTAAGTCAGAAAGATGAGTTAATAAAGCCTCCGGGGTTTATTGCTTGAGTGATAAACTGGGTGGATGGTCTAGGGTGGCAGTTTTGAGAGAGGAAAGACAGAATTAAGAGCAAACTGGTGAAAGAGGAGACATGAAACATTATATTAGGAAGTGAAATACAGCTAGGTTATATGGCAAGGGAAAACACATGCCCCATTCCCAAGATAGTCTCATCTAAAGGAAATTCAGTTTAATTTAACATAAAGATAGCATTAAGCTCAGTACATTTTTTTGGAGCTGGGCAGAATCATGTAGGAATTCTAGCTCACCTGGAACTATGTGAAACGGGCTGATTATGTAACCGTTCTGGACGTTAGATATCTCATCCATAAAATGGGGGTAAGAGCCTACTTGGTGTGATGTTGTTGTGAGCTAATGACTCCAAATAACCAGCATAGAGCATGGCAGATGAGTGAGACTAGAGAGGATAAAGTTCCCTTACTCTCCCAGGAATAACATTTTTTTAAAAAATATATTTTATTGATTTTTTTTTACAGAGAGGAAGGCAGAGAGATAGAGAGAGTTAGAAACATCAATGAGAGAGAAACATTGATGAGCTGCCTCCTGCACATCTCCTATTGGGGATGTGCCCACAGCCCAGGTACATGCCCTTGACCGGAATCAAACCTGGGACCTTTCAGTCTGCAGGCCAATGCTCTATCCACTGAGCCAAACCGGTTTCAGCAGGAATAACATTTTTAATGCTACTTCTTGTTCAGACCCAATCAAATGAACATTTGCCCTAGTCCAGTGTTTGCATGTTTGTTCATTCACTGAACATTTAACAGGTATTTTTAAGGATCTACCAAGAAACTGTCCTAAGTCCTTAGGATACAGCAGTAAACATGTTAGTCTCTACCCTCATAGATCTTATTTTCCGATTCAATGCCAGGAAAAATATGTCTCCATGAATATTGCATGGGCAAATAATGGGAGATCAATAGCTTATCTTTGACTCTCTTCTCAAATAATAATCTACAAAATTAGCGGGTGTTGGGGAATGGGGATTATCTCTATAATGGTAATCTGAGGGAACCAACAAGTGGGCAGTGTTCATGCATGCAGGGTTTCACCTCAGACTTGGTGATGATTAAGGGGGATCATTACACAGAGGCTGAAGAGAGATGGTCAGGGAAAACTCAAATGCTGCAAAATGCTTCAAAAGAGTAGAAAACAAGTGGGTAGAATATCAAATTTAAACTTTTAGTTTTCTATTACTCTCCTTATATAACGATGGAGTTCCCAACACTTGCAAGTCCAAGTCCTTAAATGCATATGTCTTGTTACCAAAACTTTAAATTTTGAAAGATAGATTGATAGAAAGTCTTTTGTGACTTGAACAAGATGTTTCTTGATATTCTTTAGCAGAACATAAACATTCACAGGTAAGCCATGAAAATTAGGTGACTCTCATATATTTTCCTACTTACAAAGCAATGCTTTATGTAACAGGGCTGTTATAGATGAACTTCATTTGATTTGAAATTGACCTTCAAATATTTGAGCTCACATTTGAATTTGGAGATTTCACTTTTTAAGAGCCCTGATTTCTATTTTCATGGGCCGAGGGCCTGAAACACAACTGAGGTCAAGATGTCTTCTTTAGTTTAACTGAAACTGTTCTCTTGATCTTTAGCCTGAGTCTTTATTCTTATGCCAGTCCATTGCTGACCAGAACCTGATGTTCTAGGGGTTTAATGAGTAAAGGAGTGATTGTTCAGTATGTGCAAAGGTGGAGGGATCTGGTTGAAAGCGGGCAAGTGAGTCATGCTGCTATTAGACTGGGTAAAGCCAGCTTGAATGTAGGAAAAAATTAGATTAAAGAAATAAAGTTCCTGTGCAGTTACATTGCCACAGCTAAAGATGTAGAACTGTTACTTCTGGAATTTTGACTCGACTCTTGGATCACTTCTTTTAGTGGAATGTTTGAGGAATCGCATGTTGGAAATATTGCCTGAGAATATTGTTGGGATATTAGTTGTCCATTATTTTTATCATTAACCAATGTTTAAAATAAGTTGGTGTATCTTTACTGGAGTGGGAAATTTAAATAAAACAGGTTCATCTAAGTTTATAAAGTTTTCAAAATTAGGAATTAGTAAGAAGAGAAAAATCCTTTTTTGAAGAAACATTTTATTTTTATTGAATTTATTGGGGTGACACTATTTAACAAAATTATACAGGTTTCAAGTGCACAACTCTACAACCCATCATCTATACATTTTATTGTGTGTTCACCACCCCAAGTCAAGTCTCTGTCCATCACCTTTTATCCCCCCATAATCTCCTCTCATATCCTGAAAATAGGATCATAGCTGAGAACACTTCTGTTGAAATGGAGACAGTCCCTGGTGTGTTGCTATCCTTGCTTCATCCAAAACTTTGCAGAAGACTGAGACAGGGCAAGTCACCCCAGTTTCTTGAAGTGTGGAATGAAGTGGGCAAAACTGTGTCTGTACCAATTACCAATCTTAACTGCTGTGAAATTCTCAAAGCACTTTTCTATAGACTTTACCCAGTCCGATCAACAACTGAAAACTATCCATTTAGTTCATAAATGAAACAAAGGAAGATGGGCATCCTCGTTATTGGAGTCATCAGCACAGGCAGCTTGCAGGCGGGTTCAGGAAACTACCTGACAGTGCAACAGAATAGGAGACTCTGCTGACCACCAGGGTGATGGATTCTGACCGCAGTGATACAATTCTTTTCTTTCATGGGTCATCCTGCATCTCTCCCGCTTCTCAAATTAACCACAATTCCACAAAATGCAGTTGAAGAAGCCAGAAGAGCCCAAGGATAAGAAATTCACTTATTTTCTGCAGATAGTCCATCGTTGTTCTTTTTGTTTCTTTTTAGAAGGAAGTAGAAAATATAATAAAGGTCCTCTCATACATATAAGAATCTTTATTTCATAGTGATTTTAAAGGGGAAATTTATTCTAAGTCAGACAATTATATTAAAATTTGGGGGTATTGAATTATTCCTCCATTGACCAGAATGATAAAATCATGGCTTATGAAATTCTATGCCTGGGAGAGCAAAAAGAAAGCATTTGCTTTCAACTGCAATAAAATTCATATTTATGAATCCCAGTTTTTACAAAGAGCTCTGTATGAAAGCTACTTACATTGACATATTCCACACTGACTCCATAGTAAGTTGGTCAAATGTAAAATCAGTTTATAAGACTTCACTCAAGTATCACATACTTGATTTCCATTTTTCTTGGAGGCAGTTCTTAAAGATTGTAGTCAGCCAAATTGGTTATGACACTGATCCAAGAGATATTTCTTCAACTTTTCTTAACTTAGCAAGCAGCTAAGTAATTTTGTGACCAGCATGGCTAGCTACTTTAAAAAATCATCTTTTTTCATCATCACAGCAGTGTTTTTGGTGGGTTGTAATAACAATAATAGGAATTATTGTTATAAACGTTTATTAAGCACATGCTATGTGCAAATCACTGTGCAAGTGGGCATTTTCCATATTATTTTCTGCGAAGTAAACAGGTTCTGAATTATATACATGCCTAGATTTAGGTTCTCATTCTGCGGACTTTTGCCTATAAAATCAAGGAATTCCAAAGAGCAAGAGGGAGATGAGGAAAAGAGGTATACAAATCAGCATTACAATTCTCTACTCTTTTAAGACTAAATCTGGAAAGGATAAAAGAGGAGGAGAAGAGAGTCCTTTTTTGCCATTTATTGTGAGGTATCTCCCTGCCTCCTATTCCATTCTATCAACAGTTTTAATGTTTAAGTCTTATGTAACATGGGTGGATCTCTGGCTCTTGGTAAACACTTTGAACAGAGCTCTTTCTGCCTTCAGAAAAATCAGCTCAGACTGTTGAAGGCTCTGGCCAGTTCTAGATGCAACTGTGAGAACTTGGCTGAAATGTGAGCAACATTCTTAAAGGAAATTATTTAGAGTGCTGAAGCTGGGAGCTTACGCTTACCATCAATATCTGCTGACTTCCACCATCATCCTAACATGATGGTGGCTCTTGCTTTTTATGGACAGCGTGGTAATAGAAGGGTTAATCCAAGAGTCTGTGAGTAATGACCTCTTATTTTAATTCTACCCATATGCACTGTCCACTTTGAAGAAATTAAATATTTGTGTTTGTCTGTGGTAAAGCAATGAATCACTGTCATCATCATCTACATCAGTGGTTCTCAACCTTGGCTGCACATTAGAATCACCTGGGAAACTTTTTAAAATCCTCATTTCTGGGCCTCATCCTCCGGAAATTCTGTTTCTTTGTTATGGGGTGGGGCCACAACATTTGTAACAAAGAAACAGAATTTCTGAAGGATGAGGCCCAGAAATCAGGATTTTAAAAAGATTCCTAGGTGATTCTAAGCAGCCAAGGTTGAGAACCACTGATCTACACCATCCTGATCATACTTTCATCACTATTAACATCACTATTGTTATCAACAATAACTACCTCCATAATAAAGTGTTGTTACATTTTGAGTAATGATACATGATTTCACTTATCACATCATTTAATCCTAATTGCTCAATCAGCAGGTCTCACTATGCCTATTTATTTACAGATGAGGGCACTGACATATAGAAAAGTTAAGCAACTGACTTAAGGCAACATAGCTAGGAAAATTTGAAACCTGGACTATATAACTACAAAGACTATACTATTTCTGCTGCACCTTCTTCCTTCAAGTCATGTTTTATAAAAATGTCCTACTTCTGTTGTTCTTTCAAGGCCTATCTGCTTGTTAGGGAAGATGCCTGAATATATCCTATCACCAACCGCTCTTGAAATGTGCTGTTACCTTGAAAGTACACTGAGTGAAGGCCATTGGAGGATATGGCTCTTGGAATATTTTCCTTAGATAAAAGTCTTAAGGACATCCAAAAAATTATATATAGTTAGATCGTGTGTGTGTGTTTTACTTAATGATGTTAAGTATGTAAATAATGCTAACCCTATACAGCATTTTGGGAGGTTGTTAGAGTCCTGCTGTTTCTTTAAGCTTTATTGGACAAGCACCTATTAGTGGAAAGCATATGCATTCATTCTTGCTTGTTGAACACTAACAAATCTTAGTTTGCTAAGTAAATACATGTTTTAATATGTATTTTAATTTGGTATCTAATATTATTTGCAGGCTTTGATGTTTGTTTCTAGGCATTGATAAGGAACTTTTAAAGTTTTTTATGTAAAAGCAGCTCACTAATTTAAAAAAAACACCTATCAGTTGTAGCTTAAATTGCAGCTTAGGCTGAACAAAAAAGAAGCCAATTATGCAGGCAGTTTTGGTAAACCTATCAAAATATGAACTGTGTTCTTTCTAAAATAAATAATTACTCCAGGAAAATATTAAGTCTAGAATCCTGGGAAGACCTCTGAAGACTGCGTAGTCTGGGGGAACTGGCCTTAAACTGAGAGTCAGATTCTGCTCTGCCAGGACTTTAGCTGTTGGTGACTTAATAGTTCTATATAAACATACAGTTTCTCGTATATAGAAAAAAATGGCTTATTGAAAGATGAGGTATGCACTCAATACATGAGAGCAAAAAGCCAAATTCATTGTTTAGGCGAACAAGGGAGGCTTGTGTTGTTGGGACAGTCTTGTGTCGCAAAGCAAATTGCTAACGTTATGATTTTTTGGGAAGAGTTGTTTTGGGGATTGTGTTGGTTAAAGAGACAAGAGAGCATGGACACCAGTTGTGGAAACATGTGTTGTGTCGTTTTCAGAGAAGGGATATATTGACATCAGCCTTAGAAGAATGATCACTGAAGGGAATCCACATCCTCATGCCGTGTATACTGAAGCTAATTGTCATTGATCAGTCAGGCTTAAACATTTTGATCTGTACATGCACCTTGGCTATAGAACGGCAATACATTGATTAAACGGGTTTAAAAGCATTTCTAGTGTTTACTCGTTACCATAAGCATCAGCAGTCCCATAACTACCTATCAGTTTGGTAATTTATTAGAAGGACTCATACCTACAGTTAGAGTTATGGCTAAGATTTATTATAGCCATGGATATAGTCCAGCAACAGCAGGGAAAGAAATACATAGGTGAACACATCTTTTTTGTCTTCTTTCTGTAGGACCACACAAACACATTTTTCTCTCCAGCTGTAAACTGTAGGGATAAATATGAGATGTCCTGCCCCCGGAAAACATGCTTGAGTCTTAGAATTCCACTTTCTTTAAGGGAACTGGTTGCATTCTTACAACATGACCCTGGTGCAACACCAAACCAGGTACCATGAACCCGTCATGACTATTTAGGTTCACTTTAAAGATATTGAGGACTTTGTTTATCTTTACCTACTGATTCAGGAGTATAGAATAACACCAATACCCAGTGACAGTGAAGATCTCCCCATAGTTTAATACTAAGAATCTGAACAAGGGTTGTTATCATGCCTACAGAAATAACCTACAGCCAAGCCAAACAGACTTGCCATGTCCATTACCTTTCATTGCACCATAACCATAAAAATGGCAGTTTTTAACTGTGTGGGGACTTTTAACAAATTTCTCAGTCTTTACCCTCTGTCTGGATCACAGATATTTCATGAGTGTGAACACCAAGAATAACTTTTTAGGTATTATTTACAGGGCCTTTCAAGTATGGATCTTAAAGTAGTAAGCTTTAAAGTAGTGGCACTTTAATCTTTCCTCTGTCATCAGACTGCCTTAGTGTAATCCTGGCTAAGTGCATTACTAACCTTTGATCTTCTACAAATTTCTTAATCTCTCTGAGCCTATATCTTCCTATGTACTGCGAATAACAATAAGATCACTTCACTGGGCTTGTATAAGAATTAAATGAATTTATGCCTACGTGTTTTTTAGCAAAGAGTTTGGCATATGTTTAAAAATCAGAAAATAATAGCTTTTAATAGTGATAATTATATTCATAATCTCATTTGTTTTTCATAGTCAATCTGTGATTAGGCATAGCATGTGTTATCATCTTAATTTATAGACAGGAGAAACTGAGTTTCAAAAATGCAAGAATTATTTTCTTCACAGATAACTATTTTGATAGATTTTAGATTTATGGCTTGTTTCTCTCAATTAAGAATAAATATTTTAAATCAGAGAATGGTAACAAATACCAAGTAAAGACTTGAATAAAATAAAGAAGTAAATATTCTCAGGCAAATTTCAGTTTATAAGCTACCAGGGCTAGTTGTTAGAAGTATGTGGCTAAATTCCCTAGCGTCTCATCTCAAGAAAACATGAGTAGGCACCAGAAATTCACAAAACATTACTAGGCATAGCTTTTTAATGCAGAGGTTCTTATCTTGGGGCTCATAGGAAGATCTCCTGAAATATTATACATAGATTTGATGAAAGTTTTATTAGCTTTACAAATGATCCTAGAACTTCCCGAAAGACTAAGAACAATTGCTTTAGGGTATGAGTTTTATTTTAGTTTGCATAAAACATTTAGTTTTGTGGCAAATTGTAGTGGTCAACCTCATTATTACCAACCCTGTCACAGGTTGCAGATAAAAGAATCAGGGAGTTATATTTGGTTGCAGATAAAAGAATCAGAGAGTTATGTTTGGAAAAATCCACTGACTTTACCTGGACCATATCTGTGCTATGAAAGAAAAAATTGAGGACCTTATAGTCAAAAGGCAAAAATGAATACAAAAGATTATTTCTAAATCAATTTGGATCATCGTGGCTTAATTTAAAGTGCATTGACCATATAGAAAAAAAGTTCTGACTGTTAAATTTTTGTCCAATCATGTAGTATGGTGTATTCAAGTCATGAGATGATTGATATTTAAGTTCAGTGGATTCTCTGAACTTAAATTCTGCGTGTATTACTTTGGACCCTTAAGCTACTGTACCATGAATAAAAACAATTCAAGTTTCTTTGCATTGATTGTTATAACTTTGAACATTTTTTATTTTACTTAAAAATATTCAATTTTTTTCTCCTTAAAATATTTGATTTGGAAGAGTTTTCACTCTTTAAAAATGTTTAAGGCATTTTTCAAATAAAAGTTTCTGATTACAATGAAGGCCAGTATTGTCAAAGAATTTTTAATAAAGAATATTATTATTTAGGAAAATTTTCAAGCACATATTATTAATATAATGTAAACATAACTCAAAATGCATCAATCATATTTTATTTCTTACTGAGTTCTTAACAAGATCTTAAATATTGTTTTAGGTGACTGGGACGTAATACTTGTAATCCATGCCAAACCTTCCAAACAAAGTAAGTGTCATTATTTTCATTTTACAAATGAGGAAACTGTTTAAATAACTTGTCCCAGGACATATAGACTCTAATGATGGCTGGGATTTTAACTCAGATGTCTACCAACTCTTTCCCTACATCATACAGCTTTCTTCCTTAGGTTATTCCCTACACGTAAGTTTTTTTATAGGACCTGTTTACTCTTATTCTGGAAACCATATTATATGTACAAAATATATTCAGGGTCATTGTACAATGAATCATGTAACCAGTGGATAGAGCGTTGGTTGATGTGTCTCTCTCTCAGATGGATGTTTCTCTCTCTCTGTCTCTCCCCTTCCCTTCCATTCTCTCTGAAAATCAATGGAAAAATATCCTCGGGAAAGGGTTAACAAAAAAAGAAGATAAAGATATCTCCTTTTCATTTTCCTTTCTTGATTGTGAAACTAAATAGGACAAGTAATCTCCCCACCCCTTGGCAATATGTATGATACATGATCCATTAGACCAGGGCCAGGCAATGTGGCTACAGGGCACCGATACCTCACTCATGTAAGTGTTCACTTGTCATCTGTGTGACCTGTAAATAGTTTATCCGTTTTGGTGGCTGCTAAAAACAAATAGTGCTTTAAAAAAACTTTATCTTGATTGTAAGTGGCAAGTGATTGATTTTCTGCCTCTAGGCTTTTTTTGTAACCTCTTAGATATTAGCACAGGAAAAAACTGCATGAAAATACAAACTTCTTGGCAACTGAGGTTTTAAAAATTGGTATAAAGCAAAGCTGTATACATCAAAATTCATTGATCTTTTAGCGAGATCCCCAAGGCAAATATTATGTACAGTGTGTGCTGATTCTCATTCATGTCAAGATGTTTTTTTAAGACCTATCTTCTCACTTTCTCATCTCGTCTGCACACTTGAGTTACTGGGGCAGGGAGTCACTATTCACTTAAATCTGCTTTATTGTTTATTATCCTTGGCTTTTTCACATAACATTTTTTGGGGAATATTGAATTTCTTCAGATCACTTGGAAATACTTGTCAGAAATCCCAAATGAATGTCTTTCTTTCTGAAACTCAAGTACCAGTCTAGCATGCAGCATTGAAACAATCACCTGCAGTTTTTTGTTTTTGTTTTCTGTTCGTTTTTCTGTGTGTTTTTTTTAACCTCTTTCTAGGAGGAGGAAGAGGAGAGAAATGAAACAAGAGGTGTGCGACATGGCAGATACATTTACTCCATTCTGTCTTGATGCTGAGCTTGTACCTGGGAAAGTTAACACCCTAAAGCATAGACCTTGTCTGAATTTCAGTCTCCACTCTGTCCTTGTTCTTTAAGCTCCATTGCACCGTCTCTATGCCTTTAGCACGTTATTAGCAAATTTAGAAGACTTGTATTTTATCTGCTCTACCGGAAAATGTATTCTTTGTAAGCAGAGGCTGAATCTCCTTCACTAGTTCTAGTACAATGGCTCACACAAAGCGAACTCACAATACTGCTTTAGAGCTCAATGGTTATTGCTTGGTATGCACCAAACAGATACAGATTCCAGAGCCTAGTTTTGTCTCTCTGCTGTGTGTTGATGGTCAGATTGCTTAAGCTGTCTGATCTTCAATTGAAATAGAAAAAAATCTAAAACAAGGGTCATCTATTTTTCAGTGTTTTTGTGATCATTGGATATATGCATTGTGTTTAGCATTTACAACAGTGATTCTCACACATGACAAACATCTGATACATTTTTATTACATGAAAAAAAGACAACATCCTATCTCTTAAAAGAGGCTTGAGGTTGAGAACTGCCTTTGTTTCTGAGATGTAACTGTGGTAGTTTTAACAAAGAAATACTCTTACTTTTTTAATAAGTTCATGTAGATTAAGACCACAAGTAAATTCTTCTAAAAGTCACATGGCCTCAATATAATTTAAGAATGAGTCCAAAATTCCGCCCGATGTGCTCAAAGTAAATCACCACGTAGGGTCATAAAAGAGGGCAGGGTAGGCCAGACTGAAAGAAAACAGGAAAGGGTGAGATTCCAATAACAAGTGAAGAATATGTCCTGACCTTGACCTAAAGCCAAATTTATTTGATGGTCACTTTTTAGGCCAAGCCCTCTGAGTGGTTTCTAGTTGTTTCATCATGGTTAATATAGGTAAATAAAAATATCTACAACAAAGATTTTGAATACCATCATTTCTCTCTTTAAAGCAGAAACCAAAAAGTGGAGCCAAAAAATAGCTAAAAGAGGCTTTCAAAGAGAGGAAGATGCACAAAAATAAACTTTTTACCCACGTCATTTCTCAGGATTGTATTTCTAACAAGTAACCTTGAGGGATGAGAGCATGCCTTCCTTCAATACGAAGAACAGACTTTCTTAACACTTACTGTAAAAGGGGCAAGTTCCCCAATATTAGTGTTTCCCAGGTTTGGTACATCTATACCATCAATAGTACTCAGCAAAGAAAAGGAGTGAGCTATGCAAAAGTGAGATACTTGCAAACCACAGTATGCACACTACCCACCTGTAGCCCTCTGCATCATTCCTAAGGGACTTGAAGATCTATGGAAACCAATGCAAATATTATATTAGTTCTTGCTGTGCTGCGAGGAATAAAGCCCTTGGTCTCTTACCCAAGAGACTCATGTCTTCTGGCAGCCGTCATGAAACTGCAATAAGCTAGTTTATTACCACACAAGTAAGGTAAAACCAAACCCCAGGCACTGAGATGTATTTTTTCTGATATTTAGGAAACTACTTGATTCCCGATTTTAAATGATAGTACTGAAAATGTAGACCTTTGTTTGGCAATCAAGTTATAAAAACTCATGGAGAAACTATAAAGGAAAACAAGTATCCTATCTAATAGAACAAAAAGGGTAATTAACCATACCTCTGCTACACTTTCCATTGGCTAATCAGGGCGATATGCAAATTAACTGCCAACAAAGATGGTGGCCGGCAGCCACGCAGCTGAAGCGAACATGAGGCTTGCTTGCTCCAGTGATGGAGGAAGCCAAGGTTCCCCACCTGCCGTGGCCCGGCTCTGAGCCCGAAAACAACAGAGTTTCAATTATAGAAGCTAAACAAACCCCAGAAACCTGCTTTCAGCCAGCCGCGGACTCAGAGCTGGGAGCACCAGTGACAGCAATGTTTTAATTATAGAAGGTAAATTAATCCCAGAATAAAAAAAAAGAAAAGAAAAAAGGAGAGGCTGGGAGCTTCAGTCGCCCACCAGCCTGAAAACGGCCCTCAGCCCCTCACCCAGACTGGCCAGGTACCCCAGCGGGGACCCCCACCCTGAAGGGGGTGTGACCAGCTTCAAAGAGCCATCAGCCCCTCACCCAGGCTGGCCAGGCACCCAAGCGGGACCCCCACCCTGATCCGGGATACCCTTCAGGACAAACCAGCTGGCCCCCACCCATGCACCAGGCCTCTATCCTATATAGTAAAAGGGTAATATGCAAACTGACCCTAACAGCAGAAGGACTGGGAATGACTGGTCACTGATACACACTGACCACTAGGGGGCAGACACTCAATGCAGGAGCTGCCCTCTGGTGGTCAGTGCACTCCCACATGGGGAAACTCTGCTCAGCCACAAGCCAGGCTGATGGCTACTAGTACAGCGGTGGTGGTGGGTGCCTCTCGTGCCTCCTCAGCAGCACTAAGGATGTCTGACTGCAGCTTAGGTCTGCTCCCTGCTGGCAAGTGGACATCCCCCAAGGGCTGCCAGGCTGCCAGAGGGATGTCTGATTGCCATCTTAGGCCCATTCCCATGGGGAGCAGGCCTAAGCCAGCAAGTGGTCACCCCCGAGGGGTCCCAGACTGCGATAGGGCACAGGCCGGGCTGAGGGACCCACCCCCCCATGAGTGCACAAATTTTTGTGTACCAGGCCTCTAGTTTTTAATATTAGCAATAAGGAGTAAATATTCTGTAATAGTTCTTTTTTACATCATATAGAGAGCTTACAGGGAATTCCTATAGTACAAAATAGACTTCTGCATTCAATTTTAAATAATTGTTTGATTTTTAAATTCTATGCTTAAAATTACAATAATACAATAAAACATAGGAGGCTTTATGAAGTCTATTTAATAAGATGGATCTTATAAATGTTAAAAATTCTTTTTCTCCAGCCATAATAAGGATTTTAATAAGGATTTCTTTGATTTTATTTATACTATAATGCCTTAGCATTATTGATAATTTTAATAAACATTCTAATAATGATGACACATATCGGAGGAGTTTATACAAAGTTAAACATAAGTACAATAAAGCAACAGATATTTGTGAAATCACTAAAATATAAGTGTTTCATGAATGACAAGTTTTTATTGGCATCCTATAATGATTTGTAGACTACTCATTCAACAGGGAACCAGTAAAATAAACAATTTGATCCTACCAAATCAAGCTACATTATTCTATTTTATCTCCTAATACTTTGGTCCAGCTACTATTATTTCTCCCCTGGAATATTTTAAATGCTTCCTATTTGCTCTAACTCTGTCTTCTCTCCCCTACAAGTGATTTTCTACACAGTAGCCAGAGTTTCCCTTTCCTGCTTAATACAAGATTTCTTATTGCATCTAGAAATCCAAATTTCTTGGTCCAGCCTCTGCCTTCTTCTCCCTCCTCACCATGCTATGCTCCAGATATACTACCTGTTTTTGCTCTCTCATTCAGACCAACTTCATACTTCACACTGAAATGCTTTATACCTGGTTTTCAGATGGTCAGTTTTGTTAGGTGGCTCAGGAGGCGGCGTAGGAAACAAAGAGAGCTGAGTCAATCAGAAAGAAAGAAAGGAAAGATTTAATCTGCATCCCCGGGCAACCCAGGAACCCCAAAGGCAGGGCCAGTGGATTCTCGCCAACAGGGAAGGGGGGTTTCTTTTTATACAGGTGTTTAATGAGGGGCTGGGGCATGAGCTGAGGAAGTTCCCGCCCTGGGGGGTCAGCAAGGTATTCAGGAAGGAGTCAGTATCTGTGTGGGGGTCATTGTGGATTCCAGGGAGGAGCCGGTATCTGTGTGGCCATCTGTCTGGCATGTTGATCTGTTAGGAATTCCATGGAGGGTCCATTCTCTGGTCACCATCTGCCTTGCAGTGGCATGCATCTGATCCTGGGCTCCCTCTGACCTAATAAGTTTCTAACTTTTAGAATGCCCACTTCAAAGAGAGGGCTTCCCTAATTCATTGATTGCAGTGGTCCCCACTCCTTATCACGTTATCCTACGTTATTCTCCACACAGAACTTATTCTTTTATTTCTCTCTCTCTCTCTCTCACTATATATATATATATATATATATATATATATAGTGTCTACTTCTCAGATATGATATTTGTAATCAGATTCATGTCTCTCGTTCATCATCACTTAATCCACAGATTTTAGAAAAGTGTCAGTCACATCGTAGATGCTTTATGAATATGGAATGAGTGAATGAAAAAATAATGCCTATGGCATTAGCTCTGGTATCAGAGAGATCAGAGTTAAATCCCCAGCTCTCTTTTTTTTCTAGCTAAATAACATTAGGTTCATTGCTCAGCCCCACTAATTCTCAGTTTTGTCACTAGAAAAGTGGAAAGAATAACAATTCCTACCTTGTAGGGCTGTGTGAAATAAAAATACAGTAAATATTAAAGCAGGAATCTTAGGGGGAACCTAAGGCAAGCTTAGGGATTTTTTAGAATTGGGGTCCATTGAAAAGCAAGGGCCTACAGACTGGGAGAGGGTACATTTCCACATGCAGTTACATCTCCATAAGATAAGGGAGCAGCAACAGTGGCATTTACATAAGACAAGAGAACTGGAAGTAGCCAGGAAAGGACTATATTTATAAAATAAAGAGAAGGAAGCCCTTCGTTCAGATGGAAAAGAAGAAAGCCCAGAGGAATAGAAGGACTATGAGGGAGGAGGGCCTTAAGAATCACTACAGTAACCAATTCGAAGGGGAATATTGACCAATCAGAGAGGAAATCAGGACACAGGAACTGCTTCCTTTATAAACCACTAGTAACCCGGTGCACAAAATTTGTGCACTGGGGTAGTGGGCGGGAGGGAGGGAGGGGCTCCTCAGTCTGGCCTTCACCCTCTCTAATCTGAGACCCCTCAGGGAATATCCAACTACCTGTTTGTGCCCACACTTTTAACAGATAACAGCTCCATTGTTGTTTCTTTCTTATGCTTAAAACCATTGGAATTAGTAGGTATTCAAAGTATGTATACATTTTGGGGGGACACCCTGTATATCTCTAGTCAGCGGTGAAAGAAACCAACAGCAGATTTGGAACCCCCAGACAGGGAACCTCGCTCACTCTCCACATGTCTCCCCACTTCACTTTCCACCTTCGTGCGCAGCAGGAGAATCAACGTTTTCTCTCATTAATTCGGAAAAGCACGTCCTGTCACCCGCTGCCCAGCAGGAGTGAGCTAGGCCCCAAGCAAGTGAGGCTCAGTCAGGGCAGCCTTCGCGCATGGGTGTTGGCACCCAAAGTGCACATTCCTCCTCTACAGTCGCCTTGACTATCCCACTGTTTCACCGAGAGGACGGAATTCCTCTCCGCCTCTGGTTCTTGATCTTGAACGCTGACCAAAGGCACCTCAGCGAGGGCCGCCTGCGCCCACCAGGTGTGTCTGTCTGCACCTGCTCCCGCCTCAGCACCTGCATTAACCCCCCAGAGGTGATCTCGTAGCTGCACTGGCCTCCGTGGGAACAGGGCATCACCACTCCGCCCTCTCACTGTCATCTCACAGGTCCCCACCCTCAGCACCCAGAACACCCAGACACTCTCCAAAGGACATGAGCGCATCAGAGGGGATGTGTGCACATCCTGTGGGGGTGTTAGGCATGCTGGGTTGATGGAAGTGCGGTGGAGAGGCAGGGGGAACTTGTGTATGCCTTGGTTTGCAACTCTTGCAAGCATGGGAGGGTGACAGTGTACTGGGGGATGTTCGCATGCCAGGGGGGAATGTGCACACCGGAGGCCTCTGGCTTTGCAGATTCGCAAGCCCCCGTGGTGCGGCCAGGAGGACGTCAGTCTGGCCCGCCATGGTGGCTGTCCCTGCAATCCTGCACCTTCTGGGCCAGGAGGCGGATCTTGCGCAGCCACTCCTGGGAGCTGATGGCCTGCAGGCGCTACTTCAGCTCAGCCTGCAGGCTCTGCTTGGCACGCTCACAGCTGTCACCACCGCCATGTGGGGAGTACAGGCCATCCTCCACCGGCCTGCCTCCCCTGTTCAGAGGCTCTCTGGGCACTGGTCACCTGCCCAGAGTGACTGGGGCTGGGCAGAAGCCAGGCGTCCTGCCCTGCCCAACCCCGGCCGTTCCACCCCTGTGCGAGTTGCCGTCCCACCGGGAAGGGTCACGGATCCGGGTCCCCGGACCGCGGACAGCCTCAAGCGCTGCCGCCCCGCCCTCCAGGACGTGGATCCGAGTCCCAGACCGTAGACAGCCTCAAGCACTGCACCCTGCCCGGCAGGGTCACAGATCCAGGTCCCGGGACCGCAGACAGCCTCAAGCGCTGCCGCCCTACCTGCCAGGACATGGATCCGAGTCCCAGACTGCCGACAGCCTCAAGCGCTTCCCCCTGCCCGCCAGGTCATGGATCCGGGTCCCAGACCAAGGACAGCCTCAAGTGCTGCCCCCGCCTGGCAGAGTCACAGATCTGGGTCCCGGGACAGTGGACAGCCTCCCGCGGTGCCCCCTGCCTGCCAGGTCACGGATCTGGGTCCGGACCGTGGACAGCCTCAAGCACTGCCCCCTGCCCACCAGGTCACGGATCCAGGTCCCAGACTGTGGACAGCCTCAAGCACTGCCCCCCACCCAGCAGAGTCACAGATTCGGGTCCCAGACCGCGGACAGCCTTGCCCACTGCCGCCTGCCTTCAGTATGCAAATTAGCCTCCATCTTGTTGCTTCAGGGTGGGGGTCCCCACTGGGGTTCCTGGCCAGCCTGGATGAGGGGCTGATGGCTGTTTGCAGCTGGTCACACCCCCTTCAGGGTGGGGGTCCCCACTGGGGTGCCTGGACAGTCTGGGTGAGGGGCTGAGGGCCGTTTTCAGGCTGGCGGGTGACTGAAGCTCCCAACCCCTTCTTTTTTTCTTTTTTTATTCTGGGATTTATTTACCTTCTATGGCTGTCACTGGAGCTGAGAGCCGCCGGCTTTAGCTCTGAGGCTTGGCTCCAGCTCTGAGACCTCGGCTGCTGAAAGCAGGGATCTGGGTTTGTTTGGGTTCTATAATTGTAACACTATTGGGGTCCTGCTGGCGGAAGTCCGGCTGGCTGAAAGCAGGTTTCTGGAGCCTGTTTCACTTCTATATTTGCAACATTGTTTCTTAGAGTGCAAACTCAGAGGCTGGCAGCGGCAGGTGGGGAACCTTGGCTTCCTCCGTCACTGGAGCAAGCAAGCCTCCTTTTCGCTTCAGCTGCCTGGCTGCCGGCCGCCATCTTGGTTGGCAGTTAATTTTGCATATCACCCTGATTAGCCAATGGGAAGCGTGTCGGAGGTATGGTTAATTACCATGTTTGTCTATTATTAGATAGGATACGGAAAAGGAACCCAGTGGGACCCTTTCCTCCTCCCTAGGTGAGAGTTCATTCTGTGGGACTGTTCCCTCTCCCCACA
Source organism: Myotis nattereri (assembly GCF_964212035.1). Lineage (NCBI taxonomy): Eukaryota > Metazoa > Chordata > Mammalia > Chiroptera > Vespertilionidae > Myotis > Myotis nattereri. Next base: position 29,686,633 of record NC_138088.1, read on the forward strand.
TGGGAGTCTGTATCTATTCTTCAATAAATTTCCACCTTTGCTATACCACTTTCTGTCCGTGGATTCATTCTTTGATTCTGGCAGACAGAGAATCCAGGTTCCAGTCCAAAAATCGTTATCAATATAAACTGCCAAACCCACTGCTTCAAAAAGGAAAATCTCTCAACAAATCAGAGGATGCTCAGATAGCTTCTTTTAATATGTATGTCCCTTTCTTCTTTCCTATATAGGCTTTGATTAAAGCCATCTGCTACTTAGAAAAGTTAAAGAAACTTGATTAGGGCTTTAAAATTAAACAAAATACATTTCTCACAGACTTTGATCTTAACTTTCAAATATACTATGCTCAGAACCTACATCCATATTTCCATTCATATGCTGATGTCTCTCTTAGGAACTCTCTGCATCTTTGACTTTACTATTATTTTATTGCTGTAGTTTACTTCTCTCACCCCTTCTGTCATCTCTACCCGTGAAAGTTATATCCACCTCAGGGCCTATTTCAAATACTAAATATTTTATTTCCTAATTGCTCTTCAACTGGATTCCTCCTTTTTTTCTGTCTTAGTTATATTAGTATCTTTTAAATTGCATTTAATTTTACATTATATATTCACTTGTCTTGTTTTGCCTCCTAAATTATGAGCTAATTCCTGAGACTATCCATGCCTTACTCATTCTAAGGAACATATTGAATTATTTATTATAAATACTCAGTGCCTACTTGATGACTGACTAAATGAATCTGTGACTCTTACCCATTCATGCATTCTAATTTAAAAAGCTAGAGAATAGTTAATGACCTGCTTTTAGCATTGCAAAGTAACTGAAAAGTTCTTATAAAGTGGGAATAGCCACATGAGCTGATGCTCTACATCCTCTTAGCATGTTGTTCAAATTCAAGGTTATTTACACTTTTATTGAGTGGGTAGAGCCAAGCCAGCCTGAATGAATATGTAATCCAGTCTAACGTACAAGCAGAAGAGAAGGAGTAAGGTTAATGAGTATGTGCAATATGCATGAACTCAAATAAAAATGTACAGGTTTCTTAATAAAAGTAAACAGCTCATTAGGAAATGAAGAGTTAAAATATACCTCTATTAAATTCAGATATAGGGCTTGATTATACCAAAGTATAATGGGAGATACTGGAACAAAAATGCATTAAAAACACACTTAATAAACCTCTGTATTTCCCCTGATAAAAGGAATGCAAGAATGAATATGGGATACTTTTTTCTTTGAAAACCTTACAGATTTTTTGGGGGTAATACATGTACACCTGGGTAATTTCAAGTGTAAAATTATATAGATATAGATATAGATATAGATATAGATATAGATATAGATATAGATATTCCAGGAGTCACATGAAAACCACAGCAGTTGCTCTTGAGAGGTGGCAGGTGAATAGTGTTTGAATATCAAAACTATGTGCATTTCTCAGTGATTATTTATTTTGGATGAAAATTAGTATTAAAGCAGGAATTTTGGGGGAACATAGGCAGGCTTAGGATTTTTTTAGAATTGGGGTCCATGGAAAAGCGTGGGGCTGCAGACTGTGAGAAGGGACATTTCCATAACACAAGGAAGCCAGGTGCAATTACATCGCCATAAGACAAGGGAGCAGCAACAGGCATATTTCCATAAGACAATTGAACTGGAAGTAGCCAAGAGAGGTCTATATTTACAAAATAAAACAAAGGAAGCCTTTCATTCAGAAGGAGAAGAAGAAAGCCCAAGGGGAATGGGAGAACAATAAGGAAGGAGGAGGGAGAACCTCATACCTCCCATGTGAGGTTCAACCTTTGAGCCTAGGAGTTACTATAGTTACCAACTCAAAAGGGAATATTGACCAATCAGAGGGGATATCAGGACACAGGAACAGCAGCCTTTATAAGCCATAGTGACAGGGGACTCAGTGGGACTCTTCCTCCTCCCTATGTGGGAGCCTGTACTTGTTCTTCAATAAGTCTCCATCTTTACTATACCACTTTCTGTCCATGGATTCATTCTTCGATTCCCGCGGACAAAGAATCCGGGTTCCAGTCCAAAAATTCGGTATCAGTATTGCCATATGGAAAGTTAGATGTGTTACTTCTTAAATTTGCATTAGCCATAAATATGTCTACTGTATACAGATATTATGTACTTCTGACTCTCCACTTAATTCAAACTTTAAAAATTTAAGAATTTTTTAAATGATGTGTTAAAAACCAAGGAAACGCTAAGAAATACTAAATAACAGCTATAAGAAGTCTCACAAAACTATGAGAAATACTAATGGACATTCGATAGTGTATATTAAACTATGAAAACCAAGTGAAATTCTCTCAAACCTAAGACAGAGAAAAATGAATTAGAAAACAAATGAGAACAGCAAAACATATATATATATATATATATATACATAAAAAAATGGCAATCATAGTGTAAGACTCTAATATAGGAAAATGGAGTTACAGCTGTAAGCGCAGTAAAATATTTGAATCTGTTTCTCATATGGTGAGTCCCTCTCATTCCATCTGGTCAATATATTCTTTATATTCAACAGATGATGCTTTCCTGTAATTAGTTTTTTCATTAACTGTTAACAAGGCAAACAAATTTAAACTGTTTAACTGTATCATGTTGGTCAGATGCAATGTAGATTGCTATAAAGAATTTGAATATTATATAATTGATCACAAGGCTATTACATTTTTTCTTAAATAAGTGAATAAGTAAATGCATTAACATTTTATTAATAACAACCAAGGTAGTTTAAAATGTCATTTTACTCTTAGTACAAACTAAAATACAGTGCTTTAATTTCATAAAATATACTTACAATGTGGATTATAATTTTAAAATAATATATAGATAATTCATTCGAGATAAACTCATTTATAGATGAGTAATAGATAATGCAATAAGTATGCATAGGCTAGCAAATTTAGTGATGTTTCTAAAATTAGTTATGTCCTTTTAGAAATAGAATTAAAAAAAAAAACTGGTTTTGATTTCTGTACAATTATTTTAGAAAAGATGGAGATATGGAATATAAAACCTAATCTATTTTTTTCAAATGAAGTGAGTAAAAATTGTCCTTAAATTTCTATTTAAAATTAAATGGACAATGATTTTAATTTTTGGTTTACTGGTTCATAACAAAGGACTCACAATGACTGACTAGCTGTAGTTCCTTTCAGACATATAAACCTGTCTAATTTTATGATTCAGATTATCTGTAGGAGCTATATTAATCAGCAAGAGATAAGTTTATTTCAAATATTAATGACTCTAAATTCTAAGCATAAGTTTATTTCTTACTAAGGCTGTGTGTCCAAAATTCATCACCTAGGAGGTTCTGCTAATCTATTACTCAGACTCTCCATTTTTGCACAAGCTTCCAAAATCATTTAAGCAGAAGGAAGGAAGATGGTAAATCTTGTCCTAGCTGTCCACTTATCAGCATAGTGATAACTAACAATTACATACTTACCATTCTTCTTCATGGTAAGAACACTTAGGATTTACTCTCAGCAACTTTCAAGTTTTCAACACAGCATTATTAACTACAATCACTATGCTGCACATTAGATCCCCAGAACATATTACTCTTGTAACTGGAAGTTTTATTCTTTGACCAACATTCCCTTTTGGATCTTCTAGCCCCTAACAACTACCATTCTTGTCTCTGTGTCTATGAATTCTGCCTGTTTTGTTTTGTTTTGTTTTGTTTTGTTTTGTTTCGTTTATTAATTCTCACCTGCCGGAAGCCGGTCCATCCTTGCTGCTTGACACAGTCGCTGCAGGATAGAAACATCTGCACAGCATATGTTTCAAGGGACCTGGCGTATATAGCATACTGGTCTTAATATGTTTGCTCCCCTTAGCGCTGTGTGTTTTAACCAAGGTCACCTCTCCGAGAAAGGTTGTTTCCCCAGGTAGGAACTTTTCCCTGAAGTCAGGGAAGGGATGCCTCTCCTAGAAAGGTTGTTTCCCCAGGTAGGAATTTTTCCCTGAAGTTAGGGAGGGGATGAAACTCCTTAACTAAGTGCCAGGCGGGTAGTTAATCACTACAAACAATCATGCTTAAGCTACATAATCTTTACTCCCTGGAATGGAGATAAGAAACACCCTAACCTTTGTAATAGAAATTGACAGGATTAAAATCAACTGGGATAAATACGGATGTAACAAAACAATAAACAGCAGAACCTCTCTGGAGATCGAGACCAGAACTTGGCTGGAGATCCTGGCTAGGCTGCTGATCAACTGAACGCTGTCTCCGTGTCATTCCTTCTTCGCCGACTCCGTCTACACCTTTGGGGACCCCTGGACCCGCTGGGGTTGGACCCCGGCATCTGGCGCCCGAACAGGATTCCCTTAGGTAAGTCCCCCCCCTACTTGGGATGGATAGGACTGTACCATAGGGTGCTTCAGACCCCCCCCTATAGAGGATAAGTAGGGTAAGCGGGTAGTTAGTACAGAACTTAGATTGACAAGATGGGTCATACTGAGTCTAAAGAAAAAAGACTCTGTATTAATCTTTTAACGCATATGCTTACTAGCAGAATTGGAGTTGAGGTTTTTCCCAGTGAGACAGAAAGTTTTATAGAAGAAGTATGTCAATGGCTTCCAGAGGATGGAACTGTTAATTTAAAAACTTGGGTTGAAGTAGGAAAGCAATTAAAGAAACACCATGAATCTGAGAAGGTCCTGCCATGTTTCTTTTCCCTCTGGGATTCAATCTGTGACACCTTGGCACCAGAGGCAAAAACGGTTGAACTTTCTCAAAATTTAAATAGTCCCTCGGCTCCACCCAGAGAGAATACATCATCATTGTCTTCAGCTCAATCTAAAAGCAATTTAGCTATGCCTACTGATCGGGAGGAGAATAAATATCATAAACATGACCATTGGTCCTTTCCAGTCAGTAGAGAGGAGAGTGGCCCTCCCATTCAAAACAGGCTCCCCAAATTAGAAAGGAAGCCTAAACCAGGTCCTGTGGCTCCTATGAGCTCCATGTCTAAATTTCAAAGGGCGATAAGAGAAGCTGAAGCTAATGGAGATCTTGAATTCTCACTCTGCTTCCCAGTTACATATGAGAATGAGTCTGGTGGGAATAGAAACCCCACCTTGGAGCCTATACCTTACAAAGTACTTAAAGAATTAAAATTGGCCTGCTCTGAATATGGACCTCTAGCTCCTTACACACAAACCTTGGTAGAAACCCTAGCCAGTAAATGGATGACTCCTTATGATTGGTCACAGGTTTGTAAATCCTGTCTCTCAGGAGGCGATTACTTATTATGGAAAACTGAATATGAAGATCTTGCTAAGAAAGCTGTAGCCACTAGCGAAAAAACCAGAAAAAGAATAACCCTAGACATGATATTAGGAGAAGGTGATTTTAACACGGCTGAGGAGCAAATGCATATGCCCACAGAGGCACTTACCAAAGTAACCAGTTGTGCAGTAAGTGCCTGGAAATCCCTACCTTATACGGCAGGAAAAACAACCACCCTTACAGAGGTTAAACAGAAGGTCGAGGAACCATATCAGGATTTCCTTTCTCGCCTCATGCAGGCAGTCAAGAGAGTAATCAATAACAAAGAGGCAGCCGATATCCTAATCAAACAACTGGCTTTTGAAAATGCTAATAATACCTGTCAGGCTTTATTAAGGCCGATTCGCAGAACAGGAACTATAAATGATTTTATAAAACAGTGTGCTGATGTAAGTCCAGCATTTATACAGGGTGTAGCTATAGCTGCAGCTCTCAAAGGGGAGACATACCCTCAATATGTACAGGCTATAGGACAAGCCAGCAATAATACAGGTAATAAAAGAAATATGAACTGCTACTCTTGTGGCTTATCTGGGCACTTTAGCAGAGAATGCCCAAATAAAAATAATAATACTCAGGCCAGATGGCAAGCTCCTCGACAGCCTGGAAATACATTAGGGAATAATATTAATCCTCCAAAAACCGTTTGTCCCCGATGTCAGAAAGGATTCCATTGGGCAAAGGAATGTAGATCAAAATACCATAGAAATGGTCGGCCTTTAAACTCTACAAATAGCTCCCAAGTAGGTTATATCCCATCACCTCAATCGGGAAACTTGAGAAGGGGCCAACCCCAGGCCCCTGCAATAATAGGGGCATCAACCTTCAACCCCTTTGCAAATTTCGATCAGTCAGTGACCTCTTCAGGGCAACCCCAGGCAGTGCAGGATTGGACCTCCACTCAACCACCCATGCAGTACTAACCCCAGACTCGCCAGTAGCAGCCATTCCTACAGGAGTGTCTGGGCCACTGCCTGAGGGAACTGTAGGTTTAATATTAGGACGGAGCTCCACCTCGTTACAGGGGATCTTAGTCATCCCAGGAGTTGTTGATGCAGACTACACAGGAGAAATACAGATTTTACTTTCCCCACCCACCACAACTATACAGATTCAGCCCAACCAGAGAATTGCCCAATTAATCCTGTTACCAATACATAAAATAGGGACAGCTGTTACCCAGGAAGCTAGAGGGGCCGGAGGCTTTGGATCTAGTGATGCAGCATTTTGGATACAAGAAATCCATGCTACTAGACCTACAAAAATTTTACAAATTCAGGGAAAACCAATTGAAGGTCTATTGGATACAGGAGCAGATGTTTCCTGCATAGCAGAGAAGGATTGGCCCTCTTCATGGCCCACGCACACCACCTCCACTTCCCTAGTAGGACTAGGCAAGGCATCTAATGTAAAAAAGAGTTCTCAGATTCTAACTTGGACTGATGAAGATCAACATTCAGGAACGTTCTGTCCCTATGTAATTACGACTCTCCCCTTTACATTATGGGGAAGAGATATCTTGTCTCAAATGGGAGTTGTATTATATAGCCCCAGTGATAGAGTAACATCACAGATGCTAGACACGAGATTTAATCCAGGAAAGGGATTAGGAAAGGAAAGTAATACCTCACACTCCTCGACAGGATCTGTAATTGGGGCCATTGCCCTTAGGACTGCTGATCCCATAGTCTGGAAATCGTCACAACCAGTATGGGTTGAGCAATGGCCCTTAACATCTGAGAAAATGTCAGCAGCCCGACAATTAATTGATCAGCAATTAGCAGAGGGACATATAGAGCCATCAAATAGTCCCTGGAACACACCCATATTTGTAATAAGAAAGAAATCAGGCAAGTGGAGACTTTTGCAAGATCTAAGAACCATAAATGCCACCATGGAAGATATGGGCTCCTTACAACCTGGATTGCCCTCCCCTGTGGCAATTCCACAGGAGTATTGTGTTGTTGTTATTGACTTACAGGATTGTTTTTTCACTATACCTCTTCACCCAGCTGATTGTCAAAGATTCGCATTCAGCATACCATCAGAGAACTTTAAACAGCCTTATCAGAGATACCAATGGAAGGTTCTCCCACAAGGGATGAAAAATAGTCCTACATTATGTCAAAAGTTTGTAGATCAGGCATTGCAAGTTATTAGAAAGAAATTTTCAGATCTATATCTTATTCATTATATGGATGATATTTTACTAGCTCATAAAGATCGGGCTACTTTACAGGAAATTCTTACTCAGACCATCCTTGCTTTAGAAGAACATGGTCTAAAAATAGCCCCAGAAAAGATTCAGACTGAACCTTCTTTTTCATACTTAGGCAGAATATTACATACCTCTACTATCACCCATCAGCCTCTACAATTAAGAAAAGATCATTTAAACACATTGAATGATTATCAGAAACTATTAGGTGATATCAACTGGGTCAGGCCATATCTAAAAATAACCACTCTTGACTTAAAACCTCTATTTGACATTTTAAAGGGAGATTCTAACCCTAAGTCTCCCCGACAATTAACTGTAGAAGGAGAAAAGGCTATAGCAAAAATAGAACAGGCCATCAATAAACAGCAACTACAGTATCTAGATTATTCCAAATCTTGGGCCTTAATTATTCTAGCCACTAAATATACTCCTACAGGATGCTTGTGGCAGGAAGGACCATTAGAATGGATACATTTACCTGTCACTCCTAGGAAGATTGTACCACCCTATCCCTCCCTAGTGGCCACTCTCATTATCAAAGGTAGACGACGCAGTATCGAACTCTTTGGAAGAGAAGTTACTGAGATAATAATACCTTATAAAAGAGAACAATTAGACACACTATTACAATTTGAAGAAGAGTGGCAAATAGCTATAGGTAACTTCCCAGGACAAATTTTACATCATTTGCCAAGATCACCTATATTGCAATTTCTCTCCCTACATCCGTTTATATTTCCTATTAAATGTTCAAAAGAACCATTATCACCTCCTGCCTCCTTAGTATTCACAGATGGTTCCTCTAATGGTAGGGCAGTAACAATCATTGATTCAATAACCCATGTTCAACAAACTCTAGAGACGTCAGCTCAGAGAACAGAGCTTTTGGCAGTCATTTATGCTTTTGAACAATTGCAACAGGTACCCTTTAACTTGTACACTGACTCTCAATATATAGTTAAATTATTTCCTCATATTGAGACCACCTCTCTCCCACAAGGAAGAACAGCCATTTTCTCTTTGTTAACTCAGCTACAAACTTGCATTCACAAACGAGAAAAGGCTTTCTATATTGGACATATTAGAGCTCATTCCTGCCTACCAGGACCCTTAAGCGAAGGAAATTATCAGGCGGATTTACTAACTCGCCCAGTAGTTTGTACAGCTCTAGAAGAAGCCCGGCGGTCTCATGCCATTCACCATCAAAATGCTTCTGCTCTCCGTCTATATTATCGCATATCTAGAGAAGCTGCTCGAAGTATTGTGCGTGACTGCGGCCATTGTCCTACTCATTTTCCTAGCCCTGCTACTGGAGTTAATCCAAGAGGACTTAGACCCTGTGACTTATGGCAGATGGATATTACTCATGTCCCATCTTTTGGCAAACTTTGCTATGTGCATGTTTGTATTGATACCTTTTCTCATGTTATCCTTGCTTCTGCACGTACAGGAGAAGCCTTTAAAGATGTAAGTCAACATCTATTCCAATGCTTTTCCTACCTAGGAATACCAAGGGCACTTAAAACTGACAATGGGCCTGCCTATACCTCTAGAGCTTTTAAAAACTTATGCTCTACATTCGGCATCACACATACTACAGGAATACCCTACAATCCTCAAGGCCAAGCAATAGTAGAAAGGGCTCACCAAACTTTAAAAACACAAATTAAAAAATTACAAGAAAATGAGTTTAAATATTCCTCTCCTCATCATGTTCTACAACATGCTCAATTTGTAATTAATATACTAAATGTAGATTCTGAGGGAAATTCCCCGATGTACAGGCATTGGAACCCTGATCTAACTAAACCTAAAGCACTCGTCAAATGGAGAGACTTGCTTACAGGAGCCTGGAAGGGACCTGATGTACTTTTAACCCAGGGGAGAGGATATGCTTGTATATTTCCACAGGACGCAGACTCACCTGTGTGGATTCCAGACCGTCTAGTCCGACCTTATGTCTCACCGCCCGCCATCTCTGCCTCATCATAGCACACCTGACCAGTGCCCGTCTGCAGCAGATGTGCAGCCCTGAGCTGGAACAATCTGTCCATTGGGAGGATCACATGTGCCTCCTTTTTGTCTTTCCACATGTCCCAGCTTTGCCCCACATCTCCTTTCCTTTTTCCTTTTTTTAAATCTAACTACTTGTTTGCTGTTTCTTTGGCCTTTCTCCTTCTTTCCTGAACACAGCCTTTTCTAGAATCTCCCTACCCTACTGTTCCAGGAAGGGCACCTCCCTTTTATGCGTGACTAGGGATGTTTGGTATATGCCCCATACATGGAGTTGTCTTGTGCCAAGAGCCTGACATCCTGGGCTGAGAAAGCCCTGTTCCAGGACTCTCCTTTGTCCTGTATTAGCGCCTCTTACCCTTGTGCTGAGAGGGACCCTCTTCTTACAATCCAATTGCCCATAGCTGTTGCCTGAGCTCTCTGTTCATGCTGAGGTTGAAGCCTCATGGTGGCTGGTACCATGGATCTGTCTCTGGCCCAATGGCGTAAGCTGGGCCCTCTCTAGAGAAGAAACCTGAGTTCCCTATGATCAATGCCAGAGCCCTGCCAGCAGGCGAGGGAATCCAAAGGCAGTTGCTGGGCATGGAGGCCAGAGGGACATAGGCTATCAAGGAGACAAAACTGAACCTCACATCACCCTACTTGGCCCAGAGATGACTGGTAGTCAACGACGGGTAAGACTCCACAGGGTGGGGCAACCTAAGACAGGCACAGTCGGGGGCCAGTAGGAGAAAACTTGGGGTGCAACAAAGGTGGGGCACAGACCCCCCTCCCCAATGGTGCAGGGGCTTGAACACTCGCCCCTTCTGAGGAAGGTCTCCTGTCCCCATGGCTGCTTCCTGCTTCCCATGCCCAGCTCAGATCGGGACCCAGGTAAAGACAGAGACTGGCTGACAGCAGCTGCCCTCTCACTGCAACAGGACTTGTTTCCCATTTCTACCTGGGACCACAGGGAAAGGGGAAGCTGAAGGAAAGGGCTGTGTCAGGATGCTGCCTTCTTCCCTTCTCCCTCTTTTTTCTAAACACTTCCATGCCTTGTAGTTCTTTTGCTTTCTCTTCTTTTTCTACTACCCTCCATTTTCCATATCAGCTGGATACAGAGGGCGCAGCTTACTCCTCCTCGGACATCGACACCACCATCAACCACGGCCCTGATGGACCCTTTGATGCAGCCCTTCAACTTGCTGACGCTTCGGGAAGCCTGTCGCCAGTGACGCCGCCCGCTAGCCAGACCAACAAAGACAATCAAACCAACAACTTGAGGACAGCTGAAATCCCTTGACTGAAGAGGCTGGCAACCTTCTACAGGAATGGGGCTCCTTCTGCGCTCCATCCACTATGTTTATAGCTATGCTCACTATCATTGCTTGCCAATCTTCTTCCGAGACTTAAATGGCCCAATCTGAGAGGTGGCCACTGATTTGCATGCGTGATCATTTAAAAAATAAAAAAGGGGGAATTTGCCGGAAGCCGGTCCATCCTTGCTGCTTGACACAGTCGCTGCAGGATAGAAACATCTGCACAGCATATGTTTCAAGGGACCTGGCGTATATAGCATACTGGTCTTAATATGTTTGCTCCCCTTAGCGCTGTGTGTTTTAACCAAGGTCACCTCTCCGAGAAAGGTTGTTTCCCCAGGTAGGAACTTTTCCCTGAAGTCAGGGAAGGGATGCCTCTCCTAGAAAGGTTGTTTCCCCAGGTAGGAATTTTTCCCTGAAGTTAGGGAGGGGATGAAACTCCTTAACTAAGTGCCAGGCGGGTAGTTAATCACTACAAACAATCATGCTTAAGCTACATAATCTTTACTCCCTGGAATGGAGATAAGAAACACCCTAACCTTTGTAATAGAAATTGACAGGATTAAAATCAACTGGGATAAATACGGATGTAACAAAACAATAAACAGCAGAACCTCTCTGGAGATCGAGACCAGAACTTGGCTGGAGATCCTGGCTAGGCTGCTGATCAACTGAACGCTGTCTCCGTGTCATTCCTTCTTCGCCGACTCCGTCTACACCTTTGGGGACCCCTGGACCCGCTGGGGTTGGACCCCGGCACTCACCTGAGGATATTTTCCCCCCATTGCTTTTTCAGAGAGAGTGAAAGAAGGGAGGGGGAGAAAGAGAGAGAATGAGAGAGAGATTGAGAATCATAGACTAATTGCCACATTCGCCCCAACTGGTGACAAGGAGCAAACCCACAACCCAGGTACTTGACCTTGATTGGGAATGGAACCCATGGTCCTTCCATGCAAGTGTCTCTGCTTTTACCACCGAACTTGCTGGTCAGGGCTGCTTTTTTGTTTGTTTGTTTTTTTAGAGTCCACATATGTGATATACAGTATTTTTCTTTTTCCATTTGACTTATTTCACTTACCACGATGCGCTCAAGGTCTCTCTTATTTTGTTGCACATGGAAAGATTTCTTTCTTTCTCATGACTTAATGTAATTCCATTTTAGATAGATAGATAGATAGATAGATAGATAGATATGGAATAATATTTTCTTTATCCATTCATCTGCTAATGGAAACTCACGGTGTTTTTATATCTTGGCTATTGTGAGTAATTAATGCTGCAGTCAACATGCGAGTGCCAATATTTCCGTGATATGTTGTTTTCATTTCCTTGGGATATTTAACCAGTAGAAGGATTGCTGATCATATGGTAGTTCTATTCTTAATTTTTTGAAGAAAATTCATAGTTTTCCATGATAGCAGTATCAATGTACATTCCTACCAAAAGAACAAAAAGGTTTCCCTTTGTCCACATACTTACCAATACTTATTTCTTGTCTTTTTAATAATAACCCTTCTAAAAGTTGTGAGATCATATCTCATTGTAGTTTTGGTTTGCATTTCCCTGATGATTAGTGACATCACATGCACCTTTTCATGTACATATTGCCATTTGTGTGTCTTCTGTGAAAAAATATCTATCCAATTCCTGTGTCCAGTTGAAAAATAGGATTACTTGAGATGGCGGCGATATAGGCAGACGCGTCCCAGGTCGTGTCCCGGAGCAAATGGAGTCAGCAGCTGAAACTAGTAACACCCACACCGAATTGGCGAAATTGCTCAGCTGGTGAGACGGTTTGCAGCCAAGAAGAGCAGAACTCCCCAGGAAAGGTAAAAAAAAAAAAAACCCAGGGATTTGGGCAGTAAAGTTTGCCAGACCTCTGAACCCAGAGAGTCGGAGGGAGACCGCGCGGCAGCCGCGTCCCTTGGGACAGGCACAGCCCCTGACGGGGGGAAAGGAGAACCGCGGGATTCCTGGCGCCGCCGGGGGAATTGAGAGCTCAGTGCTGTGATCACAGAGGACTGAGCCTAAAGGGGGCAGCCTGAAGAGCTGACCAGTCCATGCAGTGCCGGTAAGAGAAGAAGCTTACAGAAACCAAGCCTTCCCCGTTTCCGCGGCCGGCGTTTGTTTGATTGTTTTCACTGAATCCTGTTCATGGGACATTTCGGATACAGACACTCACCTGTGCTGAAGAGAGGGAGAGTGTGCGGAGGAGTGGAATCTGGGGAGAGCCTGAGGAGAGAGGGGGAGCCGGGAGAGGTGGCAGCGAATTGAGTGCTGAGACACCCCTGAGCACAGGACTGGGGCAGCCATTCTCTCTGGAGAGTGAGACTCCTCCCCCCAGCCCCCAGGCAAGGAGCACAGCCACACCCAGATTCCACCCTGTATAAGATCAAGGATTAAAATAACCTGATCAGTCCCTGGGAGTTAACAGGGTCTGGCCTATAGAGGGATTTTCAATCCCAGCAACAACACAGCGCTGGTAACTAACTATTACGCAGCCAGCTCTGGGCAGTGAACTTCCACTGGACAGAAAGGCCCTATAGCCTCAGAGGCCAACCCCAAAACACTGCCACCCAGAGGCTGACCCAAAAACTGACTCTTTGCTAAACACAAAATAAGGCAGTCTGGGAAACAAAAGCGGTCTGCTTTAAAATAAGGACTGTGGTTTACAACACAGAGGAACAGTGTATCGCAGGGAAACTCAACACTCTCCTGAATACCTGGCAGGTCTAAGGCGAGCCACACTGAAGAATAGAAGAACCAAGGGACCTTCACTACTGCAATTTTTTTTTTCCACCTTTTAACTAAGAAACCAATTTTTTTTCCTTTTTTTTTTTTCTTCTTTTTTTTTCTTTTCTTTTTTTTTTTTCTTCTTCTTTTTCCATCACCTGATTTTACCCTTTTAATTACTACCTTCTTATTTTTAACCAGTATTACTACTGCTACCATTTTACCATTTTTTAAAGTGCCATTTTATTTTCTCTTTATTTTATTTTGGGATTAGTGTTCTCCATTCTATTTTCATCGTTATATTATTGGTTGTTTCTAGTTTGCATTCATCTCCAGGGAGCTGTTGCTGGAATTTGTTGGGATTAATGGCTGTTCTATAGGAGTATTCTCCTCATATAAAAAGTCTCTTCCCCTCTTCCACTTCATTCTCTCTTTTTGCTCTTTATTTTTTCTTCTCTTTTCTCGCTTTTATTTTCCCCCCTTCTTTTTCCAAATTTCATTTTTGCACTCCTTTTTTTTTTGGTCCCTACTTTTCTTTTCTTTTTCTCTTTTATCTTTTTCTCTTTCTTCTTCCTGTTCCCTAATTCTCTTAATTCGGGTGATCACCTTTATTTGGGGTTATTAATATCGTGAATATATTTGTGTATAGTGCCTGGTACGTGGTGCCTTGTTGTGTTGTATTTTGTGCCTTTAAATCAACGCAGCAGGTCCAAGCAACAGCAACCTCCTGAGCAACACATCCTCTGCCGAGGAACAGCAGCTGTACGTGAAACCTCGCCCCACCAGCCAGAAGAGCCACCACAGCTGTGAACAGAACCCACCAGAGGAGCTGCTGCCAACTGAAGAGCAGCTGCTACCGCAACCGCCCGAAGAGCAACCACAGATCAAGGAGTCACTGCCACCAAGGGAGCAACCACTGAACGACTCAACGTCTAGATATGTCAGTGAGATCAAACATGGGTAGACAAAGAAACCCCCAAAGGAAAGAGAAGGAGGACTCTCCAGAAAAGCAGCTAAGTAATACAGAGGCATGCAACATGACAGAAAAAGAATTCAGAATAAGGGTCCTAGAGTGCATAAACCGGATGGAGGAAAAAATCGACAACCTCTGCAAGAAGCAAGACGAAACAGATGAAAAAATCGATAACATATGGAAGAAGCTAGAAGAAACAGATGAAAAAATCAACAACTTAAGTAAGACCCAAGAAGAAATGAAGAGTGATATAGCTGCAATGAAAAACTCCATTGAAAGTATCAACAGTAGACTAGGAGAAGCGGAGGACCGAATTAGTGAATTAGAAGACAAGGAAGCAAAACACACCCAAAATGTACTGCAATTGGAGAAAAAAATTAAAAGACAGGAGGAGAGCCTAAGGGAGCTTTGGGACAACATGAAACGAAACAACATACGAATAATAGGAGTACCAGAACAACAAAAGGATGAACAAGGATTAGAAAACCTATTAGAAGAAATAATATCAGAAAACTTCCCTGAGGTGGGGAAGAAAAAAGTCACACATGCCCAAAGAGTCCCAAACAAGGTGAACCCGAAAAGACCCACACCAAGACACATCATAATTACCATGGCAAATGTTCAGGACAAAGAGAGAATCTTACAGGCTGCCAGAGAGAGACGGAAAGTTACATACAAGGGCTCTCCCATTAGATTGTCAAATGATTTCTCAACAGAAACACATCAGGCCAGAAAAGAATGGACTGAAATTTACAAAGTGATGCAAAGCAAAGGACTGAATCCAAGAATACTCTATCCAGCAAGGCTATCATTCAAACTTGAAGGGGAAATAAGAAGCTTCACAGACAAAAAAAGGCTAAGGGAGTTTATCACCACCAAGCCAGCAATGCAAGGAATGCTAAAGGGACTGGTATAAAAATAAGAAATAAAAAGCTCAGAAAGAAAACAGCCACACAAAAACAGAAATGGCTACAAACAAGTACCTTTCAATAATAACTTTAAACGTAAACGGACTAAATGCTCCAAACAAAAGACATCGAGTGGCTGAATGGATAAAAAAACATGACCCATACATCTGCTGTCTACAAGAAACCCACCTCATTAGAAGGGACTCACACAGACTGAAAGTGAAAGGATGGAAAAATATCTTTCAGGCAAATGGAAAGGAAAAGAAAGCTGGGGTAGCAATACTTATATCGGACAAAATAGACCTCAAAGTGAAGGCCATAACAAGAGATAAGGAAGGCCACTTCATAATACTAAAGGGATCAATACAACAAGAAGATATAACTCTGGTAAACATATATGCACCCAATGCAGGAGCACCCAAATTCATGAAAAAACTCCTGGAAGATATCAAAGGAGAGATCGACAACAATACAATCATAGTAGGGGACTTTAATACACCACTGACAGCACTGGATAAGCCCTCTAGACAAACAATCAGCAAAGATACAGCAATCCTAAATGACTCACTAGATCAGATGGACTTAATAGACATCTTCAGAACACTCCACCCCAAAGCCAGGGAATATACATTCTACTCAAATGCTCATAAGACATATTCAAAAATAGACCATATATTGGGTCACAAGCAAAGTATCCCCAAATTCAAGAAGATTGAAATCATAAAAAGCATCTTCACAGACCACGATGGCATAATATTAGAAATAAACTACAATAAAAACAACCAAAAATACTCAAACACCTGGAAGCTGAATAGCATGCTATTAAATATTGATTGGGTTACCAATGAGATCAAAGAAGAAATTAAAAACATCCTGGAAACTAATGACAATGAAAACACAACAATCCAAAACCTATGGGACACAATGAAAGCAGTCTTGAGAGGGAAGTTTATAGCTCTACAGGCCTATCTCAAAAAACAAGAAAACATGGTAGTAAATCATCTAACTCTACAACTCAAAGAATTAGAAAGAGAGCAACAAGAAAACCCCAGAGTGAGCAGAAGGAAGGAAATAATAAAGATTAGAGCAGAAATAAATGACATAGAGACCAAAAAAACAATACAGAAAATCAATAAAACCAAGAGCTGGTTCTTTGAAAGGATAAACAAGATTGACAAACCTCTAGCCAGACTCACCAAGAAGCAAAGAGAGAGGACCCAAATAAACAAAATCAGAAACGATAGAGGCGAAATAACAACAGACCCCACAGAAATACAAATGATCATTAAAAAATACTATGGACAGCTCTACTCCAACAAACTAGACAACCTGGAGGAAATGGACAAATTCCTAGAAAAATACAACATTCCAAAACTCAATCAGGAAGAATCTAAAAATCTCAACAGGCCAATAACTATGGAAGAAATTGAAGCAGTCATCAAAAAGCTTCCAGCAAACAAAAGCCCAGGACCAGACGGCTTCACAGGGGAGTTTTACCAAACATTCAAGGAAGAACTAAAACCTATCCTCCTCAGACTACTACAAAAAATTCAAGAGGAAGGAACACTTCCAAGCTCATTCTATGAAGCCAGCATCATCCTAATACCAAAACCAGGTAAAGACAACACAATGAAAGAGAACTACAGGCCAATATCCCTCATGAACATAGATGCCAAAATCCTCAACAAAATCTTAGCAAATCGGATCCAGCAGTACATCAGAAAGATCATACACCATGACCAAGTAGGATTTATCCCAGGGATGCAAGGATGGTACAATATCCGCAAATCAATAAACGTGATACATCACATAAACAAACTGAAAGAAAAAAACCACATGGTCATATCAATTGATGCAGAAAAAGCATTTGACAAAATTCAACACCCATTTTTGATAAAAACTCTCAGCAAGGTGGGAGTAGAAGGATCATACCTCAACATAATAAAAGCCATATATGACAGGCCCACAGCCAACATCATACTCAATGGGCAAAAACTAACACCATTTCCCCTAAGAACAGGAACAAGACAGGGATGCCCCCTCTCACCACTCCTGTTCAACATAGTACTGGAAGTGTTAGCCATTGCAATTCGGCAAGAAGAAGAAATAAAAGGCATCCAAATTGGAAAAGAGGAAGTAAAACTGTCCTTATTTGCAGACGACATGATATTATACATACAAAACCCCAGAGACTCCATCCAAAAGCTACTAGACTTAATACATGAATTTGGCAATGTAGCAGGATACAAAATTAACCCCAAGAAATCTGAGGCATTTCTATACACCAGTAGTGAATTTTCAGAAAGAGAGATTATAAAAGCAATCCCGTTTACCATTGCACCAAAAAAATTAAGCTACCTAGGAATCAACTTAACTAAAGAGGTAAAAGACCTCTACTCAGAAAACTACAGGACATTGAAAAAAGATATAGAGGAAGACATAAACAGATGGAAGAACATACCGTGTTCCTGGATTGGTAGAATCAACATCATTAAAATGTCCATACTACCCAAAGCAATCTATAAATTCAACGCACTTCCCATTAAAATACCAACGGCATACTTCAGAGATCTAGAACGAACTCTCCAAAAATTCATCTGGAATAAAAAAAGACCCCGAATAGCTGCAGCAATCCTGAAAAAGAACAAAGTAGGTGGGATCTCAATACCAGATATCAAGTTGTATTACAAAGCCACTGTTCTCAAAACTGCCTGGTACTGGCACAAGAATAGGCATATAGATCAATGGAATAGAATAGAGAGCCCAGAAATCGGCCCTAACCAATATGCTCAATTAATATTTGACAAAGGAGGCAAGAACATACAATGGAGCCAAGATAGTCTCTTCA
This sequence comes from Myotis nattereri, assembly GCF_964212035.1. Taxonomy (NCBI): domain Eukaryota; kingdom Metazoa; phylum Chordata; class Mammalia; order Chiroptera; family Vespertilionidae; genus Myotis; species Myotis nattereri. The sequence goes on from NC_138088.1 coordinate 29,704,962, forward strand.
ATAAATGGTGTTGGGAAAATTGGACAGATATATGCAAGAAAATGAAACTAGACCACCAACTTACACCATACACAAAAATAAACTCAAAATGGATAAAGGACTTAAATGTACGACAGGAAACCATAAAAATTCTAGAAGAATCCAAAGGCAACAAAATCTCAGACATATGCCGAAGCAATTTCTTCACTGACACAGCTCCTAGGGCACTTGAAACTAAAGAGAAAATAAACAAATGGGACTTCATCAAAATAAAAAGCTTCTGCACAGCAAAAGAAACCATCAACAAAACAACAAGAAAACCCACTGTGTGGGAAAACATATTTGCCAATGTCATATCTGATAAGGGCCTAATCTCCAAAATTTATAGGGAACTCATACAACTCAACAAAAGGAAGATAAACAATCCAATCAAAAAGTGGGCAAAGGACCTAAATAGACACCTTTCAAAAGAGGACATTCAGAAAGCCAAGAGACATATGAAAACATGCTCAAAGTCACTAATCATCCGAGAGATGCAAATCAAAACAACAATGAGGTACCATCTCACACCTGTCAGACTGGCTATCATCAACAAATCAACAAACGACAAGTGCTGGAGAGGATGTGGAGAAAAAGGATCACTTGTGCACTGCTGGTGGGAATGCAGACTGGTGCAGCCACTATGGAAGACAGTATGGAGTTTCCTTAAAAAACTGAAAATGGAACTCCCATTTGACCCTGTGATCCCACTTCTAGGAATATATCCCAAGAAACCAGAAACACCAATCAGAAAGGATATATGCACCCCTATGTTCATAGCAGCACAATTCACCATAGCTAAGATCTGGAAACAGCCTAAGTGCCCATCAGTAGATGAATGGATTAGAAAACTGTGGTACATCTACACGATGGAATACTATGCTGCTGTAAAAAGGAAGGAACTCTTACCATTTGCAACGTCATGGATGGAACTGGAGAGCATTATGCTAAGTGAAATAAGCCAGTCAATGAAGGAAAAATACCACATGATCTCACTCATTCATGGATAATAGAGACCATTATAAACTTTTGAACAATAATAGATACAGAGGCAGAGCTGCCTCAAACAGATTGTCAAACTGCAGCAGGAAGGCCGGGGAGGGTTGGGGGGCAGGAGGTAGGGGGGTAAGAGATCAACTAAAGGACTTGTATGCATGCATATAAGCATAACCAATGGACATAAGACACTGGGGGATAGGGGAGGCTAGGGGACTGTCTAGGGCGGGGTGATAAAATGGACACATATGTAATACCCTTTGTAATACTTTAAGCAATAAAAAAAAAAAATCAAAAAAAAAAAAATAAAAAAAAAAAAAAGAAAAATAGGATTACTTGAGGTTGTTGTTGTTGTTGTTGTGTGTGTGTGTTTACTATTTAGTTGTGTGAGTTTTTTATATGTTTTGGATATTAACCACTTATCATTGTCAAAATGATGTCAAGGAGCTTACCCAATATGCTTTCTTCTAGTAGTTGGGTTGATGGTAACATACATTATATTCTTGTCTTGTGAGAACTCTTTGTTGTAACAACTCAGTATCTATTGTTCCAAAGAGTATATCTTTAGTGAACTTTCAATATCATATTTATAGATCCTTGAAAGGAGGTTTTTTATTTTATAGCAACACTCTAAAAATGTTGTATATCATCACTTTTTTATCTTATATATGTATCCATTTTCAAATATACTTTAATGATCCTTTATTTATATATAATAACCAGTAATATTTGAATGCATATAAAATAAGCAACTAACTTATTTTATCACAAAACCTGGAAGATAAGTCACTTCGATTATTGTTTAGACATTTGATAAAGTACAACAGACCTAAGCAACTATTGTTAAGAGTTTTTGGAGGGAAGGCCAGCGATATCTGAAATAATTTGCTCCTGTGCTATCAAACGTCTGCGATCATTGTTTAAATCCAGAGACTGCCCACTCTACAGGCCCATTTATTTCCCCAGCTTTAAACACACACAGTTAAACAAATGATTGAATGGCTTATCCATCTTTAAGGAGGCTCCGAAAGCACTTTGAAAATCATGCTTCCTCATGCATAAATACCATAGATTTAAACACCCTGTATTTCACTTTTGTAGAGAATAGTAATGTTATGGCAACAAGGTGACTTATAGAGCCACCTCATAGGTATGAGCTGTTACATGTTCTGTTACACATTCCCACAGTCTTATAAAAAACACATAAGAGCACATAAATGCCTTTCCCTCCAAAAGCATCGCTGACCTTTAAAGACAGGTCATAGGGGATAGAGTATTTAACTACAAGACATTTTGAGTTTTATCATTACAGATCCTACCCCAATTTCAAACGTTGTAGAAAACTTCCTACAGGAAATAAGTATCAACATTGTGTCCTAAAGTATAAAGAGATATCCAAGTGAAGAAGGAAGGAGGGTAGAAAAGACTGTAACCAGCACTACAGTGAAAATCTGGGGGAGGCCTTAGTGGACTAACTCCTAATGTTCTCATCTCTTTCAGGTCTATTACTTATTTTACCCTCCCCATATTTTCTTTCACCTAATCCAATTCTATTCTAAGTAGTAAGATGGTACTTATCAGAATAATGGAAAAGTAAAATTCTATTTTACATGCAATTTATTTTTCATTGAATTTATTGAGGTGACATTGGTTAATAAAACTATATAGGTTTCAGGTGTATAATTCCATAATACATCATCTGTATATTGTATTGTGTGCACAACACCCCAAGGCAAGTCCAGGAGTTAAAGGGGAGACCACTGTACTTTGATCTTTGGCTTGGCCACCTGCATTAGAGTGTAAAGAAAGCATGAAAACTTGGCAGCAACATCATAATCAAGGAACCTATAGAGGATATGCTGGGCAAAATTGATCTTGTGCTTCCATTAACTTCAGTTGAAAGTGGGCATTTATTGTGAGAATTCAGCATATCATCTACTGAAGAAATTGCAAGTGAGAATGCTGAAATCTTTTTCTTTTTGCCTTTAATACCAAACTTTTAAAATGTCACCACAGCACATTAAAATAATAAAATTGTAATACTGCTTCACAGTGTTCGGATACATTTTAGATTTATTCATATACCTCAAATATTCATTCTATGATAGTGACATTTTCTTTAGTCTTGGCTTTGGCTTAATAAAGATTTAACCCTTGTCTATCCAGCATTTGACCAATGCGCTTTCATTGCACGTGTAATGTAAGCATTTCTCTGCTGCAGGATTAGAGAGATTTTAGAAAGGAATTTTAGTAGGAAGTTAAAGATTAAGGTTTTGGATACCCATGGGCTTTCTTTGATCTGAGAGACAGAGTCCTCAGGGGAATTTTCCCTCATCCTAATCTAATATTTTTGCCTTTAATTTGGAACATACCTCTTAAGCTCTATCTTTTCTTCAAGCCCCCTTGGTCTGAAACTCCAATCCCTTCTCCATAATGAGAATGCTCCTCTCTAAAAGATTGTTGTAAGATCTGTGCAATGGCTGAAGTGTGGGCTATACAACCTCAAGAAATCCCCAACACTTATAATGTCTGATCCCGAATTTCATAGTTGCCAGGGTGAGGGGGAAGTGGAGATGAGGTAAGAAAAATGGACTACTATTCCCATCCCCTGAGCCAGAGAAATACATTTCTTTTAATTCATGTATCCCTTTCAATAATACTTCTAGTAGTGGGAGCTATAGGCCTACTGATCCTCTAGTATTGATATCCTGTCTAATAATAGACAAACAGGGTAATTGACTGTACCTTCGCTATGCTTCCCATTGGCTAATAAGTGAGATATGCAAATTAACCGCCAACAAAGATGGTGGTTAATTTGCATATGTAGGCTCAAAGCAGCAGAGCGAAGACTGAAGGCGGCTCCAGCCGGAGCAAATCTTTTCGTGCAACAGGCCTCTAGTGTTAAAATAATGACCTATTTAACTAATAGCTTTTCTTGCAAGGACAAACATCAGTTTTTAAGAGACAGTGAAATACTAGCTCATAGTAACCAAATTTACTCCCTTAATAAGGTACTTTCCCCATGTTGGACACCATTGTTTCCTCAGTGAAATTTATTTCCTATTCTTTTCAAAGCTCAGAAGAATCATGAAAGATGTAGATAAGACTTTAATATCAATTTTATTGGGATTCAGGGACACACTATTCTATTCCATCCTTTTGTGTCAGAGCCTTTCTTTGCAAGAAAGGAAATTGATGGTAAAAATTGTCAAAATACTCAACTATTGACCCACAGATACATGGTTAAATAAGTGCACAATCATTATTAGATCTCAGGGTATACAGGCATAAAGTTTAAAAAAAAATGGCTGAGAGAGAGCAAAAAAGAAAAGTCATAGACCTCTTGGTATTTCAAATAACTTTATCCTATCAGGTTTTCCAAGGTTGAAATGACTGGTCTGTGTAAACTTTTCCTTTAAGCTATTATAAGGTTTAGGGCAGAGTAGTAATATTACTTATGTTTTATTTATGGAAATTCCCTCTTTATCTCATTACTGTAAAGTGTAGTTCATCTAATATAGACACTCTAGTCTTGTGCTTAATGTATGTTTTTTTAAATCCTTTTACTTGAAACCTTTCTTTACATTTAAAGTCTATTATGGCAGCAGAATGTTGAGTGTTGCTTTCTCATTTGTTCTGACTTTTAATTGATGTATTGAGACTATCTTTAATGAAATTTATTGGGGTGACATTGTTTAGTAAGTTAAACAGGCTACAGGTGTATAATCGTATGATAGATCATCTGTGTATTGTATCGGTGTCCAACACCCAAATCTTCTTCCCTCACCATATATTTGACCCCCTTTACCACTTCCCCTACTCCCTTCCCTCTGGTAACCACCATACTGTTGTCAGTGTCTATGAGTTTTTGTTTGTTTGTCTTGTCTGTTCATTTGTTGCTTTCAGTTTCATATTCTACATTTGAGTGATAATTATCAATGTGGTTGTATTTAGATCTATCATTTTATTTTATGCTTTCTGGTCCCTCTAAATAATTTTTGTCCAACTCTTTTATATTTTATGGCTCCTTTTAGTTCATTTTAGTATTAAATATTCATTTTCATTTTCTATTTTCTTTTTGTGTGAACATCTTTGTGTTCATCTTTAGAATTCTAGGTTTTACAATATGCTTCCTTAACTTTCCATAATCTAGAGTTAATATTGCTCACTTCACATAAAAGGTAGATATCTAGCATTCATATATATCACTTTAACTATCCCATCATCTTTTATTATATCTACATACATTTAAAATGCACAATATAATAATTTTTATTTGTAAACATTTATATTATAAAGGAAGAAAAATGTCTCTGATATAATGGTATCAATATGTACCATTTTAATATTTTTTTTCTCAAGGATTCTAAATTTCCTCTTATATCCTTTGCTTTTAAAATATATTCTAGCATTTCTAGTATTTAATTTCTGTTAATTAATTTTATTTTCCTTTATCTGAAAATGTTTTTATTTTGTTCTATATTTTTGACTTGTGTGTTGTGTTTTCTTGACTGTGGATTGACTGTTCCCATTTTATTTTGATCTGTTGGAAGCTTGCTTTACAGAGAATGTATATTTTCATATCAGAAGTAGAATTCCCTTACTTATGTTCTAAAAACATCACTCTGCCTGTTATATTGAGATGAGACTAACAGAGGAAAAAATTAGAAGTCAGATACAGGGGTATTGAACTGGTCCAGAGAGATAATTTGGTGGCTTTGGTCAGTGATTTGGAGGTACAGATGCTTATAGAATATATTTTAAAGGTTAAATCAATAATAATTGCTAACAGATTGAATTATTGGTATGCAAGGATAGGATTCAAGAATTTCTGCAAAAATTTTGTCCTGAGTAACTGACCTTGTTCATATTGTATTTATTAAGATGAGGATGACATTTTAAAAAAAGAGTAAATTGTCAAGCTTGGCTTGGAATAAATTAGGATTTTAGTGTTGATTGTGCTATTAGATATCCAATTAAAGATAATGAGTAGTATAGTTTGTGTCTACCTTTATAGAAAAATGTTCAATGTATAAACCTTAGAATACCCAGCATATATGAATTATATTTTTTTAAGAAAGATCTAATGCTGTGAAAAGTTCAGCGGATAGGGATAATTTTGATACTTCTCTCTTATAAATATCATGCATCTGAATTCATAATCATATGTCAGTTCTGTGTGAACCTATGTATTCATATATTAGTATGTATTTATCATGAGCTGGGTATTTTACCGATAAAGGCACAAAACTTTGAGCTTTGTTGCATATACTTTAATCCCTGTTTGCAATTCACTGGCTAAGTGGCCATATGTATATGCTTTGATGATCTACTTCTATGCGACAAATCACTCCAAAACTTACTTGCTTAAAAAAATAAAGCCTTTCATTATTTCTCATGATTCAGTGTATTGACTAGGGTTCAGATAGATTTTTTTCTTGGTTGTGTTTGGGGTGTCTCATTTAGGTTTAGTAAGGTGGCAGTTTGAGCAGAAACATTAACCACTGTGGCACTCTTATCTGGCACTTTGGTGGGATGGCTTAAAATCTGGGCTCAGCTTGTCCATGAGAACAGGTGGGTTTCTCTCTCAAGATAGCTTTTCACATGACCCTTCATTACAGCACAGCTGAACTACTTACACGTGTCTCAGAACTTCCAAAAAGAGAAAAGCAGAAGCTCCTAGGCCTTCTTGGATGTTGTAACTGGACTGTCTCAGTGTCTGTGGTTGTATTTATTGGTTAAAGTGAGATACAGCATTAGCTGAGAATCAACACTAAAAGTACCTACACAAACACCTTAATAAATGGTATTTTATTGCATCTACCATAGCAAGTTACTTAGCTTTTTTATGTCTCAATTCATAGATATTAATTGGGAGTGTTAATATAAATAGTACATGATTATAGTGAGAATCATAAGAATGGATGTTTGAAAACTACATATATTAGGTATAGCACACATCCAAAACACTTTAATTATTATTTATTTTAACTATTCTTTAAAAATATTATATTTTGTATAGCTTGGTGCTGGAGTATGTCATTTGCCATCTGAAAATTTTTTTCCTGTTAAAAATGCACCAATATTATTTCATTTCCCTTATTCATTATGTCTTATTATCTGTGACTTCGGTCTATTGCCCAATTTAAAATGAATGAAAAGAAAGATATTTGACTGAAGCCATCATATTCACAAAAGATCCTTTGAAGAGGATTTCAAAAAACTTTCAAATACATTTTTGTATTATTTTTAATTTAACTGATTTATTTAAATAACCTTGACAATGCTTTATATAGCTGCATTCTGAGAAGATTTCATATAATAGAAGCCTGTGTGTGTGTTTGTGTGTGGTGGCACTTGACTTCTTTTTGTAATAGATCAAAAATTAAATAGGTACTCTTCAAACATTAAAGTTCAGACCAAAAGTTAGCAGACAAAAAGGAGCTTAGTAATTATCTCTTCTTGGTTTCTTTTTCTGAGATAACATTTATGGACACTGAGGACATTTATGGTAGGTGAGAGTACGGTAAATCTCAGCTTATTTTCCAGGATGGGAGGACATAACATAACTAATGGCTCTGCCTACTTTTCTCTTTTTTGATGATAAAGCTGACGTTAGTCATTATTTTGACAGAGAAGGTTATACTTTGAGAAGAAGAGATAGGAAACTTCTGAGAAGTTTTCTCAAATGTTTCCACTCTCACTTCAGCAATCAGTTCTGATTTATCTATTTTGTATATTTTCTTTGTAAGAATTTTTGAATAAAAAAATTACTACTCTAAAAACTAGTTTGAAAACCACTGTTTTCAAATTTACTTGTGTAATTTAATTATATGTTCTTTTGTTGTTGTTAATCCTCACCCGAAGATTTTTTTTTTGATTGATTTTTAGAGAGAGTGGAATGGAGGGGGAGAGACAGAGTAAAATCAATGTGAGAGAGACACATAGATTGGTTGCCTCCCACACATGCCCCGACTAGGGCCGAGGATGGAGCCTGCAACCAAGGTACATGTCCTTGACTGGAATCAAATCCGGGACCCGTAAGTCCCCTGGCTGATGCTCTAACCACTGAGTAAAACTGGCTAGGGCTAAATGTTCTTATAATTAGAGGTGCAATGTCTTAGGGGCAGTTAAGAGAATCTGGGCAAAATAAAAGACATTACATAATTTTTTAAATTTTATTTTACTAACAATTTAAATCCAAATGAAGAATGAGTAGTTTTGTGAAAATGGACAGAGATATCATTTTGGAACATGTGACATTGTAGAGATAGACAAATCAAGGAGATTCACGCTGACAAATCTGTTAATAGGCCTAGCGTAATATGAAAGTATGGCGTTCTCAAGAGGTGACAGAGAAGATATGAGAAGAGAGAAGTAGCATCATGATAAAGATTCAATACAGGCAACATTTACTATAAAATAATGCCTTGAGTTGGTCACTCTACTGTTTTGTTTTATTTTTGTTGTGTGTGTTTTTTTCTTTTCTGAAATAGTATGGCTCTGTTGAAAAACACAGGATTCTATCATGATGGGGCACATGACTAGATCTGTATGTTATAGAACACATAACTGTGCTCATGTGCAACTTAAAGGAGATTATGGTTGGGTTCCTGGATTAAAATATCTTCACATAGGAGAGAGAGAGAGAGAGAGAGAGAGAGAGAGAGAGAGAGAGAGAGAGAGAGAGAGAGTTCTTGTATCTTCTTATAAGAACAATAACCCCATCATGGGGACTGTATCTCTTGAGCTAATTATCTTCTGTTGTGACTTTGTTTAATTGACATTTCTTAAGTAGAGTCCCTGGGTGTTGAATGGTGAGCCAAAGTTCAACGAAAGGCCACAGGGAATTGAAATAGAGAAGTTTATTCTCACAGGTCTTGGAGGATATTATATATAACACACCTCAAGGGGGCCACGTGGGCAGGTCAAGGCAGAGTTCAGGCAGAGAGAGAGCAGGAGAGAGTTCAGCTGGATCTGGAGCACATACCTCTATTGGGGTTGCTTTGGGATTCCTGGGCTAAAGCCAGATTGGTCAATTTAAGTTTCATGGGTGTCTTAAGTAAGTTGTGTATAAAGAGGAGACTGCTTACCACAGTAGCAGTTGGTGGAGCCTTGTCACTTACCTTTACTTGTGACTTTGTGGGCTGTTAGATAGGGTGTAAGCTCATGGGAGGGACTAGTGTCAGTTCCAGGCCACACAAAATGAATGGCAAAACAGAAATGTTATGGAGTAGTTTAGCTAAAATCAACAACCCCAAAAGCCTGATCTCCAAATAGCATCATATTGGGGGTTAGAACTCTAACAAATTGAACTTTTGAGAGAATGCAGTTCAGTGCCTAGCAGGTGTTTATTATGTGAAAAAGATGCTGTTCAAAAACAAAATTCAACTGAGTATATTTTAAAGATCTTAATGGCTTTATTCAGTGGTTCATAAATTGGACAGCATCCAATCTAGCAGATAGAAAGGAGCTCCAAGGAACTGTGAAAAATAAAAGACTTTTATAGGCAGAATATAGAAACAAGGGAGTTATACCAGGGAATTGGTTACTGAAAGATTACTTTCCTTATAGGGGCTGGCAGGGTCTATCAGGCAGATTACCTAATTGGTGCTGATGAGGCAGATTTCTGCCTGAATGGTTTAAGATTTTATTTTTGGAAGAGTCAAAATTGTAATTAAGTCTGGGTTTGGTGACATGGGGGTTAGTGTGGCCAACTCTTTATTGTGCCTGTAGTTTTGTTTTTGACAATATAGACCAAATACTGTATTTCTCCCATTGTCATTTTTGAAGACAAATAAGAGATTTATTCTTTATATTTCTCATTAGAAGATATTCAAGGATGTTTGCAGGACAAAGAGAAAAAAGATCCAAGTACACATACCTAAATGTTCCTAATTGTGGCCTGATCACTATAGCAAGCACCAATAATGTTCTTAAATATTAGAAAAAAATAAAATAAAGAACTCCAGTGACTAATTGTTAGCTGGTTTCCAGGCACCCTCTTATTTTACACAAAATTGGATAACTCATATTATATCTCTGCATCACAAAGTTATATGCAATTAAGAATAGTAATGACCACTCTTTTGCATATATCTCAGGTACAATAAGCATGCTATGCAAAGTCTTTGTATGCCTTGAGAACCAAATCAGGCTCCCCAAATATGTCACCTTACCCAGGATTGATTTCTCTATATTCTAGATTAGATTATCCTTTGCAACATTGGCATGTTTGTGTGATATAAACAATAAATTTCCACTCACCCAGGACATCCATGTTCTGACAATTTCACCATATGTTTATGAAGTGTTTGGAACTCCGGTTGTTAAACTTTGTACCTGGAATGATATGGCTAAAAAAAAAGACTGTAATGAACCAAATCGATACTCTTACTACCCTTTATAGACTAATTAATAAAAAAAAGGGATCATTGATATTTGACTTGGTAGATCATTAACACATATTAACTGAAGAATTTTATCTTCTGAGCAGAAAAAAGAGCCAATACTTTTGATTGAATGTTGTGATGCTTAATTTTATGTGTTAACTTGATAGTGTTAAGGGATGCTCAGTTAGCTGATAAAACTTTATTTCTGTTTGTGTTTGTGAAGGTGCCTATGGAAAAGATTAGCATTTGAATCAGTAGACTGAGTTAAAGTGCACCACCACCAATGCAGGTGGTCGTCATCTAATTAATTAAGGGGTGGAGTTATATAAAAAGGCAGACGAAGGGGGAAATCAACCTGTGGCTCGCGAACAATGAAAATACATCCTGCATATCAGATGCTTACAGTACCATTCATAACAGTAGCAACATTACAGTTATGAAGTAGCAACGGAAATAATTTTATGGTTGGGGGTCACCACAACATGAGGAACTGTATTAAAGGGTCGCGGCATTAGGAAGGTTGAGAACCACTGGAAGCTCAGTCCTCCATCTTCCACTCTCGGGCATCAGTGTTCCTAGTCTTTGGCATTTTGGACTCAGATCGGGACTTAGCCCATTGTCCACCCCAATTCTCAGGCCTCCTGACTCAGACTGAATCACATCACTGGCATTCCTGGTTTTCCAGCTTGCAGATGGCAGAAGGTGAACTTCTCAGACTCCATAACTATGTAAGTAAGTTTTGTAATAAGTCTCTTCTCATACATATCTTTTTTTTTTTTTTGAGAGTACGTTTATTAAAGCTGGGGACAGTGAAACAAAGGAAGGACTTAGAGTAGCAGCAACAGGAGAGAGCCCTAGGCAGTGCTCTGCTTTGCCTCCCTAGAAATGTGACAGGAAGGAAGCAAGCCAAAGCTGCTTTAGCTCACTGGAATTTCAGAGAAAAGGTGGTCTTGGAGATAGGATCAGGGGGTAAGCCCTGGACAAGCTGCTGCTGCCCGTCTCCCCTGGTTGCAAGTCTCGTGGGGACCCTGAAGGTTTAGGAGGAAGTAAAAAGTTCATGGCCAAGAACAGGCATGCATGTGCTCTAGAGTCAGCTCACAATGGTGTTCTTTGTCTCTTTTGCTGGTGAGAATCTTAGGGGAGGGTTTCAGCAGAACACTCATTAGCTTTCCAGGTGTGTTTTTAATATGCTGACGCAACAAAATGAGCTTACGGAGGAGTTTGGGATTATTATTTGGTGTGCTTTACTGTTTGACATTTATCTTGGGGTCTGTCTGGCTCTAATCAGGTTTTTGTTATGTGTTCCCTTCCCTTCACTGATCCTTGGGTTTAGCAGGCACAAACGGCATTAACTGGGTCTCTGTTCTCTATCTCCCCAGCCAGGGTGGTTTAAACTATGTATTCTCCGGTTAGGGAGGAGAGATATAAACTACTTGCTCTCACGTATCCTTGGTTAGGGAAGGGAAGGTCTTGTAATTCACTAGCTGGCTGTAAGTTGTTCAAGTTGTTTGTCTTTGTTTAATTATCTTGTCTCAGTTTCCCCATCCCATTTGCCCAGGAATTTTCCTAACTGCTTACTATCCTGCCTCAACATTATTCTCTCAAGGCTGTTTCCTTGGAATGGGCCCCACTGTGAGAATGACAGGCAGAACATATTCCAAGGATATGGGAAGGGGTGAGGAGACACTAACTATTGTGGGTGTGGGTGGGGGAGGGTCCAGCTTCATGACTTCCTCCAACATTCCATACTGGAGGAAAACAAATACAGTACAATGAAGTCAAGAACCCACACACAGGCTGGCCTGAGGCAGACCGACTTGGCCAGGTCCCTGTCCTTAACAATATGTTGTTGAAACCACCTGGAGGGCATACCTGACTGAACCTAGTTAAACCAGTTAAGGCCTCCATGTAAACTTTTAAGAGTGCAGTGGGCAGGTGTGGAGATCTGCTTGTTTTATAGCTGGCCAAGGCAAGCCTCCTGCGTAAGTTCCTTGATTGTTAAACCTGCCACCTACCAATGTGGAGAGGCCCACCTGTTCCTTTAGTCTCTCCTTGCCCTCTGTCCTTGGGGACCAACACATGAGGTCCTGCACCTAGTTGTTATGTCTCCTTTATCTGTGTTATTTGGTAAAGGTTCATGCTTTTGTTGCTTCTATGATATTGATATACTTACTGAAGAATATAATCTATTTGTGTCTAACTAGCATCAGGTACATTTCCATCCCGAACAACTTATAAGAGTTGTCTTTGTTAGGATAGCGTATCTGGAGGTATTCAATATCCATCTATGCTTCATTGATTTTATTATTGATTGCCTTCTTAACTATGTAGTTCTCGTTTTCCCCCTTACAACTTATTAGTAATTTGAAAGGTGATATTTTCAGACCATGTAAGACATATTGTTGTTTATTATTTTATCTTCTTAGGATAGTGCTTTTTTATTGTTATATAATATTACTCCTAATTATTTTCAATATTTTACATTGAGCTCTAGTTTTAGTAAAATATTTTATATATCAGATTTTATTGATTTATTATTAATTTATGAATTGGTTGATATGTTACTATGTTCACCTTGTTTTCTTTATTTTGAAACTCTCTTTGATTGTGTTTTACACCTCTCTTGCAAACATCCTATAAGACAAATTTTATCTTTTTCCAATCAAAGAATGTTTACTTAAGATTGAATAATTATATTTTCTAAGATTTCTGATATCTTTAGAATTCTTGCCATATTCTTAATTTGTACTTTCTGCTAATTCACCTTTGTTTACCTTTTTTCTAATTTTCTTCTATTTTGTTTTCTGTCTATCATTTCCTTATATTTTCTATATTTCTTATTATAAACTATGGAATATGCTACTGAGTGGTTATTTTTTAAGTCCTATACATATAACTATAAATTTTTACTACAAGGTGAATTCTCTACTTTAGTGAGAATCAGAAACATAATGTAGACATTATCAAGCATTAACTATCAGACAAAAATCTCTTTCATGCCCATTCCCATCTTGTCATTTTTGACTACATATTTAGTTCAACTTTTAAAAAAAGTTTCTTAACACTAAATATCTTCATGCTTTTGGGAATTTGAGTGTTCAAGTTTCATTTTAACTAGAAATTTTTTCTTGTGCCCTATTGCTTCTTTCCCTTCTTCTAATCCTGCCTCTCTCTCCCTCCTTGTGTGTGGTGTAAGGTCCTTCCATTCTCTTCAACAGGCTTCACTCATTTCAGAACCAGATCACTTAAAGGCATTGTTAAAAATGATGCCTTTATATGATATTGGAAATATTGGAGGTTCAGTCACAAGTTTAACTTTTTTTTTTATTGACCTTAGAAAGAGAAAGGGAAGGAGGGAGGGAGAGAGTGAAACATCAATTAGTTGCCTCCCTCACATGCCCCAACCAGTGATTGAACCTGCAACCCCGGTATGTGCCCTGACTGGGAATCAAAACCACCACCTTTTGGTGCATGAGACGTGCTCCAACCCACTGACCCACACCAGCCAGGGTTCAGTCACAAGTTTAGTTGGTACCTTAGTTCTGCTCGTTATCCTACAGAGTTATATTTCATGGACCCCTTATTAAAGTGTAAAATAGAGATTTGGTTTCATGATCTCCCCAAAAAGTACAATTTCTTTATTTCATCTCCTGGATTTAGCTCAGTGATGGCGAACCTATGACACGCGTGTCAGAGGTGACACACGAACTCATTTTTTCGGTTGATTTTTCTTTGTTCAATGGCATTTAAATATATAAAATAAATATCAAAAATATAAATCTTTGTTTTACTATGGTTGCAAATATCAAAAAACTTCTACATGTGACACGGCACCAGAGTTAAGTTAGGGTTTTTCAAAACGCTGACACGCCGAGCTCAAAAGGTTCGCCATCACTGATTAGCTTAGTGAGCCAGGATGGCCTCACCATCCTAGGAAGCCACTTAGCTCTCGTGACCTGGTAGGAGCCACTGCCACCAGCTGGCTTCAGACTGTGAGCCCAGTAGAAGAGTGGTTTTAGCTCTAATTATGTCTTGTTACCTTTATGTATGTTTAATTTCTGTCTTTGTTTTGTTTTGATCCAGCTATGCCAATATATATATTTGCATTTGATTACTAGTTACACTAGTTTATCAATTTTATAATTGATAAAATCTGATGTAGAAAAATATTTTAGTATAAAAATAGAGCTCAACATAAAATATTGAAAATAATAATTATTTCTTGAGTTTCTCTGTTCTTTTTTTTTATCTTGACTGTCCTTAGGTTCCTATCTCCTGGGCCTTGGGTTTTAACCATTGTTTGTAATATCATAAATATATTTCGTGGCCCTCAAATTAGCTACTAAGAACAACACATTCTTTTTTTTAATCTTTATTATTGAAAATATTACATATGTTCCCTTTTTCCCTCCCCACCTTATAGCCCACCCCTACTCCCTGCCCCAGGCCCTTACCACCCTATTATCTGTGTCCATGGGTTATGTATTTAGGCACACAAGTTCTTTAGTTGATCTCTTTCCTCCCACCCAGACTTCCCTCTGCAACATGTTCTTTTTGGTTTTAGTAAACAGAAAGAACTTAAGAACTTATTGATTCAATAATTCTGACTTCTGAGATGACAGGAATCCTTTGACAGGTAAAGACCAAAGTTCTCAATTCTTTGCTTATTTTTATTGAAATTTGTTTAATTTACAGCTGGTTCTATTTTTCTAATGAATTGCATATTTATTCCCTAAAGTATTTTGAAAAGGGTAATACAAGTCTTTTGCATTTACAATAGCTATCTTATTTATTTATTTTTCTCCCAGAATGATTGAACTGAGGTTTTCTAGTAGTGAGGGCATAATGGCCAATTATTCTGAGCAATTATATTTGATTTTCTTTCCTCTCCAGGGGCAAGAATAGTTATTTGCTTTATTTATTTATTTTTTGTTTTGTTTTGTTTTGTTTTCTTTTCTGGCAACCTGGTTCAATTCCTCTTTTTCCCCTCCTTTTGTTCTCTAATGCCCTAGTATTTAAATGTTTGTTAATAGTTTAAGCTTTTCATGAGTTTTTGTTATGGTTGTTGTTGTTTTGTTTTTGCTTTTTTTTTTGGGGGGGGGGGTGTCATATCTAATGGTGCTTCTTATCCATTGCTGTTAATTAGAAAGGTTAGTTAGAAAGGTTACTAAACTAATCTACTGGCATACAGGACCCTATAATGTGGATTTGGTTGGGGAAATTAACTAAATAAAGCATAGCTGAGATATTGGTCGAAGGACTTAGACAAAGAATGGGGGATTTTGGATTAAGAACTTTAGCAGTGAGAAAAAGAGCATTTCCTCCTTTTAGCACACAGTTATGGGAATAAAGAATTTCACAGAGCTGGGACTTGTTGGAGAGTTAAGTGATCCTAAAATAAAGAAGATAAAAAGGTGAAAGACAGGCACCTAGGTTCATTTGGGCTCAATGAAGAGGTAGATAATTTTCTTCATACTTTTACCAGAGTCTGACTCATTGAGATTTCAATTTTGTATGGCTTTGGGTCATATTTGTGATGTTCTGTGTGGATTTTTTATAAAAATGGAAATTGTTGCTCATAATTTGCATAATATGCAGAGTTCTCAGTGCAGCAAGAACAGTCATGTACAGCTCACAGTCATTGTGCATTTACTACATGCATTGCCCTGTACCGAGCTTTTTAGACACAATCTACACATACCCCATGAAGCAGGTGCTCTGAACAAAACAGCTAGTACGTGGCAGGGCCAGGACTCAATTCTAGGTCTGTGAGCAAGAGCTGTTTCTTCATTCTATGATACCCTTTCCGTAAGAACGTTGCACATTCACAGTGGTGTACTCTGTAGCTGTGTTTAAACTCTGCTTATCCACACACAGCAGCTTGGACGTTGGTTGGATACCCGAGAATGTGGAATTGACGGTTGGTGGCACTGGAGTGGAGAGAACATGCAGTTTGAAAGCTAGAAAAGCCATTTCCTGTTAGATACTTGGACAGCCAGAGAGAGTGGCCTTTGAGAAGGAAGGAGAACTTGTTCCTTTTCCTATCCTGGCTAAGTGCCCCTCATAACCCTGGATAAGGCCTCCTTGGAAGGACTCCTGTGTCCAGAGGAAGAGATGCTGCCAGACTGGCTGCAGCAAAGAGTGTGAGTCAGAGTGGAAGACTCAGCCCCCAGAGACGAGTCCAATGCCAGGTGGGGTTTCCAGAGAAATGGACCAGAATCTGACTGACATGAGTCAAAGCTTGCCAAGGAAAAAAGAGCAAGACCCAATCAATATAGTGGCTGATTTGAGACACCATGTATTTAGACTCTGTGGAAACCCTGTCAGCACATCTCTGAGAAATGCTTTACTAGAGATATTTATGAAGAACATGAACTACTCATTGAGATGAAGATGATACAGAGAAAACTTACCTTGGAGAGTTCATCTCTAAGATTTGTCTCAGTCCAGCCTAGCTCATCTGTTTTTGACAAGAATATGGTAGGAGGACTGTGATTTAAAAAAAAACCCAAAAGGGTATTTTATAAAACTCTCTATAAGATATTTGGACATAAGCAACCACCATGTGGTAATTTTTAAAAAATACTAATTATTAATATTATTGTAGTAACCCCAAAGCACCAAACAAGGGAATGGATGAACTTTGCCAAGGGCATTATGTAGTTTTGACATCCTGTGAGAGGCACTGTCTCAGATTTTTCGGGTGCTACTCTATCAGGTCTAAACATATTTAATTTTGCTTAGAGACAGTAAAGGGCGAATATTTCAAAAACAATTTACTGTGAAACTGAGCACATATACAGGAAAGTACATAAAATAAGTTTACATTTTTAAAAAATTGCCATCGTGGTCAAGAAATACATTATAACATTTCCAAGATTTCACATGCCTACAGTCAGTATCCTTTCCCCACCATAGGATAACTGCTATCTTAAACTTTCCTCTCTTTGTAGTTTTAGTAATTATATATGCACTCTAAAATTTATAGCTGTATATTATTCAGGTTCCTAAAGAGCCTTTGGAAAGAAAAAAAAAAGAAATAAAGAACCACTGCTGCCATTATCCTACCAAGCCAGCATTATAAATATATGTATAATTTTAGAATTAATTCATTGTTTGAGATTGGAGTCTTTGATTTTAAAACAACTTATAAACATATTTATTTTACATGAAAATAAACATATATGAAAATAATCATATTTTATATGGTTATTCCATGGATTATTCCATGACATGAAATATTTTTCTGACAATTTTGTTTTCTTCCCCCATAATCTTTTAGACGAGTCACTTCAAAAGATTGCTGTCAATAAAAGAGTAATTTTTCTTTTGAGCCATAATCACATAAGAGTTTCTTCAGCTGTTACGAGCTGTTGATTGCAGCCTGAGGGGTGTTCTGTGACTGGTGCCCAGTTCTCATTGACACAAAGGACTAAAAGCTAAGTTTCTTTCATAAGACACCCTTGGGTTCCCTGACCTGCACTGTGTAAATCACTACGGAATTATACCGTGTAGAGAAACTTCAGTTCTTTTGAAAGATTGTTACTGCATGAGCTGTATGTCAATTCTTGCAATTACTGGTAAATTTAACCTGAGATTTGAAAGGGCCATTTGTAGTACATATATTTTAAGCAAAGGCCTAAGAGAGACTAGTTTGCAATTTTATTAGTCAGGATGACTAGGTTATGCTGCAGTTTCAAGTAATCCTTATATCTTGTGGACTACATAAAATAAAATGTTAATTTCTTGCTCACACAGCCTGTCCATTATTCAGTGGTTGGAGGTTCTCTTCTATTTTCCTCGTTCTGTGAAAAAGGTAGTTGAAACAATTAGCATGTGAGATGTTGCAGGTTGCCAAGATAGCAAAAGAGAGAAAATGGACTTCTGTCCTGGCTCTTAAAACTTCCATCCAGAAGTGTCAGATAACACTTTCTATTCACATTTTTATTCGCCAAAAAAAAAAAAAAAAAAAAAAAAAAAAAAAAAAAAAAAAAAAATCAGACGACTAAAGTTGACTTGAATCAGGGCAATGAGAATGCTGTTCACATTACTAAAGCGATATACATATTGGTGTACTTTTTAGGAATGTCTTTTCTGGGGATTAGTGACCTTGGGTAGAAATGCAGAGCAATGTATAAGTGTACATTACCGGAAGCTTTGTTACAGCTGAATCTGGACCCTCAGATGAGGCTAGAAATTCTCCGTTGAGTTATTGTCATCTTGACATCTCTGTTTAAAATGTTTAAAGGGATTCTTTAATTTGAGCCTTAAGTGCTAAGAAGTTGTTAATTGTTGAACTCAGTCTTTAAAGAGACTAATGAACAATTTACTAAACCAGATAATATTAGCAGATATATGCATCAAGGTAAAACTAACAAGCACTCTTCCCCCTGTTTTAATTTCAAATCCTAGTTAAAACCTCAACAAGGATAGGCTAATGCCCCTCAATCTTTTCATTATCCTAATTTCATATTCAGACTATTACTTCCCTGATGCAAATTTACCTTTACAGAATTGCACTGCTTATGTTTTATCCAGGCTTTCAGTATTACTGCTAACAACTTCTCGTATCTCCAGCTGCATGAGAGTTAACTAGGGGTTTAAGCAACACCATTTCTATGGCTTGCACACTTCTGCTACTGAAAAGAATTTGAAATTTTCCTTTGCCTAGCACACTCTGAGAAATGCCTGCTGCTGCCTTTTCTCTACTTAATTTGTTTTCCTTTGTATTTCTCTTGATCACCTCAATTTCTTCCACTGTGCCTCTTCTATATTTCTTGACTTTTGTACTTGAAGAGAGCAGTTTTCATGTTGTGAACATGACCTCAAAAACACTCCACTTCCATTGTTTGAAAATCTCAGACTCTGGGACAATTGCTAGGTTGCAATATGAAATACCTTGCCTGAATACAGGCATTGTAGGTCTTTTCTTTTCTTTTTTTTTTTTTTTGTGTGTGTGTAACAGTTCATTGACTATTGTGGGTAAGCTCCATTTGTTCTAAAGCCAATGCTATTGATGTATTAAAAGCTACTGTTTAATTTAGTTCATCAATTTGCTACCAGTGTTGAACATTAACATTTTCTGTCATCTTCAAACTATTTTCCTGGGCCCCTACTCCTAGAGAATCTGTTTTAGGTAGGATCCTAGAAACTATCTTTTTAAAAAGTTATTCAAGATATTCTCATAGCACCAGTGTCTTTCGTTTGGATATATTATCCTGAAGATATAATCTAATACTTGTGTATCTCCTGTTGTGGATGAAGAAATTAAAGCACAGGTAGCAAAATACAGTTATCAAGCCCTTAGGGTACAGCAGAGATGAAACCTAGCTATGACATAACGGTGATCATGGTGACTTACTCAACCTTCCTGACCTTCATTTCTCTCATCTGTGGACGTAGGAAGATTTTCCAAGGCAGTCAAAATATTAAGTTAGTTAATATATGTAAAGTATATAGCACATTCTTGGCACATACTCAGCATTCAATCAATATTGTTTTTCTTGTCCTTAACATTTTTTTTTTTATCCTTATCTTTCTGGGCCTCTTGGTCAAATCTCACACAAAAATAAGTTCAGAAAATTATAGAAGAAAACTGCTATAAATATATTTGTTCTGTTTTATATCATCTTATGTTTCTTCTTTTGATTTTTCATCTATTAGCACAGCAAGTAAGGATGGTTCCCCACCCAGATTATCTCTATTGAGCAGGCACACCCAGATCTCAGCTATGTGTGTTTTTAGCTTCCAACAGTTCACCTTTCTTGGAGAATATCCCTTAGCTGAAGCAAGCCACCTTCCCCTCAAGACAGAAAGCCAATAGGACTGACTGGTGCTGGGATATACTGCCCCAGCCTTTTTGCCTCTGGGCAGGACAAACTCATGCTCCAGAGCTGAGTCTGGCATCAGTGTGAGGTTAAAACTTCTCTTGAGCTGAAACAGGTTTGGCTCAGTGGATAGAGCATCGGCCTGCCGACTGAAAGGTCCCAGGTTCGATTCCGATCAAGGGCATGTACCTGGGTTGTGGGCACATCCCCAGTGGGAGATGTGCAGGAGGCAGCTGATCGATGTTTCTCTCTCTCATCGATGTTTCTAACTCTCTGTCCCTGTCCCTTCCTCTCTGTAGAAAATCAATGAAATATGTTTAAAATAAATAAATAAATAAATAAAACTTACCCTTTTGTAAAGGAAGAGAGTAGGACTGCAGCAGACTCTATAGATTCACTGTCCTGGACCCAGGATAGTGAAACCTCCAACAATTCAGCAACTGTTTGAATAAGTGGGTGCTTACCTCTAGGTAAGAGTGTTTGACTAAAATGGGTGTTGTTTGTCTCTTCTGTCTTCCACACTGCAGATTGTACAAGGGCTACTCCAGTATGGTTCATTGTAAATGCGTTTGAATTCATTTCCCTTTGTTCATTTTCTTGACTAAATGTCTTGAGAGACCAGTCTTAGTGGCAGAGCATGTCCAAACCCTGGTTCTTTGCTGCACCTACCCTGTGCTTTGGCCTTGGATCTTTGCACTTTCCCCCTAGTCTTAATACAATAATAATCATCATAAAGCTAATGTTCAGTGAACATTCACCACGGCCTAAATGTTTTATCTAATTTAAAACTTTCAATAATGTAATGAGGTAAACAGACGATTATGTTGAAAGAGTTACTTCAGTAGAAACAATTAAGGGGAATCAAATAAGTAAGGACAGTCATAAAAATCTGTTTTTTCCTTTGTTATGTGAGATGACTGATATATCAATGATAACATGTATAAACCAGTATGGAAGATGTTATTTTCTGGAGGCTGTGGCAGCTTTATTTTTCCCATTGATAAAAATGACCAGGCAGGAGAAGATAGGTTAGGAATTGCACGTGACATTAACTTGGAAAGCACAATGACCTGTACCTTTTTAGAGTGGTGAATAGAGAACAGGCTGTCATTCTGATATGCAGGGGCATTGTCACTATGCTATATAGTGGCTGTGTGATTCACAGCATGGAAATTTACTTTTCAACAGTTCCATGAAGGATCATTTAACTTCTGGACTATTATTAATTAAAATAACAACAAGTTAAATTTATTTTCTAGCAACTTATTTATTATGTATCAAAATTAGATTATGACTTCTGCAAAATTGTCTCCTAATATTATTCATTCCCAGGTAATGTCTGTGATCTTGTATATAAGGTAAAAGAAGTAATTTACACTTGCCCTCTAAGAGTTCATGTTTTGAGGACAATGAGATATTTTTAGGACTTCATGCATTTTATCAATTTTTTCTAAAATTTGTGTATGATTTTTAAAGAATTATAGTCTTAATGTAAATAGGGAAGACACATACATGATATTTTCTTTCATTAGCAGGGACCTAAACATCTTCTATGCTAGTCAATTACATTGGTTTACAGATGAGGAAATTGAGATGTGGGGAATTTAAGTGAGTTGCCTAAAATAGGGTCAGGAGTATAGAAGAATCTGGAGATGTGACCTTTAAGTCATTGAGTATTTCCTGGAAAATTGATAGGTTGACTGTATTACTGAATTTTGGTGTTTGTTTGTTTGTTTTCAGACAGTTATTAGGAGTCTGGAATATACTCAAAAAGAGTTGTTACATAAAGTGATTTGTTTCTTGGCTGCTACTTATCACTCAGTACAGTTGGACACTGCTGATTAAGGAAAAACATTCTTAAGTTACTGCTGTAGTACAAAATAGAAAAAAAAAAAAACCCCACCAAGCTAAATACATAATTTAATTTCCATGAGTGCGAGAACTTAAGGAGAAATAAGTTTAATTAGGGTGATGGAAATACTTCCATGAAGTTCTGGAGTTTGTGAGGATTTGAAAAAGCTTTGGAGCCAGAAAGCACTGGCTTTCTCTTTGTCACTTCAAAATGCTCAGCTTTCCTTTGCTTGAGGGGAGTTGCCCTGCTGGCTTCCTCTTAGCAGCCAAGATTAGTGTCACAAACTGAACGGAGAGAAACAAACTGAGCAGGTTGAGAAAGCCAGGATGGCCTCGGGGAAAGAAAGGAAGAACAAAGAAGCGGAGATATATCTTCTCAAAGAAATTAGATAAGATTTATATAACAGAGGAACAGGATTAAAGAAGACACCTGTTCCAAAGAAAGTGCATCAGACTGGATAAAGCCCTGCTGGGACTGACCATCAGAAAATACCAAGTCCTGGTGTCTGACTTTATGGAGGAAGCAGAGAACCAGGAGGGTATAGAGGCCACAGCTGTTCATGTGCATGAGATTTTCCTAAATCAGGTGTCCACTGCTCCAGGGGGGCTTTCATAGGAGTTTAATTATCTAGGCTGTACTTTTAGGATACAAATGATTGACTTCTTAATTTGTGAACAAAGGATTTGTCTACTAAAAACTGTTTGAAATTCACTGATCTGTGACCTGCCCAAGATCAAAGTTGTCATTGGCTGTAGTACTGAAAAGTGGAACCCAGGTTTCTGACTCCAAGCCCAAAATCATTTTCATTCTATTCTCTTAGATATCAGAAATATTTTATCTTAAAATAAATAGGAAAACAGGTTGATATTAAAAGTACTAAATTTCGTGTCAGAACACAGGGTTTTAAACATTTTGTTTATTGATTGAATTGAGAGAGAGAGAGATCAATATGTTGTTTCACTTAATTAAGCACTCATTGGTTGATTACTATATGTACCCTGACTGGGCATCAAACTCACAACCCTGTTTTTAACTTTCAGCATTTCCTACCTATGAGGCCTGTTGCAAAAGAGATTTTGTAATTGTAGATTCCAAAAATAAAAACAATGATAAAATGGACTTCATAATAATAATAAAAACTTCTATCAAATGATATCATTAAAAGTGTATAGAGAAGCTAAATACTTGGTGACAATATTCATAACAGATATATCCGACAAAATACTTGAATCCAGAATATATAAATAACTCATGTAAAAAGTGTATATTTTTTTATGTATTTTTTGTTGTTGTTAATCTTCATTGAGGATATTTTTCCATTGATTTTTAGAGAACGTAGAAGGGAGGGGCAGAGACAGAGAGAGAGAAACATAGATGTGAAAGAGGCACATTTATTGGTTTGGTTTCCTACCCCATGTGGCTGGCCTGGGGTTGGGAATCTACCCTGCAACCAGGTAAGTGCTTTTGACCAGGAATTGAACTTGTGATCCTTCAGTCTGCTGGCCTGTGCTCTATCCACTGAGCAAAACTAGCCAGGGCAAAACTATATTTTAATTATAGAAGTAATTTATATTATTTAACTTAAGCAAACAATTCTGAGTATACACGGTAAAGAATAAAATACCCACAATTTTCCCAGATTTCTCTCCTCAAAAGTTAGTACTTCAATAGTTTAATTGGTAATGTGCTACATTTTTTTTCTATAAGCTGTTTGATTTACTATATAGGTAATTTGTCTACCCAGATGTTACCAAAATTATCTAATATTTTAAGTCTTTATTTTTTCTTAAGTGATATAAAATTCCTAATTTACTATGTATAGCCTTCATATAATATTATTTTAATGAATACACTGAAATCCCATCAAGTAAGTGGAGAATAATATACACATATTTAGGTTGCCATAACAATTTCTGAGCAAAAATCTATTTTTATTGCACTCTTAGGATAGATTTCAAGTCATGGAATTACTGGAAATAAAGCCTTCACTCTTTGATGCCAAATTACTTTTCAAAACAGTTAGTCAATGTTACATTGTCCTAGAATGTTTCAGAGTAATTGAATCTTAATCATTGAAATATTATAAAAAGAACAATAACATACTTTCATTTATAATTTAGGAGAGAGAAATGAGACTGGAGACAGTAAATATAGTTCAGGATTGATTACATTAGACAACACAGGAAATGATGTGAATATATGCAACAATTGAGCAGCTCTTGGCATCCATTTGCTTATTTCTACAATTGCTTAATAAATATTTATTGGTCACCCACTCTTTCAGGCAGTATGCTTGATATAGAAATGATTTAAAGCTCAGATCTTATGTTCCAGCATTAAAAACAAACACAGGATGAGCTTGTGTTTGAGATTTAGGAATGCTTGAGGGTACTTGGAGACAAAGATCCAATTTTCTGGTTTGATGACTAACTGTATAATAGTAAAGTCCTTCATTACCCACATTTCTTGCTTTTTTTTTTTTCTGATTCTTTATACACATCATTTCACCTAAATAATTCTTAAACTCTTCCTTCAAGTATTAACATAGAAACTATTTCCTTCAGCAAGGCTTTATGACTCATTTCCAAGGTAAGATGCATTTTTTCCTGCCTCCCAAGCACATTTAGGGTAACAGTGTCTCCAGTATAATATCTTTGGAAGAATCCAACTGCAAATCAACAGAATTGCAAGCTTAGGGAGACGTGAATACATTTTCTGTGTATAAAGCTAACAGTCCTTTCTGAAGGAATATCCCCCCCTCGCCCCCATCATCTCTTCTATTTCAAGCACCAACTCAAGGTTAGCACATTGTCATAATGAACTATTCTTATTCCAATTTCCCTTGTCTTTCTATAAAGCAACAAGCTCTAGTTATTCTATCCTCTTGAAAGGCTGGAATAATATAATTATGCATTTGAGTTTATTGTAGATCCTACAAAGATAAATGGTGCACAAGTTACATATTGTATTGATTGATGAATCATTTGCCATGAAGTTTATTCAGAGAAACACAATTACTTCTGTTACACTTCATTTAAAAGTGTTTTCAACAACATAAAATGCTAAGTTTTAGAATTCATGGTCTTTTGAAAGAGTAAAACCTTAAAAGTATATTTTTGAAAGTGTATTGCTATAACCAAACACTTAAAAACTGAATCATAATTAGTATACTTTTCTTTAAAAAGATATTTTAATTGACAATACAGAAAACATCCTCCACTATTCATCTTAAGTAACAGTTTTATTGTTCGAAAATGAAAACTCTGCCCCAACTGCATGGCTTAGTAGTTAAGTGTCAACCTATGAACCAGGAGGTCAGAGTTCAACTCCCGGTCAGGTCAGGGCAAATGCCCAGGTTGCAAGCTTGATCCCTACTGTGGGGTGTGAGGAGGAAGCCAATCAATGATTCTTTCTCATCATTGAGGTTTCTCTCGCTCTCTCCCTCTCTCTTCCTCTCTGAAATCAATAAAAACATATTTTAAAAATATGAAAAATCTGTTTCTTTACCTGATTTAGTTTTGATGACCATACATAATTATAATACAATGTATGGTATGCTGTATGATGGGTGCTCACACAAGTACCATTTCCAAATCAGATATTTTTTCTTTCATAAAACTTGCTTGCTTGATTCTATAACATTCATAAATAAATAACAAAAAAAAGTATACAAATAACTGAGTTGTGACAAAAGATCTTGGTCTACTTGGAATTTTTTTTTAAATTATCTTTGATAACATTCTGATAGGGCAGGGGTGGGGAACCTTTTTTCTGCCATGGTCCATTTAGATCAGTGGTTCTTAACCTTCCTAATGCCACAACCCTTTAATACAGTTCCTCATGTTGTGGTGACCCCCAACCATAAATTATTTTCGTTGCTACTTCATAACTGTAATTTTGCTGCTGTTATGAATCATAATGTAAATATCTGATATGCAGGATGTATTTTCATTGTTAAAATTGAACATAATTAAAGCATAGTGATTAATCACAAAAACAATATGTAATTATATATGTCTTTTCCGATGGTCTTAGGCAACCCCTGTGAAAGGGTCGTTCAACCCCCAAAGGGGTCGCAACCCACAGGTTGAGAACCACTGATTTAGATATTTATAACATCATTTGTGGGCCATACAAAATTATCAACTTAAAAATTAGCCTGCTGTATTTGGCCAAACATTTAATTAACTCACCACAATGCCTTGGCATGGCTGGAGCAAATGATTTCATGGGCTCTTATCTGCCTGCAGGCTAGATGTTCCCCACCCCTGTGATAGGGTATTATTTTCAATTAAAAAGTGTCCAAACCAGTAATTCTTTTCCTCAGAAGGATACTTGGGGAAAAAAAAAAAATATATATATATATATATATATATATATCTCCTATCTAATAATAGACAAACATGGTAATTAACCATACCCCAACATGCTTCCCATTGGCTAATCAGGGCAATATGCAAATTAACTGCCAACCAAGATGGCGGCCAGCAGCCAAGCAGCTGAAGCAAACAGGAGGCTTGCTTGCTCCAGTGATGGAGGAAGCCAAGGTTCCCCACCTGCCGCTGCCGGCCTCTGAGCTGCACTCTAAAAAACAATGTTGCAATTATAGAAGCTAAACAAACCCTAGAAACCTGCTTTCAGCCAGCCAGGCCTCAGAGCTGGAGCTGCAACAGTGTTTCAATTATAGAAGCCAAACAAACCCAGATCCCTGCTTTCAGCAGCCGAGGTCTCAGAGCTGGAGCTGAGCCTCAGAGCTAAAGCCAGCTCTCAGCTCCAGTGACAGCTATAGAAGGTAAATAAATCCCAGAATAAAAAAGAAAAATGAAAAAAAGGAGAGGTTGGGAGCTTCAGTCGCCCGCCAGCCTGAAAACGGCCCTCAGCCCCTCACCCAGACTGGCCAGGCACCCCAGTGGGGACCCCCACCCTGAAGGGGGTGTGACCAGCTGCAAAGAGCCATCAGCCCCTCACCCAGGCTGGCCAGGCACCCAAGTGGGACCCCCACCCTGATCTGGGACACCCTTCAGGGCAAACCAGCCGGCCCCCACGTGTGCACCAGGCCTCTATCCTATATAGTAAAAGGGTAATATGAAAACTGACCCTAACAGCAGAAGGACTGGGAATGACTGGTCACTATGACACACACTGACCACCGGGGGCAGACGCTCAATGCAGGAGCTGCCCCCTGGTGGTCAGGGCACTCTCACATGGGAAGAGCTCTGCTCAGCCACAAGCCAGGCTGATGGCTGCCAGTACAGCAGTGGTGGTGGGAGCCTCTCCTGCCTCCTCAGCAGCGCTAAGGATGTCCGACTGCAGTTTAGGCCTGCTCCCTGCTGGCAAGTGGACATCCCCCAAGGGCTGCCGGGCTGCCAGAGGGATGTCTGATTGCCATCTTAGGCCCAATTCCCTGGGGAGCAGGCCTAAGCCAGCAGGTGGTCATCCCCCGTGGGATCCCAGACTGTGAGAGGGCACAGCCTGGGCTGAGGGACCCCCCTCCCCCCCAAGTGCACAAATTTTTGTGCACCGGGCCTCTAGTATATATATATATAAAAGCCTAAGTGACTGGCCAATCAGCTGACCATTCGACCATCCAACCAGTAGCTATGATGTGCACTGACCACCAGGCAGCAGCAGCTCAATGCAGGAGCTTCCAAGCTGTGGTGACTTGGCAGCTGCACTTCCCGGGTGACTCACCTGGAACCAGAAAGGAGGGAGCCTGATTCCAAGGTACATCAGCTGAGAACTACCCTCTTGCAATCCAGGACCTCTCAGTGTATGTCAGAGAGCTGGTTTCGGCTGGATCCCCACAGACCAGGTCAAGGGATCTCTGGTGCACGAGTCCGTGCACTTGGCCTCTAGCCCATTGGCTCCCCACTTCAGGCCTGGCTCCCCACTGGGCCTCTAGTCAAAACTTTTCGACTTGATTAGCTCAATGATGAGATATGCAGGGCCTACTGGCTGCGGCCCCAATGTCTGATGCCCATGCCAGCCCATCTGCTTAATATCAATTTCCAGTGGAAACAGTGAATTTTTCCCATTACCATCTCAGCTTGAAACTGGCCACAGCTTCCCTCCTTCCAGGTGGATAGTAGCGCCAGTGGGCAACCTCCAGGGAGGGAGGGGGGCTAAGGAGCAGCTCAGCTGGGAAAAAGGAGCCCCCCCAACCCCCCGCGCCCCACCACAGGACTCTGCCTGGGCAGAAGGGCCTGGGCTGGAGCCTGAGATTGAGTAGGGTCCTGCCCTAGGCAGACTAGATTCCAGGCTAAGTAAATCCTGTTTGCTAAATAATTGCATTTTGCAGCTAAATGCCCACAAGTCATCAGTTACTGCCAAACTTAGGGTAAAGTGAGATGAAAGAAGCAAGACAGATACAGAGAGAAAATGACATAATATTGGGAGAAGGGAGGAGGGAGCCTGATTCTGGGGTGGGTCACCCGAGAACCAGCCTCTTGCAAATCTGGGATCCCTAGGGGAAGTCGGAGAGCCAGTTTCGGCCCTATCCCCGCAGTCCAGGCCAAGGGACCCACCTAGTATTCTAATAAAAAAAAGACATGAGGGCAGGGGTTGTCATATTTTTCCTGTGTGTTGCCTTCAAAAGGCATTTAAAAATATGAGTGCCTTGATTGCTGCAATCCATGGAATTCCTCTAACATAGCCATACAACTTCCCATATTAAACAGGTAGGATTGACACAAAGAAATATATGTTGTCCCAATTCTTTGTGAGTAGATCTCTATTGCATTTCTGTATTTGTGATAAATGGGAAAATTAATATATATTTCAGTTTTTAATTACAAAGATACAATGAATTTAGCAAATTGAAGTATAACCAACCTTAGTAAATATCACATATAACAATTAAACCAACAGTTGGCCTCCCTTTAGGGAAAAAAATAGAGATTAGTGAGAACTATGGTAATATGGTGATTATTATATAGGAAAAAAGCCCAGTCCTATCATATATTTAATAATCTAAATAAAGAAAAAAACACATATCAATTTATATGAGACTTCTCCTAAAATTTCTATGCAATGTTCAATCTTTCATCGATAAATCACAGCATAAAAAAATGTGCTCAAGAAATTATTTTTTTGTTTCTCATGTGGAGGTAATTTTTGGGCTGTAGCACTTGGAAGACAGAGATAAAACATGTAAAATTGATTTATGAAAGCTATTTTTAATACCCTTTATTTATTGATTGGTTTTAAAGAGGGACAAAGGGAGAGAAACATTGATTTATTGTTCCACTTATTTATTATTCCACTTTCTTATGCATTCATTGGTTCCATTTACTTATGCATTCATTGGTTGATTCTTGTATGTGCCCTGACTAACCGGGATTGAACTTGCAACCTTGAAATATCAGGACAACGCTCTAATCAACTGAACTACCTGACCAGGATGATTTATGAAAGTTATTTTTCTTTGCCTTTTTTTTGTTATAGATACAGAAGGAGTGATTGATCATTTACTCTTCACTTTAAACATGTACCTAAACTAGTTTATTTGGTAGAAACACATTAAATTAATAATCTTGAATGTAGAGGGCGTTTGGATGGATTTGGCCAGAGCTACCCAGTACTACGTCTCCTTTGCTCATTCAACAGGAACAGGGCATCTGGGTTGTGAAGACAGGGCCTCTCAGGGTTATAGTAAGATCACGGGACAGACTGAAGGTGAATCAGCATCTGTGCGAAGCTTAAAACTGCACAGGTGCCAAATTGCAAAAGATAAAAAGAATCACAATATTGGTCAGATGAGGTTGGTCAAGGCAGGTGAAGAGGCAATTTTCAAAGCTAAAAGTGTAAATAGGTGAGGATCAAAAGGCAGATAATTCAGGAATCTGCTATAATCCTGCGTAAAATGTTTAGGCTGTTAAGAATGGACATGACCCAATGAGATCAGGAGTACAGTGCAAGGCAGACCCAGAAATAAATGTGCAAATTAAAGGCCCTCAAATACAGGCTGATAAAGGATTTGGGACAAGTTGTCAAATCTGAGCAGATCTCAAAGCATCCTCTGAAAAGCAAGATGCACACCCATGTTTCTCTCCGTGGTGATGTTTTACTGCGGCAGAGGTATGTACATTTTGCTTATTGGCTCATTACCAAATTGCTGGATTAAAATGGGTTTATTTTTCAAGAAACTTATTTTTCTCTTAAGTCTGTCAGAGTGGTTCAAATGCTTTGCTTGACTTAAAAAATAAGCTTACAACATAAAATTCTCTTTAGGACTCACATTTTTTGGAAGAGTTATCTTTGACTCATTGTATATTTTAAATTTAAGACTGCTCAATCCCTAAGCCTTAAACATAATAGCGTGACTTTTTCTTTTGTGTTTTCTAAGAAGAAAAATCCTTAATATCATCTAAAAGAAAATCCCATCCACAGGTGGATATTTGCTTTACAATTTCCATCCCAAACTCCAAAGGTTAAAATCTTAAGAACTATTCTCCGCATACAGAAATGAACAAGAGATTAAGCAAAGCTGATTTAGAAGGTGATTGTGTCTACAAAGTTATAAACATTCTACTTCTGAGTTGGAGTTATAAAATAATACCATTGGAAGGAGCCTTGAATGTCTAAGAACTAGAAAGATGAAGTACTTAACCCAGTGATGGCGAACCTTTTGAGCTCCGCGTGTCAGCATTTTGAAAAACCCTAAATTAACTGTGGTGCCGTGTCACATATAGAAATTTTTTGATATCTGCAACCATAGTAAAACAAAGATTTATAATTTTGATATTTACATATTTAAATGCCATTTAACAAAGAAAAATCAACCGAAAAAATGAGTTCGTGTGTCACCTCTGACACGCGTGTCAGAGGTTCGCCATCACTGACTTAACCCATGATTACCCTGCTATTGTTAGTATTAGCAACTGGATGTCAGATTCCCGGTGTCCTAAATGCCACTCTGCTTTTCTTCTCCTCTTTATATTAGAGTTCAGTGAGGTGGCTAAGATCATGAATTGCAACTTCTGATGAACATGGTTCATATTCTTTTTTTTTTTGTATCTTATGAACCACATGGATATGTTACATAAACTTTCTGAAATCAATATATTTGTAAAATAGGGGTAATATTAGTGTCTGCTTTTTTATACATGGGATGTGCTTGATAAGTATCAGGCCTATGTTATGTAATTAATAACAGTGATTGCTTAATACGGCATGTTACATCATTACAAGAAATGATGTAACAAGAAATAGCAGGGTGTGACAATATTATTGTCCTCACACAAGCTAAGTATACATGCTTGGGACTATATTCTCCTTAATGGTAGTGCAATTTGAATACCATGCTCACATTATATCCTAGAGTCAGTGCTACATATTCAATTGGAAAACTCAGGAACTCTGATTTAATCTTATCCCTCAAATCTCAGTGGCTTAAGACTGTATATTCTTCTCACGCAAAAATCATTAATCAGCAGGTGAGCTCTTACTCATGAAGTTATCAAAGATTTAATCTCTTTCAACCTGTTGTCTTTAGTATCCCCTAGTGCCATGTGGACCTCCATTTGAGTGTAATAAAGTCTAATGAATGCAACTGAGTAATCATAAAGAATTTTAAGCGTCTGAATGAAAATTTGAATGCAATAGTTTGGTTTCATTTCTATTGCCAGAACACAGTCTGATGGTCCCTTAAAAATGCAGGGGAGGCTTGGAAATATACTTTAGATATCTACTCAGGAGGCAAAGGGCTTTAGCAAGCAGGTTAAGATTGTCTCAATCACATGAAATATTCAGAGTGTAAACACTGGATTGATTCTTGTAAAAGAAAATATCAAAAACAAAGTTGTGGTGAGGTTACCTTTATTGTTAGCTAAAGCTTATAAAACTCCTCTGTAGGCCAATATTGATAGTGTTACTGATAAGTAATGATGTTATAAACCTCAGATTCCTTGTGGCAAGAATCTGTGGGAGTAGCAGAATCCATGAAAAGCAGGAAACGGATAATAGCAAAACATTTTTAAAATACATGTTGCATCATTTTAGCATTTGACTTCAGTGGTTTTTGTGCTTCCTTATACAGTTGGGAAGTAAAAATACATATAAAACAATTAGAACATATTAAATTCATCCTACTTCTTCTGCTTATTAAAAATCTTGATTTGTAGGTCCATGAAAGCTAAGATGGGTAATAAAGCACTTTAAGCAAATGCTATTTATGTTAAACTAATTATTTTTAAAAATGGAGATTTTAAAATAATAAAGTACTTACGACGTTTCACATATCTTTTATTTTATTTATGAAATGTGGGGTTCAGGGTGCAGATTGTTCTCATGGGTTCTTGTCCAACAAAGTTGAAAAATAAATTCATGGACTAACAGATTTCTTTAATAAAAATGTTGACATTTATTAGAAGCATCTACAAACTCCATCTGGGCAGGGGTATCCCCAAAGGGAACCCCCTGGGGAGGAGCCCCCAAATGTGAAAGGCCTCCTGTCTCTCTCTCTAATGGGAAAAAATCTAAATAATCTGACTCTACTGAGTTTATAGAAACTGTAGCTCTTTGTCTGAAAATGACCTTTTCTAATTGGTCCCTTTCCTTAATTTGGGTCCCCCATGCTTTCCTCATTGGTCACTCTGCTACACAGTATTAGATTCAAAGCTCAAAGACCACATGATGCCCCTTCTTTCTCTCTGCTTATCTTGCAACATTCCTCTATCCTCTGTGAAAATATGTTTCCTTCTTCCTGATATCCTGTGACTTTTCTTTATCCTCTGTGATTGTGTTTTCCTCCCCCATTATCCTGTGGCATTTCTCTAGCCTCTGCATAAGGAAGATAAGCATTTTGGTGTCTCCAAGTCCCCATCTATGCATGCCTCTCCCATGGACCCTCTCTCAGTTGTCCTGGTTGGAGATGTTTTATTACCCCTTATGACTCAACTGCTCAGGTCAGGACTGCTATTAATTGCTCAAGCCAGAGATACCTCTGTCCTTGGTTTATGGCTATTTCAATTGCTAAGGCCATAAATGCCTCCATCCTAGCTGGACCCTCCCCTACCCCCTTCCTGTCTGCCTAATTAAGCTAGCTAGCTAACTCTTATCATTAAATTTTTTCCATCACCATTTATCTCCTCTGTGCCCTCTTCCACCTCCACCCACCATCACCACAGTGTTGTCTAGGTCCATGAGTTCTCTCTCTTTTTTTATTTTAAGAAGTTTCACATATTTTTGGATGAAGATATTAGCACCTGACAACTCTTCATTTTTATGTAACAGATTCAGTCACACTTCCAAAAAATTGTCTATGTTTCTGAGTCTAATTTCCCAAATTTTGGAAAAAGGACTGTTGGTCCAATTCAGGCCTAGAACTTAGATTAATACAAGATTTTTTTACAAGACTATGGGGTTCATATAATGTTGGAACAGAAATAGCTGGCCTACAAAGTAAGCAAGGAACGGGGAGAGACTCAGAACAGGTTTCTATAGAGGAAAACATAGAAGGGGGTGGGAATGATAGCCACAATCATGCTTTTAGTATCTGGCTCTTGCTGAGGCACAGCTTCTTTATTCTCCTCAGGTTATCGGAGATATAACAGCTTCCTTATAATTAACACTAGTGTCTTGGGGCATGGATTCATGCACATTGAAAGGAAATTAATTAGAAGAAATATTTTAATATCGCTATTCACCCTTTATAATAGAAATGTCAACCAAATTCAAAATCAACAATAACAAATCAAAACACACGTGTGCGATTGGCGCCAGCTAGAGCTTTATATGTATCATGCATGCGCAAGTAAACTTAGCCTATTATATATAGAATAAACTTGCTTAATTAGACCTGCTTTCTGATTTAGCTAATTTTTTCGAGCCCAGTGAAGCACCCTAACTTCTCTTTCAGGTAATTGCCAGCAACATAGCAGTAAATATCAACACAAAGGAAATTATTATTGTACTAGTAGATCGGGCAGGGAGAAAAAAAAGGGTAAAATATTAACTGCAGCAGTGTTTGACTATATTCTGCAGTGAGAAAACCTGAAGTCATTTTCAAGGTCCACCATTCTTACTTCTTTTCAGTTAGGTCAAGTCTCTAAGCTTTCTAAATCTCCATTTTCCAGCTTATAAAAATAGGATTCGACTGAGTCTATTTACCTACTCCAGGACTTTTGTAAGGATCAAATGAGATGAGCCACGTGAAAATGTTTCACAGACATTTGGTTAAAATGTAAAATGTTTGCACCTGGCTATAAAGCAAGTTGTGTTCCTGGGCTGAAGAAACTCCAAGGAGGCTAGTCACTAGGGAGAGGAAGCCGGGTGTTGCTATGTGACGACATTACCCAGTGCCCACAGCCAACGTTTCTAAGCTGGGCAGGGGGCCGCCTTTTGCACCATAGGGTCTCAGCATCGTTGGCTGCGATTTGGTGGGCGGTTGCTCCAGGGTAGTGGTGGGGCCTGTGTCCCACTTGGAGGAAGCCAAGTGTTGCTTTGTGGGCGCCAGGTCCAAGGTGCCGTTTCTCTGTAAATGGCCAGTGTGTGTCATGGCAGCTCCTGTGCTGAGCATGTGCCCCCTTGTGGTCAGTGTGCATCAAAGCTACCAGTTGGACAGATGGACGCTTAGCCCTTTATATACATAGATATTTTTGCCTAAGCAGTTCAAAATGCATGCATGCCATTTGAAAACAAAAGATTATTTTAATATAGCTCCTATTGTATGTTTACCAACCTGTAGAACTCATTGTAATTATCTGCAGGATGGCTATATCCCTTGTTTTGTACTTGGGCAATATGCCCTAATTAGATCACCTCTTCTATCCCTTGAGGGAAATGAGTCTATATTAATCTGACTGAAAGAATCCTATTGTGGGAAGACCTTGGGCATTTTGCCTAGCCATTTGCCACTGAGATAAAATGATGATTTTCTCTTAAACCTTCAGAAGAGCATGTCTTATTTTGCTGAGAACAGTTGGCACCATTGAAAATAAATATATCTAGTTGGAAACAATATGTTCTAACTATATTTGGAAACCAATATGTTTTATAAAATACTGCTACAAGTATATTGTGGCTGTAAATCCAGAGGGAGCTCCTCTCTGACACTGTATCAATATAGAATGAAGTTTCTATAAGCTTTGCCCTTTTTATAGCTCAGCAAATCTAAATTCTTTTTTTCTGCAGAATAAACCATTTCCGCAGAACATCAGGATTAATGAGTATGTTTTTGTGAGCTCCAGCATGAAGTTAGAATTGTCCAGGTAAAACAAAGAAGTGACAAAGTTAGTTAGCCCAATTTCCATCTAAGGTGCTATAATATGAAATCACATGTTTTAAAAGTATATATCTAATATGCTATCAGGATGTTTCATTAATGATGTGGGCACTTTTTACATAGGTAAACTAAAGTAAAACCTCTTGATCATGCATTAATTATTAGCCCACTCATATCTTAGGGTAAGAAAACAAATGAACACACTATAAAAATTGTAAATAAAAATTACAATTTTTAAATTAAAAAGTAGGCCTTTTAACTGAAATTTATGATTTTTTATAGTGGAAGACTTTAATAAAGCAAATGGCTAAATTAAATAAACACATAGAAGTGCTGGAAAGTTTTAAAATCTATCTTTACTGTAGTTGGGTAAGAGAAAATGAACATGTTTTCTCATAGATTCTCCCACAGAGTACATTTCTTAAAGATGAATTAAAAGAGGCTTTCCCCAAAACCTAAACTTCAACTAAATTCCTTTAAGTTAAAAATGAGATATTTTCAGTTTGTCAAATTCTGCATTCCGAAAAGAGTATTTTATCTGGCATCAGGAAACTAGGGCACTAGTAATAAAATAATAGAACACTAGCATTTTAGGAAATGTTTAAAAAATACTCTAGGCTCATTTGTGGATTATAATGAACAACATAAACTGATGAACAAAAACAGATGTAGAGACAGAGAAGCATCAATCAGATGCTCAAAACTCAGAGGGAAGGTAGGGGAGGGTGGGGGTGAGGGGGAGAGATCAACCAAAGGACTTGTATGCATGCATATAAGCATAAGTGGGCAACAGGGGGTGAGGGTGAGGGCAGGACTGGGGGGATGGGGGGACATTGGGGGGATAAGGACACATTTGTAATATCTTAATCAATAAAGGAAAAAAAATACTCTAGGT
Organism: Myotis nattereri; assembly: GCF_964212035.1. Classification (NCBI taxonomy): domain Eukaryota; kingdom Metazoa; phylum Chordata; class Mammalia; order Chiroptera; family Vespertilionidae; genus Myotis; species Myotis nattereri. The sequence continues at coordinate 29,741,164 of NC_138088.1, forward strand.
TCATAAAGATAGTAATATTTCTTTCTTTCTTTGCTCTCTCTAGCAATCATGTAACTTTATCCTAAAATCACAATTGGTAAATAACTTTTGGGCAGCAGCCCATGCTTTTCAGACTCCGTTCCAGCTAAGAGGACCTCTATGTTTCTTTCAGATCCTGTCTGTTACATTTCTTGCTAAGCTGGGCTAAACTAAAGAGGTGATTTATAAGTTTGTTTCGGGTACTTTAATATTTCCACTTCTTGTGTGTCATTTGAGAAATTTATTTGGCATATACCTATAGTCATATCAAAATTATAATTTTAAAATTAAGATAAAATATTTCCATCTGAATCAGGCTGAATCTTACTTTCTTTTTCTGTTCAAGAAGTAATCCTGTCTCTTTTGATAATCCAAGCAGGTTTTCGCATAAAATTTAAAGGTTCAAATGAAATGGATTGTGGCATTTCTTAGCTGTTTCTCCCTGTAAAAAATGGTTGATAGTTTGAGAAACTGTATGTTCACTGCATCAAATGATGATGAATGTTCTGAGTAATAACACTTCTAGGTTGCTCCCTGAAGAGTCCATGTTTATATCTTCTCTGTGCTACCCTTGATATTTTGAATCTGTTGCTGTCAGAAAAAAACACCCAGAAAGCATGCTCAGAGACATTTTTAGTCTCTATTGTAAATCGTGTTGCATGAATACGGTACACGCAGAGACAAGTGGTGTGTGGAGGGAATAGTCCTCAGGTCTTCAGAAAGAGGAGAAAGGAAAATGACTGGCAGGGATGCAGCACATTGATATCATTAATATGATTGTGTTTGCTGTCCACATGGTATTTTGCACAAATAACGCACTGGGAGAAAGGCATTGCTGCTTTAATGTTGAATTGGTAATATTACTTATTGCTTGTTGGCATGAAGAAAAAGGAATGAAATAAAAATAGGAGGAACTATAAGCAAACAAGACTGTCCATAATATACTCTAGTGTTAATACCGTAAAACAATGGTGAAGTGACTTAATATTTTCTTAGTGCAAGAGTCCTGGTATATATTACTATGCTATACTCACTTGAGTAGATATTTCTCCATATTACTAATTGCTTCTTTACTCTAGCTGAGCCAAATTTTTTAGGGAAGGATTGGAAATAAAAGCATTTGAGGTATGAAAATATGGAGATCATAATAGTAACTAAACATTTTATATAATTAAATGTACATAAATATTGAAGCTGAATAGAAGAAATGATAATAATTCAAAACAAGAGGGATAAAATAAGCCAAACTACTCAAGAGACAAAATCCCCACAAAAAATTTTTGACATTACAATGAACTGCCATTACATACATTATTATTCTTCTTCAAACAAGTTTTATATCAAAACAATTATTTTCTTCTCATGCGTATCTCTTTACAAAATAATATATATAAATGCCATACTGGCAGAATCAGTGAATTCATGCATTTAAGTATAATTAGAAATCAATTACATTTGCTAATTCTTACTAATCACAGGTCTCATAAACTAAGCATAAGAGTAACCCGCTCTTATAAAGAGACAATTCAATTAAAATTGGTTACAGTTTTTTAAGTATTGTGTTTTCTGAAATATAGCATCATTTCATTTTGGAAATCACAGGCAAAGCAAGCAAGATAAAAAGTACAAAATAACATATAGATAAAAAGAGCTGGGTGAATTATTTGTTTTGCTTAAATAATACAAGTTCCATATAGTAAAAACTTTCTTGTCCCCTATTAAATGCATATCACATCGATTGTGTGTGTCCTTCAGAAGGTGCTTAAAATATGTGATAAAATTATTTTCTTGTTATTTAATTTCATCATTAATTTTTGTGAGATATATAGGATAGATATAGAATTTCCGGTTGACATTTTTTTCTTTCAGAAATTTGAATACATAGCAAAAGGCTTTTAGCTATTATTGTTTATTTGAGAAATCAACTAAGTATTTTTGTTGCTCATTTTTAAAGTAATTTGTTTTTACTTTAGATTTAATTAATGTTTTACATTTTTGTTTGATATTTATTCATTTATATGATATGTACAAGTATATTTCAAAAAAATTATCTTGCTGTTTTCCATATTGCTTCTGTAATCTGGTAGTTTTCATTAGTTTTTGAACATGAAACTATGTCTTTTAATATCGCTCCTCTTCCATTTGATCTAACTCCTTTTGGGACTATAATTTCATGTATTAGGAGTTAGCAGCTTTTTTGTATAAAATACTAAGCAACAAGTAATTTAGACTTTTCAGGACTCATAAGGTCTCTATCACATATTCTTTTAAAACTCTAGAAAAAGTTAAAAGCTTTCTTACCTCAAGGGCTGTACAAATACAGGCCACATGCTGTATTTATTTCTAGGAGTTTTTTTTCTTCCTGGTTTCTGAAAATTTTTGTGTTTTTAATGACTTTTATTTTGTTCGAATGCCAGACATTGTTTATAAAAATCTAGAGATGATAAAAATAAACTCTTAATGAAATGGGTATACTTGGAATGTGCCTTAACATAATAAAGGTCATATGTGACAAACACATAACTGAAATGATGCTCAGTGACGAAAGTCTGAAAGCTTTTACTGTAAGATCAGAGGCAAGGTAAGAATGTCCACTCTTACCACTTTTATTCAATATAGTACTGGGAGTCCTGGCCTGATCAATTAGATGAACATAAATTGGCAAACAAACAAGCAAAAGCCATATGCATCCAAATCAGAAAGGAAGATAAAATTATTATTTTTTGCATGTAACATATTATATATAGAAACCCTAAAGACTTCTTACACACAAAAATGCTGTTAAAACTAATAAATGAATTCAGTAAAGTTGTAGGATAGAAATTTAATATACAGAAACATGTTGCATTTCTGTACACTAAGAATAAACTATGTGGAATAAAAAATAAGAAAACAATTACACTTACAATTGCATCAAAAATAATACAATAACTAGGAATATCTTTAACCAAGGAGGTGAAGACCTGTAGACTGAAAACTATAAGACATTGATGAAAAAAAGAAATTGAAGAAGACACAAATAAATATAAAGATATTCTGTGATCATGGCTGGGAAGAATTAATCTTAAAATTTCTATACCATCAAAGCAATCTAAAAATTCAATACAATACCTATCAAAATTCCAATGCCATTTTTCATAGAAAATAGAACAATCTTAAAATTTTTATGGGACCACAAGAGACCCCAAATAGCCATAGCAATCATTGGCTTTTAATGTTCCAATATTTATAAGTCTATCTTCTTTCTATATTTAATATCATATAATCAGTTCTCCTCTAAAGAAATTACTTGTGTGGGGCTCCTGATAGTAGTAGTTATTAATATCTCATCCAAATACTTATTAATCTCTACTTATAATTACCTACATTTGGTTATAGTGTTTTAAGTTGTTTTAAAAGCATAAAAGAGAATTAAATAACAGAAAATTTATTTTAAATAATGAGTTATTTAACTGACTTTATTTAAATGACTTATGAGGAAGAAAATCAAAGTTGGCATTTATATGAATATAACACTAATGGAAGAAAATAATTGGAATGATCAAAGCAAATAATTAGCCAAAGGTGCAAAGGATTCTAAATTTTCTGTAATATTGCCTATTTTGCATTCAGTCTCTTTCATTCATATAACTTGTGAAACTACACTCTGACAAACTTGCTTATGCAAGGATATCATTTATCATTAAAAAAATAAATTTGTAAAATTTGAAATTGCAATGAAAATTCTTTTGATCAAACTAATTCTTCAATCTGCTACGGCTGGATGAATTTGGCTCATGTTCTGAGAGTTGAGTGAAAGTCATACACAAAAATAAAAGCATTAATTAAATCGATGTTAATATAAACAGAAAGAGAGTGTTAGTCTAGAGAACCTTACAAGTTTTACTGGCATCATGTAATGAAGTAGAACTCCAGCTGGTATCTTTTTATCCAGCTGTGACTAATTATCATTCTTAATCATATTAAAATATGAAATGCAAATTTATTTTCAATGACACTAAAGGTCTAACTTAGCTATTAAAATCCAAATAATGACACCTACAATTGTCTAACAATCATGATATTCTCACACTGAAGGAGGAAAAGAGCTAATGGTACCCACAAGGGAATGAGTCACATGTTTTCTTGTCCCTCCTAGATGGTTTCAGGCACAATATTTTCATGAGAAATCCAGGGAAACAACAACATCAAATTCCCCTCCAAATACACATACACACACACACACACACACACACACACACACACGACAAGATCTTGACTTTTAAATTCTAATGCTGATCTCTTTTAATAGGATGCTGATGCCTTTAAAAGCAGTCTTTATGTATAAATTGTTTATTGCAAGTATGAAGGAAAGCACATATGTGCATGCATGTGTGTGTTTGTATTTGGGTGGACTTTGGGATTGGAGGTTTTATGGAGGAGATTAAGACTTATTTAGAATTTTAGATTTCATTTTATCATCTATATATATAAAAGGCTAATATGCTAAGTATTTGTCCGACCGGTTGCTATGATGCACACTGACCACCAGGGGGCAGACGCTTAATGCAGGAGCTGCCGTGATGCGCACTGGCCATTTACAAAGAAACGGCACCCTGGATCTGTGCCTGCAAAGCAACACTTGACTTCCCCCAAGTAGGACACAGGCCCCACCACCACCCTGGAGCAACAGCCCACCAAATTGCAGCCAATGCTGCCGAGACCTCTTGGTGCAAAATGCAGCCCATAACCCACCCCAGCCCGGAAACGGTGGCTATGGGTGCCAGGTAATGACATTACATGGCAATGCCTGGCTTCCTCTCCCTAGCGACTAGCCTCCTTGCAGTTTCTTCAGCCAAGGAACATGACTTTATAGCCAGGTACAAACATTTTACACTTTAACCAAATGTCTATGAAGCGTTTTCCTGTGCCTCATCTCATTTGATCCTTACAGAAGTCCTGGAGTAGGTAGATAGGAGACTTTGTGGAATCCTATTTTTTTTTTATTAACTGGAAAAAAGAGATTTAGAAAGCTTAGAGACTTGACCTGACTGAAAAGAAGTAAGGAATGGTGGACCTTGAAAATGACTTCAGGCTTTCTCACAGCACAGAATATAGTCAAACACTGCTGCAGTTAATATTTTACCCTTTTTTTTCCCTGCGTGATTTACAATAATAATCTGCTTCATGTTGATATTTACTGCTGTGTTGCTGATAATTACCTGAAAGAGAAGTTGGGGTGCTTCACTGGGCTGGAAAAAGTTTAGCTAAATTAGAAAGCAGGTCTAATTAAGCAAGTTTATTCTATATACTACAGGCCTGGTGCACGAAATTTATGCACTGGGGGTGGAGATGGGGGTCCCTCAGCCCGGCCTATACCCTCTCACAGTCCAGGAGCCCTGCAGTCGATCGCGCCAAAGAGGTAGCCCCTGCCCACCTGGCCGGGGCTCCACGATGGATTGCTCCTGCAGAGGGAGGCCCAGGCTACCCACCGCAGCGTCACCAGCCGGGTAGTCTGGGCCTCTCTCTTTGGGGCATTCATGGAGCCCCCCGATTGATCAATCACCCTTCTGGCTGGTGGCCTGGGCCTCCCTCTTCGAGGCGATCATGGGGTGTAAGGGGGGCCCCCAACCAATCACATTGCACCTGCCTTGGCTGGCCTGGCGCCAGTGTGTGTCATAGAGTGGTTGTCCGGAAGGTCATCGGGACGGGCTTTCTGCTGTTAGGTCAATTTGTATATTATGCTTTTATTATTATAGATATAAAAGTCTAAGTTGACTCACGCGTGTGCGATACATATAAAGCACTCACTGGTGCCAATCGCATGCATGTGTTTTGAACTGCCATTGTCAATTGTGAATTTGGTTGACACTTCTATTATACAGAAAGGGCGAATAGTGATATTAATATATTTCTTCTAATTAATTTCCTTCCAGTGTGCATGAATTCATTCACTGGGCCTTTAGTTTTATATAAAAGAATATATTTTACATATTCATGAAATATTAAATAATTATATATAAATTATATATGCATATAATGATTATACATATATATACATATACTTACATATACACATATATATGTATACATATACATAGTCATTCAATCATTTTGGTTAGTTACTTAGTTTTTCTTGATGTTGTAATGTACATTTTCTCCCCTCAGCCCAGTTAGTCCTGTCATTGTTCCATATGGTTTTGGCCTTGCATATAATCTCAACAGCTTGCATTTATATTGTAGTCCAATAACATTTCCCACTTACATTTATTATATTATTCCCAAACAAGATAAGAGCATTTTTTATCCTTTGTGTTAAACACTTGAATGTATCACTTGAACATACAATGTAAACACTGCAGAATAGTACTTTAAAAGTTCCAATGAAGATGCTATGTCTTTCAGTGAGACAGCTCTAAAAATAATGCCTATTAAGAAAATCAACACATTTAGAGTCATATGTAAATTCAGAAAAGATAAATATAATCCTATTTTCAGACATTCAGAAAAAAAAGATGTGTTTTGAGGCTTAGGGAAGTCTAAACAAATTTTAGCTTTCTATATATACTGATGCTTGTATCAATATTTATTGAGTGCCTGCTATACATCAGATATGCTTTTGTATAATGAAGATGGAGTAGTGGTCACATGAAGGATTATCTTTGCTTTACAAATGGAATTTACACTATAGAATATGAAATACTTATAGGTGAATGGATAATGACATTTATTTCTCCGTTATCATTAAGCTTAGTCAGTTCAAAGAGAAGCATTCAGTAAGGTGTTCCCAAGTTCTCCATTTGGGTACAGCTAGGCAAGTGCAAAATATCAATTGGAGCATCTCGACTTGGGCTGGAGGATGCACTTTCAAGATAGTTCAAGGGATGCAGAGCTAAAGCTGCCAGCTGGGGACCTTGGTTCTACTCCATGCGGACCTTTCCACATGGCTGCTGAGGCTTCTTTATAGTGAGGCACTAACTTCCTCAGAGGAAGGAGAAGCTGCTAGATGTCTTCAGAGTTTGTACTCAGAAGAATCAGAATATCCCTTTCTTTGCTTTCTCCTGATCAAAGCACTTTCAGGCTCCACATCTTGATGGTAGTGTACAGAATAGGGTGGGGGTTGGTTGAGTTTATCTTTGGAAACCAGCTATACCACTAACCTAGTCAGAAGAGTAGGGGAGTTTTCATGAATATATGACATTTAAATGTGAATAGTAAATAGGAGATAGTTAAACAGAGTATGTATATTGGCTGCAGGGGCCTGGACTTCAATGCAGCATATTTTAAGTCCTAGAGACCTTCTGTATATTTGGGGCATTGAAAGAAGTCTAACAGAGCTAGTGTATTGAGCTGATACTGGATGTACTAGCATAAGCCACTGCAAGATCTGATAGGTCAGGGAAAGGAATTTATTCCTTTTACTGGGAACACTCAGAGCCATGAAATATTTAATTAGAAAAAATATATAATTATGAGAATTCCTTTGAGAAAGGGTTGAAATCAGATGAGAAAAGATATGTAGAGTTGTATTGGGAAGATTTCACAGTTGGCTAACAGGAGATGAGGGCGGTTGAATAAGAATAAAAATAAAAGTCTGTAGATTACACAATCATTGAAGTCTTAGAATTGGCAAAATTCAATGGTAATTTTAATATGGACCTAGGAGTGAATGGGAGGAATTGAGGACAGTTTCTGGGTTTCTGGCTAAAGAAGATGCATGTTGATACTATTTGCTGGAAAAAAAAAATAATCAGAATAATTAGAATAGCAAGTGTTCTTGTGGAAAATAATAATATCATGTTTGGACAGGTTATGGTTAATTGTCTATATAAATTTGGTCTGGTTTGAAGTTTAGTTTTGAAAATTATAGAAATATGCACTATATAGTAAAAAAGTTATGCAAGTGACCATTATGAGATTATTTTGGAAGATAGGCCAGAGTGAACAGAAAAGAGAAAATAGGAAAAGTTCTCAGGAACTACAGAATTTTTGTTAAGGGTTTAACAAGGCTGGACAACAATAGCATAGGAGTGATCGAAGTATTTAAGGAAACTACACAAGTTATTTTGTTTTAGTTTGAAAAGTATTTTAAATAAGGATGGACATACAAGTCATTTATGAGGTTATGCAAGTAATATCTGAATGGTATTATGGGCTTTTTGCTAAGAAGCATAGAGGATTAGAATGAAAACATATAATGGACCTGCTGTATTTTATTTACCTTTTCTAATTATTTCTGGATAATTGCATTCCATGCTAAATGGCTCCTTTTTAAGACAACTATTAGAAATTAGAGGAAGCCCAAAAGATGGTGATTAGGAGTGAAGAAAATCTGAAATTTATATTATACAGATGAAAGAAGTGAGAACAGTTAAACTTGAGAATAAACATATTATAGAAAATATAGAAGATATTTTAAAATATTAGGAAAGCTGCTTTGTGGGAGAAAGAAAGACTTATTTCATGCAACTACAAGAAATTTAACTAGCACTAAAAATTGTTGTCATAGAGAGATGGTTTGTGACACATTAAGAAAACACATTTTAAAAAATCTAGAATACTTTTACTATGCTATTTAGGTATCATATTAGAATAAGTAATTTGATTTTCAACAAAACAGACTTTTAACCAAAGGCTTTTTCTCTGTAATGGAATAAGGCATTGGGTTGAAAGAACACTCTGGCTTTCTTGATTAAAAATTAATGCAGTACTGCATTTTGAAATGTGATACAATATGAATGTCCTTAGAGGGGGTCACACAAAGTTATAATCGGGCAAATACTGTAGTGTGATTCTTGCCGATACTGCTAGTTATCAGAATATGGTGTTACTGCAAAATGGCAAAATCAAATATCCCTATAATTTTGGTTGTGCAAGACTATTGTTTCTTAGAGAGGAGGTTGGGGGAAAAAGCATCAAGCATGGTGTATACCTCCTTCCTTAGACAGGATTCCCTGTATATCTGGTGGTGACTTTTTGCTCACGGCAGAGGCAGAAGTTCTGCACCCTGTAGCTGCAGTAGGGGACTGTAGTTTGACAGGCCAGTAGTTCCTTTGGTACCAGTTTCATGGCATGTCTCTGCTAGTCCAGTGGTCGGCAAACTGCGGCCCCTTGAGTGTGGCTCTTCCACAAAATACCACGAACAGGCGCGCACGTACAGTGCGAGTGAAACTTCATGGCCGCACTCAAGGGGCCAAAGAGCCGCATGTGGCTCGCGAGCCACAGTTTGCTGACCACTGTAGTCCATTAGGGAAGCATAGATGAGACTATTACTTCATTCGTCCCAATAATTCTACAATCCATTTAGAACCCTCTAATAAATTCTTCCTGTTTATGTTAATCAGAATGCATTTTGCTCTCTGTACGTGATAAATCTTCCAAAGTATATTTAATGGTAACCAAAAGCAAGGTAGAAGTGTGAGTCAACTATTCATTAAAGACACATTGGTGGACACATAAATGTTTCACTTTTGACCGTTGTACATTAATTATTGCATTTTTGGCATGGAGAGATACATACAGACTGAGGTGCAAGGTGTTCACTGGCTGAAGTATGACTAGAAGGGAGTTCTAATATGAGAATTGAGTTTGTTTATAAAAGATAGTCTTTAAAAATGTATTTTCTTTGGCTTGCTATAAAAATAGTATATACTCATGATATAAACTATTTGGGAAGTCAGATGTGCTTTAAAATCTAGTTTTGGAGCTGCAGTCAGACATTATCTTGCCATGTATTTTTGTCCATTTAAAAAAGACAGACAAATTAGCAGAAAGTAGTGACTCTTGCACTAAAAAAAAATTAATTTATTATATACTAGCTACATTGTCAGTGACTTATCAAATTGAACTCTGTTTATATTTACGCCCTTAGTATTTCTACTTTTTCATGAAAATTAATTTTGTACTAAGTATGACTTTTGCATAACAGTATGTACTGTCTCTCTTAGCTGGAAGCTCAACAACTAAATTAGGAAAAGGATATCATAACTTACTAGTGAATTACTTATTTCCACTGTGTCACCAGTAATGTGGTCTTGTCAGTATTCTGATGAGAAAGATTCTACAGGGAGTACTCTTATTATGCTATAAATTTCAATGTTATTTCAGAATGAATAATTTGATTTCCAAACAAAGCTTCCAGCAATGGCTTTTTCTTTTGGATAGAATAAGGTATTCAGTAGAGGAATATCTCTTAACTTTTTAAAGTAAAGGTTAACAAATTTTTTGCAGTCTTGAAATATGACACACACTGAATGTCCTTAGAGGTTGCCACACAAAATTACAACAAAAAAGTGACAATGTGCTTCTTGCTGATATTGCCAGTGACTTGGTTCCATTTCAGCTATGTAAGGCTTCTTATCTCTTGGGGCAATGATATGCTTCAGTTTATACTGCAGATCTCCAAAAGTTGACTTTATTCATGCTTCTAAGGGACTGTCAGGAGTTACCCAACTGAAAAATCACAGAAATACTGTTTGTTCCTCCAAGAGTTGTTTTGGTAATTCTCTGTGTAATGGAAGAACTAACCTAAGGGACAAAGTTCTGTCACAACATTAATGTCATTTTGGAAATGAACAAAGAACTGAAATCATTGCGTTCCAGGCACATCTGTAAGTGTGGCCAGTGAAATGATGGATGCGTGCATCACACAAGTGATTTGGTGGCAAAGTTCTAGAAAAAATAGTAAAAATAAACACAATGGATACCTTGGTTATCTGTGCTGTCAGGGTCATAGACAAAGGAAACATGAATTATTTTTATCAACTTATTTGAAACATTATCAATTGTTGATTGCATTATCAATTTAGTGACCACTGATAAAGAGCTTGGAAGAGAGGCCACTGTGGTCTCTTTGGCCTTCTTAGTTCACTTGATTTATGTCAGCAGAGATATAAATTGAGCAGCAAATTTTAAAATTTAAATGCTTCTATTATTAATACAATAATGTTAGTGATTATATTAAAAGAAATTCTACTTTAGGCCCTGGCTAGATAGCTCAGTTTGTGCATTGTCCCAATACCCCAAAGTTGAGGGTTCGATCCCTTGTCAGGCCACGTACAAGAATCAACTAATGAATGCATAAATAAGTGGAATAATAAATTGATGTTCCCTTCTCTCCAGTCCTCTCTAAAATCAATAAATAAAAATTTTAAAAAATACCACTTTACATATGTAGAACATTTTCAAGTTACTTTGCATTTTCATCCCCCATATGATCTTCATGACATTGATAAAAATATTACAGATATCTACCTTGTTCATTCCTCACTCACATACACAGAAAGCTATTTATCATTCTAATATCCTCCTCATTTTGAGGGGGGAAAAAAACACATTCCCAAGGTCAAAATAGAGGGCAAGCTAGAATTACAGTCGAAGTAGTCTCTATCCAAATCCCTTGTTTTGACTATGTATATTGCTACTCAAGTGTGAGATGTGGGACATTAACATATGATACCTATTAACCCAAAGGAATTTTTGGTGAAATAAGATTGGAAATACTGATACTATTAAACAGATCTCAGAACCTTTACTTTGCAATGGGCATGGTGAACCACTAGATTAAAAAAAAATAAAGTTAAAAACCAAGATTTTTCCAAGAAAGCAGAGCACCAGAGGAACTGGTTGCTCAGAAACCCAGTGGTGGTTGCCTTGGTGGCTTCAGTTAAGGGTCTGGATCACTGTTTTCAGGTTCCTTTTAAGAGAGGAGCTGTCCCTGTGGACAGACTTATATTGACCAACTTAACAGGGACTAATGGATCTACTAGTAAACCACTGATATCCTATATAATAAAAGCCTAATATGCTAAGTCCAGTCCTCCAATCGGCCATTCAACCAATCAAAGCGTTATATGCTAATGATATGCTAAGGCCACTCAACCGCTCTATGATGTGCACTGACCAAGTGGAGGCAGACTGTTGACAGGTCAACCAGGTGCTATGACATGCACTGACCACCAGGGGGCAGACACTCTAACTGGTAGGTTAGCTTGCTGCTGGGGTCTGGCCAATCGGGACTGAGCAAGACGGGCCTGACATGCCCTGGAGCCCTCCCGCGGTCCCTCCCTGGCTAGCCAACCTCCCATGTCCCTCCCCAGCCCCTATCATGCACCAGTGGGGGTGCCTCAGCCTGGCCTACACCCTCCTGCAATCCAGGCTGAGAGACTCCCCCCACCCCCGAGTGCACGAATTTCGTGCACCGGGCCTCTAGTGTATAAATAAAAATGTCACTGTTCATTTACACAGAGACAAAAAACCTGCCAAGTGAATCAGATTTAATTCTGCTTCTTTAGCATATTCTCTTGGTAAGGAAAACACATTGGAAGAAAAATTTTAAAGAAGTTTCAATAGAGAGCAAGGAATCAATGAGCTGTTTAAGTATCTCCCAACTTTTGCAATCTGATTACTCACAGTTGGATTAGCCAGACTCCATTTACTTTGAACAATGTTAAAATGGGCAGAGTCAACAAACTCTTTGTTACTCTCACACTTTTTTCCGTCGCTCCTGATTGCTCAATTTTCCACTGTTGCACTCTTTCTCCATGAAGAACATAAATCAGTTTTCTGCACAGCAATCAGTGAATTCTCATATGATAGGGATTTAAGTCCTGAACTTTACCAAACTAGTCCATTGATCACTTATTCATAGTATTTTATTTTACTCTCACTTATGGCTAATCCTGTATTTTGGATACATATCTTACTAGTTTAGATTTTAGAGTAAAATCTAAGTCTGCCCTTTGAGGGCACCTCAACTCATTACCACTTTAGTTATTCATCTATTAAATTGTGACTCTATTTGTGTTGATAATGAGCATCATCAGTATTCTCAGAATATATTGAGAATTTATAGATTTGAAAAAATATTCATATTGGTATGCATCTATAGTACATATTTTGATGTAGACAGATATTTGTCAGGAAGTTTGCAGTGGGTATATGGGTGTATCAATTTTTATATTTGTATATCAATTTTTATATTGACTTAATTGGAATTATTCAGTTAGTATCTGAAAAGTTAGTATTCATTTATTGAAAAAAAATGGTCTTTGTTCAATGATAATTACATGCTGAATTAAATTATCTCTTTAATTCCTTTCTCTCATCAATCTCTAATTAGATCAGCTGGATTATTTGAGATGCAAAGGAATAGTATGTGAAAAAGAGGCAAACATTTTCATGTAGCACACTCTCCTGCTTTGGGATTCCCTCTGGTGAAGGTTACTTAAACTTAGCTTAGCCAAATAAAGACATTTTCCTTTGGAGAGATGCCATGTACCTGGGTACTAAAGGTAGTTCATTTTTTAAAAAAATATATTTTATTGATATTTTATAGAGAAGAAGGGAGAGGGATAGAGAGTTAGAAACATCGATCAGATGCCTCCTGCACACCTCCCACTGGGGATGTGCCCACAACCAAGGTACATGCCCTTGATTGGAATCGAACCTGGGACCTTTCAGTCCACAGGCCAAAGCTCTATCCACTGAGCCAAACTGGTTAGGCAGGTAGTTCATTTTTAATATACTGAAATGCCTCTTTGTTTCAACACTGGCTAGCTCCACAAATGAATCACACATATTGCTTTAAAAGTAGGGTAACAATCCCAAGAGCAACAAAGACTTAAAAGTACATAAGTAAAGTTACAAAGATAATTTTAAGCTTATCCATTCATCTGTCAGTGGACACTAATTTGCTTCTCTGTTTTAGCTATTTTGAATAATGCCGGTATGAACATGGTTGCATAAATATCTTTTGATGTGGAGATTCATGTATGATTTCAAGAACATGCTTGTAATTATTTTGGGTATATATCCAAAAGTGAGATTGCTGGATCATATGGTACTTATATATTTTTAATTTTTGAAGCACTGCCATACTGTGGTTTTTTTACAACACCTGCATCATTTTACAGTCTCACCACCATTACACAATAGTTTTCATTCCTCCAAATCCTTGCCAACATTTATTTTAATTTTTTTTCATAGTAGCCATCCTAGTGAGTGTGAAGTGGCATCTCATTGTGGTTTTGATTTGCATTTCCCTAATAATTATGTTGAACCTCTTTCTATGTGTTTATTGGCTATTCATATATCTTCTTTGGAGAAATGTATATTCATTGTTTTCCCATTTATGAATCAGGTTGTTTGCTTTTTTGTTGTTGAGTTTTAGGAGTTCTCTATATATTCTGAATATTAATGCCTTGTCATATATATGATTTTCACATATTTTTCCCATTCAGTATGTTACCTTTTCACTCTGTTGATGCACCATTTTTTAATTTTCATGAAGTTTAATTTTTCTTTTTTGATGCTTTGTGATTTTTCATTGAAAACTAGACATTTGAATTGAATACTGTGATAACTCTAGAAGTCAGATTTTCCTCCTTCCCCAATTTGCTGGGTTTGATTTCTTTTTGTTTTGTTTTGGATTGTTGAAGGTTGTTTCCATGCTGAGAATTGGCCTGCAGTATAAACATAAGGTCTTCTTAACTCCTTAACTTCTTAACTGAGCCTGAGCCTTTCTCTAGTCATGCATAATGATCTTCTATCTCTTCAATATATGTGATTGCTTTTGAATGCCCTAATTTTTAATGTCTGACTCTCAAAGGGGGGAAAAGAAAAAAATAAAGGGGGAGGGAAGGGCACCAGCCCTTTAAGTCACTTCAGTCAAAGGGAGGGATTTGAATCAATGTGGGGTAGTGAGTCCAACACGGCTGCCCACCTCTGTGAATGCACCTCCATGATCAGAAGTAGCAATCAGCTATCAAAAACAGATATCCCAATATTTGAAAGGCAAAATCCTTATTGCCCACTGTGACTCCTGCAAGTTGCATGTAAGAATACATGCACAGCTGCCGGCTCTTGAGTTTGGAGGTAGGGCATGGTTAGCTACTGATGTGATAGAGCTGAATTTAACTGCAATGTACCACTTAAGCTTTCCTTTGGAAGTTGCAAGCCTTCAATGGACTCCAGAGTTACAAAGTAGTTACTTCCAGCGGTTCTCAACCTGTGGGTCATGACCCCTTTGGTGGTTGAACGACCCTTTCACAGGGGTCGCCTAAGACCATCCTGCATATCAGATATTTACATTACGATTCATAACAGTAGCAACATGACAGTTATGAAGTAGCAACGAAAATAATTTTATGGTTGGGTCACAACATGAGGAACTGTATTTAAAGGGCAGAAAGTTGAGAACCACTGCTTTAGACAGATCTGCCAGTGCTGTCTAGGTGGGGAGATGGATTCCTGGTGCTTCCTACTCCACTATATAAACTGGGGATAATGACAAATACTTGGTCCACACGGGATTAATATAAGAATGAAATGAAGGAATTCAAATATAGCATAGATAGTATATAATGAAAAGATATATCTCTATGATATTATTCTTATAATGTCCAATACGTAAGATAATAGTATTATTAACAAGTATTCACTTCCCTATTGCTGTTAGGCTTGACAATCTGCCTTACTTTGGCCAATACAATATATGGAAGTGGCACATGTTAATTCTGGACAGATGTTTTAAGAGTCACCATTTGGTCCTATTTCCAACTTCTTTCTGCTTATCATGACCATTAATGCTTAAAAGCCTGAGTCCTACAATAAATATTACATGAAGTAGGGCCACTATGAACCTATAATAGACTGGTCACACGTACAAAGAGGCAAGCCTCTGTTATTGTATGTCAATGAGATTTGAGGGCTGATATGTTATAAAATCATAATCTAGTCTATTTTCACTATATATCATTTCTTCCCATTATCAACTTCTTATCATTGCACAGTGACTGCCATAGTGCTTTAATTTTAGTGTATCATCTCCCACAAAAGAAGAATTCATACATTTCGTAGGGGGCCTTGATTTGTTTATCAAAGCTTGCCTTAAGGAGAAAAAGTTATTATGGTTAATCTAAGCCTTGCATTTTTAGAAGGTCTTGTATAGGTGTTATAAAAAGGTGCTGTATAAGTGTTAAAAAGTGAAAAAAAGAGGAAGCACATCATTAAGTGCTATATTTCATGAGAGTGATATTATATAATTAGGTATAGATATAGATACAATATATAGGTAAAACTTGCCCTAAGAGTTCACTCTTGCCAAATATACATTTTATATAGATATAAAATGTCAGATAATCCCTTTTCAATTTTACTGCACTCCATTTAAAAGTATTCTAATACCTAAAGTATGTTAACTCTGTCACCTTAAAAGTATACTGCCTGTTTTATTCATTGCTATAATTTTAATACTTTCAATAGCACCTGACATTTAGTAGCGACAAACATTAATATTTATTGAATGAATGGAAAAATAAATAAACTGTGATGTTCAATTTAGTTTGCAATGCTTCCTCAACTATGGAATTTATTGGGTATCTATATATATAAACAAATATATACACTGAGTGGCCAGATTATTGTGACCACCTGACGTTTGTAGGCAAATTAGCTATAATTTCGTGCTGAAGTTGCTAGAGAGCCAGACCATTATAAACAGGGAAGCAGTTTGTTTACCATGACAGTAGAAGTGATTTTTTTCTGAAGATATGGGTAAATAATGTGATTTAACAGCCTTTGAACGTGGGATATAGTTGAACGTGAGTGGCCCAATTATTATGACCACCCCATCAGTACTTTGTTGGTCCACCTTTTGCCTTCAATACTGCGGTAATTCTTCTTGGCATTGACTCCACAAGATGTTGAAAGGTGATGCAAGGAATCTGACACCATGCCTGATAAATAGCACTGTCCAGATTTGATGGTTGTGGAACCAGCTGCCTGATGGCTCTTTTAACTTCGTCCCACAAATGCTCAATTGGGTTGAGATCTGGTGATTGTGGGGGCCACCTTAGCAAGGTAAAGTCTCTCTCATGTTCTTGAAACCACTCCTGCACAATATGAGCACCGTGGCATGGCACATTGTCTTGTTGGAAGAAGCCATCTCCATTGGGATACGCCATCAACATGATACGATGAACTTGATCAGCAACGATACTTAGGTATGTTGTGCTATTCAGACGTTGTTCCACACGAATTAAAGGGCCCAAATCATGCCAGGAAAACATGCCCCAAACCATAACACTACCCCCAACAGCTTGAAGGGTTGTACGCATGCATGTGGGGTGCATGCTTTCATGCTGTTTCCGCCAAATTCTCACTCTGCCTTCTGCATGATGCAACTGGAAACGTGATTCATCGGACCACATGACTTTTTTCCAATGCTCGACTGTCCAATCCTGTGTTCCTGTGTGAATTGGAGACGTTTTATCTTGGTAACTGCAGACAGCAAAGGTGTTCAAACAGTCCTTCGGCTTCCATATCCCATACGATGCAGTGTACGGCTAATTTGCCTACAAATGTCAGGTGGTTCTAATAATCTGGCCACTTAGTGTGTGTGTGTGTGTGTGTGTGTGTGTACCACGTTCAAAGGCTGTTAATTTGCGTTGTTTACTCATATCTTCAGAAAAAAATCGCTTCTACTGTCATGGTAAACAAACTGCTTCTCTATTTATAATGGTCTGGCCCTCTAGCAACTTCAGCATGAAATTATAGCTAATTTGCCTACAAACATCAGGTGGTCATAATAATCTGGCCACTCAGTGTATATATTTGTTATATCAGGAGTAGTCTTACCCTAATTATAGTTGGTTATATATCTTACTTACCCAGGGAAATGGGCCCACACTAGCTCACAAAAATTGGATATAAGATGCCTATGTTGTTGTTTTAAGATGAAAAATAAACATATGCACTTAAGATCTAAATAAAATGTCAAAATCATATAAGAGAGTGGTAAAACATAGTCTGTACGGAAAAATAGAGGGGGGTGGGTCAAGAGTGGAAAAAGATGTCAGTGAAAATCCAGGAAAACAGAAAGCTTAAGAAAGCATGATGATGGATGAAGCAGAGCTGAAAACGTGTACAAAGATTTGTCAGGGGACCCTGTCTTGCCAGGAGATGCCACAGATAATCCAAGCTTAGAGTCAGCATTTCCTGGTGTGAGAATATGAGGTGAGGCTTAAAACAAGGTAGCTGAAAGTCTGTCTCAGAATACTCTGCTAATCAGCCATTTGTTCCAATCCCCTCTTTCTGCATGCATACTCAAATTTATCAAAAAATAAAATATTCTATAAAGAGAGGAAAATAACTCCCTTGGGGGCACTAAGGGATGGTGGCCATTGCCATCACAAAATGGAACACTCTTCGTGTTGTGTCAGGGATAACAGACACATCATGTTCAGGGCCAGGGACATGGCCACAGCTTAAGACCTGAGCCAGGGGCCTTCGAACAGCCCGACAGCCTCTCCCTGGCTTGCCATCATCCCTTCTCTAAGTTGTGAGCCTCTGATTTCCAATTCCCTGCCCCTTCCCACTCCATTGAGTGGCTAGGTGAGGTGTTTCCAGGTTTCTGGGGCTCTGCCATCAAAATCAAGGCTTTTAGGGAACAGGAAGCCTCAGCGTCTTTCTCCACTGCCTCTTCCCGGTGCTATGACACAGTGCCATTATTGACGTTAAAGTAATATTTGGAACACCCTTCCATTTGGCTCCCTGCTCCCATCAATATGTCCTTTGTAACAAGCACATCTCATGTGGAAAGAGGAGTCACTTAGCTTTTTTATTCAGGGGATAGACGGGCGTTCGAGCAAAGCAACTACATAGATCACAGTGAAGTAAACACACGTAAGCTTCTTAGGTTAACCTACTTTTTTGAGCATGAAAACAATTTAATACTATAAAAGAAACTCAACAATATTAAAAAGAAAGTTAAAGTAAACAAACTGCTCTGAAGGAAGCATAATTGAAGGCACATGAGAAATTACATAAAATAAAACAAGTACCTAATTCTTGAAATGGTATTGTATATATAATTAAGAATAATAAGTTATAAAAAACAATATATCAAAATAGTTATTAAAAATAAAAAATATAACTCTATTTTTTTAAATTAAGAGATGGATTGAAAGCTAGAGACTCAGACATTTCCCAGAACACAGATCAAATAAATGAAAACTTGAAAATAAAAATGATTTCCAGTAACTTAAAATTATATTAGTAACATTTCCATAAAGAAAGAATGGGGGGGGGAGAGGTAATAAAAGCCTGAGGAATAACCAAATATATTTATAAAAATTAAAGAAACATACATTTTTAGATCCAGCCAATATAAAAATCACATCTACACCCACTCAGATAAAATTTTCAAATACTAAAGATTTTTTTTAAAAATCTAAAAATCCAGAAATAAATTTACTCTAAAAAAGATTAGAGTTACTCACATAGGATATTTGGAATGCCTTTTCTCCCTCTTTATTCTTGAAAGTATTACACATGCCCCCCCCCAATTGACCCCTTCTAGTTGTCATCTGCGCCCCACCCCAGGACTTCACCGCCCTAAAATAATCGACCTATGACCTGGAATGCATTTAGAGTAATATATTCAATATTTAAGTAAAGGAAATTTAATCTTAAACCTGAATTTATGTATACAAATAAGTAATCAAATGTAAAGATAAAGTTAAGGGTAGGCAAAGAATCAGAAGATTAATCATATATATATTCTGAGAATGTAACTTGAGAATATGCTCCAGAAAAGCTAATAAAGAAAGAAAATCAAAGATGATTTGACTTTGGGTTGTAGGCACACAATGCAATATACAGATCATGTATCATAGAAATGGACACTTGAAATTTGTATAATGTTATTAACCAATGTCACCCCAATAAATTTAATAAAAAAAAGACAATACATAAAGAAGAGAGAGAGACTTGGATTTCAGAAATTAATAACCTTCATGCAGAAATGGAAAAAGTGAGCTCAAAGGATAATTGTACAGTTGACAAGAGAGCAAATAGTCCCTGTTCAATCAAAAGATAAGAGAAGAATATGAGAGGTTTGTGGCAAATGATTAAGAGAAGGATAACTGAGGATATGAAAAAGAACCATTGTTTATTGTCAGTAAAAAGAAAAGACATTAGAAAGTCATGAAAAAATGTACAGTGATTAATGTAGTAAATGAAAACCAAAACAAATGTTAAATGGAAAACTTTAATGGTTGAAAGCCAATTTAAAAGAAAGGGTTTATTGGACCATAAAGGACCAGGTCCTGGGCATGCAGTCTCAATCACCAGCAGCAGCACTGTGGGGAAAAGGCAACATGTCCGCCACCCTGGAGTTGAAGGGATATTTTATACACCAAGTAGGGGGAAGAAAGAATTTATATTGGGCCTAGCCAGTGTGGCTCAGTTGATTGAATGCTATCCCATGCACCAAGAGGTCACTGGTTTGGATCCAGGTCAGAGCACAGGCTCAGGTTTCTGGCTTGATCCCCCATAGGGGACATGTAAGAAGCAGCCCATAGATGTTTCTCTCTCTCCTCCCTTCCTCTCTCTCTAAAATAAATAAAAATAGATACAGTAAGAGCTCTGCACAAGCATTGCTGCTCTGATTTGCTCTGAGTCCATATATTCTTCTAAATTCTTCCTGACTATGCCAGGGCAGGTTCCTTCTCGAACCCTACCCACTGCATTAACTGTTGGAAACTTAGTCCAAGTTCCTCCTTTATCCTCTGCTCAGTAGTTACAGGCATTGGGTCCAAGCCCCTCTGCTTGGGGCTGGGCTTTCTTGGGACACCAGGTGGTAGATGGAGAAGCCATAAGAAGTTGTAGGTGTATAAGAATGAGTCTTTATTATAGAAGCCAGTGGCCATAAGTCATCAGACAAAACAGTACTTTACAACAGTGTCCCAATCAGGCAACCGCACATTGGCTACTCAACATGGTAGCTACTAGTATATCTGAGCTCTTTATGAGCTCTCAGCCTTACATCGTAGCAGTACCATCTCTCAGCTCTGTCTGAACTCAATAGCCTTTTCCCTGTCTCTAGCACACTCCTCTGCACAGCACACTTCTTCGCACATTAGCTGGCCAGTAACTTGTATATTATTCCAGAGACAAAGAAGGCTTCGTACCAATAGTTACATCAATTATGTTTTGGCTACAGGAGGGCATGCATGCACAGCATGCCATGGGATTTGTGTCCCACACCTGCTTATGTTATTTTAGCCTAGGTGCGTAGTGGCCTTGGACATTCAATGTATTGATAACAAGGCTTCTGCGCTTCCATTGGCCTTGACTATCAGGCGTCTCTGGAATGGTTCCCACACATATTTTTTTTAAAAAAAGAATTTATATTGGGGTGGGATAATGTGAAGTGAAGGATGGGACAGCTCTATGATAGAACACAGTCTATAACAGTGATGACGAACCTATGACACACGTGTCAGAGGTGACACACGAACTCATTTTTTGGTTGATTTTTCTGTGTTAAATGGCATTTAAATATGTAAAATAAATATAAAAAATATAAGTCTTCGTTTTACTATGGTTGCAAATATCAAAAAATTTCTATATGTGACATGGCACCAGAGTTAAGTTAGGGTTTTTCAAAATGCTGACACGCCGAGCTCAAAAGGTTCGCCATCACTGGTCTATAACAGAAATATTGAGAAGGTGAAGGTATTAGCATATATGCATACCCCAGGGATATGGACAATAGTGTGGTGAAGGCCATGGGAGGGGGAGGCAGGGGTGAGTGGAATTGGGCAATGAAGGGGACATCTGCAAGAGTGTCAACATTAAAAAGTTTTAATAAAAATAAAGTTGAAAAGAAAAAAAAGGACATATTTACTGCTTTTAATTGGTTACAGGCAACAGTCCTGCAAGTTCATGCATATGCCAAATGCATGACCCATCTAGTGGAGTAGATGCCTGTATGTTGATTCAAAGCTCCAACATACATTAGAAATGGGAGCAGTCTGTTGTCAGATGACCCCAGCTACTTAATTAACAAGCTAACAGCTGCTCTCTTTCTCTCAAACTCTGGCCTGCTTTAATTTAATTTAGAACATTTTTTTTTCTGTCACAAACATGGCATGAATTTGAGCAACTAACAGAATATACTTTTTAAAAAGATAGTCTATTTGCTTTTAAGCAAGAAATCTTTTCTTTTAATTGTCATTGGGTGCATGACATTGCCGGGAGCCGGTCCATCCTTGCTGTTTCAAAGGACCTGGCATATATGGCATACTGTTCTTAATATGTTTGCTCACCTTCTTGGCACTATGTGTTTTAACCAAGGTCTCTGAGAAAGGTTGTTTCCCCAGGTAGGGATTTTCCCCTGAAGTTAGGGAGGGAATAAAACCCCTCAACTAAGTGCCAGGCGGGTAATTAATCACTTTAACTACGAACAACCATGCTTAAGCTACATAATCTTTACTCCCTGGAATGGAGATAAGAAACACCCTAACCTTTGTAATAAATACAGGTGTAACAAGACAGCAAGACTCAGAACTTAGAAGACAGCTTAGAACACAGAACTAAGAAGACAGAACCTACACACGGAACTTAGAAGACAGAACTCAGAAGACAGAACCAAGAGAGACAGAACCTAGGCACAGAACCTACACAGAACGTTTTCTAGAGACAGAAGAACTTCGCTGGAGAGAACATGGCAAAAGATCCTGGACAGAAACTGGCCTCAGAACCTAGAGACAGAACCTAGCGAGAGAACATGGCAAAAGATCCTGGACTGAACCTGACTACAGAAATTGGCAAGAGAACCTGACTAGAACCTGGTGACTGAACCTGGCTGGAGAACCTGGACAGAACCTGGCTGGAGAACCTAGCGAGGGAACATGGCTACAGAACCTGGCTGGAGAACCTGGAGAACCTAGCAAGAGAACGTGGACACAGAACCTCTCTGGAGATCGAGACCAGAACTTGGCTGGGGATCCTGGCTAGGCTGCTGATCAACTGAACGCTGTCTCCGTGTCATTCCTTCTTCGCCGACTCCGTCCACACCTTTGGGGACCCCTGGACCCGCTGGGGTTGGACCCCGGCATGACATTAGACTCTGAGAGAAGGAAATATAATCTTAGTACCATTCAATTCTATGAGGGTGGATATTTATATTGTCATGTTAATGTACTTCCTGTTAATTTTCAATGTTTAGAATCAACCACCAACAACAAAATCTCATACATAGTTGTGTTTACAAGAGAAATTATGAGTAACATTCTTGATGACAAAAAAAAAAGGAAAGATACAATTGACAAATGAGGAGGTCAAAGTAGGAAGCAGCAATGACAGGAAAGAACAGAGATAATGTTATCTTACTTAAAAATAACAGAGGCATAGTGTTTAAATTTTTTAGCAAAAGAAATCAAATTTCAAGTTTCTTATTGCACTTGACTAATGTTACCAATTGTGGAACTAAAAATATCAATATCGCTCAGAAATTGAGGTGAGAAAGAAAGAATTAAAGGGAAGTATAATAAACTAAATCCCTATATTTCATCACAGAAGTCAGTTAAGAATATTGAAAGAAAAAAAAGGAATAAGCATGATATTTAGAAGTTGGAAGGTAACAAGGATAAAAGAAAATATGAGTTGTTGCAAGCACTTGTCTCTGAGATGAGGCTGTATGTATAGAAGAATGGGCTGACACAAAGCATTTCTCCTTTTAAAACCAGTACTGCCTGATTATTTGAACTGCAATGAGAATGCAGTTCTTCATTTAAAACTTATTATTTTTATTAACATGACCTTTTGATAGGGAATAGCTTGAGCACATTGAGTTTGGATTTCCCTCTTGGAAAACAGACATGGGACATAAGATTTTGTTTTAATGTAGAAGTGCCAGCAGGAAATATAGCTACTCTTTATAAAAATAACTCTGACATGTCCATGAAAACCTCATCTGAACTGAATTATTACTCACTGGCTGATAACTGACAAAATGATTCTACCCCATATCTTTGGACAAAGCCAATAATAAAACCAGTAAACCAAGAGGACAAAAACAGCTTCTATGTCAGTGGTTTCTAATAGGCATAGCATTGGACTGAAGATGGTTATAACACTCAGGTTAACACAGTAGAGTGTTTAAAATCAGAAGCCCACACATTTCTAGCTTTAGGACATGTCAGTAACCGGCTACCTTAAATACAACCTTTAAAGTGGAAGGAATCTGTGTCTTTAGACAGATATTTACCTAACTGTAAAGAGGAATTTACTCAATGTCTTTGAAAAGTTATCACTCTGAGGTTTTATATTGGGGCAGATCATATTTTTATTAGAATTTATGGGAGATAAAAAATTATGGAAATGAAGTTCCACTTGAAATTGCGTTTGAGTTGACTGAATACATTTGTTTTAGATTTCGCCCTTCTATAAGAATGAAAGGTTAATGAAAACAATTGTAGGGTTTTCATTTTTAGGTGCAGATTATATAATACATAAATGTCTTGATATGTTTCTCCCTTAAAATATGATAGTATTCAAACATCAACTTCATGCGCTATTATGATTGGAACTATCTTATGCCATGATATCTTTGCTTTCAAGACCTTGACACATTCATAATACTTTCTATTTTGCATTGTAGGTTGTATTATTTAATATGGAGGACTATTCATTTGGAGACTAAAGAAAAAAATTTCCATGTCAACTGGGATAGCTTAGCAGAAGAGGTTAAAGTGGTTTTACTTTGTTTGTTTGTTTTCTCTTTTACTGAAGGTAAAAAATAAAACACATATGGGAAGCTCAAGTTTACTACTAGCAATGATACAATGATAATTTTTCAAAGCATCTACTGGTAAATGATAGAAAGCCCCATGCATTTTACTATTTGTTACTGATGACTAGAGGAAGTCTTGAATCAATCTGTCAAGATCATTATCAGTATTTTTACTTATATAAGTTTTCTCAACAAAGTTGCTCTATATTTTTTAAGTAAACTTGGTGTGGAATGGAATGAAAAATAAAAGTAATTATTTAAGAGCTTCTGTAAAAGAAAACAATTTCCTCTGTAAGTGAGCAAATAATTGAGGGAAGATTTATTTATTTGTATATGTGTGTATAAAAGTATTAGTTACTTGCAGATTATTACAATTCTTCATTCTAGTTCTGGAAAAGATATCTTCCTAATTACAGTTCACATTAGATATTTACATACTGTTCTTCAAATCATTATTTATATTGTCTCTTCTTTCACTAAAGAAATGTGCTATAGTAGTTCAATCAAATTTCTCTCAATGTGTAAGGAATAAAAAAGTACAATTTACATTTTATCTTTGAAAATTCTTTTCCCAAGCTTGTGGCAATATCCCTAAAAAGAACTGGGGGAGAAAAGGTTAGAGGTAGATTATTCTCAGAGAGTGTGGAACACAGCTGCCCTAGGGAATTAATATTATTTTGTGGAAAATGTATTTTATTGCTGTCTTTCCTCTTTTAATGAAATATACTCTAACTTTGCATGGCCTGAATACTCAGTGGTTGAGCATCCACCTAGAAACCAAGAGGCCACAGTTCAATTCCTGTTCCTGTTCAATTTCTGGGCTACAGGCTTGAGCCCCAGTGGGAGGTGTGCAGGAGACAGCCAATCAATGATTCTATCTCTCTCTCCCTCTCCTTTCCTCTCTGAAATCAATAAAAATATATTTTAAAAACTTAAAACAAATAAATATGCTCTAACTTTTTACTTTTACACCTAAAACCATTCCTGTGGAGCAGGGGAACCAGTTCACACTCCTCACAGTTATCAAACAGAACTCAATTGCCTTAACACCCTTTTCAATTATCAATATTTAATTTCATGTAAGAAAAAGCAATGATCTTGGTGAGATATGTAATTGGTGGATACTGAAATCCATGAATAAAAGTATCTAAGCATACACAAATCATAAATTATTGAGTAAAGTAAAAAAGTTATCTGGGTCAATATTGAAAATATTTACCCACATAGTTCTTTAATTTATATTTAACTAAAGTTTGCCTTCTTAATACTTCAGAAGCAGAATTATTGACTGAATTGACTTTAAAATTTGAGTAGACCTTAAGATACAATGTTTAAAATACAGTGAACCAAATTATAAAGTCGATTTAGTATTAAAATGTAGTGAAGGCTAGTAGGAGAATTGCAGTTCCTTCTTTATTTATCAACTGTTGTTTCCTGGGAAAGTTCAAGCTTATAAAGGGTATTTTTAGTTAAGTGAAAAGAGCTTTGAGGCCATTGTGATGTTAACATTTATTTGACAATAATGATGTGCCAAATACTTAGCTAAGGATTCTGTGTTACATATGTCATCTCAAATCCTTCCTCAATTTTTTTTCATCAGGTGGTTGTATTATTAGCTGTTTTATGGGTGACAATAAGTTTTAGAGAATTAAGCAAATCATTAAAGGCCACACATTAAGTATCAGAACTAGAAATTGAACCCATGTTTGTCCAATTTAAAGTCTGCATTCTTAAAGAGTATGCTGTACCTTCTCTCCCACTTCCATCCCTTACCCTGAAGACATGTCTGTTTCTAATACCTATATTTTTATGAGTTACAGTGGGGCCTTTACTTACGAGTTTAATTCATTCTGAGACCGAGCTCATTAAGGAGCTCGTTAACTCAAATTACTCTGTCAACTCAATGCAAAAAATCGGCCGAGAGACAGCTGGTATCTCAAAAAACTCGTTAGTCGGGACACTCGTAAGTCAAGGCCCCACGGTATATTTGTCATTTTGGAGTAGCACTTTACTATGGTTTTCAAACAATAATTTTATATATTCATTTGGGTTGTAAAATTCGAGAAGTTGTCAAGCTAGTATATAGTTGCTTTAGTGAGGGTGATTCTGAAATGCATGGATTTCAGTTATTAGCTTCGACTATAGGGATGAACTTAACTCAGCTTCTGTCTTACTGAGAGCAAGCTCAGTTGCTTCAATTTCACTGTAGTGCTTCTCAGCAATTATTAAAGTGCTCTGCATAGACAATACTTCTTCAGTCAATGCCATTGTTTAATTAGTGTACATGAGGAGCCTCTGGGACTTTAATAGCCTGCATGATGTTGTATTTTGTTATATATTTTGTTATATATTTCTTATTATTTTGTTATATATATAACATTCCTTTTGTTATATATTTCTTCTAGCATTATTAGATTGACATAGCCATTAGAAAGAAAAATCTTTTCTACTTTTCTCAATATTTTTAAGGACAAGAAAATTAAGGGTAAGGTCTAATAGAGTTAAGGAATTAAGTGGCTTTGGAGATCTGTGTGCCTACACTGAGGTAGATGGATGTTTGACATTCACTTTCAGAGTTTGGTACAATTGGAAGAGGGTGATGACAATAATGGCCAATGGAAAGGACTGTAAAACTGAGGCGTATTATTTGGGTGTTGACTATCAGTTGTGCAAATGAACTCTGCTCTTTTGATTCTATCCCATTTCTGTTTGCTTCCAAACAGCAGTCATCACTCAACCTATAGCTTTGCTAATATTTTACTACTCCTATGGCCCCCATCAGTGGAGAAAAGTTCATGTAAAGTTAGGGCAAGAAATCGTATCATGGGAAGCTAAAAGCAGGTGTGAGATAAAGTTACAGGCAATAAAGGTGAGGAAGCATGAATGAGATTGGGAAATTGTTCACTGACAAAAATGGATTAGTTCTACAGAAAGAGACAAAGAGATATGGAGAAGAAGTCTACAGTAGCACCCCATTCCCTGACGAATTTCACCCAAGGCCCAACAATGTGAAATTTCTTCTTTGGGGGGCTGTGGTATTTATGAGACCTATCATGTTGGAGTTGGGTAGTAACAATCTAGGATATTGGCAGCAAAGGGAACTTTGATTAGAGCAATCACAGTATAACCAAGTTGCTTTTGTTTCTCTGCTACTGCTCTGTGATAGCTCTACTTTGACTATGTTAATTCGCATTTTGAGTAGTCACTGCTTTCCCCTCCTGTAAGTGTTTTGGTGTTCCCTTCCTCTTCTAAACAACTCTCCTGCCTACTTTTCTTTATTTGGATTCACAGATATTACTGTAAAGTAATGGAAAAATGGTCTTCTTGAGGCTGTCATGCTTTGTGATCTAGAGTGGAGCACTGCAGCAATGACTCGTCTTTCTCCAAGTGTTCACAAAGAGCGTCATTCAGCTGAGTGACGGGCTTGAAAATCTGAACAGTGTAGGCGTTCTCTTAATGGTTCTCCTTTATCTCTTCATATATCATTGTTGTAAAAGGAATTTGAAGAGTGAAACAGGTGTAGGCAACATTCTGTGGCAATAGACATGGAACTGACTTTTTTACTAGCTTTTTGTCAGGATAATGAATCAGTATAAGTCATTATATCAGTGATAACATGTATATGTGTAATTAGGTTTAGTTGAAACACAATGTATATGTTGATAGATAGATATATAATATAGAGTTTAGAAACTACACATCATAACTACTCAAAAATTATTTAATCTAAGAAGGCTCATACGCCCTGGTTATTAAGAATTAGGTTCCCTACTACTTTTTTTGAACAAGAATTTTCATTTCTTAAAAGCCCCCCAGACTCTTACAATAGAACCTCAGACCTGAGAAGATTAAAGAAAAATATAATTCAGTCCTTAGGCTCTCAAAGAATGAGTGGGATGCCAGGACTCCTGTGTAACCATGTCATTAACTCTGCTCACATTTCTTTCAGAAAATGATATGAGTTAATATTCATCATGTGGCCCCTTATTTAAGCAAGTCAGAAGTCATTGTTAGGTCTCATTGTCTACATCAAAGTACAGTTAACTTTTGTAGGTCATGGATTTCAGGCAGCCAGTACATAGTAGGCACGGATTAAAAGAACTCCCCTCCTGAGACTTTAACCTCATAGCAATAGGCTGAATGTCTCTGTTCCCTCAAAATTTATATGTCAAAGCCTTAACCCCACATGTGATGGTATTTGGAGATGGTACCTTTGGGAGGTAATTCCACAGATGAGTTCATGAACCCTTACAGATGGAATTACTGCGTTTTAAAGAAAAGATATGAGATATCTTGCTCTTTTTCTCTCTATGCTATGAGAGGACACAGCATAAAGGTGGCAGCCTGCATGGCAGGAGGGAAGCCCTTACCAGTAACAGAATCGGCAAGGGCTTGATCTTCTACTTGCCACACACCTGAACTGTGAGAAATAAACTGGTGTTGTTTAAGCCACCTAGTCCATCTTATTCTGTATGGTAACCTGAGCAGATTCACCAAGTTTTTTTTTTTTTTTTTTTTTTTTTTTACTTGTGATATTCCTGTTAATTCCTATGAATGATATAAACTCTTAACCCTAAGAGTTTCTTAGAATTGGCCTCAGGTATTTTAGCCATGATTCTTTTAGATTTAATCTAAAACATAAATTTATTTCTTGGAGCTTATAACATGCATGGTACTTTTCATATTAATATAAATTCTATCCCTAACCCTCTTGACTAATATCCCATTATTACGCTGAATACTACAACATCTAGAGCTGTGTTGACACCTTTCAGGACCTAGTTCAAGCCCTGTGCTTTTACTGAGTTATTCCAAAATGATTTTCTTTCATCTTGGTACAGGTATATCATGGGCCACGTGTACTAAACGTGTCATCCCTCTCAGGGGCATCACTGTCAGGATCTCAGTCTGGGGTCTTTTTTGTGTCACCTCAATTAGGGCTGAGGTGCCTTACCTTCAGGGCATCTTCTCTCTTATAATGCCCACTCCCAAAAGATGGCTCAGGTATAGCCTCTTCAGTTGGGATTATTTGTTTCTTTTTCTCACTTTCTTCTTTCTATACAAGTTTCTTCCCTTCCTATTTACCTCCACTTGCCATCTTTGAACACACACATTCAAATCTTTCTGTCTCACATTTAGACCAGATTATTTTGAACTTCATTATCAAGAAGTCGTGGCTTTTGTTTTCTGGTTTATTCTTGGGTTATTCACAAATAAGCATAACTCCTGGGAATGGTTGGATGGAAATCTCTGGGAATACTGGTTGAAGATATTTGATGATCCCCAAGTACTAATTAATACTGGAAATATGAGTTCATCCCACTGGTAATTTTGTTTTCAACTATTTATAGAATTTGTCTCCACCATAGATATGACACTTGATAGTATGTTGTGCGTTGTTGGCTGACATTTTATTTTTCTGATTGTCAGAACTTTGAGAGAGGCAACTGTGGCCCACACTGATGTTGATTCTCTCATAATCCTAGCACGTACCTTGTACATAACAGCAGTTATTCAATAAATTATTTTCGAGTTGAGTTTTTCAAGGTGAGAGAATTTGGCAGTGTTAAGTAATAAATAAAGCTTTATTACTGCTGTATAACATTTTATACTGCTACAATTTAAAAAACTAATGAAATTGAGCTAATACACTGAATATTTTAGCAAATTTACTTCACTTCATTTTTAGCATGATTCAGAAGCTTAAAGGTTATGTTATTTCTCTCCACATATTTTGTTTCTGCCAAACTGAAGCCAAAATGTGTGAACTGGATGCTGAAAGGCTACAGTTGAGTAGCCACAAAATCTAGCCTAGAGCTTGACATTTTTTCTGCAACCTTCTCTAACTGAAAGTCACATTTTAACAAGATAAGAAGTTATATCTCCTTGGAGAAAATTTAATCTAAAATTGTAAAGTGTCCCTATGGAGTATATTTTCTTGGTCTTGTTTCAGGAAAGTGACAGGATATGTTCAAACAAATAATTAGAGTAAATACAGAAGCACATTCAGTGGTCACTCTTCCCTGCTATCTTGCTCCTCAATAAGGAAGAAATGCATCATTAGAGGAGTTCTACTTTGTAATGAACATATATTTCCACAATTCTCTTCCACAAAAAGATTTTATTTCTTTTGCAAGCAATCATTGGCAAAAGTTAACTTTGGATTTCAGAGATTATAATTTGATTACTACTATTAAATTATTAATAAACATCCAGGGTCTGATTTTCACCTCTGCTAATGAACAAATATATCAGTTTTGCACTATGAAACATAGGTTTTACAAAGCACATCTCTAGCTTGAGACTCTGATTTAAATTATTGTTTTACGTTTTACTGAATCCAAAGATTAATCTCACAGAAATTATAATGATATAAAGCTCAAAAATACTGGTTCAGCATCTTGAATCCATTAAAAATAATAGTTATGTAATGCAGAACATAAAAGTGATATTGGGGAGATGTTATATTCTTGAAGTCTCCCTTCTTTCACAAAAGCAGCACCTGATATTTATATTTCCAAAATGGTATGCTTCTTATCTCTAAACACATACACAAACTCTTTTTTTTTTTGAAAACTGGGAAATTTAGATTTAAGTGTATTAGCTTAACATTGTTATTTCATACCAAAGAACACCAAAAATAAAATAATAAACTTAATTTAGTTTAAAGCAACTCTATACAAAGTATTAGCTGGAAGATAACTTAGATTTTTTTTTTCTATACATGTAGCTGCTGTTATATTAGGAATTTTATTGACTGCATCTTCTGTTTGTTTGTTTGTTTGTTCATTACATGGCTGTGACTATATATAAAGTCTCTTATGACCTGAGGCATGAAGTTTAGTATCTTTATAAATAGTCCAGGATTTATCATTAAAAAAATGGCCTGTGAAGTTATAGAAAAAAGGAAGTCAGTGGTTCCTTTATCTGCACTGCAGTTATTTTAGATCCAAACAGATGACACATGATGTCCCAGAAAGAAGTTGGTGTTTCCACTTAGTTGAGTCTAGAGGTCAGTGGTCGACAAACTACGGCTCGGCAAACCGCGGCTTGTGAGCCACATGTGGCTCTTTGGCCCCTCGAGTGTGGCTCTTCCACAAAATAACGACTTCTGCGCATGGGCCACGAAGTTTCCATCGCACTGTACGTGCGCGCCCGCACGTGGTATTTTGTGGAAGAGCCACACTCAAGGGGCCAAAGAGCCACATGTGGCTTGTGAGCCATGGTTTGCTGACCATGGATCCAGGCCTTTCTCTGCTTCTGGCTACTCCACCACAAAACATCTGTGGTTCTGGGATTTTCAAAGTAGGTAATCTAGTGACTCTCATTTCTAATTGCATTATTAAAGCATTAAAAGTAGATCTTGGCCGAAACCAGTTTGGCTCAGTGGATAGAGCGTCGGCTTGCGGACTGAAGGGTCCCAGGTTTGATTCCGGTCAAGGGCATGTGCCTGGGTTGCGGGCACATCCCCAGTGGGAAATGTGCAGGAGGCAGCTGATCGATGTTTCCCTCCCATCGCTGTTTCTAACTATCTATCTCTCTCCCTTCCTCTCTGTAAAAAATCAATAAAATATATTTAAAAAAAAAAAGTCAATTTTGATTTGTATCCTAGCTCCTTTAGTTATTTTTCTATAACATTATAAAATTATTTAAATACAGACAGTCCTCGGGTTACGTCCGACTCAACATATGTCATTTTGTGGTTACATCACCATCTCCCATCCTATCTAATAAAAGAGAAACATGGTAATTAGTGTACGTCCACTACCCTTCCCATTGGCTAATCAGCGAGATATGCAAATTAAATGCCAGCCAAGATGGCGGCCGGCAGCCAGGCAGCTTGAAGCTAACATGAGGCTTGCTTGCTTCAGTGACAGAGGACTCCAACGTTCCCCGCCTGCCTTGCCGGCCTCTGAGCTTGCAGTTTGAAACATTGTTACAAATATAGAAGCTAAACAAAACCCCAGAAACCTGCTTTCAGCCCGCCGGGATCTCAGAGCTGGAGTTGATAGTGTTTCGATTATAGAACCAAAACAAACCAGATACCTGCTTTCAGCAGCAGAGGCCTCAGAGCTGGAGCCAGAGCTAAAGCTGGCCCAGAATAAAAAAGAAAAAAAGGAGCAGTTGGGAGCTTCAGTGACCTGCCAGCCTGAAAACAGCCCTCAGCCCCTCACCCAGACTGGCCAGGCACCCCAGTGGGGACCCCCACCCTGAAGGGTGTGTGACCAGCTGCAAACAGCCATCATCCCCTCACCCAGGTTGGCCAGGCACCCCTGTCAGGACCCCCACCCTGATCCAGGACACCCTTCAGGGCAAACCAGCTGGCCCCCACCCGTGCACCAGGCTTCTATCCTATATAGTAAAAGGGTAATATGCCTCCCAGCACCGGGATCAGCGGAGCCGCGAGGCCTCCCAGCACCGGGATCAGCAGAGCTGAGAGGCCTCCCGGCACCGGGATCAGTGTGACGGGGGCAGCGCCCAAACCCCCTGATCACCCTGCGGCTCTGTGTGTGACAGGGGGTGGGGCCACAACCTCCCTATCCACCCTGCTCTGTTCGTGACAGGGGAAGGTACCCCAACCCCCTGATCAGCTCTGCTCTGTGCCTGATAGGGGGAAGCTCCCCAACCCCCTGATCTCCCTGTGGCTCTGTGTGTGACAGGGTGCGGCACCCCAAACCCCCCCTCCCCCACGGGCCCTGCTCTGTGTGTGATGGGGTAGAGCCATAACTTCCCCATCAGCCCTGCCCTGAGTGTGAGAGTGGCGGCACCCCAACCCCCTGATCGGCCCTGCTCTGTGGGTGATAGAGGGCGGCGCCCCAACCCCCTGATCCGCCCTGCTCTGTGCGTGACAGGGGGAGCTCCCCAACCCCCTGATTGGCCCTGCTCTGTGCGTGACAGGGTACGGAGCCCCAACCCCCCTGATGGGCCCTGGTCTGTGCATGATAGGGTATGGAGCCCCAACTCCCCTGATGGGCCCTGCTCTGTGAGTGACGGGGCAACGCCCCAAAACCCTGATTGGCCCTGCTCTGTGTGTGATAGGGGGTGGCACCCCAACCTCCCCCTTGACCCTGCCTTGAGTGTGACAGGGGGCAGTGCCCCAACCCCCCAATCAGCCCTACCCTGAGCGTGACTGAAGGTGGCATCACAACCTCCCAATCCGCCCTGCTCTGTACATGACAGGGGGTGGCGCCCGAACTCCCCAATCAGCCCTGCTCTGAGCCCGACCAGGGGCTGCACCTAGGGATTGGGCCTGCCCTCTGCCACCCAGGAGCGGGCCTAAGCCAGCAGGTGGTTATCTCCTGAGGGGTCCCAGACTGTGAGAGGGCACAAGTGGGGCTGAGGGACACCCCCCTGTCCCCCCTCCACAGCCAGTGCACAAAGTTTGTGCACCGGGCCTCTAGTATATTAAGAAAAGAAAAGGCCAGATTTCTCAATATACATCCCCCAAAATGTATACAGACACTTTAAATAATTATTAAAGCAGTGCTTATTAAAATACATTTCATTTTCAAAAGTGGGTTATTAGCTATGAAAGTGTGTACACATTTTTTGGACACCCTGTATATACATGGAAAGGAAGAAAACTATAAATAACCCTATTGTTTTTATGTTGGAATTGGAAGTCTCAGGATGAACTTATGATTTTCAATAGATACATAGATAAATGATAGATAGATAGATAGATAGATAGATAGATAGATATTGAGAGAGAAATGTTTATATAGATATTATCCCCCGGTTTGCCTAGGAGCAATGACAGCTCAATACAATAGCTCAAAATAAATAAACACACCTACCTTGGTACTAAATACTATTTTCCACTGAAAGAATGAGTGATTTAGGGCTGTTTGGAGAAATGACTGTTTCCAGAATTGAGGCAGGTAAAATAAGAATAAGCTTAGAATATCTTTTTGAGTCAGAAAATCAATAAGCCCTTAAATAATGATATTGACTTGAACACAGGATCTAACTTGAAAGGACTTCCATTGGCATTAGCATGGATGCAAAAATACATAAGTGATCTTGAATAAAGTGTGATACCATGAGTCCAAATTATAATACATAAATGAATGAATAAACAAATAAATACATGAAAAGTTTGGTGAGTTATAAGATATTTTCATAATTCTAAGCACTTCCTGACAAAATACTTATTTATAGTGGAGCCAAGAAAATGAAAATATTATCTGAAGTTATCAAGTGAATATCATCATTTATGAGACAAATTAAAATTGGGTGTTGATAGGATGCAATGTAAAACATATAGCATCTCTTCTAGGGCCTTTTTACCAAAGATGTGTAACCCAAGTACAGTCACAAGAAAACATCAGACAACACGGAATTGATGCCAGCCACTGGATCTGAAATGGTTCTGTGGGGGAAAGTAAAAGTTCTTTGCATTCTACTTCCAATCTTGCTGGGAGTTTTATATTGTTTCAAGATAAAATAATGCTGCTTTAACAACAAAAATACAGAACTGGATAAATGAAGATGTGGAATTTACATATGTTAGAAACAATATAATTTTAAGTAAAAGATGAACAGAGGAAGAAGGAAAGGAAAAAAGTTAGGAGAAATGTTACGAGTAGTACTGATTCAGAAATAATTTTTGGTTGGAATACAAAAATAAAGAACAGGGTAATTTTTAATCTTTGACTGTTTATATATAGGGAATATTGAGAGTAATAGAAATACTGGGAATGTGATTTTCCATTCATTAAAATTGTATCATCTCTTTTGCAGAATTTTCAAGGGTCTGAGCAAATATTAGAAATGCTTTCCATAATATATTTTTGTGTACTAACCACATAAAAAAAGTGAATCTGACTGAATATTCTCTAAGGTTCCCTCCAGTTCTATTAGTTCTTTATTTTATTCTGAAGGGAATCAAAGTTCTGCCACAGTGGGATCCTGAATATTTTGACTTACATCTGCTTGTCAAACATTATATTTTATCTGGAAGTTCTTAGATAGTACAATAGAAAGTAATCTTGATAATTGTGCTTTGACAACTGAATAAAAGTGTGTCCTGAACAAGATTTTAATATATACTATGTGCTTTATTGATTTTTTTTGTTTTGTATGTTTGCTTTGTCTGTTGCTAACAAGATTTTTCTTGTCAAAAGAATGTTAATAATGTCTACATGTATATTTGATTGATTAATTAATTTCATTATGGTATTATATTTAGGCATAAGTTTATAAAAATATTCAACATATAAAATGTTTAAGAAGACATCTATTAAAATTTTGACTGCAGGAATGATGGATAGATAGACAGATATCCATATACTAAATCTATATATAGCTAAACCTATATCTAGATACCTATGTAATGGTACATAATGTATAATAATTGTATTCTTATAGAGTGTCAAAAAGAGCTAAATCTAGAGTCAATAACTTATATGCAACCATACTCCAAGTATTTTGCAGAGTCCATTGCTGTACATGCAGCTAATTTTCACACCCCTCAGGTCAGAAATCAATGAACTCCACTTAAGAAAAAATAGTAGTAGAAAGATAAACGAACTTCCCAGCAACCCGAGGCTTTACTAGTCTGTGGCAGCCTTGAATTGCTAGATAATGTTAGGACCTCATGGCATTAGATTGATAGGAACAGCATAAGGTCAGCTCCAAAAATAGTGATTAAAGCGAACAAAATGGGTAAGAGTGCCAAATGCATTTAAAGAACAAGATTCTCTGAGAAATTACATGAAGTGCCCCAATAGATAGAAATTTCTCTCTCATTTTAAAGTTAGAATTCAAAGCAGAAAAAAGATCTTAACAATTGAAAAATAGAAAATGTGGTGGATAATGTATTAGAAAAAATTTGATCATAAACCTATCAGCACCTCTGCAGGAAAAGTTCATGAAGCACTTAAATAATTATTTTTGAGCTTTTAAAGCAAATTGCAAATTAGGGCAATGAATAAAGGAGAGGTTGGTAGGTGAGGGGACTGGTGGAGTTGAAAGAAACATTTTCCAGTTAGTGTGCCTCCTCACAGAGAAGCCAAGAATGTTGGAACTGAGTCAGTTCTGTAATCAGAGAAGTAAGGTCCAAGAAGGCCCTTCAATACTCTCCTGGTATCTTTTCCCTAATGTCCTTAATTTCCAAAAATAAGATTCATAACATTACTTCCCCACTGTAGGACGAGCTTATGATCCTTCTTCATTGAAATAGCTTTTTTTAAAAATGAAATAACCAGACTGATTCTTTTTTTTAAAAATATATATTTTTATTGATTTCAGAGAGGAATGATTTCAGGGAGAGGGAGAGATAGAAACATCAATGATGAGAGAGAATCACTGATTGGCTGTCTCCTGCATGCCCCCCAATGGGGATCAAGCCTGCAACCCGAGCATGTGCCCTTGACTGAAATCGAACCCGGGACCTTCCAGTCCACAGTCCAATGCTCTATCCGCTGAGCCAAACCAGCTAGGGCTGAAACAACTTTTGATGGGAAGTTTGGAGATGGTGAGCTGAATTGGTGAATTCATCATGGTTCTTGAATCTATCTACACTGTGTATCCAGGGTTCTCTGTGATTATGGTAACTGGCTTAGAAAAGTCTAGCATATAACTCGACCATTTCCCTACTCCTAACCTAAGTAGGAGTGGATGCTAGCTTACTGGGGTAAATGCATTTTTCCTAGCTCCCTAATATTTTTTATTCCAATTGTTACTAAATAGTAATATACCAGTTGGCAAGAATAGATGAAAAAAGTGTCCAGAATAGATGAAAAAGAGTTATCCTGCAATCTGTCATAGTTTATAATAGTTAGAATATATTGTATTGGCAATATACTTTATGTAACCAGATAGGATCCTGGGGGGATTATGGTGACTGTTATGCCCAGATTTCAAGATCCCCCGAAGATCCACCAGGGAGCGCCGAGTCCGATGCAAAAGCATAGAGTCTTTATTCAAGCCCGGGCTTGGTCCCTCTGCCTCCTTTACCGGTGCAGTGGTAGGATGTGAGAGAGCGCCCCGTCCCAAGAGAACAAAGAATTTATAGGGCTTGGGGTCGGGGGGTGGGGGCACACTCGGACCACTGATTTGGTCGATTCCTGATTCCGGTTGGTTGAGTGAGGGCCGGGGGCTAGTGACGCAAGGTCAGGGTGCAGCTATTCTAGGGTCTGGTTACACAAAGATAGGATGGGTGGCTAGCATACTTTTGGCCTTGGGCTAGTTTCCCTCGCTTTCCCATTGGCTGAGATAAGGGCAGGCTGAGTAACTGATACATTCTGTGGCTTTTTCTTGGAGGAGGGGTTAGGGACACAGCTATCAGTCCTGTTCTGTCCTTTCAGTGACCATATTTTAAAGAATTTTTATTTGTTTTTTGTAGGCATGAGGAGGTCCCTATTAGAGTAATTATTTATTTGAAGATACAAATCCTAAAAAATAATAGCTACCTAGACGAAGAATTAAGTGTAAATGGGATGAAAGAAATAAAAAGCAAAGTGTATGCTGACTCTGATGAAAAAAATGTCTGAATGATGAGAACTGTTAAGGAAGTTAGGCTTTACCAGATGGGGCAAAAGTAGGTTTACGGTTGTTCATATGGAAAGTTTGTGTACTCACAACTGCAAACCTATGTTTGCCCTGCCCTGTATTTTTAATGAATTCATTAAAATCACTTGAAGTTATGAAAGAAAGGGGGACCTTTAAAGGATGCTGCATAAGGAATAGCCTTAGGCTCTTCAGTGCCGAGAAAGTTAATCGTATATAACATATTTTTTCCCCAAATACTAGGAATATAAAAGTCTTGATAAATATTAAACTCTCAGAAGTACTTTTGGGATCATAACACCTATAATCAAGGTTTGGGAAGCAAATGACCAGAGCTTTAACTCACATGCAAGACAATATTCCTAATACTTTAAGCATCTAATATGCTTTTCTTTTTCCAGACCAATTTGACTTTCATCATCCCATCTAATAATAACCACTAAAACTGTGTAACCAGGATGAATGTGTTGACATCATTATCACTGTGGTTACCTAGACTAAGAAATTTAAGCCCAGAGAGATTATGTGATTTACCTGACATCACAGAAATGGTTGAGCTCATGCTATGGAAACTGTAACTGACAAGCCACGAAGAACTGAAATAGAGAGAAATGGGGAGAGCAAGAGACAAGGCTGGGGCAGAGGGTAAGCAGACAGCTATGTGGTGTGATTTAGGCCATGGTGAGGACCTGTTATTCTGAATATGCTGTACTGTATGTTTTATTTTGGGGAGGGGGAGTCCTTGATTCCCCCAAACGAATCAGGATGTTTCTGCTTTGTGTCTAGTGCAAGATACAAAGGCTAGGGTATAAAATCTAGTTTAAAATGGGCCTACCTTCCCCTGATAACTCTGAGAATCTATTTTGAATACTTATCTCTGTGAATGGCAGCAAGGTGAGCAAAGAAGTTTTCTCTTTTGTTCAACATGAATCTGTGTTGCTCTGTTAATCTCAAGGAAGAATACAGTGTTAGTCAAAACTTACTCATTGAGCCCTAGTTGGTTTGGCTCAGTAGACAGAGCATGGGCCCACGGACTGAAGGGTCCTGGGTTCAATTCCGGTCAAGTGCAAGTACTTTGGTTGCGGGTTCCCCAGCCCTGGTTGGGCACATGCAGGAGGCAAACAATTGATGTGTCTCTCTCACATCAATGTCTCTCTCTGTTCCTCTCCCTTCTACTCTCTCTAAAAATCAATGGAAAAATATCTACAGGTGAGATTAAGCAAACAAAATAATAAAAGCTTATTCATTGAGTGCTGTTATATAAAGAAGACAATATGGTCACTCCCCTCAAAATATGATTCTTGTTACTAAAATTGGTAGTAAGCTTCTCTCTAACTACACTGGGTCCAGTACAGAGTTATAGAAATATTGTGCTTTTGGTTACCTTTGGAACACCAATTAAATATAAAACATTAGAAAGTTAATTCACCCTAAACCAACTGATGGGATACTATTGCCTTTACCCCTATTTCATCTTGTCTGAGGGACAGCTTCCATTGAGTTGACCCCTTTACCTCTATTCCACTCTCTCAACTTAACAATTACCTTAAATAACCTTTTAGTATTCTTTTGTCAAAGGTCAAAGTTTAATTACCAAGATCACTTTTTTCTTCTTTTTTCAAGGTTAAAATTATCCTGATTATTTCTTGTCTTTTTTACCTCTTCTTCAGAATAATTGATATTTCCGTAGAGTTTATACATTTTCTCCAGAATATATTTTCTACTGAGTAAAGAGGAAAATATTAAAGTCAGGGATCCAGGTTTTCAGAAGGATTTGGGATTCTATAATAATATCAAGTAAATAAATTATAATTATAGTATTTTCAAAAATAATAGGACACTTGTCTAGGAGAGCAGTCAATTACCACAAAAATGTACAATAAATTACATCTTTGCACCTGTTGTACCCTCCTTTTAACAGATAGTTTGCTATTCATGAATATTTTACTATTCTATCATTTTAATAGAAATTCCACTATAAATAATCTGCAGTCTGGGTTCTGGCATTATGAAAAAGGACATGCAGTGTTGTAGCTGATTTACTCTACATTCTGCATATGTGTTCACAATATAATATTAAGAAAATAATTATACTATGTAAAATGCATCAGTAATTATTCCTGTAATTGTAAATTCATTTACAACCCTGTTAACGAGGCAATTAGAGGACAATTATGTATAATATTTATTTTAGCTACAATAATAACAACAAAAAACCTCATAGATGGGAGAAATCAGTGATAAACCCTAGTACAAGGATTAATTTATAAGCTAGAGTTTCATATGAGTATCAAGGGGTGCTTAAGAATTGGACAAATGGAGGGAAAGTGAAATGTACTTTCACATGGGACAAAAACGAGAAGCAATAATACTTTTCCCAGGGTCAAGGCCAGTTTTCACTTTTAGTTTACTTAATGCTGCAACTGGATTGTGTCCACTTAAAATGTATATGTTGAAGCTCTAATTCCTAATGGAACCCCATTTGGAGATGGGGTCTTTGGGCGGTAATCAGGTTTAAGGAGGTCATGAGGATGTGGTCCTTATGTTGGGATTAGTGTCTTTATAAAATAATCTGGAGAGCTTTCTGTCTCTCACCTCCATGTGAGGTCACAGTGAGAAGGTGGCTCTTAACAATTCAGAAAGAGAGTCTTTACTCGAACCTGACCATGTAGACAGCCCGATCTTGGACTTCATCCAGTCTCTAGAACTGTGAGTAAAATAATTCTCCGGTTTAAGCACCTAGTTTAAGGTATTTTTTTATGGCAGCTTGGGCTAACAATACAACTTCAGTGATGGCAAACCTATGACACGCGCGTCAGAGGTGACACGCAAACTCACTTTTTTGGTTGATTTTTCTTTGTTAAATGGCATTTAAATATATAAAATGAGTATCAAAAATATAACTCTTTGTTTTACTATGGTTGCAAATATCAAAAAATTTCTATATGTGACACGGCACCAGAGTTAAGTAGGGTTTTTCAAAATGCTGACACGCCAAGCTCAAAAGGTTCTCCATCACTGAACTAGATACATAATTATGACTTCACACACAGAGAAGAACCAAGTTGATGACAACAGCTCCTGATGTAGAACCTGCCCTTACATTGTACAGCAACATTAAGCAACTTATTCATTTGATTTTTTACATTTGAGTGAAAGGTTCAAAAACCAGGAAAAATCATCTTGTCTAATGAGCAGCCCATTCCAATCCGATGTGTTATCCTTTCCCCTCAGTCACCCACACACATCTTTCAGTTACAATGCCCTCTGGGTTATAACAATTTGGACTCAATAATTAGTGGATTTCAGGTCCCTTCAAAATAATTCTCATTTCGATGTTCAAAACAATCCATAATTCCATCTCAACATATTGTTTTAAATAGTTTCCTGACTTAAAATAGTTTCCTGATTTCCCAATGTTGCTCTCATTTATGCTAAAGCTATGTAACTAGCTCTTGACAACAGGCTGTGAACAAAAATCGCATGTATAACTTTCAGAACAAGAGTATTAAAAATGGTTTGTATTTAGTTTCCAGGCCCAAAAGTAACAAGATTGCAAGTCACTACTTCATCCTAGCAACCAGTGAAAGGCTGAACACAATAAAAAATCAACAACTTGTTTTGGATCTGTAAGAGAAGGGAGGATGGAGAATGAAGGACAGCCCCAAGACTGGAGAGATGGGTGAATACAGGGAGTCCTGGCTTACCAGAGCTGGCTCACAGGTGGAAACCATGAGAGAACCAGTGCTGGGTAGAAAAACCTGAATTGTGTAATTGGTGAATTGCTGGTGTGGACAACTGTGAATATTCAGAAGAGTTAAAAATTCTAGGGCAGGGTTTGGCAACCTTTTTGTGAGTGCTTGCGAAAACCAGCAAAATCTCGGACTCAAAATTCTTCTGCGTGCCAACCCTAATTTTTTGAGAACAGGTTACGCCTACTTGATATCTCTTAAGGTGTACGTATGTGAAGAACCTTGAAGAAATAATAAAATTCATTCGAGCGACAAAAACACAGTATATGATGATGAAAAATACATTTGATATTATCAGTGAGACTTTTGCTGCTGCATCACTGATGACAGAGATTTTACATCAGGTTTATATTTCGTGACCTTCAGTGATATGCACGAGCTACTACTTTCATCTGTCAGGCTACTCCTATTAGGAGACTTAACAAAATTCATCACTGAGAACAAAGATTCACAAGTGTATGTGGATGAAACCAAAACACTGGTCAGATCTAGGAAGGCAGGGAGAGTTAAGGCAGAGGCATAGAAATTGCTCTTCCCCTTTCTTGTCAATCCATGTCTATGGTCTTTAAGATAACTTGTTATATAAAATTATTTATTTATCTAAGATGCACCTACATTGAATTTATCTGAAAAATAAAAAAGTTGATATTAAGAAAAAAATTGTAAATGGAAGATTTTAAGAGAGGGTTTCGTGTGCCAGCAAAAGTTACTGGCGTGCCATGTTTGGCACACTTGCCAGGGGTTGCCCACCCTTCTTCTAGGGGGTCTAGTCATGGAGATAGGGAGACACAATATTATGAGATTTACCTCCAGGAGCTCAACCAGATTCCCACAGTAGATATCAGAGAAAAATCCCCTTGGGCTTCTAGCAAAGGGAGGGAAAAAGAAACCATTTTAAAATACACCAAAGCACTGAAACGGAATTTTTGGACTGGAACCCGGATTTTTTGTTCTCTGGAGTCGAGGAATGAATCCACAGACAGAGCGCAGTATAGCAAAGGTGGAGATTTATTGAAGAACAAATACAGATACCCATGTTGGGAGAGGGAAAGAGTCCCACAGAATGGACTCCCACATGGGGAGGGGGAAAGGGTCCCACTGAGTTCTTTTTCCCTAAGGCTTATAAAGGCTGCAGGTCCTGGTGCCTTGATATCCCCTCTGATTGGTCACTATTCCCTTGGACTGGAAACTATAGTAACTCCTGGGCTCAAAGGTTGAACCTCACATGGAGTGAGGTCCCCCCCCCCTGCCTTCCTTATTGTTTTCCTATTCCCTTTGGGCTTTCTTCTTCTCCTTCTGGATGAAGGGCTTCCTTCCCTTTATTTTGTAAATATAGACCTTTTGCTGTTCCCAGCTCCCTCATTCTATGGAAATGCACCTGTTGGCAGCTTTTCAGCTCCCCTATTCTATGGAAATGGTACCTTCTGCTGCTCTTCAGCCCTGTGCTTCTTCCATGGTCCTCTTAATTTTTAAAATTTCCTAAACCTGTCCCATTTTACCCCTAAAATTCCTGTTTTAGCACTTTGTTCTTAAATAGGTCTTCCCTTGGGGGAAATAGTTAAGCAGACCCTAGTGTGCTGAGGAAGAGAAATACCCAACTGTCCCACCTAAACAGGGAAAAGAAAACAACTGAGAAACACTTGTGAAGGTCAAGTCAGAAGTGTAGGTTCACTAAAACCAACGCATTTCCTCCGTCTCTCTTTCCCAGAGTGGTGAACAGGGATGACGCATATTCCAGATGGCATAACCACAGGTTGTAGGCAGAATATCTAAACTTCATTTAGACTTTACCTTGGAAGCCTCCCTCACCTCATGTTAGAGGGCATGACTGATGTGTTCTCCTTCAATAATCTGCTGCATTTCCTGTCTGCAAAACTGACCTGGCATTCACTTGAATGGCCTAGATTATAAGTATATAATTACTTACTTCATTGAATGTGTATGATGCCTTTTATCCAAGTACATCATAAGCAGATGTTTTTCTCAGATAATTTTTAATAAGACATATTTTTCTTATATAGTTATCTTTATTGCACCTTCATTCTCCCAAGTAAATCGAAATTGTTGCAAGAAAGCATGTTAAATGGTTAGAAATAACGTTGCTTTTCCTCAGTGTGATTCAGTGGTAATGTAAATGATAATCTAGTGAGAGTCTCTTGGGAAAAATGAATATTCACAGTTGTACTTAGGAGTATTAAAATAAATAACACATCTCATTTTTCATGGATATCTGAGTGTGTGGTGGGCAACTTCATAATCGTCTTTGTAGGTATGAAATGTCCCTGTAAATAGTCTGCCCAGAGTTGTAGTAACCATGAGATAACTCTCAAATGAGTTCTAACCATCTTCACCTCAAAAGTTATTCTGTGATTATACCAATGGCTTTGTAGAGAATAGGATTATACAGTATCCTAGGGCAAGCTTATCTCTTAAATTACAGGGGCATTATAATAGCAGATAAATAGTTTTTAAATTACTAGCATTAAAATGTGTTATTTGCCCCAGATTCAAGTTTGGGGATACTAAATCCCTTTGAACAGGTCTATTTCTATTTATGAGATCAATGTGTTTGGCTCTCAGTCTCACCAGGCTTTTCATGCCTATTGAGCTGATTATTTTTTAAAAGCTTCTCTTTTGAATAAAACAGAAGTCTTATAGCTGACCCAATAGGGATCCTCCTTATCTGGTCTTACACAGAGGTAACCAGTTGAGAAGGAAGAGGGTTGCTTCT
The DNA here is from genome assembly GCF_964212035.1 of Myotis nattereri. Classification (NCBI taxonomy): domain Eukaryota; kingdom Metazoa; phylum Chordata; class Mammalia; order Chiroptera; family Vespertilionidae; genus Myotis; species Myotis nattereri. The sequence goes on from NC_138088.1 coordinate 29,785,736, forward strand.
TTGCATTTCTGTCAAGTCACCCTTGGAGTTTAAGCCTCTGAGTATCCAGCAGTGTTTTACTCCCACGCATTATATTTTGGTTGAGCTCTAATGGAGCAGACAGAATACCCAGAGAATTCTGTGATAGCCCTCCCAAGGTGGACTTTGGTTTGATGCTGATCATTAGGGAGCCTTGCTAATGAAATACATATTTGAAAACATGTATTTTTTTTCCAAACTGAATATTAGAAATTAAGTTAACTAGAGGTTCACCATGTTTTAGTCCCTCGCTCTGAAAGGTCAAACATATTTGAAATGTATTAGGGGACTAAACTCTGAGAAGAGACCCTGAGCTAATACTTTCATAGAGTGGTTAATCATCATTGCTGCCAATGGGAATTTGGTAAGTTGGCTTTTCAGAAAACAAGGACTGCCTAAAGTGAGTTGCCAAGAAATCTGTGACGTTTGCAATTCTTTTCTGTACATATGTAATATACATGTTATCATATGTCAACCTTCAATCAATCAATTTCCCATTTTCAATTGACAAATGTATGAGTGATTATAATCAAATCATTAAAAATTACCAGGTTGTTTTAATAATGTTATTCACCACGGAGAATAATTTTGATAATGTTAATCCATTATAAGGAATTCTAAACTAAAATGCTGGGTACTAGTCATGAATCCAGATGACAGCTTTGTCATGTGACTCCAAATGTATTTCCATTTATACAAATCAATATTAAATAAGACTGAAGATTGTATAAAAATGGGCAAATGATTATTCCCATATTATCTTCTTAAGCAGTTATGATTTTTTTTTTAATGTAAGACTATGGATTTCCTGATTTCTGTGGCTTTGTGGAGTGATCACAGGCAGCATTTTATGCTTCTGTATTTACCTAAATCTCAAACTCTCTGTTACCTCACACACTCAGGGCATTATGGTTTTTCCCCCCGAAAGAGAGAAATCTTATGAACTGAATAGTTTCCTGTAGCTTTTAAGATAGCAGCAACACAGTCTCAAAAGTGTTGAATCAGATCTTTTTGCATGTTGGCTTTTGATTGGACAAATTCAAAAAATGTGCCAGTTAGACAGGGTGGTTCCTGCTGTTGAAGTGATCAAATGATCCAGTGTCCAAACATGAAAATGTCCCATGTGACTATCTCTCACTTTGTAATGCTTGTTCTCCTAACAAGCTTTCTTCCTTCTTCCAAGACAACATCTAGATTTTCCTGTGGCAAATATTGTAATTTGCTCCAGTGATTATATCAGTTTCAGTTAAGAAACCTTTCTAATATACCACTGGACTCCTTCCCGATATCAGTTGGTGCTATAACATATTAGAATAATAGCCCTATAGTCAATTCCAAGAAATAGAAATGACCAGACTACATATCACAACCTTTATGCAAAAGGATGACCAAAATGACTTAGATACTTTTCTCCTAAATTATAGGATACTACAGACCCGTTGCATGAAATTCGTGCAAGGGTAGGCCCTTACAGCCCCAGCTGACTCAATCCTCGCAGCCGCGGCTTGGTCCGGAAGACAGTCGTTCTGCTGTTTGGCTGTTTGGTCAATTTGCATATTACACTTTTATTATTATAGATAGTCTCCCAAATAAAGGCAAAGTACTAACAAACAAATAAAGAAAACACTAATTTTATCTTCATGATGATGGTGATGGTGACAGAGTCAGTTTATCTGCAGTAGTTAAGTGTGATGATATCAGGGACAGGGATAGTTATCTGGGTTTGAAGTCTAACTCTACCTCATGTTGCTCTGTGACTTTGATCAAATTCATTAAGGCTTGTATTCCTCAATTTCCTTATTTGTAAAATGGTAAATGAAAATAACTTCTTTATATTATAGTGGTGAGGATTAAATGAGTCAATACCTTATAGTCTTTAGAAACTGTACCTGTTGCATATTAAGCACTAAATAATTAATCATTATTATGAGTAGTGATATGAAATTACTTAATAATTGTTATGTTATACTGGCTGAACTTCAGCCTGTATTATCAATTTATTAATGATGCTGATGATGATGACAATGACAGCTCCACTTATTGGGTGACTTCTATTACCAACTATTGTTGGAACATGTCTGGCATTGAATTTTCTATAATCAGACCCTAAGAAGTCTGGGTACAAGTATTTCTTTTGGGAGATAATCAAGGCAACACAGGGATGGATAAGCGAACACAGTGCTCAGAAGGAGAAAAGGCTAATAACAGGTTAATAAGTGGTCATGACTCTGAGAGCTTAGTTGCACACATTTCAGAATAGTCCCCAACACTCACCCAGAATTTGAGGTTGGGGCATTTACCTACTGACTCCTACTCCACAATGGTTGAAAGTTACTTCTGGAGCATCCTACTTTCTGGTAATTATGAATGCAAGAAATCAACCTTATTGAATTGGACTAAACTGGAGTTAACAATAGCCTAAAGGCATAATATATCCAGAACATCCAATAAAGTAGAATATTTTATCACAAGGTAGAGAAATTATGTAAAGAACATCTTGAAATGCAAGCAATTTCAAGAAAGTACTTTAATTAGTTTGCTTGTGAAGCAGCTCCACGTAGGAATAATATTGAGCAAGTACCCAGAAAATGTTAGCTATTACACGTTGTAAAAGAGAACAGATACGGGAATAGTCATTCTATAGCAATAGTATGCCTTTCTCCTCAACTGTATATAGCCGACATAGTCCTTTTTCTAAAATAAGTATTTGTCTAAAACTCTTTTTAAGAGCCTACCAATTTTAATCGAGCTCATCCATCCTTGGTTTTGGGGTTCTTTTGTTGTTGTGTTTTAGTTGCCTTATCTTCTCTAACAGATTGTGAGCTATTTGAGTGGAAAAATGAGTTTCCTTTCACTGTGCCATCACAGAACTTAGCAAGTACCTAGCCTGCTGTATTTATGTCAGGAAGAAAAGGAGGAAGGGAGCAACATATAAAGCAAAAAGAGAAATGGTCTTTTAAAATAATGTTTTACATTTACTGAGTGCTTCATATATGTCAAGGGCTTTCTATTTATTTACTAGTTTCATCATGTTAAGCATTCTGTGATGTAAGCTTTATTAGCTACATTTTATAGGTGAGTTAATTAAGACTTGTATAGAATGAATAATATGCTCACATTTTCACAGGTAGAAATAGTAGACCCTGAACTTGAGATTGTGTATATTTCCTTTAAAAAGTCCAAATATTCATTCACAACTAGGTCCTTTCTCTGAGAAAAGAAGGGGAAATGGAGAGAAAAAAAATGTGGGCCAAGCAGGGAAAGAAGAAAAAAAAAATGAGAAGAGAGATGGAAGGAAAGACTGAGGGAGGGAAGGATTAAAGGATCAATTCTGAACTTGAAGAGCATACAGGGCAATGTTTGCTCTCACGTGAGAAGCTGTCAGAGACTTTATTGATGCTTTTGCATAGGAACTAAAAAGGTCTCAGATCAAATCCTGTAGAAACGAGAGGAGTAGTTCCCTGAGTTTTTCGTATAGAATAGTTTATTTCTGGGTTACAATATGATTTCTACATTTACTACAATTAAGATGAGAATTACATATTTATTTAATTAAGCTAGGACTGTGGCATTGTAGAGAGAGAGAAAAAATAAGCTAACCAACTATGGGATTAAAATAGAAGTAATTTTAGATTCTTGTCTCTCTGATAATTTAGCCCCAGGATTATTTTGGTAAATTTCTAGATATAGAACAAAAATTTAGATTTAGCACAAAAGAGCTCTAAGAGTTCAATTCATTTCCAGAGTCTAAAAGTTCCTGTTTCACATTGTTTCCTGTCTTAGTATGATTTATTGTTTTAATTTTCACCTCACATTTTAGTGTTTTCAGGAAAGGATCTTCAGCAAGACCCACATGTGGGATTTGTTCTCCTTCAAACCTCATTGTGGATTGAGGGCATTTACTTTATCGAGAGATAAAACAAAACCAGTGTTTTTTAAGAGCGGATAACAGTTTCAAATGTCATACCTTTAATACATTCATGATAACTTTGTGTCCACTGTTTGAGATAATTTGGAGACTGTAAGAACTTTACTTTTTAGAAAATTTTCTGACTTAGGAGTAAAATACTTATAAAATCACGATATGTTTGCAAATAATTATTTTCATAAAAATTTCCTTCACAGTGAATACCAGACATTACGAAAAGTTTTCCACTCACTCCCACAGCCATCACTGAAGTAAAACCAGTATATGAATTCTTCTAGTGAGAGAAAGAAAAACAAGTAGAAGAAGAGGGAAAAAACAACAGAGAAATGTATAGGCAAAAATGAAAAAATGTCTTTTTGCAAATAGTTTCCCTCATTTAGAAGAAAACAAAAATCTTCCTTAGTGTTTACAAATACAGTTCCTTTCCTTAGATGTATTCATAAATCTTTGGAAAATGATAGACTTCTTAGTAATTATGCAAGTTATTTACATTTATTTATTTTATAAACATTTACTGAGGGCCTACTAGAGGAAAGAGAGGGAAGGCAGGTTTTATATAATCTTGTGTAGAAGACAAGTTTAGAAAAGTCATGAAACTTTCCTAAAAGCATATTGAGTAAACTAGAGGCCCAGTGCATGACATTCGTGCACTGGGGGAGGGGGATCCTCAGCCCAGCCTGCACCCTCTCACAGTCCAGGATGCCTCAGGGGATTTCTGAGGAGTCCTTAGCGCTGCCAGGGAGGCGGGAGAGGCTCCCGCCACCGCTGTTGTGCTTGCCCGTGAGCCCAGCTTCTGGCTGAGCAGCCCTCCCCTTGTGGGAGCACACTGACCACCAGGGGGGCAGCTCCTGCATTGAGCGTCTGACCCCTGGTGGTCTGTGTGCCTCATGGCGACTGGTCATTCCACCATTTAGTCATTTGTATATTAGCCTTTTATCATCTATAATAATAAAAGTGTGACATGCTACTTAGACCAGATGACCTTCTGGACGAAGCTGGGGCTGTGAGGGAAGCCTGGGTCCCAGGTGCCTGACAGTGGCTGGAGGGAAGCCCAGGTCCTGGGTGCCTGCTGGCAGCCAGAGGGAAGCCTGGGTCCTGGGTTCCAGAGGGAAGCCGGTGCCAGAAGCTAGGGGAAGGAAGGCCTACTTTTGCATGGATTTCACACACCGGGCCTCTAGTGTGTAAATAATGGTGCATGTTGAGATGTTTTTTGTTATATGTTTACTTACCTAACCCAACTTTTATATATTTTGTCATGTAAAATCTGTTTAATGAAAGCTTGCCTGTCAATTCTAAAGGATATACCTTTCTGTAATACAGTGACTGCGGAGGTCACCTATTGGCAATAAGAATGCTTTACGTGAGTCTGTTCAGCTCTGCTGATAGGCTTTATGTACTCATGCCTCCCACTCTTAGTAGTGTTTGTAAGATAGCATGGGAGCTATGAGACCTTTAAACAACAGTTAACAATGAGCTTTAAAACGTTTCTTAGAAACACCACTGAGATGGGTCAAGGGCACCAATAGTGAAGAGAGCAATAACAACTAACGTCTTAAAATATACTCCAAGAACTAGGGACAACATTTTCTCTGCTGTTAGATTTATTAAGAACTAATAAGTGAAGATGATATAGTAAGCAAAGAAGTGAGTGTTTGGTGGTAATAGAGAAAAGAGTTATCTTGTGCTATTTAACATTTGTTAAGGAATTGCAGTGCCCTAGGGTATAAACTATACAAGAAATTACTTCTTAAGGGACTTTTAAAAAGGGATATATTATTGAGACTTAATAGAAAGAAAAATATTCTAAATATCTTAGTCATGCTTCAGAAAAACACCACTTAAAAGCTAATACACAACATTGATACCGATTAAATCCATTTGCCATGTTTCCTTGCGATCTTCATTTCTTAATCAACTTCTTGTCAGGAACATTATGACACTTTCTGTATTCTTTTAGAAAAATCTTTCTGATTACTTAATCAGAAAGACAAGTATCAGGAAAGCTACAACCACACGAAATACTAATATGATGCATTTGCATTACATAAGTTGCATTCAAGAGCAGTAGCTTTTATTTTATTTTATTTTTAATATATTTTATTGATTTTTTTACAGAGGGGAAGGGAGAGAGATAGAAAATTAGGAACATTTATGAGAGAGAAATATTGATTAGCTGCCTCTTGCACACTCCCTACTGGGTATGTGCCCATAACCAAGGTACATGGCCTTGACCGGAATTGAACCTGGGACCTTTCAGTCCACAGGCTAACACTCTATCCACTGAGCCAAACCAGTTAGGGCAAGAGCAGTAGCTTTTAAAAGAAATTTGAATGCCATTTTGTAATGGGATAGACTTTGAAAGGCAAGTTTTCTTTCTTTAAAAAGAGGAAGATATATTGATAACTAAAGGCCCAGTGCATGAAAATTTGTGCTCTCGGGAGGGTGGGTGGGGGGGGACAGCGAGTCTCTCAGCCTGGCCTGTGCCCTCTTGCAGTTTGGGAGCCCTCGGGGGATGTCTACCTGCCGGGTTAGGCCTGCTCCCTGGGCGATAGGGCTTAAGCTGGCAGTCAGACATCCCTGTGGCAGCCTAGGAGCCCTCGGGGGACGTCCACCTGCCAGCTTAGGCCTGTTCTCCGCAAGGAGTGGGCCTAAGCTGCAGTCGGACATCCTTAGCGCTGCTGAGGAGGAGGGAGAGGCTCCCACCACTGCCACTGGGCTCACAACTGTCAGCCTGGCTTGTGGCTGAGCGGCGCTCCCCCTGTGGGAGTGCACTGACCACCAGGGGGCAGCTTCTGCATTGAGTGTCTGCCCCCTAGTGGTCAATGTGCATCCTAGCTGGTCGTTCCTGGTTGTTTGGCCATTAGGGTCAATTTGCATATTACCCTTATATAAGATAGAAAGAAATATTTCAGAAATAAAACCATGATATTAAAGTTTGTACTTCATGCACTTATTTAACTAAAGAAATCTTTTCTGAGAGAATAAACTGTGGTTTGTAAAGAAGTACAATTTTAATAAAAAATAAATACCATGAACTAAACTGTTAACTGCTGGGTCAGTAACTAAAATGAATAAACAAGTAATACAATGGCATTAGTAAGTCCCTACATTTATTCTAAATGTAAATGGACTGAATTCTACAAAGGCACAGAGTGGCTAGATGACTTAAAAAACAACAACAACAACAACAAAAAAAAACAAGACCTAACTATTTGCAGTCTACATGAGACTAACTTCAGGACATGTTTCCTGAGCATTTCTCCTTAGTGAGTACTTATAACCACATAGAGGCTTCTCATTGGCACCCCTGCTCTCCTTTTCCTTGAGGCCCCAGCCCCTGGCCAGTAGTCCAGATGCAGAGGACACTGCAGACATGGCCTGTGGGGATGTACAAGTCAGTCCTGGTGTCTGTGGCCTGTGTCGGGAACAGCTGGCCCACCTGTGTCTCTGAGAATTCTCAAAGACCCAACCAGGAGGAGTTCAAGGGTGGCGGGAGGAAGAAGTGAAAATGTGGGTGACTGTGGCAGGACACAGAGAGGGCTGCCTGGCTGAGTCCCAAGGCCTTGCAGAAACCTGGGGATATGGTGGTTTCCCCCTTTCGAAACCCCTGTCTGCCTTCAGCCTGGATGTCAGGTGACAGGTTCTTATTTTCAGTTGGTGAAGAGGGGGAGAGGAGGAGAAAGTATCCTTTACAAATTGGTCTTAGTGATTCCAGAAATTTAGAGCATAATCTATATTTTCTCTTCTTTTCTTCATAATTTAATTAGTGGTCTGTTTCTCTTTATTCTTTGGTATTTATTTAACCAACTAGTCAGGGAATAATTACTTATTGAGTACCTATTATTCTTCTTGGAAAATATTATGTGGTTGTTCTATAATACTTATTTCAAAAAGATGCTGCTCTATATTATTATTATTATTATTATTATTATTATTACATTTGGATGTTTTAAAAATTTCTTAGAATAGTAGAAGTCATTTCATTTCTATTTCAGCCAAAGCAAGGAAAAATTCTAAATTAAATACTTATGTATTGTTTTCATATCTTATTATCCCAGGATTATATTCTAATCCAGAAAACTGTAGCCAAGTCTATATAATTTTAGTAATAGACCTCAGGTAGCTTCCCTCAGTTATTTATGCAAACAATACCTGCATGAGCTGATGGCAAGTTTTTTGTGATTTTTTAGTCCATCTTATTTTTTGCTTTTGCTTTTTTTCCTACTCTAATTCAGTATACCATAGTGATTGCTACATGTGTGTTGGCAACCTGTGTTTTTTTTGAGCAAATTCATAATTGTGCTATGGCTCAGTTTTAACAACTCTGTAATGTCTATTAAGGTATGTGATCAAAGGATGGCCTGGAGGAATTAATGAGATAATGTCTATAAAGCACCATGGCTAGTATATAATATTAATAAGCCAACTTATAAAGGTTTTATTAAGCCTTTTAGTAGTTAGCTTATAAACCATATTTGATATCTCAGCCATCTCTCTTTTGACTATATTTCTAGCCTTGAAATCCCCCAGTACTGGTCTCTTTCATTATTTGTCATTTTACATTTTATAGACATTCAGCACTTAACTGTGCTCTAGGTATGTGTGCAAAGTGCTTGATATAAAAAAATCATGACTTGCTTGTTATTTATACTGTACTTGGTTTAATACTTAAAGCTGATTCAGCTTAGATCAAAATATTACTGACTTTCTTGGATAAAATGCTACAGAAAGGGAGAAGAAAACATCCATCTTTCTTAGTACATTTTGTCTGTGGGAACAGTGACAAGTCAGGTGCACATCTCTGAGTAACAAGACAACTTGACTGAAACTCGCTTCCAGCTTTAGTGAAACAAATATGTAAAGTATAGATTATTCCTAGGTCATTTTTCCTGAAAAAATGTTTTTCTATCTTACCTAAATTGGCTAGTTTTATAGGCTTCTCAGTTCCTTCTCATTACCTTAGGTTTTGTTTGTCTGCCTGTTTTCTGAATCAACATACAAGAAAACTTAACCAAACACAGGTGCAAACTATTTGAAAACTCATGAGATTTTGTGTTTATGGCTTCAGTTAAAGAAATCCCAATAATTGTTGGATCTGGAAAATGCTGGCATCTACATTTGGCACAGAACTGAGCAGCATAACTTACCTTGCACTTTAGTTCAGATAAAAACACCCACATAGGCATATACACAAAGATGTGTAGAGAGGAGGCTCTCCAGATTGGAGAAGAGACCTCTTTAGATGAAGGAAATAGGCTTTATTTAGGCATGATATGTTCGATTGATTTTTTTTTTAAATTTCCCATCAAGCTGGATGTAAACATAACTGTTAGTTGTAGGATTGTGAGAAATGACTGACTATTTCACCATTCCTAAACATAAGCATATTTATAGATGTTGTTGGCAACTTCAAAACTGTGAGGGGAAAGTGTCTGCATTATGCTCCTTGATAACGACATTCTTTTGCCATATAAGGTCTGATGCTGCACAACACCAACTGTGGCACATTTCGCTTTCCCCTTTCATCAAGATTACTCATTTTTATATTGCTTATTTGGATTAGGTATTGGCACTTGACTCTAATCATCCCCTATTTGTAGAGCAGGAGCTAACAAGAAGACAAACAGGTGACTAAGGGCAGGGAAGAGTCATCAAATACAAAGACTCCTTTCAGAAATGCATTCATTAATAGCAAATGTGTGACTAGTACAGACATTAACCCAAAGTGAATGTTGAATATTAGTAATTACTGTGAAAACCCAGGTATCAGCCAGGACCCTCTCTGTCCCTTGAGATATAAATAAAAATATGTGGAATGCCCCAAATTCTGTAGCATTTGGATGTTCAAAACCCTTGAAAGGATTTCACATTTCATATTATACATTTACACTTATATTTGTAGTCAAAGGTTGTTTCCTCCTATATTCTCCATCTTCATATATTTCAGAGCAAATAAGTTGCACTAATGGTAACATCTCAGGGTAAAAGCATGATATCATGTGCATTTGTAATTGAATTGAGTTAAATCTTAAAAAGAGATGATAAATTTAATACATAAATTTAATAATAAATTTTACAATTGTTATCAACTAGGAAGGATTAATGTAAGAAAAGTAAACAGATTTCAGTTTGCTTTTGTACCTAATGTAAATAATGTAGAGAAATATCATGGAGTGTCTAGAAAATTTGAGTATCAGGAGAGATTAAGATGTAAATTAAGTAATTAGAAAACAGTAAGTCTTCTGATTTGTTTGTGTATAAAGGGAAGGTAGTCAAGACATAAAGGGAACATAGAAAATAGTTGAAATGAAAAAGGCACCGGAAAAACTCAGAAACTTCCACAGCATGCAAGGCAATGAAAACTGCTTCTCTCAAAGAGAAAATAGCCAATCTCTCTTACACCGGGACATCTACTGCTCTGAATTATCTTCTGACACCAATAGGTGGTATATATTTATTTTCATGTTGGACAGTGCGAGCAGAAATCAGAAATGCAGGTGACCTGTGGTCAGGCTGTCAGTGACAGCTCAGATCCTGCAGTCCATTTCCATCCCGCCGTATTTGTTTTAGAAAAAGAATCACTTCAGTTAAGGGAGAGAAAAATGATACAGTACTGAACTTATTCACTTGATAGATAAGATCTAAAAATTTAGATCATCTGATCTCCGACAGAAAGCATGAGGAAAGATGCCTGCTGGGGCGACCTGCCTCAGCACAGTGATGTATTTTGAGAGTTTACTTTTGCATTTCTTAACTCCACTCCTGTCACTTTAGATGAGAATGTTTTGAACCTACCATATGCATGTTGTAGGCAACATTCACTTCAATAAACTCAATAAAGTGTCACACTGATATATTTCTGACTCTGCCAGTAACACAAATAAGCTATTTTCACCCTTAAATGTGTTTCAACTTCTCCAATGGTGAAATATATGAGTTTGCTTCTTACCAGCTGAGAATGATGTTGTGAGTGTAGAACATTCTGCTAAAGGTCAGAAAGAGGACAGAAGTCAGACTTGTCCCTAGCTGAATTTCAGAAGTTTAGACAGAGACATATTTTAATTGGATTGAATAGGTTTTAGTGCTATTATATCCATTTCAGATCCTTCATGGACATGCTGTATAGTGACGTGTACATTTATTTAACAATGAAAGAACATCATATGCAGGTAACTCTAAAATGACCCCAAATTAGAGATAAAAAGTTTATTGTATTTGCTTATTTATAGTTCATATACTTTATTTATTGTTACGTTGTTTTTTTGTTCACAAAATTCATTGTTTGCAAAAGTGAAAGGACTAAACATAAATATCATAATTTGGGAGACTTTGCCTTATAGTGACTTGCATAGGGTTTATTCCAGTGATGTTTTTATGTTTCCTTTTAGTCTACTTTGAGGAAAACCTTTGATTTGGGTTTGATTGGTGTGGTAGGCAGAATAGCTCCCAAACACTGTAATCCCTGGAATTTAGGGCTATGTTACCTTATGTGACAAAAGGGGTTTTGCAGATCTGATGTGAGCTCTGATGAGCTTGCTTCTTACCAACTGAGAACGACTTTGTGAGTATAGAAAATTCTGCAAAGGTCAGAAGGAGGACATGTCTCTAGCTGAACTTCAGAAGTTTAGACAGAGACATATATTAATTAAATTGAATGGGTTTTAGTGCCAGTGTGGCTCAGTTGGTTGAGCATTGAGGTCGCTGTTTCAACTCCTGGTCCAGAGTACATGCACAGGTTTTGGGTTCGGTCCCAGTCAGGGTGTGTATAGGAGGCAACTGATAGATGTTTCTCTCTCTCTCCCTCCCCCCTCCTTCTCTATCTCTCAAATCAATAAAAAACATATTTCTATTAAAAAGTCTAAAATGGGGAGATTACCCTGGATTATCTGATGAGCCCAACATAATCACAAAAGTCCTTATAAGGGAAAAAGGGTGGTGGAGGATTTAGAGGACATGTAACAACAGAAGTAGAGGCTGGTTGGACTGACATGATTACTGAAAGAAAGCCAGCAGCCAAAGAACGTGGACAACTTCTAGAAGCTGGAAAAGAAAAGGAGTGATTTCTCCTTTAGATCTTCCGAAAGGGAAGCAGCCCTGCCAGGATGTTTATAGCCCCATAATATGCATTTCACACTTCTGACCTTTCAGAATGAGAAAATAAATTTATGTTGCTTGAAGGCACAAATTCATGGTAATTTTTATAGCAGCGATAGGAATCCAATGCAATGGGCCCAAAGTGTAGTCTTAAAAGGAAAAAGTGGTTCGCATGTGTGTGGATAACTATAGACAGAAGTATTTTCCTCATAGAGAAAAATCCAATACCATCCAAGTTCTGCTTAAGGAAGACTCTTTACCCTATGGCACAATCTGTAAGTCACTATTCCTCATTCTTTAATTCCCCCTCTCCCCCCTATTTTATAATGTGAACAGAAAATCAGGCACACCTCAGAGATAGCAGTATCTATAGCAGAGATGTTAGTTAGCAGAAGGCTTATTAACACAGAGTAAGAATGTTCTCACATACACCTGGAGACAGACATTTCATATACACCACGGGGGGATGGGACCCTAAAAGGACCATTATGGTTCAGAATACACAGGATATCCCAAAAATGCTTACACACTTTGAGTAATTATTCATTCTAATGAGTTAAATCTACAAAGAAAGAAATATCAATTGAGCCATCAGTTAGTAAAGCATGTATACATTTTGGCGGACACCCTATATCAGGGGTCCTCAAACTACGGCCCACGGGCCACATGCAAATACAAATATTGTATTTGTTCCCATTTTGTTTTTTTACTTCAAAATAAGATATGTGCAGTGTGCATAGGAATTTGTTCATAGTTTTTTTTTTAAATTATAGTCTGGCCCTCCAACGGTCTGAGGGACAGTAAACTGGCCCCCTGTTTAAAAAGTTTGAGGACCCCTGACCTATATATTTAACATCTGAATTTTGAGCAGCGGATAGAGACTCTACTTCATACATAAGGCCCTTTCATAAAGAAGTTTCTTCCCACTGCTGATTGCAGTGGGCCAGGAGGAGCGAGAGACAACAAAGCAAGCAGAAACCCTCAGACAAGCAAGGGAGAGACATCCACATCGGGCCGAGCAGGAAAATCATTCTTTTCCACACCTAGCTTGAGATTTCTTTCCTAGTTTCTTCATTGCAAAAGGATTAGAATTTAAAACGAGGCTACTTATTTATTTTTAATATACATCAGTGTGGACTTTGGATTCTTATTTATTTCATGGATTTTAATCCTTTACTGTCATTATTTCTTTCAACATTTAAATTATCCCAGGTTTGGAACAGGATAAATTCGCTACCTTCTACAAAATAAGTGCCTTGGACTTGGAATATAATGATATATTGAAATGAAAAGAAATGAGTAATCATTTTAGATTTCAAAAGATTAAGAGAGTTACAATATCTGAGTACAATGCATGCTCAAGATTTTATTTTTGCCATAAAGGTTGAGACAATTAGTAAAATCTGAATAAGATCTATAGATAAGGAAACAGTATTGAATCTCTTAGCAAGAGTGAAGGGAGAATCAGATGGACAGGGACAGACCATATATCTCTGATACAGAATTATGAAGAGTGAAATAAAGACTTCTCTCAGTCTCTGATAGTCATCTATGGGCCTTCCTTTAGTGTTAAAAAAACAAACCCTACACACACCGAAATAAAATGAGAAGAAGGTTAGAAGATTGTTTAACAAAAGTGAGACCTATCTAATTTTATGCTCCAATTATACTAGTGTGTAGGCTTATCAGATTTAGCAAATTAAAATAGAAGAAGCCCAGTTAAATTTGAATTTCATTCTGCCACATAAAATGAAGTACTGACTCATAGTATAGAAAAGATAAAACTTGAAAACATTATGCTAAATGAAAGAAGCCAGACACAAAAGGCTGAATATTGCATTATCTCATTTACATGAAATATCCAGAATAGGAAATTTATAAAGACAGAAAGTAAATTAGTGGTTGTCAGGAGCTGATGGGTATTGAGTGCTAACTGGTACAGGATTTCTTTTGGGAGTGATAAAAATGTGCTGGAATTAGTAGAGATGATTGCAAACTTTGTGAATATTTCAAAAACAACTGAATTGAACACTTTGAGAGTGAATTTTAAGGTATATGAGTTATATCTCAAAACATTGTAATAAAAATTTAAACAAAACAAGACAAACAAATACACAAAAAACTGTCACATGGCCAAATCTGGTCAGCAGGTCAGAGATCGCCAACCATTGCCCTACACCAATGGTATCTTTCCCAGGCTTCACACTGGGGTCAATTAAAGACCCTCTAACTATAGAATGCTGATGCTAGACCCTCCCCCTCTATAAAACCAATTCATTTGGTCTAGGATGGTGCTTATTTGTTCTCTCCAGGTGATTCTGGTAACCATGGATGAAAAATACTACTGGTCTAGAGCAGTGTTTCTAGCTTCAGGTTTAGCCTAGATCTTTTGTAATCCGTTGCTGTAGGCAACATAATGGCCCCACCAAAGATATTCAAGTCTGAATTCCAAGATCCTATAAATATGGTACCTTTTATGGCAAAAGTGGTTTTGCAGGTGTGATTAGAGATACAGACTTTTTCTTGGATTATGTATGCATGGGCCTAAGCTAATCCCATGAATCCTTAAAAGCAGACCCTGGCCAGGTGTGGCTCAGCAGTTGGGCATCAACCCAGGAACCAAGAGGTCATCGGTTCAATTCCTGGTAGGGGCACATGCCCAGGTTGCAGAGCTCAATGCCCAGTGGGGCCCATGCGGGAGGCAGCTGATCAGTGATTCTCTCTAATCATTGATGTTTCTCTCTCTCTCTCCCTCTCCCTTCCTCTCCCTGAAAAAAAAAAAAAAAATATATATATATATAAAATTTTTTTTTAAAGCATATATTCTTTTGTGGCTATGGTCACAAAAGGAAAAGGAACATAATCTTGGTGGCACTTTGATTTTAACCCATGTTGAACTTCTAACCAATAAGACTTTAAGATATTAAATTCATATTGTTTTACATCAAAATAAAGCTGAATTTTAAATGAACAATGATTGTACCTTTAAAAAATAAGTATGTCATTTGCAATATGTGGGGCATATTTATAATAAATATTCATGTGTTATTTATTTTCAATTCAAATTTAATGGAATCTCCTGCATTTTATCTGGTGACACTATTAGTGTGTTTATTGAAAAATATCAACTTAAAGATTAATGTCTTTGGAATATGAATTTATAATATCTGTGGTGAATCTTACATATCTATACTAATAAAAGCCTAGGTGGTCCTCGCGCGCAACGTCGTCACAAGATGGCTGCCACAAAGATGGCCACTATAAGATGGCCACCACAAGATGGCCACATGCACAGCAGAGGTGGGGCCTGGTGGCTGCTCTGCCTGGTGAGGCCTGGGGGTACTGCAGCTCCGCACAGCACGGAGGTGGCTGGTCCCGGAGTCTCCGCTGCCTTGTGCAGAAGAGGCGGGTCCTGGAGGAGGAGGCGGGTCACGGCAGGAGAGGGCAGTTGGGGCTATCAGGCAGGCAGGGGAGGGAAGTTGGGGGTGATCAGGCTGGCAGGGGAGCAGTTAGGCATCAATCAGGCCAGCAGGGGAGTGGTTAGGGGGCGATCAGGCTGGCAAGCAGAAGTGGTTAGGGGCAATCAGGCAGGCAGGCAGGTGAACAGTTAGGAGCCAGCAGTCCCGGATTGTGAGAGGGATGTCTGACTGTCGGATATCCCCCTAGGGGTCCCAGATTTGAGAGGGTGCAGGCTGGGCTGAGGGACACCCTCCCACCCTGTGCACAAATTTTGTGCATCGGGCCTCTAGTATGTACATAAAATACACATAGAAATAATGTTATTAAGTAGCCTTTCTTTTGGTGCTATGGAAAACCTTGTAGTTACTTACTTAAGTGACCAATTTGAAAAATTGCATGCTCAGCTAAAATTTAGTTAAAAATTTTTTTTCCTGTGTAAATAGATATTTACAACCTCAAAAATTTGGGGAAAATACATTTCACTTTTTATCATAAATAATGTTAAAACCACTTAGCAACTATATATTAAGTTATTCTCTACTACTGGGAATTCTGATATACCTAGCTTTCACTTTTGCCAACAAAAAACTCCAAATGAGACTGAGAGTAATTAATCACTAACTTCATTAACATGTACTCAAATTTGAACTTTATTGCTCAAAAAATTAATTAAAAGAGCGAAAAAACCAAGGTAATATATAATATAAATGTAGTTTCTCTCTGGAGATTTAAACCACTGCAGTCTTTTTACCTTTAGGGAAATGGGTGATGGAATTTTAAAAGCAAGAATATAAATCAACAGCCTTGTCATTTCTTTGAAAGACTACTACACTAATGACAGCAATTACTTTTAAAGGCCTGTTTTGAAATGTGTGGAACTGAACCTTAATAATTTAGCTTTCTCTTTATAAATGTGCCCACCTTCATCTATGAGAATTAACGTACTTCCCCAACCTCATCTGTGCAATGTGTCTGTACTAGTTCATCCCTGTTGACTCTCCCAATTCTTCTGATGAACAGCACTCAGGGTGCACAGGGTTGCTGAGGGTAGCTAGGTCTGTTGCAAGCCCCCAGATAAATGAAAGGAGGTGCTCCAAACCTTCATCCCTGTAGGATCACATTTTTCCCTGCTCACAGATTCATTAATTGCTTCCAATTTGTCAGAAGTCTTATTTTGTATGATAGATTTAGCAAATAGTTTCAAATAAGGATGCATGAATGTGTTTATCTTGTGATCCCAAACATAAAATAAACACAAGTAGGTTTTATATGTTTAGCTTGGAAATGCAGCTTTTCTTTGACTTTGAATTGTATACCTGTGACTGAAGACTGCATTCTATCTTGTATTCGCCTTGTAAATATGGGAGTGGCTCTTGGCCCAAAACAATAATATTTTCTCTTGTTATTTAGTGTGGTCTAAGTTGTGCTACTAAAAATAAGTTTTAATAAGAAAAAAAAAGTATCTCCTGTGTGGTCCTGCTCCAGAGCCTCATATGTTACTACTAGTATTATAATTCCATCCTATAATTTAAGGTAAGGGCCAGCACACGTTTTTATAAGGCAGATTAGTAAATATTTTCAATTTTGTGGGTATAAGAGCTCAGTCAATTACTCAACTGTGTCATTGTAGCACCAAAGAAACCATAGGGAATCTATGGCTGTTTTTCAATAAAGTTTATTTACAAATACAGGCAATGGGCCAGATTTGACTTGTGCCTGTGGTATTGTCTATCTCAGTATAGAAGGCTCTATTAAATTTCAAACCCTTTGAAAAATAACCATATTAAGTCATGAATTATATTCCACAATTTATTATAAATTGTCTTAACAAATTTTCTACCAGTTAGTTGTCTGAAGACTGGGAAAAATACTTATTTTTGATAAAGGAAAAATAAGCAAGGACAAAACAATATCCTACAAAATATGTTCTATAAAAAGCTAATTATGCAGGAAATGAGTAGATATTATAATAAAAGGGTCAGTTATGATTGTGAAACTCTGATTTTAAAATGTTAATTAGATTTTGTTGCTCTAAGATTTATCAGCCCTTAGTATGCTAATGTGTATTTTAGATCTCCAAATTTGGATTATAATATAAATCATTTCCCAAATATTACCTTAATTTTGCAATGCACTTAAAAAAATTGATCATTAATAACAAAAACAGTCCATATGGACTGCCATGCTTAGTTCATGCTTAGGTAGCCAGGGAAGTATAACATGTTCTTGAGTGTGTGACCCAGAAGAAATGGAAAGAGGACATAAGAGCCAAAGGTGGATAGTGAACTTTTGCCACAGAGTGAAATTGCTATTTCAATAGCAATGGTATTCTGAGCAGTGAATAAAATAAAAGTTATAGAAATATTTGTTCTGTAGCTGCTGAGTGGGAATAGATTTGCAAAATAAGTATATGTGAAATGATAATCTTTTAGCAGGAGAATGAACCCACAGTTTAATGATGTAACCAAACCCAGGTTCAGCTGCCTGCCACAAATAAACCAAACTTGTGAGACAGTGTTGGTGGAAAAGGAAAGAGGTTTATTCAAGTGCTGGCATCTTGAGAAGATGGGAGACTCATGTCCTCAAAAACCAATCTTAACATCTCAGTGCCAGCAGAGGTTTTTATTAAGATGGAGATCTGCATGCTGATATCTAAAAATATTCCAAGGGTTAAATAAAGCAGACCTAAATAAAAAAAATTATCATGTCATAGGTTGGGAAAACCAATTTTCTTTAGGTGTTAATTTTTCTAAAATTGATCATAGCAGGGTTTTTTTTTATTTTTTATAAATTGAATTTGGTTTTAAAATTTGTGTGGAAATACAAACGATCTAGATTAGCCAAAATGTTTTGAAAAAGAACGAAGTCAAATATTAACACTACCTAACTTTGAGACTATATAAATTGCTACAATATCAATATAGTGTGGTATTTGCATGAGGATAGCAATATAGATGAAGAAAGCAGAATAGAACACACAACATTAATTATTTTTCCATATATTAATAGAGTTGTAATTTAAGATAAGCAATGCTGTTTTTCAAACTATAATCTATAGATAGTTTGTTTACAATGATAACATAGACTTTATCATTAAATATAAATAAATCTTGGGAGGAAAATAGGAAGGATATACAGAAATGGAGATTTGGTCATTTACAGAAAGCTTTCTATTGTGTTAGAAGCAAAGTGTGGGAGTCTACACAAGCCTATTGACTTGACCAACCATTTGGGATGAGCTACAGTCCCAGGACACTGATGGTACATAGGAAAAGGAACAGGCTGGAAAAATGACTACTATTCAGGAGAAGGCAAAGTGGTAGGCAAGATCCCAAATGTGTCAGTTGAGATAAAGTGGGAATGTAAGTTGAGCAAGACCAAAGAGGAGATGTCTGTGAAGACTTAACAAATCAATCTGAAAGTGCTTTTTTATGGGATGATGTGAATATAGTTCACAGAAATGACAGCCCGATTTGAATTTCAGAGAGTCAGGACTAACAATCATGGATTGAGGATGATGTAAAAGGGAAGAAAGATACTCTGATTCATGGGAACACCATTAGCATCAAAGAAATTTATAATCCTATCTAATAAAAGAGTAATATGCAAATTAACCATCACTCCATCACACAAGATGGCCACCCCCATGTGGACACAAGATGGCTGGCAGGGGAGGGCAGTTGGGGGCAAACAGTCTGTCAGGGGAGCAGTTTGGAATCGATCAGGCTGGCAGAGGAGTGGTTAGGGGGTGATCAGGCTGGCAGGCAGAAGTGGTTAGGGGCAGTCAGGCAGGCAGGCAAGCAGTTGGGAGCCAGCAGTCCTGGAATGTGAGAGGGATATCCAGCTCCCCTCGAGGGGTCCCAGATTGGAGAGGGTGCAGGCTGGGCTGAGGGACACCCACCCCCACTCCCCCAGGCACGAATTCCGTGCAACGGGCCTCTAGTTATGAATACGTGTTATAGAATTAGTAGGAAGTTAAGGTTTCTCTGAGAAAGGGTAATTATTGAGACCCCAGTTATAATCAGTGGATTGGGAGAGAAGGAGACCCTCAACAACATTACAGCCCAGGGAGAGACTGTAAAGCATTCTCTTTGGGGATAATTAAGAGAGAATATTTCCCAATTGCTCATATAAGTTTTTAGCTATCCTTTTATTGTAAATACACTTTTTCATATTAAGGAAGTTCTCTTTAATTGCTATTTGTTGAAATATTTTCTCATGAAAGGATGGTTAATGTTAGTAAATTAATCTGTTGTAATTATCCCAGGTTTTCTCTCCTTTATTCAATGTGTTCAATTATGTTAAATAATTTTCAAGTGTTATTTCAACTTTACACTTCCAGAATGAATTCTAGGATCATGATGTATTTTCCGTTGTGTATACTGTTCTTATTTTCTATGTATAATTTAGATGTTTATTTGCATATATGTTGATGAAAGGTATTGAGTTGTGATTTTACTTTCTTGTAATGTCTATTTCAGATTATAATATCTAGGTAATATTGGTCTTATTAAATGAGTTGATATGCGATCCCTTTTTCTCTAGTCTCTGTTTTGTTTTTTTTTTAATGTATTATTTCTTTCTCATATGATTGGCAATATTCACCAGTAAAATCATCTCATCCTGGAGTTTTTCTCCATGGCAGTTTTATTGTTTTGACCTTTTTTGTTCTGCTTTAGCATACTTTATTTTAAAAGTAGTCTGCAAACTAAACTTTATACCATTTCACCATCATATAAATTGTGTTTTCCCATGCTAAGAAAGAATCTTTAGTAGCATGCTTTTAATGTGAATTAAAATCCATGTTAATTAAATTTTCATATAGTTGCTATAGAAACACAAAAAAATGTAGCACCTACGTCCTTGTCTTTCATATGGCTGCATTTGCACCAATCTTACTTTTATAAAGATGTTTCAAAACTATCAAGAATTAATTTAAGTGATCTCTATACATTCTCCAAGCTCATTTTAAATTTCAATTTAACAACTACAAAACTGCTATCTATAAATACTATTAGAAGTCCTAATAACTTCTCTCTCTACTTATGATGAAATTTTGATGTGTTTTTTTATTTTATCTGTTGCCATCATGGCCCAAGCCTTGCATAATAAAGAGCCTCTGGAATCCATCAACTGTATTTATTCATATCAGCTTTGTTTTGTTTTGCTTTGCTTTTATACTTTATATATTTTTGCATCATTGTATTTTCAACCAGTTAGGGTTTTATATTTAAAATATGCCTATTATAAATGACATACAGTTTTTTTACAGTACTTTTATCCAATTTTACAATTTTCCCTTTAGTACGCAGTAAAAAATCTAGGAAATAATGGCTTAAAGTAGCCTCTCAACCTACAAATATATAAAATTTCACGAAGGGAAAACTTCAGTAACATTGCCAAAATAAGAATGACATGAAGCTCAAACACAAAACAAAGAGCAGAACTCAAAAGGTCTTATATATTTCCATGTCTATGCTTTTATAAGCAGAGAGACAAAATTATAGCACAATTCAGAAGAAAAAAATGGTTTTTATTTTCTCTTGCCTGGAGCAATCATTTGAAAAACAAACTTTGAAGTAGAAGCTGTATAAACATTTATATTAAAAATAAAGAAGAAAAATATGTAGTGTACAGTTTCTCTCTAATATCATATATTTCTCTTATAAAAATGTCTTGCTACACAAGATAAACTTAAAAGTCAGATGAGCTCCACATAAATTTGTGTTGAAGGCAGTCCTTTTCTTACCTAATTTTTATACATAATAAACAGTTTGGCAATAAAATCTTCAAAGGTGATTTCTAAAGGAGTGCATTCCTTTTGAGTTCTGTAAATAATAAAAGTCGCCCCATTTTTTTTTTTTTTTTTTGCCTCCAGTAAACCGAGAGACAAAAGCTACACCTAACACATAGCAATTTTTTAATATCTCTTGAAGGCAGAAGGACATGACATGGTTGCTGTCCAGTCAAACACACAGTATATTCACAAAAGATACTTTCATAACGACGGAGAGACAGTGAGACGTAGCAAGAAGAACTGGAAAGCAGGACGAAGGATTTCTGCTCAGACTCTGCCACTCATTACCTGGCTACATGTGTTTGTTGATCACTTAGCCTCTCCAAGTCTCCTGATTGGTTAAATGTTAAGGTTGGTTTAGATAATTTCAAAGTTCTCTTTTGGTAAGAATAAAGCTACTGTGATTTCTTTAGGAAATTTTCAAGTTTTGTATTCAAGTATGCAATTGAAAAGTAACTTCAAATTTTTATGTATTGGACTTAGTATTTTATGCTCATTCTGCCCGATGTAAGTAACCTACGTTTATTCCAAGTAAAACATTTTAGATTCATTTTAAATAACCTTCTTAAAGGATTTTTTTCTTCCTCCTCATTCACTGTGGCTTGGGTGGCATCTATATTGTCATACTATTAGCTGCGTGGTGTGATCATTTGTTGGTGTCTCAATGGCATTAACTGTTGAGTTGTATACATCCTCCAGTCTGGTTCTCATCATGGCCGGGCTCCACACTGACATCCTTGGAAAGAGCTGAGTCGTCTTGTCACACCTCTGTATGTTCAGCTCTGCTGACCTGGTTCTCTTCTAACATCTGTCAACATCTTGGGGCATAGAAACATTCAGCGCTCTCCTCATGCCATTCTTAAGGATACACCTTGTTGGATGTCTCCATTAACTTAGCTTAGTACAGTTCACTTCCATATAGCCCCACAGTGAATGGCCATGACACTGCTTAGGAAACACGGTGGGATTCTATAGTATTTCAGATTCTCTATACTATGGAAGTTGGATTATATCCCCTCACCCGGACATAAGCTGAGGGTGGGCAGACTAAAGATTTCCTTTGCAGAGGTATAAACTGCATAGGGTTGCATAGATAAATTGCATACATTAGAACCCCTTCACAGAGAGTTCTATTTTATCGTTTTTCTCTCTTGTACACTCTTTTTCATTTTTCACTCACCAGGCTCATAGAATTTTTATTTAATTTCAGAGGTTTGTGCATGAGAGAGACAAAGGTCAAAAGCATAAGGTCAGATGCTCTTCTGTTCCTAAGTATTCAGATATAATCTTAGTTCATGATGCCCAGCATTTGAAATGCAGTTTTTTCCTCAAAATGATTGCCACAAACTTTAAATTTCTGTTTTGAACCTCAAAAGCTTTTAGCATTTTTCTTCATCATTTTTTTTCTTGAGGGCACTAATGGTGGGTGGTTGTATTTTGTTTCTCGGCCCTGCGGAAAATTATACGCAGTAAGAGTGAGCATAGTGGTGGTTCTTAAGACTGTTTTTCATCACATCACTTGCAATGGTTTGCTTTTGCCTCAGTTTTTTTAAAGTAAGATACTTTTAACTAGTGGACCTTACTTGGCCTGTTGTGGTCCATAAAGCTGATGGAAGTACAGAGTTTGGTATATATTTTTAAGACTGTAAGTGATGGTAGACTCTGAGGATACTTAGAACCTTTGCAAAGAGCACAATTTTTCATTTTTGTGTTGCTGAAGTGTGTTCAGGGACATGGGAGTTGTGTGGATTGTTTTCTATTCTGCTTCTCCTTGAATTAGCCAGCTCACAGATCTGTCCCTTTAGAAAAACATGATAGTGATTTGGGCTTAAAATTTTAACTCTGAATAAACGATGTCAAAGATAACTCAAAAGAATTCTTTATAATCTAGATGTTTATCAATAAGTTTATTCATATAGCTACAAATATAGTCATTACTGAAAGCCTATACCCAAAGGAGCATCAGAGATGGAAAACATTGTAATAAGGGAGGAATCTTACACAAAGGAAAAAATCGTCATTGTCAAATCACACAGAGCAGGTTATGAATTATTCATAGACCATCAAACATAACAAATACCTGATGGTATTCCATTACTAGAAATATTTTAATATAGGGAAAAGTCCAATTCTGCTCCATAATTACACATTTGTTTCATTATGTTTCATTGTATTGGTTCATTGTCAGCACCAGGAGATGGTTATCCTTTAAAGAATCAATCTTTCACCAAGGATTGGGAATTGGAAACAATTGGAAATAGAATATAAACAAATGCATCATCAGGGGAACCGAAATGGATTTTGGTTTTCTGCAAATAAGTCATTTCTTATCATAGATGATCGGCTAGAAGGTCCTCCTGTAACATCATCCAACCATTACTGAACACAGCACTTTATAATTGGTCATTATCACTAGGAGACACGATTAATTTCACAGTTGTTATACGATAATTTATGAGTCAAATGAGGTGTACATGAATACTAATCTGAGTTAATTTTATTATTACTTGAAAAAAAGAAATAAAATTGAATGAATATAATCTCTTTTTTTAAAAAAATATATATTTTATTGATTTTTTTACAGAGAGGAAGGGAGAGAGATAGAGAGTTAGAAACATCGATGAGAGAGAAACATCGATCAGCCGCCTCCTGCACATCTCCTACTGGGGATGTGCCCGCAACCCAGGTACATGCCCTTGACCAGAATCAAACCTGGGACCTTTCAGTCCGCAGGCCGACGCTCTATCCACTAAGCCAAACCGGTTTCGGCTGAATGAATATAATCTTGTTATAACCCAGAACAATACACTTTTAAAATTAATTTAAATGTTTTTCAAAGGATAATTTTCCATTCCTAAAATAATGAAAAGTAAAATAATTTCCATTTGATTTCTTAATACTTTAAATGAAAACAAGTGATGCAATCAAGAACAGAATCTAAACATTTGTGTTTATGTGTACTTACATATCCAATTTGTCTTACTATAGGTGCATATATTTAGTTTCATTTTTCTAAATTACTGCTAATGTTTTCTACACTTTTTAAAATTTTCTCCTTTGTAAGTGCAAATATGATGTGGCTGTTTCATATAAATTTTGAAAAATAAATAAAATACTTAAATTCAAATTTAGTTAGAATTATAAACAATTTGATATTCAATTCATCAATCATACTAGTCATATTTCAAAAATTCAGGAGGTATGAATGACTATGTGCTACTGACATGGACAGTGCAGATATAGAACACTCCATCATTGCAAAAAGGTCTACTGGACAGTGCTACCTTAAATAACTTGAAGCCATGTTTATGGCTACATAATATTCCATCATGCTGTTTCACAAAAATTACTTAAGTATTTTTATATTGTTGTAAATTTTCAGTTCTTACATGTTGACATTTCTTGTTTGTATATGTTAATGTTGTAATTGTGGTTGTTATTATTTTTAGTATTAACATAATGCTGTAATACATTTTAAATTATACATAATTTACTTTACACTTTATTTTAGATATGTTTGTACATTCACAATTTTTTCCTTCTGTGGTCATAACTAAAGCAGAATTGTATGGCAGAATTATTGGCTAGAGTAAAGAACTCTAGAAAACTATAACTCTAAGTATGGGGAAATATTATTTTGATTTTCAAATGGATTGGCTGGTAGATTTTTAAAAACCAGTTATACATTGCAATTTTTAAAAGAGTATTTATTTATTGGGCTTCAGATTATTGTGAATTTAGAGTTTGTTATGTCCTGAGTGAACTAATAAGATCTGAACAGCTTTAGTCTTGTAGGCTTCATGCACTATGTACCTTAAGAGACAGCAAATATTTCCAAGTAACCAACTTTGTTTTGAATAAATATTTTAAAAAATCTTTGAGGAGTAAAAGTATTTAATGTTCAATAAATATGGCTTTACAGTGCTTCCATACATTAACAAAATAACATCTTCCTTTTTTCTACACATTTTAATACCCTTGAAATATCTGGGTGCACTTTTATAAGCAAACCAGAGACAAGTAAATGTTATGCAATATAATGATGTGAGAAAGTAAACATTGATAAAGTTAGCCTCATCGTTGCAAAGTTTCTACAAAGTTGTTTTTTCTATGTAATTGAATTTGATTTTTCAAGAGGCTTCTAAAGTTCCCAGTGTTTCTTAACTTATACTTTTAAAAATTACTCCTACTTCCCTCCTCATTTTAAAATAGCACATCTTGACTCTAAGGGAAAAGTTGTCTAGATGATAAATTTTAGGGTCAGAAGTATTTAATTTCAATGATGTCCAACTTACTCATTTTTTTTCTCTCATGAAAAATGCTTTGTTGTATCTAAAAAATCACAAATCCCAAGGTCAACTAAAGTTTTTAGTGTTCTAGAAATTTTATAGTTTTAAATTTTACCTTTAGGTATATAATAAAGTTTGAAATAATTTTTGTGAAGAGTATAAGGACTGTGCCTAGATTCATTTTGTGTGTGTGTGTGTGTGTGTCCAATTGTTCCAGCATAATTTGTTGAAAAGACCATATTTCCTCCACTGCATTGCCATTGCTGGTTTGTCAAAGATCAGCTGACTATATATAGTTGTGTGGGTCTGTCTCTGGGCTCTTTATTCTGTTCCATTGCTCTGTCTTTTCTTCCATTAATACTTATACTAAATCTTAAAGTTGGGTAGTGTTAGTCCTTTGACTTTGTTCTCCTACTTCGATATTGTGTTGGCTATTCTGGGTTTTTTGTTTTTCCATATAAATTTTGGAATTAGTTTATCAATATTCATAAAATAACTTGCCGGCATTTGGATAAAATTGAATTTAATCAGTAGATCAAGGTGTCAATTGTTATCTTGACAAAAATTATAATATTGACTCTTAATGCAGATAGAATATATTTCCAAATTTTAAAACATTCAATTTATTTCATTAAAGTTTATTATTTTGCTCATATACATCTACATTTTTTGTTTAATTTGTGCAAGTATTTATTTTGGGGTTCTAATGTAAGTAGTATTGTGCTTCTATTTCCAATTCCAGTTGTTAATCAGTAATATATAAGAAGGTAACTGACTATTGTATACTAACTTTGTATCTGTCAACCTTGCTGTTATTTCTTATTAATTCCAAGAGCTTTTTGGTTGATTTTGGGATTTTTTATATAGTCAATCGTGTCATCTGTGATTAAAAACAGTTTTATTTCTTCCTTTCCTGTCTCTATACCTTTAATTTTCTTTACTGGTCTTATTGTATTTATTGCCTAAAACTTCCAGTACAATGATGAATATACTAGTATGTGGGAATAGTAACCAATGACTGTTAAGATGTCACTTTTTAAAATATTTTAACATTCTTAAAAAAGCTAGGTGCATCTTATCACTGATGAGATTTTTAAAATTTGCATTATATTTATTTTTTTCATCTTAAAATAGCATATTAAATGGTACATGTTAAATAAAATGCTATTACAAATATTATATTTTTCTTATTTTAATACATATTTTATTGATTTTAGAGAGGAACAGAGAAGGAGAAAGAGAGATAGAAACATCAATGATGAGAGAGAACCATTGATTTGCTGTCTCCTGCACATTCCACTCTGGGGATCAAGCCCACAACCCAGGCATGTGCCCTGACTGGGAGTCAAACTGTGACCTCCTGGTTCATAGGTCAACGTTCAATTACTTAGCCATGCCAGCCAGGCGAAATACTAGTATTATCTTTTTCAAGATTAAATATGCTTTATAGACAGTTGAAGAGTGTCCAAAATCCATATTTTCTTTGTTCAAGAAAATATGTTATGTAGCATGTTATGTGGCCCAACTGTGGGTCTTAAACAAGTGTTTTAATGAATATATCAATTTTCTTCTGGCTTTCACTGCTTTACTCTGACTGTGTCTCCAGATACTACCACCCCTGCATTTTTCTCCTTTACCTGTCCAAATTGCAGTCATATTTTAACACTAAAATCCCAATTGATAAAAGAATATTTTCTTTTCCCTGTCATTAGTCACCTTTATTCTATGAAGTATATGATAACTTTACAGTTCCCACAACAGAGAGTGGACACATGCTGTGTACCTAGTAGATACTCAAACCTGGTTGATATATTTTCTTATTGAGAAGAATAAAATGCTAAAATCACTTCTCTCCCAA
Organism: Myotis nattereri; assembly: GCF_964212035.1. Classification (NCBI taxonomy): domain Eukaryota; kingdom Metazoa; phylum Chordata; class Mammalia; order Chiroptera; family Vespertilionidae; genus Myotis; species Myotis nattereri. Next base: position 29,813,179 of record NC_138088.1, read on the forward strand.
TCTATAAATAAATAACTTCTGATCTAATCTAAGGCAGGCCTACCTGAGCTAAATAGTCAAAATGGAGAAAAAAATTTCTTTTACCATTTGATATAAACTCTTTTGCTTGTTATAATTATAATTGATTATTGTACAAGGAATTGTACATGGATTAATGAGACTGAAGATTAAAAGGCATAGATTGAGAAGGTTTATGTCACAAATGTATTTGTTAAGGGATGTGGTATATATATTGCTTTATTCAAAGCCTAAATGTTTTAGATGATGTAGAGAAGATTTGGAATCAGAAAAAGTTATGGGTTTTCGTTGTTGTTGTTGTATGTTGTTTCATTTAGGCAACTTAATCTTTTTAAGCTTCAGAATTCCCAAAAGTTGAGATTTAATATTGAGTTGCTTATCTTGTTCATATATTATCCAAGACCTTTACTCTTCTTTCTTATTCCCTTTCATTTCCTAACTCCTAAAAATCTAATACTTTCTAGGATTATTGCCAGAGAAAGAGAGGTTAACCTTAGATCAGTTAGTATTGTAGTTGCCATAAAATAGATTTTGTGGGACAAATTGAAAATTAGTGACTTAATGAGCATCCTGTACTATCTGTTAATTTGGATAATTTTTTTAACCCACCATGTTCACAACAAATGCTCTAGATATTTTAGTTCAATATAGTTCATATATATTTCATATATATATACATAGGTGTATTCTTAAATACAATTTTTTAAAAGCAGAGACTATGACACTTTTTTCCTTGAACCCAAAGAGCCAGAGACATAAAAAAGCTTGATGCACAGAAGATGCTTAATAAATGGTTGCTTAAGTGGGTGAATATAGTTTCAAGGTATAAATGGATGACTAGTTTGATGGAATCATTGTTTCCCATTAATGTGGATAAGAATTTGTCTAGAATCCTACCACATGAAAATTATTAGAGATAGATAGTAGAAAGTGAACTTATCCCCTAGGATGCCCCCATAAAAATGTCAGTTATTTAAAAAACTTTTTGTGGGAATGCTAAAATGTTTTGATATTGTATTCATATTTAAAGAACATTTTTATAATATTTAACTATATATATATATATATATATATATATATATATATATCAGTCTTTGTTTATAAATCACTTATATGAGTATTTAAAATAGAATATTTTCATCAATCATGGAATTTGATAGCATAGATATTAGGTTCCGACTTTCAGATGATAACAGTGAGTCTTGAAGGCATTAAATAACTTGTACATGTTCACACACTTGGAGAATGATAGCTTTGTTACTTGTTCCTGTGATATCAGATTTTAACTCCGAGGCAGTTCTCTTTTTTCAAACTAGTAAGTTAGTAGTAGTTTAACTCTTTTAGTAGTTACATGTGTATCCTCTAATCAGTTAAAAATACCTCATTTAAGTCACTTGGAGACTGAGAAATTTGAGTTCAAAAATATGTTTCTAATTATTTTTTAATGAAATAAAATATTCTATGCAATCAAAGATCCTAAAATCATGGACTATTTTTAATGTTGAGCTTTAATTGTTGAATCTCATTATTTTTTTACCTTTGTTCCTCTGAGCATTTAGTTGATAATACCTTTGATTGAATAGATAAGTTGAATCAGCAAAAACACTTAAATACATGGAAATGCGAAGCTTGGGGGAATCCTGAGACAAATATGAGAAAAATGTGATATGATTAGTGCATGCAAAATAACTTGATGTTCCCAGATTATTTATTCTGTTATTACCTTTAGAAGAAGTCATTAATGAATTAATGTACCAAGAGTATCCTAGACATGTGGAGTGAAAAATATATCAGTACTAATCAATATTTGTGAAAGTAGAAAAAATCATTATTAATCATCATTAAATGTAGATTAATCTCTAATAAATGGAAATCCAATCTAATAATAGACAAACATGGTAATTGACCATACCTTCGCTACACCTCCCATTGGCTAATCAGCAAGATATGCAAATTAACCACCAACAAAGATGGCGGTTAATTTGCATATGTAGGCACGAAGCAGTGGAGTGAAGACTGAAGGCGGCACCGGCCGGAGCAGTGAAGGCTTGAAGGCGGCTCCGGCCGGAGCAAAGGCCTGGGTCCCGGGTGCCGGAGGAAAACCGGTGCCGGCAGTCAGGGGAAGGGAAGGCCTATTGCACGAATCTTTTCGTGCAACAGGCCTCTAGTAATGAAATACTTCTTTTCACATTAGAATATCTGACTAAATAACAGGGTAATATACGTGATAAATAGTAAATGTTTTAATAAAAAGAAGCCAAGAAGAAAGCCATTTATTTATTGAAGTCCGTTAGTGGGAATACAGAGATTGGCTGTTGAAGGGCACAGTCTTAACAGTAAAACAATTTATTCTTTTTGATGCAAGGATCCCGTTCCTTATAAAATTTCACTCAAATATGTATGTTTAATAAGATAAATTTTAATTTTAAAAATATGAAATAAAGTAAATGAATGGGTAAAAATAATAGCAATGTTACTTGGATAATTTAAATTAATATCATAATTCGTATGAATCCCAGAATATTTTTCAAAATTGATTAGGAGTAACATAAAAAGAATATGTAAACAAGGATAAAATGAGCAGGATGAACGAACAGAAGAATCTATTTGCCTCTTCTTTTGATTACAAAAACACCCCTGTTGACTGTGATCTAGTTGAGTGTTTTCTGAGCAATATCTCAAGCTGCTATTTATCTTTTAGGTACTATTTCTAGATCAACAAATTAATGTTTTGGTTAGAAAACCTTTATTATTATTATTATTATTAGTTAAGGTATTACAAATGTGTCCTCATCCCCCCCATTAACTCCCAACCTCCCTCTCCCCGCCTGCCCCGCACACTCATGCTCCCATCCCCCTGTTGTCCATGTACATTGGTTTGGCTTATATACATGTATACAAGTCCTTCGGTTGATCTCTTCCCCTTACCCCCGCCCTCCCCTACTTTCCTTCTGGGGATTGATAGCCTGATCACTGTTTCTCAGTCTTTGGGTCTGTCCCTTTTCATCAGTCTATGTTGTTCTCTATAATCCACAAATGAGTGAGATCATGTGGTATTTATCTTTCTCTGACTGGCTTATTTCACTTAGCATAATGCTCTCCAGTTCCATCCATGATGTTGCAAAAGGCAAGAGTTCCTTTTTTTTACCGCAGCATAGTATTCCATTGTGTATATGTACCACAGTTTTCTAATCCATTCATCTGCTGATGGGCACTTAGGCTGTTTCCAAATCTTAGCTATGGTGAATTGTGCTGCTATGAACATAGGGGTGCATATATCCTTTCTGATTGGCGTTTCTGGTTTCTTGGGATATATTCCTAGAAGTGGGATCACAGGGTCAAATGGGAGTTCCATTTGTAGTTTTTTGAGGTAGCTCCATACTGTTCTCCACAGTGGCTGCACCAGCCTGCATTCCCACCAGCAGTGCAGAAGAGTTCCTTTTTCTCCACATCCTCTCCAACACTTGTTGTTTGTTGATTTGTTGATGATAGCCATTCTGACAGGTGTGAGATGATAACGCATTGTCGTTTTGATTTGCATCTCTCGTATAATTAGTGACTTTGAACATGTTTTCATATGTCTTTCGGCCTTCTGTATGTCCTCTTTCGTAAAGTGTCTATCTAGGTCCGTTGCCCATTTTTTATTGGATTGTTTATCTTCCTTTTGTTAAGTTTCATGAGATCCCTGTAAATGTTGGAAATTAAACCCTTATCGGTGGTATCATTGGCAAATATGTTCTCCCATGTAGTGGGTCTTCTTGTTGTTTTGTTGATGGTTTCCTTTGCTGTGCAAAAGCTTTTTATTTTGATGTAGTCCCATTTGTTTATTTTCTCTTTAGTTTCCATTGCCCTAGGAGCATTATCAGAGAAGAAATTCCTTCGGCATATGTTTGCGATTTCGCTGCCTGTGGATTCCTCTAGTACTTTTATGGTTTCCCGTCTTACGTTTAAGTTTTTTATCCATTTTGAGTTTATTTTTGTGTATGGTGTGAGTTGGTGGTCTAGTTTCATCTTTTTGCATGTATCTGTCCAATTTTCCCAACACCATTTATTGAAGAGACTGTCTTGACTCCATTGTAGGCTCTTGCCTCCTTTGTCGAATATTAATTGGGCATAGTGGTTTGGGTCGATTTCTGGGCTCTCTATTCTATTCCATTGATCTATATGTCTGTTCTTGTGCCAGTACCAAGCTGTTTTAAGAACAGTGGCTTTGTAATACAGTTTAATATCTGGTATTGAGATCCCACCTACTTTGTTTTTTCTCAGGATTGCTGCAGCTATTCGGGGTCTTTTTTTATTCCAGATGAATTTTTGGAATGTTCGTTCTAGATCTGTGAAATATGCCGTTGGTAATTTAATGGGGATTGCATTGAATCTATAAATTGCTTTGGGTAGTATGGACATTTTGATGATGTTGATTCTACCAATCCATGAACACGGTATATTCTTCCATCTGTTTATGTCTTCCTCTATCTCTTTTTTTCAGTGTCCTGTAGTTTTTGGCATATAAGTCTTTTACCTCCTTAGTTAAGTTTATTCCTATGTATTTTAATTTTTTTGGTGCAATGGTAAATGGGATTGCTTCTGTAGTTTCACTTTCTGTAAGTTCACTATTGGTGTAAAGAAATGCCATGGATTTCTTAGCATTAATTTTGTATCCTGTTACATTGCTGAATTCATTTATTAAGTCTAATAATTTTTTGATGGAGTCTTTAGGGTTCTGTATGTACAGTATCATGTCATCTGCAAATAAGGACAGTTTTACTTCTTCTTTTCCAATCTGGATGCCTTTTATTTCTTCTTCTTTTCTGATCGCAATGGCTAGTACTTCCAGTACTATGTTGAACAGGAGTGGTGAGAGGGGGCATCCCTATCTTGTTCCTGTTTTTAGGGGGAATGGTTTTAGTTTTCGCCCATTGAGTATGATGTTGGCTGTGGGTTTGTCATATATGGCTTTTATTATGTTGAGGTATGATCCCTCAATTTCTATCTTGCTGAGAGTTTTTATCAAGAAAGGGTGTTGGATTTTGTCAAATGCTTTCTCCGCATCAATTGATATGACTATGTGGTATTTTTCTCTCAATTTGTTTATGTGATGTATCACATTTATTGATTTGCGGATATTGTACCATCCTTGCATCCCTGGGATAAATCCTACTTGGTCATGGTGTATGATCATTTTGATGTACTGCTGGATCCGATTTGCTAGGATTTTGTTGAGGATTTTGGCATGTATGTTCATGAGGGATATTGGCCTATAATTCTCTTTCATTGTATTGTCTTTATCTGGTTTTGGGATTAGGGTGATGTTGGCTTCATAGAATGAGCTGGGAAGTGTTCCTTCCTCTTGGATCTTTTGACATAGTCTGAGGAGGATAGATTTTAGGTCTTCCTTGAATGTTTGGTAAAACTCCCCTGTGAAGCCATCTGGCCCCGGGCTTTTGTTTGCTGGAAGCTTTTTGATTACTGCTTCGATTTCCTCCATAGTTATTGGCCTATTGAGATTTTTAGATTCTTCCTGGTTAAGTTTTGGAAGGTTGTATTTTTCTAGGAATATGTCCATTTCCTCCAGGTTGTCTAGTGTGTTGGAGTAGAGTTGTTCATAGTATTTTCTAACAATCCTTTGTATTTCTATGGGGTCTGTTGTTATTTCTCCTCTTTCATTTCTGATTTTGTTTATTTGGGTCCTCTCTCTTTGTTTCTTGGTGAGCCTGGCTAGAGGTGTATCAATCTTGTTTATCCTTTCAAAGAACCAGCTCTTGGTTTTGTTGATCTTTTGTATTGTTTTTTTGGTCTCTATGTCGTTTATCTCCGCTCTGATCTTTGTTATTTCCTTCCTTCTGCTTACAGTGGGCTTTTTTTTGTTGCTCTCTTTCTAACTCTTCGAGTTGTAGAGTTAGATCATTTATTCTCATTGTTTCTTGTTTCTTGCAGTAGGCTTGTAGAGCTATGAACTTCCCTCTCAAGACTGCTTTTGCTGTGTCCCATAGGTTTTGGATTGTTGTGTTTTCATTGTCATTTGTTGCCATGATGCTTTTTATTTCTTCTTTGATCTCACTGGTAACCCAGTTGTTGTTTAATAGCATGCTATTTAGTCTCCATGTGTTTGATTTTTCTGGATTGTTTTTGTTGTAGTTGATTTTGAGTTTTATGCCTTTGTGGTCTGAGAAGGTGCTTGATATGATTTCAATTTTCTTGAATTTGAAGAGACTTTGTCTGTGACCCAACATATGGTCTATCTTTGAAGATGACAAATGTGCACTTGAGGAGAATGTATATTCTGTGGCTTTGGGGTGAAATGTTCTGAAGATGTCAATTAATTCCATCTGATCTAGTGAGTCATTTAGGATTGATGTTTCTTTGCTGAGTTTCTGTTTAGAGGATTTTTCCAGTGGTGATAATGGGGTGTTAAGGTCCCCTACTATGATTGTATTGCTGTCAATCTCTCCCTTGATCTTCTCCAGAAGATTTCTTACGTATTTGGGTGCTCCTATATTGGGTGCATATATATTTACCAGAGTTATGTCTTCTTGTTGGACTGCTCCCTTTAGTATTATGAAGTGGCCTTCTTTATCTCTTTTTATGTCCTTTACCTTGAGATATAATTTGTCAGATATAAGTATTGCTACCCCGGCTTTTTTTTTTACTTCCATTGGCCCAAAAAACCTTTTTCCATCCCTTCACCATCAGTCTGTGTGCGTCTTTTTTTCTGAGGTGGGTTTCCTATAGACAGCAGATATATGGGTCATGTTTTCTTATCCACTCATTTACCCTATGCCTTCTGACTGGGGAATTTAATCCATTTACATTTAAAGTTATTACTGATAGAAACTTGTTAGTCGCCATTTTTGTTCTTTACCGCTGTGTTCCTTCTTTGTTTCCTATTTTTTCCATTTACACCAGACCCTTTAGCATTTCTTGCATTGCTGGCTTGGTTGTAATAAACTCCCGTAGACTGTTTTTGTTTGTGAAGCTCCTGATTTGACCCTCAATTTTGATTGATAGCCTCACTGGGTACAGTATTCTTGGATTCAGACCCTTCCTTTGCATGACTTTGTATATTTCATTCCATTCCCTTCTTGCCTGATGTGTTTCTGTTGAGAAATCGGTCGCTAGTCTGATGGGGGATCCTTTGTAGGTAACTTTCTGTCTCTGGCTGCTTTTAAGATTCTTGCTTTGTCGTTGGTGTTTGCCAATTTAATTATTATGTGCCTTGGTGTCAGTCTTTTCAGGTTCATTTTGTTTGGCACTCTGAGCTTCTTGGATTTGTGTGAGTTTTTTCTTCCCTATATCAGGGAAATTTTCTGTTACTATTTTTTCAAACAGGTTTTCTATTCCTTGCTCAGTTTCCTCTCCTTCTGGCACCCCTATTATTCGGATGTTGTTTTGTTTAGCGTTGTCCCAGAGTTCTCTTAGGCTCTCCTCCTGCTTTTTAATTTTTTTTTCTAGAAGCTGTTATGTTTGGGTATTTTTTCCTACCTTGTCTTCTAGCTCGCTGATGCGGTCCTCTGCTTCTTCTAGTCTACTGTTGATGCTTTCTATTGAGTTCTTTATAGCAGTGATGTGATTTTTCATTTCTTCTTGGTTTCTCTTCATTTCCTCTTGGTTCTTCTTCATTTCCTCTTGGTTCCTACATATATTGTTGAATTTGTCTTCCATTTTTTTCATCCACCTTATGACCATTACTCTGAATTCTTTCTCTGACAGGTTGCTTGCCTCCATTGCCTCTATTTCATTTACTTCCTTTTCTGATGATGCCTGTTTTTCTTTCATATGTGGGTTGGTTCTTTGTTTCACCATGATCTCTCTTCTCCAGGTGTTTGGTTATGTAGTTCTCTCTCTGCTTTCCATGAGAAGAAGCAGTGCTCGTCTGAGTTCACGCAGTCACGCTGCTTGAGATCCCCTGTTTCCAGGTTAGAAGCTGATCTCTGGATGCTGGCAACAGCTACCCAAGATGGTGCGGTCTTCGCTGCTGAGCTGGCGCACCCCGAAAATCTTTACTCTAACAGTTTTATTAAAATATTTGGCAGGATTCACTCTCAAAACACAGTTAAGGGTCACCAAAGGTGGACATCTTTCTTTAACAGTGAGAGTAGAATGACACAGGGAATTTATGAGAAAAGTATACAACTGCTATAAGAACACTGACACTAAAAGAATTGAAGTAATTGAGGTTCATTATAATTTATAATCCACATAGACGGAAGGAATTTACTCAATTGGGAAACTTTCAAAAAAAAACACCCTAAGATCAGAATTTGAGTTTTTCACTATGTACTTGGTAAAATTACTTAGCTCTCAGCTGTAATATGAAAATAATGACATTTGGCTTTTGTGAGTATTAATTGAAACAGTCTTAATAAAGCATTAGCAGGTGGCCTTCACGAAGTGGAGGTTATTGTTCTGGCAAGGAATAGATGCACAGCAAAGATACATGATGTTGACTAATTTAATAAATTGCTTATAGGTTCTTATAATAGATTTCTACTCTAAAACTAATTGTATTTTTACTTAAGTTGTTTTCCTCTTTGCTACTAAATATTTGTTTGAAGAAAATATGTATTTCTTGTGCAACAAGGAAAAAAAATGCATGACTTCAGAGTGCATTTTGGTACTCTGAAGTGTACTCAGAGTGGTATAATTTTGTCTCTTTCTGCAACACTGAGGACTGCATATAAACTTTTTGAAACATTTTATTCAAATGAAGAGACAAAGAAACCCTCTGATAATTACCATTGTTGACAAAGTCTCAGAAGAGAATACATATGTGACCTTCTTTGTAACCTGAGTGATGAGTAGGATATATGAACTAAAACCTCCATCTCGATTTAAATTTTAGAATTTGGCCAGGACTCTAGTTTTTGTATTTCTTCCACTTCCTTTAGTGATATTCAAGTCTGTCCCTTGGAGAAGAAACAAAAAATGATACATCACATAACAACAAGGCAAATGGTAAGGATGCAAGGTCACTTACAGATTTATTTTTTTCTATGGAAAATAAAAAGTTATTTCTTCTAACATTATCTGATCCAGTAGAATATGCAGACTGTGTTCTTGATATCCAAATATGTCAAAAAAATAATCACCAGTGTTGGTTGAATTCTTGCTCATCAGTATTCCGTGCCTCTAACTTAAGATGAAAGCAGAGAAGAAACTACCTTTAATGTAAATGTAATAGAAGGAAGCTTATCAGAGACCAAGGGCTTCTATCGTTTACTCATTCCCAACTCACACTGACTTCGATCAACTTCAGCCTCTCAGCAGGAAGAATCTGACTGCAGGAAGGAAAATTGAATTTCTTTAATAGTGTTACAAGGGATCAAGACTTACATGATAGTTTAATATCTAGGACATAAAAGGAATTACTAATCACAAGAGAGTCTTAAAAGCTGCTATTGACTTAGAGCATTTCATGTTTTCTAAAGATGAAACAGTTTAAAGGAAGTGAATATATACACATAAATATGCATTTGCTGGTTTCCAAAAGCATTTCATTGGAGTGTTGCATAAATTATTTCCATTCACAGATGGGAGAAGTGGGTGTACACAGATCCAGCAGTAAGGAGAAGGAATCATGATAAATTTGATTATGAGAATTGCATTTGACCCCCACAATCATACATGCTTCTTTTCTCTCCTTCCCATATGCTGTCTCATTCTCTAAGGAGAGTGGATAATGATGAAAACAACAGTAAGAGCAAACATCAATAGTGCTGGGTAATATAATATGGATTTATATTCATGATTTCATTAATTCTTACTATAATTTCTTGGTTATATTACTATTCCAATTTTAATAATAAAGAAACTGAAGCCCAAAGAAGTTAAGCAGCTTTTCCAGGTAACACATGTAGAAAGAGAGAATGCAGGAAATCAAACCCAGGTATGCCTGAAATTAGAGCTCATGAAAATGACACATTGTTTTTCTTTGAATTACTATTTACCATTTTAATGCCTTTTTCAAGCCCCCATCAGACAATAATCGGATTTGCTATTCTATTTTGACCCCATTTCAGCTTCATTCTCCACACTTCTACTAGATTCTTGTAACCCCCACATTCTAGCACATGTTTCTATCCTGCTTAAAGCCCCTCAGTAGTTCCTAACTGCCCCTTGGATGAATCTTTCACTCTCTACTGGGACTGTTAAAAAGGCTGTTATAAATCTAGGTCTTCTTTTTTAATTTTGCACTTAAATCTGTTGCTCAGTCCTTCAGTTCATCTCCCCTTAGCAGTTTCTTGTGAATAGACTTAGGTATATTTAAGCCTATATGTTTATATACATTGTTTAACTTATTTTTTTCCCCATTTATTTGGGTTTTTTCTTAGGTTTTGTCTACCTCCCCAGATTTGTGCTCCTCTCTTCCTTATAGCCCTTATTCCATTCATACAAAATACATAAATGTTCCTAGTTTTGTGATACGGTTCCATGACTCCATATCTCTGTATCTACAATTTCTTCTTGAAAAGTGTTTTCTTGTTTCCTTTACTAGATTAAATCCTACTTCTCCTTCAATGTACCCTCCAGGCTCTTATTCTTTGTAGGATTGAACTTGGTCTTTTTAAGAATAGGGAATTATTTCCTTTGCCACCACTGAATCTTATACATGTGTGTGTTATATAACACTTGTGCTTTGTGTAGTACTTGCTTACGTGCATATCTTTTCTGTTTGACTAAGTGATCTTATCTTGGAAATTATGTACTATGTTACAGATACAATGGAAAATAAAACATGGTCACAGATCCTGAACAGTTTATAATCTGAAGGAGACAGACAGTAAATAAGTTTGGATTTAGGGATGTGTTTCAAGCGAAAGTATACAAAATGTGCTTTGTGATTTCCAACAAAGGAACATGTTTCTGCCCTAACTGGTTTGGCTCAGTGGAAAGAGCATTGGCCTGCAGACTGAACGGTCCCAGGTTCGATTCCAGTTAAGGGCATGTGCCTTGGTTGCCGGCACATCCCCAGTAGGAGGTGTGCAAAGGGCAGCTGATCGATGTTTCTAACTCTCTATCCCTCTCCCTTCCTCTCTATAAAAAAATCAATAAGATACATATATATTTTTAAAAAGGAACATGTTTCCACTGTTTAGGAAAATCTTAGTTTCCTAAAGGATCTTAGTAATAGGGTGATTTTGAGCAGTCTGTTAAGAGTGTTTGAATTAATCAGACAAAAAAGAGAAGTCAGCAAGAGTCTGAAATTATCTTCCTTCCTTCCTTCCTTCCTTCCTTCCTTCCTTCCTTCCTTCCTTCCTTCCTTTCTCTTTTCCTTTCTTTCTTTCTTTCTCTCTCTCTCTCTCTCTCTCTCTCTCTCTCTCTCTCTCTCTCTCTCTCTCTCTTTCTTTCTTTCTTTCTTTCTTTCTTTCATTCTTTCTTATCTTTCTCTTTCACAATTCATGATTAGAGCTATGGAAGCTCCTGACTCATATGCTTACATGAAGGAATCAAATATATGTATACATTAAATTGTTACCTCCTTCCATCTAGTACATCATTGTAGTTGCTCGTTTTTTATCCTTGTTTTTTTCTTGTACATAAGTTAATAATCTTAGAACCAAGGTATATAAATAATAGCTATATTCTCCCAGGTGCCAAAAACACACACACACAAAAAACCCAGAAAGCTTGGGAAACTATGTTGTATTATGCAAAACCATGGGCAACAGGTGAGTAAGATATGTAGCAGTAAGGACCTGCAAATCACATTGTTGATTAATAGAAGAATATGTTAGATAATATTCTGGCATAGGGTAAATAAAAGGGAAGTAAAGTGTGAAGGTAGGAATGGGTAATTATAAGCACAGAGTGGAGAGTGGTTAAAAGCAGGCCCAGAGATGAGGAGAAAGAAACTAAGTTGTGGAACTGTTTCTTAGATTTTCTGCTTCAAAACCTAGAAAGACTCAGTGCTTCCATCTGACTCCACTTGGCCTTCGAGGAGCCTTTTTCCAGAAGCCAGGAAGAGTGTGTAGGCTCTGTACCAGGAAAGCTGGCCAATATGGTCCTGGTACGTTGAAATTCAACTTAGTTTAACTTGGTTTACTCCGGAAACTTTCCAATTCGCCCCATTGCCAGCCCGTTGCTGCCTCCCTTCTCCAACTTATCAGTGTTCTCTCATTATTTCTTGCAACTCAGGCTTTATCTGGGTTAATTTGCCAAATTCAGTCCACCAAAATCCATTTCACTGATTGGACAATTTTTCTAAAAGAAAATTGGCTAAACGTGCTTTTGTGGGTTTTCTTAAGCTAATTTAATAATTCAAAGCAATTCAAATTAAATTGTATGGTTTCAACAGCTTTTGATATTTCTATTACTTTGTAGTTATCTAACTTTCATTTTAGCCTATAGATAGCTTTTAAAGATTTTTTTTTTCAATTTGTTTCTCTACCATCTTCTTACACCTAATTCTAGTGGGAGCTGAAGGAGAGAGAGAGAGCTTTCATCTGCAGGAAAAACTAAGGAGAGTTCACTCAGAAAATTGTTTTTTGATAATTTTGCTATTGGGATAATTGGCTTCGGGCAAATTAGCTCAAGTAGAATTGGCCTGCTTTCTGCAATGTTAGACAATAAAGCTAAAAGTTGGCCTATAAACTTTCAAAGAAGAAAAGTTTTTCCCCCTTTCACTGTATATCAGGTTCCTAGAACATAGAATAAACTCCTGCTTGCCCTAACAGGTTTGGCTCAGTGGATAGCGTTCAGCCTGTGGACTGAAGGGTCACAGGTTCAATTCTAGTCAAGGGCATGTACCTTGGTTGTGGGCACATCCCCAGTAGAGGGTGTGCAGGAGGCAGCTGATCAATGTTTCTCTCTCTTCAATGCATCTCTCTATCCCTCTCCCTTCCTCTCTATAAAAAAAATCAATAAAATATATTTTTTAAAGAAATAGAGACAAGAGCTAGACACAACAGAATTAACTATAAATTGTGCATGCTTTTTTACAATCTTGAAATATGCATTCACATAGAAAAAATAGTTTAAGTTAAACAAAATAGGACGAGGTTCTTTAGGAGGCAATAGAATGGGATCTTGGGTGTGAATGAAATAAATTTTTGCTGGAGAATAATAAGAGTTCTCTGACACTGTGTTGCAGATCCCTGCAGGGGCAGCTATAGTTTTAGAGTTTATTTAAAAGCAGAATCCTTCCTGTTTAAAAGGATTGTTCCTCTTAAACTTGTGAGAGAAAATCCTGACCGAGAAGTGGCAGTGCTAAGTTGTTCAGCAATACTTAATTTGTCAGGAATTTAAAATCAGAAAAATTTGATCAGAGTTTGAACGGTGATGAAAATTATACCTCTAGAGATGGGAGTCCTGCTTCTGAAAGGGTCCGCTAGCTGTTATGAATGAGAGCTTTCAAATTGGAGTCTGAACAACTGCCCCAATGTCCTTTTTCCGGAAGTCTTTTACCAGCACATGCATTACCCCTGCATGTCAAAAAATCAGATTTGCTTTCTGCCTACTTGCATATCTACCACATTGCCAAATAGTTTTATTTTACTTAAATCAAAAATAAATTAGTTTAGAAGTTACACACATGTTGCTGACATAATAAAGAGATTATGATATTTAAAAATGTTATCAACGTATTGATTGATTGAATGTGACTTAAGAGCACATTCTTGCTAAAACTAAAATAAGAATTAAAACCACACATTTCCCAAAAAATATCCAAGTAATTGTTCAGATTCTCTGTTGTCTCTTTCCAAATGGGATTAAGCATTGAGAAGTAAGCAGGAGGGTCAGTGGTCAGTGTATGAGAGCAGTAATGTAAAATTTGCTTTTTAGAGATTTTTAAGAAATTACATAAAGCCATGTCAACAGATGATTTTTTATAAATTTCAAGTTCATACCTTAATGTATTACTTCAAGGTTATGTGTAGTCTCATATGATTTTAAGGAATTCTAGGGTGGTGCTTGCAAAATATAATTTAAAGGGAAGGAGGTAGGGGTGATGTAATCGGTTTCAACTGATGGTAAACATTTGAGGGGGGAGTTATAAAAAAGTAATGTCTCATATTTTCATTCCTGTCATTCTACTTCACAACTTACATTTATTTGCTCAATATCCAGCACTTTGAAATTTGTGGTAGATTTATGCTCTGCTTACCTCACCTCTCTCCTGAAGAGTGTCTCCTGAATAGTAATAAGTATTGGCACAGTATCTACTAAAGACACATATGTCAAACAGATTTATTTTGTAATCTCTATGTGGTAAAATGCATAGAACAAACCAGATTTCTACAGATATTTATCTACACTAGTGAGAATTATAAGTACGAGAGTCATCCAGGCATAGATATTAAAAGAGCCACTCGAGAAGGTCTCTGTTTCTTATACTAAATACAAAGTTAATCATAACACCTGCTAAATCATCAGGCATGATAAAAGCTGAATTTTGTTAGGCATGATAATTAGTTTGGAAAACTGGGGGGTACAACTAAATAGATCTGTGACAAGAACTTAAAACTGAGTTCATTATATTTTCAGACCCAGGAGTCAAGACAAATAATTTTTTTAAAAAATAGGCTAGATTTATTAAATATTGCTGTAATATAAAATCCTCATTTTAAAGCCATGGCGCCTTGGAGTCACATCATGAATTGATATGCCACCTAGAAGATAAATAAATTACTGGGCAAATAAGCAAAGAGAAGTTTGCTTTCATTTTTCTTCTGCTCCCTCTCCTGGCCATCATCATATTTCCATGTGATTCAATGCCTTTTTTCTGTCCCCTGGCTGCTCCTTACAAGAGGTTAGAATAATAGTTTGTAATATTGTAAGTCCCCAGCTCACCATCCTCAGACAATATTAGCTAGAAATATCGGTATCAAATTCCTTCCAAATTCGAAGGGGTGTTTGCAAATGGATGTGACTCATTTTTTTATGTTTGTGTTGTTTGCCACTTCTTCCTTATACTCAGCGCATAATTCACTCATTGTCTGTGAAGTAATTTTTACTGGCATGGTTATCAGTGGAAGCGGGGTATCCCCTTCCCCATGGGTGCTGGGGGTGGGGTCCTCACGCTATCTTGAGAAAAAGAATTTTCTGAGATTCTCACAGGAAGATGAGTGCTTCCACAAATAAAGTGTGGAATTACATCCCTGAGTTTCCTAAGTCCCATTTCCCTTAATCCAGTCCTGGATGATGTGCAGCTGGTAATTCAGAGCTAGAAGCCAAGCCAGTGTTCAGAGTTTCCTTTTCAAGAAGGAGTTGGGTCTGGTACAGCATGAAGCTAGTTGCAGTCCATTCGTCCATTGTGTGGGGTCCACATGGCTGTGAGCTATGTGGGTGAGTGCAGGGGAGCCATGACAGTGTGCCCCCGCAACAGGAGTTCCAAGAGTAAAAAACACAAGAGAGTGAACTTCTTTGTTTGGGATTAAATATTCCAAATCTTCTCGTGCCTACAGTGGTCACCCTACTCTGGCCAATGACCTGTTCCCAGGTGTGACTGATAGGCAAGTACCATCCCTATTTCACCCAGACTGTACTGGGCATGCATCTATTCTCCCCCTGTCCAGGCCCTTGCCCAGTAATTGGCAGGGAATAGGCCAGTGGCCCCCTGGAGAGTGTAAGACTGCAGTTTCCTGGCAAAGCTGCACAAATGGCATGCTTATATTTGGCCTTCCCTTTGCTCCTTTCCAGTTATTCATATCTGCATTAAATTACAATCTGCATGACTTTTGGCATCACTCATGTTGACTGCTGTATGGGGCTCTACTGTTTCTGAATTTGGGAAAGCTGGTCTTTTGTCGTGGGTCTAGATATAACGTTGCTAAGAAGGGAAATATATCCCTTGTTATATGTGCCCCTCCATCTGCTTTTTCTTGCATTTTATAGAGACCTAAAGACAAAATTCAGTGATACCTCTTTCCTTTATATTCTTGTGCCCAGGTCATTCTTACAACTCACTATAAACTGGGCCAGAAGACAACCTGAGTGACACACACAGGACTGTACTCAAAATTGTCCCTCTTTTTCAACCCTTGTTCATAATCTCTATACCAAGCTTTCCGCATGCCTCCCATGGGGTTCCTGCTTCATCAGGTACATCTTTTGGGGAGGGAATGTGGTAAATGGTAGCCCTTATTGATTTATGAATTAGAGGTCTTTTTTTCCTTTAGCCCCAGCTCCTCAATTCATCATGAAAAAAATAAACAAAGAAAAACACATAGAAATTGAATTTGAATATCTTCAATTAATTCAATGATAAGGCAAGTCTATTTTCAGGAACAATGATGAATATATTTGATTATGCTATGCTATGGTTTCAAAGCTTGAGACATAATTGTGTGAAACTCCCATAGCACAGACTACTAAATTATAAACCAAACCACATTGTCTATTACTGAAATATTTCCAGGAACTTTAAAAATGTACAACTAATAGATGGGCATCCACTCTTTTAAATTGTATCTATATTATCATGTGGAAAGAAACAAACTTAAAGTGATATTGTAAGTAGAAAAATATACTATACTTAACATTTATACTGTTTTTGACCATCACCTTTTAAAAATAACTGTAGCCCAATCTTATTATTCTTCATTTCATCAATTAGAAAATGGGGGATACAGAAAGGGTAGGCGAGTCACCTTGGATTACACAGAGAGTGAATAGAAGAACTAGAACAGAAACTATTATTACTGAATCCCTAGAGTCCTTTTTTGTTCTGCTGAACAATCTCTTATTTAAAAAGACAGCCATAGTCATCCTATTTAAAAGCCTGCTATAATTTAGTCACATTCTAGTAGATTCAATTTTGTATTTCACATTTTTTAAGTGATTAAAACGTTATTTAAATATAATTTAAATTATTAATGACTTTGAAGATGTTGGTTCTTCAAGGCCAAGAAGCAAAAATCCCTTGTAAATCTAGTAAATGAACAAAGATCACAACTGTTCAGATCACTGTGTCTGTCAGATTTCAAGCAGTTATTATTTTGAATCAATGAATTTATATAAGGACATTCATGGCCTTATACATTCAGTCTTTCATCTAATGATGACTGAGTGCCTACCATAATTCAGACATATTCTAGGTGCTTATAGTTCCCAGTACAGAAAACTTCTCAGTCTTCCTGGAGTTAATATTGGGGTGTGTGGACAGGAGACAGATGATACAAAGATAAGTAAATAAAATGTATAGTTTGTTACCTGGTTTTAAATTGTTTAGACACAGAAACAGGAAGGGGAATAGGAATTACTACAGATCAGGGGACCACAGAAAACCACGTAGAGAAAGTGATATACTATCGAAGTCCTGAAGGACATGAGACTGTGAGCCAGCTGTGGGACACGTGAGGGGAAATGCACTCCAGGCAAAGGAAACATTAAAGGTTCTGACATGAGAATGTGTCTTGTGTGTGTGAGGGATATCAAAAAAATCTTTTTGTCTGGACTGAAGAAAAGTGGGGAAGGGGAGTTTCAGAGAGGTGATAGAAGACAAGATAATATAGAATCTCATGGGTCATAATAAGAATTTAAGCTTTAATAAAAACTATAAGTGATACACGAGTAGAAGAATGACTTTAGGCTTTAAAAAGATAAATCTAGCTCCGGTGTTGAGAATAAACTCCTAGACACTAGAAGCAGAAGTAGGGGATTCTCTGTTTCTTACTAGTCTCAAGGCGTACATTTGTGCCATTGGATGCAATTGAAACTCTGTGTGCAATAGCAGTGCACTGTTATTAAAGACCAAAGGCATTCTGTGCTGGCTAAGTGGCTTGATCTGGAATAGGGGATCCTGGATGTGTCCTGGTGCTGTTGGTTGTCAGGTCCTGTGGGTCATCGTTGGCAAGTGTTAGAGCTGCAGTGAGGAAGTGAAAGATAAATGAAACCAGCAGTCACATAAGAGTTGAGGTAAACTCACTCAAAAAATCAAACTGAATATCAGACACTGGGAACTATTGGGTAATAATGATTTCAATATAGACAGAGTTTGCCTAGGTGGGAAGCTAGAGATGGGTTTAAAGCAAGCACATAATAGGTATTCGAATGGTCCGAGACCATCTTTTGAGAGATGTTCAAATTATGCTAGAATCACTGCCAAACTATTTGAAAGTAAAAAAAAAAAAGTGTGTGTGTGTGTGAGTGTGTGAGTGTGTGATAATACATTGACATTCTGGAAGAATAGGTAGCTCTGTTCAAAAAATGATTTTTTTAAAAATTCCAGTGAGTTTTTAACAGGCATTCTTACTGCTGTTATAAGTGACAGAATGAATAGTTATGATAACTAATATGTACAAATGATCAAAAATATTTTCAAAATGGAAAATGTGAGCTAAAACATTTCTATCATCATAGAGTATTGGCAAATGAGAGAGAGAGAGAGTAAGTTTTGAGTGCATGTTCAAAGCCAGTTTGTATGAGTTACTTTATTCCATTTTTAGGTTTCTTTTGATATTGCTATTTCATTTTCAAAAGATTTATTAAAATTCTGCCTGCTTCTGGTCTGAATGCTTCCATTTTCACCATGGCATAAAAACTGATTTTTTTTTCAGGTTTATATCTTAACATCAATCTCCATTTAATTGATTCTTTTAGCTCTGACTTTTATTTTCAGATTTTCCCCTTTGTTATCTTTGTTTGGGCTTATATATGAATTTTCATCTCTGTTTTTCTCCCCTTTCCTTTTCTGAGGCATACATCTTTGAAACTCCTGTGGACAAGGCAATTATATTTAATTTTGGTAGAACAAAGTTTAGTTACAAGCCTCCTTTTTTATCTCTGAGAAATATCAATTCCTAGAAGCTGTTGCTCATATAAACAACTTCTATTATTTTATTTTGAACACTTTTCAGCTTATGAATTTGGTAAATTAGCTGTAACCAATCTGAAATATGTTAAAGGATCAGTAGTAAACAATCTGTAATCTATTTAATGTTGTCATTTTTTATATTATAGTCATTATAATTTTATAAATAGAAAAGATGATCTCAAATTCAATAGTGTATAATGATTAACAGATGTCAATAAAATTGTAAAAAATTAATTTAATGGATAGAAGATGCCTATCTTTGAAATAATGTAATTAGGCTCCAAATGTTCCAAAATAAAATTAGTTAATTGAATCCATAGACATTTGTTTAGAACCTAAATTAAACTAAGGACAGTGATGAGGCATGTGACCACAGAGCTGAACAATCTGCCCTCTGACAGTAATGAGTTCACAGTATTATTAAAGAAGCAGAAAAAAACAAAAGCAAGTCTTCAACGGGTACAAAACATACACTACATAGTTATATGACATGCCAGCTGAACTAATGCTTTAGATTTTAAGATACCCTACATGTACTTAATATTTTGTACCTTATTTACTTTTTTGTTTCTTATATTGAATTGAGACCCTTCCCCATTTCCCCCCCAAAAACCCCCATAATTTTCAGGTCACCTTAAGCAGCAATAAATTAGAGAAGTTGCTAGCATGGAAAATAAATAATAGGGATAGTTAATCAGAAGTAGGATGGATATAGTACTTGCAACGTAAAGAATATTCTAAAAATTATTTTCTCAAACACTATATATATTTCTACTCTTGGTAGAATGACCTGTTACACATATCTCTTTTTATTTTATTTTATTTTTAATTTTATTGGGGTGATATTAGTCTATGTCAGGGGTGGGCAACCCCTGGCACGCGTGCCAAACATGGTACACCAGTAACTTTTGCTGGCACGCGAAACCCTCTCTTATAATCTTCCATTTACAATTTTTTTTCTTAATATCAACTTTTTTATTTTTCAGATAAATTCAGTGTAGGTGCATCTTAGATAAATAAATAATTTTACATAACAAGTTATCTTAAAGACCATAGACGTGGATTGACGAGAGAGGGGAAGAGCAATTTCTATGCCTCTGCCTTAACTCTTCCTGCCTTCCTAGATCCGACCAGTGTTTTGGTTACATCCACATACACTTGTGAATCTTTGTTCTCAGTGATGAATTTTGTTAAGTCTCGTAATAGGAGTAGCCTGACGGATGAAAATAGTAGCTCGTGCATATCTCTGAAGGTCACGAAATAAAAACCTGATGTAAAATCTCTGTCATCAGTGATGCTGCAGCAAAAGTCCCACTGATAATATCAAGCAGAGTCATAAAGTTTTCTGTCAGACTATCAGTGTACATGTATACATTAAAAAATAAATGTATTTTCATCATCATATACTGTGTTTTTGTCGTTCGAATGAATTTTATTATTTCTTCAAGGTTCTTCACATACATACACCTTAAGAGATATCAAGTAGGTGTAACCTGTTCTCAAAAAATTAGGGTTAGCACGCAGAAGAATTTTGAGTCAGAGATTTTGCTGGTTTTGGCACGCACTCACAAAAAGGTTGCCCACCCCTTGTCTATGTGAACCTATAGGTTACATATGTGGATTACTAATTTACAAAATCTGTATATAGGACCATGTGCCCACCACCCAAAGTCAAATCTTCTCCTGTCACCTCTTATGAGGACCCCTTTCTTCCTCCACCCCCCTCCTTCTGGCAACCACCAGACTGCTGTTTGTATACACAAGTTTCAGTTTTATATTCCACATTTGAGTTAGATCATATAGTTCCTAGCTTCCTATGTTTGACTTATTTCACTTTGCATAATGTTTTCAAGGTCTATCCATGTTGTTGTATTAAATGACACTATTTCATCCTTTCTTATGGCTGTGTAGTACTCCATCTAATAAAAGGGTAAAATGCTAATTAGCCTGGACATCTTCTGGACATCCTTCTGGACAAAGCCATGGTGGTGGGGCCAAGGCAGAGGTGATTAGGGGCTATCAGGCCGGCAGGGGAGGGAAGTTAGGGATATCAGGCTGGCATTGGAGAGCAGTTAGGGTGGTCAGGCCAGCAGGGGAGAGCAGTTAGGGCAGTCAGGCAGACAGGCAGAAAGGTTATAGGGGTGATCAGGCAGGCAGGAGAGTAGTTAGGGGTATCAAGTAGGCAGGCAGAGTGGTTAGGGGCAATCAGGCAGGCAGGCAGGTGAGCAGTTAGGAGCCAGTGGTCCCAGATTGTGAGAGGTATGTCTGACCGCCGGTTTAGGCCCCATCTCTGTGGGATCGGGCCTAAACTGGCAGTTGGACATCCCCCAAGGGGTCCCAGAGTGGAGAGGGTGCAGGCCAGGCTGAGAGACCCCCATGTACGAATTTCGTGCACTGGGCCTCTCTCTCTCTCTCTCTCTCTCTCTCTCTCTCTCTCTCTCTATATATATATATATATATATATATATATATATATATAGTCTCTTATAATGTGTTTCAAAAGGTACTTCATAATAAGATGTCCCTAATTTTTACCCTTATTTACTAAATGATTTCCATTCTGTCATGTAATATTGATGATCTGGGTTAGTACCAATCTTTCCTTGGAGTCAGATTGTGATATTCTCCAGTTCCATATACAAATGATCACACTCAGGGTCAGCTTCAGGAGTGTGCCACCTGTACAGTCACATAGAGCCCCACAGTTAAAGGATCCTGTACTTGGTTTCATGCCCTGAAATAAATGCCTTGAAGGTCTTAATAATTTTATTTTTTATTAAATATATTGGGGTGACATTGGTTAATAAGATCAGATAGGTTTCAAGTGTGTACATTTCTATGATACATGATCTTCATAGAACTTCTGTTTTATAAACAAAGTTTGATGGGACAGTGTAGCATTGGGGAGCAGATTAGACCTATACAGTGTATGTATCCAATGTTTCTTGCTGCTCTATCTGCAGATAGGGTTTGCAATGCAATGCCCCATGAACACAAAGTCCTCCCTGCTTGCAAGTTCAGCACCACTCAATTAAATACAAGTAAGCATGTGTCTTAGTTAACCTGGGCTGTCATAACAAAATACTATAAACCAGGTAGCTTAAATAATAGGATTTTATTTTCTTTCAGTTCTGGAGGCTATACTTCCGAAATCGGGGTTCTGGTGAAGACTCTTTTCCTAAATTGCAAACTTCTGCTACTCACTATGACAGACAGGGGAGATTATGCACTGGTGTCTGTTCTTTTTCTTATAAAGGCACTAATGCCATCATGAGGACCCCACCCACATGCTCTCATCTAATCTAAATACCTCACTCACAAAGGCCCCATCTCCAAAAACCATCACGTTGCGGGTAGCGTGTCAAACACATGAATTTTGGGAAGACACCGTATAGTCCATAGCAACATGTTACATCTATGACTGACTAAAATGATGTACTGGCAGCCCTGAGAAGCCATGCTGTCAGTTCAAACCAGAACTTCCTTTGAATGCAAAAATAGCATGATGTTTTTTTTGTTGTTGTTTGTTTGTTTGTTTTTTAATATAATTTATTGATTTTTTTGGAGAAGAAGGGAGAAGGATAGAGAGTTAGAAACATCGATGAGAGAGATCGATCAGCTGCCTCCTGCACGCCCCCCACTGGGGATGTCCCCGCAACCAGGGTACATGCCCTTGACCGGAATCGAACCCAGGATCCTTGAGTCCGCAGGCTGACGCTCTATCCACTGAGCCAAACCGGTTCGGCAGCATGATGTTTTAGAGATATAAATGATCAATGTACATTATCATCCCTTTCTTACTCATGTCACTTTCCTACATTAGCAAACTTATCCTGAAAATAACACAAAGGAAAGAGAAAGACAGAACCACCCATAGTTCATTTTTCTTTCAGTCTTTTCTAATTCTTCAGTAAACCAAAGGTAGAGAGTGTTGGTAGAATGTGCACATCTGAAGAAATGAAATAAAAACAGTTTGAATTTGTTTTATGTAATATTTCTTTTGTTCTTACAGGAGATAAAGCAACTTTTCCATATTACTTTCAGTTGGTACCCTACAGCTGTTTTTTAATCACACAACACTATTCAGAGGTGGGGCATGTAAGGCCTGTGCTTCTAGTCTTAAAACATAAAAATTTAGATTTGCAAGTTCTAGGCAGTTCAATAACACAAGGAGAAGAAATAAAAGACAGATCAGAAAGGATAGAATGAGCTCAACTTTTGGGTGACATAGAACCAACTTTTGGGTGATTGTTTACATAGAATCTACAAAAAATTCTATAATAATTTAGAAATATTGCAGGTAAACTTTAAAAAATCAAGTAAACATATGAAAATAAATAACTAATAGACACCAAACTAAATAAAACAATACCACTTAAATCACTACACCTCCCCCCACCAAAAAAAAAGCACGAGATTTTGTAAAGCTAGCAAAACATGTACAGGACTTGTGTGCTGAAAATTACAAAACACTGACAAATGAAATATAAGAAGATTAAAATAAATGGAAAGATGTATTTTGTTAAAGGATTGGAACAGTCAATGTAGTAGAGATGGCAATTCTCTCCAAATTGATATACAAGTGTAATGACATTCTTATCAAAATCCCAGCAAGAATATTTAGTAGCTAAAGACATGATTATTCTAAAAGTTATCTGGAAATGTTGAGAAATTAGATAAGCTAAAACTGTTTTTAAAAAGATGGAAAAAGTGCAAGGAATCAATTTACCTCACTTTAAGACAGCATATAGCTATAGTAATCATGACTGTCTAGTATTTGTAGAAGTATAGACACATAAATCAAAGGAACCGATAAGAAACCTTAAAAATTGTGGATAAATGATTTTATAAAATTATAACATTATAAAATTATGAAAGCGACTTCTTAAAAATAGTCCTGGAACATATGGGCATCTAATGAATAAAAACAAAAACAAAATAATACACTTTGACCTGGAACTCACATCTTTTCTAAAAATTGATATGAATTGTGGACTTAAATGTAAACTATAAAACTTTAGTAATTAATAGGAGAAAATCTTTGGAATCTAGGAGTAGTCTTACACTTGTTACCAAATGTATTACCCACACATAGAAAAATTGGGAAAAAAAGAAAAACTGATAAATTGTACTTCATCAAATTAAAATCTTTATTCTGCAAAATAACCTATTGAGAGAATAAAAATAAAAGCTGTAGATTGACTAAGTAACCACATATCAACAAAAAAAAAGACTAGGATCTAAAATATATAGAGTATTCTAAAAGGTGTTTTTAGCCGTAACTGGTTTGGCTCAGTGGATAGAGCGTCAGCCTGCAGACTGAAAGGTCCCAGGTTGGATTCCGGTCAAGGGCATGTACCTTGGTTGCGGGCACATCCCCAGTAGGAGGTGTGCAGGAGGCGGCTGATCGATGTTTCTCTCTCATCGATATTTCTGACTCTCTATCCCTCTCCCTTCCTCTCTATAAAAAATCAATTAAATATATAGTAAAAAAATAAAAAATAAAAGGTGTTTTTAAAACAAACACACAAGTAATCCACTGAAAAAACAGGTTTAAAAAAATAAGACATCTTGTTGGAGTGATATGGAGATGGAAAATAAGCACATGGAAAGATGTTCACCGTTTGGGAAATGCAAATTAAAACCACAATGAGCTATCACTGCTCACGTCTGAAGACAGCTACAATTGAAAAGAAATACAGTGGCGACACTAAATGCTGGCAAAGATATTCAGACACTAGATCACTTACAGATTGCTGCCATCCATCTCAAGCTGCTCTTGAAACCATCTTGGCAAGAAGTCACAGTAAGAAAACAATAAAGACGGGAGCAGCTTCCAAGGTTTGACATGAGGCTTAATTCAGTGACATAATTTAGACTCAGGCTTGGTAGCAGCTTCGAAGGATCCTGAGCTGATGGGCTCCATCAGATCTGCTATGAATTCAGGATCTGGGAAGCAGTGGCCTCTACTCACCCTGATTTAAGCTTCTCCTGTGGCAACTGATCTTAAGGGTCAGCATGCCTTGAGTTTTTGTGAGTCTTAAGCCTTCTGCAGCCTATGAAAGACATTCTGTTCCAGGACAAAAACATAGGAGCCTCCTGAACTCACCTCCTCTCATGGGCACAATAAATCGACAGCTATACTCAGCAATTTCCTTTGAAAGAATTCCTAGATGGTACTAGATTCATTGAGGTGATAACTTCATAAAGTATATAAATGTCTAATCACTGTGTTGTACACCTGAAACTAATATAATATTGCTTGTCATCTGCAATTGAAAAAAAAAATTTTGAAGAGTAAGAGGAAGGTAAAAAGACCCTGTAAAATGACTTCCCTCCCCCTCCCCACCCCCCACCCCCCCAAAAAATTCCAGAAACTAACTGTGCCACTTCTACACATCAGGCAAACAAGAAAATACCCACATCCCCTGCATCAAAATAGTAGGAAAGGCTGAGACACCCATTGGCATAAATTCCATTCCCAGGGTAGTGTCATGAAATCGAAAGGAAATTCAATTCCCAGCTTTGGCCATTTAGCACCCCAACTTTTAAGACCCCCACCTGAGGGACAGGCTCCTAAAACACCTTGTTCTGAAATCCAATGGGGCTTTCATTATGTAGACCTTTAAGGTTACAGTAAACAAAGAAATAGCCCCTAATGGATTCTCCAGGACTCCCCGTGAATATTCCCCACAGGGCTCAGGGCCGAAGGAGCAGGCAAAGACCCCATCCATGTCCCAGTCTTTCCCAGAAAAAGGGCTGTTTGCATACTGTAAAAGCTGCTGCCGAAGGTGAGACTTCTAATTTAGCACACACCTGGGTTTTGACTGCAATCCTCTCTCGTGACCAGGGAAGCCAGCCAACACCACCTCAGCCTCCTTACTTGAATCCACTACAAACCACCAATATCTTCCTGGAAGGAGCTTGTACCCACTTCTGTCACCCCAGCTTCCCCAGCTGCCACCCAAAGGATGGTCCCCTGGTAGGCCTGACTGTGATAGCCAATGGGATTGCATTCACAAGTCCCACAGAACCCCTCCTCCCCCAACTGTACTCAGGGCCCAGTGCAGAGAAAGCAGGGGACAATGTCAGGCTCCCATTTTCTCCCTGGGAGGGGCCCTAAGAACACAGTTCCCCAACTGCTGCCTGAAGGGCTGGCTTCCATACAAGTTGCATCTAGGTGTTAACTGCAATCTTCCCCTTTAAAACCCTGACAGATCCTGGAATACCCTCAACTACTGGAAGCCACTAGGATTAGCGAAGGCAGCTTGAATAATTATAAAGGCCGCCAAGAGCTAGGTCTGGGCTGAGCGATTGAGTTTAATGTCAGAGAGAAGACCACTCCATCAAGACTGGGAGAGCTGTGGCTGTTTAATGCACAGAAATCAACACTGAGATTCAGGGACAAGGAAGAACAAAGGAATATGTTCCAAACCTAAAAACAAGATAAAACCCCAGAAACAGAATTTCATGAATATCGGTGATTTACCTGATACAGAATTCAAAATAACAGCCATGAAGAGATGCCCAAGAAGGTCAGGAGAACAATGCATGAACAAAGTAGGAATTTCAACCGAGAGACAGAAAATCATAGAGCTGAATAATGTAATAACTGACTGTCCCACATTACTTGAAAAATCTCTGATATGTTTACTTCCTGTCTCTCTTTAGCTCTTCTCACTGAAAAGAAATTGCTTTGCTGACACTGATAGTGTCTAGGTAGCTGGGCCTTTTCTGTATATGATGCTTCATGCCTACCCCTCTGGTTTCCACAGATACCTCCTTGGAGAGAAAAAGCAATATCTTATTGCAGGGAAAAAAATCCATGAATTCAATCTCTTCGTAGTTGGTCCCTGATTAAAAGGAAAAATAAGGGAAATGCTTAGGCCATCTGTATAATTCAATGTCTAGAAAGATATTTGGCTCATGGGTTTGATAACTTTCAATAAATAAAATCCTGTGGACATAAGAAACATCCAAACCTATAGAGGATATTTATAAAAGTTTATTTGAGCCAAGCTGCCTACATAGGCCAGGGACCAAGACCTCAAATGTTCTGGAGAATGACATTTTTAAAAAAAATCTTTATTGTTGAAGGAATTACGTATTTCCCTTTTCCCCCCCATTGATTCCTCTTAACTCCCCCCCCTCCTCCCCCAAGGCCTTCACCACACTCTTGTCTGTGTCCATGGGCTATGCATTTATGCATACAAGTTTTGCAGTTTCTTTTATGCATTTGAAATTGTATAAATGTAATGAAGATGACATGGACGTAGGAGAAAGCAGGGTGGGGATCAGATTACGAAGAAGGTAAGGTTATGTGCTTTCTTCAGGAGTCTAAAAGGGTTGTCACTATCAGAAAAAGGGTTTGAAAGGGGGCATTTCAAAGGTGTATTAACCTAGATGGACAAAGCTTGCTTGAGGCAACGATAATCCTTTTACTTTAAAGATGTTACATGCCTGGGGAATGACTTACGCACCATGACCTGCCCAGTTAGGAATTATGATCAGAACACCCTGTAAGGTTACTTTCCATAGAACCCCCTTTTCATCTATAACCCAGATTAGGGGGGGGGGGGGGGAGAAAGTATGGTATGAACAAAAGAAAATAAATGATACTTCAAAAGCCAAAGGTTTTCTTCCAAATAAAGAAATGTTGAAGAAATTCATTTTGAGGAAGTACTAAGTTATAAACTGTTTAAATCCAAGAGTATTCAGTATTGACTTTCAGTGTTCTCTTTTAATCAAATTTATAGTTCTTGAAACCAGACTAGTCTTTATAGAACAAGCAAATGTATACTATATTTTAAAGTAATGTTTTCTCTTTTAATGTAAATCAAAAATAGCTTTAGTTTATTTTTTATTCAATAATTGTATGCATGCGAATTCAATTAGTAATTCAACTCTGGTACAGAACATATGTGGTTTCCTTTCTTGCAAGCATTGAGTTTCATTTTCCTTTCATTTTTCTCAGCCTGTCTCAGAAATAAAGCTTTGAAAACTTAACTTTTAATTACCAGTGTAAATGGAGTGGCACTAAGGAAGTGAAAAGAAGTTGGAAATAATTAAACTAAAATCATCTGTTATAAGTGAATGTGCCATGGTTTCCAAAGTCTGAGTGATGTGGCTAAGACCAGTGACACATGGAGTCATTAAGAAGACATCTTGCCCTGACCGGTTTGGCTCAGTGGATAGAGCGTCGGCCTGCAGACTGAAAGGTCCCAAGTTCGATTCCGGTCAAGGGCATGTACCTTGGTTGCAGGCACATCCCCAGTAAGAGGTGTGCAGGAGGCAGCTGATCGATGTTTCTAACTCTCTATCGCTCTCCCTTCCTCTCTGTAAAAAATCAATAAAATATATTTTTTAAAAAAGAAGACATCTTAACATTTGTGAAAATAACAGCTTCCAGAGTCTTCTCAGTTCCCAGCACAGACATTTAGTGCTTTTATTTACACTTAAATGTTTCAAGAGGTATCTGAAATAACCCTTAAGGAGCACATAATATGGTCTATTAAAGTTCTTTTGCCTTTCCGGCTGAATGTCCTAATAAGAATTTATTCTTATAATAAAAATAATTCTTCTCTGCACTTGTACTTAAGGTTATCAGATACCACACACCCAACACATGTTACCTGGAGGAAAAAAAGGACCATAATTCCCTGTGCTTATATGCTGAGTTTATATATAAAGTCTGTATATAAAAGCAATATACATAAAGTCTGTATATAAAAGCAATGACATAATGGGGAAATTTTGGCTCTGGACACTGTTTTCTACTTTTTCAGAAATTCCCTCCTTTGTACTAGTTCCTCTTCTATGCATCCTAGGTTTATACTAGGTCTTATTACGGTCTTGTAATAGGGTCCTTGGTAAGTTATCTAGATGTGGCTAACTTTGACTTTGGTAGTACATTTGTTTCTCAAAAGGTCTTAGCTTATATATCACTAAGGGCCCGGTACACAAAATTCGTGCTGGGGGGAGTTGTCCCTCAGTCCGACCTGCGCCCTCTCCAATCCGGGAGCCCTCAGGGGATGTCCTACTGATGGCTTGGGCCTGCTCCCTGTGGTTCTCTGCTCTCTGCGGGGCCTGCCTGCTCCACACCACGGCGATGGGCAAGCAGGCCCTGCTGGGTGCTGCCTGCAGGCCACGCTTGCCTGCTTCCCAGGCCACACTTGGCTGCTCCTGGGTCGCCGCAGCAATGGCCAAGCAGGCCCTGCTGGGCGCTGCTTGCAGGCGCACTTGCCTGCTGGGCTTACATTGCCGGGTTGACACCACCAGCGTCCTGCCCTGTCACTATGGGCACCGCCATCTTTGTCGCAGAGTGATGGTTAATTTGCATATCACTCTTTTATTAGATAGGATTGCTACAGAGTTTGGTCTCATTGTTGTAAAATGTCTTAGATTTGTTCATACTAAAAACAGGATGAATGGCTTTATATTTTACCATTTAAAGAATCCAGTTTTATTATTATATGCATTTTTATTATTCCTAGAAATCCAGCAAATATGATAATAGAATTTCAGTTACACTGTTGAATGGATTTGGAGAAGTAGCACTTCATCATGTTTTTAAAATTATACCGCATTAAATAACTATTTATCCCATTTGCCTTTAGAGTTGACCCTGCTTAAAAGTCATATTCTAGCTCTGCTATTGTATCAAATAATTTAGCTACTGTCTGTTCACTTAAATTAAGGGAAGGATGGGAAAGAAGATATTGTAAGTGACTCAAATAATAGGTTAAATGTGTAGTAATTGTTTCCAACTTAATAGTGTGTTCAGGTAGGAAAAAATGTAACTTTTCTTAAATCTTCATGATATTGAAGTTTGTGTAAGTGAACACACACATGAACATGCATATACACTAGTGTTCAGGCTGATGGAGATGAGTGGTGTGGTGGTTTTAAAATCACATGAAACATTTAATTGATTTGTGTTCCTAGTAATACTGGGATAAGAAATACTACTTCACATTTGACAAGATTCTCTTCCCTGTACCCCCTCATCCAGCAGCCCATCAGAAGACTAGGTACTCTGTGGGATGCATCTCCAAGAATAGCTGACAGGGTATGTGCTCCAAGGGTGAGAGCTACCTGAATGATAAGGGACTCACAATCAAGCAATCATATGCATGGAAACTATTAACAGGGATGGCATTAATTCCATAGCTAATTGGAAAAAAATCCATCACTATTTTCATCTGTCAGGATGGTAATTATGAGCAGGCTGGTAATTGTTGGAATCAAAATCATAAATATTCGCACCATCCAAAAAAAGCAGATCATAGAAATTTTAAAAGAAAAAAATCTTATAGCAATATAGTACACAATTTAAAATTACTGGTTAAGTTCTAATTTCCTTAGAGGTAGTGTCAGTTTGCTATGAAAAAATTATATATATATATATATATATATATATATATATATATATATAGTATTTATTGAGTGCCACAGAATGTCTGGTACAGTTTTTCTTGGGCACTATGTGCACGTATTAACCCTTGTAATATTTTTAAAAATATCCCTTTTATCATATGAAGAAATTAGTATAAAGACAAGGTAAATGACTTATTCAAGAAGCTAGAATGAGTAACTTACAAAAACAGAATCTGAGCCCAGGCAGACTGACTTTGTAATCTTCTTCTTTAACCACATAGTGTGTGAATTTATTCCTACTCATAGTATGTGAATTTATTCTCTCTCTCTCTCTCTCTCTCTCTCTCTCTCTCTCGTGAGAGGAAAGAAGAGAGAGAGAGAGAGAGGGATAGAGAGAGAGAGAGAATGATTTGTTGTTCCACTTATTTATGCATTCATTGCTTCAATAAGTCTTGATTAACTTATCAAAAATAAAAACAATCCTTTAAACAGACATACAATTTTTAACTACTGTCAAATCCAAAATCAAAAGACAATAAGACTAGATTAGGTCTAGCTTATTTTTGATATCATTTAATCAGAGTAGGCTTCTTTCTCTGTGTATGTCTCCCTTTGCCTTAAGTATATAGTTTAAAACCACATTTATTGTATGAATACTTATCATTCATGTTATTTATACATAACATAGTTTTAAATTCCCATTTCTTGTAAAGCAATATATTTATGTATTAACTGATTTGATGACAGATAATTTGGGGCTGTAGGAAACTCCTAAATATCCAGCAGTTTGCATCTGTATTAGACTTTAACTTGGTTGGAAAATAATGATGGTATTGAGAAAACCCTTCTGCTTTCATTTGAAAGTAAATTTTACTAATCTTCATTTTTTAATCCCACAATATTTATTTTTCTATTCGGTACACATGCAGTTTAGCTTGCAGGAATTCAGCTTCCTTATCGATAAAGAAGCAACAGTTCTGTGGGGGTTTTTTGAAAGAAAAATTCTGTAGGGTTAAGTCATATAGAAATTACAGAAAATTAATTTGAAACAACTTTAGAAATGACCTCATTTATACCAATCTCTCCCACCTCAAATCAGATTGAAGGAAAGTAAAGTCGAAAAAAAGGAAATAATTTGCAATACCTCCTATACTTCCCCCTCCTCCACCCCACCTCACTATGAGAGTGACACAGTCACCATTCACAGCAAGGCTCCACCTGTGTGTCCCTGGCCCCACACTTGTCCAGGAACATCTGCATCTTCATCATACAACACTTTGCTTGGAAGCCTCACCTTTCCAACTTCCAAGGAGGAGAATTTTGAAATATTGACTGAAAGAGGGCTTACATAAAGGAAGTAAAAATGAATTGCTGCATGCGAATGCATGATCAGCAACAATGCTGTGCTAGCCACTGGCCTCTTGATTCCACTTACAAGGCCTTGTAGCAGTATTATACACGATTCATTCGTTTAGTTTTAGTAGTTTGATAGAAAGATCATTGCTTAAATGCAATTGTTGAGACAATTTTCTTTGGTTTTCTACTGAGATGCTAATATTTTTACCATTCAAATTTAATGAAAGCTTTTGACAATTTTATTAACTGGCTCCAAATCAATTATTTTATTCATCAATCCCTACATGTCTTTCACTATGCCTCTGTCATGTTTTCAAGCTCTTTGCAAATGTTGCCTCATAATGCTGAAAAATATTATTATACCCATTTTACATAAAGAGAAGAGAGTTTAAATAACCTGTTGTTGAAAAATTTTGTGCCCAAGGTCATAACAATGGTAGGCGAAGAAGCCAGACTCAAGCCCAAGCAGACTGGTCTACAGCCCATGCTTCTTCAGAATGCAGGTAAGATCATAAGAAACATACTTGACATATTCCAAACTTTTCATTTAAAAATCACAACTTTTAAAAATTATTTAAATTTTAAATAAATGTATTTTGCTATGCCACAGGCATAAGGGATATTATTTAAAACTAGTGGCCAGGTGCATGGATTTGTGCACCCACGGCCGAAGGTGGAATCACATGGCGCCGCGAGGAATTGGGCTTCCTCCTCTCTGGTTCCAGGATCCGTCACCTGAGAACCACCGCTGCCAAGTCACCGCAGCTCAGCAGCTCCTGCATTGAGCATCTGCCCCTTTACGGTCAGTGCGCATCATATGTACCAGCCGGTTGGACAGTTGGACGGTCAAATGGTCACTTAGCCTTTTATATATAGAGAGAGAGAGATTAAAAAACTGAATCTTATATATATATAGGCAATATCATACATGGCAAATATGATATTTACGTCAAAATAGCATATGCCCGGGCACCAAATTCCACTGTTAATAAAATGTTTAGTGTCAAGAGTTTCTAAGATCTTGGTGGATATTTAACTACATAGACATGCCATAAAATGAGAGAGATAAAAAAATAAGGTCTTCACAGGTGAAGGTTACCTAGAAAGAAGACAAAACTTCAGGGAGAGAGACACTCTCCCTTTTTTCTTTTTTCTTTTTTTTATATTTTATTTATTTTTTACAGAGAGGAAAGGAGAGAGACAGAGAGTTAGAAACATCCATCAGCTGCCTCCTGCACATCTCCTACTGGGGATGTGACCACAACCCAAGTACATGCCCTTGACCAGAATCGAACCTGGGACCTTCCAGTCCGCAGGCCGACACTCTATCCACTGAGCCAAACTGGTTTCGGCGAGACACTCTCCTTTTGCCAATTTCTACTTGTTATATTTTTCAAGCCAGGCACCCTGCTCATTTTTTGAAACAGTTAGAACATGAGCTCTAATATGCTTTAAAATCAGGCAGCTTGAACTGAAGTGAACATCAATGGACTAAGTCTTCCCCGCCCCCTCTGGCTCATATGGAAAGGATAATGGGCTGCCCATTTCTTTTTCTGTTTGGCTGCACTGGTACACTCAGTGGGTGTGGTTTTGGATGAATTTTAGAACGTATTCAAACTCCATCCCTGCAGAGAGATCATCATCCAATTCTGCATGTGTTGTTTCTTGTTTACTCTCCAGGTCTACTGGCAAATGCCTAACTTGGCTACTATATTCACCAAGAAAATATGAGGGTAGAGAAAAGCGGAAATGATTCTGGAGAGAGCAGAAGCTCTGAGGACTGGAGGTGGGTTTTATAAAGAAAGAGCAAGGCAGAAGTGGTAGTTTAAGGTCTAATTGTTCGAATAACAGCTGAAGATTTTGATAAACATGAATATATTATATCACAGAATCATCAAGGTTCTAGTTTTGATGGAGTAAAATAATTTTAGCCCTAGCTGGTTTGGCTCAGTGGATAGAGCATCAGCCTGTGGACAAAGGGTCCCAGGTTCGATTCTGGTCAAAGGCACATGTCTGGGTTGCAGGCTTTATCCCCGGTAGGGGATGTGCAGGAGGCAGCCAATCAATGATTCTCTCTCATCATTGATGTTTCTATCTCTCTTTCCCTCTCCCTTCTTCTCTGAAATCAATAAAGATATATTTTTAAAAAATGTATTTTTTAAAAGAGAAAGAATTTTAGTGTGTGTCCTCATATCACATTTTTGGTTGTCTATTGGATATTTCTAGAGCAGTGGTTCTCAACCTTGGCTGCACATTAGAATCACCTGGGAATCTTTTTAAAATCCTGATTTCTGGGCCTCATCCTCCGGACAGTCTGTTTCTTTGTTATGGGGTGGGGCCACAACATTAGTAACAAAGAAACAGAATTTCTGGAGGATGAGGCCCAGAAATCAGGATTTTAAAAAGATTCCCAGGTGATTCTAATGTGCAGCCAAGGTTGAGAACCACTGTTCTAGAGGGAAGAAACAAATGGAGCATTCCAAGTGAAGTAGCAACATAGAGTGAAATATCGATAGGACCTTCCATATCCTGAACACACCCACTCCCCAATGTCATGCCCCATGCCCATACACAACCACACACCCAAACATATGCACATATACATATCTATACCTACACATGCAATCATACATACATATAATTGCACATACCAAACCCATACTCACTAGTAGCAGATCTTTCCAGACTGGAATTAAAAAAAAAGAAAAAAAAAAAGAATGCCTGACAAATTGAGTTATTAGCTGAAGGGATGTGGAAAGAGATGAATAGAATAAAGATTCTACTACTAAATCATCAGTCCAATGTGAATTCAGTATGGTTTGAAAAATATCAACAAACCTATCACAAAGACCCATTTTTCTAAATTATGTATTTGTATGTCTGTGTTCTTTAGCTAATAGCAATGTTGTTAATGAAATGAACCAATCCTTTCTAAATATAAAGTTACAGTGTTGAAATTACATATACTACAAAACTTGGAATCTAAGAGAACTGAAAAGGATGTCATGAATGCACAGGAACATGTTATGCTTCCCTCACGTTTTAAACCAAACACAGTATTTCTTTTCCATAGATCTATTATTTATTCTTGATTGAGAGAGAATGAAGAGAAGTGTTCAGGAGACTTGGGAAGCCAGGTATCCAAAAAAAATGGAAATACCCTACTCCTAAACAGGTATTTTCATTTCTCCTCTGATCAAAAATTCACTTTCTAGCTCTAACCAGTTTGGCTCAGTGGATAGAGCGTCGGTCTATGGACTGAAGGGTCCCAGGTTTGATTCCGGTCAAGGGCATGTACCTTGGTTGCAGGCACATCCCCAGTAGGGGGTGTGCAGGAGGCAACTGATCGGTGTTTCTCTCTCATCAATGTTTCTAACTCACTATTCCTCTCCCTTCCTCTCTGTAAAAAATCAATAAAATATATTTTATTTTAAAAAATTCACTAACAGCTTGATCCTATAGCTTGACTCTTCAGAAGCTGCTAAGGATAAGAGTTCTGAGCATCCTCTGTAAGTTTATCCATAACCAATAGGAAAAATTAAACAACCTCAAATTAGACTTGGTCAGCTTTGTTGCTTATAAAATTCTTTGACAAAGAAATATTAACACTACACTAATATGCATCTACACTTCTATCTGGGATTTCAACTCACAAACAGTTAAGATGTTTACAATTGAATATTAATTCTATTTCTTATTGGCTCATTAGGGCTACAGAACAGTTGGCCAATCTTTACTTCCACATATTGGTAAAAAGTCACTATGTTTTCTCTATGATCATGTGCCAAGTGGAAGTTGAAAATTCTAAGTAATAGCATATCGTTCTTCACCATTGTAAGTGTGAATTTTATTTTAAAATATTTTAATTAAAAGTTTCATGTGTACATTATAGTTCAACATCTGTATAAACTACAAAATGATCACCCCCAAATGTCTAGTTATCACCCATCATCTAAAAATTGACTCCCTTCACCTCTTTCATCTACCCTCCAACCCTTCCCTTCTGGTAACTAACAATCTGATCTGTTCTCTCTCTATTTATAAGTTTGTTTTTGTTTTGTTTTCTTTGTTTAATTGTTTTTGCTCTTATATGTCACATAAGAGTAAAGACATAAGGTATTTGTCTTCCTTTTTGTGACTTATCTCACTTATTATACCTTCTAAAAAGAGCTTTTACACTTTTGAATATCTTTCTTGAACTTAAAGCATTTAAGCATTCTACTGAGTTTAAAGTATTTTGGTATGATGCTCATAAGAGATGCATTAAGTCAGTGATAATATGGTTCAGTTAGTGTCATTACGGCTCTCATTAAAGGCAATAAATTCTGCGCTATGACTTCGGTGTGCTTTCTATTTCTTCTAAAATGCTGTTACTTTTTCTATAATCTTGTGAATAAGACATTAAAAAATACATGTTCTTAGTAGCATGCTAAAGAGATGTAAGTATCACTTTTAAATTACTTAACTATTTTCAGAATTTTAAATTATTTTATAAAATGGAATTTTTTTAAAGGAGCCTAAATACTCAACATGTAATGACAAGTGTTATTACCTAACATCTTAAAGTTTAAATAGATCAAAGATCTGCTTCTTCAAAAGACCTCAGATCTTGCAGCATAGGACAGAAATACTTTATGTTAGGTATTATTTACCTGTTTGTTGATAATTTACTAATAATTTTGGCATAGTGATTATTAAGAAAGCAAAAAATTAGTAAATAAGCAAAAAGATGATTTTGTTCCCTTTCAGTGTATGGTGCTTTGCTGTCTGGATCTAACAGTCTTACTTAAAGATTTAATGCCGGGAGCCGGTCCATCCTTGCTGTTTCAAGGGACCTGGCATATATGGCATACTGTTCTTAATATGTTTGCTCACCTTCTTGGCACTATGTGTTTTAACCAAGGTCACCTCTCTGAGAAAGGTTGTTTCCCCAGGTAGGGATTTTCCCCTGAAGTTAGGGAGGGAATAAAACCCCTTAACTAAGTGCCAGGCGGGTAATTAATCACTTTAACTACGAACAATCATGCTTAAGCTACATAATCTTTACTCCCTGGAATGGAGATAAGAAACACCCTAACCTTTGTAATAGAGATTGATAGGATTGAATCAATTGGTATAAATACAGATGTAACAAGACAGAACTTAGAAGACAGAACTTAGAAGACAGAACTTAGAAGACAGAACCTACACAGAACCTAGAGACAGAAGAACTTCGCTGGAGAGAACATGGCAAAAGATCCTGGACAGAAACTGGCAACAGAATCTAGAGACAGAACCTGGCTACAGAACCTGGATAGAACATGGCAAGAGAACCTGACTAGAACCTGGTGACTGAACCTGGCTGGAGAACCTGGACAGAACCTGGCTGGAGAACCTGGACAAAACCTGGCTGGAGAACCTGGCTGGAGAACCTGGAGAACCTAGCAAGAGAACATGGACACAGAACCTGGCTGGAGATCCTAACCAGAACTTCGCTGCAGATCCTGGCTAGAGAACCTGGTGACAGAACTTGGCTAGAGAACCTCGCTATGCTGATCAACTGAACGCTGCCTCTGTGTCGTTCCTTCCTCACCGACTCCGTCCACACCTTTGGGGACCCCTGGACCTGCTGGGGTTGGACCCCAGCAATTTAACTTAATGCTTTAGGCATATGCACTTTTCTTTGACTCACTATTTACTACTAAATAGCATATTTTGCACCTCTCTAATGGTTGATATTAACTTTTAGAACAACGATAGTAATGTAAATTATCTTTGTACAATAACAAATCAAATGAATTTTGTCCTGTAGAGATGCAAATAATTTATCCCCATTAAAAAGATAGTTCCTAAAGTTACAGTTTTATTGCCCCATAGAACATTAACCAATTTTTAATTTATTTCTCAATTTTATTTCAGTGCCTATAAATAATTTTATTTCTCCTATACTCCATTGAACCAGCATATCTTCCTAACTGATCCCCTCATTAATTACTTAAATAAATCTTTGACATATTCTTATGTTTTAAAGTCATATTCTTTATCTTTTGAAAGTCGTATTTTAACTTTTTACATGATATATACTTCTTCAAAGTTTATTCCTGCTATTACTTATCAGATCTTATTAGTTCCCCTTATAATTACACTCTGCTTTATTATTTATCTTCAATTATCTTCAAGATCTCAAAAAACATAATTTCTGAACTTTTTTTCTCTTAGGTTTACACCTGAACATTGGCTCCCACTACCTATCTGTATTTTCGGATTGACAAACTAAATATAGGGCTTATGATAAAATTTGTTAGTCTCTCTCAATACATCTTTAGGCATACGTACAAGTGTTTCAACATTTCTAGTTTACATAGGCCTTACTGCTTGTTTTCTACTATTTTGTGCTGGTTTCATTTATAGTTTTTTTTTTTTTCTCTCATGTAAAGCTCTAAGCCCACTTGGAATTTATTTTAGTTTATCGTGTGAGAAGAATGTGTTCAATGATGTCATTTCCTTATTTATCCTAATATGAATTATGACAGCCCATCTTTTCCACATAGGTTTGAGTCACATACTGTCTGACAAGAGGGAAGTCAGTCAGCTAACTGCCATGATTTCATAAAGTGCCATTTTCCATACAAAAATATCATATCCTCCTCCTTTTACATCAGAAACCAATTCACCCAGGGACAATCAGACTCTCAGTGGTTGACTCACACTATATTGATGCATAATGTTTCAGTCATTCTGGTTTATTTGCTTAAAGAGGAAGATATATGCTTTAAGCAGACATAATGTCATAATGCTTCCTAGGGTACTTCTTACTTCTAAATCAATATAGCCATGGCATCTGTTAGTAATCAGGAACTTACTTGATGTGAATGGAGTAGCAACAGAGAACACTGGATAGCTGGAGAGATGCTTAAGTCATGGAGAAGTCTAGATAAATAAGAATGTCTCTTCCATATAGGTGAAAACACTCTGGTGACCAATTTGATCATTTGTCCATATTCAACATTCAGCCCTAACCCCTGCTACCATTTTCTATGCCATTGAACTCCTTCACTGTATTCATTCATTCTTTAGATAAATTAATATCAGAGATTGAGGTTTAGCTATTCCTGTATATCAAGCATGTCAAAATAGTGGCCCATGGGCCGCATGCCTTATTTATTTGGCCCTTGTTAGCCTTTGAGTTTGACATGCTTCCTGCATATAGATGTTCCCTCACAACTAATTTAGTTAGCTGAACTCATTGAGGCCAATATTTTTTCCATCAAGGCATCTCCACAGTCTGCTGTGTTCTGCTCACAGTGGAATTAGAAAATAAGGTAAACTGTTGCATTTGAAAGTGAATTTGTAAAGATGACTATGAACAATTGGATTCCATGCATCCAGGACATGGCTCTTATTTCTAAATTTTTAATAAGTATTATGCATAATTGTGTTTATTCTTAGTACTTTAAAGGTTCTTCTAGCCTGACCAGTGTATCTCAGTGGTGGAGCGTTGACCTATAAACCAGGAGGTCACAGTTCAATTGCCAGTCCAGGCCCATACCCAGGTCATGGCTTTGGCCCCAGTTGGGGGTGTGCAGGAGGCAGCCCATCAGTGATTCTTTCTCATCATTGATGTTTCTATCTCCCTCTATGAAATAAATACAAATATACATATTTTTAAAAGTTCTTTTAGCTTCCAAGATTTCAGTTCTAAGCCACTGCTATCATTTATTAAATTATCTAATCATCACTATAAGTAAGGGAACAGTTGTTTCATTTTTCATAAACTATGTAAGTATCAGGTTATAACTTGTGTCAAAAGTGAGTAGTCTCAGGTTAAGGATGGTGAGAGTTTTAGAACATACT
The DNA here is from genome assembly GCF_964212035.1 of Myotis nattereri. NCBI lineage: Eukaryota > Metazoa > Chordata > Mammalia > Chiroptera > Vespertilionidae > Myotis > Myotis nattereri. Next base: position 29,852,513 of record NC_138088.1, read on the forward strand.
TTTGGATAAAGACACATTTTGCAGATCAACTGGCAAACTGTTTTTTTGTTTTCATATATTCATCAATCATACTGGGCAGAAACCATGCATGACAATGTGGTTCTGGTTAAAGTTTGGGGTAACATGTCCAAATGTCCAAGTCACATGGGAGGCTACCCGTTTCAGTTACACGGATCCAAATCAGAGTGTTGTGGTCAGATTGAATAGGGGAAACAGAATATTTATGACCAGAAATGGGAAATTGGCTTAGTGAATTCTCAACTGGCAGGTAGTTGTTGATTTTAGAGCAAAGACTGCCTAAAGTAGGGAGCTCTGGGTGAAGGGAATTGCCCTGAAAGTCTACTTTCTCTGGTAGATCACTTGGCATTCTCTACAAATCTCTAGCTTCTTCTTTTGCCACTTAGTAGTACAACGTATTTTGAACACGTCAATGTTAGCAGGAAGCAGGAGCAATAATATATTGCCTAGTAAATAACTAATAATATCTCCTGTGAGTCCTTTTCTTATACAGCACAGATATAATAATCTAAAATTAGCTTCTTCATAGAATAGACCATCAAACCACAGAAGGAAGGCTGGGGAGGGGTGGGGGGCGATAAGAGATCAACCAAATGACTTGTATGCATGCATATAAGCATAACCAGTGGACACAGACAGTAATAGGGTGAAGGCATGTGCTGGAGGGTGGGACCAGGCAGGGAGAGGTCAATGGGGGGGAAAAGGAGATATATGTAATACTTACAACAATAAAGAATTTAAAGGAAAAACAATTAGCTTCTTCTCTGAATCTACAAGTGGGGCCTTGATTTACGAGTTTCCCAACTAACAACTTTTTCAAGATACGAGCCGTCTCTCGGCCGATTTTTTTGCTTTGAGCTGTATACTTATATTTATAAAAAACCTATGGAGGTTGTTACTACTTTGATTATAAAAAAAAACAACTTTTTTTGGAATAGAATCATGAATGAGAGTGGAAGTACGGGAAAACATTTGATCAGGAGATTGAGAGCTACCAAAAGAACAGGGACTGGAGGAGTTCTCAGTTTTCGTTGAGTCCAATATGATAAGATTTCATGACTTAGGGCTTCATTATTTTCTTTATAGTCTCATATCTTGTTACTAAGCTACATTTTCTTATATTTATACACACCTGACCAAAGGAGGATGAAATAAGATGTGTAGTCTTCCTACTTTCTTTTTCTACACGTATTATTGACCAAATAATTCAGTCAGGGAAAACACATGCCTTTGTTTTCAGCTGAGCTGTTTTCTTCCTGATTGCTTTGGTACTGCAGACCTAAAACAAATCTTCTCTGGTTTTCACCAGTATTTTTGCTTTCCTTTATTTGCTTCATTACATTCTTGAATTGATTTCTTTTGCCTGTTGTGTACATTCTGTTCTGATCTTTTATGTCTCAGAAACAGTTAAGTGGGTGACAACAATCAAAGAAAGAAGATAATTTATAGCTATTTTCTGTGTTTCAGAGTTTACCACCAACCGTTCGCCACTGCATCAAACAGTCAAATTATTCACTTCGACTTCTAGCTTAGCAATGACAGTGTTCAGGAAAATGTTGTTTTTGCTAAAGGTCTCTTGTTTGGCCTGAACAGTAAATCATGACTTAAGTTTTCATGCTTATTTTGTCCTCTTGTTGGTGACAATATGAGAATAAGTGTGTTTTATTTATTGAAGCTGAAGTTCAAACTCTAACAAAGGCAATATGAGGTCTAACTCAGAGTAATACCTGTCACTCATTCTAGCCCAATATTCTACCTTTAACATGAAAGTGTTCTGAAGTAAAGGCCTAAGTTACCCTGATGATTTTATCAGAAATAGTCAGGAATTAACTCAAATACCAACCTTTCAGCTGATTTTGATAATCATAAAATGTTAATTCATTTTTATCAACTCAGCAACTGGTGATCTACTATAGGGCTCTATCCACTGAGCACAACTGGCTAGGGTTCAAGCTTTATTATCATTCAGCTCCAGCTGACTGTTTCTGAATGGGAATGCAAACCAGGTATGGAAAATTATCAGGTTTTTTTTAAAGAATCAAGAAATTTAATTTTTAGAGAAAATCTCCAAAATCTTAAAACGTTTTGTAACCAAGTATTTGGTGAATCAATTGGCCAACAGACTGATGATTAGCAACTGCTCTTTTATCGGTAAGAAGAGTGCTTCCAATGACTCCATTTAAGCATCTAAAAGTTAACTTGTATAGTAGATGCAGGGAGAAGATATTTAACTATACCTATTGTATTTTATTTAATAAAAATAAATAAATAGGAATTATTAGTAAAACCCATCTTCTGAAAGGCCAAAATATGTTATCCCTGGTGAACCAATTCTAAAGGCATTCTAGTTTATCTAAATCACCCAAAAGAATAGTAATAACAACAGTTCTGTAATTCCTTCCCTCTTGCTCTCCTTGGGAACACCACTCATCCTAATTACCACTTTTAACACATTAACATCCTTCCTCACTGCCCCATAAGTGAAAACTAGAAGACAGGAACCCACAGAACTATCAAGTTACATTTTTATAAGAAGACACATTTTTTTGTTACCTTGACAAATTTTAATTATGAGAGCAAGGGAGTTTATATTGGATATCAGTGAAATCTCAGGTCAGTCAAAGTCATAAAAGTCTACCCCCATGAAAGGGATGGGAAGAATTAAAAAAAAAAATCTTTGAAAGAACAATGTTAAATTTACTAATCTTATTGCATTACCTCGGTAAAAGAAAATTACCTTGACAAAGTCTTAGTAGTGTCCCAGAAGAAACATCCGGGAAGGATATTTCTAAAACTTTAGATGCTGAGGTTGGCGATTTTTAAAAAGATGTTTCAAGATGAAGAATTAGTTAGAATTACATAATTTATAACATAGTAACTTTGGATTAGTTGATACAGTGAACAAGTGTCTTGAAGCAATTCTTGATAAGCAACCAATTAGTCTTAAGTAAGCTATTTCAGTTGTTTTGCAGCCTTATCCTTCAGTAGCATGTACTTCCTGGGTCGAGCAGCTAAGTTGATTTTGCTTATCCTCATATTATTTAACATATATAGTAAAGTATGCAAAGTCCAAGTATTGTCCAGCATAGAGACATGAAATTATGTTGATTTCAGTTTTCAAGTTGTACAGTTAGAAAGGTAAACTTTGATTTTGAGCTGGGAATTTTCTTCCTACAAATTCTCTAAGATTAAGCATTTTTCCTGAGGACTAAGCTATTATATCTATTTACTGAATCTTTGGACAATTTTTATTTCTGTTATTGCATTATTTAATAATTTTATGGTAAATTATATATTAAAAAGCCAAACTACAGAACCATTCGCTCAATGCGAATAAATAAACCTGGATGTGAGGAAAGAGCATGTTATGGTATAACTGTCTGGCACTAAGCATTTACAAAAATTAAAGAAACCATAGCTAATGATAAATTACTATATCTAAATGAGAAGAAGAAGAAGGACTTGCCCCACTTGATATTCCAATGTTTATTGGATATTATTTCCATGCTTATTCATTTTCTAGTCTGGCTAAGGAAGTGGAACTGAAGTAAATAAATATCCATTCCCCCAAACATTTCTTTTCTGCAAGGGTTAACCTAGTTTTCTGTGATTTCAACCTAGTTATTCATGCTCTTTTTTGTAATTCTCACAGCAAAATATCCTTGTATTCTCAACAGCTTTATAAAAAAGCTTTTATCTGCTCCTTGGTAAACACTTGATGTTTATATACAGAACAGTAGTTGATGGTCTCATTGTGCCGACAATGCTGTAATTCACTTCAGAGTTTTCGGCTGACTTTATAAATAACAAGAACACCTTTTGAGTGCTTTATTACTCGCTTTAAAATCCTGAAGCTGAATTTAGAATGCTAGAATATTTACTGTATAGACACAACTTTTCCTCCCAAATGTGAGGATTAACATGTCATGTAAGATACATGCAAGTTGTCATTCAAGTATACTGTACTGAAATATTTGTACTAAAATGAATAAGGAATTTCTAATGCAAATTTTAGATGTCACATTTTTGTGGCTTGAAAAGAGGAACTATGAAGAAATTTATCTTTTTAATATTTTAAAATATAATTTCGGTTGCAAATGATGGAAATTTAATTCCAAAGTGAGGATCATTTACGACATCACTGAGAAGAATGGTGAGGCCACTAGACTTGAGGGACCAGTGAAAATGGGCTTGATTCTTCTAGAACTCTCATTCCACTTCCACTCTCAGGTTTTCACTTATCTTTTTTATTAGTTTATTGCATTACTGAGCAGTTTCATCTCATGGTGGGAAATACAGTCATCAAAAGCTCTTGAGTTTCATACTTCATAGCTTCCATTACCATTATTTTTTCCCCTTATTTCCAGTTTTTTAAAAAATGACTCACATAGATTGCTTTGATTAAGAACTCTCCCCAGGACCAATTATCTGTGGCCGGAAATAGGCACACACAATACATTTGCAGCTCCCAATATGACAATATGGATATGAGTGGGTGGAGGGTAATTTTCAGAGCAGAAACAGATGCTGAGTCAATAATAGCAGAGTTTTGATTGTTTTCATCTCATCTGAAAAAATGTAATAAATAAGGATTTTTCTCTGAAGCCTATATTAGTTATATAGTATTGATTATAATAACAGAAAAGTTTATTCAAACTGGCTTAAAAATATAGGTAGAGATAAATAGAAATACAACATACATGAAGAACTCAGAAATAGTGCTAACATGAAAAACTCTATAGTGCTAACCTCAGTCAGAGGCGGGCTATGATTGTGACCAGATGATTACTATTAGCTCTTGGACAGAGATATCTTTGTATTAGTGTTCCACTAAAAATCCTGCTATTCACTCTCTCTCTCTCTCTTTTTTAAGAATCTTTATTGTTGAAAGTGTTACATCTGCCCCCTTCCCCCCCCATGAAACCCCCTCCAGACCACCTCTGCCCGCCAGGCCTTCACCACCCTATTATCTGTGTCCATGGATTATGCATATATGCATGCAAGGTCTTTGGTTAATTACCTCACACTCACCCACTCTCCTTCCCTCCAAGATTCTGCACTCTGTTCCATGCTATTCACTCTTATTGGAACAGCATCACGTCACAGTCGGCAGGACATTGGAATACTCTTAATTAGTATGTTCTCTACTGTTGGAATTTGGAAAGGAGCTAAATGGAGAACTAACTTAAGTTGGGGGTTACTGGGAATCAGGAAGTGAAGGGATGCTTGCTGGGAATCTGTCACACATCCACCCCTCCATTTTTATTTTTTAATTATTTTATTGCTATTTAAATGGAAGATAAAATTTATCTAAAGTCATGGCTATTAGGACTTAAATATATCATTCACTCTTTCTTCCACGGAAGCCGAACAGAATGAAATGCTAGTTGTTGATCAAATGTCTCATATTTCAAAAAAATTCTTAAGGTTGAATTAGAAATTAGGTTAGCTTTGAGTCTAAATAAGCCCTATTCTCTTTTTCCCATTCTAAAATATTGGCAAGACATACTATGGTAAGCTCTGAGAGAGAATGGGAGAAGTATGACCAGTTTTTTCTAGAGAGATTCCAACTCATTTCACTAGAGGCATGAGGAGAGCCAGCTGGTCTCAGGTAGCCAAAGGAAGACCAAGGAGACTCAGAAAGAGAATGTGCAGTGACTTGCCCATTTATGCTGATCAAAAACTAACCAACCACTTTATCCCCTCCCTTGGGGAAGACTTCAAAAGGAAATGAGAAGAGAAGCAAAATATCATTACTCCCCTGCATAAGGGGGGAAGGCAGACAATTTCTATGTTCAAGATTTCAGTGAGGAAAGAGGCAATATTTCCACAAATTATGATTCTGTCCCCATGTCTTTAAGTAATGGATTTCATGTTAGGTAGGAGACCATAATTATAAATATTTCTTTTTTTATCCTCTGTAAGTGGTACATGTCTACATTTACCTTGAACTTATCAGTGACTGATTTAGAACACGGGGGAAAGGAAAGGGAGAGAACAAAAGATAAATGATTGAGTTTACTGAAATGGTCCTTTGCTGGGTTTAGAGTAGGGAAACCGAAAATAGGCAGAAGCAAATTTGTCAACCAGTTTATTTGCTGTATTGATTATGTGATGATGAACATGTGTACATTTTCATTACAAACAGTTAGTTATTCCTAAGGCTTGGGAGTTTATTGATCCATTTGAGAGTGAAAACTTTAGTTAGCAGACTTTAAGTTTCTTTCTCCCTTCCTTTTTTTTTTTTTTTTTTTGTCTTTCTTAGAAGTAATCCATCAATAAGACCCATTTATATGTGCAAGTGCAATGGGACTTTGGTTCTTGCTAAAGAAATGAACAGAGAATAAAACCATGACCCGAGTTCTGAAAATACAACTCCTTTTCACCCCTTCTGTCATTTTGTAATAGGTCTGATTGATTGGTGGATTGATTTATAAACAGCCATCACTGATTGCCAGGGGCAAGAGAATAGTCTCTCTCAGGCCAGTAAGCAGTCCTGTGTATGCCAGAATGGATCCCTGGAGATTATAAAAGCAGGTTTTTTCCATCTTCTTCCTTAAGAGAATTCCTTGATCTTATTATGGCCTACACTATTTCATCTTAATGATCTCTAGTAGAAATGAGGAAGCAAGAACCCTTTATCTTGTCACCAGGACACTGCGTGGCCTTCCTAGGTTTTGCCACTTGCCTAGCTTAAGTGCTAGGGCCAAAACCATTAAAAGGAAAAGACAGACTGATCAGTTATTTAAATGTCCAAAGGTTGGTTACGCATGGAGGGCCAGGCAGCAGGTGGTTTGAGCTGCATTATGTCCACTTTAAAATGGAACAGAAGGTCATCAGCAGATGTCAGAATAATTATTGCCAAGATCAGTTCTCTCACAATATTTCTGGACCTGCTTTGTCACTCACCTCACCATGTTGCTTTCTGGTTTCCAAGTGAAACTCAACTGACTAAGAATAATACTTCTCTTCTTACTATTTAGTCGGGAAATACGTTACTGGTCTGTCCAATCAGACTCTGTTTTTATAGGTAAACCTTACAAGACCTGTCATGCAAGCTTCAATGATTTATTCTCAGAAAAATTGACTTGTGCACGTGATTGGACTTAGGTTTCAGCTATTTCAATGTAGAGTCCATCACATCTAAAGCTAGTTGAAACCAACAATTTAAAGAAAAAATTACAATTTACCTTTTAGGGAAAGGAATATCAATGGTCTCTGTGTTAACCTCTTTTATAAGTGAAAAGGGAAATAAGGTTGTGGGATTTGATTTCAAACAAGATTCCACATCTTGTCGCCTCAGTTAAACAATTTAAAAGATTCCCTGCTTAAGTTTTCCTTCACTCTATTCTCTTTCATAAATAGATATGCTAGTCACTTAACATGTAGTAATAATTCTAATTATCATGTGTATTCTGAAAATGTAAATCTCTTTACCTGATCATCACAGTACATCTAGGTACCTTTCTATTAAGAAGAGTCTGTCTATTCAGCTCCATACAGTTATGTTTGGATATTATTAAATATTAATAGTTATATAGAAGTCTAATTTTAAAATAGAATTGGAAATTAATGCTGACAGAAAGTTAATATCTGCTAACGCCCCTCTGATCACTGCTCAAGTGCATTAATGGATGATGACACTGAATAGATACATGTTTTCATAACAGCATTGTTTTCTTTTTATCTCCAGTTGGCTGTGGCAGAAAGTGTATGGTAAACCAAAATATCTTCAGATTTGGGTTTCATTTGTCAAACTTGGTATATAATTAATTAGATGGTTTGAAAATATGTGACTACATTGGTGCTCCCAGTAAGTCATGTCTTAGCATTCATGACCTGTGTATCCCCGCCACTTTAAGCTGGGCTGGGCCTGTGGCTTGTTTGAACTACCAGGGTATGGAGAAGACAACACTATTCAGGTTTTGGGTATAAGACAAAAGAAGGCCTGGAAGCTTTCACTTTTTCACTTGGATACTCTACTGGAGATACAAACTGGGGAGAGACTCCATGGGAAATAGAGGCCCTGAGATTTAAAAGGAAAGGGGAAGAAGCTTAGCTATTGAGAGACTCAGCAGAGCTCAGCCCCTAACCAAACTATCAGCTGAATGCCGCCGCAGGAAAAACCGCTGGCAAGGGGAGGTGAAGAAATAAAGTAAAAATACATTAGCTGTCATTTCAAAGTCAATATTGTTTTGAAGGACAGAAAGAGCTGTTATTCAACAATAAATAATTACAACAAACAGGAATGGCAAAAACTGAAATCGTCCATTCCCTATCCCTACCCCCATCCATTTAGTGTCTGCCTTTAGACCTTTGAGGTTTAGTGTGGGCAGCTAGTGACTCTGGTGTTCATCTGCTTAGAGTATAAAATGATGAGACAAGTTAATTGGACAAAGCGGGATCGGGATTCTCACTGAATCAAGTGTGTATATTATACTAGTATGTGGACAGTGTTTCCTCTAATGAGACCCCTCTAACAAGTCCCCTCCATATTTCATGAAATATTTACTCTGTTGGCTTGGGAAGGGAAGAAATTATGGACAAACAGAATATTATAAATGTCTAGCTCTTAAAATCGTTGTGAGAGTCAGTTTCTTTCTCTCTCTCTCTCTCTCTCTCTCTCTCTCTCTCTCTCTCATCTCCCATCAACCCACCCCTCACATCTCTTTCTCTCTCTGAGTTAATCTTGAAAGGGACATTATAGAATTTCCTAAAATTATGACTTCCAATTGTCTTAGTTTAATTGCTTTACCACAGGTCCACACAGGGACAGTAAGTGTGTGTGTGTGTGTGTGAAATTGGACACAAGTTGCTGACACCAAAATGACTTTATAAAATGGTCTTTGGATGGATATTGGATACATCATATTAGATGTTTTGGTCTGAAACAATTCAGGCTAATTTTACTATTTTAACCCCAAATTAGTAAATTTTGTTGAAATATTGAGGGCTTTTGCTATATTAACTTATTAAAGTATTATTTCAACATATATTAAGGACACTCTGGTTCTCATTATATTAAGTGTAAAACTAACTTTTTAGAAGACTAATGAATAAGATTAGTGCTACACATATAACGAGGTCTCGTTATTTAAAAAATACCACAGAAAATACTTTATTTTCAAAGTATCAGACTAGAAGTAAAATACCAATTAAGTGTTTTTCAAAGTTTACTATATGAAAATACCCGGGATAATTCTTTAAAATGTGTAGCACTAGGCCACACTTCTAGTTTTTTATGAGTAACATGCACCATTATAGAGTTTTATTTCAGCATGTTTCAAGTCTATTTATTAGTGGTGAATACATTTTGTCCGTGAATTAGTAAGGAGAGTTGAAATGTGATGTGCATACATATTATTATAGAATTCTTGTGGCACTTGCTCCGAAAGAAATCTGGTTGCTATAAAATATTGTCAGGCCTCTTCTCATGAGTATACTAGTATTTGCAACTTCTAAATTTTGGGCTTCAGTGCCTTGTTTTCATGGCATCATGAAAGTTGACTAGAGTTGGCTGTACTTTCAATTGCTATTTTCCTGTTCTAAAAAGACACATAATTGCCACATTACATTTATTTAGCACATTTACCTTGTTGTGGGTTCTTCCTTATTCCTATTGTGTGTAAAGATATATATTTTCATCAACAGAAAATTTGAGCTGTAAATTTTACTAACTATATTATCTCTCTACTATTAAAGTGGATATATAAAAAATGTTTTAAAAATTCTTAAACAGTGAAACATCACTAGTGACGTGCTCCATATGAAACTGCAGTGTCTTAAAAAGTCATCATACAACATCAAAGCAACAGTGTTAACCTATATTTAGATTTTTTTAACTTTATATAGGGCCATTTAGTAATATAGACTCATGTGTTAAGTTTATATCCCTCATCAAGTACTTAATTAATTTATTTATGTTGGTGCAAAAATATTACTCTTAGCATTTATATTGTTATGAAATTATTTTATCATAAGGTAGTGAAGATGTTTAAACCAGCAATGTTCTAGAAGGAAATAGCACCCTTAATTTAGGTTGTGGTGGAGTTCACTAAAAGCCTACATTGGGAAACTGGATACAGTCAGGCCTAACTCTAGCAATAGCAGAAGCATTTACAATGGCTTAGGACATGGACTACAGTGGTTATCAGAATCCAGGGAGGACAAGTCCATGGCAGTGGCCTTCTGCCAAGAGCAGAGGCTTGATAGAGGGATGGCAAATGAGGGACTTGCAGGAATATATACCCCAATCTCACTCTCAGACTAATGTCCAACACCTAAATGTTCCTCTCTTTATGCTAACCCAAACCAGAAGGCAAGGTAGGCCCACTGTGTAATCCACAATGTTAGCCTCCCAGGACAGAGAGAATTATGAGGAAGGATGGAGAGTAGATTTGGGAAAACAAGTGAAAGTATCGGAGAACTACTGTGTTAATAAATTGAGCGTTCATAAAAGGAATAAAATATTATTCCATTAACATGATCATATATTACATTGAATGTGCATTGCAGGGTTGACTTCATTGCAAAATTTAAACATTCATGTCTCTAAAAGCTGGGTATTAGACCCATAGTAGCTGGGATACCTTTTAACTAAAGAACTCTACTAAATTTACCAGTATTTTAAAGGAGTTGCTCTCATTTTTCAAGGTCACTTCATATTGATTTTATATCTCAAAAGAATTAGCAACTCTATACTTCAGAGTTAAATGAAAATTGACCAAGGGACACCTTTATTCCTTTTTTGAGTCACAGATGAAAGAATGACATTTTAAAGAGCACGTTGGTGTAAACTCTCAGTAGCTATTCATTCAGGGCACTAAGGAAGCGTGACTGTGAGATGGTCACAAAATACTGAGTGTGCTGGCTTACTCTGCCAATTTATTTTACAAAAACAAAAAGAAAACAGTATATTTTTCTACAATTATGACACACTAGTCTGTGGTTTATATTTTGTGATCCATATTTGAGCAATAGACCAGTAAATGTTCCTGACCCTAGTCACAGTTGAACTTAAATAAGTACGCCATAACTGCTTTTATAAATATTTTTAGAAGAGAAATGAAATTAAAAATAGGAACTTCAAGTGTTAGGTACATGAATTTAAAAATGTATACAATCAATGGGAGTCTAAGCATGAGCCAGGGGAGTCAGGTAAAATGCCTTTGATCATAAAGGGCTGATAGGCCATCCTATAGTTAAGAAAATACTGGACTCAGTAAAAGAAATCCTCAGACTTTATTTTGTTAAAAGCAAGTTATCTGCTCAGATAATATAAATATGTCATCCTTTACTTTTTTGTCATCTTAAAGTGAATGATGGATTTTGTGATAAATCCCTTCCAGACTTAAAGTATTTTACTTAAAAAGTTAAAAATATTATTTTCCTGAATTAACTCTATTTTTCTCTGTTGAAAATTTATCAACTAAACATATGCATTCTTTAACAACTCCAAAACAGTGATAGTGAGCATTTTTTTTCAGAGATGCAAATTAAAACCACAATGAGATATCACCTCATGCCTGTCAGAATGGCTATCAGTAAATAATAAGTGCTGGCAAGGAGAAAAGGGAGCCCTCTCACACTGTTGGTGGGAATGCAGACTGGTGCAGCCACTAGGGAAAATAGTATGGAGTTTCCTCAAAAAATTATAAGTGAAACTACCTTTTGACCCAGCGATCCCAGTGATCTGGGAATTTATCCAAAGAAACCTAAAACATAATTTGAAAGACTACATGCACTCCTGTGTTCACTGCAGCATTGTTTACAATAGCCAAGATCTGAAAACAGCCCAAGTGCCCATCACTAGATGAGTGGTTAAAAAAAACCTGTGGTATATTTACAGAATGGAATACTATATGACTATAAAAAAGGAAATCTTATCTTTTGTGACAGCATGGATGGACCTGCAGAGTATTGTGCTAAGTGAAATAAGTCAGTCAGAGAAAGACAAGTATCACATGATATCACATATATGAGGAAACTAATGAACAAAATAAATTGACAAACAAAATAGAAACAGAGGTATGGATACATGGAACAGATTGACAGCTATCAGAGGGGAGCGTAACTAGATAAAGAAAGTGAAAGGATTAAGCAAAAATACACAGCTATACAGTGGGGCCTTGACTTACGAGTGTCCCAACTAACAAGTTTTTCGAGATACAAGCCGTCTCTCGGCCGATTTTTTGTTTTGAGTTGCGAGCAAAAATTCGGGTTACAAGCCAGCTTCGGATACCCCACCGCTAGTTGGCGCAGCGAACGTCACAGTGAATGCCACATCAGCCCAGCATCACGTGTCTCACTCATTCACTTTTTGATTTGACATACGAGTAATTTGAATTACGAGTTCCATCACGGAACGAATTAAACTCATAAGTCAAGGCCCCACTCTATATCAAATAGACACAGACAGCATTGTGGTGATAGCCCCAGAGAAAGGAGGGTGGGAGCTAGGTGGAGATGGGCAAAGGGGAGGGAAATGTGTATGGAAAGAAACTTAGGGCGATGAATACACAATGCAGTGTGCAGATGATATTTTTTTCTTTATTGATTAAGGTATTACATATGTGTCCTTACCCCCCCCCATTACCCCCCCCCCGCTCCTCATGCCCTTATCCGCCCCCCCCCCATGTCCTTCTCCATTGGTTAGGCCTATATGCATGCATACAAGTCCTTTGGTTGATCTCTCTCCCTTACCCCCACCCTCCCCTACCTTCCCTCTGAGGTTTGACGGTCTGATGGATGCTTCTCTGTCTCTAGATCTGTTTTTGTTCATCAGTTTATGTTGTTCATTATATTCACAAATGAGTGAGATCATGAGATGATGTTTTATTGAGTTATACCTATACCCCAATAAATTCAATAAGAAATAAAGTAAAAATTACCAAGTAGCATGAGTCTTCCTCAACAAATAATGGAAGAAATCACAATGTAAATAAATTTGAGCAGATAATGAATTCAACTTATGGAGCTGGGAAGGTATACCTCTTCCTTTCAGTCCTGGTTTCCATTCCTTGGATTCTTTATGGTCTGTCTCTTACTGTTGTTTTTTTAAGGATATTATCTATTCACTGTTATATTCCTTCCAGCTCAACATGGTGAGTATATTTTCTCTTTAAAACCCTCAGTTCTCTCTGACCAGCCACATCACCATCACTTGAGAACTTGTCAGAAATACTATTTTCAACTTAGAACAATTAAGTCAGAAAATCTGAAGCAGTGTTCATTCTGTTGTTGTTTTTTAAACTCTCCTAAGAATGACCTTTTCACTCTTGTACACTTAACAAATTATTGTTTATCTTATAATTCGGTTCCGATACCATCCATTCATAACATAATTATAGCTGCTTCTATTGGAGAATCCCCAGTGCCACACACATTCCCCCAAACGCAGAGCAATGAGTTAAAATCAGTATGGTTAAAACTTTATTACACTTTTGAATCATCTTCAAAGACACAAAAATATAGAAGAATGTAATACATACAGATAACTGCATACACACTATGATGTTTTAGGCCCCAAGAGCTCATGGTCACATGGTAAGGTAAACAGGAGGTAGATCAGGAAGTGTTGATAAGCCATGTTAAAGAGTTTGGATTTAGCCTGAAAGCTCTAGGTAAATTTTAGGTAGAGTGTCCATTGGTTAACGTCAGAGTGGTTCACATCACAGTGATTTTGAGGTTGGGAAGAGACAACCATAGTGACAATTAAACTTATGTTTGAGGTTTGCATGTGTAAATATAGGTGAAAGAGGCTTCCTTGACAAAAGAGTTGTTTAGATTCTTTCCTCTTCATCTCAATCCAAGGAGAAGGGTGCTGAGCTCTGAGGGCTGTCCTGACTTATGTCCTAATACTTAAATTTAGAAGAGAGAAATTGACCCAAGAAAGGCAGAAATAGAGATAATATAATTTTGAGAGCGTTGAGGGTCTGGGAAAAACAAGGTCAGTTGACACCTGAAGAATTACAAAACAGTGGAAAAATATAGATTAAGACTAAAGAAGGCCCTAACCGGTTTAGCTCAGTGGATAGAGCATCGGCCTGCAGACTCAAGGGTCCCGGGTTCGATTTGACCAAGGGCATGTACCTTGGTTGCAGGCACACACCTAGTAGGGAGTGTGCAGGAGGCAGCTGATTGATGTTTCTCATTGATGTTTCTAACTCTCTATCCCTCTCCCTTCCTCTCTGTGAAAAATCAATAAAATATATATTAAAAAAAATTATTTATTAAAAAAAAAGACTAAAGAAGAAGCTTGAACTAGAGAGTTGGTGTACATAAATTGAGGAGGTTCTTTATGAATTTACCTTTATTGTAGTCACCCCACCCACAATGTATGTGAATGGACCTGGCTGGCTTAGGGTACAGGATAAAGACTGGGGAAATACTTGGATAGAGGACCTGAATTAGGAAAAGATAAGACAAGCATAGGGAAGAGTAAATATTTTAAAAACATTTGTGATGAGCTATACCTTGAAAAACACATGGAAAATAGTCTATGTTTATAAAACTCAGAAAATAACACAATAGTCATTCCTTTCAGTAAGACATACCAGAGCAGCAAGGCTAAAATAGCAATAGCCTTGCTTATTAGAGAATCTTAAAATACAAGCAGTTCTATAACTTTGGTCATGTGTTTCATAAAGAATTTAAATAGGTCTGTTGATGAAATGTTAACTCAGTTAAATATGACAAAAAAACTGATAAATAATGATGATACCAGCATATTTGTTTTTCACTTTTGATTTCACAGCAGAATTTAAAAAACTGTTTTGAATATATATATATAATCAGTGAGCCATGTATAATAGCGTCATGATGCTTTGTGTTTCATGGTGTCTTTCAAAAGAATTTTCCATGGCAGCATCATTATCTCTAATTTATAAATTAGAGGGCCCTGTACAACTGTCAGAGTGAAGAGCTAGATTTTGTGACTGGGTCTGAATAGCAACTGCTTCAATGTTTCGAAGCATAAATTCCTTCCAAGTCGATAGCTTATCCTCAATCTTATCTACAAATCATTTTCTAGCTCTTGGGATATTCCTCATTATTTACATACTGGAAGGGGCAATGAAGCACTTCTGGATCCCTCAGCATCTACATTGGAGTGACTATTGTAAACAGAGAAGAGTTTTCTTCTCTCTGTACATGTACTAATTAGTATAGCATCTGATATTGCTCATGCTTCTTTGAAATCACCTTTAATTCTTTATTGTCTTAGAAGTTGCAAGTGAATCCAGAAAAAATACCAGTTCATAATGATGATTATGATAATTTATAATTGGCTAGAAGCTTTAGAAATGATTACCCTATTTGGATACTACGGCAAACCAATCAAGTATGATTGAGGTTAACATGAGGTAGCTATGCCTCAAAAAGATTAAGTAACTTGTCTAAGATCAAACAGTAAGTGGCAGAGTCAGTATTTGAACTAAAGTCTATCAAATGCTAAAAATCCTTGCCCACTATATTAAAGAATTGACTGCACTCTATAATGATTCAATCAACCAAATGTATTTGTCAAATCTTTAACTCAGTATAATAACTTATGACTTCATTTATTATAGCACCATGTCTTATCCAGTGGATCTTCTAGTATTTGGTTTGGATTATCACTTTTTCTCTCTTTAGATATGCTTCATGCTATCAAGAATATTTCTACTTATATTTGATTTCCGGTGGGGCGGGGGTAAGGGAAGGAGAGAAAGCTTTCTCAGAGGGCAGAATCTTTAGTAAAGTGAAACGAGGCACAATGAGCAGATGTGATGTGAAGGAATGTTTCTGCTAAAGTTTTGAAGGATTAGGTGGGGCCTTGTGAGTTATGGGGAACCCATCTTCATATATCTAAGGCACCTATTAAAATTTCCTGAAAGCAGAAAGGATACTAATGATTATCATCACAATATTATTATGATGTTGTCATGATATTCCCATGGAATATCACAGTGCACTCTTATTCAATGTGCTCATGAGAATATGTTCCTTAGTATCATTACTTTTGTATCTAAAAAATACTATACGTTGGCCAATCCTCTGACTTAGATTGTCTGCCCCTGTCTTATTTTCTCTTCCTGAAACTTTTCCTTTATACTTTTCCATATGCAGTAATATTTTCCCTTTTACAGATTTCCCTGCTTAAAAATTTTGTTCTTTTTCCTCATTATCTCTCCTCTCTTCTTCAGTCAACTATCTATCATCTATCTATCATCTATCTATCTATCTATCTATCTATCTATCTATCTATCTATTTTTAGTTATCTCTTTTTGCTCTCTCTCTCTTATTGTTATAACTAAAGAACAGCTACTACAGCACAAAATGTAGTAATTTTTAATTAACAGACTGATGTCAGAAACATGTGTGTATATATAGACAGCATATTTAGTTCAAGAATGAAATAACCTTTGTTCAATTGTTTTGAGTGTCATGTCATAAAATGTGATTAATTTGGATTTCAATAATAAAAATCAGAGAGAGATATTTTTATCAAGAGCAAGCAGGGTTTTATGTGGTTGAGGAAACTTATCCTCCTGAATGTCATAATTCAGAGAAACTGAAGAGGATTTCCCTGTGCATCTGAGAACCAGAAAGATGAGTGATTTCAACACCTTAATTTCCTCAGTATGTCTATCAGACTTACTTAATTTTCCTTAAGGCCTTCTACCCATGGGAAATTGAAACTCTAGTGATCCTGGATGATAAAAATTGAATTTTTTTTTCCATCAGAATTTTCAACATTTGTTCTACATTATTAACTTGAAAAAAGTTATCTTAAAACAAGTTATCTTGATTTCCCTCAATGGAATGTGACAGTGTCCTAAGTGATTTATGGACTCATATTATTCCCCTAAGAATAGGAAGCAGCTTATGAAAATTATCACACATTTCTTTTCATCTCTAAGTGGAATCTATGTTTTTCATTTTTGTGTTTGGTTGTTGTTTTTTTTCAGTTTGAATGAAAGAGATAGAAGTTTGACATAGATACTATTGGATCATTATACTTATTGGTGAGTCATTGGATACACACACAGTTGCTGTTTTGTCCAATTGAAAATTAAATATGCCTGGCTGGTGTTGCTCAGTGATTGAGCATTGACCAAATACAAGGAGGTCACAGTTTGATTCCCAGTCTGGGAACATGCCCTGGTTGCAGGCTCGATCTCCAATAGGGGGCTTGCAAAAGGCGGCCAATCGATGATTCTCTCTCATCATTGATATTTCTATTTCTTTATCCCTTTCCCTTCTTCTCTCTGAAAATCAATAAAAACATATTTTAAAAATAAAATTAAATATATTAAATTTTATCACTTTTGTTAGCATCTGCTACATACTCAAATTTCATTATATCAAATATCCCAGAAGACACAAATATAGTTTAGCCATAGGTGACAAGTCTGAGGACATATCTATGAACAAGCATATATTTAAAGTTTAGATATCTAACTATTTTTAGAGAAGGCCATAGGGATCTACTTATCTGGTAGCAATTTGTCTTTATAGAAGACAAAATATATTAGGTACATCAAATGATAATGAGTTCCCATAATAGAGAAGCAACAATTTAAAATATAATAGAATGGACTACATTAATTGTCTTACTACTAAGGAAATTGTACACCGAGCCCCCAAAGAAAGGAAATTATAATTCTGAGATGACTTGTATCACATCTCTAAGATACTTGAAACATACGGTAATGCATTTTATAACTTATGTATCAGAGTGGAGTCCGAAAGAGATTTTTCTCATTTTATGGAGGGGGACATCAGTAGTCCAATGACAACAAAAGAGAAGAGGTTGGATCCAAAGGACAGTGTTAAGAGCTAAAGGCCAGTCCAACCTAAAACGGTTCAGCTGCCATGCCACATGGCTACCGACAGGGAAATATGAAGAACAGAAAAGCACAGTCCCCTACATCATAAGCATGGATGGAGAAAGAGCGGTAAATAGTGACCTCACTGACGCTTAGAACTGAGGAGGCCGCAAGCAGTTTCAGAGGCGGAAGAGAAGAGCCATTTGCTCACAGTGCCCATTAAAGAAATTTTGCTCTGAAAGGAGCATGGAAAAGGGGCAGTAGCTGGACTGGGATTTAAGGAGAAGAGATTTTTTTTTTAACAAGGTGGGAAATTTTTTTAACACGTTATGTTTGTGTTTTTCTGAACAAGTTATTTTGATGGGAAAATTAGTGGAAAGAGGAAACATAATGGCGAAGGGGAGAGGCCAAAGGGTTGCAGCCTAGCACACAGATACAGAATAGGCTTTGTGCTTTTGCACAATTCATTGGTTCTTTCAGGAAAGAAAGAGCAGAGGACTCAGGTATGAGAGGACCCCAAGAACGTCTAAAGCAAAGTGGGAGGATTGTTATTCATTCATGCATTCTTTCATTCATTCAAGTAAAAAATACTAGGCACTATACTAGGTGTTAGGTATATAACAGTGAGCATGTTTGATAAAACTGGTATAGACTGAGAAAAAGGCTTCACAGAAAATCATGCTATTTAATGAAAAAATAAGTTATGAAGCTTTTACCAAGGGCTAACATTGTTAAAAAGTGAGGCAAAAAATGTATAAAAACGAAGTAAAAACTTCATAGATAAAGCAAGAGTTTACTATTAAATTTGCCTGTATTTTTATATTGTTAAGATTTACTAGTCATCATACCTTAAAAGAAAAAGATATTACAGTAACCTCATATGTAGCTGTGTAAATGCAAATGGTGGTGCTAAATGTGTCAGGACTCTTTTAGGGAACCAGCCTAGCTAAACATGTGGTGGGGACCGAGGGCAACAATGAGAAGTAGCAACTAATGACCAAGAGCTGCAACAAAAACCAAATCACTCCATGCAGCTAGACATGTAAGTTTGAAAGGACATCGTGTCTGATACTCTGTCACATATATTTTTCACCAACAATATTATCCTCAGGCTCCGGCATCCCGGAACTTATTTTAAATTTTTTATTCACATTTCCTCTGGAAACTGAATTTTCTTTTTAAATAGAGAACAGTTGGAACGTTATAGTTTTTTATTCCTTATATTAAGAATACTTTTCAGAACACAAGGCAGCAATACTTTTGTTAGGGTTATTTTGTTCTTTTTTAGCCATCTTCTCTCCTGCCACCACAATTTCACAATAGAGTCAACTTGTCGGACACCTTCGTCTTCCTATCTCATGTGGGCACGAGACTGTGCATTCATTAGGATGACTAAAGTGTTTGTTTCAGAGTGGAATCTCTCCAAGAAATGATCTGAATAGTTCCATTCCCTCCTCCCCCACCCCCACCGCCCCCAACCATCTGGCAGAATTGGTGGAAATGAGAGCTACTTTCAATTCCCTGCCCCTTATAAAGTACAGAAAATTTAGATCTGTTCACGGGTCATTGACTATGTGACAAAATTTCCTTTGTGCCAATTCAACTTTGATCTTTGAGAAAACCTGTCTGTATACTTCATCTACATGGGTTACATCTCTGTAATCATTTGGATTCTGCTATAGTAGTACTGATAGTGGTTGAGACAGCTTCCCTCCTAATTCTATCCGATTTAGATTGAAATAAAATATCATAAGGTTTGCAACTCAACAATTCTGTGTTTTGGGTTCACTTAATGTGTAGACCTCACTAAACAACTTTACAATAATCTGTGGTGAAAGAGAATCTTGACCAAGAGAAGAGTTGGATCTTCATTAAAGAATATGGAAGGGCCAGCACACTTTGACTTTGCTGTAACAATTCACTAAGCAATTGCTAAGGATGTACTCTTAAATTTTTTTAAAAAAATATATTTTATTGATTTTTTACAGAGAGGAAGGGAGAGGGATAGAGAGTTAGAAACATCGATGAGAGAGAAACATCGATCAGCCACCTTCTGCACACCTCCCACTGGGGATGTGTCTGCAACCAAGGTACATGCCCTTGACCGGAATTGAACCTGGGACCTTTCAGTCTGCAGGCCGACGCTCTATCCACTGAGCCAAACCAGTCAGGGCAGCTTAAATTTAATTATAAGCCTTGGATATAGTTCTTCTTAACACTAGCCTCTATCATCAATGTTAACCAATAGCATCCTAATATTTAGTCACAGCATCACTTAGGAAAGGATGCAGTACTTTTTTTTCTTTATTGAAGAAGAATTTTTTGACAAGCCTAGAAGTTGCAAATGAATCCAGAAAAAAATAAAAGTTCATAATGATGATCATGATAATTTATAATGAGCTAGAAGCTTTAAAAATGATTTCCCTATTTGGATACTACAGCAAACCAATTAAGTATGATATTACATATGTGTCCTTATCCCCCCAGTGCCCCCACACACCCCCACTCATACCCTCACCCCCTGGTGTCTGTGTCCATTGGTTAGGCCTATATGCATGCATATAAGTCCTTTGGTTGATCTCTCTCCCTTACCCGCACCCTCCCATACCTTCCCTCTGAGGTTTGACGGTCTGATCGATGCTTCTCTGTCTCTGGATCTGTTTTTGTTCATCAGTTTATGTTGTTCATTATATTCCACAAATGAGTGAGATCATGTGCTATTTATCTTCCTCTGACTGGCTTATTTCACTTAGCATAATGCTCTCCAAGTCCATCCATGCTGTTGCAAATGGTAAGAACTCCTTTTCTTACCACAGCATAGTATTCCACTGTGTCGATGTACCACAGTTTTCTAATCCACTCATCTGCTGATGGGCACTTAGGCTGTTTCCAAATCTTAGCTATTGTAAATTGTGCTGCTATGAATATAGGGGTGCACATATCCTTTCTGATCAGTGTTTCTAGTTTCTTGGGATATATTCCTAGAAGTGGGATCACTGTGTCAAATGGGAGTTCCATTTTTAACTTTTTGAGGAAACTCCATACTGTCTTCCATAGTGACTGCACCAGTCTGCATTCCCACCAGCAGTGCACGAGGGTTCCTTTTTTTCTGCATTCTTGCCAGCACTTGTCATTTGTTGATTTGTTGATAATAGCCATTGTGACAGGTATGAGATGGTACCTCACTATCATTTTTGATTTGCATCTCTCAGATGATTAGTGACTTTGAGCATGTTTTTATATGTCTCTTGGCCTTCTTTATGTCCTCTTTCAAAGAGTATCTATTTAGGTCCATTGCCCATTTTTTTTGATTGGGTTGTTTATCTTCCTTTTATTAAGTTGTATGAGTTCCCTGTAAACATTGGAGATTAAACCCTTATCGGTGATAACATTGGCAAATATGTTCTCCCATGCAGTGGGCTTTCTTGTTGTTTTGTTCATGGTTTCCTTTGCTGTGCAAAAGCTTTTTATTTTGATGTAGTCCCATTTGTTTATTTTCCCTTTAGTTTCCATTGCCCTAGGAGCTGTATTGGTGAAGATATTGCTTCAGCATATGTCTGAGACTTTGCTGCCTGTGGATTCCTCTAATATTTTTATGGTTTCCCATCTTATGTTTAAGTCCTTTATCAATTTTGAGTTTATTTTTGTGTATGGTGTAAGTTGGTGGTCTAGTTTCATTATTTTTTTTTTTGGCTTATAACTGTCCAATTTTTCCAACACTATTTATTGGAGACTGTCTGGACTCCATTGTGTGTTCTTGCCTCCTTTGTCAAATATTAATTGAGCATAATGGTTTGGGTCGATTTCTTGGTTCTCTATTCTATTCCATTGGTTTATATGTCTGTTCTATGGCATTTTTATACACCAATAGTGAACTTACAGAAAGAGAGATTTTAAAAAAAAATCCCATTTACTTTATCATCACGCGAAAAAAATTAAGATACCTAGGAATAAACTTAACTAAGGAGGTAAAAGACCTGTACTAGGAAAACTACAGGACACTGAAAAAAGATATAGAGGAAGACATAAACAGATGGAAGAATATACCGTGTTCATGGATTGGTAGAATCAACATCATTAAAATATCCATACTACCCAAAGCAATCTATAGATTCAATGCACTCTCCATTAAAATACCAATGTAATATTTCACAGACCTAAAACGAACTCTCCAAAAATTCATGTGGAAGAATAATAATAATAATAATAATAATAATAATAATAATATAATAAAAGGCCCCGAATAGCCGCAGCAATCCTGAGAAAGAAGAATAAAGTAGGAAGGATCTCAATACCAGATACCAGGCTGTATTACAAAGCCACTGTTCTCAAAACTGCCTGCTACTGGCACAAGGATGCAGTACTTAATAAGCTTTCATTTTAGTCTTATTTAAACAGGCAAGTAGTTTGATTGGATACTCCACACCTGGCATCATATTCATTTAGAAAAACACCTGACAAGAAATGGAACACAGCAGCAGGAATTACTTCTTGGTGGCAATACTAAGAGAAGGCCATACAGCAGTCCTGGGCTATTATGGAAGCTCATGCTACAGTTCAATAGAGAGTAAATGAGACTCAGTTGGATGGGATGCGGAGCCACCTTGGTCTAAGAACCTGTGTTCGTAAAATAAGAACCGGAGTTTACTATATACAGCAATCCCATAGGCATGGCTATGAAGGGGTGATTGTAAGGGATTTTTCTCCATTGCAAAAGTCGCTTAGAAAATACTAAGATATAGCTTCCACTAGGATTTTATATTCCTTAATAGGACTGCCATTCCAGATGAAATTGTCTGATTAAGGGGTCATTTTAAATAGCCTTTTGTTGCCTGGGAATAAAAGATGGTATTCCATTTTATTAGTTTTCCAGGGAAACAGAGTTAGAAAGTTATTAGAAGGTTAAATGTATCAATTTTTTAAAAAAGGGAAAGGAATTGTTAGCACTTCTCTGAGAGTGGTTTCCTCACTCTTTTATCAATTTTTGGTCCCAAGGTCCATCCCCAATGAACTTCTGCATGCAAATCTCTGTTTCAGAGTCTGTTTCTAGGGAACGCAGTTATTCCTGGAAGGTTTTATACTTATTAGTAAAGTTTTAATTTGAACAGCGAGGGTCTCTTTCTTTGGTTGAGAGGGGTAATGATATAATTTGAAGTACAGAGCTGTGAAGCAGTGAATGGGCATATTATCTCCTTTGTGGGTGAAGCTTCATATGTCATGCTTTATTTTCCTTTACTAAACGTTTTCTTCCAGTGCCCTCATTCAGTACCTCTGAGATAAAGGATGGCCTGTTGTACAGTCCCTTTAACTGTTTAAAAGGGATAAGTCACCTTCTTACTGTTACTCACGTAAAGATTCACTGTCAAGGGGTTACTTCTATACCAAGGTCATTGGTTAGAGAACACGTTTTGTAATTGCTGTTGGCACAATGGTGAGCAATGGGGGTAACTGATGAATAAGGAAGCCCAGAAACAGTGTAGGCAAGAAGAGGCTGGTATCGAAAGTGTGGCCAAGGACAATTCTGAGAATTTTTTAATGAGCAGGATGTACATTATGATCAATACAAAATATATAAGAGCATACAGATGCTCTGTATAAGCTTTCAAGAGAAATGGTTGTCCCCTTTTTTTGATGAATCAGACATACTAAAATAATAATCAATTGGGCTACACTAATGAACTTATTTCAAATGTACTTGAGTAAAAATAAAAAATGCACATGACTAAAAATTTCACATAAATATCTAAAAAAGATTCTAACATAAACTACTGAGCAAAGGAATCTGTTCTAAATGGAAGAATATACACTTTATGTATTCTTTGAAAAAAAAACAACACTTATTGTTCATCGCTTTTTGAATAACTTAAGCTTAAATGGTAACTTCTTAGCATTTTAGTGCAGCCAGTGATTCTGTAATTGATAGGTACTGAGCGATGTATGAAAAGAATGCGGCGCATTTTGAAAATTTGACAGTGACCAAGACAATGTTCACATTTTCCTCAGCTTGACTAACATTTCACCTAGGCCTCTTCCTGACACCAGGCATGACCTTTCCTTTCTTAGAGCAGTCATTTTCAGCCAGTGTGCCGCAAGAGACACACTGGGGTGCTGCAAGGATTTTTAAAACATGCAACACCTGACTATTCAGCCAAGTGCACCCATCTCTTTTCCCTTAGATTGTCAAGTAAAAAAAATGACAACAGCCAAAATAAAAGCCATCCTGTGTGAATGAATCCAAATTATACCCATTTTTGTCACATTGGCAAAAAATATATTTTTTTGGTGTGCTGCAGAATTATAGTAATTAGTTTATGCATATTATGAGTTGAAAATCGCTGTCTTAGAGCATTTACTTTTGACAATTTTCTCTCTGCTCCTTTGAGCAAATCTAAAAAGCCTCTAGCCAGTTTTACAACCTAGGACTGTCTTTCACAAGGACTCGGAGTCATCCTTTAGAAATTTAATTGTCTGGGAAGATAGAGCCCCTATCTCTCCGTCTCCGTGGAATGATAGAAGTGTAAGTTTCCTGGTTGATTTGCACCAAGTTATAAAACTACCTGCTGTCATGAAGATAGGAGGGAGTTTATGTTTCCTTAAGGGAAGGCTAATTAGCAAACACAGAAGACCTAGCCTATAAAACCCCTTTGGCCTTTGACTCAGCAAAGTTGAACTGAAATTGAGTTCTTATCTCTCTCCCCTATTGCAAGAGCCTTGAATAAAATTTTCATTGAGCGGTTATATTTATCTAGTGCATTTTTCCTTTAACAACTGTATCGAATCATGCCTGAAAAAAAGCATGTTGAAATATTGCAATATCAATTCTTATATAAATCAGAAAATTGGCACATCTGTGTTTTATGTTTTTTGTGTTAGCAGTAATTATGCAACAGTTTTTACCTTGAAGACTGGTTACTGGGTAGCAGATTGGAGACATACCTGAAATTAGAGCCTCATCCAAAGAGGCAAAAAGGATGTGATATCGCAATAGTCACACTGGGATCAGTGTTTAAACATGAGGACAGTGCCAGCCAGTGACTCCCCAAATGCTGGTGAGCATAGGCTCTGAATCTATTAAAATTTCACAAAACATCTTGTGAGAACATTACAGGGTACCAACTATCTGCCTATTTTAAATTGCTTTTATTCCTACTTGCAGTATTAACTATCTTTTAAAACTAGAGTGTACAAATGGTTAAACTGAAATGTTTCATGGTTTGAAATTCATACCATGGGTTGAATTATAGAAGGGCATATTTCCTTTCTTTTATTTCAGTTAGAGAGGTTACTGATAGACTGTCAAAATCTCAAATTTTTTCTTTATAACTGCATAATTTAGCAAAATAATCTGAATTCTCTTTAATCTGTATTCTGAACTCTACCGGATCGGTTTAATATGTCCAGTGTTTGTTCTGAAAGAGATCCTGGGGGTTTTCTTAAACTTTTGGAATCAACGATCCCTTGAGAGTATAATCCAATTTTAGGTGCTCTTCCCCACCATACTACATGTCTATGAAATAGTAGGGGATTCAGATCTCCTACAATTCCTACATTTAACCCAGGAAAAGATTCCTCAGATGCCTCCCTTGTGAATTGGTAAGGATTATGAGGTGAGCAAAACTAAATAACGCTTTAGACTTGACATCTTTATATATATATATATATATATATATATATATATATATATATAATGTTATTATTATATTATATATATATTTATATTTATATATATATAAAATGTTATTATTATTGATAGGATTATAGATATCTCCCATTCCCTCTACCCCATCCCCTACCCACCCCTCCATGTCTTCACCACCCTATTGCCTGTGTCCATAGGCTATGCATATAAGTATATAAATTCTTTGGTTTATCTCTTCTCATCACCCCTACCCCCCACATCGACTTATGTCAATCTGTTCCATGCCTTCATGCTTCAGGTCTTATTTTGTTTATCAATTCATTTTGTTCGCTGGATTCCACAAATCAGAGATCAGAATTAGGACTGGGAAGCTGGCTCCTGATTCCTAAAATATGCACTTTCTTATACTTCCCCATCGACAATAAGTTCAAATACTGACTTACTTTAACATGTTAAGCGCCCAGTCAGTCACAGGTGACTGACACTATACTTTCTGTTTGGAAAACAAAACAGGCTGGGTGCTTAACGTGTTAAAGTCCTCACAGGGCCACAAGGCTGGCGGGATTTAATTTGTATTGATAGGACTTCAGAGTCTTGAAACGAAACTGTTTACAGCATGTGTGTTCCTTTTGTTCAAAGTCCTAACTCTCCATGAGTTCCCCTCAGATGATGTTTCCTCCATTTTCTTGATCACTTGTGCTTTTTCAACTCTGACCACCATAGTTCAGTTTTCCTAGGTCTACGTGAAATTTGGGTTAGACATCCAATGATGCACAGCAGATGGATACAAGTGAAAAATGTTTTCAACAATCTGCATTAAATATTTAGAAACATATAGCTTCAGAAGAAAATAATAATAAATCAAACTGAGGGTGGAGTGGGGATAGCCTTCTTAGTATTACTTATCTATATATATAAAGAGCCAGGGTCTGCAACGTCCAGGACTGAACACTGGAAGTCAGTCCTGCAGTCAGTGCTAGGGGGCTATGGATCAGGCCTGGAAAGAGAAGCAGGGTCTGATCTACAGCCTCTGTGGCAGCTGCTGATCAGCCCTGCCTCTCTGATCAGGCCCAGAGGTAGGCCGGGAGACGCTGACTGGCATAGAAACTCACCAATCAGAACCAAATCTGGGTGAATTGAGAAGGCAGAACCTAAGGTGGGGGCTGAGGAGGGGTTTTAAGGGCAACAGCTGTTTGGTGTAAGGTGTAAGAAAGTGGTTCAATTTTTTAATGATCAGTTTGGCAGTATAGTGCATATGGCTGGCTATCAGTCCAGATATAGGGATTATGTATTTTTGTCTGCCAAGAGCATCTCCTCCTACTGAAAAAAGCTTTCCCCACCTCCATTTAAGCAATCCTATCCTATATAATCTATCTATTCTAATAAAAGGGTAATATGCTAATTATACTGGGTCGACCGGACATCCGACTTCCTTCTGGATAAAGCCATGGTGGTGGGGGCTGAGGCAGAGGCAGTAGGGATGGTCAGGCCAGCAGGGGAGGGCAGTTGGGGGTGATGAGGCAGGCAGAGGCAGTTAGGGGCAATGAGGCAGGCAGGCAGGAGAGCGAGCAGTCCCAGATTGCGAGAGTGATGTCCTGCTGGTTTAGGCCCGATCCCCCACAGTCGGACATCCCCCAAGGGGTCCCAGATTGGAGAGGATGCAGGCTGGGCTGAGGGAACTCTTCTCCCGTGCACGAATTTCATGCACCAGTTCACTAGTATTACAATATTTAAGAATGTCTCTCTGTCTTTAAAATATGACTTTTAGAAGTGGTTTTAAATGTATAGTATAGCAGATTTGATTAGCCTCTCCTCTACTTTTCCAAGAGATGAGTTCTACTTAGATTTTTTTTAAAGAAGCTGTTGCAAAGTACTAGCCTTTTGCTTTCCAACTTTAAATTTCAGTTTTTCAAATATTTCATTGATTTGTACTCACTAAGAATGTGCTCAATAAGAGATTTTAATAGCAAAGAAAAAAACATATTATTTATTAATATATATTTTCTGTTTCTCCCCTTGGGAATGAGCTCAGTATGTTAGAGAACAAACATGCATTAAGACTGAACTGACACTTTATGCAATCAATGTTAAATTAATGAAGCTGGTGGGTGAGAACCACTGGAACAAAATTTCCAAGTACCTGAATTTAGTGCTTTTACTCTTTGACACAGTATTATAAGCTATTACATTTTCATTGGATTGCAAATAATTTTTAATATTAATAATAGAGATAAAAAAAACCAACAATCCACTTATGTATGAGAATTTATATCTTCTGATGAATTCAAGTTTTATTATATTAGGAAAGTTTCATTTATTTCAGAAAGTAACAACAGTTGCATCTAAAAAAATATTTGAAATCTTTCATTAAACAACATTTCCTAAGGTCCTATATAGGGTCTTATTTAGAGACTTATATTTTGAATAAAAAATTACGACGGCACCTGAACTCATTTCCATTTTAGAGCTTATTATGTATGGAATTGAGACACAGAAAAGATTTAGAAACAGGCCACTCCTTGGATACGTCTGTGCATTCAGATGTTTAATTAAGTTTTCTCTAAAATTAAATGTTAATCCAGAGAGGTACAGGGTCATGGAGTCTACACATTTGTAACACATCGTCACGGTGACAAATGACTGCTGAGTAATTACTCTTAACAGCTCTGCTACACCATCCTGGGCCTTCATTTAGGCAGACAGATTTCAGAACTAAGCTGATTTACTTGTGATCACACAGCGCTGTGGCCACTGACCTGAGACTGGTGTGATTCCAGAATCTCTCTCCACACCAGGCTGTATCTAATGAATAAAGCAGAAGTAAGAAACCCTGGTGGTTTACTTGCAATAATTTTTTGGAAAGCGACATAACATTTAAATGGATCAGAGTAGGGCCAGAGTTTACTCTGGATAATAAACTGGGCAGGCTGCCAGATCTTCAATGATCAATTCTCTTGATGGAAATGCTTACAAAATTGCTCTTATATCTATTGGCATAGAAACTGTGCCAATATGTGCTAATGCACCCTGCTACCTACAGGTGGTGCACTCAGACTTCAAGAAGGACCTCAACTGGCCACCCCATCCTCCATCCCCCCCACCCCCTGCACCCTGCCAGCCAATAAATTAAAATTTCAATGCTAGGTGAACACAAACACTTTTGGTTACTTTCATCTATCTCACTTGACTGTCTATCTCACTTCAGCTCTGTGGGCCTTTCTGGTACTTTATTTCTATGAAAATTGACTTTCAATAAAACAAAACAAACAAAAAAACTTGGCAGTATACCCTTCCATTATAACATGAATTTTGAAACAATCATTTAAAAAATGATTTTATATGCAATAAAAGATGTAACCCATTTTAAAAATTAAAACATACATTCTGAATGCTGAAGTGATTCATTAAATATCATATAAGGACAGAGATTTGAATAGACACTTTTGAATTTAAAAATTGTTGTTTTTCACTCTTCAATTTCACTCTTTTTATGTAAAATGCATATGTCTTGATTTCTCTGGGATAGATCTGATTTATACTTGTCCTGGGGTCATTATTATTAGTGCGTTCTTCATCTGTCAAAAGCATCTCAGTTTGAATGATAAAGTCATCCGTCCTTGGAGCTTCTAATAAACCAAGCTTAAGCCTTTAAGTCTCTCCACCGCATTCCCAACAACAGTATTTGAAACTTTTCTGATGAGGTGGAATACTTTTCTTTATGTAAAGAAAATTCAGAAATCACTGTGTAGTTACACGCACAAGTACATTTTTTTCCTTAAGGATTTGTAAATATTCATGATCTCATAACTCAAAGAGGTAGAGACAAAGGCATCCTGAGACCTTCGACCCAGTCAAACAGTTAAACCTTCTTCATGTGGTCTTGATCTTAATCTTAAAGCATGTCCTAGCCCATCTGTTTTAGGTAGAATTTTTATTGTTGCAAATCACAAAATCTTGACTCAGCTTTACTTAAACCAGTAAAGGAATTTAACTTATCACATAACTGAGTTCAAAAGAAGTAGTGTGGAGGGGCATCTTTGAAACCAGAACCTCCAACAAAATCATTAACACTTCTCTCTCTCTCTCTCTCTCTCTCTCTCTCTCTCTCTCTCTCTCTCTCTCTCTCTCTTCCCAGTTCTTTTCTCAATAGGGCCTTCATTTTTCTAAAGAAGTCTCATTTACTATGGTGACAAACAGATTGTTAGCAACTCCAGGCTTATATTATTCTAGAGAATCTCTCTTTACCAATGGTACTACTAGCAAATGGTCTTGGCTGATTCTTATTGAGATGATTTGAATCACATGTTCATTTTTGAACTAATCTCTGTGGTTAGGAGTAGAGAACATTCTATTTTCCAGGCTTATCATAATGGGTTTATGCTTGGATCTATAAGGTCATATTATTTCTAACACAAAGATATAGAGAATTGGAGAATGGTGCTTCCCTGAAGGAAATAAGAATGGTGAAGGGGAAATGGGTGCTGGAAAATTAAACATCCAGCTGTGCACTGTTTTGCTTTCTTTGCTCAAGAAAGAAAATATAAAATATATATGTATGTTAAGTGGGGTGGAGTTGTATAATTAGAAGAGTGTTATGTTTCCACAAATGAAACCCATTAAAATTCACCATAATTAGTTATATTTTATAAAATGCATTAGGTATTTTCTATGCTTTCTCAGATTTATTCCACTTGT
The DNA here is from genome assembly GCF_964212035.1 of Myotis nattereri. Classification (NCBI taxonomy): domain Eukaryota; kingdom Metazoa; phylum Chordata; class Mammalia; order Chiroptera; family Vespertilionidae; genus Myotis; species Myotis nattereri. The sequence continues at coordinate 29,882,676 of NC_138088.1, forward strand.
TCTAAATACCTAGGACATGTCTCTTCAACTTTGGGCATACTTGACCTTCGTTTTTGGATCTGATTTGGTCATCACTCTCTGCCTCTAAGCATGGAAACTATGTTTAACAAATATTCCTTTCTTGCTTTTTGAATGGAATTATCTAGACCAGGCCACATCTGCTTATGTAGGGCACCGATAATGATGGGTCTTCTCCTCATCCTGTCTCACTCTGTACCCTGCTTTACAAGCTTCGTGCACAGTGCACCACACATTCTAAGCAAACAGTGAATAGTATAAGCCTGTTGAATGGCACAGATGTATTCCTAGATTTTTAGCACATTCTCTTAAAGCAAGTGATTGAAGAGAAGATGCATTATTCTAGAAATAGTGTTTCATTTTACAGGAAAAAAAAATCATGGCATGAAATTTAAATTTCATTTTCTCCTAAATAACTTAATGAAGACCTCAAATCAGTTTGATTTATTTATTATATAAAATGTGTTTCCATTGTGCCAGACCCATATTATCTATAGTTAATTACAAAGCATCCTTGTCTTAGAGCATAGTCTATCTACTGAGGCACATGGACAGAAAATAGTATGTATGCATGGCAGATGTTAGTCATCATACTTGAACATGACAATTTCATAGGGAACTTTATCAAAATGCACATGCTTGGGTGTACCTCCCAAGACTGAGAAGGTCTGGAGTGAGACCTAAGTAGTATAGACTTCCAATTGTCTTCTCAGGTGATTTTTGGAAGACGTACATGATTAAGTCCAGATATTATGTTCAAAGGTGTTCCAGACAGAATGGCTCCAAGATCCCCTGACCCCCCTCCCAATGTCACATCTTTGAGGAAGTTGCGAAGTGCCCTACTGAAACATGCACTCCTTATGTAAGACTGGAAACAGAAGTTAAGATGCATCAGTAAACAGCTCATTCATTTTGTTCCTATTGTTTGCAGGGTGGTAGAAGCTGTGAGAGATTCCCTGGGATTTATGGAGTATTGGCTTTGCAAGTATAAAATACAGGAAACTGCTGATAAGCAAGAGTGGCTGTTAAATCTGTTTTGTTATGTTGAGAGTCAATTCATGGTGTTCATTTTGTTGCAGTTTTAAATTTAAGTGTAATGTATTCCCTAAATATTATTATTGTTATGACTGTTTCTATGTGAGGCAGGAGACTATTGTGAAAAGTCATTAAAATACCACAATTATCCAGGGAAGTTACAAGCACCTGCAATTGGTGTTTGGACCTCCTCCTTCTCTTATTTTTCCTTTTTATTTAAATGTTTCAGAAACCTAGTTGAGACACTATGGGAATGTATTAATTCATATACCTTAGAACAACTAGTAGTAAGGGAAACAAATTATGTGCCTTCTCTCTGTCTCCATAAATCTATATGCAGACTCCTGAACTCTATATGAAGTGGGCGGAAGGGATACAATGGCTGCAATCAACTTCAAGTTGGCATTATTAGAGTTTAGCAGTCTCAGAGAAGAGAATCTCTTCTTTTTCCAACCCAGTATACATAAACTTGAGCATAGGGTTCTGATCAGCCTAGCTGTGTCATACGCCCTATCCTTGAAACATTCACCACGGCCAATCCATATCATATTATGATTAGAAGCTCTATCAGAATTACATTCAATGTAATTAAGAGAAAAAGTTCCCCTAAATAAATGCATGTGTGTGTTGAAAAAGAGTTTTTGCTCCTGACAGATGAATGAGAAAATAGATATCAAGTACAGTAAATCGCCAGGTGTCCACTGCACATATTCTGACTACTTATTGTTCAAAAAAAGAATGTACTTTTGCAGTGGGTATAGTCCCAGAAGTTAGAATTCCTCCGCAAAAACTTCTTTGTTCTCTGGGATGATACATGAGAAAGTCTACAGAATTCACACAAAAATATTGGCTTAATTTTTTTAATAAAAAGATCTTATGAACAATAAAATAAAATATAGAAATCTAACGCTCCATTTAGTTGTGTTAAGAGTATGTCCAAGGGGTTTGTTTTTATTACAGTTTTCTATTTTGTCACCAACATAGTCCCAAATGATATTAGTGTTACCATTGGTTATTTTTTATCTGAAATATGACGTGTAATGTTGTTATCATGCCTCCCAGGTCTATCACATAGTCCATAACCAGAATGGAAAGCCATAGTAATGGGAACTTCCTTCTCTTAATTTTTCTCTTCCTTCTCTCTAACCTTCATTTTAAAAATCTGGCCACTTCAATATGCACAAAGAAATTCAATGTTTCTCAAATAGAAAGTAGAACACAGTTTCTGTCACATTTTCCCACTAAGGAACACATCCCATAGAAATGACTTGCACCTTTATGTTTGCTCATTTTTTAAAGACTTTAAAATCTCTGAAATCAGAAAGAGTTTCATACTTGATATCAAAGATTTGCTACCTTACATATTATTTTTTCTTGAAAATTTCTTAGGGGTATAGTGGCTAAAATTATAATTGGCGGCATTGTATTATCAGAGTAATATGGAGTTCTCATTAAATAAAAGGTGCTAGAATGGCTACCATCAACAAATCAACAAACGACCAGTGCTGGAGAGGATGAGGGGAAAAAGAAACCCTCATGCACTGCTGGTGAGAATGCAGACTGGTGCAGCCACTGTGGAGAGCAGTATGGAGTTTCCTCAAAAAGTTAAAAATAAAACTTCCATTTGACCCAGTAATGGGAATATATCCCAAGAAAACAGAAAAACCAATCAGAAAGGATACATGCACCCCTATATTCATAGCAGCACAATTTACAATAGCTAAGATTTGGAAACAGCCTAAATGCCCATCAGGAGAGGAATGGATTAGAAAACAGTGGTACATCTACACAACAGAATACTACACTGTTGTAAAGAAGAAGGAATTCTAACCATTTGCAACAGCATGTATGGAACTGGAGAGCATTATGCTAAGTGAAATAAGCCAGTCAGAGAAAGATAAATACCACATGATCTCACTCATTTATGGATAATGAAGAACATTAGAAACTGATGAACAAAAATAGATACAGAGGCAGAGAAGCATCAAACAGACTGTCAAACCACAGCGGGAAGGAACGCTGGGAGGTTTGGGAGGCAGGGAGGTAAGAGATCAACCAAAGGACTTGTATGCATGCATATAAGCATAACCAATGAATGCAAGACACTGGGGGCGGGGGCGGGGGATAGGGGAGGCCAGGGGAAGGTCAATGGGGCGGGGGGAAGGAGACATATGTACTACTATTTGTAATACTTTAAACAATAAAATAAAAATTTTTAAAAAGGTGCTGAAAAATTATGTCTTATTTCAGAATAGGATTAGATTTCATAAATTTAATTTCTGGTTCTGCTTCTTATGAGCTGTTTGCTTTGGGGAAAAGTATCCTTGTACCTCAGTTTTCTCATCTGTAAAAGGGCAATACTATAATTAGACATGTTACAGTATTGTTTGATAATTACATTAGTAATGAATTGTATTAGTACATTGTTTAGAATAGTGCCTGACATGTAGCAAGTATTATACATATTTTTATTGTAATCATCTTTCTCATTATTATTAGGCTGTTGATAAAAGTCTTAGTTATAATTCTTTCAATCTGCAAAGAACTCATTTATATAGCAACAGAAGGAACACATTCTCAAACTCAGAAGGGAGATAGTTGTACTATTAAATCCAACTGGTTATAAAATATGTAACCCAGAGTGGGCTGATCAAACATTATACAAAAGAGTACAAATATTATTTTAAATCAAAAAAATTAAAAAGAACTAAGAGGCTAATACTAGGAAGAGTGACATTAGCTAATTGAAGGTATTGTGCTAGCATCAGTAACATGAAGCTTAATCAGGAAATAAGTATAAATTGAATTCTTAAGAGGCCTACAACATGATATCCCTACTTTTGATTAACCACCAATGTTTCGGTATAAAATATATAGGTTTTTTTTCTCATGCATATAGAGTCAGTTGGAATAATTGTACACCTGGACATGCAGTGAAACCACGGCAGCAACAGACCCTGATTACTTCACTGAAACTGACTGAATGTTTCTCTGTTGAGCCTTACCTTAAAATCATGTAGCTTCTAAACACAGTAATCTAGGCATAATATGCCATAATGTGAATACAAGGAACTTTTTTTGAGAGAGAGAAAGAAAGAGAAGGGAGTAATTTTTTGAAAGATAGAAACAAATTTTGAGGGAAATTATTTTGAAACTAGAGGCCTGGTACACAGATTCATGCACAGATGGGGTCCCTTGTCCTGGCTTGTGTCCTCTTGTAATCTGGAACCCCTTGGAGAATGTCAGATAGCTGGTTTTGGCCCGTTCCCCATAGGCCTGATCCAGACAGGAGGGAGCCTGATCCTGTGCATTGAGTGTCTATCCCATGGTGGTCATTGCACATCATAGTGACCAGTTGTCAACCAGTCATTTGGTTGCTTAGGCTTTTATATATATATATATATAGACTAGAGGCCTGGTGCATGAAAATTAATGCACTGGAGGGGTGTGTCCCTCAGCCGGGCCTGCCCCCTCTCACAGTCCCTTAGGGGCGGGAGGTGACCTGGCGATCAGGGGAAGGCAACGCCCCATCACACCTCTGCTGCTGCCACTGCCAGCAACACAAGCCTCAGCCTGTCCTGGTTACCTGAGCCTCAGACCAGCCCTGGGCTGCTGGGGGGCTAAGGGGAGTGGAAGACTCTAGGGGCAGGCACACGGAGCAGTTGGGCCTGCCTGCCGGCAAGCCTGGCCTTTCCACACACCTGCTGCCCTGGCAGGGCTGAGGGGACTGGGCACTGCCACCTTGTGGCTGTGGGAACTGCCATCTTTGAGGGTGGGACAGTCAATTAGCATATTCCCTCCTTATTGGCTGTGAGCGCCACCATCTTTGTGATGGTGTGAGGGTCAATTAGCATATTCCCTCTTTATTATATAAGATATGTGTTTGTGTTTCTACATATTATGTATTCAGAAAAATTGAAAATGTTTTTATGTTGTTTTGAAATATATTTTTATTGATTTTTTACAGAGAGGAAGGGAAAGGGATAGAGAGTTAAAAACATTGATCAGCTGCCTCCTGCACACCCCCCACTGGGGACATGCCCGCAACCAAGGTACATGCCCCTGACCGGAATCGAACCTGGGACCCTTCAGTCTGCAGGTCGACGCTTTATCCACTGAGCCAAACTGGTTAGGGCTGTTTTTATGTTTTAATAGCTAGCAATTTTGTATAGTACAACCTAAGCATGAACAAAGGAAAATATCAACCATATAGAACACTTCATATACAACACTTTAAAATATGACCAAGCAGGGAGAATCAAATCTTTCTGAGAGAGAATTACACATCTAATTGCTTATCTACTTTAGCTTATTTGGACGCTAGACTCCATGGTGACATAATGCTGTCATTTGTACATGAAAATACTTGAAATAAATCTTTAACTTGGGGTTTTGAGAATATATGAGAATAATTTATGGAGAGCCTCGTGATTATGTCATTAAAAACGTAACTATTTTATATTGACCCAGCAAAGATATGTAGTACATTTTGGCATCAGTCTCCGGTCCCTCTTCACCAATTTCACAATAACCCTTAACCTTCATGACTGAGGAAACTGTTCTGATGTGAACTGGACTTATCATTTTCCTCCTGTGCACCAGTATTGGATTCAGTGCCATCTTATCTTAGACATCTGACTCTTCTAGGTTCTTAGAGGCAGAATGTAACTTTTGCATTGTAAAATGTGGCTGGGTATTTGCAAGTTTTGATAATTTGTCATACTCCAGAAGACAAATATAAGGGTTTTAGTGAAGTGCCTTTTTAAATTTATTTCCAAGAAAGAATTTTCTTCCTTTCTATAGATTTTTCAGAATACTGGTAGCTAGCTTCCCAAATGATCACAAGAATGTCTGCATAAGCTTTAGCTTTTCGTCCTTGAGACATCTCTCTGTTTATTGGCATCTGGGTCTTCTCTGCCCTGATTAGCATTCTCCATGCACAGGATCCATGACAGTTCAGTTTTAAAACTTTTTTTGGTGGGAAAAGTCAATTTTTGTTTGAAGACAACACTAAAAGTGTTTGCTCAAAAATGTCATCACTTATTCATTCATAGCAATGTTGCAGAAGACGCATGTACTAAAATCTGTAAAATAAATGGAATACTATTACCATTTAATGAAACAATTACTCTCAACCCTCAACTTCCAAGTTCATCATAGAACATGTTATCTTAGTCAAACAAGGAATTTTGAATTTTCATAATTGAATCCACGTCAGGGAGTTTAGTGGAAAATATACAAGTTTGGTGACTTCAGCTTCTTAACTTGACCAATGAATATTAGAAACTAGAAAAGAAAATGGAGTTATTTAACTTGGAGAGGGTACTAGGGGACCAGCAGAGCATCTGAAATTGTATCAGCCTCTGTAAGACTGTGATTGTATTTGCACATGAGGTATAACTGAGAGTTATCTGTAGCTTTATAACTTTTGTTAAAGGGCTGTTAACAAGGAATGTTTAAGAACCATTCTAAGCAATAAAGTAGAGAAAGAATGAATACAGAAACAGTCACTCTGAAAATATAATAGTTAAGTAATAAAATCAAGAAAATAGTTTATGCACATGATAAAAGGAAATTCATGCACTTACAGTAAAATAGCCAGCATATGCTAAATATTCCATTAACTTTTAAAATTCCATCTTATCAGACACTGAATTTTTACCAGGTCAGTTAAAATAATTTTTAGGTCCAATACCAGAAAAATAATCCTTGTACTTTCTTGGTTCCCCTAAATCCCTTTATGTACTGGTAAGAATATTTAAAGTTTGGAAAAATTAATCATTTTAGACCTCAGCTTCTACTTCTATAAAATGGAAAGAATAATGAATAATTACATAATATACATAAGAAGATTATATGAATAAATGTATATAAAACTGTTTATGATAGGACTCAGAACTTGCTAAGTTCACTATAAATATTAGCTGTTGTTATGAATGAACAGATTATGCTTTTCTCTGAACATCTTTGGAAAATAGAAAAGTTATTTCTGTAATGTATAATTTATGTTGCATTGTGATATTCGACTGGGTCTCCGTTGACCTTGATAATTTGTCATATTTCAGAACACAGATTGCATTTTAAAATTTCCAGTCTAATCCAGAAATCCAGTAACAGCTCAAAGGAAATTACTCTGACAACACCAGGAAAGACTGTGTGAAGACCATTAAAAGCAAGCCTCTGAGTTGGAGAAATATTTGAAAACCACATATCCAAGTTAGGGCTAGTATCTAGAATATAAAAAAAAAAGACTTTCAACATAAAACAACAACCCTAGAAAATGAGCAAAAGACATGAACATCGCTTTCACTTAGAAGATATACAGATGGTCAACAAGCATGTTACATTATTTTTAGCATCATTAGCCATCAGGGAAATTCAAATTAAAACCACAAGGGATATCACTGAATACTTATCAGAATGACTAAAGTGAAAATTTGTGACAACACCAAATTCTGATAAGGATGCAGAGAAACTGAATCACTCATACATTGCTGTTGGAAATGTCAGCTGGTACAGTCACTCAGGAAAAGAGGTCGTTTCTCATAAAACTAAATGTACAATTACCATATCCCAGAGAAATAAAAATGTCTATTCACATAAAAACCTGTACAAAAATGTCTATAGCAGCTTTACTTATAATGGCCTAAAACATGGAAAGAACCCAGATGTTCTTCAAAGAATGAATGGTTAAATAACATTTGGCACATTCAGACCATGAAATGCTGCTCAGCAATGAAAAGGAACAAACTACTGATACATAAAAAAACTTGGATGAAACTCCAGGGGATTATCCTGAATAAAAAAAGAGAGAGGGAAGAGACAATTTGAAAACAACATGTATGGTTCTATTTACATAACAGTCTTCAAATGAATGTTATGAGTTGAGTTGCATCCCTTCAAAATTCATATGTTGAAGGCCTAAAATGTGACTGAATTTAGATAGAATCTTTACAGAAGTAATTAAGTTAAAATGAAGCCATTAAAACAGGCCCTAATTGGAGTTCTTATAAGAAGAGGAAATGCAGACACACAAAGAGCCACCAGGAATGCACGCATTCAAAGAAAAGTAAAGACAGAGCCAATTAACAAGAGCCTCAGGAAAAAAAAAATCAAACCTGCCAACAACTTGATCTGGGACTTATAGCCTCCTTGGACTTCATGGCCTGATAATGATGGTGATGGAATTATTTCCTATGTTGGCTGTCTAGTGGTAGATACACTAGCTGAATATACATGATAAACTTTTATAGAACTTAACACACACATATACAAATGAATACAGGTAAAACTGGGGAAATCTTAAAAAGATTGGTAGAATCAAGGTCAATATCTTGGTTGTGATATCCTGTATAATAAAAGCCTAGGTGACATCATCCCCTCGCGGGACGTTGTCACAAGATGGCCACCACAAGATGGCCGCATGCACAGTGGAGGTGGAGCCCAGTAGCTGCTCTGCGCGGTGAGGCCTGGGGGTCCCACAGCTCTGCATGGTGTGGGGAAGGCCGGTCCTGGCATCTCTGCCACCTCGCTTGGAGGAGGCGGGTCCCGGCAGGGGAGGGCAGTTATGGGTGATCAGGCTAGCAGGGATGGCAGTTGTGGGTGATCAGGTCAGCAGGGAAGGGCAGTTGGGGGCGATCAGATTGGCAGGGGAACAGTTAGGCATCAATCAGTCCGGTGGGGAAGTTGTTAGGGGGCAATCAGGCTGGCAGGCAGGTGAGCGGTTAGGAGCCAGCAGTCCTGGATTATGAGAGGGATGTCTGACTTCCGGTTTAAGCCTGATCCTGCAGGAATCAGGCCTAAACCAGCAGTTGGACATTCCCTGAGGGGTCCCAGATTGAACAGGGTGCAGGTCGGGTTGAGGGACACCACCCCCACCCCCATGCACAAATTTCATGCACCAGGCCTCTATTTATGCTATAATTTTGCAAGAAATTACATTTAGGAAAAACTAAGGAAATGGTACACAGGATCTCTGTTTCATTTCTTACAGCTGCATGTGAATTTAAAATTTATTAGTATACTAATAAACATTTTAATAAAAACAGATATTTTAAAAATAAGGACTTGGCAACTAACTTCCTTATTAAAATTACTTGTAGTTATTTTCTAATTTGTGCTGTTATTGGAATTGGGATTTTTTTTTTTTACCATTTATTCATGATTATTCAAAGGTATACAAATGTTTTTTAGTTGAGGAAGGTAAAGATAATTCAACATCATCTTACTATCAATTTACTTTATTCTATATACAAATTATGGAAGAAAGGCATATTTTATTATTTTAGTTTGAATCTCAGCCAACAAATTCTAGTATGTGTATGATATGTAACTTGCCAGCTAATATTTGTGTGTTCCTTTTTTGTTTGTTTGTTTAAAATCATTGTGAATTATATTTGGAGATACACATTCTATCTAATATTAGGAATTTAATCCAAATCCCTTCAATTCTCACCTCTTCATGGTAGAGAATGGTGTATTTGAGGATTCTGTGTTACGGTGTCTGTCGGGGAGGAGTACTAGCTGGCCTCTATTATCTGAACACATTGAGTCCTTTGAGATGTGCATTTGACGATTTTGCACTCGGTCTTTTATCAAAATAACTTATAGATAAATCATCCCTCTTTACCTCCAGCAAGGCCTCTGAAGTTTCAGGTTTCTCTTAGTAAATGTCATCCCACTCTCAAGGGTACAGAAAATATTTGGTTGCTTCCAGTGATCTTATATCTCTCTGTGTCTATATTAAATGTTACACAGCTTTTAAGACTCTGTACTCCCTCAGGGCTAGTCACAGGTATGGAGATCTCATTCTACCACATCAGCACTGGGATGAGAGGCAGTCTCAAATCTATGTTCAGGAAAACTCCACATACTGATATCTCTCTGAATTTCTGATTGCTTTGTAAAGAAATAAGCTCTAGCTCAGTGGATTAAAACCACAAATATGTATTATATCACCTTGGATCAGGCATCCAGGCTTAGCCATTTCTCTAGCTCAGCGTCTCACAGGCTACAAGCAAGACGCCCACCGAGGCTGCAGTTACCTTGACCATCTCCGAGGGCTGCTGGCAGACTTCAGGTCCTCACCCTCCGTTGGCCAGAGACCAGTTCCTTTTCCTGTGGGTTATTCTATAGGGAAGCTCACAACAGGTAAACTTGAAGGGATTCCAAAAAAGGGAAAGAAGAGAGGCTGGCAAGATGGAAGCAAGAGTCTCGGCTATGCCATACTAGTAATTTTGCCATATTGTATTTAACAGAAGGCAGTTACTAGGTCCAGCCCACACTCAATGGGATAAGATTACTCAAGGGCCTGACTTTCAGTGTTGCGGGTCTCTGGAGGTCATCTCAGAGGCTGCCTATCACACTTAACCTGTGCCCAGAGGCTATGCCTGCAGCCTGTGAAAACAGGAAATCTGGACTGTTAATGCTTTCTCAGGAAAGTCATCGATCTCTGCTCTAGAAAAATAAGTTCAATGTCTTGTTGCCCTTCAGCCTCCTGTCCCTCTTCAAACACATAAACAAATTGACCCAAGGATAAGGAAATGTCGGGCATGGGGACATAATTTTGTGTTTCCTCCCAAGTTTGTCACTCCCTTTTCTCCTGGCTAGAGAATTTCACTAAAAAGATACTATTTGAGCTGTTCACACAGAATGGATGAATTATAACATGTGACAATGAAGGTAATTGCAGGTGGAGGGGGATTATAAATCATTTCTAAGAGATGGGAAAGAATAAGTTGTGCCAGAAGTAACCTCATCCTTCTCCGAACTCCACTAGCCTTTTAACTGTGGTATTTTTATAGCACTTCTCTCATCTATTTTATATTATAGTTATATATCCTGTTTCTACACTATTTGAACCTCAATTTCTTGAAGTCAGGAACTATGAGTTAGAGCTATTGAACCAATTAGTTCAACAAAGTCCTTTTCATATTATAGATATTAAGTGCTTATTGTTAAATAAATGGTTTCTATAAAATTAACCAATTTGACTCATTTTTGCTAAATTACTACAAAATGGACTTTGACAGATATTTCTAAAGGCTTAATAACTTTAAATTTATGCCTGGCAGGTTTGGATCAGTAGTTGAGCATCTACCCATGCACCGAGAAGTTGCCAGCTCAATTACCAGTCTGGGCACAAGCCCTGGTTATAGGCCCAATCCCCAGATCACCAGTAGGGGGCGTGCAGGAGGCAGCCGATTAACAATGTTTCTCTCTCATCAATGTTTCTCTGTCTCCCTTCCTCCCTCTCTCTAAAATCAATAAAGACACATTTCATTTAAAAAAAATTTTAAATTTAAGGAAACATTATTTTCCTACTTATTTGACAGGTTTCAGCTGACAGTTTTATTACTACTTTTAGTTTGGACTCCATTAGAACAAAGGTGTAGTTTGAAAGCTTTGGAAGTGAGAAATATTTATATTTTCCTGAGACCTCCCTTAGACTTGATTTTTTTTTTTAGACTTTATTTTTTAAGCATCAAATACTTTTACAGCCAATATAATAAGGATGTAGAACCACTGAAGAAATATCCAATAAATTTGTCAGCAGGCTACACTCTCCTACCTTGTCTTGGTCACATTCTTAAATAGGACTCCCTGTCCTTGGAACTCAGTGAGTGGAAAAGAAGGGAGAAGGCTCCATTTTATTCTCAGATGTGGAGAAAGAGAGCCAGGGCCTCTAAGAGAAACTATACAGTAATGATAACTTCAAGGTTGACAATTGATGCAAGACAAAAAATAAAAATCAGATTCTTCATGCAGACTTACTAGGGAACTTTTTAAATTATGCTAGTTATAGTAATTATTACCATTTTATCAACTCTACTCTGGCTGGGCACAAAATGAATCTCACTTAATCTTCATAATAGCCCATGATGTAGGTAATATTTTTATCATTTTACATTGGTGAAACTTGGTGCTCAAAGAGGTCAAGCTATTCATAAGATTAAGTGTTGCAATTAAGGGTGCTTTGGAATCTGATAAAATGGGATCTGAATAGCGACTGTGCTAGTAACGACTTGCATGATTTACATCCTTGTTTTCCTTATAAGTAAAGAAAGAGATATTAACACCTACACCATACATCTATGTGGTGGGCAGAATTTAAGGTGGCCTTCGTGGCCTCCACCACCTGATTTTTTTTTTCTTTTTTTGCTCGTGTATAATATCTTTCAGTGTGGGGAAGATCTGTGATTTGACCCAATAATAGAATATGGCACAAGTGATGGGACGCCACGATCACGACTACATAGCCTCATATAAGTCTCCATCCTGCCGAAATAGACTTATTTTGGAGTCTCTGTACTGGCTTAATAAAGGAAGCAGCCATATTTGGGGAGAACCACATGGCAAGGAACAGTGGGTTGTCTCTGGAAGCTGAGGACCTGGTTTTATAACTTTAAAGAACATAATTCAGCCAGCAACTATATAAGCTTAGAAGAAAAACTGTAGTTTTAAATGAGACTGTATTCCCTGCTGGCACCTTGATTGCATACCTGTGGGGTACTGAAGCAGGGGACCCAATTACAGCTGTGCTCAGACTACAAACCGATAGAAATTATGAGATAACAAATGAATCTTGTTTCAAACCATTGACTGTGTGGTAATTGTTCTGCAAGAATATACAACTAACATATCTTGAAGCCTGAAAGTGGGTGCTTGTGTAAAATACCTAAATCAGACAGTAGGCAGAAGCTGAAATAATTCTGAGGAGCATGATAAAGAAGGTCTAAATCGCTTTGAGCAACTGTTAGTAGAAATTTAGACTTGGAAGATACTGCTGGTGAGGACTGAAAAGGAAGGGAGGGACATATTTTTTTAAAACTGGACAACGGAAGATCCGTGTTATACAGTGACAGACAACTTAGTTATAATGGTTGCCTGCAGCCATATGGCAGCAGAACTTAAGGACTGAACTTGTTACATAGCTAAGGAGATTTCTAAGAAAAGTGTTGAAAATGCCACCCTAATTGCTTGTTGCTGTTTATAATAAAATGTGAAAGGAGAGAGACTAATTGAGGAAAGAACTATTAAACAAAAAGAAACCAGGGTGTGATGGTTTGAAAATCCTTCCTATCTCAACATGGCAAAAGCTATTAAAATTAATAAATTGCTTCTGAAACTGTGGCATAGAAAAAAAAATGTATGCCTGTAAAGCCTTTCCCAAAACCACAGAAAGATCAACAGGTCACTAGATTCAGTCACACGGAGGCCCTTTCAAGAGATTAAGCATGTTCCTCTCATATCCTCTCAAACCATCAGATCTCTAGGAATCTCAAGGGTATTGCCCCTCAGTCATTTCAAGAATAGCTTAAGGTAGAGATGGATCGTTATGAAAAAAAAATGTGGATGTGGCCTTTGTACAACTAACTGAAAATTGAAATACACTGCAGACCTCCAAGTCTTTTGAGAAACTGTTTCAGCAGAGACACTGCCCTACTAGACTGAAAAATGACAGAGTACAAAAGGGCGGGAACCTGTTGGATCCTCAGAATGCTGTTGGTGCGAAGCAGGTTGATAAAACTGTTCAGCTGCAAACACATACAAACTATGTTTTACAGTTGCTCTATTGTAGACTTTGAATGAGATGGGAACTGTTATTCAGAAGATGTATTTTCCAAAGGTTTAAGAAAATGAAGTGTAATGGACAAAATGCACTGGAAGAACTAGTGGTAGGGAATGTGTCATCTACCGTCTTGTTTGCAAAGATCTTCATATCTTTCTGATATGTGCAAGACTGTTGTCAGTACTTTCTGAGAGGGATGATTGCATGGCCACCCCTGCTAATGCAGCAGACCATGTAGGAAGTGGAGAAAATGACAACCAAGCAGACTTTTGTGACTTAGAGTTATTATAAAAATATTTTTTTGAAAAGGCCAGTTTTGTAAAATGTTTACTAAAAGTATGCTTTTCTGCAGAAATCTTCCTGGGGCCTCAGAAGTAGTGAGCACAGCAGCAATGCCATTTACAGATATGATTGGTAAGTCAAAGCCAGAAAGCTTTTGGGGACAAATGGACTAATTGCAGTAGCCATTATTGAAACTTTGTTTTTGAGCTAATTGCTACATTTTTATTGGGTTGGATGAGTCACTAAATAATTAATTATTTGAGTTCTATGAATTAGTGTAATTAGCTAATGTAAAAATCATCAGTGGCTACTTATCACACTCAAGATTACGTATTTAAATAGCCATACGATTTTACATAATACAGTAATTGTCTATATTGTTATGTTTTGCTAACTGTGTTCCAACCTCACTGTTTTATGGGTTCTTTTATTTTTAATATTCAGGCAATACAGTTTTCTCTGGCAGAAATACTCTGTTTCATCCTCTGTCCAATCTCTCTCTCTCTCTCTCTCTCTCTCTCTCTCTCTCTCTCGATTTTTAAAAGCAATTCCTAGTGATCATTTAGAAAACTTCTTTAACTCTCAATCTAAATTTGGTAATCCTCTTAAAATTTCTCACAACAAATAATGTTTTTGCACTTATTAAATTTTCACAATTATTTACTTCTGATGGTCTTTGTTTTTTTTTATGTTATTCCTTTTAGATTGTAATTTCCATGAATATGATTTTGCTTATTTTTTATCATGTTTAATCTATGTAAAGTACTGTAAAAGAAATGTATAAACTATTCAATCAATATTTGAGAATGAATTAAACACTATTGTTAATAGATATTTTGTATAAGTACATATATTCATATTTAATATAATATCTCCATTAGACTCATTCTTCCCTCTCTTTTTGTTAGGAGGACTGATACCTTGGAATTTATTAGAAATTTAAATTTTCTCTTTATATGATGATATTTTGCTAATTTCCAATTAGCCATTTCCTCTTTCAGTCATGTCCTTGGGTCCCAATAATGTAGCACAGCCCTAACTGGTTTGGCTCAATGGATAGAACGTCAGCCTGTGGACTGAAGGGTCCCAGGTTCAATTCCTGCCAAGGGTCCATGCCTGGGTTGGGGGCTCGATCCCCAGTAGGGGGCGTGAATGAGGCAGCCAATCAATAATTCTCTCTCATCATTGATGTTTCTATCTCCCTCTCCCTTCCTCTCTGAAATCAGTAAAATATATATATTTTTAAAAATGTAGCACATTAGGCACACACCTGAAAATAGAAAGCACTGAGTCTTGCATAATATTAGAACCAATAAATAATTTTGATTAAAACTCTAAAACAGAGATTTCTTTTCCTTTACACATACTCTAATATTTATGTAAGTATAATTCCTTCTCAAGTTTCTCATCCCATCTCAATTACATTATCTTCATTATCAGCCTAACCATAATTGGGAGCCTAAAGAAAATATTAGCTTATTGCTACATACATGTTTTCCATTTAAGTTCTTTTTTTTTTTTAAATATATTTTATTGATTTTTTACAGAGAGGAAGGGAGAGAGATAGAGAGTTAGAAACATCGATGAGAGAGAAACATCGATCAGCTGCCTCCTGCACATCTCCTACTGGGGATGTGCCCGCAACCCAGGTACATGCCCTTGACCGGAATCGAACCTGGGACCTTTCAGTCCGCAGGCCGACGCTCTATCCATTGAGCCAAACCGGTTTCGGCTTGCATTTAAGTTCTTATCTGTTATTTTTCTGTCATGAATGACCGCTACAGAGCCACCAATCATTTGCATAATCCAGAGGAGAACATGCCAACATTGCTCAGTATGTTGCATGTACAAAGGTTGCATCGTTGGAAGAAAGGAGAATTGGAATAATTTAAGAATTTATTTACATACTCTGTTTCCTGACAAAATTTACCCAATACTCTCAGCTTCTATTTCTGGTGTTGTTTCTATTATTTAAAGCTATTTAAATATAAAAGTATCTACCAGCATAATGTGAGAGAAGCCAAGAAGGATGGTTCCTGAGTCTTCTTGATGCACTCATTAATTTATTTAAATCAAGAGATTCCCTCTCTTTCCCTAAGTTTTCATCTGCAAAATGAGTATAGTACATATTTGCCTAAAGCCATAGAATTAGAGCCGGCCATGTCATATGTGATCTTTCAGCTCCAGGGTCTCACATCCTAGCCTTAAAAAAGAGGGGTACATCAAAACGGATCAATTGCTTAAATCATAGAGCACAAGTCTTGGCTACTTTTAAGACAATACAATTATGTTCAAAGTGAAACTACAAAACAAATTCTCTTTGTTAAATAACTTAAAAGTCATCGAAGGTGTCTCCTCTTTCAAAATTTCCATCTTTCCCTCAGCCTGTCAGTTCATTATGTTCATGTTGCTGTATTTAATATTGGTTAAAAAATAATAGAAATATTATTTTAAAAATTAAAGACAATCCTTAATTTCTCAGGCTTTCCATTAATTGCACTTTCTATCTCTCAAAGTATGCCTTTTCATGCATAAACAAAACATTAAAAGCAATGAAATTTTAAGAGGGTCTCAAAAATCTGTGAAATGCTGTCCCTAAGGCAAGAGAAAAAAATTCAGAGTTTTTGCTCTTTGGGGTAAATGGATCTGCCTCAAGTAGGCAGCAATTCTAAGAGTTGTCATTGTTTGATGTCTGCTAGCTGCTGAAAATGCTATGAGTTTATGGCTTTACCCATCCTCCAATAGAGAGTAAATGCAGACATTGGCAAAAGAAAAGCCAGATTTTAAAGGATTTGTAAGAGGTCAATGAGCACTGTGGTCTCTGGGTTTGGCAGCAGGATACTGCAGAGCCTGAGGACTTTGAAGTCAGGCACAGGGTTCCTGTTCTGTCTATAAAAAGCCGTGTAGCTTCTGGGCTTATTTTTACATCTCTTATAAATTAGGCATTTCTAGTAGATGACATCTAAAGCTCCTGCCAGCAATGACATTCAGTGATTGAGACATTAAGCACCTGTCTTTGTTATTTAGACTTATGGCATTTTTGCTAAGTTATTAACTCCCAGTTTCCCTCACTAAAAATAGATCTGTGGTGGGGCCCTGGAATCTGTATTTTTTAAAAAGCAAAACTTTTCAGAAGCCAACGGAGATAAAAACAAAACCTCAATGTACTTAGCAGAGACTGGAAACACCTCTAAGCACTCACATCCAGAGTACACTACACTTTAAAGAATTCCCTCTGGAAGAATCTACATATATAAAAGGCTAAGCAACCAGCCAGCTGGCCGACTGGCCGGTAGGTATGATGCACACTGACCACCAGGGGGCAGATACTCAATGCAGGAGTTGCTGAGCTGTGGTGACTTGGCTGTGGTAGTTCTCCGGTGACACCCAGAACCAGAGAGGAGGGAGCCCGATTCCTCGCGGGGCCCGTGATTCCACCTTCGGCCGTGGCTTATGTTGTTGCTGGGGCACTGTCAGCCCGAATCTGGTTTACGGTCGAGCTGCGGTGATGAAGACGCCCTTCCAGCTGCAGCGCCGCCCGTAGGAGGTTGGCTCCAGGGCTCTAGGGCACCAGAGTGTGTCTGGCTCCATCTGGCCCAGTCCCGCCCTGCCAGTGACCTTCTAATTAATTTCCTTTCAATGTGCAGGAATCTGTGCACTGGGCCACTAGTTTATTATAATAGTTAATTTTTAATGAGAATTTTTAGGTGGTAAACTTGGTTTGACTAAAAAATAGAGCCAGCAGAGTAGGAAGAGAGTATAAGTAAAATGGGGACAAACATTTAATTAGTATGTGTCTGTTGTGAAAAATAGGCTTACAGACTGAAGATGGTCTAACTTCATTTCCTGGGAAGGGCTTCAGGCTCCCACTCTGTGGTTCTCAACCTGTGGGTCGCGACCCCTTTGGCGGTCGACCGACCCTTTCACAGGGGTTGCCTAAGACCATCCTGCATATCAGATATTTACATGACGATTCATAACAGTAGCAACATTACAGTTATGAAGTAGCAACGAAAATAATTTTATGGTTGGGTCACAACATGAGGAACTGTATTTAAAGGGCCAGAAGGTTGAGAACCACTGCTCCAAGTGGACTTGAGACTTTGCAGACATCTCGTGTTTGGCTGTATAAGCAGAGGAGGATGGGCCATCCACTTGCAGCTTTCTTTGAATTATAAATATGAGCTTGGCTCAAATGATGGAATGCTGAAATCACCAGCTTTTTGATGATGTGAGACAATTTGAAACCAGACAGCTTCGTCAGTCTTCATTTAAGACTTCTCAGGTGACACATGATACAATTAAATCCTTCTTAGCAAAGAAGCATGTTGCTCCAAAATGTGTGGTTTCCTCATTGTTCCTTCCCTCTGCAATCCACTTAACAAAGGAAGGGCCTCAACATGTTGTAAAACGAGTATCTGGAGATTGGAACTAATTTCTCGGCCCTGATAATTGTGTTTACTTCAGGTGGACACGTAAGTACAATTTGCAATTGGGATTCTTAATTTTACACTTAAAATTAAACAAGAAACTTCCTCATTTCACAGTTAAGAAATCTAGGAATCCATGTGGCTTGCCTAAGGCCAAACAATTTATTGTGTCCTTACCCCAAGTCCATTTCATTTCATCAAACTGTACTGCCATCTGCTTAGCGTATTTGTAGCAAGCAGAATGACAGCTGCTGTGGCAATGCACAAGACCTGGAAGAACCGTAACACTTTTCAATGGCTGTTGACTTGTGTGAATTCAGACCAGGGACCCTGTGCTATAAAGTTATAGAACACATATCACAATACCAGATGCTTATCAAAAATAAGTGGCTATTCTATTAGCAGCAGTCTACCGCCCATAAATGTACCACGGAGATATTGTCTATTTCATTCTAAGTATCTATGGCAAGCTTTTCTATTACGTATTGTTTCTCTTAATATAAAATATCTCAAACTTGCCTATTCTTGTTAGCATCTTTCATCATCAGGCACACACTGTGGCCCTTACTTTGGCAGTTTCAGGTGCAACAGCAAACTAGCACAACTTTCTTTTTTCCTTCTTTACAATTTTGCAGATAGAAGATTCATTCTTATCATAGATCTTACTTTGTAATCTCAGCATAGATGATGTTTCCTTTAAGGTACTTTCACTTAAAGGAAGCAATTTCGGCTTCTCATTGGCATACCCAAATTGCCAGTATGACTTACCCTTGTGCTTTTTAGAGATACTGACACATTATGTTTTGGCAAGGATGTGTTGCATGTAGAACTTTTATACTCAGCTGGTGGACGTGTAAAAAGTATATCAACTAAGGAAAATTATCTGTGGCTTACTAGTAATGCTAAAAACATGGAGAACTACTTCTACTACTATAGAAATGCAGATGAAAAAATTACTGACATAAAGTTGTTCACCATTTTTCATTCTCTTCTTTTAATGTCTTAAGGATCTGTAATCACCTCTTTGATTGCTGATAGCCTCTCTCTATAGCCTCTTTCTCTCTCTCCGTTTGTCCATATATATAATTCACAACCACTGCTTTCCTTTAGCTTCTCCAATGTCCCTTGTCCTCTCTGGGTTAGCTCTACATTATATAGATCCGGTTAGCTTCTGCCTTCTTCAATATTCCCTTTTCCTTGATTCCTAGGTAACTCAGAATCAGGAAACTCTTGGGGCCTTAACCTTAGAGGCCCAATCCTTAGAAATCAGAGAACTACAAACAATTGAATATATTTTTATCCCTTTCATATTTAGACTAAAATTACAAATGTTCCCAGTAAAATTAGTGTAGGATAAGGATGACAAGTGAAGAAAGCACCAGCCACCATATATCGTGGCTTAGGTGTTCAGACATACTTGGGAAGGAGAATTTTTCAGAAAAGTTTTAATGGGGACTGTGATTTCCTTATGGGGGGTGAGCAGAGTGAAGGACTCCACGTGAAGAAAAAGAAAGGATCTGGTATTTGATAAACGCAGAAGAGAACTTGGTGAGGACAAGAAAAGCATTTTATTTTCCAGCTTTTCCCTGTCCTGAATTGTCTATTTCTTACATCTAGACCTATAAAGAGAAAAAATTGTAAGTATTGTACTCTTCATGTTTTAGCTGGCTTTGTTTATAGCCTGATTACTCAGAGGAATAACAAGAAAGTGATAGGAATATTAAATATAACTATTAAGTCAACAAAATAGTGTTAGAGTGTAGACTATCAGAGACAAGTCTGCATTTACCAAGTGCTCATTTAAATATTCTGTTTTACTGCCGGTTTTGTTAATGCAATATTTAAAGTGTTTTTATTTTCTTTCTCTTTCATTATATTCCTTATTTCCTCATAACTTAGATATACTCAGGAATCCTAAATTGAGAAGCCTTTTGTCGTAGCACAGTAATTGCTCTTCATCAACACTTCGTCTTAATACTTTTCAGTATCCACTCCTGGAACCTTCAGTATGTTTTCATTCATTCATGACTCACTCAATTAGATCAAGTATATGAGTCTGAAACCTACTGGAATGAAGCCATGGTAGAAATTCAATATTTCTACTATGCAGTAATTTCCCCCCAGAGACAAAACAGGCACACAGAGGTAATGTTACAAGCAAAGGAGGTGTGTATTGGCAGGGAGAGAAGAGAATTAAAACATGCACTCAAAGTAATGATCAAAGTATGCTAACATGACACCTAATCTCCCACAGGAAATAAACATTAAATGCTTTCACAGTACTAACGTGTACATGATTAACAGGTTTAAATGTAAGTGTTCTCTGCTATCAAGTCAGCAATTTAAATCTAGAGCAATTTCAGAAGAGCTCATGGCAAGCTCTGGCAAAGTCCCAAGAGTGCTTTATATGACATTGCATGGTAAACGACTTCAGAGAAAACTTTCATAATCTCAAAGCTGGAACTGAAGAATTTTATTTTTTTTAAATGTAAAAACAAAGGAATGTGTGACTAAACATTCTAGGTAAATAACCTCTTCTAAAACTGTTAATTCTGCATAGTTATATATTGCATCTATTAGCATAATCTATTTTGGATTTTTTTTTTAATAGCAGGATATATAGGATCATTTATTTACTCATGATAAACACATTTATTACATAGCTATATGGGCAACTTCTTTGTTTGAAGGGATGAATATAAAAATTCACGAAATACATTCTATTAAATTGATTTAAATTTTTGTAACCAGAAAGGCTGTTTACTAACATTCCTGGCAAATAGGAAGATAGAACTTCTGAGCTCCCTTGCAATTAGACATACATGTTCCTTGCTCTCATTAATAAAAAGTAAACTGAAGTATCTTGTGTTACCTCAATGTGATTACTGTTCCTTTTCTCTAGACATGGTAGCAGATGAAGTTCCAAATGTGGATGCTTTATCAGCCTGGATGATGATTAAAAACAGTGTCTAGCAGAGCCCTGTGGCACCCAAGATAGCTGTGAAATTTAAGCAAGAAATAAATTAACATGTGCTGCTTTAAGCTTTGAGTTTTATTGTTGTTGCAGCATAATTTAATATACCCTTTTTTGTAATCCTAGCTATTTGTATCTCAAGGATCCTCTTCTCTCTCCTGGGTGGTCCTATCCATGAACTTACCTGTATTCTTGATTCCTAGTCACCAAGCAGCATATACCCACATCCATAGGAGGTGGGGACAAGGAAGAGATAGGCAATTCCTGATAGAGAGGGATCGGGGCTATCTGAGTAGCTGCCTTCCCTGGGACAGTTTGCAACTAGAAGGGAGGCTGAATATGAAAACAATTTACAAAAAAAAAAAAAAAAAAAAAAAAAGTTGTAAAAGGGAATTTGAGTCAGCAAAGAAATTAGGAGATGAAAGAAGGGATTGAAAAGTATTAAAACTATGGGAGAGAGTTGAGTCCAAGTAGGAGTGAGGGGAAATGGGTCCAGAGGAAATGAGGAGTCTGCTGCAAATTATACACAATAGAATTATCACTAGCAAATGTTTATTGAGCATTTACTATGTGTCAAATATTTTATTAAGTATTTTCTTTATAAAGTGGGAGGTACTACTATTTCTGCCATGCTAAAAATGAGTGAACTGAAGATCAAAAAATTTCAGTAATTTGTCTGAAACCAGAGAGTTCCAAAAAGCTAGGATTCAAATCCTTTCAGTGTATGTCCAGAGTCAGTACTTGTAATTGCCAGTGTTCTATTTTCTACATTAAATGGCAAGGGGAAAAAATGAATGAAATTTTCTTTAATTGGAATTATAGAGAGCTTTCACTCTCTTTGCATTTGTTCAACTTTGGGAGTTCAAGAAGAGTGTTATTGACTTCTCATATATATTCCTCTTTCTAATTTAGTTTCTACCAGTTACTTATATCAATTATAACTCTACTGGTCCTTGTGTAAGATAAAGCACTCCAAGGAGTGGAATTGTTCATGAGGTATTGGGACTCATGCTTGCTCAGTCTGAACCCCATAATCTTGATTCTAATAGAGTCAGATATTGACCATCACATTCCAGGGACTTTTATAACTCAGAAAATTATAAACATTTTAAAAATGAATTGTTTAAAAGGCTGAACTTACTCCTTAGAGAAGTATTTAAATTCTTTATTATTAAACTAGAGGCCCAGTGCATGAAATTCATGCACAGGAGGGGTGGGTCCCTCAGCCCGGCGTGCACCCTCTCCAATCCAGGACCCCTCGGAGGATGTCCAATTTTCTCTCACAATCTGGGACCACTGGCTCCTAGCCACTTTCCTGCCTGCCTGCCTGCCTGATTGCCCCTAACCCCTCTGCCTGCCTGCCTGATCACCCCTAACCACCTCTACCTGCCTGTCTGATTTCCCCTAACTGCTCCCCTACTGGCCTGATCGCCCCTAACTGCTCCCCTGCTGGCTTGATTGCCCCTAACTGCCTCTGTCTCACCCCGCACCCAGGACCCAGGTTTCCCTCCTCTGGCCGGCTGCAGCCACAGGAGATCATGGGGGAGCAGCTTCACCTGGGCTGCAGCTGCAGGCAGCTGCAGGCACTGGCACTCTGGACTGCGGGTTGGGCGGCTTGTTCCTCTCCTGGGCCGCAGGTGCAGATGCAGCCGCTGGCACTCAGGACTGCGGGGCAGGCGGCTTGTCCCTCTCCTGGGCCGCAGGTGCAGCCACTGGCGCCTGGGCCAGTGGGGACCATGGGGCGTGCGGATTGTCCCTCTCCCGGGCTGCAGGCACAGGTGCAGCCACTTGCCCCGGGACTGTGGGGCGGGCAGCTTTCCCCTCTCCCGGGCCACAGCCTGGCTAGTCCCCATTTCTCTCTCCCTAGTGCTGAGTGTCTGAGCGGTTGCAGCGGTTCTCAACCTGTGGGTCGCGACCCTTTGGCGGTTGAACGACCCTTTTCACAGGGGTCGCCTAAGACCATCCTGCATATCAGATATTTACATTATGATTCATAACAGTAGCAACATTACAGTTATTAAGTAGCAACAAAAATAATTTTATGGTTGGGTCACAACATGAGGAACTGTATTTAAAGGGCCAGAAGGGAGAAAAATGTTTGGGAGAACCAAGATGGCGGCATAGGTTAACGCCGGAGTTTGCTGCTTTGAACAACTACTTCAAAAGTGAAACCAAAAAACGGAAGGGACATCACCCAGAACCACAGGAACGCTGGCTGAGTGGAAGTCCTACAACTAGGAGGAAAGAGAAACGCATACGGACACTCAGAGGAGGCGCAGTGCTGAAGTCAAATTCTGAGGTGCGGAGTGCGCGGAGCGGGCTGGCGGCTGAGGGCGCGGTTGGCGTTTTCAATCGGGAGGGAGTCGCAGATTCTGAGCTCCAGATCCCGGCGAGTCTTTAGGGACCCAGACTCAAACGGGAGAAGCGGGACTGTCTGGCTTCGGTCAGAGCGAGTGCAGCTTTCTCTCCGAGCTTTGCAGCCCTTGCTGGGACTCAGAGAGGCAGAGCCCCTGGGGACAGGACTGAGAGCCACCATAACTGCTCTCTCAGGCCCACTCTGTTGATCCTGTGCGACCCGCCCCGCCCAAGCCCTGCACACAGGCATTTGCCGGATAGCCTCAGGCAAAGGCTAGATTAGCACCTCCCTAGAGGACAGAAGTTCTCTCACTGCAGACACAGCTGATTCTCATAGCCACTTGGCCTGGAGGTCAAACCCTCCCTGGTATTAGCTACAACAATCAAGGTTTAACTAAGACCACTAGGGGGTGCACCAAGGAAGCATAACAAAATGCGGAGACAAAGAAACAGGACAAAATTGTCAATGGAAGATATAGAGTTCAGAACCACACTTTTAAGGTCTCTCAAGAACTGTTTAGAAGCCGCCGATAAACTTAATGAGATCTACAAGAAAACTAATGAGACCCTCGATCTTATATTGGGGAACCAACTAGAAATTAAGCATACACGGACTGAAATAAAGAATATTATACAGACTCCCGACAGCAGACCAGAGGAGTGCAAGAATCAAGTCAATGATTTGAAATGCGAGGAAGCAAAAAACACCCAACCGGAAAAGCAAAATGAAAAAAGAATCCAAAAATGCGAGGATAGTGTAAGGAGCCTCTGGGACAGCTTCAAGCGTACCAGCATCAGAATTATAGGGGTGCCAGAAGATGAGAGAGAGCAAGATATTGAAAACCTATTTGAAGAAATAATGACAGAAAACTTCCCCCACCTGGTGAAAGAAATGGACTTACAGGTCCAAGAAGCACGGAGAACCCCAAACAGAAGGAATCCAAAGAGGACCACACCAAGACACATCATAATTAAAATGCCAAGAGCAAAAGACAAAGAGAGAATCTTAAAAACAGCAAGAGAAAGAAACTCAGTTACCTACAAGGGAATACCCATACGACTGTCAGCTGATTTCTCAACAGAAACTTTGCAGGCCAGAAGGGAGTGGCAAGAAATATTCAAAGTGATGAATACCAAGAACCTACAACCAAGATTACTTTATCCAGCAAGGCTATCATTCAGAATTGAAGGTCAGATAAAGAGCTTCACAGATAAGGAAAAGCTAAAGGAGTTCATCACCACCAAACCAGGATTATATGAAATGCTGAAAGGTATCCTTTAAGAAGAGGAAGAGGAAGAAAAAGGTAAAGATACAAATTATGAACAACAAATATGCATCTATCAACAAGTGAATCTAAGAATCAAGTGAATAAATAATCTGATGAACAGAATGAACTGTTGATTATAATAGAATCAGGGACATAGAAAGGGAATGGACTTGACTATTCTTGGGGGGGAAAGGGGTGTGGGAGATGAGGAAAGAGACTGGACAAAAATTGTGCACCTATGGATGAGGACAGTGGGTGGGGAGTGAGGACGGAGGGTGGGGCGGGAACTGGGAGGAGGGGAGTTATTGGGGGGGGAAAAAAGAGGAACAAATGTAATAATCTGAACAATAAAGATTTAATTAAAAAAAAAATAAAAAAAATAAATAAAAAAAAAATAAAGGGCCAGAAGGTTGAGAACCACTGTGTTAAGGCATGATGGTGTGAGGGCGTGACAGCCATTTGCATATTAGCTCTTTATTATATAGGATAATATATTTTTTAATTTAGCATTTCTGACATTGGTGTCCTTTTTTTGTTGCCATTAAGCTTAATTTTCCTCAACTAGTCTAGCAAAAGTAATAGTTTGAACATTGGTGTTATAGTTTTTAAAATCTATTTTGCTTTGGACATTTATTTAATGCCTTAAACTTTGTAAATTTATTTGTTTTTAATATGGGTTATTTAAAAAATAATATGTCTGAAAGATATTACTTCTCAAATATTCCCTTGTCTCACATCAGCACAGACATTGGATACCTAGACATTAAAGGCCTCCAATATAGACTATGTTTTGTAAAATATTTGCTGCAATAACCTAGAATTCTGCCTTGGTTTTTTTTGTTTGTTTGTTTACTCCCTCTGTAACTCAGCAGTAGGAAGATTTCCTCAGTTCGGTATAAAATGAAAGAACTGCTGGGTTGACATAAAAAGTTATTGATCCTGTCTGTGTGCTTTCCCTCCTGGGAGCATGCAGGAGCCTTTTGCTTTTCCCTTTCCCTCTCCCTTCCTTTTACCCCTCCTACAGGGCATTATCATTCGTTTCCTCGCTCCCAAGCTCCAAGGGCCCTTCCTTTACCTCTGTAACTTGTTTCCTAAGCCCATTTCTTCTTGGAATTACTTTTTCTACCTCTTTGATTTACCAAATAAATGTTCTCTTACATAAAAAACGTTATTGATCCTATGCTACTCCCAAACTTCACTGACAATGTTTTCTATCCCATAATTTTATAACCCAGAGTTTTGCTCTGTAATTATGTCAGGCCAAATACTAGTATGTCTTTGGGTACTTTAGCATGATCTAGAGCAGACACAGCAAATGGGGTTCATGAACTGAGTCAATATCATACATTTGGAAGTGACTACCTAGCCCAGGCTCAGGAGAAAATTAGTGAGAACATCCATTATGTCTGCCATAGCTGTAGGAGGGGTAAAGACACAGCTTAACTATATTACCATTTTTCAAAGGCATGTGGATATGGTAATATTAATTTATTCAAAATTATATTTGTCTTAATTTTTGTTTTACATCTCATTTTTTATATTAACAGATTTTAAAGTTATGTATTATACATGTCAATCTTGTAGTTTGAAATTTTAATTCAACAATAAAAACAAGCAAAGGACGAAAGAAAACAAAACCTTATACTTCTAGGACAAATGAAAGTCAAGAAAATGTTGGGTCAAGTGTCTCCATTAGTCTCTGGCCATTAACTGCTGTTAATAGAGGTTGTCAAAGATAATTACCATCCTAGTAAAAGAAGCTGATTGTTGACTCATCTGTCAGCCACAGCAGATAGTGCTGTACCAACTTCCCTGGTTCTTCTAATTTCAGAAAAGGAAAGAAAGAAATGTTCATGTGATGAACACAAGGAAAATCCTCCCCAACAAGAGAGGGGCTCCATCTGCCTTCTTCTACTGTTGATCTGCCCCTTTCTGATCTGAACTGAATCTTACCATCTTCTTTTTAGGAAGTAATCTTTTCATTTCCCTATTTTCATTGTCCTTGTACATTATCACTAATGCTAGGTTTATTTTATGGAATTATGTATTTATGCATTACATTAATCAATGTGTGATAGGCAGTATAAGTCCATGCAAAGCTAACATAGTTGAAGGTTTTTGTCTGGAAATCATTAGTGCAATAAATATTACATCAATTTGAGCCCAGCCAGTGTGGCTCAGTAGTTGTGTAAACTTATGAACCAGGAGGTCTGGTTCCATTCCCAGTCAGTGCACATGTCCCGGTTGTAGGCTCAATCCCCAGTAGGGGGCATGCAGGAGACAGCCAATCGATGTTTCTCTCTCATCATTGATGTTTCTATCTCTCTCCCTTTCCCTTCCTCTCTCTGAAATCAATAAAAATATATATATGTTTTTAAATCACTTTGAGAAAGACATAAATTTCCTATGCAAGTTTTTAATTATTTTTGTCTTTTGGAATAAAAACAACTTACTAGTAGTGCTGATTATTTCTCTTAATTCATAAATGCTCTTCTCAATGAACTCATCAATGAGAAGTACCTGGAAGCTCTCAAATGATAAATCCAAGATGGTCTTAGTGGGAAGCAAACAACTTCAATATTAAAATATCCCAAAGGAATATTTTATTTGGTCTATAACTGAGAATAACCTTTCAACAAAGCAGGAAGATGAGACACATCCCTGTGAAATTATTTGTTTTGAAATTACTTTTATTTTTAGTCCAAATTCCATAGGCCTTTAGCCATCAGTATGATCAAATTTGGGGTTGAATATTAGGTCTATGACCTAGGATTGTCCCTCAATATTTCTGAGTTTCAATTTTTTACATTAGTCACTATGTATCATAAAAGGCAGTTGTGAGAGCCAAAAGACTACATGAATATAAAATAATGAGATGAATACATCTTGGTGTTTGATAGCATAGGGTCTATATTCAGATAGGCCTGTTTTGACCCCAGATTTCCTGACTTACTAACTATGCAGTCCACACATGATACTTAAATTCTTGAAATATTAGTTTATTCACTTGCAAAGTAAGGATCAAAATAATACTTACACCACTGGATAGAGTAGGATGCTTTGAGATAATGTAAAGTACTTAGCATGGTGCCATAGGCATAGAGTCAATCAATGCTGCTAGTAATAACACTTTTGTTGTAGAAATCATTCATTCATCTTTTCATTCTTTAATCACTCAACAGCCTTGGGAATGGTCAGCACACTACTCTTTCAGACCTCCACTTACTCTGTTGTCAGTTTTCTTTTCAGAATTTGCAGTGATCTCCTTCCATGCTCCCCTTCATGTGCCTTACACAATATGTCTAAGTCCTTAGAAGCAGGGTCATGGATTGTTTCAATGGCCTTCACATAATCTTGTGTCCAAGTAATAGCTACTCGAAGAATTACCTTTTGGAAATACATTTATTCTCTCTAGGCATCAATATTTTGAAATGTAAAAGAAAAATAATATTAATACCTACCATGTAGATTTTGTATAGTAGAAAGGAGATAATAAAACTCTAAAAACAGTATTTGATACATAATATACATTCAGTAAAAGGTATTTCCTAATAAAAACTTTCAACTATCACTATGTATTTTGCTTTAACTATAAAAAATACTATTTACATTAATTTAAATTGAATTTTCTCTCCAATGATGTATGATAGCTTTGAAAGAAACATTTATCTTCCAGTCAAGAATAGATATTTCACACTAGCAATAGTCTGCAGAAAAATACTGATGGATAACTATAGGACAATGGGAGAACTCTACCTAGAGCAGGAATATTGTTCATACATGAGTTAACACTTTTTCTAGGCAGTTATATTTAGAACCCTTATAGCAAAACCAGAGAAGATTTTAACAAATAAAATGCAAGACACTTTCATCAACTGCATATATTCCCTAGATTATGGAGGGCCTGAGATGGAAATAACATCTATTTTTGAATCATATTTCATTTCCTCAGATTTCTGAAATTATCTGCTGAAAATGACATTTAAAAGCACTAAAATGAAGAGGAAATGCAGGGACATAAGATTATTCATGAAAATCTGTTTGTGTGTGTGTGTGTGTGTGCTTAATTATTGTTTATAGTTCCCCATAGATAACAGCAGGCATGCTCTTAGAGTCTCCCAGAGATCCACTGTGTGTTTTCTTTGCATTTTCATGTCAAAGACCAGGAATAGGGTGAGGTAATTGAGGCTTGTACAGTACAAATTATAAAGAGACATGGCTCTTACCCTGTTTCATGGAGTTATAACTAACATAATGTCTATGGTCATTTTTTGAAAACTAACTGGTGACCTAACTCTCCTCTCCTCTGAGAACAATTAATTTCTATATTAATCTGTCTGTCCATCAAGCTTTGGTTACATTTGGTACCAGAAGAATGAACCAACAGAGTTTCCCTGAAAATACCACATCCTTACCTCCCAATTTTGCATATTTTTCAGGATAGATATGAAGCAGTTAACCTATGCTAGTCACTCTTAAAAACACTGTGCATATTTTGACTCATTTAATTCACAACCCTATGAATTAAGTACCCTTATTATCTTCTTTTTGATATGAGGCAAACAGGGTAAATAACTTCCCCAGGTCATATGGAACATAAAAGACAGAGTGTACAAAATATATCCAGGCAGGCCAGTTCAGGCTAAATTGACTCTTAAATAAAAATACACCTTTAAGACAATCTGCCAAGGTTTTAACACTGGGTATTAATGTTGATCTTAGTTTTCAGCTGCATGCTAATTTATAAATCAAGTTTTGTGAATGTTGATGTTACTTTACTGTTTCTCTAATTTTTTCTCTTTGATCCCATTTGAATGTTTATTTTACCCTTGCTTGAACCCATTGTAAAGACTTTTTTTTTTTTAACTGTGTTGAAGTGAATCCCACTTCAGTAATTCCAACTTTCTCCTGGAGGTGTTTTTCTTAGGCATTTATTGCTGTAAACATCATAAGAGGTCAAAAGGAAATACTTCTCAGAAGTCACTCACACATAGAAGGCCAGAAAAAGTAGTTTGAAGACAGTTTTTGCAAAGGTTTGCACTATAAAGCCTTTAACTACATCTGGACTAGTAAAGTATGCCAACCCATGAACTGTCTGGGACATTTTTCTTTGATTCCATTTATTGGGCAACTACAAGGAAAAAATGTACTTAGGATTAATTTAGAATCTTTCCAAATTTTCTTAAAGGCAAGGGGAAAGTAGTAGGAAATTATAGTAACCCATAAAATGTGAACACGTGTTTATTCATTTATTCTTCAAATACTTATTTATATAAATAAGAAAGGGTTTGAATTTTGGCTCATTACCTATTAGCTGTATGGTATTAGACAAGTTGCTTGAAGATTTAAGTTGCTATAAAATAAGAATATATATAAACAGTTGCTCTCCTCAAAGAATACCTGGGTCATCTCATGAGGAAATGCATAAAAAGCAAATGGGAGGAGGATTGGTACATAGCAAGTTACTAAAATGTGTCTTTTCATTTGTCTTCTATTTTCCTATTCTAATCAACTCAGGATTTAATTTACTGGCATGAATATTATGCCACAAAGTCCATCCTAATTATAATAGGGACCTATAACTGCATAACAAATATTGCCATAACTTGCCACCTTAAGCATAACAAAATATATCATTTGTTGTGCCGAGATTTCATGATTCCCAAGAACCCACAGGGAGCCAGCGAGTCCGATGCAAAAGCAAAGAGTCATTCATTTCAAACCTAGGTTTGGCTCCCCTGCCACACTCACCGATGCAACGGTAAGCTCCAGTGGCCGAGAGAGAGAGAACTCTGTGCGGAGAGAGGTTTTATAGGGGGTTGGGGTAAGGGGAGGAGAAAGGACTGTGGGCCCTGCCGATTGGCCAGGCACGAGTCGGTGTCTCATTACACAGGATGTGGTCATAGTGATGGCGTGCACTTCCCTTGACTATCTTCCGGGAAGAAGCTTACTGAGCACATGGCCAAGTTAAGATGAAGGGCATAGCCCTTACCCTGGGGCAAGGTGGAGGGCGTAGCTCTTACCCTGGGGTAAGGTGGAGGGCGTAGCCCTTACCCTGGGGCAAGGTGGAGGGCATAGTCCTCGCCCTTTCACATTCACAAGTTTTTGAGGGTCAGGAATGTGTGAGAAATTTGCTGCACGGTAACATTCAGGGCGTTTCATCTGATTGCAGTCAAGCTGTTGAGTGGGGCTGTAGTATGTATCTGCAGATTTGCCTGTGGTTGGAAGACCTGTTTCAAACTTGCTAGGAAGTTAGGGGTGGGAGGCTTCATTGTCATCACCTGTACCTCTCTCTAGGGCTGCCCATGACATTTCTTCCCCGAGAGTGAGTGATGAGAATGGAAGACAGCAAGAGAGAGAGAACAAATGGACAGCACAGTATGTTTTAAAACCTAATCTTGGAAGTGGCTCACATTCATCTGCCATATTCTGATGGTCACACAGACAAACTGGCACAATATGGAAGGGTACTGCAAAAGTGTGCCGATGCCAGTAAGCTGGAATTGTTGCAGAAGACCAAAGAAATACCAAGCACGCTTCCTAGAAAAAGGGGGGGACCCCGTTTATTAACACTAGTGGACTCCGGGAATAATTTCCAAATCAGAGTGAAGTAACGTGCAGAGGGCTTCACTTTGTATAACCTTCTGGGGTCTTTGTCTTGCAGATACGGTTCTGCTCACTTTCTTGGGCTTACAGGAAGGCCCCCAGGTGTTGGGGTTCCCGGGTCCTATCCAATGATCTGTCCTGGAGCCAGTGATAACGACCTCCCCCCCCCCCCCCCAGGGCAGTGAATTGTTCACAGTTTTTATGGCCTGACACACCTTGCAAGACCAGTTTCCTCCTCAGAATCACTGTGGACTATCTCGGAGGCTGGTTATCATGACTAGTTTCTCTGTTAACAGAACTTTTAAAGGCTCCCTTGTTTTCTGAGTTAACCTGGAATTTTTTATTCTTGTTTTCTATCATTTAGATAAAGGTCCTTGGCACCACTTCCTCTGTCCTTCCACACTCCTACCTGGCCTTGTTTCCCATAACTCTCATCTATAGATTGCATGTTGGTTTCTAAGCAAAACATCCACAATGCACAGCTTCATAAGGTTGATTACTCACAATTTTTTTCTGTTAAATTACAATATCCCCTCATTCCCAGGTATTGAAACTCTTCCTGTTATTCAAAGTGCATTCTAAATTCCATCCTCTCCATGAAAGAGATGTTTTCTCTTTTTCTGAATTTTTTTAAAAAATATTTTTGTGTTGATTTCAGAGAGAGGAAGGGACAAGGAGAGCGTTATAGAAACATTGATGAGAGAGAACCATCAATCAGCTGCCTCCTGCATGTACCCTATTAGGGATCAAGCCCACAACCCGGTCCTGTGCTCTGACCTGGAATCAAACCCTGACCTCCTGATGCATGGGGAGACACTCACCCAACTGAGCCACACCGGCTGGGCACTTTTTCTGAATCTTGATTGCCCTCTCTATAAACTTCTTGTTCAACAATTATCTTACGTAATCTAATATTTTGATATGTACATTCTTCTCCAATCCTCATAAATTGATGTGGTGAGGTCACAAGACCCACACATCTTTGAACCCTATGCAGTGCCTAGAACAATGTGCAGTGGATATAATGTACACATCAAATATTTAGTCTAGTTAAACTGAATCACCAATTAATGGATGCTGGTGTGAAAAGAGTAATAAAAAAGGTCAGCAGCAGGACTTTCAGGATGACTGAGTTTTTCTAACTGTTGTAAATTCCCTTTACTTTTGCCAACAGATGGACAGGTAGCAGGCTCATTAGGTTAATTTTAAAGATGTGGATTTGGTTATAATTTTAAATGGACATCAGCGCATTTTATTGTGAATAACTGTTGAAATGACATTTAATGGTATGTACTTAGGCAGGAAAATGTTCATTGAAGGCAATGAAGAGCAGATAATAGCACTAATTCTCTTCTTTTTATTCTCCATAGCATATTTTCTAAGTCTGGCTATTGATAGGATAACAGCATATTGAAAAAATGTCCCCATATTTAGGATTGCTCTATTAGAAGAAGAGTCAAGATCAAGTAAACTGTAAGGCAAAGTTCAGTTTCATAGTGGTTTTTTTTAAGGCAATCAAAAACAAAAACAGGTACAATCTTTGGAGAATTGTTGAGGGCTAACAAGCCCATGATGTAGTAGGTATGCCAGGGCTAAGTGACTAAATATTGCTTCCAATTTTCCATTTTCTGATTTTAATGCTTTTATCATTGAATAAGCATATAATAGAGTATCAAATAACATTTTATACTTATCTCTAAAGAAAAGTAATACCAGTAGATAGTAGTATTAGGAAAATGCCTTAATTTACATGTTGCTTTAGTTATTCAGAATTTGGTTTCCAGTTTCAGGCAACATTTAGTAAAGCTTTTATTGTAGGAAAACATAGCTTAGATATTTCAAAATATAATGTACTCTTCATTTCTAAAGCCTATGTCATCATTGAGCTGAAAAGCAAAACATAATTTTTATATCTAATGCAAATTTATCTTCTTTATTTTATAGAATGTTTAATAAGCTAGTGTACACACTGCATTGCAGCATTAAAATAAAAACCTAGGAAGTTATTTCTCTACACAATGCTGAAACTCGTCCAGGTGTCTTACATCTGATTGCTAAGTCAGACTAAAATAGATGTTTTGTGTGATCCCCTCAGTACTCTTTAACCTCAGCGAATTGCTAGGGTCTGTCTGTATCCTTCCTCTAACAATTCAAACATCTGCTCTAAGTCAGACATTTAGCATACATTGTTTAATTTAATTTGTTCTCATAATACCTGCCTGAGCAAGTGAAATCACTCTAACATCTAAGATAATATGAGATTATAAAAATTAAAAATAATATCTCTATGGGCAAAGAGACTAACATGCTAAATACTTATGAGGAAATAAAGAAAAGGAAACATTTCCCTAACTATATTTAATTTAAATCAATTTTGGAACTTCTGTGTTGAAAATGAATCTTTTCTAGGAAATTTAAGAAATAAAACCAGTAAAAAATGTATTTGAGGATTATCGATGGGCTGAACATTATTAAGCTATTATTGAAAATAATAGTAATTAAACACATTTTTATTGCCATTTTATAGATGTCAAAGCTGTGGTTTAGAGCAGCAAGTATTGTGTTTTAGGGTACACAATTAATATATGGCAGCCCTAGGATTTAAACTAATGTCATGTGACTTTAGGATTTGTTCTCCTTTTTAACTATAATCTACTACCTCCCTCTCATCATAATAATGTATTTTCGTTAACACAGTACTTGCAACTTTTAAAAATGCAATCCCAGAGGTATGCCAAGTACAAGATTGATTTAAACTATAACTTTAGTAATATTATGCCGGAAGCCGGTCCATCCTTGCTGCTTGACACAGTAGCTGCAGGAAAGAAACATCTGCACAGCATATGTTTCAAGGGACCTGGCGTATATAGCATACTGTTCTTAATATGTTTGCTCCCCTTAGCGCTGTGTGTTTTAACCAAGGTTGTTTCCCCAGGTAGGAATTTTTCCCTGAAGTCAGGGAGGGGATGCCTCTCCTAGAAAGGTTGTTTCCCCAGGTAGGAATTTTTCCCTGAAGTCAGGGAGGGGATGAAACTCCTTAACTAAGTGCCAGGTGGGTAGTTAATCACTACAAACAATCATGCTTAAGCTACATAATCTTTACTCCCTGGAATGGAGATAAAAAACACCCTAACCTTTGTAATAGAAATTGACAGGATTAAAATCAACTGGGATAAATACGGATGTAACAAGACAATAAACAGCAGAACCTCCCTGGAGATCCAGACCAGAACTTGGCTGGAGATCCTGGCTGGAGATCCTGGCTAGGCTGCTGATCAACTGAACACTGTCTCTGTGTCCTTCCTTCTTCGCCGACTCCGTCTACGCCTTTGGGAACCCCTGGACCTGCTGGGGTTGGACCCCGGCAATATTAAATATAAAAATAAGCAAGTGAAAGTCACTCATATGTTTGCTATTTCTTAAGTCAATATGGATTTTTCATATTTTTAGCCCTTATTATTTACATAAAATTGAATTCATCTTGTAAATATAATTTTATATCCTACCCTTTTCTTCTTACTTTATTATGATCAATTTCCTATAGCATGCTTTGATTTCATCTGATATTTAAAATCTGAGGAGTTATCCCTGTCTGGCATGGCTCAGTTGGTTGGAACATTGTCCCATACACCAAAGGTGGTGGGTTTGATTCCCAGTTGGGGCACATTCTTAGGTTGCGGGTTTGATCCCCAGTCAGGTGGGGCAAAAGTAGGTTTACAGTTGTTTCTATGGAAAAAAAAATACAATAATTAACAAATAATAATACAAGAATAAACTTTGTGTTTCACATACCAACAACTGTAAACCTACTTTGGCCCCACCGTGTGTGTGTGTGTGTGTGTGAGTGTGTGTGTGTGTGTGTGTATCTCTGTGTATGTTTATGATGATAGGTATGTTAGAGATGAAGAGGGCTATTCTCACTGTTGATCCCGGCTTTTTATTGTCAGGACAATGCACAGACAATAGGAAAACTTTCATTTTACTCTATCAAAGAATTCATTGTGCTTGGATGAGCTCGTCTAAATTTTGTATGCTATCAATTTCTATACTGTGAAGAAGAATTCTGCTGTTTTTCTGTCCTTTGTAGGCTTTACAGGAACTGAGCAAAGTGCTTATTGATTAGAGGAAGAGTTCTGTCACTGCAATTCACAAGATCATGAGAAAATAAACTCTTAAAATAAAGAAGGTTTAGCATAATTGATCCACCTGGCCAACAGCTGAGTGTGCATCCTCACATATTTCCCTGAAATAATTAAGAGGGCCCGTGCTGAAGAAGAGAGCTACACACACACCCTCAGAAATATACCTATTTTAAATGATGCAGATATGAGGCTTAATTTTATCTTTAGAGCACCCATCCATTCCACAGTCCTAAATGGAAACGATAACTGATCATTACCACCTTTTATGTCCAGGGAGCTAATGTTGGTCATCCTGGATAAGGTCCATAACTTTCTGACTATGAGGAGGAGCCCATTGGGGAGCACTTGACTGTGTCATTAAGGATGAATATAGTACAAAGCCCTGAGTTTTGGCATAGTGAAATATGAAGAAGCAAAGTTAAGGCATGGCTGCAAATGGGACACCCAGGTTTCCTGAGGAGGAGAATCAATGGATGCAGCTACACGTACCAAAAGGAAAAGGGAAAGGGAAAGTTTCAAGGTCCCAGAATTCCAATAGACATTGTCACTTTCTTGCTAAAATTTAACTCTCAGGATATTAGTACTTAATATAGTAGGATTTTTTACCATTAAACTATTCAGGCAAGTTTAAAATATAGTTGCTGAAAATCAGTTTCTTAATTTCTCATTTTAGAAATATTCTCCATTAAGTTTCAAATAAAGAAATTCATTGTTCTAAAGTATTAAATATAACTTTACAGCTAAAATTTAATGATATAACAGAATCTATTTTCCCAGCTAAAAAGTACCTTAACATGTAGAAAAACATAGATGTTCATGCTAGCTGACAGGAACTCCAGGTTCCACATTAATGCTGTGATGCTGTATATTTTTGCATCAATCAATGATTTCTAAATCATTTATACTAATGAATTTAATTTAGACACCAGTACTGCACTTCCATTAGGTATTTTATTGCTGATAAAATAGATGATGAAGCACAACTAGTTCTTTCACAGAAATACATAGTCTTTGCTAGTCTTGTCTTAACTTCAGATTGCCTCAGCATATCTGAGGGACAGGTCAATAGACAATATTCATATGAGCTGCTTCTCATTTTTCAGGCTAATATATTTCATTCTGAAAGTATTTCTTCCAACATTTACTCTTAAGTTTTACCGACTTTAAAATCAAATATAAATCTTGAAATTTAATGTAATCTATTCCTATTAGTCTATCTTATAATCATGCCTGGAAATTCATTGTTTCCTATGTTTCTGAACTTAATGCATGCATTTTGAACAATCTCTTTACAGTTGTGAGATAAGAAAATCTCTCAAAGAAATAAATTTGGGAAGTTGACTTTCTGTGTTTGGGAAGGCTATATCACCTTTTTTATTTTTTTTTATTTTTTTTAATTAAATCTTTATTGTTCAGATTATTACATTTGTTCCTCTTTCCCCCCCCCCATAACTCCCCTCCTCCCAGTTCCCGTCCCACCCTCCGCCCTCACCCCCCACCCACTGTCCTCATCCATAGGTGCACGATTTTTGTCCAGTCTCTTCCCGCATCTCCCACACCCCTTTCCCCCCCAAGAATAGTCAGTCCATTCCCTTTCTATGTCCCTGATTCTATTATAATCAACAGTTCATTCTGTTCATCAGATTATTTATTCACTTGATTCTTAGATTCACTTGTTGATAGATGCATATTTGTTGTTCATAATTTGTATCTTTACCTTTTTCTTCCTCTTCCTCTTCTTAAAGGATACCTTTCAGCATTTCATATAATCCTGGTTTGGTGGTGATGAACTCCTTTAGCTTTTCCTTATCTGTGAAGCTCTTTATCTGACCTTCAATTCTGAATGATAGCTTTGCTGGATAAAGTAATCTTGGTTGTAGGTTCTTGGTATTCAGCACTTTGAATATTTCTTGCCACTCCCTTCTGGCCTGCAAAGTTTCTGTTGAGAAATCAGCTGACAGTCGTATGGGTATTCCCTTGTAGGTAACTGAGTTTCTTTCTCTTGCTGTTTTTAAGATTCTCTCTTTGTCTTTTGCTCTTGGCATTTTAATTATGATGTGTCTTGGTGTGGTCCTCTTTGGATTCCTTTTGTTTGGGGTTCTCCGCACTTCTTGGACCTGTAAGTCCATTTCTTTCACCAGGTGGGGGAAGTTTTCTGTCATTATTTCTTCAAATAGCTTTTCAATATCTTGCTCTCTCTCATCTTCTGGCACCCCTATAATTCTGATGTTGGTACGCTTGAAGCTGTCCCAGAGGCTCCTTACACTATCCTCGCATTTTTGGATTCTTTTTTCATTTTGCTTTTCCGGTTGGGTGTTTTTTGCTTCCTCGCATTTCAAATCATTGACTTGATTCTTGCGCTCCTCTGGTCTGCTGTCGGGAGTCTGTATAATATTTGTTATTTCAGTCCGTGTATGCTTAATTTCTAGGTGGTTCCCCAATATAACATCGAGGGTCCCATTAGTTTTCTTGTAGATCTCATTAAGTTTATCGGCAGCTTCTAAACAGTTCTTGAGAGACCTTAAAAGTGTGGTTCTGAACTCTATATCTTCCATTGACAATTTTGTCCTGTTTCTTTGTCTCCGCATTTTGTTATGCTTCCTTGGTGCACCCCCTAGTGGTCTTTGTGTGCAGTCTTGTAGTTAATACCAGGGAGGGTTTGACCTCCAGGCCAAGTGGCTATGAGAATCAGCTGTTTCTGCAGTGAGAGAACTTCTGTCCTCTAGGGAGGTGCTAATCTAGCCTTTGCCTGAGGCTATCTGGCAAATGCCTCTGTGCAGGGCTTGAGCGGGGCGGGTCGCACAGGATCAACAGGGTGGGCCGGAGAGAGCAGTGATGGCGGCTCTCAGTCCTGTCCCCAGGGGCTCTGCCTCTCTGAGTCCCAGCAAGGGCTGCAAACCTCGGAGAGAAAGCTGCACTTGCTCTGACCGAAGCCAGACAGTCCCGCTTCTCCCGTTTGAGTTGGGTCCCTAAAGACTCGCCCGGATCTGGAGCTCAGAGTCTGCGACTCCCTCCCGATTGAAAACGCCAAACGCGCCCTCCGCCGCCAGCCCGCTCCACGCACTCCGCACCTCAGAATTTGACTTCAGCACTGCGCCTCCTCTGAGTGTCCATATGCGTTTCTCTTTCCTCCTAGTTGTAGGACTTCCACTCAGCCAGCGTTCCTGTGGTTCTGGGTGATGTCCCTTCCGTTTTCTAGTTTCACTTTTGAAGTAGTTGTTCAAAGCAGCAAACTTCGGCGTTAACCTATGCCGCCATCTTGGTTCGCAGATCTATATCACCTTTTTTAAAACAGGTAAAGCACAGCCCAGTTGGTGTAGCTCAGTGGTTGAGCGTCAACCTATGAACCAGGAGGTTGCAGTTTGATTCCCAGTCTGGGCACATGCCTGGGTTGCGGGCTCAATCCCCACTGTGGGGTGTACTGGAGGCAGGTGATCAATGATTCTTTCTCACCATTGATGTTTCTATCTCTCTCTCTCTCCTTCTCCCTTCTTCTCTGAAATCAATAAAATACATATTTAAAAAACACAGATAAAGTACAAAAGACTTGGCTAGGTATACATAAGAGGACCATGTGTCCCTGTTTGCTCATTTACATGTTATTAAAAGCAACCCATTTCATACTTAAATATGTTTAGTTTGGAAGAAAAAACATTGAATAGCCATCCCAGAATAAATAAATTTTAAAACGAAGTGAGAATTACTATCTCCTATAAAAGTACCACAGCTTTGCCTCTTCATATTTCACTATTACAGGATAAAGGATAAAGTTGTACTAAAATCTAAGAAATAGAAAGAAAAACAAGGAAATAACCCAAATGAGAAGACAATGAAAGCGATCCCAAATGAAAGAACATTAGAAATACCCTAAAAAAAAAAAAAAGAACTAATTGAAATGCAGGCAAGTAACCTACCAGACAGAGTTCAAAACAATGGTTATAAAGATGTTCAAGCAACTTAGAACTTTAACAGCATAAAACAAACAAACATGGAAACCATAACAAAGAACAAGTCAGAAATGAAGGATTCAGTAACTGAAATGAAGAATAAATTACATGGAATCAACAGTAGAGTAAATGGAGCAGAGAATCAAATCAGTGATTAGGAGTATAAGGAAGCAGAAAACATCCAATCAGAACAGCAAAAGAAAAAACAAATCCAAAAAAACAAAGAGTGTAAGGAGCCTGTGAGACAACTTCAAGTGTACCAACATTTACTTCATGGGGATGTCAAAAGGAGAAGAATCAAGCATTTATTTCCCCTTTCTATATGAACTTGGTAACACTGGCTAAACAGTGGTCGGCAAACTGCGGCTCGTGAGCCACATGCGGCTCTTTGGCCCCTTGAGTGTGCCTCTTCCACAAAATACCACGTGCGAGCGTGCACATACAGTGCGATTGATACTTTGTGGCCCACGCGCAGAAGTCGGTATTTTGTGGAAGAGCCACACTCAAGGGGCCAAAGAGCCGCATGTGGCTCGTGAGCTGCAGTTTGCTGACCACTGAAATAGTAGATTAGGAGAAGTGTCTCTTTACCTTTTGCTAATAAGTGACAAAGAGTCAGAATACCCCTATTCAGCAACCCCAAATGAAATTATGTATCTAACAATGGAAATTAATATCTCAAAATGTACAAGTAGACATTAGATGTCTCCTGATAAAAGAACACAAAAATCTGGCCAAGGAATGAAATATGAGGCTGATCAAACCTATGGGTCAAGCTTCCAATTTACAGGAAATAAAGAAGCTGTTTCTCTGTAAAATTCCATAGATCAAATGCTCTAGATTCCTCGACAGATTAAACTAAGGGTAAAATGGTTGAATGGGGAATGCATAAAGTAAGAGAGATTTAAAGGTATAGTAATAAACTATGAAAAAATACAGGTGGGTAATGCAGGAGTGAATTGTTGGATGCAGCTACGTAGTGGGGCTTCTGTGGTGTGTGGTGCAGTTCTGTCTTTACAAGGTACAGTAGCAAGAGTGTTCACACCTTTCAATACTCATCAAGTTATACATTTGCTTTTTGGGATTTTCTGTGTCTTCGTTTTGTGTTTTAACTTTTTAAAAATAAAAAAATGAACATTACATCCTGCCCTG
Organism: Myotis nattereri; assembly: GCF_964212035.1. Taxonomy (NCBI): domain Eukaryota; kingdom Metazoa; phylum Chordata; class Mammalia; order Chiroptera; family Vespertilionidae; genus Myotis; species Myotis nattereri. Next base: position 29,923,453 of record NC_138088.1, read on the forward strand.
CTGCATTATAAAAATAGTTATGTATATACCTTTTATCTCTGCAATGTCTATAAATGGCTGTTTAACGTTTTTCAATAGATAAATAGAATCCACTACATAATGTTCATAATAACAATAGTCACTACCATTTATTGATTATTCTATGTACCCAGGATGATTTCTCCCACCACTGCTCCCACCTCCCTGCCAAACCTGGGATATTTCTTTAAGCAAATAGTCTGATAACCACAAATCTTATTTTTGTCCTTAGTTTCCTGCCACCCCCAAAATCCCAAACTCCATCCTCTGATTCTGAAAACTAGAATGACTGTAGCTTTTTGTTTTGAATGTCTTGGTCCCCACCCCACCACACTCCCCAACCTTCAGGCTGAAAGTTAAAATCACATATAAACTAGTAGAGTTCCCCTCCTTCTGACTTAGTTCCCCTCCAGTTTCTGTATGCTTTAAGTTTCTTCAAATTGTTCCCTTAACATTTTGCCCAGATGACATTGTTATTTTGATAGGGCCTGCCTTTGGAAAAGGCCAGAAGACTTTTTTGATGGCCGAGTGACTAATTTCTCTGTTTTCAAACATGTGTTTTGATGTCATTTAACTACCAGGTGATACTACACGCCTGTTAGAAGAATAGTTCCAAAGAATAAACAATACCTGACTTTGCCAAGAATATTTCTGTAGGGAAAGAAGGTGTTAATAATTTTGATGAAGGGAATGATTCATGTAGATTCACCCAGAATGTTTGCTTGCTCAGTCATTTCAAACAGACCAATCAATAATTACTTTGATTCACTGAGGAAATAAACTGCTAGAAATAATTAAATTTCATTTGGAACCATCCCGAAAATAAGAAGACTTTAAAACATTATGAATCACACGGTCTTAGATCACAGAAGTTATATATTATGGTGACTATTAGCTGCTTTTGTGCTAATTGTTTCACTTTGTGTTTGCCAAAATCTATCATACTTTTATACAAGTAATTATTCTTCATTTCTTTCCTTTATGTAATTTGTTCAAAACATACAAAAGGGGGCCAAATATATGATAAAAAAAGATGATTTGAATTTAGATGATAGGCACACAATGCAATATACAAATCATGTATCATAGAAATTTGTACTTGAAACCTATATAATCTTACCCAATGTCACCCCAATAAATTAGAAAAATACAAAATGGGATAATGTTTTTTACTTCGAGCCAAAGCATATTATTTAAATATTTTTAAAAGTTATTTTCTATAACTTCCAGTAAATTCTGTTGTTTTTTCTCTCTCTACATTTAGTTGCCCCATAATCTTCAATATACAGGCTAATCATATTGTGAAAGCTTTAAAAATAAATATTTTGGTTAAAGTACAATGTATCAGACACTCAAAGAAAGCTAGTAGTACAAAAAAAATCAATAAAAGAAGTAAAATGATTAGAAGTTAGCTTGCAGCAAGGTTTGACACCTTACTGTTAGGTGTTCCTCCAACTCTAATGCTAGTACATCTGGGGAAGAGTGACAGAGAGGCTATATTTCCAGCTTCTTTTAAAGTTTAAAATTTTGTCTGGGTTTTCCAGAAAGATATAGACAGAGGGAGTTACTGCAAGATAGCAAATAGTTTTCAGGCCGGTTATGGATTGACTATATGAAGCAATTTCTCACCCCACCCCCCAAAACTACCAGCTATGAACTAAATATCTATCATGAATAATATATAACCTTTTTATGTGAAGCCACAAAGACCAATGATTAATTTTGTTCGAACCTGAGCCTAATATACCCTAACCAGTATAGAAGGAATAACTCAGCAATATGCCAAATCCGGGAGTGTACCCTCTGAAGATTAATTTAACCAACTTTTTGCTTTTAGTTATTATATTATGTTCTTTTCTTTTGAAATATTGTCTAGCTTTTAAGAAATAACAGTGAGGGATGTCACTTAGGATTTGCTAAGTTGTGGATTTGGATTTGCTGATTTTAGTTCATTTTGCTGAACCTGCATTTCCGGGCATAGACAGAATATCAAAAAGTTTCCTGTTCTCCAGCCCGGCTTGTGTGGGTCAGGGGTTGATTGTCAACCCATGAGGTCATTGTTTGGGTCCAGTCAGGGCATATCCCTGGGTTGCTGGACTCCCTTCCTGTCTCTCTAAAAACAAACAAACAAAAAAACTCACAATAATAAAGTATTAAATTTAAAGAAAAAATGGTCCCTGTTCTCAATCCCTTATGTATCTAGCTAAGGTCAGCCAAAGTCAGTGCTTATGAATTCCTGTTCTCTATAGACAAGCTTTTTAACAGGGGCTGCTGTTCTGATATTCATGCATATGAAGTCATCCCAAATGAGGTTGTGTAAAGGAAGAAAAAAAGGCATTGCGTTTGTTCATGGGTTCTGCTGGTTAGAAACTTGGACAGGAGCAGAGAGGAAGCACCCTGCTTCTCCATGGAGATTCCTCTGCTGAGACGACTCAAAGCCTGAAGTGACACAGACCACGAGGCTGGAGTCAGGGAAGACCTGCTTATTCTTATATCTGGTGTCAGAACTATGAAGACTCAAAGACTGGTCCTGACAACGGTAACACCTACACATGGCTGCTCCATCGACATTAGCTTTCTGACTGTGTGATGGCCTTGGGATAGACAGACTTCTTACATGGGGGCTCTGGGCCTCAAGCACAAGTGTCCCAGGAGATGAGGTGAAAGATGTATGTCACCTTTTATGAGCTACTTATGAATTTCCACGACTGCCACATTCTATTGATTGTAAGTAAGTCATAGCTCCACTCAGAGTCAAGGAGGAGGAACATTGACCCTCCATTTCTGAAAGGGAGGATATCAAGAAATGTGTGACCATTTATTTTAAAACTGTCATAGTTTGGAACCCCATGGCCTTTTTTAAAGCATATGAATCACCTGAACTTATATTGAAAATGTTTGAAGTATATGCAGTTTTATTTTCAAGTGAGTCTAAAATTTTGACATCAGAATAGTCAAATATTATGTACTATGAAGTGCAGTTGTGACATTAGTAAGTTGAGAAATTTTGCTCAGACCCATTTTGAACACGAAACATTTAAAGTCATTCCCTGAAGAGCCCTGCAAGAGTATACAGCGAATATTAACAGAAAATTCTTTGGAGAATGTACTGATCAGAAACTTAGGCAAAGGTCTTACTATGTAAACTATATAAAATACCTGGATGAACTTATTTTTTCTACTCTGGTGCTTTAATGGTGTTGACATAACCTAGAGACAATTTTTGTTCAGAAGTCAGGCGCTCATTCTTGACAAAAACATTTCCAGGCACCAGAGTAAAACATTGGTGCCTTTTACATTTCAACAGATGTCTCTAAGGTCTTTGGAGATTTGGTAGTAGCTCTCATTTTATGTGACTTTTTTTTAAAAGCTACAACAATACCCAATAGATATCATATTTTCTAAGCATGACTGATTTTCATTAAGACACAGACCATCTTTGAAAATAGACCCTGAAGAGGTTCTTGCAGTTATCACATTCATTATCTAGTGGTAATGTTTGTTTCCTCTTAATAGGGACAGGACATGAGATTGTTCAGACAGAAATAGGACATTGTGTTTTTAAGAAAGTGGACTGAGTCTGTGAAACTGTTTACCTGCTATTCACCTTTCAAAGGCTGATTGGCTTCTTGCTTTGCAAGCATACTAACGGACCTAATTTTGAAGTGCAAGGAGGTACCTACATTTGGGCTTAATTATCAGAATTTGAAAATAAAATTCGAATAAAGCAGTGACATTAGTAATTGTGAATCATGTGTGCCCTTATCACATTTCTAACCTCAGTTATGTAAATATGTTCGCTTCTAACTGTTAGGATTAGGCTAGGCTTCTTAGAGAGGAATGGCACTGAGCTTACAAAGGCCGGGAGGTTTGCTCAGATAAATATGAGATGGGCAAAGAGTGCTTCGGGCAGACTGGAAAGAGGCAAGGAAGTAGGTAACATGGGCTTGTCTCTTGTAAATAGAGAACTGCAAAGAAGTTATAGACACAACAGATAAGTTAGGATCATGTTACTAAAGTTCTTGATTGTGGGGCCACTGTCTATTTTGGCTTAGGAAACTACACTAAGAATATTAGCGTTAAGAATATTACCCCTCATGCACTGTTGGTGAGAATACAAATTGGTACAGCCGCTTTGGAAAACAGTGTGGGGATTCCGCAAAAAAAAAAAAAAAAAAAAAAATGAAAGATGGAACTGCCTTATGACCCAGTGATTCAACCTCTGGGGATTAATCTGGAGAAACTCAAAAGAATATTGTTCCAGAGCTTGGTTATTGTAAGTAATTCCGCAGTGAACGCACAGGTGCACTAATTCAAAGGAATATATGCACCTCTGCGTTCACTGCGGTATCACTTGCAACAACCAAGCTCTGGAAGCAATGCAGGTGCTCATCAATAGATGAGCGAATAAAAAAGCAGGGGTATATAGATACAATGGAATACTACTTGGCCTTAAAAAAGAACTAAATCTTAACATTTGCAACAGCATGGAGGGACCTACAGAGTATTACACTAAATGAAATAAACCAGCCAGAAAAAGCCAAATACCATATGATTTCACTTGTATGTGGAAGTAAAGAACAAAATACATGAACAAATAAAACAGAAGCAGTCATAGATCTAGAGAACAGTCTGATGGTTGCCAGAAAAGAGGGGAGGGTGTGACTGGGTGAAAAAGGTGAAAGGATTGAGAAGTACAGATTGGTAGTTACAAAATAGTCATGGGGATGTAAAGTACAGCATAAAAAATACAATCGATAATATTGTAATAACTATGTATGGTGCCACATGGGTACTGGAAGTATCCAGGGGAACACTTTATAAACTATATTATTGTCTAAACATTTTTCTGTACACCTGAAACTAATATAGAATAACATTGAATGTAAACTGTAATTGGGAAAAAAATAAAAGAGGAAAAAGGAAAGCAAAGGAAGGGAAGGGAAGGGAAGGGAAGGGAAGGGAAGGGAAGGGAAGGGAAGGGAAGGAGGAAAGAATGGTAACAGGCAGAATCTAGAGGAATGGGAAGGAAGCATCAAAGAAAAAACAAACAAACAAAAGAATATTAGCCTTGAAAAAAGAGTTTGCATTAGAATGAAGTGTGGAACTTAAAACCAAGTTATGACACCAAAGACTATGGAAGCTGATTTCTTCCCAGTAGATCTTTGTCAGATGCTATTTCTCCAAAGCACCCAATCACTAAAGTACATTAAAATTACTTAGGAAAATATGGACAAATAGTATTATTTTTTTTGCATGTGACAAAGGAAAAGAACAAAAACCATATGACTTCATTCATATGGTAGAATGTAAAACAAAACAAAAAAGAAACAAATTACACAAAACAAAAACAAATTCATAGATACAACAAACAGGGGTGGGTGAAGGGCCAAATGGGTAAAGGCAGTCAAATGTATGGTGATGAATGAAAACTGGACTTTTGATGGTGAACACACTATAGTGTGTACAGATATCAAATTATAATGGTGTATACTTGAAACATATAATGCCAAAAACAATATTATATCAATTAAAAATAGCTAATCCTATATAATAAAGAGCTAATATGCAAATGAGCATCACGCCATCACACCATAATGGCTCACTCAACACTGGGGAGAGAGGAATGGGGAGCAGCCAGGCACAAATGAGCTTGCGAGCGGAATGGGGACCAACCAGGCTGTGTCCCAGGAGAGGGACAAGCCGCCCGCCCCACGGTCCTTGGTGCCAGCAGCTGCGCCTGCGCCTGTGGCTCAGGAGAGGGACAAGCCACCCTCTGCCCCCCCAATGGTCCCGGGCACCTGGGGCTGCAGCCCGGGCATAGCTTCCCACCAATGGTCCCCTGCGGCAGGCCCAGACGAAGCCAGCCAGGGTCCTGGGTGCCCGCCAGAGGGAGGGAAGCCCGGTCCCGGGTGCCTGAGACCGGTCAGAGGAGGGAATCCTGGGTCCTGGATGCAGGGTGAGGCAGAGGTGGTTAGGGGCAATCAGGCCAGCAGGGGAGCAGTTACAGGTGATTAGGTAGGCAGGCAGAGGGGTTAGGGGCAATCAGGCAGACAGGCAGGCGAGTGGTTAAGAACCAGTTGTCCCGGATTGCAAGAGGCAGTTGGACATCCCCTGAGGGGTCCCAGATTGGAAACAGTGCAGGCCAGGCTGAGGGACAACCCCCACCCACCGTGCACACATTTTGTGCATCAGGCCTCTAGTAACAGATAATTTAGTTGAATAAATAGGTACAGAGATTTATATTGGACCACCAAAGATAGAAGTTATAGACTATCTAGGAACTTTAGAAAAAGTTTACAAATTTGTGTTTGTTTTCAAGTTTTTATACAAATGTATCATTTACATTTTAGTTCTCCTTAGAAAGAATTTCAATACTTAAATGAAGCCTGCCTTTTCTCCTCAGCCTGTTCCCGACACAATGTCTGGGAAAAATCAATTTTTATATTTCAGATTCCATGAGAGTTCATTTTTACACAAGCCCCAGAGCTTCCTATGAATCTAATCTGAATTCTGTCTCATGGTTTGGAAGGATTAGAGAGTAGTCTTTGCCTAAGCCACAAGCACTTTTGCAACTTAAAACTTCAACTTTAACAAGGTCAGAGAGTTTTCTAAGAAAACTAATCAGTTACTTATAAAAGAGCGTGATCATAAACCACTCAGTCATGCCTAATTGAGGTAGGCAGTAGGCAAAATATGGCATCTTTGTTTAGTAGGGAGAAATGCTGAATAATACTGTAGCCCTAGGCACTATATATTGTATGCTGTATCTTTATAACATATTATTTTTTTATTATTAAGAGGAATATGTGATTATTACATATAAATATATGTAACTATACTAGTAAAAGAGTAATATGCTAATAGACCAGGAGACTTTATGGAGACGTTCTGGACAAAGCCATGGGGGGCGGGAGGGGCGAGGCAGAGGCAGGTAGGGGCAATCAGGCCAGTAGGGGAGGGCAGTTGGGGGTGATCAGGCTGGCAGGAGGGGCAGTTGGGGGCAAGCAGGCCGGCGGGGGCGCAGGTGGGAGCGATCAGGCCAGCAGGGGGGTCAGGTGGGGGCGAGCAGGCTGGTTGGGGGGTGTAGTTGGGGGCAATCAGGCTAATGGGGGTGGGCAGTTAGGGGTGATCAGGCCAGAGCAGGTGAGCAGTTAGAAGCCAGCAGTCCTGGATTGTGAGAGGGATCCCAGATTGGAGAGGGTGCAGGCCAGGCTGAGGGACATACCCGCCCACCGTGCACAAATTTCATGCACTGGGCCACTAGTGTATATATATATATAAAAAAGGCTAAGTGACTGACCAACCGGCTGGTAGGTATGATGCACACTGACCACCAGGGGCCAGATGCTCACTGCAGGAGTTGCCGAGCGACAGCAACTTTGCAGAATGCCCTCTTGCACTCCAGGACCCCTTGGGGGATGTCAGACTGGTGGTTTCAGCCTGATCCCTGCAGGCCAGGCTGAGGGATCCCACCTGCTAGAGGAACCCTGCTCACTCTGCAGACGCCCTTTGAGCCCCAGTGCCACCCAGGTGTGGCAGACCTGGGAGGGACCAGGGGAAGTTGGCTCCAGGACATATCTGGCCCTTCTTGCCCAGTCCCACTCTGCCAGCCATCTTCTAATTAATTTCCTTTCAATGGGCATGAATCCATGCACCGGATCTCTAGTTTTATATAACAGTATAATTACATGTAATAGAATATATAGCATATTCTTTTATTATTTAATAGGTAATATATAGTGGTATACATTTCCCTCTCCAGGAGTCTGCTGGAAACATGAGCCTCTCCCCCTCTGTCCAAGTCCATGGGAATCCTTTACTGTGGCTTCCACTCTCTGATCCATCAACACACTTAATGTGCTTCCATCCAAAAGGCTAAAAACTTTGATCTCCTGATAAATTTCTTCTTTTTCTCTATACAATCTTCTTTGTTTAGTATTCTTTGTAACATTTACTCTCACTGTTAATTATTTCTCAAAAACAGCAAAACTTATGCTCATTCAACTCTCTTCAAGTGCAAGCCACTGCAAAAGTTAAGTCAAATGAATGACTGTGTATATGGAGTGATGTGAGATAGAGAATTAACACTTTTAAATTGTTCCCAGGGCAATCCTTGATAAAGCTTAAGGAATCTGGCAATATTTCTATCAGCTCTAATAAAAAATTATTTTTCTTTTATGGTTAGTGCATTTTATGTCCTACTAAATAACCTCCTTAGTTTTAATTTCACGAATGCCTTTCACTTCATATTGCTGTTGCATCATTAAATGATTGCAGTAACATGTTCCTGCCATCTTCTAAACAATTTCCTATAATAAAATTCAGAATCGCTTGACATTTTTCAGTAGATCAATATGAAGAAGCTACTCCCTGCTGACATGAATTCATTTTCTCGATCCTAGTGGACTTCAAAAGGTGACAGAGTTATAATAAGGTAAAGCTAACCAAATGAAAATTTATAAAAATTTTACATTTGATTTGGTAGTTTGAAGCATGAGAATTCTTAAGATGAGTTTAAGTATATCCACCATTCTTTTCTATTTCCTCAACTTCTATCTAAAGGTAAATCTCTATAAAAGGTAAATAAACAAAAGTCTGCTTGTATAACCATACAGAAATAGCTATTACAGTAGTAAACAAAAAAACAAACAAACAAAAACAAAAAAAGCAGCAGTTGGGAATTAACTATGCTACTACTAACTGTGCTATTCTTGGGGTCCATGGAATGGAGTTTAAATAAAAATATTCAATATACTTGCACATTGTTTATTAAACAACATACCTGGGCCATCTAGTTCAGTCCTGTGGGGTAGTACTACTAGTAGTAACCACATTTTATAGGAAAGGAAAGTGAGATGCACAGATTGTAACTTGATCACATAAAGAGTCAGAGATGGTATTAAAATCCAGGCTCCGTAGCCCTAAAATCCACACTCTTCAGTGCTATATTTACATTTCTCAGTGCTTTCTGGAGAGCTACTATCAGGCTTCACAGAGAAGGTAACATTTCGCTAATTGTGAGATGATAATTAAGGCTATCTGAAAAAAACAGGTTGGACTGGCAAGGTAATTGGCCAGTCTCCAGACTACCATCACAGCTGTATTTCCTGCAAGCTCTTTCTCTCAGTCTGCAGAAGGACATCTAGCTAAAGAGAAGGGAGATGCACAGAGATGACATACAAAACTTCAGTGTGTTTCATAATTCATAAATGCTTAAGGAGCTGTCATGGAGAGTGAGAGAAAGAGCTTGCAGGAAGTATAGCTTTGATGGTAGCCAGGAGACTAATTACCATCCCACTCCAACCTGTTTTTACAGATAGCCTGCATTAAATTGAGAGAAAAAGGACACGAGGCCCAAAAAATAATAAAGAAATAAAACAAAACCAAATAACCTTCCAGTGTCTAAACTATGTTTAGGAGATCTTGGACTTTAGTTTGTAAAATTGGAAATGATTAAAGCAAAATAACTACTAAGCCTACTAAGAATTGAGGGACTTGTATTTATAAATAAAACAAATCCTCACCCCCCAAATTCTGTGATTTCTTAGTCCCTAAATTAACTCACAGGCCGGCAAACTTATGCTAGCAAAAAAAGCATCCACAGAAGTTTTGCCATTTCCAATAAAGGCCAATGGTCAAATATCACATGTGACCACGAGGAATAGAAAAATAGTAATAATTGCCCGCCTGAAAGCTAAGGCCAGGTCCACAGAGCAGTATTGCCAAATTTATCAAATGAAAATGCAGAAGACCCACTGTAATTTGAAATTCAAACACAAATGCAGCTCCTGTATTTTATCTGGCAACTCCTGCACAGAGGACCGTGGGAAAGGAAGTTTCTGTCAGAGAGAAAGCCAGCACCTGCCCCATGTATAAACCAAGGGCTATGGTAAAAGCATGAAATAGTCTCAATTCCTGCCCAGGAAGATTTAATAGTTGCTCTTGATAAGTACCGCTGTATATTTCCCTCTTTAGACATGTGTTTTCCTCGCTTTTCACTTTCTGTCTCAGTCACTGTTTACCAGGTAAGAGTGTGAAGGATGCAAGTAACTTGTCTTTTTATTTCTAGATGGTCAATTCATGAAGGACCATTTCAGACCTAATGAAGTCCATAACACAGTCTCCAAATACTCTAAGCTTTGAGTGAGATACAGAAACAGGTAGAATTGTGATTGTCTCCATCAGGAGTAGAGTGTGAGTGGTCTATAGAGAAAGTGGTCTAGATAGAAAGTGTGGATAGTTGAATGATGAGGTGGATGATAACTGATAACTAGTTTCTCCTTTTTGCATACATTTAAAAAAAAAAACCTTTTTAGGGGGCACCTGACCTAAATAAAGACGTTATCAGCCCTCTCTGTAGAGAGGTGGCTCTGTGACTAAGTTGTAACTAATGGATTATGTTCAGAAGTTATGTGCACAATATCCAGATTACATCCTCCAAAGAAAGGGGGCATATTCTTCTTCCTGTGTATCCCCTCCTTTTGGCTGGAAGGCAGATATGAAGGTAGGAGCTAAAACAGCCTAATTGGATATCAAAATACAAGTTGCATATTGAGAATGTGAGAGCAATAAAATAGAAATTCAAGTCTCTGATGATAATGAAGCTGCCTTCCCCTAAATTTTATATGTAAAAAAAAAAAAATCTCTCTCATTCAAACTACTTTTTTGGGGTATTCTTTAATACCTGAAACAGAAGCTAAAACAATTGTGTAATAGTGAAATAAATTTTAGAGAAACAAATATGAAAATGTTAGCATTCTGATTACAAATTGTTAAAGAAATCAAAAGCTGAATCCCAATCTAAGATCTCAGTAGATATGTAGAGTAAGGAACAACATACTACTTCCCCAAAGAAGGAAGACAAATAAAAATGACGTGATTAATAACAGCAATAAAGGTAACAATGTAAAAATAATAATAAACATCATTAAAATAACAACCATCCTCTGAGATCAAAATATATATAACCTAAACTTTTCTATGCACATTATTTATCAGCATTATGTTATAATCTTAAAATCCTATGAAGTAGATGTAGTTATTTTCACGCATCTGTTATTAACATTTGAGACTAGAGTGGCATATCCAAGGTCACAGACTTAGTATCTGACCAAAGCAGGCTTCAACCTCACTTCTGACTCCAGGGCTGATACAACTTTTACTCACCAAACTTAGTGAAATGTGGCTCATTAGAAACGGGGAAAAGTTTACTTAATGCAATTTATTAAACTGTAAAATAAATACTACTCATAATACATAATGCTGATAAGGTTGCTATAGAAAAGCTTCCTCTAAGTACTCATGGCTATTTTAAATTAGTATCATCAATTTGGAAACAGTTTGAAAAAATAAATCCTAAATTATTTATAAGAGCAAGTATTTTTGAAGAAGCAATTATTTTTTAAAAAGTTAAATAAAACCTTTCGACTTGTATGCATGCATATAAGCATAACCAGTGGACATAAGACATTGGGGGATAGGGGAGGCTAGGGGACTGTCTAGGGCGGGGGGATAAAATGGACACATATGTAATACCCTTTGTAATACTTTAAGCAATAAATTAAAAAAAAATAAATAAAAAGTTAAATAAAACCTTTAAATATGTTGAATCAATGAAATGTATGCAATAAACGAGTTAATAATAATTCACAACTAAATAGTATCTGTTTGGCAATTACGCATGCAAATAAAACCAGTTCATATCCAAATAATAATGACAGTGATTTAAAAAACACACAACTCTTCAACATCAAAAGTTCAGACTGACAAAAATAAATAGCCAGTCCAAATGGCAAGAAATTCTGCAGAATAACCTACCATAGGAAATTGATTGAAAATTTTATATACATCTTATGTCTTTTTTATATGTGACTAATGAAAGACATTTTTTGGCTGTCAAAAGGCTGAAATTATAACACTGGTTTTGCATTAATCTTACCTTAATCTTTTTAAAGTGGGTATTCCAATTATAAATTATTAAAAAATGTTTTTTACTCTGTTGAAAATGGCACAGAAACTTTTTGATTCATTCTAAAATATAGAAATTATAATAACAGCAAAAGGCAATTCAAATAACTGGTTTATAAAAAAGTCATTAGCTCCAATTTGAAAATCAAAAAGTGGTCAGCTGGGGATCTATAGACATATACTGAAGGATGAAAAATTACCAGGAAAAGTATATGAGATAAAAACACATGATAAAATATTGTTTCAGTGAAAATAATTTTTTAGCCCTAACCGGTTTGGCTCACTGGATAGAGCATTGGCCTGTGGACTGAAGGGTCCCAGGTTCGATTCCAGTCAAGGGCATATACCTCAGTTGCTGGCTTGATCATTCCCTATCAGATCATGTGCAGGAGGCAACCAGTCAATGTGTTTCCCCCTTTCCCTTCACTCTCTCTAAAATTCAATGGAAAAATATCCTTGGGTGAAGATTAACAAAAACAAAGTAAATGGATTAAGTAACATTAAAGAGATTATAAGAAAAATATATTCCAAATTTTGTTAGTTGTATAATGGTTATGTTTAAATTATTAACACCTAAGTATATTAACAAGAAATATACTTCTGAATTAAAAGAACACCTGAGTGTACATGTTGCAAGAGCATAACATACCTTTGAGAATTATTAAAACAAGATATATGGAATCTAATAAACAAAATGAACTAAGGGGGGCGGGGGAGGCCGAGGGATTGAGCATAAAAAGAAAAAAAAAAAAAAAACCTCATGGACAAGGACAGCAGTGTGGTGATTGCCCAGGGGGTGGAGGAGGTTTTAGAGGGGATACTGGTGATGAATGGAGACTTGATTAGGGGTCTACACAATACAGTGTACAGATGATAAATTCAATAAAAAGAAAAAAAGACATAAGCTAGTAAAATCACTAAAGTTCAAAAACTAAAATTAATTATTTTTGTGCAAGTATTAACACCCAATTATTTACACAGGGTCTCAGGCTCCTACAAAGTAAGATTCAACACTAGAAAACAGTCAAACAATACCTATAAGGTCACTGAAGAAAGAAATCAAGGACAAAAGTTTTATACATAGAAAAAATTTTTCAAATATAAAGTCACTATTTTACTATGCAAAACAACCTAGAGAATATAATCCCCACATGTCCTTCTGAATAATCTGTGGGAAGATATTCACTCAACTAAAAGATGATTAAAATAACTGTAGTTAAAGGATTGGAAATGAGCGGTACGTATATTTGGTGGTAAAACTAAGACTGAACCAAATGTGAGAAGTATGTTGAAGATATGAACTCTTACCATAGAAACGATACCGGCCACCTGTGTTGAAAGGTCAAGAGGGAAAGTTGGAAGATAGTGCAGCAAGGCTGGTTTTCTCATCTTTAATGGATAAGAATCAAAAGATTACATTCGTGACTGATAAATCAAGTAACAGAGTAGGAAGTACAGAGAAGTGCTCTAAAAAATAATAGGGGATAAGGAATTCAAATTATAGTTATAAACTGCTCAGGGTCTCAGGAGGCTGAAATCAAGATACTGGCTGGGACTACAATTTTAGCTGAGGCTCGAGGTCCTCATTCAAACTCCCTGGCATTGGCAGAATTCATTTCCCTGCAGAGTATGAGCAGCGGCTCCATTTTCTTTCCGGCTGTCAGTCTCAATCTCTAAAAAACTGCCCAGCATTCTATGTAATGTGAATTCCATAGGCAGTTCACAACATGGCTTTTTTTTTTTTTTTTTTCAGTCCAGCAGGGGAGTATCTGCTGCTGTATCTTGTCCCTTTTAAGGGGTCACCTAATTAGGCCAGGGCCACCTGGGATAGTCTCCCTTTTAATTAACTTAAGACCACACTGATCAGGAATCATAACTGTATCTTCAAATCTTTGCCATGTAATATAAAATTACCATAAGAATGATAGTCCATCATATTCATATATTCTGCCCACTCTCAAGGGGAGGGGAATGTATGAGGGCCTGAGTTATTGCAGGTCATTTTAGAATTCCGCTTATCACAGATGTATTGAATTTTAAAAAATCAAGTTGATTTTGTACATTTATATGAATATATTTAAGATCTTTCACAAAAACACAATAACGTTAAAGGAACTTTTTACTGTATACTCTTTTATACAATAATATATAATCTATTAAAATTTAAAAATGGTGTAAATAAACTGCTTAAGTACATTTGAAATAATGATTTCAATTATTTCATTGTCCCAAGAGAGATAATCTATAACTCAAATTTTATTTTAAATAAATAATGTACTTGAATGGTTTTGTTTGTTTGTTTTTTAAGGCTTTTATTATGTCGGGGTATGATCCCTCTATTCCCACTCTGCTGGAATATCAAGAAAGGGTGTTGGATTTGTCAAAAGCTTTTTCTGCATCAATAGATATGATTATGTGATTTTTGTCTCTCATTTTGTTTATGTGATGTATCATGTTTATTGATTTGTGGATATTGTATCAGCCTTGCATCCCTGGAATAAATCCTACTTGGTCCTGGTGTATTATCTTTCTAATGTAATGCTGGGTCTGATTTATTAGAATTTTGTTGAGGATTTTAGCATCTATGTTCATCAAGGATACTGGGCTGTAATTCTCTTTCTTTGTAGTGTCTTTATCTGTACTGGGGATTAGGGTAATGCTGGCTTCATAAAAAGAGTTTGGAAATATGCCTTCCTCTTGAATTTTTTGGAATAATCTGAGGAGGATAGGTTTTAGTTCTTCTTTGAATGTTTAGTAAAACTCCCCTGTGTACTTGAGTTTTTGAACTTATTTAATATCATGACAATCATTAAAAAGTTTGCCTCAAGTTAACTCTGAATTTCCTGCCCATTTACATACCTATCCCAAGCCCCAAATTATTAGAATAATAAACAACAGTAGACACAGCTTTAATAGAAACCATATACTCCGTATATGAAGTTAAAGCTATTTTATGAGATAGGAGTTAGAGCCTTATTAAATTGATTTTACATATTACAGTTGGAATACATCTCTAGAATAATTGTGTAATGCAATTGCTAATAAGCCACCACTAATTTTGTTGCCTGTGTGCATGTTTTCCTGAGGTGATCATTTCCATATGATTCATCTTATTTGCCTTTTCTTTTCCCCAATTATCCCTGTAGTTACAGATATATTATATACTCTTCAATTCTTCCTACTTAATCAAAGCTAAAGGAGGAACTGTCTCTTTATTACAAATAGTGTTAAAAGGTCCCTTGGAAATATATTTACATAATGCAAAAGGATTTCATTAGAGAGCATACTTGACTAAATGGCAATTTTTCTATTTACCCATATTGTTCAATATCTAATTCTTATTTGTTCAATTGCTTATTTCTTGTGAGGAACTTCAGTGTCATTTAATATAAGCTTCTCCCTGAGGTAAAATTACCTACAAAGCATTCCTAACCAAACACTTTTATTTCATTTAATTTCACTAGTGGTAGATAAAACATAATACTCAATGCAGCCATTTCCATCATTGAACTCCTGCAATTATTAAAAAGTTACTTCTCATTGTAGTTGAAATCTTGCACGTTGTTTCTGGTTTGACCTTCTGGAAGAAGAGTAATGCACTTAATGGTATATTCAATCCTACATGTTCAAAAACAATTTTCACCTGCATTTACTCAGGGCTTACTCCTCTTGGTTCCTTCAAACACTCTTTGCCGCATTCTGCTCCCTATAACTTTGTCACAGCAAAGATCAAGAAAAACAATCTAGGTTATAGGCTGCCAAATACATCGCATGGAAGCTAACTCATAAAAGCCACCAGGAGAATAAGTGCCCCTGTTTCTAGGCACAGGGTATGTTCATGTGGTGATTCCAACCAGTCCCGTGTGGACTGACTCAGGAGTACTTGCTTTATTGACACTGTTCTTAATGAGAAACATTCCTGAGGTACCTAAGAAATGATCCACACAAAGGTTCTGCACAGTCCCTTTTACAAGAATTAACAAATGAATGTTAGAACACCCTAAAATACAAAAGAAAATGAGGATAATAGTTTTCAACTTTCTAAACAGGAGATAACTTTCTAAGTATACAAGTAACATAAGAATCCTGGCTGGTATGGCTCAGTGGTTGAGCATCGACCCATGAACCAAGAGATCCCTGGTTTGATTCCCAGACAGGGCACATGGCCGTGTTGTGGGCTCCATCCCCAGTAGGGAGCATGCAGGAGGCAGCTAATTAATGTTTCTCTCTCATTGATGTTTCCATCTCTCTATTTCTCTTCCTTCTCTCTAAAAAATCAATTAAGAAACATATTAAAGGAATAAAAATGAATAAAAAAACAGTACATGAAACTAGATATAATGTGTGAAGAGGAATTACAATTTCCACTCAATAACTTAATTATAGTTAATTGGGGATTTCTCTGGAGTTTTTAATGTTCTCATTAATGTCAATTAAGAATACTGGTGCTCTTCCTTACTTTGAGAATTCTTTAATGGCTAACTGCTCTGGGTGCTTCTTATATTGTCTCTAAGTTCTACTTAATACATGAACTCTTTTCCTTTTTTTCAATTCTCTGTTCTCTCATTTTATTATAGAAAGACAGAATTAGCCATATGGCATCTTTAACATTCTGCTCAAAAATATCTATAGTTAAGTCAGCAAGTTTATTAGAAATTTACATATCACCACAAAAACAATGCCCTCTACTACCTCACACTACCACCTCTCCTGAATTCAATAGTAATTTTGCACACTTTCCTTCAAACCCTTACCAAGAGCCTCCTTAAGGTCCATTTTGCTTCCAACAATACCCAGTCTAACAATTAACACCACATACTTCAGGTTTTATTTTGGCAACAAGCTGCTTCCAGACATCAAATTCTATTTATTTATTTTTTAAAATATTTGTATTGATTTCAGAGAGAAAGGGAAAGGGAAATAAAAATAGAAACATCAATGATGAGATAGAATCATTGATCAGCTTCCTCCTGCATATCCCACACTGGGGATGGAGCTCGCAAAATGTCCTGACTGGAAAGAAAATTGTGACCTCCTAGTTCATAGGTCGATGCTCAACCACTGAGCCACGCCAGCTGGGCTCAAATTTTATTTATTAAAGCAAAGCAAAGTGCCACAAAATTTAGTGTCATAAACCAATAAGTATTTTATCATGTGCAAGGCTTTTGTGGCTCAGTAATTTAGACATGGCACCATGGGGATGTATTGTATCTGATCCATGATGTTTGGAGACTCAGCTGAAAGATTCAACCAGTGCAGTGTAAGTTGACCAGATTAGGGCTGAAATCATATGAAGCCCTCTTTCCTCATATGTCAGGCATCTGTGCTTAACTGACACAAATGTTGGGTTCAGTTGGTACTTGACCAAAGCACCTAAAACTTAGTCTCTCCTATATGTGACTTGAGATTCCACGCAGTATGGTAGTCACGGGTAGTCTGAATTCTTAAGTAGAAACTAAACACTCTGACGAGTGGCCCCATGAACAAAACGAAAAACTTCCTGCCATTATTTTGCCTCGACCTGGAAAACACATAGTATTACTTTTACACATAAACACTACTGCAGCAGTCACAAAACAGGCCGACTACAGAGAAGGAATGTAGATCCTTAGCACTCAATGGTAGAAATATAAAAGAATTTGCAGGCATATTTTTAAATCACCAGACACATAATGTTAAATCTCCTGATAATGTATAGAGTGACATACCTTTTCATATGTTCACTGCCATTTGGATCTCCACCTTTGTGAAATGTCTATTCTAGTTTTACCTATTTTTGCAATTTTGTAACTTCTTTAGTTCCAATTTGATCTATTTACTATTCATTTAGTTCTTATATGTATATTTTAATCTATTTATCCTGATTATTTAGTTATTTCTATAACAAGTTTGGTCCATGTAAATTTAGTCAACCATTACTCAAGGTGAAAGTTCATATTTTGTTCTTCAAAGAATTTAGAGTCTTATTTTTATACTTAATATTCTGTAATTTCATGAATCTTTAGGTGTATGTTTTGTCACAGGTATTTGAAAAATAGTCAAAAGACTCACACACTTCATTTTTGTAATTCTCATGTATTTTTCTTTTTCTTAGTTTTAAAGTTAAATATTAATATTGTATTGGAACCTCTGGATTGATCTTTTACTCATAGTTATCTTTCCTTTTCCTCTCTTTCTCTCATGATTTTCCATGGATTATCAAAATTATTTTCCATAACATCTAATGAAATATCTTGTTCAGATAGTTTTTTTCATTCTGAAAGATTTATTCCATACTTCCTTTTATTTTTTTCATAATAACCAATTCTTGCTTTGTGGATTGAACATATATTCAGATGTTTCTACACATGCAGTTGAAGTCAGTGTTTTTCTACCAGTTTATTTGTATTTTATTTTATTTCAAGAGATTTAAAAAGGTACTTGAAAATTCTGAATTCAGCATCAGGCTTTTCATTGACTGTACTTCACTAATAATGAGGGATACCAAAATACCAGAAATTAGAAGACTTTGTAATTCATCTTACTTACCCAAGCATGCAGAAATTCTAGAAGTCAAGTACATATGTATAGTCATTAAGTTAATCCCAGTACTTACAGCCCCAGGTTTCATTGCTACCCTACAGAGTGTATGGCTCTTCTAAGCACCAAGACACTCGGAGTTTTTGCCATACTGACTTCCTCCTTCTTGATTACATTCTATTCCTCACATACCTCTGATCAACTATATTTATTACCAATATTCTTCTTTCTAACCATGATAAATTTATTGAAATTTTATTCTATTGATGTTTCCCTTTTATTCTCTTCATAATCGAAGATTTATACTGTTTTTATAACCTCACTCTCATTTTAGTGGAATCTTGATAGTGAGGTCGAGGTCTTCCACCTACACTGGGAACTTCAAAGTACTTTTTGACTGAAGACCCCAGATCTCCTGGGAAAAACTGAGCAAGGAACAGCCTCTGGTTACTGCTCTATACAACCTGAACAGTGGAGGTTATATAAAGTATATGAGTTACATGATGTAATACAGGATTGGTATGTAGAAAATTTGAGAACAGTGGAGGGTGGTTTTATTATAATAGCTTCTTATCTTATCCCTAGTAATCAAATTGCATCCTCTTATAGAGGCAGCTTTGTTATGAAAATGCTGACCTAATCCTAATCTACTTTTATTGTTGGAATATAAGATAACTTAATAGAAAAGGATTAAGTTTGTGCTTGATGTATCTTACCTGAATACTGTTATTGGAATCCGTGCATGCAACTGAAACTAGACAAAAAAGACCTCTGAACAGTTTTTGAGCCTATATGTCCATGATTAAATGATGGCTAAAATGAGTAAATCCACCGAATAATTATTTGCTATCTATAAATGATAGAACTGAAACATTGTATTTTGTCAACTTGTCACTGAGGTAATAGAAGAGGGCACTGAGCCTGAGTAAGTGTCCTAGAGGAGGAGTGAATCGATTTGGCTAGTAAAGAAATGTAGTTGTAAGAGAAATTTGCACACATAATTAGTATGCAGGAAGGTGTGGCATGTAAAAAGGGCTGAGGTAAAATTAATGGCTTAAAAAATTATGAGAGCAGAAAAGGCCATTAACTGTTATGCTCAAAAACAAAATACACACATGCTGCAACCTTTCTTATCTTGGTGTGAGGAAACCAATGATGGGCTGGGAATAGCAAAATATAAGAAACCATTTTCTCAACTGATAGACATGAAATGTCTTGATTTCTCCTAGAGCTTTTCCTAAAGAAAATAGATTTTTTTTGCAGAAATAAGCACTGAGGACCAAAATGATAAAATTTCCATTGGGTATTTGAACTATGAGGCTCTCCTGAGATTTGACTTTTATTCTGAATGTATCATTGATTACTAATTCTTGCTGTGATGTGATGTGGGCAATAACATGCTTGAGAAATATACTGAAATTTCTTAAAATACCAGTAGTAGAAAAAATATTTAGACACATATAAATAAAATTTAAGAAATCAAAGAAGGAATGACATAAAAAAAGTGAATACATATAAAATGTTGGTTTCTGAGAAAAAATACTTTTTCTGAGAGGATATTATTAGTCAGGAATGTTTAGTTGTGAAACACAACAAAACAAAACAAAACAAAAACTCAAATGGCCATAACGAAAATGGAAAGCATTGATTCTTATAACTAAAGTACGACAGACTACATAATGACAAGGATAAGAGCATATATTCCTGAGTTAGATTATTTACTAGATATGTGACTTTGGCTAAGTCACCTAACTTTTCTTTACCTCAGTTTCCTCATATATAAAATTGCATAATAATTGTATCTACATCAGAGAGTCCCTGTTTTATACTCAGTCTTATAAAGTGTATAGAAGAATGCCTAGTACAAAGTATTTGTTATACAAATATTATTTATTATTAATAGTATTATTATTAAGAATCTAGATCTGGAGCTAGTTTCAGGTTTATGGTATAGATCAGTGATGGCAAACCTTTTGAGCTCGGCGTGTCAGCATTCTGAAAAACCCTAACTTAACTCTGGTGCCGTGTCACATACAGAAATTTTTTTATATTTGCAACCATAGTAAAACAAAGACTTATTTTTGATATTTATTTTATATATTTAAATGCCATTTAACAAAGAAAAATCAACCAAAAAAATGAGTGTCATAGGTTCGCCATCACTGGCAGAGATAGTGTCCTTTTTTATACAGTCCTGAGACATACTCGGATGACTACCAGTGGTGGTTAGGTCAACTCCTCTCAGGCAATGTGAGCTAGAAGAGAAAGAACGAGGTAGATCTCCAAAAAGGCAATTAGAATGCCACTACAGAAGAAAATAAAAAATATACTGAGTGTATAATCACAGATATCCCTCCATGCCATAAGAAATAAAGATGCATAAAAAGTTCAGTAAGATCATTGATTTAATAGTGATCACGGAATTTAACTGTGTCTCCCTGCTACTGTAATGGGGACCGGCAAGCTAAGTTTTCTAGACTTTGAGTGGGATTCCCATTAGGTCCTGCTATTGGGAGGTACTAGAGAAACACTGAAAGGCAAAAGAAGACCCTCCTAAAAAGCTTTTGCACAACAAAAGAAACCACCAACCAAACAAGGCAACAAAATGACTGGGAAAATATATTTGCAAACAACAGCTCTAACAAGGGGTTAATATCCAAAATATAGAAAGAACTCATATAAGTCAACACCAAATTAACAATGCAATTCAAAAATGGGCAGAGGACCAAACACACATCTCCCAAGAAGACTTACAAATGGCCAACAGATATATGAAAAGATTCTCAACTTCACTAGCTATTAGGGAAATGCAAGTCAAAAGTACAATGAGTTACTAATTTATATCTGTTAGAATGACTATTATCAACAAGACAAGTGTTTGAGAGATAGTGAAGAAAAAGGAACCCCCATTCACTGCTGGTAGAAATATAAACTGGTACAGCCTCTATGGAAAACAGTAACGAGGCTCCTCAAAAAATTAAGAATAAAGTTATCATATGAACCAGTAATCCCTCTTCTGGGTATTTACCTAAAAAAAATCTGTAAACATATATTCACAAAGATATATGCACCCATGTGTTCAGTGCTGCATTATTCCCAGTGGCCAAGACATGGAAACAACCCAAGTGCGCTTCGATAGAGGTCTGGATAAAGAAGATGCAGTACATATACACAATGGAATACTACTCAGCCATAAGAAAAGATGAAAGATTGCCATTTGTGACAACATGGAGGGACCTTAAAAATATCATGCTAACAGAAACAAGTCAGTCAGAAAAAGCTAAGGACCATATAATTTCACTCATATGGGTGATCTAAAACTGAATCTGATAGCCACAGACAACAGTATGATGGTCACCAGAGGGAAAGAGGGTGGAGAGGTAGTAAAGGGTGACGGAAGATGATCTGTCTTTGGGTGATGGGCACACAATGCAACATACAGACCATGTACCATAGAAATGTTCATTTTGCCGAAACCGGTTTGGCTCAGTGGATAGAGCGTCGGCCTGCGGACTGAAAGGTCCCAGGTTTGATTCCGGTCAAGGGCATGTACCTTGATTGCGGGCACATCCCCAGTGGGAGATGTGCAGGAGGCAGCTGATCGATGTTTCTCTCTCATCGATGTTTCTGACTCTCTATCCCTCTCCCTTCCTCTCTGTAAAAAATCAATAAAATATATATTTTAAAAAAAAGAAATGTGCATTTGAAACCTATATTATCTTATTAACCAATGCCACCCCAAGAAATTTAATTTAAAAAAGAAATATATGTGTGAATAATTAAACAAACAAGTAAAAAAGAAGGCATCTCCTTTTCCTACCTGCTGGTTCTTGCTGATGCTCCTCCCTGAACGGGCAGTTTGTCCTTGGAGCAGGTATTCCCCACTTTTCAAAAAGTATGATTTTCACCACTGCACTTTGAAGAAAGACCTACATTATTACTTGTTTACACTAACTGAAATTCAAAGATAATTTTTGCTTTGACGAAAAAAGGTGAAAAGCAAAAATAGCGTTCAGCGTTTGTTTTATAGCAAGCCCTGATTCCAGTAGAGGCAGTGCGTGAGCACCCCCAGTGCAGGAGTGGGGTCCCCAAGCGTCTTCCCAGGGAACTACTCTCGGCGCCTCAGCATCCAGCCGCCAGAGCTCTGAGTCTGTGAACACCTGCGCTTTCCGAATTTACTTCGTGCATCTGTTAGCAAGATGCGTCTTCAGGTACAAAAATGCTTTAAAGAGCTCATCAGATGTTACACTTAGCGTAAAAAATGGTCATAATTTAAGCATATTCATATGATTTTGGTAGGTATTTTTAGCGGTCTGGGAACACTGAGAAATTTTTCCATATAAAATGATGGTAATTGATTCTTCACTTGACACCATTTTGGCTTACGAAAGGTTTCAGAGAGCGCCCTTTTTTCAGATAGTAAGAGAAACTCGTAATTGATTTCAGTTTCCTGCTGTTCCCCATGGCTCCCAAATCAGCCTTATAGCATCTGCTCAGACGCCACAGCAACAGTTGGAAGGCGTCGCTTCCTCAGCGATGTGAGCCCCAGTTCAGCAAGGCTACCCCTCTGAATTTACCAATGTTGATAAGCACCACCTCTTCCCTTTGTTCACTCAAGCCTCTGGGGTGGACGTGGGGAGCAGATAGCTACATCTCGCAATTACTTTCTTTTCCACAGTGTTATTACTTTTTGTCCTCTATCCCCTATGTAATTTCCCATTTTAACAAGTAGGCTACTGTTAGTAGCTTATGTGAAATTACAGAATTTCTCTTATATTTTTCATGATGTATATCTTGTCTCAGTAGATTTCTATTCCATCTTTTTGGTCCAAATAAGTGTTTTATCTTTATAAAATCTAATATTGTCCAATCATTTCTCCTAATATCCATCGCCATGCAATGCCTCTTGCAAGATGAATTGTGGTTTTGTTTTGTTTTGTTTTTCTTCAGACTGTGAAGTCATATAAGTGTGTATATAATTTATTCTCTGTGTGAACCTGGGCTATTTATCAAGCTGTAAATATAACTTTATTCGGGTACAATTCAGAGATAATGATGTTTACCTCACAGAGTCCTTTAGAGGAGTAAAAGGAATACAATGTAGACATCTAGCATAGACAATTTCCCTGGGTGTGCATTTAACAATGTCAGTTTCTTTTCTCTCATGCAATGCAAACATTGACTCTGTAAGTAAACTAATAAAGTTGGATAACAAAACAAAAATGTCTAAAAGGAGAGAAAATAATATCAAAAATTATTATGAAATAGTACCACATTTACACTAATAAAAGAAACATGCAAATTGGTGTCACTCTGCTACGCCCACCAGCCAATCAGGATGAGTATGCAAATTAACCCAACAAAGATGGCAGTTAATTTGCATATGCAGTCACAGAGCATAGACTGAAGGCTCCACCGGAGCGAAGACTGAAGACAACTGAAGACTGAAGAGGCTTGGCTTCTCCGCTGCGGCCGGAGCGAAGGCCTGGGTCCTGGGTGCCAGAGGAAAACCGGTGCCGGCAGTCAGGGGAAGGAAGGCCTATTGCAGGAATCTGTTCATGCAATAGGCCTCTAGTATTGCAATAATATCAAGACTTAAGATTGAGTTTTTTTTGCTGAGAAGAATTATAATTTTTCATTTTTATTGTGGCTAATGGAAGAAGCATCAGTAAGGAGAACTCTATGGCTAGAGAGAGGTGATATTCATCATGTTTGTGCTTGGACCACTCATAAGAACAAGCAGTGCTCACCTCTTCCCTGACTCTGCAATCAAAGATGTCATGGTGATTAGTTGAAGCTGCTCATGATGGATGTTTCATAAAATGCTATTAGCTTGAGATAGGTCCTCACAAACAACAAAATAAAAGTGAGAATGCTCAATTTCTATTTTGTTACTCTCTCAGTTACCGATGAGAATGATCTCAAGTTATAACAGCAGAGAAAAAAATATAGTTATGAGAAACTCAGACTTCCAGAGACATAAGACAATTTTAACACATTTCGTACCCCTCAGGAGTTTTCTCGAGTTTCGCGGGCCATCTGTTAGGACCACTCACGAGTGTTCTCGTTTTTCACGCCCATGGAAAAAGGAGTGAAACTAGATACTTATGTAAATTTTGTTTGGTCCCTCTTCATGGAGGAAAATGTTTTACGCAATAACATACGTTAAAAAAGTACTAGGAAATTTAATTGTTTAATTGTTTTTGTAAATAAAAATGTCATAATTATTGAAAAACAACACCTAAAGTGCATTATGATGATTTAAATAACATGCAGTTTGCCCAGAAACGTGCGGCCTAGATACCCTACCCGTACATGAATTTCATGCACCAGGCCTCTAGTGAGGTAATAAAAACGTTTTTAAAAGATTAAAAGAAATAGAATTTGATGCCACTAGTACACTGGGCCCACAGACACTCATGTGAATGTAGACACAAATGAGTTTTATACATGTATAACTCTGGAGTACATGTCAGGACACTGATGCATACTAGTAGATGCAGCTATCAAATCAGTACTTTTCAAATATGAAAAAAATTTACTCCTCTTTAAACTCTTGAATATTTGGAATGTTGGAAAGTGCTCAAATATTTGAGTTTAAAACTTGGTCCTTCTACTTATTTGCTCTATGGATTGGGGCAAGTCACTGAATTGGGAAAGTCCAAACACTTATTGGAAAATTTTGAGCTTTGCAGTTTAATAAATAACAACTTTTCTCCTCAATATTTAGAAGGCATTTATTGAGTTCTTACTATATATTTAGTATACTAAAGACTTTATATGCATAATCTTAATTCTTATAATAAGACAGCAAGAGTTTTAAAGATTAAGACCCTGACGCCCAGAAAGATTTAGTCCCTTCTTTAAAGACTCATGCTGGTTAGTGGAAGTGTCAAGATTATACAAAGTCCTACCTGCCCCCAGTCCCTATCTCCTCAGCACATCATGCTAATAACATTTTTCAGGCACGTGACTTAAAGTACTCTTTATCCCAGGACAGGTAACAGTGTTAAGCATAGTGTTAGTATATATTAATCTAAGGGAAAAGAGTTGTATTTAGCTTATTAGTGAGTGGGTAGTGTGTTATCACTCTCCTTTTAAGGCTGAGTCAGACTAAATAGCAAAAGTTAATATGGTCAAGTGTCAACATGATTTCAGATTAAATTACTGTAATATCTTTATGATTAGAAACCTACATATCATTTTTTTAAAAACCAGCTCCTATTAGGAAGTTATATGACTGTATATCCTATATTTAAGCTTTTAAAATATATGCAAGGAGCTGTCTTAGCTATCTTTTCCATACTGGTCGCCTGAAGAGTGATTGACTAATTCAAAATCCAAAATTGATTCCAGGATTAACAGCTTGCTGCATTAGTTTGGGTATAACATTAAAATGTGTTCAAGGCTAATCTTTCTCCACCATAAAGAATAAAATTGCTGGACCAGGTGATCACTTTTTTTCCTTTTCTTTCCAACGAAGAGTCCAACCAACTTTTGTCATCTTACTCTCCCTTACACTTCTCAATATTAACATTAGCTCTTTAGTTAATACATTGATCATTAGATTTTCCCCAAAATTTGGCTCTGGAAATATCCAACAATATCTAGATAGCACTATGCACAAAATTGTATAAATACATATGTCTGAATGAACTTTAGAACAGATAGAAAAATTTAGGAGATCATGTATGTACACATAAACATATGCATGTCATATGTATTAGAACATGTAAATTTCAGAAGCTGTGCTACTAAATTCATTCCATGCTTCTAAATAATTATTGAACCCAATACTATGTCTTATGAAATCTCTCAAATACTATTAGTTGTTTGCAAATATATATATTAATAATTTTTAATTGTACATTAATTCACTTATTTATAGCTAAAATCTTTTTTCCCAAATCTAAGAACTTAAAAAATATATAACCTGGTAATTCATTCTTGAAGCATTGCTAGATAAAGTGATCAAAATTATACACAGCATTCTGTCACCTGAGCAGAGTCCCAAGAAAGTACTTTGCTAGTTTTTATTTTTTCAAATGTAAGCAAATTGCTGGTATATCATACTTCAGAATTTATCCCAAAATCAAATTAAAACTTTCAATTAGTTAATTAGTATATTATGTTGTAGATTTTATCCTAGAGGAAAAAACTGTAAAGGCAGGCAAGCATAACTGTGGAAGGCATTTCTCAAGCTGAGTAGGTAAAGTGCTTCTCCACGCATATTATTTTAATTGGCATAAATATTCAGATACTTTACGATAGGGGTAGGGAACCTTTTTTCTGCCAAGGGCCATTTGGATATTCAAAACATCATTAACGGGCCACACAAAATTATCAACTTAAAAATTAGCCTGCTATCTTTGATCAAACATTTAATTAATTCATTCCCAATGCCTTGGCAGGGCCAGACCAAATAATTTCATGGGCCTTATATGGCCCACAGGCAACACATTCCCACCCCTGGTTTAAGAGAAAGATGGTACCTATTTAATGTAAGCCTAGATTCAGCTGTTGAACGAGTAAAAGCTAATCTTTGCAATGCTGTTGCTGCATTAAGTGATAATTTGATCAGCACATACATACACATGCAAAGAAAGGTAGAGAGAGAGAAAGATATGATAAAAAACAAAATTTGGATTCAGGAAGACAACAAAATGATGGCAGAAGTTGTTTAAAGTGTTGGAGTTGTCAATTTTAAGCTCTTTGTGTTTTCAAATGACCATTAATTTTTAGAGCTCAGACACCATTTCCCAAGCTCACAATTCATTGATAAAAGCTTTAATGGACTCTAACACTTTCCCACAGATTAGATATGTGACTTATAAGTCATTGTACCCTGATGGATTATGCAAAACTACCATGTAGGTAAAAGTTAAAATAAGTGTTCAATAATTTTCATGCAGTGTACAAATTGGTATAAATATGAAGGCCGCTGACTTGTGTCCTAATCCTTAGTGTTGAAGGACAATAATTAAAACATTTTAAATTCATCAATACAATTTCAAGTTTCCAAAAAGAATAAAGTTTGGTGAAAAAAATAAACAGTTAGTTTGTGTTTATACATATATGCTAAGTGTAATAGTGTACAGCACTTACAACAGCACAGCGATATATGCACTTTTTTTTTTAAATATATTTTATTGACTTTTTTACAGAGAGGAAGGGAGAGAGATAGAGAGTTAGAAACATCGATGAGAGAGTAACATCGATCAGCCGCCTCCTGCACATCTCCTACTGGGGATATGCCCACAACCCAGGCACATGCCCTTGACCGGAATCAAACCTGGGACCCTTCAGTCCGCAGGCCGACGCTCTATCCACTGAGCCAAACCGGTTTCGGCGATATATGCACTTTTGCCATTAAGAGTAAAGGACCTAGATTTTAATATTGTAATAGGGTCTGATTTCAGGATTGATGTTTAGATTTCAATCCTGACTCAACCAACCCACAAATTGTGTGAAAACTGTCAATAAATATACACTCTCTCTATCCCTACTCATCATTTTAAAAAATTGCATTACTACCCTTCATCGGTCACTCTGACTCTCAAAGTAAGTCAAAGACTCGCCTAAATTCCATTGTTGCATCTGTAAGATGGTATTGTTGGCACAGGCAGCTAGTTAGGTATTAACACATTTCGTCCGCTCAGGAGTTTTCTCGTGTTCCCCGCGCCATCTGTTAGGACCACTCACGAGTGTTCTCGTTTTTCACGCCCATGGAAAAAGGAGCGGATATAGATACTTACGTAAATTTTGTTTGGTCCCTCTTCATGGAGGAAAATGTTTTACGCAGTACCATACGTTAAAAAAGTACTAGGAACTTTAATCGTTTAATTGTTTTTGTAAATAGAAATGTTATAATTATTGAAAAACAACACCTAAAGTGCATTATGATGATTTAAATAATGTGCAGTTTGCCCAAAAACGTGCGGTCCCTGGCGTATATCTTAGAGATTTCTATGCGGTATGCAATGTGTTAAGAAAAGACATAGATATTCTAAATTTATCCTGTCTAAGACAACATTGCTTGGGTGGCTGCAAATGAAGATCAATACTATTCTCCCTTGGGGTTATTGATCAGTAAACCAGGGTAAACAATTTTGTTTTTTTGGTTTTTTTTTTCGGATTTTAAGTATTTTGGTCTGTGTGGGCCAGTTTCTGTCTCAACTAACAAAGCTCTGCTGCTATAGCATAAACCTAATCATAGGCAATAGGTAAATGAATGATGATTGTGTCCTAAGAAAACTATTTATTGGCCTTGGGCTACAAGTGGATAAAAGTGTTCTTAACTAGATTATATACATATATATATTTTGAAACTATTAATTTTTAAAACATAATCAAAATAATGATGTTCCTTTTTTTTGATAAAGTAATTGTAAAAAATAACTCTTTCCCCTCATTCCTTAAAAATTTATTTCAGGTGGTTTTTTTGTTTGTTTGTTTGTTTTAATATGCTGCTAATCCCAGCTCCTCATCTGATATCTGGTTCATTTGATGGGTAATATGATCATTTGGTGCCTAGAAAATGTAAATGTGGGACTTTTAATTAACATTATTTTTTAAGTAGTTCTAGGAAAAGGGCATATACATATAATGAAACATAAACTCAATAACTGCTGGGGGTCAACAGCTTGACTGCTTTAATAAAAGAGAGTATATTGAATTTATTCTAACACTAAGTCCCTGGGAGTCTCTGAGTACCTCCAGCTAGGAACAATATGTCAAAGAATAACAAAAAAGGCTTATTTGACATGATTTCATGGTCACTGAGTGCAACTAAGGGAAGCCCTCCAAGGTGAGTGAGAAATGGTGCATAAGAGGCAATAGTTTTCTTGCCTATGTCTCCAAGGATGACCCGGAGTCCCACAAAGCAAACAGAGGGAAACACCAGGTAAACTGCATGCATCTGTCATTATCTAAAACCACAGTCTTTAAAAAAATTTGTAATTCATAGATTGGATGTTTCCTGTTAGGTGTATTTTCCAGTTCATATTTTAACTCTGCCATGTACTTATTTTTTTTTCACTTTTACTTTAGTGTTTTGATGTCTGTAGGAATGAGCAGTTTCTCTGTTTTTTTCTCCCAGAAAAAATTCATCTCCAATACAGACATGAACACAAAGACCTTAGGTGCTGTGTTGGGAAATATTTCGTGTCACAAGAATAAAAATTTTCATTAGTGTTAGTCAATACATCACGGATATTATCCTGCCTGGCAAGAGGAATGCCAGAAGTGCAGACACTTTGTTGGGCTATTGTTCTCAACGGAAAAATAAAGCTTTTCAAAATGTTAGTCATTGCCTTGGTGGATGTTTCTTTAAGTCATTTTTAGAACCTATTTTGATGGATTCTGAGAATCTATATTACATTATTTTTTCCTAAGGCTTACTGTTAAAATAATATTTATTATATTAAATATCATTCATTGAGTGCTATATACCAACATTATGAACCAGAAAGGATTTTATATTTAACCCCTGCAAAGTAGAAATTATTATCCCATGTTATGAATGTAAAGCAGGCACAAAAAAGATATAAATTGCCCACATCACAAAATTCATATGTGGTGGAGCCAGCATGCAAAGATCTGTCTTGATACAAAGTCAGTGATTTTTCTTCTATAACATGATAATGTTATAAGCCTTTTGGTTTTAGGTGAAATGCACTCAACTTTACATTAAAAAAATACACCTATAAAGTAAGTGTATGTGACTGTGACCATAATTATGAAAGAGCTTTCCTGGGTCCAGTGGAGACTTTCAAAGGGGTTCTGAGAAAATATCTCTGTGTTTCACATAATTGTATTTTTTATATTTTTCCTTGGTAACTTTCAGATCTGCTTCTGATAGTGAAAAACCCAACTCTTGATGCAGGGTCAGTTTCAGGCAAAATTGTGCGTTGCTATCTACTAGTAATAAAAGTTTCCAATATTTTAACTAAATGACAAGCACTATTTTTTGTATGCATTAGTTAGTTCATTAATTATCACAATTCTATGTTGTAGGAATTATCATTATCCCCCTTTTAGTTGAAAAAACAAGGTACAGAAAAGTTAAATATCTTACCGAAGGTCATATTGCTTGTGGAGGAGACAGAATTCATATCTCATATCACCTAGAGGCTTAACCACTATTTTAGACTCTTGTATGTGGCTGGCATGTTCAATGCTCTCCGAATCCTTCTGTCCTTTAGGGTCTTTATCCTGCTCCCTACTTTTCAAAACAATTCCTCGAAGGCACTCTTCCACATTCCAGAACTAATCCTGTTTGTTGTTGTTGTTGTTGTTGTTTTATTCCCTATCACACTAAAGAAACAAAATAACAAAAAACCATAAGAAATTCTTTCGTTTTCTAATTCAGTCCATACTATAATATTTCAAACAATGTTATTGAATGAAAGGAGAAAAAATTAGAGTAACTAACCAGAAGCCAGCTCATTTACCTATGATCAATAAATAGCAGGAGATTATACTTGATGTGGTCATTGTAAAATATATCTTTGCTTGGTTCCAACGTATTTTTAAACATCTGATATATGGAGAAATAGCATAGTTCGTGCTAGCAATTTACTTTGAGTTGTGAAACCAGAGGAAATTAGAAATAGGAAAAAATATCTTATAATGGCCTTAAATATCCCAGCTATTGATATTAACATACTAAATTCCAGCAATCAGGAGAGAACCAATATAAATACAAATCACTTTTCTGATACCCCAAATACATTTATTACCTGTGAAAATGAATCAATAATCTTTTGGTCACGTTTTATTTTTTTACAACTATAATTTTAATTGTTATACATAAAAGCCTTATCCTTTAAAAAGATTCACTTGGGAGAATATACAAAACAAATTTCCTATTACTTTAGTGTGAACTAGTTTATCAACTTACAGTGTTCCACTGAGCTAGCTAACATCTAGGTTTCAGTAAAATGAGAACATTCATAGAGTAAATTATAGGCATATTTGGAGGTCTTTTAAAAATAATGTTGGGCCCTGGCCAGAGTTGCTCAGTTGGTTGGGCATCTTCCCCTACACCAAAAGGTTGCTAATATAAGGGGTGCAACTGGTGGTAGAGCGTTTCCTGTTCACTGCAGAGGCTAGTAAAACTTTGTAAAAAAACTTTGCAAAGCTACTCTGATTGTCTTTGAAGTTCATTTGTAACAATAAGACTGGATCCTTTACCATCTGTTGTAAAGGTTTTTGAGGCAGTTTAGTTACTTAAATTCCCTACTTTCTGTATTTTATTTTCATTCTATGACTGTTTATCTTTTGAAATAATTTCAACAACCCAATCTATTTGTCTGATTCTGAGGGAGTATTAGCTTGACAACAAATCTAACAGTTAACCCAGCAGGCTGTAGGTAGTATATCTGAATGTGCTACTAAAGAAAGAAACTCATTCCAGATAACCAGATATGATAAATTAAAAAAAATTTATATCTTTCAGAAAACAATCTCAATAGATACCTTGGTAATAGCGCAAAGAGAGAAAGGATTGTCCTGGAACTCAATGGTAAGTACTGTAGTATATTTAAGTGACAAAAGAAGTAAGAATGAACCACCCTATTATCCGCTAGAGGCCTGGTGCATGAAATTTGTGCACAGGGGTGTCCCTCAGCCCGGCCTGTGCCCTGTTGCAATCTTGGATACCTTGGGTAGAGTCCCTAGGCCTGACTGGTGATCAGGGCCTATCAGAGCTTTTCTTCCCTCAGCTGCTGGCAACTGGCCCCGTCCCCACCACTGCCACTGCTTGCCATCTGTGCGGTGCTGTCCCTCCCCTCCCCTGCCACCTGTCGCCTCCCTCTGCAGTCAACAGGTGTGGGGTACAATCGCTTGGTTGGCCCAGGCCTCCCTCTGTGGGGCGATCACTGGCCAGCCCCGCACACCCACCACAGCATCGCTGGCTGGTGGCCTGGTCCTTCCTCTGCTGGGCGATTGTGGGGCGATGGTGGGGGCCCCCGACCAATCCCATCACACCGGCCTTGGCTGGCCTGGTGCCAGTGTGTGCCATAGCGTGGTCTTCCAGACGGTCATTCTGCTATTCGGTCATTCAGTCGATTTGCATATTACGCTTTTATTATTATAGATATGGTGAGGTATGGAAAATTTATCATCTTGAGAATGAATGAACAAATGAATGAATGAATGAATGAATGAATGAAGTCCTATCTGTGAATAGTCAAACTGGAAACCCAAGGATTGCAAGGTCCTTGAGTACTTGGTCATAACTTCAGTATCTCACTCAGATCTTACCCTCCATATGGACTTCACTCATTTACTCTCTCATTTGTTGTTGGAAAGTCCTGAGTACCCTGGTCAAAGGTTGAATTCTTAAACAACAACAAAACACTTGGGAGACAATGGAAACTCTGTCTATGATCCAAATGTTAATTTGCAAGGTTCAATTACAATTTAGTTATTTTATTTTTGTACAGAAATACGTTTCTCTTTCACAGAACAGAGACATTATAGCACAGAGCTGGTTAAAATCTAAACATTTTCCTTCATAATGGCAGAGGATCTTATGCCACAATAATCTCTAGAGATAGATGTCCCCACAAAAACAAGGTGCGTGGATTTTTTTTAACGATTTATACAGGCATTAATAGCATTTTGTTATTTAGCCTCAGAAACGCATCATATGTAGGTGCTTTGACAGTATTTGCATAGGTTCCTCAGAAATTATTTGTAAATAAGCAAACCCGTATTTAATGTCGAAGGTTTACTGTAGCATTGAGAAATACGCATTGTTCAAATAAATATTGTAGCAGTAACTCACATTTACAGAAAAATCAGTGGAAGGTTTTGACAAGTTTGAGGCAGGAAGGAAGTAAAGGTCAGGCACTGTACTGCAAGTCACCTATTCTAGGTTGCATTGCTTACCCATCAGCTCCCAAGGTCCCACAGCTTCAGAGGGCCTCCCCATTTGCCTTAGGTTTCTGTTTTTGCAGTGACATAGTCATTTATTGCTTCCTCCCTCCCATATTGTCTGATTCCCCGACACCGTTGAACTTGAGGCTCTCCCCACCTCTCCGTTCTGTCTCTTAATATCCTGGTACAGCAACAATGGATGGTGGGATGCGTTTCATTTAAGCTCTCAAGGCAGTGAGAGTTCCACTTGAGTTCCTGTAGCATCTGTTATAATGTGGTTACATTATGAGAAAGAACTCAACTCTATTCCTTTTAGCTGAAAGACAACAGAGGTGGGTTTTAATATTTCCTTGTACAGAGCTGCTTCAGAGAAAGCACATTTTTGTAGAGCCTAATCCTGAGTAAAGGGGCTTGGTTCTTCACCTTGGTTTTGCCATTAGCCAGATGGCTTTTAAATGTATTTTATATAAGCCCTTACACACTTCTGTCAGTCTCGATTCTGCCCACTTGTTGGTAAATAGAAAACAAGTTGAGGAGAACAGGAACACGCAATTACTATTTCTTTTAAGTCTATGAGGGTTAAATGTCTGAGATCAAAAGTGGGTTTGGATAATATCTACCAAGGGGCAATTAGTGATACTTAGACATTCCGGTTAAAATAAGAGATAAAAGTATTACACACTCCTCTCAGTGGGTATTTAAAAAGTACTAAAAAGGAAAAAGATATTGCAAATTCTTTACAATCCTAATGCATATCTTATCTGAGACTATGATAGTGATAATTGTGGGCTTTGGTTGAAGAATTATGTTCTTTCCCTGGAAATATAATGTTTTTAGGAAATTGAGATACAAATCCTAAAGCTGGAATAGGTTTGTACTTATTCCTCTGACTTCTCTGATGGTGTTCTTCCTAAAGGGATTATTATTGCAAAGAAGAAAGAGGAAATTTAGAAAACTGAGAGAGGCTCTGTGGAGAAGGCATTTCCAAACTGAACATTATTTGGAAAAAGGCTTATGACTATCCCAAGCATTTATTCAGATGATAGATTATATTGAGTGTCTTTCTCTCTTCCTCCATTATGATCAAAGAGAGCATGTTTAATAGTATTAAAACAAGAAAACATAGTCTGCATTTGATTAACTAGGTCTTCAAAGGATGTTCTGACAGATATACTCAATAAATTAAAGGGCAGCCCTGCCAACATTTTTTGTGAAATGGAAAAGCAATAAAAGGCACAAGGTTTTAAGGGAGATTTACATATCCTTCTAGCATCTCTTAACATAGCTGTTTTTGCCCTCCAACCTCTCAACTTTCCCAGCCACAGTTCCTGATGCAACAAACACAAGAACTGGACATTGCAAGAGCAATAATTCTGACAAAAGGGGTTGTATCAGAGTCATATGCTGAGTGACAAGAAATCCACAGTTCTTGGTTCCACAGTCTGGGCCTTCTCTATGTTTTGAGCTATCCCTCTTTCTTTGAGAAAGTTAGCACATGTTTGAATCTGAGTAGTCTGCTAAGCCCGCTATCTGCTTGAAGAAATGTTGGGATCCATTTTGAAATATCTCTGTGTCTTTTAGTCTAAACTGTCAATGTTCGTGCATATGTAATTTTCTTTAAAACTTTATGGGTTTATTGTGGATTTTACTTATTGGGATTTACTCTATTAAACAAAAGCTAACCCATTAATCTGTCCATAATAAGCTCTTCTTTACTTTGGGCTTCTATTGAGAAGGCTGGGGGACAATATCCTTAGCCTACTACAAACTCTAATGTTTGATTGAGTAGATCTGATAATCACAGACTGAATGTTGTATTTTAGAGGGCCTGTGTCTAACTGAGTAGCATTTCAAAGCACCTCCATTGACCTTCTGAAGTATAATAAAAAAAAATTATAATTACATCTTTGACCTTACCTTTGGGCCATAATTTCCTGGTAGTACCTTGAATCAAACTGTGTTCAAGAGTCACTTCATAATTTCAGCATCCTTTGCCATCTGAAGAGGCTGAGAATTTTAAAAGCAATTTAATATATTATGTTTCCACTTATTTTACTTTTGATACAGGGCAGACAACTGTAAACATGTATGAAAGATAAACCTTTTGGAGTATATAAAATATCTTAACCAAAACTTTTAAACAAGTAATTACTGAGTATCAGCTTTGTCTTATGCCATTTATTCTCTGGTGTAAAAAGATAGACAAAATATAAAGCATTTATTCTCAGAGTGGCTACATTAGATTGGATGTAAACAGATAATAAATAAAGAAATACATTTTTTAATTTTAATGAGTTAATCAGAGCAATGAGTTAGTGATGAGTGGTGTTCTCTCGCTTCAGCCAGGACAGTCTGGGAATGGATGTGATGGCTTAGTGTAATTACAAAAGGCCTATCTTTGAGATGTCATTTTATCTAAATGATGAAGAAAAGGAAGCCATGTAATGGTCTTATAGATAAATAACAGTATGTGCAAAGATGCTGAGATGGAAGGAGATTGGCATATTGGGGGAAAGGTTCTGATAGAGTTTTGCTGTGTAGATGTGACTTAGATGGGAGGTTAAAATAAATACTAAATCTAATATTTTTACCCAAGAGGACAAATTCAACTGATAATTTAATAAAATTATAATTAAATAGAATTTTGAGTTCCCATAAATTCTTCTCTGCTGTGCAATTATTTGATTACAGTTTGTCTTAATATATATTTTCTTTGTTTACTGAATCTCAAAGCATATTAATTTGTTTATGGTATTGCTCTAACTGGTATAAAAATCAAATTCAACTGTGTAAGTTGTATCATATTCTTTCTTAGATATGCCATTTTCCACAAATTATATCTCTTACAATATATATTCTCTGTTTATATTTGACAAGGCAGAGACTTTGAAAAATAGAAAGTACGGTCACCACAGTAATTATTTCTGGAAGGACTATTTCAACTTTTCTTTTGTAATAACTTGTAAATGAATGTGCTTATTCATTAGAATTATTTTTCCCAAAGAAAAGACTGACCTTTTACTATTCAGCTTTTAAATATATATATATATATATATGTGTGTATATATATATATATATATATATATATATATATATATACACATATATATATGTATATATATATATATATATATATATCTTTTCTGATCTTAGATTTTATTATCCTCCTGCCTCCAGTAGACACACAACACAATGATCATGCTCACAAACGTAGACTCAAACCATAAATAATACTGTTTGATATTTGAAATGGAGCACAAAGAACCATAAGGCTGTGATGGGAAGATTTTCACAGGAGTCCAAAGGAAATTAGTAGGATGAATGCACGTCTTTTCCACTGCTTAATTCCAAATATATCTTTCTGTTTGGTCAACATTGGCTTTCTCTAATTTCTGCAAATACACACACATGGATATAAAAAAATCATATTAAGTGTGTGGGTCATTAAGGGTAAGCAGATGGTTGTTCATAGCTTTTATAATGTTTAAATGTATTTTGATTCATATACTAGTATGCAGCTATAAATTTCCATATTGAATCATGGACCAAAAAAAAAAAAAGCAATTAGCTGCACTTACTGAGCCCATAAAAATTAGCACATAAACCTAGAGAACATAATTGCCAAATTACTTATGGAACTCTCCTCTGCATTAGTATTTTTAAGGTTGTCTATGTATTTCCAATGCTGCCTATGGCAATCTGGCAGCTGATGAAATAAATCAATTCCATTACAAAATATAAAAACCATTTACCAAACCCCAGATCATTCAAGATAATTTATTAGGGTAAGCTCAGGACTATAGTCACTAGTGTAGATTTGAATGATTGGGCATTGAAATAGAGGAAGAGCTTATACGTATTGGGATTTAGAAACAAGCCAAGGTTTGTAAGTACTTGTGTATGATCAAGACGGAGTTTTATATAGTTATCACTTCCTGGAATAAAGACTTAAAACTCCAGAAGACCAAGGTAAAAACAGCAGAAGGTATCAGGCTTTTAATAAATATTTTAACATCAGGAGGGTAGGATGCCATTCATGGACTCCTGCAGAAGTAGAACCAGAAATTCAGGGTAGGAAAGGAAATTTTGACTAGCATGTTCTTTTTGATCCTTTTTGCAAGGGTTGTAACAGGAGTCAGAGTACAGAAACCTGAAAGTATGACCTATGAGTTGAAAATGACCTGCTAGCTGGAAGCCTGGACTACTTGAAAGGAAGTATTAATTATGATTAGAGAAATTTTTAGAAACAAGAGATGTAACTAACCAGTCTAGTGAACTCTCAGTTTTAGCAAAGAACATGTGTATTCTTTTTCTTTTCCAGTGCCATAGAAAAGCCCACAGTTTTTCTATTTGAGTTAACCAAGGAAAACATCTTTGAAATGCATTTTGGTTTTCCTACATTCTAGGTCTTGGACATTATAGAGGCATATATGTGTTATTTCCAAATTTTCTTGACTGAGGCATAATATTCCAAAAAGAGTTCCATAATGCGAAAGAGAGGCTAATTTATGTGTGTGTGGATCAGAGGTCAAAAAAAAAATCAAATACTTTAAAAAAATAATTACCTTTCACCCTAGCTATCAAACTTTAGGGTTAAAATGAGTGACTGTTATAAATCTAAAGTTATCAAGGTTGGTTCTTTTTTCATTTTGATACATCATTGGGGTGACAATAGAAGTTCTTGCCAAACCGGTTTGGCTCAGTGGATAGAGCGTTTGCCTGAGGACTGAGGGGTCTCGGGTTCGATTCTGGTCGGGGGGCATGTACCTTGGTTGCGGGCACATCCCCAGTGGGAGGTGTGCGGGAGGCAACTGATCGATGTTTCTCTCTCATCGATGTTTCTGACTCTTTATCCCTCTCCCTTCCTCTCTGTAAAAAATCAAATATATATATATATATATATATATATATATATATATATATGAAGTTCTTGCTCGAAAGTGGGGGGAATTCTTTCAAAGTGAAAGAGGGAGGAGCAGTTGCTTAGCCGGTCAGGACATCAAGACAACAGAGTCAAATGGAAACTGCCTGTGCAAAGCAAACATAAGGGTGCCCTAGATAGAGGCACTCGCCTCCCCTTTGCATGATTATTCTGCTGTCTTAACGCTTGTGGCATGTTGAAAACCATTGTAAGTGGCATCTCAATCGGAAATCTATCTGTAACTCAGTAGCTTCTCTTATTATTATCTGTGTTTCTCTCCCCTCAGGTAAGCATATCATAGAATCACAATAACCGTTCATGGCTGGCATCCTTCAGCACTTCCAACTTTCCCTTTCTGTTTGATTAGAAAACAGTTGCATTTCCTACCCAACTAAACTTTTTTGTGTTCTCTAGCTGAAAAAAATCACACTGGAAACAGAAATCTGAGAAATACTTGGTTGCATGTTTATTTACAAAGAGCTGGGAATGGAACATTCCTTGAATTTCTATAAGAAGATAAAAGCAAATATTTATATTTCCACCTATTTGAAATTCTGTCACCATCCTCCTAAGAGCAAATCTCAAAAATGTTCCTTTGTTCTTTTGAAAGTTAATAATGTGAAAATTTTGGTCTCAGCATCTGTGGAGACAGAGTGAGAAATGACTCATTCAAAAATTTACATTGATCTCTCATCTAAATATATTCCAACTGATAAAATTTATTCCCCTTCCCTTTATAAATGTATTATTCAGTCAAAAGAGATTTCTCGACATGTTAATAGTGAAGTCCTGCAGTCTGCTTGAATATTATTGTTCAAATATCAGTTTGTTAATAATAAAGATACTTATTTTTGTATTTCCTTTTGATGAATACTTCACTCTGTTTACTGTACTTTTAAGCAGGGAATAAATGAGCCTTCTCAGAATCTGTGTGGTGAGAAAAGAGAAATTATACTCACAAAGAGTAGCTTTAGCTCAGAGTTCACCCATTAGAGTTGCAAGTAGATACTATAATATTCTAACCCCATTCCAAATTTAAGCAGTAAAACATATAAAAAAATCAGCTGTCAGCAACTATACATAGAACAATTATCTAAAATATAAATTTAATTTAGAGTAATTAATTCCAAAAATATGCATCTCATTTTTCAATAGTTTATTGATTTTTAGAGAGAGAAGAAGGGAGAAGGAGAGAAACATCAATGTGAGAGTGAAGCATCTATTGACTGCCTCCTGCATGCACCCTACTGGGGACTGAGCCAGCAACCTGGGCATGTGCCATTGACCAGGAATCGAACTGGCAACCTTCCAGTGCACGGGATGACATCCAACCAACTGAGCCACACTGGCCAGGACAATATTCATTTCAACAGTTTGTAGTTATTAGAATGATTTTATTAAGAGATATGAATATAATAAAACTCCTTAAAGAAATATGCTGATGAAGGGAGTGGATAACGAGAAATGATGAAGGCTTTGGGGCAGAGATGCCATGGACAATGGGTGGGGATTTGGACAGGTTCCCTCTGAAGAAAGTGAAACCGAAGCTTTTACCCAAGTTGGGAATGGTGAATAAGCATCTCAGGGAGCAGTAGAGCAGTAGCCTGCACACAGACTGCTGTTGCTTGTACCTGAGTGCAGAAACAGGAAATACGAAGAGCCTAGGCACCATGAGGAGATGAGGAAACAGAATGTCCATCAGGCATATTCCCCAGAGAATATGCCAATAGAGGGACAACACATGTAGGTGTTCCCTTCCCCAATACCAGTTCGTTGTGTGACTCAGGGTGAGGGTGACACTTGCTGCTCCTACATCCAGTTCATCTGGTCACCAGGTTTCCTCAGTTGTGTCACCTAAGGGTCTTCCTCACACCCTTGACCAACCAAATCATTTGTCACAGGGTAGGTCAGAATGGTATTGTAAATTATGTATCTGACCATGTCACCTTCCTGCTTACAGTGTGTCTCCTGATTACCTGAGTTTTGAACTCATTAGGATGAACTGTCTACATCTACAAACCTTTCTACATCTACAAACTTCCTAGGTTTCTCCACTTCTCAGTGTCTTCTCTAGCTCTGATTTGTAAATGTAGGGCATTTCCTAACCACCAGGCGCCCAAGAAATCTATATAAATGTCATTTTACTTATTCACTCACTCATTGAATATTTATTAGGTATCTTCAGTGTGTACAGAGAAATGCCGGCCCAGGGTATAGAACAATGAATGAGGTAGTCAGTCTCTGTCCTAAAGAACTTAGTAATTAATGAGGTGTCCCCCCCCATCCCCCACCCCCCGTGACTAGGTTAAATAACTCTCTTCTGGCTTCCCAAGGCATCCTATGCATACGTCCATCCTAAAGTTCATAAAAATAGAGAGAAATATGCTGTTTACTTTCTTATAATTCCAATGTATCATGAGTTCATTGAGTTTAAAAAATATGTATGTATTAAATTATTTAAGATCATTAAGTATAAAAATTACTTGCATCTTCATCCCTAGGGTGACTTGGTTTTATAAAGTCTGTGGAATTTAAAAGTGCCTATATATGTTTTGAAGATACATGATAATTGTCATGTACATAAAAAGTGTGGGTTATAAAACAATAAGATATGGTTAGGAATTTCACATAAAAAACATAATATAAGATTTGAAAAACCTTAGAGGAGAATAAAAGTATAAATTATACTGAGAAGAAAAAACTGTACTATGGATTTTTCTGTACTATGGATCTCTCTCTCTCTCTCTCTCTCTCTCTCTCTCTCTCTCTCTCTCTCTCCTTCCCTCCCTCTTCCTTTCCCTCCCTCCCCTTCTCCCTCCCTCCCACACATTCACACACACAATCAGAGAGAAATAACATGCAATATGGATAACATTAAGGAAATAATATTCTCAGTGTAGTCTATATTGCAATGATTCCAAATAGAGATGGAATCATTGCAATGTAGACTACACTAAGAATCTAATTATTATGTGGATAAACCCAAAGAATGGAGATGAAGTGTCACAGGATGAATGGAATCTGATGAGAAATGGTGGTGTATCATCCTTCAGTGAGAGAAAAACAAATGATGATAATTTAACAAATAATAGTAAGGACAAGACATGCTCAATGAAACTATATAGACTTGAGCTGGGCTAAGGAATATAAAAGAGAAAGATATTAAAAAGAAAGAGGACTTTTCATTTATATGTTTAAGCACATCCAGAACAAAAGCTAGTCAAGAGGCCTTGTAAGAAGGAAACGGAATGGCTGGTGACAACATACCATTTGGATTCTGAAGGGATAGAGAGTTACTAGGCGCAAAGCTAGAGGACAGCAGTATAGAGGTTGCCATGAACAAGGATTGGATTTTAGGCAGGCAGAAGGGTTTAAGCATCTTGTGGATTAAAGCTATTCAGGTAATACAGCAGCAGGAAGCATGGCATTAGGGTGTCAGAAAGGAGGAATGGGCCCAAGGCTGGTGAGATGGAGAAGACAGAAGGTGCATACACAGGAGGCAGGCAGTCCAAGGTCAAGGAGGAATGTGGAGAGAAAGGCAGCTGAGTTGAGTGGCGTGGACAAAGAAGGCAGGTATGGGTTTTTAGGAGGAGTCATTTGGGAGCATCTGGCTTTGAGGAGAATGAAAAACGCTAGAGCCTGCTCACTCTTTGTTGATGGTTGGCTTTTGAGTCTTTATAATCACAACTGAGTGAACAGAAAAGGGGTCTTCTATGCGTGAGGAAGCCTTTGTTAATTACAAGGAAAAATATATCTTAACAGATAAGAAAGAGATGAAAAGAATAACCAATCCCGGGATTAGAGAAATTGCCCGTAAAATAACAGTGGGGCACACTAATAGCAGGGGCAGAACTCATCCTCGTGACAACGATGCCACAGTGTGAGAACGAGAGTGAAGAAGAGAATCCTATACCGTCAGAAACTTCAAAAATGTAATTATGTAGAAGAAAGATTAGATAATAGAGGTCATTCAAAAAGTAATACTACAAATGTTTCAAATATATCATCACCAACAATAAAAATTTACTTAAGGTTTCAAAAACCAAAACCTCCCACTCACATATGAGGATATGAGTTAGTTGTAGTTATTTTTTAAAGCTGTCAAATATTAGAAAATGGCTTTTGTCTGTCCTCCTATCATCATCAATTCGGAAGTCTATGAGGAAAAGCCTAGAAAAGACAGAGAAGCTCAGTATGTAACCTGTAATTGAGAATCAGAGAATGCAGATGAGAATGTGAAAACATAAGTGGTAACACTTAAAATGTGCAGATAAATGATGCTGAAAAGAAGTTACAATGACAAAAAAGAGCCTTGAGCCCATGTGACAACAAATAATAGATACACTAACACTTTAAGAAAAAGTGATAACTGTGATAAAGAATAAATGTACCTCCCAAGGAGAATTAAACATTTTTCTTAAGTGACTAAACTTAAAAAAAAAATTAACTACTACCTTTTACATTTTACATTTACCTACTATTCTTCAAATATCCCTGGTAACAACTATATTGGATATGTGTAGGCATTTTAAAAAATGGCATTTTTTTACACAATTTGGGATCATTCTACTTTGAAAAACAACTTCTGGCTGACAATAAGCTTTTAAATTTTTGCTCAGGGCAAGTCGTATTATCACATTAAAACCCAAAGGTCAGACATCTGTGAAACATTGTGTTAAAAGTCAAGAAACTAAGGCAGAAAAATTCTTTCTGCTTCATCTCAATATAAATTGCAGATCAAACAGTGATCTGGACTGACAGTGGCCATACAATCTGAAATGAATTGTATTCCATTTAACATATGAAATGTCACACCAGGCACTGCTTGTAGCTTTAATTTTCAACTGCCCAGCCTTATACTTGATATTGGTACTTTCCAAATGAGCTTTTTGACCTTCAGATAATAGAATTTATACCTAGAATGAATTTATACCTAGAATTTATACCAAAAACTTTGAAGTCAATGATAGCTTATTTGTTTATTCTTTTATATTTTAAACAGATTGAATTTGTGACTAAACTATAAAATATAATTTGAACTGCTTAATTTTTAGCAAATGGTAACTTACAAATAAAAGTACTTTTAGCATTCTGTGCAATGGGAAATACTTTAAAATGGGAACTTGAAACCCATTTTCTAAGCAGAATTAAGAATTAACAGCTCTAACTAATATTTATGATATAATTGGTGTCAATGCCACATACTTTACACTGAGGGTTGCTAAGCCTCACAATACAGTTATTAACAATCTTCTCAACTTTGTTATTCTTTGCAAAGAGCAGGTTACTATGGAGATAAAATAAAACCATCACTACAGAAGTTTACTTTGAAAAGAGAATGTTTTACCTTTTGCCCTTCACATTAGATTTTTTCCAGATTCCTTTCTGATACATGTTCTCCTAACAATAATGTTAATGAGGAAAAAAAATCTTTTTTTGGAGCTCCTACTAGTATAAATTAATGTAGAAGTGATAAGGATGGAAAAGAAAGTAGAGGTGACTGAATAAAAAGAAATATACATAAAGTTAAAAATTGGCTTTAGAGTCACAGTAGTGTTTGGGGATCAAGCTCTCTGATTGCTAGTTTTGTTAACTTGGAAAAATTCACTTCTCTGAGCCTCAATTTCCTCATCTGTAAGATAGGTTTGGTAATGCTTACCTCAGAGAACTGTTCTAAGAAACATGTTAGCTAATGCTGCAAGTAGACAATTCAATGTAAAATTAATAACATGTTTTTTTTCCTTACTACACTTATTTTTTTAAATGAGCTGTACTTGTTGTCATGTAATCAGCAAACTAAATATTTTTCTCACTGTTGTATCAGGCAAAATAATCCCACAGTTTTCCTGGCCATTTTTCTGGCCTGAGTAATAATCCCATCTACACTAATCCTATACTAATAAAAGAGAAAAATGGTAATTGGCGTACGAACGATACCTTTTTCATTGGCTAATCAGTGAGATATGCAAATTAACTGCCAACTAAGATTGGCAGTTAACCGCCAAAAAAGATGGCGGCTAATTTGCATATTGCAGGCAGGATGGTACAGCGCCATCAGAGAGCGGGTAGGGGGCGTGAGTGTCAGCGGTCGCCCGGGACCCGATCGGGCCGGCAAACCCAGACGCGAGCCGGAGGGGCGGCTGCGGCGTGAGTGCCAGTGGTCGCCCGGGACCCAATCACGTGGGCCTGCGGGGCGGCTGCAGCGGTCGCCCGGGACCCGATCCGGCCGGCAGACCCGGACGCGAGCCGGCGGGGCGGCTGCGGCGTCCGCCCTACTCACGCCGCCAACCCGCGAGAGCGGGTTGGGGGCGTGAGTGCCAGCGGTTGCCCGGACCCGATCCGGCCGGCAGACCCGGACGCGAGCTGGAGGGGCGGCTGCGGTGTCCGCTCGCACTCACGCCCGGAACCTGATCCGGCCGGCAGACCCGGACG
The DNA here is from genome assembly GCF_964212035.1 of Myotis nattereri. Taxonomy (NCBI): domain Eukaryota; kingdom Metazoa; phylum Chordata; class Mammalia; order Chiroptera; family Vespertilionidae; genus Myotis; species Myotis nattereri. Next base: position 29,968,196 of record NC_138088.1, read on the forward strand.
TGGGCTGGCGGGGCGGCTGCGGTGTCCGCCCCACTCACGCCGCCAACCCTGGGCAAGGGGCTGATCAGGCGATCGGAGGGTGATGGGGGTCTATGCCTCTGGCCAAGGCATCAGGCCTGGGAAAGGGGCAGAGCCAGCAATCGGAGGGGTTTGGGGGTCCCCTGCCCAGGCCTGACGCCTGGGCCAGAGGCATCAGGCCTGGGCTGGGGGAAGAACCAGTGATGGGGGGAAATGAGGGTCCCCTGCCCGGGCCTGATGCCTCTGTCAGAGGCATCAGGCCTGGGCAAGGGGCCGATCCTGCGATTGGAGGGTGATGGGGGTCAACGCCTGAGGGCTCCCAGTATGTGAGAGGGGGCAGGCTGGGCTGAGGGACACTCCCCCCCACACACACACCCCCAGTGCACGAATTTCGTGCACCGGGCCCCTAGTAAAAGATAAACATGCAAATCGGTGTCACTCCGCTACATCCACCAGCCAATTGGATGAGTATGCAAATTAAATCCAACAAAGATGGCGGTTAATTTGCATATGCAGGAGCAGAGCAAAGGCTGAAGGCTCTGGCCGGAATGAAGACTGAAGACTGTAGATTGAAGAGGCTTGGCTTCTGGAAGCCAAGCCTCGCTGCGGCCGGAGGGGAGAAGCCTAGCCTGGAGGCTTGGCTTCTTCGCTGCGGCCGGACCAAAGGCCTGGGTCCTGGGTGCTGGAGGAAAACTGGTGCTGGCAGCCAGGAGAAGGAAGGCCTATTGCACGAATCTTCGTACAACGGGCTTCTAGTCTTTATAATAAAAGCCTAATATGCTAAGTGTCCAGTTGTCCAGTTGGCCATTCAACCAATCAAAGCATAATATGCTAATGATATGCTAAGGCCGCTCAACTGCTCGCTATGATGTGCACTGACCATCAGGGGGCAGACAGTTGACTGGTCAGCCAGTTGCTATGACACGCACTGACCACCAGGGCACAGACACTCAATGCAGGAGCTGCCCTTGGTGGGCAGTGCGCTACCACAGGGGGAGCACCACTCAGCCAGAAGCCGGGCTCACAGCTGGCAAGTGCAGCAGCTCCTGCCTCCATGGCAGTGCTAAGGATGTCCGACTGAAGGCATAGGCCCACTCGCTGTGGGGAGAGGGCCTAAGCCATCAGTTGGACATCCCCCAAGGGCTCCTGGACTGTGAGAGACACTCCCACGAGTGCACGAGTTTCGTGCATGGGGCCTTTAGTATTTAATAACATTCAATGTGGGCATTGACCAATCTGTAATTGTTAATTTATATGGCATAAGGTACTTTGCAGATATAATTAAGTATTTGGGCATAGAAAGATTTTCCTGGATTATACTAGTGGGCCCAATATAATCAAAAGTGTCCTTAGACGATGGAGGAAGTAGAATTAAAGTCATACAGAAGGCCATAAAGTAACAAAAGCAGGACAGAGGGAGACCAAAAGATGTGAGGCTTCTGGCTTTGAACATGGAATGTGGAATCAGTAGCCAGGGAATGCATGTGGCTTCTAGAAGCTAGAAAAGACAAAGTAACCGATTCTTCTCAAGAGCCTCCAGAAGAAACAGCGCCCTTCAAATCCTTTTTTTTGTTATTGTTTTTGTTTTTTTCTTAAGACTGTGGGATTTATTCTGTGAGTAATGGAAAGCCACAGAATGTGTTTGAACAGGTGAGCTACATGGCGAGAGCAAATCACTTAGGCCCAGTTTTTAGAGGTGATACAGTGCCATTCCTTTCCAGATTTGGATCCATTCATAATAAAGGCGGATCCATTTTTTACTTCTGACCTCCAAATGGTAAGAGAATAAATTGATGTTGTTTTAAGTCACTGTTTGGGATAATGAAATGCCTATTTAAAAAAGATATAGAAATAATGACAATAATTTGCAGTGAGTTCATTAACCACTTAGATTGATTGTATCTGAATAGATTTATCAGAATAAAATTTTCTACCAAAAGAAATAAGCAGGTGTCCTTGAAGAAATGGCCAATTGAGGTGTGGGTCAGAATAGTTAAAACATGTTGCAAAGCTATGTAACAAAAATAACATCTTGTAAAAACAAAAATGAACATCTTGTAAAACCTGACAACAAAAATGATATCAAAGTTCACTAGGGTCATATCAAAAACTCCCAGAGACCAATTTGAACAGCCCCTCCCTGGAAACAATAGAGTCAATTTGACCATCAATAATAACTGCAAAAGATTGACATTGATCAAATATGTTTAAATCTATGTAGAGATAATATCAAAACAAAACCAACATATTACAGAAACAAACCAAAATGAAAGAAAAAGCTCATTGGTCACTATCTATAATAATAAAAGGGTAATATGCTAATTAGACCAGATGTCATTCCGGACGAAGCTGGGCCCCAGGGAAGCCTGGGTCCTGGGTGCCAGAGGTAAGCCTGTGCCAGCAGCCGGGGGAAGGAAGGCCTACTCTTGCATGGATTTTGGGCATCAGGACTCTAGTTAGAGAATAAGAGGTAACTAGCTCTTTGTACTAAAAACTGAGTAATAAAGGGAAAGAATCAAGAGTTTACCTCTCCTTACTATAAAAACTATACCTTAATACAAATAACTAATTGATACAGAAGTTATTTTCCCTAAAATTATGCCAATTATTTTTAAATGAGGAGATGATTGAAACTGAATATCACAGTATAACTCCTCACAACATAATGGCTCCTAGGAAAGATCATTGATGGCTGTTTAATGCTACATAAAGACAAGAAGACATCATGCATCTCCTGATAGAAATACCCACCACCAAAGAAATAGCCTTGCTAAAAAAAATATGGGCCTGAATCTTTCCATCTAATTTCTTTTTTCTCCCCCAGAAATATAGGAGTCAATGTAGCATGTTAAGCAAATCCACAAGGTTACATTTAATATCCAGATTCTGAGGGCTCTATAAACAAGTTTCCTGAAATTAACTTTTCCTTCAAGTACAATAAGGATGTTGTGACTATGTATATTTAAAACATTCTTAATTTTTAGTGACCTATACTTACATAATTATAAATTAAATGGTATGATGTCTGAGATTTACCTTAAAGTGATACAGGGAATGGGTAGAGATGAAATGAGATTGATCCTGAGTTGATAATTGTTGAAAGTAGGTGAAAAGACTTCTGTAAGTTTGAAGTGTACCCTTATGAAAAGTTTAAAAAATTGTTTCTATGATTTCTATGAAAAATTAAATTTGGAAGAATCAAATAAGACAAATAGAGAGAAGTGTACCTTTGAAATGATTATGCACGCCATTTTTAAATTAGCATCCTGGCAAACAGCATATGAGTACATTTGAAGTACCTGAGAAGACATATTCTAGAAACACGCAATTATACAGCAATGACCAAACACTGAAGATTTGCTGGTGATTTATACCAGTAGTTTGACTAAATTGCCAGGATATTTCTGTATAACCTGTCTGAAAGCTGAAGGTAAACTTCACCAATGCACCCACATATATCAAAAGAGGAAAATTTAAATCACAGCAGCCGATCTGCAGAGTAATTTTATTTGTGTGAGCAGATCCATTTCTTCCTGGAATGGTCAATGAGCTTCAGCTGTTATGAAAGCCCTAAAAGCTTGTTATTTGAATTGCAGGTACTTCTAAAGGTAACCTCTCCTGAGCCTTATGACAAATTTCACCTTGTGGAAAGCACCAGTCTAATCCTCCAGGCTGTGTTGTTCTCAAAGACCCATAGCGAATTACACTCCCCAGCCTGTTCTCTAGAGCAATGCCCTGTCGTTTAGGTTTAGTCGTGTTTAACTTTCTATTTATTTCTAGCATTTGAACGTGCCTGGCATTTAGTTCTTGCTCAATATTTATTGAACACTTGATCAATGTATTCATATTCTTTCAGCATCGGTTTATTTACTATGTATTTCGATGAGACATGATTGGATAAAATAAAAACGTAGAGTGTTAATACATGGATAATACAGAATAATCTCCCTTTTCAAGATTAATTTAATCACATCTGAAAAATCCCTCTTCTCCTGTGAGATAACATATTTGTAGGTTCTGGGCATCAGGGCACGAGCATCTTTGGGAAGCCATCATTCCGTCTACCACGCATTTACTGTAATACAAATAATGCATTACTTATAGTATAATTTCAAATTTTGTCAGGAGGAGAGTTGGGGAGGAACTATGTCAGGATTGTTTTTTTTTAAAAAAAAAGTCTCACTAAGAGTAGTGAAGTGATGACCCAAGTAGCTAACTTGTGGTTCTGATGCCCCTTTATCAAAGATTCATTAAGAACCTCTGGATTCCCTTGATAACCAAATTTAGGCCAAAGAGCTCTATGTAAAGCTAATTTGATCATATTCATAGGAAATTTTATATGATTTATATATTTCACAACCACATGCCTTCACATACTCTCTCTACTCCAGCTCTGTGTGTACTTAAGGGTAAGGAGAGCTGGCTAGCAGATATCATTTTCTTTTAATGCATTTTTCTCTCAATGTGTCCAAGGATCAAATTATTTAAAAATAAAATGTCATACAACAATTGGAATATAGTCCACCTGTGGATTTTATTGAACATTAATCCAGAAAGACAATCTAGTTGTACTCACAGATTAATTGCTTCAGGGACACGTTGGCAGCACAAAACCATGTCAGTGACAAATCTATAGAATTATAGCTGAGAGAAGAATTACACAACTGCAATTCAGGCAGATAATATTTTACTGACATGCCTTAATTCTTGCAGTTGAAACCCACCATTTCTGAAATTGTACTGCAGTCCTTGCTACAAATGGGTTATCTTCCTTTGAAAGGAGTTCAAAGGAATATTGGAGAAATGGAGCATCGACTTTGATTTATAATTTAGCATATATAATTCATCATACAAAGTAATATCTGGCCCTGGATTTTCTACTGTTATATAGGTAGACAAAGGTTCATTTCAATCTAATTGTCATAATCATTCCATTTTAACTTCAAGGAATATGACTAATTACCCTCCACCCCCCCCCCCCCCACCCCATCATTTGCTATGTCTTTCTTCCATGATTTAATGGAAGGACTTGGAATCGTGGCATGTCGGATGAGATTCTGCCTGTCATTTATTAAGAACAGGACATTTTGAGCAGGTTGCAATTTCTATGAATCAGTTTCTTCTAAGAAAGCAACTAAACTCTTTGCCATGCCCTTTATTATGAAATGATAGGAAAATTAGAGGAGAAAAATGTGAGTAGAGAGTGAAATTCTGTGAAAGCAATAAGAGAAAATCACTAGACAAACCAAAATTTATAAAAGGAAAAGTGATAATTAGACATTAAAACTACTCTGGTTACAGTTTGGATTTAATAAGTTGGTAGCTATAATCTGATTTGAAAAATCCTCAGTACGTCCATGGAGTTTAGAGGTTTAATACTTTCTCATTCATTTTCCCAGTTGATCATCACATAAGCTTTTTAAATATTAAAATGAAGTTATAATTTAGTCTTTTTACAGATGAGCAAACTGAAGCTCAAATGTTTATTAGCTCAGTTCTCACAAAACTATATTTTGGATTCTTTATGTAATTCATTACCGTATTCATTTAATTAGCACAAGTTCATTTAATGCTTTTCACATATTAGGTATACAGTGATGAGCAAAAAAAAACAAGGTATCTATCTTCGTAGGATTTACTTCACATTCTAGAGAAAGATGTGGCCAGGACAAATGTAAACAAACAAATACCTGTATAATTATCATTGGCAAACAGTGTTGTGAATGAAAGAAATAAGTGCTATAAAAATAGCTTATGAAGGCCTTTCTGAAGGTCTCACTGTTGAGACTATAAAAATAAAAAGGAGCCAGTGAAGTGAGAAATGAAAAGAGTGCTCCATGCAGGAGGAACATCCTGATTCAAGGCCTCTCATCTTCTCCTATTTATTAGTCTAGCCCAGCCCTATTAGTGGCATTGTAAGCATGTGTGTGTGTGTGTGTCGGGGGGGAGGAGGGGGGCTGCGGTTGGGAGTGTCCTCCCCCATTCTGTCATAGGTCTCATTTCCTCAGACCATGACCTTCTAGCTAAGTTGACTGAGCTTTACACGACACCATAAAGTGGGTGAGTCTAAAGGGAGAAACAAGAAACTGGTCATGTCTAATATTTGGCTACCTGTTTGGGAAATCTTGGTTCCAGGAAACTTCCACTTGCACATGGATTTGCTGGACTGAACTCCTTAGAGTGAAGAGACAGTGGCCATATCAGTAAAATTTTCCATATATGGTGGCTCGATACATCATGTCAAATGTGGCATTCTAAGTAATTCTACACATGGCAGCAAGGTGACACCTCTGTGGCATGCAGAATTCTTCTCTCTCTCTCTCTCTCTCTCTCTCTCTCTCTCTCTCTCCCTTTCTCTCTCTTTTTGCTTGCTTGTCTCTTAAAAACTATATTCTGCATTAAGAAAATCCATTAGACTTTTCATAAAGTCACTGAAAACTTATGTAAGTGCTTTGTAGTTTCAAAGCCTGTCTCAATATATAACACTATTACACATATAACTGCACACCACCCCACCCCAGGAAAGATATTAAAGTATTTTGTGTGAAAATGGAAAAATAAAAATAACTCAAAAAAGGTACTTCACTCTCATGGCATTCAAACAATTAACATTTCCACAAGTGTTTCATTTCAAAGGAAGTTACATCTAAGGAAGCAAAAATAAATTTACTAAAATGATTATGTGTTTCCTGGAGGCCTCATCTCCAACTGCAGCTAAATAAACTGGTTGGAATAATAAACACAGCAGCATTTTTTATATTACAGAGATTGACTTTGGGATTTGTAACTCCACTGTGGCAAACCTGGGAGGAATGATTCAATGGTATTAAAAGATGAAACATGTTCCTCTTATTCATCTCATATGAACAGTTTGCATACAGACCCTCAAATCTGGTGACTAAAAAATGGATTTGGCTATTCCAGAAGAAGAGTTTAGTCCCACAACATTATTTAGTCCCACAACATTATTTAAAACACTTCTAAACACAGCCATTAACAAGTAGTTTTTAACATAAACCTAGAAGTTGGAAAGATCCATGCTTGCTCCTCTGCTTAGAATTTCCGGCTCTTGGTGTAGGTACTCTTTTGTCACATATCTTGTCTGCCTAACAAATAGTTATTCATGTTTCAAGAATCAGTTTTGGCATCATCCATATTTTGGTACTAAAAAATCCTTCCTGCAATTATTTGGACAAAGGATCTATGGTGGTTAATTTTATGTATTGGAGTGTGTGTTTGGATGAGATTAACATTTTAATCAGTGATCTTTGAGTAAGCAGATGGCTCTCCATAATTTAGGTGAGCCTCATCCAAGCAGTAGAATGACTGAATAGAACAAAAATATTAGCCTGCTAGACTGCCTTCAACTTGATCCTCAACATTGGCTATCCTGAGTCTTCCTCTGCTGACCTTTAGACTAGAGCTATACCATTAGCTCTCTTGAGTCTTGAGCTTGCCAGCCAACACTGTAGATTTGGGACTTCCCTGCCTCTATTTTGTGTCATGAATACATGCTAACAAAATAATAGTAATCATGCTCTCTGTAAACATGGGAAAATAAATGGGATGAACTAAGACATTATCTCTCTTTCACTCTTAAATTATTATCAGTATTATTCTTACAATACTATAATAAAATTTATCTTTTTATGTTAGGTTTTGGATAATTTTTCATATTAATTTTGCATATTTTTCATCATTTAATTCTTCATATTTCTGTGACATTTTCAAATAACTTTGAATTTGTGTTTATTTATATGTGTAATTAAATAAACCATGTAAAATACAACTCTGACACTTTACTATAGGACTTATTTCCCATATATGACAGGAAATGATATGATATATGCACATATATACATAGACTACTTGGATACATATATATCCCAGAAAATTGGGATAAATTATTAACATTCTTAATATGTACTTGACATTTTACAAGGTTCTACTGGTAAGGATTAGGTTTGGTTCTGAGTAGCAAAAACTTGAAAAATAGTGTCTTAGCCAAAATAGATGTTAATTCAGTAAAAGGATAACTGGAAATTAAAAAGTTCAGAGTGGGTATTGTAAATACAATAGCCTTATTCTCCCCTGTTCCCTATACAAAGTCTCCATACAGTCCAGGATGGCTGTTAGAGCTACAGGCATAACATCAACATTCTCAGCAATAGATAAAATGGATGGTTCCTCTTCCCTTTTAAGGAAATGTCATGGTTATAGAATTTCTATTTATATCTCAATAACCAGCACACTGCAAGAGATGCTATGAAATATATCCAGTTAGTATGTTGACAACATATTCCATTTTTTTTAAGTAAAAAAAAAATAAATCTCTATATATAAAAGCCTAAGCGACCATTACCACCCATCAACCGAATGACCGGTCGACCAGTCAACCAGTCGGTATGATGCGCACTGACCACCAAGGGGCAGACACTCAATGTAGGAACTGCCCCCTGGTGGTCAGTACGCTCCCACAGCCAGCCTCCCACAGCCAGCCAACCTCTTGCGGTCCCTCCCACTGGCTGGCTGGGTGGTCAGTGCGCTCCCACGGCCAACCTCCCATGGCCAGCCAACACCCATGGGACTGGGCGAGACAGCCCCGATTGGATTGCCCCGATCGCTGGCCAGGCTGAGGAACCCCACCCGTGCACGAATTCATGCACCAGGCCTCTAGTAGAATATAAAGAAAAATCCAATAGCTTCTGCCACGTTAGTAGTTGGGAGAATTCAAAGAAATAATTTCCTTGTGTTACATAGGACTTCCTAGAAAGAAGTCAAAATCATAATGTGTAAATCTACTTTAAAAGTTAAAATGTAAATCTTGTAATATGGATTATGAGGGATGGAGGATGTTAAGAAATAAAGGGCAGCATAATATAAAATAGAAACAGCAGAATTAGGCCTTGAATAAATATCTAGTGAATGACTGAATCAGCAATCCAAGAAGTATTTTCAATATCACTGCTGAAAGTGCATCTCAACAGTACACACATCTGTGAAAAACCACAGATATGCAATTTGCCTTTATACACTGAATCACCTTTAGTCTGAAAATCTGGCTATCAGAACTACCTACGGCCTCAAAAGAACATCTAGTATAACCCTTTGCCTTTAATCTCATAAAGAATTATGATTCTCATTTTAGACGTAAGAGCCAGTGATAGGAAGTGACTCAGATGAGAACACAGCTAATAAGTTATCACTTGGGATCTAGAATACTTGTGTGTTTTTTTCTACTTTATCGCTTATTCAGTGAGTTATTTTTTCCACTTCATTGTGTAGTCAGATGGGTTAGCCCTATTGGGAGCTTTAAAGAATAAATGTGCTAAATGAACACTTATGAAAGTTGTATTAATCACATCATTTTTAAAGTGGGCATCCCATCCTTTCTCAAAGGGAATAAACGTGGTAACTTTCCAACATATCTAAGGAACATGGTTAGTATGAAATTTCCCAAATACACAAAATCCTTCCTTTTCCTACATAATATTTTCTTTCTATTTGGCAATGCTTATAATTATAGAATCTCTATAGATAAGTGCAACCGCCTAACATGTGGGGGAATAATAATGAAAGATAACCTTACAAATATACCTCAGTAATCTTTATTATACACTTGTGAGAGAGGCAACTATTGGTATAAATTGCATGTAGGGTGAAATTTAGAAAAAAAAAATTTGCAGGGGAAGGTAGAACTCATTTTTTTTTCTCTTAGTCTCTGTTCTTCCTTTCAGGAAGAGTAGAAGACAATAGATTGGAGAGCAAAAAAAAAAAAAAAAAAAATTAACAAGCTGGCATCCTGCATCAGTGTTCATAGTTTTGAAAATGTTCAAAGTTTGCTTGTGAGATCTCCAGCATAGTTAACTCATTATCCAAGTTCCTTTGTACTGATGACTTATTTTTTACATATGACTGATGAATCCAGTGTTAATTGAAGAACCAATCACTGGTTTTTCCTGCAGTTTGCTTTGATATCATGGGAATAATTTCTTTTGAGTACAAATAATATAATTGCATTTACCCAGAGGTGAAAATTATAGGCCCCCAAAATGTATTTGATGTTGTTTTGCTAGAGGACAAACTTTTCAGCAGACAATTTTATACTGTCTGACTCCAGTTCTATAGCAGCTCCATTAGAGAATCAGAATGTATTTCTCATTGTGCTCTCTAGGTACCACTGAAATTTAAAGAGGAAACGCTACCAGAATAGAAGATAAAAGTAATAACATTATCAGGTGTTAGAGTCTAAGGTTCTTTAAAGGTCATGAAACCTGTTTCCTTCCTTTCATACTTGTAGATATGAAGCTCAAGTAGTTTTTAACATAAACCTAGACGTTGGAAAGATTCATGCTTGCTCCTCTGCGTAGAATTTCTGGCTCTTGGTGTAGGTACTCTTTTGTCATAGTTTTATTTTGTTTTCTTTAATTGACTTTTTAGAGAAACAGGAAGGGAGAGAAAGAGAAACATTGATGTGAGAGAAAAACATTGATTGGTTGCCTCCAGTACAATACAATATTATACAGTCTCAATTGTCCAAAGCCCAGATGAATTTTTAACATCTCTTTTTTAAATTCCTTTTTTTTAAATTATAAAAATCATATAACATCAAGTCTACCTATAGATAGATTATATGAGGTGTGTAAGTAGTCAATTTCTTAGAATCAAAAAATAAAATGGTGTTTGCCAGAGGCTGGAGGGAGTAGGAAATTGGGAGTTGTTCAATGAGTATAAAGTTTCAGGTAAGAAAGATGAAAAACTTCCAAAGACATGCTTTATAACTTGTAGGGCGCAGCTATAGGGTTAAGCCTCCAACTGACCTGTTGGCAAAGCCACAAATAAGTCCCAGCTTAGAGGGCACAGGCCTCTTAGCATTATTAGGCTTGACCTTATGGCACTCCCTAGATCCTTCCTATAGTTAGCTAATGGGCTGTGGGAGGTGCAGCAAGTGCTGCCAAACAAGTGAAACTCACAAGAACATTGTAACTATGGTGACCACTACCTTGTTTACCTCTGGCTATAAAATAAAACTGTGTGATCAGAAATATTTATCAGATGCTAAGAGCGATAAGGGAGAACAGAAAAGGAGCACTTACCTAATAATGTCTGGATCAACAGTAAATGCTTTCTAGGACTGATGTCAAAGCTCAGGATGAAATCTAAGTGTTCCTTTCCACATAAACATGTGGTATTTTAGTCAAAGGTAGAGCATGTGATAAGGGGAAGGGTAAAAGAAAGCATGCTTTGCTTTGCAGTGAGGAGGTATTGGGTGAGGAAATGACTGAGTGGGAAGGAGAGAATAAAGAAATGAAAGAGTTGTAAGCAGGGTACATATGCAGGGACTAGTAAGATACTTAAAGTGCTTGCTTAGTCTCCCAAGCAATCACCTAATAGACAGGTGAGCAAATGCTGTTAGAAAAAATGGCCCCTACTGACTAGCTCAATGCAGGGTTGCTGCAAACCTGTAATTTGGGGAGGGGGGTGCAATATCTTTTAGAAAGTTCTACTTACATTCAGGAAAAAAATATATAAAAGGCGATCATAATGTCAACTCTGAACAGTCTATACTTGCATCTGAAAAGAGCAACCGTAATGCCATTTTATTATGAAGCATACTACATATGATGAGAGAGAATCATTGATTGGCTGCCTCCTAGTCTAGGCTAGTGTACACATCTGTAACTACAGATAAATGTATGCATGCATGTATGTGTATAAAATATATTTATGATCTTACCTAACAGTAGTTTAATGATGCACTTTTGTTTTTCTCTGCTATTGACAATTTTCTTCTCACTTACAAGATTTGGATAACACTCTTTAAATAAGGCCATTAGTGAGCTGGGACCAAAAGAGTAACCAGATGCATCTTCAGCGCCTTCCCAATGAGTTGTCACATAAAAAGTTTAGGTGCTAATGGTATATCAACAGGCAGAGTTATCGGTTAAATGAAATATCCATTAGACTGGAAACACAAGTTCAGACAAAGGCACAGACTGCATTAACAGTGGGGTAGGCATTAGTCATGACACGTTTGTTTGTCCTTGATGTTCAGAGATAATAGCCCGTGGGTGGTTTCTCTCAATATGTGAACATATTTGGAAAAATAAGCGTGTGACCAGCTGCTCACAGGTAAGAGCTCCATTGAGCCTTTTGGCAGTTCAACCTCTTTGATTCATGCCCTGCGTATGCCATTGATTGGAGAAATGTACAGAACCCCTTATTGTTTTATACCAATTCAATTGACTTGCTGCTGTTTCCCACTACCTCACAGCTGTGTCAAAGGGTTTGCATGCTGCCCCAGGGGTTACACTATAAGCTTAGCAGCAGACCACTTTAAGTAGAGCATTAATCGTGACTTTCAGAACTGTTTCAGAACCACAGCATACATGACTGGAAGGGATAACAACAAGTTTTAAGCAAAGCCTTTTATTTTATAAATGAGAAAATATAAGTTTACAGAATTTAAATTGATTGCCAATAATTCTACCTTGGCTAGTAACACAAGTAAGACTGAGGTTATTTCCAATATATAATGTTATTATTGGAACAGTCCACTGACAACAGTGTCTTTCTTTCCCTCGTTTTTTTTTTCTTCCTTTATAAAAAAAAATAAATTGTATTGACTTCAGAGAGAAAGGGAGAGGCAGAGAGAGAGAGAGAGCGACACATCAGTGATGAGAGGGAATCACTGATTGGCTGCCTCCTGCATGCCCCGCACTGGGGATCGAGTCCGCAACCTGAGCATGTGCCCTGACTGGGCATTGAACAGTGACCTCCTGGTTCATAGGTCGACACTCAACCACTGAGCCATGCCGGCTGGACCTTTTTTCTTCCTTTACCCTTCCTTTCCTTCTTTACTTCCCTCCTTCCTTTTACTCAGGCAACCATTCAGTTGTTAATTCATGTATTCACAGGGTTTTTTTTTTGCCAAGCACCTAGCTTGTTCTAGGAGCACTGGTAATTTCTAAGTATATAAAAAGGTAAGTTATAACAACAGCTATAAAAGTAATAGCTAAGGCTATTTTCCTTTTAAGTATAAACATATTCCCTGGAAATTACTTAACAGACTCTAAACGCTAAAAAGAACAATGTGGACAGGATTTAAGGAAGAGCATGGTGAGTACCCCGGTGTTTGTTTTTATTTTAATCTCCCATATACCCTGGACTGGATGGGTAGTGGCGAGGCCTGCAACAAGGAATGATCAATGGGTTTAGAAATAAAAAGAGAAAAGAAGAATACAAAAAGGGAAAACCTGCTCTTTCTGACCTAAGGACTGGAAAAATAAAGGCTCACAGAGACCTAGTGGGAATCCCCAAGCACTTCTCCACAAATGAGACCTCTAGGGATGGTCCGATTGACCAGCAGTGGCAGCAGCAGAGCCTGCTCCGTAATTCAGGACAGGTGAGTGGTATAATCTCCCAGCAGCTACAGAAACAGTCCGAGCTATCCTATCCCCTTCTCCAGTACTAGGGCCCAGTGAGTGGCCCCATCTTCTCACAGTGATCACATTAGCAAAGCCCTCTGACTCCCCGGCATCTACCGTATAAATGGACTAAGTCCAGTGGCTTCTCTCCTCAGCCCAGGAGATTGCCACTGACCCCACAGATGGCACCAGCAGGAGTTGAGCAGGAGGCTTGGCAGGACCAGAAAACAAAGCAGACATGAGTAACACTGCAAGGACTCAGAAACTAAACTTTCATGGAAATTAAAGCTCAGAAAAGTAGACTCTAACTTACATAATAACCTTAAACAGGGCAATTGCCTGATTTAAAAAAAAAAAATACTACTTAGGAACAAGAGTCCCCTAACAAAATAAACAAAATGTTCAGGATATAATAAAAAATCATTCATTGTACCAAGAAACATGAGAACCACAATTTAATGAGAAAGGACAATCAACAAATGCCAATATGGAAATGAATCTAATATTGGAATTATTTGACAATAATTTTAAAAGCAACTGTCTTAAACATGCTTTAGAAAACAGCCATAATTTGTCTTAAAACATATGAAAACAGAAAATCTCAGGAAAGAAATAGAAGTTATAGAAAAGAACTAACAGAAAGTCATAGAATTGAAAACTACAATAAATGAAATTAAAAAAAAAATCTCACTGGATGTACTCAGTAAAGTATTGATGAAAAGGACCAAATCACTAGACTTGAGAACACATCTATAGAATTTATTCAATCTAATTAACAAAAGGAAAGATTAGCAGAGCCTCAAGTTTCTGTAGAAATATTTAAAAACAGAGCATATGATAATATGCTTTATAATATGAAGTTCATATTATAGATTACAGGTTAGCCAATCACATTTGTAAAAGGCGAAAAGGTTTTAAGGCATATACTTCCTAATTTCTAAATGAACTAAATAGGTGCAATAATCAAAACAATGTGATGCTCTGTAAGAATAAGAGCATTGATCAAAGAAACAGAATTGATCTTTTAAAAAAAGTGCCAAGACAATTAATTGAGGAAATAATAGTTTTTTTTTTTTTTTTACAAGAGGTACTCCAACAATTGGATGTTCATATGAAGAAAGATGAATTTAGACTGTTACCCCACACTATGCACAAAAAATTAACTCGAAATAATAAGTGTAGATGTGGGAATTAAAACTAAAAATCTTTGAGAAGACAATAGAAAAAAAGCTATAACTTCAACTAGGCAAAGCATTCTTAAGAGACATATTAAGGAAATAAAAGACAAGCTGCAGGCTGGGGAAAAAAATATTTGCAAACCATACATTTGATTTAAAACAACAACAGTTGTATGTAGAATAGAAATAACTGCTACAACTCTACATTAAGAAATCAAGTAACATATTTTTAAAATGAGCAGAATATTTAAATAGGTATTTCATCCAAGAAGATATACAAATAGATAATAAACATATAAAAAGATGGCCCTCATATGTTCACACAAAAAATTTTTCTTTAAATATATTTTATTGATTTTATAGAGAGGAAGGGAGAGGGATAGAGAGTTAGATAAGAGAGAAATATCAACGAGCGGCCTCCTGAACACCCCCTACTGGGGATCGAACCCGGGGCCTTTCAGTCTGCGGGTAGATACTCTGTCCACTGAGCAAAACCTGTTAAGGCCATACACAAAAATTTTAAGGGAATGTTCACAATAGCATTATTCATAAAAATCATTAACTAGAGACAATCCAATTTCCATCAACTGGTGAATAGATAAACTGTATTTGGTATATCCATACAATAGAATATATTAATAAAAGGGAACAAATTATTGATGCATGCTACCATATCGATGATCCTCAAAACCTTGTGCAAAAGCAAAGAAGCAGATACAAAACACAGACACACACACACACACACACACACACACACACACACACAAAACCTACCTATTGTATGTTTCTGAAATTTCCAGAAAAGGCTAGCCTATTATAGAGACAAAAAATATACCAGTGTTGGTCTGGGCTAAAGTTATTTGTTATTAAAACATACTTAATATACAATAGTATATTAGTTTCAGGTTTATGACATACTAGTTATTATCATTAATATACCTAATAAAGTGAGGTACAAATTTCCATTTATAAAATAAATGTCATGGGAATTAATATACAACATAGGGATTATAGTCAATAATCTATACTAATAAAAGGGTAATATACTGATTAGACTGAACATCTTCCAGACATCCATCATGACATCCTTCCAGACAAAAGACAAAAAGCCATGGTGGCGGGGGCCGAGGCAGAGGCAGTAGGGGCGATCAGGCCAGCAGGGGAGAGCAGTTAGGGGTGACCAGGCTGGCAGAGGAGGGCAGTTAGGGGCAACCAGGCCAGAAGGAGAGGGCAGTTAGGGGCGATCAGACAGACAGGGGAGCAGTTAGGGGTGATCAGGCCAGCAAGCAGAGGTGGTTAGGGGCTATCAGGCAGGCAAGCAGAGGTGGTTAGGGGCAATCAGGCAGGCAGAGAGGTTAGGGGCGATCAAGCAGGCAGGCAGGCAGGTGAGCGGTTAGGAGCCAGCGGTCCTGGATTGTGAGAGGAATGTCTGACTGCCAGTTTAGGCCCAATCCCGCAGCCGGCAGTTGGACATCCCCCAAGGGGTCCCTTATTGAAGAGGGTGCAGGCTGGGCTGAGGGACACGCCCCCTCCAGCCCCCCCCCCCCCAAACAAATTTCATGCACTGTGCCTCTAGTATCATAATAACCTTGTATGATGACAGATGGTTACTAGACAGTATGGTGATCACTTAGGCACATATCATGTTTTATTCATTGGATTTCCCAAGATTCATTTATATGACCTTGCCACCAGGCAGAAAAGATCTGGATATACAACTTAAATCCTAAAACACAGCTGGGAGAGCTGGACATACAAAACAAATTTCTATGCAATCAGAAATAAGTTCTCAATGCATGATATGTTGTTTTTAATGTTTTATAAAGTACCAGAGGCAGTTTATTTTCCATAGACAATTGCAAAAGTGTCTTATCTCATTACTTATATTTACTTACTGCTCTATGAATCTCAGATGAACCTGCCCCCATAATCACTTCATGCATCCCAATAAAACAGTTGATGTTCCATTTGAGTGCTAATAAATACTATTTTCAGAATCATTTCTCATGCACTACACAATAAAAGCTGCAAAATGAGTGGGGGAAATTGTCTATTTCCAGAAACAGATGCTTTATTTTTTTCTTCTTTTCAACTTGTTCAATGACTGAATAGATGTTTCCATCTTAATAATGAAAATATAACCTCCATATCAATTATATGCTTAAGGGAATTTGCCTTACTTCCTAGGTGGTTGTGCTACTGTTTTCTGCAACAGAGGAAGATGACTGAGCAACAACAAAGTTCCTAGATACAATTTATGGAGGGCATTGGAGTTTGCTGAGTGGCAAACAAGCACTCTTTAAATTTATAAACACATGCTATTTATACAATTGCAAATTCTTTACTCAAAATGTGACATTTTTAAAACTATTTTTGTTTCTCTGTCTGTAACATCAATATTTTTGAGCGATGTATGGTTTGATATAGTTTTCTTCATGTTTTTTGTGCTCGGGTTTAGTAGAACATCTTCATATGTGAATTTATAGTTTTCTTAAATTTCATTATGTTTGGTGTCTTTTGTTTTTGTTTTGTTGTTTTGTTTTGTTTTTTTGTCCTCTCTCCTTGCCTCTCCTTCAGGGACTCCATTTACAAGTACATTAGGCTGTTAGAAATTGTCCCAGAGATCACTGTTGCTTTGCTGTTTTCATTTTCTGTGATTCCTGTTAGTTTCTAAGGCTATGCCTTTAATTTCATTTATTTTTTATTATATGTTTAATCTGCTATTAATCCCATCTAATTTCATCTCTTACATTGTAATTGTCACCTCTATAGTTTGATTTGTCTTTATTATTTTTCATATCTCTGATTAACTTTTTGGGGGCTTTATGAGACCCATTTAAAGTTTAACTGAATGGCTTTTTGTATAGAATTGTGCAATCTTCCCATAATCATAGAACATTTTCATTCCCGCCTCAAATGAAACCCCACTTCTACTTGCAGTCCCTGCCCAGTCACCTCCCAACCCTGTCAGCCCCCAGCTGTGAAAAACCACTAAACTACTTTTTGTTTCTCTAGATTTGCTTAATGCAGACATTTCATATGTATAAATGGGATCATACAATATGTGCTCTTTTGTGACTGTTTTTTTTAAAACTTAGCATAATATTTTCAAGGTTCATCCATGTTCTATCATGTACCAGTAACTCATTCTCTCTTATTGCTGAAACTATTTTATTGGATGGGTTATAGATTTTAACATTCACCAGCTGATGGGTATTTGGGCTTTTCTACTTTTGGGCCCTGGTATAAAATGCTGCCATGTATGTGTGTGTACAAGATTTGTGTGCACATTTTCATTTCTCTTGGACATATACCTAGGAGTGGAATTGTGGTTCATATGCAACTTTATGTTTAAAAATTTTGAGAAACTGTTAAGCTGTTTCCCAAAGCAGATGCATCATTTTACATCCTCAGCAGCAACATGTGCATCCAACTCCACATATTCACCTTATTCTTTTCATGACAGCTCTGCTTATCTTTTTGAACAAATGAAATAGTTATAAAAGTGTCTTAATGTCTTCGTCTGTTCATTCTAACATATATTTCCGTGCTGATTAGTGACAGATTTTTCTCCTCGTTATGGTTTTCTTTTCTTTCTCTTTTTGCCAGCTTGATGATTTTTTAATTGAATGCCAGGCATTGTAAACCCTGTCTTATTGTTTGTTGAACATTTTTGCATTTCTACAAATATTACTGAACTTTGGTCTGTCATACGGTATATTTAAGCGATTTGTTAACAGTTTGATCCACCTGGGTCTTGCATTTAAGATTCGTTAGGTGGCTCTGCAGCAGTGATCAGCTTAGGGCTAATTATTCCTTACTACTAGGGCGCGACCTGTCTGTGTACTCTACCCAGGGCCCCATGGCTTAAGTTTTCCAGCCTGACTGGTGGATACAGTTATAATTTCTGACCCTACATGATCTCTAGGAATATCTAAAACTCTTTTCGGGCACTGTCCTCAGACACCGTTTGCTCAGTTCTCAGCTCAACACTTGGGAAAATCTGCTTAGAACTGAGTTCTCTCCCTGAGCCTCTCTCTCCTTGCTCCTAAACGCCGCTGCGAACACCTGCTTTGGTTTCCCCAGAATTTCAACTTAATCTTGTCAGCTCGGGTATTTGGCCTGGGTTCTCTCTCTCCCTGCACCGCGTCCCGGACAATCTTTAAAGGCGGTAAGCTTTCGGAGCTGATATCATTTATTCCCGGAAAATCTTTAAAGGCAATAAGCTTTCGGAGCTGATATCATTTATTCCCTGTGTCTCCAGGAGCACTGTTCTTCGCTACTGATGCCAAGCGTCTTGGAAGACAGACCCAACGCTCTATTTCTATCGCAGAATTTTATTAAAATAAAACTAATGCTGAGGGTTTCCTCTAAAACGCAAACGCAGTGCAATGCTTTTCCCTCCGCACAGCGTAAGATGAACCGGCCACAAGCTGCTGAATTAAAGCACCACCTCCAAGCTCCAGCACCGCCTACAGGCTAGTGCGCAAGCGCAGAACTCCTGCGCGCCCGCCACGACCAGCTCTAACTGCGCCTGCGCCAAACAGCGCTGCGCGCCAACGCGCGAGTAAGCGCCCGCCAAGCAGAGCGCACTGTGCTCCTTGATCCCGCCCACTAACTGGGCAACCAATCGCCTGTCCCGGAGCGCTGTTGGCGGTGGATCCAAAGCGAAAAGAGTTCCTAGGAGAGGATCGGGCTGAAACGCTGCGCTGGGGAGGATGGAGGCGGCGGAGACCGAGACCGAGGCCGAGGCTGCAGCCGTAGAGTGAGTGTCTGCCGCCAGGTGCCAGCCGGGGGCGGGCCGTGGTGTATGTTGCCGGTCCCCGAGGACAGGTGACCGTTTCCTGGGCCCCGCGGGGAAGTGATCCTGACCCCAGACATTAGTCTCAGGTTCTAGAGATGCCTTGTCTCCGAGATGCGGGCCCATGAGGGACTGCCCGTCACTCCCCGTTTGCACGCCTCCCGGGGGTGTGCCATGAAAGGGGAGGGTTTCATCCCTGCCCCTCCACCCTCCTGGCGGGCTGCACCGCCCTCACAGTGGGCTTTCCGCCTGCAGGACACACCCTGCGAGGGCCGTTTCATTCCCGTCTCGCCTGTCCCACCGCCTCTCCCACTGGGTTGTTTGATCTTGGTCCCCGCCTCCCAGCGGGCTGCTCCAGCCCCCAACAAGGAAGAACCGGTGCCTCGGCATCTAGCCACCACCCCCCCCCCCCCCGTCCCGAGCCCCTCCCCAAGTATTCTACGATTCTACCCTAGGGGGGCTCTCTGCCTGGAGGGCACCCCACTGCCCATCAGTTCTGCCTTACTTTGCCCTTTCCCAGTACATTTCCCTGGACTCTAATGGTTTCTCTTCAGCGGGACACTCCCCACCCTACACTCCTTATTCCCTTTTGCTCTGCTTAGTTTTGCCCATGGCACTTATTCCCTTCATATGTCCTCCATATGCACACACCATTCCGGGTCGCAGAGGGCCCTTTAGGCCGGTGTACAGATGCCAGTCAGAGGAGACTCTCAGCATTGGTACATGTATCTACGTGTGCACAGAAGTTCTCCAGATCCAGCCCCCCAGGCACCTGCAGTTTCCCCTGTTTCCTTGCCCCTGCAGGGCCCTGGCCAAGCTGGCAAACATCCTGGCGCCTATAGGCCTGCAGGAGGAGGCGGAGGTGCCCGGACAGATCCTGGCTGAGTTTGTGATGGTATGTTCAAGATGGTAGCCAGTTTTTCAGGAGCGGGGGACTGCTCCTGGGTTCTTCTGCTGAGATGCTGGGCAGCACTGATGGTGAGCAGACTGGAAGGCAGCCTTGTTGGCCTATGATGCAAGGAGGTAAGGATGTCCTCTGCCTCTCTCCTCCCTCTGAACAGGATTCCCGAAAGAAGGACAAGCTGCTCTGCAGCCAGCTTCAGGTAGTGGACTTCCTGCAGAACTTTTTGGCTCAGGAGGACATTGTCCAGGGCCTGGACCCCTTGGCTTCTGAAGACAGGAGCCGTGAGTAGTCACGGGGTTGGGAGAGGGCCTGCCTTGAGTCGGGAAGGAAGGGAGCTGTGTAGCTGGTGGAAAGACCGAGGCCCCAGTATTTCAGGCTAGCAGGCCAGCCTTCACTCAAGTTCTCATTCTGGTGGCTCATCTCAGGACAGAAGGCAATGGCAGCTAAGGAGCAATGGAAAGAGCTGAAGGCTACCTACCAAGAACATGTGGAGGCCATCTCAAGGACCCTGATCCAGGCCCTGCCCAAGATGGAGGAGGCCCAAAGGAAGCAGGCACAGCTCCGGGAGGCCCTTGAGCAGCTCCAGGCCAGGGTGAGGGGAGGGAAGGACATTCAGAGAGGAGGAGGGAAAGGGCGAGCATGCAACCAGCAAAATAAACTCTTTCTCCTCTTGTCCCCCCCCTCCCCCCTTTGCCTACCGGCAGAAGCAAGTAGCCATGGAGAAACTCAGAACAGCCCAGAAGCAGTGGAAGCTGCAACAGGTGCGTCCATCCCCCTAAGAAAATATCCTTTTTCTATCACCATGCTATCGCATGGACTGAGTGCTCTGCCAGGAAAACCTCATCTCCTTTCTTTCTGTGAGGCATTATAGTATGTATAGGTACCGGCATGGGCTTGAGTCCTAGCATCACTGTTTACAACTGCATGACCTTGGGCAGTCACCTCACTTTCTGTGCTTGTTTCTTCATCTATGAAATGGAGGTAGGAGCACCCACCCTAAAAATAAAGTCAAGTTGTTCAGATGATTAAGCAACTAATACAGTGGGGCCTTGACTTACGAGTGTCCTGACTAACGAGTTTTTTTGAGATACCAGCTGTCTCTCGGCCAATTTTTTGCATTGAGTTGATAGAGTAATTTGAGTTAACAAACTCCTTAACGAGTTCGGTCTCGGAACAAATTAAACTCGTAAGCCAAGGCCCCACTGTATAGCAAGTGCTTAAAATGTGTCTGGCACATAGCAGACTAAGTGAGTGTTATCCTGTTTGTGCCGTCTAGGCTGAAGGGGGTTAGGGCAGAGGCTGTTCAGCATCTGATGAGCCACGTCTGTATTCTCACTTATGGTAGGAGAAGCGTCTACAGCACTTAGCAGAAGTTTCTGCAGAGGTGAGGCAGCGTCAGGCAGGAACTCAGCAGGAGCTTGAGCAGCTGTATCAGGAGCTTGGAACCTTGAAGCAGCAAGCAGGGCAGGAGCGGGACAAGCTGCAGAGGTGAGACGGGGCACATGGGCTGCAGGCTCGGTGTGTTCCAGCTGAAGCTCCTCCCTTCACACCCAGCTCTTTCTTCCAGGCACCAGACCTTCCTTCAACTGCTATACACCTTGCAGGGTCAGCTGCAGTCCCCTGAGACAGAGGCAGAGCTACCACAAGACGTGGGTCTTCCTGAGGATAAGTCCCAGCTGCTGACCCAATCCCGGGAGCAGAACAGAGGGGATACCATGGGAAGAGATGGAAGTGTGTCCTCCAAGGTGTGTGAGAAATGGGACGAATGGGCATGGAGGCAGGGAGAGAATCTGGGAGAAAGGGCTTAGGCACTGCTCATACCATGTCTCCCCAAGGGTGAGGGCCTAACGCCTGCTGGACTTGCAAGCTTGCCATGACTTCCTGGGGACAGCAACATGGGAAAGGACCCTAGATTAGGTAGGACTCCATCCCAGGACCTTGTGTTTCTGGACTGCAGGAGTGGAAGGAGGGAGGGCCTCTGGTTTACCTCTCTATTAGGAGCTCGACTGTTCATGGTGTTGTAGAAAGTGGGGAGGAGCAAGGAGTTTATCTTGTGGTTGAAGCACCTCACCCCATGCCCAGCCGACCCTGGCCTAACCCCTCTCTTACTCTTCCCCAACCCTCTTGCCCCACCCTCATTGCAGGTAGACTGAGCTTCTGAGTACAGCCTGATTTCTGACCAAGACCCAGATGGGGTCAGGCTCTGGATTCTGTTGATTAAAAGCCTTGAGCTCTCAGCTGCCTGTTTGTCTATTTGTCTTCATATGTTAGTGGGAAGAACCACATTCAAAAGCCAACAACATGACAAGTGCTGGAACTGGTGTGAATTTAGAGGGTGCAAATGGGTAGGGGGCCCTGGCCTGGGGCCTCAGGAGTTGCTTGTTCAAATCAATATGTTGCAAACATGCTGAGCTTAATCCAGGGAGGAGGAGAATGCTTTAGGCAGGTGGTTAGATATGGGAAGAGAACTTTAATCACTGATCTAAATGTTTTTTGAACCCCTGCTATGCACCAGCCCTCCTGCTGTGAACTGGAGCTACCAGTCCCTGGCCCTGTGGAACATAATGAGCACGAACAAGTAAACGGGTCAATAAGATGATTTCAGAGTGTGGTAAACAGGGTAGCAAACTAAAACAGTAATATGATAAAGTGCAGTACTGAGAGAATATAGAGGATGATGTATCTATCTGTACAGGCCTGTGTCTGTGTGAGTTAGCATTTTCATTTTTATGTATGTGTGCCTGTATCTGTTTTTTTGTTGTTTTAAACTACGGTTCGCATTCAGTATTATTCTATATACGTTTCATATGTACAACAGAGGGGTTAGACAATCTTGTACTTTATAGAATGGCTGTTTGATATTTCAAGTACCCTCTGGCCCCATAATAGTTATCTATATATATAAAAGCCTAAGCAACCATTACAACCGGCCAACTGGCTGATCGGACGACCGGCCAGTAGCTATCACATGCACTGACCACCAGGGAGCAGACGCTCTGCAGGAGCTGACCCCTGGTGGTCAGTGCGCTCCCACAGACAGCCAACTTCCCTCGGTCCCTCCCCCTAGCCAGCCAACCTCCTGCGGTCCCTCCCGTGGCTGGTCAGGCCGAGGGACCCCATCTGTGCACAAATTCCTGCACCGGACCTCTAGTCCTATATAATAAAGCCTAATATGCAAATTGTCCCCTTGGGCAGTGGTTCCATCAGGAGTTTGACCAGGAGAGTGGGAGTTTGACCGCTCGCTATGACATGTGCTGACCACCAGGGGGTGGCACGGAACATGGCAGGCGTCAGCAACTCGGTGCTGGTAGTGTGGCAGTGGAGGTGCTGCCAGCCCCATTGGGCCTTGACGAGCGCGGGACTGTGGCTGGATAGTGGAGCAGGTGAGCAGGAGGCTCCAGGCCAAGGTGGAGTCGGGGGGCTGATCACCCCACTGATCACCCCACAGACAGCGACCAGCAGCGGCGGCAGAGGGCGGGGCTGCCACCTGGCTCCCAGGCGCTGAGGGAGAAAGGGCAAATAGCAATATTAAAATATTTCTTCTAATTATCTCCCTTTCAATGTGCACGAATCCATGCACCGGGCCACTAGTTACAATATAATTGTGTTTGTTGCTTTCAGTCTCCATTCCTGTGTGTATCTGTTGCTGGGTGTGTAGACACTGGGGGGCACTGCTGTATGTGAGAGAGATTGCATTCATGATAGGGTGTGTGGGAACTGCTGGCTAAGAGAAAGCTAGTAGAAAACTCCATTTGTGTGAGAAAGACTTACATTCTTTTGAGGAAGACACGTGATCCTTTGTTTTGGGTGAGAGTTTCAAGAAATGTTGGTTCCTCTTCTATCTCAAACTGATGCCGTCTCTCAGGTGGCAGTTGAGATCCGTGAGCATGCTGATGGTTTGCTTTGCTTTTCTGAGGTGTCCCTAATTTTCCCACATATTGTTGCTGTTGTTGTTTTCCGTATGCTGGCCCCATTGTTTATGTATGAAATAGGACAGATGTCAGAGGTCTTTGAGGGTCTGCATCATGACTGACCAAGGGGGTCAGTGAGGATTGAGGATACTCCTTTAGGGAGCACACAAATACCCAGAGAGCCTTCCTCAGACTACCCGTGTCTCTCCCCCCCACCTCCCCCAACCCTCCGCATGATCCCTGCTGTAGCTCTCTAAGAGCGCCTCAAACATTCAGTCCTATCCTTCCCTCTCTTCCTACTGGGTAGGCTCCTCTATCCCTGTAGTCTGGCTTATTTTTCTAGCCTCATATACTCTGAATTTTTGCCGTACAAACTAGAGAGCTGGAATTTTTCTGTCCTGGGAAGGGAGTGTATGCCAAAGGACACCGGGGTATGGTTTGGATGCCGTGGAGTATCCTATTCTTGCATACATGGTGCCTCACAAAGTCAGCAGGACAGGGAAGACTCCCATGGAGCTCACCAGGCTGGGGTGAAGGATTCTATCCTGAAATACTCCAAGCCAGGGGACAGGGGAGGACACTAGACAAATGTACAGTAATCAAACTTAGAAGTCTGCAAAACTGCTGAGAACTAGGATTCTCTTTGGGAGTAAGGAATGAGTCAGTTCACAGTGAGGCCATAGAACAGTGATTCTCAACCTTCCTAATACTGCGACCCTTTAATACAGTTCCTCATGTTGTGACCCCCAGCCATAAAATTATTTTTGTTGCTACTTCATAACTGTAATTTTGCTACTGTTATGAATCATAATGTAAATATCTGATATGCAGGATGTATTTAGGCGACCCCTGTGAAAGGGTTGTTTGACCTCCAAAGGGGTCGCGACCCACAGATTGAGAACCGTGGCCATAGATGAGAGGAGGATTGAAACTATGTTTTGTTCACATCCCTTGAATTGTCCATGTTGCTGGAGCCTGGAGTTGGACAGAAGTGTCTTGACTGACAAGCTAAGGAATTAGGATTTATTTTCAGATAGAAATCAGATTTCAGCTTCTAGCTGTTCTCACTCCCCTGAGTTCCCCTAAAGATTCTCCTTTTCCTCTTCATTGACATTTGCACAGATAGACAGACAGATGCAAGAAGGGAACCTACCCTTGGGAAATTGTGATCTCGAACACAGACGTGCAGGTGTAGAGACGTGTGAGTCCACAGTGGTTGCTGAAAAAGCCTGCTGCCAGGCAAAGATTTTCTCTCCCTCTTTTCCATCTAAAGGCGGGGCACAGAAACCAGTGAAGAATACAGGGGGATGGAGACCAGCCAGTGCATCAACACAGTCAAGACACTGTTGTTTGTTTTTGTTAATCCTCACCCGGGGATATTTTTCCATTGATTTTTAGGGAGAGTGAAAGAGAGAGGAAAAGACAGAGAGAAACAGCTATCTGAGAGAAACACATCGATGGGTTGCCTCCTGCAGGAGCCCCCACTAGGCCGGGGCAGAGCCTGCAACAAGGTACTTGCCCTTGACCAGAATCGAACCCGGTACACTTTGGTCTGCAGCCCAATGCTGTATCCACTGAGCTGGATAAGGCCTGTTGCTCTGTCTTGACCAGAAGAAACTGCCTTGTAGATAACTTACAATGAAGATTAAGTTTACTCCATTAAACAATAGGAAAACTTTCTTTTCCTTTATTCTGTAAGAATAATGTCTTCCTTTTGAAACAGTGATTTTCCTTTATGGTGGGACATTCTTTTGCTTATTCTAGTTTTAATTTCACATATTTTAGGTATTGTCATATTTTTCTAGGAATATGTTATTTCTAACTTTTTAAGTTCATTGATATGAAATTTATTAGAGTATTTTCTTTTAATATCTGCAGCCTGTTTTAGGATGGCCTAATGTTATATTTCTGATTTTTTTTGTGTGTGTGCCTTATCTAATATTTCCTTGATCTATCTTTTCAAATGTTCATTCATTTTTTAAAATTTATTTTAAAATATCTTTATATGTTTGTTTTTTCTTTTAGAGGGAGAGAATGGAAGGGAGAGGGAGAAAAAGATAGAAACATCAATGAGAGAGAAACATCAATCGACTGCCTCCTGCACACCCCCTACTGGAGATGGAGCCTGCAACCTGGGCATGTGCCCTGACCAGGAGTTGAAGTGATGACCTCTCCGTGCATGGGTCCATGCTCAACCACTGAGTCACACATTTTTAAATATTCCAAGATTGCCTTTCGTGATTCACTATTATATGTTTATTCTGCTTCATTTATTTGTAGTAATATCCTGGTAATTTCCTACCTTTATACATGTATAAACACACACACACACACACACACACACACACACACACACACACACAGTCCTGGAAAGCAGACATTATTAGGTAAGATATACATATAATCTTTTGTTTCTATGGAAGACTAAACCTCAGGAAATAAAAAATCTTTGTCTATGAAGAGATAAGTTGCTCAAATTACTGGTTGTTCACCAAATTCACACAGCTCCGCTACATTTCCTACCCTCCTTTGGAGTTAGATGAGGCCATTATGACTGGACTGTATCTAAGTAGATGGGGACAGAAATGATATACTATGTCCAAGCCTGGCTTATGAAATCCACACATCTCCATTTTTCTCTGACTTCTGGCTAAATGGAGAGGAAACTGAAGATTATGAGGAAGGTAGATACACAAAATTGAGGGAGCCTGGGTCTTGTCACTTGGAAGAAAATAACCTGATTAAAGACAACTGTGTTGGACCATTCTGTGAGTAAGGAAAAAAAAAGTTATTATAGGAAGCCACTGATACACTGAGTGGTTTTATTGGATAGCTTAAAACTTCTGGATCCAATTCTGGTTTCTCCAAGCAAATATCTCAGGAACTCCTCCTTTAATGTTTTGAGCTAATAACTAAAAATTTGTTGAACTGGAAAAAACCACTTCTGAAAGGTTGATCTCAAATTAAAACAGGTACACTGCAAATGGAGTTTTGGTCAAAGGCAGGGATAGTGCTTTAATTATATTTTCCATTTCCCACGCCAAAGATGCAAAAATATCAGACTAAAGACATCTGATTTGAAGAGATGATTGCTGCAAAGTTTTTAACTTAGAATCTGTAGCAAGTCATAACATAATCCTGTGTTCTTAGCAAACTGAACAGTGAATCATTTTGCCTCATAGGAAATTTATAAACCCTCTTAACATGAGTTTTAAAGTGACTAATGAATTTTTCCTGTCCTTACCCCTGTTCTAAACAGCAGACAAAAGTTTAGTTTGGGAGGTGTATAATCTGCTCAGCTTGCACCTGTAAATTGGGAAACTGCTAAATGTTACTCTGAGTTTGAAATATTTTATTTTTCTACCTTTCAGAGATTTCGTTTGTTTGCTCAGCTGCTGCACTTTCTTTGCTGTGAGTCATTTCATTATGTACATTCATGTTAGTATTTCTCCCCTTTACTTCTCACATCACTCGCAGTACTTTATCTCTTACCTATTAGTCTTCTCTAGCCTGAGGAGTTTATAAGAAGGTGAATGAATCACCATCATAACTGGTTCTCAAAGTTTGTTTTTAAAAAGTACTTTACAGTATTACAATTTAATGTTATTTAGGATCGCAGTGCTCTTGAAGAATCCATGCTTCAATAGGAAGTTCTTTTGTTTTTTAAGGCTAGGAAGAATTTCTTTTGTCTGCTTTCTAATTTGCAGAAGTCACATGCCATTTTTACTACTTACTTTTCCTAACCTCTCTTTGCAGTCACATCTTCCCCTTCCCCTCGGTTAACATACATAGGGGGATGAGAACTGATTAGGATGATGAGGGTTGGGGATGGCTGCTTTTCCTTATTTTCTTCTCTGAACTCATTGGTCTTGTAGCAGGTTTGAATATAAACAACATCTAATTATCTCTTTAAGTTAAAGCAGTGGTTCTCAACCTTGGCTGCACATTAGAATCACCTGGGAATCTTTTTAAAATCCTGATTTCTGGGCCTAAATCAGGATTTATAAAAGATTCCAGATGATTCTAATGTACAGCCAAGGTTGAGAACCACTGAATTAAAGTAATAAGCCTCAAACAATTGTCATTTTTATGTAGAATTAATAAAAGTGAAATGTTGATTTTCAACATGGTGTTTCAGTCTACTCTCTGAATATCGCAAGATAAGCAAATGCAAGAACAACTTTAAGAAATGCTTTGAACTTCCAAATTAGCACTCTCACTTCTATTGTTTTCACTAGTTGTTTTTATAACAATTTAATGGGGTAGATATTTATCAGCAATTAGAAATTATTTTATAGACAGGAAAGCTATTACAACTTTATAATTATCTTAAAAATAGGAAATACACTTGCAATACTTGGACAGAATTTTAAAAAGCAATGTACTTATCACGGCTGTCTTTGGCAAATCCCAAAAGGAAAGAGCCCAGCTTTGCTGCTCTGTGTTCTTGCAGCCTACGCATGCTTTCCACCTGGCACTGCCCATATTTTATGGAGAGTACTGTTAACATTTCTAATTTTGTGCTATCGCTTTGTCTTGTTTATCCATGCATTATTACTACAAAATGCAGTGCTTATTGCATGATTGGTATTCAAGACTTGTTTCTTTCCTTTTCTCCTTATAGCTTCACTATGCAAAGATACATTTAAAATTGCAAATGAATTGGGACAGACAAAGCTTTCAGGGAAATCTCCAAATGAGTGAGGGAAGCTTGTTCTACACTACAATGCAGCATTTTGAAATGTATAGATGTTGCAATTTTTTCTATTGTAGAAAAACATGCATAACAAAATTTACCTAGTTTCAGCCATTTGTAAGTCTACAGTTCAGTAGCATTAAGTACATTCATATTGTTGTGCAGCCATGGGCACTATTCATCTCCAGAAATTTTTCATCCCAAGCTGAAACTCTATACCCATTAAACAATAACCTACTATTCCTCCCTCCCAGCACCTGACAACCACTATTCTAATTTCTGTCTCTCTGAATTTGACTACTCCCGGTACCTCGTATAAGTGGAGTTATATACTAGTAATGTTTGTTCCTTTGTGACTGGCTTGCTTCTAATAACATAATGTTTTAATGTTCATTTATGTTGTAGTATGTATCAGAACTTTCTTCATTAAGGCTGAAAAATATTCCACATATATATGTACTGCATTTTGTTTATCCATTTTATTCATTGATAAAAACTTAGGTTGCTTCACCTTTTGGCTGTTGTGGATAATATTGCTATGAGCATAATTAATCTTTTACAGAGATCTCATTTGCACTCAATTTCTCCCTACTGCAATTAGCTTAGAATCTATAGTTAGTAATTATTGTTTCCCTTTTATACCACAAATTTTAGATTTTTCTCACCCTCCAGTAACACGTCTGATGATCTGGGTTGCTTGCTCTGCATATTAAGATATTTAACTCTGAGGTATATGAACATCTGGTTCATAGGCTACTTTTAGTCTGATTTCTACAGTTTCCCATTTAAGGTCATCATCAAGCATGAATCTCCTAAACACAAGAT
Organism: Myotis nattereri; assembly: GCF_964212035.1. Lineage (NCBI taxonomy): Eukaryota > Metazoa > Chordata > Mammalia > Chiroptera > Vespertilionidae > Myotis > Myotis nattereri. The sequence goes on from NC_138088.1 coordinate 29,997,956, forward strand.
TATTTATAACTTTGTCCTTGCTATGGAACAATCCCATCTCCCAATCCTAAGGATAGTATTTTATTGTAGTATAGTGTTTTATTTCTTGGTCACCTATAGATCTATGAAATCCTAAAGGACTAAGTGGTTACCATAGCTTTATAGACTAGTCTTCCTTATCTGTGGTTTCACTTTCCATGGTTTCAGTTACCCATGGTCCAAAAATATTAAACAGAAAATTCCAGAAATAAGGAATTCTTAAGTTTTAAATTGCCTGCCATTCCACTCCATCCCACCCAGGACGTGAATCATTCCTTTATCTAGTGTATCCACACTGTACATGCTACCCACCCATTAGTCATTTAATAGCATTCTCAGTTATTAGGTTGGTTATCAGAGATAGAGAACACATTCACATGACTTTTGTCACAGTATTTTTTATATTCTATCTTGTTGATCTCTTATTGTACCTAATTTATGAATTAAACTTTATCACAGGTATGTATGGCTAGGAGTAAACAGTATATTTATATATTTAGGTACTGTCTGCGGTTTAAGTTATCCTGTGGGGGTCTTGGAACATAACCACTGTGGATGGGGGGGGGGGATACTATATTTAGTGAAATTCATGTCTCTCCTAAGAGGATTATCCTCTTTCCCAATGTCCCTCCAAAACAGGACTTCTAATTCCATAGACTTATTTTATAAGGATGGGAAATATATTCATTGGGTCACTGAGAATGACAGTGACATAGGCCTCCTTTTACCTCCATACTTTGATTCCTTAACCCATATATTTTAGCTTCAGAGATACAGAATCATTAACTCCAACCCTACAGGTATCTTTTGGGAGCCGTCATCTTAGCTGCATCTTAAAGAAGCCTTTCCAGTATTCTATTGGGAAAGAAATTTCTGGGTGATAATATACAAGGTGGAGTCAGTTGATCTTACTGTGATGGATAGTCTGAGGTTCTTAAAGGCATCCACTCAGCATTTCTTCTGCCAGATCATAAGATCTCAATACTCCTCTGTCAGAGACCGTACTGCAGCATGGGATAATTGGGGCTACAAGTTCAGCCTCAATGTATAACTCCTCATTCTAACAATAAAATCTTAATCTTGATTTTCAACACACTCTGCTCTTTAGCTGTAGGAATAGGAAGTGAGGAGGCTTTTTTTTGTCCTGCAAAACATACACTTGAGTTAAAAAGCCGGACTGAACCTGATACTCATTTAATTTCAGGGCTTCTCTAGTTCTTGTAAGCTCTGGAAATATTATAAAAGCTAAGGCAGCCCCTTCTCCCATACCTAATCACATTTTATTAGAGATGAGTCTTAGAACTGTATTGCTACAGTATATCATGGGTTAATACCACTTAACCTATGGTTAGCAATGCTAACTAACACTCATTTTGTTCAGAGATCCCATAACCTCATTCTAAAAATCTTATATCTAGAAGCACATGTAGTACCAACTAGTTTTGTTTGGATATCACCAAAAAAGACCCTGATACACAAAATTGAGTGCAATTAGTTTATTTTTGAGCTGATTCCAAGAAGCACTGGGGAATTGGGTAGTTTGGATAAGGAATGGAATCAAGTACAGGTATGCTAGTGAGCATGCTACTTCCGTGAATGACTGATTTTCAAACACTCTTGGGATCATAGGGAAATGGCGTATACAGTGTTCTCTGAATGAGGAAGTTGAATCATCTTTGGTTGGTAAATGCTTTCGTAAGTATCACTTGCTTGGCAACTTGGAACTGCCTTGCATATTTGCCAAGAAAACTTCATTGAGCAGAGAAATTCATCGCTCAACCTAGAAAGGACTAGGTTCTTGCAGTAAGAAATAATTGATATGTATAGAAGAGATATGAGAACATATAATCATGAGGTTATTAATATCTATTATACTACTTTAAACAAATTAATGAAAACTTTTCTGGATTGAAAGTTACCTATTTTAAATGTAACAAAGACAAGGGAGTTATGCCTTATTTTATACCCATGTGCATTCAAGTGCATAACCCATCACTATCTTTGAGATGGGCTAAAATTTCTAGCATCACAAAAGAAAACAATAGTCCTAGGATCATTGAGAGCAAGTAGCAGAGGTGTAGATTTTCATCAAAATTTGTCTGAACCCAATAGCCAAACTGCCTATTTCCTTTATTATGATACTAAATTATGCAATTAGTTATCAGTCTCTTTTGAAAACGCTGAATACCGTAAGTAACTATCTGAATTTCAGACATTCAGTCTCAGCTAATGACTGCTAATACAAGGTTGGATTCTGGTAGAACAGATTCATGAGTTTTGTTCATTTATCCACTGAAGTCTCAGATTTCCAAAGGGGAAAAAGACCCAAGGAAATAGAAAATGTAAGTGGATGTACAAGTTTGTGTGTATTTGCAATGAGCTTCCTAAGAGAATTAAAAGTATCCAAAATATTCTCAGACAATTTTGCTGTACGTGTTTTCTAAATTTGGGAGCAAAACATCTTTAAGGGTTTTCTCTTTATAAATCAACTCATTATCATCATCATTATCATCATCATCTCAGCAAAGTGCTCAAGTGATGATAGGAAATGGTAAAGAGAGGCATCTGCGTATGTGCCCTCTAGTCTGTGTTTTAACAACAAGCCTTTGAGCTCTGTCTACCTGTATTTCTTGTATCTTTATTTCATATTTTCACACTTAGTTGGGTGTCTGTTGACTCCACCTCTGCTGGAAGAATACGCTTGTCTATATATAGTTTGGGCTAATGATTCATTTCACTAAGTTCCGTTTTTTTTTAACTTGCTTAAATACATTTAAATGCCAACAATAAAGGTGTTTATTCTCTAGCAAATTCAGTACTTAACAAGTCCGAGGCTTTGTTCTCATCACTTGAAATGCAGTGGTGAAACCAAACAAATCATCCTGGTTTCATTGCCGTAATTTAGTGGAGAAGACCGAACAAATAAAAAACAAACAAACATGGGCTGCAATGTCATATATACTATGAGGGAAACGAAAGAAGCTGAAACCAAAGGCATATAATTAAAAATGTTTACATTAGACAGGTGGTCAGTACTGATCGGTGGCACTTAGGCAGGGACTAGCTGTTTCCCCTCGGACCTCATGTGATCCACAGCTTTTATATCGACGCTTAGGGTTTTATCATCAGAATTAAAATTTTTTCCCTCAAAACTTTTAAGAAGAACACTCAACTTTGGCAAAATTAGCCCTTTTATACCATTTATATCGACAGTGTTGAAGTTGGGTGCGAAGTAGTGATGAAGGCCTATAAAGCACACTGAGGGACTTTTAGAAACCAAAAGATAAATTTGCCTACTGTACAATGTCATTTCTAGCTGCTTGGCGAGCGACTGTCCTGCTGAGGAGAATCTGGCTTATTAGCATAAGCTAGAGCCAGGTGTGGAGGAATGTGAGGTCTCCCTGCCAAGAGACAGACCAACTTGTGCTGCATTAGTGGGAGCCCCCTCAGTTCAGCATGGCTGTTGGCACGTTTGATACACATCATCTCTCTTTTATATTAGACTCTGCTCATTTGTATAGTATCTAGGGATATGCATGCTTGCCAGTCACACACACAATAGCAAATACTTTTCCCAGTAGTCATTTGTAAAAATAATTCAGATGGGAGCCTACCCTCAGAATGCTAACGAAGTTAGATACAGAAAATTTAAGCTTTTCTTTTCCCCAAACTCCCCTTCTTTTTACAATGCCATAAGCTTTTTTCAAAATTTCTTGTGCCTAAATAAATACTGCAAAATGGAGGTGTTTTTATAAAATAAACGAAATCATAGCATACTTTGGCATTGTTTTTTTAGGCTCCATTTTCTTTTCCAATATTTTCTATATGATTTTTAAATTTAAACAATGAGCTTCAGTTAACAAGTATTGAGCCAAAATACCATTGCAGAAATGTGATTGTTTTTTTCTTTTTCATATTCTTCAGCCTTATTTCCTTTCCTATATCATTTCCTCATTCTAGGATCTCATTAAACTAAACTCCCTAAGTGGTAGTTCTGTGTTCAGAATTTCTTACTTCCTTCTCTTCCATAATTCTGCTGCTTTTTTACTGTTTTTTCCCCCCTGTAATTTTTGTGCAGATATTTAAGCAAACTAATAAAACAGTGGCAAAGTGTTACGAGTAAAAGTACAGCAGGAAGGAGGAAGTGGGGGTTCCTGTGGAAGAAGATTATTCTGAGATGCCATGTTGATTAGAAAATATTTAAATAGGAGCTCCAAAAATGTTGTTGTCCTGAGGAACTGGAAAGATAAATTTACCTCATATTGATATGTAGAAGAATGGTGTGGAGTGAACATCTGAGTCATTTATCAGGAGTTCAGCATTGGATATATTAGGTTTGAGATGTCAATTAGAAATTCAATTGGAGTGGATATTTAGGCAGTTACATTCATAAGTTTGGAGGTCAGGGATGAGGTCCAGACTGAAAATATGAATTTTGAATGTTTCTTTATATAGATCTTCTTAACCATTAGAATATATATTATCAGCAAGAGAGTAAAGCATAATATGCTAATGATAAGCTAAGGCTCCTCAACTGCTTGCTATGATGTGCACTGACTACTAGGGGGCAGATGCTCCAACCTGTAGCTTAGCTTGCTGCTGTGGTCCACCCAATCAGGACTGAGCGAGAGGGCCAGACATGCTCTAAAGCCCTCCCACATCCCTCCCTGGCCCCGACTGTGCACTGGTGGGGTCCCTTGGCCTGGCCTATGCCCTCTTGCAATCCTGAACTCCTCAGGGGATGTCACAGAGCCAGTTTCGGCCCGACAGCGGAACAACTGGTCGCTATGATGCACACTGACCACCAGGGGGCAGACGCTCAATGCAGGAACTTCCCCCTAGTGGTCAGCCAGAAGCTGGGCTCATGGCTGGTGAGCAAAGCAGTGGTGGTGGGAGCCTCTCATGCCTCCACGGCAGCGCTAAGTATGTCCGGCATCCTCCAAGGACTCCTGGACTGCGAGAGGGTGCAGGCTGGGCTGAGGGACTACCCCCGAGTGCACAAATTTCATGCACTGGGCCTCTAGTATGACTATAATTTGGTACACTAAGTCTTAATTCACTCAGCTATGAGAAGATCTAAAGTTATAAACTAAAAAATTGCTTTTATCACTTTACATTTAAATTTAAATTTTTATCATTTTTTATTTACAATCCAAGACTGGTAAACTAATTAGAGTGCCAAAAAATATAGTCATAAAAGTATGCCCTCAGGAATGAATAGAATAACTCTTTAGGCATTCAATAATTTTATTGTAAATTATTTTTTGTCAGTAAGCATGAATTGGGGAAGTAATGTGACACTAGATTATCAATGCTTTTGATCAAGCATTCTGGCAAAGAAAAAAAGGATTAAAGAATATACTCTTTTGCCTCAAAATCTAGGCCTTTGTGGAACACATACTAAAATAACTCCAATGTTTTACCATAATCCCAATCAAAGAACCACAGGTTTGGATAAGTATTGTTTCTTCTCTACATTTTCTCAGAATGACACTTCTCTCAGAATCCCAGGGATTGAATTCAGTCAGCTACAAAAGAACAGAAAATTTAGGAATATGTGAATATTAGAACTTCATGGTGGAAGTTCTTCATTCTGTCTTTTATGTAATTTAAACTTAAAAGGTGATTTGCAATGGAAGAACTAAGGTATCATTCACAGTTACATTATTTTTAATAAATTCAGATGGGTCCAGGGTAGGACAAAGTCTCACTGTGCTGGAGGCATTTATTATGTCTCTTTTGTACCAGTAGAATTATACAGCAGTCTCAGATTTGTGAGGTGCATTGCATTAATTAAGTTAAATTACAGTGTGAGATATTTTGGCAGTTCTACAAATATATAGAAGGAGAATGGAGCAAAACCAAGTAGAATAAGGCCTAAAGAAAATTACTGAAATGTGGAATTTACCTCTGTGATGTCATCTAAGGCACGAGCTAAAAAGGGACATGTGGGGTCTGAACTTGGCTTAGAAATATTATAATATTCTTAGTGTAGAGATGAAGAAAATAAGACTTTCATATGTCAAATAACTTGCCGTAACTGAGATTTTTTAATTTAAAATCATGGTAGAATTGTTTAGGCAGCAGTAGGCCATCAAATTCATTAGGTTCTTAGTGAGAAGTCCATATATTCATAGCATGAAGCCATTAGATTGCTGAGCATATAGGAGCAGATACCAGCTAACCACATAATTAGTCTGAGAAGGGACTTGAAGAAGATGAGGACTCCAACTAATTGTGGAGAGACGATAAGAAGAGGGTCTGTCTTACTGAGAGTTACAGTAAACATAATAACACCAACCACATATTGTGAAAGTACTATATGAGTAGAACTATGTGATACACTTTGCATTCACCCTGTCTAATCTTAACAAACTACTCATTACGTGTCGCCCACATAGGGACTGTGTCAACTCGGATTCAGAGTCAGGTCTACCTGACTTTTAAGACTATTAATTTTCATTATGCTTTATACGTTTACTTGTAAGGACTAAAATAACAGTGAGGCACACAGACAGTTGAGGCCCCCCGACCCCCCAATGTTCAGATAGTTAGGTGCTGGTTGACAGTGACTTCAGCTGGTCAGTTGAATTACCTTTTGGAAGATTAGGGTTACTCTGTATTCTCAGGGGGTGAGGGAAAGTCGTCTATTGAAGTAAGCAATTTAAATAGAGAAGTGACCAGTCTGTCAGTCAGTCAGTCAGTCAGTAAACAAGTAAACTGACTAACTAACTAAAGAAAGCCTTATATTCTCAGATAATTTTTCAAGTATAAATTGTTATTTACAGAATTTAAAAGATCTATGGATATGTTACAGTTTTATTTACCCACCTGTTTTTCTTATAACAGTCACACTGAAACTCTTTTTGATCAGCCAGCATCATAATGATCAATTTTAGTGTATGGAAAAAGAACAGTAGACCTTAGTTAGAATCCAGAATTTATTTTTAGATTTGACTGGTTAGGTTGGTCAAATAGATTGAAACTCTATGAGATAAAGTTACTTAAAATTATCAGTAAAATGGGAATAGCTGTGAATGTCTACATAATAAATTTGTTGAAATAAAGCAAGTAAAGTTTTGTATCATTTTCATCATCTTCCTTTTCACATATTTCTGTCTTTGGAAGTGGGATAATTTACTCTCTCCCCTATGGTATCATAAGTTATACCAAACATGTTCAATCCATTTCAAATTTCAGTGGCCTTTTAAGACCCTTCCACCACCATCACTGTCAAATACTCAGCATCTTATTGAGGTACCTGTTCATGAACTAAAGAAGGATTTCAATATTTTACAGAATCCTTTTTTCATTTTATGGGTTTATTGAAAACAAACACTAATATTAACCACTTTTCACTTAAACAAATGATTGATCACTTTAACTTTTAATAACAGGAATACTTTGCATGTCAAATAGAAAGTAATATCAGCTTGGATGGCCTTGAAGGGTGTCAGGACTTTGCCTAGTATCCCCATGGCCATTGATGGTCTGCAGTAGCCTTCTGAGAGAAGCCAAGATAGAAAACAGGGGCTGATCCTAGACATTCTGGTGGTTTTATTTTTTATTTGGAAGAATTTTCATGGATTCTGCACATCTTAAAGTCTATTACTAAAAATGATACATAGTCTCTTATTTTTTCATCATTCACACACATGATTATATTGTACTTCCAACTGTTGGCAAATGAGGATGATTGGAACGTCAATGTTGATCAAATTTCACGTGACAGGGATATTTGGGACCAATGTTTACTTTGCAACATTGATTAGCATCACTAGCTGCCATTGTAAGTAACATAGAATTATGACTAAAGCATTCTCTACTGAAGATATTGTAGGGGAATCATGTATCCCTGCTCTGTTTCACTTGTTGAGATCTCTCTTAGTATGTCTTTGGTATGATAACTAAGGCAGTCACCAAGTTACAGATAGCAACTTATTAGACAAAAAAAAAAAAAAAAAAAAAAGAATTTGGCAGTCATGCACAATGACAGTTGCTATGTTTTTATCATTTTATTCACATGTTTTCTATGGTAAGTTGTCTTATATGTAATTTTACCTCTTTGGTTAGACTGCAGTATTTTTAAGGTTGCAATACTTCCTTATTATCTATATATATATATAAAAAAGCCCAGTGACTGAACGTGGAATGACCAGAACAACTGGTTGACCAATTGCTATGATGTGCACTGACCACCAGGGGGCAGACGCTCAATGCAGGAACTGCCCCCTGGTGGTCAGTGCACTCCCACAGTGGGAGCACCGCTCGGCTCACCAGGATGAGCAGTGCTCCCACAGCAGGCCGATCCCCACAGGCCACGCCCCCCACACCTTTGCACAAATCCTGTGCACTGGGCCTCTAGTTATTTAATAATTTCCTCTGAAATTTCCATAATTTGGTATGCACAGACGCTTTTGTAAGCAGATATTTGAGTGTTGAGTCTATTGCTTAGTGCACCAAGTACTCTTCTAAATATTTTTCAATCTACCTTATGTTGGAAGTACAATTATATTCCTGTTTTTATAAGGAAACTAAGAGTTAGCAAAGTTTATTAACATATTATGTTATACAGCCAGGGGTGTTAAAATTAGGATTTGAACTCATCTCCATTTGACTCTAAAAGCCATTTTGTTAACCACTATGTTATTAAGCTTTGATCACTATACTTAGTTGAGTCATTACCAACCATATTTTAAACTTATTTTTATTTCCTCTGGGTGATTCAAAAATACTGTTAGATCATCATAATTTGAATCATTGATTTTTCAACTGGTGTGCTGCAAGAATTTCTAAAATGTGCAATATCTGACTATTTAGTTAGGAGCACTGACCTCTTTTTCCTTAGACTGTAAAAAAAAAAAAAAAAATGACAACTACCAACACAACAATCGTCTGGTGTGAATGAATCAAAATTCTACCTATTTTGTGTCAGATTGGCAAAAAATATATATTTTTCATTGTGCCACACATAGTTTATATGTACTATGAAGTGAAAAAGGTTGAAAATCACTGATTTATATAATACACATGGCCCATCAGTTATGTTATACTGAATTTCCTTTAAGCATGTTGTAGTCTTTAGGGAGATATGTAGAATACTATATTCCTTAGTTCTTCTTTCCCACAAATGGTCCATTTGACAATTTACAGTCGATAATATATTTGGGGTAGCAATAGTTCATATATTTAAAGATTATGTCACGGTAACCTCAAACTTCTAGATCATGGTTCAAAAATAAGAAATGGTTGAAAAGAAACTAGAAACAATAAGAGTAATTACTTTAGTTTTAATATTTGTGGAACTCATTATTTAAGGGTGAATTTAAAGTTTAATACCATGTAATTATTTGGCAAGGGAATAAGCCCAGATATGGACCATAATGACCACACCCACAATTCAGTATTGTATTGTTTTTCTATGTTATGTATAGAAAAAATGATTTAGAATATACCTAATTACATTAGATATGTCATTTACCAAAGTGGTAATAAATAATAGGATTTACAATGACATTAAGATCTATTCCCCAGCAACATTATCTATTATAATGTATTTTCCATTGAAAATTTTAAATTGTTATACTGGACATTAAAGAATTTACCTTAAGTTATCTAGAACATTCACAACTGTGGATGAGCTCATTATCCAAGAATGGAAGGTTCTCAATAAATATACTACACTATAGTCATTTAAATATAGCAATCTACCTCTTTAAAAAATAATTCAGTGACTATATTTAAGGACCAAGGAAAAATTATGAATTATGGGCAGAAGGAGTTATCTGAAACTAAAATTATAGCCACATAGGTGTATATACTTATATAGACCTATAAAATACTACACACATAAGCATATACATCAATAAAACCATGATAAATATTCTGAAACAATCTTACAGCTAAAACTGAATTGATGTTTCTTCTCCTTTCTAAAAGTATCTGATAAATTTCTGTAAAAATGACAAGAAATCTGGTGTCCAGATGCATGTTTCCTATTGTGAAATGTAAAATCACCCCCTTGACAGCTGGTGACTGCAAATGAGTTTAGGAAGCAGATGATGGCAATAAGTTATCTTAGTATGGCAATGCTCATAACAGCCAGCTACTCTAACCATTCATATTACACTCCATCACCTACTGGGCTTCCAAACATGACAGAAATACTTCTTTCAAGAAATTTCACTTGTGCTGAATTGAAACTAAATGCCATGCAAACATTCAGTAGCTCTCCTAGGGTATCATTATAGCTGCCAACGTCTCTGTTGAAATTTAAGTCTGAAAGGAAACCTCTTCCCCTCATTCTCCAGGCTATTCTTTGACAATTGGACTTACTTGTATCATACAGAGTGTACTCTGATTTGATTTTTTTTTGAACTGTTTCATTTTTGAGTGGATAAAAAATAGACTGTGTATGTGTGTGTGTTTGTTCATGTCTGTGCACCTGTGTGCTTTAATATATACTGCAAATAGGGTTACCTGGGCATTGCTGGGCTGTGAGAAGTTCACTGAACATGCTTTCTTCTGAATTCAGACTTATAGGAAACTAGAGGCCCGGTGCATGAAAATTCATGCACTGGAGGGAGGGGGCTCCCTCAGCCCGGCCTGCCCCCTCTCACAGTCCGGGAGCCCTCAGGGGCGGGAGGCGACCCGGTGATCAGGGGAAGGCGATGTCCCATCACACCTCTGCTGCTGCCACTGCCGGCAGTGCAAGCCTTAGCCAGACCTGGTTACCTGAGCCTCCGGCGGCCCTGGGCAGCTGGGCAGCCCCCATCCGAGGCTTGCCTGCACCTCGGGCCAGCCCTGGGCGGCTGGGGGGGTGAAGGGACTGGGAGATTCTGGAGGCAGGTGCACAGAGTAGGCTGTTCACATGGCTTCTGCTTCTCGGATGGGCGCGGACTGCTCACGTGGCTGCTGCTCCTTGGATCAGGGCTGGCTGCATGCTGCTGCTGTTCCTCAGATGGGGCGGCCTGCTCGTGAGGCTGCCGTTGTTTGGACAGGGGCAGGTTGCTTACAGGGCTACTGCTCCTCGTACGGGTGCGGGCTGCTCGTGCAGCTGCTTCTCCTCAGATGGGAGATGGGCTGCTTGCGTGGCTGCTGCTCCTCGGGCAGGAGTGAGCTGCACGTGCGGTTGCTGCTCCTCAGATGGGGGTGGGATGCTCACCCAGCTGCTGCTCATCGGACAGGTGCAGACTGCGTGTGGCTGCTGCTCCTTGGACCAGTGTGGGCTGTGCAGGGCTGCCGCTCCTCAGATGTGGTCGGTCGGTCTGATCATGTGGCTGCTATTCCTCGGACAGGGGTGAGCTGATCGGGCGGCTGCTGCTCCTTGGGCCGGAGTGAGCTGCACGTGCGGCTGCTGCTCCTGTGATGGGAGATGGGCTGCTTGCATGGCTGCTTCTCTTTGGGCGGGAGTGAGCTGCATGTGTGTCTGCTGCTCCTCGGATGGGGGCAGTCCGCTCACCCATCTGTTGCTTGTCGGACAGGTTCAGGCTGCGTGTGTCTGCTGCTGCTCGGACCAGTGTGGACTGCGCAGGTCTGCCGCTCCTCAGACATGGGTGGTCTGCTTGTGTGGCTGCTGCTCCTCCGATTGGGGGAGGCTGCTCGGGCGGCTACTGCTCCTTGAATGGGAGCGGGCTGCTTGCAGCGATGCTGTTCTTCGTATGGGGGCAGGCTGCTCATGCAGCTACTGCTCCTTGGATGGGGAAAGGTTTCTCGCACGCCTACTGCTCCTCAAACAGGTGGAGGGTGTGGGCTGCACAGCTGCTGCTCCTCGGATGGGGGTGGACTGCATGGGCTGCCGCTCCTCAATCGTGGGCAGGCTGCTCATGTGGCTGCTGTTCCTCAGACGGGCCAGGCTGCTCACGTGGTTGCTGCTCCTTGGATGAGGGAGCGGACTGCTCACACAGCTGACAGCTGCTGCTCCTTGGACAGGGGCAGGCCACGTGAGGCTTCTGCTCTTAGGCCTGGGGCAGGCTGCTCGTGGGGCTACTGCTCCTTGGACAGGAGTGGGCTGCTCACGTGTCTGCTGCTTGCATGGTTGCAGTGCCCCGGGCTAAGGCGTTGGGCCGGAGCACACCTCAGAACTCACAGGAGCCTGCGCCCAGGGTGGCTGGAGACTCATTGACCGTGGGACCACAGCTGAGGTAGCAGGTCCCTAGCAGGGGTGTCTGTAGAGTCCCAGGTGTTATCTGAGGGCATCCTGGGTGGGGTTGAGGCCTGGTTCCCAGTTACAGCAGCTCTCCCCTTAAAAACGCTAGGCTTCTGGGGACGAGCCGGCCCCCTGGAACTGCTTACACGGTAGCAGAGGCTTTCTAGTTAGGCGAGCCCGTTTAGCCTGAACCTGAAGGCCCTGCAGGATCTATCTGTGCCTCACTCACATACACACACACTCATCCCACATGACCACACACTCCTCCAATAGCTGTTTTATTTTATTATTTTTGCCAGTAAAATTATAAACCTTATAGTCAACTATCCAGATAAGCTCTATCCAGGGTGAGAAATCTTTTTTTTTTCTGCCAAGAGCCATTTGGATATTTATAACATCATTCACAGGCCATAGAAAATTATCAACTTAAATATTAGCTTGCTATGTCAAACATTTAATTAATTCACCCCTACCTAATGCCTTGGCATGGCCAGATTTTGAGGGCCTTATATGGCCAGTAGGCTGGACATTCCCCAGCCTTGCAACACAATGTCTTTGACAATAAAAAAGTTAATGCACATTTCTATTTGTATAACACAACCTACTGGATCCAGAGTTCTGTGTATGAATAGTATATATTCATAAACTCACAGATAAACTGTAGCTTAATTTCTGTGACAGGCAGGATGTCTTGAACACATGGCTTTATTCTATATGGGATATGCAGCATAGTTTGTTCCCCAAAGTACCCTGGTTCCTTGAGGTTTATGGTATCAAGACCAGACAAGTTCAGAGACAATTACTCAGTACAAAGGTGCTGCTAGAGTAAACAGTGTTGAAAAACAGCCATTGATGCATGTTTTATTGGGTTAGGACTTTTTGTTTGCTTGTTTATTTGAGAAAATATTGACTATAGACTTTCTGAAAGCCACTATAGTCAATCTCTAGGATTAGGCTGCAGACTCAATTAAAGTAGGCAAAGGAATAAATTCAGATGTGTAACCTAGAAAATATAAAAACAAAATGCATTCTATTGTAAGCCATCTATTTTTAAAAAAAGACCAAACTAGAAATAAACAAAAATTCATTATATTCAACAATAGGACTAAATAGTTATTTCTTGACTTAATTCATCTTCATGTGAGCATAATTTTAAAAAACAAACAAACATAATGCCTACTGTGGACTTGACTTCAACATGTCTCTTAATTCATATAATTCAAAAGATGGAGCCCTATGTATTGTCAGGAAATTTGAGGATATTTTTCCAAAAATTCTCAAATTTTGATGTAAGAATTTATATACATGGGTGTTTTTTTTCAAACCAGTAAACTCGGGTGCAGAGGAGTCTTATTGAAGATTAAAGCAATCCAAGAGGCTTTGATTTTTCTTATAGACCTAGGAGAAAAAAATAATATTATCCATATAATATTTCTAAGTATAAAAGAGGCAGCTTGGTATAGTGAAGAAACATGGCACAGGGAGTACAAACTCAATTCCATGAAGTAGATTTGTTTGACTTTTGGCAAGTTACCTACCCTCTCTGAACTATAACATTCTTATCTATAAAAATATGATATATATTTTAAGAACTCTTGGCCTATTAAATGTCATAATTTATATAAATGACTTAGTAAAGTGTCTATAGACAATGAAAGTGAGATTAAGTGCTTTTTTGGTTTTTATTTTCTTTTTTGGTGTGAAAAATTCCTTCCATATAACTAATGAAGTCTACATCTGTCCTCAAAAGGCACAAAGAATTCCTCCATAATTTGAAGGACTCATGTTCCCTAAATCCATAGTTGTTTTAAGATATTCAGATCATTAACTGTTTTGGTTAGTTACATTTCTTCAGCTTGACTAAGAACAGAAGCTAGAAGTGAACACCACACTCAAACAATAGATTTAATTTCTATTAATTGAGAAAGTTTCCCTTTCTTGAGAGGTTCACAATAAAAGACTTCCATTAAAGTTGGAAAGAGTAGTGAAAAGGCTTTATTTTTCAATATAAAGGACTCATATTGAGCTTTTCCACACCAAATTTTCACTTTCTTTTCAAACATACTGCTATTTATGAAATGTTTCCATCTAATTACATGTTATGTGTATTGTATTTATACTTGCATAATTCAACTCATCTTCAATAGCCATTTCTACATAATTATGTTTTCCCAATTTAATAGTCACTATTAAATTGTATCTAAAATATCAAGAAAAAAAGAACTGTGTATGATTCTATAAAATGATCATATTCAATAACAGAATTATAAACATGATGAAATATAATGGTGCTTTGACTTTTATGCAAATGCTCAAGTACCTCAGAGACACATTATTTGTTCATAAGGCAACACTACTGTCATATGCAACAAAAACACAAGCTATTAGATAGGTATAGCATTATCTTGTGTGCAAAACTATTACTATGGAAACAGAACTAAATTTATTCCAAAAATGAAATGTTGACTTTTAGTCAGCTCAAGTAAGCTGTTGTGATTAGTTGATTTGGAAACAAACTGATAGATTGTATTCCAATTTAGAACCATTTATCAGGCTTCATAATTAAGATAAACTTGTCTCTCATTTACAACAGATATCTAATATTTAACTTTAACGTAAGATTTCCCATTTGAAAGACAGTCAATGATTTTGATCTCCTGTTGTTATTAAAGCACATGACAACTTCAGTGAAGTTAATATATATTACCAAGGAACTTCTAAGCAATCTAATATTATTTGAGTTAATTATAGTATAAATATCAGTACACAAACAACAAACATGATCCACAGGTAAGAAAGGAACAAATAGCCCTACTACACTTAAGGTCTGAACTCTGAGACTCTGACAGTACATTCACACATTTTTATTTGTTTTTATTTTTTTAATGTCAAAGTTTTCTTAAACTCATTACCTTGATATTAAAGAGTTAAAGAGTTTTAGATGCTTTGAATTCAAGTTATGCAGTATTCTGTAGACAAACCCTATACCAAGTTACAAACTAAAATCCATTTTTCAATATCTACTTAGGTTTTTAGCCCAAGGAGTGGAAGTCCACATTAAAAAGAAAGGAGTTTCATGTTTAAATTTATTTATTTTATTTTTCCTTTCAGACAATATGGGAATTTGTTTACATGATGGTTTTCTGCTCTACGAAGGCTCACTAATAGTCCACAGGATTCTTTTTAGTTCTGAGTGATGACCTAATCACCTTTCTTATAAAAGGAAAATGAGAGGTCAGGTGACCAGTGGAATCTTAGTTTTCTTAATGAAGCTGAATATGTTTGCATTTTTCACTTTTTAGTTGAGACAGCTATTTGGCTGAGTCTTCTGGCAGATAATATAGGTAAGAAAAACAGCAACACAGTATTAATGAAACTTTAAGAAACAAAAATGTTTCGCTTTTTGTTTGGTTTATGTCATGTTACCAAAAATTGCACTGAATTTTTCAAAAGGGTATTCATAATATTCAGTAAGATGCAATAGTAAAGACTATTCAATTAATATAACTTTAAAAGGATGAACTTTATTTATTTAGATGTGATCTTTAAAATTTCAAAGAAAATAGATTATTATTAATAGGTTTAATGTCTGAATTCATTTGGTATATTAAAATGTATTTACTCATTTGAATATTAGTAATTTTTCTAGCAATAATGTACATAGATGAAAGGTCAATAAGCAATTAAAAAGCATTATTCATATATTATTTTAATATAAATTATCTAAATTAAAAATAGATTACTGACTTTATCTAATTGAATACAATTAGCATACAATAATTGCTTGTTACAAAATTTGCAGGCTATAAAAATATGCCTAAGTTGGAAACACTAAAAGTGACTTTTGTGATTTGTCATATTATCAAGAATGAATCTAATTATATAATTCCACTTGTAAAATATACAATTCCTTATATGCTCATTACAAGAATAATTATAGTCGAGTGTTGAGAAATAAAAAAGAAATATTAACTCATCAATTACTTCTTCCTATCCATTACTAATATAATGAAGTTAAGGGATGCTGCTGATCCAAAATATTTTTAAAGTAAAGTTTCTCTCAACATATTTACACTTTAAATGGAATAATTTCAAAAGTTTATCTCAACAATGAAACATTGACAAATTAATATGCACTTTCCACTATGGGCAAGATGAAATATTAGGACTGAATTTACTGGGTTGCCTGAAATAACGCACACAATTTTTGAACTGAAGTTTCTCAAGATGCTGTCTATCAGGTAACAAAATACAGTGTTTCCTGAGAGATGAGGGATGAGGGATGATAAACAAGTGAGGTGAGTTTTATTGTTACCCAACTAAATCATAAATATCTAAGATAAGCCCTATGTTCACCCACTTAGCTGCTATGTAAGAGTTTTTAGGTCAAAGCAAAAAGAGGAGGAATCCAGGCAAAATCCAGATGGACTCCTTGAGTTGAGGAATCAGAGCCAAAGCACTGGGGAGGACAAGATAACTAGAGTTTGCTCATCAAAGTAACAGAGGAGAAAGCTGTATGAAGTAATAAAATTCCAGAGACTTCACAGACCTCCTCAAGTGTTCAGCTACAGATTAACACATTCATTAAATAAAATTGCCCAAGGTTGTGGGAACAACCACCAAAAATGAATAGAGGCAAAATTCCCCATCACCCCTCCCGGCGACGCAGGACTTGGAATAGTGCCTATTCCCAACAGTTAGTCTAAAACCCCTCATGATTCCCAAAGCCTTGGATGGAGTATAAAGTGGGGTCTTGCCTGAGTAGTGGGGAGTACTTAGCTCTAGACAGAGCAACTCTAATCTTGCCTAAAAAAAAGCTTAGAAGCAGATTCTAAAGGAAAACTAGCATAACTATTTTCAAGAACAAAGGCTGTGAATATCTATGGAATTCAAAAACTCTCATTGCCTTGATATTAAAGAGTTTTAGATGCTTTGAATTCAAATTATGGAGTATTCTGTAGAAAAATACTACACCAAGTTACCAACTAAAACCCATTTTTCAATAAGGTAAAATTCTCAATGACTAGCATCTTATTAAAAATTAGTAGGCTGCAAGTAAAGAAGAAAGTAAATCCATGAAAGGAGAAAATTATTCAATCAAAATGAACACATAACTGACACAGATGGTAGAATTATCAGACAATCACATAAAAACACTTACTATAACTGTATTTCATGTGCACACAGAGCATTTAACAGGACCATATTCTGTGCTTCTATAAAATGTAAAAGATTTAAGCCCATAGAAACTATCCTTCCATTAAACAGTGGAACTAAATTATAAATCGATAACTGGAAGATCTCCCAAATTTGGAAATTAAATAACCCAACTTTAAATAGTTCATTGTTAACTAAAAAGAGGAAAGAATGAATTAGAAAATACATTTGAATATAATGAAAACAAAAACAGCATATTAAAATGTGTATGATGTTACTAAAGTGGTACTTTGGAGGCAAATTTTAGTGTTAAATCACTAAATTTGTACTTCAAAAAATATTTAGTTTATTTTAAGGTCTATTGTATTTCAATAAGATGCTTAAATAGAAGTTTTTTTTAAAAAAAAATAGAACAGAATTTTAAAAATATCCCAATTGAGCCCACTCAGTGTTGCTCAGTTGTTGAGTGTTTACCTATGAACCAGGAGGTCAATGTTCTTCGATTCCCAGTCAGGACTCATGCCAGAGTTGTGGGCTCAATCCCAGTGTGGGGTCCTGCAGGAGGCAGCTGATCAATGATTCTCTCTCATCATTGATGTTTCTCTCTCTCCCTCTCCCTTCCTCTCTGAAATCAATTAAAAAATATATTTTAAAAATATCACAATTAAAAGGAAGCAGAGAATCCATTCAGCACAACCCTTTCCTATAACAGGTGATAGATAAATAGCAGACTTGGAGAGGAAAATGGCTTTAACAAAATGCATAACTTTGCTTCTCTTCCCTGACACAAAATGTAACAGCTTCCCTCCAGTGGTTTAATGATAATTCTAAAGAATCTTCTTCCTCTTGAATTAAGTTCGAAACATTTTCTCTTAACAGATAAGTAACCACATCCATATTAGTTTATATTATCCAGTAAATGGACCTCTCTTAAAGTACTTCCCATATATAATTTTTTTTGTTTTTACTTTTCTTTCTTTTGAAATAGAGACCATCCGATATAATAAAAAAGGGTAATATGCAAATTGACCCTAACTGTGGAACAACTGACCAGGAATGACTGGTCGCTATGATGCTCACTGACCACCAGGGGGCAGATGCTCAATGCAGGAGCTGCCCCCTGGTGGTCAGTGTGCTTCCACAGGGGCAGCACTGCTCAGCCAGAAGCCGGCTCATGACTGGCCAGCTGAGCGGCAGTGGTGGAAGTCTCTCCTGCCTCCACAGCAGCGCTAAGGATGTCTGACTGCCGGCTTAGGTCCACTCCCCATGAGGAGTGGGCCTAAGCCATCAGTCGGACATCCCCCAAGGGCTCCCAGGCTGCCAGAGGGATGTCTGACTGCCAGCCGGCAGGTGGACATCCCCCCAGGGGTCCCAGACTGCTAGAGGGCATAGGCCGGGCTGAGGGAACCCCCCCTCAGTGCACAAATTTTCATGCACCAGGCCTCTAGTTTTATAATACCCGATAAGAAAGAATCCTGCTTGTTTTTAGAAGGTAAGGGTTATCACTATCAGAAAAGTCCACTCGCAATGCATCAATATAATTTTCCAAATAGGTATTTCCCCTGGTTACTCTTCTCAGAAGCAGACTGTGGGGTTTTACCATTCCTGCTACCAATGCTATTAGGGAATTTGGTGACACAAAAGCCTATACTGGGGACTATTTTTTCCTTTAAACCAGAGTTTGTCAAACTTTCTGAAAGCACCAGCCAGTAAATATGTTAGGATTTGAAGAGTAAAAGACCATCACAACTACTCAACTCTGCCATTACAGTGCCAAAGTAGCCAGATATATAAAAACAAATGAATATGCCTATTTTCCAATAGAACTTCATTTGTAAAACTTGGAGAGCAATATTTGGCCTATGGGCCACAGTTTGCTGACCTCTGCTCTAAACTGTGAAGAACGAAATAAAAATATTTTTTAAGGTTTAAACTCATAGAGTATTGGCCCACTAATTGTGAGGGTGATGATAACATTGGCAGCATTAACATGACCTACACCTTCCTGAGCCCAATAATGAGGGAATCTAAATGTGTTGGCCCATGCCTTCAGAATAATAACTTTATGAACTAAATGATACTACTCTTATTTTACAAACAAAGTAACTCACCTCAGAAAAGTTCAGTAGCTTGCCAACATCAGTATGATAATAATAGAGGGGAAAATTTTTAAAACAGGCTTTTCTGGCTCTTAACAAGCAAGCTCTACGTAGAACTATTGAAAACAAACTAACTTAAAGGAAGTATAATGTCTTTGCTTCTATTATGTATTTTTATTTTTAAATTTTCTATTTCTAGATGGAACACTTTGGCTATTTGGTCCATCATATTCATCCTCTCATGAAATGGATTGGAGAGTTGAATAGCATCCAACCTTATTAATATAAAAAATGACTAGACACACTAAGCCAAAAGTGACCTCACTCTTAATAGACTGTGAGTGGGTTATCTAAATAATTTTGCAGACTATTTTTACTTTAGCTTCTTCATATCACTTCAATAAAAGATCAGGATTAAAAGTGTGATCATTAATAATAATACCTTTGGTATTTCATTGCACAGGTTTTCTAATTGGGTCAACTATCAAGAAATAAGTTGACTAAGCATTATACCAGGGCTTATGATTGTTTGGAGTATGCTTTGATAACGCAGAAACAATAGGACTTACTACAGCATCACAGAGTCAGGCAGTACATAACAATAGGGGCTGCAGGTATTAGAGATTCCAAAATCAAGGGAATCAATATAGAAGAAAGTAGCAACAGGCAAAGAGGATTATCTAAGAAAATCAAGTGTGTCTGTATAAAGTGAAGAGTTTTCTGTGTTCACACACAAGCTGAGAGTAAGGAACCCAGGCAATCGAGTTGTGATGGAGTGATGGAGTTTAACATGGAGTAATGTTAAAATAGCAACAACAAATGATGAAAATTGTTGGTGAGGCAAAATTTCTTTGATTTAGTAACTCATTACGAAGTTCCTTCTTGGGCAGAACAGGCAATTCCTAAACTCTATTGTAAATTTAAAGCCATGATTTTCTATTTCTAGATGTAATACATTGTTGATAGAATAGGTGGTCTGACACTGTTGAAACAGTAGTGAAATAATAAAACTCACACATAGCACTGGCAGCCTGTATTCTCATGGAAATACCTTCCACAGTGGAAGGGACACTTTGTATTTTTCAAAATTTTGTTCCCTGCTTCTAGCACAATGTCTGAAATACAATAACCACTTAAAATTTTGATGAACAAATCAAAATGGATGGGAGGATGGTTGGCTGGTTCTAAAAGTGAGTAAAGCTGAATAAATGTAACCTGATAGTTAGGCTTCCAAGCAAAAGGATTGGGAGGGAGTTTCATTAGTTTCATTTAAGTTCAATAGTTTCATTTAACATATAAAGAAATTATGTCAGAATGATTAGGATTCAAGTTCTAAGTTTCTCCATGAAGAAGTTGTGTCGCCTTGTGAATCTTTGTTCCTTGTGATATTCAAGATAGTCAGACACAATGTTTCTAAGCTTGAGAAAGATCCATTTTAGTTACAATAAATATTCTATAATTTAATTGCCATATAAGAGTGCATTGCTAATGGCTATTATTATAGATTCTGATAAAATAATTTCAATTTAATTGCTTTAATTTTGTGCAATTATAGTCACCTCTGTGACAATCTCTGTGTAGGGTTTTTATAACTTGATTCATTGTCAAAGAACCTGACCATGCCTCAAAATCCTGGCATACGAAAGCCTATATTACTTCAAACCTTCAATAAAACCCTGTAAAAATTATATAAAATTACCTAAGTGAAATAAAAAGCATCCAGTTGTACAAGCATTCATTCTGACACAATGCTTTTTTAGCAACTGGTGATGGCATTCTAGAATTAAAGACAATTTTCCCTTTCATTACACTTGACTAAAGCATATATGAAAATGCATTGCTACACAGACATAAGCATTCGATATAAGGAAGAAATAGAGAAATATGACTTCAACATATAAAAAAAAAACATTTTATGCCTTAGTTTTTAAAAGTGACATTTAAAAAACCTATTCCATTTTGTTATTAATTTTTATAGAGTTATCACTTTAATGCTTAATTGAATCAAACTTAGGGCTGAGTTCCTAGAAGTTCTTTATTGACCAATGGATGGTAAAGTGTGTGGTTATTTGTCCACCTGGTTTTATTGCCACCGAGTAATATCTGACACTTGTAAGATTCCTGAAGACAGTGTGATGAAGTAAAGTGGCCCTCTGCTCCATGGTCTCCCCATATTAAACACCATCATCTTATATCCAGTCTCTGTCACTTAGGGCAGAAAAGTATCTTAAAATAGTATATTCTATTATGTATTTTTATTTTTAAAGTAAATGCTCCAGGAAGATTTTTTGGATGGGTGGATGAATGATGATAGGTTAGAAATGTCCCTTTCTAAACTTGTAAATATCCTTGTAAACAGCCAAGCAGAAACTTTAGTGACATCTAAAGACGATTCTCTTTAAGAGTCTACACCTTGGTATTTGATATCTAAACTCATTAGATAGCCAATGAGTCAGCCCTGGGCTAATTTCTCTTATGTAATTGTGGAGTAAGTTAATACTGGCTGTCACGGGTTTAATATCTTGAAGCCCTAATCCCCAGACCTCAGAATGTGACCTTGTTTGGAAATAGAGTCTTTATAATGGCAATTAAGTGAAAATGAGATCATTAGAGTGGATTCTAGTCCAATCTGACTGCTGTTCTTATGAAAAGGGGACATTTGGACACATGGGTAGACATGCACAGATGGGAGGAATACAATGTGAAGAGACACAGAGGGAATTCCATGTGAAGATGAAAGCAGAATTAAGGTGATACAGTTATAAGCCAAGAAACACTAAAGTTTTCTGACAAACCACCAGCAGGGAGAGATTCACAGAACAGGTTCTCTCTCACAGCCCTTTGAAGGAACCGACTCTGCCAATACTTTAAACTTGGACTTCTAACATCCAGAGCTGTGAGACAATAAATTTCTCTTGCTTGAATCATCCATTTTGTAATATTTTGTTATGGCAGCTCTAGGAAACAAGCACACTAGCCAGGATATTTTTTTCAAAAGTAACATGGCAATTATCCAGGAAATAGAGCCAAAGACATCTTTAAAAATCTAGAAAATTAGGGGCATCATTTCTTCAGAATTTATCACTGGGGATTTTATTTGTTTTTACTTATCTCTCTCCTTTCTTGAAAAATGCTGTGTTATTTAATGTTTTTTAAATTAATGTATACTGTGTGTTTCATTTAGTACTTAGGGTTACATGCTTTTATAATAAATGTATAAGAAAATGGACAAAAATATTGCTGCCTACTTTAGGATTGTGTTTACCTTTGAACAAGGAAGAAGAAATGTGCCATTGGATGGCAAGGGGAATTAAGCAATTTACAATTATATTTTATTTTTACAGAAAAACTGAAATACATATGGGACATTTTTAACATTGGTCACATCTTGGTAATAGCTGCTTTGGTGTTTGTTATATTCCCTGTACTTTTATTATCTTTTATATTGTGGTAAAAAACACATAACCTAAAATTTTCTGTCGTAAGTGTATAGTACATTTACGTTAACTAGAGGCACATTTACTATTTTAAGTGCACAATACATTAGTGTTAACGATATGCACGTTGCTGTGCAACAGATGTAGAATATTTCTCTCTCACAAAACTGAGGCTCTATATCCATTAGACTGCAATTCCACTTTGTAATTTGGTTATCTTTCTTTTTAAATTTTTTATTGCTTAAAGTATTACAAAAAGTATTACATATGTCTCTTTTTTTACTCCCCCTTGACATTCTGGTTATCTTTTATATATTCTATATTAAGGTAAGAATCAGATATTTTATATGCCAAATGTTTTACCTTTAGAAGACAAAGATATGTTTCTCATGAACAGTATATGGGTAGGGGGCTAGGGAGATTCACATGTGAGACACTGGTGATTAAAATGGTTCACTAATTTATGGCCTTCACCTATGACTCACATACAGTTATTAATGATAGCTAGGTCTATCTTCTTAAGTGTATGTCATGGAATTTGCCCACCACTGTAGTCTCTATTCTATCCACCACTGTGAGTACCCCATTGCTACACAAAATGCCATTAAGACCTTTATGCCTCTGTGACATTTAGCTAAATGAGAAACAATTGGGGGACAAATTCAATTTATGGCTAATATGATGTCCAAGATTTCATTTTTGAAGATAAGCAATTATCTTTGAGGTCCCTAAAGCAGGGCTCAGATCTGCAACATCCCTTAGAGGTACATTAACTGACAAGATTAGGTAATTCATTTAGGAAATATGCCTTTCTTCTCAGATGCCCAGGTCTAGATTCTGCTTGGTCTTTGTCCAAAAAAAAACAACAAACAAAAAACAAAAACCCTTGTTGCTTAACAGAACAGATGATTTTTTTCCTTAATCTTAAAAGGAGAAGGTGTTGCACAAAGACACAAACAAGTCAAATAAAAGGAATGATGTGAGTGTGCTTCATAGGCATTCAAGTAAAGGAGATTCATTTCCTGCAGTGTCAGATCATATGCTTCATGCTTTGCTTTAATGATTCTGTTCCTACCACTCCCCTCTAAGACAAATACAATAATAGTCCATTTTACAGGAGGTCACCTTGTAAAATTATTGATTTTTCTAATAGGAATCCAGGAAGGCCTCATCAATGATATAAATACATGTTGTATTTTTTCCTGTGATACTTACTTGTTAAAGGTCCAGAAATAATCTACTTTTAGGGAATGATTCTGAAGATCATATTCATTTATTTCCAGTAATGTCAAATAAAGTTGTTGTCATTATTGAAAAAATGTATTTTGATGTAATGTGAGAAAGATATCATACCACCCTTATAGCATAGATTAAATACTTAGAGAAGAATTACACGTGTAATCTTTATTCTCCTTACCCAATCATTTTTCTTCTGTAATCTCTTTTTCTGTTAAGACTACCACCATCATCTCAGGTTCACTGTATAAAAAGTGGAGAAGTTGTTGTCTCTCTCTCCATAATATCAATCCAATGTATTTCCAAAGACTGTTTATTTAATTTATCTGACTCCATTGAGAGAGGGTTGCACAGGTCACTGCAAAACATTGACCATAGTAACCAGACTTTCCACTTAGCCTATAGTTCATCTTCTGTTTCTTGAAATGCTATGCTTAATTTATTAAATAACCTTAAGCTTCAAATTTTATATTCTTAGCTAAAGCATTAGCGTTCAGAAGAAGAGGCAGGTTTGAGACTCAGCAGATGCATCACACCCTGGCAGATCATTCTTAAATCACCAACACAGGTCATCTCTCCGGAGTCAAAGGCTTCTAATCTAGACTGAAGTGAAAAGGGCTAAAATTGTCTCTAACTGGGTGGTTTGGGGCAGCACGGGAAAGTTAAAACACACAGGTGAGTGAAGTGTTACATAGCTGGTTGAGAAAATGAAGCCAATGAATTAAATGAACATAAGAGAAGTGAGCAAAGAATAGGGTTGGAACTGGCACTTACCCCTCAGCCAACACTCTGGCCAGCCTTCCCAGTAGCTTGTGGGCTAAGTGTTCACAGCATGTCAGAGCTCTCCTTATAAGCATTAAGAAGCCCTGTGAAGTAGAAAATGAATTATATATTGCTGGGTAGCATGACTTATAAAGTAAAAGGTCAAATAACATCTTATTTGGAAAATCAGTTGCAGGACATGGGAGGCATAAAGTGGATGTTAGTCTTGCCACAGTTCTCACACGTGAACCACAGTCTGAGTTCCCAGTCTCATGGAAAATTTCTGTTGACATTTTCTGTCAGAATGATTAGCTGCAGAAGACTAAAACATAATAGTGTATCCTCTGTGTGCAGTTTCTGTGACCTTTCATTTGGAAGGAGAATTATTTAAATAATATTTGGGATTGATTGTGTATTGAACAGGTGGGAATTATAGAGGGACAAAATGATTGGATGGTTTTCCTTCTGCATAAGAGCCAAGGGTGCTATAAATATCATTTGTAGTGATTTTGGGGGAGAAGGGGTAATAAATTCCAAGAAACCTGGGAGAGCTAATTGTCTGAAGAAAATTTTATGTATTTTTCTTTTGTCTTATAATACCAGACTTCAATTTTGCTATGTGGAACTATAAACTTCATATATAATAGTTAACCACTGGATGGTGAGAACTTTGAAAAGCGTGAATAAACCCAATACATATATTAATTCAATATATTAGCACAAGAACAAGAAGTTTAAAAATATATTTAAATATTATAGTTAGCATGTTTTGGCCAGCCTACTGTAAACTATCAATGAATGTAGGTTGAGAATCTAAAAACAGCAACGAGGATAATGCAAGATCAGCCTAAAACAAAAACGTTTATCAGCTCATCAATTTTACATTACTAGGAATTTTTACATGTAGATTTGGGAAAAAGCACCAGAAGTGGAGAAATGGTGCACTACTTAAATTTTGAAAAATGTCAGGGAAATGAGAAAATCAGCAAGTCATATATATTGAGTGTAATATTTAGAGGATAGTTTCTCCATTGGCAAAATGATAATTTAGCCAATAAGTGCAGTACTGCAATTCAGTTTGGATTAAGAAACATGTTTTATACACATATACAGTTAACAGTAGATCACTAGCCAGGATATGATTTATCATTTCATAAATGTTTGATGATATAAAAAATGATACTTTGGAGATATTTTATTATTAAGGAGACTGTAAGAGTTATATCGGTTTAACCATCTACTGATACTGAATCTAGCCATGTCTTCTCTAATATTATGCTCATATAAAAGCACATAGGCATGTTTTCCTGAAATTTCTGCATAAAGGCACATATGTAAATTTTATAGACAAGAATATGTTACCCTCTTTTGTGCCAGAAAGTTATTTCAACTCATCATAGGAATCATCCAAAACAATGATTGTTTTTCAGAAAGATATATTGGCAATGCCATGTTATAGTCGTTGTTATTTTTGTAACTCATTGCCATATGCATATATAATTTTAATAGCACTCCACTGTCACAGTAACAGGAGGAGTGATATATTTGATAGCAATGCAGGAAATGCTGATTTACGCTGTGCCACACCATCTCAGATCACACAGGGGCTCTTGTGTTGATGTCAGGTAGGATGTTAGTCTCTTCTTTTGCTCTAAGACATTACTTTTTAATTCCTCAGTTCTCCTGCCATTTCCGTGAGCTAGCTCTCTTTCATTTAGTGAAATCTGGAAAACCAATATCCAAGTTTATTAGCGGTGTATGAAAAGTAAATGCAAATCCATATCCTGTGAGGTCTGTATGTTTTACTTGTAAAAAATATTTTTCATTTGCATTTTGCAGTGGATATTGTCAAACCTGTCTTATTGGGTCAAAAGTCTTTTCAGCAGAATAATTTCCAGGTTTTAGCAGTTACAAACATATACTATACACATACAGTTAGATATTTCAATATTATCAATTTACCTGATCACATCATATTTATTATTAGTTTATCTTATAACATATACATGTGTTATAACACATATATATACTTATAACACATATGGTTCTTTGGAACAATACAGGGTGTTCCAAAAAGGTGTATACACACTTTGAATGATTATAAAGTCAGTGTTTATTAACATAGAGTTTATTTGCAAAATCCAAAATAATCTACAGAAATGAATACTTTTTTAAATCAATGCCTGTTTTCAAACTGATGACCATTCTGAAACTGGCACTGCTGATAACATGAAGCAATGGAATCACAAACATCAACAATCATTTCGTTCGGTATTTGTGTGTGCCCTCAATTCATCAACTGTTGCTGGTTTTGTACCATAAATTTTTATCTTTTATCCCTACAAAAAAAAAAAGTGTAGTGGCACTTTATAATAAATTTTCTTTGTTTAAAGCTTAATCTGGCTTCACC
Source organism: Myotis nattereri (assembly GCF_964212035.1). Lineage (NCBI taxonomy): Eukaryota > Metazoa > Chordata > Mammalia > Chiroptera > Vespertilionidae > Myotis > Myotis nattereri. The sequence continues at coordinate 30,025,223 of NC_138088.1, forward strand.
CATAATTTCAAATCTGTTAAACCTGAAAAGGAGTAAAAATTAAGTAAGTTATCAGCTGTTAAAGTGTGCATACATTTGGTCACCCAATATTGTCCAGTCATAGCTGCATGACAATTTAAGCCTGTTCTGTCCATTTGCCAATATTATAGTTATATGCTCACATGGTAGGAGATTCAGTGAATTTACTACAGATAAAGAGTGTTATCAGTATTGTACTATTGGTGAATGAATATGAGACTCTCTAATTAATTTAGTCAATTTTATTATGTTAAATATCATATTGGGATGAATAATCTGATTGATAAGAAATTATTTAGTAAATGTCAGCATATGCCAATGCTGTTTTATTTTATTAATACTTTTATAAAGCAGTATGAAAATATTTCCATCAAACTATAGCATATGTATTTGTCTAATATAAAACATTTTCAGCAAATATTAAAGAAAATCATATAAAACAAGACAGAAAACATACAAGTTATTCAAAATGTCAGTGTAAGTTTAGTAATAAATATGCTACAAAGCAATACAAACACACACACACCCCAAACAAAAAACAAAAACAAAAACCCCTCAGTCTTAAAAAATTTCCTTTACAACTTGGACTCGTGGTTAGAAGAATAACAGGAATAAGGAATGCCCTCCTGCCTGAAACGATTAGAAAACCAGAAAAAATATCAATTAAGTCTTGAGTTATTTAGCGATGTCCCAATTTTCCCCCACCATGTATTGGGGTTGCTGGACCCTTCACCCTAGTACCTCCATCAGAATAGGCACCCAGGGATCCTGGCCAGGCCTGGTCCAGGTGCGTGGAAGGGGTGTGTGTGTGTGTGTGTGTGTGTGTGGTGGGGGGGGTGGGGGGAGGGGGTCCTGGATGCCAACAGGTGAAGTTGAAGTCCACCGTGGGCTATGAGTTTGGGGGTGTGTGGGGTGGGGAGGAGAACAGGTCCTGATGGAAGAGTAGGGAGACAGTGGCCTTAGGTGGTGGGCAAACCCATTAGTCAACAGAGCCAAATAGCAACAGTACAAGGATTGAAATTTCTTTTGAGAGCCAAATTTTTTAAACTTAAACTATATAGGTAGGTACATTGTTATTAACTTAATTAGGGTACTCCTAAGGCTTAGGAAGAGCCACACTCAAGGGGCCAAAGAGCCGCATGTGGCTCGCGAGCCACAGTAGCCTAGGATGTCTGGGCATGGGGCGGCTCAGAAACCAGCAGAATAGGGCGCCCAGTGCTGCTTGCTGCAGGGCCTGTTTCCATAGGAAGCCAGGTCGCGCGAGATCGCGGGATTCTCCGTGACCAGGGGAGTCGGCGGATGAGAAACACCTGGGTGCTCACCTGCAGGAAGGCCCTCGGCCAGAATCTTCCCTACAAGGAAGCAAAGCGCAGTCCCCTGGCTGTGCCAGCACCTGCCGCAGCGGGAGCCGCCTCCCCAGGAGCGCAGGTCCCCGCAGGGAGGCTGTGCGTGCGGGGCAGGGCCGCCCCAGGCCGGGCGCGGTGAGTGAGCCAGCACGTGTGGCCCTGAAGCGATAGTTTTCCTGAGGCCGAGGCCCCAGGCCAGCCACGCCAGCTCCGGGAGCAGAACCCTGGGCCCCCAATGGACGTCCACCAGGCCCCAGGCCACAGCACCCCAAACTTGCTGTTGCCTTGTGCACCCTCCACCCAGTTGCTCCTCGCGCCACCGCTGCAGAGGGCGAGTTTGTCCCTGGATGCCATCACTGCGTGTTCCTCAGCCTTTCCCAGGATGCCTCAGGGCATTGGTCTTTCTGAGCCAGCCCAACTGCCTGCACCCCGAGACTGGGGTGGACCCCTCGCCCAAGCCCCTCCCTCAGGAAGAGTTCTCTTTTGAGCGCCCTGGAGGATGACCAAGGACTGGCTCCAGAGCCTGGCACAGGTGAGTGGAGCCCGGGTGAGCGGGGGCGGGGGGGGTGGGGGGGGGGTCCCAGGGGGGGGGGGTCCCAGGAAAGTAAACGGTACAGGTGACGCGGCAGGGAGAGCTGTGGCTTTGGGTGTGGGGACGTAAGTGGGGGTCCTGAGAGAGGGCCAGGGAGAGGATGGCCTGGAACACGAAGTGTCCAATACGAAGCAAAGACAATAGGAAGTGGCGAATAGGCAGGGAAGGGCCGATTTTTGAAAGTAAGTGAATAGATCTGTCCCAGTGCCCCAGTATGCTGCTTGCATAAAGATTTCTAGGCTGCATTTCACAAAGTGACAACTTAAACAGAGCCCGCAGTCTCACGGAGCTGGAGAAGCAGAGCTGAGAGTTCCAGGAGCCCAGGCGGCTAGAATTTGAGGCAGTAGAAAAGGAAGGAACCTGCCCAGAGAGAACTCTAGTGATTTGCAGAGGGCTTCTCAAGTCTGGTGCTGAGAACTGATGTGTGCAGGTGTTTCAGGAAACTACCAAAGCCAGGCAAAGAATCATAGAAAGGAATAGTTAGAGCAATCTCTGTACATCACAGGTACCCAGAATGTGCCCTTATCACACTGAGCAGAGCGCGAAGACCTTCTCGCACGTGTGCAGTAGGTTGAATTGTGTCCCTCAGAAGGTTATGCTGAAGCCCCATACCTCTCGTACCTGTGTATGTGACCTTATTTAAATATAGGACCTCTGCAGATATAGTAAGATATAAGTTAAGATGAGGTTATTACGGAGTACAGTGGTCATTAGTTCAGTACAACTGGTGTTCTTATAAGAAGAGGAGAAAAGATACAAACACACATGAAGAGGAGAATGCCATGTGGGGATAGAGACACACTGAGGGAAAATGGCCAGGTGATGATGGAAAGAAAACTTGGAGTTACACAGCTGCAAGTCAAGGATTGGTAAGGATTGCCAGCAATCAGCAAGGGCTAGGAGACAAGAGCATGGCTCTTATTATGATGGCTTGTTTTTTTACTTCCAGCCTCTAGAATTGTCAGAGAATAAATCTCTGTTGTTTTAAGCCACCCAGCCTGTAATCATGTTTTGTGGAAGCCCTAGGAAAGTAATGCAGACCAGTAGAGCGCTTAGTAAAAGAAGCAAACTAGCCATATTCTAAAGACTATCTAGGCCCATACTGGTAAAATATAGGGCACACCAATTAAGTTCAAAAGCACCAATTAAAAGAATTAGAATAATATAGTTAATTTGAGCCAACTTAAGTATACTGCAGAACATAACCCAAATAAAATTAAACTAATATAAATGTTTTTAAAAACTGTAAAATTCAAAACATGCTATCCTAGCAAACATTTTCTGCAAGAAACATAAAATAACCAGGAGAAAGATCAACCAGAACCTGAAAGGACACAGCTGATAAAGTTTTTAAATAAGGAGGCCTCATGGGATAACTCAGAGCATTGTCCGAATATGCCAAGATGCCAGGTTTGAAACCTGGTCAGGACACATACAAGAAGCAAACTGTGAATGCATAAATAAGCGGAACAACAAATCAATATTTTTTCTTCTTTCCTCCCTTCCTTCTTTCCTTCCTCCCTTCCATCCGTCTTTCTCCCTCTCTCCCCCTCTTCCTCCCCCTTCACTCCTCCCTTTCTCTATCTCTCAAAAAAAAGATGTAAAAATGTTTTTATAAGTGTATTTCAAATATTCAAGAAAGTAGAGAAAAGCAGTAAGTATCACAAAGAGGGATCTGCACGGTATGCAAACAACCCAACTCAGACTGACAGAAATGAAAAAATGCACTACCTTTAGTGAAAATACTTTGTATGGGATAAAAGTAGACTAGACAATTTAAATTTTAAAAAAAGATTAGGGAACTTGAAGATATGACATTAGAAACTATCCAAATGAATCACAGATAGAAAACATATTGGAAAAAGCTGAACAGAGTATCAGTGAGTTGCAGGAAAACAGCAAGTGTGGTCTATTCTGTATAATTGGGTTCTCAGGAAGGAGGTAGAGATGAGGGCAAACAAAAGCCATTTGAAGAAAGAACAGTCATAGTTGCATGTGATTTTAAAATGCTCAAAGAACCCACGAGGAAGGAAACATGAATATCATACCATGACAAAGGAAACATGAAGAATACCACGCCACGGCACTGTTCAAAACCAATGTTAACAACAGCAACTTCAAAACGAAGCATTGTACAGAGAGAAATAAAAGCAAGAATAACATTTAATTTCTTGGCAGAGACAATGCAGCCAGGTTACAATGAATTTCTATCTTTTAAGAAAAATGTGTCCTTTTCATTTTTCAAAAATGAAGACATTGAAAATGTACACAACTTAGAAATAGAAAAGTGAAATTTGTTTTAAATATATTTTTATTGATTTCAGAGAGGAAGGGAGAGGGAGAGAGAGATAGAAACATCAATGATGACAGAGAACCATTGATTGACTGCCTCCTGCACACCCCCTCACTGGGGATTGAGCCGCAACCCAGGCATGTGCCCTTGACCAGAATCAAACCCAGGACCCTTCAGTCCGCAGGCCAACACTCTATCCACTGAGCCAAACCAGTTAGGACTGCAAAGAATTTTTTACCAGCAGATCAACTCCTCAGGAAATTTTAAAGGAAAAACTTAAGACAGAATCAAAGTGATATTTATAAGTATTTTGATCTATACAAATAAGGGAAACAATAGACATACAAATGTGAAATCAAATATAAATCTTTAATTTTCATATTTTTAATTGTTTTTAAAATACTTTGATGTTCAATGTACATATAATGACAATGCATTGTGGGAGTATCCTCCTTCCTATATAATAAAAGTGTAATATGCAAATAGACCATATGGCAGAACAACCGAACAACCAATCAAAGCATAATATGCTAATATGCTAATATGCTAAGGCTGCTCAACCGCTCGCTATGACGTGCACTGACCACCAGGGGGCAGACAGTTAACTGGTTAACCAGTCGCTATGATGTGCACTGACCACCAGGGGGCATACAGTCAACTGGTCGACGAGTTGCTATGACGTGCAGTGACCACCAGGGGCAGATGCTCTGACCAGTAGGTTAGCTTGCTGCTGGGGTCGGGCTGATTGGGACTGAGCAAGTTGGGCTGGTCATGCCCTGGAGCCCTCCAGTGATCTGTCTTCAGCTTGATCTTGTACCAGTGGGGTCCCTCATCCTGGTCTATGCCCTCTCACAATCCAGGACCCCTCGGAGGATGTCAGAGAGTGGGTTTCAGCCTGATCCTACAGGCCACTCCCCTTGGGAAGGCACCGCATGCAGGGTTCATGGCTGACGAGTGCTGCTGAGGCAGCGTGAGCCTCTCCTGATTGGGACTGATGGGGTGTGAGCCTGCAGCAGGCACACAATGGGGCTGGGGTGAGCGGAAGTGGCAGGTAAGAGCTGCAGGTGGCATTGGACTGAGGGTTTTGGCCTGATCCCTACAGGCCACCCAGAGGGACCCCACCCGTGCAGGAATTCATGTGGACCTCTAGTGTACAAATAAAACGCATGGCAAAATATTACAAAGAGAAAAAAGGAAATACACTATTAAGCTTCTTATGCTATAAATAAAGTGGTTTAATATTATTTGAAAGTCTACTGTAATAGGTTTACCTCTAGATTGAGTCAAATACATTTTTTTAACAAAAATGGTAAGACAAATCAGTGGGTGAAATAATCTTTTCAATAAATAGGGTTGGAAAATTGTATTTCCATATAAAAAATAAATAAAAACAAACACCTGTCTTAACCTGTACTTTATCCCATGTTAAAAAAATGAATTCAAAGAGAGACATAGACTTAAATAATAGGATTAAAACTATGCAATATCTAGGAGAAAAATATCTAGAGTAAAAAGTAAATGACTGAGCTAAGCAAATGTTTAATCAAACATAAAAGCGTGAATTATAAAATAGAAACTGATAAATTATGGTTTCTCAAAACTAAAAATTTTTCCCCTTCAAAGAGACATGTTAAGAAAATGAAATAGTTACCCATATACTGGGGGAGAATTATTGTCAAACATATCTGTAACATGTCTTGTGTCCATATATAAAGGAACATTTTCAACTCTATAATAAAAAAAAAACACACACAATAAAAAGGCAATGAATTTAAACAAGACGTCACCAAAGATTTTATATGAATTGGAAATATGTAAATGAAGATATGTTTACCATCTTTAGTCATTAGAGAAATGGCTGTTAAATCCATGAGACATTACTTCACACCACTAGACAAATGTCTAAAATTTAAAGACTAATGATGCAAAATACTGGCAAGGAAGTTGAACAACTGGACCTATCATACATTGATTTTAGGAATGTAAATAGTACAGCTACTTTGGAACATAATTTTGCAATGTCTGTAATGACAAATATACAGACTCCTTATCTTTGCCCACAAACCCCCTACCCCCAAAACAACAACAAAAACTAAAATTTGACCTGTTTAGGAATATTGTTGTCAGTTTTATTTTTAGAAGCCCCAAACTTAAAATAATGCAATATCCATCAGATGGTGAATGCTACTCAATAACAAAAAGGAATAATATACTGATAGATACAACAAAATATATGTATCTCTAAAGTATGATGAATGAAGAAGTCTGGATGTAAACCACTAAATCAGTTTGATTCCCTTATCTAAATCTAGAAAAGGCAAAATCAAAGTGATAGACAGCAAGAATGAGAAACTTAACAAAGAAAGGCGTTTCCTTATGCCATGATCATATGGAAATAAATCACATTTTTTTCAAATATACCTTAAATTTGGAAAGTTCTAATTTCACCTTGGGTGCTTTGAGGGAGATGAAAGAACAAATGACAATTTTAAGCAAGATGTTATAGAATATCTTCCCAAAATGATTTAAAGAATTTGCTTTCTGTTTCATCATGGTTATTTGATGGTTTAAGAACTTCTTGAGGACATAAGTGAACACTAGATTTAGATGAATGTAATCATTAAACATGGTCCCATATGTGACAAAGTAAATAAATAAATAAATAAATAAATAAATAAAACTGACAAGTGAAACATACTAACACTATCCAGAAACATAAGCAAATTTTCAAATAAAACCTGAAAAGCAAAAGGTTACTGTAAAGTATAAACAAGAAGGAAAATAACACAAAATGTCAATTGAATTCTAAGAATTGTATAAAAGTCATCCAGCAATAAATGCCCGTGAACACTTAACCATATGTGCTCTTTTGATTATTGGCAAGGTAAAGAAAAATAAAAGGGTTGTTTTTTTTTATTCTGGAAAGCAAAACGCTGTTAACCTTCTTTGACTGAACCTCATAAAGTAGTTTTTAAATGTTCTGATATACCTGAAATTGTAGGAAAGAAAATGTGTTATTGAAATTCTGATTACAAAGACAGAATGATTATTAGTGGTACCAATCAATTTGAAAAGGGAAGGAGAAAAGTTTGCAGTATTTTGGTAAATAATCAGCCAGATAAAGTAATGCATAATGTTTATAATGGCATTTGTCAAATGTTAACCCAGATTATTAAACTAAAAACAATAAAGAATTAATGGGTATATCATTTTATAAAATAGACTAATCCCTAAGATCTCTCTTTTTAAAAAAATGTATTTTATTGATTTTTTACAGAGAGGAAGGGAGAGGGATAGACAGTTAGAAACATCGATGAGAGAGAAACATCAATCAGCTGCCTCCTGCACACCCCCTACCGGGGATGTGCCCGCAACCAAGGTACATGCCCTTGACCTCAATCGAACCCGGAACCCTTGAGTCCACAGGCTGACGCTCTATCTATGGAGCCAAACCGGTTAGGGCATCCCTAAGATCTCTTGATGAAAATATGAAATGTTCCATTTGCTAACACAATCAACTAGTACCTAGAAATGTACATCCAGAATCTTCATTCTGTCCTGCTTCCATTAGTCTGCCTTAAAAAAAAAGGCTTACCCATCGTGGGTAAAACAAGCACAGCATTCCTGTACAGAAAGAACACATCCTTGGAGAGAGAATATACAAATTAAAAACACTTCCAAACAAACAAAAACGCAGAACAAAACCATCTGAACTGACCTATGCATTCCAAGGAAACTGGAGATGCAGGCATTTTGGGAAAAGATTTCTAACACAGGACTTAACATTGTTCAATTACTGAGTATTTCCATATGTAGAACCTTCTGTAATTATTGACAGAGTTTATACATGGTAATGAGTCCTTGAAAGTAAATATGCCCTTTAGTGCCCAAAATAATTTCTAATTGCTATCTATTGATATAGTGAAAGGGCATATTGTGTTAGTAATCAAATCTCATTTGATAATTGTTAACATTATCAATCTGACCTTTTACAAATATTAAGAAGTCTATACCTCCCTTCGGGATTTCCAGATTATTTTAACGTATTAATAGTTCTGAGAATTCTTCAAGGAAAAAGAAACATGACTTAAATGCTTTTATCCAGAATTTCCAAAATTTGTTTGGTTGTGGGGCCCTTATTCACATAACATCTACCAAATAAAAAATATTTTGTGTATAAATGTTTGCTAAATGTTGATTAAACAACTGCAGACAATGTGCAATGTTTAGCTCTAGTATGAACATATTGTGAGGCTGAATTTAAAAGGAAACTATGGATACAATTCTATTAGCATAGAATTAAAACTGAATGCACCCTGGCCGGTATGGCTCAGTTGGTTTGGCATCATCCCCTGCACTGGAAGGTTGCTGGTTTGATTCCCAGTCAGGGTACATGCTCTGGATTGGGCTTGATCCCTCGTAGGGTTGTGCAGAAGGCAGCCGATAGACGTTTCACTTTCACATTGATGTTTCTCTCTCTCTAAAAATAAATGAAAAATTATAACACTGAAACTACAGTTATATAAAAACAATAACACTGTAAATTGGACAACTTTTTTCAACTTTATAAAATGATAAGAATTAATATAAAATTTTTACTCTTGGGTATAGTTATTACCTTAAAAATAAATTAATTTCCTTATATATCTTCAAGGGAACACAAAATCATATGATTAACATGCCTCTGGGTTAGTGTAGTGTTAATAGTAATGTAGCATCTCCTAGTACATCTATCCCTAGTATTGTATAACACAAACTCATTTCTCCAAGTTACATATGTTAACAGCCTTTATCAGCTTTTTGCTATAATAAGATTCTCCCTCAAGCAAACCTCTTGAAATCTAAAGACTCATTTAAATATGTGTACTCCATTATTAATTTAATAAAATTAAAGATTGCATTACATTGCCAGCATAAAATTTAACTACCAGGTTCAGTTCTACATTATTAAGTCAATGACACTTGAGAGACATATTAAGAAGATGAGAAATAGCAATATCCATTCTAGGATGTAAATTCAGTTTGTTTACATTATCAAAAATATCTTCTACCTCCAAGGTTTTATTCTTGGCTCGTTATTTTCCCCTTTCTCTAGTACTTTGCTGTCTCAGATCACAGAGTTTTATACAAAAATGTAGGTGTGACAATTCTTCAAATTCTCTTAGTGTTGGGAAATAACTTTATAGTTCAGTACACAATAAAATAATGAGTTCTTTTATATAAAGTTGTTTACTACTGGTTATACTTGAACAGGCAAGTGTTACTTGATTGCCTGATGAGATTCCTATCAATAACTAACAATATTTATTAACATAATATTCTAATGTACCCTGCAAATTCTGTAGATTATAATTATTAGGAAGGAAAATCTGTATTATTCCTTACCCTCTGTTCTGTTATGAGTAACCTGTGGTTATTCCATCTTCATTTTAATTTTTATTATTTAATTTTTTAATATTTGATTTTAGAAAGGGGAAAGCAAGGAGGGAGAGAGAGAGGGGAGAGAGAGAGAGAGAGAGAGAGAGAGAGAGAGAGAGAGAGACAGACATTGACCAGGGATCTCACCTATAACTTGGGTATGTGCCCTGACTGGAAATGAACCTGCCACATTTTAGTGAGCCACACTGGCCAGGGCCCATTCCTCCTTATTAGAAAATAAATTGCTTTGGGCTATACTATAAAATAGAATAAATATATCAGGTGTAAGATGCAATAATATCTAATAGATGTCTGGCTCTATTCATAGTTAGAAATTATTTTTTAAGCAAGGATTTCGCTTTCTCCTCTTCCTTCCTTCCTTCCTTCCTTCCTTCCTTCCTTCCTTCCTTCCTTCCTTCCTTCCTTCCTTCCTTCCTTCCCTTCCCTTCCCTTCCCTTCCCTTCCCTTCCCTTCCCTTCCCTTCCCTTCCCTTCCCTTCCCTTCCCTTCCCTTCCTTCTTCCTTCCTTCCTTCCTTCCTTCCTTCCTTCCTTCCTTCCTTCTCTCTTTTTTTTTTTTACACATAAGCAACTATTTTTGTGAGTACATAATGAAACAGGAATATTCATATTTCTGGTAAACAAAATGGCAATATGGATGCAGACTTTCACAAGTTCAAAGGCTTGATGCAGTGGACTCACTTTGGGAAATGAACCTGTATTAGCTGGCTAGGGCTGCCTAAACACAATACTGAAGACTGGGTAGCTTAAATGATGAAAATGTATTTTTCTTACAATTCTGGATCTTTGATGTTGGCAGGTTTGGTGTCTTCTGTGGCCTCCCTCCTTAGATTGCTGATTATCTGTCTTCTCATTGTATCTTCACACTAGAGGCCCGATGCACAAAATTCATGCAAGGGGCTTGGCCCTCGCAGCCCCAGCTTTGTCTGGAAGGTCATCCAAAAAAACATCCGGAAGGTGGTTCGGCTATCCAGTCTAATTAGCATATTACACTTTTATTGTTATAGATGGCTTTTCTTTTATACACATGACTCCGTGGTATCTCATTTTTGTGAGTCCAAATATCCTCTTCTTATAAAGACATCAGTCAGATTGATTTAGGGCTCACAGTAAGAATCACATTTCAACTTAAGACCTCTTCAAAGGCCCTATCACCAAATATAGTCACATTCTGAGGCAAGTTGGTTTGGGCTCCAAGGTAAGAATTTTAAGGGTGAATAATACAACCCATAATAGAACTCTAGCGAAATATCAGAAAAGTTGAGTACATTTTATGTAAGTCAAATTTATTGCAGCTTTATAAATTTTTAAGACTGGATTTTTTTTTTTTTTTAAAAGGAGCTTAAGTTTCACAGCAAATTTGAAAGAAGGATCAGCAATCTCATATTCCCTGCTCCCAATATTACATAGTCTTCACCATTATCAACATCCCCTGCCAGAGTGGTACATTTATTCCAATTAATGAACCTTCATTGACACATCATAATCACCCGAAGTCCACAGTTGGTATTAAGTTTCACTTTTGATGTTGTATATTCTATGGGTTTGGAGAATGTGTAATGCCACACAGGCATCGTGATGGTACTATGCACAATATTTTCACTGCCTAAAAATTCTTTGTGCTCTGCTTATTTATTCCATGTGACATTCCCCAACTGCCTTTTCCAGAATGTTCTATAATTGGAACCATACAGTATGTAGCCGTTTCAGATAGGTGTATTTCACTTAGTGATATGGCATTTAAAGTTTCTCCATGCCTTTAATGGCTTCATGGCTCTTTTTTTTGTGTGCTGAATAATATTCCATTGGTCAGTTTATTTATCCATTCATGAATTGAAGGACATATTGGTTGCTTCCAAGTTTTTGCGATTATGAATAAAGCTGCTATAAATGCTGTATGCAGGTGTTTGTGTACACATGAAATTTCAACTCCTCCAGGCAATAACGGAGCACTATTGCTGGACCATACAGTAACAGTGTGGTTAGTTGGGTCAGAAACTGCTAAACTGTCTCCAAAGTGGGTGTCCCATTGTACATTCCTACCGAGGATGGATGAGTTTCTGTTCCTCCACACCCTTGCCTGCATTTCCTGTTGCCAGTGTTGGATGTTTTGGCCACGTAGTGGTATCTCATTGTTGTTTCAATTTACATTTCCCTGAGGACATAAGATGCAGAGCATCTTTTCATATGCTTATTTGACATCTGCATATGTTGTTTGTTGAAGTGTGGTTTTTAACTGGATTGTTTGTTTCATTATTGTTGAGTTTCAAGGGTTGTTTGTATATTTTGGATAACAGTACTTTATCAAATGTGTTGTTTAAAAATATTTTCTCCTGGCCTGTTTCTGGTCTTCTTTTTTTTTTTTGACATTGTATTTTACACAGCAGAAGTTTTTAATTTTAATTAAATCCTATTTATCAATAATTTCTTTTATGGATCATGTCTTTGGTATTATATCTAAAAAGTCATTGCCATACCCAAGGTAACCTATTTCTCCTATTATCTTCCAGGAGTTTTATAGTTGCATATTCTTCATTTATATCTATTTTGAATAAATTTCTGTGAAGGGAGTAAGTCTGTGTGTAGATTCTTTTTTATTTCATTTTTTATTTTTTGCATGTGGATGTCCAATTCACCATTTGTTGAACAGACTATCTTTTCCCAATTGTCTTGACTCTGCTCCTTTGTTAAATATCACTTGACTATATTGTGGGGGTCTATTTCTGGGATTTATATTTGTTCCATTGATCTGTTTGTCTTGTTCTATAGCCAATACCACACTGTCTTAATTACTATAGCTTTAGAAATAAGACTGAAATGAGATAGCATCAGTCTTCCAACTTCGTTCTGATCTTTCAATATTGTGTTGACTGTGTTCTTTAAGTGTCAATATTATGTTTTTAAGTTGTGGTCCTTGCATAAATATGCTTTCTTTATTTCATAACACACCTCTTTAAAGAGATAACAAATGTGAGAACAGTATCAAAGGTCCTAGAAGAAGAACTCCAGAGAACAAGAAGGTCAGTTAAAAAGTGATTCTGTCCTTACCTTCTGGCTGTGAGATGAATTATATTATAATCTCTTGCTTTGGTAATAATAGAACAAGCCCTAGTCTGTTTGGCTCAGTGGATAGAATGTCCACCTATGGACTGAAGAGTCTCAGGTTCAATTCCAGTCAAGGGCATATGCTCGGGTTGCAGGCTCAATACCCAGTGTGGGGCATGTGGGAAGCAGCCAATCAATGATTCCCTCTCATCATTGATGTTTTTCTTTCTCTCTCTCCCTTCCTCTCTGAAATCAATAAAAATAAAAAAAATTAACAAAAGAAAGAAAATACAATAAGAACAGAAATGTGAAGCAGGGGGTAGATCAGAGCTCAGTCAAATGTCTTAGTTCTTGGAAACAGTGGTAGAAAAGTTACTAAGTCCTAGAGAAATGTATCCTGTGGGTCTGGGTTTAAAACAATTAAAATAAATTTTAGAAAAGGTGATTTAGGCCAGAGTCTTGAAAATCTCTCTCTTTTTATATATAAAGGTATCAGAACTATCTTAACTCTTTAAACCATCGAAAATATATCTTTTTTGCATTGAAATTGCTCAATCCTTCAATTGTCGCCATTGGTGAAGAGAAGGGCAGGGCTTATATCAACAAACTGCCCTTTAATTTCTAGACTCTCTTTTTTTTATTATAGCATCTGCCTTGCTATTGGTCCTGAAGTAATGATAAAAGTAATGATTTTCTTACTAGGTCAACCACACAGTGCTTTGTGAGTCAGAAATAATATAGTGGTCATAAAGTGTGGAAGTATAGATTACAGTCATCCCTTCTTATCTTTGGGGAATTGGTTCCAGGAACCCTTTCAGGTACCAAATCCAAGAATGTTCAAGTCCCTTATACAAAATAATTTAGTATTTGCCTATGATGTACACACATCTTCCGTATACTTTAAATAATCTCTAGATTACTTACAATAGCTTATATAAATGCCATATAAATAGATTTTATACTGTTGTTTAGGAAATAATGGTAAGAAATAAAAGTCTGTACATGTTCAGTACAGATGCAACAATCATAGGTTTAACTACATAGTACCGGTCATAAAAAATGTAACATTTAAAAAAATATTTTGATCCATGGTTGGTTGAATCCACAGATGTGGATCCTATGGATACAGAGGGCCAAAAATATTCTTTTATATTTTTACAGGTTAGAGATTTTTCTGGACTATAGTTTGTATAGTCACCATTTTTTACCTGAGTTGATGGACACATCTTATAAAAATAAAATGATCTTATGAACAATGGAAAGAAAAATCAATACATTTGTATCAATGGGACTTAACATCAAAGCTCTCTATTGAAAGATGTAGGATTCCATAAATGCTTTAGGAATTTCTCTTAGTATAGTGCCTCCTGATATTGCTATTGATTTTTGGGGGGAAAAAGTTTAGAAACCCAGTCCTTGGAGTATACTTCTCCAATTTTCCTAAGCTAATGAGATATTTTCTTTCTGTGGTTTTTAAACTAAAGTTTAAAATTATAGCAATGTTGACCTCCTCTTCTATACTTATAGCCCTCTTGTGAAGAGGGTTTGACCCTCCTTGGCAAAAGCAAGAAAGAGAAATACAAGCAGTAGTTTACAATGTTTGCTATGCTTATCCAACAATCTGCACAGGACTAAGACTGGGTAATTTCAGTTGTGTTTCCCTTCCATTCAAGACTCATAGGAAGAATAATTGGGTTAACAAGGACCCAAGAAATGGCTTTTTTTTTCCTTTTTTCTTTTTTTACATTGTCTGTCTTCATTCTCTGGAAGAACAATATACCTTTGTTATTCCCAAGAAGTTCTCAAGGAAACATGCTCAACAATTTTTTATTTATAACATCTGTTCATTCACTTAAGATTTCATCTTTTGTTCCTCACACAAACTCTTATCCAGACATTGGATAAAGGATGAAGTAGTTATTCCATCTCTGATCAGTCAATAATTACCGCCCATTTAATTTTCTGATTGTTATCTCATTATATTATCATTAACTTGGGCAAGAGACACTTATGCCAGGAAAACCCTGCTTAAATTCAGTCTATAATGTAATTATAATGTAAGTATATATTGTAATTTGCTTTTATCAGCCGCTAACCAATGCAAAATTTTCTTCTTTATTTTGCTAACTTAAATAACTCATCCAAATATTTGAAATGCACTAAAATAGGCACATCCATTTGTTTTACTTATACCTTCCAAAGGCTTTTTACCAAATAGAGTTGTAATGAATAATACTGTATAGATAACTATAGATGCATTTCATAATTTTTACTCATATTTTATCATTAATAAAGTGAATTGCATTATTTATACTTCTGATGTGCCATCAGAACCATCCTTAGGTAAAATTGAGATGCAAGTTAATGTTTGACATTTGAGAACATTTGACAATTTGTTAGTTTTATAAATCTGTTCCTATTTTTTCTTTTTATTGAGTAAAATTCTAAAAATATCTGCTTTCTACAGAAATTTGACTGTTAAAGGGTACTCTTAACATGTATCATTTTCTCTGAAATAATACTTTCTTATCTAGATCAATATGCATTCCTTTTCTCATCCACAATATGTTTGCTCTGCCATTTTTGTTTTCTGTAATCCAAAGTTTTAACTACTTTTCAGTTGATGTGTTTGAGTGAAGTTTAAAGGCTAAAGTGACAATGATATGATGACTTCATTTTCAGGCGCCTATAGACATTGTCTAGTGGAAAATGAAACAACTTTCCTAAACCACTGAATACTAGAACTTTTCTAAACCATTGCATTGGCAAATTAACAAATGGTTGTAGGTCTGGTGACAAATAATAGGGTTTACCTTCCTTATTTATTGCTTTCTTCATCTCTTTCATTTTATATTTAATTGCAACTCCACTGAATAATTTCCTTTGAAATACAATGTATTAGATTCCATAAACCTGAATCATTAAAATTATGCTATATCTTAATTAAAACAATGTGCATATGGCTGCTTCTGTAAAACATCTTCATGTAATGAAAAAAGTAGTAAGTGCTCTATTCTGTGTACACCAAACACAAGCCACCAGAGGATTACTTAGGAGTATCAATGATTGCTCAGCAAACAATAGGTATTGACAATTTAATGAAAAATCCTCACAGAGACTTATACAGAAATTATTAAACCATTTGTATGATGCATTTTGTTTGCACTGTGCTATAAATAATATAAAATAATATCTTTATATTTGACATTCTGATATTTTGCTGAATTATGAGTTTTTCAGAAGTGACCCATTTGGAGTTCATATTATTTGTTCTGGTGCATTTATAAAATTTTTATTTCAGGATACCTGGATATTCTCAAACATCCTTCCCTAAGTACACTGCTCTACTATTGCTGCATGAGCATTTTATTTACCTCTGAAAACCTTCCCAGAGCAATACTCACAAGTTATTTCTTCTGTAGCTACTATTTACATTCAATTCTCTACTTGGAAAATATTCCCTTGTATGTTTGTCTCTCCTTCAAAAATGAGATAATTTCTTACCTTTATCATGCCTTCTTCATATTTATATTGCAAGTTCCTAACATACTATATATCTTTTTCACTCAGTAAATATTTTAGAATAAACTTACCAGCAAATAAGAGTGATGTAATAATTTTCTCATTTATTTTATTGCACCACAAACTTCTCTCATTGAAGGAACAACTGCCAATAATTCTTCACTTAAAATGTGCTCCAAGGCTTATATTATGGTGAAAACCTATTAATAAGAATCATTTGTAGGACCAGCATATTTAAGTGTCATTAGAATAAAGGATGATGATTACTTTAAGAATAGTTAAAATTAGAATGCTAGAAATAGTATTCTCGTGCTAAAGTCTATGAATATAGATAAAAACTATATGATTGTTAATATAGAAAATTTATCCTTCAAAATAAAATTATGCTATAGATGAATTTGATTCAGTGACTATGTAATTCTGAAACTAGTTGAGAATGGAAGTTTCTTTCAGAATATGAAATAAAATATGGAGGAATGTGTTTGGATCTTGTACAACAATCCAATAGCCATCTAAAAAAAAAGGCCATGGTCAAGCAATTTTCATTGCTGGCATACAATAATTTTGTTAAGGAAGATGCAGTTGCCCATCCATGTAAGTGAAATATTTATAACACAGTATTCCATATGAGAGTTTTGTGATGCTGGGAGCAGGATACGAATATAAAAGGTAACTTCACTGCAAGTCTATTCCATGGTCTATCTCATTTGTGGAAGTATAAATTAGGAATATGTTGAGATGTATTCCCAATCGGAACACAACAATATATCCTTATTTTTAACTTAAGATGCCAGTCCCATGGGTTTTAGCAATGCACAGGAAATTTCTTGTATCATTCCACTGACCTATCTTTGAGATTTGTGGATTGCATATGTCCTTTCAAAAGAATAAAGTAATAGTTCATAAAGGTAGTGATAGATTTATAGAAAAAAATAATTCTGTCCAGTCTGATGTGAGAAGGACAATTGTCTCAGGTACTTTTCAAACTGGCTGTATCTGAGATATCTTTATATATAAAAGGCTAAGTGTCCGTCCTTCCCTCCGACTGGTAGCTATTACACGCACTGACCACCAGGGGGCAGACACTCAACACAGGAGCTGCCATGATGTGCACTGTCCATTTAAAAATAAACGGCACCAGGGACCTGGCGCCAACAAACCAACACTAGGTTTCTTCCAAGTGGGACACAGGCCGCGCCACCACCCCAGAGCAACACCCCACCAAATCGCAGCCAACAGTGCCAAGACCCCATGGCGCAAAATGTGGCCCTCAGCCCAGCCCAGCCTAGGCGCTGGGTAATGACATCAGTAGCAACCCCTGGCTTCCTCTCCCTAGCGCAGCGGTTCTCAACCTGTGGGTTGCGACCCCTTTGGGGGTCGAACAACCCTTTCACAGGGGTCGCCTAAGACCATGGGAAAACACATATATAATTACATATTGTTTTTGTGATTAATCACTATGCTTTAATTATGTTCCATTTGTAACAATGAAAACACATCCTGCATATCAGATATTTATATTACGATTCAAAACAGTAGCAAAATTACAGTTATGATGTAGCAACGAAAATAATTTTATGGTTGGGGTCACCACAACATGAGGAACTGTATTAAAGGGTCACGGCATTAGGAAGGTTGAGAACCACTGCCCTAACGACTATCCTCCTTGGAGTTTCTTCAGCCCAGGAACACGACTTGCTATATAGCCAGGTGAAAACATTTTACAGTTCACCCAAATGTTTGTGAAGTGTTTTCCTGTGCCTCATCTCATTTGATCCTCACAGAAGTCCTGGAGTAGGTAGATAGGAGACTCAGTGGAATCCTATTTTCTTTTCATTAGCCAGAAAACGGAGATTTAGAAAGCTTAGAGACTGACCCAACTGAAAAGAAGTAAGAAATGGTGAAACTTGAAAATGACTTCAGGTTTTCTCACTGCAGAATATCAAACACTGCTACAGTTAAATATTTTACCCTTTTTGCTCCCTGCATAATCTACAATAATAATCTGCTTCATGTCGATATTTGCTGCTGTATTGCTGACAATTACCTGAAAGAAGTGGGGGTGCTTCACCGGGCTGGAAGATGTTTAGTTAAATCAGAAAGCAGGTCTAATTAAGCAAGTTTATCTCTATATATAAAAGGTTAAGTTGACTCATGCATGTGCAATACATATAAAGCTCTTGCTCTTATAGAGAAAGGGAGAATAGCGATATTAAAATATTTCTTCTAATTAATTTCCTTTCAATGTGCACGAATCCATGCACCGGGACACTAATAATTCTAGAATACAAGAAAATGTCAAAAAAAAAAAAATGTCAGGGAACCTGTGTGGCAAAGATGAAAGTCTCGAACTCTACACTTGTGACTCCCTGCAAATATTCCCCATTGTTTAACCCTACCTTAGGTTGTATGTCTACCGTTTATTGATTAACCCGTTCCTCATCATTTATATGTTGTTGTGGTGTTTTTTTTTGCATTGTCTGTTTCTTATCAAAGAATAAAAGCAGTTTGCATGCTTTGAAAGTTATAACAAAATTAGACATATGTCTTTCCTTTTAGTATCTGCTGGGATTGTAAGCTAGGTGTTTAGTGTTGTGTTTTTTTTTCTTCCCTATATTGTTGACATGTTACTATTTTATGAGCCTATGGTTTTCTTCCTCTAAGTAAAATGGTTAGTTACTGTTTTAATATGTTGTGCTAATAACATTTTTTCATGCTGAAAGCCTTTTCTTCCCCCTAAATGCTATTTTAATGAGACTAGTACTGGAACTCTCTAAGCTCCTATTATTTCCTTGCTTTCCACAAGTGAATGCAACAATAAACTGAAAAATGAAAGATCTTGTCTTGCTTTTCCATCTTTAAATGAAAGAACAGAATTGCTGCCCTGGCAGAAGGTGATTTTACAGCTTAAGGCCTTCTTTCAATGTTTCTCTGTGCATTCCCCAGGAGTCTAGGTGTGTGAACTTGCCCAAGTTGACCACTTTGGGCAGTTCCTTGTTAACTATTGAGAAGCTCGATTCACCTGTAAGAATAGCCACTGGCAGCAAATAATTCACTCTAGACTTTAACATATCCAGTTTCTGTTGTGAGACATAACTTTAGATTTTCCCCTTAACAAGCTTCACTACTAAGAGCTCTCAAATGGGCTATTTCTTGGGGAAAGAACTGATGCTAATTCAGTTCTCTTTCCGTGTGTGTGTGTGTGTGTGTGTGTGTGTGTGAGAGAGAGAGAGAGAGAGAGAGAGAGAGAGAGAGAGAGAGAGAGAGAAACTAAAAGGACATGTATTTGTTTAACTTACCTATAATTTCTATACATTCTCAAGAAATAACTACTTTTGTTCCTAAGCTCCCCTCACTGTTAAAAACCAGAATTTTTATGGGATGTATTAGCTAATTTTAGAGAATTGAGGGAATGACAGTGTGCACGTTACTGAAGGATAACAGAATTTTAAAATAGCAGTGAGGCCAATTTTTAGTATTGGAACTCACGAAAATAAAATATTTATTTTAAGGTCCAATGTCTCTGATGTATATATTTAGGAAATGATTTTAACTCCAACCTATGATAACATTAGAGTTAAGAAGTAAAAATAACCCTGGGTGGGCTCAGTTGGTTGGAGCATTGTCCCTTACATTAAAAGGTTGTGGGTTTGATTCCTGGACAGGGCATATACCTAGGTTGTGAGTTAGATACCCAGTTGGGGAACTTACAGGAGGTAGTCTATTAATGTTTCGCTCTCACATCAGTGTTTTTTTTCTCGCTCTCTTCCTCTCTCCCTTTCTCTCTCTAAATTCAATAAAAACATATTATAGGGTGAGGATTAAAAAAAAGTATAAGTAAATACTTCAAGAACTGATGTCCTTATGTAGGGTTAGTGATTCAATTATTAGTGAATCAATAAATATTTACTGACAAAGTGCTATGTACTTACCCTTAAAAATAATGAGGGACTTGCTCGGCTGATGTACCTCAGTAGTTGAGCGTCGACCCATGAACCAGGAAGTTAAGGTTCAATTCCCAGTCAGGACATATGCCCAGGTTGCAGGCTCAATCCCCAGTTGACTGGGGCATGCATTAGGCCAGTGATTGCAAACCTTTTGAGCTCGGCGTGTCAGCATTTTGGAAAACCCTAACTTAACACTGGTGCCGTGTCACATATAGAAACTTTTTGATATTTGCAACCATAGTAAAACAAAGACTTATATTTTTGATATTTATTTTATATATTTAAATGCCATTTAACAAAGAAAAATCAACCAAAAAAAATGAGTTCGCGTGTCAGAGGTGTCATAGGTTTGCCATCACTGCATTAGGCAGCCAGTGATCAATGATTTTCATTATTAATTAAATAAATATATTTTTTTAAAAGCATTAAAAAAGAATGATGAGGAACTCGTAAAATTTATGAGATAAAAGTTTTGCTTTTAATGAATGTTACATAGTTGTAAACATTGGCCACATACCTAAAAGGAAAAGGTGAATAATGATAAACAAGAGCTGTCATTCTTTTTACCTATACTCAGTAGATACGTATACTATTCTTTTATAAATATTCATTCCCACAAAAAACTTAGTTGACATAATCCATATTTGCAGGCAAGATTCTTTTTTTAAAATATTTTTTTATGGATTTTTTACAAAGAGGAAGGGAGAGGGATAGAGAGCCAGAAACATCGATGAGAGAGAAACATCCATCAGTTGCCTCCTGCATGCCCCCCGCTGGGGATGTGCCCTCAACCAAGGTACATGCCCTTGACCGGAATCGAACCCGGGACCCTTGAGTCTACAGACCGACGCTCTAACCACTAAGCCAAACTGGTTCTGGCCACAGGCAAGATTCTTTGAGGTAGAATGATGTTAAGTACAACAGGTCCTCAAATAATGTGATTTTATTAATGAGATGCCTTAGGAACTTAACTCTTTTTTATATCAATTAGCCTGTGGTAAAATGGTTTTCATTATATTGTGTTTTGCACCAGTTCCAAAAACCAATTGACTATATTAAGTGAAGATTTAGTGCAATTTGCCCAAAGTTGCACAAATGATAGGTGTGGAGCTATTTTCAACCCCGTCAATACAGCTTTGCAATCAGTGCTCTAAAGCAGTGGTCACCAACCTTTCGGATCTCACAGACCACCGGTTGGTGACCACTGCTCCGAAGGTTTCCTTAAACCAGTGATCATCAACCATTCAGACCTCACGAACCACCAGTGGTCTGCGGACCACCGTTTGGCGACCACTGCTCTAAACTACAAGGCTATTCAGTGCCTGAAAATTTCAATACAGTAAATAATGATTCAATATGAAAAGCTAGCAGAAAATGAGAGAGTATCGTCTTTGAAGCTAAGAAAACCTGAGTTAGAAATTAGGCTTCCCTACTTTTTATGTGTGTGTCTTATAATCTCTGTTCCTTCATTTCTGTATTACAGAATTTATAAATAGCATTTACTGAGCCCTTACTATGTTCCAGTCACTATACTAATCCTTTTATATGTATTAACTAATTTAATAATTATTTAAGAAATGAAATTGAATCTATTGTTTTCTCCATTTTAGAAATGAGAGAATTGAAGCTTTGAGAATTAAAATATTTGCCTGAGTTCACATAACCAGTATATTCCAAGGCAGTCTAACCTATTTCCTACCTTAACCTATTATTGCATGGGTCATGGATTAACAAATCAATTTGTAGATCTGATTCTTGTTGCTATTTTTACATTATATAATATACGCTTTAAGATTTGTTTTTGTGTAAATGTGGGGTTTCAATGAGACTTGAGTTAGCACTACATAAACATATGATGTAACTTACTTTCTGCTGGACTTAAACCCAGGTCCACTAAAGTTTCCTTATAACTTAATGCTAAATTAATACCTCTAAACTGTTTGCGCTAGGTCCCATGAATTGAAAAGAAATGTTTTCATATGCACATGTGGTGCAACTGACTTAGAACTGAAAAAACAAAAGCAAGCAAACAAAAATTCAACTGAGGTCTCTTTCTTTAGGTCTACCATTTTATGATCTATTTTTTCTCTTGTTTTTCATTTCTCTTATTTCCTTTTCCTATTTTTTTTTATTTGACTACTTTTTCTTAGTATTCCATTTTATCTGTTGAATGTTTTAAAAATGTATTTCTTTGTAAATTGTCATTATTTTGAGATTACAACATGCATATGTAACTTTCACAGTCTACCTGAAGTTAATATTTTGTCACTTCAAGTAAAATGTAAAAACTTTGCAACCATGTAATTTCTTTTCTCTCTTCCCTATGTGTTACAGTTGTCATATATGATATGTCTATGTACATCAAAATCTGTTCAGACTATGCTATAACTTTTGCTTTCAAACTTTTAATGTATTTTAGATAACTTAACAGGAGAAAACTACTGTATTATATTTACCCATATATGTGCAAATTCTGTTGTTCTTTCTTCATTTTTGAACTTCTACATTTCCCTATGTTATCACTTCCGCTTCTTTAGAAAATCTGATGATAAACCTACATGTACCAAAATTTTAACTGAAGATGAGATTATCAGTAATAATATATTCATTTCCATGCTCCTTATCTATTTCATTCTATTCCCTTCACTTAAATAGGTGACAATTGTCCTGAATTTTATTATTTAAATCCCCTAGTTACTTTTATAACCTCATTATATATGAGTATTTGCATTGTGTTGTTTAGGTTTTTTAGTTTTATAAACAGTATCACACTTTATGTAGTCATCTGGGAATTTTGTATTCACTTAATATGATTGTTCAAGACTCATCTGTGATGCATGGACCTATAGTTCATTCATTTTCACTGATGTATAAAATTTTAACATATTCAACTGTTTTTACTATTTGTTTTACATAAATTATTTTTTATTGCAATATTAATATACATGTACTTTGTAAAAAGAAAGAGGAAGTTAAAAAAATCAGAGACCTTGAATGAGAATACTATGAATCATGTGACTTTGAGTTCTTATTACCTATTTTTAGTCTTTTACATATGTCCATACATGATTGTTAAATATTTAAAAAACATTATGCTAAGATTTATTGGATAGACAAGAGGAAAATTATGCTTTGAGTCATAGAATATTTTTTCTGCTAGAAGGGATTTCAGTGTCATATATTCAATACCCTCATTTAATAGTTGAGAAAATTCATATCCAGAGAGATGAAGTTACTTGGTGGAGGTTACACAGCTTGTCAGCAAGTTTTCCAGCTGAGTAGTTTAATTTTTTAAAAGGTAATAGAGACTTATCGCAAATCTATTCCAGTGGAATACAATTCTATAAGCAACATTTATTTTGGAAAACATCCAATGGCTGTGTTTACAGAGGCTATCGATAGAAATATATGCACCCACCAGCATAAAGGAAAACTTTTCTGTAGTTGCACAACTGAAGTTTCTTCCTGACTGAAAAGCTCTCTATAATCAGGTCTCATCCTACTCATGGGTCCTCCCTCTTTGATTAAACTTCACTCAAGTCCCTTGAGCCCTCTTCTCAACTAGGCCTTGACCTTGGCCTGCTGAGCCCAGTTTAATAGAAGAAGAATCCCACTAAATCAGTTTATCAACAATCCTCCACCCTTGATCACTTAAGTTTTTCTCTTGCCTTTAGCAAGAATTTTATTAAACCAGTTTGGAAAGCACCCCCCTGTTTTTGATATCTAACCGAGTCCCCTTAGTAATTTTTCACCCACCAACACCTTTACTCTGTTCCTTGACTATGAATCCCCAGTTCTCTTTGCCTGTTCGATTTGAGTTCAGTGCTATACTGAATTCTTTCTCCCCTTCTGAAGCAGTTCAAATGAAATCTATGTTATTGTTTTTAATAAGTTTCTGGTGCAAAAATTTTCTTTTATGGTATGTTTCCAAACTCATATATGATAATTTTCCTAAACAACCAACTTATACTTCTCTTCAGAGACTTGCTCTGTCATTCTTACTCTTGTCATTGCTCATAGTTCTCCCCAAACCCCCTGTGCTGGGAGCCGGTCCATCCTTGCTGTTTCAAAGAACCTGGCATATATGGCATACTGTTCTTAATATGTTTGCTCAGCTTCTTGGCACTATGTGTTTTAACCAAGGTCTCTGAGAAAGGTTGTTTCCCCAGGTAGGGATTTTCCCCTGAAGTTAGGGAGGGAATAAAACCCCTCAACTAAGTGCCAGGCGAGTAATTAATCACTTTAACTACAAACAATCATGCTTAAGCTACATAATCTTGACTCCCTGGAATGGAGATAAGAAATGCCCTAACCTTTGTAATAGAGATAGATAGGATTGAATCAACTGGTATAAATACAGATGTAACAAGACAGCAAGACTCAGAACTTAGAAGACAGAACTTAGAACACAGAACTTAGAAGACAGAACTAAGAAGACAGAACTTAGAAGACAGAACCTACACAGAACCTAGAGACAGAAGAACTTCGCTGGAGAGAACATGGCAAAAGATCCTGGACTGAACCTGACTACAGAAATTGGCAAGAGAACCTGACTAGGACCTGGTGACTGAACCTGGCTGGAGAACCTGGACAGAACCTGGCTGGAGAACCTAGCGAGGGAACATGGCTACAGAATCTGGCTGGAGAACCTGGAGAACCTAGCAAGAGAACGTGGACACAGAACCTGGCTGGAGATCCTAAGCAGAACCTCTCTGGAGATCCAGACCAGAACTTGGCTGGAGATCCTGGCTGGAGATCCTGGCTAGGCTGCTGATCAACTGAACGCTGTCTCCGTGTCATTCCTTCTTCGCCAACTCTGTCCACACCTTTGGGGACCCCTGGACCTGCTGGGGTTGGACCCCGGCACCCCTGTTTAATATATATATATATATATATATATATATATATATATATATATATACACACATACATACATAATATGCAAATCAACAGGACGGTGGAACGACTGGTCGCTATGATGCACACTGGCCACCAGGGAGCAGATGCTCAACGCAGGAGCTGCCCCTAGCCCACAGGCCCCAATCAGGCGAACCTCTTGGTCCTTCCCCGCAGCTGGCAGGCTCCAATTGCCTGATGGAGAATGGGGAGCCAGAGGTGGGTGGCGCTGGGGGCATGGAGCCGGCTGCCTGCAGCCAGGGAAGATTGACCCTGATCTCAGGCCAGGCCTAGGGACCCTACCTGTGCATAAATTCCGTGTGCTGGGCCTCTAGTATAAATATAATCCCTCTAAATCCATCCAACAGAATTCAGCAAGTCCTCCAGCTCAACATCTCTCTTCTCCCTTCAAATTGTCCATGTACCTTGCATTGTTATTCTGACTGGATCAATAAACTTAATATAGTAGACTCTTCTTGAACAATGTCTAGGTTAGGGAGTGCCAACCCACCTAACAGTGAAAAATCCACATGTAACGTTTGACTCCCCAGAAACTTCTGATAGCCTACTGTTGACTGGAAGCCTAACCAATAACACATCCAATTAACACATATTTTGTATGTTATATGTATTATATACTATATTCTTACAATAAATTAGAGAAAATAAAATGTTAAGAAAATCATACAGAAGAGAAAATACCTTATGGAAAAAAATCCACATATAATTGGACCCACATAGTTTAAATCCATATTATTTAAGGGTCTGGTATAGTTCCATCCTCATATTAGCCAAACCCATGAGTACATTTGACAATAGCCTGTAGCATCTTCCCAACTTTTAGAATTTCTCTAGGCTCCACTTTGTACTCTCAGCTTTGATTTTCTTCCTTAGTCTAGATTATAGTCTTTTATTCAGCTTTCTATCGTACAGAAAAGTCACATTAAAGGCATATTTAAATTACTTGCACAAATGAAGCTATACAGATAGCCAAAAAGAGAAAAAGATGGAAAATGTGTTAAATAGTGTGGGTAATTCTATTCACTATTCTACATAAAGCACGTATGCCCTAGAACGGTGATGGTGAACCCATGACACGCGTGTCAGAGGTGACACGCAAACTCATTTTTTTGGTTGATTTTTCTTTGTTAAATGGCATTTAAATATAGAAAATAAATATCAAAAATATAAGTCTTTGTTTTACTATGGTTGCAAATATCAAAAAATGTCTATATGTGACACGGCACCAGAGTTAAGTTAGAGTTTTTCAAAATGCTGACACGCTGAGCTCAAAAGGTTCGCCATCACTGCCCTTGAATGTAACTTTAATTCTTAAATCAGCGTAACTTCTAAGAACAAGCCAACTACTTTATGTGCTGGTACTTGAAGAAAGAGTAAGCTGTGCAATTGCTAGGGGGAAATTATAACACTGCTGTGCTGGATTTATTGAGACATAGTATAGAGTATGGATCTTTAGTAATTTTCTAAAGTATTTTAAAGAATAATTTTGACATATGCAAAAATTACCTTATCAAAACAAATTTAGAACTTGGGCCCACAGAAGATATAACCAAATTATCCCCCTGCTCAGCCCTTCTCCTGAAGTCACATAAATTGGGAATATGCTTTAATTCATATCTTGCCCTGGCTCTTTATCAAGTCTTTATCACGGATTGATTGTTAAAAAATAACATGTTCTCATTAATCAAAAATTCAGGTTTGTGCTCTGAAAGCAGCCATTGATAGGCAGACTAAGACCTATGGATGGGCTCTGGGCACAGAAACCCTGTAGAGATATCTTTGCTCTCCTATAAAGGACACTGAGAATATGTCACTCACCAAGCAAACCTCTCCTTCTCCAGCCCACACAAACATTATGAAAAGTAAATAGTTAACATTACATAAAAATAAAAGATTAAATTAATAAGATATCAAATAAAACATTTATTAAGGTCCATGAAAAAATCAGATATTTATATTAATAGGTTTATTAGCTGGTGTCCAAATAGCAAAATTATCACTATCTCATAGTAACAATAGCAGTGAAGAAAAAGTTGCAGATTTGTAAATCATTGCCTAG
Source organism: Myotis nattereri (assembly GCF_964212035.1). Classification (NCBI taxonomy): domain Eukaryota; kingdom Metazoa; phylum Chordata; class Mammalia; order Chiroptera; family Vespertilionidae; genus Myotis; species Myotis nattereri. The sequence continues at coordinate 30,052,398 of NC_138088.1, forward strand.
ACAAATCAGTTTTGCATTTTTTTTCATATAGTGCTCCTAAAACCCCTATAAATATACATAGGTAGGTACTATCTTTTAATTTTCTATGAGGGAAATGAAAACCAAGATGATGAGGGTAATACTTCAAGCCATGCTTTCTGACTAGACCAGGGGTGGGCAAACTTTTTGACTCGAGGGCCACAATGGGTTCTTAAACTGGACCGGAGGGCCGGAACAAAAGCATGGATGGAGTGTTTGTGTGAACTAATATAAATTCAAAGTAAACATCATTACATAAAAGGGTACGGTCTTTTTTTTTTTTTTTTTTTAGTTTTATTCATTTCAAACGGGCCGGATCCGGCCCGCGGGCCGTAGTTTGCCCACGGCTGGACTAGACGAATGAACTTTACCAAAGAATCTCTACAAATGAGTTCAGAAGACTGTATTCATAACTTCCTGAGGGTTGAAAAAGAAATTGGTTGAAGGTTAAATACTCCCTTTAGATAATCTTAGGTTGAGCTGACCTTCATTTTTCAATCTTCTTATCACTCAAAAACAAACACAATCCTGAGCTAAATAAACCACAGCAAAAATTTCTGCTTTAGCATCTGGATTCATGGGGACCATAATCTGATTCTGGTGGTCCTGGCTATGCACTTGCTTCACAATGGGTTCAGGCCTGTGGGAACCCTAATCAAAGTATGCCGGATGTCCAAGGCCAATTTGAGTGTGGGGGCCCTGTCCTGAGAATGCGAGATGTTCAGGGCCAATCTGAGCAAGGACACAGCAATTGTACTGTATGCACTGTGCAGGTGTACCTTTCTATTACCCGAATATTGCTGTCGCTATTTGGCAAGAAGCCTCTTTTGTCTAAGTTGGTATAAAGAGGTGTTATTGACCAGCGGAGACTAAGCTGCTTTTATGTAAGGCTCGCTCCTATCTTTGTGCGGCTGGTTGGTATGGATCCTATATTTGCTACTGCATTAGCAGTGGCTGCTCTGTAAGGCTACTTGGAAGAACTGCTTTGTCTGATGGCTCCCTGATAGCAGTGGCTACTTGGTCTGCAATAAAGCCTCTCCTCTATGCCTATGACTTCTCATGTCTTCTCCACCTAATACCCGGTGTCCATGAAGGTCCGGTTCCTGGCAGAGGACCTGCGCTCCCACGAGGTCCCAGAGACCAAAACTGGCCATTCAGTTTATAGATATTTACCATAATGTGGAGTAGCAGGCCACCAGATCTGATGTTTTAGGGAGTTACTGGCATCAGCCTGTATTATGCATAAGCATGTCCTGCTACTTGCTGCTTCTGGTAATATGGCTCTCTTGGGGACAGTCCCTTTCCGTAGCCATGGTCCTGGACCTGATTTATTCCAGTTCATACTTCTGCTGTGGGAGTTCATAGATGCCTCACCTGTGGTTATGAAAACACACCTTTATTATCTACTTATCCATTACTGCTGTGTAACATACAATCTGGATACAGTAAGTTTTGTGTCTGCAAAATGTGATATGAAGCCGTTTTTTAAATAAATTGTATTTTAATTGTATTTAAATTTTATTTGAGAAATTTATGTGAATCTTATTTATTAGTGTAATGATAGCAGGTTTAGTAGTAGTCTGAAAGATATCTTTTAATATCAGATAATTATATCTGAATTTGCTTTCTAGCTGCAGGGAACAACTGGCTTTTTTTGGAGGTATACACACACACACACACACACACACACACAAACTTACTAAACATAGAAAGGACTCATGTTTAAATGGCATATTCTTATTATTAGCCCTTCTTATTAACATAAAATTTTATTTACCTGACTGATATAATTGTACTAGGTTCAGTTCAATCATATTTATACATAGTTATGGAAAACCTCAGCCATTTCACATGGATATAGAATCAAATTATGAGCTAATAGCTATTATAGTAAGAAAAACCAACCTGTTATATGTTTCCAAGGATGTGAGAGAATATTTGTTACTGAAAAAAAATTGAGATGAGGAAATTTGCCATAAACCAAGTGAAGTAAAATCTTTTTACCTTAATCCAAAAGTATATCAACCATAGCTTTCTGAAAACATGAAACCGCCTCTTTTAAAAGGCTTTTTCTCAAAATGATTTTCATGGATTTTAAACTTGTGTTATATTATGTAATGCAAGATCAAATGAACCATATCTTTCACAGTGAAATTTAACTGAAACTAATGACAGGTTCCTTCTTTGAGGCCTAAATTGTTCCTACCTAGATTGAATTACGTACAGTACTTGTAATAAGTTATTCTTCACTTTAATTGAAATCTTATGCTTCTGGATTAGGTTCTCTCCAGGTTCTTATGAGCCATTATAGAACTTTCCTTTAGCTTCTGTATTTTAACAAAAATTCAGTCAAAATATTTTCAGTTAAACTCTGTACTGTTCTCCATAGCAGCTGCACCAGTCTGCATCCCCACCAGCAGTGCACTAGGGTTCCTTTTTCTCCACATCCTCACCAGCACTCGTCATTGGTTGATTTGTTGATGGTAGCTATTCTGACAGATATGAGATGGTACCTCATTGTTGGTTTAATTTGCATCTTTCTGATGCTTGGTGAATGAGCATTTTTATAGGTCTCTTGTATGTCCTCTTTGGAGAAGTGTCTGTTTAGGTCCTTTGCCCATTTTTAAATTGGAATGTTTGTCTTCCTTTTGTTAAGTTGTATGAGTTCCTTATATAGGGTGCCCCAAAATTCACACAAGATTTGAATTTTGTGTGAGCATTAACAACAACAACAAAAAAAAATAGAAGCCTAATTTTACTTGGTTTATTGAATCAGATTCTAATATCTGTTGCCCTTTTATTTCAATCCCTTCAATTTGATAAGTATTACCAAGTACCAATTATGGCCCAGGAGCAGGGACAATGAAGACCACGGCTTTGCATATGTGCCAGAAAAGCCATGGAGACGATTTATCTGATGTCCTATTCCATGCATAACCCTATACTGTATACTTTATGAATCAATAAAAAATTTACAATTTTTAATTATAAACCTGTGTTTTCTATCAAAATTACTTCTTGCATGAATTTTAGGACACCATATATATTTTGGAAATTAACCCCTTATCAGATGTATCATTGACAAATATATTCTCCCATGCAGTGAGCTTTCTTTTCATTTTGTTGATGGTTTCTTTTGCTGTGCAGAAGCTTTTTATTTTGATGTGGTCCCATTTGTTCATTTTCTCCTTTGTTTCCCTTGCCCTAGGAGATGTATCCGTAAACATATTGCTATGAGAGATGTCTGAAATTTTGGCGCCTATAATTTCTTCTAGGATTTTTATGGTTTCATGACTTACATTTAAGTCTTTTATCCATTTTGAGTTTATCTTTGTCTGTGATGTAATTTGGTGGTCTAGTTTCATTTTTTTTTTTTGCATGCACCTGTCCAATTTTCCCAACACCATTTATTGAAGAGACTGCCTTGACTCCTTTGTATGCTCTTACCTCCTTTGTCAAATATTAATTGAGTGCAATAGCTTGGGTCTCTTTTCTGTTCCATTGATCTATATGCCTGTTCTTGTGCCAGTACCAGGCTGTTTTGATTATAGTGGCTTTGTAGTATAACTTGATATTTCGTATTGTGATCCTTCCAACTTTGTTCTTCTTTCTCAAGATGTCTGTGGTTATTTGGGGTCTTTTTGGGTTCCATGTAAATTTTTGGAGTATTTGTTCTAGATCAATGAAATATGCCATTGGTATTTTACTAGGGATTGCATTGAATCTATAGATTTCTTTGGGTAGTATGGACATTTTAATGATGTTAATTCTACCAACCCATGAACACGATATATTCTTCCACGTGTTTATATCTTCCTCTATCTCTTTTTTCAGTGTCTTCTAGTTTTCTGAGTACAGGTCTTGTACAAAAGCTGAAATGCCAATCAGAACAAATCTATTCACCCCTATGTTCATAGCAGCACAATTTACAATAGTTAAGATCTGGAAATAGCCCAAGTGCCCATCAGTAGATGAGTGGATAAAAAAAAAACTGTGGTACATTTATACTATGGAATACTATGCAGCAGTAAAAAAAAAAGGGTCTCTTACCCTTTGAGACAACATGCAGCGACCAGGAGAGTATTATGCTAAGCCAAATAAGCCAGTCAGAGGAAGACAGCTATCACATGGTCTTATTCATATGTGGAATGTAATGAACAAAATAGATCCAGAGACATAGAAACATGGACCAGACTAATGAATCTCAGAGGGCAGGCGGGGTTGGGTGGGTAGGTGGGAAGAGATTAACTAAATAATATACTAGTATATGTATAACTCATGGACACAGACTGTAGAGTGTTGATGGCCTGGTGTGGGGGGCGGCTAGAGGGGTCAATGGGGGAAAATACAGATGTACATCTGTATTAGTTTCAACAATAAATATAAGTTTTATAAAAGAACATCAAGCCCAGATGGTGTGGCTCAGTAGTTAAGCCTCAATCTATGAACCAGGAGGTAATGGTTCAATTCCCAGTCAGGGCACATGCTAGGTTGCTGGTTTGATCCCCAGTAGAGGGCATGCAGGAGGCAGCCTATCAATGATCCTCTCTCATTACTGATGTTTTTCTCTCTCTCTCTCTCCCCCTCTCCCTTCCTTTCTGAAATCAATAAAAATTTATTTTATTTTTTTTTTTAGAAAAGAAGATCTGTAAAGGCAATTTATATAATTAAAAATATTTTCAGTTAAATTCCTTGATTTTAGTAATCAAATAAAACCATATAGAAGTGATTTTTTTCTAAGAACATTAATAAAATGTCTCATTTTTAATTTCTGTGTAATTATTAGGGTAATTTTTGGTAAAATGTGCCCAAAGATATATCTTTCCGTTTTGTTAAAATATACTTTGTATAGGGCCATTATTATAATGTATATATATTTTGAAATATATTTTTATTGATTTCAGAGAGGAAGGGAGAGGAGGAGAGAGAAAAACATCAATGATGAGAGAATCATTGATTGGCTGCCCCTACATACCCCACACTGGGGACCAAGCCTGCAACCCAGGCATGTGCCCTGACAGGGAATTGAACTGTGACCTCCTGGTTCATAGGTCTATGCTCAATTACTGAGCCATGCCAGCTAGGCAATAATGTATATATTTTTATGTTCTTACTGCTATTTTTGTTAAGCACATCATAAATCAAATTATTTAAGGAAAATTTACTTTGGAAGATTGAGCATTGTTTAATGGAAATATTATACCAGCTAGATATGTAATTGAAAATGTTCTTATAGCTATATTAAAAATTAAATATATATCTATAATAGTATTTTCTTTCATACACATTAGCAATATAAAATTATCAGAGAAATATTATACATTATTTTTAGTACTAAGTCTTCAAAAGATAGTTATGTATTTTACCCTTATACTGTATCTCAATTTCATATTGCTTATAGTTTAAGTGCTCATAGCCATGTGTAGCTAGTGGTTACTATATTAGATGAGCAGCTATAGACTGTGAGGTAAGATAGAGTGAATCTGTTATTATTCTAAGAACTTCTGTAATCACACCATTAGCTGAAAATGGCTTATGCTTTGTACTAACCTTCTGATCTGGTGGAAGTACTTGTGTACATACACCCACATCAGTCTTGCATATTTGCATTCAACTTCTGGATCCCCCTTTTTTAAAAATATTTTCTCTAGAACTGAATTTTGGGTTTACTTTATTTACTGACTATAACCTTTTTTATTTTCTCTGCTTTTCATTCAGGTTAAATGCTATACTAAATTATTACCATGTAGTAGTAATAGTAATAGGTCAGTACTAACAACCTTTTGACTGGACCCTTAATTTAATTTGACCTGTGAGTTATGAGAAGGTCTGATGCTGATTTTTAAGGACTCCTTGTTAGTTTTAATTTTTAAAATTTATCTTTATTGTTGAAAGTAATACAGAATCCCTTTCTTTACCCCATTGACCCACCTCCCACCCCCAGGCCTGTGAGTTATGAGAAGGTGTGATGCTGAGTTTTAAGGCCTCCTTGTTAGCTTTATTTAGAAAGGCAAATTTTAGGTTGGTCTTCTAGGAATCTGCTTTACTTTTTACTTAAAACATTTTATGTAATTAAGTAGTCATAGAGTTCTAGGAATTCTAAAAGCAAAACAAAACAAAACAAAACAAACAATTACCCAATATTTAAATGGTGATGATTTAGCATTTTAAGTTTATGTAATGGTAAAAATTCCAATGAAGATTGGACTTTTGATTTTTGGTGATTAAATATTTTCAAATGTTTCCAAAATCGAAAATAATATAGAACTTGTACATTTTTTTACTCTTCAACTGCTTTAGCATGTCTAGTACATCATGGCTAATGCCTACTTATGTTTAGTAGTGCATTATATTTGTGTATATACCAGTGGTTCCTTATTAAATTTTATATTTGACCACTTAGCACTTTGATAGACAAGGTTTTCTATACATACAAGTCTTCTCTTATTGGCTTAATGTAAGAACATAAAGAGGACTTAAAAATACTAATATTAATGGAAGGCACATTTAAGTTTAAAAACAGATAACATAGACAATATAGGCTCGCTTAAGGTAACCATTGACTTTTGTCAAGGGAGATACTTACCTAGGATATGACTACCCATCATGTCTCTCTTTTAGTTAAGAAGTTTTAAATTCAGACCATCCTATGTGGTTACTTTCAGTCTCTGAGTTTGTAAGGTCCACTGCTCTGGTGTACTGGTTGTGCTTTCAGGGGCCCAGAAAAAAGGAAATTACTTTGATATTCCAAAGGTATGTTATCATAGTAGATGCAAAAAAAAAAAAAAAAGGCAACAGACAGGTTCAGTTGTTAAAGATAAACCTTTGTTAGGGAAACATATTGGCCAAGATATGACTATCTGCCAAGACTCTTAATTAGAAAGTTTTAATTTCAAACAATCCTGTGTAGTTGCTTTAGGTCTCTGAGTTTGTAAGGCCATCATGTAGGCCTCCTCTGAGCTTGTTAGGTTGAGTATGTGGCCCCTTTTCAATCCACACTAGGGTTTACGCAGACTTATGATTCATTATGCTGACATCTAATAGTAGACTCACACATTATTCAGAAGATTGGTCTTGAGAAAGATGAGAGGAAATAAGAATGTAATAGAGAGCAGTGGGAAAAGATACAATTTCTTTGAGCACTTTAAGAGTTAATGCATTTCATTTTAGTAAATTAGAACTACTATACCAAACATAGTTTGAAAGAAAATTAACATTGCTTTAATTTATTCAAACATTCTAAAATGGGACATGGATATGTGACATTAAATGAACATGTTTTCAAAGGTTATTCATTTTTAGCTTTCATCCTGATGTTCACTCTATGTAATCACAGAGAATTAAAAAGATTATGTGTGGTTTAGCTCAGAAAATATACAAAATAATAAATGAAAAAATCTATTTAAAGGGCTCTAAAAATATAGAATGACATAGAGTTGGGCTCTCTGAAAACTGCAGACATTGCCCATACGTATCACTGCTTGATAACTGAGTAAAGATTTTTCGTATTTAACAAAGAAATGGGTATGATGAAAGTTGAATATCTTCCCGTATAGAAACATACGAATAAGAGAGGTCCAGACACTCAAACTATTAACATTTTCTCTTATTATAAGCATGTATACTTTATAATTTCAAGGGAGGAAAAGGATCTATAAGCTAAAGAAAAGAAAGAGAATTTGTCACACAAAAAAGGCTGTTAGAAAGCAATACCTGATAAGTATGTCACAAATTTTTATGCACCTATATGCTGAACCAGTTGCAGATTTCTATGATATAAGTGGGCATATTCTTCAGTTCTTAAAATAAATAAAAGCCAGAAAGCATAGAATACTTTTTATAGTTTCGTGAAGACAGAAAAGTCTTTCAGGAAGAGGTAGTCATATCTGTTAGAGATACTAAACTTATAGTAAAACCTTTACAAGAAAACTTCAGATCCAATTTTCTTCCAGTGACTACTATCTAGAAAACATTTGAAGAAGAAACACTCAATCTCCGCAGTCTCTTCCAAAGACTACAAAGAGGAAGAAACACTCCCAATTCATTTTATGAAGACAGCATTTCCCCAATGTACTACAAGGCAATCTATGAAAATTGCCGACCAAAATCCCTCATTATCAACCATACAAAAATTGTCAACAAAATGAGCAATTTAGTTCCACCAATATAGAGAAAGAAAACATGGGGTTATCCAAAGAAGAAAGCACTTTTTCATCATTTGAAAATCAATCGACATCACCAAACATTTTAGCAGACTAAAGAATTTTAAAAAATCATACTAATAGATGCAAAAGACACATTAAACAAAATTCACCTTTCATTCAAGATAATTCTCATCAATTTGTACATCAAGTAAAGAAACTTTGATTCACAGAGAACTTTCTTAGTCTGTTAAAAGATTTGTAAAAATCTTACAGCTAATATAGTCAATAGGGAAAGATGGATTGATTTCCCTTAAGATTTGGAACAGGACAAGGGTATCTTCCCTCACCATTCCAGTTTAACATTTTACAGGAATTCCTAGCCAGCATGAGGCTAGAACAAAAAAAACAAAAAAACAAAAACAAAAAAACAAAACAAAAAAGGAAGGCATACTACTGGAAAGAAAGAAATTATGTCTATTACCATATGACATGACTACATAGAAACTACCAAAGAATCTAGAAACATGTATTATACATTATCAAATTAAAAATTCATGTTCTGTGAAAGATGCTGTTAAGACAAAACAACCACAGATTGTGAGAAAATACTTGCAAATGACATTTCTGACAAATATGTTGTATGTAAACTATGTCAAGATCTCTTAAAACTCTGCAGCCTGACAGCAACACAACCCAATTAAAAACTGGGCAAATGATTGGAAAAGACACTTCGTCACAGAGAATAAACAGATGGCACATAATTATAGAAAGATGGCCAGCATCTTCGGTAATTAGGGAAATGTGCATCAAAAACTCAGTGACACACCACAATAAACCAATTAGAATGGCAATACACATACATACATAAAAATCAAACCTGGTAATCCCAAGTTTCAATGAGGATGCACACAAACCTTTGCTAGTGGAAGTGCAAAATAACAGTCACTTTGGGAAGTAGTTTAACAGTTTCTTATATGGTTAAGCATACATTTACCATATGGCAAAGGAACCCCCCTTCTAGCATGTGAAAATTTTGTTCACAAACATATCAGTATGCAAATGTTTACAGTAGCTTTATTCATAATCACTGATAACTGGAAATGAAATGCCATTAGTTCAGTTGCTCATCAATTTTAATCAACAAATAATTGTTGGAATGTAATAGTAGAGAGGAGTGAGATGGTTTGAAGAGGCATGAGACAAAAGCAGTTTTCAAGATCTCAATCAAATTGGGGATGAAGGACATGTTAAGAAAAATAGAGTTTAAAGGCAGCATACATTTAGCAAATAAATGAATAACCAAAAATTAAAAAAAATGGTTTCATAGGAAAGTTCTATATTTTCTAAAAGAAAATTTGGTTAACATGTGCTTTTAACTGATTCGTTATATTTATATTACATGTTATTTCATTCCCCTTAAAACATTTATTGAAACTTATATTGAATGCAAAGCTGAGTCTTTACTTTGACTTTGAGATTCAATCCTGAATTGAATTCAATCCTGACTACATATTTATGGATGTAATCTACTAGAAATGTATCTCACCTTTCTTAAACTCAACATTCATACCTTCAGAAGGCCACACATTATTGTCAACAGTACACTAGGCCCTTCTAGTCATTCTTCTAGGTAATGGTTATCTGAGGATGAATATTCTATGGTTGAAATTCAGTCTACATACGACATTGTTCTTGTTAGTGAAAATAAGCTGGCACCCCGCCCCCCACAGTTTGCGTCATCATTAATATTTGTGTAATAAAGAACTTGTGCTGCACCTCAGCCTGAAATATGTCACTCAGAGTTTCCCTCCCATTTGCAACTCTTTCTATAAATTAACACTCACAGTTTTTGAAAAAATATCTATGTCCTTGAATTTCTTCCAGAGTTTCCTATAGGTTTATCTTTAGCTTTTTTATTACTACATGCTATGTAGTCTATATTTTATGTTAACTAATCTCAAATTTAGTAAAATCTACCTAGTCATATTTGTGTAGTGCAATAGCAGACAATGATTAAGCAACATATTTATTAGTTTACTTGCCTAAATTACAATTTGTTGGTAATTAACTTAAAATTGTCTTCCCAAATCTAAGACTAGTGGTTTCTATAACTCTAGAGCAGTGGTTCTCAACCTTCCTAATGCCACGACCCTTTAATACAGTTCCTCATGTTGTGGTGACCCCCAACCATAAAATTATTTTCGTTGCTACTTCATAACTATAATTTTGCTACTGTTATGAATCGTAATGTAAATATCTGATATGCAGGATGTATTTTCATTGTTACAAATTGAACATAATTAAAACATAGTGACTAATCACAAAAACAATATGTAATTATATATGTGTTTTCTGATGGTCTTAGGTGACCCTGTGAAAGGGTCGTTCGACCCCCAAAGGGGTCGCGACCCACAGGTTGAGAACTGCTGTGCTAGAGGATTTCAGAAGAACTAGGATTGCAGAAGAACTAGGTCACTGTGAACTTGGGTTGTTTCTAAGAATAGATTAAGGATGAACCAGAGATAAAGAGTGAGAGAATGGAAGCAGGGCATCTCATGGAGTGAGACTGGAGTTTGTCTTACTTTTCAAATTAGACAATATTTATTAAGTGGTCAATAAACTCTATGTATTGATTTAGGGTTTGAGGGTCTAGGAGTGAAAATGGATCCCGTCCTTTAAAGAAACTTTTATTTCAGAAGAAAAGATAATTAAACTAGTACTAACAATAAAATAAAAACTGTGGGTGATTTCTTAGGGCTAAGGGAATAGAAAATGTACCCAACTTCTCCCTGAGGAGGCACTGGTGCATTACTGAAGGAAACAGGTGAGAGGTAAAATGAATACACATATGGAGAGCAGAGCCAGAGTAGACTCATTTGGACTTAAAAATAATAACTGGGCATGTAAAACAGTTTTTTTTCTATCATACGAATTTTCTAAGAGCATGGAATCTGATTTTGTATGTTTTTCTAAGCTTTTTTATAAGGCTTCACATAGTTATTTTTTCCTTTTTCTTCTTTAATGATTTGATCAGGCAAGAGAAGCACATTGCCCTCAAGTGTTTTCCGAGGGAGACAACCTTCATTTATACAACACACCTGTAGAATTCTTGAAAAGTTTAGCTAACCAATGCTGCTGTAAGATTATTGACTGGAATTTATCCAGACCTTTTAAATAGGACTCTCATTTTAAGCTTCATTTCACTTATTTTTAGTGCTTTCTGTAGTGTTTACAACAAGGGGCCTTTGATGTACCTCTGTTGTAGGCATGTGTGAAGAGCATTATTTAATTGTGTTCTCTTGTGTGTTAAGCACACGCCTTAGGAATGAAGCAGAAGCAGGGAAATTATTCAGTGAAAAGGAATAACCTTTACATTAACAAGAGCAATAAATGTTTTAAATTTCTGCCACTAAGAATGATAAACTCTAATGGTGTTTTCAAATGTTAAATAAAAACCTGTGCCCAGACCATTGTTCCAGAGCTAAAGTAAAATATTACTGCGGAAATCTAAGGTGATTAAAAGAATGCGACTGTTCACACAACCAAATATGCTTTGCGCCATTTGGCTGAATAGTTGCATTCTTTTAATATCAGTTGTATTGTTTTAAGAATTTAATAACCATTGCATTATTTTAAGATACACGAACTTAATGTTTTATTGAGTGTGGCATTTTCTGTATCATCACATAATAGTTACCTTTTGGTTTAATATTAATCATTTACACATTGAATAGTGGGTATAAAATTTGCATTTATTTAATTTTCATCAATATAGACATCTGAGAGACATCTTTGATCCTTATCTCTTCCTCAACTTTTGGTGTCCCAATAATCATCAAGTCTTGCTACTTCTGCCTCCTAAATATTACCCAAGTTTCTCTCTATTGCCACTCCCACCGCCAATGTCTGGGCCTTAATTATCTCTCGCCTGAAACACTAGATATTCATTATCTAGGATAGTCTTTAAGTTGATGGCTAGCAAAGCACTATGACATATGTAATCTCACTTGCCAGACGTGCCAAATGCTTACTTCAGTTGTGTTTACTTTATAAAAGGGATATGTTTTTGTATTAGTGTCCTAGGGCTTCTGTAACAAATTATGATACAAGTAGAGCCCCAGTGCACAGATTCATGCACTGGTTGGGGGCATGGCCTGCAGGGATCGGCCCGCTGTAGGAGCACTGCTCATCCTGGTCAGCCGAGCAGCGCTCTCACTGTGGGAGTACACTGACCACCAGGGGGGAGCTCCTGCATTGAGCATCTGCTCCCTGGTGGTCAATGCGTGTCATAGCTACTGGTTGACTGGTAGTTCTGATCATTCTTTTTTTCAGTCGCTGGGCTTTTATACATAAACTGGTCACTTAAAATCACAGAAATGTGTTCTCTCATGGTTCTGGAGATCAGAAGTGCAAAGTCACGGTGTTGGCAGAACCACTCTTTCTTGTTATCTCTTCTAGCCCCTGATGGATCCAGGTGTCCCTTGGCTTGTGGCAGCATCACACCAATCTCTGCCTCTGTCCTCTCATAGCCTTCTGCTCTGTGTGTTTTGTCCCATTCTCTTTTCTATTGATTTTTATGATGCATTCCAATCTAGGATGCTCTCATCTGGAGATCTTTAACTTAATTACATCTGGGAAATAAAAAACAAAACCTTTTTTAAACAAGGTCACAGAAAGTTTCCAAGGGACAGAACCATTTTCATAGGTCTAACAGCTATTTACGTGCTGGTAACTTTCATCTTTGTAGTCAAGTTTAATAATCTAACGTTAGAATGACAGAAATAACTTCTTAATGCTTGGGTTTAAACCCTACTCAGACTTAACTCTTGTTCAGTCTTGGGTTTAAATCTCTTGGTACCATGAAGTACTCACAGTTAAGTGTTGAGAGAAACAATCAAATAAATAATGACAAAGAATAACAAAGAAAGTACATTACTATTGCTCTCATAGAAAAAAATGTGGGATTGGGCAGATCTTTATAAATTTGGGGCACATTATAGGATGAAGAAAGTATGGAGGGTGGATAGTTGGGTAAGAACACAGAGAGGTGAGAGGATGGATGAATTAAATGGGATATATTCTTTCATTTGTTCTCTGACTTTGGCTCTTCACTACTAAATGCCCACTTAAGTATATTGAAAAATGAATTTAGGCCCTGGCAATGTGGCTCAGTTGGTTGAGTATTGTACCTTGCACTGAAAGGTTGCTGGTTTGATTCCCAGTGAGAGCACATGACCAGGTGTGGGTTCAATCCCTGGTCAGGGTGTGTGCTGGAGGCAACCAATTGATGTTTCTCTCTCATATCAATGTTTCTCTATCCCCCTTTTTCTAAAAATCAATTAAAATATTAAAAAATTAATTTTGGGGAGGCACATATCCATTTAGTCATAGATAACCACTACAGATTAATCCCAACCATCAGAGATCGTCTGTAGATTTTCCCGCTAAAAGTATGATGCCACACCTAGATTAATATCACTTTACCATTTTTCCCTTTCTTTTTCTGTCCCCAAGTAGCTTCTTAAGGATTTTTTTCTGTCTACTATATATTTACTAGAGGCCCAGTGCACAAAATTTGTGCACAGCTAGGGTCCCTAGGCCTGGCCAGCAATCAAAGCTTTTCTTTGGGGCGACTGGCAGGGTGACTGGGGGGCCTCCGCTGGCACCCACCTTGGCTAGCCTAAGGCTTGCTGGCTGTGGGAAGCTCCTGCATTGAGTGTCTACGCTCTGGTGGTCAGTGCATGTCATAGCAACCGGTCGTTCTGCCATTTGGTTGATTTGCATATTAGAATTTTATTATATAGGATATCAGTTACTGTTTACATTTACTTAGTTCATTATAACATTGCTTACTAAAGAATTACTTGGAAAATTCACAAATCTCTCGTGGTTTCTAAATATTATAGGTTAGGAGTTTCTTTTTCCATAAAATATATTACATAATACTAATTTTGTATAAAATCTATACTATAAAAATCACATTCTTTAAGACAGTAACAAAAACACATAGATTATTTAAATATTGACAAATAGCTTACCATATGGAGAATGAATCTGTATCTATACTCTACTGGTCATTCAGATAATCAACATTTTAATTTACTTTGTCTTGTGTAGAAGTGGTATATAGATTAATAACTGTGAAAGCAATAAAATATCTACATTATTCTCAAATGGTAGAAAAATATAAAAATGAGAGTATTTTTTCTCATAATTTTATATGTTTCTTAGTTATAAACATTCAGGCAGTCCTTTATAGAATCAAGGCTATAACTGAGCTTAGGGATTGTGTTTGCCCATTACAGAGAGCTAATATTCTAAAAATTATAGGTTCCATTTTCGTGTACATTAGCAAAATTTTTAAAAATAATTTGAAGTAAACATTTTTAGTGGCAATGTATAGGAAAATACATTTCTATTTTAAAATTGGAAATATTCAACAACATTAACTGACTGCAAGAGAGTGTAGACCAGAGAGGTTGGGGGAAAGGTAGGAAGTGGCAAATCAAAGCCATGCTTTAATACTGATGCATAGAGTTTATGTATTTTTTATAATAAGTGTGGAGGTACTAGTACATTCAAGTACATTTTTAGTCAAATTGGAACAAACTAACTTATTTTAGTTTCCTCACTGAAGATTACTACATGTATACTATATTATTTCCCAGAGTAATTATAGTCTGATTGTAGCCTTATTTTTAATCCTAGTATCTTTGTGATGCAATTTAATGGGAAATTTAAAATTCAAACATTTATAAAAAATAACATCATGGTATATATCAGGATCACAGGACAAAGTATCTGGTTAATGAGTAATGGATTCTTATTTTGAAGCTGTGCTCTCAAAATAATTTTCAGGAAGTAATGTTAGTAAAAAGAATTTTATTCAATTGTAGGGTCAGTTAGCAGCATGAGTGTTATATATCTTATTAGATGGTGTAAGATAATCGACTCCAATGAGCCCTTTTGCTTAAGATTTTAATTTTTTTAGTAGATTTTAATGGTTTGTCAAAGTGTATGATTTCCACATTTTAATTTTGCATTTTCTAAAGAAAACACTCTTTGTGGGGAAAGGCTAATTTATTCTTATTGATTTAAAATTAGTTGTTTTCTGTGAAGAACTCTATTAGGAATGGAACATGGGATTTCTGTGTATCAAAAAAGAACAAAATTCAGATTTATGTTGATGACATTTTAATATATCTATATTATAGTTATTTTTATATTAAAGTTAATGTTTAAGTATCACTAACTTGTATCCCCTAAAATAGATTATTAAATAGTGGATCATGATCCATTCAGTAATTAACATGATTTAGCTAACTCCATGCCCCCTTTCCTACTGTCTCTCACCTATGTTGTTCTTCAAAGTGCACATACGGGGTACAGCCTGCCCCCCAGGCAAGTGTCCAGAACTTATCAGAACTGCATGGATAATTTAGAAATAGATTTAAGGACTTTTCTTTCCATATTCTGATAGAACAAGCATGTATGTTAATCTTTATCCTGTGGGTATTTTATTTACTTAGAACTCAAAAGTGGAAAGAAAAAGAAAGTAGTTTATTTGTCTCTATTTTTCACAGAAATGCAAGTGAGTCTGAAAAAATGAGTGCTTGCAATAAATGCTCAAGATCGGAAGGTAAACCACCATTCAGAAAATGAGTCCCTTGGAATATAATATGTTTGTAGGAAGTAATTTCTGGTATAGAGCAAAACTAAATGTTGCTCTATGAATAATCATATTGCATTACACATATAAATTATTCAACTATGAAGTAGCAAAAATTAAAATTATGTGCAGGCTTTGAGGTCAGTATACTCTTTTGCTTTGAGACCTACCTCACTTTATAATGATTTTCTCTTATTGACAGATGCTATCCAGATATAATTTTGAAGTAATTTTACCAGATGATATATTTTCAGGTTATTATTACCATCTGTGGTGACCCAAATCTAGACCCCATTATATTGTACATAATGTTAATAATTTTTGTTAGATGGTTATATAATGGCAGTTTGTTAGTTTGCATTATAAATTGTGTCCACTTGATCTAACAATTTATAAAGCCTCAGTAGAGATAATACTATAGACTGTGTTTTGTGAATTGAAAAATAATAACATGCTTAGGAGCACCTAGTTCCTTCGAATCAAGGGGCAACACCAGGTTGTACTTTTTGTTTAGAAGTTTAAGAATAGGTGAGTATCCATTAGAGAAATTATCATAAAATCTAAAAGGAATCTCAGATAAACAATTAAATTAGTGAAAGGATACTAAGGCCGATGATGAGTGTAGTATTTAAAATAATATTATTTAAAAGGGTGAAATTTTGTTATCCTAGCCAAATCTTTGTAAACTTATATTCTATAGATCTCTGATATTATTGTCAACAGTCATAGCCAAGGCCAAAAAGGATTGATACATCTGGGGATAAATCTCAGATTTTAGACTCTAGACACTAATTTTAACCTATTAAGACAAAATACCAGTTTGTTTCAAAATGTTAGGGTTTCACATAATATGAAATATTGAAAATGTATAAATATAGGCACATTTAATCCGGAAGTACATAGCATTTAGTAGTGGAAATACATTTACTCTAGAATTACAAATTTTATACTCAGACACCAAGCAAACATATCAGTAGCTGTGATGTACATGCCACCTTCCTAGTTGGTAGGGAGAGATTAAAGTAAAGGAAAATAATCCCAGAGCCTATAAAGTTCAAAATAGTCTAGTTTGGAGACTAAAGACAAAATATATGAAAAGCTAAATATAAATAAATGATCATCACAAGGTATTACACAAAATAATTGCCTTGACATCATAAAAGAGCAGCTCAGACCTCACATACAAGTTAAAGAATTACACAAAAGGAAAAATGTTTTTGGAATCAGCATTACAAGAAAAAATGGGTAGTTAGATATCTTCATCAGATATCCCACATCTTGTGTCTCCAGTACTCCTACTGGCAGCTGTCACTTACAAGCTTAGCTGCAATCTCTGTTTTTATTTTTTTAGACTACCCTAAAACTTTAAAAGAAAGATAGCCTTAAATAGTATTTCACCTTTCTGCATTAGAGGACATTCATCTTCTTTAATAAAGCATTGCTCTATTCAGAGTCATATTTCCACAACTAAACCTGGTATTCATGCAAATGAAATAATTTTATTTAAATTGTCATCTAGAAAGTAATGTTTTAATGAATATTATTAATACATGCCCTTGCCTGTGCTGTCCACCACAAATGATATCGGAGAGAAAGAAAAAGATAATGGAAATTCAGAGACACAGGGTTCAACTTTCTCCTGAAACCTGGTTTACAGCTGGGAATTTTAAATGCCAGATAAGAACACCACAGAGAATGAAGATAACACACATACCACACAAGAGATAAAGTATCTAAAAAGAAGTATGAGGTTGGTGTGTCAAATGACAGAATACAAAAAAAAAGAAAAAAAGTCTTCTCTTTCTATTTGGCCTGGGGAAAACTTCCAGCTTCAGTCTCCCAAGAAATAGAAAATCAATTCAACAAGAAATGCTGAGAACTATATCCTGAAGTGTAGAGGTGCTGTGTGTAATAATGAGGAATTAAAAAAAAAAAAATACAGAATATTGACTGTTTTCCGCCTATGAGATTTCTAGGTTCCCAAGATACTGCCTAGTCCTGGTGCACTCAAATTTCTACTTTCCTGAAAAGATACCTTACTATGAAGTTCTAATTTCATAATACCATTGCCAAAGCTGTTTCTCTGGACTTCATGTGCTTGAGGGCCTGCCAGCCTTTGGCAGATACTCCTGGTGATTCCAATATCGTGGTGTAGATTCCTACTAGCCGAGTCTTAAATCTCCATTTAAATCCCAGACCCTTGTAAGCTACTGCACATCAACAGAGGGTCATTCCCAAAGATAGTAGCTGCACACGAGCCTGAGAAGAAATTAACGTAGGCTACTTCAATCCAGAAAAACAAGCTATATGCCTAAAAGACAAGGCAGGAGAGCCCTCAGGATAACAGAACTGTTTCCACAGGCATATCCAGCTGTTATGCCTCACTCTAGGCTCCAGTAAGTCTTTCTGACTTACGCCTTCTATCAGTCAGTGATATTTCTTTGTGTTTTTAGCAAATTGCGTAAAAAATGAAATATCAAGCCTCTAAATTAGCGGTTCTCAACCTGTGGGTCACCACCATCTGAAAATACATATAGCATATCAGATATTTGCATTACGATTCATAACAGTAACAAAATTACAGTTATGAAGTAGCAACGAAAATAGTTTTATGGTTGGGGGTCACCACAACATGAGGAACTGTATTAAAGGGCCGCGGTATTAGGAAGGTTGAGAACCACTGCTCTAAATATTAGGCACATCCAAATAAGGGGCCTGCTGTTAAATCCGGATTTTTTCAATGATTATTTTAGAGCATGCCATTTTAATAAGAGGCTGTCGTTTTGGCTTTAGAGTTTAACCTCTTGTATCAACCTGAACTCACAACTCTGAACTTTTTTTTATTCATACCTTTAGAAATAGATTTAGAAACATTTTCTACCCTCTGGGAAAATAATGTTCTAATTTAGACTTTAATAGACTCCAGATGGACAAGGAATATCCAACTTCTAATATTTCTGCCTCACTGATGCCAATGATTAAAATTAAATATTTCCCCTTAAATATTTCTCTGTGTGTAGTATGTGTTGTTTTGAAAAACAAACAAGGGCTGTTGTGATAAAATAGGCATCAAGCCAATGTGGTTCCCTGTTAAATAGTAGGAAGCATTTTGGAACAAATGGTAATATATTAACTAATGAAATCAGGTTTTATCTTTCCTTAATTTTCTCCACCCTGGTTAATTATCATTCATAATATAATTAATTTTCTTTAGACAGTTTTACCTATTGGGATTTTAAAAAACTTGATTTTAAGAAGAAAAGCAAATATTGCCCATTTTAAGCTCTTAATATGATGTTTCGCCCAAAACAATGACATTGCAACCCAGTATTACTATCTCTTTTGGAAAGAATGTCATCAGTGATTCAAAATGAATATAAATAAATACTTCAAGTTGAAAGTTCAGATGACTTTTGTGGATTGACAAATTAACCAAACTCTGTAGTATCCTTATTTTATTATGTGTAAACTTTCAAAGCTTATCTTTCTTACAGTAAGTAAAACTCTTCTAAAAATATAATAGTTATTAATTATTTTTTTTGAGCATCCCTCATTTCAAAACAATTTGTCCTTTTATATGAAGCCTGCCTTATTTGTTTATAAATATAAATGAAAGGCAAAGACCTTCTTCATTTAATCCATTCTTTATTTTCATGATGCTTTCACTCTATTATGCTGTCAGTTTTTCAGGTCTCATGTTTTTTTTGTTGTTGTTGTTTTTTTTAATTTATTTTATTGATTTTTTACAGAGAGGAAGGGAAAGAGACAGAGAGTCAGAAACATCGATGAGAGAGAAACATCGATCAGCTGCCTCCTGCACATCTCCTACTGGGGATATGCCCGCAACCCAGGTACACGCCCTTGACCGGAATCGAACCTGGGACCTCTCAGTCCGCAAGCCGACGCTCTATCCACTGAGCCAAACCGGTTTCGGCAGGTCTCATGTTTGATTTGTCATATGAAAGGCTTGTTGCTTTCTGAAGTTTATTTTAGTTAGATATCTTTGTGTTTGTAGATCTCTGATGAGATTTTTAAAACTGTTATTTTGTATCTTATTTAGCTTTGTAAAAAAAAAATATATATATATATATATATACATATATATATATATATATATATCCTATCTAATAAAAGAGAAACATGGTAATTGGCATACGACCACTACCCTTCCCATTGGCTAATCAGGGCAATATGCAAATTAACTGCCAGCCAAGATGGCGGCCGGCAGCCAGGCAGCTTGAAACTAACATGAGGCTTGCTTGCTTCAGTGACGGAGGACTGCAACGTTCCCCGCCTGCCGCTGCAGGCCTCTGAGCCTGCAGTTTAAGAAACATAGTAACAAATATAGAAGCTAAACAAAACCCCAGAAACCTGCTTTCAGCGAGCCCGGGATTTCAGAGCTGGAGTTGATACAGGGTTTCGATTATAGAACCGAAACAAACCAGATACCTGATTTCAGCAGCGGAGGCCTAAGAGCTGGAGCCTCAGAGCTAAAGCTGGCCCAGAATAAAAAAAGAAAAAAAGAAAAAAAGGAGCTGTTGGGAGCTTCAGTCAGCCTGAAAACAGCCCTCAGCCCCTCACCCAGACTGGCCAGGCACCCCAGTGGGGACCCCCACCCTGAAGGGTGTGTGACCAGCTGCAAGCAGCCATCATCCCCTCACCCAGGCTGGCCAGGCACCCCAGTGGCAACCCCCACCCTGATCCAGGACACCCTTCAGGGCAAACCAGCCAGCCCCACCCATGCACCAGGCCTCTATCCTATATAGTAAAAGGGTAATATGCCTCCCAGCACCGGGATCAGCAGAGCCACGAGGCCTCCCAGCACCGGGATCAGCGGAGCCAAGAGGTCTCCGGGCACCGGGATCAGCGTGACAGGGAGCAGCGCCCAAACACCCTGATCGCCCTGGGGCTCTGTGTGTGACAGGGGGCGTGGTCACAACCTCCCTATCTGCCCTGCTCTGTTTGTGACAGGGGAAGGCGCCCCAACCCCCTGATCAGCCCTGCTCTGTGCCTGATAGAGGGGAGCTCCCCAACCCCCTGATTGCCCTGCGGCTCTGTGTGTGACAGGGTGTGGCGCCTCAACCCCCTGATTGGCCCTGCTCTGTGTGTGACAGGGTGCAGTGCCCCCCCACACACACACACACACAGGCCCTGCTCTGTGTGTGACGGGGTAGAGCCATAACTTCCCCATCGGCCCTGCCCTGAGTGTGACAGTGGCAGCGCCCCAACCCCCTGATCGGCCCTGCTCTGTGGGTGATAGAGGGCGGTGCCCCAACCCCCTGATCCGCCCTGCCCTGAATGTGACAGGGGGCGGTGCCCCAACTCCCCTATCGGCCCTACTCTGTGAGTGACAGGGGGGAGCTCCTCAACCCCCTGATCGGCTCTGCTGTGTTCATGACAGGGGGGAGCTCCCCAACCCCCTGTTTGGCCCTGCTCTGTGCGTGACAGGGTACGGAGCCCCAACCCCCCTGATGGGCCCTGCTCTGTGCATGACAGGGGGCAGCGCCCCAACTCCCCAATCAGCCCTGCTCTGAACCCCACCAGGGGCTGCACCTAGGGATTGAGCCTGCCTTATGCCATCTGGGAGCAGGCCTAAGCCAGCAGGGCATTATCTCCTGAGGGGTCCCAGACTGCAAGAGGGCACAGGCCAGGCTGAGGGACCTCCTCTTCCCCCCCCACCCCCAGTGCACAAATTTTTGTGCACTGGGCCTCTAGTATAGATAGATAGATAGATAGATAGATAGATAGATAGATAGATAGATAGATATATGACCCTAATATACAAATAGACCAAACAGCAGAACAACCAAACAACCAGTCGCTATGAAGTGTGTGACCACCAGGGGGCATGCGCAAAACATGGCGAGCATCAGCTGCAGCAGGATGGTGGAGCAGGTGAACGGGGGCGCCAAACCAAGGTGGGGCGCTGGTCTCTGTCATCCGGGTGAACCTCTGGTTGTTAATTGAAAATTCTTTGCTCCTGTGCACTGCAGTCCTACCCGGCGCTCGCACCCGCTGCCGGCACCCGGCACTGGTCCCGATCACTAGGTGCCAACAGCAGGAACGAAGGGTGACTGCTGGCCCCTATTGCCCCTGAGGGCTTCTCCACCTCCCCCTACTCCTGAGGGGTGATTGGGGCAGCAGTTGCCACTTGCACCTGCTGGATGCCACTCGCATACATGTCATCAGTTGGTGCGAGTGGGGCCAGCGGGAGCAGGGCAGCTAGAAGACAGAACCAGGTACTGCAGCGGGAGGGGCCAGGCGGGGGCACGGAGAATGGGCCGAGACCTGCCCCTGTGCCCACCGCAGCCTCGTGGCCCACAGTTCCTTTCAAGGTGCATGAATTTGTGCACTCGGCCCCTAGTTATTAATATGAGTACACTGATCTCTTTGAATCCTATGTCTGAAGTTAAAGCTTGCTCTACATGTATATTATGGCTATGCATTCCAGGTATAAGGTTCATTTGAATGAATTAATGAACACATGCATGAATGAGTGAAAGATCTATTACCTTACTCAACACTTACGCTATCCAAAATACCTTACAGTTATAAAATCATTTTAAGTTTTAAAAGTACATTTACACATTTTACTATACTTAAGTAATAGTAATAAAACTAATATTTATCGAATCTCTACTATGTGTTAGACACCAGACAAAACACTTTACATAGATTATCTCATTGGGTCCTCACAATCTATGTGTATTCTTAACTCTCATTTTACAGAGTAGTAAAATGAAAAACATGGACATTAAACCAAGGTAGGAGATATAGGATTTGAAATAAGGATTTTTTTTATTTAAAAATCCCAAGTTATTAAGTGCTAAAATATCATGCTTCTCTTATCTGTACATTCTTCTCAGAAGAAAATTATTTTGCACTACAAATAAATCTCTTCCAACTTGAATATATACAGCTTATAGAAGACAGCTCGTTTCTGTTGCATAGCCTATGGTAGACTGTGCATATGGTAGACACTCAGTAATGGTTGCTCAGTGAATTAATTATGTGTACAAATGCCTTAGCATGATACTTTGCACATAACTAATGTTGAGTAGTAGCCACTATTCTTTTTCTTATAATATCCAAATATGAATTTTGGTATTAAACTATCATAAATCAATTCAAAAGTAGATCATGTTATAGAATGAAGGGGTTTATGGATTAAGAAATTTAATTCACTGTGCACAAATAAGTCTGTGGTTGGAGGGAGGGCTTGCTGAAATAGTTAACTTTGGTTGTTTCAACTAATTAATTTGTGGGGGAAAAGTAAAAATCCAATTGTAAACTTTAAGTGGCATAGTATTATTTGTTTCCTATCACAGAACCTAGGACTGTGTCTGAAATACAGAAGATAGTTAATGAATATTATTTACTGTGCAAGGAGTTGTTGATATGTGTATGTAGCTTGTGCACACATGCTTGCAATAAGTAACTAAAAAGGATCAAGAGGCAATTTAAGCAAAAGTTACCATGAATGCTACATGCCCTTATCTGCAGGCATTTTCCAAAAGAAAAGAGAGAATCTCTTTAAGTCATTAAAAGCATCTTTCATGGGCATCGCCTAGTCCCTTTCCAACCTACTCATAATACCACCCCATTTGTATTTAAATTCATAACATCATCCAAATGGATGTGAGAAGGCAGGCTAATTTTAGTCATTTTATTATAATTTTTAAAAATCTAAAGCAAAAAAGACACCAATAACAAATAATCATAACATCCAGAAAATCACCATGTGCCTCGTATATGATTCTCCTTTATTTTGGGTATTTAACCTGGAGAATAAAATTGATAGTGTAAACTTCTGCTAATTGATACACCAAAGATTTGCAGATCTCAGACAGTGTTGTTAATAATATCCTGCTGGCACAGCATGGCAGGATCATTAGTAGCAAAGCACTTCACACTGTGGAGCTCTGACAGCATCGGTCAGGTTGTGCCAGCATTTCCATTCAGAATCCTGTGTCTCTTGCTGTGTGTGTAGATCTGGACAGAATGCAAGATGAAGGTGTCAATGTTCAAGTTGATACAACTGGGTAATATGTTAACTGATGGCATTTTCGCTACCCACACTGAAATAGCTCCAGGCGTAGAGAGAGTCCAGATAATACCAAAAGCAATTAAGATAACAGACAATTGTTTTGTTTCCTTTTTTTTTTTTTTCCTCACCTGGATCAAGTTAGGTAGGATAGACATGCTAAAAATAACTACAGTAGCAGTCTACCTTGCTGTTTTGTGAAAGCTTCTCTGGGAAGAGTTTGACATGGTTGACTTCTGCATCTTAAGAACAGATTTATCCAATTGCAGCACGAATAAGTAGGACCAATGAACGCAGTTTAGAGATACAACTCATTAAAGGTCTTTCTTGACTTGTAGCTTGTGAAATATTTTTAAAAATTCAATTTGGCTTTTATATGAAATATTCAGATAAAACTGTATCTCAGCTTCTCAATCTTCTAGTTCTTAATATGAAAATTTACAAATCTTGGCCATTCTGCTTCATATTTATTTGATTTTCATCAAGTTGTGCAATTTTGAGGGTGAGGGAAATTCTCACTTTAGTTGAATATACCAATGTGGAATGTGTTGGCTGATGTGAGCCATATTTTTGCGCTAACATTTTTTTGTACCTCAGTTGTTTTATTGATATTAAGTACATGCATAAAGAGCTATATATGAAAATTTTTGCTATCCCACAAAGGGAGGGAGACATTTAATAACTCTTGTCAACATTTATGCACTCAGCATAGGAGCACCTAATATAGAAAGCAAATCTTGATTACATAAAGGCAGACTGACAATACAATCAGAGTAGGGGATTTTAATATCCCATTGACATCAGTGGATAGATCTTCCATACCAAAAAAAAAAAAAATCAGTAAGAAAACAGTGGTCTTAAATGACACACTAGATCAAATGGATTTAATTGATGTTTTAAGAGCATTTCACCCCAAGAAAGCAGAATATAAATTCCTTTTAAGTGCACATGAACATTTTCTAGGATAGACCACATGTTGGAGCACAAGTCTCAATAAATTTAAGAAGATTGAAATTTATCAAGCATTTTCTCTGACCATAATTGTATTAAACTAGAAATCAATCACAAGAAAAAAAAAACCACTATAAAACACATAAAGCCATGGAGGCTAAATCACATTACTAAACAATGAATGAGTTAACAATGATATCAAGTAAGAAATCAAAAGACACCTTGAAGCAAATGAAAATTAGAACACAACAACCCAAAATCTGTGGAACACAGTGGAAGCAGTCCTACATGGGAAATTCATAACATTATAGGCCTACCTCAAGAAATAAGAAAAATCTCAAATAAACAATCTAACTTGAAAATTAAAGGAACTTATACAAAGAATAAACAAAGCTGAAAGTGAGTAGATGAAATAATAAAGATCAGAGCAGAAATAAATGAAATGAAGTCTAAAGAAACAATACAAAAATCAATGAAACCAAGAGCTGATATTTTTAAAAAGATAAACAAGACTGACAAACATTTCATCAGACTCATGAAGAAAAAAAGAGAGAATCCATATAAAATCAGAAATGAAAAAGGAGAAGTAACAACTGACTCCACTGAAATACAAAAGGATTGTAAGAAAATATTGTGAACACCTTTATGGTAACACCTTGGACAATTGGACTAAATGGATGAATTCCTAGAAACACACAATCTTCTAAAACTGAATCAAGAAGAAACAGAAAATCTGAATAGACAGATTACAACTAACTAAATTGAAGCAGTAATAAAAAAAAGTCCCAATAAACAAAAGTCCTGGACCAAGTGGCTTCACAGGTGAATTTTACTAAACATTCAAAGAAGAAT
This sequence comes from Myotis nattereri, assembly GCF_964212035.1. NCBI lineage: Eukaryota > Metazoa > Chordata > Mammalia > Chiroptera > Vespertilionidae > Myotis > Myotis nattereri. The sequence goes on from NC_138088.1 coordinate 30,078,076, forward strand.
TAACATCTGTCCTCAAACTATTCCAAAAAATTAAAGAGGAGGGAAGACTCTCAAGCTCATTTTATGAGGCCAGCATTATCCTAATTCCTAAACCAGATAAAGACACTACAAAGAAAGAAAATTATAGGCCATACATGCTATACATAGATGCTAAAATCCTCAACAAAATATTATCGAACTGGATCAAACAATACATTAAAAGTATCATACACTATGATCAAGTGGGATTTATTCAGGGCATACAAAGATGGTATCATATACACAAAACAATAAATGTGAGATATACTACATAAACAAAATGAAGGATAAGAGTCACATGATCATATCAATAGGTGCTGAAAACCTGTCATTCTTTGCAGATTACATGACACTATATATAAAGAACACTGAAGACCCCACCAAAAAACTACTAGAACTGGTAAATGAATTCAGTAAAGTAGCAGGATACAAAATAAATGTCCAGAAATCAGTTGTATTTTTATACATCAGTAATGAGCCATCAGAAAGGGAAACCAAAAAAACAATCCATTTACAATTGCATCAAAAATACTTAGGAATAATTTTAAACAAGGATGTAAAACTTGTATTTGGAAAATTTTAAAGAACTTGAAAAAGATACAAATAAGTGGAAGCATATACCATGTTCATGGATAGCAAGCATTAACATCATTAAAACATCCATAGTACACAAAGCAATCTGTAGATTAAATGCAATTCCTATCAAGATTCTAATGGCATATTTCACAGAACTAGGACAAATATTCCACAGAAAAAACCTGAATAGCCACAGCAATCTTGAGAAAGAAGAACAAAGTTGGAGGAATCACACCACCTGATACTAAATTATATGACAAGGCCATGGTAATCAAACAGCATGGTACTGGCATAAAAACAGCCATATAGATCAATGGATCAGAATAGAGAGCCCAGAAATAAATCTACGCCTTTATGGTCAGTTAATATTTGACAAAGGAGGCAAAAATATACAGTCGGATAAAGATAGTCTATTCAATAAATGGTCCTGGGAAAATTGTACAGATATATAAAAAATGAAATTAGACCATCTTCATACACCATGCTTAAGAATAAACTCAAAATGAATTAAAGACTTAAATTTAAGACTTGAAACCTTAAAAATTCTAGAAGACTATATAGGCAGTAAAATCTCGGACATTTCTCATAGCAATATTTTTCTTTTATATCTCCTTGGGCAAGGGATACAAATGAAAAATTAACAAATAGGACTATATCAAACTAAAAAGTTTGTGTGTGTGTGTTTTTTTAATCCTCATCTAGGTATGTGCCCTAATGGGGAATGGAACCTGCAATCTACTGTTGTATGGGATGATGCTCCAACCAACTGAACTACTGGCCAGGACAAACTGACAAGTTTTTGCAAAGGAAACCATCAGCAAAATGAAAAGACAACGTATTGAATGGAAGAACATATTTGCCAATGATATACCTGATAAGGGGTTAATATCAAAAATTTATAAAGAACTTATAAATCTCAACACCAAGAAAACAAAAAAATCCAATTAAAATGTGCAAAGCCCTAGCCGGTTTGCTCAGTGGATAGAGCATCAGCCTGCAGACCAAAGGGACCCTGGTTTTATTCTGGTCAAGGGCATGTACCTTGGTTGCAGGCTCCTCCCTGGCCTGGGGCCTGGTCAGGGTACATGCAGGAGGCAATCAATTGATGTGTTTTTTTCACATCAATATCTCTCTCTGTCTTTTCCTCTCTCTTTCATTCTCTCTAAAACTCAATGAAAAATATCCTTGGGTGAGGATTTAAAAAAATGTGCAAAGTACCTGAATAGACACTTCTCCAAAGAGGACATATAAATGGCCAATAGACTGAAAAGATTCTAAATGTCACTAATCATCAGAGAAATGCAAATTAAAACCACAATGAGATTTCACCACACACCTGCCAGAATGTGTATCATGAATAAATCAGCAAACAAATGTTGGCAAGGATGTGGAGAAATAGGAACACTCATGCACTATTGGTGGGAATGCAGATTGGTACAGCCACTGTGGAAAACAGTATGATGTTTCTTCAAAAATTAAATGGAACTGCCTTATGATCCAGCAATTCCACTTCTGGGAACATATCTGAAGAAACCTGAGGAATTAGTTCAATAGGACATATGCACCCTATGTTCATTGCAGCATTATTTACAATAGCCAAGATTTGGAAGCAGCCTAAGTGTCCATCAGTAGATGAATGAATAAAAAAGCTGTGGTACATTTACACAATGGAATTCTACTTGGCTATAAAATCTTACCTTTTCCAATATCATGGATGGACCTGGAGAGCATTATGCTAAGTAGAATAAGGCAGTCAGGTAAAGACAAATACAGCTGTTTGAGTGCAGGAGGTTTGGAGAGCTGGGTGAAAAATGTGAAGGGATTAAGCAAAAGACAAAAACAAAAATGAAAAAAAACCCCTCATAGATACAGACAATGGAGGTGATTACCAGAAGGAAAGGGAGTAGGGGGATGTAGAAGAGGTTAAAGGGGTGATAAATGTTAATGGAAGGAGACTTGACTTTTGGTGGTGAATACACAATACAATGTACAAATGATGTGTTATAGAGTTGTACAGCAGAAACCTTCATTATATTATTAACCAATAAATTAAATATAAACTTAAAAGGGAAATATTTAAATATTCATATCTGGATCTTATTGTTATTTTTAAAAATATTTTTATTGATTTCAGAGAGGAAGGGAGAAGAAGAAAGAGGGAAAGAGAGATAGAAACATCAATGATGAGAGAGAATCATTGATTGGCTGCCGCTGCACACCCCTACTGGGGACTGAGCTGAAACCCGGCATGTGCCCTGATCAGGAATCAAACCATGAATTCATGGTTCATAGGTTGATGCTCAACCACTGAGTCACACCAGCTGGGCTTATTGTTGTTTTTAAATTAAAAAGACTGTACATTCTTCATAGCTACCATGAAACTTCTTATTTAAGTTATTTCTCTTCATTTGAGTAGAAGTCCTTTTTATTTCCTTTTAATGTTGTTTCTTCTCCCACCTCCCACCCCCTTCTGTCTCTACAGAGCACTATGGTTCTGAAATACAAACCAAGCAGTGCTCTTAAAAACAGGAAAGTCTGTGTGAGAGAAAGGTTTATGCAGCTTGTCCAGACCATTTCATCGAGTCCAATTTCACAAGCCATTAACACTTTGAAAGGATAAATTAATTTGGTTGTCTGTCATATTCTAGAAAGGCGCACAACATGTTAGGAAATATTGCTCAGTTGCTTTGGAAGAGACAGTTTGGTAGAAGATGCATTTACAATATTACAAAATAAAGGGATGGATTCTTAGCCAGGGGTGGAATATTTTCCTTATTTATTAGTAATTTCAAAAATGCCCTCTCTGTTGTTGGGGAAGTACCAGGCCGAATTAGAGAAAATAATGCAGGAATACTTTCTAATGAACTCAGCAGTAAATAAGAACATGTACAAAATGAGGAATGAGGTGCTGTAGCTAGGGAGACCTATGAAGCAGTTGGAATTAACGTTAAGGATAGTAAAACACAGAAGGATGTACCCTTGGACACATTTCAAAGACAAGAAATTGAACTTTAAATAGCAAATGGGGAGGAATTGACTACTTAATACCAGTGATAATTATTCAATAAATGAAAAAGAGAAATTCACTTTGTCAATTTGTATTTTTTCTCTTATTTTTAAAATTGAGATATGCTTGCATATTACAAAATGCCATTTGCTAAGGACACAGTTCGAAGGGTTTTTACAAATGTATACACAGGTTTAAGTAATACACCAATTAAGGTATAGAACATTGCCTTCACTCTAGAAATTCCCCCTGCCCCTTCTCATCTCACAGAGACAATCACTATTCTGATTTAGATCTCTTTTTATTACTTAATGTAATGTAAATGAAATCAAAATGTATGTAGTCTTTTGCTTTGAATTCTTTCACTGAACTTGTAAGAAAAATGTTCACGTTGTTGTGGGAAAAGTAGTTCATTCCTTATAATTTCTGAATAATATTCCATTATATGAATACTAGAGGCCCAGTGCTCAAAATCCATGCACGGGGGCGGGGTGGGGGTGGGGGGTCCCTCAGCCCAGCCTGCCCCCTCTCACAGTATAGGAGCCCTCAGGGCATGTCCTACTGACAGCTTAGGCCCATGGGGAGTGGGCCTAAGCCGCAGTCTGGCCTCCCTCTGCGGGCAGATCAGGGGAAGGCGCCACCCCCATCACCCTGCTGCTGCACTTCCAGCCACCAAGGTGTTTTCATCAACACAGACTCTAATCCCTTCACTGCGAAAAAATGACAACTTTCTTTAGCCATTTTCAAGATGTTTCTTTCATAGGATATGACATTTCTTTCTTTCTTTTTTTATACTCACCTGTGGATATTTTTTCATTGATTTTTAGAGAGCATAGAAGAGAGAAGGAAAGACAGAGAGAAACAGCAATGTGAGAGGGACACTTTGATTGGTTGCTTCCTGCATGAGCCCTGACCTGGGCCCCTAGTCAGGGAGGAGGCTGCAACCTAGGGACATGCCCCTGATCAGAATTGAAACCGGACCCTGTGATCTGCAGGCTGAGGCTCTCTCCACTGAGCCAAACCAGCTAGGGCAGGATATGACATTTCTTAGCCCCTCCAGCAGTGGACCTTCGTTTTTCCCTCCAGGAGTGAGGTGGAAAAACCCTAGATCACCTTCTTGGATTCTTATTACCAAAGTTATCAAGAATGCTGCCAGTGGCATATGGGGAGCTTAGCCAATGAGCCGTCAGAAAAGGTGTTTCCTCTGCAGCTCACCTGCAGAGGCAGGACTGCTGAGGCCGGGCACCGGCGTTGCTTGGGCACAAACCCCCTCCCTCTGCGCCAGGGCTGCTGGGGCCGGGTGGCGGAGGTGGCTTAGGCTCGCCCCCCTGCCTCCACTCTGGGTGTTAGGAAACTGTCTGGATAACCCTCGCTTCTATTCCCATGGCTCACCTCTCATCAGAACCAGGTGTAGCTCTTGCTCTCAACCCACAAGCCTATAGGCCACCCTTCAAAAGGTACACAGCCATCACAGAAAGAAACTACAGAGGAAAGGATGACAAATTTGACCTCAGAAAATTTTAAATTTAATGGAACAAAAGCATTTTAAACATTTAAAAAGTATAAAATGGCAAATTTGATAAAACATTATAACATAGATGATAAAGCGTTAATATGCTATACAGATTTGATGTGCATTAATAAGAAAGAGATGAACAACCCAATGACAAAGGAATTTTCATTAAGTTTTTCAATCATTAATGAACTTAAAAAGGTAATTTAAAATATAGGTATATATTTTCTTTTTTTCCTCATTTTTTTTAAAAAAATTATTTTATTGTTTAAAGTATTACAAATAGTAGTACATATGTCTCCTTTTGTCCCCATTGACCTCCCCCTGGCCTCCCCTCCCCCCCCAGCACACATCCCTCCCCCTCCCCCCCAGTGTCTTGCATCCATTGGTTATACTTATATGCATGCATGCAAGTCCTTTGGTTGATCTCTTACCATCAGCCCCCCCCCCCCAACCCTCCCCGGCCTTCCCACTGTAGTTTGACAATGATATTTGCCAAATATCAACAGTACAATGATTGAAATTTCTTCTGAGAGCCAAATTTTTTTAACTTAAACTATATAGGTAGGTACATTGTTATTAACTTAATTAGGGTGCTCCTAAGGCTTAGGAAGAGTCACACTCAAGGGGCCAAAGAGCCTCATGTGGCTCGCGAGCCGCAGTTTGCCGACCACGGGATTGTCTAGCACATAGTGGCTGCTCAGGAAAATGTTAGTTTCTTTCTTACCCTTCCCTGATCTCATTTGATTCAGAGATAACTTTGAATTCTGAGTTCATTTGATTCCAAGCTGCTACTCTCATTGCTTTTCCTTCAGCCTAACTGGGGTATTGTAATAGTTTGGCAATCCAAACCTGGCTAGAGCTTTCTTCTACTTATCCATTCATCTTATAGTAAAGAATTTGGAGAAGCGGAGAGAGTTAGAATGTTCTCTAATTCAGTGTTAAAATCCTAGTCTTAATTAATCTGGCCAACTCTGTCTTCCACAATGTTCCTGATTTAGCTCAAAGGTGATGCAAAGGTTGAAGGGTTAACATTCCTAAAAAAACATTTTATTATGGTCTGTGAATGTTTTCTGAGAACTGTAGTAAAAATTATTATGCCATTAAAATTCAGATGAAGTTCAAAAAATTCAAAATTCAAAATTCAAAAAATTTTTGAATTAAAATTCAAAAAAACCCTCCTGTGCCAGTAAATATACATAACAGAATTACGAAGGTGTTCGTGTATATTTACTAGAAACAAAATTATATTTCACGGTTCTCAGCTGTTCAACGTAATCTAAGTTTTCTGCCATGGATATTATTTGTGTTTAATTATTTCTCAGTATATCAATATAAAGAAGTCATTAATTAAAATATATAAGGTCCTTTCAAAACAAATATGTAAAAGAGTTAAGCATTCTGTCCTGATGACTTTGACAAGTTGTAAAATAACTCGAGGTCTGTGCTTTCTAAATTCACATGGAGTTCTCATTAATACTGATGGAAAGTATAAACGCCTTACATTTGTATTAAGATGAGGATTGCACACAATGATATTTGCCTGCTCTGATTCTGTTTCCTAATTGTCCTTCACACGTACACAGACACACCAATACAAACACCACACGCACACACACACACACACACACACGCCATACTCATACCACATGCACTAATAAATTTCTGTTAAACTTCTAGCCTAGAATCTCTAGTCTGAAAATATTAATGGAATTAAAATAATTTGGGGGGACTTATATGACGAATGTTGAATATTGGTGACATAAAACTATCTTTTGTGTATTTTGATGATATAAATTGTTTCCCTATAATGAAATTATCACTTAAATCCCAGTCAGTGAAGCTTATAGAGCAAACTCCTCTCTCTGCAGAGACTTTCCCATGACCCGGAAACCTTCATCAAGCGGCACTCTCTTTCCTTTACTATGAAATTGAAGTGTGTCATGTCTTTCTCCAAATGTGTTGGCATGTATCTGTTTACACGGTGTAGATTTTGTGAGCTCTTATTTGTAGTTAAGGAATTGTCACATTGGATATTTCTATAGCTTTCATTCAAGTAAATTCACTCTCATGTGCTGGTATTGTGTATTATTAAACATACATTGAGAAATCCCATAGCATTTTTACCAACTATTTTAACGCTGTGTACCAAAAATGATTGTTTCTAAGAGAAATGCTTTCCATAAGCCTCTGGAAAAGGTTTGACCTTATGCTTGCCTATTTGGTGAATAGAAAGGTCAGGGTCTGAAGGCAGTGTCAACTTTAGATCAAACAGAAAAAGAATAAAGAAAGATACAAGTAGTAGACTAACTCCTTGTTGACAGGATTTTTCTAAGCCCATTTGAAGGAGACACTGTCAGCTCTCTGCAAATGTCAAGTCCAGGTCTGATGCTTCCTGGCAAATGACGAGTAATACTTAGATAATTTTTCAAATGTTTAAGAAGGTTAACTTTTTATTTGGAACCTTTGCATATTCCCTTTGCAAATTTCCCTTCACTTTTATATCTTTTCTCATTGTGAACATTTGGGAAGTCACATATAAACAACTGTAAGATGCCAGTCTGTGAGCATCAGGTTGGTAATAAATTAATTGTCTGCATGTGTTGTGTTAGTGGTGGACTTTGAGAGAAACTTGAGTGTGCATGCATGCACCAGTCTTTTAAGGCATGGAAACTTTCTTCAGGTTCTTCTGATGATGGCCATGCTTCTTTGTGAGCTGTATAGTGCCAGATATTTTAATTATCCAAGAAAAAATCGAAATCTAAATTCTAAGTGAAAAAGCCTTATTTTAAAAATTGGCCTAGTTTTTATGAAGCATAAATAATGTTTGGCCAAACAAAAATACATCTGACCAAATATAGACATACCAATATTAATCTTATATCTTGAAACTGTTATTTATGGCTGCAACATGTCCAAATTTAAAATAGTATTTATTTTTAGCTATTTCAAAGAGTTATAAAATTTATTTAATATTTAGGCACTAGAAATAGGATTTGGAAATTAACACGAATTATCATGAAAGTACAGTATATAAATACTTAAACTAACCTGTAGAAAATGCCACAGTAAATTATGCAATACGTTTAAAAAGTAAAATTAATTGTTTTCAAATATATTCATTCATCTTGAATTTATTTACTTCAAAATACCATTCAATGAAGAGATGGGTTAAGATCTTTGGTCATTATTTCTGGTGGTGTAATGTGTCCAAATACTTTGATTGAAATGTCTTCATCAATTTAGGTAAAAATCAAATTGTCTGGAATCTCCATTAGCAAAGCATTGTCATTCAGTGAGTTCACCAAGGTCATAGTGACCACTTATAAGGAGAAAGTGAATGAGACCAAATTTCCATGGATGCTCTTCCAGAAACTATATATAAATTAAAGTGCACCATCTGCTCTTTTGGCTTGCCCCAGGTTTGTCATCACATTTCTTGCTGACTACATATTCTTCTTATCACCAGTTGCTGTTCCAAGAGTCACAACATCCTATAATATTTAGTAGGTACAGTTTTTCCCGACCAGAATTCTGGGCCAAATCAATTAACCTCTCAAGTCTCAGCATCCTCACTTACTTTCTGTGTGTCAGAATGTTACCATTTCTAGCTTCTATTCCTGATAAATCATTAAATGTATGTCATTGGAAGTACTGGTAGATGATCCTTTTGGTAGAAACCCGCCACCTCTGGGAAAATGAATACTATATAGTTCCAGTAGAAATGTAATTTTGGCTGGGCTTATAATACACTGATATTAAAGTAAGAAAAATCACCTTTTTACCATATTTAGTATCTCAGCCCTTTACAGATAAGGTCAGATTTTGACCATTCAATTTAAGTGGCCAGGCACCTAAATGATTTAATAGGAAAGGAGTAGGAAAGGGCCCAACTGATAAAAAATTCACAAGTAAGTCCACCAAATATCTTTAGTTTCTTCTTAAGAATCTTAAATAATTGCTTATGATTTACTGTATTATTTAAGTGGATACTCATTAGAGAAAAATAATAAAAACAGGTGGGGCAAAAGTAGGTTTATAGTTGTGAGGACATGAAACACAGAGTTTATTCTTGTATTATTATTATCTAGTATTGTATTATTTTCCATATTAATCAATGTAAACCTACTTTTGCCACACCCTGTATAGTAAAATAGAAAGAAGAAATGATTATGACCACAAAAATTTACACACAGCCAGTAAAAATTATCAGAAATTTACTAACTTAAAGCAGCATAAGTTTATTATTTTAAAGTTATGGAAGTCAAAAGACTAAAATGAGTTGGGAACCTGGCTTTCTTTCTGGAGATGGTAGAGGAGCATCTGTGTCCCTGCCTGTCTAAGTTTTTGAGGCAACTGCATTGATTAGGCTGTGAACCACTTTTCCATCTTCAAAACCAGCAGGTTAGCAATTCCTCTTCTATCTAGTCTCCTGTCTCCTTCTCATAAGGACCCTTGTGGTTATATCAGGCCCACACAGACACAAAAAATCTAGAATAATCTCCTAATATCAAATCCTGAACTTAATGTCACCTACAAAATACCTTTTATCATGTAAGATTCCATAATAAAAGGGTGTGAGATTAGAACATTGACAGTCTGGGTGTCATTATTCAGTGCACAGCATAATCCCTTTTTTTACATTTGCTCTTCCCCCCCCCCTTGTTATTGTAAGTAACACTGCCTTTGACAACTGGATGCATATACTTATTTTTGTTTTTCAGATAACTTTTAAAATGTTTTGCTCCCAGAGCAAATCTTTAGAAGTCTAACTATTCAATAAAAATTATGAAATATTATAATTCTTAATTAATGTTCCCAACTTATTTTTTTAAACTGCACCAATTTGTATTCCTCCCAGCGACTCATGAGAGTTTCAGAAATGACATGTATAGAGCAAATTGATTAAAAGTTTATGTGAGCTCTTAAATAGGTTAAGATCTGTTTTCTTGGTGAATCCATTACTCCGCACAGCCATTTCTTTTCATTTCTTCACAAATTCGGTTGTAGTCACTTTGACATGTACTGTTGTCACCTTTTTATCATATCTAGTACCTCAGCCCTCTACAGATCAGATCATATTTCATTGTGATCACAGCACTAATTGTGATTTGTGGTTTAGACTAAGTTTTCTTATACTTATATACCAGTGATTTTCAACCAGTGTGCCACAAAACATGTTAAAACATGCAATACCTGACTATTTAGTTAGGAACACTGATCTCTTTTACCTTAAATTGCCACATAAAAAAATGACAACTAAAATAGCTGTCTGGTGTGACTGAATCAAAATTGCATCTTGTTTTGGTCAGATAGGTAAAAGAATCCTACATAATAAAAGCCTAATATGCTAAGTGTCCAGTCATCTGGTTGGCCATTCAACCAGTCAAAGAGTAATATACTAATGATATGCTAAGACTGCTCAACCAGCTCACTATGATGTGCACTGACCACCAAGGGGCAGACGCTCCAACCAGTAGATTAGCTTGCTGCTGGGATCTGGCCAATCATGACTGAGGGAGACAGGCCAGACACGCCCTGGAGCCCTCCCTTGGCCCCACCCAGGCTGGCCAACCTCCCGTATCCCTCTCCCTGGCCCCAATTGTGCACCAGTGGGGTCTCTCCGCCCGGCCTGTGCCCTCTTGCAATCCGGGACCCCTCGGGGGATGTCAGAGAGCCGATTTTGGCCCGATCCTACAGGCCAGGCTGAGAGACCCCACTGGTGCATGAATTTGAACACCAGGCCTCTAGTATAATATATTTTTGGTGTGCCACAGAACTTCATGGATTTATGTATGCCATGAGATGAAAAATAATTGAAAATCTCTGCTCTATACCATTACAGGGGCTGCCTCTACTTCCTGAAATTCCCCTTGAAGTTTCTAACAACCTCTAGTTACCTTTCAGGTCTCTCTTCCATCAATGCCATTATAGCAGAATTAGTACTCTTTGGAAGACATCTAATTTACAAAAATCATTTGTATCCTAATACTACATACTTAGTTATAAATACTAAAATTCATACATATGCCCATTTGTAGATGATGCTCCAGGTAAATGAACATTGGAATTTAGAAGGAGCAAAATTCCAAGGGAATGTGATAAATACCATATCTTACTTTTAACCTCACCTTTTCTCCATGGTGATACAACCCTTTCTGTTGATTAATGAAATAGTTGTTGTTGAAGTTTTATTTTGAAATAGTTATATATTCACAGGAAGTTGCAACAGTAGTACAGACATGTCCTGTGTATCTTTATTTTTATTTCCCAGTGGTAATATCATACTGGGAACTGTAGTAAACTATCAAAACCAAGAAATCAACATTGGTACATTGTGATCGTGGTTAGGGGGAAGCTGGGGTGTATGAAATGTGGTTCCTGGGCTTGTAAGTACGTTTACGGACCGAGAGGGTGAATGGGTACTTTTTAAAAAAAATTGTTTATTTTTAGTGAGATCCTCATAGTTCACAAGTTGTAATTGGCAAGAAAAATTCACTATTTTTTTTCCCCCTGGAATTTCTTCATAAGTAATTTACAGTTGTGAGAAGTGAATATTAATATTAAAGCACTTCACCCTGTGGGTACATCAATCAATTACCCCATGAAAACAGTTTTTAAACCTTTTTAAGGGCTTTTATTGGAGTAATACCTAGTGATGCTTCATATTTAACATTCTGTGACTGCATACATTTAAGATCTGAACATTACATCTGATGTGCCTAATTTGATAGTTCTCATTCAGAAGCTTGGCAACATCCCCATCTCTCCAAGAGAAAATAATCTGGTTAAATAAAATTATATTTCTTCTTTTACTTAAGTAAAACTAGTAATTCTTATTCAAAAGATAATAAAATCATGATCTGAAGAATATCTTTCTGATCAGTGAGAAAATGTATATTTTTATCTGTCCTCGCATGTATAATCAGAACAAAAGCGGTATTTATTTGTGGCTATTCGATCATTTGGCGGTACTAGAGATTTCACAGGGCATCTTGATTTAAATATGAGTGTATAACAAGTATTTTTAACACTTCTCTTCTTTTATAAATACTAGAGGCCCCATGCATGAAAATTCATGCAAGATTAGGCCTTCCTTCCACTGGCTGCCAGCACCGGCTTCCCTCTGGCACCCGGGAACTGAGTTTCTCTCCTCTGGCCTCTGGCAGGCACCCGGGACCCAGGCTGGCTTCTCCAAACGCCCCCTCACCCCATCCGGCTTTGTCAGGAAGGACGTCCAGAATGATGTCCAGAAGACTTCCAGTCTAATTAGCATATTACCCTTTTATTATTATAGATGCTAAATTCTTCATGGAACAATATAAAAACGAGATGAACTAATTGCTAAATTCTTAGACATTTTACATAAAAGCATGTGAAAAGATAAATAATTGCCATATGAATAATGATAAGTTATAGAGAAAGCTGATTCTACATTATAATTATCTTTGTAATAAAAGGTCTACTTTTTTGCTCCTCACAGTAACACTATCTTTCTCTTTATTGTCCCCTATGTTTTTCAACAACAGTACCTGAACATTTTTTAAAAGTAACACTATAAAAGGACTATGACTGTTTTGGAAACTTTTTGAGCATACATGTTACATTATTTTATTTTAAAAAATATATTTGAGCCGAAACCGTTTTGGCTCAGTGGATAGAGCATTGGCCTGCGGACTGAAAGGTCCCAGGTTCGATTCCGGTCAAGGGCATGTACCTGGGTTGCGGGCACCTCCCCAGTAGGAGATGTGCAGGAGGCAGCTAATCGATGTTTCTCTCTCATCGATGTTTCTAACTCTCTATCTCTCTCCCTTTCTCTCTGTAAAAAATCAATAAAATATATTTAAAAATATATATATTTGAATATCAACTGTATGATAGGCTGTGTGGTTTATAACCTGAAATATTACAGTCTACAGTCTGATTTGGGTTCACACTATTCATGCCTCTTTACCATTAAGCTTAACAAAGCAACTTGAAGTTCACATATCTGTCACTTTTCTCTGAAATAAGCATTCCTTCCTTCTTTGATATACATCTCAAGTCCACACACACACACACACACACACACACACACACACCACTTTTTCTTCTGTAAAATTATTAGACATGAATGCGTTAATTATAGTGTATATGGTAGTTATTCCAGATTTACTAATCACTAGTTTTAAATTAAAAATGATTTTTTGACAAATCAGTTATTTGTAGTTAATTATTATGTGCTTAATGATACTCTGAACTATGGAGCTTAGATAATAATAACAAAATAAGGTTTCTCTAGAAATATCTAGTATAATTAGAAAATTGGGAATATATTACTATTGGATAACTAAGCAAGTAGATTTTTAAGATTTAATAATGAACAACTTTCTCCAAATTAAAGCAGACACACACACATACACACACACACACAGTTCTTGTACGATAATTTGGAAATTAGCACATGTTAATGATAGAGAATAGGAAGTAGTAGACTCATTAGTGTTTTTGTTTTTAAATATGCTTTTATTGGTTTTAGAGAGAGAAGAATGGGGAGGGATAGAGAAATAGAAACATTGATGAGAGAGAATCATTGATCAGCTGCCTCCTGCACTCCCCCTACTGGGGATTGAGCCAGCAACCCTGGTATGTGCCCTGACTAGGAATCTACCAGTGGCCTCTGGGAACAACACCAGCTGGGCAGTTTTTGTTTTTAATTTGTAATTCTTAGCTTGAGGGGGATTTCTGGAAGGATCAGAGGTATGTAAATCCCTACCATGTATTTAGTAATACTCTAAAATACATTTGGTAAAAAATCATGAAACAGAATTTGTCTACAAGGCATATTTAATTTATTGAATAGCAAAAACATAATTGTATATGAAGTAATAAAAAACTTTATTATAACCAACATAGAACAATTCCCTGCTTTGATACCTCCCTCCCTCACATATATTAGACTTAGTCTCTAGTGTCATGAAGCAGAATAAATGAAACGAGAGTCCATTTGGTCAACAGAATCGTAGAAGATTTTATTATCCACAGATAATCCCCAATTTCTGGATTCATGTAAAATTTCCAACCAAGTCTCACTCAGTAGGTTTGGGGGCTTTTTATCCATGTAATAAACTCTTAATTTCATAAACTTTTTAAATCCCATCCCACTTCATACCCTCTCAACAGCAAACATTCACCACTTCAGTCTGATTTACTATTTAACTATGGCTGATAGAAATTGTATAAAGGGAGAGGCATGTTATTTTTTATGGATAAATGACATATATAGGTCAAAGGAATCTTACTTTTGTATGCTATTTATCCCCCTATTCTTCTAGCTTATATCATTGAGGACAGCTTTGCTTAGTATTCTTGATTCTTTTATGTGCTGTAACTTTGCTTTGCACATACTTGTCATTTAATATTTTAATATTTTAAAAAATGAAAGAAATAAGCCTACTTAATTTCTAAGTGAGTGCTCTTCAAACTGTATTATAATTATTATCTAATTTTAGAATTTCCAGGAGCTTATAAATCATATCATTTACACATTGAGTGCACTAATTAAAAGTTTAATAACTTGTCAAGGGAAACATAATTAGTTAAGTGAAAACTTTACAACTAACTCCCAAGGAGGCTTTCTATTCTTTTTTTGAGACTAAATCTTGATTGCCTCAGGGGCCATTGCTGTAATAAGACTTCTAAATCCCGCTCACATTAGTTCTTCTGGTTTAATCTATTACAAATGTTCAGTCTGTGTAAGCTTTAAGCAACCTAACGTGTTGCACATACTTAGCTTTTGATAATCTAAAAATCATGGGTCATTTTCACATGGAATAATGCTATATTTCTGTTTTTAAACCCGTTTATTAATTCTATGCTCAGAAATCATACTCAAAGTTATTAAGGCATCCTCTGCTTCATGCTGACATTGTATTTGGTTTGGGGCCTTTGTATGGTGCACACTAAAGTGAACTTGTAGAAATTGGAATAGTAATAATTATTGATGGAAGACCCTGACTCCACCAACCTATTATTATTATCAATAAAATGGCTTTACGTACTCTTATGTAGCAAATCCCTAATGGAGAATTTGGATGATCTCTAAACATCTAAAGAGGTTAACTTTATAATATAACATTCTAATTCCATAAATTCAGCATACAGCTATTACTGTAAGATCCAGGTTTTATCCTGTATCCAACCTAAGCAAATAATAGTTACTTTCAGTAAGAGGACAATCTCAACATGCAAAAATATGTGGAAGTACACTTGTCTTTCTTGAAACATTTGTGTGTTTTATTTCTCCCCCACTAAAAATCGTAGTTTATTTTGAAAGTATCTTTAGACTGGAATTAAAATATTGAACTTTGAATGCTGACATTTTACATGCTCCTTTGATGTTTTGTTTTAATGAATTCTTAGGGTTGTCAGTTTTAAAAAAACGAATAGATGAGGAAATCAGGTAAAACCTGACTGTTGAAAAAGCATGAACATAATGTCACTTTTTTTCAGCATTTTATGTGTTTCCTGCCTCTGCTTAGGGTCCTTACAAACCTAAACTATTTCACTCTTCAAAAAATCCTTCCCAATTAAAACAAAATTCTTTTGTTCAAAAATCGCTTCATTCTCAAAGCTAGTGGTATTCAGTAATGTTAGTTTTGTTTCTTTCTGCATCTTAGCCACAGTTTGTTCAGCAGGCACTTATTGATTTGTCTTTCAGACCAGTAGGAGGCATCATTATGTTACACTGAATGAGACCTCAGCCATATGCAAGGAAGTATTGTACCCTAACATTGCCAACATGAAGCTACAGTAATGGGTTTACATTTTCTCTCTGGAGCTCAATACAACAAGCTTAATAGGTGACACACGTGTTCTATCTGCAGAAGCCCAGGGGGTTTTGTTCAGTGTAGTTAAATTTGGTAAGCAGACTGAGGCATCCCAAGCTGTAATTGCCACACCAGCCGCAGGGTTAGCATTGTGATTCTGTGCTAGTTTTTCCAGTCTCTTTTATACTAAAAGAGTTCATTTAGAAACCATCATATAAGTGCTTGTACCTTTTTTTAAAACCAACATGGAAATGCTGAAGAAACAAAGAAATTGTGATGCTTATACCATACATTTTTTTAAATAACAGCTACACATTAGCCACATATTTAAAAACAACAACACTTCATACGTTTATGTCACCACCATTGAAAATGGAAGGAACTTAAAAATATAATCTAAAATATAAATTATGGAGAAAAACTTAATTTTAAATAATATTAAAGCTCTAATAAAGATGCACTAAAAAAGGGAAGGTTACATTAAGTAATTTTGGTGAAAATGAAATTGAAGTATGATTGAACATCAACATTTAAATTATTTAAATTGTACATATAATTTTTTCATTTCTCATTTGATTTATGGTCATTGATTAGTCACTTAAGTAATTGTAAGCCATATTTTGAAATTATGTACTACTTTATGTGCTTAAATATGATTATAGCAAATTATATTAACATCTTTAATGTAGAAAGTTAAGGCTGTGCAGACATGCAAGTGTGCAAAAGACAAGTTCAGATTGATTGCATTGTGGAATACTTTAAAGACAAAAACAATTGCCATCTTACAAATTGACCATGTGGGCAAAAGTGTACTTTATCATTAACTACAGATATCTTAGGTGGTTCATTTTTAAAAAACTCTTTCGATTAGCTCCTCTGACTCAAATTTTATTGCTCTGTTTTAATACTTATTGATTTTTTTCTACTTGCTTAAATCGTCTATTGAACACCTCTAGTATTTTTTTCAGTTACTGTACATTTCGTTTCCACATATTTTTTTTTATAATTTCTACTAGAGGCCTGGTGCACAAATTCATGCATGGGTGGGGTCCGGCTGCCCACCACATAGGCAGTGGCCGAGGGTGGTTGGCCAGCTGGGGGGAGGGGCCACGGGCAGTTGGCTGGCTGGGCCTGCCCCTGATTGGGGTTGGGGGCCAGTCAGGGGCCGGGCTGGCTGTGGAGGGACAGTTGAGACCCTGATCAGGCCGGTTGGCCACCACAGTGTGCATCATAGTGACCGGTCATTCTGGTTACTTGGCTTTTATATAAATAGATTTGTTGATATTCTTATTTTATTTGTACAGCATTCTCCTGCTTTCCTTTAAATCTTTGTCTGATTTCCTTTATCATTTTGTACATATTCTTTACGCAGTTTTAAAGTGTTTCTAGTAAATTCAAATTCTGGACTTCCTTTGGGATGTTTTTTGTCAAATTGTTCTTGAGCCATGCTTTCTGCTTATTTGTATGCATTATGATTTTTGTGTTGGAACCTGGATATTTTAATGTTATAATGTGGTAAATATGCAAATCAGATTCTCCTTCTTTATAAGTGTTAGTGGAGTTTTAAAACTTTTCTTGATTCTGTAATGCTGTAATAGATTTGTTGTTTTAATGATTTCAAAAAACATTTTGGAAAAGACTGTATTCCTTGTTGTGTTTAGGTCCTGAAGTCTCCATTCCTCAGCTAAATTTATCTTGTATTTTGTCAGACTTTCTTAAATGCCAGGCTCTAAAAAAAACAACACAAAAAACTTGTTTAAAATGTTAGGAGATTGTCTCTGTGCTACACACTCCTTTGACACCCAAGCTTGCCTTGATCCTCAGGATAAGCCTGAGGTGAAAGGTTAGAATCTTCTCAGATATTTTTATGTTTATTATTATTTTTTAAATCCTCACCAGAGGGTATTTTTAATTGAATTTAGAGGAAGAGGAAGGGTGGTAGAGAGAGGAACATTGATGTGAGAGAGAACCATCAGTCTGCTTCCCATATGTGCCCTGACTGGGGATCAATCCTCTAACCTAGGTATATTCCCTGACCAGGAATCAAACCCACAACCATTTGGTGCATGGGACAATGCTCCTACTAATTGAGCCACTCGGCCAGGGCTCAGATCTTTTTAAAGCATGAATTTCACTTTGGCATGTGCTTGACTTTCTCAGTTTCCCAGTAAACATGGGTGCTTTTAAATGTAAAGGGACATGATAGGGACTTTTAATTGTACTACCAGTATTTCTTTTCTTCATTTGAATGCTGATTATGTGAATTAGTTTGCTACAAATTAATCCTGTGTACAAAAATGACATGTATATATTTCTACTTGTTATTTACATTTTGACAAATATTTAAGTTTAATATGCTACGTATTTTCAACTATGCTTTATCACAATAATGAAAAGGTGCTAGAGCTGTAGGAAATATTTTAATGTAAATCATAACAGTGATAATTTAGAATAGAAATAATATGATTATCGTAATTTAATTAAACTCCAAATTTAAAATAGATACTACATAAATAAGATAGAAATAACTTACCAGAAGGTAACATCAACTTTTTTCCAAACTACAATTCATATCAATCCATAATATAAAAATAGATGAAACTACAGATAGATGATAGATAGATAGATAGATAGGTAGATAGACATACAGTTATCGTTTCTAGTGGAAATTATGGTGAATATATGTGCTATAAACACTGAATTATCAAATATTGAATAATTACTCACAGTGGAAATATGGGGTTAGATTCCTGACAGCCTCTGGTCAAAATATTTTTTTGTTATCCCATCAGCACATAAGTTATTTTATGTGTTTTTTTGTTTGTTTGTTTGTTTTTTAAATATATATTTATTGATTTCAGAGAGGAAGGGAGAGGAAGAAATAGAAACATCAATGATGAGAATCATTGATTGGCTGCCTCCTGCATGCTCCACACTGGGGAGCCCACAACCTGTGCATGTGCCCTTGACCAGAATCGAACCTGGGACCTTTCAGTTTGCAGGCTGACGCTCTATCCACTGAGCCAAACCAGCTAGGGCTTTATGTGTGTTTTTGTTCAAGGGTATCCTACTTATTATGCATTGCTAATTCATTAACTTTGAACTCATAGTCAGCAGCAGTCTATGTACCCAATGAAGCTGATTTAATACACTTGTTTTGTCTGTAAGGCATATCATGGTCTTTTATCCACTCTGACAATTGGGTTGCTTCTATATCTTGGCTATTGTAAGTAATGCTCCAATGAAATTAGTGTTTTGGTTTCCTTCAAATATATACCTACAAGGAGATCACTGAATCATGAGGCAGTTTCATTTTTAAGTTTTTGAGGAAACTTCACACTGTTTTCTGTAGTGGTTGCACCAGTCTGCATTCATACTAACAGAGCATTACACTAAGGTTCCCTTTACTCCATATCCTTGCCAACACTTGTATGGGGATGTAAGATAAAGCATGGGTAATACAGTTAACAATCTATAATAATAAAAGCATAATATGCTAATTAGACCAGATGTCCTTCCGGACAACCTTCCAGACGAAGTAAGGGCATTGAGGGAAGCCTGGGTCCCGGGTGCCAGGGAAGCTGGTGCTGGCAGCCAGGGGAAGGAAGGCCTACTCTTGCATGAATTTCGTGCATCAGGCCTCTAGTATTGTAATAACTATCTATGGTGCCAGGTGGGCACTTGAATAATCAGAGCAGAGGATCACTTTGTGACCTATATGACGGGCTACCCACTGTGCTGTACACTTGAAACTAATACAAAATAGTATTGAATGCAAACTGTGATTGAAAAATAGAAAAAATACTATTACATAGCAGATGTTTTATAGATATTTGTTGAATTGGACTGACTGTGAAACTAATAAATTTCCCTTTCACTCCGACCACAGAGCAGCTTCCAGAAGTATGCTGGTGTTGATAGGTAATGATTTTCTGCACATTCTGAATGCTGAATTGTCACAGAGGAAAGACAAGCTAGAAAGAGCTTTCACATAGCTATTCAAAAGCAGCTTTAAAATGTCTTTTAAGGTGCATAATTTTCAGTGTTATACTATGTATAATCAACTGGGAATAAACCGGGTAACATTATTTTCAAATTGTACCTTAGCAACAGATAGAAAACTTAGAAATTATATTTTTCCAAGTCTCCTATGAATTATTTCACTTATTTTTCTGACATTGATTTCACATTACACTTTTGTTGTTGTTGTTGTTAATCCTCACCTGAAGATGTTTTTCCACTGATTTTTAGAGAGAGTGGAAGGGGGAGGGGCAGAGACATAAAGAGAGATGTGAGAGAGATACATCAATTGGTTACCTTTTGCACGTGCCCAACCAGGGCCAGGATTGACCTTGCAATGGAGGAATGTGCCCTTGGGCAGAATCAAACCTGGGACCCTGCAGTCCATGGGCCAACGCTCTAACCATTGAGCAAAACCAGCTAGGGCTACATTACACTTTTAAATTATGCTATAAAGGAAAAAATTCTTAAGCGTGAAGTTGGATGTAATACAAAATGTATGAGAGTTCACAAGGCTTTTTCATTTGATGCTGAGACTCCTGTCCATTTTGAAAGCAGAGACAACCACTGCCTTGGTATCAAAGAAGAGAGGCAATTGCTCTAATAATAAATGGTTAGAACTTTTATTGTGTCTGAATAAGAAGAGAAGGAGGGAGGAAAAAGAGTTGCCTCTACATTAGAGTCCTTTAGTATAGATAAAATGCCTTTTTACGGTGAAGATAAAACTTGAAAGAAAGTACAAAACAAAAGGTAGAAAGGAGTAGGTGGGAGATGAAGAGAGATTCTGATATCAGAAATCAAAGAAAAAAAACACACAAATATTACTTATAAAAAAGCCTTCAAATTTTACTTATGGTAATTTTTTTAAAAACATCCCATTAATTTAGGTCTAAAGTGCAAAGTCCTTTTCATTTTCTCCTTTCAAAATCTTGCCAAATGTTTCAAATCTTATGATACCTCAGTAGACATATTTATACACATTTCGTTTTACCATATCTTCCTAGATAAACTTAAAAACCTCAAACTATGGCAGACCATCACTGCTCCAGAGTCAAACATTACATTCTGTTGTCAGAGGTGAAGTGTCAGTGCAACTGTATCATTTCTATGGAAAAAGTTACTCAATGTATGTGGTGGAATATTGTCATTTTTATATGTGATGGGCCAATATATATATATATTATTTATTAGGTAAGGCAGAAGATGACAATCACATACAGATAAAATATTTAATTGTTTATTTTAATTAATGTAGCACAAGTAGACAGCATATGCCATCTTGTTTAAAATTATATTCCAGAATTTGAATAACCTGGTATAATTTTAAAAAGAGAAAAGCAATTTATATCTTTGTAAACTTTAAGTAACACACACCTAATTTTTCCATAACAATAGTATCTGAATTAGGTGGCATTATATAAAAAAGGCTTTAGCTTGGAAACTGTCCCATAGGAATGATTCATAAATGTGTACTGCTTATAAGTCATAAATTAATATACTTAATGTGTTTAACCAATGATATTTTAAAATATTTAAAATTAAGGACTTTATATAATTATATATTTGGGGATAGCAACACATTTTAAGATATTTAATATATTAGTCACAATTTGAAAACCGAAGACACTAGAACAGGTTATGTATTTACTGTAGGTAAGGCAGTGGTTTTTCTACTAGATACTATTATTGGTTATAAAGAAATTTAGCTTTCATAGTTTTTCAGATTCCATTTCCTATGGAAATGGATATTTTATATTAATTAGGAAATAATCCGATATAATAAAAGCCTAATATTCTAAGTGTCCAGTTGTCCAGTCATTCGTTCAACCAATCAAAACGTAATATGCTAATGATATACTAAGGCTGCTCCACCACTCGCTATGATGTGCACTGACAACCAAGGGGCAGACTCTCCCGACCAGTAGATTAGCTTGCTGCTGGGGTCTGGTCGATCGGGACTGATTGAGATGGGATGGACACGCCCTGGAGCCCTCCCGTGGTCCCTCCTCGGTGGGCCAACCTCCTACGTCCCTCCCCGGCCCCAATTGTGCACCAGTGGGGTGCCTTGATCTGGCCGGCACTCCCTTGCAATCCAGGACCCCTCAGGGGATGTTGGAGAGCTGGTTTCAGCCCAATGGTTGAATGACAGGTTGCTATCAGGCACACTGACCACCGGGGGGAAAATGCTCAACATAGAAGCTGCTCCCTGGTGGTCAGTGCACTCCCACACGGGAGCGCTGCTAGCCAGAAGCCGGGCTAATGGCTGGTGAGTACAGCAGTGGTGGCGGCAGCCTCCCCCGCCTCCGTGGCAGCACTAAGGATGTCCGACTGCCTGCAAGGAGCGGGCCTAAGCAGGCAGTCAGACATCCTCCGAGGGCTCCCAGATTGCAAGAGGGCACAGGCCAGGCTGAGGGGACCCCTGCCCCCCCGAGTGCACAATTTTTGTGCACCAGGCCTCTAGTATTCACATAATTCAGGAACATACAGTAGCCAGGGAAAATAAGGTGTTTTCATTTCTGATTTACAATTGAGTGAAACAATTGAAAGGGATTAAAAATGGATATTGGAGCAGTGAATATAGTAATTTTGTTGCATATTCACAGTCTTATTTTATAAAAGACTATGAAATAATGTCATAATCACCTGATCTATCAACAAAACAATAATTTACAATTGAAATACCTACTTGACCATAAAACCAGCAGCCTCATTTTCTAATATATGGCAGTATCGTTATATCAATTAAAATCTCCAATGTTGTATTTCAAAAACCTCATTAAAATAGATGACCCAGGGATTCTCTATGATTATAATGATGTGCAATCACAAATCATCTTGCACTACCTAAAGTACTGTCCTCCTTGAAATAAATTAATTGCAATGGAAGAGGTTACACGCAGAAAACACATATAATGAAAAGAAAAGGAAGCTACAATGGGCAAATATTCCAAACTCAGTATTTTTCCCATACTCTACATACACATACAGGGAATGTTCAGGGGAAAAGTTTATCTGCGGTTAATTTCCACGGAAAAGATGCATTTAACTGATAGGATAAATGCTGTTACTATTTTTCTTTATGTAAATGAAGCTCAGAACAGGACAGGCATATGATAATAATTAGATTAATTTATTTTCGATACCAACCATCTCCTACTTTATGCTGAAATTCTACACAAATAGTTATTTATAGGGTTGTGGGGTTGTGGTTTTTTGTGTTTGTTTGTTGTTTTTTGTATTGCAGCCTTGTGTAGTGAGCGATGCATGTAAATGTTTTACAGACATAAGCTCATTTAATTCAATTCCCATAATATACCTCTGAGGTAGGAATCTACCTTATTCTACCGTGAAGTAATGCCTTTCCTTGTTCCTTTCTGCTGCTGCAGCTCATCCCGACTGGAAATGTCCTACCTCACCAACCACTCTAAACCTCTGCTGCAAATTCTGCCTGTTATGTAAGCCTCTGCTCTAGTGTCCTCTCTTCAGGGAGATTCCATGCAACTCTGACATTTTCTGTAAAAAATGTCGATGTTTCTTCCACTCTTTTTGCAAGTTATTTGATGGCAGAGCCTCTGCATAACTTGATTTTTGTTGTTGTTGTTCTGTGCACTTAACACAGTTTCCAGCGACAGCTGATGATTTTATGTATGAAGGAATAGCTACCTTGGACCATTCGCTGAAGAGTCCACATATTTTCCTCTCTGAGCTTTTTGCTCTCCACATATATGCATGCATATGCACATTAATATGCATATATAAAGACTATTCTGGCAGACATCTGAAATATAGGAACTTAATTGTTTACCTCTCAAAGTGATATCTTATTTTTATGACAATTTGGGGGTATATTTGACCACAGTGCAATTCTTCAAATACCTTCATGATAATGATACTACATATCATTAGGTTTTAGGAAATTCACCAAAATATAGGTGTGTGTTTTCACCCTAACAAAAAAAACAAAATCAAAAAAACAAAAAAACAGCCAAAACCGGTTTGGCTCAGTGGATAGAGCGTCGCCCTGCGGACTGAAAGGTCCCAGGTTCGATTCCGGTCAAGGGCATGTACCTTGGTTGCGGGCATATCCCCAGTAGGGGATGTGCAGGAGGCAGCTGATCGATGTTTCTCTCTCATCGATGTTTCTGGCTCTCTATCTCTCTCCCTTCCTCTCTGTAAAAAAAAAATCAATAAAATATATTTTAAAAAAAACAAAAAACAAAAAACAAAAAACAAACCAAACAAACAAAAGAGCTGTTGCCGTCTAAGCACTTAGGAGAAGGAGAAGTAAAAACTGATTATAACCGTAACACAAAGTTTATAACTAATCATGCTTAAGTGGGTAGACACTACAAAAGTGTTTTAATTTCATAATAAGAGGAGAAATAACACAATATTTTATCCCCCTCATGATTTCCTAACATTTGTTTACATAAATTGAGGAATCAGAGTTCTGAATATGGCTATGTTTTCATATCTGCAATAATAAAACACTAGTATAATATATTAGTGCTTTGATTTGGGTGCCATAGAGTTCTTGATCATATACAATAGGTAACAGATGAACATGAAATAGACCTTTATGTTCCGGGAGATAATCGTAAAAGGTGGCATAAGCATTAAAATCATTTACATACTACTACATTTACATATTCCAAAATTAAATTATATTAGAATATATACACTGATAATTTATCTTGCTCAGAAGTAGTGATTTGTTTGTTAATGTTTTATTTTGATATTGCATGTGGGTCATTCCAATGAGTTTATAAATATGTTGTTATTGTTCTAACCTTGAGAAAAAATGAGAACCATTGTAATAATAGTGTAAATGCACCATAATTTGTCAAATTAATGTCCCTGTTAGTGTTAAGTAAATAGATATCACTTGTTTCTAAGGTATTTTTAAATTCTTAGGAAATGAATTAGTTTTTATTGATAAATTTTTATGCTAAAGTGAAAGGATATAGGTCCTGTTGTTTTTATGGGGTACTCTCAGACTCTCTTCCCAGTGTATGTAGTTCATTGGTTTCCTTGGGGAATCTTGGAAATTATGACTGTGGCTCCTTCTCAGAGGACAGCCTAATGAACGAGTCACTTCCAGTTGTTGGTGGAGTATTTTCCTTTTTTAGAAACTTGAGGGATGGTTGACCAAATTAATAGAATATTGCTGACATTCTGATTTGAGGTGATTCTCCTGTTCATTGGAAACAAGATGATAAATCTTTGTGGGCATTGAATGAAAATAAAATAAAGCAAAAATAAAAAATATATATTTTACATATTTTATTAGCTTGCATGGTTTCTGAGAGAAATCTGTTGGGTGTTTTTTTTTGGTTTTTGTCCTTTATGGAATTTCTTTTTTCTCTGCTTTTAAGATTGTTTTTTCATTACTTGTTTTAAGCAGTTTGATTATTATGTGCCTTAAAAATAATAATTAGGCAGTTAGAAAATTAAGGAGATAATATAAAGGATAAAATACTTAATGCTGCTCATGGAGAAAAGAACTGAATCTTAAATATATTGATCAAATGAAAGCACATTTCAAGCAAAGGGTATTGTAATAACTGGTTATTTGGGGGGGCATAAAAGACTGTGGGGTGGAAAAGTTTTGATGTGAGGCTGGGGCAAATTATGGGGAATGAAAATTATTTGCACACATGGTGTAGTTGGAAATGCTTACCAAAGAGCCAAGAAGACAAAATAACAGCTCAAAATAACAGTCAAATTAGCAGTTCAGGGGAAGTTAGGGCCCATATGTGAATTGAGTAAACATAGGTGGTAAAGTCATAGGGGAATCTCAGACTGACTCTACCACAGAAGGCAGAAAATGCAAGGCTGACTTACATATTTACTGAGTTTATAATGATCAAGTGTCATTAATTTTCACATGGGCTGTTACTGTTAGTCTTTTAACTCATCTTTCTGTTTAACCTGGATGCTGCTACTGGATTTATAAATGCATGTACACACACACACACACACACACACACACAATGTAATTGAGTATATATGTAATAAACTCAATGAAAAGCAATTGGAGGCCCTGGCCCATGTGGTTCAGTTGGTTGGCCATCATCCCATGCACCTCAAGTTTGCTGGTTTGATTCCAGGTCAGGGCATATGCCCAGAGAGGGGTCATGCAGGAAGCAGACGATTGCTGTATGGCTCTCAGATTGATGCTTCTCCCTCTCCCTCTCCCTTCCTCTCTAAAAAACAATCTTTTTAAAAAAGCAATTGGAGCAATAAAGAACCCTGGCCTAAAGTAAATATTCAAGAAATTAAATAATTTTATAGGTAAAAACAAACAAGTCATTCTAATGATTTATTTGACCTTTATTAAAAAGAAAATTCCATAAGCTAAATAAATTTAATTAATGGTAAACATATAGAAAGCAAACTTTGTACCAGTAAAGCATTCTTATTTTTTACTTACCTTACTATACCCAGAACCTACTGCTCTTAACTCTCAAATTTCTACACTTTTTTTGTATCAGACAATTTTGATATCACAGATAACATCCATATAGAAATGGAGATTAATATGAGAATAAAAGGCAATTACTTTAAGAAAGATAAAGCAGGTTTGACAAAGGTAGACCTCAGAATCATTTGGAAGTAATGGATACGCCCTTGATTAGTTCTTAGATTGTACATCCAAAGTTCACTAGCCTGAGGCATGGAAAACCTATTTCCAGTGTCAATAATAGTGCATTTGGATAAGAACTAAAAAATATCATCTTTATAACATTTTTTTTAAATATATTTTATTGCTCTCCAAAGAGAGGAAGGGAGAGAGATAGAGAGTTAGAAACATCGATGAGAGAGAAACATCAATCAGCTGCCTCCTGCACATCTCCTACTGGGGATATGCCCGCAACCCAGGTACATGCCCCTGACCGGAATCGAACCTGGGACCCCTCAGTCCGCAGGCCGACGCTCTATCCACTGAGCCAAACCGGTTTCGGCTTTATAACATTTTTTTTATTTATTTTTTTGGTGCTTTCTTGTTTATTTCTTTTCTTTTTTAATTACTTAAAGTATTACAAAGGGTATTACATATGTGTCCTTTTTTCCCCCCGCCCTTGACAGTCCCCTAGCCTCCCCTACCCCCCAGTGTCTTATGTCCATTGGTTATGCTTATATGCATGCACACAAGTTAAAAATTTTATATATGATTTATTTGAAGCAATTTCAGAAATAGATGTTTGAGTACTTATATTAGTGATCAGATGTGAGTGGTATCCTATGAGTACTGTCTTCAGTTTTCATATCTATTTTTAATACGTAAACTAAGTTGAATAATACTAAATATCTGCACCCTTCCATATTGGACGTAAGAATCTAACAGGTACTCTAACTTTCTTAGAAATAGATGGTATGTACTCGATTCCAAATATAAATAAAAGTGATGTAAAACTGAACACAACACATGAACAAACGAGACAAACAAAACTCATAGACACAATCACATGGTGGTTCCCAGAGAGAAAGGGGAGAGTGGGGAAAAGTAAAGGGGAAAGGGAATCAAATAGGTGGTGAGGGTCAAATATATGGCGATAGAAGGAAATTTGACTGTGTGGTGAACACACGATGCAGTATACTGATGATCTATCAGAATTCAACATTGAAAACCTACCAATGTCACCCTAATAAATGTAATTTTTAAAAAAAGTCAGTGTAATACATTGTGTTGACCTTCTAGCAGCTCATTTTTCTGTGAAATGGTACAGTGCAGTTTCAAACCACAAAAACCTTGTAAGTTGAATTCTGTTTACTCTTGGTCTATTTGTTTTGTTTTGTTTATACAGGGCAATTTAAAATATAGTACTTGTAAGTGTGATACAAGATCTTACTTTTTCTTTTCCCTTTAATGTGCCTTTTCTGTAAAAGCAAGTATACTTCAGCCATTATTTTACGATTGTGTTTTGAAAATAAATTTTGTATTTTTCAAAAAATACCTCTTAACAGTTTTCACTACATATGATTTTCCCCTTTCCTGATACATTTCTGACATTTCAAAAAGAGCAAGAAAGGTAACAGAATAAAAATCTTAAATCTCAAGTTGAAAAATTCATTGAGGTAGGAGTAAATGTGGCTGAGGGGTTGTTCTGTGTTGCCTGCAAGGGTAGTTAGAGAAATGCCACCACATAACTCTTCTTGATTCATTAGCTAATCCCTACTCTACAAAGAACTATACTAGGTGATGAGACAATAGTATATACGATAAATTCATGTGTGTAAAGAAGTGGGGGTAAGGACAAAGTTATATAGAACACTGGTAAGTTACCGTTATTTCTAAGGCAATGTTAAAAGATCTTCAAGTGGATCATATCTGAAGGAGATTTGAGGGAGTATTTAAGGAGAGATATGATGTAATCCAAACTGCAGTGTAAATGATGTGTATCAGTTAAAGATAATAAACTCTTAGGGTGGTAAGTCTTATGATGATTTAAAAAATAATACACCATGCAAGGTCAGTGGAAGCATTGGGGATGATGTGTCGACCAGGAGGATTGATGGTTTGCAAGCTTTCGGTGCTACATGATTGAGGGCAGGTGATTCCAAGTAGATTAAGAGTCACATGAAACCAGTTTGGGAGGGCAGAACTAGAAGCAAGTTTGTTCTCAGGGTGATGAAAAAGAATTGAGGTTTGAGGGGTAATTGCACTTAGGGTGACTGTGGCATCTGAGAAGGAACTTTTTAGTAAACTGAAACTGTTGCTTTTTAGTTTAAAAAAATGGATCAGATTTTAAATAAATGTTGTTCAGGACACATAATAATGTAGGGATGAATGTAATGGTTAAGATTGCCCAGAAAAGGAAAACAGAATTAGGAGAGAAAAAGGTTGAAAAGCAAGTATGAGAGAATAACAAAATACGCAGAGCAGGCAGAGGAAAATATTATCAGAGAAGACTTAGAATGTTCTAAGGAAGGTAGAAAGTAACTTTTTAAGATAAACTAAACCATTGAATTAGAACCTTGAAGATTAGTAATTTTCTTAGCAGGGACCTATTTATTAGACTAGTATGTCAAAATTGTGGATTGTAGGCAAAATAATATGAGGAACTGAAGTTGAGACTCTACTTCAAGAATTTTAGTATTTAAAAGAAAAAGATTAGTGGAAACAATCTAGAAGAAAGGGAATTTTAGTATGGACAACCTGATATTTTTGTAAGTATAATATAAGGAATCAATATCAATGTATCTGACCATTAACATGTAGAGATTACAGATATAAATTGGAAAGTTTGTATTTGAACAAATAAGGTACCACCGACATAATAAGTTATGCTGGTACTCTTTCTGTTTCAAAGTAAGAAATTTCTAAATAAACTACTCTAACCCTCCAAAATTTTATTTCTAATAATGGAAATAATGGGGATTTATTTACTTAAGAAGATGTGAGGCTTAATCTGCTAGGGAAGCATAAATGGCAATTAAAGGATTCCCAAAAAAAGTTGGATGCAAACTACCAATAGGAAGACCTTGGGTAGAAACGTAAGGCCAGTCCCAACTATGACTGATATCAACCCACATGTCCTGCAATGGCTGTACCAATTGCTAAATTATTAAAATACTAGAGGCCCGATGCACAAAATTTGTGCAAGGGGCTCAGCCCTTGCAGCCCCAGCTTTGTCCAGAAGGTTGTCCAGAGAGTTATCCGGAAAGTCTCCCGGATGGTCGTTCTGTTCCATCTAATTAGCATATTAGCTCTTTATTACATAGGATATTCATACTGGCTAATAAATGATCATATGCACAATCTTCCTGATCATATACACAATCTTCCAATTGTACCTTTGCTATCTATAGCACTCTGTTTCCCTCAAGAACCCGAAATGTCCAGTATTCAGATAAAAGATAAGTAATTTCTGGCAAAACTGGGGGACTCTAAGACTTGACTTTAATTGTTGTTTTTGTTTAATAGCTTTTTATTGATTTCAGAGAGGAATGGAGAGGGAGAGAAAGAAACATCAATGATAAGAATCATTGTTCGGCTGCCTCTTGCACACCCCACACTAGGGATCAAGCCTGCAACACAGACATGTGCCCTGACTGAGAATGGAAAAGTGACCTCCTGGTTTAAAGGTTGTTGATCAACTACCAGCTGGGTCACTTGGCTTTAGCTGTAAGGTCTGTGTTATTTTGATTTGCAATGTTGTATCATTCTTATAGGTGTTGATTGTTTATGGTTTCAAAATCGGTGTGGGAATTAATAATGCAGGGGGAAATATGGGTATGCGATTTGTCAGCTTAACCTGCTCAACTGGGAGTCCATAAATGCACAGAATAAAAGTCAAATGTTGAACCAAGCTAAAATCATTAAAATGATCCAGGGTATCAAAGAGGTTTCTGTGAAAGTATGGCTTGGACCCAGCCAGTCCTTTTGTAATTGGTAAGGTATGCTGAGTCCCTAGGTGTTACTAATTATATGGTGTACTTGACCTATTGTATCTTCTGAAGTGGGTTGAAATTACTTTTACCTTTTAAACATAATTTAACTAATATTATGGCATCTGACTTTTTTTTTCTCTTTCCCATGTTTTCTAGTAGCACAGATGCCCCTATGTACGAATTACAAAAAGATACTCCCTATGGGTAGACTTTTCATAAGTCACTCACTCCGGAAATAATTTGGAAAAAATTCTCCATGTTCTGACTTGACCCCACCACAAGGGCTTCTGGCTGGTGAGCAGACTGTGGAATGGATTTCCAGGTACAGTTGTGTCTGTTTAGCCAATTACATTCAGTAAGGCACTGTCTATCTGTATATCTGTACAGGGTAGGCTTATGACACTTCCCCATGTGCTCATATAGCTTTAATAGTTCTTTGTCTGAATTGATTGTAAACTGGATGATTATCTTGAGTCAGAATTATCCAGCATTTACAAAAAGCTATACACTCAAGTAGCTATGGAATAGCCAGGTTGGATTTCATAGCCTTTATATTCCCTTTCTGTTGTTGAGCCTGCACCTTGATGTCTCATGTCCTCCTTTTTTCTGTTCTGTTCATAATTGTTCTGTTGATACTAAAGGCTTTCAAGCATTGGGGTGAAAGGTTTTAGAACTCATCTTAAAGCAAAAAGTTTTTCACTGTATTATTTTTTTGTGTATGGTAGTTCTGAGTCTATTTTTCTTAAACCTCACATAAACTGCTTCTGTTCATCTCAGGGCCTGTAATCACACTCACTCTTGTAGACAGTTGTTTAGTATGTTTGCCCTTTACCTTCAGCTTTTTTTTCCTCAGAAGTGAGCTAGCCTTTTCCCATAGATAGAATACATAGAAAATGCATTATTTATGACGTTGAATTGCTTGAGCTCCCAGCTATCATACATATGCATTCCAATTTTTGATATATTAAGATTAAAAAATAAATTAAAAAAACTTTGATATTATTTCTCAAACATTCCCATGGATGGATTTAGAAATGGATGCTTAGATGTCCAAGACCTTGGGACAGAGCAATATTTCACTTGGGAGAAAGACTCTCTGGTGGCAGTCTGTCCTAATGCATCACAAATACAATGGTGCTTTGATAATATACTACCTAGTCTCATCTGTCAGTGGAGCACTAGGGAGAGGATAGAAGTCTTTTTAATTATTTATTAGTGTAATGTGTCATCACAATGTCAACAGCTGGTGCTCAAGCACATGGCCCCAGATATGAGATGCTGTGCTCATATTTCTATAAGTTGTATCCTTGAATCCCGGGTGAATAAACTTATGGTCATTACAGGGTTTGTCAAGGAGAAAGTGTTATAATTGCAGTGTGGATGCAAACATTGCCAAAAATGTCAATTAGGAGGTAGGGATTATAGTTTAAATTTCATTTATAAATTTTCTGTCTAAAAACTTTAATCATAAATTGCAATTAATTTTTTTATTTTTCATACCACATTTTATTTTAAATTATAATTCTTCTTTTAAGAATAATTAATTTGAAGTCTATACTTATTTTGATAAGGAATGCAGTATTTGTATATTGGACATATCTAGTAATCAGTTAATGGTGATAAAAGAGATGGATGTTCAATAAATAAATGAGTGGTCCCTTTACATGTCTATTTTAAAAACTAACTATTTGTTACACAAAATATTAATTAAATAAGTAGCCATTGTGTCCCATTACATGTCTGGTGTTATGACAAGTCCTTGGAGTATAATAATAAATAATTACTTAATCTCAGAGGTATATTATTTTAGTGGGAAGGAGACATATAATAATGTAAGATAATCAAAACACAGGCAGGCCTTGGCATTACTATGAGCCAGTGTACTTACAGTCATGTTTTGGTGTTCATCTGTGGAACATATATAATTTTATAAAACATCAGTATCAGACAAAGTTACTCTGCTCTTTGTGGGTCCAGACAAAAACAAGACCATTGCATAATCATGTCTGAACATAGATCAGCATAAACATTGTCCAACATACAAAATACCAAACATTCCACTCTTCTGACTAAAATGACTGACTTATGCTTCTTTGCCTTTTATAAATTTAGCTTTGCTCTAAGAATGCCCTTCCTATGCATACTACTTAAGCTATCCAGCCCAATAGCTATGGTCAGAATGTTTGTGTCCCTCCAAAATCCATATCTTGAAAACCTAACACCCAAAGTTGATGGTATTAGGAGGTGGAAACCTTTGGGAAGTGACCAGGTTATGAGGGTAGTGCCCTCTTGAATGAGATCAGTGCTCTCGTGAAAGGCTTCCCACAGAACTCCCATGCCCGATTTTGTCATGTGAGGGTACAGGGAGAAGACTGAAGAACAGGGACCTCACCCAACTATCCTGGCACCCGGATCATAGATTCTTGCCTCTAGAACTGTGAACAATAAAGTTCTGCTGTTTATAGGCCACTCAGGGTATGGTATTTTGTTGTAGCAGCCTGAACAGACTAAGACATTCATCATATAAGTACTCCACTTCCTGTCAACATTCAATCCGTAATAAACCCGTCTCCTTAAACCTCCCTAAATCACGTAACAGAAACGGAAACCCTTTGAATGATAAGTCTTTTCTAAATCCCACAATTCCGTTTGTGTGTGTTTTCTCTTGCTACAACAAATTAGATATACAACTTATTGAACTACAAGCATGTTCCTAGTAATCTTTTTCCAGATGATATTGACAAAGGAGTGATTAACAGGGGAACTTATATGCATATATGCATAGCCCATGGACATAGACAATAGAACGGAGAAGGCCTGGGAGGGGTGAGTGCAGGGTAGAAAGGGTCACTGGAAGGGAAAAAAAAAAAAACACGAAAAACAAAGGGGACATCTGTAATACTTTCAACAATAAAGATAAATAAATAAAAAAGAGAATTTAGAGAGAGATTCTAAAGATAAGGATTTGACATCCTGCTTCTAACTCTGAGTTGGAGGGCTTCATATGTGCATGGACCAAAGAGAGAACTCTAAGAGCTGAATGACCTCGTGGTGCTAATCAGCAAGAGCTGATGGAGAGCTCAGTCCTAAAATTACAAGGAACTAGATTCAGCCAACAACTTGAATGATCTTGAAAGCAGATTAACTTTAGCATTGTGGAGCCCAGGGCATAGAAACCAGCCACGAGAAACGGGGGGGGGGGGGGGGTAATAAATTTGTGTTAAGCTATTAGCTTTGTGGTAATTTGTTACAAAAGAAAACTAATACAGTTAGTTTGGACTTTTTAACATTTCAAGATAAGATGTTTAATATCCATAAGTATCCCCCAAGTTACAGGGTTTCTTTAAGATATCCATGGGTAACTAGGAGGGAGATCTTTAAAAATGTGTTTGAAGACATTTATGAGAAGAAAAAAAAAATTCTGCTTGCCCACACCCATGTAATTCAACCTTTCCAATAACTGTCACATAAATTTTAGCATATGCCTTGAAAATTACTCAGAGGCATAAATTTCAAGTACAAATCTCCTGGACGGTATCCAGATTTTTATGAAACAGCCTTGTCAAGAAACATATCAAATGAGTGCAAGCCAGAATTTGGGTACCTTGGCTCAGTCCACTGAGGACAGGATGTTATCCGAAGTAATGTTGTCCAGGCCTGAAAATCACGTTCACCAGTCTTGCCCATCTACATCTAGGAATAGCATGATGCTCACATTAGAAGACGACCCAACCTGAGGCTAACCGTGCCAATTCCTTGAGTTGGAATTGGCCAAAGCCCCTACCCCTAAGGCTCCAGAACCAAAGGCATCTTAGGTTTAAGGTCAGAAAACACTGCACTGAGCAGGCATCTCTTTTTACTATTCTCCTCATTATCTCTGTTTGAATCTGTCTTATTCAATCTCTTTTTTTTTCTTTCCTCATTTCCTCTTCTCCCTCACAATCCATATTTTCTTTTCCCTGATTGGTACATTATTAAGGCTAGTTTCCAGTTTCCAAAAATATCTGAAATTTAATGAAATGATCTCGATGCAGAAAAAAAAAACGATCAGGTAAAATATATCTGCATATACAATTCTCTAAGTCTATTAATATAACACAGTTGCCTAAAACTTTTAAACACATAAATAAAAGCTATAATTATTGAGCACAAGATATAGAAGTGGGCTTGACATCAAATTATGATAGCATTGCTAATACTATGACTTTTTATTATATTTTAAATCTGTGTCAAGCTCTCTGATAAATATTTTATGTATGTTATCTCCATTAATCTTTACAACTCTCTGAGATAGGTTTTTATTCCCATTTTAAGGTAAAGGACTTGGGAAGTAACATCTACTAGAAGTATAGTTATGGTCGAATGACCAAACAGCTAATATAGATGTAGTTGCTTAAGAGAAAGAAAACACTTTAAATATATTCTCTGGCAACTGGTGGAAAGTTGGTCAAATTGAACTGAAGAAACAATTGAAATAGCAAGGTAATTAACATCTTATCCCTTGTCATCTCCATTCCTAGCTGAGTGAGACATCTTGACTCATCTAAAAAATGGAGAAAATTTATCTCTAAAGAATTCTCCACTTGTACTATTTATGATGTTGCAACTATTCTAAAGGCTCACTTCATGAGCATAGATTTTTTCTAATTTCACTTTTAAGCTTTTTGCCTTATTAATATTTGTATATCATAATTCTAATTAATATTTTATCTTGTAATATTTATTTTTAAAAGTACAGCATGCTTACACATGTTTGGTAAATTGTCTATTCAAAGTCAATTTTTATAAACTTTGTAGAAGTTTATGTAATGTGTTCTGTATAAACTTTAGGTTCATAGTCTTTCTCTTAAAAATTATCAGGAAAATCTTTTCTACTAGGTTTCAAAAACAATGGCCAGGTAGTAAATTTTTGTTCTTACAAAAGTCAGTTGATTGAGGTATGATATTTTATGATAGGCTTTACCTATTAATATATATATATACTGTATGTATTGTTTCTAAAACACTCTAATTCAAGGACAAATATTTAAATTATGTGATTCTGTAAGTATTAACTTTATGGAGGACAGGAGAAACTGGTATATTTAAATATTTCAACCCTGACTGGTTTGGCTCAGTGGATAGAGTATCGGCCTGTGGACTGAAAGGTCCCAGGTTCGATTCCAGCCAAGGGCATGTACCTTGGTTGTGGGCACATCCCCAGTGGGGGGTGTGCAGGAGGCAGCTGATCAATGTTTCTCTCTCATCGATGTTTCTGGCTCTCTGTCTCTCTCCCTTCCTCTCTGTAAAAAATAAATGGAATATATTTTAAAAAAAATATTTCACTCTGAAGAGAGTTTGTAATACTTTGGTTGCCATATTCTCAGAAGAGTATTATTATTATTATAATTATAATAAAAAAATTTTATGGTGAATATATACATTCAAAGTAAGAATGAATTAATTCACTCAAATAGGGAAAAATCAATTCTTAAAGGAGAAGAAAATTTCATTGTTCTGAAATTAGAATACTAAAGAATGGCATGCTCACCCAGAGAATAAATGAATACATTTCAAAATAATTGCCGAAACCGGTTTGGCTCAGTGGATAGAGCGTCTGCCTGCGGACTGAAGGGTCCCAGGTTTGATTCCGGTCAAGGGCATGTACCTGGGTTGCGGGCACATCCCCAGTGGGAGGTGTGCAGGAGGCAGCTGATGGATGTTTCTCTCTCATCGATGTTTCTGACTCTCTATCTCTCTACCTTTCTCTCTGTAAAAAATCAATAAAATATATATTTAAAAAAACAAAAAAAACAAAACAAAATAATTATAGAAAAGATGATGATGATGATGACAAGCAAGGAATGCTGCCTTTTTTTTCTTTTAAATTGTTTAATAGATTCTTCTACTGGGAGACAGTATGGCAGAATTTCTCAAACTGATGACCATGGACATATTTGGAAATGTTCTTGGAACTCTTGATTCTCTCTAAATTAGTTATAATTTGGGTTTTCATGACTATAATTTTCTTTAAAAAGTACTAAAAGCATGTTCAACATCATATTAATAATTGTGCAACTGAAGATTGCTAGCATTTCATAACCAATATGTCTGTATTTACAATTAAATGTTTGACAAGTAAAAGCTAAATGACCTAATGCTTTTTGCAAGCAAAGATATCTAGTAGTCTAAATTTAGTGCAAAGAATCAGGGGAACTGGGTTGTCACACAGTACACTCTAGTGTAGGCAGCAGAATTCAAAACAAGAGTTGGTAGTATATTTACATTTTGAACAGATATATTCAATGTTTGAATCACCTACTTGCATGCAACAACCTGCAATTCTTTCTTTATGAAGTAGTAATAAGTGAGCCAGGAGCATTTTTCTGTCCTGACAATGATTGGATTATTTTCTCATTCAATTCAGAGTTTATTAAACTATAGGGTTCATCTTAAATTTTAGATAATAAGGTAGCATTGTAATAATCAATGGCATACCTTTACAGTGGCAAATGCTCATTAGTGGAGTGTTGGATAAATATGAAGTTTGATTTCTAATAACAAAGCCTTAGTATTTTTAAGTCCATATTTTACAATATAGTTTGTAATGAGCATATTCTGTATTAGTGTTATTGGAAGAAAAGAGAAAAAAAATTATATGTACAACAAGACATGTCACATCATATTTCTAATTGAAAATTGCGATCAGTGATTTATTTCTAATACAGTATCATCCATCATACTCAGTGTACCTGTTGTTGTTGCTTTTAAAATATGTTTTTATTGTTTTGTTTTGTTTTTTACATAGAGAGGATGGGAGGGAGAGAGATAGAAATATCCATGAGAGGGAAACATCTATTCACTGTCTCTTGAACGCCCTCTCCTGGGGATCAAGCCTGCAGCCCAGGCATGTGTCCTGACAGGGAATAGAACCACTGACCTCTAGGTGCATGGGACAAGACTCAATCCACTGAGCCACACCAGCCAGACTCAATTATGGTTAACTGGAATTTTACTCTTGGATAGGATTGTTTGTGGTTAATTTATAAATTTGTCTCTGACTTATAGTTGCCTAAGCACATATGCAAAAGGAGTTTAAACATAGTTTTATGTTTGTACAAATAAAATAGAAGCATAGAATTACATTTTATTTAAAAATAACATAATTTAAGTTTTAAAATACTTCTTAACACAAGGAATAATGTAATAAGAAAAGTTAAATTTGTAACATGTCTTGCACTTGGCAGAATATTACCAATATCATCTTAGCTTCTCCAAATTAACTTGGGATATCAAGATCAAAAAAGGTATTTTTTATTTGTGTGTGTGTGTACTGTCACTAAAATTGGTAGGATCTTGAGTCAAACAATTTGTCCACATTTACTCTCTGGTAACATGAAAATAATAACTGGTTATGTGCATTTACAAGTTTGTTTTGTAAGCCAAATGATTTGAAATGACATTAAACAGGTAAAAACACTACATTCAAGAGGAACACTTGTGGAAAATATGGGGTACCAAGATTCACGTGGGTCCATCTGACAGAAGCCATAAGTTACTGAATGGGAAACACTGTAAATGAAAAAGAAAAATACGAAAGGAAAATAAAATAGTCAATCTTTCTTCTGAGACTGGTTATTTTGTTTTGTAATTTTGCCCTTGTGACCTTCTTGAAATATTATTGATTTTTCTTAGATAACTGAGAGGAGACATGTAAAAAGAAGAAAAGCATTTCAAAAGGATTTACTCAGTTTACATACTTTCCAGTATCATCCATCATACTCAGTGTACTCATACTGGCTCTTGGGGTTAAAAATAATGCCCAATACCTAGAGAAGATAGTTTTCTTATTATTATCACTGACAGTAGTGATTTTTCCATCTCTAAGAAGATCTGTCTGAAATTTTGGAATTCTCAGCTACAATGTTAGCTTAAACTATATAAGAAAATGAGCTTTCTCCTTAACTAAAATTAGTCTATATCTCAAAGGAAACATTTATTTTGTATTTTGTCATTAACATTTTAAATATTTCCAAGGGGTTGTTTTTACTAAAGCTCATTTCAATTTCGTGGACTCATGGGTAAAATGTACTGTTTTCATATTACCAAAATTAGCATTGAGAATTTCTTCCTTTTTTAAAATCTATTTTTTTTCTGATGCAAACAGATCCATGTCAGTAGCTTCTTCTTTCTAACTGCTGACATGTCAGTTATAAAATGACAAAAATATGTCATATATCTAAACAGATGCCATTATGCACTTCTCTCTTACAAGTTATCATACAAATGAAATACACACACACACACACACACACGCACACACACAGTTTTGTAGTTGCTGACACAATTATTTGATTATCTTCTATACTTTCTGGTATAGTTTAATGACAAGTTAATTTTTTTCTCTAAAATTCACATTCAAAAGACCTATCCATTGAATTCTGTGACTGATTAATGTGAGAATGGGTGGATATTCTTTAAGCAATAGGATAATTCATGAATGCCCTCACTTAAACACATTTCTTTAGGTTTATTTTGTGATAAAGTGTGGACAGATAATATTGGTGCACTGTCTGAGGTAGATATATTGAAAGTTAATTTATGGATCCATTTGTTCTAGGTAAACAGATAAAACATTTGAGAATGGATTCTTATTTGGATTAGAGGTTTCATAGTACAAAGTGGAGGCAAAAAGTAAAATGTTAAGAAAGCTTAGGAAAAAATGTCAAGAACAGAATCTGTCTCTAAATAAACCACTAGACTTCAATAGAAGATACACTGGCCAAATATGTGCTAGGAATTACAGATTGTTTTATATGTATACATATAATATTTATAGACATATGCTACCCTATCACCTTCCATAGGATCGTGCATCATTCCTATATTTAAAAATCACAAACAAAAAAAGACAAAATACAGAACCTTTTATGTTGTTGTTTTTCTCCCCCACCCAGAGTTATTATAAGGAAAATGGAAATTAAGCCAATTATATTTCTGATTAGATATTGAAGGCTTAATGGAAATACATGCATAGAAAACAGATGATAACATTAATATATAAAATTTTTAAATGATAAAAGAATTTTAAAAACCACAGTAGAATTTGTGATGCCAGTGTTTAAATTAGGTTTCAAATCTCTGCAATGAAATATTGAATAAAAAAGTATCACTTGAAGAGAACTGACAGAATGGAGTTAAAGAAAAGAAAAGAAAAAATGGATTTTCAAAATGAAGACTATATTGGAAGTAAGACAAGAGAAATAAAACTCGGTAGATGCAATTTTAAGAGCGATATAACATGGAAAGAAATACAAAATACAAAAAATGGAAAACAAAATGAAGAAAGTTTTGAAAATTCCACTAAAAGATAGCTTTAAATGAAAGACAAAGAAGATCTAAGATACAGGCAACAATAGGCACTAGGAATGAAAATTATGAAAGAGACCAAACTAAACTAACAACCGTAATTCAGGAAAGTTTCACCGAGAGAAAAGTAACCTTGAAGCTCTCCATTGCACAAGGACACCATGCACTAAGCTATCATTTGAAAATTCCAAGTACAATATACTGGGGCACAGGAACAGAAGCAATCAGACACTCACTGAAACTGGAATTTAGTTCTGTACTGAACTGTTTCATGGTGAGCCGTCGCTAAAGGACAATAACAACTAAAGTTTCTATGATATTTTATACAATAAAGAGACAGTGAAAACAACAAAATAAAAAATCTTGACCTGCTTATCTATAATAATAAAAGGGTAATATGCTAATTAGACCAGACGTTCTTCTGGACATCCTTCCTGATGAAGCTGGGCCCGAGGGAAGCCAGCCCGGGTCCCGGGTGCCTGCCAGTCGTCGGAGGAAGGAAGCCCGGGTCCCGGGTGCCAGAGGGAAGCTGGTGCCAGCAGCCAGGGGAAGGAAGGCCTATTCTTGCATGAATTTTCATGCATCAGGCCTCTCGTCTTGTATAAAACTATACTCAAACATTTACAAAGCAGGCATTTGTTAGGTAAATATGAAATATTTACTAAAATGGACCATGTGTTAAGGCAACCCCCACAAACTATAGTAGATTTAATTAATTTAATATATAACACCACAGTGGAATTTGGCTTGGAAAAAAAAAAAATGACTCCAAAAAAATCATTTCCAGTGTTTGGAAATTAAGTAAGGAATACAATCTAAATGCAACAAAGATCAAAGAAAAACATGCTATGAAAACTAGAAAATATTTTCAGTTAAAATGATAATAATGTTGTGAAATACCAAAATATCCAAAATGCTGCTAAATCGATATAGCTCCAAAATTATTTATCAAAAGGTGAAAATGAATGCCCTCCACATTCATCTCATGAAACAAACAGGCCCCATAAATCAAACCCTTGAAAAGAAGGAAGGAAATAATAAATATAGGGAAGAAAGCAAAAATAAAAATATAAAATTGAGGAATCAATGAAGTCTAAAATTGGTTATTTTTGAAGATCAATATAGTTGATTAAACTCTTGTATACTGGTAACTGATCAAGAAGAGAGAATATTGTTAGGTCCATGCCTACAGGAACCAGGCCAAGAGACATTGTGAGAGTTTAAAGAACATTTTTTTTTTTTGAGTTTAAGAAATTTTATTGCATTTTCTCACAGCATGTTAAGACCAGTGTGTCCGTGTCAGCAGCGGTGGAGTGGTTATATTCTCTTACATGGGGAATCAGTGAAGGTGTGGGTGCACGAGTTGGTCAGGCGGAGGGGAGTGCAGCTTACCTTGCTTCTGTGGGTGCCAGTCCTCTGCCTGAAGCCAAAGGATAAAGCTCATAACAATATATTTCAGAAAACATTTCCAGACAGGAGAGGTCAAGAGTAGTTCATCCTAACAAATACATCCAATATCATTATAAGGAATGGAAAGAGAAACCTCACTAAACTTCCTGCAGACATTAAGAAATACATATAATAAGAAAATATCATGAACATATTTATGTTATTTAACATTTAAGTGGAATGGAAAATTTTCTTGAAAATAAAAACTTACTAGAAAAAACAGATTTAAACATTATTTCATTAATTTTTAAAATTAAAAATTATTTTTGCATCAATTAAAATAATCACTCTCTTACTAAAACACTTCCCACAGAGAAATCTTTGTCATCTTAGTCTTTCCTGACATCTTTTTTCAACATTGAAGTTTAAATTAGCATCAATTTTACTCTAAATCTCTAATACATTATACAAAATAGCAAGCACTTCCAAACTAGTTGATATTGATTTATCATAAAAAATCACTTATTGCAATTAAATACATTAATAGAAAAAATGAGGACAAATATGTAGTTTTTTGAAAAAATCTTTATTGTTGAAAGTATTACATGTCTCCTTTTTCCCCCCATTGACACCTCTAGTCTGTCTCCACCCGTTTCCCAGGCCTTTACCACTTTATTGTCTGTGTCCATGGGTTATTTTATACTAGAGGCAAAGTGCACGGATTTGTGCACGAGTGGGGTCCAGCTGGCCCGGCTCAAATCGGCACATCGGGCGGGCCTGGCGGGAGGAGGAGAAGGTGGGAGGTTGGCCGGCTGGTCCGCCCCGATTGGGGCCTGATGAGGGCTGGGCCAGCTGGGGGGAGAGGCTGTGGGCAGTGGGCTGGCCGGCCCCACCCCCGATTGGTGCGGGGTGACCGATCGAGGGCATAACTGGCTAGGAGGATGGGCCTTGGGCCAATTGGGGTGGTGGGGCCAGCCAAGGGGCGGGGCTGTGGGTGGTGCACCAGCTGGCCCCACCTCCACATGGGGTGGGGTGGGGGGCGATCGGGGGCCAGCAGCCTAGGGGAGGGGCCATGGGTGGTTGCCTGGCTGGCCCTGCCCCTGATCGGTGTGGGAGAGCCGATCTGGGGTGGGGCCAGGCGGGGGAAGGGCCACAGGAGGTTAGCCGGCCAGCCCCACCCCCGATCGGGCTCGTTCGCTGGCCACAGTGGGCATCATAACGACTGGTCATTCCGGTTGTAATGGCGTTCTGGTCACTGGCTTTTTATATATGTAATAGATAAGCATACAATTTCTTTTGTTGATCTCTTCCCACACAGCCACCCCACCTTCCCTCTGAGATTCCACAGTCTATTCCATGCTTCTGTGTCTCTGGATCTATCTTGTGTATCAGGTTTTTTTGTTCTTTAGATTCCACATATGAGTGAGATCATGTTATTTAGTAATGTGAATAAAGGGGGCCTTTTAGAGAAGATCAAAACTTCAACAATTCTACACTGTTGCTTGATAAAGTAAGTGGAGTGGCTTGGTAATTGTGAAGAATAGCTGAGTCACAAACATTCCTTAAGAAAGTAGTCTTTCTAAGAAAAGCCAAAGAAGGTGAAGTTAATTGATATAAAATACAAAAATATTTCCAAAACAAAGTGAGAAAAATATCTAGATAATTAAATGTACTCAAAATTATATCCTTGCCCTAGCCAGTTTTGCTCAGTGGATGGAGCATCAGCCCACAGACTGAAGGGTCCCTAGTTTGAATCCAGTGAAGGGCATGTCCCTCAGTTGCAGGCTCCATCCTCAGCCCTGGTCCAGGAGCGTGCGGCAGGCAGTCAGTTGATGTGTCTCTCTCACATTGATGTTTCTCTCTCTGGGTCTCTCCCATTCCCTTCTACTCTCTCTAAAAATCAATGGAGCCCTAGCCAGTTTTGCTCAGTAGATAGAGTGTCAGCCATCAGACTAAAGGGTCCTGGGTTCAATTCTGAGCCAGAGCACATACCCGGGTTGTGGGCTCAATCCCCATAGGGGGTGTGCAGGAGGCAGCCGATCAGTTATTCTGTCTCATCATTGATGTTTCAGTCTTTCTCTCCCTCTCACTTTCTCTCTGAAATAAAAAAAAAAATACATATTTTAGTTCATTTTTAAATTCAATTTGCAAAACTATTTGAGGAGTAAGATACAATAGTGAAGGAATTCCTCCCTATAAGAGTGCATAGTCTTTTTTTTTTTTTTTAATGTTACTCTTTCTAGATTTTACTTCACACAGATGTTGGCTAAAAGAAGAGAACTTCCCCCAACAAAGAGGCAACAACTCTGCATT
Organism: Myotis nattereri; assembly: GCF_964212035.1. NCBI lineage: Eukaryota > Metazoa > Chordata > Mammalia > Chiroptera > Vespertilionidae > Myotis > Myotis nattereri. The sequence goes on from NC_138088.1 coordinate 30,121,463, forward strand.
TCACAGAAGGAAGTAAGGGAGGTTTCCTGACAGAATGGACATTCCTTGCAAAATAAGACCTGGTTGCATTGCTTCCTCCAGAGAAAAGTGCTGGGGTCCAACCCCAGCAGGTCCAGGGGTCCCCAAAGGTGTGGACGGAGTCGGCGAAGAAGGAATGACACGGAGGCAGCGTTCAGTTGATCAGCAGCCTAGCCAGGATCTCTAGCCAAGTTCTGGTTAGGAGATCCAGCCAGGTTCTGTGTCCATGTTCTCTTGCTAGGTTCTCCAGCCAGGTTCCCTCGCTAGGTTCTCCAGCCAGGTTCAGTCACCAGGTTCTAGTCAGGTTCTCTTGCCATGTTCTATCCAGGTTCTGTAGCCAGGTTCTGTGGCCAGGTTCTGTCTAGGTTCTCCTGCCATGTTCTGTCTAGATTCTCCAGCCAATTTCTGTAGCCAGGTTCTGCCCAGGATCTTTTTCCATGTTCTCTCCAGCGAAGTTCTTCTGTGTGTAGGTTCTGTGTCTAGGTTCTGTGTCCTGTTGTCTTGTTACATCTGTATTTATACCAGTTGATTCCAATCCTATCAATCTCTATTCCAAAGGTTAGGGCGTTTCTTATCTCCATTCCAGGGAGTAAAGATTATGTAGCTTAAGCATGATTGTTCGTTAACAGTATGCCATATATGCCAGGTCCCTTGAAACAGCAAGGATGGACCGGCTTCCAGCAAATTTGGTGAAGGAATGCAGATAAAACACAAAAAAATTTTCATAATACACAACCTTCTTCTATATTTTAAAACTGTTTCTTATGGGATTAGGGCCCATATAGGCCAGACCCTAGCATGCATTAACTGATTAGTAAGTGTTAATTTGACCTTTTTCGCCTTCAGTGTCGTCATTATTAATACCCTGTGTATCTTTAAGCAGAAGGAATGCTAACATTTCAGAATTCTTTTGACAATGGGATATCACAAGTAAAAGATACAGGTAATATTTAACATTTTCATAGGACGACATATAATAAGAGCAATGTGACTATTGCAATGAATAGCATAGTGATGGTTAGGTCTTTGTATGGAAATAAACAAATATTAGAAAGTGTACTGTCAAGGAGTGCCTGAGAGCCTGGAGATGCAGCCTGAGAAAGGTCTGGGTTCCTGAGTCACCTTACCAGTTACCTGCATTGTAATTTGTAGGAATAATTCCATTTTTGTATGTTTCAATGTATTTAACTATAACATGGGTATAATTATAATTCATGGGAAATTAAACAGTCTTGCAGGTTAAGTGGGATCACTTGTGTAAAGTTTAACTCAGTGTCTGGTACATAACTTGTCTTGAATTATAATATAGTTTTTACTCTTTTTTTGCAAAGTTCAAATAAGGTAATCAAATGACTAAAACTATTTCCAAGGATATTATTGTTCTCCAACATTAAATAGGAATAAAAGTATATTTTAAACAGCACACATTGATTGCTCACAGTTCTGGAGGCTGGAAGTCCATGATCAGGTGGCCACCACAATCAGGTGAGAGCCTTCTTTTGGATTAGAGCAGCGGTTCTCAACCTGTGGGTCACGCAACCCCTTTGGAGGTCGAACGACCCTTTCACAGGGGTCGCCTAAGACCATCAGAAAACACATATATAATTACATATTGTTTTTTTGTGATTAATCACTATGCTTTAATTATGTTCAATTTGTAACAATGAAATTACATCCTGCATATCAGATATTTACATTACCATTCATAACAGTAACAAAATTACAGTTATGAAGTAGTAACAAAAATAATTTTATGGTTGGGGGTCACTACAACATGAGGAACTATGCCGGGGCCCAACCCCAGCAGGTCCATGGGTCCCCAAAGGTGTGGACGGAGTCGGCGAAGAGGAATGACAAGGAGGCAGCGTTCAGTTGATCAGCAGCCTAGCCAGGATCTCTAGCCAGGATCTCCAGCCAAGTTCTGGTCTGGATCTCCAGCGAAGTTCTGGCTAGGATCTCCAGCCAGGTTCTGTGTCCATGTTCTCTTGCTAGGTTCTCCAGCCAGGTTCAGTCACCAGGTTCTAGTCAGGTTCTCTTGCCAATTTCTGTAGTCAGGTTCAGTCCAGGATCTTTTGCCATGTTCTCTCGCTAGGTTCTGTCTCTAGGTTCTGAGGCCAGTTTCTGTCCAGGATCTTTTGCCATGTTCTCTCCAGCGAAGTTCTTCTGTCCCTAGAGAACGTTCTGTGTAGGTTCTGTGCCTAGGTTCTGTGTCTCTCTCTCGCTATGTAGGTTCTGTGCCAATTTCTGTCTCTCTCTCTGTCTCTGTCTCTTGCTGTCTTGTTACAACTGTATTTATACCAGTTGATTCAATCCTATCAATCTCTACTACAAAGGTTAGGGCGTTTCTTATCTCCATTCCAGGGAGTAAAGATTAAGTAGCTTAAGCATGATTGTTCATAGTTAAAGTGATTAATTACCCACCTGGCACTTAGTTAAGAGGTTTTATTCCCTCCCTAACTTCAGGGGAAAATCCCTACCTGGGGAAACAACCTTTCTCAGAGACCTTGGTTAAAACACATAGTGCCAAGAAGGTGAGCAAACATTTTAAGAACAGTATGCCATATATGCCAGGTCCTTTGAAACAGCAAGGATGGACCGGCTCCCGGCAGAACTATATTAAAGGGTCGCGGCATTAGGAAGGTTGAGAACCACTGGATCAGAGACTTCTGTTGTTTCCTTATGTGGTGAAAGGATGAGGGATCTGTGTGATCTCTTCCAGGAGAACACTAATTCCATTTATGAGGGTTCTGACCTCACGTCCTAAGCAACTTCCAAAGATCTCACCTCCAAATTCTGTCTAAGGGGTTAGGATTTCAACATATGCATTTTGAGGGGACACAAATAAGCAGTAGCTACTAATTTGGAAATAATTCACATAATGGCCAAAGCAGATACAGGCCTATCTCACATTGCTTTTTTTTTTTTTTCTTCTTTTTTCTAAAGAACCCCCAGGTTGTACTGGAAACATATATTTGGTGGATTGTTTCTGGGTACCTAAAATTGTGCTAGGCTAGCAACGTCTAAATTTGAGAACAAGAAACAGATAATTAGCCTAAAAAAGATAATTAAGCAGGAAATGCTAGCAACTCTTATTCCTGGATTGGTTGTTTACTGGAAATGCTCAGCCTCCTGCTCTTCATTCTTCATTCCATCATCATACGATCCCCACACCAATATATCACATAATTTCCATATGTGAACTTGGCCCCTTGCCCCAATTTTACCTCCAACAAAGAGATCCAAGAGTGGCTAGCTCTTGGGAGATCAATACAAAGTCAGGAAGTAGCCTCATTCCCAAACTCTGAGGAAGTGGGGAAATAGTATTTGGCCAGGGATGAAAATTTCTTCGAGGATGGAGTGTCTTTCTTCATGCTATGTCCAAAGGAAGAGCCGAAGCACACTGTGCAGCCCAGGGACAGGAAATGCAAGGAACGTTCTTGAAATGGGCAGAGCACATTTCCCATTGGGGAGGAAGGAGAGGGACCTGGGTCCTTCCACAAGCTGAGACATTTCTGAGACTACACAGTCCTCCCACACATCCACCAAGTGAAGAGAGGTCTGAGGGAGACTGAGCAGGAGGCTGAGGGGGGGGGGGGGGCGGCGGAATAAAGACCCTGAGTCAAACAGCTTTCCGGGCTCCCTGGCAACGAGTCAACCACCTCTCGTAGGAGAACATACCCTCACGAAGCGGCTCTCTGAACTGCCTCTATGCATTTCCTTCTGCCCTCCTGCCTTTCTGTAGAACAGATTGCCCTTTATTTTTTTTTATTAAATCTTTATTGTTCAGATTATTACATTTGTTCCTCTTTTTTCCCCCCATAACTCCCCTCCTCCCAGTTCCCACCCCACCCTCCACCCTCACTCCCCACCCACTGTCCTCATCCATAGGTGCATGATTTTTGTCCAGTCTCTTCCCGCATCTCCCACACCCCTTTCCCCACCAAGAATAGTCAGTCCATTCCCTTTCTATGTCCCTGATTCTATTATAATCACCCCTTCATTCTGTTCATCAGGTTATTTATTCACTTGATTCTTAGATTCACTTGTTGATAGATGCGTATTTGTTGTTCATAATTTGTATCTTTACCTTTTTCTTCTTCCTCTTCTTAAAGGATACCTTTCAGCATTTCATATAATACTGGTTTGGTGGTGATGAACTCCTTTAGCTTTTCCTTATCTGTGAAGCTCTTTATCTGACCTTCAATTCTGAATGATAGCTTTGCTGGATAAAGTAATCTTGGTTGTAGGTTCTTGGTATTCATCACTTTGAATATTTCTTGCCACTCCCTTCTGGCCTGCAAAGTTTCTGTTGAGAAATCAGCTGACAGTCGTATGGGTATTCCCTTGTAGGTAACTGAGTTTCTTTCTCTTGCTGTTTTTAAGATTCTCTCTTTGTCTTTTGCTCTTGGCATTTTAATTATGATGTGTCTTGGTGTGGTCCTCTTTGGATTCCTTTTGTTTGGGGTCCTCTGCACTTCCTGGACTTATAAGTCTATTTCTTTCACCAGGTAGGGGAAGTTTTCTGTCATTATTTCTTCAAATAGGTTTTCAATATCTTGCTCTCTCTCATCTTCTGGCACCCCTATAATTCTGATGTTGGTACTCTTGAAGCTGTCCCAGAGGCTCCTTACACTATCTTTGTATTTTTGGATTATTTTTTCATTTTGCTTTTCTGGTTGGGTGTTTTTTGCTTCTTCGCATTTCAAATCTTTGACTTGATTCTTGCGCTCCTCTGGTCTGCTGTTGGGAGTCTGTATAATATTCTTTATTTCAGTCAGTGTATGCTTAATTTCTAGTTGGTTCTTTATCACAACATCGAGGGTCTCATTAGATTTCTTGAGGATCTCACTATATTTATTGGCGGTCTCACCAGTCTTTTCGAGGGCCTTACTAAATTTATCGGTGGTCTCACCAGTCTTTTCAAGGGCCTTACTAAATTTATCGGCGGCTTCTAGACAGTTCTTGAGAGACCTTAAAAGTGTGGTTTTGAACTCTATATCCTCCATTTCTGTCATTTCAGTCCTGTTTCTTTGTCTCCGCATTTTTTATGCTTTCTTGGTGCCCCCCCTTGTGGTCTTTGTGCGCAGTCTTATTGTAGTTAAGCCTTGATTGTTGTAGGTAATACTGGGGGGGATTTGACCTCCAGGCCAACTGGCTATGAGAATCAGCTGTGTCTCCCACATTGCTTATTATTTTGTGACATCCCCAGTGGCCCAGAGTTAAGATTAGTCACTAACTCGGAATCACGTTGTGTTCCCTGATGGAAATAGGGCAGCTGGATCAATGGGAAAAAACAAATGATGTTTCTGCAGCCATCCTTTAGGTTAGCTAATGTTTTTAGTATCCTAGTACACATGCTTTATAAAGAAGGGTAAATAACATGTTTTTTTTTTTTTTTTTTTTTTTTTTTTATAAGGACCGAAGAAATGGCATTTCTCTTTGTGATTATTCTAATTTACACGGGGGTGGAGGTGGGGATGGGGGAAGGGTTTGGCTTTATCATATTATAAACTACAGATCACTTTGTGGCTTCATTTCCAAAGAAAAATTCTGTTTGATTTCACAGCCTCTTTTCTAGTTTAGTTCCTTGACATCTCTCACCTGAACAGAGATTGCTTTCCGAAGCTCACCACTGCAATGAGTAATGCATGCAACCATTATAGCAAGTTCCCTATAATTCAATTAGTATCATGTCATCCTCTTGTTCAAAAACCTTCAAAAGCTCCTCAAATAAAATTTGTGTTTTTTAGCCTGACAATTGCAGTCTTTCCAGGTTTTGTTATAGCCACCTTACATCCTCATTATTTTCTTATCCTAAGTCCAATGGCACAGGCACATGATTCAGTTCATTCGAAACACTATTAGTTCTCTTCTTGCACATGCTGTTTTTGCCACCACACAACTTGCACTTTACCTTTCTCTGTGAATAAATACCTTTATCTCTAAAGATTGCAGGTTTATTTAAAAAACAAACAAACAACAATAACAACAACAAAAAACAGGCCCAAATCATCTTGGTACAGGTTGCCCTGACTCTCAGAGTGAAAACATATACTGTTTCCTCAAAATTAAACTTCTAGCATGCCATCTATTTGTGTAACCAGGTTGCTACTTTTTGATTCAAATCACCTTCTTAATTGTAAATTCCTTAATGTTATAGAACTGAACTCTTTAATCTTAGCAGTAGCACCAGTTTTATAATGTAAAATGCAATATTGCATGTAGCAGGCACTGAACAAAGATACATTTTATGAAAAAGAAAGATGGCCATTTGTAATGAGCTGCTGTTTCATACTATACAAAGTATATTTAGGCTAAATAATTTAAATTTTACTTGAAAAATCATCTCAGCCCTAGCTGGTTTGGCTCAGTGGATAGAGCATCGGCCTGCTAAATGAAGGGTCCTGGGTTCAATTCTGGCCAAGAGCACATGCCTGGGTTGTGGGTTTGATCCTCAGTAGGGGGTGTGCAGGAGATGGTGATCAATGATTCTCTCTCATCATTGATGTTTCTATCCCTCTCTTCCTCTCTGAAATCAATAAAAATATACTTTTAAAAAATCATCTCAAATATAACTATACATTGGTAAATCCTGCCAGTTTAGAGAGATTAGTAGTTCCTGTCCAGTATAAACACAATACTAATTATGTCCAGAAAACACTACTGAACACTGAGAAGAAGGCTTACAGAGACTTTGAGGACTTTAACATAAAAAACTTTAATTATCACCATTGTAAATATTATAAACTATACTTTTAAGCTTTAGATTATAAAAGTAAATGTATTTTTAAAAGGTTTACAGGGCAATGAATATATTTGATCTCTTGCTAGTTTAATAAGTTGCAAAAAATTGTATTTTATTCCCTTGGTTTGATTTTGTATCTCTCAAATTCATCAATACGATAGGAGCATTTCTCATAGGAAAGAGCACTGTTAAGGTCTCAGTTAAATCAATAAAGTTGAGCTTTGAATAAAAATGATAGATGCTCACATTTCTGAATCAAATATACTATTGAAATATAAACTTCAAATAAAATGAAGGAATAAAATTATGAGAAACTGTACTATGTGGTCCAAGGATTCTCTGTTTCAATATTTTAAGATGTTAGAATGTCCAGATTATTTTTGGAATGCTTGGAAAATTTGTTACTCAGAATGAATTATCAAAGTTTGCAAATATTTTACCTTTTAATAAATAAAAACAGCTACTGCCATTCAAATGCATAACTTGATTGAATTTCAAAACAAAGGGTAGTATTATTAGAACGGAAGAATTATTAGTAGCCTTCAGTATATTATAACAAAAAGAATGTTGAGAAATATGAAAACACTGCTTTTTTAACATTTTAAGTATGCATAAAAATAAGTTTATTATACACATGTAGTTGAAACTGCAGCCAAAGATTAATATATCTTTACCTTGACAAGGATGATTTAGATAAAGCCAGATTCAAACCAAGAATTTGTAATTTTTTGGTAGGTGGAAGAACATGTATATACATCCATGTGCTTGCATGACCACAAACAAATATTTATTCCTACTACTCGAGGCCCGGTGCATGAATTCGTGCACAGGTGGGGTCCCTCAGCCTGACCGGCAATAGGGGCCAGCCGGCCGGGGGGAGGGACCATGGGAGATTGGCTGTGGGAGTGCACTGACCACCAGGGGCCAGCTCCTGCATTGAGCATCTGTCCCCTGGTAGCGCATCATAGCTACCTGCCAGTTGTCAGGTTGTAACTGTCACTTAGGCTTTTATATATATAGATTATTTATCATCATTTTTTGGAATTAAAAATAAAACTATATGTTAATTTTGTCATGTTTTACAAAATATGAGTCATAAGTTTAAAATAAAACATTTTAAAATGGTGATTTAAAATAAAAGCAGGATAAATTAAGTTATAGAAGCCAAATAAAAAGAAAGTAAATATATTAAGCACAATGAAATTCATCATTGTGGCTCAGCTTTAAATTTAAATTTGATTTTCTAAGGAATTAAATGGAAAATAAGTTTTACCCATTTAAAAAAAAATTGAGCTATAAATAAAAAGGTGGAGAGAGGAAGGGAGCGAGACAAAGAGAGAGAGATGTTCTTATTTTTTCTTGGGCTTCTCAGGATCTTAAAACACATAAAATTTTTAATTTGATAAAATCTTCCTAGTGATATCCCAAGAATATTCAGTCTTATTGGGTCACAGAAATAGGTTTTTGGATAGATTTTAGATCATTTAAATTAGAAAATAACAAATGTGTTTTTTTAATATGTCTTGTGATAGACGATGGTTGTTTTCATGCTGGACAAAAATTCTTTTATCATTAGAATTTTTAAAACTATAGGCAGTGTTTAAATAGTGTATCTTAGAATTTCTACTGATAGCATCCATAGAATTATCCCTTGCCACTGTGACAGGTTATAAATGTTGCTTAATATCACTCAAGTGTAATGCTTCTATTGATGAAGAAATATGAAAAGGTAGCTCTCCACTGACTAAATTAAAGTAGATACAAACAATTCATCTAATCATTAGGTAATTTATATAATGAGTTCTGATCATATATAATAAAGACAACTTTTTTTAAAAAGTTCTATACATGTTTTCATGTCACTTTCAGAAGATAATTGCCTCAGCTTTAAGCTTCCCTTTGCCTTGTAGTGAGTCTAAGAAAATCTCCTTCATTAGCATAATAAAAATACTTTTAAAATACTTTATTTGAGCCCTGGCTGGCTTGGCTCAGTGGATAGAGCGTCGGTCTGTGGACTGAAGGGTCCCGGGTTCGATTCCAGCCAAGGGCACATGCCTGCCTTGCGGGCTCAATCCCCAGTAGGGGACGTGCAGGAGGCAGCCTATCAATGATTCTCTCTTATCACTCATGTTTCTATCTTTCTCTCCTCCTCCCTTCCTCTCTGAAATAAATAAAGAAATATATTTTTAAAAAATACTTTATTTGAAAATGTGAATTGTATTTTCACAGTTATTTGCTATGTTCAGATGGTTTAAAATGACATTACATACTCACGCACACATAGATAGATATAGATATCAGTTGAGACCAGACTTCATGTTGGATAGCTGGGGAAAAACTGCTCTAAGGCCAAAAATATTTGAAAATATTGAATTATACTAAATTAAAGGAGTTCTTCAAACCAACATTTCAGAGAGTTTTGAAGAAACTAACATTTTCTAACAGACTTCTGAAATTAACATGTACATTACTATATTTCACAAAATTACTTGATCTTGACTCATTTTCTTTTCAAGGCCATCATATAGGTTGGTGTTGACAAGGAAGACTGAGTTATAATGCCAAAGAATGGGAGAGGATTCACTGACAGACATGAGAACTTAGGAGGCTACATTATTAAACAGAAGTTCACCTAGACCTGAAAATGTATGCAAATCCAAATTATGCACAGCTAAAAGGAAATTGGGAGTTGCAATGAAAGAGATTAAAAGTCCAGTATTCATAATTATAAGCCAGTGACAACATAATAGTTCCTTAATCCTTACATTAAATGTGATGGACACAGTAAAACCACTCTGACATCATACCCTGAAAGATGTCCTCCACAAATGCTTCTTCTCTTTCTCGTTGTGTGTGTTTGTGTATGGGTGTGTACATAGAATTAGAAAAAAGTTGAAATTATTTATAAAAATAAATGTAGGTAAAGCATTCACATATTAAGTGTAAACTGTGCAATAAAATGTGATTCCTTATACTGAAAATTTATAATCTAAAAAATGACATAGAGCATATACACAGAATACACAGAATAACTAAAAAGTAAATAATTTGTGATTAGTGAGTGTCAGAGATTGCAGAATTAAAAATCTACAGGAGTAGCAAGTAAGACAGTAACAGAGCAGATGCTTTCTTAGTAAACTTGTGTTACCATTTTCTCTTGCATGTGGAAATATGCTTGCTCCTGTATTTCAAAACACCAGATTTCTCACTCATGATAGACATAATAAATATATATTACTACCCTACGGTAGAAAATAAAGAGCACAAGTTCAGTGGTAAATAGCCTCTGATAAAGTTATTAATTATAGAAATTATGGTGAACCAGAAAGTCCTGCTCTTTGGAAATGCAGTTCTAATCTTGCTAGAAGTTCCAGTATTTCAAGGAAAACTGGAAATCATTTTTGTATGAAAAAAAGTTTAACTGGCAGGAATATTTTTAGCACTCTAGATAAAGTATCTAATCTAATAAAAGAGAAACATGAAAATTGACCATACCTTCACTATGTCCTAAGCTATGCCCACAAGCCAATCAGAGCGACTATATGCAAATTAACCCAACCAAGATGGTGGCCAGCAGACACGGAGCTGGAGCAAGCAGGACGCTTGGTTGCCCTGGCGATGGAGAAAGCCAAGCTTCCCGGCTGGCCACTGTGGCGTCCACTAAAGGCAACAAAGTTTCAATTATAGAAGCTAAATAAATCCCAGATACCTGCTTCCAGCCAGCCTCCAGTGGGAGTTTGAGTGGCTGGGTGCCATGGCCAGCCTGCAAACAGCCATCAGCCCCTTACCCAGGCTGGCGAGGCACCCCAGTGGGACCCCCACCCTGATCCAGGACACCCTTTAGGGTAAACCAGCTGGCCCCCACCCATGCACCAGGCCTCTATCCTATATAATAAAATGGTAATATGCAAATTGACCCTAACAGCAGAACAACTGGGAATGACTGGTCACTATGACACACACTGACCACCAGGGGGAAGATGCTCAATGCAGGAGCTCCCCCCTGGTGGTCAGTGCACTTCCACAGGGGGAGCTCTGCTTAGCCATAAGCCAGGCTGAAGGCTGCCAGCACAGCGGTGGTGGCGGGAGCCTCTCCTGCCTCCTCAGCAGCGCTAAGGATGTCTGACTGCAGCTTAGGCCTGCTCCCCGCTTGCAAGTGGACATCCCCCAAGGGCTCCTGGGCTGCCAGAGGGGTGTCTGACTGCCAGCTTAGGCCCGCTCCCAGGGTGTCTGACTGCCAGCTTAGGCCCATTCCCTGAGGGGTCCCAGACTGTGAGAGGGCACAGGCCAGGCTGATGGACTGCCCCCGAGTGCACAAATTTTTGTGCACCAGGCCTCTAGTATATTATAAGATTTAGGAGAGATACATTCCTATATGTCACCTGCTCATTATATTTACACATATTTAATGCATACATTATCAGTAGAGAGGGAAGTACTTTCCCCAGTGGTAGCTGTGCAATAAATATTTCATAGAGAAAATAGGACTCATGCCACCTTATAGAAACTTAAAGAATGACAGGATTTTAGCCAGGAATCTTGAAAGAAAAATAAAAGAATTATATTACTATGTGTACAGGTGGCATTTAATGTAAAAAAAAAAAATAGTGAGAAAGAAAAAGAAATAAGAATAACCAGAGTTGTGGAAGCAGAAAAATGAAAATCCTGATTGTTAATGAGGTTGCGTTGGGCTGATATTGAGATAATATTAAGTATCATGGCAACTACTAGTGTGAATTCCTTATGATGTGCCAATCATAAAGTTGCCAGGTGTCTCTCATGATTTCTGGGAAGGCCACAACAAAATACAAGGGAACCTTGAGCATCTGTACCTCCGACCCCGACTCAGTCTGCTCTTCAGGTTAGCTGAGAGCCTGTCTGCGCTTCATAGGCCAAATGTACGGTCTGGTTTGCTTGCTTTGCTTTTGCTTTTATCAGTAAAGATGCATGCTTCCGTTGCTATAAGAAGTTGGGTTTTTACAACGCAGTCAGGATCTCTCGTATAAATTCACTTATATGAGAAGACAAGGGTCGAGGTTGGGGACAGCCTCTCCCATCGCTCGGGGGGCCGTGCTGTCTGGGAACACCTCTCTAGTGTTGGTGAGAGGTGCCTAGCACACCTAGAAATAGCCTCTAAATTATAGGATGAGGACACTATGTCATTTTTTTTTTTTTTTTTGCCACGGTGTTACCTATAAATCACTTCCAGTGGTAAACTACTTTCTACTGTTTGTAGCCTTCCTCTTTGTTATCTGATGTCAACAAATGGCACTAAGGTCCCCAATCAATGTCCTCGTTTTACCCCCATCATTGTCATATAACGATACAAACACCTCCCATGTGCGTTACTTTGCCTATACAACAGTAGCATACTTGGAGCAAACAGTCTGGGAAATATGCTTGCACATCTCTCATTCATTCTCCCATCCTGCCACCAAAATAAGAGCATGCCTACTTGAGAGATGTGACAGACACGCGAATGAGAGCCAACTCATTCTAGCCGAGGTCCCTCCGGGAGGGCCTAGTCAGTCTCCAGCCCAATATCCAGCTGATTGCAGATTCATGAGCGATGCTATCCAAGATTAGAAAAAGCCACCTAGACCCACAGAACCCACAGTCCCATTGAGCTGTGAGAACTAATGCATTCTTGAGCTTCAGTCACTAAAACGCGAGAGCGATTTGTTGCCTAGCAGTAGCTATCGGATGTAGTTGTTCCCACTGAAATGTGTGTGACCCTATTACTCTGGTTTTATATTCCACTCTGCCTTTTGCTGCAGCCTTCCCTCATTAGGACTATGGATCTCTGACTAATTGATTTTATCCCTCACAAAAAGATGCCCATGTCCTTCAAAGTAGCGCACTAAAATCCAGTCATGTGCAAGGCCATTAGGAGATTTATGAGCTATCTCAGGCAAACTCTGTTCTGTTGGGAAACATGTCATGAAGTCCACTCCACATCTAGCTCCAAGGGATGTCTGGACCACATTAGTAACCATGGCCCAATTGAAAATTGTTCTGCTCTCAGATCTTCACAAAACTCTTGGTCTTTTTTAATTCCATTCACTTCTGAAATAGGTCCAAGAGGTTATTGTTCAAGAGATAATTTTTAGAGACCCAGAGAAGTATATTTTTCCTGACGTTTCTCCATTACCCCCCCCCCTTTTTTTTTCCTTGCCTGGGCACACAGAAAGAATTCTTGGCTGTATACAGTTTTTATTTATGGTTTTATATACCAAGAGCCAAACTCTTATAAAACCTTTTGGTTTTCCTTTCCAGAGTATTTTCAGGGACAATTCTAGAATTTCTGTACAGAAGGACCAGGCCCCTGAGCCATGGGAGAGGGTCATCCCCAACCACAATCCTTGTCTTCTCATATAAGTGAATTTATACGAAAGAACTTTACAAATTAACCAATCAGCTTTCCAAACTTTCCCTGGGCTTCTGATGGTTCGTGTTCCCTTTCCCAGATCTTAATGACAGGCCTCTAGGTTGTCAAGCACCTCCCTCTCCACCATTGTTACTTTATTCCACTGTCCTTATCTGCCCCTGCTCCCCCTCCTACACACACACAATCCAGTACCTGAGGGGAAGAGAGGGGTGTTAATCCCCTTGGAGGGATGCTGCTGCCATTTCTGGGATGTAAAGTGTAGCTTCCTGTGAAGCAAACAGGCCTCTGCTTCCCAGCGGAATATGCAGGGCAGTTTCTGACTTCCCAATTTGTTTCCTTTTCCATCAGTAACTAGCTAAGGAGGGTACCACTTATACCTGAAAGTGACACATATGCATTGGTTTGTCTCTATGCTTATTAAGGAAATAAATATAGCCAAGAGATGAAGGAATGGTAAAAAAAAAAAAAAATCCCCTGTGAAAGGAGGAAGAATGGAGCGGTGCTTGGGTCAACTCAAAGACGTAGGAAGGAGAAATAGAAATACACAGAGACATGTGATCCACTTGGCAGTTTTTAAAAATATATATATTTTATTGATTTTTTACAGGGAGGAAAGGAGAGGGATAGAGAGTTAAAAACATCAATGAGAAACATCGATCAGCTGCCTCCTGCACACCCTGGGGATGTGACTGCAACCAAGGTACATGCTCTTGACCGGAACCGAACCTGGGACCCTTCAGTCCTCAGGCTGACTCTCTATCCACTGAGCCAAACCAGTTAGGGCAACTTGGCAGTTTTGACTGAATTTGCCTCAATGAAAAAGGTGAGTCTTTGTTACAAAAGTCTGGGGGAAAAAAACTGAGAAAGATGTCTGCATACTGAGGAAGTAGGGTCAAAATAAAATTTCCCTAGTCTAGCTGAGAAATGCCAGCCTATTTCCAGTCCACTATTTCTGTCTTTGTATAAAGACATGCTTTTTGCAAGGGTTCTACAGACTCATAATTGTTGCCAAGACCTATTGATGATATTCATTTACTTTGGGACCAAAAGTGTCTGATTTCTATGCTTTGGGAATCTTCATCATATACCTTAAATGAAAACTAAGCTTAGACCTAAACAGAATGGGAGGTTAGTGGGCTGTGACTAATTGTGTCAAGAACTGTTTTTAACCACATGCTGTTTTATGATATTTTCTATTTTCAGCGCAGTGACACAGTAAGGCCTAACTTAACAATGCTTTTTCAGTGCTGTTCAACAAGGAACATGGACCGTGGACCAGAGCACAGGGCCTTTGTTCCTGACGGACAGTGGGAGTGAAGAGACTGTAATCCAAATGGGTTAAAATGTAGCATTCTTGGATGGTTGATTGCTTTCCGAAATGCAGTCTTCACACTTTGCTCAGGGCTACTAATCAAACAGAGTGAATAAACCCAGTTCTCATTTAGGTCTTTGGACAACCTGTCAATTATTTTCCTGGTATTGTTTGGCTTCTTTTGCATTATCTGGGGAAAGAATAGTATTTTCTACAATGGCACTGAAATACAAAGATTCTTTTCTTTTGTGTACCTGTTTGCCTAGATTGCAGCAAGGAGAACAACAAAGAGTTGTTACTGAGAGCAAAACTCACGTTCAAAATAAAAACTGCTACTTCAACAGAAAGAACTGTGAAAAGCTGAGGTGGTAGTAGGTATTTACCTCTTCAGAACTCAAATTTGCTGGCTTTGAAGTGTGGGAGGAAATATGAGCCTGCTGTGTGTATTGAATTCCGATTTAAATTCAGACATAGCAAAGCAACACCAGCCCCTCCAAAAATTATTCTATGCTAATTACCTTTAGAGGGATCCTTCTAAACCAGCAGAATCCCTTCTGGTACTGGTGCCTTATTTTATACATGTCTCTCTTGGGTGTTATAAGGTTCTCTTTCAGCACAAAGCAATTGATTATTCTTAGGATTAGAAAAAAAGAAAGCTAACTTAAGATTCATTTGTTTTCTCATTATCCTTGTGAATACGCCAATTTAAAAAAAACTTATTTAGGGAGGATTTAAAAAATACTATAGTGCTAAATGGGCATATGCTATAATTTATTTCTGTGGTAATAAAATATTGGAAAAAATGTATTTAAATATGTGTTTGAAATCAGAAAATCAGGTTATAGTCTTGACTCTGCATTTATTTATTTATTTAAAAAATTTTTTTAAATATATATTTTATTGATTTTTTACAGAGAGGAAGGGAGAGAGATAGAGAGTTAGAAACATCGATGAGAGAGAAACATTGATCAGCTGCCTCCTGCACATCTCCCACCGGGGATGTGCCCGCAACCCAGGTACACGCCCTTGACTGGAATCGAACCTGGGACCTTTCAGTCCGCAGGCCGATGCTCTATCCACTGAGCCAAACCGGTTTCGGCTTGACTCTGCATTTAATAACCACTTGACCTTGGATAAATTACAAAATTATTTTGATTTCTTACTATAGGGAGTTTCTATTAAAATTAATTGAAATACATTATATGAAAAATATTAAGTTACTTATGAAAAGCTCTAAAAATATTACCCTTTCTAAATTTAATATTTAAAAGGATGAGTTTAGACTAGATATGGTCAAAACTTTTTATACCAGTATCAGTCAGTGCTTTCTCTCTTTACATGATGCAATTTTTATATCATCAAATATAACTTGTAAAATGCAATTATAAATAAATATTAAACTTGTACTTCCACCACTGCCTTTTTAAAGGAAGTTTTAAAATTGAATTTTAGAGGGAGAGGGGAGGAAAGGGAAAGAGAGAAAAACATCAATATGAGAGTGAAACATGGATGGGCTGCCTCCTGCATGTTCCCTACTGGGTATAGAGCCTGAAACCCAGGCATGTGCCCTGAGAGGGAATCACATTGGCTGATGCCCAACCAACTGAGCCACACTGGCCAGGGCCACCACTGCCTTTTTAAGGTCACTCAGTTCCCGTAGCCTGGATGAAACATAGTCCTTGAGTTATTTTTTAGATGTGGATTATAAAAGTTGTCTGACCAATGATTAAAATGTCCAATTCTTTATAATTTTTAACTTCAGTTAATGTTGAAGCATTCCCTCTCTGCCCTACCCTGAGATGGTATAAATTGAGAAGGCTTTACTCAGAGAGAGGGTATAGTCAAATTCTTCTTTCTTCTACTGCACATCTATACTTCCTCTTTTGCTATAGTTCTTGACCTCTTGGGGGCTGGAAAGTGAAGAGGGTAAAAGAGCATAAAAGGAAGGATGGTTTTTATCTCATGGACTCTGATGAGAGTTGATATCAGAAGGTTCCAAGATGCCATTTTCTCAGGAGCCTATTATATGACTACTTTAATACATGTCCAGCTTGAAGGTTGAATATTTTAATTGTCAACCTTGGTTTTGTGTGAGAATGTGTACTTTTTAATATATTGAAATTAAATTCATGATCACGTAATAATTAATGACTCTTCTCTCTACATATATTTGCAATCATCAATGGTGTTTTCAAAATAGAGATTGAGATATTTGTTAGAATTCAGAATTAATGCCATTTTTGCTTTTGCAACGTTCAGGTTGATGCTTGCTAGGTCATTAAGGTATATGGCATTCTGTTTTTTGAAATCTAAAATGAAATATGTTTCCCTAAATAAGTTTGATAATTCTATTTGCATAATATTCCTAAAGAGAAATTAGTTTTTGTTTCCAATAATCAGTTGTATAGAATGCTCTAGTTCCTTCTCACAATCGCAGTTAAAATAATAAGGAATTTCTTTTAGCTTAATGTTTCTCCTGTTTTCTACATTATGATCTGTTTTTAATGTGTTCATTTATTTTTAACAGTGTAAAGAGTCAAAATTTTCTATGAATGGGAAAGGGGTGGGTAGCATGTAAACATGAGGATGCATTATTAGTTCTTATCAAAATCCAAAGCTGGTTAAAATTGTTGCATACGATAATCTTGGTTGTGAATGTCAGGGCCGGGAAAAAGAAACACCTGCAGTGTCACTTATCAAGGAAATTTTTTTTCATATTACTTTGTAGATAACCACCTTGAGCTCTGTCATTTGTAATCTCGCTTTATTATACCATCTCTGTTTGTTCATTTTGCAGTATAAAAATCTCAGTCGATAAATATAAGAATGGAATTTACATTAACCATTCAGCCATTATGATCACAAGAAACTGGATTACCCAGAGAATTTACTTAAAACTCAAGAGCCTGTTTGTATACTTTACTGTGGATTGGGGAAAAAATATTTGCGCTATGATATTTATACTTAAGGGATTTTAAAATATTTCACATACCCAGCCAGTTGGTTGGTTCAGTTGGTTGAGCATCATCCCACACACTAAGAGGCTGCTGGATCAATTCCTGGTCAAGGCACATGCCTGGGTTGCAGGCTGATCCGCAGTAGGAGGCATGCAGGAGGCAGCTGATCAATGTTTCTCTCTCATGGATGTTTCTATCTCTCTTTCCCTCTCCCCTTCTCTCTCTGAAATAAATAAAAACAACCCACATATTTTAAAAACAAATAGCCTAGCTGGTGTGGTGCAGTGGTTGAGTGTAGACCTATAAATCAGGAGCTCAAGATTCAATTCCTGGTAAGGGCACATGCCCGGTTTGTGGCTGGATCCAAGGAGAAGGTATGAAGGAGGCAGCTGATCAGTGATTGTCTGTCATCATTTATGTTTCTTTCTCTCTTTCGCTCTCCCTTCCTCTTAAATAAATAAAAATATTTTTTAAAAATAAAGTATTTCACAAATACTAGTCCTTTTTAACACATCAAACAGATAAGGATTATAAATGGTAGTTTTCTGAGACTAGGAGATAATACCTGAATTTCCTAAGTTGTCAGGGCATGAAGCTAGGTAGCACTTACAGGTAGATTTTTCTGGGTTCATAAATTATTACCCTTATTCTGAATGAGGATTGCTGTGCCTCTCAGTAAATGTTAGCCATAAAAAATGTAATTCTAAATTTTCAATATTAAAACTATAGAAAGTCTACATTCTGCAACATAAACATAAATAATATATGAGGGAATTATTTTTAGAAAGTTTTAGTTAAAGAAGAATAAATGAATTGGTTATTTAAATATAGATTTTAGAGTTTTCATTTTAATTATTATATTTATTCATCTTGACAAATCTCCGAGGTACTTATTCTGTTCATTTTATAGGCAAGTAAATAAAGGATAAGATAAGTTAGATATCGGCATTAGAATCCCTATTAGCAAGTAGCAGGTCAGAGCTATAAAGCCAGGACTTCTTACCAAGTATAGTTGCTTTGTTCATTCTACGATTCTGTCATTTTTGGATTTTTTTTAGTATAATCATAGCTCAAAATATTCATTATTTGTGTTTTTATTTATTGATGTAGTCTTATTTTCAGTTTGATATTCAAGGTACATTCCTTCCATTTCCACCCCACTAAATTGTGTCAGCTTAAAGTGAATAGGCATATGGAGTCATAATTTGAAATTTTAAAGCCTAAAATCTTTCTGCTATTTTTTTCTAGAAAATCACAATTTAAAGCAAACACTGTTGCAGCAACACTTCGTATACCCAGAACACATTAATAGTATGAATTTTAAAATTATTATTTTTAATTTCTGATTTTGAGTTATCTTTTTATCATTGTGAGTCTAACTAAAGGTTATCAATTTTGTTTATCTTTTTAAAAAATATATTTTAATTGAATTCAGAGAGGAAGAAGGAGGGAGAGAGAGAGAAATATAAATGATGAGAGAATCATTGATTGGCTGCCTCCTGCATGCCCCATACTGGGGATCGAGCCCGCAACCCAGGTATGTGCCTTTGACCCGAATTGAACCTGGCACGCTTCAGTCTGCTGGCTGAAGCTGTATCCGCTGAGCCATACCGGTGAGGGCTTATTTATTTTTTTAAAGAACTAGCTTTTAGTTTCATTGATTTTTTATTGTCTGTTTATTCTATTTCATTTATTTTGCTCTGATACATTCTTCTACTGACTTTGGGCTTCATTTTGTTGTTGATGATGTTGTTTCATGGCTTGTAAAGTTATGCTGCTTATTAGAGATTTTTCTTGTTTTATTGTTGCCGGCATTTATTGCTCTGAATTTCTCTCTTAGAACTGCTTTCACTGCATCCCATACGTGTTGATACATTATATTTCCATTTTTATTTGTCTCAAGGTATTTTTTTAACAAACTTCTTCTTTGACTCATTGGTTGTTCAGGTGTATGCTGTTTACTCTGTATATTTCTGAATTTTTCAGTTCTCGTCTTGTAGTTGATTTCTAATTTTATACCATTATGAATTGAAAGAAGATACTTACTATGATTTCAGTCTTCTTAATCTCATTAATACTTGTTTTGTGGCCTAACATCTGATTTATCCTGGAATAGTATTCAAATGTACTTGAAAAGAATGTGTATTCTGTTGCTTTGGGATGGGATGTTCCACATGTATCTGTTAAGTTCACCTAATGTAATGCCTTGTTTAAGGTTAATGTTTGCTTATTGATTTTCTGTCTGAATGACTTACCTGTAGATGTTAGTAGGGTATTAAAGTTTCCTGCTCTTATTGTATTGCTGTTTCTGTCTTATGTCTATTAGTATTTACTTTATATATTTTAAAATACTCCTACATTGGATGCATAAATATTAACAGATGTTGTATTCTTTTGTTGGGTTGACCTGATTATCATTATGTAATGGCCTGCTCTCTTATTGCTACCATCATAATTAGCTTGCTAACATTAAAATAGAAAGAGAGCAAAGGGGAGGCCAGACATTATAAGCATCGTCATCTGGGTGGCTTCACCCAGAAGCTGCAACTGTACACTTCCCAGGGAATGATAGTTCTATTCCCTGCAGGTCACTGGGGGAAGAGGTCCAACAAAGAGGACCTCATGAGCAGTGAAGTTGGGGTGATGTAGGGAAGGTGTTAGTCTAACCTGGGAAAAAGATAATTGGCCAGCGAGGTGGAGTCAATGCAAGCATTCGAAATCTTGAAGGCTCAATTGGTTAAGCTCCCAATTCTAACCCTTAGACTTCTTGCTCTCTTGTTCCACTGTCTTCGCTCCTGCTTCCTTGCACTCACTTGCTGTGTGACCTGCATTAGCCCGCCATGTGGCCCTAGAAGCCACATGGCCCCACAAGCAATGGACTGGTGCTTGGGACACAAGTTAAGTTATCCAGATGCTGGACTGGAAGGTGCTTTCCTATGGAGTGAGACTCTGGGAAGTGGCTTTGGTCTTAGCCCTGCTAAAGACAAAAATGAGGCTGTTTCCTTGGAATGGAGGGAGATTGGACCTTGGAGGTGAACTCACTTGCTGGTAAATCAATAAGGCTTTCCATGAAAGCTCATCCTCCCATGAGGGTCTCAGGACATTCTTGTTCCTGTGGTACCCAAAGAGCTCCACTTCCACCAGCGACAGGTCTGGACACAGAGGGGACTCCACTGGTAACATTATCACAGTCTGTTCTAAAGAGGGTGCTTGTTGCTGCGTGTTGTGTTCTGTGTTTTTGTGTGTCATATTGTTTGTTCTTGTTTTATTCCTTTTTTCACTGTTGTTCAGGGAAGTCTCTTAAAACATTAGCTGAACACAAGCTGAGGAAATAGAGACTTCAGTGACTATACAAACAACCGAATACAGTCTTTGAAAAATAGTTTTGAAGTCATTAAACAAATTTGTGACTACCGCATTAAAAATCAAACAACAGCAAACCCCAAATGTCCAGTTTTCCACAACAGCAAAAATAAACAAACAAACAAAAAACACAAGGCATACAGAAAAACTAGAACTCTATTCCATTCAAAGAAAAATAAATAAATTGACAGAAGCAATCAGTAACACAGTATAGAAATTAAATTTAATTGACCAAATATATTTTTAAAGTCTTAAATATGCTCAAATATCTAAAAGAAAACATGGGTAAAAACTCAAGAAAATCATGGAAGCAATGTAGAACAAGATGAGAACATTAGAAAAGAGAGATAAAATTATTTTAAAAATGACAGAAATTTGATGCTAAAGATTATAGTTACTAAATTAAAATATTGACCATAGGAATTCAATAGCAAATTTGAGCAATTAAAAAAAATTGTAGGACACACATGAAAGAATCAATAGCAAAATGGTAGAAGTAAGTCTTTCTTTATTGATAATTACTTTAAATGTAAATGTACTAAATTCTCAATGAAAAGGCAGAGATTGGCATAATGGATTTAAAATGTTAAACTATGCAGCTATTGTACAAAACAGTTTTGGGAGTCCTTCAAAGCCAAACACAGAATTACTGTGTGACCCAGCAATTCTACTCCTAGGTATGTACCTATAAGAATTGAAAACAGGGACACAAATAGAAACATGTGTGCCAATGTTTATTGCAGAATTTTTCACAATAGCCAAAATATGGAAACAGTTCAAATATTTATCAACCTGTGAATGGATAAACAAAATGTGGTATATATAAACACAGTTATCTTGACACATGTTATAATGTAGATGGAACTTAAACCATGTGCTAAAGTGAAACCAGACCCAAAAGAACAAATATCCTATAATTCAACTTATATGAAATATCTATAATAGTCAAAGTTATAAATAGATTGTAGTTTATCAGGGCCTAGAGCAAAAGGGGAATAGGGAGTTACTCCTTCATGGCTGCAGAGTTCCTGTTTGAAGCAATGAAAAAGCTTTTGAAAATGTGTAGTAGTGACTACTGCCAAATGCGGATGAAACTAATGCCACTGAACTATGCACTTGAAGACAGTTAAATAATTTTATTTTATATATCTTTATTACAATAAGAACTTGGAATTTAAGACCAAAAAATGTGTGTGGAGATAGAAACAATTTGCAACAATAAAAAGGTCAACCTATCAAAAAACATCAAATTGATTTAAATTATGCATTTTATTATCGTGACCCAGACCCCCTAACATGTCTCTAGACACTTAAGTGCAATATTCAACCACTTATTTGGCTACTCAATACATTTTCAAAGTAGAGGAATCTACAAAGTATATAACTTCTAAATCATTTTTCCTCTTAGCCTAAGGTCTTTTAGACAAGGTCCTTAGATGCTATAAATGGCATATAGTGTGTCAAATAGCTGGATCTTTAACCCAAAAAAAGTAATTTAAATAAATACAGTGCA
Source organism: Myotis nattereri (assembly GCF_964212035.1). Taxonomy (NCBI): domain Eukaryota; kingdom Metazoa; phylum Chordata; class Mammalia; order Chiroptera; family Vespertilionidae; genus Myotis; species Myotis nattereri. The sequence continues at coordinate 30,143,759 of NC_138088.1, forward strand.
CTTACTTTACTTTTTTATTAATTGATTTATGACATTTGTTTTCAATTCCAGTGCAATCTAAATTTGCCTTTCACTAATATTTACCAGGAAGTCAAGCAAATGATCTGAATTATATTCACCTTACAGCTAAGAACATGGACAAAAGGAGAATAGAGCTCAGTGTTAGTGATGCATCACTGAGACATATTAGCACAGAAGTGAAATGGCATCATCTAGAATAGTCTGATGACACTGGGGTAGTGCAGACAAAATAACAAATGCAGGTGGCTGTGTGTGGAGTTTGAGATCCTGTTCTCAAAACACTTGGCTATTTTGGAAGGTTGTTCATTTTTATCAGGGATCGTAAAGCTAGACAGTCAAAACTAATTTTGTTAATAACAAACCATATCCAGACCACATCCTCACAGATACAGGCTATTAAAGATTATAACTGCAGCAATTATATCCTTTAATTATTTGTAGTTTTCAAACTGGCATGTATCATTCAATAATATTTGTCAGAGGTTAGAAAATTTTCCTGTTTTTTAGGTAATATTGCAGATGGTTTCACAGATACATATGAACTTGGGGGGAATTGCTCCTGTTTCTCATGTGGTAAATTAATAATCATCTCAATGACAAACTTTTGTGCAGGAAGTGGCATAATCAAACCACTGGAAAATTATTTTGCTTTATTATTCATTAATTTATGACATTTTGTTTTCATTCCAATGCTTATTTAGGTCTCAAGGATGATGAACCCAAGTGAAAAAGCGCAGAATACCCTGGAAAGACAGGTATGGCTTGTTGGCCTTTGGCTAATTTTCAATTACATACAAATATTATTTTCTGCATCTGCTTCTGTTTTCTCACTGACTTCTAAGCAAATAAAGGTTAAGGATCAGAATGACCTTACAGAGAAAGTACAAAACATGATAAAGGTTACAGCTGTAGTATTATCTTTCAAGGAACATATGAAACAATACAATTCTAAAACCCAATTCCTGTGATAAAACCTATAATATAAAGAAAAATAAAACATAACACAATATACATTCTGTTCTCTGAGGGTCTCCGGAACTGGAGGAAACTGGGTCATCTTAATGTTTAAATTGAGAATTGAATAAACTTCTAACAGAATTTTTTGGCAGAGCTCCCTTAACTAAGCTTTATAATCAATGTTTCCTTGTTTTTTTTTTTTTTTTTTTTTTTTTTTTTTTTTTTTATTTTTTAAAGTTTTTTTTTTTTTTTTTTTTTTTTTTAAATATATTTTATTGATTTTTCACAGAGAGGAAGGGAGAGAGATAGAAAGTTAGAAACATCGATGAGAGAGAAACATCGATCAGCTGCCTCCTGCACATCTCCCACCGGGGATGTGCCCGCAACCCAGGTACATGCCCTTGACCGGAATCGAACCTGGGACCTTTCAGTCCGCAGGCTGACGCTCTATCCACTGAGCCAAACCGGTTTCGGCAATGTTTCCTTGTTTTACTATATATTTGGTTAGAATTTAAAATGAATCTCTGAGATTTAATACATTAAGATTGGAAGATATTAAAATTTACAATCATCAGAAAAATTTAGAGGTTCTGTCTAATACCTAACAGCCAATTTGAAAATAATCACTTTATAATCAGACTCATCAGAGGTCTTTTCGATAGCAAATATTATGAGAAACAATAAATCAGTTCAAGTAGACAGGCAGTCAGCTTAGCTTGAAAAATATTTTAAAAATATGTTTTTACTAGAGGCCTGGTGCACGAAATCATGCATGGGGGGCAGTGTCCCTCAGCCCGGCCTGCATCCTCTCACAATCGGGAAACCCTCGAGGGATATCAGGCCTAAACCAGCAGTGAGACATCCCCCTCGCAATCCGGGATGCTGCATGCACCAGTGACCATACTTTTCATACAGGTGAAAGGCATCTTGCTGTTGTATGGGCAGCTACATTTTTTTGCCCTGATTATCAAAAGTAGTACATAACATGATCTTTCTGAGGCAGTAGTACCATTTCCCTCATCTTATGGGTGGAAAAACTGAAGCAGAGAGAAGTTAAGTGATTGGTTTGTGACACAGTTATACGTGTCAGAATCAGGGCTGACCACAAAATGTGCAAGCCAGAGTCCATGCATGTCATCGCTGCATCCTCCTGTGTTTTTCAGTGTTGGAGTAGCCTTGCCAGGTTTTAATTTTTAAATCTAAAAGACTTTTCCCAATATATAGGGTAGGGTCCCTAAGCCTGGCCAGCGATCAGGGCCATCTGTGGGGTGACTGGTGGGCGGGGTGATTGGGGGTCCCCGCTGGCACCTGCCTTGGCTGGCCTCCTGGCACTGCCTGCTGGCCAGTCCCGCTCCCCAATTGCCACTGCCGCCAGGTCGCCTCTGTCTCCTTCCCCCTGGTGGTCAGTGCGTGTCATAGCAACTGGTTGTTCTGCAGGTCGTTCTGCTGTTTGGTCAATTTGCATATTAGGGTTTTATTATATAGGATTGATTTTAGAGAGCGAGGAAGGGGACAGGATAGAGAGATAGAAACATTGATTGGCTGCCTCCTGCATGCGCCCTACTGCCCACAATCAGGGCATGTGCCCTGAGTGGGAAACAATCCTGTGACTTCTTGGTTTATGGGTTGATGCTCAAGCACTGAGCCACACTGTGTGTGTAGTTCCAGACTGAAAATATTCTAACCAAAATATGTGTTCTCCAATATTGGTAAAATTTCTAGTTTAAATTTTAGTTAAAGTCCTCTTGGACCAGCCGTGGGCAAACTACGGCCCGCGGGCTGGATCCGGCCCGTTTGAAATGAATAAAACTAAAGAAAAAAAAAGACCATACCCTTTTATGTAATGATGTTTACTTTGAATTTATATTAGTTCACACAAACACTCCATCCATGCTTTTGTTCCGGCCCTCCGGTCCAGTTTAAGAACCCATTGTGGCCCTCGAGTCAAAAAGTTTGCCCACCCCTGTCTTAGACTGTAGCAAAATGCTAGGAAAAAATGCTGAAAAATTATCTAGACAAAATTTTAGTTGCCAGGTTGCTAGTGTGCTGGCAGTACTATAATTGGTATCCTATATCATGACCACAGACATAAAAGTGGACACATTTTCTGTGATGTGGGAAGGAAATTAATATTAGGCTTAACATAAATAGTGAAAATTGGAAGTAGGGAACAAGAGAGAAGTACGGATAAAAATTTTTGTTTTTGGAAGGAAACTTTCTGATGGCTTGGATTAAATGGCTATTGATTTTGAGGAGGTTGATTATTTCACATTCATATTTATGGAGGGTGAGAAAGGGTGAGAGAAGGGACCAGTTTTCTGTATTTATACAATCCAATTTTAGATCAATATTTCTTCATCCTTGAGTCACCCTTATGCTATTTTGAGGCAACAGGCATTTGGACATATTATGTCCTACCTCTTCCTATTCTCATCAGTCTTCCCCTCTCATCAAGTCCTTTGCCACCCAGCTATTCTGTTTACCTTTTTTGGAGAGAAGGCGTGGTATGATTTCCATATTTAAATAGCCCATCAAAAATCAGTTTGGCCCTTATTCCTGATCTTCTTAACGTTTTCCTTCAACCCATTTTAGCCGCAGCTTCTCCTGGCGAATTTCTTGCTTTGTTTTCCCTGAGGTGGGGTAGGCCTACTGACGCAGAGATTCACAGAGCATTCCATCAGAGGTCCTTCCCTGTGTGGGATTTGTTCGCCACTGCTTTATTTGTTCTTCCAACTCAAGGGGGACCTCAACCCCCCTGGTCACTCTCTTTTCTGTTCATTATTTCACTTCTATTTTTCCTGTGGTGTTTGTTTGTTTGTTTGTTTCAGATTAAATGTAATGGTTCATAGCTACTGTCTTATATATACCCACAGTTTCCTAGATCTCTCTTGTCTTTCCATAAATTCACAATCAGTTTAACTGTCAGCCTTAATATTTAACTGTCCTTCAAACTCCTGCCACAACTCCCTCAAGAACAACATATCTATTTCCTCTTACTTAATGTAAAAATTTATACTTCTATATAAAGATGACGCTTCTACATTTTCTCTGAATCCAACCACATTTGCCTCATGAAGAACAGAACTTCAGCCCTAACCGGTTTGGCTCAGTGGATAGAGCGTCGGCCTGTGGACTGAGGGGTCCCTGGTTCGATTCTGGTCAAGGGCATGTACCTCAGTTGTGGGCACATCCCCAGTAGGGGGTGTGCAGGAGGCAGCTGACCGATGTTTCTGGCTATCTCTCTCTTTTCCTCTCTGTTAAAATAAATCAATAAAATATATTTAAAAAAATAAAAAATAAAATTTGCTTAAAAAAAAAGAATAGAACTTCAGTTCCAATTTTCCATTTTTGGTATATTTTCAATTTTTCTTTGTATTGCTTCCTGTTCTGCATGGAACCATGCTAAAATTTCTCACCTTTCACCCCCTTCCCCCCCCCCACACACACACACAACATTGCCAAATAATTTTTCTCTTCCCTTTCCAGCCAAACTTTTTGAAAGATTTATATATATTTTTTAATTACCGATTGTACATTCATTACTCATTCTGTTATAATGCAGGGTGGTGTAAAAGTAGGTTTACAGTTGTTCATATGGAAAATAATATAATAAGTAATAATAAACTCTGTTTTGCATACTCAGAGCTATAAATCTACTTTTTCCAGACCCTGTATTTCTCGCTCCATCTAATGAAACTTTTATTGCAACAATCCCTAAGAATTGCATCCATTTAATTAGTAAAACTGGTAACACCTACTTCTTAAGTAGTTTTTTAATCAGTCAACTAATTTTTATATCATCACCACTACTGTACTTTAAGCTGCCATCTGTGACAGGCATTCCTACAAAAATGTTTTAATTTATTTAGCCAGTATTTATTTGTTTCCATACTGCAGTTAAAGGATTCTTTGCAAATCTGAACAGGCAACAAAACTTCTTACTATTCGTTCTCACTCTCAATTCTGTGTATAAGCTATGCTATTCTTTTCATTTTTATTTCTTAGATCAAGTTTCTCTTGCTATTATAGTGCACAGAGCTACCTCTTCCTGGAATATAATTTTTCATGTACTTTGCCTTCTATTTGCTAACTTCTCCTAGAAACATTTCAGGTCTCAGTTGAAACTTCATTCTCTTCATATCCTTTGTGACCACCCTTCCAACTCTGGGTCTTTACATATACCTCTCACTCCATGTCACCTTGGAGTTTATTGTGCTTTCCCATCTAAAATATTTACCAGACTCGGATGCAATTGTTCAATTGTTCCTCTGTGTCTTACAGGGCAGTTTTCATAACTAATCTCTAGACGCCGTAGTCCAGGGGTCCTCAAACTACGACCCGCGGGCCACATGCTGCCCGGCGAAAACATTTATCCGCCCGCCGTGTGTTTTTGTCGCTGCTGCCTGTTGCTTAGCAGCCGACTAGTTTTTTTTAAACTATAGTCCGGCCCTCCAACGGTCTGAGGGACAGTGAACTGGCCCCCTATTCACTGTTAGACCCCTGCAGTCTAACTGGTAATAGAAAAACACATTATCTACCACTTGATAGATGCTCATGAATATTCAATGAATGAATCAATGAATTAATATATATAAAAGCCTAAGCAACTGGCTGACCGGTCGGTAGCTATGATGTGCACTGACCACCAGGGGGCAAGTGCTCAATGCAGCAGCTTCTGAGTGACAGCAACTTTGCAGAATGCCCTCTCACACTCCGGGACCCCTCAGGGGGTATCAGACTGCTGGTTTCAGCCCAATCCCTGCCGGCCAGGCCGAGGGACCCCACCTTCTGGAGCAGCCGTGGGCAAACTACTGCCCGCGGGCCAGATCCGGCCCGTTTGAAATGAATAAAACTAAAAAAAATAAAAGACCGTACCCTTTTATGTAATGATGTTTACTTTGAATTTATATTAGTTCACACAAACACTCCATCCATGCTTTTGTTCCGGCCCTCCGGTCCAGTTTAAGAACCCATTTGGGCCCTCCAGTCAAAAAGTTTGCCCACCCCTGTTCTGGAGGGACCCCGCTTACTCTGCAGACACCCTTCGAGGCCCAGCACTGCCCCAGGTGCGGCTGGCCAGGGAGGGACCATGGGAGGTTGGCTCCAGGACGTGTCTGGCCCGTCTCGCCCAATCCCACCCTGCCGGCCACCTTCTAATTAATTTACTTTCACTGTGCAGGAATCCATGCACCAGGCCTCTAGTAAATATATAATAAACAATGTCATACAAAATGTCATTGCAATTCATTAGGAGAGAAGATGACTGTGGTTTCAGCTTATAAGGAATGATGGAGTCTCTTGTTACTTAAATAACTAAAATTCTGTGTCATTTTATTTTTCATGCCTTTTAATTTTGCCTTGTTTTGTTTCTAAGAGGACCTAGGGATTTTTTTCATTATATTTGAGTGTGATTTTCATCAATTGCTTTAATTACAAATCTGTTGTAAAGCACAGCACTATCCAAATTCCTTATCTCTCTGCTCTTTTTGAACAATCCTCCAGACTTTAAACAAAAATTATGCAGTAATAGTAGCGACAAGAAGAAAAATAATTTGTTTAAAAAAATTAAGAGAGAATTAGGAACTCTTTTAAAACTATTACTATTCACGAAACTGATTATTATTGAAATTTTAAAAGAGCTAAGCCTAATATATCAACTCATTTTCTCAGTAGGCCCTTTGTTCTCTTGGGAAATAGATTCCCTATTGAAAAATTCATTAATTCAGAAAAAAAAATCAATAGATGTAACTAGTTCTGCCATACATTGACTTGACTGATCTTGCTTTTGATTCTTTTTCTTGAGCTCAAATTTTCTCTGATCAATTTATTTGACTTAACACTCAGACTTTAATCCAGGGACAATTTTGATCTCTAGGTGTTTGTTTGTTTGTTTGTTTGTTTGTTTTAATAGAAACACTGATTTGTTGTTACACTTATTGATGCATTCATTGGTTGATCCCTAGTTTTCTTCATTAGTTGTTAGAACCTACTACTTACTTTTATCTTCTAGTGTAAGCTCATGAGATACACATTTGACCTGGACAGTAAAATACCTGCAGAGTCTTAATATCATCTCTTTAATTCTCCAGAAGCTCCTTAAAGGTATCTCTGGGAGCTCTCCCTTCCTCTCGTTCTCATTTCTGTTTGCCTTCATTACTTGTCTATGCCATATTAATTACTTGTTTTTTAGCAAAGTAAACCTTTCATTCCTTAACTGTTGTTCTAGACATAATAAGTGTGTCTGATCTCACTGACCCATTAGTTCTCTCTGATAAACTCAATGGGAGATGTCTAACTTCACCCTTTACAAAACTTTTATTCTGTTTATTCTCATTAAGTTCTTATTCCCAGTCCAGTCTCTGTACACACTTCTTAGGTTCTGGGCAGATTAGACAATAGAGAGGCTTGGATTTGAATAAGTGATTGAGGTTTTACTGGGGTTGAGATCCAACCATGCCTCTGTCCCCACTTTCCTTTTCTTCTTCTTCTTTAATATAAATATTATAAGGGGAAAAGCCTTCTAGAAATATATTCTCATATATGAATGACCAAAATACCTTACACATATAAACAGATACATTTTTCAACCAGTGAAGAAATATTCTCTCTCTCAGGATAAAGAAAGTCAGTGCAAGAGACTGTTAGGATCTAAACAATGCTTCACTATCAGTAATGCTAGTCCCTTGCAAAGATTACCTCAAAATTGGTTTTCAGTTAAACATGACCCTGAGTGCCTTGAGGCATTAAATATACTGCTCTGTGCTTTGAAAATAACAAGTCTGATGCTAATCTTTGAGGTCATAAAAATGTACATTTCAACATCTCGAAAACATAATCCTTGTTAGATTGTGTGAATCTAAAAATCATGGTGGAACAATTGTATTATTACAATTGACCAACAGTTTTACATCATCTTCTGCTGTGATATCCCACAAGGAAGGGCAGACAGTGTTTTACCCACTGAGATATATGAGATGAAAATGTTAAAAAGAAAGGAGAAAAGATGCCTTGCGTTATAAATTATGGGTCATATCTTCTTGGTTCTGTCATGTTTACTGCTTTTGTGTACTGGATTTCGTGTTTATTGCTAAATACCTCTAAAAGAAAATCTCATTTTGAAATAAGATAAAATATGCATCTCTGCACTCATTATGTTTAAATCCCACAGGGGACTTGCAAAAAAAGTTCAAACCATTATTTTGATATATATGCAACCTCTAATTCTCAGGCATCTATCTGCCTGTTTTCTTACTATGCTCTCTTGTCTATGTTGGGATGTGGTTATTCAGCTCCCTAGGTTGCACAAATGTGTTGAATTTCTTCTTCCTCTTAGCTTTATCGCCTGCTGACTTTTCTCTGCTTAGAGCACTGTTCTTCTCTTTCCTGGTCTAGATAATGTCTGATCATTGAGTTTACTCCACTTAGAAACATTTCCCAAATCCTCCCTCTCACATCTCTGAGTTAGGTTCATCTTCTGTTTTCTGCATTAAGTACTCTAAATTCCTCTATAAAATTACTTATTATACTTTTTTAATTATCATTGTGTGGGTCACACTAGCTTTTGAAAATAGGGTCAGGGTTTTATTAATTAGTGTCTGAGATATATCAAGAACCCAGTTAATAGTCACCAAATGTATCAAGTGCATACATTTTATAATGATATATCAAAAGAAATAGTTCATACAAATACTGTTTAATTAAATGGATTTGAAATTTGAATCAAAGACCTCAGTTCATATTTTACATAATATACTCTGTAATATATTTTACTCAGACTTTATTTGACATAATAAAGTACAAATTTTAATAAATAAAAATGAATATGCCCTCAAATTTCATGTAATTATATTAGGTGTATCACTATTTGCTTGATTCAGTAGTTTTCAAGTGCTTGTTAACCTTTCAAATTAGATTTGTCCTATCAATTATACTTAACAAGGAATTTTTTACCCTTACCTTTTAGATTTTTAATTAGCTCACTCACTCATTTTAGTGACGGATGTATATGTAGTTAGATAGCATCTGAAGACTTTTCAAAGACTTTGTTCAATGACAGCTAGTTAAAGCTAAAGTATGTATTCTCACTATACTTGAATTCATTGTTGTTGGAAGGTTTTATAGACAAATTAATAAAATTTGAAAGCAAATCTCTCTATATAAGAGCAAATTCCTCTTCCATGAGCTTAGTTCTCACTATATTGCTGCTCTTTGAAGTTCAAAACACTATAATTAGTAATTGTATGATTTCTTACAAATTGCTATAATGTATCACATGAATGGTAAGCAAAAAAACATGGGAATTCATCTTATTTATTTTAAAATAAATAAAACTAATTTTATGTTTTAAATTTAGTTGTGGTCTTTGTCTTTTTTTCCTTTATTTAGTCTAAGGACTCAAGGGACTTCTCTAAAAACCACATCTAGATGATAGCAAAATTTTAAGTTCATTTCATTTTGTGGTCAGTTGTACCAAGCATATATAAGTGAGTATCTAAATGCTTTGCAAATTCAATTTGCCTTAAGATAAAGTTTTCCATCTTGTGTCCTGCTCTGATATCTCAATTTGAAATGTTATTAATCAGTAACAGCATAATAATTTTAAGAGATTAACAGGTGCATTTGCCTTGCATTCTATGTTTTGGGCCCCTTGATCTCTCCTGGGGTTTAGTATCCCTCCCAGCATGCATGTGCACACACACACACACCATCACCAGATCAGGTGACACTTGTGCTGTGCTCATTCATTCGTGGGAGGAATATGAAAGCAAAAGCAAAAGAACTCATCATTATTTTCACTTTTCTATTTTGAATTTTGATTTTTCAAATCTGGGGCCTTAGGAATATTATGATTCACAACAGTAAAAAATGATTTTAGAAAGCAGATTGACAGATTTTGTGGGGTTGAGGGTGGCCAGGAATGGGAAAATAAAGGGGAAACTAGTGAATGGCCTCCCAAAAAGGTGCGTAATTTTAAAAAACCTGCTCCTGGTGCTAACTCCTAGGAAAGAAGATGGTAATATACAGAAAGACCTGTATGCTTTAAGAAATGTAAAAGTAGCCAAACCGGTTTGGCTCGGTGGATGGAGTGTCGGCCTGCGGACTGCAGGGTCCCAGGTTCGATTCCGGCCAAGGGCATGTACCTTGGTTGCGGGCACATCCCCAGTGGGAGGTGTGCAGGAGGCAGCTGGTCGATGTTTTTCTCTCATCGATGTTTCTAACTCTCTATCCCTCTCCCTTCCTCTCTGTAAAAAAATCAATAAAATATATTTTTTTAAAAATGTAAAAGTAGAAGGGTGTTAAGTCCTGATTCTTTGACACAATTTTAGAAAATAGGAAAGAGAAGAAAGTAGAAGAACAGACCTTAGAAAATGATGGACAGATTAATGAACAGCAGAATGAATATGGTGCTGTGTTTACCATATGAATATGGGGGGAAATGCAGGTCCTAAGAAAGATTGTGGAGGGGAACTCACTGGCAATTGTGTAGACTGGTGTTTGAGGACAAGACTAACATAGACAGATTAAAATGAAGACAAAAAATTCTTCCTCCCCCATCTATGCAATTTAGATAAAACAGTAGATAATAGCAAGGAATCACAAATTATATTTAGTCATGTTTCCTCTGATGAAATAGAGACATACATAACAAAAGTTAAATTGAGTTAATAAATACAAAGGAAGTTATGTCCTGTGGTTTTTTTGTGTTTGTGTGTGAGTTTGAGAGTGTGTGTGTGTGTGTGTGTGTGTGTGTGTGTGTGTGTTTGCCAAGGCATTGCTCTTGGCATTTCAGTTATATGCCATCCTCTCTTTCTACCATTTCCTTCTTTTCAGGCACCTTGTGGCCATCTTCTCTCATTCAATGTTATGGCTCCTCTGGCATATATATCATTTCTGGCCACTCCTGAATGTAACAAATCAACTAGGCATGCTCCTGACATCTCATTTGGAACAACTCAGAAAATTTACCCAATCCTATTAAAAAGTCAGTGGAATCAAATGACAACATGACTCAGTACCATCATTCATGTCACTATGGGTTGTTTCCAGAAACACACACACACACACACACACACATAATTATATGAATATTTATGAAGATATATATATTTAATTTTTCATGGTGATACATTACATGATTTTAAAATGATGGGCTCTTCTATATATGTCTTTCTTAAGTTCATGGCCCTTTCCAGCTTCTAAAACCAGCTCCTATGATTCTTGTATTAACTCTAAGCTCCAACCTTCATACATACCAGCTTTTTTGTTTAACCTCAAATATGCCAATTTATTTTCTGCTGTAGAGCCTTTGTACTATCTATTCCCTCTGACTGTAAATCTTCAAATGAATATTTTCTTTACTTTCTTAGTAATCACTCATCATTCTGCCATAAAATTGTTATAATACTCTGTGCACCCCTTATCATTGTCCTCTAATTCCCTACTCTAGTCCATTGTTTTATGCTACTTTCAAGCATCTAACATACAGTACAATTTATTTACATATTTGTTATGTGTTTTTTTCTAAAATACTAGGTCCACAAGAATGTAAATGTTTTCTGCCTTATTCAGTGATATATCCTAACTAAGGGATATAGGTGCTCAATACATATTTCTTGAAAACTAATGAATATTTTATATTTCTTATTATAACTATTTGTTAGTTTATTACATGTTCAACACCTTTATAGTTGTGGTCTATGAAAAATGTTTTTGTCTGTCTTCTTCACCAAATTATCTATTTTTTAAAAAATTTATTGATTTTTTACAGAGAGGAAGGGAGAGAGATAGTTAGAAACATCGATGAGAGAGAAACATCGATCAGCTGCCTCCTGCACATCTCCCACTGGGGATGCGCCTGCAACCCAGGTACATGCCCCCGACCGGAATCGAACCTGGGACCTTTCAGTCCACAGGCTGACGCTCTATCTACTGAGCCAAACCGGTTTCAGCTTCACCAATTTATCTGAAGTATTTAAATAATGATTGCTAAACATAGAAAGTACTCAGACATACTTAATTAATGATTCATTTATCATGGAATGAACAACTATTTTTTAAGTTTACTTCTAGAATTTACACATTTCTGGCTTCCCCCAAAACTTCAAAAACACCTAAACAATCATTATATATCTAATAGTTTCTAGTACACTCAGGTAAATTCTTCACAATTTTATCAATAGATCCATAATCAAAGTAATTAGAAAAATAATTAAAAGGACTAGGTTTATCATACTTATAGTTTTCAGGTGTCTATGGAAATGGGCCCTCTTATGCAGTCATAAAAATCTAGGCCAGTATTTATGAAGGATATTTTCACATTTTTAAAATGTGCATATGAAAAATTAAACTCTACAAATCTAGTTATTATGATTTTAGAAATTTACCCTAGTTATATAAGCAGACTGCTATGTGAAATTTCTGTACAAGATTTTTATTTTAGAGCTGTTTAGTCTAGCAAAATAATGGAAACATCCTGAATTTTCTAAAATTAATCAATGGTTGTGTATTGATATAATGGAAAAATGTGATATGTAGGCACAAAGATGAATGAGATAGGTCCATACTTTTTAACATGGACATATTTGGATATTACAATGTTAAATTATAGAAACAGTCTTATTTATAATTATAATTTATAATAGATATATAAACTAAATATCTAATCCATTTTATCTATGTATTTATTGCAAACTATTTTATACATTTAATACAATTAATAGGTAACAGGTATTTTGCAAAGATTATTCAGCTTTTACTACAACTTGTATAGCAATGCAATTGTCATTTAATGTATAAAACTATACAAAAAAGAACAAAGATAGAGTACTTACATGAGCTTATTTCAAGAATTTTCTATTGAGTAATCAAAACAGTGTGTCACTGGAGTAAGAATGGACATATTTGTTAAAACGAAAGAGTTGTGAGTCTAAAAATAAGTTCCACATATATGTTCAAATGATTTCTGGCCAAAACTTTAAGAATATTAAATGAGGGAGAGCGCAATCTTTCTTACAAATTAAGCTACCAACTTTCATATCTTTATGGGGGGGAAATGAACCTTAAGCATTAACTGTCATCATACAAAAACTTAACTCACATTGGATCATAGATCCTAACATAAAAGTGAAAACTAAGACATCTGTTTAAAATCTCTGAGATTATTTGTGTGACATCAGGGAAAGGAAAGAATAACCGAGAGGAAGCATTCGTAATTTGTAAATGAATAAATCTACTTTATCAAAATTAAAAGCTTCTTTTCTTAAACAATAAGGAGGAAAAAGCAGCTCACAGACTGGAGAAAACGTTAAAAACATGTGTTTTCTCTTGTAACAATAATAAATGAAAATTCTTACAACTTCATGGTAAGGGAAAAATAACCCAACATAATTATGGCCAAAACATTTGAACAGATAATTGACAAGATAAATTAATTTCTTACACACACATACAAGTATGTTCGAAATTAGTCTTTTGAGAAATGCACATCAAAAAAACATGACACGGCTATATACACACTAAAATGACTAAAATTTAAAATATTGAGATAGTAGTGTAGATGTTTATCAATTAGAACTCTCAGGCAGTGCTGGTAGGAGAGGGGATATAAAATGGTACAATCAATTTGGAAATTCTTTGAAGTTATTAATGTAGTTACACCTATACTTACTTTGAAAAACATTTTAAGTTATTAATAAAATTGCACTTGTAGTTATCTATTCAACCCAGAGGTTTCATTCCTAGGTTTTTATCCATATCTACCCTAATACTTACTCATAAAGATCTATAGCAGCATAGATTTCCATGCAAACACAAGATTTAAATAGACAAGCCATCTAATGTGACTAATTGATTGACTATATAGATAGAAAAACAAAGTAGTTATTATCCATATGCAAAGCATCAACATTTTTGACAATATTATTGCATGATTTTCTGTGATGTTCTAAGTAATCGAAAGGATTTTTTTGCTTAACAAAATCTATGGCCTTTTATAGAATATAAAGTTTGGAAGGGATCATAAATCTATGTTCACCTTTATTGATATTTATCAGACAAGTTATCTATAATTGAGGTCTTGGACTATATAAGTACAAATTATTACTTCAAGTCTGATATTCATAGAGAGTTTAATATTTACTTAACCACTTCCTATGCCACTTTAAAATATTTGTTTCACCTTTTAGTGCCTCATTCTGTAAAATGAGGATAATGATATCCTTCTTACAGAGTGAAAATGGTGTTATTCAGTGCCTAGCATATGGTTAATGTTCCATAAATTTTAGCTTTGGGTTGTTATTTTTATTCTAAAGCTAGGACTCCTAGGAGACTCAATGGTCATTCAAATGAGGCTTTACACCTTGAGGATGATTTGATATGACTTAGAAACAACATCAATGAGCAGAGTCTGTATGTCATGGTTCTCTCTTTTGGGCTTGTCCTTTTAGAGTCCTTGACTTATGATGAAAAGAACAGACATGGCTCAGTTGGTTGGGTTTCATCTCATGCACCAAAAGATTGCCAGTTTGATCCTCCGTGGCAGCCCACCAATGTTTCTCTCTCTCTCCCTTCCTCCCTCCCTCTTCCTCTCTCTCTTAAAAAGTAAATTTAAATTTTTAAGAGAGAGGGAACAGGCACTGGAACCAACTGCCTTCATTGAATCTAGATTCTTCCTTTTATTCATGTTACTTAACTATGGTTGTGACAGGGGAATATGGGAAGTCCTGTGGGTTTATGGATTCTTGTTTAACCATTTAAAAATCTTCCCAGTTTTATGCTAAGTGGGTTCCCACAGCCTGAGCATGATACTATACTAAGATCAGGGATAGTTAACTGGGTATGTGGTTCTTTTGTAGAGTTGGAGAAGAGCTTTGTTTTAGTAACTCAGTCATGTTCTCAGGCAAATAATTTTTCAAAGAGTATCCATGGACGTTAAGGGTTTGGAAATGAATTCCCTTAAATCTATCTGTGCTTCCACACTCTTCAAATAGTCTTTCCATACTTGCACATAAGAAGCCACCGAGCTAAGCCACAGGTAAAGCTGTTGTAATAGACCCCAAATGAAGTGAATAAAAAAACTCAGAATTCCCTCTACGTTTGAATGTGCTATCTCCAAGTATTCCTTGTCTGCATTGTTGAAGTTGATATGTCCTCACAGTTTCTGCTGTCTGGCCTGTGGGAAAGGAAAAGAGAAAGTGGAGAACAAACTGGTCCTCATTCAGATGTGATTAGAGCCTGCACACAACCCTTCCACTCAGAGTCACTGAACAGACTTCCAGGACCATTTGGCGGCAGGGAGGCTACTACTTCTCTAGTTGTCCCTACAGAACCCAAGAGTTCTTTACTAAAAGGTGAAATGGTGAAATGGATCTGGGGGGTAATGAGCAGGTTGCAATACTTTTGGTAAATTTGCAAGGCACTTTTTACAAAAATATGTCTTTTAGCCTGACTGGTCTGGCTCAGTGATGGAGCATCATCCTATTAAGCAGGAGGTCATGGTTTGATTCCTGGTCGGGGCACATGCCTGGGTTGTGGGCTTGAACCCCAGTAGGGGGCATGCAGGAGGCAGCCAGTCAATGATTCTCTGTCATCATTTCATCATTGATGTTTCTATCTCTCTCTCCCTCTCCCTTCCTCTCTGAAATCAATATACACACACACATATATACTATATTTGTGTGTATGTGTCTCTGTGTGTGTGTGTGTATATATATATACATATACATATGTATATATATATATTTGTGTGTGTGTCTGTGTGTGTGTGTATATATATATACATATACATATGTATATATATATATTTGTGTGTGTGTCTGTGTGTGTGTGTGTGTGTATATATATATATATATACATATATATATATATATACACACACACACATATACTCACATATATATCTTTTAAAACATCAACTTAAGGTGCCTCAGTGGTAACCAAACTAATTATATCTGAAACTATGAAAAACAAACAAACTGGAATAAGGAGCTATTTTAAAATATATTTTTTGTGTGTAATTTTTTACAATATTTATAAGTATAACATATACCTACCAATAACTCCACAAAAGGCCTCCCCTTCCATGAATAACAGAATGTCAGCACTAACCTATAATTATCTTCTTTTTAATTTCTCTGAAGGGTGATTGCCTATTTTTTCTTTGCCTTCAGGAAATGGAACTGATTTTCTCATAAGGAAGCTCATTTCATTATCATAAAACATGAATTGTTAGAAAGTGTTTGCCTTTTTCAGGCTTATATTGACAATCACTATCAATATTGTTTGCATATTAATGTGTATTTTTGGCTGGAAATAATGAAAAATTTTGCCCTTATGAGTACTTCAGAATTTTGTAGGCTGTTTTGAACATTGTTACTGCTTTTGGGATAACTCTGAATTATTAGATTTTTGCATATATTAAACATATTTATTTCATATTTCTAATTTAAATATCTTTAGTGGTTAAAAAATATTTACTTTTGGTAATAATTTTGCAGTTGGTATTTACATAATATAGTTTGAAATACAAACTACTCTTTACAGAAAATTTATTAAAATTAAAATTAAGTATTTATTACTGAACCAAAATCAAGTGCATAAGCTTCCTTCTTAAAGAAATCCCACATTCAACATTTCAAGTCACTAGGGTAAAATTTGGACAGTAAATGTGTGCTGTAATTTCTTTGCAATAATAACTTGGGGATTAAAACATAACTTCTGTTGCTTAATTTGCAACCAGTAGCAGTTTAAGCACTCAGTAAGTTCTTGCTGTATTTGGGGTTCTATATAAAGCCTTTGTAAATTCAGACTTTCAAAGTTGCTTAACTACTTTAAAAAAAAAAAAAAGATGTAACTTACTTTGCCAACCTTCTCTGGAATCATCATGCCCTCACTGTCCCTCAGACATACCATACATTTTTTACTAGAAAAGCATACTTGGGGTCTATGAAACATTTGACTTTAGTATAACTTTTTGTAACAAAAAAAGTAATTTCTGTAAGTGCAATTTTTAAATTATGAATTCATCAACAAAATACTTAAGGATTCTATGATATGTACAATATAGGACCTCCAATGATATCAAAGCCTGGAGAAAAAACTCCCACCTCCAACTTCAAACAATTCTTTAGTTATTGTATCACTTTCATGGCCTTGCCATGTTTGAGATTATGGTAGTTATTTTTTTAGAATGTTCCTTAGCTTGGAATTTTGTAATGTTTCCTCCACATTATGACACATTAGCAGGAACATCATAGGTATAACACTGTCTTCTTATAGTATCCGATTAGTTAGTGCAAACTTTAGATTTGTCCCATTTGCAGTGATGATCACTTTGATCGCTTGAATAAGATGATGTATGCCAGATTTTATTACTCAAAAGTTATATTTTTTCCTTGGTAATTAATAAATATTTTCTTCGGAGTTACTTTGAGACTGTGTAAATACCTGCTTCTATGAAACTTCTTTTTTAAAATAACATTATTGTTTTCCTATTTTATTTAATGTTATAACCCATTACTATCATTATTGTTTTTATGCTCAGATTTATACATATTTGACCAGTAGGTATATTCAAAGTTTGTATGTCTTGACATGGTTGCATCCTTGAGCAGTTTCCTGCTATCGGTCAAAAGAGGTTGTTCCAGGATCATTGAACACTTTTATTTACTTACTAGAGGCCCAGCACACAAAATTCATGAGCAGGTACGGTCCCTAGGCCTAGCCTGCAAACAGGGCCATCTTCCCCGGCTGCCAGCAGCCGGCCCTGCCACCCGCCTGGTTTCCCAGTTTGCCATTGGGCAATCGGAACCTGATAGCCAGGGGGAGGGATCAAGAGGTTGGCCATTCCTGCCCGCTCACCAGCCTCACCCCCGCCACGGGTCGTCCTCTGTGTGTGTGGTGACTAGTGGGGTGGGGGCCTTGGCCTGGTGCCACCTGCATCCTCCACCACCCACCCCTGGGTCTCTGTTCACCATCAGGCAATCAGAGCCTACTGGCCGGGGGAGGGACCCAGAGGTCAGCCGTTCTGCCCTTTGGCCAGTCTGGCCCCCCACTGCCGCTCACCCTGGTGCCCCATTCACCATCGGGTGATGGGTGCCTGCTGGCCAGGGAAAGGAACCAAGAGGTGGTCAGTGCGCCTCGTAGTGACTGGTTGAGCAATCGTTCTGGTCGTTCTGCCGTTATGGTTGCTGGGTTTTTATTATATAGGATAGACTATAGCAGCCATTCTTCAATGAAAATGTTTTAAAGGAGAGTGGTATTTGTAAGCCAAAACTTGAAGAGCCTGTATGTTACTGCTATTGGGAGAGTGCTGCTTCCAGTTCTCTCAGTGAGTTAGAAAATTCATATTTAGTTACATTTCCATCAATATTTATGATTCTATCTATCATTTATCAATCTGTCATCAAAATTTTGAGTGCACATAGGTATATTCACATCTAATCTAAAACTATACGGTTTATTCTAGTTTTTCCCCCCAAATTTGTAATTACCTTCTCTAACAATGAGAAACTGGCTTTAATTATGCTTAATGTATCCATTTGTATAACGAACACTGTATTTCTTCCTCCTCATGTGGATTTTCTCCTCACACTATTCAGGCTCCAACATATTGTACCCTCCCACCACTTCTCATGTAGATATTCTTTCTAGTCCAATCAGCTTTCGATTACTACCTCAGTTGTATCCACCTGTTTGCTTTAGGACGGAATCTTCATGACTTGAAAAGAATAGGTATAGGAAGAGAATGCAGAAGAGAAAAAAAACATTATCTATCTATCTATACACACACATATATATACACATATATGTGTATGTATATGTATGTGTATATATATATATGTGTGTGTGTGTGTGTGTGTGTGTGTGTGTATGCCTAAGCAACCGAATGACCGGTTGGCCAGTTGTTATAATGCACACTGACCATGAGGGGGCAGATACTCAATTCAGGAGCTGCCCCCTGGTGGTCCGTGTGCTCCCACAGCGGGAGTGCTGCTTAGCTGACTGACCCATCCTGGCGGCTCATCACTCACTCCCTCAGTAGTCCTGCGGGCCTAATCTCCAGGGAACGGGCCAGTCACTGACAGACCAGAGCCGCCAGCATGATCCTAACAGTGCTGCTGCAGGCCTCCTGGAAGTTGGCCTCAGGCACCTTGGCTGCTTCTTCCCCTCGTAGATGCTCTGCAAGGAAGAAACGATATAAAAGCGGCCACCAGGTGGCTCCTGACAACTGGTGCAAACATCAGCTGGGCAGATCCAGGATCCCAGACTGGCAAGGATGTCCCACCACCTGCCTGGAGGGCCAATCGCATCCTCCCCCCAACCCTTCCCCCATGGGACGGGCGCCAGATGCAGGGCTCACAGCTGGCAAGCATCACTGTGGCGTGAGCCTCTCCCGATCAGGACTGACTGTGCACAAGCCTTCGGCAGGCACAGCAGGGCGGGGATGAGTGGGAGCAGCAGGCAGGAGAAGCAGGCTTCATTGGACTGTTGATTTCGGCTCAGTCCCCATCCAGCCGTGGGCAAACTACGGCCCGCGGGCCGGGTCCGGCCCGTTCGGCTGTTCTATCCGGCCCGCAGAGCCGAAAGAGCAGAGGGTTCTCTTGCTCTGCCCTCCACTCCTTCACCAGCAGCAGTGTTAACATGGGAACGTCGGGAAACACGGCCGAAGCTCCTTCTTCTGAGTCCAGTTTAAGACCCATTGTGGCCCTCGAGTCAAAAAGTTTGCCTACCCCTGAAGGCCATGCCAAGGGACCACGCCCGTGATGAATTTGTGCACCAGGCCTCTAGTGTTTTTAATATTTCCCTTTCTCCACGCTCACTATCACCACCTATTCTAAGTCCAGTTTGTAATATGATAGTTCTTGCTTCTTTCATCAATAATGTCTTTACCAAACATTCGTGTTTATTATCTTCTTGTCTGTGTTATATTGTGTAGTTTATCTATTCTCCAGGGATGCCAACTGTATATATATTTTGTGGAATATAATCTACTTTTATTTCTGGATTGAATTTCTAATTTCGAAGTATATATATACTAGAGGCCCGGTGCACACATCCTTCAGGGTGGGGGCCCCCACTGGGGTGCCTGGCCAGCCTGGGTGAGGGGATGATGGCTGTTTGCAGCTGGTCACACACCCTTCAGGGTGGGGGTCCCCACTGGGGTGCCTGGCCAGTCTGGGTGAGGGGCTGAGGGCTGTTTTCAGGCTGGCGGGTGACGGAAGCTCCCACCGCTCCTTTTTTTCTTTTCTTTTTTTTTTATTCTGGGCCAGCTTTAGCTCTGAGCCTCCAGCTCTTAAGGCCTCTGCTCATGAAAGCAGGTATCTGGTTTGTTTGGGTTCTATAATCGAAACTCTGTATCAACTCCAGCTCTGAGATCCCGGGCTTGCTGAAAGCAGGTTTCTGGGGTTTTGTTTAGCTTCTATATTTGTTACAATGTTTCTTAAACTGCAGGCTCAGAGGCCGGCAAAGCAGGCGGGGAACGTTGGAGTCCTCTGTTACTGAAGCAAGCAAGCCTCATGTTAGTTTCAAGCTGCCTGGCTGCTGGCTGCCATCTTGGCTGGCAGTTAATTTGCATATCTTGGTGATTAGCCAATGGGAAGGGTAGCGGTCGTATGCCAATTACCATGTTTCTCTTTTATTAGATAAGGATAGATATATATATAAATGGTGTTGTATTTTGTTGTTTCTCATAACTCCCATTCACAATGGTTATTTCTACATATATTTTTCATATATTTTTGTGATCTTTAATGTTGATTCCAAGGCACTTGCACTTTGTCCATGGCCACTTTTTGAAAGTTTAACTGTGTTTGTCCAGAAAGTATTTATAGTTGCTTCTGACAGATTCCCCATGGCCTTAAAAATCTAGGACAATCATTATTTTATTTTTGCCTGTGCATTTTTAGGTGGACACAAATGTTATAAATGTCAGTTCCAATACAGTGTGATACTCAACTTGTGGTTAAGAATTGTTAGGGAAAATCATCTTATTTTGTCTCCCTCTATCAAATGTTTTCTCTCTTTCTTTTTGAGTTTACTTTGTCCGTTGAAGGCACTATCTTTAGGAGACCAAGTCTTGTTTGGGAAGCCTTTGCTTCACCCTCCCAGAGTAGAGTCCTTATATTGTCTTTAATGTGAGACCTATTACAATCTAAACTTGGGGCTAGTGTCTGTGGTAGAAGTTCCGACAGCAAACACTACTTCGGGACTGACTTTTTCCCCCCTCTGCATTGTCAATTTTATTTTATTTTCAGCATTGTAAGATTTAACTTATTCTTCTCACTATCAAAACTGTCATCATGTTTTTGTTTTGTTTTGGGTATTTTATCCAGCATTTTGGTTTATTTCTTCTGGGTAATTAATTACCAACGAGTTCCTTCCACTCTCTCTGTCATACAGACAGGAGCAGAAATAAACAATAGATTAGGGATTCAATTTATCTTGAAATAATTTAGTAAATAGATTATGTATGTCTGGTGATGGAAATTAACACCTACGTCTAAGGTTGATTGTCCCAGGATATACTTATTGATTTTAGAGAGGGGGAAAGGAGAGAGAGTTTCTCCTTTGCATTGATGCAAAGGAGAACATTGATTAGTTGCCCAATTGGGGGTCAAACACACAACCTTTTCGTATACTGGACAACACTCTAATCAACTGAGCCACACTGGCCAGGGCCCTGTGGTGATAATTTAGGAATTTAATGTTTATAAGATGTAAAATATCTTCTTTAGCCTAAATTTCCATATGAAATAGCTTCATATCTGAAGTGAATTGTTAATTTTTGTTCATCCAATTTTGAATTTTCAGAAGGTAAGAATATCATCTTTTTTTCTGAGCTTGGATATTTTTCAGTCAGTTTTAAAAAAACTCTCCTTGACAAGATTTCTGCTTTGATGGATGTGTTGGTGTTTTCTAAAATGTATGATTAATAACTGTTTAAAAATATATACTTGAGCAAAGCACAAGACACTGTTTTTTGTCTAAGTGACTTTGGCAATCAGTGTAGATTTAGGCTTAAGAGATAGGTTATGGGGTGGGAAATGGGGGGGATAAGGACACATATACAATACCTTAATAAAGAAGAAAAAGAGATAGGTTATGGGGAAGTAAAATATTGTAAAACTGTTTTTTGCATAAATACCTATAGTTTCCTATGTATATCAGTTTATTGCTAAAGTGCATAGTTCTGTTTTTGGCAACATAAGTCTGTGACTGGTTAAACAGTGGATAAGAGAATTGTGCTAATGAAGCCAGAAAATGCGCTTAACTTCTCAATTGGGTCAATTAGCATTCCTTGACCCAAGGTCACTAATGGCTCTTCTGCAGCCAGTCCATTTGAATTTCTTATTATTGGCATGAACAAAAAAAAAAATGCAAAATATTTCACATAATTGAAAGCATTTTCACTATAATTTACTTTATTGTTATTATAACTAAAATGTAGATGATATACTGTTGCCAGAGGAAATAGGATTCTTCCCACAGTATCACAGGGAGTGCATTTCAGAGAAACATGCATAGGAGGATTTGAAGTCTAGTGGCAAGAATTATTGGAGGGAAAACTAATGACCCCACTAACACCGTCTGATGTTGGATGGACTAGGTGGCTCAGCTTCATACCCCTGTGGGAAAAGTGCAGCCTCTGGAGCCACAGGCCTGAACTTGCTCTCACCAAGCCCAGGTGGAGAGTCAGGACCCAGAGCTGCTTCTGTTTCCATCCAGCTCATGTTTGGTGCTGCGGTTCAGCCAGCTGGACTGCCGAAGAGAGGGTGCCCACCTCAGGCCTTTGTTAAGCTTTGATTATTTTTCCTTGGGCTTGGGCAAGAGTAAGCTTTCTTTTAAACTATCCAGTCCTTTCCAGGGTTTTGTACCCTTATTCTACCCAGTCTTTTATCCAGATTTCCCCATGCTAGATTGCTCCCCTGGATGGTCACTGTTTTGCCTCCTACTGTGC
This sequence comes from Myotis nattereri, assembly GCF_964212035.1. Lineage (NCBI taxonomy): Eukaryota > Metazoa > Chordata > Mammalia > Chiroptera > Vespertilionidae > Myotis > Myotis nattereri. The sequence continues at coordinate 30,166,692 of NC_138088.1, forward strand.
ATGCCTCATACTTCTGCTTTGTCATCTAGCTTTCACTGCTTCAGCAGAGGAATTTCCCCCTAACTGCTTATCTCCCCCACCCTCCCACAGCACCCCTTCCCCCATGCAGGTGAACAATTGGCTGTTCCCTGGGGTGGTTGGGTTGGAAAGCTTGTCCTTCCTCCCTGTTTGGAGAGATGGAGGGACATTACTCCCCCTGGCAGAAGGGCAATGTGGCTCTTCCCTGGAGTGTGGGAAGCTGTCATTTCCCTTTTTAAGTAAGTTTCGCCAGCCTTTCCACTTCTCTTTTGTTAACACATTGCGTACCGCATAGAAATCTCTAAGACATACGCCAGGGACCGCACGTTTTTGGGCAAACTGCACGTTATTTAAATCATCATAATGCACTTTAGGTGTTGTTTTTCAATAATTATAACATTTTTATTTACAAAAACAATTAAACAATTAAAGTTCCTAGTGCTTTTTTAACGTATGGTACTGTGTAAAACATTTTCCTCTATGAAGAATTACCAAACAAAATTTACATAAGTATCTAGATCCGCTCCTTTTTCCATGGGCGTGAAAAACGAGAACACTCGTGAGCAGTCCTTAACAGATGGCACGTGAAACACGAGAAAACTCCTGAGCGGACGAAATGTGTTAATACCTAACTAGCTGCCTGTGCCAACAATACCATCTTACAGATGGAACAATGGAATTTAGGCAAGTCTTTAACTTACTTTGAGAGTCAGAGTGACCGATGAAGGGTAGTAATGCAATTTTTTAAAATGATGAGTAGGGATAGAGAGAGTGTATATTTATTGACAGTTTTCATACAATTTGTGAGTTGGTTGAGTCAGGATCAAAATCTAAACATCAATCCTGAAAACAGACCCTATTACAATATTAAAATATAGGTCCTTTACTCTTAACTGCAAAAGTGCATATATCGCTGTGCTGTTTTAAGTGCTGTACACTATTACACTTAGCATATACGTATAAACACAAATTAACTGTTTATTTTTTTCACCAAACTTTATTCTTTTTGGAAACTTGAAATTGTATTGATGAATTTAAAATGTTTTAATCATTGTCCTTCAACACTAAGGATTAGGACACAAGTCAGTGACCTTCATATTTATACCAATTTGTACACTGCATGAAAATTATTAAACACTTGTTTTAACTTTTACCTACATGGTATTTTTGCATAATCCATCAGGGTACAATGACTTATAAGTCACATATCTAATCTGTGGGAAAGTGTTAGAGTCCATTAAAGCTTTTATCAATGAATTGTGAGCTAGGGAAATGGTGTCTGAGCTCTAAAAATTAATGGTCATTTGAAAACACAAAGAGCTTAAAATTGACAACTCCAACACTTTAAACAACTTCTGCCATCATTTTGTTGTCTTCCTGAATCCAAATTTTGTTTTTTATCATATCTCTCTCTCTACCTTTCTTTGCATGTGTATGTATGTGCTGATCAATTTATCACTTAATGCAGCAACAGCATTGCAAAGATTAGCTTTTACTTGTTCAACAGCTGAATCTAAGCTTACATTAAATAGGTACCATCTTTCTCTTAAACCAGGGGTGGGAAGGTGTTGCCTGTGGGCCATATAAGGCCCATGAAATTATTTGGTCTGGCCCTGCCAAGGCATTGGGAATGAATTAATTAAATGTTTGATCAAAGATAGCAGGCTAATTTTTAAGTTGATAATTTTGTGTGGCCCGTTAATGATGTTTTGAATATCCAAATGGCCCTTGGCAGAAAAAGGTTCCCTACCCCTATCGTAAAGTATCTGAATATTTATGCCAATTAAAATAATATGCGTGGAGAAGCACTTTACCTACTCAGCTTGAGAAATGCCTTCCACAGTTATGCTTGCCTGCCTTTACAGTTTTTTCCTCTAGGATAAAATCTACAACATAATATACTAATTAACTAATTGGAAGTTTTAATTTGATTTCGGGATAAATTCTGAAGTATGATATACCAACAATTTGCTTACATTTGAAAAAATAAAAACTAGCAAGGTACTATCTTGGGACTCTGCTCAGGTGACAGAATGCTGTGTATAATTTTGATCACTTTATCTAGCAATGCTTCAAGAATGAATTACCAGGTTATATATTTTTAAGTTCTTAGATTTGGAAAAAAAAGACTTTAGCTATAAATAAGTGAATTAATGTACAATGAAAAATTATTAATATATATATGTATATATATATATGCAAACAACTCAAAGTATTTGAGAGATTTCATAAGACATAGTATTGGGTTCAATAATTATTTAGAAGCATGGAATGAATTTAGTAGCACAACTTCTGAAATTCACATGTTCTAATACATATGACATGCATATGTTTATGTGTACATACATGATCTCCTAAATTTTTCTATCTGTTCTAAAGTTCATTCAGTCATATGTATTTATCATACAATTTTGTGCATAGTGCTATCTAGGTATTGTTGGATATTTCCAGGGCCAAATTTTGGGGAAAATCTAATGATCAATGTATTAACTAAAGAGCTAATGTTAATATTGAGAAGTGTGAAGGGAGGGTAAGATGACAAAAGTTGGTTGGACTCTTCGTTGGAAAGAAAAGGAAAAAAAGTGATCACCTGGTCCAGCAATTTTATTCCTAATGGTGAAGAAAGATTAGCCTTAAACACATTTTAATGTTATACCCAAACTAATGCAGCAAGCTGTTAATCCTGGAATCAATTTTGGATTTTGAATTAGTCAATCACTCTTCAAGCGACCAGTATGGAAAAGATAGCTAAGACAGCTCCTTGCATGTATTTTAAAAGCTTAAATATAGGATATACAGTCATATAACTTCCTAATAGGAGCTGTTTTTTTTTTAAAAAAAATGATATGTAGGTTTCTAATCATAAAGATATTACAATAATTTAATCTGAAATCATGTTGACACTTGACCATATTAACTTTTGCTATTTAGTCTGACTCAGCCTTAAAAGGAGAGTGATAACTCACTACCCACTCACTAATAAGCTAAATAAAACTCTTTTCACTTAGATTAATATATACTAACACTATGCTTAACACTGTTACCTGTCCTGGGATAAAGAGTACTTTAAGTCACGTGCCTGAATAATGTTATTAGCATGATGTGCTGAGGAGATGGGGACTGGGGGCAGGTAGGACTTTGTATAATCTTGACACTTCCACTAACCAGCATGAGTCTTTAAAGAAGGGACTAAATCTTTCTGGGCGTCAGGGTCTTAATCTTTAAAACTCTTGCTGGTTTATTATAAGAATTAAGATTATGCATATAAAGTCTTTAGCATACTAAATATATAGTAAGAACTCAATAAATGCCTTCTAAATAGTGAAGAGAGAAGTTGTTATTTATTAAACTGCAAAGCTCATAATTTTCCAATAAGTGTTTGGACTTTCCCAATTCAGTGACTTGCCCCAATCCATAGAGCAAATAAGTAGAAGGACCAAGTTTTAAACTCAAATATTTGAGCGTGGATTCAGTGTTCTTGCCAACATTCCAAATATTCAAGAGTTTAAAGAGGAGTAAATTTTTTTTCATATTTGAACAGTACTGATTTGTTAGCTGCATCTACTAGTATGCATCAGTGTCCTGACATGTACTCCAGAGTTATACATGTATACAACTCATTTGTGTCTACATTCACATGAGTGTCTGTGGGCCCAGTGTACTAATGGCATCAAATTATATTTCTTTTAATCTTTTTAAAAACTTTTTTATTACCTCACTAGAGGCCTGGTGCATGAAATTCATGTACGGGTAGGGTGTCTAGGCCTGGCTGGCGATCAGGGCTGATTAGGGCCTTCTATCTGCTGCCTGGGGCCTACCTTCCCCCGCTGCTGGCTGCCGGCTGGAGAGAATAAATGTGAGCTTTGTGTGAGGATGGTTATGTAAGATAAAATAAAAATCAATCTTTTCTACTCCTGTAATCTGTCTCTATTTCAGCTTCCATTTGCTAACAGAATGAAGGATGTCACTAAACTTGAATATCCATTCATATCTTCTCAAAAATTGGATTAACATTTGGGCAGTGTGAAGTTAACTACACGTCTTTCTGCTTTTGAATTTATAATTGAATAAATACTAAAATTAGACAGTCCTATAGGATATGATCTGTCTAATCTCATATCTGTGAATCAAAACTCTTAGTAACATAGACAGTAATGAACAAACAATGGGTACATCTTGGGATACTCTTGTAAGTATTAGGAAAAATTACACCAAGTTTCTCCAAATGTATTCACACAATCAAATGCCGTATTTAAGTTTAAATGAGGCAAAATGTATAGCCAGGCTTTTTGTGATTTTTTAAAAACTGGACTTTATTTTTCATAGCAGTTTTAGATTCACAGCAAAATTGAGGTATGAACATGAAGAGCTTTCCTATCTAACCCATGTCCCCACACATGCACAGTCTCCCCCTCTCTATGGAGATATCACAGGACAGTTACAATTGATGAACCTAAATTAACACATCATTATCACCAAAAGTCCATAATTTACATTAGGATTCACTCTTTGTGATTTACATACTCTGGGTTTTGACAAATGTATACTGACATGTATCCACCATCATAGTACCAATTAGAATCGTTTCACTTCCCTAACAATCATCTGTGCTCTACCTATTTATCCTTAGACCCTGGCAACCACTGATCTTTTCACTGTCTCTGTAGTTTGCCTTTTCCAGAATGTCATATAGTTGAAATTATATAGTATTTTTATGGTTTTATAGCTTATTTCTTTTTAGCATTGAATTCCATTGTCTGAGTATATCACATTTTATTTACCCATTCACCTACTGAAGGATATCTTGGTTGAGTCCAAGTTGTCAGCAATCTACACTAATAAAAGAGAAAAATGGTAATTGGCGTACGGCGATACCGTTTTCATTGGCTAATCAGGGCTATATGCAAATTAACTGCCAACTAAGATTGGCAGTTAACTGCCAACAAGATGACGGCTAATTTGCATATGTAGGCACAATGCAGGGAGGCGAAAGGGAAAGCAGGAAGAAGCCCCCTGCCACTGACAGTGATCTGAAACCCAGGGGGGAGCTAAGAGCTGGGGGGCAGGGCAAAGGCGGCCCTGGGGCCGCCTTTGCCCTGCCCCCCAGCCATGATCGGAGAATCAGGCGCCTTTGCCACCCTGGCCAGTGATAGCAGGAAGTAGGGGTGGAGCCAGCAATGGGAGCTGGGCATGGTCGAAGCTGGCAGTCCCAGGACCTAGGGGTCCCTTGCCTGGGTGTAAAGCGAAGCCCACAATTGTGGCGCCCCCCCCCCCTGCCACTGCAGGTCCCCGCTGCCTGGGCCGGAAGCCTAGGCCAGAGGCGTTAGGCCTGGGCAGGGGCAGAGCCTGCAACTGCGGGGAGCTGGGTGTCCCCTGCCCAGGCCTGACACCTCTGCCGGAGGCCTCAGGCCTGGTCAAGGGGCCGATCCAGTGATTGGTGATCGGAGGGTGATGAGGGTCAACTCCTCTGGCCGAGGCATCAGGCCTGGGTGGGGGGCGGAGCCGGGGATTGGGGGGATATGATGGTCCCCTTGCCCAGGCCTGAAGCCTGGATCAGAGGCGTCAGGCTTGGGCGGAGGGTGGAGCAAGCAATCAGAGGGAGATGGGGGTCCCCTGCCCAGGCATGATTCCTGGGCCAGAGGCCTCAGGCCTGGGCGGGGGCCAGAGCCAGTGATCGGGGGGAGATGGGGGTCCCCTGTCCAAGCCTGACACCTCTGGCGGAGGCATCAGGCCTGCGCAAGGGGCCTATCAGGCGATCGGAGGGTGATGGGGGTCAACGCCTGAGGGCTCCCAGTATGTGAGAGGGGGCAGGCTGGGCTGAGGGACACTCCCCCCCCCCCCCCCACACACACACCCAGTGCACGAATTTCGTGCACCGGGCCCCTAGTTATAAATAAAGCTGCTGGGAACATCTACGTGCAGTTCTATGTAGACATCAGTGTTTAACTCATCTGGATTAAGGAGTATAATTTCTCGATCATATGGCAAGAGTATGTTTAAAATTGGAAGAAACCACTAAACTGTCTTCCAAAGTGGATGTATTGTTTTCCGTTCCAACTAGCAACGAATGAAAGTTCACGTAGCTTCACATCCAGACCAGCACTTGGTATTGTCAATACTTTGAAACTTGACAATTTTAATAGTCAAGTGTGTAGTGGTAAATCAGTGTTAGTTTAATTTGTACCTCTCTAATGACAGCTGTTTAATTTGTACCTCTCTAATGACAGCTGATGTTGAGCATCTTTTCATATGCTTATTTGGCATCTGTATGTATGTCTTTTTCAGTGAGTTGTCTGTTAAGATCTTTTGCCCATTTTCAATGGGATTGTTCATTTTTTATTGTTGAAGTTTAAAAGTTCTTTGCATAGTTTTGGATAACAGTCCTTTATCAGGTATGTCTTTTGCAAAATTTTCCATCTTTGATATGATTGTATTCTAAAAAATGAGATTTAAGAGAAAGAGTTTAGTGCTATAAATGAGAAAAAGGTAAGTGATGAAACAAAGGACAAGGGGAATAGGCAACAGATATAGGTCCATTTTGTAGGTAAGGAGATAGAAAAGAAAAAACAAGGTGAAATGCTACACTGAAAAGCAGGAAAGAATGGAATTGGTAGAAAAGTAACATTCTATTATTTGCATAATGTTTCTTCTTGAATCCAGAATGTCTTATCCTATATAATAAAACCCTAATATGCAAATTGACTGAATGGCAGAACAACCAGTAGAATGACCAGTCGCTGTGATGCGCACTGACCACCAGAGGGCAGATACTCAATGCAGGAGCTGTCCCAGACCGGGGGCAGCTCCTGTGTTGAGTGTCTGCCCCTCGAGAGGGAGGTGACCGGTGGTGGCGATCAGGGGGTGTGGCCGGCCAGCAGTCAGTGCCAGGCTGCCAACCAAGGCGGGTGCCAGTGGGTACCCCCTGATCATCCTGCCTGCCAGACACCTCACAGATGGTCAGGCCTAGGGACCCTACCCTATACAGTGGGGCCTTGACTTACGAGTGTCCCGACTAACTAGTTTTTCAAGATATGAGCCGTCTCTCGGCCAATTTTTTGCTTTGAATTGCGAGCTAAAATTCAGGTTAAGAGCCAGCTTCAGATACCCCACTGCTAGTTGGTGCAGCGAACATCACAGTGAATGCCACAACATCAGCCCAGCATCACGTGTCTCACTCGTTCACTTTATGATTTGACATATGAGTAATTTGAGTTACAAGCTCCGTCTCAGAACGAATTAAACTCGTAAGTCAAGACCCCACTGTATATTGGGAATAGTCTCTTAGATTTAAAATTAAAACCTGGCAAGGCTACTCCAACACTGAAAAAACACAAGGATGCAGCGATGACATGCATGGACTCTGGCTTGCACATTTTGTGGTCAGCCCTGATTCTGACACGTATAACTGTGTCACAAAGCCAGTTACTTAACTTCTCTCTGCTTCAGTTTTTCCACCCAAGATGAGGGAAATGGTACTACTGCCTCAGAAGGATCATGCTGTGTACTACTTTTTATAATCAGGGCAAAAAAATGTAGCTGTCCATACAATAGCAAGATGCCTTTCACCTGTATGAAAAGTATGGTCAGTGGTGTATGCAGCATCCTGGATTGCGAGAGGGATGTCCAATTGTTGGTTTAGCCTCGACATCCCCCTAGAACCCCGGATTGTTTGAGGATACAGGCCGGGCTGAGGGCTCCTCCACCCCCTGTGCACATATTTCGTGCACCAGGCCTCTACTAAGTGTGTAAAAATTACAATCTATAAAATAAGACCTAGTCAAATTAAATATCTTGCTTAGCTAGCATATGTAAAATCTGAAAATCTGGTCCTCCTTATACTACATAACAATGGCTCTAATATAAAACACTTTGAATGAGTATATGTGTAGGTCTATGTGAACATATGAACACAAATACATGACATCTGTGTATAAATGTACATGTGCATATATTCATCCGTCAGCTCTTTGTTTCAGCATTTATCTCACTTTTATTACAGCATTATGCTTTAACATTTTTATATGTTCATATATAGCAGTTGCTAAAACAACAATTTAGAACTCCTTTCCCATTACTTATGTCTAATAATAAGTACAACCTTGATGTGGCATATGTTAAAAGTGTAATAAAATACATGTGCTTAAATATAAGGATTAATTAGGATATGAAGAATTTATAAATGTCATAATGAAAACAGATTACTTTGAAAAGCATTTAAATAGCAAACTGAATTAATCAAGTTATACATCCATTTTAATTTTCCAACAACCATTCCTTTAATAGCTAATAGGTCATTAAAATGTGCTTACTTTTGAGGTATAGTTATGTGCATTTGGCAATTATAATATGTAGAAGGGGAATTCAAGGTTCTTCGACATAGTGAGAAGGCTATTATACAAAATGATGCAGAACCTACTTAAGAAAATCCAACTATATGTTGTCATTAGAATAAAATGTTAACAGGCAAACATTGGTGATATTAAGTTGTAATGAAGTTTAGAATATGTTTTTTTATTAATGACTATATATGAAATATAATAGACCAAAGCACATGCATAATATATTTGCTATATGCCAAATTTTTCCTCAGTAGCATAGACTAATCCTAATAGGCTAAATAATTATTCCTCAATAGAAAAGACTAATCCTTAAGAGTAGTGAAAAGTGGCAACTGGAGTAAAAACCTGTTTCTTTGGGGCTGATTTCTGTCAACTAAGAAATTAGTAAGTTAAAATATGAGCATTAGTAAATCACAGGATATCAAGGATAGGTGTTAAACATTGAATTTTACTTTTTATATGCATCTTATTAAAGGTATACATTAGAATGATAATGTGAAAACTAAAAGTATAAAAATACAGCTCAAAAGTGTACCTAGTAAAGTTGCATCTTCAGTGTTCTGAAATCAGGGCAAATGCATGTACGACGATGTGGCATCCAAATAAAACTCACATCCAAATTCAAAAGTGTTGGAAGTCTTACATGTCTGTGCTGAGATCTTCTGAGGACCCTACAGGGGATTAATTGCAACAAACTTCACACTGTAAAACTTTATAAAATGTCTTTTGACTATTTATTGCTGAATTTGCACTTTAAATTTTCTCTGATTCTTTTAAGCGCCCTGACCTTCCCTGTTCTTATACCAGTCCCCTAACATAAGATTATCACTTTCTTCAGGTCTTAACTCCATGATCTTTCTTTTGTAAATCAAGTTTCTTCATTAATTCTGCTGCTCTATCCATAAACCCAGCTCATTTCCACTAAAGGCCCTAGAACCTAAGGCCTTAGATGACTTTTATTTTGTCATAGGTTACTTTTACTTTATTAAATAAACATGAATAATCTGGTGCTAAATCTCAAGATTATGTTAATGATTTAAAAGTCTTCACTTTATATAAAAGTATATAAAAATACAACTTTATTTTTAAAACAAGATGTTTAAAAAAGAATTAAGAATTACAATAAACTTTAATAATATTCTGTTATATATATATTTCAAAACACTACAAAAATTTGCACAATACAGTACTATCTTACCTGTTAATTTAATATAAAAATCACATCCATGGGCATGGAGTTATTCTACAAATGATATTAAAAGGTTATATTTTGTAAAAATAAAATCAACTTTGTTGTTTATAACATGTATGTCAATTCTGAAGCTTTACAAATACAAATGTATAAAAAGAAATAAAAAATAAAAACAGGAGCAACACACAAAGATATTAAATGGAAGTAATATGTGGACCTATAGCAGTCGATATATATAAATTCAATGATGCCTCAGAACTCCACTCGAAACTCCACTGAGAAAGAATACCTTCATTAGAACTAGAATGCCACCTAGTTTTATTTTTAGTTTTTAGTTTTTTTTTTTCCCTCGTGAGTGTGAGTGTCAATAATTTATTTTGGTATAAAGATGGGAAGGTGGAAAATACACTGTTTTTAAAATCCTCTTGGTTCCCCCTCATGTTGTAGAAACACCCTGGCCCTGGAGCTAATCTGTTCAAATTCATATAAAAGCAAAGAAAAAAAGAAAACCAGATGGAGAAGGCAGCCTAAGCCAATAGTTTCACTTGGTGTATGTGACTGAAGTGCTAAACACAAGCTTCTATTTCTTTTTCTTTCCCTCCTCTCCCCTCCCCTCCCCTCCCCTTCCCTCCCCTCCCCTCCCCTTCCCTCCCCTCCCCTCCCCTTCTCTCCCCCCCCCTCTCCTATCTATTCAGAGAGGGCATCAGAAGTAGCTGGCTTGTCCAGTTCCTCAAGGCTGCTTCAATAGCTTGGCTGAAGGAACTTGGGGAACTAGGCACAGGAACATGGTCCAAGTTATCACTCTCCCTATCACTGTGGCAGGAGGGACTAAGCTGTTTTCACCTTTCTTTGGAGCAGTTTTGAGGCACACATCTGCTTTTGCTTCTGCTTTTCTAACTCCCAGCATCTGGGCAAAAGAAGGGAAGGCGGATTCTTCTTCCAGACTCCCAGTGAAGAATGAAGTACGCCCTGACTGGCAGTGGGTCACACAGGAGTCAGCAGAAAGTCTGTTTGGGGAACCTGGACTTGTGCTGAGAGGAGAAATGGAGAAAGCCCAATGGCCCTCAGTGCTGGTGGCACCCGAAGCAAGTATAAAAACTAAAGGCAGGAAACTACTTCAGATTCTCCAGGGGAATGTGGACTCGTTCTTTTCCATCTCAATCCTGGGTTCTCCACGCTGCTCCTCCTGAGCCTTCTTATGGTGCTGAGGCTTCCTCTTCCGATGTCATCTGAGAATATCTCCAGGGTTTCCTTGGAGACCACAGGAGGCTGCAGAGCCAGGTCACACATGCTGAACTTGCAGGTGAGTGGCAGTGAGAGAGAGAGCTATGTCGCTGTGGAACTCCTCAGATGCGGAAAACCAGCGATCTCCACCACCGCTGCTGAGAACCTCTCAAGGCTCTGCTCCAGGTGTGATACTCCCGCAGAAGCAGCACACTTTTACAGGGTGTAGGAACCTGTGATGCCCATCCTCCACTTGGTGGAATTAGTAACAAGGAGAGCTGCTTAGATGTGTGAAGCCTGAATGGTGATGGGTTCCTGCTGGCTGGACTCAGAGCAAATGGTCCCCTCTCCATGACTGTCATTGCTAACTCTGAGTCATCACAGACCACTGAGAACCCCTCCGGCTTCGGTTCAGACACTGCGCCTCTTCCTCTACCAGGCCAACTTGATTTTTAAGGTATTACCTTGATATTGGTTCTCATAATAACTCTTTGTATTAGGAAATGTTGAATAACAATTAAAAAATTCATTGTTACCCATATAAAGTGATGGTTTATAATATATTTGATTATCACTATAAATCCTTTCACCCCGCTGTGTTTAATTTTAGATTCATCAGGCTATTAAAATTGTCCCTTAGTAAATTAATTCCTTCCTCACCATATTACATATTTAATTAGAATTTAACTAGGCTAGCAACTCTATTTCTTCTTATATATCTACCCCCTACCCCACCCCGCCTTGCTGTTCTCCCACATGGCTGCACTTAAAATCTGCACAATGTGTCCATCTAATCCAGTGGTTCTCAACCTTCCTAATGCCGCGACCCTTTAATACAGTTCCTCATGTTGTGGTGACCCCCAATTTCATTGTTACAAATTGAACATAATTAAAGCATAGTGATTAATCACAAAAACAATATGTAATTATATATGTGTTTTCCGATGGTCTTAGGCGACCCCTATGAAAGGGTCATTCGACCCCCAAAGGGGTCGCAACCCAGAGGTTGAGAACCGCTGATCTAAACAATAGTTACAAATCGAGATCCACTGATTCTCTTTTCTGAAATGTCAAACCAACTTTCCATTCAAACGGAAAGTAAACTGAAATTTGGTGAAATTAAAAAGGAAAGTCTCAAAAACACTTTCAGAGCTTTATTTTCTGCAACATTATTGAAGTTACTTACATGGAAACCAAGCGCAGCCAGTCACCTTCTTTTCTATATGAACCTTCTCTTGGGGGCCATATAGCCATTACTGGGATTCAGAACTGACACCAAGTTAAAGAACAATTGCACTGAAAAATGTAATAAGCCTAAAACGGGCTAATGAGAATATCAGGAATATCAAAGAGAACAGAGAAAGCAGCAGTAGAGAAAGTCGAACGTACATAGTTTGAACCCTGTAGCGTTATAGGAGAGATGAGAGGACTATGTCGACAGAAAAGACAGACATCCTCAGTCATGGTGGAAGTAAACAGAATATTTTTCAAATTACACACAATATTTCCCTATGCTGCACAATGAACAAAAATTATAAACTTCCTGCATAACTTAAGATACCGATATTAATAAAAAATTAGGAAGATGATGGCAAGATTAGTTTAGGACCGTCTGAAATCTAGAGAGCAGAGACCATGTCTTTGCAGCTTGTATTTCAGGCCATTCAAACAGATAAACTCCTTCCTCTTCCAGAAGACCATAGGACACATTTTTTTTTTTTTTTAGATCAACTGCTTTATAGTAAAGGTGAAACGATGGTAGGTAACATGTGCTTACACCAACACAGAGACGAGAAAAAAACATCTGAGTCATACTGAACTTTAGAAGTGTTTATACCCAAAATTATTCTTAGGTGAACATTGATAATATGTACTTTCAAACAAAAAAACTATGAGATTGTTTCTCATCATTCCAAAATGGAAGAACTCATGTTTTGATATTGTTAGTTGGGGTCATAATAGCATTTGTATTAAATACAACTGGAAGATATATAGATAATATCAGACATTTACTAGAGAAAAAACACAACCTTTTTGTTGTAAAATCTACCCTGTAAGGATTGTCTGTGATGAAAATCTTTTTCATAACTGTGCTTTTAATTCTTCAGAACATGGCTGATGTAAAAAAAAAATGTGTTTAAACTTTATTGTTACAGTTGACACATTTAAAATGCATTTTGAATTGATATCTGTTTGTATTGGGGGAAGCACTGTCCTGCTGTCCTTTGGATATGTAACTTTAACATCTTCAGAGGTCAACCTTTGTAGAGAAATTGGGATTTAGCCAGCCATGACATTTCAAATGTAGTGCCTTCCTATTCAAATTGGTGGGATATATCCAAAACTGTTCTTGTCAAAAATGCTTTGCAAGCATCATTTCCCAATCCCTTGTACGTGTATTTTTGCCATCAATTTATGAAATTGATAGGTAGAGATAAAAAAAGTAGGAGACATCTCTTTTCAATTCTGTAATTACATCTAACCAAGCACTTTCTCTTCTAAAGATTCCTGTGCTAACAATGAGTATATTGATACAGATTCAATGATTCCACTATCCCTGCAGAGAGAAACAAAAACCAGAAGCCCTAAAATACAGAATCCTTAGATGCCAAGTTCAACATTTTGAAACATAATATTATGAGCTGCTTCCCTGGGGCTACTTAATAGCTTGCTTGTCGAAGAATCCAATTAGCTCATTTCATCTAAGGAGCGATACAACTCTAACAAATCTTTTTTTCCAAAATTCTGTAGATTTTTTGTAGTCCAAGTGACGAAGCTGAATGTACTCTCCATGTCATCAGGTCCTCTTTAAGCCTTTAAGATGCATAGATTTCTTGTGATTTCCCAAAAGATTCTTCCAAAAGGAACACAATTGCTCCCATTCTGGGTGTTTCAGGTGGACAGTTTTATTTCAGTTAACAAACATTTAATTCAAAGGATAACACTGCATGGTTTCCTGGCAGTGTATTCCGCACCACTCCCCCTCATTCTTTTGAGCAGCAGCTATGAGAACTTATCACCGCTGTAGAATTTTCCAAGGGTATAGTAATTTTTATTTCAGAGTATCTCAAAATTTGCAGTTCCACAGAACCCACGGAATAATTCTTTATCACAAAGTAATGATAAATTTTATAAGCTTAAAGTATGAAAGTAAGGCTATTAGTATATTTGAATTCTTGGGCACCCAATTTTATAGGGAATAAATATTTGCAATAGGCAGAGAACCTATTATGTGTTTCTTTCATAATGAAAGCAAATGTTCTTAATGCTCTTAACTTGTAGCCTGAGAAGTACATTACAAAAGTGTTAATGATCTTTTAAAAAATAGTTGAGTAAACAACATATATAATTATTCTGTAGGGAAATGTGGCTTAATTAAAACATAGTCATTCTATTAGCATAGACACCTGCTATTCATATGGTTCATTTCTTCCCAAAATAACTTAATTTCTGAACAAGGTTTGCTTTTCACTCCATTTCCTTGAGAAATGTCCACTTTGAATTTCTGATACAGATTTCTCTATGTTGGCTCTAAATATATGTCGCAAGGAGGACATAGGTTTATATTGACATCTGACCCTAAGGGATTTATTCTCCTGTATTTTCTTAAGTTTTCAGCATCTAGTCATGTTAGAATTGCAGATCACAGGATTATTTTCTGAATAACACACAAGCAAACTCACCATCTCTACCCAAAGTTGAAAATTGTCACTCACAGTCTTCTATCTGGCATAATCTTATTTCAGACTTTTATTCAAAAATATGTCACAGGCCACCTTATTTTTGAAATTTTCTTTGTGTTGAAATGAGGTCTCTTTCTGCAAACATGTCCAGTTCTCTGCCCTATCCATCTCTTATTCCAAACACGGTACAAACATTTAACTCTGTGTTTAGATGGCAACAACAACCTAAAGGGCTAATAAACTAGACAGCACTGTGTGCCATGATTTACCATATACTCATCATCCTCCCCAGCTTCCTTTCGGATTAGATTGCCTGCACAGCTCTGTGCATGCGCTTTTCTAGCAACCTGAGCACATTTTTTTATCATTATTTTACAAAGGGTCAATATTGCTTTCCTACTTTTTTATGAGTTTATTTGAACCAAACTGACAATAATTCTTGGGACGCAAAATCTCAAGGGATGGAAAAACACACACCAGAGAATGACAAAAGCACCTTATTTTATAGGTTACAATAAAGGAGGAGGGGTAAGGAGGCTACATGAAATCCATTGGTGATAGATTAGGAAGGCAGGAGAAAGTAAAACCAGGAAACCTCTGGGATTGGATTAAAGTTAAAAGAATAGGCACATGATTCTTTTACATAGGTGCATGCAGGACAGTTAACAGTCAACAATAAACACAATAACAATACGAATGAGGAGAATTGTGGTCTCAGCTCTCCTGTGGTAATTGTGATTTGAGGAACCCCAAAAAGGGAAATTACTTTGTTATTCCAAAGGCCTGTTATCAGTATGTTATCCTAGATTCCCAAAAAGACAACAGACAGTCTCAGTTAAGGTGAAGATTGACCTTTATTAGGGAAAACTCCTGCCCTAAGACAGGACTACCTGCCATGAACTGATTTAAGTTAGAAAATTTTCAGTTCCCACCATCCTCTGTGGTTACTTTCTCTCTCTGAGTTTGTCAGGCCACCATGCAGGCCTCCCCTGAGCTTGTCAGGTTTAATATGTGGTAGATTTTTAGTCCATAAGGTTTATTTTAACATTAATTATATCTCACAATCAAATAGGGCTCTCTTGTGGGGTCTACCTGATGGTTTTTCCCCCCTTTTTATTTTTATTATATTTACTTATTTAGTATTTATTTCTTTATTTTTCCTTCATTGATTAAGGTATTATATTCACTTACTTTTTCTTCTCTTCCAACCAGCACACTTTTCAGAGCCCTTAAGTGACTTGACTCATGCCTATATATCTTCAATATTTGTGTTGCTAAAATCTCGACTCTAGCAGTTTTTCCCAGTTTTTTTTATCTTCCTTTTCTCTTTCCAACCAGAGACCTCAGTGATCTGAGAAGCCAGGTGGGGCAGGGAAGAGGCAGACATCCACCTCTTCCCTGCCCCACCCAGCTTCTCCGATTACTGGCCCAGGGCCGGCAAAGGTGTCCAGGTTCTCCTATCACAGAAGCCAGCAAAGGCAGCCTGGCTTCTCCGAGCAAAGGCAACTCGGTTCTCTGGCTCTTGGCTGCCACCTGGGTTTCCGATTGCAGGCAGCAGCAGGCAGCTTCTTCCCTCCTTCCCCTTTCGCCTCCCAGCATTGAGCCTAGTATTCAAATTAACTGCCATCTTTGTTGGCGGTTAACCGCCATCTTGGCTGGCAGTTAATTTGCATATCGCTCTGATTAGCCAATGGGAAGGGTAGTGGACGTATGGCTAATTACCATGTTTCTCTTTTATTAGATAGGATACTTGTTTAGAATACATGTACCAAATCTGGATTCTTAGAAAGAAGAATTGGTGATTTGAAAAGAACTACCAAGAAAATCTGCCATTTGGTAGTGTTATCAGTGGGGAGAGCTCCTAATCCCCACTGGTTGCTAGGGGAGTGGGGTTCTTGTGATGTCCCGAGGAAAAGAATTTTCTGAGACTTGCACAGGATGATGAGATATTATGGAAAGCTTTATTTCTGTGGAATTCTACCCCTGAGTTTCCAAGGTCCCTTCTTCCTTTGTCCTGCCAAGGGAACAGTCCGACTAATTCTAGTCGGCAAGACTAGAATTAAACCTGTTGCCCAGAGTTTCCTTTCCATACTTGCATACACCAGTCCAGCATCAGGCTAGCTAATTTGTATTCCCCACTGCAGTCCATCAGTTGACTGTGTGTGGTGTGCACCTGGCTATGGAGGGAACACAGGCTGGAGCAAAACTAGAGAGCCAAGAACATCAAGTGAGCCCAGAGCCAAGAGAGAATTCCTTTGTCTAGGGGGATTACGTATTCCCAAATTTTCATGGGCTTGCATTGGCGCTGCCCCCTCTGGCCAGTGATCGCTGTTCCCAGATTTGATGTACTGGCACTTTCCCTATGTCACCCCAACTTCACCACACATGTGCCCATCTTCCCCTTTGTCCAATCCCTTCCCTCAGTAATCTACAGGGATTGGGCCTGCGGTTCCCTGGGGAGTGTGGAATTGCAGTTCCTGGTAAAACTGTGCAAATGGCATGCTTGTAATGTCTGGCCTTCCCTTTGCTCCTTTCCTGTTATTAATAACTAACTAATTACAGTGGTATCAGTAGCACCAAAAAAGGCTCCAGTGGAAAGTCCTTCAGGTGCCTCAATGCAGACAGCTTCAAACACCAAACTTTCTGTAAGAAGCAGAAAATAAGGAACAGAAAATTTCTTTTTCCAGCCCTTCTTAGGGTCAATGAATCAATCTTAGAAAACTAAGCAAAAAAAAAAAAAAAAGCAACAAAAAAATCATCAGCTATAAAGTGCCGCCCACAAAATTATCTACTGAACTTGAATACTTGCCAAAAACTGACCCCCAGGCACCACAGAACAATTATTAGCTTATGTAAATTTATGTCTATTAAATTATTGAACAGCTTGAAAATTTTTGAAAGTCTATTTGTATAGATTTTGAGCTTTTTATTCCCCATCAGATACTAATAGAATCAGTATGAAAATCCATCTTCAAAATTAGGGAATTGTGTTATTTCTCTAGGAGAAATCAAGGCAATTATAATGCTTGGCCAGGACTCTCAGTACAAACAGCACAGTGCATATTTATCCAGGCTGTCCCTAGCTTAAATACAAGAGATGGGGGGGGGGGAGCATTTATAAGCACTTCTTCACTCTTTTAACACACTTTTCACCTAGATTCAGGAAAAGGTGAATAATTCATAAGCTCAACTATGCTACCCATTTCAGTTAATAACTCCCCATTAAGGATTCTGCTCTTTTGGAAACTAAAAATTAGTAATAATTATCTTCTAGACCCTCTCTGTCCTTTCACTTTCCAAAAATATGCACATTGTCACCTTTTTAAAGGCCCAGATCTGAAGATCTATGTCATCTTTATTTTAATGCACTAAATTATGAAAATATTCTAAAAATTCTAGAATTTCTCACAGCAGCATTTTTCAAATTGTTGTATCATGAGTATGAATGTTATTTCCTTCTCCTTCTTTTTACCTTTGCAAATATTTATTAGGGGTTCTCCTGTGTTTGAAACTGCTAGCAGCATAACAATCAGTATTTCATTAGTCCTCACAATGCTGTGTGAGGGGTTTCTGCTATTAACTTACAAATGAGGAAACAGTTATGGAGAGTTTCACTAATTATTCCAAGGTTACAGAGCAGAAAAGGTGACAGAAATGAGAATTAGGCCAGTCCAGCTGATCTGGCATCAGGGCTCATACTTAAACTCTACACTGCTTTGTCTCTTGCTCACTTCTCAGGTGATAATGATGTTAAACACATGATTACTTTTGGCCAACTGTGCCTGTGCCGAACAACAATACCATACTATTAGATTTCAATAACCTAACCTGTTCCCTTGTAAAAAAAAAATACCAATAAAGGTTACATTGATGGTGAAAAGGAGCAATTTCCACATCTGTTGTCTAACAGTTCTCAAAATGCTGTTCCCAAATCAACAACATCAGAGTCATATGCAAACTTTTTAGAAATGGAAATCCCTGAGTCCCACCCTGGAACTAAAGTGAATCAGAACTCAAGAGAAACTCTTGCAGTATAACATATCCCTTAAACGATAATTCCAATGGGTAAATAGCATTCTCTAAATCCCATGAAGTTTCCTAACTCCATTGTGGGTCCATTCACTACTTAACCTCATTATCAGACTTTTAAGCCTACATTGTCATTGCCTGTTTACTTGTCTGAGTTCCCCAGTTAGAAACTGTACTTCTTGAAGGCCATGAGTAGTTTTTGAATACTATTTTTTATCAACTGCCTTGCTTAATATCTGGGATATAACAAGCCCTTTATAAATACATGTTCAGGAAAAATTTAATTGCTGTCACTCAGTCTATTCTAAAATACACATAGATGATAGATGATAGATGATAGATAGATAGATAGATAGATAGATAGATAGATAGATAGATAGAAGTTAAAGGTAAATGGCTACAGGTTTTATAACAGAATCAAATTGTTCATTGTTTTTGTTGTTAATTTTTAAAAAATTTACTGGCATGTTTGATATGATTGACACTGGTGTCTGTATGTCTGATATCATATCTATTATGTATGTTAGCTAATTGTTTGTATGACTGCTTCCCATCACCACTTCCCACCTCAGTGAGCTTTAGTAATCTGTTTTCTCATCAAAATCAAAAGCAGTTTCCCCAAAGCAACTCTATTATGAATTTGTGTAAGATCGTTTTTCCCAAAAGATAACTTCAAATGTCACTGAGCTTATTTAAATATAGCTTTTTATCACAAACCTTATGTTCAAGTCTTAGTGTACAAGCAAATGGACCAAATGAGGCAAAGAGAATCAGGCTTTTAAATATAATCATAATCCTGCATTACCTCCTAAAATAAGGTTTCAGTTCAGATATTCTAGACAGGTACGTTTTATCTGCCTAGATGCAGTATACTGTCAGTTATTTTTCTGGTTTACACTTGTTTTGGTTTTCACCTTTGTTCAGGTATGGCTCTGGATGGGACAAAGCAGCTCTGGCCTGGCTAGATGTCCTTCCCTGAGATGGCCTGTATCACATCCTTACCGCAGCATTTGCCCTTCACTCAGATTGTGTAAGTACTCCTGTTTGTATTCGAATGCATCATGATAATTTTCTCCCTTTCTTCTGAAGCTAAGCCTTGGTGCTTCCTCAACCTAGTTTCATAACATTTTGGACATGACACAGATTTTTCTGCCAAGTGGGAGAGGACAGAAAAGGGTCATAAAGTCCCCCTCCTTTTTTTTTTTTCTAGCCATTGAACTACTGGTATTTATTTTCTTCTAAATCACAAGGCATGATTGCTGTAGAAGTTCTTCTAAGGCCTACTTCCTTCTTTAAAAAATAACATTAAACTGAAGTATATAGGCAGTTTCAAGCAAATAACAATAAAAACGTGATATATTGGCTTTGACATCTGTGGCTTGTGCGGTCTAGTCTCTAAATTCTCTAGCGTGTACTGTTTGGTGAGGTAGTGCCTGTAAAGAGTTCACACCTAATGTATACCAGTCCCATCATATATCTTAGCAGGGCCTTGAACAGCGGTAGGAATGCATTGTCTGTATGTAAATACAGACACAGATAGATGGATAGCTGCAATGCTGCTCTTCTATCACCATATGCTCCTTAGCGGTCCAACTCCTTCAAGAAAGGTATACTTATAACTGCTATTTTCTACAGTTGCATGTCAAGGGTGGATGCCAGAGAAATGCTGTTTTTCCTCAGAAATGGTATTTCCATACAATTATTTTAATGAGTGAGCATAGATCACCAGCTCCTTCAGTCAGTGAGTCTTTTAGAAGAGTATTAATATCAAAATTATTATAGTTTTATTTGTTTAAAGCCTAGTTCCTACAAAAATCAATGCTCAAATACTGACATTCTAAGGAAAACTTAGTACCAAATGCATACGTTATCCTTCCATTTGCACAAGACATCTGATTAGTAGAAAGATACAATGTGAAATTTTATAAATCAAATGTGTTTTATAATCATTGCCGTAAGAGAAAGGTCCTCTTGTGCCTTCCAGAAATAAATATCACAAATCTAAAATAACTAAATAACTCAGGCCAAGATAAATTTGCAATATCTTTTTCACAGTAGGGGATAAAATAAGAAGAACTAGAGTAATTGAATGGCAAAATTTTCATTGAAATAATATTTTATAAAATGAAATATTGATTAAAAATAAAAGAAATGGATGTATTTTTAGATGCGTATGCATAAAAGGTGGATACAGTGGATACTGATGGCTTCATTTATCCAGCAGCTGGTGGGCTCGACAATTATAGTATATGTAATTTTCAAATGTGAGTGGTTGGTACTCATTTCTGAGCTCATATTATTGATGGGTTTCATTTCACATTTGGAGGCACCTTGTTGTTTGAGAAACTGGAGCACAGATGTAAGTGTGAAGTGTCTCTTGTTTATGTCACATTGTGTGAGCTACCGCATGTGAATCATGTAGACAGTCCGCAGATGGCATTCTATCTACTGCTGACTGGCGGTAATGTCTAGGAGGTAGTCAGAGTGGCGTATGCACACCTGCTAAGTAGCCTGGTTCTCCAACAGTCAAGCAAGTATTGCTGAATTTGTTTCACTCCTAAGATACCAAGCGTCATTTTAGTTACCTAATTCAGTGACAATCAATTCTCTTCTTTTGGTACTTACTTGAAAATTTTACATAAATTAGGTCCTTTATTATTCTCACTTTATAAATGAGAAAATTAAAGTTTGGGTTATTTAAGTAACCAGATTCATAGTCGGTCAGCTAAGAAGTCCAAGAATAAAAATTCTGTCTAGTCCCAAGAACTGTGCTCTTCAGATATGTAATGATATTTTTGCAATATTTTAATCAGAGTAGATTGAGTTTAAGTAAATTCTTTGCTGACCTATGGAGGTTCCATGCAAACATTTTTCTACCAGTCTACATTAATACAAATAAAACCAACTGGGCAATATCATAAGAACAAAACAACAACAAAATTTAAAAAAATAATGAGCCCTGGCTGGTATTGCTCAATGGTTGGAGCTATGGGTTCAATTCAGGATCAAGGGTACATACCTGGGTTGCAGGCTTGATCCTGGCCCTAACTGGAACTTGTTCAGGGGGCAACCAATCGATGTTTCTCTCTCTCTCCTTTCTTCCCTCTCTCCTTCCCTTTCACTCTCTCTAAAAATCAATGGCAAAAATATCCTTAGGTGAGGATTAACAACAAAAACAAAAAAAGAATGGGTAGATGAATAGATGGAAGGATAGGTAGATAAACACACAAATGTAAAGATAAAAACAAAATCAATCAAATTAGCAAAAGTATAATTTGGCTTATAAAAGAAGCCTTTTATCTATTTCTTAAGATAGATTTCTGCTTCAGGCTGCTCACATATCTCACTGGATATACATCTGGGAAAAAATGATATATATTATTCAAGGTGACATTTTAAATCAGCAATATGTCCAATATGGAAGCCTGGCTGTCTTTGTATTGTTGAACTTAAACAAAAAGTTAGATATTTCTCCAGTAAAATGGGATTATTCGGGAACAACAAAAGAATTGCAATCTGGAACATTCAATCATGAAGGGCCAGGTGCAAGTTCACTAAAACAACAGAGAGGAAACTCTTATAAAGGGGAGAGGAGAGGAAGTTGGGAGTATTACAAACAGTTCTCCCTCTTATACTTCATGCAGGGCATGGGAGCTCCCCCTTCTGGCCTCCCTCTTTTATTTTAAATGAGGTTTCTAATTTTTTGCAATATAAAAAGTGAATACATTCTGATGCACAAGATAGCCGTGTTCAAGGGTATATTCTGTTAATAGAGCAATATCCAACTCAAACATAGTGGTGACACTTTAAATCCTTCTGAGCTCTAAAATAATGTATTTTATTTATTTATCCAGGAATCCAAGTTACTAAATAGAATTCTCTGCATTTATTTTCAACATTTTCATCAAGGTTATTCAAATGCTAATATATGATGACACTATTTTATTTTTTATATGTAAGATCAGAATATTAATTCCTAATACATAGGCAAACATGACATACACACATAAAAACACAAACTGTCCTATTTTATTTAGTTTGTTCATTTGTTCACTTAAATTGACTCACAACTGTACACACACACACACAAACAGAGATGAGTGCTTTTGTAAAATATTTATTATTTGTATTTTCTTTACCTGTGCTTGATTTTATGGCTTATTTTCCTACCTTTAACACATATTTTAAAAGAAAAAGAAAGTAGGTAATTAGGACCAAAGTTATAAGGTTCATGTTGCTTTGGATAATTTTTCTCATTCAAAATATACACATGCTATTTCAGTTTTTATTTTTTATAATTATTGGGTGAATTTGTCTAATTATCCTTTTAATCTCCAGGGACAAGTGGACACTATATATTCTCTTTTTCAGATATATTTGTAAACATCATTAGGAAATGTAGAAATGTTTCTGAGTGAGATTATATAAGTTACTAGAGGCCCACCGCACGAAATCCTGCGGGTAGGATCCCTAGGACCGAGCCTCCTGCAATCAGGGTCATCTTCTGCCCCTTCGCCAGTCCCCAGTCTGAATGCCTCCTCCATCGCTGGGCTGTCAGGCCATTGGGATCACCAGCTCATCCCCGGCTGCTCGGGGGCTCAGGCCTGCGGGAAAGTGGGTGCCAGCAACTTCACCTCCAAGCATGTGTGCCCGGCCAGCTGCTGATTGAACGCGCTGCCCACTGGAGGCCGCTCACCCGGGCGCTGTTGCCGCCACGCTGCCACTGCTCCTGGGGCGTGAGGCGCTGACAGAAGCTGTGGGGCTGCTGTGCCTACTCGCCCTGGCATGAGCGGCCGGAGCAGGGAGCTCGGTCCATCAGTGGCCGGCCTGGCGCACGCACATGGAGGTAAAGTCGCTGGTGCCTGCTTTCCTGCAGGCCTGAGCCCCGGAGCAGCCAGGGATGAGCTGGTGATTCCAACGGCCTGACAGCCAGCGGGGTCCTCCCGCCACCCACCCTGATTGCCCCGTTCACCATGGCTGATCCATCGAAGCCTGCAGGCCAGGGGCAGGGACCAAGATGTCAGTCCTTCAGCCTGCTCGAAAGTCCCTAGTCCCGCCCTGCCCCGCTCACGGGCGGGGGTGAGGGGAGGGACCAAGAGGTGCTCAATGCACCTCATGGTGACTGGTCGTTTGATCATCACGGTCATCACAGACACTGGCTTTTATAGATAGATAGATAGATAGATGATAGATAGATAGATAGATAGATAGATAGATAGATAGATGATAGATAGCTCTTATATGAGTTCAGTTTTAACCTCAGGTTATCACTGAACATTATAATCACCAAGTAAGAGTCACACTGAAGTACCACTGATGGAGTTGGTGAATAACCAGCTCCTCTTGTTACAGGATAGGAGAGGGGCTCCTCTCCCCCAGTTGCTTGTGGAAGTGAGGTTCTTGCCCTGCCATTGGAATAAACATTTCTGGAGGCCCCCATGGGAGCATGAGGTATAGTAGAAAGCTTTATTGCCATGGAATTACACCCACTTTAAAAGGTGGGAGGGAAAAATGTTTTACAACTCCCAAAGTCATCTGTCAAAATCCAACTTTCCATTTGATACTTGAATTTTATTTCTAACACCACAAAGAAGTGATTACTTATGTTTGAAAAATGTATTGATGGAATTATTATTAATTCCTTTGGCAAACACTTCCATATTTGTAAAATTTCCATCTTAAAATTTTATCTTGTGTATTTTATAGAACTATTTTATGCATCATTTTTAGTTCCTTCCTTGAAGTAACATTGAAGAAAATGAATAATTTTTTTGCTTTGAGGAAATATTGCATTTCTGCCCCCAAAATGCCAAAGAATTTTTATTTATTAATTTCATATATATTGTTGAACTTTCTTCACCATATTGATAGATCTCTGATATGGTAGAATCTTTTTATGCTCTTAGAATTAGAGAGCCAGAGCATAGTGCAGAAGGGCTACTAATTTACCACAATGGGTATTAGTTTACATTTTTAGAGGCATGATCCATTTCTCTCCTTACTGTTTGATAAACACATTCTGAGCCACAGTTCCACTCTTCTCTCCTGAATAGAATGAACTTTTTAAAATGATGGTAATTATTTCTTATGTCTATAACTCCTCCTGTTGGCACTGAAAATGGCAACAGAATGTTGTCCTACAATTGGACTTCAGTTCAGCAACCTTGGTACTTGAGTTCTGGCTAAGAAAGAATTCAGAGCCCAAACACAAATTATAAGAGAAAACTTATTCAGAAATCACTGAGGTAGAAGAAGTGAGTAGTAGAGAAGAGGGCTCAGGAAACAAGTCATAGAGGCAAAAGTAGGGCCCTTGAAGCTTAAGAACAAGAAAGGTAAAGGTAATGTGCCTGTGGGGAAGAGGTGGGGAAGGGGAAGGCATGGATGTGCTCTTGAAAGGTGCTCCATCCTAAGGGCTTTAAGAGCAGGAATTTTAAGGGGAATCCCGGGGGGAGGATAGAAGATTCATTAGCTTTTCAGGTTGTCCTTTTAGGCTCATCATCTTCACTGATTGTTCGGCACCAAGGCAGGGGGGTCATTGGTCAATGCACCTGGTCCTGACGTCAGTCATGGTGTCACTTGTCTGGTTTTGTAGCTTTTCTGGGCCTGGGGCTGAAACACAACTGAGGCATAGATGCTGTCGCCAGGGGTTACTGCTTAAGGGAGTGTCCTGTAAGGGCCGGCATGGAAGTCACATGAGGTCACTCTTCAGCCCCATGTTCATCCTCTAAGGGGGTCTAGCACGTGACTAGCGGTATGCCAGGAGAGAGTCCAAATTGCACGACCAGCAACCAGTGGTATGCCAGGGGAGAGAAGGTGGTTACCCTGGGAATGAGGTCCTTGTTTGCCCAGTTTTGCCTGTTATTAGGTAACCGGGGCTTTCCACCCTGGTTACCTTCTATACCTGGTCCCTCTCCCTTGTTCTGCTCATACCTAACTATCTACCACACATCCACAATAAGCAGTCTGTTCCTAATTATCTGAATGAACTGCACGTCCTTTATAGCAGCTCACTGCACTCGTGCAAGACCATTGGTGCTTCAAATCATTTTTTCTGAGGTTACATTCTAGTCGCCTTTCCTATTGTCCATTCCAAATGCACTTGCTGAAACCTGTAATCTCAGATTTGACCCTGTTCCTGTTATTTGACTTCCATTTCTGTTCCCAGGCTATTTGGATGCACATTTTCCATTAGACTGTCTGCTTTAGCATTTAACAGATGGATGATGTAAATTGCTGAGGTTGTGAGATGAAATTTTCTGTGATAGATACCATTTTCTCACAGGAAATTCCATTCTAAAGACTGTCAAGCACAGTATAGTTCAAGGCAGTGCTAACAGCTTCTGTTCTCGGGGCATAGCTAATTGGTTCATAGTCCGTGTTAATGTAAACAAATTTTTAACATTCTTAAGTTAGCTTTTTTAAAAAACTAAAGTTGTGATAATAAAACCATATGCATTCAAAGTTGCTCTGAAGATTTTTTAAAAATATTGTCTTTAGAGTGCTCAGTACAGTGTTTGACATATAACAAAATTTCCTATATTTTGGTCATTGCTGTCATTGATATTTTCATTATCAGATTTCCAACTTACGCTTGGAAACTGGCTCAGCCCCTGTGGAAATTAGCTTATCACCACTGTCCCCAAACAAGAACCTAGGATATTCACTCTCGCATAGTTTCTATACCCTATATCCCACAAATATAGGAGAAGAAAATTTTGCAGTAATGTTTAAAAGACCTGGAATCAAACTGTTATTTGTTTAGGACTTGAAAGGGTCTGACATTTTATTTCCTTAAAATATTAAATCTGTATATTCTCAAAATTGTATTATAAAATATTTATTCAGGGAAAGTCAAAATTCATCTCATGTTCCAATTAAACTAAAACCTGTTAACAGAAATGTAATCTTATTAAATGTCACTTCTCAAAAAAAAAAAAAAATCCTAGGAAATGGTTTACAAATGAACCAAAACTAGAAATGTCAAGCAATAAAAATTTATGGTTGTGGCATTATGCTAAATGATTGGAATGGAGAGAACAACACCTTGTTTTACCAGTGGTTCTTCTTACCCATTGCAGTTTGCTGCCTCCTGTTGTCCAATAATATAGGTATGAAACCACATGATCTGTGGTCTTCCCTTCCACTTTTAGAGATAAATGAAAATCATCAATAAAAGCCTGCCGAAAACCATCTTTTCCTTTTTTCTTTACATCAGGGCAGCTGTCAGCCACAACTGAGTGCTTGACCAGGCACCTTTTGGGCCTTCTGATGTACTGTATTGCTGACTTATTTTCACTTTAACAACTGCTGTTACCGTGATCCACACAGCAAGTGTTGCATCTAGAGGCAGGCCTACAGTGGCATCCTCTGTCACACTCTGTGCTTGACAGTCTTTAGATGGAAATTCCCAAAGAGAAAATGGGTATCTTTCATGCAGTATTTTATTCTGCACCCTCCCTAGCTTTCTCCTTTCACGGTTGGTAATATGAGATACGCTGAGCTCAAGCTAATGGATTTTTTCTTTTTTTCCAAACAAGTTGCCCGTGTTTTCCCTCTGTATTAAGTACTGAGCAGGTGGTGTTTTCTAATCATTTATGTTCAGTTTTTCTTCCATTATGAGGGAGAGAGTTCAGAGATGTGCACAGTGACATTTGTAGTTAAATGACAATGAATAAAAGATAGTTGCTTATGCTTTGATTAGAAAAGCATTTCATTTGGGACCATGGCAACAGAAGTATGTGAGGCAGAGCTGAGCCCTGCCTTCGGTAAATCAGAAGTCGGTGAATATCATTCTAGTAGTGCTTTTTCTTGGTTCTTGTTGCTAGTTTCCCACTCCTAATAGAAAGAAAATTACTCGGTTTTCAAATAAATTCCTTATCAAACAGCCTGCAGGAATGAATTAAAATCAAGAACCAAGGTTCCACAATATGTAAATATATTTATTCTTATGTTTATACCTGTATATCTATACTGATATATTTTCTACATCAAAATATGCAAAGGTGGACATTTATAAGTGAAATAAAATGGGGAGATACAGAAGGTACAACCCCCCATGATTGATCATTTTGCAGGAAATGGGAGTACAAATTCCTTCTTGGAGGCCATCTATATATATAAAAGCCGAAGCAACTGTTACAACCGGACAAGCGGCTGGTAGCTATGACATGCACTGACCACCAGAGGGCAGATGCTCAATGCAGGAGCAGAAACCACAGGCATGGAAACTTGGAACAGACTGATGAATCTCAGAGGGAAGGGAGGAGGGGTAGGGCGGGAAGAGATTAACCAAAGATCTTATATGCACACTAGAGGCCTGGTGCCCGTGCACCAGTGGGGTTCATCTGGCCTGCGGGGATTGGGTTGAAACCAGCTCTCTGACATCCCCTGAGGGGTCCTGGATTGCAAAAGGGTGCAGGCCAGAGTGAGGGACCCCACCAGTGCATGAATTCGTGCACCAGGCCTCTAGTAGTAAATAAGATTCCCCACAGGAATCTTCTTCCTCTTTGTTCAATGATTTTAGATGTATATTATATACTTGGGACAGTAGAAGGTATAGAATTAGAGGAAAATTAAATGTCATTATGGGCAAGAATTTATGAATAAAATTATTAAAATTACTGGTTGCATTAACACATTAACACAATGTCTCACACTTACCTCTAAATAGTCAATGTCATATCAAAAATATTGAGATAAAGAGACTACACTCCCAAAGCAGAAATCATCTTTTTTATGTATCATATACTTAAGATTTGTGCGTTTTACTGAATGTAAATTTAGTCTCAGTAATGCACCATTAAAATCTTTTATTAAAGCTGTAAACTATTTTATGCTTGTATTTATTGAAATATGAGTGATTATTTTAGGTTTGCATATTTTTTCTAAGAGATGACCTTGTTATTTAAGATTAAGTATTCCATTTAATACTCATTATACATTTATAATTAACTGATTTATAATTAAGCAATAACATCACATGTAAGTCCTTTTAGAATCTATAGTTTAGGTAGTATTGACTTCATTTGAAATTAAAGTAATACAGTTGATTTTCATGACTTGCCTAAATTCACACAATTATTACATGCTGTAATTGGGACTGTGATCCAGGTCTGCTTCTAAGTAATAATGATGCTGGTGGATGAAACTTCCCTGTTGTTTTGGGGAGTAAGGTCTTGGGGCACAGTTGAAATAAGAATTTTCAGAAACCCCTCACGGGAGGATGGAATGTGGAAGAAGGCTTTATTTGCATAAAGTTACATTTCTTGGGTTCCAAAGTCCCCTTCCCCTTAAGCCAGTCCTTGAAGAGGGGCAGCTGGAGTTCAGCAGAGTCCGAAATAGGGCCAATGTCCAGAGTTTCTGGTTCAGCATTCAGGCCAGATTAAAGGCCATTAGTCCATGTGTGGAGCCTCACATGACCATGAGCACATGGGGCACAGGGGAACGTGCCCCTTCAGCAGGAGTCCCAAAAGGGCCTGGCACCCAGGAGTCCCAAGAGGAGCCAAGAGAGAGAGAGAGAATGGCTCCTTTGTCGAGAAGTTGATAATATTTAAGGGCTTGTAGTGGCCAAACCCATTCTGGCGAGTTACCTATTTCCAGGTGTGATTGACAGGCAATTAGTCTCCCAAGTCACTGACCGCTAGACCTTACTGGGCATGTGTCTAAATTGCTTTTGTCTAGTCCGCTCCCTCATCAGTCTGCAGGGAATAGACTTGGAGAATGTTAAATACGGCTTTTTGGCAAAGCTGTGTACATGGCATGTCTGCATGTTGTGGTCTTCCCTTTCACTCCTCTCCTGCCATGAGCTGTAATTCAGAGGAGCTTCAGCTCATTGTGACTTAAACAGTTAAGAAATGTATAATTACACATGGAGAGAGGAACTGGGAACCTCACAATTGTTTGGGCTAGAAATTTAATTTAGCATAGTTTGGTCCATCTCTCCGCTGTTTTACTCAGCATTATCTCCATACTAAAGTTGGTGTCACTCCAGGATGTGGCCTGGTTAATACCAGTTGCTTGGGTAACACTTTGTTCACAAAATGTAAGAGAGAGACATGCTATCCTTTTCTAGATACTCAGGAAAGGACATAGACCAAGAATGCCTTAGACTTGTGTATGAACAAATAACGAGCGATGTAGAATAAGGTACTATCATCAATGATTCCCTAAATGTAAGGGAAGAATTAGTTTGAGGATGTGCTCTCTCTACCATTCTTTTTAAGCTTAGAGGATTTTGGTTCTATAGTGGCATATATTTTATGCAGGTTGTCTAGTGCAAGCAGCAGCCATTACAGAAATGATTTGATGAAGTTCATGGGGTAGAGACCAAGAGAGTAAAAGTCATTATCTTTAAAGGCTGGATAGAATTCACTTTGCAAACAGTTTCACTGAATAATGTTTGACAAATGATCAATTACATTCTCAAGACTGAGATGTTTTACTAGATTGAGTACCAGCCTCAACAGAACTATATCTCTGAGATTCATATAGTTACCCCTTGGTTCTGTAAGTAATATTTCAAATAGAAGATGATTCATCAATTTAAAACTTTTCCTGCCATGTAATGAAGGATGAAAATTAACCTGGCTTATATAATTAACATTCATGGGTTATTAATTACTTCTATAAGGGGACTGTATTCACTATAATAGGCTTGATTAAGACATAAATTTTCTTAATTTGATAGTGTAAATGGAGTAGGTGGTAATATTTAAATGTTTTTTTTGCATCAGATTCTTATAACTTAAAATGGTTTTCTAGAACTTGATTTTGTATCAGTATCTCCACTTTTATTCAGCTCTGGCTGCTATAACAAAATACCATACACGGGTGGCTTAAACAACAGGCAATTCTTTCTCACAGTTCTAGAGGCTGGAAAGTTGAAGATTATATATCTGTGGATTCTCATCCTGGTGAGAGCACTCTTCCTGGCTTATAGATGGGTGCCCTCTTGCTGTGTGCCCACATGGCAGAGAGAGTGCTAGCTCTGGGCTCTCTTCCTCTTTTTATAAGAGCACTAATTGCACCTGGGGGGGGGCACTTTCATGATTACATCCAGACCTAATTCTCTCAAAGACCCCACCTCCAAATACAAATTACATTGGGGTTTCAACAGATGAATTTTCAGGAGTCACAAATCTTCACTCCATATCAAAGCCTTATAAATTCATAAGACCTGGGGTCAAAGGAGATGCTATTCATTGGTGGCACGTCCAAGAAAGATTCATATGGAATAAAACATAATTGAATAAATATAATATGAAATTTTAGCATTAAAGTGTCTGAAAATAAATTATATGCTTGCCATAATCAATACTGATAACCTTTGTTTTAAAATGTGAAATAGCAATCTTTGCTGAACCAAATACTGGAGTCAAATAGTGGTTTCTAGGGCCAATAGAACAGATTATCACCAAATTGGTGGTTCAAAACAGCAATGTTGTTTTTTCTGTTACTGTTGTGGAAGCCAGAAGACTGACACCCAGGTGTCTGTACGTCCTCACTGCCCAGATGTCCTAAGGGGAGAAGCCTTCCCTGCCTCTTCTGGCTGCTGGCGTCTCCTGTAACTCCTTGGCTTGTTCAGTATAACCTGAAACTCTGCCTCTGTTTTCACATGGTTTCTTGGTTGTGTCTCTGTGTGTCTCAAATTTGTCTCTCCTTTCTCTTGCAAGGACGCCTGTTCTTGTATTTAGGAGCCACTCAAAATCCTGGATGATCTCACCCAGAGATCCCTACCTTAATTATATCTGCAAAGATCTTGTTTCCATGTAAGGTCACATTAACAGGTACTGCTATGTGTGTCGGAGGAGGAGGGCACATGGGGGTCGAGATCTTGGGCATACCTTTTCGGGGATACTAGTCAACCCATTGCAATGCACAAAATAATGACCATAGGCTAATTGCTTGTTAGAGCTCATTGCAATTTGAAATATACAGTGGGGCCTTGACTTACGAGTGTCCCGACTAACGAGTTTTTCGAGATACGAGCCGCCTCTCAGCCGATTTTTTGCTTTGAGTTGTGAGCTAAAATTCGGATTACGAGCCAGCTTCAGATACCCCACTGCTAGTTGGTGCAGTGAACGTCACAGTGAATGCCACAACATCAGCCCAGCATCACGTGTCTCACTCGTTCACAATTGATTTGACATACGAGTAATTTGAGTTACAAGCTCTTTCACGGAACGAATTAAACTCGTAAGTCAAGGCCCACTGTATTCATGTTTCTCTCCTAGAGAGGAATGTGTCCCTAGCTCATTTCATCTTGGCAACAACACAAGAGTAGGATTCAGAGATGTTTATGTGTGGAGTGCCAGATCATGACATACTTCAAAAAACAGCAGGCATACTAAGTAAACAGAAAATGTGGAATGTAGTCGGAGAGTTCGCTGAAAACACTGGTACCAATCAGTTTATGCCCTTTATAGTAGTTAAGCTTCTAGTAGTATTTCGAACCATTGCATGTAAAAAAACAAAATCAGTTTAAGAAAAATTACCTATCTTTGAGTAGAAAAATTCTGTCAGTGTATTTTTTCATTTGCCTCCATAGTATAAACTCTTAATAGTGCTCCCTTCATCAATAGCCAGAGGATTTGGGCAAATTGTGTCAAATCTGCAATTAAATGCAAATGTGAATGCTGTGAAATATTACAGAGAATAGTCTGAATACTATGCTATACTAATTTTGCAAAGGATTACATATGTCATAAATATTTATGTCAATGGAATTAAAGAACTAACAAAATCATATTAAAAAACCTAAATCCCTAAATAAGTTTAAAATTCTATTATTATTTG
Source organism: Myotis nattereri (assembly GCF_964212035.1). Taxonomy (NCBI): domain Eukaryota; kingdom Metazoa; phylum Chordata; class Mammalia; order Chiroptera; family Vespertilionidae; genus Myotis; species Myotis nattereri. The sequence goes on from NC_138088.1 coordinate 30,198,971, forward strand.
CAAAAATGTAAGTATGCAGTCAGTCGACTAGCAAAAGCTTATTTATTAGTAACAGAAATATATGCATTACTCAGAACAGATTTCCATACTTTCAGGGAACAAAACACTGAGTTAAATCGTCTGTCTTTAAAGTGGTCATTTACTTTAGTAGTAACATTCAATGCACATGCTTAAAACTTTGTTTGAACTGTTTATTTCAAAGTATATTTAATCTAAAAATTTAATATGCAACTTTGATTTTTTAAAATGTATGTTTATCATTGACAGTATTACAGATGTACTTTTAATTTTTATTGCACTCCTTTCCTTTGCCACTTATTTTTGGCCAAACAACATATTTATCCAAGGAGACAATCAAAAATAAATGCTGTTTCTTTTATGAATTAGTAACCTATGTAAATTATAATTAAGGGCTACTGTTCAAGATGTTGCATTTGCAGTTGAATAACTACAGAGTAGAAGCTAGCATATACATAAAAGCAGCTTAAAACAGATGACAGCAGTTTCCTGCCAAATGGCCTTCTTCACGTTGCTACTTTAGGCTCTTGTGCTGATATTGGATTTAGGGTTTTGTCAAAGCATTTGTATCTGACCCTTCACTTTCCTTTTCATACTCTAAAATCAAATTATCCTATAAAAGTGAAAGGGTTAGCTAGCTAGCTTAAATAGGCAGATTTAGGGAGTCTTCGAGTTAAGAGATTCCGTGAGAGAGGAATGCATAGATGGAGACTTGAAGACACCAGGGAGCTTATCTTATAGAGAGGATAGAGAAATGCCACATAAAGAGGGGGTTCAAGCAAATGGAAACATTTCTGTCCATTTTTCTGGCATAGAGCTCCTAAAATCCTTAGAATTTTCTAAGTGATGAAAGTGTCTTTTGTTTTGCTAATAAAGTGACTTTTGGAAAGCTCTAAGAATGGGGCTGGTTGTCAGGGGGACTGACTCTGTAATTAGAGGATTAGAACTTTCAGTTCTACCCATCACCTTCAAGGAGGGGAGGAGCTGGAGTTGAATAAATTGCCAGTGGCCAATGATTTGAACAATCATGCCACTGTAATGAAGCCTCCATGAAAATCCAAAAGAGCTGAGTTCAAAGAGCTTCCTGATTGGTGAACACCTGGAAGCTCCATGCTCTTTCCCCATAGGTTGGCCTTTCTTGAGTTATATTCTTTTATAATAAATTGGTCATCTAGTAAGTTAATTTGTTTTTCTGAGTTCTTGAAACCACTCTAGTGATTTATCAAACCCAAGAGGGAAGTCCTGGGAACCCCTGATTTATAGCCAAATTGTCAGAAGTACAGGTAACCAACTGGACTTGCTAAGGGCATCCTGAGTTGTAGGAGGTCACTGGAGCCTCCATTTTATAGGTGGTAGGTCAGAAGCACAGGTAACAGCCTGGAGTTGGAGTGGGGCTGCAGTCTGGTAGACCTGAACCCTTAACATTGGAACATGATGAGATCTCAGGGTAGATAATATCAGAATTCAGTTAAATTGTAGGACACCCACTGGTGTCAGAACAGAATATCTATTGTTGGTGTGGAGGAAAACTGTACACACATTGAAATTAGTGACTGAAAACTAAAATAATTTATATATATATATATATATATATATATATATATATATATATATATCCAGTGCACAAAAATTTGTGCACTGGCGGGATGGGGGGGGGGCTGGGGTGTCCCTCAGCCCCACTTGTGCCCTCTCACAGTCTGGGACCCCTCGGGAGATAACCACCAGCTGGCTTAGGCCCGCTCCCTAGGTGGCAGATGGCAGGCCAATCCCTAGGTGCCTGCCCCACCTCCCCGGGTTGCGCACAGGGCAGAGCAGATCCGAGGGTTGGGGCCCCGCCCCAGGTCACACATGGGACGCCCGGGTGGGCTGGCGGATCGCTGCTGCCCTGCCTGGCCGCCCCGGGTCCAGTCACACACGGAACCCTCCCACCCCCCCACCCAGGATCACAGATAGCAGGCCCAGATGGCAGCAGGGCAGGCAGGATGGCGCTGTCCCGCCCTGCCTGCAGTATGCAAATTAGCCTTCATCTTTGTTGGCAGTTAATTTGCATATCGCACAATTAGCCAATGGGAGGCGTAGCAAAGGTATGGTCAATTACCATATTTGTCTATTATTAGATAGGAGATATATATATATATATATATATATATATATATATATATATATATTCAGGAACAATTATGTTTTAGTTGCACCTCTTTGTCTTCTTGATTACTTAGAAATTAGAGTCATTAGTTCCCAACCTGGGTTGTAAACATTCTCTGTTCTTAGCTTTTGCTATCATCAGAGAGATGATAGAGCCTGAACAACCAAGTGTTTTATATTGTTTCAATTTAATTGAAGTTGATTCCCTGCTTTAAGAGAGACTCACATTTTGGATTTTATATTTTCCTTGATTAGAAAAGTGGCTTAGGTATTTGTTCTTCCAAATTTCCCTTAAGGTAAGAAAGGCATGTATTTTTTCTTAATCTTATCACCCTTGCTAGCTTCCTGACCTTGGGCAAGATCCTTAATCTATTTTTATCTCATCATCAATTAATATGAATTTGAGTGTGATAATTGTAGTATATTCCCCACAGGGATTTATGTGGATTGAATAAAATAATTGCTTAGCACATTTTCTGGAATGCAGTAAGCAGTAAATATTAGTAACTATTATTATATTCATTTACTATATCATATAATGGAATTTTTCTTATGATCTTCAGGAGAATTTCTACTAATCTTAGATGTATAGATATCTATATGCGGAGAGCAATGTGTCTTTTGTCTTATAATCTGTGGATCACATCAATGATTAGCTCTATTGGCTATTAGAAATCTTAGTCAGGATGAAATCTTCTCATGAATATTTGTATTTTCAAGATAGACTAGCTTATATAGCAGTAACACACAACCCCAAAATTTAGTGGTTTACCTCAGAACAAAACAACATGTTATTGTCACTCTTACCAAGTCTACTGTAGGTTCGAAAAACCCACTCGGGAAGATGTAACTCATGTGTGGAGCCCAATATTCTAGGTGGCATCACAGAACTGGCTCTTGGTAAATAATAATGTCCACCACAATACTGAAATTTTCATATTTCTTCCTCTATTTTATATTTCTACACCTACTCCTTTTTCTTAACCATCAAACTTAATTTATATTTTATATACTAGAGGCCCAGTGCACAGATTCATGTACAGGTGGGGTCCCTCTGCCAGGCCTGTGCCCTCTCACAATCCAGGACCCCTCAGGGGATGTGAGACTGCCAGTTTCGGCCCGATCCCCACAGGCCAAGGGACACCACCAGTGCACGAATCCGTACACCAGGTCTCTAGTATGCATATAAGATCTTTGGTTAATCTCTTCCTGTCCTTCCCCCTCCCCCCTTCCCTCTGAGATTCATCAGGCTGTTCCATGTTTCCATGCCTGTGTGTTGAGCATCTGCCCCCTGGTGGTAAGTGTGCGTCATAGCTACTGGTTGAACGGTCGAACAGTGGAACGGTTAGACGGTCACTTAGGCTTATGGAGATATATATATATATATATATATATGGTTTATAAGTTATCCAAAATCATCTTAGAATAAGGTGGGGTAAAATTAAAATGTCTTTAAAAGAGATATATTGATCTTTTTCCACCATTCTATCCACAGCACTTGTCCAATGACTCTCACTCAATATGTTAAATTAAATCAATATTAAATCAACTATAGATCCATGCATATAATTCTACAGATGTAATAATGGAGTAAGATTTGTAATGGTGTTATTATTTATTCCATATTTTATTACTTTCTTGATATTACCTTCTTGTGGCCAATATTATATTTTATGAAACTGCCAATATTTAAAAGTTCTATTTGTTGTTATGGATTTTTTTTTAAAGTCATTTATTTGTTCTACACAAGGATGAACTAAAGCCTTGGTCAGCTTAAGGTACTGAATAAATATCAAATTTCAAAAGGGAAGAAATAAATCATAGCATTAAAAATGAAAAATAATGATTACATTTATAATACATAAGATATTCTACCTCCTTATTGATTATATTACTTTGAACTAGAGAGAACCTATAGCATGAATACAAATCACTAACAGCAATTCAGAGTGGTCTGGTTTGTGAGTATGATTAACTTTTGGACTAATTGAACAGAGAGTTAAAACAAAAATTAATATATTGTGGCTAATGCCAGTTTAAACTTCTCTAAACTCTGATGAAAACTGATATCTACTATATGTTTGTGCTGTGACCAAGAAGATATACATTTTCTATTGGAACTAAACATTTCTGGTGTCTAAAGAAATTAAAGCAGAAATTGCTTAGATTTTGTTGTAAATGTGTATATTTGAATAGTTTTAAAAAAGGTTTATTGGAAATGCATACAGAATGCAAATATATCTTAGGATATAACATTTTATCTCATTAAGTTTCCCATGTTATGTTCTAAGAACACTTGCAGATGAAATTCTTATCAAAGAGTAGATCTAAGCTGATTGCAAGAAAATATTAAATGAAATCACACTCACCATGTCAAGCCCCATAGCGCAACTTATGTATCATAAATCATAGTCTGTCAGCAGCTACAGGAGGGGCAGCGAGTAGTAAGACAAATGATGGATTTGATCTTTCCTGCCTTTGATTTATTAATAACTAGTTGGACTATGGAATGGCTTGAAAGACTCACTTCAAGGTTGGGAACTCATCTGCAGAAACCTTTCTTTTCTTTTTCATATTAGTGTCAGTAATATTTGACATTCCCATCAGAAAAGGGGTTCAACTCCATTTTGATTTCTTAGGCCAACTCTTAATGATCACCCTTTTATCTAGAAAAAAATCACTTTTTATCTTATTACAAATTGTCATTGTTACTTTCTTTCTGTTAATTTCTAAGATTACCTTTTATTTCCAACAAAACATTCACAGGTTGCTGTAATAATCTTTCTTTATTCAAATTTATAAACCTCAATTGAAAGGAATAGGTATAAGTCATCCTGTTAGATTTCTTTTAAAACAATAGCATCAGATATATATTTCTCTGGGTCCCAAAATGGCAGTGGACTATGTGGAAGCTACACTGACATGCTCCCAAGACCAAACTGGAATTACAACTGCAATACAGAGAAACCAGCTGAAGACGAGCTGAAGAGAATCCAGATAACTAAAAACGGTTGCATTAGAAAACATATTACATTGATTTTTGTTTACAAGGTGTTTTTCTTTTTTTTCTCCTCTACATTTTAACTATTTTTAACTGGCATTTAACAGTCTCAGACAATTTTCAAAACATTTTTTACTTGATTTATTAATTTATATAACAAATAAATATTGAGAATCTATGTGTCTAGCTCAATACGGGGCTAGACAATGGCCACATATAATGGAAGCAAAGTCACATTCTCCCTTTTTTCTTGGAGTTTATAGTCTGACCAAGGACTGAAGGAGAGGCCATGGAGTATTAGAGTCGTAGAGGGATATATAAGCCTACCAGTACTTGATTTTATGTAGGCTGTTCTCAAGGAAGGCATCTTCTGGAGGTGACACTTAGGCTTTAGGTGGACCAGCAGGAAGAGTTGACTGGGTAATTGAGGGAGGCAGGACACGCCATGCAAGGTCTTTGATGCTGGGCGAGCTCATAGTGTGTTCTCAGACCACAGGAAGGTGGGCATGGCTGGACTGCAGAGAACCAGAGAGGCTGGCAGGAGAGGTTACATTTCCATCTGGGGATTTGGAGTTTTTCTTAAGAAAATGAAACAGAACAAAACAAAGAATCCTAAAGTAAACATTGAGGGGATGTATAAAGGAAACTGATCTTACAAGATTTAAGTTTTGCAATGGCCTGGATTTCTGCAGGGCTTCATCTTACTGGAGGGGAGCGGAAGGGAGATGTACGGAAACTAGATGAGAGGTTGTTACAGTTTTTCAGATGAGATAATAGTAGTTTGTATCAGTTTAATACTGATACTGTTTCAAGTAAAATGTTAGTATTTTATTCAAATGGACTTTTGCATTACTTTTAATTTTGAAAATAACATTACAATTTTACCTGATTACTTATTTTTGGCATCCTCTTAATTGTGTGTCCAAGCAAATTCCTTACTCACCTGCCTCATAAAAGTCCCAGCCCTGTTGTGGTTTTTAGAGTGGTTTTCAGACCAAGAACATGCTCAATAGGTTCTATTTCTCACAGTTTTGTTCCATCCAGCAAACTTCTGAAGTGCATGTGATTTTTCAGGCCCCGGTTTGCATCTCAGTTTGCAATCCATGCTTCAGACATAACAACTGTGTATTTCTTCTTCATCGTATATGTATAAGATCATACGAAAGGAAACATTTTTTTTCCCAACAAAGACTTAATAGCAAGATTCTCATAGCTATATTTCTTACTTTAACATGGCCAAAAATAATGCTGCAACTTGTAAAATTATTTTTGACTCTGTAATACAATATTTTTAATATATCTTTTATCCTGCATACATTATTATTAATGAAGTAGCCAATTAGTACTAATCAATTCAGTTATGAATCCACTATAGTATAGTAGAGTTTGCATTCGAAGCTTATTTCCCTCTAATAATAATTTATATAATAAAATATGCAAAGATAAATTTATTTTGAGCTAACCAATGCTCTTTAAAAATTTTAGCTTTATTCAAGCAGCAGCAAATGCTTAAAGTATGTCCAACAGATAAAATATAATAAAAATGTATATTTCTACAGGAAATTCATTTTTTTGCACATGCCAAAAGAAGTTCTGATGATTACATCTCACTTCAAAATATTTGACATAATTTAAATAGAGATTTATAATCTTGCCTTTCTATCCTTCTATATTTTTCATTTGTGATCTATCTTGTTTTCAAACTCTTCACAATTTCTGTTATTTTGAAACTAGCCATCATACCTTACTCTGTCTCTTTCACACTCTATTCTCTCTCTCTCTCAGCAATAGCAACCTGTTTCCTGTGGGATATTATCTTCACAGGAATATTGCAGTTCTGTTGGGACCACAAACCATAGCATTTCTCTGAAACACAAGAGCAGATGCATAATTCAAAACACGTCAGCCACTTGATCCAACCTGGAAGAAGATGGAAGTTATCACTCCCACCCTCACAACAAGACAAAAGCTGTACTGACTGTCAATGACTTTCCTTAAATCCATCAGATTTGAGGTCACAAAGCAAACGGATGCTCCCTAAAATAGAGATGAGAAAATGCAAAGAATTAGAGCTTAGTCAAGCAGAAGGAAGCCCAGAAACAGAAACCAAACATGTCAGTCTCTTGTTGGGCAGGGAACTTTAAACTGTAATGGCTGAATTCCTGGAGGCTTGGTGTGGACAAGCTTGAGATTTAGCTTAGAGAAAGATATATATCATGATGATACTACTTCAAATAAAGCTGGAGTAAGTATATTACTTCAGGCAAAGCCAACTTCAGAGCAAGGAAAATTATCAGGGATAAAAATAAGCATAACATAATAATAAAGGGTTCATTCTCCATGAAGACATAAAACATTTCTAATGTGTATGCACATAATAACAGATTGTCAAAATGCATGAGGTAAAAACTGATAGAACCTCAAGAAGAAATAGACAAATTTACTAGTATAGTTGAAGACTTCATTCCACTTCTATCAGTAATGGACAGATCCAGGAAGTGGAAAATCAGAAAGGATACATGCAGTTGGACTTAACCAGTGCCCAAAGAAATCAGTCCCATTATTCCTAGAAATTAATTTTTGAACACAGACATCAGGAGTAGAGTAATGTCCAAGGCATATCCAAGAAAATATACACCAGAATTAGAATGAGATCCAGGGATTCATACTTTTAAAGATGCCTCTAGTTGATTCTATTGTGGAACTAATGTTGAGAAGTAATGTGCCCATGTGATTTTTAGTTCATTCTGCTCAGATCTCTAGGGTTATACTAATCCCTGGCCTTGGTTTTTTGTTGTTTTTGTTTGTTTGTTTGTTTGTTTATTATAATTTTTAAAGTCTTGATAAAGGTTGCTATCTTAAAGTGTTTAAAGGACTCCAGGTATTATTAAAAGCACTGTGTACCATGCATGGTGCTAAGCCTCTTAAACTACATCATCACATTGACTTTTCATTTTGTTAATGGTTTCTTTTGCTGTTAAGAAGCTTTGAAATTTGATATAGTCCCATGTGTTTATTTTTTCCTTTGTTTCTCTTGCCCTAGGAGATGTATTGGTGAAAATATTGCTATGCGAAATGTTTGACATTTTACTGCTTGTATTTTCTTCTAGGATTTTTATGATTGCTCAACTTACATTTGAGTCTTTTATCCATTTTGAGTTTATTCTTGTGAATGGTGTAATTTGGTGATCTAGTTTTCTTTTTCTTTCTTTCTGTTTTGTCTTTTTTTTTTTTTTTTTTTTTGGCATATACCTGTTCAATTTTCCCAACACCATTTACCAAAGAGACTGTCTTTACTTCATTCTATGCTTCACCTCTTTTGTCAGATATTAACTTACCATAACACTAACCATTAGCTATTATTACATTTTACATGTAACAAATTGGATGGGACAAATAAGTAGCCATCCTGTCAAGATGAGACCAGAAATCTCTAATGTGCTTAATTAAGCTACATATCAGATTAGATAGGAGAGAAAGGCAGCTCAGTAATATATATATATAATTTGTAAAGACAAAGTAAAACAGAAAAAGAAGTAAAAATATGACTAATACATTTTATTGGATTTATTTTTCTACTTTAAAGACAAAATTCTTCATAATGCTAGGTAAGATGAAAGAACTTCAGGTCCAATGGTCATGCCCAGCATAGCAAAAAGAATGTAGATAACTTTATACAGTGAGATGAAAAGTTTAAAAGCAAAAATTGGGCATATCTGTGACTCTTGGACTTAGACTTCAATTCATGCAGGTTGAGGTATCATTACTCCAAAAGTTCTTGATAAGATAGGTCAATAGCAGAAGAAATAGTTTCAAAAGCAATCAACCATTGAATCTCATGCATAATACATATCTAGATCTTCTTATCTAGTATAATAATAATAAGTGAATTATATCAAATTACGGTTTCTTTGTTTTACTATGAAAATCACTTCTTTCCCAATGCCTTAGAAGGGCAGATATTTCTGCACTGAATATGTAATGTAGTTTGATAATGTTATCAATATCTTGAGAAATGTCAGTAAATCAGGAACTTAAATTTTCCTGTTATCTGTAATATGAAAATAGTAGGATTAAAAAAGATCATGGATGACTCATGAATTCAGTAATATTCTTCTATGTCCACATACTCTCTTTGCAGCAATTTTATGATACTTGTTTAAATACATCTGAAAATATTAACATTTTCTCAACTTTTCTCTTTAGGAAACCATCACTTTCCTGCAAGTTGAATGGCAGAGTAGGACTCTTAAACTTTATTCATAAATGCTATTATTCATTTTGGTAGTTCTGGTAGGCCAGGACCATCTGGAATTATTTCGTCCAATTCTCATTGGTGCTTTTAATACCATAAACTGTGTATTAATAGAGTCTTCACTGAAAATTATTTGTAGGTTGTATACCAACTGAAGAGCACACTTTCTTGGAAAGCTGCCCTGGCCAGTTTTGCTCAGTGGTTAGAGTATCAGCCCACAGACTGAAGGGTCTCATGTTCAATTTCAGTCAAGGGCACAACCTTTGATTTCAGGCTTGATCCCTGGCCCCAGTCTAGGTGCATGCAGGAGGCAAACCAACCAATGTGTCTCTCTCACATTGATGTTTCTCTCTTTGTTTCTCCCCTTCCCTTCCATTCTTTCTAAATATCAATGGAGCCTGGCCAGTATGACTCAGTGGTTGAGCGTTGGCCTATGAACCGGGAGGTGACAGTTTGATTCCTGGTCAGGGCACATGACCAAGTTGGGGGCTTGATCCCCAGTGGGGGGGCGTATGGGAGCCCATGATCAATGATTCTCTCGCATCATTGATGTTTCTATCTCTCCCTCTCCCTTCCTCTCTGAAATCAATAAAAACATTTTATTAAATCAATGGAAAAAATATCCTTGGGTGTGGATTAACAACAACAGCAAAACGCTTTCTTGGAAAGCTAACTACAGCACATCTATAAAAGGATTTGTACAGCATCTGCTTGAAAAGGAAAAGGAACATTATCCAATGTGTAAATTTGCCATATATGTCCCAAATACTGCCCCCAACTGCCCCCCCCCTGCTGGCCTGGTCACCCCCAATTGGCCCTCTCTCCTGGCCTGGTTGCCCCTCACTGCCCCCCCTTCCTCCCCCCCCCCCCCTCCACCAGCCTGGTTGCCCCACACAGCCTGCTGTTCAGTCATTGCATGAGGGCGTCCTGACCAATATGTGTGTGTGTGTGTATATATATATATATATATATATATATATATATATATATATATATATAAAGTTTTTTAAATAGAAAACAACAGCAGAGGGACAAAATATTTAAAGGTACCTAAGACAAAGGAACACAGCTGGGGATAGAGCTAAAAATATGGACCCCTTACCCTTTGAGACAGCATGGAGTGACCTGGAAACTAATATGCTAAGTGAAATAACCCTGTCAGAGAAAGACAAGAATCACATGATCACACTCATATGTGGATTCTAATGAACAAAATAAACTAATGAACAAAATAGATCCAGAGACATAGAAACATGGAACAGACTAATGAATCTCAGAAGGCAGGTATGGGTGGGGAGAGAAGTTAATAGGGAATTTATATGCCTGTATGCATAGCCCATGGACACAGATGACAATAGTGTGGTGAAGGCCTCGGCGGGGTAGATATGGGGTCAAGGGTGTCAATGGGAAGAAGAAACAAAAGGGGTGAGACATCTGTAATACTTTCAACAATAAAGGTAAAAAAATTAATAAAAATAAGTAAAACAAATGATGATAAGAAGCTACAGAGGAAGAATTCAAGGTTTGCAGACATCCGTTAAAATTGGGATTAGGATTAATAAAATGTAATTGAGATGCTTTTAGAAATAGGGTCATGGCACAGCCATAACTGTATTTTCAAATCATGGCTCTGACTTTAGTGTGAAATACTAATTACATTGGCACAAAGGTGATCATGAAAATACCAGATAGGAGATTAGTTCAGTAACATGAACAGTGAGGGAAGCTTGTGCAATGGTGGTAAATGAAGAAACGTTGCAAACAAAAGTACAAGGAAGCAGAAAGAACACCATTTTGTTGGCTTTGCTTCACTTATCAAAATATTTATCTAGGGCCTACTATATACTAGGTAGTCCAGTGGGACAGAGTTGTGAAGAAAACTAAGTCCCTGTCTCATGGAGCCTGTACTTTAGTGAAGGGAGATAGACAGCAATGGAATGAACACACACACACACACAGATATAATGACAGGTTATCTGGGTGATGAGCGTCCTAGGCAGAGAGCAAAACAAATTTGTAAGCTCTAAGAAGGAAGGATGCTTGGTGTGGTCAAGAGCAGCCAAGGGGCCAGTGTGGCTAATTTATAGTGAATGACTTGGAAAGGGGTAAGGAATGAGGATGGAGGCAGTTGAAAGCCGGTCATGTAGGACCCTTAGGAAGTCTGAGTTTTACTTTGAGACGGGAAGCCATTGAAGAGGTTTGTGAAGGAGAGTGAAATGATCACTCACAGAATCACCCAGATGTTTTATTGTAATGTAGTGTCTGACTTTATTATTGAACAGTTGGGTGAACAGTAGTGTCATTTACTGAAAGCATGCAATGGAAGAGGAGCAGTTTTGTTTTGGAAGGTGAAAGGTGGGGATTGGATGCTATGATTAAAGAGAGTTCACAAGTTCAGCGTCCTATAATTGTTTAAGTAGTATCTGGAGAGTATATGAAAAAAGGAAAGACATGTGTTGATATACTTTATCATATCCATTGGGCTATTTTTTTATTGATGAGAATTAAAAAATTAGGAAAATGTTGCAGAATTGGACAGGCAGTACAATTTGTATGTTCTGTATTTAAGGCGATTTCCTACAGTGACCTTCACAGAAAAGGAAAAGATTGAAACCAATAAGAATAGCACCTCAGTGGCTCTGAGATCATTCAATCAGGAAAACTGCTATTTTAGAAATATCCCTAGAAAAATGTGAAGAATAATTTATTCTGCTAAAGAATTCATTGGTGCTTTAAGTTTTATTTTTATTATGAATGCTTTTCTTGCACATTCTCAAGGAATGCCTTATTGCAATTTCTTTTTAAATATAATTTTCAAGATATTCTCAAGTATCCATTCTGTTTGAGTTTTGTTATTTCTGAGATAATAATTAAACATGGTGTATAGTTAAATATTCTGTTCATCTAATAATAGGCATCATATTCACTACTTCTTATTATGGTAGGTAGGTAGATAGATAGATAGATAGATAGATAGATAATAACAATTTTCTGGGACTATTGGATTTTTCAAAATAGTAGTTTCCAAGGGTGATTTATTTATTTTAGTTTTTAATGTTAATTTTTACATTTTAATCATCTTATTTCATTCTGTTTTAACTATCTATTATTTTTTATATCCAATTATTTATTAAGAAACTATTAACCTCTTAAGTATTAATTTACAGTTCTTATAATAAAAAATAGCACTGTTGAACAAAATATTTGATTTATGACTATAAATGTTTTTAACATTAAATTATTTTTATTGCCATGTTATTTATTTTCATGGACATAACAAGGATTATACAGTAATTTTATTTCACTTTTCATTTATATATCTAGAATATTTATAATTAATTCAAAGTTGTATAATACCACTGTCACTAAATTTATCACAGACTCCAGCATGATAATTAAGTAGAATGAATTTTCATTCCACTATGTCTTTGCATACTTTTTCCCAATGAAATGACCCTCAGAGATTAGAACAAGTTGAACTCCTGTGGCAGATGTATAAATTGTCTTGAAGGAAGTTTAACTTATATGTTAGAGAATATTGAGCATGAACATGAAAAAGAGAGGTAAGCTTGGATAATCCTATATAATAAAAGGCTTATATGCAAATAGATTGAACCTCAGAACAACCGGTCACTATGACGTGCACTGACCACCGGGGGGCAGATGCGCAATGCAGGAGCTGATCCCTGGTGGTCACTGTGCTCCCACAGGGGGAGCACTGCTTAGCCAGAAGCCAAGCTCACAGCTGGTGAGTACAGCGGCAGTGGCGGGAGCCTCTCCCACCTCTGCAGCAGCCCTAAGGATGTCCAACTGCCGGCTTAGGCCATCAGTCGGACATCCCCCAAGGGCTTCCAGACTACAAGAGGGGCAGGCTGAGCTGCAGAACCCCCCTCTAGTTTTACAATAAAATTCTAAGCACATTTCCCTCTCAAAAAGAAAATTTCAAAACACACTTTCAAATTGAATACTAGTCACACAGCAATCATTTAATTGTACAACATGTAATATTTTGGTGATGGTGGATTCTAATGGAATTGACTGCTAGAAATTCTCAATAAGTTTAGAATCTGACTGGTTACTTTTTAAACTTGCAGAGTTATTAATGGAAGATTTTATCTCAAAGTAGAAGCCTGGTGCACAAATTTGTGCATGGATGGGGTCCCTTTGGGTGGCCTGCGGGGACTGGGCCAAAACTGGCAATACAATGCCACCTGCTGCTCCTTCCTGCCTGCCATTCCTACTCATCCTGGCCCCTCTGCGCCTGCTCTGGGCTCTTGCACCGCCGCAGTGGTGCTCACCAGCCATGAGCCCTGCATCTGGCACCCATCCTGAGGGGGCTGGGATGCAATCAGCCCTCCGGGAAGGTCATGGTAGGCCCTTGCCAGCCTGTGATCTGGATCCGTCCTGCTGATGTTTGCGCCGGTTGTCGGAGCTACCTGGAGGCCACTTTTATATTGTTTCTTCCTTTTGGAGCATCTAGGGAAGGGAAGTGGCCATGGTGCCCAAGGCCAACTTCCAAGAGGCCAGCAGTGCTGTCGGGATCATGCCGCCAGTGACGGTCTGTTGGTGCCTGGCCCGTTCTCCACAGATTGGACCTGCAGGACTACTGAGCGAGCGAGTGGGTGCCACCGGGCTGGTGGGCTGTCAGGATGGTCCCTCAGCTGAGCGGCGCTCCCACTGTGGGAGCACACTGACCACCAGGGGGCAGCTCCTGTGTTGAGCGTCTGCCCCCTGGTGGTCAGTGCATGTCATAGCAACCGGTCGACCGGTCGTTTGGTTGTTCTGTTGCTTATGCTTTTATATATATATATATATATATATATATATATATATATATATATATATATATGTATGTATATATGTGTATATATATATATGTATGTATATATGTGTGTATATATATATATATATATATATATATAGATGATGTATCTCAGAACCTCTGAAAACCTCTTAATGGTTTTTATTGTACATTTGCATAATCCTTAGTCAAGTAAATAACTACTGAATAAACATATAGGCAAATTCAAATGAGCTCTCAGAAACATCCAGCCCTTCAGCGAAGTGCTCTCCTTCTAAAACTTGCAATGACTGGGAAGTTTCCAAGGCACATTTGATATTGCTCATAAACTGTGTGTGTGTGTGTGTGTGTGTGTGTGTGTGTGTGTGTGTGTGTGATTACCCAGTGGCTTCATCTTATTTTTGTCACATCTCTCTATGTGACAAGAAGCATGAGTTGTATGGTAGTCATTGTTGACAGTGCTGCAAGTTTGAAGGTCAATGTATATGCTTCCTGATGCTTGCACAACACCTAGTCCAAAAAAAAGTACTGGTATCTTAAGGATACTTTTTGTGTGCCATATATTGTTATAAGGTTTTTGTTTTCTTTCACCTACATTAATGTTTTCAATCATTAAAGTAGACTTTTTATGGAAAACCCTATTACTGCCCCATTTTACAAATAAGCATATGGAAGGAAACTCAGAGGGATTCCCAAGAGATTGAGCCAGGTTCTTCACACATTCATTCTGGATGAAAGTCTATGTTCTTTTTTTTTCTTTATAACTTGCTTTTTATTTACCAACAAATCATAGACATTTCCCCATCTATTCATTATTCTTTTTTTAATTTTTTATTGATTAAGCTATTACATATGTGTCCTTATCCCCATGTTACCCCCCCACACACTCATGCCCTCACCCCCCTATTCTCTGTGTTCTTAAATAATACACCATTCTTCCCAGCCTACCAAGGTCCCAAAATTTCTCGGTTTTAGTATATGAAATGGAGAAAGACATAAGAATAGATAACCTATTTTTATTCTTTTGTAGGGAACATAGGCACTCCACTGATATAAGGCAATAATGTTTAAAAAAGGTAACACATATTTATAAGAAGACTCATGAAATGTAATTTTACTTTTAATCATATATGCAGGAAAAGGAAAGGCTTTAAATCCTTATTTAAAAATGGAGCTATATTTTATGTCATTTGAGGATCATTTCCATTTAATGAAAACATAAAAAGATTTTATGGCTTATTGTAGACAACTGGTACAAAAGGAAAACATCTCAGTCCTCACAGAGCATTTGCTATAATGTACCATTTTTCTTGAACCCAAAGGTGTAGACACTGAGCTAAAAATATATTAAGGGTTTAACCTCATCACATCTCAGGCATCATCTTGGGTACCTTATGCAATGTGATCTATGTATACTGAGAGTTAAGCATTACTATTATTTTTCAAAAGAGTATTGTCTTGTCCAAAGTAAAACAGGAGTAAAAAATAAAGCACTGGGGTAGTAAAGAGTAAAGGGGGTCAAATATATGATTTCAGAAGAAGATTTGACTTTGGATGGTGGGCATACAATGCAATACACAGTTGATGTATCAGAATTGTACACTTGAAATCTATATAATCTTATTAACCAATATCACCCCAATAAGTTTAAAAAATAATGCACTAAAAATATCCTTTCTTTTTTAAGAGCATTTTATTAGTTTTTTAGAGACAGAAATGGGGGAGAGAGAGAGAACCATTGATGTTGAAGAAGAAATAAGTGAAGGTGAAATAAAAATTTTAATTTTTTAAATTATTAATTGCTGTAAAATATAATAGCTTGTTCAACATAATACAACAATGTATTTGATCTTGTATGCTTATATATTATATGTATGCATATATATATACTTACATATATTTTATCAATAATATATTTAATTACATCAAACTGTATATAATTCTTTTTTGTAATTGTGTTGGTTAGAGTTCCCTAGAGAAACAGAACCAGTAGGATGGTTTGCTTCAGCTTCATCTTATAAATATAAACTCCTAAAATTTTTATGTAATTTTACATCTTTTTCAATATTCCTTTTGACTTTCTCTTTGGTTCATTTTTTTCATTTAGACACTAGAGGCCTGATGCATGAAAATTCATGCAAGAGTAGGCCTTCCTTACCCCGGCTGCCGGCACTGGCTCCCCTCTGGCACCCTGGGCCCAGGCTTCCCTCCTCCAGCTGCCCACAGGCACCCAGGACCCGGGCTGGCTTCCCTCAGGCCGCCCACACACACCTGGGACCTGGGCTGGCTTCCCTCTGGCCCCAGCTTCATCAGCAAGGACATCTGGAAGATGTCTGGTCTAATTAGCATATTACCCTTTTATTATTATAGAGTAGAGGCCTGGTGCACGAAATCCACACACAGGGGGCGGGTGTCCCTCAGTCAGCCTGCATCTCTCCAACCCGGGACCACTTCAGGGATGTCCAACTGTGGACATTCCTCTTGCAATCTGGGACCTCTGGCTCCTAACCTCTCACCTGCCTGCCTGCCTGATCACCCCTAACAACTGTGCCTGCCTGCCTGATGCCCCTAACTGCTCTCCCCTGCCTGCTTGATCACCCCTAACCACTCTGCCTGCCTGATGCCCCTAACTGCTCTCTCCTGCTGGCCTGATCCCCCTAACTGCTCTCCCCTGCAGGCCTGGTTGCCCCACGCAGCGTGCTTGTTCAGTCATTTGGTCATCCCTCACTAACCCCCCTGCCGGCCTGGTTGTAGGCAGCCATCTTGTGAGGGCTTGAGGGTTAATTTTCATTAACCTCTTTATTATATAGGATATGATTATAATATTATATATATATAATATATATTATGATATTACCTTTTTATTATATAGGATAATACCATTGCCATAAGGAAATAATCTTTGCTCCCTTTCTTCCAAAGGCTATGGCATTTTTCACTACGTAGGCAATATAAAAAATATATAATCTATGTGAGTCTTTGTGTCTTTCTTTCAGAAATGTATGTTCTATTCCCCCACACATGTGTTATGTATGGATTTCTCAGATTTCTCACCCTGCCTTCAGTCTTTCTCATGAGCACCCAATGGTGTCTTCATTCTACATGTAAGCTGAAAGTCTAATTAACTTAGTGTATTTTGAAATTTTACTTGTAAAATATTTAACCCACAACCTCATTATTGTCTAATTTTATTCATGGAAGATGTGAGACTTAAACAATTTATAATGTGGCCAAAATCACACAGATAAGCAGTGAAAGAGCTATATTGTTTCCTTATTTTTCACTTAATTTGTTTATTCACTAAATAGGAAAAATAGCAAGATTAAATTTAAAAATTAGATATATCTAAAACTGTTGGGATATCTTTTAAGATCAATAGGCCAATGGAAGTTCATTTTTATGTAGGTTTTTCTTCTAAATATGTTTTTTACTTGTGTAAAGGGCTTGACTATTAACAAAAAAATTTTTTTAAGTGTCCTATTGCTAGGAAAATGACAGTTAAATGGTAGTGCTTAGAGCCTACTTCATTTTCTTGCATAATAGAATTTAACTGTATTATTTTCAAAAGGCTTGTATATTGTTATGTAATTGCAATGTTTGAGAAGCGTATTTTATAAAATGGATTATAATACCATTAACATTATCCAAATGTCCACAGGCAAAATGCTTTCAATTGCTTCTGTTGGGGAAATTGGAAGCATTTAACAAGGTTAAACATAGTGGTGAGAAGTCTGAGGAACAGTGTGAGTTGAAGCTGGAAATGGACACACAGACTCAATTACATGAGAAAAATACACAGTATAGAATTCTAAGTCACAATAATAAGTTTGGATTTAGCCCCTGAAAGCAACTGGAGGATTTTAAGAGTGGGAAGGAATATTATTCGTTTTCACTGATTATACAATTTCAAGTTATTTGTAACAAATTTTAAGTAAAATATATGGTGAAGTCCACTGTCACCTAGAAATTATTTAAAATCAAAGCTTTTAATTGACTTCTCAAACCATCAAAGGCATGAATAATACAAACCATTTAAAGCCAATGCTTTCAAAATATACAAACAATTTTCATAAATAATAAAATGGGGAATTTAAAGGAAGATAACAAAGCCTCTGTACTGAGTGCTTCAAAATATAACTTCATTATTAGAAACTGCTATAATTAAATACTCTTTGAATGTATATTATATGGTTTTAGTCACCATTTAATAAACTGAGGGTGATTGAAATTCATTGAATAATACTGTAGGTTGTATTGTG
This sequence comes from Myotis nattereri, assembly GCF_964212035.1. Classification (NCBI taxonomy): domain Eukaryota; kingdom Metazoa; phylum Chordata; class Mammalia; order Chiroptera; family Vespertilionidae; genus Myotis; species Myotis nattereri. Next base: position 30,217,450 of record NC_138088.1, read on the forward strand.
TGTCATGATGTGCTGGTAAAAATGCTAATATTACTGTAGATTTGTAGGTCTAAATTCTACTTTTTATATTGCAAATAATGTAACCAGGACTTGTTATAATGAGGTGGTATAAAAATAGGAAACAAAATCAACTTAATCATAGATCTCCAATATTTTCCAGAGTAGAATGCAGTAGGGGATGGGAAGGGTTGTGTCTGTATTGTACATTGGTAAAATGTAAAATTTAGAATTAGTAAAAGTTTTGAACTTACTCCTTTTTGTGAGTAGTATCAGTAGTAGAATTCTAATAAGGTTTGATACTGTATTTAGCTACTCCTTAATTCATAGACCCTCAGAATAGTAAAGAATTTTAGAAATCACTGAGTTTAAAATTTGCAAAGAAATGTCAAACATAGAAGAAAGTTATTTAACAAAAGAGACAATATGAGGCTAGTCCTGTGCTCTTTCAGTTATAACTAAGACCGATCCCTAATCCCTCTAGTTGAAGAAGAAGGTATGTCTGTCAGTGTACTTGTCTTTATTTTTTATTGAAATATAGCAAATGAACTGTAAACACACACGTTTTTGTTGTCTTAAGTATACGGCTAGAACACATTTTTTTTTTATATGTATACACCCCTGTACTCATGATCTATATTAATATGTAGAAAATTTAATGAAAACATAAAAAGATTTTATGGCTTATTGTAGACAACTGGTGCAAAAGGAAAACGTCTCAGTCCTCACAGAGCATTTGCTATGATGTACCATTTATCTTGAACCCAAAGGTGTAGACACTGAGCTAAAAATATACTAAGGGTTTAACCTCATCACATCTTAGGCATCATCTTGGGTACCTTATGCAATGTGACCTATGTATACTGAGAGTTAAGCATTGTTATTATTTTTCAAAAGAGTATTATCTTGTCCAAAGTAAAACAGGAATAAAAAATAAAGCACTGGGGTAGTAAAGAGTAAAGGGGGTCAAATATATGGTTTCAGAAGAAGATTTGACTTTGGATGGTGGGCATACAATGCAATACACAGTTGATGTATCAGAATTGTACACTTGAAATCTATATAATTTTATTAACCAATGTCACCCCAATAAATTTAAAAAATACATAATCTTTACTCAGAGAGTAAGAACAAACATTAGAGCTATGCCTGGAGTGAAATCTAAGAAGTAGAAACCAGAAGCACCGATAACCCACCAGATCTAGCCACAATGCCAACCAAATTCTCCCAGAGCTAAATCTGAGTCGCTTTAGGTAAGTCTACCCCTGGTGTCCTTGGAAGCCAAGAAATATAAGTCAGGCACGCCAGCAATTTTATATTTAAAAAAAGACTGGTGACATATATTTTTAAGTTTGTATTTTTCATCTTTTGTAACTTCTCTGTTATTTTGGTTCACTCTGATGTCCACAAATTAAAAAAGTATTTCAGAAATATATTTTAAGGACATATTCTTATTTCTCTGAAATAAGAGAAGTGAAATTGAGAAACTTGATCTTACCTGACAGTGGCTCTAGGAGCAGATGCTGCTGATGCCTCACCTCTTATCCCACTAAAAGCAAGTTTACAGCGGATTGTGCTTCTTTCTGTAGACTCTATGGAATAATCCATTTACTTGCTTATTTATATTATTGTCCTGGTTCAATTCCTTGTGGTTGTAGGAGTGTGTCACCCATTTTCTTGTTAGCTGTAAGCTAGGAGCCCTTCCCAGCTATAGAGGTAACCACATTTCTTGGCTAAGGGGGCAAGTCACATCTGTTTAAATCATCCTTTTAAGGATTCCTGTGGTTAGATTTGGTCCAATAATAGAGCTTAAGATAATCCCTTTATCTTAAAAGGAGCCTAGAAAACTTGATTCTATCTCCTTTTGTTGTATAATATGACACATTCACAGGTTCCAGGGATTAGTGTGTGAACATTGAGGATGAAGAAGGGGAGCAATTTTTCTCTCAACAATAGTCCAGAATCTAAAAAGGGGTGCTATGGATGGGGCAGAGACTGAAAATGAAAGCCCAGTGTGAGGATGTTGGAGAGGTAGTTATGGCTACAATACATAGACTTCATAGTGCTTTAAGAAATTTTGACTTTATCCTAAATGCAAATGCAAAGTTATAAAAGGAAAATGATTAAGAGGGGAGTACGGGAGAGGAGCTGGTGATATGATTCAATATGTATTTAAAAATGTTGACTACATCTATATTCTGAGGGATTGATTTGAAGGAAGAATGGATGAGGTAGGAAGCTACCTGAATTAGGAAGCTACTCCAGTAGTTTATTAAATATATGAATAATTAGACAAAAGTGGTGATAGTCAAAATAGACAGGAATAATTGGGGTTGGCAGGAGGAAAAATTGATAGGGATTTGTACACTCAAAGTTCTTTGAAGTACACCATGTATAGGGATAGATAGCTTCGGGTGAGAGTTTAGGCAGGGAGGTTTTCACAGAGAAGGCTTATGGTGTAAGTATTTATAAAGGTGAATATATATTTCTGGTAGAGTAGGGAGAACAGAATACAAGGGGCTGATATAAAACATTTCTAACCTAATAATATTTGAAGGTGGAGAATATCCTTTACTCATTTTTGTGATACTTCAATAAATAATTCTCAGGTTAAGTAAGTCAGTCTTAAGGAGGGGAGTTAAGAAATATATATTTGAGCTAGTGGTGCTCAGTGGTTGAGCATCAACCTATGAACCAGGAAGTCCTGGTTCGATTCCTGGTCAGGGAACATGCCCAGGTTGGGGCCTGTATCCACAGGAGGTAACCGATCAGTAATTCTCTCCCATCATTAATGTTTTTGATCTTCCTCTCCCTTCCTCTTTGAAATATAGTTTGACTGGTAGCTATGACATGCACTGACAACCAGGGGGCAGACGCTCAATGCACAAGCAGGGAAATATGGAACAGACTGATGAATCTCAGAGGGAAGCAGGGAGAGGGAGAAGAGATTACCAAAGATCTTATATGCATACTAGAGGCCCAGTGCATGGAGTTGTCATGGTTCAATTAGGCCGAAACTGGCAGTCCAACATCCTCCAAGGGGTCCCAGATTGAGAGAGAGTGCAGGCCAGGCTGAGGGACCCCACCGGTGCATGAATCCATGCACCGGGCCTCTAGTATATAAATAGAGAAATATGTATTTGTGCCCTGGCTTGCTGGCTCAGTTGGCTGGAGTGTTGTCCCATACAGTAAAAGGTGATGGGTTTCATTCCATGTCAGAGCACATACCTTGGTTGTAGTTCAGGGCATGTAGGTAGGTTGCAGTTCTGGAATCAGGGCAGGTACTGGAGGGACTCAAATTATGTTTCTCTCTCTCTCTCTCTCTCTCTCTCTCTCTCTCTCTCTCTCTTTCTCTCTCTCTTTCTCTTTCTTTCTTCTTTCTTCTCTTTCTAAAATCAATAAAACATATCCATGGGTGAAGATAAAAATAATTTAAAAAATATGTATTTGCAGAAGTTCTAGGGAAGCCTCTCAGAGAGCCTGACTGCCCTTGATCTACAGACAGACTTTAGAACACAGTCCTAGATGGCCTATGAAGATAAGAAATATTAAGTAAATACATTGAAACACAGGTTCTAAAGGGAATATGAAGAGATAAAATATAAATGAACAACAGTAACAGAATCAACCCATAATATTTATACTTAATATTTGGGCCTTTAACATTTAATGTTTAAGCAGATTAAACTATTTCTTCTGTATTCTGATCGTGCTTATATTAAAAGTAATTAAAAATAGCTCAACATTATTTGAGCTGGTTCTGGTGAAGCTTCCACTCAGAAGACAGTGGAGAACCTATTTCAGTGACTGCTATTTTCCTAGTGCTGGATAAATGTGTGACACACAGTAGGGACTCAGTAAGCATCTGTAGAATGAATAAATTATACACAAATTAGAAACATTAGGTGTTTGAGAATAAAACTATTACATTGCACTCACTTAGAAGGGAGGTGTAGACCCAAATATGTGTAAGACCTAGAGTTTCTATTTAACAGTTTTTACATGTGGTGGGAGAAATTGCCATATACAAGACTTTCCACAGGAGAAGGCAGCCACTACTCAATAAAATGTAGCTAAAATTATTAGACACAAGCCCCAGTACTGTTTTAATAGAACTGTTTCCTTTGGCAATTTATTTAACCTCTTGAACCCAGTTTTAGTATCTGTAAAATGTAGCCAGCACCATTTTATATTGCATGAGTAATAAATGTGGTAATGAAGTTAAAATCTCTATTGTAATGCTTGGCGCAGAGTAGACATCAATACATCATGTCTGGCTTTCAACGACAACAAAAACAAAGCCTAATGAAAAGAGGGGGAAAAAAACAGTTTAAAGAGACAAAGCAAGCATCAAACCCAGACTCAGCAATGGTTCTAATGGAAACAGTACACAACATGCAAAAACAGCTGAGTAATATAAATGGAGAGGTGGAAACTCTGATAGAATTTAAAGGAAACGCTAGAAATCAAAACCAATGTAAGAGAAATGGAGCATCCCTGTGATGGGTTTATCTCTAGATTGGTATTAACTTGGGGGAAAAATCAGTGACCTGGAAGATACGTGAATGCAAACTTCTGAAACTAAATTAAATGAGAAATAAGAATGGAAAAAAGAAAACAGAGTATCTAAGAACTATGGGACAATTTCAAATGATTTAACATGCATAATATAAGCAACCAAAGTAAAAGAAAGAGGAACAAACTAAACATTTAAAGTAATAAAGTGTTGAGATGCACAAAGTCACAGGTCCATAGAATATCAGAGAATACCAACCTGTATGCATACTAAAAAAAAAATTGCACTTAATCATATTGTATTCAAATTGCAGCAACCAAAGATGAAAAAAAAAAAAAACAAGCCTTTCCTATAGAGTAATAGGAAAAGTAATTACATCAGACTTCCCATCAGAAGCCATGAAAGTAGAAAGATAGTGTAAAATATTAAGAATATTGAAAGAATAAAAAACCCACAATTCTACATCCATTGAAAATGCTCTTCAGAAGTGAAGAGTCTTGGCTGGATGGCTCAGTTGCTTGGAGCATGAACCGTGTACCAGAAGGTTACAGATTTGATGCACATGCCTAGGTTGCAGGTTTGATCCCTGGTCTGGGTGCATATGGGAGGCAACTGATCGCTATTTCTCTTTTATTAAGTCTCTCTCTCTCTCTCTCTCTCTCTCTCTCTCTCTCTCTCTCCATCTATTTAAAATATCCTTGGATGAGGATTAAAAAAATAAAAGTATAGAAATATTTTTATAGCAAAAATATATAAGGGATTTATATGCAGAAATTCATAAACTCTGATGAAATAAATACAACATCTAAATAAATGGAAAGATATTCAGTGATTATAGATTGAGAGACTCAATACTTTTAAAATGTCAGTTCTATTCAACTTGATGTATAGATTCATCATAATTGAAATAAAAATCCCAGCAAATTATCATGAGATTATCAACAAACATTTTCTAAATTTACATGGGAAGGCAAAAGACCTGGACTTATCAACACACTTCTGAAAAAGAACAAAATTGGAAAAATAAACAACTCCATTAAAAATGGCCAAAAGGGCCTGGCCAGTGTCGCTCAGTGGTTGAGTATCGATCTATGAACCAGGAAGTCACAGTATAATTCTTAGTAGGGGTTGTTCAACATTATTTTTATTAGGGAATTGCAAACTAAAGTAGCAATGAGGTACTTCAATATACTGATTGGGGGGGGGGGGAGAGAGAGAGAGAGAGAGAGAGAGAGAGAGAGAGAGAGAGAGAGAGAGATCAAATGCTAGTAAGTAAACACCAAAATGTTTGTGGTAATACAAAGTGGTAAAGCCACTTTGGGAGATAGTTTGGTAGTTTTATAGAGCTGTGCCTTACTATAAGATTCAGATAATCACCCTTTAGATTTTTTTCTCTTTGATCTCAAGCACTGTGTTCATACAAAAACTTGTATGCAAATATTTATAGCAGCGTTTTTCATACTCATTAAATCAGCAACCAACTAAGATACTTTTCAATAGGTGAATGGGTAACAGCTGTGGTCCATTCATACACTGGAATACTAGTGAGTGGCAAAAATATATCACTATTAAAAAGACATAAAGCCCAGTCAATGTGGCTCAGTGGTTGAGCATCGACCTATGAAACAGAATGTCACAGTTCAACTCCCAGTGGGGGCACATACTTGGATTGTGGGCTCTGTTCCCAGTGTGGGGCATGCAGGAGGCAGCAGATCAAGCATTCCCTCTCAGCAGTGGTGTTTCTATCTTTCTCTCCCTCTCTAAAATCAATAAAAATAATAAAAGAGATAGATAGCAGAATCTTGAATGGATATGGATAATGAGAAATGTCCATTGGAAAAGGCTAGATATTATGTGATTCCAATTTTATGACAATCTGAGAAAGGAAAACCTACAGAAACATTAACAATATCAATGGTAACAGGGTTTTGAGAAGGAAGGAAAGAATTGAGTAGATGAAGCACAGGGAAATTTTAGGGCAGTGAAATTATTCTGTGGGATACTGTAATGTCAGATACATGACATTATGCATTTGTCAAAATCCATAGCATTCATAGCACTCAAAATAAAACTTTATGCATAAAAAGTTTATAAATTATTTAATAGTTTAAGGGTTCCCAAAAATGAATGCAGAATGTGACCAGAGTATGTAAGGCCATTAAAAATACTATATAAAACAATGTTATTAAAGGGAATGTAGAGAAAGCTGCTAAACCATGTACTTTGGAAATTAGTGAAATTAGGAAGATTCGAGGCATAAGGAACATCACCTAATCAATACTGTTGTTTTCCAAGAGGTATACCTTCATAATTATAATATCTCTATACATGTATACTGGAACTGAACAATTAATTAAATGGATGGCTGATGGTGGTGGCAAGGTTTCTTAAGGTTAGTGTTTGAACTTACGGACATCAAGGAGAGGAAATTAGAATGTTTCATTTGGTATAAATTAGGGTTGGAGAAATCAGTATTAAATGATGTTATTTTAATATAAATGTAGGTGTTTCCATACATAACTATGTATAGCTATGTGTGTACAGATGGTAGTATACATCCACACATTCTCTTTCTCTGTCAGCTGAGAAGACCTAAAGACAACCACAGTCCATTAACAATGAGCACAGTAGGGCCAGGTCTTGGTTTCAGTGTTATTCTACAATAAAGCAAGTAGGGATCCCCAGAAAAATGTCTCATTCTAAGACTGACACAGATATACTAGTATATTAGATGAGCCTGGAGCATTTTGCAATATAAGAAAGTAAGAAAGGGCCAAAAGAAGCCCATTTTGCTTTCAGGATTAGGATTATTTCAATCAGTTTAATAGCCATGCTGGTTCAGCATTTTGGTTATAAGAGGCTATGACAAAAATAATTAATAACTTAGAAAATAAGGGGTAAACCAATAATGATTCAGACCAATCAAGGACTGCAGGCCCTCTTGCCTGCAAACGTAAAGCTCACTGTCAGGGTTTGATTCTTGACCTGAGAAATTCACACTGGCTACACTCATTATGCTGAAAGGCAACAATATGCAAAGAAACTAAGATGTGGGGCTCGAGGAGTCGAGAGGCTTAAGTTCTGATCTAGTATCTGCCACATACTGAGAGTGGGTAATTTAGTGAGCAGTTTTAATCTTTTGGACCTATTATTTTCCCTTCATAATTAGAGAGGGTCCGTTTATAGGTACCCTATGTTTTTCTCCCATTTCTAGTATTCTGTGAATATTACACATCAACCAATAATCATAGTGTTTTTTTTTTAAAGTAAGGAACAAAAGAAAGGAGAGATCAAAAAAATATAGATTCAAATGACCTGTTTTTATTGGTTATATTCTTTAAACACAACTATTCTTCTCACAGAAAAACAAAATTTTAAAAAATCCTATATTTAAAACTGTTTAACAATCTAAGACCAACATTTTAATAGAAGATCAAGTTATTATTTTTAAAAGTCCCGCATGATCTGGCTCCAGCATCGTTTTACTCTATGAAGGCCATCTCTTGCCAGTCTTCCATGAATTCCTGCCGCACTGGGCTTCCTCCAATGTGTGTAGCTCTTTCCTGTTTCAGATTTTACACACATCGCTGGAAAACCCTTTCAAACTCTTTGCTTTCCTAATTCCTGTTCATAATGCAGAACTGTTTTCTATCAACTTTTTGGGAAAGAATTCATTGACCCTGAATCTTAACTAGGTCTCACTGTTTTATTAGCTCATTGCACCTTTCACATTTCCTCCAGAGCAGTCATCACATTTTAAATGAATATGTAGGAGGTGATTTTACAATGTGTTTCCAAAATCTTTGACACTCTTCCCATTGAGAAATGGGTTCGCTATTCTCTTTCTTGGAATCTAGGTCGACATTAGTGATTCACTTATAACCAATCAAATGTCTCTGAAGTGATACAAGATAAATTTGAGGTCAGAAAAGCCCATAAAAGGTAATTCAGATTCCATCTGACTCAACTCAGATGCTAGCTCTGCAGAATCCCAAGTACCACATAAAAAGTCTGACTATCCTGAGAAAATCATGCTACAGAGGCGACCTATTGGCTCCAGTCAATAGCTGAGTTGAGTTCCAAGCTCCCAGCCATGTGGATAAGTTATCTTGAAGGTTATACATAATTGTAACCCAGCCAATATCTGACTGTAACTGCAAAAAAAGATCTCAAGAGGAAACTGTTCATTTAAACTATTCCTACAGCATGACCCACAGAATAAAATGGTTATGCCAATTTTGGGGGTAACGTGTTATTTAGTAATAGTAACCAAAAATAACATGTATGTGACTATGTATTTTATATTTTTTTATCATCTATGCTTCAGGGTATGTATATGGAGAGGGAATGTGCCTATTTGTCCTCTGCTATATACCCAGTTAATAGGATGGTGCACATAAAATATTGATATCGAAAGAATGATGGGGAGGTTTCGCAAAACATTTAAAATGTTTATTATATAATTTTCACATGATACATTCAATATTAGTAATTTTGCGAATATGCAACAAACTTTTCAGGTGGTTTTAATATAGAATACCATTTAATATTGAGCACCACTTAGCAACGTGCATGCTTGATTTTGGAATGTATTTAAACTACATCCCTGTGGATTTTATTGTTTCAAACAACTTCAACTACATTCAAATTTCATACACTGCTGGTTGGATTGTACAATGGTGCAGATATTTTGGAAAACAGTTTAGTAGTTTCATAAAATTTTAAACATAATTTAAATTTACCCAAAGACAAAGCAGTTTTATGCCAAGATATATAGAGAAATTAAAATATATGCCCACATAAAGACTTGTTTCTAAATGTTTACAGCAGCAACATTCATATAGCAAAAAGCAGAAACAACTCAAATGCTCATCAACTGCTGAATAGATGAAATGTTGTATACTCATACAATGGAATATTGTTTGGAAGGAAAAAAAAATAGTGAAGTGCTGATGTATACTACAACATGGATGGATTTCAAAATACAGTGGGGGCTTGACTTATGAGTGTCCCGACTAACGAGTTTTTCAAGATACCAGCCGTCTCTCGGCCGATTTTTTGCTTTGAGTTGAGAGCTAAAATTCGGGTTATGAGCCAGCTTCAGATACCCCACCGCTAGTTGGCGCAGCGAACGTCACAGTGAATGCCACAACATCAGCCCAGCATCACGTGTCTCACTCTTTTCACTTTATGATTTGACATACGAGTAATTTGAGTTACGAGCTCCGTCACAGAACGAATTAAACTCACAAGTCAAGGCCCCACTGTATCATGGTAGGTGAAGGGACCCAGAAACAAAAGACCACACATTGTTTGCTTCCTTATATATGGAGTGTTCATAAAAAGAGAACCTATATAGAAAGAAAGTAGATTGATGGTTATTTGCAATTTGGGAGAGGAAAATGCAGTGACTACAAATGGGCAAGAATATTCTTTATGGAGTCACAGAAATATTTTACAATTTGATAGTTATGATGCTTCTACAATTCTGTGTTATTACCAAAAATATTAAATTACAAACATAAATTAGCAAATGTTCCGGTGCGTGAATTATTCCGGAGAGCAAAGAAAATGTACCACACTATGACATTGCCAGTAGTTTTGAAAGAAAGAGCAATTGTTAGAATCACCTGGGAATTCTCAGAAACATATTCCCGAATGTGATTTACCTCATGCATAAATATATAAAACTTTTTTTGGTGAAAATAGAAAATGATGTAAAACAGCAAGCTAAACACAAAAGTAGAAACTAAAGCAAAGGGAGAAAGACAAAATGTAATGAGTTAACAGAAAAATGGAAGCAATTTGTAGCAAATGGAGAGGAAAGGAAACTTAGAAAAATCCACAATATATCAAATGGTGCACAAACTGCAGCAGTAGCCCGTGTGTACTGTCTTACAACTATCGTACAACACACTTCGACAGTCCTGCGGTGAAAACATATTATGAAAGTGCGACCCACCAGAGTAGAAATGCAGACACCAGGGTACATCTCAAAACAAGTGCAAGTAAGAAAATTGATCAAGAGAATGAGGCCTTGTCTATGTGGTAAATCAGAGATACTGATAGTAGTCTCCAATAACAACTAAAAGTAAAAAGAAACACATTAACAGATGCAACTGACAAAGTTAATCGCCTATTTTAAAACATGGCTTATCTCTCTGAAACATAATAGTGGACAAGACAGATTTAAAAGGGAATAATGAAACATCCATGATTATAGACATTTTATGTATTGTAAGAAATTTAATTCTAAATATAATCTAACTCATGAGTAATGTTATAAGCTTTCTTTCAAGACTACTAAATATTATACTAGCAAATTATGACTTAAACTGAAAAAAATTTACTTGAGCTGCTTTTGTTTTATAATGCTACAAGAATGGTCCCATTAAAAAAAAATTTGTGTGTGTGATTGAAATAATGAAACGACTCTTTGGAAGTTAACATCAGTGATCTATTATGGATACTTATCTTTCCATATGCGGTGAGATAGAGATATTTAAAACTTGAAATTCATTTGGGTGGAAATATGGCCCTTTTAATTAAAATGTATATTAGTCTGAAGTTAACTGGATCACTATGCAGTCATATATAATTTTTCAGTCTGGGGATACTTTCATCGATAATTTAGAGTTTTTGACTTATACTAAATGGAATCATGTATAATTTCCCAGAAGTTGCTGAGTAATTCTTCCTTCAATATTGGTTTTTATTTCTTGTTACTGTCATGTGGCTTATTTGAAGATAACACCTCACTTCCTGCTTCTGAACTGCCCTCTAATATGATTTATAGCTAAACAGGATACCAAAAATAATAGGAGAAACAAAGCTTATTTAACAATTAAATGTAACAACATATGGCATGAAGTCAAGAGGTTCTATGGAAGACCAGAGTAGCCAGTTGCTTTGCAAAGGATTTAAAACGAATATTCAGAAACTTTGCATTTACTTGCTTTTATAAATAAGCTGTATTTTTATTAAATTTATTAGGGTGATATTGCTTAATAAAATTATTTAGGTTTCAGGTGTACAATTCTATGATACATCATCTATATTTGGCATAGTGTGTTTACTACCCAAAGTCAAATCTTCTTCCATTACCATATATGTCACCCCTTTACCTTTTACTGCGCCAACTCCCTTCCCTCTGGTGACCACCATATTATTGTCTATGTCTAAGAGTTGTTGTTCATTTGTTTATCTTGTTTGTTCATTTGTTGCTTTCAATTTTATTTCTCATATATGAATGAAATCATATGGTTTTTTATTTTTCTGTTATTATAGGCTGAGCTTGTTAAACTCTGAATAATTGATATATAAAATGTTACTTCATCAATGCCCTAAAGTTTTCAAGGGTGTAACCAACTTTTCATTCAAACATTCTGAAATATTTTTCTAAAATAAGATTCAATATGTGAAAATGTATTGTAATGCTAATTATTTTCATAAATTTAACCAATTTCTGTATATTCACAATCCTTCAATTTACATTTTACTCTGTAATTTTCTCATTTTGTGTTGCTTTTTTTCTTCTTAAGCACAACTCTTTATTTTCTTCCTCCCACTTGTGTAGCTCACGTGAACAGTCATTCGGTGTTACCTGGCTTATCTCCATAGATTTCAATGTTTGTGTGTTTAAAACCCGAGTTGTCTGACTAGAATTTGGGAAGTTTTTTCCATCCTCTATAAGAATTGAAAAATAATTCCTCACAAATCTTGATGGTGTTAGAACATAGGGAAATCCTGAATCAGGGACCCTGGCTGAGAATTTCCCACTGCAAAACACTCATAATGTCAACAGCAGAGGAACAATGCTGCTCTCTGATAAGTCAGATAAAACAACCCCAGTAAAATATATGCATCCGTGGATCCATTTATTTTTATCCAGTTTTTCTATCCAACAACCAACTTCTTCAAGTGTCTTCTTAAAAACCAAGCATTAGGCTATTTTAAACCATCTAATCTAAACAAAGGGAACAATTTGGAAGCATGGTAAGATTAAAATATGAGTGCACAAGTGAGATGATACAGAAAGGTTATCAAATAAACTTCAAATTTAGGACTCTTGTATTGAGAGGAAGTAGTATAGAAAACTGCTCCCTGAAACATTAATTTTATATGCCAATTGAGAAAACAAGCCCAGATATTCAGGATAGCAAGAGCTACCATCAAGTAACATTTTTGCCTCCTCTTATCACTAATGAATCTAAAGTTGTTATCAAAATGAGAAGAGCTTGCAGAGTTTGTGCTCAAATTTTTGCCATCCTGATTGTCATAGAGCTCTTACTTGCAATGGAAACCATGGGATCTACCCTAACTCCAGGAATTGGAAATAGGTGAATTTAAGTCACGTGCTCCACAGTGCATAGAAGAAATAATTGTACACGGTAGAAACACTGGAAAATGAGCTCCTTTTTCTCTCAAAATCTGTGCAAAGTGATAATGCCTGTGAGTAGATGCTCTGAACTAGCTGGTTGATAATAAGAGAAGATTTTAGATGAGAACTTACATGCAAATTGAAGCACAACAGTTGTTCTCTCTAATTTTTATGAGTCACATAACAAATGACAGTTCTTTAATTGAAGTTAGAAGCAAACGACAGCTCAGAAAAGAAATGTCTTCGTCTTAGAATTTAATTCCCCTAGGTCTATTTCTATTCATTTGCTACAGTGGTTTTGGAAAGCTGTAAGAGACAACAATACCAGTATAAGAAATTAAATGCTTGAAGTTCCTTGTGACAGAGACTGTAATGTGTTCACCAAAACCAATTTCATTTTCCTATCACATACACTGTTAGAACATATGTGCCTTTAAATGAAGTAATTTTCTGAATCCTGGCCAATAAAATGTAAGAGTTATCTGTGTCTATTTCAGGCCAAATGGTCAATGTTGGAAGTGTTCTTTCTCCACAGTTTTTCTCCCTATCTTCTGGGAGAGCAGAGAGGACTCTGACTACATGGAGAATGGTAGAATCATGAGAAAGAGTCTGAGTTCCTGAGTAGCCAGATGTAAGCTTTGTACTTTGAGATGATTGAATAAGCAGCTCTAATCTTCCTAAATCACTGAGAAGTCAAAATGTATTTATAGCAGCGAGTGATAACTAAACTCATAGCAAAATCAGTTCTTTAGAGTGGGGTGCTGCAATTAAAAAAAATAACATTTTGACATTGAATTAGCAATTGGGCTGATAGCAATAAGGTAACAGGTTGGGAAGCTAGAGATCCATATTACCAAATGCAAAATATTTAGTAATATTTCATTTACAATCTCCTAGAAGGCAGAGAGCATGACAAAGAAGCAGGTGGCCTGGGAAAATGGCAGGAAAGAGTAAGCTTGTGTGTTTCTGACATTACTGACTGCCTTTCACAAGGTACTATAACAAAAAAATCAGTTCATGCAGAAATTGACTGGATTTCCAAACTAGGTGAAAGAGAACACAGACTGGCTAGAGAGCAGGAACTCTCAACAAGTAGAGAATTGTTTTAACACTCACCTACTCATACCAACACTCTCCCTCTACTCCAGTTACTTAAATGCTTCTGTTCGCACAATACCTCCTTCCCCGGCTATATCTGGCACAGTGTTGCTCCTTAACTAAAGAGCAAGAATACTGTTTATATCATTTTCTCAAGTGTTGCCAAGCACCCGGAAGAGTGTTCAGCATGTAATAGGCACTGAGAAATATAATCTGTTGAATGTATTTACATGTTTAAAATATTAATTTCAAACAGATTAAGGAGAAAATAAAGTTTCAGCTTCTATTCTGATAGTCTCAGGTACACAAAAATCCAGAAGACAAAAGAGGTCATCCATACAAATAAATCAAGGGAATGCAAAGGGGAGTTATACATGTTTGCAGCGTGCCATATATGGACAGTTTCATACGTGTATAAAAATCACTACTGTGCAAAGTCATGCTACCTCCCTTTAAGTCAAAGATTATTGGGAACATGTGTGCGCAAATGAAGTTGAGGTCACTGGCTCATTGCAACAAGGAAGATAGCGTACTATGGTGTCATCAGGAGCATCTCAGCAAGAGGGTTTAAGAGGAAGCTATTTTACAATGTGGGCTTCTATTAGGTGATTCTGGAGAGGGCTTGGAAAGGAAGTGTATTTCGCTCTGTTGCGTGTTATTGGAAAGAAAAGGTCATTCTGTAATTGGGAATCTTACAGTGTTTTATGGGGATGGTGAGAGAATGGAGCAGGTATACAGCTGCGATTGATAAAGAAGCATCAGTAACTCATGTAATAATGAAAAGGGGAATGCCTGGTCGTTGCTGTGGTTTGGACAGAGTTCCTAGTTTTGTCTATGTTCCAAACATGATTAAGGAATTGCAACATTTCAGTTTGATTCCATCATGATTTAGCGTATATCTGATGTTGGCGATCTCTGAAATTGTTTATGTGCAACAGGAAAAAAACAAAACAAACAAACAAAAAACAGCAATGGCTTACCTGTCATGGATTGCTGTTTTCTTTCTTAGTCACATGTTTGCAAATGAGTACTGATGATTGGTTAGGTAAACTGAAAAAATAAAAATCATAAAACATGGCCATTTTCAAATAAGGAGAGGAGATGGGGATTCTAATACCATAAATTTAAAACCTCAACATATTCCAGATCATCCTTTTCTTCAGGTTATCCTCTTCTCAAAAGTAAATAAGAAAATACTAAAGTTATAAAATCAACATTGGCTACTGCCAGTCTTTTTTTTCTTCCTAAACAACTCAGTATGTTCAGAATTATATTTTAAATTAAGTTAGCAAAACCAATTGAAATCCCCAGAAGAAAAAGTTCTCTTCTCTATCCCTTTCAGTATGAAATTGTATTCTAATCAATGTAATTTTCTTAACAAGGTAGCCACAGTATAACATATATAAACATACTTGGCTTCCTTTTCCTCACAATTTAATATAGTGCTTCAAACTTTTTTAAAAAATGTGGATGCCTGCGTGTGAAAATAGATATATTTAAAATAAACAACCAAAATTTCATTAAAAACCTAATGCATATAAAGCAGAGTTTTCAAATCATTGGTGCATTGCATCTGGAGTTAGTGTCAAAAATGAGGGATAATATCTTAGAGACTTTTTGAAGAATTAGACAATTTCTCTTGTGAGTTCTATACTCTAATGCATTAAGGGAAGACTATTAAAACATGATACACATTTGTCCCATGGTGGCCAAGAATAAGATTCAAAATTAGATCAAGATACATGATCTAAAATTTCTCTGTGTCTCCTAAAACCACAAAAGTAATTTGGCCTTTCTGAAACCATGTATAGATAAGCCTTTCTTCCCTTTATACTTTGATAGCAGATACCACACATTATTGGATCTAGGTTTTGTAATTCCTTTTCACAGTGGAGTTCTAATGCCTTAGTAACAATTTTAATAGAAAGGCAGGATCAGTTTAGTTGATAATCATTATGAAAGAGTGAATTATGTTTCCTGAATAGTAAAACATGTGGTTACAGGGTAATAATCTATGATCTTTGACCTTCTTTTCTCTAAATAATAAGCAAAAGTAAAAAATACAGATGTATCCCCCATGTTCTTTTGTATAAAAAGAGATGAATTATTTCTCTTTTTGTTAAGCAAATATTAATCTCATAAAATATTTACTTCTTTCACATTTTTTACTACAACTGATAGTAACCATATGATCATGTATATAGAGTGACTTTATTTTTTATATATTTTATATAGTAATTTCCCTTTTCTGATTTACTGAGAGGAAAATACAGTAGTAGAACTTCTAGCTTTGAGAACATTCTTGTACTTTAAATATAGTTTGATTTGCCTAATTGTTGAATTTTTTATAGACTTGTAGATGGTGTTTTAGGTAATAATTACAATTCAAGACAAACAATACATTTATTTTAAAAATATTTTGTTAATGTATGAGGTGTCATAAGTCACATTTATTTTTAATGTGTTGGCAGTCAACTAAAGTAAGTGAATGAGTAGAAATGGAAGTTTTAAATATATAACTTTGTACTTTATTTCTGGGAAAAAATTTTGATTAGTAAGATCTGTTTGTGTTAGTAAACCTGTTTAATTTTCTCTCTGGTGAAAGTGAGATCATCTATAATAATAAAAGCATAATATGCTAATTAGACAGGACGGCCAAACAGAGGAACGGCCATCTGGACAACCTTCCAGACAAAGTCGGGGCTGCAAGGGCCGAGTCCCTTGCACGAATTTCGTACATCGGGCCTCTAGTATTAAATAAGCCTGAAGCAAATTGTAGCTCTTATGAGGTTTTTAAGAAAATCTGCACGGGAGAACATATTTGCCAATTATACATCTGATAAGAAGGTTAATAACCACAATTTATAAAGAATGTACAAAATTCAACACCAATAAAACAAACAATCCAAGTAAAAAATGGGTTAAGGACCTGAATAGACAGTTATCCAAAGAGGACATACAGATGGCCAATAGACATATGAAAAGATACTCAATGTCACCAATCATCAGAAAGATGCACATTAAAACCATAATGAGATATCATCTCACATGTATCAAATTACCTATCATCAATAAATCAACAAATGAGTGTTGGAGGATGTGAAGAAAAGGGAACACTCATGCACTGTTGGTGGGAATGCAGATTGGTGCAGCCACAGTGGGGAAAGCAGTATGGAGTTTCCTCAAAAAATTAAAAATGGGGCTACCGTGTGACCCAGCAATTCCACTTCTGAGAATATATTTGAAGAAACCAGAAATAATAATTATAAAGAATATATGCATCCTTATGTTCATTGCAGCATGATTTACAATAGTCAAGATTTGGAAGCAGCCCAAGTGTCCATCAGTAGAGGAGTGGATGTAAAAGCTGTGGTACATTTACACAATGGTATACTACTCGGCCATAAAAAGGAAGGGAATCTTATCCTTTGTGACAGCCTGGATGGACCTGGAGAGCATATGCTAAGTGGAATAAGCCAATCAGGGAATGGCAAGTACCATATGATTTCAATCATATGTGGAATCTAACGAATAAACTAACAAAATAGAAGCAGACTCATAGATACTTGTAACAAAATGACAGCTGTCAGAGTGGAGGGAGGTTGGGCTGGGTAAAAAGGTGAAAGCATTATGCAAAGAAATAAAGAAGGAGAAAAAAACACCTAATAGACACAGACAACAGTATGGTGGTTACCAAAGGGTAAGGGAGTTAGGGAGAAGAAAGTAGGGTAAAGGGGGGATAAATGGTGATGCACAGAGACTTGACTTGGGGTGCTGAACACACAATACATGATACAGATGATGTTTTCTAGAATTGTTCACCTGAAACCTATATGATTTTATTAACCAAGGTCACCCCAATAAATTAAAATAAGAAAAAAATTGCAGCCCTCTCTTACCAGGGTAAAAAAATATATATATATCAAATAGGTCTGTAGCAAATTGAACCTCATATGAGATTTTTTTAAGGCACTGTGAAATTTGATCAAAGACTAAATTTTCTTTAGGAAATTATCCTCCATTCTTTCTGAATAAATTACAAATAGCCAGATACCTTATGTGGAGTAGCAAGAGAAGTAAGCATTTAAAAAATATGACACCAAATTTGTTAAGGACCTGACAAGCTAAAGCCAAAGAAGGGATAATACTAGGAAGGATGTTTTATTCCACTAATGTTCCCATTCAGGATTGAGTGAAAGAAGATACCTAATTTTTGTAGCTTGTGTATGTGTGTGTGTCCTCAAAATTAGATTTTCTTTTAAAATGTCATATTAGCATAAATTAATTTATGCCCAGTTTAAGAATACATGAAAATAAAAGTACACTAAATTAAGCATTATGGTAGTATAGTCATAGCCCAGCATCATAGCATGATATGTGATCACAATAAATCATCTCATGACAGCTAAGTACACTTGAACATATAAAGAAATAAGTACATCACATATAAATGTCAGTTTTGATTTTTTGAAACCAGTGATTTTTTAACACAATAAAAAAATAAAACTTTCAACTAGAAACATTGACTTTAATGGACTTATGATTAAAGTTAGCATATTTGCTGTCTGTTTAGAATATGGATTTGTAAATATTTAGGATGAATAGCAATAGAAGTCTTCAGCCTAGATAAGTACATTTATCATATAATCTTCTACAATTTTTTTTTTGCATCACTCACTGCACAAACTCAATGCAACCAATAATAATCTTTTTAGGATTATTGTTTCCATTACCTTTATAATTTACAGCAATTTAAGATTTTATAAATAACCTGAAACTTGGAATTTGTATAATTTTCATACTTTTTCAAGTAGTTATGTTACCTTATCTTGACAACTTTGTAAAACTCCTAATTTTTTAAAAATGTTAATATATTTCCCTGAAGATTATTTTTCTCTTCATTAATTACAAAACATTTATTTTGATAAAAGGAGAGTTACATCAATTGAACTTATGGTCTAAAAAGTGCAGATTAAGTGAATAATTGCTTATGGTAAAACTTAATCTATAGGCAATAAATGTTAACTTCTGATCTGAATTTATAAAATGGCAATATTTTCCCTTGGAACTATAACAATAAAGATCACAGTTCATTACAGATATGGATCATTAATACCTTGAGGACTTGAATTTATTTGTAGGTTAAAAAAAGTAAGAATTGTCACCTAGAATAGATAAAAAAAGATTTTTGCCTGCCTTCAATTATCATTGGCATACTAGTCTAAAAATATGTAACTAATAATCTCATACAGGGATTAAAATTTAAAGTGAAGTTTATAGTCCCACTAAAAGTTACTTTATATATAATTGCATATCTTAAGCTAGAATTTAGGCAATTACTAGTATAGTCACTTATTTTGATGGGAGTTCATGATAGACAAAATTTAATAAGTTCTAATATACATTTTTGACAAGAAAAGAGCCTGCATTTCTAAAGTTCGAAGCTGAGTTATTGAACAACTTGAAAATTTGCCTTTGTTATAACAAATGAATTAACAATTAAGATGAAAACATAGCAATCAATATTCAGTTGCGCTGAAGGTGGTATTTTCTTTAACTTAAAGAATAGGAACAAAATTAAAACTATCCCCTAAATAACTAAAGTTTTCTTCTATGACTGATTACCTGCAAAGATAATTTTAACACTTTAAACGAAATTATAGTGCTATTGTTACCACTAGGAAAAACACTGCTAATTTAGAGGAGGCCCTCAGACTCTAGGTTAAGCTCATAGACATAGAAAGTAAAACTAGAGAATCTCGAGATGACACAAAACTAAACTTCACCCATATTTCACCATGCAGGGGAATCCTTTTTAAGAAGTAAATTCCCTTCCCCTTAAAAGGTTTTTTAATGAGCATGCATGAGTGTGTATTTTTATGTGTGTGAATTGGATTAATATTGAAATAAATACTCTATTTTTTAGAATTTAATATTACATCATGACAATTTACCCATCCATTAAATATTCATTGAAATGATGGTTTTAATTAACTCGAGATAATTTTGCTATTTTATTAAAAGCATCTTTGGGAGTAAATCATTCATATAAGAAATCTTCAGGAAGGAAGATGGCGGCAATATAGGCAGACGTGTCCCAGGTCGTGTCCCGGAGCAAATGGAGAGAGCAGCTGAAACTAATAGCACCCACACCGAATTGGCGAAATTGCTCAGCTGGTGAGACAGTTTGCAGCCGGGAAGAGCAGAACTCCCCTGGAAAGCAGATCCAAGCTACAGCAACCTCCTGAGCACCACACCCTCTGCTGAGGAACAGCAGCTGTACATGAAACCTCGCCCCACCAGCCAGAAGAGCCACCACAGCTGTGAACAGCACCCACCAGAGGAACTGCTGCCAACTGAAGAGCAGTTGCTACCGCAACCCCCCGAAGAGCAACCACAGATCAAGGAGTCACTGCCACCAAGGGAGCAACCACTGAATGACTCAACGTCTAGATATGTCAGTGAGATCAAACATGGGTAGACAAAGAAACCCCCAAAGGAAAGAGAAGGAGGACTCTCCAGAAAAGCAGCTAAGTAGTACAGAGGCATGCAACATGACAGAAAAAGAATTCAGAATAAGGGTCCTAGAGTGCATAAACCGGATGGAAGAAAAAATCGACAACCTCTGCAAGAATCAAGAAGAAACAGATGAAAAAATCGATAACATATGGAAGAAGCTAGAAGAAACAGATGAAAAAATCAACAACTTAAGTAAGACCCAAGAAGAAATGAAGAGTGATATAGCTGCAATGAAAAACTCCATTGAAAGTATCAACAGTAGACTAGGAGAAGCGGAGGACCGAATTAGTGAATTAGAAGACAAGGAAGCAAAACACACCCAAAATATACTGCAATTGGAGAAAAAATTAAAAGACAGGAGGAGAGCCTAAGGGAGCTTTGGGACAACATGAAACGAAACAACATATGAATAATAGGGGTACCAGAACAATAGAAGGATGAACAAGGATTAGAAAACCTATTAGAAGAAATAATATCAGAAAACTTCCCTGAGGTGGGGAAGAAAAAAGTCACACAAGCCCAGAGAGTCCCAAACAAGGTGAACCCGAAAAGACCCACACCAAGACACATCATAATTACCATGGCAAATGTTCAGGACAAAGAGAGAATCTTACAGGCTGCAAGAGAGAGATGGAAAGTTACATACAAGGGATCTCCCATTAGATTGTCAAATGATTTCTCAACAGAAACACATCAGGCCAGAAAAGAATGGACGGAAATTTACAAAGTGATGCAAAGCAAAGGACTGAATCCAAGAATACTCTATCCAGCAAGGCTATCATTCAAACTTGAAGGGGAAATAAGAAGCTTCACAGACAAAAAAAGGCTAAGGGAGTTTATCACCACCAAGCCAGCAATGCAAGGATTGCTAAAAGGACTGGTATAAAAATAATAAAAAGCTCAGAAAGAAAACAGCCACACAAAAAAAGAAATGGCTACAAACAAGTACCTTTCAATAATAACTTTAAACGTAAACGGACTAAATGCTCCAACCAAAAGACATCGAGTGGCTGAATGGATAAAAAAACATGACCCATACATCCGCTGTCTACAAGAAACTCACCTCATTAGAAGGGACTCACACAGACTGAAAGTGAAAGGATGGAAAAATATCTTTCAGGCAAATGGAAAGGAAAAGAAAGCTGGGGTAGCAATACTTATATCGGACAAAATAGACCTCAAAGTGAAGGCCATAACAAGAGATAAGGAAGGCCACTTCATATTACTAAAGGGATCAATACAACAAGAAGATACAACCCTGGTAAACATATGCACCCAATGCAGGAGCACCCAAATTCATAAAAAAACTCCTGGAAGATATCAAAGGAGAGATCAACAACAATACAATCATAGTAGGGGACTTTAATACACCACTGACAGCACTGGATAAGTCCTCTAGAAAAACGATCAGCAAAGATACAGTAATCCTAAATGACTCACTAGATCAGATGGACTTAATAGACATCTTCAGAATACTTCACCCCAGTGCCACGGAATATACATTCTACTCAAGTGCTCATGACACATATTCAAAAATAGACCATATATTGGGTCACAAGCAAAGTATCCCCAAATTCAAGAAGATTGAAATCATAAAAAGCGTCTTCGCAGACCACGATGGCATAATATTAGAAATAAACTACAATAAAAACAACCCAAAATACTCAAACACCTGGAAGCTGAATAGCATGCTATTAAATATTGATTGGGTTACCAATGAAATCAAAGAAGAAATTCGAAACATCCTGGAAACTAATGACAATGAAAACACAACAATCCAAAACCTATGGGACACAATGAAAGCAGTCCTGAGAGGGAAGTGTATAGCTCTACAGGCCTATCTCAAAAAAACAAGAAAAAATGGTAGTAAATCAGCTAACTCTACAACTCAAAGAATTAGAAAGAGAGCAACAAGAAAACCCCAGAGTGAGCAGAAGGAAGGAGATAATAAAGATTAGAGCAGAAATAAATGACATAGAGACCAAAAAAACAATACAGAAAATCAATGAAACCAAGAGCTGGTTCTTTGAAAGGATAAACAAGATTGACAAACCTCTAGCCAGACTCACCAAGAAGCAAAGAGAGAGGACCCAAATAAACAAAATCAGAAACGATAGAGGCGAAATAAAAACTGACCCCACAGAAATACAAATGATTGTTAAAAAATACTATGGTCAGCTCTACTCCAACAAACTAGACAACCTGGAGGAAATGGACAAATTCCTAGAAAAATACAACATTCCAAAACTCAATCAGGAAGAATCTAAAAATCTCAACAGGCCAATAACTATGGAAGAAATTGAAGCAGTCATCAAAAAGCTTCCAGCAAACAAAAGCCCAGGACCAGATGGCTTCACAGGGGAGTTTTACCAAACATTCAAGGAAGAACTAAAACCTATCCTCCTCAGACTACTACAAAAAATTCAAGAGGAAGGAACACTTCCAAGCTCATTCTATGAAGCCAGCATCACCCTAATACCAAAACCAGGTAAAGACAACACAATGAAAGAGAATTACAGGCCAATATCCCTCATGAACATAGATGCCAAAATCCTCAACAAAATCTTAGCAAATCGGATCCAGCAGTACATCAGAAAAATCATACACCATGACCAAGTAGGATTTATCCCAGGGATGCAAGGATGGTACAATATCCGCAAATCAATAAACGTGATACATCACATAAACAAATTGAAAGAAAAAAAACCAGATCCAGAGACCAGCTACTAACCCGGCAACAACGGCTCTCAAGCAGCGCGGCTACGTGAACTCAGAGGAACTCTGCTTCTCCCCACAGAAAGGTTAGACTTTCCCCAAAGGTGCGGTTTGCAGTTTAGGTCGGAGAGTGGAACGCGCGCAGGGGGGTGGGGGCTCTGCGCCCCACAAAGACCGCGGCCGTTGGAGCCAGCGTGACCCACGAGTGTGGAAGGGCACCCCCAGGGCTGCTGGCAGAAGGGAACGCTATAAATAAGCCCACAGTTGGACAGGACACAAATAGGCAGCCTCAGATTACGCCAGTTTGCCGGCTACTCGGTGCCAGGAGCCAGAGCGCGCGCAGAGACTTCTCGCAGATTTGGAAGGTGAAGCGTTGCGAGTTCACACAACTTCCCAGGCTCTTAAATCTGTGCGTTTGATTGTTGAACCCAGTGCAAGGAACTACCCAGTTGGGGTCAGTCACAGAGCTTGTAAGGGAAGGCTGTTTGGGGGGAGCCTGGGAAACAGAGCGGGGAGTGACTACTGGAAAACCAGCTCTGGGCGGAGGACATTCCCAAACCAGCTTCCGGTACAATAGAGAACACCTGGTCAGAGAGGTCCTATACCCTCGGAGGTCAATCCCGACGCACTGCCACCCAGGGGCAGAGCCACGAACTGACTCTTCTGTAAATACAGATAAGGGCTGTCTGGGAAACCAATGTAGCCTGCCTTAATATCAGGACTGTGGCTTACAACACAGAGGAACAGTGTATCAGAGGAAAATTCAACATTCTCCTGAATACCTGGTGTGCCAAAAAGAGGAGCAGAAGATCTGAAGCACCTTCATTACAGCCCATTTTTTTTAATTATTTTTTTTAATTATTGTTTCACCTTTTAACTAAGAAACCATTTATTTTCTTTTTTCATCACCTGATTTTACCCTTTTAATTACTACATTTTTATTTTTAACCAGTATTATTACTGCTGCCATTTTACCATTTTTTTTTTCAAAGTGTCATTTTATTTTCTCTTTATTTTATTTTGGGACTAAGGTTCTCCATTCTATTTTCATCGTTCCTTTAGCATCATTTTCCTCTACCTCAATTGTGCTGCTGTGCTAAAACTCTCTTCCCCACTTTTCCCCTTTTGCTGTCCTGTTTCTCTTACCCTATTCCTGCTTTAGATTTTCCCTATTCTTCATACGCCCTGTCTAAATTTCACCCTACTTATATATCCCTTTTCCAATCACCTGCTCTAAATCCTTATCCACCTCTCCCTTATCTTTCTTCACTATCCAAATTTTTTATTCTCTCCTTTTCTCTATTGTTCTGTTGTTGCTTGCTCGATTGTTGAGTATATTGTGTTTTTTTTTCTTTTCTTTTCTTTAAGGATTGTATGTGAGGTTGTTCTGCTTTTTCTTTTTCTTTTTCTGTCTCCCATTCCCCCTCCCCACCCCCCCCCCACCCCCGGCCAGTTATTTTTGTGCTTCTGCTTTCCCTTGCCTCACTTGATATTATTGGCTGTTTGTAGTTTGTATTCACTCCAGAGATCCGTTGCTGGAATTTGTTGGGATTAGTGGCGGTTCTATCGGAGTTTTCTCCTCATATGAATAGTCTCCTCCCCTCTTCTACTTCATTCTATTTTTCTTTTTTTTTCTTTTTCTTCTTTTTTTTTTTTCCTCTTTTTTCTGTTTTTCTCTCTATCTTTTTCTCTTCTTTCTTCCTTACCCCCCAACTCTCTTAGCTCGGGTGGCCATCTTTATTTGGGGTTATTAATACCGTAATTCATTTGTGTTCAGTGCCTGGTACGTTGTGCCTTGTTGTGTTGTATTTTGTGCCTTTAAATCAACGCAGCAGATCCAAGCAACAGCGGCCTCCTGATCTCCACACGCTCTGTCTGAGGAACAGCTGCTGTGGGTGAAGCCTCCCTCCACCAGCCAAAAGAGCCACAACAGCTGTGAACAGCACCCATCAGAAGACCCGCTAACAACAGAGGAGCAGCTGCTACCACAATCGCCCAAGGAGCAACCACAGCCCGAGGAGCCACTGCCACCTAGGGAGCAGCCACTGAACGACTCAATATCTATATACGTCAGTGAGATCAAACATGGGTAGACAAAGAAATCCCCAAAGGAAAGAAAAGGGGGACTCACCAGAAAAGCAGCTAAGTGATACAGAGGCATACAACATGACAGAAAAAGAATTCAGAATAAGGGTCCTAGAGTGCATACACCGGATGGAGGAAAAAATCGACAACTTATCCAAGAAGCAAGAAGAAACAGATGAAAAAATCGACAACTTAACTCAGACCCAAGAAGAAATGAAGTGCGATATAGCTGCAATAAAGAACACCATTGAAAGTATCAACAGTAGACTAGGAGAAGCGGAAGACCGAATTAGTGAATTAGAAGACAGGGAAGCAAAACACACCCAAACTGTACTTCAGTTGGAGAAAAAAATTAAAAGACAGGAGGAGAGCCTAAGGGAGCTTTGGGACAACATGAAACGAAACAACATACGAATAATAGGGGTGCCAGAACAACAGAAAGAGGAACAATGATTTGAAAACCTATTGGAAGAAATAATATCAGAAAACTTCCCTGAGGTGGGGAAGAAAAAAGTCACACAAGCCCAGAGAGTCCCAAGCAAGGTGAACCCAAAAAGACCCACACCAAGACACATCATAATTACCATGGCAAATGTTCAGGACAAAGAGAGAATCTTACAGGCTGCAAGAGAGAGACGGAAAGTTACATACAAGGGATCTCCCATTAGATTATCAAATGATTTCTCAACAGAAACACATCAGGCCAGAAAAGAATGGACGGAAATTTACAAAGTGATGCAAAGCAAAGGACTGAATCCAAGAATACTCTATCCAGCAAGGCTATCATTCAAAATTGAAGGGGAAATAAGAAGCTTCACAGACAAAAAAAGGCTAAGGGAGTTTATCACCACCAAGCCAGCAATGCAAGAAATGCTAAAGGGACTGGTGTAAAAAGAAGAAATAAAAATCCCAGAAAGAAAACAGCCACACACACAAAAAAAGAAATGGCTACAAACAAGTACCTTTCAATAATAACTTAAATGTAAATGGGCTAAATGCTCCAACCAAAAGATATCGAGTGGCTGAATGGATAAAAAATCATGACCCATACATTTGCTGTCTACAAGAGACCCACCTCATTAGAAAGGACTCACACAGACTGAAAGTGAAGGGATGGAAAAATATCTTTCAGGCTAATGGAAAAGAAAAGAAAGCTGGGGTAGCAATACTTATATCGGACAAAATAGACCTCAAAGTGAAGGCCATAACAAGAGATACGGAAGGCCACTTCATAATACTAAAAGGATCAATACAACAAGAAGATATAACCCTGATAAACATATATGCACCCAATGCAGGAGCACCCAAATACATAAAAAATCTTCTGGAAGATATCAAAGGAGAGATCAACAACAATACAATCATAGTAGGGGACTTTAATACACCACTGTCATCACTGGATAAGTCCTCTAGACAAACAATCAGCAAAGATACAGCAATACTAAATGACTCACTAGATCAGATGGACTTAATAGACATCTTCAGAACACTTCACCCCAGTGCCATGGAATATACATTCTACTCAAGTGCTCATGACACATATTCAAAAATAGACCATATATTGGGTCACAAGCAAAGTATCCCCAAATTCAAGAAGATTGAAATCATAAAAAGCGTCTTCGCAGACCACAATGGCATAATATTAGAAATAAACTGCAATAAAAACAACCCAAAATACTCAAACACCTGGAAGCTGAATAGCATGCTATTAAATATTGATTGGGTTACCAATGAAATCAAAGAAGAAATTCAAAACATCCTGGAAACTAATGACAATGAAAACACAACAATCCAAAACCTATGGGACACAATGAAAGCAGTCCTGAGAGGGAAGTGTATAGCTCTACAGGCCTATCTCAAAAAACAAGAAAAAATGGTAGTAAATCAGCTAACTCTACAACTCAAAGAATTAGAAAGAGAGCAACAAGAAAACCCCAGAGTGAGCAGAAGGAAGGAGATAATAAAGATTAGAGCAGAAATAAATAACATAGAGACCAAAAAAATAATACAGAAAATCAATGAAACCAAGAGCTGGTTCTTTGAAAGGATAAACAAGATTGACAAACCTCTAGCCAGACTCACCAAGAAGCAAAGAGAGAGGTCCCAAATAAACAAAATCAGAAATGAAAGAGGCGAAATAACAACAGACCCCACAGAAATACAAATGATTGTTACAAAATACTATGGACAGCTCTACTCCAACAAACTAGACAACCTGGAGGAAATGGACAAATTCCTAGAAAAATACAACATTCCAAAACTCAATCAGGAAGAATCTAAAAATCTCAACAGGCCAATAACTATGGAAGAAATTGAAGCAGTCATCAAAAAGCTTCCAGCAAACAAAAGCCCAGGACCAGATGGCTTCACAGGGGAGTTTTACCAAACATTCAAGGAAGAACTAAAACCTATCCTCCTCAGACTACTACAAAAAATTCAAGAGGAAGGAACACTTCCAAGCTCATTCTATGAAGCCAGCATCACCCTAATACCAAAACCAGGTAAAGACAACACAATGAAAGAGAATTACAGGCCAATATCCCTCATGAACATAGATGCCAAAATCCTCAACAAAATCTTAGCAAATCGGATCCAGCAGTACATCAGAAAGATCATACACCATGACCAAGTAGGATTTATCCCAGGGATGCAAGGATGGTACAATATCCGCAAATCAATAAACGTGATACATCACATAAACAAATTGAAAGAAAAAAACCACATGGTCATATCAATTGATGCAGAAAAAGCATTTGACAAAATTCAACACCCATTTTTGATAAAAACTCTCAGCAAGGTGGGAGTAGAAGGATCATACCTCAACATAATAAAAGCCATATATGACAGGCCCACAGCCAACATCATACTAAATGGACAAAAACTAACACCATTTCCCCTAAGAACAGGAACAAGACAGGGATGCCCCCTCTCACCACTCCTGTTCAACATAGTACTGGAAGTGTTAGCCATTGCAATTCGGCAAGAAGAAGAAATAAAAGGCATCCAAATTGGAAAAGAGGAAGTAAAACTGTCCTTATTTGCAGACGACATGATATTATACATACAAAACCCTAGAGACTCCATCGAAAAGCTACTAGACTTAATACATGAATTTGGCAATGTAGCAGGATACAAAATTAACCCCAAGAAATCTGAGGCATTTCTATACACCAATAGTGAACTTTCAGAAAGAGAGATTATAAAAACAATCCCGTTTACCATCGCACCAAAAAAACTAAGCTACCTAGGAATAATCTTAACTAAAGAGGTAAAAGACCTCTACTCAGAAAACTACAGGACATTGAAAAAAGATATAGAGGAAGACATAAACAGATGGAAGAACATACCGTGTTCATGGATTGGTAGAATCAACATCATTAAAATGTCCATACTACCCAAAGCAATCTATAAATTCAACGCACTTCCCATTAAAATACCAACGGCATACTTCAGAGATCTAGAACGAACTCTCCAAAAATTCATCTGGAATAAAAAAAGACCCCGAATAGCTGCAGCAATCCTGAAAAAGAACAAAGTAGGTGGGATCTCAATACCAGATATCAAGTTGTATTACAAAGCCACTGTTCTCAAAACTGCCTGGTACTGGCACAAGAATAGGCATATAGATCAATGGAATAGAATAGAGAGCCCAGAAATCGGCCCGAACCAAAATGCTCAATTGATATTTGACAAAGGAGGCAAGAACATACAATGGAGCCAAGATAGTCTCTTCAATAAATGGTGTTGGGAAAATTGGACAGATATATGCAAGAAAATGAAACTAGACCACCAACTTACACCATACACAAAAATAAACTCAAAATGGATAAAGGACTTAAATGTACGACAGGAAACCATAAAAATTCTAGAAGAATCCAGAGGCAACAAAATCTCAGACATATGCCGAAGCAATTTCTTCACTGATACAGCTCCTAGGGCACTTGAAACTAAAGAGAGAATGAACAAATGGGACTACATCAAAATAAAAAGCTTCTGCACAGCAAAAGAAACCATCAACAAAACAACGAGAAAACCCACTGTGTGGGAGAACATATTTGCCAATGTCATATCTGATAAGGGCCTAATCTCCAAAATCTATAGGGAACTCATACAACTTAACAAAAGGAAGATAAACAATCCAATCAAAAAATGGGCAAAGGACCTAAATAGACACCTTTCAAAAGAGGACATTCAGAAAGCCAAGAGACATATGAAAACATGCTCAAAGTCACTAATCATCCGAGAGATGCAAATCAAAACAACAATGAGGTACCATCTCACACCTGTCAGACTGGCTATCATCAACAAATCAACAAACGACAAGTGCTGGAGAGGATGTGGAGAAAAAGGAACACTTGTGCACTGCTGGTGGGAATGCAGACTGGTGCAGCCACTATGGAAGACAGTATGGAGTTTCCTTAAAAAACTGAAAATGGAACTCCCATTTGACCCTGTGATCCCACTTCTAGGAATATATCCCAAGAAACCAGAAACACCAATCAGAAAAGATATAGGCACCCCTATGTTCATAGCAGCACAATTCACCATAGCTAAGATCTGGAAACAGCCTAAGTGTCCATCAGTAGATGAATGGATTAGAAAACTGTGGTACATCTACACGATGGAATACTATGCTGCTCTAAAAAGGAAGGAACTCTTACCATTTGCAACGTCATGGATGGAACTGGAGAGCATTATGCTAAGTGAAATAAGCCAGTCAATGAAGAAAAAATACCACATGATCTCACTCATTCATGGATAATAGAGACCATTATAAACTTTTGAACAATAATAGATACAGAGGCAGAGCTGCCTCAAACAGATTGTCAAACTGCATCGGGAAGGCCGGGGAGGGTTGGGTGGCAGGAGGTAGGGGGGTAAGAGATCAACTAAAGGACTTGTATGCATGCGTATAGGCATAACCAATGGACATAAGACACTGGGGGATAGGGGAGGCCGGGGGACTGTCTAGGGCGGGGGGATAAAATGGACACATATGTAATACCCTTTGTAATACTTTAAGCAATAAAAAAAAAAAGAAAAAAAAAAAAAAGAAAAAAGCCACATGGTCATATCAATTGATGCAGAAAAACTATTTGACAAAATTCAACACCCATTTTTGATAAAAACTCTCAGCAAGGTGGGAGTAGAAGGATCATACCTCAACATAATAAAAGCCATATATGACAGGCCCACAGCCAACATCATACTAAATGGACAAAAACTAACACCATTTCCCCTAAGAACAGGAACAAGACAGGGATGCCCCCTCTCACCACTCCTGTTCAACATAGTACTGGAAGTGTTAGCCATTGCAATTCGGCAAGAAGAAGAAATAAAAGGCATCCAAATTGGAAAAGAGGAAGTAAAACTGTCCTTATTTGCAGACGACATGATATTATACATACAAAACCCTAGAGACTCTATCAAAAAGCTACTAGACTTAATACATGAATTTGGCAATGTAGCAGGATACAAAATTAACCCCAAGAAATCTGAGGCATTTCTATACACCAATAGTGAACTTTCAGAAAGAGAGATTATAAAAACAATCCCGTTTACCATCGCACCAAAAAAATTAAGCTACCTAGGAATAAACTTAACTAAAGAGGTAAAAGACCTCTACTCAGAAAACTACAGGACATTGAAAAAAGATATAGAGGAAGACATAAACAGATGGAAGAACATACCGTGTTCATGGATTGGTAGAATCAACATCATTAAAATGTCCATACTACCCAAAGCAATCTATAAATTCAACGCACTTCCCATTAAAATACCAACGGCATACTTCAGAGATCTAGAACGAACTCTCCAAAAATTCATCTGGAATAAAAAAAGACCCCAAATAGCTGCAGCAATCCTGAAAAAGACCAAAGTAGGTGGGATCTCAATACCAGATATCAAGTTGTATTACAAAGCCACTGTTCTCAAAACTGCCTGGTACTGGCACAAGAATAGGCATATAGATCAATGGAATAGAATAGAGAGCCCAGAAATCGGCCCGAACCAATGTGCTCAATTAATATTTGACCAAGGAGGCAAGAACATACAATGGAGCCAAGATAGTCTCTTCAATAAATGGTGTTGGGAAAATTGGACAGATATATGCAAGAAAATGAAACTAGACCACCAACTTACACCATACACAAAAATAAACTCAAACTGGATAAAGGACTTAAATGTACGACAGGAAATCATAAAAATTCTAGAAGAATCCAAAAGCAACAAAATCTCAGACATATGCCGAAGCAATTTCTTCACTGATACAGCTCCTAGGGCACTTGAAACTAAAGAGAAAATGAACAAATGGGACTACATCAAAATAAAAAGCTTCTGCTCAGCAAAAGAAACCATCAACAAAACAATGAGAAAACCCACTGTGTGGGAAAACATATTTGCCAATGTCGTATCTGATAAGGGCCTAATCTCCAAAATTTATAGGGAACTCATACAACTTAACAAAAGGAAGATAAACAATCCAATCAAAAAATGGGCAAAGGGCCTAAATAGACACCTTTCAAAAGAGGACATTCAGAAAGCCAAGAGACATATGAAAACATGCTCAAAGTCACTAATCATCCGAGAGATGCAAATCAAAACAACAATGAGGTACCATCTCACACCTGTCAGACTGGCTATCATCAACAAATCAGCAAAGGACAAGTGCTGGAGAGGATGTGGAGAAAAAGGAACACTTGTGCACTGCTGGTGGGAATGCAGACTGGTGCAGCCACTATGGAAGACAGTATGGAGTTTCCTCAAAAAACTGAAAATGGAACTCCCATTTGACCCTGTGATCCCACTTCTAGGAATATATCCCAAGAAACTAGAAACACCAATCAGAAAGGATATATGCACCCCTATGTTCATAGCAGCACAATTCACCATAGCTAAGATCTGGAAACAGCCTAAGTGCCCATCAGTAGATGAATGGATTAGAAAACTGTGGTACATCTACACGATGGAATACTATGCTGCTCTAAAAAGGAAGGAACTCTTACCATTTGCAACGTCATGGATGGAACTGGAGAGCATTATGCTAAGTGAAATAAGCCAGTCAATGAAGAAAAAATACCACATGATCTCACTCATTCATGGATAATAGAGACCATTATAAACTTTTGAACAATAATAGATACAGAGGCAGAGCTGCCTCAAACAGATTGTCAAACTGCAGCAGGAAGGCCGGGAGGGTTGGGGGGCAGGAGGTAGGGGGGTAAGAGATCAACTAAAGGACTTGTATACATGCATATAAGCATAACCAATGGTCATAAGACACTGGGGGATAGGGGAGGCTAGGGGACTGTCTAGGGCGGGGGGATAAAATGGACACATATGTAATACCCTTTGTAATACTTTAAGCAATAAAAAAAAAAAGAAAGAAATCTTCAGTTATATTAAAACTAGAGAGCCGGAACCAGTTTGCCTCAGTGGATAGAGCGTCGGCCTGTGGACTGAAAGGTCCCAGGTTCGATTCTGGTCAAGGGCATGTACCTGGGTTGCAGGCACATCCCCAGTAGGAGATGTGCAGGAGGCAGCTGATCGATGTTTCTCTCTCATTGATGTTTCTAACTCTCTATCTCTCTCCCTTCCTCTCTGTAAAAAAATCAATAAAATATATTAAAAAAAAAAAAAAAAAGAAAAGAAAACTAGAGGCCTGGTGCACAAATTTGTGCATGGGTGGGGTCCCTCGGCCTGGCTGGCGATTGAGGCCTATTGGGGGTCTGGCCAGCTGGGGGGAGGGACTGATCATTGTGGGGGGGATCGGGGGCAGGGCCATCCCAGGGGAGGGGTCACAGTTGGTTGGTCGGCCATCCCCTTCCCTGATTGGGGTGTGGGGCCGATTAGGGTCTGAGTTGGCCGGGGGGAGGGGCTGTAGTAGGTTGGAGGGGGGCTGATCAGGGCCCTGATTGGGCTGGTTGGCCATTCCAGTGCATGTCATAGCAACCAGTCATTGTGGTTGTTCCATTGTTCTGGTCACTTGGCTTTTATATATATAGATAAAGACCTCGATAAGAGTTTTAAGTAGTAAAACAAAAAATAGCAATATGTTTGTATATCATTTTATATAGAGACTAATCAAAATAAAGTTAATGAATTAAAAACAGATCATTATTAGTAACGAGAGGCCCAGTGCATGGATTTGTGCTCCAGTGGGGTCCCTCGCCAGTGCTAAGGATGTCCAACTGTGGGGGCCCTTGGCCTGGCCTTCAGGGATTGGGCCAAAACTGGCTCTCCAACACCCCCCAAGGGGTTCCAGATTCGAGAAGGCAGTTCCCAGTTGATGCACCCTGGAACTGGGCTCCCTCTTCTCTGGTTCCAGGTATGTCACCCGAGAACTGCCACTGCCACGTCACTGCAGCTCAGCAGCTCCTGCGTTGAGCGTCTGCCCCCTCGTGGTCAGTGTGCATCATAGCTACCGGTCAGAGTGTCTGCCCCCTGGTGGACATTGTACATCATAGCTACCAGTCAGATGGTCACTTAGGCTTTATATATATAGATTATTTCTGATGTGACAGAGGTGATAGTATTTACTTAGTTTATTACTTTCGCTTCCTGGGTTCCCAGGAAGATAACATTTCTCAGTCTCACAGTTACAGTGAGGCCATATGGCTAGACTTGTTTCTAAAACAGGGGATGTGGAATGAAAGTGATATAAAACACTTCCAGGACTGACCCCTTAAAAATATCAGATACAGCCGAAGCCGGTTTGGCTCAGTGGATGGAGCGTCGGCCTGCGGACTGGGGGGTCCCGGGTTCGGTTCCGGTCAAGGGCGTGTGCCTGGGTTGCGGGCACATCCCCACTGGGAGGTGTGTGGGAGGCAGCTGATCGATGTTTCTCTCTCATCGATGTTTCTGGCTCTCTATCTCTCTCCCTTCTTCTCTGTAAAAAATCAATAAAATATATTTTAAAATAAAATATCAGATACAAACTTCCAGTAATAATCATGGAGGCCCTATATTTCAGTTAGATAAGTTATAAGATGGTCAAGGGCTATGTAACCTACATGAAAATTTGCATGAGAAATAATTATTTATTATACTACGGCCCTGATTAATATAACTTAGAAGTAGGATCTGAGAACATTCACTTCCTAGATCATATGTTACTAACATGCGTGCTGTAACAAATAAACTCACAACTTCCAGTGCATGTAAGTATCCAGTGCATTTTTATTTAGCCTTTCCCTAGACATTTGTAGATGAAAATCTAAAATGCAATCCATCTAGTAATGACTGAGTAGTGCCCCCCAGGTTCATATATTGAAGCCCTAACCCTCACTGTGACTGTATTTGGAGGTAGGGATAGTTCAGGTTAAATGTGCTCATAAGGGAACTCTCATCCAATATGACTGGTGTCTTTATAAATAAAGGGATAAATACTAGGGATGTTTATGGGCAGCCCAAACAAAGCCCATGTGAGGACACAGCAAGAAGGCAGCAAACTGTAACGCAAGAAGAGAGGCCTCAGGAGAAACGAAACCTGCCGGAAACTTGATCTTGAACTTCTAACCTCGAGAACTATGAGAAAATAAATTTCTGTTGTCGAAGCCACGCAGTCTGTGGTATGTACTATGCCACCCCTGGAAAAATAATATAACATCCCAAACTGATTTTTCCATGTATATATTTTCAATTCTAGGTGTTTTTGATATCTCTGTCTTTGAAGCACACAGATTTTAGTTAGCACTAAATTCTCTAGATACCACCTCTACCATCACTTACGTTTTGAATATTTCTCCCCTCTGCATTTCAGCCTCCACCTCTTCTGTTTAGCCCTCATTCTTCTATTGTCTGCACTTGTATATCAGCCTGTGAATGCTGCCCATGCTCCCAGTTTCTCCTGTGTAAATCTATTATTTGTAACTGAGAACAGAGCAATGATTATGAAATGCAAATCCGCTTATATCACCATCTTGTTTTAAAAATTTGACGCCCCCCAGTATTTTATAGTACAACAAAAAGACCTTAATAATCTGTCTTTAATCTATTTTTGTGTCTTCATCACAAGACCAAGTATAAGTATAAATATTTATTTTGTTGAAGTGTTTCCTCATTAACCAAAAAAATATAATTCTCTTCCCTTCTAACTGCATATAGACTGCAGTTTTACCAGGGCTTTATCTTATTGTAATTATTTTCCTGCCTGCCCTTTCACTAAATGGAAGCAACGGTCTTCTTATTTATCATTTTACTGGCTACAGTATGGGCATTTGCTCAAGCATGTTATGTACTTAAAAACTGTATGCTGACTTAATTAATGGATTCTTTATTCATTCTCAGAGGTTCTTTATTTCTTTTTTTGCAATAAATGGAAGGACATCCTAGGCATTTACCAACAGATCCATTATTAATATACTTTGTATTACAATAAGTGTTATAATATCTACCTGCTTAATTAAATTAATATGTTCTAAGAATCTCATTCATTGAATTAAATTTAATGTGGCACACAAGACTATTCAGCATCCATGATAATATCTTATTAAGGCTTACATACTTAAAAACAATCATATAGATTCTACTTGACTGATAAAAATCTTTCTAAAATGCATTTATATGCATAATCCACAGGGTAAAGGCTTTTTTGAGTAATTGGGGCCTGACTGTTTCATCTTGAGGTTTGGTTCATCGGGATTTAATGAGGAGTGGATTTAGAAAACCAGAGACAGTATGCAGTATTGAAACTACCCTTTTTTCAAGGTCACAATGAATTGTGCATGTCATTCATTTGAAGATTTCCAAATTAAATGATGACTTTAAAAACAAACTTAATGCCCAGTTTAGCTTAGTGAATAGAGCATTGGCCTGTGGACTGAAGGGTCCTAGGTTTGATTCCAGACAAAGGCACATGCCTGGTATGCAGTCTCGATCCCCAGTGTGGGTGGGGGGGTGTATAGGAGGCAGCCAATCAATGACTCTCTCTCATCATTGATGTTTTCCTCTTCCTCTCCCTTCCTCTCTGAATTCAATGAATATATATATTCATTTAAATAAAAACTAAAAACAAATTTAACAAATTTATTACATACTATTTAGCTGAATAATTAGCATAGACATTTGAGAGAGGACCCCTTTCCTATAAATTATATTGCAATTAAGTTTTATTATAAATTTTTCTAATACATTCCTTTGTAAACATTTTATTACCTAATATTGTTATGCAATTATACTAACAGTTAAAATAGACATCTTCTAATTTCTTTTGAATTCTAGGGACTAAAGCCACAGAAAATATCTAGTTATTTCACTTTCTTAAAAAATGTGTTGGAAACAAAAAGAAAAATGGAACGAAAGTGGATACAGAAGACAAACAGAAGTGTCATATTTGTTCTATTTCAAACACCAAGCTTGAAAAAAAAAATCAAGGTTACTTTAAACAAAAGTGAATTTAGTCAATAAATAACTATTTTGTCTAACCTATTTCTTCTTATTGAGTAAGGACAATATTTATCACTGTAGTTAGCAATCTTAGCTTCAGGCCAAAAAGAATTGCTATACATTACATTTATGGCAGATTTAAATTTGAATGCATTTTGAGTTCAGGAAGCTAAATATAGGACTCTGCTTCACTGAGGTATAAAGAAAAGAATTAGAATTCTGATAATTCAAAATAATCAAATATAAGCTGCACGTCTTATGTTTTATCAGTCTGAATATTTAGTATATGATTTTTCACTTTTTTATCCAAGATGATTGTGATAAAATTGTCTATTATGTACAATTGCGCTAGGAGAAAACTGACACCCGATTTTCTTTCCCTGCTATCTCTGGAAACTCCTGGAGAATATCTTCATGTTCTACAAGTCGTTCTGGGTGCCTAAAGCCCCATTACAGAGCAATTTAATTCCTTATTTCTGTAGTTCATCTGTTGTGTGCTTAGGAAATTTTCCATCATGTTTCTGCGTGTTTGAGAGTCATGGTGTTCTGTTTCTAGTGTCAGCAGCTGATAGTTCTATGATGGCTTTGGCAGTGGGACATTGGCCTTCTTTGGTATTATTCTTAGAATGCAAGACAGTTATTAAAAATAGTTATTGTTGAAAACTATATACCAAGCATATCATGTTCTTTGACAGTTTGAACAAACCTCCACATGGCATGCAGGAACTCACTGACTCTACCCCAACCTCCCCAGGGATTGCCAGGGAATTCCATGACTCACATCCCAGGCCGAGTGGTCATTCAATTCTTAACATAGAGTTTTCTTATTATTTCCCAAGGTTAGGAGGCATAATGAACAGATGTGATCATCCTATCTAATAATAGACAAACATGGTAATTAACCATACCTGCGACACGCTTCCCATTGGCTAATCAGGGAGATATGCAAATTAACTTCCAACCAAGATGGCGGCCGGCAGCCAGCCAGCTGAAGCAAACAGGAGGCTTGCTTGCTCCAGTGATGAAGGAAGCCAAGGTTCCCTGCCTGCTGCTGCTGGCCATTGAGCTGCACTCTAAGAAACAATGTTGCAATTATAGAAGCTAAACAAAACACAGACCTGCTTTCAGCCAGCCGGGCCTCAGAGCTGGAGCTGCAACACTGTTTCAATTATAGAAGCCAAACAAACCCAGATACCTGCTTTCAGCAGCCGAGGTCTCAGAGCTGGAGCCGAGCCTCAGAGCTAAAGCCGGCTCTCAGTTCCAGTGACAGCCATAGAAGGTAAATAAATCCCAGAATAAAAAAAGAAAAAAAGGAGAAGTTGGGAGCTCAGTCACCTACCAGCCTGAAAACGGCCCTCAGCCCCTCACCCAGGCTGGCCAGGCACCCCAGTGGGGACCCCCACCCTGAAGGGGTTGAGAGCCGCTACAAACAGCCATCATCCCCTCATCCAGGCTGGCCAGGCACCCAAGCGGGACCCCCACCCTGATCCGGGACACCCTTCAGGGCAAACCAGCTGGCCTCCACCTGTGCACCAGGCCTCTATCCTATATAGTAAAAGGGTAATATGAAAACTGACCCTAACAGCAGAAAGACTGGGAATGACTGGTCACTATGACACACACTGACCACCAGGGGGCAGACGCTCAATGCAGGAGCTGCCCTCTGGTGGTCAGGGCACTCTCACATGGGAGGAGCTCTGCTCATCCACAAGCCAGGCTGATGGCTGCCAGTACAGCGGTGGTGGTGGGAGCCTCTCCTGCCTCCTCAGCAGCGCTAAGGATTTCCGACTGCAGTTTAGGCCTGCTCCCTGCTGGCAAGTGGACATCCCCTGAGGGCTGCCGGGCTGCCAGAGGGATGTCTGATTGCCATCTTAGGCCCAATCCCCCAGGGAGCGGGCCTAAGCAGGCAGGTGGTCATCCCCTGAGGGGTCCCAGACTGCGAGAGGGCACAGGCTGGGCTGAGGGGAACTCCCCCCTGCCCCCCCGAGTGCACAAATTTTTGTTTACCAGTCCTCTAGTGTTATTATAAGGAGTCTGTGTCCAGCGACCTGGAGATGAGCTGTGAAATAATAAGAAATATCTATCTGTGCCCTCAGTTCCTGCTAATAGTTGGTCTTTGACTCCAGTTTCTGACCCTGAGTACCTAAATCTCTTGGGATTTCATGGGTGAAAGGAACATCTTTTGTTCTAATGAGAAGCCTTTTGGGTGGGGGTTGGTCACTGAAAGACCACGCCATGATTAGAAGCTTGGAATTTTCAGCCCGATGCCCCCATCCTCCCGAACTGAGTTAATAAACAATCATGTCTATGTAAACATCCCTAAAGTGTGGGACTCAGAAAGCTTCCAGGTTGGTGAACACATGCTTTTGCAGGAGGCTGGCACACCCCCAACTCCTAGGGGATAGAAGCTTCTGTGCTCAGCACCTTTCAGGACCTCTCCCTGTATATTTCTCCATTGGTATGTTCAGTTGTGTCCTTTAAAATATATTTTGTAATAAATCATCAAGAATAAGTAAACTTTTGTTCTTGATTCAGTGAGCTACTTTTACAAATTATGGAATCTGAGGAGGAGGTCATGGGAACCCTGATTTATAGCTGGTCAGTCAGAAGTGACAGCCTGAACTTTCTAGAAACCTGAACTTTGGGCTGGTGTCTGAAGTGAGCTGCATTCTTGTGGGACTACTATAACCTGTGGGGTCTGCATTAACTGTAGGTAAATAGTGTCAGAACTGAAATGAGTTGTAGGACAGCCAGCAAGTATTGGATAATTAGTTGTATGAAACACACACACACACATTTGGTGTCAGAGTATTTTGAGCATGAGAGTAAATGAAAACACAGTAAGGCTTTCTATACAGTAAGGGAAGTTTGAAAACTAGAGAGGAAATTTTCATTAGAAATCTGAAGAGAAACTGGTGCTAAGTATTAATGGAACTACTAGTGAGATTATTTCCACAGGTAACTTTAGAAATATAACATGAGCCAAATAAACTTGTGGTTCTGTTTAAAAATTTTTTCATATACGATGTGAGAAGTGTCAATTAGCTTATTTTTGCTACATTTGATACATTGTTTCCAGAAAGAGATGAGTTACTATAAAACTGTTAAGTAAAGTTGCAGAATAAAAAAATCAGCATACAAAATCCATGATATTTCTACACACTACCGATAAAGTATTCAAAAGAAATTTTAAAAAAATCTCATCCACAATAGCAACAGAAAAAATAAAACATTTAGGAATAAACTTAACCATAGAGATGAATGACTTATACACTGTGAACTATAAAACATTAATGAAGGGAATTAAGACACAGATAAAAATATTTCAATAAAGTTAAAAATTAAAGCTATATAAAATGATTTACTAAAAAATATAAACTAATCAAAAGGTAAATCTAAATATATTCAAGTAACCTCTGGAAGGCAACAGAAATTTTTTTAAAAATATAAAAAAGCAAACAAAGATATGAACAAACAGAAAACAAAAAATAAAATGACAGACTTAATCCCTAACATATAAATGTGTTAGATATAAATGGTCTAAGTATGCAAATTAAAGATGGAGATTGGCAGAGTGGATACGAAAAAAAAAAATCCAACTTTACTCTTTTTACAATAAATTCACTCCAAAGATAATAAAAAAGAAGGTTGACATTAAAAGGATGGAAAAGTTATATTATACTTACCTTAATGAAAAGAAAGCAGAAGTGGTTAACATCAGATAAAGTTGATTTAAATTAAAAAAAGTTACCCAGAGACAGAGAGGGACAATATATAATGCAAAGGGTTCATCTAAGAAGACATCAATCCTAAATGTATATGCTTCTCCCTAAGATCTGGAATAAGGCAAGAATAGCCATTATTCAGCACACTACTGGAAATTGTAGATAATGTGGAAAGAAATAAAACTGTTCCTCTTTGGAGATGACATGATTGTCTCCATCAAAAATCCCAAGGAATCTACAAAACCTCCTAAAACTAATGAGTTCAGCAAGATCAAGAATATGAGGATGGGAGAAGATTTGACTTTGGGTGGTGGGTACACAGTGCAGTACACAGATCTTATAACATAGACCCTTAGACTGACTGGGAATCCTGACCTCCTGGTTCATGGGTTGATGCTCAAACACTGACTGAGCCACACCAGCTGGGTAAAATAAATTATGTTTTAAAATTTTATTTTTCATAAATATTACTGCATAAGACTTTTAATGATAGAGTTAATATCAGAGTTATACTGTACTTTATATTTAACATTTAGAATTAGTTTCTATTGCTGTTATATCAAATTATAACTTTATAGTTTTTAAGATATTTGATTTATTATAATTTTAATAGGTATTTTTCTTTGTCTTGGCACATAATTAAAAATTTGACATGTTTTGCTAAAATTGTATTTACAGACTTATTGATTAGTAAATATTTTGTCTACATTTAAATTTTGCATAAACTATAAAATGGTTGCTTCAGAAAATAGGGTACTGTACAACTTAAACCTTGAATATATTAAAAGTGCTCTTTCACGGAAAGTTCTAATAATTCAGACTAAAGTACTCCTGAGAGATCCAAGGTTTGAAATGGCTTTTTAGGAATGGTAAGTGAGGCTTCAAGTCTTAAATATATGACTTTATTTATGATAATAACAGTAATTGCTGTCTAATATATTTGTTTTAAGATTTGTTTTTGACATAGAAAAATAAATCACCAGTTACCTCAGTTTTACCATTGACTAATCAAATTACTGCATAATATTTACAATCTCTGCGTTTCATTAATAACATGCAAATCCTATATTTCAACTCTTGAAAGCTTAAATTGCGCTTAAATCACAACACTCCAATATATCTTGTTTTGAGTTGCAGGACTTTAAATATTGAATGTTATAATAATATTGCAGAATAGTTCGCTACACTAAGAAAATGACATTCTTTGTCTCTTCCTCTTCAAAATTCTTGTGCTTGCACAAGGTAAGAAGTAGCCTTCCTTCGTTGCAACAAGGCCGAGAGAGGAATGAGGATGGTATACAAATATATATATTAATAAATATCTTAAAAGAGTATATGTGACTGAAAAATACATTAGTATTATTTGACAGAATTGTAGCCATCAAATAAATATGTTGAACATTGGACTCAGAATTATAAAGACTAGAACCACCATATCTAAGACTACCTGCCTTTAGGTGAGAGAGCATTTTTATTAGTCTACCACTTGGAAGACACAGATGCTCCCTCTTGTCAAATTCTGCATGGCTGTTACATGCTTTCAGGTATACATAGAACGAAGTGAAATCAGCAAGGTGGCCAAATGAGATGTCCCTTTTTCATACCCATCTCAGCCATTCATCCGTAATCAAAAGTGTCTGCATGGGAGCTTTGGGAACGAGGAGACTGACACCTCAGTGCAGTACAAGACCAGGAAGAGCCATTTTGAGAAGTCAGGTGTGCATACAGGAGGCTGACTTGCACATTGTGGTCCCAAGTTCAGACATGAAAGCAGCTCCATACCCTGAGAATGTGGCTACTCTACAGTCCCATTGGGTTTGGTTCTATCACCAGCACAATATGCCAAGGGACCCAGAGGGACTCATGTCCACTGAGCATTGAGTAACAGGCATACAGACCTTGAACCAAGCTGTTGATTGTGAAGTGGCCAATGAACCAGCTCCAGCCAGTCTCAGCACTATCTGGGAGCTGCCGAAGGTAAGCCCACCAAACTTGGCCAGGCTGTAGATTCTGAAAAGACCCTGTACCTGGGCGCTAGCCCGTCCCAGCTGTAGTCCATTTGCAATCTTGCTGGCACTTCCGGAGATCCTGAGAGACCTTGTACGCGGCTCCAGCTTCCTCACAGCCACAGTCTGTCAGCAATTTTAAGCATCCAGTGTCTCAGCAAGAGACGCTCCCACCTGTGCACCAGGAGATTCTGAAATGGCCTGATACTTGACCTCAGGTCCCTCCTAGCCACAGTCTCTGAACAATCCTCCTGGCACAGGGACCTAGCAGTAGACACTCCCAGCTATGCCCCACAAAATCCTGAAGAACCGTATATTCAGCTCCAGCCTCTTCATAACCATACTCCACAAACTGTCCTGACTGCATAGGGACACATCAGGAGACACTCACATCTGTGCTTCAGGAGATCCTGAAATGGCTCTATGCCCAGCTCCAGTCACAGTGCAGGACTAGTCTGGTCCACCCAACGACCTGGTGGGAGACATGCTCATCCCAGCCTCCAGAGCCAGGTCTGCAGACCTCAGTCTCTGCTGAGGAATCTGAAACAACCTGGGAGCTCAATTATATCCCCTCTCAGCCATACTCCAGGGCCAGACCTGCCCACCCAGGGACCTATCCAGTGACCAAACAGCAGCCCTCCCAGGGACCTAATGAGAGATGCACTTATTCAGGAACCCAGTAGGCCCACTGTCTGAGAAAGACTGTGGACACTGAAGTTGATCCTAGTCCCAGAGCCAATCTAAACTAAACTAAAGAAGGCTCTGGAAGCAGTTTCATCCACCCAAGGACCAGACAGAGCCAATGGCCAACTGAGCCCCTGTAGCAAGACTGCCACACTCAGACCCCACTGCAAACCCAGCAACAGCCTCATAACCAGCTCCAGCCAAGCATGACTGTAGTTCTAGGCATAATGTGATCATTTTAGGGAGCATGGAATATCTTCAGGACAGTAAAAATATTATCTATGATACCATATGATGAATAACATGTCAATATGCATTTGTCCAAATCCTTAGAATGAAGAACACTGTGTGATTATTATATGTGAATGCAGGTTCACCAATTGTACCAAATGTACTACTCTGGCGGGGGAGGTTGATATATAGGGAAGGCTATGCATATATGAACATAGTGGCTATAAGGGTTACCTCTGTTCCTGCTCCTAAATTTTGCTGTGACACTTATATTGCTCTAAAAATAATAAAACCTTAATAATTTAAAAATCTTACTTTAAATTCCATTTATCCCTACTTTTTTTTCTTATCTATTTCAAATCTCCATATTTATAAGTTCACAATGCATTTTTGTTAATTTTTCATTAAATATGGCATGTATTTTAAGGAAAGGGAAATCAAGTTGTAATATAATGCTCTCTTGTATTCACTTACATTTTTCCCTGCATTGGTGGCTAACCATTGATACCATTTTCCATCAATACTTTGGCATTTCTTCTAATGCAAGAGTGCTTGGTACAACTTCCTAGAAGGTGTCCCTATCTAACATGTTTTTCTTATTTAAATTTAAAAATATAAAATTTTGTTGGACTTATTTTTTAGCAATGTAAATATGTAATTCTGTTTTCTATCTTATTTATTTTTCAGATGAGAAGTCAGCTGTAATTTTTATTGTAATTCGCATGTGTGCAATGCATCTTTTTCAATTTTCCCTAGGTTCTTTTAAGTTGGTATTTATTAATCTTAATTTTGTTATTGCTATTGTTTTCTCTATTTTGTCTCTCAGCAATTTGACTTCTATCTCAGTGTGGTTCTCTTTGTATTTATGCTACTTGAAAATTACTGAGCTCCACCAATCTCTAGGAAATTCTCACTCATTATCTCATAACATGTCTTCTGTCTCTCCACTATCTCTACTCCTTCTGAAATATAATTAGAATTATATTTTTCATTTTGATATTGTTCCATATGTCTCAGACGTAATTTTCATTTTTTCTCTCTATGCTTCTGATGTATTAGTTTTATAGACCATTATTCAGTGTAACTGATAATTTCTGTGACATATCTATTTTATCTTTTAGCTTCAGGATGTCCAGGTAATATTTCTTTCAAAGTTTCTAACATTCTAGGAATTCCCCATATGTTCACCACACATTTTCCTCCTCTC
This sequence comes from Myotis nattereri, assembly GCF_964212035.1. NCBI lineage: Eukaryota > Metazoa > Chordata > Mammalia > Chiroptera > Vespertilionidae > Myotis > Myotis nattereri. The sequence goes on from NC_138088.1 coordinate 30,261,998, forward strand.
AACTAATCCCTTCTGCATACTTACAACAATTATTGTTAAGTTTTTGTATAGTAAGTCCAATATCTGGCCACTTGGTGGATCTGCTTCTATTGACTATTTTTTCTCTTGATTATGCTATATTTTCTTGTTTTTTTTATAATATGTCATATTTCATTATTATATCCTTGATATGTATAAAAAGACAGTAGAAAGTGAATCAAATAATATTTACAGACTGACTGGGATGTGTTTTTATTGCTTGGACCACTAGTATTAGGGATAAGTCTGTCTACTGCATTGTTTAGCTGGATCTAGGCTTTTTGCAGTTTTTATTCACCCCACTTTCTGATGTTTCAAGGGTAGTTATACCTCTCCAGTAAAGTTTGTGATCTAAAGATCAGTAAGAGATCAGAGTTCTATCTCTAATTTTCAGTCTAGATTTTGGTAGCTGAGGGGGGTTCTCTTTTTTCTCTTTTTTCTGTGCCTAGGGAAAAAAATGCTCTCCTACTTGATGACTTGATCCCAGGCTTTTGTGTGTTGCAAGACTGCTCTGAATTCTATTCCAACAGACTCATTCATATGTCACATTAAAAAGTCGCTAAAATTTAAGGCATTGCTTCTTCTCCTCCTCTGTGGTATACAGAATGGGGCAAAAGTAGGTTTATGGTTGTGAGTGCGTGAAACAATTTATTCTTGTGTTATTTATTATTATATTATTTTCCATACAAATAACTAATTTTGCCCCACCCTGTATTTATCTTTCCTAACCTTGTGCCAACAGGTGTGGAAAAAAAATTGGCATTCATTTCTCTCAATAAGTGTTCATCGCATTTTGAAATTTAGGTGTGTTTCAGATTTATTTGCACTATCTGATGGGCTACCCAAAACAATGAATTTTCTCCCTATCCAGCTTTTTTTCTTTGGTAGGTATGGTGCAATGGTCTTTTGAGACTTTCTACGCTTTATCCAGAAACATAACTCATTTTTTTTACCTTTTAATTCCCTTATGCATGAAGTGTGATTTTTATAAGAAGCACAGAGGATCCACCCCCTTTTTAATCTGTGATATTTTTCCTCCTTAATGATTTGTGAACTTTAAATACTAACCAGAGGCCCAGTGCGTGAATTTGTGTATGGGTGGGGTCTGGCCAGCCTGGCCCCAATTGGGGTGGATCAGGGCTGGTCCTGTCGGGAGGAGGAGATGGAGGGTGGTTGGCCTGCCAGCCAACCAGCCCTGACCAGGGCTGGGCCGACCTGGAGGAGGGGCCACAGGCAATTGGTGGCGGGTCCTGCCCCCAAATGGAGTGGAGGGTCCATCGGGAGGTTGGCCGGCCAGTCCCACCCCTGATTGGTGTTGGGGGGGCCGATCAGGGGCAGGCCCAGCTGGAGGGAGGGCCCACGAGCCAACCGGGGTGGTGGGAGCTGATCGGGGGTGAGGTCAGCTGTGGGGAGGGGCTGTGGGCATTGGGTCAGCTGGCCCCTCCCACGAATGGGGTTGGGGGGTGCCTATCTGGGGCGGGCCAGGCAGGGGGAGGGGCTGCGGGAGATTGGCCGGTGGCCCCACCCCCAATCAGGCTGGTTCGCTGGCTGCGGTGGGCGCATAGCGACCTGTCATTTTGGTCGTTTTGGCGTTCAGGTCGTTGGCTTCTTATATATATAGATTTCACTCCAGACTCTTAATTGAATTGTTTTCCCTTGACTTATTTCTTAATTGGAAAGTTTGTTTTGCTTTCAGGGTTTTGTGCTTAAATATATTTTTTAGAACAACACACACTGATAACTAACTCAATATATAAATAAGTAAATAACCTGTTTGATTTTGTGTTACGTGATTTGTTTGTTTGTTTTTTTTGTTAAAGGGACCGCAAAGTGCATATGCAAGAGTACTTTTGACCTAAATCCTATGCAAGAAGTATGTGCAGTCCTTAGTTTAGGAGAAAGAGAAGCAATGTCAGACCTCCCTTGGATTATCTTCTTTTGTCTCCAAAGAGCTTCTTATTTGGTTACCCTCTTCTTGCCCAATGGATGGTCATTGACTGAAAAGTACGTATGTTCAGAGTGTGGCACCTGAATCCATGAATTACTTTCCAAGAGCTGCTGTGATGAATTACCACAAACTTAGTGGCTTAACACAGTACACTTTTAAGTCTTATATTATGTAAATGAGAAGTCTGATATGGATCTTATTGGGATAAAATTAAGTTTGGCAGATACATTTATTTCTGGAGGATCTTAGGGCAAATCTGTTTCCTGTCCTTTTCCAGCTTACAGAAACCACCCCTTTCCTGGGCCCATTCCTCCTTCCTCCATTTTCAAGCCAACAAGAGTAGGTTGAATCTATTTCACATAGCATCACTCGGCCCCCTCTGCTGTCTCTCTCTTCTCCTTCACATACCATATTCATAGGTCCCAAGGATTAGGTTTAGACATATTTAAAGGATGCTTATTCTACCTACCACAATCACATCGTGTCTCCAGACTTCTATAAGAATCTTCTATAAGCATATCTTTAAAGGCTTCAATTTCCTTATTTGTAAAATGGGAATAATCATCCTAGCTTTGCTTATTTGTTGTTAGAAAATAATATATAGTATTTTGTGTAGAATTCAACAAACAAGAAATAGTCCATAAATGCTAGTTACACTGTTATCTATATATAAATAATAGACAAACATGGTAATTGACTGTACCTTCACTGCACCTCCCATTAGCTAATCAGCACAATATTTAAATTAACCACAAACAAAGATGGTGGCTAATTTGCATATATCAGCTGGGAGCGAAGACTGAAGACACTGTTGAAGGAAGCCAAGCAACGGTGCTGAGGTAGCGGAGACGGGCGGGAGAGAAGCTGCAGATGGGCAGGGTAGCAGCATCAGAGACGGGAGCGAAGCCCTATTCTTGCAGGAATCTTCCTGCAACAGACTTCTAGTCTATATATAAAAGCCTAAGCAACCGTTACAACCAGATGACTGGACGACTTGCCAGTCACTATGATGCACACTGACCACCAGGGGGCAGATGCTCAATGCAGGAGCTTCCCCCTGGTGGTCAGTGCACTCCCAGTCAACCCTCCCCCCAGCCGGCCAGCCTCGATGGGCCCCGATCAGCCCTGATAGCCAGACAGGCCGAGGGACCACACCTGTGCATGAATTCATGCACCAGGCCTCTAGTTGATAATAAATACAGAAAGAGGATGAAGACACAAGAAAAATATCCTTAAGATTATACCTATTTTTATTGATTCCTCCTGCATTTTTATAATTTGCTGATTTGCTGTAGTGTGTGCAAAGCTACTTGGAAATGCTTAAATATAATTTTGAGAAGTATATCATTAACATAATTTTAATGGTTTAATACTGTAGACAAAATTGGTAATCATAGAAATGTTAGATTGTTTAACAATCTTTCTATGACTACAGACCTAAACAGCATGGCTGGGTCCAAGCTGTTAATAACGCTAATCACTGTCCAGACAGACTCTGTGTATGTGTCAAGGATGCCAACACCCTCCTGGCACCTGCCATGGAGGCAGATGCTATTTACATCTGTTTTCTATGGCAGTCATTGAAGGTGGCAGGAAAACACTACATTTTAACACAAGCTGCTCAAGTATTCAAGAACATATTTGGCTTGTCAAGGCCCTTTTTAAAAAATATTGTAAGAGATGAGATTTATAGAAAATACAAAATTTAACCAATCAAGAAATACAGTTTTCTGAGTTTACCTGTGAATAAACATATTATGTATGATATTTAATCAATGGCTCTCATGAATTTTGACAGACATTTTTAAGCAAAAGGAAGAGAGAAACAAAATATTTGTCCTTTTACTTTAAAACTTACACTAGAATTATTAATCAAATTTACCATGTATTATATACTTGTTACTTAAATTTCTATAATATATATTTACAAACATTGATATAGTTTCTTCTCATTTTAAAGGGTTTCCCCCCCTCAATGACCTTGACAACTTAACTCTAATCTCAAAGGAACTTTTAAGTAAACTCAAAGACATTATTGTTTCTCAACACTAAGAAATTCCTAAGTCTGGTTTTCTAAGGACTCCTTCCTGAAGTGAATTATCAGTCCTGGATAGCAGAAGCTAGACTGCAAAAGTGATTTTTTAATGTTCACGCTAGCTGGATAGTCTGTATGTAATAATAACTGGAGGGGACCTTTAACTTTGGGACATTAGGACAGTAACAAATAGGAGAATGACTGTACTTATAGAGGAATACTTTTTTATTTGATGTAAACATAATTTTATACAATAGCTATAAACAGGATATAGTAAATGTTGTTATTAGACATTATTGATAAATAAATAAAGTATTTCCCCTTTAATTTGATGGAGCTCAGTCCTTCTGAAACAGATCTCTTAACCACGCAAGGTGTGCCAGAATTTAACTTTCTTGTGATATCCTATCTGCACATTATACTTACAGGCAACAATCTCTGCATCTAGTGTTTTATCCAGTACCATTTTAATCATCTCTAAGGTGGCTGTTGCTGTCGAAATGATTTGCAATAATGATTCCTCGTGTTTATATTTAGCTCTATAATGGTATCTCTGTCAGTTAGCATGGACAGAGATCATTTTAGTGTCTTTCAGCAGAATATTCTAGGCTTTGGTGAAGATAGTAAATCCATGACCACTGTCCTAACAGAAAATAGTTGTATCTCTAGGTAGAGAAAAAGAAAGATAACATGCAAATTCCTACAGAAAACTTTAAAAAGTGCCATTGACAACAACTTGTGGTTACTCGTGTACCTTCCTGTTTAAAATCTCACCAGAAGAGTAAGACTACACTGTTCACTCTAAGGATGTTCTTGCAAAAGTTGGTGTTAATTAGGAGACTAAACATGTATATGAACACATAGGCAAAGCTCTGGATATTTTTAAAAATATATTTTAATTGATTTCAAAGAGGAAAGGAGAGGGAGAGAGAGAAACATAAATGATGAGAATCATTGATTGGCTGCCTTCTGCATGCCCCACACTGGAGATCGAGCCTGCAACCCAGGCATGTGCCCCAATCAGGAATTGAACCGTGACCTCCTGGTTCATAGGTCGACGCTCCATCACTGAGCCACACCAGCCAGGCCTCTGTAATTTTTTTATTCAGTATAAAAAGTCTTCTTAAAATATAATCCCAACTGAGTATTTTAAAACATATAATACTTCAATCAAAACTTACCTGGATTGTTCCTGGCTGGGTAGGTCAGTTGTTCAGAGCATCCTCCTGATACACCAAGGTTGCAGGTTTGATCTTTGGTCAGGGCACATACAAGAAGCAACGGATGACTACATAAATGGGTGGAAATAAATAAAATAAATACATAAAAAGTTTTAAAAACCTACTTGGATCTCTTAAGTAGAAAACACTAAACTAAATAAATTGTCACATATTTAATTTAAATTGATACGTTTTATAAATATATTCTTCCATTCTTCCCTCCTCCTAGAATTGTATACACATATTTAGCACAACTGAACTTTATTATAAGCGATACATAAGTTTATGAAAATGTGCTTATTATTTTTTAGGGTCCTAAATTATTATCTAATCATTTATATAATCATATTATTTTCTAGTTTTTAAAAAAGACATCAGTGATTAAAAGAATTAGTTGAGAGAGAGTACACCAAGTATGTCAAACTCAAAGGCCAATATGGGCCAAATAAACAAGGTTTAAGTTTATGTGGGCCGTACAAAAAACAAAAGCTTCAATTTTCATAGAAATGTAGGTTTATTTCGATAGAGACATGCTGAATACAAAGGGTTGCAATACCTGGTAAATGAGTAATTGTTAACATAAAATAATAGAACATTTTAATAAAATTAATATTTTTGAAGAACATTAACTTACCAGACACTGAATAACTGCACAAATTAATAAGCATAATGCAAATAAACCTATTTTTCTTGTTCTCAAAAGCAAAATATTTCCTGTTGCGCACATCAACAAGTTAGTCCAAGACTAATGACGTGGCAATCGGCTGCTAAAATATTTGCTGCTAGTATTAGTGGAGAGAAATAAGGCACGTGAGGGAAATAAATGCTACAAGATTATAGTAATCAGTCATTAGGAAATGTTGTAGTTCGTTATTAATAATTATGTATAATGGAATATTGTAAAAATTAAGTCACATAATTTTTTATTAAAATGTTTCTTATATACTGTTATAGTGGCTGGTGAAAATAATTGCAATCATATAACTGATAAGAAGTTAGTCTAGAATATATAGAGAACTCCTACAACTTGAAAACAAAAACCAAAAACCAGACTAAAAAGTGGGCAAAACAAACAAAAACTCATAGACACAGATAACACTATGGTGGTTACCAGAAGGAAAGGGGAGTGTCGGGGGAAGTAGGGACGTGTAAACAGGGTCAGATATATGGTGACAGGAGATTTGACTTTGGGTGGTGAACACAAAATGTAACGTACAGATGATGTGTTATAGAATTGTACATTTGAAGCCTATATAATATTATTAACTGATGTCACCCCAGGAAAGTTAAAAAAAAATTTAAAAAAAATGGGCAGAAAACTTGAACAGGCATTTCTCTAAAGATGGCAGAGAAAGCCATCTTTGCAAAGATCCTTAATATCATGAATCATTAGAGAAATGCAAATCAAAACTACAACTAGAAATCACTTCACACATATAAAACAGAAAACAACAAGTGTGAGGAAGGATGTGGAGAAGTGGGACCCTTGTGCAACGTTGGTGGGAATATAAAATGGTGCAGCCACAACGAAAAACATTATAGTGGTTCCTAAAAAGATTAAATATGGAATTAGCATCCGTATTAGTCTGCTTAGGCTGGCGTAACGAAATGCCACAGACTACGCAGCTTAGACAACAGAAATATATTTCTCACAAATCTGGAGATTGAATGGTACAAGATCAAGGTGTCAGCTGCTTCGGTTCAAGGTGAAAGCTTTCTTCCTGGCTTGAAGGTGGCTATCTTCTTGTTGCATGTTTGTGCTTGGACCAAGAGGAAGAAAGAGGGGAAGTTGTTTAATGGGCATAGATTTCAGTGTTGCAAGATGAAAAAGTTCTGGAGGTCTGTTGCACAAAAATGTACATAAACTTAGAATTACGCAACTGTATACTTAAAGATGGTTAACATAGTAAATTTTATGTATTTTTACCATAATAAAAAATAATATTAATTGTATTAACTATCAACTCTTTAAAAATACTCATAATCAAAGCAAATATTCAATTACAGAATATTTCCCTAAGTTTTCCTTCCAAATTCCCTGCCATTTCTTTACTAGTTCTTTTTGAGATTTATTATTAGCATTTTTATCTGGATCAACAAGTTATAATTTAAAAGAATATTAGAACACATAAATATATTTTAAAATGAATGATATTTTAAAGGCGGTATTTTAACATTAAAGGTGAACTTTTTCTAGATCTAAGGAAATGATTTGCCTTATGGTTTTTTTTCATAACAAAAGCAGGTAATAATAAATGGAAATTTAATAATACTATCATATCAATTTAATCTTATTAAATAATATATAACTGTTCCATTAATGGACATTTGGCCCTGTCTAAAACGTTCAGGGACACATTTAGACCATAGTTCATATATTGGTAAATCCCACACTTCTCCAAGATTGAACCCCAAACCTCCTACCTAACCCCTGTGCCATTACCAGGTGGGCTACCAAGGCAAGAAGGGTTAATATGGGAGGCAGTAGAGCCACAATACAGTTAATGGAGCAAGAAAACATGGTAGTGTGTGTGTTTTTTTTTAATGTATTTATCGTATAAACTCAAAGTAGAAATAAACTTTATGGTCTATTTGAACCCAGGGACATCTTCTTTAGTGTGGGCATTTTGGACAGGACCAAATATCAGGACCTTTTGGCATGGACCTCAAGTCTCCAGGGATGTTTTGTCCTGCAAGAAACTCTTCTCTATGTATCCCACCAGGATATTTTCACAATTTTAGCACAGAAAGTAAATAAAATGTATGAATGGGCTTGTAGAAGCAAAAATAATTGTTGGTCTATCCAATACAAAAAAATCCTGTTTCTTTGACTTTGCCTTCACTGTTTTTATTGTGAGTAGTGAAGGGCGCGGGAGATGCAGGGAGATCATTCTTGCATGAATGAAGGCAGCTTTGCTCTGATTGATCACAACCGGAGAAAGTTGATCCTTTGGAGCACACCGTTCATGAGTAAGTTTATTTTCTCCCTGTTTGGATACCCGATCCTGTGAGCCCTGGGTGGATAGAGCCAGGTCTCCAGTCGCTGGTTCATGCAGGCCCCGATGGGCCACCCTTTCTAAGTCCACTGTTACGCAGGGCAGGGGTACAGGTAGCGCAGGTCAGATTCAAAGGGCAAAACAGGAGCCCGTGACTCCGCGGGGTGCAGAGTCGTTCTTTGGGGAGGGAAACGGGGGGAGGAGGCCCGCACAGTACTGTGTGAAGCTTCTCCCTTCACCAGGCTCTCTAACCCAGCGCGGCAGCTTTGGCCTGGAGAGCACGCGGGCGGATGAAGGCACCAGGGCTGCAGTTCTCAGCGATCCCGGCAGCGCGGGGGTCGCCCTTGCCTTGCTCTCGGCCACCCCTCCCGCCCACCTCACGGCTCGCTTTCACGCTGTCTTGGGGGAAGACCAGGGTCACCATCACCCGCTCACTCAATCCTTGGGAGCATCTGTGAGCATTTGCGTCCGGACGCCAAGACCACAGCCCGGGTCCCTGCCGGCCGCTGGCTCCTGCCGACCGTGTCTCTGCCGGGGACGGCGACCGTGACTAAGGCCGCTGCAGGCACCGGGCGCGCAGAGGCGGGGCCACTAGGACTCCCCTAGGACAGCTGCGGATGAAGCCCTGTCTGCATCCTTTGGAGTCTGAGCCACCGCAGGGGAGAGAGCAACATCTCCCATCAGCGCCGCGGCCTTTGCGAGCATCCTTCCTCCTTCGGGAAACTGGCTCATCCGCTCACCGGGGACCTGGATTTCGTCCCCAGAAGTCCGACCTGCAGTGGGCGCCTGAGTGACACTGCGGGGCAGGAGGGCGTCCAGTCCGCCAAGGGTTAGGGTTAGGGTTATGCTTTGGGTCCGCCCAAGGGATTGAGGGGCCCGGGCGAGGTGGGCAGCTTTCCTCCCGATGCCCAAAGAATCCCTAAGAACCAACCACTGCCCGCCTCCTCAGACCCCCTGGCACCCGAGGCTCCAGCCAGGAAGCGGGTCCCCCCTATCTCGGCGTGCCCTCCAGGGTTGCTCTTGTCCTCCGGAGGCGCGTGGGCCCAGGCCCCCACCTCAGTCCCTTTCTCCTCTTGTTCAGTGCCCTGAGTCTGAGACAGAAACTGAACCGGGAGATTCCCTGGATAAGCTCGCCTGGCCTGCGCTGGCCGCAAGTGATCAGCCCTTAAGTCAGCGGTTCTCAACCTGTGGGTCGCGACCCCTTTGGGGGTCGAAGGACCCTTTCACAGGGGTCGCCTAAGACCATCGGAAAACATATATAATTACATATTGTTTTTGTGATTAATCACTATGCTTTAATTATGTTCAATTTGTAACAATGAACATACATCCTGCATATCAGATATTTACATGACGATTCATAACAGTAGCAAAGTTACAGTTATGAAGTAGCAACGACAATAATTTTATGGTTGGGGGTCACCACAACATGAGGAACTGTATGAAAGGGTTACGGCATTAGGAAGGTTGAGAACCACTGCCTTAAGTGCATGGCTGCCCAGAAAGCCCGCAAAACTGTAGCGGTGAAGGGTGGGTGGGAGGGTCGGGTTCCAGGGAACTGGCTGGCAGGCGTTGCTGTCACCATTCTTAGCCACAGGAACCCCCACCCCAAGGCATTTTGAGGGAGCGCAACGTTTAGAAGACACTGAGCCAAGAAGTGTAGAGTTAACTGCCCCGACTTCTTAGGAAGTTTATCTGGAAACCTACTTATTGGAAGAAAAATGAGTCGATCTCTGTTAACTATGCTTTTCTAAAGCCCTTGAATATTCCGCTCCCTCCCTACACCCAACTTCTCTCGGATCTTTCTGAATAAAGTCTTTGCAAAGAGCAAACATGTCGTTACTGTTGCCAGTTTTTCAAAGTTAAAAACCATACAGCAATGCCTGTCGGTAGTTTGGTCAGACCCCTGAGCTCAGGGCCAACGTGGGAGGAGAACGCGGAGCTCTGGAAATAGCTCTTATGATGCAGTGGCCGGGTGAACGGAGGGGAGCGGATGGCAGAGGCTGCACAGGTATTGTGGGCTCTCGGCAATCCAGCCTCCCACCCACAGACGGGCGCGCACCCGCACGCGCGCTCCTGTATACCTCCCCCGTCCCCCCTGACCCCCCACCACACACACACACACACACACACACACACACACACACACACACACACACAAATACGCACACGATTCCTTGCGCGGCCGCTAGAGGGAGGGCCTCTGGGCGCTCCTACCAGATGGAACAATCACGGAGCCTGCTCTCTGGCGGAGTTTGTGTTCCTCAGTTCTAAAGGCTTGCAATGATTGTCATCGAGAGGAATCCACCTTGGTTCGAAATGCACAAAGGCGGCGTGTGTGTAATGTTATTTGCTTTGGACTTGGGACTCTCCGTTCTATTACTTCTCAACTAGTCTGACCAATGCAAGTGTTGAAGTGACCAGAGCAGCGCCAGGACACAGAATAAGTGCGCCCAGGTGGTAGTTTTCTCCTGCTGTAGGGGAATTTAGGAAAGAGAAGCAGAAATGGGAATCTCGTTTTCTGGGTCATTATCCACATCTGTTTAATCTTATTTTATGCCTTTTAAAAATATAGCTGATATGTCATTGTTCTGGCAAAAATGTAAAAGAAGTTGGAAGCAGAAGTGGTCATTTTACACAGGATAAAGAATTAAAATCGCCTTTTCATTATATCTCTGACTCTGAATTTGATTTCGTACCGCCAACCTGGAACTAGTTGCAAAAAAACCCCACAACTTAGAAATTGCCACATATTGACGTATTACTTTACAGCACTATTTCCTCCTGAAAAGGCTTTTACGTTCCCACTAGGTGGTTAAGCATGCAAATCACCTAAGAGAAAGCGTAAGCGTCATTTGAATAACTCGCATAATTTCATTATTATGACCGAATTAGGAAGTAGGCATGTGGGGGTTAAGGGAAGATTTAAGTATTATCCTGAATTAAATTTCAAGATTGAAAACTCTAATCCTGTTCAGGTAAGATGCGTCAGGTGGATTTCAACTAACTTTGCGAAATGAATCCTAATGATACTGGAACCAGAACGAAAGAGGAAAGTAATTTCCCTGAAAACCAGGTACCGAGCGCCTTGGAGACCCAATACGGGGTGCCCCTGCAGAGTGGCCAGACCCCCTCTCCACGCAGTTCTGGCTCTGTTCAATTCGTTAAGCGCACCCGCGGCAGAAATGCCACCGGTACATCCTTTACGATGATGGGCTGGGGGAGGGGGGGGGGGGAGCGACTCGGGGGGAGGGAGGCGGGGGTGGACGCCCCGCAGCGCCGCCAGCGCAGTTTTCTCTCCGATCTCACCAGCGAGAAGCAGATCGCTCCCTGCGCGCTACAACTCGCGGGGAGGGCAGCCCTGGCGCTCACCCCGCGAGCTCAGCTGGTGCTGACGTCCATTCAGGTCCTTAAATGTGTCTGTCCCTGCGCAGGAGGGAACAGACGCTGTAGCAGTCACTTTGCCCGAGGTAGTGGAGTCTGTTCTCGCAGGCAGCAGCGCCGGCTCCCCTCGCTCTTCCTGGATCTGCGTTCGTCTCTGCCCTCTTGGCACCGAGTCCCCGCCAGCCTCTCACGCGAGAGGCACATTTGGTATTGGCACCCCAGGCGAGAACCAAAGGGGCTTACCGTGCCCAGTGCTTCTCCCGTGAACTGGAAGACTAGAGATTACGAGGTGCGCTCGGGGATCGCTCACGGAGTGGGGAGCGTCCTTTCCCATTTCGGTGGGAGTGGTGATTTTTCTCATCAGAGCTGCTGAAATCGTCCTCCCCGCCGCCGCACCCGCAACTTGTTTTGTTTCTTCTCAGTCCTGTGTGTACCGTTCCAACATCAAAGTTTTTTCTCCCTTACCTGAAAAAAAATTACCCATTGCATCCATCCTCCTCCCCCCGCGCTGTCCGCTGTCTCCGCCAGGCCTTCTCGCTGTGCGGTGAGTGGATAGCGAGGCGCGCAGTGTAGCGGCGTGGAGATTGAAGGGATCAGGCGGAGCAGAGGCAGGGAGCTGCTACAGGGGCTCCCTGGGTAACCCTTTGCCGAGCAAAGAGCTGGGCAAGGGCGCAGAAGATCGGGGAACCTTCCGGGACGCTGGTGTCCGAAAACTGGATTTTAATTGCCATCCTGGTTTTGCGTGTCCGTCCCTTTTTCCCATTTGGTAACTAGTGGAGAGAAGCGCTTGGCAAACGCGCTCTGCAGGACCCAAGCGCCAGGCTGCTCGGGAAACGTGTATCCGCTGCTGCGGAAGGAGCAGAGGGGAGGACGCCAGCCGTTGCTTACTGGAGCCTGGAGGTAGGCAAGGGGGTGGGATCCTGATTCCGGTGCTCAGCGCAGATTCCAAAGGGTGTCTTGTTTCACGGCGCCCAGGCATTCCTCTTCCCCACGTTTCCCACCGCACCCTCCCTTTTTTAGATCCAGGCTCAGGAATAACCGGAATCACAGCACTCTCAAGGTGGACTTCCTCCCTAAGCTTATCGCCACCCAATGCCTCGTCCTTACCTTTGATCTCGTAAGGGCTACTTGAGCCTCGCTAGGAAGTTGATAGCTTGCAGATATTGAGAAAGTCCAACTTGATTTTATTCAGTTTCTTGAAGGATGTGTTTCCTGTGGGCAAGAATCCTGGGAAATAAATGTCAGTGTCATATACAACGGCAATCGCAGGTCAGAGATCACCTGCATTTCCCCCCAAAAGTTTTCCCCAGGCTAGTTTTCACGGTGTCCAGATGTAGGGCAGGGAGATTTGGTTTCTTTTGTATAAACTGGGGAGGGTGCTCTCCTTCTATTTTTAAAGTGCAAAATATCAAGGACATTGTAGTTTTCTTTCTTTTTTCCTATGCTGACCATGTAACAAAGCTCTGTGAGTACAGAGAGAATAGAACACTTTTACAATCTGCAGGAGTGATGAAAGATTTTGCTGCTTCCAGCCTTGCCTGAAGTTTTTATTTAGATGCCTGATCAGTTTTAGTTAGGAGGGGTAATAAGGGGTAAGACTGAACTAATATCTAGGGTGCAATTCAGCATGGTGAGAATTCGTACGTAATGTATGTGATTGATCTCTACACTTGCACGTTAGCTAGTGACAGAAATTGCATGAGATTATAGAAATAGCCCTTGATTTTTTTTTGACAAATGATATTTTGAACTGTGGGGAAATTTTAAAAATCAATATGAAAATGTGTGTGGCAAGAATATGGATGCATAGGTAAAAACAGAAAGGCAAGTTAACTTGAAGAGGGTGGTTTATGAAAATTGGTGCCTGGGATTTCCTGTCTACATATGGTAGTCAGAATTCCGAGCTTGCTATAACTTGGTTCTGTAGAGACTGCCTTTACATTTCACTTTGATCACATTCATAGGAATAGAATGATGTTGATGAGTTTATTCACTTCCTCACACTTGTGTGCTGTAGATTCCAGAATGTCCTGTTGAGCAAAGAGAGACAAGATTCAAGATCTTGTTGCCTCATTACACATTGCCATCTCTGCCCTACAAGGTATCCTTCATATAAGTGGAGTCTGGGTCTTCTTCCTCTCCTCCTCCTCCTCCTCCTTCTCCTCCTCCTCCAACACTGGTAGCTTCCATTCAATCTGGTCTTAAATCTCCCTCTCTACAGAAGGGCCTGCCACATGTGTTCTTCCTCACAGGATGGCTCTGAGTTGGGATGGCCCTGAATTTAAATAAGTTAATACCCCTATAGTTAATCTGTGCAGTTGTTGGGTAGATACTGAGTGTACTCCCATTCTTCCTGCAAAACCAGAGAGGAGGACAAGAGGTGAGGCTAGAGTACAAACCAAGAGGTGAGACACTAAACTAGGAATGCGGATTGTACTTAAGGAGAATTGGGCCAAGATAGAAGAGAAAAAATAAAGCTAAAATCTGCTTTGTGTTTCCATATATGTGTGTAGACGATGGATTAACTTTGGTAAGAATCAGCCTTATGATGAGCAGGTTTATCTCAAAAGTCAAGTCCATGCTTGATGAATGCTTTAAAAAAAGAACTGAGAATCCCAAGAAAATAAACAACTCTCATTTGTAGTTATTGGCTTTCAAATAAATTCTTAATTCTTAGAATCTTAAACAGTTTTTTTTTTCAACTGTTAGTGCCTAAGAATGCATAACAATTAAGATTTATGACCCCTAACACCTGATAAATTGGTTCAAGAGGATCCAGTTAACTACATGTTAAACACCATGGGTAATTTCCATTCTCCTAAGTATAAGAATTATCCTGTGAAAAATGCAGGCTTAGTGTTAATGAACTTGTTTTTGTTAGGGAGGGTAGCATACAAGCATGTTAATCTGAAAACTTTTTCTAGTATTTGTTATCTTCTTGAACTTCTTTTGTTTTCCATTATCAATGTCATTATTATTGTCATGTCTGTCCTATTAGGAGATGGCTGTTCTCAAATACCAAACTTCTATCCCTGGTATATGTGACGTGCTGGATGGTGGCTGAGGTTTTAACCAGGAGAAATTGATATTGAGGCGATGGAAATGCTTATTGAGATCTTAAGTTTACAAAAAAATTAATGGCTCATGGGTTTGATTAAAGAATAGCTTTATATAAACCTTATAATTCTTCTTCACTGGGGGAAAGGCAATTTTTAAAGTCCTAATATTTTTATTTCATATATAAACATTTATTTTTTCTAATAATGCAAAGTAATTCAAGTAGTTTACATGAACTTATAAAAAGAGAAAGTAAACTTAATTCCTAAAACCAATTTTTTTTTACTATCCTTCATTTTTATTAATAAAAGTGACATAAAAGTGGAGGAAATGATTGATGAAATTTTGATTCCAATGGTAAATTTGGTCATTTCTTTCAGGGTTTTTTTGCAAGTGACATTTCCATGAAATTCTTAGTTTCCCCATTCTTTACTGCCAAAAGGAGTTGGTCTTCCCTGTTTGGTGTTCATCAACAGGCTGGTAATATAGAATTCTAACTTCTTTGTAGTTTTAGTATTTTCTTAAACAATGCTACTTGCATAAAACATTTACTTTATTGACTTTTTTTGCATTAGTAGGCATTTAGAACTTTTTACTAGTTAAAAAGTTGGTACATTAATAGCACAGCATCATATATGGATAGAGGAAGAGGATATTGTATTTACTTTTTTTCTTAAAATATATTTTGTTGATTTTTTTTTTTTTTTTTTTTTTTTTTACAGAGAGGAAGGGAGAGGGATAGAGAGTTAGAAACATCGATCAACTGCCTCCTGCACATGCCCCACTGGGTATGTGCCCACAACCCAGGTACATGCCCTTGGCCGGAATTGAACCTGGGACCATTGAGTCCGCAGGCCGACGCTCTATCCACTGAGCCAAACCGGTTAGGGCTACTTTTTTTCTTTAATAAACCACTTTATTTAACTGTATATATGTTGGTTGACTACTATTTTAAACTGTGTTCACGTTGAAATTTTTGCTGCTTTTATGCTTTAATAAAATATGACCTCTAAGGTAATACATGGCATAGATTAATGTGATATATATGCAAATTTCTGAGTTCGAGTTTTTGTTTATTTTTTAAACTCAAACTGCTTCTTTAGATATTTGGTTGATAACAGCCTAAAAAGTGGGAAACCTGGGAAGGAAATCACAAAAACTAGTTTAATCCCAATAAGGTAATCTTAACATAAGAAAGGTATGTTTTTGCTTATTAACCCCAAATCACAGATGCTATGATTAATATATTAAGATTGAAACATAGTGCCACCTGGTCCAGGATTCCTGCCACATTTTAAAGACTTTTGTAAAATGGTGACACGACTGATAGCAAAAACAGTCTATTTCCATTTATAAATATGTATAAGATTTTGCTTGGAAGTTCTGGAAACTTCTTTTTTCTATCACATAGTCCCTCCCCTCATGGGGTGAGAGAGAGAGTAGCCCACATGGTGGTGCTATTCTGATGAGCAATATTTTGCTTAATTCTACCCTTAAACCATCTTTAGCTGAATCTATACCAATGGAAATATTGGACTTTTCTCTAATGATAAATTTCCTGACAGTTTTTCCCCCAAACTAATATACTATCTATTAGAAGTTCTTAGTGTCCATTATGGCCAAGGATGGCCCTTTCAAAAATAATTTCCCTATATCTGTCCAAGTAAATCTGGAAGCCTTGACTCTTATCTTTTCTCCACTTTCCTCCTCCTCTGTGTTCTGATATAAATCGGATTACATCTACAGAGAATATTACCTCTTCAGGTGATTCCACATATAACAGATATATGCTTTTTTTAAAAAATCGATTACAGTGTTATATATATTCTCATCTCTGTTCTGTTCTTAAAACCAAATAGTTCCTCTTCCGCATGCACCATATGGTTTACATTAAATTCATCCAGGCTACCTGAAAAAATAAAATGCATTCACACTAAGTCAGTGATTTAATGGATTCCTTAACAGGTTGCTTTGCATGTTAATAGAGGACCACTAGAATAAGACCAACCCTAGCAAATGTTTCCATTGAAGGTTTTCAGGTCATTAGACAAAAACCCCTACAACTTAAAGTCTTACAAACCACAGTCATATGTATACAAGGCCAGCTCTATAACCTGGTAGAGGTCTGCCAGACTTTGTTATTTGATATCTCACACCTGATATTTGATATATCATGTCTTGAGTTCCAGAACCTATGCAAAGACTTTGGGTACAAACAAGAAATAAGAGATTTACTACTTAACTGTGTGTTGGACAAGGAGACTAGGACATCATCTTAATAAATCTAGGGAAGAGTAGATGGAATCCAGGGACTGGAGGCATATCTGAAAGGTGACCACATGTTAGATGATCTGTCTTTCTTGGTTTGCCATTGGCAAACGAGTGAGATCAGACGAGAAGACAGAACTCTGGTACAGAGAACAAATCCAAGAGGCAGGAGAAATCATGGTGCCTAGGTCAAGTCCATATTGTCTTTGGGAGTAGAAGCAACACATTTGCCTGCCTGTTCCTTGCAGTTCTTTTGCTGGACTATTTGAGAAATTGTTTTATGAGGTGCCAACTAAAAGTTTGATACCAGGTGAAAAAATTGTTTATTTAATTCTTAAAACTATAACATAATTGTATTCTAAGAATTACACCTTTAATTACTTATAGTGTAAAATGGCAACCACATAATTTAAATAAAATTTTAAAAAATTGTAAAAATACTCTTATGCTGAGATTTTTCTGGACTGCATCCTAGAGCTACACAAATAGGGTGAAACAGAAATGCTGGTTTCTGTTTTAAAGATAAATACAAACATTAGAAATGATTTGTGACTTAAGGTGTTTTCTAACTTTCCTGCAGTTTTTATTTGTGAATTACTGACTGAAATCCCCACATCTTTTTCAGTGTTGAATTCCTTTCAGAGTGAAGCAAAAAATAGAAAGGAAGTACAACTGTCGGTTTTGAATTAAGGTATTTGTTTAGCTGTGAATGACATAAGGACTCTCAAAGTTATTTTCTCAATTGTTTTTTCTTACATATTTCAGACAATACATATATAAATATAAATTTTCTCTTAGACTTAGTGAACTTTTTTTTTTTTTTTTACCATATCTACTCTTTTTCCACTCTGAAGTTTTTTCTCATTGCTTCCAAAATAGTATTTTCTGGATAATGAAATAATAAATTAGTTATTAATTAATCTAATGGTTTGATTCAAACTTCCTTTATAAAAGTATATTTTAAAGGATAACTAATAATCAAATAGGCATACATTTAAAATCCATAATACCCCAGATCTTATTTTTTTCCTTGCTCATAAGTAAAATGCTAGTAAAATTATTATTTATAATGTATATTCTTATAGATTTCAATAAATTTAGAATAGTAAAAATTATTTGTGTTCACCAATGTTGTCATTTAACCACTTGATAAATCAATGGAACACAGTAAGTGTTTTATTTCGCAACATTAACACAATGTATAGTATTCAGTATTTTTAGGTAATGTATTATGTATTAAATTTGCATCTTAACATTTTATGTTCTTTTAAATGGGTGTATACATATGAAACAAAATTTAAAATTATTAAAAAGATCTTTAGCTGCTAAGATGTAAGTGTAAGGATGAGCTGATATCATTATTTGCATCACATTTTATGTAGTCTTAAAGGTATTGAGTCCTGAAAAATTAAAACAATTGAAAAAATATTAATTATTATATCACTGCTAAATTACATATTAGCTGTGACTTTGCTTTAAATCTGAAAACCTAATACTTAATGTTTTCAGTTATATTTTTTCTCTAAGAAATATTGCACTGACTTATTGAAAATGATATGGTAAATTTTTAGAGTGTAAATATCCAAATGTGACACCTGGAATTATTGATTTTCCCCTTCTAAAATCCTGAAAATTATAATAAATCAATGTAATAATTGACGTAATAACTAAAATTAACATCAGAATTTCTGTATATTATGACCTTCTCTCTCTACAGTTTGAAAATATATAATAACTAAAAATGAAAGAGTAAACAGTTTAAAAACTATAGATGTGTATTCTTGTTGAATTCCTTCTGAGGATGTAACGGAATATTATTTATTCTATAATTTTGTAAGCAGAGCTATAAAAATTATAACCCTATGCAGAGGCACAAAACTCATACACACATGAAAAAATAGTATTTTTAAAAGAATGCCCACAGGTTCCAAACTCCTCACATTTTTAATCTATAACTCTGTAACATATGATGTGTACTTTGCTCCAGAAGTGAAATTCTATCGGTATTTAGAATCATCTGTGCCAAGGATATTGGCATCTATTAAGGAATTATAAGCCAACTTGTAAACATTTATTCCCAAAATTAACAGGTTAAATTTGGTGAATTTCATATAGTGAGTCCGTATTATTAAAATTGTGGATATATTCTTCTGTAGGGGCATATTGATTACCAAGAATGATAAGGAGAAGAGAGCAGTAATACCCTTACCCATCTTCCCAATGGGAAAAGAAAGATTCTAGTCTTGGATATAAATTCTTAGGGATGGAGACTAATTGCTCTAAGCAAAAATCTAACTCATAAATTAAAATTTTACCAATAAAGACTTAATGTAATGAGCTTCAAACTTATTAAAAATATGGTATTCCAGTATATTTGTAAAATAAATATTATATATGGCTTCTACATGAAGTACTATTCTTCTGGAAAGCTATATTTTTCTACATTTTAAGTAATCAGAAACATTTTAGGAATTAAAAAATATTTAATAGTTTTATCTTCATAAAATAACTACATCCTTACTAGTAGACTAGAAAATTTAAATAATACAGATTAGCAAAACAATAATAAATATCGTGTGGCAATTATCTTCTTCCAGTTATTATTTTAGCTACTTTACATGTATTAACTCAATTAATCTTTATAACTTTATAAAGCACCATAAATCTTATTGTTTTCCTAGTGTATAGATAAGAGAATATGTGCTCAAGGAAGTTAAGACTTTTGTTCAAACTTACCCAGTAAGCAAGAGATGGAATCTAGATTCTAATCAAAGCTCTAGATATTATGTTCTTGACTCCTGCACTTTAAGGGCTCTTGGTGGCATTTCAAATAAATTCTGTGAGCTACAATTGTAAGGCTATTGATTGACCTTACTAATTTCACATCTAGCAGTATGTGATTGCTTATTGCCAGCATCAGTTTTACTCTGAGGATTTTCTATTCTGATGTAATTTTCACATATATTATGTTAAAAGAAATGATTACCCTAACTTGCAGTCTACATTTTATGTTCTTAGAAGTTAATTGTATGACTACCTGATGCTTTTTTTTCTTTCACTGGAGGAATAAATTACTGTGTTTAGCATTTAAGTCACAGGGTATATTGAATTGAGACATCCACATATATGGGTGCCTGTTTTGTAAGGTAGGCTTTTACTTACACAGTGTTGACAGAATTCATTACAATTATGCCTTTATGTTTTGCACATACTTAATTTTAACGTGATTCCAAACTATTGAGTTTATTTTCATTTTATAAAGTGCATTGTAAGTTCTTCTTTCTGATTTTTTGTCATCATACGTAGGCACATTCTGTTTACACCCAGAATGGGATATTGGAAGGTAGAGCATAATTTATATCATGGCTCCTAGTGGATTGGTCTCCCCTTGGGCCATTTCAGTTTAGTACAAAATAGTGGTTAATAGTAGGAGGTTTGTAGCTGGACTTCCGGCTCCAATGTTTAGTTGCTATGAACTTGGACATTTTCCCTTAAGGTTTTCTTGCTTCCGTTTCCTCACTACTAGCACCTCATGAGTATTTCAAGACATTACTGAGATAATTCAAGTAACTTGTTTGTGGCAGTACTTGGCACACAATTCAAGCTTTTTATAGGTAAACATTTTGAACAGGTGTTTGAGGGGGAAAGCAACAGATAAGTATAAAATAAAATATGACTGCTTGCTAGTGTTACGTGTATATGAATATCTTCTTATCAGATCAAAATGTTTGTCATGATCCTGAAAGGGAAAATGCGCATTTTTATTTATTTAAGTAATAATACAGTTGAAATTATTTATTTATATTTGCTATTTGTACACTGTTAGGAATATTAAGTTTTGCAGCATTAAAAAAACAGATTCACAAACAAAAATCTAAACAAGTAACACCTGCTTTAAATCCTATAGAGAATACAAGAAAAAGTTTTACCTCAGTGAATATTCCTAGTGAATGACTAGTTCAATTAAAAATGAAACAACAGAAGAAAACAACAGAGAGAGGACAGATTTACTGGTGTTCAGCATGTGGCTTTGAGTAACTACAATTTAGAAATAAATAAAAAGCAATGCAATTTAACAAACAACAACCTGGCTTTCTTCTTAAATTGTATGCATTCTACATCACTATACCTGTACAGTTATTAGCTATAATTGTAGTTTTTTAAATAAGGACTGCATTCTATCCTGATTTCATTAGAATTGCATTTACCAGAGTTACATGTGTTTCTTCATTTGTTTTCCAGAACAAAACAGTGGCCTGCGGGCCCCTTTACTACTCAGCAGCATTGATTAAAAGAGTAAAATTAACTTAGAAGCTTAGGTGAAAAATAAAGTCTTAGAATTGTATGCAGTTCTAAAAGCTGGTTACTATGAGAGAGAGCTGTGTCTCTGAGGTTGTCTTTAGCCTTCGTTCAGTAGTCAAAGCGTCTTAGCCACTGTCTCTCT
Source organism: Myotis nattereri (assembly GCF_964212035.1). Lineage (NCBI taxonomy): Eukaryota > Metazoa > Chordata > Mammalia > Chiroptera > Vespertilionidae > Myotis > Myotis nattereri. Next base: position 30,283,368 of record NC_138088.1, read on the forward strand.
GAATTGAAGGATGCAATGTAATCAGAGCCTTCCCAATTTAAATGATCCTTATCACACAGATAATTAGGAGGATAAGAATGGAAAGAAAGAGCACCAGAGAAGTTATTGGGTGATTTCACTCTAAAATAGTGTGGAATCAATACTATTTCTCAGAATATATGTGTGCTAATTGTTACAAAGATAATGTAAATTCAGAGGATTGCCCAGTCAGTGCAATGTTGGATAATGTAATTCTACTGACACACACTGATCTACTGAACTAGTCATTTGCCTTTTGTTGTAGTTTCTCAACAGCAAAAATGTGGGCTCATTATTGGGCTTTAATGAACAAACTGCATATTACTTCAGAATCTTTTATTACCTCTAGTAATTGTAGTGATTATTCCTTTTTATAAGAGAAGTATTGCTGAGTTCTCTATAGTGTTAATTATCTACATGGCATCTCCTCTTATTCTAGAACTTACAAATAGCATCTGTAGCAGGCACTCTGTATCTATAGGTTCTGCATCTGCAGATTCAGTTAACCCTAAGATCAAACATACTAAAAAAACCCCACAAAACTATATGCATATATGCATAACCCATAGCCAGACACAGACAGTAGGGTGGTGAAGGCTTGTGGGGGAAAGGAGGTGGGAGAGGTCAATGGGGGACAAAAAGGGACATATGTAATACTTTCAACAATAAAGATTTATTTTAAAAATGTTGAATTGTTGCTGATGTGTACTATGTAGTTAGACCTACAATGGTTGTGTCTGTACTGAACAGATACAAACTTTTCTCTTGTTGTTACTCCCAAACATTATAATGACTATTTTCATGGTATTCAGTATTATAAGTAATCTAGAAATTATTTAAAGTATATGGGAGGATGTGTATAGATGATGTGCAAATACTATACCATTTTATATGAGGGACTGGAGCATCCTCATAATGGGTATCCCCCTGAGTCCTGGAACTAGTCTCCTAGTAGATACCAAGGGTCTACTATATCTTCTTTACCTGATGCTCAATGTATAATATGAAATGGGGACAAGTTATATATAACACACTTCCATATTTGGAAAGAAAAGAACAAGTGATATATCTTAGAAAAGTATATCTGTGGAATATATTCCACTTTATTCCTGCTTGCAAAATGGCAATTTTTTTCCAAGATTATCTCTTCTTTTGTGTTATTTCCTAGTGTCAGAATTAACTAACACATAATACTACTACTCTGTACTCACAACTGTTTTCTAAGAACTTCATTAGGTTCAGCTCTATCTTCCGAGTTATCTCAGTCCACAGTGTTATCAATGTGTCACTGCTATGTGTCACGGGTTGTTTTCCCAGACTCTGATGACAGTTTTCTTACTGCTCAAGAGTTGACTACTAGGTAGGATTTTGCTGCAACACACCTTGCTTATCAGTACAGATTTATATATCACTCAGTTACTTTTTTTTCTAACTTCAGAGTAATATAGTCCAATAATGAAAACTTGAAAAATATAGAAAGAAAAAATATGTCAATAATATTGCCATTGAAAGATGTGCCTGTTAATTTCAAATTACCTCTAATTCTTGGTAATCTCAATTTTATTTTAAATAAAATAGACTACTTTTGTCATTTAGAAATTTACTGTGAACATTTGCATGACAATATTATTGCAGTTCATTATATCTAATGTCACAGCCTGGTATCAGACTGAATTAGGTCCAATGATGCATTTTGTTATCACTGTTCATAATGTGTTAAGGTTAATTTTGCTGTCAATACTTGTAATTTTGACATTTTTAGAATTTTATGCTTCTTTTGAAAATATAGAAGATTCAGAAACAGTAGGGCAACTTTGCTGCATGGTAGTGATGGTCTGCAACAGAGAAGCTGTTCTTTGAGTTAGACATGCTGACTCCAGATTACAATTGTCACCTACCCGCCTTGATCTTGGTACCACTCCTACAATGGGGCATTGATTTTGTAGTGCTATATATACTGCTTCCAGAAATATCTTTATATATCTTTATGCAATAGAATTCCCCTAGAATGACTCTTAGAAGTAAATTTGGTTTTCTTAAACACTGATGGCTTGACTTGATTATAGGGGAACAATGACCAAACCACTTTAATGAAATATGTAACAGCAAACTTTTACCATTAGCAGAAAATATTATTCCATCAAAGGTCACTCAAATTTAGACCATAGTACTGTACTGTTTAGAATTATGATCAAACTTTATGTGAAATCACCTTCAGAGGAAAGGATATTTTGAATTATTTTACTATCGATCATTTCTGTACTAGAAGATACTATTAGAATGAAACTATCTTACAAAAATATTTTTAAGTCTTGCTTTATCACTCATGCATTTAAAACAGTAGAATAAATTTATTCTCATCTTCTGTGTAGATAGCTACTTGGTGTTCTTTCCAATGAGACAGACCTTTTATGCTTCACTGTGAAACTGAAAGAGCTGCTATAAAATTAATAAGCTTGAATTCATTACAATTTCTAAAAAGAATGGCTCCCTTTTTCTGCTGGTCTCCATTTTGAAGATGGGTTTAGAAAATCAAACATTTCTATTTTTACATAATATCTGTTCAGAGAATGAGTAAATAACACGCATTTGATATTTCAAAATTAAAATTTAATAGTAAAATGTTTTTAAAACAAATATTTGTTCCCTTTTCCTATTGGAATAGAAATATATAGCATGCCTTGATTACGTGTCATTTACATCAATAAAGGGCTTGAAATACATTCAGTTATTGAAATTGGCATTAACATTTTTTCTTTGAATAATGCATATTGCTTCTATTCTGTGTTGACTTACTTGGGTAGGGCTTTCTAGAGGATAACAAAAGGATGATGCTAGGGATTTAGAAGAGGAAATTTTATGGACTCATTCAAGATACTTAGTTTGCAGAGTCTCTAAGTTCAGAAAAGCAGACAGAGACATAAGAACAATTGTCATCATTATTGCAAACAATTATCCTTAAATGTTTATTGTGCATTATACTTTGCTTTACCCAAATCCTTTAGATAGAAGGGAAGAGGGTTATTGTTGTTGGTCAATATACAGCACATTTGTTTAAAAGTTGAATGTCTAGAAGTAAATAATTGATTCACATTCTATAATATGGGGATAAATTTCAAAGTATAAAAGTATGTATCCCAATTATGCTTTTTGTTGGTGCTGCCTCTAGGATGCCCTAGTAGTCTGGTGAGAAAATTCACAGATGCCTAGGAATCAAGGGTTGCAAAGAGTTAAGCAAAGAAAGACTAGAGCAGTGGTTCTCAACCTGTGGGTCGCGACCCCTTTGGGGGTCAAATGACCCTTTCACAGGGGTCGCCTAAGACCATCGGAAAACACATATATAATTACATACTGTTCTTGTGATTAATCACTATGCTTTAATTATGTTCAATCTGTGACAATGAAATTGGGGGTCACCACAACATGAGGAACTGTATTAAAGGGTCGTGGCATTAAGAAGGTTGAGAACCACTGGACTAGAGTATCATCTACCCCTTTCAGAGGATTTAGATAATTAAGCCATGAATAATCTTAAAACTCAAGATAGAAGGTAAGGGGAAAGAGGTTATGACATATGAGGTAAAACTAGTCATGGATTACCTTCTGAACCCATTAGGGGATTCCAAGAGAGCTTTGGGAGTACATATGTGTTGGAGTGTCTCAGTTATCCCTACAGGGAAAAACTATCATGACAGGGAGCTTGACAGCATCATTCTATAGCTTATTTAATAATGAAATGTAGGTGGCTGTTTCAATGCATAAAGTGAGAATACTTGAATTCAATAATATCATGTGAGAACCATGCAGATGTATTAAAATCGATGTTCAAAGACTCTAAGTGAATTATGTTGGGTCACAAAGACATGAATTGGTACAGCTGGGATAAGATACCAAGATTGCTGGCTGCTTTTTAAACATTTTTTTGTTAGCACGATTCTGCCATTTTGCGTACTAGAGTCTAAAACACATACTTATGTTCTGCTAGTTTGACAGATTTTGGTTTCAGAAATTCAATAAAGACCTTTGTTTATATTTCATTCACATTAAATCAAGCTTCAAATTTTGAAGGTTTTAGATTAGTCACAGAAGTTCAGTATTAAGAGAGTGGTAAGAACCTTCTAAAAATGTCTAGTTTTCTTCATCCAATAAGATCTCATGTTTTATTAAACAATATAAAATTATGTGTAGTTATACCTTAAATTCCTGTTTTTATGATGTACTCTTTTGGATACATTTCCAGGAAGCACTTTGGCATGATAGAAAGAATTTTTAAAAATCTGAATTAAGAGTTTTGAATTCTTGGTTCAATTTCATTTTATTAGCTGTTTCATCTTGGATAAGCATTTAAAATTTTCTAAATCTCCGTTCCAAATTTTTAAAAAATGCAAAGTCTGATTTATTTTTTTACAATATTTTTTAATTATTGATTTCAGAGTGTAGGGAGAGGGAGAGAGAGATAGAAACATTAATGATGAGAGAGAATCATTGATCGGCAGCCACTTCCATTCCCCACATCAGGGATCAAACCTGTAACCTGGGCCTGTGCCCTGACCTGGAATCAAACTGTGACCTCCCAGTTCATAGGTCAATGCTCATCCTCTAAGCCAGTGGTTATCAACCTTCCTAATGCTGTGACCCTTTAATACAGTTCCTCATGTTGAGGTGACCCCCAATTTCATTGTTACAAATTGAACATAATTAAAGCATAGTGATTAATCACAAAAACAATATGTAATTATATATGTGTTTTCTGATGAAAAGGTGGTTCGATCCCCAAAGAGGTCTCGACCCACAGGTTGAGAACCGCTGCTCTAAGCTTTGCGGCTGGGCTGCAGAGCCTGATTTAAGTGACTTCACATTGTCTTTCTAACACTGACAATCTTTGATTCTGAATTTATTATTCCAGAATATTCTTTGGTAACTTCCATGAACTGCTTAAGTATAATTTCACTCCTTTTAGCTAAAAGTCCATATTGAGATTGGGTGCATTAAACAAACACCCGATTTCCATTTGGACACTGCAGTGACAGAATTTTGGCAAATTGTTGAGTGTGTGGATTGTCGTTACCCCGTAAATACTCATTAGCCATTTTGATGTTGTGCAGGTTTGACTCTGGGGGCATCATTGAGTAATCAGTGAGCACTGTCAAAATAAATCCCTAATCACATCAGTGGGTTGACTGCTGGATTCTGAACAGTATCTAATAAGCTCTTAAGTAAATACAACATAAAAGAGTTAGCCCTTCATTTAAATAGCTTTAGGATTTGAAATAGCTTTTCTTATTTAATGAAAGCTTCAGCAACTGGAAATGGCTTATACTTTTCCTTTACCATCTACCAAAATGTTATTTCCCCCAACTTTAACACCATTTGTAACTGAGATTGGAAGTTCAAGTGAAATGAAAACCAGCGAGTCAAAGCCAAGCTAAGTCATTGGAACAGCTTTTCCCCCTTTATATCAGCTGTACATATGAAAAATCACATGGAACCTAAAGGGTATAAAACCTGTATCACAGTGAATAATGAATGATTTCGTTCCATTGAGAAGTTTTGTATTAAAAAGAACAAGTTTAAAGATCCTCATGAATAAATTAACTTAAAAACTGGGATTTTTTTTTTATAGATTTAAACTGCTTTTCCTCTGCTTTTGAGGAATCCCTGATATTGACTGTTTGGCCTACCAGCTTTTCTTTTACAGCTTGCTATGTCCCCTTCATGTGGAGTCAGTCATAAAATCTCCAAATGATAAGTTGAAGCTAAGATTTTGTCTGTGTTTGTTTCTAGAGATATCTCTAGAAGTTTTCAGAATAAAATGTGTAATGTTTGAAGAGCATATTCTGTTTTGCCTATTGTTTAAGAATAGTTTGAAGTTTTTGCTCCTGAGTATAATAGCTTCAGTTGTTTCAGTGATGTTCCTACTTGCTTCTGTATGCCAGTTAACAGAGCAGTCTTTCTCAGAGCAATTCTACACATGAAACCTCTGTGTAGAATAGCAAGATATTTACAGTGTTCGCTTATTTCATGAATTATGTATTTACTAGAAGCCTGGTGCACGAGATTTGTGCCTCAGCTGGGCCTGCGCCCCCTTGAAGTCTGGGAGCCTTTGGGGGATGTCTGATTGATGGCTTAGGCCCACTCTCTGGGGGGAGTGGGCTTAAGCCAGCAATGGAACATCTTTAGTGCTGCCACAGAGGTGGGAAAGGCTCCCACCACCATTGCTACGCTTGCCAGCCGTGAGCCTGGCTTCTGGGTTTCTAGCTGAGCAGTACGCTCCATGTGGGTCTGCCCCCTGGTGGTCAGTGCTCATCATAGCAACTGGTCATTCCACCTTTTGGTCAATTTGCATATTAACCTTTTATTATATAGGATTTTTTAAAATTTTGTTTTATTGCTTAAAGTATTACAAAGAGTAGTACATATGTCTCCTTTTTTCCCCCCTTAACCTTCCCCCATCCTCCCCTACCCCCCAGTGTCTTTTGTCCATTGGTTATACTTATATGCATGCATACAAGTCCTTCAGTTGATCTCTTACCGCCCACCCCCGCATACATGCTTGTGCATAAACATACTGTGAGAGGCACCACGATTAATTTTTTAATAAGCATTAATCTTGAATATGCCATATTATGGACAGTATACATCTGATTTAAATATAATATATATCTTTATAAATAAAAGTTGATAATTTTAATTTAGACATGATTTCAAAGGTTAGAGAGACAGAAAGATATGAACAGTGAGTGCAACGTTTGATAATACTTAACAGTACCTTATAAATTACAAAGCACTTTTTCATATATTGCCTCACTTGTTTATTATAACAGCTGTGAGGATGTTAGGGCAGGGATGGTTATACCTATTGGTACAAATAAAGACCTAGGTTTGAAAGCATAGTACAAACCCATATTTATGCAGAATTTTCAAGCTGTCATTGAATTTCACATCTCTTGACAACTTGTATAGTATCCTTTTTATGTAATGCAATACCTTTAGGAGGTGTTAATCTGAAAAAGTACAAAGTTACCCTCACATTTTTTGCATACCTGAAAATTGGAACCACATAACCATGTAAGATTTCATTTTTACCTTCTGGAATATCCTATTGTGAAGCATTTAGTAATAGACATAAGTCTAGGAAAGGAAGTTATCCAAATATTTTGTCTATATGTACATAGTATTAATATGAATAATATTTGAATAACTTATATGCAAAACATTTGCCTATCCATAGTTTGAAATACATTTATATAAAAAGTTATCAAACTTTTAACTAGACAATAAAAAACAGGAAATGAGTTGGCAGAGAAATGGAACTATTTCTTGACTTCTAGGAGTCAAATCTCAAAGAAATATCTGCATACTCACTGAAGTTTGGCAATGTTTCTCCCCCTTCAGGTTTTTTAGAAAGCATTTGGTTGAGTTCACCAGTAAAGCCATCTAGTCCTGAGATTTTTTTAGGGGGAGATGCAGCTTGATTACTGATTCAAATTCTTACCAGTTATAAGTATATTCAGATTTTTTTCCTTTAGGATTCAGTCTTGGTAGGTTGCATATTTCTCGGAATTTATTCATTTCTTGTAGGTTAGTCAATTTGTTGGTGTATAATTGTTCATAGTAGTATCTTCAAATTCTTGATATTTCTATAGTATCAGTTTTAATATCTTATTTATTTCTGACTTTATCTTAGTCTTCTCTCTTTTTTGTTATTCTAGCTAAAAGTTAGTCAATTTTATTGAACTTTTCAAAATAATTTAGTGTCATGATTATTTCTATTTTTCCAGTCTCAATTTTATTTATTTATTTTTTTGTCTGAACTTTGTTATTACCTTCCTTCTGCTCACTTTGGGCTTAGTTTCTTATTTTTTCTAGTGCTCTAAACTGTAAAGTTAGGCTGTTTATTGAGATCTTCCTTTTTTTCTTAAAGTAAGAATTGTGGTTATAAACTTCCTTCTCCAAACTGCTTTTACTGCAGCCCATAAGTTTTGATATGTTGTGCTTTTGTTTTTGTTTGTCTCAAGATATTTTTTTAGTTCCCCCTTGATTGTTCAGGCGTTATGTTTTTTAGTTTCTACATATTAATGTTCTAGCTTCTATCCTGTTATTAAATTCTCATTTTATACCATTGAGGTTGGAAAAGATACTTGATATGATTTTAGTATTTTTATTTTATTTTATTACTAGAGGCCCAGTGCACGGATTTGTGCACCAGTAGGGTCCCTTGGCCTGGCCTGCGGGGATCAGACTGAAATTGGCTCTCAGACATCCCCAGAGGGGTCCTGGATTGTGAGAGGGTGGTTCTCAGGTGATGGACCCCAGAATCGGGCTCCCTCCTCTCTGGTTCTGGGTGCATTACCCGAGAACCACAGCTGCCAAGTCACTGCAGCTCAGCAGCTCCTGCGTTGAGCATCTGTCCCCTGGTGGTCAGTGTGCATCATAGCTACTGTTCAGAGTGTCTGCCCCCTGGTGGTCATTGCATGTCATAGCTACCGGTCAGATGGTTGAACGGTCAGACAAATGGTCGGATGGTTGCTTAGGCTTTTATATATATAGAAGATTATTTTTTTAATTCTTTATTATTAAAGTATTACATAAGTCTTCTTTTTCCTCCATTGACCTCTCCCTGGCCGCCCCCACTTCCCAGCATATGCTTTCACTCCCCTACTGTCTGTGTCCATTGGTTATGCTCATATGCATGCATACAAGTCCTTTTGTTAATCTCTTACCCCCTCACCACCCCCACCCCCTACTTTCCCTCATAGGTTGGACAGTCTGTTCCATGCTTCTATGACTCTGGTTCTACTTTTGTTCATCAGTTTATTTTGTTCATTATATTCTATAAATGAGTAAATTTGTGGCTTGTTTCACTTAGCATAATGCTCTCCAGTTCCATCCATGCTGTTGCAAATGGTAAGAATTCCTTCTCTTTTAAAGTTGTGTAGTATTCCATTGTGTAGATGTATCACAGTTTTCTAATCCACTTATCTGCTGATGGGCACTTACCTGTTTCCAATTCTTAGCTATTATAAATTGTGCTGCTATGAACATATAGGTGCGTATATCCTTTCTGATGGATGTTTCTGTTTTCTTAGGATATATTCCTAGAAGTGGGATTACTGGGTCAAATGGAAGTTCCATTTTTAATTTTTTGAAGAAATGCCATACTGTTTTCCTCAGCGGCTGCGCCAGTCTGCATTCCTATCAGCAGTTCAAGGGGGTTCCTTTTCCTCCACATCCTCAACAGCATTTTCATTTGTTAATTTGTTGATGATAGCCATTCTGACAGGTGTGAGGTGGTACCTCATTGTTTTGATTTGCATCTCTCAGATCATTAGTGACTTTGAGCATGTTTTTATATGTCTCTTGGTCTTCTGTATGTCCTCTTTCGAAAGGTGTCTATGTAGGTCTGTATGTGCGCATATGTGTGTGTGTGTGGGGGGGCTAACATATGCTCTATAGTGGAGAATGCTCCATGTGCATCTGAGAAGAATGTATGTTCTACTGCTCTTGGATGGAATGTTCTATCTACGTCTCTTTGGTCCTTTAAATCTAAAATGTAGTTTAAATTCAATATGTCCTTATTAATTTTCTGTCTAGATGTTCTATCTACGGGTGAAAGTAGAGAATTGAAATACACTGCTATTATTGCATTGCTGTTTCTTTCTAACTTTAATTCTGTCAATATTGATTATTTTTTACCTACTTGTTCCCCCTAATAAATTGAGAGCTCTCTTGGAGGAAGAACAATGTATAATTCTTCTGTGAAGGCCTTGCACATGGTACATTACAAGGCATTGTAAATGCTCCTCATAGTTTAATGTAGCAGTGTGAGGTCATAGAGAAGGCAAAAGCAGCTAACTCTTCACTTTTATTAATCACAGACCTTAGATAAGGTGGGAAACTACCATAAAAATGGATGAAAATATCCTGTCCTCCATTTTATCACAACTCCCAGGCTGAGTCTATAGTTAGGGGCTGAGGGTTATGGAGAAGGGCAGTGTGGCTTAGTGGAGAGCATAATAGCCTGGAATTCATTGGACCTGGACTCTTGTCCTGCAATATCAGCTAATAGCAATGTGATTTGGCCATTTTTTTTATTCTTTATCTAAAAATGAAAGAAATATATGGAAAATATGTCCATGATGGCATTTAAGAGTAGTAAGAAGAGTTGAATTCAAATTTTTCATGTATTTAGGGGAAAATGACATATTAATAAAGGAAGTTTGTGTCATCTTTTATGGAAATTTGCTTCAAATTGATATCTTAGGTATTTTAAAGGTGATTTTTCAACTTTTTAAATTTAATGTAGCCTTTTCTCCTTGTATGAATCAGTGAATGAACATAAACTGCTTTGGCTTATAGTTATAAAGCATGTTAATTGATAAGTAAACTACTATTAATATCAAATACAACTGTATCTTAATTTTTTTGGTAACACTTTAACCTTTATAGAGTGATTTTCAATCTCTCTTATATTTCAGTATAATCTTTGATTTAGGTGCAGTAGATATTATTTTCCCAGTCTTACATGGGCTAAAAATGAGGAAGATATATTGAATGAGTTTCCCTGCATTAGCAAGACACAATGGTGTAGAATTGAAACTGAGTATTTGAAATACATCACTATTTTTCTAAAATGTAGTGAGGCCTGGGGATTGAGTGTAATACCAAACTTTTCTGGTTCATTACTCAAGATATTGGTTCATTTTTTGTTGCTGTTAAAACAAATGAACAAGCAAACAAAACTCTATGATCAAATTAGGCTGGCTGAATGTTTTGGTAGTTTTAGGATCTCAAAAATATTCTTTAAAGCCAATAAAGTATTGCTTTATCTTCCCTGACTTTAAGACACATTAGTTTTGGTATATCTTATTAGTTTTGTATAATCAACAAAACCTCAGATAGATATTTGTAATCACACATGTTCTAATCATAGTCACTCACTATCATTTCATTTTTAGGCATTTAAACATATTATCTAATTTATTTTATTTAAAGAAAGCGAAGCAAAACTTCAGGTGATTTAAAAATACTGGTACTATTTGAATGAACCGGACATTTGTTGTCTCCCTGCAGTAGTCTTTCTGTGCATTTTACTCAAAAGAACAATGTGAAGTTCTAAATCTGAGAATAAAAGAACTTGAAAGTCTATTTGAAAAGAAAAAAAACAGCAAAAATCTTTATCAAATACTAAAAAGCAAACTATACAATTTAGCTCAGCCAGCTTCCTCCTGTCTGAGCGCTGTCAGTCTGTCCCATACATCCATACCTTTGGTTCTATTTTGTTCATTAGATTTCACAATTAAGGGAGATCATTTGGTACTTTCTTTGATTGGTCTATTTCTCTCAGCATAATAATCTCCAAGTCCATTCCACGCTGTTGCAAAGGGTCAGAGTTCCTTCTTTTTTTCAGCCACATAGTATTCCATTGTGTAAATGTACCGTGGCTTTTCATAAACAATTATCTGCTAATGGGCACTTGGGCTGTTTCCAGATCTTGGCTATTGTAAACAATGCTGCAGTTAACATAGGTCAACCTAATTTTGAAGCAAGGTTTTACAGGAGTTAAATATAGTAGTTCTTAAAACTTCTCAACATTTGTCTCTGTTCTTATGACTCCATATATAGTGGCTGTTAATTATGCAGTTAGGATTAATGATAATTTATTTTTCAATCGAGTATTAAGCAGTGTAAGTATTATTATTAGAATTTCTTACTGAGCTCTAGAATATAATCCTGATCGAGAATACTTATTTCTAAATAGAAAACTCATCGTGGATAAGAACTAACAAAAAATAGAATTGTGCATTTAAAATATTTTAGAATTTTTGAAATGAGATACAGAAATTTATTTGTTGTCCAAAAAATCAAAATAAGGTCGAACATCAATATGCTTTGATATTTACAGGAAAAATGTAGATTAAAACACCCAAGTTTCCAAGTTGTTTATAAATTTCAATTCTAGGATGAATTCTCAACTTCTGAATGGATTCTCATAACTTGCTACTAAAATGTAAAAATATCAGTATCAACTCAATGAGGTTTTTGAAATCTCACTTACATAGAAGTTGAATTTTTATGTTGGGCTATGGTTCTATACCTGCAGAATTTTAAAAAATACCAATGCCTGGGTCTTGCAGCATGTTCATCAGGAGCTTAACCAATTACTCTAATGTTACACAAATTTGAGAACAATGTTTTAGTGTTTTATAATGAGGCCAGTTTTGTAATGTCTTATATAAGGTCTTAATGTGCAACATCTTACATTTGGGCTATGTTTTGGTCACATAAGGCTGATTATACAGATATAGCTTTCAAGGAAATGGGCTGTCATTTATCAGGTATACTAACACTTTATAGGAAGCAATATTTCCTTTTTATTGTTGTTGTTAATCCTTACCCAAGGATATTTTTCCATTGATATTTTAGGGAGAGTGGAAGAGTGAGGGAAAGATAGAAACATCGATGTGAAAGAAGCACATCGATTGGTTGCCTTCTACACAAGCCTCCACTAGGGCCTGGGCTGGGGCGGAGCCTGAAACCAAGGTACTTGCCCTTGACTGGAATCAAATCCAAGACCCTTTGGTCTGCAGGCTGATGCTCTATCCACACAGCCAAACTGGCTAGTGTGGAAGCCATATTTCTTTAATATATTTAAGGTTATTAATTTTTGCAACATTGAAAATATATACATTGATTAATCACAAATTTTTGCATACACACCTATATAATATTTATGTCTTAAAATTACTACTTATGGTAGTTAGCATCTTTCCTATTGCAATTTGCCAACACCTCCCTCCAACAAATATATTATACTAGCGGCCCAGTGCACGGACTCATGCACTGGTGTGGTCCCTTGGCATGGGCCTGCAGGGATCAGGCCTGAAACGGGCAGTCCAACATCCCCCAAGGGATGCAGTAGTGTGCAAAGCTGCAGGCAGCAAGGGAGGAGCCTGAGCAGGGCCAGGCGCCATGCTGCTCCTGCTCATCCCGGCCCCACTGTACCTGTTTCTGCCGCTGCCCAGTAGGCTCATTGCCACTCTGCTGCAGGCTCCACGCACCCATTCTAGGGTGATATCGGCACACCCATGACTGAGAAGAAACCACAGGCTCGCACCCAGTCAGTCCCATTGCCAGTCCCAATCCTGGTCCTTGTGTGGATGGGGGAGGGGCGCACAGGGAGAGTGTCCGTGGGAAAGGCTCGCACTGCCGCAGCTGTGCTCACCAGCTGTGAACCCAGCACTTCTGGCACCTGTAGGTCAGCTGAGCAGTGCTCCCGCTTTAGGATCACACTGACCACCAGGGGGCAACTCCTGCATTGAGCGTATTCCCCCTGGTGGTCAGTGTGTGTCATAGCAACTGGTGGAATGGTCGAATGGTCACTTAGGCTTTTATATATATAGACTAGAGGCCTGGTGCACAAAAATTTGTGCACTCGGGGGTAGGGGATCCCACATCCCAGCCTGTGCCCTCTCACAGTCTGGGACCCCTCGGGGGTGATCACTTGCTGGCTTAGGCCTGCTCCCAGGGGGATTGGACCTAAGATGGCAATCAGACATCCCTCTGGCAGCCTGGCAGCCCTCGGGGGATGTCCACTTGACAGCGGGGAGCAGACCTAAGCTGCAGTCGGACATCCTTAGCGTTGCTGAGGAGGCAGGAGAGGCTCCCACCACCACCGCTGTACCGGCAGCCATCAGCCTGGCTTGTGGCTGAGCAGAGCTCTCCCCTGTGAGAGCGCACTGACCACCAGATGGCAGCTCCTGCATTGAGCGTCTGCCCCCGGTGGTCAGTGTGTGTCATAGTGACCAGTCATTCCCAGTCTTTCTGCTGTTAGGGTCAGTTTGCATATTACTCTTTTACTATATAGGATAGAGACCTGGTGCATGGGTGGGGGCTGACTTGTTTGCCCTGAAGGATGTTCCGGATCAGGGTGGAGGTCCTGCTTGGGTGCCTGGCCAGCCTGGGTGAGGGGCTGATGGGTGTTTGCAGCTGGTCACACCCCCTTCAGGGTGGGGGTCCCCACTGGGGTGCCTGGCCAGCCTGGATGACGGGCTGATGGCTGTTTGCAGCTGGTCATACCCCCTTCAGGGTAGGGGTCCCCACTGGGTGCCTGGCCAGTCTGGGTGAGGGGCTGAGGGCCGTTTTCAGGCTGGCCAGCGACTGAAGCTCCCAGGCTCTTTTTCTTTTTCTTTTTTTTTATTCTGGGATTTGTTTACCTTCTATAGCTGTCACTGGAGCTGAGAGCCAGCTCCAGCTCTGAGGCCACTGGCGGCTGAAAGCAGGTATCTGGGGTTTAGCTTCTATAATTGCAACATTGTTGCATCCAGAGCTCAGAGCTGGGCCGCAGCAGGTGGGGAACCTTGGCTTCCTCCATCACTGGAGCAAGCAAGCCTCATGTTTGCTTCAGCTGAGTGGCTGCCAGCCGCCATCTTTTTTCGCAGTTAATTTGCATATCCTGCTGATTAGCCAATGGGAAGCATAGTGGAGGTATGGTTAATTACCATGTTTGTCCATTATTAGATAGGATAGGTATGTTCAAACTCCTGAGTGCACAAAGCACATTTGAGAGAAATAGTGATTGGAATAGATGGGAGAAATACAAAATATCTAGTGCAATAGGAAATCTCAGGAGATATTTTCCTTCTAGACTGACAAGAAAGTTCATTTTCCTACTTGAAACACTTAACGTACTTTTGACATAATTTTTACTCTTATAGCTGTTATTTTCAGTGAGCCCTTGAAAATCCTAATCACTTGAATTAATATGGATAGGACTCAATATCTATAATCTACTAGTTTAACCTATGCATGTATACCTATGTAATATATTTGTATTTTATATCCAATACATTATATAATTAAATATTTTAATACTAAATAACTCAAATAAATGTATAAACTAAGAACATAAACATATTACTATTGTTATTTATTTTTATTATGTATTTTCTTACCTTATTAATGTTTTCTTCTTCTTAAAGAAAAGCTTTTAACATTTCTTGTAATATATCACCAGGTGTTGAACTCCTTTAGCTTTTTCTTGTCTGGGAGGCTCTTTATATGTCCTTTGATTCTAAATGATAGCTTTGTTGGGTAGAATAATCTTGGTTGTAGGTCCTTTAGTAGAATGTCACATTCAAATTCATTCTAAATATATAGCTACTGCATAAATTTAATGACCTAAAAACATTTATAGATCTTCATATATTTGTATATAAGAAAATCAAATTTGAAGAATGAATTTGGCTAAGTTTAAACATACCATCTAAAATATTTTCTGAACAATAACTCTTGAATTTCTGTCGTGAAATATAGTATACTTAGACCTTAACAGAAAGACACATGTGTGCATGTATAAGAATAGTTTCACCACATAAGGATTTGAAAAATTCAGTAATTGTATTGGATATGAAATGAGAATAAGACATTTTATGAGAGTTTTAGTAAAATAACAACTTTTTGGTATAACTATTTTTAAGGGTTCTTTTTTGGGCTTCTGTGTTGTTTTTGATACAGACATGATAGTTTATAACAAAACTGATACTATCATTGTCCTTGTTCAGAATGTTATAATAAGATGTTATATACTAGGTGTCTTAAACAATAGAAATTTACCAAGATCAGCATGGTCAGATTCTGGTGAAAACTTTCTGCGCCGAAACCGGTTTGGCTCAGTGGATAGAGTGTCGGCCTGCGGACTGAAGGGTCCCAGGTTCGATTCCGGTCAAGGGCATGTACCTGGGTTGCAGGCACATCCCCAGTGGGAGATGTGCAGGAGGCAGCTGATCGATGTTTCTCTCTCATCAATGTTTCTGACTTTCTGTCTCTCTCCCTTCCTCTCTGTAAAAAATCAATAAAATATATTTAAAAAAAAAACTTCTTCCCGGTTTGCAGGTGGTTTTCTTCTTGTATCCTCACATGATGGAGAGCAGAGAGAGTGAACAAATTCTCATTTCTTTTTATAAAGGCACTAATTCCATTCATAAGTCTGCACTCTAAAGATTTCAGCATATAAATTTTCAGAGAATCCAAACATTCAATTGCTAACCATAATAAAGCATTATATTGTTCTAAAAGTCCATATTGATTTGAAAATGCAAATATTGCCTGTCCCGTGTGGTTCAGTGGTTGAGCATTGACCTATGAACCAGGAGGTCACAGTTCCATTAAGGGCACATGCCAGGGTTGCAGGCTCAATCTCCTGTAAGGGCCATGCAGGAGGCCAATCGATGGTTCTCTGTCATCATTGATGTTTCTATCTCTTTCTCCTTCTTCTCTTAAATCAATTAAAATATATTTTAAAAATGTAAATATATTCTTGTAGATTATTATAATTATAAAATTTACAGAGAATTTTACTATTACTAGATTTTAATGTTAAACACAATTTAAAGCATTAATTTGCTTGTGCCATTGCATGAAATATGCAAACATACAAAGTGTAGTAGGTTTAATTCAAGTAAAGTAAGAGTATTCAGTGAGGTGGTGAGTAGAGTAAATGCAGACATTTCACTGTGAACCAGACAACCTGTGAGTGCCCCACTCTCAAGTATGTTAAATGTTGAAGATATAACACAACTTGCAAAAAAAGTCTCCTTTCAGAGAGTATCTAATTTTATTTGGTGTTGTTGTTTCTGAATAAATGGTCTTTTCTAACTATCTTGAAGAAGGCTAATATTCAAGTATTGAATTCGATTGCTGGTCCAGAGGGAATTAGTCACATGTGATTTTCAAGTATCTAACAAGTTTTAAATGCTATATGTTTTTGATACTTTCAGGAAAGGACAGTGACATCTTGAATAGAAATGCACTATGTTGCACACAATTGACTCAAATGGCAGTTCAGGCTTTGAAAATGTTAGCATTTATTGATATTTTAGCTCTTAGATTAGGGAAATAACCCTCTGAAAGAATACTCTTACAGGTGCTTTACTTCAAACTTTGGGCACCATTTTCTCTGGGTGTTGCTTATCTTGTGTTGTTTTTATTATTAAATCAAATTAATGGCACCATTTGGCCACCACCACTTATATCACCACCCCAAATAATGAAAATAAGCTTTCTTAAAGTTCCCACTTTTATTTGGCAAAGTATTCTTTACTGGGCAGATTTTGACAATAACTGAACCTGAATAATTTTCTATGAAAATACTATCAGTCTTATTTCACCTCTAGTAGAAAGGATGGGTTATAAGTGATTATAAGGTTATAAGTTCAATATACTAATCAAGAATTATATGAAAGTGTTTGCTTTAGAAAGAGCAAATTTGAAGCAATAGGAGGTCAGGATGTCAACTGATTCATATACCAATAAACTATGCTGTTACAGGAATCTATCAAATTACTAGACTAATTTAAATCATTACAAATGGTGGTTAATTGCTCCCCTTGTAATCCTTACTACCAGAGGTGAAAGAAGAGAGCAAAGAAGAGTTCTAATTTCTTGAATAAGCTCTCTTAGTATAATTTGGAGGAATTATACCCTTTACCATTAAATAACTCCCTATTAAAAGTATATATAGAAAACAATTACTTTTTAAGCAATTATACATTTTCTAGGTTTACTTGTTCATTCAACAGATGTTAGTAAAAACATACTATTAGTGATGTAATATAAAGGGAGCTGAGACTATAACAATTAGACGACAAATATGGCCCTGCCCTCACTGAATACCTACCTTATAAAGCTTTCAACTTACTTCTTACAGTAGCTACATTTGACCTAGGGACATCAAATCCTTATTTACCATTATATTTTTGGTACCACTAAAACTAATTTTACCATATTTTTTGTTTGTTTTTTTTCTTCATTACACCTGTGGAGTTCTACAACTAGTAATATATTAATAGTGCCATGAAATGAAGTTGTGACTTGATTCCAAATTTGGGAATCCTATATATTTGCACATGATAATAGAATTCAGATTGTAAAGGGCAAAATTGATTCTTCCTTGATTTTTATATAGAAAATTCTTCATGTTGCCAAGAGTAGGAGGTTTAAAAAAATACTGACAATATTTTATTATATTTATTAATTTGTTCCAAATTTGTTGACTTGTGTACTATGTGAAAGACTGACTCTAAAAGGGAGGATGTTAGGATAGTAAGATCTATGTCCTAATCTTAAGAAATGTATGGTGCAGTAGGACATCTCTTCCTATACTCTGCTGCATGGAATAAAGTTGCAGGGAGCTAAGAACAGGTGCATCCATAGAACCTATTCTGTGGCCATTTAGCACTTTCTGCATTACCCACTTGGACAGAGTGTACATAAGACTCAAGGAGATTCTGCAGCAAGAAAACTTTAATCCACAGCTTGTCAACCTCATGACCAAAGAATCATTTAGTATCGCCCATGTTAGCATTTGAGGGCCCAATGCTCTTTGCTGAATCTTAGAGTGAAAAATGTTGTATTAAATGGACTAGCTCTAATGCAGTTGTCTCATTCTTCTTTGAGCTGTAATTAAAAGCAAAAACCTCGCCGAAACCGGTTTGGCTCAGTGGATAGAGCGTCGGCCTGCAGACTGAAGGGTCCCAGGTTCGATTCCGGTCAAGGGCATGTACCTGGGTTGCGGGCACATCCCCAGTGGGGGGTGTGCAGGAGGCAGCTGATCGATGTTTCTCTCTCATCGATGTTTCTGACTCTCTATCTCTCTCCCTTCCTCTCTGTGAAAAATCAATAAAATATATTAAAAAAAAAAAAAAGCAAAAACCTCAAAAAGAGTAATTTTTTATACTCTGGGTGTACAGAAAACAGTCCCCAAATGTTGTATACATATGAAAAGCAAACATTTCAGACTCTAGAACATATCCATTGCATTTTTGTTTTGGAAATGTCTATTAAAGAGAAATCACATAACTTAACTTGTTTTACCACTAGGGCTAGCTAGTATTATTGAGTTTGGCTTTTCACAGATGTCTTAGACTAGAGATTTTTCCCTCATTTTAAAGTTAAGGCAGTATTCTTTGATTGGTAAAGCAAAGATACAAAACAAGACCTGTTTCTAACTCTGTCTCTGTAGTGATAAAAACTTACATTTTTTGTAAGTAACAATAATACCAAGTATACATTTCAAATCTCACAATAATGATATGTCACATTAATAAGGATACCATTATATGGCTAACATGTTTTTCATTTAATTATTTTAATATGAAACATTCACATGTTTATTAATAAATTTTTTAAAGAAATTATTTACTTCAATGGTACATAATATTAAAATGATATTTCAAATTATTGATTTCCTATAACAAGCAGAAACCTCACAGAACTTACATTGTTTCCCACAGATCAGGATCAAACTGTGTTTTGGCAAGATGAATCATCAAATCAAAGTATCAAAACTGTAAGCATGCCTTTTTAGCATTAGTGAACATATGCAACTTAAGTGAACATATAATTTGATATTTCATATGAAAAGTATTGTTAATTTGACTTTATTTTGTATAAACAGTTAAAACATCATCAACATTGAAGAAATAAAATATTACATTTTATTAATTTTAGTTATTCCAGCTTTTAAGTGCAGTTATAAATTTCAGTGGAATCATGAGGACCCAAGTAATTTCTGTCAGAGCAAATAGTGTTGAAAGCAGAGGGTTTGAGGATGTTAATCTTAAAAACCAGATCCAGATGTTTCACTTTATTCTCAACTGAGTACATAACAAGCAGTTGCTGCTGGAAAATAAGGGACTAGAACTGATAGGTGACCTACCAATTCATTTCAAGTTGAGCTATACTACTGGTTGGCAGCTGAATCCTCCTGGCATTTAACTACTTTTCCCTTTGTTTTATTTTTCTCTTTGAATTTTTATCAACTACTATGTACTCAACATTTTCAGTTAAGAAGAAACAATAAAAGAGAAACTCATTACCTCCATAGCTGCAGTCTAATGCTTTCAAAATGTATTCCCTTGGTGCTATAGCATAGTGCCACCTATATTGAAACCAGTGTTTTTCTCTTATGCCTCTATTAATGATGCTTTCTTCTCTTCATGTTCTATTATAAAGCTATTATTACTAGAATTAGTAATTACTAGAATGACGAAAATGAATTTACTGCACACAAAAGATCAATGTATTCAGCCTTAGTTACCTCTCTGATGTCATTTTCTATTTATCTCTTCTTTGCATCAGCTGTACTAATCTTGCTGTTCTTCAAAGACTGCAAGCACTCACCATTTGGGAACTGTAGAATTTTATCTTGTCCTTTGTGGGAACACTTTTTCCTAATTGCATGCTTTCTCCTTCACTTACTTCAGCTTTCTGCTAAAATGGTACCTTCACATAGAAACCTGCTTGCTCCTGTATCTGAAATATTACTGTTGACACCTATATCACTATTTCTTCTCTTACCTGCTTTATATTTCATCACAGCAAAAATTCCTACTTGATCTATTTTATATTTGCCTGTTTCTTTATATTTGTTTATTCTTTATTTCTCCCCATTCATTCTATATAGACTATAAATACCAGGTTAATAAACTTTATTTTTTTCATTGCTTTTTCCCCCCTGTCAGCTACAACCATGCCAGGCATATTATAGGCCCTAAATAATTATTTCTTAATTGATTAATGTTTAAAATTTAATACTGTTTCAATATACTAGGTTTTGTGTTGTTTATATTGCATAAAGAAAGTTCCACTTTCTGAATTCTTGTGTTAATAGTATAAGATAGTGATGGCGAACCTATGACACACATGTCAGAGGTGACACACGAACCCATTTTTTTGGTTGATTTTTCTTTGTTAAATGGCATTTAAATATATAAAATAAATATCAAAAATATAAATCTTGGTTTTACTATGGTTGCAAATATCAAAAAATTTCTATATGTGACACGGCACCAGAGTTAAGCTAGGGTTTTTCAAAATGCTGACATGCTGAGCTCAAAAGGTTCACCATCACTGGTGTAAGAGCTAGAAATAAGTGTAAGGACAATAGAATGTATTGGATCCTTTAAGGATTCACTCTGTATTTTACACTGTAATATAAATGGTTATTATGTCATATTAAACATTACAAAGCAATCTTTATACCAATGTAATTTTAAATCATTCCAGAATATTTGTGTCTCTTAGAAACCAGGAAAGTTCCCTAATATTACTCTTTGAGTCTAAAAATACTGATCACAAAATGAGTTTCCTATGGTGGAACAATGATCTAAAGAAGGCATAAAACAATTATTTATCCCATAATCATTCCTTGAATATATTTTAACTTCATATAATATTAAAAATAAATTGATATTTCTAATTAAAATCAGAAATCTTTGGCTGGGAGAGGTTTATAGCAACAAACATCCTAGTGAACATATGTAATTCTTGGTTCCCTACATTCACTTTTATTGCAAAGATGTAATGCACACAGGGATAGAATATAAGTTTTCTAAATTTAGGGAATTTTGATACAATTAAACCCAGCTTTGTTTAAATCATTCAATTCCTGACTATTTTCCTCACTATCTTTGTGTTTATCTATTTGTAACTCATCTTTCCTAGATTTATTTTCAGGCTATGCCTCATATATGCAATGCTTACAATTTCAAATGCAATGTACTTCTCAGAAAAAAAATATTTTTTTGCCTTATAAATAATTTTGAAAGATTTGTAACTAATTTGAAGATATTTGTTCTAGCTAATATTTTATAAGTGGCTCCAATGGCACACATTGGTGAGTTATGCAAAAGGACGCCTTTTGATCTTGAGTTCTTAAAGTATTACCTGATAATTACATATTTATATGTTACCTTTTTATGTCTAAGACTAGAGGCCCGATGCATGAAATTCGTCCAAGAGGCTCTGCCCTCGCAGCCCCGGCTTCATCTGGAAAGTCATTGTAAAGATAGTTTGGCTGTCTGGTCTAATTAGCATATTATGCTTTTATTATTATAGATTTCTCTTTAGTATGTATATGAGAACTAATGTATTTATTAAAACACTCATATTTGTTTTTATGAGAAACATTTATAAGATTTGTTTTTTGTATTGCTTTTGTAATAGTGCTCTTTGCAAAAAAATAAATAAATAAATAACATATTAGAAACAGCCAAAAGTAATAGTTATCGCATTTGCTAATGCCAAGAAACACAGTGACATTTTGAAAGAAAAAGTAACTTAGATCAGATAGTGAGTATTGATAAAAATTAATTGTGTTTTTAGAAAGTCAGGTTTTGTATTAAGTCCAAATTGAAAACAATAGCATTTGAAGACTTTTTCTGCTATGCCCATTTATTTATTAGGATATATATGTCAGAAAATTACATACTAGAATATAAGTCACTATAGTATAATATAAATGTAATTCCAGCATAAGTAAATGTATATTACTTACTCTATAAGAAATAAATTTTTTCAAAAATCATATACCAATCAGACTTCGAATATAAACTGTATTTTCCCATTGACTGACAATGTAGAGATGTGTTCCCAAAGGAAAAAACTGGCTTCTGAGCTTCATAAAATGTTTTTATAATTCAGCAAATGTCTTACAATTTTAAATTTTAAAATAAATTAACTTTTTAAATAAAAGATTTACAGTAAGACTTGAGTCAAATACCATCCTCCATTTTAGTCCAGCTTTGGCAGCTATGGAGAAAACAGGCTGTGGAGAAAGCAGCACTAGCTTACATAAAATACTTTTCTTCCTAAAAATTACTGAAGAACCTCTTTATAGTGTTTGTCTCTGTTTATTTCATAGTGGCCCCGTTTGTTCACTTACCAGGACTTTTTTAGACATAGTGGTTACAAATAATAAAGCTGTGGGAGAAATGCAGCATGGAATTCTAGTTTTTTAAGAAACAAATGAAGCTGTGCATCAATGCAACATTGGCATGAATAATTTAACAATCTGTGAGAACTTAACATGAGAAATTTCTTCTTACTGTTTCATGTTCAAGAACAAAGAACTCTGTTTATTCCATTTTTTAAAGTTATCTTTACTGTTGAAATATTACATATGTACCCCTTTTTCCCCACCCATTGACCCCTCTGCTCCAGGCATCTCCCCAATCTTCCCTGCACCAATTTAAAACATTATATGCCTTTTTTTTTTTTTTTTTTGCCTATTCTGAGCTTTCATGTTCTGTAGAAAAGAGAAAAAAAAAGAGGACTTTTAATGATAAGCAATGGGCCCTAGCCTGTTTGGCTCAGTTTGATTTGATTCTGGTCAAGGGCACATGCCTGGGTTGTAGGCTTGATCCCCAGTAGGAGGTGAGCAGGAGGCAACCAATCAATGATTCCGATCATTGATGTTTCTATCTCTCCTGACCTTTCTCTTCCTCTCTGATAAATAAAAAAATGATAAACAATGACAATGTTAACTTCTAAGTTGTTTTTATCTTTTTTTTTTCTGAATAAGTATTATCAAATTCCCTCTTGCCTCAGAAGGGTAAATCTTTGGTTTAAAAACATTTACTACTGTTAGAGTGATGATTCATAGACATTGACAGAAATAGGTTCATGCTCGCCAGATTGTTCTTAATGAGTTTACATTTAATATGTCTTTTAATACTGTGTTTCTGAAGTTTTTATTTTTAATTTCCACAAGTATATTATTTTGAAGGAAGAAATTTAGAGCACAACAGTTTGCCCATATTTCCTCAGAAACAATTCAATGATCTGAAGATATTCTCATGGCAGTGTTTCATTTAAAGCTGTTTCTATTATATCTTTTTGACAAAATTAGAAATTATAAGAAACATCAAATATAAGCTACTTTGAGGCTTTAATACAATTTTAAAAAATGTATTTATTTGGTTGGGTTTTTTTTAATGCATTTTTTCTTAAGATTTTAAATTTCCACAAGTGAATAAATGGACACTTTTCTGCCTTTGTTTGCCTGGAATCAAGAGCGTGTAAGTAAGCATAACCTAAAAGGTAAGTAATTTGTAAGTGTTGCTCATATCTGACCTAGGTTTATACTGCACCAATTTTTATATGGAACAACAAATCTCTCATGTCTTGTTTGATAAGTTTGAAGGTGTTAAAACATCTTATTGCATAAGTAATTTTACTATCTTCATAACCCATAAACCATATATAATCTTTTTCTTTTTATGAACAACATAAAAAATAATTTAGTGCAAGGTTACAGGATAGCCTGTTAAGTTACAAGATCTTCATGTTCTGTCTGTTTTTTTTTTCTTTCTTTTCTTAAATTTATGTATTGTCTAAAATTTTACATGTCTCCTTTTTCCCGTTTGACCCTGCCCCCCACCCCCCACCCCCAGCCATTCCCACCCTGGGCAAGTCCCCACCTGTTTTTTTCTTACTAATTTTTTCTCAGCAAGTTTTCCATGTCAGTTTACTGATATGCACATAATCATGTCATTCTTCCAAATTGCTTCATGGTATTTAATTTTATGGTTAGTATCAGTTACCTATTGCTGTGAAACAAACAAACCCCAAACTTAGTGGCTTTAAAAGGTCAGCTGCACAGTTCTAATAAAGCTTGGTCTAATTAAGTTTGATCCCTGATGAGCTTTCTTGAATCTGTGTTCAGTTGGAAGGTTATTTAGTGGCTGGATGGACTCTAGACTCTAGCGTGGCCTCATCCATACTCTGGAGGTTGGCAGCTAATAGCCAATGTGCCTCAGTTCCTCACATGGCCTTGCTTTTTCCAACAGGCTGGCTCAGCTGAGCTCACTCATCTGGTGGCAAAGGAACAGGCCCCAATGTGCAAGCATTTGTCAAGCCTCTGCTTGTTTCATCTATAGATAATGCCCCATTAGACGAAAGATGTCACATAGCCAAACCAGATTCAAAGAGTGGAGAAGTAGATTTCAGCTTTTGTCAGGGCTATTTGCAACAACCCACTGTAAGGGCATAGATGCAGGGAGAGTAAGAGCTTGTGACTAAATTTACAATCTACCTCAGCATGGATCATATTCTTTTTATGCATTCACTCCCATATTAATGGGCATGTAACTCTGCACCATTACAAGAAATGTTATAACAAACATCTTAATTTTTTAATAGACTATTTTTAGGACACTATTAAAAAAATTGAGTAAAAAGATTTCCCATACACTCCTTGCTCCAACTCATGCATAGCTTTCCTCATTATCAACATCCTCCACAAGAGTGGCACATATGTTACAATTGATGAAGCTACATTGACACATCATGATCATCCAAACTCCATAGTTTAACATCACAGTTCACTCAGGGTTGTACAGTCTATGGGTTAGAAAAATTTATAATGTCATTAAAGTGTTATAGAGAAGAGCTTCATTCTCCTAAAAAAGTCTGTGTTCTGTCTATTCATTCCTCCTTCCCCAACCCCTGGCAACCACTAATTTATTTTACAGTCGGACCCACTGCTGGCACCTGGTGCTGGCCCCGATCGCTTGGTGCTGTAAGCGGGTGCGAGAGAGAGAGCTGCTGGCCCCGATTGCCCCTCAGGGCTTCTCCACCTCCCCCTGCTCCTGTGGGGCCGGTAATGTCAGTACGTGGGAGCGGTGGCAGCAGGAGCGGGGCAGCCCACAGACAGGAGACTGGGGGCTGTGGTGGGAGGGGCCAGGTAGGGGCACGGAGAATGGGCCAAGACCCGCCCCTGTGCCCACTGCAGCCTCGTGGCCCACAGTTCCTTTCAAGGTGCACAAATTCGTGCACTAGACCCCTAGTCTATAATAATAATAAAGCATAATATGCAAATTGACTGAACGACCAAACAGCAGAACGACCTTCCAGATGACCTTCCAGATGAAGCCAGGGCTGCTGGGACTGAGGCTGCTGGGGCTGCGAAGGCCTACACTTGTACAAATTTCATGCATTGGGCCCCTAGTAATAATAATAAATGAGATTGAGAATATTATCATATGCCAGGACCAATCCTATAAAATAAAACCCTAATATGCAAATCGACCAACTGTTGGAACGACCGATCCCTATGACACGCAATGACCACCAGGGGGCAGATGCTCAATGCAGGAGCTGCCCCTTGGTGGTCAGTGCTCTCCCACAGGGGGTGTGCCACTCAACCAGAAGCCGGGCTCACAGCTGTGAGCACAGCCGCAGTAGGGGGAGCCTCTCCCTTCCGCGGCAGTGCTAAGGAACAGCGAGCCGAGTGGTAAGGAGCAGCAAGCAGGCAAGCGGAAAAGAGCAAGGAATCCCAGACTATGAGAGGGTGCAGGCCGGGCTAGGGGACCCTGCCCACCAGTGCACGAATTTTGTGCACTGGGCCTATGGTTCTAAATAATCCTAATGTGTCAACTCATATTACTTCATTAAGTATTTGACATCCTCTTTTGGATATTTCAATGATGTCTTCAATTTAGCTTATTCAAAGCCATACTCATCATTTTCTTCTTTTAAACTAAGCTCTTTCATAGCATTTCCATAAATGGTATCACTGCCTATCCACTTTTGTAAAGTAAAAACCTATGCATCATTCTCTTTGCCCCCCACACATAATCTATAATAATAAAAGCATAATATGCTAATTAAACTGGACGTCCTCCCAGACGTCCTTCTGTCCTTCCTGATGAAGCTGGGGTTGTGAGAGAAGCCTGAGTCCCGGGTGCCAAAGGGAAGCTGGTGCCAGCAGCCGGAGGAAGGAAGGCCTACTCTTGCATGAATTTCATGCATCAGGCCTCTAGTTTCTTATAATGTCCTTTAAATTTTAGTATCTAAATGTAACTTAGTTTAATTGCAATAATTTAAATCTTTTTCATTTTAAATATCACTTAAATAGTCTTATTTACTATATTTTGAATCATTTAGATTTTAACATATCCATTTTATTTTTTATTATTTGTGTGCCTACATACTGCTGAGAACTGAGTTCTTATATGTTATCTTAATTAAATGTCTGAGCAACCTAGTATACCTGGTAGACCCTTGTAGACCCATGTAAATACTGAATATAAAAACGCTCAACTTAATTGCTCAACTAAGCAGCAAAACTGATTTTAAACTGATTTTGTTCCACCATGATGCCTGTCATTTACTTTTTAGAAAATGAACTTTAAACATTAATATATATATATATATATATATATATATATATATATATATATATATTTAGAGAGAGATAAGAAAGGATTGGGATAGAGAGATAAATGCATTGATGAGAAACATTATTGATCAGCTGCCTCCTGCACACCTGCTACTGGGGATTGAGCTTGCAACCCAGGCATGTGACCTGACTGGGAATGGAACCAATGACCTGCTGGTATATGGGTTGATGCTCAACCATTGATCCACTCTGGCTGAACTAGAAAATGAACTTTAAATTATTTTAAACAGAAATTTTGAGACTGTTATAAATGTATTGGGGAAAGAACACTATGCAAGCAATACATATTTATTCCAGAAAAAAAAAAAAGCCCATCCCAGGATACATAATGTCACAATCACCTGAGATTTGCAAGCACCAGTAGAGAACTATGGATCAACATTTTTGAGTGTATTTCTTAAGAGTATATTTTTCAATAACTCTCAGATATTTGTGCTTCAATACCAGTTGAGGCAATTATTGTCAAACCATATATATAATTAAACCCACTGATATGCACACTTCTAAATGTGTAATAAACCAATTGATGAAGGGAAAAACATGGGGAACCACTAGCCAGGGAATTACACTATTATAGAATTTATGCATCTCATGCGTTCCTTTGTATTCTGCCCCTTTCTCTGCCTTTTACCTTATCTTTTCTCTGCTTACTGAGGTGGAAAAAGCAGTACACAAATTTTCCCAAACCTAAGAATCTGTCAAAATAGCCTAAATTATTATAGACACTTAATTTGATTTTCAAAAAATTCCATGCTATCTTAAAAATGGAGATGTGTGTTACTCTGTACACATTTGAAAGGGGAGAGTAGAATTTTCACCAAATGTCTTTTTATATAGCTCTTCTCTGCATAGGAGAATGGTTTGGTCTTAATGATTTGCAGTGCTCTATGAGTCTAGGAATATAATCAGTATTCATTCTTGTAGTTTTTTTGGAGACATTCTTAGTGAGAATTATAGTGTTTTGAATGTTAAGATGCATTGGTAGTTCAATATATTAAAGAGAACTGTAGCGAATATCTACACTAATAAAAGAGAAAAATGGTAATTGGCGTACGATGATACCCTTTTCATTGGCTAATCAGGGCTATATGCAAATTAACTGCCAACTATGATTGGCAGTTAACTGCCAACAAGATGGCGGCTAATTTGCATATGTAGGCACAATGCAGGGAGGCGAAAGGGAAAGCTGGAAGAAGCCCCCTGCCACTGACAGTGATCGGAAACCCAGTGGGGAGCTAAGAGCTGGGGGGCAGGGCAAAGGCAGCCCTGGGGCCGCCTTTGCCCTGCCCCCCAGCCATGATCGGAGAATCAGGCGCCTTTGCCACCCTGGCCAGTGATAGCAGGAAGTAGGGGTGGAGCCAGCAATGGGAGCTGGACACGGTCGAAGCTGGCAGTCCCGGGAGCTAGGGGTCCCTTGCCTGGGCCTAAAGCGAAGCCCACGATCGCGGGGCCGCTGCAGCTGTGGGTCCCCGCTGCCTGGGCCGGACGCCTAGGCCAGAGGCGTTAGGCCTGGGCAGGGGCGGAGCCTGCAACCGCGGGGAGTTGGGGGTCCCCTGCCCAGGCATGACACCTCTGCCGGAGGCCTCAGGCCTGGTCAAGGGGCCGATCCGGTGATTGGTGATCGGAGGGTGATGAGGGTCAACTCCTCTGGCCGAGGCATCAGGCCTGGGCGGGGGGTTGAGCCGGGAATTGGGGGGATATGATGGTCCCCTTGCCCAGGCCTGAAGCCTGGGTCAGAGGCGTCAGGCTTGGGCGGGGGATGGAGCAAGCGATCAGAGGGAGATGGGGGTCCCCTGCCCAGGCATGATTCCTGGGTCAGAGGCCTCAGGCCTGGGCGGGGGCCAGAGCCAGTGATCGGGGGGAGATGGGGGTCCCCTGTCCAAGCCTGACACCTCTGGCGGAGGTGTCCGGCCTGCGCAAGGGGCCGATCAGGTGATCAGAGGGTGGTGGGGGTCTATGCCTCTGGCTGAGGCATCAGGCCTGGGCAAGGGGCCGATCAGGCGATCGGAGGGTGATGGGGGTCTACGCCTCTGGCCGAGGCATCAGGCCTGGGCAAGGGGCAGAGCCAGCAATCGGAGGGGTCTGGGGGTCCCCTGCCCAGGCCTGATGCCTGGGCCAGAGGCTTCAGGCCTGGGCTGGGGGCAGAACCAGTGATGGGGGGAAATGAGGGTCCCCTGTCCAGGCCTGACGCCTCTGTGAGAGTCGTCAGGCCTGGGCAAGGGGCCGATCCTGCGGTTGGAGGGTGATGGGGTCAACGCTTGAGGGCTCCCAGTATGTGAGAGGGGGCAGGCTGGGCTGAGGGACACTCCCCCCCCCCCCCCCCACACACACACAGTGCATGAATTTCGTGCACCGGGCCCCTAGTTGGAAAATATTATTCTTTATTAGGGAAAATTATACTAATGCTAAAGAATAGGGTATGGGGAGAAGGTGTAACCTCTCACACCTGCATAAATGAGACAATTCTATTGGTGGAAAATTTGGCTTAGTTAACCTTGTCCATGAAAACAAAATTCCAATTCCAGATTTTTTTAAAACTTTAATGAATACTATTTTTATTACCAACATGCAGTACAATTTTTGCATTTTAATGTCAGTAGTTTACCTTAAACACTAGTAAAAATAAACCTATCAACTACCTTTACTTACTATAAGAAAGCAAACAATGCTTTGATATTATTCCCCAGAACACATACTTTTACTAATTTCTCATGTGTCAAATAATAATATTCTGCAGCTAGCTTTATAATACTTGCCATTCATAATGGCCATGTATGATTTCACTATTCATAGCTCTACTTATTCTTTAAAATTTTTACCCTGTACCTTAGTCTTATAATTGTAGTATTTTATGTAACATTTACATTCAAAATTTAAAACCCACAATTCAATGTAATGTTTCAATAAAGACAGGAAAATATTTACTGTTAATTTTGACTAATTATAGGCCCATCAGTTATATTGCTATAAATTCAGTTCTGTTCCGACTGGGGTATTTGTCTTTCTTGAACACCTATGATGTGTCTTGCAGTGTGCAGTATAACCCATGGATGGAAGTGGAGTGTCATAATCAAGAATAAAATGTAATTTTTATACTTAAACATGTACAGGAAATTGATGGTCTTAAAATTTGGATAGGGAGTAGGCATTGGGAAGTGGCATGAGGAACACTGCTGAAGAACTCTTAATACTTTAATTCTTTTTTTATGACATTTATTGCGGTGACATTGATTAAGAAATTATATATGTTTCAAGTGTACAATTCTTTACCGCATCATCTGCATATTACATTGTGTCAAGTCTCCTTCTGTTACCATATATTTGATCCCCTCAACCCTTTACTACCACCACCACCCTTTCCCTCTGGTAGCCACCATACTATTCTCTGTGTCTATGAGTTTTTGTTTGTTCATCTGTTGCTTTCAATTTTATATCCCACATATGAGTGAAATAATATGGTTCTTCAATTTTTAGAGAGAGTAATGTCACTTATCCTTGTCCTCAGAGTTAATAGGTGACAGGCCAAAATCCAGGCCCAGAAACTCAAATTCAGAGTCTAGTTTAATAATTACTGGAAAATCTATTGTCATATACTACCCAGAGCAGAAACTGGAAAGAAAATGACATCAAATTTTCATTAAAAATAGAATTTTATTATAAAATAAGTTATATTTTTAAGAATAAAAAACACCTTTTATACAGTATTAGCAAGCTGTTTTCAAATCTTTACTGAATCATAATGATTTATTTGAATCAGTGGATTACATGTAAATTTTTTATAAAAATTTAGGGTTATGTTTATTCAATTATCCCATAAATGTTAATGAAATGCTTCATATATGCAGGGCATTATTCTAACATCAGGTATCCTGGGGGGAGTCATACAAATTACTATGAATTTGGAATTGATGTTTTATTATCCTCTTGGGGTAGAAAAGAGGTAAGCTTCTGATCTGCAACTTACTAGTATGTTAGCCCTACTTTAATTATGAGACAATTTAAGGCAATTTTAGGAACATATTCATATATATAAGTAAAATCTTTATAATTTTTTATTGTTTAAAGTATCACAATAGTAGTACATATGTCTCCTTTTTCCCCATTGACTTCCCCCTGGCCTCCCCTCCCCCCCGGTAGATGGCCTCCCCCCCTCCCCACTGTCTTGTGTCCATTGGTTATGCTTATATGCATACATACAAGTCATTCGGTTGATCTCTTACCCCCCACCCCCGCCTTCCTGCTGTAGTAGTTTGACAGTCTGTTCTGTTCGATGCTTCTTTGTCTCTATATCTACTTTTGTTCATCAGTTTATAATGTTCGTTATATTCCACAAATGAGTGAAAGATAAAAATCTTTATAATTTTATATGCTCTATGTATAAATAAAAAAGTACCTTTCTTTTATTTATATTTTTAAGTTAAATTTTGGGGCAACATTGGTTAATCACATTATACAAGTTTCAGGTGTACAATTTTTAGTGTAACATCTGTATATTCCATTGTGTGCTCGCCACTGAGTCTAGTCTCCTTTTATGACCATATATTTGACCTCCTTTAACATTTTCATTCTCCCCTATCTCCCTTCTCCTCTGTTTATAACAGTTGTCTGTGTCTATGAATTTGTTTTCTCTATTCATTGTTTTTTGTTATATATCCCACATATGAGTAAAATCATATGGTTCTTGTTCTTTTTCCTGACATTTCAGTTAACATGATACTCTCAAGATCCATCAATGTTGTTTCAAATGGCAGTATTTCATCTTTCTCTTCATACAGTTATCTGTTGAAGGATACTTAGGTTGTTTCCATGTCCTGGTTATTGTGAATTATGCTTCTATGAAGATGGGGGTGCATATATCTTTCCAAGTAGTGCTTTCAAATTTTGGGGGGGAGATACCCAAAAGAGGGATTGTTAGGTCATATGGGAACTCTATTCTTAACTTTTTGAGGAACCTCTGTACTGTTTTGCATAGGGGTTGCACCAATTCACATCCCCACCAGCAGTGTACAAGGGTTCCCTTTCTTCCACATTCTCTCCAATACTTGTTATTTCTTGTCTTATTGATAATATCCATTCTAACTGATGTGAGATGGTATCTCATTGTGGTTTTGATTTACATTTCCCTTATAGCTAGTAAAGTTGAGCATCGTTTTATATATCTGTTCATCATCTGTATGTCTTCTTGGGGAAAGTGTCTGTTAAGGATCTCTGCCCATTTTTTAATTGGGTTGCTTGAATTTTGTTGTTCAGTTGTATGAGTTATTTGTATGTTTTGGATATTAGCTCCTTATTGGGTGTATAATTTGCAAATATCTTCTCCCATTTGTTTGGTTGCCTTTTTGTTTTATTGAAGGTTTTTTTTCAGCTCTTTATGCTTTTTTATTCATTTCTGACCTTAGTTGACTTTTATTTTAATTAAATAACTAAAATTATTGGCATAATTTTTCACAAGGTTACACTAATTAACAAATTTGTGATTCCTAAGGACATAAACATTGTTCAATATTCCCTAGATTTGAAGGGAAAAAAATCTTATTTGGGGTTAAAAAATGGGTTTGTCGATTTCACTTTCCCTCTTTTAGTTCACGTACTTCTAATAGTTTTTTTTTTTAAATATATTTTATTGATTTTTCACAGAGAGGAAGGGAGAGAGATAGAGAGTTAGAAACATCGATGAGAGAGAAACATCGATCAGCTGCCTCCTGCACATCTCCGACTGGGGATATGCCCGCAACCAAGGTACATGCCCTTGACCGGAATCGAACCTGGGACCTTTCAGTCCGCAGGCCGACGCTCTATCCACTGAGCCAAACCGGTTTTGGCGCGTACTTCTAATAGTTTAAAATTACAATCCTTACACTATACAGCTTATGTATGTCATATGCTCATTACTATTTTCAAAGCATATTTCTCATTGGAATTCACTTATTCTCAAAGAATACATTAAAAAACAATAACCTTTTTTTTTTCACCAAAAAAATGTCGATTGCAACAATTGTATTAAATACCTTCTTAAAATTATGAAGTTCCAATTACTGCTTATATTTGAAAGGTTTCTCAGCCTTTTATTAGGAGCACAAAGATAGAAATTAAGCTTATAATTACAGTAAATATTCACATTTATAATACAGCTTTTCTTTTGCCCACATAGAACAGCTTGTACTAATAACATGGCTTTATTTTTACTCCACAATAGCATAAAATATTTTTTTGCTTAAGAAATCTTGGCAACACATTTTAGATCTTTAAATGAATAAGTGTTTATTTTTAAAAGGTCTGAAAATACCTATCCGATAATAAAGGATATGTAAACATTCTCTTTATTCGCATAAACCTTAGGATTGGTATCTAGCTACTCTTCTCCATTAAATTTAGAAAGCATTCTTTGAAAAAGTCTGACTGTAAAGCACACAGAATTAGAATATATAAAAAAAATAAGTTTTCCCTGAAACCTAAGTGTTTACACATATGGCTAACTACTTTTTATTTGTCACTTGACTTTAAAATGAGGACTCTGTGTGAAATTGTTTAAATGTGGAAAGCCATTCAGTTATTAGAAGAAATATTGATGTATTGACAAAGGGGTGCTTTCCATTTACATAAGTAAAGGAAAAGTGAAGATTTTATTACTACAAAGGATTTTTATATGTAAAGGACAGGTTTAATTCAAATTCAACAGTCACAAATATTTTTTAATAGCAGTGCCTCACAGAATTCATTACAGAGACATTTATAATATTTAGTTTTCCAGACCTTTGTTTATTCATATACCCTTTTATTATCTCCAGAGAGTGAGATTACACTGTTTTGGAGTCTTTCTCACCTTCAATATTGTCAACTTGTTCTGGGAACATATCAGTAAATCCTCCTTTACAAGGTGATTTTAAAGACTATATAGTTTTCCCTCAAATGGAAAAATTAGTATTTATAGAGCAAATGAATCCCTCACTATTAGACTCAAAGATTATTTATACCCTCTTTAGCTATTATAAAGTATTACAATGTATTCTATAGAGTCTTTGCTAAAAGCATGTCTTCACATAGAATGCATGTAATTGTAAGCTACATTAGGTAACCATAAAATTGCTGTTGTCAACAGTAATTGAAAGAGTAAGGAATCGCCATCTGAATTGAATTTAGCAATGTTCTTCATTCCTATGAATTAAAGATCCTGTGGTTAAATCTGCTGTCATAAAAACTTGCTGCAGATAGTTTCTATTCCCATAATGGCTGTAAAAGACAAAAAGAGGAATTTTGATATTTTGAAGCTACAGTGGCACTAAAGTTAGTGCAATGCTATTGCATGCCAGCTACTAGTGGTGGGTTGTGACCTGTATGTTTCAAACATTAGTAAGGTGTGCATTAGGTTGTATCCTTCTTGTTCATGTATGAGGTGTATGCCAGGATTTTCCTGGCTTCAAAATGTGTCAAGACCTCATAATGTAACCCAGTCCTCTAGAGAACACAGGATTTAAAATAAAATAAAAAACTTTCGTCTCAAATATTGGAAGGAAGCTCATCTGTCTTTTTAAAATTATATTTACAAATTTGATTATCAAGGTGTATATCTAAGCAGGGGCAATCATTCTTGAAACGTGTGAGATTATAAAATGGTAAATATTTCTATAAAATTATGGAAAACTTTTTTTAAGTTGTATTTTTCTTGAAGTGAGTATACAGTCGATATACAGGGTAGGGCAAAAATATATTTACAGCTGTTCATATGGAAAGTAAAAAAATAATTAATAAATAATAATGCAAGTATTAACTGTTTCACATATTCAAACTGGAAGCCTATATGCCTCACCCTGTATATTCCTTTTTTATTGAGAACAGATTTAATGAAATGATTAATTAAATATTTCTTATGTTGTGCAATTTAAACTATAGCAGGCCCAAAGATTTTGTCTTCATAAATGTTAACTAATAGTAGGTCTGTATAAAATTGACATGTTTAAATTAGACACTTGGCAATATAATTAATACTTGCTTCTAATGTAGTGTTCTGGGCTACCATGCACAGACCTTTGTGCTCAAGGACATGCTGAAATACCCAGGTCATTCTGAGTCACACCCCCAGATGGTGGAGACTTTTCAATAAAACCATAAATTTCTTATTTCCCCATGAACAAATCATAATGGTGATTTTATGAATAGAAAAGAATCTATCTAGCTTTTTATTAATGTATCACTTGAATTAGAAATGGCAGAGTCAGTTGCACCTCACATCAGTTTTCATACTAAAATTAGATGGATAGAAGTTCGAAATATGACATTATGATTGGGAAAATGTGTTAGATTAAGGGGTGTACACTTATTCATTCAATCATTCTCTCTGTCTCTTTTCTTTTATCTCTCTCTCTTTCTGATGTAATTTGTGGTACCCAATTTATACTTCATACTGTAGGGAAAGAGCAAACTTTCCTCTACCCTCAAAGTTCTTCTGGCTGGTCTAATAATCAGATAGACGTGAGACAGATTAGCAAGAAAAAAAATAACCAAATTTAATACATACATATCTGTGTTAACCCGGCATTCATGCGAGAGTCAGAAAGCACACAGGCACAAGAGGTTTCAACATAGAAAGGGTGTTGAGGGATGTAAGATATCCTGAGCTAGGGCTGAGGTAATGCACCTGGGAGGTCTAAGGGTCATTGCAGGATGATAAGAGCGGACCTTTAGTAAACAGAAGTTTGCCCTGCTCTATCGAGAAGTCACAAGGAGTTACCTCTGATAATCTCTTGTGGCCAAGGTCCTGAATTCATATTCTTCTTCTAGGTAGTTAAAGGGTTGAGAATAAGTTTCTCTTTAGCCCCAGGCTTAAATTGCCTTTCACTTAAAATAATCTGCATACAACTGAGGCACATCTTGGGGCAGCTACTTATTAAACTCCACAATTTTTTCAACTCTTTTAAGTGCATACCTCTGACACAGAGCATGAGCTATAGTAGTTAGAAAAAGATATTTGTGATAGTTAGTTGATGTATCCCCTTTATAAAGATAGTTGATTTTTAATTTTGTTGTATTTGTTTTCTTTTAGCCTTTTGTCCTATAATATTTTCAAGTATATTTAAATAGATAGAAACAATTAAAGTTGACTTAAACTGTCTGCTATCTGAGAATGTATTAGAATTCTATTATTTGCTGATCCTATTAGATGATATGTTTTAGTAATTCAAGTACTGAAAATTATTAGTATGAATAATTTGAAAGTGTGTTGGGAAAAGAAAAAAAGAACTGCTCTGCCCTAATTAGGGTATGCCAGTTCTTTGTTAGCAAAATGAATTGTAGCTATATTTATTTAATCTTTAAAATTCAAATGAGATTATTTAAGTGTGTGTCATCCAGTGCTTTTTTAATATAATATTTTCTTCATATCTTAGCTTCCTTGGATTTAACACTTCTAATTGATGTGTTAAACAAGTTAAATATGCTCAAAGTAAATTTTTTTGTATTCTAAACATCAGTCTTTCAAGGCCTCTTTGATCTTACCACTTTATCTCCTTTTTTACTCAAATCTTCCTTCTATTTTTATTGCTTCTCTAATCCCACCTGTCATTGTCCTACCCATTCTGTAAGCTCTACTTTACAATTTCCTCTTTTTCCAAAGACATGACTGTTTCCTACTCTCTCTTACTTAAATTCCCAGAGTTCTTTAAAAAAAATTGATTACAGTTGACATGCAATATTTTATTAGTTTCAGATGTTTTTACCTCACTCTCCTGATATTTACAAATTTCCATAAATTACAGGAAGTACTCATGAAGAAGACTTGCTGTGTACTCTTACTAAAGTGTAAGCTTTTTGAAAGCATATAATTTTGTAATTGATTTATGTTTTCTACCCAGGAACCCTCCTTAGTGCCTTTCAGAGAAATAAGCAAGATCAGCCTCCTAGTAGACTGCCTTTCGAGATTCACCTTCTTCTAATCTATTTCCTGTAAATTATCTAGAGAGTGAACGTACACATTCATGTCTCATACTCATACTTGTTTATCCTTCAGTCATTCTTCATTGCTTTCAGAATGTAACTCGAGCACCTTGGCATTGAAACAAGGCTTTAACAATGTAGCCCTAAATGATCTTTCAGACATTTTCTTCCTAACGTCATACCAGCTTCAGCTATCTATTGCTGTGTAACAAACAACCCCAACACGTTGTGGCATAAAACAACCAACATTTTATTCGGCCCATATTTTTGTATTGTCAGGAATTTGAGGAGGCCTTGTCAGGGACAATTTGTTTTTGCTCTATGACCAGAGCCTCAGTTAAGGTGCTTGAAAAAAAAAAAACTGGAGATGCCTGGGGTGATTCAACTGGGCCATATGCTCAGTCTGGATTTCATCTGGATTTCTCATACTTCTTCAGGTTATGATTCTGAGACTGAAATGATCAGATAGCTTCCCAATTCACAAGTCTTGTACCTTAGTTAGGATGACTGAATAGCTAGGCCTGATCAGATATTTATTTCTCTCTCTCTCTCTCTCTCTCTCTCTCTCTCCCTACCTCTACCTTTACCTCTACCTCTACCTCTACCTCTACCTCTATCTATCATCTCTATCTGTAAATCTCAGCCTTCTTACATCTTATTTTGTTAAGTTGTGCTTCCGAACTGCCTGGTGATCTCAAGATGGCACAATCACTCACAATGTGGCCGGCTTCCCCCAGAGTGAACATTTCAAAAGACTGGATGAATCTGCAATGATTTTAATGGCCTGGTCTCAAAAATTCCAGAATGTCACATCAGCTGCATTTTACTGGTCAAGAAAATCACTAAGTCTTGTCCATCTTCAAAAGAAGGGGCATTAAAGTCCACCTTTCAGTGGAAGGAATAAAATGTATATCTAGGGCCATCTTTGATGTTTAATGTCTTTCATTTCAGTCATACAGGATTGAAAAACTATGTGTGATACATAGAATTCACCTCTCCCTTTTATATGCTTCAGTCTTTATATACTTTATATACTCTGTCAAATTTTATCCCTTCTCTTAGCAGAAAACTTTTCAAAAATTCCCACCCTCTTTCATCTGAGCTAGGCATCCCTACCATGCTTTACCACAGCATCTTATTATAGTGCTCATTATATGAATGTTTATAATCTACTTATTTATCTACTGCCCTTACTGTACCGTAAACATGTGAGTAGAAATTTTATTGTTGACATCCAAGGTAAACATGAAGAGGCTCCATTCTGATATGCTTCAAAGGGGAACATGCTGTGTCATTAATATAAAGCTTTCACTCCTGCAACTCTGGGAATTGCTATAACATCCATGTCAAAGTCATACTCTTGCTGAGCTGTTCCTTGCCAGTGAGTGATAGCAGTGGGTACGGAGCCAGGCGATTCCTGCCTGGGTAGGGTCTCTCTAATGGGCAGTCTTTGTTCTCAGGCTTCTTATCAGCCTTCCTGAGGTCTTTCTCCCCCAGAACTGCAATGCATTCTGATTCTTTTTCTATTCAGTTTTTCTCATCTTTCTTTCTTTTTTCATAGTTATCTGGTCTACATCACACATGGAAAACTCCTCTTGTCTTCTCCTTCCTTTATCTTCCCCTGGTGTTTTTCTCTGAATAAATTTATTGCCCTTGCGATTCCATCTTTCCATCTGATTCTGAGAGGGTCAGAAGTGGTATAAGACTATTTCAGTGCCTAGCACTATTCCTGTGACAACATAGGAGTTAAATTAATGCTATCAATAAAAACAATTAAATGAATGAATATGTAAGTGGGGAAAATCTGTGTGTCTCCCTTCATCATCTGCATAATGTCTAGTCAGAGAAAATATTCTGTTATTCTAAACCATAGAGAAGTTGGGGCTGATAACATTCTCATATTATCTTTTACCCATGTGCTGTATTTGTAAATAAAGCCTCTAACTATTTTCACCATATATATTTAAAATTATTTTAAATTTATATTTCCGTGCTGCAAACTATTTTCCTGTAATGATTTAAATTAATGTGAATTAAAATTGAATTTATTTTGAGAACAAAAAATCATTGGACACATTTTTAATTGTCAATAGGGTTGATGATTATTGATTTAAAATGTTAAATATAGTATTCCTAATTCAACAATCACAGTTTTTATTTCCCTTCCCTTATTTTTTTTTATAAATTTTTATTTTTCATTTAATTTTTAGCATTACAGTTTCCAAATATATACAATTAGTTGTGCTATCAGCTTTTGATCATTTCCTAAAGTTCTTTAGTTAAAAAAAAGTCAAATAAATTTAATCAACAAAGGAAAAGAAAATGACAATATACCTGTTAACCATTTCTTGTGAAAATGTACAAAAATTAGGCTAGGGCATATTTTTAAAAATCGAATTGGCATTTCTTTGAAGACAATACTTTAAAAAAAACACACACTATAGTATATTTTCAGTGTTTTAAGTAGTAGATTTTTCTCTTGTTCCCTCTAAGCTTTATGGTTCCAAGGTTGGTGGAGAAATCTGCTATGAGATATGTCTTATATTTATTTATTTTTGAAAGTATTACCTATGTCAGTGATGGCGAACCTTTTGAGCTTGGTGTGTCAGCATTTTGAAAAACCCTAACTTAACTCTGGTGCCATGTCACATATAGAAATTTTTTGATATTTGCAACCATAGTAAAACAAAGACTTATATTTTTGATATTTATTTTATATATTTAAATGCCATTTAACAAAGAAAAATCAACCAAAAAAGTGAGTTCGTGTGCCACCTCTGACGCGTGTGTCATAGGTTCGCCATCACTGACCTATGTCCTCCTTTTTCCACATTGACCTCTTCTAGCCTGCTCCTGTCCCCCATCCCAGGCCTTCACGGCCTTATTGTCTGTGTCCATGGTTATGCATATATGCATACAAGTTCTTTGGTTGACCACTTCCCACCCACCCACCCACCCTCCCCTGCCTTCCCTCTGAGGTTCCACGGTCTGTTCCATGCTTCTATGTCATCAGTTTATGTTGTTCACTAGATTCCACATATGCGTGAGATCATGTGATACTTACCTTTCTCTGACTGGCTTATTTCCCTTAGCATAATACTCTCCAGGTCCATTCATGCTGTTGCAAATGGTAAGAGTTCTTTCAATGAATGAATGAATGGTGTCACTTTGATGCTTTAAAGAGCATTTGATTTCATCCTTGCTTTATTGAAAAACCTGTTAGTAATTTTAGTAGATTCCAAAATCATAAATAACATTGATTCAAAGTAAAGCTATTGTTGGCAATTTTCTCAAAAAAATTTTATGTAAAAAATAGGGGGTGGGTGGTGGGTGGTGGTGTGGAGAGATTAAGCAAAGAACTTATATGCATATATGCATAACCCATGGACACAGACAATACTGTGGTGAAAGCCTGAGGGATGGTAGAGGAGGGGTGGAGGTGGTCAAGGGGGGAAAAAAAGAGGACATCTGTCATACTTTCAACAATAAAGATTAAAAAAAAGAAAAACTAAAGGACATGTATATAGAAAATGTATGCATAGACAGGTGTTAAATGAAAAAAAAGTAACACCTTCATCAGGAATCTTAGTGATTAAATAATCTGTTTTTTGTTTAATCCCTCTTTTTTTAAAAAAAAAGAAATAGTAAGAAGATGTAGATTACTTTTCTCTCTTCATTAGGAGAAAGTTTAATATGATCATAATGAAAGCAGAAATCCTCAGGGATGAAATTTACACCAGAGTCAATATACCTAGATCTTTGATTATTTTTCTTTCTTAATGTTGGCTTTCTTGATTAGAACAGTAGGAGTTCCTGTGAAGAATGCTTGAAAATTTATTAGTGTAATTACATTCTACATTTAGATTACTCAGGCTTTATATAACAATAGCAGCCATTCCAAGGACATCATATTTAATACTTTAAATACAATACAAAATTCTGTAGTTGTAAAAATTGGTAGCTTATTTCTTTGATATCTTCATCATTTACAAGTATGGTATGCTACTTCATGAGATGTAATAATCAGATATTTTCAGTTCAAATAAAATGCTATTTCATTCAGTAATATTTGTGGGAACATTAGATTTTGGTCTGTGACATAAATTTGTGGTTTAAGTTAATACAGGAAAGCATGTCCTTTGAATAATATAATATTTACTTAAATTTTTGAGAGTTGCATTTATTATTTTTTAATACATTTATAATTACTTCTCTTGAAGATTCGTTTATTCCTATTCTGGGCTCATGCCTCCTGATAGCACCTAGTTAATGACAGCCTGAAAAACATATTTTCTCATGAAGCATGGTCGATTGGATTTTATGAAATACAAAGACACAAACTATTTCCTCTCTTTGCCATCTCTACTGCCAGTCCAACCCCAGGATCTCTCTTCCTATCACTTGTTCTATTCTGTTTTTCAGTATGCTCATTCCCATCTCATTTTCACAACTGGATAAGACAGACATGTATTATGAAGTAGGGAATCCAATCTATTCACTTTGCAGCTTTCATCTTGAAGTGTTTGTTGGACTCATTTAATATATATATATTCATTCTAAATTTTATTTTATTGTTTAAAGTATTACAAATAGTAGTACATATGACTCCTTTCCCCCCCATTAAGCTCCCTCCAGCATCCCCTAAGTCCTTCAGTTGATCTCTTATCCCCCCAACCCTCCCCTAAAGAACAAAAATAAATATGCATTTATTTTTTTTTTAAATGAAGCTCACAAAAGGTAACCTATCCCATCTCACAAATTGGCCATACATTAAAAGATTTAAATTACATCAGAATCTAAGCTGTATCAGTCAGTGATCACTTTTTACTCTATTATACATATAAAGCTTGATTAAGAATATAAGCTCTATAGTTTGACTGCCTATGCTTAAATCCTAGACCTACCACTATCTACTTGTGCAATCTTTGACCAGTGTTTAACATTTGTATGCCTCAGTTTCCTGTTCCATATAGTTACATTAATGATAATGCATAACTCATAGAATTATGAGGATTTAATAATTTCAAACCTGTAAAGCATATGCAAAAGTAAGTGGATCACAATTAGCACTCAATACATGTTTGCTCTTATTATATCCCCAGTTATGGTAACTATGGCTTGAAAATTAAACACATTAAAATACTATTTGAAATTAAATACTTAAATTTTAAAATATAGTGTAAAAGCTCTAAATATCTTTACTTAAGTCTTTAAAAAGTCAAATGAATTCTAAAAAGTGAGAGAAACAGGTGAAAATTAGCTTTGGAAAATACAATATTATTCAATGACCACTATCCAGAAACATTATTGAATATCAATGTGCATATAGTTCTTGAGATTGTACGGTATGTAACAGAAATTTTCAATTTATTTGGAGGCATCTTATTAAATAATGTTATTTTATTTTTTGAGGTATAGACTAAAAGTATATTATGTATGCTTTGAAAAATTAGTTAACTTAAAATATATTTTGGCTCTGGCTGGTGTGGCTCAGTTGGTTGAGTGTTGCCCTGTGCACCAAGGGGCACTGGTTTGATTCCCAGTCAGGGCACATGTCCAGATTGCGGGTTTGGTCCCTGGCTATGGTGCATATGGGAGGCAGCTGATCAATGTTTCTCTCTCTCCCTCTCCCTTTCTCTCTCTCTCTCTAAAAAAAAAAAAAAATCAATGAAAACATTTGATTGGACAAAATATTAGGACATTAAAATACTGTTGAAATAATTACATACTAGGTGTTTGAGAAATGATAATTTTGGTGATATCAATAATTATGATGATAATTGTGTATGCTTCTGAAAAATTACTCAACTTATATTTTAGACTAAAATATTAGAAATTACAATACTGTTAAAATAATTACATAGTAGATATTCAAGAAATGATAATTATGATGATATCATTTATGCCCACTTTGATTAAGAAGATACTGATGCTGCTCAGGTTTCTAGTTAGTGATTGTGAATTTTGATTACTTCAAAAACACATGGTTCATGTTCATTATGGGTTCACTTTTGGAGTAAATATATAAAAATAAATAGAAATGAAAATAATAGTATTCACATTAATTGAAAGAAGGTAACCATAAAACTATTTTTAAAAGGCTGTATTTCTCCTAATATGAAAACATATTTGGGAAAGGGGTTGGGATTGGGTAAAATGGGTGAAAAAGGTCAAACTGTACAAAATTCTAGTGATAAAATGAATAAGTCATGGGGATGTAATGAACAGCACAGAAACTATAGTTAATAATACTGTATTGAGCCCTGACCAGTTTGGCTCAGCGGATAGAGCATCAGCCTGCGGACTCAAGGGTCCCAGGTTCAGTTCCGGTCAAGGGCATGTACCTCGGTTGTGGGCACATACCCAGTGGGGAGTGTGCAGGAGGCAGCTGATCGATGTTTCTCTCTCATCGATGTTTCTGACTCTCTCTATCCCTCTCCCTTCCTCTCTGTAAAAAAATCAATAAAATATATTTAAAAAATAGTACTGTATTGATATTTGAAAGTTGCTAAGAGTAAATTTTAAAAAGCTCTCATTGTAAGAAAAAAACATCTATAGCTATGTATGGTGACTGATGTTAACTAGACTTATTTTGGTGATCTTTTTGCATATATATATATGCTAGTAAATATTGAATCATTATGTTGAACACCTGAAACTATTATGATGTATGTCAACAATACCATAAAAGACAAATAGATGAACATCAACAACAAAATAAATAAGAAGGACAAATGGCAGGGGAGGGGGCGGGTAGAGATCAACCAAAGGACTTGTATGCATGCGTATTAGCATAACCAGTGAACACAGACACTGGGGTAGTGGGGGCTAGCCAGGGTGGGAATGGCTGGGGGGAGGGGTTGTCAATCGGGGAAAAAGGAGACATATATAAAACTTTAGACAATAAAAAAAAGAAAGAGAGTGGGAGGGGGGGTAAGGGCAGAGGGTGGGGTGGGAACCAGGTGGAGGGGAGATATGGGGGGAAAAAGAGGAAAAAAAAGAAAAAAAGAAAAAGAAAGGCAATCATATTAAGGATTTTAATTTTCATCTAATATTCCCTGACATATATTGCTCATCTTCTCCTTTCTAGTTTTATCCTCCAGTCTGTCTTCACTACAGACAAATGAAGATATGTGTTGAAACAATGATTTTAAGTCTCTGTTAGCCTACTTTGAAATATGGTGCAGATTCTGAACCACCCAAAGGCAAACATCTGGAGTTTGGAGTCTGGTGACAGGAATATTTAAGGACCTCATAGAAAAGGACAGGAGAGGAAAAGTCCATTTTTATACAGATTAAAATAGCTGCAGTTTTAGTGTGACCAGCATATGACAATTAGGGAGGATGATGTCAACAACAGCTCATGTCTTTAAAGAAAGAATTAATTTGGACTCTATGCTGATGGATACTTGGGAATAGAAGTTGGAGTTATGTTGGAAGGGCCACCCTCCTTCCCTACCAGAGCTGCCCACTGGCTGCAGTTTCAGTAAGGAAAACAATACAGAGAAAAGTTGATTTACCTTGTGTTGGACAAGTTGAATTGAGCCTGGTAGTGAAAAATGTAGATAGAACTTCTATTACAAAGTTAGAAATTT
Organism: Myotis nattereri; assembly: GCF_964212035.1. NCBI lineage: Eukaryota > Metazoa > Chordata > Mammalia > Chiroptera > Vespertilionidae > Myotis > Myotis nattereri. The sequence continues at coordinate 30,327,933 of NC_138088.1, forward strand.
AAACGTGGAGCTTAAATAAGAGAAAACATTAAAATGCAAGCATCTGACTTGCCAGTTTCAGATTTCTTCACAGTTTCCTTTCTCCAGGCAAGGAGGAAGGAAGGAGAGAGGAGTGATTTTTTCAAATGCTTGTTTGCCCATAGCATTTATGAACATAAGGAGATTCTCATTGGTTAGGAAAAATGCAGAGAAGTGTAGATATGCAAATGATGCTGGTATTTGCATATTTTATTCTCTAATTTTTAAGTGGAGTAAATCAGGGCCTTCTAGAAATTAAAAAAAAAGTATTTTCAAATATGTATTGAAAGAACCCCTTGAGCTAGAGCAGTACAGATTAAGTACATTAAAATTGTTCAGTGGAATCTGAGAACTGGCACAATTTGAATAAAGTGCTATTTTTCAGCAAATACAGTAGCAATCACTTAAAAGAAAAATGTGCGCAATATCATTTACGTGATATAAGAATAAAACTGTGTTAAAAACTTAGAGGATAAACGGCATCCATCAGTTTTATAGTTTTATGTTTTAAAGCTCAAAATTTATTTCTTGACATAGACTTTAATATGAAATAAATACATTCATTCGACATCTTAAAAGCCTCCGGAAAGATTGGTAATAAATGGAAATCAATTGAAATGTGTTATAGCTATTTTTAATGTCGATTTTTTTATATCTATAACAGGCAGATAAACTCATAGTTATTTTTATTTTACCTGACAACATAGGAATACTTAAATACTGCAAATGGTGTCATTAACAAAGGTGTGCTTCCAAATACATGATTGCATTACATTTGGTCTTTAAAGAGAAATGTGCCTGATATGCAACCTACAGTGTGGTGAATTTTAACATAATTGTTATTAAAGATGACAGTTTCTAGTATTTGGGCTTATTTCTGAATACAGTAGGAAGAGATCCTAATTTGATGTGGTGTTAAGCAATATTGTTCAAATTTTGGAAATAAGAAAAAGAATACAGCACATTGTTCCATTGTCACTCTATGGCATATTTCCATAGGCCAACTTCAATATTATTAAATTCTCTAGATAATTGATCTACTTTCACTTTGCTTTCTTCTAATTGATTGTGTCTTAGACATTAAGAAGTTAAGTGTAAAGTTGCATATTTCTGTCTGGTATAAAAGTTGATAGCAAAGATGATGTTTTTGTTGCCCTAAAGAGCATTGTCCAATTCTGTATCTAACCTAGAAGTCTTATGCTAACATATTTTTAAATGCTTATAAATATCCAGTATGTTAAATGTTTTTAAAATCATCTTTACCATCTTACTGTTCTTCTCATTACTGATGTTATAAATATTTCACATGTGTGTTTTCTACATGTATTTGAAAATCGTGTATCTACTTTTTGAAAATCCATTTCGAGAAGGATTCATTTGGTGTGTGACTTAAGAAAGAAGGATTTTTTTAAGATGACAAATTAATGTCCTCAGAATTCTTGTGATCAATCAAGAGGGCACCAGGCGAGTAATGACAGAAAGAACATGAACTGGAATTCTGATGAAGGGAACATCAGTGGTGATGTGGGTTATGGAGGGGGGTTAATCAAAGATGTTTTATTCTGTGGGCAGAGCTGTAGAAACCTGATGTATAGGAATTCTCTAGTCAAGTGCCTCTTGCCATCATTACATCAATCCATCCATAGCTACAGCATCCAGCCACACCCCACTTCCCTAGCAGAGCTGCCCACTGGCTGCAGGGAAGGAGGGAGAGATGCAAAAACAAAGCTGCTTCATCAAACCTGTACTGGTTTAAACTCTTTCATTAAATTTGAATTTGGGGAACTCTGAGATACTAGGAAATAGCTTCAGTAAATGATGTCTCACTTCAATGAGAACAGCAACTACTTTATTTTACTCACCTTTGGATCTGTGGTATCATTTGCTGTACATAGAAGTTAATCCAACTATTTGCTGGATAAGAAAATGACTAAAAGTCCTATTTGATGTTGAATTGATGCGCCCACTGAATGCAGCTACTCCTAACAATGGAACAAAAAAAGTAGAAAGGACTGTTATGCTAGTTTCATCAGGTACTAAGATTTAGAAAAAAAGCCATACATACGACAATTGGTGAACTTAAATTCAAATCTAATTGTACCTGTTATTGGCTGGATCAACATGAGCAGCTGCATTAACGTCTTTGAGCTTGTTTCCTAATATGAAATAATTAAAGAATTATTGGGTGCCATCAAGATATGTTGTGTATATTAGAGAGCCCTTGATTGATATACTAGGTGCTCTATGAATTTTCCCTTTATCAAACTACTTTATGATAAATAATAAATTTAAAATTATTAATAGCCATGCACAACTGTTATTCATAACATTCCAGTTATGTTATTATTCATTAAATTGTATATATTCTAATTGGATGAAGTTCCAAAACAGAATTGCAACAGCATAGAACTTTAATTTTATTAAAAAATGTACTTACTTCATCACATGTTTATATGCTCACCGAAAGTCTCCAATCATCTTTTGTAAGTTTTTCTTTCTAGATAACACCATTTTTCCCTTCAAGATGTTAATTGTTTTAAGAGATAACTAGTAATATAGATCGCTAAATAAACTTGTAAACAGCTATCACTAGCTCTATTAATTGACATACATAAGAGTAATAAAGTGATGTGATATTTTACAAAATAATGGTTTGTGTTCAGTAGTTTTCCATTTACATGAATATGAGAATGATCTAGCAATCTGGCTACAACATCTGTTACTCAATTACTAGCCAGTAATGATTCTTCAGATTTCAATTTCTTTAGTCACTGCCACAGGTGTGTCTGTCTCTTCTTATCAGAGAAATACCTTCTAAATGAGGGATATTGAAAAGGTCAAGTTTGAGTTATAATAAATGAAGGATAGTCATATTGCCAGTAGGAAAAAAAATGTTTTTATATTTAGTTTCTAATGTAGAATGTTCCCAGAGATTATGATTAATTTTCCAATAGGGGAGCCACACATTGGTAAATAGTTATTTAGGCTATTTTAATATCTAGCCATAAGTAAGAGCTACTTAACTTAAAACTTTATCCATCTTTTTATACAGAGAATATATATTTGAAGAAAATTGTTCTGTGCTCTATAAACTCAAGCTGAATTGATTAAAGGAAAGACAACAGTTGATTCTAATATGTTCTCTGTCTATTCCGTTTTTCTATTTGCATACCAATGGAAAGAGACAGATGTTATGAGACATGCTCATCTTAATAAAGATGGCCTCACCTACTCATTCTCTTATTGAAGTCATAAGGAAGTGACTAGTTAACTTTTTTTGTAAGCGTTTTAACTTATGTTTATTTTTTTGTTAATCCTCACCTGAGGAAATTTTTCCCATTGCTTTTCTGAGAGAATTAGAAAGGAGGGAGGGAGAGAGAGAAAAAAATTTCAATGTAAGAGAGACACATAGATTGGTTGCCTCCCACAGGTGCACCTACTGGGGGTAGGGAGTGAACCCCAACCCTTTGGTTCTCTATCAGTCTAATGCTCTAACCATTTAGAAACACCAGCCAGACAGGTTAACTTTTTTTTAAAAAAAATCTTGAGGTCATTATATTGAGGAACATTCTTCACAAGAAAGATGTGCTTTTGGGGTACTCTGAATAATATTTTTAGAGTTGATTGATTCATACTTATCAGTCATGTAATATATCTATAAGAAATATTAACATCAATAAATAAAAACTCAAACTTCTTTATCTTTACTCATGGTCACTATATTTCCAACACAGTTTTAGGGTCTGTGATTATTAAAAACATATATATAGGTGTTTCACATAGATAATATGAAACTTACTACTGAGGGCCCAGTAGTCACTTGGGGAGAATAGAATCAATCTTAGTAGATATGATCCTAAAATTAAAATGCTAAATCTCAAGTGCATCTATTGAAATAAAATGTGTCATTATGTTTATTATATGGATTTGTGAGTGAATTGTAATTTAATAGCTTTAAAAATAGCTACAGCACTCCATTTTGCAATTGGATGAGACCAACATTAATGTAGTTTTCTCTCTCCTCCATCCTCAAAAAAGTCTATTAATGCCTGAGTGTTAAGCACTAAGAAGACTGCAAATCTTGTCAGAAGAGAAAAAACATCTATTATCCAAATAACAAGCATTGCATTTGCTTTTTTTTTCAATAGAGGTTGCAGTTTTAAAAATATATTCACAATAGTTGAAGACAGAATTGTTGGGGTGAAAAAGCACTGTATTTACAACATACATCAAAGACAAATTTTTGCGTTGTGTTTCTCCTCTTTCAATAACGTTTCTTTTGCTTATAAACACTTTTATTCATTTATTTTTTTATTTTTATTGAATATATTGAGGTGATATTGGTTAATAAAATTATATGTTTCAGGTGTACAATTCTATAATACGTCTATCATACAACAATATATTATATTGTGCATTCACCACCCTAAATCACGTTTCCTTCCCTCTCCATTTATTTCCCCTTTACCCTCTTTTACCAGCTCCCACCCCCTTTCCCTTTGGTAATTGTCTGTGACAACGAGTTGTGTTTTTGTTTGTTTGTTTGTTTGTTTGTTTGTTTGTTTTTGCTTAATCCCTTCACCTTTTTCATTCAGCCCCCCAAACCCTTCCTGTCTCACAGCTGTCAGTCTGTTCTCTGCATCTATGAGTATGTTTCTATTTTGTTAGTTTTTGTTCATTAGAGTCCATGTATAAGTGAAATCATACAATGCTTATCTTTCTCTGAATGGCTTATTTCACTTAGCATACTTCAACAAAATTTGTGTCTCTCCAAAATTTATATGTTGAAGTCATAATCCCAAGTACCTCAGAATGTGACCTTATTTGGAAATAGGGTTATTGGAGATGTAATTAGTTAGGATGAAGTTTTATTGGAATAGGGTGAGCCCCTAATTCAATATGACTGGTGTTTCTATAAAAATGGGAAATTGGGACACAGGCTCCTACCCGGGGAGAATGCCATGTGAAGATGAGGGCAGAGATGGGGGTGATGAATCATCTACAAGTCAAGATTGCAAGCAAAGGAACCAACCCTGCAAACACTTTTAATTGGACTTCTAGACTCCAGAACTGTGAAACAATAAATTGTTTTTAAACCACCCAAATTGTCATGCTTTATTGTGTACCCCATAGGAAACAGGCATATCTGTAATGAGAAAGAATGTTATCTTTAAATTTAACCCATTCTATCTTCAAATGCCTGAGTCTTTAAACTTTAACTTAAAAAATTATTCCCATCTAGTTCATTTGACTCAAAGTGAAAAAACTCAAAACAAGATCAAAACACAAATAGATGAAGACATTTGTACTAATTTAAGTTATGCTTGCCATGGGGTATTTTTCATACACACACACACACACACACACACACACACTCACACTAATAAAAGAGAAAGATGTAAATCGACTGTCCCTTCACAATGCCCATCAGCCAATCAGGAGTGAGTATGCAAATTAACCCGACAAAGATGTTGGGCCTGTGGGCAGCATGCAGGCACCGAGCGGCTGGGGGCAGGGTGAAGGCGGTGTCAGCAACCAGGGGAAGGAAGGCCTATTCTTGCATGAATCTTTATATATATATATTTAGAGACAACTGTGAACATTTTGTCTTGCCACTTTATGAAGCTGCCTAGAAATATAACCTAGAAGGCATTATAGAAGATTTTTATCATTATCTAATTTGCTTGAATTATATGACATCTGTAACCTAATGCTTGATTTGAGAAGTTTAAAGCCTTTTTGTTGAATTCTACAAGTGTTCCTCTATGAATGTCTTTAATTAGGAAATTGTAAGTTTGAAAATATTTAATGACAGGACTTAATGGCACAATCACAAATGTAGATTATAAAACTGACTATTTTATTTGAGTGTGTTAGTCTGTCAAAGACCCTGAATCAATAATAATAGAGCTGTGGAAAGATGCATTTCAGTAGAAGATGAAAAAATACTGCTAGATGCTAGAATGCACTCATGTCTAACAATGATTTTATATTTTAGGGATAATCCTACCATAAGATGCTGTGCTAAAAAATATTAACAGAGAACCTTGCCAGATAGTAAGGAAGCAGAAGTAAATATTATCATATTCCATGACCAGTTGCACCTTAAATAACATATGAAAATAAATTACTGTGTAATTGACTAAAGATACTAATAATGAGATTTGTCATCCATTAAATCCAAAACGTTGTTTTTAGCAAACCTGTCTTGTAAACATTGGACATACACCAATGAATGTGTCTTATTTTGATAACTGAATAAATAAGCTAGAATCATGTTGATTATCTTTTAGGAGTCGATTCTTAGAAGATTAAATGGCTAATTTATTAGAATAAAACAATAGTTTTGTCTGTTAGTAGCACAAACATATTTCAACCCAGATCCATTTATTATAACTCAATACTACTGTTAAATGAAGGACACCATTAAGGGAAGAGAATGATTTTAATTAAATTATACATGGAAATAAGTTGGCTAGAAATCTAAAATGCACATTTATTGATCCAGATAACTCTCAATCTAACAACTCATTTTCAAGAAATAAAGTCTTTCAGTATGATTAGCTATTTTTCAAGGTGTTTTCAATCACAAAAAAATTCTGACAATCTCAGGCTCCTGCTTGCTTCTCTCTGATTTCCTGTGTTGCTTGCTGCCACCACAATATTGATTTCACCTTAGTTTTGCAGTGATGAATAGTGAAATTATGAAGACAGATGTAGGAGTTACTTTGATTCCATAATATGAAAGTATTTTTTAAAGTCTGCTATATTTCCAAATGTATTACATTTCAAGGAAAAATTATATTGTCTACCAAATTGCAATTGGGGGTTTGAGGATTTTAGATAGGTTTTACATTGTTTAATATCCCATAAATTAAAAAAATCATTTCAATTTACAAAAATAAATATATAAAAACTAAAGATAGTATTTCCTATGAGCCACATATTACTTTGAGTAATATAACATGGCATATTTTGATAGCATTTGATGTTATTATGAGAAATGAACAATTTAAAGTTTTAATATATGTAAGCCTCCTCACTTTGAATAAATGCATCTACGCAAGTCATTTATCTACGTAGTGACTTTTTTTCTAACGTGAAAATTATGATGAGAATAGCTTATCTAGGAAGTGAAGCATATTGTCATGCATTGGTCGTAGCTAAGATAGTCAGTTGCAAGGTTTCCAATAAAAATGTTTTGCACAGCCATTTGTCTATAAGAATTCTGCCACTTATCTATCAGAATTCTGAGATGTTTACAATATTCCACGTGAATTATAATTTCATTTACTTAGTATAAACTCACAATGCCAAAATTCAAATGTGTTTACTGTTGCCTATATCTTTTTATTTCATTCTGAATATTTCTCTAAAATTAATCTACTGCAAATTTTGGAGTCCTACATTGAAGATTCTTCTCCGTTTTGGGTGAACAATCACTCTAAATCTAGGAGAAAAAATGCTTAATATTAAAACATGCTGTGTATTAGGGTGACAGTGGAAGTTAATATGCACAATTTAGCAAAAATAGAGGCATTTGACAAGAAATAACTACTTAATTGAAATCTGTAATTAAATATAAAATTCTGAGTTTTATTTGTTTAAATATATTGGCTTAAAGATATGTGAAAAAAGATATTTTATAAAACTTAACTCACTGCTTCAATGGATGCTTATTTTATTTTGTTATTTTATATTTTAACTAGAGGCCCAATGCACGAAATTCGTGCAAGAGTAGGCCTTCTTTCCCCCGACTGCTGGCACCGGCTTCCCTCTGGCACTTGGGACCCGAGCTTCCCTCGCAGCCCTGGCTTCATCAGGAAGGACATCTGGTCTAATTAGCATATTATGCTTTTATTATTATAGATTATTTATCGGGTAACAGTGGTTAATAAAATTATATAGGTTTCAAGTGCACATAGAAGTTATTCAGAAACTATTTCCAGCCTTTATTGATTATCCACTGTGTGCCAGGCATATGACTGTGCTTTGTGAATCATAAATATATGCTATGGTCAGTGACTGCAAAAGGTCCATTGCTTGGTGAAGACACACATGCAGTTCTCCATCCTTAACAGGATGAATATCTAAAAAGGATATGGATAAAGCATTATGGTAACACTACACAATGAAAATATTTTGCAAATATATGTAATTTTTAATGATCTAATAGTCACCTTTTTAAAAAGTAAAATAAATCAAATAAATTTTAAGAATTATTTTATGGCCCTAACTGGTTTGGCTCAGCGGATAGAGCGTCGGCCTGCGGACTGAAGGGTCCCAGGTTCGATTCCGGTCAAGGGCATGTACCTGGGTTGCGGGCACATCTCCAGGAGGGGTGTGCAAGAGGCAGCTGAATCGATGTTTCTCTCTCATCGATGTTTCTAACTCTGTATCCCTCTCCCTTCCTCTCTGTAAAAAATCAATAAAATATATTTTAAAAAAGAATTATTTTATGTAATCAACATATCCAAAACAATTCAACATGTAATTATTATAAACATTCTTAATGAGATATTTTACATTATTTTTCATGTTAAGTCTTCAAATTCCGATGTGTATTATACATTTACAGTGACATTTCAGGGCTCAGGGGACATATGGGGGTAGTGGCTACTATAAGGAGAGTTCACCACTATGGAATTTAGAGGAAGGAGCAATTTACTTAACTCTAACAGTTCCTTTCTTCTCCTTTTGTATTCTAGGAGGCTTCTCAAAATATTAAGAATGTATTCTAGGTATATTACCAAATGTTGTCCACCTTTTTAAAATACTAGGCCTAATTTAAATAAATGTTATGTTCCATTGGTCTCTGTGTTTTTTGGTTTTTTTTTTTTGCCAAAACCAAGGTGTTTTGATTGTTGTCACTTTATAGTATAACTTGAAGTCAGGGAATATGATAACTCTGGCTTTGTTCTCTTTTCTCAGGATTGTTTGACTATTTGGGTCTTTAGTGGTTCCATATAAATCTGATGATATTTTGTTCTAATTTTTAAAAAATGCCAATTGGATTTTTAAAAAAATATATTTTATTGATTTTTTACAGAGAGGAAGAGAGAGGGATAGAGAGTTAGAAACATCGATAAGAGAGAAACATTGGTCAGCTGCCTTCTGAACACACCCTACTGGGTATGTGCCCACAACCAAGGTTCATGCCCTTGACCGAAATTGAACCTGTGACCCTTGAGTCTGCAGGCCTACACTCTATCCACTGAGCCAAACCGGTTTGGGCCCATTTGGATTTTGATAGTTATTGCATTAAAGTTGTATATTGCTTTGGGTAATATGGCCACTTTAACTATGTTGATTCTTCCAAACCATGAACGTGGAATACCCTTCCATTCCTTTATGTATTGAGAGCCCAGAAATAAACCAACATGTAATGTTTGACAAAGGAGCCAAAAACATACAATAGGGAAAAGAAAAACACTTCAATAAATGGTACTGGGAAAATTGGAAAGCCACATGCAAAAGGATGAAACTGGACCACGGTTTGTCCCCATATAAAAAAATAACTCACCCTAGCTGGTTTGGCTCAGTGAATAGAGCATTGGCCTGCGGACTGAAGGGACCTGGGATTGATTCTGCTGAAGGGCACATGCCTGGATTGTGGGCTTGATCCCCAGTAGGGGGCAAGCGGGAGGCAGCTGATCAATGATTCTTTCTCATCATTGATGTTTCTCTCCCTCCCCCTCTCCTTTCCTCTCTGAAGTCAATAAAAAATATATTTAAAAAATAAAATAACTCACCCTGGCTGGTGAAGTACAATGATTAGAGCATCAGCATGTGTACCGAAGGGTCAGGGGTTCATTTCTTGATCAAGTGCATGTACCTGGGTTGCAGGCTCCATCCCAGCCCCGATCAGTTCGTTTGGAGGCAATCAATCAAGGTATCGAGGTGTCTCTTTCACATCAAGGTTTCTTTCTCTCTCTCTCTCTCTCTCTCCCTCTCTCTCTCTCTCTCTATCTCTCTCTCTCTCTCTCTTCTGTCCCCCTCACTTTTCTTTCCTTCCTTCTCTCAAAAAATCAATGGAAGAAATATCCTTTGGTGAGGATTAACTAAAAAGAAAAAATGCTCAAAATGGATCAAAGATCCAAATATAAGACCTGAAACAATGAATGACATAGAAGAAAACATAGGTACTATACTTATGGACCTTGGTCTTAGAGAGAATTTCATGAATTGGACCCCAAACACAAGGGCAGTAAATGCACAAATAAATTAACGGGACTATTCAAACTAAACAGCTTCTGCACAGCAAAAGAAACCACCAACACAATTAAAAGACAACCAAACGGATGCAAGAATGTTTTGCAAACAACAGCTATGATGAGGGATTCATATCCAAAACATTTAAAGAACTAATACAACTTGACACCAAACCAACCAACAATGAAATAAAAAATTGGGCAGAGGATCTAAACAGACTCCTCTCCCAAGAAAACAACAAATCACCAACAGCTACATGAAAAGATGCTCAACTTCACTAGCTATTAGGGAAATGCAGATCAAAACTACAATGAGATATACCTCACACCTGTTAGAATGACTATTATCAGCAAGACAAGTAAAAATTGTTTGAGAGATTGTGGAGAAAAAGGAACCCTCATTCATTACTGGTAGGAATGTAAACTAGTACAGCCGGTATGGAAAACAACATGCAGGCTTCTCAAAATATTAAGAATGGAGTTACTTTATGACCCAGCAACCTCTCTTCTTGGTCTACTCAGATATTTGAAAACATTTATTTGCAAAAATATATGCACCCCCAAGTTCATTTCAGCATTATTCACAGAGGCCAAGACAAAATAACTGAAGTGTGGGGAAAAAGGAGACATACGCAATACTGAATGTAATACTTTAGGCAATAAAGAATTTAAAAAATAACTGATGTGTCCTCTGATAGGTGATTGGATCAAGAAAATGTATAACTAGGCTATGGAATGCTGCCATTTGTGTAAATATGGATGGATCTTGAGAATATGATGCTAAGCAAAATAAGGCAGAAAAAGTCAAGAATCATATGATTTAACTTATATGTGTTATATAAAACTGAAAGCAACAAGTAAACAAACAAACAAAAAAAGCCAAACAAGTGAGAAAACTAATAGACACAGACAACAGTAAGGTGATTGCCAGAGGGAGGGATGGTGATGGTAGGAGGTAGAAAAGGGTAAAGAGGGAAAAGGGAGATGGAAGGAACTTGACTTGGGGTGGTAAAAGCACAATCCAATATACAGAAGATGTATTTAGAATTGCATACTTGAAACCCACCTAATTGTATTAACCTATTTTACCACAATAAATTCAATTAAAAAAACAACAGTATGTTGCTAGCATAAGAATACACATATGGATCAATGGAAGAGAATAGAGAGCCCAGAAAAAAAATCCATATAAAATCAATTGTCTTTGATAATGCACCAATATACACAATGGAGAAATGATAATCTCTTTACCAAGTTAATAACAAAATTATCATAAATATTGTTATGAAATAAGTTGATGAAATAATGAAAATAGCCATCATTTTAATATTGATATGAACTCTTGGATTTGACGATTTATGTCTATTATTTTAAAAATTTTACAATAGATTAAAATTTGCTACATTTCAGAGACCTTTATTTAATGAATTATCTTTCTTCATGGTAGCACCTTATCAAGAACAGGGTGTCACTTTATAGACTCCTCTAAATCTGAGATTAGATGTGAACTATTTCTATCAAAGAGTAAATTTAATACATATAAATTATAATGGTCTCATAAATTATTTTTGGGATAAATAACTGAAAGTAGGGTGAAACATTCTGGGGCCAAACAAGGCATTCATATGTCTAAAGAAAATGAACATTTGAATATTTTGATAAAATATTTATTATTGTGAGATTTAAAGATAAAAATATATGTGAATCTGATTAAAATTGCTAATTATGTTGACAAAAGCATAACATGAGATGATTTATATTATCTAGAGTGTTAATGCATCATTAAGAAGGTTTAAATTCAACTTGATTAAAAAATTATTATTTTAGAACCTGTCATTCTGTAATAGTCCCTTTCTACAACTCTCAACTTACCCATTCAAATGTAATTGTGTAAGGTTCTTAATTGTTCAGTTTCATTTGAATTCTAATAACATTGTTAATAATATTTTAATTTAATAAAAATTAAAAGTTGTAATTGAGAAATAATAGGCTTACATGTTGTATCATTGTAACCCTCCAAATTTCTTCAGTGGGTAGATGTAAGAACAGAGAAGAGAGAAGTTAGAGTTTATTCCTCCCTCAGTTGTAGAGCTCTTTGACAATAGAGCCCTTCTAGTTGCAGTTGATTGATTGTAATTATAGAGTAAAGTATTATTCTCAATCATTTGAAATACTCACCGGTAAGCTAGTTAACAACATGCTCTAGAGAATTCTTTCACTAGACTGGAAATGCTATGAGCTTTTCCTAGTGCAAGAATGATTTCATTTTTTTTCAAATTGCTAATGAATTTTTGACATAATATGCTTAATTTCATCCTACTCTGATTTGTTTTTGAATAGATAAAACTCATTTATAAATGATACCTATAACTCCCAACTTTTGAGTTTTATCAAATGGAAGTGTGTATGCCTTAAATACCTGTCATTTTATCCCCAAAGACTTGCCTTATAATTTACCCCACATTTATGGTTTAGGAGCTTCATGGAATTTAAGTTACATCCTTAATATCATATATCTATTAAACATTTTCATGCCTTAATAGCTCTTCAGGAGGGAATAATATACATCAAGTTCTTAGGTCTAAAGTAATGAAAAAAATCAAGCTGCTTGACATTTACAGTAAAAGCTTTTGAGTATAACAACTCTTTTAATTTTATACTAGGAAATTGTAAAATGCACATAATTAAATCATCTCTTTGGGTTTTATATAAATACCTTTAAATGTCAAGGATATTTTAACTTTTGGAGAATATCTATTGCAATTTTTAAACATATATCCCCTTAACATTTTTAATTGCCATAAATGTATCTTTAATTAATATTTTTGACTTTGACTAAACTTATAAGAAGTAATACAGAAGATCTACTGTATCCTTTTCACAGTTTTCACCAATGGGAAATGTCTTGCAAAACTGTGGTACAATGATTGTAGCCAGGATATTAACGTTGATATAGTCAAGATCCATGACAATTCCATCACCACAAAGGTCTCTTATTTTGCCCTTTTATAACCACACCACTTTCCTGCCACACATACCCACACACATCCTCTTCTCAACTCCTAGAAACTTGTAAGCTGGTCTACATTTCTAATGTCATCTCATGAATGTTATGCAAATGAAATTAAACAGTAAAGTTGGGACTGACTTTTTTCACTCAGCATAATTCCCTTAGATTGAACCAGACTATGTGCATTATCAAAGATAAACAAAGCTGGGCACTTGTTAAAGTGCTAAGAACAAATTTTAACTAGTAATATATTATTGCAGTAGGGAATAGAGTCCAGTAGGCACTGAACTTTGATTTGTATGGAAGTGATTGGGGGATTTTAAAGGAAGAATGAGGGGATAGTGAGGGTGGTGAATAGGAGTAGAGTCAGGGAATTGAAAATTTTCAAAAAGCTCCAAGGGGTAGTTAGTCCATGTGAAACCCATCTAGGACCGGTTGTTGTTGACTGAACTTATCTAGGTTAGGCTTCTACCCTCCACAGAAACTGGGAGACAGCAGCCCTATCTTCAGGTGAGAACAGGATGGAACAAACATTAATACATTTGTCAGCGTTTAGTTTTCTCCGGTGGCATTTTAAGTGGGGACTGGGATTGAATCATCCTAGAGATGAAGCCTTGAACTCTTAGGAACTGTAATCCTGTGTGTCAGGTCTTCAGAGGCCAACATCTAGTCTTAGTTGGAAAAGAAGGTTGAGAGAAGTCTGGCTAGAGTTTGGTCAAGGAGAGACTCTTTAGCAACAGTGGTGTGTTCCTTTTTATTGTTGAAAGTACTTCATAGTATGGATTTACCATAGCTTATGTAACCATCACTTGTAGAAGGGTATTTGGGTTGTTACCAGTTTGGGGTATTAGGAATAAAGCTACAATACTATACCTGTGTGCAGGTTTCTGTGTGAACTTAGGTTTTTATTCTGTGGAGAAAATTCCATAAGGTCAATTGCTGGGTCACAGTTGTTCAATATTTAGTTTTGTAGAAAAACTGCCCAACTCTTTTCTAGAGTGCCTGTGTCATTTAACATTCGCTCCAACAGTGTATGAGTGATATAGTTTTTCTGCATCCTCACCAGCATTTGGTGGTGTCACCGTTTTTTCTTTAGTTTTAATTATTCAGGTAAATGTGTAGTGATATCTCTTTCAGGGGTAGGGAATGTCCAGCCCACAGGCCATATAAGGCCCGTGAAATCATTTGGTTTGGCCTCACCAAGGTATTAGGGGTGAGTTAACTAAATGTTTGACCAAATATAGCAGGCTAATTTTTAAGCTGATAATTTTGTATGGCCCGCGAATGATGTCATAAATATCCAAATGGCCCTTTGCAGAAAAAAGGTTCCCCTCCCCTACTTATAGGAATAATTCTTGTTTCCTTAATGGCTGATGATGTTGATGTCTTTTCATCTGTTTATTTTCCATTTGTATATCCTCCATGATGAAATGTCTGCTCAGGTTTTGGCTCATTTTTAAATGAGACTGTTTAATTTTTACTGTTTAGTTTTGAGAGTTCTTTATGTATTCTGGATATAAAACATGTGTACAAAAGTTTACCTCAGGAGATCCTCAAATATTTATTAAATTTATTATTTACTTTAATATTAATAATAGTAAAAACTGTGTTTTTGTGGTTAAATCAATTCCACAAATAAATCTTTCATTGTTAATTTGATACAGATTGCCATAACTGTGAAAATCTTCATTATTACTATTAGATAACTAAAGGCCCAATGCACAAAACTTGTATAAGAGTAGGCCTTCCTTCCCCCAGCTTCTGGTACCAGCTTCCCTCGCAGCCCCAGTTTCATCCCTCTGGAAGGATGTCCAGTCTAATTAGTATATTATGCTTTTATTATTATAGATGGTAATTTCTGTCCTGGTTATTTGGCCTACTTTTAGTCTATTTATTTCTTAGATCACCTATTTCACACTTCCTAAAACTTTTCTGTGGATTTAATTTTAATAAAATGGAGAAGAATTAACCATGGCTGAGAGTGAAAACTAGGTGCCCAAATCTTGAGTTGGGGTTCATTGTTCTCAGGTTTCTCTGCTATCTAAAAGAGACTTGTAGAGTTTCCCTGTTAAATATACACAAAGTATAAAGTATAATAAAAAAAAAAAACTACTGCTTAATTTTGTTCATTTGTATTCCACTTTCTTCTAGGAGTAAAGCAAACAATAGCAATAAGGATTGGATTTAACCAATTCACAAGTAAAATGTTATTTAAAGGAGTTTACTGGTGGTTATCAAATTTGACCTTCTAATATTTATTAAATTCTTCACCTCTTTATTAACTCTAAAATCATGTAAAATTAATTTTATTTGACCTCCTTATTTATATTCTTTGTATCCTTCTTAGTAATTCTTTCATTAATTTAGCTTTATTCCTATAATATTTCTTGAAAAGTTTCATTTCCTTCACAGGATTTATACTTCTATTATGTATTCATTGAACAGACAATTAAAAACTTTTAATGTCACTTTAAACTTGAGTATTTATAGTTAGTAGCAATTTATATAAAGTCTCCATTAGCTGATGTAAAATTACAGGGAAAAAGTTATTGAAATACATATTCCTTTTGATTAAATTCACACACCAAATATTTAAAGTAATTGTATTCCAGAATGGAAGATCTAGCTGATCACATTAAAATCTGTCTTAACTTATAGCTGCAGAGCACTAAATATCAAATATTATTAATCCCTAGACATGTAGTCAAATATTCCTATAAAAGCACTTATTACCTCTGATCCTTCTACTCTCAAACATATTCTAAAGTTTCTAGAGAATTGTTGAGTGGTGAAACAGTTAACAACTGTATGATTTGCAGATGCTGCTAGTAAAAAATAATTTTAATTTCTTGTTCAGTATTCAAGGGCTCATAGATGCTGCTCTGGTAAAAGCAGTGTGTGGCTAAGCCGATGTGGCTAGGTGATTGAGGAAACCAGAGGTCATGGTTTGATTCCCTGTCAGGGCACATGCCAGGATTGTGGCTTGATCCCCAGTGGTGGGCGTGCAGGAGGTGGCCAGTCGATGATTCTCCCTCATTATTGATGTTTCTGTCTCTCTTCCTCTCTTTGAAATCAATTAAAACATATTTAAAATAAAAAAGTAAAAGCAATGGCCTGAGTTGTGTTTCTGATCTTTTCCACATGAAAATGTGTTATTTAGATCTTGATTGGTGAATGGTTAAATAAGCATGCCCAAAGTAAGTCCTACAGAATCTCATAAGTATGCAGAGTAAATAATTATCCAGATAATAAAATTTAAAAATCATACTTTTCAAGGGGATAAATATGTATGGAGGTTAAAATTTGAAATTGAAGGTAGCTTAGAAGAGTGAATTTCTATAATATAAGGAAATTAAAAATGTAGATATATTTTTGAAGATCTTTTTGGAAGAAAGCTGCACAAACACTTGTAAGGAATAATCGTTAACAAATATTTGTGTGTAATGAATTGTGTTGTATTAAATATAAGAGCAATAGCTACATCATGCTGCTGGTATGCGCATGTGATATTTCTTTTTTTATTGTTTAAAGTATTACAAATAGTAGTACACATGTCTCCTTTTCCCCCCCATTTACCTCCCCCCGGCCTCCCCCCCCCCCCACCCGGCACATGCCCTCACCCCCCTAGTGTCTGTGTCCATTGGTTATGCTTACATGCATGCATACAAGTCCTTTGGTTGATCTCTTACCCCCTCCCCCAACCCTCTCCTTCCTTCGCACTGAAGTTTGACAGTTTGTTCAATGCTCCTTTGTCTCTGTATCTATTTTTGTCCATCAGTTTATGTTGTTCTCTATATTCCACAAATGAGTGAGATCATGTGATATTTATTTTTCTCTGACTGGCTTATTTCTCTTAGCATAATGCTCTCCAGTTCCATCCATGTCTTATTTGCACGATAGCTTTTCTTTTATTAACTAGCCGTTCTCAAACACTTTGTAAAAATCCTCACCCAAGGATATACTTTCATTGAAGTTTTTAGAGGGAGACAGAGACAGAGAGAGGGGGGGGAGAGAGAGAGAGAGAGAGAGAGAGAGAGAGAGAGAGAGAGAGAGAGAGAGAGAGAGAGAAAGATTACTATGAGAAAGAAACATCAATCTGTTGCCTCCTGTCCTGTACATGCCCCCACCAGGGATCAAACCCTGAAAATTCTAGTGTATGGAACTACGCTCCAACTACCTGAGCCACCTGGTCAGGGCAGTTCTCAAACTTTTTAGTGTCAGAACTTCTTTTTTTTTGGTAATCCTCACCCGAGGATATTTTTTTTTATTGATTGTTAGACCAAATGGAAAGGAAGGGAGAGACAAAGAGATAAACATCGATGTGAAAGTGACACATCAATTGGTTGCCTCCTGCACAGGCCCAAATTGGGGCCAGGAATGGAGCCTGCAATCAAGGTACATGCCATTGACCAGAACTGAACCTCCGATCCTTCAGTCGGGTGGGCCGATGCTCCAACCACTGCTCAGCTAGGGCCAGGACCTCTTTTTAATTCCTAAAAGTTCTTGGGGACTACTAGAGAACTTTTGTCTATGTGGCTATACATATTAATATTAATCAAATAAAAATGTTAATTCTGAAATTTTATAATGAATATTAATTAATTAATTTTAATACACTACTCAGACTATTATTAATATAAATAAAATACCTTAATGAAAAATAGATAAATTTCAAAACAATGGTTGAAGAGTCAGTTTCTCATATCTACTTACATATTTAGTCTTTTTCAATAAATTTTTGTCTTGAAATATATGGAATAAGTTTCCTCTATCAGTAGCTGGAAAATAAAGGGGTAGTAATGAAGAATCTGAAAACATATTTTCAAAATTTGCATTGTTTTCTTAAAATGCATTTGTCAATCTTGTACTTTTAAATTAAATTTGTTGGGGTGACATTAGTTGATAACAGTATATAGGTAATTTAAATGGATCTTTTACCCTGAATGGTCTTGTAACATGTTGCATCAGTTATTTGAAAAATATTAGTTGCTGGACTGTTCTTTCATACGTTGAAATATGTCATTGTATAAAAGTATCACACCTCATGGGACCTCAGGAAATTGTCACTATAAACTCTTGAGCAAATGAAGGTAGAAAAAGTAAATATCCTATTAATATGATTGCATTATATTGCCCTTGAAAACCCCTCAATAAGATGACAAGAAATCTGAGGTATCTCCAGACTACCTTTTAGAACCCTTGGTTTAAAGGAAATAAGGTAAAATTTTGCAACTGATATGAGAACTGTATTTCAATGTTTTGCCACATTTTTTATTTTATTAGAGTTGGGATACACAATTGGCTCTAGGCTGCAAAAGATAGCTTTCCAATGGGATTTCATACACATAATTTATTCTCAAAAATAATAATTTCTTGGACTAAGATAGAGTTAGTAATAGTGTCTAAATGCTTTTTCTCTCGAACAAATATGAAAAGCATGTAGCTATAGATAAAATGTGAAGGAGATAGGAATATTTATTTCTATTCTTTCTACATCTCTATATTAATATTAAAATATTGTTCTAATAAAATAATTCAGTAATGTAAAATGCTTAGTCACCATTAAATCCCATTGGATGCAAAGATCCAATATTAAACAACTTATTTACTTTTTTCCAATATTATTCATCTGTTTTATACAATGGGATGTAATTGTTTATTTCCAAGTACTTCTGATATTTGTTTCTGCTATTTTTTTATTATCTTTAATATTCTGTAATATTCTAACCATGAACTTTAATGGAAAACAAAATTGCATAAACCAAAATAAGGCATGAGAAATATTAAAGTACACTAGATAACCAAGATTCAATTTCAAGCAGAAGAGAAAAATTTAGCTTTCATTACTTGAACTGAATATAAAGATGAGCTTTGGATGTCACCAATAATACAGAAGCACAATCTATATAAATATGTAACTGAATCAGAGACTAACTATAGAAAACATAAGTCCTTTCTTATATCTTTAATTAATTTTTTACAACATTTCTAAAATGTATTTTTATTTTTATTGTTGACATTATTACAGATGTCCCCCATTTGCTCCCCTTTGCCCTCCTTCACCTCGACCCCACATTCCCCATCTGTTTGTTCTCTTTGGAGAAGTGTCTATTCAGATCCTTTGCCCATTTCTTAATTGGATTGTTCATCTTCCTGGTGTGGAGCTGTATAAGTTCTTTGTAAATTTTGAATATTAACCCCTTATCAAATGTATCATTGCTGAATATATTCTTCCATATAGTGGGTTTCCTTTCCATTTTGTTGGTGGTTTCCTTTGCTGTGCAGAAGCTTTTTAGTTCGATGTTGTCCCATCTGGAGTAAAGACAGTCTATTCAATGATGGTGCTGGGAAAACTAGACAGGTCCATACAAAAAAATGAAATCAGAGTACTAACTTACACCATACACAAAAATAAAATCTCGCAACATTTTTATTGGGGTAGACGTTTGGCTTCTTTAAATATCTACAAAGAACAATATCAATCATATTATTTTGATATCTGCTCAACTATGATTTTCACTCCTTATTGCTTCTTTTGACAGTGATTATTTAAGTACTCAATTAATCACCAAAATTATGAGGTATCAAATAGGTGTATGACATTGTTCCTCATGAAGCTAGTGTATACAAAAGAACTGGTAATGGGCTGCAGGTAAGGGATTCAAGATTTAGGAACATTCTCACATTTACTTCACCCTTAATTGCTGCCTTATTTCCAGAAGTTAACAATTGCCTTTGTCATCTTGGTTTCCTTAGAGAAGTAAGAAAATTTTTTAAATTACTCATCTTTGTTCCTTTTGCTTTGGGATTAAGGAGATAAAACATAGAACCATATTTCTGAAGTACTAGGATATAGAGATTCTGCCACTGAGTTTGCCTGAACCTCTGTGGTTAGAGAACAATCTTTCAATTTGATGCTTTTCATTATGCCTTTACAAAAGACATAAAAGTTCTTGAAATAAATGGCTCTCTGTGGTAACTGAACATAGATAAACTAGTGCAGGGGTCAGCAAACTCATTAGTCAACAGAGCCAAATATCAACAGTACAACGATTGAAATTTCTTTTGAGAGCCAAATTTTTTAAACTTAAACTATATAGGTAGGTACATTGTTATTAACTTAATTAGGGTACTCCTAAGCTGGCCTTTGCTAAAAACGTCCTCAATATGATTGAGGTACGTTCGCTGAGGTCGACCCCTTCCAACTCTCCCATCCACATTCTTGTATACTTGTTCCCTCTATCTCCTTCCCGAAAACCGACTTCTGCGCATGGGCCACGAAGTTTCAATCGCACTGTACGTGCGTGTGCCCACCTGGTATTTTGTGGAAGAGCCACACTCAAGGGGCCAAAGAGCCGCATGTGGCTCGCGAGCCGCGGTTTGCCGACCACTGAACTAGTGGGTTCATTGGAAGAACTCTCAAATATCTCTTAGTCATTGGCCTTCTTTCTTAGTCATTGAAAGATAGAAGGTCCAATAAAAATCCAGATGGAGCCTGCAGGCATGGCTCAGTGGTTGAGCTTGACCTATGAACCCGGAGGTCAGAGTGTGATTCCCGTCAGGACACTTGTCTGGATTGGAGGCAGCCGATCAAAGATTCTCTCTCATCTTTGATGTTTCTTTTTCTATCTCCTTCTCCTTTTCTCTCTGAAATCAATAAAAATATATTTTTAAAATATCCAAATGGAAGGACTTTGGTCAAGATGTGTAAATTGCCTATAGAAGGATCCTACAGCTATAGTCTAGGTTCTAACTGCCTACAGCCACATTGTATGATGTACATTCTAAGTGCATTTATCCCACAAGATAACAAAAGAATTATTTAAACACATGAATTTAGAATATTTGAAGTATTATGTCCCTAACACAGAATATATAATAGCCTGTTAAATTATTTTAGAAATATTTAAATAAAGAAGTCAGTTTATTATTGTTTAAGTAGCCATCCTAAAATTTTTATTTTATAATAATCATTAAAATTTCCAATAGTCAGAGTTCTGATAAGTACCACTTGGAAAAACTTTTGATCTAAGAAAATGGACCAGTCATAAGTAAAGTTCATCTTTTCCAGTATCCTTTTTATTGTATCTTCTTGAAGATTCTTTAGTACATTAATGATAACATTTTTCATCTCTTAGCAAAATGTTTTTCTCCTTAGAAAGCATTCTGATATTAGGCATTAATAATTATACTATCTCTAAGTTAGTATATTGTAAATTCTATCTAAATGGCTACTATTTCAGGAATTTCAGTTACCAACAAAAATGTTTGTGTGCTATTTATTAGGCATGTGTTCTTTCCTTGAATAACTGAATCAATTTATTAGCATCCGTACATGCTAATATTATCAGCATTAGAAATGTCCTATATTATCCTCATGAATATAAAAGTAGTAAACTCATTATTCTGAATTAAGTATATTTAGAATTTGGGCTAGTAAAAAGGATGGCTTTATTAGAAGCGCTTTGTACTGAGGTGGACATGAATATACCGAATTTACTAATTTGCCTATAAAGATGATCAAAATTGTCTTGTAAACCTCCACTAAACTGTTTCCAAGTGTAAAACTAGTATTTTCAATATATATCTAAACCCCTAAAAAGGTAATAATTTCTGTCCAAGTGACAGAATTTTAATTTCAGAAAAAATATATGAGGACAGATGGTTTCCTAATATCAAACTATTATTTTGATAATATTTTTGGACCTAAATAGGAAGAAAGTTTGACATGACATTATATTATAGTGAGCACTGTGTCTTATATGTGTCTCCTATATGTGCAATATTACCTTCCACATACAAGATGCTCAATGAAGATATACAGACTTTGTTAAGAGTCTCAGAAAAATAACCATAATATCTGTTTTCATAAAAGGTATTTTTCTCTCCAAAACAATTTGAGACAATAAATATTTTTTTTTTATTGCTTAAAGTATTACAAAGGGTATTACATATGTGTCCATTTTATCCCCCCACCCTAGACAGTCCCCCAGCCTCCCCTATCCCCCAGTGTCTTATGTCCATTGGTTATGCTTATACGCATGCATACAAGTCCTTTAGTTGATCTCTTACCCCCCTACCTCCTGCCACCCAACCCTCCCCGGCCTTCCCGCTGCAGTTTGACAATCTGTTTGAGGCAGCTCTGCCTCTGTATCTATTATTGTTCAAAAGTTTATAATGGTCTCTATTATCCATGAATGAGTGAGATCATGTGGTATGTTTCCTTCATTGACTGGCTTATTTCACTTAGCATAATGCTCTCCAGTTCCATCCATGACGTTGCAAATGGTAAGAGTTCCTTCCTTTTTAGAGCAGCATAGTATTCCATCGTGTAGATGTACCACAGTTTTCTAATCCATTCATCTACTGATGGACACTTAGGCTGTTTCCAGATCTTAGCTATGGTGAATTGTGCTGCTATGAACATAGGGGTGCATATATCTTTTCTGATTGGTGTTTCTGGTTTCTTGGGATATATTCCTAGAAGTGGGATCACAGGGTCAAATGGGAGTTCCATTTTCAGTTTTTTAAGGAAACTCCATACTGTCTTCCATAGTGGCTGCACCAGTCTGCATTCCCACCAGCAGTGCACAAGTGTTCCTTTTTCTCCACATCCTCTCCAGCACTTGTCGTTTGCTGATTTGTTGATGATAGCCAGTCTGACAGGTGTGAGATGGTACCTCATTGTTGTTTTGATTTGCATCTCTCGGATGATTAGTGACCTTGAGCATGTTTTCATATGTCTCTTGGCTTTCTGAATGTCCTCTTTTGAAAGGTGTCTATTTAGGTCCTTTGCCCATTTTTTGATTGGATTGTTTATCTTCCTTTTGTTAAGTTGTATGAGTTCCCTATAGATTTTGGAGATTAGGCCCTTATCAGATATGACATTGGCAAATATGTTTTCCCACACAGTGGGTTTTCTCGTTGTTTTGTTGATGGTTTCTTTTGCTGTGCAGAAGCTTTTTATTTTGATGTAGTCCCATTTGTTCATTCTCTCTTTAGTTTCAAGTGCCCTAGGAGCTGTATCAGTGAAGAAATTGCTTCGGCATATGTCTGAGATTTTGTTGCCTTTGGATTCTTCTAGAATTTTTATGGTTTCCTGTCGTACATTTAAGTCCTTTATCCATTTTGAGTTTATTTTTGTGTATGGTGTAAGTTGGTGGTCTAGTTTCATTTTCTTGCATATATCTGTCCAATTTTCCCAACACCATTTATTGAAGAGACTATCTTGGCTCCATTGTATGTTCTTGCCTCCTTTGTCAAATATTAATTGAGCATATTGGTTCGGGCCGATTTCTGGGCTCTCTATTCTATTCCATTGATCTATATGCCTATTCTTGTGCCAGTACCAGGCAGTTTTGAGAACAGTGGCTTTGTAATAGAGACAATAAATATTAAGGGGAAAAGGAACAATTTATGTTTCCATTAATACCTAAAATAAATGAATATATGTTTATAAAAGCTTAACATTTTTTTCTGTTGATATTTCTATTAGGATGTTTTTGAAAAGAGTTAAAAAGCTAAAATTATTGTTTAATTCAGGGAGGAGAGTTAAATAATTTGGGTCTGAAATGAAGGAAAATTTTTTACTCTTCTACATTGTTTTTGCTTTCAAAATTTGAAGACTTTTAAGAATAAATTTTAAAAACTATATAATTAAAACAAATAAGCAACTGTCTAAAATCTAGATTCAGAAAATGTTCTAGTAAGAAAGTGTTACTTTTAAGAATAGGAGTGATGGTTATTGAAATGTTTACAGTTAAGAAAGTTTTTTTTTAAAGAATAAAGGAAGAAACACATATTTATCTACTGATTTTAAGCCATTGTTTTTCTGGCATTTAAAAAAATAAATTCCATATTCACACATTCTTTACTTCTACAATCCCTTTATACACTTACCTAAAATATAAACATATAAACTTTGTGGTTCAAAAAAGCTGAATTTGGACATATGGGTCCTGCCAATATTTAGTTTGGGGTTTAGCAGTATGTCCTCTCAAGTCAATATGTGATTCTACCATGTGAATAAAATGTTTGGCTTCTTCTCTTTCAATTTTTCAAAAATATAATGTAGTTATTAAAACAATCTAAAAACACTAATGACATTGCTATAATTTACTCTCAGAGAAAATCAAATACATCATCAATGTGCCCTTAAAAATTACATTTCTTGCCCATTCAGTGTGGCTCAGAGGTTGAGCATCAACCTCTGATCCAGGAGGTCATGGTTCGATTCCTGGTCAGGATACATGCCTGGGTTGTGGGCTCAATACCCAGTGGGGGCAATTGGGTATGTACAGGAGGCAGCCGATCAATGATTCTCTCTCATCATTGATGTTTCTATCTCTCTTTTTCTCTCCGAAATCAATAAAAATATATTAAAAATTACATTTCTTGGAGTTAAGAGAGTTCAGTAGAACCTCTTAATACATCTCTAGCACAATGATGGCAAACCTATGACACATGTGTCAGAGGTGACACGCGAACTCATTTTTTTTTGTTAAATGGCATTTAAATATATAAAATAAATATCAAAAATATAAGTCTTTGTTTTACTATGGTTGCAAATATAAAAAAATTTCTATATGTGACATGGCACCAGAGTTAAGTTAGGGTCTTTCAAAATGCTGACACGCCGAGCTCAAAAGGTTCGCCATCACTGGTCTAGCAGGTCAAACAAAATCCATCAGTGTCTCTGGTGTTAACATGTGTTATTTACCATAGAAAGCAATAAGTCATTGTGGAAGATAGTAGCGAAGTTTTCATTCAGAGGTCAGGAGACTCAAGGTCCATTCCTGCCTTTGCTATTAAACTGCAGGCCATCTGTCAATTTCCTGATCTCTAGGTAGCTCTTTCCTCATCTATAAAATGATTAGGTAATGTCCAAGGTTTCTTCCAGCTGGAAGTTTCAATAGTTTTGTGATTTGTTGCTCAAAGTGTATTAGCTTCTCAGTAATCCTATATAATAAAAGGGTAATATGCAAATTGACCATAAGGGCAGAACAACTGGTCACTATTACACGCACTGACCACCAGGGGGCAGACACTCAATGCAGGAGCTGCCCCCTGGTGGTCAGTGCGCTCCCACAGAGGGAGCTCTGTTCATCCACAAGCTGGGCTGAGGGCTGCAAGCGCAGCAGTGGTGGTGGGAACCTCTTCCTCCTCCACAGCAGCGCTAATGATGTCTGACTGCCGTCAGTCAGACATCCTTTGAGGGCTCCTAGGCTTCAAGAGGGATGTCTGACTGCCAGCTTAGGCCCAATCCCCCAGGGAACAGGCCTAAGCCGGTAGTGGACATACCCCGAGGGGTCCCAGACTGTGAGAGGGTGCAGGCCAGGCATTGGGCCTCTAGTCATAAAAAATGCTTTGTTGCTGCCATAAAGCTTACAAACTTAGAACCCAATTTCCTTGCAAGCTAAAAATTAAGTGTAGATTGCTGCCAAAGTGCTTAAATTGAATGTTGGGAAATTGAGAAATCATGATGGTTAAAAAAAAAGAAAAAGTAATATACACCTTATACTAATTTTGGTGAAGGTTCTATAAAATCCATATACAACCAATCTTATCTACTAGTATATCATTTATACTATGTACTAAAACAGTGATGGCGAACCTATGACACGCATGTCAGAGGTGACACGTGAACTCATTTTTTTGGTTGATTTTTCTTTGTTAAATGGCATTTAAATATATAAAATAAATATCAAAAATATGTCTTTGTTTTACTATGGTTGCAAATATAAAAAATTTCTATATGTGACATGGCACCAGAGTTAAGTTAGGGTTTTTCAAAATGCTGACACGCCGAGCTCAAAAGGTTCACCATCACTGTACTAAAATAACCATGATTCAGGTAGGGAGTGAGAGGCACAGCTGATTACTTGAATAGAGTTTGAAATTAGGGAATCTATTAATGGGGTAAATACACTAATAGGTTAAAGAAAATAAAAAGAAGCATATCATTTACTAAATTAAATAGAATAATAGGTTAAAGAAAGATAAAATAATCATAAAAATGCTTCATTAATAGTTTTCATTTTTTTCAATTCCTAAAATAGAAATCGGTGGATAATTTCTTAATATATGCATGAGACACTATTGATACTCATATGTATGAGACAAAATTTATCGATATAGCTCTATCACCCTATTATGGAACATGTTTGGTAGCATAGATGTATATCACACACATTGTGATGACAGTGGGGATAGTTGGAATTGATTTAATGATTATGTATCTTGAAGTGAGAGTTGACAGGATGTCCTGTGGATCTGATGTATGATGGATAAGAGATGATTAGTTGTTTGGTCTCAGTCATGGTTGAAAGGCAGTTACCTTTAACTGGAATAAGTAAGACCATGTGAGGAGCTGGCTTGAGGGGGCAATAATAGAACCTCATTTTGAGATATATTCATTTGAAATGGCTAGTAGACATCCAAGTGGAGCCAGAGAGTAGTCATAAATTTCTAAAGTTCTGAAATTCAGGTGTGGTCAGCCTGGAATTTTTCGTCTGGGAGTCAATAGCACATAGACAGAACATGTTTTTAAAGGAGGTTGTCAGAGTATGAGGAAATGAGAATAGCAGCAAAGAGTAGAAGGCATTATGGACTAGGACCATTTAGCGTGATTCGTGGGCAGTTCAAACAACCTATTTAGGATTAATGATCATGAAAATAGAGAACAGTTATTTATCTATTTATTTTTAGTCACATTCAGCTAAGCAGGTGCAGGCATGGATTTAACAGAATGTGATTTCATCAGGCCATGGTAAAATGGATGATGGCAATGATATTCTAGATTAAAACATCAAGAACAGTACATGTCACCTGGCAGATACTCAATAAATATTTATTGAATTTATTGAGAAAAAGAATGTATACTTACAGGTTATCTGCTATATCTAAAACCAATATCAGGCCACAAAACACAACCCCACAAAATGTAGAGTTAAGAAAAGAGAAAGATATCTTCTATCTCAGCTTTTATTTCACATTTCTTCCAGTTGAAGTAAACACAATACAGAATTAAAAAGAGTAAATATTTTTAAATGAAGATTTTTTTTATTTTTTATGCGAATTTAACTTTATTGGATAACAAAATATAGTAAAAAATAAATGTCTTTAAAATTAGTTTAATTAGTTCATTAGTAATATTTATACATAAAACGAGTAACTTTTCATTCCAAAATATAATCCATTGGAAATACAATTTTAAAAACATTTAAAATTTTAATACTAACATGAATGATCTCTGAGTAAACTTAATCATGTTTACTATGATATCTAATGATTATGTATAAATTATAAATAATGTGAATCTACCAGATTTTATATGATATAGTCTCTTTATTTGAAATGATGGTTCCTAGTTAATTATGTCTAATGACACCCTAATAAATTAACAGTACTTTTATAATCATTAAAATAAAAAGAAGAAAATTGGTTTGATCTCATAGACAAAAAACAGTATGATGATTACCAAAGGGAAAGGGGGTGTGGGAGGAAGTAGGAGAGGGTAAAGGTTATAAGTAAATGGTGTTGGAAGACGACTTGATTTAGATGGTGACCATAAAATACAATGTACAGATGATGTATTATAGAATTGGACCCCTGAAACCTATACCATTTTATTAACAAAATTCATCCAATAAATTTGATAAAAATAAATGGACATAAATATAAACAAGATGTTAACAAAACAATCCAAATAACACTAAAAATTACATTAAATGATTATCATTCTAGACATTTCTTGATGAGGAGTGAAGACTTGGATAAAGAAGCTGGGTATAAATATGGGTAAGTGAATAATCTGTAGTCAGCTAAAAAGATTGACAGACTAATCAAAAGATAAAATAATTTTATATAGAGGTGATAATTCTATACATGCTGTTTTTAAGAGAAAGTATTTGATTTAAGTTTTGCATTTAACAGAAGAAAGCTTAGGGAAGCTGAACGAACTGTGGAACCTTAAGTATATGTTTCTTCATTTCAACATATAATTATCCTCCTTTTCTATGAGTAAGGAACAGAGACCTGGAGCAATGTTAAATCTCTAGAGTTATGATTCCTTTTAAGTGATAGGTTTCAATTTTAGGCAGATTAATTGACTCCCTGCGTTTAAAAATGAGGAAATTAGCATTCTTTCATACACTTTAGTCTTCACTTCCCATTCCTTAATTTTGGTTATATAATTTTTATATTACAGTGGAGTAACATTTATATTCTGTTCCATATAACAGTAATTTCCTCAGTTATTTTGTTTCTATATTTAAATAAATGCAATGATAATCACCAGCCCTTTTACTACACTTTTCTATAGTATAGTTATTTCTTGGTTGGATGGGCTTAATCATTAAATATTTTTCTAAGGAAAAAAAAATACGGTGGTTACCTGCAAAACTAAACAGGTGCCTCCATATAACCCAGTAATTTCACTCTTAGGTTTTTCACACAAAAACCTGTACACCATATTCATAGCAGCTTTTTTCATAATAACTCAAAACTGGAAATAATCCAAATGTCCTTCAATGGATTATTGCTTAAGCAAACAGTACTACATCCATACCATGGACTACTATTTGGCAATCAAAAGAAATGAACTATTAGTCACGGTGTAATTTGGATGAACCTCAAGAAAACTGTGCTAAAAAAAAAAAAAAATCTCAAAGGATACAGATGGTATGCTTTTATTTATATAACATTTGTAAAATAACAATTATCAATTCGAGAGAAGATTATTTCTTAAAATATATTTTGTTGATTTCAGAGAGGAAGGGAGAGAGGGAGAGAGAATCATTGAATGGCTGCCTCCTGCACACTGGGGACCGAGTCCGAAAGTCAAGCATGTGCCCTGACTGGGAATCTAACCATGATGTCCTGGTTCAACCACTGAGCAACACTGGCTGGGCTTTATTTTTAAAGTAAGATAAATTCCATAACCTATGTTTCACAGTAAGGAACATGCCTCAAAGAAATTTTTACTTTTCCATTTCAAACACACAAGACAAAATTTAAACATATAGTGACATCTCCCTGGAAGGAGGTAGGAGCTTAAGCACTGCTCCGGAATTTAGTTTCAGCATGAAATTCCAATCAACATTTTGATTATGTTTGCAAGAAAATCAAGCTATTCTAAATTCCATTTTTCTTTCCTCATTGTGGTCTAATGTCTTTTTAAAAAAATTTGCTAGACAGACCTATCTGGATTCTTCCACCTGTGGGAACATTCTAGGATTGATTTTTGCATTTTCTTAGGAAGCTCATTCTTAGGAATAAAATTATTCTATTTCCGCTGTTTCTAAATACTTGAAAAACTACTTCTTTAATAAATGATTTCTGACAATTTACAAAAACCAACATTTATAGTTTTAGGTTATAATTTTCTCAGATAAGATAGTATCATTGTGTGGATGGAAAGAGGGTGTGAAAAACATTCATTTTTACTTGTAACACCTGTTGTTCTTTTTAGATTATTTTGTTTACTGCTAAAGAGAATTAGAATTTAAAATTTGCTATTTATTCCTGGAATTCTTATAGAAATTCATATATTATTTGACAAATATGGTAGACCATGACTAATTGAATTAAAATTTTATTTAAGCCCTAGCCGGTTTGGCTTAGTGGATAGAGTGTCGGCCTGCAGACCAAAGGGTTCCAGGTTCGATTCTGGCCAAGGGCACGTGCCTGGGTTGGGGGCTCGATCCCCAGTAGGGGGCGTGCAGGAGGCAGCCAATCAGTGATTCTCTCTCATCATTGATGTTTCTATCTTTCTCCCTGTTCCTTCCTCTCTGAAATCAATAAAGAAATATATTTAAAAAATTATGTAAAACAAATGAGACTTAAGACTTAGGGAATATTTGTTTTACAGATATTTATGTCCCAGTTCATTCAATAAAGGAATGAATCTCCAGCCAGTGTAGTGCCCCAGTTTAAGAAACAAAAAACAAAACAAAACAAAACAAAAAAACAGAGGAAAAAATGGGAAAAGGCAGGGGCTGGAACTAACTAGTGAAACAGCCGGTTGAGGACGGGCAGCAAGGTTGGAACAAAGGGAAGACATACTGACTATTGGATGTCATGGGAAGAGGATGTATTTATTTTCAGAATGCATACATCAATTTATTTAAAAAAATATTTTAATCTTCACGTGAGGATTTTTTCCATTGATTTTTAGAGAAAGTGTAAGAGCGGGGCTGTGAGGAGGCACAGAAAGAGAGACATCAATGTGAGAGGCATAGAGTGGTTGGCTCCCTCACTCGCCTGGACAGCGACTGGTGCCGGAGGTACATGCCCTTGACAGGAATGGAACCTGCAACCATTCAGTCCTCTGGCGGACGCTCTACCCACGGAGCCAAACCGCTAGGGCCTAGATTCATTTTTGTAATTAAAAATGTGAGTTTATATCTGTAAAATACATGTGTATATTTCTACACAATTTGCTTAGAAAAATGTAGGAGATCTAGACAAGTGTTTTCTCATAGCTTTACAATAAATATTGGAATTCTGTTATATTATCAGATTT
Source organism: Myotis nattereri (assembly GCF_964212035.1). Classification (NCBI taxonomy): domain Eukaryota; kingdom Metazoa; phylum Chordata; class Mammalia; order Chiroptera; family Vespertilionidae; genus Myotis; species Myotis nattereri. Next base: position 30,358,696 of record NC_138088.1, read on the forward strand.
CAAATTTCATCACGTTCTCTAGATTTTAGGAAATATTTGATGCTTCGGGTAAGATTTATACTCCCCTTCGAAATCTCGGTGTTGGGAGCTCTGCTACCCTGTGAAGGGGGGATGCCAGGCTTCCCAGCTTTAGCTGGCTTTCCTTCCTGCCTCCTTTCTCTCAGACGCCTTCCATGTCAGCCGCTCATCCATCCACCTTCTCTCTGTTCCAGTCCCACAGCCTGCTCCAGAAATCCTGCTTCACGATCCGCAGCTGGCCTCTCCCCTTCTTTTCTTGTTCTACTTATTTACTTTGTTTAGCTTTTTAAACTTGGGACATCGTCCCGCTGGAGAGATTCACTCTTTTACTGAGCAACTGGGGACATACTCGCACACATCTATCTCTAAGGCTGGAACTTTGCGGGTACACTTAGTCCCTGAGAGCAGACGGGCTTGCCAATAAATAATGAAGCTCCGGTGCCAGGGGCGAGACGTGTGGAAAATATGAGATCCAGCAGCTAGAGAGCTGACTCCGGAGCAGAGAGCCCGAAAAATCCTCCCAATGGAGAGACAAGAAAAAAATAAAAGACGTTTGGCATGGGCAAAAAACAGGGAAAAGCACAGCTGGGAAGCCGACTGTTTCTCTCTAGGAATGCTGGGTAACCCCCAGGTGTGCTGTGCTTTGGATAATACTCTTGATGAAGATGGCTTTTAGTGGGAGATGCTAGTGTGAGGAAAATAAGGGTAGAGAAAGAGGCCGGGAAGATTGGGAAGCACTTCGTTCTTCCCCCCATTATCTACTCTTCTAGGTAATTTCAGCTTCTCCCTCTGCCTTCCATGGTCATGTTTATGTGAATGATCAGCATTTCCATGCCAGACACAGGTTTTTGAGGCTTTTTAATCGATTCCTATTTCTATTACCTAATTTTATGCTATTTTCACCAGTAATTAAGCTGGATAGCAGGCAATGTTTAAAATAATTTCAACCTCAGTTTTCCCATCTGAAAAAAAATGGTAATTAGCACCTAATACGTGTTTTATCAGAGTGAAGTGAACTCATAGATTTAAGTTCTTAAGCAGTGTTTAATATGTAGTAAGTGTTTAATAAATAATAGCTGTTTTTTATCATCAGTCATCATCACGTATTTCACCTCTAATGAGATAGTAAGCTCTTTGAATACATGGGTTATCTCCATATCATTTATGACTTTTAAGGCCAAACTGGAGATTTGATGAATAGCTAGTAAGTTTAATTTATGTTAAACTGGCTATAAAGTTTGCTTTTCATTTTTTATACAAGGCATATTTTTCGAGTTGATTTTCCCCATTTTATTCATGTTTATAGCTTCCTTGTACTACATTATTTTAAATATAAAAAATGGGATATTATATATTTTGAATTGTCTTAATTTTACTCACACTTAACAGAAGGTGCTTTGACAAACTGTTCTGTGTATAAGGTAATAAATCAATGTCAGAAAGAGAGTTATTTTGGGTGATTTATCACCTCTATCTAGGAATGCTTCTGGGAGCCCCAGGCCAACACTGAAGGCAAGGTGATGCTATTTGGTAAATCGGTGAGCTTGAGCCCTGCTTAACTTTATGCCTCTAATATATCGTGATTGACACACTTCTATTATTTCTAGACTCCCCTCTTTTTTCCTCAAAAGTGGTTTCTGAGTGCACAAGAAAATACCCTGGGGAGCTTTGAAATGAAGTAAGAATGGGGAAGGACTGACATTAGGTTTTAAAAGCTCTGCTGATGATCCTCATTGGGTCTGAGAGGCACTGCATGGCCAGCCCACTCCTCCAAAAGCAATACACCTGTCCATTTACAGCCTTGCCTGGGGAGCTCCAGGAGGTGGTTAAATAGGCCCTGATGTAAATAAGTTCCAAGAGGAAGGAGTTCTGTTCTCAGTGCCTCGGGACTCAAGACTGCAGCATCCGCTCTTCCCTGGGTCTCCAGAGTGCTGGCCTGCCCTGCAGATTTCAGGCTTGTCAGTCGGTGAGTCAGTTTCTTAAAATAAATCTCTCTCTCTCACTCTCTCTCTCTCTTTCTAGAGATAACAGTTCTATTTCTTTAGAGAACGCTGACTAATACACAGCCTTATCTTTCAACCTCAGAGCCCAGTTTACAGATAAGCAAACTACAACTTGGAAAGATGAAGTAGCTAATTAAAGACCATGTGTTTTGTTTAAATGTATGTCTGTCTGACTGAAGATAGAGCTTTGCAAATACTCCTTTATGGCCAGAGAGCACATTTGGGAAGAATTGTGTGACATGGTACAGGTTAAAATGAAATAGATGTGTAGTGTTCTAAGATGTAATTAAAGTGCTGTGCACTCCGGTGCTCATCCCACCATAGAATTTGAATTTAACCCAGTGACTTGCTTAGAGGAACCGAGCCTTCAATGCATCCCTCTTCATTTTAAAAATTTTTATTATATTTTTTGAAATAGATTTTTATTGATTTCAGAGAGGAAGGGAGAGGGAGAGAGAGAGAGACAGAAACATCATGATGAGAGAGAACCATTGATCAGCTGCCCCTACACATCCTACATTGGGAATAGAGCCCACAATCCAGGTATGTGCCCTGACTGGGAATCGATGTGTGACCCCCTGGTTCATAGGTCATCATTCCACCACTGAGCCACTCTGGCTGGCTGCATACCTCTTCTTAACAGGGAACACTATCTCCTTTTTGATAACGCATACTCATTTCCACTATTGCCAATTTGCAAACTGTGAAAAACCTAAGGGTCTGGTTAATAGGGGTTAAAATAAAACAAAATGCTTAAATATAAAGGACTACCTTGGAACTAATAGGATTTCTAGAAGCACTGTTTCTTTCATATATGCTTTGCTTATATAATTTTTGCCCTTACATGGGAATAGTCCATTTTTATAGCTTTTGAGCTGATATGAACCAACCTTGTATTTAGCTGCCTTGTGGAACAGAGGTGCTAATTATCTCTTTCACACACTCATGCTATAGGCCAGGAGCTCACAACTCCCCCAGGTGGAGCCAGGCCAGCTTTTTGCCATCTGTTACTCAGGTGCTCTGGGGTGCCTCCCCTCCGCTTTGTTCTAATTATCTTCCCCATTGTTCTCACCTAGAATGGCATTTACATTTTTATTAAATTGCAAAATAACAATAAGAACCTAAACATACCCTTAGAGGAAAAAATAGTTAATCACGACAGTATTGTGCAATCTCTCTTCATCTTTATGAAGTTGCTCAGCGTCCTTGTTTGGGTTTATGTTTATAAATGCACGCTTGCTTTGTAATTAGTTATAAAGCCATAAAAAGTCTCCTGGTTAAAGCTATTGACTGCAGGCTTATTCCTTGTTCCTTTCTAAAAAAACTTTAAAAAGTGCTGCCTCCATTAAAATAAGTTCATAAAGAGGTGGTATGAGGATCAAAACACTTATATTCTAGTCTTAGGTAATTTTTGAATGAGTTGAAAACATATTTATACTCAAACACACACACAAATGCAATTCCTTTCACACTCTTTTATGTGTTTCTTCTGGGGAATTTGAATAATTCCCTTAATACACTAGTGATTGGCATACTATAGCTGAATAATAATGTCTAAACAATACACATTGATTAAACGAGCCCTTAATAGAGCAAGTTTTCTGTTTATGTCCTATGCTTCCATTTTTTCCCACCTCAAATAAGCCAGAATACATATTACCATGGAATAACATCTACAGGGTGGTAAATATTATGGTAGATTTCTTATCACTGTAACTCACAGGTTTAAAGTATGAATAACTTGTGGTATGAGTAACTTGCTTTGTTCACATTTGTTATAGAAAATTAGGCTGATCCCTTTCAGTCTGAAATTATTGAATTTTACTTCAGATAATAACCAATTTTCTGCCTTTTAGTGGTTTGTTTGTTTTTGCTACTGGGTCCTGAACCTTTTATATTTTATTTTCAATTACATTTCCCCACTTGTTTGCTCATCTTTGCTCATATGTAGAGACACACATGTGGCAGATATGCAGAGTTAAGATTTTTGCCTCAGATCAACATATATTATGTATACATCCATGTACAATCAGGAAACAAGAGTCGTCTATAAATTTCTCTTATTTAAAACAATATATTGGAAATTAAAAAATACAGACTTTGTAACACCTGTGATTCTAGAAATACTGTGGATTTAGTATATTCTTTATTCTTTGCATTTACTACAGCTGGTAAGCTCAGCAACCTTCAAGGCTTATTAAATTTGCCGAAGCCTTAGGAAGAGAATAGATATATTGGTGAAACCAGACTTTGTACTGATCACAGAAGATTGCATATGTAATCGACCCTGACCTAATGAAAAAGTCAATGCTGAGGTTAAGATTGAATAGGTACAATACACTGAGCTGCATGGCTTTCTCAAACCATTTGAACCTCATGTGCCTAAAGCACACCCCCTTTGCTTTTATATGAGCAACGTGACATGGCAATGTTACTGTGATGCCAATTAGGAATGCTTTAAAGCAGTGGTTCTCAACCTTGGCTGCACATTAGAATCACCTGGGAATCTTTTAAAAATCCTGAAATCTGGGCCTCATACTCCGGAAATTCTGTTTCTTTGTTATGGGGTGGGGGCCACAACATTAGTAACAAAGAAACAGAATTTCCAGAGGGTGAGGCCCAGATTTCAGGATTTTAAAAAGATTCCCAGGTGATTCTAATGTGCAGCCAAGGTTGAGAACCACTGCTTTAAAGCAACACTGGAAATGCTGACACTCCTAGCCATATTTGGAATTTCTAAACATTCCTGGCCAGTGAACATGTTTATACTCTATAAATTGTTACTTTTTAGAGTATGTGAATTACATTTTCATCTTTACTTGCCCATTGTAACGTCTGTGAGGTATCATAGGAAATTACCAGAGGGCCAGGGTTAATTGGCTATCAACCTCCCTGAACTAAAAAATAAGTATACTATAAAATAAGTCCCAAGATCATTAAAACTGTGTATTTGGAGTTGTGGTATCATATTAAATTTTTAAAACATTGGTATTATTATTACCAATGTCCTATAAAGTAAATATTTGAATTTTATATTTGGTGAATTTTGTCAAAGAACCTCTGTAGGAATGTTACTTATGTGTGATTAAAAATGAGCCGCAGAGAGTGGCCTTTCAGGAGACAGTCTGGCAGATGTCCCGATGACATCTTATCAGTATTTTTTCCAAGTATGTAGAACATGCTTAGAGCAAAAATTATGAAGCGTTCAAAAGAGGCTTGTTTGAAGGGGAGAGGGAATTTATACCAAGGAGTCTACTAACTAGATCCTTGGTGTAAATAATCCCTGAGTTGTGAAAATATCAGGGAGGAGGAGGATGCAAGAATGCAGCCTCAAAGGTAGCTTATCTTGTCCCGCAGTTTGAACAGAGGAGTTGTCTGAATCGGAGGAACCAACAATCTTGGGGTTTAATTACCAGGTGATTCTCATAAATTGTGGAAGGCCACAGAAAAGAAAAGGAATGACCTGTTTTCTTTCCTTACAAGAGAAATATTTTAAAACATCTTGATATGAAGCTCTCTTTGGCTAAAATAGAATAATAGGGATTGGATTTACCTTTCCACTTGGTTACTATTCTGAGAGTTACTAGGCAGCACATGCCTGGGTTGTGGACTCAATCTCTCTCCCTCTCCTTTCCTCTCTCTGAAATCCATAAAAACTTATTTAAAACTATTAAATAGATTATTTACAATAGAAAGAAAGCTAGGTATTAACCATTTGGCTATGTCATTATTACACACTCCTGTATGCAAGTCATAAGCAAGACTTACGAATGTGTGTTTTAAAAGATTTTATTGAGTTTGAGTTATGCTACATTGAAAGGGAAAAGCTATTCAGAGATTAGTGATGTTAATGTTTAGGATTTGTGATCAAGTCAAATAGAAGTTTAACTTATATAATTTCCTTAAAGCAAGCCAATGTTGGCAAATCAATATGGGAAGTTCAGTTTTATTAAATAGAAAACATATGTAAAAATTCTACAAGATTTACATTTAACCAAATACACATATTATCTAACATGCCTAAAGTTGTATATATATGCTTTTATGTATGTGTATCCAAAAATTCCTTACCTCACTCAAGTTACTAGATCACTGGTAATCTAGTAAACCTGTGCTTTCTTAGTACCTAAAATAACCTAAAAGATATATTTCTGTTTCCTAAACTCTAATCTAAAAAAGTAGTTATTTAGGTGATTTATTATTATAATTACACCTACAGCAACATTCAGTGCATAGACTCCAAATGTAATTATTCCTTTGATAATGACTATGGGAAATATATTTAAGTTGAATGAATAATAAATTAAATAGTTGTGGAATGTTTTTCAGTGTATCAAAATAACCTCTGTATCAAATTAATGATAAACAGCAAACCACAAAGGCCATCTGTGTGACAGTTTAATAGGTAGGACTAAGCTCTCAAAAATTAAGTTTCTTTTGATCATTTTTACAATTGAATAGGTACAACTTAGTTATTTTAATGAAGGTAGCTGGCAAATAAAAGAATGAGCACAGTTGTATGTATTTAAGGACTCTAGATAAGTTTGACACCTCTATTGTATACTCATGGACCCATCCCAAGTCCTGCTAGATGCCCTAGTCATGTCTTCACATGATCACATATTTGTATTTCTTATATTTAATTTGTAAAATATTATTAATCATTCAAATAAGTACTCATTTCATACCTACATTTGTTTTTATAACTTTAGTCTTTTACTTATAGAGGACTCCCCAAATTAGGATAGTATAAATTCTCCAAACCTGAATTTACCTCTGATTATGTATATAAATTGTGAGACAAACATTTCTGTTTAACTGCATAATATATCTCCCTTCCTCCTTATTAATAAAACATGGATTTTATTTGGGGATGAAATATATTTCATTGCTGTTAAAATTATATATAACATAACTTTGGCTGAAAAACCCAAGCAAAATTTTTCTGTGTATCCTGAAAAGTCAAGGTATAAAAGCAACTTCCCTCTTGTTGTTTCTTATTAGTCCTGCCTAGCAGTTCAAGGCAGTGGTTGGAAAAGTTTTCTCACCACGACACAACTACGAGTTTAAAAAAACTCATGTTAACCAAAGAGAGAGGGGATAAGGAACATCAAAGAGCCACTACACCTATACTGTTTACTTCTAGTCTTATTGAATGAATGTCCATTGGTTAAATCAGTGCGGCTGGATTTCTGTTAAACAGTGAAATGCTGTACCAATCTGTACAAACAATTATTTAACTTGTTGGTTATTCTATTTTGATACTCTTGATTTGCTCACCTAGTGCAAAGATGTTAATAGCCTGAAATCAAGCAAGCTTATGTTAATTGAATGCAGAATATAGTCATAGGGTAAACACAGAATTATTCTTCTGCTCCCTTATACTACCTTGAAGGGAAAATGTTTTGACTTTGCAGGGTAATGTAACTTACTGGCTAGCTTCTTTGCCTCTAAAGTATTGAATATTCAAAGAGTCAAGTTTATAACCAAATTTACTGTAATATCAGTTACATTATACAGAGAAGATAAATTAAAAAGGACCATAATATTATGTTCAAATATTTTGCCCTGGTATGCTTTAATACTGTTAAAAGTGTAAGAGGCCAGGGTGGATATTTTAAAATTCTGCTCCATTACTGAAAATTTGGGAAACTAAAATTAATTCAAAGGAGTGAATATTAGTGCCATGTAAGTCAGCTCTCTCTATTTGTATTTGTATGGCTGCATTTTGACAAGTATTATATTTAATTCTCAATAATTTTAGGCTGAGAAGGAAAGTTCTTAAATCCAAATATCTCTTCTTTCACCACATTAACAAGTACTGACAACAAATGTTAACATATTTGCTAAACATTGACAAACTGGGCAAAGGACCATCTTTAAGCTATCAACTTGGCATATGTAATAATAAAGACAACCAAATTCTGAAAAGAAAAATGTGGGGCATATGAAATTAAGTGATAGAATCAGTTTCCATAAATACGTTAACATGTAGTAATGAACAACATGTGACATGGCTTTTTGCTTCCACTTTGTATATTTTTATAATTCTGGATGCTGGTCTCCAGTAGAGTATTTAAAAGAAAACTTTTCCCCATCTTTCCTTGTCTTTACCAGAGATCCACTTAAGAGCAGTCTTGTGACTAATTTACCATTCTTTCTGGTATTTTGCTCAGCAAGATTGATAAAGCCTCAGACTTTAATTATCAATTTACTCAGGAATTTCACAAGATGAAGTGTTGACAGAACCAGTCTTGACAACGTTATCAGTGGTTTCAGTTTTTTTCTGTAAAATCTAAAAACGATACTAAATTGTGGTCAGAATCAGGCAAAGCTTTCAAATTAGGCTCTGCTTAGGCACACCTTATCCTTCATAATTCAGGTCTTGTTCAATGAGAATTTCAAATATTCTGTTTTCATTTAAATGTGTGTTTTTAAATATTACGTGATTGATGATATGGATTGAAAAGGTATTATTCCCACTTAAGTGTAATCACTCACAATGACTGCTTCATACTTTGTCAGGGTGACACCTTCTACCACAGCACAGGATAAAGAAATTTGGGAATTTAAAATTATTATGAAATGTTTTAAAAACAGTATAAAGAAAATAAATGATCATAACACTGTCCTCTCCTCCCCTTCCTTCCTTCCTTCCTTCCTTCCTTCCTTTCCTGCAAAAACTTTTATTGTTTCCATTTGGTCTAATGTATGGGAGAGGGCTTCACGGTGGTTAAAAGAATGGCTAGTAGATTCAGGGAGAGGCTCAGTTAAAAGCCATACAATATGGGAATGCAGAGGGGCCCCTCAAAGACCTCTGGGCTCCATAGGCTCCTGGTTGTGGTTGAGGGTGAGCCTTTCAATGATACTCGCCCAGCCCAGCTGAGGGCCTGGCCAGCCTGCAGAGGGGAGCCAGGTGTTGCCCGTCATCTTGGTGAGTTGCACGTGCTCATCCAGGAAGTGGTTCTCCCGGAAGTCACAGAGCTGAGGGTCCCCGCGGGTAGAACCCAGGACATGCAGCTCCCAAAGGGCCTGGTTCAGGTTCCTCTCCATGGCCGTGGCGGCTTCCATGGCGTCCTGAGTTTTACCCACTCATCTTGGGGAGGCTTCAGCACCTGGTTTTGCAACGTTAGGAGCTGCTCAGTGCTCTCGCGCTTCGTCTCAGCCAACTCTGGGAAGAAGTGGCCCACACCCTTCAGAGCCAATACACTGTCCAGGGGGAAATAGAAGCCCAGAGAGGTAGGTGTAGGAGGCCCACAGCCTCCACCTTGGAGGAATAATTCTGACTAATTTGTGAGCTCATGGTTGTTCGGCAATAAAGAGTTAAGTTAGAAAAACAACAATGTTGGCTGGTCTTGGAGGTGGTTATGAAGGTAGTGACTGGATAAGACTCTGGAGAGTGGCCAGAGAATGGGCGTCCCTGGGTCTGTTCCATCCAAACACTATTGAAACAAGAGACAGGTCTGGGACCTCCAAGGGCACTGTCGTCTATATTTTTCAAACAGGCCCACTATTGATGATAATTTATACTTCATCATTTTTGTGGGGTGCTTTCTCTATAAATATATCCATAGGATAATTTTGAATTAGTAGGTCATTAATAAATACTTCTTTTTTGATATAGGAAAATGCCTTTCAAAAAGATTTATACAAATTTTTGAATGTTCACCAACAATACATGAGAGTGTGCAATTTTTATTTTGGTATTAAAAAGAAAGTAGTCAAGATTACTGATTTACTTTTTAAAAGAAAATATCTTTATTGTTGAAAGTATTATAGATGTCCTTTTTTTTTTCAACATTGACTCCTTCTAGCCTGCCACCACTCTCCACTCTTCACCCCAGGCTTCCACCACCCTATTGTCTATGTCCGTGGGTTATGCATATGTGCATATAAGTTCCTGGGTTCATCTCTTCCCACCCACCCCAAACTTCCCTTTGTGCAGACTGTTCCATGTGTCTGTCTCTGGATCTATTTTGTTCATCAATTTATTTTGTTCATTAGATTTTACATATGAGTGAGATATGTGATACTTATCGTTCTCTAACTGGCTTGTTTTGCTTAGCATAATACTCTCAAGGCCCCTCCATGCTGTCTCAAAGGGTAAGAGATCCTTCTTTTTACTGCTGCATAATATTCCATGTAAATATACCACAGCTTTTTTATTCACTCATCTACTAGTGGGTACTTGGGCTCTTTCCAGATTTTAACTATTGTTAATTGTGCTGCTATGAACATAGGGATGCATATAGTCTTTCTGATTGCTGTTTTGGGTTTCTTAGGGAATATTCCTAGAAGTAGGATCACTGGGTCAAATGGCAGTTTCATATTTAATTTCTTAGGAAACTCCATACTGTTTTTCCTAGTGGCTGCACCAATCTGCATTCTCACCAGTAGTATACTAGGTTTTCCTTTTCTCCACATCCTGGCCATCATCATTTGTTTTTGTTTTTAAATATATTTTATTGATTTTTTACAGAGAGGAAGGGAGAGAGACAGAGAGTCAGAAACATCGATGAGAGAGAAACATCAATCAGCTGCCTCCTGCACATCTCCTACTGGGGATGTGCCCGCAACCCAGGTACATGCCCTTGACCAGAATCGAACCTGGGACCTTTCAGTCCGCAAGCCGACGCTCTATCCACTGAGCCAAACCGGTTTCGGCAATCATCATTTGTTGATGGTAGCTATCAGCTGACAGGTGTGAGGTGATACCTCATTGTCATGTTAATTTGTATCTCTCTGATGACTAGTGACTTTGAGCATTTAAAAAAAAATTGATGTCTATTTGTGGTAATGAGGAAAGAATATATTATTGATCTTGTAAAATTTGAATGATATTCTGACAATGATTTCAATATCATAATTATTCTATGATTACTGTAAATGGTAAATGTAAATACTGTGTACTTTCAAGAATCCCACTTCTGAAAATTGATCCAAAGGAAATGAAATCAGTATCCCAAAGAGAAATCTGCATGCCCATGTTCACTGTAGCATTATTCACAATATAGACAAGAAATGGAAACAACTTGGATGTACTTTAATGGACACTTTCATAAAGAAAACATGGTATATACATATAATATTTATTCTTAAAAAAGAAGGAAATCTCACTATGCACAAACCTGGAGGTCATTATGTTAAATGAAATAAGCCAGAAAAAGATATACTGCATGATCTCACTTATATATAGAATCTAACTCAGTCAAATTCTTAGAAGCTGAGACTAGAATGGTGGCTTCCAGTGGTAGATTCTAAGTCGAAAAGGGAGGTGTTGATCGAAGAGCACAAAATTTCAGTTGGAGAGGAAAAGATTTCCCCTCTTCTAGGTTTTTTTTTTCCGGCTAATTAAGTTAGGCATAATACAGGTTAGCAGGAGAAAAACAAATTTAATTTCTCATGTGCAGGAGGTCCACAAAATATGAGACTCAAAGGCAGTCAGGCAATGTGGCTTATACTAGTAAACCATCCTGAGCTGTAAATGCTTGTTGAATAACTGTTTGTAAAGCCATACAGATAAGTCTGATATTAAAAAAAAAAAAATTATCTCTTGCATCAGGAAGAGATATGGCTAAACTCCTGTAGGCTGTTAGGAGTGAAGTAAATGCTTTTTGTGAAACTGCTGGGTCTTAATTGCCTTTAGCTCAAAACAATCCACATGCCAAAATGGCACATTTGGGGATGGCATATTCTTCCCCTCACAGTTATGCAAGATGCATGAGATATAGGACAGGGTGACTGTAATTGTTAATACCATATTGTGTAGTTGAAAATTGCTAGGAGGGTAAATCTTAAGTGTTCTCACCACACACACACACACACACACACACACACACACACACACAGAAAAATGTTAGCTATATGAAGTGAAGGGCATGTTAATTAGCTTGATTATGGTGATGATTTCATAGTGTATACATCTACCAAACGATTAAGCTCTGAACCTTAAGTATATACTATTGCTGTTTGTCAATCACACCTCAAGAAAGCTAAAAATGAGTAAAGATCATGGAATGCAGGCGTTAGCCCTCTGCACATGGCTCACAAAGTTTCAATCGCACTGTACTTGTGCGCCCGCATGTGGTATTTTGTGGAAGAGCCACACTCAAGGGGCCAAAGAGCCACATGTGGCTCCTGAGCTGCAGTTTGCCTACCACTGGCCTAAGGTACAGAGATGGGAGAGCTTGAAGCTGATTTGTAATGCCAATAGGGAGATTAATTTGCCTTTCACTTGTGGCAAGTGCTTTATAACCTGGGTCCAGAGCAGCTGTGGACAAAGCCAGGGAAATGGGAGTGAGAAGTAAACATAATGACTAGTTGATACCCCAAATTAGACACTAACTGTAAGTCAATTTATGGGAAAAATCAGATGCAGAATTTAGCAAAGGAAAATGACCAAGAAACTATACACGGGTGGAGAAGAAGTAGGAATGAGGAATGAGGTAGGAGCTGAGACTTTACTATGGAGGTTGGTTTTGAGTATATTTCATGAGTAAAAAGCTTTCTACTTAGCTTCTTTTCTCTTAAACTTGTAGGGACAAAGGTCTTTATGCATGTTTATGTGTCTTGTCAATACCACTGCAGCAAGGAAACAATTTTTTATTTGCATTTCAAGTCAATACAACTGTTGGCATAGCGAGAGGGCATTTAACTGGCTTATCCAATGGCTGATGATCTCATGTTTTCAGGTGAGATGTCCCAACAATCACCTTTACAGAATGCAGAGAAAGGGAAGCTAAAAACAAAATGCTGAATACTTTATATGCAATAATACATCAGCCATTAATCCTAAAAACTCAACTCTATGAATGATTTTCTGTTCACTTTTTTTGGTGTGAACATGGGTACATGGTAGAGGAATATTATCTTTATTTGTATAGTTGTATAGTTTATAGCAGCGGTTCTCAACCTGTGAGTCACGACCCCTTTGGGGGTTGAACGACCCTTTCACAGGGGTCACCTAAGACCATCGGAAAACACATGTATAATTACATATTGTTTTTGTGATTAATCACTAAGCTTTAATTATGTTCAATTTGTAACAATGAAATTGGGGGTCACCACAACATGAACTGTATTAAAGGGTCGCAGCATTAGGAAAGTTGAGAACCACTGGTTTATAGAATCAAATATAAGTTGAACAAACAAAGAGATAGTGGTGTAAATTTCTCGAAGCTCCTGCCCACTACCTATCTTTACCATCCTGTGTTTCATGGAGTCTCACAGATGAATCTCCCTATGCATTTAATATTTTAAAAATATATATATACCTCCTTGTGTCAGGGAAACAATTAGTGATACAAACGTTGATGTTCCAATACCTTCTTTATCCCCAAGTTTTCTTATTTCTCCATTTTAATAGCTGAGTCACAACAAATGGTACTTTTTGTGGCTGTAAATATACTCATAAAATGATGCTAATGGCGATGTTTTGTTTGTTGGGGGATATATTTATTGTCTGGTTTTATTTCTTAAGTCAGTATTTGTCTCAAACTCAAAGAGGTTAATTTTTTAATGCAGTATTTCAGATTCTTGATTACATACCACAAAGTGACAAAAATGCATTTCTATTATTTTCTGAACACGAGGTTAACTTATTCACTGTTTCAACTTGTGCTTATGTCAGGTTAAAAAAGGAAACAGGAATCTATAATCCTTGTAAAAAATTGGAACATAGTTAAATATAAAGCAAGCCTCCCTCGGTGAATTTAGGATGTGACAAACACTCTAACCTTGGCCTATATCTGTGCTCTGGAGTCCTGTTATCTTTACATTTTCCTGAGTTAGTTTTTGGCTATGGGTCAAGATGACATGCAGGCCAACATATGAATAATTAACTTCAGAGAAATGGTGAGCTTACACTCCAGTGCTTGAGTTTTAAGAAGCACTCCCAAAATGCAGTTTCAAAGGTACTATTTGAAATAGCCACGTAATCGTTTTTCAAAACTTGCCCTCTTTCAAAGACATCATTGAACATATTCAATCATAGTGTTATTATGTCTAACACTAGAGTATGCAATAACTGAAAGTCAAATATCTCTTCATCAATAATATGAAATGTTTAAGATACTGAAGATATATGAAGTAATAATAATATTTTAATACATTTACTCACAGCCCAAATAACTTTACAAATATAACCTCATTCTTAGATATCTAGGAATGTGTTTCAGTATCCTGCCTTTACTGAAAATTAAGAATAGAGACATATCTGGGGATAAATAGCCAAGGCTATGTGATTCTAAGTCTTTAAAAACAACCAGACAATCCTTAAGCATAGACAAATACATAGCTACCTACATACCTCCATACATTCGTATACTTTCTGTTTAGCTTTTCAGAGAATGTAGATTTCTTGACTCCACAGCAGAGCTAGGCAGAATTGTCATTTTTATCCCAACCATTTTGGACCAAGCTAATTATGTTTAAATTCATTGATAGGACTGCCAGTGATTTGTGTGTTTATGGAAGAGAATACCTGACAGCATATGTTCAAAATTTAATGTGCCACAGTATAAACACAAACTTTCAGAGGCAGAGGGGATGTGAAGCAAACATGGGAAAGGGCAGTATGGCATAAGCAAAAGAGCATGGGCTCTGGACTTAGAAAACCTGTATTTGATGTTGTGCTGATTCCTACTAGCTGATTGGCCTGTAATGCCGCATTTACCTCTCACATCTCCCTTGCAAGACTCGAATACACTTCAGAAGTAGCTTATGCAAGCAGGCTCTGGCCCTTACTATAGTAGATGCTCGTTCTTCCATCTTCCCATTTCTTTAAAATATTTCCCATTTTATTTGTTGAGACCTGAAAGAACAATTTTATGCCAGAGGAGTTAGGGGGATGCATGAAATAGATTGGCTAGTTAGTGGGAACCAACCTTTTTTTAGTTGATGATACTGATAAAAGCTTATTCAGACAAAGAATGATTCCTCAGTAAAGTATATTCCTTAGCAAACACCCAGTAAAACATCTGAAGTTGAAAAGAGAATCTTGAAGTGGAAAGTATATACTCCTCTTAATAGGCAATATCAAGACTCATGTCTAGCCCTAGCTTGTTTGGCTCAGAGGATAGTGCTGGGGGCCAGCCCCAGTGGGTCCAGGGGTTCCCAAAGGTGTGGACGGAGTCGGTGAAGAATGTTTTACACGGAGACAGCGTTCAAAACTCTCTAGCTTTCCTTAGTCTCCATGGATTTTCCCTGTGCCTGGCTGAGGCCACAGAGAGAGAGATAGATCCCAAGGCAAGCTGAGCCTTTATTTTATAGTGAGAGGTAAACAAGGTAGTGGTTTCCATTAGTTACACAGTTCTTGTGAGTTTCACTTGTTTTGACCATGGTTTTACTTCCTGCACTTCCTCAGCCCATTAGCTTCCCAGATAAGATCTAGGGAGTGTTACAAGGTCAAGCCTAATTATGCTAAGAGGACTGTGCCCTCTAAGCTGGGAATTGTTTTTGACTTTGCCCACAGGTCAGTCCGAGGCTTAACCCTATATCAGCTCCCCACAGGATAGAGCATCGGCCTGTGGACTAAAGGGTCCTGGGTTTGAGTCCAGTCAAGGGTACATGCCTGGATTGCAGGTTCAATCCCCCAGAAGGCAGCTGATCAATGATTCCTACTCATCATTGATGTTTCTCTCTCTCTCTCTCCCTCTCACTTCCTCTCTGAAATCAATAAAAATGTATTTAAAAATACTGATGTCTATGTAATAATAAGTAATTACTAAAAATTCCTGTGAATTTGAATAGTTGACCAGTGTGAAGAAAATTCCAGAACATTGGGTGTCTTGGATATTTTTATTTAGTCCCAAAATTGTTCTGGTCATTTGGATCTAGAGGAGAATGCCTGAGAGGGCTCGGCTGCATGGATGTTCAACTCTTAGGTGTCGCCTGACAGTATCAGGGCTACCACCACTCAGCAAGGGCCTGCAGGCTAGTTCTAATTGTGTTCCTCTTGTCTTAAACCATCTCCTGAGACTGAGGCTAATTTGTTAAGCAAAGTGATAGTGTCGCTCATCACTGACAAATATTTTATTTCTTCAGACTATTTGACAATATGATAAGCTTTTCCTACATATAAATGAGCCTGAGAAATAACTATATTTTATGATTGAACTCAGCTGTCCATTCATTTCCAGTTATCTCAAGTTTCATTCCTGGAGGGAGATGAGCTTCCTTATCCTGGCAACCTAACTACATTTTCCAGATTATATTCGAACATGTTGTCTACATTATGCACTTAGCTTAATATTAGGAGCATTAGTGTATCTTCCCTTAGCTCTCTAAAAGGGATAGATATCATTTCTTCATAAGCAAATGTTAAAATGGAGGGAAACTGTTTTAAGTGAGGTTCAGGCTTTTTATTTGTTTTTAACTTCCTATACTCAGAAATACCTTAAAAAAACAGTGTTAAAAAACACTGGCTTATCGAATGATGCTGTCAGGTCCTCATTAATATATTGGGCAGAGTTGGGAGTGAAATTGATTATGGAGAATAATTTATGACAGAAATACACCTTGAGAAAAAAAATATGGGGAGAAACAAAATTTGTGACCCTAACATTTTTGAGTTCACCTTTTCTTAAAATGAGAATCCTAGGAGATACAAAACGTTGCCATCCAGTTAAGAATAATTCAAAGATGTGCTGATAGCCCTAACAGGTTTCTGAAGTCGTTAAAATTAATATGGAAGTCTATTATTTCCCCTACATTTTGTGCTCAGTAGAACATTTTTACTGATGGTATCACTTCTGAGTGTCCAGGTTTATAGCCAATATAGTTGCATTTCTTGCTCTTTATTTTTAAATTATTTTTATTGTTGAGAATTTTACAGATTCTCATTTCCCCCCATTTGCCCTCTCTACCCTGCTCATACCCCACCCCAGGCCTTTACCACACTATTGTATGTCTGAGTTCATGATCTATGCATATATGCATACAAGTTCCTTGGTTAATCTCTTCCCCTTACCTCTGAGATCTGTCAGTCTGTTCCATGCTTCCATGTTTCTGTGCTTATTTTGTTCATCAGTTATTTTATTTGTTAGATTCCACATATAAGTGAGATCGTGGGATAGTTTTCTCTGATTGGCTTATTTCACTTACTAGCATGATCTCCAGCTCCATTCATGCTGTCTCAAGGGTAAGAAATCTTTCTTTTTTATAGTTTCATATAATTCCATTTTATAATGTACCACAGCTTTTTTATCCACTCATCCACTGATGGGTACTTGGACTGTTTCCAGATCTCAGCTATTGTAAATTGTGCTGCTATTAACATAGGAATGCATATATTTTTTTGAAATGGTGTTTCAGGATTCTTATGATATATTCCTAGATGTGGGATTTCTGGGTCAAATGGAAGAACCATTTTTAGTTTTTAAGATTTTTTTTAATGTTTTGCACATTAAAAAAATGTGTATTCCCACCAACAGTATACATCCTCAGCAGCACTTGTTGTTTGTTGATTTATTGATGGTAGTAGACATTCTGGCAGGTGTGAGGTGTTATCTCATTGTGCTTTTCATTCGCATCCCTCTGATAACTAGTGATGTTGACTATTTTTTCATATGTCTATTGGCTATCTGTAAGTCCTCTTTGCAGAAGTGTCTTTTCAGGTCCTTTGTCTATTTTTAATTGGGTTTTCTGTCTTCCTTTTGTTGAGTTGTATGACTTCTTCATATATTTTGGAAATTAACCCCTTATCAGATGTATCATTGGTGAACATGTTCTCCCATACAGTGGGTTCCCTTTGCATTTGAGGATGGTTCTTTTGCTGTGCAGAAGATTTACGTTTACTGTAGTCCCATTTGTTTATTTTTTCCTTTGTTTCTCCTATCCTAGGAGATGTATTGGAGAAAATTCTGCTTCATGACATGTCTGATATTTTACTGCCTATATTTTCTTCTGGGATTTTTATGGTTTCGAGACTTACTTTGAAGTCTTTTATCCATTTTGAATTTATTCTTGTGTGTGGTGTAAATTGGTGGTCCAGTTTCATTTGTTTTCATGTAACCGTCTAATTTTCCCAGCACCATTTACTGAAGAGACTGTCTTAACTCCATTGTATGCTCTTGCCTACTTTGCAAAATATTAATTGACCTTATGGGATGGGTAGATATCTGGGGTTTCTGCTCTATTCCATTGGCCTATATGCCTGTTCTTATGCCAGTATCAGGATGTTCTTATTGTAATAGCTTTGTAGTATAGTTTGATTTATTTAAAAACTTGAATTCCTGGGAGAAACTAAGATGGCGGCATAGATAAACACTGGGAAATTGTCGCCTCCCACAACAATTGAAAAATACCGCAAAGGACAGAGCAGACATCATCCAGAACAACGGGAAGCCTGGCTGAGTGTAAATTCTACAACTAGAAGGAAAGAAAAGCACACTGAGAGCCAGAGGAGCTGCGGAGGTGAAGTGCAGAGGTACGGCGGCTCGTGCACGCGCGCGGAAAGGGGGTGGCACCTGAGGACGCGGCTGTTTTTTTTTTGAATCACAAGCTCCCGACTGCTCTGAACTCCAGTTCCAGGAAGTCTCTGGGGACCCAGGACTCATGCGGGGAGAGGCTGGACTGTCGGGCAGCGGGCGAGCTTGAGTGCGGCTTTCCCTCAGAGGTGCTTGCAGCAATTATCGGGTCACTGAGACACGTGTGTCCGGGCAGAGAATCACCATAGCTGCTTTCTCCGTCCTTTGACTCCCTGAGACCCCGCCCCACCCAGGCTGTGGCAGAGGCTTTTGCATGTGAATGTACCTAACTGCAGCCAAGCCAGGCAGACCTGGAACCTCCAAGAGAAGGCCCAAGGCCCCACAGCGGCTTGCATTGCTTCACAGCTGAGCCTCTTCGTGGCTTCTGCTGTGTGGCCTCAGGCAGAGGCTGAATTAGCACCTCCTTAGATCCAGGAGCCACTGTACCCACTGGTCAGAGGGAGACCATCCAGATTGCAACTCCTCAGATCCATAAGGGACACACTCGGGGAGCAGACTCAGTGAGTACCAAAGCCCCACTGAAGCAAGTCTTGCCCCAGAAGGGTGTCTTCAGCACAGAAGTTCTCCCACTTCAGGCACAGCTGATTCTCACATCCAATTGGCCTGGAGGTCAATTCCCCCCAGTGATCCTACAACAACCAAGGCACCAAGAGTGCACCAAGAATGTCCACCCCAGGTAACTGGGGAGGCTGAGCCACTGGGCCCTACAGGACACCTGGCGCGCAGGGCCACTCTATCAACACAGGGAAGCAGCCAAAATGCGGAGACAAAGAAACAGGTCACAAATGGCAGAAATGGAGGAAAGCAAACGACTGGATATAGAGTTCAAGGCCACGTTTATAAGGTTTTTCAAGAATTTTATGGAAACCGCCGATAAATTTAATGAATCCCTCAATAAGTATAGTGAGACCATGGAGGACATGAAAAAGGACCAACTAGAAATTAAGCATACACTGACTGAAATAAAGAATAATTTACAGAGATCCAACAGCAGACAAGAGGATCCCAAGAATCAAGTCAAAGATTTGAAATACAACGAAACAAAAAATACCCAACCGAAAAAGAAAAAAGAAAAGAGATTCCAAAAATATGAAGATAGTGTAAGGAACCTCTGGGACAACTTCAAACGTACCAACATCAGAATTATAGGGGTACCAGAAGGAGAGAGAGGGCAAGATATTGAAAACCTTTTTGAAGAAATAATGACAGAAAACTTCCCCTACCTGGTGAAAGAAATGGACTTACAAGTCCAGGAAGCGCAGAGAACCCCAAACAAAAGGAATCCAAAGAGGACCACACCAAGACACATCATAATTAAAATGCCAAGAGCAAAAGATAAAGAGAGAATCTTAAAAGCAGCAAGAGAAAGACAGTCAGTTACCTACAAGGGAGTACCCATCCGACTGTCAGCTGATTTCTCAACAGAAACCATGCAGGCCAGAAGAGAGTGGCAAGAAATATTCAAAGTGATGAATAGCAAGAACCTGCAACCAAGATTACTTTATTCAGCAAAGCTATCATTCAGAATAGAAGGTCAGATAAAGAGCTTCACAGATAAAAAAAGCTAAAGGAGTTCATCACCACCAAACCAGCATTATATGAAATGCTGAAAGGTATTCTTTAAGAAGAGGAAGAAGAAAAAGGAACTCTTACCATTTGCCACAGCATGGATGGAACTGGAGAGCAGATAAATACCACAGGATCTCACTCATTTGTGGAATATAATGAACAACATAAACTGATGAACAAGGACTGATCCAGAGATGGAAAGGCATTGATTGGACTGTCGGGCCTTGGAGGGAAGGTAGGGGAGGGTAGGGGTAAGGGGGAAAGATTAACCAAAGGACTTATATGCAAGCATATAGGCCTAACTAATGGACACGGACAATGGGGGGGGGTGAGGGCATGAGCGGGGGGGGGGTGGTAGAGGGTAACGTGGGGACAAGGACACATATGTAATATCTTAATCAATAAAAAAATATATATATAAAGATTGACCTTTGTCAGGGAAGATGCCAGCCTAGGACATGACTACCCACCATAAACTGCTTTTAGTTTAAAAGTTTTCATTTCAAAACATTCTTTTTGATAACTTTAGGTCTCTGAGTTTGCAAGAACACCACACAGGGCTTCCCTGAGCTAGTCAGTGAGCATGTGGTTCCTTTTCACACACACAGTTCTTGGATCACTTGTGCCCCACCTCCTGACAACAGTCACTGAGTGCTTAGGGCAGTGGTCGACAAACTCATTAGTCAACAGAGCCAAATATAACAGCACAACGATTGAAATTTCTTTTGAGAGCCAAAATTTTTAAATTTAAATTATATAGGTAACTACATTGTTATTAACTTTATTAGGGTACTCCTAAGGCTTTGGAAGAAAAAAAAAATTGAATTCCTTTGTTATTTTGCATATAATATTGTTGAGAGTTTTACCAATGTCCCCCTTTTTTTAACTCTTGGAGAAGTGTCTATTCTTAACCATCACATTTTAATCTTTCATTTTAGATATAACATTCTTTCTAATACTTTTATTATATATGGATAGACACTCATTGCATGTGTCATCTTTGTGTTTTATTGTCAATTGTCATAAATTTTACATGATTTAATATGTTAAACTCTCCTTTCTTGATTTCTGGAGTATTTGAAAATTGGCATTTGTTTCTGATGCAACCAACATTGTACAAAATAATTAAGAGAATCCTTAAGTAATGTAATAGGATGCAGAGGTGCCATTCTGTATAGGAACATTGAGGATATAAAGTAAGCAGAGATTTGGAATGAATAAAACGGTTTTATAATTGCAATGATGTGATTGGTGACAATTTTGAGATTTTCTTTGTGTTTTAACTTCTTTAGAATTTTTATTCTATTTTATTTTAGAGGCAATTCTTAATGTGAATCATTACCCTGTGCTTACAAATGTGATATTTATTTGATTATAAACATTATATTAAGCATATTAATTGATACACATTGGGTTAAATGTAGTGTGGGGTTTAGATTGTGATTGCATTGATCATGAAATCAAACCTGGTGAAAGAATTGACCATTCTGTTTAATTTCAAAAACATTTTGATTTATGTTATCCCTGAATAGAAGGGCCCTTTAATAGGGCTGCAATAACCAATTAAAAAGCATTTTAGCTATTGATTGCTTTGAATTTCTAAATTTTGTCTCCTCACTATACAATAAAAAATTTTAAATTTGTTCCAACATTTGGAACATTTAGAAATATATTTTGGACTTTAGGAATACTAGTAACATAGATAATAATGTTTTTCAACAGATAGAATCTGAGAAAAGATATAAACAAGTTTCAGTAGATATTCATTCTTTCACATTTCAAATTTTGTCAATTATAACTGAAAAAATCATAAGTTCTAAACTTTAAAATATTTACTTAGCCTAAAGTTCTCAAATTTTCTAGAATTAAAGAACAAAGAAACAATCTTGTTTTTATTTATTCCAGTAATTATTTGTGGGCCTCATCCTTTTATAAATATGGAATAATTGGGGGATAAAACTGGTCATAGCATACAAATCCTCTCTGGGCATAGAAGAAAAGGCATTTTTAAAGAACAAATTTACAATTTGGGAATGCATAAATCTTGATCTTATAGGTGTTCAATTTACAACAAGGGTAATGGAAAATGGTTCACTCTGTAATTTTGTTGAGCTTAGTTTTGTCAAAAAGACAGGCTTATGTTTGATTCCTGACAACTAAAGATAGTAGTACCATGTCCTACTGTCCTTATGTAATCAGGTCCTTCTGGTGCCTATGGAATTATTTGTCTACTTTATTAGGTAAAAACTAAGTGTTTTAAATTATTCTAAAGCATTGTCTTTTCTTCAAAATAATTTTATTTTTATCAAGTAATATGTATAGAGGTTTAAGTGGTAAATAGTACTACACATGTCATAACGAAACAGATTTGTACTCTGTTCCCCTCTACCCCCATATTGCTCACCCCAGCATCAACTAATTTTATCCCAGACTCTTCTGGAAGTTTGTGTGCAGTTCTTTCTTAATTTTTCAATATTAGACATTATTTTTAGATGTACTCACATGAAAAAGGAGAATTTAACCTCCTTACACTTGCACATCTCTAGACAACTTCTCCCAGCTCATTTTCCTTCACCCAAATCTCCTAGTGCTTTGATACCACAAGATTTAATTTACAATATTCTAAATATGTCAGCATATTTCCCATATAAAACTCATGGTTTTATGATTACTGTTTTTTAATTTATTTCACAACTCCTTGTAAGCCTGGAGTTATAAAAAATGTGCTTAGTTTTTGTTTGGCTTAGTTTGCGATGAATATTTCATTCCTAACTTTAATCATTTCCTTTTTGTCCTATATCTTTCTCCTCTTTCTTCCAGTTGGATCCAATTACTCATTAAGCCTACTGAATTTCAGGAGACCAGGACTTTGTGTCATCAGAATCTAGTAAATCCTTTTATTTTTCCTCTTTCTTGAATGTCCTTATTTAGTAGTTTACTAAGGAAGCCTGTTCAGGAATTAAACATTCTGTGATGTTACCTATCTGACAGGCCTTTATTCTACTTTCAACCTGAGTATAGACTTCAGTAGAAATCTGTAGCCTGGGTATAGACTCTCAGGTGAAAATAATTTTCCCTTAGAATTCTGAGGTAGTTTTTCTATTGTCTCCAAGGTGTGTGTTGCTATTCCCAAATTTAATACTTACTGATTTCTGATTTTTATACCTTGTATGAAAACTGTTCACTGCCCCTACCAATGCCCTTAGCTAGTACAGAGTAATTTCTTAGCCATTTTGTTGTTTTATATTATTGTCACTTGATTTATCACTGCTATTATTACTTTTATTCATTGTGTTTAACACTTGTTGATGACTTTGAAACTTCAGTATTAAATCTTCAGTTCTGGCAAATTTTATTTCTTTGTTCATTTTTTGACTTCCCTTTATTTATTCTGTCTATATTTCAGTTAGCATTTGCTTGGCAGCAGACTGCCCCAAACTTGAAGCTTACAGCAGTGCTTATTTGCTTTCTTTTTTTTTTCTCACCTCTCTTACTATGGCTCTCTGACTTGATGTGGCTTGGCTGGGCTTCTCTGCTTTACACTTGAGGTATGTGAGTCAGCTGGAGTGGCTGCTCCATGTGTTCCTCAGAGCAGTGGGCTAGCCAGGTGTGTTCTCCACATGGCAGGGCACATGTACCATAGGCTCAGAATTAACACACTGCCATTTCCCTCCTTATGACATTGCCAGTACTCTGCCCATTGCAAGTGTGGGAATGTAGAGGACATGGAAGAATTGGAGTCAATCATGTAATGAGCCACACTGGAAATCCTGTTCATTGAATCTTATATCTCCTGCTTGATGACATTTATATCCTCCCCTCGTTATATTCATTTATGCTACATTTGGAAGACTCTCTTTGATGGTCTCTTTTAACCCTTCAATTGATTTTTTTCATCATTTAAAAAATACGTTTTTATCGATTTCAGTGAGAGTCAGGGAGAGGGAGCGAGATATAGAAACATAAATGATGAGAGAGAATCATCATATAAAAAAATTCTTAAGAACAGTGCCTTGTTCTGTTTTAATTTTGTAGCACGGTATTTTTATTTCATGAAATAAATTATTTTGTCTTTACAAGAATGGTAATTGCAAATATCCTTGCCTATAATACAAATATATATCCTTTTGGTGTAGTGGTTTTGTCTCTTTTTTTTTTTTACATATTTTATTGATTTTTCACAGAGAGGAAGGGAGAGAGATAGAGAGTTAGAAACATTGATGAGAGAGAAACATCGATCAGCTGCCTCCTGCACATCTCCCACCGGGGATGTGCCCGCAACCCAGGCACATGCCCTTGACCGGAATCGAACCTGGGACCTTCCAGTCCGCAGGCCGACGCTCTATCCACTGAGCCAAACTGGTTTCGGCTGTCTCTGTCTTTTATGTTAAAGGTCTTCTCAAGTATCTGGTGATCCTTATTAATTACTTCATATTTAAGACTAATACATGAAAAAGTTAATGGAAACTCTACATGTAGGTATGGTGGCAAACTGGTGGGCTTCTGGCAGAGATGAATATTCAATATCAAGTTTGCAGGTAAAGGCCTGAGTAACTTGTCCTGAGTCTCATGGGTATACAAGCAAGTTATAGCTGATTTACATTTTATTTCTGGAAATAGAAAGGGATTGAATGGTATTTTTTTTTCTACTGGGAATTTTTTATCACTTTTACTCACTGTAATTTAGGTAATTCTCCGGGGATACAGAATAGAAGCAAGAAAATTAAGGTGTTCAGATACCAATCCAGAAATTTAAACAGACTTTTCTGCCTCATTAAGCAAGCATTGATGGCAGAAACGCAGGGAAAAAACAAGCCATTGACACTGACATTTCCATATTCACCATTTCCATACTTCTCAAACTCAGTCCAATAGACATGATTGGGACTTTAATTCCTTTCCTACCGCATTGTTTTGACAGCTTCATTCATATTTAATCTTTATGTTGATTTTTTTCACTCTCATCTCTCTTCTATCTCCATTAAATGCTACTTATTCTCGCCTATACTACAAATATAGAATAGTTTATATTTTAAACTATTGTTAGCTTAGCTTCTAGCTTTCCTCTTCATTAGTCATAGTACTGATATGCGCTTATACATTATTTGGCACAGTTATGGATGTTTTTCAGTGTTTTCAACTAAATTCCCAGCTGATTTATTATTCAACAGTTTGTCATTTTTAAACAAACTGATAGAGAAGTCTGACCGTTGTAATGTTTAAAGCTCCAGTCAAATGAGAGACAGGAATTATGGAGAGTACTCCAGAATACTTCCCTCTCTGCCACTACAGCAGTGCTGAATTTATATTGTGGCAAGGGATTGTAAATTTCAATAAACTTTGCCAATTTCTATGTTAAGATTATAACCAAAGTGTTTTATTTGTTTGTTACATGAATTAAATCAATTAATAATGACTGTTTTTATTTCTCTTTTAGTATGATGAGTAACTGTATGCGATGACTGGTTCTAGATTTGCCTTCCACATTCCTAAACATGGCTAATTTTAGATGAACAGGCTATCACAATTGATAAGTAAATTTTAGGAAGCAGGTGACTTTTATTGATTAATAGCTGTGTGTGTGTGTGTGTATGTGTGTGTGCGCTCATAAAATAGAAAAAGGCTTTTAAAACTACCATTCTCTATTTATCCTTGGTTTTCTCTGTATATTCCAAATTTCATATTGCAATACAAATGCCTTCTATTCCTCTGCTCTGGAGAGTTAATTCCATTCTCCTGATTTTTAATAGTGGGAAAAAGTGATATGATTATCATTATACTTGTAATGATTCCAAAATATCGTCACATTAACTTTTTTATTTTTTGTTTGTGACATTTTAAAATATGTAAAAGTGGAAAAAATAGTACAATTTACAGATATTGGTTTTAACTGCCATTAACATTTGCCATATTTTCATAATCATGTAGATAAATACATAAATGGATATATTTTGGCTGCATTAATGAAAAGTTCCAGAGACTTGATATTTGAGTCATAGTTACAAAGGCTTTCCCTACTCACAGATGATAAAGATGATAAAAATAAATGTATCACAAATAAATACATGCTATCAAGTTTTTAAAAAACTATACTTAAAAGACTGATTTTCACTCACTGGATTTTTTATTCATTTAAATTTATTTCCCGACTCCCAGTTAAATTCCATAGTATATTTACTTATCAACTAATATCTCCATATTTTAATTGAAGTGGTAGAGAAAGCTATCCCTGATTTCTCCAGTTTTCTTCTTTTTGAAAACACTTTTCCTGCCTTTTGTGATTATTTTCAGCATAAACTTTATAATCAACTTGTCTGGCTTCAGAAAATCCTATCTAATAAAAGACAAAAAGGGTAATTGACCATACCTTCACTATGCTTCCCATCGGCTAATCAGGGTGATATGCAAATTAACCGCCAGCCAAGATGGTGGCCGGCAGCCACACACCTGAAGCGAGCAGCAGGCTTGCTTGCTCTAGTGATGGAGGAAGCCAAGGTTCCCCACCTGCCTCGACCCGGCTCTGAGCTCTGAAGGCAACAAAGTTTCAATTATAGAAGCTAAAAAAAACCCAGATACCTGCTGTCAGCAGTCTGTGGCCTCAGAGCGGGAGCCGGCTCTCAGCTCCAGTGACAGCAACAAAGTTTCAATTATAGAAGGTAAATAAATCCCAGAATAAAAAAAAAAAAAAAAAAAAAGGAGAGGCTGGGAGCTTCAGTCACCAGCCAGCCTGAAAACGGCCCTCAGGCCCTCATCCAGGCTGGCCAGTCACCCCAGTGGGGACCCCCACCATGAAGGGGATGTGACCAGCTGCAAACAGCCATCAGCCTCTCACCCAGGCTGGCCAGACACCCAAGCAGGACCCCAACCCTGGTCGGGGACACCCTTCAGGGCAAACCAGCCGGCTCCCACCCTTGCACCAGGCCTCTATCCTATATAGTAAAAGGGTAATATGCAAACTGACCCTAACAGCAGAATGACTGGTCACTATGACACACACTGACCACCAGGGGGCAGACACTCAATGCAGGAGCTGCCCTCTGGTGGTCAGTGCACTTCCACAGCAGGGGAGCTCTGCTCAGCCACAAGCCAGGCTGATGGCTGCCAGTATAATGGTGGTGGTGGGAGCCTCTCCTGCCTCCTCAGCAGTGCTAAGGATGTCCGACTGCAGCTTAGGTCTGCTTCCTGCTGGCAAGTGGACATCCCCTGAGGGCTGCCAGGCTGCCAGAGAGATGTCTGATTGCCAGCTTAGGCCCAATCCCCTGGGGAGTGGGCCTAAACCAGCAGGTGGTCATCCCCCGAGGGGTCCCAGACTGCGAGAGGGCACAGGCCAGGCTGAGGGACCCACCCACCCCCCAAGTGCACAAATTTTTGTGCACCGGGCCTCTAGTAATAAATATAACAGAATTTATACACATGAACACCTGCACAAAATAAGCTTGTTGAAATTGGTGTTAATTACTTAAAAAAAATAACCTTAGGGAGAACTAGAGTCTTTGTGATGTTTTATAGTTTTTTATAGAAACGTTTAATGTCATATAATTTGTTGAAATCTATTGTTATCATTTAGGACTTTAATTTTTCTGTATAGAGATTCCTCTAAGTCTGGCATATTTCAAAAGATTTTTTTTCCTGGTAATTTTTTATGCTGCCATTTATAAATTGGATTTCTCCTTCCATTATATTATCTGTCTTTTTATGTATGATAGCTTTTGACTTTTGCTTGTTAACTTATTAGCCTGCTACTATACTGAAATATTTTATTTCCCAAAATAGTTTTCTATTTGATTTTTTAAAAATTTTACTTATTAAATTATCTGCAAATAACATTATCTTTACCTTTTGCTATCCATTATTCTATTCTTAGTGTGTTTTTTTCTTTTAAGAATGAATTGAATAATACCCCAAAAGTAATTAAAAGTTGTAGAGATTATGAATTTACTTAATCATTGCTTTTGGGCTGGCTTTAGATGTCATGTTGATTTAGGGGTTAAAACATACTATTTCAAGTTTTGAAATCACACTTTCTATATTATTGAATTGTTAATCCAGAAATAAATTTTAGAAACATTTTAGTAAGTCAAAGAAATAAACATATGGCTAGATAGGATTTTTCTATATTTCATGAAAGTATTAATGGATTTCCTAATATTGAGCCATTCATAACTATCTTGGAATAAATCTTGCTTCATGGTGATGTGTTTATTTTTAATCTGCTGATAGATAAACTGTTCTTTTTAACATATAGAGTTTCTGGATTGGTATTGCTCTCAAATCCTCTTTTTCTTGCCATTTTTATCAAGATTAGATACTGTATTAGTTTCCTATGCCTGATATAACACAGCACCACGAAGTTAGTGACTTAAAACAATAGACACTTATTTTCTCACAGGCCTGGAGGCCAGAATTCCAAAATCAGGCTGTCAGCAGAGCCACAATCCCTCAGAACCCGAGATTATCTGTTCTTTGCCTTTCCCAGCTCTGGTGACTATCAGCATTCCTTCACTTGTGTCTTCCTCTCTTCACATCTCCTGTGTATGTGTCTAATGTTCTTATACCTATCCTTTACCCAAACACTTGAATGGCATTTAAAGTCTACCTGAATGTTCTCCAATAATTTCATCTCAAAAATTTTAATGTAACTACTTCCGCGAAAAAATAATCTTTTTCCAAATAAGTTCTCAGTTCAGGTTCTAGGATTGGGACATTGACTTACCTCTTTTGAACTGCATTCAGCCTACTATAGGTACCACTGTTATTTTTATTGTTTGTGTACAATAAACATTTTAAAAGCCATAGTAAGCTTATTTGGATTTTTTTAAAAAAAATATGTTTTTATTGATTTCAGAAAGAGTAAGGGAGAGATAGAAAATCAGTGATGAGAGAGAAGCATTAAGCCACTGCCTCCTGCACACCCCACTCTGGGGATGGGGACCACAACCCGGGCATGTGCCCTGATTGGGAACTGAACTGTGACCTCCTTGTTCATGGGCCAGTGCTCAACCACTGAGCAACACTGCTGGGCAGCTTATCCGGTTTTTTGAAGTTGTAGTAGAATTTCTTCATGAAAATATAGGAGGCTGGGCTTTATTTGAATGTGAGTAGTGTATAAGTTATTAGATAAACTCCAATACTTTTACCAAGAACATTGGAATTTAAAATTTCTCTTTCTACTGAATTCACTTTTAGTGAATTCTGTTTTCTGAGAAAACTAGTCAGTTTAATTAGGCATCTCCATTTCTCTCTTCCTTAGAATCTTTCCACCCTTTCTTCCTCCTTTACGCCCCCCCTTTCCTCCCCCCCCCTTTTTTGCTCCCTTCCATCCACTCTTCCTTCCTTGCTTTTGGTCTTTCTAAATTTGTCTTTATAAATTTCCAGTATATCAATACTTATTTCTCTGTCTTGTTTTTGTTGTATTTCTAACTTCATCTCTTTAAATTTCACATTTTTCAAAGAGAACAGCATATTTAATTAAAAGTTTTATTTTTAATTAAAATGTTATTTCTGCTCATATCTTTATTTTTTCTTCTCATTCAACTGATTTACTTTACTGTTTCTTTTCTAAAACTTGATTTAGGTGTTCAATGAAATATTCAAAAGGACTACCTTATTAATTATGTTTCTGGGCTCCTCTATATCCTTATGTAATTTTTATCCACATTTTTTTTTTCACTGCTAGGGGTGTATAAAATTGTCCTATGATCAGTACATTTCTGTTGGCTTCTCCTTTTTATCCCTTATAATTGTTTTACTTTATTAAGAATGCTGTTCATTGATGTGTAATTTGGTGTCCTACTTTGTTTCACTTTATTCTTTGATGAGAATTCTAACCTGTCAGCTCTTTGTATCACCAATCTAATTTTGATCACATTTGTCTTATATGCCATTGACTATTCATTTATTTTTAACCATTCTGATTATAAACAATATATCTCTTTTATACAAGTAGAATTGAATTTTGTTCTTTATGTTAATAAGAAAACACGGCTTTATTTTTACTAGGCTAGCTAAGTCTATTTGCATTTATCAGTTCAACTGATTTTTTGTCTCACTTTTTCAGTAAGTATTTTATGTTAATACTAGAGGCCCTGTGCACAAAATTCGTGCGGGGGGGGGGGGTGTCCCTCAACCCAGCCTGCACCCTCTCCAATCTGGAACCCCGACTGCAGCCAGACATCCCTCTCACAATCCAGGACTGCTGGCTCCCAACCTCTTGCCTGCCTGCCTAATTGCCCCTAACTGCTTCTGCCTGCCAGTCTGATCACCCACTAACCATTCCCCTGCCAGCCTGATCGACGCCTAACTGCTCTCTGGCCAGCCCTATTGCCCCTAACTTCCCTCCCCTGCTGGCCCGGTCACCCCTAACTGCCCTCCCCTGCCAGCCTGGTTGCCACTAACTGCCCTCCCCTGCTGGCCTGGTCACCCCTAACTGCCCTCCCCTTCAGGCCTGGTCACCCCCAACTGCCCTCTTTGGCTGGCCTTGTTCCCCCACTGCCCTCCCCTGCAGGGCTGGTCCCCCCCAACTGCCCTCCCCTGCAGGCCTGGTCGCCCCTAACTGCCCTCCTCTGCAGGCCAGGTAGCCCACAACTGCCTCCCCTACTGGCCTGGTTCCCCCAACTTACCTCCCCTGCAGGGCTGGTTCCCCCCAACTGCCCTCTTCTGCTGGCCTGGTCCCCCTCAACTGACCTCCCCTGCCGGCTTGATCACCCATAACTGCCCTCCCCTGCTGGCCTGATCACCCACAACTGCCCTCCCCTGCTGGCCATCTTGTGGTGTCCATCTTTGACCATATGGGGGCGGCCATCTTGTGTGTTGGAGTGATGGTCGATTTGCATATGACCTCTTTATTATATAGGATACATGTCCTATTCTGTATACCCTGTATCATTAACTGTATTTTCTATTTTGATTTCAATATTAAATTTTAGAGTTTTATTTAGATTTTTGCCTTAAGAAGGTCTGTTTTATTCTAATGATTACCTTTATGCCAAAACCTCTATATGGCACCCTATTCTCCCTTTATGTCATATCTGCTATCCATCAGCTTTAAATGAGATTCTGGACTTCTATGTGTTACCTATCATGTAACCACTGAGCCGTTTTTGTTTTCCTCTTACTTTCTCCTTCCTCCACCTTTTCCTAATACATATTGACTCTTAGCCCAAACTTTATTTTGTTTTAAATATTTAGCTAAACGTATTCGATTTTTTCCTGATTATGTTTCCCCAATCATCTTCTATGGAATGAGGATCATTCTCTAGTAGAATCTATAGGATGTCTCTTGGTCACAATATACATTGACTGGTGGCATATTTAAAAGTGTATTTCTGTAGCTTGGGTGAATATATACTTGTCTGATATTTCTTTCATTGGATTTCTTCTTGTTACTCCACTGCTGTGATATCCTGGCAGATGCTGTCCAGAATTCTGATAATATGCCATTTTCTTTCCCTTGAGTGGGGCTTGGTATTTTTTTTTCTTGGAGATTCTTATATTTTGATTGGTCAAGGTAATTCTTCCCAGGCCTGTGGTAGAAGCTTTTATTATGTAAATTCAAGCCACTACCTCCCTCAAGGAAGGTTTTTTTGAGTTATTGCTTTTAACATTAATTTTGTTTTATTGGCAGGCTTCATTATCTTTTTGTTCTGTGATCATTTTAAACCTGTAACTTTATCTCTATTTTTTGGCCCTTTCTCTTTCTGTATTCAATGTCCATTACTGCACTCTTACTTATATCTATTTGTTCTTAGGCATCTTCCAATTTTTCCTGTACTCTGTTACCTATATTTTACCTCTCCTATTGTAGGCTTACTTGTTGAAAATAAGACTGTAGCAATTATCTCAAATCATTTTAACCAATGCCATGGGGACAAAAATATTTTACTTTAATAATTATACTTCAGACCAATTAGCAGACTCATATCATCAAGGTATGACACAATGCACATACTAAACTGGTTGTTGATATTCCCATTTTAACTTCTTTCCTTTTGATTAAAACTTTCTCTATTTCTATATACTTTATTTTTAATGCTTTATAATCTAGAGGAAAATATATTTTCCCCCCAAGACTACTGTTAACAGTTGCAAGAAGCTTAGCTGGCATAGCAAAATACTATTTAATGAGCACTTAGGTATTTGTGTATGTGTGTTTGTAATTCAGTTTTTTTTTTCTTAATATAATTGCTTCGAGATTAAAGAAAATAATTTGGCCTATTTATCTTCTGTTTTCCTATAGTACTTCTAGTTATGCTTGATTCTATTTTTGTCCTCTTTATGTATATTTGTATTAATGGCACAGCTATAGCAGGAAATATTTGGGGGAGGAAATAGATGACATGCTTCTTAGTTTGGTTCTTGGTTCTGTTACTACCTCTTTTGTTCTTAGGGAGAAGTTCAGTTTCTTTATAAATGGTGCTGTTTGTCTTTCTCTAAATCTTTAATATGTGTATCAGTAGACCCCTTATTTGTATGTTACCCTACATCATACAAAAAAAAAAAAAGCACCATCCAAGGTACCTCCTTCCCAAATTGTCTTCTCAAGCCAATAAACTTTCCTATTCACTTTCCAAGCCTTTCAGCTTCTTAGTAATTTTTTAACTACCTAGTATCTATTATTCTGAAACTCCAGAACTCATATGTGCTGTTAGTATTTCCTACTAAAGTATGGGAATAATCTACTGGGTGTAAAGCCTATCTTTATGTACAGGTTGTTGTTGTTGCTGTTTTAATCCTCACCTAAGGATCTATTTTTATAGATTTTTTGAGAGAGAGGAGAGAGAGAGAGAGAGCAAGGAGAGAGGAGAGTGAGGAAGGGAAGAAGGGAAACAGGGAGAGAGGGGCAGAGAGAAGTAGGGAGGGAGGGAGAGAGAGAGACAGTGAGAGGGAAACATTTGATGTAAGAGAGAAACATCAATCTATTGGTTGCCTCCCCTGTGCTCCCCAATCAGGGACTGAACCCGCAACTAGGCATGTGCCCTGACCAGGAATTGAAATCACAACCCTTTGGTGCATAGGAAGATGGTCCAATCAACTGTGCCTCCCTGCCAGGGCTCTTTTCTCTTAATGTAAACATGTCTAATTTCTCTGCTAATAAATTGTTTTTTAATGAATTTTTTTGAATTCCAAACTTTACAAATTTTCTACCCGTTTAATTTACTCCCATCTTTAGTTTTAGATGACCCTGGTTAAATGGTTTTCCTATTTCCTTCTAGCCTTAATTTCTTCATTCATTTTAAAAATTTAACTGAGAGAATACTTCCAGAGTAGAAGGATGTAGGTGGTAAAGCACTGAAGCACAACGTCACTGGTCTGTGCTTTGTGCATTAGGGAATAAAGGACCACAAAGCATAATGAATTATTCCATAGATAAGTTCAGGTATGTGATTAACTTTTAGCATACGTTTGGATAGGTAGATGATTACATAAATATAAGCACAATAATTAGCAGTGATATCTTTACTCTCATTGTCAAATCTAATACCTGTTTAAAAGTAGATAATTCTCTTATATATAAATCATGAATGCTACCCTCAAAGTGTTACTCTTTCAAATAAATCATGAGCATTTTGACTTTATTCCAAAGATATTATTTTTTTAAGTTTATTGGTATTCTTAAGACACTATTATAAGGTGTAGTTACAGGAATCAAGTCAGTAAATAAGTGTGAAAACGGATGTATAAATTTGTTTAATAATATGCTTTTTATTAACCATAAGCAGATAGTTAATGTAGGTTATACATTGCATTTGTACAGAATATAATTATAGACCTATGAATCTAAATATAAAAATGGTCAACCAAACATTTAGTAATGGATTTTAAAGTCAGAAGAACAAAATTGGAAGATTTCAAATACCTGATATCAAACTATACTACAAGGCCATTTTAATCAAAACAACCTGATACTAGCATCAGAATAGGCATATAGATCATTGGAACAGAACAGAGACCCCAGAAACAAATTCATAACTTTATGGTGAATTAATATTTGGCAAATGAGGCAAGAACATACAATGGAGTAAATAGTCTTTTCAACAAATGGTGTTGAGAAAATTGGACATGTGCATGCAAACAAATAAAACTAGACTACAAACTTACGTCATATATAAACTTAAAATGGATTAAAAACTTAAATGTAAGTCATGTAACCATAAAAATCCTAGAAGAAACCACAGGCAGTAAAATCTCAAACACCTCTCTTAGCAATATATTTGCTGATATATCTTGTAGGACAAGGGAAACTAAGGAGAAAATGAACAAATGGGACTACCTCAAACTGAAAGCTTTTACACAGTAAAAGAAACCACCAATAAAATGAAAAGTATATGGGAGAATATCTTAGTCAATGATACTTCTGATAAGGGGTTAATTTCCAATGTATATAAAGAATTTATACAACTCAACACCAGAAAGACAATCCAATTAAAAAATGGGCAACGGATTTGAACAGACACTTCTCCAAGGAGGCCATACAGATAGCCAATAGACATATGACAAGGATGCTCAATGTCGATAATCATCAGAGACATGTAAATTAAAACCGTGATGAGATGTCACCTCATTCCTGCCAGAATGGCTACCATCAACAAATTGACAAATAAGTGCTGGAGAGGATGTGGAGAAAAGGGAGCCTTCGTGCACTATTGGTGAAAATGCAGATGGGTGGAAAACAGTGTTTTTTTGTGTGTGTTTTTTTTTTGTTTGTTTTTTTTTTTTTTTTTTTTTTTTCAAAAAATTAAAATGGAACTGCCTTTTGACCCAGTGATCTCACTTCAGGGAATGTATCCTAAAGATCCTGAAACACCAGTCAGAAAGGATATATGCACTCCTATGTTCACAGCAGTATTATTTCAATAGCCAACATCTGGAAGCAGCCCAACTGCCCATCAGGAGATGAGTGGGTAAAAATGCTGTGGTACATTTACATAATGGAATAGACATGGCTGTGAAAACGAAGAAACCCTTACCTTTTGTGACAGCACGGCTGGGTCTGGAGATTTTATGCTAAGTGAAACAAGCCAGTCAAAGATAGACAAATAATATTTGATTTCACTTATATGTGAGATCTAATGAACAAAAGAAATAAACAAAATAGAAACAGAGGCATAGATACATGGAACAGACCAACAACTGTGTGTGTGTGTGCGCATGGGTGCGTGGGGTGGGGGGGAGTTGAAGAAAGAAGATGAAGGGTTTAGCCAAAATGTCGTGTTTCCCTCCACGTCCTGCGTGGTTCAGGGTTCGGGTATGAGCCGCACAACAAATGAAAAAGAAAAGACAGGAGATAATTTGGGAATATTGGGGGACCAGACCGGCAAGTCCACCTCAAGAGGAAGGACTTCCCTGTGCTCAGGACTCACCAAGCTTTTTATAGTGAGAGGTAAACAAGGTAGTGGTTACCAAAGTTACACTTTTCTTGTGAGTTTCACTTGTTTTTGTTCTTGTGAGTTTCACTTGTTTACACCATGGTTGTACTTCCTGCACTTCCTCAGCCCATTAGCTTCCCAGATAAGATGTAGGGAGTGTTATAAGGTCAAGCCTAATTATGCTAAGAGGACTGTGCCCTCTAAGCTAGGACTTGTTTGTGACTTTGCCAGCAGGTCAGTTGAGGCTTAACCCTATGTCAGTTTCCCACACCAAAAAAGTGTGTGTGTGTGTGTGTTACTGATACAAATAACAATAGTGGGTAGTGGTTGGGTTCAGATATGAAAAAAAAATCACACCAAAGTTGTCAACTGAGGATTTGGACTCAGACCAGCTTGGACTTCATCTGTCCCATTATCTCTTAGCCATTGTTTTCTCTACCATAAGGAGTAGAAGGAATCAAATGATACCTTCCTCACAGGTAACTGATATAATTAAATTGCCACCTTTTCTCATAATAAGCACTCAATAAATGGCAACAATTCTGATGCTTAAAAAACTTAGTAGATAGACCCATTTGTGAACAAAAATTCCTACCACTCCAGGAATCCTATCATGTCCAATTCAAAATAGAAAAGTTGCGCCATGGTTTTTAACTGAGTTTTATTTTTAAAAAAATTATCTGCTATTCCTTTATAGTGTCATTTGATTTGTGTGTTACTGGAGGAATTAATGGGCCATATTTCCCTATTGTTAGTGGGTTCTTGGGGTTCTGCTGTAATAAGTGTTTTCAAAAGCCCACACAGGAGAATGAGATGTGGTAGAAGACATTATTTGCATGTAGTTACATTTCTCAGGCTGCAACGTCCCATGCCCCCTTTGCTGAGTCATGGAAAAGGTGCAGCTAGTGGTTCAGCAAAGCCAAAAGGTGGGTCTGTGTCCAGAGTTTCTGTTCATGTTGCAGCTGGGTCTAGTTCAGCATCAGTTAATTAAAGTCCATCAGTCTATTGTGCGGGTCTCACATGTCTGTGAGACACGTGGGTGAATGCAGGGGAGCATGCCCTCTGCAACAGAGGTCACAGGAGCATAGGCAAACAGGAGAGGCAAGAGCCCAAGGAGTATAAACCAAAATATTGTCCTTTTTTATAATCCTCACCTGAAGATATTTTTCCATTAATTTTTTTTTAGAGAGAGTGGAAGGGGGAAGGAGAGACAGAAACACCAATGAGGGAAAGACAGAAACACCAACATGTGAGAGAAACACATCAATTTGTTGCCTCCCACTTGCCCTGCAACCAGGGCCAGGGACCTGCAACCAAGGCATGTGCCCATGGCCAGACTCAAACCTGGGACCCTTCTGTCCACAGGCAGATGCTCTATCCACTGAGCCAAACCTGCTAGGGCAAGAGTGTGTTCCTTTGCTCATACATTTAAGTATTTAGGTTTCGTGCCCTTGTTGTGGCCCCTCCTATTCTGGCCACTAACTCACTCCCAGGTGTGACTGACAGACAGGTACGCACCTTCCTACCTAACACAGACCTTACTGGGCATATGTCCAAATTCCTTTGTCTAGTATCTTCCACCGTCGGTCAGTTGGGAACAAACTTGCACAGTATTAAATTAGCAAAGATGTATAAATGGCATGCTTATATTATCCATTCTTCCCTAGTCTCCTTTCCTGTTAAATGAAAACCAGGTTATTACAACAGTATCATAGATGTTTGTTTGTTCAGCTATGCTGCATGTTCTTGCGGAGGTGGAGTACCCATTTCTGACATCGTTTTGTAACTGTCAGAGTCTGTCATATCTGCCACAGAATAGACTCTGAGTACATGTAGTTTACTGCTCAGCACCTTTGGTAGCTTTTCATTCTGTATATCCAACATTTTACATTAGCAAGCTAATAATGCAGCACAGATAGGTGGGTTAGGCCATTTTGCTTGAGGTTCTTATAAACTTTAAAGTTAATTTAAAATAAGCTGTTTTTCATCTTAAGTCTTGAAATCAAGAACCATCCTTTACTTTAAGACTTTAATATAATGCATTTAACTACAACTTTTGAATTAATTCTTATTTACTTCTTTGGTCATTTTCTCTTTAAAACATTTTTTTTTTGGTCTAATGTACACTTTTTTTTTTAATGTATACTTCTTTAAAAAGGGAATCATTTTTACCATATGTTAGCATTTTTTTCCAAGTTACTTTAAAAAGAGAGAGTATTTTATTATGACTATATTATTGTATTTTGTCTTCCCGATGCACATCAAGACATAAGTCGCCTATTTGTTTATGTTTCCATAGATTAGAACATTTCCAGCCTCTCAAATCTAGTAAGTGGTAAGGTTTCTACCTTTGAGTAGGCCTTCCATTAAAAGGCTCCTACAGTGAAAGCAGTTAACGCTCCTTGCTCTAATCAGAGAGAAGATTTTCTTTTGCCTGTATGACAACTAATTAGCTCTGGACCAGTGTGTGCTTGCCTATGGTGCCTAGGGGTGTGTGTGTGTGTGTGTGTGTGTGTGTGTGTGTGTGTGTGTGTGTGTTTTCCCCAACTATTTCATTCTAGCCCTGGAAAGCATGAAACAAAGGAATGAGGAACACAGACTATGAAATAAACATGGATTTCCTGTTCCTGTTTCTCACCAGGCAACCTTATGATTGACATGTTATTATTATTATTTTATTTATATGACTATATTTCTATGTCACCTCTGTCTATACAAATATATCTGATACTCTCCAGATATTATCAACTGCATCTATCACTGGCAGTGCTATTGCTTTTTCTTCCTTTACCTGTCTCCTCAGGCTAGTCCAGGGGTGGGCAAACTTTTTGACTCGAGGGCCACAATGGGTTCTTAAACTGGACAGGAGGGCTGGAACTAAAGCACGGATGGAGTGTTTGTGTGAACTAATATAAATTCAAAGTAAACATCATTACATAAAAGGGTACAGTCTCTTTTTTTTTAGTTTTATTCATTTCAAACGGGCCGGATCCGGCCCGCGGGCCGTAGTTTGCCCACGGCTGGGCTAGTCTCACGGTCTGCATGGCTCCCTGTTGTCACCTTTAGCAGTGTAGACCAGTAGGAAGGAGTAAGCCCAGGGAGCAAGTGTTGAGAGTGAGCTAGAGTTGGAAAGTTGAGAGTTACAATTGAGTTTTAAGGTTAGGAATGTGAGATATCTAAATTACTTATATCTGATTTAAGGTAGAGAAAGAATTTACAAATTAAAGTAAGTAATGTGTGAAGCACAGGTTTTTAGAGTCAACTAATGCAAAATGGAGTATATCTTAGGCAGGTAGAAGGTCAAATATTCAGTAAGATAAGGATGTAGGAGTCCAAAAGACACAGGAAGGGAAATCCAGGCAGCACTTATTTGTATACTGAGAAAAATAGCCATTATTAAGGAAAGCATGTGAGAATCTACATGAATTTTTCTACCTAACACAAATTATATGCATTGGAGATGAATGCAATCCATGTTGATGTCATAGTCTATTTCAGGGGTGGGCAAACTTTTTGACTCGAGGGCCACAATGGGTTCTTAAACTGGACCGGAGGGCCGGAACAAAAGCATGGATGGAGTGTTTGTGTGAACTAATCTAAATTCAAAGTAAACATCATTACATAAAAGGGTACGGTCTTTTTTTTTTTTTAAATATATTTATTGATTTTTAACAGAGAGGAAGGGAGAGGGATAGAGAGTTAGAAACATCAATGAGAGAGAAACATGAACCAGCTGCCTCCTACACACTCCCTACTGGGGATGTGCTCTCAACCAAGGTACATGCCCTTGACCGGAATCGAACCCGGGACCTTTCAGTCCGCAGGCCAATGCTCTATCAACTGAGCCAAGCCAGTTAGGGCCTTTTTTTTTTTTTTTTTTTTTTAGTTTTATTCATTTCAAACGTAGTTTGCCCACGGCTGGTCTATTTCCTCATTACTCTGTTTTGTTTCTGGAAGTGGCCAAAGGGTATATAGTTGGAATAGTCAATAGAATTCAATGGGGGAAGGGGTAAAGAGAAAAGAGTTCCTGACACCTTGTGATTTTTTAGCAAGAAAAAGTTATAGTGTTTGTTTTGTTTTTCTCCCAGATACCCTCAAACTAAAATGATACATATCTGCTGCTAAATATATGCAGTAGCATTAAGGATATGTATTATTTTCTCATACTTGAATAGATGCAAACATTATATTTAGAGCTTTGACCTCAATCTCAACTGTAGTATTTCAACAACAATGTTGTATACGTCAAAAATATTATTATTGCCTGGCCAGTATTGCTCAGTGATTGTCAGCCCATGAGCCAGGAGGTCAGGGTTCAATTCCTGGTCAGGGCACATGCCCAGGTTGCAGCCTTGATCCACAGTAGGGGCTGTATAGGAGGCAACTGATCAATGATTTTCTCTCATCACTGATGTTTTTCTCCCTTTCCCTTCCTCTCTGAAATCAATAAATACATATTTAAAAATATGTATTATTTTCAAATATAATAGTTTTGACATAGAAGAAATCTGACTTGATGTTTAACACATTTAAAGTGTGTTAGTTTTCTATATTATCTACTCTTATCCATTCTAATAAAAGAGAAACATGGGAATTGGCATACGACCGCTACCCTTCCCATTGGCTAATCAGCGAGATATGCAAATTAACTGCCAGCCAGGATGGCGGCCGGCAGCCAGGCAGCTTGAACCTAACATGAGGCTTGCTTGCTTCAGTGACGGAGGAAACCAACGTTCCCCACCTGCCTTGCCGGCCTCTGAGCTTGCAGTTTAAGAAACATTGTAACAAATATAGAAGCTAAACAAAACCCCAGAAACCTGCTTTCAGTGAGGGCGGGATCTCAGAGCTGGAGTTATACAGTGTTTTGATTATAGAACTGAAATAAACCAGATACCGTCTTTCAGCAGCAGAAGCCTCAGAGCTGGAGCCAGAGCTAAAGCTGGCCCAGAATAAAAAAAAAAAAAAAATGAAGCAGTTGGGATCCCCTCACCCAGGCTGGCCAGGCACCCCAGTGGGGACCCCCACCCTGATCCAGGACAACCTTCAGGGCAAACCAGCCAGCCCCACCCATGCACCAGAAGGCCTCTATCCTATATAGTAAAAGGGTAATATGCCTCCCGGCACCGGGATCAGCGTGACAGGGGGCAGCACCCAAACCCCCTGATCGCCCTGCGGCTCTGTGTGTGACAGGGGGCGGGGCCACAACCTCCCTATCGGCTCTGCTCTGTTCATGACAGGGGAAGGCGCCCCAGCCCCCTGATCAGCCCTGCTCTGTGCCTGATAGGAGGGAGCTCCCCAACCCCCTGATCGCCCTGCGGCTCTGTGTGTGACAGGGTGCGGCACCCCAACCCCCTGATCAGCCCTGCTCTGTGTGTGACAGGGTGCGGCGCCCCAACCCCCACCCCCA
The DNA here is from genome assembly GCF_964212035.1 of Myotis nattereri. Classification (NCBI taxonomy): domain Eukaryota; kingdom Metazoa; phylum Chordata; class Mammalia; order Chiroptera; family Vespertilionidae; genus Myotis; species Myotis nattereri. The sequence goes on from NC_138088.1 coordinate 30,399,545, forward strand.
CCCCCCACGGGCCCTGCTCTGTGTGTGACAGGGTAGAGCCATAACCTCCCCATCGGCCCTGCCCTGAGTGTGACAGTGGCGGCGCCCCAACCCCCTGATCGGCCCTGCTCTGTGGGTGATAGAGGGTGGCTCCCCAACCCCCTGATCCGCCCTGCCCTGAGTGTGGCAGGGGTCAGTGCCCCAACTCCCCTATCCGCCCTACTCTGTGAGTGACAGGGGGGAGCTCCTCAACCCCCTGATCGGCCCTGCTCTGTGCATGACAGGGGGGAGCTCCCCAACCCCTTGACTGACCCTGCTCTGTGCGTGACAGGGTACGGAGCCCCAACCCCCCTGATGTGCCCTGCTCTCTGCATGACAGGGCGCAGTGCCCCAACCCCCTGATTGGCCCTGCTCTGTGCATGACAGGGTATGGAGCCCCAACCCTTCTGATGGGCCCTGCTCTGTGTGTGACGGGGTGGCGCCGCAACCTCCCCATCGACCCTGCCTTGAGTGTGATGGGGCGGTGCCCCAACCCCCCAATGGCCCTACCCTGAGCGTGACTGAGGGTGGCATCACAACCTCCCAATCTGCCCTGCTCTGTGCATGACAGGGGAAGGCGCCCCAACTCCCCAATCGGCCCTGCTCTGAGCCCGACCAGGGGCTGCACCTAGGGATTGGGCCTGCCCTCTGCCACCCGGGAGCAGGCCTAGGCCAGCAGGTCGTTATCTCCCGAGGGGCCCCGGACTGTGAGAGGGCACAGGCTGGGCTGAGGGACCCCCCCTCCCTCCCGAGTGCACAAATTTTTGTGCACCGGGCCTCTAGTAATAAATAAAACAAATATTAAAGATGATTAACTAATTTACAGATTTAGGATAGTTTATAATGTGACCTCTTTAGGGATTATGTTTATGCTTAGGTCCATTTTGCAGCTGGTGAGAAATAAGAAACATTATAAATTCGTTGGCCTTCATTTTTAGTTTATCTACAGTTGTAATACCTCCATACTTCATGTTGAGTAAAATGTCTCTTGACAGTTGTATCAGCAATATGTTATTATTTTTCCTTTGCTGATTTATAGATATAGACTTGGGGAAAATTGTGAACTATGACAATTATTTTCTTTTTAAGTTTTCCTTGGATTGTTTTTCATTTAAAAATAATGTCTACATTACATAGTTATTGGGATGCATAATATATGCTCAATTTCCTTTCTTCTTAATTTTCTATTTTTTCTTCTTCCCACTCTGCACAGCATGCCACTGAGTTACTTAAATATTCTCTACCTTTTTGCCCCTAACTATGGGCTTCCAGATTGGAAAAGATCTGTCATTTACTGTTACATTGGGGTATATGCTGCTAATAATAATTTAAAATAGATTATTATTTTTAACCTTAAATTAGTTATGAGACATCTTTTGCTGATTAGTCATTTACTAACGTTATTACCTTGGACCTACAAATTATACCCCAGGGGACATGACCCTGCCTGTTTTAAACCATTCCCTGCTAATATGCTAAAACCATGCTTATATAAATCAGTGCATAGTTTATCATTACTGGGATTTAACGGAATAAAACGATGATTTCACATGCCCAACCAAATATGCTGCTCTTCCATGTTATTATCTTACTAACACTATGGAGTTCTCTTTTTTAAATCTTCCTGCTCATTATCCTTTCATGTCCTGGAGTAATTCCAGTTACAAGCATTTTCTCACCCCATGAACGCCAACTTTTTAGACTGTAAACCCTATACAGCAATTCCATTTTTTTTTTATTTTAAATCACTCTGTGTTCCAATTTTAACCCTCAACTTATTTTTCTATCATATTACACTTTATTATTTGTAAAATCTTTAGATTTCCCAGATGCTACTTATTAGTGTTCAGTATCAGTAAAATGTTACTCACTTCCTCTTTGAAGTCTTAGTGATTCTGCTACAATATATGAGCTACATTTAGTAAATCTATCTTTTCAAGAAAAAAAATAATTGCAAAATTCACCAGCTGATGTACTATTGCAGTTATTTATTCTTTTCTACTAATTGTGAGACTTTAAAACAAAGTTTTTAATTATAATGCTCTGGAGACTAAATAAATTTAGTAATATCTGACAAAATCTCTTACCAGTATTCTATACTTTGTTGTCTTATTGTTTGCGTTAGTTAGCAAGGAATCAGATAAAGTTTAATATGGAGACTTTAAAAATGTAATTACATTTTCTTTTCAATAGTTTTAACTACTAGAGTATACTTTGTTATTGTCTAAGTATTCCTAAGCAACATCTTAACTTGCTCTAATTGTGTAATGCAATCCAACTACATCATAGTGATTCAATGAAAGAAGAATGGGTTTCCAGTCCCAGATCCATATACTGAGAAAATTTACTTAAATCATGTAAGCTCTTTATTTCAGTGTTCTCACTTATAAAATTGGGATAACATTTCCCTTCTCATAGTGATAATGTTAGAAGATAAAAGTAAAGATAAAATTTACCAAGAAAGAGTTTACTAAAATTAAATTATTTACCTCAATTAACTGAATGTGATTATCATCATGCTTCCCAGAAATTACCTTAATTTTGGTTTTGATATCACACTTTGACTGATAATGCCTATTTTATAGGCAAGGAGTCTAGTGAAATGTTATATAATAGAGGACATAGGGTCATGATATTGTCATGAGGATTAAAAGGAGATCTTTTAGCACAATGCCAAGAGCACAATCACTATTCGGTAAAGGTTAGTTATTACTTTTATTATAATAGCTATGTTTTATCCATACTATTTTCTTCTTTAAAAAATATATATATTTCCATTGATTTTTTTTTTTTTTTTTACAGAGAGGAAGGGAGAGGGATAGAGAGTTAGAAACAACGATGAGAGAGAAACATCGATCAGCTGCCTCCTGCACACCCCCTACTGGGGATGTGCCCGCAACCAAGATACATGCCCTTGACCAGAATCGAATCCAGGACACTTCAGTCAGTAGGCCGACGCTCTATCCACCAAGCCAAACGGGTCAGGGCATACTATTTTCTTTTTTAGAATTTACCTGAGTTTATTGAAGTGACATTATAATAATCATGTGTGCACCACTCCAAGTCAAGTCTCCTTCTTTCACCATCTATCCCCTCTTTACCCTCTTCTATCTCCCCCCAGCCTCCTTCATCTGATGATCACCATACTTTCGAATGTGTCTATGAGTTTTTTGTTTTGTGTTGTTCGTTTGTGTGTGTGCTTAACTCCATACTACTTTTTGTTAGATATTATATTCAGAAGAATTAGGATTATCCCAAAGTATAGAGTCACTAGTTGAATATGCATTCTTTTATTCATTAGCTGTACAAATGATTGGAATCATGGCAAATATTTAACCTTAAAACATGTTTCCACACCCTAACTGGTTTGGCTTAGTGGATAGAGCGTCAGCCTGTGGACTGAAGGATCCCAGGTTCAATTCCAGTCAAGGGCATGTACCTTGGTTGCGGGCACATCCCTAGTAGGGGGTGTGCAGGAGGCAGCTGATCCATGTTTCTCTTTCATCGATGTTTCTAAATCTCTATTCCTCTCTGTAAAAAATCAATAAAATATATTTAAAAAACAAACGTGTTTCCACATGAAAACTGAATTAGACGTTATCCACTAATGGGTCAGATATCAGATAAGGGAGGTAAGGAAAATACACCTTAAAGGAACAGAAGAAAGTAGTAAATGTGTATTTATTATTTAAATTTAAGATGGTACTATGGTACTTTAAATATAGATGAAAACCTATTGGTTTATATTCTTTTGTAGTAAGCAGATATACACTCATAATCTATCTTAGAAGCAGAAACTTGGATCTATTTCCTAGAGTGGATTCACTTGATGTATCACACTTTAGATATTAATCATTCTGCTGTGGTTTTCTTTTCCTTTTCCTAATGAGTAAAAATAATGAGTACTTTCTAAACATTTCCTTGTCATTTGCATATCTTCTTTTCAGAATGCCTCTTTGAGTCCTTTCACCATTAGAAGTACTTTATATATTTTGCATATTAACCCCTTATCGGAGGTGTTGTTTGCAAATATCTTTCCTTTAGTTGGTTGCCTTTTGATTTTGTGGATGGTTTCTTAGGCTGTGCAGAAGCCTGTGGTTTGATATAGTCCCATTCATTTATTTTTGCTTTTGAGGTTAAATCCATAAAATCCTCTTTAAGACCAAGGTCCATAAGTTTTGCACATGTGTTTTCTTCAATGAATCTTATTTTTATTTCATTCTAGGTCTTATATTTAGGTCTTTGACCCATGTTGAGTTAATTTTTGTGTATGTTGACACCTAGCAGTCTAGTTTCTTTCTTTTGCATGTAACTTTTTTCTAACACAATTTATTGAAGAGGCTTTATTTTTCCATTGTATGTTTTTGGCTCCTTTATCAGAAATTATTTGTCCATATATATGTAGATTTATTTCTGGATTCTAAATTCTGTTTCATTTGTGTGTCTGTTTTTCTGCCAACACCATGCTGTTTTGATCCTTGTTGCTTTGCATAATAATATAAGGTTAGGGTGTATGATACCTTTGATTTTGCAGTTTTTTTTATTGCTTTGGTTATTTTATGTCTTTTGTGGTTCCATACAAATCTGATGACTTTTTGTTCTATATCTTAAATTTTTTTTCCATTGAAATTTTGATGGGGATTGTTTAAATTTATATATAACTTTGGGTTATATAACCATTTTAACTATGTTGATTTTGCCATTTTATGAACATGGAATATTTTTCTATGGTGTCTTCTCCAATTTCTTTTAGTAATGTCTTGTAGTTTTCAGTGTTTAAATCTTTTACATCTTTTAAGTTTATTCATAGGTATTTTCTTCTTGTTGTTTTGCAATTACAAAATGAACTTAAAAAATATTTTTCTGAAATTTCCTTAATACATGGGAACATCATGGATTTTTGTACATTGATTTTTGTATCCTGCAAATTTACTGTATTTGTTTATTGGTTTTAATTTTTTTTTTTTTGGTGGTATACTTAGGGTTTTCTATATATAGAATCATGTCATCTATAAAAAGTGACAAATTTACTTTTTAATGTTCAATTTGGTTGCCTTTTATTTATTTCTCTTGCCTGATTGCTCTGGCTAGGAATTCCAGTACTAAGTTGAATAGCAGTGGTAAGAATAGGCATCTTTGTCATTTTCTGATCTTAGAGAAAATATTTTTTTCACCATTGAGTATAATATTAGCTGAGGATTTGTCATATATGGCCTTTAGTATGTTGAGGTACTTTTCTTTCATAATGATTTTATTGAGTACTTTAATCATTAGTGGATGTTGTACCTTGTCAAATGGTTTTACTGCATGTATTGATATAATTATATTATCTTTTTTTGAATGTTTTTTATTGTTGTAAGTATTACAGATTCTCCCTCTTCCCCTCATTAACTCCTACCACCCCACCCCAAACCCCCATTTGCCCTACTGCACTATTGTCTGTGTACATGGGTTATGCCTATATAATTTGGTTAATCTCTCCCCACCCTTCCCTCTGAGATTCATCAATCTGTTCCTTGCTTCCATGTTTCTGAATCTATTTTGTTCATCAGTTTATTTTGTTCATTGGATTCCACATATAAGTGAGATCATGTGATACTTGATCTTTATCTAGAGCAGAGATGGCAAACCTTTTGAGCTCGGCATGTCAGCATTTTGAAAAACCCTAACTTAACTCTGGTGCTGTGTCACATATAGAAATTTTTTGACATTTGCAACCATAGTAAAACAAAGACTTATATTTTTGATATTTATTTTATATACTTAAATGCCATTTAACAAAGAAAGATCAACCAAAAAAAATGAGTTCGCGTGTCACCTCTGACACGTGTGTCATAGGTTCACCATCACTGATCTAGAGGCCCGGTGCACGAATTTGTGCACATTGGAAGGAAATTAATTAGAAGAAATATTTTAGAAGCCGGGAAGGGACCACAGGAGGTTGGCTCCAGGGCATGTCAGGCCCATCTTGCCCAGTCCCCATCAGGGTTGATCATGGCCAGCGGGCAGGGAGGGACCATGGGAGGGCTCCAGGGAGTGTCTGGCCCATCTTGCCTAGTCCTGATTGGCCAGACCCCAGCAGCAAGCTAACCTACCATTCGGAGCATCTTCCCCCTAGTGGTCAGTGCTCATCATAGCGACTGGTTAAGTGGTTGACCAAACCACTTAACATATTAGGCATATATATATATTTAATGTGGTGTATCACACTGATTGATTTGCTTATGTTTAACCATCTTTGTGTCCCTGGATTGACCCTGACTTGACCATGATGTATTATTTTTTTAAATGTATTGTTATATTTGATTTGCTAGTATTTAGTTAGAATTTTTGCATCTGTATTCAACAGAGATAATGGTTTGTAGTTTTCTTAGTGTTATCTTTTTGGTAGAATGGTAATGTTAGCTTTATAAAATTAGTTTGGAATTATTGCCTTTTCTAGTAGAATATTTTTTTAAGTGAAACACATTTTAATACTTTTCATAGGTTTCTTTTCAAAGAGGATCACATAAATGAGAATATTTTTATTTTATAAAAATAACATACATATCTTTGTCCTGGTTGGCCACTTACTAGGGATATTACTTGGTCTCCTACCCATCCTATTTTTTATTGATTTACTTGTTTGTAATTGGTGATATTTTTAAAATTATTTCCTACTGCACCAGAGGTTCAAGCATCTCATTCTGAATGAATAAGACATTGGCTTCTTAATTACTATTATGGGAATATTTTTACTCATCCCCCATGCCCTACACAACACCTTTGAGAACTGCTAGTATCCCATTAGTGTATTCTTTGGCCATGGAGTCTGTCACTATTAACATTCACTTCTGAAGAGAAATTTAGAAAATCTTTCCTTTGACATTTCCATTCACTATTACAGTTCACATCACCTGGTATTGCTATTTAAAAATAAATCTCTGCCATCAATATCTTAGCATGGTGCTTTCCCAGACAGAAAATGTATTGGGTACCCTAGAAACAAACTCCATTATTGGACTTTACGTAGTTTTCACCTCTGCCCATCTCAGATTTTTTCACATACCTTACAAAAATAAATTTGCATTCTTAATGTTACAGGGTTTTGATTATGCTGTACTTTAATTTACAAACTCACTTATAGATATACTAGAGGCCCAGTGCACGAATTTGTGCATGGGAGAGGTCTGACTGGCCCAGCCCCAATCAGGATGGATTGGGCAGGACTTGTCAGGAGAAGGTGATGCTGGGAGCTTGGCCAGCTGGCCCCCCCCAATCAGGGCCTGATCAGGGCTGGGCTGGCTGGGGGAAGGGGCCGCGGGCAATCAGCCAGCAGGCCCCACTCCCTAATGGGGTGAGGGGGCTGATGGGGGGCCAGTGGTCTGGGGGAGGGGCCATGGGTGGTTGGCTGGCTGGCCCTGCCCCTGATCAGAGTAGGGTGGCCAATTCGGTCGGAGCTGGCTGGGGGAGGGACAGTGGGCTGATCAGTGTGGTGGGGACCTATCGGGGGTGGGGCGGCCGGGGGGAGGGGCTGCAGGAGTTTGGCCTGCCAGCCCCACCCCCTGATTGGGCTGGCTACTGGCTGCAGTGGGCATCATAGCAACCAGTCATCCTGGTCGTTATGGTGTTATGGTCCCTGGCTTTATATATAGGGAGAGATAATATACTTTCATAGATAGAGTATAAAACCTTTCTATATGCTAAAAGTCATTTTGCTATGTTGTCAGTAAAGTTTTTAGAAAACTCATCGTTGTAAAACAAATATAAACGTGACTATTTTTTTTTAAGTCAGATTTATAAATGTGCTCATGAGTAAAAAAGAAAAGCAGCATTATTTCGCCTAACCTCTTTCCCATCCACAGAGGTAAACTTTGCCATTTTTGCTTTAAGTTTTTTTTAGGGTTTGCCTCCAACATTTCAAAAATATTTCCTTGCTTAGTCAACAATAAAGAGAACTTGTTGAGTCCACACCATGAAAGATAAGGATTTATTTGATTTAATTCTCTTCCTCTTCCTTCACCTGCTATTACAGCCTTATATTGTTTTTTACATTTCTTCTATTTTTTTGTTTTTGTTTATTTATTTATTTACTAGAGGCCCAGCGTACAGTGCACGATTAGGGCCATGCCTGCCACCCTGCGTCGCCTCCTGCACTCCATGGACACTGCCGGCACCCCGCCCGCCGCGAGAGCCACTTCTCATTTGTGATATAGGCTATCATAATATCACAAGCCTTTTATGATATAGATTTTTGTAATCTGAAACACGAGGTTACAAAATAGTATGAAAGAGTTAGAGTCATCATGCCTGTGAGTAGTCCACATCCTATGTCTGTGTCTATGTTTTTATCATCTATCTGTCTGTCTGTCTACCTACGAGTATATCCTAGAAGCCATTATCAAACCCAGAATGAAGACCTGGAAAAATGGAAAACCATTTATTTGTTTTGTGGTGACATGGCATATGAGGGACACTGGCATAGATATCTTATGTTCAGAACTAAACGTAAATATCAGGCTTTGAATTAAACCACAATGTTCACTTCCACTCCAAGTACCAAGTGTCAACGTTCACCCGCAGCCAAGCCCTCGGGAGGCCTGAGTTCCACTTCACTGCACCTTCCTGTTAATCTCCCAGTTTAGCTTTTCCGACAGATTTGATCCAGCAACTTGCTACATACAGTTTTCCTTTTTCTCAAATTTGTTGAATTTTCTACTCAGCTGATAACACCCAAGCCCTGAACATAATTTTCTTCTCTTCACTGTTGTTGATTTATTCCTTTTCTGGGCTTACACAATTTTATTTCAGCAGGGTTATAGATAGAATGAAAGCTCATATATGTAATTGCACAGTCACCTTGAATAAATGTCAACGAGCTCACATTTAAATGAGATTTATACTTACATGATAAGATGACTGATATCAGGCTTGCTTATAATTGTTGTAATTGTTTATTGCTCTGAATTGAGGCTAAATATGAGAGTGGCTAAAGTTCCACAGCAAGGACAATTCGGGTATTTTCTTATTTTGTTTTGTGGGTGGTAGGAAGCTTGTTAATACAGTAAAAAAGAAAAATCTTACATAAGATCTATTTTACTACTTCTAATAGAAAACTATTAAAATTTAATTTTTAGTATTTATTTGTATGTTATTTATGTCTCTCTGCAGGGGTCTAAGAACATTTTTTTCATGATCGAACTTTTTAATAGTGTGACTTCTATTAAGCGTAGAATGTTGGATCTTTAAGACTTTTGAGATCTGCTATAGATAAGAGAAAATATATGTAGCTAAGGCAAATTATTTCAAGAACTGTCTCATGGTTCCCTGATGCCCTTTATTAGCCAACTTATAACATTGGAAGTGCATTCATGAATAGATAACTTAATCTTCCCATTGAGATGTTAAACCAAGGTCCCAACCATAAGTCTTTATTATTTCTTTCATTGTAATTCTTGAGAGTATATAAGATAGCCAGAAAATCTTGGCCAATTTCCAACTCCAATATTTCACCTGGCATTTAACATAGCTTACTTTGATAGGGATTTTTTTTTTAGATTTCATCCTGTCCTCTCACCCTGGCGTGTTATAATTTGAAAATCAGAGGCAAACTGCCTTTATTTATCAGATATAATTGGTGACCCTCCTTTACTATACTTAGAAAAAAGGAAATAAGAAGATAGCAATTATTTTAGTCTGTATTTGAGAATAATAGTCATTTCCAAACTTTGCTATTTTATTTTCTCTAGTTTTAAATACTAATATCTGATATGTAAAAAAAACAAAAAAAAATTAAACAAATCCCAAAATAGAATGGGGCCCTGGCCAGGTGTGGCTTAGTTGGTTGGAGCATCATGTTCTGTACTGAAGGGTTACGGGTTCAATTCCCGGTCAGGCCACCCAGGTTTCGGGTTGTAGTCCCTGAGGAGACATGTATAGGAGGCACCTGAGCAATGTTTCTCTCTTTTTCTCTATCTTCCTCTCTCTCTCTAAAAATAAAAAAATCAAACAATGGAATAATTAGAAGAAGATTTAGTCTTATGTTTATATGACAAAATAAATAAAAAATAGGAGCATTTTAGCATACATTGATACTTTATGAGGTAGTAGTCAGCCTATAAGATTCTTTCTCTGGAATAAAATAAGTTATTACAGCTGAAATGAAGGAAAACAAACATACAAACAAGCAAACATAACCTATAGAGATTTAAAAATGGGTAGCCAGTAAAATTTTGTTTCTTTGAACACTGAGACTTGTGGAAAGATGGACAAATCATTGGTATGTTGTTTACATTATCTGTTCGTTAATGGATATAATTAGCTTGCATACTACAGAGAGTTTTCTTTCATTTCTGCTAAATGTCAGCAGTGATGTGGCTCAATAGTTCATATGCTCATTTTTTAAAAAACAGATTCACTGTTTAATACAAGTCTTAATTAACGATAGTTAGGGCAGAAGATTGTTTTACTGGCATTGACACAGACATCTAGGTTTTTTTTTACTGACCCTGTCTGCCAAAAGTGAAACATAATGCCTGAGGGTCCATTTTGCTCTCAGAAAATGAAAGCTGTGAGACTCCTGCAGGCTCTGCATAGCAAGCATACACATGTGGTGATTATTTTTAATCCTGATGCTTTGATTCACTCAGAAAATATAAGAAGACTGTTTCTGTGAATTATGCTTGTGAAACTGTAGTGAAGTAACTTGCCTGAAGTGTCTTTTTAAATGCAGAATCAGGAATTGCTTTCATACAGAAAAGAATCAATTTTCCAACTGCAAGTGGTTATTGAAAGAAAGGACGCGTTTTTTCACTCACTGAGTATTCCAGTGAGGAAATACTGAATTCTGGTGAGGACAGTGCAAAGAGAGACACAGACAAGGAGATAGTATTGATCTGGCTTAGGGCTTACTTGGCCTTTGAATCCGAATGATCAGAATTTGTATCACACTGGTTTGAATCTCAGCTCTGATGCTTACCATGTTAGCTGATCATGCGGCTGGGTTCTGTTTATCCTCTGCTACTTCATCTCTAAAATGAACCTCGCTGTGAATGCACCATAAACGTTAGGTATGTACAACTTCTTTATTATGTATGTACAACTGCTGGGCACAGAGCAAAATCCAGCTTAAAAGGAATACACTGAATGGCTTAGTACTGTCCACTTCCCACAGCGATTTTTCTTTCCCTTCTAAAACGTGTGCCCCACAGCAGGACAGAAGGGATACTCTATGGAATTATTTTGTCCAAATCCTCTCAAGCTGCTTCTGTGGGGATGCAGACATCTAAGAATTAACTCTGACAGCAGGGAACTCTCAGGAGATAATATAGTCTCTGTATTTCTCCGGCTGCAATTCTTCTGAAGCCTGTGGACCCTACAAACAATTGCTTTCTCTCTTTCTTCTTTAGTTTAGTCTAGAGGATCACTGCTAACATGAGTTTCAGCTCCAACTTCAGATGGCTTAATTCTGGGGATAGAGAAAATTAAATGCTCTCTGGGTGTATGTAACTACTTGATTGTGTTCAAGGTGCTTCCTCCTCTAATATGTTATGGAATGATGGCTTCAGTACCAAGAAGGAGAATCACATTGATTAAATGCAGAAAAAGTTTGGCAAACATCTTTTTATATTTTGGCTATGGCAAATCTCTCAGAAAGAAAAAGAAGGTGCAAAGTTTACCAGGGCAGAGGGTGGCTCACATGTAATAGGTGCAATGAAAATTTAGAGTAATTATTCTACTACAAGTTTGTCAAAATATATTTTACTTCCAAGAATTGGTTATTTTTTAGGAGGCAATTTGTAAAATACAATTGCTGTGCAAAAATAGATAAATCCACAGCAAGTGATAAGTTATAAAGACATTCAGAATAAAAACACTTGGAGTTGGCAAGTGTAGGATGCTGATTCTTTCTTGTGAATTCATCACTGGGAAGAATGGAAGTAGCAATTACATTTGCTGTATCATGTCCGACTGTACAAACAATTTATGGGACTCTTTTTCATTGAAATTAAAAAGCACAGTATTCGAGTCAAGAATCATTTCCAAATTGATGCACATATATCAGTTTCTACCTCCAAGGGTTTTGCTTTTGATTTGGGGGAGTGTGGCTCATCTGTTTTACAGAATCAAATTGTTAATCTGTCCCTTCTTTTCTGTGTGGCTGGAAGAAACATTGCTTGATGGTACTGAATGCACGAGTAAAATAAAAAAGTTGACTAATTTTGTAGGATTTTAAATAGAGATTAGAAGTAATACACATATAACAAATATTGCCAGACCTGTCTGACCTGGAGATAAATATAATTGAAAATGGCACCCTGCAATACAGCCCTCACCTGTGTAACTACAAGGCTTTGGCCCCTAATTATTGTGAGATGATTGCTAGGCTTTCATGGGTGATCTGTATGCACACAATTTTCCCCCCAAGTTGTTGTGCTTCACATTTCCATTGGAAATCAGCTTCAGTCAAGCAGTTTTACGGGAAAACCTTACTAATTCCACTTGCTGACAAAGGAACTCTGCTTTCCTGTCATTCTGGGTCTTTCCTGTCATCCCTGCTGAGTGCTGAGTTTCAGGTTCAGAGAAATACTGAGCAGAAATTAGAGATTTTCCGTAACCTACAAATGCATAGCAGCCTACCCATTATCAAAACCCCCCACCACTCTTGGTTACAACTGATGAACCTACATTGACTCACCATCACCCAAAATCCATAGTTTTCATTGCTGCTCCTCTGTGGGTTGTACGTCTTACGGGATTGGACAAATTTATGATGGCATGTTATCACCATTATAATATCACATACAAGAGTTTCACTGCCCTAAATAAACTCTGTGCTCCACCTATTCATCACTCTCTCCCTTAACCCCCTGGCAACCTCTGATCTCTTTATTGTCTTCATAGTTTTGCTTTTTACTAGATGTCATAGAGTTGGACTTATACAGTATATAGCCTTTTCTGATTGTCTTCTTTCATTTTGTAATATATATGTAAGTTTCCTCTTTTTATAGCTTGATAGCTCCCTTGTTTTCAGTGCTAATATTCCAGTGTCTGAATGTACTGATATTTACTTAACCATTCTCCTAAAGAAGGAAATGTTGGTTGCTTCCAAATTTTGGCAGTTGTTAATAAAGCTGCTCTAAATATCCATGGGCAGGTTTTTTTTGTGACATATGTTTTCACCTCCTTTGTGTATACTACATTGCACGATTGCTGGATAGTATGGTGAAGAATAAGTTTTATTTTGTAAAATACAGCAAAACAAACTAACAAGAAGACAAACAAGCCAATCTTTTTTTCCAAGGTAGCTGTACCATTTTGCATGTCCACAAGCAACGAGAGTTCCTGTTGCTCCATATCCTTGCATATAATGTTTATTCTCTGTTATGTTTTAGGTGTTATGATAATCAGTCTACATAAGTAATGCCATTTATATTTACTCAATCTAGGAGCACAGACACAATTTTACAGATGAATAAACTAATACCTAGAGATTTTAAATTGGAAATAAGAAGTAAAGGCAAGATTTTATTTTGTGTTTCTGAATTCAAATTCTGCACATTTAAGCACCTAGGATTGCCACACACAAAGATGCATTACTTCCTTCTCCTCATCATTTTAAAAATATTATTTTCTACTTTTCTGTATCTCCACCTTCTTCACTACTAATTTTATTAGTGTTTTTTAAAATTCATTTTTATTGATTTCAGAGAGGAAGGGAGAGGGTGAGATAGAAACATCGATCATGAGAGAGCATCATTGGTCAGCTGCCTCCTGCGCTTTTGGGGATTGAGCCTGCAACCCGGGCATACTACTGGGAATCGAACTGTGACCCCTGCTTCATAGGCTGATGCACAACCACAGAGTCACCACGGCCGGGCTAATTTTATTCATGTTTTCATAAAAGGTAAGGCTTTACTCTGTTGAGTGTTTGATGTTCAATTCAGTAAAGGTGTTAGGTACATCCAGAGTAATCACTGAAGCCTGAAACTATGCCTATTGGAACGGCCTATGGGACAGGGAGCAATAATGTCTTCATACCTAGTAATAGCCCTAGAAAAAGCACACTGGCTTGATCATGGGGGAATGAGACCAGGGGTAGCAAAGGAGGCCACTGTTGCTGCCTCCTTGCCTCACATTTGGGAGGAGTTAATTACTGAGCAGCAGTGGTTTCAGTCCTCGGCAGACAGCCTCCCCCGAGCAAAGCTGCCAGGGCTGCTTCCAAACTCGGGCTAAACTGATCCAGCCATTGTCTGGCACGAGGAACCAAGCTTTCTGCCCTGGGGAATGTTACATTGTATTTTCTGGGATTTCTTCCAGCACATATCCCCTCAGAGAGCATGGCCTCATCGTGTTATTTTTTGACTGACTGGACTAAGACTGCAGGTTTTGCCTTTCTGGAAATCAACCCACAGCAAATCAGCTTTGATTATCGATTGAATTTACAAAGCTGTTTATTCCTCCTCGCATTTCCTGGTCTCAGGAACTCTGGAGTGAACTCCAGTAAGATAGCAAATTATGCTATGTCACCTAGCTTCCAGCTTCCAAACCTGTCTGAAGGCTTTTTAAAAAATACTAATGAAAATTCACTCTTCTTCATTCAAAAAGTGAACCTATTCCAACTTGCTTAACTATCCATCCTAGGACAACCAACAAGTAGTAAATTAAAATAAAGAAATTGTATGTTACATTTCTAAGAGCAATTTCTAACAGCTTTATATTAATTGTTTTATGTGAGAATTTTAGAGGGACTTGGGATGATAAACAGCATTGTTGGAAATGCCCACTAAAGAGTAAAAACAAAAAACCTGGTATAATCCTATCCTATATAATAAAAGCCTAATATGTTAAGTGTCCGACCATTTGTTCAACTGTTCGACCAGTCACTATGACACACACTGACCACCAGGGGACGGACACTCCAACTGGTAGGTTAGTTTGCTGCCGGGGTCCAGCCGATCGGGACTGGGTGAGATGGGGCAGAAACATCCTGGAGCCCTCCCACGGTCCCTTCCCTGGCCAGCCAACCTCTTGCGGTCCCTCCCTGGCCGGCTGGCCCCAATCAGGACTGGGCGAGACAGGTGAGATGGCCCGGATGGAGACTGGGTGAGATGGGCTGGACACACCCTGGAGCTCTCCCTTGATCCCTCCCCAACCCGATTGTGCACCGATGGGATCCCTTGGCCTGGCCTTAACCTCTCGCAATCTGGGACCCCTCGGGGGATGTCAGAGAGCTGGTTTCAGCCTGAACCCTGCAGGCCAGGCCAAGGGACCCCACCAGTGCACGAATCCATGCACCAGGCCTTTAGTACATTAATAAAGATAATTATAACAGCATAGTAGTTACTACTTAATATCAAATCGTGCTAAGCTCTTTAAACAGATTTTATAAATTAACCTTCATAATAATAAGTAGGAAATATGATTTCTATTTTTGTTCTAAGCACAGAAACTGAGATTTGATTTAATGATAGACTTCAGTTCCTGGCACACTCTCATGATTGGCCTGTGCCCACAGATCTTCCCTTTTCACTCAGCATACATTTTTAATATTTTCTTCCTTGATTCCCAACCTCAAGGCCCATTTTCTCCATTCTGCACAGGCAGATTAACACTTTACAGTGTTAATATATGTCCTGGATAATCATATTTACATATTGTTGCTAAATACACAGAGCTGTGTTGTTAATTTATGTAAATGCTATTGTGTTATAGAAAGCAGCACTGTGGTTTAAAGTTATACTTTGGTGCTGAATGTATACCTACTCTTTTGTTTCAAACCACTAAACAGTATTGTTATCTATCATATTTAACTGAACCATTCCACTAGTGATAGGCATCTATGTTACTCTGCTTCCCATGATCAAAACTACAGAATGGTGAATACACTGAAAATCACCACTTTTAGGTCAACTATAGTTTAATATTAGCAAGTTTATGCTGTTTAAAATAAGATATATCCTTTATATCTGAGCAAGACATTCTCTGATTCATATATGCAGACTTTTCTAAAGACCATTTTCAGAGCAGTTTTCGGTACACAGCAAAATTGAGAGAAGGCAACAGAGAGATACCCATATATCCCCATCTCCACACATGCATAGCCTCCTCCATTTATCAACATCCCCACCAGATTAGTACTTTCTTTTTGTTATAATTGATGTACCTCCATGGACAAATTCAAAGCAGAGTCTCTTCAAAGTTATTGTTCCTTCACCATGTTATTATAAATACTACACATTACCTTTAATTGCATGCTATTTATAATTATCTTATAAGTATATTGCATGAAATATTACATACACATATCACAATGTGTATTTCTGTGTGAATTTATATGGGATTACATATTTGAGATATCTTAAGGATGCACCCACATACTTTGCTTAGTACCTCCAAAATGTCATTTTTCTAACCTTGTGATTTATATTTTAGGTTCTGGGTACCAAAATAGTGCCAAAAGCAAAGTTTCTTATTTGGTTGTTTTTCATGTATAATAAATTCAAGTTCTGAACATACCATTTTTTTTGGTTCAATTATGTACAACTTTCTAACGGCCAATAGCAAGCTGATTAGTTGGAAAAAGAGTTGTTGCTTATCACTGATTTTATAGGACTGGAGAAATTTGATATTATTTGCTTGTATCTTCCTTATATGTTACATGACATATAGTGACTTTGCTTACATAGCTAGATATACAACTTTGCTTCCTGAATATAAATATGTATACTACTTCTATGCTTTTAAGTCTCTGTAAGTCTAATAACACAGCATTTTTAGATGCCATTGATAAAAAAATTATCTTCCAGATTTAAAAATACAAAAAGTTGCACTCATTATCTTTTAATCTCAAATTTAAATTTACTAATCTTTATACATTCCTAGGAAAGACTTAATTATAACATTTGCCAGATGTTTACCATTAGAAATAGGATACAAACATGATACCAAGTTATCTTCTTTGAGATGTATTATTACATTCTTTTGGCTCCTGCCCTCATCCATATATCTGAGACATTCATATTACAGGAGAGCCATACTTCTCTACTTATTCTGATCACTGGCTTTTAAATATCAGTTTAATTGATAAAAAAAGAAAGGCAGTTGACATGTCATTTAATCACCAGATTAGGACAAGTAAAATTCCAAAAATGATAATCAGATTCTCAAAATCCCCAAAAGAACCATTGCAAAACCTTATTTTCTGGCCCAGGGAGACAGTAATGGAATTAACAAAGCATCTCTGACTCATCAGTCCTGACAACTGTGATCACTGCATTGGTGGAGAATGTTCTTGATCTCCAGCAACATGGGCTACTTCACTGGTTTGCTTAGTAAGTCTGTCTTCTGCTGTTGTCTTATTGTTGTTTTTTCACTGCCTCTCCCAATGACTCAGAACTCCCCTCTCTTCCTAGGTACTCCAATATCCCAAAAAGGAAATTGGGAATGTTTTTACTGAAGTGACAACAACAACAAAAATTTTACAGCACACTTGACCTGTGTCTGTAGCCAAGTATTGCTCTGTTTGTAGCAAGCATGACTTTTGGTATGACATGACAATCCTCCAGCTTTAATTCTCTAGAGTAGAACTTCATCCACTCATAATTCTGTTATCAGACAACTGATAATAAGGGACTGCTGTGCATAAAAGCAGTGCACTCTTCATCTGGTATTTAATCTGGGAAAAGACTGAGTAGTTACCATTGGCTCTGAAGCTTGTTCAGTGAGGTTATCCATAATCTAGAGATTTAAAAATCTCCTTGAAATAGAACTTTCTCCCCCAAGTGTTCATGCCAAAGGACTTTGTGAGACATCAATTAAATAAAAGCAATGGGCTTTTACAAAGTAAATCTTTTTCTAACAAAAAGAGCCTGTATGAAACAACATGGATCACCCAAGTGTGAAGTGATTAATAGGACTATGTACCCAGCCAGAGACCTTTGAAATGAGAGAAAACATTTTTGGTTCATCTTTTTGCAAGGTCAGAATCAATTAGCATGTTCAATGGACAGTACAGTCCTGGCTTTTTCTTACAACCTGTAATAGACTCAATTATTTTTCAGGGTTGCTTCCATTCTGTAAATAAGCCAGTATTGCCTGGTTTAAACCAAAATGTATTTTTAAAGCATATTTTTATTGATTTTAGAGAGGAAGGGAGAGGGGGAGAGAGAGAGAGAGAGAGAAACATCAGTGATGAGAGAGAATCGTTGATTGGGGATTGAGCCCACAACCCGGGCATGTGCCCTTGACCAGAATTGAGCCTGGGACCCTTCAGTCCACAGGCTGATGCTCTGTCCACTGAGCAAATCTGGCTATGTCAAAACTAAATGTATTTTAATGAGAACTGTAGATCCTAATTCCTCTCCTTTCTGAGAGACTTACACAGTGGCAGAAATGTCATACCAAGGAAGATGAAATAGGTAAACAGTAAACTGTTTTGCCTAAATGTATAGTGTATATTAAATGTGTGCTCAATATACTGATAGTAATATCAACCTTACCTTTGATTTATTTTACTTATCCTGAATCAGGATTATCATTTGAACACATTAGCAAAATCAGGCAGATTTGTCCAACATGATGGATATTCACTAGGACTTATGTCAGTAAGATAAAAAGTATACCAAGGAGGTAGTGAGTTCAATTAGTGATTCCCCCACCTTTCTCTGCTACATAACAATCCAGAGAAGTTAATTGTCAGGACATAGACCTTTGGATTACACATACACTGGTTTGCTGTGGACAGGATCAATATATGGTCTGTCACTTTTTTTCTTTATCATTTTGAGGTCCAAATTCCTCCCAATGGCTGTGAATTATTTAGCAGAAATTGACAGAAAAAATTAATTGCATAAGTGAATATATAAGTAAACATTTTATAGGCTGCTCAGAGTGATCATCTTATCATCATTAAACTACTATCCTTGTACACAGAGGATAGAAAACCTGGGTATTATCTCTTTGTTTCTGTGCCTTACTCATTTTCTGTATAGGCGTCCAAATTTTCAAAAAGAGCTGGTAGTGTTCCAGAAGTTAATTTGTGAATCAGTTGTTTAAAACTAAGAATATATTTTCCCATAAAAACAATGTTTAAAATGATGGTTATGTTCTCAGGACAGCCTATAACATCCTTAAACTGTAATAAACTTTAATTCTAACAAAGCTGTATAAAATGGGCTTGATTTGTCAGAGCTTCAGTGGAATATGGTTTTGTTAAAGGAGGAGTCAAAATTATATTTCTTCCACCTCATCCCCCATGTACACCAATTTCTCAATAGCTGGATTTTGAGTGAAGAAGTAGGCAGTCTCAGTGCATTTGGTAGTGTTCCTACTGAATTAGTTTGTCTAGGCTTTGTCTGGGGGATACTGGGAGGAGGGAAAATTGTAAAACTCTAAATATGGAAGCTTAGAAAGATTCTAGTGCAAATTTGCCACAAAAAGCATCAAATTGCAAACAAACCAAAACAAAGCATGATACTAAATAGACTGTGTAGAGAAGACTACAAAACCCTTTGTTTGACCTCAGCTGGGAATGTGCACACCAGGAGATACAAATTGTTAGCTGCTCTGCACACGTCTAAGAATGATCGTGAGAGCATCCGAGTATTGATTCTGGAAATTTTTATACTTGGGAAAGTCTAAGTTATGTTACAGGAAAAAAAAAAAAAGCCTTAGCCTGGAAGTCTCAGCTGAGCCAGAACTAATCACATCATCTCCACCCAATCACAAGAGAACCAGGGGTGCAATCCTATGTATCTGGAAGCGGCGTGAAGTACGTGTTTAGGTAGAAAATCAGGAATATTTGTTGAAGTTTTTAAGACTGCCACACACAGATCGTTGACAAGCTGTACTCAAGCAGTGTGTGATAATCATCTTGCAAACTCCTACTACTAGTTTTGCAGATCTCAGATAAGTGCTAGGACTGGAAACTCAAGTGCCTAAATAATAATTACTGAGGTTCGATTGTGAATGTGTTAGTATAGCCAGTGGTCCGCAAACTCATTAGTCAACGGAGCCAAATATCAACAGTACAACGATTGAAATTTCTTTTGAGAGCCAAATTTTTTAAACTTAAACTATATAGGTAGGTATATTGTTATTAACTTAATTAGGGTACTCCTAAGGCTTAGGAAGAGCCACACTCAAGGGGCCAAAAAGCCGCATATGGCTCCAGAGCCGCAGTTTGCTGACCACGGGTACAGGCTATTTTCATAAATTTATAGAAATTTATTTACAGGGTGGGGCAAAAGTAGGTTTAAAGTGATTTCTGTGGAAAATAATGCAAATAATTAATAAATCATACTAAAAGAAGAAACTGCTTCTCATAATCAAAACTGTAAGCCTACTTTTGCTCCACTCTGTATGTATCACACAAAACCAAACAATGGATTTTTCTCCTAAGAAAAATGTGCTTGAACTGAAGGATTTTACTTGGAATCTTTCCTCTGGCCAATTTGATTGGAGAACCAGTTCTGTGATTTTGCTTTTGTCCCTGAATAGCACAAGAGGCCTCCTGTCCTATATCAGATCTTCTTCAGGTGCCCTCAATCCATTTTCTTTATCCCGCTAAATCAAGTATGCAGTGTGAAATGAGTAGCTCAAGATTTATTATAGTCAGTGGGTTCAAAAGCTCCCGTCTCTCTGATTCTTATACTGTCCAGGTTTTGAAGTGAAATTCATCATGCCCAGAGTATTTAACATTTATTAGTTACATAATTTTAATGTATTAAAAAATAGATGTATTGTCTGTTAATTATAAAAGAAAAATACTTCACTTTAAAAGTTCTATGCTGAATTGTTTATATTTTCTATAGTGCCAATTTTTAGTATTATCAGTGGAGGACTATTTTTCTAATCCTAAAAAAAAATAGTATTTGGATTAGATTTGAGAGAATTTCAAATCCATTTTATTTATTTATGTGTGTGTTTGCTGTTAAACTTCCAAGGATTTAACAGTGGTAAAGATAAAAATCCATTAATAAAATATATATAGTAATTGGTTTTACCCTTTTTTAGTTATATGTATAACTAGTAGCCTGGTGCACAAAAATGTGTGCACTCGGGGGTGAGGGTAGGGAGTGGGTCCAGACCCCTCAGCCCGACTTGCACCCTCTGTCATGTTCTGGGACCCTGGCCACACCTGGCCTAGGCACAGGCCTACAGGCTTGGGCAGCCTGGCTCTCGAGGCCCCATTTTATCAAGAGAACAAAGTCCGCATTAATTACAGCCCTCACAGAACCCAGTACACTGCATCTGTGCATACAACTGCCTCGTTCATGTGCCTGCTTTGCCCTACTGAATTACTAACATCTTGAGGACATAGCTCTGTCTTATCCTGCTTCAACTTCAGTGCTTGGCCTGGTGCCATGGACCTGAGAGGGTTTGCTGAGTGAGTGAATAATAAGTGAGTGAATGAGTGAATGAATGAGCAAGTAAGTGAATGAGCAAGCAGCTACCAGCTGGGGTAGTTCGCACTCTGCTCTGAGCTGCCTGAGGCAAACCTCCGGAAGTTCCCGCCCTGCTCCCAGCGGCCCCACTCCCCTCTCCCAGCTGCATAGTTTGTGCAGGACAAAGGCTGCCTGGGTGTGCGTTTTGGCAAATCAGTGCATTAGCACCTGCCAGCCTGGGATCCCAGCAGAGGGCCATTTGTGGGCATGGCCAGTGGCAGATCCAGGCTGCCTGGGTGTGCGTTTTGGCAAATCAGTGCATTAGCACCTGCCAGCCTGGGATCCCAGCAGAGGGCCATTTGTGGGCATGGCCAGTGGCAGATCCATGCATTAGCACCCGCCAGCCTCAGATCCCCTCGGGATGGACGTTTGTGGGTGTGGCTGGTGGCAGATCAGTGCGTTAGCACCCACCAGCCCGGATTGCCATGGGAGGGCCGTTTGTGGGCGTGGCCGGTGGCAGATCAGTGCATTAGCACCTGTCAGCCGGGGATCCCCCTGGAGGGCCGTTTGTGGGTGTGGCCAGTGCCAGATCAGTGCATTAGCACCTGTCAGCCGGGGATCCCTCCTGGAGGGCCGTTTGTGGGCGTGGCCAGTGGCAGATTGGTGCATTAGCACCTGTCAGCCTCGGATCCGCTTGGGATGGATGTTTGTGGGTTGGTGGTGGATCAGTGCCTTCAGCTGGGGATCCCATTGGGAGGGCCATTTGTGGGCATGGCCGGTGGCTAATCGCTGGGGTCCTGCTGCCAGCCCTGGGTCTGTTCCCATACGGGCCACCTGTCACCCGGGTCGCAAATAGCAGGCCCAGATGGCAGCGGGGCAGGTGGGATGGCGCTGCCCCACCCTCCCTGCAGTATGCAAATTAGCCGCCATCTTTGTTGGCGGTTAACTGCCATCTTGGCTGGTGATTAATTTGCATATCTCGCTGATTAGCCAATGGTAAGGGTAGCAAAGTTACGGCTAATTACCATGTTTCTCTATTATTAGATAGCTTAGTAATTTTGAGCAAACCAAATATTCCTAAAAAAATACTTTGGTTTTTCATATACCTTACAACTTAAAATTGTTTTATCATAGCAACCTGATGTTTTTGACAAGATGAATAAGTGTGGCATGCAGGTAATTTGTTCATTAAGTCCTTTGGATATAATAGTTGAGAGAGAGGAGAAAGAGAGAAAATCTAATGTTTTTTCCTTTTTCATCCAGTAACATTGTTTATTACTGATTAATTTATTCATTCTTTTATTGAGTACCTACTATGTAACTGCCATATGAGATGTTACAGATGGCCCCTTTGTACTTTCAACAAGAAAGATAAATTAATAAAATATAAGAAAATTAAGGAGGCGTATATGTTAAGAAAAACACACCCACTCTTTGTTGGTACATTTCAGTGTGGTGAACAGATAGTGAATAAATGAGCCAAACATCTGATATGCCTAATGATGAATGGTATAATGAAGGGAAATAAAACTGGAAAATAGAATGTCTGTATATTTGACTTAAGAAATTAGTAATTTCTTTGCTTAGAAGCATATTTTATTAGAGGCCCAATACATGAATTCTTACATGGGTGGGGTCCGGCCAGCCCAGCACCAATTGGGGCACATTACGGCAATTCGGGCAGATTGGGGCAGAGCCTGTCAGGAGGAGGAGATGGTGGGAGGCTGGTCAGCCTTCCTGCCCCGATTGAGGCCAGATCAGGTTGTGGGGAGGGGCCGTGGGTGATTGGCTGGTGGCCCTGCCCCTGATTGGGGTGGGGAGGTAATTGGGGGTGAGGCTAGTCGTGAGGAGGGGTGGTGGGCTAGCAGGTGGTCAGGAGCTGGGGGAGAGGCCAGGGGAGGTTGGCCAGCCAGCACCACCCCTGATTGGTTTGTGTGTGGGTGATCGGGGTTGGAGCTGGCTAGGAGGAGGGGCTGCAGGCTGATCAGAGTGGTGGGGGTTATTTGGGGGTGGAGCTGGCTGGGTAAAGGGGCTGTGGGTGAATCAGGGTGGTGGGAGCCTATAGGGGGGTTGGGCCTGGCTGGGGGGAGAAGCTGTGGGCTGATTGGGGTGGTGGGGGCTCATCAAGGGTGGGGCCAGCCAGGGGGGAGGGGCTGCAGGAGGTTGGCTGTCTGGCTCCGCCCCCTATTGGGATGGGCGATCGGGGGCAGGGCTGGCCCCAGGGGCAGGGGGATGCAGGCTAATCGTGCTGGGAGAGGCCAATTGGGGGCGGGGCCAGCTAGGGAGAGGGGACACAGGAGGTTGATTGGCCGGCCTCACCCCCTGATTAGGCCAGTTCGCTGGCCGCAGTGGGCGTCATAGCGACAGGTCATTTGGCCTTTTATATATATAGATTGTTTAAAAACAGGTTGAGAGAGAAGGGCAGAGGAGAAAAGAGAAGAGAATTTTCAAGAAAAACCTTGTGCTTAACAACCTGATGTAACAAATGCCTCATCCACATAGAACTGAACAGTTTCGATGTGCATTTATCATATGTAACTGTTCAGAAAGCACCAAAGCACTGTTTGTTGACCTAACCCAGTATTGGCAGGGGCCCTTCTCTAGAGAAGTGTTAAAATTGAATACTTTAAATCTTTCTTGCTTCTATTTATTTTATTTTTCTCTTGGGTTCATCCAGCAGACTAAAGAGTTTCCATGCTGAGCTCCAGTCATTCATTTTTTCAAGTATTACAACACAAAAATAAAACCTTTAAAGAATATGTGTGTGCATATATATATATATATATATATATATGTATATATATATACACATTTATATACATTCTAACAGAATAGGTTTAAAACTGATGACATTCTTGACATCCAATGTCAAAAAAAGGAGATAATTAGGGTTAGGTTGTGAATTAGACTATTTCATAACATATTTATTCTAGAATATAAACTTTCTACATTATATATCAGCAAATTGAAAAATGTTCATTTTACCATTGGGAGCTTTAGAAATGAAAACAAAATCAGTTCCCATCTATCCTTTTACTCATTACCATCCAGCCTCACTTCAATCACTAGGCCTGTTCAAATTTGAAAGGCAGTAGAGGGAACAGTCAGTCAAAAAATGAAACACAGACACAAATAAAAGGAATAAATAAATAAAATTATTCTTTTTATTTACTTCCTTAAAACACAAACACAGCACAATAACTGATAATAAAGGAATAGATTGCGCTTACACCTAACTGTTTCACAGAAGCACAGCATCCATTGACTAAGTAATTAATTGTGAATTTCCTGGTAAAACTGCTTAGCCGGTGTGCTTATAATGTCTGGCCTTCCCTTTGCTCCTTTAGTATTATTAATACTAGAGGCCTGGTGCACAGGATTCGTGCAATGGTGGCGGCATGGCCTGTGGCAATCAGCCTGCTGTGGGAACGTCACTCATCCAGGATAGCTGAGTGGCTGTGGACCCACCCTCTGAGCGGCTGCTCCTGCTGTGGGAGCAGCCGCTCATCCCAGTCAGCCGAGCAGCACTCCCCCTGTGGGAGTGCACTGACCGCCAGGTGGAAGCTCCTGTGTTGAGTGTCTGCCCCTTGGTGGTCGGTGTTCGTTATAGTGACTGGTCAACCGGTTGTTCTGGTTGTTCTGCCATTCGGTTACTGTGCTTTTATTATATAGACTAGGGGTCCGGTGCACGAAATTCATGCACTGGGGGTGGGGGTCCCTCAGCTTGGCCTGCCCCTTCTCACAGTCTGGGAGACCTCAGGGTATGTCCTACTGATGGCTTAGGCCCACACAGGGAGTGGGCATAAGCTGCAGTCTGGCCTCCCTCTGGAGGAGGCGACGAGCTGATCACAGCAAGGCACCGCCCCCTTGCTGCTGCTGCCCCTGGCCTCCCTCTACTGGAGGTGACCCGATGATCAGGGTAAGGTGATGCCCCCATCATGCCTCTGCTGCTGCCACTGCCAGCCTCAAGGCTGCCTGAGCCTCGGCCTTCACAGCCACTGCAGCTTGCCTGAGCCTCGGGCCCTTGCAGTGGCAGTAGCCATTGGCTACTTGCCTGAGCCCTGGGGCAGCCCTGGGAAAGTCTCTGCCCACCTGCACCTGCTGCATGCGCAACCTGCTGATTGGTCATTACTGTGACGGTGTCCTGACCAATTTGCATATTACCCTATTATTAGATAAATAGGATTAGCTAACTAGTTACAATCATAACAATTATGTTTGAAATGAGAGAATATTACCATGTTAAGAGATAAAATTATTTTTTAACATGTTCAGTTAAACCAAAATGTAACAATTGCAGAATTATTAACTAAAATGATGTAAATGATGACAATTCTCAATTTGGGACACATAAAGGTTGATCATTTTGTTTACTAAATTTTATTTTGAGTGCATTTTCAGTTTTTCTCAAGCTTAAGAATAATAATGAATGATAACCAAGCAGGTATGTCAGAAACTGATCTTTGATCATTTATATACATTATCATTTTTGCAAATGAGCCTAGTTCTCTCATAGTAATTGTTGAGTAATTTACATATACACTAGAGGCCAGGTGCCTGGATTCATACACTGGTGGGGTCCCTCAGCCTGGCCTGCACCCTCTCACAATCCGAGACCCCTCAGGGGATGTCGGAGAGCCAGTTTTGGCCCGGTCCCTGCAGGCAAGGATTCATGCACCAGGCCTTTAGTATGCATATAAGGTCTTTGGTTAATCTCTTCCTGCACTCCCCCCACCCCCATTCCCTCTGAGATTTATCAGTCTGTTCCATGTTTTCATGCCTGTGTTTTGGGCATCTGTCCCCTGGTGGTCATTGCACATCATAGCTACTGGCCGGTCGGCTGGTTGGACAGTTGCTTAGGCTTTTATATATTTAAAGATATATCAGTCTCATTTTGAAAATAATTGGTTCAAAGTATAAAATACTATGTTGGCTGATCTTAAAACCCCCAATACTGGGACATTTTGGTTCTAAGGATACCCGCTATATGATATATTGCCAGAACCAAAATGAATGTTTCTCTGTGTGGATATAATTATTAATAGGAAAGCAGTTTTCCTTTATTTTAGGTGGTCTTCCTTTTCTGTCATTGACCAGCTACAAAATTATTAAACACTATGAGTGTACATTTCTTCATTTGTAATATGAGGGTTTAGCTGAGTCTTTCTAAAACCTAAAACGTTCAGTAATTTTAAGAGAGATGACATCTTTCTAGGCCTCCATTACAACACATTTTAAAGAAAGGATGGGTTGCATGATCTTTGAGATCTTATGAAGTTCTCCTTGTGCTTGTGTATGTGATTGAGATTGTGGTTCTGTGTGTCTGTATCTATTCCTACTGAGAAAATAGACTTTGAGAGTAAGTTACAGGATATCTTATAAATAAGTAATTTTAAAATCCTAAAGAGAAAATAGAGGAACAATAAAATAAAGCAAAATTAGAAGATGTTCACACCATATAATAAGTTTATTGATTTTAGATATTAAGATATACATGGAGTCAATAAAGGTAATAATAGTAAAAACAAATAAACAAAACCCCCCAAAAAACCCAGATAGTGATTTTTGGAAGCCAGGTTTCTCAGTACTGGAGTGGGATGTTATAGATAAGCAAGATGAGAAGACTAGAATGGTCTATGTTTAAACTCAGATTTAGCTTAAAATAGATCCAGTTGGATACTTATTGAAATACAGTTACGTGTATATACATTAGTTAGTGCACACATGTATTTTGCTCAGTGATCTGAGAGGGCCTGGAAGCAGCAAGAGTCAAGTAGCAATGGAGCACTTATGGTATCCGGAACTTGGTTTTTAAGACCATTAAAGCAACTAGAATTCCTTGGATAAATGACTGGTGTTGAGGGATGTTTAAGGGTGTTTAATGAACCGAAGACGCAGAGGTTAGATGAGCACACAGGCGATTGATGCCAGGCAGAGGGCTACAGCTCACTCAGGCACGTAGCAAACTCTGTACTCTCAACCATTGCTTTTATTGGGGTTTGGCATGAGGTTAGTGTGTCAGCAGTTAATCAACTAAATCTTGTTTTGTTCTATATTATAACAATAGCATATTGAAGACAACTTGCAGCTGTGCCCTCCCTTTCTGCTTTACACCCATGACTATTTAATCTTATCCTTTCTCAGGGAGGTAAATGTTCCGGGAACTCAAGATTGTGTGCAGTCTTGACCCAGTGTGACTTGCTTGCAAGTCATGCGGTGCTCCTGATGGAACATCCACTTCTTCTTAGCAGGACTTCAGATCCTTGTTTACAAATGTCCAGCTACAGCTGGTTCTAGGGCTCAGCCAGTAAATACATACGATGAGGAAGTGTTCAAATTAGACAAACTCCTCACTCATAGGCTATGTCAGAGAACTCAGGAACAACATGCAAGAGCTCTTGATGGCCAAAGTTGGAATAATTTGAGCAACATAAGTAAGTAGTATTACAAGCCAAAGTATAAAATAAGTATCCTTGAGACTGTACTGACATGAGTAAGTGACTGGATAAATAAATACATGGGGGAGAAAAGACAAACCTCTCAACGTACAAGAATTACAAATAGATGTTTTAGCTACTCCATCTTCAAGAAGAGGAACATAACTTCTCATTCCTTAAGTGTGGGCTGTACATAGTGACTTTCTTCCAAAGAGTATTGCATGGGAATAGGGGCAGTGAATTTACATTTGGTAAACCTCAAAGACACTACCTCAGTCAAATGATCAAGGTAAACATCCATAATGATGTCTTCTCAATAGTGTAGACCCTTAATAAATGATAAAACTGGAACTTTACCTCTGTGGTCTTCCTCCCCCAAACCAATAATCCCAATTGAACCATGGGAAAGGCATTTTTAAAATCCCAATGGAGGAACAATCTACAAATTATCTGACCAATATACCACAAAACTGAATAAAAAGCAAAGTTTGAGCAACTGTAATATCTAAAAGGAGCCTAAGGAGATAACAAAATATAATGTGGTGCCCTGGGTGGCATGGTGAAACAATAAAAGAGTAAGAGGACACTAGATATAAACTAAAAAAATCTGAACAGAGTATGAACTTGTTTAAGATAGTGTGTCAATACTGTTTCAATAGTTGTGGCAAATGTACCATTGTAATGTGAGATGCTAATGATAAGGGAAACTGGATATGGGCTATGTGGAGTTCCCTGTAAGCTGTCTCTAATTTTTCTGTGAATATAAAAGTATTCTAAAATTAAAATTTTATTAAATAATTTAATATTTTAAATTTGATTACTAAATCAAGATTTTTAATTTATTCAACAGTTTTTGATATATTATCAAGTTTTGTTTTTTCTTCTGAACGTTTTCTTTACAGTTTTTTACAAAGCAGTATTTTTTTTGGTAAAGTTTCTCTGAGGTTTCAAAGGACTTTAGAACAATTTAAAATGTTGCCTTGATCATATGAATGGGAGTGGCTGACTATTAGCGTTTAATGTTCAAGAGGCTTTTGTAGGTGTATTGATAATATGTTTCTCTCAGGAAGATAAAAATAAGGCAAATATTCACAGTGCCAGAATTGTCACTCTAGGATTGCAGAGACATTGGGGGAAATCTGGTTTAATAAGGGATACGTGTGGATTTTGAAGACTTTTCTGTAAGGATATCA
Organism: Myotis nattereri; assembly: GCF_964212035.1. Lineage (NCBI taxonomy): Eukaryota > Metazoa > Chordata > Mammalia > Chiroptera > Vespertilionidae > Myotis > Myotis nattereri. The sequence continues at coordinate 30,428,558 of NC_138088.1, forward strand.
CACATTCTATTTTTAACTTCATTCATAATGTCTTCTTTATCATTCCATTTGGGTTGGATTTTTGATTTTTATGCTCACAGGAGTGACATTGTTGCAAATTAGCAATTGCAAAACTTAGATTGTAAAATTGACAATAATAGGGATGGTTTAGAATTAAGCAAAAATATTGTATTCTGAGGATTAGTTATCTTTTTTTTTTTTACAGACACTTTAAAAAATGTTTTTATTGATTTCAGAGAAAGGAAAGAAGAGGGAGAGATAAAACATCAATGATGAGGGAGAATCATTGATCAGCTGCCATCTGCTTGCCCCCTACTAGGTAAATTCAGCCCGCAACCCAGACATGTGCACTGACTGGGATTCAAACCATGACCTTCCAGTTCATGGGTCGATGCCCAACCACTGAGCCACACCTGCTGGGCTAGTTATGTTTTGAAATGAAAAAAAAAATAGTAAGTTTACTGGCTTGTCTAATGTTGTAGGAGTAAAGTTGGTTTGTTTGGAAATTTTATACATCCCCTCTCTTTTTCCATTTCAATTGACAGCTCTTCACCTTCCTTCTCTCTTCTCTGACAGCCTGCTGACATGTCTTGGTATCTTCTCCCTCTGTTCACTTTCTCTAACCTCTCCCTCAGGGAAACTAAAATGTCAGCTTTGACTCTGGAAAAAAATTGATTCTTCTTTGGTAGTTTACTTCTCCTTCATAATATTCTTTATTATATTGTTTGGATGCACATGTGCCATTATATTAGTAAAATTATAAGAAGCGCAATTATTATTTTCCATTCCCTTTTTTTATAGTACATTGAGGGATCTCCAAGAATTAGTATTCAGGGATTTAACTGATTCGGTAACTTATTATCTCTGTTTTTCTCTCAAAACATGATAACTTGTAAATTTCCAGTGGCTATGTTCCCATTGATGGGGGAGACAATGAAGTTTAATACCTCCACAGAAAAACTACTTGCCATGATCTACCCAATATATTAAGTTTAGACTCTGAAGAGGTTATATTACTGTAAAATCCTGGTGTACTATAATTTATGGCGGAAAAAATGTACTCTCATTTTTTAAAATTCAAATTTTTAGTACAAGTGTGATTTATAAGGATATAAGTCTTTGGTAAACAATGTTAAGTTCCCCATTAATGTCTAATCAGTTTCCAATAAGGAGTCTCTGTGATTGTACCTATTGAATAGATTTCAGGATTTAAACCATTTCTTCTTGTAAACAGAATCTCAAAACCACTTTAATTTTTATTTTAAAATCCCATTAAACACCTCCCTCCAGGTAGACAAAAGGATCTAAATGGAGCATAGAACAAGTAGACCCATCAGTTATCCGAGAGATAGGAAAGTCCAAGAATAGTCATTGAGGGATAGCAAATGGAAATGGGTCAGAGAGGGTAATGTTGCTGAAAATTAAGACCAGAAATGAAAATCAAATGGAAAAATAAAAAGGGTCAGTTTCTAGGAATTATTAGAGACCTGGGTGGAATCCCATGGAGAATCCAGTAGACAAATTTGGGTAAAAAGAGGTTAAATATATAGGAAAGGAGCCATAATTTATAGGCATATGAGAATGTGTATCTATCAAAGCATCAGAGATAATGCTCCTGCTCAACTCACACAAGGCAGGAAGTCACAGTGTCAGTAACATCTTTTTTCTGATATTGAAGTGGAAGTGGACGTTGTCTCTGACACATACAAGCAAAAGAACTGTCCATTCTTCAATAGAATATTGGGAGCCAAATGCATGTTAAATAGTAGCCAGAAGTGAAATGAGGTAGAAGACATATTTAGATGCAGCTAGAAAAGGAATTTAATGATCCAAGCATAGACATTAGAAACTAAGCCCACACTGGAAATCTGAAACCTATGCTTACTAAAGAAAATATCAAGTTGTGTTCTATAAAGTATAGATTTTAATAATTGGCTCCTCAATAAATGTGACAAAGTTATTAAGGTTTATGTGAAATTACTCCAGACTGTTACATAAAACCCAAGAAACCTTACATAATCCAAAAGAAAACTTCTGGGAATTTTGTTTGTTAGGAAATTGGGCTCATAAATTGCTAATGCCTTTTCTAGATATTGCCCGTAGTAAAAATATATTAAAGAGAGGTGTAGGAGGCTTAACTATAAATATATACAACTGCCTTACATCATAAAAAGTCTTTTAATATTATGCAATGATGTGGATAGATTAATGAAAGAACTTATTCATATATGCATAATCCATGGACAGACAATAGTTCTGTGAAGGCTTGGGGAGGGGGCAGGAGTGGGGGGAAGGGGTCAATGGGAGGGAAGGGGGGCACATCTGTGATACTTTCAACAATAAAGATAAAGATAAATTAAAAAATCTAATTACCTGTCTCATGTATCCCAGTTGACAGCTTGGGGGATGTTATTAATGCACTAGTGACCTGGTGCACGAAATTTGTGCACATTAAAAGGGAATTAATTAGAGGAAATATTTTAATATTGCTATTTGCCCTTTCTCTATAATAGAAGTGTCAGAGATGAAAGAAAATTAGTAAATTGTATATGAAAATCTTCCTCCTGTCAGAGTCTGGGGTTGCCCACATGAACCAAAGTCAAGTCCAGGTCAACCCATACGCGCCTCAAAATCACATGAGACCCAGACTTGGCTGGCCCCACCCCCACTGGGCTAGACCCAGACCCGGCCGGCCCCACCACTGTAAAGCCCTGCCAGATGGGGGGTGTGGCCTCAGATTTCCTGGCCTGGGCCAGGGGGTGCGCCTTGAGGTCCCCTGGCCGGGGCCAGGGTGTGAGGCCAGAGGTCCCCCGTCAAGCCCCGCCAGGCGGCGGGTGCAGCCTCAGCTCCCTAGGCCTGGGGCAAGGTGTGTAACCTAAGGTCCCCTGGCCTGAGCCAGGGCAGGGGGCATGCCTTGAGGTTCCCTGTCAAGCCCCACCAGGAAGGGGGCACAACCTCAGTTCCCTGCTGATTGCTCATTATGGCTTGTTACGGGAATTTGGCCTCGGCTGTGGGCGTAGCCATCTTGGCCATTATGCTGTGACAGTCAATTTGCATATTCCTGCTTTATTAGATAAGATTCCCATATGTCTGAAACGTTCCATTTAAGCAGAGCACTTTCTGTAGCATCAATGTATAAAATAGGTAAAAGTGGACTGGTTGACTTAGCTGGTGAGGGATTTCCAGCATAATTTTGACCACATTGCCTTTTATCAGCCTTCACAGTGGTGCCAGGTAATGGGAGTTCTAGGTTTCTCTGGAATGTAAGATAAATCCACTGTTGTGAACCACGTAACCTTCAATGACAAATACTACACTCTTGGGTCACATTAGTTTTTTGTGTTGTTTTTTTTTGCAGGTCATTTAGAAGCATTGGAAAATCATTTATCTTTTACCATTTCAATAATTTTAGTGAGAAAATACAGTCATGTTTTAAAAATAGTAAGAAAATAGTTACATAAAAATGAATCAGTATCCCATTATTATTTTCCTATTATATTTTCAAGATATATTACTGTTATGAATGCTTATGAATGTTTCCAAAAATACTTGATGCACTTGCATATGCACACACAGACACATGCTCCTCTTTATACATATGAGAATGTAAATAACATGTCAAAGTTCTGATAGATTAAATATATACTTGTATCTTAAATATATATTAAATGTATGCTTATATCTTTTTAAAAATATATATTTTATTGATTTTTTACAGAGAGGAAGGGAGAGAGATAGAGAGTTAGAAACATCAATGAGAGAGAAACATCGATCAGCTGCCTCCTGCACACCTCCTACTGGGTATGTGCCCGCAATCAAGGTACATGCCCTTGACCGGAATCGAAGCTGGAACCTTTCAGTCCACAGGCCAACGCTCTATCCCCCGAGCCAAACTGGCTAGGGTTGCTTATATCTTATTAAACATATACTTGTATCTTATTAAATGCTGCATAGAATTTCAATGTTTGGATAAGCCATTATTTATTTTACCAATCATTATTTTTTATTTTTTTAATATATTTTATTGATTTCAGAGAGACAGGGAGAGGGAAAGATAGAAAATCAATGATGAGAGAGAATCATTGATCAGCTGCCTCCTGCATGCCCCCTACTAGTGAGAGAGCCCACAACCCCAGCATATGCCTTGACCGGAATCAAACCAGAGACCCTTCAGTCTGCAGGCCAATGCTCTATCCACTGAGCCAAACCAGCTAGGGCTTATCAATCATTATTAATTAACTATATATTTTACCGTAGGCTAAATTTTTATTAAAAGCTATTATTTAATGACCATCTTTATAGATATATTTATAAATGTGTGCACATGTTTATGTAGATGGAGCCCTAGAGATGGAGTTATTGCAGAATTGCTGTCAATGAGCTATGGGGGAACTCATGTCAACAATGATATGAAAGGTACTGTACCTCTGCTTCTTCCACCATGTGGTAAGTCATTACATCTATTTTATTTTTGCCAGAGATTTGAAAATGCTGTATAATTTTTTATTTTATTCTGCATTTCTTAGTAGTAGGCAGACTGAAAATATTTTCATATATTTCACAGCCATTTCATTTTTTTTATAAACTGCCTGTTCATATCAGTTGCCAATTTTCTATTTAATGTTAAGGAAATTGCCCTCTTTTAAATGGCTTGAAAAAATATCCAAAGTTTTCTATTTTAATTTTTATTACTGAATTAACACTTGATATTATTTTTTATGGATTTGATGTAAAAGCTAATTGTGAGTAATTATTACTGTCAGAAACTCTTTTTTTTACATTATCTAGTTAGCTGCATAAAATGCACCTTAGAAACAGAATTTCCCTTTGTTTCCATAATTATAATAAATATCTTGAGTAGTTATTTTTTTCTCATTTCAATAATGAGACATATATACTATTTTCCTTTTTGATTCATGATTGCTGGAATTTCAGAGTCAAGTTTAAATATTTGTATTTGCTGTCATTTTTAGTATATTTCTATCCTTTATTTTGCAATCCACTTTTTACTTTAGATCCATATTTTATTGGGCAATCTGAAAATAGTGCTATTATTTCTATGTGTGTATACATATATGTGTGTAGATCTAGCTGAGTTTATAGGGGTGTGTGTGTGTGTGTGTGGTGAGGGAGGGAGAGGGACAGAGGAAGGGAGAGAAAGAAATCTGTTCCAAGCAGCGTGAAATTATTAACCTTGACAGTAATGTCAAAATTTAGTCTTTCTGGTTATCTACTTCTACATAATATACTTCCACAGAATGTAATGGCTTAAAACAACATGCTGTCTTTTATAAATTTTGAGATTGATGAGCTGGACTAGGAGGTTCTCATTGAGTTACAGGTAGATGGCAGCTGAGGTTGGAGTCATCGGAAGTTTTCTTCACCTTCTTACACTTAGACTGAAATAGCTGGACTAAGGGGGGATTAGTCATTTCTCTCTCTCTCTCTCCACATGACTCTGTCATGTGGCTTATTGATCTCTTTCACAGCCTCACAATCTCAGGAAAATTGGATTTCTTACATGGTGGCTCAGAATTCCAGGAGATTCAAGGAGAGAGTACATAGATCTTGATCCTCAATGAAAGAATTATCAAAAGATTTATACCATCTGTAATGTCAAATGCCATCTAACAAGAGTATATTGCTTTGGATAAAATTACTTATAATATATTGGTATATTCTATAAATATATGTATCATGCAATACAGCTGATACTTAAACATATATTCATGTATTCTCTACTATATTGTACTGAGTATAATTCTGTGCATGTCCTATTCTCTATATGAAGGTGTTTTATTACTCTTCATCTCTTCCTCACAATTCTATAGGTTGCTATTATAATTCCCTTTAGTACCTTTTTGGCAATAGGCACAGAGTAATTTGTTTTAAGTTAGATTGCTAAGCATTAGTGTTATAACTGAAATTTTAATCTAGTGACATAAGAATTTTTATCCTGGGAATTGCTAGGATGATGTGATTATCTACAGGAGGGGGCTCAACAGGGAATACATGTAGTTGCTCATAGATCCACAGAATCTTTAAAGACTGCTTTTCAGCCATAAATAATATTATCACTAAAACAGTCTTTTTTTAATTTATAAATTTATTTTTTATCAAAAGTTGAAAATAGAGCTATGAGGCAGGAGAACACATATAAAGGTAGAACACATATAAGGATCTGCATTTAAAAAAATATTTCAAATACAAATGATGAGGTTCAGAGAATTTATATCATATGTATAAGTCACATAGCTAGTATGTAACTGAGCTAGGATTGGAATCTGGGTGTTCAGTCTTCCAACACATGGTTTCTCCTACCATATCAGCAATCTCTTCAGGCTTGACCCTAATAATCTTTGACTTCATAAAGTCTTCAGAAGCACCCTATAGAGTAGGTGTTTTTTTCCCCAATTTTCAGATGGCAAGATTGCAGTTAAGATGAGTAAAATAGCTTGCCTAGGCCATAGCTAACAAGTGTTTGCCTGCATCTATTATAAATTCTTTCCTTCTTGCTATTGAACCATTCTCAGTATGTGATGTGGACACTCATTTCTAGTAGCGTTTTTAGCAGTTTACTAAATTATTATTGCTCTAAGATTAAATGGTTGAGTGTATATGGAGTTGTTTATGTACTGTCTATAAATAACCCCTAAAATCCTGTCTCATTCTCTGCAATTAAAAAAAAAATGCCTCCATGCCAACTGCTACCAAATGGAAAGTATCAATGTGTTGTGGAGTCATTTGCTCTTTCCCAAATTTCAGGTGCTCACATTTTTATTCTGATTAAAATGCTCTCATTGATTTTTCAAATTTTATAAAGTGAAAAGCCTAAGATAGACTGAGAATTCACCACTGGGAGCCATGGCTTTAAAATGATTTGTGACTGTTCTTCAAATAGAACAGAGAAGATTAGGACTTATTTCCTGTAAGGATGATGCTGATTTTCATCTTTTTAAAATCTTACCAGAATAGAAGCTATATTCATTCTTCACAAGCCAAAATACCTTTCTCATATATATGGATATTATGATAATTTTTAAAAATCATCTTTCTGTGAACTGATTTCAGCAATAATTAGAAATAGGCTGCATTTGTGACTAAGTGGCCATCTCAACTCTAGTTAATCTCTGTTCAAGACACTGAAATAGAGCACGCTAGTTGCTTTCTATGTGTTTTTAGATTGAGTTAGCAGGGAGATTGAAATAACTGTTTTCCTCTAAGGTATAGAATCTAGTTCTTTGGCAACAAGATAGGGAAGTTTTATTTTTCATTTACCCCTCTTGTTCTGTTAAGAGGATAAATATATCATTTTGATTGCACAAAGATAGATACTTTAATTCCAATATCAACACATTAATTCTTCAACATAAAATCAGATGAAATTTGTTAAGGGCTTTCAGTAAAATAATTAATCTGCAGGATTTTAAAGGCTTAAGATTATTGACATAAAGGGAAGTAACGGTATGTTCTTCCATCTGTTTATGTCTTCCTCTATATCTTTTTTCAACGTCCTGTAGTTTTCTGAGTAGAGGTACCTCTTTAGTTAAGATTATTCCTAGGTAGCTTAGTTTTTTTGGTGCGATGGTAAACGGGATTGTTTTTATAATCTCTCTTTCTGAAAGTTCACTATTGGTGTATAGAAATGCCTCAGATTTCTTGGGGTTAATTTTGTATCCTGCTACATTGCCAAATTCATGTATTAAGTCTAGTAGCTTTTTGATGGAGTCTCTAGGGTTTTGTATGTATAATATCATGTCGTCTGCAAATAAGGACAGTTTTACTTCCTCTTTTCCAATTTGGATGCCTTTTATTTCTTCTTCTTGCCAAATTGCAATGGCTAACACTTCCAATACTATGTTGAACAGGAGTGGTGAGAGGGGGCATCCCTGTCTTGTCAAGGACACACTTAAATTCAATAAATCATTTTTATCAAATATGAATCTTTAAATATTTAAATTTAAAATACATACTTTAAATAATCTGAGGTTATTTGGGTTTAAGAAAATACAATACTATAAAAAGCAAATGCTTATAAACTCTCAAGTTTATAACAGAACCTCAATCAAGTGTCTATATTTTACACACATGAGATTGTTTGACTAAACATTATTTTACTTAAATGTGCAGAATTTTTTCTATCATGGAATTCTTTCACAAACTTGAGCTTTATCATAATACCACATGTTAAACTTTCCTACATAAAGGAAATTTAAAGATAATTGTTTATTTTGTCTGTGAACAAGTATCCTTTACAAATAACTTTGATCAATTGGTGTACTGAATTACCATATTGAATAGGGAATCCCAAGACTAATCTGTTCTAAATCTTAATTCCATTTATCTTTTAACATAATATCAAAAAATTTTTACTTTTAAAGGTTGCAATAATATTGTGATAGGCACCTTGTTCCGTTAGATAAAACTAGGGAAAAAGAACAAAGGACCAGAAGAAAAGGAGAAAATATATTATTCTTTTTATTACAAAAAAGATTATTTGAGTCAGAATATGGGTGTTTAAGATTCCATTTATTACTATTAAGCACACATTTTGAGTGTTTTTTTTCTTATTTGAGATAGTCTCAGCTTGACTATTTCATTACCTTCCTTGAAATTAAAATTCAAAATATAAGTTTATTAAAGTGAAATATAAATATAAATTTATCAAAATTATCCACTGGTAGTATGGAATTTTACGAGTTCATGTTTGTATATTTGGAAACTCATTTTCTTCAAAATCCAGAGAGTTCTTCTAAATCTTTCCACAATTCCCAACAGGAATATTCAGAAAAGATTCTCAGATATTTAATAGTTGGTAAATAGAGTAATATAGTCGAAGGCTGTCCTGGAATCCCTTTCCAGAAGTACTTACTTGCAATGAATATAAATAAGGCAATGAATTATTATTTGTTACCTTATCTCCTCAGAGAACCATTTTATCTAGATGATTATTTTTTAAGACTATGAAAGGTTCTATACTCTTGACGCTTCTGTTACATGTGCTATCACTTCATATGCTTAAAACATAATGACACATATTTTGGCATGTGCTTTTTTATGATAATTCAAGCATATTCACTCCACAGTTCCCCATCAACACAAACATCTGGCATTTCCGTATATAAAAGGGAGCATTTCTGGGGTTTTACAGAAAGTGACTCTAGTTCCCTTTAGCTAAATCAGGATAAGAAATAGTTCAGGGTAACCAGAGACGGACACTAATATATGGTGTCTATAAGCATCATTGAAACACTGAAGATGTAACAGCTACTTAAAAACTCAGTGACAATGCATGAAAAGCTTCAAAGGAGCTCATCTTCTGGGAAACAAATTCTAAGCCATGGCAGCTGTCATTCCATAATCAGTTTTGTCAGCAGTGCCAACATGAAGCTCCTTCAAATAGATCTGTGGTCACAAGGACTGAATTCGGGTGGGCCTATTAGTTGTATACATTTTTTCCGGACTTTATCAGCATAATCAACACAGATTTATTATCTTTGAGTCCTATAGGAAAGGATTTAACATGGGACCCATTGAGCTAAAATCAAGGTGTCAGCCAGGCTGTAGACCTTCCTGGAGACTCTAGCTGAGAATATTGCCTTTTGAAGCCTCTACAAGCTCCTTGAGTTTCGTTTTTTGTTTGTTTGTTTTTTCTTCATGTAAAAATTTTTATTGAGATTAATGTACTTTATTACATTATATAGGTTTTAGGTGTGCAGCATTATAACTCTACATCTGTATACACTATGGAGTGCTCACCACCAAAGGTCTAGTTTTTATGCATCACATACAATTTTTTACCTTAATCCATTTTACTTTTTCTCACCCCCTTCTGTTCTGGTAACCATCAATCTGTTGTTTCTATTAGTTTGATTTTGTCTTTGTTTCTTATATTCTCCATATAAGTGAAATCATATGGTATTAACTTTAAAAAGTGAATTGTATTAATATATAATTTACATACCATAAAATACATTCAAAGAGTTCATAGAGTTTTGATGAATGTATATGCCTGTGTAACCAACACTACAATTGACAAATAGTAAATTTCTATAACCTGAAAAGTACATTTGTGCCCATTTGCCATTAATAATACCTCCTAATCCTAGGAATGCATATCTACTGACCTACTTCCTATCAGTATAGACTATTCTTGCTTTTTCTATAATTTTATGTAAGGGAAGTCATTCAGTATGTGGGCTCTTAATTTGACTAGCTTCTTTCAGTTAGCATGTTTTTTTGGATCTACCCATATTGTTGAGTGTATAAATACTTGTGGTAGGTAGAATTCTAAAATGGGCTTCAAGATCCCTGCCCTCTGGTGTACATACAACTTCTCCAAGTTATGCAATCAAGCCCTGATCTAGGAGGGATTTTGCAGACAGAATTAAAGTACTAAATCAGTCCACCTTAAAGCAGTGAGGTAATGCTAAGGTGAGTCTACCTTTAATTTAAATTCCATTTTCCAATTGATTGTTGCTAGTATATAAAAGTACCAATGATTTTTGTCTATCCGACTTGTATCCTCTGTCCTTACTAAATCACTATTAGACCAAGGAATTTTTTATTGTATTGTATTTTTAAATTAAATGTATCGAGGTAACATTGATTAATAAGATTATATACTTTATATAATCTGCATTTCTTAACTTGTGGTTTCTTCCTGGTCAAAGCCAGCAGTGGTGGTTGAATCCTTCTCACCTGGCATCACTTTGTTGTTGTTGGTGGTGGGGTTTTTGTCTGAATTTAATTATATATTTATTTTTATTTTTTTATTTTTTAAAACTTCTTTATTGATTAAGGTATTACATATGTGTCCGCATCCCCCTATTGCCCCGCATCCCCCACTCATGCCCTCACCCCCCTGTTGTCTGTGTCCATTGGTTAAGTTTATATGCATGCATACAAGTCCTTTGGTTGATCTCTCCCCCTTACCCCCACCATCCCCTGCCTTCCCTAGGAGGTTTGACCGTCTGATTGATGCTTTTCTGTCTCTGGATCTGTTTTTGTTCATCCATTTATGTTGTTCATTATATTCCATAAATGAGTGAGACCATGGGATATTTATCTTTCTCTGACTGGCTTTTCTCACTTAGCATAATGCTCTCCAGTTCCATGCATGCTGTTGCAAATAGTAAGAATTCCTTCTTTTTTAACACAGCGTAGTATTTTATTGTGTAGATATACCACAGTTTTTAATCCACTCATCTGCTGATGGGCACTTAGACTATTTGCAAATCTTAGCTATGGTGAATTGTGCCACTAAAAATGTAGGGGTGCATATATCCTTTCTGATTGGTGTTTCTAATTTATTGGGATATATTCCTAGAAGTTGGATCACTGGGTCAAATGGGAGTTCCATTTTTAGTTTTTGAGGAAACTCCATACTGTTCTCCACAGTGGCTGCACCAGTCTGCATTCCCACCAACAGTGCATGAGGGTTCCTTTTTCTCCACATCCTCTCCAGCACTTGTCGTTTGTTAATTTGTTGATGATAGCCATTCTGACAGGTTTGAGATGGTACTGCATTGTCATTTTGATTTGCATCTCTTGGATGATTAGTGACTCTGAGCATGTTTTCATATGTCTCTTGAAAAGTATCTATTTAGGTCCATTGCCCATTTTTTGATTGGGTGGTTTATCTTCCTTTTGTTAAGTTGTATGAGTTCCCTGTAAATGTTGGAGATTAAACCCTTATTGGTGATAAGATTGGCAAATATGTTCTCCCATGCAGTGGGCTTTCTTGTTGTTTTGTTGATGGTTTCTTGTGCTGTGCAAAAGCTTTTTATTTTGATGTAGCCCCACTTGTTTATTTTCTCCTTAGTTTCCATTGGCCAGGGGCAGTATCAGTGAAGAAATTGCTTTGGCATATGTCTGAGATTTTGCTGTCACCTGGCATCACTTTGAACTCTTCTATGTATTCCTCTTCCACTCTTCGGGACTCCTGTGATTATGCTGGGCCACCAGGACAGTCCAGGATAATTTCTCTATTTTAAGGTCAACTGACTTGCAACCCTTAATCCGCCCCCCCCCCCCTTTTTTTAAATGTAAGATAACATATTCACAGGTTACAGAGATTAGGGTGTGGGCATCTTTGGGGGCTGTTATTCTGCCTATCTCCTTTATCACTAATCATCTGGCTTGTAGATGAGGTATTTCTTAAACTCTTCAAACTGTGATCTAAAACCATCTTGTTCACATCTCTTTTTGTGCTATTTTTATCTATTATTGCTCCTTGAATATATTTTGGATGACTCTAAGACCAATCATTCTCCCTATTTCTTCCTGTCTCTATAACATGACTGTCATTTCATGAGAAGTTTATAAATTAAGGGTAATAGACCTGCCTTTATTTTTCTCTTGTGAGTGCCAGCTCTGATTATAGTCTTTTTTTTTCCTCTCTATAAATGTTTGCATCAGTCTGACTGTCTCTCACTTTTTTTAATCCTTCTTTTTGACAGCAAATTACTGGCTTTCATTGGTTCCTTAGCCTACCTTTACCATGCTTTGATTTTCTTTGTTATCTAACACCTTTCGCACTTCTAGAATGACTGTCTTCACTGCTAGAAAGAATATGAGAAATCTACACTTGTAAGACAAAAATGACAAAATTTGGGCTGTGTTGTCTACTGTTGTTTCCCCCTGTTGTATAGGAAGCTTAATGCTGATGCACCCTGAACTAGCCTTTTGGGAACCCAAAGCCACACATTCTGTTTGTTTGTTTGTTTTGGTAGTCCACACCCAAGTATATTTTTCCATTGATTTTCTTAGAGTGGAAAGGAGGGGGAGAGAAACATTGATGTGAGAGAGACACATGGATTGGTTGCCTCCCACATGAGCCTTGATCAGGGCTGGGATAGTGCCTGCTGCAACCAAGGTATGTGTCCCCGAGCAGAATTGAATCTGGGACCCTTCAGTCCACTGGCTGATGCTCTATCCACTGAGCGAAACCAGCTCGGGCCACCCTGTTTTTAAACAGTAAATATCTATGCTTTTGTAGATAACTATATTATTTAAGGGTGTCAGTTTTGAAGCTAGACTGCATTGGCTTGAACATTAGCTCTAATATTTACTTAGCTATATAGCCTTTGGCAAATTAACTTCTTCCTGTGTCAGTTTTCTCATATGTGAAGTAGCCTTCTTAAAAGGATGAAATGAATTGACATTTGTATGCTATATTATGTGCTAAGTAAGTTATTCTTTAACAAGAGTTTATAATGTACCAAGTAAATACCTACATATTATTTACCAAATGTAATCAATGTTTCTACATGTTTTTTTTCACACACATAATCAACTTTTACTTCACCTTTACTCTTTAACCTTTTAAGTAAGTATTTTCTTATCTTTGGTTCCAGATAGTTAGTACATTGGCATCAGGTGAGCAAACACATTGAACTAAGCATCCATGAATACCAAAGGCCTTGCTTAGATAGTCAAAGACCCAAGGGAAGCGATTTTTTTACAGTAGCCATTTATAAAGAAAAATAAGTTATTGATATGAAGAAATCACAAAAATGTCCTATCAACAAATAAGTATTTTTTTCCCTGATAAAAATATTATTAGACAGTTCCCCTAACATCATATACCTATCTCTGGCACTCTGATGTTCATTAAAGGTTTGTATTTAAAAATAGGTCCAAGTGACTCTTTCTAGAATGTCAAAACAACTTGTTAGGACAATGAAAAAACTGGTTAAATTTTTTGTGGGTGTCTTACAGGAAAAATAGGCAATTGAATATATTTATTTTCCTCTTTTAAGTACACAGAGCAGTTTCGGTAAAGAGAGGCAGGGGATGGGGGATACATAGGGAAGGAGAGAAAAGTAAAGAGAGACAGAGATAAAGAGATGGGGCTGGCAGATTTATGTTTCTCTGATACTTAGACTCTCAGCTCCTCTGAGCAATGACTAATTCACCAGGGAGACAAATATAGTCTCCTTAACTCAATGCTCATGCCACCAGGCAAAGATCAAAAATGATACACAGTTTTATGAACAAGATGATTCACTTGTTAATAGAATAAGTATTCTGAAAGTTTTAAGAAAGCTAGAAAAATATAGGCATCAGAGCAGAATTTTGTTAAGATATTCAATATATTATATTTAATATATATTTTGGCCAGAAATAAAAATAACTAACAGAGAGACTGAATATAAGAAATGGATTTTAGAAAACAGTAAGGGGTAAAGCTCAGGGTTCAATATAAGAGACCCCCAAAAAATCATCTAAGAAGGATGAAGTTAGGAAAAAATGTTATACATAACACAACTATGGTATTTGCATAATTCACAACATGCATTGATCTAGAAAGTAACCTGATTGCACAACTTAAGACATATCAGGGTCACAACCTGGAAGTGTGGACCACAATGTCTGCAGTGAATATGATGTTAGGCTTTCAGTTCTCTTCATAAGAACTCATAATTGAAACTTGATGACAGCAAATAGATGATTGATAGACAGATAAGCAGATAGAGGTGTAATATATGTATTAAATTGAAAACGTAGGTTAGTAGGCTGTTATGACTCATTTGACCAAGTTTATGGATTGTAATTTTTTTATATATGTTTTTATTGATTTTAGAGAGAGGAAGGGAGAGGGAGATATATAGAGAGAAATATCGATCAGCTGGACCTATATTTTTTTAATATTATTTCAGATTTTATGTGAAGACTTCATTAATGGATGTATTTTCTTCCTAAGAGCAAGAGTATAATAATTAATTCTTGACTTAATTGGAATCTTGAGCCTGTAGGAAAGTTTAGTTGAAAAAAGCCAATACAATAAAAAAAATTGATTACTAAAAGGTCATCCAGGAATATTACATCCCTTCTTCTCTGAGTAATCAGAACTAACATTGGCAGAGTTTTTGGCAAACAAAAGCAGAGCATGATTCACATTCTTTAAGTCAAGAGCCAGACGAAACAATAAACCAAGGACATAGAGATAAGCTTAAATGTAAGTCAAAATAATCATCTTCCATAAATAGTGTCTCTTGTGATGAAAGCTGAGAAGCCAAGGGCAAGAATAATTTTGAGATTCAATTTTCTCACAGTACCATGACTTAAAGTAATACAGGTCCAGTGGGATAACATAACTATACATTGTCTAAATTAATTACAAACTGGATTCACTTATAGAAATAGAGAATTAAAGATCAGTTTTTCAATATGATATTTGGTTGTCTGCAGAGTTCTACACAATATCAGATTTAATTTAGAGCTGCACATTCAAAGGAAGGGCAAAAAAGATGAAAATTTCAAGTATTAGAAAAAATGATCATTTGATAAATACTGTTATAATCAGTCATTTTTAATAGTCATTTAAGGAATGCGTTTGTAAAAAGCCATGATCTCTATTTGATAAATATGCACCTCACATGTTATATTGCCCCTTTATTTTTATAGCCCCTTATGGATAAGTGACTTTAATCTTCTCTTCAACAAACGATTACATTAATTTACATTTTACTTTTGAATGTTATATATTTTTCTAAATATCACGTAAAGAAATATAATAAAACCCAAGTTTCTAATTTTATTATACTGACGTTTGTTAAATTTCCATTTCACTGATTTGTCTGTAATTTTCAAGAGCAAATGCTAAAGTCAAGTGTGTTAATTAGATAGGAAGGGGAAAAATTACCATGCTGATTTAGCAAGTGAGCATCACAAGGAATTGGAGGTGACTAACAAAGGGTCCTTATCTTTTTTATTCTGGCTGTGGAAGGAAAACAGTGCAGGTACTCTAACCTATCAGCTGCATGCAATTTCGGGAACAAAACATGATAGCTTTCATTTGGCTCCCCAGAAAGCAGAGGCACAGATGACAACCTCCCCTTTGGATTTAAAGATGCAACAGAATAATGATGTTAGAAGTTTCACAGCAGTTTCAAATCCAAAAACTGTGATGATTCAAAATTTAACAAAGGATTTAAAATATCAGACTAACCAGATTTATAGGAAGCAATGATTGAAGGTAAGGACCAATGGTGAGTTACCAAACTATTGTTAGGCGATCACAAGGATTTATAACAGCGGTTCTCAACCTGTGGGTCGCGACCCCTTTGGGAGTCGAAAGACCCTTTCACAGGGTTCGCCAAAGACCATCGGAAAACACATATATAATTACATTCTGTTTTTGTGATTAATCGCTATGCTTTAATTATGTTCAATTTGTAACAATGAAACTGGGGGTAACCACAACATGAGGAACTGCATTAAAGGGTCGCAGCATTAGGAAGGCTGAGAACCACTGATTTATAAGAATATCCTATATCATAGGATTTGTTAATTTGGGCTAATTTTGATCAGAGAACTCCTCACTTAAAAATATATTTAAACATTACACCGAACCATTTATTTTTTATTCTTCCTTAATGAGAGTTGGCAACTTTCAAGCATGCTCACTACAAAAGCAGCCACGTATTCGATGATGTTTGGCAGAAGAATATAAAAAGCTTTAAGTATTAGCACTTCCTGTGGCAAACTCAGAATCATCATTGATACAAAAGTCAATACCAACAGAAGTCATTTTCCTGCTTCAAATAACCAATATATAACCAACATAACATGTGTGATGTTGAAATGGCAGGGAGGAATGTTTCAACAACTATGACTAACACAGTTATCCATATGGACAACGTGCTGAGGTTAATGTGTAACCCAAGTACTCTGACTAAGAAAATGAGTCAAGAAACATTAAAAAGGAGGCCAAAATTTACAATATTTTATATCACATAAAATTGTGTAACTAATGTCATTTCCTTAGATATATTAGATTTTCTTTAAAATAAATGATGTTTTATTATGTTGCAATTCATAAAGCCCTTTATTATAGAAAATATTACTAGATTTTGTATTAATGGTTTTGACATTTTAGCATTACATTTTATGTAAAATTTTTAAGACATCCTGTGCTTCATAGAATTTTTATCTCTGTATTTCTGTCAGTGTTTGACATAATGTTTTCCATATGGAATATGCTAAAAACTGCTTGCTTGCTAGATTTAATTTAAATTAAAAGTTCAGGAACTCAATTTTATAGGCACCATGCATGATAGAACTTTAAACCACCTTCAACATAGGAAGGCCAATAGAAATCTTGACTTTGGTCTGAATTTAGTTTTTGAAATTTTTCAGTGCCAATAGAAAACACTGATAAAAGTCCCACTTGAGGAATTGCACTTGTTTTTTCAAAAGCTTTTAATAGATTTTATGGCTACAATGATCTATCTATCTATCTATCTATCTATCTATCAACCTACCTATATTTCAAGTGGAAAGACCTATATTTACCATATATGTTTGCTTTAGTATACCTGTACTTTTAAAAACTTTGTAAGTCAATTGATTCATTTATAATTACAAACAGTCCTTACTATAGAGATAAACAGAATTAGATTCTTGTAAGGGAATTTGAGAAACTCTAATCTCTGCTCACATTTCTAACTATGAAGGCCCTTAAATCATTAAAATCTGAAAAGCAAAAAGAACCAAATTCAGTCTGTCCAAGCTAAACGTCACTCTATTTCATTCATAGAATTCTCCTTTTTATGAAGAATGGAATTGCTTTCAAAATATCCCTGTAAAAAGGCTCAACTCTCCTGTCTCTGAGAATGAATGTACTAATCCCACTAAACTAAAAAATCCTCAGGATCAGTCAGCCTTTATTTCATTTTGAATTTTAATGTCTAGCTCAGTACTAGGCTCAGAAAAGCGACTAAAATATGCTTATCACAGTGTACCCCATTACTTTGCATTAATTTAGCAAATTTTCTATCTCCTGATATTCTTTAGAAATGGAGCAAAAAATAGAGTATTTCGATGTGAAGAAACTCTAGAGTAGTAGTTTTGAGGTGTGTTCTAGGAAGCACTAATCTAGCAAAATGATTGCATTAAAAATATTCCACAGTTTCACCTGGAGAAGTGTATAACACACGTTAATTCATATGTTTAGTCATCACTTTCCAATGTGGTGTAAAACCGTTTTCTGCACAGTGCTCACACATTCTTTGGAGAAGACTAGGAGCGATTGGGAGGATGTTTCAAGTGGGGCATCTTCTTAAGTTAGGCCCTGGGAATGTGACAGAAGAGGATGAAAATGTTGGAAGCAGAGCTATGTGAGCACAATGCTAAAAATGTCATGATTTTGGCTCAGTTTTGTTGCTCCAAGGTGAGGAATTCAGAAATTGAATGTAACACGTAAAAGCCCTCTCCTCGCTCTGAAAACACATAGCATTTATTCTCTGTAAGTTTTAACTATGACCTCTCATAGTCACTGCACATACATGCCTATGTATCTCAGTATTGCTGGCCTCCCTAAGTTGTAATCATATTGAGGATATCTGCTCATTGTTTGGTTATTAAGTGATTATAAAGCAGTTTTTTAAACAGTTTGTTGATGTATAATTGATATGCAAAAATTGCAGATATGTAATGTATGCAATTTGACGAGTTTGGACATATGCATAAATCCATGAAACCATCTCCACAGTCAAAGTAATAGATATATCCATCACCTCCAAAACTTATGTTGCCTTGTTTTTTTATGGTAAGAACAATATTTTTATGGTAAGAATAATTTTTTTAAAGATGTAATGCTTTAAAAATTTAATACTTTATACAAGCTGGTGAAATATATTACCTATATTTCACACATGCAAGAAGTTTAGTCTTAGGCTGGTACCTACCCAGGGTAAGGATTGGTTGTAGGTGGAGTGTGTGGAGAACATTTGAGTTAACATAAGAAATTATGGTTTCAGAGCTCTGTCATTTAAGAGCTGTGTAATCTGGGATAAGCCAATGCATTTCTATATAAAAATATAAAAAAAATGCAGGCCCTGTATATTTCTCCGATTTATTATGAGGTTCAAATGGGAGCATGGATGGGATGATTCTATTAAGGAGTCCATTATTATGATTTTATTTCATTCCAACAAGTATTTGAGGATTGTTTGAATTATCATTTTTCTTCCAATGGACTAAATTGCTTTTCATCCTGCCAGCTTGCCTGAATGTCTTTGAAGCTGAATGATCCAACTTTCTATATAGGGATTTACCTTTTGACTTTATTACATTTTAATGCAGATACAAATTTAATTTCTCTTTTTTGCTACATTTAACTACATTTCCCCTTTAGAAAAATTCAGTAAGTGAAATTACTTTAAAAACGTTTTCTCTATTTATTTGGATTGGGAACCCGCACACCTATATCAGTGGTTCTTAAGTAGGTTGGTAATGCAGCCAACTCACCTGAAGGGCTTTGAAAAGAGACTGTAGTGTCCCTTCAACAGAGTTTGATTCAGTAGGACTCAAGTGAGGCCCAAGGATCTGTAATTCTAACAGATTGCCATGCGACGCTATGGTTTTCTTTCTGAGTCAATCTGTCATTGACTTCTCTGACCTTAATTTTCCACCCTGTCAATCCATACCCATTCTATTGCTGTCACATTTTTAAAAAAATTATCCTTCTAATTATATTTACATAGTTATGTTTTACCCTATTATGAGTGAAATTTAAAAGAATGTTAAAACCACGATGCAATAAAAGGATACTCATCAAGAAATCAGCCTATCTCCCAGACCCCAATAACTTAACTAGCCTTTCTCTTTTGGCAAACACCCAAATGTCAGTGTATCCTCAAATTTTAGCTACATGCCATTTGTCAGGACCCGTCCATATTTCCAAGAAGTGATGCAATAATTGGAGATCAAGACCCATTTTTCACATTTGTCATGGTGGGGAAGTAACAACTAGGCTACTTCAAAGCGAATCAGGTGGATGGATTATATGTTAGGGATACTGTGACCTGGAATAGGGCTGGGTTTTGCAGATAATGAGGGAATCTGGTCTGGTCAGCAACTCTAGCTGAAAGTTACACTTCTGGTGTACTTTATAGATGAGTTCCTTATTTTATTTTAAAATATATAAGGTGTACTAGGAAAATTAAGAAGATATTGATAAAGATCACTAAAGATAATGTTGATTATGAATCTGAACTTCAGAAGTAATTCTGAATACAAATTTTATGATTTAGGAAAGGATCCATTAACCCAGAAGAAGTGTTGTTCACAAAACCGGTAATGAACTAACATAAGCAAATCACTGGTTGTCTTTGTTCTTAAAATTCAGAAAAGCTATTTTCCTACTTGGCTGTAAAAAAGGAATGTATAACACAAGAAAATGGCATAATTAGCAGTTAATTTAAAGTAACTAAAGTGTATTAGCCCTAGTCAAATGAACAGTTTTATTTTTCTTGCTGTCTTTAGTAATCACACATATATGAGTCTTTAAAAAGCCAGTCTGGTTGGTTTGGTGCATACTGTTTTATCACTTTTTCTCTTTGCTAGCACACACATTTACCCTTAAAAGGTTCACATCTGTTCTTTGGAATGTAGTGATATTTGAAGGATTCTGTGCCTCCTTCTTTATTTTAAAGGGACAATGGGAAGCTTTATTGTATGAGACTTAAGGAAAAGTCTTGATTTCTGAGGCTTCTGGGTAATTTGCAGATTTCCCTTACAAGTGGGCATCAACACTTTACAAAATGTTAATCATTTAGAATCTATTTGTTTGTTATGATTATGCCAGGTTAGCTGATAAAATTTGATGAACAGTCCCTGATATTTTTTCAAGTTAATGCCGATACTTAATCATTTTGCTTCCTATCCAAAAATAAACCTGGTTCATTAGGATAAACATATATCCCACTCCCAGAGCAGTCCCACTTCACACTTGTTGTCCTAATGCATTCATTCATTTTTTATTTAAAAACACACACACATTTTATTTGATTTCAGAGAGGTAGGGAGAGGGAGAGGTATATAGAAACATCAATTATGATAGAGAATAATTAATAAGCTGTCTCCCACATGCCCCTCACCAGGGATGGAGCCTGCAACCCAGGCATGCGCCCTGACCAGGAATTTAACCATGACCTCCTGGTTCATAGGTCATTGCTCAACCAACTGAGCCAAGCTGGCCTGACTTGATGTATTTATTGATGTTCTTTCTTATACTCTCAAAATTGCACACAATTGTATGACCAATAATATGTTCACCCTAAATATGAAACATAACTGTGGAATCAGTAAAGTGAGAGAGTAGCTGCTGTGGGAAAAGATCTTAGTAAAGGGGCCACTAAGTTAAATTTATGAGAATCAAAATTAAAGGTTTTAAAATTGATCAATGCTTTAACAAGGTATGAATTATAGCATGTTCTGTATAGGCTATTTTTTTATTTTTTATGTATTGTCTGGTCCATTTTTAGCTATTTGGTATAGCGAAAATTGGAACACTATTTAATCTGTTCCATTGTTACTTCTAGAGGGATGCTCTTTTACCTGCATCAAGTGTACTTTTTTTCCTATTGAACTTATTAATATCATCTAGTCTTGCCGACTGTGGGTATTCAATATATACTTTAGCCCAGCTGCATAGCTCAGTGGCTGAGCATTGACCTATGATCCAGGAGGTCATGGTTCAATTCTCAGTCAGGCTCATACCCAGGTTGTGGGCTCAATCCTCAGTAGGGGGCATGCAGGAGGCAGCTGAACAATGATTCTCTCTCATCATTGATGTTTCTTTTTTTCCTTCTCCCTTCCTCTCTGAAATCAATAAAAATATATTACACACACACACACACGTGTGCGCACACATACACATACATATATACTTCAGTGATTTTTATCTGTTTCTTTGCTTCTGCATAGAAAGACCCATGACATCTTTTATTTTATTTGAATCAATTAGAGAGCCAGGTGTTTGACAGTGGTGAATAGAGAACTATTTACCTAGCATTATGAACAATTTCTTGTGTTAGTTTGCAGTGCTGGATTTCCTACTGAGAAGTTTTCCAAACAGAAGTCTCTGTGTCAGTATTCTATACTTGCTTTAGTTGATAAGGTTACATCAATAATTTTTTTTTAATCTAAGAATACTGTGGATATAAAAAGATCTGGTGCTGTGCGATGTAAGAATAGAAAATGACACTGGGACTAAGCAAAGGGATTTACCTCTGACCACAGGCATGTTTCTGATGTTCCTGCTGTGTTTCTTTTCTCTCAAAAATGAGATTAGGGCTTCTCTAAGCTGCATCATAAGTAATAAATGGTAGTTTATAAACTACCAGGGATACAAAAAAAATTTCTGTCTGCTTTTCAGTTAATGATCTCAAAACATATTCTCCTTAAGCAACCTGTAGTTCCCTACATATAAGTAATATATTTATATGGTTTCAGGAAAGCATTCAGTGAGAACTGTAGCTGATTCAAATGTGAAATAGTGACATTTTCTGGAGAGTTATTCATAGCAACAACAAGGGTACATTATACTTACTTACAGGGCTTTCAGCCAATACTCATTAATCTTACTGTGTAACTATGGTATTATTCTTAGAACTACCAATATTATAGATATTATTAGCTATCTATTCTGCAAATTACAAATAATGGCAAATACCTTTTAGAGTTTAGATCGTACATGCTATCAGACATAGACATTCCCAAGTGTTTCTAAGAGATGTCTGTTCTGCAGGTAGAGCAGCCAATATTAAATGCAGACATATTTTAAGATCACCCACCCATAGTTGCTGTGTTTCTAAGGCTTTCAGAGTGACATAGGTGATTTTTAAGGAAATCTGGTGTAGAAATTTTTAAATGTGGTAAGTTTTTAATTTGCAAATATACCTAGTTGAATGTGTGTCTGTGGCTCATGTGTGTATACACACATACCTATGTTAGGACAAATAACGGTTGTTTAAAAAGACAACATAAAAACATAATTTGGACTCTTAAAATGTATTTCTTGTCATTGTTGATTATATAGAATATTAACAAAAATAGTCTTTTCATCAAAAAAGAGACATAAAACTAATACATTTTGTATGCTCTTATTTATTGCTTCATGAGATGATTTCTAAGATATTTTGACTATATCAAACAACCATTGCTATCTAAAATATCCAATTATAAGTCATAACAAACATACACAGAAAGTCAAAGGCATTAAGTAGATTTAATTTTTATGTGTCAAGAAGAAAAATGTATGTGTAACAGGAAACCCTGTATTTAAAAGACATAAGTAGATAAGTGGAACCCATTAAAAAATTTTGGAAGATAATCATATTAAAATTCCAAACAAGAAAAACTGAAAGGGAGAGAGAGGAGGGAAGGAGGGGAAAACCCCCAATGATCTGCTGTAGATGGGACACAGAAGACATTCTCTCGCCCAAATCTCCTAGTCCAGGTCAAAGTAAGCACTTCACCACTAACTCCCCTATGACAATTTTTAATCTAAAAGTTAAACAGAGAAAACACAAGCAAACACCAAAACACCAAAAACAACAATTGGAAATCATCTTTGAGAGGATGACTATGTTTTCTTTTTTTAAGTGCTATATTCTGTATTCTGGTCTTTCCCATGCAAAAATCCAAACAAACAGAGTAGGTGCCAGTAGCTGAAGGCTATGGTTGGTGTCTGAGCTACCTATATAAAGATTTTAGTGTGGATTACAGAAAATCAATGTTATTGTTAAAAGTCATTTTTTTCAGAATATAACAAATAAAATTTCCAAGTTTGCAACGAATGTGCAGCACTAAAAATGATTTATTAGCTTCTGTATTGAAATACTTGCTTTAAGTCTACTATACTTAGTTTACATAGTGTTAAAATTTACTAGAGGACTGATGCACAAAATTCGTGCAAGAGTAGGCCTTCGCAGCCCTGGCTTCCTGGATCCTCCCAGCCCCGGCTTTGTCCGGAAGGTTGTCCAGAAGGTCGTTCTGCTGTTTGGCTGTTCAGTCAATTTGCATATTATGCTTTTATTATTATAGACAGAAATTTGCTAAGACACATTCCTCCTTGGTATGTATGAGATAGTTGATGATTGTACACATGTAATACTTTAATTCATTATATCTAGAGAGGAAAAAATATTCTATATCAGGCATACATAGAAATGTGAATTATTAAAATTTTATTATGGTTTTAGGGTAGTCTTCTATAATATTTATAATTATCCTTCAAATAAAAATCAAAATGCCAGTAGTATATTAGAAGTGCTTATGTTTTATTTCATGGTTATATTATTTAAAATGTCACTATTGTTAATAACAAAGCACCAAACAAAACAAAACTAAAAACAAAAATGTCATATTTGTTTCCAGTATAGTTTAAAAAAGTAAGCACACTCTACTGAAAGCCAAATATAGGGGAATAAAAGTCTTATGTAAGAATCCAGAGAAAAGTGATACATTATACATGGGGGAACAATTATTCAAATGAATTTAGATTTCTCATCAGAAAACATAGAAACAAGAAGGCAAATTTTAGATGCTGATAGAAAAGAATTCTTTATAAAAATATCCTTCTGATATAAAAGTGAATAAACCATCTTCAGATTAAAATAAACTGAAAGAATTTGTTGTTAGCAGACTTGCTTTAAGTGAATATCAAAGGAAATTTATTTTTTATTTTTTAAAAAATATATTTTATTGATATTTTTACAGAGAGGAAGGGAGAGGGATAGATAGTTAGAAACATTGATGAGAGAGAAACATCGATCAGCTGTCTCCTGCATACTCCCTACAGGGTATGTGCCCACAACCAAGGTACATGCCCTTGACTGGAATTGAACCTGGAACCCTGGAGTCCGCAGGCCTATGCTCTATTCACTGAGCCAAACCGGTTAGGGCTCAGAGGAAATTTCTTAGGAAAAAATACCACCTCAGGTAAAAATGAACGTTTAGAAATAAAGAATGAGCAACATAAATTGCAAATTTGTTAGTAAATGTGATAGACTATTTTTCTCCTCCTATGTTTTTAAAAATATATATAATAGTTGAATGCAAAAAATATTGTCTAATGAAATTTTCATTCTATTCAGGTATAATATATATGAGAACTACAACAAAAAGAGGGATGGTGATGACATCTATAGGGAACATTTTTACATTTTTAATTTGAAATTGTAAAATATTAATAGACTGAAATATGAAGCATGTATATTAATATCCCTTAAAATCACTTAAAAGCTATACAGAGATATTTAATAAATAAGTTAATATAAATACTGAATAATATTTAAACATTCCCTAAAGACATAAAGTGGGACACAGAAAAAATACAAAAGGCCAATCAGAAAATAAATTATAAAATGATATACTCAAATCCAAATGTATCAATAATAACATTAAATATAAATGTAAATATCTCAGTTAAAATAGATTATGATTAGGTGGTATTTATTATTAGAGAGATGTACATTAAAACCATAGCAAGGTAGAGACTTTTGTCTCTAATGGCTAAAAATGAAAAATATATACAAATAACACTAAATAGGATGGGTGCAAATCAGAACACTCATACAGTGCTGATAGGAATGTAAAATGCCTCAGCCGCTCATTAAAAATTTGTCAGTTTCTAGTGAAAATTTGTGAGCATGTACCATGTAATCCAGCAGCTGCATTCTTGATGTTTAATATCAGAGAAATGAACATTTATATCTACACAAAAACCTGCACATGAATGTTCATAGCAACTTTTTTCATAACAGCCAAAAAGAGAAACAACCCAAGTGTCTTTAAAATGGATGAATGGTTAATCTCTTCCCACCCATTCATCCATTTTAAAATTTATTTTTTATTCCTCACCCCAAGATATTTTTAGAGACAGTGGAAGAGAGAGGTAAAGACAGAGAGAAACATCAATGTGAGAGAAACACATCGATTGGTTGCCTCCTGCAGGCACCCTGACCAGGGCCCAGGCTGAGGAGGAGCCTACAACCAAGGTACGTGCCCTTGACTGGAATCAAACCCCCCTTTGGTCCACAGGCCTATGCTTTATCCACTGAACCAAACCGGTTGGGGCCATTCATCCATTTTAAAGGCACCTAGATTGTGTCCATTAAAAACAAAACAAAACACTTCTATGCATATATACAAAACCCATGGACATAGACAATAGTGTGGTGAAGGCCTGGGGAGCTGGCTAGAAGGGGTCAATGGGGAAAAAAGGGGGATATCTGTAATACTTTCAACAATAAAGATAAATATATATTTAAAAATGGATGAATTATTACTCAAATTGTGGCACATTCATACCCTGGGATATTACTCAGTACTGAAAAGGAGTAAGTTATTGGTACAGTAATACATGCAAGAATGGGAATGGAACCTCAGAATCATGCAGAGCGAAGGAAATACCTGTCTCTAATAATTACATAGTGCGTGATAACAACCATGTAACATCCTTGAAATGACAAAATTATAGAGATAGAGAACAGGTTCATGGTTTCCAGGTATTAGGCAGGGGAGGAGAAGGTGCAGGGAATTAGCTGTGCCTATAAAAGGGTATCATGAAGGATGCTTGCGATAAAATTATTCTCTATCAAGACTGTGGTAGTGATCACATGTAACAGAAATGAGAAAATCGCATAGAACTAAACACACAACCATGGCATAGGGTATGCAAAACTGGTAAATTCTGACTAAGGTCATTGGACTGTATCTGTGAATTTCCATGTTGTGATATTATGCTATATTTATGTGAGATATCACCACTGGGAGAAACTTTATGGAAATACACTTGAATCAGCTCAAGCACTGTTTTCTCTATTCCAGCACACCTAGGTCATGCACAATGGACCAAATTAATTCTCCTTAATGACTGGTGTAAGTTTCAGTTCTGTTATTGAATACATTACTGTACAGTTTATAAGTGTTTTTCTCACTGAAGTGTGAGCTTATTCAGGAAAGTGTATATGTCCGATCAATTTTGCTATTCTCAGATCCTTAGTATACTGCCTGTCACATTGTAGGTACTCTATTTAAGTATTGCTTTCAATGAAGAAATACATAAAAGAATGAAATACTACAAAATTAAAAAAGTACTCTGAAAAATTTCGGAGGCCTACAGAGACTTAGATTTTTCAAAACAAATTATTTTAAAGAGAAGTGCTAAATTTTATTGGTTAGAATCTTTGGCAATATATTTTTTCTGACGTATTATAAGTGCCTATTTATCAGTAATAAAAGGAATTGCGCCCAATAGAAAAATGGTCAATTCTGTATCTTAAATAGCCACTGCCAGCATGACCATCTAATTTCTATTGAGGTATACAGAGGCAGCCAGACACATGACTGTTACTGTGCAGCTATTTTTTGTTTACAGCATAATTTCCCTTCCAACAGAGATTTGCTTCTAGAGCCACAGTAGAAGGTCTGAACATAAATATATTATTAATTTGAGATTTTTTATTGTTTTTAGTGGTAAGTCCTACTGGAGAAGTAATTTTCTAATAATAATTTGTTTAGGAGACATAAATATTAACGTGATAAATAATGAAAATCTGGATTACTAACTTTGGAATTACACATTACTCACATCCTTGTTTATGTAATTCCATGTAATCATTGGCTAAATGTAGGAAAAAAAGGATATATGTACACACAGTTTATTCTGACTCAGTCATGGCACTGTCTTTACTTCAACTATCATAAAAACAGAGGTATATGTGAACAGCTCTCTAAACAGTTATTTGATGTGTGGTATATAGACTGAGATTAGGAAGCTACAATCTGTTTAGTTGAAATAGAAATCAGGCTGTGTAATTATCTTCTGACAAATATACAAAATAAAAAAATGCCATTCCTGTTATTGAATCATTTCTTTAAAATGTGTAATCTGCATTTCACAATATGAATTACCAAAATTCAAAGTTCCTTGTGCTTCTGACAATAAAATCCATTAAAAATAACTAAAATTGAAATGCATAACATTAAACAGATACTGATAAAGCAGAAATTTGATTTCATTATTTTCATATAGAGACATTAGTGTTAGAAATTATTTTAATCATTTAAGGAAAAATTAAATGAACACATTGAAATATGCTTCTATGTGTTTGACTGTTATAGTTTAATTCTAAAAATATTAAAAGTGCAATTGAATGTGTTGGTTGTATTTACACCTGATAAAAAGTCACACACAAAGATACAAAAATTGGAAAGTTGCTTATAGATTATCACAAGCTTAAATTTATCTTTATAGCACTATGCACTGGCAGGATTTTATTAAATATTTTCTTCAATGAATTTTCTGAGCCAAGGACCTTTTGAAAAGAGATTCAGACTCTTTTATCTCATTAGAATGGAGGTTTGGAAGAAATGCTCATTTAAATAACTTAAATCTAGCAGAAATTAACAATCAGTGTTGCAAAAGTGAATTGATAGCAAAATGTCCTTTGGAATTTTAAACTGGTTACTGCAACCTTTTGGAAGCTGAAGTATCTTCTGGTAAATAAACAAAGACAAACAGACACATACAATCTAACAAACAGTATTATTCAAATGTGCCATAAAGACGCTAAGACTAAACAACATATTTTGATCACCACTTCCTCTTTTTTCAACTTGTATATTCAACCTTAGTTGGGAAGGTGTTATGTTTTTTGATAATATATGTTCAGTGACACATGCTCATCTATCCTGATTATTAGAGTTATGGCCTAAACAGAATAATTTAATTATTTCTAAGATCAATCCTAAGGAGTAGAGAGTTCAATTGCATTTTTAAATCAATAAAATATTTTTGATATTTTTTATCAGGTAAAATTCAAAAACTGAAATGCACGAAATTGAAATGTATAATTAATAAATTTATATACCCATGTTATCCATCTTAAGGCACTTAAGGTACGTAGTGTTACCTTTTTCTGATCAACCCCCTCCTCAGCAGTCAGAACCTCTGTTCTGATTTTATCAGTATTGATTAGCCTTTTATTAAAATTTATATAAATGCATATTAAAATTTGTATTATGGGGGTCTGACTTCTTGCATTCAACACGAAAGTTTGAAATATAGCTATGCTTTGTGTATCAGTAATTCATTCCTTATTGCTGAAGATTATTTTTATATTATAAACATACCTTGATTTGTTCACCAATTGATGGATATTTACATTAGTTTTATTATTAGAAATAAAATTTCTTTATTCTTGGAAATGTCTTTTTGGGCAGATATGTATTCTCTTTTTTTGTTACTTATCTAGGAATAGAATTGCTTTGTCACAGAGCAGGTTTAGTTTTAGTTTTATAGAGAAACTTAATGATACTTTTAATTTTATTTTAATTTTATTTTTTTTATTGATTAAGGTATTACATATGTGCTTTTATCCCCCTTGCACCACCCTGCTCATGCCCTCACCCCCCTGGTTCCTGTGTTCGTTGGTTATGCTTATATGCAGCATACAAGTCCTTTGTTTGGTCTCTCCTCCTTTCCTCCTTACCCCCACGCTCCCCTGCCTTCCCTCTGAGGTTTGACGGTCTGATCCATGCTTCTCTGGCTCTGGATCTGTTTTTGTTTATCAGTTTATGTTAATTATATTCCACAAATGAGTGAGATCATGTGATATTTCTCTTTCTCTGACTGACTTATTTCGCTTAGCATTAATGGTACTTCTTAAAAAGTGGTTGCAGCATTTTAAATTTTTGCCTTCAATTTTGAGACTTCTTGTTACTTTACATCCTCCCCCCAAATTTATTATTACTAATATTATAAGGGTTAGCCATTCTGACAGTGTGTGGTGGTGTCTCATCTCATTCTCAATTTAATTAGTATTCCTCTAGTTGTCAATGCCATTGAAAATCTATTTATAGACCTAAAGTAGGTGTGTGTGTGTGTGTGAGTATTTATTTCTGAAATGTATTAGCCATATATATTCTTTTATAATTCTTCCATTTAAAATATTGTTTTGCCTATCCTACATCTTTTTTATTTTCACATGTCAATTTCTTAAAAAATCATTTTATTTACAATATGGATTACATTGAATATTTAATCCACTCTGGTAGAATTGCCATCTTTATATTATTTTGTAGTCCATGAACTTAGTATATTTCTCTTATTATTAAGTCTTTATTTTTTTCACAGTATTTAATGGTTTTTAGTATAGAAGTCTTACATATTTTTGTTAAATTTATTTCTAAATATTATATGTTTATGCATTTTCCAAATGGATTTTAAAATTTGCTTATTGTGTATAGATAAAAATAACTTTTTTTAAAAAAAACCTATATACTCTATTGTGATCTATAAAAGAAACCTTTTGTTTCCTGATTTAACAATAAGGCGAACCTTACCAAAACCAATAAACACAGATTATGGTTATTACTCATAAACCTATGGACCAATGAGGTCCAAATTATGGGTTTTAAAGTACTATTTGTGCTATTTATTTGAATGTTGCTTGCTCTAATGCTTTTTAAAAATTATTATTGGCTTGGATTTTGTTTGTTTTTTGTGTTAAGGACATCAGAAACTATTAAAATGGTTAAAGTGGTATGTACCAGTGAAAATAAAATAGTTGTAGTAGCTCTAAGATTTAAACAAATCAACAATGTTTTAGTTGCAGAGGCACTGTGACTTGTCTCTTCACAAGACAGTAATTCTTAGAGACTGCTGTTGAGATAAAATGAATCATTAGAGTATTCCTTGACTCACAAGCTTTATTAAGATTAGCAGAAAGGATCTACCTTTTAGAACTCACTTATCAGTGGGGGAAAAGAATTATGAAAACAGATTTTTTTTTTAATTGAGGTAGCTCTTTTTATGTAGGCGTTCTCTCAGAACTGTATTGGTTAGCATGATCTATAGATGCATTGATATTGTTCACTGTAGGTATAATTTACTTTTTCATCTAGAACAGCAATTCAAATTTAAGTAAGATATCATGGGAACTACCACATTTCTTCTAGAATTCACGTTCTGTGTGCCACAATTTTCTTACTGGAATATTTTAAACTTTATTAGAATTAGCCAAGATAATGGTTGGAATAGATTATTTTCAATTTAAGTGGTAGCTGTTATCAAAAATTGTCTGTAGGAGATGCGGCATATGCTGTTAAACTCCAGTAGAGTAGGACATGATTACATATGTTAAGTATTTTGAATATTGTACCATCTAATAACAAGGAAGAATGAGAAACACAATTCATATGAATGATACAACAGATTGGTCCAGCAGATAATTTACAGGGGGGAAAAATAATGTCTGAAGGTCATTTATATTATTGGATAAATTAACTTATATTTCTTCTTTGAATATCCAACATTTCTCACATCACTGCTAATAGTAGACCAGTAGACTAGACTGCCTGCCATGAAAATTTTTCCTCTTAGTTGCACTTTTGTAATATCTTCAAAGTGCCCTTTGAGAAGTGAAAGAAGCATTATGTCTTTAGAGTATTTCTTGCTTGCTTAATTTACAATCTGCAGGACCATTACAATGATTGTTAACAAAATCAATACTGGATTCAAGAGGCATAGGCCACCCCTTCAAAGAGGTAAAATTTCTTATCCTCTTGTGTTGGGTGAGTCCATGTAATATTCTCTTCAGAAGTGGAAATCCACCCAATATTGGCGATCATGTTGGCACAAAAAGCTTCCTATCTCTGTTGGGCTATAATTGGCTTCAAAATGGTAATCATAAAATTCATTTTCTTTATCTTTTGAGACACATTGAAATGCTGGAGGCAGAGAAGTATATAAATTGGAGTTTTGGTCAATTTGAACACTTTTTATTTAGGGTTAATGAAGCTCAGACAATACTATCAAAAGAATGTTTGTCACAATACTTACAGCCCAGCATAATGTGTATGTCAATGTATGATTGCTCTATCTGAGGGGAAGTCTTATCTATATATATAAAACTCTAATATGCAAATAGACCGAATGGTGGAACAACCAAACAATTGGTTGCTATGACATGCACTGACCACCAGGGGGCACGTGTGGAACATGGTGGGTGTCCGCCGAAGCGGGATGGTGGAGCAGGTGAGCAGGGGTGCCAGACCAAGGTGGGGCACTGTTCGCTGTCATTGGGGTGAGCCTCTGGTGACTTACTGAAAATTCTTTGCTCCTGTGTGCCGCAGTCCTGCCTGGCGCTCTCACCTGCTGCTGGTGCCAGTCCCGCTCGCACCCACTGCTGGTGCTTGGAGCTGCTGCTCACACCTGGTGCTGGTGCCTGGCGCTGGCACCGAGGTGGGTGCAAGCAGCGGCTGCTGGCCCCGATCGTCAGGGCTTCTCCACCTCCCCCTGCTCCTGAGGGGCGATCGGGGCTGACAGCCACCTCTTGCACTTGCTGCTGGCGCCAGTCCCAATTGCTCTGCACTGCCAGTGGGTATGAGTGGGGGCCGGCGCCCTCAGCGCATGGGAGCCATCAACTTGTGGGGGCAGGAGCAGGGCTGCCAGCGGACAGGGGACCAGGAGTCATGGCAGGAAGGGCTGGGCGGAGGCGTGGAGAATGGGCCGAGACCCGCCCCTGTCCCCACCACAACTTTGTGGCCCACAATTCCTTTCAAGGTACATGAATTCGTGCACTGGGCCCCTAGTTGGTGTATAAGTATGTAGATAAAATAAATGAAAAATGTGGCATAATAGATTATTTTATTATGGAATAATTAATAATTAGAACTATTTACCAGACACTCTCAAAAGAGATTTAAAGCTATTATTAAATTCTGCCCTGAAAAGGAAGTTACTATTACTTCTGACAGTTTTTGTTTTGCTTTGTTTTGTTTTGTTTTTTAGTAAAATGAGATAGTTAGGTAATCCAGTTTGCATAGCTGACAGATGGTAGAGTCAAAATTTACCCTCAAAGTCCATTGTTAACTGCATTCTATTAGACGTTTCTTCCTGGTAGAATTAATTCTGATGCATTCTGTGTTGTATACTAAAAAAGGAAAAATATACTAATATAATTATGTTATTTGTGCTTGGCAAACCTGTGTTTTATTCTAGAATTTGATGATTTTTAAATGCATTAACTTAAAAAAAACTATTTTCAAATATTTTGATATATTTTTGTATTCCCCAGATAAATTGAAGAAAACAGGTTTATTCATACAATTTTTAACTTTTCCAAATGGTTTACCAAAGTATTGTACTTTTGATTTGTTTACATCCATTTCTAAATTGCTCAGGCAGCCTTTTGTTCTAACACATCTGTACACCTACTCATATTTCTCCTTTTTATGGATCATGGGTTTAAATGGCTCACAGATGAGGTAGTATTATTATTAGTTCATGCTTTTACTCTCTAACACACAGGAAATTGATTATACAGCTCATTCTTGCCTATAGCTATGTAGACTAATATTTTGTTACTTCATTATCTGCAAATATTTATTTTTATTTCTACAAGAAACTTTAGTCGACAATTTTAATAGTTATCAATTGCTTTGATGATCTACTTTTGAATAGATAAGTTTATCTAATACAATCATTTCCTCACTTTGTTTATTCCACTGTCTTCTTACTAATCCCAATCATCTCCCCACACCAAAAAGTAAATAATCGAAACTAATATGTTTCTCATTTCCTCATCTTCTGTTGAATTAACCCCATTCAATTCAGTAATGGAGAAATTCAAACATTTTGAAGGTACTACATGTTGTTGTTTTTAAAATTGTCAACATAAAGTTTCTATTTTTGCATGTGAAAAGTTATATTTTATGACATCATTTATGGTGTTTATATGCAATTTTAGAATTTATATTACAAAGTGCTTATATAAATTATAAGTATTTCCATTTGATAACATTAAATAGTGATAATGTAAACATTTAACCAAATTATTGACTGGTACAATGCCAAACATTTCAATTATTTTTCTATCACTATAATTCAGGTTAAGACCCTTGAAGATAAAATACGTTTTCTTCAGAATTGAACAATCTGTTTGGAAAATAACCATATTTCTAGGTATTCTTTAGTTTACAGTATTTTCCTCTAAATTTTCTCTATTTTGTTTAGTTAGTGTTTATTAGCCATTCCATGCGATTATAAAATAACTTTGAAAGATGCTTTTTTTCTATTCTTCCATGATTGTCCCATTGCATTTCTGATCAACAGAATTTTAAATTTATTTATATCCCTGCATTTAGTCTGTTCACTATTCACCTACTGAAATAGCATAATGTTTACGTTTTGTTTTATTTCCTTTACATCTTCTCTATGATATTTTATATATTGTTAGAGAACACTCTATGTTTCCTTATTTGCAAATTTCCTTGAAGTTCCAGAGTATTAAAAACATACCCTCACTGCAAAACAAATACATAACAAAGGCAAAACTGTGTGTGATTAAATGCACTGCCTTGGAAGCAAATAGAATGCTGGCTTTAATTCTGTCTTCTGGTACTAACGATATGATCTTGGGAAGTTACTTATTTGTCTGTATTTCAGTATACTCATCCCCCAAAATATGCACAGTAACACCAACTGGATTACAGGGTGATTGTAAAAATAACTTGGATAATGTATGAGAAATATTTAGGACAACACCAGATATATAACAATAGCTATTATTATATAATGCAATTTCATAGAACTAAAATTATTTACAAAATGAATTAGTGAATGAATACATGAAAAAATGAAATCTGTGTTTCCTTTGCTCACTATACATTTCTATTGTAAATAGAACACTCTTTTTTTTATTATCCTTTTGATTCAGGCTGATTAAATCAGCAAAAACCTCACCAGGCCATGCACTTCATGTCAGTCCTACTCCAGAAACAACTATATGAGATACGAAAACTAGGAAGGATCAACGGAAACCTTAAAATATATTTTCTTTCCCTTTCTTTGCTTTTCCTCCCCCCCCCCTCTTTTATTCCTTTCTTTGCTTCCTTCCCGTTCTCCTTTCTCTCTCCTCCTATCTCCTCCCTTCCCCAAGTCTGTCTTTTCTTTTTTTTTCTTTCATCCTTTCTTAATACAAATTGTTTTCTTGTTTGTTCATTTGTTGCTTAGTTTTATATCCCAGATATAAATGAAATCATATGGTTCTTGACTTTTCCTGTCTGATTTAGTTCACTTAGCATGATACTATCAAAACCCACCTATGTTGTTGCAAATGGCAGTATTTCATCTTTTCTTATGGCTGTGTAGTATTCCCTTATGTATATGTACCACATCTTCTTTAATCTATCAACAGACACATTGCTTGTTTCTATGTGTTGGACTCTGCATATAATGTTTCGGTGAACACAAGGGTGAATGCATCTTGTAATTAAATATTTTATTTCATTTTTCAGGTAGATACCCAGAAGAGGGGTTGTGTAAGTTATTTATATATTTATATATTAACCCCTTGTAAGAGCTGCTGTTTGCAAATATCTTCTCCCATTCAGTTGGTTGCCTTTTTATTTTATTGACAGTTTCTTTGGCATGTAGAAGATTTTTTAGTTTGATTTTTAGTCCCATTCATTTATTGTTGCTTTTACTTCCCTTGTCTTTGGACTCAAATTTATAACATCCTCCCTAAGACTCATATGTGAGATGTAAAATTGAAAGCAACAAATGATCAAATAAGACAAATAAAAAATTCTAGACAGACAACAGTGTGGTGATTACCAGAGGGAAAGGGGACCGGAAGGGATTGAGGGGTAGAGCGGCCCAAATGTTTGGTGATAGAAGATTTGACTTTGATTGGTGGGCATACAATGAAATATACAGCTATATAATTTTATTAACCAATGTCTCACTAATAAATTTAATATAAATAAAACATGTAAATCATGTTAAGTCACTTACCCCATGCTCAAAGCTCTCCAGTGACTTCCTATTGCATTTCAGTGTATAACCCAAAATCTTAACCAGCACTTTAAAGAAACAACATGGACATAATCTGGTCTCTGATACCACTTTCTCTTCTGTCAAACTGGGTTTATTGCTCTTTCTTGACCCACAGTAAGGAATATCCTGGCATGGCATCTTTGTAGTCATTCTTCTCTCCACATGGGAGGTTCTAGGTATTCTCAAAGTCTTTTCCCTCCCTCCATTCATGTCTCCACCCAAGACAGCCATGTCACACCTTACTGCCCAGCCTACCTAATACAGTATATCTTTCTAAGTCACTTACTATGACCCTATGATTTTAGTTTCTTCAAAGCACTTACCACTATAAAACACTATGTGTTTATTTTCTCATCCATTAGATGCAAGCGATGTGAATGCAGGGGCTTATTTTGTTCAGGACCAAATCCTAGTGTCTGGAAAGCATTAAGGCCTAAATTATTATTTTTTTCTTCCAGTGTAAGGATGAATGGGAAAAGATAAAAATGGAGAGCTAAGTGTTTTTTAAACACAAATAACTGGACAGCACTCTCCAATATATCTTTCCTTAATGGTGAAAGTGTTCTATATTTGTGCTGTCTCACATAGTCGCCACTAGAAAAATGAGTGTATTAAGGGCTTCATATATGGAAGCAATACTGAGTAATGCATTTTTTATTTTCTTTAATTAAATTTGAACAGCCACATTTCTATCATATTGGACAGCACAGCACAGGACAATAGCAGAGGCAGGGAAATTACTAGGCCTACTAGCATAGCATATTGACCCAAATATTCACTGTGTAATTAACGTTTTAATGCCCATCAAAATGTTTGTATTATTTGAAATGAGTGCCCTGGTGTTACTATGTTATCAAAAAATTTAATTTCAATTCCAGTGATCTCATTTTGACTTAAACTTATAGTTCAATTATGTGATATTGGAACTTACAAGCATATAAGCAAACATTATATTTTTAAGTACAGAGAATAAAATGAGAATAAAAAGAAATGAAATAAATTTTGATTTTCAAAATTTCCAAACATTTAGTATACAGTTATTTCTATTGTTAGCAAAGGTTTGAATGTTTTTAAAGAATTAACAATTAAAGAATTGCCCATTTGATTTCATGTCTAATAAAATAATCAGAAAACTATTAAATTTGCTTGGTGTACAAGTATTTTCAACGACTCTATTACAACAATGCAAGTTGGGTATAGTCTTAACACCCAAGAATAATGGACTTACAAGAACTAGAAATATACTATATCCTATTGTTGAAGTAAATATTTGGGACTAAACCACTTGTCCTAAAATAGTATGACAGAGAATACAATATAGTATCTATATATATATAAAAAGCAGTAATATGCAAATTATCCATTACAGTGTCACAGTCATGACCGCGGGTGGGCGGGCCTGCACGGGGCGGTGGGCAGGGCTGTGCGTGGTGAGGGGCAGGGCTGCGTTCACGTGGGTTCACCAGGAGATAGGTCCGCCGTGCCCCGCCCCCCCCCACAGCCCCCCCGTCACTGGTGCCGTGGCTCCCTCCCGGCTCCCATGGAAACGGTGTGACTCCCTCCTGGTTCCTGTGGGTGCTGGTGGCTCACTTCCGCCTCCCACGGAAGCTGCATGGCTCCCAGTGGTGCACTGCGGTTCCCACCTGCTCCCCCAGAAGTGGCGGGCAACCTATGCGTGATACTACAGATGGGTCACTAGTGTGTATATAATAATGTGGGTATAATTTATAATTGCTTAAGACATCAATAATTATTTTCTATTTATTAACTTATAGCTTTCAGGAGAGTATAGTAACAACTGCATATTGATAAGATTATTAAATAAGGTTTATTATCTCTGTTTTAAGTCCTTGGTCTTCTAAGTAAGGATAACCCCTTGCATATTGGATAGCTTTGCATTTTCTTTGGTAAACCTCCTTTGGCTTATGTAAAAAAATCTATTATACTTTCCATCCTCTTCCTAGGTTCTAATAATGTATTCAGACTCTTTCTCTAATTTACCAATTTCTCCTTGAGTCTCTGTTCTCTAACCACCTGCATTTCAGCTCAAAATCCATAAACAGCAAGGATGGTCCTACATCAGCTAAGATGGTCTTGTTTGCAAGAAAAAAGAATATACTTAAACTAAAGTGTAAATATACTGATTGCAGAGTTTTTAAAAAATGTTCAAAGATGAGGATAACTGGGCTTGGTTTAATGCATACCACCTGATTCAGAAGTATATGGTTTTCCTTTTTTTCTTTCTGCATGCATTGGAAAGGTTCTGAGATTCAGTCCTTTCAGTCTGGTGACATGCCCCACACTGAATCACTCAGTGGGATGTAAGTGGTTAAATTATATGGAATCTACTTTAACTTGGGAGTAAATACAATTTTCTGGATCCACATAGACTTCAAATTAAAATTGGAGTCTGTTAGAAAGGAGGGAAGGAAAGTCAATCCTAGGAAGAAAATCAACAAAGCCAACTACAAAACTGGATTGTTGCCTCTTGTATTCCTTACTGCTATGAAAAAAATAATTCTGACATAAGCTGCTGGAAAAAGGAATGCTTATTCTTTTTTAAAAATAGACATTTTTATTGACTTCAGAGAGGAAGGGAGATGGAGAGAGAAATAGAAACATCAATGATGAGAGGAAAATCATTGATTGGCTGCTTCCAGATAGAACCAACAAACTGGCCATGTCTCCTGACCTGGAAGGGTACTGTGACCTCCTGGTTCATAGGTGGACACTCAACCACCAAGCCACGCTGGCCAGGCAGGATGGTTTATTCTTTATTGTAATGCATAGAAGCAGAGCACTTCTCTATCTGTCACCACCAGATTTGCTCATTTATCTCTGATACTTTTTCATGTCTACAAATGTTTAGCTCTTTGATCAGGGCCATTATTTACCTCTTCAACATAAGTATTTATGTGTTTCATCTGTGTGGTTTAGAAGTGATGAATGAGCTGTTGTGTAGCCTTAAGTGTCAAACAACAGTAGGTTATTTGTCATGTTAGCCAAGACTTTGTAACCTGGCATCATTGTTCTTTACTGTAGGATTTTAAAAAATAGTCTTGGGCCTTATTTTATAGTACCCTGCTTACTTATCAGCATTTATTCATAGTTTAATCATGATACGCCCACTAATATAATCAACAATAGATAGAATAAGCACCATTATAAATTAGTGTGTTAATATAATAAAACAATGTATTAAAACACAATTTATGACTTAAATTTATGTATAATTTAAATATATATATATATATATATATATATATATATATATATATATGATCTTTCTTTACTAGACTATATAAGAAGAGTTGTAAGAAAATAAAATCTCTTACAAGGCAATCTAAGGTGTTATAGAAAACACTAGAGGCCCAATGCAGGAAAATTCATGCAAGAATACGCCTTCCTTCCCTTGGCTGCCGGTACCGGCTTCCCTCAGGCACCTGGGACCCAGGCTTTGCTCCGGCCCCAGCTTCGTCTGGAAAGACACCTGGAAAGGCATCTGGTCTAATTAACATATTACCCTTTTATTATTATAGATGAGTATCTTCAATATAAGCAAAAAAGACCATTCTGAAACAAGAAAACAGGAATGACATTCCTACACACTTTATCATTGCAAATAAAATAATTGGAAAAATTGTGATTTTCCACCTGTGAATTTTGAAGGTTGTGAGTGTAAATTATAGCTTGATAGTTTCTGAAGTGATGTAAATGATTTATAGAGTTCAGGACTGACAAGAAGGTGTAGATGTGGCTACAGTTCAACTCTGGCTCAGGGCTTTGAAGTGGTGTTATACAGTTATTCTCACAATGAAATGGTTCCCCTTTCATTTTATAGAGCCTGATGATGGATGGTTCTGTGGGAGTTTTGAAGTGATATGCAGCAGCCTCAAGCACTGAGATACTTCTAGTGTTTAAGTAGCAATTCTCCACTGATCACTATGGGTGAATATATTGGCTTTTTTGTATGTTTTCATTAAGCCGTGAGCAGCAAGTGGGATCTTCCTGAAAAGATTCATTAAACCACATACTTTACCAAAAGTAAACTTATCTATCAATATTACATGGCCATATTTGTAATAATGTGGCATAGAATAATGGGAGGTTTTTCATGAAAAGAAATAGAAAGATGTTACATTGCTGGCATTGTGAAAGAGAATGATATTGCATGTAAGTCCTTAGCTGGGTTACCTCCAACACATAACTTTAAATAATTTAACCTCTCTCAGCCTTTTTCCCCCCTGTAAAATGCAGGCAAAAGTACCTGCTTTGTCATCATATGTTTATTTTAAAATAAAAACGAGATGATAATATGGGCAAAATCTTCTATGTATTGATGCTATTCCAATATTATTTTCTGTTTTTTCGCTCAATCCCATATTAAATTATTTGACCTTTAAGTGCTGTTTTCCTATAAGTTTCTAAGCTTGAGCCTCTTTCTTTCACCTGTTATTTTTTTATAGCTCAGTGAGTGATTTTTTACTCACTTCCATTGATATAGATTTCAATACACATTTATGATTTTCCAGCACCAATTTCACTTTAAGCTCCAGTACTCACATTAGTAATCCTTGCTCTTTTCTATCAATAATTAGCTATCTATGGTAACAGGTTCAATTGCTATCCACATGTTCTGTCCATTATGAGGTTTAACATTAAATGTTATACTTTTTGCCCTTTATTTATTATAGTTTAAAATTGGAGATATTTTTAATATCTTATACCTTTTTTATTAGTGATACATTTTACCAAGGTATTATATTTTCCTTGTTAACTATTATGTCAAGATACATTTTATACAGACAAAACAGGATATGCTTTGTTCTTTATTTTATTTTTTGTGATTGATTTCCTAGTATTGTCCATATATGAATGTTAAGATAATATTTTAGTATCATTTGAAGTCATAAACTTTATCTGCTTTAATCTATTGCAATTGTTATTGAATCACAAATTGCCCCTAATAGGGCCTCTTAATCAGCAGAGCCTCTTCTAGTTCCCACTTTAATCAAGTAGTTTTCTTTGATATCTGGCCTTTGGTTTGAATTTTAAATAGAATCAACTGTCCATTCTCTGCTGTAATATGTAAGAAC
This sequence comes from Myotis nattereri, assembly GCF_964212035.1. Classification (NCBI taxonomy): domain Eukaryota; kingdom Metazoa; phylum Chordata; class Mammalia; order Chiroptera; family Vespertilionidae; genus Myotis; species Myotis nattereri. Next base: position 30,469,295 of record NC_138088.1, read on the forward strand.
TAGAAAATATTAATTAACCTCAAAAATGTCATATTTAATTTTGAAATACATATATGTACATATATATATAAAATTTCTACAACTTTTTCACTTTTTGCTATCCTTATGGTTAAAATCTGGCTATGAATAAAATAATCAAGCATCCCAAATAATAAAGAATATTGTTGTTCACAAATGACAATAACATGGAGGAAGAAATATGTCATTTGATTACATTTATTTTTGCACGTCAAACTTTAAAATGTTAAGTTTTTTTTTGTAGTGCCTGTAAATGACAGTCAGTTTTGATGTAAACTTCCTATGTTTTGAGAGCTCATGGTGGTCTATTCTTCATGTCACCCTCACTTTCTTTTGCTTTTATTGCCCTTTCATTATCATGGAATGCTGTTGAGTCAATATGTAAATCACACTGTGTCAAGGGCTGGTTATAGTATTGGGTATCTATTTTACATCCCATTGCCTCTCAGAATTGCTTTTTAATCTCTCAAATCAAGAGTTTCAATATATTCATTAAGAGGTTGCTATGTTCTCAACAGAAGTCACTCTTTCAGCCCTTACTTGTACGTGCGCAGCAGCAGAATGGTAGCTATACTGCCCCAATTTCTTTCTAGGGACATACCCTGCTAGTTTCACAATGAAAGCTACATGTGTTTCATATTAGAGGGCTTCCTTGTGCACAGAACCATATCTTTGTGGATTCTCCCTTTCAACTGCTTGGTGTAAATTCTCAAAAGGATTCTCAAAGATCTTTGCTTTCAGTTTTCAAAAGACATATACACTGAAAAGTATTTTAAGTTATTGGAATAGATACGTATCCCTTTCTTTTCTTTAAAAATTCTCTTAATTACTTTCAAACTAAAAAGTACAGTGAACTTGGAAACATTAAATATATTAAAAATGGTTCGGAGGGAAGAAAAGTTGATCTAAAGTATATGTAAAGGCTATGGTTGCAGTAATAGTCTTGTTTATGGCCCACATCACCGACGGTACCACTAATTATAAATATATCTTAAAATATCACTAAGAAATACTCCAAATTATGCCTGGCCAGCATGGCTCAGTGGTTGAGAGTTGACCTATGAATCAGGACATCATGGTTTGATTCCCTGGTCAGGGAACATGCATGGGTTGTGGACTTGATCCCCAGTGTGGGGCATGCAGGGTGCAGCTGATCACTGTTTCTCTCTCATTATTGATGTTTCTATTTCTCTCTCCCTCTCCCTTCTGCTCCAAAATCAATAAAAATTTTTTTTTAAAAAAGAAATACCCCAAATTACAGTTCTGAATTACATAAGTTTCTGGGGCCAGAATGCACACTATTCAGATGTTGAAACCAATTATGCATTGTTTCTGGGAAGTTCTAAATATACCTGAGGAAAAATTAAGACATGAAAGAAAAACAATTTTTTTTGTTGTTGGCATCATTTTTCTCTAGAGAAGAGTATCTCTTAAGAAATGCTATTTGTGATGGACCAAATGTCAGGAATAATTACACTACATGACATTGAATAGGACAACGGGGATGCTTCATCCTTCAAAATTTCCTGACTCCAGGTAGTGTTTTTGAGAGTTTAAAATTAACACTTAAGGCAGAATACAGCTGACAGTATTCACTCAGATTTGTATATGTAGGAAAATCAATCATTCTCACTTATTTTCATTCGTAATATAGAATCTTTTGGCATCAGGAGCGAAAAGCTAAGCTTTTCTGGTGTTCCTTTAACATGAACACTGTAATAATAATAATGATGAGTTACATGTGGATCAATTTATAAAGGGCTTATGTGATTATTCTCAGTGAACAATTGTAAGCCTGCCATGTAAAATACATGGGTTGCTTAATTTGGGTTTGAATACCAGCTATAATATGCAAATAATATATTAGGACTTGACAACCCTGTAGATGTATACTCATTAATGGGCCTGCATGTAAAAAATATGGAGAGCAATTAAAAAATGACATGTAATTTTTTAGGAAAATTAAAATGAAACTCAATCAACACGCCCACTGATTCTAAAATACCTTATAACATATACCTCAGAACGGTAATTTTATACTAACAATGTTTCTTCCATTGTTAAATTGTCTTTGTGTATATTTCAGGTTTCTTCCGGTGCCACTGTTCATAATATTGTCCAATGTAGGGCCGACAAATATTGTTTCTGAGCCAAATAAAGCTTGTTTTTATCCCTTTGGCGATCTGAAGAAACTAGAATCATGTATGAAAGTTTTATATAACTAGATACTAAACATAAGGAATTATGTATTTTAACTCAACTTTTTAAAGAAGTTTAATTACTGACTTAATATATAAACGTGTAAGGAAATTTGATGTTTATCAAGAATTTAAAATTCTATTTTATGATACTGGAGGTATCCCATTTACAATGAAAGAAAGCAATGTTAATCAGTGAAAAAAGGTTTACAATATGGCAATTGCATCATGAAGTATCCACATCAGAGTCTGCTTTGCCATAAGGAAACAGATTCTTCCTACAATCATAGATATTGGTAACATAACCATGTCTCTGTCTACCTTTTCTTGCATGGCCTTGTAGCTAAAACTTCCTATTTTTAGTCCATATTTACCATTTAATCCTATATTCTTGAAAACTATATTGTGATGTTATCCCATAATCTTTTATGAATCTCTTCTTTCTTTGAGGCCTTTATCTTCTCTATAGATTTCCATGTTATTGGGAGATACAAGGTTTGATAACCAGAAAATCTTTTCAGGAGTAAATCCCATTCTAATTTAGGAGTCCCTCATATTGATGCCTTAACACCCTGAATTTTTTCTCAGTATTTTTTTCTTATTTTCCCAAACACCTTGCTATTTCTTCATAGACTCAACGGTTCCTATACACAAGTGGTTCTCATTGCATAATGCCTTTATACTCTTACAGTTTTTGAGGATCCCGAAGAACCTTTGTTTGTGTGACATATCTATTGATAGTATCCCATTAAAAACAAAAATGAAACAAAATTAAACACAAGTATACACAAATGCATATTTCATCAGATACAGCATCAGTGATGTCATCACAATCCATGTAGCCTTTGGAGAACCAATGAGAAAATGAGAGTTAAAAATAACAAATAATGTCCTAGTATTAGATCCATTGTAAGGTGCCTTGGAAACCTTAGGGGTCCCTATACCACATTTTAAAAACTAATCTTTTCCGTAATTGTTTTATGTGTCTCTACTCTGTTCAATGATTCTTTTTTCCATGGATCTTGTATCATTTTACTTTATCTTTCCAAAACCCACTAACATGACTTCTTTATAGTAAAAGCTTGGTCAATATTTATTGAATAAATATATAGGTTATGTATCACATGGCTACATTTTCTTAATATTTTAATACATATGAAAATACATTACTTTATACTGTAATACTATATAAAGTTGTAAATATATACATTTATGCATGTATATACTTATATATGCACAGTTTTGTACACATAAATATTACAGTTGTGCCGAAGTTCAAGTGATTATGATGACTCCTGATTACTATTGTCTCAACAGGCAGAGCACCTTGGGGAACACCATATTTTCAATAAGGTTTTGATTCTGCTTCTATACTGTTTATACTGAAGTGAAATTTAAAAAGAAAATTACAGATAGTTTGCATTTTGTTACATAGAGAACTCTGGAATATTAGAAGGGAATCGAGGTGGCAAAGCCAGGAATTGTGGAGTAAGACTAGCTACTCAGGGTCTTTTGTGGTTCCATACAAATACAATGACTTCGTGTTCAATTCTTTTTTTAAAAGCCTATATCATTGAAACCTATATCATTTAATTAACCAATATCACCCCAATAAATTTAATTTAAAAAGAAGAAGAAATGGCTACAAACTCTGGTAAACTAAGATTTAGTGCCTTGGACTTTTCTCTCATCACATTGAGGGCCAGTGTTACAGAACTCTGTCTCTGCTCAGTTATCTCCTCTTGCCAGTTGTTATTTTCTTCTTCCCCTCCAGGTTGATGTTTTTCGCCAACCGTAAACACTGAACTAGGTCTGTATCATAGAAGGATGTCTAAAGAGAGAGGTAGCTGCAATACGTAACACTTCAGAAAGAGGGGTTGCTCATTAATATGCTCTTTATTATATCAAAATACTGATTCCTACATAATAAAAGATAGTTAAAAACAGAATTTGGAGCTAAATTAAACCTGAGGTTAAATCTGTTTCTGCCATGAACTGGTTGTGCATCATTAATTCAATTATTTAAATTCAACAAGCCACAATATTCTCTAGTCTAACAGTAAGATGATGTTCCTAATTTATTAAAATGTTTTAAGGATAAATAGATGACTATGTATTATGTACTTAGCATAGTACTTGGCACAGGGTATTTAATTACCTGTGGCTATAAACCAGATATTTAGGCAAGGGTAAAGGTAGTTACCAATTGTATATAAACATTGTAAAAAAAAATTCCCACAAGTAATTCTGATCTCAACTATCCCTGTTCCCCTACACAGTCTACCTCCCACATTGAAAATCATATCTCTCTCCATAGTACACAAATGGTGTATTTTTATGGCTATGCACATTTTGTTTTAATAAAATACATGACTTTTTATGTGTGTGTGTCTTTTTATAACTTAATTATGGAAAATTCCCATACACATACAGAAGTAGAGAGAATAATACAAGGAACCCACATTCTCAATAATCAACAACTTGTGGCCAATTTTGTTCCATCTGTGTTCCCATTCTTTTAAAAAATCTTTTTATTGAAAGTATTACATATGTCCCTCATTTTCCCCCATTGACCTCTTCTAGCCTGCCCCTGCCCCCACCCCAGGCGTTCACAACCCTATCATCTGTGTCCATGGGTTATGCATATATGCACACAAAAGTTCTTTGATTGGCCTCTCAACATAATTGCTCCAACAATTTTATTGAGGTCCCTTAAATTTAAATAGCCAGTATATACGACTCCATTTCACTTTCCTATATAAACATAATAGTATTACATATAAAATTTTATTACAGAATATATGATGTACTAAGTAAACAAACAATATAAGCTAAAAATATATGAAGAAAAAATCCACTTACAACTTAGTCAAAATTATTTGGAAGCTTCTATCTACCTATTAATTCAATGACTAATTGCTACCCATGCTAGAGAATAATGGGGTCAACTTTAAAAAGAAAAGGAAAAACCCAGAAGCTTGAATTTTCACTGTTCTGTTTTAAATGTCTGTTCTGCTATCCTACGGGGTAAGCTTTTGACAAAATCATCTATTAAGATGTCTATTCTTCACAGTTTCACATTTAAATAGTTTTCTAAGCAGAGATTGAATGGAAAATTTAAATTTCTAATAAAAGACTAAGAACCTTAGTTTTGTAAATGCCCACCTATCAAGCCTGTCAGTCTAGAGCTGCAGTAAAGAGGGAATCTCTGTAATAGAAGAGGGGCTGTTTTCATGATATTAAAAATTAATGATTTTAATGGTTTGTGATTAAGTTCTGTGATGGCAGACATTTTATCTGTTTTGTTCTCTGATGGAATCCCTGCCACTTATAGGAATTATTTTAATTCTTCTTGCTTTATTGTGAATCCAGGTATACTTCCATCTTTCTAGTATTCCACTCCTTTTTATGCCAAAAATATTGCTAATGAATTTAAGAAATCTAGTTCCTAGATGATGGACTATAGTTGTGTATTAAATAAAGCATAGGGTACAGCATAATATTTCTATTTATTAGAAATATTTATTTCTAATAAATATTTCTATTAGAACAGTAAGAATCCATGGTAAAGAATCACAGTAAAGCATTATGGGAAACTCACATTGCACCTTTTAAAAAAATTGAGACACACAATCAGCTACACCTGTTGTATAGTGAGTGCCACAATGTAAGTTGCCATCTACTCAATGATAAATCATCTCATTATCTTCATAGTTACAAATGGAATAGTGCCTGCTAACATTTCTTAAAATTTTAGAAGTTTTTAGGATGCAGCATTTTTTTCTTCCCTTTTTAAAAATGCTTTTTCTTATTTTTTTGAAAGGCTCCCTTTTTACTTTGGATTCACATGGTGTTTTTAGCTTTAACTACAACAGAAAACCCCTCGAATGCATGAGTTAAATATCTAGCTGGCACAGCAACATTAATAGCTTTCTTTGATTTTGTTTTTGATATGGCAAGAATGGGCTTTTATACTAAATGCTTATTTACAATGATCTCCTTTCAGCAGCTTGCCCTGAACAACATGAAAACACAATTAATATCAAAGTTTGTCATCTGAGTTACAGCAGATGAAATTCACAATCTATTACAAGCTTTTTTAGTAGTGTTGCTCCCTTGATTTACAGTGTGTAAAAACCAAAAGCCCTTTTGCAGTTGTGTAGAAATCTGCTTTAGTAGAGTTGAATGATTCATTGGTTTGTCATCAAATGTCCTCCAATATACTTAGTACATAAATATTAAAAGCAGACCATTCTTAGATATAGGATGAACATTGTAGAATTTTAACTTTTCTGCTGTTGGAAAAATTTTGGCAAATATTAAGTCAACATATCTCATTTAATGGGCTCACAGTGAGTTAGGTATGGTGTGGGCTAGATTTGCCTCATGTAAGGGAAGCAATTAAAAGTTTTGAAGCTAAAAGCAATGGTTCTCAACCTTCCTAATGCCACGACCCTTTAATACAGTTCCTCACGTTATGGTGACCCCCAATTTCATTGTTACAAATTGAACATAATTAAAGCATAGTGATTAATCACAAAACAATCTGTAATTATATATGTGTTTTCCAATGGTCTTAGGCGACCCCTGTGAAAAGGTTGTTCGACCCCCCAAAGGGGTCTCAACCCACAGGTTGAGAACCACTGAGCTAAAGTAAGACATGACCCAATATACCTCTTTGTAAGATGACTTTACCATGAAGAGAATAGACCCAAGGGAAAAGAACAGAGGGACTTGTTGGGACACTACTGTCATAGTCTGAGTTTTTTACTCTATAGATGTTTTACTACATGTTGAATAATAAACTTTGATTTTTTTTATATGATAAGTGTCCCTTGAATCATGTGTTATATCTTTATGCTAGTTCAGTATTATTTCTGGCTCCTGAAAAATATGGGGATTAGTAAAAGCACTATATCAAATAAAGCATCTCCTAACTTTGCTTATCATCATGAATAGAGAATATTATACAGACTGAATATATTAAAAGTGATATGTGCAAATAAGCAGCTAAAAGAGCATCCATTTGTAGAGATGTTTAAGTTATGACTACTTGATTTTACCCAGAAAGTTGAAATATGCCTGAGTTGCAGAATACTTATAACATTAAAATATATTGGCTCTTTAGCTTCTTTCTTCAAGCTAAGCAGTTTTTGTCTTAGAGAGTTAGGCTGTTGTTTATGCTCCCAACTGTATAGTCTGTGATTCAAATAGCTGATATAAAAAAGAATAAATATATTGCCTTTCATGTCAATAAATATATTGACTTCCACCTAAAGCATGGACACCAGTTCAAAATAGCTGGAACTAGCCGAAACCCGTTTGGCTCAGTGGAAAGAGCGTCGGCCTGCAGACTGAAGGGTCCCAGGTTCGATTCCGGTCAAGGGCATGTGCCTTGGTTGTGGGCACATCCCCAGTAGGAGATGTGCAGGAGGCAGCTGATCGATGTTTCTCTCCCATCGATGTTTCTAACTCTCTATCCCTCTTCCTTCCTCTCTGTAAAAAATCAATAAAATATATTAAAAAAATAGCTGGAACTAATACCTTCCTATTTTGCTTACTTTAAAAACTATATATCCCACCACCACCACCCACCCCACCACCCACCACCACCAAACTAAAAAAAAATAAATAAAAAAATAAATAAAAACTCTATATCATCCTAAAGAAATAGCCATAGACATCTTAAACAAAGTAGCTTTGCTTTGCCAAAACACTCTGAAATAGAGGATTACTGTTTAATAGAAAATTAGATATAATTATAACTTAGTCTTCTGGGTATAGTTGTTTTCTGTTATCTCTAGGGGAAGTAGTCTATGCAGGGGAAGAGACTAGGTTTTTAGTCTATGCAGGGGAAGAGACAAAGCAACAGCTGCAATATGGACAGAATTGAAGTATCTAATTTTATATTTACTAGTACACTAGAGGCCTGGTGCACGAATTCATGCACCAGTAGGGTCCCTAGGCCTGGCCTGCAGGATCTGGCCAAAACCAGCTCTCCGACATACCTGAGGGGTCCCGGATTGCGATAGGGCACAGGTTAGGTCGACGACTCCAACGGTGCATGATCGGGGCCAGGAAAGGATGTGGGAGGTTGGCCAGCCAGGGAGGGACTGCGGGAGGGCTACAGAGTGTGTCCGGTCTGTCTTGCTCAGTCCCGATTGGCTGAACCCCAGCAACAAGCTAATCTGATTGGAGCATCTGCCTCCTGGTGGTCAGTGCACATCATAGCAAGTGGTTGAGCAGTCTTAGCATATCATTAGCATATTATGCTTTGATTGTTTGAATGGAAGACAGGACAACTGGACACTTAGCATATTAGGCTTTTATTACATAGGATATATTTTTAAAATATTCTTTTCCTTGATTCACAGTTTAATATTCTTATCTCCCATTGGGGGAAGGTTCACAGATAGCATGTGTGCATAGATAAAATGGTGTCCCATTCAGAACAGTGGATCCTCAACAGGCACAATGTTCAGTGGTTCTTCTTGTATCATCTTTACTATCCAACCACTGTTTTCCCCTGCCAACCATCAACCTAGAAGGCAGAGGTGTGGAAATGATTTCAGGCTAAAGTCTGAAGAGGATGCAGTTTAATGCCTAGCACAGGGCACCCATTTTTCACATTATTTAATTTGCTCTTCTACTCCTGAGTCCTTTAATTTTCTCTACTCACTGTACAGGACTGCCTCATAAGTAATTAGTCACTTGTTATAGGGACTCAAATAATAAAACCAAGGCCCATGAGACTATCTTACTGCTTATTTCTTTTTAAATTCAATCAGATTAATTAGGACTCATAATACTCTGCTCAACCTTTTATTTTATTTAGGACAACTTATTTGATATATCAGAACATTTTCTACATATTTCATGTAGACATTAAAATCTTAGTTGTTAAATTATTTTTCATTATAATAGGCTTGTCAAATAGGAACAGATGGTAATATGAATCTCCACCTCTTTCAGAGAGGTACAATTATTGAATTAAAACATTTCAAAAAATTGTACTTAAATTATTGTATTTGTATTCAAGATAAGCCAATTATAAGGATAATTTTACTATTTCCAATAAAGATTTTTAAATGTTAAGTTTACAATATTGACATTTTTCCATAATTCTCTATAATTTCAAAACTCATAGCTTCAAAAATGATTTCTATGACAGACATCTAGAATTCTTAGTAGAAAGTATGGTTTTTACAGTGTCTGAGGAAAATATATAAACATTTGGTTGGGGAACAAATTGGGTCAAGAGGAATATAAGAAGATAGGTAGTAGACGTTGACAATTTCTTGGTTACATATAAATGGAAAAGAGAGAGGGAGGGAAGGAAAATATATAAAATGGAAAAGGGGCAGAGGAAAAAATGAAAATTTTATAAGATTAGGTCAATATTATCTGATTTTGTGTAAGAAAATCTGAATCTCTATGAGGGATCAGGTAAGTTAAAATATTATAATATGCTCCTTTAAAAATTTTTAAAACTGAAATAATAGGTTCTTATTACCCATATAAGTAGTAACTGAAATGAATGTTTATGGAAAGGTAAATAATCTCCTTTTAAAATATCTGATTGTTCAAAGAAGATTTAAAAAAGTGCAAAAATCTATATAAAATATACATTATATACTAGAAAAATATTCTAAAATGCATTACATATATTTTATGTATACATTTATTATGTTTTATTTATTATACTAGAGGCTCAGTGCACGAATTCATGCATGGGTGGGGTCCCTCTGGGTGGCCTGCAGGAATCGGACCAATACCCACAGTCCAACGCCTCCTGCAGCTACTACCTGCCGCTCCTGCTCATCCTGGCCCCACTGTGCCTGCCGTGGGTCCATGCCCAATCAGTCTCATTCGGGAGAGGCTTGTGCGGCCCCAGCAGTGTTTGCCAGCCATGAGCCCTGCATCTGGTGCCTTTCCAAGGGGAGTGGCCTGTGGGATCGGGCCGAAACCAGCTCTCCGACATCTCCCAAGGGGTCCCGGATTGCGAAAAGGCACAGGCCAGGCTGAGGGACCCCACCAGTGCACCATTGGTCCAGGGAGGGATTGCAGTAGGGCTCCAGGGCATGCCCGGCCCATTTTGTTCAGTCCTGATTGGCCGACCCCAGCAGCAAGCTCACCTACTGGTCAGAGCATCTGCCCCCTGGTGGTCAGTGCATGTCATAGTGACTGGTCGACCAGTTAACTGTCTGCCCCCTGGTGGTCAGTGCACGTCATAGCTAGCAGTTGAGCAGCCTTAGCATATCATTAGCATATTACGCTTTGATTGGTTGTTTGGTTGTTCTGCCATTTGGTCTATTTACATATTACCCTTTTATTATATAGGATAAAGAGGTTTTTTTTCTAATAGGAAAATATTATCATAGTATTTAATTAAGACACAATGATATATCTTCCTTCTGTTTTTTCTTTTAGAAAGTTTTAAAATCATACTTTATATACATATTTCTAAACATAATTGACAAAGCCCTTTTTATATTAATCTTTTAGTTTCTCTAGCAGGTAATCTATATGGTCTACACTTTATCTACATCTTTAAGAAGGTATATATTTCTTTCATTTTGCCATGTTATTTTTTGCCCTTTCTTTCATATTCTCATTTGTGAATGTGAAAATGAATATTGCTAATTTTATGTCTGAATTCACCTGAACCTTCTATTCTGACATTTCCAACATGCCTAGGGTGTGATTTGACTTCACTCTGTCAGTAATGGCATTCAATAGAATCTTCTCCTCTAGAATTCCAATATTATCTTGGGAGTTTATTAAATCTATGATGTTTCTATGAAATCAAAAGGCAACTTCTCTTTTCCTTACTTCCAGGCTTTCCTGACACTTTCAATGTATAGAATACCCAAAATTCTGCCATCCTGAGAATGCTCAGTTATCCCAGTTTTTACTGCTACTGCCTCTATTTTCAAAAGGTATTTCCTGAGGACTTGATTCTCCAAAAGGGAATATACCATGATTTATGTTCTTACAAAAGCTCATCTTCTTGTTTTTTAGGAGGTTTAGATTCCGAATAAATGTAAAGATGAAGCACTCATAGGAACTGTGTTGGGGGGAAAGTGTTTTATCTCATAACCGAGCAGGAGAGAACTTGGTAGAGAACTTCTATTTTTATTCTAGAAAATTGGAAAAGAACTTGAATTAGTGGTATTTATCTAAACTTTCAGGTGGGCAAGCTCAGTGGCAATAGAAAAATACCAAATGGTTGACATTTTGATCTAGTTTCAATCATTTGCCTCATAGAAAATTTATTGATTTGGTAGATCTACATTGATTGATGTAATTGATAGATTACCTATATTTTCATAACTTTAGTAATAGTTTGGGTAGATCTACACATCACTATTTTATATTATATAGTTTCACAAGTTTTTATTTACTTAATTTTTTTTGCAAATTCAGTGATTATCAGAATAACCAGTTGCAGGCTAAAATTGTTTCTAAATTTAAAATATTACTGTATTATATCTTTTGTGGGATCATTGCAACTTAAATTATTAAATAGAATAATATATGTGATTTTTTTTTGTTCTTGGTCATGTTCACATCTGGTATGATATGGAAGAAGACAGAGTTGATAAATTTTATTCTCCTATATTGTCAAGCACTTTAGAAGTCACAGAGTGTACTTATAAGCATTGTCAAATTTTATCCTAGTAACACTTTCATAAGTATTATTTCCCTCTCTCTATTTGACACATTTAAAAATTGATGTTTCTATGGGTGAATTGCCTTACCTAGTGTGGGACAGCAGGAGAAAGAATTTGAAATTAGGTTAGCTCATTCCCAATAAATAGTTTTGCAGTGCCTGGTTGTACCAAACATGATGAAAGGTCCTAAAGAAACAGAAAAAAATACATGCAGTCCCTTCACTTCCCCTGTGTGGTGTCTCTTTCTTCCATTATGGCATGGGCAGCTGTTTGCCAAGAGGCTAGTGTGCCAAGGCCCACCTGACTGCAGGTCTTTCCACTGGTATCAGGGAATGACACATTGCCCACTGCCAGCCTCTGCTCCAATGTATATAAATGAAAGTGATTCTAAAACATTTTATCTCTGCCTTTGAGTAACAACCCCCTCAAATTCATATGCTTTGTTTGTGTCAAGAGTAACAATTAAAATTAAATTATGAAGTCCAATACTCCCATTTCAACTGGTAGGTTCTGAGCTAGTCATATAGCCATAAGTTTTGGCTCATTCTTCTATTTCCTGGGTGTGATATTGTGATATCGTTCTATACTTTTCCAAGATGTTACTATTGGTAGAATAAAAGGCACATACAATCCCTCTGGAGTGTTTCTTAAAACAACATGTAAAGCTACAGTTATCTCAAAATAAAATGTTTACTTAAAAATTGCTTACAACATTAAAAAATCAGTTTGTCTTCAACTAATATAATGTTATGTGATACGAAAATTCCTGATAAACTTCCTAAACCAATATTTTTCTAAATTGAATCAAATTTAAATGCAATACTTAAGCTCAATTAAAAAAACAAACAAACAGTGCCTAAAGAAATCCCTATTTAGATACAAATTTGCAAGTTCTGATTTAAATATTAGGTATTGGGCAGGGTTACTTTTTTATATTGATTGCTTTTAGGTTTGTTCACTTATAGGAGTACGCCTCTAGTGACGCTGTCTATGTGACACGCAAAGAAATATAATGCCTGACAGAAAATATGACAGCATTTTCAGAATCTTTCTTCTCCTGCGTCTTGGATTTTCACGGTCCCAACAGGCTGTATTTCTTTGGTGAGTGTTGCTGCATAACGTTTCTTTGCTTGTTATGCATGTCAACATGTCACTCACTGGTGAAGACTGAAATTATCTAGAAGGCAGTTTAGACGCTGTTTGCGTCTGCTGCAAAGAAGCACCTCCTCTTGAGTAGTAGCCTCAAAGAAAATGTCAGTGTTGAAAATAGCTTGACTTGGGTTGTGATTTAGTGGACAGCAGCCCAAAATTTCAGAGGCTAATAGACATTCAACTCTGGATTCCAAGCGGAAACTCTCTATGGAATAGTGATTCTAAAAAGTATTTTTAAAAACCTATGGAAGACTTGTGTAGTTGTCTAATCACATGTGATGCCAATACAAGCGATTATATTTACTATCATGAAATCCGTAGACCAGAAGTGTATTTAGATATTTCTTCCATAAAAAACTTACGCAATTCTGTACTATTCAAGTGACATATTACATTCATCTCCTTCTATAATCATTTCATGTAAACCCAACTTTATAGTCCCAACTTAACTAATAGGTTTCTTGGAGATAATTCTGCCTTGCAAAGAATTTAAAACTTCCTTACCAGGTGCTCTCTGGTTCAATTATAATTAAAGACTTGCATCAGTATCAAGTAGCCTAAGTACCTCATTGTCATCTCCGGATTGGATTCAGTCCAATTCTGCGTATTAGCATTTGGATAAAGGTCTAGCCTCGTGGCTAGAAACTCTTCCATTGAGAACAGTAAAGGAATCTCAAAGAAATTAAACTGTAAATAGTATGAATTTACTAATTAAAAACCAATTATAGTCAGATAGAACTTTGCAAACCTAGGCAACAAGATTCCTCTGACTTCAGGTCCTTCCCTAATTAAGTGCTTTTTCATTGATTGCTAGCCAGCAGTTCAACTCTGTGCTGTGCATGGAGAAGGACATCATTGTCTGATTTGCAGAAATAGGGTCATAAGGTGGTGCCTGAGTTTTCTTTTAATCTGCACAGAGAGTAATGTCATAGCATCACTTATCTATAGGTTAAGTAACACCTTTAATTAAAACAGTCACATGGACTTGGCTGGGCTTTGAACTGTCGTTTTAATGATCACATGACATCCTGTTTCTAAATGAGGTGAGAAGGTTACACAGGTTTCAACTCATCAAGAAGGAGGAGCTATCTTTTGTAGAGACAGGGATACATGTTAAAAAGGGGCCAACCCAGAAGTTACTTAAGTTTGGTTTTTTGGGTTTTTTTTAAAGGATTATTTCTTTAAATCTGTTTTCAAAAAGTAAAATGCGTCACACAAAAAAATTACAGAATAGAAACAATGAAGTTGGCTTTAACAGTTTGCACTTAAAATGTAAAGACTTATAAAGGAACAGAGTAATATGATTTTATTTTGTGGGGATGGTAACATTATTCCTTATCTTTTCTGAGATGATAGTTACATGAATGTGTGTTTGTCATACTCAGGGAACTGTGCACAAATACAAAAAAGAATACATTTTGCTATATATAATTTTCTGAAAAAATAAATTCAAAAACATCTCCAAATGGACAAAATGCAGCCTACAAATCAGTGTGTAACTGCCTCAAATAGCTCTGACTGGTTTTTCTTAGTGGTTAGAGTATCAGCCCAGGGACCTAAAGGTCCTGGGTTTGATTCCCTATTAAGGGCTTGTCCCCATCCTGATCAGGGAACATTCGGGAGGCAATCAATTGATGTGTCATCCATGCTTCTCTCTCTCCCGTCCTCTATTCCTTCCACTATCTCTAAGAATCAGTGGGAAAAATATCCTTTGGTGAGGACTAAAAAAAAAAAACGTAGCCTCATATAATATTCTATGGAGATAGAAAACAAAAGAAAGAGTTGAAGTATACATTTTACTTCAATAGTCCCATACTATTGAATAGTCCCATTTTACTTTACAATAGTCCCATAATGTGAGAGAGAATGCGTACACCTAAGACCATGTTTAAATAAAGTAATTTTCATTACCCTTCTTTCTCTTTTACCTGTGAAGAAGATGAAGACACGGCATTTTTAGACACTTTACCTTGCTGTATTTTGTAAGTAATTCTTGTTAATGGCATTGCTGGTTCCTCTCAGCACTCTGAAAGAAATCCTTCGCCTGACTCTGACCTTATGTACATGGGTTTTGGAAGTGCTCAATGCTGAAAACATAAAAAAGGAGGAAACCTTGGTGTGCTCTGTGAAGGCTAATGCTAAAATTGTGGTTTCAAACTAGCTTTGCTTTTAGTGTATTTTTAAACTTGAAATAGTTTTACTGATTGAATAGAAGCAGTAAATAAAAAGAAAGTCTCAAAAATTGAGACTATATTTTTGTACATGCATAAATAACTGGTATATTGCAAGTTACATGTTTATTTTTTCTTGTAATATGTGTTGACATAACATTACCCTCGTGCTTATCTATTTGGATATTACTACAGAAAAAGGCTCCTATAAAGTCTTCCACCTTTAATACAGTCCCAGATGTAAAAATCATCTTTTAGAGAAAGCATTATTTAGAAAGAGGTGAGCCTGGTTGGTGTGGCTCAGTGATTGTCAGCCTATGAATCAGGTCACGGTTAGATTCTTGGTCAGGGCACATGCCCTGGCTTCAGGCTCAATCACCCAATGGATGTTCACTTTCTGTTTTTTGTTTTTGTTTTTTTTTCTTTCCAGATTTATTGAGGTATAAATGACAAAATTTATAAATATTTAAGATGAACAACATGATGATTTGATATACATATGCATTGTGAAATACTTACCATAATCAAGCTAATTAAAACATTCATTTCCTCTTTTTGTGTGTGTGTGATGTGAACATTTAATATCTACTGCCTTAGCAAACTGTGTTCAACTACAGCATTATTAACTGTAGTACATTAGATTTCCCAGAACTTATTCATCTTATAACTGAAAGTTTGTACATTTGACCAATATCTCCCCACTCTACTCCTCACCCAGCTTCTGGCATTCACCATTTATTTCACTCTCTGCATTTGTGAATTTGACTTTTTAGATTCCACATGTGAGATCACACAGTAATTGTCTTTCTCTGGCTGGCTTATTTAACTTAGCATAATGCCCTTGAGTTCCTTATATATTGTTGAAAATAGTTAAGACCTAATCACCCCCACAAACAAAGAGATAAGACAAAGAACAAAATGCACACACAGGCACACAATAACTTGGTCGAGGTCTAGCCAGACCACCTTTGCCTTTAGAACTAGTCATAGAGCAGCTTCTAGCATAATGCTCAGAGTTCACTCTCCCTGCCTCAGTTCATTCTGAAGCCAAATGAAGGAGTGTCCCTGGTTTACCTGTTTACCTAGATGACCTCCTTTCTTGTTGGTAATAGTTAGACAGCGAAGTGTCGCTTTACTGAGGTAGTTTTCCACGGAAAACATTTTTCAAATCACTGATTTAGAGTCCTTACATGATAATATTGATTAGGTTATCAATTACTATAGGCTTATTTCAATTAGCTATCTATTTATTCATTCAGTCATTCAAATTAAATGTTTAGTGTATGTTAGGCAAAATACCAGTAGTAAGGGCGATGGAGGTGAATATAACACACTCCCATTATAAAACTTTTATATGAATTTTATTTTTTTTTATTTTTTTAAAATATATTTTATTGGCCGAAAAATCAATTTGATTTTTTACAGAGAGGAAGGGATTGAGATAGAGAGTTAGAAACATCGATGGGAGAGAAACATTGATCAGCCACCTCCTGCACATCCCCCACCGGGGATGTGCCCACAACCCAGGTACATGCCCTTGACCGGAATCGAAAACGGGATCTCTCAGTCCGCAGGCCGACACTCTATCCACTGAGCCAAACCGGTTTCGGCTATATGAATTTTAAATGGTAACTTTTAACTATAATGATCATAGTCTAATTGAATATTAAACTTGGAACCAACTTTTGAGTAGAACATCCTTCTCAATATAGGATTTTCTGTTTTGCATCATGTGTGACAACTCCAAATCACTGTTGTTGTTTTTTTCTTATTGTGGATGTAGATATACTAAAACCAATAATATTTATGTATTAGTATCATGCATCTGTATTAATGAAGAACACTTTTTGAAATCTAAATATAAAATAAATTAATGTATTATTTTAGGTAAAAAGTAAGAGTAATGATATGCTAGTTTTAAATCATGGAACTGATTTGAGACTTTAAAAGAAAATTGAAGGTTTAACAAATGGATCCTAAAATAGCAAGTCCATTAAATCTGCATTTGGTTCATACAAATGCATGGAAAGAAATATGTAATAAAACTTAAGAAAAGTGTAAGGATGCAAAGAGAAATATTCTTCATCATGAACACTGGAAATGGGATGTCTGACTTCTCAATATAAAAAAATGATTATGCAAAATATAGGCTGACTGTGATTGATTGGTTAAATTCAATTCCATGGGGACGAAAAAGAAGCTCATTTTGGTCTCAGTCTAGTGCCAGTTTGAAACAGAGCTTTGGAAATGAGTTTGCTATTTTGTTTAATTTTTCATTATTAATTCCTAGGGCTGTGCCCACATGGTACTATTCAATTAATATTTGTTAAATAAATGAAAATATTACATCGATAAAGAAACTCAGAGACTACTGCTACAGATTTTACCTAATTTTATGGAGTTTTGTATTATAAAGTTATACTCTGCATGACAGATAATTAAAAAGATTATCATATTTAAATATTTAGGAAGAGGGCTGACAACAACAGTTTTGTATAACTTACTGATTACCAAAAAAGAAAACCTGGAGAGTGTGCTTTTTGGGAAAGTAATTATTCAGAGTATTGTTTTAATGCAGCAGTTTTCTTACAAAGAAAGTAACCGTCGCAAAATATTAGCCCACAACTGAAGTTTCAAAAAAGCAGACTTTTGGCTTATCTCCTGCCAACTGAGTGTTTTCTTTCTTTGTTTTTGCTACAGCCTCAGGCAAACAGATGGGGTGGGGAGGCCAGAGAAACAGGACTTTCAGCTTGGTGCTCTCCCACGGCAGGGACCTCTACTCTGGGCCCTGGGCCCTCAGAGTCATTACCATTACCCAAGCCTTCCCTGCTTCTGCGGTCAGTCTTTGTCCTTTCCCCAAATCTGTCCACTGCATTGTGTGTCCAGGCCCCGCAGCAGCCAACTCCTACCTTGGCTCGCCTTCTCTTATAGAAACACTACACGCCAGTCCCCTGGTCCTCAAAGACTAGTCCAAACTCCGCACTCCTGGGTATGACATAGGAGCCCCTCAGAAGCCTGGCCTCTGCTGCTCCCCTATCCTTCCAGGGGTCCATTCTTTCCTCTCCCCAGAATGACAGCCCGCTCCCCCAGCTCTCCCTTCAAGTCCCAGCTCTAACTTACCTGGCTGTCTTAATTCATCTCTGTATACCCAGCACAAATCACTGGCTGATCTATAGGGGGCGCCAATAAATCTTTCTGAAATCGAAAAAAAACCAACAAAACAAAACAAAAAAGCAGACTTTCACTTATAGTTTGGATATTTTTAATGGAAAGAAATCATCAGTAGATGTTATGAGCGTTTGTTGCTTGGTTATTGCCATATGAATCTTAAGTTTCATTTTTATAACATTTCAAAATGTATCCTCACAGTTATTATTTAAATCTTTGAATAATGCATGGAAATAGAAAATAAATGATAGAACAGCTTTCCTCCCATGAGTATCTGTACTCAACTTTGAGATAAATACCAGTATATATTTCACTAAAGTAATTTTGAAGTAGCTGCTTGGCACATTTAGGTGTTTAATAAGTTTTATAAAGAAAATAGAGTGATAGCCTGCGATTCCACGGGCTTACCATTATGGAATGAGTACACTGTCTGCTTCTTATTACCTTTTAATTCTGTAGGGAAGAAATTATATCCAAGGAGGTGCCAGCTCTCACAACCATTTATTTAAAATTATTCATTTAACAAATACTCATTAAGTGCTTATATGTTCCATGTTCCCCCTCACCTGTAAAGGCATCTCAGCTTCAGGAATTTATCCAGAGTAAACAATATTGATTGGAAGCAAAGATTTAATCCAAAATGTCCATATGATGCTGGTTTAAATAGGGTTCTTCGGTGGAGTCAAGAGAAAAGCATTTCGGGGACCCACTCATAGGAGATGAGGTGTCGTAGAGGCACAAACTGTCCTCAGGTGCCCAGTGACTCAGCTCCCTCCTGCGGTGGAAGAAGCCCAGCCTCTGGGACCTCAGACCTGCCCTTGTCCTTACCAGGCCCAGGAGGGCCAGGGCCCAGAGCTGCAGATGTATCTCATTTCCCCATCTGTACATCCGGCTTCAAGGCTGTACTTGGGCCTGCATGGCTGCCAGGCCTGCCTTGCTGGTACAGAGAAAGCATGGGAGCAAATGTGTGAACAAAAGGGAGGGGAGGGGGGAAGGAACAGACATGTGCTACCCAGAGGGGCCTTTGTTAAGCTTCAATTATATTACCTCAGGCTTGGGAGGGAGCAGGCTTTCTTTCAAATGAACCAATCTCTTTTCTAATACCTTGTGATCCTGTGCTGGGTCCTCCACCTAACCAATCCCTTTTCTGTATCTTCTGGAGTTTCATGTCCCTTATCCAATCTGATACTTTTCCCAGGCTAGATTCTGCCCTTTTATGTAGCTATCTTGGCTCCTACTGTGCACGCCCCAAAGTTTTGCTGCATCATCTGGTCTCTAGTGCATATTTACCTAGCAAAGGAATTTCCCCTGTATTGTTTACCTTTCCCTCTCCCTCCCCACATAGTTCAGGTGAGTGGGCCAGTTGTTCCCTGGAGAGGTTGGGAAATTGGTCCTTCCTCCCTACACTGGGGGATGGAGGTATGTTAATCCCCTTGGAGGGGATTTGGCTATCCCCTGGGGTATCTGAAGGGTAACTTCCAGACTCAAGCCTTATTACCTGTAACTTCCAGATTCAATTAGGCCCAACCAGTCTAGTTCCCTTCTCCTTTGTTAATTCCTAGCTGCCTGCACTAACATATTAAAAACAACATCAACAAAACTGAAAATTGTACAGTTTTAACATAGGGGAATTAAATTGAAAAGGTACATTCTAAGTTACTAAATGTCATTGTGCCTTGAATATGATGTTGTGAAATAATATTCTGTAATATAAGATATGTCCATTGTGTCTTAAATAAAGATTCATGCCAAAAATTTTGTGGAACACATTCATAAGGACATATATATACTATATATGTTTTATATGATACTAGAGGCCCAGTGCATGAATTCGTGCATGGGTGAAGGTCCCTCTGCCTGGCTGGCAATTGGGGCCGATCTGGGCTGTTGGCTGGCGGGGAGGGAGTGCAGGAGGTTGGCTGTGGGAGTGCACTGACTAACAGGGGGCAGCTCCTGTATTGAGCATCTGCCTCCTGGTGGTCAGTGCACGTCATAGCTGCTGGCCGGTCATCTGGTCTTAATCGCTTAGGCTTTTATATATATAGATATATACACTTAACACTGTGTGTAAATGTATATATCCCAAAGAATTAATAGTTTTAAGTCTGGGTGGTGATGTTAGGAGGTAATTTCATTAATTTGTTAACCTATGTCTGCATAGAAACATATAGCTACACTTGTATATCTATATTTAGAATACAGTATAATTGTAGAAAAGTTTATTGGAAGCTCAATATATTTAGAGAGGTAATAAAACTGTTGAACTCTAGTTAACATTTAATTTACTCTGTATTAGAATTTGAGGGAATCACATTTTATTTTTCCAAATCTAGGATCCTCCTGCTGGTTATACCATCTGTTGACCATTTCTTCTCTTTATCTAAACTTTGATTTCCAGTGCATGTTTAGAATAAACCAAAAGTTATTGCTCAAACCACATAATTTCCCTATAGAAATGACTCAGATTTTTGGCATTTGTTTTGATGCTGTTTTAAGTGCCCCATGATAATTGTCTGCCTATATTTCCTGGCCAAATGGCAGTCTAGTTACATTGGACTTGAAAGGAAAAATAAAACTGTTTAAGTCCAAAAACGAAAGACAAGTAGAGGGTTAAAATGTTGGGATAGTACAGGAGAGATACCTTAAAATTTTTGCTCTGATAAAAGCAGATTGGATCACCAGTTGTAGTTAATTATTGGTACATACTAGCGATTTTCAACTTTTTTCTTTACCTCATGGCATAGATAAAGTAATTACTAAAATTCTGCAGCACAGATCTGACAAAAAATAGGTATAATTTTGATTGATTCTCACCAGATGGCTATTGCTGAATTGGCTGCTCTCATTTTTTTTATTTGACAATCTGAGGGAAAAGAGGTCAGTGCTCCTAACTAAACAGTCAAGCATTGCATGTTTTAAAAATTCTTGTGGCACACCAGTTGAAAATCGCTGGTATGTACCAATAGAGAAAGAGAAAAAAAAGTAAGTGGGAGATAGGGGAAAGGGTTAGAGTCGTAGTATCATTTTATATTAGAGTTCTTACATGAACTCTACCTCTAGGACCATAAATCACTCTTTTAAGGAAAATGGCACAGATTCTGTGTAATACTCCCTAATTTTTAAAACATTCCTTTGATAAAGCCAGGTAATGGCCTCTTCTCATCGTGAACTTCATCTTTAGTCCCTGTTGAGAACTTACTCTCTGTGTAGTTGAGAGCAAAGCAAAGTTGTGCACTCTCAGTCTACATTTATACTTACTTACTGGGGTAGTGGCCTTTTTCGCTGCCCCCTTGGAAGAGTTGAAAGCAATCTCTTAATACCTTTAACCTCAATAGTATAGCCCTGAGCTGCTCTCTAAAGTACACATGACTCATAAAAGAACCAAATGTTTTCATTAGAGGACCATAGATAGCTTTCTGTGTTGTGTGAGATTTGTGTGGACTTTTCTGATGACTAGAGCATTCACTGCAGTCTCAATGGGTTTCAGAAGAGAACTTCATGGAAAGGACATAAAAGGCAAAGTTATATTGAATTTTAAAACAATGGGATATTGAAAGTCATTTCATTTGTAGGACTTACTTTTCATGTGCCCATTTTACAGAACAAATATAGTGATAGGCATTCAAAATAATGATCATAATAATTAACTATATTTGTGTCAACTTTTATGTTTACAAAGCACTTTTATGAGTTAGTTTTTCCCCCCACTTAGTTCTAAAAGAGTGTTTTGTTTTGTTTTTAGTAGATGTCCTATTTCTTATACTGTTTGACATGCTGCTGGCTGAGAACCATAGAGAATGAATAACCTTGTCAAATTATGTATCTAGAAAGTGTAGAAAGCAGGATGAGACTTGGTTATTCTGATTCATTATTTCATTCAATAAAGTTTATTGAGTATCTGTGATGCACAAAACTCTGTGCTAAATACTAAATTCTGACTGAAAATAAAACTCAGCAGGCAGGCAGAAGGAATGAGGGAGGGAAGGAAGAAAAAAAAGGAAAGAAGAAAGGAAAGCAGTAAGGAAGGAAAGAAGCCTGATCTATTGTTGAAACTATCCAAACTATTTTTTTAAAATATGTTTTTATTGATTTTAGCTAGAAAGGAAGGGACAGGGAGAGAGAGATAGAAACATTGATGAGAGAGAAACATCTATGGACCCTCCTGCATGCTCCCTATTGGGGATGGACCCCACACCCAGGGCATGTGCCCTGACTCAGAATCAAACTGACAACCACTTGGTGCATGAGACAATGCTCAACCAACTGAGCCACACTAGCTTGTCTATCTAAACTCTTGATGAAAATTTTTGAAATGTTTCTCAGCAGTCTGGATAAGTTGCCTTTTATATACAGGGTGGATCAAAAGTAGCTTATTTGTGTGGAAAATAATACAATAATTAATCTACACTAATAAAAGACTAAGATGCTAATTGACCGCACCTTCGCTATGCCCTAAGACATGCCCACCAGCCAATCAGAGTGACTATATGCAAATGAACTCAACCAAGATGGTGGCCGGCAGCAAGCAGGAGGCTTGGTTGCCCAGGTGATGGAGGAACCCAAGCTTCCCGCCAGCCATGAGCTGGTTGTAGCCTCTGCTAAAGGCAACAAAGTTTCAATTATAGAAGATAAACAAATCCCAGATACCTGCTTCCAGCCTGCCTCCACTGGGAGCTTGGGTAGCTGGGGGCTGTAGCCAGCCTGAAAACAGCCATTAGCCCCTCATCCATGATGGCCACAACCTCATGGGGTGAGGGTTCCTGCTGGGGGGCTTAGCCAACCTGCAAATAGTCATCAGCCCCTCACCCAGACTGGCCAGGCACCCCAGCAGGACCCCTTCACCCTGAAGGGGCTTTGGCCATCCTGAAAGCAGCCATCAGCCCCTCACCCGGGCTGCCCAGTAGCCCAGGTGGGACCCCTACCCTGCAGGGGCTGTGGCCAGCCTGCAAACAGACATCAGCCCCTCACCCAGGCTGGCCACACCCTCATGGGGTGAGGGTCCCTGCTGGGGGGCTTGGGCAGCCTGTAAACAGCCACCAGTCCCTCACCCAGGCTGGCCAGGCACTCCTATATAATAAAAGGGTAATATGCAAATTGACCCTAACAGCAGAACGACTGGGAATGACTGGTTACTATGACCCACACTGACCACCATGGGGCAGATGCTCAATGCAGGAGCTGCCCTCTGGTGGTCAGTGTGCTCCTACAGGGGGAGCTCTGCTCAGCCACAAGCCAGGCTGACGGCTGCCAGTACAGCGGTGGTGGTGGGAGCCTCTCCCACCTCCTCAGCAGCGCTAAGGATGTCTGACTACAGCTTAGGCCGGCTCCCTGCTGGCAAGTGGACATCCCCTGAGAGCTCCCGGGCTGCCAGAGGGATGTCTGACTGCCAGCTTAGGCCCGTTCCCCCAGGGAGTGGGCCTAAGCCAGCATGTGGTCATCCCCTGAGGGGTCCCAGACTGTGAGAGGGCACAGGCCAGGCTGAGGGACCCCCACCGAGTGCACAATTTTTTGTGCACTGGGCCTCTAGTAAATAATAATAGAAGAATAAACTGTGTATTGTGTACTCACAACTGTAAACCTACTTTTGCGCCACCCTGTATTAATCAGTTAATTCTTGCAAGTAAACTTTTATTTATTCAACAACTTTGATTTATTCAACAACAATTTTGCATTGATCAACAATCAATGGGCTTGATCTAGCCAGGAGTAGAGTGAATGAGGAAGGGAAGTCTTTAATGAAGGAATGATATTTGAGCTGAGATCTGGAGACTAAGAGGCTGATCACTAGGTGAAAAATAGAGATGGGCAGGCAGTACATATACTAAACATTGAAGAAACAGCATGTGTAAAGGCTCAGAGTGTACAAAGGATCTGGTATTTAAATGGCAATGAAAGTAGGCAATGTGGCTTAAGATCAAGAAATGAGTTCCAGGGCCTCACAGATAGCCATGCTAAGAACCTTTGTCTTGACCATATGAATAAGGGGTAGCTATTGATTGTTTAAATAGGGGAATTAAATTTTTTGTTTGAATTCTTAAATGATTGCTCTTCCTGAAGACTGGAGAACAAGGTCAGTAAAAGTTAATATAGACATAATCTTTTTCAAGCTATTGCATTAGTTCAAGCAGGAAATGATGGCTATTTGAACTCTGGTGTTTGTTGCTGAGAAAAATGAATAATTTTATTAATATTTAAGATCCAAAACTATATTGGTAATGTGTTAGAAATGAGAAGTGTTGAAGAGTAAAGTATCAGGAACAAGTCTAAGATTTCAATCATGTGTTTTGAGTATATAGTTACGGCATTGGTTAAAGGACAAAATTCTGGAACACAATCATTATATTTTTTTGTTTTTAGTAATGGAATCGGGAGTGGAACAATGAGTATGCATTTTGTTTTGTGTATGTTTTCATTGTCTTTGAAAAATCTAATTTTCAAGTTTTAAATATATGAATTTGATCCACAGAGATGGGTAGTACAGAGGAACATGTATGGGAATCATTGTCATATCAATCATGATTGTAGTATTGGGCATGGATGACATTTCCTGTGATAAAGTCAGAAGAACAAAACCAGGAACAAGCTATCATTAAAAAAAAAGGACTTGCCAAGAAAAATAAATATTAATGGCAAGAGACACAGGAAAGAAAAGAGAGATTGTAGTGTCTGAGAAGGTAAGCGTTTCATGAAAAAAAGAAAAAGTGTGTTGTCAGAAGTGTAGCACTTAAGAGTGGTAAGGGAAAAAAAGACCATTAAGTTTAGTAGCGTGGAAGTCATTAAAGAGCTTAGGAAACATAGTTTTGATAGAATTATGGGGGAGTGAATAGAATGGAACAAGTAAAGACAAGGAAGGAGATACAGGTGATATATTAACTTCTTTCCTTATGATGTTGTTATTCTACACTCCCATGCCCCTCATTAAACATGGTCTCTGAATTTATGAATCACTTATTATCTAGTATAAAAAAACAGACTATGGTGGAGAAAGCAAAAATATTGGAAAAACTAATTAGTATTTACTATGTATGTAGTAGTCTCAATGCATTATACCAGCTCAGGCATTCCTGTATTACATTGTTAATATGCTACAATATTAGGGTCTTTGTTCCCCCTCAGTATCTTATTTAACATCTGGCTGCAGTCTATTATGGATAAGTTAACTTTAAAAAATCCATTATGTACTTCAAAATTAGTTCTGTAATTGTATTATCACTATGGAAGAATTGGCTACATTTCAACATAAAATATAAATGGATTTGACTTTTCTCATTAATATTTGATGGTACATGGTTTAATATTGAGTTTAAGCAGAACCCTGAGGTGGTCATGAAAAGGGCAATTTATAAAAGTGAATTTAACCAGGAAATGATAAAAATAAATCTTAGTTTTAGTTCTTCTATGTGAATGTGGCTTACTAGACTCTTTACTTACAAGACATGTGCAATTAAAAGTAGAACATCTTCATTACTATGATGAAATAATATCTCTGTTTGATATTTAAAAAATGAGGTTCATGAAGAATCAACAATATCCTATCTTTTTTACACACCCTAATAGCCTCTGCCTCTTATCAATACAATTGAGAGGTGGTGACATTTTTTTTTGAATCCTTGTTTCTTCCAAAGGGATTGATTGGCTTTATCCACATCATGAAATCTCAATATTGTCAAGTGGACTACTTCTATTAGTTCAATTTACTTTGCTTGTCACTGATAGCAAAGAAATTCTATTTGGTGTCTTTGCTCTGGAAACATGCCTAGCAGAAAACTATCTTGCTTATTTGATATGCAACCATAACATGTTGCTGCATATTTATCATGATTATTTTTTAGAAAACAGAATTTTAAACACACTTAACATAAAAAAATGCCTTCTGTCCCTAACTACACTGTGGGTTTATTATAGAAACCAAAAACTGTGGTGTTAAATAAGAGTACCTGCATGACACTTTTTAAGAAACAAATGCATTGGGGTGACATTGGTTAATGATTATATAGATTTCAAGTGTGCAATGTTATACCATATCATCTGTATACAGTGGGGCCTTGACTTATGATTGTCCCGACTAATGAGTTTTTTAAGATATGAGCCGTCTCGGCCAAAATTTTGCTTTGAGTTACGAGCTAAAATTCGGGTTACGAGCCAGCTTCAGATACCCCACTGCTAGTTGGCGCAGCAAACGTCACAGTGAACGCCACAACATCAGCCCAGCATCACGTGTCTCACTCGTTCACTTTTTGATTTGACATACGAGTAATTTGAGTTACGAGCTCTGTCACGAAATGAATTAAACTCGTAAGTAAAGGCCCCACTGTATTCCACTGTGTGCCCATCACCAAAAGTCATTATCTTCTTCCATTCACCAAATATTTGACCCCTTTTACCCTTCACTACCTCCACCTCCCTTCCCTTTGGCACCCCCCCATAGCGTTATCTGCATCTATGCGTTTTTGTTTTTCTTGTTTGTTCATTTGTTGCTTTCAGTTTTATATCCCACATATGAGTGAAGTCATAATGGTTCTTAACTTTTTCTGTCTGACTTATTTCACTTAGCATGATATTCTCAAGATCCATTCATGGTGTCGCAAAAAAATGCCTTTAGTTTGATAACCCTAAAAGGCTTTGAGAATCATGGCATGGTTATTCATGGGCTCTGTCTTTATTCTCTTCCCATGTTTGTTGATCCACAATTTAGTACGAGACATTATACCTCATACAAATGTTTTAAAATTGATCTGTTTCCTTTAACCCAATTTATATTATGGAAAAAGCAAGACTTGTTACATAATTTCTGGGACTCAGTAGAAAATGACAGTTTGGGAGCTCTTAACAATTTTACAAAATTTCTAGGCAGCAATTACCGAGCATTAACCAAGCACAGGGCCCTTCTTAAGTGTGCATTCTAGGTGATTATACAGGTTATCAGTGAAATAACCTGCTAATAAGACACTTAAACAATCCTGAGAAAACTAAGCCATGATCTAAAAGTCCATTCCAAACAAAATCTAATATAAGAACCCTACTTATATCTCAGGACCCATGTTCCTCACCAAAGTGTGTCAACAGTTCTTATCCTTGCTGTACTTTTCTGAATTGTAATATTTATATAATTTTCCTACACATCCACTACATACATTTTTATCCCAACAACTCCCCTTGGCATTGCATATTAATTACACGATCTAGGGCCATCTGCTGGTGAAACCCCCTCTATTTTCTGAGTGTATTTTGTAGCTTCTCTTGAAATAAAGCTCCCTTTGTGTAGTTTTATGGTTCTTATTTTTAAAAATCAAGTAAGGTTTTCACAGTTATAAACTAAAGGGCTCTCACCCCTCTTAGGCATTGAAGCCTAAATTTGCCCAACTTATCTTCCATGAGTGTTTCACCCAAGCTCATGGCCTAAATTGGGTAGATGCTCAAAATGTGACACTGCAGACTAAAATGAAGCTTGAGCATAGAATTGAGTTAAATGGAGTATAAAATTGGAGCAGCCTGTTTTAGAGCCTGGGTTTGCCTCAGGCTCTGTATGCTATCAGGAAGGCTCAGACTTGAATTCTCCTCAGGTTGACAGGAATTGCAGAATCCTGTCTGAGATGTTTTAATGTGAAAAGAGAGAAGGCAAGAATTAGAAACCATCAAAACATCTCGTGGCTCTCGTTCAATAGTATTTCTAATTTGTCTAGTCAACTTTATTAAACATTCTTGAAAAGTTTACAAATATATTTCAAATGAGAAGTATTCAAATTAGAAATTCTCTTTGATTCTGGCTGAGCCAATTATCTTAATTAATACTCAACTCTTTATTTATTGAAAGTAATATTGTTGAGAGGGGTAGAAATAATTGTCTGAACACATCAGGCTCATCCAAAACTTGTAAGTAACAATCAGATTTGAGAGACAGTAAAATAATAGAGGACTATGGTAGTTACTTATTAACATAGTAAAAATATAACTTTATATATATGTAAACTTTATAGCTACCACTTAAACTTCTCTAGGTTTTTAATTTTTTAGTCTGTATGCTTTTAATTTTCAGAGATACATATCCATCCCCCATGACAACAACAACAAATATATGTTCTGTTTCATTCCAGTGAAGTTGAAAAACTATATGCAGAAATAGATAATTATGATTGTTAAATACAATTTTAACAACACATTAACTTGTCTTCTTCTTTCCCTGATTGTATTGGCATATATTTAATGGTGCATCCTTTCCTGTCTATTCAAACAAATGTCACAATGATATGTTTTTATTGCTAACTTGATGCTCTAAAAACCATATTCAGAACACGATCACTTCCAAGCTTAACTAGTCCCAGTGGCAGTAATACTGTATCACCATCATAAACAGTTATGAGATATTGCCAAAGAAGAGCAGGAGAAACATACTTTGAAAAGTTGTTTTCTCTCTTTAAAAAATGGTCATCTGTCCTCTAATGAACATTTTCATTGGTGGAGTCTCATCACTTAGCACCCTTTGGACCATGATAGCCTTTCTAATTATTCTGTTGATAGTAGCAGCGTAACAGAGATGGTCCTTATAAGGCACAAGCAAAGTCAAGATATATTTGCACTGATTTTGAAGAGTGAAAAAATATCATCTCACAAATACCCTCTGCCAAGTGCCACATTGCCACAAATCATGAACAATTTTTAAAAACTAGGATCATTAGCTGTTTTTAGCAGTCTGCCATTGTACAAGCTTTTTATGCTTCTAACAAAGCAGGTTGAATTATCACAGTATGCTAGAGGTTCCCTTTTTACTTCTTCACTGTGGATTTCACAGGATCCCCTCTGTGAGATATTTTGTAATGAATAGATACCAAGAAAGAAACATGTGTAACTATTTACTACAGTTTACGGTGTGCCTAATATATAAAATGTCTAACATGCCCAAACTGAAAACTGTGTGTAGAGTTCTACATTTTAGAAGAGTTCCTCTTTTTCAAAAAATAACATTACAGGGTTATTTTTAAAAGAAGTTGTGTTGTTTTTTTTAATGCAGTTTGTATCTAATAGATCATAATCTATATTTTTTTTAAAAAAAGACTGAGTTGCGAAGGAATATATATTGAAGTTTTGAGATTTCTTGCTTATTGCTGGTCAACCTGAAATCAAGGCAATGTATGTCAAGTTAACTAGAAAAAAAAAAGTCAAGAATATCAGGAAAAAATATATATGTGTGTCAAATTAGATACAGTGAATGATCCTCCTGCTATATATATGGATGAATTGCTTTATTAACATATTATCTATTTAAACAAATTCGTGGGCTAACTTACAAGGAGAAAGCTGCAGATCCATTAAATAAGTTGGAATGAGGGTGACCAGAGATCTTTAAAGTAAACTCTTTGTTGAAGAATTCTTTCAAACCCTCAGATCTGAAAACTCTGTTTTGAGAGCTCTAGGGACATTGGAAGGAAGACATTTGCTTGGGGCCTTCTCAAGCTGCATAATTAAAAGGGGTACATGAGTAAAATTGGGGAGCCAAATAACTGTAAGGCTTGGAAGGATTAAAAATTGTATTCCTTTTTACAAAAATAGATAAATGCAGTGCTGGTCTTGAGAATGGGCTTTGATTGAGGAAAAAGAAATTTATCCTGAAAATTCGGAATCACAAGGTAGCCCACAAGCACATTCACAGTAGTAGTATTCTGTAAAAAAAGTGCAAGTGTGTATGTCATTTCACATGTATACTAGTTGATGATGCCCTCGATTGTCTGATAGAAAGACACTAAAATTATCTCTGGATAAATTCAATTTTAATCCAAGATTAAAATTTCCATAGATAAACTGAAATTGAAACTGGACAATTAATAGTGAAGTCATAAAAAATTAGCAATAAAATAAAGCACCGAGTGAAATAATATATATTAAAATTAATAAATATTATTAATAACAAATTTAATAAGTCAAATTTTATACATAAAACAGAACTAAACATAAAATAACAATGACATATTTCTAAATATGAATAAGCTAGCAAAAATTAGAGAACAATGTAGTATGATAAAGCAGAATAAAAACTTTTAAAACAATAGAAATAATAACTACAAATACAGATTTTGGGGGACACATTAAACAGCTAATTAAACATAATTAAAGAATAGCCAGTAGAGCCAGAGACTAGTAAAAATGTATTTTTAAATCTGTGCTATCATTATGCTTCATCATTTGGGGGAAATTTAAAATATTTCCATATAAAAATTATGGAGGAGAGATCATGAAAGTCATTATGTTTAATGTGAATTCTTGAGAAACAGAGAAAATGAGAAAGAGGCAACATAAAAGTATCAAATAATTTTTCCTGAATAGTTGAAATGTTGAAAGACACGTATTTAGATCATCTCAACAAATCATGCAGGTTTATAAATTTTGTATGACACTTTTGAATTTGTCTGACTATAATAAATTATTAACAGTGCCTCAAAAATATAAAGCAAAAATTTACAAAACTACAAGAAGAACTCGTGGGGCATTTTATTGCATGTCTTTTTCAAGAGTTGTCAAATAATCCTGTGTTTAGAAAATGTCCCACCCTGCTGCACTGTGACTCAATTGATATCCAGATTGACTTTATCCTGACTTCACATTTTGACTATATCAAGTTACATTAAAAAATTTAAAAAGTATAATTAAATTTTGTTTTTAGAATTAATATGAGTAGTTTGTTAGGTTCCTGAATACAAAACCAAATCATACAAAACATTTTTTACCAGCTACAGTTAGAATTTATGCTTAAGTAAAAAGGTACCTTTTAACATAGAAAAATACTAAGATGTAAATGAATAAATATCATTTATGAAGAAAAATGTAAACCTTTATATAAAATACCTAAGAAGATATAAATTTTTATAATTATAAAGGGTGTGCAAAACTAGGCTTACAGTTGGTTTGGAGTATGTAAATTACAGTTTATTCTTGTATTATTATTATATTATTTTTAATATGAACATCTATAAAACTACTTTTGCCCCACCCTGTATACCTGATTTGGGGTAGAAATAAAGAATCAAGATCATATAGTTATCAACTCTTCTCTTAAATTAAGAGATTCGGTTAAGTTCCAGTCTATTAGATTCCAACAGACTTACCATGAATTTTGACAGGCTGATTTTAAAATGTTTAAAGATGAAATAAGCCAGTCAGAGAAAGATAAATATCACATGATCTCACTCATTTATGGACTATAATGAACAACATAAATTGATGAACAAGAACAGATCCAGAGACAGAGAAGCATCGATCAAACCATCAAACCTCAGAGGGAAGGTAGGGGAGGGGGCAAAGAGGAGAGATCAACCAAAGGACTTGTATGCATGCATATAAGCATAACCAATGGACACAGACACCAGGGGGGTGAGGGCCTGAGGGGGGAGTTGGGGGGTAAAGGGGGGATAAGGACACAAATGTAATACCTTAATCAATAAAGAAATTAAAAAATAAAATAAAATGTTTAAAGAAATTAAGAAAGTAAAAAAGAGCACAAAAGTGTGAGATACCCTACTAGATTTTAAGACTTATTATAAATAAATAGTAGTATCTAAGTAGATTGTATATCTCTCTCTCCCTCTCCATTCCTCTAAGAAATAAATAAAAATATATATGAACAATAATAGATACAGAGGCAGAGCTGCCTCAAACAGATTGTCAAACTGCAGCGGGAAGGCCGGGGAGGGTTAGGAGGCAGAAGGGAGGGGGTTAAGAGATCAACCAAAGGACTTGTATGCATGCATATAAGCATAACCAATGGACATAAGACACTGGGGGGTAAGGGAGGCCAGGGGATTGTCAAGGGCAGGGAGAAAAAAAAAAAGGACACATATGTAATACCCTTTGTAATACTTTAAGCAATAAAAAATAAAATAAAAATAAGGCATAAATAAAAACATTCTACCTCAGAGCGATAGAATGAGTTAACATGAAAGGCAGACAAGAATGTAAATGTTCTTTTCAACTTAACCACATTCAGAAAAAATTATCCCTGAGTGGTTTTGTTTTTACCCCTTGTGGTTCTTTTCACTGACAGATTGAGAGATTTAAAAAAAAAAATTATTTAATTAGTCCTCTAACTGACATGAGCTTCAGGATGATTATTAATTTCTCTACTATTCTTACATGCTACTATTGTTGCTAATGGCATTATTTATAAGATTTCATATATAGAGTAGAATCAATTCCACATATCACCCCTGTCAAAACAGCTCTTGTGGCAATAATAGGGGTTTAGGTGTTTTCTCTTAGAGTTTTTTAAGTTTAAAATACTTAGTTTATATTTGCAAAATTACTGAATGAAATGCTACACCTCTTGTGGAACAGATATTTCATGATTCCGAGGTAAGTCTTGGGAAACAGAATAGAGGCAAGACGATTTGAGCTTCAGATGAACTATGCACAGCTGAAGAAGTTAGAGACCGGAAGCCAAAATACAGACATATTGCCATAGAGTGGGGACGTCAGGGAAATAGGAAAATGCTTACGTTGATGCTTACAGGAGGTGATCACTGCTTCAATCAGTATGATCCTCACAGTAAAAAAAAACACCAAAAAACCCACTTTCTTTTCAGTTATACCCCCCCACCCTTTTTTTTTTATTTTTATTTTTTTTTTTGCTTGAAATCGCCTGGAGTTATAAAATGCAAGTTGTGTGGTTCATTAGTCTCCCTTTTAATCAATATGAAAGTACCTAAAAGCAAAATGGAAAAATCTATTCCAAAATATCTTTGTAGTGTTTATTTTTGTTCATCACTCATAGTTCTTTCCTCTTTACAACATAAGACACATTCCTCTGCTTAAAAAGGAAATGCAGCCTTCTAAATTCATGTACCATCTTTTTAAACCATTACAGAATAATCTTTCTTTTCCCCTCCATGGCCAAAAGCATTGATTTAATTCATGATGATACCTAAAAGTTTAATTGGCTATATTATTTTTAAAACATTTTCTTTGTCATATATTTTTATGCTTTCTCTAATGTTCCTTCTTCCCACATTAAAAAGAAAAAAAATGAGAGTCTGATAACTAGTTACCATGAAAAACTTTGCAACAATAATGAGTCTTGGTCTATTTCCCAAGACGCTAGGTTTTGAGTCAGCAAATCATATTTCAAATGTGGATTGGATTACATTTCAGGGACTTACGAATTGAGAATCTTAAGGTCATTGCTAAAACAACAACAAAACAAAAAAAACAAAAAGCAAACTTCTTACATTTCTTTTTTTTTAAATTATGTTCTACATTTATTTTACACAGATAGTACACAAATAAATTTTCACTTTAAAATATTCAATAAATGTAGAGGTACATACAGCAAAAGTAAACATCCTTTTCATCACCAGTTCTTTATATATATTTGTTTCCTTGTAACTGTTATTAACAACTTATGTATGATAATCTGAACATTTTTCTCTCTATTTAAAAACTTAAATGGCATATTTATGTAAACGTTTTCTGTGAGAATGCATTTAAAAATTAATAGTAAGTCATTATGATTTTCCAAGTAGCAACTGGAAAGTAATCTCATTTTAAAAAATAATTTAGTAATTTCTGTTATTGATTTGCTGTGGCTTATTTTACTTATTTATAATATATATCCTTAATTATAAAATAACTCTGCAAAAGTATGTTTGCTATATTTTTGTCTTGATATTTAGAATCAAAATCTTTTGGGGAAAAATAGAGAAAATGGCCTTATGGAAGCGCTAGTCCCTTACCCTAGTATATGAGAGGAAACTCTGTTCACACTCCTCCTCAGTATATGAGAGTTCATTATCCAAGAATTCTCACTAGCACTATGTAAACAATATAATAATATGATTATGAATATATGAATAAAGGTAATAAGATTTCATTTATTTTAAGATAGCAATACATTAAACTCTTTGGAGACTATGAGAATGGATTCATATCATATGCATCTGCATTTTTTATTTTTTAAATTATTTTGGAATGTGATTGCAAATGTGTGTGCTTATGTGTATGTATATGTGTAGGGTTGGTGAGAGTGAAGAGTCAGACATCCTTGCATTTGAATTAAGCTTTGCCACTTATGATCTGCAAGAACTTGAACAAATCATTCATTCTCTTTAAACTTGTAAGTACATTAATAGTAAGAAGCCTGGCTGCACCAAATGCTGATGAGAATGCGCAGCTACAGGAACTGTCATTCATTGTTGGTGGGAACACCCAATGGTCAAAGTCCCTTGGGGAGACAGTTTGAAGGTTTCTTTCAAAACTAACCATATTTTTACCGTGTGAGTCAGCTATCACACTTCTTAGTATTTACTCAGAAGGGTTGAAAAATAGGTCCACACAAACCCTGCACACAAAAGTTTATTCAGCTTTTATCATAATTGCCAAAAGTTGGAAGCAACTAAGATGTCTTTCAGTAGGTGAATGGATTGATAAATGATGGTACATCCCAACAATGGATTATTATTTAGTGTTAAACAGAAATGATTTATCAAGCCATGGGAAGACTTGGAGGAAACTTAAATACATATTTCTAAGTGAAAGAAGACCATCTGAAAAGGCTATGAATTGTATGATTCCAACCATGTGGTGTTCTAAAAGAGGCAAACAATGGAGACAATAAAAACTCCAGTGGTTGCCAGGGATGAGGAAAGGAGGCTGGATGAATAGAAAAAGCACAGCTGATGTTTAGGTCAGTGAGGACACTCTTTATGATGCTATAATGATAGATACTTGTTATTATACATCTTTCCAAACTCGTACAACGTACATCACCAAGAGTGAACTCTGATGTAAACTGTGAATTCTGAGTAGTAATGATGTGTCATTTTAGGCTTAATTATAATAAACACCACTCTAGTAGGAGGGTATTGGTAATGGGTAGCTATGCATGTGTGAGAAACCTCTGTGCTTCTCACTCACTTTTGCTGTGCACTTGAAACTACTTTAAAAAGTAAAGTGTATTGTTTTAAACTACCGATTATCACCAACAAAAAAGTTATAGTGGTACATAATTCAAAGGATATTTGTGAGACTATAAATAACTGGCACTAAAAAAATTATGCAATACTATAATTTATTTATTTCTATTATTACTTTTATGATATTTGATACCTTTAGGTGAGAGTATAAAATGCTTTTAATGCATGACATACCATTCAGTTTATTCATAATCAATTTCAAAATGTAAAAAGGATCAAAATTTACTTTTGCTTAAAATAATTTTTAAAAAGGAAGAGTACTACATGACAATAGATGGCTATATTTCCATATATCTTAGAGTTTAACCTACTTTTAATTGTCAATCCATGTGATAACATATCTTAAACAGTCTCTTATACATTTAAAAAAATACACCACTTATATTCACCATCTAATTTGTCTTAAATACTGCAGTTCTAATCCTTGGATATATATGTTGATTTAGTTGTATTTACCTAAATAATAATACAGGAAATCAAAAGCATTCTGCAAATTACATTGTTTGAATATTCTGGGATAATAAAATAAAACAACATCATCAACAACAAAAGCATTTATGTGAATAAACACTCAAAGTGACATTATTAGGTATTATTTTATTGTAGGAAATTCCAGACAACACCCATTTCTACCCTTTTGGAAAAACTCTCCACAACATTTTCTCATTTAAATTTAGTATAATGTGAAAAGAGAGGGTTGAATAAAAGTATACACTTATTTCTCTGATATTCTCTTTGAGAAAAAAGGTGACTATTCTTATTTTGATTAATATACAATTCTCTTAAATACCAGAACTAATCGAACTCTTAAATCAGTTAACATACCAATTAACAATACAATTAACTGAAATTGAAGTGCTAGTCATTAAGGTAAATACTTGTACCAGGTCCAAAGGGAAATAATAAATTCACAAAATGTATGCTGTGGGTCTCACTTGGTGTCTTCTGTAATAGAACCTACTACTGTGATGGAATTAGAATTTAGTTATATTGACTGGCAGAAAATGCTCTTAAATAAATCTATGGGAAAAACCTTTCATTCTAGGACATATTTCTTTTCACCTTAATCTTTTATCCAATTACTCTTCAAATAATTGAGTGCCAGAAATTGCTTTGCAAATGTTACTTGCATTATGTCATTTGATGATCACTTTATCTTCTTGTTTAAGTTTTGGTTGCCTCACTTAACAGAGAGGAAAACTGTCCAAGTCCACATGACTTTGGAAGTGAGAGAGGTTTCACTTTAATCCAGGTCTCTGATTCCAAAATCTAGGAAGTGTCATCTTGCTTCTTTTGTCCTTGCCTCCACTCAGCAGCAGTCTGGCAAATACCTTCTGTAATTAGGAGTAGAGATTCATTCATTCATAGCATAGTCTTTTGAGCATTCACAGCAAGCCAGGCACAGATCTAGTTACCAGTGTTAGGGCCATGTACAAAACTAAAATCCTGCCTCAACTGCAAAAAGAAACTTTCTAGATGAATAGAAACATATCCCTTATATGCTTTGCTGTTCATCCACCTGTTTAGCCAAGTCAAAAAGAGCCCTTCTGTTCAGATTGTAGATACAGTGTGTTTCACTTCTGAGTCCCCACTCTGCCTGAAGGATTATTTGTTTAAGAAACTAGTATATGAAGTAGACATCTAGCTATATAATACAGTTCTTAAAAGGTCAACAACTGCCTGGCCTGCATGGCTCAGTAGTTGAGCTTTGACCTATGAGCCAGGAGTGCAAGGTTCGATTCCTGGTCAGGGCACATGCCTGGGTTGTGGGGCATGCAGAAGGCAACCGATCAATGATTCTCTCTCATCATTGATGTTTCTATCTCTCTCTCTCCCTCTCCCTTCCTTTCTGAAATAAAACAAAACAAAACAAAACAAAACAAAACAAAACAAAAATGTTGAAGGCTTATTTATCCTTAAAAAAAAAAGATGGCAACAACTGGTGTCATATTGCCTAAGCTTGAATCCTGGCAAAACTACTTACCAACTTTTTCTTTAAAGTTATATATTTTCTCTACGATTCAGTATGACCATTTGTGAAATGCTATAAGCATGTTGGCAACATTTTGTTTTAATAATACATCAAGGAATCAGAACATTGAAATCCTTATAGGAGTTTTTGGTACAGAATAAGTTCTTAATGTCAGAATTTAGGAACCTCATCGTGTAGGAGTCAGACGCAGCTATAGCAGGATTCAAAGAACACTGGAATTGGACTCAGAAATGAACCTCTGTCAATTACAAAAAAAATGTATGACTTTAGTCATGGCTTTAAATTTTTCCAAACTTAGGATTTTTTAGTGATAAATTTGTGAAAATTGTCATTCTCTTTTTGAGGAATTTTTTTATGTGGATTAAGTGAAAATCAAATCATTCATTTATGTAGTCATTAAAGAACTATTTACTAGATAGAAAATATGATGTTACATTTACTTTCTTGCATGCTGGGAATATAATAATGGAAAAAAAAGACATAGTCCTGCACTTGAGATACTTACAGTGGGAAGTTACTTAGTTTATATGAATGATTTCTCCTTTATTCAGTTTGCTTTCTATGTATCAGGCCTGAATTGGACGGAAAATTTTAGTAGTGACCTGTATAGTCACAAAATAGGATTAGGTGATTCATATTTAGCTATATCAGGGTGAGAAATTAGTTTTTCTATTCTCTTAGCCAAAGCTTGAAGATTTCCTCTTTCTAGATTAGCAAACGAAGGATTTACTTACTTTTAAAGTTTAGCCTTTGTCTCTGTCCTCTCTCTTAGACCACTTTAAATGATTTCAATGATATAGCTAAAGGTTCATCTTCAGAGATTATATATACTACTAGAGGCCCGGTGCATGAAGAGATTGATGCAATAGGTCTTCCCTTCCCCTGGCTGCTGGCACCCGGGACCCAGGCCTTCGCTCCAGACGGAGCCTTCCGTCTTCGTGGCTCCGGATGGAGCCTCCAGTCTTCGTGGCTCCAGACAGAGCCTCCAGTCTTCGCTCCACTGCTTCGCCCCTATGTATGCAAATTAACCGCCATCTTTGTTGGGTTAATTTGTATACTCTCCTGATTGGTTGGTGAGCACAGCAGAGGGTTGGTTAATTTACATGTTTGCCTATTATTAGGTAAGATTTCCCAACAGGAAAATTAAATTTATAGGGGAGGCTATGCAGAAACCAGAACGTAGTTGTTATTTGTTTTTGACGTTCTGCAGATCAAATTTTCTTTTGTTGCTAATGGAAAAAAAAGTAACTTTTAATCAGTGACTTCAAGCAGACAACAGAGAGATCTAGCAAGTAGTGAGATAAGATACACATGCTTTTTGGATATCGGTCTAGAATTTACGCTAATGGAAAAAAAAGTAACTTTTAATCAGTGACTTCAAGCAGACAACAGAGAGATCTAGCAAGTAGTGAGATAAGATACACATGCTTTTTGGATATCGGTCTAGAATTTACTTTTAAAATATCATTTACAAAAATATATAAACCATTTCAGATTTGATCTTTCAAGGACAAAGTTTTCTAAGCTTATTAAAACTTTGAAATTATACATAGCTATTCAGAAAACTTCTGGGAATAATGATCTCTTAAGATCACAATCCTCATTGTCCCATTTCCTCCAAACATAGCTAAGTATCTATGGGTGTATTTATACTCTAGTGTTGTTGATGCACATGCTATAGTTTTTTTTTAAAAATGTTTTTATTGGATTTTAGAGAAAGAAGAAAGGAGAGGAATAGAGATGTAGAAACATTGATGAGATGAGAGAGAAACATCATCAATTGGCTGCTTCCTATATACCTACTACTGAGGATCCAGCCCAGAACTCAGGCATGTGCCCTGACAGGGAGCTGAACTAGTGACCTCTTGGTTCCTGAGTTAATGTTCAGCTGCTGAGCCATACCAGTTGGGCCATGCTGTCATTTTAATGGTGGCTTCCTGCAGATGCAATGAACAAATGTGTACTAATTAGATGTAACATACTAATTTTCGGAGTATCAGTAGCAGTGAGCCAGATGGGACATCAAATGTTTCCATGACAGGTAAGCATTTTAACATCCTACAAACAACAGTGCAAGGGTGGTCACACATGCAGACTGTGCCCCGACTTCTAATGCCCATGTATCTTCCTGTCCACAGCATCACTCTTCAGTAGGGTAGCATTATGAGGAAACGTTACTTCAAAATAGTAGATTTATTATAAAGGATTTAAGTAAGACAAAACATTTCTATTTACACCAATTGCATTTCATATTTTATGTCCATGAACCTACCAAGTCCTTATTGGGGCATATGTTGATTTAATTGGGCTGCCTCATGCTGCTTAATTAAACCCTGAGGAATTTTGATCAGTTGCATGGAAGGGAAAGCATAGCCAGGAAAATGTTTCACTGTTTTTTTTTTCTCTTGTTTCTAAAAATTTCATGGTTATTGGTAGTGTTTGTGGACCATCACATTACCCCAGAGGCATCACTATTCAAAGGAAAACAGCTAACAAGCCCAAAGGATTTTACCATGAAACTGTTCATTAGACAAGACACAGTATACAGATCAGTTACAAATGTGGACTTGAGCCAAAATTTTTTTACAGAGATCAAAGCAGAGGCATTTGTCTTTCCACATTTCACATTACATTTTGAGAGTTGAAACCCAATAATTAAAAAAAAAAAAAAGATTTTGCTTGTCTGTTCTTTCTGTTACATTTTTAAAGGCCTACAGGTAGCATGGGTCTGAGTTAACTTGTTAAATGCAAGTGTGGCCTATGTCTTTTGTATTTAAATTGTTTTAATATACTGTGATATTACCCAGAGGTTTGCCTTCCAAATGGGTATGAAGAATATTTTAATGAAGTCAGCTACACATAAAAAGTAATTTTTTAAGAGGCTGTATAAATTGGTTTAATGCATTGAACTCCATGGGAACGCTGATTTTTAAAAAGGAAAAGTGAAATTTTATGCTTAGAACCATTTATTAATGTTTTAAAATTGTTTTATTTCAGTCAAGATTTTTTTTTTCCAATTTGATTTCTTCTGCACAATAATGTGCAAGTCATTTCTGTGTCCATTTGGCAACCCCCTCTTTGCTGAAGGTCACTTTGATCCCTATGTCCCCTGTCTGGCCCCTCTCCTCCTGCCTGTTTGTTTCATTCTCTTTGGCCTTTGCACACTTAGTGAGAAAACTGAAATATTCAAATTGGAACTACTTTATTTTACCACCATGGAAACAAGGGATCCCCTAATACCTGCAGTATCTCTGGCTTCTCTTCAGATACAATGGAGGAACAATCCTTGCTCTTACCTATAAGGGCAGTCACTTCTCCATTTGCCACTAGATCCCACGATGTCCCACTTAAATATTTTTGCCTGCTAATATTTCTTAGTTTTGCAGCACCATCCAGTATTCACTTCCTATTGGATTATTTGACTTGTACTAAAACCAAGTTAAACTATTAACCACCTTCTAAAATTTTAATACACCCCTGTTTAGTTCTTATGCTTTTCCATTTCTCTTCTAGAAACAAACAAACAAAAAATATATGTGTGTACTTGCTGTCTCCATGTCCTCAGCTCGTCTATCCTTAATTTACTCCAATCAGTATTCTACCACCTGACTGACATTCAGGTTTCATAAGTCCCTGATTTTGCCAGTCAAACGATTGCTTCTCAGTCAGTCTTACACAACCATATGGCCATATTAAAGCATAGTTGACTACTCCCTGTCCTTTGAAGTACTTTTTATTCTACTTCACTTCTGACACACCTTTGCATTCTCCTTTTCTTTTCCTCTTCTGAGACCCAGGATTCAGTACTTGACCTTTCCTTTTTCTGTTCATAATTTCTTTAAGATACATATTCTTGTCCTATACATTAAGGGGCATACACATGCTTATTACCTTTGTGTCGACATTTTGAAGACTAACAGGTCTCTTGAGCTTCAGATCATGTGCTGAACTTCTTGTCTGATATGTCCAACTGAATATTCAATAGTTACATCAAACTTAATTTATATTATGTTAGCTTGCCTCTTCCAGCCCCAAACCAAGGCTCACCTTACCAAGTCTTTTCAACCAAACCAATAGCTGAATCACTCAGCCAATTGTTTTTATCACAAGCCCAGGGCTTAAAAATCACCCTTGGTTGTGTTTATTTCAATCCCCACATTCTATTTTTCTGCCAGTCCCATATTGGACCTACTTCCAGATGATATCCCAAATCTAGCAATTGTTATTTGTTTCTCTTATAAGCTAGAAATTTTATTGGAGCCATTGCATTCTATTGTGCACATTATACATAGCAGTCTCTTTTTGTGTGTAAGAAAACATAACATGACAAGTTTTATTAGTGATTGAAATTCAGATATCCATGGTCCCAAAGCAAAATAATTATCAGTTAGCAATAGATATTTCACTTAAATGTATTTTTACCTTTTATTTATTTTTAATTTAATGTAACTGGTATACCGCATTATATTAGTTTCAGGTATCAAATACAGTGATTCCATATTTTTATATCTTACAATGTTATCACCCCACGGATGTTAGTACTTGTATATCATTGTGCAAACTGATCACAGTGTTATTGACTATATGCCCCTTCACCTTTTTTACTCACCCTCACATCCCACTCCTCTGGCAATGATCCCTTTGGCCTCTGTTTTTATGAGTCTGGTTTGTTTGTGTCTGTCTTTGTTTTAGATTCCACACATAAATGAAACCATATGGTATTTATCTTTCTCTGTCTGACTTATTTCACTTAGCATAATATCCTCTAGGTTCATCTGTGTTGTAAATGGCAATGTTTTATTTCTTTATTGCGTGTAATGTTCTGTGTGTGTGTGTGTGTGTGTGTGTATCTTAGCTATTGTAAATAATGTTCCTTCTATACCTTCGCTATTGTAAATAATGTTTCAGTGATTATAAGGGTGCATATATCATTTCAAAATAGTACTTTCAGTTTTGAGGAGTAAATGTCCAAAAGTGTAATTGCTGCGTTATATGGTAGATTTACTTTTTAGTTTTTTGCAGAATTTCCATAATGCTTTACATTATGGCTGCACTACTTCTCAGCCCCACAAACAGTGCACAATTTTTCATTTCTCAAAAAAAAATATTTTTCTGCCTGCACACATCTCAAAAATAAAGTATTCCAGAATTGAGTGTTGAGAATCATATCAGTGTCTCTATACTCCTCCTTCCTTTATTTGCCATCAAATACTTTCACTAGTTCTTTTAAATTAAGATTTAGCTATTTTATTTATATTAACCCTCTTCTAATTCTAGTTCTCCATATGCTCATTACTGGACTATTTAAGAGCAAATTAATTTCCTTTTGGTAATCTCTTTCTTCCTCAACCATGCTTAGAAACAAATCTAATTTTCTAAAATACCATGATTATCATATTCCTATTCTTTCTAATGACCTAATCCAACTGCAAAAAGATTAAATACAAGCTTTTCTATTCTATGATTATTCCAGAATCTGGGCATATTTTACCTATCTGCACTTAACTGCTTAATTTTCTGCAACATATTGCAGGCAACATGATAAATTGAGATGCTTCAAGCAATATATCTGAATTATTCTAGTCAATTTCCATGACATGAGATGTGGAATAGGCTAAACTGT
Organism: Myotis nattereri; assembly: GCF_964212035.1. Taxonomy (NCBI): domain Eukaryota; kingdom Metazoa; phylum Chordata; class Mammalia; order Chiroptera; family Vespertilionidae; genus Myotis; species Myotis nattereri. The sequence goes on from NC_138088.1 coordinate 30,512,247, forward strand.
TTCTAAATAAACTTGAATTTTAATCAATCATAGTCTTCTTGATATACCAATGTTAAGATTTAGAACTATCCTACTGAGTTTTGAGAGCACAATTCTAATATTTTAATCACCATAAACTTCACAAAGCTTTCCTTGTTTATAAAAAGTCACGGAACCTCGTTGTCTTTGTCATATATGATGGCATTCCCATTATTTTCTCATATTGCTTCATTTTCTCTATGTAAGGTTAAGTTTCTCCAAAAAACTGTAGGTCCCTTGCGAAAAGAGATCTTGTTTTACACTTCTCTTTTATGCCTGGTGCTCACCAGGTAGCAGAGGATTATAATTCTTTGTTCGATTGAACTGAATCCTCTGCCTTAAATCTGTTGCTCACCATTCCACCAGTAAACAGCTTGCTAGAGGAGACACCTTGCCCTCATTACAAAGGTTTCCGAGTGGAGTGTGGATCAAGGCTTCCAGATGCTGCTTTAATTGGGGCCCTGAACTCTCTGCACCATAGTCCCTAGAAAATAGCATTTTCCAAAACCCTCATTTTAAGGAGACTTTCATTTTATAACTGCTACCACATATGAAATCAATGGAAAAAGTTGTCTTCTCAGAAAAACCTAGCCTGTAACACGCCATGTTTACGTTCCTTGGCATGAGAAATAACTTCTGGTCTTGGACCTACTTATAAATAAATACATTTTTAAAGCTTGATATCAGTTAGTAAAACATTCTTATGTATTGGATTGATGTATTTCTGTCACATATATTATAGCATTTAAAAATGTAAAATGCATTTTCACATGGGGTAGCCATAAAAAGTATGTTTTTTTGCAAGGAGAGCCATGTATTAACTAAATGCTTAGATATCAAAAGTTTTTAAAACGTAAAGATAGATAAAAGAAATTCAGTGACTAGAATTTTGTGTAATATTCTGCCCAAACTACTAATTCTATTTCAATTTTAATATTTTATCTAATCACTACAATAGCATATTTTCATGTTGACTTTATTGCAATGTGCAATTTTCTTGACTTCAAATGCATAGCATACTGTTTGAACTATTATGTACTTAACTCACTGAACCAAAGAGTAAAATCGTTTAATTTTTGCACATTTTACAAATGGAGCCACAAACTTTATTGATCAATCAGCATACTTTAGAGTGGTTCGGTTTTATGTGCATTGCTGAATGAGCCATATACTTTACAAGAATAGCTTTATATATTTCTGGAATTCAGCTGCAAACTTTCCTAGCCAAAAGAAATACCTTTTTCTGGTTCACTTAAATTGCACAATGACTTGCTGTTATTTCACGCTTTACTGGTACTTATATTCTCAATAAGTTTCAATAATTTCAGTATGTGCTTATGTTAAACTATGGTAACAATTAGTAATTCAATGAAAATAAAATTATAGGCATGAAATTCAAAGACAGTGAACTTTTAGAAAATATAAGGGTCAAAATATGTAGCTATGCGAAATGATAAGGTGGAATAGATGTGATCAAGCTCAGTTGCTTTGGGTAAAAAGTCATTTTACTAAATAATTGATTTGGTTCAGTCACAATTAAATTCATATTCATCCTCTCTTTCTCTCCCTCTCTCATCTCCCACTCATGATTTCTGCCAAAGATAAAATATGTTCAAGTTAAATTTAATGTGTAAACATTGGATACAATATTACAATGAACCAGAATGTTACAAATGGCACATAAACAAGGCAACAATCAGAATATTGCATTCATACAAAAATAATTGTTAGATGGAATATTTAGTAGATGTTCTTTGACAATTATTTTTTTATTAGACAAATAACACATAAATAGATTTCTTTATTTTTTGGACATCAGAAGAACAGAATTACATCAAGCATATTTGACTTATGGAACACTATCATTGATCATATTTGGGTTGCTTGTATTTTATGTTACTTCTTTTATTTAATAATTTAAAATAATATACTAAACACCATGAAATCACTGCTCAGCTCTAGAACTGTAGCATTACCTATAACTTACACTTAGCTGTGTATAATTCTCCTACCACTGCCATCTGATAAGTATGAAAAAATCTTGCTTGTTTGCCCAACTTTGAACTTTGTAAAATGGGCATTGTCCTATATGGTATTCAGGAAAATACCTTTTTGGTATTTTTACCTTGTTAATATACAGTTTTAATATTCTGCATAGCCACGTATAACTGTAGTTCATGCATTTTATTTGCTGAATATAACTAAATTATAAATGCATGCCTCACTTGTTTTTTCATTCTTTTGTCGATGGGAATATTGGTTGTAGGCACTTGTTTTTATTGTGTTACCTTTCAAATGTCCTTGCATATTATGGTATGTAATTATATGCTTGTTTTTCTACCTTGAGATGGTAAGTCCTTTTCTTTCTTATGATTTGAGTTTTACATTTATTCTTCATTGGCTTATGAATTTTATGAATTGCAGATCTCTTCTTTCAATTTGTATTATCTTTTCCTTTCTTAAGTATCAAATAATAAAAAAAATTTAATTTAATATAGACAGATTGCCAATATTTTTATGTTTAGTGCTTTTAATATCCTAGTTATTTGTACATTACAATGTCAAGATGAGAATGATATTAATCTATATTCTCTTCTAAGAATTTAGATTTTGAGTGTTGAATTCTTCTGGAGTTGATTCGTATTATGCAAAGAAAAGATCCATTGTACTTTATTTATTTTTCCATATAGATAACCAAATTTCCCAATACCGTTGGTTGGAAAAACACTCCTTTCCCAAGGGCTTCATCTTGCCACCTCTATCATAATAAAGTTGCATATATACGGATGTCTCCTTTCTCCCAATTTATAATTTGTATATCTGTCTACTTATAAACACACTGTATTTGTATATATTTAAAACATTTTTTTCATAAAATAAGATATGCACAGTGACTGCATTAATCTGCATCCCCACCAACAGTGCATGAGGGTTCTCTTTTCTACACATCCTGGCAACACTTGTTTTTTCTTTTATTTGTTGATGATAGCCATTCTGACAAGTGTGAGGTGATAGCTCATTGTGGTTTTAATCTGCATTTCTCTGATGATCAGTGACGCTGAGCATCTTTTCATATGTCTATTGGCCATTTGTATTATATAATGGAATAATTACTCTGCCATGAAAAAGAAGACAATCTTACTATTTGTGACTGCATGGATGGGCCTAGAGAGTGTTATGCTAAGTGAAATAGCCAGTCATTGAAAGACAAACAAAATAGAAACAGACTCATAGGTACAGAGAACAGACTGACATCTGTCAGCAGGGAAGTAAGGTTAAGGGGCTAAGTTTAAAAGGAGAAGGGAGTAGGCAAAACACAACAACTCATAGACATGGACAACAGTATAGCGATTGCTAGAGGCTGAGGGTGGGGTTAGGGGAGGTAGAAGAAGGTAAAGGAGGGATAAATGGTGATGGAAGGAGACTTGACTAGGGGTGCAGAACACACAATAAAATATATAGATGATGTATTATAGAATTGTACATCTGAAATATATATATAACTAGTGGCCCGGTGCACAAAAATTTGTGCACGCGGGGGGAGGGGGGTCCCTCAGCCCGGCCTGTGCCCTCTCGCAGTCTGGGACCCCTCGGGAGATAACGACCTGCTGGATTAGGCCTGCTCCCGGGTGGCAGAGGGCAGGCCCAATCCCTAGGTGCAGCCCCTGGTTGGGCTCAGAGCAGGGCCGATTGGGGAGTTGGGGCGCTGCCCCATCATGCACAGAGCAGGGCAGACTGGGAGGCTGTGATGCCACCCTCAGTCACGCTCAGGGTAGGGCCAATTGGGGGGTTGGGGCACCGCCCCATGTCACACTCAAGGCAGGGTCAATGGGGAGTTTGCGGCGCCACCCCCTGTCACGCACAGAGCAGGGCCAATCAGGAGGTTGGGGCGCTGCCCCCATCACACACAGAGCAGGGCCTGGGGGGGGGGGTTGGGGATCTCCCCCCTATCAGGCACAGAGCAGGGCTGCTCAGGGGGTTGGGGCCCCGCCCCCTGTCACACACAGAGCTGCAGGGCGATCAGGGGGTTTGGGCGCTGCCCCCTGTCATGCTGATCCCGGTGCCGGGAGGCATATTACCCTTTTACTATATAGGGTAGAGGCCTGGTGCATGGGTGGGGCCGGCTGGTTTGCCCTGAAGGGTATCCTGGATCAGGGTGGGGGTCCCCACTGGGGTGCCTGGCCAGTCTGGGTGAGGGGCTGGGGGCTGTTTTCAGGCTGGGAGTGACTGAAGTTCCCAACTGCTCCTATTTTTTTTTTTTTTATTCTGGGCCAGCTTTACCTTGAGGCTTGGCTCCAGCTCTTAGGCCTCCACGGCTCAAAGTAGGTTTCTGGCCTTTGCTTACAATGTTACAAATCTGCTGGCTGAAGTCCTGTGGTATTTGATACAATGTTTCTTAAACTGCCCGCTCAGAGGCCTGCAGCCGCAGGCGGGGATCCTTGGTTTCCTCTAAGGATCCTCCGTCACTGAGGCAAGCAAGCCTCATGTTAGTTTCAAGCTGCCTGGCTGCCGGCCGCCATCTTGGCTGACAGTTAATTTGCATATCTCGCTGATTAGCCAATGAAAAGGTTAGCGGTCGTACGCCAATTACCATGTTTCTCTTTTATTAGTGTAGATTTTATTAACCAACTAGAGGCCCGGTGCACAAAAATTTGTGCAATCGGGGGGGGGGGGTCCCCTCAGCCTGGCCTATGCCCTCTTGCAGTCTGGGACCCCTTGGAGGATGTCCACCTGCTGGCTTAGGCCCGCTCCCTGGGAGAATGGGCCCAAGCTGGCAGTCAGACATCCCTCTGGCAGCCCTGCAGCCCTCGGGGGATGTCTACTTACCAGCAGGGAGCAGACCTAAGCTGCAGTCGGACATCCTTAGCGCTGCTGAGGAGGCAGGAGAGGCTCCCACCACCACTGCTGTGCTGGCAGCCATCAGCCTGGCTTGTGGCTGAGCAGAGCTCCCCCTGTGGGAGCGCACTGACCACTAGAGGGCAGCTCCTGCATTGAGCATCTGCCCCCTGGTGGTCACTGTGTGTCATAGTGACCAGTCATTCCCAGTTGTTCTGCTGTTAGGGTCAATTTGCATATTACCCTTTTATTATATGGGATAGAGGCCTGGTGCATGGGTGGGGGCTGACTGGTTTGCCCTGAAGGGTGTCCCGGATCAGGGTGGGGGTCCCACTGGGGTGCCTGGCCAGCCTGGGTGAGGGGCTGATGGGTGTTTGCAGCTGGTCACACCCCCTTCAGGGTGGGAGTCCCCACTGGGGTGCCTGGCCAGCCTGGGTGAGTGGCTTATGGCTGTTTTCAGGCTGGCCACACCTCCTTTAGGGTGGGAGATCTCCACTCGGGTGCCTGGCCAGTCTGGGTGAGGGCCTGAGGGCCGTTTTCAGGCTGGCCAAGACCCTCCAGCGACGGAAGCTCCCAGCCTCTCCTTTCTTTCTTTCTTTTTTTTTTTTAAATTCTGGGATTTATTTACCTTCTATAATTGAAACTTTGTTGCTTTGAGTGGAGTTCAGAGCCGCTGCGGCAGCTTAGCTTCCTCCATCATTGGGGCAAGCAAGCCTCCTGCTCGCTCCAGCTTGCAAGCCTCCTGCTCGCTCCAAGATGGCTGCTGGTCGCCATCTTGGTTGGGTTAATTTTCATATAGTACTCTTATTGGCTGGTGGGCATGGCTTAAGGCATAGTAAAGGTATGGTCAATTTGCATGTTTGTCTTTTATTAGTGCAGATGTCACCCCAATAAATTAAAATAAATAAGCAAAACATAAGTATATATGTATGTGAATATAAATAAATGTGTGTGCATTTATTAAATGTAATTAAAGACCATAATAACCAAATAGATAAAGTCAAGATTCCAGTTCTATAGGAAAAGAATAAAACTTGTAATTCCCCCAAAATAAGTAGATTAAATTGGGGTTATACATATAATGAGCTACACTACTGTTACACAGTCTTAAGTTTGACAAAAATGCAAAAAAATAATTTTTAAACAATATGATGGTTAACACTCTAATGTTTGTAAAAAATAAAATGACAGAATCTAAATTTGTCAGAGATGCAAATTTGGCTGCTTTTCTAATTGAATGTTAACATGCCCTCTATGACCAGGTCATTTCTTCTATACATTTTATTGAAAGGCATGCTCTTCATTTTACATATGTATATGTATGCAGGATTTCTATACCAGTATAATTTTACTATTAGAAAATGAGAAGTTCCAATAGGATGTCCAGTATGGGTGTTGAAAAATCTATACAAGACACTCTGCTTAACTGATGTTGAAAAACTCCAAGATGCAATGTCAAGTAATGAAAAATAGAAGAGAACAATAGGTTGAAAATAGAATCTCATTTGTGAAAAACACATACCTATCCATGTGGCAACATGTAAGTTTTCATTTATTTGTACTTCAACTTTCACTCATGCGCGTTAATCAGTGTAAGGAAAGCCATTCAGGGATTACACTTCAAACAGATAATACTAATTAACTCTGGGGCAAAAAATAGGACTGAAAGTTTTGAAAAAAGGGAACATTTTATATATTTTTTTGTTATACTCCTATTTGTGACTAAATGTACCTACAAGAAAAATATAAGTTTAAATTTGAAAATCATCATCTCTGAAAAGACAAGACAGAAAGAACTACAAGGTCTTCAAAACCCTGGAAATTTATTGAACTTATTAGTAAATTCATCTTTGTAAAGACTGTTGCAAAATGATGCAAAGCCATCAGAATGTCTGATATGTAGAAGCACATGCATCTGAGCATATCACCCCCATTTTTTGCTTTGATCCAATCACATTTGCTTTTCTTGTTGAAAGCAGTTAGATTAGAAATAAAAGTTTCCTAAACTGAACTATATTTCTATTTAGGTTATAAATCCAAGAAGTCTTCTGACTGAGAGCCTTTTCATTGGAATTTAGGTGCTTTGTTATTACACGTTATTCTTTTGTAATTGGAGCCTCTCTTCTTCAGCTTAGTACTGGAGAATTACCAGAGATAATACTAATTCAGACTCTTTTTCACACATGTTGCTCAATACAGATAACTCATTTATTTTCATATTGTCTTTTTCCCCCAAAATAGCAATATTTAATATATCCCTATATGTCTGATTGGGTATCATTTAAAGTACTGTGGGAAAAGTTCTAGAACTCAGATGCATAAAGGCAATTACATGCGAATAAGAGTTCAATTATCATAATATTTATCCACAGACTGATACTATGATTCTTCTAAAATGTGCACTTGTCCTAACTCTTACCTCTTAATCAAAAAAGGCACCATGGATAACTTCCTGCTGGAACAGTAAAGTACTGATAAGACACTTATTTCTGGGTCTGTAATGCAAACTCTGAATTTCCTTATTGATTTTCCAGATGCTGTTCCATGTAGGATGTTGGCATTATAATGGTGCCAGGAACTGCTTTTGCAGATCACTCATTGCCAACTCTATATCTGACCAAGGTCAGCTTTCTCTGCATGGTTGCCAGCATAGAATTCTTTCTGGTTTAGTTTTCTGAGGCTTTAGTAGAAATTTGCTGTCTGCACTGATACAAAAGTGTTTTTGAGAAATGGAAACTTATCATCCCAAACTCACTTCATGCTAGCCATGATGGAGTGTGAGAGGAAAGAATCATAACCAGGTCAGGCATTGAATCTTACAGTATTGATCACATGGCTGGAATGCCAGCCCTTCTGATATTTGTCCTGAGATACTGGACAATGTTTTGGACACCCAGGTTTATGAAGTGATTTCCAGAACCTTTCTTTGTCTTAGAGTAATATTTCAACACTGAAAGATTTTAAAAACAGAATAGATTTTGAAAACAGAATATTCAATATAAACATAAGGAATTATGATCTATGAATCACACCTTGTATTATGGAGTGAATGCTTGTATCCTTCAAAATTCATATGCTGAAATCCTAACCCCTGGTGTGATGTTTATAGGAGGTTGAGTCTTTAGCGGGTGATTACATCTTGAGGGTGTAACCTTCGTCAATGGTATTAGTGCCCTTAAAAGAGGAGATGTGTGGGCTTGCTTGCCTGCTGTCCAATACTAGTACTCTCTGTCGTGTGAGAATACAATGAGAATACGGCCATCTGCAAACCAGGAAGCAGGCTCTAACCAACTCAGGACATGCCAACCGCCTGGACTATCTAGGCTCTATAACTGTAGAACTAAATGCTTTTTTTAAAAAATATATTTTATTGATTATTTACAGAGAGGAAGGGAAAGGGATAGAGAGTTAGAAACATCAATGAGAGAGAAACATCGATCAGCTGCCTCCTGCACACCTCCTACTGGGGATGTGCCCGCAACCAAGGTACATGCCCTTGGCTGGAATCGAACCTGGGACCTTTCAGTCCGCAGACTGACGCTCTATCCACTGAGCCAAACCGGTTAGGGCCTAAATGCTTTTTTTAAAAAAAAAATTAAACTATCAGTCTATAGTAAATTGTTAAAGCTGCCCAAACTGACTAGAACACCTGATATTTTCAATTTTAATCTGGTTGAGGAAAACCTAAATTTCTCTAGTTTTGGGTGAGAATCAAAAACTGGAAATAAAACCTTCAAATATGATTTGAATAGCTCCCTGTAATAAATAATAAAATAACACTGTAACTTATAATGCTTTGAGTTTTTGGCTTCTTTTGAGTTAATTTAGTTTGCTTTGACTTTTCCATAATTGTTCCAAATTTATATTAGTAGTTTTCTATTAATTGTTTTGAAGATCCTAAGTTCCAAAACATTGCTGTGTATGTTTCTAGATGCAGACAATTTAAGAGAAAATATCTTTAAACTCTTGTTTTCGTCTACTATACAACAGAACTAGAACAGTAATAACTTCGACTTTTATGTTTTACACATCATGTTACACTCTAAACAGTGATTGATTTTTTGACAGCCTGCTTTGTGCTTTAAACTCATGCAAAACTACTTTGATTTTTATCTCTTGCATGAGTGACTTGTCAACACTGGTTAGATTTGAAAGAGTGCAACAGCTGAAAGAAAGGAAAACTTTCAGAATAGAAGACACAAATAAAATATGTATCATTTATTTAAGAAAACAATAATAGGGAAAAATAATGTCACCCTTCAGAAGGACTTTGGTCCAAAGCAAATTAGAATTTCTATAACTTCCAAAGTCATGGTATTTCATTTAGACTTTTTAATTGAAGTGGTGGCCTGTCTTATATAAACAACCACATTTCTGCACATCCTAGATTCCATATAATTATTTTCTCATTAAGAATGAATGAGCTCCTTGGTTCCCTTATTCTGACAGTACATTGCTCAGGTCAGTAAATTTTAAGATTATAGTTTAATACATTGATCTCAGTTGTTTGCAAAAAATATCAGGAGACTAGAAGACAGAACACTCAGGTGGAAGATGGTGAACTTGACTTTTTTTTCAATTGTTGTCCAAAGAATAATCCATGAAGATTAGAGAATTGCATATTTTCTCATTCCTCTAGAGGTGCATATTTCATAATCCTAAAGTGGAATTTAGAATATGCAGTTTTAGTCAATATATCAAGAGTGTGGTGAACACATTTTTGAGAAACATTTGTCCAGTGAGGGATGAGCATTGTTTTCTTCTGTTTATTTTTAGAGGTCCATGCATGTTAATATGCAAGCTTATTTTTATTAATGCTGAAGAAACTCGTTCAAGAAAAATATATCAAGAATGAGCTTAAGCCCTAACTGGTTTGGCTCAGTGGATAGATCGTCGGCCTGGGGACTGAAGGGTCCCAGGTTTGATTCCGGTCAAGGGCATGTACCTTGGTTGCAGGCACATCCCCAGTAGGAGGTGTGCAGAAAGCAGCTGATCAATGTTTCTCTCTCATCGATGTTTCTAATTCTCTATCCCTCTCCCTTCCTCTCTGTAAAAAATAAAATATATTAAAAAAATAAAAAAAATAATGAGTTTAAGTGAAAGGAATTCATGACAAGCGAGAAAAGAGAATAATTCCAGTGGGAGGTATATAAAGCACATGGATCAGGGAATGGAAGGTAGTGTTTCACTTCATGGAGTAATGTCTCTGATATTCTGGAGTACATTACATTTTGGTCCACAGCAGTGTGGTTCAAAAGTCTCTGACAGCTGTTATTGGGGTGGTGATGGTGGCGGGGGGCTGGATTTGGGAGTTTGAGAAAAAAAGAGAGAAATAATTCATAGACACAGATTCCCAAATTCATAGAGAACTATTCCCAATAGTTGTATTTGGATGGAGAGATGAAGGAGTATAGAGCGATAAATGGTGATGGAAGGAGACTAAAGTTGGGGAGAAAACACACAACATATTGTATAGATGATGTGTTGTGAAATTGGGCACCTGAAACTTGTATAATTTTGTTAACCAGTGTCACTCCAGTAAATTCAATAAAACTAGGGGGAAAGTCTCTAAAGAGAACTAAGGATAGGTTACCAGAATCTCATTTTATATGCATTAAATTGACAATAGTGATCTTTTGCAAATAAAATAATAAATGTATTTTAAGGTCCACAGACATATTTAAGACTTTAAGACTATACAGGTTTTAACGCAATGCATTTAACCTTATTTTAAAATTATTTTATTGAGTAAAATGACAGGCTAAGTGAGAAGGAACATTAACATTTAACATTCAGAGAGACAGTAAGATATGGGCAATTTCTTTTGAACATAGCGATCAATTCTGGATAGGTACTTCAAGCCCAGTGTTCAATGATTTGAATGAATGCTGTTTTGAATTTAGAAATAAATGAGACACTCAGAACTCACTTTAGGCAGAGCTCATGTTTGAGAGAGCCTCTCAAAGCCTCAATGTTGATGGTTATTGTCAGTTAATTATCCATTTTAACATTTACTGAGTCCCAGAATTGTGCTTGTCACAGAAAAAAATATGGGTTTAAAAGCACCAGCTCTCACTGATTTGCAGCTTTCATTTTGGGATAGAATGAGGGTTTCTATGAGGAGCTACAGCTACATGAACGATCCTAGAAAAAGTAAAAAAAAAAATTGTACATAACCTATTTAACAACAAATATGGTAGATAATCATTAAGTGGATGTTTTCAAAGATTCTGGCATTGTTAGTCACATAAATTTTCTTCCTAAGTAGCAAATTGGGACCATAATTTCCCCATGGTATTTTCATCATGATTTGAATACAGCAGAGTCTCCTTTTGCCATTTACAATTCTCTGCCTGCATTTAATATTTATGCAATATTGAATTAAATAAAATCCTGAAGTTCTGTGCTTGTTCATTTGTTGTGTGTTTAGGGGAAACTGTGCAGAGTATAATAGAGTAGGAAAATACCTTCTGTTATTCTCATTATAAACATAGCTGCTTACTGACAGGCTATCCTGGGAAATAAACTTCCCTTTCAGGCAATGGTTCCTTGTTTTCATTCACCAACTTCAGTTGTTTTATTTTCTACCATGAATGATAGTTGTTTTGAAGAGGATCTTCTATAAGCATTCTTTTATAAGCCCTGTATTCCATTTCCACTAGAGAAATACATGTGAAAGGTTGTTCATACTTACCCAACCCAGTGCCAAATGATTTTTTCCTTTTTCTCTTCATTATTAGTTTTTAACTCCTTACCTCACTCACCATATGCAATGTTTTTGTCCCTTATGGCATCCTACCAAGCCTTAAAAACTCAGAATGTGGATACTTTCCTACTTTATATATGACAATAGTCCCTATCTTGTTCCTGCCCAAAAGACTGACCTACAGCTTTGCCTAATCATTGCTTTACAAAGGATCTTTTCAATGTATGGGACAATATATATGTGATTCTAGACCAGGGGTGGGCAAACTTTTTTACTCGAGGGCCAACAATGGGTTCTTAAACTGGACCGGAGGGCCGGAACAAAAGCATGGATGGAGTGTTTGTGTGAACTAATATAAATTCAAAGTAAACATCATTACATAAAAGGGTACGGTCTTTTTTTTTTTCAATAGTTTTATTCATTTCAAATGGGCCGGATCCGGCCCGTGGCCGTAGTTTGCCCACGGCTGTTCTAGACTCTTCCTCCCCACCTCTGAAAACTCATCATTAATTCCCCACAACCAAGTCTTTTTTCTTCTAGAATAATTTCCCCCAAACTTCCCAATTAAAAAAATAAATAAAAAGAAAGCAAAATCTCGGAATCGTCAAGTCCCTCATGGTTAACAGTACTTTTTAGAGTTTATAAGTTTGGATTAGTAATAAAATAGTCCTAGGTTCTAGTCTCAGTTCTGCCTTTTGTAGCTATGTAGCCTGAAAAAAGAAGAAACCTAACTTTTCTCAACCTCAGTTATATAACAATTATGCTGAATTAATAGGATTAAATTCAATATTTGTACAGAACACATAGTACAATGCCTAACAAAGTTATTTCTATTAGTTACCTTGGTACATTGTAAATACTAACTAACAGGTGGTATTGTAGGAACTATCTCCTGTCATTCTGTAACTGAGGAAATCTATGACCCTGAGCAAAAAGAAAGCAATATTCAGTCTCTTGTTCACCTTGTTACTCCTTAATAGTAGTCATATGGGCTTATTTTTTACTATGCATTTTATATATGTTGTCCACAATGTGAAAGCTTTTTATGTTTGTCTTTCATATTGAATAGTATATATTAAAATATTTTAATTGAATATTTTAATGTACAAATCACCTTTCTGTTCTTAAGAGTTGGCATTTGAGCTTTTCACTGCTCATAAGGACCCCAGAAAAGTCATCCTATATTTATGTATTTTTTAATTTTTGAGAGAAATATTCTGGGAGAAAAAACCCCTCAAGACATTTAAAAAGATGAACAGATGGAATTATTAAAACATTTTAGTTGTATTTTTTCATTTGTTTTATTATTATTTTATTTATTTGTGTCTCTGTGTCTTTTTGCATAGATAATTAGGCTTATGATGAACAGACTATGTTAGAGGCCCTATTGCTCACTTGTGTCTCCCGGATTAGAATGCCCTGTGTGTAAGGTTTAGGCAAACATAATTCATTTAGAGAGAATGAGCCTGGCCAAGTGCCCAGCAAAACCATCTCAATCAAACATCTGCACTTGAGGCAGCATGCATGTTTATAAGGCAAATGATGTGTTGCTCTGATATAACTTAATTAGGCAATTTATAGAAGGCAAAGGGATCTGGGTCTTATTACTATCAGATGGATATTTTAATTTATAGAAATATAGAAAACATTTGGCATTGCTTCACACGTAAGTGCAATTGAAACTTGTCAGTCTGCTAAATCAGGTTTAGATGTTTTCTTGTAGAGCCATCTTTTTTGCCGTTGTTTGCAAAAGATAATTTAAATAGAAATAAACCAAAGCAGAATAACTGACCTCTGTACTTATACTAACCAAATCCATTTCATTTTTATAAATGCTTATTTAAGTGTGTTTAATTACTTTCTAATTTGTAATATCTACACACTATGACTTGTTCCATTAACTCGTGAATTACCTGCATTGAAACTCTAAGAAAAAAGTATTTACGATGTTGTTCAGGCAGTGTAGAAGGAGGCATTACTAAAAAAACTTACAAGGGAATTTATTGCTGGGTTTGTGAAGAAGAATAGCATAAATCACTTGCATAAACATCTAAGAATTGGGATTATCCTTTTTACTCTCTCAGACATCTGTAGATATAACTGCTGTGGATATATTAAAAAGTGAGAGCTACATGTCATGTGGCCTGCGCCTGTCTGCATACTAAGCACGTGTTCCAAGCCTGAGAGTTTACAACAAGGAAATGGTGATATTTGTGTTATAGCAAGGACCCTTTTCTAACAACTGTGACTTCTTGGGGATGTTAGGATAACTTAAAATAAACAAGTAGAAGTCAAGGTAACTTTTTGATTATTAGTATTCCTAAAATGAAATTTTATAGGGAAGAGCCATATGACAACTTGAGTATATATCAGTTAAGTCCAGTGTGACCCCTTCTCTTAGTTTGGACTTCTATAACAAGTAACCCTAGACCGGGTGGTTTATGTATCAAACGTTTGTTTTACAAGTTCTGAAGGCTTAAAAGTCTTAGATCCGAGTATAAGCATGATTGGGTTCTTGGTGGTTTGTAGTCCCTCCTTTCTGGTTTGCAGAAGACTATCATTGTATCCTCTCACGATGGGGAGAGAGAGAGGAGGGAGAACACAAGATCATTTGTCTTTCTCACAAGGTCACTAACCTTATTCATGAGGGCTTCACCCTCATGACTAAATGCCTCCCAATGGCCCTACTTCTTAATACCATCACATATGAATTCCAACATATAAATCTGGGAAGTATACAAGCATTTAGTCCTTAATATAGACTGATCACAAAAATCTCTTCTACCCTGTGCCCAGCAAAAGGAGATGGCCAACTCTCTTAGATGCCTACATTCTCTAAATGATGCACAATTATGTCACACATTTCCTCACCGTGGGGGGATTTCTGCAGCTAATATTATCTTACCTTGGATGGCCTCATTGCACTTAAGCTTTACAAATAAGGAGACTCTGATTCCCTGCAACGACTACAAAAGTCTACGTGCACGGTGGAATTGAGTGATCTCTTATTCAAAGTGGTGTCATACCATAAAGCTAAATTATTATGCCATTTTGTTTTAATTTAAAAGAGGAGTTCAGATTTCCAGTTTAACATTGCATATGTTATCAATGGGATCATAAATAGTTTATATAAATTTTAATTATGTTCCATTGCTGTTGAAGTTCCAAACTATTAATAATATTTTAAATATATGCAGAGCACATTTAATCTGCAAAGGTCTTTCTACTTTTATGGTTTGAAATAAGCATTTAACAGAAAAGAATTAAGGCATCATTGATCTTCTTATATCCAAACTAGTTCTCCTTAGGATTGTCTAATAGTGATGGCTCATGTTTGATGTTTAGGTAGGCTGTTGTATTTCCGAATATAGGTAATTAAATACTACCCAATTTTAGAATGATCTTTTTGAGTTAAGGAGGAATCAGAGCACTGAACAAAAATAATAATCTATTGATTTTTATTCAAATAGATGAGAAATCTTGGCCAACTGGATTAACCTCTTTAAAATGTTTTCCAAACTTGTGAAATGAAAAACTCAAAGGTCTGAAGTTCTAGAACCTCCTGTGTTCTTTGCAAATAAAAGTTAACTGGAAAACAAAATTTATAGAGCTGTACCAATACATTGCATTATATAACTACTTTCACCATTAAAAGCCTATTTACAGAATTTAGGACCTAACAGTTAGTGTGTTAAACTTCCTAATGTAAAAAACAAACAAACAGTTAATAGAAATATTTTAATTGCTATATTCTGGATGTGTTCAGGTAATGCACATAAGTTTATATTTTCTAAAAACAATTCAGTTTTTTGTTTGATATTAATTATATGAAATATTTGCATATTTGATGTATTACATTTGAGTTTCAATTTTCATATTATGAAAACTTGTGAAATGTGATCCAGATATGTGTGTGTGTATGTGTATATATATATATATGAATTTAAATAAAATTATATTATTTTATTATACCAAATTAGATCTGCACAAATTATTAGATCATTTAATTAATTTTCTGAGAAGCTGATGATATAATTTATCATAGTCACACCATACACTTAAGCCAATAGTAATGTGTAAGCCTTGACAATTATATAAATAGAATGTTCTTAATGTTGATTTACATTGGTAGTTAACATTTCAGTCAAACCTATGGTTTCTATTCAGATAAAAGTTAAATGTATTCAATAGAAAAAAGTTACCCATTGAATATGCAGTATTTTTCCAAAACATGGAGTTAATATTGCCTTCTAAATATAAAATGGCAACTTAATTGTGGAAGAATTTGATTTCTCTTTGTGATATTTCTTTTGATTAGGAATATGGATATTTCTATTAATGTTTAATAAGACACAAATTGCTCAATACTAGAAAATTAGTATTTCTCATTAAAAGTGCGCTTTCTATTGCTCACCTCATTAACTTAGCAATTAGGAATTAAGCTACTTCTATTATAATAGTGAAGCATGTAGGTGGATGGATTGTCAGAGAGATGTCGTGTTCTACTCAGTTTACTCTCAATCGTATGCCAAGGAATATTTTGATAATCGTTCTAATGTTTCTTCCAATTTATATGAATTGAGTAATTTTAAAAGACTTTTCTAGAACAATCAAAGGAAGAAAGTGCCTATTTAATTAGTGGTACTAATGGCTACTATTTCAGAGCATCTGCTAGAAATTTCATTTTAAGTCCTTATGGTTAAACTCCACAACAATAGTGTGTGTTGTTAATTTTATAACAACCTTAACAATCTTTTAAATTAGAAGAGAGAGAGAGAGAGAGAGAGAGAGAGAGAGAGAGAGAGAGAGAGAAATCCAAGCTAAAAAAAGAAGAAAATAGAGAAGGTATAACTGAGCTCTGCTGGACTCCCAAGAACATTTTCTTTTTATTACCCTTGGATGCCAGAAATTTTAGAAAGAAAAAAAAACACACAACCCCCCCCCCAAAAAAAAAAAAAAAACACAGAAAACTATACTTCAGATTTTAAACCTACCTCTAGTCAAAAGAAAAAATGAGATGGTTTTTGCATCATGACATTAAAATATTTAATAACAAAGTTTGAGTTTACTGAAATACTGAATCATAGAGAGTCTCTAAACAGAATGAGATTTTTACTGCTCATTATGGTTCCTACGTGAACCTGAAGAATGGCCAATAGGATCAAGGCCTTGGACCTACTAGGATGAGAATACTTCTTACAGTATCATGCAAAGTTGTACATTTAGGGTTTTGAAAATTAGATGCTACTGGTAGAAGATGGCTTGTTGTGTCACAATCTCTTTGGGAGTTTCCCAGGTATAATCTGAGTTGTCCCCCATACCTGGAGGGCAGGGAGAGACTGACGAAAAAGCCAGACCTTTACAGACTGGTAGTTTGCAGATTTAATAAGCAAGGATACTTACTCATGAGGCTTGTCTTGGGCAACCATAAATGAATAGTTTCCTGCACCCACCCATCAGAGTCTCAAAAGTTTACATAGAGGCCTTAGCTGGATTCAGTCACATACACAGAGGTCCTTAATGGGTCAAATTATGGACTTAGTCCAGATGGTCTCATCATCACCTTATTATCTCAAGGATGTGTCCTTGGGCAGCTTCCAGCATTGGAAAGGCAACTGGAGCGCGCATTCCAAACATGGGAAGGGAATGGGAGCCTTCAATTGCCTGGGTCCATCTTAGGGTCTAACTGGCAATTATGACTTCTTAATGACCTTCTGCAACAGGAAAAGTAACCAAATACAAGAGTCACTAAGAGGCAAACCATTGCTTTGCAAAGTGCAAAGTTAGCTTGGCAAATACTTCTATTTTGCCTAACGTTGTCAAATCAAAGGGTTAATTTCTCACGGGTGACTTATGAAGTTAGAACAAGATGTGAAGCAAAGAGACACTAAAAGGAAGCCCTGGGACTTGATTGAGTGTAACTGACAACATACATAGCTGTGTTTTGTAATGATCTTAACATCCTTTCTGAAAGCATGGGGCCTGGACCTTGTGATTGTACATACCAGGGATATCATTATAGGATTAAAAAATATTTGTGTAAATTTTGGCAAAACTATAGAATCTTAGTTAACTTCCACACACCCAGTGAATTGCAGGATGTAGACATGAAGTGAGTATATAGTAGCTTGTTAAAACCCACACTTTCTACTGACTCTGCTTCAATACTTGTGTATCTAGAAATGGGGTAAGGGGAGCACCCAGGAGGTATGAAAACATTGAATGTTCTCTTAGAGACTGCCAAACATAGCCTATTTTCAATTACACACACACACACACACACACACACACACACACACACACACAATTATCCTACATAAAATATAAGAAAAAAGTCCCAGCTGGTTTGGCTCAGTGGATAGAGCATCAGCCTGTGGACTGGAGGGTCCCAGGTTCAATTCCGGTTAAGGACACATGCCTGGGTTGCTGGCTCAGGCTTGCAGGAGGAAGCCGAACAACGATTCTCATCATTGTTGTTTCTAGCTCTCTTTCCCTTTCCCTTCATCTCTGAAAAAAAAAATATTTAAAATCTCAAAAAATAACCTTCTACAAAAATAAATATTTTCAAATTATTTTTTCTTTTATATGTTTTCCGTAACAATTTTCCAATTTTCAAAAATGCTAACCCACCAAATAATTTTTCTAAGAACTTCAATTTTTAATGTTATAAAGTTTTAGGAATTTATTAAATATTAAATAAATATTATTCCCACTAATATCTGAGGCCTATGTTAAAAAAAAATAGTAAGGTCAGCCTGATTAAACTTCACATATCTCAGATTCAGTAAAACACAAACTATAATGTTGATATAGGTTATTACATTATGAATAGCATTACATCTACCTTACTCTAAACTGTTTCAAATTATCCTATCTAATAAAAGAGAAACATGGTAATTAGCATACGACTGCTACCCTTCCCATTGGCTAATCAGGGCAATATGCAAATTAACTGCCAGCCAAGATGGCGCCCAGCAGCCAAGCAGCTTAAAGTGAACATGAGGCTTGCTTGCTTCAGTGACTGAGGACTCCAACGTTCCCCACCTGCCGCTGCCGGCCTCTGAGCTGCAAATCTAAGCAACTATGTTACAAATATAGAAGCTAAAAAAAACCCCAGAAACCTGCTTTAGTCCTCTGGGCTTCAGCCAGCAGAATTGCAACTTTGTTTCAAATATAGAAGGTAAACAAAGGCCAGAAACCTGCTTTCAGCAGCGGAGGCCTAAGAGCTGGAGCCAAGCCTCAAAGCTAAAGCTGGCCCAGAATAAAAAAAAAAGAAAAAAAGGAGTGGTTGGGAGCTTCAGTCACCCACCAGCCTGAAAACAGCCCTAAGCCCCTCACCCAGACTGGCCAGGCACCCCAGTGGGGACCCCCACCCTGATCCAGGACACCCTTCAAGGCAAACCAGCCAGCCCCTACCCGTGCACCAGGCCTCTATCCTATATAATAAAAGGGTAATATACCTTCCAGCACTGGGATCAGCGTGACAGGGGCCAGCGCCCAAACGCCCTGATCGCCCTGCGGCTCTGTGTGTGACGGGGCGGGGCCACAACCTCCCTATCCACCCTGCTCTGTTCATGACAGGGGAAGGCGCCCCAACCCCCTGATCAGCCCTGGTCTTTGCCTGATAGGGGGGAGCTCCCCAACACCCTGATCGCCCTGCGGCTCTGTGTGTGACAGGGTGCGGTGCCCCAAACCCTTGATCGGCCCTGCTCTATGGGTGATAGAGGGCGGTGCGCCAACCCCCACCCCACAGGCCTTGCTCTGTGTGTGATGGGGTAGAGCCATAACCTCCCCATTGGCCCTGCCCTGAGTGTGACAGTGGTGGCGCCCCAATCCCCTGATTGGCCCTGCTCTGTGGGTGATAGAGGGCGGTGCCCCAACCCCTGATCCGCCCTGCTCTGTGTGTGACAGGGGGCGGTGCCCCAACTCCCCTATCGGCCCTATTCTGTGAGTGACAGGGGGGAGCTCCCAACCCCCTGATGGGCCCTGCTCTGTGCGTGACGGGGGGCAGCACCCCAACCCCGATTGACCCTGCTCTGTGTGTGACAGGGGTGGTGCCGCAACCTCCCCATCGACCCTGCCTTGAGTGTGACGGGGGCGGTGCCCCAACCCCCCAATCGGCCCTACCCTGAGTGTGACTGAGGGTGGCATCGCAACATCCTAATCCGCCCTGCTCTGTGCATGACAGTGGAAGGCACCCCAACTCCCCAATCGGCCCTGCTCTGAGCCTGACCAGGGGCTGCACCTAGGGATTGGGCCTGCCATCTGCCACCCGGGAGCAGGCCTAAGCCAGCAGATCATTATCTCCAGAGGGGTCCCAGACTGTGAGAGGGCACAGGCCGGGCTGAGGGACCCCCCTCCCCCCGAGTGCACAAATTTTTGTGCACCGGGCCTCTAGTCCTATATAATAAAAGGCTAATATGGAAATCGATCAAATGGTGGAATGACTGGTTGCTATGACACCCACTGACCACCAGGTGGCAGACACTCAATGCTGGAGCTGTTCCCTGGTGGTCAGTGCACTCCCACAGGGGTAACGCTGCTGAGCTCATGGCTGGCAAGTGCATTGGCGGTGGCAGGAGCCTCTTCCACCTCTGCGGCAGCGTTAAGGAGCAGTGAGCAGGAGGGCGGTCAGGAGCGAGGGGTCCCAGACTGTGAGAGGGCTCAGGCTGGGCTGAGGGACCCCTCCCCCCGCAGTGGATGAATTTCGTGCACAGGGCCTCTAGTATAATTATAATTATGACAAAGTCGACAAGCGATTCCTCAGCTAACCTCACAAAAACCTTTATTTGGTTCAAGCACTTGAAATATAATCATTCTTCCCATTACTATTTTAGGAATTATTTTCTTTCTATATGTGTCCTCTAAGAAAAATATTGTGTAAAATAAGTAACTTGAGAATTTAATAATAAATTAATGTCATAGTGCAGTTTAAGGTTAATTTTCCTTATGAAGACAATACACATATAATTGTATCTTTTTCACTTGTCAAAATTTTCTTTATCTTTCCCTGAACTATTTCAATAGCCTCAAATTTTATACCCTACCACTTTATTTTTGATCCATCCAAGAGAATGAAAACAAATGTGATCATGCCATTTTAATGTTTAAATGTGTGCAGTTAATTTCTCTTTCTTAAAGGACATTGTTCACTCCTGGCACCCACCACCAATTCCTTCTTCCCAATTTGATTTTAGATAGATTCAATAGAATCCCAATTTTGTTTTAGAGAATCATCTTCATTTTGGGCAGACTTGAAAGATAAATAAGCAATAGTGTATCCTTAAAAGGTTAGTTTAGTAAGCCTAGCTAATTAACTTCACTCAAAACAACTCTTAGACCCTAGCTGATTTGCTTAGTGGATAGAACATCCGTGGATTGAAGGATCCAGGTTTGATTCTGGAAGGGCATGTACCTAGGTTGCAGGCTCAATTCCAGGCCCTGATCAGGCGTATGCTGGAGGCAACCAATTTGTCTCTCTCACATCAATGTTTCTCTCTTTGTGTCTCTCCCCCTCCCTTCCACTCTCTCTAAAAATCAGTGGAAAATATACTGGAGCAGCGGTTCTCAACCTGTGGGTCGCGGCCATTGGAAAACACTGATATAGCATATCAGATATTTACATTACTATTCATACTAGTAGCAAAATTACAGTTATGAAGTAGCAACGAAAATAATTTTATGGTTGGGGGTCACCACAACATGAAGAACTGTATTAAAGGGTCGCGGCATTAGGAAGGTTGAGAACCACTGTGATGATTAACAAACACACACACACACAAACAAGTAAACAAACAAACAGAAAAAAACTCTTAGGACTTTGAATAACGAGCTAAATAGAAGAAAGATTTTTTTAAACTTCAGGTTCATTTTTTTCCAGTGTCTGTACTCTAGTAAGACTTTTTAAAATGTTTGCATTGATTTCACAGAGGAAGGGAGAGGCAAAGATAGAAACATCAATGATGAGAGCGAATCATTGATCAGCTGCCTCCTGCAATCCCCTTACTATGTATAAAGCCTGTAACCCTAGTATGTTCCCTAATCTGGAACCCAACCACAACCCCCTGGTTCATAGGTCAGTGCTCAACCACTGAGTCACACTAATTGGGCCCTAATAAGACTTTTTCCAGTATCTGAGACCTAAATTCTATTAACTATATTGCTATTCTTCTACTCTGATCAAGTTCTTTAGGTTGCTTATCAATTATAGGACCTTACCAATATTTTTTCAATAAATTTATCTCCTGGTTGAGTTATCCAGATTCAATATTATAGCTCGCCATCAATAAACACTATTTAAAACACTATCACTTATGGGATAATATTCAAGTTCCTTACATGAACAAAGTTATTATCTGGATATATATATCGCCAATATTGAAATATTTCTAATTCAAGTAAATTACCCACTAGTGTTAATACAAGGTAATGATCTCTTTATTCTCTAAAATGTCTGATTGGCTTTTCAAGGCATGACTGTAATTAGCCTTTCCAGTTTCAGCTTCTGACTCTTCATAATTTTTGTTGAATTACATGCCAAAAGCACTGTTTACTCTTGTTAAGTTTTCATAATATTTCCAATTTCAGTCCTTCTTCCTACTGTGTCTACCAACTGCCAACAATCTCTCTTTTTTTTAAATTGATTTCAGAGACAAAGGGAGAGAGAGAGATAGAAACATTTATGATGAGAGACAATCATTGATTGGCTGCCTCTTGCACATCCACACTGGGGATCAAGCTGGCAAGCCAGGCATGTGCCCTGACCTGGAATTGAACCGCGAACTCCGGGCTCATAGGACGTGCTCAACCACTGAGCCACGCTGGCTGGGCCCAGCTGCCAACAATCTTAAAAGACATTTTTATTTTTTTGTAAAGATTTAGCTGAGACATGACATCATGCTGAGGCACTCTCCTATTTTCCAAGAGAATTCACTCTCACCTGCCTTTCCATAGGTACCAGGCATCTCTGCCCGTTGTCTGTTTTTATTACTCTTTCCATAGCCAACACTCCATGAAAGCTCTTCTTATATTTTCCTTAAACTCAGTAAATTTTCTTACATAGTATGAATGCTCAATACATTTTTGATAACATTTAATCATGGATAAGTATGATATATGATTTAATATGTAATCAAACATGTTTTATTAAAAGTAAGAAATAAAATAGTAATGTATTTGTTTTCTTCAAGTCATAAATATTGTTCCATGTGTTCACAAATGATTTTTGTTCAATTTGCATTTACTAAATATATATTATTTATATTATTACATTCACCCAGCATAGATTATTTAAATAAGCTTAAATCATTTTATAAATCACTAACAGTGCTTTAAATAAAAGTATTATAAACTACCCTGATTGGTGAGATGTGTTTAAAACTGTGTGTGTATAGATGTAGATGCTAAATATAATTTTGTATAGAATATGCAGTAACCAGAGTATATTACAGTTAATTAGAAATTAACAAAAATATGCTTTTTCCATTCCAAATACATCACAATTTTAAACTGTACTCCTTTGGAAAAATAATTTACTTCAAATAGAAAAGATAATATTCTATTACCACTATGAACCATGAAGACTAAGAAGGGCTCCTGGTAGCTACCTGGGCTCAAAAGCGAAAAAGCAAAACAACATCAAAGCAGAGCCTAGCAGCCTGTGCAAGGGCAGCTCACGCAAATTCTATGTCAGGGAGAAGTCTCAGTGCTACACTGCCCCTGTGCTGCTAAGCTGCCTGCCTGCCTGCCTGCCTGCCAGCACTGTTTTTCTGCCAACTGAGCCAGCCCTTATAAAGGAGTTCCTGGAATCCTAGTTCAACCAATAGGACTGATAATTTCCCCATCCAATCAGAGCTATGCATCTCTGACCAATCAAAGTGTCTCTATTCTGACCAGTCAGGGACTAGCGGTGAGGACTTCTGTCTATGTAAACCGGTTTTCGCACTGGATCATAGTACACTTTCCACCAGAGTGAACCCTGTGTTTTCCCAGCTAGAGCTGAAACACTGAAGATGTTGGGTTGCCTTGGGAAGGGGGGGCCTGGCCCCAGGAGCAGAGCAGCCTTAGGGCCCTGCTGTTTTCACAGCAGTGGAGCTGGCTGCCTGTAGCACTATGGAGTTGTTCCACAGCAATGCTATCTTCACTGCCATGCTGTGTTGCTGTGAAGCTGTTTGCACTAAATAAAGTTTTCTATTTCACCGCACCCTCCCCCCACCCCCCGCCCCAGTCCCCTAAGTTGGAGATTCCAATTGGTGCCAATGACCATCAGTTGACACTACATTGTTTATATGTAGCAATATTAAATAAATGTTATATTACTGACATTTCTTTAGTTCTGTGTTATAGACGTTGACACTATCAATGCCTATAACATTGATAGGAGCTATTTCCATAGATTACTGCACTTGTCCCTCTCTGTAGTTTGTGGAATGCCTCTACATAGAACAGTTCTTTAATAGAGTGGAGTTGAGCAGGTTACTAATATACTTCACATTTTTAAAATTATAGCACTCAATTCTGAGAAATAAGAGCTCCCACGTGCGCACAGCTAGAAACTGGTCAAGATTGGATCCAAACCCAGATCTGCTAAAACTCTTAATCATTCGCTCTTTTATTCAGCTGGCTATTATTCCAAAGGAAACTGCCCCTTTTTATGTAAGAGTACAATTTTCTAAAGAGTCTGCAAACACATTTTGGTGTATGATTGGTTGCATTATATAATATTTGAAAGAAAACTAAAGCGAAATAAAATGTTGGCATGTTGGCTTGTTTTTCCATATTTGCCTCATCACTGACTTAACACTTTAGATATAAGTATACTATTGATCATAAATTCATAAAGGAAAATATTTTCTCCAAATGCCTATGTTAATTGTCTTTTGCTAACTAACACTAATGGCAATAAGGAAATGCTGTTAACACTGTGTGTGACTTAAATCAACTACAGAGTTATAAAAATTAAAGGTGTACATACGGAGTGAGTGTATACTTTATATTATTTTCTCTTCATATACTTAGTTTTAAATATGTCTCCCCCTTAACGTGATTACTAGAGATTACTTGTGAAGCCTAGGTAAGGCTTTTTCACAACAGATTACAAGCCTATCCTATATAATAAAAGCCTAATATGCAAATCGACCAAACAACAGAACGACCAGTGGAACAACCTGTCACTATGATGCGCACTGACCACCAGGGGGCAGACGCCCAATGCAGGAGCTTCCCCTAACCCGCAGGCCCTGACTGGCAGTGGCAGGGGGCCAGGCCAGCCAAGGCAGGCGTCCGCTGGTCGCCCTGCAGATCAGCCCTGATCGCCGGCCTGGCCTAGGGCTCCTTCCCATGAATGAATTTCATGCACCGGGCCTCTAGTATTTTAGTAAAGTTTTAAATACTGTATTATTTTACTTTAGGTAGTACATAGAAAATTTAAGGGACTTTTAATTTTATAGATTTTACCTCAACTCTACAGAGAATGAAAGAGCTGATAAACTGGAGGGAAAATATGATATTTTTGAACTTTGGGCTTTTCTTTTGTTGTGAATTATTTTTACCCACGTTTAGAACTTCATAATGTAGTCAAAATGTAATGCTCCCAAGACTTTCTAATCTTTAAATATTACAAGAAATATAGTCAATATTGTGGAGTGGGTAAATGATAAGTACTATTCTTTTGCAAAATTTGAAATTGTGACATATAATTGAAATGAGGCATTACATCACAGGGCATTAAATTCATGTTAATGAAATTCACTAATTTTAAGATTTTAGTTGCCATAATTTGTAAAATATCAAATAAAAGAGATGATTGGGATACCATCTGATGTTTCAAAAGCATAACAGTAGGATGCATTGCCTTTGCAGGACCCCTCCCTAGTATGAAATTTCACTAGTATGAAAACATGGACTTGAAATATCAGGTTGATGTATATACACATTTGCTTATATCCTGGTAGATAACTGCACAGAGACACTCACATTTAACACTCAATTATACAATAATTGCTGTCTTCTAGAGGGGGAGGAATATTTTGCTGTAGCTATTCTTCTTTTTTTTTTTTAAGTAGTACATGTACATAGTTTTAAAGATCAAATTGTCCTCTTAAAGCATAGAATAAAATCAGCAACAGGATACCACATTGAACTCTTAGTCTTGTGCTCAATATAAAATATTCCTTCTGTTTTTTACTGCCACCCTTCTAGATAATATTTTTATACAGGCATTTCTAATTTTTAAAAATAACACAGGGTGAACGAACTTTTTTAGTAGGATGCTAATAAGGCTTGAAACATAGGCAGACATACTAAATGCCGTATTGATTTTATATTCTATTGTGTGATGCGTACAACATTACACATATGTACAATTTGTTGCCCCACACACACACTTAATGTTTTCAAAGTTCATGTCCTCATGACTTTTCATAGGTTATGAAAAATTGGAATGAATAGAGAGCATGAAGCATTTCATCAGTCCCTGTATGTGTTGCCTTAGCTGTATGTGACTTTGATTGATTTCACTAAATAAATCTGTACATTTTGCATACTCTAGAATAAGTAGTGTGTGGGGGGAGAAGTGACTGTCAAATCTGCAGAAAATGTCAGATATAATATGCTGTGTTTTAAGTCTGCATGTATAAAGTGAAGATTGCTTCTTTTTTTTTTTTAAGATAGCTCCTTATTCCTTGCCTTCTCCCATCCTTTTGAATATAACAATTTAATATGTCCTGTTGTTGGTTAGTATTTTCAGTATTGTTGATAACTGACTAAAGTAGTGCCCTATGATTCCATTTCCTGTCATACCCAGGAGAAGTTTTGTTCTACTAATGAAAACTGGCTCCTTTTTACAATTTTCTTAGGTTTTAATAGTCCTTTCATGACTTAAGCCTCATATTTTTTATTAAAATTCTGTAACATTCCTTCTGGTACCTTCCATTCTTCTGGCTGACTGTCCTCTAAGGCTGCTGATGAGAAGTTATCCTGGGAATTCTTTAATTATTATTTTAGAATCTTTATGCCTCTTTCTGGTATTGGGTTATCTCTTTTCTATAGCCTATGTCTTGCTCTTAATTGATTTATGTCCTCACTTTGGTGGAGTAGATCCCCTCAAATAGTTTCCCGAAAAAGAATACTTGGTAATGCATTTCCTGATCCTTTGAGTGTGTACAAATTTACTTTATTTATAGTTTAGCTAGACATGTAAGTCTACTGGTTCCAGAATTTTAAAAAATTATCTATTTTCTTCTGCTTTCCTGTGTTTTTATTGAGATGTCTGACACCATTGTGACTCCTGACATGTTTTACCTATCTGTATTTTTTGGAATCTGTCTGTGTGTTTTTTTCCCCAAAAAATTTCACAATGTGATTGTTTTTGTTTTGTGTACTTGTTATTTTTCATTTATTTTAGTCAATATTTTGAATATGAAAATTCAGGTCTTTTCCCTATTTCCCTATTCTATTTCCTGTTCATGTAGCTTGTATTAGTGGGATGGTGGGCTTCCTGATGTGATCCTCCATTGTCTTATTATTTCTTTTTTAGTTACTTACTAGAGGCCTGATGCATGAATTTGTGCAAGGGGCTCAGCCCTTGCAGCCGCAGTGGCTTGCCTCGGCCCTCGCAGCCCCACCTTCATCTGGAAGGTTGTTTGGTTAATTAGCATATTATGCTTTTACTATTATAGATTTATGTCTTTTTATTTTACTTTTGGAAATATTTCCATCTCTATATTCCAAAATTTCAAATTTTGTTATTGTTATCAATTATTGTCAATTAATTACTAGAAGCCTGGTGCACACATTCGTGCACCAGTGGGGTCGCTCAGCCTGGCCTGTGGTATCGGGCTGAAACCTGCTCTCCAACATCCCTGAGGGGTCCTGGATTGCAATAGGATACAGGCTAGCCCGAGGGACCCCACTGGTGCACGGGTGGGGCCGGGAAGGGATGCAGGAGATTGGCCATCCAGGGAGGGACTGTAGGAGAACTCCACAGCATGTCTGGCCCATCTCGCTCAGTTCCAATTGGCCGGACCCCAGCAGCAAGCTAACCTACCAGTGAGAGCATCTGCCCCCTGGTGGTGAGTGCACATTATAGTGGATGGTTGAGTGGCCTCAGCATATCATTAGCATATTCTGCTTTGATTGGTTGAATGGACAAATGGACACTTAGCATATTAGGCTTTTATTATATAGGATTATTACTAATGGTGTTATTTTATTATAAAGACCCCCAACTTATTCTCCAAACATATCTTTATTCTTAAAGTATCTTGTTTTGTTTAATTATCCTATTAACATCTATCTGAAGAAAATTATTTTTTTTAATATATTTTATTGATTTTTTACAGAGAGGGAGGGAGAGGGATAGAGAGTTAGAAACATCGATGAGAGAGAAACATCGATCAGCTGCCTCCTGCACATCTCCCACTGGGGATGTGCCCGCAACCCAGGTACATGCCCTTGACCGGAATCGAACCTGGGACCCTTCAGTCTGCAGGCTGACGCTCTATCCACTGAGCCAAACCGGTCAGGGCATGAAAAAAATTATTATAGAATTTAAAATATTTGGTTTCCTAACTTCTTCACTATTTCCTTTGAGCTCAATCTTCTGTTTACTTGATTGGCCTTATATTCTAGATGTTTTCCTCAAATCTCTAAAATGTATTGGCTCTCAGTTCATATTTAAGTGTGAGATACTGAAAAATTGATTAGAAACTCTGTGTGTTTGTTCAAACCTTATTAACTGATGAGCATCAGCATTAGTTTAGCTGATGAGGAATTCCATATTTCATTGAGGGGACTTACAAATGTCCATATTTGTAGTTCGTTTTATTTTGTTTTGTTTTTGTTTTGTTTTGTTTTTTGTTGTCTGGTGTGATGGTCACATTTCCAAAAAAAAAAAAAAAAAAAAAAAAAAAAGAACTCCTCTAATCTTTGATCTTAGAGATAGAATTCTAACTCAGCATTTGGAAACCAATGAGGAAAGGAACTTGAGAGTTATTACCCTTTCGTGTGCTTTTAATCAATAAATAGGGTAACTCAGTCTTATTATACACTGAGCCCAGAGAATCTTTGTTTCAACATTGCAGAGTAATCTTTCTGCATTTTCCTACTAAGTTGGGCTATAAGGAGAATTCTCTGAGTGGGAGATCAGAGAGGAAATCTGGGGACCTAAGAGCTTCTTATACTTCATACTGACAGTCAATTAATACTCATGCTTTTATCCCTCCCTCTTTATCTGCCACACACACACAAACACACACACACACACCTCTTCAAAGGCATCTGGGATCTGTGTTTTTGAAGAACATTTTAAGGGATTTTGCAGTACAAATTTGTAGGGTTTTTTGGCATCCCACACAACAGCCAGATTTTTTTTTCTGCTAAGCTATTACCACTTAGCCATCTACTTCTGATAATACAAAACTAAGTTGACATTTCTCATCTGTTCTAGTTCTACCTTCCTCTAAAGGGAATTTTGATATAATGTATTTACTGCAATGTTAAGGGAGGATTAAGAAGAAGTAAATTTAAAAACAAAATACAGAAGTATTCTTTGATGTTTCAAGTTATATCAGTAATTAATTCAGGAAATAATTAAGGAAATTTTATTTGTTCTTAATTCACTTATCAGTTAGGGACTTAGATGCTCATCATTCATTTATCCGTTATATACTCTTTTCCCCCCATGTACTCTTCCCTGGACTCAGTGCTACCTGCAGGTCATAAAACTGAGCATTACAAAAGCCATCTTGTGAACTTACATTCTAATAAAGATACAAACACTAAATAACTAAAGAAAGTAAGAAACATGATTGTTTTATTTAAGAATAAGTGTTAAGAAGAAAACTAAATATGATAATGTGATAGTAACCAAGGGGTGGCTTTAGTGGGTATATCACCGGAAAGGCCTTTCTGATATTCCTGATGAGGGTGGGGTCATGATAAGTCCCAACCATAAAAAGAGGCTGGGTAAACAAACAACAAGGGCATCCAGAAGTGAGAATGGCCAAGCCACTTCAGAGAGAAGTAATGAAGTGGTGGTAGAATGTAATACATGTTCAGGTATGAGTTGGAGAAAGGGAGCCATATCATATGATAGTAAGCTCTACAGACCACAGTATGAAGTTTAGAGTTTATTCCACATTGAAGGGGGAGGACTGAGCTAGTGAGTGATAGCCATTCATCCAGCCATTATTGGATGAGCTCTACTGTATATGAGGCAAGGCTCTAAGTACCAGTAAGAGAGCCTACATCTCAAGAGGCATTGCATGTCTCTGCTGTGCTCATCATTTATCTGCTGTTCACTCTCAGGTCAGCTCAGGTTAGCTGGACTAGAACAGCTCAGAAGAAATGGCTGGTCTCTGCTCCATCTAAGGAATAGGGTAGCCTGTGTTTATTCACTTGGTGACTGAACAGATTCCAAGAGAGCAAGAAGAAGTACATAGGACTTTATACTTATATACATACATGTATGCATATTTTTAATGTTAAACATTTACCAGGACATCACTACTTAGGTAACTCTTTCAGGCATCACCCAACCCTAAAGATAGCCACATTCTAAATTCTATCATCATAGATGAACGTTGCCTGTTCTTGGAATTAATAATATACTGTGTGTGAATGTGTGTGTGTGTGTCTGTGGGGGGGGGTCCTATCTGTCTGTCTATGTCTGTGTCTGATTTATTTTACTCAACATTTAAAAACCCATCTATATTGTAGTGAGTATTTGGGTATTTGTGTCTTTCCATTGATGAAAAGTATATCATATGAATGTTTTGCATGCTGATGGCATTTGGATGGTTTCCAGTTTTTAGCTATTATGAATGAGGTTGCTGCTATAAACATTTTGTACATACTAGGTGGAATTTTTTATAATGGATAAATTCTAAATTATACCTAGAAAAGTAAAAGCCAGTAAAGATTATAGTAAAATAAATGGAAGATGCTCACCTACTGAGATATAAAGGTGTACACCTAACTAAAAAGCAATGACAAAAAGTCAAATATATATATATATATATATATATATATATATATATATATATATATATACTAGAGGCCCAGCACATGATATTGTGCGGCCCTGCCCACCTATTCATGCCCCACCCACATGCCCACTGCCCCACCATACTCTCAGCCTGCTTGCAGCCTCACTTGCAGCCTTGCCTGCCTCGCCGTGCCCACCTCGCCATGCCCACACACCTGCTGGCCGCCAACCTTGCTGCGATTGGAGCCTGTGTATCATGGGGGAGGGCCCAAGAGTGCCCCATGCACGTCATGGTGACCAGGCATTTGGTCATTTTGATCGTGATGCCTCTTGGCCTTTTATTATTATGATATATATATATAATGTGTATATATATATACACATTAGAGGTGCATGAAATTTGTGCTCTTGGAGTGGGGTCCCTCAGCCTGGCCTGCACCCTCTTACAGTCTGGGAACTCTTGGGGGATGTCCGACTGATGGCTGTAGGACATCCTTAGCACTGTCGTGGAGGTGGGAGAAGCTCCTGCCACTGCCTCTGCGCTCACCAGCTGTGAGCCCCGCTTCTGGCTGAGCAGCACTCCCCCTGTGGGAGTGCACTGTCCACCAGGGGCAGCTCCTGTAATGAGTGCCTGCCCCCTGATGGTCATTGCACATCATAGTGACCAGTTGTTCTGCCGTTCAGTTGATTTGCATATAAGCCCTTTATTATATAGGAGATATATATATGTATGTATGTGTGTGTGTGTGTGTGTGTGTATATATATATATATATATATATATATATATATATATATATATATATTCAAATACATAATCCTGTAGATAATGGTAGGACAACTGGCAATTTTTAAAATAAGATGATAAACTTAGATCCCTATCTCATGTTATGCAAGTGAATTCCATAAATCAAAATTGTTTTTTTAAATATTTTTTATTGATTTCAGAGAGGAAGAGAGAGGGAGAGAGAGAGAGAGAAACATCAATGATGAGAGAGAATCATTGATCGGGTGCCTCCTCCTCACCCTATACTGGGGATCGAGCCTGCAACCCGGGCATGTGCCCTTGACCAGAACTGAACCCAGGACCCTTCAGTCCGCTGGCTGACGCTCTATCCACTGAGCCAAACCAGCTAGGGCTCAAAATTTTTTTAAAAACAGAGAGAGAAAGAAAGAAAAAGCCTTACACATTAGATTTAACAGAAAATATATGATACTGTTGTTATTTCTTTGGGTTTAGACCCAGAAAAAGCCTTACACATTAGATTTAACAGAAAATATATGATACTGTTGTTATTTCTTTGGGTTTAGACCCGTGGTTGGCAAACTGCAGCTCGCGAGCCACATGCGGCTCTTTGGCCCTTTGAGTGTGGCTCTTCCTAAGCCTTAGGAGCACCCTAATTAAGTTAATAACAATGTACCTACCTATATAGTTTAAGTTTAAAAAATTTGGCTCTCAAAAGAAATTTCAATCGTTGTACTGCTGATATTTGGCTCCGTTGACGAATGAGTTTGCCGACCACTGGTCTAGACCAAGGGGAGTTTGTTGGTACAACTCTGCTATAGGTGACCGAGACGGTGTCCATATTTGGTATCGTTGCTGTAATTCATCAGTAGGTAGTCAAGATTTTTGAGACAGAAACTTCACAAAGCATAGGACTTTCAGTTTTAAGTAGCTAGGAAAAGAGAGAAAGAGTAGTAAACTGTGATTTCATTTCTGACGCATAATGTAGCTGGAGAATGATCTGACAGCACTCATGTTCTATCATAGCATGTAGTCCTCTATAGAAAGTGAAGAGTTTAAAATGGAACATTGATTGAGGACTCAGAATAGATGCCTTGAGGACACAGAATAGATGCCTTGTAATCAGAAATCTAAAATTCCATGTAAATCACCCACCTGTGTGTGTGTGTTGTGTGTGTGTGTGTGCGTGTCTGTGTAATAACAGGTTTCCTGGACCCAACATCATGAAAGACTTTTGGAATGCCATTCTGAAGAATTACTTCTCAGCCCCTTGTTTTTTTCTTACTATGTAATTATGAAAATGTATGTTCTATTACCTGGAAAATGACACATTTGGTTACTAATGTTAGTCTTTTAAAATATATTTAATTGATTTTTTTTTACAGAGAGGGAGAGGGATAGAGAGTCAGAAACATTGATAAGAGAGAAACATCAATCAGCTGCCTCCCGCACGACCCCCACTGGGGATGTGCCCGCAACCAAGGTACATGCCCCGACCAGAATCGAACCCGGGACTCTTGAGTCCGCAGGCCGACGCTCCATCCACTGAGCCAAACTGGCTAGGGCTAATGTTAGTCTTTTAAAAAAAATTATTATTATAATTTCTCAAAAATTTTTGTACATTTTTCTTAAAATTTGGTCAGTACTTATTCTACTGACCTTCATCAATTTTAAAATAAAATATATGTGATTTAAATTCATATATATATGATATTTATCTTATTTAAGTTTCTGATATTTTGAAATATTAATCTAAAATTTTACCACAAGGAATATTCTGAGACTACCGATGTACAATGCACATAAGAGAAAACAATATAATGTACTTTAGATACATATACCCAATATTAAAATAAATGTAGCTATCATTAATATTGTAATACTTTAATGCTGTAATGAACTATTAGCAATAGTACAGGTATACAATTTCTCTTGCAACCTAGAACCATGTCATGAGGGAAATAATGATGCATTAGTAATTTTGAAAGAAAAATAAGTGCATTAAAATTTCCCTGAGCAATCTGGGATGTGTGGTCACACAGGAAACAGAGCGGAAGATATCACTCCATGTGGTTAATTGTGAGAACACTGTATTTGGGAATACTGGACATAGCTCATGGGTAAAATAGACCAGGCTTAGTCAGAGGTGACATCCTCCCAAAGTGGGCTTTGATCCAAGCTTCACTTTTTTTCTACCAGACTGGGAAGCAATCATAGGGATTAAGAAAACAAATTCACATGGTGGATTATAAGGAAATGTGGCTGGCTGGAATCTCACTCTCTTGAATGATATTAAACTTGTGAGATATAAATGAAGGGAAAATCAACTAAATGTAGATCCAGTTGTCGTTTACAGAGGGAAGATCCAAAATTGCTTACACAAAAAGTGGAGGGAATCCCATAATTGAAAACGGCAATGACAGAACAGAATTGCTATGCAGGCAGAAATGGGAATCAAATGAGATCACAAAGATGCATCTCTCGGTTCTCTCTCTTTTGAGTTAGTTCTGTTTTCAGGAGCTCAGCAAGATGCCTATATTCATCTTGCTTAGATGCTCTGAGCTAATGAGCCTAAGATCATGCATTTGAGCCATTTGGGGGACAATTAGCTTTAATATATTTTATCATTACAGACTGTTCCTAATGCTAGACAGAAATCCATAGCATATGTGTTGATTACCCAGAGAAACAAGAAAAATAAATTTGTATATATTGAATTAAATTAATTTTTAATATCCCCTAAGAAGATGTCTCAAGTGTAAGTTCTTTTGAGGGTAGCCAGAAGCAATGTCATTGCATGAGAAAACAGTGACACACCAGGCATTTAGGAGTGATGAGGCCTCCTCTTAGAATAAAGATAAAAATTTAAGACTCTGCACATGTCATTTCAGGCTCCCTCTCCAGCTGTCACAATCCTCTCCCCATCCTCTTCCCCCATTCCTACATTCTCTACTGACTTGTTTCTGTCCCTCGAGTGCAGCAAAGCCTTTGTCTCTGTGATTTCATCATCACTGAACACTTTTCAGTGACCTCTTTCTTTTTATTCTGTGGCATCACAGAGGCTTTATTAAACAGCTGACATTTGAAGTGAGATATAAACAAATAATAAGTCTTCTGTGATCTCACAGAATTGATGAAGTCCTGGTCTTCTGCATTTATCTGTTACTATTTCTTATCCCTATAAGAGTTATTACCAGTTGTGATTTCAGATTTAGTTCATTATATGATTTTGCTTACCCAACTAGATTGTTTACTCCCTGACATGAGAGTGTGTGATTGATTTTTTTTTTTTTGCTTCTTTGAATCCAAACTACCTAAAATAGTACATACTACAAAGTAGGTACTTGATAAATATTGTTAAATAACTAAATAATAGACTGTACAATTTATTTTGCCAGACTTTTTAATGCACATACTACATATTTGGGAACATATATTAGAACAGACATTCTGATACTCTGGAATTGGGAATCATCTGGAAAATCTTAGGGAAATATGAGTAAGTAGAAAGTAGAGGCAGAAGATTACTGAAGTTACTGGCTTAAAAGTATGTGGGAGGGAGACAGTAATGAGAGGTGAAATTAGGTTGTGCTATCCTATCTAATAAAAGAGAAACATGGTAATTGGCGTACGACCACTACCCTTCCCATTGGCTAATCAGGGAGATATGCAAATTAACTGCCAGCCAAGATGGCGGCCAGCAGCCAGGCAGCTTGAAACTAACATGAGGCTTGCTTGCTTCAGTGATGGAGGACTCCAACGTTCGTTCCCCGCCTGCCTTGCTGGCCTCTGAGCTTGCAGTTTAAGAAACATTGTAACAAATATAGAAGCTAAACAAAACCACAGAAACCTGCTTTCAGTGAGCCCCAGATCTCAGAGCTGGAGTTATACATTGTTTTGATTATAGAACCGAAACAAACCAGATACCTTCATTCAGCAGCAGAGGCCTCAGAGCTGGTGCCAGAGCTAAAGCTGGCCCAGAAATAAAAAGGAAAAAGAAAAAAAGGAGCAGTTGGGAGCTTCAGTCACCCAACAGCCTGAAAACAGTCCTCAGCCCCTCACCCAGACTGGCCAGGCACCCCATTGGGGACCCCCACCCTGAAGGGTGTGTGACCAGCTGCAAACAGCCATCATCCCCTCACCCAGGCTGGCCAGGCACCCCAGTGGGGACCCCCACCCTGATCCAGGACACCCTTCAGGGCAAACCAGCCAGCCCCACCATGCACCAGGCCTCTATCCTATATAATAAAAGGGTAATATGCCACCCAGCACCGGGATTAGCAGAGCTGTGAGGCCTCCCAGCACCGGGATCAGTGGAGCCGAGAGGCCTTCCGGCACCGGGATCAGCGTGACAGGGGGCAGCGCCCAAACCCCCTGATAGCCCTGCGGCTCTGTGTGTGACAGGGGGTGGGGCCACAACCTCCCTATCCACCCTGCTCTGTTCGTGACAGGGGAAGGCACCCCAACCCCCTGATCAGCCCTGCTCTGTGCCTGATAGGGCGGAGCTACCCAACCCCCTGATCGCCCTGCGGCTGTGTTTGTGACAGGGTGCGGCGCCCCCACCCCCCTTCCCCCCCACGGGCCCTGCTGTGTGTGTGACAGGGTATAGCGCCTCAACCCCCGGATCAGCCCTGCTCTGTGTGTGACAGGGTGCGGCGCCCCACCCCCACCCCCCCTCTCGGGCCATGCTCTGTGTGTGATGGGGTAGAGCCATAACCTCCCCATTGGCCCTGCCCTGAGTGTGACAGTGGCGGCGCCCCAACCCCCTGATCCCCCCTGCCCTGAGTGTGACAGGGGGCGGTGCCCCAACTCCCCTATCGGCCCTACTCTGTGAGTGACAGGGGGGAGCTCCTCAACCCCCTGATCGGCCCTGCTCTGTGCATGACAGGGTACAGAGCCCCAACCCCCATGATGGGCCCTGCTCTGTGCATGACAGAGGGGAGCTCCCCAACCCCCTGATTGACCTTGCTCTGTGCGTGACAGGGTACGGAGCTCCAACCCCCCAGATGGGCCCTGCTCTCTGCACGACAGGGGGCAGCGCCCCAACCCCCCTGATGGGCCCTGCTCTGTGTGTGACAGGGGATGGTGCCGCAACCTCCCCATCGACCCTACCTTGAGTGTGACAGGGTGCGGTGCCCCAACCCCCCAATGGGCCCTACCCTGAGCGTGACTGAGGGTGGCATCACAACCTCCCAATCTTCCCTGCTCTGTGCATGACAGGGGAAGGTGCCCCAGCTCCCCAATCAGCCCTGCTCTGAGCCCGACCAGGGGCTGCACCTAGGGATTGGGCCTGCCCTCTGCCACCCAGGAGCAGGCCTAAGCCAGCAGGTCGTTATCTCCCGAGGGGTCCCAGACTGTGAGAGGGCACAGGCCGGGCTGAGGTACCCCCCCTCCCCCCGGAGTGCACAAGTTTTTGTGCACCGGGCCTCTAGTCCTATAAATAAAAGCCTAATATGCAAATTGTCCCTTGACCGGGAGTTCTAATGGGAGACTGGGAGTTCGACCACTCACTATGATGTGCACTGAACACCAGGGGGCAGTGTGGAACATTGCAGGCATTGGCAACATGCTGCAACCTTTTGCTGGCTACCTGGGGGTAGGGATGACAGGGATGGAGGTGCGGTGAGAATATGGGGTGTCTGCCAAGCTCACTCTCACTCACCCTGCTACCCTCCCCCGGGATGCCAGGGCTCGCACACCGGGGAAGCCCCCACGCTCAGGTGCTGGGCACCTGTGAGGAGCCTGCCCTGCACTCGTGTGGCATCTTCCCAGTGAGCTATTCCACAGCTGCCAGGACCACAGGGACCAGTTGGGCTCCTTATAGGTTCATGCAGGAGCCGCTCTGCAAGGCCAGTTGGGAAAGAGTATGCTGCCCTCTCAGCTTCCATGCAGCGCCACTGGGCAGCCCAGAGGCCCACGCTGTGCCCTGGCCCGCAGTGTCCAGCCACATTCACTGCATCTTCACATGGGGACTCGGGCTCCATAACTCAGGTGGAGGGGGGTCCATGGGGGCCCAGGGGCCCAGGGGCCCAGGTGCTGTCCAGGGCCCAGAGATCAGCTGGAACCTGCCCTTCCACGCCAGACGCTCACACTTCGATCGCCAGCCAGGCATGGGGACCCCACCCGTGCACGAATTTCATGAACCGGGCCTCTAGTGAGAGAATAAGATTTGAGTGGGTAGGGTTTGCATGTGAAAATGACACTTTTTGAGGCCTTTTCTTTGAAGATAACACTGTGGTAGCCAAAGAATAATAAAGGATGAAGGAAGACTTTCCTTTTTTAAGCAGAAGAAATTTTGCAAATATTTTCAACATGTGCTTATTTAAATGTCCAGTAAATGTTCTTCCATTTATATTTATGAACAGTTCTGCATAGCTGATCTCATCCCTTTGAAAGAGGGAGCCCACTTGATGTTTCTCATTTTTGGGAAGTCACCCTGAGGAAATAGAACCCAGAGCAACCAGGGAGGCTGGTGCTGATGCCTGGGTGGGGTGTGGTTAGACTGGCTCTATGAGGGCTGGGAAAATGTTAACAGAAGCTGTGGGAAGTATTGTTAGGTAGGGTGGCACAGATAGGAGGAACAGAAGGCAAACAAGTAGGAGAGAGCCCTTTTGTGTCTTTCAGTCTTGCCATCTCTCTACACCCACTCAGGATAGATAGATGGAGGCTATTGAGCAAAAATGTGATTTCTGGATTTCCAGCTCCAGCATCACACACACACAAAAAGGTATAATCGTGTTTGCAGCAGAAATGCAATAGCTTAGTTACCCATACACACTCTATTAGCCTTAGGCCTGTAATATAAAAATAGTGTGTGTTTTTTTTTTATTTCATAGTGATATCTAGTGACTTTCATTGAGATAAATTATGAGTTTGTGTCTGTACTCAGCAGGAAAAAGTGTTGTAAAAACCAGCAACATGTGCCATGGGTGACAGAAAGGAGCAAAGCATCTCCTTCATTTGCTGGCCCTACTCTAGCAGCCACAAATCCTGGTGAAAGTATGTCCCTGTGGCTGACTTTTTGCTCATGCTGTGCAGGGGAAGGGGGGGGCGCACAGGTAAGGATGGCTAAGGGTACCTCCAGGTATCAGTAGTTCCCAGTAGCTACTTCAGCAGTGGCAGTGCTCCTGGCAATGATAGTTTCCGGAAACTGTGTCAATGCGTAGCTTTTATCTCTTCAGATCTTCTCTGTCCTAGAGTCAGAAGATGGCTCAGTTGTACTCAGCATTACCTCTAGGAAGGAACTCACTTCACATTGTTGGTTGAAATTTCTAGTGACACCTGCAATACCATAAAACATTTAAAGGAAATTAAAAAGAACAGTTGATCTCAGAATGTTCTGTCACTAGACACAAAACTCATTGAAGGGGCAGCAGAGGAAAAAACTAACCTTGTATTATGCCAAGTAGAGACACTGAAGAACACACAAATAAATCTATTAAAATGATCTTTGCATACATAGAGAAAAAGCATTTGGGAAAGTTGGAAAGTCATAATCTAAGAAGAAAGATCTTTCAAATGAATATATTTAGGTTTGTGAGCACCTCATTTGATACTAGTAATTGTTATTTTTCCTGTGTTTCCACCTATTGATGGGATTTCATCAATGAACATCAATAGTATGCAGCAATAGCCATGCCGGGACAAAAGTTCCTGATATTCTTCTGCCAAAACACAAAAAACAGATTTTAATCTTTCATAAATGTTCCTGGGACACTTGGAGCTCTACGTCTCTAGTCTACAAGAAAGTCCAGGGGAAGAAGTAAATGAGAATAATGATGTAACTTAAGTCTCTAATCTTTTTAAAATGATACTAGTAAGTCACTAGCAAAATTTCCTATGTTGCTTGAGGTTCTTTTTTTTTTTTTCAGTTGCAAGTAACAGAAACACAACTCCAGCTGGTTCCCATGATTAAAACAGCTGTCCAGCCAGTGTTGCTCAGTGGTTGAGCATTGACCAGAAGGTCATGGGTTCGATTCCTGGTCAGGTCACATGCCTGGGTTTCGGGCTCAATCCCCAGTAGGGGGAATGCAGGAGGTAGCTAATTAATGATTTTTTTTTTCATTATTGATGTTTCTCTCTCCCTCTCCCTTCCTCTCTGAAATCAATAAAAGATATATTTTGACAAAACAAAAACAAAAGCAGTTAGCAGTTTAGCTGGCTCAGGATTGTCTGAAATTAATGTTTCAAATCGTATTATCCTTAAATTATCTTATATAGTCACCCTTATGATTTTATATTCAGGTTCTGCATGATTCTTGTATATGATGGTTAATTTTGTGTCAACTTGACTAGGCCCCAGGTTGTCCACATATTTGGTCAAACATTATTCTGTCCCTAGACAGTTTTGCTCAGTGGATAGAGCACCAGCCCTCAGACTGAAGGGTCCTGGGTTCAATTTTGGTCAAGGACCTCGGTTGCAGGCTCAGTCCCTGGTCCTGGTCCAGGCACATTCGGGAGGCAACCAATCGATGTCTCTCTCTCACATTGATGTTTCTCTTTCTGTGTCTCTCCCTTTCCCTTCCACTCTCTACAAAAACCAAT
This sequence comes from Myotis nattereri, assembly GCF_964212035.1. Classification (NCBI taxonomy): domain Eukaryota; kingdom Metazoa; phylum Chordata; class Mammalia; order Chiroptera; family Vespertilionidae; genus Myotis; species Myotis nattereri. The sequence continues at coordinate 30,552,079 of NC_138088.1, forward strand.
GGAAAAATATCCTAAGGTGAGGATCAACATCAACAACAACAACAACAAAAACACACAAACCAACAAGCAAATGTTATTCTGATGGTTTCTCTGAGGATGTTTTGGATGAGTTTAATATTTAAATTGGTAGACTACATAGAGCAGAGCGCTTGCCCTAACGTGGTAGGTATCATTCAATTATTTGAAGATCTGGAACAACAAAAGGCTGAGCGAGAGGGAACTCCTCCTGACTAAACTGGGATTTTGTGGGGTTTTGTTTTTTTGGATTTTTTTGGGGGGTGGGCTTTTAGACTAAATAAGACATGAGGTCTCCCCGGGTCTTAAGCAGATGGACTTTGGAGTGGAATTCCCCCACTTGTTGCTCTGGTTCTTAGGCCTCCACTCAGATTGGAACTGTACTATTAGTTTCTCTGAGTCTCTGGATTACCAACCATAGATTTTAGAATTGTCAGTCTGCCAATCCTTATAATCTCTCTTACAGTCTGGCTCTCGCTCCTGGTCTCTCTCTCTCATAAACATATGTGTATATGTTGGTTCAACCTGCTTTTGGCTCTTCTAATAAGGGACAACTTCATTTTCTGGGAGTAGGGCAGTCATTTTCAATTATGTGGCTTTTGACAGTGTCAGGCTAACTTTCTACCAGTCTAGGAATCTAAAAGGAATTGCAGCACGTTCCTGAAATTTTTTCATCTCATCTGATCTCTGAGAAGTAGTAATCCTTTTTACTTAACTGATTGGTTCACTTGGAAAAAAAGAAGATCGACATTTTAGAGTAACTACGTAAAAAAGGCTATCCTTACAAAGGATACAGCTACAAAGAAAATATAGGCAATTGGATTGAAGAAATAACTTGAGTTGGAGCAATAATTAGCTTATTTCCTTCTCTAAGATTAACATGACCCACACTGTTTTGATTATATTCTTTAAAAAATTAGAGTAGCTGTTCCTGTTCATCCCTCACGATTATCACTACAAAAGCATCTTTATAATTTAATAAATCCATAGTCAATTAGACTAATAAATGTGTGGTTTGTTAAGACCTGGCTAATCCAAATCAAAAGATTTTAAAGTATATAAACACTTTTTTTTCTTTACAGATAAATGTATATGGCTTATGGAAGCATCAAAAGATACATTTAATGAAGTATTGTAACTTCAATACTTTTAATAGTATGTAATTTAATTGTATTTGACCTTGAGTTTTATAATTGGAGATTGAGTACAGTAGGTCCTGGGGTTACGTCGAAGATCCATTCCTAAGGCGCGATGTAATGTGATTTTCGCTGTAAGTCAGAACCCACATACATAAGCACCTACGTCACTCACATGGAGCACATACACAGCAGTAATGAAGGGAAACAGTAAAAAAAAATTTAAAAGAAAGATAACAATTCCTGACCTTCACTTGTGGTAAATAAATAATAAAAAACATAAAGCACATATGTACATACATCGAAATGACAGAACTTATTTTTTTAATAAATAAATGGGAGATCGTGACATAACCATGAAATGATTTATGTCGACTCCAACGTATTCTGAGGACTGTCTGTAGTCACTAATTTTGTGTCATGATTGTTACATGTTGTGCCTGTGCTTATAACCGGGAGGCTTTTATAATATAGAAAAATTTGTGAGGATATGAACTAACTTGAAGGAAATAAATATAAAGAAAGAAGAAAAATCTGAGAGCTAATAGAAAGAGAAAAATTACTTACTTTTATTACAAGATACAGAGAGGTGAGTTCAGGTTATGAATCTATTAAAAGATGAAGGAATGGTTTAAGCCCCATGAAAAAGCAAGATTAAAGAAAACAATTACATTTCAGCATGTTGAAAGAGGTAATGAAATGTTACTTACTCCGATAACTAGAGTGGATGACATTACTAGAATGAAGAAAAATGACAGAAACCTGTAGAAGAGTTCATATAAGCAGCAAATATCCAACAAAGCAGAGGTCAGGAATATTAGAAAGAAGGGGTGTCATCAAACCTCGGAATGAGATTCAAAAGTTAGATCATCAAAACCAAGGAAGAAGGCAATTTGCTGATGATTGGGCATAATGTCAAGGCTATAGATAATGTAAGGACCTAAATAAGAAATATTTTTCTTTTGTTGCAATGATTTGCTGTAACTCTTAAGAAAAAATCATTTCTGTGCTGTTGAGCCAGCATGGTTACTGGGTATTTTCAGAGAGCATGACTGATAAAGAAATGTGAGATAGAAAATGTATTTCAAAATATAAGCTCAAACCTATTAATGTATAATGAAATAATGAGAAAGCAAGACTCTTCTATGAAAGCAATGACTATTTCTAAAATACATTTTCTGATTTGGGAATATTACATTGGTAATTTTTACTAGTGATAATTTACTTACTATTAGGTATGAGTTTTGTTTAAATCCATCAGGCATATTATTTCTCTCTTTTCTACATTTATAATGTAAGCTAATTTTTTTCTCTTCCTCTATGTCTTGTACTTGTGATTTAAGTACTGTCAGACAGAGCAGAGTGAGTGACTGAAAGCCAGTTAGTTTAGAGGTAACATGAGCTGCTAGAGCATCTTTAACATGTTGAATGGGGTTTGAATGCATAAAGAGGAGAAACAAATGCTATAAGGAAGCAAAAATGCAGAAAGAGATGAGGTTTTAGATTCCTAAATTCCAGTAGCACTTTTCTTCCATGGAGTGTATTATTCTGTTACTAGTCATCTTTGTATTATATTGCTAGTTATTTTTCATGGGCATGTGTCTTACCTCTCCATCACAATAATAATCTAGTAGAGAACAAGGACTGCCATATTCATCTTTGCTTAGAAGTCAGCAACCATAGTGATAATTGAGAGCTGGGATTTTAAAGTAAGATTTCCTGGGTGCATATAGCATGCCTCCATCACTCTTTAGCCTTGAAATTTAAGGCAAGTTTTATCCTGTCAATGTTTTAGTTGCTTTATCTGTAAAAATTGATAATAGGTCTTCCATCATAGTGTTACTTCAATGGTTTATTATATGGTAAGAACCACATAAATATTATTTATTACCATATCTAGCATATTGTCAGTTTAAAAGAAAAGAATAAAGATCAGTTATTGAAACCACTGGAATTTTGTAATATAATTATTTACTAAAGAACAAAAAGGGAGGGCAATGAATCATTATAGGAAACAATAGAACGTCATAGTTAAGATCACAATTTTTGAAATATAAGACCTTCACCAAAACCCCATGATTCTTAACTTCTCTAAACTTTATTTTCTTTATTTGTAAATGGTGGAAATAATACTACCACGCTAATAAATTTGTTATGTTGCATACCTGTGAGTGTATGTGTGTTCATATGCGTGTGTGTGTGTGTTCAGCTTAGCACAGTGTCTGGCACAGTATAAACATACATACAACACATATTAGCTAGGATTAACAGTATTGAGATAATGATTTTTCAAAACCAGGATTGTTGAATTACAGTTTTATCATCCTTAGAGGATCAAACAGTTTATCTAATTGTGTGTCAAGTGCAATAGTATTTTCAATATATTTATAATAGTCTAAAAGACATATACAATAGACTGAAAGAAAAACATAAATAGCTGTTTGAATGTCTATGTATATCAGGGGTCCTCAAACTTTTTAAACAGGGGGCCAGTTCACTGTCCCTCAGACCGTTGGAGGACCGGACTATAGTTTAAAAAAAAAACTATCAGCAAAGTCCTATGCACACTGCATATATCTTATTTTGAAGTAAAAATACAAAATGGGATCAAATACAATATTTGTATTTGCATGTGGCCCGCGGGCCGTAGTTTGAGGACCCCCGAATACAAACAGCTATTTAATGATTATTGCATAAGCATGCAAGACAAATAGCTCAGGTACTGAATGCATAATTAAGTTATAAAACACATACAAGTGGGAAAATATCATCCTTCATAGAGAAAACATATACCTTATAAGGCATATGGAAATTTAATATTTTATTTAAATTCTTTATTGTTTAAAGTATTAATTAAGTCTTTTTCACGCATTAACCTGTCCCAACTGCCCCCAACCCCATCTGTGTCCATTGGTTATGTTCATATGCATGCATACAAGTCCTTTGGTTGATCTCTTACCCTCTCACCCCCCACTTTTCCTCATAGGTTTGACAGTCTGTTCGATGCTTCTACGACTCTGGTTCTATTTTTGTTCATCAGTTTATGTTGTTCATTATATTCCACAAATGGGTGAGATCATGTGATATTTATCTTTCTCTGACTGGCTTATTTCCCTTACTTAATGCTGTCCAGGCCCATCCATGCTGTTGCAAATGGTAAGAATTCCTTCTTTTTTATAGCAGCATAGTATTCCATTGTGTAGATGTACCACAGTTTTCCCACTCATCTGCTGATGGGCACTTAGGCTGTTTCCAGTCCTTAGCTATGGTGAATTGTGCTGCTATGAACATATGGGTGCATATATCCTTTCTGATTGGTGTTCCTGTTTTCTTGGGATATATTCCTCGAAGTGGGATCACTGTGTCAAATGGAATTTGCATTTTTAATTTTTTGAGGAAAAACCATACTGTTCTCCACAGTGGCTGTACCAGCCTGCATTCCCACCAGCAGTGCAAGAGGATTCCTTTTTCACAGCATCCTAGCCAGCACTTGTCCTTTGTTGATGTGTTGATAATGGCCATTCTGACAGGTGTGAAATGGTACCTCATTGTTTTGATTTGCATCTCTGGGATGATTAGTGACTTTGAGCATGTTTTCATATGTCTCTTGGCCTTCTGTATGTCCTCTTTTGAAAGGTATCTATTTAGGTCTTTTGCCCATTTTTTGATTGGACTCTTTATCTTCCTTTTGTTAAGTTGTATGAGTTCCCTATAAATTTTGGAGATTAAACCCTTGTTGGAGATAACATTGGCAAGTATGTTCTCCCATGCAGTGGGCTTTCTTGTTGTTTTGTTGATGGTTTCTTTCACTGTGCAGAAGCTTTTTATTTTGATGAAGTCCCATTTGTTTATTTTCTCCTTAGTTTCCAATGCCCTAGGAGCTGTATTGGTAAAGATATTGCTACGGCAAATGTCTGCTATTTTGCTGCCCATGGCTTCTTCTAAGATTTTTATGGTTTCCTGTCTTACATTTAAGTCCTTTATCCATTTTTGAGTTTATTTTTGTGTAAGGTGTAAGTTGGTGGTCTAGTTTCATTTTTTGCATGTATCTGTCCAATTTACCGAACCCCATTTTTGAAGAGACTGTCTTGACTCCATTGTATGCTCTTGCCTCCTTTGTCAAATATTAATTGAGAATAATGGCTTGGGCTGATTTCTGGGTTCTCTGTTCTGTTCCATTGGTCTATATGTATGTTCTTGTGCCAGTACCAGGCAGTTTTTAGAACAATAGCTTTGTAGTATAGCTTGATATCTGGTATTTTGATCCCTCCAACTTTGTTCTTCTTTCTCAAGATTGCGACAGCTATTAGAGGTCTTTTTTTTTTATTCCAGATGAATTTTTGGAGAGTTTATTCTAGGTCTTTGAAGTATGCCATTGGTGTTTTAATAGGGAGTGCATTGAATTTATAGATTGCTTTGGTAGTATGGACATTTTAATGATTTTGATTCTACCGATCCATGAAGACGGTATACTAGTATTCTTCCATTTATTTATGTCTTCTTCTATCTTCTTTTTCAGCATCCTGCAATTTTCTGAGTATTGGTCCTTTACCTCCTTGGTTAAATTTACTAGTATTCCTAGGTATCTTAATTTTTTTTTGTTATGGTAAATGTGATGGTTTTTTTAGTTTCTCTTTCTGTGAGTTCCTTATTGGGGTCCTCAAAAAAGCAATAGATTTCTGGGTGTTAGTTTTGTATCCTACTGCATTGCCCAATTAATTTATTAATTCTAGTAGATTTTGTTGGAGTCTTTGAGGGTTTTCTATGTAAACTATCATGTCATCTTCAAATAATGACAATTTTACTTCTTTTTCATTTTGGATGCCTTTTATTTCTTCTTCTTGTCTGATGGCTATAGATAGCACTTCCAGTACTATGTTGACCAGGAGTGGTGAAAGTGGGCATCCCTGTCTTGTTCTTGTTCTTAGAGGAAATGATTTTAGTTTTTGCTCATTGAGTACAATACTGGCTGTAAGTTTGTCAAGTAAGGCTTTTATGTTAAGGTATGATCCCTCTATTCCCACTTTGCTAATAGTTATTATTATGAAAGGGTGTGGATATTGTTAAATGCCTTTTCTGCATCAATTGATGTGATTATGTGATTTTTGTCTCTCAATTTTTTTATGTGATATATCACATTTATTGATTTGCTTATATTGTACCAGCCTTGCATCCCTGGAATAAGTCCCACTTGGTCATGGTGTATGATCTTTCTAATGTAATGCTGGATCTGATTTGCTAGGATTTTGTTGAGGACTTTAGCATCTATGTTCATCAGGGATATTGGCCTGTAATTCTCTTTCTTTGTAGTGTCTTTATCTGGTTTTGAGATTAGGCTAATGCTGGCTGTATAGAAAGAGTTTGGAAGTGTGCCTTCCTCTTGAATTTTTTGGTGTAGTCTGAGAAGTATAGGTTTCATTTCTTCTTTGAATGTTTGGTAAAACTCCCCTGTGAAGCCTCTGGCCATAGGCTTTTGTTTGCTGGAAATTTTTTGATGACTGCTTCAATTTCTTCCTTAGTTACCCATCTATTGAGATTTTTTGATTCTTGGTTGAGTTTTGGAAGGTCATATTTTTCTAGGAATATGACAATTTCCTCTAGGTTGTTTAGTTTGTTGGAATAGAGTTGTTCATAGTATTTTTTTTTTTTTACAATCCTTTGTATTTCTGTAGGGTCTGTTGTTATTTCACCTCTTTGATTTCTGATTTTGTTTATTTGGGTCCTCTCTTTGCTTCTTGGTGATCCTGGCTAGAGGTTCATCAATCTTGTTAATCCTTTATTGATTAAGTATATATACATATATTTATATATTTAGTCTCTATGTCATTTACTTATGCTCTGATCTTTATTATCTTCTTTCTGCTACTTACTTTGGGCTTTTCTTGTTGCTCTCTTTCTAATTTGTTAAGTTGTAGAGTTAGATAATTTATTACCAGTTTTCCTTGTTTTTTGAGGTAGGCCTATAATGCTATGAACTTCCCTCTCAGGATTGCTTTCACTGTGTCCCATAGGTTTTGGATTGTTGTGTTTTCATTGTCATTCATTTTCAGGATGTTTTTATTATTTCATCTTTGATCTCTTTGCATGCTATTAAACCCAATCATTGTGTAATAGCATGCTATTCAGCCTCCAAGTCTTTGACTTTTTTTATTGCTTTTATTGTACTTGATTTCTAATATTATGCCATTGTGATCTGAGAAGATGCTTGATATGATTTCAATCTTTTTGAATTTGAAGAGACTTTGTCTGTGAACCAATATGTGGTCTATTTTTGAAAAGATCCCATGTGTACTTGAGAAAAATGTATATTCTGTAGTTTTGGGGTGAAATGTTCTGAAGATGTGAATTAAGTCCATTTGATCTAATGAGTCATTTAGGATTTTTGTTTATTTGCTGATTTTTTTTTCTTTTTCTTTTTTGTCTAGAGCATATATCCAATGATGTCAGTGGAGTCCATATATGTTTACCAGAGTTATATCCTCTTGTTGTATCCATCCCTTTAGTATTATGAAATGGCCTTCTTTATCTCTTATTATCGCCTTCACTTTGAGGTCTATACTAGTTTTATAAGTATTGCTATCCCAGCTTTTTTTTTTTTTTTTAATTTCCATTTGCCTGAAAGATTATTTTCCGTCCCTTCACTTTCAGTCGTGTGAGTCTTTTGTTCTGAGGTGGGTTTCTTGTAGACAGTATATATATATGAGTCATGTTTTCTTATGCATTCAGCCACTCGATGTCTTTTGATTGGAGCATTTAATCCATTTACATTTAAAGTTATTATTGATAGGTCCTTGTTTGTAGCCATTTATATTTTGGTGCCAGTGTCCCTTTTTTTTTCTCTCTTCTTTTAACAACAGTCCCTTTAGCATTTCTTGCATTTCTGGGTTGGTAGTGCTAAACTCCCTTAGCCCTTTTTTGTCTGTGAAGCTCCTGATTTCCTCTTCAATTTTGAATAATAGCCTTGCTGGTTAGAGTATTCTTGAATTCAATCCCTTGCTTTGAATGACTTTGTATACTTCATTCCATTCCCTTCTGGACTGATGTGTTTCTGTTGAGAAATCATTTGATAAGCTAATGGGGATGCTTTGTATGTAACACTCTGTCTCTCTCTTACAGCTTTAATTTTGTCTCTTTGTCATTAATGTTTGCCATTGTAATTACCATGTGTCTTGGGGTGGGTTATTTTTATGAATGAAAAATCATATATCTAAACTTTCTTATTTAATTTTAACATAATTGTATTTGAGTGTCCTAAATAAGTAAAACTAGACATAAGAATGTTTGCAGTGATGCCAAAAAGCATTTCTGATACAGAAACTGGCTTTAAATCGAAAATCAATAAAAGTAAATGAGCATGTTGTATTAGTTTCACATAAATGTAGTGTTTCTAAATTCTGTATTTTGCTCTTTTTGACTAGTGTTTACTGGAAGTGGATATTGATTATTTTCAACATTGATAGAGGGTGCTCCAGATTTTCTGACCTAACTGGTTGAGGGAAAGAGGTTTCTCTATGACATGTTAAAATTACACACTACTCTTTAAAAAGTGTAGTACAGCCAGGTTGAAGGCAATTTTCCTCTCACAAAGTAGCAAATAAGTTTGTAACAATGTGTCCAAATAGTCCAAGGCAAAATTTATCTTTATAAAAGTATATTAAAATTATAAAAAGAAAGAATGTTTTCAGGGGATGGATAGTGAAATAGATCTATGCAGGCTTATTTTACATCTATTTCCTTATCTATATTTTAATTCATGTAATGCAATAAAAATATATGTGTGTACATATGTACATGGTGCATACAGGAAACTATTTCATGTACATACAACTGTAAATTTATATATATACATAGAGGGGATATAAGACATCATTTATAAAATGCAGAATTGATTTCATTTGCTTTCACCAAGAAAAATAACTAGTGAAAAAAGCAAGCAATACCTTCGTATGCAGATCAGGAAATCCCTGATATCAAGATTAATTATGTGCTGTAAATATGATTCCTTTGAGTCCATCTTTGAAATTCCCCCATTTCAATGTTAGAAACATTGAAAACTTTATCCCAGTTGGGAAGGTAATAAAGAAAAAGTAACCCCCAAAATAGCACACTTTACTGTGAAACATTGAGTCAGCTTCCCAGGCACTTAATAACCATTCAAAGGGAGGAATCACTCCTTTGAACCCAAGTGAGTGCATATATGATATATATATTTTTTTTCTGCTAGGATACTGTAAATGCAATTTTCTAGTCTAATTTCTGTCTCTTATAAATAGTACTGGGGCCCCCGTGCACAAATTTGTACACCTTGAAAGGAACTGTGGGCTGCAAGGCTGTGGTGGGCATAGGGATGGGTCTCCACCTATCCTCCACCACCCCACTTGGCCCTTCCTGCCATGTCCCCTGGCCCCCTGTCTTCTGGCAGCCCCACCCCCGCCGCCCCTGCTCCCATGTGCTGACTGCGCTGGACCTGCTTGCACCCACTGACAGTGACGAGCGATTGGGCCAGTGCTAGGAGCTGGCAGCAGGTGCGAGTGGCAGATACCAGCCCAGATCACCCCTCAAGAGCAGCGGGAGGTGGAGAAGCCCTGAGGGGCGATCAGGGCCCACAGCTGCTCTCACCTGCTGACAGTGTCGAGTGATTGGGGCTGGTGCCAGGTGCTGGCAGTGAGTGCAAGCGGCGGCTCCATCACCGGCAGTGGGTGCCAGCTGCAGGTTCGAGCGCTGGGCAGGACCGTGGTGCAGGGGAGCAAAGAATTTTCAGTGACCACCAGAGGCGCTCCGCAATGACAGCGACCTGCACCACACCTTAGTCTGGCACCCCCACTCACCTGCTCCATCATACCACTGTGCCGATGCCTGCCATGTTCTGTGCTCTGCCATGTGTTGCTGACACCTGCCATGTTCTGCATGCGTCCCCTGGTGATCAGTGCAAGTCATAGCGACCGGTTGTTTGGTTGTTCAATTGTTCCACCGTTCTGTCTATTTGTATATTAGAGTTATATATGTACATAGATAGATAGACAGATAGAGATTGTAACATAGGTCAGGTGATGAGAAGCACTATACATAACTCCCTAGTGTCTTTGTCAATCAAAGAGACAGAAGGAGGGTTCACAAATTTAGTCCAGTCTTTGAAGGAATTCATATTTCATCCTAGGGTGCCCAATGGGGTGATCTAGCCAATGAAGAGAGATGTTTGTTCCACATTGCTTTCTCATTGCTCAGATAGGGAAATGAATATCCAAAGGCCATCGCAATTAAAGAAATGAAAAGAATCCCTTTATCCTACTAAAAAAAGCATGACAGTTGGATAAACATTTGGATAACAGATAAATATTTACAAGATATGTAGAAGGGGGTGGGGAGAGGTGGAAGAGAGTAAACGGAGGATAAATGGTGATTGAAGGAGACTTGACTTGGTGTGGTGAACACACAATGCAGTGTACAGATAACGTGATATGGAATTGTGCACCTGAAATCCATATAATGTTGTTAACCAGTGTCACCCCAATACATTGACTATAAAGGAAAAAAAAAAGAAAACATTTACAGGACACAGGACTATTGGATAAAGATTTATTTGAAGGAAGAACATTATTTAATAAAGTCTATTCTACTCTTCTTAACCATTTCTCTCAGAATCCCAAAACATTGGGATTTTCAGTGACATGCTGTCTTATTCAGAGTATCATACTATGAGTCACCATAAATAGGGCGGGGGGGAATGCAGTATGTGTCCCATGAAAATTGTTGAGGAAAGTTGTGGTAAAAGGTGCAAATGTTTACCTGTGGCTTGAGAGCACTTTTTCTGCACTTACCGGGATTCCAGGGCAGTATAAGAAATGAGTCTACATAAAAGTACTACTTATTAAGGGATTATGTGATAATAATTAGCCACTTGATCTCATCATTGCTGTTGCAAGTGTACTGTAATGATATGATTATTCCCATTGTGAAAGGGATTAAACTAAACCTGAAGAGATCACAGAACAGGGGTAAGCCATACCTCTAGTAAATAGCAGAGCAGAGATTTGAATCGAGTCCTAATACCACACTGGGTGCTCTTTTACTTACATCATTTAGTTTCCTAATACTACATTCCTGAGGCAATAAAATAGTGTAAAGATGTCTAAAATGATAAGGGAATGCTTGAAAAGGCAAAAAGAAAACTGTGTGTTGAGATATTAGGAACATTACATTCATTAGAAATAGCAAAGCACTGCCTGGCTGTCATGGCTCAGTGGTTGAGCTGGGAGGTCAAGGTTCAATTCCTGGTCAGAGCACATGTGCAGATTGTGGGTTCAATCCCCAGTGTGGGACTTGCAGGAGACAGCCTATCAATGATTCTCTCTCACCATTGATGTTTCTATCTCCCTCTCCCTTTCTCTCTGAAATTTTATACACACACACACACACACACACACACACACAAATACTAGAGGCCTGGTGCATGAAAATTCATGCACTGGAGGAGGTCCCTCACCTGGCCTGCCTCCTCTCACAGTCCGGGAGCCCTCAGGGGTGGGAGGCGACTCAGCGATCAGGGGAAGGCGACACCCCATCACATCTCTGCTGCTGTCACTTCCAGCAGTGTAAGCTTCGGCCGGCCCTGGTTACCGGAGCCTCAGGCCAGCCTTGGGCAGCTGGGGGGCTGAGGGGACTGGCCACCGCCATCTTTAAGGGCTGGGAAGTCAATTAGCATATTCCCTCCTATTGGCTGTGGGCACCACCATCTTTGAGAGTGGGGCAGTCAATTAGCATATTCCCTCCTTATTGGCCATGGGCACTGCCATCCTTGAGGGCAGGGCACTCAATTAGCATATTCCCTCCTTATTGACTGTGGGTGTCACCATCTTTGCGATGGCCTGAGGGTTAATTAGCATATTCCCTCTTTATTAGATAGGATGATATTACAAAACACTAGTTGATTTAAGGAGGTAAGTGGTGTCTACATAAATAGTATTTGTAGTTATAGCTATACCTGGGAAAGTGATAATAAGTGGATAAAATGTGAGATTGGGCATGCAACATTGTTTTTACCTACAACTAACAAAATATGTCACAAAATTAAAAACAGTCTTAAGCCTGGCTGGCATGGCTCAGTGTTTGAGCATCGACCTATGAACTAGAGGGTCATGGTTCGATTCCAGGTCAGGGCACATACCTGGGTTGTGGGCTCAATTCCCAGGGTGGGGCATGTAGGAGGCAGCCAATCAATGATTGTCATTCTTCATTGATGTTTCTATCTCTCTTTCCCTCTCCCTTCCTCTCTGAAATCAATGAACTTAAAAAGAAAAAAAAAAGCCTAAGCTATAATAAAAGATATAATGTTCAGTAGTGAATGAAAAATTACAATCTCTGATATGTTCAACACAAGACTGGATCAAAATAAAACAAAAAATCGGTATGCCTATATGTTCACCTGTTAATTACTATGAATTTGGCTGAAAATATGAAACTGATTCCATTAAAAACTGTATATTTTCTTTTCTGAAGAAAGGGATATTGTACAAGACACCTGTCTAAATCAATTTATTAAATGCAACTGATTGCATCTGATTTGCATTTCTATTAATGTCAAAAATAATGAGGCAATTTAGTTTGATTTTGTAAGTGGGTCAACTATTTTATAAAGACTAATTCCTGTTATCTACCATATCAGATCTTATGGTTTCGGCACTGAACAAGTTTCAAGTATTTTATCATTCACATTAATAGAAGCTAAATTATTTTTCTCTTAAATTTTCTGAACCTTTACCTAAATATGCAGGTTTTTTTCTACCATCTAGATCAGCGATTTTTCAACCTTGTTCATCTCATGGCACACATACACTGATTTCTAAAATTCTGCAGCACATTAAATATGTATTTTTTGCCGATCTGACAAAAAGAGGTATAATTTTTTTTGTCACTCACACTGGATGGTATTGTTGTGTTGGGTGTTGTCATTTTTTATTTGACACTCTCAGGGAAAAGAGGTCAGTGCCCCAGGTATTGCATGTTTTAAAAATTCTTGTGGCACATGGGTTACAATCGCTGATCTATACTAATATTTTATTGGCATGCAGATGTTATCCTAAGCATCTATACATGATATATATTAACAGAACTTTACGCCAATTATGAAATTATTAAAATTAATATTTCTCTTGTAATTCGTCTTCACTTCCGCTTAAATGTGACTGGAACTTAATTTCTAAAGGTTTTAGGTGACACTTATGTTGTCTCTTGCACTTACTATGCCAGGTATTGTGCAAACTGCTTTACATATTTCATTATTGAATCAAAACTTACATATGATAAACGATTACCCTTTCTTAACAGTCTGCTGCATTTTTATGTGTATACTCCTGGATAAATTCTTGTGTATGTATCAACCCCCAGAAATACCACTCATATCAAGATACTGAAATTTCTATGATCCCACAAGTTTTCTTTATAACACTATTTTGACTATTATCAATATAGATCAGTTTTGTCTGTTCTTGAGTTTCAAACAAAGGTATTGATGAAGTGTGCAGTACTTGTAACTGCCTTCTTTTGCTCTATATAACGGCTATGAGATCCATTCATGTGTATATCAGAAGTTCCATTAATGTTTAGATAGAACTAATATGTAGAGCTGAGATTTGAATATAGGTTTATGTAAAACCAAGTTCTTAAATGATATCTTATAGAGCTTCTACTTACTTCAAAGCAAAACCAGAATCTGGAGAGCAGAAAAATACCATCACTAGAATCCCACCGAACACACCATAAAGTGGTTGTACTAACTGACCTCACTTCAGTTACAGATACATACATCTATTTTATTATTTCTTTATAGCAAATAAAGGGTTATGGTTTATGCTATTTAAATAGTAAATTATGTAAAACAAGGAGAGAATATTTTATTGGCAAAATTGCTACACATTACATTTAAAAATATATTTACATGCATGTGATTATAAATAATAAAATTTCTTAATTTGAATTCCAAGAAACCAAAAATAGATAAAAATTTCTCTTGTCATGTTTTAAGATGAAAAAATAAAAGGATTACCTTGCTTAATGTAGGCAAATAACTAAATTTGGAAAGCAGTGGATAAATTATTTCTTTTAAAACTAAATAGCTAATCTGTAGCATCTATACTATCTAGTGAGATGGATAGGACTGGTGTTCCACTGTTGCCCTTCCATACTCATACACATTCCTTCATATCCAGCACTAGAGATTCCCATAATAATATTAATTTTATAGATAATTATTTAATGATCACTTTATTGGTAAGCAATAAAGTGCTGTAAATCATAAAAAGCATATTTAAACTTCAACTATAACCAGAAAAAGCACATGAATGAATAGTGGAATTATTCATGCTCATAAAGCTACTCACTCACTATTGTGACATGGCCAATAAAGTTGGAAGCAACAGTTTATTCTCTTAGTGGTATCCATTCAATATTCAGACCATGATAATCAGTTGAAAGGAGAAAAATAGCCTAAGCAGCAATAAAATGAAAGGTTTCTTTGTTATAAATGAACATTTTTCTCTTAAGATTTTTCTTCTTGTTGAAATTGTTGTTTATGATGAAATGTTCATCATATACACCATGTAACTCTTTCTAAGAGACTGACCAATGTAAAGTTTCTTCAGAAAGCAAATGATTGAATGTGTTAATAGGTCAATAATATAGGAGAAATAGAGGTATTGGAATAATGAGAAATTAGAATTTTTAAAAAATCCTCATGGAGTACATGTCCGTTAATTTTTAGAGAGAGAGAGAAGAGAGAGAAACATAGATTGGCTGCCTCCCACCAGCTCCCCAACCAGGGGATTAAACAGGAAATCCAGGCATGTGCCCTAACTGGGAATTGAACCCTTGACCTTTTGGTGCAGTAGATGAGCCTCCAACCAAGTGAGCCACACTTGCCAGGGCTTGCTTGCTTATTTATTTATTTATTTACTTACTTACTTACTTACTTACTTATTTATTTATTTATTTATTTATTTATTTAGTTAACGTAAGAGTGGAGTAGATAGCAACGACTCTTGAATCTTTTTTAAAAATATATTTTATTGATTTTTTACAGAGAGGAAGGGAGAGGGATAGAGAGTTAGAAACATCAATGAGAGAGAAACATCGATCAGCTGCCTCCTGCCCACCTCCCACTGGGTATGTACCAGCAACCAAGCTACATGCCCTTGACCAGAATTGAACCTGGGACCTTTCGGTCTGCAGGCTGACGCTCTACCCACTGAGCCAAACTGGTCAGGGCAACTCTTGAGTCTTTTAAGAAAGTAGAAGTATCAGCATTAAAGGACTTTAATTTTATTATAAACAGATACCATAAAGCTTTATTAAAAAAATGATAATTTTAGACTAGAGGCCCAGTGCACAAATTCATCTACCAGTGGGGTCCCTCAGTCTGGCCTGCAGGATTGAGCTGAAACCGGATTGTGAGAGGGCACAGGTCAGGCTGAGGGACCCAACCAGTGCACAATCAGAACCGGGGAGGGACTGTGGGAGGGATCCAGGGTGTGTCTGGCCCATTTCACTCAGTCCCATTGGCCAGACCCTAGCAGCAAGCTAACCTACCAGTCAGAGTGTCTGCCCCCTGGTGGTCATTGTATGTCTTAACAACTGGTTGACTGGTCGACTGTCTGTTCCCTGATGGTCAGTGCACATCATAGTGACTGGTTGACCGGTTGACTGTCTACCCCCTAGTGGTCAGTGCACATCACAGTGAGTGGTTGAGTAGCCTTAGCATATCGTTAGCATATTACGCTTTGATTGGTTGAACGGGCAACTGGAAGACCAGACACTTAGCATATTAGGCTTTTATTAAATAGGATTAGCTGTGCAAAATTGGAAAATGTTTTAGGCTACTTAAGCACATAAATAAAAATAGTTTTTTAACTCTTTAGATATGTAGTAAGTCTTTTAAATTGCAGAATATATTTAAAGTGGATGTAGTTGTGCTATTTTCCATGTCTTTAATAAAATACATTTGCCACTCTTAACCTGTTATTTTGATATTTAGTGTCAGATAATGAAAACAGTGGTTAAAATGGAAATATATTTAAAATTATATTTAAGAAAGATGATAACTTTTATCACTGTTAATGTTTTATTCACTTATTTACTATAGCAGCTTTCTTTTTTCTTTTCAACAAAAGAAACTGAGGAAGTAATAGAATCTGTGAGAAGAGTTCAATTTCATGGGAAGAAAAAAATCATCTGTAACTTGAACACTATCAAAAAGTATATAGTATGGGTTTTCCGTTTTCAGAAAAAATAATATATAGTAGTTTTAGAACTTATCATTGTCTGTTCTTTTTTCTCATACACTAAACCATCAGTAAACTCAGCTGGCTTTACTTTCTAATCATATCTCTTATCCATTCAATTTTTGGCTTTTCCAAGGCTAACATCCTAGACCTAACCATCACCATCTATTGCCTGGACCAGTGGTTCTCAACCTTCCTAATGCTGCGACCCTATAATACAGTTCCTCATGTTGTGGTGACCCCCAATGTTATTGTTACAAATTGAACATAATTAAAGCATAGTGATTAATCACAAAAACAGTATATAATTATATATGTGTTTTCCGATGGTCTTAGGCGACCCCTGTGAAAGGGTCGTTCAACCGCCAAAGGGTTCGCAACCCACAGGTTGAGAACCGCTGTCAGATCTTCCTGCTTGCACTCTTGCTCACCTGCACAATGTGTTCACCATGTATCTCACAATAATCTTTATCAAATGTAAATCCTAATAAATGATTCTTCACATCTCAAATCATAATGGTTTTTAATCTGAGTTTGCTATTTTTTTTTTTCTAGCAATGACTAGAAAGGAAGTATTTTAGTGTTTGTGGTCCACATACAATCTCTGCTACATAAACTTTTTTTATGTTTCACTAAAAAATATTTAAAATGTAAAAAATATATATACTGGTTCATAGGCAATGTAAAAGAAATCCAAGTCTGGACAGTGGTCAAAAGGCCATGTGTGACCACATCCAATTTGGTTACTGCTTTGACACCATCATTCTCTGCCCTCAAGCTGCATCACACTCTCACTGTTCTTTGATCAGACAAACTTACACTTCAATCACAGTTTTGCATTTGATGTTCCCTCTGACTGTAGTGTTCTACCTCTGGATAGTCATGCACTGCCACTTTACTTTCAAGTTTATGCTCATATTTAAGTCCTAAGAATGCCCCTACCTAATACACTGCCTTAAACAGCACCCCTAGTTGTTATTGATTAATGTTCCCTGATTTATTTTTCATCAAAGCTCTTTTTTAAAGTGAACTTTAAAATGCTAACTTTTAGTTAAAATGCAACACAGAGTGAAAAGTATATAAATCAGAAGAGTATAGCTAGGTTGAATTTACCAAAATTGACAAACTCATGTAAACAACATCCAGATCAAGAAACAAAATTTCATAAGCACCCAGGATCTTTCTTGCAGGAAGCTGCTCTAGGCTCAAGCCTGGGGCTGACCTGTGGCAGGGCCACAAAGGGGTACCACCTAGAGGGAGAGCTCTCCTAGCATAATTGAGCCTGAGCTTGTAGCCCTCCCTAATTCCTTCCTAAGTGGCTAATGGGCTGTGGGAGATGCAGCAGGTGTTGCCAAGACAAGAGCATTTGTATACGTGTTAATCTACCCTTGTTTATCTCTGACTATAAAATGGAGCCTCAGGCTTGCCAGCTGGATCTTTTCTGTGTCCTCATCCAGGCATGGGAGATTCACTGAGCCCCAGATGTATTCTCTGTGACTGTGTTCTTTAATCCTTCACTGCCCCTCCTCAGGTTCACCCTTGGCTGTGCTGGCGCGGCACACTTTCTGATGCTCCATTTCAGTCACTACTTTCTATAAGTACCCAGACTCCTGATGTCTAACCCCCAGAATTAGTTTGACCTGTTTTAACAGTATATACATGGAATTATACAATATGAACTCTTTTTCTTCTATTTTTTTTTAGTCAGTATTTGTGAAACTTATATACATTGCTGGGGATAGTCATAGTTTGTTCATTTTCCTTGCTTTATGCTACTCCATTTGTTGTACCAAGTAATTTGACAAAGTCTCAAATGTTCCTAACATCTGATTAATGAAGTACATAAAAAGAGAATATGCATATCGCCTAAATAGTTGTTTCAGTAATTCCTAGTTACATATCTCTGTGTGTCTCTCCTCCATTTTTGGGCTTTATCTTGAAGCTGCTGGAAGCCTCAGTTTGTGGGTGGGGAAGGGTTGGGAATGATCCAGAAATCTGCTTCCACCACTTTAATTTTAGCTGAGGAGAACCACAAGGCTGAGAAGAAGTGACACATCCAAAGTCTCAGCCAGTTAAGGGCATAGCCTGGCATTGCTCACCCACCCTGCCCCAGCACCCACTTCTCAGGGCAGCAGGTGCACTCTGGATCCTAACAGTGGTTACACTGGTTCCAAACCCTGGTAAGGGTGTGCAGATCTAGTATTGCCCTGTTATACTCTAAGGGAAAACTGCTGGAGAATGAGGGTGGAGGCATTCCCCCAGCATTTTCACCCCTCCAGAAACCTGCACTTTGCACCTGGCATCAGGCCCAGGGCGCCCTTGGTCATTGCTATCTGAAAGTGGTGTTCCACCTCATTTGCTTCTAAAGCCAGAAAAAGTTCATTGATCATAGCCGCTCTCTCTATCTGAATTGTGTACAATCTTGCTGAATGATTTCCTAACTTGAGTAAACGCAAGTTCATTTCTACCAATTAAATTTAAATTTCTTTCCTTCCATAGAACCCTCATTTTCCCCTATCTTATCTCCACAGACTTGCTACTGCTGTGCGTTAACATAGTAGTGGTAATGATATAATTTTACATTTACTTAGAAGTTACTATTTATTAGACACTGTTATAAGTGATTGGCATACACCAATTCATTTATTTCTACAACAGCATGAGGTACGATGTTCTTTATAGATCTTTTTTTTGGATAAAGAAAGTAAAACCAGAGGTTCCATAACCTGCCCAAGTTTACAGCTATTTTGTGACAGAGCCAAGATTTATCCCAGATTGTCTCATTTGTGTCATTAATTAATATGATTTGTTGTGTGCATGTGCCTGTATATGTGTGTATTAGTGTGGTGTGTGTGTGTGTGTGTGTGTGTGTGTGTGTGGTGGTAAAAGGTAGGTGTCTTAATAGTAAATAAAAATAATTAGGACTAAATTTCACACCCTAAAGTCAGATTTATTTTTTTGTAGTATTTTTATTTGATTCTTATTGGTGTCATTTGTTTTGCTTTGTCTTCAAATATTGACAAAATAAAATATTGGCCAGGATAGAATTACTAACTTTGCAATATACCTCCTACATATGAACTCAGTATTTCTTTACTAGAAAAACTTGAACCTCAGAGTGCCAAAGATCTTTTGCCAGATTCTTCTATACATTATAATACCCACCTCATCATGCCAAAACTCTGGACCTTCTCTCAATAACAAACAACCTCTGAAAGAAGGACAGTCCTACCAAAGAAAGTGAGGTCATTGTAGACTTAAATCTAGTGAGGGGTGGGAGGTGGATAGTATATTTGTGATAATACTAAAAAATTTTATTATGTCATCTAAAATTTGTAGATTTGATAGGATACTGCTTAAATGCTTATTTAATAAAAAAAAATTCTTTCCTAACAAAAAGACTTTAAATCAATATTCAGCTTCTGAAAATTATAAAATAATTTTAAACTTAATTTTATACAAACTCTCCTTAAATCATACAACATAAAATATCCTATATAATAAAAGCCTAGCAACTGAACAGCAGAATGACCAGAACGACTGGTCGACCAGTCGCTATGACACGCACTGACCACCAGGGGGTATACGCTCCACATAGGAGCTGCCTCCTGGTGGTCAGTGTGCTCCCACAGTGGGAGCGCCACTTGGCTGACCAGGATGAGCAGCACTCCCACAGTGGGAGCAGCCGCTCAGAGGGCGGGTCCACAGTTGCTTGGACTGGGATGAGTGGCACTCCCACAGCGGGCTGATCTCCACAGGCTATGCCTCCCACCAGTGCACAAATCCCGTGCACTGAGCCTCTAATATCATATAGAAATAATTATAATGCCCTGTGTGCAATTATATACAATATAGTACCTGATTGGTGTTAGGGACCTCAAATTTTGCTCTGCTTTTAATGCTTCCAATTTTTTTAATTAAAATATTAGTACTCTCAGATAATTATTTGTCAATAACATAAATGTAGTTCTTAAAAACTAACATGAAAAGAGCTAACATTCAAGGTCCTGTAAACAAGGGCTTGTATGCAGACAGACGCGGTCTGTAGTAATTTTGCTTCAAGATACCAGTTTTGTCCTAATATAAGACCTGCAATTCAGTAGCATTATAAATAGAAAAGAATCATATATTAGTATTTTTTCATAAGAGAGTACAAATTGAACACACAGTTTAAATAGAACTCAGTAAATTACTTTGGAAAACCCATTTGCTTAATAATTATAAGCTAAAGAGTCTGGTGAACTCATTATTGCCAAGTATTAATATCTTAAATACTACAAACATTAATATAAAACACCACTTTGAAACTAAAGATATTAGAATAGAAATTTGTCTTCCTTACAAAATATCTATTTCTATTTTTGTTTTCTCTCTTTTGTTTTCACAACTGTTAGAAACCTTGTCTTATCAGGTTTTTCTGTTTCAAACATTACAGCTGCAAAGACGCTATGATGTAAATGCTTTTTGAAGCCATTCTTTCAAAACAATTTTAAACTTTCAGAATTAAAAACAAAGGCATACAATAATTTAAATATGCTTAATGAAACTCAAAGAATTGTAAATCATAGAATTTCTGACTACTTCCTTTACTCCAGCTTGCTTTTAACGTGTCTTTTTCTTGCTGGTTGAAATGGTATTTTCCTCCAACTTCTATCATCTTCCATACGTCAGGCCTCAGCTTAAATAGCACTTCACAGGCCACTCTGCTTTGCTAAACTATCTGAGCTAAGTCCCAATTCGCAAGCCAAGTCTCTATTTTAGGCCCAGGCATGATGGCTGAAAAGCCAGTTTCCTTCAAATGATTTTTTTCTCTCTATTTTTTCTGAGTGTATTTTCCTCTACTAATTGAATGTGAAAGCATGGGCTCTGTAAATCTCTGAGGGGGACCTAAGAGCATCAGTCGTATTAAGTGACTTCACTCATTTTGGGGTGTGTGGGTGTGGTGGACTGTGTGGTGGGTTGAGGTCTCAGGACATAGGGCCTAAGGATCAGGGGCTCTGTGGCTATTGTGTGGTCTTCCTAGGTATCTGGCCATCAGGTCTGCCATGGTGAAGCCCAGCTATGTTCTGGGACCACTTAGAGAGGTGGGTCCGGGTGCCAGGAAGACCTGTGGCCTGTCTGTTGTGTGGTCTGACTATTGTGGACATTAAATTATTATAAAGCTTTGTAGGGAATTTGGTTCCAGTCTACCAGCTGTGTGGTTCTAGTTGTCATGGAGGATAAAAGTGATTAGTTGCTGCAGACTATTAGTGGTGACAGACCTTCACTGTCATTTGCTGGAGCCCATTGTTTCTGTCGTTCTAGTTTCTGGGTAAGTGGCCATTAGTTCTCTCTTCCTCTCTCTCAGTATTTTGTGAAGCCATCTCATGATTTGTTACAGACTGCTTCACTCTCTGAATCTCCTCAGTGATTCACAGTATTATGTGTATTTATTACATTCTCCCTTAATTTACAGTTATATGTGGGCTGGAGTCAACTGATCTCTTACATTGGCAAACTCTCCCATAACAAGGATTTGTGTCTGTTATTCTTCATATTTTTTTTCACAATTTTGACATACTTTGATAGGCAGTATTTGATTGAAATTGATAGCACTTTTCACATCTAAATTCCAAACCAAAATGTACCTTCTGATAATTAAAATAAGCAAGTATCAATTTTAAAATAGATTTTATGTCACGGTACTCAAGAAGAGTTATGCAATAACATATTATTAGTGAGGATTTGAGGATATGATTATATTTTTGTAACAAAGATAAAACTATTTGTAAAATTGGATGT
The DNA here is from genome assembly GCF_964212035.1 of Myotis nattereri. Classification (NCBI taxonomy): domain Eukaryota; kingdom Metazoa; phylum Chordata; class Mammalia; order Chiroptera; family Vespertilionidae; genus Myotis; species Myotis nattereri. Next base: position 30,574,283 of record NC_138088.1, read on the forward strand.
TTTGATTTCCATGATGTGTTGACAAACTACAGTACAATATGTGAAATAGAAAGTTCTGAATATAATAATTCATAATTGCATCTCTTAACACATCAAAATAATTTTATAGGGATGAAAATATTTGGTATAAATTTTCTTAATATAAAAATAAATAGAAATCAATATCTAATTTCTGTACTAAAGAATTAGTTTTGAAGGAAGAAAAGTAAATGGAAATGAAAAAGATAGGTTTTTGGTGATAGTCATTTATCATCTATGTCAAATGCTATAAGACGCAAGAACAGGGGAGGCAGATTTTTGCCTTTACCATTTTAGGGTGTTTTCATCTGCGCCTGAGAGTTAAAATGACAGCAGACAGATTAACAGGAGTAACACACATATTTATATAAATTTTACATGACATAGTGGTCCTTATAAGGAAATGACGCCCCAAAGAAATGGAGACACCTACATGCTTTTACGGTAGATTGAACAAAGAGAGACAAGTGTGGAAAAGTAACTATGAGAGGAGGGTAATAGGAGAACAGATACTTTTAACAAGGTCACCTTTATGGCATTGTCTTGGTCTCATCTTTTGTGACCAGAAATATGATTTAGGAACTTAACTTTTGTTTATATGCATTACCCTCGTGGTAAAATTGGTTTTGTTATGCATTTCACTTAAAAGCACAGTTTCCAAGTACCTACCTGAGATTATGTAGGACTTACTCTAGATAAAAGCAATGAATAGATTGACAAAATTGACAGTTTTAAGAAGAGCAAGCTCATTAAAACCTTCAACTCTATAAGTATTTAAAATATCCAAATTAAAAATGCCATAATAGTTTTGCTAAGAGATCATCTGAGGCATATTAATAATTTTGAGAGTCTGTTTGAGCATTTATTAATTCAAAGCTGGAAGTGCCCCAACCAGAGATGGTCAGGAGTGCTACACCATCAGGAGCTCAGGGAAAATATTTATAGAGAAAAGACATACAACAAAGCCAGGAAAGTATTGCTTGGGTATAGCTTAGAGCCCAATGGCTGTTTATGATTGGTTGCTCTTAGCCTTTGATTTTGTAAATTTAAGGTGTTTACAGGCATATATTTTTGTTGTCTTCCTTACATAGGCCATCAGAACCTTAGAGCCACTTCAGCGAATGGCCTTCTTGTAAAATTGATTTAACAGCTTTCAGCATTTGAATATAACTATAATTTCCTGTGAGGTGGGATAAATCTGGAAAGGTGGAAGAAAAATACATGGCATGTAAATTTTTACAGTCTTTTAAGAAAGGTATTTATATGCTCACCCTTCACCCATATCCCTTCACATTACCTAGAGACTCGATTCCTGTTTTGTCATCTTCCCCTCATAACAATGTAGTTCACTAAGGACTCCTGTGCTTTGACAACTTAACTACAGAGCTTTTTAAAAAAAATTTAAATTCTTTATTGATTAAAGTATTACATAAGTCTCCTTTTCCCCCATTGACCTCTCCCTGGCTGCTCCCACCCCCAGCACATGCCCGTGTCCATTGGTTATGCTCATATGCATGCATATGGTTGATCCCTTAACCCCTCACCCCCCGCCTTCCCTCACAAGTTGGACAGTCTATTCAATACTTTTATGACTCTGGTTCTATTTTTGTTCATCAGTTTATGTTGCTCATTATATGCCATAAATGAGTGAGATCATGTGATATTTATCTTTCTCTAACTGGCTTATTTCGCTTAGCATAATGCTCTCCAGGTCCATCCATGCTGTTGCAAACGGTAAGAATTCCTTCTTTTTTACAGCAGCATAGTATTCCATTGTGTAGATGCACCACAGTTTTCTAATCCACTCATCTGCTGATGGGCACTTAGGCTGTTTCCAAATCTTAGCTATTGTAAATTGTGCTGCTATGAACATAGGGGTGCATGTATACTTTCTGATTGGTGTTTCTGTTTTCTTGGGATATATTCTTAGAAGAAGGATTACTGGGTCAAATGTAAGTTCCATTTTTAATTTTTTGAGGAAACACCATACTGTTTTTCACAGTGTCTTCACCAGATGCAAATCAAAACAGCAATGCAGTACCATCTCACACCTGTTAGAATGACTGTCATCAACAAATCAACAAACGACAAGTGCTGGAGAGGATGTGGAGAAAAAGGAACCCTCTTGCACTGCTGGTGGGAATACAGACTGGTGCAGCCACTGTGGAATACAGAGCTTTAATGGGCCATTGGAGGCAAAGAAAAACATTAAAAATGTAGGCAGAAATTCTACAGTGTTTATTTATTACCAATTACAAAGCATACTCAGAATCTACAGAATCTTTCTCCAGCTCTTGTCAAATGTATTTAAATGGCTGATTGGATGGGAAAGTGTGAACTGGAATCCGAATGAAAGCAATCAGCTTCTGGTCTCTGCATTTTACAAAGCTGGCTGTTGCTTAAATTTGTAGATCTTTATATTTCAAAGGCTTTTTTGTAGATCTTTTTTGTAGATCTTTATATTTCAAAGGCTTTTAGAATTTGTGAAGCTGTTTGCAACTTACAGAAGAACAATGCCTTTTTCTAATAAAAACTTTCTCAAGGACTATTTAAAAGAAAAACATCTTTTAACTGTACATATATTTAAATCCTGCCTTTGTTTTAATGTACATAGTGCTTTATCTTTGCATTTTTGCACGCTTAAATTTTTGTTACATTATAATGTCATAAATATTCTATAAAATGCAATTTAAAAAATGGTGTGTTCTGTGTGCACTATCTAAGCAGGGAAAAGTAATGACAAGATGCATACTCTTGAACTATGCTGAAAATGATTTCATGGAGTTACTGTAGCATGCTGGGTAGTAGAAGGCCTTTTAGATTTCAAACTGGTATTATAATGATTTATAATATCCAAGTGCTCTGAAGTGGCCATTCATTGAACATTTTGTTATGCAAAATAGTCACTAAGCTTTTTGCAAAGTCATATTAATCACTTTGGTCACAAATAAAACCCTGTTCTCTTAGTGGCTTTCTCTAGGATTTCATGGCAGTCTTTTCCTAAGCTAACACTGCTTTAAAAAAAAAAATCAAAGACCTTGCCTTCATTTGAACATTTTCATTCTCTTATCATGAAAGAAAAAAAGTTGTAGTATTTTGACTAGATGAGAACTTAGGTTTAAGCAATGCTATTAATAAATAATAAGGTCTTATAATTCCCATTAATTAAAAAGCATATTTTTGTTAATTTACTAATATGTACAGGTGATTTTTTCTGAAATGTAAATTTATTCTGATTGATAATACACATATATATTTATGTCACTAAAAATCAAGTTCTTAGGGTTTTTAAGGAAAACCAATGCAATGTTTTTAGTCTTTTGAGAATCTCTAGATTTTTTAAGAAGGTAAGTAGTCATAAAATTTATTCCACAGAAACCAGGAAAATTTTATTTTATTATTTCTAAAGGGTTAAATTAAGTGTAATATTTAAGATTGTTCTGAAATTTAAATGGCTTTTATCTCTTAGATTCAAGAAGGTCTTTTCTATGTCTGAGTTCTTATTTCATTTTTCCCTGTTTGGTTAAATGTACTGCAGATGTGACAGTTGTGCCACACAATCACCACTACTCAGCCCTTCCACATCTTGAACAGCATTCTTTCCCAGATGAGTAATCAAATCCTTATTCACATAAAAATCCCCCAAAACTCCAGTCTCCTCCATTGTATCACTCTGTTTTATCAGTTCATGGCTTAAACTATGTTAAGATTTTATGAAACGGAATGAAGTTGTTAGGGTGATGGTAAGAAAAATGAAACAAACAACAACATATGACTTATTAGAAATTTGAGAACACATCTTGAACCTAGAAACGGGTGAAAAATGTAAGATGGAGAAATAGTAAATTTTAACTTTGAGATATAGTGTGTGGAATGCATCATTTTCTTGGCATAAGCTAGAGATAGAATTGTCGTTTACAGAAAAAGGGAGAACTATGAAGAAGGGATTTGGAGGAAGAAGGGAGAATGAGGAGCTTGGCACTGGCTATGTTAATTTTAAAATGACTATAGACATTCAAGTAAAATCAAAACCAAAAATCTAGAGAAATGTGACTGAAGATGTCAGTTTTGGTGATACTTGATTCCATAAGACTAGATATAAAATATCTAGAAAATTGCTATGTGAAGAAAGCATAAGAGACTTAGTGTCAGAGCCCTGGGACCTCCATCATGTAGTGGGAGAGAAATGAGAAGGAGCCAGCAAAGAAGCAGACACATGTAGGAGAGAAATCCAGAGGTGTGGTATCTTGGAACCCAAACAATAAAACATCCTAAGTAAGAGAGAAAAATCACCTACACTTTCTACCAGTGGAATTGTATGATTTTTACTAGAGGCCTGGTACACGAAATTCATGTGCAGGATGGTCCCTAGGCCTGGCCTGTGATCAGAGCCATCTTCCCTGGCTGCCTGCAGGAAGCCCTGCTGCCTGCCGCCACCCACCCCTGATCCCCATTCACCTATCAGGTGATTGAAGCCTGACAGCCAAGCAAAGGGACTGAGAGGTTGTCCGTTCCAAACTGCTTGCTGGGCCCACCCCCTGCTGCGGGTTGCACTCTGTGTGTAGGGCAACTGGCAGGGAAGGGGCCTTGGCCTGGCTCTACCCACATTCCCAGCCACCCACCCTCGGTTCCCCACTCGTCACCAGCTGGCTGGGGGGAGGGACTGAGAGGTCAGTAGTTCCGCCAGCTCACTTGGGCCTGCCCCCGTCCCCCCCGCCCCCACCATCCACCCTGATTTCCTATTCGCCATCAGGTGATCAGAGCCTGACAGCCGGGGGATAGGACTGAGAGGTCGGCTGTTTCCGCCCACTCGCCAGCCCTGCCCCCCGCCACCACCCACCCCGGTTCCCCATTCGCTATTGTGCAATTGGAGCCTGCTGGCTGGGGGGAGGGACTGAGAAGTGGGCAGTGTGCCTCATAGTGCCTGGTCGAGCAGTCGTTCTGGTTGTTCTGCTGTTAGGATCAATTTGCATATTATCCTTTTATTATATAGGATAGAGACTTGGTGCATGGGTGGGGGCCAGCTGGCCTGCCCTGATGGGGACCTCGAATGTAGGTCGGGGGGGTTCCAGCTGGGGGCAGGGCTGGCTGGGGCAAAGGGCTGTGGGGAGTTTGTAGGCTGGCCACACCCCCGATTGGGGTGGGAATCCCCACTGGGGGGGGGGGGGCAAGGCCATCTGGGGCCAGGGGCCAGGGTGGTTTGCCAGCCAGCCCCACCCCAGATCGGGGTGTGGGGCCCTGCTGAGGGGCGGGGCCATCCAGAGCAGTGGACCGCAGTTGTTCTGGTCATTCTGCCTTTTCTGTCGCTGAGCTATTATTATATAGGATTTCTTAGTATGCAGTGCTCTCTCCCCCCAATTATTTTTAAAATCTTTCACTCAAGTGGGTGATAGTTGGTGATGGTGGTATTATATTCTCTCTAGCTATTTTCCCGACCTTATAAAAAATATTTACACTAGATATAAAAGTTTTGTCACATTGTAAAAAACAAATAATCTTCTATTGTTTTTTCTCAGTGTGATTGCTCCCTGTCAATCCTCTCTCCCTCATTTTCTCCCTCCCTCCCTTCCTACTTTTCTTCTTCCTTTGTTCTTTAATTAGAGTTTAATTAATAAACTCTAAACAACTGTCCAATTAGACTTTTGTCCACTTTCATGTCAACTAATGGTTGATAAAACTTTTTTAGCAAAGTAAATATATTATTTAAATTGTTACCTTCCTTACTCTTCAAAATTTTTAGTGTTCAGGTACTTATTTGTGCATGGGTGGGTTCCCTCTACCTGGCCACCAATCAGGGCTGGCTGGGCCGGGGGAGGGAACATGGAAGTTATGCATGAGGTTGGCTTTGGGAGCTCCCTGACCACCAGCGGGAAGCTCCTGCATTGAGTATCTGCCCCCTGATGGTCAGTTTGCATCATAGCGACTGGTCATTGGGTCATTCTGTCGCTTAGGCTTTTATATATATATACTAGATGGCTGTTACACGAAAAGATTCATGCTATAGGCCTTCCCTTCCCCTGGCTGCCAGCACCGGTTTTCCTCCAGCACCCAAGACCCAGGACTTCGCTCCGGCTGGAGCTGCCTTCAGTCTTCACTGCTCCAGCCGAAGCCGCCTTCAAGCCTTCGCTGCTCCGGCCGGAGCCACTTTCAGTCTTCGCTCTGCTGCTTCGCGCCTATGTATGCAAATTCACTGCCACCTTTGTTGGTGGTTAATTTGCATATCTTGCTGATTAGCCAATGGGGGTGTAGTGAAGGTATGGTCAATTACCATTTTTGTCTATTATTAGATAGGATAGATTGTATGCAATATTGGGAAAGTCCAGAGAAGTCAGAAAATCATGGGTGTAGTCTTGGTACTACAGGAACCTTAAAGGGAGTACTGTTGAAATTATTGATACAGAAAAACATGTTTTTTTAAATTAATATTCACAATAACTGAAATAACCTAGGAACTGGTACTAACTTAACATGTCACTTTTTACCCTACCTCTTAATTGTTGAAATATATAAACTATTTACTTAAATCTTACACTGTAGACATAAATTCTGTTTTATATTTCCCCAAATCTAGGGTTGGTGATGTGTTAAAAAAAAAAAGTATAATTTTCAATAATTATTTGGTCTTTGGAACTATAATTATAAAGTATATTCACAATCATATAAAATTAAGTTTTCTACAGAATTATAATTAGCTGAAATTATACAAACTTCTGTTTCATGCATCCCTGCCTCCTCACATTGGAGGCATTAAACACTTTGAGTTTATTTGCAAAGCTTCTACAGTGTCTGCTATATGTTATAACACATATAGTAATAATGGTGAGTAACCCCACTGTATTACCAGATAGAACCAAAGTACAGGGCAGAATGGTTTGTTTAGAATGGGACTCACTGCAGATTCATCATTTTTCAGGAATATAAAGAACTCCTAAGTTCTGTTTTTGAAGCTATACTCAGAACCCATGTATAGTCAAGAAGTCACTATATAATTATCTTCTTACTTATTATGGTTATTTTGAATACATAATTGAGAAAAATCAACTTTATCCAGCCTATAATATCCTTTTGTAGCTGTTATTACAGTATGTTAAGAAATTTTTCTATACCAAGAGTTTTCAAATGTGTTCCTTGGAGTTGTGCAAAAATGTCTCAGATGGTACCAGGGGGCTAGAGAGGGCTTAATAGATAGTACAAATTTTGAAGATCCTACCTTACTCCATCAATAATTTGCCGGGAACTGTTCAGCTGATATGTTTTATATACAGATGTTAAGTTTACATGTTATTGTGAAAAAAAATAGAGGAATATAAGCTTACTTTTTAAAAAAATTTAGAAAACTGTCCTTTCTTTTTTCTTAAAGTTATATATTTCCTAAACTCCAAAGAGTTATAACATTTACTTTTATACATATTTTGATTTTTACTTTGTGTGTATACATATATATGTATATATATACCTATATATATATATATATATATATATATATATATATACACACACAAATTTTCAAAATTGAATTGTGTGTTCTAGATTTTTATAATTATCTCTTTTCTCATGATACTGTTTACTTGCTGCTATTTGATATAGATAATTTTAGAAATACTATTTTAAAATCTTATATAATAAAAGGCTAATATGCAAATTGTCCCCTCTACCAGGAGTTCGACTGGTAGTTTGACCAGGGGGTGGGGCTGGCCTGCCAACCTCCCATGTCCCCTCCCTCTGACTGGACTGTCCTTATCAGATGCGATCGTGTCCGGCCATCCAGACCCCACCCATGCACGGATTCGTGCACCAGGCCTTTAGTGTTTGTATATTTATCTCCATTTATTCAGTAGTTCACAGGCAAGGTTTGGTTGTGAGAAGCAAATAATTATTTTTTTTCATAAATTAAGTGCATCTGTCAACCTCATATATTCTCCAGAGATTCAGGGGAACCTGTTTATGCATTTAAAAGAAACTATAGCTATTTTCCTCTATTTCTGAACCTTTTTCTTGATATGTATATACTTTGTGCAGTACTATGTACAAAACTAAGAGCTTTGAATAATTCAGATAAGTTCTTTAACATTAAGGAAGAACTTATTAGCAATAAGTAGGAATATCAGCAATACCAAAAATGTGTTAAGATTTTACATTAAATTATCTTAATATTATCCATTTCTCATATGAAAAAGCACAGATATGAAATTTGTGAACCTAAGGAAATAATGGTATGGTATAATATTCTGAGTGCTAAAATTGTGTTGACTCAAAAGTAACCTTTAGTCTGTATAATTGTTCTTAATTCCCTTGTATTTATTTACCATATATAAAACACCACATTTTAAAAGTGTCATTGAGGGAGAATTCATACCAAACTTCTTAGGACTCTGGTCAAATGGCATAAAAACGTTTCAGGTGGAAGCGTTCTTTGTTTCCTAAGTAAAGAATTAAGCCGGATCAACTGACTTAATTTATATTAAGCATATTTATATGCAAGCATATAGGCCTAACCAATGGACACGGACAACAGGGGGGTGAGGGTATGAGTGGGGGGGGGGGGTAATGTGGGGATAAGGACACACATGTAATAACTTAATAAAGAGATTAAAAAAAGAATTAAGCTGGAGAATGTATGAGAGTAAGCATTCTGAGAGTTAAGTGTTAAATCAGAACTGGGATGCTTCCAAAACTTACATTGATGAATACAAGATTTACTTTTCAGAATTTGCGATAATTCATCACAAGCATTAGTATAACCTGTAAGAAAATGAATTGTTCTTATGTCCTGTACTTTAATAAAGTCTTTGCTTTTGATGTGGCATTGAATCAATATCTCTATTATATAGGAAAATGGAAATGGCATTCACTAGAAACAGTTGAAGTTGCCAGAACCAGTAATTGACAGTGGGACAAGACACAAGGGTGAGTAGTAGTTACATTTTTCTTAAAATTATATTCTTTATAGTTTGCTTTCTCCTTTGAGGATCTGTATTTTACATTCAGTTCATTAACTGTGTATAGAGTTTAACTTCAAGGTATTGCTCAACTGCTTTATGCAGGTATATGTATTCTGATTCACATAAGCAGAAAGAAAGAAAATAGTTAATTGCAGAGTTTATAAAAGTTTCTTCTTAGGGAAGTGCAGTACCAGTATTTTCTCCTTTAGTACATTTAACACAAGCAAACCTTCTACCCAGTTTAGATTTATTATTCTTCATTGACTATCTCCTTTTCATGGAAGACATTCTGGCAGTAAAGAAGTAGACACATTGCATCCATCATCATGTGTCAAAGGGCTGTCAGGTCGAAGGCTCTTTTTGAACTTTGCTGTTTCAGAACACTGTAGCCAAGTATTCTAAGCAGAAGTTTGACATTTTCAGAATGAAAATCAATTTTCTTTTATGTGTCACTGAAGTGTGGCTTATGCTTTGATTGCCGAAGAAATGGTTTTTGGAAGTTTAGAGTAACAAAATAGAAATTAAGATCAAATTTGACTAATAATATCTTCAAGGATAGATATATTTGAGTGGCCTGATAATGTTTTAAATCCATTGAAGTAGAATCAGAAATAGGAACTTCTGGAACAGGCATAGAAATAGACAGTGTCTTCCAAATTGAGATAGAAGACAGTGAAATTTATATTTATACGTGGAACATGATATTTCAGAAAAATAAATGCTTCTAAAGAATAAATACATAGTTATGATCTGCAACTTATAAAAAAAATATTGTGTGCATACTTATGCCTACTCTCACTCCCAGATAAATGTAGCCTCCACAAAGGTAAAGAACCTGTCTCTTTTGTTCACCATCAACTTTACAGCATCTAACATAATGCTATGGCATAGGAGGCACTCCACAATTATTTGCTACCTCCATACTGTAAAATATTAAAAATAACAATATTTTTAGAATGCTATATTTTTACTATGTTACTATAAATGTGACAAAAAATTTTGTTGAAAATTTATAGAATTTTGAAAATCAGTTGAAATGATTTTCTCTTGTCAGTAATTACAATTTCATTTTTAAAAAATTTGCTCAATTTTAAAAGTGCTATAGTTTTTTAAATATATGGTACATAACATATGTCTATGTTGTGTAGATATAAATGCACGTGAGGTCTTATATTTCCATCCATAGCTTTATTCTGCATATATGCACTCATAATTTTCTATGGAACAATATATTCCATATAATAAATTTTTCTTGCAAAAGAACATGTGATTTAAAAAATCAAAATGTTATCTTGCTGATGAGCACATTGAAACATGAAAATGATCATTGTGAAAAGACTAATTTCATGTTCAAAACTTTCTATTTAAAGGTCAAAGTAAATTTCAATTAGCTTTACCTCTTAGACCATTCAAAGAAAATATAGTGTAACCATCTTATTATTGAAGTCTTGTTAACATGTTATTAACATATTGATTCACCTAATTGCATATGTGTGTATGTATGTGTGGGTAGGTGGATAGATAGATAGATAGATAGATAGATGATAGGTAGATAGATAATTCTAAAGCAGTGTCAAAGTTTCCAGCACAAATGCTCTCATATCCAAAAATTATTTGTTCTCTTTCATCATAATAAATTCTTTGAAGGTGAAAATAAGTATTCTTCATATGTACCCACTCCACTCCACTTGTATTGTAGGTGTGTGTTCAAATGTTGACTAATAAAAATTAGGCTATTATTACTGTGTTTCATGAGAGGTGAAAAAATATCTTTAAACAGTATAATACATATTTTAAGAGTCTTATGCTAAGTGAAATATGACAATCAAATAAAGAAAAGTATCACATGATCTTATGCATATGTGGAATTTAATGAACAGAGTAAACTGATGAACAAAATAGACCCAGAGATATGGAAATATGGAACAAACTGATTAATCTCAGAAGGCAGTGGGGTGGGGAGTGGTGGGCTAGAAGAGATTACCCAAAGAATTTATAAGCATATATGCATAACCCATGGGCACAGACAATAGTGTGGTGAAGTCCTAGGGCGGGGCTGCGGGTGGAGGGGATCAATGGAGGGCAAAATGGACATATATAATACTTTCAACAATAAAGATAAATAATAAAAAAGACACATTTTAGTTTCCCCTTTTTGAGATTTTAGGATAATTCTTTTTTTGTTTTGGTCCTGACTTTAGTATACAGAAAATCTTTCTCTCTTTGAGCAATCTGTATACCCTTAGTACTATTATGTAACAAATTAGTAAGAACACAATCAAGTTGGAAAAGGCTTATATGTAAATTTGCAGAAAAATCCTTAATGTATATTTCAACTACCTGTTTTCTAAAATGTTGTCTTCCATATGCTCTGATTTCATTACTTAATTTGTTTTATCCTAAAGCATCTTGTATATCTTATTTAACTATTTCAAATCATTTTTGTTATTAAGTGTTATATTAAATAAATACATTTACCATGTAAATTATTCAGAGCAATATTTACATGTATGGGTATTGTTTGTTTTGTCAATCACACTAATAAGACAAGGAAGGGAAATATTGATGAAAGAGAATATTTTAAAAGCCAGTGATGAGAGTACTCTCAGTTTATTAATACCATTACCAAACTAGGGGGATAAAGTTTCGTGAGTATGTTAGCATATTCAGTCTGGGCTTGTCAGAGATTTTGCTCTCTTAAAAGCTTATTTTGGATAACATCAAACAGAGAAACTGAGGTTCAAACTAGCACCTGACTCCAAAGCCAAAAGAGTTTTTACTGTACAGTGCTGTCTCTCCTTTGATGATAGAAAGGCTCTGGGCGAGGCTTTGAATAAATGAGTTGGATGATTGCTGAATCTGAGGTGAATCTTGATATAGTGAATTTACTTTTTTGAGATCATCTTAGCCTGACACATACATGTGTCACTTTAGCTACAATTATTTTTATATCTACTAATGGCTTAAATAGAGACAGTAACTCATTAACTTGTGTACAGTTCTAAGTCAGGGAAAATAATGCATTTTGATTTAGCACCTTTGTATATCATCAACATGTTTGCTCAAACTGAAGAAACATACTTTGTTTAAAGGGGCATAAGTGAGACAAACTGTTTTCTATGGGCATATTGAGGTTGAAGGAAGCAATAGTTTAAGAACTATAAGACGATATAGAAAGTAGTATTACATCTAACAGGGTCTATAATTGTATAATCAATCACATTAATGTACCTAAAGCCTGGTATCTCTGGCTCCCTTTAGATGAGATAAGACAATTTTATTTTTTTTATAATGTAGTTATTTTTATTGCTCCTGATAATGTTATAGAACCACATTTTTACCTATTTTCATGTTCTGTCTAGTGTTGTTTTTCTTTACTTATTTTTATTATTTTTATTTTTCCTCCATCTTATTTTTTTTCTTTATTGATTGAGGTATTACATATGTGTCCTTATCCCAGGATTGCTCCACCACCACCCCCCGCACTCATGCCCTCACCCCTCTGGTGTCTGTGTCCATTGGTTATGCTTATATGCATGCATACAAGTCCTTTGGTTGATTTCTCCCCCTTACCCCCACCCTGCCCTACCTTCCCTCTGAGGTTTGATGGTCTCATCAATGCTTCTCTGTCTCTGGATCTATTTTTGTTCATCAGTTTATATTGTTGATTTTATTCCACAAATGAGTTAGATCATGTGATATTTGTCTTTCTCTGACTGACTTATTTCACTTAGCATAATGCTCTCCAGTTCCATCCATGCTGTTGCAAATGGTAAGAATTCCTTCTTTTTTACAGCAGCGTGGTATTCCATTGTGTAGATGTACCACAGTTTTCTAATCCATTCATCTACTGATGGGCACTTAGGCTGTTTCCAAATCTTAGCTGTGAGATAAAACAATTTTAAATCCAAGATCAAAGTTTCTTCCTTCAAGTCCATTTGTGGCTTTTTGGATGTTAATGACCCACTTCACTCTGATAATTACCACCTAAATTGTTTATAATACTAGGTATGCTATAACCTTTACACCAAGGAAGCTTAAGTGGTCCTTTATTCACGGGCCAGGGACTTTTGCTAAGTGGTTCAATTGTATCAGACAAAAATCACGAGTATAGTAAGTGAATTCACAGAGAGTTAAATATTATCAGATGAGGGCAATATTTTAAAAGAAAAATTGCAGTTCAGTTAATTTTTTTTTTCTTGCACTTTTCTTAAGCAACATTTACCAAACTGGTAATCCTCAAATCACTGGGCCTAAATATAATCCCTTAAAAATATTCCTATGGTCAAAAAAATTGGGGGGAGGGGCAGGAAATGATATGAAAATCAGTAATAATAGGAATGTATGTAATACATAATAGGACTCATAGGCTCAGGGAGGTCCTGACTTAAAGGACACTTAAAAATTTTATTTCTCTAACTTATTTGACTTGCAAATTACTATTTCATTTAACTTTCCCAGTAACAAGATTTTGTAAACTTTTTTTCTATAAGGGGGCAAATGGTAGATATTTGAGGCTTTCTGGGTTGTCTGAGCTTTGTGGTAACTACTCACCCTACCTTTAGTACCAAAGCGGCCTGGCCTTTGATCCTACATAAATAAATGAGTGTGGCTATATGCCAATAAAACTTTGCCAAAACAGCCAGTGGCCTAATAACCCTGCTAGTGACATACAGAGGGGCTTTGGAAATCCATTTCTGAGATGCTTCTTTATTCATAAAGACCAAACACTCTTCAAGTTAAGTTTTAAGGTCATAAACCCATCCTCTTTTCTGATCATCATTTTTGACAAGAATGGAACATAAGGAAGGGCATGATGAAGGGAACCATGTTTTATAGAGAAATCAACTCTATTAATGTTGGTTCTTGAGGCTGTCACACCAACATCAGTAGACTCCGGTCTAGGAACTCAATGAGCTTTATGGTCTAGTGGGAGAGATGGTGATAATTTTGCAGGGACAAGGAATGGAATTAGTACACAAAAGTATGATAAAATGTATAATATTAATATCACATGAGCAGTAAAATTTTCCAATGAGATGAAAAGAAAAAGTATTTTTATTGCTGGCATCATATAAGAGATATTGTTGCAGATAAGATGATACCTACACTTCAACAGGCTGTGATACAGAATAGAGGATAAACAGGAAGCTCTCTTGGTAGGTGGAAGATCATGAATGAGGGAAAGGCCAAGGCCATGGGGAATATATGTTCCTTTTTATAGCAAATAGTCAAGTGGAAGGAGCATCCAGCATAAGACTGAAAAGTCTGTCAACAGGGTACTCAATCCAAGAGAAAAACTAAGCCTCTGGCATATGAGCAAGGTGGAGACAGATGTATTCTTTGCTTAAGGGATACCCATTTGCACACTCCCTGCCAAGAGTGATGCATGCCTATATTGTCTGATGATGCTATTTGTATTGTCCTTAACATGCTTTACATAGTTTTGAGAGCTTCAGGGGGGAAAATAAAAGGCATTATCTGGATATTTCGGGATTGAGTGAAGAAAGGTAACAAAAAAACCTACAACACCTTCCCCCCCAACCCCTCGCCCCAGAACAAATCCAGGGTTTGGCAGTCGCTGGCATGATTTCAGCAGTGCAGACATGTCAAGGCTGGGCCCTGTCATCTCCGATTGTCTTCACCTTCCCTTGTGGTGGTCGGATTGGCACTGCTTTTGCAAAGATGGCGCCCTAACTTAAAGCAAGAAGAGGGGAAAGTCTGCCCCACATGTGGTTGGTAACAACCCTCTTTACCGTGGGAAAGCCAGCCAAACCTCCCCAAAGCACCAACCAGGTTTCCCCTCTGATGTTTTGTGCCTCAGAAATAGATCAAATGGACCCTCCTTGCTGCAAGGAAAATGGGGAAAACAACTATTTGGTTTCCTTCTCTTTCATGTAGGAAATGAAATGGTTAGGAGGATTCAGAGTGGCTTTATATTTGTACACAGGTAGCTACAGGAATTTTTAGTATTTTACAAAAAAATTTAAAAAGTGGATGTTAGGCTGTGTATTTTATATTTATTTCCAAGATGGATAGCTATAATCTGATACATTTATTGAGAGAGGAAAAAGAAAAAAAATGTCTTTTGAAATAGGGTAAACAAAGATATATCAGATCCAAGTGATACAAATGAAACCTATTAGACTTGGGTGTGACAAAACATTCTGAGCTTTCCCATTTGAAACTATATCAGCATCTTTTTTGATTTAATACTTATTTGTGGTTTGTGAGTGGTGTATTATAATATGGAGGTGGAATAAAACTTCTGAGGATTTTCAGTGAGCGGCTATGAAATGGGATCCCAAGTCCACCATTTGCTAGCAATTTGGCTGCACTGAAGCCATTTAGCCACGCAGGACATCAGCCTCCCTGTCATCATTTCTGAAATGAGGATAATAATAATTGCCCTTCACACTGTGTAGGTTTGTTGCAAGACCCAAATGAGCTGATATTTTAAAAATGGTTTCATCGACAGCAGAACAGCCTAAGGCATTGAGCTCTCCTTTTTCCCCTTCTCTCCCTCTCATATATTTTCACACACAAAACTCTCCCCTCGAGATGATGCATGCCATCGTAGAGATATATTCAGGGCTTCTCTGATAGTTGCTGTCACTCAGTTTATTTGTGGGTTTTTTCCCTACTAAGAACAAATTGAGTCACGGCATTAGGTGCTGCTTCTTTAATGATTACATCTATTTCTCACTTCCAAAGCTTTCCTCTCTGACCCCAGACACTCTGAAAGCCTGTCAGATATAATCAGCTATTATTCTGTTTGTCTGAACATTGAGTGCATATATCAAAATTAGAGAAACTGGTATGGGAGGCACTTTTGTCTTGGAAGATAATTAATAGCTGGGATGACTTTTGGGTCATTAAGAATAAGAAGAGTTTCTTTTTACAAGATAACTGAGGAGTTGTGAATCTTTGGAATTTATAAGGTCAATGGTATTTCTTCCTCTCTCCAACTTACCCTTGTCTCACATCTGTTTATACCAATCATATCAATAAAACCTCAAAGAATTTGTATTAACATATCAGATCAGAAGTCCAAATCAGCACTCATTATCACTAGCTAACAAGTTTTAAAAATTGAGTTTCACCTTAGCTGGGTTGGTTCAGTGGTTAGAGTGTTTGCCTGTGACTGAAGGGCCTCGGATTCAATACTGGTCAAGGACACATGCCAGGGTTGTGGGCTCAATGACCAGTGTGGGGCATGCAGGAGGCAGCTGATCAATGATTCTCTCTCATCATTGATGTTTCTATCTTTCTCTCCCAGTCCGTTCCTCTCTGAAATCAATAAAAATATATTTAAAAAATTGAGTGTCTACTCTAGAAAACACACACACACACACACACACACACACACACACACAGACATACACAGACACATATATATTTATACATGGTTTTACATATAAGTGCTTTTGAAGAGATAGAGTATAATAAGTTTACCAGAAACTAGCATAATATTTATACTATGTTTTTTAATATATTTTTATTGATTTCAGAGAGGAAGGAGGGGAGAGACAGAGAGAGAGAGAGAGAGAGAGAGAGAGAGAGAGAGAGAGGAGAGAAACATCAATGATGAGAGAGAATCATTGATCGGATGCCTCCTGCATGCCCCCTACTGGAGATTGAGTCCAAAACCTGGTTATATGGTTTTGACTGGAATCAAACCTGGGACCCTTCAGTCCCAGGCCAACATTCTATCCACTGAGCCAAACCAGCTAGGGCTGTAATATGTTTCAATGATATTTTTATATTCCTACCCCTGTCTATAATTATGAGTGCCTTTATGTATGTGTTTATCTTTCTCTGTTTATCTTGTTTTCATTTATAGAGACATTTCAGATATGTGAGTCATATATGTGGGTAATCAGATGAATTAGTTAAGTTAGATGATATAACCTAAAGATAACTCTACTTTCAAAGTAAAGTGTTAAAATCATTGTTGATTATTTTTGGATTTTATAAAATAAGATTTATTGGTTAAGAAGATTATATAGGTTTCAAGTGTACAATTCTATGATATATCATCTGTATAATGCACTGTGTGCCCACCACTCAAAGTCAAATCCTCTGTCACCATATATTTGACTCCCTTTACCCTTTACTACCCCTACCTAAATTTCCTGTGAATTTTAACCCTAATTTCTAATTTTTAAAATCACTTCTATGCATTTTGATGATCAGTATGTGCTTCTGTAAGCATAAGATTACATATTTCTATTAAAATAAAGAAATTATGGTGGTGGAAGGGAAGTAACTCCAACTCTAAGCAATATGTGGGAATAAGTATTGCATGTGTGATATGTCTGTGTACCCATGTGTATGCAGAAACACATGCGCACACTGCACACACATTTGTAATCACGAAGGCCTCACAATTTTATTTTATGATAATTTGAATTTAAGTTAAAATATTACAATTATTTTTCTCACTCAAGTTCAAGCTGCTTTCTAAGGGCAAATGTGAATATATATATATATATATATATATATATATATATATATATATATATATAAGATATTTAACTCTCCTATTTCTTTGAGCCTTTCTTTTCTGTCAGAGTTCAAATTCTCATCATCTCTCATTGGAACTGTTTCTAGTAATCCCCTAAAGATGTTTTAGATTCATGCAATCCTCTAGATAAGACAAATGCCATCAAGCAGGGAAGGTGAGTGTTAATCACGTTCATTTTCAAACCTTGGCTCTCAAATTTATGAACTTGATGATTTCTAGCACTTGCTATACTCTCTGCTGTCATTATCTGTTTTCAGTCACTGTTTTCATTGTTATACAGGCCAATAAAGATTCAATTGCAGAATTATAGATGTAGAATCCTTATTTATAAGTAAATTAGTAAATTGCATTTTTTTGTTACTTATAGAAAAAATTATTCCATCCTTAATGATTAAAATGTAAATTTTTAATAGAAGTAAAGTGAATATCTAGATTTTTAAATGTAATAGAAATTACTCCCTATTATATAAGGCAACTGAAAGAGGAAAAACTCTAGCAAATTTGACATTTGTATCTTCTGAGTTTTTTAGCTCTTACTAAAAGAAATGGTAGGATCTCATGGAAGGCAGAAACAGCGTATGAAGGTTTGCTTAATAGAATCTTGGCTTTATTCAAAAACACTATGCTACCATTTACTGTTAGATATTCAATTTATTTACTTCAGAAGCATGAAGAGGTAAATTGACTGAAAATGTGAAATTGGAATTCTGAAGAATCTCAGTTATCATTCAAACATGCATTGCATTTGATTTTCTTATTTTACTATTCAACAACTTCAAACTGTAACTGAGAGCTCTTGGCTTTTCCTTCCTGCTGTGCAAAGCATTAACAATATTATATTCACTGCTTGAATTTTCTTTCTAAGCAACTACTAGTAAAACTTGGATACCCGTAATAGTTAACAGTTTAAAAAACTTTTTTTGTTTGGTTTTGATTTTAGAGAGGGAGAGAGAAGGAGTGATAGAAATGTCAATGATGAGAGAGAATCATTGATCAGATTTCTACTGCATGCACCACACTGGGATTCAAGTCTTAAGCATGGGCATGTGCCCTGACCAGGAATCGAACTGTGACCTCTTGGTTCATAGGTTGATACTTAACCACTGAGACACACTGGCTGGGTGATAGTTAACTTTTAAAAAGATGTTTTCACTTTTATTTCTATTTCTTTACCATTAAGGACTCATCCCAATTAAGTGAAATATCATGACGTTCTTATTTTTAGTTGTATACCATCTTTGCAATATTGTGTGTTATTGTCTGTTACTGGTTAACAAAATCTATAATTTACCCCTCCGGTTGTGATATTATGACAAATACACAGCCTTAATATGTGCATTTAATTAGATCATTCACTTATGGAATATTTTTATGCAAATATGATGTAACTATAAAATAAGGATCAATGTATTTCTTTGGGAGCACACCTATAATTATAGTTTGGAATTTAAATGGCATAAATTACTGTTTATCTTGACTTTGCTGTTGCCAAAAGGCAAACTACTTCAAAATTAGACACCTTTTTAAGAAATTTTGTTTCAGTAGGTCAATTATCTTGTATAAAATGTCTTAATGTTGTATTCCAGGAACTAAAGCTCTTCTGTCATTAAATGCTTTTTTTGTTGTTCTGAACATCTATGGATTGGCAGGCTTCAGTAGATATCTATAGCTTCCGGCAGCTATTCAGCCTCTTCTCTGTCTGTCTTCCTCTTCCCTGCCCAGATTGGACTCAGCTTTTCCAGCATGTAATTTGGATGAAAATTCTTTCAGTGTCATTTTGGGCTCTGGCTAGTTTAATAGATGTAATTCAGTATGTGCATAACATCCCCTTGGCGGTAATTCAAGAATGAGAACATGCTGTCTTTCAGGTCAGTCAGAGTCAATTGGTCTCAATTCTGGGGCTTTGAATCTAGACTAAACATAATGGCACATGGAACTGTGGAACTGTTGAAGTTCTCTGGGACATGAGCATAGCAGAAGCAGATCTGAAAAAAAATAAAGAAATGTACTTTGCCCTGGTCACAACGTTGAAACTACTCAATAAATAGCCTTCTGATAACTTACATCTGAAAACTTCAGTTATATAAAGCCATGATCTTGACTGTCTAAACCAATTTTAGTTGTTTCTTTCTGTCACTTTCAATATAGATTCCTAACTATTACTGAGGGAGTTGAGTTTTTCACTGATTAATGATGTCTATTCTTATCACAAAGTATCCATAAGATTATTTTACTTCATAGCTGTTCTTTATAGATTCTATCACCTAATTTGATATTCTATTATACCTGTAAGTGTATACCTTTTGATATATTATGTCATATCTACAGCCAAGATTTTAAGACTTTTATTGAATACAGATAAATTAATTTTACATGAAAATTATTAAGTGCTAGAATTATACTGAGTATTTTAAATTTTATTTATTTTCAATCAGTTAAGAAGTACTAATTGAGAGACTGCTTCATTTTTAATACTTTCAAATAACCATTATTTTATGGTCATTGAAATTAGTGCCAACTGGCTAACTCTACTGAATGTTTTTGAGCAATATTACCTATTATTTAAACAACCCATTTTATATATTTGTATTATCTCTTAAATCTGAGATACTAAGTACATTTTACCAATGTTCTTTATCAATGGCATGATAATTTCATCATTCATGCCAAAATGAACCCTGAATTCCCAACTAGGAGATAACAAAGCTCATACTGATACAGACAAGTTTTTATAAATTTTATTCTTATTTAGTTTCTAAAATGTAATCAGTATTTACTTTAAAATTCAGTAACTCATTGCTTTGAATTTCTTCCCAAGGATTCTCACATGTGTCTTAGTAAAAACTGGTTGAAATAGGCTGCTTTATAAAGATTATTTTATCATTTGTATATATTATATGACCTTCAGAGATATGTTTAAGGGAAATACTGGCTGAAATAAAATTTTAAAAGAGGTTACTGTTTCTTTGCCCTTCAGACAATTTACCGAAATGGATTTTCCAATAAAAAGTTGAAATGCAATTTCCATAGTGAAATTCATATGCTACCAAATTTAAGGACTGTAATTTACTTTTAATTGTAGATCCGGAAGGTTAAATTTTAATACTAATCTTAACCAGCTACTATGAAATCATAGCTTTGATCCTGCCAAGAAGGTCAACTATTCCCTGGGTTGTAAATTTAAATGTTCTCCATTAATTTAAATGAATTAATATGTTGATATATATCTCTTGAGTAATAGATGTATCCTGTAAGATCTAGTTTTCCATGTCTGAAAAATGTTAATACTTTTGTCAATGTGGTATATAATCTTTATTTATATACCTCATTTTTTGGATGGGGGTTGCTTATAACTTACTATCTTCTGGGTAAGTTCATAAATGTTCTTCTTACATTTTGACATAATCTCAATCTATTCATAGATAGATGTTAACATCTCCCCTCAAATGAAGTATTTTGTCATTCTTTTCCTAAAATGCAGTAAATAGTTTTGTTTGGGAGAATGTTGAAGCAGAAGAGATAGGATGATAAGTAGAATTTTTGGCCATATTTGAAGAGTGGGAGTGGAAGAGCCCATTAGTATCTGTAAGAAACAGAATATTTTTTTCTATTAACAACTACAGATGTTTTTCATTTTAGCTGTTGACTTATTAGTGTTTAGTATTTACAAATGTGGTTCAAATAAAGCATTCTCATAATCCTGATGGTTCAAAATATATTTAGTATGTACAAAAGCAGTAACATATTTATAACCTAGTCTTTTATTCATTCATAATCACATATTGCAGTTAGGAAAATGTTAAAAGTTTACTTTATTATTATAATTCACACATATTTATATATTATATTTAATGATACAATATGATCATTAAATATAATCTATAAATTCTAGATTTTTAATTGCCTGTTGAAAAGTTTGATATGAAAAACAACTCAAACTCTATATTTAGACATATGATGTTATGGCTTTATATTGTTTTTCTCACCTGGTGAAATGTTCAAGGTAAAACTTGAAAGAAAAGGATGAGTAGATTTAAAATCTAACAACTAATAATAGCATTGTGTAGTTTCTATTCATATATATATATCTCCTATATAATAAAAGAGAAACATGCAAATTAGCATCCCTCTGCCTCGCCCAAGCCACACCCACCAGCCAATGAGGAGAGGGTATGCAAATTAACTTGACAAAGACGTTGGGTAATTTGCATACACAGAGCAGAGTGGGAAGAGCTAGCAGCTTGGAGGGATGTGGCTCCCTGGGTCGCTCCCTTTGGGGGACGTGGCTCCCTTGGTCACAGGACAGAGAGCAGAACAGGAGAGCCAGAGGCTTGGGGGGATGTGGCTCCCTTGGTCGGAGAAAACCCAGAGTGTGGGGAGCACCAGGAATTCTGGGAATAGTAGTTTTGGTGGCAGCCCCAGGATTGGAAGCAAAAGCCCAGAGTGCAGGTAGCACCAGGAATGCTGGGAATTGTAGATCTGGTGGCAGATGGCTCTCCTAAACACTAGAGCAGGGGTGGGCAAACTTTTTGACTCAAGGGCCACAATGGGTTCTTAAACTGGACCAGAGGGCCGGAACAAAAGCATGGATGGAGTGTTTGTGTGAACTAATACATGTTAACACTGCTGCTGGTGAAGGAGCGGAGGGGAGAGCAAGAGAACCCTCCGCTCTTCCGGCTCCGTGGGCCGGATAGAACAGCCGAACTGGCCGGATCCAGCCCACGGGCTGTAGTTTGCCCTCGGCTGCACTAGAGCAAAGTGAGCCGGGAGCACTGTTGTGGTTGGGGATGGAGGGAAAGGAAAGGTGAGAGACATAAGTAAAATCAGAGTGTCTAGGAAAAATTAAAGGGAAGTTATCCTAAAACTTCCAGGAAATCTCCACCAATGGAGAAAACAAAATGCCTCTATTATTCTGTGAGCAACAAACCAAACTGGGTTGGGGGGGGGGGTTTCAGACAATTCGCTCATATGATTGCAAAGACAGACAGAAACTCCCAGATTGGAGAGGGCTTCCCTGAGGGCTCCCAGATTGGAAATGGTGCTGGTTGGGCTGAGGGACTCCCCCCACTCAGTGCATGAATCTTTGTGCACTGGTCCCCTAGTCCCCTAGTGTGTGTGTGTGTGTGTGTGTGTGTGTGTGTGTGTGTGTATAATATATATATATATATATATATATATATATATATATATATATATTTTTATTGATTCTGGAGATAG
This sequence comes from Myotis nattereri, assembly GCF_964212035.1. Classification (NCBI taxonomy): domain Eukaryota; kingdom Metazoa; phylum Chordata; class Mammalia; order Chiroptera; family Vespertilionidae; genus Myotis; species Myotis nattereri. The sequence goes on from NC_138088.1 coordinate 30,596,987, forward strand.
AGGATGGTAGAGGGAGAGATAAAGAACATTGATTGGTTGCCTTCTATATACACTCCTACCAGGTACCAAAACAGCAACCTGGACATGTGTCCTGACTGGGAAATCAAATGGGAAACCTTTCAGTAGTGCAAGGAATGACCGTCAACCACCTGCGCCACACAAGCCAGGGTTTTTGTGTGTGTGTGTGTTTTTTTAAATTTAATGTATATTTTGCATATAGTGAAATACTCAGTCTAAAGGTATATAGTTTGATCAGTTTTGATAATTTCATCACTCATATAACTCATGCTTCTACAAGACTATAGAACATTACTGTAGCAAAACTCTCCTCTTGCCATGGAACAACTACTGCAAGTTTTTCAAATTGTGTATAACTTTTGCCTGTATTATGATGATGTATAGATGGAAACATACAGGATATACTCATTTAGGTCTGAAGTATTTTTCTCAGCATATTTTTGAGGTTAATTCATCTTGCTGCATATATCAGTCATCTTTTCCTTTTTAAAACTGTACTAGAGGCCTGGTATATGAAAATTCGTGCACTCTGGAGTCCCTCAGCCTGGCCTGCACCCTCTTGCAGTCCAGAAGCCCTCCCACCACCACTGCTGCACTCGAAGCCCTCAGCTGGGCTTGTGGCTGAGTGGAGCTCCCCCTGTGGGAACGCACTGACCACCAGGGGGCAGCTCCTGCACTGACCGTCTGCCCCCTGGTGGTCAGTGCACATCATAGTGACTGGTCGATCCCAGTTGTTCAGCTGGTGGTGTCAATTTGCACATTACCCTTTTATTTTATAGGATAATTCCACTGTATTCATATAGTACCACAATTTGTTTATACATTTTCATGTTGATGAGCATTCTTGTTGTTCCAGTTTGAGACTATTAAAAATATTGCTGGTAAACATTCAGGAATAAATATTTAGATGGGTCAAAATTTGTTTTTCTAATTTTTTGAATTATTGTGCCATAAGGTAGAAGCATGTTTAAAATAATTAAATTGTCAATTTTTTAAAGTGATTTTACCATTTTACATTCCCATTAGAATTATGAGAGTTCAGTTTGCTACCTGTCTTTATCAGGTTAGTTTTTAACTGTAGCCATTCTAAGGGCTATGTAGTATGGTCACATAGTGGTTTTATGTAATTTATTTTTAATTAAATTTATTGGGGTGTCATTGGTTAATAAAACTATACATGTTTCAAGTGTACTGTTCTGTGCTACATTATCTGTGCATTGCATTGTGTACCCACCACCCCATCAAATATTCTTCCAACACCATATACTTAATCCTCTTTGCTCTTTACTCTCCCTCTCCCCCACCTTCCCTCTGGTAACTACCAAATTGTTATCTGTGTCTATGAGTTTTTGTTTGTTTGTCCATTTATTGCTTTCAGATTTATATCTTACATATGAGTGAAATCATGTGGTTCTTGACTCTTTCTGAGTTATTTCACTTAGCATGATGTTCTTAGCATCCATATGTTTTGTTGCAAATGGCAGTCTTTCATCTTTTCTTATGGTTGAGTAGTATTCCATTGTATATATGTACATGTCTTCTTTATCCAATCATCTATCAAAGGACATTTCAGTTGCCTCCAGGTCTTGGCCAATCATGAATAATGCTGCAGTGAGCAGAGGGGTGCATATATCTTTGCAAATAACTGTTTTCAAGTTTTTGGATAGATACCCAGAAGAAGGGTTGCTGAATTCTACAGTCATTGTATTTTCAATTTTTTTTAGGAGGCTCCATACTGTTTTCTACACTGGAATGTACCAGTTTACATTCCCACCAGCAGTGAATAAGGGTTCCGTTTTTTTTCTACAACCTCTCCAACACTTGTTATTATTTGTCTTGTTGATAATAGCCATTCAAACAGGTGTGAAGTGGTATCTCATTGTAGTTTTGATTTTCATTTTTCTAATATCTAGTAAAGTTGAGCATCTCTTCCTATATCTAGTTTGTCCCCATACATGAAAAATAGCTCAACATATATCAAAGACCTAAATATAAGACTTGAAAAAATAAATTACATAGAAGAAAACATAGGTACTAAATTATGAACCTTGGTCTTAGAGAAGATTTTATGAATCTGACATCGAAAACAAGGGATGGAAAGGCAAAACCCAGAGACAGAGAAGTATCAAGCAGATGCTCAAAACTCTGAGGGAAGGTAGAAGAGGGTAGGGGTAAGGGGGAGAGATCAACCAAAGGACTTGTATGCATGCATATAAGCATAACCAATGGACATAGACACCAGGGGGGGGCATGAACGGGAGTGGGGTGGGGGTGCGGGTCAATGGGGGGGATAAGGACACATATGTTATACTTTAACCAATAAAGAAAAAAAATTCAAAAAAAGGCAAAATTAAATGAATGGAATTATATCAAAAAAGCTTTTGCACAACAAAAGAGACTGCCAACAAAACAAAAAAGGCAACCATCCAAATAGGAGAAGATATTTGCAAATGACAGTTCTAAGAGTGGGTTAATATCCAAAATATATAAAGAACTCATAAAGCTCAACACAAAGCAAACAATCTAATTAAAAACTGGGCAGAGGAACTGAAGACATAGTGGTTTTAATTTCCTTTTCCTTAATAATGAAAAATTTGACCACTTTTTCATGTGCTTATTTTTTTTTAATATTTTACTGATTTTTTTACAGAGAGGAGGAGAGAGAGATAGAGTTGGAAACATCGATGAGAGAGAAACACTGATCAGCTGCCTCCTGCACACCTCCCACTGGGGATGTGCCCACAACCAAGGTACACGCCCTTGACTGGAATCGAACCCAGGACCCCTCAGTCCACAGGCCGATGCTCTGTCCACTGAGCCAAACCGGTTAGGGCTCATGTGATTATTAATCATTAACATATTTCCCATTGTGAAGTGCTTATTAATGCCCAGCCCATTTTTAATTTTTTTTAAATTTTTTATGATTGATTGGGATGGATTTTATGGCAGGTATATGTGCTAAGAATATTTTCTCCCAGTGTGTGTCTTACCTGTACACATTTTCAATTTTGATCCTTGCATAGTTCTCTTGTACATGCAAATTTTAGTCCCCATGGTAGTAGCCTGGAATCCTAATTCCTACCTCCTCAACTTACCTAGCCCCTCCCTTTCCTCCTGTGTCTGCTTCTGATCCTTTAAATATTCAGCAAGACCCAGTACTCCTCTTAACAATGGTGGTAGATGATATGTGGGGGCTGGGGATTAAAGAAAGGAGAACTGAATTGTTCCAATCTAAATTTGCTTTACATATTCAGGAGAAGTCGATTTTTTATAACCTTCCCCAAAAAGATGTCCACTCTTCATATATGCCATTTAAAAATAAGATTCTTCTATTTCAAATCCAAACACATAGTTTTCTTTTTTCCTTCTTTCATTAAGAATGACTCTATTTTTTCTCATATGGCTCTAGATAAATTTCTGTGGAAAGAAATGTTCAGTCTCTTCTTATAAAACTTGGAGTTCTGTAATGAATGCCCAAATTAAGCAGGATATATATATTATGAATTGTGGCAAATAAATATAAGTTTGAGACCAAAAATCAAACAACCCAGTATGTTCCTGTTTGTCAAAATTAAAGTACATGGGAATGTCAATAATATTCCACAGGTTTGGATTTTGTTATATTTATAGTGGGAATCTGCAGAAGATAGTGACTGATTAATCATTGACTGTAGCAATTGGTCTTATGGTCTGCACTGTACAATCTTAACCCAAAAACATAGTTTGGCTCTGGCTCTCTTTTCTAAAGAGCCTGATTCAAGGACAGGAGCTATATCTGAATCACTGTATCAGTCCTGTTTTGTTTTTAGTTATTTCCCTCTATTTGGTAAACTCTCATTAGGTCGTCCTACAGATGCATTCATCCCCGCCTTATACTTAGCCCTAATTAAGTTTCCTAAAAATGAGATTTCAGAGTAGTCAAAATGTCAATAGCTTTTACCAGTTCTCAATTTTTATATTACTCCCTTTCAGACAAATTATGGATGCCTTTGAGCCTCAGGAAATTGTATGATTTCCATTTACAGAATGTATATCATGGTAGATTTATTTCTTTTGATTATCATCCACAATTCAAAAGTAGATTTGCCATGTAGAATTTTAATCATTTCAAAAGTTTTAATATATTCATTTTTAGGTCATGATTGAGTCCCACACCGAAAGAAAAAAAAAAAAAGATATCTTGGCTTTGACAGCCAGCCTTTAGTTGGAGACTTGAAAATTTTCTAATATGCAGCAATGTTTTCTGGCTTGTGTGTGTGTGCCCATACACCTATCATTACTATGGTATTTTCTATCTGCAACACAGAAGTGTCTCTCCACCCCCACACCCCCACTTCTAAGACAGAACTCTGTGCAATTCCTCTAGATCCTAGTGAAAATTGTGTCAGTAATTCAAAAATATGCTTTACTTTAAGTCATCAGTAAGGATTAAGTTCCAGGAGGCATGGGTCTCAATTTGTAGAATTTGAGGAAATTCTGAATTAAGTTAATTTCAACAGACTTGAACCAGTATTTCCTCACCTACATGCCAGATAGGACTTTAGATCCTTAACAAATTGGGTTTGACAGAGTTAAAAAGAAATATTTAGCTGAAAATGTTGTGGTCTATTTGGTAGGCTAAATGGAGTTAGTGAACTCAAAAAACTGCCATGTAATTACAGTTCCCTACCTGAAATGTTACAGCCCTTACATCTGCGGTCTCTTCAAAAATACAATTTTATTATTAATGCAATCTCCACGTTGTCTCTTCGCCAATCGAATTTTATTTCAAAGCATCACGATAAATCACCAGTCATAGTGAAAATGGGCACTCAATATGAAAGTAAAGTGATTATGTTAATTGAAAGTATTGATAGTTGGATGAGTCATTGTACAATTTAAGTGTGTCAAGAAAAAAGTTCAGTAACAACAAACTATACCATGTTATTCACTAACCAGAAATACTTTAAGTTCTTTTTAAAAATATTTATCAAATACTATATTAGTAGAACTTCATCCTTAGCAACGTCTTTAAATCATCCTTTTTCTCTTATATTAAATACACATATATCCTATGTTTTCACTTTTACTTTGCATTTCTTCCTTCTCAATTAACTTTGTTCACTCCCACACTCAGATCTCTTAAACTTCAACACCCACAAAAGATTTGGCCTAGCAACAAAGAGAAGGCGAGATGTTTCTCAGAGGGTTGATAGAATAAGATACTTGGATATGACAAGCCTGATTATTCTTTTCATGAACAAAATAAGAAACACATCTGGAAACACTCAGATGTTAATAATATAAAATTATATTTTTATGATATATTTATGTACCAACACTTAAATAATTATAAAATCAAGTATCGTAGATCTACAAATATATAAACATTGCTATAGGCAAAAGATCTAATGCATCTAGAAAAGTATAAATCTTCGTAATTACATTATTGCCATTTGAAATAATTGAATGAGAATATATGCACATATATTTAACTTAAATGTTCATGTATACTCATCTATATTGCTATCCAGGTGTGTGTGTGTGTGTGTGTGTATGTGTGTGTTATGTGACACTGAGTCAGTTATGATTCCTTATGACCCTGTGGATGAGTGATGTCTACAATGTCCTGTCCTCAATAGCCCCACTCAGCTCCTGTATATCCATGCCTATGGCTTCTTTTATGGAGTCAATCCATCTTATATTTGATCTTCATCTTTCCCTGCTGTCTTCTATTTTTCACAACATTATTGCCTTTTCCAAAAAACCCTGCCTTCTCATGATGTGCCTGAAGTAGGACAGCTTCAGTTCTGTCATTTTGCCTCCAGTGATGTTTCAAGCTTAATTTTCTCTAGGACTCACTTGTTTGTTTTTCTTGTGATCCAAGATATCTGCAGAGCTCTACTCTAATACCATATTTCAAGTGGATTATTTTTTTAATGCCAGCCTTCTTCACTGTCCAACTTTCACATGCATACGCAGTCATGGAGAATATGAGGGTGTGTTTGATCTTGGTCTCTAGTGACTCATCTTTGCTCTTGGTTATCTTTCCTAATTCTTCGGTTGCTGTCCTTCTGGGTCTCAGCCTTCTCTTGATGTCTTGGCTTCAGTCTCCAATTGAATTGATGACAGAATCAAGGTAAGCGAAACCTTTCATAATTTTGTTTTCTTCATTGTCTATGTTGAAGTTGTGCATTTCGTTTGTAGTTTTGTCTTCTTGATTTTGGTCCTCCTGATGTTCAGATGCAGTCCTGCCTTTTCACTTTCTTCTTTCACTTTCATCAGAAGATGTTTCAAATCATTGCTACTTTTCTGCCAGTACTTTGATATCATTTGCCCATTTCTTCCATCAATTTTCATGCCTCTTTCTTCTGAGTCCAGTTTTTTGTATATGTTCTGCAAATAGATTAAACAAGTAGGGAAATATAATGCATCCTTTTCTCACACATTTGCCTTTAGGAAACCATCTCTCTCTCCATATTCTGTCCTGACAGTGTCTTCCTCTCTGCATTACAGATTGCACATTAGGATGGCCAGGTCCTTTTTCCCCCTTTTTTCTTTTAAGCAACCCATAGTTTTTCATGATCCATGTAGTGAAAGGCTTTATATAGTCTATAAAACATAAATTGACTTTCTTCTGAAATTCTTTGTAGCACTGCAGTATCCAACAAATGTTCACAATTATGTCTCAAGTACCTCTTTCCTTTTCGGAAACCAGCTTAAACACCTGGCATTTCTTGTTCCATATAATGTAGAAGCATTTGTGCCATCACCTTGAGCATTGCTTTATTTCATGGAAAGTTAGAACAATGGTGCAATAGTTACTACACTCCTTGGTTTTCTTAAAAATTGGGGTGATTATCGAACATTTCCAGTCTGTTGTTCATATTTATTAACATATTCTTGTTCGGATTTTGTCAGATTCAGTCTCTGGCTTGAAACAACTCAATCAGTATCCCATCTGTCTCTGGTGATTTATTTCTTTCAATATTTTCAGGGCAGGTTTCACTTCACTTTCTAGAGACACAGGTTCTTCCTTAGATGAATCTTCTTCAGAGGCTTCTGCCATCCTTTCATCTCTTCCATAGATATTTTTAGTGTACTGTTTCCACCTTCCTTTTATTTCCTTCTGGTCAGATAATGTGCTTCCTTAGTGGCCATTCAGCATTTTTAGTCTAGGTTTGAATTTCCCTTTTATTTCTTGAATCTTCTGGTAGAGATCTAGTTTTCCTTTTTGTTGCTCTCTTCTATCTCCTTACATTGACTATTATAATAGTTTTATTTATCTCTCCATGGCAGCCATTGAAAAACTGCACTCAGATTCCAATCCTACTTTTTGTCATTTTTAGTTTTTACCTCTTGCCTATCTTTAACAAGTTTTAATGTTTCTTCTGTCCATCCATCTTGATTTTTCTTTCCTTTAGATGTTTGGCATTATCTTTTCACATTCTTCCATAATAGTATTTCCAGTTTCAGCCCAGAGTTTTTCTGGTTCTCGGTCAGTTAAGTTTAACAGTGCGGATAATTTTGCCGTGAGCTTCATATCCATCAGGAATGTTATTTTTGCTACATTTTGGCACTACGATTGTTTTAGTCCTCCTTTTTAGCTCCGCTGTCATGTTTGATTTTAACAGTTCGTGGTCAGTACCACAATCTGCTTCTGGTCTTGTTTTGGCAGGGGCAATGCAGCTTTTCCATCGCCTCCTTCCAATGGCATAGTCTGTTTGATTTCTGTATTGGCCATCTGGTGATGTTCACGTGTACAGTCATCTATCTATTCGGTTGTCTGAAACATGTGTTTGTGATGTACTGATTGCTGGTGTCACAGCAATCCAAAAGCTTGCCCCCTTCATTTATAACCCCTATTCCAATTTTTCTCATTACATTTGATGCTGTTTTATTTTCCACTTTGGCGTTCCAATCACCTATGATTAGCAACATGTTTTGTTTCGGTGTGTGATGAACTTCTTGGATACTTGCATACAACCTTTCAATTGCATCTTCTTAGCCTCTGTAGTTGGAGCATAAACTTGATTGATGGTTATGGTATTAGGTTTTCCTAGAAGTCTGATTGATATTATTCGGTCTGACCTTGCATTGTAGCTCCTAACTGCCTGTGCTGCATCTTGCCTCAGGTCCTAACCCACTCCATTGTTCTTGCCTTTCCAGCATAGAACACTTTGTAGTTGCCTGACTGGGAGTGGCCTATCCCAGTCCACGTTCTTTCACCAACACCACCCCCTGCAAACTTCACATGTTCCATTTCTTGGTTCATCCCATGTTCCGCTTGTACATATGGTGTGGCATTGACGTTTCCTTTCGCCTTGGTGCCACATCAGCCTCTACACTTCTTTCTAGCTTTGGTCTGGTTGTGTCATCGCGATGATGCTGTTCAGTCTTGTTCTCAGCTCTTCCCCAGTAACTGGGTGCTTTCTGACCTGGGAGTCTCATCTGAGAGCACTGTCTCTTATTTTATTTTGGACTATCTCATCATAGAGTTTCCAAGGTACAGCAAATAGGCAGAAAAATGAAGAAGAAAATAAAAATGCAGCTTCGGTTTATCATTGCCTTCAGCTGCACAGTTTGCGGGTCCAAATCACATATACTCAGGTCCAGGGTGTTGTAATCACTAAATGCCTAGTAATGTAAGTGCTCCTTTAGGAGTTATCTGTGTATATATCTATTTATAGCTATATCTGAATCTATATCTGTAGTAATAATTATCATGGGAGAAGATATTCTTTGTATTTCATAAAGTCTACAACAAAATTACATTTTAAATTTATTTTGAAGCCTGCCTAAATTGTTAATGTTCTCGATTCCTAGTGATGACTTCAGGTCAGTTGGAAATTCAATAGTTTTTATTCCTCTCATTTCTATAAGATAGTACAACAGTTAGAAGGATGGAAAGTAGGTGTGTTTCAGTGCGAATCAGTCAGGAGGCTCCAAGATAAAGAGGCAAAGATAACCGCTTTAAGGTGGTTGCTCTTCACGTGCATTACTTTGGGCTACAGCAACAAGGACTGTTTCCAAACAGACTGTTTCCATAATCTCATTCTCATAATTCTAACGCATTTGCCCATTTCTCATGTTTAGCATGAAGATTTAGGTTCCTGTGCAAAACATCAACCCTCTGAATACAATAAAAGGTCAAATGTGGTCTTCTTGAATAATGGCTTGCCTCTGTGATGCTATTAAAACTGGATTTGTTGTCCACAAAAGGCATGTCTTAAAAGCTACTGGGAAATGTAAAGAAATCATAGTCCTTTTTCCTATGGGGAGCAGTTTCTTCCTCTAAGTGGAATATGGCTCTTTTAATGAGCATAGCTTTGCTCAAAGGCATTCTCTGTTTTTTTTTTTTTGAAATTTACATAACCATTTATTTTTATCCTTTAATGTTGAGTGACTTACAAAAATTAATCCAGTGGATTAACAGTTAAAGTGCATTTATTTAAACGGTTATTTTATTTTCAGAATCTATATTAAAATACAGAAAGCATTTAACTGTCTCTCACTGGAATAACTTTTCAAACTTTCTAGATAAATGACAATGATATTTAGCATTGCCATTGGAAATTATTTTAATGGATATTGGAAAACTCTGACAATAAAAAACTTTTTCTTTGTAGGCCAAAGCTTGGTTCAACAAAAGTCACTGTGTGAGAGCAGGGAAAGGATACCAGCTTTCCTCTTATTGTTAGGCCAGGGCTGGAGTAAGGATTCCTATCTGCACGTGGGCCAGGGTTTTCATGGTTTGAACTTAATACCAGATCCAAAGGAGGGAGCCCCCTAGTTCTCATATCTGCTTTCCCAGATGTAAGGCAGAATTGAAGGTGGAGTGGTGGGTCTTGAGAGCGATGAACAGTGAGAAATCAAAAATGGTGTCATATCCTTTTTTACAACCCTGATTATATTCTTTATAATTCTTTGTTGTTATAGTACTAGTTGTTCAATCTCTAAGATACTATAACTAATATAGTCAATCCTCACCCAAGGATATTTCTTTCTTTGACTCTTTTTTGTTAGAGAGAGAGTGGAAGGAAGGGGGAGAGACAGAGAGAAAAACATCGATGTGAGAGAGACACATCAATTGGTTGTCTCCCGTATGCACCCTGCATGCAGGGATTGAGCCTGCAACTGAGGTACATGCCCTTGGCTGGAATCAAACCCTTGACCCTTCAGCCCATGGTATGATGCTCTAACCACTGAGAAAACTGACTAGTGCTATACCAATATTTATACAATGCATATTTTAATAATATATTGCCAACTTTAAAATGTAAATTAGGAGGAAGCTAAAAAGATGAAAGTCAATGGTTAATATGTTAGTTGTTTTTCCAAAATAATTGTTATTTCAAGTGACACAAGGCATTATAAATGCCATCTTTTAAAGTACAGTTTAATATACATTTTAAACCTTTGAACCTATCTATTGTGGACTTTAGCTAATATCATTTCTCTTGACTTTTAAATGCTTTATTGTCAAATCAATATAATCATGACATTAAGTGACATTGAAGATAAAATATAATCTCAATATTAAAATGACTGTTGTACATTTTGTACATTTGTTTTTTTGGAGACGAAGAGCTTTGCTATTTATAGCAGAGCAAACAGCATGGACAACATGTTCTTATCGATTTTCCTTGCTCCCCAAGACAGCGAGTTGTTATTGTTATAAGAATAAAGGCCACATCTCCTGAAGGCATTTATATAAGAGTGGCCACATAAGTAAAGCTAAGATCTTGTCGCTTAATTCATAATGTATAGAAGCTTATATTCCTTATTAAGCTTACTAAATAACTGATAAACATGCCAAATCTGCCTGCCTTAAGAAATTTTGCATGTTTTTTATAACTATCACACCTGAGAGCTTTCAAAATCTTACCTGTGGTCTTGTCAGCATGAGTTCCATTCTAAGTGAGATTATTCTAAAAATAAAAATGAGCATAGCAGAAACAGTCCCTCAATCATTAGAATGACCATGGAAAGCTCCTTAGACTTGAGTGTAGCTCAGTTTTAAAGTTCTCACAAAATGCTAGTTTATTAGTATTAATAATAGGACGAGAGCAAAAGGAGGCCAGACATGATAAACATGGCCATCTGGGGCCTCCTCACTAGGAAGCCACAGCTTCATGGTCCCCAGGGAACCACTGTTCCATTCCCTGCAGATCACTTGGGGGAAGGGATGCAATGAAGGGGGCTATGGGTGCATGTGCAGTAAAGTTGGGGTGACATAGGGAAGGCGCTTGTCTGTCAGTCTAGCCTGGGGAAAAGATCAGGGGCTAGGATGGGGAATCTTGGAAAGTTGAGATCTCTGGGACAAAGAGTTCCCTTTCCTCTTGCCTTCTGGTTCCCCTTTACTCTTTTTTGCTCCATGACCTGTGCTTGCCTGCCATATAGCCTTACATAGCCATGTGGCCCGGTGTCAGGAGAACCCCACACACAATTGACAGAAACGGGGAACACCAACTAAGCTAGCAAATCTTAGAAGATAATTTACATTAATTTTAATATAGAATGGAAATTATCGGCAGTGGTGTTCATCCTAGTTCTGCTAAAGACAATGTTGGACTTCTTCCATAGCCAGACAGACAGACATGGCACCTTGGAGGGAAACTCCCTTAATTTGATATCATCAATAAAGCTTTCCATGCAGCAACATGGCGGCCTCAGGAAATTCTTTTCACAGCAGCACCCCAAGAGCTCTTCTTCCTTCCATAACAAAATGGCAACCTAGTTAATAACACCACTAAATTAAATAGATTACCTACCAATTTTATTTATATTAGTTTCAGGTGAACAGCATAGTAGTTAGACAATCATATACTTTACAGAGCGTTCCCCTGGTATTTCCAGTGCCTGGCACCATACATAGTTATTGCAATACTATTGACTATATTTCCTAGGCTGTACTTTACATCCTCGTGACTGTTTTGTAACTACCTAAGAGAATTACATTGTTCTTCATTACAGAGACGCCACAATATCCCAGGTGCATGCTGATAAAAAAAAAAAAAAATAGTAGGCACAACATTCTGAGCCTGAGATAACAGATATCTGCTTTCTGTAACCTTAACAGACACTAGTATTTTTTTCCTTTGAAAGAATGTTTGGCCTACTACTAATAATGTGTAAACTCTATGCTATGAGGCCCTGCAGCCAGACTAGTAGAGGAAAGACAGAGGATTGGAAGAAGTTATTCTGTAGGGATGTATAGGCCATTGCATGGAAATGGTCTTCACTATTAAGGAAATGGGGATGTATTGCAGGGTATGTAACAGAAAAATGATATGATCTTATGTGAATTTGAAAGCATTATTTTAATTGTTGTGTTGATAATACAGTGAAGGGGAACAGGGTAGAGGCAGGGAAATCTGATAAGAGGTTAATGATGAAATCCAGAGGAACCAGGATGGTGGTTGGATAGGAGGTCAGCATTGGAGGAGCTAAGATTTGGGATAATTTGAAGATTAAGTAAACAGGCTTTATCAGGATTTCTTGGTGAGTTAGATGTCATGTTTTCAGGGGGGAAAGTGTAGAGAGAAGCTATCAGGTTTTGCCTTGAACAACTGAAGGATTAAAGTTGATCCAAACTAAGATGGGGAAGGCAGCAGGTGGAATCTGTTTTGGGAAGAATGTCAAAAATTCAGTTTTGTTTTTTTTTTTTTTTCAATATTGAGTTTTAGCTACCTCCCGGATATCTATTAGACACCAAATTGTATATGAGTAAAAGTCAGTGTGATATATGTATGAGAGTTTGGGAAAGAGGTTAGGGCTAGAAATGTAAGTAAGGGTTCATCAGCATAGAGATAGTTTTTATGTTATTTTATTTTTATTGATTTCAGAGAGGAAGGGAGAAAGAGAGAGAGAGAGATAGAAACATCAGTGAAGAGAGAGAATCATGGATTAGCTGCGTCTTGCATGCCCCCTATTGGGGATTGAGCCTGCAACCCAGGCATGTGCCCTTGACCGGAATGGAACCAGGGACCTTCAGTCCGCAGGCTGATGCTCTATCCATTGAGCAAAACTGGCTAGGGCTAGAGATAGGATTGGTGAGCTGTGACTCCAGATAGGGAATGGAACACCTCCTTGATTAGGGAGATGAAACACCAGGTAAAAAGGCAGGGAAGGTGTGGTAAGATAAGTTGGCTTGAACCAAAGAGAATAGGTATCTTAGAATCCTAATACAGAAGAGGTTTCAGAGAGGAAGGAGTGGTCAACTGTGTCAAAAGTCACTGCTACTTTAAATACATTGAAGATTGAGAATTTACCATTGAATTTGGTATGAAAATAAATGACAATCTTGACACAATCAGTGACTTTGACCAGGGCAGTTTTTCTGCACATTATCTCACTTAATCTTTCTAACAACTGTTATTGATAACTGAACTTAAACTCCAGTGGCTTAAGGTTTTAAGGACACAGTGAGAGTAAATAATTGAGCATCGATGTAATCCTGATCTATGTGTTTTCAAAGCCCATGGTTTTCTCATACACCAAATTATCTTCTAAGATTTGCACAGAGTATTTTACATTTTTTCCTGAAGTTGTTTTTTTATGACATATTATTTTACTCATCAACATTTGACTTAAAGCCAAACAACTAATGACACAATAAAATCAGCAAGGACTTATTTAAGAAATTTAAAATAATCTTTTAGTGTCTTCCCAGACAGCATGAACTTTCCTGGCTTTACTCTGGAAAGTAAATGCTTACAGTCTTAATCTAATTAAATGATGTAAAATGAAGATGACTAGAACATTTTAGAACATTATTTATCAGTAGAATTCAGTATACCTACCTACTGCAGTGTAACCAGGAAATTATGCCCATAGGTATTTTTTTATTTATATTGATTTACTATCAGTCTTTTCATGAAATACTATAATGATCCATATTTCAATTGTTCCTTCTGTTTATTTTTGCAATCCCTATCTATTTTGAGTAAAATTTGTTTTAAAATATTGCCTTATTTTTTGAACTGTGGTAGAGATGTATAAGTTTGAAATTGTGGAAACTAATGCTTTAGATTTGCAAGGATATGTAAGAGGGTGATTTGCAGGAAACTGCCTGAGTACTTGTTACAGTAGTCAGTAGGCAGTAGGTGATACATTTATTTTAAAATTTATAACACTACCACTGTCTTACACTAGCCAATGGTGGAGATTAATTTTTTACAGAGAGCAAAATGAGGTTTCTTCTGATGGTCCTTCAGCTCCTCATCTATGGTCAACAAGGGTTTTAGTGATTTCCCCCCAAATATTTTGAAACGTGTATTGCAACAAACCATTTTTGTGATTATGCAAAATATTAAGCCTCCCTTCGGATGTTTTGGAAACAGGATAAAAATTCAGTTAGACTTGCTATCAAGCAAGTTTGCTCTTTGAAATTTACCTAAAGGAGTTAAAAACTTGTGTCCATGCAAAAACCTACAAATGGATGTTTTATAGCTGCTTCATTGACAATTGTTCAAACTTAGAAACAACCAAGATGGCCTTCTCTAGGTGAATGGACAAATAAACCTTGGTACATCTATAAAATATAATAACAGTCATCGCTAACAGGTTATTAAGCCATGGAAAGGTATGCAGAAACCTTAAGTATATATTATTAAGTGAAAAAAGCCAATCTAGAAAGGCTACAAACTGTATCACTCCAACTATGTGACATTTTGGAAAAGCCAAACTATAGTGACAATAAAAAGACGAGTGGTTGCCAGGGGTTCGGGAGGAGGGGGTATGAACAAGCAGAGCGCTGCGGATTTTTAGGGCAGTGCAACTATTCTGTATGATATTATGATAGTGGTTTATGTCATTATACTTTTATCCAAACAATAGAATGTACAATGTCCATAGTGAACCCTAAAGTAAAGTAGGGACTTTTGGGTGATTTTTAAAAATTTAATTAACAAAGAATGTTATTGTGCTATAAATTAACTTTACCATAACTGTCTTTGAAAGAGAAAGTATGAATTTTCTTTGTGGAGTTGAATTCACTCAGGCTGGTCCATATTAAATCTTTCTTTAGAACTCAGTTAAGGTTTTTTTGGTAATCTTTTTACTTCCTGTCCCACCAAAATTAAGTCTATTTTTTTTCTCACTAATCTGAACCATACAAAATGGCCTTTTATTAGTATAATATATTTGAAAATAATAATAAGTATTTTTTAAATTTCTCTCCAGAAATGCCTAGGTGTGGCTTATCATGTGTGTATTTATGTATATATGTTATTTTACATACATATATGCAATATTATGTATAACGTACATTAAATTAGATATAATACTTATTTGACTTTTATGATGTTGGCAATTGGAAGTATGATACATTTAATGACTTTAATTCCTAAAATATTTGTATTATAATAATTTTAACCAAGTAAAATGAAACCCATTTGAAAAATTTTTTCAAACAGTTTTTGTTGTTGTTGTTTTAAATATATTTTTATAGATTTCAGAGAGGGAGGGGAAGAGAGAGATAGAAACATCATTGATGAGAGAGAATCATCAATTGGCTGCCTCCTGCACACCCCCCACTGGGGACTGAACCTGCAACCTGGGCATGCGTCTCGGACTGGAATCGAACCTGGGACCCCTTAGTCCGCAGACCAACACTCTATCCACTGAGCCAAACAAGCTACGGCTGTTGTTCTTTTTTGACACACTACTGTTACCTTACTTTAAGGTTTTTAAAGCTCGATACTAGAAACCTATCGCACATAGGGGACTCTCTATATTATTAGATTTTCACTGAACTATAAAGGTACCTCTGTGAAAAACCATCTTCCCGAGTTCTAGAAGGCCCTTCAGGGTCTGACTCTTGGATATTATGGTAATTCTCACTGAGAGCATATATACCATGATCGTGTTTAAAGTGTAAGATGTGAATTAACGAATTCAATCCGCACAATTTCCCAAAGATTTAGGTACTTTTTTTATGTCTACCTTGCATATGAGGATGATGAGTTACAAATATGTTATTTTCACAGCATTATGTTGCTACAAGCTGACACAGCTGGGCTTTCACACCAGACAGTCTCGTTCCAGAAGCTGTGCTCTTGAGTACTAAGCAATACCCTTTCAGATGACTTACTCTCATATGACCTCCTTGCTCTTTCTCAAATATTTCTTGCAGCCTTTGTGTTGGCGCTTTTGCTTTAACTATTCCTTAGGCCTTGAGGGCTCCTCCCCAGATATGAACATGATTGGCTCATTCAGATCCTTTCAGCATTCTCTTTAAATTTTATGTCTGCTTGACCACCTACCTGACATAACACACATTCCTATCCACATTCACCCCAACTCCTCTCTACCTTCCCCATCCTGCTTGGTTTTTCTTTATAACAAATGCATTGCAATGGTCCATAACCCTTACTTGCATCAGACTCCGCTGAGCTGCACATTAAAATGATAGAATTATCCGGGGTCAACACAGACATGCCAAATTAATTGATATAGGAAGGTGATTGAATAGATTTAAATTTTAAAAAAAGTCACCAGTAACTCCAATGCATAGCCAGGAATGTACCTTATGTTTATTGTATATCACATAACGTTGTATATTTATTGTGTAAATAGTCTATCTCCTCAACCAGTATATAAATTTTAGGTATACAAGATCATTGTTTTCCTCAGAGTTTGTTTCATTATTTTCTTCTTGATGAACATTTAAGTGTACCTTTATGCATTTTTCTGGATATGTTCTTAGGATAGTTTTCTGTAAGTTTATTTTCTCTGCAAGTGTCTGAGCATATTTAATTGTGTATGTATGTGCTGTTTGTCACCTAGTCTCTCCCAAGAACAATTGCTTCTCTTTTCATTCCTTAGGATTTGTTCAGCTACCCATACCCTTGTTGTTAATCACCCACCAAACCCCTGTGATTCCACTTATTCATGGACTAGAAGCCCGTTGCACGAAGATTCCTGTAATAGGCCTTCCTTCCCCTGGCTGCCGGCACCGGTTTTCCTCTGGCACCCGGGACCCAGGCCTTTGGTCCGGCCGCAGCGACACTTCAGCACTGTAGCTAATCCTGCTCTAGTTTCTCTGTGCTCTGGTCTTGGTTAAGACAATGCATGCCTATCTGACAGTGCTCCCCAACTTCTAATCTCAGAGAATGGGAGCCAGGGTATTAGCTGTTTTTTTTTTCCTTTTCAGAAGGTTATAATTTTAATTAATATTCTCTTATTAACTATCTCCATTTGGAAAGAGGTACTTGAACATCAGAATTTGTTATAGCCTTCTTTCAGATAAATGGACTTCACAAGGTCTATATTTGCATAACTGAAGGAAACGCCTCAATAATTTTTTTCTTTCTTTCCCCCGCTAGAATCAACCTGCTTCTAGGTTGAAATTCCAAACAGAAAAAAGTTTAAGTGAAAAAATATATTTTTTAATTCTATGTTTCCCCCATCACCATTTATCTTCCCTATACCCTCTTCCACCTCCACCTCCACCCCACTCCCCACCCCTGGAAAGTCAGCACACCGTTCCTTTCCACGAGTTCTTTCTCTCTTTTTTTTCTTGAAACCCTGGGGAAATCTGGTACAAAGTGATTTCGTTCCTTCTGAGAGCTCAGTTCATCTAAACACTCAACCTACAATATGAGACACAAAGTCAAAATTGACCCCTGCCCAGCAGTCCATGTATGGCACTCTGCTGTGTTGTTTTATGACTTCATCTGTTGATGCCCTGTTTTCGTTTGTTTCTCCCTATTTGTCAAGTTCTACTGCTTTGCAGAGTCTTCACAAGTTAGCTCCTTTATCCCCCTTGAAACCCTTTCTGGTGTCAGGTACTGATGTTAAATTCAGACTGATTCTTGAATCTAAATAGTAGGAATGACTGTTTTGTTTCCCTCAGGACGTTCAAGGTTCAAATGCGGACACTGCCAGAATGCAATTGGACAAACTGTTCACACGACCTGGGCATGATAGGACTTTGCTTTTTTGCAGCCGGGAAATTGTACCTCTACGCCACAGTAATTGGCCTATGACTGCAAGGACCCTTGTTTTTCTTTGGCCTGAAGAGTGTAATCTTGGGTATTTCCATTGAAAGATAGATGCTAATAGTGCTTTTCCTGTTGAAAGAATACTCCAGTTACTGATAAAGTTTGTAGGATTTATTAAAGATTTGTAGGTTTTATTATATACAGTAGAAGACTGGGTGTTCTATAGAATCATCACAATAACAATAATGGTTTTATATTAAATGAAGGAGACCCTGTATTTCCCTTTTCCATGGGTCTATTGTGACAGCTAGACAGAGCACTTACTCTATCTGACATCCGAGCAGCAGAATTACTACAGCGTGTATTTGGCCTGTTATGTCTTTCTTCATTCAACATCTAGTTCTTTTTTATTATCAATCTGACTGTTACCTTCTCTTGATACATTCATCTCCATCATTTCCCTGAACTTTGGGCACTGAATCTTTGCAGCATACACATAGATTTATAAAAGCATAAGAAAAAAAAGTCAGGGATTAGAAGAGAAAGAAAATTTGGGAATCAAAAATGACATTGAGCCCTAGTTGGTTTGGCTCAGTGGATAGAGTGTCAGCCTGTGGACTGAAGTGTACTGTGTTTGATTCTAGTCAAGGGCACATGCCTAGGTTGCAGGCTCAATCCCTAGTAGGGAGCGTGCAGGAAGCAGCCAATCAATGGTTCTTTCTCATCATTCATGTTTCTCTCTCTCTCTCTCTCTCTCCCTCTCCTTTCCTCTCTGAAATCAATAAAAATATATTTAAAAATGACATGGAAACATGATTGAATTGAATGAGCAAACAAAAAATTCAAATAAGTAAATAACATACCGTACTTACTGTAAAGAATCTCTATATATAAAAGCCTAAGCAACCGAAAGACCAGTCTACTGATCACTATGATGTGCACTGACCACCAGGGGACAGACACTCAACGCACAGGATTGGGCTCCCTCCTGTCTAGATTGGGCCGAAACAGGCTATCTGACATCTCCTGAGGGGTCCTAGATTGCGAGAGGGCACAGGCCAGGTTGAAGGATCCCACCAGTGCATGAATCCATTCACCAGGCCTCTAGTCCTATATAATAAAAGCCTAATATGTAAATAGACCGAATGGTGGAACAATGCACACTGTCCACTAGGGGGCCGATGCTCAATGCAGGAGTTGCCCCCTGGTGGTCAGTGCACTCCCACAGGAGAAGTGCTGCTCAGCCAGAAGCCCTGAGCTGGTGAGTGCAACGGCGGTGGCAGGAGCCTCTCCCGCCTTCGCAGCAGTGTTAAGGATGTCTGACTGACAGCTTAGGCCTAACACACCAGTTGGACATCCCCCGAGTGCTCCCAGACTGTGAGAGGGCACAGGCTGGACTGAGGGACAACCCCCCTGCCCCTGAGTGCATGAATTTCTTGCACCAAGCCTCTAGTATTAATATATTTTAGCTACTGAATCCAGGATAGCTAAGGGTTATTTTTTTATTAATTAAAGTATTAATATGTAAGTCATTTTTTATCCACATATCTAGGTCACCTGCTTATATTTTGGCTTACCATTATTACTTTAATTTATTCACCTAGTTTATAAGTTTTGCTTATCCTTTGATTAAAATCACTGGTCCTCACCAATAAAACCTTTAAAATTGCAACTTACCCTAATTACATTGAAACAGGGAAGAGGTTAGGATATTGTATGTGAGAGCTAGTGAAAGTTATGCTACCCTGCATATATTGAGGTTAAAGGGATAATGCAGTTGCAGTGTTAAGCCATTTAGTCTGCTATGTGATCTATTTAATTTATGTTCCCACAACTCTTAAAAAAATGTGATAAAACTAAAAAAAAATATAATTGGATTTCTTTTGAAAACTGGAAAAAAGGGCTGAGATTCCTGTTATGGTGTCATGGCAGGTGGAAGATTAAGTCATAGAAGAAGATCAGGCTCCGTATTATATGTTCCTCAAAACCAGTAGATTGTGGGGAAGGCTTTGTCCAAGACCATCAGGTTGTTTTTTTCAGACTCACTTTAGCTCTTCCAGGAGCAGGTCACCCCTCGCTGATACCTGGGTTATGCAACCCATTAAGTAGCTTCAGGCATAGTACCAATATAAGACCCAGGAAGAATTTCAAATGATTCCGTCGCAATATACAGTCAAAACACATATACAGTCTAATACACCCTACGTTTTTATGCATGTTGTTTCAAGGCCGAATGCTTCCAACTACTGCTGTACATGTGAAAAGTAAATATTTAATGAAGGAGCAGGGAGCTTTTACTCTAGAAAGCTGCATAGATTTCTATCCGTTTTGAAGATCTTTTCTTCTATGAGTATTTCCTGCTTTAAGATCTTGGTTTTCTAAGAGCGCCTTTTACTTTAGGGCAAATAATGATTTAGATACGGGCACTTTTTCAAATTAATTTTAAAAAAGCAAGGCAGTTTTGGAATTAATTTGAAAATAAATCTGGTTTATACATTTATAATGATAAAAGGAAAACAACAAATAGTTCAAGTACAGCATTTCTCTCTTGCAGAAATTCAGGTGCGGTTCTACATAACATTAAATTTGTTTTTCTCCACTTTTCAATTGAACACTAAAAAAACTGCATATTATTGATGTAACAACAGTAACTTTTATTATGATAGTTTTGTGACTAAGTCTCCTAAGTTTAATATTTTTAGTTTGTGCATCAGAATTTGAATATCTACCCATATTTTGTGTTATCTATCACTTATGGCACATGACAAATTGTTTTAACAGAGGTTCATGATCTTAAGGGTGTAAATAATATGTAAGTTTATTTCTTTCTTCTAAAATGGCTCAGAGGTCAGTAGTCTAAGGCAAGTGGGATAAGCTTTGTTCCCTGAGGGCATTGAGAGGTCCAGATTCCTTGAATCCCATAGCTCCTCCATATCCTAGATTTGTGGCATCCATGTTGAGAACAGCGAGCTCATTAGCTCACGGAAAGGAGAAAGAAGACACCCAAGCATGGATTTGAACGAGATGACCTAGACTATGTCTCACCGTGGCTTTCTTTCATGCCAGCTTGGCCTGACTCACTTTTGTTGCCTTTTCTCCTACAGAGGGGCTGGTGAATACACACCCTCGCTGGGTAGCTCTGTGCTCTGCTAAAACTCAAGGTCTTCTCTTCCTACACAGAAAGAGAGAATGCAAATGAGGGACAGTGAAAGGCCTTTGCTATGCTAATAATTTCCCCTTACTTTTAAAACGTATTAATATATCAGCTTGGGGATTTGGAGACTACTTTTTCCCATGTCTTTCTTCCCCCCAGCCTTTCCCCCTCACTCAAGGGCATGCTTAGAGATAGCGAGAATGGGAGCGAGAGAGAAATAACATTGTTTTTAGGAAATTGTATTGAACCTGTGCTCCTTGCCTGTTGTAAGTCATTAAGGACAGCAGATATTTCTCTAATAAAGATAAAGTGTGAATTTTATCTTTACTATTTGGTTTACATTTCACTTAGGATTTGTTTCTGAAGGGAACTGTGAACACTCACTGCTTTGAGTAACTGAAAAAAGTTGATAATGAGAAAGACAATAATCATCTGAGGTGGGGTTGTTTTTGGCATTCTAGTTTAGTAGCTTTGTTTTTCTATTGCTCCTCACTTTATTTTATTGGTTGAAAAGCAACATTTTTTTTTATGGACTACAATTTTCACTATAAGCAAACTAACTTATGTATATTGTGGACATGGTTCTGTTATACAAAATTAATGTTATCAGGGCATATAACTAGGAAGTGTTCTAAATTTTACTTATTGTAATGTAATAAAGAGAAAACCCCAGTCAGAAGCCATACCACCCTTAACATGCCTGATCTCGGAAGCTAAACAAGATCCAGCCTGGTTAGTACTTAGATGGGAGAATACCACAATATATCCTTCAAAAGTTGATGCCTGTTGTGTTTGAAACACTTTGTATCAGATGATTAATACATTATAGTAATAATTCACCAAGCGATGAGACATATTGTACAATTAAAATTCATTATTTTCCTATGACACTACCTGTTCATTTATTAAAGTAATTATATTTTAGTAGCAGCTGTGTTTGGTAAATAAGCTCAATCTCTTCAATCTACACCATGTTTCCCCAAATTCCTGCAATTGTAGGAATAATAAGCATAATAACTATTTCCACTTGTATGTGTTTTGGACAATCATGAATCTGGAATATGAGGAAGCCATAACAATTAATGGAAGTTTATGGCAAGTCTTTCCATAGGAGAAGACAATAAAATACCTGTTAAGAATTGTTGAGGTTGAATCTGGTTCCGACACGTAACAGCATAAACTCTAATTGCCCCAACTTATTCATCTGAAGATCAAGAGTATAATAGTATCTTCTTCATGTTTTTATGAGGTTGAAAGTAGTTATTTAAGCCATTTTTAGTATACATAATATCCTATATGCATATTAAATAATTATGCAGAGATAGTATCAGTATAACCCATGTATAAAAAATATGTAAAATTTTTCTCACAGTTTTCTATAAAATCCTCTGTCATAAGTGAACAGACAATGCCTCTATACTTTTCTTGGCACTTCCTTCTCTTCTTCCATCTCTTGCTCTCCTCCTGAGAGGGATGTTGGATACTTATATCATATCTAGGATGTTACTACTACACATATTACCGAGAACTCCATTGCTCTGTAAATAATGGAGGTTAGTTATTAAAGTAGAGACCATCCCTATCACAACCACAAAGTGTTCAAAAACACCTATTTTCCTTTCAGGATAAAGTTCAGTGGAAAAATTTCAGATGTAACTAACTCTTCAGCATCCTGCTGTATCTCATTTTGGTTTTTCCGATTCTCCGTTTCTTCTGAAAAGTGACCTCTTAAATGGTCTCTGGCTTGTACATTACAGAAAAGTGGCTTTGTGGTGGTGTACTCTAAGAAATATGTCCTTTGTTAGTTATCATTTAATTTATGGAATACTATTTTTTCTCACTAAAAAATTCACACTGGAGAGGATTAACTACTCAGAGGCTGCAACATCACTTGAGCTCAGCATGAGCTTTGCTTTCCAGTTTAATGGTTCCATGTTGGGCACTGTACTTAGAGCTTTAGGACCCAATTTTATATCCCAGCTCCCCTGAGTCCCAGTTATGTTACTCACTGGAATTCAGGTTACTCACCTTTTAGGCTCTAGTTTCTTATCAAACATAATGACGTAAAAAACACCACCTCATAGTGTTGTTATTTGAATTAAACTGCATGTACTGTCAATATACACATCTTATTTCTAGACTGTGTATAGACTAATATAGTGGTTCATTGTATTATTTATCATAGTATTGGGCACATAATAAAACTTTACACACAAGTTGTTAATTGTTGTTTTTTTTCTAAGAAATATATGACAATGAAGAGTTTACTCATCCCTTGTATCAGATCAACTAATTGCTCAATTTTTTTAAAAAATATATTTTATTGATTTTTTACAGAGAGGAAGGGAGAGAGAGATAGAGAGTTAGGAACATCGATGAGAGAGAAACATCGATCAGCTGCCTCCTGCACATCTCCCACTGGGGATGTGCCCGCAACCCAGGTACATGCCCTTGACCGGAATCGAACCCGGGACCATTCAGTCCGCAAGCCGACGCTCTATCCAATGAGCCAAACCGGTTTCGGCCTAATTGCTCAATTTTTAGAGTAACAGTAATGAGATGTATATTATAGTGTGATAGAATACTAGCATTTTCACCTTTTCTCTTGGGATATATGGGCTGTGGGTTGAAATAGTTATTGTATTTCCAAATACAAATTAAACAGATACTAAACGTTTGCTAACATTATGAAATTTATATTTTTTAAAGTACAGGATGGAAAGGCAAAAGATTAGAAACAAGTTTTAAAATTATACTTGTTGAATGTAACAAGAATACAGCCAAATAGCTATACTAAAACCAATGATTAGAATTCAGAAAAATTTATTTTAGTTAAGAAAATATACTTAACTCTAAGAGATGTTGGGAGTAAACTTTTTTTCTCCATTTGATGGAGGTTTTTTGTTTGTTTTTGTTGTTTGTTTTTGTCACTGGCAATCTTTAGACAGGATGGAGAATTTTATCTTGTCATCCTATGGTGGTTTTATAGATTCAATTTCAAGAGTTTTTTGTTTGTTTGTTTTTTAATCAAAGAGTCACATGACTTTAGTATTGGGAAGATTCCCAATAGTAAAATATCTCCAGTGATACTAAAAACATTGAAGTATGTTACAGCTTGTGTGTGTGTGTGTGTGTGTGTGTGTGTGTGTGTGTGTGTATGGCAAGATGTATATGACTTATATAAATAAAAAAGACATTGTTAACTCTAACATAAAACATACTTATTTTCCTCTTGCCAATATAAATTTTATTTTTTAGTGTTTTCTGGTATCATTAAAAACCTTCTTATTTGGTTATTTGGTGAAATGTAAAACAAAAGAAATGTAATCAGCTTACAATTTTCCATGCATTATATTGTAGCTAGAATCACTCGATAAAATACAGGATGCCCAGCTGAATTTAAATTTTAGATAAAAAACAAAGTTTTTCAGTGTAAATATGTCTCCAGTAGTAACATTTTTATTTGCTAAATCTGGCAGTCTTAACTGTAATGTATACTAAACACTATTTCCGCTGTAGTTGAAGTGTTAGAATATTTAATATTTTATATTTGCATAATATATAAAATACATTTTTGTTCAGCAGCATTTTCTTTGGTACCAGTTTATCCTCTTCATTGTGTTATCTAAGTGCAAGATTGCAATTATTAATAGCAACTCATATATAAAGAATGCTTTGCCATTATTTTAAATTTATATTTATCTATATTAAGACATATACTCTATTATCAGTAAAAAAAAATCTGCATTGGAGAAGAGAATGCTTTTTCCAGTACCTAGCAAAGCGTAAATAGACTGCAGGCATGTATAAATTCACAGCTCAATAAACATATTTCCTAAAATAAATCCTTGGTATAGATTTTTTTTACTGGTGCATTCAAATGTGCATTTTATAATTGGTTTGTTTTCTTCTCAACTCAGTTAAGCCCTTCTTGAACCATTTTCCTCTATGGTGAAACAGGTAGTTAATTTGAAATACTGCTACTAATTTCTTAACATTTATTTTCTTACTACTAGTAGTGCTATACTACTAATAAGCTTGTTTAAATATAATATAGATATTTTTCATTCATTATTGGTTTAGAATTCACATTTGGAATTTAAAGATATCCCTGATAGTAATATACTAAACTGCCTTAAAGAATAGCATGTTTTCTTCCAGTTTCTATAAAAACTAAGTGAGTTTTCACAACCTCTTCTTTAAAAAAAAAATGTTATACAGACATGAGCAGAGCAAGGACAAATGGACCAGGTACAGAAACTCACCAGAGCAGAAATCCCAGAATTCCTAGAAAGGGGCAAGACTGGGAAAACAAGAAGCTCACCCTCAGGGCAAACCAATCCTCTCTAGCACATCAGGTTGGACTCCTGATCTTTCATATGGCTGGTCAGGCGATGTAGGCCCCCTTGATCTTTATTCCCCCTAAAGATAACATCTGGGCTTCAGTTATATTTTAGCTCCTGGCCCAGAAAATCAGCAAAACCAATCAAGTGATGCTATGGCTGCCTCAGGACCACTACATGGACTAATGATCCCCTGTCTGGGCACCCAGTCAGTGGAGACAATCACCCTGAATGAGCACACCTGGAAAGCTGATGAATATTCTATTAAGACCCTTCCCTGAGACCTCCCCTAAGATTGCCACCTGCAGAGCATGCCAGCACCATTTCCTTCCCCGCTTCTTCCCTCCAAGGGATTCCAGGAGACTTGCAATCAGGGGAGCAATGGGCAGCAGCAGCGCCTTTTCTCTGACTTCCCAGTGAGCCAAAGCAGCCCAGCCAAGGCTCTCCTGCTCTCCTGTTTTTTCTTCTATGCCCTTCATTGTTTCACTGTCCCTATCTCCTGTCTAATAAGGAGTGAATATGCTAATTAACCCTCACGCTGTCGCAAAGATAGTGGTGCCCACAGCCAATAAGGAGGGACTATGCCAATTGACCACTCCACCCTCAAAGATGGCAGTGCCCACAGCCAATGAGGAGGAGATGTGCTAATTGAATGCCCCTCTCTCAAAGATGGCAGGGCCCACAGCCACAAGATGGCAGCACCCAGTCCCCTCAGCCCTGCCGGGGTGGCAGGCACGTGGCAAGGCCAGGCCCACCCTGAGTGCCTGCCTCTGCATTCCCCCAACCCCCTCCCCCCTATCCACCCAGGACTGGCCTGAAGCACAGGCAAGCCTTGGATCGTGGGTGCCCAGCCGCCCAGGTCCACCTGAGGCTCAGGTAACCAGGGCCGCCCGAGGCTCAGGTAACCAGGGCCGGCCGAGGCACTGCTGGAACTGGCAGCAGCAAAGGTGTGATGGGGCGTCGCCTTCCTCTGATCTCCAGGTTGTCTCCCGCCCCTGAGGGTTCAGGACTGTGAGGGGGGCAGGCTGGGCTGAGGGACCCCCCTCCAGTGCATGAATTTTCATGCATTGGGCCTCTAGTATGTGTGTCTATATATATATTATTGATTTTTTTTTTTACAGAGAGGGAGGGAGAGGGACAGGGATAGAGAGTTAGAAGCATCAATGAGAGAGAAACATCAATCAGCTGCCTCCTGCACAGTCCCTATTGGGGATGTTCCCACAACCAAGATATATGCCCTTGACCGGAATTGAACCTAGGACCCTACAGTCGCAGGCTGACGCTCTATCCTCTGAGCCAAACTGGTTAGGGTCTAAGTATATTTTTGTTGGCATCATGGACCCAATACCCTTTGGTTCAGTGCTGTGTAGCCCTCCCCTTTTGATATCCCCATCCCCAAGAAAAAGAAATCAATTTTTCTTTATTCACTGTCTAAGAAAGTTATTTAGGTTGCCCGTGCACCACCGACTTTAACCTTTCAGTTAGTGTATAGGGTTCCTCTAGAACCCTGAGGAGACACCTTTACTGTCTCTGGTTATAAAGTTGATTGACAAAGGCATTGGTATTAAGTGTAAAGAGTATATTCATATGGAGAAAGACTAGTTTGATATTTTTGACTTCATTCTTTCTTTTTTTGAGCTAATAACAATGCAATAAAAATTAAGACAAACTTACTCTATACTGTGATATACGTTGAAATTTTAGTCTTTGTGCATTTCTATGACAGTATATTAGGTATCCTATCCTGTCCTATCCTATCTTATTATATTACATATCATCGGTTGTATATTGTATCTCTGATGAGTCATATTAAACATAAAAAGCCCTGAAGTGGGGAAGGTAGAATAAAATCTTTTTTATTTTCATATTTTAGTACAAAATTACGACCTCCTTAAAACTGAAATCTTCTCTGTGGCTTGCTGGCTCTGGCATGCACTGACACCGACCCCTAGTGGTGAGATAGCCTGTCCATTGTGCATTTCTCTTATTCCTCCCCAACTTTTTTTTTGTGTGTGTGTGTGGAGGGGGAGGGGCGGTAAGGACTAAGAACCAAAGTAAGTAATTAAAGGTGAAGACGAAATAAGAATTTTAATAATTAAATTTTGTTTGTGCCACTCAGCAGTCCCAAAAACATGTAGTAAAATAAATTGTTAAAAGTTCTAAGTGAGTGGATTAATTTGCATAGTAACTCGACAAATAGCATAACTACTCTTTATATTTAAATTAGAGTTACCTTTCATAGAAATAGCAAAATAAGAAGTTTAGTACTTTAATCTGCCATTTTAAATGAAGTAATATTTGTTTTAATAATTGTACCCTTTGTATTTTAACTCTCCAAAGATATACACCACTGAGCACTTAATCTACTTAAGGTATTACCCATAAGGATTAGCTTACTTCACTTTAGATTTCTATAATGGCATTAGCATTTTTAAAAGGTGCACTGCAACTTTTGGTATGGGAGCACTGTGGGAAACAGGGTCAAATGTTATTAACAAACTATATAGAATGAGAAACTAGGCATCGTTTTTTTTCCCCCTTTCTGCTTTTCACGTCAGTAAGACCCTAGATTGTTTCCTTAGAATTATACATCACAAGTGAGATTTTTCAATATTTAATACAATTAACAACAGTCTTGGCAAATAAAATATTGGATCATTACCTATCACTGTATACGTGTGTATTTTTCCACCTAACTGATAGTTGCAGGTTTTAATGTTTTGAATAATTTTATTACAAAACCCTGTCCTACTATGGCTGTTTTTAAGGAATATTGCCATTCTGTTTTATTTCTTAAAACTATCCATTGCATATAAAAGATGTGAGACCATAGTAGAAATAATTAATATCATATATTATAAAAGAAACATCATGTATAATTATATCAGAGATTGTTCTATGGAGAGCACCTCTGTGGGATGCTAATATATGTTTCCACTATAAAAGACTACGGTGCTGAGAAAAAAATAAGGAAAATAGATTTGAAATGGTTAAAAAGGCTTTTTTACCACAGATACTTTAGCACCTTTAACATTCTAATGTCTAGCTCTCAGAAAAAGGGATAGAGAATGCAGTGTTTTCCAAATCAACCGAATGCAGAATTGTTGCAAGCAGTATACAGTTGAAATAATGTGGAAAATGCTGACTTCTGTGTTTCTTCAAATTCCTTGAATGTTTTCTTCTCTATGATTTCCACATTGTGTTTTTGTTGATGTACATGCGCAGAAGTGTGTAAGGTCAGGTAGCTGACTGATGATGGAATCAGGCAGGCTTTCCCCCCAAGAGCATGAAATGGGAGATGTCTCCCTGAAAGTGAAGAGTTCTCACCTCCTGCAGCTTATGGGAAGGACATCTATATCACTTTAATGTGCCCCTTAAGCTGCTACCTACAGTCACAACAGTTTCACTCAGGTATTAAATACAGCCTTAGCTCCAGGGCAAGATCTGAAGGAGCCGGTGATGCTCGCCCTCTTCTTGCGGAGGTCAGGGGCATGCTGGAGCATAACACTTCATCCTTTTTCGTAAATGGCAAGCAAAACATATGACTAGATTATTGCAGAGCTTCTCCCTAAACCTCTATCCTCTGCTGAAATGAATATTGCACTTCTGGTTCTTATATATTTTAAAGTTGCATACCCAAATACTCGAGGAACTGGTAAAAAATGTAAAAGCTTAATGCTTTTCGATGGTAGCTAATAAAGTTTCATTTTTATTGTAACATTTATATTTCATATTGGAAACATTCTTCAAATTAACTAAACCTAAATAAATATTCAGAATATTGAAGACCTCAGCATTATAAGGTGAATAATTTTCTTGCAGAAATCATTTTTTACAAAAATAGTCAATAATTTGTCACGCTTTTAGCAGCAATTGAATGCATCCTTATGATTATACCCTCTAGTAAAGTGAAGACCTAAGTCATTAAATGTCTCATTGATATGAGTTTGTTAAAAGTTTGAACAGTTACTTACAAAGTCATATTGTGAAAATGGCTTATTATCCTTAGATATCCAGCAACAATAAGGACATTACGTTCTGCGTAAATATACTTTAAAGGAACTTATGTCTTTGTAAAGCATGGGGCACTTTTCTTGATGAGCTAAAGGCTTTCCCATGGAAGTGTAGATCAGGGCTCAGCTTGTAGTTCTGGGTGAAAAACTCTGAAATAAAATAACTCTGTATTTTCAATGGCTTTCTCCAAATATTCCCTCATTTTATTTGCACATAAACCCAGTGAGGAAAGCAGAGTGCCAATTGTTTTCAATTTGGAATGATATAAATTATTTGGATTATATGTAAGGTGTAGGATTTGTTTATTTAAATGAAAATCATCAATCCCCAGGAAATACAAAATAAGATTTCAGAGTCAGTGGTTAGTTTCATATTTCAAATTATAGGTGTGTTTTTTTCTTTTGTTTTTAAATGGAATTTTTGTTAGATACTTGGAAAAAACAATATGGCAACTCTACTTCAGGTAGATATTAAGAAGAAAAAGCAGTATTTTTCTCCCTTTTTATTTTACTTGCTAATGTAACTAGAGTCATTTAACTTAATGTTAATAAAATAAAGTGACAAAATAATTTAGATTTAGACCTTCATATGTCCTTTCAGAAATTAATTTTAAACGAGTTTCAGGTGTGTGTGCGTGTGTGTATCTGTGTGTGTGTCTGTCTGTGTATGTGTTTTTCCAGTATTGAGATGAGAGAGAGAGAGAGAGAGAAAGAGAGAGAGAGAGAGAGAGAGAGAGATTGATTGAGATTGTTTGCCTCTTGCACACACCCTGACCAGGGATTGAACCCACGATCTGGGTATGTGTCCTGACCAGGAATCCAACTCATAACCTTTGGTTCATGAGGCTATGTTCCAACCAACTGAGTCACACCACTGTGGACAAGAGTCAGGTTTTTATTCAATTGATTCTAGTTGCAAATAATATATTTTAATATTTCAATATTAAAATCTTATAAAATAGATTATTTGGCTTTGTAAAGAAATACACTAGCGGACAGCATAGAGACTTGAGGAAAATTGAAATTTCAGTCATGTAGCTTTATTTAAGATTTTTAACCTCTTCACTCATATTCTGAAGATAAATATCTAATCAGCATAAAGTAATTTTTTATTAATTGAAGAGTTTTTAATTTCCTATCTATATATCTATTTCTCTAAAATACAAACTAAACAAATGTTTTAAGGCTTGCATACAAATTTTAAAATACTTATTTTAGGGTTATAGTTGTTTAAAATTCAAACTATTATGAATATTAATGGGTTGACTTCTATATGGAAAGTGACCGCTTTGGGAAATTGGACATGAAAAACCATAGAGTTCTTTTGTTCAATATGTTAACATCTATAGATATATTACTTAAGTTATGTGTGTTATCATTATATTTCAGCACTCTATATAGACTCATGTAACCTTAAAACATATAATGGATATTTAAGCATACTCAGTCACACACATATCTATATATATATATATATATATATATATATATATATATATTCCAATTTTACAATACTTTTGTTTTGTGGCCATCCTCAAACTACACTTAAGGGAAAACCCCTAATAATATGTTTAATATCTGACAGCAGTTTGTATGTCACCATCTATACAAAATGATTTTTAAATGTTTCTATAGCAATTTTGTCAATCACTATCAAATCACTTAATATATTTGTGCAATAATTATGAAATGTGTCATTGCAGTCAGCTAAAATAGCTCATTTACATATACATAGATAAAAACCAATATTTTATTTCCCAAATTTAATCTAATTAACTCATGTACTTTGTTATATTTTTAAAGTTAAACATGGAAAGCAAAGTTGCTCCTTGAGTTTATACATTTTTCTCTGCAACTCCAAAATATTTCTGGACTGCTAGACTCTGTTTATTTCCAGTGCTTCACATATCCTGTTGTGATCCACTGACATTTCTCGCTCAGTCATCAATAACTTCTGGTTCTGCCACTGCAGGGTTAAAAATTTATTATGTCTTTTTCCTTTGAGAGTCATCAGCACCTACTTTCATCTCCCCAGTATCTGCTTACCATAGCAGACTCTAACTGCTCTGTGCCATAGTCATGTCAACAATAATCCAAAACAAGCCTATACCTTGCAGGATGCATTCTTAGCTTTTCAGTCTAGCAGAATACCTACTGGACTACCCCGATCATGCCTTACCTTAGAATGTGAAGACCCTTTGCTTCTTTTATGGACACACCCCAGATGGGCTCCCAATGATATCTATGCCCTAATCCCTGGGAGTATTGAATATATTACATTTTATGGTCAAAGGGACTTTGCAGGTATGACTAATGATGAGGAATTTATCCTGGATATCTGGGAGGTCCATGTGAGTCCTTAAAAATAGAGAACTTGTCCTGGCCACCACCAGAGAGCGATACAATGACAGAAGAAGAGGGAGGAGAGATGTCAGGTGTAGTATGGATTTGGCTTGCCCTTGCTGACTTTATTATCTTTTATTCATTCATTCATTCATTCATTCATTTATATATTTATTTATTTATTTAATGAACTTCCTGTGGGACATTTGTTTAAAAATATTTTTTTATTGATTTGAGAGAGGAAGGGAGAGGGAGAGAGAGATATAAACGTCAATGATGAGAGAGAATCATTGATGGGCTGCCTCCTGCACGCCCCGTACTGGGGATTGAGCCCATAACCTGGGCATGTGCCCTTGACCTGAATTGAGCCTGGGACCCTTCAGTCTGCAGGCCAGTGCTCTATCTGCTGAGCCACACCAGCTAGGACAACCCTTGCTGACTTGATACATAGAGGAAGGGGGCACTGAACTAAGGAATGTGGGTGGCCGATTGAGTAGCAAATACATTTTTCTTCCCTAGAGCCTCCAGAAAGAAGCACAGCCTTTTTAACACCTTCATTATAGCCCAGTGAAATGGCACCTGACTTCTACAAAACTGGAATAGAATCAGTTTTATTGTTTTAAGCGTATATGGTATTGGTTATTTATTATTACAACAATAGAAAACTAATGCACAAGTCTTTGTGAGGGTTTTTATTAGATGGAAACATCTTTTCACTTGATCAGAATGGCATGGATGTTGCTAGACTGGTTTCTTATCTTTTAATATGCCCTACATATATTTATTAGTACTTCTCTGGATGCTGGTAGATTAGACACTTGAACAACATGGGTTTGAACTGGATAGGTCCACTTATACAGTTGTATTTTTGTCCTGTGGTTGGGGAACTGTGGAGGGCAACCTTAAGTTATACACAAATTTTTGACTGTATAGGTATTGGTACCCCTAACCCCCATGCAGTGCAGTGGTTAGCTGTACATATTAAAAATTTTCTTCAGATTTAGGGCTTTACCTAAAATGCTAAGATAATAGGAAATGTGACATTAACATCTTGTTCACATAAATACACACACACACACACACACACACATATTCCCTCTTTATTCTTTAAAGATTGTACCTTATCTACAATCAGATGTTTATATTATTTAACACAATAAAATTTCATAAAACTAAAAATAAATTCATACATCATTAACAACACAAAATTTAGATAACCGATAAAAATTAAATGAAAGTTACTTTAGAGAATCAAGGAAAATAAAAAGAGGAGTACCAGAATATTTATAATATGTAATATATAGAACATTGCATTCCAAATTTAAATACAGTGAAACTTGAATCAGAAACACATCTTCAATTTTAAAAGAATAATTAAATAAAATATATTATCTTTGCATTCATATACATAACTTATAGCATAAAACAATCTCAAGTATCCAATAAAAATTGATGAAAAATAATAAAAATAGAAATCAATAAGTTAAAATAGTAAACACAGAACTGACTAACCAAAGAATTGATGCTTAGATTAAAAAATTAAAATAAAATGGCATACTTCTAGTCTGGTAAAAGAAAGGGATATTCAAGGACAGATAAGGAAGAACCACTCTTAAGGAGAAAATTTCTAAAAAAAAAAAAAGAATATGATTTACATGTATTTAAAATATATCAAAATAATGATTTTGTGATAATTTTCCTATAAATAAAACTAAAAACTTTTCTGTCAAATTTAAATAAAAGCTGATAAATCATAAAAGTATTGCTTTTGGATAATAAGATTCATATGTATAAAATGACCTTTCCCCCCAAAAAATACATCAATAATAGTAACAAAAATTAAATAACAATCACAATAGCATTGTTTTTAACGTTGATTTGATCAAATTATTCTTAGTCTGAAACAATGTATATTTGATAGTAGAGTCTAGATAATTTTAAAGATTAAGAATGAGAGGAAAGATCTGAATGATTAATTAAAATAAATAAATAGTATAGACTGTACAGAAACTGACCAACATGTCTTGAGTTTAATTTTTATGAGTCTAAAGTTTACATTTTTAAAATTTCACTTATTTAACAGATACTTTTCAGTTCTTATAAATACTAGGATCTCTTCTCTGTGCTGGGCAGATAGGCATTGGTAAGAAAATAAGGTCCATGCTTTCTTGGGTTCTAAAATACAGGGGTAAAATAGTTAATAAATAAATGAACAGATACATCAACATGAGTTTAAAGTAGTCTTTAGAACCAGCCTGTGTTGCTAAGTGGTTGAGTATCAACCTATGGACCAGGAGGTCATGGTTCCATTCCCGGTAAGGGCACTTGCCAGGGTTTCAGGCTTGATCCCCAGTAGGGTGGTGCAAGAGGCAGCTGATCAATAATTCTCTCTCATCCTGACATTTCACTCTCTCTCTCCCTCTACCTTCCTCTCTGAAATCAATAAAAATATATTTAAAGTGGCTTTTTGAAGAAAGTAAAACTACACAGCTAGATATGATAGGTAGATATTGGAGAAAAGGATAGGTGTTCAATTTATAGTCAGAGGAAAAAGTGAAGGAAGCTTGACAATTTGAGGGGCAGTTCAGGCCCAGGTGGCAAACGGTAATGAATAGGAGGTAGAGTTGGATGGTAGGAGATAAGGTCGGAGTGAGTCAGGCAGGGAATTTTAGGACTAGGTAAGGAATTTCTATTTATTTAAATGCAGCAAGAAACCAGGAGGGTGATATAGTCTCATTTATATTTTAAAATTATGGTTCTTGTATAATTTCTTACGTTTGTACCTGTAGACATATCCTATTGCTAAGCTTCCTGTGGACAGCCCTTCCCATTAGCTTGTTGAATATTTTCACTTTTCATCCAGATGTTTTGCTATAGGCATGCAGGAAGATGAGTGATGATAAAGGAAACTGTGCCTCCTTGAAATATGTTTTAAAATGTCTGTCTATTGTAAGAGTGATTTGAGAGTCTATTAAAAATTCATCCAAAAATAAGCACTGTGCTTGTGATGTCTCAAATGAGAGTTATTTAGCACCTTTGTTATTTTCGTTCACAGTTAAAATGTCTTTGTGTCTACATCTGCTTCACAGATATCAATTGATAGTGTGATAATTATCATGAGCCTTTCTTGATGAAGGAAATCAAAAGTAAAGGAAAACTTATTACTATATTTTCCTTGATTTGCTTTTCATATCCTGTATCTTTTGGATCATAATACCTTTGGAGAAAAACATGCTCCTGACAGCTTTATTTTCATATTACTAGGTATCCACTCAGTGGAGAAGACTCTGTTTTAGGAAACAGATTCCAAGAAACTAAGCACCTATTAATAGGTTAACACTGAACTTTTTCTCAGAGGTATGATAGAGATTGTATGCTCCAGCCTTGTGTGTGTTTGTGTGAGCACATGGATGATTATCATACGTGTCACCATCATGGATGAAAAGTAGAGGCAGGCTGTGTTTTTGTCTATAGGATGGTAGGTAATCTGTTAACTCTAAAAACAAGGTCTGTCCATCTAATCCTGTGAAATCACCTAAATGTGTGTGTGTGTGTGTGTGTGTGTGTGTGTTTTAATGATTATTGTGTTTGTGTCATGTCAAGAGTCAAGAAGAATCTCTGATGGAGTTCTTACTTTCAAGAATCTTTTTCTAGTACTGGTACAACTTATATACAGGGTGGGGCAATAGTAGGTTTACAATTTTGAGTATGGGGAACACAGAGTTTATTCTTGTCTTATTATGTATTAATTACACCATCTGAAATGCATGAAATGTAGAATATTTAACTTCATGACAATACCAGCAAAACATGGAATATTCAAGCCAACAGCTTTTTTGTGTGAAAAAATGTGATATTTTTATTTGCTGTTTATCTTCTTATACCTTTGTTAGTCCCAGAAGTATGATTCCTTCTATTCGAATGTCGAATGTCAAGTTATGAAGTATGTGTGAATGTAGAAATTGGACAGTTTTATAGGGAGCTTAACTTGTAATGCTATAAAATGAAGTAAACAGGTTGATTTGAACACTTTTCATGTGATTTATAATGTTTACACACATATGTTGGCTTTGTTTTTCTGCAAGTCTGCCAATTAAATTTAATAATACAAAATATGTCCTCTTCAGAGGAAACACACACAGAGAAACAAACACATACCCTTTTTTACAGAAAAAAAATAATAATTCTCCCCATCTTCAATTGTCCCTGCCTTGCAACTAGGTAAAGAAAGCAATGGCACAATAAAATTCTATTTTATGGAGGTATCAGTGTTGCTATGAAATTATATTCTCACTATTAACATAACAAGTGACAGACACTTTTTCAGAATTCAAATGTAAGACAAAAAGGAAAGAAGAATTAGCGGTGCCCAGATGTACTATGGCGTCACTTAAAAGAGTTAATTTACTAGGGGAAAGAACTGTATTTATAAACACACAGATTTCCTGAGTTACAGAAAGGATTATTCAGAAAATTATTAGGATTGTCTAACGATATACCTTTGTACTTAATAAAAATCTATACCTCTATGTTAAATCATAATAATTAAAAGAATGAACTTAGAGAAAGACAGATACCATATGATTTCACTTATATGTGGAATATAAAAAACAAAATAAATGAACTAACAAAAATCAGGTCATTTGACTGTGACTATAAACCTGAACTAATTTTTTTTTTTTTTTTTGCATTTCATTTTACAGATATGGCAACTAAGGCATTGCCCTAGGTTATGCAGATAATAAGTGGGCAATAGTAAGGTAGGGATTCAAAGTCTTCAAATCCCAAATTCACAGTCTTGGTAATATTACAAACCAAGTCAGTACCGGAAGAATGCTGTTTGAGTAGTGATGTCAGTAAATACTTCCATGCACCTTGAAGGAAATTTCCCAAAAGCTTGATATCTCAAGTATTCAGATGCGACTATTAGTGCTTCACGTTATGGGAATTCTATTATCTTTATTATTACATCAATCTCTATAGTGATACAATGTGCAATAGAGCTGAAGACTAGAAATAAGGAAGAAAGGAATAAATTGTTTTAATTTTCCCAATTCTTTTTTATTTTGTTATATGCCACTGAATTAAAAAATACAACATTTACTTTACAGAATGAAAATTTGAGCAATAGCTTTATGATGAATATTATTGTTCTATTTTTTCTTTATTAGAGACATGATTTCAAAATAGAATTACTTTACATTTATATAAAATGTCATTGTAATTGTATCCAAAAACATTAAATAACATTTATTAGGTGTCACTGCATGTCCAGCAACATGTATTAGGTGTTAATATGGAAATAGCTAAGCATTTTACATTCGTTATCCTCGTAATCATTATAGTCCTCTTAGATATAGATTAGTGTCAGTATTATTATAAATATAAGCACAGATAATTTGAGACCTAAACAGATTTTCTAGTATTCTCCAGGCCATCACAGAGCTAATTAGAGACATACCCTAGACTAAGCCTTCTATGTAACTTGGGATATTTAGATTTTAACTGACTCCATCTGTTGTACATGTGACTCCTTCCTTCCTTATAGCATGCATCTAATTTATT
Organism: Myotis nattereri; assembly: GCF_964212035.1. Lineage (NCBI taxonomy): Eukaryota > Metazoa > Chordata > Mammalia > Chiroptera > Vespertilionidae > Myotis > Myotis nattereri. The sequence continues at coordinate 30,634,350 of NC_138088.1, forward strand.
ACAATTGGTGCTAAGTAGGCAACTATAGAGGATTAAAATTAAAATAATAGTAATACTGTGATTCATTTTTGTCCCATAATTTGGCACCTGTTACAATCTATGCCCAGAATTAGTTTAGTGACAGGCACAAAAATGAAAGATCATCGTTGAGAAACTTTTATTATTAAAGCAGAAACTATGTGCATTAAAAGTGACAATGGCCCTGGCCCATGTGGCTCGGTTAGTTAGGCATCATCTTGGTGAACCGAAAGGTTGCCTGTTCAATACCCAGTGAGGGAATAGGCTGGGGTTGCAGGCTTGATCCCTGATAGGAGGCTTGCAGGAGGCAGTGACTGATGTTTCTCTCTCACATCCCTGTTTCTCTCTCTCTCCTCTTTCTCTCTCTCCCTCCCTCTCTAAAAATAAATTTTAAAAAATCTTTCAAAACAAATGACAATTCAAAATGTATAGTAGTAAGTTTCTGCACAATTATCTGGGCAGGTAGGAAGATTTTTAAAGTACTGTTGTCTCCTTTTATCATTGTGGTCACTTGCCTCTAGGCACACGTTTCAGAACTCCATGCACATTAACTCTTGCAATACTTGAAGTAAATTAGGCTAGTCAGTGAGGTAGGAGAAATCTTTAAATTATGACTGTAAGGAAAGGGGAGAGAAGAAACAGAATCTAGTACCTGGGATTGGGAGGTAGTTAGAAAGAGAAAGGGCTTGCCTTCAGGCCTAAGTACATTTCTACTTTCCTCTTCACATTTTAGTCTTCAAATTTCCCACATCTACTTTTAAGATATGCTATCAAGAAACTTTTGAAGAACATTAGTGCTTGGATTGTTGTGTGGGTAAAAACAAATTTCTGACAATACCTACAAAAACTCATTAGCCTCATAATAACTTGAAAAACGGTAATAAAAATAATGACAACCTCCAGATTCCCAAATAGTATTATCAGAATAAAAATACCAGGGTCTATGAAATACCAGAGTACACAAATAACAAAGGGGAATTGCAATCACTAAAGAAAAATTAAAGATTACAATTTTAAAGATTAAAGACTAAACAGTAAGTTAGAAGAGGAATGGGGAAAAAAGGATCTGGGACCTTGATAACAAATAGGACATCTATAATGTAGGTCTTTGTCTGATGATAACACAGAATATATATTCTATTTTTTTCTTTTGTTCATTTCTTTCAGATTATTGTTTATTCACTCTTTCTATAGTATATTAATTCAGCATTACTTAACAGCTGTAATATAGTGCAGGTGTATAGTGTGGTGAAAAATACAAGGAAACACCATAAACATGTTTTGTATGAATATGGTCATTTCACATAGTGATAAAAACAATGAAAAAATAAATGACATTGTTGAGTAGACACAGAAGGTAAAATTATACTGTGAAATCAGGAAAATAAATTTTTTAATTAAGAAGACTTCGTTAAATTAAGTGACAATTAATAGTCAATTATGGGAATTTTGGAAGATTTTCATGGGAAGATGATAGAAAAAGTGTGGAGGCTTAGAATATCGTCTGAGGAATGGAAAGACCTGTTTAGCTGGATTATAATGATTACTAGAGGCCCAATGCACAAAATTTGTTCACTCGAGGGGGGAGGCGGGATCCCTCAGCCCGGCCTGTGCCCTCTCGCAGTCTGGGACCCCTCGGGAGATAATGACCTGCTGGCTTAGGCCTGCTCCCGGGTGGCAGAGGGCAGGCCTAATCCCTAGGTGCAGCCCCTGGTCGGGCTCAGAGCAGGGCCGATTGGGGAGTTGGGGCGCCTTCCCCTGTCATGCACAGAGCAGGCGGTTCCGGAGGTTGTGATGCCACCCTCAGTCACGCTCAGGGTAGGGCCGATTGTGGGGTTGGGGCACCGCCACCTGTCACACTCAAGGCAGGGTCGATGGGGAGGTTGCGGCGCCACCCCCTGTCATGCACAGAGCAGGGCCAATCAGGGGTTTGGGGCGCTGCCCACTGTCACGCACAGAGCAGGGCCCATCAGGGGGGTTGGGGAGCTTCCCCCTGTCATGCACAGAGCAGAGCCCATCAGGGGTTTGAGGATCTCCCCCCTGTCACTCACAGAGTAGGGCCGATAGGGGATTTGGGGCATCACCCCCTGTCACACACAGAGCACAGCAGATCAGGGGGTTGGGGCGCCGCCCTCTATCACCCACAGAGCAGGGCCGATCAGGGGGTTGGGGCGCCGCCACTGTCACACTCAGGGCAGGGCCGAGGGGCAGGTTATGGCTCTACCCTGTCACACACAGAGCAGGGCTGATCAAGGGGTTGGGGCGCCACACCGTGTCACACACAGAGCCACAGGGCGATCAGGGGGTTGGGGAGCTCCCCCCTATCAGGCACAGAGCAGGGCTGATCAGGGGGTTGGGGAGCCTTCCCCTGTCATGAACAGAGCAGGGTGGATAGGGAGGTTGTGGCCCCGCCCCCTGTCACACACAGAGCCCCAGCGCGATCAGGGGGTTTGGGTGCTGCCCCCTGTCACGCTGATCCCGGTGCTGGGAGGCATATTACCCTTTTACTATATAGGATAGAGGCCTGGTGCACGGGTGGGGTCCAGCTGGTTTGCCTTGAAGGGTGTCCTGGATCAGGTTGGGGGTCCCCACTGGGGTGCCTGGCCACCGTGGGTGAGGGGATGATGGCTGCTTGCAGCTGGTCACACACCCTTCAGAGTGGGGGGTCCCTACTGGGGTGCCTGGCCAGTCTGGGTGAGGGGCTGAGGGCTGTTTTCAGGCTGGTGGGTGACTGAAGCTCCCAACTGCTCCTTTTTTTCTTTTTTTTTTTATTCTGGGCCAGTTTTAGCTCTGGCTCCAGCTCTGAGGCCTCTGCTGCTGAAAGCAGTTATCTGGTTTGTTTGGGTTCTACAATCGAAACACTGTATCAACTCCAGCTCTGAGATCCCAGCTGGCTGAAAGCAGGTTTCTGGGGTTTTGTTTAGCTTCTATATTTGTAACAATGTTTCAAACTGCAAGCTCAGAGGCTGGCAAGGCAGGTGGGGAACGTTGGTTTCCTCTGTCACTGAAGCAAGCAAGCCTCATGTTAGCGTCAAGCTGCCTGGCTGCCGGCCGCCATCTTGGCTGGCAGTTATTTTGCATATCGCCCTGATTAGCCAATGGTAAGGGTAGCGGATGTTCGGCTAATTACCATGTTTCTCTCTTATTAGATAGGATAATGGATTATAATGAACTAATAGGAGAGTTGTATGAGTTGATATCAGCTAAGTGAGAAGGGATAGCCATACCCATAGGGTTTTGAAAACCATGAGTTAAAATGGTTTTCTTTACAGTAGCAATATGAAAGCAAAACTATTTACAAATATATATTTTATTTCTAGGCCACCCTTTCTTCATGTAGGAAAAGTAATATACATTGTATTCTATCAATATGTGTACAATCTGATGACTATTTAGAAAATGTAGTGTACTTCTATTTTCAAACAGCAAGGGTCAGTCTTGTGCAAGCCCAATCTATGTCCCAGCCAATAATTATCCAGTGACTGGTCCTTGTCCAAGTACACATTAGTTGGTCACCTGACTTTCTACCTTTTACACACATCTTCAATGAACGAACTAGTGCTCATTAACCACTAGAAGCTTTATTTTTTCTCCTTGCACATAGTGTTTAATTTTTCTCCCCCTTTCTCTAAAGATTTGAAAGACATCCTATATAATAAAAGGCTAATATGCACATTGTCCCCTTGACCAGGAGTTCAACTGAGAGTTCGACCAGGAGTTCCACCAGGGGATGGGTCCAGCCAGCCAACCACCCATGGCTCCTTCCTGCAGCCAGCCCCACTCCTGATTGCCCACCCCCCACCCCGATCGGGGGGGGGGGGTCCAGCCGGCCAACCTCCTGTGGCCCCTCTGCCTGGCCGCCCAGCCCGATCGGCCCCAATCAGGGCAGGCTGGGTGAACCCCACCTGTGCATGAATTCGTGCACCGGGCTTCTAGTGAATGAATGAATGAATACATGCATAGTACATACATAAATCAATCTAGGTAAATTAACAAACAAATAAGTTCTGAATAGTAGCAACAGTTCTTCTTTTACTTGAAATTGTTTAACATCTTTACCATAATAGTTAACCTGCACTGGATAACAACTCTGTTTTCTGAGCACTTTGCATGTGTTTTCGTATTTAACACTCATCAATTCTGTGAGCTTTTTAAAAAAAAATATATTTTATTGATTTTTTACAGAGAGGAAGGGAGAGAGATAGAGAGCTAGAAACATCAATGAGAGAGAAACATCGATCAGCTGCCTCCTGAACACTCCCTACTGGGTAAGTGCCCACAACCAAGGTACATGCCCTTGACCGGAACCGAACCTGGGACCCTTGAGTCCGCAGGCGACGCTCTATCCACTGAGCCAAACCGGTTAGGGCGTGTGAGGTTTTTGTACCATGATCACCTGTACTGTGCACTTAAAGAAACTTAGGCTAAGAATGATTGAAAATCTGTCAATTGATCGAAAAACTAAAAAACGTCAGAACCAACACTTAAATGCAAATAATAGAAAGCCAATGTTATTTAGAGTCTATTGTCTCACCAAATGGTAACTCAGCACTTTCAGTATTTATAATGTAGTTTCTGTTAATACACAGGCATACAATTGCAGCAGTTTTCTTTCTGACCAAAGACATTTCTGTCCCTCACCTTATGTTAATGTGGAAGTCATATTCTTCCCACTAGTGCTTTGAACCAGACAGTGATTTAGCCTGTCAGAGGGTTTATTTGAATCCGAATCATGTACTGTCTTGATGTAGCTCTCCGACTGCCAGTGCTGGGTTAGCATGTTCTAATACAAGAGGAATTGAAAATGAAGTGCTATGAAATTGAGACTTGCATACCTTCTAGACCTTCACAGCACTGCTTTGAACTAAGATTTCTATCCGATGAACTTCTATAGTCGTATCTAATTAGGCTGGCAGTGAATGAGCTCTTGAATAAAAAGGTCATGTTGAAGAGATTTTTGTTTTTTTGCCTTGCAGATTTTATAGCTCAGAAGGTTTGGAATTTATCATTTATAATAGGATTATAATGCCCTTTGATGAGTGTTGTTGGAATACTAGGTTCTTGTCATGTATCATAGAGATAATGTTCCCTGTATCTCTTACCAACTTGGTAGTTTGCATTTAAAGAATGTCAGAATTCATATACAGCCCCTTCCTAAAATAATTCAAATTATCTTTGGGATTGCATATCAAGTTTTATCTTTTATCAGTTGAGATGTCTGAGAAAACTATGGTATTTCTATTTAGGCTAATGCTACCATATTCACTTGATTTTTTATAATATTCAAAGTTATGCTATTTTTTGGAACTCCTTAAGTTACTATAACTAAACAGGCTGAAATGTTATATGTGATGAACTACCAAGGGCTTCATCTTGGATACTATGATGTTTTCTCACTAGATTTCTTAAATCCAATTTATCATTATTATAGTGACTTTTTTAAAGTGTTTTCTTTTTTCTTATACTGCCAGGTACCCTCACATTAAAATTTTTACTTAATCCTTCCTATAGATATACATCTCTGAAGCAGGCTAACTAGGGCACTAGTCTATTTCTCAAGTCCAGAAAGATAATAAGGATCAAGTATGCTGGGTGTCTGTTCATGTGCTCAAATCTCTCTTATTGTTAAAACTAGAGGCTCGGTGCATGTAATTCGTGCACAGGAGGTAGGGGGTGCCCCTCAGCCCAGCCTGCACCCTCCCCTCAGGGGATGTCCGACTGCTGGTTTAGGCCCAGTCCCCGGGATCGTGCCTAAACAAGGAGTCGGACATCCCTCTCACAATCTGGAACTGCTGGCTCCTAACTGCTCACCTGCCTGCCTGTCTGATCACCCCTAACTGCCTCCCCTGCCAGCCTGGTTGCCCCTAACTGCCCCCCCTGGAGGGCTGGTTGCCCCACACCACCTGCTCTTTGGTTGTTTAGTCGCCCCTCACTGCCCTTACTCTCCCCCTGCCCCCCGCCATCCTGGTTGCCCCACGCAGCCTGCTGTTCAGTTGTTTGATTGGCCCTCACTATCCCCCCAGCTGGCTTGGTTGCCCCACACAGCATGCTTTTTTAGTCATTTGGTTGGCCCTCACTAACCCCCCTGCTGTCCTGGTTGCCCCATGCAGCCTACTTGTTCAGTTGTTTGGTTGTCCCTCCCTAACCCCCCTGCCAGCCTGGTTGTCCCACGCAGCCTGCTGTTCGGTTGTTACTGTGAGGGCATCCTGACCAATTTGCATATTACCCTTTTATTAGTATAGATCAGGGGTCCTCAAACTTTTTAAACAGGGGGCCAGTTCACTGTCCCTCAATCTGTTGGAGGGCCGGACTATAGTTTATAAAAAAACTATGAACAAATTCCTATGCACACTGCACACATCTTATTTTGAAGTAAAAAAACAAAACGGGAACAAATACAACATTTGTATTTGCATGTGGCCCGTGGGCCGTAGTTTGAGGACCCCTGGTATAGATGATCCCACACAAGTGTAAGAAGTAACTAAACAGATTCAGGAAAACCCTGAGCTTTGTCAGCAGCTGACATTGGGAAATCATTTAACATTTCTATGACACATATGTGTTCTCTGACAGAAGGTGGCAGGGTAGTGATTATTACAGTTTCTTTCTTGTCTGAAATTCTGTGATTTTATTTCTAGTTGAAGTCAGATAATTACCCTAAACTTTCAAAAGTGAAAGTAGTAAATAGTTAGGTCTGGAGAGAGAAACTCAGTTCCTGGAATTCAGGGATCGGAGAGATTAACTTTTAATGTAACATGCTTTTAGTAGTCTATGTTTTTACTTCTTTATCTTTAAGCTCTTATCATTTTTAAAGACTCTCTTTTGGAAGAATAATTTATGCTTTTAGTTATTCCCACCTTTTGTCTTAAATGTGTGAGAAGTCGCAAATCATTGAAATGGCTAATAATAATTACCACCTATTGTTTTATGGCACTTTTCTTTATTTACTCTGTGCAATATCTGTTTTTCTACTATAATCTTGTAACTGATAAATCATTGGTTGTAAGTAAGATGAAGATTTAGCCATTGGTTATCACTTTTCAACTTGGAAACACAATAAATATATTATTAATTAAAATCTTACCCATACTCTTATTTCTAGTATTAGAAAAATAAGTTTCATATTAGATTTCTCTGGTAACTAAAATTATGCTGGAATTTCAGTGTAAAATTATAAACTCAAAAATAGAAGAAAATGCAGGCTTAGAGTAGATTTCATTAAAAGTGAGAAGGAATATACTTATGTTTTGAAGGACAGGGGAATTATATGCAAAAACATGTGACCTACAGTTCATTTTTCCACTAATTTTCCATGAATAATAGTTCCTTAGTTGTATATTTCAATGCGTATTGCATCTCTCTAACCGTTGATGCTAGTCACTTTACCCCTTTTATTCCTAAAGGACATTGTGTATGCAACCATTATTACATTTTCTAACTTCATTTTAATTAAGAATGTACTTAGAATTCTTTCCTCTTGATTGTAAGTTCTTCAAAGTAGAATGATTCTCATTCATATAAAATATTTGAAATATAATAAATAATATGTGAATTTAAGATATAATCTGATAGGGTTAAGACATACTATGGTAGTTAATTCAAATTGATAAATGTTTTTACATTTAAACAAAGGTTGTAAAACATTTACAACATTGTATTATAAGTATCAATGCAATTGATATATTTTGCTAGATGTGTGATCTTTCAACCCACAGATAATTTTAATGATGCTAAAAAATCTAATTACTTGGTCTATTTCCTTTTACTCTATATGCATGAATCTTTGATATATACTTGTAAGAAAGTAGCATTTTTAAAGTATTTCAAGTATACTAATAATGCACTAGCTTTACTAATTTTAAAGACAATGGAGCTTGACACTTTTGATGAATATTTGTCATATAACATTTTGTTCCTTCATGTAATTTACTAAACCATTTCTAATTAATCATAAATATTCAACTGAAGCATGAGACTGTCTAGAAGGTAAAGGAGAGAGGAAACAATGGTACAAGCTGTCACATTTTTACAAACAAGACAGTATTGAATACAAATTTTCATCTTAATTTTTATGTTTATTGATTAGAGAAAGAGATAGAGAAACATGGATTTGTTGTTCTGCTTATTGATGCATTCATTGGTTGCCTCCTGTAGGTGCCTTGATTGGGTATGGAATCCACAACCTTGGTGTACCAGGACAACATCTTAAAAGAGCCATTCATCTTTGCTTACAACCCCATTACTTTCACTTAGTAATGTATTGAGAAGTACTGCATTTTTTTCCATGTATAAGACAACCCCATGTATAAGACCCCCCACTTTTCCAACCCAAAATTAAGAAATCAATATTTTAAACATAAGACAGAACACATTTTTCTTAGTAATTACTGTAGGTAATGTTTACATACCAGTACTATGATACTATGCAGCATATCACTTTATTCAGCTTCTCTTGCATCAGTGCTCTCTTCTTTATCATATTAGTTCCAAACATATCAATTTCTTCAACTTCTATTGTATCACTGCTGTCTTCTGAGTCACTGTCTATATATGTGAGATCATCCTCATAAACTTGTGGCATTTTCTCAGCTAACTTTGTTCATATTCTCATGGCCAACACTTCTCTCCTCATGAAATTGAAGCACCATTTTGCCTTTCCTGTAAAGTCAACAATGTTCCTTTCACTTGCAAGCATTCTTGCCTGACGTTGAATAAGCTTGGTTGACACACATACGCCACTCTGTTGCTGCTCCATAATCCAAATCTTAAGCCTCTGCTCCAAGTTTGCCCATTTTGCTGGTTTTCCTGTTAAGGCCTTCTTTTTTTGGCATCTTAAGGAGCTGTTCTTCCTGTTTCCTCCACTGTCTGGTCATACATTCATTGGGAAGAGGTCCAACTTGTCTCTCTGCAGCTCTGTCTCCATGCTCTTTTGCATAGCTGATTATATTCAGTTTGAATTTTGCAGAGGAAGACAATCACTTACTGGTATTTATCTTTTTCTTTTTTGACATCTTTATGGGCTCAGAATGCTCTGGTCCCTGTTGCATCTGCACACTCTCCACCTTCACCTCCAATTACGGCATCAGCTGATGTTAGTAACAATAAGGCTCATGATTGGAGGAAGCTGGTTTGACAAGGTGTGGGCAGCTACACCGCACGGCTCCCTCCTTGGGTGACTTCAGTGTATAAGATGTCCCTCATTTTTCAGTCTAACAATTTTAGAGAAAAAACATCGCATTTTATAGACGGAAAAATACGGCAATCTATGTTATTCTAGGCAAATAAGATATCAGGACATCACAGTGATATGGTGCTTCAGGAAAGTGATGAGTGAGGCCGTGTAATACAACAGTAAGAAAAAGATGATTTTATGTACTGCTTCCTCCCATTACTTTCACTTCCATAACTTTTTCAATTAAATTTCAACAAAAATGTCAAATCCAAAGTAGTTTCAGATTCCTCATCTGCCTTTTCTAAAATGACTCAGTGTGCCTGCTCTGGGAGCTACTTATTACAGTGTGTTGCTGAGTCTGCAATTCAATGAAGTCAGCAGTCTGGAAATTTTCTCAGATCTAGACCATTAATGTAAATTATTTTCTGCCTTTTCATAACTTTATTTCTTAAGCACTTGACAAAATTAGCATTTACTTCTTTAGATTAGGCCTAATGTGAGTTCTCACAAAACATGTAATAAGATTGAAATTTCAGCCGAGACCAGTTTGGCTCAGTGGATGGAGCATCGGCCTGCGGACTGAAAGGTCCCAGGTTCGGTTCCAGTCGAGGGCATGTACCTGGGTTGCGGGCACATCCCCAGTGGGAGATGTGCAGGAGGCAGCTGATGGATGTTTCTCTCTCATCGATGTTTCTAACTCTCTATCTCTCTCTCCCTTCCTCTCTGTAAAAAATCAATAAAATATATTTAAAAAAAAAAAAAGATTGAAATTTCTATGACCCAGAGTTTTAGAGGCCAGTTAAAGTGGATTTTTTTTTATTACTTTTGTTCTCTATTTAAAACACTCAGCTGTCTCTGTAGTTTTCTGTAGAACTTTTCTTTTTTTTCTGTTTTATTATAGGAAGGAAAATGTGAATATACTATTTTATTTACTCTAGTTGATTTTTCACTTTCCTCAACTTCTAGACATTGCAAATAGGAATTGATATACCCACAGTCTATCTTGAGTTTATGTCTAAAGATAAATGTCTTTGTAATGTTTGGTATATAATGGGTAGTCAATAAATATTTGCTGGATAAGTAGTAGATTATGTAGGAAAGAAAGTATGCCAAAATAATATAAGGAGACTGCTATACTTTTCTCATATTCTTAAATCAGCTACAGTATCTGCAATTAGTAACTAACACTATCAATGCTAGGTGATGTACAACTTCCTTACTTCATAAAATAACATTCAGATCTCACAGTTAGAAATGCTTTCTCATTCAGCAAAACAAATCTATTCTCTCTCTCTCTCTCTCTCTCTCTCTCTCTCTCTCTCTCTCTCTCACACACACACACACACACACACACACACACACACACAGGCACATCAGAACAAAAACATTGTTATTATTTTTTATGCATTATAGCACTTCAGTGTTGGGCTTTGGGCAATTGGGTAAATCTCTTGCTTCCCAAAAAAGTAATTTGAGAAAAAAAATAGTTTATTTTTTTCTCTGGACCACACTTGTCCTGAATATGGACCCAAGTCCTAAGGCACCCATTTTAATGCCAGTTTAAGGCTCATACCTAAGAAAGTTGAAATACTTTGACTTTAATGAGATCTTTGAAACAACCAATTTTTTTTGACCACCCTGCTTCCAATCAGGTGATATAATGAATTCTCTGTATTTTGCACTAATTTGGTCAGTGAGTCTCATTTTTTTCCAGGAATATTCTAGCTAGTATAGTGTCTATTTTACCCAGTTTATTTAGATTTTGAGTTGATGCATGTGGTGATGAAATGTATATAGTGAATTTTTGGATAAATCCTTAAACATATTTCCTAATTACTAAGATTATGATGCATGTGCCCATTCAAAATTCAGTATTTAAATAAAATGCAAACTAGGGATGGATGATTACAGAGCGAGAGAGAGAGAGAGAGAGAGAGAGAGAGAGAGAGAGAGAGAGGCTTTATAACTTAATTTCTGTCTTTAACTTCTAAACTGTAAATGGTAAATATAAACAATTTAAAACTTTACCGCTTTGTTTAAGGTGCAGGACTTCCACTGGGCAAGATTTTATGTGCCGATGGCCTACTTCAAGTAAAAAATAAATTGTGTTTGAAAAAGAATCTGCCTTTATTTTACAGTGTTAAGTTTCCCCTAATTCTCAGTGGCCTAAATTGTATTCAGATACACAATTATTGCATTATTTTGGAAGTTTAAATTTATAATTTACTTCTTCTTTTAACATTTGTTTTTCCATATATATGAACATAATTTTATCTTTTTTAACTTTTTACAAACATGACAATTTTAATCCGCTCATTTGATTTCATACTATTACTTCTAATGGAGTTAATCTATCCCTTTGAAAAATAATGGGACATTATTGCAGCCTTTTGAAATTTGGGATTTATTTCAGACATATTATTAAAAAAGAACTAATTTTAATATGGTTTATTTTAAAATATAAATTTGAGAATTATGATTTATCTATTTCTTAGTTGATTTTTTAAGATTTTGTTTTATTCAAATAAACTTTCCTATGTCTTTCCTATTTTCTTTCTGAGCTCAAAGTCCATCTTGCTTCTCTTAAGTCATAACTCAGTTTGCCATGCCCTATTATTTAAGGGTTCTTTGTATTTCATTTTAACATAGAAAAGTTTTGAATTCTGGAATTATACCTTAAGATACCCCTCAACCCGTAAGAGATTTCTGAAGAGCATACCTTAAGAAATCTCTCAAAGAAAAAGTGAAGCAGACAGATGATTTGAAGAACCGGGAAGCGCTGTTCTCTAGATCAGCCTTCAGCCCTCTGGTACCATTTACGATCCTGCACGTGGTGAGAATGGCTGCTCTGTGCATTAGGTACAGCATTGCACAATACAAAGAGACACAGGTTGGCACTTGCCTGCCAATCTGCTCCAGCTGCCTACAAATTTGGTTTATATTTTTGGAAGGAGACTTCATTCCTGTGTGACCAAAACATTATAAAATCTTAAACAGTTTGGCAGCCTAACTTCTATATGACAAATTTTTTCAAACCCATAATCCTTCAATTTCCTTAAAAAAAATAATTGAACTAAAAGTAATAAAATGGTGCATTGAATGTGAACTTTTCATCACTTGTTTGATGTCTTGTGTGTTGCTAGCTCATCCTTCTCTTGTTCTAAGATGAAGAAATTCCATTTTCTTTTGTGTTAATCATTCCTGGCAATCTTTTCTTCCTCAGAGCCAACCTCTTCTAGATCCCTCTGAGGCACCAGCTGCTTCAGCTGTTGTCCTTTGGCTAGTCCTTTGTAGTTTGTCATTCACGTTACCTTAACTACCATTGTCCCCAAAGTGGTAGCAAAAATAAAGGAGAGAAAATCTGGCACAGCACTTACTGAATTATAACTACACAGAAATAATGGGCACTAGGAATAGGAGTTAAAGGCAATTACAATTTACTAGAGGCCTGGTGCATAGAATTCATGCACTTGTGGGGGACGGGGGGTGTTCCTCAGCCTGGCATGCACCCTCTCGCAGTCCAGGACCCCTCAGGGGATGTCGGTCTGCTGGCTTAGGCCCATTCCCCATGGAGAATGGGCCTAAGCTGATAGTTGGAAATCCCTCTCCCAGTCCAGGACCCTTCGCTCCTTACTGCCCACCTGCTCACTGCTCCTTACCACTCAGCCAGCTGCTCCTTAGTGCTGCCATGGAGGCAGGAGAGGCTCCCGCCACTGCCACTGTGCTTACCCGCTGTGAGCCCTATCTTTCTGTGTAGTTGTCTGTAGGCCAACTGCTCTCTTCCTTCTCACTTAGAACGAGCAGCAGGTGTGGGCAGAGTGCCTGTCGTGGAATGCAGAGGGCTACCCAGAGCTGAGGGGAGTGGCCGGGCCCACAGGGTAACAGGTGGATACAGAGGACGCTATCTCACTCAATTGTGGGGTGGGCTGGCTGGCCTTCATCTGCCTGACCCCACCCAGGGAGGGACCAAGCAGGGTGTATGCCTCTCCATTTTCCATCCTTCCGTCTGTGACACCTGTCACCCTTGTCGCCCTCCCCCAAAGTGAGTTTATCTCAATCCCTGAATGTAAAAGGGCACAGAGGTGGGGAGGGCATCTACCCCAGTGCCCCCTGATTCCCAGTAGGACCTGGTCAACCGGACCTGATCTCAGGATGTTGGCCACAGCTGCTGTAGAACATAGATCTGTTTCAAAAAAAGTTGGGAATACAGACTTTCGTATGAGCTCCTATTCCAAAAGGTGGCAGTTTATTCACATTGTGGCAAAGACATCTTCAAGGGTAGCAAAAGTGGGTAAAGTCAGGGCCAAACCGGGCCATTAACTCATCCAATTTATCTGAGACACATGGACAGAACCAAGTCTCAGCTCTTTACAGGACAACTTCCGGAGTTGTTTTTAATCCTAAAGTACAGTAGTCTGTCTCCATTCTTGTTCTTGGGATATTTTCATCATTGGATAAAAGGATATGTACATTGGGGCAATCCTGTTGAGATACAATATTCCAGTTGCACCCATGTGATGACAACATTGCCCCTCAGAGGGAGGGAGCTGACAGATGGGGAGCAGGGAATTCTGAAAACCAAAGCAATGACTGAGATGCTAAACCTTTCCTTCAAGTGTCTGACACCCCACTTCAGGCGGCCTGCAGGCCAGGCGTCTCCTGGACCTTTACCACTTGATGTCCTGGCAGGCTGTTCTGAGCCCTGCTAGGCAGTGTGCAGGGCCGCCTGGGCCCAGGGGGAGTTGCCCCCCTACCCCAGCCACTCCTGGTACAGCTCCTGCACGTGGGCACTGGTCTCCAGGCGCCACCTGGGGATGGCAGCATCGTCATCTTACATCTGCCACAGCAGTGCCCTGTCTGCACACCCGTCTTCTGCCTGGGCCTGGCCCCTGCCGCTTAGGCATGCCTGGTGCAGGCCAGGACCTCCACAAAGTGGCAGGGGAACTTGCCCCTCTACAGCCTCAGGACCACTTCTGGATGTTTTGAAAGCCGTCAGCAGCCTCAAGCGTAGCAGAACCTCTCCGTGCCTTTCAAGGGTGACCTCCTGGAAGTCTTTGTTCCTCAGGGTGCGGTAGGTGAGCACTCCCACGTCCTCCTTGAACAGCTCCTTGGCCGTGTGCCTGAAGACGTGCACCAGGTACCTGTCGGAGCCGGAACCCTCGTGGAGCCTCACCTCCTTCTCCTTCATGTCTCTAAACCAAGTGTCCTCGGCGGCGTCATTCGAGGTGAGGTCACTTTGCTCCATCATCTGGGCAGTTTCACCTGAGGCTAACACGCAGTCAGCACCCTGGGAACTCTGTAAAGCTGTGGGAGCATCTTCTCAAAGGGCTGCCAGTTTGTTGTCATAACCCGGGGCCACAATGATGTGGAAAATCTTGTCTGGGGACAGGTTCTGCCTGTCCAGAGAGCCCATGATCTGTTGGGGAGACTTGGCCATGCAGAGGTGGGGGGTGATGGGGTGACCCAGCACACGCTCTGCATATCTGTCCCAGCCGGGGCAGGCGGAGGTCAGCATGGGTAGCTGGGGCTCTTCCTCATGGTGCTGGCAATACCGACGCACAAATTTCTCCTGACTCTCCAGGATGCTGAAGTCCGCAACTGTCTTCATGTCAAAGACAGTGTGCCCCAGGGCTTTTGAGAAAGCTGCCGAGCCTTCGGGACACATCAGTGACACTGAGGCTGAATTTAGCAGAAAATTACGGTACAGACTAAGGACACACGGACACTGCCAGCACTTTGTGCTGTGAGGTGTCACATTTCTTATGAAGGTTCAGAAGAAGTCCTGGGTGTTCTGTTGAGAAACTTGGGCTCCTTCCTTTGCAGTCACACAACTGTCACATGCCAGGCAGTCACTCGGAAATATCTTGGCATCGGCCAACTTACGGAATTCTCCCTTCTCTTCATTCTCCTGAGCCGGACTCTAGACATTGACCGTGGCATTCTCTTGGTCATCAGTTTTTGGGTTTTTTTTACTACAATCCTTCCGTGTGCAGTGATCACACTTCATCTGGAGCAGGGCGGGCAGGGGCCGGCTCGAGTGACCTGGAGAAAGCCCTGGGAGAGCAGTCAGTCACCGCTGCTTGCCCCGGTGCTGCTGGTGGTATCCTTTCTTCCTAGGGGAGCGTCTAGGGAGGGGCAGTGGCCGCAGTGCCCGAGGCTGAGTTCCAGGAGGCCAGCAGCGCTGTTGGGATTGTGCCAGAGGTGCTGGTCTGTTGGTGCCCAGCCTGTCCTCTGGAGATTGAACCTACGGGACTACTGAGGAAGCCAGCCCCCAGTTCCGCCCCCCCCCCATCACCGGTTGATTGGAGGCTGAGGGCCAGGGGGAGGGACCAAGAGGCCTGCCTTCCAGCTGCTCGCCAGTCCCCTGCCACTCACTCCAGTTCCCTGTTAACCATCCCCTGATCAGTGGGAGCCTGTGGGCCAGGGGAGCGACCAAGCAGTCTGCCTTCTGCCCTCCCACTCAAAATGTCCCTCCCTGCTGCCATGAATTCACTGTAGCCTGAGGGACCCCGGTTTCCCCATTAGCTATCCCCTGATCAATGGAGCCTGAGGGCTGGGGGATGAATTGGTCATCCATTCGATCGTTATGGAACCTGGGTTTTTATATATTAGGACTAGGGGCCTGGTGCACGAAATTCGTGCACTGGGTGTGTGTGGGGGGGTGAGTGTCCCTGAGCCCAGCCTGCCCCCTCTCACATACTGGGAGCCCTCAGGCGTTGACCCCCATCACCCTCCAGTCGCAGGATCGGCCCCTTGCCCAGGCCTGACGCCTCTGACAGAGGTGTCAGGCCTGGGCAGGGGACCCTCATTTCCCCCATCACTGGTTCTGCCCCCAGTCCAGGCCTGATGCCTCTGGCCCAGGCATCAGGCCTGGGCAGGGGACCCCCAGACCCCTCTGATTGCTGGCTCTGCCCCTTGCCCAGGCCTGATGCCTCGGCCAGAGGAGTTGACCCTCATCACCCTCCGATCACCAATCACCGGATCGGCCCCTTGACCAGGCCTGAGGCCTCCGGCAGAGGTGTCAGGCCTGGGCAGGGGACCCCCAGCTCCCCACAGTTGCAGGCTCCGCCCCTGCCCAGGCCTAACACCTCTGGCCTAGGCGTCCGGCTCGGGCAGCGGGGACCTGCAGTGGCAGCGGGGGGCGCCGCGATCGTGAGCTCCGCTTTAGGCCCAGGCAAGGGACCCCTAGCTCCTGGGACTGCCAGTTTCGACTGTGTCCAGCTCCCATCGCTGGCTCCACCCCTACTTCCTGCTATCACTGGTCAGAGCGGCAAAGGTGCCTGATTCTCTGATCATGGCTGGGGGGCAGGGCAAAGGCGGCCCCAGGGCCGCCTTTGCCCTGCCCCCCAGATCTTAGCTCCCCCCTGGGTTTCCGATCACTGCCAGTGGCAGGGGGCTTCTTCCTGCTTTCCCTTTCGCCTCCCTGCATTGTGCCTACATATGCAAATTAACCGCCATCTTGTTGGCAGTTAACTGCCAATCTTAGTTGGCAGTTAATTTGCATATAGCCCTGATTAGCCAATGAAAAGGGTATCGTTGTACGCCAATTACCATTTTTCTCTTTTATTAGTGTAGATGATTGGATAATGCTACATTTGGGTGCTTTCTGTGTCATTAGGTTTTCTTCCCTTAATATTTGTTAGCAAAATTTACCCTATCTCTTTAGTTTTTCCTCTATTGTTTTATCTCTACTCCAGTTCAGCTCAGCACAGAGTACTGTTTTTGTATTTTGTTTTTTGTTTTTTCTATCTTAAACTTTTATTTTATTTTATTTTATTTTTTTTATTGCTTAAAGTATTACAAAGAGTATTACATATGTCTCCTTTTTCCCCCCCCCACCCTTGACAATCCCCTGGCCTCCCCTAACCCCCAGTGTCTTATGTCCATTGGTTATGCTTATATGCATGATACAAGTCCTTCGGTTGATCTCCTACACTCCCCCCCCCCCCCGCCCCGCCTGCCCTCCCACCCTCTCCGGCCTTCTTGCTGTAGTTTGACAATCTGTTCGAGGCAGCTCTGCCTCTGTATCTATTTTTGTTCATAAGTTTTTAATGGTCTTTATTATCCAGGAATGAGTGAGATCATGTGGTATTTTTCCTTCATTGACTGGCTTATTTCACTTAGCATAATGCTCTCCAGTTCCATCCATGCCATTGCAAATGGTAAGAGTTCCTTCTTTTTTACAGCAGCAGAGTATTGTTTATATATATATATATATATATATATATATATATATATATATATATTTTATTGATTTTTTAACAGAGAGGAAGGGAGATAGATAGAGAGTTAGAAACATCGATGAGAGAGAAACATCGATCAGCTGCCTCCTGCACATCTCCTACTGGGGATATGCCCGCAACCCAGGTACATGCCCTTGACCGGAATCGAACCTGGGACCTTTCAGTCCGCAGGCCGATGCTCTATCCACTGAGCCAAACCAGTTTCGGCCAGAGTATTGTTTTTTAATTTAATATACAAAGGTGCTTATTCAAATATGTTTGACTTCAGAATACTGTGCACTGTTTTTTAAATATTTGATTCACAACACCACCCTAGATTTGCAGAAACATTTAACTGTTCTATATATAAACATGGAGACACTATTGAAGTAATTGAAATACATCAAAGAACAGCCTAGCATCCTTATATTGTGGATCTTTGTTTTAGGGACAGGCACAAGGACAGGAATCTAGTTGTAATTTCTAT
Source organism: Myotis nattereri (assembly GCF_964212035.1). Taxonomy (NCBI): domain Eukaryota; kingdom Metazoa; phylum Chordata; class Mammalia; order Chiroptera; family Vespertilionidae; genus Myotis; species Myotis nattereri. The sequence goes on from NC_138088.1 coordinate 30,652,249, forward strand.
TTGGAGAACACTACTGCAGAGCAAGAATGCTGCCCTAGATGTTTAATTGCAGCTCCAGATTTAAAAAAATACAGGATACAGGGTGGGCTTAGAGGAGATTACACACTCAATCTCATCATTAGAAAATAATATTAATAATACCATCTTATCATTAGAAAGAAATATTAATAATACCATCTTCATTGCTTTTCAAGTTCTTGTGAATATTAAAAATTACTTGAGTAAAACTTTAAAGCTGGTAAGTGTTGTTTTTCACTATGACTATCTTAAAAAACACACAAGTGTCAAAAGAGAATATGGAATCATATTTCATAATCTAGTCAAATGTGACATATGAAAGTTGTGGAGAAAATAGTCTGATATAGCTAGAAGTAGATTAACATGTAGGAAAAGTTTTACATAGCACAGGATTCCAGATCAAAAGAAGGTTACAGAGAGGAAGGGAGAGAGATAGAGAGTCAGAAACATCGATGAGAGAGAAACATCGACCAGCCGCCTCCTGCACATCCTCCACCGGGGATGTGCCCACAACCCAGGTACATGCCCTTGACCGGAATCGAACCTGGGACCTTTCAGTCCGCAGGCCGACACTCTATCCACTGAGCCAAACCAGTTTCGGCTAAAAGAAGGTTAAAGAAAATATTCTAGAAGGCCTTTGACATGAATATAGTTGCATTTGCATATATCAGGGGTCCTCAAACTAAGGCCCGCGGGCCACATGCAAATACAAATATTGTATTTGTTCCCATTTTGTTTTTTTACTTCAAAATAAGATATGTGCAGTGTGCATAGGAATTTTTTCATAGTTTTTTTTTTTTTTTTTTTTTTTTTTTAAACTATAGTCTGGCCCTCCAACAGACTGAGGGACAGTGAACTGGCCCCCTGTTTAAAAAGTTTGAGGACCCCTGGTATATATATTCAATTCCTTTTATGTTCAAATGAGCAACACTGGAAGATGAACAGCAGGGGGTGAACTATATTGATTGCAATTTTTAAAAAAATGGGAATCATGACCTTGGTTAGCCTTTATGTTTAACTAGAGGCCCAGTGCATGGATTTGTGCACACTGAAAGGATATTAATTAGAAGAAATATTTTAGAGGCTGGGAAGGGACTGCAGGAGGTTGGCCCCAGGGTGTGTCTGGCCCATCTCACCCAGTTCCAATCACCTGGACTCCAGCAGCAAGCTAACCTACTGGTGGGAGCATCTGCCCTCTGGTGGTCAGTGCGCGTCACAGGGACTGGTCAATGGTTGAACAAAAGGTTGGACTCAGCATATTAGACTTTTATATATATGGATACATTTTGCTTTTCAATTTAAAATTGAATATAACAGTTTTTATAAAGTCAGAACAGGTGGTTGAACTTCCAAATACTCAACATTTGTCTTTGCTGAAAGTATAAGTGCTTTGTTTCTCAGGTAGTGTTTTGTATCTGAGGGCTTTTTGCTTGTTCATTTGTATTTAGTTTCAGAAATGTAGTTGAATTCAGATATTACCTTTTTTTCTGAGGTATTCATTTTTTTTCTCCTTAGCTTTCCTTACCTTTTATTTTCTTTAGTATTTATCTAGTGGAATGTACCACTTTTGGGATCACAAAGACCTTGGTTCAATCTGGTTCCATCAGCTCTAGCCAAAATATCTTGAACAATTAACCTCTTTAAGTAGATTTCCTCATTTTTAAAATGAGAAAAATGAAAGCACTGTGTCATAAAATTAGTCTGAGGATTAAATAAGAGAATGAATGGGAACAATTAGCTGAAAATGTATCACCAAGTAAGTAATCAATAAATGAGTTCAATTACTCTTGTAAATATTGGCCTTTGCTTAGAGATTTAAAGTAAAATCTGGCACAGATTGAGTTTTTTGAGTTCAAGTGTGTAGCTGATATTTATAATCATTATGAGATGTCAGACATTGTGCTTTTTCATTCTTAATACTTAAAGTGTGAACACAGATAAATGCATTCAATAATTACATGTTGAAAGAATCAGTACGTTGAACATATATATGCAATTATTGACAGGATATTATCCTCTCTTAGCTTCTTACATGATCAGGGTATTATGACAAATGGCCAATTAAATTTATTTAAGCAAGGATTATAAACACAACAAGTATACAGCCTATGGATAGTTTAAAAATACTTTCCTAAAATATATTCCTATTACTTTGTGATAACTATGATCTACACATGTTAAATACTGATAAAGGCCTGGAGAAAGTTCATGAGACTAAAGTATGTAATATATCTTAACTCATCTCTGAAGGCTTCTTTCCACATTTCACATTATGCAACTTACACATTTTTTCTTAAATAAGTCTCCTTGATGATAATCCAACCTCACATTCCCTTCATATGTCAGGGATTTCTATCTATCTAATTTGATGATGACATGCAACAGGAACATCTCCTTCCTCCTTATCCTGGTATATCTTTACTTATACTCTCCTTTGTCTCAGAAAATGGAATAGATCCTCTGCTTAAATCAAAACACAATAACTCTTTTCTTAATCTCATTTACTCTCTTGTCTTCTAGGATCCTGCTCTATCAATTGGCTCTTATTTCTGTCTGCATTTTTAATATTCCCATTACCAATGTATTCATTAGTTAACCATAAAAACATGTCCATGACCCAGTATTATACTGAAAGAAAGGTAACCTTCATACTTTATCTCTAAAGTTATTGTATTACCTTTTCCTTTTTTCTATGATTTATAAGCTATTAAAAGTTTTCTTGCTATGTGTGTTTCCCTAGTAACATTTAGCCTTTAACCCATTATGTTTGTACTAGAGGCCCATTGCAGGAGGATTTCTGCAAGAATAGGGCTTCACTCCCATTTCTGCGGCTCCTACCATGCCCTTTTCTGCAACTCCTACCTGCCTGTCTCTTCGACTCCTACCCCACCCATCTCTGCAGCTCCTACCCCGCCGTCTCTGCTACCTCGGCTCCGTTGCTTGGCTTCCTTCTACAGTGTCTTCAGTCTTTGGTCCCAGGCAGTATACGCAAATTAGCCGCCATCTTTATTGGCAGTTAATTTGCATATTGTGCTGATTAGCCAATGGGAGGCATAACGAAGGTACGGTCAATTACCATGTTTGTCTATTATTAGATAGGATTATGACTCACCCTTCAGGTTCCTCTATCTTTCTCTCACTCTCCAAATGCAGATGTTCCTTAGTTAATTGTTTTTAACCCATAACAATTATGGTCCCTCTTATATACTAGTACTACATTAGTTTTATCATCCCAATAACTCTGCATCCTGAATTAAATTGTGTAACAGTAAGCTGTCATTCCTTTCCTTTCAATCCTATCTACTTCCACTTCCTTAAGTTCAAGTTTCATGTTGTAAAAGTCTACTACCTGGATGTTCTTTTGGTACCTAAAACTGTAAATTGGCTATGTCTTCTGTTTTTCACACACACACACATATTCTCCAGATATTAATTTATTAATTTCTTTTTCCTTCAAGTTTTCAGGCATCAAATTATTTCCTAATTCTCTCCACATTTTTTACACAGACATTATATTCAAAGGTATTCTAATTGACCCGTATAATACACCCACACAATTTGGAATGATCCTGAACATCTCTTGGTTTTGCAAAATAATTCTCTCTAAAGCTACCAATACTGAAGTTTTAGAACTTCTATCATCTATTATGTCTTATCTATTCCTATGGATATTTTCCTAGCTCAGGTTTACATTGCTTGGGCTATTATTTTCCTCACTCGCCTCACTATATATCTATATTCATATTTTTGTTGTTGTTCCTCAAATGAGCTGCAGCAATTACTGTGTGAACTTGTAATTAACCCAGCTATGCCAAAGTCCCTATCCAAAAACCAGTGAAAAAACAGTAATTCTTAGGGAGTTTTAAATATTATATAATATTCTATATAATAAAAGGTAATATGCAGATAGACCAAATGGCAGAATGACTGGTTGCTGTGACGCTCACTGACCACCTGGAGGCAGATACTTAATGCAGGAGCTGCCCCTTTGTGGTCAATGCACTCCCACAGGGGGAGCGCGCTCAGCCAGAAACCAGGTTCACACGACTGGTGAGCACAATGGAGATGGCAGAATTCTTTCCTGCCTCCATGGCAGTACTAAGGATGTCCAACTGCTGGCGTAGGCCTGCTCCCTGCCATCAGTTGGACATCCCTCAAGGGCTCCCAGACTGTGAAAGGGTGCAGGCTTAGGGACACCCTTCCCCCAGTGCACGAATGCCATGCACCAGGCCTCTAGTTATATATAATTCTAAACAGGTATGTGTGTCTCAGGCAGTGTGTTTGTATTTGTGGAGATAGATTGATAGATAGATAGATAGATAGATAGATATAGATATATGTATCTTTGGGCACATGTAAGCATTTAATAAATATTGTTACCTCATGTTATTATCATAGAATAATTATCAGTCAGCTCCATTATCCTGCAATCTATTTTCTGTAGTTGTATGGGCTTTATCTTTCTGCATTGCAATGTTAAATTCGTCCTCAACTTATTGAAAATATTGAAAGGGTTTACATTATGCTATAGAGTAATGTGAAAGCATGTTTGTCTAAAATTACAGCCTTCTATAATTTGATCTTCATCAATTATAAACTTATCTAATACTTTTCATTTTTTCCCTCAAATTTAATTCAAATTGAATTTGTGATTATTCTCTACTTTGTGTTATGGTTTGTTACTTCCAAGGGAATTTTTGTCCCCAGATAAGCTTCCAATTTAGAAATTGTATCAAAGTCTAAACAAGACCAGATAATATGCTAAATAAATAAATAAATAACCTAGATGCCATCTTTACTGACCCTGAATTTTCATTACATTTGATTGGTATCTTTATTGTGTGAATCTTTATACAGTATGTTGTAGAGCACTTATTTAGGATACTAGAGGCCTGGTGCATGACATTCGTGCACTTGGGGACGGGGTTCCCTCAGCCCAGCCTGCTCTCTTTCGCAGTCTGGGATCCCTTGAGGGATGTCTGACTTAGCACTGCCGTGGAGGTCGAAGAGGCTCCTACCAATGCTGCTTCACTTGCCAGCCATCAGCCAGGCTTCTGGCTGAGAAGGGCTCCCCCTGTGGGAGCACACAGACCGCCAGGGGGCAGCTCCTGCATTGAGCTTCTGCCCCCTAGGGTCAGTGCACATCCTAGCAACAAGTCATTCTGCTGTTTGGACAATTTGCATATTACGCTTTTATCATATAGGATGTTAAACAGTAAAAACATAGTGCATTTAATAAAATATTACATTCATGAAACCCTTGAGTAAAATCAAAACTAAGTCAAAATAGTCTAGGCTTGAACACTAATAATATGATATTTGATAAAACATATCTTTCAGCTCTTGCAAAGATGTATAAATAAGTGATACTAAGCTATAATTAATCTATACATTTTATTTCAAAAGCAATATTTATTCACTGAGAAGTTATCTTTAATTATAAAATAAGAACCTCAATGTTCTACAAGTAGGTGACTATAATAATTTCCAGAATAATGAAAGTTGGTTTTTACATATGATTTTAAAGGTGGGCTCTAAATATATATCTTGAACTTTACAATGAAAAATATAAGGTAGTTTTGAAATAGTCCTTAAACAGTATATATTCAAATTGTAAAACTAGCATGGTCATTATAGAAGGGAACAGAAAGAATAAAGAAAGTCACCAGAAATCTCATGAGCCGATAAAACTACAGTAACATGTTGGTATCTGTGACTGTCCACGTCTCTTCTCTTTATTTCTTCATATTTCCAGCTCTCTGTTGATGCCACTTTCTTTCAACACACAGATGCAAACACACACACACACATACACACAGAACTATGGAATACTAAAGTAGTTCCATACAGTATGACTATAGCATAACATGAAAAGTGGAAAGTTAAGAGAATTTGGAGATACAAGGAGGGAAGCTGTATGCTTCCTAAAGGACTTAGTTTTATTTTGGGGACATTGGAGATTTTAAGTAATAGATTATATAATTTGATTCTGATGTCAGTGAGGTGTTTCAAAAATTTCATTTTTATAAAAAAAAAAAAAAAAAAAAGGTTTTGCCACAGCCTAGAGAATGAATTGAAAAGGAACAGCTGTGACTGCTGGCAAGCAGCCAAGTCTAAAGGTTGTCCCTGCAATGTCAATTAGAAGTAGTGAAAGCCTGGAACACAGCAGAGTCAATAGCAGTGGGGATGGCAGGTGGGAATCATATTTGTGAATTTATAGAGTTAGAGCTGATGGGATTAGGTGCCAGTTAGATGTGGATTTTAAGGAATATAAGGGAGTAAGGATAATTCCTAGATATTTGGATCAGTTGATCAAATAGATGGTAATGACCTTTCTTGAGATCAGGTACGTAGAAGAAGAAAAAAGAGGAAGATGACTTCACTTCTAAACCTGTTCAGTTTGTTGTGACTATGAGATATGTAAGTGATAATGTCCAGTACAAATTTGGATATGTGGGTCTGTAGTTTATCTTTGAATCAAAGAAAAAGACTAGGCAAACATACACAAATATACACCCAGAAGATATTTGGTACTGTGTTCATAAGTGCATCTAACTGGAGAATTTTAGTTTTAACAAATAGCTTTTTTATCCTATATAATAAAAGTCTAATATGCAAATTGTCCCCTTGACCAGGAAATCAACCAGGGGGTGGGGATGGCCGGCCAACTGCCTGTGGCCCCTTCCCTCACCAGTGGGGACAGGAAGCTGGGAGAAGGGAGGCCCCATCCAGCAGCCACTAGGGACCCTACCCATGCATGAATTTTGTGCACTGGTCTTCTAGTTTCAAATAATAAGATCTTAGCATGTGTGTGTGTCTGTGTTTGTATGTGTTTGTGTGTGTGCCCAAGAGTAGGTAATAGTTTACCTAGTTTTGTTTTCATCTTGGATGTTTATATTATAACTAAAGGCCTGGTGTACAAAATTTGTTCATGAGGGCAGGGGTGGTCCCCTCAGCCCAGCCTGCACCCTCTCCAATCTGGATCCCTCGGCAGATGTCCAACTGCCTGTTTAAGCCCAATCCTGGGAATTGGGCCTAAACCAGCAGTTGGACATCCCTCTCACAATCCTGGACCACTGGCTCCTTATCGCTCACCTGCCTGCCTGCCTGGTCGCCCCTAACTGCCTCTGCATGCCTGCCTGATTGCCCCTAACTGCCCCTTCCCTGCTGCCTGGTCTCTCCTAACTGCCCACCACCGCTGGCCTGGTCACCCCTTATTGCCCCACCCCTGCCAGCCTGGTTGTCCCCAACTGCCTCCCTCTGCTGGCCTAGTCACACCTTGGTGCCCCCCTGCCAGCCTAATCACCCCCAACTGCCCCCTCCTCTGGCCTGGTCACCCTCAACTGCCCCCTGCTGGCCTGGTCGCCCCACACAGCCTGCTTGTTCAGTCATTTGGTCATCCCGCACTAACCCCCCTGCCAGCCTGGTCATAGACAGCCATCTTGTGAGGGTGTGATGGTCAATTTGCATATTACCTCTTTATTATATAGGAGGATATTCTTTCAAGAATATCTTTCAATAATATATGCTTATTTTGTTGTGATAATGAAATTTATTTATTGTTTACATGTAAATATTTTACACAAAAGTTATTTTTAAAATAAAATATTAAAATGTTTTTAAAATGGTATTTTCAATTGGAATTTTATGCATGCTGCTTTTGTTTGATGTAACTATCTAGTTTCCTAGTGTTATATACTTAGTTATCTGCTAGAAATTAAGATTATAGCCATTATTCCTAATCAATTCTCACAAAAATCTACTGTAAAAACTGTGCATAATTTTCTCAAAGTTTAGAAAAATATTAAAATTTACAATTTAATTATTTATCAAATAAAAGATAATCTTAAATCCCTTTTGGAGTTAATTATTTTAAAATATGTCCTGACAACTTGATGTTGATTTGGGTTTTTTTGTTTGCACGTTTTTGTTTTTGGTGAGCCTGGGTGCAAGGGTGATTTCTCTCCCTGGTTCTCGTCGAGACAGATTTGAAAAATGAAGCCATGAGCTAAAAGTGGTAGGTGAGAAGTACAGAAACTTTATTGCAAGCAGATACTACCTCTAAAACTCTAATCCTAAGTTCTTCATTCTAAGACTCTGTCTCTCCAGGGAAGACGAGAAAGAGGGTTCCCCTAAAGAGGGTGGCCACTGTTGTCTTTGTCTTGAGGATTTATATTCTAGAGACCACACTTTCCCTCCTTGTGCCTTTCCCAACTTGGAACTTCAGCCTTGTAATCAGTTCCCATGGCCCCTAAATCCACAGTTCTTTTTAGTCATCTCATCTCTTCAGGTTGGAGTTGCTTTTGTTTTCCCTTATGGCTTTCCCAGTTGCTCTGGTCAGGGCTGCTTTTGATCTAACTTTTGGTTGCCTTAATTGCGCAGGCCAGAGATACCTCTGTCCTTGGTTTATGGCTGTTTTAATTGCTCAGGCCAGCGATGCCTCTATCCTCCCTGGACACCCCCTTCCTGCCTGCCTAATTAAGCTAGCTAGCTAACCCTTATCAATGTAAACTAACTTACTGTGGTATAAGAACATTTAGAAGAGCAACACACCTGTTAATTATTTCTAAAAGTACTTTTCTTCATCAGTGAAGGTAGTTTTTAAAAAGGATTATAGATATTTCATACCCTTAGAAAAGTATAAGATTTTCATAGCTTATTGCATTTTGACAAACTGAACTTACCCATGGACCCAACACATATGTCAATAAACAGAACGCGTATATTATTATTTGGGGGAAAAATTACACTGTAATTTGATATGTACATATTGAATTTCATTGTATTCTGCCAGTATTTTTAAAGGTAAGAGCCCTTTAAAGCAAGGAATGTTGTACTGAGAAAAACCTGAAAAAAAGTCAAATTCTAAAAGAGCATTAGAGAGAAGTTTACTCAAACGCACCCTGTTTTTCATCAATCTGGCTTACTTTTCGCAGTCTCTTTTTATCTCTACTCCACCTTTCAAACTCATCCATCTTATTCAGTGATGCATGATAGAAAATAACGGGAAGTAATGTTAGAAAGGTAGGGAGGGATGCAATTTTGTGGGGTTCTAAATGTCCCTCTAAAAAGGGTACAATGTCTGCCATTCAAGCAGCACCATTTTAAAGCCTTGAGGAGAAAAATAGTCTATAAAAAATGTTCAGGAAGATGAAGTAGGTGGATTAGTATAAAACAGGTTATGAGGTACAAATGAGATTAGATATAAAGAATGGCCAATTAAAAAAGCTTTAGAGATGATCTAAAGATAAAAAATGTATCAGCAGTGTAGGATCAAATAGTTCCTCCGACCTCAGATCTTGTGCTTTCTCTTTCATGCCTCTTTCTATCCTATTACACCAATCTTACTTGAAATCTAACCAATGCCTTCAAAGCTCACCTCAAAAATTAGCACCTATCTTCCAGTTGAAATCAAACCTTCTCTCTGTTGCATTCTCATTGCTAAATATTTGTTTCATTTTAGCACTTACTATACTGAATATTTCAAGCAATCTTTATTACATGCCCAGGTTCCCCCATTAGCTGTTTGAAAACAGATTTGTTTGTTATCTTTTTTTGTGTAGGTCATTTGCATGGAGTATTTTGCATGGTAAAAGTTCAATTAAAGTTCTTGAATAAAATTTTTATTCAAATTATTTAAATGTTATAATATTAGGTAGATTGAAATGAGTTTATAGAAGGGAGAGGGAAAGAAGGAAGAAGGAGGAAAGGAAGTTAATGCCTGACTGAATTAAGGTACAAATGAAAGCTGGTTATTGTTGGAGTTGTGGTGTCCTGTGGTTATGTAAGGTAGTATATACTATTGAACAAGACTGGTGACATGTCAAAAAATATAAAGTTTTGTTGGAAATATTTAATTGAAATATATTCAGTCTGGCGTCCTCTTTTGAAAGGCTCATTTTATGAAGTAGGCAATTGTTTCTGCAGCCCCTAAAGTACACTACTTATTTACCGCTGCCAAAAAGGCAGTTAGTTACTAGTTTCTCAACTGATTTCACAGGAACCATCACCTTCTGAAAATGTTCTCAAGAAAGTCCAAAAATACATATTCACACTATGCTTGAATAAGAAGGTAGTAACCCACTACCCTTTCCTTGAGTCAAAGCATGGCATTCTCCAGGGAAATCTTCCACAAACCTTCTACATTATTTTTGTGTGTGACTTCTTTATATGACTTTGATTTGGTTGGTGATGCAAGAATAGTCCAGTTATGCATTTGATGTTCACCTTATAGTTATTTTTTTGTTCTTAGTATCCATTTTATTAATGCATTGAATATCAGAGCAATAAATATTTCACTTCAGCATAAGATTACAGATAATTTTTAGTTTAAGAATATAAGACTGGGTTAATTGAGCATTATGCCAATAATTATGAAGGTCTGAGGGGCCACCCTACTTTCAAGCTAACGAGTTGGTCAGCCACAATTTCATAGTTACTGGTAACAGACATTAGATTCCTGGGTCTGAGATTAAGGGCTGTTTATCACTCACTATAGTGTTGTAATAGCATAAGCATTTTTTGCTAGTCCTCCTATCTCCAATTTCCAAAGGGTGACGTGAAGAGGCCCAGATGACTGTTGCAGGGATAGTGAGTTATATTATAGGAGAGGAACACTCAGTTAAGGGAACCCAAATGTTTTATAACCTATAGGAGTCAAACCCCTCCTTTGCTCCAGAGAGAGATATTATCATTACTCTTCTGGAAAGTATATATATCTGCCTATTGTCACAGAGCTATTTGCTATCCAAACCAACTTAAAAATGGGGTACCTTAGTGGTTGAGCATGAACCAGGAAGTCACGGTTCAATTCGCAGTCAGGGCACATACCGGAGTTACAGGCTGGATTCCAGTGTGGGGTGTGCAGGAGGTAGCCAATCAATGATTATCTCTCATCATTGATGTTTTGAATTCTAGCATCACAGTCCACAAAAAGTCCTGAATGTTCTTGCAAAACAAGTTGTATTTATTATTTTATTCTAATTGCTATTGTGGAGGAAAAAAAGCACATTAATTCCCAAGTCTACAGTTTTTAGAAATAACAACTATTCCATTAAATTAAAGATTGGCCCTAAATCAGGCTCTCTTATTTTCCCCCTGTCTCATTCTCATTCAGGTACATTTATTTTCTTATCTGGGAACTACTATAATAGTTTCCTAACTGTTCATCACAGATAAGCTTTTGCACATGGATCTTTTTCAGTTTACAGATTAATGAAAACCTCTAACTTTTCCATTTCTCTACGAAGTGCTCTATGCCATCGAATACTTCCCCTGATTTTGTGCACTGGAACATGAACACTTAATATTTTATCTCTTACTACTCAAAATAATTTTTTTTTTACCTCAGATTTATTTTATGTTTCCAGATTCCCAGTTTCTACTCTGTACTGCTGTTGTAGGAGTAAAAACAAAAATACTACACTGATATTTCCTTTGATGTTTATTTCTTTTTATACATTTTGTCTATTAAAAATTATATTAGAGATAATATACATATAAGCTAATTCAAAGTGAAAAATGTCAATTGACCACTGACTTACAATTAAAGCTTAATAGTTGCTGTAACATTGTCTTCTTCCTCTATCAAACCACTGAAATACTGGCATTATAGAATAATAAGTTCTTATTCACTTCAAATTGACCTTTGGCATACACTATTCTGCTCTAACTTTCTGTTAATAATTTCTTCATGTTATATTTTTATAGTCTTCTACCCAGTGTCATGCTACATTTTGTAGATATGGAATAACAATTTGTTGATTATTGAATGATCTGAAGCATATTATTAAAAAACTTCTCTTGGCTCTAACTGGTTTGGCTTAGTGGATATAGTGTTGGTATGTGGACCTAAGGGTCCCAGGATTGATTCTAATCAAAGACACATGCAGGGGTTGCGGGCTTGATCCCCAGTGTTGGGCGTGCAGGAGGCAACCCATCAATGATTCACTCTCATTATTTATGTTTCTCTCTCTCTCTCCCCCTTCCTCTCTGAAATCAATAAAAAATATATTTTAAAAAACAACTACAAAACAAAACAAAAATATATTCTCTTGGCCACAAATGAGAATGGTCTGCTGTTGAACATGCTTATTCAGTAATGCATATGATTTAAATACATGTAAACACCCACATATTATCCTGTCATGCAAAAAAGTGATTTTTATAGAAGAGAAGTTTCCAATTGTTATTTTACTACTCTTTTTCTTCTGTAGTCTCAAGATAATATTGAATTTTAGGCCATCCATAAAATATAGGCAAAATATATTAAATGTACATAGATGCAAAAATTCTTGTATTATTTTTCCAAATTGCATTTTTGACATATGGTACATTCCCGTTAGTGTCATCATCTAAGTTAAACTATGTTAGGAGGGCTAGAGAGAAAACAGAGCTATAAGGAGGACTAGGCCTAGAATGAGGCATAATTGATTTTGGTCTAGAAAACAAGTTGCCTTTGTGCTGAAGGTATTGCTTTTGCCCCTTGCATCTGTGGCTGACTTATGGGAACTACTATAAATGAGTTATCTTACCTTTTGGAATTCACTTGACTCAACCAAAGAGAACTTGAGAGAAGGAAAAAAGTGAAGTTGAGGCTTCTATTTCCCTTTATCCTCCCGCTGGTAGACACAGGGAGATGCCTCCTTTGATTAAATCTGAGAGCTTCTAAATAATAACTTTCTATAGCTAATTATCTCTCTGTGAGTTTGTATAGCTGCTCTCTTGTCTTACCCTTTAAGGCTCCTGAGTTTACTTTTAAAAAATATATATGCTTTCATTTTTTAAAATATTTTAATTTTTTAATATACATTTTTAATGATTTCAGAGAGGAAGGGAGAGGGAGAGAGAGAGAGAAACATCAATGATGAGAGAGAATCATCAATCAGCCACCTTCTGTACAACCCCCACTGGGAATCCAGCTGGCAGCCTGGGCATGTGCCCTGACCAGAATCAAATTGTGACCTCCTGGTTCATGGTTAGACACTCAATCACTGAGCCACACCAGCGAGACAGTTTACCTTAATTTGGTTTCTTCTATAAATATCTGATTTAGGAAGTTAGGTATAAGTAGTTTAATCAGAGTTACCTTCAAATCATCAGGAAAGACAAGAGGAATAATCAGAAAAAAAATGTATTATTAAGCTCGTTAGAACTTTGAGCAACTGGGGATCAAGCCCTATGGAGACCCCCTAAGCAACTATGTAGAATGTGCATAGGATTTTGAAGGGTGGAGAGCTTGCATACTTACCTTAAAACCCCACCTCAAGTGCATTGCTCCTGTAATGTAAACTCCTCCCATGAAGCCCCTATCCACCTAGGTCTCCTTTGGCTTTAGAAAAAAATCTCAAAGCCAAGATAAGAATGGCTGGCATTGTGCACAAAATTGTCCACCATGCATGGGTTGGAATCAAAGGTAGCTAAGGAGATGTAAAATCTGGCACCAAGTACATCTGCTGCAAGGTGAAAAGAATTGGGTCGGTATAGCAGCTTCCCCTGTGGCTTTCTTATTCTTTGTCCATAGCTTTTAAGTAGTATCCTTATTAAACTTTTCTCAAATTACCCAGTTTGAGTACACTTTTCTGCCAGAACCCTGACAAATACTTCCTTTGTCAGTGATGTAGGCCAAAGGATAGAATGCTGCCAAATATCCAATATTTGGCTCTATCTTTCCTCACCTTTGACCAGACGTCCTAAGTTTATCAAACAACATCTGGCTCTCAAAGCCGCCTCCTAAATACTCTACTGAGATGAGCGGCTTGATTATATTTCATTAAAGTATGCCTGTGTTTGCCAGGTTTTTTGTCTCTATAATTAGTAAATAATGTAAATATATCTAGCGGAGCACTGGGGTAGAGTAAGCCCTGTGGTAGGAGAAACATAAAGGATATATCCTTCACAGAGGCCACTGGCCAAGTAAGAATAGACGGACACTTTCAATTTGAGAAAACGTAGTACTGACAGTGTACAACTGAGGACATGGAAACCTGAGAGATTGAAGTACTTCTTATAATAGAAAATGTTTATATAGTACTGTCCTTGGAGGTCCCACATCAATTAAAAAAATATTCTGAAGTTGTACAGTCATTAAGCATAGTGAAGTACCATATGTCTTCGTTTGGTATTTAATTAGAGTGTTTTTGAAGAAACATTATTTCCCATTATATAGGACATGAGGATTCCTTTGTTACTGAAGGAATTACGAAGCATGGGGCTACAAATTTTATACTATAGTTTGTGGCACATAAAACATAACATATCAAAATGAATTATTTTTCTGACATTCTCATTTTTGTCACTGCAGAGAAGTGTCACTCACTAATAATTTATTAAAGAACAGATACATGGTTTTGTTTATAAGCATAATGTCTTTATAGATTTTTCAAATAAAAGCAGAACTCATCATTTGCAATATTTTCCCCAGTAGAGGTGGAGTGAAAGGCCCCTAGACAATAATGGTAAACACTGCAAGGATGAGGATACAAAAGCGGAAGTTGAGGAAATAACTTTTAGTGTTTCGCCATACCTGTTGTTTTTTGTACTGTAGATGAGTGCTTGCTAAGGTTAGGTTATGCTTCATAATAGGATGAAATATTGCCTCAAGCTGTGTTTCCTCTTTGGGAGCTCTAGTAGTATTCAAGCAACTTTAAAAAAAATTTAGAAATGTTACAATTTTGTAAATTTAAAGTGTACAGTGTGTTTCTTTAGTACATGTATAGATTGTGTTATGATTGCCATTGAAGTAATATTTATCACATTGGATTATATAGGACAATATTATTTTCTGTATTCACTATAGTAAGCATTAGGTCTGTATGGCTTATTTAATACCCATTACAAGTTTTTCAATCAACTTTTAATACACGAACTTGTTTTCTCATTTATGTAAACATGGTAAATCTATTTTAATGGGTGATATCCAGTTCCTTTTTATTTTTGTATTTTGCTTTAAGCAATATTGCATTATAAAATGTTCAGTTTATGTCCATATCATAATAGCTTAATGAGTCCTAAAATCTGAAAGGAAATTAAGTGGTGCAATCAAATTCATAGAGGATAGAAAATTCAATGAGATTTAATAAGCCAAAATTTTAGGAATGTAATGAATAGGTCTAACATTGTTCTAGGGTTGAAATTTGGTGTTCTTTTATTTAATCTCTCAATTCTTCACATATTTATTGATTCAAAATATCTATGTACTAACTTTGAGCCAAGCACTCTGATATTTGATATTTGATATAGATACAAAATTGAACAAACATCATGAACCTGACAGATGTCAATCAATTAATCACCAACTATTTAATTATACATTATTAATTTTTAAGTGGAAAATGTGAACATATAAGCAAGCATCCTACAAGGAGAATTGACATTATATAAGGGATCGCTGAGCTAAGGTCAGGTGATCAGTACTGCAATTGACTAAGCAAAGGGATTAGGGCAAAATTACTGACATATTCAGAGTTAAGGGGAAAGATTTATGCAAATACCCTGATGTGAGAAGAAGCATGGTAACAGTGGTGGAAACAGATTGATCAGAAAAGAGGTTCAAAATGTTTGCAGTAGTAACCAGGTACTGATTCTTGTAGAAACTTAGATTCTTATAAGAATTTTGTGAGTCTTGTTTTTTTTTTTTTCAAGAAAAATTGGCATGACAAGTCCAAATTTCCAATTTCAAAAATATTTCGAAGTGCAGACTATTTGGAGGGGCCAAGAGAGGATGAGCATTTGTCCATTAGGGTGTAGTTTCATTGCCCACTTAAAGGCCACAACTGGAAGGAAAATCTAGATGGAGGCTACATGGATGTATTTGTGAGATATATACAGTAGTTTGAAAATAAAATCAAAGGGATCTGGTGATTAATTTGGAAAAAAGAGGAAGTCATCAAATATGATTCCTATGTTTTAATCTTGCAGGAAATAAATCCATAGTACCCCTATATATCAAATTAGAGAATATTGGAGATTATTAAATTCATGAAGGAGGGTATATTAGGTTTTTAATTTAGTATATATTGAATTGGAGAAGTTTTAACAAATGCAAAGAGATGTTTAATAGGCAGTTGGTTATTCTGCTCCCTGGTTTAAAAGTCTGGACTAGATCTATGTATCGAAAACATCACCACTGTGTGTACATTTTTCTATGTAATGTGTTTTGCATTGTTTCTTGATATATAGGTCAACATTTAATGGCTGATAGCATGACTTAGTCTTCAAAGGAGCTAGAAATTTGAGAGGATTGTTTAAAAAGACATGATTTAATGGAAGCAAAGAGAAGTATTCTAGAGCAGAATAGGCACTTGATTTTGACAAACATTGAATAAAGCTCAATATGACAGTATTTAAAAACACCGCTGAATTTAGAAATACAGACACCATTATTGACTTTGGTGAGTGGTGTTTCTATTGACTGTAGTAATCTACCAACTACATTGAAACATAGGAAATGAAATTGCTAAGTAGAAACAAATTTTAAATATTTTACTCCTAGAGGAAAGATATATGTTAATTGATACTTGGATAGCTAAATTACTTTTTTAAAATATGTTTTTGTTGATTTTAGAGAGAGAAGAAGTGAGAATTATAGAGAGATAGACACATTGATGAAAGAGAAATATCATCAATTGACTGCCTCCTGTACTACACCCACTGGAGATTGAGCCCGCAACCTTGGCATGTGCCCTGACCAAGAATCAAACCAGTGACCTCTTGGTTCATGGGTGGACGCTCAATCGTTGAGCCATACCAGCCGGGTGCTAAATTACACTTTGACAATACCTCACAAAGTAAATCTTTAGCAATAAAAAAAAGAGGAAGAAGAAAAAGAATTCTGTAGTTTTAAAAACTCCAGTTATATCCAACTTTCCTAATTCTGAAGATTTTTAGAAAAACTATTATAAAGTATATATTTTCAAAATATGTGACTGCGCGGCTAAATGACCCTGCATAATTTTTAACCTCACAGCTTTTTCAACCATTAGCATAACTTATAGGTATGAGTAAAAATGCAAAGGATAGACTAGTTAATTTTTCACATTAGTTTTGAGCATTACATTTGTTTTCGTGGTTTTCATGCACAATGGCTAAGACTTTAATCATGACACATTTTTTGAGTTAATCTGTAATATAATTCTTCATTCCACACTAAGTATTATTTTCTTGATCTATAACTTTTCATTCTATTTCAAATTATATTCTCTTTTATTTTCCAATCCTCCTTCCATGAGGTCATGGTCTATCTCTACTAATATAGCTATAATTCTTTCCCACTGCTTTCCAAATATTGTTTTGTTTTAATTTAAAATCTGAAAGAAAAAGAAGAATACCTTCTAATGAATTCTTGAGTTTTAAGGAATTACTCAGTTTTAAAGCATGTATTACTTATTTAAAATCTTAAGAAAAATAAACTTGAATTCTCTATATGTAAATCTTTGAATTGGGAGTTGAAAGTACTAAAGACATCACAGAAGAACTCTTAGTTTTCTATATGTCCAGAAAAATAATGCATAGTTATAATTATTGACTAATCTCCATGTTTAAGTACATTCACCATTAGAAAATCCCTCTATGTTTGAATTTCTTAAGCAGTTTTGAGATTATACACTGTCTCAAGTTCAGCCATAAAAGCATTGATTATTTGTACAATGCATCTTCTTGTCTTAAAGCTTAATTCTGCATTTTCTAGTAATATCTAATTTACTTTTCATATTCCTAGTAAATTGAAAATTTTTTCAATATCTGGCCTTGCATCTTTTTCTAGCTCCTAAATTAATCGTATTTTAATTCCCTAAAATGTATGTGCATTCATGTTGTATGTGTGTGTGTTTGTCAAGAAAATCTATTGAGATATTTATTTCATTTTCTATCCTATTGTCCTTTCCTCCTCTTTCTATTTATTCTCTCACTTTAAAAAAATCGTGTAGGCTTTATGCCCTTTGTTACTTTAAGAGAATAATATCCCTTAGGGTATAAGACATTAACTTTACATCCCTTGCTTTTGTTTTTGAAGACTTAGTATCTAATATAGATTTGCAGTGGAAAAGGAGGAAATAGATTAAGACAAGCCCTAGAGGAAAAATCCTTAAAAAAAGGAGGAGCTCAGAGGTCAAGAGAGAAGAGGCAGGTCTGATATTTTGACATGGATGGTGATATAGGCCTTTTGCTGAACTCCACAAAGTTTAAGGCACCTAGGGCTGGGGTCAACAAAAACAGCTGCAAAATATCTGGGGAGCTTGTAACCTAGGCACTGAGTTTTCACACTTGACAGACACCCATGCCCTGTACATGACAAAGATGTAGTCGTTAGACCTCAAGGGGCCATGTACACTTGGGTGATTGCAACCCAGTGGAACCACTGAGAATCCAGCTATTTAGGAACCACACTGAATATATTAGACACCTCAATAATGAAGATTGAATTTTGCACCAGCCAAGTACAATGGAGGACATGGAGTCACACTTAATTTCACATAATAACAAAAACTGTAGTTTTAGCTACTACACGTATAATATTTTAAAGATTTGATAATAAAATATTGATAAGTTAATTGTTAGTCCTCTTCCCCTCGTTTGCCATGCACCAGCAAGATTACCCTCTTTCTGTTCTTATTTGCACTATGATTGTTTGTGTATTAGGCCTTTGTACTTGCTGTCCCCTCAATCTGAACGATATAGCCGATTCCTTGTTATTGGAGTCTGATTCAGTTAACACACCACCTCCTCAGTGAGACTGGGACTGAAAGCCACATTTATGTCTGCCTCCTATCCTGAGTCACTCTTTATCTTTATGGCACTTACTCTAAATGAAATTATCTTGTTAATTTATTGATGTGCTTCTATATTGTTTAAATCACCCACTAGAAAGTAATTCCCATGAGCCCAGGGGCTTTGCCTTCTTCCCTACAGATGTAAGCCAGTCACGTAGGTAGGGTCCTTGAATGTTTATGAAGTGAATGAAAACTAGCCTTCTAGTCTCTTTGCATATTGACAGAATTCATGACTGTAGTAGTTTATAATTTCACCCTTCATGATTTGTTACATCAAAGTTATACAATGTTTTAGACTCCATAGTGCATGATCGGGTCCATTTTTTTAAAAAAAATATATTTTATTGATCTTTACAGAGAGGAAGGGAGAGGGATAGAGAGTTACAAACATTGATGAGAAAGAAACATCAATCAGCTGCCTCCTACACACCCCCTACTTGGGATGTGGCTGCAAGCAAGGTACATGCCCTTGACCGGAATCAAACCTGGGACCCTTCAGTCTGCAGGCCGACACTCTATCCACTGAGCCAAACCAGTTAGGGCGATGGGGTCCATTTTTAACCTTATCACTATTGTAAGGATTTAAACAAGCACAGTGTCTTCTCAGTATTTTTTTTTCATATTATTTATAGAAAATATGTCAGGATTATTAAACTCCGTATTTTTATGATTTTTAATACAGACAGTGTAGAGCTAAGACACAAATAACAGATTTATCAAGACTTTTAAAGCAACATCAAGTGTAGTGTAATTTTCCAAAGCAGGTTGTTATTTAAAAGAGTTAATGAGCTGGAGGTATATAATTCTGAGAAACAGATACAATTAGGCAAAGTATTGATTTCCCCATTAGAAGACAATTAATCATTTTTGTTGTAAGCAAAATTGAAAACATTGTTTGTTAATCAAGAAATGTGTTTCACTCTTCAATTTTAGATTGCAAGGTTAAACTAGATTTTTTCCCCCTAGTTATTAATACTATAGATATTTCTCATAGTCTTAAAATCAGGAAACAGATAAAAAGGACCCTATAAATAATATGAAGAATAGCACAACATAAAATAACTATTAATATAAAAATATAAATTATATACCATAAAATTCAACTTTGACAATAATCATTACTACTTTTGTTTATCATCCCAGTGAATGAAAGAGAATATGGCTTCCATGAATTTTTATGAACTTCATAACTGTTGCAATTAAAAAATTTCATAAACCTCAAGTTTTATTGGTAGATGGGTTTTTCTAAAACTCCCCCCCTTTTCTTAGCACAGGAAAAGTAGAGAAAGGATCTAGCCTTGTTAAGCATTAGAACCATCAAATGTAACCATACCCTAATGTGACAAATATCCATTGACACCCAGTACACACATACACAGGCATGGGTGTACTCACACACCCATGTTTGAGTGTGTAATTAAAACAAAGTAAAAAATAAACAATATTTGTGTTTACAACACGAGACCTGTTTTGTTAAACCATATTCCATATTAAAAGTGGTAGGGCCCTAGCCAGTTTGGCTCAGTGGATAGAGCATCAGCCTGTGGACTGAAGGGTCCTGGGTTCGATTCTGGTCAAGGACACATGCCTGAGTCATGGGCTCAGTCCTCAGTAGAGGCCTTGCAGGAGGCAGCTGATCAATGATTCTCTCTCATCAATGATGTTTCTCTCTATCTCTGTCTCTCTCTCTGTCTCTCTTTCTTTCTCTCTCTCTCTTCCTTTTTGAAATAAATAAAAAAATGTATTTTTAAAGTGGTAGGGGCCCTAGCAGGTGTTACTCAGTCATTAGCACATTGGCCTGAGGACTGAAGAGTCGTGGGTTCCGTTCCAATCAAGGGCACATACCTAGGTTGCAGGTTCAGTCCCCACATGCAGGAGGCAACCAATCAATTTGTCTCTCTCATATTGATGTTTCTCTCTCTGTCTCTCCACCCTCCCTTCCACTCTCTGAAAATCAATGGATAAAATATCCTCAGGGGAGGAGTAAAGAAAATAAAAGTGGTAGGGTATGACTTGAAATTTGTA
The DNA here is from genome assembly GCF_964212035.1 of Myotis nattereri. Lineage (NCBI taxonomy): Eukaryota > Metazoa > Chordata > Mammalia > Chiroptera > Vespertilionidae > Myotis > Myotis nattereri. The sequence continues at coordinate 30,673,059 of NC_138088.1, forward strand.
CCGTCCATGCCGAAACTGGTTTGGCTCAGTGGATAGAGCGTCGGCCTGCGGACTGAGGGGTCCCAGGTTCGATTCCGGTCAAGGGCATGTACCTGGGCTGCGGGCACATCCCCAGTGGGAGATGTGCAGGAGGTGGCTGATCGATGTTTCTCTCCCATCGATGTTTCTAACTCTCTATCTCTCTCCCTTCCTCTCTGTAAAAAAATCAATAAAATATATTATTAAAAAAAAAAGAAATTTGTACTGTCCTATCTTAGATTGAAGGCAAGTTTTGTTGTGCATGTGGCCCAGTGTGGATTTATGTAGTACTCGGTTGCATGGAGTTCTCTTGGCCCTGGGAGGCATTGCTGTTTTTCTTTCAGAGGGATAGAACTGTGTGAAAGAGCTATGGTTGACATTCTTCCCAGATCCCCATTCTGCTGTTCATATGAATCTTAAGAGACTTTTCACCAAGATCAAGGAATTGAGCATCAGTAAATATTAGAACTAATAATATTTAATAATTTCAATATTCATTAATTCCAATTGACTGTGAAAACTTTTTCAGAAATTATTTGACTCATCACAAGCGCAATTACAAAATGAAAGTTGTTTCTTTCCTTTTAACAGCTGAGGAGAGTTCTTCATGCTACTGGCTTACTTATTAGGTGATACATCAGATGGCATTTCACAGTGACTTGGGTTTGCAATAGTTACTTTGTCATACTACAGTTACTGAAGCTAGCAAATCTGACTCATAAAAATTAAATCACATCATCTTATGAAGGCCAAGATAGATCTTTTGTTAAGCTATAATGGGAGAACAGAGAGCAGGGCTTTAAAATGTGATTTTCTAATTCTGTTATTTTTCCTGCCTTGACTGGATGGCATTCTTCTGTAGTAAGAAATGTAACTCAGTTTCTCCTAAAGAGAAATGATGAAAAGTGGTTACATTTTGGGTTTAATGTTTAATTTGAGAACAAGGAGTTGATATTATAGTTTCTACTAGTGGTGGTTGATGGATTTCCTCCACAGTAATAATGTCTACCTCTGACTCTTAATCTAGTGTGTGCTTATTCTACCTTTTTGTTCGTGAGTAAACCTCACTAAACAATGCCTAATAGTTATAAAAAGCATCAAGCAATTGAAGTTTTATCTTTGTGATATAAAATCCGTTTGGTGGTTGATTTGTATGGCTTAAAATTATACCCAGGGAAGTTTAAATTTATATATTATTCTCCAAAAAATTCCCTACAGTAAAAATGAAGATTTCAAATCCTCTTTGATTTTTCTTATTAAATTTTATTTTCATAATATTTTGCTAGGAGAACATTGAATTTTCATTTCATTGAGGTGCTATTGTAAATAATTTTATGACATTGAAGAGGTCACAATCTCTATAAATTCAGTGAGTAAAGCATTAGGTTAAAATACACATCGATAAACAAATCTGGATGAGGAGGGTAATGAAATACGAAAAGGACAAAGTAGTTCTACTCTTGTTCCCTACATTCCTTCTTTACTGCATGACTAGTCAAGCTAGATTTTAAAATTGTGGTAAATATCTTACTCTGTATTTCTGATTGAATTGCAATCTATTTTCTTGTTGAGTTATCATATCTGATATGACTTTAAAATGCTGTTCTGATTATTCAGTAGGAAAGAAGATAATTAAATCAGAATTAGTGATACTGACTATTAATGAGTAAACTAAGAGAAAAATTGAGAATAAAGAGAAAAATTTGGGAGTCAAAGAAGATAATTAAAATGCAGTTGGAGTAGCCATGTAACTGGGAAAGAGTAAATTCATGACTAATTAGAGATAAGCCCCTTTGAAAAGAATTTGAGTCCAGGGATCAATCAATTAAGGATATGTGTCTAAGTAGATGCTAAATGGATCTCAGAATGAATGCCTTAAAAACACAAATTTGCCGAAACCGGTTTGGCTCAGTGGATAGAGCGTCGGCCTGCGGACTGAAAGGTCCTAGGTTCGATTCCGGTCAAGGGCATGTACATGGGTTGCGGGCACATCCCCAGTAGGAGATGTGCAGGAGGCAGCTGATCGATGTTTCTCTCTCATCGGTGTTTCTAACTCTCTATCTCTCTCCCTTCCTCTTTGTAAAAAAATCAATAAAGTATATTTAAAAAACAAACAAACAAAAAACACACAAATTTGAGGATTCAAAAGTGACTAGAACTTTTATCTTCTGCTAAAATAGCTTAAATTTATCTTTTTCTGGATTATTATAATAGACTAATTTTGGAACATGTGATAATCTGCTACAGAAGAGAATGTTGGTATAAATATGATTCCTGTTGAATCAGATATTGGTGGTCATGTAATAATGGGCAATTTGGAGTGTGGGGTAGAAATACAGTCTATCAAGAAGCTCCGTCCATGATTATGTATGATGCCAAAATGTAATTTCAACACTATCTTCATCATTGCCCTGTTATAAAATACAATATTCTAATATTTTTATGATTCCAAAAACATATAATGTGGAGATACCAATATGTTCATTTTGTGAGGCAAAATGTTTAAACTTTACCACCCAACCTGATGTAAAAATACTGTTTTGTTTTGTTATAAAATATGGACCTATTTCTAGTCTCCTATTTTAATGTTTTTGTCCCAAACATGTAGGGATAATGAAAATTGTGATTGATAAAATTTAGCTAGGGATTATTAGAAGGTTTTTATTGGACAAATGATCCTCCTAAACCATGGAGTTTTTTATAGTATAACAGATCAAAAACTCTAAAATCTTCACAAAGAATTTATCCTCTCCAAAATTAAAATAACCTTAAACCCCTTTCCTAGTATACCATGCCATGAATACTATGACTACCTTTACCTTTTTAAAAAATTTTCTTTATTGATTAGGTATTACATATGTGACCTTAATCCCCCCATTACCCTCCCTCCCGACCCTCCCACTCATGCCCTCACCCCCCTGTTGTTTGTGTCCATTGGTTAGGCTTATGTGCATGCATACAAGTCCTTCGGTTGATCTCTCCCCCTTACCCCCACCCTCCCCTACCTTCCCTCTGAGGTTTGACGGTCTGATCTATGCTTCTCTGTCTCTGGATGTATGTCATGAAGAAACCACCCAACCATAAATTGTTGTTTTTTTTAGTTCTATGTGGAAGAATATGAGTTTGAATATAATTTACAAAATCACTCTTTTATTTCTAAATGATTAATTTATATTGCAGTATATTGAAATACCAGTCATTACATATAATCCATGGAAATTTAATTCAAGAAAAGAGGTGAGAAAGGCAGAAGGGGCACATATAGCAAGCATTTACATAATGATTATAGCTTAGATTATTTTCTCCTTAAAAAATACATACCAGCCCTAGCCAGTTTGGCTCAGTGGATAGAGCATTGGCCTGCGGACTGAAGAGTCCTAGGTTCCATTCAGGTCAAGGGCACATGCCAGGGTTGCAGGCTTGATGCTCAGTGGGGGGCATGTAGGAGGCAGCCAATCAGTGATTCTGTCTTATCACTGATATTTTTATCTGACTTTCTCTCTCCCTTCCTCTCTGAAATCAATAAAAATATTTTCAGAAAATGCTAAATAATTTGCTATTGTACATGTGCTCATAGTGATAATGGCTACTCTCCTCCCAAGACAATGATATCTATGTATAGGTTTGTGTGAAGTATGTATATAGTTGTGTGTGTGTGTATGTATAGATGTATATACATATATTTGTATTTGTACATATGTATGTGTATGTATATATAGTTATATCTGTGTATATATGTATGCATAGTTATGTTTTACATATACATAACTATATATACATGCACATGCATTTTATACAAACTCTTATTTTATTTTGAAATTATCTGATATTGAAACCAATTTTTTAAATGCCAGTTGAAATAACACTTGAGTTCAAATAAATTCTATTTCACATTTTTCCTATCTGAAAATAGGGAAATAAATAAATTGGTAAGAACTCATAGAGATCTCTACTAATTGTACTGTATTTATAACCTGTGAAGAACATTATACTTTATATTCTTTATATATTTTTTCTAAAATGTTTATATTATAGGAAAAATCTGTCTTTCTCTTTAAGGATTCTTTATATCAGACAACTGCTTTGTAGATTCCAGGATGCTATTTTTGACATCGAAAGTGAATGCCCCAATATCACAATTTAAAGACCTGTGCTTGCTTTTATGAATTTGCCTTTGTAAAATGACACTTCCTGTGCATGTTTCCTCATTAATTAGGGATGACAGTGGGTCAGAAGAAGCTAGGTTGAGGGACTAAAATATTCTAATGAATAGAAAGAAAACAGATTTTTAAAAGCTACATAGTTTTAAATTTTGAAAAGACTCAACTTCTGAGGATTTTCTTTGGGGTTTGGTATAATGTTTTTGACATTTCAGTTTATACCTTCACTTCTTTCATGTGAATGTGAATTTAAATAACAGCAAAATTATGTACAAGAGGCCCACTAGATTTCAGATGGAAAACTTTGGGGAAAAAATGTTCTTTTCAAAATAGCTATAAATAAGAAACATCTTTTAGCTCTAAGTTCTGACCTTTTATTATTTTGTTGAATGAGAAATGGTTAATATTTTCATGAGTTAAAGTAAAATCTATCATATTTAATTATAAAATTCATATATTTTAATGTAGATTATCTTGTTTTTTGAGTTACTGATCTCTCTCTTTTACTGGGCCTTTTTTAGCTGCCTTTGAGTATTATCTTGTATCTGGCATTTTAACAGCCAACAGTATTTCTTCTCTTAGCTTTTTCCTTCATAGCAGAACTCTTCAGATGTGTTGTGTGTATTGCCTGTTACCACTTTCTTACCTCTAGTTCATCCTTCAGCCACTCAGATCTGGTGTCAGTGCCACTATTCCGTTGTGTTCAGATTGTCAAATACAACAGACACTTCTCTGCCTTCGTACTGAGACTCACATCAGAGTTCAACAAAATTGGTCACCTTTTCTTTCTTTAAACACTCATATGATGGCTTACATATCGCCATGTACTAGTATACCACATTTTCTTTCTCTTTTGCCAATAAAAATTGATATTCAATTGTATTTTAACTATTGGAATTCAACAAGGTTCTCCCCTAGAATCGCTTTTCTTCTGTATTGCCTTGTTATTCTAAGAGTAGAAATTTAGGGGCACCGCTGGAATAAGCACTTCCAGATGCCCCCATAGGATAATGCATGATTTTTATTTGTGGGGAATTACATTTCTTGTTTGGCAAAATCCAATGTCCCTTAAACCAGTTCTGGAGAAGGGATCGTTGGCAATTCAACAGAGTTCAAACCAGGGCCCATGTTCAGAGATTCTATTTATGGTAAAGATGAGTCCAATGTAGCATCAGGCTAATTGAAGTCCATCAGTCCATTGAGTGTATTCCACATGCTTGTGACTCATGTAGGAGAACTCAGGGGAGTATATTCCCTTCAACAGGAGTCTTAAGGGACCAAGAGTATCAAGATCACAGAAGCGGAAGAACCAAGAGAGAGCATTCCCTTTGTTCTGAAGGCTCTACCATTGCAGTGGCCATGCCTATTCTGGCCATTGGCTTGCTCCCAGGTGTGATTCACTGGTAAGAATTTTCCCACATCACCAGGACCTTTCTGGGCATGCAACTAAATTGTGTTTGTCCAGTCCTTTCCCCATCCACCTGCAGGAAATACACTTGGAGAGTGTTAAACTCTAGCTTTTTGGAAAAGTTGTAGAAATGGCATGCCTATGTTGTCTAGTCTTCGTATTCCTTTCCTGTTAATAATAACCAGGTTATTAATGATACCAGGCTGATACTTCAAGACTCTGCTTCACAAGGGACATGGATCAGCAGCCATTCATGACTGTCTTACTGGAGGACATTCAGTTCTCTCTCTCATGTAAAGTTGTTAAAAGACATCTGTTTTATTTTCAGCTCTACTGCTAAATAAATGATGTAATTTTAGGTAAGCCTCCTCAAATTGCACCTCTCATTTATCCATAATAGATATGTTGGGAAGGTCAACATGCCTATCACAGCTACTCTTTTTGAAATGAAAAATGCCTGAAACATGTAAGACATTAGCATCATTGTGATGAAATAATACAGGACAGGAAACCAGAAAATCCATCTTACAGTCTGCCATCTTTTAATCTGTGACCATGTATGTGTGAAATTAATAATTGGTTGCAAAGCCAAGATAGTCTTCAATTTCAATTTTTATATCAGTTTCCTTTTTATGACCCATTAAACTAAAGTATTTAGTTATATGTAAAATAGTCAATATGCCTTGCTTTTTTCTTTCTGCAATGACCTCTAATTCTAAGATAGAGGAAACAAGTTTTCCTCATATAATTTTTTTCATCTACTCAATGAGTATAATACTGTATTCGTATGACTCTGGTTATCATTGTTAGATTAAATTAATGTTGTTGAAGACAAATTACACCCATTTATTGATATTGCCTTTTTGTGCAATGAATTAGAACTTTATGAAAGAGACTGGACAATACGATTGATTTTACAACAAATTCACAAATAATTATGCATTTAGTACATAGTGTCATTTCAAATCATGTTCAATAGCATTTAAAATGCAAAATAAATGAAAATAAATTGGGGCTTCAAAACAAGAAATAAAAACAAAGAATATTGTGAAGCTTTATTTCACAAATGATTATTGCTAGGAATTTTTTTACTTGCTACCAGGTAGATTTTATTCAGGGAGCTTTGAATTGCTATAATATTTTAGAGCAGGTAACTGGAACCACCTAATGTTCTTTCTTAAATTACCACAAAAGAACTAAAACAACATTGCTATCCCTAGGGTATTTTTTTCTTTGTACTTAACATTCAGATTCAATAATTTGTCATTCACCTGACTGGAGACCAATCCAGTGTTATACTAAAAGGAAGAGAGACTTGTATTTTGCCAGAAACCATGCAGAACTGAAATAGTACCCAATTGGGATGTAAACATCTTTTTGATTATCTCAAAATTTATAATTAGCAATGGCGGTTAATGTAAATATGTAATATATATGACCTAATTTTAAAAACATCTTTGCACAAATAACACTGGGTAAAAATTAAAAGGAAGGTGAAAACCAAATACTTATTTTGAGTGTATGAATTTATTTTTCTTTTTTATTTTCAAAGTTGAGAATGTTAAATATATAGATGAATGTAATTCCTATTTTGGGATTCATATGTGAAATCATCTTACTAATAATCATTAGGTGAAATGTAATATAATTTAGAAGGCATTTTCTAAATCCAGATATATATTTTGTCTATAAACACTATTTTGTGAAATGTGATATGTCATTGAAAAAGCTTTTTCTACTCATTGGCTTAGGAAATGCTGATATCAATGAAGTGATACATGTATGTTGCATAATTTATGAAATTCTTTAATAAACTAATTTTCCTAATAAATCTCACTACAGGTACATAGGTTACATATTTATCTTTCTCTTATTTCAATTTTTTAAAAATGCCTGAAAGCTTTGCATTAGTTCTTTGTTGTTTTTAATTTGTGTAGGTCAGTTTATATTAAAGGACTAAGCATTTTATACAACTTTTTTCATAGTCTATTAAGACTGTCAGGAGACCTTATATGATCATATATGAATATTTAAAGAAGTTTATATGAATTACCTCTTCTTAATTATACCTTGAGGAATTATATCTCAGTTAACTTTTTAAACTCAGACTCTTTTTATTTTTTAAAATGTATCTTTATTGTTGAAAGTATTACAGATGTCTCCTTTTTCCCACATTGACCCTCTCCACCTGCATCTTCTTCCCCCCTCCCCATCAGGCTTAGGCACAATTGTCTGTGTCCATGAGTTCTTCCTCTATGCACGTAAGTCCTTTGGTTAATCTCTTCCTACCCCTAACCCCCCTTCTCTCTGAGATTTATTTAGGAATATATCCTAAGAATCCGGAAACGCCAATCAGAAAGAATATATGCACCCCTGTGTTCATGGCAGTGCTATTTATAATAGCTAGGATTTGGAAACAGCCCAAATGACTATCAGTAGACGAGTGGATAAAAATGATGTGGTACATGTACACGAGGGACTACTTACTATGTAGCTGTAAAAAAAGAAGGATCTCTTACCTTTTGAGGAAGCATGGAGGTACCTCGAGAGTATTATGCTACCTGAAACAAGCTAGTTAGAGAAGGACAAGTATCACATGATCTCATGAATATGTGGAATCTAGTGAACTTAATAAACTGGCAAACAAAATATATCCAGAGACATGGAAGCATAGAACAGACTGATGAAACTCAGACTCTATTTAAAGAAAATAAATAAATATATATGTCTGTTGGGATATTAGTGACTATCTAATTATATAATTTATGTAATATCAGTAGAGAAAAACTTGGCTCATATTAGTTATTGTTATCATGGAAACTTGAATTTTTATTCCATTGAGGATGCCTCTACTACATCAGTCCATTGCTATGTGTTTTTAGGTTGGATTTTTATTTAATCCCATCTCTTGGATTATCTGCTTTTTCCAAGTACTTCTTTTTTAAAAATATATTTTTATTGGTTTCAGAGAGGAAGGGAGAGGGAGAGAAAGATAGAAACATCAATGATGAGAGAGAATCATTGATTGGCTGCCTCCTGCATGTTCCCCATTTGGGATCGAGCCTGCAACCCGGGCATGTGCCCTTGATCAGAATCGAACCTGGGACCTTTCAGCTCTATCCATTGAGCAAAACCAGCTAGGGCTCCCAAAGTACTTTCTGATATTTTTCAATTTATGCTGCCTGCCCTCATCTCGGAAAATAAGTTATTGTCTTACTCAATCCTGTTCTCACCACTTTTCTCTAAATCTACCCTTTGACTGGCTGTATCTTGATTGCAACTTCTACTACAAATTGATATACAGGGGTTATTTTTAATACTGTTCCTACCTGATCATAGTGTGTGTGTCTGTATGTGTGTGTGTGCATACACACATTTGTCATTTCAAATACGTAAATTTCCACATATAATAATAGCAGCCTCTTAAACTTCTTTTTGAATTAGAAAAATAATTAAAAGTGAAATCATTGAAATTATCAATTTTCAAAGGTGGAAGGTAAGGTATTCATAACTGGTTTAGTAAGATGAAAGAAGTCACAAGCTGAAATGCAACAGGTAAATGGGCTGACAGTCTATGGAAACTGAGATGCTGAGAATTTGGAGACACTAGGATTGCAAAGTGGAAAGACAAGATAAAGGATAGAAAACAAGGAAGTTATTTAAAAGTCTATACTTGGGTCCTAGCTTGTTTGGCCCAGTGGATAGAGTATCAGCCTGCAAACTGAAGGGTCCCGGGTTCAGTTTCGGTCAAGGACACATGCCTGGGTTACGGGCTTGACCCCCAGTACGGGCATGCAAGAGGCAGCCTATAAATGATTCTCATCATTGATATTTCTATTTCTCTCTCTCCCTTCCTGTCTGAAATCAATAAAAATGTATTTTTTTTTAAAAAGTCTATATTTGGGAATAGTCAGTTTGAACTCTGGTTCCCTTACATATGCACATGCAAACAGTGCCATAAAACAAACATGTTGATGCTTGTGGCATATTTCCATTCCTCACTCACTGTCACTTTCCCACCACACAGTTGATTCTTCTAATATTTTTTTTATTTTAATTTTAAAGACTTAGGGCAAGTATTAATTTAAAAAAATAAAAAGATTTCCAAAACAGATACAATCTAAATCCCTATATTAAATGCTAAAAAAATATTTAGATACATATGTAAATTTATTTATTGTTGAATTTTGCATGGATATAATTTCTCCAAAAATAAACAAAAACATAATAAATTTAAAATAAGTGCAATTGATTGTGAGATAAGGTTACTCAGATGCACCATATATTCTGAAAAATTATATCTAGTTGTGTACTGCTAGAGGTCATTCAGAATTTGATTTTAGGGGAGTTGTACTATATAGTGTGGAACATTTTACCCAATTTAGAAAATAATATAAATAACTGCAAACCATACTTTGGGGTTTTCCTTAAACAACAATGAGAAAACACACACCAGTCAAAGAAATAAAGCTGTTCAACAAAATGTCTCAACATTCCTCCAACAAATCTTATAAACATAAAGGCTCTGTAAATAGATTTACATGATCCATCATTGAGTAGCTCCTTATTGAATTTCTGTGATGTGTTTTCACACTGTTTATTTAGTGCTTAGACTACTTACAAAGCATTGCAAATGTTTATCCAATGTTTATGAAGCTCGGGCCACCATTAAGACCCACAGGTTGAGATGCTTTCGATTGAATCTGCCTTGCTGTCTTTTAGGCTATTGCATAGTGATGGATAGGTTGCTCACTATTCATTATCTTAAACAGGTAGGTATATGTTCTAGTGTAGGTCAGTTTTTAAAGCCAGTTTCCCCGTTAAAATCTAATCACCAATGAGTTATATAACCTCATTGTGGTAGAGGAGAAGTTAGAATGTGGATGGAATTTTTATTTTCAAAAGAAGGTAGATTGCTCTATTTTAAAGATATCTGTATATATATTTTGTAAATGTGAAACCTCATGACCATATCATTTAAATTGAATTTTGTAGTTTGACTTTATTCAATCTCGTTTTTAAAACCTATTTGTATTTTCCAACTGCAATAAATTCCAGCTTATTTATATAAGATTTTACCTGTTAGATATTTGTGGTGTTTTTAAATATTTTCCTTCAACTCTATTAACAGCATCCCACCTGCAATATTTTGTTAATGAATATGGCAATAAAATATCATAGCAATAAAATTGATATGTGTAGTATAATATTAATGATTTGAAGGCTAACTTTTTTCTAAGTTACAGCAATTGCTGCTTGGGTCAGCATTAATATAAAGAGGGAAATTAGCTTTATATAAAGAAAAATTGTATTTAAATTCTCATAATCAAAGAGAAAACAAAACCAAACACTTATTCATAGTTTCTCTTTCTGTGATTATCTTCCTAATCCTTTGCCATTTTCTTCCTTTCCTACCAGTTGATAATTTTATCCATTACAAATTTTTCAGCCAATGATATATTCTTTCAAGAATAGAATTTTTAAATACTGGAAGGAAGGAAGAAAGGAAGATGAGAAGGAAGAAAGTCCAGCCTTCAGAATGTTTATGTCTGAGAGAGATGCCAGTGTATTACAAAGACAGCAAAACAAAACAAAATTTTATTTGTAACTAAAAAAATATATATAATTAATAGGATTAGAGATTTAGTGTTTCATTTTTATCTTTATGTCTATTTTACCATTCTAGCATAATACTTTGTTCATAATAGACACTCCATTTTTAAAAATTGAGTAATAGTTTCTCCATGTTAGACATTAGTTCAAGGTTGAGATTCTTGGATATTAAGAACATTAAACTGGCCATTTAAAATCATCTATACTAATAAAGGGTAATATGCTAATTAGGCTGGATAGACCGGATATCATTTGGACATCCTTCCTGACCATTGGTTCTCAACCTTCCTAATGCCATGACCCTTTAATACAGTTCCTCATGTTGTCGTGACCACCAACCATAAAATTATTTTTGTTGCTACTGCATAACTGTAATGATGTAACTGTTATGAATAGTAATGGAAATATCTGATATGCAGGATGTATTTTAATTGTTACAAATTGAACATAATTAAAGCATAGTGATTAATCACAAAAACAATATGTAATTATATATGTGTTTTCTGATGGTCTTAGGCGACCCCTGTGAAAGAGTCGTTTGACCCCCAAAGGGGTCATGACCCACAGGTTGAGAACTGCTGCTTCCTGACAAAGCCAAGGGTGTGGCCCGCCTGCAAACCACCCCTGGCGCCTTGTCCAGGCTGCCCCTGCCCCCCAGCTTGGACCCTCCACCCCAATCTGGGGCCACCTTCAGGGCAGGCCAGCCGACCCCACCCATGCACCAGGCTTCTATCTAATCTAATAAGAGAGAAACATGGTAATTGGCGTATGACCGCTACCCTTCCCATTGGCTAATCAGGGAGATATGCAAATTAACTGTCAGCCAAGATGTCGGCGGGCAGCCAGGCAGCTTGACACTAACATGAGGCTTGCTTGCTTCAGTGATGGAGGATTCCAACGTTCCCCGCCTGCCTTGCAGGCCTCTGAGCCTGCAGTTTGAAACATTTTAACAAATATAGAAGCTAAAAAAAACCCCAGAAACAGGTTTTCAGGGAGCTGGGATCTCAGAGCTGGAGTTATACATTGTTTCGATTACCTACTTTCAGCAGCAGAGGCCTAAGAGCTGGAGCCTCAGAGCTAAAGCTGGCCCAGAATTAAAAAAAGAAAAGAAAAAAAGGAGCGGTTGGGAGCTTCCGTCACCCGCTAGCCTGAAAACAGCCCTCAGCCCCTCACCCAGACTGGCCAGGCACCCCAGTGAGGACCCCAACCCTGAAGGGTGTGTGACCAGCTGCAAACAGCCCTCAGCCCCACACCCAGGCTGGCCAGGCACCCCACTGGGCACCCCAACCCTGAATGGTGTGTGACCAGCTGCAAACAGCCTTCATCCCCTCACCCAGGCTGGCCAGGCACGCCAGTGGGGACCCTCACCCTGATCCAGAACACCCTTCAGGGCAAACCAGCCAGCCCAACCCATGCACCAGGCCTCTACCCTATATAATAAAAGGGTAATATGCCTCCCAGCACTGGGATCAGCGGAGTTGAGAGGCCTCCCGGCACCGGGATCTGCATGACAGGGGGCAGCGCCCAAACCCCCTGATCCCCCTGCGGCTCTGTGTGTGACAGGGGGCGTGGCCACAACCTCCCTATCGGCCCTGCTCTGTTCGTGACAGGGGAAGGCGCCCCAACCTCCTGATCAGCCCTTCTCTGTGCCTGATACAGGGGAGCTCCCCAACCTCTGATCGCCCTGCGGCTCTGTGTGTCACAGGGTGCGGTGCCCCAAGCCCCTGATCGGCCCTGCTCTGTGTGTGACAGGGTAGAGCCATAACCTCCCCATAGGCCCTGCCCTGAGTGTGAGAGTGGCAGCGCCCCAACCCCCTGATTGGCCCTGCTCTGTGGGTGATAGAGGGTGGTGCCCCAACCCCCTTGATGGGCCCTGCTCTGTGCATGACAGGGGGAAGCACCCCAACCCCCTGATCCACCCTGCTTTGTGTGTGACAGGGGGCGGTGACCCAACTCCCCTATCGGCCCTACTCTCTGAGTGACAGGGGGGAGCTCCTCAACCCCCTGATTGGCCCTGCTCTGTGCGTGACAGAGGGTGGCGCCGCACCTCCCCATTGACCCTGCCTTGAGTGTGACAGGGCGTGGTGCCCCAACCCCCCAATCGGCCCTACCCCCAACTCCCCAATGGGCCCTGCTCTGAGCCCGACCAGGGGCTGCACCTAGGGATTGGGCCTGCCCTCTGCCACCCGGGAGCAGGCCTAAGCCAGCAGGGCGTTATCTCCCGAGGGGTCCCAGACTGGGAGAGGGCACAGGCCAGGCTGAGGGGCCCCCCCTTCCCCCGAGTGCACAAATTTTTGTGCACCGAGCCTCTAGTCCTATATAGTAAAAGGGTAATATGCAAATTGACCCTAATGGCAAAATAACCAGAATGACCACTGGACCAGTCAGAATGAGGCGCACTGACCACCTCTTGGACCCTTCCATGGGCCATAAGGCTCCGATATCCCAATTGGGAATGGGGAACTGAGGGTGGGTGGAGGCAGGGAGTGGGGCCAGCTCGGGCAGCTAGGGAAGATGGCCATGATCACAGGCCAGGCCTAGGGACCATAACCTCGCACAAATTTTCTGCACCAGATCTCTAGTTATTAATAATCTTACTGTGGTAATCATTTAAAATTTTTGTCTATATCAAATGATCATATTGTACATCTTCAAATAATATATGCTGATTACTAGGTGTATCTCAATAAAGCTGAGAAGATAAGAAATTTTTAAATGTACTGCAAAAGTTATTTTTTTTGCATTGAATATGAATATTGAAATTGCTTTATATTTAAATGAGGCCAATTTCATGTCTGTATCTTTTCAAATATTACATCTTCAATATTCTTGTTGTTTCTTTTAACATCTATCATGCTTTTAGTTAAATAAAATAATAACCATCAAATAGGTTTAAACAATTAACAAAATACATTGATCCATATTATTGTAATAATCCAGAATTTGGATAGATTTCTGAGATTCCTTGGTTAGGGCTCTGACTCTAATTTTCTGTGGTTTGTTGGTTATCCCTTTCCTTGGAATTCACATTGACTTCATGCTGCTTTCTTGAGTGTAGAATAATGTCAGTGTTGGTTTCAGGAGTATTATCTACACACCAAATTTTCAAGCACAGCATCAAGAAAGACTACCTATATCCCCAACTTTCCAGCAAAAGCACAAAATACACACTAATTAGACTGACTGAGATCATGCCCGCTGTGGACCATTCCTGTGACAGACCTGCATGTACTGACTAGCCGAATATCATGTATCATTTCATCCTAAAGCTAGATGTGGTACTGCCTCTCCCAGTTCACATGGAGACTAAACAGAAATCAGTGTTCTGAAGAAGAGTCAAATTGAAAGTGACACTGGAATTACAAAAAGTCTAGACAATGTGCTCACAACTTGTTTCTTCTCATGTTTTGAATATTTTCATACTTCAAATCCTTCAATATTTTTAATGCTTCAATACATTGAATTTTTCTATATATTAAAAACTTCCAAATCACACATAAATTGGAGAAGCACAATAATAAAAATATTATTTTAAAATAATGAAAAATAGGAATTATGATATGGGCAATATAGACATAGCAATATCATCAAGACAACTTTATTCTTACATAGATTCTGAAAACTGAAAAGTGATTTCTTTGCAAAAACAAATTAAAATAGAAACACTATCATGATTGTTCTCCCCCGCCTCCCCCCCCCCCCCGCCACCACCCAGATTGTTTTTAATTTATTTGCAGATACCCTTTGTTGAGTGACAGGCATATATTTTATTTAATTTTTTAACTTATTTTTTTATTGATTAAAGTATTACATATGTCTCCTTTTTCCCCCACTGGCCTCTCCCCGGCTACTCACCCCACTCTACCCCCCAGCACAAGTCCTCACCCCCTTGGTGTCTGTATCCATTGGATATGCTTATATGCATGCATACAAGTCCTTTGATTGATCTCTCCTCTCCCCTCCATCCCCCACACACTCCCCTGCCTTCTTTCTGAGGTTTAATGGTCTGCTCGATGCTTCTCTGTCCCTGGATCTGTTTTTGTTCATCAGTTTATGTTGTTCATTATATTCCATAAATGAGTGAGATCACGTGATATTTATCTTTCTCTGATTGGCTTATTTCTCTTGGCATAATGCTCTCCATGTCCATCCATGCTGTTGCGAATGGTAGGAGTTCCTTCTTTTTTACAGCAGCATAGTATTCCATTGTGTAATGTGCCACAGGTTTTTAATCCACTCATCTGCTGTTGGGCACTTAGGCTGTTTCCAGATCTTAGCTATGGTGAATTGAGCTGCTATGAACATATGGGTGCATGTATCCTTTCTGATTGGTGTTTCTAGCTTCTTGGGATATACTCCTAGAAGTGGGAACACTGGGTCAAATGGGAGTTCCATTTTTTTTTATTTTTTGAGGAAACTCCATATCGTTCTCCACAGTGACTGCACCAATGTGCATTCCCACTAGCAGTGCAAGAGGGTTCATTTTCTCCACATCCTCACCAGCACTTGTCGTTAGTTGATTTGTTGATGATAGCCATTCTGACAGGTGTGAGCTGGTACCTCATTATCATTTTGATTTGTATCTCTCAGATGAGTAATGACTTTGAGCATGCTTTCATATATCTCTGGGGCTTCTGTATGTAAACTTTCAAAAAGTCATGACTAGTTCTTATCAATCGCATTCTGCATTTCTGGGAGAATGGTACATATTTTTGAAAATATTCACATTAGTTGCTATTACATGCATGAATATGTGTGTACATTGAATTTAACGTACATATATATGTGAAGGGTGTGAAATATTTCTAGGGAAATTAAAATTTTTTGCTTTGTTCTAGGGATGGTAAGTTTTACTATTTCAATTTAACATATATATGTATATACATATTTATACATATAAGTATGAGAAAAATACATGATATATCATCAAGGCACATCAAAATTACAAGATGTTATAAATTTGTGGTTATAAACAAAATTTTGGAGTTCACCTGCTGGAGATAGAACCCCAGTTTCATCAGTTCTTATCCACATGAGTTTATCTAAGTTGTTTGACTTTAGTTGTTTACCTATATAATATACATGTGCATAGCACCTGTCTCACATGGTTGTTATGAAGAGCAATTAAGATGACTAATATGTTTATCTAAATATTTTGTGTAAGATAATTGCTTAATAAACTTAGCCAATTTTCTATCTATTAATATGTTTATTAATTTATAACCCCAACAATGGTATAGAAAAATTGACTCTCCTACTAAACAGTTCACATCCAGATTTGTTTTGAATTTTTAGGGTTTATTTATTATTCTTTTTTAATTGGTTTTAGATAGAAAGGATGAGAGAGGGAGAGAGAGATAGAAACATTGATGACAGAGGAACATGGATTAGCTGCCTCCTGCACACCCGCTACTGGGGATCAAGCCCATAACCTGGGCATGTGCCCTGACCCAGTATCAAACTGGAGACCTCTTGGTGCATATGCTGATGCTCAGCCAACTGAGCCACATTGGCCAGGGCTGAATTTCAGGGCTTAATCTAGAGAAATACTACACTAGAGGTAGATAATAAACTCTTATATTTTTCCTCTGGAATTATATTTTCCAAGACATATTTCAAGTTATTTTTCTCAATAATGAGTGCCTGACCAATTTTTGGCAGTATTTTGCTCTTGTGTGGTACTTGAAAACTCAAGTCTTGCCTTGTTTACTGAACTAACTTGGCAGAAAGCAACCTTGCACTTCCCCGGAGTCCCAGAGAGCAAAGCCTCTCCCCCAGCCTCCACTTTCATGCCTTCTGTCAATTAGGGCTGGGCGCAAGCCTTTTCCAAGGCCGCACTCCTTTCAAGAGAGCAGAGAGCATTGCGTGTGAGCATAAGACAAAAAGATATTCTTCCAAATCTCTCTTCCCACATGTCAAGCTACTGAGGAAAATAAATCCCCCAAGAATCTAAAAAATAGACTGAATTCACCTTATTTATTTTAAATCAGCTGCTCCTATGGCTCAACACTATTTAGAACCAATCTTTAATTAATATTGAAATGCAGCATTTTCTGTTTTAACTTGTGAGATGGTAAGAATGTGTTCATGATATTATTTTTAAATGTAAATATACCATTATCTATGTGAGATCTATTACACATAAATATGTACACACACATGTGTGCACACACACATATATGAACATGTGTACATCAAGCTTCCATTCCCACTAGCTGAAAGCCCATACTTTCTTTCAATTTATTAAAAGATCATTAAAAAGTCAACTAAAGCATGGAATTCATTATACAAGTCTAATATTACACATCAGCTGATTAGCTGAAACATATGCAATTGCCTGTTTTATAGGTAAAAACATGGTCTAATATATGCAATTTTATATGGTTCAGCCTAGTACGGAGGAACCATATTGGTAAAAGCCTCTTTGTAACAGCAGACTCTAGGCATGTTCTAAGGACTACACTTTGTGGAGTCCTTTGGAGCACATCTCTCAATTTTATTCTTTCTCTTTATATAGGGCAAAGGGAGAGTCTGGGGAGGTGTGGAGATGTATAGAGAGGAGACACAAGTTTTCATAATTTACAAACTGGTCTTTCAAAGGGGTTTGATCTAAACAAAATAAATAATATCTTCCTATTTGGAATCAGTTCACATGATCAATACCAGCCCACATTAACAGCATCCTCTTACCTTACACTCTAAGAATTACATCAACATAATCTGCAGATGTTATCATAGAATTTAGTGAGATTAACAATAAATTCAGACTTTGACAGAAATGGGTTCATGGATAAGACTGAATGTATCATGAGTGACCCCGCATTGCTATGAATACTCAAACACAGTTATTCCAAGAACAATGAATTTGTTTTTAAAAAAAGTGCTTTGCTAAATTTTATTCCCCTCGTGTTATTTATTATAAAATCACGAGACACTATGAACAGTGCTTATTTTTTAATAACTACTTAATAACAGGATCTTTTCAAAATTTCTTCTTTTTGTCAGGTTTTTCACATTATACTTCAATCCTCATATTTCAACCTTGGCATAGAACTGAATCATTATTGTTCAGAAATAGCAAGATCAATTTAAGAACTGCCCGATTATACTTTTATTCATGTCTGACTATTCTAAGGCGATAACTTCCTGAAGTGGCAGTTGTGATAATAGTAGCCCCCAAATTTAAGAGTTGATATATAAATTGAGCAATATTTACATTAGTTTTAGCACATATTTAAATTGGCTCTTTATTGGTAGCATTTGTTTAATGCATGCCTAGTCAGATAGTTTAACTCATTGCTGGATTGTTCAGAATATGAGTTATAAAATCAGACTGTCTATTGTGATACATAGTAGCTGTGCAATTTGGGGCCAAAATACTCAAGTTGTTGGAGTGTTTGCTTCTATATCTAAAGGGGGATAATAAATTGTAGCTTTAGGGATTTTATGAAGTTTGAGCAAGTTAAGTACCAATGGCCAGCACATAATTATTAATACACTAGGGGCCCAGTGCACGAACTTGTGCAACTTGAAAGGAACTGTGGACAGCAAGGCTGAGGTGGGCACAGGGGTGGGCCTCAGCCCATCCTCCGTGCCCCCTCCCGGCCCCTCCTGCCATAGCCCTTAGTCCCCTGACTGCTGGCAGCCCTGCCCCCATGTGCTGACAGCAATGGCCCTGCTTGTACCCACTGATGATGCAAAGCAATTGGGGTCGGCACCAGCAGCAGGTGCAAGCGGCAGCTGCTGCCCCAATTGCCCCTCAGGAGCAGGGGGAGGTGGATAAACCCTGAGGAGTGATCAGGGCTGACAGCTGCTGCTCACACTCACTGATGGCGCCGAGCAATCGGGGCCAGCGCTGGGCGCCGGCAGCAGGTGCGAGAGGGGCTGGTGCTGGCAGCCACTGTGAATGCTGGGCGGACCGTGGCATGCAGGAGCAAAGAATTTTCAGTAACCACCAGAGGCTCGTCTTGATGACAGCAACCTGTGCCCCACCTTGTTCTGGCACCCCTGCTCACCTGCTCCACCATCCCACTGTGGCTGACACCTGCCATGTTCTGTGCTCTGCCGCCTGCTGCTGGCACCCACCATGTTCCGTGGGTGCCCCCTGGTGGTCAGTGCACATCATAGAGAACAGTTGTTTGGTTATACTACTGTTTGGTCTATTTGCATATTAGGGTTTCATATATACATATATACATATATATACATACTAGAGGCCCGGTGCACAAAAATTTGTGCACTCGGGGGGGCGGGGGGGAGAGGGGGTCCCTCAGCCTGGCCAGTGCTCTCTCGAAGTCTGGGACCCCTCGGGAGATAACGACCTGCTGGATTAGGCCTGCTCCCGGGTGGCAGAGGGCAGACCCAGTCCCTAGGTGCAACCCCTGGTCGGGCTCAGAGCAGGGCCGATTGGGGAGTTTGGGCGACACCCCCTGTCATGCACAGAGCAGGGCCCATCAGGGGGGTTGGGGCTCCATACCCTGTCACACATAGAGCAGGGCTGATCAGGGGGTTGAGGAACTCCCTCCATCATGCACAGAGTAGGGCCAATAGGGGAGTTGGGGCACCGCCCCCTGTCACACACAGAGCAGGGCGGATCAGGGGGTTGGGGTGCTGCCCCCTTGTCATGCACAGAGCAGGGCCCATCAGGGGGTAGGGGCTCCGTACCCTGTCACACACAGAGCAGGGATGATCAGGGGGTTGAGGAGCTCCCCACTGTCACTCACAGAGCAAGGCCCATCAGGGGGGTTGGGGCACCGTCCTCCATCACACACAGAGCAGGGCCTATCAGGGGGTTGGGGCGCTGCACCCTGTCACACACAGAGCCGCAGGGCGATCAGGGGGTTTGGGCGCTGCACCCTGCCATGCTGATCCCTGTGCCGGGAGGCCTCGCAGCTCCGCTGATCCCAGTGCTGGGAGGCATATTACCCTTTTACTATATAGAATAGAGGCCTGGTGCATGGGTGGGGCTGGCTGGTTTGCCCTGAAGGGTGTCCTGGATCAGGGTGGGAGTCCCCACTGGGGTGCCTGGCCGGTCTGGCTGAGGGGCTGAGGGCTGTTTTCAGGCTGACGGGTGACTGAAGCTCCCAACTGCTCCTTTTTTTCTTTTTTCTTTTTTTTTTTTTATTCTGGGTCAGCTTTAGCTCTGAGGCCTCGGCTGCTGAAAACAGGTTTCTGGCCTTTGTTTACTGTCTGTATTTGATACAATGTTGCGGTCCGGCTGGCTGAAGCCCGGCTGAGTAAAGCAGGTTTCTGGGGTTTTTTTAGCTTCTATATTTGCAACATAGTTGCTTAGAGTTGCAGCTGAGAGGCCGGCAAGTCAGGTGGGCAACGTTGGAGTCCTCCGTCATTGAAGCAATCAAGCCTCCCTGTTCGCATCAGCTGCCTGGCTGCCGGCCGCCATCTTGGCTGGCAGTTAATTTGCATATCTCCCTGATTAGCCAATGGGAAGGGTAGTGGTCGTACGCTAATTACCATCTTTCTCTTTTATTAGATAGGATATACATATATATGTTACATTATTATCAATATTATGCTTAAATTCTGAGAGAAAAAATAAACAGCAAAATTGAATTGATCATATTTATTCTCTCCACACTGCTTGGACCATATCTATAATCCCTTCAATGTATGAATAATAATTTTGAACATATGAGCACAGTATTGTTCAAGATTGTTATGGTTTTGTGGCTCTTCATTGAAATATCCCTATGCTTAATTTTATTTTATTTTATTTTATTTTATTTTATTTTATTTTATTTTATTTATTTATTTTTTTTACAGGGGGGAGCAGCATTGAGGCAGAAAGAATAAAAAGGGCTAGGCAAAAGAAATAGATATGTAAACAAATTAAACAGTGCAGAACTTGGTGGCTAATCACAATATTTTTTGTTACTAGAGGCCTGTTGCAGGAAATTTGTGCACGGCTGCGGAGGTGTGTGTCCCTCAGCCAAGCCTGCACCCTCTCCAATCTGGGACCCCTCAAGGGATGTCCAACTGCCCGGTGGGATTGGGCCTAAACGGGTAGTCGGACATCCCTCTCACAATCCAGGACTGCTGGCTCCCAACTGCTCACCTGCTTGTCTGCCTGATTGCCCCTAACCGCTTCTGCCTGCCAGCCTGATCACCCCCTAACCACTCCCCTGACAGACTGATTGATACCTAACTGCACCCGTGCTGGCCCAAATACCCCTAACTGCCCTCCCCTGTTGGCCTGGGTCCCCCCCAACTGCCCTCCCCTGCAGGCCTGGTCACCCCTAAGTGTCCCCACTGCAGGCCTGGGTTCCCCCCAACTGCTCTCCCCTGCAGGCCTGGTCGCACCCACGTGCCCTCCCTGGCTGGCCTCATCGCCCCCAACTGCCCTCCCCTGCAGCCTTGTCCCCCCCAACTGCCCTCCCCTGCAGGCCTGGGTCCCCCCAAGTTCCCTCCCCTGTTGGCCTGATCGCCTACAACTGTACAACTGCCTTCCCCTGCAGGTCATCTTGTGTCCACATCGGGGTGGCTTTCTAGTGTGTTGTAGTGATGGACAATTTGCATATTACTCTTTATTAGATAGGATGATTCTGTGGAAAAATGAAGAATTGATTGATATAAGAATTATTTTGTTACAGTTAAGATAGGGTTTCTAAGGAGAGCCTTTTAATGGTTTTATATAATTATCAATTCTCTTGGCTTGTTATAAAAAAAGCCTTATTAGTTTGAAACATTAGCCAGTATTGGTTTGGGAGGTACTGACTAATATTAATATCATAGCTCTTTTCAGAATATAAAAATAGTAAAGTTCGAATGGTAACTTGCAAATACCTCTTTAAAGAAGTTACAAGATGAAGAACTTTATCTGTCAGAATTTGCCAGGGAGTGGGGTATTGGGTAAAGTAAGTGAGGATAGCGATGTATATTCATTATAGTGTAGGTAAATAGTATGGCAGGGAGAAAAGGATTTTAACTGGTGAGCAATATGCCCATAAAGGGAATACTTTGATAATAGTAGGTGGGGAATTGGAGATTTTCTCTCTTGTTATAGGTGAGAAGATTTGGGAAGGGGAAATATATCTAAATAGGATTTTTTTAAAAGTATTTGTTTGATGCATCATGTAAATCTCCTTTATGTTTACCAATGAGGAGACCTATACTATAGATACATTTTCCTTCAAGTTGTTCTGGAGTCCAATTTGTTTATTAAATATTTATTTGTTTATTTATTTTTTTAAATCTTGATGGATAAAAACATGTTTCTAGATGGCCCAACTGGATTTGGGTTATATTAAGTCATATATGTTTCAAACGTGGCTGAGTAGCTCAGTTAGTTAGAGACTCTTTCCCATATGCCAAGATTGCAGGTTCAATTCCCAGTCAGGTCACATACAAGAATCAGCCAATGGATGCATAAATAAGTGGAACAATAAATTGATCTCTCTTTCTCTCTCTCTTTCTCTTTCTCTTTCTCCCTCCCTCCCTCCCTCCCTCTCTCCATCCCCCTTCCTCTTTCTCTCTAAAATCAATATATTTTAAAAAGAGCTACATGTTTCATTTCATATTTAAAGTGAGCTTAATTTGTTTCTATAAACAATTGAGTAGATTTTCATTTATTTGAATATACTGTATCCTTAGTCTGTAAAAAAAAAACAAAAAAAAAAAACCAAGCTCAAGGTCATCATGGCATGCTATAGTAGAATTTTAATGAACATACATTATAGAAATTACCTATTAGAATAATGCCGCTAAAATAAAAATAATTTCAAGTGCAGAGTTTATTAATGCATATATTGTGTCAAAATCATATTTAAAAATGAGTGGAAGGTGGATAATTAATTATTCAGATATTTTGAGCAAAATAGGCAGCCTAATTGTGTTACTAAATACATAATATTGGAGGAAAATACGGAGAATAAATATGATTTTGTTTGTTTGCTTAAGGGAAATGATTTGATGTTAACTCAATAGCATGAGATATGGAATAGAATAAGAAATGTTCTGCCTGGTAAAGATTTTTTAAAGAGCATAGCTTCTTTATCTTCATTAGCTGAATTGAAAGTACATCAAGTAAAATTAGATGCAGATATATGCAAATGTTATACTTGGAGCATGCTAATTGGTTTTTGAGCACATAAATGTCCCTTTTGAAATGGATTGCCTGTTGGTGTTAAGGTTTTAAATCCATAATGGATGGCCACCACATCATTGCCCATTTAGAGGCTAAAGAGGTCAATTACAGATTTCACAAACATTAAGTATAGTACAAAAATGTTGTCACTATTATTGAAGATGCATTTATCTACACTTCATCCCTTGAACTCTATAATTCTGCAATTTTATCTATCATTAACCAAAACTCATCTTATGCAGCTAGCACATTATAAATCTCTCTCTTTTTAAATCTGTGTTAAGAATGTACCTCTTTTTGAGTCCTTATCTGTCCTTGGAGCCATAGAAACAAGTCCAGCCTCTTTCCCAAGAGAGCTGTTCAAAGTCTGAAGTCACTTTTGAACGTCAATAATTTCCATTGCAAGTATTGATTCCTCACGTAATGTTATCATGATAAAAAATAATTCCTGAATGTTCTTTTAACGTTTAAAATGTAGCATTTTGCTTAGGAATCAAATTGCCCTGTTAAGTATTAACTTTGTGACTTTGAACTGTTACTTAATCTCTCTGTGCCTATTTTCTCATCTGTAAAATGGGGGTGATAATAAGATGTCATAAAGTCAGTGTGCAGATTAATTTTACTATAGCACTCATGCAATTTCAGGCATTACTGTTACTGTTGTTATTATTTTATTATTATAAAATTATCTTGAGCCTAATTCTAAGTACTCATTTAGAATACAAGGTTTGTATCTGTTATAATACATAGCCAACTCATTGACTATTATTAAAATCCCAACTCCCACTTCACAAGCACAATTGCTAATTTGTGCGCTTATTTTTTTGATTCAATGTGGGATCTTATATTGGTCTTTTACATATATTTTTATTCGTTTCAGCCTACTGTTTCACACTAGAAAATTTAGTTAAATCCTTTTACTTCATTTAATGCCTTTAGGTTTCTTTTAAAAATATATTATCAAAATATATTTACATATATGATTGATGTTTCCAAGCATTAATTCATGTCATAGATAACAAAAGTTGAGAAGAATTGGAGTAAGGAGATATAAATGCTTTAAGAGGCTTCTTTGCAGTTGAAATTGTACATAATATAGATACTTTTAGATATTGTCCTGAAAATTATTGATCTAAATGAACATGTGCCTATGTAGTTATGTTTCTGTGAGGGTTTATCAGATACCTGTATGATAAATATACATAAGGACTCATTGTGTTCTCATTACCTTACTACCTCTTAACCCTATTTAAGAAAAACTTAAGTTCAATCAGAGGTAATTTATGCTTAATGCACCTGTGTAAATTCTCAGTGTGTATTTTTCTACAGGGTCACCTATCCCTTAAACAAGCAGTTCTAGAACCAATATTATGATTAACTTTAAGACTGGATCTGATATTTGGGTTTCTTTCTTTGAAAGTAATAATATTTATCATTTTTCAGCCTTTTAGCAATTTTATTCTAATTCCTCAAATTTCAATATTACTGATTTAGTGAAATCCAGACAATTGTCAGAATTTTGAAAAGATAATGACTGGGCTAAGAGACTGCTTACTTCAGAGTGACCAGGTGTTGTCATATACTTTAGGAGTTCCAGTTACAGGTGGAAGGGATAGTGTGTGGGTACAGAATTATCCTGTATGTCTCACTTCAACTTAAGGACAATGCTATTAGAGAGAACTTGGATTCTAAATCCTGCAAATGACAAAGTAATCATTTAATAATTCAGATATCCCCAGTGTGCTGATTTTCAAGGTATACAAATACCAAGGAAATTCAGGATAGGGCTTTATTTGTTTCCTAGAAGTGTTCCTTTGATCTGCTCTACACAGTGTTTTCCAGCCTTACTCAACTTTCAGTTCACTTCTGTCATATATACCATAGCTCCCTTAAACTTGGCCACACTCTTTCTCGCCCCTTGTTTTTTTTTATTATTTATTTATTTTTATTTATTTTTTTAAATTGCTTAAAGTATTACAAAGGGTATTACATATGTGTCCATTTTCCCCCCCCGCCTTAGACAGTGCCCTAGCCTCCCCTATCCCCCAGTGTCTTATGTCCATTGGTTATGCTTATATGCATGCATACAAGTCTTTTGGTTGATCTCTTACCCCCCTCCCTCCTGCCCCCCAACCCTCCCCGGCCTTCCCGCTGCAGTTTGACAATCTGTTTGAGGCAGCTCTGCCTCTGTATCTATTATTGTTCAAAAGTTTATAATGGTCTCTATTATCCATAAATGAGTGAGATCATGTGGTATTTAAAAAAAAAAAAGAATTCTTCCGCTCTCTCTTTTTCTTTCGCTCCTCCTTCATTTACTTTACTAACTGCTAGTTGTCTTCAAAGTTTATCTCTTAAATCACTTCCTCCAGGATGCCTTCTCTTACCCCACCACTTGCTATACATCCATCCACTAGTTTCTATTGTGTCATTGCTATGTGCTCCCATAGCACTTTGAATGACTTTCGATTATTTCACACTGTTTGAATAGCTGGTTCACACATCTATAACTCTACTGTTTCCTGACAACAGTAAGGAAAATATAACAACTATAATTTATTAAGAGTTTTCCATGTACGTGTGTGTGTGTGTATGTGTGTGTGTGTGTATATATATATATATATATATATATATATATATATATATATATTTACTTACAAATAATAATATATTTATTCTATATATATTTATAAAAATATAAACATATATTTATATAGAGATATATACTATAGATGTACTTTTTAACATCTCTTTGAAGTTATATAAATATAACAGAAAAATATGTAAGTAACTTGTGCAAGATTACAGAGTTCTCAATGAGTGAAGTTAGAATTTCCTGCAGTAGGCACCTAATAATTAGATAAAAATCTTTAAAATTCTAAAATAAAAGGCAGTTTACAAATGATCAACATATGCAGTAACATTGCACCTTTTGCATTTGTTTTATGAACAAGAAGCAAATAGACCCAGTGATATTACACTAGAGACATTCCTCTTTTTCATGCAGAACACTGGTGATGTGCCCATAGGAAAATTCTCAGCGTGCAGTAGTTGTTCAAAATACTAATTGATGGAATTAGTCATTATTAGGGGATGTCCCAATGAAGATGTGTGCTTTTCCTGCCTTGTGAGGTTTGACTTGAGGCATCATTTAGCCATTCTATGCCATTGTATACCTGTATTTGTGTTACGCAGTTTTATCCATTTTTAAAACATTCTATAAAGGCAAGAATTAAGATTCACCTGAAAACCAAATAAATATTCATGAAACAATCTCTCAAATTCCTATTCAGTTTTCATATGCATTTAGAGTTCAACATTACCTGTAGTATTTCCAGGTAACCGCATTGTATGATAAAGGTAAACTGTATTAAAGAGTATGTCTTTGCTCAAAATTCTGAAGTTACTCAACCTTTTACAACTTTGAAGGATTTTGACAGAAATATGCATTTATATTACTGAGTTCAAAGGAAGCATTTCATTAGGCATAGAAGGCTGGGATGTTTCAATGTTATGAAAGAAACAGGGTGCATGGGGATATTATTTAAAGCAAAACATAGAACACATATATTTCACATTAAGTTGTTTATATGTTTTATAGACATACTAGAGGCCTGGTGCACAGTGGGGAGGGGGGGGGCAGCGGGAGAGTACCCTTAGCTTGATCTGCACCCTCTTGCTACCTGGGAGCCCTAAGGGGATGTCCACTGACGACGTAGGCCCACCAGGGAGTCGGACATCCTTAGCGCTGCTGCGGAGGCACTCACCAGCCTTGAGCCGGCTTCTTGCTGAGTGGCGCTCCCCCTGTGGGAGCGCACTGACTGCCAGGGGGGAGCTCCTGTGTTGAGTGTCTTCCCCCTCATGGTCAGTGCGTGTCATAGCAACCAGTTGTTCCGCCATTTGGTTGATTTGCATATTACCCTTTTATTATATAAGATAGTATCAACATAAATGGGGTCTTCTTAGTCAACAAGTATACGGTGCTGAATTGTGTAATACTCCATTTGCTGAATTGTATTCTTGTGTGTCACTGAGTTTTACCAAAGTTTGTTAAATTACCATGTGTGATTTTAATTGGAAATATATTTGTTTTCATCTCTCAGACTATGCCATTGTCCCTTTGTTGTGTGTGTGTGTGTGTTTGTGCATATGTGTTTGCTTTAGCAATTTCTTCAGCATATCGTGGCTTATTTGCTTTATTTCTGGTTTAGAAGATAAATGCTAAAGTAGTATATATATCTCATAAATTAGTCACTTGATAATTTTTATTTTAGATTCTTAGAGACATTAGTAATCAGGAGTTTTATTTTGGTATTACTAATGTGTATTTGTTGTGTGTGTGTGTGTGTGTGTGTGTGTTTGTGTGTACTTCAAGCTGGGGTAGTGTGCCCAATGTGTGTGTGTGTGGATGTGTGTGTGTGTGTGTGTGTATTTACCTGTTTGCCTGTCTGTTCCTCACATAAGTGTGCTTCTTTTCTCAAAGTCTAACTTGGTGATCTAAAGCTAGTTACTCCCTGAAATGATTGTAACTGCCATGCTGTCAGTAAGGCTTACATTTCCTTCACATAAAACAAGGCACACATTTTATGTAAATTAGTCCTAATTCTGTCACTTCAGCAGTGCACTTATATAAGTAATGGTGAATCTTGGCTACTCTCACTGGTTTCCTATACTTACACTGAGCAATACTGAAGCTACTGTCAGTCCACATGATGAAATAGAAGCATAAAACAAGGCTTTCCAAGCCTTCTAGGGCTAACCATACAAAATAGTAACACTTTATTGGAGTGAAACTCATGCCCCAAGCATACATGCAAATTGAAATACCTCTGGGTTACAAATATGAATAGTTTTATGTAGCCTAGAAAAATGTTAATAATGTTAAATGATTTCATGTGTAAGCAATGGTTTTGAGAGAGATTTTAAGTAGTGAAAACTAATTTTCTGTATTTGTAATATAACCCAAATTAAACCTACCTCTACAATCTATATTTGATGTGCAAGCAGCCCTTTTCATAACAACTTAGTCTCTAAATATGTATTTGGGTATAAAGAACTGTCCACCTTCTGTGCACCTTGACAAATCAGTTGTTTTTATTATTCTGCATTTCTTCTAATCCTTATTCATGTTCATATCTATTCTAACATAGCATCACAAATACATTTTCATGTTCTGTACATTTTTTTCTTAACTTATTAGTTATATCTTTTTTCCATGTGTCTACAAAGCATTCACTCTTATAAATTTAATAGTGGAATATTTCTTTTATAAATTCCATCATTTTAAATTCATCACTGTCATTTTTCTACGGTTCTACTTCACCTTCTTCTCTTAAAATAGTCCTAAGAACTGTATTTACTAACTGGATATGTGTATTTTATTATGTATATCAAACAATTTTAAAAATGGCTTCGTAAGTGGCCGTATAGTGCTTTAGGATGTGAGAGGTCATGAAACAGTAATTTGATGTATTTTGAATTACTGTCCCAGTCTAGCTCAAAATAACTTCAGTAGATTTTTTCAAGACTGAAGCCCTATGGGCAGAGTTGTCAGAGTTGTTCTAAGTTGAAACTAAAGAAGTTCTTCCTAAGACTTATAAAATTTACCCTCTTGATTACATGTGTTCCTGGGTTTAGTGACATTAGGAAATTAACAAGTGTCTGGAGTCAGGGGCAAGGTATGATTGTTAGCTTCACAACTACAGCAAATGTAGGTATGAGGAGCTTTAACATTTCTTAATTATTTTAAATTGTATGTCTTTATTGTTGTTGTTGTTAATCCTCACCTGAGGATACTTTTTCCATTGATTTCTTAGAGAGAGTGGAAGGGAGGAAAGGAGTGGGAGAGAGAAAGGTCAGTGTGAGAGAGACACATCAATTGGTTTCCTCCCACATGGGCGCTGACTAGGGCAGGGAGTGAACTCACAAACCAGGTACATGCCCTTGACTGGAATTGAACCTGGGACCTCTTGGTCCCAGGCCTATGCTCTAACTACTTCGTTACTCCAGCCAGGGCTAAATTATGTATCTTAATGACAAGTTATATTTAGAAATCTCTGCTAAACTGAACAGTTAAGTTTATATATCTCCATGGGACTATTTTTTTTAGTCATAGCCATCTTTACATTATTCAGCAGTTATTTATTAAGTGCTTATTAGGTATAAATGTAATTATAGATTCTGGAGATATATAGATAAGGCAAATTTCTTGCCCATTTGAAGTTTGCATCAACATCCTAATTATTGAAGTACGACTAAGAGTTCCTGGACATTGTCAAAACACATTTACCATCAACAATTTGTTATTAACTGATTTTTTCACTGAAGACTTCATAGGAAGATATGAAAGATTTTACATTGCACCGTGTACAGGAAAACAAGAAAAACCTCTTTGAAAATTAAATCATCCCTGAGGGGTTTCTGCTTCAAACTAGTAGAATTTAATAGATACGGATTTATACTTCTACATGAAACAACTCATAAATGAAATGAAATATGTAAAGCACCACTTTTCATAAATTGGATATCAGGACAGTGATTTCGGTGAGAGGAGAACAGATTGAGAACTATGATTGCCTTGTGTTAGGATTTGGAGAGATGTATCCAATCTGCACTGCTCAGGGAAAGCCAGGTAATGCCTGGTAACCCTTCTGAGTTTAGGAAACAGGTGGATGACTGAGAAAGCTAAGGCGGCTCGAGTTCACAGGACAGAGTACTGGACAGGAAAGAGCTTCCAAAGAAACAGACCAAAAGATTTTATGAGTGCTCTCTATGTCTTCAGTTGAAAATTGACTGGCACAGCATGTAAAGAAACAGCCTGAGGCTTTGTGGAGAACCTGCAAAGAACAGAGGGATATTCCTCAGAGCTCACAGGGAGCAAGAATAATTCACATTCTATCTAACCAGAGTAGAACACTCTCATTTCCAGGGTGGAAAGAAACTCTACATTGGTTAGGTAGGAAGGGAACTATCTGGTACTGGGGGATAATTAGTCCTAGACTGAACACTGCTCTGGACAGAGCTAATACATTTAAAAAAAAGCCTTTTCAGAAAGAATCACACTAGTTCCAAGTAATGTGACTGCTTGCTGGAATGATGCTCAAGAAAACCAGCAATGATGCTGTAGGTACAACTCACAATGACTGACATCCAATGAGACATTCTTTCATATTTAAAGCAGCAAGACACTACACAGTAATAACTAGGGAGTTGATGGATGTAATCATTGTCTTGACTATGATGATGTTTCATGGGTTTATGTATATGTCAACAACTATCAAACAGCAGTCTTAAAGTAGATGCAATATAATGCCAATAATGTCCCAATATAGTCATAACAAATAAAATTAAAAAAAAAACCAAACAATAAAAGCCCTGTTCTTTTTTTTTTTTTTTTAGCCAGCTATACTATCTCTTTACCCAGCATAGCCTGGAACAAATTTTCTTCAATTTACTTGGTAATCCAGCTCTTCTCAGCTTTCGGTCCCAACTCAAGAATTCAAAAGCCTAGTTATTTGAATGTTGCTGATCATATTTTTTTAGGTTGCCTTAGAATATCATTTAATGATTAGTGATTTCAATGTATATTTTACTTTTTTTTTACTAATAAAATACATATAACATGTATAATATGTATAATAATATGCATATATTACAAATAACAAGACAATTATACTATAAAATATATATATTATATATATTGTGTGTTTACATATGCATGTTTCTATGTATATATATATATATATACACACACAAAGAAAATATATTGTGACTGTGACAATTTTAACACTGTTTTTCATGAGTAAAGTACTTAAGGAGTTAAGCTATCTGAAATCATATTAATTAGTTTATTTTACTGTAGATTCCCAGGAAAAGCTGTTTTTAATTAGGACTTGCCCACAGGGGAACATTTTTGAGTTGAAATGTAGTTGTGTAATGGAGAAACATTTATGTGGCTTTTCAAAAGACACAGCAAATCAAGGACAAGCATATATAAGTGAAGGAAAGTTTCACAAAACCATATTGAGTGAAACACATGCTGATATTTTCTATCCTACAGGGTAATATTTTGTTCAAAAACTATAGTAAATTGATTCCTTTTTCACTGATGAGTCATGGCTTACAGTGAATACACTTACATTTATTTATTTTTGTAAATTAAATGTAGTTGTCACATTGGTTAATAAGATTATGCAAATTTTAAGTGTGCAATTCTATGATCACCCTCTGTGTATTGTATTGTGTGCCCTCACCCTAAAATCAAATTTATTTATACATATTTTATATGTGTACTGTAGCTAATGTTCACTTATGCCAGGCCTTTAGTACAACTTGATTTTATCACATATAGTTGAAATGTTACTTCAAATATTCATAAACTACTAATTAATTACTAACAACTTTCCAATGTGTTTGTAACAGCTGCAGAAGTTACAACACATTGTTTCAGAGTTGGTTGCTCTTTCTGACTACTGGGAATACATTTTCACTCATTAGTGCCTTCCTAGTGGTTTCTGAGGTGGTTAAAACTTTTCTCACTTCGTGGTTAAAGGGAATTAGAATTAAAAGTTTTATTATATTTTAGAACTTGACCTCATCAGAAAAAAAAATAACATAATTTTAAGGGCCAGAGGAAATGACCTCTTACTTTTGAGAGTTCCCTTGCAAACCCAATCAATGATATTATTAGCATGGTTTTGTCTTCTAAATGTTTCAGAGCATCTTGTAGACTTTTGCATATTTGCAGTATGATGGGTTGGAAAGGGATCAAGCCCTCTTCATTTCTGCATCTTCATGTGGACACAATGAGGCTACATCCTTTCTAAGATTTTTTTGGAACATGTAATTTAGTAATAAAAATGTGGAATCAGCAGGACCAGTGAAAAAACCTGTCACATTTTTCCAGACCAACATCATTCCCTTCTGCAAAATTTGCATGACTAGTTCTTATGCTAGTAAAGTGGGGAAAAATTACACCATAGTGACTGCAGTCACTGTCTCAGTGTTTGGGAGTTTGGGGTCAAAGATACACCAACATTTAAAAACCTCTGCCTGTTCTTCTGTGCTACTCTCACGTACAGCTAGCGTTGCTGGCACTTTATTTTACACAGATATTAATGAAGGATCAGATAAAAAGTATGCACTGTGAAAAGATAAACTGATCAGTAAAGGAATATTGGAAGGGTATTAACTTGGAGAGAGGGATTCTAGCACCCCAACTAGAATGGACCCTTAAAAGAGGTGACTGGTTGTAGCCTTTAATTAGTAGCTGAAGGCTTTTTAAATGTAATGCTATTTATTTATTTTTAATTGTGCTGTGTGGTATACGAATCATTTTAAAGTCTCCAGTCAAATGCCTTGCATGACTTTTGTTTGGGGGAAAAAATATGAACATTGGTTAATTTCCAGAAAGAGTTGGAGCAGAGTAAAAGGAAGGAAATAGTGTGGGACCTAAAAAGTTACTGAGATCTAGAAACTCAGAGCCAGAGTGGCCATTAAAATAAAATGTAATACTGAAATAATATGCAGAACTTTTAGTGGAATGTAGAATGAGGGGCTCAACCCAATCTATTTCAGTTAAAAAGGTCAAGAACACACTATTTGCTATCTGAATTTCTGAATGTGAATTTCACTAATGAGTTATCCATTAATTCCCATATATGACTTGCCAAGATAGCAAATCTCAAATGAGAAAATGAATATCATCAAAATCCCCTAATCGCTTCTCAGGAGGCCAAAGTAGCTTTCTCCTTCTGCCTTGGCCAGCACCAATATCTTGGATCAAAGACAATTCTATTCCTCTCCGGCTCAGTGTCAGATGCATATGCCACCATTTCATTCTTCCCTGTCCCAACCCCCTCTGGAACTTCCAGGAAGAATTATCTCTATGACCCAGAACCATTATACACAAACACTGGAATTATGATGGCAGCTAATAAGGAAAGAAGAAATCCCCAAAATATCAAGGATGAAAAAAATTCCTGAAAATGCCCTTAAAATCCTAGAGTCCTCAGACATTTTGATTTCAAAGAAACCACGATCTCCACTGAAAATCACTAGTTAGAATTGCTGGGATATGGGAGCCACAATTTAACATAAAATTCAGAAAATATATTTTATAAATACATGGTAATCACTATGGGGAAAATATAGTAACTTTACAACCTCCTATCCCTAGATTTGTGACATAAAATTAGAATTGTCGTTGTGGGTAAAAATCTATATTAGGAACTCATGAAAGAAAGTTAATATTCAAAGCTCTTGTACCCCTCAGATGTTCAGTTTTTATGTCATTGTTACTCTTTCTTTGTTGGTGTGTTTTAAGCAGAAGCAGAACTTTGGAATCAGGGCAATTTTGAATTCAAGTGACTAGCCTGGAATGTGTGTACTTCTGTTCTTTAAGATGCTCTGTGATCTGTTATTCTGGACTTTACGAGCCTGCAGATATATAGCCATCTTTTTGGACATAGCTGGGAAAGTTGGCTCCATATACCTTTTTTAATTTTTATTACTATAAGGGAGCAAAGTTTGTGTTTTTTTTTAAGCATTCAGTCATTTATTTCTACTGCAGGTACAAGATTTAGGTGTATAGTTATGTTTCTGAAGCTATTTTTCCATTGCCAATACCATCTTCCTAACAGTGGGTTGCCAAAAGATATTTTTAAAATTCACTTTACTTATGGGGAAAAAAAGCATTGAGTATTACTTATCTTCCTTCAGTATATACCTATTGACTCACACCAGAACCACAAATTACAATGGAACTCAAGAAAATAGCATGGGTTGCAAGTTCAACAGTATTAATTTTGCTTATTGGCCCTCCAAGGAAGTATTTTGGTATTGGCATTGTTGTGAAATAATGTCTACTTCAGTGAAGGAAAAGTATAAATCCATATGCTTAAAGGACCACTGAATAAATTATCTTAAGTGCATTATTTCTCAGATGTCAAAATCTTTCATATATTTACTTATCCTATATAATAAAAGGCTAATATGCAAATTGTCCCCGTAACCTAGAGTTTGACCTGGAGTTTGAGCAGGAGGCGGGGCCAGCAAGCCAACTGCCTGGCTCAATTGGCCCCAATCAGGGCAGGCTGGCTAGACCCTGCCTGTGCATGAATTCATGCACTGGGCCTCTAGTTAGTTTATTAAAATAGACTCACTAGATAAATTAGCCTGGTATTTTTATTCCTACATAATAGGTAATAAAACTATGGCACAAATGATATTTTTGGGCAAAGTTTGCCTAGCTAGTCACTCTCAGAGATAATATTAGAATTTAATGATATTCAGGTTAGTGGTCAAATATATAAATACAAAATGGGGAGTCATTTAATTCATGGCATCAATTAAATATATGAACAGATACATGCAAAATAATGAAACTAGATCACCAACTTACACCATACACAAAAATAAACTCAAAATGGATAAAGGACTTAAACATAAGATGGTAAACCACATAAACATTAGAGGAATCCTGAGGCAGCAAAATTTCAGACATCTGCTGAAGCAATATCTTCACTGATACAGCTCCTAGGGCAATGGAAACTAAAGAAAAAATAAACAAATGGGACTATATCAAAATAAAAAGCTTCTGTACAGTAAAAGAAACCATCAATAAAACAACAAGAAAGCCCACTGCATGGGAGAACGTATTTGCCAACGTTATCACTGATAAGGGTTTAATCTCTAACATTTACAGGGAACTCATACAACTTAACAAAAGAAAGATAAAAACCCAAATCAAAAAATGGGCAATGGACATAGACACTTTTCAAAAGAGGAATAAGAAAGGCAGAGAGACATATGAAAACATGCTCAAAGTAACTAATCATCTGAGATATGCAAATCAAAACGACAATGAGGTACCATCTCACACCTGTCAGAATGGCTACCATCAATAAATCAACAAATGACAAGTGATGATGAGGATGTGGAGAAGTAGGGACCCTCATGAACTGCTGGTGGGAATGCAACTGGTGCAACCACTGTGGAGAACATTATGGAGTTTACTCAAAAAACTATAAATGGAACTCCCATTTGACCCAGTGATGCCACTTCTAGGAATATATCCCAAGAAACTAGAAACACCAATCAGAAATGATATACTAGTATGCACCCTTACATTCATAGCAGCACAATTTACCACAGCTAAGATTTGGAAACAGCCTAAGTGCCCATCAGCAGATAAGTGGATTGAAAACCTGTGGTACATCTACACAATGGAATACTACGCTGCGGTAAAAAAGAAGAAGTTCTTACCATTTGCAACAGCATGGTTGGAACTGAAGAGCATTATGCTGAGTGAAATAAGCCAGTCAGAGAAAGATAAATAGCACATGATCTCACTCATATGTGGAATATAATGAACAACATAAACTGATGAACAAAAACAGATCCAGAGACAGAAAAGCATCGATCAGATCAGATGCTCAAACCTCAGAGGGAAGGTGAGGAGAGGGGGCAAAGAGGAGAGATCAACCAAAGGACTTGTATGTATGCATATAAGCATAACCAATGGACACAGGCAACAGGGGGGTGAGGCATGAGTGTGGGGGGTGGAGGGGCAAGAGGGGGATAAGGGCACATACGTAATACATTAATAAATAAAGGAAATCAAATCAAATAAAAAAATATAAGAACAGAATATTTTCCAGAAGAAGTAGAATAAAAGACAGGCAGGGTCATAGAGCCTACCACTGAAATTTGGTCAAAGAAGTTAACAACCAGTTTTTAAAGACAAAGAGATGGTTCCCAACGCCATGTCATCCCAGCCTTTTGTATGCATTGTCCCCAAATATGTCATTGCCTGACTTCTTGGCCTGACCTAATACAGATCAGGATGAAAACCAATAATTTTTTTTTTCTTTCGTCCC
This sequence comes from Myotis nattereri, assembly GCF_964212035.1. NCBI lineage: Eukaryota > Metazoa > Chordata > Mammalia > Chiroptera > Vespertilionidae > Myotis > Myotis nattereri. Next base: position 30,709,233 of record NC_138088.1, read on the forward strand.
TTTTGTTCTAAACAATCTCTTCATTTTATTGTTGCATGACACTTCATCAGATAACCAGGCAGTTTTTCTTGTAGATATTTTTGATGTGTCTTTCTTCATAGTATCCTTTTATTTATTTATTTATTTATTTATTTATTTATTTATTTATTTATTTATTTTTAAGAGAGAGAAAGGTAGGGAAGGTGGGGAAAGAGAGAAACATCTATGTGAGAGAAACACAGATGGGTTGTCTCCTGCTCATACCCCAAAGGGGCCTGGGATCGAATCCGCAACCTACTACATGTCCTTGATGGGGAATTGAACCTGAGACCCTTTGGTCCTCAGGCTGATGCTCTAACTACTTAGAGACATGCATGGGCTAGGGCGATTTCCTGATAGTATCTTTTACCCTGTTTCTTTATTCCCTGTATTTCCTAGAAATTGGAAGGTAGATCTACAGGCTAGATTAGGCTCATATTAAACTTTTTTGGCAAGTCAGTTTCATAGATCATGTTATACCCTTCATAATTCATTTTACTAGTGGGCATATAATATGTTGTTCAACTATTAGTGATTCTAATTTCCAGTTATTTGCTTAAGAGAGTATTATGAGATGTGTTCATTTAAAAGATAAGTTTTTTCCTAGATATCAGTAAGTATACTGGCTGTTTTACTTTATCATCTGGTAATTGTCCTATTCCAAAACCTAATAGATGTAATATCTATTAGGGAATTTTGATTGAATCAATGAATTAAGAGGTTACAAAATAGTTGTGTGTTTTTTTTTTCTGATACTATCATTCCTTCTAAATATGTTAGTTGGCATTCTTCTGAGAAGTATCTTCTATCATTAACTGGGGATAAAGCACAGTTCTTCCTAAAAAGGAATAGTAAGTGATTATTTCTTTTCCATTAATTAACCATTTTTCTGTTAAATGGTTAGAATAGTAGTCCTCTCCAGTGGTGGCATACCCTGTTTTTGATTCCCTCCTCTTCCCACTCTCCTTCTCATGTTTTTATGTTGTCACTATGAACTGAGGGATATATATCTTTCCAGAGCTTTACACTTATTTGCAGTTATCATTTCGTTTGTTTTTCTAATCAGCTAGTCATTGAATAAAATTTGTCCTTTAGTTAACTCCTTAAGAAGACTTCTATGTACAGTATTTTCCCATGTTACTGTTTATTTATTTATGTATATAGCCCAGAAGGGGTCTATGTAGTATGAACTATTTTGGGCCAGTTTTATCCGGCACACAGTCTGCCATTTAATATGCATATTCTGAATATTTCATGTCATGAAAATTTTCTGGAATTTTAATTTTAAGTTCTGCTCCTTTGAGGGGTGGGGATCTCCCCCCCCACACCCCGTCTTTCTCTTTGATTCATTTTATCTCATCCTTTGCTTCATTTGTATGGTCTTGGCTCTATTTAATTTTTTGTACATCTAGTTGAACTATTCTTGGTAACTTAGTTTTTTGTCATAAATTCTGGGTAGATATTACCTTCCCTTTATTGTCTTCAAAGTTTGTTTAGCTCCCATTTCTAATTTTATATTGTTTATTTTTACTTACAGTATTTAAATCTTTGATTCATAACTTACAAATGCCTTTTTAATTTTGTTAATTCATGAGGAAGAGTTGTGTGAGTTTCCTTCTTTGTTTTTGGGTGGTTTTTGTCTGCTAAAAGTTTAATTTTTAGTCCTACTTTCTTCTTCAGGTTACTTTATAAGTATTTATTTTACCAGGTTATGTTTGCATTCGATTTTTTTTTCTTGAACTCTATGAGTCACCTGGTATAGTTATCATGCATTTCTCCTTTTTTACTGATGCAGGTTACATTTGGCTTCTAATAGCTGCATCCGCAGGAGATCTGACTAACTCAAACACATTCATTCCCTCATTTTGATCACTGTCTTCTCTGGGTTTTCCCTTCTCTATAGATAGAGAACTCCTGCTCCACTACTACCCCATGTGATCTCTGGGCAGCAGCTGCAATATTTCTCTCCTGTTCCTGTGTTTTAATGAGGTCCTTCTTGAGAATTCAGCATTGCCACTTCTAAGCCTACTCTCAGGGCTTTTTCCTGTTTATTTCCCTTTGAAATGCTACTCAGCCACTTCTTCACTGCTCCGAAGCTGCTCCGCTGTAGTGGAGGAAAAAACCTTTTAACCTACTAAACACATTTCTTTGAAATAGTCTCTTTCATATTGAACTCAAGTAAGAGTTCAAGCCTCGTGCTCTGCAAATCTCAAATAAATTGACTGTTTTATGAATACCACTCTTTCCATTTATGCTCGTGAGAAATCCCTCAGAGGCATTCTACCAACCTTCAAATGCCACCCTCCTTTCTTAAGTGCCAAATCCTTGTCCTCACTTTCAGTTCCTCTACTCTGTATACACAAGACACGTACTTTATTTTGAAATGTCCGCTGTATTTTCACATGTCTGTCAAGTGGAAAGCACAGGTGTAATTATCCCCACTTAATAGATGAGGGGAATGAGGTTAAATAACTTGTTAATCATCACTTGTCCAGGGTTCAGAACTGTAACATTCTTCATGACCCTATCATTATATACTTGACCTTGAGCATATTACGTACCCAATGATGTCTCGGTTTTATCATTTTTAATATTAAAAGGTTTTCTAATAAATTTTAATAATTTTTAGTTGAACCATTATAAAGTTCCTGAAATTCAGCTTTGTACCCTAATTGCAGGTATATGATGTGTACTAAATATTCAATATCCTATATAATAAAAGGCTAATATGCAGATCAACCCAACAGCGGAATGACCGGTCACTATGACATGCACTGACCACCAGGGGGCAGATGCTCGAAACAGGAGCTTTTCCCTGGTGGTAAGTGCACTCAGCCAGAAGCCAGGCTCATGCCTGGTGAGCACAGCCGTGAAAGCCTCTCCCACCTCCGCAGCAGTGCTAAAGATGTCCGATTGATGGCTTAGGCCTGCTTCCCATAGGGAACAGCCTAAACCAACAGTAGGACATCCCCGAGGGCTCCTGGACTGCAAGAGGGCACAGGCTGGGCTGAGGGACACCCCTCCCCTCTAACTCTCCATCCTTCTCCCTTCCTTTTTATAAAAATCAATAGAATATATTAAAAAAATAAGACATTTTATAAAATAGCAGTTTGTATCTTCATTTGCTTGTTTTTAAAATCTTTATTGTTGAAAGTATTACATATGTCTTTCCCGCCTACCCCTTTAACCTCTTATAGCCTACTGCCAGCCTCAGGCCTCCATCACCCTATTGTCTGTGTCCATGGGTTATACGTATATACATATGAGTTCTTTGGTTGATTTCTTCCCACTCACCCACTCTCCCCCACCTTCCCTCTGAGATTCCACAGTCTGTTCTATGCTTCTATGTCTCTGGATCTATTTTGTTCATCAGTTTATTTTGTTCATTAGATTCATCATGAGTGAGATCATGCGATATTTGTCTTTCTCTGTCTGGCTTATTTTGCTTAGCATAAAACTCTCCAGGTCCCTCCAAGCTGTCTCAAAGGGTAAGAGAGCCTTCCTTTTCACTGCTTTGTAGTGTTCCATTGTGTAAATTACCACATCTTTTTTATACATTCATCTACTGATGGACACTTGGGCTGTTAGCAGGTCTTAGCTATTGTAAATTGAGCTGCTGTGAATATAGAGGTGCATACATTCTTTCTGATTGGTGTGGGAAGTGGGATTACTGGGTCAAATGGCAGTTCCATATTTAGTGTTTTGAGAAAACTCCATACTGCTTTTCCTATTGGCTGCACCAGTCTGCATTCCCACCAGCAGTGTACTAGGGTTCCCTTTTATTCACATCCTTTCCAGCACTTGTCATTTGTTGATTTGTTAATGTTAGCCATTCTGACAGGTATGAGGTAATACCTCATTGTCTTTTTAATATGCATCTCTGATAATCAGTGACTTTGAGAAATTTTTCATCTGCACCTGGCCATCTGTATGTCCACTTCGGAGAAGAGTCTATTTAGGTCCTTTGCCTATATTTTAATTGGATTGTTTGTTTTCCTTTTGTTAAGTTGTATGAGTTCCTTATATATTTTGAATATTAACCTTTTATCAGCTGTGTCATTGCCAACTATTTTCTCCCATTCAGTGGGCTCCCTTTTTTACATAATTTTGGTGAAGTAAATGCTGTGAAGTAAAGAAGTGTAAGTGTGGCTGGAGGTTTTCAGAAATCAGACTAAACTAACCTTTTTTAGAAATTTGTTTGAGTCTTCATTTATTAGAGTATATTGCTAAGTTTCTCAAGATCATAAATTAATTATGCTGCTGGAAGCATCCTTTATCCATAGCTTTTGCAAATCTTTGGGTTTAATTTCAAGATACCTGTGTAAAAATGATTTTATTTTGTAACTGACATATAAAATTATGTTTTGATTATTAACTTACAAGGTCACGTGCTATAGAAAAAGGAGAAAATTAAATTGATTTTATGGATATAAGCACATGTTCTATAAGTTTGAGATTTTGTTTTTTCCACTAGCAGCTACATTTGCAAAGGAAGACTATAAAGTGAATGAATGTGGGGCTAAACAACCTTGTTTAGTGTTTTGTTTTTTTACCTGTTTTTCTTTATTATAACCACGTGAACATCAGTTTACGAGTTTTGAAATTGTATATACACAAAGCAATTACTATTTGGAGAAATGATTACAAAACCAAAGTACTTTTTATGCCTGAGATAATAATTGTTTGAAAATTATGGTACAATTCTGGGATGGGGGATACAAAAGAAGAAAAAAAGCTCTTCTTTTATTTAAATTGTGGAGAAATAGACTTCTTTGATATGCTAATTATACCTCTGTTTTTCAACCTTCAAGCTTCCCAGTAATTTGTAAAGTATTATTTTAATCGATTCAAACAGCTATAGCTCTAGAGTTTTATTTGGTTCCTGTTGTCAAGAAAGTTTCTGAAACTAATTAATGCAGAGAATGCTTTATTGAACAATAAATAAAGGAATGAATGCTGTTACTAGTTTATAATATTTTAAAATAATTTCAAACCAGAACCTACATAATTTTCAAGAGCATCTATCATATAAATCATTAAAATAAGAAGTCCCTTGTGTTGTAAATCTCCTCTACCCTATTCAAATTCTTCCTTTGTAATCCAAAAAAAAAAAAAATCAAATGAAATGTTATAATACCTTTGAAACAAGTCACCAATATCTTCAATTATAAGACTATAAAACCCGAAAAGGGCTAAAAGTGATCTAAATGTTTTTATTTTAGAAAATACAAATAATAGAGCAGGGGATCTATTTAGAAATAAAATAACGTGGAGGACTGTACAGGCACAGCGTTGATCTGTAAACTAGGGTTGAACAAATGCTGCTTTACTGAGTAACTGCTGAGAGCTGGATGTAATGGTAGGTAGTTTGTGAAACTATAGAGGGGAAAATAAAGGCCTGCCAAAAAGAAGTTAACAGGATTACTAATTGTAGTAGGGCTGTGCAGAAGAAAACATGTTTAAGAACAGTGTAACCTTTACTCTGAGAAAGCGACATGCTACATGCAGAATAATGCTGACGCATTCAGGAGAGATAAGGTGGGGTAGAATGATAAGGAGAAGGCATTAGGATTATTTTCTTTCTCTCTCTCCCTCTTTTTTTTTTTCTTCATTTTCAAGTCTTTTTATTGAATTTACTGGGGTGACATTGTGTGGGGTCTAACTTCCCCTGCCAGGAACCGGATCATGATGGATGCCGGGTATTAGGTGGAGAAGACATGAGAAGTCATAGGCATATAGGAAGACCCTTTATTGCAGTGCAGGCAGCCATTGCTACCAAGTAGCCAACAGATAAAACAGTTCTTCAAATAGCCTTACAAAGTAGTCCAGCAAGCGTAGGAGCCCTTGCTAATAGGTAGCAAACACAGGACCCCTGTAAACATAGCAGCCATTGCTAACAAAGTAGCTAGACTAAGCAGTCTCCTGCATAAAAGCAGCCTCCTACCAGCTGGCTATCAGCACATCTTTATACCAACTTAGACAAAGAGCTTCTTGACAAATAGTGACGTCAATACCTGAGCCACAGAAAGGCATGCCTGTGCAGTACATAGAGTACAATCACTGTGCCCTTGCTTTTGCACCTGCGTATGACAAATTGGCCTTGAGCATCTGGCATATTATGGACAGGGTCCCCACACTCCCACTGGCCTTGAACGTCTGGCGTACTTTGATTAGGGTTCCCACACATTGGTTCACAAAATCATACAGCTTTCAAATGTACAACTCACCGAAACATCATCTGCGCACTGCACCATGTGCACGTTGTCCCAAGCGGTCTCTGTAAGTCCCCATTTATCCTCCCTTTGCTCAGCTCATGCTGGAGTTACAAAGAGCCCCGAAGAAAAGGGTGTGTTTCAAATTTTCTAGACTTCTGCAAGAATTGAATAAACTAATCCATCCAAAGAGTCCAGCTCAATACTGAGATATAGATGTATTCAAGAAATGTTAACTAGTGTTATGCTTTATCAATTATTATTTTCCCCTCTATTCCCTAATAGTGCCTTATACATAATTGCTGTTCAGTTTAATAGTTGACTAATACATAAAAAATAAACCTATATTAATGCATTTTAAATTACCCAGTTTACAAAGAAAAATAAATATGATCATTACATTAACATTTTGCTTATTCATGGTTTAGAAGAGAGTTTATACACCAGTATTCCCCTAGTGCAGTGGTCGGCAAACTGCGGCTCGTCAGCCACATGTGGCTCTTTGGTCCCTTGAGTGTGGCTCTTCCACAAAATACCACATGCGGGCGCGCACGGACAGTGCGATTGAAACTTCGTGGCCCATGCGCAGAAGTAGGTATTTTGTGTTAGAGCCACACTCAATGGGCCAAAGAGCTGCATGTGGCTTGCGAGCCACAGTTTGCAAACCACTGCCCTAGTGGATATGTAGAGCCACAAATAGTACTGAACCCTATATATAGTATCTTTTTCTATATATGGTAAAGTTTAATTTGTAAATTAGGCAGAGTAAGAGATTTAAAACAGTAATTCATAATAAAATAGAAGTTGATCTGATAACTGAGATGGCTAATAAACACCTGAGCATATGCTTATATTAGCCATATGGTGGGCAAGTCAAAACTACAGTAAGATAAAGGTTCACTGATACTAGGGACGCTTTAATAAAAAAGAAGATTGAAAATGATATTGGTGAAGATAAGAAGCAATTAGAACTCCCATACATTCCTAGTGGGAATGTAAAATGGTACAGATACTTTAGAAAATATTTTTGTAATTATTCAGTATTTTACACTAAAAGTAACCATATGACCTAGCAATTCCCCTGAGGTATATACTTAAAAGAAAGAAAATCATGTGACTGTACAAAAATGTGTACACTTTATTATTATTCCTAGTAACAAAAAATGGAAACAAGTCAAATGTCCATCCACTGATAATTGGATAAATACAATGTAGCATATCAGCATGAGGGACTATAATATTGTGATAAAATGAATAGACATGTGTGCTGCAAACTGAATAAATCTTGAAAACATTATGCTGAGTAAAGGGAGCTCGTCATAAAAGAACACTTATTGTATGAGTCCATGTATGTGAGGGATAAGGAACAACTGATAATGGGTACGGAATTTCTTTTTGGAATGAAAGAAATGTTATAGAGTTGATTGTGGTGATGGATGCAAGCCTCAGTTAATATACTAAAAAACACACACATTAAATTATGCATTTTAATTGGTGAATTATATGACGTAAGTTTTAGTCAATAAGTATGTTCACAATATTTGGGAAATATAAAGGGAATTATTTAATCTCTTTGATGGCATTTTCACAGGTATGAAATTGAATAACTTAATTTTAATTCTAGTTAAATTAAAGAATGTGAGCAAAAAATGCAAAGGAGAAAGAAGACAAAATTAGATGAATCACAGTACCAGATATCAAGGTATACTACAAAGCCACTGTACTCCAAACAGGCTGGTACTGGCACAAGAACAAGCATATAGATCAATGGAAAAGAACAGAAAACCCAGACATCGACCCAAACCATTATGCTCAATTAATATGTGACAAAGGAGGCAAGAACATACAATGGCATAAAAGACAGTCTCTTCAGTAAACTGTGTTGGGAAAATTGGGCAGGTACAAGCAAAAAAAATGAAATTAGACCACCAACTTACACCATACACAAGAATAAACTCAAAATAATAAAATACTTAAATGTAAGTTGTGAAACCATAAAAATCTTAGAAGAAACCTCGGATATCTCTCATAGCAATACGTTTAAACTATATATCATACAACTTAACAAAGGAAGACAAGCAAACTAGTTAAAAAATGGGCAAGGAAACTAAATAGACACTTCTCCAAAGTGGACATACAGAAGGCCAAGAGACATATGAAAAATGCTCACCACTAATTATCAGAGAGATGCAAATTAAAACTTCAATGTGGTATCATCTCATACATATCAGAATGGCTATCATCAACAGATCAACAAAGGGCAAGTTGGTTAGGATGAAGAGAAGAGAGAACCCTAGTACACTGCTGGTTGGAGTGCAGCCACTTGGGAAAACAGTACGTAGTTTCCTCAAAAACTTAAAAATGGAACTACCATTTGACCCAGTGATCCCACTTCTAGGACTATATCTAAGAAACCGGAAACACCAGTATGAACCCCTATATTGATAGCAGCACAATTTATTATAGCTAATATTTGCAAACAGCCCAAGTGTCCATCAGTAGATGAGTGTATAAAAAAGCTTTGGTACATCTACACAATGGAATACTACACAGCTATAAAAAAGAGAGACCTCTTACCATTTGCAACAGCATGGATGGACCTGGAGAGTGTTATATCAAGCAAAACAACACAGTCAGAGAAAGATAAGTATCACATGATCTTACTCATATGTGAAATCTAATGAACAAAATAAACTGATGAACAAAATAGATCCAGAGACTTAGAAGCATGGAACAGACTAATGAATTTGAGAGGGAAGGCAGGTGTGTGCGGCGGGTGGGGAGTGATTAACAGGGGAACTTATATAAATGTATGTGTGGTCCATGGACACAGACAATAGAGTGGTGAAGGCCTTGGAGAGAAGGTGTAGGGTGGAGAGGGTCAGTGGGGGAAAAACAAAACAAGACAAAACAAAAACAACGACATCTGTAATACTTTCAATAATACAGATAGTTTTTTTTTTTTTAAATGCAAAGTTGGTGATGAACAGGTAATGGCAAACAATGTATAATCCTGAAACAGGAATGTGTGAGACATGAAGAAAATAGTGAAATATAAGTTCAGGATATTATTATGTGAGAAGGATTAGGATTGTAAAACTGCCAAGTAATAAATGTTATATTCTATTTGTTGTGTAATTCGGGGCAAGCATTAGGTTTCTGAGAGAAGAAAATGAGGTGAGCATTGTAGTGATTTTTAAGATCCAACTCTGTTTTAATGCTTATGCATTGGAAGGGTGTATTTTAAACAACCAAAATCCTTTATACAATGTGGTCTTACCTTCTGGAAACATGGATAAATATATCTACTGAATGGTTCACAATAGATTTGGTTGATGTACTGTCCTTTGTCACCAGTTAACAGTTACAAGTTGCATTGAACATAGTGTATACATGCAGAATTTTCACCTATCTCTGCATAACATCTGATGTGTTACTTAAAGTAATTTTTTTCTCTGATTTTTACTGAATGCACTGTGCTTTTAGCATATCTAAGAAGAAATATGAGAATTAAAACATGATACTTTCTACATTTCTAGACATTATAGCTACCCTATTGATTACATTACCATAATCTATTCACATATCCACTGTAGTATTTTTTGATTCTCTCTGATGGTATGTATATTTAAAATTATTTTATTCCCTGGCCAGTTGCTCTGTGGTTAAAGCATTGCCCCACACAACAAAGGATCTGGAGTTCAATTCCTCATCAAGAGCATGTACCTGAGTTGTGTGTTTGCTCCTAGTCCCTGGTTGGGGCAAATGAGGGAGTCAACCAACCAATGCATCTCTCTCATATTGATGTTTCTTCCTTCTTTCCTCTCCTCTCCTCTCCTCTCCTCTCCTCTCCTCTCCTCTCCTCTCCTCTCCTCTCCTCTCCTCTCCTCTCCTCTCCTCTCCCTTCCTGTCTCTCTCTCTCTCTCTCTCTCTCTCTCTCTCTCTCTCTCTCTCTCTCTCTCTCTCTCTCTCTCCTTACCTCCCTTTCACTCTCTCTGAAAAAGCAATGGGGAAAATAACTTCAGGTGAGGCTTAACAATAAAATAAAATAAATTAAATTTGGAGGTAACTTTAAGTTAACATACAAATTCAAGCTGTGTCCTTATAACAGACGTATAAGGAACAGTTAGTAACAGATAATGGAAAAGAAAGTAACTTGTAAATTGTTGAATACTATCAATATCCAATCGCATGTTTATTTACTCATGGCAAGTTGATCACCTAAAATATTTATTTATAGTTTATGTATAAAATATTATTTTAGGAAATCAATTTTAATTCTTTGCCACTGTAATTAATATTTTTATTGTCTTTCTACATCTTGACTCTTTGCATTCACGGTACATTGGAATAAGAATGCAAGTAAATGGACTTTCAATTTATATTCATAATGAGTAACATCAACCTAACCTTGGTAGTTCCTGAACACAGGAACAAGTGCTAAAGCAATTTTCTCTGGATAAGGATTTAATTTTACTTTACACAGCTTTCAGAGTTATTACTGGGTCAATTTAAAAGGAAGAGGCTACAATATAATAATAGTGGTTCACTGATGAAACCTGCACATGGAATCCATAATTAAAATATCCAATTATTATCACTCACCTCTGATACATGACTTTAAAAGAGCCTGGCTTCTTTAGGGATTTTATCAAGATTTTCTTAGTGGCAAGAGGGTACTAATTAAGGGAAGCAAGTGGAGTTTTTAGGTCTTAAGCTGGCAATTGGCTTGATTTGGATTTCCTATATCAGAAAAAAAATTTCAAGGATAGACAGTGGGATACTTCTCACCTCTTTTACTTTTCTGTTTCCGTGTGCATGTGTCAGGTATTGGGAAGTGAACTTGAATCTTACTAATCTACCCCTGAAGAATCATCAAGTTTTCTGTTTCATACCTGTTACTTTTAGCACTTGGTAGGCAAAAGAAAAGGAGAGAACTCAGGACCAGGAAGCAACATAAAACACTTATTTATATAAAAATTGCCACTGCCGTCAAATTTATCAAAAACTTTAATTCAGAGTTACTTGAAATTCATCAACTTTTTGTTAGTAATTAATTATATACAATTTAGGTTGAACATGAAGTCAGATTGGTCTTTAAGATGGGCCTATATTCCCTGACCCAAAACTTGGATTGCTATTCCTAACTTGTTATTTACTGAATGATTCTGGACAAAGGCCTAAGCATCTTTGAACTAGGGAAATCCAGGGTGACAGGATACATTAAAAGCTTTCTGAAATTGCCCTACCTGGTTTTCCTGAGTGGGTAGAGCATCGGACTGCAGACCAGAAGGTCCCAGGTTCGATTCTGGTTAAGGGCACGTACCTTGGTTGCAGGCTTCTCCCTGGCCTGGGCCCTGGTGCAGCAGGCAACCAATCGATGTATTTCTTTCACATCGATGTTTCTCTCTGTCTTTCTCTTCCACTCTCCCTAAAAAATCAATGGAAAAATGCCGTTGGGTGAGAATTAACAACAACAACAACAACAACAAAAAGCTTTCTGAAATTACTAAGCACATTCCATAGTTATAGGTTATTATGTTAGTTGAAAAAAATGCAAAAAACTACAAAATCACAAAAAGCAGGGCCTACCCTATTAGTTGCCTTTTTATTATTTCTCTCTCTGAAAGTCAGTGCCTCTCAGAAATGATAGTGGATAACAGTGATCCCCGCCAACTTACAGAGTGTGGTCACATAGAAATGATGTTATTTGTAAGGCATATACAAGGAAATGGGCAAGGCTGCTCACACTTAAGTTGGCCATCTGCTCTGGGGAAATGTGTGCCAATAATCTAGCACAGCCAGAATCCATTTGTGGCCTGCTAGTGTGAGGCAGAAAGCTCTCCCCATGTATAAGAATATCCTGGGGATTCTGGTTTCAAACTTTGTTATAGGGCCCAGAAATCTGCACTTCCAAGTGTTACCCCATGGGCTTTAACACCACACTTTGAAGGGCATATGTGCTGACCTAATTGTTGCTACTCAATTGCAGGGCATGCAATAGAATTCTTTTAGAACCTTGAGAAAGTAGTTCCAGACCAACTATGGTGATAGCAGTTATTTGACAATATCATGTTAACATAGTATGGCAGAATGTATATCGAGTTTAAGGTCAAAAGTCCTGGTTTTCTTCCCAGTTGTAAAAATTACTATGACTATAGTAAAATCAATTAACCTGTTTTTACCTTCATTTCCTAGGGGAGAATTCAAATCATTCAAAGAGTCTTGATTAAGATTAAAGAGAGAGAATATTTGTGCAAACACATTATAAGCCATTCAATGTTTTATAAATGTCTGAATTTGTATTATAATTTTATTATTATTATTATTATTATTATTGTTATTATTACATTTGCTTTTGAATGTAGAGGTTATTTTCTTAGTTTAATTTTGATTATTATTTTGAAATTAATTGCAAATTCATAAATGATTTATTTGAAGTAAATGACTTGTTCTGCTCAACATAATATCTTTCAAAAAGCATTTACAAAATGACAAACAGAAATCTAAACGATTGAAGTCAGAGGATAACATAGCTCACCACTGTAACTTCATAATCCTCTTAAAATGCATATAAATGTGAATTTTAAATAATTTTATGTATCTAAAATTAACATTATATTGACTTTATAAAGGAGGGCTATAGTTTGAAAGTAAAATACTACAGAAAAAATTGAATGCACGCCCCCTATTGGGGATTGAGCCCGCAACCCGGGCATGTGCCCTTGACTGGAATCGAACCTGGGACCCTTTAGTCCACAGGCTGACACTGTCCACTGAGCCAAACCAGCTAGGGTGAGAATAAATGCTGTTAGCTAAGTCCAGATGAATGAAAAATCGTGAATACCAAGGTATTGAATGTGTACAAATTCTAATGCCTTGAAGAATGATTTAGATTATATTAGTATGGGATAGAAATATTGATAATACAGATAATTTCAGCTTAAAGAGGAAACTTTCCTGCTGGTTTTTGAAGCTGCTTATCCTGGAAATACATATGATTTTTAAAAAGTTATTCAAATTACCCATTTTCTGTATAACATTTTCTGTACATGTTTACACATTACGTAGGCTCTAGAATCTAACAAGATAGACTCCACCACATCATTATTTTACACAGGCCAGTGTTTCTCAAAATAAGACCCTCAGACCACCAGCAATAATATCACCTACACTGAATTTGTATATTATTATTATTATTATTATTATTATTATTATTATTATTACATTTGCTTTTGAATGTAGAGGTTATTCAAAATAACCTAATGAACATCCTAATGAAGATGCATTTTCTTGTAAAGCCCTCTGCTTCACAGGTGATGAATTCTCATTTTATGTGTAATCTATGAATTAGTTATTGGTGCATGATGTCCCCACCTTCCTCAGAAGGAAGACTTTAGTGGTTCACATAACATTCTTATTGTTTAAAGTATGACATATAGTATTACGTATGTCTCCCTTTTTCTCCATTGGTGACTCCCAATCCCCAACATATGCCCTCACCCCTCTAGTGTCTGTGTTCATTGGTTAAGCTTTATATGCATGTATACAAGTTTTTTGGTTGATCTCTTACCCTCCCCTGCCTTCCCTCTGAGGATTGATGGACTGTTCAATAATTCTGTGTCTCTGGATCTATTTTTGTTCATCAGTTTATGTTGTTCATGATATTCCACAACTGAGTGAGGTCATGTGATATTTTCTTCACTGCCTAATTTGGGGATGCTGTGAGCAGCACGGGGCTCCCACCTCCTCAATTTTCTCCATTAATTGCTGGTAGTTGAATATAAAACTTCTACAAATGATTGAAATACACATTCCCTGTTTTCCATGACTTGTGATTCTCCGACCCTGATTCTACCCCAGAGCGAAGTGATTATAGAGTTGTCTTATTGCAACAATCAATTTAGGGATGATGAAATGTAGGGGATAATTATAAGAAGGATTCATTAAACAAAATTAAAGCAGGGTCTATAATAAATCTCATAATTTGCACAGCACTTGACTTTCTAGACTACTTATATGGATCTTTAATGGCCATATATTTTACTCCAAATGCTTAATTGGATAATAGGACTTTCTAGTGATGGTTACAAGGAAGATCATTTAAAAGTAAACTGATAAACCTTCAGTAGATTAGGAAGGTTATCAAAGATAAGATGAATCTGAGTCTATTTTGTTAATGTCTCTAATCATCTGACCTGCATTCTTTTTCAAGGAAAACATCTCTCTCTCTCTCTCTCTCTCTCTCTCTCTCTCTCTCTCTCTCTCTCTCTCTCTCAATGCCAAATCTGAGTGAAATGTACCAAAATGAAACTCAATATATAGTAGTGTTCAAATTTAAAATGTAACCTAATGTCAGTACAGAAGTTAAAAGCTCAGTTTATTTAAAAAAATGGGGAAGAGCCCTAACCGGTTTGGCTCAGTGGATAGAGCGTCGGTCTGCAGATGCAAGGGTCCCAGGTTCGATTCCAGTCAAGGGCATGTACCTTGGTTGCTGGCACATACCCAGTGGGGCTTGTGCAATGAGGCAGCTGATCGATGTCTCTGTCTCATTGATGTTTCTGGCTCTCTGTCCATCTCCCTTCCTCTCTGTAAAAAATCAATAAAATATATTTTTTAAAAAATGGGGAAAGAAATACTGTGCAAACAGGTAGGGTAAGATGCTAAATAGGGTTAGTTTTAACTTTACACTCATAGTGATTCATACCACTTCATTCTTCATGTATTGGAGAACTATCTAAATGCCTTAATCTCCTCAAAGGGGACAATTTGTTTTATAATAACAATTGGCAGACTTTTCTGCACTTCTAAACTTATTGAATCACGTGTGATGGCTTTTGTAATCAGCAATTCTCCTTTTATTGATAATATAGAAAAGTCCCTTTATAGAAGCCAACTTTTTAAAAAATATTATTTTAATGAAAGATTTTAAAAATCAAGATTAATGCAAAAGGTGCACAATAAGAAAAAATCTAAAGCTTTAATAAAGAGAGAACTGTATTACTTTATTATTATTTAGCAAGAACTTGATTCTTTATTAATAATTGTTTTATATAAATTGTTTTGGTCACTCTGCAAGTTAAATATTTTTTAATTGAATTTCCACATGAAGTCTAGCTCCAGACAATAATTCTATTTCACTTTAGTATCTTTTCTTCTTTGAATGAATGCCTATTCATTTCTTATAAACAACCCAATTAAAAAAAATGGGCATAGGACCTGAATAGACACTTCTTCAAAGAAGACATACAAATGGCCAATAGGCATATGAAAAAATGCTCATCGTCATTAATCATAAGAAA
Organism: Myotis nattereri; assembly: GCF_964212035.1. NCBI lineage: Eukaryota > Metazoa > Chordata > Mammalia > Chiroptera > Vespertilionidae > Myotis > Myotis nattereri. Next base: position 30,724,765 of record NC_138088.1, read on the forward strand.
AATGCAAATGAAAACCAAAATGAGATAGCTCCTCACACCGGTCAAAATGGCAATCATTAATACATCAGCAAACAACAAGTGGTGGCGAGGACGTGGAGAAAAGGGGACCCTTGTGCACTGGTTGGGAAGGAAGACTGGTGCAGCCACTACGAGAAGCACTACGGAGTTTCCTCAAAAAATTAAACATGGGCCCTGGCCGGGTGGCTCATTTGGCTGGAGCATTGTCCCTACACCGAAAGGCGGTGGGTTTGATTCCCACTCAGGCACGTATCTAGGTTGTGGGTTGGATCTCCGGTCAGGGTGCATACAGGGGACAGCTGTCCGATCTCTCTCTCTCTCTCTCTCTCTCTCTCTCTCTCTCATCTTTGGGTGAGGATTTTAAAATGAGTGGATTAAAAACACTGTGGCACACTTACATGATGGGCTACTACTCAGCCATAAAAAAAAAAAAAAAGAAAATTTCACCCTTTGCAACAGCGTGGATGGACGAGAACCGTATTACTTATTTGTTCTTTTGTGTCAAGCTCCAATATTGACAAAGCACTATTTTTTTTTGTTTTCCTGGATTTGAAAGATTATCCGATATCCAATTTATTTATCTTGTTATTTTTCTCCAGCCTTGGGATAAGGTGACATATAATATTCTATAAATTTAAGATATACAGTATAACTTTTCATATTGTTGGTAAATACATATTTTAATTAATGGAACGCTTCTGTTATAATGTTTAAACATATTAAAAATTTAGTTCTATGCAATGGCATTCACTATATTATAATAGACAAAACAGGAAATCAACAGGTTCTGGACAAAAGTTAAAAGTAATTAATGATATTAAAACTTAGGGTTAGCACATTATGTACTCTACCCACATCCTACATGAGCGATTTTTAACCTTTTTAATCTCATGGCATACATAAACTAATTACAAAAGTCTGCATCACAGGGGAAACATGTTTCGCTGTTGCGACAAAAATAGGTATAATTTTGATTTATTCACACTGAACAGTTATTTTTGTGTTGGCTCTTGTCACTTATTTTTTTGACAATGTAAGGGAAGAGAGGTCGGTGCCCCTGACTAAATTGTCAGGTATTGCATGTTTTAAAAATTCTTGCAGCATACTGGTATGCCTCTTGCTGCACACAGGTTGAAAATCACTGTCCTAATAAAATCGATAATCACTTTATAAAAATAGTTTGCTAAAGTTAAAGACCAATAGATTACTGACAGAGTAAATATGGTCAAATTTTGCCAAAATTTTATAATTTGTTTTAATTAAAATGTTATCATTTTCTTAAAATATTAGAATGTTTAAGAAATTAGAAAATTTCACTCTCTCTAGCTACTCTGCAGTCACTTTCCATTCTTTGCTATACTTGAATTATGTTCTTTATACTCATTGTACATATTTATCTTTTCTAGTTTGTTGCTTGTATATATTTTTTTACTCAAGACACTTTCCCCTATTTGTTTTTGAAACCTGGCATACTAACTATACTGAACACTTCTTTTGGCTGTGGCTGCTGGAATATAGTCTTGCCTTATGTTATTTCTCTCTGGCCATTCTTTAGAGAGTGTCTCCTTTTATCTGACTCAAAAATGTGTCAGTTTCCTCCTGTTCCACCTTTGTTTGCTTATGTTTATGTTTCCATTCCCATGATATTGTGGACTGGCTTATTTTTGTACTATGACCATCCCTTTCCCCCCAAGATAATACATGGAGTCAAGTACAGAATAATTGGGAGGTGAAATTGTAAGAAATCATAAGAGGAGGGAATCAGGCTGGTGTCTGATGGATAATATTTCTTTTATAGTGGGGGAACATCATGACCAGAAGCAAGTGTTCCCAGGGGAACTTAACAATAAATAGTAACAGCCAAAACAATGGAGAGGGTTCATGTGGACCAAAAGGCAGAGACCAATAGACCAGATAGTCTTCGATAATTATATTCTATTTTCCACAGAGAAAAATATACACTTGAATTACAATTGGGTAGCCAGTGATAAACCAATGTATACTCAGAAAGGGGTCATATCTTTTCTTTTCTCTGTGACTTTTGCCCTGAAAAGAGAATGCAGAATCATGATTTATTTACAAAAAGGAGAACTTAACAGACTAAAAGGCTGCGTGATCACCTGTGGATCCTTTAGGTTTGTGGCCTGTATATATTGCAGTTGAACTCACATCTATTAGACCGGTGGTTCTCAACCTTCCTAATGCCGCGACCCTTTAATACAGTTCCTCATGTTGTGGTGATCCCCAATTTCATTGTTACAAATTGAACATAATTAAGCATAATGATTAATCACAATAACAATATGTAATTATATATGTGTTTTCCGATGGTCTTAGGCGACCCCTGTGAAAGGGTTGTTCGACCCCCAAAGGGGTCGCGACCCACAGGTGGAGAACCGCTGTATTAGATACTTGCCACTTTCCAAGTAATATGTGAGGTTCTGAGGAGACAATGATTTTAGGGCATGCTCTCTGCACCTTAGAACATAAGAGTCCTATGAGGAAACAAACATTTCTGTAACGTACTGCCTGCTTTACTGGCAGTCTGCTAGAGTATGTGTTGCTTCCAAGATGGAGAGATTAATATTGTCTTTTTGAACACTTTTAAGCAAAAAAAACACACAAAAAAAGCAAAAAAAAAAAAAAGCATTTTTCCTATGCATATAACAGGAAGTGAATGTTCATATGACAGAAGAAAAAATATCAAATAAGATAAGGTTCTATGTATAGTTATCAGTAACTATATACTTGCTGTGTAGTAGTTTATTATACCAGAGTGTACTTTTACTGATCATTTCCCCTTCCCTTTTGTAGTCCCCCAAATTGAAATATTTTATTGCTGTCATATACTTCTATACTACAGGCCCAGTGCACAACATAGGTGCACTGTTAGGATCCCTAGCAGCTGCTGGCTGCTGGCCAGGGCCTCCCTTCCCTCCCCAGGCCAGCCTGCCCCCTGGTTGAACTCCCAGAAAAACTCCGGTTGAGGGGACAATTTGCATACTATGCTTTTATTACATAGGATGAATATATGACATATATATATATATATATATATATATATATATACATATATATATATATATATACACACATATATATGTATATGCATTTATATAGTCATGTCTTTATTTAATTTAACTTGAGCTTGGTAAAATAAGTAGCTGTTTTGGAATTGAAGTATATTTTAATTGTTGCAGTCAAAATTGAAATGAAATTAAAATGATCTGATGAATTTCTACTCCCTTTAGACAGGATTGTGTTTTATTTATTTTAACATATTTTTATTGATTTCAGAGAGAGGAAGGGAGAGGGAGAGAGAGAGAGAAACCTCAATGATGAGAGAGAATCACTGATCCACTGTCTCCTGCACTCCCCTGACTGGGGATGGAGCCCGAAACCAGGGCATGTGCCCTGACCAGGAATCAAATTGTGACCTCCTACTTCATAGTTCGATGTCCAACCACTGAGTCACGCCAGTAGGGCTGTATTTTAAAGAGCACCTCCAGAGCAGAGAAACCTAGATCCTGTGCTATTGGTAATCCTGATGCAGACATTTGAGGACATTGACAGTCTTCTGCCACAGTTTCATTACACATGGGGCACAGGGTTCTCTTTGCTATGTGGGAAATTCTTGAAGTATCCACTGTTGATTTCTCTCCCCTGTTGCTTAGGGAATATCATGTTGTCAGTTTAATGCTGGTAGGAATCTTACTTTGACTTTAGGGTGAAGGAAATTATTTCTCCGCTTATGCACATTGTTACCACATGTGAAGCTAAATGGGATTAAACATATTAGCTTAATCGGAATATATTTAGAAAGTAAATCTGAGTGTATTTAGAAAGCAGATCTGTTAATCTGCTGCATTAAACATGGTTTATGTTAAAATGAAATGTTAAGGGGGAGAAATTCTGTATTCAGGATACAAATGCTACATAGTTTTGCCAGAACATCTTTGCATGAGCCAAAGCGCTTCACCCCTGTTTATTCCCACAGGAGAGAATTACCTCATGCTCATATCGGAAAGAAAACTGTCCAGCTTCCTAAGGATTACTAGTACAGCAATCCTCTCTTTCACATCATGACCTAGTTTCCTTGAAAAGCTTTGCCTTTCCACACTTCCTGTAACTGCCCTAGGACTGGCACTTCCTATGTTTGCAGGTAATCTGACATTGTCTGAACTTTTGCAAAGCTGCCCAAATGGATCCCCAAATCAACCAATTAACTTGTTGCATTAGACATAAAGGTTGATAGTGGACCATTTTATAAACACCTGTTTTTGTTTCTTCCATAGCATGCTTGGAAACTGCACTAGCCGTGTTCATCTCATAATTTCTCAATTGAATTCATTTGATAAGCCAGGATTTTATGTGTTTTGGTGAAAAGAATTCAACATTGTGTATATGGATCTATGATGATAAAATAATAGCTAAAAGGACTTAAGTGGTTCAAGCCTGGGTTCAGCTCTGGACAGTAACTTTTTGTTAATTCTTTGCTTGAGGGAAAGGAAAAAGAAATGTTTTGGATATTGTTCTTCTATTTCAGTGTGTCAATCTTTATAAGATGGCAATGTACAAGTGAGAAAGTAACTTGGGCTTGGAGGCCAAATCTTGGCCTTGTCATTTATTTATTAACTGTGGAATCCGGGGCAACTTCTCTGAGTTTGAAAGGGTGATAATTTCTGTTTCTTCCTGTAGTTGTGGCACTGAAACCAGAATAGATAATTACTAAGTGCTTAATATGCAATATCTATAATAATAAAAGTGTAATATGCTAATTAGACCATATGTCCTTCTGGATGTCCTTCCTTCTAGATAAAGCCGCAGCGGGTGGGGCCGCAGCAGAGGCAGCAGAGGCCTCTGACTGCGGTGGGTGGGGCCAGGGCCAGGGCCAGGCCAAGGCCCTTGTATGAATTTCATGCATTGGGTCTCTAGTATGTTCAATAAGCATTTATTTCCCCTGTATTTTATCATAATTATTTTATATTTTTAAATTTATACTCACCCTCTTGTCTTATATTCATACTTTAACTCTTTCCCTTCTAATGAGCCACGATACCCAAAATGTCTGATAGAAATATGATATCAAAGCTAAGAAAGTAGAGTGTGGCTGTAATGGTGCAACATAATTTGAGGATTGTTAGAAAATCATTTAGGTTTTTTTTTGTTTGTTTACTTGCCTAAATAGTATTTATTTTCAGGTGTTTTTTTTTCCTTATTTTAAGGGACCAGAGTGATTTGGTCCACTTTGATGACAGGATGAGATGAAACTATGTCTTTATGTTTTATCCATTTTGCAGTTATATAGATATATTATTGTAAATATTGCTTAATAGAAGTTATAGTAAGAATAGTTATTAAACTATTTTGCTACATTGTTATGTAGATTTTGCTTCAGCCTCAGATTTTTAAAGATACATTGTATTCTTAAACCTAAACCAAGTTAATTTAGAAGGATGGAATATTTAGAATATATATATATATATATATATATATATATATATATATATATATTTCTGGCTGCAACAATCAAAGATACAAGTTTTAATTAAGTATCATCTTTGCTGCTTAGATTTGAATAGAATATAAAATTCTATGAGATGCATTATCTAAACTACAACCTCACATAAATGAACAGAAGTCAATTATTTTAGAGTTCTTTTCTACTTTAAGATTTAATCTTGAGGTGTAATTTAAATAGAATAATACTAATAAAATAACATTAAGTATATTTTTACTGCAGATCACTTAATAATTTCACAAAGCTCAAGTTAAAAAGAAGCAAAATGGACTCATAGGGCAAGGATTTCCAGTTTTGCTTTGCTTTTATATATTTTGTTAATTTCAGAGCATGAGATTACTTCCCAGACATATATCAAATTCAATAAATGCGATAAACTGAGGCATCATTATCTTGTTGAAAACAATACAATAATATCATAATTAAAACCAGGCAAAACATATGTTCCAAAAAGGGTAATTATGTTTTATTTTTAGTTTTTGTTCCTTATTTTAAGGGACCATCTAATCTGTTTGATGGGCTAGATGGCACTGGGAATAAATGGTGTTGCCAATTATACACCCTCTAATTATATGTAATTTACTTGTTTGATGCTTATTGTCTATAGTTTATTTTCTGTCTATTGCAATATTGTAATTGCTATTTTAGAAGGCTTTTAAAAAATGTTTACTAATATATTTCAGGTGCCTAGAAAAATGCCAATGACACAAGCTACAGTGATCAATAAATATATATTAAATGAACAAATAAAATATTTAAACAATTAGCAGCAATGATACAAGTGTTAAGAAACTTTGAATTTTTTTTCAAGTTCAATAGGAATCATTTTTGAAAAATGCCATGTTTGATAAGTTACAAGAATACAAATAGATATTAATTTGTCTTTAATATGAAGTGGAAGTAAAAAAAAAACATCCAGTGTTATATTTAAAAACATTTAAATCTGTTTTGCTCACTCTTCAACTGAAAAACAAAGATGAAACTCTTGAATCAGTAATAAACTTTTATTTTTGTATCCTTGTGATGAATAATAAAATTAAAAAAAAATTAAGCTAAGACATTAACGATTTTAAAAACATGTTAAGGAAAAGCAATTTCAGCATCAGACCTTTGCATCAACTTAACATTAGGACATAACTTGGATTCACTTTATATTCATCTGATTCCCTCAGGTAGATATTCTAAGTCCAGCAAGTGAATTATTTACAGGAACTTCATGCAGTTGAATGTCTTTTCATGGAATTTCATATAAACCACACCGTGCAGGGCTCATGTCATTTTTTAAAATGTGACAGTAGTTCCTTTATGATGGGTATTAATTTCAGTCCTGTTACAAATGTGCTACATAACCTTAAACAGTCTTTTAAGGCATTGTTTTATACCCCCATAAATATGGTTTCAATTTCTATAACTGCTGAGTTTCTATTTGCTTCTAAGATTGTGTACCTATGTGTTTTCAAATTCTACAAATATGTATCTCTTCTTATTTCACTATATGTAATCTTGTTTTTATGTTAAAACATAATATTAACAAATATGTCTATTTTTTATTTACTATTTCTACATTTTAAAGAAGTGAACACGTTATATTGAAGCAATGGTTAGTTTTAGAATTAGACAATCTTGTATTATTTAGTATCTTTGTATAGACTATATTATAAAGATAGTTTTGTAATATATATATATATATATATATATATATATATATATATATATATGATAAAACATCTGTATGTTTGTCCTGGGGCTATAATTGAAAATGGAATGCACTATACTATTTTTCAGGTGCTTGCCTTATTCTAAGTATTGAATTAGGTATTTTAACTTCCACTTTCTCATTTACTGAGAGAAGTTAGAATTTTCAAGAAAACCTGACAAATTTAAAGATAATATATTGCTAATGTGATCTTATATTAACTTAGCTCTCTTGTCCCAAGTCAAACAATGAATTTTACTTTTTTCAAGATGTGAAATATAATGCTAAATAAATTATTGTTTTAATCATATTGCCTCAAACTTCATTTCAATATTTTCCAAAATACCAAATTATTGCAATGTGAAATGTATTACCCTTGCATTTTTTACTAAATAAACGTATTGAGTACATGTATAGAAAGGAGGAATTTTTTCTATAAACTATTTTATTCTTCAGTTGCGCATTTAGTATATATATATATATATATATATATATATATATATTTAGTATATATATATATATATATATATTTATATATATATATATATTTGTTTATTATCCAGTTTAGTTAAACCATCTCTTGTATCAAATTTAAAAACAGTATTCCTTATGCATTATATCCACATTCATTGTGAAATTTGAAGAATTAGCTTCCAAAATGATCCAATATCTGGACCTGAAAGTTTTGTTAACATAGAGTTTAATCAGAAACAATTCTTTTTTAATGGTATAAACAAGCATTGCATTAGTTTCTGCCTGTAGTAACATATAGATCACTTCTAAAACTTAAATCAGTAGCAGATTTTATAAGGAAATAATTGATATGTAACAATAGTTTTCCCTTAATTATAAAACTTTGCTCAGATTCAAATCTGAAAATGCATTTGCCTCATCATTCTTTTTCTATTTACAGGAATTTGCAATGTCATGTTTCTGAATATGATGCACAAGAGCTACACATAAGGTACAGTGCGTATTATTTTATATTGAATTTCACATTTAAAGCATCATGTCAATACTTTAGTAACTAAGAGTTGTATCTCATAAAAAATCTTAAATAACTTGTAGGTTTGGGAACCCAAGTTACAACCATCATCTCCTTAGGGGCAATTATTCTCTGATTATTGTTCGTTCTATTGAAACCCATTTGTATGGATATGTCTACTATGCTGCTTTTCTCAAGTACCAGTTATTAGCAGGGCAAAAAGAAGTCAACTTAGTTGTCTAGGTAACTGTGATGAAGCATTTGATCTACTGAAAGGACGTCATATAGAAACATGTGTTCTAGTCCAACAGCCACAAGGACAAAACCATGGGAAACTTGAATTTCTCAATGTCAAGAAAAACATAAAATCTACAATCTGAGTGTGGAGCGGTGTTAAGAGACTGAAAGAGTTCATTATTTTTTAGGACACAACTCTTCATTCTTAATATACAATGACTTAGATGAGTCATTCAAAGTGAATAATGTCAAACAGAGTTCATGTACTATCTAAGACTATAAATTAATGCTAGAAATATATTTTTTTATTTCTTGATATATTCTGGAAAATTTTGTCTTTGACATCAAAAGCATTTTGATATGCAAATTCATTTACTTGCAACTCTGTTTCTCTCTGAAGAGACTCTTGTTTTTGGGTACTTCTGCCTGAGTGCTTGTTAAAAGGAAGGAAGGCAGAAAGAAGGCCGGGGAAGGAAGGACGGAGATGTTGAAATCTGAAAAGTAAATGCCAATCCTCTAGGCCCTGGCTTTTAGGAAAGTTGATTGACAGGACATGTATTTTTTTAAAGGTCTTATTGGAGTGACTTGGGGTTCAAATTGCAAATAAAAATCCAGTTCAAGGAGATGAGCTACTTTATTTGCTAGGAAAGCGAATTATTTCTTAGTGTAGGAAATAAATCTAGCAACAGCATTAAGGTTCATTATTTTAGCCATGGTTTCATTCTTAGATTCTCACTAGAACTTTCATAAGAATCAACAGCTGGGTAGAAGAATTTGCAATCTGTTCAGGGCTCATAGTTTTCAGCTGTTTCTCCTCGTTTTAGAAAGAGGCAAAATTACTCGTGCATGCTTTATGAGTGTGGCTCTAAATACATATTTCTAATTGAATATAGTAAAATAAACTTGAAGGTTAAATGACAAATAACTCATTTGCATTTACATGCAATTATTTTTGCTTTAAAAAACAAATCTTTGGTAACCTTAGATATTTTTAAGTTAATCTTGCTCATGATAATATAAATTTTAAAATAACAATAATGTGTGTGACTAAAAAAAAAAAAAATCCTAGACATTTTCAGTATGTCTTTTTCTGGTGAACATGTTACAGGAGAAGAATCACGCAATGCTTTAGAGAGCTGGAGGTCCACTTTGTTATATGCTAGCGAACTCAGAGAAAAATGTCTTTACAAATTCTGAGCACAACATGGAGGAAGTTGTCCCTTTTTATATATTTTTCAGTCCTTTGTCTCCCAAATACGGGGTTTTTCCAGTCCCCTTTGCAAGTTCTTAAAGAGCCCTATGTGCTGGGGCTTTGAGACCTCAACCAAAGGAGTAGCCTTGTGCCAGCACTGATAACTTAGTCTGGGGAAGGTTTATGGCCTCTCTAAAATGAGATTAAACAGGTCTTGCAGGACCAGACAATTAAAGGGGCAGTGACTAGATTCAGATTGCTAGCTCCCAAAATGTTTCTTTCCCCCCCCCAAAACACACCTGAAAATAATAAAATAATAATTAATTATTCCTTCAATCCGTGACATAATTAATGACAGAAAGTAATATATATATATCTTGGAATAAAACAATCCAAGGTTAACCAGAAAAAGGTTGTACAGAAGAAATTTTTTATCTTCTTTAGGAATTCTATCAGATGGCATCATATAGTTAGATATTTAAGGGAAGTCTCTGATAAATGAAGTACACCAAGGAATGCAAAGTGGCAAAACCCTCTTTTCTAAGATGTTCAGAGAACAGTAGTTGTAAAAGTTCAGTCGTGTTATAAGAATCAACTGTAATATAGACATAACTCATTGCCTGTCTTTGAGGTCTCTCTGAGTGTACAGTGAAGGCTCATGCAGACAGTCAGTTCAAGCATTGTGCTGACTTCAAAAGTGTTTCTCTGTGTTTGGACCAATCTTCTTATTGCCACATTCCACTGTCAGTGGGGTAGGAATAATTTATAGAAGTGTAATTTCCTAGGCAGTAAATCTATGAATTTTATAGATGGGTGCTTTTGTTATTGACTTTTAGGAGATGAAAGAGAAATAAAAAATATCCACCACTCAAATGATCAGTGAGTGCCTTTGCTCTATGCTTATGGGGATAAACATAAAGATACACTGTGTGCGCTTATTTTTATTGTTACTTCTAAGAAGCTGTCTTTGTATGTCTATTTTTATGTATGTCCCATATTTTAAAAGATAAAGCAATGCACAGCATGTTTTCTTATCTGAATTCTTATACCTGATTCTGCTGTGAGAGTGATGAATATGTATAGATAGGCACATAGCAAGAGAACTTCTGAAAGTGATGGAGATAAGAAAATACTTAGTATTCAAAGAAGCAGATAAATGAAAATGAAGTTTGGTGGTTACATTTGGTATTCAGTTCTTTTAATCAGCGATGGAACTTACAGTAGGCTTACAGAGTTTTTTAGAATATAGTATTAGACATTTACTACTTCTTACGTGCAAGCCCAAAAGACATTAACCAAGCAGAATATGACTGCTTTGGCTAATTCCATCTATTCAACTTTTGTAATGCTTCATTATAAAAAGGCTCCCTTCATTCAGGTGTCATGATTTAGTTCTTCTTGGGCCTTTGTTCCTAGTTGATCATTGAGATAACTATTTTAACACTGAAATAACAATCATCTTCATCTCATGCTAGTTATAGCTTGCAGTACAATCATATATTAGACATTTGAATTCCAGAATGTTTTTACTTTAAAGATTAACCTTCAGGTCAGCCTGAATTACCTTTTGATTCTGTCTCATTTTTTCTGTGTTATATCCCTCATCCCTTAGTCTGGCTAGCCCACATTACCTGTGCTTTTTTGGCTTATGTTGTTTATAAAGTGATTTCTAGATTCTCCTATACCTACACTGCCCATCTCTTAAGGCCTCATTACAGTGCCTCCTAGTGAAAGCAAAATGTGGGGTGTTTGAGTCCAAGTTCATTGTCTTGCAAAACTGAAGAATGGATTCACAAACAAAAACTGGTTAGTGGAAGCAAAGATTATTGAGAGAAGTCAGTCCTGGAAAAGGTGCAGCCGGGGTTCTAAAAGCAGGCCAGTGTCCAGAGCTTCCTTTTCGTGTTGCACCTGGGTGTAGTTCAGCATCCAAGTGCATTAAAGTCCATTAATCCATGTGTAGAGTTCCACATGGCCATAAGCCATGTAGACACAGGGGAATAGATATCCTGAGATAAGAGAGCCCAGTGTGCTGGAGAGGGGGTACAAAAGGGGAGAGAGAGGGGAGAGAGAGAGAGAGAGAGAGAGAGAGAGAGAGAGAGAGAGAGAGAGAGAGAATGAGAATGCACTTTTAAGTCTAGGGAGTAGATACATGACCTGCTAACTCCCGATTCTGCCTTAGTAACATCTTGGGACTGGTTATATGCCTCACTGCCTTGGATTGGTTATCTGCAAGCTGCCTGTCTTAGCAACATTCATACATTTTAAAGCTCATGTCTCCCACATGCCCTTCTTTCCCTGCCTAGCTGGGTTGCCTTAGTAACTCCACCCAGTTGTATTCCCCTGTTCTACTTCCTCCTCTTATGGTCCCGCCCCTGTCTGCCTAGCTTCCTTCTCTCTGCTCACTAGTAATTCTTCCCTACACACTACAGCCTTGGTAACCTAAAGTAATTATTATCATTATCATGTATACTCTATAAATAAACCCAATTATAAAGCCTTTGTCATTTAATAGCACTGAGTAATGTATTTCTTTATTAAAACATTTATTGTATTATTGTTGTCTACCCAACTAGATGAGAAGTTTCTGTCAGGATTGGCAATGTTTTTATGAGAAGAGTTAGATGAGACAAAAATGCTTTGAAATCCAAATAATTAAAATGGCCATGCTTTATAAAAGTAAAAGGAGACATATGTAAAAAATTAAAAAATAAAATAAAAGTAAAGTTGAAAAAATAAAAATAAGAGTAGTAGTTAAGAAATTAATTAAAAAATAAGTTAAAGGATTATCTTCTTATGAGAAGCATACAAAGAGGTTCTTATAAATGTTACTTTTGCAGTGATTAGTCATGCAATGCCACAGTGAGAAGAGAAATGTTTGATAAATCATAGCAAAATTACATATCTAGAATTTTTAAACTGGTTTTCTTCTCCACATAGTTACATTCTAAGCTTCTGTCATGAACCAGATTTGATTTGATGGCTTGTTTAAAACGTATCCATATTCAGAATTATACATATTTTGATAGTTAAAATGTTATGAATTTTTTCACACAAATAATTTATAGATTGACTCTGTTAGAGAGCTTAACAAAATGTCTGATACTTAGTAAATGATTAATCAATAGTATATTCAATTAATAGCAATCACAGAAACATTTGTTAACTTGATTTTTAATTATCTTTCTTGGTGTTCAAGTGGATTATTTAGAAAGGATGCCTTATTCTTTTATTGGGTGTTTGATTATCTCAAAATGTCTGTCTTTTATGAGCATAACAACACATTTGCTAGAATAAAATTTTAAGCTGAAATGTCTTTCCTTATGAATTCTGTAGATGTTTGTATTTTGGTGTTTAATGATCTAGTTTGGGAGCCGATCTAATTATTATATGTCTGGCTGTTTTTTCTCTCTCAAGTTTCTATCTTTCTTTGTCATTAACATTTGCAAATTCCAGGAGGATGTGTCTTGTGTAACACTTAAGTTGTCTGGAAACTCATTTTTTAAAATGGGATCTTTAAATGTGATCTTTTAATTAATTTTCCATGTTCTTTCTGTCCACCCTTTTCCTTTACTTTCTTTAAATCATGGGCTGAATCTCCCATATAAATCTTCTATCTCATTAGTTTTCTTTTTTGATTTATTTTCCTTTTCTTTAAATTTTGTGGAAATTTTATGCATTATCTTCTACTTAGTAGATACTTATGTTCCTTCTTCCAACTGCTTTATATTGCTTTTGTCATGATTTTTAATTTGACAATCTTGTTTTCCCTTATCACACTAGTCTTCATTAGTTCACATTATTCTTATAATTAGATCGCATGATTTTACCGACAAAATTAAACTTGAATCTTCCAAGAAACTAAAATTTATTTCCTTTACACTGTAAGTAATCTGACCTACATCTTAAGCCTCCATATTTTTCTTAGCTGAAGGAAATAAATAAGTACAATTTAAAAAGCAATCAAAATTTAATTAACCTAACTGTTCAGTCTCTCTTGGATAAAAATGGCTCAGTGTTTTGGTGATGCCAATTCCTCCTTTTACTTCTATCCCTAAGTGTCTGGGTGTGCTCTATGTTTGTGTGGTGGTATATGGGACAACCTCTCCTATCATCTGGTTTTTCTTCTATCAAATATCCTAAATAGAAAAGAGGAAGGCCAACCTTTTATTTCCCATTTTCTCTCTATCAGTCAGATGGGAGATTAATAAATCTGAACCCTATAGGTTAGTAGCTCATATGCTAAATTGAGTGGGAAGACTAGAAAATTCTCCTCCAATACAGAAACCTAACTCGAAGGCAGCCAACTCACTTATAAAATTGATGGTATGTTAGAAGCTAGAATTCTCTCTGTTCCTTCTCGCAGCATCCTCTCTAAAATACAGCCTACATTTTCTAAGATATACTGATGTCTTAGATTGACTAGAGGTGATAGTCTAGTATCCAGAAGACATGAGAGAAGCCCCAAGTAATTTTCAATTAATGCTTGAATTTTGCTAAGAGTGTTAATAAATTATTTTTTAATTGCCTGCTTTATGTCTGGAGTGAATCTACATCAAAAGGACTACTCATTTCTAATCTGAGATGTTATACATTCTGATAGCATTTTTTCTAATCAATTCCTTTTCTTTATTTGACTTGTTTATCCTTTTGATTTTGAGAAAATATTTTAATATTATCTATTTATAATTAATAATAGCGAAAGTATGCTTTATCTAAAGTTGGATTTCTTGCAGCTGTAATCTTTCAAAGAGAGAGACTTTTAGGCCCAGATAAGTTGCAATAAAATGTCCATTGAGCTAAGTAAAATATATCATTTAAATAAAATAAAATATTTCTGGAATAGTTGCAAGCACCAAAGGCAAAAATACAATTAGTTTTGACGGTCACCTATGACAGCCCAACCAGTGTGTGTTATGTACAATGCTGGGAGATTATGAATATTGTTGATGGATAAAGAAAAATGCTATCTCAAGTAGTATGCTACCTCTTTCCATCATGGTCTCTTGAAGTGTTCTGTTCTGTAATCATTAACTTCAGGAAGATCTGTTCTGATCAGCCATGTAGCATGAGAGAAATGTTTTTCAATAAGCTGTATAATACATAGGGCTTAGAGCAGGGATGGGAAAACTTTTTGACTCGAGGGCCACAATGGGTTCTTAAACTGGACTGGAGGGCCGGAACAAAAGCATGGATGGAGTGTTTGTGTGAACTAATATAAATTCAAAGTAAACATCGTTACATAAAAGGGTACGGTCTTTTATTTCAATAGTTTTATTCATTTCAAACGGGCCGGATCTGGCCCGCGGGCCATAGTTTGCCCACAGCTAGCTTAGAGCCTTCCTCTAATATTTTTCCCACCCTCATTGTACATATACAAAGATGTAGTACACAGTCCATGTACCCATGGTTATATAATTCTAGAAATCACAAACTAACCTATAGTAACGGAAAGGAGATCAGTGACTGGGAATGGAGAGAGCAGGGTGGAGTTTGAAGAGAGAGTGGTTTTCCATGGGCATGAGGAAGCTTCTAGAGATGATGTTCTTTATCTTGCTTATGATGATAATTTCATGGTGATTACATATGTTAAACTTGTCAAACTATATAATTTCTGTATATGGAATATGTTTGTATATCAATTAAAACTCCACAATGCTGTTTAATCAGTATTTATTGCGGACAATTATCCTATATAATAAAAGACTAATATGCTAAGTGTCTGGTCGATCGGTTGTCCATTGAACCAATCAAAGCGTAATATGCTAATGATATGCTAAGGCAGCTCAACTGCTTGCTATGACATGCACTGTCCACTAGTGGACAGATAGTCAACCAGTTGACCAGTCACTATGATGTGCACTGACCACCAGGGGGCAGACGCTCTGACAGGTAGGTTAGCTTGCTGCTGGGGTCTGGCAGATAAGAACTGAGGGAGATGGCCAGACTTGCCCTGGAGCCCTCCCGCAGTCCCTCCCTGGCTGGCCAACCTCCCGATTCCCTCCCCGGCCCCAATTGTGCACTGGTGGGGGTCCCTCGGCCTGGCCTGTGCCCTCTTGCAATCCAGGACCTCTCAGGGGATGTCAGAGAGCTGGTTTTGGCCCAATCCCACAGACCAGGCGGAGGAACCCAACTGGTGCATGAATCATGCACTGGGCTTCTAGTTATATAATAAGTGGCATGTACAAAAATTCAAAAATGGAATTCTTGAATACCAAATCTTGATTGTGGGATCCAGACTATGACCTCTAGTTGCAATTTTTTATATATACAAGATAAAGTAAAAATGAATTGTTTTCTATTGTTGAATGGAAGTAAGTTTTCTTTTCACCTGGAGTATGACAGTTTTATATTCTTTTTCCAAAATTCACTGAAGGAAAAACTAAGACTGAAAGCAAAACAGAAAAAGGCTATTTTTTTAATCCGTATATATGAACTCCATCAGTTTTAAATAACTTTGCAATAATGCACATTGTAAATATTAAAATGGAACTTGTATTAATGTCTCCCAAATTAATGTATTCTTGGTATATTTAATATTTAGATAGTATTACATAATTTGTTTCATATAATTAAAATTATGTTGCATTACTTTTTTGACCTATATTTTCTTTTTTTAACCTATATATATATATTTTAATTTTTTATTGATTAAGGTATTATAAATGTGTCTTTATCCCTCCATTGTACCCTCTTCCCCCCAGTCTTGCCCTCCCCTCACCCCCTGTTGTCTGCGTCCATGGCTTATGTTTATATGCAGCATACAAGTACTTTGGTTGATCTCTCCTCCTTACCTCCACCCTCCCCTACCTTCCCTCTGTGGTTTGAGCATCTGATCAATGCTTCTCTATCTCTAGATCTGTTTTTGTTCATCGGTTTATGTTATTCATTATAGTCCACAAATGAATGAGATCATGTGATATTTATCTTTCTCCTGACTGACTTATTTCACTTAGCATAATGCTCTCCAGCTCCATCCATGCTGTTGCAAATTGTAGGAGTTCCTTCCTTTTTACTGCAGTATAGTATTCCATTGCATAGATGTGCCAAAGTTTTAAACTTTATATGCTGTTTGATCAGACCGGATTTTCAATGGGCTTGCATAGGAATCAATTAATTAACTTGAAAGAGGGATATATTTAGAATTTCAATTTATGAGTTTAAACACTTTATATCAAGTTGTTTTATGTATGTCTACATGTAATAATAATTATACACATGTATTTTTTAAAAAGGTATGTCTTGCCCGGCTGCCCATATCTAATAAATGACTTCAAAATATCTAATAATTATCAGATATCTTTCCTGGTACAGAATTCTAAAAATAGGAATTTGATATTTGTCTTAAGTCAGATATTAGTTAATGATAAAAGCCAAGTCTTATAGTTCTGAAAGCTTAGACATTAATTTAAGGAAATGTTTTCATGGATGATGAAAAATTGTCCTTCGTATTAAAAAGTAAAATAAAATACTGAAGGCATATTTCCCATTATTATCTATATATGGGTTGCCATACTTATGTAGATCTTTTAATATACTGGCATCCATGTGAATTTCATTTAACTTACAGTGTAACAACCTGGCTCTATATTTATAATATATAGACACAATGCTAGATAATGTAACTTACTGAATTATTTATTCTGATAACTTTTTATTAAATTAAACAACTGGTTATGAGAGAGAGAGAGAGAGAGTGTTTGACTGTGTAGATGTATGTGTTCTTTGTTGGGGCATATTTAGGTGAAGTTAGTCAACTCTCCCAAACACTCTAAACTGACGAAAAATTGTGTGTGACTTTTCTTTTTACTATTTATAAGATAAGCATAGAGAAAAATAGAGCATTCACATTTTCCTTTAACACCTGAACTATGTATTATGTCCTTGACACTAGTTCTCCCTTTATGTGGGAACTTAGTTTCCACTGGGGTTGCTTTCTAAGTTCTTCTCAGGGGATCCTATTTCAAGAATCACAATGTATGGAATAGTGAGAAGCAAAACCCACTAATAAAAATAACACTATCTCTATCTTACATTTTGCTAAATATGAACATATTAGTGTCTGGATAAGCATTTAATTATTTTAAATTTTTATTATTCATATATTAATTATTGTATATGTATTTTTTTGACTCTATATAGTACCTTGGATGGTCTTTATTATTACTTTTTTCCCCTCTTTTCTCCTTTTATTTCCTCCCTACTGGGTTCTGTTTTCATCCTGCCTATCTCCTTATTACCAAACCTATCAAAAATCAATATATTCTAAATATGACTTTCTTCACACTGTAGTAGTTACAAAACAAGTCTTTTGTGTGTGTGTGTGTGTGTGTGTGTGTGTGCGCGTGCGCACGCGCACGCGCATGGAGCATTGATAGCTTCGTATAACATGAGTAATTGGTGTGGCATTATTACATGGTAGTACAATTCAAAAGTTTTCCAAATAGCTCATCCAGATTTCAGTGATCTTAGTGCTGTATGAGAGTCAAGCACTCTAACTCAGGTTTGTTTTCCCTCCCTGTGGGAATCTTATTCAGAGTAAGCCAGTTGCTCAAGGCCAATTAGAATGTAGAGGCCCTGTTCAGAGTACACTGGATGTTTAAGGCCACTCTGAGCATGGGGAATCTTAATCAGGGTGTCCAAGGACTATACACAGGTACAAGAGCAAGGCCTCACTAATCTGTATGTGCAGTGTACAAGCATGCTCTTCTATAACTCATATGACTGCAGTCACTATTTGGCAAGAAGTCTCTTTTGTCTAAATACGGGGCCGGCTGCATTATGGGAAAAATGTATGACTGACCAGCAGGCTGCTGCTGTGGGTACAGAGGCTGCTGTTGCTGTTCGGGAAAGAGGTATTGTTACCTAGCTGGTGTGCGGCTACCGTATGGTACTTTGCTTTGAATAACTGTTTTGTCTAGTGGGTCCTTGTTAGTGAAACATTATTTATCACTTACATGAGATGAAGGAGAAAACTCTTCAAATTTTATTAACTTAGATTCTACGGTATTTACACTAAAATCTATGAATACATATATTTAGAATATTCATCCTGTTAAAGAATCCAGAAGAAATTTATTTTATTTATTCTTCTTTAAGATAACAATGACTGTGTGTGATAGAAATTTTGATCGATCTTACTTCTATGTGTGTTACCAATGGCAAGACCTTGGTTCTCATCTTCTTGAAGGATGATGGGCCAGGTACAGAAACTCACCAGGTCAGAAAGCCCTGGGATGCCTAGCAAGGTGCAAAACTGGGAAAACAAGAACTTTGCCCCCAAGGTAACCTATCCTCCCCTAGCATAGCATGAGCCATGCAGTTTGCACCCCTCATCTTTCATATCACTGGTCATGCGGTTGGGACCCCTGATCTTTCATATCGCTGGTCAGGTGGTTTAGACCCCGTGACCTTTTCCTCCCTAAAGGTAACATCTAGGCCTGTAGGAGTTGTATTTCAGCTCCAGGTCCAGAAAAACAGCCAAACCAAACAAGTTACACCTTGGCTGCCTCAGAACCAACTCCACTGACTAATAACCCTGATCTGGTGCTGGCCAATCAGTGGAGACCACGATCCTGAAAGAGCACACCTGGAAAGATGATGCACATTCTTTTGAAACCCTCCCCTGCGATTTCCACCTTCAAGAGAGAGACAGATGCCTGCAATGCAAATGGGGTCTAAGGAACCTCAAGAGACTTGCAACCCTGGGAGCAACAGGCAGCAGCAGCTGCTCCTGGGCTAACCCACTGAACCTGTCTCCAAGCCCCCCTCTTCTCTGACTTCTCAGTCAGAGCCAAAGCAGCCCAGCCTAGGCTGTCCTGTTACTTCTTCGATGCCCTTCCTTGCTTCACTGTCCGAAGTATATTTTTGCTGAGGCCAATAATTTCTTATTTTGCTGCACTTTGTCTCATGATTGAAACCTTTCCTTCCAAAAGATAAGAGCTGAGGTCTGGTTGTCTCGTCGGTATCATTTGGAAATAAGAATTTGAAATATTATTTATCTAGTGTGTTCCAAAGTTTTTCATCAAATGAAGCTTAAGAACTTTTTTAGGGCTATGGTTTAGTTTTGGAATATATGCAAGAACAAATTCAAGAGGATTGCTGTTATTTTCAGTCTTCCCTGGGTGATTATTTGACAGTGCGATAATGTTGGGTCTAGAAAAAAACAACAACACTTCCTCTATGGTCTTAAACTCCAATTTGGGAAGTCAGAATATATCACAGAAGTTCCCCCTGGCAGCAGTATTTGCAGCTGGTTTTCAATGGGTTCCCTTGCATCTCATTGAACTAGATTATAAACAAAATCAATTTGGCATGAACTACATTCACTCTGAGGACAGTAGTGCTCCCAAGTGCATACTTCGATTAAATGTTTAAATTGACTGCTCATGGCTATGGTGACAATGCATCCTACTAATTCACTTTCAGTTCCATTGTCCTCTCATGGAACTTCCTGCCAAGACTGCAACAAGGGAGCTTTGGGTTGCTATATTTTAATTAGTTAGAAGAAAATATCACTACTCTGAATAGGGTTGCCTTTTGAGGACTTTGCTCTACATTTTGACTGTAAAGCAATAAAGTAGAAAATTTAGTGTAATTACTGAACAACAGATTCTTTTAAAAAAATTATTTGTTGCCCTAACCGGTTTGGCTCAGTGGATAGAGCGTCGGCCTGCGGACTGAAAGGTCCCAGGTTCGATTCCGGTCAAGGGCACGTACCTTGGTTGTGGGCACATCCGCAGTAGGAGGTGTGCAGGAGGCAGCTGATCGATGTTTCTCTCTCATTGATGTTTCTAACTCTCTATCCCTCTCCGTTCGTCCCTGTAAAAAATCAATAAAATATACTTTAAAAATTATTTGTTTATTTGAGGAAGAAGGGAAGAGAAAAACATCAATTTGTTATTCCAGTTAACTTACGCATCCATTGGTTGATTCTGTATGTGCTCTGACCAGCGGTTGAACCCACAGTCATGGCATAATCTGGATAGTCAGCTGAACTATCCAGCCATGGTGAACAACAGATTCCTAAACCCATGTTACATCCACTTTTTTCATAAAAAAAAAAATATTTCTAAAAGAAAAGTATTTGATATACACCTATACATACTAAATAACTGGAAAGAATATGATTCCTAATACTAGATTGCTTATGTGAAAATCCAATCATTTGGGGGCAGGTGGTGATGAAATTTTCTTTTATTTATTGCCCTCTTGAAGAATTAGAAGAAGTTTAGTTAAGTTTTGCAGGTTTTTTTTTTTTTTTTTTTTTTTTTAAAAGAGTATTCGGTCCTTTGCTGGTTCTTTAAAACATCAGTCAGAACATAACTGTGGGGAAGTAGATATTTTCTGAGTTTATGAGAGTATGGGGAAAATTCGACAATTGAGACATGGCTCCTATGATAGTACTTTTAAATATAAAAATGAGATACTATAACAAGCTCTATGAAATAAATTTTAATTAATTTGGCTGAAAAGATAAAAATAATTATTTAGTGTATTATTCATAACACTAAGAAAAGCGATATTGTTGAAAGTTTGTTTCTTACTAGTATATATATTACTAGTAAAGTATGGACCTTTTCTGTAATGTTTTTTTTAATTCTTATTTAATGCTAAAATAAAATAAAATTTTGTCTTAAAGATTTAGTATCCAATAATGCAGATTCAATTATTCAACAAGTGACCAAAACTAGGAGCCAACCACTGTTCTAAACTCTGATGATATAGTCATGACAAAACAAAAATACCTGCTCTCATAGCCTTTACGTTTAAGTGATACTAATATTCCCCAACTTGTGTTACTAATGCATTCTAACTCAAAAATTTAACTGGAATATTCCTGTCTATTACTTCAACACACCATTGAGAAAACATTTAACAGTAAAAAATGATACATTCTTTTAAAACTTTGCTTTAAGACAGATATGTGAAAAAGAACCACCAGTTAACTGACTTAGATTTTAAATTGTTCTAATAAGTCAAGTTAATCTTGACAAATGGAGGTGCCCCCTACTTCATTTTGGTAATTGGTTACTATGTTCTAGTCACAGTGGCTATTGAGGTAAAAACTATCATCTCTGTATAACTATCCTGGTGTTAATTATGGTGCCCATTTACTACTGAATTAATTTTGAAGTCACCAGGAATCCAGATCTAGGGGGTGAGAGACAAGAAAAAAAATTTAAAAATGTTTTTTTGCTAAACAGTGGTTGAAACACTTTATGCTATTTCTATACCCTAATATGAAATTCCCAAATTATTTTAGTAGTAAAACAAAAGCACACCCTTTAAACTGTTAACTAAAATCCCATATCTCTGAGCTCAAATAGAAAGGAAATTAAATATTGCTTCTGAAAAACTCTGTGGAGACCATTGTCATATGCCCTCAGGCATAGAATAGGCAAAAGCACATTCTTACTTCCATTCTCTCAGAGGGCAGTACAGATCTATTTGTCACTCCCCTTTAATTCCTCCAGACCCCACTGAGCTAGTCCTCAAAGGGCCCCTGCCAGGAAGCTGCTGGGGCCACCTGGAAATCAAACTATGTTCTCCTTTTACCCTGGAGAGACACCAAAAGTATCAAAGACATTTAAAATCATCATAAATCACAGAGAGCTTCTTTCCTCTTTTCTAAAAAGTGCCCTTTAAAAGTCAGAAAACATGCTGGAAGTCAATGCTGTATTTAAATTCAATTCTGCCGATGTGTTTTCATCTAAAATCTCAGTGGTACTTTTATTGCAAATATAAAATATTCTCTGTGAGAACCTAGAAAATTATTCTTTTTTTTCTTGTACATAATTTACCTTTAAATTATATACAGAAAAATTTCATTTGTACAGCATCAACAGGAAGTCAACCACGTGTTACATAAATGTTTTTTTATCTTGTATTTTATCCCATTAAATACTGAAAGTTTCCCTTCACATGTCATTTAAATTTAACATATATATACTTACATGCGTATGTATATAAAATCTAGTATGTGCCTCTAATTTCTTATATGGAAACATAATATAACATGTTTTTTCTTCTGATTAAGGGCCATCATTAAAAATTTGATTAAAATTTACCCATTTTTATCTATACGAAAAGATAAACCAATCTACTTAAGTAGCCATGTAAATAGAAGTTTGAGGAACTTCACAATGCACATTCTGTTTTAGCTGTTGTTGGTTGATGGAAATGAGAGGGGTGGTATCTGAGATATTTAGTATGGAATCTGATTCTAACAATATTTAATCAGGATTTGGGACTTAAACATACATGGACCTACTTCATACATTTGACCTTAGGAAAGGGGTAACCATTGAAGATGTGGGGAAGAAGCAGTACTTTAGCTGAATCTTTACTGTTTTCTTTGTTGTTTTTCTTTTAATTTTTAATGAAATCTGGAGCCAATTTTGAAAATGTTAATAGTTTTTAAAATCATGGTGGTTATAATATTGATCTGAAAACTTTTCTCAAAGAGCTATTGAACCTGTATAGTTATAAATATAAAATCAATGTATTAATATTCATTAATTGTTTTATACAAACACATTAGTTATGTTATTGGTGGAAGTGGAGTTCTTGGGGTGCTGTAGGAAATGAATTTCCTGAGGCCCCCATGGGAGGATGGGGTTTTGTGGGAAGCTTTATTGATGATGTAAAATTAAGGGGGTTCCCTTCCAAGGTCCCATCTCTGTCCATCTTCCCATGGAAGACGCCCAGTTTTGTCAGAATAAAAGCCTCTGCTCAGAGTTTCTGGGACGTATTAAAGTCCAGTCCAGTCCAGGATCCGGCATGGCTGGGCTCCTAAGGCCATCTGGCTTTGGAACAAGAACAGGCAGGCACATGGGCCAGTGCCGGCCACAGAGCAAGTGAGAGAACAAGAGCACAGAATCTAGCAAGAGAGAGGGCACTCTTTGGCTGGGATTTTCATCAGGAGCTTCTTAAAACTGACAAATTCACAACTTTCCAAGATTTTGTGCACTTCTGATGGGGTCTGCCCCCTAGTTAATCCTTGTTCCACAGGCTCCAGGGGTGGGCAAACTTTTTGACTCGAGGGCCACAATGGGTTCTTAAACTGGACCAGAGGGCCGGAACAAAAGCATGGATGGAGTGTTTGTGTGAACTAATATAAATTCAAAGTAGACATCATTACATAAAAGGGTATGGTCTCTTTTTTCAATAGTTTTATTCATTTCAAATGGGCCAGATCCAGCCCGCAGGCCGTAGTTTGCCCACAGCTGGCTAGACTGACAGGCAGAAACATTCCCTATGTCATCCTGACTTCTACTGCACACGTGCCCATCCCCCCCTTTGTTCAATCCCTTCCCCCAGTGATCTGCAGGGAATGGATCTGTGGTTCCCTGGGAAGCATGGAGATGTAGCTTCCTGGTGAAGCTGCCCTTTGCTTGCTTCCTATGTTAATATCAACTAGCTAATTATGACCATAATAATTATGTTGGTTATATATATATTAAAGTATAACTTCACTTCTTCATAATCATATTTTAATTTAAAAACAATCAAGTTAAAGAATATACTTAATTAAATTAAGTCTTTTATATTTAAAAGAAAACCAACATTTAGTGTTTTTTCAAACAGCGGCTTATAAGAATCATGACTTTCTCTGCATTTCAATAGCATTTCTCTGTTATAGCTTTTTTCACTAAATACTGTACTATTTCTGTCTTCATATTTTATTGAATAACATATATTTTCTAGTACCAAGTAACTCTTAGATTGAACCTAATCTTTATGAAGTTCTAAGTAAGTATCTTTGAAAAAGTCAGTTTAATGTGGTGTGCTTCAGTTCCTTTAGGTTAGATGGGATGTAGTAACATCTACCAGGACTTTTTGTTGAACAGTTTTCAAGATAGTTTCAGTAAAATGTCAGGAGTGCGTAAATATCTTGAAAAGTGAGGAGTTATTAATACCACGGTGATGAATGTTCTCATTATACCTGAAGGCAATTGAAGCAAATTCACACACATATATGGTCTCTTTACTTTGCACCCTAATACACATAAATTTGTTTGAAGTAAATACATTTGAATCCAAAGTTTTTAGAGACCCATTTATTGCAATTGTTAAATATCCATGTGATGTTATAATCTGTTTGCTCATTCTCATCATTACCTGTCATTTTGATGCTAGAATGTAGTTTGAAAATAAAAATAATATTGATTTACAGAACAAAATTATATATACACATCTAGATCAATGAATATGTGTGATGCTCAAGAATTATAATTACATTATTTTACCTATAGCTCTCATCTCTATGATATAGGTGCTATTATTATACACATTTTTAAAAAGAGAGATCTGAGAAAGGCAGAGTTTGAGTAATTTTCCTAAAGTCATAACAGTGGTTTTAAAGACTTAAGAGTTTTTTAATCCCCCAAAGCAGAAGCAATACAATGAGCTCTTCGAAGATAAATAAAAATGGAGAATGATTTTGGTTTGATCAAGTAAAGAATGTTTTGACTCTATCCCTACAAAATATCTTTGTACTTGTAAATGCCAATAGGGCCCTCACTGATTTGGTTCAGCGGATAGAGCATCAACCCGTAGACTGACTGGTTGCAGGTTTGATTCTGGTCCAGGGCACCTACCTTGGTTGCAGGCTTGATCCCCGCCCCTGGATGAAGGAAACAACCAAATTAACCTCGACTATTTGGCTCAGTGGATAGAGCGTCCGTCAGTGGACTGAAGGGCCCTGGATTTGATTCTGGTAAAGGACACGTCTCAGTTGCAGGCTCAATCCCTGGTCCTGGCTAGAGTGCTTATTGTAGACAACCGATCGATGTGTATCTCTCACAATGATGTTTCTCTCTCTCTCTTTCCCTCTCCCTTTTACTCTCTCTAAATATCAATGGAAAATATCCTTGGGTGAGGATTACAAAAAAAAAAAGCACATAATTCATGCAAACTGGTTTGTTTATGTATATATGCTCATACCATTATTAAGTAGTAATACATTATTTGTTTTTCTGAGATGCTCAATGCTTAACAGTGCATATTATGTTATTAAAAATTTCAATCATATGTTGACCTCAGGGATATCATTCATCAGGCATAGTTTTTTTAGTAACAACAAAATTGGTTAAAAATAACATGCATCATAAATATGAGCCAGTATCATAGAGCTTGTAATTTTAATTTGTGTTATGGAAGTTAGATAATTGTAAGTTTAATCTGTCAGTTGGTATTTTCATTAGATGCTAGATTTGAAGATGTGTTGATTGTAAATAAATTAGCTAGTTGCAAATCTGCGTACAGTATTACATTGACAACATAATCAGAAAGCTCCAACTATCTTTCCATAAACAATGAGATTTCTAACAGCCATGGCTTTACTAGGAGAAAAAACATAAATCACATAAATAAATTATAACTGTAGAACATGAATTGAAAATTGGCCAACATTGTGAAGAGTTGTTTAAGTAAAACAATACTTTGGAAATTTAGGATATTCATTATTTTTATTGGATAATAATTTATTATCAAAGATACTTTACATTCTAAATGGGAAACAAAAATTCCTGTGACATTTCCCCCCTTAGTATTTTATCGTTTAGATATTGTAGTTAAAGGGAACTGAGCACAGTGAGGTTATAATTTATTAATTAGCATGAAGTTTTCATATCTGTTTATTGTCTGAAATGTACAGATGATCACTTGACTTATATGTAGAGTTTCACTCCATTAACAATTATTTTGTTACTTGTAACAGTAGAACCAGCTTAGATAAGAAAAAAATAAGAGGAGTTTCTTTATATTTTAGTCACAAAACTATGACCTCAAGGTAAGTTTTATGGAATATATTAGAAGATTATAATTAATTTGAAGCTACTTAACCCAATTACATTTAGTCCTTTTAACAACTTACCAAACTACATTTCACAAGATGATCTTTGCTTAGGTATATTACATCACTTGGTTATCCTCATTAAAAGTTTGTAAATATTCCTGACCTTGGTATGTGATCCTATATAATAAAAGCTTTATATGCTGAGTCTCTGGTCGGCTGGTGGCCCTTCAACCAATCAAAGCGTAATATGCTAATGATATGCTAAGGCTGCTCAACTACTTGCTATATTGTACAGTGACCACCAAGGGGCAGACAGTTGACTGGTTGGCCAGCCGCTTTGACATGCACTGACCACCAGAGAGCAGACACTCTGACCAGTAGGTGAGCTTGCTGATGGGGTGCGGCCAATCGGGACCCATTGAGATGGGCTGGACATGCCCTGGAGCCCTCCCTGGGTTCTTCCCTGGCTGGCCAACCTCCTGCATCGCTCTGTGGCCTTGATAGTTCACCATTTGGGTCCCTCATCCTGGCCTTCACCCTCTTGCAATCTGGGACCACTTGGGGGATGACAGAGAGCTGGTTTTGGCCCAATGGCAGAATGACCAGTCACTGTGACTCACACTGACCACCAGGGGGCAGATGTTAAGTGCATGGAGCTGCCCCTGGTGGTCAGTGTGCTCCCACAGGGGGAGTGCCGCTGCTCAGCTAGAATCTGCGCCCACAGCTGGCGAGTGCAGCAGCAGTGGCGGGAGCCTCTCCCACCTCCGTGGCAGCGCTAAGAATGTCCACCAGAGCGGGCCTAAGCCGTGAGTTAGACATCCCCCGAGGGCTCCCAGACTGCGAGAGGGCACAGGTCAGCCTGAGGGACCCTGCCAAGTGCACACATTTTGTGCACCAGGCCTCTAATAATATAAATATACAGTGTTGTTAGACATTACGAAAATATCTGAATATGTTATAAATATCAACAGATTCATTTTTTAAATTTATAACTTTAATAAAAGTGTTTCCATTTATTTTATATTTTGTAGCATTTATAATATATTCGACAAGGTCAAATTTATCACTTGTTGAACACAAAGCTGCCCAGAAAATTAGGGTAACTTCTGGAATTTCTCACCTTTAGAAATGGTTCAATTTTTTCTTTAATGATTGGTAGCTTTTAGAATCTGTAGAGTACTCCTTGAACATTTCCAATGTGACAGGTTTGTCCTCTGAGACCTTGGTTTGTTGCCTCAACACCGTGAGCTTCACTTGCCTAGGAATGAATTGTAAAGTGTTTCTCTCCCATGGATTTCTTAGAAATGAGATGTCAAAGATTACATTTTATAAGCTCTACTAGAGGCCCGTTGCAGGAAGATTCCTGCAAGAATAGGGCTTCCTGTGTCTGGAGCGAAGCAGAGAAGGGAGCAAAATCGCTGCTGTCCCGCCTGGCCACCCCAGGTCACACGTGGGATGGCCGGATGGTGGCCGGGCAGGTGGCGGATGGCGCTGTCCCGCCTGGCCACCCCGGGTTACAGATGGCAGGCCCAGATGGTGCTGTCCCGCCCTGCCTGCAGTATGCAAATTTAATGGCCATCTTTGTTGGGTTAATTTGAATACTCTTCTGATTGGCTGATGGGTGTAGCAAAGGTATGGTCAATTAGCATCTTAGTCTTTTATTAGTGTAGATGTTTTTTGCTAATCTGGCCTATTGGAGATTGATAACTTGATCATGTGATTGTTTTCTAATCTCAAGTGTTGCAAGATACTCTGTGACTTCAAGAAATAGTCCACTAATAACACAATCTCATAATCTGACCATACCTACCATGATACAAGGATATCTGTTGGTGAGGGAATCACAGTTTTTATCATTTTCATCAAAAGTGAAGACGGGGACTGTAAAACCTATTCAGGAAGCTTTTAGGAGTACTCCATAAAGTATTATTTGATGAGACAAAGTATCACTATCTCTTCATGAGATAAAATAATCTAAAGCAAATTAGTAGTTATAGTAAACATATGAACTTTTATTATGTCAAATAATCCATATGGAAATATAAATCCATATTTATAGAAATCTATAAATATCCCCCAATACATACTCAGTAATAGAATTATGATTGATAAAGTAGATATAAATTGATTTAAAGTACATAGAGTAGACATAGATATTCTTCTTCTTTTTTTTTTTTTTTAAAGAATTTTTGTGAGTTTATTTGAGCCAAACTGTCGACATATGCCAGGAAGCAGAACCTCAACGAATTGAGATAGTGCTCCGGAGAATGGCAGGGTTACATCCGTATTTATACATGAAATTCATTGGTGACAGATTTAAGGAGGTGGGATTAAGCAAAGTGGGGAAACCTCTGTGATAGGATAAAAAGTAAAATGATGGACACATACTTAGGTGGGTGCAGGATCAATTAACATGATAATGAAGGAATTTGTAGTATCTGTCCTGGTGCCCAGAACATTTGGTTGTGCCCCAGGGGCTTCAGAAAAAGGGAAGTTACAAGTTACCCAGACATTTCAAGGGAATGTTATCTTAGAGGCAAAAAGGCAAATGGGCTCAGTAAGGATCAAAGTTGATCTTGTCAGTGAAGATACTGGCTTAGAACATAACTGCCCACCATAACTGCTTTTAGTTAAAGTTTAATTTCAGACCATCCTTTGTGGTTATTTTAGGTCTCTGAGTCTGCTAGGCTGCCACACAGGCCTTCTCTGAGCTTGGCGGGTCAGCGTGTGGCCCCTTTCATCCACACATCCCCCTTTTGGTCATAAATCAATCCAAAGGATGCATTGATGACCAACCTTTTGGTTGGATAATGGAGTCCCACGGTGCTAGGAAGGCTCATTCCTAGGATGTCTCATTGTCAGCATGTCTTGCTAAACAGGTGGACCACTGGGGATGGGGCAAGACTATAACCTTAGATGGCATTTAAGGTCGAATTATTATTATTTAAAAAGGGCAGGTAAATATGAGGCAGTCAGGTCCTATACGTCCTTGTTAAAAAATATTCTGGATCATTTCTAATTTTTGAGTCATCATGATCCGAGTCTTTTTGCTGCTTGTCTTAAGTTTTGCTTTTCTGCATCTAGTATAAAACTTAACATTTACATATCATGAACACAAAAATCACAAAGGTATTGGTTACATCCCAGGGTTTGGAATGAGGAGCCTGATCCGCAAAAAAACAGTTTACAGAAGCAGAATTAAGCATGTTAATTATAGTTCTGGGTCTCGGGGTCAAAGAATTGACAGAAACACCTTATCCAGAGCCCTCGGGTCTTGAGACCACCGGATATTCTTTAAAAATTTCACTTGTGACCTATGCTTTCAGAATGTTATTATGCAATCATCCAGGTCAACTTTATCTAAGATCAAGTGAGTCCCTTTCCTTGCAACTAGGAGAAACTAATAAAAACATCAAGCAATTGCTTTCTCACCATATCTGAGAAGCATTTATAATTTTTTCTCCTCTCAGCCCCGCTGGAGTCCCCTAGTCCTGGTGTGTGTGTGTGGGAGGGGGGTGGGGGGTTGCTGAGAGAGGGCAGCGTGATCAGCCTGGTGGATGAGGCAAGCATTCTGTGCCCGGCCACGGATGGGCCTCTGGCCATGCAGGGGCATGGAACACTTGCATAAGAAGAGAAGGAACCAGCGAGCTGAGCAGAGTTGAGTGGCCCCCGACTCCTGTGCAAGGTCAAGTCTGGGCGGCCAGAGGGTGGATGGTGTGGAGGATAGTGTGACAGGAGGGTCTGGTGGCGGATGCACAGGGGTGAAAGCTGGCCGAGAAAGAGGAACAAAGCCCTTTATTGGAGTTCCTGAGAACAGGAAGGTAAGTTGTTTGCATTTCCTGGCCACAGATGGGCCTCTGGGCAATGGAGAGCCTCTGGGGAGGGGGCGCAGAGCGGCCAGGCCCCGCAGAGAGCTACTGGTGCACGGATTCGTGCACAGGGCTACTAGTATAATAAATAAAGAGTTTAAGACAATATATTTTAAGCCTTTTTAAACATTACCACTTGTTTATATTAGATTTCACTAGATTAAGTAGATTGGGATTCTAATTGTTCTTCCTGATACATTGCCATGCCCAAAGTTTGCCTGACCCAATTTGTTGGAGCAAAATCCATTCTTTTCTTACCCATCTTACCTTGATAGTGTTACATTTAGAGTAGTTTATTTAATGCTACCTTATTTTCCATCCAGATACTTTCTTGGGAAGATATGCAAGGATGTATGTGTATTTATGTAGAGGCCACTGGGGTAGCTCTTCGATCATGATAGCTTTAAGTGTTTAATCTTTCTGAGGACGAAAATATGTTGTTAAACTTGGGAATAAAAATAATTTATAAGTTTGCTTATTAATAGTATAAAGTAATATTGATTCATTTAATAAGAACAGTTTAGTCTATGCCAAATCATATTCAGTGTCTAAACCTAAGCATATAGAATATGACTTTTTAAAAGAATGTTCCCAATTATTAACTTTATTCTTTGGGAATAGGTATATTAGAATTCTCATGTTTCTTTTTATTTCATCTAAGCTTTTATTCTTGGTATGTTAAGTTAATTATATGAGGGTTGTAATTTTTTTTTTCCTCTTAGATTTTATAGTAGGCCATTTTTTTTTCTAATCCTTTGTTTCTTAAATTTGGAATACATTGGAGTTGCTCATCTCACTGTGTACAGTTTCATGCTTACACACTAATTCTGTGAAGAATCCTGAGGTAATGGGAGTTCCAGGCAACCAGAGGAGTTTTCTTCTTATTGTCACACAGAGGCCTTGTTCATTTAACCTACGATACATCTATTCAGTTCAAGCCTTGCTTCTCAACCCAGCTGGATAATTAACTTAGGGATCCCTATGTCTCAGGACTGAACCAGAAGTTTTATTTTAATTGGTTTGAGGTACGGATATGTTAAAACTCTATGCACAATACTAATGTGCTGCTGTGGTTAAGAGCCACCCTTAAAACAGAGCAGGTCCTAAGACTGCCATGGAGCTACTTTGCAAAAGTGTGCTTTTTGCCCAGTAACCATGTAGATAGAAGCTTGAGGATTTTTATTTTTATTTTTTTCCTTTTAAATCTAGTTGAATAGGGGATAGGATTAAAAGAGTGCTATGGGAAATATATCCATGTGGAGATTTGATCTAAGAGCTTGCAACCCATTTAGGTGATTTTAGAGGTTTATAACTTTAGATAAGTTTCAAAAATATTCTTAAAGCAAAACTGTTAGGCTTTAGTAATTCACCATTTTATACATGACAATCTTTCTAAAGATGTGACTCTCAGACCTCCTGCAACAATGTCACCCAGGGAACCTGTTGAAATCTTAAATTTCTCGGCTCCAATTTTGACTTTGTCAATCGTGATCTCTTGGGGACAGTAACTGGGTTTTCCAGGTGATGGCTAGATACACTTAGCTTAAGAACCACTGATGTCCACTCAAGCTCTGAGGGCCACTCCTCATATCATAACATCTCTGGGTAAAGTTAGCTTGTAGATCCTAATGTTATGTAGATTTTGTTTCCAGTTCAGCAAATTCTTAATATTCAGCCATCTGCAATGCCATATGCTCACCAGGAAGATATACAGGGCAAGAAAATACAGAGATGATGTGAATATAATGATGGTGTTACTGAAAATGGAAAATGAAAGGGTAAAAATGTCAATTTCCCTCCAAGCCCATTCATGTATGATGTATTATATAACTCCTCCTTTTCAAGAGGATGGGTGTTTCTAGAGAAAGTTACATGCATCTGGCACTACTGAAAGTGTGGCTGTTGGGTGACTTGATGTGAAAATGTGCCCGTGTGTGGAGCAGGATGCACCTATGGAGCTGCTAGCTATTCTGTGGGAGAAAACCAAGAGATTCATTGATTATGTTTTACATCCTTCAGGCCGTTTCACTGGGCATGCTTCTGATCTTTAGGACCTCTCGTCTGGGTCATTATAACTAAATACATAGGGAGATAACAGTTATAGAGCTCTTGCTATATACCAGGCAATGTGACATGTTTTTAAGTATGTGTTTGTGTTTTCTTTACAAATGAAGACTTTTTTTTTTAAATTTATTTTTTATTGATTTTTTACAGAGAGGAAGGGAGAGAAATAGAGAGTTAGAAACATCGATGGGAGAGAAACATCGATCAGCTGCCTCCCGCACATCTCCCACTGGGGATATGCCCGCAACCCAGGTACATGCCCTTGATCGGAATCGAACCCGGGACCCCTCAGTCCGCAGGCCGACGCTCCATCCACTGAGCCAAACCGGTTTCGGCAAGAAGGCAATTTTTAATTCCATTTTCTACATGAGGAAATTGAGATTTGAAAAGGACTTAGTAGTAGAATTGAGATATAAGCCCATATTTTGATTTAGAATATGAACCCCCATCTTTCAGATATAATGCATACTCTCCAGTGTAGAATGACTCACACCACTTGGATGAGTTTCCTTGGGCTACTGTAATAAAATAGGTGGCTTTAAACTAAAGAAATCTGTTCTCTGGTAGATCTCTGTATGCTAGGACTTTGCAAGCAAGATGTTGCTAAGAGGTTTGGAGAAACAGCCTGATTTACTGTATTGTGGATGAAGAATATAACGATGATGAGGTAAAGTAGGAGGGAAGGGAATCAAAATGATCCATAGTTGGTCTAGAACAGTGGTTGGCAAACTGCTGCTTGCGAGCCACATGTGGCTCTTTGGCCCCTTGAGTGTGGCTCTCCCACAAAATACCACGTGCGGGCGCACGCATAAGGTGCTATTGAAACTTCGTGGCCTGTGCGCAGAAGTTGGTTTTCGGCCTGAGCAAGTCTATTTTGAAGAAATACTGTTGATGTTTGGCTCTGTTGACTGGTCTAGAATGTCGAATGTAGTCTGATGCAAAACCTAGAATTTTAACATCCTAACATGGAAAGAAGTGGAGAGGTTAAATCTTATCTGTAGGACCAGGTACCAGAGGAAAGGGAAAGAATTCAAGGAAAATTAAATTAAGCCATTTATCCAAAGATATTAGTTATCCAAGAAAAGGAGACCAGCTGCTTTAGAGAAAAAGGTGCCTGTGCATAGTTCTCAACAATCGAGGACTGCAGTGGTGCTAGGTTGACAAGCACATTGTACAATGCTACAGTAACCTACGTCCGCAAGTTGGGAATTATGAGCTTAGGGGAACATAGATGAAGATACCATTTGCAATGTAGATCATACTCTTGAGGTCGAGGATGAGTGTGTTGGTCTAGCCCAGTGATGGCGAACCTATGACACGCATGTCAGAGGTGACACGCGAACTCATTTTTTTGGTTGATTTTTCTTTGTTAAATGGCATTTAAATATATAAAATAAATATCAAAAGTATAAACCTTTGTTTTACTATGTTTGCAAATATCAAAAAATGTCTATATGTGTCACGGCACCAGAATTAAGTTAGGGTTTTTCAAAATGCTGACACGCCGAGCTCAAAAGGTTCGCCATCACTGGTCTAGCCAGTAATACAGCTACAAGGATGCAAACTACAGAAACAATAGCTTATTTTGTTTGTTTGTTTGTTTGTTTTGTACCTTAACTTTTCCCCAGTAGGTATGGTCAAAAATAAGTAGGAAAAGGGAATTAATTATAATATGTTAAAATATCTGGTATAGTTTTATCAGTAACCATTACATTTATTCCTATTTGTTATGGAGTATGTGCTATTTAGAGTTCACATGTTCTCATAAATAGAGATTTAAAGTTAAATTCTAACTCTCTTTGCCATCCTCTGTTTAGATTATTGTCATTAATGAGTTTGTCTATTAGATAACATCAAATATGATGAGGGTGCACTATAAAACAGCAAAATGTGAAGTGCCTATAATAAGGATACATCTATTGCAGTAATTTGCACATAATAGACATAAAATAACTATTTGCCAAATGATTGAAAGTAATCCGAAGTCAAACATTCACCAACAGAACAGCAAACAGAAGGGCCACGCAGTGATAGTGTTTGGAGAGATGACAGTTCAGAGACCCCAGAGGTGGAATCCAGTGAACAGTGCTATACCGTGAAAGCTCTGAGACCTGCTACAGAAAGCACACTGTTTATTTTCATTCCCGTATAGCCATCAACGTCAGCTGCCCAATACTTTTCCAGCTCAGTAATGCAAAGGCATTAGTGGTTGGTAGCTGCATTGGTCATGTGACCCTATATCACAGTTTATTTATTTATTTTTTTGGAGGATGGGCAACGGAATTTAGGACTTTTAATTTGTCCCATAGCTGCTGAAGCAAAATTATGATAAGACATTCTGCTTTCCTTTATACTCCAGCGCACACACACAAAAACTATTTGTAGGAAAAAAAATGGTTTTGTACATGGGAAGAAACAATATAAATTCAAAACTTACAGATAAGGGTTAATTCTATCACTCATCTCTTTTAAAAGTTTATACAAATATCCAATCAAAGCCAACAGGGTCTCTCCTTTGAAATGTTATCTAAATGGATTTACAAGTAGAACACAGGACTGTATACTGTCTTGGAATGTCCTTAGAAGGCTCTGTCATTGATCAGGTAACAGAGTAAAAACACCAGAGTCCTTTCTTTCAAATGGAAGAGGGAAAGACAGGGATAGAAGGAACTCTTCAAACTTCATCTTCTTTCCTTGTGGCTTATGGTCTCCTCCCCAGAAGCCTCCTCGACCTCCAAAACCTCCCCGGCCTCTGCCACAAAATCCACCTCGGCCTCCCCTGCCACCACCTCTGCTTCCAAAGCCACCTCTGCCTCCACCAAGACCCCAAAGCCACCTTCACCCTTAGGCTCGTCCCTGTCCATAGTAGCTTTGTTTCCATCAATTTCACCATCTCCCATGGCCTCCTTGGCGGCTTTGGCGTCTCCCTCACTGTTGAAGTCTGCAAACCCTTCGGAAGAGCCCAGTCAGGGACTGTCATTGCCCGGACAGAGCCATCAAGTGACCCCTTCAGTGTCTCTTCTGCAGTCTCCTCAGACAGACCCTCGGCAAACAGAGTTTTGGATGGCTGGCTTCTTACATTAGACGATCCTCTGGATCCTTGAAATTCCAGCCTGATTGCTCTGCCCTCGGTTTCTCTTTTATTACAGGAATTTAAAGCTTCTTTAGCATCTTCAAATGAAGCAAATCCTATAAATGCATACCCTTTAGATTTGCCATTTTTGGGGGGGCACTTTGATAAAAGTTGCCTTCTTAAATACTTGGTGAAGAGTTGCTTCTGTTGCACTGTAGGAAAGGTTGCTTAAAACCAGAGTTGTTTGATTCACCACTCCAAGTGCTATTCTTTCCACGTCTATCATCTTGATTTTGACCTTTCTCTCTGGTATAGTACAGGAAAATGGATCGCCCATCTATTTCTGTTCCCTGCCTTTCTTCCAAGATTTTCTCTGCATCAGCTTCTGTCTTAAATTCAATATAAGCAATCCCTTTACTCTTCCCATCCTTGCTGACTAATCTGATCTCCATAGTATCTTCAAAAGTTTCTTTTAATTCATCCTGAGTAACTTTTTTTTAAATTTTTTTTATTGCTTAAAGTATTACAAAGGGTATTACATATGTGTCCTTTTTTCCCCCCGCCCTTGACAGTCCCTTGGCCTCCCCCTGAGTAACTTTATAAGGCAGTTTTTTTTTTAGCCCAAAGTGTTCTTGCATCTCAATCTTTTTTTATTATCTTTTCCCTTTGTTTTTTTCTAGTTTAATTTCATAGCCAAGGACTTTTAAACCAGTGGGTTCTAAGGCTTTTTCTGGGTCCTCAGCAGATTCAAAATCCACATAGGCAAACTTCCTAGACACACCAATTCTGACACCCACAACAGTAAGATCATTTTTAGCAAAAACATTACTGAAACTCGTTTTTAATTCAGGAGCAGATTTGCTGAAGTTCAGGTTTCCAAAAAAGAGATTGAAAGCCATGGTTGGTTCTCTGGCTTCCACTTTCTATTTCTTAGCCTCAGGAGCAGCATTCTGTTTGGCCATTTCCTTCTTTCCTTTCCCAGTTGCTTCTATGACAGGCTCTTCCTCCTCCTCCTCCTCCTTTTCCTTCTCCTCCTCCTTGTCATATTCCTCATCATCATTCTCTTATCATCACCTTCTTCATCCTCATCCTCAGCTGTGCTCTTGGCCTTCACAGGAACAGCTTTTATGGGAGCTTTCTTGCCTTTGGCTGGTGTAATCTCTATAGGTTCTTTTTCAGAATCATCTTCTTCATCATCATCCTCATCTTTATCATCATCATCATCATCATCATCATCATCATCATCATCATCTGAGGCAGGAGCAGCTGCAGCAAGAGTTTTCATCATTGCTGGCTCAAATGCATCCTCATCTTCATCCTCCTCCTCATCATTATCTTCTTCACTGTCATCATCATCTTCCTCATCACTGTCTTCCTTCTTGGCATTCTTGCTATTCTTTGCTCTCTTGAACTGGGATGGCTCCCTTTTTACCAGGGGTTGCTACTAATGCTTTTCCTGTTGTGCCTCCCTTCTTGCCAAGTGTGGCTAATGCTTTAGCTGATGTAACTGTTGCCTTTTTGACAGTGGTCAGCATAGCCACTGCCTTTTTGCCAGGAGTGGCAACTGCTTTCTTGCCTGGTGTGGCAACTGTAATCTGTTTTGTTGGGGAAAACATCACCTTCTTTCCTGGAGTTGTGACAGCCTTCTTGCCTTTTTTGGAGGAATGATAATCTCTTCTCCACAGCTTTCATCTTCTTCATCTGACATTTCCTCATCTTCACTATCTTCTTCTAACTCCTTTGGAGGAGAAGCCATTTTCTTGGAATCACCTTGATTTTTACTATCCTTTGCAAGCTTCTCCATGCAGGTGGCTTATGATGGTGGAGTGTGTGGCCAGTGAGTGGTGCAGATGTGCCCAGAGGAACCAAATGGCATCGAAGGCGGTCACTGGTACTCTTAGCAATTTACTTTTGATAGGAAGTATGTCCGAACCTTGAAGATATGACAATTACCAAAATAAGTGTTTATTTTTCTTCCACAAACAAGAAAGCAAAAAGATGCTGTGTTCATTTCTTGTCAAAAAAATAAATATTCCTAAGAGAACATTTTTCTTGTTCAGTACAAGCACTAATAAAATTTGAAAACAAAAAAGTGTTTTTCTTTCAG
Organism: Myotis nattereri; assembly: GCF_964212035.1. Classification (NCBI taxonomy): domain Eukaryota; kingdom Metazoa; phylum Chordata; class Mammalia; order Chiroptera; family Vespertilionidae; genus Myotis; species Myotis nattereri. The sequence goes on from NC_138088.1 coordinate 30,762,325, forward strand.
TAAATATTTGGCAGTAAGTAGATATCTGTTGCAGATGCCAGGTTGTTAATTTCATACCACCAAACTACTGTCTTTCTATGTTTGCATTTCTTTTTCTATTTAGAGGTTAAAGTGATATAAAATATTTTTTCTGTCTTGCAAGAAAAGATGAATAACTTGTAATATATCTTAGATTTTTATTCAGTATTCTTCTCTCTAGAATTAGTGGGAGGAAAAGAAAAGAAAGTAACTTTTAAATAAAAATGCTGGGTTTTGGAAAAATTGAAATTCATGGTATGTTTTTATCTTAAAATAATTTATTCTGAAAGTACTACGATAGCATTAATAATTAGAAACATTGCCATCTTTTTTGTTGAGTTCATTCTTTGGCTAATAATGAGAAACAGCTTCTCTAAAGCATTCATTATATGCAAACTTGACAAAGTCCCGAAGAAGAACAGACATCTAGTATCCTACCAATGCTCTCTTAAGAAAACGTCTTTTCCAGATGACTAAAGTATACTTCCCTCAGATCATTTTCCAAAAAGGGATATAACCTACCCCTGAACTAATTGGCAGCAAAGGGATCGGACTTAGGATAAATGACTTAAACTACTGGAGTAATAATAGGTGTTAGGAAGTTGGACAGAATGCCTTCTATAATTCCTAACACTTTTTGAAGTAATGTTCTAATTAAATAAGAAACCTAAAATATTCAAAACTATGTCTGAAACATCACAAGGGCTAAATGCATGGCTGGTGTTCTTAAAATGCACAGTTCTCAAAACACAGATCCAATTGACTGCCAAATTCTGTTTTATTGACTCACTTTTTGGAGAGAATTTTCTTATTTTCAGAAAATTTATAAACATCTTGATCTTATCCAATTTGTACTACTGTAGTTTTTTATTCACTGTCTTTCTGAATCCAGTTTCAAGCCTTGTTTCATTTAAACAGAAATATTACTGTCCTGTCAAATTTATTTTTCTTGGCTCTCTGAAGGATACACTGACATTACCCTTCATCGGTTCCTTTATAATAGCTCTAAATTTTCTATTCTCCTTATCCCAGGTGCCCAAACCATTACTTTATTGGATTAAATCTATCTCCTTTTCTGTTTATTTTTGAAATTAAAAGATATTGTTCTCTTATGTGCTAACCATATTACTACTTCTTTCCTCTAGCTTTGTTTTTTCCTTTTCACTTGAGTGATTAGATTGCCTATAGCACAATTCATAGTATTCACTAATGTCTATCATGGAAAAGAACCTCTGCGATAGCCCCCTATGCTCCTTGGCTCCTGGAACTTACACCAACCAACGTTAATTTTCTCATCTTGGTTGTAGGCTGGACATACGGAATTGATTATAATGAACATATTGTCACTGATGTGATAGACTGTCCCTTCTGAGATTAGTTTATCAAAAGACCATCATGGCATCTGTCGTGGGTGCTGGCGTATGCGTGCTCTCTTTCTCTCACTGGCTCTTGCTCTCGCTCTCACTCTCCCTCTTTCTCAAAATGCTCACTCTGGGAGAAGCTAGCTGACAGGTTGTGAAGCAGCACAGTGGAGAAGCATATATAGCAAGAGACTGAGGCAATCAGTGTACATTGAGAAGCATCCTTCCCACTGCCACACCAGTTGAACCCTTGGATTAGACTGTAGCAGTCAGCAGCTTGATTGCAACCTGCTGAGAAACCTTAATGTAAATTAACTCAACTAAGAACCTGTAGAAACTGAGATAGAATAAAAGCTTGTCATTAAGTCTCTAAATTTTATGGTCATTTGTTACATAGTAATAGACAATTAATAGATCTATTTCTTAATAGATTTTCTCCATATTTTGCTGTAGCATTTCCATATTTTAACCTATTTCTTCTATTCATACTTATGTAAATCTTAAAGTTGAATAATACATTGTAGTTTCCTTCAGCAATTTTATATATGACATTTCCTATATGAAAACTGTCTTTCTATTAGGAACAAAAATGATTTAGGCTTGCTCTCTTTATGGTTCTTGATCTACTTTCTCCTAATTTCCACTTCAAACCCTGCAGCCACCAGTATCTTCTTTTTGCAAGACCTCTAATCTTGTGGGCTATTAGTGCTTTGTATTGTTTTTCTGATATGTTTACCTCTTGTATGCAAAAACTGATATGTGTATCACTGTATCATGGCACGGCATTTCTCTCTATTTCTAAATAGCTTTAGATATATTAGTGAAAATAGTTTATTTGTTAGGCTTAATTGGAGCTACCTGTCCTCTGAAAATTCTTTGGATTTGTACTGATATACATGGCATGATGGATTTTTAAAGAGACTTCGTTAATGAAAGCTTTAAATATGATCACTTATTTAACTGATGAAGTCTAATTAGGCAACAATTCAAACATAACTGCTATATTTTTGACAGTGTTAGAATTTATTACAGTGGCGGAACTATCACTCGAAATTTTGTTATATCCTTCATACAGCCTCCTAAACAACGTCATGGCTTTCCTTCTGACTGGAGGTTTGATTTGAGGGTCAGATCTAATACTGACTCTAACATAGCCCATCAAATATATGAAGCTTCACAGATACAGCTTTAAATCTCTTCTTCTTCTACAGTATTTGTACCTCCAATGCTTTAGTTCCCTTGTATTCTCTATTCTGGCTCTTATTTTCTGAATAAGAAAAAAGCTGGCTCACTTATATATCTTGTATAACAATAGTCAATGAACTATATTTTTATAAAAATGCATCTTAAAAATAGGGTCCCTCTTTCAAAGCCAGCTGTCGATCATTTATTTAAAAAGTAATATCATCATAATTAATGAAAGAGATGTTATTTTAACTTTGATCATTTATAAAAGAATAAAACAGGATAAAAATTACATGAACTATATGACTTACACATGTCTTCATAACGTTAATGATAAGAATATGGGAAACTAGAAAATAAAAAGTGAAATACTTTAGTTCTTTCCATTACAATATGTGTATAATTAATGCAATTGATAAATGTTTATTTCTTCCCTTTTCAAAACTGGCTATATAATATATATATATATATCTCATAAAAATTATACCTCTTCACCTAAAATAAATTAGTTTTTTTCTCTAAGTTCCCCCTCCTTCTATAGAGAAGTTATTTGACTGAGCCTGACTTTTTTATTGTTGTACTTTATGTTATTTTCAGCCTTTTATCAACATACTGTAAACTTGCAAATTATTTTAAATCTTTGCAATTTTATTTATTCAAGACCAAAAAGGAACAAACTGAGTCAAACATTTTGTGGAAACAGTAATGATGCTGATCCCAATATTTGCATTTTCACTGAATTTGTTTGCAATTTTCTGTAGAGTCGTTGTTAAAATCTAATTTTCACACAAAGATGAATGTATTGTGTAAATGCTTAACACTAGTACAGAATTTTATATATTATTTATATCTGATGATTTTTTTAAAGTTGTTATATATTTAGTACTTGGGCAAATTGACTCTTTAAGCTACTTGACATTCAACTTAATGTCATTGTAGCCTGTCCTATCAGGATTACTGCTAAAAGAACATTTAACTAGAAACTTCACATAATGTCCTAAAAAGTCACACTAAATCTTATTTCCTGAAAGGAGTAACTATAAAGCATGTTTGAATCTGCATTTTTAATTCTATAAGTCTGTTACTCCAGAAGAACAGAGATGAAAGTTATAGGGAAGGAAGAATTTCAAGTCCTTCAAGAAAAATTGAAACTAAAATTACATTATTTTCTAGATTAAGGATAATATATACAGAACTCTCAATAAATATCATAAAATAAATAAATCAGACCTATTGAACAAATTTAATTAAAATCTTAGGATATATAGAATATAGTGTTACATTCTATATAATAATTTCATTAATTAGAAGATTTTCTACTTGGTTTTAATAAATCAATTCTGTATGGAAAGCAAATAGGGAGAATTGCCTTAATAATCATGCATATGGTACAAGTAGCCAGAAAATTAAATTACTCATAAAGTTAATTTAAGGAAATAATTTTCTGAGTCTGAAAATAAGCAACATATTAGACAAATATCCAAATATTGACAAAGTAATCATTATATTAGACCGTGTTAAAATCTGTTTTAAATTTTGAGTGGGAAAAGGTAAGAAAAAATAATGGCAAATGTAAATAAATGTATATTATTCAAAACTATTGAAGAAATAAAGTATTTCTTCCCCTATCAGATCATAGCAAGAGCCATGTGTTATGTCTGAGGTGTTATAGTTTATAAAATACCTCAACTAATGGTGCATGATGAAGATGGTGACCAATGTAGTAAAAGGCTAGAAAATCATATTAGTTGGAACTAAGACTTTTACATAAAAAGAGAGAACGAGATAAACATGAATAACATTACAGATTTATTTTACTATATTCAGCATTAGGTATTCGTTGATCTTGTGAAATTGAACAAATTACTTCATCATTTGGAGTTTTCAAGTTACCTAACTGTTCTTCGTAAAATGATGCCTACATCACAGGCACATGAAGAACACAGGTGTCACCCAAGAAATCTTACTTTCTTCATATTTGACTGAAATATGAAACCTACCTGATTGAGAACTAGAAAAGATAGATTTGGGCATGAGCTGCAATGATGTACTGTAGGACTTGGCAAATCATTTCTCAGTTAAGTACATATAGAAAATGATGACTTAAAACACTTTTAGGGGGAAAAGGACAAACTTTACAGTAAGGGGTTTAATTTTTTTCTTTTCAGAAAAAAAATGGAAGTCTTAGAAAAAATTAAATTACTTTCTGGGGACAAGTATACAGAGAGAATTGGAAGGAGAAAGAAGATATAAAAAGTGTGGTTGAGAAGGACAAATATGAAAGGATTATGTTCATTGTAGTGGAAATTCACTATTACTAGCTTGATTTAGGATTTATGAATATTAATTTGGGGGGAATTAATATACATAAAGGAGTGATATTAAGTTGTCTTTTCAAATAGAAGCAGCTTCATATTTCTTCCCATGTAGGAAAAGCAAAAGGGTAAGGGAGCCTGGCTGATGTGGCTCACTGGTTGAGCATTGATCCAAGAACCAAGAGGTCATTGGTTTGGTTCCTGGTCAGGGCACATGCCCAGGTTGAAGACTCGATCCCCAGTAGGGGGGTGTGCAGGAGGCAGCCAAATCAGTGATGTTTCCCTCTCATTGTTCTATCTCTCTTTCCCTTTCCCTTCCTCTCTCTCTCAAAATTAATAAAATATATATATTTTAAAAAGGTAAGGGAGACTCATAAAGAAAAGGTGTGGTGGGATGAATTCAGTTGAGACATAGCTAGAAGAAGATAATAAATGGAGGGCTTTACCTTTAGGGGTAATGGTACACTCCTAAATTGTGGCCATGCTGATTTAACTACCATATTAAAATCACACAATATACAAGGCTATATGTATATATCTCCTTCAAAACTAAGAGGAAATGCCTGAAAGAGGAATTATCCCATCATGGTTCTATCATTTTGTCTTATTATTCAGTGTATGTACAATCATCCAGTAATTTTTGATTTTAAGTAAGCTGTTCTATTTTGAAACTATAAGGAATAATGTCATCACCACAAAAGACAATTTTTATTGCAAATTATGTATTTAAACATGCACATATCTACATTTACACAATTATTTTATCAAAATGACTTGGAAGTCTAAACTAGGTATAATAAAATGTTTATTACTTAGATACAGAGATTTGTATCCTATATAATAAAAGCCTAACATGCTAAGTGTCCAGCTGTTTGTTCCATCATTCAACCAGTCGCTATGATGTGCACTGACCACCAGGGTGCAGACACTCCGACCGGTAGGTTAGCTTGTTGCTCTGGTCCAGCTGATCTGGACTAGGTGAGATGGGCTGGACATGCCCTGGAGCCCAGTCCCTCCCCACCCTGATTGTGCACCAGTGGGGTCCCTTGGCCTGGGCTGGGCCCTCTCGCAATACAGGACCCCTTAGGGGATGTTGTAGAGCTGATTTTGGCCTTATCTCTGTGGGCCAGGCCGAGGGACCCCTCTGGTGCACAAATCTGTGCACCAGGCCTCTAGTAGTTTATCAAAAGAATAACAATATGAAGATTGCAAATACTTCTGGTAGTTTTAGTAACTGTTGGCATTACATTTCCATGCTGATGTTCAGAGAGGGCTTCCAACCAATCACGGAAAATATAATCATATAGAACATCAAAAAGTAAGCTGTAAAAATAGACTGAAGCTTAGAAAAACGATTCCAATTTGACGGGCACCCTCATTACCTACTTCCCAAACCCAGATCTGAAACTACAACACTAAAGATAGGGACAGAAAATGAATTTTAAAGAGTTTCATGACAATACAAATAAGTAAAAGCAAGGATATTCTAAGAGTGGAAGACTTGCTTGTAAAATAGAACTTTACAATATATTTAAATCAAATAAAATAATCAACATTTTATGGGGAATTACTAGATTTAAGATTTAGGAACTTTAGCCGAAACTGGTTTGGCTCAGTGGATAGAGCCTCAGCCTGCGGACTGGAGGGTCCTGGGTTCGATTCCGGTCGGGGGCATGTGCCTGGGTTGCAGGCACATCCCCGGTGGGGGATGTGCAGGAGGTGGCTGGTCGATGTTTCTCTCTCATTGATGTTTCTGACTCTCTGTCTCTCTCCCTTCCTCTCTGTGAAAAATCAATAAAATATATTTAAAAAAAAAAGATTTAGGAACTTTAGATTATAACTCTGATTCAGCTGTTATTAAATGGGGGACCTACTGAAAATCCTTAAAGGTGTCATAATTTTTATTCTCTATACAAAGCAGGGATTGGATTAGTTTATATCTAGGATTTCATTTGACTTTGAGAGTATATCATTCTAAAGAGTATTTTATGACTTCTTTTTTATCTAGCAAATATGACATGTTTTTTGTTTTTTTTTGACAGTTGCTAATGTGATAGAGATTCAGAGGGAAACTCATTGTCCACTAAACCCCCAGTGCAGAGGCGATGAGTGAGTGACAATCTCTGTACAGAAATCCCTGCACACCACAGATCTGTAGGTTAGTTCTGACATCCCTCCCCTAGTAAAATCCTCAGAGGGTTACATCAGCACTTTTATTTGGTTTCAAGGATGGGAAGGCAACATTCAGCACGAGGAAAAGACACCTTAAGAGATGTCATTCGAACTTGTTAGGATAAAGTCCAGGATCTGCCACAGGAGTTTTTAATCATTGGATTTCATGTGATTTTGATTTTTTTACGTGATGGGATTGTGATACATCACAGAGGACCAAAACTACCACTTTCAGACATGGCAGTATTTATGAAAGTGTACATAGGATCAGTAGGAGGGCATTTGATTAAGCTGGTATCAGGCGTAGAGCTAGGAATCAGAATTCTGAAATCAGGATCAGATAGATTTTTTTATGGATTAATGTGATGAACAAGCAGGGGTGGATGGTCAAGGATGAATGTATAGAGATCAGTAAGGATCATGGAATAAACTATGAGACAAATTATGTTGCAGGTCTGAATTGCACAAGCTTTTTTTTTCTTTCTTTTTTTTTTAATAATATATTTCCAGGGAAAACAGGGCATGCTGTGAAGAAAGCTTCCAGTTCCACAGGGTTGAAGATAAGGGAAACTAAGAACTAAGGGCAATTTTTTTTTATAATTGCCACTGTAACTATGTTATTTTTAAAAAATATACTTTGAAGCTATGTGAAACCCCTTGGGGTCTATATCTTTTGGGTATTTTCTATCAGTTTTACAGTGATGAAGTCTTTTGATTAGGTCTTAAGCAAATTATATTTTACTAGAGGCTTGGTGCACGAAATTCATGCACTGGGGGGGGGGTTGTCCCTCAGCCCAGCCTGCACCCTCTGCAATCTGGGACCCCTTGGGGGATGTCCGACTGCTGGTTTAGGCCTGATCCCACAGCAGTCAGACATCCTGGGACTGCTGGCTCCCAACTGCTCGCCTGCCTGCCAGCCTGATCACCCCCTAACTACACCCCTGCTGGCCTGATTGACACTTAACCGCTCCCCTGATGGCCTGGTCCTCCACAACTGCCCTCCCCTGCTGGCCTGGTCACCCCTAACTGTCCCCCCCTGCCAGCCTGTTCGCCCCCAACTGCCTTCCCCTGCTCACCTGGTCACCCCCAACTGCCCCCCCCTGCAGTTGTTGTGGCAGCCATCTTGTGATGTCATGGGCACGGCCATCTTGTGACCACATGGGGCGGCCATCTTATGAACACATGGGGGGCGGCCATTTTGTGCGAGGGCATGACGGTCAATTTGCATATTACCTTTTTTATTATATAGGATGGTATTCTACATAAGTGCCTTCCCTGTACTGCTTCCTGAGTTAGAGGTAAGATGACTTGTCCCTTTTCCACTGAAATGGTTGTTGTTGAAGATCTCTCTGCTCCCAATCTTATATAACAAAGTTTCTAAATCATTGTGTATGAATCTCAATTACTCCATACTGAAAAGAGAAGAGAGGATTTCTAGGCGATTCACGAGCAGTTTATTTGCTTGGGCAGCATGCCAGTTTAACAGGGGAACTTTTTTTTCTCTCCTGAAAATGATTAATAGTTAATTTCAATGTACGTACACCCAGTATATCTCAGATCCACATCTTCTGCTTTCAAGAGCCGTATCTTAATTCAGACATTGAAAAGCATGTAAAATAATGTAACCTGTGCTACCCTGTGCACAGAAACAAAGGGGAAAAAAAGACCAAAAGAATTCATTAAATTTTCATAATAATGCCCTGGACCTTCTTCCATTAAGAATATTTCTCAGAGTGGAAGATGTAGTTTTAGAACAAAGTTTTAAATTCTTGTTTATGTCTCTTACTGCAATAGTCACATCTCATGGTTAATGATTTACAATTAAAAGATCCTCAGATAGTAATACTTATGATATATCATTTGAATGAGTCTCAGAGTAATTTAGGAATTCCATGGACTGCTAACTTTGTTGACTCCATTATGCACAGTTGAGAAAATGTTTCAATATAAGCTAAAGATGACAAAGATTGCTTAGAAGAGAATGCTGTGGGATCAATCAAGTCCACAATCTCTTTTCTTAAACATTTGCTGCCAAAACTTATATTAAAAAAAAAGTTATAAAGGAAATATGATGCATATCCAGTAAATTATTTGATACCCCTGGTGGATTCTAGACAAATATTCCATCATCACACATATTAATATTTTTCCAATGAATGTGTCTGGTTAGTTCAGATTTTGCTGCCAAATGCCTTTACACCAATCTTAAATAAAACAGCTTTTGCTCTTTTTAGAGCTTTTTAGATTGGAGGAATTCAAATAAGGTATGATTGTTATAGTAGCACCTTACTATTTTTATTTATCTATCTCTATACTAAGTTACTTAAAATTCAATAAACTAAAAAGAACTTATTTTGAATACATTATCACGGTATTTTTTTTCATATATCTTACAGGAGTTAAAATAGAAAGCTCAGGCATCATTTTCTCTGCAAAGGTTTTCCATAATATCAATGTGTGGCCTGGGAAATTTTACCACCTCCATATTCTCATGGCCTCTCACTGAGCACTTTCTACCTACTATCATAGCTGTCTCTTTATGTTTGTGGCTCTCCATGTCAATCAGTTGATAGGAGTTTTCTTATGAGAACCATTCAGCAAAAGCAGAACCACTAGAAACAATTTACTTCATTTACACATGTTATGCTTTTCATTCATAACTTGTAAACTCACTAGAAACCAAAAACAGTTCAGCAAACATTTCTCTTTGTCATTTGTGACTGCTGAGCTACAGTGCTTGTTTTTCTATGTATGCTAATCTAACAGAGACTTTATAAAGAGTAAAAAATATACTACCACTCGGGTTAGCAGCAACGTGTGTGTTGCATTTAAACTCTTGTTATAAAGATTTGATCAGTATAAGAGTAGACCAGTTCACAAAGTGACCAATATACCAGTTTTAAAAGAAAATGTGTTACTTTCAAATACTCATTTTGATTACTGCCATTTATGTTAAATATGTACAATACTCAGACATATGTATTTAGTAATCTAATAAATTCAGAATGTCTTATGGGACTATGTTAGTTTACATTAATTATTGTTAAGTAATCTCTACAGACACATGTTCTATTATCTTATCTTTGTGCTTTCTAAAAATTATCCCAAGGATTCTTTTGCCAATGTTTCAAACAGCATATCAACTTTAATTTGTCATTTATAATAATAGAAGTTCAGATTTACTATGATAGTCTTCTTGTCATTTACTAATTTATCATACTTGTTTATTTTTTACTTTTTTTTCAGCATATTTATCCTACTTAATGTGTTATCCTTTCATCATGGGCTATTTATGAATGATATATAATTTAAAATATTCATGTTCATTATATAATACTGCCTTTTACTGCTTTGATCATCTTACCCCTTCATGCTAAAGTTGTCTGTAGTCAACTACCAAGGAAATATATTCCACTGTTCCTTGTTAGAAATCAATATTTTAACATTTTATCTGACATAGGGTTGTTTCAGTGACTTCTTTTTTCAGATGTTTTGAGTATCACTTTTTTGGAATCTCAAGGCAACCACTTACAATGTAATTTGCCAAAACCACAGTAGTACATATGATTTAATTCTATATTCTATGGTGATTAATCAAAACTTTGGCATTTTAATTTGATGTGGTGTTAGAGCCCTATTGTTTGATTTTATATGTATGTTTTCTTACAATTTTTATATCTTTGTTGAAATTCTCACTTTGATTATGAATTGTTCTCCTTACCTGAGTAAACATCTTTATGGCCATTACTTTGAACACTTTATCAGGTAAATCTCTTATCTCCATTTTATTAAATACTGTTTCTGGAGTTGTATCTTTGTTTTATTTTGTTTGAAACATAGACCTCTACTTCTTCCTTTTTCTTGATTATGTGTTGGTTAATCAGCATTAAGAAAATACAGCCACCTCTGCCAGTCTTCACAGTGTGGTCTCAGAATGTGAAGCTTATCATTCAGACTGGCCCTAACTCTTGGTTGTTTCTCAAACCTTTGCCATGGTCCACGCTGCCTTCTTTGTTGTTAGTGGCTCTCAGTAGTTAAGGGTATGCCAGGACCTGTCAGAGTCCCGCAGGGAAGGCTCTCAGTAAGCACTGTTACTGGTCCGAAGTCCTTGTGCCCAGTGCTTTTAAAGGCCAAAACTCAAACATCAGAATTTGGAGTTAACAAAGGTTTATTGATTGAGAAAGTTCCAACAGAGAAGGTGGGTGCCCTAGTAGTATCTCAAATTTATCTTACCAAAGTATAGAGCTCAGGCTTCTTTTATGTCAAGGGAAGAGAAAATGGGAGGGGCAATGAGTAATTTATGAGTACAGACAGCTGAGCACCAGCAGGGTCCTAGAAGACCATGAAACCTCTTATTCCCAGTTTGTTGACCTCAGTTGATTTGCGTTCGGTCACCAGGCACCTTCAGATTTTGACAAGCAATTATTATTTTAGTACTTGTTTCCCCCATCTCCTCAGGAGAGGCATCTTCCAGAAAGGGACTGTTTTTGTGCAATCAGGCCTCAAACAATATTCCTCTAATGATTAGCCTGCCTATATGCAAAACTAAGCAGAATCTTGAAGGCCCTGGGAACAAAGCAGGCATGAGCAACATGCAGTCAGAGAGACCTAGCCTTTCATTTGGTTACATACCTAGTTGTAGGCTGATTGGGAAGCCAGATCCTCAGGGAGAGACTGGGAGCTCGGTGTTTCTTCCATGCTGAATTCTAATAAAGTAGCCTATTAAGAACTAGAGGCCCGGTGCAGAGATTCATGCATGGGTGGGGTCTGACAGGCCTGCCCAGATCTGGGCCAATGGGGCCAGGCCAGCCAGGTGGAGGGGCCACGGGTGGTTGGCCGGCCCTGCCCCCTGGTCGAACTCCAGGTGGAACTCCAGGTAGAGGTGACAACTTGCATATTAGCCTTTTATCATATAGGATTGTTTCTTTGTTTCATACACTCCTGTGGGCCTGTGAGCACAAGCCCTGCTGGCCACCAGAACCAGATTAATAAGGGGTGCCTCCTCTGGGTGACAGCCTTAAAAGCCCAGGTGCCAACTGTGAGCATAGACTCCTTCCCAGGAGATACTGGTGACTTGATGTGGGCTACAGGGAGAATATGGAGATAGTATCTGCTAGGAGGATCTCAATTTGTCCTTAGATGAGGGATAAATTACAAGCCACTCAGGTTACAGCTTTTAAGATATGTCCTTTCAGAAAAGGCTGGGAAATAGTATTTCTGTCTGCTCCCTCTGTGCTGGGCCTGGGCAGGTAGGAAAGTGGGTCTTTGATATTCAGCTAAGAGCCCTTTCTTTTCTATAGTCTTTGGGTCTTCTCAATGCAAACGCTGTTGCCTTTCAGAGTTAGGTGTTTAGTATGTGGATGTCTTTAATGTGATAGATATTGGGTCCAAACCCTTCCCTACACAGGGTTGGAGGAATTAGAGTTTCCTCTCACTTGTATGTTTCTCCCCATTTTGACATGGGAATTTTCTCATTCACCAGGCATGTAAGAATTGCTCAGCTACTTCATGGATTTCTTCCAGAGGGAATTGTTCCATGTGTAGCTGTAGATCTGGTGTGTCCCTGGGATGAGGTGAGTTAAGGAACCTCCCATGTTGCCATCTTAGACCAGAATATGTCTCTTCAATTTAAACCATCATTTCTTACAAAGTCTTGACTCAAACATTTCAGATCCCAGAGCTCAAAAGTAAGCAGAAGACATAGAAAGGTCTTTGGATGGATTTAACCACTTGCTGAAGACCAAGATGTGCAGATATTCTACAAGTATCGGGTGTTTTTTTTTTTTTTTTTCATTAAAACTGTTAAAATTTACTAAGCTTAACTACACATTTCACTGAGCATCATATTGAAAACAATAAAGAATATTCTCTAATGTACAGGTTGACAAATAAAGAAAAAAATACGTAATTCAGCAAAATTAATTACCCAACATAATTTGGCTTTTTAAATTTTTTTGAAGATAAGAGCACATTAAGATATGTAGGCGCCGAAACCGGGTTGGCTCAGTGGATAGAGCGTTGGCCTGCGGACTGAAAGGTCCCGGGTTCGATTCTGGTCAAGGGCATGTACCAGAGTTGCGGGCACATTCCCAGTGGGAGATGTGCAGGAGGCAGCTGATTGATGTTTCTCTCTCATCGATGTTTCTAACTCTCTATCTCTCTCCCTTCCTCTCTGTAAAAAATCAATAAAATATATTTAAAAAAAAAAAGATATGTAGGACAATAAAAAGAGTTTATGTTCTGGCCATATCAATGTCCTCTGGATCATTAAATAGTTTTACACAGCATTTTCTCACTGGAATATGTTTCCGTTTTCTGCAGTCTTCACTTGGCTAAATCCTAATAATGCTTTAGGACCCCGCTTAAATATACCTTTTCATCAGACTCTCCACTAACCCCCCTTTCTAAATTAGTAAGATGCTTCCATTTTAAAACAGATTTCTTAAGAGTGAGATACATGTAATGAGCCCTAAAACATCTTATTAGGCCTGGACAGAGTTGCTCAGTGATTGATCATTTGGCCCATGAACCAAGAGGTTGCCAGTTTGATTCCCTGTCAGGGCACATGCTGCATTGCAGGCTCGATCCCCAGTAGGGGCGTTCAGGAGGCAGGCAATCCATGTTTCTATCTCTCTATTCCTCTCCCTCTAAAAACACCCATAAAAATGAAACAAAACAAAACACCACTTTATTAGTAGTAATGTTATTATCAGGATCAATATTGTATCATATAAAGTATATGGGTTTGGAGATCAGATAGTAGCATATTCAAATCCTGACTGACATGGGTTAGCAGTCTGCTCCTTAAATAATTTTCTTAAAATTTCTGAACATCACTTTTTTCATCTGTAAATGAGTCAGGGGAATTATACCTAATTCTGAAAGGCTTAACGTGGAAGACATTTATGTGATGTTCAATAAATATTTATTCACACACACCCATTCTGCTGGCCCTCTCTACTATTTACTTCAATTATTTAATTTGGTGCAGGAAAGTAAAAATTTGTAAAATTTCAGTTTTCTGCTCACTGAGGAGTGGAAATAAGTATGTCCTTGAGTATACTTTATGATGTGAATGTTATAAATGCTATGAGCATTTATGAATTTAATTCCAGGTAAATTGTAATCTGTTCTTCATAATCTGCAGAGTCTGAACTTATAGAACAAGGTAACCCTGACTGTAGTTAAAGAGTAAAACTAAACTACAAAAGGAAGTTTAGTCTTAATGGGAAAGACATGATAAAATATCCATAAAAGAGCTCAATATAATTCTAGAAAACAAATGAAAATATAAGACAATTAAAATACATATTAAGACTATAATGTACATGGGCAATAACACATCAAAGTAATGCACTGTTGCAAGACTCTTTGTAAGACTACAGTTAGAGACTTTGAAGTTTGGTTCCTGTCTTTTAGCACAGGCATTATGTAAATTAAATGGTATAGCAGAAGGAAAACAATTTGCTTTAGTAGTCATGATTATGAATCATGAAGATTAGACAGCGTCTTTGCATCTTTAACAGATTCAAGAAGAATTAAGAGTAGAGAACAGTTAGGAAAATCCTGAAAGGGTAAGTCAATGACAAAACTAAGGATATTTACTAATTTGAAGCTGATATCATAAATTTTAAGCAATAAGCTTTTGCAAATTGTCTTTTAAACAGTAAAGTTTAATGTTTAAATAGGGTAAATAATATAGGTGATAAAAGAAATAATAAATAATACAAATGTAGCATTACCTTAAATATAACATCTATTCTGATAGCTTTTAACAATTCTCTCTCTCTCTCTCCCTCTCTCTCTCTTTCTTTTTTCCTGAAGAAGTAGTCAGGTTGGGCAGGGATCGCTTAACAAACTTGTCACCTAAAGCAGTTAGTGTATTGACAGGGAAGAATTTTGCCTTAATAATTGGATGCAGGTGAAAGAGAACTAATGTCAAGGTTGATTCATTAGCAGTGATTATATGTCACTCCACAGCCCTTGTTTCCTCTTTCCGTGCAACATCTACCTAAAAAAAAGTAAAGAGCTATTTTGTTAGGAACCAAATGATAAGCAAAAGCAAATTTTTCATATTTTGAAGAGGAAGTTGAGCATGGCTAGTATCAGATTGCTGGAGATGACTATGTTGATAATCTTTTTTCTTTCCCACCTCTGTGACCCTCCTATCCCCCCCAAAAAGCTTCCAAAATATAGATCCTGATATAGGTGAAGTACACAGTTATCTTCAATTTGCAACAGAAAGATTCTTTCATTCATCATTCATTCATTCATTCATTCATTCATTCATTCATTCATCATAGATAAAGCAAATCCATTCCCTACTGGAGTGACTCAATTTGTTGATCAGATCCTGTGCACTGAAAGGTTGCTGGTTCCATCCCCAGTCAGGGCACATACAGAAGGCAACAGATCAATGTTTCTCTATCACATGGATGTTTCACTCTCACGTGATGTTTCACTCCTGTACTTCACACAGTCTTCTCTCTCCCATCCTCTCTCTAAGCATGTCCTCAGGTGAGGATTAAAAAAACAAGAAAAGTTTAACAAATCCTGAGGGATCTGCAATTGAATAGGCCATAGCCACACAAATTTGCATATTTTAAATCAATGACCTTGCAACCTTTTTCTATTTGACTATCCATTCCTCTGATTGATGAATAGATTTAGTTATATTGAAGCTTTATGTCCAGTATATCAGGTTGAGGTGGTGGTATTAGTGAGGTGGTTAATAGTAGAACATCAATAATCAAGTTAGAGAAAAGAGCATTTTCAGCCATTACTAGATTTTCTCTGGTGTTAACACTTAATATGAGGTAAATATAAATAATTTGTATAAAAATTCAAAACTGCATGGAATGATTTAAAAAAAATAAATGATGTGCTTGATTGTTTATATAAATATATAGTTTCCCACAGTCTGGGAAAATTCCTGTGTTTCAAGTTGCTTACCTGGTACTTGAGCACTGGAATTGGTTAAAATATATTGAGGAAGTTATAATTATTTCAAAACAATTTCCAGTCATTTTGACTTCCAAAAATTCTGTGTATAAGGACAAGAACATTACCCTTTACTCTTACAGCCCATGCCTCATTTTCCTCTCACACTGAATTCTGGGCAGCCACAGTAGAAATCTACTGAGGCTTCATTAAAAATATTAGCATAATAGATGGTAAGGCCTTATAAGGCCTTGGCTATATTTTCACTGCTTATATGCAGAATCTTGACCACATTATTCATTATAGCAGTTAGCACCAATAGAATTTTGACTAACTTTCAAAAAGACAGTCTTTTGGGTGGGCTAGAATTTAAAAAAATGCTCCATTCCATAATTTGTCTCAGCTTGATTCAGGGATCAGACACTAGGGAGTGAATCTCCATGTAGATTTCAGTTATACTTGCTGTCTCACCCGCCTTTTGTGTGGTGCACACACTGACCCACCCTGCCAAGGGATCCTTGGTTTCCTCAAAGGTGCTGTGTGGAAATTTGGAAATAGCAACTCCATTTGCATATGCTATTTTCTTGCCAAAAATGAGTTAAACCTCATTTAAAGTGTTAATAACAAAATATACATTCTAGGAGGTAATTGAGCACATTGCAAAAATTTACTAAAATTTTTTTTAAAAAATCCTTATTCAATGTGACTTTAAATTAAATATATAAATCTTTTCAAGCATTTTTTAAGTAAAATATTACACACAAGCAGAATAAAAGTAAAAGAGAACAACAATAATTTAAAGTGTACTTTTATTTCTGCTCTGGAGGCTAAAAATAAAATAATTGCTCTGATACATTTAAGTTCAGGTACGTTTTAAAAACACTATTGTATCACAATTTTCTGGAACACATCAAGTGCATGAAACGATAGTCATCAGGTTCACAGTAAAAATCTATTCAAAAGTTTCCACAAAATTTACAAAGATATTAGATATTTCAATAACTAACTGATACAATAAGTTTGAACTTTATTTCTAAATTTCCTATCAATGATTTTTGAATGTGGATATGTATTTCGACAGATGTTATAATACCCCTCGAAAAAAATTTAAGAAAAACCTTTCTCTAGCCATAGATGCTTCCACCAGAGGGGGAGTCAGGAAAGCAAAGGTGTGGGGCATTATGAAGGCGCATGTTGAAATTTCTGTTAAAAAAAAATAAGGAGAGTCTTTTGTACATGACAGGGCTCCAGTTCACAGGAGATGATGTTGAGTTCAGTTATCTCCCTGAACTGTATCTTAACATCTTGACTTGAACAGTTTCTCTCACCGTCCTTGTCCTCCCCTTTCTCTAGACACACACACATAAACACACATTTTATAAATTAAGATTTCTGACAGTATTATTGTAGCTTTCTACATCATCTAAATAATATAATACCTCTTTTCTAACCTATGTTCATTATGTGTGCATGCCATATGGAACTGGCTCTTTATGTAACATTAGGATTCATAATATCTCAGCTCTGCTTAGTGATGAGCGGTTGGGTATATACACTTATTTTTACTTATTTTAAATTCTACCTTTCTAATCTCAGTGGAGTAACACTGAAGTATGTATGAAAGTTTACCCCAGCCAGACTCTGTATTATATTATGAAATAAGCATACTCAATTCTGTATTGAAAATATTTTCTTGTTTTCACAAACAGTCATAGACTTTTATTTTTTTTACCCGTTTTCACTTTACAGGTATTTTTAAATTGGTGACACATAACCCCGATCCCAATGTTTTGAGTCTGAGATGCATCAGGGACTGTTTCTGAAATTTTCATTGCTCATCTGGAAATTTGACTCCATTTGTGGAAGGAAACGTGTTTAATAAGCTTTATCACTGGACAACTCTCAAAATATTTTAATGGAATTCACTCTTTGTTACACAAATGCTAAAACATAAAGATAGAGTAAAAGTAAGGTATGCAATATAGAGAAAATCTTAGTAACTATTAAAGTATAAAGTTGAGAAACAAAACCTCTCATTTGAGGAGGTTTTACATCCTTTGTATTTCTCAGGACATACAAAGAACATTTAGCCAGTAAGAGTAAGGATCAAGTGTCAGCCTGTCAGACATCTATAAATCACAGTTAAGTTGGTTTCTAGTTATAAATGCCTTCCCTGGCATTCAATTCCAGCTCTAAGCATGTCAGGAAGAAATATTAGTATTCTGACCCAGAGGTCTGGCGCGTTAGACTTGCCTGATTGTTAAGCTTACATATTAATATAGGATGTACCTTTGTTTGGCTCAGATCCGTCTCCCTTGAAGCACAATGCAATTATTTTCCTTGCCAGTGTTTCAACTGGAAGGGCACACTCTACTTGTTCAGTTCCCCCTGAAGTTCATGAAGGCAAATGATGCAAAAATAATGAAAGGAATGCTTTAGGTAGTCTTTTTATTTATTTTTTTATGGCCTCTCTGGATACTGCTGAGGAGATGGGCTCCAATATTACAATTCAAAACCTGTATGTTAAATGTCCCTGACTTTGTTAGAATTGTAAAATCTGGTAATGAGCTCTTTCAACTGTGCTACCTGTGCTCCCCTTTACAGGAATGAAGTTTCATTACATTTACATGTCTTGACACCTCCCCACCCCACCTCCCAGTAATGTCAGCCTGCCTTCCTCTTTCTTTGGCTTCAAATGTTATTTACTCTGGAATGTCTGGATGATAACTACATGCTATTGAATAGTTAAAATACCCCTGGTCAAGGTGCTCAGTTGGTTGATCTCTCTCTCTCTCCTCTCTCTCGTCTCTCTCTCCCCTCACCTTCCTCTTCCAGTCTAAAAATCAATACATCAAATATTTTTTTAATTGTAGAAACAATTTACATTCTTTGGTATCATTCTGTACTATGGAAAGTGAGAGCTTAATCTATCCAAAACTCCAGTCTGTTTCAAAGAGATGTGTTTAGATGAGATACTATATAAAAAATAAAGTTTCAATTTACTGATTGTATACCAAAATAAGTAAGATATTCTTTGATATAGTAATAGAATTGGGTCGGAGATTTTAGGCAGGCTCACAACTGCAAAGTCCATGCCTATACTAAGCCCAGTTTTCTTGCATATAGAAATCATGTTCTTTGATGAAGTTGCATAGGAAATTGTGGCTTGGTAAGGTTTATTTTGGGTGGAAATAGAAGGCTGCCCCCAGGTTCCCAGTGTCTCAGCAAAAGCCCAGCCTTGCCTTCATCAAGCCCAGAACAAAGACCAGTGTCCAGATATTCGGTGCCACATGAAAGCTTAGTCCTGTGTCTACTGTTGGCCCAGGCGGCTACTAGACCCACGTGGCTGCTACAAAACATGTGAATGAACAGAGGCAGTGGTGTATACCAGGAGAGAGAGAGAGAGAGATCTTTGTTAGACCGATTATATTATTTCAGGTTTGGGAAGAACAAGGTGCTTTTTCAAAATAACCAATCCACTTCTCAATCTTTCACAGGCTTCTGTTGGATCCACCCCCTCACCAATCTATTCCCTAGATCTTCTGAGGTTCTGTGTCCTGATTCAAACTGATCCTTTTCTCAGGCTAGACTGACAGGCCTCTATGGCTCCTGCTGTGCATGCCTGAACACGGAGTACCTTCCCCTGTGCCTTCTTGACTTCTATTGGGCATGTGCCCAGCTGTGGAGTGTCCTCTGCTGTTTTTATTCCTCCCTGGTATGCCAGCTTCTGGGGATTAGGTCCCTAGGGCAGGGATGCCCTGGAGAGTATGTGAAGCTGTAACTTTCTATGGAAGCAAGCAGGCTTAAGCTCCCTACTTTATTAGGCTTAATAATGACTGATTTTTTTGCTCATTTCCTTTATTAATATCTAGCTACCTATGCTAACAGTTTGACATTGTATATAGGTATAGCTCTTCACATTACTCTTAATCTAATAAGCCAGTCAATGAAGGAAAAATACCACATGATCTCACTCATTTATGGATAATAAAGACCATTATAAACTTATGAACAATAATAGATACAGAGGCAGAGCAGCCTCAAACAGATTGTTAAACTGCAGCGGGAAGGCCGGGGAGGGTTGGGGGGCAGGAGGGAGGTGGGTAAGAGATCAACCGAAGGACTTGTATGCATGCATGTAAGCATAACCAATGGACATAAGACACTGGGGGTAGGGGAGGCCAGGGGATTGTCAAGGGTCGGGGAGAAAAAAGGACACATATGTAATACCCTTTGTAATACTTTAAGCAATAATAAATAAATAAATAAACAAATAAATAAATAAATAAATAAATGAATAAAAATAAAATAAAAAAATCTTAGTAAAATTCCATAACATATATTTTAAAACTAGAAATGTAGATGAGTCCTTGTAGGACTTAATGACAAATTTTCTCCTGATGTTTGAACCTAAATGCATTAGCAAAAATACATTGCTATCAGACAGCAATTTTCAACCTTTTCCATCTCTTGGCACATATAAACTAGTTACTAAAATTCTGAGGTACATGCAAAATATATTTTTGCCAATCTAACAAGAAATAGGTATAATTTTGAATCATTCGCATCTGATAGCTATTGCTGTGTTGGCTTTTGTAATTTTTTAAAATTTCACAATCGGAGAGAAAAAAGATCAGTGCCTTTGACTAAATAGTCAGGTATTGCATGTTTTAAAAACTCCTGGGGCCCACGGTGTGCCTGCAGCAGCACACAGGTTGATAATTGCTGCTATAAGAAATGGAAATAAAGAGCAGGTCACAGATTACTAAGCACAAGTTCCTAGAATCAGAAAAAAATGTTCAGAATGGCAGAGAAGATACCTGAAGAAAAGATACCTTGCAGAAGGAGAAGATGCTAATAGTTTTAAGAATAAGCCTGAATGGAGGGAAACTATAAAATTACAAGGATTCTGCTATTAAATTATTCTCATTTGTTCATTCCCTCCTCTACCTCTCCGTGTGTCTCTGTTTCTTTTTGTCCCTGCCTCTGTTTCCTTCTCTCTCTCTCTCTCTCTCTCTCTCTCTCTCTCTCTCTCTCTTTCTCTCTCTCTCAACAGTAAACACGCACACACACACACACACACACACACACACACACTACACAGTACTCACACACACAATTCCCCTTTCCCTTATCTGCCACCTTGAAATTATTGAGGAATTTTATGAATCTTATAGTAACATAAAGAGACTAAGTCCAAGTTCTTTGATATAAATAAAGCTTTTCACCTGTGACATGATTTATTCTCTTAATTCAGATCATCTCCCTTTGGTAAAAATTACATATAATTATTAAAATAAAGTTAAACGATGCAGAATATACTGTCATATCAAAATAAACATGGTTTACATATGATCTCTCTAGACTTCTCTGTAAGCATGCATGTAGGTAGAAAAAGAAATAGCTACAAATGTAGGTGGTTAAGTAAAACAAAAAATATGTTTATTAAAATGGAATGTAACATGTATGCTACATTTAAATAAAATATTAAATTTAATTCCATTTTTACTTATAAAAATGTTAAACAGAAAATAAAACAATTGATTAACTTCAGATAATAATATTGAAACATTCATTTAAGATTAAGGTGATGATTGCAAGTGTATTACTAAGCTAAAGCAATTATGTTTTAAACTACGTTTTAAAAGTACATAGTATAAATTGACTCCTTGATATGAAAAACTGAGGAGATAGTAAATTACCATTCTTTTCAATTTTACCCATCACATTATTTTAAAAATGTTTTAATAGTTTGCCTGAGCCAGTTTGGCTCAGTGGATAGAGCATTGGCCTGCAGATGAAAAGGTCCCGGGTTCGATTCTGGTCAAGGCCCAGTACCTCCTTTGTAGGCTCCTCCCCTGCCTGGCCCTGGTCAAGGCTCCTGCAGGAGATAACCAATGGATGTGTTTCTCTCACATCGATGTTTCTCTCTGTCTTTCCCTCTCTCTTCCACTCTCTCTAAAAAAATCAATGGAATAAGTGAAATAAGCCAGTCAGAGAAAGATAAGTATTACATGATCTCACTCATTTATGGAATATAATGAACAACATAAACTGATGGACAAAAACAGATCCAGAGACAGGGAAGCATTGATCAGACCATCAAACCTTAGAGGGAAGGTAGGGGAGGGTGGGGGTAAGGGGGGGAGATCATCTAAAGGACTTGTATGCATGCATATAAGCCTTACCAATGGACACAGACAACAGGGGGGTGAGGGTATGGGTGGGGGGTTGGGGGGTAATGGGGGGATAAGGACACATATGTAATATCTTAATCAATAAAGAAATAAAAATAACTTTAAAAAATCAATGGAAAAGTATCCTAAGGTGAGAATTAAAAAATAAATGTAATAATTATATTCAGCTTTTCAATCTTATTTTTAGTTTTTATTTTTATTTAATAGTATTCAATTCTCAATACTTACTTTTTAAACACAATTCTTCCAATACTGCCTGAGTTCATTATTTTTCTTTATTTTTAATTGGTTTAATCTCTCTGTGTGTGTACTAGACTCATGATAATTATATTAGCTAGTTTTTCACATCTAAAAATGCTTTCATTGTGTTTGTTTTATTTATGCATAAACATTATCTTGTCTGGGTGTATCTTTAGGGCATATTTGTAAACATTGTCTGGTAATTTCTAGTTCTGATTGTTATTTTGAATAACTCTCAAGCTGGTTAAATTTCTCATGTGTTTTTTTAAAGGGAATTTAATTTTTTGGCCTGTATGACAAAAGAAAATTTAGTCTATATTCTTTTTATAAAAAATATATTTTTATTGATTTTCTACAGAGAGGAAGGGAGAGGGATAGAGAGTTAGAAACACCGATGAGAGAGAAACATCGATCAGCTGCCTCCTGCACACTTCCTACTGGGGATATGCCCGCAACCAAGGTTCGATTCCCTTGACCGGAATCGAACCTGGGACCCTTCAGTCCACAGGCCAATGCTCTATCCACCAAGCCAAACCGGTTTTGGCTATTCTATATTCTTAATTTTAATATCTTAATGTGGATATGTTATTGTATTGGTCATCTTCATCTACTTTCCTAGAATGATTTTTCCTTTTAAACCTTATATTCTGCTCTTCATTCTTTCCCAAAAATTTACCCTGAACTATTTTGAGCATATTTTTATCAATTTTTAACAGTTTTTTACCTCAGTGATAACGATTACTCTTATGTTGCCCTGTTATGGCCCTATATGTGTTATCTTCTAATTTTTTGATGTTTTCTGCTTTACATTCACTTTTATTACCTAAAACTTTTCCAGTGTCATTATTTTTTCATGTTTATTAATTATTAGTTTTGCAATGCTATGCCTTTTATATCAATTAGTAGTTTTGCCATTTTTTCTTTATCAGTCTATCATTATTCTTTTTTTGAGTTGACATATTTAATTTATGATATTATTGAAGTAGTCAGTAATGTGAAAAGTACTGGTGAGATAAATTATTTTGTTTCCAGGACAATGGCATACTTTGTATTAGATTCCTAATATATAAATTTCATGTCATAGATGTTGAATTTCTAGGTTTGGAGATAAATATTGACACTTTTATCAAAGCTGGTATTAACTCTAGAGGTAATTAATTAGAACCATGAGGATGTTCTTATCTTCCTCCTGCAGTATAGATCTACTCTTTGAAAATCTTAATCATGCTATTGTTTTTATTCATAACATCATACCATACTATTATAATATTGCATATAACATAGAATAATATTTTAATTCAGTAGTCAACTAAGTTGTCATATTTTTTGCTCTTTAGACTTTAATAGCACTGAACTTCCCTAAGACAGTTATGCACTTCCAGTTATGTCTTAGCATTCTTCAGTAAGACACCACTGGGCATGAACAACACAGTCCATGGACATTTAACTATAGTTTTCTACCCTGCATTAAAGAAAAGTCCTGGGTCAAGGAGGTAAGGAGGGAGAGAGAGAGGAGAAAGAGATTGACTCTACATGATTGGGGTTAGGGGTGCCAAGTACCAAAGTTATAGGTCAGGTTCATAAATTGGAAATTCTAGTAACAGTCTTGAGTCTGAAAACCACAGTGCAGGACAACAGGTAGAAACTTAGGTAGGATTTATCTGTTTTAGTCTTGGATAGAATTTCTTCCATTCAGGAAACAGTCTGTGTTCTTAAGACCCTCAAATGATTGGATAATGCCACTCGCATTGTGGAAAGTAGTCTGCTTTACTCAAAGCATACTGATTATAAGTGTGGCTCACATTTAAAAAATTCCTTCACAGCAACATCTAGAACAGCCGTGGGCAAACTACGGCCTGCGGGCCGGATCCAGCCAGTTTGAAATGATCAAAACTATTGAAAAAAAAGACCGTACCCTTTTATGTAATGATGTTTACTTTGAATTTATATTAGTTCACACAAACACTCCATCCATGCTTTTGTTCCAGCCCTCCGGTCCAGTTTAAGAACCCATTGTGGCCCTCGAGTCAAAAAGTTTGCCCACCCCTGATCTAGAACAACCTCTGACCAAACAACAAAGCAGCATCCCCTAGCCAAATTGACACATAAAATGAACAGTGATACTTTCAATATCTGCATCTTAATAATGGTGCAATCTTGAGATAGTTATCTTCTCTGAGACTGTTTCCTACCACTAACATGTAGCTAATGACACATATATCACAGCATATATTAACTACTAGAGGCCCACTGAATGAAATTCATGCACTGGGGAGGGGGGTGTCCCTCAGCCCAGGCTGCACCCTCTCCAATCTGGGACCCCTCGAGGGATGTCCTACTGCCCATCTAAGCCCGATCCCCCAGGCAGTCGGACATCCCTCTCACAATCTAGGACTGCTGACTCCCAACCGCTTGCCTGCCAGCCTGCCTGATTGCCCCTAACGGCGTCTGCCTGCCAGCCTGATCACCCCCTAACCACTCCCGTGCAAGCCTGATCGATGCTTAACTGCTCCCCTGCAGGCTCAGTCGCCCCCAACAGCCCTCCCCTGCCGGCTTGGTTGCCTCCAACTGCCCTCCCCTGCAGGCCCGGTCCCTCCCAACTGCCCTCCCCTGCAGGCCATCTTGTGGCCACATGGGGGTGGCCATCTTTGACCACATGGGGGCAGCCATCTTGTGTGTTGAAGTGGTGGTCAATTTGCATACTGGTGATGACTAATTAGCATATCAGGGCTAATTAGCATATCCCTCTCTTATTGTCTTGGAGTGGTGGTCAATATGCATATTGGTGATGACTAATTAGCATATCCGGTTGTGACTTTGAGGGCGTCGTGACCAATTTGTATATTACCCTTTTATTAGTGTAGATCAGCCGTGGGCAAACTATGGCCCGCGGGCCGGATCCGGCCCGTTTGAAATGAATAAAACTAAAAAAAAAAAAAAGACCGTACCCTTTTATGTAATGATGTTTACTTTGAATTTATATTAGTTCACACAAACACTCCATCCATGCTTTTGTTCCAGCCCTCCGGTCCAGTTTAAGAACCCATTGTGGCCCTTGAGTCAAAAAGTTTGCCCACCCCTGGTATAGATGATATATATATATATATATATATATATATATATATATATATATATATTATGCATATATATATATAAAAGCCTAATATGCAAATTGTCCCCTTGAGAATTTGACCAGGAGACCAGGAGTTCAATCACCCACTGTGACGTGCGCTGACCATCAAGGGGCAGCGTGGACTGAAGGAAGGCCCCGGCCAGCAGCCAGAAGGCCCCAATTGTCCCTGATCGCCAGCCAGACCTATGGACCCTACTCGTGCATGAATTTAATGTAGCAGGCCTCTAGTGTATATATAATTGGTTTCTGATTACCTTCTTCTTACATTTACATTGAACTGCTACTCATTAGCTGTGCAGTCCTACTAACTTCTCCCTTATTACTCTTCAGCTTACTCACCTGTGAAATGTAGCATTTTGGAATAGAAGTCATTGAATTCTGTTTTAGCTGTAAAGTTTAATCAGCCTACAGGGTCACCACTTCAGTGACATTTGTGTATTTCATCATTCACAAAACTCCTAACTGATCTCTATATTCATCTGTTGACAGAAGGAATGTTGCCATCATATGGCATTCATGATCAGGCAAAAGAAGGTCCTTATTTTTCTGTTAGTGGGAGTAGTTTAAAGCCTGACCATCCACATTTTCTTGTCTGGTTGCCCTGGAGACTCAAGTCATACATTTCTGGGAAATAAGGTCAGTGCTCCAGAGAAAACATTTTTTTTTTAAATTTCAGTACAAATGTACTAGCCAGGATTAGGACTCAGTGGCATATTAGTTATTTAGGATGTACATGGGAATGTATGAATGTCAGGAAAATAATCTAAACTTTTCATAGAAGGGTTATACTGCAAATGCAATTGTTTACCACTTCTAATGTTTTCATTTATCTGATTAAAACGTATCCACATAATCTCTCTACATTTATGCATCTAAATGAAATTGGAATTTTAAATAGACATGTTTAAAAAATTGAAGACTGGTGCCTACTTTATGTATTCCATTGTTTGTTTGTTTTTTGTTCTGAGTTAATTTAGGTCTGACTAGACTACTGTGCTGATTTGGATGGTCAGTGATGGAATATCATTCATTGCCAATGCTTCTCCTAGGATTCCTCAGCCTGTTCCAAATCAGTATCTTTGTGTTAACAGCCAAGAGGGACATCAGCTTTATGAATAGGTTTTTCATGAGCCCACTTTGGCATCAAGTTAGAGAATGCAAACATAAAGGAAGCTTTGGATGTGTAGATACTTCAAAGGTATTAAAAATCTGTAAACAAGTTTTTATTTCCTGAGTTAAGAGTATTTACACCCAGAGGAAAACACACCTAAGTGAACATACAAATATGCACTTTTCACTTTGTGCATTAGGTAACTTTTTTTTGCTGTTATTTTCCCTAAACCAATATAAGTGAATGTATCTGTCTTAGGTGTAAAGCACTCTAGAAAAGTTCTTATGTCTTTTCTATGTTAATGGGGTCTAGTGAAGTATTATTCCAAGATGACCACTTAATGAAATAAATGTTTTGTGATGATAGAACCCCTAAATTCTTCCAGCTAAACAACATTGAATTCCACTCTTTCAAAGGCAATTTGTGCCCAGAGTGAAAACATATCTATAATCATGTAGAGTTCAAGATTATTTTCTTCTTGTGTGAATTAGCTTTTGTTTGTGATGCCGTGTGCTTACATAATGCCAGGTTTTAGAAAAAATCTGTATTGTTGAAAGTATCACATGTCTCCTTTTTCACCCCCATTGACCCTTTCTATCACACCCCACCCCAGTTTTCACCACCTTATTGTCTGTGTCCATGGGTTATGCATATATGCATACTAATTCTTTGATTGATCTCTTCACACCCACCCACCCACCCGGCCTTCCTTCTGAGATTCCACATTCTGTTCGGTGCTTCTATGTCTCTGGATCTATGTCTCTTAATATGTTTATTTTGTCCATTAGATTCCACACATAAGTGAGATCATGTGAAAGTTGTCTTCCTCTGATTTGCTTATTTCACTTAGCATGATACTCTCCAAGTCCCTCCATGCTATCTCAAAGGCTATGAGATCCTTCTTTTTTACGGCTGCATAGTATCCCATTGTGTAAATGTGCTACAGCTTTTTTATACACTCATCTACTAATGGGTACTTCGGCTGTTTCTAGATCTTAGCTAAATAATAGTGCTGTGAACATAGGGGTACATACATTCTTTCTGATAGGTGTTTCTGGTTTCCTAGGATAAATTTCTAGAAGTGGGATCACTTGGTCAAATGGCAGTTTCATATGTAATTGTTTTAGGGAACTCAATACTGTTTTCCATAGCGGCTGCACCAGTCTGCATTCCCACCAGCAGTGTACTAAGGTTCCCTTTTTTCCACATCTTCGCCAGCACTTGTCATTTGCTGATTTGCCATTGGTAGCCATTCTGACAGGTGTGAGGTAATACCTCATTGTCTCATTGTCGTTTTAATTTGCATCGCTCTGTTGATCAGTGACTTAGAGCATTTTTTCATGTCTCTTGGCCATCTGCACAAGCACTTTGGAAAAGGCTAGTTTGTTTCTTAATCAGCAATTCTGTTGCTAATGCTACAGTTTGCACAAGTGTTGAAAAGTTGAGTTGTGAGTAAACCAAATCTTCACTCCTAACAAATTGTTAATGAACTTCCACAAATTAGTAAGCATTAATCACATTGTGAAAAACTGGTAAAATGGAAGAAAAGTGGCTGTAAAAATATCCGAGGTAATTGTTTATTGAAATTAACAAGGTAAAATTGTGCTTCTTTTGTAATGTATTTGATATTTGAACTGCATGAAATGTTTCAAGTGTTGAAAATATTTTTTTTAATTCTCATTCCAATAATCTGTTCTTTTATTCCCATAAGTCTCATGAAAAATAAATTCTGAAGAACATGGAAAAAGTCTACACAAATAATTTTTTGTTAGCTCAGGAATGAAAAAATATACATTACAGTTATCTTTTATTCCAAATCTCTGTTTTCAGGAATTCAAATAGCAGTGCTTCTGTGAGTGATTATATTTATCAGAATTTATTGAATTAAGCAGTGGCTACATATGCTTAGTGATAACCTACTTGTTCCAAGAATAAGTTAACTTTCCATAAGAACAATCACCCTCTGCTAAAGAATACAGATTATTTCATATTTGTGCATAATTGTATTGATTCTGTTGGTAGGGACTCCATTACTCAGCCCTTGCCTATTCATTTTGTGAGGCATTAGAAGTTGAGGAAAAGCAACAATTTATTTGCTGTATTCTCTCCCCATTACAAAAGAATATTTTTATATGTGAGTTGCTAAGTTGGGCAGAGCTTGCTGTTTTCTTTGAACATTTTTTTCTGAGGTAAAACCATCAGTATAATTTAGAAGGAAAATAGATTTCAGTGTTTCAATTTAGAAATAACAGAATTGGATGACCTGAATGAAATGGAAGCCCCATCTATGAGGCTCTAAATATGCTGGAGCAAAGGAACAAATCAATGTTTGCAGATAAATGAGGGGCTTTCTCCACATATCAATAGGTGTACTCCATCTTTTGTTGGGACAATGTACAACCAAGAAAAAAAAAAAAAGGTCCTGAGAGCTTTGGATACAGTGGCCATGTAATCTAGGATTAAGCTGGAAAGGAGGGCTTTATTAATACATAGAAATAAGCCAGAACTGCCAACTGGTCCATGTAGTCTTTCCTGTAGGCAACTAAGAGACTCAGGGACATTTGGAAGCCTGGCAATGAGATGCACAAATGCCATTTGTACCACAGACTAGGCACTCAGTACCTGCCTTTTCGGTTAAGCATGAGGATTTAATTTGGGTTGACTACAGTTAATTCTGGGCTTCCCCACTTCCTAGGTGTTCAACTTTGGTCAAGTTATTTAACCTCTTTCTACTTCAAACTTCTTACTGAATCATGGGGATAAGGATAGGACCCATCTCCTGATATCATGTGGCAATTTTGTAAGATTGTTTACATAAAGCACGTAGAACAGTGAAAAACATCCATTAGTGAATCCACAATAGTTACCTCTACCAGAATACTTTTTGTTGGTGCTTGTGTTATTATTGGTTACACTTCTGCAATGAGAGGTTTAGAATGAGAATCTAGGATCCAAACTGACCTCATAATGAATCTCTCTGCTTTCACTTTTACCACTGTCACTGTTCCACTATTATTTACTAGGACTTTCTCTTCACTGAAAAACAGCCAGAGTAAATCTTTTAAAACCTTCCAATGCCTATCCATCCTACCTGAAGCAAAATCCAAGTCTTGACCTACAAGACATGTGTATACAAACTAGACCTAGATATCTATTTTCTTATTCCTCTTTTCCTGGCTCATCCCTGCACATCACACCATGTCTTAGAGCTTTATAAAACTTGCTAAGTTCACAGACCTACTGGGCCTTTACACTTGAAGTTCTCTCAGACTGGCACTCTCTTCATCAGATCCGCAATATAATCACTACATTCAGGTCTCTGATTTAATTCCCATCTGAAAAAGGACTTCCCTGAGCTCCTTTTTGACTACGGTTTCTTTTTCTGCTTTATTTTTCTTTGGGTCATGTGCCACACTATCCAGTATTATGTATCTGTATATTTTCTGTCTCTAGTGATAGAATGTAAGTTAGTTTTCCAAATAAACTATGCAGTTATTCAAGTGTGCTAGAAAAAGTCGTTTATTTGAGGAAAGTATAAGTAACTTATATGAGAGTTTTTTTCATCACATGTAGCAAAGCTGTTTGAACCCTCATCCCGAATCACCCGTATTGCAAATCTGCTTTCTCATACGTTGTTGAGCATCATGTTCAGAGAACTTGGAACATGGTCGATGCAATAGGTATTTGTTGTCTCTGCCAGCTAAATGAAAATGGCAATTAGCGCCGTAATAATTTTAAAGGTTTCAATAAGCCCAACAGGCATTTTAATAAGATGCAATTGTTTTCTACCAGGTCTTCCGTGTTGAAAATCAGGACTTGGCTCCCAAAGGAGAGAAAAGCAATGAAATGTAGTTGATTTCAATGACTCTCTACTGAAAATTGCTTTTCCTCTCACTGTCTATCTTGCAAACTTTAGGGAAAAAATAAGTAAAACTAAAAAGTACAATATTGCAAATTTAGCAGAACAAAGACACTTTTAAGGTTGAGACTCAGGAGGCTAATAATTTTTTTTTTCCAATGGACCATCTTCTGGTTATTGGTTCTATTATTGCCCAGTTTAGGGTTATTGGATATTACCATCTGTTGTTTGTTTGACAGTTTGTGGGAGAAAAACAAAACATTCACTCCAGTGTTTCTTGAGTACACATTTGGAAACCATTATAAATATTTGTGTTCTGGCTAGTGAGCTCAAGAGAGACAGCAGCGTTTTCATACTGAGGAGCTGTCTTTCGGAGAGCACATGTCAATGACAGTGCTAATGCAGACATCACTCTCCTGTTAGAGAAGACACTGTCATCCAGAGGTGAACTGGCTCTCTGGCCACCTGCTACCACAAGGCATTTCCTGGCATCTATTCCCTACAACACATGTATTCCCATATGTGCACTTGGAACCCCGCTCCTGGCATGTCTAACAGTCCAACCAGAGTCTTCTTAGTGTGTTTTTAGTAGGGAAAGCAAGTAGTTTTTGTCTCAAGAAACAAATTCTGGTGACTACTTGTGTTTGTAAATCCTGAGTCTGCGTTCAGGGTCAGTAGAAAGGAATGCTACCATTAGTAGTTACACCCTCTGCAAAAGGAAGGGTGGTCATATACTTACTTTGTATCTGCTTTCTATGGTACAAATTAGACTGTATTTTATAATTTACCAAATGGGACAAATGAGGACACTTCCATGTCTTTCTCTTATATTTTTACTATGGATTTTAAGATTGTGTCCTGACATGCTTAAAATCTTGTGGGCTACTTGTAAAATACCATTGAAAATTATGGCTCATACTTGACTTTTTTAACCCAACATTGCCATTTTATTTTTAAATGTAAACCAAATTGGATTTTATAAAACCCTTTATTCCACATTTCATATACATGCCTGTGATTTTGCATAATGCTTCAATAGATCCAAAATTGCTTGTTTGGGGAGGCTAATGTCCTTTCAGTGTTTTGTTTGTTTCTGTTGTGTCTTGCCATTTTATATTCTATTCATACATCTACCATTTTAAATTTGGGTTGAATATGTTAACTTTGACTAACTTTGATGTGATTAGTCATATTTTTAATAAAGTATCTATACAAACAAAAGGGTAATATGCTAATTAGACCGGATGTCTTCTGGACGACCATCTGGACGTCCTTCTGACAAAGCTGGGCCCGGGCGAAGCCGCCTGCCCACAGTCCCCTGCGGCTGCGGCCAGCCGGAAATTAGGCTCTCTGCTGTCTCTCTTCTAGGCTCCTGTGATACAAATATAAGAAGATAAGGTCTCTACAATAAGGGGGTAAACATTTTAAACACTAACGTAAGGGTATACAGAAAGAATAACTAACTCTATAAAGACATCAGGCAATGTTTTGCTAGAGAGGGATACTCTGTCATGGAATTTGATTCTTAATTGAAAGCTGTACGTGGTCACTGAAAATTTTAAAACTGATGTTATGGTGGACTTAGATGTTCAAGAAACCACTGAAGATAACAGGCTATAACAGTAGGGTCTAATATATTATAGAGAATACTAGAGGCCTGTTGCATGAAGAGATTATTGCAATAGGCCTTCCCTTCCCTTGGCTGCTGGCACCGGTTTTTCTCTGGCCCCCGGGACCCAGGCCTTCACTCTGGCTGGGCTCCAGCCAGAGAGCCCCACCCCCATCCCCCCGCCAGCCGTAAGGCTTCGCTGCTCCGCTGATTCCGGGGCCATGAGGCCTCGCGGCTCCGCTGATTCCGGGGCTGTGAGGCCTTGCTGCTCGGTTGGCTTTGAGGCCATTTGGCTTGGCTCCACTGCTTGGAGCCTACGTATGCAAATTTACCACCATTTTTGTTGGCGGTTAATTTGCATATCACCCTGATTAGCCAGTGGGAAGCATAGTGAAGGTACGGTCAATTACCCTTTTCCTCTTTTGTTAGATAGGATTGTGCTTCCTCATGTTTTATGTGGGTAGTGCACTATGTAACATTTCTATAATATCATTATCAGTTTTATATTGTGACACAAAAAAGAACATATTAAATTATATGTGATGATTAGCCAAGATGATTGGGTTTAGGATTTACCAGACACAAAGAATATTTAAATCGTGTAAATAGGGCATTTTCAAAACAGAATGTTTTCATGTGTTGAGTGGAAAAATGGGTGATATTATTTCCACCCATACTCCTGTGTATTTTCTGTGAGATTTTGGGTTCAATGAATATCTATTTTTTGTTTATTTATTTTCCATGGGAACAAATAAGAGTATATCTGAGGTGCTGAACCATGCTCAGTCATGGGCACAAAGCTAGGTAAATAAGGCAAGACAATATCTACTACCTTCTTGCTTTCTGTATCTTCTCTTTCCCATTTCTTCATAGTCTAAGAACTGTCCATTGACATACATGATAAGAAATAGTGGAGGCATTTGGATACTTCTTCTTTAGACCAGAGACCATAGCAATGGGCAGAGAGTGCCTTCTGATGCACTTGTGAGGTCAGTTTGTTTTTGCTCTTTCTTCAAAGTAACAGGTGGGGAAAAGCCCCAATTAACCTAGGCATCTAGCTGCCTGACATATTTTTCACAGTTGTTGCCTTTCTTCTATTTTCTTCTGTGTTGGGCCTTGAGAAATGACAACTTGGGATTTTTACTTCTGGTTTCTGGCTCATTATATCAATTATAATTTAGCAATCTCTGCAGAAGTGGACTTTAATATATGGTAAACATCAATATACATACATTTAAATCCTGTCGCAGCACTTTGGGATCTATAGACAAGTGATAAATTTACCCAGGGACTGAGAGAACTGGAAAAAGGAAATAAAACCTCTCGAATTTGATGATGGCACCCCTGTGGAAATTCTTCCACAGGCATTTACACAGAAGATGTAAGACTTTCTTTGGAAGCCTGGGAACAATAAAGAGACAGTACTAATACACTTTGATAGTGGGAATATGGCAGTGTGGGATGGTATGTGAGACAAGGTGTAGATTTATAAGCATTGAAAGTAAATTTTTTGGGTCTTTTCTGTTATATCCCTGGGCATGCAGGTAAGAAAAATTGCAGACTGTTCAAAGAAGAGTCTTCAAAACTGAAAACCCAGTATCATTTATCGGGTTGCACGAAGCTTTTCAAGAACAAGTATTTTTAACCTTTGTGTTTCTAAGACACAAACAATTCTGTTAGGTTTTCCTAATTTTAAAATTATCTGGAGGAGCAAGCTACCATTTCATAAAATGAGGTAGAATAGTATAATTTGGTACAAGATTTGTTATCAGGTGGTTCATTTTTCACCGACAAAGATACCAACAGGATAGGAAAGCCATCAGTAGCTCTGAGTCTAAGATCAGAGAAAACTGGATTCAAGTCTGATATTTCCTGCCTCTGATTAATCAGTCTCTTTTATGCTTCATTTAATGTAACATGAAAAAAAAAAAAGAGTGAAGAGAAAAGGCATTACTTCACAGGACTGTTGTAGGAAGTAGGTGTGAAACGTCTATGAAGTGCTTAGAACAGTGCTGAAATGTTACCAATGTCCTTAGCTTTTGCTGTGAACTACTCTATTTCCTCAGTTATAAAATAATCACAGTATTATTCTCTCTTCAAAGGCAAGTTTAACACAAAGCTCCTCAAGTGGAAGTGTCAGAACATTTTATTCTCATTTGATGCCATGCCAAACCAAATTAGGTTCTGAGGGAAAATGTACACCTGTGTGCGTGCGTGTGTGTGTGTGTGTGCAGACATGTGTGTGCAGACGTGTGTGTGTGTGTGTGTGTTTGTTTTTTTTCTTTTAATACTGTATCAAAATATTATTTATCGTATTACTTGTCTTGATTAGTGAGAGATTGGTGGATCTCAAATTTTGTGATCAAGGTGAGTGCCTCACTCATTTTGCCTAATTCTGGCCCTAATCTCACGGACCCATCCAAGGACTTGGGGATAGTGGTTGATGAATGTCAATAAGGCAAAGAATATTTATGATTATTCATCAGGGCAAAAACAAAACAAAACACACACACACACACACACACACACACAAACACACAAACATACTTTAATTTTCTTAAAACCTTACAGTTCCTACAAAGAAGAAACTTGATAGAAAATTTACCAATTTTTATAACAATAAACACAATTTATAGTGGTGAAGCTAAGGAAACTTCTGAACGATCAACAGCAACAATAAAAAGATTAATCATAGTAACTAGAAGACTTAATTATCTTCCAATTATCACTAGAGATATTAATTATATAAAGTTTGATCTCCTATTAAGAAGCAATCAAAGATGATGAAGCCTAAATATGTAAGAAAAATAAATATTATAAGTCTATATCATGTGTGCTTATCTACTTTGAAAATACAGTCTGGATATAGTGATGCTAGTGGCATAGATCAACTATTGAAAAGTGTAATTAGTCATAATTTGTTTTCTCATGGAAAATACATATCCACATATTTGAAAGCAGAATATACATTATTTAACTAATTTTTTAATTAAAATTGACATTAAATATTATATAAGCTTCAGGTGTACAGCATAGTAGTTAGACATTTCTATAACTTACAAGCGGACCTCCCCACGAAGTCTAGTGCCCATTGGTACCATACATAGTTATTACAATATTATTGGCTATATTCTTTATGCTGTACTTGGCTTGCCTGTGACTGTTTTGTAACTGCCACTTTGTGCTAGTTGATATCTTTACCTTTTCCACCCAGTCCTCCCATCTGTTACTTTTGCTCCTGATTTCTCATTTGTAAAGTTTTACTTAAATGGAGTCAGAACATGTATATGTTTTAGGCCCTACAAAAATGGAACTGCCTCTATACCTACTACATTGAGCTGCTAATGTATATACGTCAGCGACACAGGTTGTGATAAAAACGAACACACTGTGATATGTTGAGCTTTGGTGCTTACCTACACTATTGTAAATATGCAGGGAAGCAAAGAACTTGAAAATATTGATATAATTTATCAATCATAGGTTGTATGCTTATGAAAAAGGCACATGTACCCTCTCTCTTCATTGAAAGCATAATCTAATTACATTGTATTTTGTTGTCAATATTTTTCTGGAATGAATTAAGATTGGCTAAGTAGAAATGGAAAGAAATGGCATTAGCTTCGTGAGAAAGGTGGGTATTTGTCAGATATATTTTACGTTATATGTAGTATTTTCCATAAAAATACTTAGCTATTTATTTAAAAATGTTTAAGAAACATTGAGAAAATACTTTTTTAAAGCCCTTTTACATAAAATGCTTACATTATTCTCTCTTTTCTGAGAAAATTTTACCATTTGTATATATATATATGAAATTAATAGATCTCATTAATTGGGGGCGGGGGGGTGAGCTGAATTGATGACATGAAGCTTTAACAGCAAATGCCAATTTGTCTATCTATTTGAACACCATGATACAATCAAGGATCCTCCTTGAACTTCAGATTCAACAAACTTTCCTTCCCTAAACTGTATATAGCCTATCTTACAGGAACTAAAAATAAATTTTTTAAGAAACAGGAGCAGGATCTTTCAGTTATATTTGTAATGAAATGGATAGTTTCTCTTAAAAGCTATATAATAAAAATATAGCTTATAAAGCCAACAAAGCAGAACATGAAAATCTATTTATTGTCTTGAAAAAAAATTTAATGATTCAACCAGGGAAGACTAATTTTAGCATGATTAGTTTCAAATTTAAGAACACTTTTTATACTAAAGGAATCAAAGCAAAGGATGAGAGAATGTCACACCCTTATGTCTAAAAAGACTGAGCAAGAACGTGGTAAGGAGTCGAGTTGGCAGCAAAAGGAATGTCAGTACACTCTAAGGAACAAAACAGTTCATGCTAATGAGCAAATCCCTTCATGTGGAACATGGTGATTGGAAAAAGTAATGTTAGGAAAGCCATGATGAGATTCAGAATGTGAATGCATATTTGGGTACATGTCTCCATGGGATTTGTCATTCCTCTCATTGCACCAGATGGATACATTCAGTAAGTTCTTCTTGATTTAGTAAGACTATCTTCCTTATCGTAGGTAGAATGATTTCTGTGGGGAAAATGGTAAACCTTTTCACACACTTAGCATACTCATGGACCTTGATAATGATTTCTTGGCCATCACTTGAATTTTTTTTAGAAAAGTTATTTCGGCAGCAGCTGATACTACCACAAAGTATGCTTTCTTAGGAGGTTAGAGGACATTCACTTGCATTAGCAAGGCATAGGGAAAGGGGAATAGAAAAAGTACTCTAGAGAAATGCATAGTTTTTCTTTCCCTCTGGAGGAAAAGAAACTAATTGATCTTAGTCACATGGCATGTGTTTGACATTTAAATGTATTAAATTTATCACTTCCCCAAAGCACTCATAAGTCACACAATAAAGGGGGATGATCCCTCTGTCGTGGAGTGATATCTTGCTATAATTTTCCTATGGTATATAGTCTCCTTTATATCTATGCCTTTATTTCATAGTGAAACTAAGAAATGTTAAAAAAAAACGAAACACTTTACCTAAAAAAAAATCAAACCCACATATATCAAACACTGTACTTAAAGAACTCTGTGTTATTATTGAAACTTAAGAAAACAGCCTTCAAAATCATGGGCATTGTAATATCTAGAATTCTTTTAAAACAAGAGAAAAATGTATCAGCTTTGTTTTTTTTTTAACTCTACTATCACTTCTAAGAATGAGACAAAGAATTTCAATTTATTTTTAATTTAAACTAGTAGGAAATTATGTGTTAAACAAAACAAAACAACAAAAACTAAACAAAATCTTTTTTAGAAGAAGTGGTTTATTAGGCCATTGCTAGAAGAAAAAATCAGGTCTTGGGCATGCGGTTTTGTTATTGAACACCAATATTTGAGTCTGTCTGCTGCACTGGCTGAAAGATGCATGAGCAGGAGTTTGCAGTATAGAATGGAGGTCTATTAGGGAACTGGCAAATCCAGAGTGTGGGCAAACTCATGTTCTAAGACCCATCTCCCTAATGGCATATTGGTACAGGTTATATAGGGCAGAATCACACACAAGAAAGAACAAGCAAATTTAGGGTTTAGGGTAGTGCTGGGGTCTGATTGGTTGGAGGTGAGGTAAGGGTAATAAATCACTTCGTCAGGTCATGAGGACAGCTCTATGGTATGCTCTGGTGTCTCTCTGGTTTCATGGAAAAGTAGTCAGGAGTCCTTCCACCTTAGGGCTCAGGCCTGAAACCTATCTTAAGTCAACAGGTGTTCTTCAGCTTGCCAGAGGTCCAGACCTTGTGACCAGGTCCCCACTATTATCTTCTGCCTCCAGGCGTGGGGTGGAGAAGAGGACTTCTAAAGCTAGGATTCAAATGTAAATTTAATCAAAGTCATAAGGACCCTTAGTTTCACTATGAACCCACACAAGCAGGGGTAGATAGAAAAGACAGTCATGTTCAGTGTCCTGCAGTTGAGATCTTTCATGGAAGCAGTTGGGGAAGAAAGATATAAGTTGTTTGGACAGAATTTACATTGGCTATAGATAAAGGGGGTGGAGGAAGATGAAGTGGGGCTAATTTAGGGGTAGGTGCACAGTCTTAATGAAGAAATGTCCACTCCCATGGATTGGTTGTAGGTAACAGATTCGAAAGTCCACGTGTAAGCAAGAAATGGAGGCTCCCACGGTGGGGTGGCACCTGGCTATTCTCTTTTAGATAATTGCGGAAATAGTCACTTGGAAGTTAATTTAAAGTCCAAGCATACTTTCAGAAATGCCAGCTGTCTTTTGTTGGCTTTGCCCTGCAGTTGTTAACTGATTAACTTCTCTTGTATCTTTCTACCCTCTGGCTCACTGTAATTTAATTTAGTTCGTCTCAGAATTTTCTCATTGTCAATGGAATATGAGTTAAAGACCCAAAATATGAACAAGAAAGATAAGGTGCACTAATTGAATTTTTTTTTCATGTAAGATTTTTGAGAGTGGTATTTCCTTAGTTTAGTAGTATTTGTTATCATGGATTTTTAAACTGTAATATGAAGGACCTCGCATGCCCTAAATGCATTGGACCCGATCAAACCATTAAACACTATTTTTTTTAAAAAAAAATTAGTGCTTGCGGATACTTAATTGTGTCCTTGATGCTGTCCTAAAATAATTTATGCTCTCAGAAAAGCCTGCGTTTCAGTTACTCTGGTTGTGTAACAACCTAAAAACATAATGACTTAAAGCACAGATAAAAAAATGATCTCTCAGGAATTTTGAAAGTTTCAGCTATCAGTTCTGTCCCAGGGTCTCCAATACAGTTGTAGTGAGTGAGACAGTAGGTGGAGCTAAATATTGGGGGGATGCAGCAACTGAGAGTGGTGTCCAGGTGTATCTTTTTATGTAAGTAATCTCACAGATTTTTCATCTAGTCCAGTGGTTCTCAACCTTCTGGCCCTTTAAATACAGTTCCTCATGTTGTGACTCAACCATAAAATTATTTTCGTTGCTACTTCATAACTGTAATGTTGCTACTGTTATGAATCATAATGTAAATATCTGATATGCAGGATGGTCTTAGGCGACCCCTGTGAAAGGGTCCTTCGACCGCCAAAGGGGTCACGACCCACAGGTTGAGAATCGCTGGTCCAGTCTATCTGGGAGGCCTAATTTGGACTTCCTGATAGTATGGCCTTAGTCAGACTGCTTACATGGCAGTTTAAGATTTGGGTGAGGATTTCAAGAGAACTGGATGGGACATATATAGCCTTTTATCAACTAGTTTCGTAAGTCACACAGTATCTCTTCCACTGGAGTCAGAGTAACAAACCAACATAGATTCAAGGAGAAGGATCCTACACTCTTAATAGGAAGAGTGCCAAAGAGATATTATAAGAGGAACATGTGTGATGAAAGATACTGATGCGGCTATCTCTGGAAAGCACAATTTGCCACCATGAGTAATCACTACATAATTTTAATGAACAGACCCTATTATAATTCTTCAATTTCATTCTCATGCTGAATGGAGACTTGTCATAATACATTTTGAGCTAGATATTAATAAATGCATTATGATGGGTAGGTAGATTAATCTAAACAAAAACAACCTAGACTACATGGATAGATGGATGAATTAAAAAAAAGATAAATGGGATGTGAATTATATCTAACTTTGGAGTAACAACTCTGTACTAAGTTGTATGCTAGAAACTAGGCAGATATAAATAAGAATGAAACATTGTCTCTTCCTTGATATAGTTTACCATCTTCTGAGGTATTTAAGCACATCATTATAATTAAAGACAATAAAATATATGATTTTAACATATGAATATAAGGTGAATTATAATATTAGTAATAGATAAAGATAAAACTAATAAAATGGAAAGATCTTCCAGGTGTTAGTGTCATTGTGTGAATGTTTTCACTCTCTCGGTAGCTTTAGCATTTCAAGTATGGAAATGGGATGATGAACATGCTTTCTTTTTTTAAAATATATTTTATTGATTTTTTTTACAGAAAGGAAGGGAGAGGGATAGAGGGTTAGAAACATCGATGAGAGAGAAACATCGATCAGCTGCCTCCTGCACACTCCCTACTGGGGATGTGCCCACAACCAAGGTCCATGCCCTTGACTGGAATTGAACCTGGGACCCTTCAGTCCTCAGGCTGATGCTCTATCCACTGAGCCAACCGATTAGGGCTGAACATGCTTTCTAAGAATACCTCATGTTAATGAAATATGTGGGTCTCATAGTAACCTCAAAGGCATAGTATATAATTCATGTGAGAAGCATTTAATGCAAATGAATTGATTGGAATTACCATAAGTTTCTCATCTTAGTACCATTTCACTTATAATTTTAGCAACAGAATTGTCTCAGTGGTGGAGATCCAGGGCCATGATGTTAAGTGATGTGCTGGGCCGAGGATTTATCTTTCCCTTTTTGACAAATGAATACTCATTTTGGATTTAACATTCAGGCAATTAATAGAGATGATTAAGAATGTGGATTTTAGAGGCAGGCAGATTGATCACCTTTCTCTACCGTTTAGTGGTTATATGATCCCAGGTACTTAATATAGCATTATTAAGTCTTGATTTCCTCATTCTTAGAATGGAGGTGATAATATTTATTTTAAAAGATTTATGATAATTGTCTTATGAAAGATAGCTCTGCTATTATTATCATTATAGCTTCTAAAACTATTTTTTATATGTAGGGTACTATGAACACTTTGACACAGATATAAGGTTTTATTACATTAGGTTCTCAGATTGATATTTCTGGAAATTTCTTTTAACCTACTTTAATATATTTAATATTAGGACTTTAATGATTTCTTTGGATATTAAATAGTATTTTAATGATGTAGATTACAGCTAAGGCTAGTCGCCTACAAAGACTGGCATGAATGATAGCTAAAGTTTAGGTCGCTTTTGTTTCAATTTAAGTACAGAGGAACCTACACATTAATTCAAAGAATAGTGAGAAGGATTCACCTAATTTTATAAAGATAAAGTAAGTATATGAACTTCTCTTAAGTAGCACTGCAGCCCATGAAGTATGAGGAAGAACCTGTGAGGCCATTATAGCTCAGAACTGTCAAATTACTACATTTCATACCATCAGATAGTAAAGCCATGTAGGGACAGGGCCATCATTACTTAAGAATTCATCCTGTAACCAAATTAGAAACATTAGGTTTAGGTGAGTTCATGAGTGTAGATTCCCCATGTTGGGATTGGTAGCCCTATACATGGACGAAGAGAACAGAGCTCTTTCTCTCTCTTTATCATGTAAGTATGCAGAAAGAAAGTAGACATCTGTAAACCACAAAAGGAACTTGACCAAAAACCTGAACAATTAGGACCTTGATCTCAGACTTCCAGCCTCTAGTCTGGAAATATGAGAAACAAACGGTTTTTATTTAAGCCACTCAGTCTATGGTATTTTTGTTGTAGCAGCCCAAACTGATTAATACAACCTCATTGAAAGATTACTGTGAGGCCCAGTTGGCATGACTCAGTGGTATCTTCCCTTGACCAGGAAGCAAACTGGTGACTGACACTCTAACCACTTAGCAACACTAGCCAGGGCTAAAATCAGTTATTTACACCAGAAATAAATCATGTGAGTATGACATGAGTCTTGAGGAAAGATGCCATGCTTTACTAAGTAAATAGAACTCAGATTTGCTAACATGTAGATGGTCACGAGGGGAGTGAAATGAAATAAAATTAAAAGAGAAGAATAAGGCCAGGTTTTCAAATATTTCAGCAAACATTAATGGTGTCTACATGGGTGAGATCTAGAAAGTTGTGTCAAATATCACTTTGATTGTGATATGCAGAGTAGATTGAAGGAAGAATGGAAATGATGTGTTAAAAGACTCTTGCTCTTGTCTTAAAGAGAAATGATGCAGTACAGATAGACTAGCGCAATGGTCGGCAAACTCATTAGTCAACAGAGCCAAATATCAACAGTACAACGATTGAAATTTCTTTTGAGAGCCAAATTTTTTAAACTTAACCTATATAGGTAGGTACATTGTTATAAACTTAATTAGGGTACTCCTAAGCTGGCCTTTGCTAAAAACGTCCTCCATCTGATTGAGGTATGTTCGCTGAAGTCGACCCATTCCAACTCTCCCATCCACATTCGTCTTGTACACTTGTTTCGTCTATCTCATTTCGTTCATCCTCTCTTTATGTCCAAACCATCTCAGCATACCTTTCTCAGTCCTCAACACTACATCTTCTTTCACTCCACAACATTCCCTAAAATTAACTTAATAAACTTTATTCAAAGTTTTAAGTCTTAGTTAAACTATAGGTACATTGAATAAAACTTGATATCATACTTAATAACAATATTATTTATTGATAAAATTAAATTATTTACAATTTACCTTACAATATCCACAAATTAAATCATGACAATGACTGACAAACACTAATGTGAACAATGGTCTTGCATCTCCTTGGAAAGTTTGGGTAAGTCAGGTTTGTATGTTGTTGTTTTTAATTTTAGGCACGATTCCAGGTTCTCATCCCTAAGACGACTTTTCAATTTACTCTTGATAAGGTTCATGCTTGAAAATGATTGTTCACATAAATATGTAGACCCGAATAAGGAAAGAACAGCAAACGCTAGTTTTTTTCAGTTGATTATATGAGTCAGGAATACTATTCCAGGTGTTAAAAATCAACGTATCTTCCTTTTCCAGGTCTTTCAAAGCAGACAGACCACTTGTGCTGTGAACTAAGTTCACATTTGTTATTCTCCAATATTTCTATATCAGCACAAAGACGTTCAAATTTCGAGCTCCACAGTTCTTTGTTTTTTAAAATCCAGCTATTGCATTTCAAAGTTTCCAATGTCAATATTAAAGGGAGAAAAAATTAATTCTGTTACAGTAGCATTGAGAGGTTTTTTAAACAAAGGGCCAACGTCGCTTTGCTGTTTCTGAATTCCTGAAACCTGTTGAGAAAAGCTTCCCTCATATTTAAAAGTGTTGTTTTGAAATAGCAAATGTCAATATCAGAATTATTTTCTTGGCAATGCTTCAACAGGCTTGGAAAGTGAATCAAAGTTTCTCTTTCAGAATCTTGAGCAAAAAGAGATAATTTGCTTTCGAATGAAATAACTTCTTCTAACATTGAAAAAACTGTGTTTCCTTTCCCCTGTAGTTTACGATTAAGCTGATTTAGATGAGACGTAACGTCTACCATGAAATAAAATTTTTGGATCCACTGATCGTTCATTAGTTCTGGATAGTGAACACCCTTCTCAAGGAGAAATACTTTAATTTCTGTTAATAAGG
Organism: Myotis nattereri; assembly: GCF_964212035.1. NCBI lineage: Eukaryota > Metazoa > Chordata > Mammalia > Chiroptera > Vespertilionidae > Myotis > Myotis nattereri. The sequence continues at coordinate 30,805,757 of NC_138088.1, forward strand.
AAGCAAAACATTTCAAAACATTTGCTCTTGATAACCAATGTACCTTGTTATGCAGCAGATCTGCGTACTCGTTCTCCATTTCAACTAAAAATTCTTTAAATTGGCGATGATTAAAAGCTTTAGCTATAATGGAGTTGATAATCTTAATCACCAATTCCATAACTTTGCAAATTTCTTCTGGAAATGTCTGCGCACAAAGTGCTTCTTGATGAATGATGCAATGGTAAGTAAGTATCTCGTGATTAATTTTTTCTTTCAAAATAGCAATAAACCCGTTTCTTACACTGGTCATACTTTTTGACCCATCTGTTGAAATTGAGACAATTTTATCGAATAGAATATGATGTTTTTCAATGCACTCAATTGCAGCATTTGCTATATCCTCTCCATGTGTTTGACCTTTGAATGGCAATAATCCTAAAAGTTCTTCTTTAGGACCTGTAGATGAAATAAGTCATACAAAAAGTGAAACTTGCGGTGTATCATTTATGTCACAAGACTTGTCAACTGCTATTGATAAAGCTGAAACCAATTTAAGATCTTCGACTTGCTGGTTGGTTATATTCGAAGACATTTTGACTGTTCTATCTTTCACTGTTTTAGCAGACAATGGTAACCATTTATTTATTTATTTATTTATTTAGAATATCTGCTTTGTTCTTAAAATCCCGAAATAGCTCTTTGGATGCATTTATAAAACAACTTTGTATGTATTTGCCATCTGTATATGGTTTTCCTCTCTTAGCAATCTCTTGACTAACCACAAAACTTGCACTATTAACATTGTTGGAAGATTGCATCCAGTATTTAAATATAGAACTTGATTTTTCTTGACTCTTCTGAAGTTCCTCAACTGCTTTCTTCCTTGCATCACTGACAGGATATTTAGTACTAAATGACACCTGTTTAGTTGTAAAGTGTCTCTCCAAATTTGATTTCTTGTTATGTGCCAATTTTTCCTGACAAATAAGACAGGTCGGAAGGCCATTTAAGTTATGAATAAACACAAAATTCTTAGTCCATTCAATTTTAAATTCACGGTTTTTGTCGTCCCTTTTTCTTTGCTTCTTCTTTGTAGCCATGTCAAACAGGGCACCTAAAAAATGTTTCATTTGATAATAATAAAGCCATCAACACAAAATAATTACAATTCTTAAATTGATGACAAAAATACCTGTAGGATTTGCAGCTGGTTGGAAAAATACAGGTAACTTTATGCCTCGAGTAGATACTTTGGTAACCCGTGCGCGATTTGCGGACGCAACTAGCACTAACCACTGCACAATGAGACTGCTGACTGACTGGCTCACTCAACTTGTGCATGAATCGCGTTCGCCTCCTCTGCGCTGCGCTCTGAGTATCCTGTGGGCCCACCTGCGTCGCATCTCCAGTCGCCTGACCGACCGACTGACACTCCCCACTTCTTCTAATTCCACTTCTTCAAAATAGACTCGCCCAGGCCAAAAACCAACTTCTGCGCATGGGCCATGAAGTTTCCATCGCACTGTATGTGTGCGCCCACACATGGTATTTTGTGGAATAGCCACACTCAAGGGGCCAAAGAGCCGCATGAGGCTCGTGAGCCGCGGTTTGCCGACCACTGGGCTAGAGAATAAAGAATAGATTTGAGGTATGTTTAGGAGTTATAACTAACTAGTGACCCAGTGCATGGATTCATGAATATTGAAAGGAAATTAATTTGGCTTGCGGGGCAGGGCTGGGCAAGATGCTCTGGAGTCAACCTCCTGCGGTCCCTCCTCCTTGTCTACAGAGTCAGCGGGGGTCCCTCCAGCAGCTGGGGTTCCTCAGCCTGGCCTGTGGGGATTGGCCTAAAACTGGCTCTCTGACATCCCCTGAGAGGTCCTGGACTGTGAGAGGAGTCAGGCTCCCTCTTTTCTGGTTGTAGGGTGTGTCACCAGAGAACCACCCCTGCCAAGTCACTGCAGCTCAGCAGCTCCTGCATTGACCCCTGGTGGTCAGTGTGCATCATAGCTACCAGTAGGAGGGACACTCATCACAGGAGAAACCAGGAGAGTGTGTTTTCTAGTGATAGAAGAGAACAGACTCGAGTAGGAAAGACTGTCGGAGGTTCTGAAAGTATTATAAAGGCAAGGAAAGAAAATACTGAAAATTAAGACATCTATCAGAAGTGAGATGTTTGATAGGTGGTAGAATCCACATTAATCTGTTTGAGCAGTAAGTGGTAGAAAAGGATAATCTTCTTGAAAAGAGTTTTCTATTTAAGGAGGAAAGAGTGATAGCTAGAAACAACCAATTAGTATAACTTTTTCCTTTATTTTTTGTTTTTGAGCTGGGATTGGGAGAGAATGCGAAGAACAGAGAAAGATACCTTATTCTTGATTGGGTATAATTTTTGATATTTGGGCTTGTGGTAGAAAACATTTTATAACTGATGCTCTTATAATATTTTCATTATTTCTGTTAGTTACCTATCTTAATTAATTAAGAATTATGAAGATACCTTTAGCCTTTGGTGAAGAACACATAGTTAAGTTTCCTTAGCAATTTGAGGTCTATTCAAGTATGTTTATAAATGTTCCAGAAGATTACAAGTTAAATATTAAAAAAACAAAAAACAAAAAACAACCTACTCTAAGCATGGTATTTAAAACTACCATTTTGAGAGCAAGTGATTGCATCCATGTCTTTCAACTCATAGGACTATCAACTTTAGTTACTTTTTTTCTGAAATAACTTTAAGGGTACCAATAAATTTTTAAAATATTAATCATGTAGCTATCAGTGAGTTATTGCTAACTGCATTATTTTATAAAAATGCAATATAGCAAATGTAAAAATAGAACTGTAAAAGTAAAGGAACCCAGAATTTGGGTGTCCCATGAAATCCACTAAATCAAACACTCCATCAATGCTTGGATCCCTATACAATTTATATGTGTGTGTTTTTCCTCAGAAGTTCTCCTAAGATAAAATAAATATCTCTTCTTATTTAATTATGTAAAAATGCTGTTAGAAACAAGTGCCTAAAGAAAATGTTCAGATTAGTTTATGTTGCCAAGACTATGTTTTACTTATTCTTTATATATTTTATGCAGTTCCAATATATTTCAGACACGCATTAAAAAAGACATAGAACAACTATGAGAAAAATTTTATAGAAAAATAATTTTTAAACTTACAATTATAAATGCATAATTGAGTAGTCCTACTTATGTGTTAATACAGATCCTTTTTTGTTATTCTATTTTTTATTAACGTGCTACAAAATTGTAAGCTTATTAAGAATGGCCAAGCTACCCTGACCGGTTTGGCTCAGTGGATTGAGCGTTAGCCTGTGGACTCAAGGGTCCCAGGTTCGATTCCTGTCAAGGGCACGTACCTTGGTTGTGGGCACATCCCCAGTAGGGGGTGTGCAGGAGGCAGCTGATTGATGTTTCTCTCTCATAGATGTTTCTAACTCCCTATCCGTCTCCCTTCCTCTCTGTAAAAAATCAATAAAATATATTTAAAAAAAAAAGAATGGCCAAGCTGTTTTTATATTTCCCTTAGACTTGAAAGAATTAAGATAGAAGATTATCCTCGAGGTACTTTAATCAGCTCTGTTTTCTCAGTAATTGGCCTGAGTTTTCAGAAAGTCTATCCAGTTCAGGATTCAGTTAGGTTGCAAGTTCAAATTCTAGTTCTACTAGTAAAATTCTGTTACCAGTGCAAAAGGAAATCAGCTCCCAGGCGTAGTTTCACATTAACAACCCTCATTAATATAGGTAAGCAGAATATACTCAATGTCATTCTGGAGGTTGATCTTTGGTTGTTTTCCTTTATATTGGTTTACTTATTTTAGGGTGAAATCTAGAGTAGAAAATTTTAAGATCATCTAAAGAGATTTAGGTACCAACAAAGTTAATAAAATTATAATTCTGATGATATATTTTAATATATGAATCATATAATATAAATGTGTATGTGTTCCTTCAGAAGGGGGGATTATTTGAATGTGCATCATGAATCTCTTCTAATAATGACAAGTTCTGATCAAATATTTTTTAAAAATATATGAATTGAAAGTCTGTACAATGTTATGTCTAGAAATATGTGTATTGTCCATGTCTGATAGATGGGCAATCAAACCACCAAAACAATGATGCCAGAGGCACACACTCCTTAATAGAAATCTAGGATTGTATAGTAATAACATCTCACACCTTGGATAAGAAAAAAAAATATGTGTCAGAGCTGTGATAATAGATGGAAGTGTTCTCTGGCATATGAAGGGATATTTTTATATTAATCTTTAATTAAATAAAAAATTATTTAAATTTTTACATATATTACAATAGTGCTTCTGTGATGTAGAATGAGAGCCTGAGATTTATTATGCCTCAGGATTGCACGTAGATGATCTTGTCACAAGAGGTCCGAAGTTGACAATGAAGAGAATCCAGAACTGTTTTCATCATTGATTTTTGAAAATTGAATAAAGTTCCTGATTGTTCATGTTTGGGGGAACCATTTGGGGACTATTTAAAAGCTCACATTGTTTGAGAAAAATTCAACAAATTATTAATTTTCATTAGAAAGTATATTAAATGTTTGATCATATTGAAACTGAGAAATATTATCTGCTTCGAATATGACTTCTCTTCCTGAAACTGTATTTTCAACTCTTATAACCATTAATGGCGAGAGTTAACCATTTCTAACAGCAGAGGTAACTGATTAAGAAATTATTCCAACTTATTCTATTCAAAGGGAGAATTCTGGCTTGAGCAAACTGACAATAGCAATGACTCCCTTTTCTACCACACACACTCCCTATCTTCCTTTTCCTATGATCCAGCCTCATTTTTAGGAATATCTGCTCTTTTACATGCTTTGTTTACTGGTTATTTTCTTTATTTTCACCTATAAATGTAATTAGTGACAATCTAGGAAGATGTTACTGACAGAGAATGTTGATGGGAGCTTGAATAATATTTTATCAACCTCTGACAATTCTAGAATCTAACAGCTTTCCCAACATGCTTGACCAAGAGGCTCTGTTGTTAAATAACTTACATATAATAGTCATTCCTTAGCAATGGGCAAGGGCTATTCTCCAGTGTGATCTATACTCTCCTACTATTGCCGTACTTATCTCCATCTTTATCATCTAGTCTAGGAATAAAAAATACTGTTTTTCAGGCTGTCAGGATAATGTTTAATGCAAGTTGATTTGTTGTTTGTTTTTTTGTTTTTGTTTTTCAATTGTTTAATTTTTCTTTAGAGCTAAATCAACATAAAATGAACATGAGTATAGTTAAAGGTATACGTGTCTAAGAAGATATTCCTGGTTCTATATTTTTACATGTTTCTATTCACTGGCAGTATTATTGTCATATCACTTTGAGTCTAAAGTGGAACTTGAACTTGTTCCAAAATATATGACATGGTAATCAGTTGCTATGGAAATTATGAAGCTCTAATAAATGAAGCTATAAAGCAGTTAGAAATTCCTTCACTCCAGCAGGATATGGATTTGAAGGAGGAATACACATTTTGGACATATGAATGATGGCCAAGAAGTAAATCAACTGTCCATAATCCTTTAAGATCCAGGTGCTGGGGAGGGGCTCTAAAGGTGGCAGTCAGAGCTAAATGATGGGCTGCCTGGCTTATTGACTTCCCTGATTTGGTGCCAGTGAACAGAATGGCTGCATCCCTTCCACACTTATTAGCTCATTTCAGTCTGCTCTGTCTGTTAAGAAGAAGCTTTCTGGGCTCAGAAATAACTCTGACTCCACATTTCCTCTGCCTGCGAGTTTGTTTGTTTGAAAACTTGTGTTCTCTGCGTTGAATGAATGGCAGTTTTCTGCCATCACATTTGTCTATGACTGCTTTTGAAGAACAGGCAAGAGGCAGAGAAGGACAGAAAGACAGAATAAATTTGTTTGCACAGTTGGGGAAAAAATTTGTCTTCCCAAATTTTGCTCTTTGAAATGGGGTAAAATACTAGCGATTATTGGGTGAAAAATAAATCAGTATAAGTCACAAAATAAAGGTTTCAGTTATTGTAAACCTTAGTGATTTGTCTTACTCCATCTAAAAATAATATTCATTTATACAAATGCATCTAATGTTGGGTCTGGTATAGAAAGTACCAACAAATATTTACTGAAACTTGAACTCCTGAAGGACGATAAAATGTGTATAAAATTTAAATATATTATTTTACAATTATAGATAACTGAGACCATTTGAAAATCAGCAAACTATATTGAGGATTACTTATAAGTTCCAAGGTAGCAGAGTGAGGAAGATGATTCATAAAACTTTTTCCCTATCACCTAAAGTCTAGTGATGAAAGCTTTAAGTGACTAAAATAATTTCATCATTACTTGTTGAATAGCTTTGTGTGTGTGTGTGTGTGTGTGTGTGTTTTGCAGTGTGAGCAATTATTTTACTCATGCACATTTCCCTATGAGAAATGACAGTGAACATGATGGTGGTCCTTGTGTGGCTTTTAAAAAATCCCCTTCTTCTATCCGAGCCTTTCCCCAGGTGGGTTCCCTCGTAAGTGTAAAAGTGTTTTGTTTGGAAGGGTACGTGGAGCTGGTCCATATTCAAAGGAGTGGGAAATAGGATTTAAAAAACCCCAAAAAACTAAGCAGGGGTCTTTCTGAGAGGAATTTGATGCTTATTACTTTATGCTTCAATGCTTATGACATGTACACACACACACACACACACACACACACACAGGATATCTATATTACATCCTGTGTTTAGTATAGGCTTAGGCTCAAGAAATCTAAGAAGACATCTTGGTAAACTTCCCTCAGATTTACTATTATAGGCAGAAGACAACACAAAGCTGATTTGTTTCATTTTACTATTGAAAGAAGTTCCCTAGTCATTAGCAATTATATGAAAGTATAATGCATGGCAAGTACTACCTATCCTACAATATTCCTGAAGTTCCTCTGCACATGTAGCTTAAGATTATGTTGAGATTCTTTTACATTTTTTTTTATTTTGGAAAATCTTTTTCTAAACTACTCTGGTTATAAATATTTCAATTACTTAAGTATCAAATGCTTGTATTTATTGGAGTTATGTTTTTCCTCTGATAAAATCCTACCTAATAAAAGAGAAACATGGTAATTAGCATACCACTGCTACCCTTCCCATTGGCTAATCAGGGTGATATGCAAATTAACTGCCAGCCAAGATGGCGGACGGCAGCCAGGCAGCTGAAAGCAAACATGAGGCTTCCTTGCTTCAGTGACAGAGGACTCCAATGTTCCCCGCCTGCCTTGCCGGCCTCTGAGCTTGCAGTTTGAAACATTGTAACAAATATAGAAGCTAAACAAAACCCCAGAAACCTGCTTTCAGTGAGCCGGGATCTCAGAGCTGGAGTTATACATTGTTTTGATTATAGAACCGAAACAAACCAGATACCTGCTTTCAGCAGCAGAGGCCTCAGAGCTGGAGCCAGAGCTAAAGCTGGCCCAGAATAAAAAGAAAAAAAGGAGCAGTTGGGTGCTTCAGTCACCCGCCAGCCTGAAAACAGCCCTCAGCCCCTCACCCAGACTGGCCAGGCACCCCAGTGGGGACCCCCACCCTGAAGGGTGTGTGACCAACTGCAAACAGCCATCATCCCCTCACCCAGGCTGGCCAGGCACCCCAGTGGGGACCTCCACCCTGATCCAGGACACCCTTTAGGGCAAACCAGCCAGCCCCACCCATGCACCAGGACTCTATCCTATATAGTAAAAGGGTAATATGCCTCCCAGCACCTGGATCAGCGGAGCCGCGAGGCCTCCTGGCACCAGGATCAGTGTGACAGGGGGCAGCGCCCAAACCCCCTGATCGCCCTGCGGCTCTGTGTGTGACAGGGGGCGGTGCCCCAACCCCCTGATCGGCCCTGCTCTGTGGATGATAGAGGTCGGCACCCCAACCCCCCACCCCCATGGGCCCTGCTCTGTGTGTGATGGGGTAGAGCAATAACCACCCCATCGGCTCTGCCCTGAGTGTGACAGTGGCGGCGCCCCAACCCCCTGATCGGCCCTGCTCTGTGTGTGACAAGGGGGAGCTCCTAAACCCCCTGATCGACCCTGCTCTGTGCATGACAGGGTATGGAGCCCCAAACCCACTTATGGGCCCTGCTCTGTACGTGACAGGGGGCAGCGCCCCAACCCCCTGATTGGGCCTGCTCTGTGCGTGACAGGGGGTGGCGCCTCAACCTCCCCATCGACCCTGCCTTGAGTGTGACAGGGGGCGGTTCCCCAACCCCCTAATTGGCCCTACCCTGAGCATGACTGAGGGTGGCATCACAACCTCCCAATCTGCCCTGCTCTGTGCATGACAGGGGGTGGCACCCCAACTCCCCAATGGGCCCTGCTCTGAGCCTGACCAGGGCTGCACCTAGGGATTGGGCCTGCCCTCTGCCACCTGGGAGCAGGCCTAAGCCAGCAGGGCGTTATCTCCCGAGGGGTCCCAGACTGCGAGAGGGCACAGGCCGGGCTTAGGGACCCCCCGCGCTCCCCCCCCCCGCCCCAGTGCACAAATTTTTGTGCACCGGGCCTCTAGTAATATATAATTTTCCATTTTGAAAAGTCTTATAAGGTTTTCAAAAGTATTGAAAATAAGCTTTGATAGTCCAGAATCTTCAAATACTTTATTTTATTAAATTATTTCTGCAGAGATAAATATAATTTGGTGTCTAGCTGAATGTAGTAAATAGATTACAAGTTAATTCAGTGTCGTCAGCAGAACTCAAAGATGGCCCCTTGATCACCACCTGGAGATATTTCCTACATCAGCCTCTCCTATCGAATGTGGGAGGAACCTGTAACTTGCTTATAACCAATAGCATGTGATAGAGTTTATGGGATATCAATCTTGTGATGATGTAAAGCTGTGTCACAAGAGAGATGTAAGGTTTCATCTTGCCAGCACACATCAAGAGCTTCTCAAAGAAGTGAACAGTGTGTTATAAATTGTTTAAGAGGAAAGTCATCTGGCAGAGGGTACAATGGGCCATCTAGCATCTGAAGGCATCCGCCAATCAAGAGTGAGTAAGAAGTCAAGGCAGGACCCTCAGTCACACAGTCACAACCAAATAGAGTCTTCCAAGGAAGCTTAAGGAGTTTGGTTTATACACAGATTCTTTCCTACCCGAGCCTCCAGAAGATAGAAGCCCAGCCAACACCTGATCACGGCTTTGTAGAACCTGACCTGGACCTGTAGGTCATAAAAGTATGAGATAATTATAAGTATGAGACTATTATAAGCTGCTAGTTTTGTGGTGATTTGTTATACAACATACAATTCAAATATATCCAGAATATAAGAATTGGAATTGAGAGGTAGCATAAATAGTTATTTTTTCTATTTATACCAATTAAACTATTTTGTCATGTCTCAACTCTCTCTTTAGAAACATAAAGTATCTCAAGACAAGTGTGAAATAGTTAAAAAATAAGCATGGGATTTAAAAAATATTTCATAACAATTATTATCTACACTTTTTGCTTTATTTTTCCTGGTTTCAAAAGTTTTTGGAATATATGAAATAGTCAAATCATTTGACCTTATAATGTCTATTCTCACCCAAGCTTAAAAATTGTTCCTAGCCGAAACCGGTTTGGCTCAGTGAATAGAGCGTCGGCCTGCGGACTGAAAGGTCCCAGGTTCGATTCTGGTCAAGGGCATGTACCTGGGTTGCGGGCATATCCCCAGTAGGAGATGTGCAGGAGGCAGCTGATCGATGTTTCTCTCTCATCGATGTTTCTAACTCTCTATCTCTCTCTCTTCCTCTCTGTAAAAAATCAATAAAATATATTTAAAAAAAATTGTTCCTATATTTTCAAGTCCATCAGATGTACATGGAGATAAATGTCTCATCCTAAATCCAATACTCTTTAAAAATTAAGTTTTAAAAATGGTATAAACAGTTCAGCATCTTCTTCACATAGTTTACCTTGTAGCATTGCATATGTGCATGCACAACTATATGTTTATGAAATTAGTTATTCCTTTCAGCATTGTCATAGAACTTCTGTATTATATCCCCAAGCTGCTCTTTTAAAATAATAGTCTGCCTGTTTGAAATCTCAGCACAGATAAGTATTAAATAAAAATTGTACTGTTTCTTATTTCTCAAGCTCACACTGTAAAACATGCAAGTGCTGGGTTAAAAAATAAATAAAAATAAGGAAAGATACTGATGGCAAAAAAAAAATAATTCTAGATACTTTGAATCCTGATGATAAAGGGGTGTCCAAATAAAAAATAAAGCTGAAAAAAAGAGCTGTGCAACATGAAATTTAACAGACCTATTGGTGAGACAAATGACTCCTCAGTCCCCAGGTGCCTGGTTGAGGTTTTACCCAACAGCTTTGAATTTCAACTCGAAATGACAAGCCTAGAATGGCTTGATCCCAGGCAACTTGGTGAGACACTGCTTGCAACGAGCAAGGCTTTTTTGTAATACTGCAGAGGCTTAAGTTCGCTAAAGCTTTAATGTGGGTTAAAAAAAAACAAAACAAAGCCGCCTCTACTTCTCAGTACTACTTTGCAGTTCCTATTGACTCAAGGACTCAGTCCTCATTCTGGAAGGATAGATGAAATCCTCTTCTGCCTTACTTTCTCAATGAGATACATTTGAGAATAGTATAGGAGTAATGGTTTATTTAACTTTACTTGGATATTCTGAAATGCTCCCTAACAGCAGCCTGCTGTCTAAGGCTATAAGAATTATTCTATTCAGTTAATATGTTAATTTGCCAGAGCTATTGAATGGAGTAAGAAGTGTTATCAGAGAAGTAGCTTTGCATTATAATTAATATAATATAATATAAGCCTTCTATTTGTAAGTATAAAATAAACCTCCTGTTAAAACAAGTCAGATTCAAAAAAATTAAATACAGAAAATAAAATTTCTATCGTTGACCAGCTATTTGCTTTTTATTGCTCATTAAGTACCAGTGCACAGATGAACTGGCATGAATACAAAAGTTGATGGCAGTCTTCACAGCTGTATGTAGGATGTAACTGATTTTTGGCATGCAGCTAGAACATTATGTGTTTTGTTCCATTGCTCTGTAAAATGTGTAAAATCCGTGTTTATGAAAACTTCTCACAGGGTACAAATACAATTAGTTTTATGAAATATTACAATAACACACAAAATATGCATTTTGTACAAACACAAACAAAACTACTTAAGTAAACATGTTCAGTGTTTATCTCTGAAAGGAAATGGGGAATGAGAATAAGATGTGCTAAAAAGGAATTTCAGAAGTATAATTTCATTCAAGAGACAATATGGAGAAAATTTACCAGTCTCTCTGCAATGATAATCATCAACTTTATATTCATGTGATATTGCCAGTCAGTACACACGTATCTACACAAACTGGAATGCAGTTTTTAAGAGAGAGTGAAGACTACCTTTTTTTAACTTAAAAAATTAGACAATTTTTTTTTTATTTTTCCACATTTTTATAGATTTCATAATTAATAGTTTAAAGGCTACATAACTACTCTTAAAGTTATGTAATATAATTTACATGTCCACTTCTCCATTTTGATTGACTTTGTACTTAATGATTCATTTTAACTGTATATATGACACTTTTCATTTTCTAGAATAGATGCAGTCATAATCTTCAATGTTAAAACCAAACCTAATTTCACATGTGTGACTGAGTGCTGTGCTTTGAAGAAACTCCTCCCTCTCAGCCTTTGTGTTATGCAGTTGAAGTATGTTACCTCGTATAACAGACCGCTCTGTTGCAGGCAACAAATCTCGCCCATTTACACTTCCATGAGATGTAGAAAAGGACATCTTTGTGTAGATGTAGACTGTGGATGGCACAGCATTGCCTTTGTGGGAAGAAAGGGTACGTCTTCCTCCGGATGAACACTGGCCCAAGCCAGAGCACAAAGACTCACAAGGTGAGCATGTTGGACTTTAGCTGCAACTGCCTCCTCCCCAGGCACCGTCACCGATGACCCTGGCTAAAAGTAGCAGAATGGAAGTTCAGGAAGTTAAAGTGTCTCCAACCAGTATTCAAACCCAAGTCTTAACTTTTAAGGCCCTTCCTTCTCTTCTCTTCCCGTTTCCATGAAAGATGGTCATCACTATCTGATTAACTTATTCAGCACTTCCTATATGCCTTACCTGCATGCAGTATGGCAAACATCCTGATATACATTGCCTCATAGGCACCTTCTATTTACTCTTAAAATACTAGTTGATCCTATTTTACATATGAGAAACCTGAAGCTTCAAAAGGAAGCAGCTTGGTGAAGGTCAGCTGGCTGGTAGATTTCAGGATGAAGTTTCCAGTTCCCACAGTTGACTGCAAACCACAAGTGCTTAACCATGGTAGTGTGTGGTATCACTGGGAACCTCATGAGCTGGGACTGTGGCTTAGGATCGCGCTGTACTTCTGTGTACAGTGAATGGACATAGAGGTAGCTTCAGTTTCATACTCCTAGGCCACTCCAGAGCCTTTGATTCGGAATCTCCACAGCAATCTGCATTTTAACAATCCCCCTATGACCCTTAGACAGATAAAAACTTAGAGCACCTAACTGATCATAGGACATGCTTGCCTGAAATTCTGTGGTAACTTTCTTCTGCCTGTATCATAAAAAACTAAACGTGAACGCATTGCACTGCAAAAGTTTGCTTTCTCTGAAGCTTGCTCCCTCATGCTTGTACCTGTTACCTAATCATACCAAACTCTGTGTGAAAATGATACTACTAACTCCTACAATTTCCAAGTAGATACCATATTCCATTTACAATTATGAGTATTAGCAAAATATATCACATTTAAGTATCTTCATATGCCTATGGGGGTAGGTATCATTACTATTCTAATATCCAGATTAAAGTTCAATTAATTAAATATTTACTTTATATATAAGACCCTTGGCTAGAAGCAGTTAGGTATGCAAAGATAAATTAAACAAGGTCCTTCCTTTGTGAAATGTAAGTTATTAAAGGTGCTAAGATTCACTAAAAAATCATCATGTTACCTACAAGAGTTCACTTGGTAATAATGACTGGCCAGCCTCCGTAGACCAATATTTCCCATTCCTGGAAGTTATGCAAATGACCACCAGATAGAATAAAATATATTTCTCTAAATACATTGAAATTAGAAACTACCCAAAAGTCAAAACTTAAGTGTTACATAAATTATATGTATGCACATGTAATGAAACATCATTAATACTTATTATTTAAAAAAAGATTTATTGTCAAAAGGAATGCCCATGATATTTTGTAAAAGAGAAAAAGGAGGTGAAAATGTGATGCTTACAGCAGGATTTAATTTGGTTTTAAAAAAATATATGAGAGAAAGAGAAAGATACAGAGAGAGAGAGAGTCAGAAATTTTGAGACATCTAGAGAATTATACACCATATTTTTAAGAGAAATTATCTCAGGTTATTGAATTTTTCAGTCACCTTTTTCCTTTTCCTTATTGTCTTTTTAAATTGCTTCCCTAAAATCTACCTATATTTATCCTAGACTATAGTGCATTTTTTATTTCTTATTATAGTTTCCCTAAATCCAAATTTGGTGATATAAAAACTCAGCTATTGTAATCCATAGAGTTCAACTGTTAATGATCTAATTCCTCACAAGAGGAGAGAAGTGATGTTTTTTTCCACATATGTGATATTTCATTGGAGTGAAAAAGTCTTCCCAAACAAATTGTGCATGACTTTGTTTAAACACTTATTGATAAAGATATCTTTATTAAAACATAATTTCTGAGCTTTTAAAGCTTCAATTTCTACAAGTGTAAAATATGTCTGTCTCTTACAGTCCTCACCACTGCTTCCTCCCCTCCTTCCTCCCCCCATTGTTTGGGTTTTGAAGAAAGCAAATTATTCAGTTTCTTTGAGTCATCTATAAAACTAGAGCGAGTAGGATCTGCTGAAGGGCTCTAGGACTTCACCTATCATTTATCTATGATTAGCTCATACACATCTTACTGCTTGACATTTGTGACACATTTGGCCGACCTCAGATTATTTCTACATTCTTCAGAATTTTCCCCTTCCTCTGGAAAACTGAGCTCGCAAGATAAATTAATTTTGTATTAAGTGAGATGTTACTTTCTGGGAATGTATGTGTATAAATATGGCAACACTCCAGAGGCATTCTGTGCTATTTTTTTTTCTTGAATGAGATGAGTATATCATCATGATAAATAACCCACTTTGTCCATGAAGAAAACATGTGCTATGGGGGCTTTGTCTGTGTATTCTTCACCTTGTCATTTCTAAATAACCTCAGGATATCTGCTCTGTCACAAACACTATGATAATAACATTCTGAAATTGTTTTCATTTTCAGATTCTTCTATCTCAGATTCTCAGATGAATGTGTGGACAAAATCTGATAAGGACCTGAATAAATCCTAGGCATGGGAGATTCCTTAGACAATGTGTACCTGATTTAGACATCAGAAAGCCTTTTTTTCACCAGTTTACCTGGCCATTTTCAGAACTTTATTGGGAGGATCCTATGTATCACAATATTTAAAAACTACAGTATAACTTTTTTTATAGTATGTTTCTCCATTATGCCCTAAGTCATATGTGCCCATAAAGGCCTAAAAGCCTTGGCCAGCATCGGCCCATGGACCGAATGGTCTTGGGTTTGATTCCCAGTCAAGGACATGTACCTGAATTGCATATTCAATCCCTGGTCCCATGGTTGGGTCGTGTGCTGGAGGCAACCAATTGATGTGTCTCTCTCACACTGATGTTCCTCTATCTCCTTTTTTTCTCTCTCAACCCCTCCCTTCCACTCTTTCTAAATAAAAGCAATGGGGGAAAAATATCCTCAGTAAGGACTAATAATTAAAAAAGACCTAAAAAGTCTATTTTTTAACTCCTGTAGAATGTATGCAGTTTCCTCATGCTCCAAAAATTTGGGGATATGTGGGGCTTGATATAAGAGGGTGGACTGAGAGGGAGAGAAAGAAAGAGGGCTGCATAGAGGGAGCATGATGGGAGGAGCTTAAGGGATTATTTTGACTTGTCACTAATATTGTCCTTGACTGTAAACCGCTAAACTTCTTAGAACTGATGAAGTAAAACAGTCAAAACAACCACACAAAAGAGAGCAGAGGATCACCAGACAGGCTGACAGGACACCGTACCCATAAGGCAGCCAAGGGCAGTGATCAGTGGGCATCAGTTTGTCTTTGGGGCTGTAGCACCTGCTACTAATTGCTGCAAAGAGCTCAGCCGTCACTGTGTGGTTTAGCACACTCAGCTCTCTCCTGTATGTGCTGTGAGAAGCAGGACAGCTAATTGCTGTTGCTTCAGCGCCAGTGAATCGACATGCTGAGCTAATAGCGACAGATAGAGGGCAGACAGATTCCTGCTAGCAGCTTCCAGTTAGTTGCTTGTGGTAACTAAGGCAGTTGGCATACCTCTCAGAACGGGGAGAAAGAAAGATAGTATGCCTCCTGGGTTGGTTATGTTGAGGTGATTTTTTTTCTCCTCTAACATTTTCCTGATGATACAAGACTGGATATTAATGCCTCACAGAACCAAGAAGTGTAACGTGTGAACGAATAGCCTTGGACCTAGGTGATGAACGGGTTGTTGCGGAAGGGATGTGCAGGAGGCAGCCTTGGCAAGAAAACTTGCTGCATAATCTCAAATGGGCTAAAGATGAAACTTTAAACCGGCAAGTAAGTTCTTACTCCCCCTCCCTTCTCCTTCATTTTCTTACTCTTTCACATGTAAGGCAGCAGCAAAGTACAGAGAAAGTTAAGAGCTTGTTCCAGGGCAATTGGTCTCTGTCATGATATCACTTTCTGTCATGCTCATTCAAAGAACAGAGTGGTGATGATGTGTGAGTAATTATCTTCTGGAAGAACCAGCACCACTCCTTGTCCTCTCAGTTTTCTAATTACTGTGTGGTCTTGTAATTTTTTTGAGGTGTCAGTGTAATACTTAGACACACACTTTTAAATGATAACTCTCTGTGGTGTTTTTTTTTTTTTTTAATGTCACTCTTCAACCACTTTCTTTGCTTCTCTCTCTCTTCTCTCTCTCTCTCTCTCTCTCTCTCTCTCTCTCTCTCTCTCTCTCTCTCTCTCTCTCTCTTTCTCTCTCTCTGACAAAATATGGAAAAAAGGGCAGAGGTATTGGCATTTTATGTTATTTTTTGTGTGTGCAAATGTGTGTGTGTGTGCATGATGTTTTGTGCATGGTAGTTGCTGGAGGGTATAGTCAGTGGATAAGTTAAGGTGGCTAACTCTGCCTCACAATGAACAACATTATCTGTTGGGTTTTGTTATAATATAGAGTATCCTGAGGTTTTCACAACAGATGTTTTAGTGTATTAGAAAATCTGCTCCTTTATGAAAGTGTCTGGGAGCAGTTAGAAAGCAAATCCAGGTGGATTTATCCTTATAATACAAAGTTAATACCATTTAGAACTAGCAACTTTCCCACTTTGTGGTGTAGCCTTCACTTTACAAACACACTTTGTTATAGGGAAGGAGGGCCCTGAGTAACAAGTTTCAGGCCCCATCTGCTGCTACTCTAATGCATATCTCTCATACGCACAGGTGGCCACCGATGCCATGGACTAGTAGTATGTATGCAGACAGCCATTGTTAACTAGAGGATAGTATGACGGCCTCATGTAAGGTTAACTCCAAGTCCTTACTCATTGGCTTTCACAAATAGAGCTAATTGTCAAACGTAGTAACCAAATACTTAAGGGGTAGAGTCATTGTGTTGCTTAACATCAGAGAAGCAAATAATTTGTGGAAGAAGCATAAAATGCTTGCTGTAGCTTTTACTGCACATTTGAATCTTTTTATACAGGTTCTTGTGAACTTATTTTTTACTGCAACTTGACTCTTCTGTAAGTTTCTTTAGTTTTCTGTAGTTGTTGGTGTGTGTGCATTTATCTGTACATGTGAGTCTTCAAATTTCAGCAACTTAATCCCCATGACTGTGGGCTCACTTTCATATGAAATAAAAGAGCAATTTAATGTGTACCCAGTTGCGCAGACTGGGGAGATCCTCACCTCTCAGCTGATGCAATAACAACTGAACATGGAATGTGAATCCCCTCACTTTGCCACAAAAATGGCCCTTAGGCATTAACCATTCATTAACAGACCTGAATTGACCAGGGTGTGTACTAAATTACTGATAGTTGTTCTTAGTTTTGCATCCCTGGTGTTTTTGAGCTATTTGTCTAAAATATTATGAAGTAAAGTTTTGAGTATTTTTTCATAAAAAGGTTTAAATAAAATCATTTTCTAAGAAAGGTTTTGGAATAATAATATTAGTGATATTATTTGATTAGCTTAGTGAGTCTCTGAACTATAAGAGCAGTCCCCAAAAACACTAATAATTATAATTCTAAGAAGAAAAGAACTTAGAGTTCCAGTTAAGTGCCCATTATCTACTTTCTTAGTGTTTCCACATTTAAATTTTGTGTAGTAGGCATTTTGCCTTTTTATCACCCAACTTTCTAGGCAGAAGGAGACATACGCTGAAGTCATTTGTAAAAATTCTCCAGTATTTTGGTACATAGCCTAAGTTTGAAGTTAAATACAAAAAGTAATTATTATTTTCTTGTCAAAGGAAATAGCTATTTTTCTTTGATCACAAAATGTGTGCCAGGCAAATATATGTTGACCAATTAATTGCACCTTTCTAGAATCATTTTATCATGGGGGCTTTTTACCTCCTGAATAAATTATTAGCCTTTATAGTAAAAGTAAAAAAAATAAAATACACAAAATAATAATAAAGTAATCCCCTAAATGTGAATGTCTTCAAGGGTAGAAGAGCATACTATCCCTTGTAAATGCGCAGGTGTAATTACAGACAATAAGAACTTTTGTTTCTATTTACAGGGTTTAAAATAATATAAAACTTCTCTCATAAACCAGCTGTTATCTTAACTGTTTTAGCACGAAAGCCCCTGTATAGATTTATATTTTATTGTAGCCTTAACAGTGGGGATAAATATATGGTTTTAAGTTTTACCAAGGATTCCAACCTATGAATAGATTCAAGTTGGCAGAAAAATGATCCCCAGCAAGAGATTGCTTCTAAATCAACTGGGTGTATTTATCATCTAAAAGTTTAATTTTGCTTTGGACTCCATGTTAAGAGTAGGTTTTGGTAACAGTCATTTTTATTTCCTGTCTACTTTTTTTTAAAGAGTTGTTCTTACTTCTGCGTCCCTCATGTTTTTGAACTATTTTGTCACCCTATGTCTCTCTCATATATATGGAAGGCTTACAATTATAATATTTATTATAAATAACAGTTTTACTTGATGGGGCCAGCTTTCTAAAAAGGTTTTGGTTACTCTCAACTAAAGTTTTAGTTTGGATATAGATATGTTTGTTTTGTGATGGGATTTTTATTTATTACTTTACAATATAGTAGATGGTAGATTCAAAGTGATGATGACATAGGGGGCTTTACATAATAGTTTTATGCTCAAATATTGGATCGCATGAGGAGATATTGGAAGGAATTATAGGTATTCATTAAGGTTCACAGTCAATTTTGAGTGAAAGAAATAACTACTATGCAAAATGTATGGCAAGATTACGTCCTTTAGTCTCTGTACAAATTTCAAACACTCAGAAACTAATATGTAACTTCCAGTTAACTTGAATATTAGAGTCACTTAGATTGAAATAGTGACAGGACCATGGAATATGCCCAGAAATTACAAATGCAAGCATACTTTCTTGCACATAAGAATGAGGGCGAGGGAGGTAAGAAGGTAATTTTGAACATGAGTATGAATAGCATGACCTAGCACTGGAATAGCATGACCTACCAACAGTAATGAATAAATCAAAGTGCCAGATTTACAGGACTATGAAGATGAGTATGACTTGGTCTCAGTCTGCAAATAAGTCACACATTATCGCATAAGATACGCACACACACACACTTTATTCATTGAAGTAAGGAGCAAAGAAACCTGAAATTCTGGTATAGACAACAATTATTTACCTTGGGAAATTTGGCACATTCCCTAAGCATTTTTGCCTCAGTGCCCTCAACCTACCAGAGTTTTTGTAAGGATCAGCCAAGATAATGAATAAGAAACCTGTAAATTGCTAAATAATCTAATGTACAATTAATCATTCTGATATTCTAGCAGTTAATTCTCAAGATGATTTCTATGTGTGTGTGTTTTCTATCAGCAAACAGTAACAACAAGAAGATGATTTCCAATCTAAACAGTAAAAGTTTCTACCTGAGCAGGGTCATGGACCAATTTCCTTTTATCTCACAAGTTGTTTAAAGGTTGCACTCAACCTTAAATATCAGATCATGGCTATTGAAGCCATAAATGTAAAAGGCAAAAGCAGTCATTACTTCAAGAAGCTAAAGCATATAAAGCACTTCTTCCCTTTGACCTGGTAAATGGAAAAATTCAAAACTTGTTTATTGTGTTCCTTGATGGATATGAAATTGACAGGAGGTGTAACTTCTCTGTGGCTTTTAGAGTGTAAACATTCTCAGGCCATGGCAGATGTGTAGTTCCCATTACTTTGAAAAGTCATTCATTCTAATGCTCAGTGAAAGGACGGGTTTCAGACAGAATTAGGCACCGTTTCCTGAACGGGGGGAAGACAGTGTGTGCAATGAAGTGCATCATTCAAACGCGAGCCTAGCTAATGAATGCTCTCCCTGTGGTTTTCATGGAGGTGTCAGAATGAGCCTTTTCTGATTCTGCATCACTGGATCCTTATGGAAATGCAAATTGTTTACCCAAGGACAGTGACTTTCCTTTTTGCTTTATCATTTAAGGGGCTGATTTCTTCAACTTTGCAGCACACCACTGGAATCCAGAGAAGGTTCATTAAAATGGGATCAGCGGTTGTTATTTCTTTAGAACCTTAAGTCACTGTCTGAGAGGCAGAGACACAGAGAGGTGACAGAGATAGATAGATAGATAGAGAGACACACACTATGTGAAGAATGGGAGAATCAGAGACTCACAAAAAGAGAGAAGAAATAAAGTTGGAGACCGAGTAAAAGATGAGCTAAAAAAGGAACGAGGGCTGAGAGAGAAACTGACATACACACACAGAGAAAGAAGAGTCAAGTCAGAGTCAGACAGACAGAAATGAACAAAAATAAACCCCAAACTGGCAGAAAGACAAATGGTTGAACAAGATATATAGATGGGGAAAGGGGAACAGAGACAAAAAGACTAAAGACAGTGATCAGAAAGGGTGATTGAGAAAGACAGACAGACTAGACAGACAGCCAGAAAGAGAATCAGGTAATCAGGTAGAAAGACAGAGGAGGAGAGATCCTGTGACCCAGAGGGGAAATGAGATACAGAGTGTGTGAGAGAAGATTAGAGGAGAGCAGAGGGCACTGAGCTTCAGTTCTGCTCTAGTCCCTTACTAGTGATGAACTTGTTATCTAGCATCTCAGCCCAGTTTCTGTCTGTAACGGTTTAACAATGGATTCATTCCCATCTACACAGCTCTCTAGCACAGGGCCCAGAACCAAGAAATGTCTCAGTAAACAGGGACCAATATTTATCATCATTTTCATCATCACTTAGGTGGAATTCCAGCAGCAGAAGTTTCTGAGTCAGGTCAAATCCTTGTCTCAGCCCTTATTCCACATAGAATATAGTAAATGATTTAGCATTCATAAGCTGTAGTTGTTTCACCTATAAAACTCAGGTATTATTTTCTACCTCACAGCCATACTCTCTGAATTAAATGAAAGAGTATATTTCATTTGGGGCTTTGCACAGCATATTTTAGTAGTTTCACTAGCTCTCTCAGTGTCCAGAATTTAGTAAGTGCTCAATAAATATTTAATCAATGAATGTATATTTGCTCTGAATATTAGTTTCTGTGAAGTAAGGAAAAGCTGAAATGATTTTGAGGCATTTTAATATGAAATATTAAATAAAACAGTCAGTTTTCTCCTGTCTGCTCTGGAGAGAATGGTGGTATTGATTTGCAGAAGTCTTCCTGCTATCCATCCCATTTCTTAAGAACAATTAAAGCAATAGTTGTGACCAGGAAAATTTGTCTTTCCTGTTGGTGACTTTTAGTCATATTTACTTACTTACTTACTTACTTACTTACTCACTCACTTACTTACTTACTACAGGGACTATTTGTAGAAGAGAGAGGTGGTCAGGATGTGGAAAAAGTGAATGACTATAAGAAGAGGAGCTCGCCTAGGAGAAGTTAGAACAATTAAGTTAGAAAAAGGTGTGAGATAAAGGATTTGGAAAAGTGAAATAAACATGAGCTTACTATTATGAATTTCAAAAGGAGATGGCTTAAAAGAGCATAAGAAAGAATATGAAGCCCTAGCCAGTTTGGCTCAGTGGATACAGTGTCAGCCTGAGGACTGACGAGTCCAGGTTTCAATTCCGGTCAAGGGCACATGCCTGGGTTGTGGGCTTAATCCTCAGTTGGGGGCATGCAGGAGACAGCCCATCAGTGATTATCTCTCATCATTGATGTTTCTATCTCTCTCTCCCCCTACCTCCCTCTCTGAAATCAATAAGAAAATATTAAAAGAAAAAGAATATATATGGTTCATAAATGAAAATCTTAATGTAATAAAAGCCTAATATGCGAAGTGTCCAGTCATCTGGTCAGCCTTTCAACCAACCAAAGTGTAATATGCTAATGATATGCTAAGGCCACTCAACCACTTGCTATGATGTGGACTGACCACCAGGGGACCGACAATCACCTGGTCAACCAGTTGCTATGATGTGCACTGATCACCAGGGGGCAGACGCTCTGACTGGTAGGTTAGCTTGCTGCTGAGGTCCAGTGGATTGGGACTGAGCAAGATGGGCCAGACACTTCCTGGAGTCCTCACGTGCCCTTCCCTGGCTGGCCAACCTCCCGCGTCCCTCCTCAACTCTTCAACCCCGATCATGCACTGGTGAGGTCCCCTGGCCTTGCTTGTGCCTTCTCACAATCTGGGACCCCTTGGGGGATGTTGGAGAGCCAATTTTGGCCCGATCCCACAGACCAGGCCAAGGGACCCCACTGATGCACAAATTCATGAACCGGACCTCTAGTGTAGATTATAAAAGCATTAAAGCTATTTGTAGCTATAAGGTAGAGTATGAGAAAGTAAAGTACATTGTCAAAAAAATAATTGAAGTGTTCAAAATTATATATATATACATATATATGTATATATATATATTATTTCTTTTTTTAATTTTTAAATACTAAGTTCTCTTCACTAAATATATTCCTTACACATGGCTATATTTAGAGGGAAGCAGTCTAAAAATGTATGCAAGAGTTTGATTCAAATGCTCTTTTTCTTCTGTCTTTGATGTGTTGTTAAATTAGTTTGGTAAATGAATAAAGAAAAGAATAAATATTGAGCATCTACTCTGTGCCAGAAATGTTTCATGGTACTTTTCTTTTTAATATATATTTACTGATTTCAAAGAAGAAGGGAGAGGGAGAGAGAGAGATAGAAACATCAATGATGAGAGCTAATCATTGATTGGCTGCCTCCTGCACGCCCCACACTGGGGATCAAGCTCACAGCCTGGGCATGTGCCCTAACTGGGTATCAAATCATGACTTCCTGGTTCATAGGTTGACACTCAACCACTGAGCCATGCGGGATGATCATAGTACTTTTCAATATGTCAGTCATTTAACCTGTGCAAAATAGATGATGTAAGAGCAGTTTTCCCCTACCTCATTAATTTTATTTCTGAATATCTTTGCATGAGTCCCTTCATCTAATAGGTGTTGACAGTCTGTTAAAAAACCTTACTTTTTACCTCATGCTATTAGCATGGGATAGAATGCTCTGTTTTGGAGCTAGTGTTACATAGATTTGCTAATATTTTGCAGAAAAGGGCAGTAAGAATTTTAGGGATCTTTACAAGAATTATTGAAAAATTTTTACTCAAGATATACTGAGTTCTGAATAGCATACATTATATGAATTTCTATTTACATTCATATATCAAGGTTAAGAATAGAATAAAATTCAACAAGGCTACACTTTAACATGGTGGCAGATAATTTTTTCCAATGATGGTAACATCAGTGGAAAATGTGTGAATGATAAAATGCTAAAGCAGAGGAGATTTCTAGCATTTATGTGTCACAGATGATGAGGCTCTGAAATGCTCTTTGGTAGTCGTTTGTGTAGGTGGGCTTTACTGTGCTGTATTCAAACTGTGCCAGAAGTGGCTTTGTATTCAATGACCCAAAATCTGGGGGAATCTGTGAAAATGGCTAAGCTCTGGAGCAGGAGAAAGTTTAAGGGAAGGTTTCTCAGCACTGGGAGAGGGGATCCTGATAATTAAATCAATACCCTGGTTTAAGGGATCTCAGCTAACATCATGTCCCTCCCCTGCTTCTCTTGGTACGTAATTCGATTTGCTAAGCTTTTCACATATTCTGCTGAGTCCATAGGCTTTATATTACCACTGTCTCCCCACATTTGCCATTTTCTATGTAGTTTTCTGTAGTCAGCTATATACGTTCCTGGTCTTCCACTTTCAAACATCGACAAACTTGTTGAAATTAACACATTTTCTTTTGCCACTACTTTATCCACGTGGCTTAATATTTCTTCTGCTTCTTATACTGAGCTGAGTTTCTGGAAGATAACAGCTAAGTACTTTTGATCATCCTATATCTTAATGTCACAAATTTATACTTCAAAATAAAGGTAAGCAAACTTGGTTTTTAGAATAATAGGTTTGTAAACTAGTTATATTTAAACATGCACTAAAATTAAAACATTCATTGCATATCTTCATAATGGCAGTGTATCAGAAATATAGCAATTGCTCTCTATAAAATGGTGATTATAATCATTGCTCCTTTGGAAAGATTTGATTTTTTAACGTATTAAGTATATGCTTGTTTCTTGTCACTGAATTTTATTTACAGCAATTAAATCACCTCAAGCCTTTATCTTTTGCTTAAAGCAAGCAAGCACGTGTGTGCACACACACACAGGCACACACACACACACACACACACACACACCTCAAGCTAGGCTTACTATCACACTCACTTCTGCTGCAGTGCAATTTAATGGCAAATATGAATGTTGGAGACATAGCAGGAAGGAGGAATAAGCTGTTACATAGCTCATCAGGAAATTCTATATCCTGCAGTTTTTCAGCAAATCAAAGGGTAGGGATTTAACAAGGGACAAAATAGAAACAAGATTTTGCGATAAAGTACTACATTCACACAAAGAGTATATCTTAGGGTGTTTTGTTTTGGGGGCGATCATATCAAAGAGATTCTTGTAAATATTATGAAATATCTTGATTGTGAATTCAATTTTAGGTTAAGAATATTTTTGAAGCCACCCCCTATGTTAGAGGTGCTTATTTATCATATAGGAAGAGTCAGCCACAGTGCTCAATGTTGCCTCCTTTCCTGTGTAGTTAGGATCTTTCTTTTATGGAAAGTGATATTCTTTTTTGGGCGTTTCATATAGGGAATGACCTGGTTTCCAGCGGTCCTTGATTCTACAAAGAATTAGATTAGTAATTTTGTATTCAAATTCAATGACCCATTAAGTGATTTATTAAAGCAGTTTCACTGTTTCCATTGCAATCCGGCTCCCACCCCTACTTCTTACCTGAAATACCAAATACCAATATCACCAACTACTTACCTGAAATGCCAAATACCAATATCACTACTGACCTCCTTCCTGCTGAATTCAATAGAAGATTTCAGGCCTTGTCTTACTTTCTGCTTTATTCAGTATTGCTGACTATGCCTTAATCTTTGAACCTCTCTCTTCTCTTAATTTTTATGGCATAGATTTCTCTTTTGTTTTATTGTTATCTTTGCTTTTTACATCTTATTTCTCAAGACAAATTTCAGGTTCATTTTCAGGCTGATCTTCCTCTGTGTATGTCATACATGTTAATGTGCTCGGTTATACCCACCTCCTTCTTTCTCTTCTTTCATTTTATATTACTTCTGATTTATTTCATTTACAGTTACATTCATAACCAATTTATTTCTGCAGATGACAGCTAAAATGATATCTCTGACATCTACACATTTCATTCCAAAGCTCAGATCTGCAAAACCACCTGCCCCCTGGAACTTTCATTTGGATATCTTATGGGTATTTCAAATCCATTAATCCTGTGACTGAGTTCATGATTTTTTCCCCACCCCTTCTTCCCAGCCTCTCCTTCTTTCCTGTAATGTATTCTTATTTCAGGGACTAATGACAACCAACATCAAATTGCTCAAGCTTAAAACCTATTTATCAGACTTCTAGTTCTCTCTCACCCTTTATGCTCATGTCGTATCAAATACCACAATGTTTCTGTCAATTCTACCATGTTAGTAAAATTAGAATCTAATCCTTCTTCCATCCTTTCCTTTATGTTATCATCATTTCCCACCTAATACCCAACTCATCTGTTTTCCATTTCATCACTTGCTGTCCCTCTGTTTCCCTTTATACCACCTCCATCTTTTCTCTATAATGTTATCCATTTCATCATGTCACTGTCTTGCTAAAATATCCCAAACTTTTCTCATTCTATTTATTCAGGTTCTCCCTTGGATCAACTCTCTCTCTCTCTCTCTCTGCCTAATCAAGTTTATTGAAAGGGAAAAAGAAAGAAACATATCATTCTATGTAACTGAAAACCCAAAAATGTAAATATGGTTTACTACAAGGATTTAAGGCTCACATATAACTTTCAGATGCATGTCTTCACTTGCTTTCTCTACTAGTTGGATCTCTTTTCAAAATCTTTATATATCTTCTATTAGTAGCTTTGAGCTCACGCCATTACAGCACCTAGTATAAGAGAAAATAAGAAAGTTCATAATCTGATAATTCAACCAAATATATCTATGTTGAGTCTGCTTGGCTGTGATTTACCTGAATGGCTCATCCACTCCATGAGGGGAAAATGAAAATTGTAGATTGGCTCATTTTAAATTATATGCTATACTGTTGGTGCCTGCACAAGGGTCAGGTCTAGCAAGTAAAGACATGGTATGACTCAGCTCGCAAAAAAAAGAATACTTGAATGTAACTAAAGTGGGAAAATTTTAATTGCCTCTTACCTAGAACCACATTGTTTCGTCTTTTGACACTAATGTTGATTATCACACAATGATTGTGAAATCCTTAGACATATTCCCTAAAAAGTTAAATGTAAATATTCAAAAAATATATCCTTGTAAAGTGAAGGACTGTACCACGCATCATATATAGTTATCTATGTAACAGTCACAAAGAGACTATCTTAAGAGATATAGTATATTTTTTCTTGTTTGATCATTTAAATTCTTGTGTAATGGATTTTTAAATATATTTTTACTAGAGGCTCAGTGTGCAATTGAAATCGTGCAAGTAGGTGCCCCGCCTCCCGTCTCCCGCTGCTGCAAGGTGATGCCCTGCCTCCCACCTCCCACAGCTGCAAGGAGGTTCCCCACCTCCTGCCTCCTGCCTCCTCTCCTGGCCACTGCGGGCCTCGCTGCACATGCAGCCCCCTGCTGATCGATCATTATGGCATGAAGGTGTGATGACCATTAACATATTAGCTTATAATTATATAGGATTCATTTCAGAGAGTAAAGGAGAAGGAGAGAGAGATAGAAACATCAATGATGAGAGAGAATCATTGATCGGCTGCCTCCTGCATGCCCCTCACTGGGGATCGAGCCCTCAACCCTGGCATGTGCCCTTGACCGGAATCAAAACCGGGACCCTTCAGTCTGCAGGCCGACGCTCTATCCACTGAGCCAAACTAGCTAGAGCTGTATTTTTTCTCTTTCCATCTTTATGTTGGATAGATTTTAAAATTTATCTTTATTGTTGAAAATATTATAGATGTCCCCTGTGTGTTTTTGCCCCATTGACCTCCTTCTACCATCCATCTGCCCCACCGAGGCCTTCACCACACTGTTGTCTGTGTCCATGGGCTAAGCACATGTGCATATAAATTCCCAAGGTTAATCTTCCCCCCTCCCCCGACTTGCTCTGAAAGTAGGATATTTTTGAAACCCTTTAAACTTTTGTATATAATTTATAAACTGCTTTTATCATGCATTTGTCATCCATTTCTTAGACACTTCATTCTCATTTAAAAAATGAACAGTGTAATCAAATAATTAATATTATGCAATTCACTTATAAAAAGATTAAATATTACTTTTTACATCAAAATTGACATTATATCTGAAGGTAAGATCTACAAAGGCAGATAGTTTAAGGACCAAGTTTTTGATGTTACATTTCTAAGTTAGATGATCAAAATGCATATCAAACAACTCCAATTATGGTACAGAGCAATATGAATATCTTTACATAGTTAACCTTGGGAGAGTTTGCAAACATAATTGCAGTGGTTATAAACTGTAAAAGTGCTGTTGTAGCGGTAAAATAATATCAGGGACTGCCATTCCATATTTTATTTTATTCTCATTGTTTTAAAGTAATAAGAATTGTTGACTTAGTAATAGACATGCTGAAGGGAAGAAAACTTTAAAGTCACATAGTAAAGAATAAATCATAAGAAATTGTGGTTTGTCATTTCATCATATTAACATAGATTTAGGAATCCATAATGCATTATATTCCAGAAAGCATCTCCTTTATTAGAAATTCTGCTACTATACTTATATTTTTCATATTTACATTCCCAACTCAGCAGTGACCTGTTCAGTGCCAACAATTGCTTATTAAATGAATAAATCAGATTTATTTTTCAAGACAGCTGTTATAACTAATCTATGCTTCATATCTTTGATTTATGTAACAGAGTAATATTAGATATTTGTGGTCTGACTTGTGTGAATTCTTAGAAACTGTTGTTGAGAATATTTTTTCTGTGTTTTATCTGGTCTTTTAATTAATAGAGTGTTTTATTATGGAATATATTTTGAGAAGCCTTTATTTATAATTGGCAGTATATAATGAAGCAATATCATATTCAAGTGCCTATGCTTGGTGATTATACATTGTATAGGATTCATTCAAAGTTACATTAGAGGGTTTAACTATGGATTTCCCTAATGATGTGATTCCTAAGATCTAATACTGATATACTGATGGGAACATAGAAATCATGTTCTCCTCTAGTTGTCAATTTTGCTTCATACATTTTTAAATCACAGAATGATGACTGATGGCCATGATGAGACATTCCCTTCTTGTAATCCCAGAAATCAGTCATTGTTTTTCATGTTCATATACTTGGAGAAGTGAAAGAGTCATAAGTGTGGCCACTTAATACATTTGTTGATTAAATATATGAATAAATATAGAATTCACAGTAAGTACTTCAGTCTATGGTTATAGGAACTCAAGTACAAAAACAAGAAAAACTATTTAATGTATCTTCTTACATAGATTTCATTATCATTTATTTTTTCACTTCAATTAAAGTTTGATATAATAAATTTTGGTATTTGTGGCCAATATTCATTAATATTAGTAATATATACTTTTTATTTTAGTGAATCAAAAATGTATATACATAGATATTTAATAAAACTTTACATAAAGTTTAGAGACAATTTGGGATATTTACCATTTGAGATTTTTAGAGATGCTAAATATACTATATGTAAACATATAAAGTATTATGTCCTTATTGTGCAGTGGCAGTAAAAATGAGGTCCTCATTTAAAAGACTTACTGTGATGATATATATATATATATATATATATATATATATATAT
This sequence comes from Myotis nattereri, assembly GCF_964212035.1. Classification (NCBI taxonomy): domain Eukaryota; kingdom Metazoa; phylum Chordata; class Mammalia; order Chiroptera; family Vespertilionidae; genus Myotis; species Myotis nattereri. Next base: position 30,834,486 of record NC_138088.1, read on the forward strand.
ATATATATTCTTTCCTGAGCCTCCCAAAGATTCTAGTTTAATAAGTATAATCTTCTTTAACCCACAAAAAAATGGATAATAGATTTGAATGAGATGAATATTATCTATTTTCCCCCTATTTTGCTCATTTACTTATAGTTAATTTCCCCAAGCACAGATTAGACTTGGCTGGTAAGAATTCTCAAAGGAAAAACTGGCTTTTTTGTGTATACTTAACTAATGATTCTTTTATGTATATGATGTAAATAAGTATGAATTAAATACCTCACTGCAAATGAAGCTGTTTATAATAATTGCAGTCACTTATCATTTTATAATTTTATTGACATTTTGATTAGCATTTTTATATGAATATTTTGAAGAGCAAAAGTAAAGAAACTTTGCCATACATTGCTTCTAATTTGATTTGTTTACCCTGAATAGTGTATACAGTAATACCTACAAACTTTATAAGTAATGTTTTGAGTTATAATTACTTTTATCATTTTCCTATTTTTTTCTATTTCTACCTATTAATATAATTACATAGCTATATACCCAGTAGTTGATTCATTATTTTTCAACTAATTTTTGAAAATTCTGACTTGACATGGTAAATAATAAATTGCCATTTTAAGGAATGTGAACATAGAAGTGTGATGGGTGATCAGATATTAAAAATCAGTGTATAGGTCATGTATTAATCACCTATTCCCGAAATAATGCTGTGTAACAAATAACCTCAACACCTCAGTGACATGAAAGAACAAGCAATTATTGCTTATGCATCTAAGATAGTCACTTGAGATGGAGATGAAGAAATATAAGTTAGGTGAATATTGAATCTTTTCTAAGATTTCTGTCCCTGAAGAGATAGATGGCAGGATTGAAGATTTCTCCAGAGTACAATATACTTATAATTTTTTTCTTGCCTTAACCTTAGTTTACAGAGGACTGGAATAGATAGTCTTGTAAAATGAGCAGCCATTTAGATTTATGTTTATTTTTAATTTTTAATTTTATTTTTTAATCCTCACCGAAGATATATTTTCATTGATTTTTAGAGAGTGGAAGAGAGAGGGAAAGACAGAGAAAAATATTGATGTGAGAGAAACACATTGGTTGGTTGCCTCCTGCAGGAGCCCTGACCAGGGCCCAGGGCCCAGGGCTGGGGAGGAGCCTTCAACCAAGGTACATGCCCTTGATCAGAATCCAACACAGAACCCTTCAGTCTGCAGGCCGATGCTCTATCCACTGAGCCAAACCAGCTAGGGCCATTAACATTTATGTTTATATGCAAGCTGATTACACAGAGGAATTTTGAAATTCTTCCTTGAGGGTTAAAGAATGTTGGGGAACCAGTACTCCCTTATGAATATTTATTCAGACCAAAAGGGGACCTAATTACACTTATCCCAGGTGTGCAGGGAGTAACCTTGCCAGTTGCTTCTTGAATAGGCTCTCATGTAGTATATAAGGTGCTTATTAGGCATTACCATAACTGGGAGCTTTAATTAAAGGGCAAGAAAAGGAAGGAAGAAAAGGGGGAGGAGATTGGGGGTCAAAAATGAAGCACATTTTATTCAAGTATTAATTTTGAGGTATAGAGCCAGATAGAACAACAAAGAGGGAAAGGTTGGTGCAGAATCCTGTGGATCAGAAAGGATTAAACACTTATTTCTCTGAGCACCTAAGATCCTAGAATAGGTGGTTATTTTGCAAGGGGAATAAAAAGGGAAAGACATTTTTATACACTAGAGCTAGCTTTATGCTGTCTTTGATTATTGTTTCTCCTTCTCTTTGTTTCCTGTGACCTGATTTTGAGTCACCTTTGGATACCTGAAGGTTAGTTTTGTTCTGAAATGCAGACATACTTTTCTTCTTGGTCAGAGTTGTTCTGGGTTAAAGAAGGATGAAGACTGGAGTGACAGGTGGGAGGCAATGGGGGGCCGGGGGATGAGCTGGGTGAATCAGAGGTGGAAAAATTAAAATCATATCTTATGTAAAATAACTTATTAACCTAAATTCAGCTTCTAATTACTCAGGGCCAAAACTTGTATGGTATAAGGAGATGAGGAAATTAAAAAGTATTAATATCCTGGAATATATATTTGTACATGTTTATACATGCAAACATGTGTTGCTTTCTGCTTTGTATTCGTTTTCTTGTCTTACAATACTACACCACTTTTCCTTTGGGACAACCCTCTCCTGTCATTAATTCAAATTCATGTCATTTGATTTGTGATATCCCACCCAACTGTTCCATTAGTTCACACAAGAAGAGGCATGAAGAACCAGAAGCACATTGTTTGCGTCCTAATCCAGACTGAATAGACCTGAAAGGTTTTTTTAAAAAAAACAAAATGCAGTCTTTTTGTGTCACACCTGGGAATTTTGCTGTAATTCCAAGGAGAATGTTAGTCTATTTATACTAGAATATATGCACACAGATACATGCATATGCCATGTTTTAAAATATAATGAGTACATTCTTTGTGCATAGTTATTTACTTAAAAATGTGCCAGAGCTGGGTCAAATTTGTTGGTAGGTACAGTGCAACCCAGATCAATGTTGTAAATTCAGAATGGACCCCCATATCTGCACATTAACTTTATTTTTTGTCTTTGTATAACCCCATGAGTCTGAGTTTGTAAAGTTAGGACTGGATTTATTCCAGATCTCCTGAGGCTGGCTGTGTCCTTAGGGATGGTTTAGTGCAGGTCTGAAGGAGAAGCACTAAGAATTATAACTGTGGAGTCCAACATGGGACACTCTAGGAAGAAACTGGAATTGAGAGAATGAGTTCTTTGTCCTCAGAGAAAACTGGAGACCCTTCCAGGAAAATGGGCAACTGAAGCATCTTCCTAGAATATGTACCCCAACATCATCTTTTCAGACTGTAGTGCTCTCCCTGCCTGGTTGTGGGAGTTAGATTAATTTTCCTTTGGACTATCAGAGCCTTCAGGAGACTGGGAAAAGTTCAGCAAGAAGGGAGAGACCAAGTGAGAGATACCAGACCTCTTTGCTACTCACGTTGGTGAATTTTTCTGTAACTAATTAGAATAAAAGAGCTTTGATGATTTAGACCTTTTTCATTTTACTTTGACATATATTAATTGAACAGCGCTTTTTTTTTTTTTGGCTAGAAGATGGGAAAATACTGGTGTCCATTTGGAGCTAACATTTCTGTGCATTTAAGAAAATGCCTACATAGGCATTATTAGCCTAATTTTAAAGATATGGAAACTGAGACTCACCGTGCTTAAGGAAGTGAAATACATTAATACTAAACTGTGGAGTCAGGATTAGAACTCAGGTAGGTCTGGCTTCAAAGTCTATGTTGTTTTCAGTGTCATATAATTAAATCAGGAATTCATATGGCACCCTCAAAATGTACCTTTCCACTGGATGTATCATCACTTCTATTGAATGATAACCAATAGTTCTTTCCATCTGTCCTATCCATAAAGCTTCCGAAGGCTGGTCAATTCTGATTGAGAGGTTTGTTTCATACATCAGTGATTAAATATCACACTTTGTTTTCTAAAAGCTCCTTATCTCTGAGAGTTACAAGCTTATTTGAATCATTTCCCAGTGAACTTTCCCTGTACTTTGACAAATCTAAATTACTTGAAGCTGTACAACATATCTTTGTAAGGTTTCTTTAGTCTCAATGTAAACACATAATGCCATCTGTTGAGATAATTGAAAGAAGGAAAATTATGTTACAATTTCTTCATGTGGATAATATTCTTTCAAAAACACTACCTTCCTTCCTAAAAGCCGTGTTTGGAGGAAGCAGATGGTGAGTGAGCTATCATACTTTAACCCAGTAGTAAGTACACGAATTACAGAACTGGTATTTAATAGTTCAAATGTTAAAAATAATAAAGTTCAAATATAATAATAGTTCAAATAGAATAATAGTTCAAATATAAAAATAAAAAGGAAAACTGATATTTTTGTTTAAAATATTTTTTCATGGGATCAATAATTCATGTATATTTATTAGAAAACTATGTTAGTGTGGTTGCTCCTCAAGGATTACCACATTTCAATGAATAACTGTGCATTAGTTGTCAAATAAAGTATCATTCTAGTAATTACATTATATGGAAAGATAATATGGTTTTTGTGGGGGATGGGGTAGAGGTAGAAGAGGGTATGAGGGGTTAAATGGTGATGGAAAAAATTAAATAAATAAAAAATTAAATGTATTTTGATAATAGCTACATTATCACAAATGCATTAAAATATGAAATGGGCACATTATATTCAAAGAAATATGGAAACTTTCTTCCTATAGTTGACAAGTATTTACATAGATGTGTTAATTTTTGTGAGTGATGTGCAAGTCATGTAACCTATGTTTGATATTTTCCATATGGCCTAGATTTCAAATGTCTGATGTTGTAAAACTAATGATGGCATTTATTTAAAAGGAGGTTCAGCTAGAAATGAGGAGGAAAGTAGGATCTGAGTTGACTTTTCCATATCACAGCTGTCATTATCCTTTACTAGAGATAACATATCAAGTTATCTCCGTCTGTCTTTATATATTTGGGGAATTATGGCAATGCTGTTTTTCTAAAGAGCTTTCTGTTTTGCTGGAGCATGTTAGGTTTTTTCTCTGATTTTGATCTTTGTTGCCAATCAAATGTCTATATTTTTCAGTGTTATTGTGTGATCAGCTAGCAAATGTCTCCCAAATAGTGGGTTCCCATTTGTTAAAAGAGAATTTACATTCCAGAATTTTCTTTTGCAATTGCCCTAACAACTTATGAATACAAAAGAGGCCAATTTTTATCCAGCTTTATTGAGATACTAGAGGCCCAGTGCACAAAAATTTGTGCACTCCGGGGGGAAGGGGGTGTCCCTCAGCCCGGCCTGGCCCTCTCACAGTCTGGGACCCCTTGGGAGATAACGACGTGCTGTCTTAGGCCTGCTCCCGGTGGCAGAGGGCAGGCCCAATCCCTAGATGCAGCCCCTGGTCGGGCTCAGAGCAGGGCCGATTGGGAAGTTGGGGCACCGCCCCCTGTCATGCACAGAGCAGGGCAGATCAGGAGGTTGCGATGCCACCCTCAGTCATGCTCAGGGTAGGGCCGATTGAGGGGTTGGGGCACCGCCCCCTGTCACACTCAAGGCAGGGTCCATGGGGAGGTTGCGGCGCCACCCCCTGTCATGCACAGAGCAGCCCCAATCAGGGGGTTGGGGCGCTGCACCCTGTCACACACAGAGCAGGGCCAATCAGGGGGTTGGGGCGCTGCCCCCTGTCACGCACAGAGCAGGACCAATCAGGGGGTTGGGGCACTGCCCCCTGTCACTCACAGAGTAGGGCCGATAGGGGAGTTGGGCCACCACCCCCTGTCACACACAGAACAGGACAGATCAGGGGGTTGGGGCGCCGCCACTCTCACACTCAGGGCAGGGCCTATGGGGAGGTTATGGCTCTACCCTGTCACACACAGAGCAGGGCCCGTGGGGGGGGGGGGGTGTTTTGGCGCCTCACCCTGTCACACACAGAGCAGGTCCTGTAACACACAGAGCTGCAGGGCGATCAGGGGATTGGGGAGCTTCCCCCTATCAGGCACAGAGCAGGGCTGATCAGGGGGTTTGGGCGCCTTCCCCTGTCACTAACAGAGCAGGGCAGATAGGGAGGTTGTGGCCCCGCCCCCTGTCACACACAGAGACGTATGGCAATCAGGGGGTTTGGGTGCTGCCCCCTGTCACGCTGATCCCTGTGCTGGCAGGCCTTGCGGCTCCACTGATCCTGGTGCTGGGAGGCATATTACCCTTTTACTATATAGGATAGAGGCCTGGTGCATGGGTGGGGGCCGGCTGGTTTTCCCTGAAGGGTATCCTGGATCAGGGTGGGGGTCCCCACTGGGGTGCCTGGCCAGCCTGGATGAGGGGATGATGGCTGTTTGCAGCTGGTCACATACCCTTCAGGGTGGGGGTCCCCACTGGGGTGCCTGGCCAGTCTGGGTGAGGGGCTGAGGGCTGTTTTCAGGCTGGCAGGTTACTGAAGCTCCCAAGTGCTCCTTTTTTTCTTTTTCTTTTTTATTCTGGCCCAGCTTCAGCTCTGACTCCAGCTCTGAGGCCTCTGCTGCTGAAAGCAGGTATCTGGTTTGTTTCGGTTCTATAATCGAAACTCTGTATCAGTTCCAGGTCTGAGATCCCGACTCGCTGAAAGCTGGTTTCTGGGGTTTTGTTTAGCTTCTATATTTGTTACAATGTTTTTTAAACTGCAGGCTCAGAGGCCGGCAAGGTAGGAGGGGAAGGGTGGTTTCCTCTGTCACTGAAGCAAGCAAGCCTCATGTTAGTTTCAAGCTGCCTGGCTGCTGGCCGCCATCTTGGCAGGCAGTTAATTTGCATATCTCGCTGATTAGCCAATGGGAAGGGTAGCGGTCGTACGCCAATTACCATGTTTCTCTTTTATTAGATAGGATAATTGGCACATAGCATTGTATAAGTTTAATAAGTAAAATATGTTGATTTGATACATTTATATATTGCAAAATGATTATCACCATAGCATTACCTAATGCCTCCACCCTATCACTGACTCTCTTCCACTCTTTCAAGCATGATTGAAATGTACATCAAGAGTCCTGCTCTCACCAGCCCAAAAGGTATGCTGGTAAAAGCAAGGGAGTCCATCAGTAAATTACCCTAAGATCAAATCCCCACATTGAATTTACCAAATTGAATACCTGGCATTTGTTTTAGCAACAGTTTCCTTTGCCCTGCCTATTGTCAGTAGCTCACTGCGAGATCTGGCGAAGGGCACCTACAGCTTGCGTGTGGGAATTGAGATGTTTCTAATAACTCTTTCCTGTGTCAGTGTCCTGGCTAGTATCTTCTCATCCTGTCTGCACACAGTACGCACATGATTAATAACTCTATTCAGGGTTATCATTCTTTTGCTAACTCAATTCTAATGATTTCCTTCTTTCCAGCAGGATTGATTATAATAAAGAAAATATTTAAAACTCCCTGGTTCTAACTGACATACTTTGGAAAACTCTTAACTGGTCCTCATTTTGAGCTTTTCTATAAATTACCTGTATTGTCTATTGGCAAAAATAAATCCATTTTAATTTTCTCACTTTTTTATTTTCTGTTATTCTTCAAATAAGTGCAAAATAGAGTTACATAAATTATTTAAAATGAGAAACTGAATGAAAGTTTGTGTGAAAATGAGCAATGACCGAGGAAAAGGGGCACCTTGAAACTGCAAAATGTTAATACACTTCAATTGGATGGATTATTGAACTGACGCAATTTAAGGTTCATTTAAGTCTGCGTTACCTTCTTTACCTCTCCTTTATTGTGAGGAGAGCTCACCATATCTAAACGAAGTGACTGACGCTCTCATAGGCAGACTTAGCTCTGGCTTCAACCCCCTCCTTGAAGTATTTCTTCACTTTTTTCTTAATGGATACCTCAAAGATTGCTTTCTTTTTTCAATTGCAGGATATTTGACATATAACATTGTGTAACTTTAAGGTGTATAACATGTTGATATGATATATTTATATATTGCATTCTAATCTATAATATGGGGATTGTTGTTGTAGCATCAGCTAGCTCTTCTATAGTCCAGCATAATAATTATCATTTGTGTGGTAGAAATAATTAAGACATAGTGTCTTAATAAGTTTGATGTTGATGATAGTATGGTATTATTTTCTATAATCCCTATATTGAGCATTGGATCTCCAGGACTTAGGTATCTAACAGTTGCAAGTTTGAACCCTTAAACATTTCTCCTCTCCCCAACCCCTCAGCCCCTTTATTATCACCATTCTACATGTTCATTTTTTAATATTCCACGTATAAGTGTTATACAATACAGTTGGGCCTTGACTTACGAGTTTAATTTGTTCCACGAAGGAGCTCGTAACTCAAATTACTCGTATGTCAAATCAACAGTGAACGAGTGAAACACGTGATGCTGGGCTGATGTTGTGGCGTTCACTGTGACGTTCGCTGCACCAACTAGCAGTGGGTATCTGAAGCTGGCTCGTAACCTGAATTTTAGCTCACAACTCAAAGCAAAGAATCGGCCGAGAGACGGCTTATATCTCGAAAAAGTCATTAGTCAGGACACTCATAAGTCAAGGCCCCACTGTATTTGTCTTTCTCTCTCTTACTTATATCGCTTAGCATAATGTTCTCAAGGTCTATCCATATTGTCACAAATGGCAGAATTTCCTAATTTCTCATGGCTGAATAATATCTCATTGTAACATATATATATATATATATATATATATATATATATACATATATATATATATATATATATATATCACGTTTTTTAAAAATATATTTTATTGATTTTTTACAGAGAGGAAGGGAGAGAGATAGAGAGAAACATCGATGAGAGAGAAACATTGATCAGCTGCCTCCTGCACACCCCCTACTGGGGATGTGCCCGCAACCCAGGTACATGCCCTTGACCGGAATCGAACCGGGGACCTTTCAGTCCACAGGCTGACGCTCTATCCACTGAGCCAAACCGGTTTCGGCATATCTCACATTTTTAACCTATTCATCTGGATGAACATTTGGGTGTTTAATAGACCAATGGAACAGAAGAAAGCCAAGAATTGAACCACTGTATACACAGTCAACTAGTATTTTCCAAGGGAGACAAGAACACAAATGGGGAAAGGATAGCTTCTTAAGTAATTTTTTTGGAAAAACTGGATAACGACATGCAGGGAATTGAAATTGTACCTCCGCCTTACACTAATCACAAAAATTGACTCGAAATTTATCCTAATGTAAATATAAGACATGATACCTTAAAACTCCTAGAAGAAAACATAGGAAAGAAGATTCTTGATATTAGTCTTGGCAGTGATTTTTTTTTTTTTGCCTATAATATCAAAAGATCAAAGAACAAGAGCAAAAGTCAACAAGTAGGACTACAGCAAACATAAAAGCTTCTGCACAACAAAAGAAACGATCACCACAACTGACATTTCATTCCCCATAATTGTAAGCAGTGATGACTGCTGACAGCCTCCACTAGTTCTAGTTTAGAAACTGGCTTCAGGTGAAGGGAGCCACTGTGACCAAAATCCCACTTACCCCCTGCCAGGTGGCCAGCACCTCGTGACTGGTCTCAGGGTGGTGTTGGTTGATAGAGGAGCTAGCTGATGGTAGAGGGTGTTATATAAATATCCTTAATAATTGCCTCAAGGTGAGACTGCTCATAGGTGTTCACTCTGAAATAATTGCATCCAAATAGCTATCTTAAAGTCTGTTTCCAGAGGAATCAACCTATGTCACCCTTCATATCCCCCCCCCCAAAAAAAATAAAACATCAACTAGAAATTGATTATTTTAATAAAGTTTGAACAAAAGATTGAGATTTATGTTATACTCTACACAACATAATCTTAATTTTTTTCTCTTAAAATGTATTTCTTCTCAGGCTCTCGTTCTTTCTCCCTGTAGACCTCCTTTTGACATGTTTCTCTCTCACATTGCCTCCAATCTCCTGTTGTTATACCTGAACTGTCTCCTGTTCCTCAAAATACAATGGTAGCCTCACCTATCCCCACCTGCAAGAGACATATGAAACAAACAACCAAACCTAATAAATCAAGCCTAGCTATCACCTGACAAAATGAAACCTTTTAGGGAAAATTATTCTTGTTGGACTATTTCTGTTATTGAGATTGTGTGTGTGTGTGTGTGTGTGTGTGTGTTTGCATTCCCTTTAATCTGAACCAAAACTAAAGCTTTCCATGAGGTATCCTCTCATGCAGGAATCCTCTCTACCAGAAGTTGCTCTTATTCCTCTTGTACACCAGTATTTACCTCCATGCAAAAACTTTATAAAATATTGTTATAAAACCATTGCCCTAATACTTAATTAGAGGCTAAGCTAAAGTTTAAGGTCTACAGGCATAAGCTTCTATTGATTTTTTTATTTGTATTTGATAGGAAGGTTGCAATTTGCATTCTACACTAATAAAAGACAAAGATGCTAATTGACCGTACCTTTGCTATACTCATCAGCCAATCAGAAGAGTATGCAAATTAACCCAACAAAGATGGCCATTATATTTGCATACTGCAGGCAGATCCCACTGCACTGCCCCAGGGCAGGAAGTAGTGAGATCCCAAGCCACTGCCCACCCCAGTGCAGGATCCAACCCTGCCGTGTGTGGCCCGGGGTGGGGGTCCTGGCGGCAGCGTGATCCCCAGCTGCTGCCAGCCCCAGCGTGGCATCCGAGCCTGCCATCTGTGACTGGGGGAGATGGGGAAGGCACTGCTGGATCAGGCATGCCATCTGCCACCAGGGGAGCGGGCCTAAGCCAGCAGGTGGTTATCTCCCGAGGCGTCCCAGGTTGGGCTGAGGGACCCCCGCCCCCCATCAGTGCACAAATTTTTGTGCACTGGAGTTCTAGTAGTATATAAATAAATTGTGCTTCTAGATCCCAGATAACTTAGCTGGGATCACTCAATTTTAGCAGCTAGCTTGATGAATCATTCCCTTGAATTAAAATGTTAGTTGATAAAGTAATTTCACTGGGTTGAGATCCTATAAATGGAAATTGCAATAAAACCTCAGTGTTGTTGGGATAAAATATAATAATGGCAGTAAATAAAATTATTTCTATGATTACTCTTCTGCCCCAAATTTTGCCAGTTATTTATTATCAAGTCTTTGAGACATTTATCTCCCTTGAATTCTCAGTAGGTTAAATGATGTATTTATTTAATAGGTAGGAACAACATCTATAGATTTCCCACATACTTAGATTATACTTTGTCCTAAGTTGCATTCAGAGTTAATAATACATTGTTAATAATAATTGGATATAATACAGTCCAATAGCCTTAGAGGACATATTACAAAGGTAATTCTTGTGTATAAGAAAACCTCTATGAGAAAAGCACACTTAAAAATATATATTAAATAGATTATCTTCAAAGCAGAAGGTAATTAATACAAAATAAAACTAGTATGAAAAAAATGAGTAAATGTCATATACTAAAACTAATAAACCCCTAATAATGATTTACCTAAGATTTCAAGAGCAGTGGTTTCTAATGTATATTAACTCATTAAACATTGTGCTAAATTTTGACATTTAGATTTTGCCTACTAGTGGAACTGAAATGAAAATAATGGTCTCTGAGGCCTAGTGGGTAGGTAATGCTGTTGGAATAATTAATCATTGGTGACTTTAAGTATGTAGGGTTTGCTACTAATATTAATTTATATGTGTATGTGATTTTTTAAAAATATATTTTATTGATTTTTTACAAAGAGGAAGGGAGAGGGAGAGAGAGTTAGAAACATCAATGAGAAAGAAACATTGATCAGCTGCCTCTGTACACCCCCTACTGACGATGTGCCCGCAACCAAGATACATGTCCTTGACCGAAATTGAACCTGGGACCCTTGAGTCCACACGCCGACACTCGATCCACTGAGGCAAACCAGTTAGGGCTGTGTTGTGATTATAGTATAGATATGCCTCTGTGTGTGGGGATTTATTTTTGGAGAAATATATATTTAAAATTTGTGAGACTTGTTTCTTCTTGGTCTTTAGTTTCATCATATATATATATATATATATATATATATATATATATATATATATGGAGAGAGAGAGAGGGAGAGATAATATGCAAATTTGTCCCTGAAGCCATAACAGTCACGACTGGACAAATTTGCATATTACCTCTTTATAGGCTGTGTGCGCAGATGGTGGGGAGGGGACTGCTGCATGGTGAGGCAGGCAATGAGCAGGACACAGAGAACAGGGTGGAGCAGGCCCACAGAGAACAGGAAGCAGGGCATGCCAGTCGCTGCAGCAAAGATCAGGTCTGCACAGAGCAGGGCGGAACAGGCCCACAGAGGGAGCAGGAGCCAGGAGGCTGGGGCCGTGCCCAGGCTGCTACCTCCACTGGGAGACAGCGAGGGCCCCAGCAGCCCCACCTCTGCATGTGAGCTGCAGAGGAAACACCTTTTCTTACAGCTCATTGGCTAAGCTCTCTGTATGGCATTGGCAGCATTCTTAATAACTTCGGTAATATGAATCCAAGAAGGTGCTCTAGGGTTTTTCCACCTCACTCCTGGAGGAAAAAACAAAGGTCCACTGCTGGACGGGCTAAGAAATGTCATATCCTGCCCTAGCTAGTTTGGCTCAGTGGATAGAGCCCGGCCTGTGAACCACAGGTTCTGGGTTTGGTTTTGATCAAGAGCATGTACCTAGGTTGCAGGCTCCTCCCTGGCCAGGGCACATGTCAGGGCTCATGCAGGAGGCAGCCAATCAAAGTATCCCTCTCACGTTGATGCTTCTCTCTGTCTTTCCCTCTCTCTTCCATGCTCTCTAAAAATCAATGGGAAAATATCCTCAGGTGAGGATAAAAAAAAATAAAGAAATAAATGTCATATCCTATGAAAGACACATCTTGAAAATGCCTAAAGAATGTTGTCATTTTTTCATGGTGAAGGGGCTGGAATCCATGTTGATGAAAACACCTTGGCGGCCGGCAGTGGCAGCAGCAGTGGGGTGGTGGGGGTGGTGCCTTCCACTGATCTGCCCACAGAGGGAGGCCAGACTGTGAGGAGAGGGCCTAAGCCATCAGTAGGACATCCCCTGAGGGCTCACAGACTGTGAGAGGGGGAAGGCTGGGCTGAGAGACCACCCCCCTCCCCCAGTGCACGAATTCCATGCACTGGGCTTCAGTACATTTATGTGATCTCATTCATTCCAGATGCCAATGTCAGTTTATAGTAAACTGATTTTTTTTTTTGCTCTTTAATGATTATGACAGTAATGTATTAGTAAGAATATGAAGAATGCCAGCTCATCTGGACTTGTCTTTATTGAAGTGTTAAGCATCAGGTATTAAGCAATAGATTGCAGAGTTAGAATTGGTTCTTACACAATTACAACACTGGCTACATAAGAAATCAGCTTATTCTTATTGTATGTTATAGCTGGGGTTGTTTTCTTCCATAGATTATATTGGCAACAGCATTAAATGATATTTTCTTGTTATTTTTGAAAGTTATAAAAATAAAAACAGCTAGAAACACTCAATCAGGAACTTGGAAAAAAGTGTTTTTAATCATAGGTGAGAAGGGCAAGTTATTGACCTACTAGTAATGATCTAACATATTTATAGAAGAATCAAGAAGTGCTAGAAGCAACATGTCTCCATGTGACAACATGACAATCATCTCTGCCACCTCCAAAGCACTCAGAGTTAAAAGGTTCTCAACCTTCCTAATGCTGCAACCCTTTAATACAGTTTCCTCATGTTGTGGTGACCCCCAACCATAACATTATTTGCGTTGCTACTTCATAACTGTAATTTCGCTACTGTTATGAATTTTAATGTAAATAAATATCTGATATGCAGGATGTATTTTCATTGTTCACGACCCACAGGTTGAGAACCGCTGGTACATCTCTCCTAATGTGATACTGAAAATCATTGGGGATTGAGACCGCATCCACAGATGTGGGTGATTGATGACAAAAGCTAGTGGCTAATTGTCAGGGGCATAGATGCTAGCTATACCCACTTTGTGAAGATGAAAAATTAAGACCTCTCATTTACATGTTTTGATGGCCCACTAGTGCTGATGAACACAGTCCTAATTTATAGGAAAAACCTACAGAGTAGGACAAGTGAATACTTGTGCACATTTGTATTTCATTTGTAATGCATGGATCATTTAGATCTCATTTCTCCTTCTAACACAATATTTCTAAGCTTAACTGTATTGTACATTATGAACGTGGTAAACATACCAGGACTAGTTTATTTATTTGGAGAAGTAAATATTTAATTATTGAAAAATGCTTGAATATGGATAGTACAGATGATAAAGTTTGCTTAGGGATGTGCATTTAAAATTTCTTCCAAGTAAACATGCTTAAGCTTTGAATGTAGCTGATAAATTAAAAATAACTTCTTAAATTTATATAGTATGTAGCTATAAAAACATGTGGGATACTTCATTGATTTCAGATGCTTAAACTTCTTTTTCTTTCAAATATTCCTAAAATATCTCTTATCAAACAGGGAAGAGGAGAACACACCATGTGAATAGATTAATGAGAGGCTTTTCCTGTTAGCTGTTTTCTATTTAACGGCTGGCATTCATAGCATGTGTTTTACTGTGACACTTCTGCCAAATACTTAATATGCAGAATTCAAATCCTCTTTTGCAAGGTGGTGTGATAGCAGAGATTTTTAGATGTGACTTTGCTGGAATTTACATACACAGATGCTTTCCACTTATTAATTTGTATTCAAATATTGAAGCAGACCAGTGTGCATGTATGAATAAATAGAAGGTGCACTTTGTAAACCTTTTAGGATGGATGTGTGAATTTAAATCAAACTTTAACCTAACCTGTCTTCTGTATCCTGAGGTTAAATCTCAGTATAACAAATATTTGTATTTATCAAAATAAATGTCTATTTGCTTGGTATTACTTCACATTGGCAATTTTTAAAGCTCTAAGCCCTTTAAATTTTGGAATTATTAGCTTTCTAAGTTTTTCATAATGTCGTTTTACATATTTTAAAAATGATTGAGCCACACTGGTTGAAAATTGCTGGTTTAAACCAATACCAATAGTTTTTAGAGTAATTTATATCTTATGTAATAATGATCTTAAGATGGTTCAGGAAAATATATTATCAAATATCTAACTTAACGCTCATGGACCATATGTTAACACAGAAAATAAGAGCTAAATATATGTTTTTACCAAATGGATCACTTTGACAATATGGTTTTCAAAAATTTACAATGAATTTGACAAGTTTAAATTTTTCTAAAATAAAAGTTCTTTCACTTCCCTTCTATTTGCCAACATCTCTCATAGCACAAACAGGTGGGCATTTAACTTCAAATAGAGTTAACATTTGTGGGGAGGATTAAAGCAGTATTCTGGCAGAAGGAGGCTTTGTTGTGGTTAAATCATTCCTGGGAGCTGAATTCAAAACCCATGGGGATTATGATGGGTGTGAAGCTACCCATCAACAGTGTGAGCAGTTACCATGGCAGAGGGCAAGGAGGCACAAATGGCTTTTCAGAATGTCAAGTAGACATCCCAAGAAAATCCCACTATGGATTTTCATCAATATTTAGGACTCCCTCCCGCCTTAAATGCTTTCCCCAAAACTAACTGGCTATCTTAAAAACAAAGTTAAACAAATGATTATAAGCTAGAAGGAAGATACACATTCAAAGAAAAAAACGGTTAAACAATTAAATTTCAGGAAGTACAAAATTAGGACAGCTCTAGGGGTCTAGAAAAGAGGAACCCGTGAGGATTTGTTTAGGTAACTGCTGTCGGGATGTATTCCTTCCATTTAATTTTGCTCTTTTACTATGTTCTGCAGCTGAAGCAATTGGTTACCTGTTTCCAAACCCAAGCTCTAGGCCAGGGGAAGGAGGGTGGGTGGGTCACCTTGATTTACAGAAGCACCAAGGTTGTATATAACAGGGCATATTTGAAAAACTGTAGGACCCTTAGCAAAAGGCGGAGATGGGTTTGCTAGGCAGGTAAATACACTAAATGCCCACCTCCCATGTTGCATTTCAGGCATCAGTGAACCAAAATGAACACTCAGACATAAGCCAAATGTATTTTGCTAAAAGATCGAGTCTGTTAGTGTCAGCCTTTAGATTGTACTAATAGACTTTAATATCATTCATGAGGAGGTAGCAGGGAGGAAGCCTTCAATGTTTAGTATAATGAGCGCTAATGAAATTTGGTTTCTGTTAGTCTAAAATGAAGTGAGCTCTGTTTCTAATTTGATCCCTTGTAACCTTAATAGCAAAATCAAATAGAATAATGGAGTGAGGGATGACTATAATATCACAGAGTATCAAGGTCATAACTTGAAACTGTTAATAGAATCAATCAATCAATCAATCCATTAAGAAAGGCTTCTCTAATCTGAAGGCAGTCACGCATGTCCGAGGTAAGTTGCCTATGCCTCAAGCAGAACTATCAACAGAACTCTCTTCATTGATGGAAGTGTTCTATAACTGCATTGTGAAACACTATAGCTTCTAGCCACATGTGACTAATAAACTCTTAAAGTGTGTCTGATATGACCACAGAAACTAATTTTTAAGTTTATTTCATAGCTAATTTAAATAGCAACAATGTATACCGGTATGGACCGCAGTTTTAGAGAGCAGATACTTTGAGTATGTACGTCCATCTGGTAATCAAACCAAAAGTAGAGACCCATATAAGAAATGTATTTGCTAAGCAATTCAAGAAATATATTAATGGAATAAGAGAAGGATTCTTTATTTCTTTTTTTTTCATAGCCCCACAATCACAATATAGGTCAGGCAAAGGACCCAGGTTGGGATGTATATGGGGTAGGTTTACTCCGCCTCTTTCGGTATAATCAGTGTGAAAACACAGTCTTGGTAAGTACCAGGGTGCCAGGAAGGATTATTTATGTCGCTGCTGTGAGGTGCAAACAATAGATTATACACTAACACGTTTATACAAAAGAATATTTATTGAGGGATACAGATGCCACATCTTGCCTGCTGATTCTTTGGCACTGGATTCTAGAAACTTTTCACAACTGCTTCCAAAGGCAGGGTGCTTCTGCTCACCTTCATCAGAACAGATTTGAGACGTGTTGTACTGTTGTCTCCTGTGAATATGCCACATTTGTGAAACCATGTTGCCTGCCAGACTTGTAGCCATAAGGAAATCTAGGTTGTTGAGTTTCTACATTCTATTGGGACATACAGAATCATAGGTAAATTTACAAGGGAGCTAAGTTCTCCTCAAATCACTAATGTTTACAAACATCAGACTGAGTAAAACTTCATCTCAATATCAGTCATCATATCCTGAGAAACATTCCTGCAGAATGCCCATTTTATGTAACCAAAGTTTAATTATATGTGCTTGGTAAAAAGTAAAAGTAGAGGGAGATGAAAAAAACACATAATCGGTTGACAACTGTGCCTGCCATTCTAGTCAATAAGTGTATGGCCTGGAGTTATTGGTGATATAAAGCCACTATTATCTTCTTCGATGCCTGTTTCCCATAGCTCTCAATGTGAAATATCTTGCAACTTTAATTAGGAGTAGTGTTTACAGATATATATTCTACTTAGTTCCTATAGAAGAGATAAATACTCACAGAAATTTGATTTCTTATATACAGAAATTTCATTTATCTTCAAATTATTTGGTTGATTGAGAGAAATGATGAATTTGTCATTTCTGCAGGCTCAAATGATCCAGATAATCTGAGGAATTAAAATTAATGAGTATTTCCACACAAGTCTTAAAAGTTTTCATCTTTTCCCAGCCAGACTCTTGTCCTTGGTATAGCTGTCTCACTAGGTTTCAAATGTAAACTTCTTTGGTTTTCTAGAGTTTTGAGATTAAATCTTAGTTCTGATTTTTAACTTTCTCTGCTTTGTGGATGCAGGAGATGAGCTCTTCTTCTATCAGGAGACTATCACACATAGTCCTTAGGCTAAATCATCCTCAGCCCATCATGGTGTGTCTCAAAGCATGGATTACCCTGAGCAAGAACTATCTCATTTTCCTTGGTCTTTTAATTTCTATGCTCATATAATTCCCAAACACTTGATGCAATCCACCTTATAGAGCATTTTCTTCCACTACTGTCCTATCTCAGTTCACTGCCTCTGGGAAAAATGTTCTAGTCATCAACCACCTTGTTTCACAGGTTCCGGTGATGGCTTCTTCATTGCCTGCCAGGCAGCACACATTCCAGCCACAGAATCTCATTTTCATGTCAGTTTTCTCTGGTCATTTGTGGAACTATTGTGACTGGATTCCCCATGAAGCAGACTCTGTAATGGAGACTCTTAGAGTATATGAGGACGTTCTTGCAGGACTGATACTCATTAGTCTATATCTGACTGTTGTTTATTTTTGTTATGTTGTCTTTTCTCCTCATGTACCTGGTGTGTGTGTGTGTGTGTGTGTGTGTGTGTGTGTGTGTGTGTGTGAAAGAGAGAGAAGTGAAACTATTGCAGAGAGAATTTGAGACTTTGGGTGATGCTGTTTTTCTACACAGGGATTTTACATTTGCTTCTGCTAAGAAAATAAGGACAGTAACCACTAGGATCACATCAATCCAATTTCTGGAATTGACAGAATTAGCAGCTGAGCTGCAAACTGTTTGCAGAGCTGTATACCTACGCTTCATTCTACCTTGTGGGTGAAAACTTTCAGATTCACAGCCGAAAGTAAAGAGTTCGTCATTTCCTGTTTATCAGGCTATGGGCTGCAATTTTTCTCCCTAGATCCACAAAAATGGTAAATATTTCACTTCACCCTTTTAACCTCTCAGTGGCCCACTGTGGAATCTGGAAATGTCCGCGGGATGGAGTCATACCCAAATGCTCAGCTCACCTCCCAGGACTGCTGGCCTACCTGTCACTCCCCAAATCCAGGTCTTATGATTTTTCACTAGTTTGTTACTCTGTGATGCCTTCAGGCAGACTTTTTAAATATCTTATCCAGCTTCCCTAATAATTCTCAGAAGATAGGTTTATGAAAATTACTTACTTCACCATTAACCAAAGTCCAAGTTGGTATCTTTCAAAGTACATTTACATAGTAATTGACCTTCCGGGCACTAATCTTAAGAATTTTTGGCTGGGAATGTGCTGTACTTATTATCATACAGCTTATAATGCCATAATGCAGATGTGAAGAAATGCAAATTCCAAAGATAACAATCTACACTACTAGTATACATACTATAATTTATCTGGGTATGTGCGTATTTGTTTAAAAGCCATCAAACCAGAAAAGAAATATTTTGTGAATCGCACATCTTACATGTATGAAAGGTAACTGTGATATAGCTATAAGTTGCTTTAGAAAAGTAAATTATATTTGAGTAGTTGAAATTTTGAAGAAGTCCAAAGCAAATTAAAAAAAAGAGATGATAGGGAACTATCACTCTAATGTAATGTTTTTTCTCTATAAGAAAGAGATATGGTTCTCTCTCTAGATTATGCTGAAGACTATTGTCCGTGGGAATCAAATAGAGAAAATATTATCGGTGGCATTTCTGTATTTCTTTGGTGAATAGAATTTAAAAAAAAGTACTTTTCTGACTTAAGGACACAGTTTTGCTTTCAACTTGTCCGTCTTACCTAACTCCTCAAGTACCGCCATTAAAAAGAAAATTAAGATACAAATCAAGAAAGATGCATTTCAGTTGTATGTCACAGGAAAGAAAAGATCAATGAAAGTATAATCTTTGAGGGAGAACAATACAAGTAGGAAAATATACAAGCTGTTCATTTAACTTCTGTGGTATTTTCTGATTCCTGTTTGGTGTAGTCCCAGAGAGGTTGAATAATATAAATACTAGAAAGATGCAAAGATTTAGAAAATAATATCATAAATGTATCATAGCATAGAGAGGAGGAATCTTCATATTTATCTAAGGCAGTGGTCGGCAAACTGTGGCTCGTGAGCCACATGCGGCTCTTTGGCCCCTTGAGTGTGGCTCTTCCACAAAATACCGACTACTGCGCATGGGCCACAAAGTTTCAATTGCACTGTTCGTGCGGGCCCACACGTGGTATTTTTTGGAAGAGCCACACTCAAGGGGCCAAAGAGCCGCATGTAGCTTGCGAGCCGCAGTTTGCTGACCAGGGATCTAAGGCATGTACCCATTAGTCCATACGCATTTATCCATATGCTTAACAAGCATATCCTGTTCATGTGTCCTTTTCTTTGTGATTCCTACATGTCCATTACCTTTTTCCATTTAAGTAAGATTTTATACAATTAACTTCCTCAGCTCAACTTTAACAAATATTTATTAGGCATGTATATCTGTTCAACAGACAAGTTTTATAAAATAAACAGGGTCATAAAACTTGGTTTTAATTCAAAATGCAGTTCATGGCACAAAACCAGCCAATCAATAACAGAAGTCATTCAGTCTTCACAACGGCCATCAACATCATCATCATTATTATTTGCTAGGTATTGATTTTAGTGTAATGATTCATATGACATGACCTCTTTCATTGAATGGAAGAGGGAAGTGTGGCCATGTTTGCAATATTTAGGGCAGGGATAGATGCAGTCTGACCAATGTGAGAAGCTAAATGAGGGTAATTCAGTGGTCTTGATGGAGGGAAACTCTAGAGCAGAGGTTCTCAACCAGTGTTTCTCAACCTTGGCTGCACATTAGAATCACCTG
This sequence comes from Myotis nattereri, assembly GCF_964212035.1. NCBI lineage: Eukaryota > Metazoa > Chordata > Mammalia > Chiroptera > Vespertilionidae > Myotis > Myotis nattereri. The sequence continues at coordinate 30,854,722 of NC_138088.1, forward strand.
GCAATCTTTTAAAAATCTTGATTTCTGGGCCTCATCCTCCGGAAATTCTGTTTCTTTGTTACTAATGTTGTGACCTCACCCCATAATATGGCTTTCGAACGACCCTTTCACAGGGGTTGCCTAAGACCATCCTGCATATCAGATATTTACATTATGATTCATAACAGCAGCAACATTACAGTTATGAAGTAGCAATGAAAATAATTTTATGGTTGAGTCACAACATGAGGAACTGTATTTAAAGGGCCAGAAGGTTGAGAACCACTGGTAGAGGAGGGAAAGAGCTTTTCAAAATTACAAGGTTATTTGCCAGTATACTTTGAGCAGGGAACTTCAAGCAGTTTAGAGCTGCATGGGTATAAATCACTTCCAGACTGACCTGACATGTGTTTGGATTATTGACAAGGGCAAGGTCAGGAAAGGTGGATATGCCATGAAAGGCCCCCTGGCTTGCTGTTATAGGGAATGATGAGGAATCAGGGGATTTTGAAGGAATGGTTTATCTCTGCCAAAACTAGAAGAGGAAGAAAATGAGAAATTGATCTGAGTTAGATTCCAGTTATTTGAGATATAGGGTACCCTTCATTCATCCATATTCATTCATTTTTCAGAGTGGTCCTTCAGGCTCACCCGCTTCTTCATTGTTTCACAAAGCTGCTGAGGTCCTCTGGAGCCCCCTACTATAAACACACAGAATATGACCTCAGCCTGTAGCTCCATTCCTAAATTTGTTGTTTCATTTAGTTTCCATGTTGGCAAGTATAGTTTTCTCGCATAGATTATAATATCTCTGAGGGTTACATCTACACTAATAAAAGAGAAAAATGGTAATTGGCATACGGCGATACCTTTTTCATTGGCTAATCAGGGCTATATGCAAATTAACTGCCAACTAAGATTGGCAGTTAACTGCCAACAAGATAGCGGCTAATTTGCATATGTAGGCACAATGCAGGGAGGCGAAAGAGAAAGCAGGAAGAAGCCCCCTGCCACTGACAGTGATCTGAAACCCAGGGAGGAGCTAAGAGCTGGGGGGCAGGGCAAAGGCGGCCCTGGGGCCGCCTTTGCCCTGCCCCCCAGCCATGATCGGAGAATCAGGCGCCTTTGCCGCCCTGGCCAGTGATAGCAGGAAGTAGGGGTGGAGCCAGCGATGGGAGCTGGGCAAGGTGGAAGCTGGCATTTCCAGGAGCTAGGGGTCCCTTGCCTGGGCCCAAAGCGAAGCCCACGATCGCGGCGCCCCCCGCTGCCACTGCGGGTCCCCGCTGCCTGGGCCGGACGCCTAGGCCAGAGGCGTTAGGCCTGGGCAGGAGTGGAGCCTGCAACCGCGGGGAGCTGGGGGTCCCCTGCCCAGGCCTGACACCTCTGCCGGAGGCCTCAGGCCTGGTCAAGGGGCCGATCCGGTGACTGGTGATCAGAGGGTGATGAGGGTCAACTCCTCTAGCTGAGGCATCAGGCCTGGGTGGGGGCCGGAGCCGGAGATTGGGGGGATATGATGGTCCCCTTGCCCAGGCCTGAAGCCTGGGTCAGAGGCGTCAGGCTTGGGCGGGGGGTGGAGCAAGCGATCAGAGGGAGATGAGAGTCCCCTGCCCAGGCATGATTCCTGGGCCAGAGGCCTCAGGCCTGGGCGGGGGCCAGAGCCAGTGATCGGGGGGACATGGGGGTCCCCTGTCCAAGCCTGACACCTCTGGCGGAGGCGTCAGGCTTGGGCAAGGGGCCGATCAGGCGATCGGAGGGTGATGGGGGTCAACGCCTGAGGGCTCCCAGTATGTGAGAGGGGGCAGGCTGGGCTGAGGGACACTCTCACCCCCCCACACACACCCAGTGCACGAATTTCGTGCACTGGGCCCCTAGTCTTTAATAAATAAAGTAATAGAATAATAGAGGTAGATAAGGCCTTAAAACTCTTATAGTTCTTTTTATTCATTTAATAGTGAGCTGGTTCTTTAGGAGTGTCCACATTCTTATGTGTAATTCTTTATTGGAAATTTGTATCTTCTCTGCCATTGTTAATTTACTCAATCATTTATTTATGTTGGTGTAAACTGACATAAATAAATATTTGTTTTATACTTTGGAAAATCATCTGATATTTATAGATTTATTGCTTTATTATTAGAGTTAAGCATTTTCCCTAGTCCTTTTAAATATTTATGATAATTCTTTTCAATTTTCTAAATTTTTATTCAATATTTTAAAATATTTTAGCATTTTAATACATTTTAGCCAATTAATTATGATTTTTTAAAAGCCTAAAACAATGTCTGAAGCCCTGACTGGATGGTCCAGGTGGTTGGAGCATCGTCTGGTACACCTAAAGGTGGCGGGTTTTATTCTCAGTCAAGGCACATATCTAGGTTGTAGGTTCCATCCCCAGTCGGGATGTATACAGAAGGCACCATATGGATATTTCTCTCTCACATTGTTGCTTCTGTTTCTCTCTCTCCATTCTTCTTTCTCTAAAAAAAATCAATAGAAAACTATTCTCAAGTGAGGATTAAAATAATAATAAAAATATGTTGTCTGCAAATTAGAAAACATAAGGTATTATCATGTATCCTGTTTAACTAGAAATGCTATTGAATCCTCAATGTTAAAATATAGCATTTATAATTGCAACAGTTAGCAAATATAATTTCATGTTGAATAGGAAGTTTATATTAAAAGCAAAATAATTGTGTAATTGATATATTTTTAAATATATTTTATGCCTTTAAAATTAACTGATGTTTATCATTTTAATTCATATTATTGATCCAGGAAATATTCATTAAATACTCAGTATGGTCCCTTCCCTTGAAGAGCTCATACTAGAGAGAGATAAAATAAATAACCCTTTTTATAGTGTGATAAATCCTATAATAGAAAGATATTTAAAATCCCTGCTAACAATCTTATAGACTTTTTAAAGCTGGGTACAGGTTAAGTATTAATAAGATAAAATGTTAGAAATGATTGATAATGATTTTGATCAAAGTGAAAATATTTGCTGTTGCTACTGTTGTGGTGATTTTTTCTCCTAACTAGAACAGACCTTGTTTTACATACTTGATAATTGTGCAATAAATGAATGAGCGGACAGGTGAGTGTTCATGCAATTAAAAGTCACATTTCAGATGTAATTAAAAATTTCAGGTCAGATATAAAAGAAAATTAACCTAAGTGCTCACTTAGTCCTTATGTAATAGTTTTATGAATCTTAAAAAATATTTATTTCAGTTGTTTTGCTATTTTAAAACATTTTCCCCAAGACCACTTAATTAAAGCACTCTTCATTAATCCTTCAAACTCACACACCCAAGAGGATTTAATCTTTGTAGTTCTCATTAAAATAAAATAAAATTTCATGGGGATATCACACTGTGCCATAATTTTTAAGTTTAATTACACCCAAATATATAGATGACAACATACAGGATAAGTTGAGAGAAAGCGGGCACTTAAAAGAATTTATAATGATGTCTTGTATCACAGATCAGCTAACAGCTGAGCAGGGCTCCTATTTCACAAAGTGTACTGTTTTAGATAATAAGGCCTGGCCATTTATTACATACACATGATTTGAAACCTTAAAAACACCTTTTTACATTTTTAACCAAAATAATAAAAAGTATAAATATTTTATAATGATTGATTTTCATACATATTTAACAAATGTGCATATATAATATTCTAATCAATGTATAAAGTAATGCATTTCCCCATGCCTAAGTCAAGCATCGTTTTTTGAAACACAGTGGAGGAATTCTTGTTATTCATACTTTCTGAAGCATCCTGGCCGATCACATATAGGCTTATGCGATTTGTGAAATCTCTTTTAAAAATAGCAAGGTGATGTCATTCTAATTACTTTAAGACATGGCGTTATGGATTATGTCCCTGTGTGATTATGGGCTTAACTTCAGTTTGAAGTTCATGTAAGATTTTTGAAATCTCAATAATATCAGAAGGTTCCTGATTTCTATTGAGTTTTTTTTTTTTTATCTGTGCTATAATGTTGAGATTATTCTCATGAAGGCCAAATTAATTTCCATTTCTTTCTATTAAATGATAAATGTTTTCCTACTTAATAAAAATATTTATCCAAGTTCTGTCTCTCATATGTAGTGCAGAACTACAATAGGCACTGGAATAGCTGTTCAGATCTGAGGGAGGGAGCACAAAAATGAAACTTGACCAGCACATCCAAAGATGCCAGATTTGCAGTGTAAGTTCTCATAATGGAGGTAAAATCATGTTGCTGTTGTTATATTTATAGTGGTCATCATAAATTAATGACAGTAGTTAATATATACTATGAAATCTGTACCAGGTACTTATTTTTATTGAGAATTTTTAAGGTAATGTAGTGAGAGGTATCTCATGCACACTATCTCAACTGCAAACCACCCTGATAAATATGATGTATTTCCACAAACAATGATATAGTTAAATAATTGAATTCTGTTTCGTGCTTCATAACTGGCTTTGAATTCTCTCAGCTCCCTGAACTTTAAAATGGGGAGATTTATGAATTAAAATACATTCATGATAATTAGCTCAATAAATACTAACAGATTTTATTATTTTATAGATGAGAAAACTAAGTATCAGATAAGATAGGCAACTTGCCTAAGATTTCATAGCGATTAAATGTCACAGTTGAGATCTGAAGATATATCTTGACTAGATCCAAAGTGAAATCTAAATGACAAAAATGCAAAGAAAGTTTAAAATAAAAATGTCATAAACAGAAGTTGGAGTCAAGGGTAAGAATTTCTTAAGGAACTCAATTGCACGGGACCATATAAAAAAAGAAGCAAGGATTGTTCTTTATCTTCAGTACATTTTATTTTGAAATTTGAAGCTTATTTGTGTGAGTGTATCAGATTGATTTAAAAGTCAAGAATGGCAAAAATCTAATTTTGTTTATATTTGTTAACTAGCATACTGTTTGGTAGCTATGAGCACGCACTTCTCTACATAGGTTTTGAGATGGTGAATACTTTGGTTGTTTGCCTCCAGTAGTTCAAAAACCATTCTTGGAATATAGGAATTGTAAAGGTACAGTGTTGTCTTTTCATAGCAGTTATTAAGGATTGACACACTTCAATCTAATTTTTAGACTGCCATGTCTACTCTTATTGACTCTATCCTATATAATAAAAGCCTGATATGCAAATTTTCCCCTCGATGGACAGTTTGACCAGGAGTTCGACCCAGAGTTCGACCAGAGGGCAGGGCCGGCCACCCAACTGTGGGAAGGGAGGCCCTGGCTGGTGGCAGTGGCAGGCAGCCTGGGGAAGGGAGGCCCCGGCCGGCTACTGGCAGCTGCTAGGGACACTATTCATGCATGAATTTCATGCACCAGGCCTCTAGTTTCTCTATAATTCCCTGACACTAACACTTCTGCATGCTGAAGGAGTCATTCCATGTCCACTATTAAATAAATATATTTTATATGGCACCTGAGTAAATCCAATCCATTCTTATTTGTTTCAGAACACATTTGCCAATTTTGAAATATACTATTACAATTCTATAAATATACACATTTCCTCATGTAATAAATAAATAAAATACTCATTTTATTTTTATCATGATGGGACTCAGACACTCGGATCAAATGATTTCTATGGTATGAGTTTTACTAGATAGCCTCTGAGATTCTATTAAAATTAGGATTCTTTGAATTTAAAATTCCATACTTAGATATCATATAATATATGCAAGTTGGTGTTTTTCATTTTTCTTTAATTTGTATAATTTTTCTTCTTGGATCTGAAATATAGTTACAGTGATCTAAGACTAGGTTTCAGTGTTCAATTTTAAAAATAGAAACAGCAAAAAAAATGCTAAAATATTTTCAATTTGACTTGCCACAAAATATTCAGAAGGTCTACCAGAGGAAAGGTGATATTTAAAGTTTTAAAACTCTCATATGCATGCATGATTTTTTTCATCTTCTGATATCCAATTTAATTTGAATATATTAATTTTTTGGTTCAAGTGCAATAAAACATAAATGTACTAAAAAGTCAGAGAGGCATTTATGAAGGAATTCTAACCAAATCATTCCCAATTCTATTGAGTAAAATGGTGTTCTCTTTGAGTCCAGTTGAGGTGTGATTATTATCTCCAAACCTTTTGTGTTTTTATCTTTAAAATTTCTTGTTTTGCTAAACATGTTTCACAGCAGTTCATAGAAGTCATTGTCACTCTGGGATGTATAACAAATTCTGAAAGGAAATAGATGAAAAAGCTTTTCCTACCCTTCTCTCCCAAAGCAGGTCATAAAAATATATACTTTCCTTTACCTCGTTCTCTACTCGTTTGCCACAATCATAATGGTTGAACTCAGGACAAGGGAATCTTGGAAAAGGTTCTCTCTCTTCTTCAGGGTGATTGATAATGTCTCTTTTCACTTTTAAAACTGGTCCTAATAGATCACATGTGCATGTTAATAAGCCAATATCCATTTTTTCCCCAAGGAAATATAAACATTTCTCTTGAAACTTAGAAAAAGGCTAAATAGTCTATATTAACATTTTAACATAAGTAACCCCCATTCCAATAATTACTTCCAAGATCTCTTCTTTTGCAGTTAGCAATGTAAGTACAGGCACTTTGAGAAAGGGAGGATTTCATGATAGTATTAGATTCGGCCCAATTTGAACTTTGAAACATCCTAACATCTGTGTTTTCAGTGCCTCACAGAATTGAGCTGCAATTTGTGAATCATATTCAGACTTTGTAAACATATATGACATAGGGATCGCACTGTTTGCCACCTGTTGTGGTGTACAGACATCCTGCAAGGGTTTGCTGGCAAAGTCCTAGTTGTTTTTTTCCTCCAGTATCATTCTTTGTGTTTATCTGTACCAACCACCTGGCACTCTCCTGTTTTCACAGAAAGCCAGGGTGGGCCCATCCTCAAAATGAGCCTCCTTATTCCCTGAGCAACAGATGAAATAATGTCCTCTCACAGATGGTCTGCGTTGTATACCTAGGTAGAATATCTAATCATGACAAGCAGTCAAGGATTAACTGCAAGTTGCAAGACTCAACTTTAATTGTGACACAAATCTATTCTCTAAAAGCATAGAGCAAAAAGAATATTTCAAGATGACAATATTGGCACTATCCTCTATTTGAAATGTGTGTTTGGCAGTTGCATTTCATTTCATTGCAATATGTCTAAACAGCTCAAATGTGTGACTGCAGTTTAGAAATATTCCTATTCCATGATAAAAACATTAGTTTGCATAATTGTATATTTTTAATGCTATTTACAATGGTAAACACTTTTTTTACATTTATAAGACTTTCATAAATGCTTACTCTAAGAGTAATGTTTTAACTATTAGGATGGTCAAATAATATACATATATAATGAATTTTTCAAAATTATTTTTAAATCAGACAAACTTATAGCTAACCTCTCAATAGTATGGATTTTATATTGAGAGATTCAAGAATGTTTTTGTTTGTGTTTACTGAATGATTCATCTACCATTATATAATAACTAGTAGCCTGGTGCACAAAAATTTGTGCACTGGGGGGGGGGTCTCTCAGTTATTAAACATTTATCCGCACAACACTGACTGCATTGGTGGTGGTGGTGGTCTTGTCAGAATGTGTTATATTATGCAGATGAAAATCTATTTAAACAGATTTGATGTAGATATTTTCAAAGATGGAAGAATTGTCCCTTTCAACTATTTTAGTTGATTCATATCTTCACTAATTGTCATCATTGCAAAGTTTTCAGTCCCCATATGGATTGCTGGATATAATAGGTCATGTGCTGTCCCTGTCCTTTGTAGCCTTTGTTACCTTAAGGACTCTAGTTTTCCATTTATATGTTTAAGTACCAACTTTACCAGCTTAAAAATGTAAGCTTTTAACATTGCTATCTCTGTTCCGTATCCTTCCGATGAAAAGTGGAGTTGGGTTGCAGCACAGGAGAGAAATTCAGAAGGGGAATATTGAAGTAATGACTGCAGTAGGAGAAGAGGGAACCTATTTCCCTGGCCACAGGCACTGGCGCTCTGGACCACTGGGCTGGCAGCTTCTCTGGGTGGCTGCAGCCTGGAACCTTGGGTGGGTGGCTTTCCGTCTCCTGGGCTGCAGCTAGCTGCAGGCACTGGAGCCTGGACCAAAGGTGGTTGGCTTCTTCTGGCAGCTTCTTCTTCTTCTGTGTTTCCAGGGAGGGCAGTCAGTTATGTGTATATGTGTGTGCATGCAAACATAGGCGTGTGCACATGTGTATGTGGAAATCTGCTGAGCAAGTCAAAACCATAGAAGAGTTGCCTCCTATCTCTTGTATCTTCCAGAGATATCCCCCACTTTTTTATTCTATCACTACTGGAGAGTCAGTATTTGCAGCTAGCCAGCCAGTGACTCTCTCAGTGTCTATTTCTGACTTCTTTCCCTGTCTGTCTTCCCACCCCATAATCATATTTCCACCTGGATGCATCATTTTTACTCCCAATATGCTGTATAGAGAAGGAGTCAGGATGCTGTCTTCCCATGAGTAGTACTCAGTAACAAACCAATTGCATTTTAGTTGGGCAGTGACCCTACCCACCCTTCAAATTCCTTCCACCATGAATTTCTGTTTCCCTTTTTGTTTGTTGGATTGTTCTGCTGCTCCTTCTACTCACCCCACCAGCCTTGGATTGTAATGTAAAATTCTTTAACCATGTCAAGAAATTATTAAAAATACAGGTATTTTGAAAAAAAGTACAGGTACTTCTCCTAACACTGGCTGGCGGGGGGCAGGGAAGAGGTGGCTGCTGGTGGCCGCCTCTTCCCTGCCCCACCCAGCTTCTCCAATCACCATCTGGGGGGCGGGCAAAGGCGACCCCGGTTCTCCGATCACAGACAAGGGGGCAGGGCAAAGGCGGCCCCCAAGGCTGCCTTTGCCCTGTAACCCGGCTCTTGCCTGCTGCCTGGGTTTCCGATCACCGTCAGCGGCAGGCGGCTTCTTCCGTCCTTCCCCTTTCACCTCCCAGCATTGTGCCTAGGTATGCAAATTAACCGCCATCTTTGTTGGCAGTTAATTTGCCTATTGCTCTGATTAGCCAACGGAAAGTATAGCAAAGGTACGGTCAATTACCATGTTCGTCTATTAGTAGATAAGATTAGAAGCATCAGGTCTTGGATTTGTGATATAGGATAGGAAAAGATTTTTCTTGCCCTTGGGGTCCTGATTAGTGTGAATATTAAACTGACAAAAAAGCATGCAAATGTATTTAATGTAAATTTTATGTGATATGAGAGTCTTTATGGGAAATGAAGACCAGAAGAAACAGACCTAAATATTTTATACTAAGTTTGTTGAAAAGTAGACAGTCATGGAGAAATATAATACACGTCAAGGACTAGGAGGTGAATGTAGTAAACTGGGAGAAACTTAATAAAACCTGTTTGCTAAGATACTTTTCTTTGTCCCTTTGTCTTTAGAAATAAGGAATCTTTGAGTACAGAGAGGGTACCTCTCATCGGCAGGTTTTCTGACCTGTTTTAGGAGAGAAGGGTAGGGGAAGAATGGAGTAACTTTTTGCTTCTGCTTTTTTCTCAGATTCTTTTCTTTTAAAATATTCAATATGCCAAGGTGCCATATTTGGGGGTAGTGTGTTCTAAACCCCATCAGTGAGAACATTTTAATGTCTTCATTGTCATCAGATATTACTGCAGAGATTTTAACCTCATGTTTTCTACCAAGGACTATCTTACTCATAACAATATTCAAACAAGTTTAGACCAAATTCACGTTGTTGTTTTTTTGAATTTGCAACATGCTAATATCTCCAGCAGTAATTTTTCTTGGTTATTTACATGTAAAGATGTTGAACATTAATTTTCACTCTAATTACCATTTTTGAAAACTAAAAATAATGAACTATGAAAATTTCACTCTGACATTCTTTCTAATATTTTTGATTATATGTGATTCTGACATTATGCTGTAACTCACAAGTAGGTAAAATGTGAATTAACCTTAAATTAGTTGGACCGTTGGTCTGAGTCCTCACTTTCCTAGAAAGAAGATTGGTCTTCTAATCATTGTTAAGCCCTGATGTCAGTGGTGTGAACACTGTGTCTGGACTAATACTGGGATATACATATTTTGTTATCACTATCTAGCCTTTTATACCCTGAACTTTTACTGCTGTCTAGTCCTTGGGAAGAATGTTTCATTCCTTTATTAAACATTTCTCAGTAAGACCTACATTTTGATTATAGAAACCAGTTGTTTTTGACTAACCAGAATCCATTCTTCATTATTGGGAAAAAAATGCTTGTTTTTCTTTGGTGAATTACCTCTCACCTATTCTAAACCCATTGCTTTCAAAGCGTTACTTCACAGATCCAGAGATGGGTATTACCTTGGTCATCCTGTTCCCTGATAAATATACCTATTTTATGCGTCATCCAAGATAGGCAAAACAAGAGTGAAAATAAAGATTTTTGTCATAAATGCTTGGAAAGAATTTCTTTTGTGGTAGGGCCATAGGGAGGAGGGCAGGGAGTGCAAGATGTGAGAGTTTGTGATGAGCATCTTTGCTACCATTAGGGGATTGCCAACCTGTAAATAAAGCTCGCATGGAGGGAGCCAGAGAAATAGAGAGGCGAGGCTCTAATGACATCGAGGCTCTGAACACAGTTTTTCTTCATTTGAACTACCAGTAACTTGAACCACCAGTTATATGAGTCAGTATGTTCACTGTATCTTATGAACTATCAGATACCTACATGCAAAAGTAAGAGACATGCTTACTTTTCTATTTTAGCATTGATAAATTTGAACTCAAATAGTTCCTCACCTTCTCCCACCACTCCCATTCATCTGGGAAAGAGCATATCTATTAACAAAGAGATCATGAAAGTTATACTAATACATGTTACCCAAGTTTGCATTTCTCTTCATTTAAACTCAACATTTAATTCTAAACATTTTAAATTCTTTATGAGGTTCACAGTCCTATTAAATAAAAATAATGGATGGATCATTGAATTCAGTAACTTTAAAGACAGAAAATGATCAAGAGTGCCCAAATCATCAAGCACGGCTATTGTAATAAAACATGGGCTGGGGCAGCAGTTAGTGAATGGCACGGATACTTCCCCATTTGCACTGGGATCTGAGTTGACTTAAATAAGATATTTAGTAGCCACTTCTGCTCTTCTCATTATATAAAGTGTTAACAAATTACATTAGGCACTGGATGGTCTGTGTGAAAGGATACATTCCTCACTTCAGCCAGTATATGTGTGTGTGTGTGTGTGTGCATGCACGCACATGTTGGATTATCCAGATGCTATCCTGTACACCTGAAACTAATACTAATATTGAATGTAAATTGTAATTGAAAAAAATAAATTAAAAAGCAGCTTTTCAAAGAGGCATTGGTAAATAGAACTTTAAAGAATTATCAAGAAAAGCATAGAGAGAAGTGGGCTCAATGATTTACTTGATAAATTGTAAAAGATGTTCAGGGAAAACAGATCAAGGTATTGTTCCCTTGATAACTTGTGTATCTATGCTTACCACTTCAGAAATTATTATCACGGTTTTCAAAACCCTGTAGCACATACTCATGAAACGTCCTGAAAGTAAATAGAGGTGAAATTTTACCTGATTTTTTGTGGGGGGAACATGTTTTGGTCTTAAATATAAGTTATGTGCCCTGAAAACCAAGTATCAATTTGTCTTGCTAACTACTGAGCTATGTGAACTTACTACCCTTCCTTGCCCCATACATGTGAGGAGATCATGACATGAAGAGTATCTCCTTCTAAAGCAGAAGCAGAAAAGAAGTCATTTGTCCATTTCTGTACCTCAAGGCTCTCTTTCTTTGGGAATAGCAGTGAACGGATTGTTCTGGCATGTAGCTCAATGGAGACACTCACAGCCCCAACAAATTCACCTGCAACATGAGATAAGTATAGGGCATATGAAAGAACCTAAGCCCAAATCTATTCGATGAAGGGAACTTTAGGATTTCTCAAAACATTGGGGAAGAGATTATATCTCGGTGGTTTGTATTATTGCTAAAGGTGAGTGCACATCTTAATAGGATGTTGTCTGTGTCTTCATTCATGCAGATTAACAACATACACTAAGAACCACATGATGTCCTAATTCTGCACCAAAGCATAACCTTGATATTTTCTAAATTAGGCCAGGAGGAGAATGAGGTCATATGTGGTTGAGAAATTTAACTATTTTTTATGAAAATTAGTTCTATACTAGAAGAGAGAAAACAGCAATATCAAAGGAACTATAGAAATGGAAATTTACCTACAATTTATATGTTGTATGGAAGGCTTAGATCTTTGTTCTTTAACATATCATTTTAATGAAAGTAATTCCTATTAAATTTTTATACATATCTTAAAAACTGGGTTCTGCACTAGTGCTAAATTCACAGCAAATTTTATACTTACATTTTGCAACCTGAACAATAGAAAATTCAGAAAACTACAGGACGTTGAATAAAGACATAGAGGAAGACATAAACAGATGGAAGAACATACCATGTTCTTGGATTGGTAGAATCAACATCATTAAAATGTCCATACTACCCAAAGCAATCTATATATTCAACGCACCCCCCATTAAAATACCAACGGCATATTTCACAGACCTAGAACGAACTCTCCAAAAATTCATCTGGAATTAAAAAAGACCCAGAATAGCTGCAGCAAACCTGAGACGGAAGAACAAAGTAGGTGGGAACTCAACACCAGATATCAAGCTGTATTACAAAGCCACTGTTCTCAAAACTGCCTGGTACTGGCACAAGAACAGCCATAGATCAATGGAATAGAATAGAGAGCCCAGAAATCGACCCGAACCAATATGCTCAATTAATATTTGACAAAGGAGGCAAGAATATACGATGAAGTCAAGACAGTCTCTTCAATAAATGGTGTTGGGAAAATTGGACAGATACATGCAAGAAAAGGAAACTAGGCCACCAACTTACACCATACACCAAAATAAACTCAAAATGGATAAAGGACTTCAATGTAAGATGGGAAACCATAAAAATACTAGAGGAATCCACAGCCAACAAAATCTCATACATATGCCGTAGCAATTTCTTTACCAATACAGCTCCTAGAGCATTGGAAACTAAAGAGAAAATAAACAAATGGGACTACATCAAAATAAAAAGCTTCTGCTCAGCAAAAGAAACCATCAACAGAACAACAAGAAAGCCCACTGCATGGGAGAACATATTTGCCAATGTTATCTCCAATAAGGGTTTAATCTCCAAAATTTATAGGGAACTCATACAACTTAACAAAAGGAAGATAAACAATCCAATCAAAAAATGGGCAAAGGACCTAAATAGACACTTTTCAAAAGAGGACATACAGAAAGCCAAGAGACATATGAAAACATGCTCAAAGTCACTAATCATCTGAGAAATGCAAATCAAAACAACAATGAGGTACCATCTCACACCTGTCAGACTGGCTATCATCAACAAATCAACAAATCACAAGTGCTGGAGAGGATGCAGAGAAAAAGGAACCCTCGTGCATTGCTGGTGGGAATGTAGACTGGTGCAGCCACTGTGGAGAACAGTATGGAGTTTTCTCAAAAAACTAAAAATGGAACTCCCATTTGACCCAGTGATCCCATTTCTAGGAATATATCCCAAGAAAATAGAAACACCAATCAGAAAGGATATATGCACCCTTATGTTCCTAGCAGCACAATTCACCATAGCTAAGATCTGGAAACATCCTAAGTGCCCATCAGCAGATGAATGGATTAGAAAACTGTGGTACATCTACACAATGGAATACTATGCTGCTGTAAAAAAGAAGGAATTCGCCGAAACCGGTTTGGCTCAGTGGATAGAGTGTCGGCCTGTGGACTGAAAGGTCCCAGGTTCGATTCCGGTCAAGGGCATGTACTTGGGTTGCGGGCACATCCCCAGTGGGAGATGTGCAAGAGGCAGCTGATTGATGTTTCTCTCTCATCGATGTTTCTAACTCTCTATCTCTCTCCCTTCCTCTCTGTAAAAAATCAATAAAATATATTTTTAAAAAAGAAAAAAAAAAGAAGGAATTCTTACAATTTGCAACAACATGGATGGAACTGGAGAGCATTACGCTAAGTGAAATAAGCCAGTCAATGAAAGAAAACTACCACATGATCTCACTCATTTATGGATAATTAAGACCATTATAAACTGATGAGCAAAAATTGATACAGAGGCAGAGCAACATCGAATAGACTATCAAACTACAGCGGGAAGGCTGGGGAAGGTTGGGGGCATGGGTAAGAGATCAACCGAAGGACTCGTATGCATGCATATAAGCATAACCAATGGACACAAGACACTGGGCGGTATGGGAGGTTAGGGGAAGTTCAATGGGAGAAAAAAAAAGGAGACATATATAATATTCTTTGTAATACTTTAAGCAATAAAACAAAACAAAACAGCAAAAAAAAGAAAATTCAAGTATCTGCCTGGTTGGTAGTGGTTGAGTGGAATTAAACACTTTTAGAAATAATTTGCTTTAAAAATATTGATTTCAGGGGGGATGACATTGGTTAATAAAATTATATAGGTTTTAAGTGTACAATTCTATAATACATCATCTGTATATTGTATTGTGTGTTCACCACCAAATTCAAGTCTCCTTCCATCACCATATCCCTCCTTTACCCTCTTCTACCTCACTCTAACTGCATTTCCCTCTGGTAATCACCATACTGTTGCCTGTATCTCAACCTCTAAAAAAGGTTTTCTTCTTCTTCTTCTTTTTTTTTCTGGAGGTGTGGGGTGCTTAATCCCTTCACCTTTTCACCCATCCCTCCCACCCTTCTCACCTCTAACAGCTGTCAGTCTGTTCTCATGAGTCTGTTTTTATTTTTTTGGCAGTTGATTAGAAATAACTTTCTTTTAATATCACACATCACAGTCTGCTTGTAAACACGGATATAGTAATATCTTTTGAATGCCTTTTTAAAATCTAATTTATTATATAAAAATATTTTTTCTGTTTTTAAGTGTGCTGATGAGAAGTAAGATAGACGGAGGGAGAAGAAAGAAAGAGTTAGAAACAGAAGTGAAAGCAACATGCTAGTCTGTGAAAGAGATGCCTCCAGAAGAAGCCAGACCTAGGAGACAAGGGGAAGAGCAAAAATCCAGCACAATGACAGAACCTTGGAAGGATAAAACCATGCAGAGAAATAATATAACTAGGAAAGCTTCTGCTGAATAGAAGGCTGACAGAATATAGTCTAATATTTATCAGATTAAAAAATTATAAAAATACATTAGTTTAGTAAGAAGAGTTCAAAACTCAAGCCAAAAGTTTAAAGCGTAGATTTGTATTTGAATTTTTACTTGCAATACTACCATGCAAGCTTCTCTACGGTCTAAATCAATTGAGTATTCTCATTGATCTGGTTCTCCTTCCTTTAGATGAAGGAGAAAAGCACCCACAATTTAAGTCTAAAAGAAAGGTTTGCATTAATATTTGAAGATGCTGAAAACTGAGTGATTTTGAATATTTACACATGAAGAAATTTTAATTTGATGAACTATTCATTACATTCAGTGGACTACATAGTATATAACTTATAATTTAAAGTTTTCACATAATTTTATTTATGTCAAAAACATTCATGTTTCAGAAATGTTCTCATCAACATTCTACTCACCTAGAATTTGTTAGGGTTTATTTACTTGTAAGGGAAAGAAAACCAGCTCAAATAAACTCAAGGAATGAAAAGCGTTATGAGGACTTACTGAGGCTTAGCTACATCCAGTGACTCAAACAGATTTCTCTTTTGACATGGCTATTATAAATCATGCAGAGAAATAATATAACTAGGAACATCTGCGCTGAAGAGAAGGATGAAATAATATAGCCTAATATTTGTCAGATTAAAAATTATATAAAAATGCATTACTTTATTAAAAAGAGTTCAAAACTCAAGCCAAAAGTTTAAAGCTTAGATTTTTAAAATTTTATCCTTTCAAGTTACCTTTGTTGTGCTGGATTATTTCTTTTATTCTTGCCTCCTGAGTCTGGCTTCTTCTATAGGCAAAAAGCTTGAGGGAATAACCTAATTGGACCTGTATAGGTCCTGTTATTGTCAGCGGTGGTAGGCAGGGCACTTGGACAACTGTAAGGACAGCAAAGGAAGTGGTTCCCAAAGAAATATCAATTAAAAAATAAAAGAAGGGATACTACACAGAGAAAAGTGAAAGGAACTATATACATCTCAATTATTGACAACTGAAAAAAAAAATATATGTGTGTGTGTGTGTCTGTGTGTGTGTTTCTAATAGGGACCATTTCAAATTGCCCCCCACATAATATGATAAAACTACCTCAGCTACAACTGAAATTACCCCTGCCCAGGAGAACATTCAATTTTGTGTTTTATATTTCTTGTGTATTTTTTCTTCTATCTAAAAGACATTTATTATCAACATGTATTGAAAGTTATGGTAATTCTATTAAATGAGAGTTGCTTACTAAAGCTCAAACTTACCAAAGCCTTCTCTATCATCAAACAAAATAAAACAAAGTTCAAATAGTAAATGAATGTCCTATTTATGAATTTTATTTTTATTAACATAAATTTTACAGTGCAAATAACAAAGAGACTATTAGTTAAACTGCTGGATATTAACTTACATACACATAGGAAAACTGACTGTGAAGTCGTTGGCCCTGACCCAAGGCAAAGCCAGGACTTTGAGAAACAAAATACAAAAAGTTTTACGCACTAAGGAGTGATGGGTTTGTTTAAGGAATCATGGATTTGTCAGATGGGTTGCACTGTATCTCTCTATAAGCCTTTGACAATTTCACCAAGCCCATTGAATTGATCTGTGTGAACCCATCTGGCCCATTAGGCTGCGTTTTTTTGTTTGTGTTTTTTTTTTGTTTGTTTGTTTTTAGAAACCATGCCCATGTATGGCTTGTTCTCACCTCATGGCAAAAAAGTGAAACTGGAGAGTGAGCCAAACATATATGGAGTCTAGCACTGCAATCAGGAACTTTCTCTCTACGTTTTCAAAAAATCCCTGTTGCTGGTTTCTTATCGTGTACCTGACACTATGGAAGGAATAGTACTAGTAAAGTAGATTTGTTCTTTCACTCATGTAGTTTACATAATAGGAAGAGAGCAAGTAACATTTATTTAGAATCCACTATGCTCTATGCTCTGACATCCTCACAAGATGGCCACCACAAGATGGCCAGCAGAGGAGGGCAGTTGTGATCGATCAGGCTGGGAGGGGAGGGTAGTTGGGGGCAAACAGGCCAGCAGGGGAGGGCAGTTGGGTGCTATCAGGCTGGCAGGGGAAGGAAGTTGGGCGCAAAATCAGGCCAGCAGGGGAGGGCAGTTGGGAGCAACCAGGCCTGCAGGGGAGGGTAGTGAGGGGCAAACAGGCCTGCAAGGAAGGGCAGCTAGGGGCGATCAGGCCAGCAGGGGAGAAATTAGGCACCAATCAGGCCAGCAGGGAAACGGTTAGGGGGCAATCAGGCTGACAGGTAGAAGCAGTTAGGGCAGCAGTTCTCAACCTGTGGGTCGCAACTCCTTTGGGGGTCGAAAGACCCTTTCACAAGGGTTGCCTAACACCATTGGAAAACACACATATAATTACATATTGTTTTTGTGATTAATCACTATGCTTTAATTATTTTCAATTTGTAACAATGAAAATATATCCTGCATATCAGATATTTACATTACTATTCATAACAGTAGCAAAATTACAGTTATGAAATATCAACGAAAATATTTTTATGGTTGGGGGTCACCACAACATGAGGAACTGCATTAAAGGGTCGCGGCATTAGGAAGGTTGAGAACCACTGAGTTAGGGGCAATCAGGCAGGAGCCAGCAGTCCCAGATTGTGAGAGGGATGTCCACAGGGATTGGGCCCCAAGGATTCCCAGATTTGAGAGAGTGCAGGCCAGGCTGAGGTACACCCCCACACCCCCCATGCACAAATTTCATGCACCAGACCTCTAGTAATATTCATAATAACCCAATGAGGAGAGCACTGCTTTATCCTGATGACCCAGCCGATACCTTTAGTTCATTATTACTAATCCTAAGTAGTAGATTATAGAGCTAATTTAACTTTTTTAAAATGGAAAATACCAGCTAGATCTTTATATATGGGGCTCTGTTTAGATTCATTCATATTTCAGACATATGTTTAATAAGGTGCCAATAAGACCTGTAAACATAACACATACCTTATTTATAATTTACGACCATATATTTTTCTCTTCCCTGCTTTTTCTATTCATACTTCTTTTTCTAAAACATGTCTTTGATTTTAAGTAATTTTATTCTTCAATTATTATCCTTTGCACTCAGGCATGGCTAAATAATGGATCTGACTGGAGCTGAAGCCTTAAGCATTTAAAGAATGAGCATATTAACTCAAGAAAATTTATGCGGTATTTTAGCTAGAGTAAATTTAATAAATTTTACTCTCTAGACAAATCAATATAATATTAAGATATGTTTTTAAGAAAAAAATGTATTAATAATTTCCTGAGCTTGGCACTTCATGAAAAAATTAAACTGACATTGACAATGTTTTCTAAGTAAAATAAAACTATAAGGATGAACAAACATGACAAATAATTTTACCTTAATCTACTTAAAATATTTCTCAGATTTTAGTTTGAATCTTGGAAGAACATACATATGTGAAATGGCTGGTTAATATTTTCCTGGCATATTTTCAGTAATCTGATAATTGTGTAAACAGCAATACACTATAAATTATTATGTAAAGTATTTTGAAAAGAACTAAAATAGACATATGTCATGCTATCTTTACATTAGAATATAAGTTAATAAAATCTGCTAAAGTATAATTTTTAAAAAATGATAAACTAGTAATAAATTATAAACAATATATCACTTTCAAAATTTCTTGATTAGAATTTGCTTCTAGTTAAAATCTCTTTCTGCATTATCAAGAAAAATAAAAATAAAAATATCTTTATATGAAATACAGTTGATCCTTGAAAAACAGAGGAAGTGAGGAGCCCCTACCTAACTTGTGCAGTCAAAGATATGGTTGACTGGAAGCCTTATTGATGCCATAAACAGTTGGCTTACCCATAGTTTGTACATTATATGTATTATATGTTGTATTTTATAATATAGTAAACCAAGGAAAATAAAATATTATTAAGAAAATCATAAGGAAGAGGTTGGCAGTATTTATTGAAAAACAATCTGTAAATAAGCAGACATGTGTAATTCAATCCCATGTTGGTCAAAGGACAACTGTAACTTGATATGTATCATATTAATGGTACGTATTGCTGTTAGTCTACCAAGGCTTAATAGTGATTTTATTTTGAATATCCTAGGGTCAAATTATATTTAGTTTGATGTGATATTCTATATTTTTAATATGAATTTCAAGCCATAGGAAAAAAAAGTAGTAGATCCATTATTTGCTAAAGAGTATCTACCAAGAATAACAATAATGCATCCTTGGCTCAAGGTTGATTGCACTGTCTCAATACACTAGAAAGAATATCACTTCCAAACTAGAATTTTATAAAGAATTATTGCCATTTGCAACAACATGGGTGGGGATCTTAAGAATAGCATGCCAAGTGAAATACATGAGACAGAAAATATCAAGAACAATATGATTTTACTCATATGTGAGTTATAAAACTGAAAGCAACAAATGAACAAACAAGACAAGCAAACAAAATTACATGGACACAGACAAAACAATATGGTCGTTACCAGAGAGAAAGGTGGCTGGGGAAGGGGGCGGTAGTAAAGGGTAAAGGGTGTCAAATATATGGTGATGCAAGGATGTTGGACTCTAGGTAGTAAACAAAAACACACTTGAGAGTTTCCTAATTTTGTTATTTAATGCCATCCCAATAAATTTAATTGAAAAAAATTAAAAGCAATTTTCTGGTGTTTTTAGTCTAAAGAATCTAATCTAAAGATTCTATATTAAAGAATATAGAATATATTTGGACATGACCAGTCTTGTCCGAAACCCTAGTGTATCACTCAGTCTGCCACTTTGTTTAACAGTAAAGTTCTGGGTAATAAACTTTAAATACAGAGCGGATTAGGAAAATGAGCCAGTACCCTCATGCTGAGGTCACCTTTTCTGCACAGGGACAAGCTATCAAGGGAGACCATTTTTGCCATTTCTTAGTATGAATGTATTAGTATATTGCTTCTTGCTATTCAGAGAGTTTTTATATGTATATCATCCTTAAAATCGTACAGTGGCAAGAGAGACAAATGTTCTAAAATTATATTAAAAACATGAAAACAGAAATTATGTGACTTGTTAAGATCAAATAAATAGTTGGGGTGAAAATATAATTCAAATGCCATTTTAATTCATGCCTCCCTTTTATTAATCAATACCAACCAACATCCTCTGATACTAAATGTATCTAAATAATGTGAGTTCCATATATTTAAAATACATGGATGGGATATTATGTGGATAACTCTTCACTTCAGTATATCACTACTATCTTATAAATATTAGGCAGTCAGTTTATGGCTGCTGGATTCAAAACTAACCTTTGAAATAGAATTATATTATGAGTGTATTTATGGGATGAATTTTTAAAGACCTTTTTTTGTTTTTCTCTATTCAGGTGTCTCTGTTGCTAATTTATTTGAACCCAAATAGTGGGTTTACTTGTATATGAATTACTGGTATACACCTATTTTACATATTCAGACTACGCACTATCCCTCATATTTTTCAACCATGTATGTCACTGATTATAAGGGATGACAGATGAGAAGGTTTGGATGAAATGTAAATCTCTCATGACTACTGAAGAAACAGCAGAATACCAATGCTTTTCTGTCAGTTGGCTATAACATTTTTATTGTTTACAAATTCTAAAGATGCATCGGCAGCATTTTGTTTGAAGCAGAGAAGACATCAAAGAATGTAATAGAATCAGGCAGTTCAATGTATTCCTTGAGGGATTTGTACACCAGGTAAAGACTGTAAAGCAAGAAAGATTTGTATGACACAAAGGAAAGATTGTATTATTCTTCAAGGTGTTTAAAGTAGAATGAGTTTTATACAACTTCTGCAACAATTGCTAGTGCTTATGCATGGTCTTGGTAATACAGATGTATCTTGAAAGCAAATTAACAGTACTAGAAATCTTTAATTTCCATTTATCTGGATAAAATATTTTAAATAATAGTTTTATAATGAAACAAGCCTTTTCTAGTCATTTTATTATTTATAGGCTTTGAAAGAAGACCATGAGACTTAGCGGTATTATGTATGATTTTCTTAATTGTACTAAGAACATGATATTCTTCATAAAATATATGCACAAAGTTTTATAACTAAATGTAATCACTTCTTCAATATATATCTCCTTCCATCACTCTTTATCCCTGCTTCACATTCCTCCATTTGCCCCCGCCCCTTCTCCCTCTGGTAATCTCCATACTGCTGTCTGTGTCTATGAGATTTTTTTGTTTTGTTTTGTTTTTCACTTAATCCCTTCACCTATTTCACCCAGATCCCCAACCCCTCTCCCCTCTGACAGCTATTACCACCTTTTAAAAAGCTCCCTATATAATTTCATTAGCCAATGAAACCCAATAAATTCAATAAAAAGCTTTTTCTAATATAATGGGAGGTGATAAAAATATTCAGTAGTTCTGAATATTTTCTTTATGTTGATAATTGAGAATTAGCATCTTTTGCCTTCTAGATTGGAAAAGAAAACACTGTAAACATTATAACTAATTCTGCCTCCTTGATATAATATGGAAAGCTCTAGAAAGGAATTAAAGAAACATGTCAATTCTTGACTTTGAAATTTTCTAGACAGCAAATTGGCTAAACTTTTCTAACATAGAGTGATGAAGAAGACTGTTTTTATAAGGTCTTTACTAGGTATAAATATTATGTTTAAAATTTATAAGCTCTTTCTTTGTGCTAGATACATTTGAGTATTTGAAAATATCAGAATATTATTGTCAGTTATATGCTCACAGGTGCCGTCTGTTTGTGCATAGTTCATAAGCAATTTTAAAAGCACACCTGTTTGCACACAGCAAGATATAGTAGAATAATCATGGACTTAGAGTTGCACAAGCCTAATTATGAATTCTGGCACTCCTACCAAGTAGTTGAATGTATCAGGGAAATTTTTAACCACCTCAAGCCTCAGTTTTAATTCTTTAGCATAGTAGAGATAATAATTCTTATCTGGCAAGATTGTAAAGAATAAATGAACTAGTGTGCTTATTCATGGAATGCTCCTTACTGTTTCTGAATGATACTTTCAAGCCCACCTATGTAATTTAAATAACATTTATGGGAACTCATACAACTTAACAAAAAGAAGATAAACAACCTAATAAAAAAATGGGCAATAGACCTAAATAGATACTTTTTGAAAGAAGACATAAGGAAGGCAAAGAGACATATGAAAACATGCTCAAAGTCACTAATCATCTGAGAGATGAAAATCAAAACAACAATGAGGTACCATCTCACACCTGTCAGAATGGCTATCATCAACAAATCAACAAATCACAAGTGCTGGAGAGGATGCAGAGAAAAAGGAACCCTCGTGCACTGCTGGTGGGAATGTATACTGGTGCAGCCACTGTGGAGAACAGTATGGAGTTTTCTCAAAAAACTAAAAATGGAACTCCCATTTGACCCAGTGATCCCATTTCTAGGAATATATCTCAAGAAACTAGAAACACCAGTCGGAAAGGATATATGCACCCCTATGTTCATAGCAGCACACAATTCACCATAGCTAAGATTTGGAAACAGCCTAAGTGCCCATCAGGAGATGAGTTGATTAGAAAACTGTGGTACATCTACACAATGGAATACTATGCTGCTGTAAAAAAGAAGGAATTCTTACCATTTGCAATAGAATGAGTGGAACTGGAGAGCATTATGCTAAGTGAAATAAGCCAGTCAGAGAAAGATAAATATCACATGATCTCACTCATTTATTGAATATAATGAACAACATAAACTGGTGAACAAAAACAGATCCAGAGACAGAGAAGCATCAATCAGACCGTTAAACCTCAGAGGGAAGGTAGAGGAGTGTGGGACTACAGGGGAGAGATCAACCAAAGGACTTGTATACATGCATATAAGCCTAACCAATGGACACAGACACCAGGGGGGTGAGGACCTGTGTAGGGGGGTAGGGGCATGGGGCGATAAGGACACATATGTAATACCTTAATTAATAAAGAAAAAAATAGAAAATTATTAATATTCAAAAATAGTGTAGTATTTAATAGAGACTGTATGTCCCTAAGTGTTATTAACTCTCTTGCTATTTCTCTTTAATATCCTTTTAACCCACTTGTTTACTATAAAGATGTCAAATTTTTATCACTGTTGCCATTGAATGTAGACCTGATATTTTTAAGCAAGTATAAACTAGATATAACTGCCATAAATAAAATTGTGAAATTACTAAATTTTTACTCCTGGTAATGATGATTGACTTGGGAAAAGCATTTTAAATTTTAATTATCATTGAATTTGCTGCTGGCAAGTCTCAATCTTTTGTTATGTAAATTAACAAAAATTTAGATATTATTGGATGTGAAACAAATATAAGACTATGACATTATTTTTAGCAGTTTTTTTTTATTCTAAATAAAATAGCATTCAATTTGAATTAAGTGCCAACAATATTTACTAGTATATTGATTTAAAGTAACATAAAAAGATAGTAATTCATAACAAATATTGTTTGAATTGTCTCCAAAATTATTGACTTTTTAAAATTGAAGTTAAAATAAGAATAGCTAAAATTAGAAAAAAATATCCAGTATGAATAACACAGTGAAGTAAATTCTTTATAACGTAATTCATCACAGTGGAATTGTAAATGCTCACTGCCAAATCTTTGCCTAATTGATCTGTATTCATTAAGGAGACTGTTTTCTTTAGCTGGTTGACTAGCTTGATTAAAGAGGACAAACTATTGTGGTGGTGATTAGTTATTTTTCCTATCTTTAACTTGTATTTATCCTGTGAATAAGCTACAAATGTCACATTAAAAACATGCGCTATTGCTTTCAAATTACCAATATAGTAAAATAGTTTTTAAAAGTTAAAATATATAAAATGTAAAAAGAGATATAATGAAATTTTCTTGAGAGAATGGTAGTTGAGAAATTAATTTCTCCAACCATATTTTCAATTACCCTGAAATAAAGACAGAAAATAAAAGAGGAAGGAGGGAAAGAGAGAGGAAGAAAGGAAAGGGAGAGCAACGAAAGAGGTAGCACATTGCATTTATCTGGGTAGTAGTAACTTTGATAATATGATGATGACATTAATATTTGTTACTAATGAGCGCACTGATATCCCTTCCATCCAACACACACACACACACACACACACACACAGCTTTCTTTAAGCAATGGGGTGATAAGGACACATATGTAATACCTTAATAAATAAAGAAAAAATAAGATATGAATAAACTGAGATCAGAAAAGTTAAAAATAGATTGGGATTAACCAAATAACATATATTCATATATCATAACTCATGGACACAGAGAGTTGTGCCCTGAAGGCATGAGGAGGGTGTGGGTGCAACATGGACACGGTCAATGGGGGAAAGGGGAACATCTGTAACACTTCCAATGATAAAGATATATATTTTAAAAATAGATGTTCAAAGTCACTAATCTAGGTAGTGGTAAAACTAGGTTCATACTCAGATCTGTGTTACTCCAGAGACCTGTGATTTTAACTGTACAGTGCAGGCTTGGTAGTAATCATTTACTCAAGAAAAAACAAACACCTAGGTTTTTAAACTTCAGACTCTGCTACCACATATTTATTGTGTCAATTGCATTGACCTTTCTGACCTTTGCTTAAAGGTACAATGAAATTGAATAATAAGCAAAAATACTTGGAAAGAAGTACCTGTCTGATGAAATATTCTGTGTATATCTAAGAAGAATGTATAGAGCCAATTTGAAGAGCTTCCAAGAAAGGATAGCCATTAAAATGAGTAAGTGGAGCTCTGGATTTTACAAAAGGAACCGGAGATGCTATAATATTAAAATATTTCAAATATAAATTACCTTCTTGTAATCAGGCCAAAGAATGGCTAGAGTTTTGGATTCTTCTAATATGCTCCTTAGTGTTAATGAGGTGAACGTCTACTATAATTTAGCATCCAGGAAATAGTTTACTTAAAACCATCTACTTTAAAATGTATGACTTCTTAGTTTTGAAAATAAGTTTCTGCAAATTATTCATTATTATCATCAAATCATTACATTTTATTTATATTTATTAAATAAAAAGTTATTTGTGTAGTTACTAAAGCACCATTGTAAATGGTGGGGAAACGTTGGTCTGAGGATTAGAAGGTTGTTTGTTTGTTTTTATACAGTGTACTAGAGGCCTGATGCATGGAATTCATACATGTGCGGGGGGGGGGGGGGGCGGGGGGCGGGGAGGTGTCCCTCAGCTTGGCCTGTGCCCTCTCGCAATCCAGGTAGGGTCCCTAGGCCTAGATGGCAATCAAGGCCTATCCGGGCTTTCCTTCCCCCAGCTGTCAGCAGCGGGCCCTGCCCCCACTGCTGCCACTGTTTGCCATCTGTAGGATGCTGCCCCCCCCCCCCCACCCCGCCACCGCCACCAGTCGCCTCCCTGTGTGGGCAACAGGTGTGGGGTGCCATCGCTTGGCTGGCCTGGGCCTCCTTCCGTGGGGCAATCACTGGCCAGCCCTGCACACCAACCACAGCATCGCTGTCTGGTGGCCTGGGCCTCCTTCTGTGTGGACATCGTAGCAGGGCCCCAGATCGATCACCGCACAGAGGGAGGCTCCACCCACCAGCTGCAGTGCCACCGGCCGGGAAGCCTGGGCCTCCCTCTTCCTAGCGATCGATCACGGGGCTCTGTGATCAATAGCCCCGGAGAGGGAGGCCTCGCCCACCCCACCTGTGATTGATTGCTGCACAGAGGGTGGCCTGGGCCTCCCTCTCTGGGGCAGTGGGGTGATGGCAGGGCCCCCCGACCAATCACATGGTACCCGCCTTGACTGGCCTGGCACCAGTGCATGTCATGGCGTGGCCGTCCAGGAGGTCATTTGGATGGTTGTTCTGCTGTTTGGTTGTTCAGTCGATTTGCATATTACACTTTTATTATTATAGATTTTCACTTATTTCAAAGAGGAAGGGAGAGGGAGAGAGAGAGAGAGAAACATCAGTGATGAGAGAGAATTATCTATCTGCTGCCTCCTGCACATTCCCTACTGGGGATCCACAACCCAGGCATGTTCCCTGACCAGAAATCAAACCAGCAACCTCTTGGTTCCTGGGTCCATGCTCAACCATTGAGCCACACCAACCAGGCTGGAAGGTTGGTTTTTATTGGCACATCTAACTAGTTCTTACTTCCTGAAACACTATGTTAATTTTGTGATTTTGGTCGAGGTATCCTTACAGACATTAATGTTTACTGATTTCTTTTCAGCTTCTGGAAAATAATGCGGACAGAATAGTTCCCTTAAGGTACAATTTTTCACAAAGAAACAAAATAACTAGCTCAACACCCACACACACATATTGAAAGAGGGAGAGAGAGAGAAAGAGAAACAGAAGAATTAATACACAAACTCATGGTCAAGGGCATGGAACCAATGCATCTTATCTGTCTAACCAGGAATAATGACACATTAAAAGGTATGATGTTGAAATTTAAAAGTTAAATTCTCCAGTTTAGGAATGCTTTCCAAACCTGTACTTAATCATTATAAACACAGAAGACAATACTTGCAGGGCATCCTATGGAAAATGCCTGTGCCTGTTTATATCAGCGGTATCTGGTACAGTATTTTGGCAGCCTAAGGCCTTGTTGAGCCCTGATTAAAATCTTCTGAATGGCATTAAGGTTCACAAGAAACCCACTGTTCGCATGTCTTAGCATCAAGGAAACAAATCTGATAATTCATTGTTTTGTCTTTATTATACCTTTTTAAAAATATTCTGGCCCTAACTGGTTTGGCTCAGTGGATAGAGCGTCGGCCTGCGGACTGAAGGGTCCCAGGTTCAATTCCGGGCAAGGGCATGTAACTTGGTTGCGGGCACATCCACAGTGGGAGGTGTGCAGGAGGCAGCTAATCGATGGTTCTCTCTAATCGATGTTTCTAACTCTCTATCCCTCTCCCTTCCTCTCTGTGAAAAATCAATAAAATATATTTTAAAAATATTCTGTTTACCTTTAAGTAAGGACCTAAAATACTCTGAGATCCCATGGACTCTGAAGTGTGATCCCTTTAAGTCTTTATTTTTAAATTTTATTTCCATAAATATTTGTTAAATATTATTTGTCACATATTGTGCAAGGTGCTGGCAAGACCAATGTAGCGGGTGGTGGTGGGGGGGGGGGAGAACAAGGACACTGTTCTCACTAAAGCTTACATTCGGGATAGAGGAGGGGTGAGGACCAGACAATAGTCCAAAAATGCAACCTAAACGAACTCTTAGGACAAGTGTTATAAAGGAGGGTCGCATAATGGTGGGAAAGTTTTTGGACTGAGGAACACTAGACACTCAATTATTTCAAAAATAGAATGTAACTAATGATTGATTTTACTTTTAGAAATGACATGGACTTTTTGGCAGAAGGGTGGTTCATATGCTTTTAGAGTCTATGCTAACTCCTCATTCTCTTAGTGGTTGCATTTTGAAATGATATGACCAGACATTATCATATGCCATTTCACTGAAAATGGACTCCTCCATGGCCTAGTGAGTTGTCTGAAGATTTTATGGAAATGCTTTTCAAGGCTGGCACAATTTAATTAACTCATAGCTTCTAAATGTTAATTCTAAAATGTGTGATAATACTTCATTGCTTGGAACATTTTCTTTTATTTTGGGCTAAGAATTTCCAAGTAGACTGTTTAATGGATTCTTACAGAGAACACGACAGACTGAGTCCTTTGTTCACTCATTATTCTTTAAGTCTTCAGATGACTTAAATGTGGTTGATACTTCAGGAAAACTGTGTAGGGAAACACGCAAGAAGAGGAATCCTAGGACCACTGTTCACCTGCTTGCAAGGTTTTCTTGACAATTCTCATGATAACTAACTAAAAAGTGTGGCTCATAGTTACATAAATTGTACAAACAATGTGAATTTGACTAAACACCTGTTTGCCTTCTCGGAGTCTGGGATTTTTTATGTGCTAGGATGTGAGCATTAAGTCTCTAATGAGCTTCTCTGATGAACTAAATTTCACACCTGATGTTACAACTTATTGCTGAAGGAATTACCTACATCTGTGGGGCTCCAAAGGGAAAGGGTTCTTGGAAGCTTGCACCTTGTTTATTTCTAAACCAGTGGTTCTCAACCTTGGCTGCACATTAGAATCACCTGGGAATCTTTAAAATCCTGATTTCTGGGCCTCATCCTCTGGAAATTCTATTTCTTTGTTACTAATGTTGTGGCCCCACCCCATAACAAAGAAACAGAATTTCCCGGAGGATGAGGCCTAGAAATCAGGATTTTAAAAAGATTCCCAGGTGATTCTAATGTGTAGCCATGGTTGAGAACCACTGTTCTAAACTTTGCCTATGTGCCTTGTCCCTTTGCTGATTTTGCTTTGCATCCTTTCAGTGCAATCAATCATAGCTATGCATATGCTGAGTTTTGTGAGTTTCAGTGAAGCATTGAATCTGAGAAAGGCCTTGGGATCCTCTAACACACACAGGAAAGATACATATTTCTATATATATACTAGTTGTGATCTCAAAGATAATATAGTCTTATTTGTGCATGAGACTCAGAAGCAAAACCTTGAAGATCAGTGGTTCTCAACCAACAGCAATTTTTCCCAAAGGGGGCATTTGGCAATAGTATCTGGAGAAATTTTCAGTCATCACAACTGGGAAAGGGGGAGTCATTCAGTGGACAGAGAGAGGCCAGGGATGCTGTTGAACATTCTACAATGCGTAGGACATCCTCTACTACAAAGAATTATGTGGCCAAAAATGTCCATGGTTCTTTGCTTGAGAAACCTCATATAAGAATGCAAGATAATAGTCAATTAAATATCAAAACTAAAAATGTGGAAAATAAGTACAAAGGCAGAATGCACAAAGGGAAAATAATTTATTCTGAATTGAAGTTGCTACCAAGCCTAAAAACTCTTCAGAATGCTTATGAAACTACTGGAGACCTGAATATGCATAGCCCTCTCAAATGTATAACTACATTACCCCCAGTGTTTAAAGAATGGATTGTTTGAAATAGAGAATGTCATTTTCAATAGGAATAGGACCAAATTTTCCCTCTTGCAAGATGTGTACAACTCCACTACTACTTTCAATTATAGTATGTAAATATTACACGAATGTCTTACTGTTGCTAGCAAGAAATGCATTTGGAACACATAGTTTCAGATACCTATTATCTCTGCTGCAATTCTGGTAGTGGTTCTGAAAATTACACTCTTCATATCAACAAGAAATGGGCAATAAAGAGATTACCTTACATTACTCCTTCACATCTTAAATTCTTACATTCTGGAGAAATATTATAAATGACAATGGTAGGGCTGTGGGGACAAAATAAATGCATAAGGGTCACTTAGAATTCAACTGTGCCCAAAACCAGGTTATTCTCAGGATGTTAATATGATGGGTTTAGAGGGATAGAAAATAAGATAAGGCTTCCTGTGCTTCTAGATCAATAAAAAGTTGGTCTCAATTTTAAGTTAGACAGGCGTATGACAGACAAATCATAAGAAAATAGGAGGGGTCCAGGTGGTATTGCTTGTGGTTGAGCATTGAACTATCAACCAGGAGGTCATGGTTTGATTCCTAGTCAGGACACATGTCTGGGTTTCGGGCTCGATCCCTAGGGGGGCCGTGCAGAAGGCAGCTAATCAATGATTATCTCTCATCATTAATCTTTCTGTCTCTCTCTCCTTTCTCTTCCTCTTTGAAATCAATGAAAATATATTTTAAAAGTAGGAGGGAATAGGAATTCTTAGGGTCTACTACATTTATTAAAAAAAACTGTTGCAATATATAATATATATGGGCATTTTGAGAGAGGGTAAGTCAGAAATTCACTATAGTGTGCGTGTGTGTGCGTGTGCGTGTGCGTGTGTGTGTGTGTGTATGTGTGTGTGTTTTCTCTTGGCAATGAAATTGTACCACATGAACCTTGGAATCCATCCATGACATGGGAGAGCAATATCCTGTATATGTTGTTTGCTGATGGTTTGAGCAAATTAAGCATTTTGAAGTCAAATCTGGAGTCAAATTCCAGTGTTTCTACTTACCCTGTGGCTTGAGATGTTGATTGAATCTTAATAATTTGTAAAATTGTGTAGTTATTAGGGGAACGTATGGAAGCTTGATGTGGAATTCAAAGTAACTGCTGAATATCATATTTAGCTCCTGTTTTGGTGACATTTTTTTTCCACTCAAATGATGCACTGGAATGAAAAGAGAAGTATGGAATACATTCAGCACTTCCTGGCAAACTGAGTTATGTCATTTATCTTTGTGGATACATGGGAAGGAGAGCACATTGAATTCAATGACTTAAGGGTAACCGAAGCTGACAGATGACAGAAAGAGACTTAGTTCACCCCAATCACTCTGAGAAGCGGGCTCCTCACTTAGAATAAGTGATATTTTGAAATCGTTAAAAAATGGATGAGAGTGAACACATAGCAGAGGGTCAAGAAAGTGGCATAGGGAGACAAAGTAATTGCCTCTTCGCACAACCCCATCACAATTACAATTAAACCATAGGACAACCATTATTTGGAACCATCTGAAATCTGGCTGAATGGAAGACCTACAACTAGAGAATTAAAGAAGAAGCCACATTGAGACTGTAAGGAGGCCATAGGCATAGAACAGGCTAATTTAAAACCCATGTGTGGCTTTTTTTAATTGAGAGGAATATCTTGGCTGCAGAAGCCCCCATGAGGAGCAGGGTTCCCTACTAGACCCCTCGGCCCAGGATTCTAGTGCCTGGAAGAGAAGTCCCTGTAACTTTGGGCTATAAAAACCAGCAGAGATTGTGGCTGAGAAAGACGAAGGTGTGAGGTGGTATCTCATTGTCGTTTTGGTTTACATTTCCCTAACACAAAAGGATAAAAATATATTTTAGCATCTACCATGTCACCCTTAATATTTAGGAGCAATATTTAGGGATACAGCATAGCATATGTTATGTTAAGGATTCCACTTTTGCCTGTATATTATATTATAAAAGATATATACATCTCTTGCTTTTTTTTTCCTCTCTCTCTCTGAGTGGTGGCAATTTATAATAACTAGATTAAAGTATACTTAGAAACCAAATTAAGAGTATGCTTTGGGTTATTAGTATAAGCTTGTTAAAGTATGACTAAGTGGTCCTGTGAGAATTTTTATAATCTACAAATGTTTGCTTTCCCTATTTTGTCAAGGCTTTATATTTGCATGAACTAAATATGACTACTGAAATAGGCACTTTTGGATAAAATACAAATCAATAGTAACATGCCACTTCAAAGGACTTATGTATTCTGCATCTGTCTCAAATTTCACTAGTCTGAAAAGCCTGAGCCCAATTTTACTTGATTATATGTAATGATTTAATTATTTACTCAGCACCCAGCAATTTCCAGGGTCATGTGTCTATTCCAAAATCTTTCCTGGTTTTCACTTGCCACCTCTATTCACCATCTTTTTCTGGATTCAAATCTATTAGCAATTGTATGCAAGTTATTCACGTCTAGCTTTCTTCATGCTTATGTAGCTCTTTTCTAAATGTTTCAACTGAGCTGTGGACACCTATCCATTCTTTCCGCAAATATAGTAAGAGTAGAGGCAAATTTGTAAGCTTTAACAAAATTATCTTGAAGATTTTTAAATAGTGATGAATATTTCAACAAGAGGACAGTTAAAATCCAGTATACAATATGGCTGTTCTCAAAGAACATAAACCCATTAATTTCTACAGTCATCTACTACTGGGTAATACATTACCAGTTTAGTTCTCTGTTGTGGTTTTTTCTTCTTATGGCATTACTTATCTATGACAGTGACATTTTCACTATGGATCCCTGGAGAAAGTAATGTGGGCTTTTTATTTTTTATTGTTTAAAATATTACATATGTCTCCCTTTTCCTCGATTGACCCCCCTCCAGCCAATCCCCAGGACAAGCCCCCACTGCCCTAGTGTCCATGTCCATTGGTTATGCTGATATGCATGCATACAAGTCCTTTGGTTGATCTCTTACTCCCCAACCCCTGCCTTCTCTCAGAGGTTGGAAGGTGTGTTCAGTGTTTCTTTATCTCTGGATCTATTTTTGTTCATCAGTATATGTTGTTGATTATATCCCACATATGAGTGAGATCATGTGATATTTATCTTTCTCCAACTGGCTTATTTTCCTTAGCATAATGCTCTCCAGGCCCATCCATGCTGTTGCAAATAGTAAGAGTTCTTTTATACAGCAGTTTAGTATTCCATTGTATAGATGTACCAGTTTTCTAATCCATTCATCTGCTATGGGTTCTTAGGCTGATTCAAAATCTTAGCTATTGTAAATTGTGCTGCTATGAACATAGGGGTGCATATATCCTTTCTGATTGGTGTTTCTAGTTTCTTGGGATATATTCATAGAAGTGGAATTACTGGGTCAAATGGGAGTTCCATTTTTAATTTTTTGAGGAACCCAGTACTGTTCTCCACAATGGCGGCATCAGTCTGCATTCCCACCAGCAGTGAAGAAGGGTTCCTTTTTCTCCGCATCCTCTCCAGCACTTGTCGTTTGTTGATTTGTTGATGATAACTATTATGACAGGTGTGATATAGTACTGCATTGTCCTTTTGATTTGCATCTCTCCGATGATTAGTGACCTTGAGCATGTTTTCATATGTCTCTTGACCTTCTGTATGTCTTCTGTCGAAAAGTGTCTATTTAGGTCCTTTGCCCATTTTTATATTGGATTGTTTATCTTCCTTTTGTTAAATTGTATGAGTTCCTCGTAAAGTTTGTAGATTAAACCCTTATCTGAGATAGCATTGGCAAATATGTTCTCCCATGCAGTGGGCTTTCTTATTGTTTTGCTGATGGTTTCTTTTGCTGTGCAGAAGCTTTTTATTTTGATGTAGTCCCATTTGTTTATTTTCTCCTTAGTTTCCATTGCTCTAGGAACTGTATTGGTAAAGATATTGATATAACAAATGCCTGCTACTTTGCTGCTTATGGAGTCTTCTAAGCTATTTAAGTTTATTTTTGTATGGTGTAAGTTGGTGGTCTAGTTTCTTTTTTTTTTTTTTTACTTGTATCTGACCAAATTTCTCAGCACCATTTATTGGAGAGACTTGACTCCATTGTATGCTCTTGCCTCCTTTGCCAAATATTAATTTTGCGTAATGGCTTGAGTCTATTTCTGGGCCTGTTTCATTGGTCTATATGTCTGTTCTTATGCCAGTATCATGCAGTTTTGAGAACAGTGGCTTTGTAATATAGCTTAATATCTGGTATTGTGATCCCTCCAACTTTGTTCTTCTTTCTCAGGATTGCTGTGGCTATTCGGGGTCTTTTTTTATTCCATATGAATTTTTGGAGAATTTGTTTTAGGTCTGTGGAATATGCCGTTGGTATTTTAATGGGGGTTGCATTGAATCTATAAATTGCTTTTGGTGGTATGGACATTTTAATGATGTTGATTCTACCAATCCATGTATGGTATGTTCTTCTATTTGTTTATGTCTTCCTCTACCTCTTTTTTTCAATATCCTGTAGTTTTTCAAGTACAGGTCTTTTACCTCCGTAATTAAGTTTATTTCTAGGTATCTTAATTTTTTTGTGTGTGCAATGGTAAATGGGATTGTTTTTTTAGTTCCTCTTTCTGTGAGTTCATTATTGGTGTATTAAAAATATAGATTTCTGGGTGTTGATTTTGTATCCTGCTACATTACCAAATTCATTTATTAAGTCTAGTAGTTTTTTAATGTAGTATTTAGGGTTTTCTATGTACAATATCATATCATTTGCTAATAATGACAGTTTTACTTCTTTTTCAATTTGGATGCCTTTTATATCTTCTTCCTGTCTGATCATTATGGCTAATACTTCCAGTACTATGTCGAACAGGAGTGGTGAAAGTGAGCATCCCTGCCTTGTTCATGTTTTTAGGGGAAATGGTTTTATTTTTTGCCCATTGAATATGATGTTGGCTGTAGGGTTGTCATATAAGGCTTTTATTATGTTGTGGTATGATCCCTCTATTGTGGGCTCTTTATTTTTTAAAGGAAAGTAGTCAACTTTAGGATAAATAGAACTTTTAAGCCACTCTGCTGGTCACAACATTAAAAAAAGACTAAGTTAAAACATGTGGAGTCATCATCATCATTTTAACCAGGTTATTAATTTTAAAGGCATTATTGTGAGATGTATCTTTTATAAACTATTTATTTCCATCTCCCTGTTTACCTCCTTGCCACATTGTAATCTCTTCTAACACAATGACTGAAGAGATCCATTTAACAGTCTATGTCATACCACATCGTTTCTCTGCTCCGAATTCTCAATGCCTCTTTACCTTATTCTGAATAAATGACAAATTTTTTAAATGTCTTTCAGGTGCTACATGGTCTAACCTCTCCCTTCACTCTCTGAAATCATTCACATAATAGTTTCCACTTCCATCACTTGGCTCAAGTCACAGAGTTCTTTGTCAATTTTCTGGAACCTGTGAGGCCCACTCCCTTCTCTGGATACTTGCAGTGTCCTCTCTGCCTTGCATTCTCTTCACCATTATCCATTTGGCTGGATTCCTTGCCTCAGCTTTTCAGTGAGGCCTGCGCTGGACACCCTATTTAGTACTATAACCCACATCTCTGGCCTCCTTTTGTACCTTCCCTTCTCTTTCTCTGTAACTGATCACCTTCTAATAGACTGTACACTTATTTATTTTGCCTTGTGACTCATTACACTAAAATTTAGACTCCAATGGGACAGGATATAAGTATCTTTTGTTCATTACTATGTCCTGAATTGCCTATTTTAGATTTTGTCAAATTCATATAAATAGATTTTTAATATTTCTAATACTTTTTAATATTTGCTGATTCCATCATGATTTTCTCTCTTTCATCAAAATATTGATAGTTTGGCTTTCTCTCTCTTTTGTCTGTCTGGCTGGGAGTTCATGTTTTTATTGATTTACTATGTCCTGGGTCATTTACCTAGATATCAGCTGATAGGAAGAATTTGAACTTAAGTTTGTCATCCTCTCTGTAGTACACTGTGCTGCTCTGATCACTTTAAATATAAAATTTCCTACCCATACCCTCTCATCATTATTTTTCTGAAGCATTCTCATCTACTTTTCTATCACTTTCTTTCTATAGCTAATCACATTCTCTCTCTACACACACACACACACACACACACACACACACACACACACACCTAATAATATTATAACAATAATGAGATTGATTTTGAGGTGTGATAGGTAGATTCAAACTCAAGATCATTAGTTAATAAACATATCAAATGCTTACCTCTTTTCTAATAAGTGCTTATCTATAATGATACTTATTTTCTTGGGAGATTAAACTAAGTCAAATAGTGGAATTTGGTCTCTTATTAAATATTCCTGAGCTTGTAGTCATTAAAATATGTAAAATACTTTTAATACTGCCATTTTCCTCAACCCTAAGAAAGGAAAAAATAATTAAAATGTATTAATAGATACAATAAAACGTTCTTACTCTTTAGCTTGATCTCGAGTAAGTCCTCGTTAAAAAGGGAATCTATGCCCTGAGGTTTCCACACATATTTGTTACTGTGGCCTCCATGAATTCAGATGGATTTCTATTTAAATCTCTCTAGTTCACACGCTGACCTCTGACAACCAAGTCGGTGCATATCATCAGTTTTTGTCACCAGAAGTGAAGTCTGACATGCAACTGGCCAGCATTCTTAGCCCAACCTTGTATGCTTGTCTTTACTGTCAAGTATTATTAAGCTCAGCCATTCACATGGATGCTATTATTACCTCTTTCTCAGTTTTAACTGGAGACTGCCCTTTGTTCTTAAAAAAAAGATAAAGCTGCAAAAATAGAATTTTCTAGTTTTGAAATAACATCTGAACTGTCTTAGAGTGAAATGCAAGCTGCAGACTACTTATTTATGAATAGCACATATTTCTTCTCATATCAGAAAAGGAGCTGCTAAGTTGTAAATTTGCATCAAGCAAACATAAACCAATTGCTTTCTCATAGTGCATTTAACTCTTCACTTTACAATTTAAACTTTTATTCATTGTCTAAGAACAAAGACATTCTCCTAGAAATGGCGAGAGTGGTAGTATCCATTATGGTTATCATCTATTTTTTAATATGACTCATACATCTCTACAGTTGAATCGTACAGATTTTATACATAATCGTTCAGTGAAGGTATACTACTCTACAGCTAATAGTGATTTATTAATGGATAGGAAAGTCAAGTCTATTCAAATAGTTCACATAGTGACCTTTGGAAAAGATAACTATTTTATATTCAAATTCATTTTAAGCATTGTATTGGGAATAAAGTTGTGAATTAAAACAGACATATATCCTGTCCTACTGAGATTCACTATATATATATATATATATATATATATATATATATATATATATATATATTCCTGGTATATATTTAAATTGAGGACAGGCAGAGGAAAAATAAATTGTAGAAATTACCAATCTCAACGTCTTTCTTAACAAACATGTGTTTAGTAATTTCTATTAGGTTAATCATGAAAACATATTTTTTTTCTAACTTTAAAAAAATGACTTCTCACCCCAAACTGAATATAATAGAATGCGACACTGCATAAGATGTTAACATGGACTTGGGTATATTTGCATGCATCCCAAGTATGGAAATTACAAAAATATTGCAGTAAGTGAACAGAAAATATGAATACATAAAAGGCTTTGTGTGTGACCTGGAAAGGTTATGGTTTGGGAATGATAGGAGGACTTTTTTAAACTTTGAAGAAGTGTCAAAGGACACTCTTTGAAGTTACCCCTCTTAGACAAGGACTGAAAGAATTTGACTTCCCATTAATATGGCCAGTTAATGGAGCAAAGTCACTGTGAAATGACGTGCTGGCCTTAATGAATCACCTAACTTATTTAAGAAGCCTCCAAGATTCTTTTAATTTGTGTTTGGGAAAAGTTATTCTGTCCAATGATTCCTAAACTGGAATTTGATCCTAATGCTATGAAATTTAGTGATGAAGGGTTTTAAGAAACAACTTTGTTGAGTCTTACTGAGGATAAAGATTGGCTGTTTTACGGGACATCTGTGTACACCGCTGATCTTGTTTATAGCACATTGGACACAGACACAGTCTGCATGTGTGCAATAGGCTCTATTATTTTATGTCCCTGTCTCTCTGCTCACCTCTACACCACCGAAAAGGGCTGCTGCTTTGGTGTTTGTGACCAACGGAGCTATTTACAGAACCATGATGTTTGCGATAGACCATGCACCTCACAGGATACCTGACACCTTTCTCGAAAAGAGATCTCCTTCTCTGATTACAGTACTGTGTCCCACTTTAGTCTGTCTCGAATTGTTCTTTCTAACTGGTGTACAGCTGTGAAGTTGTGAAAGAAAATATAACTGAAAAATAAAAGGGCTGCTTAGTGGACACATTTGCTGATGAAGCTTAAAAATTGAAGCTCATGAAGGTTAAATAACTTCAGCCGGAGACACTGTCAGCTTCACAGGCCCTGTTGTTTACCACACTCTAGTGCTTCGGGGGCAAGCCTCCGACATGAGATGAAATGAGCTGCTTGATTCTTCTGGGAAACCAAAGTACAAAATATAATTCTAAGCTTGCTCAAGTCAAAGTCAAAATGGAGTTGGTAGGCTAAAGGTTCATTCTTTGTGATAAACTTAATGTGTTTTGCTTCTTTGACTCAGTCTAAGCAATAAAACTGGTTTGGTAAATTGTTTTTAGTTAATTTCTCAAGCTAAATAAATAAGATGCTTGTAGACTAAAATAAAACCAAATTGATATAGGGCCTAATAAATTCAAATGTTCTTAGACATTTATCAAGAAATAATTAAGTATTTCATAATAGCTATATATATACTTTACACAGACATTGATTGTACCCCACATATGTATGAAATCACATGGTTCTTGTTCTTTTCTCTCTTAGCATGATACTCTGAAAGTCCATCCACGTTGCTGCAAATGGCAGTATTTCATCCTTTCTTAGGACTGAATAGAATTCCTTGTATATATGTACCACATCTTCTTTATTCAATCATCTATTGGAGGTTACTTCTATCATTTCCATGTCTTGGCCACCGTGACTAATACTGCAACAAAAACAGAGGTGCAAAAATCTTTGCAAATAAATGTTTTCAATTTTTTGGGGGGATAAAAACCCAGAAGAGAGGTTGCTGGGTTTAATGGTAACTCTATTCTTAATTTTTTGAGGACTCTCCATACTATTTTCCATAGTGGCTGTACCAGCAGTGAATGATGGTACTTTTTTCTCTACAAATTCTTTAACCCTTTTATTAGTAGTCTTATTATTAATAGACATTCTAACAGGTGTGAGGTGGTATCTCATTGTAGTTTTGATTTGCATTTCCCTGATTGCTAAAGAAGTTGAACATCTTTTCATATATCTGTTGGCTATTTGTTTTTCTTCTTGGAAGAAGTATCTGCTCATGGTCTCTGCCCATTTTTAACTGGATTGATTGTTTGATTTTGAGTTGTATGAGTTCTTTATATATTTTGAATTTTAACCCCTTGTCACAACTCTTGTTTACAAATATCATCTCCCATTCACTTGGTTGCCTTTTTGTTTTGTTGGTGGTTTCTTTCTTTTTTTTAAATATATTTTATTGATTTTTTACAGAGAGGAAAGGAGAGAGATAGAGAGTTAGAAACATCGATGACAGAGAAACATCGATCAGCTGCCTCCTGCACATCTCCTACTGGGGATATGCCCGCAACCCAGGTACATGCCCTTGACCGGAATCGAACCTGGGACCTTTCAGTCCGCAGGCCGACGCTCTATCCACTGAGCCAAACCGGTTTCGGCTGTTGGTGGTTTCTTTTGCTTTGCAGAAACTTTTTAGTTTAATATAATACCATTCATTTATTTTTGCCTTTACTTCCCTTTCCTTTGGGGTCAAATTCATAAAATCTTCACTAAGATCAAGGTCCACAAGTTTGGTATCTGTGTTTTCTCTATGTAATGTATTGTTTCAGGTCTTATATTTAATTCTTTGATTAATTTTAGTTAATTTTTGTACTGTAGTTTCCTTCCTTTGCATGTGTTTTTTTCAATTTTTCCCAGCACCATTTATTGAAGAGATTTTATTTTCTCCATTTTATAATTCTGGCTCCTTTGTTAAAACTTATCTGCCTGTGTGCATGCGGGTTTATTTCTGAGTTCTAAATTCTGTTCCATTCCATTCAGTTTCGATTATATGACTTTGTAATATAATTTGAAGTCAGGGAATGTGATATCTCTAGCTTCATTTTGTTATTGTTGTTATTTGTTTGTTTATTTGCTTTTCCCTCTTTCTCAGGATTGCTTTGACTATTCATGTTTCTTTGTGATTCCATACAAATATGATTTTTTTTCTGTTTCTTAAAAAATTCCATTGGGATTTTATGGAGATTGCATCTCTATGTTGCTTTGGGTAATATGAACATTTTTACTATGTTGATTCTTCCAATCCATGAACACAGAATGCCTTTCCATTTCACTGTGTCTTTTCCAATCTCTTTTAATAATGCTTTGTAGTTTTCAGTGTGTTGGTCCTTCACATTTTTAAAGTTCATTCCTAGGTATTTTATTCTTTTTGTTGTAATTGCACAAGGAAATGTTTTTCTTCATTTCTTTTTCTAAGGTTTCATTGTTAGTATATAGAAAATCAGTGGGTTTTTGTACATTGATTTTGTATCTTGCAACTTTATTTGTTTCTTGTTTCCAGTAGTTTTTTGGTGGTTAGTAGGGTATTCTATATAAAGAATCATGTCATCTGCAAAAAGTAATGCTTTTACTTTTTCATTCCCAATTTAGATGCCTTTTATTTCTTTCTCTTGCCTGATTGCTCTGGGTAGGATATCCAGGACTATATTGAATAAGAGTAGTGAGAGAATTTATATGTATATATGCATAACCCATGGACACAGATAATAGTGGTGAAGGCAGGGCAGGGAGTGGGGTAGAGTGTATCAATGGGGGACACAAAGGAGTACATCGTAATACTTTCCACAATAAAGAAAATTAAAAAAGAGAGAGAGAATTAAAATCATACACCTGTCCTTTTTTCTGATCTTAGAAGAAAAACTTTCAGTTTTCACCATTAAGTATGATGTTAGCTGAGGGTTTGTCACATAGGGCCTTTATTATGTTGGGGTACTTT
This sequence comes from Myotis nattereri, assembly GCF_964212035.1. Classification (NCBI taxonomy): domain Eukaryota; kingdom Metazoa; phylum Chordata; class Mammalia; order Chiroptera; family Vespertilionidae; genus Myotis; species Myotis nattereri. Next base: position 30,895,203 of record NC_138088.1, read on the forward strand.
CCTGTTATACCCATTTTATTGAGTGTTTTAATCTCAGATGAATGTTGCATTGTATCAAATGTTTTCTGAGTCTATTGATAAGATCATATGATTATTTTCTCTTAGTATGTTAATGTGGTGTATTACATTAATCAATGCACATATGTTGAACCATCCTTGTGACCCTGGAATGAACCCCACTTGGTCATGAGGTATTATGTTTTTAATTTATTGTTGTATTAGATTTTCTAGCATTGAAAGCTATGTTTGTAAATCTCATCCATGCCACCTTCTTTTATCAGATGTCTATGATATGTCTATTTTAATCATGGGCTGCTACAATCTCTTTTACCACATAGTGAGATTCAAAGTTCACCTAAACTATCCATCTATTTGATGATTATTATAACAAGTAAAATTAAGAAGGTGAATATTGATTGATACACTATAACTCATAATGTGAATAATTCTATACAGTTTAATAGCTTACACATGTTAATTCCTAAACTAATTGGTTAACTGTTTACCTCTGTTTTCACAATTTTGGAAATTAGAGCCTCCAATTCTAGTTCAGAATATTATTCTTCACAGAGTAGAACTTCATGTAAAGTCTTACTGCATCGCTAAAGACAACAGAACTGAGGCTGAAAAAAATAACATACTAATATATTTGGGTTTTAAGTTAAGGCTAAATTATAAAAGTAATAAATGTGTATATTTTAACACTGCTTTCTTTTGAGGAGGTAATCTGATATTTCTGGACATTTATAAACAGAAAACGGCTTACTAGAAATAATGTATGTTGCAAAAGTGGTTGTTCTTTTAGCGTAACATTGGATTATGTAATAGACTCTAAGCTCTATTCTTTGTTCTTTGGTTCAAATCAATTTCAAAGTATTTGGTTCTTTAGTTTTCATCTATGTCTAGCCAAGACCTTTGATTTGTTTTGTTTTCCTTGTTGTATTGTCCTGGGAATGGACATCTATGGCTTGTAGAGTCCATATGAGTTTAAGAAACTCATGGTGATGATTTGTTCCATGTCAATAATGAAGTTCACTTGTCTCCTAGTGTTAAAGGTGCAAGGTTGTCAGATTAAATGTCTGAAAGGAAGGACAATAGACCTAGTCAAACTATCATTATTAGAAAGAAATGGTGTCAGGGCCTCCTTAAAACTGTTTTAATAACATGTTGCATTGCCTTGAAGTATCAAAGGGAAGGCATTTTCTTCCTTTAGAATGATAAGTAATTGCATGGGTCATAGAAGTAAACTTTAAAAGAATCCTAAGGTACTTGTAAGTATAGTGTTTGCAAATTACCAACACTGGAAAGTAGTTTGTCATAACAGGTGACCAAATATCCTGGTTTTCCCAAAGCAGTCCTGGTGTATGTCTGCTGTGCAATTATCAACAGCACCCCCTTTCACTCTCAAAAGTATTCTGCTTTGGAACATAAATGACACAGTCATCTTACTGCTAATTATAACACTTGAAATGAAAATAATTAGGTAGGTGGTAGATTAAGAAAAGTATTGAAAAACCAGGCCAGTAAGTGAATAAGAGAAATAATATTAATTTTTTTTGCTTTGTGTTTTTATTTACTTTTTTCTGCTTACATAAATGAAAGTTTCATTTTGTTCTTGACTAAGTATTTATTGCAACACCAATTAGAGAAAACTTCTTTCTCATCCACTTTATGGCAACAAGTTACGGTGTTGCAGAAGACCGGAGAAAAACCAAGCAATGCTTAGAGAAATGGAGCTACACTTTATTATTATTACACGCGAGCCCAGAAATAAATATCTTTTAAATTCTGGACAACAACATGGAAGAAGTTGTCTCTTTTTATATCTTTTTCAGTCCTTTGTCTCCCAAACATGGGGTTATCCGGTCCCCTTTGCAAGTTCTTAAAGAGCCCTATGTGCTGGGGCTTTGAGACCTCAGCCAAAGGCCTGACCTGACGCCAGCACTGATAACTTCATCTAGGGAAGGTTTATAAACAGGTCTTGGAGGACCAGACAATTAAAGGGGCAGTGGCTAGATTCAGATTAGTAGTCCTTTCCCCCCCCTCCCCCCCCAAAAAAAAAAGTCTCATTTTCCCCATCCATGGCAGGGTGTGAACAGGGGCTAGAAAGGAAGTGTAATCAAAATCCTTTTGACACAAACAGGTTGAACTCTCGTCTGTGGCCAATAATAAATGAGCTAATAATAGCACAGTATATTGATATTCTGAAGCTCTGAATGGGGAGTCATATAGTCTAGAGAAGCATGTTTCACTCCGAAGTTTAACCAACAGTGAGAATCATATCATGTGTTATTAAATAGCATTAAACTAAACATGATTAATTTTAAAACTAGCAGTATGCATCACAATATTTCTCTAGTGCTATTTATTGCTTTCCCAGTGTTTGTAACGCTCAGAGGAAAGCTCTTGTCACTAGGTAACTGATGTTCTGTTTACTGGTTTTAGAAAGAATCATCTCATGAGTCTCCTCTGGAGAGCAGACTGACAGCACCGATTGGAGTTAGTGAAGTCAGAGAAAGAAGGATTACGCAGGCTCTTGCTTGTTTGGATTATGTCAATTTCTTTGTGAATTGCTGTTTTAGGCAAGATATAATATACAAGTTGGGGTTGTTATTAATTGTCCAGACTTCTTGAACATTTCCTATTAGCCATATCCCTAAGGGCTGTTTCTCAGGAAATCCTTACAAAAACCAAAGAAGGCAAAAACTATTATTTTTTTATCATAAATTTTTAAATTGATTTTAGAGAGGGGGGTGGAGAGACAGTGGACCACCTATTTGTTGTTTCATTAGTTTTGTATTCATGGTTGAGTCTTGTCGGTGCCCTGGCTGTGAAGAGAACCCACAACCTTAGTGTTATCTGGATGACATTCTAACCAGCTGAGCTACCCTTCCAGGGCTATCATAATAACTTTTAATATTATTATCTTCATATTTGTTTTACAGAAAATAAAACTGAGGCTTAAGGAGTTTAAGCAATGTATCTTTTGAAGGAAATGTATAGTTTTGTACAAATATACAGGATAGGGCAAAGGTAGGTTCACAGTTGTAGGTGAGTTTACTATTTATTAATTATTGTATTTTTTCTATTTGAACAATTGTAAGCCTAACCCTGTATGATAATAATTAAAGTAGATTTATTTCCTACTCTCTTCAAGCCATCCAAGGATAAGTGCAAAACATCAGAACCAAGCAAAATATTCTCATTTACTAAAAATGGATCAAGAGGTAAATCAGCTGTTTCCATAGCATATGATTCAGAGCCTATGAGAAATATATTTGCAAATATTGTGTTCACTGGTTAAGCAACTGCTTTCTAATTATAACCAAGGGTAACATTCATATAATGCATTGTTTGCCTTTCTTTTTCCTTAGATTGAAATAAGATACTCAATGATCATGAAAATATAAAGCAAAAAATTCAGTTATGTTTTCTAGTCAATCCATAATTATTCTTCAGGGCACTTCACAACATGATGCCTTGCTAAAGAGATGAAAATATAAAGCTCTCTGAGGAAATGGTAAAAGCAAGTGTATGCTTCAGCGGTTTTGTTTCTATTTTGTCAGTGATCTTTAGAATTATTACAGCTCACTATCTGAGAGGACAGTTATGAAATTCTATTCAAGTACACCAGGAATAATTAAGACGACTACACACACACACACACACACACACACACACACACACCACTTTATTCTGGCCTGATGCTACTTACCTGAAGTTAAGAGTATATGATTAGGAGGAAAATATTGAAAGTCGTTCAATTTAAAGCCAAGAAGAAAGCCAATACTGTGGGATTAATAAAATAAGAGGTGAGACAATCTGGATACACAGGTAAAATCCTGATTATGGAAAAAGAAAAAAGAAAAGAGATTTATTACTAATGGCAATAAAATTTATAGGTCTCACAAAGGAATAGGAATGGGCAGTAAATGGATTAATAGTGGGAAATAAAATTCATCTTACATCTGAAACCTTTGTCAAAATAATTTAGATTTGTATTGTTTTTAAATATATTTTTATTGATTTCAGAGAGGAAGGGAAAGGGAGAGAGATACAGAAACATCCGTGATGAGAGAGAATCACTGATAGGCTGCCTCCTGCATACCCTGAACCAGAGATTGAGCCCACAATCCAGGCATGTGCCCTGACCTGGAATTGAACTGTGATGCTCAACCACTGAGCCACTCTGGCCAAACAAAAATGCTAACTTTAATAAGTTTGGAAAAGTAGCAGGATACAAAATTATGCATATTTTTTGTATGAGAGCCACGTTTTTGTCATACTTTTTTTTTATTTTCTATTTTACAACTTAAGCTAGGCTTGTGTTAAACAAAGAAAGATGTCCAATTTCCTAATAATAGGGTAGTTTTATTTAATTTCTAGCAATACATAAGCAATATCTTCATTATAAGATGGGCTAGATTTGTCTAGTGATCATAATTCCATACCCTCTCCTTCTTACTACTTTAAGACAATTCATTCATTTGTTCATGTATTCATTGTCTTCATCTGTTATTTATGTAACTGTTGAGCAGGGGGTCTTAGTCTTTGAAATGGTTTCTAACTGTAACTGGTTTCTAAACCAGGAACTCAATTCTAATAAGGAACTGTACCGGGAGATGCTTTATTTACACCTCTTTCTTTCTGATGTCCGTGTGGGCATGGGTGAGAACTGTGGGATCTTAGTATTAAGATATTGCTGCTGATGCACTATTTATTTCTCCTATGAGATACTACTTTCTCTGAGTTTGAGACACATTTCATTAATTGTCCTACTTAACAAGTTCTCTGTTCCTCCTTTGGGTCTGATCAGGCCTGCCTGTCAATTCACATAGCTCTTAGGTCAAGGCCGGGGTAGACAGCTTAAGGCCCAATTCCTTTCATCACCTAGAGAGATCAGCAATTAGGAGTGCACCAAGTTCAAGTGCTCCATGTCTCTTATAAACATGTTGAAACCCTTTTAGAATTGTATTAGGAAAGCAGATCTGTATAACATAGTGTGGTTTGGTTCTGTCTTATGAACAAGATTGTAAGCTCCCTTTTATCTAAGTTCTAGCATATATTCTCTGATTTTGTATTTCATGAGAGGCCTCAAATATCTGCATGCTCCCCAGGGAAGGTGGTTGAAAACAAGAATTAAGAACTATGACAGTAATTCCAAATTTTATATAATCTTCTCCTACCCATTTAAGCTTTTGCCTCAAGATTCCAATGCAATTTAAATTCTGACAATGACTCTGGGTAAAGTTTAATCATTAAACCAATTTTTAGCATTATACATAGAGATCTTCCTTTTTTCAAATAGACGAGGAGTTCCTTGAGCACAGGGAGTAAGTTTGATAATAGTATATGTCCTTCACCGAAACTAGTGGAGATTCCTCACTACTACATATTTAGCAATTTGGTTCTTTCAAAAAGATAAACTCATATTGTATAGAATGGCTGAAAACTGGGAGAATGGTTTATTGGATTCCTATATGTGTTTCTAGTAGTATCTAATAATTTACCTTAATAATCTCAAATATATTTGGGGATAAATTTATGAAGTGATGTGACTACAGATAGCTTTGCATCTTTGTATAATTAGAACGTGTTTTTAATCCTTTTTCTCCTTTTAACGTTATTAGCAAATGGGGATGAGTTGAACATTGTTATAATTAACTATAAGTGACAGATTATAATTCAGTAGCACTGTATTTTAAAATAATTTTTATGACACCTAATCCCATTAGTTTTTGTAGAAGTAGTAGTTATTATTCTATTAGAGCTCCAAAAAATGGTGAAAAATAAATTTTTAATGATTTTTTTATTTATAAAATTTCTCTGGAGGTCAAAAAGTTAATGGGCTTCCACCACCCCTTTTGTGAAGTCATCTTCATATCACTTTAATAACAAATTAAGAAACTGATCACATTACATGATATTTTTAAAAATAAATTTTAAAAATCTTCAAGTATAACACTTGGTGTCTAGTCAATTTAGTATTACAATTATTGATAAAGCATTGCCATTTAGAATTCATTTTTACAAACCTGTGGAATTTTACTTTAAAAGACCTGCATTTTAAACAAGAATTCAGTGTAATTCACTCCGACTCATTACTCCTTTACTTATTACTAGCTCAGAGAACAATCAATCTTCAATTATCCTCAAAAGTAGTACCTCTAAGTCATATAATTTATTACATTACAAAGTTATTATTAAGTCTCATATAGTCATCACTATCTCTTCAGCTTAATCTGTCTACACTACTGCTCCAAACTGTTTCAGCCATAACTCATTTTATTTCAGTTTCTGTATAAATTATTTCTCCATGCCCCTGGGCTTTAACATCAGCTATTTCATATTTGCATGGAAACTCACTTATGATATAGAGTATTTTTTGCTTTCAGCACCTCCCTTCCTTACACTGCAGGTGGTTTGTAGACTTACTGCGGATTCTGGAAGATTCCATCAGAGCACATCCTCATAAGCATGATTTCTTATATGGGAAACAAAATACTTAACCATGATGAAAAGGTGGATACATTGTTCTAAGTGAAAATTAAAAATGCTCATCAAAATATATAAGTAAGGTGGTGAGGAGGCAATTCATACAGTTAAAGGATATATTTGTAACACATGTAACCAGAAAAGAGCTATTATAGAGAATGTAGAGGAAACCCCAACCAATCAGTAAGAAAATAATATGAACCCCTGGGGGAAAAATGGGCAAGAGGCTTCAACTACAACCTCACACAGAGTCTATCCCAGTAGGCAGTAAACTTATGAGGAGTCCAACTTTATGAGGGAAATGCAAATCAAAACTACAGCTAGGTATCACTACACACCCATGAGAAGGGCTAAAATTGAAAGAAAACTAACGCAAAGTAGTTTAAAGGAGGGAAATCATTCAGAATTATCAGACTGCTTCTAGTATAAATGTGTGTAATCACTTTAAAACATGGTTTGACATTGGCATCTAAATTGAAATGGATGCATATATTATGACCTCAAAATTTTCCTCGTAGGAAGGTAGCCATCAGAATTGATCCAAAATACCAGCATGTTCTCAGCAGCGTGTACACAGCCACAAACTGGAAACAACTTAGATGACCATCAACAATAGAATAAGTGAATAAACTGTGGTAAATGAATTATATATGGTCACAGATTATGTTACAACTAAGTTACTGTTCTACATTCTTCTTCAAGAATATTGATTGATCTTACTAACAAATGTTCAACAACATTAGCCACATACACCAAATACCATTTTATACCATTTCCGTAATATAAAAAAGTAGACAAACTATTTTATGCAATTAGAAGCCAAATGAGAAGAGATATGACAAATGTTTTTGGTGGACTATAATATCATTGTTCTTAACCAACATAGTGTTTTCAGGCTATACTAATTTACTGATCTGCACTCTTCATTTTCTACATTTTTGTAAAGTATGCTGTATTAGAACAAAATCATTGGGATAGATAGAAATACAGATAGAGATGATAGAGGTAGAGGTAGAGGTAGAGGTAGAGATAGATAGAGATAGAGATAGAGATAGAGATAGAGATAGATAGAGATAGAGATAGAGATAGAGATAGAGATAGAGATAGAGGTAGAGATAGAGATAGAGATGGTGATAGAAACAGATATGTATAAGAGGAGATTTATTATAGAAATTGGCTCACGTGGTTATAAAGGCTGAGAAATTCCATGATCTGCTATCTGCAAGCTAGGGAACCAGGAGAGTTGATGGTCTAATTCAGTTCAAGTTCAAAGGTCTAAAAATTGAGAAGCAAATGGTGTAATTCCAAGTCCAAATTTAAAGTAGAAATTTAGCATAGAAATTAAAATGCTAAGAATTGCCGAAACCGGTTTGGCTCAGTGGATAGAGCGTCGGCCTGCGGACTGAAAGGTCCCAGGTTCAATTCTGGTCAAGGGCATGTACCTGGGTTGCGGGCATATCCCCAGTAGGAGATGTGCAGGAGGCAGCTGATCGATGTTTCTCTCTCATCGATGTTTCTAGCTCTCTATCTCTCTCTCTTCCTCTCTGTAAAAAATCAATAAAATATATTAAAAAAATGCTAAGAATTATTTATCATAATAAATACCACTTATTTATCAGGTTAGATTAGAGGTGATTAATAGAAAGGTTTTAGCCTTCAGCTGCCCAAGTGTTTTTTTTTTATTATTTTTTAATATATTTTATTGATTTTTTACAGAGAGGAAGGGAGAGAGATAGAGAGTTAGAAACATCGATGAGAGAGAAACATCGATCAGCTGCCTCTTGCACATCTCCTACTGGGGAGGTGCCCGCAACCCAGGTACATGCCCTTGACCAGAATCGAACCTGGGACCTTTCAGTCCGCAGGTCGACGCTCTATCCACTGAGCCAAACCGGTTTTGGCTGTTTGTTTGTTTTTGTTTTACTTTTTTTCTGACACCAATAGCAGGATGAAAAATGTTTTAGAATGAAATTTTTATTGCTAATTAATAAAAAGGAAATGTCTTGTGAGTTACTTTACCTTAAAAATAATTTATAGCAAAGTATTATTAATGTAATTTATTTGGCAATTATAGTGTTCTTACTGACTCTTGTTTTATTATTTTGAACTATTTGATTCACTTATTTTTCATTAGATACATTTAAACACATTTTCCCCCGTTATGTCCCTTTAAAATGCTTAGCTCATGTAATATTGGATTATTAATTTATTTTGATAGTTTATTTAAAGCTCTCCCTGGTTTAAAAAGAGAGATATAAAGGGAAATGCCATGATAAGAGTGGCTCTCATATACTTGAGTACATATTTTGTGCCTGTGTTTATGTTAAGCATGTGGCATCATTATCCCATTTAATCTTTACTATACCATTTTCATTTTGGTGGTGCTGCACCTGAGATTCAAGTTCTTACCTGATTGATGAGCTTATTATTTTGAGTTCTTCATCAGAGATGTTTGGAATTATTCCCTTTTGGAAATTAAGAGAATCTTAGGTATATGACTTAGTTTAAAAATTATGGAACTGAAATTACTAGATCTTACATACTGAAATCACAAGCCTTAACCATTTCTTATTCGTAGCTATTTTTTATGCAAGAGCTTGTTCGGGAAAGGCTAAATCAGAGAACAAAAAGAATATTTAACCAAATTATATTTCATATACAAAGCATCTGACTTGAGAGAAAACAAAAACTTAAATGCCTGAGAAATCTTTTTGATTTTCAGAGTTTAAGTAGTATGCCATAATTTGAATCTCTAAATTTTAGTACAATTAAAATCCTGCTGGAATCAAGTGTATACTAATTTGAGAGTTAAAAAAGCAGTGATGATTTTTATAGATAGACTGAATTATTATTTTGTATCTCATATATATAGGCAAGGAGCAGAGAACAGTATAGATATTATCTTGCCTTTGAGGTGTTCTTCACTTGTCTGTCTGCCAGTCTGTATATATGTATGTACTGATATATTTAAATATGCAAGGATGCACAGTAAGAATTGAAAATACTGAAAATACATGTAACAAGTGGCATATCTTGTGAGCTTGATCTACATCAAGAAAATAGTCTATAATTTTAGTTCAGTGTATGCAGATAAATAAATAAAGCTAACAGCACTATCTATGAACAATGTTTTAAAATTATACGTATATTGCTATTTCTTTCATGGCAGCAAGTAATTTGGGAACAAATAAAATTATGGGAGACAAAGTTATTTTTTTGAAATATAGTAATTATTAAATATTATCTTGCATTTCATATAAATTTTAAAATATATCCCTAATTTGGTGATTTTCCTGCCTCCCCCATAAAAAAAGATTATAAAGTCAATAAAGCTAAATTTCTGGGTGATTTATAATTTCTAAGTAGAAAGCCTCAGAAGGCATAGGATAGTCTCTTGAAATCTTTCAAATGCTGTCTCTACATCTTATGTACAAATCACAGCTAGAGTGTAAAAAAAAAAAATGTATTAAACAGAAATTAAATTTTCTTGAGGGGTGATGTTCATATCTATAGTGTCTGTAAAGTACAAACAAATTTAGAGAGTAGTGTTGTTGAAAAGTTTTGCATTGTCATTTGTTGGCATTTTAATGTTCTGACTTTCATACCTAGAAGAGTCTTTCCCAGCTCCTATAGCAGAAACCTTTCATGATTAATTGATGCAAAAGGTCATTCTTAACTCCCAATTTATCACTCATGAGGTTCAGAAGAGTTTAATCTGGGGCTGTGGTATTGAAGCAGAATTATAGGAACACTAGAGGTCCAGTGCACAAAATCCGTGCATGGGAGTAGGGAGTCCCCTCAGCCCAGCCTGCACCCTCTCCAATCTGGGACCCCGGGGATTGGGCCTAAACCAGCAGTTGGACATCCCTCTCAAAATCCGGGACCACTGGCTCCTAACTGCCCCCCCTGCCAACCTGATCACCCCTAACCCCCTCACAGCCCCCCCCCCACTGGCCTGGTTGCCCCAGACAGCCTGCTTGTTCAGTTGTTTGCTCATCCCTTACTAATCCCCCTGCTGGCCTGGTTGTAGGCAGCCATCCTGTGAGGGTGTGAGGGATAATTTGCATATTACCTCTTTGCTATATAGGATATTCCCTTTTGATTTTATATACCTGGTTATTTTGTATGTGTGTTGTGTTGTTGTTTTTGTCTCAGTAGAGGTGAAGAACACACCAAAAGCAATACAGTGGGGCCTTGACTTACGAGTTTAATTCATTCTGAGACCAAGGTTGTTAAGGAGCTCATTAAGGAGCTCGTTAACTCAAATTACTCTGTCAACTCAATGCAAAAAATCGACTGAGAGACAGCTGGTATCTCAAAAAACTCATTATTCCGGACACTCGTAAGTCAAGGCCCCACTGTATTAGAGCCTCACTGCTATCTGCTCTATAACTTACATAGTCATGCAACTAGAATTTGATAATTGCATTTTTGCAATGGCCATCATGATTTTAATATTGTTATTTAATTAATGAATGAACAATGATAAAAATATAACGGATATATCCAATATGATATATTTATCTCATCAATATATTCTTTGTCCCCTAATTTCTCATGTAAATTGCTTTCCATGCCTGATAAGTTAACATGGAAATGACTAGAAGCAAGATGTAGATCTTAATCTACAATGTTTATCCTAATTGTGAATTGATGATAAGTTATTGGTTTAGAGACCAGTGCTTTCTATGAACACTGCATAATAATTAAACTCGTTGCTTCTGGGGATTTTGTAGTTACCACATCCAAAGAAGTATACTTTGTATTTGAATGTTTTAACTAAAGAACACATTTTCTATGTATTTGTAGAATGGCTTATATTACCAACATGTAGCTCAAATACTTGAAAATGACCTATTGTATACCCATTTGAATTTATTACTTATGTAGATAAAGAAATATAAATATTAACAGTAGGGATTCTTCTTGTAAGGTTTTGGTAATTTCGTTTACACCGTTATCAAAAACAACAACAACTGTGATTAGAAGATATTTTGGAAATGTTATTGATAAAGCAAGAACTCAATCTAGTAAATATAAAAATATTGAATTACTATTTGAGCACCAGAGCTTCTATTTTTAGATACCTTTGTCAAGTCATCTAATTTTTTAATTATTAATTTTCTTGTGACTTTATAAATGCTCTTAATATCAGTATTGCCAGAACTGGTTCACATTTGTTTAACAATGGTAAAGTATAAATGTTAGCCTGGTTCTTTTTTCTGTGGAGACACTGCATTCTACGGCTATTTTCCTCATGAATTTTTCTTATTGAAAAGGTAATTGCCTTTCATAGGTGATTTAGAGATGCTGCTTTTGGAGTTTAACTCCTGTGCAGATCTTGAGTTGTAATAACAATTTTAATAAGGGTTAGCTTATCTCTGCATCATCACTAACTAGCAACTCAAATTTCACATACTTAGTTTTTCTAAACTAAAATATAAGGAAAAATCAATGTAAGCATACTTATCTAAGCTTATTCTGAAACATCTAATAAGATGTCTATTTTTTAAAAGTGTATACTCATCAGGAAATGCATCTTTAACATCTAGATCTATTAAACTTTGGATTCAGGGAAGTAAAGTCTGTGCTGTAATTCTACTTATATGAAAATTTAGTATCTATTTTATTCAGTCTGTACCCAGAATTAACTGCCCTTTGTTAGTGACTATGTTTTAACATCATAGTAATTCTCTTGGTTTATTATGATTAGCACAACTCTAAAGGAGTAAAATGGAGGCTTAGATGAGTACGTAATTTACCCAGACTACCAAACTAATAGATACAGCTGTAAGGCTCAAACATAAGTTTTATAATTTCAAATTCTATCTTTTTCATTCTACTCTTTCCACATGTATCCTCATTTTATAAATCATGCTTTCATCGGGCTGACATTTTTTTCCAATTTAATGAACACCTCAGAAATAGATTTAAAAATAGTAAGTTTTAATACAATGAAAACTTCATTTTGCTAAACAAAGTAGTTTAAAAATAACTCAGTAAATATCGCCTATTAGTATTTCCTTAAAAATAATAATATAAAGCCAAACTCATTAAATTAAAATTTTCAATAAAACCTTCCAAATACCTACCAAAATAATAAAGAAACTTTAAGCTTTTTTCCTAGGAAAAAAACTCCATACATTTGTAATAATAGTTCAATTAAGAGTAGACAATTTTAATTTTCTAAAACATATCAGACCTAGGTCATTATTTAAACAGGATCGACCGTTCTCTGGGACTTGGATTTTCATATAAGATTTGGAACAGAAAGGATCTTAACTTGAAATATATGTAATTACTGAATCATTATATATTACATATCATATAACTGATGCATATGAAAGATAAGAATGCACATATGTATGCATATACATATACATATGCGTGTGTGCATGTATATACATACATGGTGGTTTATTTGGAAATGAGTGAATTGGATGAGATTAGGGTCTACTCGGAAAGCAGAAAGCATATAACTTCATGAATATATGGAGTAGGGCAAAATATGATAGACTTATAAGGGGGATAGATGGATACAGTGAGATAGGGAGAGAAAGGACCAAAGAGTGAGAATGAGTACATATCCCAGCATGATGAGCAATGCAAAACGTTATGCATAACAGAAATTGTAATTAGCTTTTATTGTCTATACTGTTGTTCATGTTGAACAATTTAACACTTTCAATTTAAACTATTATATAAATGTAAGTGTAAAACATAAAGGAATTGCTGAATTATTTATTCTGATTCTTCTGTTATTTTTTTTTCTATTTCTCTTTTTAAATGTATATTGACATACTGTTCTCATACATTTATTCTCTGAGGTAGCACACTGTGAAAATTATTTGATTTGGGGATAAGGTGTAAATTATTGTTGCTGCTAGATCTTCTACAAAGGAAATGAAAACTTTGAAGATATAATTTAAATATCCAGCTGGCATTGACCTAAATGATTTGTCCACCCTCCTGAGTATTTCTTAAGTATAGAAAATGAAATTTGAAACATCTCTATTACAATTTTATTTTAATAAGTTTGACAAGTTCAAAGCTACTTTTCTTATTATATATCCTAATGCATACAGATTAAATGGGGGAAAAAAAGCTTCTTTTATTATCATGGTGATGTATTAAATGGCTTCTGTTCAGAGAATATACACATGAACTTGACATTGGAGTGTAAAAAAATTTTTTCTTTAACTGATCAATACCTGGCTTTGTAATAGTTTCAACTTATGCCATTAAAAGATAAATACAAATAAATTACTTTGGTGATTTCAGTGGTATATGCCTTAGATGCACTTATGTGAAATAAAAATATATATCTACATATATTTAATGAGATGGGACATATAACTGTTGTTAGATTTTCCTGTAAGTTCATGTAAGACTTTGAAGATTCAATATAAACATTAAAGTTGTATTAAAACAAAAGATTTATCTCATTAACAATATAACTTTAAAAATATATTTAATTATATAAATATGGTTCTTTTAAAAATAGATACATATAGTATATTACATATGTAGTATAAAATTTCACCTATTTATCCATCTATCATCTATTTCTATTCCTAATTGGAAGACATTGTGATCACTTCCAGTGTTTTGTTATTACAACTGATACATCATACCTCATATACAGTTATTTGAAGACATATGTGAATACACATGTAGGATAATTTTTAAATATTGAATTGCTATTTATTATAACATGTATTTTAATATTTGTTAGATATTACCAAATTATTTTCACTACAAATTATAGCATTTATGTTCATTAGCAAGGTATGAGAGAGTGCCTGTTTTCCCACAGTTTCTTCCTCCCCGTAAATAACCAAATTTTACCTTTGACAATCTGGTACATAGAAAATGGTATCTTCTGGTTTTGTTATATACTTTTCTCATTAATGTTATATCAGTTTGTGTGTGTGTATCTTGATAGATAAGCATAATTCATAAATATATTAATATGAAACAATGAAATATATAAATGAGTGAAGGCTCTGTGGGAAAACCCATCTTTGTGTCTTCTAGCTTCTGGCAATTCTAGGCATTTTTTTGATTTGTGGCAGCATTACTCCAATCTCTGCTTCCATGTTCATATGACATTCTCCTGTGTCTCTATCTGTGTGTCTTCCTCTTGTGTTTCTTATAAGAACACATATTGGATTTAGGGCCTACCCAGTTAATGCAGTGTAATTTCATCTCAATATCTTTAATTTAATTATATCTACAAAGACAAAAATTATAGTTCTGTTTTGCCCAAATAAAGGTCATCTTCTAATTGTTAGGATCTAGACATATTTTTGGGGGGTCCCTATTCAAAAACTATAAACATTTAAAAGTTTTTGATCTTGATGTAGAAGAAAAGCATATTGCCTAACATGAGAGTAATTAAAATTTAATCAGGATGCTATGCTTATATTACTCACAGTTTCTGCTTTTGTAAATATCTACCCTTATATGTGCCAATACTACCTACATTTGTATATTTTCTCTTTTCTCACAAAAATATGAGCTCCATAAAGGGTTTGTTAGACAATACTTTTCAAACAAAGTAAGAAGAGGTTCAAAGGAGACAAAGATGCCTGACCATTGTGTTTTAAGTATCAGTATTAAATACAAGGAGAAATGCATCTCAGCATGAGATGGCAAGTATACACTTCCGGTTTGTTTTCATAAGTTTTAGAATTTCATTGTACAAAGGAGGAAAAATTACCTCAGAACTGACCCTGAAGAGTATTTCTATAGACGTAGTGCTGAATTATTGATCTTTTAGTTCTACTTATTTTTCATTCATCTCCAATCATTATATTTACCATGCTATGCAGGAGAAATAGATAACTCATCACTATTATCCTGAGAGAGAAAACCTAACTTGCTTTTATAATTGAAAGAAATCTGTAAAACAGTGAATATATTTGATCAGAGTTTAATTACATAGGTTTTGATTAAATATTATCTTGGAAATTTAACAGACATATGCAAATATGTCAAGTGCACAAGTAAATACACATGGAGATATCTTAGAGAAATGTTCTTAATCAATCACATATGTGATATTCCCAATAATTACAGTTATACTTAAGTTTAGAAGTTACTGGAAAATGATTGTCTATTTTATTTGGTTTTAAGGAACTAATTAACAATAATACTTTCTTATTGTTGTTGTTGTTTTTAATCCCCATTGGAAGATATCTTTTCCACTGATTTTTAGAGAAAGTGGAAAGGATGGGGAGAGACAGAGAAACAATGTGAGAGAGACACATTGATTGGTTGCTTCCAGCTCTCGCCCAGACCTGGCCAGGGATTGAGCCTGCGACCTAGAAGTGTGCCCTGACTGGAATTGAACCTATGGCCAATGCTCTAACCACTGAGAAAACCGGCTTGGGCAATATGTTTTTAATTAATAGAGTTTAATTTCAATTTGCCAGAAGTGTTTTACTTCTATACAGAAGTTTAAACAAAACTTTCCTTATCGGACTGAGTTATGTTGTTTCTCTTATTAGTTTTTCTGTTTGTTCTATAAACAAGTAACGATTGCCAGACTCTTACCTCTTCTATAATTACTGTTGCTTACGAAAGCTCCATTCAGAATGAGATTACAAGAAAATTAGAGACTTCAGCCACACTTAACATTTTTAATATGACAGTTAAAATAGCTTTCACTCTGCATGTATTATTTGGCAAGTGGAAGATAGTGCATGATACAATTTTAGTTCTCAGGTGTTTTCAAGAGAAGTGATTTTTAGAGGCTAATCTCTGTGCACAGTATTTCCCACTTTAATTAGCAATCCCTCATAAAATGGTACTTTTTGCTAGTGCTTCTGTTTGGATAAAGCCTCTTTTGGTAAGCGTTATGGCATAATTTGTTTTTCTGTTTGATACGGCAATATTCACAAAATAATTTTTAGTCTATACCAGTGGTCGGCAAACTGTGGCTCGGCAAATCGCGGATCGCGAGCCACATGCGGCTCTTTGGCCCCTTGAGGGTGGCTCTTCCACAAAATACCGACTTCTGCGCATGGGCCATGAAGTTTCAATCGTACTGTATGTGCGTGTCCGCACGTGGTATTTTGTGGAAGAGACACAGTCAAGGGGCCAAAGGGCTGCATGTGGCTCGCTTGCCGCGGTTTGCCGACCATGGGTCTATACTAACAAATTCCACTTATTCTATATTTTATTATCTATCATACTAGAGGCCCAGTGCACGAAATCGTGCAAGGTTAGGGTCCCTAGGCCTAGTCTGCAATCAGGGCCATTTTCCGCCTGCTTGCCAGTCTCTGGCTGCCACTGCCACTGCCAGCCACCTGGTTCCTCTCGCAGGTCCACGTCCCACTCCACCACCACCACCACCACAAGCCAGCCGGTTTTCCTCACCGGCCTGGGTACTGCCCCGCCGCCACTGCCATCCAGCTGGTTCCCCTCGCCGGCCCTCATATCGCCCCACCGTCTCCTCCAGCCAACCGGTTCCCCTTGCCGGCCCCCTACCTCATAGCGACTGGTCAAGCGGTTGTTCCAGTAGTTAGGCTTATGGTCTGGTCTCTTATTATATAGGATGTTTTGAAATTCACATTGATGGCAAAAGTAGTATGCAGAAGTTTCTAGAATTCCAACTATATCACCAGTGCTTTATTCAATTCAGTGTTATATTAGTACTAGAGGCCCAGTGCACGAAATTCTGCAAGAGTAGGCCTTCCTTCCCCTGGCTGCTTGCACCGGCTACCCTTTGGCACCTGGGACCCAGTATTCCCTCCAGCCGCTGGCACCCAGGACCCTGGGCCTCTTTCTTTGGGGTGACCGTGGAGCCCCACGATTGATCGCCCAGCTGGTGGGTGGCCTGGGCCTCCCTCTGCAGGGCGATCATGGGGCGATGGCCAGACCCCCAACCAATTTCATCTCACCTGCCTTGGCTGGCCTGGCGCCAGTGGGTGTCCTAGCATGGTCCTGCAGGGTCATCTGGATGGTTGTTCTGCTGTTCTGCCATTCGGTCAATTTGTATATTATGCTTTTATTATTTAGGATTATTTCCAGCCACATTTAGATATTATTTCACTATTAAAGATTTATATTTTCTCCAAGTATAATATCCACCATTATGGTCACATACAAAATTTTGGTATCAGTCTGAAACTGATTTAGGAAGGCTTAATCGTAATCCAATTTATTAAAAATTAGAAACAAGTTTTATGATTGCAATTATTTCTTGCAAGTCTTTCTTTTTCTCTTTCTTCCTTTTATTTATATGTTTTAGCAAGGAAAAAACTTGCATAACCTTACATCCAAAATAAGGCTTTCATTAGAAGTTTAAATGCCGATGTTGATAATGCTTACAAAAAGATAAGTAGCAAATACCAAAAACTGATTTAAAAGATTGTTGCAAACCATCTTTAAATCCTAAAAGTAATAGAACAAAGCATATGGAAATGTCATACATATGAATTTAACCTGGAATTTTGTATGACCCTTAAAATTTCTCACATGATTAGAAAATTTAGTACATAAATCAATACTTGAGGCAAGAATAAAATTTGAAATGATGATGACTGTGTCTTAAATGCATACTTCCCTGGTAAGGTAGATGTCCATTTAAGAAAACTTTAGTGGCTATATATTCATACATACTTTGTATTACTTTTTTCTAGTAACTACCTGGCATTTCTGCAAATTCTTTTTGAGAAAATCCTGACAATTGAAGTACTAAAATGTTCATGATGGGCATCCCAACATTGTAGATATTGCATATATTACTTAGCTCGATTTCTCCCAGGCAGAAAGGCACTCCAAGCTATTAAAATGTACAAAGAATGTGACTATGAAAACAGGTACTGTGAAATGCGATGTTAGTATTGTGGTCCTAAATACACAGAGAGCTATGATTATGTAACTGGCAGTTCATTATATACTCATTTTGGAGGTTTCAAATTGTTGTACCATGAGCTAGACAGCACAAGCAGTTATATTTTTTGATCAATGCCATATGTTAAAAATGTTTAACTAAAACAATTTACTTTTCATAATTCTTATTAAAATCTAATAAGAAAATATTTTAAAAGATCAAAACTGGGAGATTATATTTGCACAAAGAAGTTAATATCAGTTTAATTTCAGCAAAGTCTTTAGCTACCCCCCCATTATTTTCTTGCCCAGCTTCACTTATTTACAGTATCTTCTTAAATCTTATAGTCTTACTCATTTTTGATGCCTTCTTTAAACAACTGTGGCTATTTACAATACATACAACCTAACACACACACACACACACACACACACACACTACTTTTTCCAATTTCTCTTTTCTGTACCTTAACAATCAATTTATCCCACCCACCACAATTGTATCTGATTATTTTTTAATCCTTATAAACCCTTTGTATATCAGCTTTTAGCAAAATATACTTTTGAAATGTATGACAGATTGTTGCATATGGACATAGGGATGGAATTTACTTTTTCTTCAGTTTTTCCTTTCATTATACACTAATCATTATTAAAATTCAACTTCAAAATTATCCATAAGATCTGATTTCATCTTTGCCTATGGGCATCATATTAATAAGTAGAATCTTAAGACTTCTACTTCCTTTCATCCACAAAAGATTCCTGATTCTGATTTATTTATCCAAGTCTGAGACTATAGAGTGTGTGTGTGTGTGTGTGTGTATGTGGGTGTGTGTGTGTGTGTGGGGGGGGGGTTCCTAGCCATTAATTTGCATGAAAGTTAATACTTTTTAATGATATATTTTCTAAGAGAAATATCCTGCTGAATCATGTAAAATTGGAGACTTTTCCAAGTTTTAAAAGTCACATTTTATGCTTTATGAGTAGTAATTAAAACCTTGAACCTATGAACTTTAGCAATAATTCTAAGGAGAAACTTTATGGTGACTACTGCTTAAGTAAACAAGAATGCTAATTAAGTAGAAACAAAACTATAATTCATGTTTCTCTCATGATTTGTTTTAGACTTTGTTTTGTTTTTCGAAAAAATCATTTTAAAGAAGGTACTTATTTAACACTTTCCATTAATTTTGCCATTTCAACAAAATGTTAAAATAGTATTATGTGGCTTAAGTTCATTTCTTTTATAGTGATTTTTCTATGAAGACCCATATTAAAAATAGACATTATATATTACAAAGGGCTTTACTAATGGCAGTGCACTCAGACACAGAGGTGAAATTTGCTTATTTTAGTACTCATAAAGCATAACCTGTTTGAGAAAGAAAAAAATATATTTTAATTGTATTTGCTTCTAAAACATACAGAATCCAATACAGTAAATCATATTGAGTTATCATTCACTGATAGGAAATAATTTTTTAATCATAACACTGTATATATATATATATATATATATATTCACACACACACACACACACACACACACACACACATATACTGAGTGTTCAGATTATTATGACCACCTGACGTTTGTAGGCAAATTAGCTATAATTTTGTGCTGAAGTTGCTAGAGGGCCAGACCATTATAATAGGGAAGCAGGTTGTTTACCACAATGGTAGAAGTGATTTTTTTCTGAAGATATGGGTAAACAATGCTATTTAACAGCCTTTGAACGTGGAATATATATATATATATATATATATATATATATATATATATATATATATTGATTTCAGAGAGGAAGGGAGAGGGCGAGGGGCGAGGTAGAAACAAACATCAACATCAACAATGAGAATCATTGATCAGCTGCCTCCTGCATACCCTCTACTGAGGATGAAGTCTGCAACCTGGGCATGTGCCCTGACTGACAGGAATGGAACTGTGACTTCTGGGTTCATAGGTCGATGTTTTTTAACCTATTTCTTACATTTGAGTGATTTTCCCCCTTCCTTTTTTTCCATGTAGATCTTATTCAGATATCAATTCTCTGTGGAAGTTTTTATTATATTCATGAAAAATGACATTCCCATTTTCAGTGACACTCCCATCCATATCTCCATTGAAGAAACATCTTTATTTCTTTTCTCTACTGCATTCTATTGTTTATCATGTTTTGACATATATATATATATATATATATATTTCTCCAACTTAGTAATTCTTAAACTAAGTCATCATTTTTTAATAATTTGCCAGAGTACCTGTGTGACCATTAAAAAATTTACCAAGTATTGATTGAAAATGCATCATTTCTTTTTTTACAAAGTTTTTTCATAGCCTTAATTTAATTTCTACTTATTTTATTTTTAATGCTATAGGTAAATATCCAAAACTTTACATTATCAACTTATTGCTGTTATTTATAAATATCCAAATGTTCAAGGCATTTTAAAACTTATATCTCTTTTCAGCTGTTTCAGCCACATATAAATTGGATCTATTTTGAAATAAATTCTATTATGGTTATTTTTCTAGTCTCTAAAGAAATTATTGCTTACCAGACTTCTGTATGATCAAATAAAACTCAGTATTACATTAAATATAGTCAGTTTAGGAAAGATCATAATTGCCTTGATGGATTTGTAACCTAAATGAAGAGCTTACATAGCTCTTAGATAATGTTATTTTTCTAAATTGAATTATTAACCTCCACATGTTTGCCAGTTGAGAAGATTAAATACTTCCTTAATCATATAGATTTATAAGATAAAATGTAAAAGCATAAATAATTGCATCAAAAAATGTATAAATATTTCTAGAAAACACTGCCTTATCTGTATGTTTTTCACTATTAAACTATTATTTAAGATATTTCTGCAACTAACTCATATTACAGATTTCACACATAATTTCTTAATATAATAAAAAAGCACAAACTGAAATTGTAAAGAACAGTCTACCATCTGTTTGTAAAAATTAGTTAAATATTTCAAATTATTTTAATAACAGTAATATATGTCATACTCAAAATAGTCATCTTTAACAATATTTATTTTTTATCATCATCAATCATACAGATTTAGTCTTTAACATATTTTAAATTTTTAAATGATTATAACTGAACTTTTCCAATTCAGATTGCTGAGGACTTTACTTAAAAAGTCCTGCAATGACAATACAAATCTGTAGAGTATGTAGTTTCTGTACCTACATAGATATAGTATTCACCTTTGTGATCCCTGGGTAGCATGCATATAATGTGACTTATAAATGAATCTTAGAAAAGGTGCAACCCTAAGTTCATGGTATAAGAGGGGCAATGGTTAATTTACTTGTTTTTAAATAAACTTCTTATGAAAATGTAATTCAAAACCTCCCAAATAGAATACGGTAGTTAGAATCGACTATCCTTTACCTTTTATCCTTTATTGTTCTTATCTTACAACTTAAGGAAAACAGCTTTTGTACTTGAGATTTTTGTGAATATCTGACCAAAGGAATGTCTTACAGAAATGCTTAGTTGTTGTACCACAATGCTGAAGACTATGTTCCATCTATACTTCAAGTCATTAAAAATACAACTGTTGTTCTGCGCAAGACCACTCTCTTTTTTGTTTAATGTGTATTTTCTAATTTATGTTCAGCACTTCCATTCTCATCCTCAATTCCATAAGCAGCCGTCATCCAAAGATTTAGAACAAACACTAAACTGACTGTTTACATGCATAAATTTTTTATCAGATCCTTCCACATATTAATATGTTGTTGCTGGATCCAAAGTACAAGAAACCTGGTGGCTTAAAACAACATTAATCTTTTCACAGTCTCTGTGGCTCCGGAATCTGGCCACAACTGAGCTGCATCTTTTGCTCAGTGTCTTACAAGGCTGCAGTCAAAGTGCCTCGTGATCGCCATGTCCCCGGGGATTGACTGGAATCCCCTGCAAAGCTAATCAGGTTATTGGCAGAATTACTTCATTTTTGATTGTGTGCCTGAGGGCTGTTGGCAGAGGTCACCCTCAGGTGCAAGAGGTTACCTGTAGTTCCCTGGCACCGGCCCTTCTCCATAGGCTGTCTGCACCGAAAACATTCCCATCTTCAGGCTCAGGCAGAAAAATATCTCTCGTTCCAATGTGCTAAGACTGAGTTTTACATCACCTCACTGAATCAAGGGCATGGCATCTTGTTACCTTTACCATATTCTATTAGAAACAAATCACAGATTCCACCTTCACTCTGTAGGAAGGGATCACACAAATGCATGATTCATTCTGGGGCACTTTAGTGTGTTATTCTCACACCCTGTTAACTGAAAACTATGCTTGAACCTTTTCAGTCCCTCCCTCCTTCCTCCCTCTCTTCTTTTTTTTTCTTATTTCCTTCTTTCCTTCCCTTTTTTTCTCGCACTGCTCTAGTCTCTCCACCTTATAAAGTGCCTGCCCAGAATCAGCACTCAGAATTTACTATGTAGTAAATTTCTAAAATTAATGTTCTTTAGTGCTCCTATTATTTTTTATTGTTCAAGTTTTTATCTATCAACTGCAGCAGAATAAAATGGATTTTATTAACCTGATTTTAAACCGAGTCTCAGAACTTTTCACTAGTTTTCTATTCATCCGGCAAAGAAGAGGCAAAACTAGGAATGCACCAGGAGTCTCGCCCATCCCAAAGCCAGGACTTTCTATTCTAATCCAGAAAGTCACTGGCATTATCACAATTTCAACTCTAATCACTCCTGACTGACTTAATACTTTGGCTTTTGTTAATGGATTTTCTCTAAGAGAAGAATAATTTATTCATCAATTTATTTGTGTTTCTTGGGAAATTCAAACTTCACCAAACAGGATTAGTCATAATCTGTTTCCTATGCCAGAGAATGATATTATACAGGACTCTCCTTCACGCTTCCTTTTAAAAGCATGCATGTACTTGCCTGAGCATTAAAACTCATTTTAAATTTACTTGGTTATACTTTTAAGTTTCCGCATAGATGAAATAATACTTGGCCTTGGCCCTGGGAGCGTGGCGCAATTGGTGAGAGCATTATCCTGATACACCAAGGTTGTGTGTCTAATCCCCGGTCAGGGCCCAGACAAGAATAAACTAATGAGTGTGTAAATAAGCTGATGTCTCTCTCTCTCTTTCTTTCTCTCTCTCAGGTAAATAAATATAATAATAGTACTACAATACTTGGTCCTTTCTCATTTCAGAGTGCTCACCGCTTTCAAACTAAACATTTACCTGTCATTTTCTAAAACAATATGGGAAATATATTTACGTCTAAGACTAGTATTGAGATGATAGTTCAGAAAATATAGATTTAATAGAAATTCATTATAATTGGAAATTAAATTTTAATACTCCCCTAATTTGAAATCACATTACTAAAGTGCTTTGAAATGACATATTAAGCAATAAATATGAAATATGGTATTTGCTTAATAATAAAGTCACAAGGAAATGAAATTGATTTATTTCTTCAGAAGCAGCAGTTTCTGATGTGCACTAAATATATAATAAATTCTTAAATGCATGTGTAATCATGAAAACAAATATCCAGTATGTATAGCAATAGTAAACATAGGTTTTTAAATCCAATCTCTTTCTAAAACTTTGACTTATTTATTTTATTAAACTAACTAGTATGGCTAGGTTATTATAACATGTGGTTTATACCTATCATTGATTAAATTGAATATTTTATTAGGATACACTTTTTTAATGTAAATTTAATATGCTAATTATATTTACCAGTAATTTGTTTTCTTGGTGAGGAGTGTTACCTAGAAAGAAAACCAATGTCCCACTTTCCCTTTATTTAGAATTTTGTGATTAAACTATCATTAAAAGAAAAGAAGAGTCTGGCTGATGTGGTTCAGTGGTTGAATGTTGACCTATGGACCAGGAGGTCACAGTTCAATTCCCGGTCAGGGTACATGCCCAGGCTGCGGGCTTGATCTCCAGTGTAGGGTGTGTAGGAGGCAGTTGATCAATAATTTTCTCTCATCATTGATGTTTCAGTATCTCTCTCCCTTCCTCTCTGAAATCAATAATAAGAAGGAGACACTCACTATAGACATGTTAAGGTACTGGGTGAATTTTTTAAAGGTCCACCAAAGTTTGTAGAAGAAGATTTTCTGAACTTGTACTCTCTTTATGAGTATCATGTGGTTTCAGAAAATGTGTTTTAACTTAAATCAGTCTCATTTAATGTTTACAAATGTTTAGTATATATTTAAAATGCACAAAGCTGAAATGCAACACATTATCTATAAACAGTATATCTACACTAATAAAAGAAAAAGATGCTAATTGACTGTACCTTCACTATGCCCATCAGCCAATCAGAAGAGTATGCAAATTAACCCAACAAAGATGGCCATTAAATTTCCGTACTGCAGGCAGGGCAGGGCAGCGCCATCCGCCGCCCATCCCGCTGCCATCCAGGCCTGCAGTGTGTGACCCAGGGCAGCAGGTCGGGGCAGCTCCATCCACCATCCACCCCACCGTGGGATCCGCCCCACCGCGGGATTGGGCCTGCCATGGGCGACCCGGGGTGCCCGGCTCAGCAGGGCAGCAACATCCACCACCCGCCCCACTGTGGGATAGGGCGTGCCATTTGCCACCCGGGGAGTGGGCCTAAGCCAGCAGGTGATTATCTCCCCAGGGGTCCCAGACTGTGAGAGGGGAGAGGGCACAGGTCGGGCTGAGGGACACCCGCCCCCCCCCCCAGTGCACAAATTTTTGTGCACTGGGCCTCTATTATATATACATACACACATATATATATATATATATATATATATATAGAGAGAGAGAGAGAGAGAGAGAGAGAGAGAGAGAGAGAGAGGAAAAGAGAGGACTACAAATAATTATACATTTCAAAGTGGACATCAACCAAGGCTCACTCAAACATTATGGCCTGTCAGAGAACTCTAGCCTGGATAGTCTGGGACACATTGGAGAGGTATGTCCTCACAGTGCCAAGTGAAAACATATGTTATTTTTCTGCCTTTACATAGAATTATCTACAATTTAACCATTTCTGTCTTTAAAGTTTAATTCTGCTCATGACTAAAATAAATATATGACTAGGAATAACATGAATATTTAGATGTGTAGTATAAATAAAACCTAAATACATCTCTTTACATGTAGATTTTATGTGTAAGTATGTAATGAAAAATATATAAATATATTTTATTGTACTTTCTTTTTATGCAAATATATTTCATCATATTTCTACATTACATAAATACAATGTATTTTATAAATACAATATATTTCATATTATAATAAACTAGTGCCCCAGTGCACAGACTCATGCACATTGACCGGAAATTAATTAGAGGGTGGCCGGCGGGCCGGGACTGGGTTAGATGGGCCAGGCACACCCTCCCATGGTCCCTTCCCAGCCTGCAGCACCTGGGGTGGCACTGGGACTCCAAAGGTGTCTGCAGAGTGAGCAAGGTCCCTCCAGCAGGTGGGGTCTCTCAGCCTGTCCTGTGGGGATCAGGCCGAATCTGGCTCTCTGACATCCCCTGAGGGGTCCTGGATTGCAAGAGGGCGGTTCTCAGGTGATGCACCCCAGAATCAGGCTCCCTTCTCTCTGGTTCTGGGATGCGTCACCTGAGAACTGCCACTACCAAGTCATCACAGCTCAGCAGCTCCTGCATTGAGCGTCTGCCCCCTGGTGGTCAGTGTATGTCATACATACCAGCCTGTCAGAAAGTCGGAAAGTTGTTTAGCCTTTTATATATAGATATGTAATATATTATTTATAAACAAATATTTTCTTAATAGAGGTATTTAATATAAATGTATATATATATAAACTATAATAAGAAAATATAAAGTGATCTAGAAAGACAGAATATATCTGAAAGAATCTTTGAAATTTTATTTTCTTGAAGTTTATATTACAAAGGTAAAAAAGAAACAGAAGATGATTCATCAGGTCATTCTTATGCGTGATAACTATTCTCTGTAGCAATGAAACATTCTTGAAGTTTCCCACTGTGGTCAGATAAAGGAAAGGTTTCCCACCAGTCAGTTATGAACGTTCATATTTGGTGTGGTGAGAAGTGATGACTTTGCAAAGCCTTGTGTCTTCTACTTGATAATTGAGGCTGCTTTGAAAGGAGGTTTGCTTTTATCTAGTTGATAGTATACATTTCTACCAAGAAATGCAGAGCAGTCAGAAGTTACATTTATATATATATCTACACACACACACACACACACACACACACACACACACTAGCGGCCCAGTGCACAAAAATTTGTGCACTCAGGCGGTGGGGGGCTTCGCCTGGCCTGTGCCCTCTTGTAGTCTGGGACCCCTCAGGGGATGACCACCTGCTGGCTTAGGCCCACTCCCAGGGGATCAGGCCTAAGCTGGCAGTCAGACATCCCTCTGGCAGCCCAGGAGCCCTCGGGGGATGTCCACTTGCCAGCAGGGAGCAGAACTAAGCTGCAGTCAAACATCCTTAGTGCTGCTGAGGAGGCGGGAGAGGCTCCCACAACCACTGCTGTACTGGCAGCCATCAGCCTGCCTTGTGGCTGAGCAGAGCTCCCCCTGTGGGAGCGCACTGACCACCAGGGGGCAACTCCTGCATTGAGCATCTGCCCCATGGTGGTCATGTGTGTGTCATAGTGACCAGTCATTCCCAGTCATTCTTCTGTTATTGTCAATTTGCATATTACCATTTTATTATATAGGATAGAGGCCTGGTGCATGGATGGGGGCTGACTGGTTTGCCCTGAAGGATGTCCCGGATCAGGGTGGGGGTCCTGCTGGGGTGCCTGATCAGCCTGGGTGAGGGGCTGACGGGTGTTTGCAGGCTGGCCACGCCCCTTTCAAAATGGGCGTCCCCAGTGGAGTGCCTGTACAGCCTGGGTGAGGAGCTGACGGGTGATTTCAGGCTGGCCACACCCCTTTCAGGGTGGAGATCCCTGCTGGGGTGCCCGGCCAGCCTGGGTGAGGGGCTGAGGGCCGTTTTCAGGATGGCCAGACCCCTTTCATAGTGGAGGGCCCTGCTGGGGTGCCTGGCCAGTCTGGGTGAGGGGCTGATGGCTGTTTGCAGGCTGGCCAAGCCCCCCAGCAGGGTCCCTCACCTCATGAGGGTGTGACCATCCTGGGTAAGTGGCTGATGGCTGTTTGCAGGCTGGCCAAGTCCCCCAGTGGGGACCCTCACCTCATGAAGGTGTGACCATCCTGGGTGAGTAGCAGATGGCTGTTTGCAGGCTGGCCAAGCCCCCCAGCGGGGACCGTCACCCCATGAGTGTGTGGCCATCCTTGGTGAGGGGCTTATGGCTGTTTTCAGGTTGGCCATGGCCCCCAGCCACCCAAGCTCCCAGTGTAGGCTGGCTGGAAGCAGGTATCTGGGATTTATTTATCTTCTATAATTGAAACTTTGTTGCCTTGAGCGGAGGCCACAGCCCACCAGGGCAGGTGGGAAGCTTGGCTTCCTCCATCGCTTACTCTAGCTCTGTGCCTGCTGGCCGCCATCTTTGTTGGGTTAATTTGCATATAGTCGCTCTGATTGGCTGGTGGGCATGGCTTGGGGCATAGCGTAGGTATGGTCAATTTGCATGTTTCTCTTTTATTAGAATGCAAGTATATATATGTGTGTGTATATATATATATATATACATATATATATACACACATGCATATATATATATATATATATATTATTTCAGAGATAAAGAGAGATAGAAACATCAATGTTGAGAGAGAATCACTAATCAGCTGCCTCCTGCATGCCTCACACTGGAGCCCTGAATCCAGGCATGTGCTGTGACCAGGAATTGAACCATGACCTCCTGGTTCAACCACTGAGCCACACCGCCCAGGCATAATTTTTTATAGCTCTGTCTAGATGTTAGAAATGAGAAGTACCAAAGTTTGAGTGAACAGATTGTTGAAGGGCAGATGCATATGTATAGCTCTCACTTCCCTGAGAGATTCCAGCTTGCTTCCTGACATGGCATTGATTTGGGATTTCTCTTCACAGTATTGGCAGTGGGTTCCAAACTTTGATATATCAAAGAAGTTAGTGGTTAGTCACATAGCAGTCAGAGACATTCTTTAAAAAAAAAATTAAAAAATGATGACATTGTCAAAAATGTGCCAGAGGAAAAACTGCCATGATGTCAACCTTGGCTGCCTTTGCCATGTGTCACTGCAACCAATCCAGATGCAGGGAGCATGGATAACCACGTCAAGGGCAGAACATTGTGTGTTCCTTTTCTCCTTCCAAGGGGGGGGGGGTGAAGAGCAATCTGTATTCTGGCAGTGGATGTCTTTGAAGGTGCTTTCAGCTAGAGTTGCAGGAATAGATACGTTCTTCTTGTGAAAAAATTTTAATTAGTTTATGAGAAAGCATTCTGGTTTGGTTATAATCTTAATTTCTGAATGATAATTAAGTGTGAAGTGGTAGTATAAAGTTTAAAGAATGCAAGCAGCTATTTTCATGGCACTTATTATTTAACAGGTTATATAGCTTGTTTGTTTATTGTTTATCTCTCTTCATGTTGCTAGTGTATAAGATTCATGAGAAAGGAGATATGAGTGGGCTTATTTTATTGATATTTTTCAATGACCTAGAAGAATGAGTGGTACCTCAGAGACTCTCCATAAATGCTTATTGAATAAATGAATTTCTGGGAACACAGAATATCAGAGAAATGAACATCAGCTTTATCTAGTAGGGAACATAAATGGTGTGAAGTTCAAAATTGATAAGTTAGGATATCAAGTTGATCGTCTAAGGACCCACAGAGTAACATACTTCGTTCTCTTATCATTTGGTAAGATATTGCTTCCCCTTTATTTTTTTTAGAATAATTGTTCTTTGAGTGTTTTCTCTTTGTTTGTTTTTAAACACTATAGTGTGTTTATTCATATTTTCATTTTTAAAAAAGGAGTTGAATTCATTATTTGCATAAATTTAGTATACTCTTGGGTTTGGAAAGAGGAATGCAATCTCCCTCCCTTAAGGTACAGGGAAGCAATACAGCAGACTTCACAAGACTTCCTTAACCCCTGAAGCCTTCTGAGTCACGTATCCTCTTAGTTTTCTATCCTTTTCTTTAATGAACTGAACAGAGGTATCAGCCTTGTAAACTGCACCCCTTCTTTAGTCACACTCCAGTTTGTAATCTTGAGCCAGGGAATGTGATGTTTCCACCACAGAATGGAGTTATAATACCAACCTCAGAGGCTATGCTACAGACAGATTAGAAAATATATGTTAAAGCACTTTCAAGAGTTCATAGATGCTGAGTCAAAAATCCTCATAGTAAGCCTATGGAGTGCTCACTTTGTTTGAGTCACTCTTCTGAGCACGTCGTTACAGCCATTTACTTATTTAATCCTCAAAACAAACTTATGAGGTAGGGACTATGTTATCTCCATCGGAATAATGAGGAAAATGAGACATAAATGCTATTTAATTTGCTCAAAGTCATATAATAGTTAAGCTGAAGAACTTGAATTTCAAAAGAAGCTTTACTCGAATTCACTGACTCCAACAACTAGTAACATTGATCTACTTTATTTTTATTTTACTTTCAAGTAAGCTTGAATTGTTATATTCTTTTAATATCTAAATATGGGCTCTTCTTTGTGCTAACTGTGCCTAGAAGTTATAAAAGCAGAGGCTCAGCCTTTTACCAGTTAGAGTGAAAACCAATGTGAGGGTCAGGTAAAACGAAGGTGTTATTTATTTTTATTTTTATTTTGTTAATCCTCACCTGAGTATATTTTTCCATTGACTCATTGACTTTTAGATAGAGTGGAAGGGAGAGAGAGAGAGAGAGATGAGAGAGAAAGAGAGAGAGAGAGAGAGAAACCTTTGACCAGAATTGAACCCGGGACCCTTCAGTCAGCGGGACAATGCTCTATCCACTGAGCAAAACCAGCTAGGACTTAAAACCCCAATGCTGAATGAAATAAAATGCATGTAAAAGCAGAATGAAAATATTTTCTCTGTGCATTCTAATAAACATTTTCTCTGTGCATTCTAATGAACATTATCCACAACTAGTATAGTAGAGCGAATCCTGGACAGGAGTCGTAAACTGATGGGACTCAGAGAACAATATGGCCTGCCAGAAACATTTAGTTTATAAAGAGGATTGGACAACCATCTAAACACTGAGCAACCTCACATTTAAATTTGGATTTCTACCATCTTCTGGAAAATCAGAAGACCTGGCAACACTGGTGTTCATTCCCACATGAAAAGCATTGACAGAGGCTGAGCACCAGCTGGTCATTCACACAAACCCTGCACTCTGCAGTTTCTCACAGCCTTCACCATCCTGTTGTCCCCTTAGGCTCATTCACTCTTCTCTTTTGTCTTCCTGTTCCCTGTAGACATTGGAGTTTGGAACTGCTGAGTTAGACGAACAGATTTCCTACCCCTCTTCTATCTCCTCATTAACAAGGCCATTTTGAGCAATTTTGTGTGAACAAATTCTTCAATTTACCAAAAAACTGAGCACATCATTCTCTCAATAAGACTTACTATTCTGCTCACTGGCCACTGATATCCCATTCAGTTTCTTTATTTACTGAGAGGTTGCAAAGGAGAACAAAGGAAATAAAACGAAATTCACCCAAGTACTTCAAAAGACAGATGTGGTAAAAATGGATGGTTTATTCTTAGTCTTACTTGACATAGTTAAGTCAATCTCCTAGCATGTTAATTATACTAAAAAGAATTAGCATTTTAATAATGGGTTTTTCTACTTTAATTGTGTAACACATATGCCCAATAAAATGTTCATGTACAATACTAACAACTGGTTTACCATCTTAAATGGTTGCAGAACAACTTACACTGTATGACTGAATTATGCTATAGACAAGTTTAATAACTTAAACTGATTAACCATTTGATTCAATTTTAAAGAAAGTGTGGTTCTGATATTATCAGTGTGTTAAATTCTCAACTGACTTGCTTACAAAGTAAGAAACAGAGGAAATGGCTTTCCTTAGAGATTACTTGTCTGCAAATTCATGTGGATAAAGTGTTCCAGCACATTAAACAAGTGTGTTACTTGGTTAATGGATAGTGTGGCACAGGTAATTAACTATGAAGTCATTAAGACTCTTCTGTGCCCTGATAGTCGTGTTTACCTATAACAGATTGATGAACTTGTCAAATGTTTTTTTCCTCCCTTTTGTTATTTCAGATCAGCCTTGAGTGGAACTTGACAGAAGATGTTACAACAGTTTTATCTCTGGAAATGGTTAGCTTCGGGGATCATCCTTGGTTGTTTCTTCGGAATCTGCTTTGGCCAGTATGAAGATGGTAAGTAAAGCTGCTTTTAGTCTGACCTTTATAGCTAGTCAGGGTTTCTGTGGTTAAACGGTAAATGAAACACACCACAGAAATGAAGAATGCTAATTTGTAGTTCGTTTTCAAAGGTTAGTAGCTCTGTGTAATAATTTGCCTTAATTAATATAATCCTACAGAAGTGGCTTCCAATGCACTTTGTTTATTAATAAGGATTGCAGTATGATACAAAATCCAATGCAAGGCTTCTATTTGAACAGTTACTAATTGTCACTGAGCAAATTCTTAGTGGCTATCAAAGAAAACTAAAAATAAATAAATAAATAAATAAATAAATAAATAAATAAATAAATCCTACTTAACAACCCTTGAACTAACACAAGTATAGTGAGTGGCCTTAGAGAAAACTTAACAACAGAAAAGATACTAGCCCTACCTGGTTTTGTTCAGTGGATCGAGCATCGGCCTACAGACTGAAGGGTCTCAGGTTTGATTACAGTCAAGGGCACATGCCCAGGTTTCAGGCTTGATCCCAAGTAGGGGGCATGTAGGAGGCAGGCAATCAGTTATTCTATCTTATCATTGATGTTTCTATCTCTCTCCCTCTCCCTTCCCTTTTGAAATCAATAAAAATGTATATTTTTTTAAAACGATACCAGAATTTCCTATAATAAAAGAACCCCAATAGGGTCGAAAGTAGATGTCATTAGTGATTTTAGTGTTAGCACTTTAACTGTTTTGTATTAGTTCATTCCCCACTCTTTTATTTGGAAAGAGTAAAAATATAAAAGACTTGACATTAGGCTTTGTAAGTCATTTCCTAATAGTAAGTTAGTCACTTTAGAGAGGTATATTTGTCATCAAACTCCTTAGAAACTATTTAACATATTATGTCTACAGTGGCCCAAATATGCCTATCTTAGATATTTCAATATTGAAGGAATCTGTCTTAGAATACTATATAATGAGAGTTAGGATATATATAATGTTAAGTTTAATAGAGAAAAAAAAAGAAAACAAAATGGGGAGGGGGAGCTCCTCAGTGTAGAATTTGATATTTAAGGAAAAAAAAAGAGTTTTGTACTTTTATTTTTTTTTATTTTTATTGTTCTTCCCCAACATTTGTTTAGCATTCAGAGTACACAGGTAAATAACTGTTACCAATTGGGGTTACTGACTGGGATCTTGGCAACTGGGATCTCGGTTCTTTTTATCAATGCAGAAAAGATTTTAAGGCCAATGAAAATGAAATATAACTGAGGCCTAGATGCTATCTTTATGGAGAGAAAGGTCGGGGCGGGGGAGGGGGTCCTAAACCACCTGACTAGTGATATGCTCTGGGAGGAAAGGTTACCCTGGGGTGAGGTTGTTGTTTTCCCAGTTTTGCCCCTTGCTAGGCTTCCTGCCCTGGTGAGTTTCTATACCTGGCCCGTGGTACTTGCTCTGCTCATGTCTAACATAAGCATCTCCTCATCTTTATTGCCCCGTGAACTAATTGCTCTTAGTGGCATCAGAGATTGTGAATTGTGTTTATGCTTTGCTTGGTTATATTGAATGATCTATTGGTCAATGAATTAGTTTTGCTTTATCCCAAACAGTGTTCAAGTGTGCACATATTAAGATATTCTCAGCCCTCCGTACTTAGAAAAAATATGCCTCTTTGGGGATTCGCAGAACAGTTCACAATAGCAACTATTTTCATAAAGTCAACAGCCTGTTCCCCTGAAAAGTTCGCTCATTAGCACAGTGTTTACTTCAAGTGCATCTGAATTTAAAATTCACGCCAATGCTATTTATGGAGATTGTGAATCTCCAGCCTAACCACACATCTAAAAATGTACTAATAAAATAAATAATGTAACCACTACTTTTAAACAAAAATAAAAATCAGTGCAACTTAAAAGAGCATGCCTGTATATTTAAATAATGCATTTGAAATTGTGCCCAGGAATATATGACACATTAGTGTGTTGATATTTCCTTATCTTATCAGACATTCTGTTTTCTATTTATATTTCGTGCTCATGTGGAGCAAGCAGAGGAGAATTCAGTGTCATCACTAACATTAGACCTTATAAGCCCTGTACTTCTCAGAAATGTAATTTAGGCTATCAGAGGAAATCACTACCAGTTAGCCTATGATGCTATAGATTGGGTTTCTTAATAATCCCATCAAAGCCCGTGGTCTTTCTAAATGTGCTTGCGTAGCCTCCCAAACAAGATTCTCAGGGCACTGTTGGCCATCACATAATCTACTCTCTGAGCAGAGTGGAACTTCACACCTGCTAATTGGTAGTTTGTAGGACTGCTGCCCCATAAAGCACTGCCCTTATGGATGACTTCTTTATAGCTATGGCTAGAAAGCCTTCCCAGGTCTCCCCTGGGAGTCCCACTCCCAGGTGACTCAATACTTAGAAAGACTGAAGGGAGCCCTAACTGGTTTGGCTCAATGGATAGAGCATCAACCTTCGGACTCAAGGGTCCCAGGTTCGATTCCGGTCAAGGGCATGTACCTTGGTTGCGGGCACATTCCCAGTGGGGAGTGTGCAGGAGGCAGCTGATCAATGTTTCTCTCTCATCGATGTTTCTAACTCTCTATCCCTTTCCCTTACTCCCTGTAAACAATAATTAAAATATATAAAAATAAAAATAAAATAAAATTTTGAGTCCACACTATGCAGGAATGAAATCGGTACTAGGCAAAGTATGGCTAACACAAAAATAATAACACTTGGCTGGAATATGTGATATGAATTTCTTGAACAGTTGTTTTTTGTTTTTGTTTTTTGTTTGTTTGTTTGTTTGTCTTTTGTCCAAGTGCTTGGGTATGCAAGTACATGGATAGATTGAAGGAAGATAATGGTAATAGTCAAAATCAAGATAGATACAAGGAAATTAAAAATAAAAACACCTTGCCATAGATAATCCACTGGTTGGGTTAGCCCATTTTGATAATTTGCAACTGATTTATATAGAGTTAAGAGCTTTACATAGAAAAACATGAAAGAGAAAATGTTAAAATACACTAAGGCTATTAGTATAACAATCTTGGGTCTTCTTAAATTAAATGATGGGATTCTTCTGGATTTTTAATTAAGAACAGCATCCTTATGCTTTCCTATTTATATTCTCAAGCATAGAAGAGTTGGAAGGACAAACAAATATAAAGTTTTATTTCATAAATACTTTTACTGAAATGGAATATTCTAGTTTTAGACAAATATGTGAAACTGTTTCAAAGAAAAACATATTATATAATTATTTTAATGTTTTGTAACAAAAACTTTACATGAAAACTTTGGCTAGGTTTTAAATCATTTTATATTTCTCATTCTAATTGCTGGGATAAGGTTTTAGATTTGGTAATAAAATTTGTAGCATTATATTAAATTAAATTAAAATGTAATAATTTAGCTAATTGACAGAAGCTTAGAGAACCTAATAGATTTGTAGTTTATGGTCTCCCTCCCCTCAACAGAGCATTAGGATTGATGTTTTATCTATACTTCAATGCATTACCAATAATGACAATTTTGCTCGAATAAAATATGTTTCTTGATCCCAAATTGAGTGAGGAGAGCCTTAAAAGGAGGTGACATGGGGAACAGAGGAAGCAGGACCATCTGCTGAATTTTGTTTGTGTGGCAAAACATCTATAAAACACTAGAGGCCCAGTGCAGGACACTCATGCACCGGGGTGGAGGGTCCCTCAGCTGGGCCTGCATCCTCTAGCAGTCCAGGACCCCTCAAGGGATGTCCACCTGCTGGCTTAGGCCCGATCCTCCTGGGGACCTGGCCTAAGCCAGCAGGTGAACATCCCTCTCACAGTCCGGGGCTCTCGCAGTCTGGAACCACTCGCTCCTTACTGCCTACCTGCAGTGGAGGCAGGAGAGGCTCCCGCCACCACCACTGCGCTTGCCAGCTGTGAGCCCGGCTTCTGGCTGAGCAGCACTCTCCCTGTGGGAGTGCATTGACCACTAGGGGGCAGCTCCTGCATTGAGCGTCTGCCCCTTGGTGGTCAGTGTGTGTCATAGCGACTGGTTGTTCTGCTGTTTGGTCAATTTGCATATTAGGGTTTTATTGTATAAAACATTATTTGTTCTTACAAATACTATGATTCACAATGAGGTAAATTAACTAAGTTGTGCACGGAGTTTGTGTTTTTGTTTATTTTGTTTTGATTTTGAGTTCATAATAAATGATGAAAAGGAAAGAGAGAGGGGAAAAAGGGAAAATGATTATGGGTAATGGGTATGTGTTATTATTTCTTCTGCATTTTAAATTGTTTATATTAAATCCTTTTAAAACATGTTCCATAATCATATAGGAAATGTGTTTTTTAAAAATAATTATATGTCACAATAGTATGACTAAATTT
The DNA here is from genome assembly GCF_964212035.1 of Myotis nattereri. Lineage (NCBI taxonomy): Eukaryota > Metazoa > Chordata > Mammalia > Chiroptera > Vespertilionidae > Myotis > Myotis nattereri. The sequence continues at coordinate 30,931,233 of NC_138088.1, forward strand.
GAACCAAATGTTAGCAAGGTGTATGCACAATGAGTGTGTATGTGTATGTGTTGGGGGGGTGGCGGGGGGGTTTTTCCTAAGTGTATACAAATCATGCATGCCACATGACCTTTTAAGGAAATGGTTCTCCCTGGCTGATTGAGTGTTTAGTCTAGAAACCAAAAATCTTCTGTCCTTCCCTTGAGCTGTTGAATAAATCAGTATATGTCTCTGGTGTGACTAGAACCCTTATGTAGTGTACAAGCAGAACAACTACATGAAGAGACCCAAATATAATCTCATATAGTCCCAACATTTCCTGAAGCTCAGTGCCCTATAAACTAGTAACTCTGAAACTCAATTTTATACAGTTTAGCACAGCACCTGACATATATGGCCAATGTTTACTCAAACCTATTTTATTGCTACTATGACCCTCATTACTTATAAATAATTATACTTCTTTTTCATAAATTTATACATTGATTTATAAATGGGTATTTTGTATTCCTGAAAAGTATATGCTTATTCTTTCTTTATATCTCTCCAAATTTACCAAGCAATTTGAAGACTTAACTTTGTTAAATTAAATTTTATACCTACAACTGTAAATGACTTTTCCTTTTCTTGGAAAGCTTACTGATTCAAATGAAATGTACAGTGAACTTTGGGGAACATTTTCAGGTTCATTTTCATGCTTATTGTTACATAATCCACGGAAGGTCAGTACTGAGATTGACATGTCAATCAATCAAGGCTATAACCAAGTTCTGAAGTCTGATGCTAAGTTTCTGACACTAAAAACTGCAAACTTCATTTTTATCAACGCATCCCATGGTCATGATGTAGAGTACCAGTGGCTTGTACTAATTAGCCTGGAATTAGAAGAGAATGGCATATAAATTATAGTGTAGATAACAGAATTATAAGAAAAATGTAGCTGAAGTACTTGTGTGTCTGAGCAAGATGTTTCCCCCTTTAGATGCTTTAATAAGAGGTGGTTAAGTAAACTGAATAGCTCTGCAAGAATAATTAAATGATCACCATAACTCATGTTGCTCGGCTATTTTAGAATTTTACATGGGGCTCTGCTACAGCAGCATCTCTCCCTCATGGACTGTATATTCTAATCGTGGGATACTCATTGACTCACCCAGATCATCTTTTAAAATTTTCTTCTTCTTTGAGTTTGTTATTTCTAAACTTAATTCTGTATCTTCCTCCTCTTAACATGACCTTTCTCTGAACATAGTACAATGCAATCATTTCTTTATCCTATTTCAATTATAATTAAATTAAAGATAATTATTGGAGACTATACCTAATTAATTTTCAGCAAATATGGTTTTCTTTGAAGCTTAATTCCTCATTTAAATATGATCTTATGGCAACATGCATATAGGAAGAAATATAGCAAATATACATGAACTCAGGCAGATACACATATATAGTACATAGATATTACGCATTTTAGACAAAAGTAAAACCATGCATAGCATATATTGTTATTCAAAATTTGTATATAATTATAGACATCTGTCCTTGTTTACCCCTTTCACTTATTCTTATAGCGTGTATTTACTGTGTTTTTATTCTGATAAGTTAAATTCAAGTTTTGAGAGTACCTTTGTTGCCCTAACCAGTTTGGCTCAGTGGATAGAGCATCAGCCTGTGGACTCATGGGTCCCAGGTTCGATTCCGGTCAAGGGCATATACCTTGGTTGCGGGCACATCCCCAGTAGGGAGTGTGCAGGAAGCAGCTGATCAATGTTTCTCTCTCATCGCTGTTTCGAACTTTCTATCCCTCTCCCTTCCTCTTTGTAAAAAAATCAATAAAGCCAGAACCGGTTTGGCTCAGTGGATAGAGTGTCGGCCTGCGGACTCAAGGGTCCCAGGTTCGATTCCGGTCAAGGGCATGTACCTTGGTTGCGGGCACATCCCCAGTGGGGGGGGGGCGTGCAGGAGGCAGCTGATCAATGTTTCTCTCTCATTGATGTTTCTGGCTCTCTATCCCTCTCCCTTCCTCTCTGTAAAAAATCAATAAAATATATTTTTAAAAAATCAATAAAATATATATATTTTTAAAAAGAGTACCTTTGTTGTTTTTCCTATAAGCAGACTTAAAATCCTAAAAATTTGTCTTTTATTAAGCTTTATAAACTATTAAATTCATATACATTAAGTAGATTACATTATTATGTGACAGCTATAGTGGGATGATACAAACAGGGCATTGTTATTCTCAATACTTCAATACAACTTTTGTAAACTAAATTTCATCTTTAGATGATATGTTGAATGAATACTCTATGTAAGGCTTCCCCACACTTGCATTTTTTGTGTCCTCTTTTGAAGGTGAGTGATCTTGTAGATCCTTCTACCCCTAATATGAATTTAGTTTTAGAGCAAAGTTTGGAAAGCATGTCTTTCTTCCTTCAGCAACAATTTCCCACTAAGCAAGTTTAAAAACATGAACTCTATGACTTGTCTAAGGTCTGACCTTGTACCTAAAATGATTACCTCAATAGTTTTTTTATAATCTAGTTAGGCTCAATTAAAACCTATCTATATATTGTGCAAGGACAGAGAGCTAAAGGGCCAGAAAAAAACAAAACAAAACACAACAACAACACTCTGATAATCAGAAGATCAATTATTGTACTTAGAGGATTCTTTCTCTGCGAACACACACACACACACACACACACACGCACACTTTTTCTTCCCCCTCAGTGTATCAGAATAGCATAATATTGAGACTTTGGATACTCTCATGTGTCCTATTAAGGCAGGGAAAAGAAGTAAAAGGTCTAATTCAGTGCCCAAGCGATTCAGAGAAAATTAATGGTAAATGGCAATGTGGGTGACTCCCTTCGTGGTTCTGACAAACTGGAAAATTTGAACCCACTATAAAATAAATGGCTCACACCCTAACCGTGTTGAAAGACAGAACTGATTTTAACTGTTTTTTAATAGAAATTGAATTTGGGCAAAATGTAATTGTAATCTAGCTTGGTCTGAGTCTTTAATGACTCAGACAACTCAAAATAGAGCGGCTTTCCTTTGTTGGGTCCTTTCTTGTCAAATCTCTATATCTGTTAACACCACTTTTTCTTCAATTTCTTTAAGCTCTGCAATTTTGTGTTGTTTTTTTTCACACCTCCACTAAAACTGCACTCTCTAAGGCCTCCGATGACTACTTTCTTGGGCAAATCCTATAATTTTCTACCATTTCAGCAAACAGCATTATTGATCTATCTTTCTGCAAGTTTTTCTCAGAGACTGACTTTTTCTGATTATATTTATGTCAGATTTCTCCGTCTTTATGGTGGATAGTCTACCTTTTGCTATTCTGTGAGTTCAAAATTGCCCCACTTTTGTTTATATTTCCAAAAAGAGCTATATTTTATAATAAAGAAATATGGATATTTTCCATTATTAAGCCCTGATCTTGGTCATTTTCTGTTCCTTCTGAATTTCCTTACACAGTGCATTCATCTAACTATATATCCACTGCATATATCACTATTTTTTCTCCAGTCGTTTTTATTTTTTTAGAGAAGATTTATTTAGTTAACACTTTTTTGAATACCAACTCTGGGAAAAACATCAGAGAAACAAAATTGAGGCCATCCCTTAATTCATGTATAATAATGAAAGAGGTAATCAATACAGTGTGATCTATGGAATAATCAAATTAGGTATAATGTATGTGCTTTGGGACAATACACATGGAAAATCTGACAAAGAATTTGAGGTAAAGATATTCAAAAATTCTTTTAGGATGAATTTTGATTTTTCAAGTTAAGAAACTTAAAAACGTGGAAATTTCAAAATCACTGAAGAATACTGAGTTGTTGTTCTATGCAGCTTTGAGGATTGTACATGATGTTTTATTATTCATCTAGGGAAGGTTCAATATTAAATACCAAAGATAACAAAACAAGTACTTGATTGGGATCATCATCTAGCTGAAATTCACTTATAAGCTTATCTCTTTCACAGAACTCCAGCTAACAGCAATCATATCTCTTTCTCTGTCTCCATCTCTCTGTCCCTGTCTCTCTGACTTTGTCCCTGTCTCTGTTTCTATCTGTCTCTCTCTTTGCATCACACCATTAGAAGCTATTGTTTTATTGTTTGTGGTCCTCAGTTTTTGCAATTGATTTCATTTAATGCCTTATTACATACTATTATTATTTATTTGTGTATATAGTATATTGAATATGCTTTATTCTGACATGTTCTAAAAGTTTCTTAAAATGATGAATAATACCACTGTTCATTTTATGTGTAAACAGTATCTTACCTAATAATAGACAAACATGAAAATTGATCGTACCTTCGCTATACTAACCAGCCAATCAGGAGAGTATGCAAATTAACCTAACAAAGATGGCGGTTAATTTGCATACATAGGCTCCAAGCAGTGGAGCGGAACCTCATGGCCCCGGGGCTGGTGCAGCGAAGCCTCATGGCCCCAGGGCCAGCTCCGGCCGGAGCCTGGCCAGAGCGAAGGCCTGGGTGCTGGGTGCTGGAGGAAAACCGGTGCCAGCAGCCAGGGGAAAGGAAGGCCTATTGCACGAATCTCTTCATGCAACAGGCCTCTAGTCTCTTTATAATAACCACTAATGTCTATTTAGCACTTATTAAATAATTCTTTCATATATATTATCTATATATATAAAAGCCTAAGCGGCTGTCACTACTGAACAACCAGTTGACTGGTTGCTATGACACACACTGACCACCAGGGGGAAGACGCTCAATGCAGGAGCTGCCCCCTGGTGGTCAGTGGACTCCTGTTGTGGGAGTGCTCAGCTGACCAACATGTCCCTGTAACCTACCATCCCGGTGGCACCCACCCATTCCCTTAGCTCCACACGCAATAACCAATAACAGCAAAATCTTAACCTTTCTTTCCATATGCCCCTCAATTCTACTTACTCTTTGATATTAACTAATTCATTATCTTTTGATATTGTTGCTATTGGCACCCAATCAAAATTAAATGAGTATTTTGCTAAGCGAAATAAGCCAGTTAGAGAAAGATAAATATCACATGCTCTTACTCATTTGTGGATTATAATGAACAACATAAACTGATGAATAAAAACAGATCCAGAGACAGAGAAGCATCAATCAGACCATCAAACCTCAGAGGGAAGGTGGGGGAGGGTGGGGTAAGGGGGAAAGATCAGCCAAAGGACTTGTATGCATGCATATAAGCATAACCAATGGACACAGACACCAGGGGGGTGAGGGCATGAGTGAGGGATAGGGGGGTAATGGGGGGAAAAGGACACATGTAATACCTTAATAAAGAGAGAAAAAAAATTAAATGAGAAGTGGTTGGCAAAGAATACAAATTTATTTTCACTTATAAGGTGAATACATTAACACATCCATCTCCTCACATGGTTACCATTCTTTAGTGTGGCGAGCACACGTAAGATCCAATCTCTTAGCAAATTTCCAGTTTACAATACAGTATTACTAACTATACTCAGGTAAAAGGTAGAAGCAATACATAGGAAAATATAATTATAAAGGATAATGTGGGAAGGACATGCTTAGAAGATACTCTTTGCGTAAAGTTTTGAAAACAATGCGGGACAAAGCCATGGAGACGCCTATGGATGAGCTTCAAAGACAGAGCACACAGTGACTAAAAAGTCCTTGAGATGAGGACATGACTGGTGGTTTTTCTTATTTTGTTTTGTTTTAATTTTGTAAATGACAGTTTACTTTTAATATTTTGTATTGGTTTTAGGTGTGAAGCATAGTGGTTAGAAATCATATACCTTACATAGTGTTCCCCGTGATATTTTCAGGACCCAACTGGCATCATACATAGTTATTGCTGAGTCTGTTTCAATTTTGTTTGTATATATTATTCTTTATATTCCACCTAAAAGTGAAATCATATGGCGTTTGTATTCTTCTGACTGATATTTCACTGAACATAATACCCTCTAGGTTCATCCATGCTGTTGCAAATGGTAAAATTTTATTCCTTTTTATGACCCAGAAATATTCCATGGTATGTATAGTATGTTCGAAGAACACAATCAGAAGCAAATGTTGAAATGTTGAGCTGATTGAGGGAGAGAGGGAGAAGAGATAGGATCAGAGAGGTTATGGGGGAAGTTGATTAACAAGGCATTTTAGGCAACTGTAAGGACATAGAAAGTTACCAGTGCTTCAAGCAGAGGAGTTAATGGATTTTAGTCAATTTTTAATGAAATTGCTTTGGCCCTTGTTTTGAGGATCAGCGGTCAAGGTCAGGGTGACCAATGAGAAATTTACTAACAGTATTCCAGGCAGAAAATGAAGATAGCTTAGACTAGGTCTTCATGACACCAGTGGTAAAATTGGTTGGCATGGATGTATTTTGAAGGTGTAGACAAAAGAGTTTGCTGGTGTTCGATATAGAGAAGACAAAAATATAGGATTTAAGGTTTGCTATTAATATATTTGGTATGACCATCCAGAGAGGCTGGACAACTGCATCTATCAAAGGAATAAATGTAGCTAGAATAATCCTGGCTCAGGCAGCCTAGTTCAAGCTGCCACACTCTCAAACACTGTATTTTATAGCCTTAATACAGAGTGTTATAGGACTTATGAAGTACAATAGTATAAACACTGATCCATGAAACCTTAGGAGAATGAGGCAAGCTATGCTCATTTCCGATTATATGTCCATTTCTTTAATATATAATTATTAACATCTACTACATCCCATTTTTATGCTAAGTTCTGGGGATGAAAACATAAAATATATATTTATCAACCTCATGAATGTTATTGCCTACTTCATATGAAATATCAGCAAAAGGGACAAAAATGCATGGCAAGTATAAATCAATCTACTGTACATTTTGAGAAGCTGAATTTAAATGGATGGCATTTATGCTGCCAAATTAGAAGGGTGTTAAACCCCAAGTCAGTTGTGCTTTAGTCATAAACATATTTTAATTTAATTTATTGGGGTGGCATTGGTTAATGCAACCATACATGATTTGAGTATACAACTCTATACCACATCATCTGCATACTGCCTCATTCCCTCACCACCTAAAGTCAAGTCTCTGTCTACCACTTTACCTTCTTCCACCTACACTCACCCACCTTTTCCTCTGGCAAGAACGATTTTTTTAAATCAAACAGGTTTGAGTGACTTAGAAAATGCATGAGGCACTACATTAGATTTAAATGGGACACATATAAATTTCATGTGTACGCCAAAGCAAAAGAAACATAAGAGGATTAATAGGTGATAAAGCACTGGTATTCTTGGATATGGGAGATTATCTGTGGGATGAGCTTTGGAATCAGATAGAACTTTTTCAAATCCTGGCAAAATCAGTATATAATTTTTGATGAGCTATATAACCTAAGACTCAGATCTCCATCAGTTAAACAAGGATAATAGCAACTTTTTATTAGATTGCTGTTAGGATTAACTGATATTATGCATGTAAATAGTTTAGCATGCTTTCTGGTATATAGAAAAGGATAAGTACATATTTTACCTATTATAGTAGTTATGTTTTCAAATTGAAGGTAGACTTAATGTTTGCTCATCATTAATCAATATTTTTCTTTAATTTTCTTAGAACAATCAAACAATCACTAAAACTTCCACACACTCCTTTCTGTGTACTATAATTCTTTTTATGATTTTCTGTTCATCTAGCCTGTGAATTTCTCAGCTGCATTTATTTATTTATTTATCTATATTTTTAAAAATATATTTTATTGATTTTTTAAAGAGAGGAAGGGAGAGAGATAGAGAGTTAGAAATATCGATGAGAGAGAAACATCGATCAGCTGCCTCCTGCACATCTCCCACTGGTGATGTGCCTGCAACCCAGGTACATGCCCTTGACCAGAATCGAACCCGGGACCCTTCAGTCCGCAGGCTGATGCTCTGTCCACTGAGCCAAACCAGTTTCGGCGAGCTGCATTTATTAAGGTATTTGGCATAGCATAGCATTGGTATCTATATCTCTTTCTTTTTATTTTTTTTATTTTACCTTCTTCAACTTTATGTCAATTTTCATTAGTTTTTCTTTACACAGAGGAACTTTTATTAGTTCCTTCTTATTAATCTTTATTTACTAACTAGAGGCCCGGTGCACAAAAGTTTGTGCACTCAGGGCGGGGTCCCTCAGCCTGGCCTGTGCCCTCTCACAGTCTGGGACCCCTCAGGGAATGTCCACCTGCAGTCTTAGGCCCGCTTCCCTGGGGATCGGGCCTAAACTGGCAGTCAGACATCCCTCTGGCAGCCCGGGAGCCCTCAGAGGATGTCCACTTGCCAGCGGGGAACAGGCCTAAGCTGCAGTCAGATATCCTTAGCACTGCTGAAGAGGCGGGAGAGGCTCCCACCACCACCGCTGTGCTGGCAGTTGTCAGTCTGGCTTGTGGCTGAGCAGAGCTCCCCCTGTGTGAGCACACTGACCACCAGGGGGCAGCTCCTACATTGAGCGTCTGGTCCCTGGTGGTCAGTGTGTGTCATAGTGACCAGTCATTTCCAGTGGTTCTGCTGTTAGGGTCCGTTTACATATTACTCCTTTATTATATAGAATAGAGGCCTGGTGCATGGGTAGGGGCCAGCTGGTTTGCCCTGAAGGATGTCCCGGATCAGGGTGTGGGTCCCTCTGGGGTGCCTGGCCAGCCTGGGTGAGGGGCTGAGGGTTGTTTTCAGGTGGCCATAGCCCCTCCAGAGTGGGGGTCCCCACTAGTGTGCCTGGCCAGCCTGGGTGAGTAGCTGATGGCTGTTTGCAGGCTGGCCAAGCCCCCCATCAGGGACCCTCACCCCATGGGGGTGTGGCCAGCCTGGGTGAGGGGCTGAGGGATGTTTTCAGGCTGCCCACAGCCCCTTCAGGATGTGGGCGTGCCTGGCCAGCCTGGGTGAGGGGCTGATAGCCATTTTTAGGCTGGCCATACACTCCGGTGACCCAGCTCCCAGCCTCTCCTTTTATTCTTTTTTTTTTTTTTCTGAGATTTATTTATCTTCTATAATTGAAACTTTGTAACCTTGAGTGGAGCCCATGTCCGGCCAGGGCAGGCGTGAAGCTTGGCTTCCTCCATTGCCGGGGGAAACCCAAGCCTCCTGCTCACTCTAGCTCTGTGGCCACCACCATCTTAGTTGGGTTAATTTGCATACTCGCTCCTGATTGGCTTGTGGGCATGGCTTGTGGGTGTGGCTTGAGTGTAGTGGAGGGATGGTTAATTTGTATGTTTCTCTTTTATTATATAGGACATGCAGATGTTTCTTCTCTCTCTCTCTCCCTTGCTTAACTCTTGTTATTTATAAAATGAGTATTTTTTTCATAACAGATTTCTAACTCATGCATCTACTTTGAAAAGATAATCTTAACCAGATTTCCCAGAACGCATTCTTATAAAAATTTCCAGAGTGATCATGTACCTATTTTAATGCCTCCAAAGCTTTCTTCTGTTATCATATGGGAACATTTTAAAGATATGCCATTCAGTTATCTTCCCAATGAGAGTGAAGTTTAAAAATATTTTCAATTCTTGAAATTACGAAGACTTAAATTTGATGTAGGACCTTATATAAAGTGAGATATAGTCCCAGAAAAAGAAAACAAGAAAGAATATTGTCCAGTGAACTGCTGATACTGGCACTGAGCCAGTTCATGCAACATGTATTTATTACTAGAGCTTCTTAGATACATTAAACCTGAGAGGAGCAGCCCTTTCCATCCTCTTTAAAGATACTTTTTGACACTCTAGGTTCCCAAACAATGACATTTGAAAACATCATGATGTATTTCTGTTCATTGTATAATATCAATGCTTCATTCCAAAACAGAAACAAAAATATACTTAAAGACTAATTCACATATTAAAGACTAAAAAAATCAGCTTCTATTTACTGAAAATTCTTTAAGATTTTTTGAAGTACAATGCCCATGCTAATGTTAAAAGATATATTATGCAAATATACTTGCAGAGAAACTCTGTAATTTTAAATTTTCTACCAGCCCTATCTCATAAGTAGAAAAAAATGAATGGCCATAACAACTGGCCAAATGCTGGCGTTGCTAATAAGGGTAACTAGAATCTTGTGAGAAAGAACTTCGAAAACAGAGGAGATTCAACCTCGTTCCCCAAGAATGGAAAATGTCAATAGCGTGACATCTTGTGGACTTTGGACACATGTATTATGATATGAAATGCAACAATTGAAGATTGCTGACTTATTTTGCTAGAGTAAAAGTAAGGAATATTTTTTTTTTAAATCAATGACTTAGAATATTAAAAACATATTAAGTGAACTTTGACCTCATTTAGAATTCTATGCTTATGTGATTCCTGTACCCAGATTTCAAATGGACATTTTTTGGATCTATACCAAATTATAAAACATATTTCTCTAACAGAGAAAAAAGTCTGCATTTAAAAAATCTGTGACATACTCTTTTAAAATTAAAGATGCAGAGAAATAAGTGAATTTAAAAGCATATACAGAGGCAAAAATGATATTCTAACCTCGGAGAATTTCAAAATAGAATTTTCTCATAATGCTGGATATATTCCAAGTTTTTCAACACATGCATTGAATCTATTGGCAAATTATACTAACCAATCAAATCTGTTGCAGAACTTAATGATATGAGCTAGAAAAAGTAAAAATATTCTTTCTGGAAATTCTGCAACGTTTTCATTATTATTATTATTTTTTATTTTTTTTAGCTTTGTAGACACTATTACAGATATACCCAGTTTCCTGCCTGCCTTAACTCACCTTCACCCAGCCCCTACACCCTTCTTCACTCTGGCCATCCACCGCACTGCTGTCTGTGACTATGTGTCATATATATAGTTCCTTCACCTTCTTTCATCCAGTATCCCCTCCCTATGCTGCTCTGATAGCTGTCAGTCTATTTCATGTATCCATGCCTCTGTTTTTGTTTTGTTCATCAGTTTATTTTGTTCATTAGATTCCACATATGAGTGAGTTCTTATGGTATTTGTTTTTTCCCCAACTGGCTTGTTTCACTTAGCAGTGTATTTTTCTAAGTATTTGGAGAGCATCCTTTCAGATTTGAGCTTTGGAAATCATTTTGAAAATGTTTAATATAAGGAATTATTGGAAGATATGATTCTAAAATAAATAAAAGGACTTATGTTAGAATAAGTTTACCAAGCTTTATCATAAATCCTCTCCTTCAGGTTGTGAGGTTACAACAGACATTTATAAGGAATAAACTTGGGTAAAAATAAAAACTGATACTTTTTATATAAAATATATTTTTGTCATTTAGTGCCGAATATATACTTTTGACTTTTTATTTTTCAATGGATTTTGCTTTAAAATGTAAGGACATAAGAACAACGTAAAATGAATTGCCACTGCTATCCTGATCCGAGTCCATTATGACTATTCTGGTTTATGACATAATCATAATTGCTTCAGGCATTGAAATGGATTTTCATATAAATCACAGCATCGTTGCTAGCGGGTATTTTTCCTATTCCATTAGATCTCTATTAATACACATGTAATATGTCTAATGCATTAATTGCTTTATTCACTATTTATTCACTTAATTATTTATTCACTCAACAAATTTTAATTGGGTCAATTTTATATTCCAGGTACTATGAAAAGGGTTTGGCAAGGAGTTCCATCTGAGGATGGAAGAAGTAATATGTAAGGCTTCATGACCAGAAGTTAGCATGGTGTGATCAAGAGTCTGAATGAAGGCAGTTTAAATCAAGTGCTGATGCTACTGAGGAAACCTATAGGGACCAACCTTTGTTGGCCAATGACAGTCATTTTAGTCTTAATTTTAAGTGAAAATATTGGAGTTTTAAAAGAAGGAGCAGAAGTAGGGGAAAAGGTGTGACAATATGATTCAATTTATTCTAAACCAGATCACTACCTATAGTGAGAAGCAAGGCTTTGTGTGAAGACTGATGGGAAAAAAATAGCAACTTAAGATAAACACCTATGGCATAGCCCTGCTGGCATGGCTCAGTGGTTGAGCATTGACCTTTGAATCAGGAGATCATGGTTCAATTCCTGATCAGGGCACATGCCTGGGTTGTGGACTTGGTCCCTAGTGTGGGGTGTGCAGGAGGCAGCCTATCATTGATTCTCTCTCATCATTGATGTTTCTGTCTCTCCCTTCCTCTCTGAAATTAATAAAAATATATTTAAAACACACACACACACACCTCTGGCATAGTCCAAGCAAGAGATGATGGTAGTTTAAACTCTGAGGGTGTTGAGGGTGTGTGGGGAATGAAACAGGATCTAGAGACTAGTTGAGAGATTTAAAAAGATGAAATTACACACAGAAAGACACATACACACATGTGATGTGTTATTTATTGGAATCCCGGAAGGAGTAGAATAATGGGAGGCATAGATGGGTGTAAGTAGTTATAGAGTAGGATCATTCACTGATAGAGAAATTTTAAAAGGATCACAATTAGAGGGGACATCATGAATTTAGTTGTGGGCATATTGTGTTTGGAATTGCAAGCAGTTAGTTCAAAATGATATTGAATTTTTACAATATTAATAGTAAATAGTTCTAAATGTTTGCCCTGATTTCCTAAAAAATCATCAATGTTAAAAAGTTGTCATTTTTTACTTTATTCTAACTTTAATTTTTATTGAAAGATAAATTATATTTAATTATGATTACTCTCTGGATCCTTTACTCAATGTTGCATATAATTAAATGAATCACATCCAAAATATAATTGGTAAGATAATTATATATTGGGCATTCCTATAGAGAATAATAATTAAACCGAATTTTTTCAACAAAAATGACATTGATATTTTGTATTTAGTTAACTTGTATAAAAAAATCATAAAGCCAAAATGATACAGAAATAAAGGAATGTCAGTCTAGCATTCTAGAACAGATAAGTTTTCTCTAAAAAAATCGTTTCTAGGCCTTTTTTCCCCCTTTTGATATTATAAGGAATACATTTAGACTCTGCTTCAAAAAACACCTTTTCAGTTTCAGTCCTTTGACTAAATAATATTTTAAGAATCTAAAGCCAAATAATGTATGTTCCTCCTCGTAGACCTCTTCTTCTGAGGTTGTATTTCTCTGACCCTCTATACATCAAGTTACAAACTATGGAAATTGCAAGTAATTTCAAAATTATTGATGGCTCCATTATACAGTACAACAAATTTGAATTTTTAATTTATTCATAAGCATATGTATGCAAACTTTTGAAAAGAAGTTTAAGGAAAATTATTATTCATTATTTATCCACACCCATGTGTAGGTCAATATGAAAACATAAAACACAGCTATTAGTTTTGGACTGTTTAGAGTAACATTCACCTGAGAGTTGTTCTCCTCCTCAAGGGACACAGGAGATAAAGGGACAGTAGGCTCTTTATTATAGGGTAGGGTACAAGTGTGAAGGAGGGAAACTAGGCACTATCCGGATCCCATTAGCTGTCTCATTTTTTTTTTTTCTTCTTCATTGTTTCTGTCTGGGTAAATTTTTGCCTAAAAAATATAGAATCTTTATTATTAAATACTTTAACTGTACCATATATACTCTAGATACATTAACACTGTAGGGAGACATTACTTGTTGTTATTAAGTTTGTTATTATTTATTGTTACTAGCTTTCCATGACAAAAGCTTCCTCTTTGACCAAAGTTTAGCCATGCTCTTCTGAGCCTTCTTCTCAACTGGGCCTCACACTTGGCCCATGAGAACTACTAACTCACAACTTGAACTATTTCATATACCTCACATACTAAGAGACTTGAACACACACTGGTGTAGTTCCGAAGAGCTCAGCACTGCATCCCTAGGTTGACTCCCACAGCCTGCGTGAGGAAGCTCCTGTACTGCCAAAGAATTGGCTGTTTTCTCCAGCCAGAACCTGACTAAAGGCTTCTGACTTACCTTTTCTTAGAGCATTTCCTTTAGAAAACTTGCAATTGTAAATCCATCTCTTTTCCTCTGTAATGCATCTGTCACAACCCAGAAATATCTTTCTCAAGGACCTGGGAGCCATTACATTTCTTTGAAATGTAATCAAGAAAAATAGGCCCCTGGCTCCCAGGCTCTGAGGGAGAGTAGGAACCTGACTTCGATAAGCACCCATTACCAAACAGGTGGCCCAGTCACACTGACCACCCCCTTAGAGTCCTCCAGCACTTTTACTTTTGCACACCTCAGCATTTAAAAAGAATCCTTCCTTTTGTTTCAGCAAGGTTGAGCCCAATTTACAGTAAAGTCAGTCTCTCACACTGTGGTAGTCTGAATAAAATGTCTTGCCATTTCTAATGTGTTCAGCTTTATTTCTCACTGGCATTGGGATATTTGTAATTTGTCATCAGGTGACAAATGTAAGGCCCTCAGCAGTTTTATGTTTGCACTATTTTTAATAATTAATATTTTAAATAACAAGCTCTATCCAAATTTTTCATCATACGTCTCTTTCTTGTTCCTCCGCTATGAACCCCAAGAGTGAAAGGTGGCATATGCCAAATTACATTTAGAGAATTATAATTAATTTGTTTACCCTGTTTTAAGTAGCCAAACTTATATACAAATCTCTCATAGAGAAATAGTATTATACACTTAATTGACATATTTTTAGCATGAATAAAATATGGCTTGTTACTGTATGGCTCTTCATAATATGAATATTTTAATGTAAAATTTTTAGACTTGTAAAAAAATGTTAAATTTTCAAACATGCAACCACTTTTTTTTTTTTTTTTTTTAATCACTGTACAGATCCTGGCAAATTAACTTCAAGTTATTTAATTTTAAGCAGTACTACTTTGTATAGTCGATGTGTAAATCATCAGTAGTTTCAGGATTTTCCTGTTTCTGACAGCAACTATTAGAGCAAGTTGCTAATGGGGTCCAATGTATAACAATGACTCAAATATACTAGCAATACATGCTCTTGTGGGGAAATGTTTATGAACATTTTAATGGATTTAGAACCTCACATACCTATGCTTTATTATGATTAAAAAGATGGATTTTTAATATCATTCACATTGTTACTGAGGGTCAGCTCATGCTTTTAGTGTTATTGAGAATAGAGACTTGATTTTAAGAGCTCCAAATATGGCATTACTTATTTCTAACTAAAAAATAAGTCAACATTTTCCCCACTAATTTTATATAAAATTAAAAATGATGAGATTACACACTATGGTCTAAGGCTGTGTTATACATCAAATTTTAGCATATAAGTGAGGGGGGGAATGGAAATTCTGATTTTATTTTTAACCTGCTTCCTTGAGGTAGCTATGAAAAAAATGAATAATGAGAGAGAGATTGGATATGTCAAATAAATTGATGTGTGAATAAGAAGAAAATATATTTGAATATTCAAAAGAAACTTCCAGTTATTATTTTCTCTGTATTACTTAAATATGAATACTTTAATTAAGCTCTATTTTGAAGGGTTAGTGTGACCAGTACTTAATTATTGAGATCATACATAGTCATTTCCCATTGTCCATAGCTCATTTAAAACACTGGGATAAAACAATAATAATCGCATGATAGCCACTTGCAAACCACTAACAAAAATAGATGTAATTTTATGCCCTTAACAGCTTGAATGTTTCAATAATATCATAAGTGTGCCATTTGTAATATTTTAAGATGTTAAAATTCAGCTATATTGAGTGGCGTTCCAGTGATTATCAACCATATACTTTGTCTTTGATTGAATATACATGTAAATAATTGATAAAGTAATGTGGTACATTATATTTTTAGTTGTTTTTTTTAGAACAGGTGATATGAAAGTATTTATCCACTCTAGAGATAGTTTCAAATCCTTTAAATCAAAATAAATTATGGAAGATGACAAAAAATTGAAGTAAAATGAAAATTGAAGGAATACAATCAAAATTGATAGACAGTTCACTGAAAGGTTTTGTGATTTGAGTGGATGTTTTAAGTAAAATTATTTCAGTCTGTTTTTGGTTATTTGAAATTATCCCATAGGTTCTTAATCTAATCTCTAAAATTAAAAGATAATTATTCCATCCAATCTTATCTGTTCATTTTCTACCTAATTGCTCAAACCAAATTTTGAGATGCATCCTGGATTTCCTTTCTTTATCACATTTTTTTCATATTTATACCCATTCAATAGATCAGTTCTATTTATGCTACTTGTTAGTTATACTAGTATATTGCATCAGTCCCTTTCTCTATATACTAGTACCTTACTGTTTCATTACTTAAGGCTATCATGTTCTAATATTTTGACAATTATAGTGGTCTCTTAAACGGTCTCACTTCCTCACTGAACTTGCATTTTTTTTCCCAAGAGTACTCTTTCTGAAAAATAAACGATAAAAACAAGTAATTTTAAAGTGATCAAATATTTTAGCCTGGCCTGAAAGTGCTCCTTAATTCACCCAGCTTTCCTATGCAAACTCACCTACTAAACTTTTACCTGATTAACAAACATGGCAACTTTAAAAGCTACTCAAACAAAACATGCATTTTAAGCTTTGTCATAGTGTTTGTCCAGTATGTCACCTGAAAAAGTTGTGCTCATTAATGAAGAGCCAACTTGGGCATCTTTCCCAGTAGCTTCCCTTGATCTTCATCTCCTGTAGAGTTATTCACTCTCTGCTATATGTGCCTGGTATGACTTGCATGTCATGTTTCATTCATCACCCTAAATTAATTGCTCATCTGTGTTTTTTTTTTTTTTTCCAATTAGACTACCAAGAACTGGGTCATACTTTATATCTCTCTATATGGGAATTTTGAATGTGTTTTACTATCCAACTTGGTAGGTTATCTTTAAGGACTACTTATTTTGCCTGTGGGCTTGGCTGTTAGCCCTCTATTTAAGATAGATCCCTCCCATCTGTTTCAGCCAACTTCTCCATGGTTGGGATCATGAAATCATTTGCTTTTTGTGCCTTTTCTCTACAGGAGACCCTTAAACTTGGTTCTGAATTTTTTTTATTGCTTAAAGTATTACAAAGAGTATTACAGCTGAAACTGGTTTGGCTCAGTGGATAGAGCGTCAGCCTGTGGACTGAGGGGTCCCAGGTTCGATTCCGGTCAAGGGCATGTACCTGGGTTGCAGGCACATCCCCAGTAGATGTGCAGAAGGCAGCTGATCGATGTTTCTCTCTCATCGATGTTTCTGACTCTCTATCTCTCTCCCTTCCTCTCTGTAAAAAAATCAATGAAATATATTTTAAAAAAAGAGTATTACATATGTTTCCTCCTCACCCCCCCACCCCCTTGACATTTCTCCGGCCTCCCCTACCCCCGCATGTCTTGTGTCCATTGGTTATGCTTATATGCATGCATACAAGTCCTTCGGTTGATCTCTTACCCCCACTCCCACCCCCCAACCCTCCCCGGCCTTTCCGCTATAGTTTGACAGTCTCTTCGATGCTGCTCTGCCTCTGTATCTATTTTTGTTTATCAGTTTATAATGGTCTTTATTATCCATAAATGAGTGAGATCATGTGGTTCAACTTGGTTTTAATTCTTGTTTCTGGTATGCCTTCTTGGACATGGCTATTTCGACTGTCCCTTTTTCTTGAGCCTTCCAGTGTTCAACCTTGCCAACATGGCCATGTACATCCATTTTTACTCCTAGATGACATTCAACCCTAGTCTCATATTGCTAGGTGGATAAAATACACATTCACAACTATACCAATAAATGTGTTAAATAAGTTAATAGTTAGATGAAAGATAGTATGTGTTTATAAATAACTTAATTCCTGAATATTTTCCCTAATTCCGGAAGCAATTTTATTTTCTATCACTCAAAACATTCTTCTTATTACAGTACATGAATGGGTAGTAAAAATCATTTAAATTCTGAATTTATATTTTCTCTCATTCCTTTGAGAGATAACTGCACAGTTATCAAATCCCTAGTTTTATTTTTTAGACATGCTTTATGACATTTCAAACATTGAGTACAGATAACAAACAATAACAGTTAATCAAAGTTGATTTTTGTTGCCTGAAGCGTTATCTGTGAAGAATATGGCATAGCAAACGTTCTTATAAAATGTGTTGATAATGCGCTACTGAAATACAATAATAAAACAAAAGATTAAAGTTTTCTTCTTTATCTTTTATTTCAACCTTTTATATTGGTTGGTTTCTTTGCCAGATTTTGACAGTTCTGTTTAACATAAATGATAGTTTTTATAAAATCCTGGGACTCAATTATAATAAAGACAAATAATTTGATAAATAGGATGCATAGATAGGGTAGTTAGTAATTTTAATCTATATTTTGCAATTCATTTCTTTTGCTATGAAAAAATTAATTTAAAATCTGCTAAGAAGTGTTTTAGAATAGTTACTTGTGAACCGACTGAGAGTCGATTAAATGGTTAGCTCAGAGTCAAGTCAAGTTAAATGGTTAGCTATGTTTACATGTAAAATTTAATAAATATTAAGAAATGTTTAACCAGTTTAAAATAAATTATACACGTATATTATTTTCCAAATGTAGGAAAGACAACAAAAATTGAGAATAAAATTGTTATTATCTAGCCCAGCCAGCATGGCTCAATGATTGAGTGTTGACCTATGAACCAGCAGGTCACAATTAGATTCCAGGTCAGGGCACATGCCTAGGTTGTGGTTGTGGTCTTGATCCCCAGTAGGGGACAAGCAGGAGGAAGCCTATCAATGTTTCTCTGTCATCACTGATGTTTCTATCTCTCTCTCCATCTCCTTTCTTCTCTGAAATAAATAAAAAATATATTAAAAATTGTTATTATCTACAAATAAACACATCATATGGTTTATTTTATTTTCAACAACATTAAACACTTAATAAAGTCAATGTTTTAAAATATTACCAAAATCATTTAGGAAACATGGAGTCTTAACAAACTTTCAATTTTAGTATTTCAGTAGACAGTTATATTTTAGTAATTATTCATTAGTTTATCAATTCATTTAGTCAACAGGCACTCATTCCCTATATTCTAACAGACACTCTACCAAGTACAAATGTAATAGTAATAGGACTTTTGAATGATCAAAGGTTACTGTTTTTCAGGCTTTTTTACTAGAGTCTTTACATTTGTTAACTTTAATCCTAATTAAAATCATGGAAGTACCTGAGGTTTATAGAGACTAAACTATCCTGTTATTAGATGAGACACCCCTGATGCAAGTACAGGAACATCTTATTCTGAAACTCCTGATACTCTACTGCACACCACGCAAGCTCAGCTCTCCATTTGCAAATGAGTTCCACTCACCTGCCTCGCTTTCTTCCTCCCTCCCTTCCTTCCTCTCTCTTTGTTTTATCTTTCAATTTTTTCTTTACATTTTTCTTTCTTTCTTTCATAACTCTTAGCAATAAAACAACCAAAATACAAAAAGTACATTCGTGATCACATAATGAGGTTTTCTGTGGATACATTTTAACCCCATCTATTAAATATAGCAAATGCTACATAATATTAAATTTCTATTTTAACTCTGAATTATCTTCTTTTATATCAATTCAATTATAATTTGGAATCCAAAGTTTTCCAAGTAAATTTCAGTAATGAATGTTTTGTTTTACTTATTTTTTATTATTAATTTTTAAATATCACTTTCTGTAGTAAAATATTGTGAATATATATGTGTTCTTAATTCTGATAAAACATTAGTTTAAGCTAAATGTGTCTTTATTTCCAAGACTGTAAAATATAGTTAAAAATTAAAAATTGAAATATTTCAATAAATTTATGCATGAGATAAGATATATAATCTGAGGCATGATCAAAATATGCAGTGCTCCTGCCATCAACTCACCTGAAGGGTCAAAGAAGGCCAATGGGCAACCTGAGACTTGAGTTTTACTGGAGTAGTTTATGTCATTTGCTTAGATGGCAATTTCAGAGAAGTCAACACCAGGTGGAAACTAGTCTACTTCCAATAGCATAATAGAAAGTCAGGCAAAGAAAGTAAAATCAATTGAAGTAAACTGAATAATTAGGCTGGGAAGATTGGACTTTATTCTAAGTTAATGGGAGTCTAATAGGCATTCAATCAAGAACTAACCAGAAAGGAATTGTGATGTTAAAGAAAACGTATCTGATAGTAGTCAGCCAGATGCATCAGGTCTTGAAACAGAAAATAAATGACTGAAAGAAAACACAAGTTAAGGGGAGGTTATAGGAGACACTGGTGGAAATGGGAATAGAAAGGGACAGACATGCAAGGCAGTATAGAGGAAAAATCTATTGCATTTACTCATGCATTTTCAATGAGTAAAGAAAAAAGATACACAGATTACACTGAGACTTGACAGTGGGATTTGGAATAATGAAAAAGAACATTTAATTGAAGTCTTGCAGAACAGGTTAAAAGCATTAGGATAAATGACACCAAACCAACTGAAATTCCCATTGCTCAGGACCTGTGAAAAATGGAAATTAAAGTCTTGTCACTGATTATTGTATTTTTTCAAAATCCAGAGCATCAGTAAATTCTTTCAAGCACTGAGTTTCCATTGGGGATACAGTGTCTCTCTTCAGAGATAGTGAAAGCCAAGGACATCTGATATCTCACTGTCCCCACTCCCTCAACTAACTTTATCTCTCCTCTCTAGTCCTCTCTCTCTCTCTCTCCCTCACCCCTGGTAGAAACAGGCAGCTTTGGCCATGATTCTCACCACCCCCCCCACACACACACAAACACACACTTACAAATGTAAAAAGTAATCTATCTCTTTTTACATCAGGGAGATGACTCCATAATGTCCTCTTTTTTCATCTATACTTCCCTTAGAGCATCAACATTGTCAACCAATCCCTTTCTCTAATTTCACTTCTGTGGGTATGCACCCTTGTTAGTATCCTGTTTTCTTCCTTTTTCTGTGGAGCCATACCCCACAGCAGCACATTTTAACATTCATTAAGTTTTCTACGTGACTTTATTTATTGAATCACTATTATTACTTCTAAGGATGAGATTACACAGAGATTGGGATTTGAGAAGAAAAGATAAGGGGTTTGAAAGTCAAGATAAAGCTGAAGGACTGTACTTTTAAAACTATTTTCTTTTCTTTTTAGATTTAAAATAAGAAAAATGGGTAGAGGTTGAGTAGTCACAGGCAGAGAATATAAAATATATTGAGTATTTTCCATTTCTGAAAGAGGTTGATGGAAACATCTGCTTAAGATATCTGATTAGGTAGATAAGAGAAATCATAAAAACAATCCTCATATTTTGTGAATTCCTTGTAAACACTGTTTGCATATACCATCTTGGTATTGTCACACATAATAAACTTTTCTTATGAAATAATCTTGGCGAAGTATGCAGAGGCCAACATATTTAATAAATTTAATATGCATTCACAGCTATATTTTATTAATACTAGTAATTATTGCTGCTAACGGAAGGTTTGGAAGGTCACTCATCCATAGATTTTTATTTACTTGAAATAAAATAATCCTAGCATTAATCCATTTTAAGATGTTTTGTTATGTAAATAATTAAACCAAATTTAGCTTTTATGAGTGACTCTTACTCTTCAACTTATGTTAAGCACTCTACTTGGATTTTCTTGTTTTGTGCTCACAACAATCTTGTTAAAACATAACTTCATAATCATTATTTCATTGCTATTAAGAATGAGTTTAGTGCAGCCACTGTGGAAAGCAGTATAAGGTTACCTCAAAAAAATAAAAACAGAACTGCCTTATGATCCAGTGATTCCACTTATGAAAATGTATCCAAAGAAATCCAAAATACTGATTCAAAAGAATATATGCACCCCTGTGTTCATTGCAGCATTATTTATAGTAGCCAAGATCTGCAAGCAGCCCAAGCGCCCATCATTAGATGAGTAGATAAAAAAGCTGTGGTACATTTATACAGTGGCATACCACTCAGCTGGAAAAGAAGGAAATCTTACCCTTTGTGATAGCATGGATGAATGTGGGGAATATTATGCAAGTGAAGTAAGCAGGTCAGAGAAAAACAAGTACCATGTGATTTCACTCAGATGCGGAATCTAATGAACAAGATAAACATAAAAGCCGAATGGTGACAGTTTCATAAACAGCAGGCTGACAGCTGTGGGGGGAGTGGGGGGAGGTGTGGAGGGATTGAGCAAAAAAGGAAAAAAGCAAAAACTCATGGACACAAACAATAGTGTGGTATTTCCTGGGGGAGGAGCCAGTGGAGGGAAGTGGAGGAGGATATAGGTGGGATAAATGGTGATTGTCAGAGACTTGACTTAGGGTGGTGAACACACAAAACAGTGTGATATGTTGTGGAACTGTGCACCAGAAACCTGCATGGTTTTATTAACCAGTGTCACCCTAATAAGTTCAGTAAGAGGGAAAAAGGGAGTTTACTTGAAATGATTTCCAGGCTCTTCCTCACTATATAAGTCCTAGGCCTAGGGTGAGCCTAGCTGGCCATGAATATCTGCATTTGGGAAATGTACCAAGTGAGGAAAGAGCTGAATGCAATAGGGCTATTGTTGTAGCCCAAATATTACTGCAGGAAGGATGTGCATGTTTCTTTGCTCCAGCTAAACAGATACTTATGCTGTGTTTTGATAAATACATTGCAACCTCTAATACTCATGTATTTTGTTAATAGACATAGTTTGCCTCTAGCAAAACTAGAGATATCAAAATGTCACTTCTCATATCATGCTAAAATGACAGGAGTTTAAAGCACATTTAATTGGGAAATAGCTTATATTATTCTTTTCCTGAAAACAAAAAGTTAGAATGGGCTGAAAACTGTCATTTTAGCTACTTATTTGGATCATCCATAGCCCTCTTCTAGTTCCTAATACTCTTCTTTCTCCTCCTACTCTCCCAAATTCTCTCTTACTTCTACTTTATTATATAGTAGAGTCCCAGTGCACGAATTTGTGCACGGGTGGGGTCCAGCCAGCCTGGCCCCAATCAGGGCTGATAAGGGCTGGGCCAGCTTGGGGGAGGGGCCATGGGTGATTGTCTGGAAGGCCCCCTCCCGATTGGGGTGGGGGGGGGACTGATTGGGGGCGAGGATGGCTGTTGGGAGGTGCTGTGGGTGATGGGCCAGCCAGCCCCACCCTCAAATGAGGTAGGGGGGCTGATCAGGGGTCAGCAGCAGGGGAGGGCTGTGGGAGGTTGACTGGCCAGCTCCACCCCAATTTGTGTCGGGGGGACGGATGGGGGAATGGAGCTGGTGGGGGGAGAGGCCGTGGGCCAATATGGGTGGTGGAGCCTGATTGGGGGTGCAGCTGGCCATGGGGAGGGGCTGTGGGCAGTGGGCCAGGCGGTCCCCCCCAGATTGGGTTGGGGTGGCCGATCGGGGACCAGAGGCCTGGGGGAGGGGCCATGGGTGGTTGGCCAGCCAGCCCTGCCCCTGATCGGAGTGCTGGGGCCAATCAGGAGCAGAGCAGGCTGGGGGAAGGGGCCACAGGCCAATCTGGGTGATAGGGGCCAATCTGGGGTGGGGCCAGGCAGGGGGAGGGGCTGCAGGAGGTTGACCGGCTGGCCATACCCCCTATTGGGGTGAGGGGGAAGGGCCGCGGGTGGGTTTGCCACTGGCCCCACCCCCAGATCGGGTCAGTTCACTGGCCACAGTGGGCATCACAGAGACTGGTCGTTCTGGTCATTATGGTGTTCTGGTCGCTGGCTTTATATATATATATATATATATATATATATATATATATATATATATATAGATAGATAGATAGTAATGAAAGTTACATTTCATAATGCATTGCTTATCACTGACATGGGATTATAATCTCATTTGGATGAGATCCAGGTACTAGGTCACAAAGTTGTAGCTATATGGGCCTATGATATAGTTATTTTCCACATATGTAGTAAAATGTAGGTTTTCTTTATTTTATTTTAATAAGATATATTTCTGAGAAAGATTGTTCTAACATACATATTTACTCTTGCTCTAAGACAAGTTCACATATAAGTTAGGCAATTAAGAAATTGCTAAATATATTGCCGAAACCGGTTTGGCTCAGTGGATAGAGCGTCGGCCTGCGGACTGAAAGGTCCCAGGTTCGATTCCGGTCAAGGGCATGTACCTGGGTTGCGGGCACATCCCCAGTGGGAGATGTGCAGGAGGCGGCTGATCGATGTTTCTCTCTCATCGATGTTTCTAACTCTCTATCTCTCTCCCTTCCTCTCTGTAAAAAATCAATAAAATATATTTTTTTAAAAAAAAGAAATTGCTAAATATATTATCTTGAGGATATAAAATTTCATCCATGAGTCGCTCAGTGGCTACCATGTCAACATAAATAATCCTGGTGATATTCTTAGGCCATTCATAACTTTTATCAAATATTTATGTTTCCAAAAAAAACCCCATTTTTGTTTCTAAAGTTGCAATCTATACTAATAAATGGGTAATATGCTAATTAGACCAGATAGACCGGATGTCTTCCGGACATCCTTCCGGTCATCCTTCCGGACAAAGCCACAGAGGCTGCGAGGACCGAGGAGGGCCAGTGGCTGGCAGTGGCAGCAGGAGCAGGGTGATGGGGCGGCACCTTCTCCAGATCGGCCTGGTCGCCTCCTGCAGTAGGACATCCCCTGAGGGCTCCCAAACTGTGAGAGGGGGCAGGCTGGGCTGAGAGACACCCCCGGGCCTCTAGTTAAATTATATTTGCAATAATGATGCATTGCTTATAAACTAGGTTTTCTTTTTTATGCTTCATGTAAACAAACTCTGTATATAGAAATGTTTCAAATAAATGATATACTTTCAAATTACCAAAGTTTCTAGAGCATACTTCCACGTGGAACAAATTACAGAATAATTCCCATGTCCCACATACTGTATAGCCTTAGTGTCACCACTAGAAATCATCCACCTCCCATTTTCTACTTTATGTATTCAATTCGTTTCACTTTGCCACATACCTGCTGCACTTAATAATTAACACTGAAGTGCTTATTCTCGGTTAATTAAGATTATCTGATCACTCACCTCATGTGTGCTGATTCTTTTAAGTGATAATCACCTCCCATTGTGCTTTTACCCATACTTTTAGCAAGCATGATGAACGGTTAAAAAATGTGTGAATGAATACAATAAAAAATAAATTAAAATCCAAACCCAAGTGAGCCATGGTGAAAACTATCACCATTTGCTGAGTACTTATATGTTAGGCATTATACTAAGAAATCCCTGCACTCTATCTAATTTGATCCAATTACAAGCCTTCAACATGAGAATTTCTCGTGCACGCAGGAGAAAGTATAGGTTCGAGGAAGAAGTAGTAATTGTCAGAGCTCAGGATGGAATGTTTGATTCCAAACCTTTGTTCTGCCCATACTGTTCTGTAGTGGGATTTGGCCTCCTGCTGGCAATTTCTGTGGAAAAGTGCAGAGGAATTCAGGAAGGTCCAAGGAGAAGGCTGAGGAAGGAGATCAGCCTGACAAGACATTCGTGGTGACAGAGCACTTTATCAGTGCTAATTTAGTTTAAAGCTTTAATATTTAGGTCCGATAGTACAAGTAAACATGTAATGTGAAATCATTGTCTTGTGGTTATTTTGATCATGAAAAATTTTCAAGTTTCAATTGCTCAAAATGTCCTAAAGGAAAAAGTTCTGACTTTCAAAAAGAATTAAAATTTAAATCATTAATATTCCTTTAAAGAGCAATATTGCCTTAATAATAACCCTTAGAGATGGATAAAACTTCCAACATTTCCAACAGTTTTCATATTTATTTTTTTTTAATTCTTGGAGGAAGCAACACAGCATAGATTTGCTACTGGCAGGGAGTTGTAAAATGCTTGAATGCTCAAACAGATGGTAAAACTTAAAGTTTCTTCTGACTTCACAGCCCTTGTAGGGCTGTGATGGCTCAGCACTTGTGTTGTTACATTTGAAATATTTCAAGAATTATTTTCTGTTATACTCCATCTATCTATCTATATAAAATCCTAATATGGAAATAGACTGAATGGTGGAACAACCAAACAATTGGTTTCTATGACGTGTGCTGACCACCAGGGTGTGCACGTGGGACATGGCAGGCATCATTAGCAGGTGACAGAGTGTGGAACATGGTGGGCATCAGCCATGGGAGGATGGTGAAGCAGGTGAGTAGGGGCACCAGACCAAGGTGGGCCTCTGGTCACTGTCATTGGGGCAAGCCTCTGGTGTTTACTAAAAATGCTTTGTTCCTGTATGCCATGGTCCCACCCAGCACTCACACTTGCTGCAGGCACCAGCCCTAATCGGGCCCTGATTGCTGGGCACCATCAGCAGGTGCAAGCAGTGGCCACTGGACCCGATCACCCCTGAGGGCTTCTCCACCTTCCCCTGCTCCTGAGGGGTGATCAGGGCAGTAGCTGCCACTCACACCTACTGAAGGCATTGGCCCCACTTTCACCCACTGCTGGCAACAGCCCCAATCTCTCTTCGCCATCAGCAGGTGCAAACAGGGCTGGCACCATCAGCATGTGGGAGAGGCAGCAGCAGAGAGGGGGCCGGTGGCCATGGCAGGAGGGGCCGGGCAGGGTTGCAGAGGATGGGCTGAGACCCGTCCCTGTGCCCACTGCAGTCTCATGGCCCACAGTTCCTTTCAAGGTGTGCAAATTCGTGCACTGGGCCCCTAGTATAGTTATAATATATAGTTGTAACATGTATGTATTTACATGTATGAATGAATATATGTGAATGTATGTGTATATGTGTATGTATGTGACTATGTATTGGTTACTAATTCTTTTGCAAATGGTTCTTATTGATTTCATACATATATATATATATATGTAACTAGAGGCCCGGTGCACAAAATTCGTGCACTGGGGGCTGTTCTTCAGCCCAGCCTGCACCCTCTCCTATCTGGGACCCTCAGGGGATGTCTGAGTGCCAGTTTAGGCCCAGTCCCATAGGGACTGGGTCTAAACTGGCAGCTGGACATTCCTCTCACAATCTGGGACTGCTGGCTCCCAACCACTCACCTGCCTGCCTGTCTGATTGGCCCTAACCACTTCTGCCTGCCAGCCTGATCACCCCCTAACCACTCCACTGCCAGCCTGATTGATATGATTGATACCTAACTGCTCCCCTGCGGCCCAATTGCCCCCAACTTCCCTCCCTTGCCAGCCCGACCTCCCCCAATTGCCCTCCCCTGACAGCCCAGTCACACCCAACTGCCCTCTCCTGCAGGCCTGGCCCCCCCAACTGCCCTCCCTTGTAGGCCTGGTCACCCCCAACTGCCCTTCACTGTAGGCCTGGTCATCCCTAACTGCCCTCCCCTGCAGGCCTGGTCGCCTCCAACTGCCCTCCCTCCCTTGCAGGCCTGGTCACCCCAACTGCACTCTCCTGCTGACCTGATTGCCCACAACTGCTCTCCCCTCCTGGCCATCTTGTGGTGGCCATCTTGTGCCCACATGGGGGTGGCCATCTTGTGCAAGGGCATGATGGTCAATTTGCATATTACCTCTTTATTATATAGGAAGTAGTTGTCTTTTAAATAAATAGCAATATTTTATGAAAAATAATAAAGCTGATAACTCTGGTGAAAAATTATATAATTTTAAAGTTAAAGTGGTCTTAGATTTCTTATCTGCCTCCATTGCAGGACTCATCTAAGCAAACCCAAAGTTGAGGACCTCACACACTCACTTGTATCTCTGAATCATGGACTTTTTCTGCACACAGTTCCCAATAATTAATCAGCCCTTTTCCTCTTCTGTTTGGGGGAATGCATTAAACTCTTTTTCTTCTCCCCTTATAATCCTAGTCAAACTCTGTTAATCTGCTAAAATATTTAAATGATCACATATTTGTATAATCATCTTCACAGATTATTCCATAAGATATCAAACACACAGAGCCTCTCAACCATAGTATTCCAAATTTTCCCCTACCTAGCCTCAATTATCATGTCTGTGGTGTGTGTGTGTGTGTGAGAGAGAGAGAGAGAGAAAGAGAGAGAGAGAGAAAGAGAGAGAGAGAGAGAGAGAGAGAGAGAGAGAGAGAGAGAGAGAGAGCCTCTATTTCATCTGGAAATTGTGATGGCATATGCATCCTTTTTTATTTATGCCACAAAGTTAATGGCATTTGCTGTAAAATTATTATTATTCCACAAAAGTAGGTTCTCCAGGATGATAGTCTTTCCTTTTTTCTTTTTCTTTGTTCGCAATGTCCATGTATTTTAAAACTTGCCTTTAGGGGATGGGAACATTTTTTCTCCCTTTTGAACTGAATGGGCTTTATGAAATAGTGCTGCCTTCTTTATCTGAAACAAGCAATAAAAAATATAGGCATATATTGCTTCAAGCCCTAAACCCATATTTTGTATAATCATCTGTATTTCCTTCGTTTTTCAAATAGTATTGCTGTTTTAAATTGAAATATAAAATTATACTGTGCCTCTTATATGTTAAAAGTATAATTAAGCAAATCACATTTTTTTGTCTAACAGTAGTATTTTTATGTAACGGAGAAACATATAAAAATTATAACATATTTAAATACATTTACTTGATTTTTAAGTACCTGCTGCCATTTTAAAGGAAACAATTAATAGTAGGTAAATAAATATTATCTGCTAAAATATTTAAATGATCACATATTTGTATAATCATCTTCACAGATTATTCCAGAAAATATCAAACACACAGAGCCTCTCAACCATAGTATTCCACATCTCTAGGAGACTTTGTTAGTAGCTAAGTTTGGTTAAATCTCTAACATAGAAATTTGATCATTAACAAGTATTCTTGTTAAAGAATAAATAGAGACCTAACCGGTTTGGCTTAGCCTGTGGACTAAAATGTCCCGGGTTCGATTCTGGTCAAGGGCATGTACCTTGGTTGCGGGCACATCCCCAGTAGGAGGTGTGCAGGAGGCAGCTGATTGATGTTTCTCTCTCATCGATGTTTCTAGCTCTCTCTCCCTCTCCCTTCCTCTCTGTAAAAAATCAATAAAATATATTTAAAAAAAAAGAATAAATAGATCTTCCTCATTGATTTAATTCATGTTTATGGCCAGCATTATTCTAGGTAATAGCTCAATGAATCCGTCAAAATCTCCTGCCCTCTCTTGGCTTACAAACTATGAAGCTTCATTTATTATTTTACAACTAGAGGCCCGGTGCACAAATTCATGCACTGGTGGGGTCCCTAGGCCTGGCCTGTGGAATCAGGCTGAAACCAGCTCTCCAACATCCCCTGAGGGGTCCCAGATTGCGAGAGGGCACATGGCCAGGCCGAGGGTCCTCACCAGTGCACGATCAGTGCTGGGGAGGGACGCAGGTGGTTGGCAGCTGGGGAGGGACTGCAGGAGGGTTCCAGGGTGTATCTGGCTCGTCTTGCTCAGTCCCAATCGGCTGGACCCCAGCAGCAAGCTAACTTACCAGTTGGAGCGTCTGCCCCCTGGTGGTCAATGCACGTCATAGTGAGCGGTTGAGCAGTCTTAGCATATCATTAGCATATTACACTTTGATTGGTTGAATGGATGATAGAACAACCAGACACTTAGCATATTAGATTTTTATTATATAGAATGTGTTTGTCCATTCATGGTATTGCCTTCAAGGGCCAGAAAAGTAATGTTCAATATAAATATTAAAAATATCAATATCAAGATGGACTTTACAAAGTAAATCTAATTAATAGTAGTAAGAAACTTGATTAAAACTCTGAATGTATTTAAATAGTTTTGTTGGCTGTTTTTTGCTTGTAAGTTACTTTATATTCCACCTCAGTACAACCTTTGTTCCACTGTTAGGTCACACACAATATTAAAATACAACATTAAGGTCTAGTTTTATAACCAGGCTTATTTATCTCATAGAAATAAGTCAAAGTCAAAATTTCCATCTCATAATTTAGAACATAAAGAGAACCACACACTATATATCGTTCTCTTTGTTTTCTAAATGTTTAAATTATGATTTTCTTTAAACTTTGAAACTTTACTTTGAGGGTGTATCAATAAAGACAATATCATTTATTCTCTGAACTGAACTTAATCCAAAATTATTCTAGGTAAATAATAATTAGTCATTTTCTTTTAAGAAAGTGTAAGTATTATACATTTAACAGTGCAAACAGTAGTTTTTTTGTTGGTAATGCAATTTTGTATTAGTTAATAGGTGAGTATAACTGCTTCATTTTTCCATGTCACTCTCTGTAATACCAATTTAATTTAATAAATATATTTTATAGAGCTTTCAAAATATGCCCTTTATTTCATTATGCAAAAGGATCTCATAAGATAGGTGCTTTTTTTTTTTTTTTGGTTTGTTTTTTAACTGAGGATTTCTGATTTTACCTTATGTATTCATTTTATTTCATACTTTTGCCTCTTCTATTTTAGGGTTAAGGCTTCTGTTTCAAAAGTGAGTTGTTGTGTTCCCACTCTTCCAAATTACTAGAGTCACTGTATAGAAACAGCAAAAGGGTTTTAAGACAAATGTACCTAAAGAAAAAATAATAATAAAGGAAATGAAATTCATTTTTATTGATTTTATTTTTTGAGTTTATTTGTATGGTTGTTTTCATCTTTAGAAGAGTAGAATACTATGGAAAAGGGACAACTAAGAAAAGGAATTATCAGTCATATCATTGCTTTTTCAGTCATTTTTCTTCTTGTTCATTTCCTAGTTAGAGAAAGTTTTAAGTACAAAAGTTGTAGGAATATTGATAAACTAGGGAGGCTGATGACAAATACAGGAAGCTAAGAAGGTGATTTACTAGGTTATTTTCAAATCTGCTTTGAGTGTAAATTCTCGACTGCCCTTTAAGTGCTTGGATTAAATGCAGAGTAATGAAAGCCTGATTGGGTTGCTCTTACTTTTATCTCATTGTTTCTTCAGATACTCAGCTGCCTCCTGTGTTCTATGAATGCGCCAAAGAAGTAGACCCTTTAAATTCTCCTCCTATTCACATATGTGTTCCTTACTGGCTAGTGTGCTATCATCTCAGCTTTCAGAGTCAGTTATTGACAAAATTCGTTGGGCAAAATAATTCTCCCGAGGTATGAATAAGTTTAAATGTCTAATGAGAATTTTTATTTTCAGTAGGATTTTTAAAGTACATGCTAACAGAATTCTGAAGGAATTGACTTACTCTTTTGGGGATAAGTGCATTTGTGTCCTTTGTTCCTAGTTCAGTCATTCTCATTGCTTTCACTTAAATTACTCAGAAGTTAAAAACACACACACACACATACACAAATAAAAACATTGCTATTTCTGGTGTATACGTACCATCACTTCCTTGTGCTGCAAAAAGACAGCATAGCATCTAAGGACACATGACTTGGGGGAGATATGGTAGTTAGCAAGAGACTTATAGACATTCAAAGTGGGAATCACAAATATTCAGCATCAAAGTTTCACCTCTGGAATTGTAAGAAAACATGCTATTGTGTTTGTTTTCTCTTGGCTTTTGTGCACTGGGATTTACTATGGTCACCTATATTTTACATCTGTGGTCACTTAATCCAATTAGATATTTTTTATTAAAAAAGTAGTTACAAAATCTATAAAGCATGCACCCATAATGTTTTATCCTGGAGTAGTGTTGCTATTTTAAAAAGCAAACAGCCATGACATAAAACAGAAACAAACTTAAACAAATAATATCATGTGTTTTACATGTATTTTTCAAATGCAACCAGCAGCATACATTCTCCTAGAATAGACACTTTTCATTTCTTTGCCCTTTCCTGGCTGCTTCTTTAACCCATTTTCTTCAATTCAAGTCATCTTCAGGAAGTCTTCTCCCGGGCCTCAGGCCTCACCGCTTCTCATTTTTTTTGTATAGTTATTTCTTACCATATTTATTATTACAAAATCCCCGAAGAAGTGGTATAGCAAATCATAACTCTACTTGAAAGGCACAATAGTGGAAAGATTAAGCATGCTGAGCCAGAATGTTTTACAGAGAGAAGTCAATGATAGCTTGGGAGTGCTCTTGGCTGAAGAGACTGAAACATGAGGGTAGGACAAGTATACAGTTTACAATATAAATTTTGGAATCATAAATCTGGATTTGAATCGTACTCTGCAACATACCGGCTATGTGACCTTGAAACAGTTAGTTAACCTCTTGAATCCAATTTTTTAAAATTGTAAAATGGCCGAAAGGTACTTTCTCATGGGCTTGGTGTGCAGTTGGAATGAGATAATGTGAGTAAAATGCTTCCTACTAGATGGTCAGTGTAAGAAAAGAATTTTGAGTTACCAAGTTTTTATAAGCAAGCTCAAGAGTTAAAACCATTGGACAAATACAAAGCCGGTCGTTTCCAAGGCCTAGGAGCTAATAGACAGTGTTTGTGAAGAGATCCTTTGAAAGAATTAGGATCTTAGTGGACAAAGGTCTTTCAAATCTAAGGCTCTGATTTGAGCAGGCTCTATATACATTCCCTAAAAGGAATACTGACACTGATGTTTATCAGGACAGCTAAATTCATGGAATAAGGTAAATAAAGGGTTTAAAGTTATTACTTTCATGTAATAAAAGTAAATAAAGATAAAGTAAAGATTTTTCCACAGTATCACTGATGGAACTATTAATACACAAGGAAATAGAGTTTTTAAAAGAACAGAGACATTATTTTAATGACAAATATGTTTTAAAAATTGAATTACAAAACAGATTCAGAGACAGAGAAGCATCTATCCGACAGTCAAACCTCAGGAGGAAGGTAGGGAAGGGTGGGGGTAAGGGGCAGAGATCAACCAAAGGACTTGTATGCATGCATATAAGCCCAACCAATGGACACAGACACTAGGGGGGTGAGGGCATGAGTGAGGGGGTAGGGAGGCAATGAGGGGATAAAGACACATATGTGATACCTTAATTAATAATGAAAAAAAAAATTTTAAAAGAAACTTTTGGTTAAACACTATTAAGAAGGCTACTTTAATGTAGAACATCATATAAACTTAAATATGCTACTAGGCATTGTGAATATTCAAGCCAACAATAAAGTTTGTATTATTTCTCAAAAAAAAAAGTTACATAAGTAAAGTTAAACAAATATTTAGCTATCTAATACAGGGTGTGGCAAAAGTAGGTTTTCAGTTGTTTGTATGGAAAAGAATACAATAATTAATAAGTAATAATACAATAATAAACTCTGTGTTGTGTATACTCACAACTGTAAACCTACTTTCATCCAACTCTCTATACTATAAGCAGCTCTGCCTTTATACACATTTTCTCTAGAGGGCAAGTTGAATTTTTTACTTTCTATAGATATTCAGTGTTCTTCAAAATGTCTTTCTTGTGAAAATGTTAAATTAATTGTGGGGGTGGTGGTTGAGTGTGTTTAAGAAAACACAGTGCTTATATCAACATGTATAACTGTTTGATTTATATAACAAACACAACTGCAGCAGCAGTATATTTTCTGGATGTTAATACTCTGAAGATCCTTTTAGAAGTAGCATTAATCAGTCAAGGATGGCTTATTTTATGATCTTTAATGGCCTTTCTTGATAGATGGAGATTTTGTTTACAGATTATTCTTCATTGAACTGCCATCTATTGCAAGCTATGATTCTTTTTTTTTTTTTTCTGAAAGATGATTCTTAAGAGATGCTCTCAAAATAAAATTGTGCTGCTCAGAAATCTGTTCACAGCAAATTAAATTAGATAGCTGCATTCTTTATGAAGCATAGGTAATGGAGCAGTATGCTAAAATGCCTTTCTGAGACATTAGTGAGGAATGTCTTAAAAATACAATTTTTCCCTAAGAAATATTTCTTTGCTTTCGTGCAAGTTTATGAGCCTACTTGTTGTTGCTCCACAGTAATTTATGTAGAATACATAACATTTGAAATTTACTTTAAGATGTTTGGCTATTATAATGAATATCTGCCTTCAGGTCAGACATTACCAACAATTTTCATTTTTTTAACAAATGAGCAAAAAGAACAGTGCTCATTTATATTTTCTAAAGGTTTTAATAATGTTGAATATATTGAGAGTGCAGTGGCAACAATTTTTATAATTGTCACAGTTAATGTTTTGTTTCACAGAAAATAATTGTTTATTGTACCTTTGAGGGCACCATTATTCACATGCTTTTAATACATTGATTATATTTCATCTTGTTGCTAATATTTTGCTCACAGAAGTCTTGTAAATTGAGTGTATAGTATAAAAGTTTGGGTATATTATTTTGCTTCAGAGCACATTTTTATTTCTCAAGCATTACTGACTTTTAAAATCTCTACCTAGGGATTTAATGTGTTACATGCTGTTGTTGTTTTTCTTATTTATTTGTTTATTTATTTATTTATAGCAATAGCTGTAGAAACAAAATGTTGTATCTGACTGAACTAAACTAAATAAGTCATCCCTCAATGTGGAAATTGGGCTTCTAAGATCATTTAAATGCTTGGCTTTCTTTTTTTTTAAAAAAAAATATATTTTTATTGATTTTTTTACAGAGAGGAAGGGAGAGAGATAGAGAGTTAGAAACATCGATGAGAGTGAAACATCGATCAGCTGCCTCCTGCACATCTCCTACTGGGGATATGCCCGCAACCCAGGTACATGCCCTTGACCGGAATCAAACCTGGGACCTTTCAGTCCGCAGGCCAATGCTCTATCCACTGAGCCAAACCGGTTTTGGTGAAATGCTTGGCTTTCTAAAGCATATCATCTGGCTAGACATCATTTTATTTGATGATTTTATTTTATTTTGAGTGAGGTACTCATAGAGAGACCCTATACTGATCTTCATAAATCGTTCTCTTTAACTCACGTTGGTATATCTCTTTTAAAAAATATATATTTTTATTGATTTAAGAGAAGAAGAGAAAGGTGGAGATAGAAACATCAATGATGAGAATCATTGATTGGCTGCCTCCTGCATGCCCCCTACTGGGGATGGAGCCCACAATCAGGGCATGTGCCCTTGACCAGAATGGAACCTGGAACCCTTCATTCCCAGGCCAACACTCTATCCACTGAGCCACCAGCTAGGGCTATCTCTTTTTGTTTTTCGTTTTGTTTATATCAGTCTTGTTATAGGTATTTGCAACCATCCACCATTTGCCCTTAAAGTGACAACACCTGGGAACTGGGACTTGAAAGATATAAACCAGAAGACAGAGTAGGGTTTTCTTGTTTATGTCTGTTCCCTCTCTCATCCTTCCCTTGGAAACTCTGCTGTATCTTGGTTTCTCATTGAGCTTGATATGACTTTGCCTTGACTTTTTACTGTCCTTTCAACAACCTATCTGTATTCCCTTCTGCATGTGCTTTCTGAACAGCAAGAAGTCTAACCTGACTTCTTTGCTTGCCTGATTTCTGATGTCTTCATTCTAATTAGGCTCTTGATTGCTGATTCTATTCAAGGGCATTTCTGCTTTTCCTCTCTCAGGTCTAAAGTCTGACCTTTCCGCTATAATCTTGATCCTGATCTATTGCTTCCATATTTAAGACAGCATAGAGTATAACAATGTTTATTCACTTTCTTTCTGTTTTTCTGATAGCAAGAAAGATACCGGCTAGAGAAGCATCTACAGCCAGTATGAGAGTTGAAATTATTCTCATGTATCTCACAATTAAGATGATTTTTATCCTCTGTGAAAGGTTGCTGGTAGTTCTTAGAATTCTTAGTTTGTCTTCTTCTGTCTTCCCACCCAAAGCAGGCATACTCTTACAGCACGCTCCACCTGTCAGAATTAGTTATCACACCTATGACCAACTCCTGCAGACAAGTTTAGGTTCATCAAGAATAAATCCCAAAGAAACACAAACTATAATATAAAGTAAATACTTATTTTCTATGCTTTAGTGCATTTAATTTTGAAACTTAATCTTTCTAAGTCATAGTTTCCACACTTTTCACATGGAAAAAAAAACTGGCCTATATTATAAGTTGTTAAAAAGATTGAGATAATGCATGTAGAATAAGCACTTGATAGGCACAGAGTAAATACACTATATATGATATTTATTTGGATTATTATTTTTACTTCATCACACTGTGAGCCCAAGGATTAATCCTCAATACCTGGCACAAGGCCTGGAACATAGTTGGCACTAGATCAAACTAGTTTAAATGAATAAAAGCTACTTTCTCTATTCTCAGGACAACATCATAAATAAATAAAACTGCATGACACTTTTTTTTCTTACTTTCTCAAAATTTATTTTCAGGAAAATTTCAAGATTTATTCTACAACCACACACATGCATCCAATAAGTAAAGAAACTGCAATAACTGTTCTCTTTAGAGTGAACGTATAATAAATACTTCAAAACTGGGTTGAATTTTCCAGAAAATTAATCTGAAAGGAAAACTGGGAGTCATTTTCTGTCTGACTTGATTTACCAATCAGTTTTATTTTATCTGGTTCTCCCTTCTTGGTACAAGACAGTCTTAGCACAAAGCTTTTCCAGATTGGGCTTTTCCAGATACCATCAGACTAACTCACCTGTGGCTTTGAGGCAGAGGGAAATGGCTGTTTTTAAAATTTCACAGGAAAGCAGTATCATTTTTTTATTTAATGAGCCTCCACATGTGAACAATTAAGCACACACAATTGAATGGAGCTAATTATCCAAAGCAAGCGGAAGTTGATTGCAGCTCTTATCTGCGGTGTTATCTGTTAAACTGATAGCATTAATGAGTAGAAAAGTAGTGACTGGGAATTGTGCAGCTTTGGTACCCCCATGTTATAAAATCACTTATTAAAATAAATATTGCTAGGAAGACTAATGATGCTGATAATAAGAGAATGAGACTGTTGGTTGACCTACAACTGTGAGATTGCTATTTAAGAAGGAAAGTCAAAAATATATTTTCTTTATCTGGTTATGAGTAACTATTTTGAGATTTAGCTTTAATTACTATAAGAAAACTTTTCTTGTTCTAAGGTAGGGAGTCAGCCATTTAGTAAAGTATAGATGGATTAGAAATGTTGTTCAATGCTTTAATAAGGGCTGATTTTTAAAATATTCAGCTCCCTTAAGAAACTGGGAGTGTCTGCCTATCTTAGCTGGGAAATGGGAATTTATAGGATATTGCTATATCAGGATTACCAAAATCAAGAACTGAAAAACCTCACAGGATTGATGTTTCAATTAAAGCAGTTTAGCTCACAGTTGGGGTATATACTGGGTAGTTTATTTAAACTAAACCTTTAGTGCAGCCAACTTCATTGAGTCATTTATAGCTTTTAAGTGCCTTAGTGAACCTATGTAGAGTTTCTAAAAGTGGATTTCTTAAAAGAGGCCTTACATTAAATTGTATTTATAAATTGTTCTTGTGATATTTTTAGGTGTACAATTTAGCGTATTTTATATTTTGATACTATAAAAGCATGCTAATTAGCTTTTCATATAATGGGAAGACACCTTCTATTGCTCAATACATTTTCATATTTTTAACTGCTCCTGACATTTCCTTGTTTAAATCTTTCAATAATAGAATAAATGTTACTATACTTTTCTTCCTATATATCTAAAATAAATATCTTATACTGTAAGAGATGATAGAAATAATATTTTAAATGGCATAAAGTTTTCTTCTTCCCAGTAAAGTCCCATCTATTTAACTCCAAAATACAAACACTATATCTCACAATACTGTCCTGGAATACAGTTTTTATAAGGGGATGATGTTTTCTTATAAACTCCTTGAGACTTTATGGATGTAAGTAGGCATTGATATGATTTTTGGAGAGATTTCTATTGTAGTTTCAGTTGTGGTTGTTTTAATCAGACAACGCCAGACAGAAAGCTTTTTAATGAATCTTTTGATAGCATTTTTTCAGTTGCATTTATTCCCATCTAAGATAACTTATGTTCACAACCTGGGGACTGTTGTCTTTTGGAGTTTACCTTACTTACTTGTTCATTTTATTAATTCTAATTCTCAGA
The DNA here is from genome assembly GCF_964212035.1 of Myotis nattereri. Lineage (NCBI taxonomy): Eukaryota > Metazoa > Chordata > Mammalia > Chiroptera > Vespertilionidae > Myotis > Myotis nattereri. The sequence goes on from NC_138088.1 coordinate 30,969,084, forward strand.
ACAAAGAAGAGAATGGGGGGAAAAATATATATATATATATATATATATATATCTTATCTAATAATAGATAAACACGGTAATTGACTGTACCTTCGCTATGCCTCCCATTGGCTAATCAGCAAGATATGCAAATTAACCGCCAACAAAGATGGAGGTTAATTTGCATGCGTAGGCGCAAAGCAGCGGAGCAGACTGAAGGCGGCTCCGGCTGGAGCAGTGAAGGCTTGAAGGCGGCTCCAGCCAGAGCGAAGGCCTGTGTCCCGGGTGCCAGAGGAAAACCGGTGCCGGCAGCCAGGGGAAGGGAAGCCCTTTGCACGAATCTTTTTGTGCAATAGGCCACATATATATATAGATACATATAGATATATATACATCTATATATCTACATATATATGTATGTATCTATATATACATATATATAGCTATATGTATATATGCATGCCAAATTATGGCAGTAGAGGTGACTCCAAAATTGTTTAAGTCTCAAGATAAAAAAAGAATATATACTGTATTAAGGCAGGAATTTCCCCACCACCACCACCACAACTATATCCATAAGGGCTAGAATAGAAGGCACTAATAAATGTATATTGAGTGCATGAATGAATTGATAAACTAGATTAAATTAACCCTGAAAATGTGATTTCTAAGAATTTGTAAAGCTTAATCATAAAGACTTTTTTAACAGTCATTCCTCAGGTGATATTTTGTACGCACTCTCCTGACTCCGACATCAAAAACTGAAATAAAATTGTACGGAGAAATGAGGCCAGTTGGAAGAACTTGGGAACTGAAATAGATCAGTGCACTTCCCACATTTCACAATGTGTCTTCAGCTATTAGAACCATTGTTTGTCTTCAGAGTCCCCAACCAAAATGGGAAACATTTAATCAGGTTGCTTTAAACAGATGGTTCAAAAATTACTCTTTAACAACGTTTTTTGTGAAGAGGGGGAAGCTAAAAATTAAATATGATTTTAAAAATTGCATCTGTTTATTTTTAAAAAATATTGTATTGATTTCAGAGAGCAAGGGAGAAGGAGAGAGATAGAAACATCAATGATGATAGAGAATCATTGATCAGCTGCCTCTTACACAAGTCCTACTGGGGATCGAGCATGCAATCCAGGCTTTTGCCTTTGACCAGAATCGAACCCAGGACCCTTCAGTCTGCAGGCAGATGCTCTAGCCCATGGTGGTGAACCTTTTGAGCTCGACATGTCAGCATTTTGAAAAACCCTAACTTAACTCTGGTGCCATGTCACATATAGAAATTTTTGATATTTGCAACCATAGTAAAACAAAGGCTTATATTTTTGATATTTATTTTATATATTTAAATGCCAGTTAACAAAGAAAAATCAACCAAAAAAATGAGTTCGCGTGTCACCTCTGACACGCGTGTCATAGGTTCGTCATCACTGCTCTAGCCATTGAGTCAAACCAGCTAGGGCTACATCTGTTTTTTAAATATGTTGTTTTCTGTATCAAAATCAATGTTCTATAAATGTCACTTTCCCTTATTTCATTATATTTTATTTCTTCATGACAACCTATAAGAAAATATAATAAAATATATCTGTATATCATGGAGGAGAGAGATCTTGGGTGATTACACTTTGGTGTTATTTTTAAAAAGTACAAAGCAGCTAATAAAGTGTTAAGTGCATTTTACTCCATAAATACTGCTTAGTATTTTTATATTACCAAAACAAGTTTGTGTAAAAGTGAGACTATGATGCAGACCAGAAGTCCCTGGCACCTATGCTAAATGGGTTAGAGTGGGCACTTAGGAAGTTTTTTTTATTTCTGTATTTTTCAAGAAGATCAGCAAACTTATGATAGTTGTCATGATTATACTGTAAGAGCAAGTCAATATTTCTTAAAAGTGATAAGTAGTGTTCAGTTTACTTTGTAAAAGGCACTGTTATCAGCAGCAAGTCTGCGCTTAGGAGTAGGCTGAGGAAACGTGGTGAGATGTGGGAGCATGTGCTCAGCATCCCAGTTTCTGCTCTTTCTCCCTTTGGCATGCTGCCTATTGCTCAATATTAACGTTTTATTTCTTAAGGTCTCATTGTTTAAGCAGGTTTTCCTGATAAAAATACAAATTTTATGAAACCTTGTAACTGAAATTTTATTTTTTATTTAATTTATTGGGATGACATTGGTTAATAAAACCATACAAGTTTCAAGTGTACAACTCAGTGAAACGTCATCTGCACACTACATTGTGGATTCATTGTCCAAAGTAAAGTTCCTTTCGGTCCCCATTTATCTCTCCGTTGCCCACTTTAACCTCTCCCCACCCTCCTTTCCCTCTGGCTTTTACCATACTGTTGTCCATTTCTATGTATTTTTTTTTTTTTGCTTAATCCCTTCACCTTTTTTTCACCAAGCCCCCAAACTCCCCTCCCCTCTGAGAGCTGTCAGTCTATTTTATGTATCCATGTGTCCATTTCTAGTTTGTTTGTTATTTTGTTCATTGGATTCCACATATAAGTGAGATCATATGGTATTTTTCTTTCTCTGGTTTGCTTATTTCACTTAACATAATAATTTCTAGGTTCATCTATAGCTGTTGCAAAAGGTAATTGAAAGTACTTTGTCATTCATCCATTCCTTCCTTCATTTATCCATCATTTGTATTTGAAAAATGCTGGTCTGATGGTGAGGGGTGAATTTGATTCATGTATCAAATCTCAGTTGAGTCAATGCTATTGTGAAACCTTCCACAGGTAGCACTTTTCAGTCTCAACCTCCCTTTATTAGTCAATCACTTCCTGATCATGAGTTGAGTTTATATTAAGTTTTCCTATGATTCATGTTGTATGACATTATTTGGTAAACTAATTACTTGTCTTTATCCTTCCATTGAATTCAAGCTCTTCATGGGCTGTGCTGGTGTCCATTTGGATACATCTATTATCTAACTAATATAGTGCATAACACCTAGTGTTAACTGTTAAGTCTTTGTAGATTAATTAAACAAATGCATGAATAATTAATAATAGATGAGTGATTGGGTGTCTGCTTTAAAAGCACTGCCTTTGGGGACAGATATATAGCATAAACATGTATAACTATTACATAGAAAGACGTTAATGCCACAAGGAAGTGCTCAGAGGAAGGCATTATTGACTACTTCTAATCCAAGCAATAATTCAGAGTCAGGTCTTCTCCATTCTCATAATTATGATGTGTACAACTTTCATACATACAACAAATGAACAATGCAACTCCTTAAGATAAAAGAATTAGAATGTTATTATATATGTAATATATATATATATATATATATATATATATATATATATATATAAGAGAGAGAGAGAGAGAGAGAGAGAGAGAGAGAGATTTAGTTTGTTGGCTACTTGTCTGGAAAGGTTGAACTTACACAGTTGCAAAGCAAATTAAAAATAGTTAAAATTTCAAATAATTATAAAGACTTATTTTACCTTTGATTTATATCTTTGTTCAACAGAAAGTGAGTCACATCGTTTAATGATATTTTCTAAAATAGGAATGGAATTTGCTGTACAAATGGATTTATTACAGCCATGTGCTTTTGACATCAATTGAAGTTCTCATTTAAATATTTCCAAATCATTTATCCCATTCTAATTTTGTAGAGAATAGGGAAGGATAAATAGGATTTTAAAAATGGTTTGTATTACACTTTTATGAAGAATTTGACTGCTTCCTTTTAGCCTTTAACAGTTAAAGAGCTGAAAATCCCATTTAATACTTTCATGTTTCTGACCAAGAAACTGACACCAACTGATAATTTGGAAGAACAAAATTAAGTAGTTTCAATGTTTGAACACGCTAAGTTCTCTATTATTATTTTTAACTGTGCTGGTTATTTCTTAAACCTCAAAATACTGACTATTCACTAAAGAGTTCTGCTAAAATAATTTCCTTTAGCATTTCCTATAAGGTTAATTGTTCTGGGAAAGTTTTTTAAATTAAAATACAGCATCTTAATCGAATTTTCCAAATATCAGAATGTTATAAAGAGCAGTTTCTTTACCAATCAAGGGTTTTATATTCACATTTATATAAATGATTGATGGCAATATAGTTATCAGAGTAAAGGCTAATTTGTATACCCAAAAAACTTGCTTTCAAGTTTTTGGAAAGCATTAAAATTGTCTGCAGAAATTTTTTTAAGAAACACATGCCCAAGTTTACTTGAGGGATTTAGAAATTACTTTAGAACAGGGGTCCTCAAACTACGGCCGGTGGGTCACATGCGGCCCGCCGAAAACATTTATCTGGCCCGCCAGGTGTTTTTGCCACTGCTGCCTGTTGCTTAGCAGCCGACTAGTTTTTTTCTAAACTATAGTCTGGCCCTCCAACGTCTGAGGGACAGTGAACTGGGCCCCTGTTTAAAAAGTTTGAGGACCCCTGCTTTAGAAAGTAGAAGGAATAGATGAGTAAATGTTTTTAAAAGGTTCTACAGATAATTCTAAAAATACACTAAGATTAAAAGCCACTGTGATCAAATAAAAAGTTTTCAAAATGTCCATTAATCAGGCAAGTCAATGCATTAATCCATGTTATAAATTTGAGTTTATATTAATTTTATGTAGATCTATTTAATTTAATTATGAAATACTCTTCAGAAAGACTCATCAAGGCTGTGGATAAACTGCCAAAAGACTCTTAGAAAGAGTATTGAGGCCAGAAGCCAATGAATTTATTTACCCAATGGAGCTCTTCTGAGTTAAGGAACCCTGCCTGGAGGTGAGGGACTTGTGCAAAGACATTATCAGCATGCATATGAGCTAAGTAAGCTAATCTTTTTATTGGTTTCTATAAGGGTTATAACCAGCAACTTAATTATGTTGAGATATCATAATAGGAATGGCTGGCCTTGAACTTCATCTTTATAATTTGAGAGTTCTTGGTTTTCCCGGAGAAATTATATGTAATAGGTTAATCTAGACATTATTTTCTCTTTTATATTCTCTTCAATATACCATTTCATGATGAGAGAGTTTCTCAGCGCACTTTTTGAGCCTGACTTTTTGACAAGAGAACTACTGACATTGAATAATAACTTCCCACCACATTAATCTTGGAAGCATTGGAATGCTTAGAGCAGGCTGAACCAAAGAACAGGAGTCAAGAAATTAATTTTTTTTTCTTCAGATTTTCCCAGTTTCCTTTCTTTGCCTCCTATCTTGGCTGTATCTCAGTCTTTCAGGCTTCCAGGATTCAGTCCAGACATTTTTATTCATCTTTATATCAAAATTTCCAGGAGGAAAATAATTAATTCTCCCAGAGTTCAAACTCCCTGCAAGGACAGGACTACTAATATAACTTTGGTAAGTGCTTGACGTACAATAGATATTTAACAATACTAACTTGAAATAATAGATGAGCTCTTTATGCTAAAGTGTAACGTATGTGATTGTGCTACATTTGTATGTGTACACATTAGTTGAAAGAGATATAACTTAGGGTTTTGATTTGAGTGGATGAAGTGTGGAAAGAAAGAGGTTTAAAGACAGATCATATTGATTATTAAAAGGACTGAAAGTCTAATAAAACATCCTCATATGTTACCAACCCCAAATGTTTAGTGATGTGTACAATAATGCATTGATAAGTTTTCTCACATTTGGATGGCAATCTCCCAAGACTTGGCATCTTTTAACACTGACTGAGTTTGACTGAATTCCCTATACTTTTAAAATCATAGAAAAAGCACATATAACCTAGAGGTCACTTTATGATTTTTCTCTATGACGACCTCATGGTATTAACAGAGACAATTTCCCCAAACAGATGCAAGATGAAATATAGTCCAAGAAGGCCTTACCCTGAAGTATGGCAATAGATGGCTTCCCTCATCTTCTTTTTCATTTTCAATAAGTTCTCTTTAAATATGTCACTAGTCCAGTGTTTTCATCCTAGCTATGTATTTGTTTCTTCAAGTTCTGGTCCTAACTGTAATCCTTAACCAAAGCAGTAATCTAAATATTCAGTGCTGATTTATATAGGGAGTGGGCCATTATTTTTTACCCGAGCCATGTTTTAGTAGTTCTAATTCATGCAAAGATAACAGAAAGACTTATCTTTAAAAATGCATGCCAAAAAACTATCAGCAAGGCATATTTCACCATAGTGTATTATGGCTTACAACAGTGTTTATGCAGTATTTTATTTTATTTTTGACAGTACTACAGATGTCCTCCAATTTCATCCCCTTTATACCCTTCTTCCCAGCACCTGCCCCATCCACGGCTTTCACCACACGATTGTCTATATATGTATGCTGTTTGATTAATCTGTTCCTCTCTCCCCGCCTTCCCCCAAGATATGTTAGTCTTTCCCATGCCTCCGTGTTTCTGGACCTAATTTGTTAGTCAGTTTATTAAGTTCATTAGATTTCACTTATAAGTGAGATCATGTGATATTTGTCTTTCTCTGACTTGACTTATTTCACTCAGCATAATAATCTCCAAATCTATCCATGCTGTCACAAAGGGTAAGAAATCCTTTTTTTTTACAGCTGCATAGTGTTCCATAGTGTAAATGTACCACAGTTTTTTTACACACTTATCTACTGATGGGCACTTAGGCTGTTTCCAGATCTTAGCTATTGTAAATAACGCTGAACATCGGGTGCATATATTCTTTCTGACTGATGTTTCAGGCTTCTTAGGATATATTTCTAGAAGTGGGATTGCAGCAGAATCTCAGACATCTCGCATAGCATAATTTTCACTGATACATCTCTTAGGGCAAGAGAAACAAAGAAAAAAAATAAACTAATGGGACTGCATCAAAATAAAAAGCTTCTGCACAGCAAAACAAACCATCATCAAAATGACAAGGGAACCTAGTATATGGGAAGATATATTTGGCAATGACACATGTGATAAGATATTAATTTCCAAAATATTTAAAGAATTCATACAGCTCAACAAAAGGAAGACAAATAACCTAATTAAAAATGGGCACAGGCCCTACCTGAATAGGCACTTCTCTAAGGTGTACATACAGATGACCAAGAGACATAGGAAAAAATCCTCAATGTCACTAATTGCTAGAGAGTTGCAAATTAAAACTACAATGAGATATCACCTCACATCTGCCATAATGGCTACCATCAATAATCAACAAACAACAAGTGTTGGTGAGGATATGAAGAAAAGGGAACCCTAGTACACTGTTGGTGAGAATGTAGATTGGTGCAGCCACTATGGAAAACTGTATGAATTTTACTAAAAATGTTAAAAGTGTAACTATGCTATGGCCCAATGACCCTACTTCTAGGAATATACCCCTAAGAATTCTGAAACACCAATCAGGGGGAATATATGTTCATAGAAGCATTGTTTATTCAGTGTTTTAAATTTGTACACCTAAAACTTTTATACCTAAAAACTAATAAAAAGGACTAATTGCATTAACATACAATTTTATTTGGATTAAAATGGAAAAGCAATCCTAATCAAAATAAGATTAGTAAGATAAATAAATTTAAGTCACTAAGAATTTCAGGGCTTTTTTAAAAAATTCTTAGATAAGAGTTTTGTGTTTTTTAATCCCTTCCAATAGAGGAGACAGCAATACAATAATAATTATAAAGGACATAAGTACCCCACTTTCAACAATAGATATATCATCAATACAGAAAATCAATAAATATTGGAACTAAATTACATGTTAGACCAGATGGTCTTGCAGGACAATCCATCTAAAAGTAGCAGAATACACATTCTTAAGTTCACATGGAACATTCTCAAGGACTGATTGTATGATAGGCCACAAAACAAGTCTTAATAAATTTAGGAGGATTGATATCCTATCACTCATGTTTTCTGACCATGATGGTATGAAGCTACACATTAATTATAAGAGAAAAACAGAAATTCACAAATGTGTAGAGATTTACCAACATGCTGCTATACAACTAATGCAGCTGTTCTCAACCTGTGGGTCGCGACCCCTTTGGGGGTCGAACGACCCTTTCACAGGGGTCGCCTAAGACCATCAGAAAACACATATATAATTACATATTGTTTTTGTGATTAATCACAATGCTTTAATTATGTTCAATTTGTAACAATGAAATCAGGGGTCACCACAACAGGAGGAACTGTATTAAAGGGTTGCAGCATTAGGAAGGTTGAGAACCACTGAACTACTGGGTCAAAGAAGAAATCAGAAGAGAAAGAAAAGTATATTGAGATAAATGAAAATGGAAACATAACACACCAATACTTATGGGATGCAGCGAAAGCAGTTCTAAGGGGGAAGTTAAGAGTGATTATACACCTACATTAAAAAATTAAAAAAAAGACCATAAGTACACAGCATAACATTGTACTTCAAGGAACTAGAAAAAGAAGAAACTGAAGGAAGTTGAGGGAAGGAAAAATATCAGAGCAGAAATAAATAAAATGAAAAAAAGGCAATAGAAAGATCAATGAAAGTAAAAGCTTTAAGTCATTTTGTGAAAAATATACAATATTGACAAACTTTTAGCTATATTTGGATATTTGGGGGGGAAAGGCCCTGGCCAGTTTTCTCAATGGTTAGAACATCAGCCTGCAGATGCAAGGGTCTTGGGTTTGATTCCTGGTCCAGGGTATGTACCTTGGTTGCACGTTCCCCAGCCTGGTAGTGGCATGGGGGAAAAGCAACCATTCAGTGTGTGTGTGTGTGTGTGTGTGTGTGTGTGTGTCCCTCCCCTTTCTCCCTTCAACTCTGTCTCTAGAAATCAATGGAAAAAAATATCCTTGGGTGAGGATTAAAAAAAGACAGAACTCTCAAGTAAATAAAATCAGAAATGAAAGAAGAGACTTTGTAACTGATAACACAGAAGAATCTACTATGAACAATTACAACTTAACAAATTAGATAACCTAGTAGAAATAGATAAATTCCTAGAAACATAGAATCTAATAAAATTAAATTATAGACAACTGAATTAAGCAATAGAAAAGCTGAGCAGACAAATAACAAGTAGAATATGGAATCAGCAATCAAAAACTTCCCAACAAAGAAAACTTGAGGACCAAATGGCATCACTGATAATTTCTACAAAACATTTAAAGAATTAATCACATTATTCGCAAAACTCTTTCAAGAAATAGAAGAGAAAGGAACACTTCCAAACTCATTTTAGAGAGCCAATATTACCCTGATAGCATAGGACATATAACAAAAGAAAAGTACAGATCAATATCCCTGTGTATGCAAAAATCCTCCACAAAATATTGTCCAACTGAATTCAGTAGTACATTAAACGAATCACAGGCTATGTTCAAGTGGAATTTACTTCTGAGATGCAAGAATGGTTCAACATGCACAACTCAAAATAATGTGATACATCACATTCACAAAATCAAGGATAAACATCATATGATCATTTCAATAGATGCCAAAAAAAGCATTTGACAAAATTTAACATCCTTTCATGATCAAAATTCTCAACAAATTTATAAACCCACAGCTAACATCTTACACAATGATGAAAAGCTGAAACCTCTTCTAAGATCAAGCACAAGAAAAGCATTCCCAATCTCACCACTTGTATTCAATATGTTACCAGAGAGTCTAGTGAGAGCAATTAGGGAAGGAAGACATTCAAATCAGAAGGGAAGAATTAAACTTATTGCTGTTGGCAATTCATATAGTATAATATATAGAGAATCTCAAGATTCCACCAAAAACAAATAACAACAACAAAACAAAACACAGAACTAAGCAGCACATTCACTCAAGTTTCTGGAACAAATCAATATACAAAAATGCATTGTGTTTATGTATACTAACAGTAAGCTATCAGAAAGTTAAGTCAAGAAAGCAATCCTATTTACAATTGCATCAAAAAGAATAAAATACTTAGGAATAATTTAACTAACAAGGTGAAAAATCTATACAGTAAAAACTATAAAAATGAATGAAAGAAATAGAAGACACAAATACATTGAAATATTCTGTGCATATAAAGTGAAAGAATTAATACTGTTAAAATATCCACACTACTCAAAGCAATACATAAATTCAATGTAATCCCTATAGAGATTCCAATGGTATTTCTCACAGACATAGAAGAAAACAATTCTAAAATTTGTATTGAACCACAAGGGACCTCAAATAGCCAAAACAATCTTGAGAAAGAGAATAAAGATGGAGAAATTGCACTCTTAATTTCAAACTATATGAGAAAGTTATAATTATCAACACACTGTAGTACTGGCATAAAATCAGACAAAATAATCAGTAGAATAGGACAGAGAGCCTAGAAATAAGTCCAGGCAATTTTCCATTTAATGATTAATTAATTACCACTTAATTGCATTTAATATTATCCTTAAGAGGAAGGAAATCCTGTCATTTGCCAGTATGAATGAAACTAGAAGGCATTATGCTAACTGAAAAAATCCAGAGGGAGAAGGACAAATACTTCTTGGTCTCAATTATATGTAGAATCAGGGGCTGGGAGGTGGAGGAATGGGGAGAGGCTATTAAAAACATATAAACTTACAGTTGTATATGAATAAGGTCTGAATGTCTAATGTAAAACATAGTAATTATAGTTGATAATTATAACATCTATTCGAAATTTGCCAGGAGAGTAGAATTTGTGTTCTCACCATAAATTTTTAAAAAGGTAAATGTGTGAGGTGATGGTTGTGTTAAGTAATTTGATGATGAGAATCATTTCACAATAGATACATTTATGGGATCATCACCTCGTACACTTTAAACATATAATAATTTTAGTAGCCAATTATATTTCAATAAAGTTGAAAAAATAGGGAAAAAAAATTTATGTAACTGGAAATTGGCCATTGGCCAGGACAATTAATTGACTCTTGCTCCTGCAGAAACGCTGTTGTGACTTTGATGACTATGGGCAAAACTTGTCACCCACTAGCAAGCCCCATTAAAATCAATGTTGTATAGAATTAAAGGTGGCACAGAAATGTGTACTGTTGCTCCAGGGCCAACCTTCTGTTAATATCGGCTAGTCCCCATGTGAAAGCGCCTGAGAATTTCTTTAGAACTCTGTAAGCAAGCAGCTGACTTGTTTCTTACTACACATACGGTCTTTTGTTCAGCTTTTTATCTCTTTATTACATTTTTCTTTTCTACTCAGTGATTATCAATAGACCAAAAGACACTTGAGAGTAAATAATACACAGGAAGGCATTTAAGATAACCCTTTAAAAATTAGGGGAAATGGAAGCATCTAGATATTGTTCTGATATACTACATGGAAAAGGTTTTACTTTCCAAGATATACTGTTACATTTTATTGTCACTCATGTAAAATATATTTTTTTCATAACTTGTATTTTAAAATTATGGCCAAATAATGTGCCATAAGTTTAGGCTATAACATTTCTTTGTAAATAATAACTTGGTTAATACTTAGGAATTTGTTTTAATGAGTTCAGATTTAGGGTATTATATCAGGCAATGATTAAACAAAAAAGATGAAATAATCAGATAGGGCAATTTAGGATAGGTTAATAAAGGGATATGTTACCTATTTTTATAAGAATACAGTTTGGGGACCACTACAAAGGATGATGTCATCAGTGCGTGAGGCTACTCTTAGGAGGGTACCATTCCATCCTGTAATCCAGAATCTGGAGGCAGAGAAAGCTGTTAACGATGAGGCCACCTAGTAGGTGCTGTGATCTCGAGGTTGACCTATACGTTAATGAAGTCTGTATAATTATTTACAGTGTTTTTAAAAGCCTTTAAAATTCAGAGAAATTCACCTGAAAGCAGTGACAAAAACTTTAAAAAATCAAAATTCACCTTTACAGAAAATGAACCAGTAGAAATGATCCAAATGATATGCTTTGCTAGAAAAAGAAAACATTAATATAGAATACTGCATGATTATGAACACCCAGTTGTGTTACCTAACTTTATTTCTTAAATTTGTTTGTGTGTGCTTAATGATAGTGCAGAAATAGTAGAAAAATAGCTGATTGTAGAATAAGCCTCAGCACTCATATTTAATGTGTTTCATTAAAAATCATTAAAATTTTTAAGAAAAATAAAGGAAAGACAGGCCATATTTATTTTTACTAATTCTATGATTTCTTCAATTTGGAATATGTGGTACAGTACTTCTTTGGGGAAGAGATTTGGCAATATTATGGCTCAGGGTCCTCATTTATCCACTCTTCCTAAAATTAGATGGATCACCGAGCCCCAGCCGGGTGGGTGTGGAGCCCCAGGATTGATCGCCCAGTAGAGGGAGGCCCAGGCTACCTGGCCAGTGGTGCTGTTATAGGTGGGCAGGGCCTCCCTCTGCAAGGTGATCGATCATGGAGCCCTGCAATTGATGGTCCCAAAGAGGAAGGCCCAGGCTAACCAGCTGGTGGTGCTGGGGTGGGTGAGTGAGGCCGGCCAGTGATCGCCCCATAGCTGGAGGCCCAGGCCGGTCAAGCGATCACACCTTATGCCTGTAGCCTGTAGAGGGAGGTGACCAGTGGCGAGGGAGGGGGTGGTAGCACAGCACAGATGGAAAGCAGTGGCAGTGGCTGGGGCGGTGCCAGATGCTGGCAGCTGGTGTAAGGAAAGCCCCGATAGGCCCTGATTGCTGGCCAGGCCTAGGGACCCTACCCGAGGGGTCCACATTGGGAGAGGGTACAGGTCAGGCTGAAGGACACTCCCCACCCCGTGCATGAATTTTGTGCACCGGGCCTTTAATACACACACACATACACACACACACACACACACACACACACACACACTAGTGGCCCATTGCATGGAATTCATGCACATTAAAAGTTAATTAATTAGAGGAAATATTTTAATATTGCTATTTGCCCTTTCTCTATAATAGAAGTGTCAGTGATGAAAGAAAATTAGTACAATGTATATGAAAATCTCCCTCCTGTCAGAGTCTGGGGTGTGCCGCGGGAACCAGAGTCAAGTCCCCACCCACCCATGTGCACCTTGAAATTGCGTGAGACCCAGACCAGGCCAGCCCCATCCCCATCAAGCCCCACTGGGCAGGGGCCATAGCCTAAGGGCCCCGGTCAAGCCCTACTGGGCAGGTGGTGCAGCCTCAGGTCCCCAGGTCTGGCTCTGGGCAGGAGGCACAGCCTCAGGTCCCCTGGCCCAGCCTCAGGTCCCCCGGCCATGGCGCCGAGGTGGGGGGCACGGCTTCAGGTCCCCTGGACCCGGCGCTGGGTGTGAGCGCACCAGGGTGGGACAATCATTTGCATATTAGCTCTTTATTATATAGGATATATATATATCCAAGTAGAAAGTGAGGCTATAATTATAATCTTTGATTTGCAGATGAAGAATTAAATGTAAAATTAAAACTTGAAAAAGTTTGTCATTTCATCAAGGATACAAAATTCGCACCAGAGTTGACCTTTTACTTGCCTTTCCCAGCTTTGCTGGATCTAATCCCATATAGAGGAAATACAGGAATTACATTAGAGACGAGAATAATTCTCTTTTTTTCTTGTCTGGGTATCAGTTTGAACTCATCACTTTTTCATTGTGAATTTTTAGAACGTTTCACACAGGCCAGCAAGTAAAACATTGATTTATTAAGTAGTAGAAAACTAGAACTCATTGTAATAATACTTGAAGCAGCAGTATAATTGATTCAGTTTGGAAGGGCCTACTATGATTATTGTAATTATCATCAAAACATATTTAATATGTTTCCATAGGTAGAGCACTTGACATCCAGGAGTGTACCTCTACTTATATTTAAAGAGAACTTCACAGGATCAAGTATGTGCACAGGGAGTGACCTCCTTTTTAAATTTTCCTCTTTTTACTGCCCTTTCAAATTGTTATTTCATTTGGAAATTTCTAAAACTCACAAATTGAATCTTTTCATTTACTCTATAGAGATTAGTATTAATGAAGGTATTCTGCTCCTAGAAGGTGAACTAAGAGATAGCTTTGTGATTCTCCTAGTGTTTGCTGTTATTAACAGTACTACTAAATATAACTAATGCCCACAGGTATATAAGTGCTAAAAAATGCAGGAGTTTTGGCCTGGCTTCTTAACTACTTTGTCCTAACATATAACAGGTAGTCTTTTTAATTACCAACAAATCAATAAATCTATTACTCCTTCCTATTTTGAAGACATGCATTTTGACGTTTAATTCTTATAATAAACCTGAATAGCATTACTAGTCCACATTTATTGATGAACGAACTAGGTTTCAGTAGTGGAAGAAACTTGTCCAAATTTTCTAAATAATAAGTTTCAGAAACTATTTGAAACTAGCTGTGTATTATTCCTCAAACTTTGTGCTTATGTCCTTAACCAGTGTTCTTCAGCTCAGCTCTTACTCTTTGTTTTTTATAGGTAGAGAAATCATGCCTTCATTTACTCTGGACATTTCCAGATCATTTATACTCAAAATTGATATATTGGTCCAGAGCCTAAGACTTTCTACCTGAGCTAATACAACAGCAACTTTTGAGTCCAGACCTAGTCAAATATGAAAAAAGATGAAGCATGTATTTAGTAAAATAGTAGCTTCTCATTCGGTACCCAGCTTACCCCCATCTCCTTGTACCTGGCTATTCATGAATGCCACTTATTTCTCAGCCTCTGAAAACTGATTTTGTAGAGCTTATAATATTTCCCATTTCATCATTTTTTTGTAGCTCAGTCTAGCTTACTAAACCATGAGTTAAAGAAGTGCTAATGAGTTAGTATGTTGCCTTTCCAGGTGTTATAATTGTATTTTAATGAGGGCATTATGAAGGTAATTTATTAATCCTTTGCACTGCTTTTAATGATGAAATTTATCAGACACTGAAATATTTAACAGAAAACCCATTATATTTACTCTAATCATACTCCCCCCTCCAAAAAAAATCTTTGCAGCTTTTTCAAATTGTGGTTATTCTCTCATACCCACTGTATCACAGAGACCAGTGATAAAATTGGTATTGTTCTTTTCTACCCACTTGCTAATGTCCTAGCTTTTTTAAGGCCCATATTTCCCCTCCCTTATTGTTGCCTACATCTACCAACTTCCTAGCAGTCCCTCCTGATTCAAAGTTCTATCTCAAACGTAATCCTCCCAACTTCAAATTCTCCCATAATCCTAGTGCCTTTCCTATCCACATGGGTTATCTGAGGCATTGGGCTCTCAGATCCATCATCTTGGTCCGATGACCTTCATGCCATCTTGGGCATCAACAATTCAATGTCAAGCCTTAGGACTGTTGTTGGACTGGCAAAGGGATTCTGTTGTGTATGAAAGATTAGCCTGACTGGGCCCACATTTCCATTTCATAGTCAGAGTTACTGATCTTGAATTCCCAGATCTTTTCTAAAAGCCTGAGGATTAGAACTAGCATAATCTCTGACTCTCCCTGTGTACTGAGGTCACCAACTACCAAGAGATCTTAAAGAAACATGTTTGTGTATTTCAACATCTTGTCCAAGAAACTCCGAAAGGATCTTGTGTGTGGAAAATTATTTTATGGAAAAATTCTCATTTCCCAACATATTGGTGGTTACCAAGAAATATACAGTATTCCAATCAGACCTATTGCTCAAGCCTTTGGCTTCTAACCAGATCTGGAAATCCCCCTACACCCAACTTTTGACTTAAATAGGCACTATGCTTCCTTTTGTTAAAACTCTTATTAAAAACTTATTTTGACACAGTCCCAACTTTCCCAACATTTGTTTAGTGCAGTAGAACACTTAAAATAATAATCATTCTCTGTGCTATTGACATTAATGTTTTGGGAAAATAAATATCTAGTTTGTGTGTTTTTGTTATATATTTTTTTACAAAAATTCAAGAAATGTTGATTTTAGGGAGTTTTGTGCCACATACTAAAATTCCATGTTTTCTACAATCATAATTATTGTAACATAAAAAGCGATTTAAAATTACCTTAAAGCAATCTCTTTCAAAGAAACTGATTTTGAATTTAAGTCCCACAGAAAGGAAAACAAAATTATGTATTACAAAATATAAAATAACAATAGCAATTTTTTTTAAAGAATAGTTTCCTGATTTTTTAGAGAGAAACATCGATATGAGAGCTCAAGAGTGATCTGTCTGCATCCTGGGCAGGTGCTCTGACTGGGAATCAAACTCGCAACCTTTAGGTGCACAGGATGATGCCCAACCAGCTGACCTACACTGGCCAGGGCAACAATAGCAAATTTTAAGAAATGGTTTATGAAGTTTAGTAATATCTTAACTTTCACCAATGGTTGAGTTCTATAGTTTAATAATGGTAAGTTTAAAAATATTCTCATATTTGTTTCTCTAGATCTTTTAATTAAAATTGAGAATAGGGGATTATATTTAGCATAAACTTACACTGAGAAAATGGTAAAATTTCATTTATATGAATTTTGACAAAATGAAAAGACTCTATAGTAAAATAAATCATCCTTGTGGGTAGGGGTTGTATTGCCTGTGGAGGAGCATGAGTTGACCTTCTGGGAAGATGAATGTGCTCTGTATCTTCCTGGTGGAGTGAGCTCAACAGGAGTACACATTTGTCAAACTATTCAACTGTAATACTTAAAATCTGTGTGCCTTTACTGTATAATTAATATCTCTCTATATAAAAGGCTAATATGCAAAGTGTCCCTTTGGGAGTTCGTATGGAAGAATGGAAGTTCCATCACTCACTATGCCATGCACTGACCCCTAAGGGGTGGTGCAGAACATGGTGGGTGACCAGCAGCAGTGGCGGGATGCTGAGGGAGTGAGGGAAAGAGGAGGCAGGGAGGGTGGGAGGCAGGGGGAATCACGCAGTGGTCGCACACAGCAATGAGGGAAGGAGGAAGTAGGGAGGCAGGGAACTTGATCGGCCCTGATCACCAGCCAGGCCTAGGGACCCTACCCGTGCATGAATTTTGTGCACCAGGCCTCTAGTATAATAATAAAAATTAAAAAAATTCATACTCTCAGTTGAAGAAGATATTTTACTGATATTTCTTAGTCTACTAACTTCACTTTTTGAATGAACACATAACTACATAATATCTCAGATTGTGATATGTAGTATTAAATAGAAGAAGATTCGTACAGGCAGTCCTCAGGTTACTCTGAACTCAACATACGTCTTTTCATGGTTACGTCGCCATCTCCCATTTACAGTATTTATAAAAAAAAATGTTCCATCATTTTGATGCCTGTACATATGTGCTTTATGTGTTTTTATTATTTATTTACCACAAGTAAAGGTCAGGAATTGTTATCTTTTTTTTTTTTTTTTTTTTTACTGTTTCACTTCATTACTGCTGTGTATGTGCTCCATGTGAGTGACGTAGGTACTTATGTAGGTGGATTCCAGCTTACGGCAAAAATCGTGTTACGTCGCACCTTAGGAATGGATCTCTGAGGTAACCTGAGGACCTACTGTATTTGGGTGGTGGGCACACAATGCAATTAACAAATGATGTGTCATAGAATTGTATACTTGAAACCTATATAATTTTACTAGCCAATGTCACCTCGATAAATTTAATTTAGGAAAAATTAAAATAAGAGAAGGGTAAGACTGAGAGAATGCATGGTAGGCTATTTAAGACCAGGTGGCAAAATAGGCTTCTTTGAGAAAGTGATACTTGAGTAGAGACAGGAAGTGTGGCCCTGAGGCATGCAGGCATCTGGAAGAAAAGCATTTTAGGCAAAGGGGAATCCAGAGGCTGGGCTAAGGTTGAAAAATGATTATCATATTTAAATTGCCAGGAAAATGGATGAAGCCAAGGAAGTGAAAGAAGGAAAAAAAGCTAGCATTTGAAAATATGTTTTCAAATGTAACAATATCTTATGAACTAAAGAGTACAAATTAGCCCTAGCTGGTTTGGCTCAATGGGCAGAGTGTCAGTCCTCAGACTAAAGAGTCCCAGGCTTGATTCCGGTCAAGGGCATGTACTTTGGTTACAGGTTCCTGGCCCTGGTCCAGTTGCATGTGGATGGTAACTAATCGATGTATCTCTCTCACATTGATGTTTCTCTCTGTTTCTCCCTCTCCCTTCCACTCTTTCTAAATATCAATGGAAAAATATTCTCGGGTGAGGATTAACAAAATAAAACAACAACAACAACAACAAAACAAAAAAAAAAGAAGAAGAAAGAGTACAAATAAATTATCTCTCTATATAATTTAGCTTTCTAAGTGGGCACCAGGCTCTATTTCTTATAAGTTTGCTTATGTGTTCAAATAAGTGCGAAACATACTTTTAACAATGAAAGTCGCTCACAGTCGTTTCAGCAGATTCAGAAAACCATGTAGGATGAGGCTTATCTTTCTGTAGAAGGAAAGAGCACAGCAGGAGTGCCTTCCATGACATGACTACAATTTATCTGTCTTCGGCTGGTTGCCTCTTGACATCTTAATAACATTACTTATATGTTCTGACCCTTGGCTTCTTATCATTGTTTCTATAAATATATTTATAGGTAAGATATAAAAAATGTCTTTGGAATAATAAAAAATTCTGCAAATAGTGAAATAAGTTTGACATTATAAGGCTTGATTATAGAGCTTAGAGTCCTTGAACTACTAAAATTGATACAAAAGGTTATGCTAAGACTTAGTAGAAATTTCTTTAGCCTTGCCATATCAAAAGCTAAGTCATCATTTGATTTTATAACACAATGGAATTATGACCACTTCACAATGGTTTGTAAGAATTAAATGCATTGATAGAAAATGAGAAATATATTTTCAGTGCATTTATTTTTAAAAAGCATTTCTTATTAAAAATAATTATGCTACATAGTCCATAGTCTTTATCTGAATCTTCATAAACCATTTTATTTGTACATTAGTTTCCCAGTGCACAAAATTTATGCACGGGGTGGGGGAGGGGGTCCCTCAGCCCAGCCTGCACTCTTTCCAATCTGGGACCCCTCCAGGGCAGTTGAACATCCCTCTCGCAATTCAGGACCACTGGTTCCTAACCGCTCACATACCTGCCTGCCTGATCGCCCCTAACCACTCTCCCTGCTGGCCTGATCACCCCCAAATGCTCCCCCTCGCCAGCCTGATTGTCCCCAACCCCCTTCTCACCAGCCTACTCACCTCCAACTGCCCCCAAGCTGGCCTGCTCACCCCGAACGGCCCCCGCCACCAGACTGCTTGCCCACAACTGCCCCCCCCTGCTGGCTTGCTTGCCCACAACTGCACCCCTTTCTGGCCTGCTCACCCCAGCTGCCCCCCCCTGCCAGCCTGATCACCCCTAACCACCTCTGCCTCAGCCCCTCCACCATGGCTTTGTCCGGAAGGACATCCGGAAGGTCTCCTTGTCTAATTAGCATGTTACCCTTTTATTAGTATAGACAAGGTAAGTTATAGATATTTCTTCTGAATGAACCTATTGAGACATAATTCACATGAAATAACATGCAAGAAACTAAGTTTTCAATTTCATGAGCTTTGAAATTACATACTCCCGTGTAAATACTACCCTCAAGTGAAGAATAAAACATTTTTATCATTCCAGTAGAGCCATGCCTCTTTCCAGTGAATTTTCTCTTCTGCTCTACCATCATTATCATCTTCATCATCATCCTAATCATTCAGAAATTTCCTGGATAGTCATATTGATACTCAGTTTCTGTTTCACAATTTTCCCAACCTGCACACATAGCTCTGCAAATAGAGAAAGACTGGCTATCCCCGATGTTTAGAGAAACCGATTGACAGTTCCATTCAGGCATCCATGAAGGGAAATCAAGGGCCAGAGGCTGACCCACATCTAGAAATGCAATTTTTGTCCATATACTAGACATTGGACTCAAGAGAAGGGATCGCACTAGCCAAACCAATTGTAGACTGATCCATGTGACAAAAAGCCAATTTGTTCATTAAAGTAAGAATATAACTGACATGGAGCTACGATGTTTGAATGTCAGGCAATAGAGTCCCTGCTGTAGGGACATAGAAATGGGAAGCCAAATTTCAACTGAAGAACTGCAATTAGAATCAGATTAAATGAAATGAGTTTGATGCTTATAATGGTTTGGGTTCATGAAATTTTGGTAGCCCAATGCATCCACTGCGTTATAGAAATAGATGTCTTAAGGTTTTTACTTGTTATTGTTGTTGAAATTATTCTTTCTCTTAATAGTGCTGCAGAGGGAGTGACACATTATTTTTCTTCAATTTGTGTACTTTTGTTAAAGTATGTGGCATTTTTGTTAATATAAAATATTAATATTTAAAAATATAAGGTATAGAAGGTAAGTATATTCCCATTATATATATATAATATATATATATATATATATATATATATATATATATATGTAGATAGATAGATAGATAGATAGATATAGATAAAGCAGGCTATATCTATTACACTAAAGATAAATCTGAAAAGAGCTCTCAAAAGACTGTCTTCTGCTATTTTTTAAACATGGCTCAATTTTAATACAATTCTGTTAAAGTAAGGATTATGCCAACTTTAACCTAATTCCTATTGACTCCTACTTCTTATTTTTTAATTCTCACCTGACAATATTTTTTCCATTAATATTTAGACAGAGTGGAAGGGAGAGGGAGAAACATTGGTGTGAGAGAGACACCTCCATTGGTTGCCTCCAGAACATACCCTGACCAGAGCCTGGGGTTGAGCCTGCAACCGACGTATGTGCCCTTGACTAAAATCGAACCCGGGATCCTTCAGTCTTCTAGTCAATGCTCTGTCCTCTGAGCCCAACCAGCTAGGCGAGCTATACTTCTGGATACTCTCAAGGTGATGCAGCATTCTACTTTGCCTTAAAGTGGATATTCTAATTCTTTCACAAATAAATGTATAACAATTTAATATTGGTTAGAAATATTTTCTAATATATAATTATTTGGAATGAATAGATTAAACAAATAGCCATCTCTAAGATTTTGGTGTGTTCACTAGAGTGTGGATGAAATCATCTATAGACGTTCCTGTGGACTAGTGTTTTACTGTAGGTGACTCCGCAGTAATCGATGCATTTGCAGTTAGGCGGCAGCACTATTGTCCTCTCCACCATTTACTTCCTGTGTTCTTGAGAAAGAGCCAACTAGCCTCTGGGGTTTTTTCCTTTGCTTTTGTGTTTATTTTTTTCTGTAAAAACCAGCTGAATATTTGTTCTCTCTCAACATTGACCATAGCAACAAGACCTGTTAAATATTTAATTTAATAGGGTGATGGTTGCATTTTTTAAAGTATTTTGCTTTGGTAGGGTTGCGCCGCTTTTATTGCTGCGCTACACACAAGAACGGGAGGTGGTCCTGTCACTGACACATTGGCAGGTCTGAAGCTGAAACCCCCATTTGATAGATGCTCTCTCTTGCTGCAGTGAGCCCAAGCTTTGTCTTTTCAAAGGCATCGCTGATTGAGCTACCTCCCACTGACGTAATGACACCTTCCTACCGTTATTTCTAGAGAGTTTTTGTGGAAGACTCTGTCTGCACTGTTTAATTACTCTGTTTCTCTCTTGCCAATAGAGCGGATCTCTTGGCCTCTAGCAGGCACACTGATATCTCATTGGCCTAAGTATTGTCTTTGGCTGAAAAAGTAATACTATAATTTGAGTGGGTTTGCATTTGGCAGTAATACCTGGCAAATCCAGATGCTAATACAATTGCACATTTAAATCCATAGTGTTGCTCAATTGCTAGTACAAACCCACCAGGATAAAAGTGTTGCAAAAGCAGAGCGATCTCTGGCCAGAGGAATGAGGATCTGCAATGTTACGTTCACAATACACCCAGCTTATAGCTGGTGCCATTAGCAATAACTGGCTTTACTTCCAAACCTAGTAAATAATATAGAATTAAAAATATTTTTAAAGAAATGTACCAATAATAAAAGAAGGATCAGAATGGTAACTAAAATGTAAATTGCTTTAAAATACATCTTGGTAGTACCTTCCCCCCTCTACCATAATATTTGTCAATTTTGGTTAATACCTGAAAGTTCAAAAGTGAGTTTATTAGCTGACTGAGACATGCTTCATTAATCTTTTTTCTCTAATACAGGAGTAAATAAATACATAAAAATTCTGTATTGTTTCTTAAAAGCTGGGATCCAACAAACTTTAGGGTTCTATATATTACTCTTCAGCGATTCGCATATATAAGTTCATACAGACAAATTTAATAAACTACTGAGTCTAATATTGGCCTATCTGAGCTAAAAAAAGGTCCTATATTGTTCTGGACTTGAAATTATTTAATTATTTAGCTTCTTACTCTCTCTCTCTCCCCCTCTCATACACGCACACACACACACACAAATATATATATATATATATATATATATATATATATATATAGAGAGAGAGAGAGAGAGAGAGAGAGAAAGAGAGAGAGAGAGAGAGATAGCTATATAATTTATTGTGTGTATGTATGTGTTGGTATGCATATATGTGTACATATAATGTATACACACATTTATACACCCTTATTGTTTTTAAACTTTCCTAGATATTTGATATGTCAGACATAGGCTACGCTGTATAGCATGAACTTGTACACCATGAGATCTTTTTTAAAATATATATTTTGTTGCCTTTTAGAGACAGAGCAGAGGAAAGACAGAAATATCAATGAGAGAGAACTATCAATTGGCTGTCTACTGCACTCCCCCTACTGGGGATTCAGCCCTCAAACCAGGCATGTGCCCTGACCTGGAATCAAACCAGTGACCTCCTGGTACATGAGTTGACACTCAACCACTGAGCTACACCAGCTGGCCCACCATGAGAGATTTTTGTAAAGCAACTTATTGGCTTCATTATACATAATGATGCATTTTGTTTTCTCATTTCTTGACATACAATATAGAATTTCTGGATTCAATTCTAATATACCTCATTGAATCATTACATTTCTTATAAGATTCAATGAGATGATACAATCCTTAAATGATACAATAAGACATTATCATACAATATTAAATCAATGCATTAATTTTTTTTTGTTGGAAAAATGATTCCCTGACCAAAAATTGACAAAAAACACCTACAAAGTACTGTACTTATGTATTTTATTTTATTGCATAAAATAAAGTGTCTTTTTCCATTTAAATTTACAGTTTTATAGAGATGATGAAACCTAGGAAGGGGAATAATATCAGTTTTGCAGAGACTTCTTCCACCCATTCTTTTTCTAAAATTATCACAGTAATCACTGCGCATTGGCATGTCTGTCTGGAATCAGAAAACAAAACAAAACACACTGTTAGATCTTCATGACCTGATTCAATCTGACCAGTTGCTGAAATAAGCCAGGTGTCCCTGTTCAGCTAAAGTAATATTTCCCACAGGATGTTTTAGTTTAATTGAAGATGACATATACTGCTTGTTTCAGGTCTTACTTGCTTTTGACGCTTGCTCACTTTTACTTGCATTTCTACGGTTAGCATTTTATAGTATATAAATATTTTCAAGTTGTAATACCTCACTTGGAATATTCATGGTATTCTCTTTCCAGAAGATGCCATTAAAAGTTCATTAGATCCTATGTAAATAAACTTCCAGGTCACTTGATATTATGAGTGTCCTTACTTATTATTTTCTAGATTGTTTCTGTATTGACACATGATGAGCAGCTAAAATATGCTTGTTGGAATTTTAGTTACGTTTTTTGAGCATCATTACATTTTTTTTTTCATAAAACTGAGCTTGTCAATCTATTTTCATAGATTATTTACTTTTATCTTTTTACCTTTGACTATTTCTTCAGGTTGATTTACTATGCTTATGTTGTCAGGGATTCTTAACCAGTAACGGAGAAAATTATTTCAATAGTAGCTTATTCAAAACCATAGTGCAGAAAGTAAAGAAGTTAGAGATTTTCCAATGTATTTACTAGTTGGCAGGAACACATAGATAAGCCATTTGATGTCTTTAGAGGAAACACATATGAATCAATTTTTTAAAATATAGCATCCCTTGCTTATTTATTGGATAAAAGAGAAAGGGGTGTTTTTTATTATCAATTTTATTATTATTAATATTATCAATTTTATAAAATTTTAACTTAAGTATATAAGGCATATTATTTATAGCAATAATTTAGAGCAAATATTTATAGAATAAAAGAGTCAAAATTATAAAGCAAGGTTGTTTTCACTTAAACTGTTATGAAAATACATGTGACATGTCACATATGATTTATGAAAAATTAAATATGTACATCTCTTTAAGAGGACAGTTTGAAAGATTCTAATGAACTTTTATACCTACATATTATTTGATATAAAGAGCAGCCCTAATCTAGGCATATTTATAACAAAAATGCTTTCATATGAGCACAAAACATTATATATTAAAGATATTCCTTGCAGCATTGTTTTAGTAAATATTGGAAACAACCTAAATATCCATCAGTGGGAAAATAGTTCAATACTTGGCAATGATTTTAAAGAATTAGCTTCATATCCGTGTACTTTGCTAAGTATCATCCAAAACATTCTCAAGAACACTCACTTTTAGAAATCCCCATCTAAGCCAAGAAATAGAAACAACATTAATCATACTTGAGAATTTGGAGAGGAAATTATTATGATAATTCAAGTGTTTTCTGATGTAGATTAATCCTCAGGTCATTATGTGCATAAAATACTTTATGAGGACACGTGAGGACTGTTCACTGAGAAGCTAGAGCAGAAGCTTAGATAAGGTCACTTCTATAACAGGGTTACTTGATGAGTCAGCTCGAATACTAAAAGCTCAAGGCTACCAATTTCTAGCTTGAATACAGTAACGCAATCCTCAAAAGGCAAGAAATTGGGTCACAAAATTGGTTTTCTTCTTTCATTCAACAAGGTGATGTAAATAATGACATATAGGCAATATTATATAGAGTGACAAAACTTTACGTATAGGATTAAATTAAAATGCCCTAACAACTATCTTTCACTATAAGACAATTAGGATGTTGAGGAAACTTATTGCCCCAGGAACATAATTCTCATTTAAGTCAACCATCTCTAAAGTCAGAAACTAGTTTTATCTTTAAAAAACAACAACAACAAAAGAACATGCGTATTTTGTTTTGTTTACAAGAACAAAATACACCATCAAACTATGCATATATAAAGTGGCATTTTCTCATTGGTGATCTTAGAGGACATTCATGTTGTACCAAATCCACCTTTGGTTAGTCACTGAGGGCTTTTGCTTGAAAAGTATTCAATCTTATATTTCATTCCTGAAGGGGACTCAGAAAATATGGCCTTGGTGATTTATCTTCAGAGTAATAATCAGACCACAGAACAAACACATACTTAATACCTTGTACTTGGCGTTTTACGAGCTGTGACTTATTTTGCTGAAAGTGAATCATTGAATTTTTGTAAACTATTTTGAAAAACTCAGCAGGTGATTTCATCCATACAGAGGTTATTGAACCACATGGGGTTCTGGATGTATTAACAGCAATAACAAGATTAATAGAGGGTGCCCCTGCTCGCTGTGGTTTAGTTGGTTGAGTGTCGTCCCATTCACTGAAAGGTTGTGGGTGGTTCAATTCCTGGTCAGGGCACATGTCCAGGTTGTGGGATAGATCTCTGCTAGGGGGTGTGCAGAAGACAGCCTATTGATGTTCCACTCTCACATTGATGTTTCTCTCCCTGTCCCTTCCTCTCTCAAAAAATAAATTTAAAATCTTTTAACAAATAAATAAAATAAAAGAGGGAACCTACATGGAGCTTTAAGTACATTATCTTTTGGCCTCACAGGTGCATTACAGAGTAATGAGACCCATTATTGAGTAGATAGGATGTGGCAGGACCTGTGCTAAACTCTATCTTCATTACATATTTTAATTCTCAAATATAACATGCATAGTAGATAGTAAAATTTAAAAGAAAAAAAATAGAAGCAGACTAAATTAGGAGGTGAAAACAGAAGAGTTGATGTCAAATAGCGTGTGAAAAATAATCTCTATATATAAAAGCCTAAGCAACTGTTTGACTGTTCAACTGTTTGACTAAAAGCTATGGTGCACACTGACCACTAGGGGGAAGAGGCTCAACACACAGGCATGGAAACATGGAACAGACTGATGAATCTCATAGGGAAAGGAGCGGGGGCAGGAAGAGATTAAGCAAAGATTTTACATGTATACTAGAGGTCTGGTGGGGTCCCTCGTCCTGGCCTGTGTTCTCTTGCAATCGGGGACCCCTTGGGGGATGTCAGACTGCTGGTTTTGGACTGATCCCTGCAGGCCGGGTCAAGGCACCAGGCTTCTAGTCAGAAAATAAGTGTGAATGAAGTGAGTCTTTGGGAGTACATAGGCAAGAGATAAATACTAGTTTTAGTGAATGAAATATATACAGATTTTTTTTCCTCCCAATTTCTATAATCACAAATGACAGAGAATTACCATAAATCTAGTAATAAAAATCATAGAAATAATAACAGCTATTTGTTTTTACTCTGAAGCAGATACACTGCTGAGAAAAATCTAAGTTTATTGGACATTACTGCTGTAGGGATGTCAGAAGTTAGATATTTATGGGCTTTGAGGATTAGGCTAAAGTGATTTAAGTTTGTCAGTTGAAGCAGAGAGCTAACTTAGATTGAACTAAGTTCATGACAAAGTAGTTGAAGATTGGTGGGCACAGAAGATCGGTGGATATGGTAAGATGAGGGCCTTGGTAAATCAACTGTTGTTTGATAATGAAGTGGTTTATTCCGATGAACAAAGTGTTGTCTCCAAAAAAATGAACTAAGGGAATTTCCTGGAGCAAATAGTAATTTATTAGACTACTAGAGGCCCAGGGCATGGATTCATGCAACTGTGCGGTCCCTTGGTGTGGCCTGTGGGGATTGAGCTGAAACCGGCAGTCCAACACCACCTGCTGCTTTTGCCTGATGCTCCCACTCATCCCTGCCCCTCTATGCCTGCCACAGGTTCATGCCCAGTCAGTCCCTGATTGGGAGAGGCTCGCGCCACTGCAGCAGTGCTCGACAGCTATGAGCCCTGCCTCTGGTGCCCGTCAGTCAGCTGAGTGGTGCTTCTGCTGTGGGAGCTCACTGACTACCTGGGTGCAGCTCCTGCACTAAGTGCCTCCCCCTGGTGGTCAGTATGCATCATAGCCACTGGTCGACAGGTTGTTTGGTCGCTTAGGCATTTATATGTATACTAGAGGCCCAGTGCACGAAATTCATACATGGGTAGGGTCCCTAGCGGCTGCTGGCTGCCAGCTGCTGGCCAGGGCCTTCCTTCATTCTGCACTGCCCCCTGGTGATCAATACACATCATAGAGAGTGATCAAACTCCCGGTCAGTAGAATTCCCAAGGGGACACTTGTAGATAGATAGATAGATAGATAGATAGATAGATAGATAGATAGATGATAGATAGATAGATAGATAGTCTTATCTTTCCATGGAAAAGATTTTCTGAAACAAAGAAAACAAGGAAACAAAAAAGTTGTGCTAACATGGATAGTCTGTTATTTCTCAGACTTACCTTCAGGTCCACCCTAACCTGGAGGATAAACAAATACCATCTGCATAAATGATCCCTTGATATCCACACCACTGTTTGAAGGATTATGATTGCATAGCAGGTTCTTGGTGGGGAACATTTCAACTATCATATACATCAGATTTGTCTGTTCTTTTGCTGGAGGATTATTTGTTGAATCTTTTATGGCACAGTAGTTACATAGAAATATTGAAGCCTAAGAGATCACACATGTTAATGTTGAATTACAGACAGAGGCCAACAGAGGGATTATGACCAGAGTATTTTTCATTTATAAGCCAGGAGACAAGAATACCAACATTAAAACAAGATATGTGAAGATATTACCCACATTATCTCATTTTATTATTATTTTTGTTTCCTTTATCTTAGTTACATAAAAGATGCCTGAAAGATCTGTAGGGGTAGGAGAAGACATTCTCCTCCTAAAATGCATCATGCTTCACCCTGGGAGACTGATATTATTTATGGCACTGCTCTGTCTTAAAGCACCACCTGCCCAATATTGCAAAATTCTCAGATGATGAATTTTATGGCCTCACTGTCATTGCCCAGTGCCTCCTGACAATGTCTGAACCACAGCATGGTTTAAAGACAGAAGAAAACTTCTTAGAATCATACCTATATTTTTATTATGAGATTCTATCTTTACAGTACCCACCACCTCACGAAGTTAAATAAGCTGTTAATTACTTTCAGTTGAGATTTTTTGCTGAGGTCAAAAGCCCCCTTGTTCCCAGTGGATTCCATAATCATGAACTATTCCAAAAGGTATAGGTGTACTCTCGTTTAGCACTTGCTCATTGACAAGCTCAGGTTAGTGTAAGAAGTTCTGTCACCTGGGGTGATATTATCCCTCATATTCAAGACAAAGTCAGATTGGGGGCAGACAAATACTTGTGGAATTTCCCTACTTAATGGAGAATACAGTGATAGGATTTTCAATATTGCAGTGGTGGCTAGCAAGGGAAAAAATTGTAAAACTGTATAGGAGGTAAGCCTGCATGCTGAGAAGTGTATATTTTCAGCAAAAACAAACAAAAATAACCAAGTATTATACAGCAAAAGGAATCAAGTCAGTATAAGTCTCTATTAGAATGTTTGCTGACATTGTTGCACTTAGACAAGGTGAGGAGTCTTTTGCCAAAAAAATCTAAGAAAATATTGTAGTAAACAACAGTTCCTTAAATATTATGGTAAGGCTAAATATCAACCAGTAGCTTGCCCAGATTGCTTACATATAAACTAGTAAAAAGATTCAAGATAATTAGGCCAAAGAGCTCATTTTATTTTATTTTCTTATTTTGTTATCTTTGTTGACAATATTACAGATGTTCCTCCCTCTTCCCTCCTGTTGCTCCCCTCCACCGGTTTCCCACCTAGTCCTAGGCCTCTACCACCTGTTGTCTGTGCCCATGGGCAATGCATATAGGATATATGTTCAAAGGGCTAATTTTAAATCATGGGTGCACGCATATGCGCGCACGCGTGAGCACACACACACACACACAACACACACACACACACACACACACACACACACACTGATCATGTTAGAAATCCAGGGAATAAATTCAGTTACTAAACACTAAGTTAAATCTTATAGGTGTGGAAAATGCAGACACATTGGGAATCTGTTGTATGCAATAACCTGAGATTAAAAAGAACAACTCTCTTTTAAAAAAAGTGTTTTCTCAACAATCCTAAGAAATTTTTAAATGGTTTGAAAGGTCTCAAAACTGATGTAATTTTTCCTCTAGGATAAATTATTTCCTAGATAGTACATTTTGTCTGGACGAAATTTAAGTCTTCTTTGGAAACTTTTCTGTGCTCTCTGAGCTATTAAGTAAGAGTTGGAGTCAGTCTCAAAGCTCTTTCCATTGTTAGAATGTAGCAACTATTTGCCTGTCTTTTGGATAAGGGTAGATTTACAGAGATATTTCATGTCCTTCAGATTCTGGTTGAAAACTTGTGAAAAGTAGAAGGGTGCCCTAGTGTACCCTTGGGGATAAAATCTCCAGGTATATTGATTTTTCCAGGAGAATGGTGAACAAGTATTTACTATATTGATCTAAGAGGGACAGTAGGGAAAACAGAATGTGAAATTAGAATCATAAAATATATAGCTTGAGGTGGCCTGAAAATCAAAATAACATAGGGTGTGTTGACCACAGAGAAGTGAATGAACATCTTATGCATGGCCCTGAGGTCCTAAACAAAATTTTATTTCTTGAGTAGGAGAAGGGGATTGTGGCACAGACTGGTGCTAAGTGTATTTAATTATTTCTCAGATTTTTAGCTGCTGGTTTTTGTGTTTCTTTTGCTCCTGGCTTACTAGTAGATTTGTCTCTAAATCAAGCCCAAATTGAATTTCTCCAGAAGGTTTCAACTATTTGGGGGCAAAAAAAAAATGACCTGATATTAGCAGAATAATGAAAGAATTCATCACATTCTGATTGATCCATCTAATTCTACAAAATTTTAGCTCCTTTCTAATCTAAGACAACTCTCAAGTCAACAATATTGTTCATATTAAAATTTTGAAGAGTGGCCTATATAATTTTAAATTGTTCTTGGTGAAACTGACTCTTGAAAGATAGTTACATGAAATAGATTATCATGTAAATACATGTAAGAAACAAGGGTCTAACCTACAGAAGGCAAAAATTTAGATTCCGAATGAGACAAAGCCAGGGAACTATGGCAACAGTTCCTTGTAAATTCGGATTTTACACATTGTTTCTCAGGTCCCAAAGTTGATGTTTGTTAGTTTTTTAAAAATCAGAGACCTAGTAATCCAGTATTCTTCATGGAAAGAAACTTTTTAAAGGAGATTTTTAGACAGAACCATATTCTTACAGAGGAAACAAGATAGGACTCAAGAATATTCACTTAAGGTTTTGAGAAGTTAGCCCAGGCAAAGTTTGTCCAAAGGCAAATGAATCTTCTTAACTTGTCTGCCGTGGGGCTAACTCTAAGCATCAATTTATCAGATTCAGCATCTGTTTTTCCCCCTAGAAACTTTCTCTTACAGACCCATGAAAATAATAAGGGCAGAAGCAGACAATGAGTCATATTGGTAATAAGGCATATTACCCTTAAGATTTTCAAACCTGATTAGATTACACAAGATGTCCTAAAATATATCCTATTTCCTAGCAGACAAAATAAAATCAGTACTTGGGAATTAGATGAGAGCAAATCAAAATTTAAACTTGATGTTGATCGTTATTCCTGCCCATCACAGTTGAAGACTCCTCCAAGGGTTCTCCAGTGACTCATAATATTTCCAAGTCAAAGGCCTTGGACTACAGGACAGAGGGCATCTCAAGGGGATGACAGTTCTGATTCCAGGTCATTGATCTCAAAATATCACCAAATAATCTGTTAATAATCTATACTTTATTAGAATGTTTAGTAGTCAGATAGAACATCACCCTGAAAGAACCTTAGCAATGTCTCAAAAGGGTAAGTCAGAGCTGGCTTTTTATAGAGCTTTAGGTTCTGGGCTGGAATAATTTGATGCAGGGCTCTCCAGTGAAGGAACCAATTGGAACTGGAAAAGTTGATATGATAGTTTAGGATTGCTGTTCATGCTGAAGTCAGTATCTTGAAGCAGTAAACTGTGCTTTGATAAGTGAACTTTTGGCTCAAATGAGCAGACGATTATCTCCAGTAAATTGATCTGTAGGAATTTCATGGAAAAAACAAACAAACAACAGTGAAGTTATTTAATGGTTCACAATAAGTTGGCGGGCAATAGTTTCCTAACAACAGCTAAGTCATTGGCATGCACTCTTCCGTGAGTAGTTTTGACATAACTGATCCGGTGATTTCAGTACTAACAATCTGACATAATAGGCTTGAACACTGAACACTTACATGGCACTACTGTGTGCCAGATATCCTTCTACCTGCTTTACAGCTACACAATTCAGTCCTTGCGGTGAGAGTATGAAATGGCTGAAACCCAGAGGTATACATTACTTGCCCAAAATAAATCAGGAATGAGCTGTCAGTTGGGATTCAAACCCAAGCAAACTAGTGCTAGAGGCTATGTTCTTAATTACCACATTTTAATGCCTCTAATATATTAATAATGCCAATTATCTATTACAGACAATAGATAACTCAGTATCATTACAGGTTTTCAGGTAAGAGAGAGCATGGACCTATATGTCAGATAGAAGCTTGACTTCTCACTGCCATTTGCCATCAGTCTAACAGTGGAAATTTTGCTTCATTTGTATGAGCTGTCTTTTCTTGAACTATAAATGGAGGGTAATATTATTTACTTTTCTGGAATTCTGGAAGGTTTCATAATGCAGCTGGCAC
Source organism: Myotis nattereri (assembly GCF_964212035.1). Lineage (NCBI taxonomy): Eukaryota > Metazoa > Chordata > Mammalia > Chiroptera > Vespertilionidae > Myotis > Myotis nattereri. The sequence goes on from NC_138088.1 coordinate 31,000,875, forward strand.
ATGAAGAATAGAGAAGGTGTAGTCCAAAATTGTATATAAGCCAAAATCTTCAGAAGAATTATTTCTAACTTGAGCAAAATACTCATACTGAAGAACACAAAAGAGTAATAGGTGCCAAAGTAGTCCAGTTACATGTGTCTTGAAGTGCTTTAGCAGCGGCTCTAATTTATGTGGCTAAAAGGGAAAGTCCAAATCGTATTTCTATTACTTCTTCTTTTTGCAAATTAATTAGCATTCCTTATATTTATTTTATCTTTAATGGTCTGCTGTGCAAGATTTAAGAATAAATTACAGACATTAATTAATATAAATGAGTTTATGATTTCTTTGTGAGCTGTAGGTCAGCTCAGATTCTTTTGGAGATACAGCAGGTGCTTGAATAACATCTTTTTGTTCAGAGTCATTTAGTCCTATGCCTTTTGTTAGTATGTTCATGAGGTGCATTAATAATTTACTTGTTGTTTATATTAATTAGCTTGTGGTAAAACAGATTTCCTTATGTGCCATTTTGCTTAAAGTCACAGAATCATTATCTATGAATTTTAGGACATATAGGTGATCTTAATATTTTTCTGTACAGTTATTTACATTTTTCATAAAGAATATGTAAGTTTTCACAATTATAAAAAGAGTTTGTAGTCATTTTTATTATTTATTTTTTAAAATATATTTTTATTGATTTCAGAGAGGAAGGGAGAGAGAGAGAGAGATAGAAAGATCAATGATGAGAGGGAATCATTGATCAGCTGCCTCCTGCATGCCCCCTTCAGGGGATTGAGCCTGCAACCCAGGCGTGTGCCCTGACTGGAATCAAACCCGGAAACCTTCAGTCTGCAGGCCGACACTCTATCCACTGAACCAAACCAGCTAGAGCTTTTATTTTTTACTTTTTAAAATTTTTCAATTCCAGCTGACATTCAATATTGTTTTATATTAGTTTCAGGTGTCATAGTGGTTAGACATTTATATAATTTATATGTGAATTTAGTTGTATCATCAAATGCAAATAGATGCCTCATGTAGATTTGCATTAGTATTGAGATCCTAAACAGCAATATCACTCCACAAAATGTCATACTTGAAAAATGCTGGGGTTTTTTCCTAAAATCTTAGAATAAGTTAGCTAAAATTTTAGAGGCCTTTCTGTTTCTAGGATTTTGGTTGACTGGAATTTCAGAAAACTCCCTAAAAATGCTGATTTAAAAAAAGGAAGAAAAATATATCTTTTGAAAAATATGGTGACAGAATGGAGAATTAAAGGAGAAGAAAATAAAATTACCCTGAGGCCTGATCAGAGAACAAACCATGAGTCTACTGATGTAACCAAGCTTTGAAGTCCACATTTGTTTTGGAGCATCTGTAAATCACTTAGGGTTGAGATTCTCAGTTTTAAGATTTTAAGAATTTTGAGTGTTTACAGGAGTCAGAATATAAAATCTGATGTCTGAGTAGGTCATGAAGCATTAAGGCAAAACTGTATTAGCCATAAAGATGGCTATTAATTTCACAATATATAGTATATTAAATCATCACGTTGTATATCCTAAATATATATAATTTTAATTTTTCAGTCATTCCTCAGTAAAGCTGGGTGGGTAGCTGGAAGGTCACAATGATCATTTATTAGCTTTTAATATTGAATGGTTTTATATATACTGACTTAAAATATCAGAAATTACACAGAGCTCTAAAACCAGCTTAAAAAACAAAACAAAAGACTTTTCATGATTGTTGGTCATTGCATTAGAATTTCTTAAACACTATGAATGTATTTTTGGATGGCTGATTTCAAATTGTCAGATTTTATAGTAGAGACAATAGAACCAAAATAGAATCCATTCTTTTTATCTGGAAAGTATTTATTAACTTAAACTAGGTGATTTGGAGGGATCAGAAAACTATTCTACAGAGGTAAGATCCAGAGAGCCAGAGAAACACCTACCTACAACTCTGAACTCTCTAGTTTAAAACTTCATGGTGTACCATCCTCCTCCATGGCACCTAGGAATCCCTGGGCCCGAAACTATTTTATCAACGACAGTTACTTCCAAAGAACCACGCTTCTTTCATTGTGTTACTAGAGTTCCCTTTGGCTCAGACAGTCCTTTTCTTCCAAGTGTCATGAGAGGATGTTCTATTTGTCAAGGTATGAGGCAAAGTTCACCTGCAAATGAATTTGGAAGTGCCACTTTAAGATCTCCAGCCACTATGGTACAGAAGTGTTATGCTAGAAAAGTGGTTGGAGTGGGTGGAGTGGACCAGTCTACAATATCCACCACATCTGTGAAGTATGTTCAAGTCATGATTTAACAATCCTCTCTATTGCTTTACCGTTATATGTACTTTTCACAACACTGGTTACTTGTCTGATTATTTCTATATTAGAATATCCTCCAAAGTAAAATTTCCTTGTCAAGGGAACTTTCTTTTAAAATTCTTGCCAAAGTGCCTTTCACTTTTTCTTTTCTTTTTTAATGTATAGCTCCACCAAAATTACCTAATAATTTGTATTTCCTTTCTCTCTAACCAACTCTGGCTATTATTCTTTTAATACATTTTAAACAATTTGACAGGACAAAGTATCACTTTATTTTAGTTAACAAAACGTATATTGTAAGTCTCATGCATATAAATGTTTCTAAAATGTATACTTTTCATTATTTTTTTAAATATATTTTATTGATTTTTTACAGAGAGGAAGGGAGAGAGATAGAGAGTCAGAAACATCAATGAGAGAGAAACATCGATCAGCTGCCTCCTGCACATCCCCCCCTGGATATGTGCCCGCAACCCAGGTACATGCCCTTGACCGGAATCGAACCCGAGACCTTTAAGTCCGCAGGCCGACGCTCCATCCACTGAGCCAAACCGGTTTTGGCTATACTTTTCATTATTTAAAGAGTTTGCATAAATTAAAAACTATGGTTATTAGTTAAAGTCATTAACATAATTATTAAATAGCACTGTGTGCCTTAAAGCAGTACTTGAGCTTTTAGTATAGAAGGACATTATTTGCTCCAAACTCCTCTGCTTTGTGAGTTCTTGATCTACTATTAACAAATTTTACTTTCTCTGCCCTTGCTTTCAAATAGAAATTGTGTCTTTCCCCAGGCATATCTCCTTTTCCCCCATAATTCTCTACTTTTACTAATGTTGTATAATCCATTTTATGTTAGGAAAGAAGAAAATAAATTTTATTACAAAAGGATGGAAAAGAAAGTGAGTTGGAAGATGTAGGGCTTTCTCTAAGTTTCAGGTTCATGAACTTTAGTGTATAGATATTTGGAGTCTCGGGGACTGTTTATCTTATTGATTGGTTCTTTTTTTCTAATCATTATTGTCCAAAGTATTACATATGCCCCCTTTTACCCCATTGATCTCTCCCACTCACCCCTGACCCTCACCACAGGCCTTCACCACCTTATTGTCTGTGTCCATGGGTTATGCACGTATGCATGAGTTCATTGGTTGATCTCTTCCCACCCCCTCACTCTCCCCTGCCTTCCCTCTGAGGTTTGACAGTCTGCTCAATGGTTCTGCGCCTCTGGGTCTATTTTTATTCATCAGTTTATGTTGTTTATTAGATTTCACAAATGAGTGAGATTATGTGATACTTACCTCTCTCTGACTGGCTTATTTTGCTTAGCATAATGCTCTCCAGGTCCATCCATGCTATTACAAATGGTAAGAGTTCTTTCATTTTTACAGCTGCATAATATTTTACTGGTTCTTGACTCTGACTAAGATAATAGAAAATTTTCAAAAAAATAACAATCTCCTGATGATAAATATTACCAAAGTTTATGGAGGTAAATATAACAATAGAATAATAAGTTCCTCATATATTCAAGTAAACTCATTTGAAGAGAGGTATAATAAAATGCTCTTGATGCAATGGAAATTCTGAAAAAGATTGTTTCCCACTATTTGCAGCATTGCTCTCTTTGTGAATACCATATAGAAAGCTGCTATGTGTATACTGTTAGACACACAATACTGAGAATGGAAAGCTGATTGTAAAATAAAAAAATCTTGTAGCTTAGAAAGCAACAAGGGAAGTAGTTATAACTATAAAGTGTTTTTGGGCTCACTGTTGGCAAAATGTGTGATATGAACAAATATAAAGAAAAAAATATGGAGTCCTACCCTTGAGAAGTTCTCTTAAATAGCAGCAGATCTTCAAAACCACAGGTATCTGTGGAGAGGACTGTCAAAAAATGAACCTATGAGTGGTAAACTGCAGAGCATAAAGCTTTATTCATCACATGTTGTACACGAGGATAGCAAACTGTCAAAAATATCATATCTAAAGTGCCTGGGTGGTAAAATTCTTGTCTTCTGTGCTTTATTCATTTCAGTTTTTTTAAAAATGTGAAAGAAAACTTGCAATCCCAAAAAATCAGTTTGTCAATAATATGCTTTCATTCTTATGGCCATGATCAAACTGTAGTCCAAGCTCATTTTCTTAAAAGAATTAATTTGTAGATGTACATGTTTCAACCTGGAGCCAGCATGCCTTCGGCCAAACTTGGCAACAAATGTCTTCTCTCTGCCCAGTGTATGTCAGATCATATTACTATCCTGACTTGGCTTCAATGTCACTCTCTGCAAGGATTACAATGCAGTAAGGGAATATTTTTTAAATAAAAAAATAGAATTTTAAAAATAGTCGGCACATGAAGACATTCCCCCTATTATACTTCATATTCACTGTGAAACAAATAACATAAGTTCATTTGGAGCTTGTGTTTCTATGTTCAGCTTTCCTCTCGTTTGACTTCTGATGTATGATTCAAAGGAAATTATGTTTACTAAGTGGAATTGTACCTGAGGAAGCACTGTGAAAGCAAGATGAGACAAATGGAAAAGTAGGAAATAGATGTGTTTTGTTTCATTGTTGTTGTTATTTTTAGGTGCTTATTTTTTCATAACTGTCAGTTCCATCTCCCTACCCGTTTCATTGTTAGACTTACCCCTTTGATAATAAAACTGCAGACCAACTTTTTCCATGGGATTGAGAAAATAAGGCAATGGGAAAATGTTGCTGAATTTTCCATTATCTTTGTAAATTTAAATAAGCTTTCTGTGCCAGACAGTGAAACTTTTCCCTGCTTCCTCTAGCAGTTCTTCTGCTTCACTTTGAAGTATGTTACCCCTGGAAAACATGTGAGGGTCCCTGCTCTCCCAGGTGCTGGCTGGCTCCCATAGCCCCAGGATTCCCATGGGCATGCAGGGACTCCTGCAGACCCAGACTTTTGGTTTATTGCAATTCCAGCAGGATACTGCTGCTCTAGTCAGTTCCTGTGACCCTAGGCTCCCAATTAACCCAGTGAACTCAGGTACTAGATAGGCACCTGCACACCCAGATTCCTGGCTAGATCCTACTGTAGGCCAACTACCACGGACTGAAACTCTCAACCCACCGGTGTGCCAGACCAGCTCCTGTGGGCTCGGGCTCCCAGCCCATTCCACCACCACACAGGCCTCCATGGAACCAACCTTCAGGCTGGCCACCACAGCCCCAGGTTCCAGGCTCACTCTAGCACAAGGCCTACCCTCATTTCCCCAGCTCCCAGGACATATCTCATTTCAGCCCATTTTATTTTACAAAAAAACCTTTGGTAATATTTATCATCAGGAGATTGTTATTTTTAGAATCCTACTAAACTGAACCTTGGGGACCCAGATGCTGTACATACCTCACTGGCAACTGCTATCTGGTTGGCCCCTGTGGATCCAGAATCGAGGTCCTCTCACACATACCTAGACCCAGGGTATCATTGTAGGTTCCAGTTTCAGGCCCATCACAATGAACGAGGCTTCCACTTGCCCTAATAGGCCCAACCACCAGGCTGGTCCCCATGTACCAAGCACCAGACCTGTCCTCCTTCTGACCCAGGTACCAGACCTGCCTAATCAAGGACTTCAACAACAAACCTGTATATAGATGCCACCAGGCAGTTCAACCAGAATCTCTAGGTGGGCTGACTGATGAAGGACTTTCCTGTCAAAGCTCATATTTAAAGACTTGAAGAGGTTCTTACTTCCTCAAATGCACAGGCACCAATTTAAGGCCACAAGGATCATGAAGGTACAGTGAAACATGACACCACCAAAGGAAACAAATAAAAATCTAATGACTTACCCTAAAGAAATGAAGATCTATGAACTTCTGGCAAAGAATCTACACTAATAAAAGAGAAACATGGTAATTGGCGTACGACTGCTACCCTTCCCATTGGCCAATCAGGGCAATATGCAAATTAACTGTCAGCCAAGATGGCGGCCGGCAGCCAGGCAGCTTGAAACTAACATGAGGCTTGCTTGCTTCAGTGATGGAGGACTCCAACGTTCCCCGCCTGCCGCTGCAGGCCTCTGAGCCTGCTGTTTCAAACATTGAAACAAATGTAGACGCTAAACAAAACTCCAGAAACCAGCTTTCAGCCGGCTGGGATCTCAGAGCTGGAGTTCATACAGAGTTTCGAGAACCGAAACAAACCAGATACCTGCTTTCAGGAGCGGAGGCCTAAGAGCTGGAGCCTCAGAACTAAAGCTGGCCCAGAATAAAAAAGAAAAAAGAAAAAAAAAGATCAGTTGGGAGCTTCAGTCCCAGCCTGAAAACAGCCCTCAGCCCCTCACCCAGACTGGCCAGGCACCCCAGTGGGGACCCCCACCCTGAAGGGTGTGTGACCAGCTGCAAACAGCCATCATCCCCTCACCCAGGCTGGCCAGGCACCCCAGTGGGGACCCCCACCCTGATCCAGGACACCCTTCAGGGCAAACTAGCCGGCCCCCACCCATGCACCAGGCCTCTATTCTATATAGTAAAAGGGTAATATGCCTCCCAGCACCGGGATCAGCGGAGCCGCGAGGCCTCCCGGCACCGGGATCAGCGTGACAGGGGGCAGCACCCAAACCCCCTGATCGCCCTGCGGCTCTGTGTGTGACAGGGGGCGGGGCCACAACCTCCCTATCCACCCTGCTCTGTTCGTGACAGGGGAAGGCGCCCCAACTCCCTGATCGGCCCTGCTCTGTGGGTGATAGAGGACAGCGCCCCAACCCCCTGATCCGCCCTGCTCTGTGTGTGACAGGGGGCGGGGCCACAACCTCCCTATCCGCCCTGCTCTGTTCGTGACAGGGGAAGGCGCCCCAACCCCCTGATCGGCCCTGCTCTGTGGGTGATAGAGGGCAGCGCCCCAACCCCCCCTTCCCCCCCATGGGCCCTGCTCTGTGTGTGATGGGGTAGAGCCATAACCTCCCCCATCAGCCCTGCCCTGAGTGTGACAGTGGCGGCGCTCCAACCCCCTGATTGGCCCTGCTCTGTGGGTGATAGAGGGCGGCGCCCCAACCCCCTGATCCGCCCTGCTCTGTGTGTGACAGGAGGCGGTGCCCCAACCCCCCAATTGGCCCTACCCTGACCATGACTGAGGGTGGAATTGCAACCTCCCAATCCGCCCTGCTCTGTGCATGACACGGGGCGGCACCCCAACTCTCCAATTGGCCCTGATCTGAGCCCAACCAGGGGCTGCACCTAGGGATTGGGCCTGCCCTCTGCCACCCGGTAGCAGGCCTAAGCCAGTAGGTCGTTATCTCCCAAAAGGTCCCAGACTGCGAGAGGGCATAGGCTGGGCTGAGGGACTCCCCCCCCCCCCCCCGCCCCGAGTGCACAAATTTTTGTGCACCAGGCCTCTAGTCCTATATAATAAAACCCTAGTATGCAAATTGACTGAACAGCGGAATGAATGGATGCTATGACATGCATTGACCACCAGGGGGAAGATATTCAAGGCAGGAAGCCGGGCTCACGTCTGGCGAGCTCAGTGGTGGTGGCAGGAGTCTCTCCCGCCTCCATGGCAGTAGGACATCCCCTGAGGGGTCCTGGACTATGAGAGGGCATAGGCCCGGCTGAGGGACCACCCCCCTCCAGTGCATGAATGTAGTGCACCGGGCCTCTAGTATATTATAATCCTCTGAAAGAAATTTAGTGGACTACAAGAACATACATCTTTCTAATATTTCTTTTTGGTTTTAACTTTGACCTGTTGCATGAGGTTATTTAAAAATGTATGGCTTATTTTTAGCTGATGACAAATTAGAAGAAATAACTCACACTGAACATTCAGACATTTGTAATCATATCTTGCACTTTAAAACAAATTGGATGTGGGGATCAGGTAGGGACCTGAGGACTTAGAAATTTGAGTCATGAAGACAATGAATTTGTGATTGAACCAAATCAGTCAAGGGTGAAATTAAATAGATTAAGGAAATCAGTTTCTAAGGTACAGGTGTCATCAGCTAACATGTTTGTTTGTTTTCCTGTGGCAGATTACCCATAGTCCATAGAGAACAGGATCCCCAGTCCCCAAATTGCCTTTTAGTCTTCACTTTGATCTCCATTTGGATATTTTGCATACATAATGGTCCCTGGCTATTCCACCCCATATTTACTTTTATCAAGACAATTCTGAATATACTGGTTATTAACATTTTTTGTACATGTCAAAACTAATTATACTTTCATGAATGCATTATTTCAAAACAAACACTCTGGCTCTTGTGAACGATGTTATTAATAGATTAATTTTATGTATCTGACTAATCTCTCTTCATTATGATGTGAGTCTTTAAAAATTAACTATACTTGGTTTGATCCAGAATAGATAAAGTAATTTTTGTACATAAAAGCATATTACAGGGGGAATGTGGAACCTACTGGATCAATAAAGCTTAGTAGGAGTCATTTGAAAGGGTCTGATTGAAAGGAAATGGCCTTTACTCTTGGGCTGTTTTTTTATCTGGCGAATACATAATGAAAACCGACTTCTGAGCAGCTCTCATGGAAGGATGTTCATGGGAGTTTGTAGTTGGGCAGATTGTAGCTCAGAAAATGTTCAACAAACCTTCTTTCAGGACCAACTTCTTGCTAGGTTCTGAGGTTACTGAGATGAATGTGACACAGACTTGGTCTATGGGAGTTCTGAGAAAGATTCACTATTTTCCAATGGAATACATTAGAATACAAAGAAGGGACATTTAATCTAGACTGAGAAGAAGGAAGGTTTGTTAGAAGAGGTGATGCTTTGCCAGATTCTTAAGAGAAATAGAAGTTCATCAGGAAAATAAGAAGAGGAAGAAAGTTTCAGCAATGGCACAGCAAACATAAACTTAGTTTGTTATGGTAGACAATAAACTATAAGAGTGGAAAGGACCGGGGAATTAGACAGGGATGAGGTATCAGGAGTTTAACTTGGATTAGTTATATAAAGAAAGTATATCCATCAATTTAATAACAACCAACTGGAAAAAGTTTAAATATTTATATCAAACTCCCACCTTCTTTTCTTTTCTTTTCTTTTACCTTTCCTGCCCCCCAAACTTATTGATTATATATCTGTACCTCTACCAATACTCACACTCAAATACATGGTTTTTGTCTACTCTATCTAGCAATGATGGACTTAATTAAGGCAGTGGCCATATATATAAGAAGAGGGGATAGTCCAAAAAGTTACTTCTCTCTGAAATATGAATGGAAGCGATGTTTGATAATTCAAGAATTGCTTCTAGTAAGAACTGGCCAGGTTTTCTTTATGAAGACATGGGAGGAAAAAAAAATTCTGATTACAGTTTGGGTGAGTTTTCATGGTTACAGGTGAATTATGGTTTCACCAAGAGAAGCATAGATTTGCCAGGCAGAAGTAGAAGCTGAAATTAATCTAGGTAATAAAACTTCCCTCAAAATACAAGGTATGTTTCGGCAAGAATAAGGTTTCTGATGTAACAGGAGGGCATAGTGCTTAATTCTAAAGGATGTAGATACCATAACATCCTTGGGAATGTTTTCCATTACCATTTAGTTCAGAAAAGCTCTGTATTGGGAAACATGTAATGCTTTTATGCCAAGAAGTACCATTACTTTACCTTTGATTTGGGTGCATGAAAATAATTCTCATGGAATGAACAGATGAATGCAAGATGGAAATAGGTGAGGAAACCATTGTAAGAGTGACATATAGTGAGCAGCTGTGCTATATGGGGAGGGGAGATAGGAGGTGGAGGAAGGAGTGTTAGCAACAGGGCATATTTTAGATCTAAAAATGCTGTGGCTTGAAACTCCTTGCACAGTGACAAGGACAGAAAACCGTAGATCTGTGCGATTTTAAGCTTCATTTGAGAGAGCACGTACCTTACAGTATAGAATAGTGCTTGCCAAAGGCTTGGTTATTCCTGCCCATCTGCATAATAGATAGAATTTTCACAAATAAATAATAAGCCTTGAAGTCATCTCCCAAGAAACACACATACTTGGATGGCTTTAAGCAGTTTTGATTTATGCCTCCGTCTCAGGAGTGCGCCTCGTGCATTTACCTGCACAGCACAGCTATGCCAGGGACTGCCTGGAGAGAGCTTTCTGCCTCCGACATGTGCGGTGGACATCTCACATGCGGCACCTTTACATTTTAATTATCGTGGATATTACAGCTCATGATGCTACTTATATGTTCATTATCACGAGATTCTTGGCAGGGTATTAGTATTATTTAACATCATGAATTAGTCATCAGTGATTGACAGGCATTGTGCTTAAGGTTTGTTCAACATGGAATAATAGTTCATAAGTAATTTGTATTTACTTTTTTCAGGAAACATATAAATGTACTTTATATCAGTTTCAAGTGGCATATAATATTGTGTTAATGTGTTAATATTATATTAGAATTTCAAAATTTTGTATAAGGATTTTACATATTTCTTTTTCCACAAACCATTTGGTGATGTATCTGTTATTATATAATGCTACGGATATCTGTCAATCTTCGCTAAATATATACATATATTCTTTCTTCCTTTCTTTCTTCCATTTTTCTGATCTGCTTCCCTTGATGACTCTATACTTTTGACTCCAGACTGGCAATATGAGGGTAAGATGACAAAAATTAAAATTCCAAACAGCCTCATGAGCATTGCTTGTCTGTCTTTGTTTCATTCTCTTTAGAACATCGTTAAAATTTTATCCACTTCCTTTAATTAGACTCTTTATCACAATTAAAGTCTAATTATGTTTGTTTCTTTTGTGAAGCTTTAATTACAACTTATCCTTGTTGATCATTCCTTTATGTTATTTCTTTGGGTTATATTACCATCCCATTATCTCTGTCCTGAAAGACTTTTGCTCCCCTGTGGTCTCTGTGGGTGTTTTCTCATTCAGATTTGAATAGCTTCACAATATACAAAGTAACTATGTTATGATGTGGTAAAGTAATCTATGTGGTTCATATGGATTTATTTTTTAATAATTAAAAGCTGTTAAAAGTAATGACCCGTATTAGTTTGATTGTAGGATTTTTCTTTTTAACTGTCACTGCCCATCTCAGTGAATTTGATCTCAGGGTGAGTGCTCCCATAGTTGTAACTTATTACCTTTGGTTGTTTTCTCTCTTTAGATTGCAAACTAGCTAGGGGAGGACCACCAGCTACCATAGTCGCTATTGATGAAGAGAGTCGGAATGGTGAGTGAGCTTTCTGTTTGCAAGTGACGTATCGAAGAGGGATTTCTTCCCATTTTAATGCTATGTTTGTTACGTGTAGAAGTACTAAATAAAAGCTTCAACCCAAATTCACAAACAACTCTCCTTTAGCTTTTACCAGGTAAGAGTTTAAATATAGACATTCCCTGTTAATGCTTTACTTGGATTATACTATGACAAATTCTAGATAGTTGCTTAGTTTTTATTGTGAAGGATTTATTTGATTTAGGAGCATTCCAGGAATGCATTCAGGTACTGGCTGGAATTGTTCTTTGTCAATAGATAGAGTTGATTATTATTTCATCTAACTGAAATATATTACATTCCTCCAAAAGAAGTGTATCACAAGGTAAGTCTTACACTGCTAACTTAAATTGGCTGGAATCTGGTAAGGATTAGGATCCATAGTTTATTAGACATGGCTATTAAGAAATGGTTAATGGGAAAACTGAAAGTGTATGGGAACAGAAAAACTGACAGAAAGCCTAGGGCAGACAAATAAGTATGAATTTTCATGCAGGTTGTCTGCCATATTGAATAACTAATTCCTAATTCATATTAAGTACTTTGAAAAGATGTTTTCTTATCAGAACCAAAAATAGATATAATTAGCACTTTTTTCACAACTCTTTTAGCATCTCAAAACGTTAATGTACAAATATTTAAAGACTAGAGGCTCGATGCACAAAATTCGTGCAAGAGTAGGCCTTCCTTCCCCTGGCTGCTGGCACTGGCTTCCCTCTGGCACCCGGGACCCAGGCTTCCCTCCAGCCACCAGTGGGCACCCAGGACCCAGGCTTTCCTCTCAACCCCAGCTTCATCTTTAAGGTCGTCCGGAAGGACATCTGTTCTAATTAGCATATTGCACTTTTATTATTATAGATTCTGCTCTACTAGGGAGGAGTGAAATAATCTATTGAGTGCTGGTTTCTGTTTCAGACTAAGTGTGGGAATGTGCTTTGTGGCTTATTTTGTCTACTGATTCTATAATGGAGCTTCCATTACTCTTCTTTGACTTGTACTTTCTATTTATTCTAAACGTTGCATTTTCCAAATTTATATTTTTAAAGAAAGAATTGTCAATTATTTAAAAAATGTGTTTTTAATAGAATTCAACCAACATAAATTTTGAAAACTTCTATAATATACATAATACCTGCATTATTCTATTTACTTCATCATGGATTTATTGTGCAGCATTAGAAATATTCCTTTTATTCCTTTGAAGAGTTGACATAAACTTTTTTTGTGTGTGTACATCCTTTAAAATAAGCCCAAAATGTCTGCAGATTTGCTGGCCTCTGTTTAAACAAACTTAGGTATCTATTAGCAACATTTAAGAAATCACAAAAAGTTGAGGTTCTTTTTTTAAGTCAATCCCTAGTAAGCATGAAAGCATATTAAGTTAATTATAGTTATTATGATTCATTTAAATAAATTGAAAGTAAACCCTACGTGTGTCCACAGAAAAGGAAACATATACAAAAATACTATACCAGGAAAATGTTCTACCTCACGTGTAGAATTATGGTTTATTTGTGGTTAACTATTTTTCTGGGATTAAGTCTGTATTTTCTAAGTGTTTTGCAATGAAAACAGTTTGCTTTTTAAAACAGAGATAAAATAAATAAATAAAAAGACAGAAGGCCAATCTATATTTTTTTCCATATTGTTCACCAATTCCCTTGAACATATAAGCTGAGCTGAACTAAAATGTTTAGTTTAATAAATATTTGTGTTTTAATGTGTGAGTCTATACAGAGCTTATTCTGCCAAGTGGATAATTATAGCTATAGCTTTTATGATATTTTATCTCCTGTCATGTATATTATCCCACTTTTCAAAGAGCTTAGGAACTCTGCAAAGATGTTGCTATAGTATATTGCAAAGATGCTGCTGTTTGGTGGCATATTGTGAAAGATTAATATTTTAGTTTTAGAAGAATGTGACTTGATATAGTGCAGTAATGTTGTACTCTTTAATTGGCTTATTTTGAAGAGACTGCCAACTACTCAGAATGCTGCCAAAGTTATTTGCAGGTCATCACCGTGTATCAATAAACAACCCAGAGACTAAATGCTTTACATTTTTCTTTTACATTAAATTTCTAAAATATGGTGATTAAATGAACATCTGCCAGATATTATAATGTACTGTGCAATCGTCCTTATCTTAAAAGTCTAAAGGAAACAATCCATGCAAATGTTTTCTCTAATTTTTTAGGCAATCTAAGAAACTTCCCAATAAGACCATTAATTCTAGTCTTGCTCTTAAAATACCTTAATTTCTCTTTTCTTGCGTTTTAAATGCTAGTAATAAAACATGTGGGTATCATATCCTACCGGTATAATAAGCATTCATTTTTAAAGGTTCCAGGGCTTCTGTTTAAAATATATTTTTATTGACTTCAGAGAGGAAGTGAGAGAGAGATAGAAACATCGATGCTGAGAGAGAATCGTTGGTTGGCTGCCTCCTGCACACACTCCACTGGGGATCCAGCCCACAAACCTGGGCATGCGCCCTGACCAGGAATTGAACCATGACTTCCTGGTTCATAGGTCGATGCTCAACCACTGAGCCACGTTGGCCGGGGGGGTCCCAGGGCTTCTTCAAAGTATTAAGCCACACTAGTAAGCTTATTGTGTGTCTACTTGCCTTTGGCTTAATTTATTGATGGGTACTGCTAAACAGTCTCAATTGCTAAACACATCCTCTACTAAAGTAGAGCTTTTAAATAACTCAGTTTTTAAAAACTCCATACTTAATTTTCTTTTAGAAATCATTGGGGTACATTTACAAAATGTTCATAATTTGTCACATGCATCAGCATATGTCAACATTTTTATACCCTGTTAGATGGGAATAGCTCCTTTTTGTGACTGGGTATGCTATATGCACTTAGAGATGTGTTCATGTTTGAAAGAAGTTGAAATTAGCAGGTGGAGAGTCACAACCTTCTTCATCACTCTGTATCCCACTAGAGTTTTTTCTCCTTGGTCATTCCCCCCGCAACATATTGATACCAGATTCATTATATCACCCTCGGTCTCAGCCTGGAGTTTGTTTTCGTCACAACTACCTGAAAGCAAGCTTATGTGGTAAGGACACGAATTCAACACATAAAAAGACAGACATCCGTTCCCGGCAACTACCAGCAAGCTCTTAAGCTAGTATGTACAACGTGGTTAGTGTGTAATTACATGTAGAGGGGAGAATGTATACAGAGAAAAAAATTTAGAACATATTATCTTATTTAATAAAATGATAATTTCTGAACATTCTTTCTAGTAAACATGTAAATCCAAAATCCTACACAGGGATATTTATAGCAACCTTATGAAAAGTGCCCAAAATTTGAAACAAACAAGATGTTCTTCACTAAGTGAATGAGTAAATAAATGATGGTGCATTCGGACAAATTCAGTGCCAAAAAGAAATGAGCTATCCACCAATGAGAAGACAGAGGGATCTTACATGTCCAATTACTAAGTGAAAGAAGCCAATCTGGAAAGGCTACATGCTGCTATGTACTGTATAGTTTCACTTTATGATGCTCTGGAAAAAAGAAAAACTACAGGGAAAATAAAAAGATCAGCAGTCATTAGGGTGGGCAAGGAAAAGATGAATAGACAGAGCTCAGAGGATTTTTAGAGCAGTGAAAATAGTCTGTATTTTACTGATGGATATGTCCTTATTCATATGTGAAACAAAGAATGTGTAACAGCAAGAGTGAAATCTAAGGTAAACTGTAGATGTTGGGTGATTATGACATGTCAATGTAGGTTTAACCTTGGAAATAAATAAATAAATAAATAAATAAATAAATAAATAATAAGCCATTCTAGTGAGTGATTTTGACAATAGGGGAGGTTATAATATGTGAGTGGCAAGGGATATATAAGAAATCTCTGTATATTTCTCTCATTTTTGTTTTGAACCTAACTCTGCTCTAAAAATGAAGTCTTAAAAAAATAATCTTTCTGGAAACATATGCCCCAGTTTCACTGGTCTCTGGGTGACTTATGCCAGTGAGTCCTTCCTGGAAGGAGAGAGCCAGGCGCAGTTACACGGAAACTAGGTAAACCCTGCCTCTCAGGGCCTGCCAAGTCAGAGTCCGGGCTGCTGTACAACAGCCATGGAATGGCATTCCGACGGGCCCTGGGATAACTGGTTCAGGCTCCTTCTCAGGAGCTGGGTGGATACATAGGCAGTGTTGAGTCAAGGGAGCCAGACAGTTTTTAACTTGCGGTTTGAACATAACACTACAATCCTACGAAAATGGACAGATCCGGAGGCAAAAGGATATCATTATCTATGGGAGAGAGTAGAAGGTCCTTGCTAAATGTCCTTTATGGATGTAAAGTTAAAAAGACATTGTGAGCTCCCAGCCAATTTGAGAAATGAAAGGTGATGCGGAGAGTCTTCACAATCTGAAAGCAACCGCTAACAAATGATGCCACAGCGTGTTCCATGAGAATGTTTCCCCGTCCTTGTCAGAGCCAGAGTGGGAGCTGAGTTCAGAATTACAGACCCGCACATGCTTCCAGGGAGGGAGAGGGCACCCCGGAAAGAAACGATGAGTTCATATGGTCACTCCTCCCCTGCAGTTTCTCTGGTGGAAGCATGCTGCTAGGAGAGGGAGGGGAGGGAGGGAGAGGTTGGCTATTAGTTTGAAACAGTTATCTTGTCTGCCATTGTGAAAATCACTAGGCTTGGCAGAGTGGAAGATTACATTTTTATTTTGCTGTTTTTCATTCATTATAGTTTGGAAGTACCTATCTCTCGGATTTATAGTAAGGAGTTAGCCCAACTCTGCCCTGCAGACCTCCAAAGGGACCCTGGTAGAGGCACACACTGCTGGTAAAAAGGGCTTTGTACTCATTGAAAGAGAAACCTTCAACAAACAACACGCCTTTAGGAATATTCCCAAGGTTCAAACAGAGTGTCAGGTGACAACATTTTTTGACATTCAAGTGTTCACAACACTCCCCTTTTTGTCTGTCTTCATTCTTCTTCATTCTAGATAGGGATCAAGGTTGAAACTGGTAGAGCATTTTTGCTAGAAGGGCTATCAGAGTAGTTGTAGAGTAGACTGCAGAACACCTCAGAGTAGACCAGCGGTTCTCAACCTGTGGTTCACGACCCCTTTGGGGGTCACACGACCCTTTCACAGGGGTCGCCTAAGACAGTGGTCGGCAAACTCATTAGTCAACAGAGCCAAATATCAACAGTACAACGATTGAAATTTCTTTTGAGAGCCAAATTTTTTAAACTTAAACTATATAGGAAGGTATATTGTTATGAACTTAATTAAGGTACTCCTAAGCTGGCCTTGGCTAAAAACATCCTCAATCTGATTGAGGTACGTTCGCTGAGGACAACGCCTTCCAACTCTCCCATCCACACTCATCTTGTACACTTGTTTCAGATAGAAGAGTGTGGATGGGAGAGTTGGAAGGGGTTGACCTCAGCGAACGTACCTCAAAACAATGTACCTCCCCTGTGCTGCGTATCCCCCGGCCCATCTCCCGTCGCCCGACTGACCGACACCCCCCCCACTTCTCCTAACGCCACTTCTTCAAAATAGACTCGCCCAGGCCAAACACTGACTTCTGTGCATGGGCCACGAAGTTTCAATCACATTGTACGTGCGCGCCCGCACGTGGTATTTTGTGGAAGAGCCACACTCAAGGGGCCAAAGAGCCGCATGTGGCTCGCGAGCCGAGGTTTGCTGACCACTGGCCTAAGACCATCCTGCATATCAGATATTTACATTATGATTCATAACAGTAGCAAAATTACAGTTATGAAGTAGAAACGAAAATAATTTTATGGTTGGGGGTCACAACATGAGGAACTGTATTTAAAGGGCCAGAAGACTGAGAACCACTGGAGTAGACGATGACTAGAACCCCAGATGAGAGACTGAATCAGATGTTGAGAAGAGTGGGAACCGAGGAACCAAGATGGCAACTATCAGGCAGCCTGGATGATAGTATCCCTCTGGGATAACATGAAAAGGTTGAGGGTGTTGCCAAGAGGTTAAAGGTGCTATGAATATATACAGCATGTCCTCCCAAAATGTTTGCACACTTTAATAGCTGATAACTCAATTATGAAAATGAAATCTATTTTAATAAACACGGCCTTTATAATTATTCAAAGTGTGTGCATACATTTTGGGGGACACCCTATAGTAGATAGAAAATGATTCAATAAAAGATGCTTATGTAAATGTTTGAGAGAAATGTTATTAAAGGTTGAAATGCTTATCTGGGCTTGCCTCAGGCCATGCTTCTTGTTTCTTTCAATGTGACTAAACTAGAATACCTGTTTAAGATCTCTTGTATTTCATTCTCAAGCTCTCTCTCTCTCTCTCTCTCTCTCTCTCTCTCTCTCTCTCTCTCATTCTTTGATAGTATTTTGATTGTTTCAAACAAGGCACAAAACACAGTAATAAAGTGTGTCCCACATAATTTATATATTAAATAAAATACAAAATACAGGATATGCTCTTAGCTATTAAGCTTTGAAAAAGTGTACAGCACTTTACTCAAACATTAAAGGGATGGGGAGATCTGGTAAATATTTCTTATGGGAGGGATAGTTCTAAGTATTTGGTTATTTATTTTTTAAATTGGGGGACAGTATATAGGTTTCAGGTATACATTCTACAATACATCACCTGTACATTGTATTGTGTGTTTACCACCCAAAGTTAAGTCTCTTTTCTGTAAGTCTCACCTCTATTCTTAGTTATGGTTTTATTGCTAAGGTAAATAGTGTTTGTCACTTCCTTAGACAGATCTTATCAACAAATCCCAGAATTCTATATCTGAAATATGAATAAATTAAAGGGCAAATTTACTACAAATAAAATAAATTATAGCTTTATGCAGTAGGCTATACACTTATGGACACAACAACTCTAACAATAAGAGTTTTATATAGAGTAAGGTAAATTTATAGATGATTGTACAAGGTTATAAAATATTAAAGCTTATTTTAATGGAAGTCTTACTATTTTATATTAATCTTAACTAATGCTTTGTATAGGGCTATATCAGATCATCAGTGCTGACACCAAGTAAATGACTTTTAGCTCCATATGGCAGTTTCATTTTTCTGAATAAAAAAAAGTACAAAAAAAAAAAGTACATACCTTTAGTTCTATAATTTTATCACATCCTAACTTGATTTTTAACTGCCAAAATATTAAATCTTTTTTAAGCTTGGCTGGCGTTGTTCAGTGGTTTCAAGGAGCGTCAACCTATGAACCAGGAGGTCTGGGTTCGATTCCCGGTTAGGGCGCATGCCTGGGTTGCGGGCTCGATTCCCCGTATGGGGGCATGCAGGAGGCAGCTGATCCATGATTCTTTCTCATTATTGATGTTTCTGTCTCTCTCTGAAATCAATAAAATTATATTTAATAAATAAATAAATAAATAAATAAATAAGATCTTTTAAAGACATTAGTGTCCGTCTGGCTAGACTGCTTATGGATATTGCATGGCACTGAAATCATGATTCCAAATTTCTTTGTCATCCTATTGTTTACTGTTCCCAGTCATCATCAAATCATTGTGAGTTATTTTTGATGGAATGTATACACCTTGATGAGGAAATAGAATTTTTTTCATAACTTATGGAGGAGTTAAATGATACTATCCAACATACATTTGCCAATGCCTAGTTTATGTAAAAAAAATCATGTCTATTCTTCATATATTTTAAAATCTTACTATTGTGACTGTAAGACAAGTTTTATGGTAGCAAACAATTTGGCTCTGCTCATTACTGCTGAAGCTGTATGTGCAACAATGCATTCTGCTTCGCTTATGCCAAAGAATCATTTTCTCAAAGGTCAGCAGCTGCAAACCTTCTGAATATATAACTTCAAAGAGATAAGTAAATAGAAAAGTTTCTAAGCATTAGCAAAATAGTTTGTTACTTATCTCCTTAAGCTACCTAGAATTTTTTTGGCATTTAATCACATATTTAATTTATGATCTTCCTTTCCTCATTTGTTTGCTAAATAGTGTCCCACATGGAAAGCAACTGCTGGAGTGAACGGAATGATCATAAAACAAGGGGCAGGAGAAGTTCACAAAGCAGAGGGAAGGCAGAAAAAGCCAGCAAGCTAGGGCATTTTATACAGGAAAACAATTCTAAAAGTTAGTGACCCCCCATTTTAAATTTCAGAATGCCAATGTTATTAACAATAACGAAAAGATTCAATCATGCAAAATAACCTCTGGTTTCCAAAGAAATGAAAAACACATTTAAGAAAATACATTCTAGTTCTAGCCATTTTGCTCAGTGGATAGAGCATCGGCCTGCAGTCTGAAGGATCCTGTTTTCGATTCCAGTCAAGGGCATATGCCCAGGTGAGGGCTTGATCCCTGGTGGGATACGCGTAGGAGGCAGCTGATCAATGGTTCTCTCTCATCGTTGATGTTTCTATCTCCCTCTTTCTTCCTCTCTGAAATCAATAGAAAAATTTTTTAAATAAAAAGAGAAAGAAAGAAAGAAATAAGAAAAGACATTGTACTCTAATTGTACCTTTTCTTTTTGTTTAAATCCTATATTGTAATCTTATGTCTAATAGGAATAAATCTGAATTTTATAGAATTAAATTACATCCACACACATTTAATCCTAAATGAACCATTTTTCTATAGAAAAAAAAAACTTAATTATACCTTATTAAGGCAAACAACTGAAGCTATATTAATTTCATTTGCATAGACTGTTGGAACATAGCCCATGGGCCTTTAAGGGCAGTAAGAATGGCCCTCTGTAGTAGAGGTGAGAAGGCCTATAAGGTTCTATCCATTTGTGAACATGAAGAAAATAAGATCCTACATTTTTTTTCAGAATAATAGGAAATCCTACATATTAAAGATAAGTAATTTTAAGTTAAATGTTGATACCTTTCATGAGCCAAACAAGACATAACTGTGTGTCTCATCTGTCCCACCAGTGTTTTGACTTCTAATCCAGGCAACAAAGATGATAGAAATAAATTAGGATGATGAAAAAGACAAAGTTATACTACAAGGTGAACAGAGCATCTGTAGGGAGATACCTTTTAAAAGGGATTGAGGGGTCTTGGCTTTGAGATTTTTTTGCATATCCAACACACTGTTGTGTGAGTTTTAGTTTAGTTGGGGAGTGAGGCCCCGGTGGAAATTATTTAGGAAATTATGGATGGACGATGCACTAAAGTTCAATTACTGGTTTAAGAATAAAGCTCCTGGGGTTTTTCTCTGTCCAGGACCTTTCCTAAGCAATGTCTGGATCTGCTCTTCCCCTGCATGTTCTCTGAGGTTTTATAGCCTCAGCATTCCCTGCCCCCCTGAAACTTTCTCTCCAAAATGCCCCTTTAGCACGAATGGTCTTATCACTTCTTCTGTTTCTCATGATGGAATATTGACTGGTAGATCATTGATCATTCTTCATGAAACTATAGGGCTAAGAACTTTCTTCTCTGTTAGTACACTGGAAATCTGAAATAGGTCACTATTATTACTTTTGAATAATGTAATCAGCAATGTAAAGGTTCTTAGCAATACTGGATGAAAACAGTAATCCCTAGATGATTTGAAACTTTCTTGAACTTAAAATCCCTCCTACAGCAGTTTTCAAAACAAATGGTCAAATGCCACATATTTCTAACTGGAATTGTTCATGTAATTTAATTAAATATGCTTTAACTGTGCTATGTTGATTCATAAATATGAAAGTAGTTGTTATCACCCCATCTATAGCTACTTCCTAAACTGTGAAGTATACACTAAGGCTAGTATGGTTTATGTTCATATCAGGTGGAGCAATTTAAGCAAGTAATACATGTTTATTCCTTAGGACAAATGAAAGTGGATCTTTTTTAAAAATATATCTAAAATATATTTTTATTGATTTCAGAAAGGAAGTGAGAGGGAGAAAGAGATAGAAACATCAACGATGAGAGAGAATCATTGGTCAGCTGCTTCCTATATGACCCCTACTGGAGATTGAGCCCCAAACTTGGCAATATGCTCTGACTAGGCATCAAACCATGTCTTCCTGGTTCATAGGTCAATGCCTAACCAAGCAGTTAGCTAGAAAAGGTCCATTACCGACAAAAGAAAAAAGAAATTCAAAGGCTCCAAGAATGAATATTGCTGGTAAGTTTAAGATATGGAAAAAAGTCAACAGAAGAAAATGAGTGATAGCAAATATGGTTGAAGAAGGAGAGAAGATGAATGTTGGCTGAATATATATATATATATATATATATATATATATATATATATTTATCAGAAATATTTTTATTGATTTGCTATCAAATTAGTTGATAGTGACTTCATCTAGCAAATTTATTAAGAATAATTTTCCTTCCCATCCCTGGTTTCCATAATTCAAAATTTGAATAGACAATTGTGAATGCAGCATGTATGTTTATAACCTCAGATCATTTTATCATTTTAAAAATGTGCTCCACTAAAAAAAAAAAAAAAAAAAAAAAATCAGAAAATACATTAACTCATGCAATTTGCTTGGTGGTATCACTGCCTCACCTTGCCTAATAATAGACAAACATGTAAATTGATCATCCCTCCACTATGCTCACCAGCCACTCAGGAGAGTATGCAAATTAACCCAACAAGGATGGCGGTTAATTTGCATACATAGGCGCGAAGCGGTGGAGCGAATACTGAAGGCTCCGGCTGGAGCAGCGAAGACTGAAGGCTCTGGCCAGAGCGAAGGCCTGGGTCCTGGTTGCCAGAGAAAAGCTGGAACCGGCAGCCAGGGGAAGGGAAGGCCTTTTGCACAAATCTCTTTATGCAACGGGCCTCTAGTCTATAATAATAAAAGTGTAATACGGTAATTAGATTGGACAGCCAAACGACCTTCTGGATGTTGGGGGGCCGAGGCAGTAAATATCAATAAAAATCCTATAAAAATCCTATAAAAGCCTAATATGCTGTGTCCAGTCTTCTGGTTGGCCATTTAACCAATCAAAGCATAATATGCTAATGATATGCTAAAGCTGCTTAACTACTCACTATGATGTGCACTGACCAATAGGGGGCAGACAGTTGCCTGGTTGACCAGTTGCTATGACGCGCACTGACCACCAGGGGCAGACACTCCAACCAGTAGGTTAGCTTGCTGCTGGGGTCCAGTAAATCAGAACTAAGCGAGATGGGCCGGACATGCCCTGGAGCCCTTCCGCGGTCCCTCCCTGGCTGGCCAACCTCACGCGTCCTTCCCTGGCCATGATCATGCACCAGTGGGGTCCCTCCGCCTGGCCTGCACCCTCTCACAATCCAGGCTGAAGGACCTGGCTGAGGACCCCCCCACCCCCCGCCACAAGTGCACAAATTTCATGCACCGGGTTTCTAGTAAATAAAGAAAATGAATTATACTAGAGGCACGGTGCATGCAATTCATGCACTGAGGGAGGTGGGGGGTGGGGGATCAGGCTGGCCTGTGCCCTCTCACAGTCCAGAACTCCCTGGGGATTGGGCCTAAGCTGTAACTCAGACATCCCTCTTGGAGTCTGGGCTCTCTCAGTCCAGGACCCCTTGCTCCTTACCGCCTGCCTGCCGTGGCGGTAGGAGAGGCTCACATGAGCTCCACTGTGCTTGCCAGCCATGAGCACAACTTCTGGCTGAGCAGGGTCTTGGGGGAGTGCAGTTTTTATCCCTGGCCCCAATCCGGAGCGTGCAGGAAGCAACCAATCAATATCTCTCTCTCACATCGATGTTTCTCTCTCCCTCCTACCCTTCCACTATATCTAAAATGTAAACATAATAATAATAATAATGATAACAAATAAAATAAATGCAAAAATATCCTTGGGTGATAATTAACAACAACAACAACAACAACAACAAAAATGCTTCTGACAATACCATGAGATGTTCTCATAAGGAAGAACTTGATGTATTTCTTTATATATGCATGAGAAAAGCAGTAATTTATTATCCATGTAATTATTAAAGGGATCCTAAAGGCATGCATTAGAATTATGCCCTTGATAAGAAAAAGTCTATGCATGTTGAGAAAGAACCATTGCTTTGCTTTTTTAATTTTAAAAATTGTTTTAAATATTATTTAATAGAGAACATCTTTTGCACTACTGAATTTATGCCTTCATATTTATTTGTTTCCAAATAAGTACCAGTACCTATACACAATCATTAAAATAAAAGTAGGAACTTCTGTGTACTTACTTTATTAATTTTTTTTTTAATTTTCTCCTACACTTGGGAAGTATTGCTGCGGAATACTGATGAGTTGATAATTGACTATATTTTTTATATTCACTTTGCTCACACGCGAAAATTTTTTTTCTAATTCAGCTTTTTCAGGCAATTCAATATAAATTCACAGTTTAGTCAACTGAAGAATGTTTAAGAGTGTTTCTACTATGTTATTCAACTAAGCTAAAAAGGTACCAACCTTTAAACTTTAGGGCTGAGCAATGACCATTTATTATAGGATTGTAGCTCTATTTTAGAAATTACTAAATTTAGGTATAAGGTTGTGTTCTTTACATTTGGGGATATATTGCTCTAATATAAAATTCCAAACATTAATACTTTCTCACATAAAGTTTCATGTAACATGGAAATTATTTGATTTCCATTTAATATGTCAAACAGCTCATCTAAAAATTTTGAACATGAGATAACCAATGTTGTCTATGGCCATACCACCCTGAACGTGCCCGATCTCGTCTGATCTCGGAAGCTAAGCAGGGTCGGGCCTGGTTAGTACTTGGATGGGAGATAACCAATGTGGTAATAATCATATTTTCTTCCTTAGTCTATAATATTCATATTGTATAAGGTGCAGTCCCCTTAATTACCTGCCAACACACTAAATTATTTTAAACAAGTTTGCATATTTTCAATATGCATTATTTGGGCTAAAGAAAAATAATTAATGTTCTATTTCTTCACTAGTCTCTCAAATGTCCAGTGGCTCAAAGGTAATTCTTCAATGTGAAGGTTTTAGGCTAATAAATACTGAATATTTAATCACTATGGAATATTTAAAAAGCTGATTTGAATCATGTGTTGTGCATTTGACACAATAAAGAGTGTGATGGACAGTGTAAGATGAAAAATGTCCAATGATAAAAGCTACACATTGGTACTTAGTGTCAATAAAATTCTTCCAAATGGTAGTTCAAATATGTTTTGTTAACTAATTTCTTATTAGTTAACATAAACAATGATCGTGCTAAATATGTACTATAGAAGGAAGACCTTGCAAATTAATGAGAAGTTTATTTTTGTTACACTTTAGTAGGCCAACTTTGCCAATTTAATTTTGTACCTCCTTAAAAATTATTTAAATACTCAAAGTGTCATTCCTCATTTTAGTATGCATAAAAACTGTATTAAATTATTTAAGTTATATTTTTATGATAAAACTAGAGAGAACTTGAGGGGGAAATGTATTGGCATATGATGAAAAGCTGTCTGGGAAGTATGTAAATGTTTGCATATTTTACATGGACAAATAGATTTTATAATAAGGACTGAGGGAAATATATGTTTCCTTCCTTTCACTTTATCCTAAATATGCATATAGATAGAGAAAGAGATAGATGTATAATAGAGATATAAAGTAGGATATATGAAGAACTGAAGGGGACTTTGGGATACTGTACTTAATTAGTTCCCTTGATAAAGGGCAGTTGGCCTTGGGTAAGAGAGTGAGATACAAATTTTCTTAAAGCAGCTCATTTTAGAATGTAGCTAAACTTCTCAATTCAAAGGTACTGTGTTATCCTTGATAACTCCATGGTTTTGAAACAATGGCTTCAGGAGTTGTAGAGATTTAGGAAAAGCAGCAAGGTATTTTATTTTAAAGACATCTTCATTTCTGTGATTCCCAGGACTTTGCCAAGCAATTCCCACCCCTGTCTATCTTTAATAAGTATTCACAATTTCAGAATGCCAATGTTATTAACAATAGTGAAAAGATTCAATCATGCAAAATAACCTCTGGTTTCCAAAGAAATGAAAAACACATTTAAGAAAATACATTCTAGTTCTAGCCAGTTTTCTCAGTGGATAGAGCATCGGCCTGCAGACTGAAGGGTCCTGTTTTTGATTATTGACAGTTCTGCATGTTTATAAATTGCCAATAATTTATTTTACATTATAAATTAGTTGAACATAGGGATTTTTTTCAGCTTGATTTATTTACTGATGGTGAGTTCTAGGCTCATATTTTTCTTGATTAAAAATCATGGAGTAGAGCCCAGCCTGTGTGACTCTGTGGACTGAGCACCTTCCCATGCACCAGGAGGCTGCTGGTTCAATTCCTAGTTAGGGCACATGCCTGAGTTGCGGACTCAATCCCCAGCATGGGGTGTCAGGAGGTAGTTGATCAATGTTTTTCTCTCTTCTTCAGTGTTTCTATCTCTTTCTCCCTCTCCTGTCCTCTCTCTGAAATCAACAAAACTTATATATTAAAAAAATATATCAGGGAGTACAGAAAAATAATGGCAACTCTACCTTTCCAACCATCCAAGCCTCTCTCCACCCTATTAATTAACTTGGACTAGGAGAACCGTATGTAGAAATTGATATATGTGACAGAGATGAAAAAAAAATGTTATAGGACCAAGACACGCACTTTACTCTTAGGGTCAGCATAAGAAATGCTGAAGTTAGCCCCAGCTGGTTTTTGCTCAGGGGATACAGCGTCGGCCCATGGACTGAAGGGTCCCAGGTTCAATTCTGGTCAAGGGCAGACAACCAATTGATGTATCTTTCTCACATTGATGTTTCTCTCTTTCTCTCTCTCCCTCTCCCCCTTCTACTCTCTCTAAAAATCAATGGAAAAATATCCTTGAGTGAGGATTAACAGCACAACAACAAAATTCTGAGGTTAAATAATCATTTATTATTCAATTTATTTAACATGTGCCAGGCACTGTGACTACAAACAGTCATTAAGACATCATGTCAAACCTTCTAGAGCCCTTTAGTTGTAAAGATAACAATTAAGACAGTAAAATTATTATCTACAAGGCACAGATTTACTACAGAGGAGAAATTATTCAACCATCTGGTAGAGAGAAGGAGTACAGGAAAGCTTGATGAAAAGAGCAATTCCTGAGCATGATGGAAAAATGTATGGGTTTTTGTTGTTTCCAAAGTAAAAAGGATTAAGGGGGAAGGCAACAATTCTAGGTAAATAGTCATGAAATGTGTGGTGTATAGAGAACCTAGTAGTTCTCACATGGTGTTTTATCTCACATCCTGGGGCATGTGTTAAAAATTAAATTGCTAAGTTCCACTCCAGAAATATGAAATTCTAATCTTTGACTTTGAGATTCACAGTTCTGCATGTTTATAAGCTTCCTGACTTAGTAGAGGGACTTCTCACCGGCACCAGAGAGGTGTTACCGGACAGCCCCCTGAGATCGTGGCTGAGGCTGTCCCCAGCCTCGATCCTTGTCTTCTCATATAAATGAATTTTTATGAGAGACCTTGACTGCATTGTGAAAAGCCTATTTATTAAAGCAATTAAAGCATGCGCCTTTATTGAAAAAGCAGAGGCAAACCTATACATCTGGCTTATGAAGCGCAGACAGGCTCAGCTAATCTGAAGAGAAAGTTGGGTCTGTTCCATGCTTCTGTGTCTCTGAATCAGTTTTGTTCATCCATTTATTTTGTTCATTAGATTCCACATATGAATGAGATCACGTGATCCTTGTCTTTCTCTGACTGGCTTCTCTTTCAGTGTCAAATAGGACACAAACCGTAGCTTTGTCAGCCTGATGATCTAAAAGAGGGCTGGGGATATTCTTGTTTGTCTTGGAAGAAAAGTTTCTGCGATCTCTTGGTGTATTTTTACCTCAGTACAGCTCTGTGAGTCAAGCTTGTTCCAAGCACTAGTTTTCTAGATGTATATATATTTTTTACTAGCATTACTCTACTCTTTTTCTATCCTTGTCTATTTTTGGCTGTCTATTTCTTACCTATTTCCTTCTACTCTGTTTCTATCCTTGTCTATTTCTGGCTGAACTATTCTACCTGAACTCCCTTGGCCATCATAGACCCAGCACAGCACCTGTCCTAGTTTCCCTTACCTCGCACACAGGGACTGTCTCCTGCTCCTGAAGTGCTGTAGTGTTAACTATATGTTCTTCCCATTGCCTTCTGTCTCTCATTTCCTTGCCTGTGATTCAATTTTGATCTGTTATAAAGATTGATGTTCAGAACAATCAATGTTTACTGAGTGTCATCAATATTCCTTGCATAACTGTTGCCAAATTAAATTTAACCACGAGCACCCACACAGACAGGTAAGCTTAGAAAAAGTCATTTTAATAGACACAGGAGACAATAGCATAAACCCCTGAAAGAGAGACAATCATCACCAGCACCAAATGCTCATCGTGTACTTATCGTGAGCTAAGTATTGTTACATAAACTAAAAACAGTAAAATGCAAGAATTGAGGAGGTTTACAATCTCACTGAAGAGGCTGGATGTGAATATGTTAGTATAAATAACATTTAAGAAACAGTGGAAAGAACATGACATTCAGAAAAGAAAATTGGATTCAAGCCGAATTCAACAGCTTAACTTTTAATTTTCAAAAAAAGCATCGAGCCTTATTTTCATTAGTTATGGAATCGAGGAGCTAATACCTATTTTTATGGCTTATACTCTCAGACTAAATAGAAAATGAAAAAAATGCATTTATTCAACAAGTACATGTTAATTGAGCAACTCTGTCTCATATATGATATTAAGGAATAGAGACATAATACAGAACAAGAAGACCTAGCTTCCCACTTGCTTCAGGCTTACATTTCAGTGGGCAAGATGAAAAAGATGCATAAATAAGTATATACAGAAAGATGGAAGAGTGAGACAACCAGTGCTAAAGCCTTGCGGAAAAGCTCCGTCTGTTTAAGAAACAGAGAGAAGGCCAGTGTGGTGGAATACTGTGATCCAGGTGGAAAATGTAACAACAGCTGGAAAGGTAAGTAGGGGACAGTCAATAACAGCTCATCTTGTTTGATTTCTTTTTCCCAGACAATGTATTAAACACCTTTTGTATATAAATAGTCCTAATACAATAACCCTAGTGTAGGGACTGCTGTTGTCCTCATTTTACAAATGAGGGGAATGATTTCGTACTTTAGGCTACATATCTATTGGACCCAAGATTTGAATTTAAGCATTCTGTTTCCAAACTTGATGTTGGTTACTGGAGGGAGGAGTAGGTCAACTAAAGATGAAAGCTAAGAAGATAGAGGAGGAGGAAGCAGAGAAGAAAGGAGAGGAGGAGCGTGAGAAGAAGGAGGGAAAGAAAAAAAAAACACACCTAAAAGATTACAATAAGAAAACCAATCTAGTATCCGTTATTTATTACAATTAGTGCAAAACTATATATGGATATGTGTATGCAGAAATTGGAAAATACAAATGTTTGCTTACCTTGCAATGACCATAACATATTTTTTTAAAAAGCTATTTATAGACTAATGTGTATAGAATGGTTTCATTTTAGTTACCCAAAATCAAACAGAACAAATTATATATAGGTTTGTGCTTAAATATTGAATACATATGATCATGGAGAAACATACAAATTTAATAATACTGGATATCTCTAGAGAAGGAATTGAAAACATCCTATTAAGAAATAAAATAAAAACAGAAAAATAAAAGTGGAAGGGAGAATGTAAAACGCAAGCAACCTTTCTTCTCATCTGTCATTTGGGTGTGTTTGAAAAATATACATGCATCAAAAAAAAAATAGAAAGAAGCACAAGAATTTTGGCATTAGATTGGACTGTGAGACTATTTTCAAAAGTGTGGAATAAACATTGGAAAGTAGTTATTTTAGATGCAGTGAGGTGGCATTTACCTTATTAGTTGTGAATTGTTAACAAAGCACTACTATTGGTTTGCAAAATTGTCTGCCACAGGCAAATGAGGGAGATATTTTTCATCTGTTCTGAACATCATTTCTTTTTAATTTCCCACTATTCTCAAGTTGTTTTTTTTTCCCATCTCTAAACCCTTCAATAGCCAGTCTACAATCCTTCCATTATAACCATCCTTGCTTTGGTTTTTGCCTATACCATGTGGAAGCTTCCCTGGAGCGGTCATCTCATCCTAAAGTCCTGATTTTTCCTAAGTGACAGAAAATGACTTTTGGGTTAATTGATTTAAATGTTTATCACTAATGCATACATATCTCTATTTAAGTAAAATAATACTTTATTCCAATTTGTATTTGTAAGATAAATCATTTTGATACCTGGTTATTATTTAACAGGAAAGGAGTATAGGGAAGGCCAGATAATACAGGCATGCCACTTGTGCCAGAAAGCTGTAGTTTAACATTCTCCAGGTCTGTTCCCCACAGATCACTGAGGAAAGGAAATGGCGAATAGACGCATGCCCATAAGGTCTGGGTGATGTGGGAAGGTGCTTGCCTGTCAGTCTTACCTGGGAACAGGGCATTGGCCAGAGTAGACATGTAGGTGTAGCCACTGCAAGCATGGGAAGAACTGATCATTACACTCCTAAACAAAGGCAGTTCCCTCTCTTACCTCTCTTGGGACTCTTGAAGGGGGAGCATTCTCTTGTATTTGCTCTCATGGCCCACAGTTATGGGGAGCCCACATGATGGGCTACGATTAGCTTGGTGCTCCGCTGGACTCAGTTCCACCATGGAATGGAAACTCGGGACACTGGCATTGCTTTTAGTTCTGCTGAAGCCCCAGCTGCATATTTTGCAGGACTGGACTAAGGGAAATGGGACTTTGGAAACCAAGGGATATCATTTCATGCAAATAAACCTTTCTAGCTCATCTCAGTCTCTCATGCTAGTCTTAGAAAATTCTTTTTCTCAAGATATCACAAGAACCCGACTCCCAGCTCCCAGTGGGGAAAGGGATACCCCACTCCCACTAAGACCAGAGAAGTTCCACCTGTGAAATCCCCTGAGACAATTTCTGATATGCTTAAAAAACACAGCAAGTGTTGGGAGTGGGAGCAGAGTTGGTAAATTGTGGGTAAAAGGAGAGTGGACATGGTTTGATCATCTTGAAACTGGGTAATGAATAAATGGAGCGTAGTACAGTATTTGCTGCTTTTGTGTATGTTTGATTTTTTTCCTCTTAAAAATGTTAAAAAGAGAAAGCAAGAGACAGAAGTCTTGAGAGACTGATACAAACCCTTATAAGGTTTAAATTTCTATCATTATAGGGTTCAGGGCTGAGCTTAGTGGAATTGTTGGAAGAAAAGCTGAAAATATTGCTGAGAATTATTAGAGTATCCCTGGGTGTTTTGAAAAAAAAAAATGAATGAACAGAGCACCTCAGAAAACAGTGACTTAATTGAGTAAAGTATTCTCTTTTGAGAGGTGAGAAAAAGTCAGGAGGTGGGCAGCTGAGGGCTAGTGCAGCAGCCCCATGCTATCACACATGTCTTATTATCTTTCTCTCTTTCTACTCTTCTCTCCTTAATGTGTGGCCTTTGTCCTTATGGTCACAAATAATTTCTATATCTCAAAGCACAACTACATTTCAGGGTTTAAAAGAAAGAAGAAAGTAACAGAAGAAAAGTGTAGTGCTACATGAGGAAAACAAAACTCATTGCAGACTTTCTCTTCATGCCCATTGTCCAGAATTGTGTCACGTGGAAACTTAGTTCCAAGGCAATCTAGGAAATTTCATCTCATGTTGAAAACTTCGCCACTACCCAGTGAAATGGCAGTAATACTAGTGACTAGGAAAAGGATAATGTACCTCGGGTAGGCAGCAATTAGTACTTGCCAGAGTCTACCTCTTTGGCTAGATTACATCCTTCGGCAAGCTTCTTTCTAAACACAGAGCATAATCCTCCCCTCTCACCTCCCGTGTGAGAGACAATGGCCTGAAATCCAATCTGTTTTTTATATCTCACCCAAAGTCCAAAAGTTTACCCTTTTCTGAAACAGAAACCTATTGTTAAGATTCCGGCAGTAATTTTTTTTTTTTTTTTAAGTAATAGGGAGATGCTCATAAATGGCTTATTAGGAGGAGAGCAAATTCAGAGGAGTGTGTGGAAGAAAATGACCAAGGAGCAAGTTACTGAAAAACCCAGAGAGACAGTTAGATAATGTGAGACTGGACCCTATGACTATATTTACAAATCAGGCGATGTGTAGTATAAGGTTGGATTATATTATGCACTTTTACGTATAAACAGCCTTTTTCAAACATGTAATTAGATTGTCAATTGGTTACATGTGATTTCTCAATATGATTTTTCATTTTTCAAAGGAATTGTTAATGAACCAATAGGGAGACTTTAAAAAATATCTCTAGCCCAGCTAGTGTGCTCAGTGGTTGAGCGTCAACCCATGAACCAGCAGGGCATGGTTTGATTCCTGGTCAGGGCACATGCCCAGGTTGCAGACTCAATCCCCAATAGGGGGCAGGAGGCAGATAATCAATGATTTCTCTCACATTGGTGTTTCTATCTCTTTTTCCCCCTCTCCCTTCCTCTCTCTAAAATCAATAAAAGCATATTTAAAAACAAAAGAGAACAACAACAAAAAACATCTCTAAACCTGAAAGCAAAATTCAGAATTTTGGCTTTCCAGAAAACATAAAAATTATGCCAGCGTCACTTTGATTTTTATAGGAGAACTTATTCACTTTTACTGAACTGAATTTTGAGGTTTCAAATACATAGAGACTTGAAGTGTTTAAGAAAAGGCCTTTTTATTTTATTTTATTATTATTTTTTTAAAATATATTTTATTGATTTTTTACAGAGAGGAAGGGAGAGGGATAGAGAGTCAGAAACATCGATGAGAGAGAAACATCGATCAGCTGCCTCCTGCACACTCCCCACCGGGGATGTGCTCACAACCAGGGTACATGCCCTTGACTGGAATCGAACCTGGGACCCTTGAGTCCACAGGCCGACGCTCTATCCACTGAGCCAAACCAGTCAGGGCGAAAAGGCCTTTTTAAGTCATTTTTTTCAAGTGTACAATGTCCACAAAAATTATTTTAGCAAAATGTGTTCTAAAGTAGTAAAAAACAATGACTAAGAGCACACTCCTGTTGAATCTTCTTTGCATTGCTCTTGAGGCTGAAAAAATAAAAATGTTATGTCTGTTTCCAACTACACTGCTTTCCATATTTTTCCCTAGCAATATTAAAGGAATTTGATCACTTTCTTTTCTTAACTTCTTAAAATGTATTACTTTGTAAGCATCTACTCTATAAACATGACACATGGGAGGATTACTAGGTAGTAGTTTAGATTTTTAAAACTATGTGGATTACTGAAGAAAGAACTCAGAACTTGAAAGCACTAAGTTTAAATCATTAATGTACCACTTGCTGGCTGTGTGAACTTACAAAAAATTTCTTAGGTTATTTTGTTTTACTTATTTGTGGAGGGAGGTTAATATTTGTCCAGGGGCTTTTGTTAAGAATTTAAAAATATACAAAGACCCTGGCAGAGTAGATTAATAGTTACATAGGAACTATTAAAATTCAATCTTCAGTTTTGAACTTGTCCTGCAAATTGCCCTTTTACTGATGACTTTCACACTTCATGAAAAAAGAATCTGGGGGACCATGGATTTGAGTTTTTGGTGTAGTGGTAGGCTTTATTGAGGCTGGAGCAAACACAGAGAGCTATCCGGTTCAGCTCTATCCCATTGTGGAAAAGTTCAGCCATGTTTTTATCAGGCCCAGGAGCAGAGCCAGTGTCCAGAAACTCTGTGCCACGCTAAAGCTTAGTCCAGTGTAGTCTTTGTCCCCATCTGGCTAGCTTAGTCTGTTCCCAGCTGTGCTCTGGCTGGCACTATACCCGGCCTGTGCCTGGAGCCCCTGCTTGGACTTCACTAGGGAGAAAGAACTTGCAAACAAAAGGGGCAAGTGTGGAGAGAGAGAGACTTGGTTCGTTTGCCTCCCCTATGCACCCCCACCAAGGTTCAAACCGACAACCCGGGTATGTGCCCTGACTGGGAATCAAACTTCCAACCTTTCAGTGTATGGGATGATGTTCCAACCAGCTGAACCACATGAGCCAGAGCAAAATTTATAATTACTTTAAAAATATAATATTTTCTTAAATATTAGAAGATAGCAAATATCCACAGAATCCACACATTAATACTGTAGTGTGGATTGCTTCAATATCTGTACATATAGCTCTAAATCTTTCCAGGGTAAAAAAGGAATACCCATTCATGACCACCCTTTTGTATCTTGTGAACTGTTTTTGAGGACTTTCTTAGGCTATGCTTGCAGTTTCCTTCTCAGCATAATGAGGTTTTCTAATGACCAGCCAGTTCCAGACAAGGCTGCTGACTGTATTGTTCTCTCTGATGTGACTCACTGAGACTCATTTAATGTTCTGATATTGGTGTGGCTCCACATTCTGTATTGCCTAGATACAAATGATTAACTACCTGATTGGTCTGACCACTCCTGGAAGACGAAGGTCCGCAAATTCCACCCACGGTGCTACATCATTAACACGACTGTACAATTGCCTTCCCATTAATCATTAAAGATTTCTCACATGGCTTTGTCTTTGTTTCATTTTACTATCAGAGAACTTTAAAGGATTACTTCAGGCTTTTGGTTGCCAAGGCATACTTCAAGAATATGCTTTTACCTGGCTGGTATGGCTCACTGTTCAATTCCCAGTCAAGGCACATCCCTGGGTTGCAGGCTCAATTATCAGTAGAGGGTATGCAGGAGGCAGCTGATCAATGATTCTTTCCCATCATTGATGTTTCTATCTCTCCCTCTCCCTTCTTTTCTAAAATCAATTTTAAAAAGCTTAAAGAATACACTTTTGCCAGATTTATCAACAATCTTGTTTCAGAATTGAATGTGAATTGCAAACACTCATATGGAAGCTTTCAACTGGGAACTAAACTTTTGAAAAGTAAATGGTTAAAAAACTCATGGTCTTTAAAAAGGTAAAAAACAACTCCATCTGTTCTGTTTAATCCAGGCTGAAATTCCCCAGCTTGTCTCTTCCTGTGAATATATCACAGTTGAAGTCCAGCAACTAGCTAATATCGAGTTTCATGAAAAATACAACTAAGTAGTCTATTGTTTTTATTTTCCAATAGACAGAGACCTAGGTCCTCCTAGATAGTGACTAACATAAAATGTAGCAATCAGTATACAGTTTTACATTTTTTTTCCTAAACATCTATATATATAAAAGGCTAATATGCTAAGTGTCCATCTGGGTAATGATGTCACATAGCAACTCCCGGCTTCCTCTCCCTAACGACTAGCCTCCTTGGAGTTTCTTCAGCCCAGGAACACGACTTGCTTTATAGCCAGGTGGAAACATTTTACACTGTAACCAAATGTCTGTGAAGCATTTTCCTGTGCCTCATCTCATTTGATCTTCACAGAAGGCCTGAAGTAGGTAGATAGATTACTCGGTAGAATCCTATTTTCTTTTCATTAGCTGGAAAACAGAGATTTAGAAAGCTTAGAGACTTGACCTGATTGAAAAGAAGAAATGGTGGACCTTGAAAATGACTTCATGTTTTCTCACTGTGCACAATATACTCAAATACTTCTACAGTTAAATATTTTATCCTTTGTTCTCCCTTCATGATCTACAATAATAATTTGCTTCATGTTGATATTTACTGCTGTGTTGCTGACAGTTACCTGAAACAGAAGTTGGGGTGCTTCACTGGGATGGAAAAAGTTTAGCTAAATCAGAAAGCATGTTGCCCTGACTGGTTTGGCTCAGTGGATAGAGAGTCAGCCTGCAGACTGAAGGGTCCCAGGTTCGATTCCAGTCAAGGGCATGTCCCCGGTTGCGGGCATGTCCCCGGTGGGGGGTGTGCAGGAGGCAGCTTATCGATGTTTCTCTCGCATCGATGTTTCTAACTCTCTATCCCTCTCCCTTCCTCTCTGAAAAAAAATCAATAAAATATTTAAAAAAGAAAAAAGAAAGCATGTCTAATTAAGCAAGTTTATTCTATATCTATAAAAGGCTAAGTTGACTCATGCATCGGCGATACATATAAAACTCTCACTGACGCCAATCGCATGCGTTTCCATCTGTCATTGTAGACAGTGAATTTGGTTGACATTTCTATGATAGAAAGAGGGTGAATAGTGAAATTAAAATATTTGTTCTAATTAATTTCCTTTCAATGTGGACAAATTTTTGCACCAGGCTACTAATTACATATAAGTGACTTCACTCACTTCTTTCTCAATAGCAAACTTTGGGTCTTCAGTACACTCCTAATAAAAGGCAAAGAGGTTCCTTTGCTTGGCTGAGGAGCTAGCTAGACTCTCACATAAGATATTTTGGAAACCTTTTCTAGGAGCCCATTTTCAAGGGACCCCTTGATTTACTAAGGTCACAAGGAATATGAAAAGTTTGGGCATACAGAAACTTAGAATAATTTTATTACTCAAAATTTCTGACTATCAAGAGCACTATTGACAGTCATTACTGTGCTTGATTCAAAAAATGGCTATACTGAACAAAATTTATGAGCGGTGGTGGGGCGGAAAATTGTCTTTTTCTGTTGTGGAATCTCAAAGTCCCATTCCAGTTTCATTCCCATCGGCTCACTATTACAAGTAGGTGTTTCCTCGGAGAGGAATCCGGCTTTCCCTATGGCCTGGACTCTCTATGTTTGGACTGAGAGATTACTATTTATGCATTCTTCTTTACTTCCACCAAAATGGCCACATACAACTATGCATTCCTGATGTGATGTTTGAAAAAGCTTTATGGACATGTTCATTCTGGATGAAGTTCACACCATCAACTGAGACTTCTTGGAGCTTAGAGACTTGAAGTACAGAGGTATATATACATTTTCTCTTTCCTTTAAACTTTTTTCTAATTCCCTACATTGTCATGCATTTTTAAATTATGAATCTGTTATACTTTTTATTGATTTTAAATTCATCCCCAAATTTAAAGAAACCTTCTCATTTTCCTCTGGGAACTGGAATTGATTTTATTTCACACATCTTATCTCCATGCATTAATGAGATCTGCCTCTGACTAGGGCGAAGGTTCCTTCTTCTGCACAGTGCCTTCCTGACTGCTGCGACTTGTGAATTTCCCATTTAAGATATTCCAGCTTTCCTTTGAAGATTCTTCCAATTCATGTGAACCATATTAGAATGTTTTTGTAGAGGCTGCAGCTGGAGCCTCTACCCAGGCAAATGAAAGCACTCTAACTGGGAATTCCATTAGGAATGCATTAAAGGCAGAAAAGTGCTATTAGGTGTTTGAATGAGTCCCTTGAGAGCATGAGAAGGAAAAAGTAATCTCCTTGCTTCATGCTCTGCAAAGGCCACTTCAGTGCCTCTCTACACAGGGACTGTCAAGCAGCCAATTTGCAAAAATGCCACTTATTATGCTGTGTTCACATGCTAGAGATGTTTCTCTCTCTCTCTCAACAAATCATTATTGCCTTTCTGCTAAATGCAAAGGTTTAGCATAACTTATTTGGTACTATCGCAACAGAAAATCACAATTTTGGACTGCATAAGCTACTTTTTCTATTTAAAGGAGCAAAGAAACTTTTCTAAAATTATGAAGAAGATAAAAAACAAAAACTAAAAAAAAACTCTGGATGGTTTGGACATTCTAAAACCTAGCAAGTAAAGACTAGTACCTTTATTTTTCAAAAGAGGTTCATAATATTTATTTGATAGGGCAGATGGTAGAAGTAAACTGGAAATAGTTTTAGAGTACTTGGCATAAAGGAAAACTAAAATAGTTTATTCCTTACCCACATTTTTCTTTTTAGTTAGAAGGGTAACTTTCAAAAGTAAAGGTGAGAAAAAGAATGGAAAACCTGGAGGGAACCAAAGTGCAGCATTCATTTCTTTTGGTTTCGATTGTTTGTGAGCTTCCCAGCAGCCCAATCCTCTCCCTTGGGTAGATACTACCATTTGCTTGTGAAGAGCATCCTTCTCCCCCACAGTGTGACCCGAGTGGGACTCTCAATTGCATGTCATCTTGGAATTTAATTAAGAAACAGTCACAAAAGGATGGAAAAAATTAGGAGCTGACACAACCTGATGGAAGCTTCCAAAAAAAAATAAATAAATAAAAAATCCATGAAATGCTGAAAAGGGAAAGGCAACTAATTTTTTTTTTTTTTCTTATCGGTTCTTTCTTTTATATATAAAAAAAAAGTTGTTCAAAATTCCACCACTTCTTTGGAACTTATACTTTTAAAATAAATAATTTTTTATTGTTGAAAGTATTAAACCTTTACCAGATGTATCATTGCCAAATATGTTTTCCCATCCAGTGGACTACCCTTTCATTTTGTTTATGGTTTCTTTTGCTAGTCAGAAGCCTTTTATTTTGATGTAGTCCTATTTGTTTATATTCTCCTTATTTTTCTTTGCCCTAGGAGATGTATCTGTAAACATATGTCTGAGATTTTTTTCTGCCTATGGTTTCTTCTAGGATTGCTATGATTTCACAACTTACATTTAAGTCTTTTATCCATTTTGAGTTTACTTGTATTCTTGTGTATGGTGAAGTTGGTAGTCTAGTTTCTTTTTACTTTTTCTTTTTTTTTTTTTTTTGCATGTATCATGTATCCCAACACTATTTATTGAAGAGACTGTCTTGACTCCATTGTATGCTCTTGTCTCTTTTTCAAATAGTAATTGAGCTTGATGGCTTGATTCATTTTGTGGGGTCTCTGTTCTGTTCATTGATCTATATGCCTGTTCTTGTGTTAGTACCAGGCCTTTTTTTTAAATTGCTTAAAATATTACAACGAGTAGTACATTTGTCTCCTTTTTTCCCCCCTGACCTTCCCCCAGCCTCCCCTACCCCCCAGTGTCTTGTTTCCATTGGTTATGCGTATATGCATCCTACTGTAGTTTGACAGTCTGTTTAATGCTGCTCTGCCTCTGTATCTATTTTTGTTCATCAGTTTATAATGGTCTTTATTATCCATAAATGAGTGAGATCATGTGGTATTTTTCTTTCACTGACTGGCTTATTTCACTTAGCATAATGCTCTCAGGCCTTTTTTTTTTATTATTATTACAGTGGCTTTGTAGTATAACTTGAAATCTGGTATTGTGATTCCTCCAACTTTGTTCTTCTTTCTCAAGATTGCTGCAGCTATTTGGGTCTTTCTGGGTTCCAAATAAATTTTTGGAGTATCTTGGAATTTATTCTTTATCTGCAGCAGTATCTTTAAGCATTTGACTCTCCCACACTCCAGTTCAGAATTCAATCAACCCAAGATAGATCCTGTAAATAGGAACCTCTAGTGCTGCTTCCTCCCATATATCCCTATTCTTCTTGACCACCACTTTTCAGAGTCAAGAACCATAATAGTATAGTCCTCATATTAATGTTTTGTTTTGTTTTTTCCCATTGGACTTTCTCTAGTATATTGGAATCTGGAAAATGATGCGTAGTAGCATTGTTTCTTATTATTT
This sequence comes from Myotis nattereri, assembly GCF_964212035.1. Taxonomy (NCBI): domain Eukaryota; kingdom Metazoa; phylum Chordata; class Mammalia; order Chiroptera; family Vespertilionidae; genus Myotis; species Myotis nattereri. The sequence goes on from NC_138088.1 coordinate 31,039,886, forward strand.
GATTCTTTTTATGATATTTGATTGCTGATTCCTTTTATTCTTCGGCCTGCTTTTCCACCTGCAATCTATGTGCATATCTCTGATAGCTGGTAAACATATAACTGCTTATTATTTTTTTGATCTGGCACCTGTCTAGCAATTCATATTTTACTTCTGTACACAGTCCCCCTGCCAGCCAGTACCCAAGCTTTATTCTTAGCTCCATTTCCTACATCTTGGAGCCTGGGCCACAAATGTTTGGAGAACCAGGTGAATCCATGTGACCTTCTATCACAAACACATGCTGCTCCACACAACCCAGCTCTTCTGCTCCAGATACTCATTCTGTCCATTTCTTTTCCATGTCCCAATTAACTCACTGTTTTGTTTCTGCTTTGTTGAGAAATGTTAGGCCATGTCCCAAAGCATGTGCATGGGGGGCATATCAGAAAATAATGTAATTTTGCAGAACAAGCAGGTTTGGGTCTCCCTGTAATTAAAGACAGATTAGTAAGATAATATAATCAGAAGTTTATTAAGATGTATACCTCATGTATACATGGGAGATAGAGGAAAATGAGTAACTCTCCAAGTTCGCTTAGAATTCAGGTTTAAATATCATCTTAATAGGGAAAGGAGGAGAGATATGGGCCACTTAGGGGAGAGTAAATGTTTTGAGGAAAGACAAGTGGACCCTTAGAAGAATAGTTAGGAGGTATTATCATTTGTGATAAAGTGTGGTATCCACTTCTTGTGTCCTCTCCTGCGATGAGTGAATCGTTTCCTTGTTGACACAATTCTCTGGAAGGTGGCTATGACGATTGAGTTCCTTTTGAAGGATCTGTCTTTAGGCAGATAATCCCAGTTCAGAGAAACAATTTGCCTGCATTGGCTGTTTGTGTGTTTGTTTAAGTGAATACAGCTCATAATAATCAATATACCAAATTGGCATATTTTGGGGTGGTATATTCTGCTACCCTTCACTACCTTCACCTCACATCCTCACGACTTTATTCCTTTTCCTTCCACCATATATAGTTGTTTTTAATCTCTGTGTGTTGCGGGTACATAAAGGGAAATCTGAAGTCAGTTGACTCAGTTAGGGAAAACAAGTTGGTATCTAAATCTCCTTACAAGTGTTTTAGTTAATCCTTTTAAAAAAAAATCCTAACCTCACCCATATCACCTCCTGAAGAACTCAATGGGTTCTGCTCCTGAGACCTTCCTGGGAGATTGGGGTGCTTGTACTGTTGCTTGTTGTGGACTCTACCCAGTAGTTACTTTGGTTTCAGTTCTTTCAGCTCTGTTAACTAATTTAAACACTAGTTATTATTATCTCCCAGTCCTCCTTAATTTTGTTGACATCTCTCAATCTCAGATATCCCTTTCCAAATCCCTTTGTTCTTTTAAGTTATATATTTTTGTTCCTTGATATAAGGCATCTGGAAGGAGTTCTGGTAAGTTCATGTCTCATCTGGAATTCCAAGGAGATAATACTTTAACAATTCTACATCTGAATCTATCATAAATTATATTCAGTAATTTTAACAAACCTATAGTTTGATGCCTTTATTTTCATGCCCTTATTACACATTTAACTCATTTATTAAATATTAAGTATATGATATAACATATACATATTAAAATGTGTTATTGCTTTGGGAATTCAATAGAAAGTGTTTTCTTCCATTATTTTATTATGTATTTAATTTTCATAAAATAATGATGTTATAAATTTGGTTAACACTTTTTCTGTTATATAAGCATAGAAAAATTTGAGAGGAAAGGTAGAGTTCGATTACACTGTGTTTATTTCACTGTGCTTTGTGCTCCAGAATATATGCAGACTCTAAATACTGGTTATTAGAATAGTATAATGCTGAACTCTTTTCATGCAATGTGGTTCATATTCTTATTATAATTTTAGAGTTATAGCGAATATTAAATGGCATGCATTACTACAGAGATGCCAGTAGGGTGCACCTGAAAAAATATACTCTGCTTGTTTACTCATAATAATTTGGGGAAAATAACCTTTTTTTTTCCCCGGAGATTATGTTTTTAGGGCAACATTATAATTTAATTGGTATATCAATCTTTATTGCTTGAACCTGTATTCATATGTCTGGAATTTAACATCTGTTCATATAATGCACTTGACATTGCACTTGCCCCACTTTTTCAACATTATTTTGTTACTAAAGATAGTACTCAACTTTGAGTTTTCCTGATAACTTATCAAAAAAACATGTTAGGATTCCATCCAAAATGTTATAAGTAACTTTATTCATTAATAAGTATTCAAAGTACAATTGATTGCTACTTTCTTTTATTTTTAAGAAACTCAAATGTAGATAACTGTATTGCCCAAAATAAGTTTATTCCCAATGAATCATACTCTGGAAAATCGCTGTGCTGCTTAAGAAGACTTTGTTTTTGCAATGCAGTGGTGATCTTTGTGATACTATATGATTCTTGGAGTCTGTCCCAAATAGGATGTTTCATTTTTCATCTATATTAACATTTGCCTCTGCATTAATATTAAATTCCAGTTGATAGAATTTTCAGATATGTGATATGGACTAACTCACTTTGGGCACTGAAATCTAAAGACCCTGTTGGAAGCGCCATTACTCACCAAAGCTTATATGAAAACTAGTGCCCGGGTGCATGGATTCATGCACATTGAAAGGAAATTAATTAGAAGGTGGCTGGTGGGGCAGGACTGGGCGAGACAGGCCAAATAAACCCTGGAACCAATCTCCCGTGGTCTCTCCCCTGCCAACCACACCTGGGTAGCGCCACAGCTCAAAGGGCATATGTGGAGTGAACGGGGTCCCTCCGGCAGTTGGGATCCCTCGGCCTGGCCTACAGGGATCAGGCTGAAACCGACTCTGCAATCTCCCCCAAGGGGTCCCAGATTGTGAGAGGGCAGTTCTCAGGTGACGCACCCCAGAATCAGGCTCCCTCCTCTCTGGTTCTGGGGTGCGTCACCTAAGAACCTCTGCTACCAAATCACCACAGCTCTGCAGCTCCTGCATTGAGTGTCTGTCCCTGGTGGTCATTGTGCATCATAGCTATTGGTCAGATGGTCTCTTAGCCTTTTATATATACAAACAACTATTAAACAATAAAAGCACAAAAGAAATGAGATACTTTATTTTATAACATCTTAAAATCTTTATATTTGTTTACTGTAGAAAATCAGGAAAAACAAAATTAAATCAAATGCAGTCCCATGATCCAGAAATTTCCAGTGTTAACCTGTGAATGTATATCTTTCCAGATAAAACATTCATTCAATATATTGGCAATTATTAGAGTAAGCTCTGCCCATTATTTAAAGTAGCTATTATTACACATTGCCATTTTTGGTACAAAAATATACAAAATCATAACATTGTAAAAATTCATAATTAATAGTATTTCATTTCTTAACATACTTTTAGCATTTTTTAAATAAAATCGTGTGATATACATATACATGAGTATATTGATTTCTTTGAAAATTATGGTTAGCTCAAGCAAATCACTATCATTGATTGTTAATTTTCAAATCATTGAAATGAAGAAATTTCAAGTAGAGCCACACAGAGTAAAAACTAAGAGGTTTTTTTTTTGTTTGTTTTATATTGTTTGTTTGTTTTTCAAATTCTTCTTTCTGATGGAGGAGAGATTTTTTGTTGTTGTTCATTGAGAGTTAGAAATTTCAGTAATAAAATTGCAAAGTTGCATGGCAAAGGGCATGAGTAGTGGGAAGGTGGATAGATAGAGCCAGTAATTTTACCAAAAATACATAAAAAAAATTTTACCAAAAAATATATATACTAGAAGCCCGGTGCACGAATTCATGCACCAGTGGGGTCCCTTGGCCTGGCCTGCAGGATTGGGCCAAAACCATCTCTTGAGGGGTCCCGGATTGTGAGAGGGCACAGGCCAGGCTGAGGGACCCCACTGGTGCACAATCGGGGCCAGAGAGGGATGTGGGAGGTTGGCTAGCCAGGTAGGTACTACAGGAGGACTCCAGGGCATGTCCGGCCCATTTAGCCTGGTCATGATTGGCCAGACCCCAGCAGTAAGCTAACCTACCATTGGAGCGTCTGTCCCCTGGTGGTCAGTACACATCATAGCGAGTGGTTGGGTGGCCTTAGCATATCATTAGCATATTATGCTTTGATTGGTTGAACAGACAACCAGGCACTTAGCATATTAATCTTTTATTATATAGGATATATTCTCTTTTACACTTTTTGTTTATCTTCTGTGGAACAAGGGGGTTCTTCTAATTTCTCATGTGAAAAATAAGATTTATTATTATAGATATAATTTATTCTGGATTACAATCAAAACAAAACTCAGGTACATAGTGGATTACATATTACACACAGATTAGGTGATTAATAAAATATATCATTAGAAACATTACATTGAATTATTTATTTAATAAATTATACATGCACTTAATTTTCAAATATAATGTATTTGACTTAGTTTGTTTCCAAAACCAGACCTGAATACCACTAAGGTGTGAATAACACAAGAATGCTTCTCTATGAATACCTTTAGGATAGAATTTAATTAGGTTCATTCAAACAAGCATCACTAAATTAAAATGGAGTTCGAAAAGTCTCACAATACAAAAAACATTTTACAGGCCCATATTGATATAGAAGTAATTTTTCTTTATTTAAAATTTTAATAAGAAATCCAATTAGTATACAATGTTTTCCCAAAATTTATTACCAAATCATGATTAAAATATTGTTCTCCATTTATATTGCTGGTTCAACACCCCCTCTCCTCCTCTTTCTTTCCTAGTCATTTTTTAGGTTAGAGCATATTGTGCTAATTTTGTGAGACTGAATTTTAGTATCACACACATTAACTCTGAATTTTTATTTCATCTGTTATTACTATTTTGCCTCTAGACTTCACTGTGATTCCAAGCAACACAATATGTTACATTCAATTTTATAATATGCCTTTTGCATTGCTCTTTTTTTATTTTGTAACAGCTATATTAATGGAATTGCTAGAATAAGTATTTTCAAGACAGGCAAAAGGAAAATGATTTTACCAATGAGGATTTAATTTCTTCAATTATTTTACAATTGTTTGTTGGGTTTGCGCTTAGATGGAAATGATGAAAAGATGGTGTGGAGAGAAACACCACTTATACTGATGACTGAATAAACTCTCCTGAAATTAGGCAAATGCTCATTTTTATGTTAAATATGGGCTTCTGTCATTTCTTTTTGAAGCTAAAACTTTTGTGTGGGAAGATTTGGCTTAAACAAATGAGATATATGTCTACATTTCAAATTTGGCAATATATGCTTCTTTCTGGAAAAAAATAGAATATTAATAACAGATGGGATTTTGGCGTTACGAGGCACCATTAGAACTTCTGGGCATTTAACTTTTGGGGTTTACTACTTACTGGTTTCCAAGCTTTGCTCCTTAGGACATGTTTTAATTATTTTTTCTCTGCGGGCTTACACTTTAAAATATTTATTCAAAAATTTTTAAATCTACATATGCCTGCCCATCAGATTTTCTCATCAGAATGAGACTAGTGACCTTACTATAAGAAAAGAAGCTGAATAAGTATTTATTATTATTATTGTTATTATTATTATTTTGTCTATTTAGCTCTCAGTGAGTGGTGGGGAGTGATTAGTAAATAAATGGTCAATATCTTGAGGATTTTGTAAAAATACTGAAAACATTATTTGGGTGACTAGATATTTGGCCTCTTTAAACTTGACTACCTCTAAGGTCCTATACAGAAATCTATGAAAATGAATTTTGACATCCACAATTAGCCTCAGGTTTTAAGGAAGATGTAATTGTGTAACAGCAGTGGTCTCTGCTTCTGGGGTCCAACCCCAGCAGGTCCAGGGGTCCCCAAAGGTGTGGACGGAGTCAGCGAAGAAGGAATGACACAGAGACAGCGTTCAGTTGATCAGCAGCCTAGCCAGGATCTCTAGCCAGGATCTCCAGCCAAGTTCTGGTCTGGATCTCCAGCCAGGTTCTGTGTCCATGTTCTCTTGCTAGGTTTTCCAGCCAGGTTCTCCAGCCAAGTTCTGGTCTGGATCTCCAGCAAAGTTCTGGTTAGGATCTCCAGCCAGGTTCTGTGTCCATGTTCTCTTGCTAGGTTCTCCAGCCAGGTTCTCCAGCCAAGTTCTGGTCTGGATCTCCAGCAAAGTTCTGGTTAGGATCTCCAGCCAGGTTCTGTGTCCATGTTCTCTTGCTAGGTTCTCCAGGTTCTCCTGCCAGGTTCTGTAGCCATGTTCCCTCGCTAGATTCTCCAGCCAGGTTCAGTAACCAGGTTCTAGTCAGGTTCTCTTGCCAATTTCTGTAGTCAGGTTCAGTCCAGGATCTTTTGCCATGTTCTCTCCAGCGAAGTTCTTCTGTCTCTAGGTTCTGTGTAGGTTCTGTCTTCTAAGTTCTGTCTTGTTACATCTGTATTTATACCAGTTGATTCCAATCCTATCAATCTCTATTCCAAAGGTTAGGGCGTTTCTTATCTCCATTCCCAGGGAGTAAAGATTATGTAGCTTAAGCATGACTGTCCATAGTTAAAGTGATTAATTACCCGCCTGGCACTTAGTTAAGAGGTTTTATTCCCTCCCTAACTTCAGGGGAAAATCCCTACCTGGGGAAACAACCTTTCTCAGAGACCTTGGTTAAAACACATAGTGCCAAGAAGGTGAGCAAACATATTAAGAACAGTATGCCATATATGCCAGGTCCTTTGAAACAGCAAGGATGGACAGGCTCCCGGCACTCTGCCAAGTGAGCATCTCATTTTTGTCTGTATTCTATTTGTTCATTCAACACAAATAGTTGCACCAGGCCCTATGCTATCCTCTATGAGCAAAGCACACAGTCACTGTTCTAAAAGAGCTTATGTTTAATGGTGGACACAGATGCATAGAGAGGCAAATATAATACATTATAATGAGTGCTATAACAGGAACAGTAATATTAAAATGAAAATGAAAGGAACACCTAAGAGTGGCAACCAACACAGAGTTGAAGGATCAAGGAGAGAAGTAATTTCTCAACTGAGGGCATACAGGACTTTGTCAAAGAGGAGAGATATTTGCGAGGGAGGTGAAAAGGGAGACAATTTTCAGAAAATTGAAACAGGAACTACTTGAAGAAAACTGAAGATTGTTCAGTGGGCTGTAATATATTTAAGTATACAAACTGTGAGAGACAAGACTAAAGTGATAAATTAGAATTGAACCATGAAGGACCTCACCTTATTGAGAAAGTGGCCATGCAAAAGGTTTAGCAGGTGCTGTGTCTTGACTCCCTTTGTGAAACTGAAAGCTTACCCAGCACTAAGGATTCAATGAGACAGGCTACAGGCAAGGAAACGAGTCAGAGCCTATTGTAGAAACAAGATCAAGAGAAACAGAGTCTGAAAGAAATTAAAGAGTGTTTGGGAATGGAAAGAAGTATACAAATTTAATATATATTTAGATATTGAAGGTAGATTGGAGGTAAAAGGGGAGCGTGATAATGTAGGTGATATTATAACTTTAGCACCATTATGGCCCTTTACGCTTGTTCATTCATAGATGTCCACAGACCAACAGACAAGTACAAATGACCTCAACAAGAACTTGGATTGTGAAAAAATACTGGAGTCTACACCAGCGAAGAAATTTTGCTCTCTAGATCCCTGAGATCTTCTGTTGGTTTAAGAATGCAAAGATAGAAGAACTAGGGACTCAATCAAATATGGTGGATTCTTATTTACCTGTGTTCTTTCTATGCGGCCCCTTGAGGCGGCCTGAGGGACCTTCCAGTAATAGGTGGAAGAATTAGACCACCTCGTTTAAAATCTGATTCTGCTACTTGTTAGCTTAGACCAGGAACTTAAGTACTTCATTTAATAAGTAAGTAAGAATAATAGCCTCCTCAGAGTGTTATGAAAAGAACATACTGCACATTATGAAAGTGTTAAAGCACTTAACACGGGTCCTGGAACTACCCTAGACATTTTATCACCAAGCATATTTATACATTGTTAAGGCCAGGCCTAGAGGGAATTTGGTGACAGTTTGCATACAGATGGACCAATGTAAGTTTATTACCACTTTTGAAATAATTCCCATGACATATCCTGCAGTAATAAAGAATCATCTTCTCTATCTGCTGCTATGTACACAAATTACAGGCATCAGTTGTTCCTTAGAAGTTTCTTCTAAAGCAATGCAGATAAGTTATACTGATTTTTGTTTTTGCTACTTGACTTACATTTTGCTTATCCAAGTAAGTATGTATAAAGAATATGCATTTTAGAAAAAAATATATATATTTACAGTGATGTTTAAATATCTTTGTAGGTCCACAAAAATAAAATGCAAGTAAATTAAGATTTATTAAGTATCTACTATGTGCCAGACCCCTTGCTAGTTGTTATAAATGTATTATCTATGTGTAAAGATATTGGAGATAGGAATTATCAAAATTTTAAAGATAAAGATATTGGGCTTCAAAGATATTAAATAAATTATCCAAACATATAATCTTAAGACAATGATGAGATTAGGAGGAGGTAAACTGGCCAGTTGGGCCTTTAGATAGTTTAGGTTCCAATGAAAATAAATGACAAATATTGTAATAATTTAATTTTTAATTTCCATACAGTAATCATTGACATTAACTATTTTTGAAATATTAAGTAGAATCAATAGTTCAGAACTACCATAATTGCTACAATGTAGCTTATATCTGCCTAATAAAATTTTAACAAATACTTGAAAAATAAATTATGATAAAGTATGTATCATGTTCCTTGTGTGAATGCCCCAACCTAAAACGTAATTTATCTATATTTTAAAAAAATTGCAGCCCTAGATGGTTTGCAACAGTGGATAGAGCACTGGCCTGGGGACCAAAGGGTCCTGGGTTTGATTCTGGTCAAGGGCATGTACCTCAGTTGCAGGCTCCTCCCTGGCCTGGGCCCTGGTCAGGGCCTGTGCAGGAGGCAACCAATCAATGTGTGTGTCTCATATCCACGTTTCTCTCTGTCTTTCCCTCTCTCATCCACTGTCTCTGAAAATCAACGGGAAAATATCCTCGGGTGAGGATTTAAATAAATCAATAATTAATTATTAAAAAAAATAAAAACATTGAAGAAGAATAATTTCTAGGTTATTTAAAGTTGTAAAAAGTCACCAGTCAGTATAAGCTTAATTTTGTATTACGTTCCATGTAAAAGATTGGGCTTATTTATAAAAAGTAATTAAATTTCATTTTTAGACATGTGCATAATTTATTTTACTGATGAAGGAACTGGGCACTTTCTATCAAAATCAGTGTTCTGCAGTTTTTCAAATAAACTGTGCCAGAGTTTCAGTCAGATGCCATTTGCTGCTTGAGAAGTATTCACACTGTGGGTTTTTTTTGTTGTTGTTGTTCTTTTTTGCTAATAAATGATATATTTCCTGAGTATGAAAGAAATATATGTGGAGAATACTTGGTTTATTAGCTAACTCAGTCTTGGAATGTTCCTTCTTCTGGCCTACCATTAGACCTTATCTATTCCTCAGCAGTCAGCCTATCTATCCTGAGAAGCTGTTATATGTGCCACCCTGTCCCTAGGGGATATTATGTTAGTTGATTTGATTTAAAAACCTTGGTGATCATAAAAACAGCTAAGCTAAATACTTTCATATGGAGGATCCAATTACCTGAGAGAAGTTACTCTAGGGTATGTAGGGGAGGAAAAATAATTTGTTCTCTTATCCTTTTAGGTATTTCTGGCTGGATTAATAATCAAGTTAACATGGGACAGATTAACAGGAGAAAATGACCAGATATATTATGTATGTACATACGGTGGCTCCATACAAATATGAGATCTGAGTTCAGTTCAGTCAGTTAAGGCTTATATGCCATCTTGAGTTAAAGAGAAAGGGTGGGGATGTGATTTGGGACTTCACGGTGCAAGAAGGCAGTTCACATGAGGATAGAAAAGCAAAAGTTTGGTAAATACGTGTTTGTTGGGCCGTCTTTAACAGTGGGACACAGAGGACTGCGATCAAACAGGCCTTGACAGGTTCTTCCCTATCTATCACACCTAGTTCATGTTAAGCTCCAGTTATCTATGATGATAGCTCCCTTCCTGGAATGGTTTTCTATCTAAATTCTTTTAGGAAGGTAGGGGGAAGGTCAAAGGTTTTCCTTGAGTATTTTGTTCCTTGAAAATATCCAGCTTAAAATAATCAGTATCCCAAAACTCATATTTTGGGGTAGCAAACCCTGCTCCCCCCTCAGATTTGATACAAGAAGCCCTGGATCTTACTGACCCTGAAATTTATACCTGGGAGGGAGAGTGCCAGAATCTAAGTTTTGATCTGCCTCTAACCTTTCATTTTTATGCCTAAGATTTATTCTATTTGAAAATGAAGATACCATTGTAAGTGATATATTCAGCAGATATCCTGGGTGAGTTTGGGAAAATCGCTTAATATTTCTGGATCCATTTTTTTCTTCATCTGTTAAACAGAGTTATTTTGAGACTATTTTTTCTTCATGTCTAAGAATCTAATTTTTTTCTTTTACTTATTTTGAAAAGTAATCAATAATTTATTGACCACAACAAAAATATACTTAGGCTGGGTGGGCTGCTTTGACTCACTGGGAAGTCAGAGAAAAGGGGGCCTTGGAGACAGGTTCAGGGGATTAGCATGGGGCGACCTGCCACTGCCCACTACTCCCCTGGCTGCAAGTCTCCTGGGTTCCCTTAGAGGTTAGGGGATACATGCCTGTGGGGAAAGGGAAGGGAAGGGAAGAATGGCATGGGCATGCTCCCAGGGGGGAGAGTGCCAGAATCTAAATTTTGATCTGCCTCTAAACTTTCATTTTTATGCCTAAGATTTCTTCTATTTGAAATCAGGATACCATTGTAAGTGATATATTCAGCAGATATCCTTGTGCATATTTCATAAGCAATATAAACAGTATATTTGCTATTGCCAAATTCCTTGCAATTTGAGCATAGCAATGAAAGTTTCATTTCCTTGTATTTCTGTTTGAGTTTACTTTAGGTTTTAATTATTTGAGAGTTTATGTAGTTAATTTAAGGTATTGCCTTGCTAGCTTATAAATTATTAGGGCTATTTAACCAATTTTATAATTATGTTTATAGATACCTTTAAAATAACTAAATACATATGTTGCAAAATCTAATAGCATTTGAGATAATTATATTATACTTAGATATACAGAAAAATGATTAATTAGAATTCTACATTTATAAATATTCTGTAAATTTAGAGACACATTTTATATGCTCCAAGATTTATATACTCTTTATTTATTCTTTATTTGGAAGTGATAAAGCAATGCACTGAGACAAGATACAGTGGGGCCTTGACTTACGAGTGTCCCGACTAACGAGTTTTTTGAGATACCAGCTGTCTCTCGGCCGATTGTTTGCATTGAGTTGATAGAGTAAATTGAGTAAATGAGCTCCTTAACAAGCTCGGTCTCGGAATGAATTAAACTCGTAAGTCAAGGCCCCACTGTATTTAAAGATACCATTTCAATGGTCTATTATTTTCTATAGATTTTGATAATCCAAAGAGCGTGTTATTTGAATATTGCATGTGCCAGCAAGTAATTAAAGCAGTTATTTTGCCAAGCACATGAGTCAGTGCTAAAGTGTTAACAATAAAATAGATAAAATAATAAAACTTCAATCCAAGTAATATTGTTCTCAGTAGAAAAAGAGAAGAGAGAGATATGCATCCTTATTTCAAATGCCCATGTGTGAAGAAACTAAATTTCAAACACATGAAGGCACAAATAAGACTTAGGGTTGTGCCAGTTCTTGGAGCACTTCCCAAAATGTCACCTGTGCTCTCAACTGACCTAGGGCACCAGGGCAAGTGCTGGTGGAGCCCTGATCTTAGCATAAAGGCCATCCTTCCTAAACCACCACGACTGCCTGTCCAGAATCTTCTCTCATGCTCTCTCTGGCTTCCCCTACATCCAAACGCACATTTGCCCCTGAATTTGTTACTTGACTACCGTTATTTATTTTTTAAGACAGGGTTCAAATATCACTTCATATACAAAGTCTTCTTTCTCTAACGCTCTCAGTGTTTTGTCGGCACTTTGCCATAAAAACGACAAACATTTAATGAGGCCCTCTATGGGGTAGGGATGTGAGGCATAGTCAAGTAAACCGTAATCCTTGCCTGTGAGGATGTTACAACATAGTGAAAAGCTTATTGCCTGGTGGGTGTGTTTATCACTCTCATACAATACTTAGTTTTATTTAAAAGCGTATGTTTACTTGGCTTCCCACTAGAAGTTACTGAGTTCTACCTAGCAAGGATTTGGCATATTGTTAGAAAACAGTTTCTGGACAGATAAAACAAAGATTGGGAAGTCAGGCCACCTGGGTTCACCTCCTGGCTCTGATAAACTTAATGTAAGGCCTTAGTTAAATTACTTACCTTCACTAGGTCTCCGTTGTCTCATCGGTAGCAGTGGCTTTCTTCTTGTTCTTACCATTTGTATGATAGTTGTTACAAAAGTATTATTATTAATTGTCTGGTTCAGATTGAAAATGATATTTAAAGTTACATTATATATTTTAAATTTTATCTTATAAACTATTTCTAAAATAAATATGAGTAAGATCAAAACAACATTTTAAAGACATTTCTACATTAATATTTACTGACTACTTATATTAAAGTTTTAGCTTTTCACTATAAGACAACTTTTATTATTTGGAATATATTGTGTATAAGCTTCTTTAATGGATGAGCAAGAGAGTTTTGTTGTGGCTAGGGTGACCATTTAACAAATTTGTTTTCCTTAACATCTGATGTGTGTAGAAACTACTGTTGAATTACTTAGAATGTTGTTTTATGTTTAATGTAAGTTTTAAATCCCTCTGATAAATCAGCACAATGTAAGCTGAAGGATGAGAATGTGAAAAATGTATCAACCCACACAGATGGGATGTAACAACATCCAGGTGTACAGATAGGGGCTGAAGAAACTGAGGAAAAGGAGTCTTATGAAAGGTTTACATTCAGATGGAAGAGAACTGGCATTACACAAAGAAAACACCAACAGATAGGTCCAATGTGCAGTTTTGGTTTGGATAAAATAGGACCTCATGAAAGATGTACATTTCTTCCAGAAGTTGGGATGTATATGTTACATAGAGTAATTGAGCTCATTAAAAAACAACTTCACAAAACTCCTAAAGCTTTCCAACATTGCCAAGAATTATAACATATTTGGAGGAGATTTCTCAGATTCTGAAAGTTGAATACTAGCTACATTTTCTTTGAGACGCTATGAGAAATAGAGACCCTAAAACAGAAATAACACCCAGTTAAGTTTATTTATTTTAATTTTTTAAAAAATGTTTATATTCATTTTTAGAGAGAGGAAGGGGGGAGGGAGAAAAAGATAGAAACATCTGTGATCATTGACTGGCTGCCTCCTGCACACCTCTACTGATCGAGCCTGAAACCCAGGCATGTGCTCTGACCGGGAATTGAACCATTGACCTCTTGGTGCATGGCACATGCTCAACCACTGAACTACACTGGCCAGGCAAGTTTTTTTCTTTTCATTAACAAGTATTTCAACTCATATAACATGTTTATATATTGAGCAAATTACTGCATGATGTAAATAGCTCAACTTTACTAAGTTTCATCACATGCTAATCAGTATTGTAAGAATATTCCTGTGCTACCTTATTTAATTTTCAGAGTAGCCCCATGAGGAAGGTTCTTTGTTATCATTGGTTTCATTTTACACATAAGTTATAAGATACAGGCAGTTGAAAAAGATTGTTCCATGTAAATTAGTATTTAAGATTTACATACAGTTCATCCAATTCCAGAACTCTCAACCTATATGACATGTAAAGGCATGTTGTTGTTAACATGGGTTTCTGTATATACATGTGAAAATCTCAGATAGCTTTGATATTCTAGGCATAGAGTCATAAACCTAAGACATAGTCTAATCTTAAGTTATGAGGACTAGGCAGTTAAAGCCAAACATGGAGAAACTCATATTATTCTGATTAGCGGCTGTGCTAAGAATGTTTTTTTTTCTATTTCTGCTAATTCATATAAAAAAGTCTGCAAAAGGTAAAGAAAGTCTATAGAGTCTGCTATACATGAAACAAATTATTGCACATAAATTATTTTCTAAATTCAACTATGTTACATCTAGCGCTGAAATAACCCAAATGTGTACCCTTTTTTGTAGAAGAGTAGTTGTCAGAAGAAGCCACCAGGCATTGCATTTATTTATTTATTTATTTATTTATTTATTTATTTATTTATTATTTATTTTAGGACAGACTTTATGAACACATGCAAAAAAATCCTTCAGTGTTTCTACTGAAAGGCATAGCTAAGTATAAATGCCAGTGACTATTTTTTATCACTCTTAGGTGACATTACGTAGCAATTCTATGTTATAACATTTAAATAATGAATAACTAAAGTACAAAAAATAATCATTTAGGCACCTGGTATAACTGGTATAAAATAATGTTTCTTCTATGACTAAACATTACTCTTCTTCCTATAAATATGTTTTCCAGTGAATACTGCTAATTACATTTGATTAGAAGTGTGTATAAAACTATTTTAACAACCCCCTTGGATTTCTCAAGTGCACTTCCAACTAATTTGTTGAAAACACATAATTTTTAATATCCCCAACTCCCCCCAACACACACAGAGATTTTCTTCCATTTTCCTTATTTTATTGTCACCATCTTTTACCAAGCTCTTCAAGCAAAACAGATGAAAGTTATTTCTGAAGTTACCCATTTCCTCATCTCCCTTCTAAAATGCATTAGGACATCTTGTCTATGATATCTGCCCTGTGTCACTCAATGCTTCTTACTTTCTAATCTAGCACAACCAAGATTCAACATCATGTTTTCTTGTTTGTTTTTTGTTTTGCTTTGTTTTTATATATGTTTTTATTGATATATGAGAGGAAGGGAGAGGGAGAGGGAGAGATAGAAACATCAATGATGAGAGAGAATCATTGATCAGCTGCCTCCTACATGCCCCACATTGGGGACTGAGCCCACAACCCAGGCATGTGCCCTGACCAGGAATCCAACCATGACTTCAGTGATCGATGCTCAACCACTGAGACATGTTTTGACCAAGATCAGATCAGACATGTAGGAGGTGTTTAATAAGTTTATTAAACAAATGAATGGATGAATCTTGTCAGGAAATCACAATTTTCTAACAGTTTAGTATAGAATTATGAATGTCTTAATAGGCTTCCTCAGACCCCATTGAATTCCTCTGTTTTAGTGAAACTGATGTCTCCTTCAATATTGAGACTAGATTGTATTATTCCACCTTTGTTATTGGCCAAAATTTCTGAAAAAGGACTAGTACTTGAATGTTTTTATTTTTATTTTATTTTATTTTCAATGCAAGGTAATAATATACATGTGAAATGGAAATAGCTAAACCAAGTGGCTAACACAGGGTCATAAAATGCCCCAAAATATTAATAGCAAGATTTGTCATGAATAAAATGTATTGCATATTTTAATCAAGGACAATACGGAAGTCTGGGTGAAGAGACCACTGAAATAGGAACTTAGTCTTAAATCTACTTCTAAACATCATATATGACATGATATTATAGATATTCTGTTTCCTCATCTAGAGATTGGGGAAGATTTAGTATGAAAACCCTCCAATACTATAATTCTATGGCTACTTATAAAAGAATTATTCTGATATAGGAATAATGTTTGTTATATTTATTTCCTTTATTTCAATTCAGTTCCTCACTCCTGATTCCCAGTAATAATCTTCATGAAACACTGACTACACACCAATCTCAGTTCTAATACCGTTACATATATTAAGTCATTTGTTCCTCAGAATAACCTAATAAGTATCTATTATTATGAGTATATCATTGACTAAAATTAGACACTGAACTTCTTGTCTTAATTACTAGTCAACACACTGTGCTGAGTTCAGAAACTGAGGTATGCCTTGGAGGCAGTCAGAAAGAGACCTTCAGGAGGGTGCCTGTCATCATAGTGTAAGTTCTGCATGCATATAAATACTTAAAACAAGAGAGAACCTACAATAAAAGATGTTTATTTAAGGTCTTAGAGGTAACAAGAAGATAACTTTCTCTCTACAAGTGTCACAGAGTATGTTGTGAAAGAGATGGCACTGGAACCATCTAGCTAATGTGAAGCACAAGTTAGAAACAGCCTAAAGGGGCAAAGTCATGGGAAGGCAAGGAACAGTGAATGGATATAAAATGTTATGTTCTGAGGTTGAGTGAATAGTTAGAGTGTGAAAGGCTTTATATAGACGTGTTGTCAGAAGTAGGTTTACAGTTGTACAAATAAGTAATATAATAATCAATAAATAATTATACAAGAATAAACGATGTTTTACATACATCTATAAACCTACTTTTTCCCACCCCCTTACCTCAGGCCAGGTATTTAATCTCAATGCCAAAGGTAATGTCAAATCATTAAAATTTTCTAAGTACTACACTCACACACTTGGAATTTTTGAAGACAGTAATTTTTATGGTAGTGTGGAAGAAAGTAATTGTCCCTGGATTAAGGGCTGCTATTGGACCTGCCTTTTATATATAACAGTGATCGGTAAGAAGCAGATGGGAAGAGCCTATAGCATAAACAATAAAATGTAGTTGCCCAGAGGTAAGGAGAACAGAATCTACAGCTTGAATAAGAGACAAGCAGATGGGAAAACACATCCTTTAAATAATAGAGGTATACATAAAACACACATAAGAAGCACACATACTATCGTCAAACTGAAGTCTCACTCGGCAGTAGTGATTCCAAGAATGCCTTCATGAAAACCGAATGTGAGTTTCATTGTTTTTCAGTAGTCACTGATGTATGGTAACAGCATTCAGGACACAGCCCAACTACTTGCCCTGAGACAGGGATATTGCTTTATGCTTGTGCATAAAACAGGGCTGAGTGAATATAGAAACTAGATACATAGGTTTAATAGACTTTGTAGAGTGTTGGGGAACTTATACATTACATTTGCCCTGTAGCATATATTTTTGTGTTTATAATTATCATTTTGATGCCTTTTCATTTTATGTGCTTACAACTATGATTTATCATTAAGTTTTAAGTACATTTTTAAATGTTTAGCAACTTTAAATGTGGTTGTATAATTTTTATGCCTAGAATTTTTCCTAGAAACACATTGTAAATTAGTTTTTACTTACCAGAAGGAAAAAATAAAAATTTAGATAAACCAGTTTTCTCTAACTATGAGCTGAGAACAACAGCAGGTGGTCCACACACTGGGGAACATCTGATAATATTCCAGCTGCGGGAGAGGAAATTCTGAAATGGCGCAATATAGGAATGAGGCATAAAGGCTGATGAGAAGTTAGTGGGTTCAACAGTCAAGTTCGTCTCCTTTATAAAAGAAGAGACACAAAAGTTAGCTGAAAAATAAAGTATCGAGAGATCATAGAAAGGAGAGGACAAGTCCTTGCCTGTCACCCACTACATTACATTATGTGTTTCAGTCTCCCTAACGTTACACAGTGTGTGTTTGGTACTGTTTGTCAGCCACATATTGCACACCTATGTGAAGAAGGCTAACTTGATAGCTCATTTTATTGTCACTTTGACAGTCGAAGTTGAAATAAGTCATCTGCTATATATGGTTTTGTTCCATGCACAATATTATGATCTGAATTAGCTGTTGAATTCATGGTTTATACGAGTCTTTACAAGGCTTATTTATACTTCATTATTCTTGCCTTGAATTGTGTCCCTAATAAAAGCTAAGAAAGATATGAACAAAAATTGTCAAATATATTAAATATTTTAAAATTAATGTAATGTAGTCAAGATAGCCTTGTAAGGTATTGCTTAGAATAGTTAGAAGCCAGATGAAAGTAAATGTATTGTAATAGCTCTCTTGCATTTTACAGATGTGTTTGTTTGGTTTTCTTTTTAGAAAACAAGAGAATTTTATCTCAACATAAATAAGCACTCTTTTTACCTAGAAATGATAGACTAAGAAAAGAGCACCACATTGAGCCACATAAGTACATGCATGTCTGTGCATATAAATAATTTAACAAAAATATTTCAGAATAATAATCTATACAAATTTTTCTTAAACCTTGATTGGATTACATTCTAAGAGTATCATATTAAACTAGAGGCCTAGTGCACAGATTCATGCACTGGTGGGGGTCCCTCGGCCTGGCCTGTGGGGATCGGGACAAAACCTGTTCTCTGACATCCCCCAAAGGGTCCCGGATTGCAAGAGGGCGGTTCTCGGATGATGCACCCCGGAATTGGACTCTCTCCTCTCTGGTTCTAGGTGCATCATCCGAGAATCATAGCTGCCAAGTCACCGCAACTCAGCAGCTTCTGCGTTGAGCATCTTCCCCCTGGTGTCATAGCTACCAATTGGACAGTCGGACAGTCACTTAGGCATATATATATAGTCCCTTACCTCTATAAATTATTCTTAATGTTACCATGTACTACTTTCTCTTTTGCTATTTATACTTTAGTATTTGAGAATTCTATTTTTAAAATATAAATTTATATTTTTATACAGTGAAAAAAGTACCTGATTAAAATAAAAGCCTAGATTTTAAAAAAGTTGAGTACACAGAAGTAAACAGTAAATATATTAAAGGATGACAATAAAAGCCTACCTTTTATATAATTGTAATAGAATAAATAAGTTCAAACAAGAAATATCCCATTATATTATTTTAATGCTATTTTTACTGTATGCTATTTTTTGAAAAGGTTTTTATCTAACTGCCCATTTATAATCTATAAATGAAAAGTAGTATCATTATATAACAAAGAATTAATATTATTCTGTTTGGTAATTGTGTTTCACCCTATTAATTGGGATTCTACTTGAAATATTTTAACAATTCAAAAATTAAATTTATTTATATTTGAAAAAATGTTAATTATACTTATATTTACATATATGTTCACCTTTTAATAGATATATATGATCTTAAGATCAATAGTTTGTAAAAACAATACCATCTGTATGACTTTTCTAGGACTGCCATAAGAAATTACCACAAAATTGGTGGCTTAAAACGACAGAAATGTATCCTCCCTCAGTTCTGTAGGCTTGAAGTGTTGCAGGGCCATGCTCCCTCTGAGGACTCTAGGAGAGGGAACTTCCTCGATTCTTCTGAGCTTCTGGTGGCTCCTTGGAATCCTTGGCATTGCTTAGTTTGTAGCTGTATCACTCCACTCTGCCTCTCTCTTCCCAGGCCCTTCTTCTCTTATATGTTTATGTCTCTGTGTCTGAATTCCTCTCTCCTTTGTTTTATAAAGACAAAGTTATTGGAATCAGGGCCCATCCTAATTCCAAATAAGGTCACATTTTGAAGTTCTGGGTGGACATGAATTTGAGGAGTGAGGGTTGGAACTACCTAACCTGGTACCCCATCTAAACGTGTATGTGTCATTATTTAATCATGACTCAAAAAAATCTAGTCCTAAACTCCAGCCTAATCTCATTCCTTATTTCTACTTTGAGTTCCAAGAAAAAAATTGACCCTCTGAAAAATTCTAGTCTTTTCTTACCTGTGGTGTTTCCATTAAGAATAACTTTTTGGAGAATTTAAGGAAAATCTATTTCACTGTTTAAAGGATCCCTCTGCATCAGCCCTAGAATAGAAGATAAAAAGTGAGGGGAAAGATAGGAAGGAAAGAAATCTGGACAACCAACTTTATTCCTAGGAATTTATTGACCAAGTGGTCTTAGGAGTATGTATAAATTCTTTAAAATGTTGCTGGTTAATTCATTTATTATGATAAATTATACATTAAATTCCATCAGTCATCACAAGACTAAAGTAAATGTGAAATTCTGCATATAAACGCAAAATGTTGATTATTCAAGTATAGGATGAAAGAAAATCATTTTATACGCACACAAGTAGAAGTGACTTAGGTGTGTTCTTTGGCTGAAAGATAAACAAGTCAACAGTGTATGTACATGTTTATTTTCTTACATACACAAAAATGTTTCAGCTATTTCAGTTAAGGAAGAGTATTTAACTTGACTCTGTCTCTCTGTGAAGTCAGAATATGCTTAAAAACTGGGTGCCAAATTGTAACTGTTACATATTCAGAAAGAAAATGGTATGTATGTGTTCTGTATTATGATGGTCATTAGTAAAATGATTTACACACAATTTAGGGCTCTCAACATTAAGAAATCTAACAATCACTTGATGAAAGTGAAGGCCTCTAGCCTGGATAATTTAAATTAAATTTGTTGGAATGACATTAATTAATAAAATTGTATAGGTTTCAAGTCTAAAATTCTATGATATATCATCTGTGTATTGCATTGTGTGCCCACCACATAAAGTCAAATTTTCTTCTGTCACCGTATATTTGACTCCCTTTACCCTTTAGTACATCCCCCCACACTCCTTCCCTCTGATAACCACCATGCTGTTATCTGTGTCTTTGAGTTTTTGTTTGTTCATTTGTTGCTTTCAGTTTTATATCCCACATGTGAGTGAAATCATATGGTTCTTGACTTTTTCTGACTTATTCTGCTTAGAATGAGGCAAATTCTTACAGCCATATTTTATACTTATTCTTAAATATCAAAGACTGTCGTGAATGACATTAATTTGTCTTACTCTGGGCCTATGACTGCATTGCAGAATCAGCTTTCAACTAGATGTAATGTGATGGGGAACACTCTTATTGGAATTGCTCCAAAGTCTGGTGGAGATTTTGAAACAAAATAAATGTGATGGTCACATCTAAGTAACATATTTCTATTTGTATTATATGATTTTAGAGTAGGACTAACTTTATATTTTCTATTAATTCTTCTTAGCCATTAAACATTGATGAAGATAAGTTAAAAATCTACACATGGAAGTGCTATCAAAACTTATTTTGAACAACTCTAGTATTCCAGTCAGTTTGTTTAAGGTCAATTATAGTTACCTAGTTCCCAACCTATTTGGGAAAGTGACAAAATAATTTCTGGCTTAACTTTCCAAAACACAAATGTTAATTGTATAAATAAAACTTTATCCAAATCATGTGACCAAAATCCATAAAACAGAAATATCTGTTGTTCATATTCTTCCAAGCTGTACCTTATTCTCTGTTCTGTATTTGTAAACCACAAAAGATAATGCATACTAGCTGTTGAAGTCTATAGACATTCATGCATTATTTATAAAGTCAGTAAAAATTTCAAGTATTTACATAATAATTGGTGTTAGCAATAAGAGTTTGAGGTTATAAACAGTTCCCAAGTGCCAATAAATGCTTATAGTGGAGATAAGTATAAAAAGGTTCTTTTTATCATATTTGATTTAATGCCGTGTTTTATATATGCACATGTATTTCTACAAAGCCAACAGGATCTTGGAAATGAAAAGAAAGATAAATAGGAGCACATTTTACATCATTAGAAATAACATTTAAGTTTTACTTGTGTATGTGAGCAATGTACAGATAATGAATGTAAATATTCTAAGTTTTGAGGCTTTAAGTAAATTTAGGTATCTTTTGAATAATTTAAGATTATTGACAAGATTTCACTCAAGTTAAATTTAACATTGGATTGCTCATCTCTTTTTTTCATTAGTTAGTAAATCTGATTGACAATTTAGGGATATACCCTGCAGCAGACCTGTGTTGCTATTATTTAATTGTATTGTATTGAACAGGTCCAAGAGGCATTTTGTGTACAGATAATTAAAATAAAACATGATCAGATTTATGGATGATTTGAGTTTATTTTGTTTGCCTTTGAATGTGGAGAAGATGGAAGTAAATATAGACTCCATAAGATTTATTTTTCATTGAAGCTTGTAATATCCCCTTTGTTATGACTATCTCTGTAAATCTGAGCAAAGTTATTCTTTGTTAACTTTATTCATAACTTTGTAAGTTGATTATGAGTACCTGTAAGTGTCTTTAGTAGCTAATTGTCTAATCACAAACAGACTCATGCTCCCCAGTTGATTATGCTCAATCTCTTTGCTTTCTTTCTTTTATTAATATCTAGCTCTCTACACTAACTGAAGGACCTTGAAAGGTGCAAAGGAAAATGTGTAGAGAAAATGAATAAATCTGTTTTTATAAATACTGATCTGGAGACACAACAGAAAGAGTTAAGGATATACCTAAATGTAAAAACATGTAGCTCAATATTCATTTCCAAACTGGAATTGGAAAGTATTGACATGTAGGAAATAAGCCTTTAATAGCAGACATTTTCTATAGAAAAATATAGATAAAAAGTAGCTGAAAACTGATAGTCATACTTGTGAAGAATCATCATATCTAACGTTTGTGTACTAGTTTATTTATGGAAATATTGGGCCTAAAAGAATCTGAAAAAAATAAACAAATGAAGGCTCCTCATTTACTTCAGGTGAGACAATGCTGTCTTTGTCGTGGGTCACAAGGAAACAAAGAACTTCAAAAGAGGAAGAAGGGTCTGTGACCAATGTATTATATCCCATATGAAGGAATAAGTAGTAAAATATATTGTCTAAAAGAGCACTGAACAAATTGGAATACAACTTCCTGCTAATGGAGGTATATATAGAGAAGAGATAAGAAATAAGTCAAATGGAGAGGAAAAACACAATAAAAGTATTTTGGAGGAAAACCTAAGAAATAAAATAAGGTTAGATAAAAATCTTGGACACCAGCTGCATGTTTTTTAAGACTTGGTGCAGGAGAACTACAAGGAAGTAATTAGGAACAAGAGCCTAGAAAAATAACAAGTATACAAACATTAAGTAATAGTTTATAGTTTAATTTCAACAAAAAATTTAGGCATTCATTAGTGAATACACTTATAAGGGAAACCAGAGAATGCAATCATTAGCTTTACTTAACTTTAAAAATTATTATACATTGGAATGTGATTTTTATTTTTTAATCCCCAACCCAGGTATGTTTTTGTTTGTTAGTTCATTTGTTTTATTTTTAGAGAGCGAAAGAAAGAAACATTGATGTGAGAGAGAAAAATCAATCAGTTGCCTCTCCTATGAGCACCTTTAGGTGTACCAGATGGCGCGCCAATCAACTGAGCCACCTGGCAAGGGCATAAATGAGATGTTCTGATGGCAGAATTAGTGATGATATTTTTCGAAGAGCAATCTAGCCTAAACTATATCATCCACCATTCTTTCTTATATTCTTTTTAAGATCCTCAATGATATACAGTCACAAGCTTATAAGTAAAAACTTATGATTTGGGAATTCTGCAGCATGTTAGTTCTATCAGGCTCATGATGAGATTTCCTTCTTTGAACCTAAACTAAATTTCACACTTACCTCTTACAATGAGAAATTGCTTTATATTCATTTTTTGCATGGTTTAGTATATGAATAAAGGCTGAGAGCAAACATAAGATAAAAGGAGGGCAAATTTGTACTTGGACTCTTATAGCATGTATGAAGTTAGAAAAATAAAGAAAAGCAAGAACAAAACAAAAAGCACAAACAAAACAATTGACACATGCAAGTCCAAGGTACTTGACTCAGAGAAGATGAATACAGGACTGAGAATCCTCAAGATATAAAAGGATGGAACCCAGGCCACAGAATAGACAATTGATAGTTGAGAAATGAAGAAATATCCCCATGGAAACAACAGGAAATGATTCTTTCCTTGATACAAGAA
Organism: Myotis nattereri; assembly: GCF_964212035.1. Lineage (NCBI taxonomy): Eukaryota > Metazoa > Chordata > Mammalia > Chiroptera > Vespertilionidae > Myotis > Myotis nattereri. Next base: position 31,063,621 of record NC_138088.1, read on the forward strand.
TAAAGAAAGCTGTATACATTTTGGCAGATTAAATATGGGTTTCTGTGGCCATGTGAAGACATAATGCAGTACGGGAAGCTATATTTCTACTAGAGGCCCAGTGCACGAATTCATGCATGGGTGGGGTCTCTCTGGGTGGCCTGCAGGGATTGGCCGAAACCCACAGTCCAACGAGGCCTGCAGCTCCTACCTTCCACTCCTGCCCCACTGTGCCTGCTGCAGGCTCGTGCCGAATTAGTCCCAATCAGGAGAGGCTCTCACTGCCACATCAGCACTTGCCAGCTATGAGCCCTGCATCTGGTGCCCTCCCAAGGGGAGTGGCCTGGGGGATTGGGCTGAAACCAGCTCTCTGACATCCCCCGAGAGGTCTCACATTGCGAGAGGGTGCAGGCCAGGCTGAGGGTCCCCACTGGTGCACAATCAGGCCGGGGAGGGGCCATGGAGGGATCCAGGGCTTATCCGGCCCATCTCGCTCAGTCCTGATTGGCTGGACCTCAGGAGCAAGCTTACCTACTGGTTGGAGCATCTGCTTCCTGGTGGTCAGTGCATGTCACAGCAAGCAGTTCAGCAGCCTTAGCATATCATTAGCATAGTACACTTTGATTGGTTGTTCGCTTGTTGTGCCATTCGGTCTATTTGCATATTACCCTTTTATTATATAGAATGTGGTTGAACATGGAAGACTTTGCTGATGAAAAATATGCCAAGAGCTAAACTTACTGCCTAAGCTTCGGAAAATCAGTAGAATGGTCCTTTTAAATGCCAGCTGCTATGATTAAACTAAGGCCTTCATGTCATCACTAGCACATAGTGAGCCTGCTGTCATCTCAAATAAATAAACACCAATAAATGTTTAAGGAAAGAGTGGATGCATTACTTAGATAAATAGCTAAGCATTTAACAATTAACAAGCTTCTATGCCTAATTTACAGTCCCTTATCTTAGAGAGACAGAGTTAGGACAGTCTGTCAGGTGCTTCCCAGAGCAGAAGATGTAAGAAATTAAAATAATCAGATTTCAGAAAAAAATGTGCAGTGTGATACCAGTTACAGAACAAAATTCTTATATCCGAAGGAACATAAAATTGATATGCCTAGATAATGGTCTGTAAAGAAAAATCAATACTGCTTGTTATTTGGTTACTGATAGGGGAGCAGGAATCATCTTTGTGTTTATCTGCAAAGAAGGAAAAGGAAATAGAATAATGAGAGGCGCTTTCGCTTTTGCCATTTATGTTTTAGCCTATGTGAAGAGTGCTCTCTGGGACTATACAATGCACAGTCTGCATTTGTGTAAAGGGAATGAGTATTGGTTAAGATCTGAAGGCAGCCATTCTCATTGTACCTTCTGTAGTTGATATTTTTAAAATTTTTACATCAAGGATTTTTGCAGGTATATCTTTTATGAGTGAAAATTGTATTGAAATAATTATCAGATATTTCCCTACTTCCTGCTTGTTCCAGAAGGTTAATGTTATCTATACAGTTTGAATTAATTATGAAAAAATGTAAAGGTTTTCTTCTTAGAATGCTATTATTTTGAGGAGGAAGACACGCGAGGACTTTGTGGATAGGATCAATGACAAGGTCCCCAACATGAGCATGTGTTCTTGGCAGACATGAGCCCCTTGAATCTGGAGCGGTGGGTAACACACAGTAGTAACGTAACAGAGTTTACAGCTCTGTAAAAGAAAATACCAAGCTGGGGCAAGAAACTATGGTGATCTGGGGGAGATCAGAGCAGCCAAAATAATGAGGATTCTCAGTAAACACTTGAACAAAAATAGATGATAAGGCAATCCAGGGTTTTATTAAAATAGATGTAAAGGAGTCATTACTGAGCCGAAGCCCCATATAACAAAATCAACACATTTTATATGAAAGTCAGAAGCAGGAGAGAAAGTAGCATCTTAGGGAAAGAGAGGAGTTTGGGGTCAAATAGAAGGAAGTTTATTCTTCAGTTCTCTATTTACAAGGGCTAGCTTACATCTCCAAATTTCAGCTTCCTCTTCCATCAAATGGGTGTTTAAAGAAAAAAATAATTATTACTTCATATGGAGTTGTTGCTGTGTTGTTAATGCACTTGGGTTGGTTACATGAATAATGTACTCAAGTACCCTCCCTGTACATTTCCCAGTACATAGATGTTCATTAAATAATAGTTTTCTGTTTGCTCCACCATCAGATCCGGGAAAAAAAAAATCTCATTTCTTAAGGACTTCGGAAGATGAGTATGAAGTCACCTTAGAGTTAGGAGAATAGTGTGTATCAGTTGGGCAAGTTTCCATTAGGAAAACACAACGCTGTGCGTTTCAAATTTAGAAAAGCATTGCATACAAGGATTTAGAGACAATGCTTTGATGGTCTGTGTGGGTGAAGAAAGGCAATAGTGCTGCTATTTTCATAAAAGCTGGAAATGACAGCATTACAGGGAAGTTGCCACCAATGATCTCAGGTGCCTGTCAAACCTGAACAGATCACACACACACACACACACACACACACACACACACACACTTATCCTTTTCTCTGTGCCTTGCACATCTCATATTAGAAGTTTTATTTGGTTACTAGTAATCAAATCATTTGCATAGTAGTAATCAAATTGTAAGCAAATAAGAGAGGGGAGGTGAGGGCATGTGGGGGGGGGAGGGTTAGGGAAGCTGGGGGAAGGTCAATGGGTTAAAAAAAGGAGACTTATGTACTATTATTTGTAATACTTTAAACAATAAAATAAAATTAAAAAAAAAGATTATTAGCATAATCTCACCTGGAATCTTCTGCCAATAGATACTAGAAAATACAGTTGTCTGCTGTCTCCCTTGCAATTCAAGAGGTATTTTAGAAGTTGGAAGAGATAAGGTGATACGCAATCTGGTGCCAACAACTACAATGTCTTTCCTTAGTATTTACCATAGTAACAGTTGAGCAATTAATGGTGTAATTCTTTGCTTAATGCCTGAATCTTTGCTACACATTTAAACTTGAGGACAGAGACTAGGTCTGTGTTTTTCATTACTGTTTAGGCCTCCAACACTTTAGTTAATAACAAAAGCCATGATTTTGTTTCTCTAAAATGACATTCTGCAGGTAAAACTCCATTCTGAAGGAAGGCAACTGTTTACATAATTATGCAGAAATGTTCTAGTCCAGAATTGGGTTTTTGCTATTTCTTTTCACAAATTATCTTTAATGTTTTTTAATAAAAAAATAATAGAATACTATTCCTCCAAAATGTGAGTTGTAGCTTCTACGTATTATATAACCAAGACTTTCTGAAATGCTGAATGCCTTGTTTTTCCTCAATATTTTGAATATTTCAAGTCCAATATAGTCAAAGTTCATGATCAACCCTCTCCCCCTAACTCTTGACTTCCACACTTCATCAAATACCACACCAAGAAGTTTCACTAGACAATTTACCTAAGTACATGGCCATGAAGTAGGATAGAGTTCTAAGACAAACTGGAGGGAAAATATAATACCCTAATCCAGGACAGGTATTTTAAATTAAATGTCCAATGCTATTTTAAGAATTTGATTTTCTAAATTAAAGAATGTGGATAAAATTTGATAGCACATTACTGAAATAGATGCTGAAGAAATAGATCTGGACTTATATAAAATTTCCTAAATTATTGAACAAATCAAAAGGAGAAAAATTTTCATAGCAACTGCAATATTAAAGGATAAGTGACTTAGTATTCAGTACACTCAGGAAACAGCATACTAATCTGTAAGAAGTTTTCCTGAAGCTGTTAATTTTTAAGCACAGAAAAACTTGACCCAGTTTTTAAAAATATTTCACCTTCTGTCTAAAACCACCTGCAAATAGCTTATTTGCATGGGGATAAAACACAAGGACCTTCATCTTCCTTTTCCTCATTACTGGGATAACAAACCTGCATTTATGAAGTACAGCATCGTTTTTGTTGCCATTGAAGAATCAGCCAACTTTCTGCCACATCTGGCTGCTGAACTATAAGCTATGAATAAACAGTAGACATTCAATTGCCAGCAACCATTCTTTAAAAATGGAGAGCTTCTCCCCCACCCCCGGTCAGGTTTCCCTTTACTGTAAGTGCATTTCATCTTTGAGAACAACCAAGACTTTAAAGAGAGATCAGGTTTTGTGATGCAGGCAGGAACACATTTATTAGATAATATAAGGAAGCACAAATCTATATGTAGTTTATATACAAAATCTTTTCCCAATGTTCAATTACCTATAAATGTTAAAATCGTTACTACAGGAAGAACATTTTCACAGTGTCAAATTTAACATTTTCAATGTAACTTAATTTCTATTCCTTTTCGAGAAACTTAAAATAAAGTGATTAATTTTATGAAGAATCTGGAATCAGCCTGAATGAAATCTTAATGACTCTCCCCTGGGCAAAGAGGACGATGACAGTTTAAACACAACAATTAAAAGTATGGCATTTAAAAATATATTTAACTGAAAAATAAAGAATAACTAAAACATCTATAAAATTCAAAGCCCCATATGAACATTTTTTTCCTATAACTTCCAAATGGACCTCATTCTCCTAACCGTAAACTTTCAAAAGAGTTGCCTATCTATATACATATATAAACCCTAATATGTAAGTAGACAGAACAGTGGAACAACCAAACAACTGAACAACCTATTTCTATGACATGCGTTGACCACGAGGGGGCATGCGCGGAACATGGCGGGAATGGCAGCAGGCGACAAATTGTGGAACATAGTGGGCGTTGGCCGCGACGGGATGGTGGAGCAAGTGAGCGGGGGCACCAGATCAAGGTGGGGCGCAGGTCACTGTCATCAAGCCAGCCTCTGGTGGATACTGAAAATTCTTTGCTCTTGCATGCTGCGTTCCCACCCGGTGCTCGCACCTGCTGCTGGCGCCAGCCCCGATCACTCAGCGTCGTCATTGGGTGCAAGCAGCAGTTGTGGCCCTGATTGCCCCTCAGGGCTTTTCTACCTCCCCCTGCTCCTGAGGGGCGATCAGGGCAGCAGCCACCACTTGCACCCGCTGCTAGCGCCAGCCCTGATTGCTCTGCACCATCAGCAGGTGCAAGCAGGACTGGTGCTGTCAGCAGGTGGGAGCAGTGGCAGTGGAAGCAGGCCTGCCAGCAGAGAGGGGACCAAGGGCTGCGACCAGAGGGGCTGTGCAGGGGCATGGAGGATGGGCTGAGACCAGACCCTGTACCCACCACAGCCTTGTGGCCCACAGTTCCTTTCAAGGTGCACGGATTCGTGCATGGGGCCCCTAGTATATAAATATAATTATTAGTCACATATATATGAAAATGTCTATCATTGTGGCTACATAAAAATTTACTACAGCCTGGAGTAGCACACTCTTCTTATAATAGAATAGATAGTAATGCCTATTAAATATGTCAGCAGATTGTATGTAACCATAAAATATAATGAGACTGTTCTTATGATTTTTGTTTTGCTTTTATTAGTAGATTCTCATAATGATAGCCTTTTGTTTCTTAGCAGCCATAATAAAACTGCTGACCCTTATTGCACTTGTAACTTAATATATATATATATGTATATATATATATATATATATATATATATATATATATATACTTTTGTCCCTAGTCATCTACATAGATGAGTTCTTCCCATAGCATTCTTTTTTTTTCTTTATTGATTAAGGTATTAGATATGTGTCCTTAACTCCCCAATGTCCCCCACCCCTCCCACTGGTGCCCTCATCCCACTAGTGTCAGTGTCCATTGGTTAGGCTTATATGCATGCAAACAAGTCCTTTAGTTGATCTCCCCACCTTATCCCCTCTCTCCCCTGCCTTCCCTCTGAGGTTTGATGGTCCGTTTGTTGCTTCTCTGTCCCTGGATCTGTTTTTGTTCATCAGTTTTTGTTGTTCATTATATTCCACAAATGAGTGACGTCATGTGATATTTATCTTTCTCTGACTGACTTATTTCACTTAGCGTAATGCTCTCCAGATCCATCCATGCTGTTGTAATTGGTAGGAGTTCCTTCCTTTTTACAGCAGCGTAGTATTCCATTGTGCAGATGTACCATAGTTTTCTAATCCACTCATTTGCTTATGGGCACTTACGGTGTTTCCAATTCTTAGGTATTGTAAATTGTGCTGCTATGAACATAGGGGTGCATAATATCCTTTCTCATTGGTGTTTCTAGTTTCTTGGGATATATTCCTAGAAGTGAGATCACTGGGTCAAATGGGAGTTCCATTTTTGCAGACTGGTGCAGCCAATGTGGAGAAGAGTATGGAGTTTTCTCATTCTTTTTTAAAAATATATTTTTATTGATTACAGAAAAGAAGGGAGTAGGAGAGAGAAATAGAAACATCAATAATGAGTTAGAATTATTGATTGGCTGCCTCCTGTATGCCCCTTACTGAGGGTCGAGCGTACAACCCAAGCATATACCCTGTCCGGGAATCAAACCCGTGACCTCCTGGTTCATAGATTGGTATTCAACCACTGAGCAACACTGGCCAAGGTTCAGTATCATTCTTTTTTAAAAAATATTTTTATTGATTTCAGAGAGGAAGGGAGAGGGAGAGAGAGATAGAAACATCAATAATTGATAAGCTGCCCTAACTGGTTTGGCTCAGTGGATAGAGCGTCAGCCTGTGGACTGAAGGGTCCCAGGTTTGATTCCGGTCAAGGGCATGTACCTTGGTTGCGGGCACATCCCCAGTAGGGAGTTTGCAGGAGGCAGCTGATCGATGTTTCTCTCTCATCGATGTTTCTAACTCTCTATCCCTCCCCACTCCTCTCTGTAAAAAAATCAATAAAATATATTTAAAAAAATAATAATTGATAAGCTGCCTCCTGCACGCCCTCTACCTGGATTGAGACCGCAACTCAGGCATATGCCCTTGACTGGAATCGAACCTGGAACCCTTCAGTCAGTAGGCCGATGCTCTATCCACTGAGCCAAACCAGCTAGGGCTCTAGTAACATTCTTCAAGTTCAGGTCTCTGTTTCAAACTGTTGAATTCATATGCATATTTATATTCCTGTCTATCACTACCAGTTTAAGATCTGAAAATTGATATTAACTCCATTTATCATTGATCTTTATTTTCTATCTATAATTTATATTTTTTATAGAAAATATACATAATGTTTTCTCATGTCTCAGAATTTTTGTTTAAACCCAAATAAATGATGGCTTCTCATAAATTCTAAAGAAGAATGAACAGTCTTTGCAGATTTTAAAAAAAATAGTAGCCAGATGAATTCTGTTACTCCTAAACCTTCACTTACCTCAATCAATTGGACCTTTATATAAAGAGAAGACTAGATATTTAAAGACCAATCATACAGAAATTGAATTGTCTGCCTAAGTGAGAGTGATTTTAATCATTTCCTTTGGGGGTGTGGGGAGGAGGAGGTGAAATTAAGCTTTGTTTCTCTCCTACCAATGCGTAAGAAGAGAGTTCAAAGACACTGGGGTAGTTTCAAGGAGGAGAACATGGACTATCACTCTCCTGTTGAATTGCATGCACTTACAGGTTCCTTGTCGTGCAGTGGAACCATGCATGATGGCATAGTCTTACGAAAGTTTGACATATGTCCTCAAGGGTGTGAGAATGAAGGCAAACATGGACAGATCAGACACGGTACATGCTTCTTGCTTTCAAAATTTTAAAGGCTAAATGTCTATAAATTCAATAAAGAAATAAAAATAAATGCCTGTGGAGGAATTGTGATGACAGTAAGAGGAAAGAGAAAATCTATCAGAATACACTTCCACATTTTGGATGAGCGACTACCCTATAGGCCAAGTAAATGCCATACAAGATATAAAACACTTGTACCCTCACCTTGAATCCACTGGCAGACTGTTGCAATCAGTCAGTAGGAGAACAAATTGTCCAGATTGGAGAAAAAGTAGAGGCCGAGTTCCAAAGAACTCGCAAATGCACTCTGTATCAGAGCCAGCATTTGGGTGCCTGCCTCTCAAGAGAAACCTCTCTGCTCTTTTCTTGAAATTTTTCCTGCTATAATCTTCCTGCTTTTCCTACTGTTACCAGAGAATAAACTCCCTTGTGGCTTGTGGGAGGGAGGTAAATGGTGGAGGTTCTTGTGGTGCCACTGAAATAAGCATTTTCAAAAGCCCCCATGGGAGGATGGGGATGTGGAAAATTTTATTGGCGTGGAGTTCTCAGGTTGTCATGCCCCATTTCCCCCAAGTCAGTCCTAAAAGATGGGCAGCTGGGAGTTCAGCAGAGCCAGAAGGAGGGCCAGTGTCCAGAGTTTTCGGTCCATGTTGCAGCCAGGTGTGGTTCAGCTAATAAAGTCTTAGTCCATATGTGAGTTACAACAGGGGAGCCCGTCCCTCTGCCATGGGAGAGGCAGGAACTCAGAGGGTGAGAAAAAGGGAGAGAGGAAGAGAGAGTGAAGAGAGAGAGAGAGAGAGAGAGAGAGAGAGAGAGAGAGAGAGAGAGAGAGAGAGAGAACTTTTTCTTTATTTGGAAGCTTTTGCATGGCCACACCATTCTGGCCACTGACTGGCTCTCAGGTTTGATTGATGGGCAGACGGGTAGGCACCTTCCTACCTTACTCAAACCTTTATTGGGCATGAGTCTAAATTGCCTTTGTCCAGGCCCTTCCCCCATGAATCTGCATGGAGCAGGCTTGGAAAGTTGCTAAAGGCAGCTTTTTGGCAAAGCTGTATAAATGGCATGCCTATATTATCTGGTCTCCTCTTTCACTCCTTTCCTGTTATGTAATAGTCAGGTTATTGCAACAGCATCACTACTGCAGTCCCGAGAGAGCCAGAACTACTAAAGTAGACCTGGATAAGCAAGGAGAAGTGGGAGAGCTGACCATGCCACTTCCTGTTGCATAACAAGTCTAGGTTAGGGGTTGAAGAGCAAGATGGAGGATGTTTGGATTTGGTTTAAGATTATAGTTTTGATTTACATTTAACTAGACCTTCTAAAACATGAAAATAAGTCAAATTTACCAAAATTAAATATGTTTGTATACATTAAAATGTTGTTGAAAATTACTAGAAAGCAAGAGATTAGTTGTAGTTATTTTTAAGGAGTAAGATAAAGCAATCTTGATGAGTATATTTGAAGGTAGCAATGAGAGGTGGAAACATTACTTCTCCCTTAACATCAGTAATCTCAGACTGCCTGATAAACCTGTTATATAAGAATTATGAAAATTTTAACCAGTACCCATTTGCTTCTTTAGTCATGTTTCCTTCTCTAACCTATTAAAGCTGACAACATGATTTGAAAGTTGGCTATAGCTTCTTTCTCATATAGTATAGACAATCTTTGTATTTCTTTTCCTTTTTTGTTTGTTTGCCCCATATGTTTAAAAAAAAAAGTACATCCTCAGTTTCCTTCTTATCGATGGCAAAAAGTTAGGTTCTAAATCTACAAGATAATCTACTTTCTGAGGAAAGTCTTAAGCTAGTTAAAGGCCAATGAGAAAAGAAAAAGAATAGAACACCCTCAACCATGGATCTGGATATGACTTTTATTCTATTCATCCATGCAGGCTAAAATATCTCCATTTTTATTAAACATACTGTTTATTTTTAAGGCGGGATGATGCTATATTTGTCTCACATTTGTGTGCCTGTGTGTGTATGTATATGGATTTGTGTTTTATTGTCATTACAGTATTTATGGTTTGTAGAAAACTATGCTTTGGGTAATAAGTTTTACCAAAAGAATGGTCCAAAGTCTATTTCTACTATTGAATTAAAGAACTAAAGAGCATGCTGATTGTTGTTTCCGCAATGATTATAGAGATAACCCAGCCATTTAAGAAATAAAATAAATTAAAATTTGCTTCTATTTTAGTTTTGAATATATGTGGCTTACAAGGAAATCCAAATTATATTAATGAAGGAGATGCACTAATTCTCTGTAGCTTTACGTGTTTCTCTTCCCTCTGTTGCCTCTTCATCAATTAAGTATCCTAGGAATTGCCTTGAAAGGATTATGAAATAGATAAATAGAAGAAATGCAAGGAAACTTTGGGTCCCTAGAGCAGAAGACCAATCAGCTGAAAAATGAAAGTTGGCCCTGAGTGAGGGTTGGGTTGTTTGGAGAAACAAGACAGGACACGAGACAGCATAGAACTATTCCCTTTTCCTTATCTCCTAAGAGATAATTATTAATTTTAATTCTTAACAGACAAATTAAAAATACAGATTTAATGGATCAAAGACATAGAATTATTAGAATGATAGGAGCAAATACATGTAGTCTAGTGGAATATATTTCCCAATTTATTCTTGTATTTTTCTAAAAACTGGAGGGCATTTCAGAACCAAAATGAGATTAGTATTCTAGTGCTTAGTTTACAGGGAGCAAGTAGAAACTACCATGGCATAGAAAACAGGAGAAAAATCTAACATTAAGAAACATAATTATATTAATTATGTATATAAAAAAATTTCTCTTGATTTTGACAATTATTTTGTTTTCCCCATACACCATCTTATGATAGTCTCTATTTTAGACACATAATTTCTGAATTTCTAAAGTCTCCTTGACACCACAGAATTCAAACTGTTCTCATTGGTTAAGTTCAGGATGAACTTCAAAGATTCAGTTTTTCAGATAGTATTAGGACATTGATTATGAAGTCCATTTAAAAAATGATTATATAATTAAAACAATCTTGTTAAATAGATTATACCCCATTAACTACTCTTATTGATAGAGACTTACTTGAATCTCTATATTGAAAAGGATTCTGGGAGTGGGAAGAGAGTAACCAAAAAACTTATATTCATCTATGCATAACCCATGGGCACAGAAAATAGTGTAGCGAAGGCCTGGGGGAGCATCAAGGCGGGGTGGAGGGGGTCAGTGGAGAAAAAATGGGACATCTGTACTTATCTAAACAGTAAAGCTAAATTTTTAAAAGAATTAAAAAAAGACAAAGATTCTGATGTCTTATCAAGACTCAAGCTGTCACTGGCAAGAGAAGGGAAAGGGATGTCACATATCTATTCCATTCTAGACAAAGTTAACTAGAATATGTTAGATAAATGCTTTCTTGAAATTGTCTTTGTTTACCTACTTTGGCTCTATGTGTCTTAATTTACTCATCCAAAAAAGAGTGACTAATAGATCATTGTTTGAGTATTAACTGAGTGAATATATGTAAGGTTGTTTAGAAGTATGTCCGTGTATAGTAAGTACCCAATAAATGGCATCTGGTGGTGGTAGTAATAGAAGTAGTAGTAGTAGTAGTAGTAGTAGTAGTAGTAGTAGTAGTTTCCTCTTCTTGTTTTGGACAATAAGGCATATATATATTGTCCAAAACAAGATATATATTGTCCAAAACTATATATATTGATCTTTCCATTAGTTTTGACCATTCTGTCTCTCCAAGTTCATGATATCTTCTCACCTCTAATGCCAAATGAGATATAATTTTAATCTGACCTGTAATTAAATCTAATAAACTCTAAGACATTATATGATTTAAATAAAAGACCACATAAAGATGTCAAATGAGGTACTCATAATATGGAGAAATATTGCATATTTAGCAAATAATGGATTTTAATTAATGCCTAAAATGCTACTTAGAGCAGTGTTTTTCTCCTCTGTCAAATGCAGAAGTTATTTGTTAGTAATTTGTGAAGTTAGTTAGTGATTTGTGATGTTGAAATAGCTAATAATAAAAAAAATTTGCCAGGGATATTGACAGAATTTAGAGTTTATTGGTTTATTGTTTTAGTGATGGTGGTGTGTGTGTGTGCGTGTGTGTGTGTATGTGTGTGTGTGTCAATGTCAGGCAATTTTTAAATTTGTTTTTTGTTCAAGACAAAAGACAGGAAGCTTGTTTTATGGACCAGTGAGGAATGTTCAGAAAGCAAACAACTAAATTTATTAAAGTGATTGGATTAAGACATTGCACATTAAAGCAATGGTTCATATCTGTAGCATTTCCCTCTCCATCTGGTCTGAGAGATAATATGTGCATCAACAACATAACTTACAGATGATTTTGTTCATCATCTTGGCTGAATGTTCTTGGTCTGATATTTAATGATTTGTGCCTATCTTCTCATTGAGCAATTCCTACGTTTTTTTGCTTTGGATGCTTGTCAACTGTGCAGGGTATGTGTAGCAATCTTTGCTCCCAGTGAAAGAGAGGGGATCTTATTCCAAATAAAGATTATGTTCTGTTTCTTGATTGCTGGTAAAGGACATTAATTTTTATAGAAACAACAAAATTCCTTTTTAGGGCTTTCCTCCTCAATTTGGTATCCATGTTATCTAGCCCAGAGAGAAAAGAGAGATCTCATTCAGGTCTCTCATGTCTTCAACCAGGAAGTTATGGGTTTTGACATAATTGTTTTCTGGTCCACTTTTAATAACCATTCTCTGTGGATCAAGTGGTTTGATGTTGGCAGGTTTACTGAAGAATACTATGTCCCACTGTAATATAAATGAGCAGTGTTCATTTTAAATATTTATGTTTATTATATGTATTAACAAAAGACTGCTTTTTCACCTATGCTGAGAATTTTAGCAAATCCAACTATTCTCACGACTTCTTCCCTTCTCCATCTGCTGCTACAAGGACAACATTGTTTCTTGCTTATAGGAGTAATAGTCTCTATCTCTCTCTTCCCATTTCTGCTTCTCTGCACTCTGTTCTCCATAGAGCAAAGAGAACTCTGAAGAACATAAGTCAAATCATACCACTCCTCAGCCTAAAACTATCCCACGCTACTCATTCACTTAGAATAGCACCCAAACTATCCATTGCGACTTGCCCCATGAAATTAAACTACTCTGGATTGCTTTTCTCCAGCAAAGTGGTCTGTTTGTTCCTCAAACATCGTGGGCTCATTCTTGCCTTATAACAAGTACTCCAGCTCTTTCCGCTCCCAGAAATATCCTTTCCCCAAATGTTCTGACTGACTCCCCTTGAGGTTTCAGCTTAAACAAAATCTCCTTGGCATCTCTCATAAAGTATAACAGAAACGCCATTATGGTAGGCTTTAGGGAGACCTCCCAAGAACCCATTTTGTGTGTCGTGTGTGTGTGTGTGTGTGTGTGTGTGTGCGCTATTTTCTAAAATAAAGCATAATGGCCAACATACTCAGTAACTAAAATGTGGAAGTAACATTATGCATGTCTTAATTCCACACCTTATTTCAGTTATTTTCTCTGTACTTATCCCCTGTTGTTTGCTTAGAGGTTTGTCAGGATTTCCGTGTAGGCAACATGCATATTGAGTTTAATTCTTCTGATCAGATTCAATTTAATAGTTTTATTTTATAACTCGGAGTGGTTGGTTTGTACCTCCCATTCCCTTAGGATTCTGGAGAAATAGCTACAGAGTCGGACTCTTCATACCTCCTAAGCACACCTCTGCTCTCTCCTTCCCGAGAGCCACAGGGGGCCTGTTAAACATTTGCTCTACCACAAATTTCTTATTTTCTTTCAAGGCTTGGTGATAAAAATCTGCACTCCTGTTCTGCCATCTGCTTTTACTCTTTCTTTCTTCATCCCCCAATTGCCACTTGTACTGATTATCCCCAGCAGGATAAAGCTGTTTTTAGTAAAATTCTGCTTAAGGGAAATTGACGGTTAGGGAGAAATAACTGTACAGTGTTGATAGAATTCATCAGAAGGCAATTTTTTACATTAGAGGACAGAAACCATTTCTGAGTTCCCCAGTCTCTCTCTGATCACATGCCTTTAATCCCCAAGGCACACTCTTCTGTTTTTCAACTTACAGCTTTTCTCTTCAGTCACTTCAATCATATCCCAGGTAGCTATTAGAAAATAATAAACACAAGCTTTGGCATCAAAGAGCTGGATGGTCAATGAATATACTCCCTCTACTGCTATTAGCTGAAGTAGAAGGAATGGGCAATAAAAGACATGAGATAAATAATCTAGTCCAAGTAATGCGGGTAACCTGAGGATATGTCCATGGTGGACTCAATATTGGTCTCTCTGATGAGTCATATCAATTCAACAAAGCTTTGTGTGTCACTGCTGTGTAACAGGCATTTTTTTTATACCGGGGACCCAGAAACGAGTAAGACAAAGTTATTCTAATCAAGGAATTTACTTACCATCAAGTCTTACATGAAATGTATGGGTAGCTATTCACAAATATACTGATTTTTATGATAGTAACAACCAACACTTATTAAGTTCCAGTTATACTGCCATGAGATATACATGTATGTGTGATTATTTTATTTTTAGTGTATAAATCTATACACCATGGGTAAAGAGATTAAGTAACCTTCTCAGTATCACATTGCTAGTGAATAATAGGGTTATGATTCTAACCCAGCAGTCTGATTATAAATCCTAAAGTATTAAACAATATTTTCTAACCTATGCATTGTAATTATACTGGTCTTTTTTATTGTATTAGAAAAATACAGTGAAACTCTAACATCATTTATAATTCTTTCAATTTGATTTTTTGACTAAAAATATTCTGGAATATATATTGCAAACTGGTGTTTAAATCTGTCTAAAAAAGGAGTCTAGTACCTCGATTCAGAAGTGTGGTAGGACCTATAGAATTAAAATACAATCATTTTTATTGTTAAATATTCTATTATTAGAACCTGTTACTCATACAAACAGCATAAATCAGCCTATATCATGAACTTCATGATAATTCCAAAAGTTTTTCTTTGAATAACTTTCAAAGCTTTCTATAGTATATGTGCACATGCACACACAAACACACACACATACAACACACACTTAGACTCTTTATATTTTCTTTGCAAGTTTTACTCGTTATACTGTAGAGAAGTATTACTCCAGCTTTTCCTGTAATTGAAGCCTGAGGAGCCAACTGTTGAGCAGCAAATCAGAGCCCTGTTCCAACACTGCCAGCTCAGCCCGACTCATTAATTTGTCTTCTTTGCTCACAGTGTGTCTGCCATTTTTGAATGTGACTGTTGCCTTTGCATTTCTAATAGAATCCTCACTAAAATTTACATTTAGCCTAACATGCAGGAGCCTACCTTCAGGGTTTGAAATGAAAGGTAATCAGGTTATATTGTATCTTCAGGAGGCCTCCTGTTTCCATTTTCCTTAGAAATTTTATATATTGTGACTTTCATCAAAAAGTGAATGAGACTATTTGGACATAGATAAAATGGGATTTTGAGAAACTTATTCAAAAAGAAGGGCATTTCTGTGCAATTATTTACATAAATGGTAGCATTTCAAAAGCTTTTATAATACCTACAGGAATTATTATAAACCCATTGTTCTCTGCTAGAATATTCCCAGATAAGTATTTTTTTAAACACACAATTGCATTTGAACTCTAGCTCTCAGAGCTTCACAGTCAAGCAAAGGCTAAAACAAATAAACGAAGTTGTGGCCAAATTCAAAGTCAAGATAATTCTGCATCCTGACTTGTTTTGTTAAGGAAGATAAGTCAGAGGCTGTGATGGGCTTTTAAGCCATCAAATAAATAAATAAATAAATAAATAAATAAATAAATAAATAGATAGATAGATAGATAAAAGATGAGTTCATTTCCCCCCTTAACTTTGTGTATAAATTAAGCCAGAACTAGATAGGCAGGCAGAAAACTCTTCTTCAAACCCATGCCTTCCCTGATTCTGAGAGGCAGCAAGATTAACGAATGAACATATTATAAGTAATTGTAGCAGTAAATACCATTATAACATGTTTTTTTAAAAACATATTTTTATTGATTTCAAAGAGGAATGGAGAGGGAGAGAGAGATAGAAATATCAACGGTGAAAGTCATTGTTAGGCTGCCTCCCTTATACTCGAGACTGGGGATCAAGTTTGAAACCCCAACCAGGAATTGGACCGTGAACTTCTGGTTTATAGGTTGAAGCTCAACCACTGAACTACCATTATAATGTTTTGAGTATGTTATTGGTTATGCATACAGCAGCAGGTAATCAATTCCTGGAAATCTAAATCTTGGCCAGATTGCTGACTCCGTTTCATATCATATGTTCCTAGGAAAAAACTCTTCTACTTCTAGTTACTCATCTTCAAACGAATGATTGTATGTGAAGTCTATTGTTAAGCCACGGCCCCTGTGGCCTCGGGTTCAAAGACTTAGAGAAAGGGCTGATGTGCAAATTAATTACACAAGACAAGAAATATAAATTTGGAAATTATGGGGGAAACCAGTTGTGATCTTGGTGCAAGGGACCAAGTTCCACTGAGTCTCTTTTCTCATCTGCTTTTATTTACCAGAATACACAATTGCCTTTCAGAAGTGCAAACAGCCATATGGAAGGTGATGTTTGGTAAACAGTAAGACTATCAGGTTGGGGGAGTTTGTTTTAGGCCATTGAGTCAGCAGTAGGTAATAAAATGCAGATATTCATCCCTGTGAATATCAAAAAGCCCCATTCAACCTTCTTACAGGACTTCGTGCATTTATATTAATTGCTGTTGCTCTTGGTTCTCAGCAGTCTATAATATTGGTCAGTGATCATGGCTATAAAATACAAGAATGCATTATAGCTTTAAGCAGAAGGGGCTTATTAAGTGGTATAAAAAGCTCACATAGTATTGAAAGGAAAGAACAGGTGGACTGTTTTGGAGGTTGCACACCTACTGCATAACTGGCCTGCCATGGGAAATCCTGACTTTACAATGATCCAGAGGAATGGAGACAGAGAGCTTCTGCCACAGCTGCTGACTCCAGAACCATACATTTCTGCTATGATCCACGTCTGCAGAAATGGATGTGTAACATCAGCTTTTCCTCATATAAGTCATTCTGAACAATGTCTTATGCAAAGAGCATCTTGTCAGGGTAACTTAAATCATACATAGATCTTGGCTGCAGTTGAATCTTCTAAGTATAGTTTTTAGTTTCCCAGCTTTTGCATGTCAGGAACATATGCAATGAGGGTGTTTGGAATAAATATTGTATTAGCTTATCCACAGCATCAGCTGCATCTGTCACAGGCTGACATTTGGCCATTTGTCTCATAGATAGTGGTATAAGTAGTCTAAGTAACCTGCAACATTGTGTTAAAAGTACTGGGAATAACAGATTTCCTTTTCAAAATCACTTTGGACTATAAAATATGTTAGAAAAATTATTAGCATTGAATTGGCAACATTTATTTTTACAACAAATGATACCAGTGCATATTTTACAGAAATAGGATAATCATCCTTACTGTTTGTAATGGAATTACATATGTAATCGCTGTATATTTAGACATTATATAATAGCCATCTCTAGTACTTTGAAGAGAGGAAATTGTTTATTATAAAAAAAAAATCTTCATCTTGCAAACATCAGGAAAACCTCTGCATATGTATCTTCCTATACAGAGAAGATAAGCATGGGTGAGTTTTTTTGTGTTTGTTTTTAATTGAACTTATTGAGGTGACATTGGTTCACAAAACCATGCAGGTTTCAAGTGTACAGCTCAACAAGACACATCTGCACCCTGCATGTGACTTATTTTTAAACATAGTGAAGGAAAATATTTAGCGTTATCCTCTAGAAAGTGAGTTTTCTATTTGTTCCTTCACAAAAGACATTGGAAGATAATTTAAGGTTCAGGGAAAAAAAAAATAATCCTAGATGACTGTTTCCTATAGTGACACATTAGAGAATTGCAGTCCCATTTTTCTGGAAGTAAGAGAAGTCATCTTTATAAGTCTTCTTTAAATATTAAAGAGCAAGAGGATCCAGTATTGTAACTAAATTATACAACAAATACTTTTCCCTTGAGGAGTCTTAAAATTTTAAATATATACAATGTAAATTGAATGTCATGTTGAACCCGCATTTTCCCATTACTTGGCTTCCCCAGTGACTTTGAACAGTGATCAACGCAACTGTTTTTACGTTTTACCTTCACCTATTCCCCATCTCCCATGTGGCTATTATTTTTACGGCTATTTGAGGATACGTTTACTATATTGAAAGACACGGACATTAACTATACATTTTTGACAAATTGTTTTCCTCTAAATCAGTGGTTCTCAACCTTCCTAATGCAATGACCCTTTAATACAGTTCCTCATGTTGCGGTGACCCCCAACCATAAAATTATTTTCATTGCTACTTCATAACTGTAATTTTGCTATCATTATGAATTGTCATGTAAATATCTGATGTGCAGGATGTATTTTCATTGTTACAAATTGAACATAATTAAAGCATAGTGATTAATCACAAAAAACAATATGTAATTATATATGTGTTTTCCGATGGTCTTAGGCGACCCCTGTGAAAGGGTCATTCGACTCCCAGAGGGGTCGCGACCCACAGGTTGAGAACCGCTGCCCTAGGTCTTAGTTTATGAGAGTCTCCCAAATCTGGGGTGATACACAAAGATGCCTGCCAGAAGATTCAAGTCCCAGTCTAACCACTTCAGTTGACACCTCTTGCTGGTGTCTCCATAGTACACTCAGGTAGAACTTCTCAGTCCAGTGTCCCACCGCAAAGCCTACCCCACAATAATTCAAACTTATGTGTCCTTCTCTGCCTTTGTCTGAGTGTGTTGATCTTTCCACTCTTCAAAATTTCTTCTCTTTCCAACCACACTCTTTTGTTTATACTGGTATCCACGTCTAGCATTGTTTTAAGTTCTTCTTTGAGTGCCTATTAACTTGACCAGCTTTCCAAATGTTTTCTTTTGGAAAAGAAGCTTAATATTTTAAAATATATTTGATTGATTTCAGAGAGGAAGGGAGCGGAAGAGGGAGAGATAGAAACATCAATGATGAGAGAGAATCATTGATTGGCTGCCTCCGACATGGGGAACTGGCCTGCAACTGTGGCATGTGCCTGACTTTGATTTTGGGGAATCAAACCTGTGACCTCCTGGCTCATAGGTCAACACTCAACCACTGATCCACTTGGGCTGGGTGAGGCTTAATCTTTACCATGACAGCGTGCAAGTATTGTTATAAACATTGGTGAACGTATCCGATTGTGAAATAGAGCAATTTTAAATTAAGAATCTATTCTTTTACTTTCTGGTTTTTATCAACCTGAGGGTGTTGTTTGTTTAATTGGAGGCAGAAAAGACTATTAGTTTCTTGGGTATTCGTATTAAGTTATTAAAAGTTATAATAGCAAAATCATAGTTTTCTTATGGTCTTATTCAACTTATACAACTTTTAACTTATTTATAGTGCCAGGAAGCTAAATATAAAAATTAGACAAAGACTTTCAATTGGATTTATGATTAGTAGTGGATCAATTCAAGTTGAACAACCCAACCAGCCTCTACCTTAAATAAGAAAGTGCCAGGTAAGGACAGATTATGCAAATGCAGTTTCGGGGGTTTAAAATAGCTTCTATAACACATACAGCATTTCTCTCTGACTTTCATCGTGGACACTAAGCAGACAGGTCTCTTTGGGGTTAACACGTGTTGATTAATTTATCCATTTATTTCCATGAAATATTTCTTGTTATGAATAATATTCCTTGTTCTGATTTACTCTGTCTTCTAAGTGCTGCATAGTGTGTCCTATCCTTTTATTTTTAACCTATCTGTGTCTTTATATTTAAAATGGAAACAAAAGGTCTTATGGACAAAAGGGAAGCTTTCAAAATAGAGAGGAGACAAGGGGGCCACATTCTTTCTCTGTGCCCAGATATTCTGCTGGACAACTACTTACCAGCATTGTCTCAGACATTGTCTACCAAATCTGGAAATCCTGGGACCTGTGGGAAGTTACAGTCCCCTCTGCTGGAGTGGAAATAGAGTTTTGGAAAAGCCCATGGCTTAAAGTGAACTTTAGCTTGGTGGCGCCGACTGTTCTGAGAGGAGAATGAAGACAGGGTTGTTCAGGCAAGCCAGAGTCAACACCCATGTTCATTTTTTAAAAAATTATTGCCTCCAGCATCATGTGGGCCTTAGCTGTGCTCTCTTCTATCTCTTACCCAAACTTTTAGTCTGGAGAAACATGGCATATGAAAATCTTGAAAGATCTTTGACAATGTGAATAGAGTATTTTACTGAAAGAAAAACAGAGATCTTTCTTTTCCAACACACTGGTGCTAGAAACATTTACAGTTGAGTTTCAGTCATTGAAGAACACAGGGTTAAAGGCGAGAGCAAGAAAAAATATTTAGATCATTTCTATGAAACTAAAAATATCATTAAATAATGTATAAGTCAAGATACAGTGTTTTAGTTTCAATGATTTAATAGTGATTAAAATAGCTATTACAGACCTCTCTGGTTGTAATGTGTCTGTATTATAAAGGAGAGCTCATTAGCCCCTTTTCTTCATGTGCCTGTGTGGTGTGTAGACTGTAAAAAGTTCTGCTGTTATGTACTGTTGAATCAAGACATAAATATTAATGTTAGTTGACTTAACTGTTGTAGATTTCTTTGTGTGTTTTTTATCAGAAAAGAATCCCATTTAATTTTAAATTAGATATTGAAATACAGGCTAAATAATTTTTCAAAGGTTAATGTGTGAAGTATTTGTAGACGAGTGTGTATCAGGCCTTAAAATATTTGTAGATCAGAAAATGCCATCATTAGCTAATCTGTACTTGTGTATGTATTATCTGTAGGTTATCTGTTTGCCATTTCAGTCAGAAAAATAGAAGGATAAGTTTCACTTTACATATACATATGTGTGTGTCTATGTACTAGTATGTGTAAAAGTAGAAAAAATAATCTGCCATTTAGAAAAGTATGTGTTCATGACAGTATGCATATTTAAACATTATTTAGATCAGCAATTTTCAACCTTTAAAATGTCATGGCACAAATGAACTAATTACTTAAATTCTGTGGCACACCAAAAAATATTATAATTTGCCGATCTGACCAAAAAAATTGGTATAATTTTGATTCATTCACATCAGATAACTATTGTTGTGTAGACTATTGTCATTTTTTTATTTGATAATCTAAGGGAAAAAAGGTCAGTGCCCTTGACTAAATAGTCAGATAATGCATGTTTTAAAATTTTTTACAGCACAGTGGCTGAAAATCCTCGCCTTAGATTATTAAAATAAGAGACCAATGGTTGCTTCAGCATTTCCTAGGTAGATGTAGCTCATTAGAAATAATATGAGAAAGAAATATTATAGATTTATAGATTATTATTATTATTTATTTGCTGAGAAAATCTTGTAAAGGGGCCACCCTTTTATTTGCAATTATGCAATGGTATAAAATTTAGGCCAATTTTTTATTGTAAGAAAATGCAACATACACACTTCGCATGATTATTTTTCAATTTAGATTCAACATTATGGATTATCTATATATTCTTGTATGCTATCCCAGGGCATGAGTTCTCTAGATATATGCCATTTATCTTAATGTCTTTAGGAGGACACATTTTTATTTGCATAGGCACATCTCTTCTCTATGCCATAAGTTTAGTAAAAATGGATCAGCTGAAATCGGCTTCCCTAAGCAATATTGCTTTTTGTTTAGAAAAGAGACTGTTGCTGAATGGGGAGGAAAATGAGACCTGATTTGCATCAGTGCTGTTTGTGTTCAAATTGTAAAATTCATGGACTCTTTAACAGAATAGGGAAGATTAGAGATGTACTCTATTTCAGCTCTCATTCAATGAATGTCTACAATTCAGCCCACTAAAGAATTATGAGAAAGCAAGCGTTGAAATGTTACATTGGAAGAGTGTGTGTTCTAGTCAGGTTTCCTAGACAAGTCTTAAAGAAGAATGGCTTCTATTGTGTGTCTGTATGTTAATTTTGTCTTTCACGTTAAGATTTATATTTTATAGATTTGCTTTAAGATAAAAGAAAAAATAAGCAGTTCTCACCATGGGATACTCAGTAACTGCTTTTTCTCTCTTATTTTGGGGATTTCTCTTTCTTATCAGCAGTCTCACTGAGTGAACTGAAGTACCAGCCTCTGTTATTACAGGCATTTCCTTTTGTTCAGGATAGAATTCAGTGATAACTCCTGTGGGAAGTGATGGACAGGGAGGGCAACCGATTGCTGTTGTTAAAGGTAAATTAGAAATAGATGATAAACTCACTAAGTGTTTGAATCTCCGCCTCCCAACTTCATCTCCCCAAATAACAGCTATAAGTAGTATAATAAAAGCTTTATGTTTTTGTCTTTTTGAAACAGGACATTTTCCATATCTTGCCAGATATATAGTTATTTTTTTTATTAAAAAATAGATTTGCAAATCAGCTAGCATATTGTCTTTGTTAAAGAGTGCATACAAGGAGAATATGTATTCAAATAACTTTCCTTGGTTCCCAGGTACCATTATAGTGGATAACATGCTGATCAAGGGGACTGCTGGGGGACCAGACCCCACCATCGAGCTCTCTTTAAAGGACAACGTGGACTACTGGGTGCTGCTGGATCCCATTAAGCAGATGCTGTTCCTGAACAGCACGGGCAGAGTTCTGGATAGAGATGTCAGTGATTCCTTTCTTTATTAGACTTTACGTATCTGCATGTGTTTGTTGATATGATATCAAATTTTCTTTATATAATTTGAGTTTACTTTTCGTGCCCATCAACAAAATTTTTTTTTAGCTCCTTAAAAAATAGGAAAGGGAGGGGCCATCCATGTCTGAGAGAACCATTATATCTTTTATCTGTCATCCTGGAAGCTTGTCATATTTCTGAACAAGAGGCTAGAGCAGGGGTGGGCACCCTTTTGTGAGTGCATGCCAAAACCAGCAAAATTTCTAACTCAAAAATTCTTCTGCATGCCAACCCTAATTTTTTGAGAACATGTTACGCCTACTTGATATCTCTTAAGGTGGATGTGTGTGAAGAGCCTTGAAGAAATAATAAAATTCATTTGAGCGACAAAAACACAGTATATGATGATGAAAAATACATTTATTTTTTAATGTATACATGTACACCGATAGTCTGACAGAAAACTTTATGACTCCGTTTGATATTATCAGTGGGACTTTTGCTGCTGCATCACTGATGACAGATTTTACATCAGGTTTATATTTCGTGACCTTCAGAGATATGCACGAGCTACTACTTTCATCCGTCAGGCTACTCCTATTTGAGACTTAACAAAATTCATCACTGAGAACAAAGATTCACAACTGTAAATGGAAGATTATAAGAGAGGGTTTTGCGTGCCAGCAAAAGTTACTGGCGTGTCATGTTTGGCACGCGTGCCAGGGGTTGCCCACCCCCTGGCTAGAGTGTTCAGAATAAAGGAGTGGTAACCTTGGAAAAGTAGGATAAACACAGTAATGATCCAGGGTGAGGGCTGGACATGCAGCTAAGTGTTGACTTGAGGACAGAGAGTTTGGTGGGAACACTAATGGGCCGCTGCTCTTACCAGCACTAAGCATTGGTTGAGAGAGGAGTTTGAGGCGATGTGCCTGTAGACCTGTAAAAGAACTAAAAGAAGGTGGGCACAGGTCTCCTGGCAATGTTCCTGTCGAATCCTTCCAGTCCAGTCATTCTCAGGCAGCACGGCCTAAGTAGCACTATGTTAAGAACAGCTCAGTTACCAAAGTCATTGAATGTCTCACCCCTGAAACAGTTTAAAAACCTGAGTGTATTTATTTTAATGTAACTTTATTCTCATGTATTTGCAGTTCAGTCTTGTGAGCAGGGAAGAGTATGTGTGGAGTAGGGGTTTTCAATACTAGTAGTAATGTGCAGGACCTACATGCCTACTCCAAACTTTCTAGTTTATGAAATTCAAACGTTAGATATTCAGTGAACCTGAATTATCTCACCACCTCATTCAGGATTTATGATCCACTTTACAATATGGTATAGAGTAGATGATCCCTAACCTATTTCACATCTAAAGTTCAGAGTCTTTAAAACTTTGTGGTGAGGTAGGCAATACGTAGGATTCTCCCATCAGGATTGTTTGTCTTCATATACTTGCACATTTTGTATACGTGGGTATCTTTGTATACTTGGGGAGATCCATAATTTAGCTATAATTGAGCAGTGGTGGCAGATTTGAAATGTGGGTAGCAGTAGAGAATAGGAATAGAACTGTTGGGCTCAACTTAGGGCCAATAAGTCATCCTTAATGCTGTCCCCATCCCCCCGCCCCTTCACAGCTCCCCACTATGTCCTTTGATCACAGCAACATGCATTATATACCACAGTGTACAATTTTGGCTGGGTGGCTAAGAAGTTGTAAATGGAATAAAGACATCTACTGTCCTCAATTGTATCTTCTTAATTTACCTTATCATAAATCCTACTTTTATAAAACCAATCTGGACAATGGCACAGATTGGAAGACTGCAAGATTCCCCCACGCCCCAGCTGCATTACTCACAGGCATCCTTTACTGGCCCTATTTAGGGACATCCATATCCACATCATATGAATTTTATAACATGTTAGGGGAATTATAGAATATTTATCTATTTGAGACCACTGTCATTTTATATTTTGAATCCTTTAGAAAATCACCTTATAACCCAGCCAGTGTGGCTCAGTGGTTGAGCATCAACCCATGAATCAGGAAGTCATGATTCTCTTCCCAGTCAGGGCCCTTAACCCTGGTGTGGGCTCCATCCCCAATAGGGGGCGTGCAGTAGGCAGCCAGTCAATGATTCTTTCCTCTCCCTTCCTTCCTCTGGAATCAATAAAAACATATATATTTTAAAACACCTTATAGCTGATTATGATAATTACTGGTTCACTACTAAATCACTTTCTTTTGGGAACCTATCTTTTATATTAAAATAACACTAATAGGTCTGGATTATCAGTAGAGAGAAAGGATATCCTTCTGTATAAATAGTCTTCCATCTCTCCAGCCTATAAAACTGTTTAAATATTAATTATTTACCAAAAAATATATTATTTTTTAAGATAAATATCTGTTTTCTTAGTATTATTTTTGTTATTTCTAATATGGGCATCGTTTATTGAACATTGGCTAAAGTGAATGTACATCAGGGGAATACACTTAAAATTGATTTGGCCTGAAAGTAACAATGCAAAAATATGCACATGTATCATTTAAAGAAAAATCCAGACTGGTTCATTAACATAATAATGAGCATTAAGTTCCTTTCCATTTAAAATGTTATTTTGAATTAGGAAAGCTATGGTCAAGTTAAACTTGCAAAGATAGTTTGCAAATTGAAGTGCTGTCAGTGGACAGTTCATTAAAATTAGCTAAAGATGATGGAGACCAGGTCATCTAAGAATATTAAATGTGAAATGAATATTGCAGAGGAAAATCTGTGCATTTGAAAAAAAAGACCTGCTCACATACTTGCAATGTATTTAGCACTTAGCAAATGTACTTACTGAAATAATGGCAAGACATTGAGTAGAAGATGCTCTAAACCTTAGTAATATGAAAATTGAAGCCTGTATAGTTAAATAAAGTCACGCCAAAGATTTAACATCACCATCTTGCACAGGTACTGTCTTTTGGTGGTTGGACTTACAAAACCTGAATTAGAATAGACACAGGGCTTGAGGCTTCCTATGGGTACGGACATGGTAGCCCTCCAATGGTTTTGTTTGTTTTTTTGTTGTACTTTGTTGCTATTGCTGTTTTCATTGTTATTGTAACATATTTCACTGGCCCACTGTCCTGGTGTACATGCTGTTTACATGAGGACAGTTTAATCTAGATAATATAAATCAAGCCATGTCACCAATTAATAAGGAACCAGGTTGCCAAAAACTTGTTATTTAATATCAGAGAATTCTTCTTGAATAAATGTGTGAATTGAATTAAGTTAAGAGTTAGAAGTGTAAGAGTAAAAACAGTATGAAGAGTCATGTAGAAGAAATAGAAGTATAGATGTAGTGTAGAATAAATTGACTAGACATAGTAGCAAGTGTCAGAAGAATAAGAAGAGTGTAAAATACTGTCAAGTTTAGACCTGCTAGCTGGTGATGGAGGCCATCAAGTTAAAGAGCAACCATAAAAGGGGGAAAAGACAACCTGAGGTATAGAAACTGTTAAATGTTTATAGCATGAATATAATGGATCATTAAGAAATATTTCACCAGCATTAGATTTCCAAGAGTCAAGGAAAGAATGGTAACAGGCTGAATGCACTTTTTGACGTATAGATTTGTCAGTAAGACTTCATCTTTGGGAGCTGGAGCACTTAGTCAGTATTCTGATCAAATCTATGAACTCATTTCTCAGGGAAAAGTTTATTTGCACATCAAGAAATTATTTGCAATTTCAAGAGTTTCACTAACTACCAAGATTGCACAGAGCTCAGGTTACAGAACTTGCCTTGGGTAAATAATCTTCTTTTTTTAAATATCAAATTGTTAGAGAATCTTATATCTTTAAATTATTATTTCCAAACAGAACTAAGAGAAGAAATGATTATTTACCATATATGAATTTTTATATCATATCATACTGGAGTAACTTTATATATATATATATATATATATATATATATATATATATATATATATATATATTTCAGAGAGGAAAGGAGAGGGAGAGAAAGATGGAAACATCAGCTATGAGAGAATCATTGATCAGCTGCTTCCTGCATGCCCACAACCTGGGCATGTGCCCTGACCTGAATCTAACCATGACCTCCTGGTTCATAGGTAGACACTCAACCACTGAACCATATCAGCCATGACTTGCTGTAGTCTTAATGATTTCTTTATATTTTAGATACCTGCCATCTTTTTCATAACAGGAAGTAATATTCATGTGAATTTGGGGAATATAAATCTTAATTTAACCTCTTATTTCAATACATTTCACTTTGTCCTGTATTACCTTTTTTTTTTTTTTTTGAATTGTGAATTTATCTTTTTGCTGCTTTCAGGGCTTTTATTTTTCTTTTAAATCAAAATGTAAATGCTTTTTTCTAAAAATTCTCAACCCAGTGTCCATCTGGTATGTGTGTAGTATAGATTATTGCTGCTGGAAAAGTTGTATCTAATCACAACTGGAAATTAGTTTCATTTAATTGTAAAATAATATAAACCTGGTGGTAAACATATCAAAAAGAAAGCTCAAGTCAATAGAGGCTTTAAAATAGTGAGTAATTTAAAATTTCAATAAGATTTTTCATTTTGTGAAGATAGTAAATACATAGAAAGAAAAATCTTGACAAAAACCTTTTATTCCTGTGAGAATTGAATACATTTTGCCTTTGCCTTATGAGAAATAAAATCAATACTTATACAGGTTTGCTAAAAACTTATTTCCCTCTAAATTATTTAGCCCATCAAATAACATCATTTCTAGAAAAACTCAATTCCCCTTAGATTGAAGATGTATGCTATAATCAATACCATAATATCAATAAATTCACTATAATAAACTTCACTGTGCATGTTGAATCCTAAGTGGTTTTCTGAAAAACTCCAAACACCATTTTCTATTTTTGTCTTTTTACAAATTTCAAAGTTCATACATATCTGTTAGAAAGTTTTATTCCTTTACTTTCTACTTCAACTGTACTTTTCAAAAATAACCCCCATCAACTGTCGTTACCTATTATCCCTGTACTTTATGTGTATCAAAACCTATACACAAAGATATAAATATGCAAATATACATTCAAAGTATTATGTTAAACATTCATTTTTAAACTGGGAGAATAGTTGGCATGTCTATGAATGTATAAATTTTAGTTGTTTTAAATAATTACCCCCTAAATTTATACACACTCTTTTCTTTTTTTGTTTAATGAATGAAGCAACTTAAGAGAATTAGAGAAAATAAAATTGCCATGACTTATTTTTTTCCCACCAGTTATGAAAGATAAACCACCATTTCCCTAACTCATTCCTAAGGAGTTTGGATTCCCTAAACTCTCACTAATGGACTTAGTAGAACTACACTTGATATATTTATGACCTTCTTAGATAGCAGAATAGAATCTATTCCAATGTGAGATTACAATGTGTGTGATATATTAGCTGCAGGGAATTCTTGGCTTCAACATGATCCATTATGGTTGAAATTTATTGTACGCCAAGTTCTATCCATACTACTAACAGTTGCATAGGGAGCTGAAATTGAGAGTGACAAGAGTTCCAGATGACCTGGGTATGTCTAATTTATGGGCACTTATAGGACTAAGTGGGCTCCGTACAGCATGCACATGATCCTCTACTTGCAGAGATTGTGACCTTTCTGCCCTAGTGTTTCTACTCATAGAATTAGAGGTTGAGATGAAATGATTTTATAGGTCTCTCTTGCAATATTTAGAAGACAAATAACCTTAGAAGAACATGATTCAACTGATTGTCTTCCAAAAGGTGTGCCAAAGGCTAATAGTACAGGTATTTATTGTTTTTTACTTTACGATTGAAATATGCAGGCCAATAAAGCAAACACTTTAAAATCGGTAGTAAAGAGGTCGTCTAATTCAAATTATTTCCTGAAAACTTCGAAGACCTAGTCTTATCAAAAAATCTTTTTGTTCTCCTCAAGCTTGCAAATTTTAATGATGGAGCTTGTTTTATAGGATAGTCTATTCTATTCTGCACCATTATGGATTACTAGAAAACCACTACTTACATTGAAAACATATACTTTGTAAAACTTTTTATTCATCATTCTTATTTCAGCTCTCTAGGACTGCAATGAATAAACTAAAAGATCCTAGTTCATTTTACAACAACCATTCAGATGTCTAGCAAATACTGTATTTCTTAGCTTAAACATCCTCAAATTTTAACACATACTTGAAAGTGTTCAGATTTCACATCTTATTCACCCAGAATATGGTGCTTATTATAATCCACCTATCTCTGCATCTGATATGATTAATGAATATGAAGTATTATTTTTCCAGCAGCCCACTCACAGTGTCGACATATAAACTTGATGTTCATTTTGCATCTAGATCATACAGTTATAGAACTAAGTTTGAAAACCAAGTAGACTCAGGTATACAGTCATCTGTCCGAGGCACAGTGCTGGTGCTTGTGTAGAGAAATGTAGCCGGGATTGAAACAGCACTCAGGTTTTATAGAGCTTTTAGTTTAGGGTAGGGAGATCAACTTAAACAAATATGTAAAATATGTACTATGTCAAGTGGTGGATGAAAAATGCAACAAAGAAAAATAAATGCCAAAACCGGTTTGGCTCGGTGGATGGAGCGTCAGCCTGCGGACTGAAGGGTCCCAGGTTCGGTTCTGGTCAAGGGCATGTACCTGGGTTGCGGGCACATCCCCAGTGGGAGGTGTGCAGGAGGCAGCTGATCGATGTTTCTCTCTCATCGATGTTTCTAACTCTCTATCTCTCTCCCTTCCTCTCTGTAAAAAAAATCAATAAAATATATTTTTTAAAAAAGAAAAATAAATAATGAAGGGACAAGGAGAAAAGAGTGATCATGCTGGAGACATGGTACTTTAGATGGTATAAGAACAGGTCATTCTGAAAATGATATATTTAGGGGGGGAATTTTATGAGCTTGGAAAAGATTTTTAAAATCACAAAGATACATGTTTTAGTGTTAAACCTTTGACTCTAGAATCAAAGAGATGCAGGTGTGCAACCCAATTCTGCAAGCCCTAAGCTCTGGGACCCGAGTAAGTGGGTTCCCCTTTGAGGACACTTTTCTCCTTTAACAAATTTATCATAGAAATAATTAATTAATTTAGTACATATTTAGGTATAGAATGTTTATTGAAGTATCATTTATAATGATAAAAACTGACAACATAAAACATCTCATTATAAGTTTTTAATTAGACAAATTACGCTATAGACTTAAAGTGGAGTGAGTACTCTTAAACTACATAATGTAGTTTCATAGTAGTATACACCAAGATGTTATAGTAAATCTATATTTATAAATATGGTATGATATTCATTCTGTGTATGGTTATGTGTATAATATATATATTTAGAGAGGTGGAAAGATTAGGAAAATAATCATTTAAAGGTACAAAATGAGTACATTTGATTGAATTGTGAATGGATTCTCTTGCTTATCTACATTTTGATTTTTATCAGATATCAACATATAATATTTTAGCAAAAATATAGACACAAATGTTAAATATGCCTTCCCCAAGAATTTTATCATTAACATATCATTTTTATAAATTAGAAGTTCATATCAAAATTTGATTTATCCCATCCAATCTCAGCATTAATTTTGTGGTTGTATTTATCACCAGTCGTCTAATTGTGAGCACGATGCTATTTAAGACACTATGTTTTGAGGCACAAAATTGAACATGAAGTAATCTTAACCATTTTCTCTTGTTCTTCAAATAGTACAAATTGGATCAATTTGTGTAGATTATTATCATGTAAAAATGAACAAGCATAGAAAATTTTATTAAATAAGTGCTTTGACAGCAATAATAATAGGTGTTTTTTTTAAAAAAATGTACAATTTCTGCATTGCAGCCACCAATGAACATACACTCCATCGTGGTGAAAGTCCAATGTGTCAACAAAAAAGTGGGCACCGTTATCTACCATGAAGTTCGAATCGTGGTGAGAGACAGGAATGACAACTCACCCACATTCAAGCATGAAAGCTACTATGCCACTGTGAATGAGGTCAGTTTCTAAATGTTCTCTTTTTGGGTCCTTTTTTATACAAATAACTAAATATGCTATAAATGTTTTGAAATGAGTCTTCTGTAATAATAGGCTTACCTGTTTAGAAATATCAAGAAAATATTTCAAGGAAGAGGGCTGCAGAAGGAATAAGGTCTGGACAACTTCTGACATGCTTTTAGGAATTTTCTTTGCTACAGGAAAATTTTTACTTATTTATAGTAATGACCAAAGTATTAATGCTCATGATCATTATGCACAATTTTATACCTGAATTCACCTGTATTCCTACTGATGATCAAGATAAGCTATTTATTTTCATTGTAAGGAGAAGAACTAATTTATTTTCGTATCTCTGAAGTGCTAGCAGTAATTAAATACTGGAAGAAAATGTCTGGTTAGGATTCTATCAATTTAAACTCTTTCCTCAATTTTAAAATCATTTTGGTGTATTCAAAATACTTAAATACTAGAAGCCCAGCACGTGAAATTTCTCAGCCCCGCCCACCTGTGCCAGTCTTTGGTCTTTAGGGTGTTAGGGCTACAGGCCTTTTATAATATAGATAAATCACAACTAAATTCTTATAAGAAAATGCTGAAAAAATTATTAAAAATATTCAAAAAGTAATATTATTGCTCTAATATCATCTATTATGTGTACTTTAACAACAACAGAAAAAGGAGCCACATTTTAGCAGTTCTTCTTTACCTCCAAGATGCTCATTAAACCTTAAAAATATGTATCTACTTTATAGGACAAAATCAGTGTAATTAGGGTATTAGTTACACAGCACTGGGTCTTTAACCTCTGCAAGCTTTTTGAAATTGTTAGCATGTATCCTATTTATCTCAGCATTCTTCTATTCATAAGAAAATTAAGAAATGATGTTTTTCACAATCAGACTTTATAGTTCGTATTACTTTAAAATAAACACACTGTAAACTCCTCTTTTAAGTTTTAACAAGACAAGTTACTGGTTAGTCAAGGCTTAATCTTTCTGAGTTACCTTGATTTAACAGGTTTCTACTAAAAGAGACAGATGCTAATTAATGTAATTAATCAGGTTACATTATTAATTATTTTAGCATCTGAAGTATACTATTTCAATGAAATTTTGCTTTCTTTATTTCAGTGTTAATTTCATTTGGGCATAAACTTATTTTCAGGTGAATTATGTTAGGCACAGATCTAAATGTAATATCTACTTTTGTACCATATTTAAACTATTTCTGGATCCACATATTTAATTTTTGTAAATAAGTATATAATATTCAAATTGAAGTTCAAAGTATTAAATGTGAAAATGTGATTTAACTACTTCCACTTACCCCACCCAAACTTTTCAGCACCTTGCTGAAAAATAACCTTCTCAAATACTATTTTAATCATGTCATTCTCCTATTCAAAAATAGTATAATTTCAAATTATTGTCAGGGGAAAGGCCATTTATCTCCATTGACTGACTAAAGGCCTTCCATAATACAACCTTTGTCAATGTATTCTTAACTTCAGATTCTCTCTGACAAAGCCTCACTTCTTTCAGAATAATTTCCGCATCTCACAAATATTTCCACTTCTTGGGCTTTGCTCACACTGTTAATTTTACTTAGAATGGCATCCTCCTTACCTTGCAAGTCTACAAGTTTTATTCATCTTTTAAAGATTAACTCAGACTTATTTCTATTTCCTATTTCTAAAGTTGTCCCCAAATATTCACATTCATTTATCTTCAGTTTTTCCAAACTCTAAAATCCTGCAGCACATGGATAAATGTAAATTACAGTGACAAAACTTATAGAAAAGTCAAACATTTTATCTGCATAGGTCCAGGGTTCTTTACAAAGCTGTCCATATATGGTTTTCTCTCAATGCATTTCCCTATAGCCAACTGAAATAATCCTATTTCACTGTTACTGTGGTCATATTTTCCATAGTTTGATAATTATATCCCCTTTGGATTTTGCTCATAATCTTATATCTATTTTCTTGAAAAAAAAAAGTTTATTTAAACCTAAAAACATAACTGCAAGGAAATAAACAAATTTTACTGTTCTTCTAATCCTTTATTTATTTGAGTAGTTCTTCCATAGTAGTAGTTCTCTTAGTTTCCTTGGCTTGAAGGAATATGTATTTCCATTGGAAAAATACACTGACATTATATATACTTATATGTATATACGTGTACGTTTATGTGTGTATACTCCAACTACAATGCTGCCTTTAAAATAAATTTAAATGAATTACATTTTACTCTTCTGTGAAAGATTGCAAATTATTTTCTATGCTGTCTCTTTTTATTTTGTTTTATTTTAAAAATATATTTGTATTGATTTCAGAGAGGAAGGGAGAGGGAGAGAGTGACAGAAACATCAATGATGAGAGAGAATCACCAATTGGCTGCCTCCTGTATGCACCGCACTGGGAATCGAGCCCACAACCTGGGCATGTGTCCTGACCAGGAATCAAACTGTGACCTCTTGATTCATAGGTGGATGCTCAACCACTGAGCCATGCCACCTGGGCCTGTCACCTTTTAGTATAGGCATGCAGTTAATGCAGAATGATCTCAATGGTGTGTATATTCTTTTAATCACTCAGGGTTTAATAGATTGTTGGTGTCAAAATATTTTACACTTCATTAAAATCCATAAGACAGGTATAAAGTCATTATAACAGATGTATAAAAGAAGTTTCCAAAATTAAAGTTCTGATTAGTCACTTTCCTTGTTCACTATGAGAACACTGAGCCCTGATCGGCTACATTACACATTAAACTGGTCACAAAGTTGGGAGTAAAACCTACATTTTTGGTTCAATCATCCCTTCATTGCTTATTGATAGACATCCTATTAACTAAATTACAAC
This sequence comes from Myotis nattereri, assembly GCF_964212035.1. Lineage (NCBI taxonomy): Eukaryota > Metazoa > Chordata > Mammalia > Chiroptera > Vespertilionidae > Myotis > Myotis nattereri. Next base: position 31,096,944 of record NC_138088.1, read on the forward strand.
CATTTTCATGTAACTGATTTAAAAATAAATATCAGGGTTTTTACTTATAATATTGTATCATAATATTATAACTACAATCAGTGCTTTTATGGATGCATGAAATATTAGTCTTTTACAGCCTTTGTAAGCATGTTCTTCTATTAGTATGTCAAAAACTCTAATGCCTATATCTAAATGCTGAGCAAGGACTATAATGAGGTTTATAATTCCTTGTTTGTGAACAAGACATAAGATATTGCAAGTATTTTTCTCTGGGTAATTTAAGACTCTCTCTCAAAATGAACGTCTTGCTCAACTACATGTGTAATAGTTGTAATAGCCAGCATAACATAGAAGGTGTTTAATATTAGCTGATATATTAGCTGATATCATATGTATGTTTAATTAACATATTTATTTTACCCTACTTCAAGTGCTGTTATACTTAGTTCTCTTAACATGGCATGATAATGTCCTTCAACAATACTCATTAGATTAATGTGCTCATTAATTTTAAAAATTGGATTCTAAAATATTTTAGTTTTTTTAAGGTTTAACAGAATGATTTAAAACATTTTAATGATGCTCTTAATAAGCAGGAACCAAAAGCTGAATTTCATTCAAATTAAACCATAGAAATATATGAGAATCTCTCTCTTGTTTTCTCTCTCTCTTTCTTCCCTCATACACACACATACACACGTGCATGCACATGCACACACACATGCAAACTCTAAGTCTACCTTATTTGATTTTTTGACTGTTATTCAAATGTTTATATATTTATAAAACTTAAATGTAATATAAGTGGATAAATATTTGTCTTTAGAAATATGTTTCTTATAATAAATAATATGTTCAAAGCTTAGACTTTGTTATAATGAAAGTGATTCATGAAATGGAATGATTATATTTTTATTATTTATTTAAACTATATCAGAGCTATTTGTATATAAATAATATTTAATAAAAGTAATGGAATAACCATATAGCCCTCATCCAATTTCCCCTTCTGCTAATATCTTTCATTAGTATGATACATTGTTTTTTAATAACTAATGAACCAACAGTGAAACATTATTTACTTGAATCAATATTTTATTCAGATTTTCTTTTTTTATCTAATATTTTAGTTCCTTAATATTTTCTTGACTTTAATGACCTTAATAGTTTCCAGGAGTAGGACGGTTTATAGATTATTTCTTATTTTGGGTTTACCTGATATTTCCACATGATGATAGCTTTTGTTCAGGAATACCACAACATTGATGCTGTATTCTTCCCAGTACAGAGTAAGAGAGACATACAGTGTCAATGTGTTCCATTACTAGTAATGTTAGCTTTTTATTGCTCTAGTAAGTTAATGTCTGCCTATTCTTTTCTACTTTACTTACTAATTATTTTTAATTAATAATTAATAAGTACTTAAAACTATTTGGTGAGGAATGACTTTAAGACTTGGTAAATATCTTGTTTCTCATCATATCTCACTCACACTTTTTTTAGTGTTTTATGAAACATTGATTTGTTGAAAAACCATTGATGACAATGCAAATTATTGTGGTGTATATATTTTCTTCATTTTATTTTATTCCCCCTTGCTCATTTAGTGGGTGCTTTTCAGGCATTATGAAATGCACTGGCAATAAATGTTTGGTTACTAATGAGAAGGTTAGCATACTGAAATCATAGTGAGTATGGGAATTTATGAAATAATTTGCTTGCTGAAAACCAACCTGTTTGCAATAGCAGTTATTATTCAATATGAGTTTTCTAAAATGCAGGCAAGAACTAAGTTGAATTTATTTGTTTTTCTGTAAAATATTTCAAAAGCATTTTTCCTTAGGGCTAAACATAATTTATCTTTGATGGAATCCATCATCCATATTGCATAATTTCATATTATCTGTATATCTTGGGTTCCCTTATGTGTCAAGTTCTATTTATTTCCTCTTGTTTCCCCTCTTCTCAAACGTTTGTTATTAGTAAATTATGAAATTTCTGAAATAATATATTTCATAGTACTTGAGACAATCTGTGTTGCAGTCTTTATCTACCAAATATTAGAATCATGACATCAAGCAGAAGCTCTCTTAGCCTAAAATTGCTTGACTATAAAGTAAGTATAATAACAAAAAATAATGTTACATGGTTATATTAAGAATTAAAAATGATAATGCTTTTTTAAAAGTACTTAGTACAGGTTTTGGCCTTATACTTTATAACTAGTGATGTATTTAAAAATCCAGGGGATCTTCACAAATGAAATGCAAGAAAAAATACATTTGTAAGCAGGCAGTAATTAGTGGCATATCATTAAGAACTTCACCTTTCCTCAGTGGTGAAAAGACATTATCTTTGAATCTATCCAATTTGAGCTTTAAACTTATCTGATCAAACTTTTTTAGCTTTGTGGTATTCTTTCACAATGTATCATGACTGTATCATCTTCTTCCATTTAAAATGTGCAGTTTTGAAATCCGTTCTTATCAAAGTAATTCTGGTAGATTGAAGAGCACAGATGGTCTTCATGATGAAGTATTACAATGAAATTCCATATATAGCTAAGTATTTAAAAACCATTTTATTTGTATTATATATTTCATATATAATTTAGATGACTTTTTATGCAAGTTAAATATTATCTTTTAGAAATATAGTCCATGGCATTAAAAACTTGATGACTATCTCCAACTATTCATGGAATAAACATCAATGGACCTTCAGAGTTTCTTTGAATAGACACTACTAGCATTTACTCTAACATCAAAAACTTCTGGGGGAAGAAATAAGACTAAGCCCTAGTTCCTTTTACTTGTCCCAGTTCTTCTCCTCCAAGGGATTTGCACATTCTTTCTAGAAAGCAAGATATATACAGTAAGGGAAGAAAAAAGAGATGAAGAATAAAGCAATGGAAAGAAACACATAAAATATTTTTTTCTAATTTAAACATGTAAATGTAATCAATGTTTCAGCTGCCCTAAAAAATTTAAGAATTTTATTATTTAACCTTTTATTTTTTTAATACTCCCACCCAAGCATACTTTTTTTTATTGATCTTTAGAGAGATTGTGGAAGAGAGGGAGAAGGGAAGAAGAGGGAGAAGAGAGAGAGAGAGAGAGAAAGAAAGAGAGAGATGTGAGAGAGACACATTGACTGGTTGGCTCCTGCAGGCACCCCTGCTGATCAAACCTGCAACTGAGGTACTTTCCCTTGGCTGGGAATTGAAACCTTGATCCTTCCATTCTTGGCCCTACACTCCAACACTCTGACCACTGAGCAAACTGGCCAGGGCTAAACTTTTCAAATTTAATGGGCTATTGCATATATTATATATTCAATCTAAAGCTAATTGTTCTGCAGCTTTTACTAATGATGAGTAGAGTTATTTGTCACCCTCTCGAATAAGCTATTCTCTTATTTTGAAGATACTTATGAGTTTGCCTTTAATACTTTCTTCAGAGGAAGTGATTTTCAATATTAATTATATAACTTCCATAATAGACATGGAGTGAAGATTTTAATCACAGATGCAAAAACTATTTGTAGTAAAGGCACATGAAGAACATGTAATTTTCTATTTTTTCTCCTTGATTTTAATACTCACTGCATGATAGCATCCACTGAATGTGAATTCAAAAATGTGTATTATTTGCTATCAATGATAGGAAGATTTAAGATAAACTTCAAAGATGCATTTGATTTGGATAAATGTTTGAATAAAATAAATATTATATTAGTGAGTTAATATATACCCAATATAATGACCACAGAAATAATGATTTGACCAATAATATGTTACCAATAAATAATTATAGATTCAGAGATAATGTAATTTCATCATTGTGAGAAAAAGCTTAAGTTCTCAACAAAATTCCACTAACCATTATCTGTTTACAAATTTATCACTCCACTTTATTTGTGGGGAACCCTTGTCTTTCAAACATATCAAATATATGAGTATTTCTAAAGCATATTAGAAACAATAGGGTTGACTTCTGAGAGGAGGAGGTTAAACCTGAATCATAGTCATAGGATGAATGGCTTATAATTTGGAAAAATTATTATCATATGGAAGCTGATCTTTAGACCATACAGTATAATTGAGAAGACCCTGAAAATAACTGTAGGGGTAAGAAGAAGAGAATAGCTAATTATTTTTAAATATGGCTATTTTGCAGCACTACATAAATTAGAGTTTAGGAATGAATTGGCAATACCAGGCATAGATTACTAAGAAAGCACTGTGGTAATCATCAAAGGGTCACAGAGGGTGATCGAAGTACTAACAGATTGTATAGCCACTATTTTGGTGACAGTAGCAATTGTTCCATAGAGTGCCATATAGTATGTATATAGGCATTGATAAATGATAACATGGAAATCTAATCCTACCTCTGCAGAAGCAAATACTCAATTTTATTTGTTTGCTGAAGAGAAATGGGATCAGGGATGTATTATTCACTTCTTCAGAGAAACAGAATTGATACATAGATATAGATGATAGATAAGATAGATAGATAGATAGATAGATAGATAGATAGATAGATAGATAGATAGATAGATAGATGATAGATAGATAGATAGATAGATAGATAGATAGATAGATAGAGCAAGGAATATATATTATAAGGAATTGACTTATGTAATTATGGAAGCTGAGAGATCCCAAGATCTCCAATGGGCAAGCTGGAAACTCAGGCATGCTGATGGGGTAGCCCCAGTCCAAAGTCTGAGATAGAAAAATGGATGGTATAAGTTCTCACCTGAGTTTAAGTCTGAAGTCAAGAAATGACAGATACCCCAGCTCAAAAACAGTCAGACAGTGAGAGTGAATTCATTCCTTACTCAGCCTTTTTGTTCTATCCAGCCCTTCAACAGATTGACGAGGCCTTCTCATATTTGGGAGGGCACTCTGCTCTACTCAAGCTCCTGATTAAATGTTAATCTTGTCCAGAAACACCTTTACAGACACATCCAGAACAATGTTTAGTCAAATATCTGGGCATCCCTTGGCCCAGTCAAGTTGACACTTAAAATTAACAACCACAAGAGATATGGATTCATGCTACACAAATGTGAGAGAAGATCATAACATTGTTGTATCATTGCTCATTAAACTTGGGGGAGTGACACCAGTTGATAACAGAATGTTATCTTTTGTTGGGTGTCTTTTTCTTAAGAGTGTAATTGGTATGAAATGTCTTCTGGCATACACTAAATCAGACAAAGATATTGGCGATTGAAAAATAAACGTGTACCAATCTAATGTAGACTGATATTGCATTTGATCCTCTAAAGATAATGTGTCTTTTTTAATAATATCTATTACTAAAATGGAAATAGGGCACCTGCTACCATTGATAGCATTGTCATGAAATCATTAATATATGAAAACTTTCATGTAGTGAATTCTAGTTCAACTTATATATGTCTGTGACTCTTTAGAGATTCTATCTTTTTTTAGAAGATAGAGAAGAGAAACCAAAACCCTTGTATTATGATGAAATTTGTAAGAAAGTAAAATCTCATCCAATGCATTTTAAATCATTCCTTAGGGTAGCTTTGTCTTGGAAAGGTTTTTTTACTCTTTTGTATCAATTATTTCCCAGTGAATTGGTTCTATATTAGTTGTACTTTTATTTTAAAAAAATGCTCTTTTCTTCTGGACTCTAGTACAATTTCTCTTTAAAGCCATTAAACTTATCTGATGGAATTGTTTTCAAATATATGGAAAAGATTATTTTAGATATTCATAAATTATATAGTTTACCAAATTATTTCTATCAATGTGTTTTTATGAAAATATAGTACATGTGACTCTAGGAAATATTCAATATATATTTATATATGTCATAAAATTATATATGTCATAAAATACAAGGTCATTAATGCCTGTGGCATATATATATATGTATATATATATATATATATATATATATATATATATATATATATATATTAACACAATATTGTGATTCATGGAGTGCTTTCCAACATTCATCCTTCTCAATATCTTCTTCAAAGTGAACAACATACCATTTACTTTCTGAATATTAAGTTGGTCTACAATGACATTAGCATCATGATTGTGTAAGATATCCTTCCTTTAAATCCCCCCTTTTAGCAAATAAAAATAAGCATCCAGCCCTTCCACTCTCAAAAAAAAAAAAATATGGAAAAAATATCCTCCATGGAGGATTAAAATAATAAAAGGTCCCAAAGTACCTCTGTGGTGATTGTGGGAGCCAGCATACACCAAGAGACCTGGAAGTAGTCCCAACCACCTATGCATCAGGTAATCAGGCCAATCTCATTGGGGCTATGGAACCAACAGAAGCCAGCAAACTGGTCCCAAATCTTCTGGGAAATGGTCTGGGCAGCCTGGGAAACCTTGGGCAGATAGCCTTGGATGATAAAGACTTTGTTAGAGTCCAGCCTGCCTGAAGAGAGCCTCCAGCACTCCGTTTGCAACAACAGCAACAACAAAATAATGCAAGTTTGGAGTTTGGATGCATTAAAGAAGAGGGTAAGACAAACGTGGTCAGTGCCCATCCTCCTTCCAAGGCTGTATGTACAGTGCCTCCCAAGCTAGCAGGACCTCTCCTGCAGGGGAACAGAACAGTCAGCAGCTGCCTCGTTTACTCCAGCTGTGTGACATGCTGCTGAGTTGTATCCGATGGGGAGAAACGAATTTCCTCCACCTCCATGACTCAGGAGAGGGAGGAGATTGGAAAAGAGGCAGATAAGAATTCAAAGGACACTACATGGATGAGGTTCCTGCTGACTTTGTTTAGACTCCAGTAGGAAGCCGGCCCACAGGCTACTTGGAGGACACCATACAAGGATCCCCCAACCTGATCTGTGGACACTCTAACACTCCAAGTGCTAAACCCACGCCACCGCCCCCCCCCCCCCCCATTTTGTGGCCAACTTCTTGTGTGCACTCACCAGTGTAATGATGAGAGAGAGCTCTTTGGTAAACAGGGAATATGCTCAGAAAATCAGGGCAAGGGCTGTGAGCAAGGGCAAAACCACAAACTTGACGGCAGCACCATCTACTGGAAAATCAAGTTTCCAGCAGTCAAGCTGGCGAGTTATATAAGAACCAGAGAAGATACACAAGCTTAAGAATTAGACGCAGAAGTAACCAAAAGTCTGAAGCAGGTATATTAAACAAGGTTGCAGAAAATTCCAGATGTAAGTTGGACCAACAAAAATTATCTCCAACTCAGTGACAATTAGGAAAATATTGAGATGTCTGATACTTCAAAATGCAAAAGCAGCAACACAAAATTTCAAGGAACATGAAGAACCAAAGAAAAGTCATCACCAAAAGAAACAATCTACAATAATCGAACTAAAAAATATGGGTATTGGTGATTTACCTGATAAAAAATTCAGAATAGCTCTTTCTAGGAATCTAAATGGGCAACAAGAAAGCATAGAAAGACAATTCAATGAAATCAGAAAACGATACATAAACAAAATGAAAAATTTAACAACTAGAAATCATCAAAATGAAACAGACAGAAGTTTTGGAGCTGAATAATTCAATGAACAAAATGAAAAATACAACAGAAAGTATCTGCAATAGAATAGAACAAACATCTTACCTAATAATAGACAAACATGTAAATTAACCGCCCCACTGCTACGCTCACCAGCCAATCAGGAGAGTATGCAAATTAACCCAACAAAGATGGCGATTAGTTTGCATATGTAGGGGCGAAGTGGCGGAGCCAAGACTGAAGGCTCCATCTGGAGCCAAGAGGACTGAAGGGTCCGTCCAGAGCAAAGGCCTGGGCCCTGGGTGCTGGAGGAAATCTGGTACCGGCAGCCAGGGGAAGGGAAGGCCTATTGCACGAATCTTTTCATGCAATGGGCCTCTAGTATTAAATAAGGTGTCTTTAAACAAAAACATACATAAAATAAGGTTAGGTATTGATCAATTGATAAAAACTTTATAACTGGAGGCTTACAAGAACTTAACCCTGTATTCTCCTAGCAATGCGATAACCTTGTATTCCCCTAGGAGCAATGATTTAGTCCTTGTTCATTCAGTGTTTGTGGTAACTTTATAGAAAATAACTACCTAGTGTAATGAAAATCAACAGTATTTATATGAAAATGTGAATACAATGCTTCTGTGGGGAAATATTGCCAGTTGAGATTATTAAGGACAAATGTTTGCTTTTGGGAGCATAGTTCATAATTTGCAGGTTGGCTTGAGTAGCTATGGATCATAAGATATCTAGACAGTTAACAGAACTGCTCACTTTTTACATTCACATTCTAATTTCTCTCATGCATCTTTTTGAAATATTGAATTTTCTTGCATTGGTTTTCTTTAATGTTTACATATTTTGCATTTATTTATACATTTTTTTGTATCTCCCAATAGCTGTATAAAATTGTTTGTGAAAGAACACATGAACTAAATAAGTTATACCCTCAGGCAGCTACCCAAGCTAATAATCATCCCATACATAAAATGCCCTTCAGAAAAACAAATTTATTTTTCTGAGACTTGTTGACATGTTAAAGGCCATAGACCATGGCTATTTGCATGGTGGATGTGCCCTGAAACTGTGAATAATAAAGTATAGGGCAATACATTATAATAAACTACCTGACTGTCATGTGAAGAATTAAACTTCCACTTACTATTTAAAAATTCACAAAGCACCAGTGTGCAATGTCCCCTGTGTTGAGAATAAGTTAGGGTAATGTGTGTGTATTTATATTCATCTAATATGTGTGTGCTCATAGATATGTATATATTTCTATTGGTTGTACATAAAGAAAATTAAAGAAGCAGGATTCTGAAATCTACTATTTTTAAAAACTATTTTGTGTATTCCAACTCTCTATTGTTTATGTACATCTAGTATAGATTATTTTATTGGAGCCCTTTTTGTCTTGCCAGACTTTCCCTATTAGCACAACATATGTTATCTTCTTTTTTCCTTAGCTATTTCTGTTATACTAGTTTCAAATATTCCACACCATAGTGCATATCTGAACAGGCTAACTACCTGAGTCATAGATTGTGTTTGTAATGTGTAGATCCATTTTAGTTTTGATGTTTTAATTCAACCCATGACAGTGATTTTCTTTGCCAACAAAGATGTTTGAATAAATACTTTTAAGTTTATTTTATTAGATATCTGGAAATAAATTGTTGTCATTCAATTTTAAAATTTACATAATTTAAAAATCAAATCATAGCTATATAAGAATGATAGAAGTTTCATGAGAGAGAACAATGTCCTTTGGGAGAAAAATTACACTAAAAATATATAAATTTTACTTGGAAGCCTTTTAGTTAACTAACATTTCCACTAAACCCATCCCCCAATGGTCTTTTAGTGCTACATGTGCTATTTTTTTTATTGGGGTAACTTTGGTTAAGGATCATATAGGTTTCATTTATAGATTCCTATGATACAAGATCTGTATATTACACTGTGTGCCCTCCACCCAAAGTCAAATCATTGGTCACCATACATTAGGCCGAGTTCATCCCCCACCTTCCCCACTCCCTTCCCTCTGGCAGCCACAACATTGCTGTTTGTGTCCACGAGCTTCAGCTTTATATCCACATATGAGTGAAATCATATGGTTCTTATCTTTTTATGACTGGCTTATTTCACTTAGTATCATATTCTAAAGGTCCATCCATCTTGTCGCAAATGGCAGCATTTCATCTTTTCTTATGGCTAAATAGTATTCCATTGTGTATATGAACCACATCTTCTTTATCCAGTCCTCTATTGCAGGACACTTTGGTTGTCTCTATGTCTTGGCCAACGTGAATAATGCTGCAATGAACATAGGGTGCATATATCTTTGTGAATACATGATTTCCAGTTTTGGGGGATATACCAGGTATACCCAGGAGAGGGATTGCTTGGTCAGATGGTAACTCTACCAAGTAAAGGCTACATATGCTATTTAAGCTGTATCCTCTCACTTCATTCTCAGGTCTCTTTGACCTGCAGAAAGTAAAAAATGTGCCTTTTAAAGCTACCTGCCTGGAGGATTGATTTTATAAATACCCACTGAATGAAATGGGATGCTGAAATCTACCACTGTTGTACTTTGCACTTTTGGTATATTTTTAAAATCATAATTGCATTGTATTTTTCTAAATCGGAGGCTATAAACTGCAGGAGTTACTGTGCCACTGGATGTATTTTGTTTCTTCATTAAATGTGCCGGGGTTTAGCCCCAGCGGGTCCAGGGTTCCCAAAGGTGTGGACGGAGACGGCGAAGAATGAAGGACACGAAGACTGCTGATCAGCATAGCCAGATTCTCTCTTTATTGTCCTGTTACATCTGTATTTATACCATTTGATCCTATAAGCATGACTCTATAATCACATCATGGTATGTTTTGGGTCCTCCCTTGACCTACAGTTCCTTTTTTCATGGCCATAGTTTCTTATCTGACCTTTGCCAAAAATCCCATCTCCATCTAGTTCTGTTGAGTTTAATCCTATCCATTCTATTCCAAAGGTTTAGGGCGTTTGTTATCTCCATTCGAAGGTCACTACTCTACTGTTCTGTTAAGCTACGAGGAAGTAACTGAAGGAGATTATCCTAAGTAAAGATTATGTAGTTTAAGCGTGATTGTTCGTAGTTAAGGTGATTAACTACCCGCCTGGCCCTTAGTTAAGGGGTTTTACTGATTTATTCCCTTCCTTGGTCTTGTTAATCCCTAACTCCAGGGAAAAACCCCTACCTAGGGAAACAACCTTTCTATCTAGCTAGAGGTGGCCTTGGTTAAAACACATAACGCTAAGAGGGGGAGTAAACATATTAAGAACAGTATGCAATGTACGTCAGGTCCCTTGAAACATATGCTGTGTAGATGTTTCTTCCCTGCAGCGACTGTGTCAAGCAGCAAGGGTGGACCGGCTTCCGGCATAAATGTATAATTTATTTCTCTAAAATCTGTTGCCAACCTTAAAATGAAAAGGTTACTTATAAAATTAGACTGTTAGAAGACCCAGTAACAGTGACTCCTTATTCCACTGTGCCAAGAATTTGCTGGGCTGAGGAGCAAATACCACCTCAGAGAGGGTCCGTGCTCCCCCGCTGGTATCATTCCCATCAGGCTGTTGAAGGTGATCTATAAATAAGTTGGACTATAACTAATGGGTAGGGATACTCAGGTAAAGCTTGAGGAATGGAGACTCTGGATGCAGGGTCTCATTGTGCAAAGACCTACAGGTAAGACAAAATCACAGTGATTCTGTGGTGGAGATGAATCTGTAACAATAAAAACGTAATATGCTAATTAGACTCTAAGTCCTTCTGGACGACCCTCAGGACGATCTTCCGGATGAAGCCTGGGCTGCCAGGGGGAAACAAGCTTCTGCAGCTGTGCGGGCCGAGCCCCTGGCACGAATCTAGTGCATCGGGCCTCTAGTAAGAAGTAAAGCCAAACAACAAATCCTGGTTGTATTTGCCTCATTAAGTTTTGTGGTGGTTGTTTTAATCCAAATGAAAATATATGACCAACTCCTGTCACATAACAGCTTTCTACTCAAACAATCTTGTGAGCACGAAGAAATGCCCAGCTTTCTTTCTCCTTTGCTAGCTGGGGCATCTGTTGTCTTCGACATTCTTGCTTAAACTTACCACTTGCATGCAATTACCAACCTGAACTTTATTGAGCTCTCTGAAACGCTTTTTGTTTTTAAACAGAGTAACTCACTTGCACATACAATTTAAATCCTCGCTTGTAGATAACTTAATGCATTAAGGCGTTTTTAAGGAGGAACAACAGATGCATTTTCTCCACAGGGGCTAAGACGCTAATAGTCATAAATTGGTCCAAATGTGCTGCAGACTGAATCTGGGTCTTCTATTTCTCTATCCCAATGCAAGGACCCTGATGTTGGTAATTGTGGACTTTCTCGCTTTTATGTAAGGCTTGCAAGGGTTCTTTTGAGTCACTTTGGGTCTGTGATTGTGGGCAGCTGTCCACTCTCCTTTGGGTAATAAAGGACTGTGTTTTGCTCTGGCACAGTTCTGGTGTGCTACTGATGAAGTGAGAATCGACAGATTTCCTCTTCTTTTATTTGCAGCTCACCCCAGTTGGCACCACGATATTTACAGGATTTGCAGGAGACAATGGAGCTACAGACATCGATGACGGCCCAAACGGACAGATAGAATATGTGATTCAGTATAATCCAGATGATCCGGTATGTAAATAGCTACTTGCAGGGTGACTTCACTCTGAGTAATAACGTCGATGCTTACTTCTCGTGATAATTTATTATTTATTCTATGAGAACCACATAAGCAATAATAGTATAATCCAGTACTGTCTCAAAATGGCATTCTTTTAAATGTGGGCTATGCTTTGAAAAACTAATTTTTGGTGGTATTTGTAGGTAATAATTTAAAATGTGTTTTAGGCTTCATATGGCATTTTTACTAAATCTCCATGATGTTTGTGGATTTCTAAGCATTCTAAAGAAACCATTGGCTGTGGTACAACCGGTGTGATTCACACGCTCTATGGAACTTACGAATGAATGCCACCGTTGCCACTTCCCGGCTAAGGAAACCTGAGGTGGAGAGGAGGACAGAGCCTCTGGCTATGGGTGTTTTAGGCTGTGAACTTATTTCTTCCAATCAGCTATTTAACACAGATGAAATCAGAATTGTTTTGCTGAAGCTAAAGCTGGTGTTGTGCCTGCCATCTTGTCTTCCTCTTTTCCCACGACAACTCCTCACATCATGGGCTTCCCAAAGCATAGTTTTAAACTCACTTCTTAAATGAGATTTCTAAAGGAATGCTTCTCCTTTACGTTAATATTAGGAATATAAAAAGTGGTGAAGATAATATTATATCTTTATTTTTATATTATACATTTCTTACGTAAGCTTATACAAACAACAGAAATGCCTTTGCTTGTTCAGGCTAAAAATTCACAAAAGATCTCCATCACAAGTTTATTGTGAGAATTAAGTGAATTGTGAGAGAATTTTCTCCTTTTATTCTCACAAATCAATCAGTTAATTCTCTTGCAAAGAAGAGAGAACAGGCTCATAGGTGAAGTGATGTACCTGGTATCACGCAGCCACTTCTCAGCTATAGAGTCAGGACTCTGATTTCAGAGTAGTATGTGCTCTCTTTCTCTGTTGTGTTCTAATAAAATTTTCCAAAAAATTGGAGAATGAAAAATGAAAGAAAAAAAAAAAGCCCATGGGCATAGTAGGGTCAAGGGAAGACGGGGAGGGCGTGGAGTGGTTTGTTTTTCCCCTAAGAAGTATGTCTCCACGTGAAACCAAGAGATGGGGAAGTAATGAAAAAGTGACAGCGAAGGACAGTAAGGATGAAAGGTTACACAAGAAATGGAGTGGAAAAGATCAAAGAAATAGAGGAGAAAAGGGCAAGAGAAACAGGTTTTCCTTAAAAGTACAAACAGACAGCTGACTGCACATTTTATTTCTAATCCATTTATTTTCTTTACTGTTTAGGTTTTTAAAAGAATTAATTATATGTGCGTGCCATGTTCCTAGCTTACAATTTATGAAGGTCATTTCCTAATCTTTACTCCTCAAGTTGTATAAATGAAACCTCCCAGCCAAGTATGGAATGGCCAAACCAGGAAAACATTTCTTACATTGCTTTAGAAAAAACTATTCAAGGTTTGGATATAGTGAGAGACAAAATGTATTACTTAGAAGCCATCTTTCTGAAGTTTTGTGAGGCTGAAATTCCTTGTTAGCTGTGCAGTAATTCCTTCTGAATGCTTTTCCCTTTCAGGGAACTGTAGGCTTGGCATAAAATACAGTATATACATTTTACTGCCTATAGATTGGATAAGCCAATCAGCCACATGCAGTTTCCAAATTACAAAAAAAGGAAAAAAAGAAAGAAAAATGTCTTTCAGCAAGCTGGTAGTACAGTGGAATAAAGACATTCTCTGTGCACAGTTCTAATTCAATGAGGCAGAATAAGTCATCATGACAGCACTTAACTTAGGGTCTATTGGGGGAGAAAACATTAACCCAGTCATATCCTTGCCGAGAGAATCTATCTTTAGCATTATAGAAACTTGGTGTAAACCTCAGTACCAGATTTTTCTCTTGTAAGATCTCTGAGAGAGAAATGCCTGGTGGTATTAATAATCAGCCACTCTTCTATTTTTATATAGTAATTCTCCTCAACTAGAGGCCCAGTGCACGAATTCGTGCATGGGTGGGGTCTGGCCCACCCGGCCCCAATCGGGGCCGGGTCTGTCGGGAGGAGGAGACGGTGGGAGTTTGGCCGGACAGCCCATCCCGATCAGGGCCAGGCTGGCCTCAGGGAGGAGCTATGGGCAATTGGCCAGTGGGCCCTCCCCCCGATTGGGGTGGGAGGGCCCATTGGGGGCCAGCGGCCAAGGGGAGGGGCCACAGGCAGTTGGCTGGCTGGCCCTGCCCCTGATCTGGTGGGGGGGGGGGGCAATCAGGGGCAGGCTGGCTGAGGGGAGGGGCCATGGGAGGTTGGCCAGTTCTCTGGCCACAGTGGACGTCACAGTGACTGATCATTCTGGTCATTATGGCGTTACAGTCGCTGGCTTTTTATATAGATAGGTGGCATAATAGTCACCTACTAACTTCTTAATTTAAAAAAATTGTATATACTACCAACATATTTAACCTAAAAATGTGGCTACCTCTTGTTTTTGCAACCACAATTGTAATTTCTTTTAGATTAATATTACACTGTAGGATGAACCGTGAAAAGAGTAGATTGCTCTATTCTACTTAAAAATCTTAGAGTTTTATTTGTTGTTGTTGTTGTTGTTGTTGTTGTTTTAATATGATACTACATTAATCATTAACAGAAATTACAAATTAGTGACCTGGATTTCAACATTTGGTTGGCCACAAATCATTTTAAATAATTTTTGAGCCAATCATGAAATTTCACATTCAAAACATGATTTCTCTTCTCTCTTAAGAAATAGAAATAATTCCAAAAAGATGATCAAATAGAGTTGCTCTGCTGTGTTCTCATGAGGAATGAATTTCCACCACTCAGAAAATATATGTATAGCTGCTTATACTCCAAGGGGTTTCATTCACTTACAGAATCTGCTTTATCCTTATAGAAATTTGCAAAAGTCACTTCTGCCTTACAGTAATACAAATTATTTAAATCAGTTCTTCCCATTATTTCAAACAATAGCCTTCAGAGTTTCTGATAAGAGAAGTCAATAGAAATTTGAATCATATTTCTCAGTATGTTTTCAAGATTCTTTTTTAATCTTGAGTGTTTGGCAACTTAACTATGGCATGCCAAATTGTAGTTTTGTTTGTGTGTGTGTTGTTTTGTTTGTTTATTTGTTTTTTATAATTATCTATTTTGAAATAGGTTACTGAAATTCTTTTTTTTTCTTTATTGATAAAGGTATTACATATGTGTCCTTGTCCCCGCATTATCCCCCACCCTCCAACTCATGCCCTCACCACCCTGGTGTCTGTGTCCATTGGTTAGGCTTATATGCATGCATACAAGTCCTTTGGTTGATCTCTCCCCCTTACCCCTGCCCTCCCCTACCTTCCCTCTGAGGTTTGATGGTCTAGTTGATGTTTCTCTGTCTCTGGATCTGTTTTTGTTCATCAGTTTATGTTGTTCATTATATTCCACAAATGAGTGAGATCATATGATATTTATCTTTCTCTGACTGGCTGATTTCCCTTAGCATAATGCTCTCCAGTTCCATCCATGCTATTAAATCTCTGCATTTTTATTTCACCAGTTAAAGAAATTATCAGTCATTATTTGTTTATATTTTCAAGCCTATTTCCCTGACACTTCATCCTCTGAGATGGAAATTACAGGAATTTCAGGCATTTAAATATTTCTCCATAGGTACAGGCTCTGCTCAAATATTTGCAATAGATTTTAATCACTTATCTGCAACTGTCAATTTTCTGTTGATCTATAGTTAAGGTTACTGTCTTCTCTGTCATCCCCATTCTGTTATTAAACATATTCAGTGTGTGTGTGTGTGTGTGTGTGTGTGTGTGTGTTTTAATTTCAGATAGTATAATATTCAGGTCTTGATTTTCCACATTTTTATAGTTTGTTTTTCTTGGTTGTGCTTTTCTCAGCTCTTCACCTACAGTGAGAATATTATTTTTACATCTCTTAATATAGACATAGTTATGAATAGTTGATTTAAAAGTCCTTGTCTACTTCTTCAAACATTGGTCTTCCTTGATACTTTCTCCTCTTGAAAAGAGATCACATTCCTGATTCATCGTATATCAACTTGTTTTGGACTCTATCCTGGACATTGGAAATGTTACATTGTGGAGAGACTCTTGGTTTCATTATATTCCTCCAAGAAAAAAATTTGTTTTGATTGTTTGTTTGTTTATTTTAGCAGAGAACTTGGTTGGACCATTTAATCAATCTTCTAAATGGTATTAAAACACAGAGTGAGTGATGTAAGGACTTTTTTATGGATAAGAGATTGATTTTATAAGTTATATTCTTTTGAGTTATGAATACACTGTCTTACACTGTCTTACACTGAGAGAATGTTGGAAATTGCCCTTATGATATGCATGTTACCAGGAAAAAACTCAATCCCTAACAGGGCAGGAGATTTAATTAATGAGCAGCAGTCCCCAGGTATGATTAAAAAGTAAACTATAACACATGATTTTTCACAACAACAGTGTTTCAATTTAATAGCTGGATTTAATACTTGAAAAAGCTTAGAACACAGAGTGGACACCAACGTTGAAAAGGGATATTATGTAGAATGATTGGAATATTTGAGCGATGATAAAAACAAGTGCTGAAAAGGTACTATAATAACAGGGAAATTTTTCAGATACCTAGACTTTGATTTAGAAATAACCTAAGACTATTTTTTAAACTATCACAAGGAACAGGATTCCTGGTTACCATTATCAAAAGATTGATAAAACCCATTAATCAAAATGAAAAGTTTTCAGAAATAAGAATAGTAAGTCTGAAGTGTACACTCACATTCTATTTTCAGGTAAGAAGCATGCTCTCTGTAACTTTCAAGGGGACTAAACTACACTATCAAAATCCCTAATGCATTTTGAATCTTTGTCTTTACGTATTTTCAGACATCCAATGACACCTTTGAAATCCCCCTCATGTTGACTGGAAATGTAGTGTTAAGGAAAAGGCTCAACTATGAAGATAAAACACGCTACTACGTCATCATTCAAGCCAATGTGAGTATTCAATTCCTCTCACTGTTCTCCTAGGAACTTATGAAGTCAATAAGTTGCTTAAAATGTGTAAGTTCTCTGACAGTGCTCAGTATAGTTTGCACTTCCTCCTTTGGGAAATGAAGTAGTCCTGGCCTCAGTGTAATTTGTATAAATATTCTTCTACCTGGCAAACGGGATGGAATAGGGGAGAAGATTGTTTCCACTCACTGTAAACTTCACTCTCTCAACCACTTGCATCCCCTGCTCTTCCATGATTGGCTCTTAGCTCATACTGAAGTATCTCTCAAAGCAGGATCCACCAAACAATTTAAGCCAAATCACCATGAGAGCACAGTAAAAATGCAGATTCCTTGACCCAACCTCAGGTTCTCTGAATGAAAATTTCAGAGGGTAGAAGTGCATTTTTATTAGTTCCCCAGGATACTCCAAAGTGCACTAAAAGGAGAGAACTACTGAATTGGTAATCTTCTCCCTCATGGCTATCATTTATTGTATAAATATTCACTAAATATTAGCTACAATCACCATAACCATGGTATGTGGACAGTAGTAACAGAAAGCCTAAAAAACAGTTGCTTATATAACTTTAACATTTATTATTAATATTATTATTATTTAATAAAAGCCTTAGATTGATGTGTCTCAGGACTTGGTGTGACAGATTAAGTATATAAACATAACCTGGAATTTGGTTATGTTTCCCATGCCTTGTCTGCTGGCTGCTTGTGAATATTATACGCATTAGCAAAACTCAGTGTAAGCAAGTGGAAAGAGTGCTAAAGACTCTTTTTTTTAGAGGTTGATTCTGTCTCCTTTTATTTGAGTGAGCGCTGTCCCAGTGTCCTTTCCCACCCAACTTCTCCCTATAGACCTTTATCACATGAGCCAGCACAGCAGAAAGGAAAGTTGAGGAAGTCTATCTGGGGTTAAGGGGGAGGAGATAATCATCTCTGGATGACAGCAACTATGGTTCATCTTCTGGGGCTGGGCACATTGATGCCCTGAAAAAATAATATTGGCACTAAGAATACATTTTAGGAATAAAAACTAACAAGGCTGACCAGAGATAGCTTTAAACATTTAAGAAAAAACCCATAACAAGTGACAGGGATATTCTTAAAAGATAGTGAGACTCCGAAGCCATCTTGTGTCTTTAAGGGCCCCTATGCATTGTAATCTTATTCATACAGCAGAGCAAAAAGACAGGAGGGAGTGGAAAAAAGGAAAGTATTCTCCATTAGCTACTCTGACAAGTTTATAGTGGTCTCCCCTTATCTGTACTTTCCCTCTATGCCATATATATATATATAATTTCAGAGAGGAAGGGAGAGAGAGAGAGAGAGAGAGAGAGAGAGAGAGAGAGAGAGAGAGAGAGAAACATCAATGATGAGAGAGAATCATTGATTGGCTGCCTCTGCACACCCCCTAGTAGGGATGAGCCCACAACCGGGTCATGTGCCTTTGACCAGAATCAAACCAGGTACCCTTCAGTCTGCAGTCCAATGCTCTATCCACTAAGCCAAACCAGCTAGGCCCTTTTTCTGTGGTTTTGATTCCAAAACTTCTGGTCTGAATGGTCCAAAACTTTCTCCCAAAACTAAAGAATTGGTTTTACAGGCAAAGATGGTAAAAAGAAGCAAAGTTTACTGAAAGATGGATGGACTCCCTGCTGCAGGGAGCAGCAGGAAGGGGGCCCATGTGGGTTGCTGGTTAAGATTCTTTGTCTGAAGGGAGATATACATATATTTTCTGGCTTCTGATTGGTTCTTTCAAAGAATTCTGCCTTAGCAACATCCCTACATTTTATGAATGAATGGAATAGATGGACAGGATGGACCTGAGGACTTGATTGAGGACTGTCACTTCAGGTCCTAGGTGATGTCACTGTTCCTGCCTAGCTGGGTTGCCCTAGCAACTCCCTCCTAGCTGGGTTCAACTCTAGGTCATTTTGTTTGTCCCTGTGTGCTTGTGTGTGTGTGTGTGTGTGTGTGTGTGTGTGTGTGTGTGTGTTTTCTTAGAGCAAGGTATAGTCAGCAGGCTGCAGCCTATCTATGTCTGCAAGGTTCTGTTATTCTAGGTTTTCCCTATTCTTCTCCCTCTCTCAAGGTCCAATCCCTGACTGCCTAGCCCTCTTCTATCGTCTTATTTTCAGTTACCCTTGGTCAACCAGTCAGAAAATATTAAATAGAAAATCAAAATAAACAATTTAATAAGCACTACATAAGTTTTAAATTGTTTGTCATTTTGAGTAGTGTGATGTCATGCTTTCCCACTTTGTCCTACCCAGGAAGTAAATCATCCCTTTATCCAGTGTATCCTTGCTGTGTATTCTACCTTTTAATTAGTCAATAGTAGCCATTTCATTGTCACAGCATCACAGTGATTATGATCAGGTAATCTTTATTTTAGTTAATAATGACCCCAAAGTCATTCACACAACTTTTATAGTAATTTCTAGTTTTTTATCATTGTTGTTAATCTCATAATGTGGCTAATTTATAAATTAAGCATTGCCATTGATATGTATGTAGAGGAAGAGGCATAGCATATGCAGGGTTTGGTATTATCTGCAGCTTCAGGCATCCACTGGGGGAGGTGCAATGTATCCTATGTCAAAACCCAAAATTCAGTCAAGTTCATTTCATGATCTAATTAGCTTTATTAAGCAATTTATGAATCTGGCAACATCCCATCCAGCAAGTAGAAGGGTGCCTGGAGGAGTTTGTCTAAAATGGATGATTTTATAGGAAGAAAGGTGGGGCAAATAAGCTATTAGCAAAAGAAAAGAAATAATTATTTTTAGAGCAGAACATCATCTTTTTAGAGGCAACAAAAAAGCTAGGGCTTGTTCATGCAGATTGCTTCTTCCTCCTTTGGAAAATGAAGAGAGTCCTTGTGATGGATTACTTTACCAAAATTCGAAAATCCCGGACTGATTAAGATTAGATATCTGGTGAAGGTCAGAACTGCAATTAGGTCAAGTTATAAAACTAGATTTGATATCATGGGCTTTAGCACAAGTGATGCCATTCTGGATCTGTGCTATTTTTTATTTGTTTTTAATAGGAGCAAATTGTCTATGTAACAAGGCATCACTAAATGGCCATTTCTCTCTTTCTTAGAGTATTTCATCAGAAAGGGGAGAATATATATATATATATATATATATATATATATATATATATATACATATTTACATATGTGTTTGGGTAGATATAAATAGAAATCAAAATTTTAAAGCCAAGCTTTTAGACGATCATTGAAAATTCTTAAGGTTTGTTTTGAATTCATTGTGTGTTGTCTTGATGTCCAGTAGAAGAAACAAGAGTGAAAACTATGGACACAGGAAAAAGGAACATCTATAAGATCTCAATACTGCTCCCATAATACTGAATTTTTAAAAAAGAATTTCTATGCAAATAGATATATGAACAAAAGATACAATCTCCCTTTCAGACTCAAAATCTCTAATATAATTCACAAAAAAAATCAGAGTGCTACGGCATGTATCTGAACGCTAGTTTGTATTGTGCTCTTTAAAATGAGCTAATTTTTTTAAAAAAGAAATGCAAGCTAACAAAAATCTTAATTGCTGTCTAAACTTAAATATTTATAAAGACATCTGGAACAATTTGTATTCAATTTGCTAGACTACTCATAACTAGGGAGAGAGTGATAAGTTTTTAATGTGTCAGGGATAAAATTATGAAATAGAAGTATATACATGAATCATTGAAAGAAAGGAATGGAATAGACGAGAGGTTGAAAGATTTTAATTGATATGAAAAATAAATTTTACATAAATTTAGAGCATACAGTATTAAATGTGAACAGTAGCTATAGAAGATAATAACTTTAGGGTATTTTGAAAAATTTTTAAAATATATATATGATGTTAGAGAGAGGGAGAGATAGAAACATCAATGATGAGAGAGAAGCATTGGTCAGGTGCCTCCTGCACACCCCCTATCCAGCCAGATGCTCAGGCATCTGCATTGACTTCAGATCTAACCGCGACTTCCAGGTTCATGGGTTGATGCTCCACCACTGAGCCACACAGGCCTGGCAGAATATATTGTTTAAAGTTGTAGAACATACTGAAATTAGTATCTATCACAATTTATTCAACTATACTTAGATTCTGTTTGTTTGTTTTTGCATTGGGGTATGGAATTGAGAGTTCCCCTCATGACTATCATGAAAGGCACTGAGTGAAGGTTAGTGGTAAAAACATGAACTCTAGAACCACATTGGTTGGATTAAAATCCCAGCTCTGCCATTTACTAGTTGTCTGACTTTGGGGATACTCTGTCAGTTTCCAGCTAAAATGAAGATATTAATGAAACATGCCACATAGGGTTCTTGTCAGAATTATCACGTTAGCAAACAAAAATGAACTTAGATTAATGCTTGGAATATATTTTGAGATCATTACAGTATAACATAAGCCACTAAAGTACTTCTAATTTACTGTTTAAAATGGGTAATTTAGAAATAGAATAACTATGAATATATATATATATATATATATAGTTATTCTAGTGGGACTGTTATATATGGCAACACTGGAAAATAATATATTATCTACTTCCAGTGTTGCCATATATAACAGTCCCACAAATTATAAAGAAGACTGTCTATAGTCTCTACTTTTTTGATATGTAATTTACTGAAGACACTGGTTTATTAGAGCTGAAAAGCTGACTCAGACTTGCTTGAGGGTCAATTGTGAGTACTTCTTCCCAACTCTGAGTTCACTGACCTCACATTTGTGGCCATAGTGGAAAAATTTACAATATTGCAAGTGGCAGATATTACAAATCAGTGTTTCTTATCTCAGAGAGCTGGTTGTTAAACATTTTCTAGTTTGTATATACCAATATCTATATAGTTTAATTGTTGTGTTTATATAGGATAAAGATATCATATATAAAAATTATCTTTCTTATTCTTTTATATTTTTATTACTTTATTGATAGTATGTAAATAAATGTAGAAACTAAACTATGAACATTAAAAACTTCTGCAAGTTGCCTGGTTGGTGTGGCTCAGTGCTTGAGCTTTGACCCATAAACCAAGAGGTCACAGGTTGGATTCCGAGTCAGGGCATATACCGAAGTTCTAGGCTCCATTTCCAGTGTGGGATGTGCAGGAGGCAGCCAATCCAAGTGTTTCTCTTATCAATGTTTCTATCTACCCCTCTCTCTTTCTCTCTCTCTCAAATCAATATGAATATTTTCTTAAATATATTTTTATTGATTTCAGAGAGGAAGGGAGAGGGAGGGAGAGACAGAAACATCAATGATGAGAGAGAATCATTGATCATCTGCCTCCTGCACACCCCACACAAGAAGATCGAGTCTGCAACCAGGCATTTGTCCTGACTGGTAATTGAACCACAACTTCCTGGTTCATAGGTCAATGCTCAACCACTAAGCCACACTGGCTGGGCAAGAACATATTTAAAAAATAAAAATAAATAAAGCCTCTTCAAGTTATAAGGAGAGTTTAAATATGAACTATACATTTTGACTTCAAAGTATATGGTGTCTAAGAGGCTAGAAGTCTGGTGAGAAATACTGAAAGTTACTCTGCTTTGGCCTGGCTTTGTTCATGGTACAAATATTTGATTGCTTTACAAAAAGAACCACTCAAATTTTGAGGGAAGTTATTTTTATTCATGTGAACATGTTATATTCTTGAGTAAGTTAGAAGAGTTTTGGTTGGCCCACATTAAAAAAATATCACTTGTTTTCTTTTTATTTTATTTTATTTCATTTTATTTTATTGTCTAAGGTATTACAAATAATAGTACATATGTTTTCTTGATAGTATTTACAACATTATCACCCACACTTTTTTATTTTCCATATGAATATCAAATGAAGAAATGATTAGTTATAAAGAAAAGAAGAAAAAATCTCAGGAATTTCAGAGAAATGTAAAAATCAATAGGGTTTTCTTTTATTGAAATTTCCAATACATTCTATTATCACAGATTCTAATTTTGATGTTATCCTAAGTCACAAAGGAATCAAATTCATCTCTATACATAGATTTTCTTCCAAGCTACTGTCTTTTGTATTACTTTAATCCTGAGGAAAATACTAAGGGCTATTTACTCAAAAGCTCTTAAATAATTGCCAGAAAAAAAAATTTACAGTATTTTCTCCTAATGGCTAAGCATATTTTTAAAAAAGTGTGGGAACTGTAGGAGCAGAAACCTTTTACCTCATTCCCTTCTAGTTTTTTTGGGCTAGTGTAATAAGACATATTAAGAGGAAAACAAATTTAATTTTATATGTACATGAGCCCCATAAAAACTATAAGACTAAAAAATCAAACTACTTCTATAACTTTAGACAAGGAAACAGTAAATTTGTAAAGAATTGGGAAAACAAATGCATTAGGATTTAGGGTAATAACTTAGTGAGGATTAAGAAGGCTTGTTTAGAGCCATCTGGGTCCTAAAATCCCTATTTCTGGTGATAAGGATACTTTCTATGATCCTAGAATGGAGAGGCTACTTTTCATATGAAAGTTTATTTTCTGCTTTCTGGAGTACAAAGGAGGGTCAAGGTGTTGTTCTTGTACCAGCTGTTTCATATGTAATGTTAATTCAAAATAAATAGTATGCCAAAATGGCATATGCCAGCTCTCCTTCAACACATTGCAATTATATGGGCTTGGATATAAAAATGATTTCTATAGTTTTAGATTCAAACTATGTAAACAACTTTTCAGAAGTAACCCCCACCCTGACCTATCGACTGCCTACTGATGATATGTGGAATAAGTGCTCATTTTACACCCATTTTTTGGAGCTCTGCCCATTTCTTGGGCATATTCTTGCGAGGGGAGCTGAAATGGGAAGATGGCAGGTTAATGGTTTAGCATTTATAAAATGTTCAAGTAATGAAGATAGGAAAGCATGTGGACTTATAAACTATAATACGATTCTGTCTACTAGAATGTATAATTTTTTTAAAAATAGGTAAATGTTTCAAATAAAAATACTATTTCAAGAAGAGAAGAAAAAGAAAAAGGAATACTTTTTAAAGTGATTTAGACCAAGGCAATCTTGTTACAGCTGTTTTTCTTTCTAAATATAGAAATTTAACAGAATCTTGTTGCTAAGATAAGTTTTAAATTTTCAGTCAGTGATAGTCCATCTATCATTGGTGAGCAGAAGAAAGAAAACCCCCTCTGAGGTCTTGGTTAACTGAGTTAGGGTCAAAAGACTCAGGGCAACTCTAAATATGTTGCAATTTTTTTTTTCTTTCTCTACTGCAAATACCTGATAAGGAAATAAAAGAGTCTTTAAAATATGTATCTATGGGTGAGTTTGGTAAGCGCTTCTAGCCATTTTATTAAATTATAAACTACTTGAATACTGAATATGTAAATGTTAAATGGCTGGCTCTTTATTCGAAGTTTCCTATGACATTGCCTCAAAACTAAATCCAAACTTTGACATGTTTGCCTCACACTCATTTTAAAAGCAGGTTACACATAATTTCATAGTATTTGTTAGAATCCACATCTTTCTGGCCCCACTCAATACAATCAATATTAAACTTAATATACTTCTAAATATAGAGCAGGACATGATTGAGTTAGAAATAAGTATTTTTCTCTAGTTTGATCATAGAATAGTGGGCGCTTAAACTATTTTACACAAATCCTTCACTTGAGATGAAGGAATTGACACATACTCATCTGACGGTTAGATGTCTTATCGCCTTTATATGATCACAGTTGAAATATTTTTAGTTTTATAAAAATGTGCTTTGTAAAAAAGAATGGATTGTGACAATGATTTAGTTCTCTCTGAGCTATTTTTTATACATATTTTTATTGATTTTAGAGAGGAAGGAGAGAGAGGTAGAAACATCAATGATGAGAATCATCATCGGCTGTCTCTTGCACGTCCCCTACTGGGAATTGAGCCCACAATAGATTCTCTGGCCTTTTCTTTTTTTTTCCCCTCCTACTTAAAAACTCACATTTTATAGATCAACACTTTGTAAGAAATATATTTTTCCAGTATGAGATAAAAACCTACGTTATGTATGTTGGTAAATGCACACCCTCTGTTATGCACTTGTATCTGTTTTATAGAATAGTGACAATGACCCACGAGTAGAGAATAGTGAGAGATTTGTAGCTAACAGAGTAAAAATAACTAAATAAAAACACCTTAAGATAGGAAACACTCCACTTTGTTGATTACAGTGACTTAGCGGTGACACATAAGGTATAAGGTGCAAGGCTGAGTAGCATGCAAATGTAGAAATACTGCTTCTGGGATATTAAAACAGTCTTTCCACATTCAAGGTCATATTTAATGTTACTTGTTCAATACTTTTTTATTAAATTGAGATTGATTCAGTCTTTTGTAAAAGTTCATCCTTAGCAATCATAATTTTAAAATGGGACATTTGATGAACCAGCTGTGTTTGCCAAAATGTAAAAGAAGCCCATGGATTTATGTTAAATTAATATTTTTCTCTATATACTCAAACATTTAAACTCATATATTTAAAGTATAATTTTAAGAAATAAAGAAAAATTAAACACATAGGACTACATCAAGCTAAAATGTTTTGCACAGAGAAGGAAACCATCAACAAAACAATAAGACAACCCACTGAATGGGAGAAGATATTTGCAAACCATACTTGCAAAATATATAAGGATCATACAACTTAACACACACACACACACACACACACACACACACACAAACAATCCAATATCAAAATGGGCAGTTAGACATTTCTCCAAAGAGGACATACCAATGGCCCAAAAACATATGACAAGATGCTCAGCATCACTAATCATCAGGGAAATGCACATCAACAGAAAGGAGACCAGAACGCAGTCAACTCTAATGAAAGGAAGGGCTAGGGAGTTTTTAAGAGCTGGAATGGGCATGACAAGGAAACAAAACTTGCAAAAAACTTTTTTAGTATCTGTATGACATCATGTATATTAACTAAACTTACTGCAATAATCATTTAGTAGTACATGTAAGTTAAGTCATTATGTTATATTCCTTAAACTTAAACATTGCTGTATGTCAGTTATATTTCAATTAAAAAAAAAAAACAGCAACAAAAAATAACTGTTCTCTTGGCAATATATGTCAAATGAAAAAGAGAAAAAGTTGAAACATAACTCCCATTACTTTTACCAGTACCCTCTTCTTAGCAATTGTAACTTTATAGAGTCCCAAATAATGGAGAAACAAAATAAAACAGGTTTCACTTAGAAATTTGGAACAATAGATTATTATTTTGTTGTTGTTGTTGATCCTCACCAGAGGATATTTTTTTCTATTGTCTTTTAGAGAGAGTGGAAGGAGGGATTGAGGGAGGGAAGAGAGGGGGGAGAGAGAAAACCATCTACGTGAGAGAGATCCATGGATTGGTTGCCCCCTGCACATGCCCCCACCAGGGCCAGAGATAAAACCTGCAACCCAGGTACTTGCCTTTGACAGGGAATCGAACTCAGGACCCTTTGGTGCTAGGGCCAATGCTCTATCCACTGAGCCACATCAACCAGGCACATGATTATTTTAATGATGTCACGAGACTACACGGAGATAAGTAATGCTTTCAAAATAGAATAAATGATGAGAGACACGCAAAACTATTTCTTTAATAAGAGTATGGCAGACCTAGCAGGTTTTATTTTCTTTTCTTCCCTTTATTTTCCTCTTCATTTTTCTTTAATGAGGTATGTTCTTAAAATAACCCAATTTTATCTAAAAAACCTAAATCGCTTAAAGCATAATAAAAGTTAGATTGGAGAATCAAAGATCATCTTTATTTGCTAATTGGTCTTCTCAATGGAGAAGAAAACTTTTTTGTACCTTCGTAATGGGAGGTAGTTCTGCAATTTGGAGCAAGCCTCCTCTGGAAGTTATGGTCCTATCCTCCCACAGTGACTTGGATATAGAAGCTCTATCTTCCTTGATGATTATATTTCAAAGGGATGATTCTTAGGTCATTGAGAAAAGTCTTGGATCATAAAACTGGAAAAAGTGTGAGCTGGGATGAACCATGGGGGTGAATATAGCTTTTTGAATTAATGTTTTAATTTTCTTGAGATAAATAGCCAGAAATAGAATTAATTGTTCAGTTCTGTTGTAGTTCTATATTTATTTTTATTTTTGAATCTTTATAATAATATTATAATAACTATACTGTGAAAGATGGTTGCTAGACTTATTATCACGGTGATTATAATAGGTGTATAAATGTGGAATCATGTTGTACACTGAAGTTGAAATAAAATTGTATGTCAACTATACTTCAAGAAAAATTGAATTGGGAGAAGATTCACATTTCAAAAGGGCAGAGAAAATTTCTCAATTGCAAGTTTTCTAAAGTAAATGCTCTGGAGAAATAGAGGTCAGGTGGCTGTCATCAGCAGCACCTGTCCAGAGCTTAGCCAAAGTGAGGGAAACATTAGTCCATTGTGTTGGTCGTTTGTTTTCCTTGTTTTTTTCTCTCCCACAGGACCGTGCACAAAATCTGAATGAGCGGCGAACCACCACCACCACGCTCACAGTGGATGTTCTGGATGGAGATGACTTGGGCCCAATGTTCCTTCCTTGTGTCCTGGTGCCAAACACGCGTGATTGTCGTCCTCTCACCTACCAAGCTGCCATACCTGAGCTGAGAACTCCGGTAAATAGGCCATGTTCTTTGCATCTTCACTTTCACCTCCTTAACTGCAGTGAGATTCTGATCAAGTATTTTGCAGACATTAAGTGAGAATAGTAAACTTCATTCACTCTATGGGTGTTGAAAATACTGAGGCTCAAAGCCTGTTTTGGGGACTATGTGCAAACTTTTGGTCACAGTGCATAATTATGTTATTTACAAAGTAGAAAGTATGTTATGAAGCAACAGATCAGTTTACACTGAGTTCAGTTCCCAATATGTTCTGTGAAACTCTGAAAACTAACTCCAGCATTTCCTTAAATTCACATGTAAAAATGCAGTCCAAAATCAGAGGACACACAGGTCAAAAAGATTCTTTAGCCTCTTTAGGTTCAGAATTGTTACTGGAGGTTATGCTTGGCTCTTTGGAGATGGAAGCTAATGAATCCTGAATGCAAATATTTATTTCTTAAATATATTTTAAAGAATTAGGAAGGTAAGGTATGAATACATGTTTCCTACACTTGAGTCTGCATCTGACTTATGAAATTCTAAAGGAGCTATATCAATGATGGAGAACATTAAACTTTTATTTGAAAGGCTTAGTTGAAATTATGAGAAAAAAGTAATACGTTCAGTATTATTTTATTTTTCTGAGTTAATGTATATAGCTGGTGTACCAGTGAGATCCCAAGAGAAGGACGCACTGTTACAATAATGACTAAAACCAATGATCTGTCTGACTGTCTAACAGTGCTTGATGTATTGAAAGAAGGAACAGAAGACGGGATGCGTTGGGACGCACTGGATTGATTTCATAAAGGATTTTTGAGCCTCCCCTCCTCTTTCTTCCAGATTACAGATTACGCATCTTTCATAGTTACATAGCTTCATGCTAAAGACAAGGCTTTGCTCCAGATTTGGGGTAAAAATATAAATTATAATACTGACTAATGGTTCAGTTCATCATACACATTGCTCAACTCTACAAAAATATTAACTGCAATCCATTTGCATAGTAACCATTGTTGTGGTATGTTACAGATGAGCTTTCTGAGGTACAAAGTTTAAGTAACTTTCTGTGGCCTTACAACTAACAAGTAAGAAGTGTTTTCCTTTAAAATCATGCATCTGGAATTAAATGTTATGCTATAAATTCCAAAATGGTCAAATTTTATGCTTCATCATAATTTTAGCAGATTGACCCATTCTTTACCATTCTGTGAAACAAAGAGGATTTTAATTTTACTTACTTAAATAATTATGGCAAATGTTTATCCATTAAAGGTATGTTTTTATTGCCAAAAAATGTAAATATGCATACTTGGAAAATTAGGCAATTGTTCTGATTATCTGTGGCTGCATAATAGCTTCAACAAGAATTTTCAAATTTACTCATAAAGCTGCAATTTTGGCAGACTTGAAGGAACGCCTTGTTTCTGCTCCACATAGAATCGCCCGGGGCACCTTGACTGAGAGCTGGGTCCCACTTTCAGAGTGCTTAACTCAGCAAGTTGATTCTGGCTGTTGTCACAAGCTCAAGCATGGCTGTGAGCTCCAGGCTTTATTTCCACTCCGTGTGGGCCTCTCCTAGGCTCTCTGAGTTCCCTCCCAGCCAGGCGCTGGGTTCCAAGAACACGCTCCCTGAGAGAATTAGGCTGCACTTTTATGAACTAGTCTTGTGATTTGCTTTGCTCTTCTGCTGTTGTCAAACCTCTGCCAGATTCAAGAAATAGAATGATATGCCATTCCATAATGGGACATGTGCCTCAATCACACACAAGATTACATGGGGAAAGAAATTTTACTGTGGCAATCTTTGGAAAATAAAATCAGTCATTGCCCCGCCGGTGTGGCTCAGTGATTGAGCATCGGCCTATGAATCAAGAGGTCAGGGTTCGATTCCACGTCAGGGCACATGCCCCGGTTACAGGCTCAATCCCAGTGTGGGGTGTGCAGGAGGCAGCTGATCAATGATTCTCATCATTGATGTTTCTATTTCTCTCTCCCTCCTTCTCTGAAATAAAATATGTGTTTTTTTTTAATCAGTCATAGTGCTGATAATGAGTTTCCCTGTGCTCTTCCACATGCTATCTTGAAACCCCTCTGATTACTTATCGTTTAAGAACTGGAGCCAGTTTTTGAGTTTTATTTTCAGATTGCTGTGTTTATCTCAGTCCTTTTATTCTTTTCTTTTCCATTACATATTTTGCTAAAATTGCTGGAAATTTCCATAAGTAAGATCTTGCTATTTAGAGCGAGAGGACTAACCATTTATGTCAGCTTAACAGGACATGATGACTCTAATTACATACTTGCTGATCCTTTCCTGAATTAATTCTTTAAATTTTGAAGCTTTGACACCTGCTCACCTTCTTTGTAAAATTTTCCACCAATTACCTCAGTGGTATTATTGACTTGAGAAACCATTCTAAGTTTCACTACAATGCTTGTAGAATTTATGAGCTCAGAAAAACTTTGAAAGGGAGACTAATACAGTTTTCCATTCACGAAGCAGGACATACTAAAAATTAAAATCTACTGTTTATTAAAATGTAAATAATCATGTGTTTAGAGATAAACTTATCTAATAAGTGTTTTATATGTTTTTCTACTTCTGAAAGTATCTTCAGAAAAATTAATGTCTTCACAAACACTAAGATTAATATTGTATGAATATGTAAGTATATAAATCTGGTGTCTCAAGGGTTCTAAAGTGAATTTTAGTCCTCTGCTAATTATTTCTTTACTAGACGCCCAGTGTACAAATTTGTGCATCAGTGGGGTCCCTCGGCCTGGCCTGCAGGATCGGACCTAAACCGGCTCTCTGACATCCTCCGAGGACTCCCAGATTGAGAGAGGGTACAGCCAGGCTGATGGACCCCATGGTGCACAAATGGGGGTTGGCCAGCCGGGGAGGGACCGTGGGAGGGCTCCAGAGCATGTCTGACCCATGCACTAGTATCTCAGTCTTGATCAGCCAGACCCCAGCAGGAAGCTAACCTACCAGTTGTAGTGTCTGCCCTGTGGTGGTCAATGTACGTCATGGCAACTGGTCAACTGGTCGACTGTCTGCCCTCTGGTGGTCAGTGCACGTCATAGCGACTGGTCAACTGGTTAACTGTCTGCCCCTTGGTGGCCAGTGCACATCATAGCAAGTGGTTAAGTGGCCTTAACATTTCATTAGCATATTATACTTTGATTGGTTGAACAACCGACCAGACACTTAGCATATTAGGCTTTTGTTACTAGTATATAGGATTATTTTGATAAGTATCTATTTGACCCTAATGGATGTTGTATTGTATGTTACTTGAGGAGACTTGACAACTAGGATGAGATAAAATGCTTCTTATACTGGTATATTGTTTGTATTCTCACTTTCTGACTCTTTTAAAGTTATTATCCCTAAGTAGTTGAATTTTTCTCATACTGTGAGAAAATTCTGCAGAATTTGGAGATTATAGAATCCATCCCTCTATGTTCTCCGTTTTCTACTGAAGCACAGAGACGTAGTAAACCCTTACACATTTTTTTTTTTTTCAGAATTGAACACATGTATACTGGTTGGTTGGTTGGTTGGTTGTTGGTTTGTTTGTTTGTTTTTTCTGAGTAATTTGTTCCTGAAGAGAAACAAAACAGTATTAATATGAAAATATTGGCATACTATCTGTGTTTACTGTGCATATCTTCCTTTATTTATTTTGCCTGCATTACTTGCCTCCCAGACAAGTCAATTAGCAGATAGAAAACACACTCTGAGTTTCTCTCCACCCCTGTTTTAAAGCCTGGGTTTGGATACCAGGATTGTTTAGCTACAAATACCCACACTGTACTCTTTGCCATAAAGAACTCCGGTTTTCATGTAACTGTGGAACCTACCTCCTCTGCCTTATTTATGGTGCTCTATCCTTCCAAGGAAGCTTTCTTAGTTATTACAAGAGGGGTGGTGATTTGCAGTGATGTACAACATAATTACCTCTTGGCTCTTGCTCATTAAATGTGTTACAATCTGGGAACTCACTCCTCTCTTCTGTTTTATTAAACTACTGGTTCTTTTCCTCCCCAGGATGGCCCCGGGTTTCTCCTCTTAAATCATCAATGCCTTTTTTTTTAAACTGAATTTCTCTTGGATTGATTGATTCATTCATTCATTATTAAGTCTTAGGGATGCATTTAGATTTCTATCCTTTACAACTCTTTTGTAAACTAAATCTGTATCAGTGAGTGTTATTTTTCTCCCTATAGGGATGATTTAGATGGTCTAGATATGTTTTCTGACTTGGAATTTCGCATGAATTCCAAGCTTATCTTTACTACTTTTTCTATATGCTTTTAACTATATTTCCCAGAAATGCTGCATTATCTTCTCTAATGCATTCTGATGAATCCATGCTTATTCTCATGTAGTTACTGCTTTGGGGGTCGTTGTTGATTTGGACCTGGACTTCCATGACCCCCTAACCCAAACTCAATCAACCTCCAAAGATACTCTCTGCACTGCCTCTAAAATGTCACTCAAATACTTATACAGCCAAAATACCCACTTACGGATACGCTCTCAACTCCGGACCCCCGGCCTCTGGTCTCTCCCACCTTCCAATATCATCTCACTGAAGTCAGTTCTTTGTTTAAAATACAACTGTGATCTGAGTGCTCACCGATTAAAATTTTAAAACTTCATTTTTTTAGTATACATCAAGTAAGTCCCAAGCTTTTAGCATATTATTCAAAGTAATTTTATGTCTGACCACTTTATAATCTCATCTCTAATTTGCATGATGCAACTTGTCTTGAAACACAGAGCTTTGTATGTAGATACTTAACTTCTATAAGAATTACCCTCCCTTTTCTTCACTTTCTTTCACATATTGATATTTGTTATTCAAGTTGCTGAAATAATAGGTTTCAAAATCAAGCGTTTCTTTGTGTCCTCATGTATTCCTGCTGTAAGTATTGAAACTCTCCTTGTGTTACAGTTGTTTACTTGTTTCTCTTTCACTAGACCATCTGTTTTTGAATTTTGTATTTGTCATTATATCCTGAGAACCCAGTCAGGTCACATAGTAAATGTTCAATGTATGTTGAACTGAATTAAATCATTGATTAAAAGTTCAAGAAATATATATTGTGCACTTAGCTACTGCATATAAATAAGCTTGGCTTGTGATTGCTCACTCAGAGTAGAGTGTATTTATCATAAATATGCAGATATAAAGATCACATACATATTTATTATATGTAACAAATAATATACTTATATATTATTTATATTTGTTTTATTACCTATACATGGTAAAATATGTTTATTAAAATAATATAACCTTCAAATAATATAATATATATACATATATACTTATATTTATACTTAATTTTAATATACTTTTAGTGTTTTCAAATAAGAATAGAGTAGCAAGCATTACCATACTTGGCCATTGTCTAGTCAAGGATATCCTTCAAATAGGAGTCTAATAGGTGGTTTAGATGAAGTAAACATATTTCCCAGTTGCCATATAGAGTCCCAGTTTAAAATTATTGTACTAGCATATTACTACCTTCATAATACCTTCTTTTCCATAATGTTACAAATATTAAATTGCACCCCCCCCTCAGACATTAAGCCATTTAGTTTCAAAATGTGTATTATGGAGCTTTCTTTGGGCCAGCAATGTGATGGATGGAGAACAAAACAATTGACAATTTTCAGATTGCCCATAACTTTTTCAAAGAGAATATTTTTCTCAAAGTAGATTGAAAAGAAAAATAACATATAACTATAGTCAAAAATGCATTATCTGTCATTTTTCATCTCATCAACAATCATGCCCACATACTACCAGCAGTAAATGATCACAGAAATTTTACATCCAAGTTGGGAAAATAATGGCTAAACACCAAGAAAAGATATAAAAACTAGAATCCAGCAAACATTGTTTAGAGTTTGAAATTATAATAATAGTAATTCTGAAAATGGTGTATGACATCATAGTAGAACCAACAGGTCATTTATTCCTTTTATCTCTAGTCAAAATTTACATTGAATAGGCTCAACTAATATAAAAATGTCCATCAATAGACAATATGAAGATATTTTCATTTTTTGTGGAACAATTAAAGTATGAAAAACAAAAGGAGGAATTGAATTTGTTGATATTAAAGGAGCAAAGTCACTATTCTGCTCAGTAATAAGATGGAAATCCAACTCTTTTTACAAAATATTAGTTTTTCAAAATAATTATTTTTCAAAATATTTACTAATTTTCTTTATTTTTAGAGTGAAAGGGAGAGAGAGAGAGGAAGGGAGAGACAAACATCGATGTGTCTTGGTTGTCTCCTGCATGCGCCCTGCCCAGGGTAGGAACCCACAACCCAGGTAAGTGCCCTTGACTGGGAAATGAACCCGTGACTCTGGTGCATGGGTTGATGCTCTATCCACTGAGCACACCGGCCAGTGCTCAAAATATCATTTAAAATTAACTTTAGACATGTGTTTTTCTAGGAAACACACATTAAGAGAAAAGGCAGTCACTCAATTTGGACTTAATATTTATAACTTAACATAACCATGTCTTCTGCAACTCCCTGATGGCTTACTAAACTCTGTAGAAAAAAATTTCAAAGGTGTTTACTACCATAATATAGGGTATTATGTAAAAAAATCAAGTCCAAGTTGAAATCTGTGTGATGTTGTGAACATTTTTTAATGTCTCTAAACTTCCATTTGGATTATTATCTATAAAATGGGAAGAAAATATCTAATATATGGGATTTTTAGTACTAGAAAAGTTTCATGTAGCACATTTAACTTGTTTCTAGCAAATACTGAGAATCTAATAATATTAGATATGCTATTATTATAATTAATGTAATTTCTTCTCTGGCTGGGTTTTTACCCTGAGACTCATGGGAGGTAGTAGCTAATTCAAATTAGTTATTGAATAGCTATGTTTAATTGAGATCTATTTTGTGATAGCCTAATTTATTCTGATTATGCTACTCCTAATTAATTCAGTATGACTTTGTTCCTGTAAAAGAATGCAATACCTTTATTGAGAAGAACAGTAGAAGCCCTATCTTTTAATAAACAGATTTGGCATAGTCACTGCTTGTGCTGAATTAATTATGCAATATATTATCGCTTTGGGAAGAGGCAGCAGCTGATGTTAAATGCCACAAGGTAATACTGTGAGCCAAAAATATATCAATGAATCAAATTTTAAATGTCCTCCAGGGAAGCAAGTATCCTGCTCCCTTTCTTTTTTATTTTATGAATTCAAAAACAATGACTATCAATACAGGTTTCAAACTGTCACACAAAACTTGCAGTTCTCCAGAGGCACCCCGAGGCTTCTACTGCTAATAAAGATAGGACTTCCACTCCCAATAATATTTAAAATTCTGCTTTTGTCCCACTTGCTAATTTAGAAAGTTTTTCATTATTTACTTTAATTAAAATAAGTATTGGCTGCTAATTGTAAATTATACAGAAAATATTTTTAAAAATTATATACACTGAAAATTGCAACCCTCAATCCTCTAGGAGGGCCATTATTAATTTGATGCTTGTCTTTCCAAGTATCTAAAGCCCGTTTGAAACCATTATAGTTTATTGCATTTCAAACAAACCAATGAGTTTGACCTACATACTAGTGAACTATTAGATGTTCACAAGGCTAATAGTAATTTGTGTAAAGGGATAGATGGGAGAAGTGTGTATTTTGTGTGGAGGGGCAGGATCTGTGGTCTGGATGGGACAAAAAGGACAGGATATACTTCTGCCCTCTACTAAATGCATACTAGCATTCGAGGGAGAAAATATCTAATTGATTTAGTTTGAATAGAGGAAATAAGGAGTCTGTGATGGTTAATTTTATATATCAACTTAGCTAGTTTATGGTACCCAAATAGTTGATCCAACACATTTGGATGTTACCGTGAAGGCATACTGAAGATGAAAATACAATTTAAATTAGTAGACTGAGTAAAGCAAATTATCCTCCATAATGTTGGTGGGCCTCATCCAATCAGTTGAAGGCCTTAAGAGAAAAGACTGACCTCCCCCAAAAGAGAGAATTCTGCCAGGAGAGTGCCTTCAGACTTCAACTGTAATGGGAGTTTTTCCCTGGGTCTCCAGCCTGCCAACTTACCTTGCAGACATTGAGCTTGCCATCTTCCATAATGACAGCATGAGCCAATTCTTTAATATGAATCTATTTCAACCTCTCCATTTAGATAGATAGATGATAGATAGATAGATAGATAGATAGATAGATAGATAGATGATAGATAGATAGATAGATAGATAGATAGATGATAGATAGATAGATAGATAGATAGATAGATAGACACACAAATACACATACACATGCACATTCTATTGGTTTTGTTTTTTTGGACCACTCTAATACAGATTCCCTGATGAAATTGTGTTCAATGGGCAAAGGTAATTTTTCTAAGAAAACCAAAAAACTGTAAGGAATGGCAGTGGATTCTGAAACCTAAAATAGTAAGGCAAATATATAAATACTAGAGGCCCGGTGCACAAAAATTTGTGCACTCGAGGAGGAGGGTGTCCCTCAGTCCGGCCTGTGCCCTCTCGCAGTCTGGGACCCCTCGGGAGATAACAACCTGCTGGCTTAGGCCTGCTCCCGGGTGGCAGAGGGCAGGCCCAATCCCTAGATGCAGCCCCTGGTCGGGCTCAATGCAGGGCCTATTGGGGAGTTGGGGCGCCGCCCCCGTCATGCACAGAGCAGGGCAGATTGGGAGGTTGTGATGCCACCCTCAGTCACGCTCAGGGTAGGGCCGATTGGGGGGTTGGGGCACCACCCCCTGTCACACTCAAGGCAAGGTCGATGGGGAGGTTGTGGTGCCACCCCCTGTCACACACAGAGCAGGGCCAATCAGGGGCTTGGGGCGCTGCCCCCTGTCATGCACACAGCAGGGCCCATCAGGGGGTTGGGGAGCTCCCCCCTGTCACTCACAGAGTAGGGCCGATAGTGGAGTTGGGGCACAACCCCGTCACACACAGAGCAGGGCGGATCAGGGGGTTGGGGCGCCGCCCTCTATCACCCACAGAACAGGGCCGATCAGGGGGTTGGGGCGCCGCCACTGTCACACTCAGGGCAGGGCCGATGGGGAGGTTATGGCTCTACCCTGTCACACACAGAGCAGGGCCCGTGGGGGGCGGGGGTTGGGGGGCTGCACCCTGTCACACACAGAGCAGGGCTGATCAGGGGGTTGGGGCGCTGCCCCCTGTCACACACAGAGCCACAGGGCAACCAGGGGGTTGGGGAGATCACCCCTATCAGGCACAGAGCAGGGCTGATCAGGGGGTTGGGGCGCCTTCCCCTGTCATGAACAGAGCAGGGCAAATAGGGAGGTTGTGGCCCCACCCTCTGTCACGTACAGAGCCGAAGGGCAATCAGGGGGTTTGGGCGATGTCCCCTGTCACACTGATCCCGGTGCTGGGAGGCCTCACGGCTCCGCTGATCCTGGTGCTGGGAGGCATATTACCCTTTTGCTATATAGGATAGAGGCCTGGTGCACGTGTGGGGGCCGGCTGGTTTGCCCTGAAGGGTGTCCTGGATCAGGGTGGGGGTCCCCACTGGGGTGTCTGGCCAGTCTGGGTGAGTGGCTGAGGGCTTTTTTCAGGCTGGCGGGTGACTGAAGCTCCCAACGGATCCTTTTTTTCTTTTCTTTTTTTTTTTTTTTTTATTCTGGGCCAGCTTTAGCTCTGAGGCTTGGCTCTAGCTTTGAGGCCTCTGCTGCTGAAAGCAGGTTTCTGGGGTTTTGTTTAGCTTCTATATTTGTAACAATGTTTCAAACTGCAAGCTCAGAGGCGGGCAAGGCAGGCGGGGAACACTGGAGTCCTCCGTCACTGAAGCAAGCAAGTCTATGTTAGCTTCAAGCTGCCTGGCTGCCGGTTACCTTCTTGGCTGGCAGTTAATTTGCATATCTCGCTGATTAGCCAATTGTAAGGGTAGCAGACATATGGCTAATTACCATGTTTCTCTTTTATTAGATAGGATATAATCAAATCATCACAAATTCTTGCTTGGATTCCTGCAATAGCTGTGTGTAATTCTGTTTGAAATCTCATCAGAATGTTAACAAATTGACATCAGATCCTGTTACTTCCCTGCTTCAAGTTTAGCTTCTTCTTATTCTTTTTTTGTGTGTAATAACCAGTTATTGATTATATTTTATTTGTTTTTTTTTCCTCCTTTTTTATTGATTAAGGTATTACATATGTGTCCTTATCCCTCCATTGCCCCCCATCCTCTGGTGTCTGTGTCCATTGGTTATGCTTATATGCATGCATACAAGTCCTGTGGTTGATCTTTTCCCCTTACTCCCACCCTCCCCTACCTTCCCTCTGAGGTTTGAGCATCTGATTGATGCTTCTCTGAATCTGGATCTGTTTTTGTTCATCAGTTTATGCTGTTTATTATATTCCACAAATAAGTGAGATCATGTGATATTTTTCTTTCTCGGACTGACTTATTTTGCTTAGCATAATGCTCTTCAGGTCCATCCATGCTGTTGCAAATGATAGGAGTTCCTTTCTTTTTACAGCAGCATAGTATTCCATTGTTTTTTCACCCACTCATCTGCTGATCTATCTTCCTATAACATCCTATATGGCCCCCTGCACAGTCCTTTATCCTTGACTGCTATAGATGAAATGCTTGTGTCACCCCCAAATTCATTTGATGAAATGTAACCCCAAGGTAATAGGTATTTGGAAGTGGGGCCCTTGGGAAGTGATTAGGTAATGAGAGTAGACCCCTCATAAAAGGGACTCCAGAGAGACCCTCTTCTCTTGCATCATGTGAGGACACAGTGAGATTGCCATCTATGAACCAGGAAGTGGGCCCTCACCAGACACTGATTCTGCCATTACCTTGATCTTGGAATTCCCAGCCTCCAGAACTGTGAGAAATAAATTTGTTTTGTTTATAATCCTTCCCGTTTATGGTATTCTATTACAGCAGCTCAAATAGATTGATATTAACCCCATCCCTACTCTCTCTCACCTGCTCCCTGACCTTCTTCCTGTCATTTAACATGTCAGGCTCTTTCAGCTGAAGACATAAGCCTTCATGTGCTACTTTCTGGAATATTCTCACACATTCCTTTCTTTGGTTCTTCTTGATTGAAATGAATACTGAAGGACATGATCTTGATTTTTATTAGTTTAAACTATGTTGATGCTTATATGTGGCCAAAAGATGAAAATGAAATGGATAGTTCAACTCAGGTAGGTCACCACAAAAATAATTAAGTAAATAATACTAGGAAAAATGATAACTACAGTTTGTAAGTTTATTTACATACAGCTTCAGTTTTTAGAAACTATAGTAAACAGAGTTAGCTTTTAGGTAAATCTTGGTTTTTGATAAAGCTTTTTCTAAAAATCTATTATTTTCTACTGTGATAGCTCCAAACCAATTTGATTTGTTTACTAACGTCGTCTGCAAAGACACTCTCAGAGAAGGGGAATAAATAGACCATGGGCCAAGCAACTGATTTATTTACTTCCCAAATAATGTTAGCTCATGATGCCTTCAAGACCTTTACAGGAAATCTTATAGGAGCCTCTGTCACCTTTTGCCCCTACTTCTACTTTTGGTTCCTTCAAGCCATTATTCACACAGCAGAGTAACTTTTAAAAGCATACAAGCTACTTCCTGCTTAAAATATTCCAGTGGCTTCTGATCAAGGTGAAAATAAAATCCCAAACAGCACAAGGGATTTACAAGGCCACACAAGATTTAACTCCTGCCTATTACTATTATCTCCTTCCCTGCAGGACTTTTTCCTTATTGCCTCAAACTTCTGAGTCTCAGTCCCTCTCTCTCTTTCTCTCTCTCTCTTTTGTTTTTAAATTTTCCTTATTGATCTGTTTTTCTTTATAAGCTTATGTTGTTCATTATATTCCACAAATGATTGAGACATTGTGATATTTATCTTTCTCTGACTGACTTATTTCGTTTAGCATAATGCTCTCCAGGTCCATTTGTGCTGTTGCAAATGGTAGGAGCTCCTTCCTTTTTATAGCAGCGTAGTATTCCATTGTTTAGATGTACCACAGTTTTTTAATCCACTAATCTGCTGTAGGGCACGTAGGCTGTCTCCCTCTTCATGTGAAGATTTTGCTGCTTTCTGTGTTGTAAGACACTTTTGTCAGACCTTCCAATGGTTGACACATTCTCACCGATCAAATACAGGTTTCATAAAAAATATCACATCTTCAAAGAGACATTTCTCTACAACCCTCCCTCATGTTGAATTTCTTCAAAGAACAACAAATGCATACAGGCTAATTGAGTGGTTTTATTTGTTTTCAATTGCTGCAGAAAGGCAAATACAATTTATAATAGCTCTGTTTTATTTTCAGTGAGATTTCCTTGAAGCTCATAGCTATTTTGTGGCAACCTTGATGACTTTAGTTGAGACAATGATATACGCTAGTAAATAATGCACAAGGTAAATGTTTTATTTTAGGGAAATTGAAAAAAAATTAATGTCAAGATAATCAAATAATAATTATTATAGGTACTATAAACACGTATAATGATAATGTCAAAGCACTGTAATAAATACCTAAAGAACTCTAAACCCCCAGTTAATAAGATCTTGGCAGACAACTTATCTGAAGACATACACAATGAAGAAAACACTAATTCCTAAAAATATATATTTTAAGGTGACATTTTTACATTAAAGAAAATGGGGGAACTGTGGAATGACTTAAATATGTCTCTGCCAGCTAGCATCTCTTTCATATGATTTGGAGGTCTTATGAAGAGTTCACATTTATCAGCATGGCATACATGCAATGGGCTCAAGAGTTATTTTAAACTTTACTTCCAACTCTGAATGCTTATTTCTCATTGTGATTGCTTTGTAATCGATTATCAGAAATAAGGAATTTTGGGGGTTATATTCTTAGGTTATAAATATATTCTGTGTTCATAAGCAATTTTAAACCACATACTGTCCAAAGACAGTATATATCAGATTGATGACTCACATAAGATCCTTATAAATTATGTTTTGTTGTATACTTTGAAAAATATCCTACTATAAAGAATGTGTAATATGCCTTTCACTTATGTGCCTGTGTGCCTTTAGATTGTTGAGTCCTAATTATTTTTACTATAAAATAGCAATACGTTTCCGCATGTTGAAAACTTTAGAGCAGTGGTTCTCAACCTGTGGGTCGCGACCCCTTTGGCGGTCAAACGACCCTTTCACAGCGGTCGCCTAAGACCATCCTGCATATCAGATATTTACATGATGATTCATAACAGTAGCAACATTACAGTTATGAAGTAGCAACGAAAATAATTTTATGGTTGGGTCACAACATGAGGAACTGTATTTAAAGGGCCAGAAGGTTGAGAACCACTGCTTTAGAGGAATTTAGGCACACGTGCACAAAAGAGAGTAAGTGAGCATCTGCTTTCAAAATAATTGTGCCCCAAACATTGGTTTGTAATTAGTTGTTTAGATCATGGATTTTTTTTCCTAAACACTATGTTATTAATGATAATTAGGGAAACATTCTAGAACATATAAGTTGATTTATCTTCAGGGTTTTGTCTAGGTCTGTAGAAATATAGAGGCATTTT
The DNA here is from genome assembly GCF_964212035.1 of Myotis nattereri. Taxonomy (NCBI): domain Eukaryota; kingdom Metazoa; phylum Chordata; class Mammalia; order Chiroptera; family Vespertilionidae; genus Myotis; species Myotis nattereri. Next base: position 31,138,471 of record NC_138088.1, read on the forward strand.
TTCTTGGGGAAAGAAAATACACATAGAGATTCATTCACCTTGGAGAGACAGCAGTAAATTTATCTCAGCAACTCTGAGTAGTAATTGCCCTTGTATTGTACTGGTTTGTATTGTACTGGCAGTTGATGGGAGCAGCTTTGAGCCAAATATAACCATCTCTTAAAGCAGCCTCCCTCTGGAAACCTGATACTTGCCATGGGAACTACATATAAAAGCTAACTCTAATGTATTATTCTATTTTTTTTTTCTTTTTCTTATTACCTGTGTGGAATTGAACTAAATTTAAACAGGAGGAAATGATTTTGCTATGCTTTTTTAAAAAAGTGGAAAAGCATTTGAAATAACATAGTAAAATTTTCCTAACGGGTTGTCTGGGATCACTAGTTGAAAGCCTACTATGTGTTTGGTATGTTATATAAACTATCTGATCACAACAAAGGAATTGTTAGAACTTAGACTCTAGAGCAGTGGTTCTCAACCTTGGCTGCACATTAGAATCACCTGGGAATCTTTTCAAAATCCTGATTTCTGGGCCTCATCCTCCAGAAATTCTGTTTCTTTGTTATGGGGTGGGACCACAACATTAGTAACAAAGAAACAGAATTTCCGGAGGATGAGGCCCAGAAATCAGGATTTTGAAAAGATTCCAGATGATTCTAATGTGCAGCCCATGTTGAGAACCACTGGTCTAGAGTAGCATAACTAAAGTGTGTGTCACACATGCTTTATATATGCTACATTTTGTCTGTATTTGACATTTAATGGCCAAGGATCCAACATAAGTTATTGACCTGGCATTTACTCTCTTGAAGTAACATGATTGATACCACCTTTCTAGGAAGCAGATGAATAGGGATTAGGTTAAATGTAGCTAAACCAGTAAACATTATCATGAAATAAATCATAGAGAGAATTCTTTGGGAATTCAGACTGCTAATTGTCATTATCTGTGCACTTATAGGTACTCCTATTGCTATGACAAAGAGTATGTTGCATTGATTTTGAAGAAAATTTTGAAAAGTGTTGGTTTTATGTTATTCCTGAGAGTGATATTTAAGTTAGGCACGTCATAAAGAATCAGACACTACAATGTGGTTGTTGTAATAGCCATTGCAACATTTCTGTATTGATTTGAAAGGGTGTGTCAAGAAAAATGAGAAAAGATCAGAAAGAATTTCTGTAAAAATAGTTCAGCCCTTTTATATATGTTGGGTGCTATGAAACATCATCTAAGAGAACTGCTTCAGGATTGAGGCACTTAATCTTCAGTTCACAACTACCTCCTTCCCCAGGTGCTAAAACTGTCAGTGACTAACAGAAATCCCTGAATCCCTCTCATTACCCTTTGTTCAAAGAGAACAACTTCACCCAACCCAACCTGATGCCCCGTCCGGGGCAGCAGTCACATCCAATGGCTTGTCAGTGGGACTGGGGCAAATGTACAAAAGTCCAGTTATCTGGCCTGAATTCCAAAAAACTCTCAGAGTTACCACCTTGATATCCTCTCTCTTTATATTGTATTTACCTGGACAGTGTTGTTTTTCAACATTTTCCTCTGCCTAATCCTACTTTCTATATACATTTACATGGTTATTCCTCTTTTTAAGAGTCTGTTACCAAGGAGACCACACGAAGACAGTGACTATATTTATGTTGGTCCCTAAAAAAATAACTAACTCTAGAGAGTTAGTTTATTTTATATAAAAGAATGATGGAAGACATATTCTGGACATAATTAGCATTTTAACTGCTTCATAAGACTTATGGAATGAGCTTATTAATATGCATCTAGGACTCTCAAACTCTGATTTCAAATGTTTTGGATGAGACCTGAGAATTTAAGGCTTCAACCCTAGGGAATTTTGATTCTATGTCCAGGATGGGGCATAAGACTTTGTAATTATTACTTTTTAATGCAGAAAGTTTCAGATATATACAAAAACAGAGAAGAGTGTCATGAACTCACTATTCAATTAAAAATGCATGAGTATTCTTGGTTCACCTATAATATTTCCTTAGCCTTTTCTCCCTGATTATTTGAAGAACATCTCAGATATCACACCATTTTATCTGAATATGTTTCAGTGTGTAATTTGAAATGATGCCATACCACAATTCCGCTATCACAGAAAAAATAAGTTAAAGTTAGGAATTTGTACTTCAAAAAAAAATCTTTATTGTTTCAAGTATTATATATAGTATTACATACGTCTCCTTTTTCCCCCATTGACCAACTCTCCCAGGCCAGCCCCATCCCCCGGCACATGCCCTCACGCCCCTAGTGTCTGTGTCCATTGGTTATGCTTATATGCATGCATACAAGTCATTTGGTTGATCTCTTACCCCCTCCTTCCCCTGCCTTCCCTCTGAGGTTTGACAGTCTATTCGATACTTCTCTGTCTCTGGCTCTATTTTTGTTCATCAGTTTATATTGCTCATTATATTCCACAAATGAGTGAGTTCATGTGATATTTATCTTTCTCTGACTGGCTTATTTCGCTTAGCATAATGCACTCCAGGTCCATCCATGCTGTTGCAAATGGTAAGAGTTCCTTCTTTTTTGCAGCAGCATAGTATTCCACTGTGTAGATGTACCACAGTTTTCTAATCTACTAATCTGCTGATGAGCACTTAGGCTGTTTCCAAATCTTAGCTATTGTAAATTGGGCTGCTATGAACATAGGGGTGCATATATCTTTTCTGATTGGTTTTTGTGATTTCTTGGGATATATTCCTAGAAGTGGGATTACTGGGTGAAATGGGAGTTCCATTTTTAATTTTTTGAGGAAACTCCATACTGTTTTCCAGGAATTTGTGCTTTTAATGTGTCAAAATAATTTCAATGATCCAGAAATACTGAAACACAAGAACTAATAAAAGATTTGGTGTGCAATTCTTGCATGAGAGAGAGAGAGAGAGAGAGAGAGAGAGAGAGAGAGAGAGAGAGAGAGATTACCCTTGCTTTCAGGTGAGCATATTGGAATATTGGAATTATGGCAAGTTTGTACTTAGTCATGTCCTAAAACATTAATTATTCAGATTGCCTTCTGATTATACCTTTTAATTAGTGGATTTAAATATTTTGCCATTTTGATGAGTTCTGATTTAATAAATTTAATATACATAAGGTCTCTTTGAGATATAATAACAATATTCAAATTATACCAGAAAAGTTTAGGATAGGTCAGTTTATCAGTTTCAACCCTTTCATTTGTTATTATTCTGTTGATATTCCTTACCTTTTAGTATCATAGCAGTATCCTTCAACTTCTATTGATTTGAGAAGTTATTTTTATCTGTTACTCTGTCTCTCTGTCTCTCATTAGACTCATCATCACAAATAATTAAAATATTCTTATCATGAACAATAGTTCAGTTCCCAGTTCTCCCCTTTTGTGAACCATCTAGGAAGATGAACTCTAAGGACAGTTTTAAATGTTATACATTTTTTGCAGTGTCTAGAATTCATCTGTAGCCAGAATTGATAGTATGTATGTCATTCCTGCTCTACTTGTGGAAATACCTCAATTATCTTAAATAAATTTAAATCCCCAAGTTTTTATTTATTTAGCATTTAGATTAAAGTAGAATAATATCTGTTAATGAAACGAATGGCATGGAAATTAGTGATATCAATCTTATCAGAATTGCATGAATACAAAAACAACAGGAAGTGTCTATAAACATCCTTTTTCATCCTCAGTTCCTAAAAAATCATGTCCTGCCCAGCTGGTGTAGCTCAGCAGTTGAGCATGGAGCCAGGAACCAAGAGGCCACTGGTTCGATTCCTGGTCAGGCCACATGCCCGGGGTTGTGGGCTCGATCCCCTGTGGGGGGCATGCAGGAGGCAGCTGATTGATGATGTTTCTCTCTCATAATTGATGTTTCTATGTCTCCCTCTGCCTTTCTCTCTCAAAAAAATAAAATAAAAATAAAATAAAAATCAATAAAACATATTTTTTTAAAAGCATATCCTGACTAGCCTCAGAACAAGTAAAATAAGCAAGTTTAATTTGTTTAAAAATAGATAATAGATTCCCATCGGTTAAATTGGATTCCTGAGATTATAAAAGACACCCTAATGAGGAAGAACATCAGTATTCACCTAAAAAGAATTCCAGGCCCATGAAATTAGCAAACAGAGAAATTAATTATTGGGAGTTAACTCTGCAGAAAAATGACCTTTTAAAACACATTTTTAAAAAACATGCCCTACACCAGGCATAACTTTAATATTTCCTATATATCCTCATGTACAACAAAGCAAGCAAATAGGCAAAATAGTAGAATTGTTCCATAACAAAAAATCCTGATGAAGAGTTAAAGAGAAGCCTAATTATTTTCAGATGCTAAGTGCATGCTAAGGTGACAATATTCTAAAATATTTTTTTCTACTCAATGCATAGATGGGTGTGTAGCTCATTAAAACTTGAAAAAAAGCTTTGAGAAGTCAGTAAATGTAATGAAAAATATAAAAAATGTTTGAAAATGAGCAATTCCTAATAATGGCAAAAGCTTTAGGAGTATTAGATATCTTGAGTACAAATAAAATAAAATATTTAATGTATACCATATTGATCTGGGTCAGACTTTATACCGGTAGTAACCGTTTGTTTTTCATGTTATCTTTATTCTAAAAGGAGATATAAGGAAAACTAACTCTTTACTAAGCACATCAAAAGAGAATGAAAAAAATATAATGATAGAAAAATTTTAATAAGCAGCATAAAACTATTTTATTTGTGTTGCTTTGTTGGGTACTATGGATCAATCGCTGTTTTCAGTCTTTAAATTTTGGGGGTAGATAAAAAAGTCAGACATGGTGAAGACACTTGTTACCCCATGAAGCAGGGACTGGATCCTTTGGAGACCTTACTCCTGAATGATTGTCTACTTTCCCTTTCAAGGCCAAGGTTTTAGGTAATGTTTGCATTATGAATGCTTAAGTTGGAATGAGGAAGACCTACTGTGAATGCTAATGGTGGTGTAGCTATGAATCAGCTTCTAATTGTGGCCAACCTGACCAGAATGGGTAGCTTTGTGAGACTGGAAAAGCCAGCCAATGCAGCGGAGGCTGAACCACATCTGAAAAATCACGGTATTACTTTTCTTGTGAAGCATTCAGCCTTTGATTTATTTCAGACCTTTATGAAAACTGAATGACTTGGGTATCAAAAGTGATCTGTGGGATAGGGTAATTAATCACTCAGGTAATTTTTGTCAGTTCTGCTCAGAACCTTAGAATATCACTTTGTTAATATGTTTACAACATACTGCAGGTGAATCTTAAAATGTGCCACAAAATACCTACTGGTAAGAATAATGACGAGTATGTTTCCATGTTCGTCTCTGATTAAAAAACAAAAGAGATTTAACAAGCATCCACACACAGACACATACTTATAACTACTCAAAGCTCTGACGGTACTGCCTTCTCTGGTTCATTTCCATCCATTTTATTTTATTTTATTTTATTTTATTTTATTTTATTTTAAATATGTTTTATTGATTTTTTACAGAGAAGAAGGGAGAGAGATAGAGAGTTAGAAACATCAATGAGAGAGAAACATCGATCAGCTGCCTCCTGCACATCTCCTACTGGGGATGTGCCCGCAACCCAGGTACATGTCCTTGACCAGAATCGAACCTGGGACCTTTCAGTCCGCAGGCTGACGCTCTATCCACTGAGCCAAACCGGTTTCGGCCATTTCCATCCATTTTATTGAAATTCTTTTCAAATTCCTTTTTTAAAGTATGATTTTATTGATTTTAGAAAGAGAGGAAGGGAGAGGGATAGAGAGAAACATTGATGAAAGAGAAACATCAATCAGCTGCCTCACGCATGCCCTGCACCCAGGATTGAGTCTGCAATTAGGGCATGTGTTGTCTCTTAACCACTGAGCCACACAGGCTGGGCTAAATTCTTTACTATGGTTTTAATTTTGACATCTTACCTATGCGTTCTCCCATTTCCCCTGGAGTCTGAAGAATTGGGCATGAAGTATCATACGTTTCTCAGATGATAATCTTTAGATCTCATTGCTCTAGTGAGACTTGACCTCTGAGCCACCTATTACCTACACTAATCTCATTTTCATAAAACCGTCAGTACCAGTAGCTTTTACACAGCCTGACAGGTAGCTTTCTGATTTATTTAGCAGGTATGGTTAAATGACTCATGAGAAGGACTGGATGTTTCTGTTGGTCATTTCCTGAGAATTATAAAAGGAGTAAAAAGGGAGACATTCAAGATGAAATAGGAATAAGAAATCCTCCTCTTATTCCTCCTCCTCAAAAAAAAAAAAATGATGATACTGCAGAGAGCCCAGCTTTACTGAAATAGCAGCTGATAGTGATGCAATGAAATTACAGCCTTCTAAAATACTGCATGAATGTTGTGCTAGTTTTTCTACTTCATCAGCCTCTGTTGGTTACCTATAGCCTTCAATATGTTGGGCCACTTCACACAGGTTCAGTTAGTAAAGACTACACTTTCTGTCCTTTGCAACATTTTTCTCTTAGGGAAGTCTGCTTCTTCTAACTGTATCCAATGAATCTATGTTTTCATTCATCTTTCAACTTATTTATCATAATTTATTATAATTATTTTAAAACCTCTCTCAAGGATATTTTTAGAGAGCAGTCCGGAGAGAGAGAGAAACATTGATCCATCACCTCCCTTATGTGCCCCGATCAGGGACCAAACCCGCAACCAAGGCATGTGCCCTGATGGGAACTGAACCCACAACCTTTTGGTAGAAGGAACGACACTTCAGCCAACTGAGCCGCCCAGCCAGGGTTATGGATCATTTTTTTTTTTCACAATCTCATATAGTTTTTCTTTTGCATTCTACCCCCAAAGGCACTGACCATTGGTTACCCACAAAAAATATGAACTGCAGCATAATATAATTTGATAAACTTTCTAAATTCTCTCTGAATACTTTCATGTACACTATAGGCACTTGTATTTAACTTTGGTATTCATTAATGCTTCTAACATCATATTTAGCAGGATTCAAAAAATCCAGAATTTATCATAAGTATACTAAGAATATTTATTTTCACCAGAACTGTCACAGTGACTTTCAGTTTAGCGTGCATCAGAGTCACTTGGAGAGCTGAATAAAACAGTGATTGTGAGACCTTACCCCTAAGTTTCTGAATTCAGTAGGACTGACGTAAAACCCAAGGTTTCTAGGTTTCTAGGTGATGCTGAGACCAAACTGAGAACCACTGCTCTAGTAATAAATGACTACCAAAATAATTTACATCACTGGTAAAAAGAACAGATACAAGAGTTTTATTGAAGTCTGAACTTAAAGGTTTTCAGTAGTAAATATTAATAGCACTGAGCCTGCCCACAAATTTAAATGTGGTGGTTGCCTCCAGAAATTAAAATGTTATTTAAGACTTTGATTTTAACACCTTTAGAAAACTGAATTACTCTCTTTTGACTAACATGGGCAGGTGGTATTGTTTTTATTACCTTGATAAAAGTATATTCTGATGAGTTACTAGATACCTTAATTCGTTAATATTTTCAATATTACTTTAAATTAAGGGCCTGATAGTTACCTGAAATTATATAACAGTTATGTTGTATTGGCATGGGCAAGAGTTACAGCTTAATTATAGAGTGCCTTCCTTCCATATTTATCAATCTCTTTTATAGATGGTAGTACTAAAATTATCCTTGCTGGTGTACAGTTATCTTGGAACCTATTATAGCTAAATATGATTTAAAATATTACACTGTAGAATAGTATAAAATAAATTGAGAACAAAAGGTCAGTTTCTCCTAGAGACAGATTCTGCTTTCATTGTGCACCCTGAGTACATTTAGTTATGACTTATATTGTTATTGACCACATGAAGTTCTTTCCTGGAGAATATTCCAAAGATAATTTTACTTTAAATATTTTAAGAGAAGATATTAATAGAATCAGTGCTTCTGTTTTCATTTAGTTAAGTTTTACCCCAAAAAATATGAGCATAAATTAAGTTTAGGAAGCAAATAGAATCATGGCCTTATCTATTTTGCCTTTTTACAGTTTTAGTCATGATTCCAGGTGGTGTTCTTTCTGAAATTGTTATTTTCTTCCCCCCCCCCACACCCCCCACAATGTGGAACATATGAACATTGATGTTATAGTTTATTTCACTAAAAATATTGCAAACTTGTTGCTAATGTAAGAAACTAGAGGCTCGATGCACAAAATTCATGCAAGATTAGGCCTTCCTTCCCCCGGCTGCCAGCACCACCTTCCCTCTGGCACCCAGGACCCAGGCTTACCTCCAGCCACCAGCAGGCACCCAGGACCCGGGCTTCTCTCCAAGCCCCGGCTTCGTTTGGAAGGTCGTCTGGAAGGATGTCCAGAAGGACATCCAATCTAATTAGCATATTACACTTTTATTATTATAGATTTAACCACCACTCCCCACGTGTGTGTGTGTGCGGGGGGGGGGGGGTATGTTTTTAAGTTAGAAAGTCAACAACCCTTGTTTTAAGTAAAGGCATTTGTAATATTTTTAATATTTCACATAACTTTTGAGATTTATTTAGGCAAACATTGTGAGGTTATAGACAAAGATTTTACTATACCTTCCATGGTTACTTTTATATTTGCTCTTTCTATAGGCAAGCAGAAATTGAGAACCTGGACAATTCATTATTTTAAGGTGCCAATATGCAAGACCCCCTTTTAGCAGGATCATCAACAAAAACAGATGATGACAATTCCTTGATGGGGATCAGTAGATCTGGGAACATTATAAAAGACAACTACAAATGAAATTTAAAAGGAATGTAAAAATGCAAAAGTATATAATCTATATGAAGGTAATATATGGTCATTAAAAGTAAACTTTAAAAGCAAACCTACCAGATTTAGAGCTCGAGAACAAGTGGAAGGAATAAAAGTGTTATCATAGACCACTCAGTCCCATCTTCAGTAGTTAAAGAAAAAGATTGAAAGTCAAGGTCAAGAGTTGAGATCACGTGTCAGAAATCGGGGATTGGTGAAAACAAGTAGGGGTGGCATAGAGAGAGACATGAGGAGTAGAGACTTGAAACTATCTTTTAAGATAGAGATGCCCAGCCCTAGCTGGTTTGGCTCAGTGGATAGAGTGTCAGCCTGTGGACTAAAGGGTCCCGGCTTTAATTCTGGTCAAAGGCACATGCCCGGGTTGCGAGCTCGATCCCCAGTGGGGGGTGTGCAGGAGGCAGCCAATCAATGGTTCTCTCTCATCATTGATGTTTCTATCTCCTTCTCTGTTCCTCTCTGAAATCAATAAAAATATATATTTTTAAAAAAGATAGAGATGCCCAGTTGTGGTTAGAGGCATAGCTTAGAAAAGGTCTTTCATTCCACTACACTTCTGGAGAGTAATGCTAGAAATGTTGCTAATTAATTTATAACAAAAAATAACATCCACAGGATAGTCATCTTAATTTCCTTCCTAAAATGCAAAGGCATTTAGAAGGAAATAAGGTAGAGAGTTAAATTCTGTGACCTGTAAGTGACCTTGATTTTATTTTGAATTAGCTGACCATAATTTGCAAGGCTTTTTATCATAATTAGAAGTTAGGTGAATGGGAGCTTCCAACACATTTTCACCATAAATGTGTAATAGGTATGTGATGGCTTAATAACAACGGTGATCTTGCACTAGTATCATTTTAATAGGATGTGTCCTGGAGTTTTGTCAAAACCAGCTTGATGATCTAATAATTTCTAGGAAAGTCTCAAAACACCATAGAAAGCTTGTTGTTCTTTATTGTTTTTTTTTCTGCTACCCTTCTTTGATAAATCAGTCACCTGGCAACTGTTTTAAATAAGTGTCATTGTAAACAAGTGAAGCATTAAAAGTTTAAAGTTATGAAGATGTGCATTATAGGTAATTAATTTTATGTATATCTGAGACTATTCTAAGAAGGGCAGAGATAATTAAAAGAAACTACTGCTAATTATATTGGGAAATAAGTAAGATTTGAAATGGCAATTAATAACATCTTCTTTAAGAAATGTGTTATATCTGGAAATCTTTATTAGAAATAAGAGCTATCTCCTATTGTATTAGAACAAGTAAGTAGAATGTTGACTTAAAATGGTAAAATAGCTTTCTTGTTATCTAAAACTGGTATCGTTTAATGCCCTTCTCCACCGTAGAGCTTTAACCACAACTAGAACCAAATTTTGTAGTGTGTTTCCAAGGTTTTCCAATTATTAACATAACACTATATGTTTTGCGCTTTATTTGGAGAGATGAGAAGAAATTTAAAATATATATTTTTCCCCAGCCAGGGCACATACAAGTACCAGTCAATGAATGCCTAAATAATTAAAATAGATATTTTTATAAAACATATATAGGACAGACTGAATCTCAGAGGGAAGTGGGGCTGGAAGAGATTAACCAAAGAATTTACATGCAGATATGCAAAACCCATGGACACAGACAATAGAGTGGTGAAGGCCTGGGATATGAGAAAGAAGCAGGGTGGAAGGGTTCAATGGGGGGAAAGTGGAATATCTGTAATAATTTCAAAATTAGTAATACATTAAAAAAAATAGAGAGAGTTGCCAGGTTAAATATGGGACTCCCAGTTAAATTTGAATTTCAAATAAACTACATTTCTTCGTTAGTATAAGTACAACTATTTAACATAATACTACATGGGGCATCCACTAAACAACATGATTTGTTGTTTATCTGAAATTCAGATTTAACTGGGTGCCTTTCATTATTAGCTGAATATGGCAGTTCTATTCCTAAACTACAGCTTTATTTAGGGTGTTATCAATATTCTTTCAAATGAAAGTCTTGTCAAATATTTTGCCACCAGAGAACATGGACCATCCTGCTTCCAGCCTCAATAATAGCTTTAGGATTTGTGGTAGGAATTTTAATATCAGTCAGGATATGCTAAGTTATATTATGACAATGAAACCTCCTAAAGCTCAGCGGCTTAATACAACTCAAGGTTATTCTGACTCATGCTATAGTCTACCGCCAGGTCAGGGAGGGGACATTTCTCGATGTTGTGCTTCCTCAGGAACCCGTGAGGAGGAGACAGCACCTCTGGGCCCCCATGCTTGCTGAAGCAAGAAAAAGATGTGCTTAATTTCAACCAGCTCTTAAACTTCAAATCAGCCCTGACCGGCTTGGCTCAGTGGATAGAGCGTCGGCCTGCGGACTCAAGGGTCCCAGGTTCAATTCCGGTCAAGGGTGTGTGCCTTGGTTGCGGGCACATCCCCAGTGGGGGGTGTGCAGGAGGCAGCTGATCGATGTTTCTAGCTCTCTGTCCCTCTCCCTTCCTCTCTGTGAAAAGTCAATAAAATATATTTTTTTAAAAAAACCTTTAAATCAGATCGTTTTAATGTTTAAGAGAATAATTACCGAGATACGTGTGGCCATCACCCTCTCTTCCTAATCTTGTTTTCTCCTTTCAGATATAACAGACAACAACTGTCTTGAAATTTGTATTTTTTCTTCATATGTTAACACTTCTACAGTCCATTCAAATATATAAAAAGTGGTAATATTTATGTTGTTGATTTGCATAAATGATCATCTGAATGTGTCTATTGCAGCTTGCTTTCTTTACTCAACATTATTTTGGGGGTTTTATCAGCTTATTGATTTTCATCATATGAATATATTTACATCTCTCTATTTTCTTATTATGTAGCATTTAAAATTTTTAAATCTCTTTATTGACTAAAAAATATATATTCTTATGTAGATGCAATATATATTCTTATGTAGATTCAATTTGCACATGTGCACAGGGTTTTCTAGGATAAACAGTTGTGGAATTAGTTGTGGAGCATGTACAATCAGTATATATAATGCCACCAGTGTACTGTTTAAATTGCTACCTACTTATTTACTCACACTCTCAAAACCACCACGTATTCAGAATTTTAATTGTTGCCAATATGATGATAATGAAATTTTTTTCATCTTAATTTGCATTGCTCTTATAACTTGTTAGCTGAACGCCTTTGGTACTTCTTTTATGTATTCTGGACACAGAATTTTCTACCACCGCTCTGTAGCTTTCTTTTCACTTTGCTTTTGACATTTTTTGTAAAGAAGTTTTAAATTTGAACATCATCTAAAGTATCAGTTTGTGTTTTTATGACTTTCACTCTTTTGTGTCTTGTTTAAGAAGAATTCTTTATTGAGATATGAAAAGATAGTTTCCTATATTTTCTTATAAATAATTAAGTTTTATTTCTTGTATATGGTTCTAAGTCCACATGGAATTGATTTTTGTGTACTGTATGTGGTAATAACCCAACTATTTTTTTTTCACATAAATAATAGGTTGACCCAACTATTTTATATTTCCTAATTTCTCCTCTAATTTTTTAGGCCACTTCTGCCTATGTGGGGCTGTTTGTTTCTGAGATTTTTGTTGTTGTTGTTCTGTCCTATTTCTCAGTACTTGATGCAATCTAACATTTCAGTAAGATTAGGTGTTAAGAAGGAAGATACACTGCTCTCTATTCTTCAAAATATTATTGTATTTTCTTCCACATTAATTTTACAATCAGCCTTCAAAATTCTGGGGAAATTGGGTTATAATGACCACATTTTAACATTAACTTCTGGAGAAAATTACTCTTTATATCCTTGACATTTCCCATTATGCATTAATTCAAATGTATATTTCTGAAATTCTTACACAACATTTAAATATTGATGGTATCTAGAGACAGAGTATATTGCCATGTATGTGAGCAGATACAGTATATGAGCATCTACTCTTGATCTAGAGTCTTATTTTTTAATCCCACCTGCACACTTGCTAACTTTTGTCTTATACAAGTTAATTAATTACTCTCTGATCTTCAGTTTCTACTCTATTAAAAGAAAATAAATGTGACATTTACCTCATGGAGTCACTGCAATTGGCATTAATCTAAAATGAGTAAACATTTTCACTTTAAATAAGTAAAACACGTCAGCAGGAGTCTGGCACAATAAGCACTATATATGTGAATTGTTATTTAGACACACTTGGCAAATAAAATTGTATATATTTACAGTGTACAAAATGATTTTATATACATATACATTGTGAACTGATTGCCACAATCAAGTTAATTACTATAATCATCACCTCAGGTAGTTACCCTTTTTGAGGGAGGTGTTGGTTAAAGACACTTAAGAATTCTCTCCACAGATTTCAAGTATACAATGCAGCATTATTAATTATAGTCATTATGCTGTACATTAGATACTCAGGATATATTTAATTTGTAATGGAAAGTTTGTACCCTAGGACCAACATCTCCCCATGTTCCTCACCTCCAGCTCCTGGTAACCACCATTCTGCTGTCTAATTGTAGGATGGTTTGTTTTTGGTTTGTTTTTAGATTCCACAAATAAGTGATTCCATACAGGGTTGTCTTTCTCCATCTGGCTTATTTTATTTTTATTTTTTTTAAATATATTTTATTGATTTTTTACAGAGAGGAAGGGAGAGAGATAGAGAGTTAGAAACATCGATGAGAGAGAAACATCGATCAGCTGCCTCCTGCACATCTCCTACTGGAGATATGCCCGCAACCCAGGTACATGCCCTTGACCGGAATCGAACCTGGGACCTTTCAGTCCGCAGGCCGACGCTCTATCCACTGAGCCAAACCGGTTTTGGCCATCTGGCTTATTTTAATTGGTATACTTTTTCATGGCTCTTCCATGTGAGTCTAGAGAATGTCCCATTACTGCTTGAGAAGGATGTGCATTCTGTTACTGTTGAATGCACAGTAACAGAATACACATTTTATAAAAGTGTCGTTTATCTATATGTTCAAAAGTAGGTGGATGATTGATTGTGTTCATGCCTGTGATTATTTTTCAAATCTCTGCTATATGTATAGTTATGGACCTCTTTTTATTCATCATTTGATATCTTGCTGTCTGTTTCTCCTTTTTCTTTTTAAAATAATTTGGCTAAATGCTTATTTATTTAGTTTATATTTTTAAAGAATCATCATGGTTTTCTTTTGTTTTTTGTTTTTACTGTTCAATTTCCTTTTTTCCTCATTTACTTATTTCTGCTTTTACATTGTTATTTCTGTTTACTTTTTGTGTTTATACTTTCTGTATAATTGGTGGGTTTTGCTGTATTTGCAACTTTTGCTCTTTGCTGTGTTCAATAGGGTATTTTTTTTTTAACACTTTCAGCTTTTGCTGTAGCAATATGCTTTTCCTTCTTTATGTTGCATTTTCACTGTTATTCAGTTCTAAATATAGCATGGTTTCCATTGTAATTTTTCTTTTGCTACAATTATATGCAAGTGTCTATTGAAGTTTACAAACATAATACTATCTGATTTTCTTTTCTTAATGCTTTGTAACCATCTTGCACTTATACCAGATAGGTTTAGGATTACATGATAGAATATACCATGATTATCTATATGCCCCACTTTATAAAACCTATCTTAGATTTTAAGGATGGCTTTATTTACTGCACTATCAAATTATTTTAATTTCAAATCTATATTCTATAAGGATCTACATTGTGTTTACTTAATAATATTTTTGAGTGACCATTAAATAATCAAAAAATGGTCCCCTCTTCCTCAAAATGTTTCTTCTCTCTCAAGTCTATCTATTGTCAGTAAAAATCATTCTGAGTTTATAGTGCATACTCAAAAATATTTTTCAATAATTTCCAAGAAAAATATTCTGTATTTTTAGTTGATTTTGTAATTTTCTGTAGGGATCAGTAATATAATTGTATGAATATGAGGATTTGTCGTAAAATATTCAAAAATTCTATTCACCTCTTTCATCTATGTATAATATTTTAAGAATAAAAAAGTTATATTTTAAAATATTTTTCCAATAACTACTTATCCATTAATTTTACTTTAGGAATGTATTATTCACTTCAAATTACTGTAGCTGATAAAAATAATTTTAATTTCAATATCATATGCCACAATGTTAATTTAGACCAAAAATAGCTGTATATATACAGTTATTAAAAACTGTTTTCCCACTGTTGTTGAAACAGTGAGAGCCCTGAATGATTTGATAACTATATAATTAACCAAATAATAGGCTACTTAACTGCATCTGAGTGAGCTATAAATAGAAAATATATCTGCAGATAGCTATAAACAAAATTAATGCTATAAAGACCAGCAGGCATGATTTTAAATGATAATCCACATTTCTTTGCTCCTTGGTAGGAGATCTGCTTGCAGGTTTTCTCTTTTACATGGGAATGAGAATGGTACAATCTGGCTGTAAGGATGATCATCAGTTACATGGTGGGCAATTACAAGAGCAAAGGACTCTGTTTTCTTTGGCTGTGCCCCCAGAATATTCTAAAACAAAGGTTAAGTTTTCTAAATAAATAAAAATAACCCACAACTATGTGCATATGATGTAAGAGCCCATAGTTAGGAGGATAATCTTTTCATTTTATTTATTTTTTATATACTTCCTTTATGGTTAAGTGGGTTAAGAAAAGGAATAGATAAATAATAATTGCTAAGTCCAATACTTGACTAAAAATAAAATATTGCATCCATGGGGAAACATACAATGCTTGTGATGCAGAGAAGGGAATGTGATGATACCTGATATGAATATGTAAGAATATTGTGTGTTAATATGAATGAAAAATAAATCATTTAAAATTTTATGGTAACTACAATGGCATATCATACCTGTACTTCTAAGAGTGTGGTTCAAATTCAAATAAGTTATCTGTCTATTCTATTCTCAGTTCCCAACTTTTTTTAAAAAAAATCTAGGTGTTTGCATAGAATTTATAAATCATTTCAACCATTTATTTTCTCTATAATGTGATGGATATATATATATATATGTAATAATTTAGAACCAAATATAAAAACCAGCCAATTCATCTACTATTGAGATTGTGAATATTTGGAACCAAAAAATATGTAATAGAATATCCATGTAAAGAAGATAGGTTTAAAGTAGGTTACATTTTCATTAGTAACTAATGTCTAATTGGTGTTCCTTTTAGGATAATCTGGTAAATTTTAAGGATCAGTGGAAAAGTATGTATATACAACTTGACTATTCTGGTGTTTTGAAAAGACTGAAGACTATGACATTAAATGCTAGGCAAGGACATTTATGCATCCAAAGGCAATGCTAGAGAAAAAGAAAGTTTTCCAGGATGCCCTTTACCTCTTTACTTCTTTTTCCATAACATCCTAATGTATGTTTATATTTTGTTTGTCATTTTCTTACTTCAACCATAATTTTTAAAAATATGTTTTTATTGGTTATTAGAGAGAGAGGAAGGGAAAAGTACCGAAAGATAGAAACATCGATGAGAAACACCCCTGTTGGAGTTCTAGCCCACAACCCAGGCATGTGCCCTGACCAGGAATCGAACTGGGGACTTCCTGGTTCCTGGGTCCAAGTTCAATGCTGAGCCACACCAGACAGGGCATAATTTTTTTTAAAAAAAGAATTAACTTTTTCTTTTTTTTTTAATGCAGGGCCTACTTTGTTTATTACTATTGTAGCTCAAATATCTAAAAAGGATTTTGGCACTAAGTAGTCACTAGGTAATTCTTTATTGAGTTAATAATTATTAGGTGGAAAGAAGAGGCCAAAGTCAAATCCTTTACAATATTTGTTTTTCTTTCAAAGTGATAGAATGTGATTGATGATGATGATGATGATGAGGTATCACATAAATTAGAATCATTGTGAAAGAATCAAATTGCTACAATTCTTATTATACTATATAGTGAGAGGTCCTTTAAATATCAAACCAACAACAATGAAGATATTCTGATTGAAGTTTTGGGAGCTTCGCTCCCACCCCCACATGGATCCCCACCCTTTTCTAAAGAATTCCTAAGACTAGTCAAAAAATATTCACACAATTCCCGAAGCGTTTTGTTTGTTTGTTTGTTTGTTTGTTTTGGCTTCATGTTATTTTTTTATTAAGATATCAAGAATAAGGACTCTCAAAATTCTGAATATGTTCATTTATTCAGTAGACAATCACCAGACACCTACTATGTTTTAAACAATGTGCGATTGCTGTAGGTGGCACAAATATAGAAATAAGACTAACTCCCCTCCTTTAAAGGAATAGCTATCTAGGAAGGAATGTAAGACCAAAGATAAATGACTATCTAATAAGCCAGGTTTCTTTATTACCACACACTACCATGTGCTAAAAGAAACCAGAGATAGAAATTACTTTTCTAAGATAAGACATGTAATAATTTATGTCAACTGTCATAAAAAAGGACAGGTTAATCATGGGCATAATAATAAGAATGCTTATTTATATATTTATTATGTATATGATTTAAAATATCTATAGTACATTTTGAATTTTTAAAATATTTCTGGACTTTTGTCAATAAGACCCAGAAATAGTTGATTGTAGGTTTCTTATTTCTAAAAGAGAGAAATTCAACATCAATACAGAACACCACCGTTAAGAGGAAAGAATATTGAAGAAATTGCAGTAGACTGCTCTTGTATAAGAAACATGAAATGTCAAAGAGGAAATTTTTATAGTTCTTAATCACAATTATCAAATTGTAACAAATGGAAGTTTCTATTGAATTTTACTTTTGCCTGAATTGCACATGAGATTATACCTACATACTAAGTGAAAAACCTTATTTCATAATGTGTTTCATTTGGCTTTCATAAGAGCTATTCTATTGGAGAAGTTGTCAGATATAGAAAAACCAATTTAATGAACATCACAATCAGATGCCTATGCAATTCTTTTCAGCCTTTTGAAAATATTTCAGTGCCTAGAATATCATTGCTAAAATAAAGTGTTCTGCTTCCCTTTTCACTCTGATTCATTAAATTATATTTATTGTTCTTTACAAAGTTGTTTTGACACACCTCACTAACTATCAATTTGAGGAAAAGGTCAGTTGCTTTGTTCAGTAGAAAACACTTGCTTTTTAATAATAGTGTTTCTTAAAAACACATACTGGCTTGTTTTCTTTCAGGTTCTCATTTATCTTCATTTGTTCACCTTCACAGAAAGCTGAACATATGCTACCTAACAACAACTTGAACTAATTAAATATGCTTCTTTTACATACTTCAAATTAAGTTTTCAGTTGCTCACTTTACTATGATTATGATATTGAGAAATATGGCTATACTGGCTAGTGTAAGAACAATTGCTGAGTTATTCAGATTTAATGCAAGGTATGTTATAAGAATCTATGGAAATGAAGTGTCAGGTCCTAGATTGGATCAAAGCAAATAGGAGATGAAAGTGTCAGATTCAAGCCAAGTAAGATATGCTCTTAAAGTAAGTTATAGACATTTTTCAACTGATACTTTTTGGAAAATCTTATTAATCAAAGAATAGCTTAAATCAGTGATGATTTCCTTGACCACACGACAAAATTAGTGGTGTTTTTAACTCTTTCAGTCAACATACATTTGTGATGGGAAGTTTAGACATGTGTGAAATATTTCTCTTGTGTCCTAGATCCATGCCAGTGATTAGTATGCTAGGCTCCAAAAAATGATTATTCAGTTAGTAAATCAGAAACTAAGTTAGTAGACTGAAATATCTCTCTTGAATACAAACTCCTATAGAGATATACACTCTCTCTGTAGTGCAACCTGGGAAGCCATGGGAGGGCCTCCATCAGCTAAATCACTATGTGATATCTTGAACTTTCGGTGAGAAATGAGCATTTATTATAATGGGTCACAAAAATTAGGTATTTATCTTTTAAGCAGAGAACATTACTTTGACTAACACAGGATGTCTATCTATCTACCTATTTATCTATCTATCTATCTATCTATCTATCTATCTATCTATCTAAGTGGCCACTCAATCATTCAACCATTCGACCGGTAGCTATGATGTGCACTGACCACCAGGGGGCAGACACTCAAAGCACAGGAATGGAAACATGGAACTGATGTATCTCAGAAGGAAGAGGAGAGCGGGGATGGTGGGAAGAGATTAACCAAAGATCTTATATGCATACTAGAGGCCAGGTGCACCGATTCTTGCACTGGTGGCATCCCTTGGCCTGGCCTGAGCCCTCTCACAATCCAGGACCCATCGGGAGATGTTGGACTGCCGGTTTCATCCTGATCCCCACAGGCAAGGCCGAGGAACCCCACTGGTGCACGAATCCGTGCACCAGGCCTCTAGTTAGATTTATAAGCAAGAAAGAAGAAATTATAGCAATGATGCTTAATTCCCATACCTCATCTACCTCCTTTGATTTTCACTGGACTGGCAGCATTGAAAGACATAAATCAGTGGTCATCCTGGCTTGTGACTCAGATGAATAGAATTTGTTCTGAACATCTAGCATCCTGCAATGATTAATATAGAAACTGTTCTCTGACTAGCATCCAACATTCTGAGAGGATGAGTGTCATGCTAAAGACAACAATAAAAAATGCATAAAGCCATAGCTGGTTTTGCTCAGTGGATAGAGCATCAGCCTGTGGACTAAGGGGTCCTGGGTTGGATTCTGGTCACAGGCACAGGCCTGGGGTTGTGGGCTCAACCCCCAGTAAGGAGTGTTCAGGAGACAACCAATCAATGATCCTCTCTCATCACTGATGTTTCTGTCTCTCTCTCTCTCTCCATCCCTTCCTCTCTGAAATCAATAAAAATATTTAAACAAACAAAAATGCATAAAGATCCCAATCTGTTTCTAGGGCCTACTATGCAAAATATATAACACCTTTTTGGCTAATCTCTTCACCTTCTTTGTAATAGACATTTGCTATTGATTTTTATTCATTGGGTATAGATAAGCTTTCAAAGATATGTAGTGATTTACATTTCATTCTAATTTTTTTTTCTTTATAATTTTACTTAAATGGTTTCCAAATATTTTGTAGATTTTTTGTATCTAAAAGTCTAAGGCCATTAACATAGTCAAAATTCAAATAGAAAGAATGCTCATAAAGTAACTGCTTACATATTACAAAGGTTAACTGTCAAAACCAATAAAAGTCATCATTATAAACAATGAAACCAAAAGCCATTGAAAACATAGAGCATAAAAATCAACACAGAAATACACATTAAAACCATATTAAGACAGTTTTGAAAGTTCAAATATATTTAATAAATTTTAAGAAAGTAAACATAGATTAAAGAGGCAAATTTTGGCAATGATATGACGGTATATCTGAATATCCAAAAATCCTATTAAATTAATATAAAGAATACATTTAATAAGAATAACCTTGCATTAGTAACCCTCAGCTACATACAAATCAAGCATTTTAAAGAACAGTTAATGGGTTTCCTAGGAATGGACATGTATATAAATCATAATGGTGACAAACCTATAATAACTTTTTTAATTTAAATTTATTTTATTACTAAGAAGATTGAACATTTTTTATCTTTCTTAAAATTTCTTTATTGATTAATTGATTAAGGTATTATTATGTGTCTTTATCCCCCCATAACCCCCCAACCCTATAATACTTTTAACAGGGAAAATTAATCTGATATATGGTAATCTGGTATTTATTGTATTATGAAATATTATTTATCCTTCAGTATTTGTTTAAAAGCTTATTGTGAATTTATTTTACCTGCAAATATCATTGCTGTCATGTAAGTAATGATCCTTCAAATAAATCGAAGTACCTGGTTCCTGTGTTTCCCACGGCTGTCCTTGCTTCTTTTGGCATAAATTTAGCAGCCATGCTCCTGACACTATCACAGAAATGCAATCTTCAGCTTTACAATTCTGAGGAAAAAATTTATTTTAGTCTAGATTAGGTTGTATTTATATTTCTTACAGAATAATCATCATTTTCATTTCTTTGATCTCTTTCTAGAAAGGACCAAACCTTATAGTGATTGCTTCTTGCCCCTTGACCCAGGGATTTCTGAAAGTGCTACAAGAATGGAACATAGAGGATGAGTTTCTATGTCCTACAGCTTCCTCTAGGTCTCAGGAAACACCAGAGAGGAATCAATCTATAGCAATGTCCTTGTCCATTCCACCTTGGCTCATTTCAGTGGCCCACCATATTAATGGAAAGTTGTAAGAATTATAATTAAAACTTGCTGAACTTTACTCAAATTACTCCATGTTACTCTCCCTCTAGTTGCTTCTTATCTCTTTTATTATCCCCTCTCTGTCTCCATCTCAGTTAGCGCAATATAACTACTTTCCTGATCTGCACATTTGAAATCGGTTACATTCACTTCGCCCTTACGTTGATGTGACTTTCCTGTACTATCCATGATAATTCCTTCCCATCTTTATGCTGCCACCACAAACAAAATGCATCCTGATTTGGAACACATTCAGAGCCCTCAGGACACAGCTCTAGCTAAAGTGGAGGTGACTTCTGACAGGGGCAAGGAGAGGAACACAGTACATTGGCAAGAGGACCAGTGTTGAAAGTAATATTCTTTCCAAAGCTGTGGCCTGTGTAGTCGGACCTATTATATGAAGTGCAATTTGTCATGTTTTAAAAGTGAATCTTTTAGCCTCCCGGCAACATTCCATATGGCAAAGGTTACTTTTAATGTGATTCTAGGTCACTGTCTTCTCAAATGCAGAAGTTCTATCATTATTCAAGAAGCTTTCTATAATGTAAACATTATGTAAGATTTAAAGTGAACAAGAAAATTTTAAAGGATATATGACAAAAAAGCAAAGTGTTATTTTAATTTGCTCATATTAGAGAGCACACTTTTTATTTCAAGTAAAATTAAGGAACACAAATGCTAAATGGAAAATAAAGAGGTTCTTAAATGTTTTATATCAGGATTTTGTCATGCGAGCTATAGTGTTAAAATAGAGTTTCGTGGTATTATTTTCCAGGTAAGATGTTTGGGTAAATATGCCTATAAAATTATTGAAAAATGTTTTCCCTTTTGTATTGTGGGACTTTAGCCAGATGATGTGTTATTATTCTATTGTTTATTTATTTTATCAAATTATTCTAGTTTTATTAGAAAATACTAAGTTAAGAAACAAATGTTCACAATATAAATTTAAGGAGTTATCTGTGTTGTTCACTTTATACGTAAAGGTTGTTTGTATAGAGAGCTCAGAACTTAGCTTCATTGTACTTCTGGCTCTGCAGCAAAACCAGTATTATGATGTAATTCTGCTTAAGCAGTAGCAGTCACTTATACTTAAGGTTAGTTTGGGATTTTTTTCTCAACTGAAATTCTCAATCTACTTGGGTAGAAGAAACAGTACAGTTTCTTCTAGTTTAGTTTCACAGTCCCTCTATTCTAAGTGTATTGTTATTATAATAATAGTCACTGTGCTTCTTATAGCTGTGATTTCTTAGTGAATTTCATTCTATAGCCAAAATAATGTCTTCCCTTCCTTCGCTGTCCATATTTTCCTACGCTGTCAGCAAAACAAATAAATTCTATTTTCAAACAAGAGCAAGACATCAATCTAATTCACTCTTTGACCTTCAGCTTCCCCTTGGCTATCCAGGATTTGTTGTATCTAAGCAACCTTGTTTCTAGTTTTTCATCACTGACAGAAGTGGCTCTGGAATACTGGGTAAAAATCAGAGCACAGAAAGATGTCCCAAAAAAGGAAAAGAATCACCAAGGGACTTTGAATTTACTAATTGACCAATTATCTTTTACATGTAAACCCTCTGAGATTGGTTTTGTTGTTTTTTTGTTTGTTTGTTTTTTGTTTTTGTTTTTATCTCTGGGCTCTTTTAATATTAAACAGATGCCATCTAATAGGTCAGTTCTGACCCGGGCCCCATTCACAAGACTATGCATACAGAAGTTATCCCTCAACACGTTCAAATTGAATAGTTGCTCATACAAGCAGGCAAAAATTGTTTTCTTCCATTTGATGTCAGTTTGGCCAGTATGCTGTTTGAAAACAAATGCTCCTGTCATCTGATTTATTTTAAATCCGTGGCTAAATATATTTTATGACATCTCACTGTAGCTCCATTGATTTACAAGATTATCCTGAAAGCATATGTATAGACCCTCCACCCATTTACATGCAAACCAATAAATGTTCTCATTTTAGGAAATAGTCTATGATGCTTTCAGCAAGCTAAATACCAACCAATATAATGCATGTTGTAACAGTGGCATGCTCTTTTATTTTTGTCTCTTCATGTGGCCTACTTTTTCACAATTAAAAGTTGTTCGCATTTCTAAAAAATAAACAAAAGAGAGTAGTATTTTCACAAGTCCTATCTTCTTTAGGGAGCTTTATCTCACTGCTGGATTTATGCTTTTGATGTAATTTAACCTCTCTCTATAAAATAAAAAGGATAATTCTCTTCACATTATATGGTTCCTGTGAGGCTCATTTGAAATAAAATACACTATGGGCTGTAAAACTTTGCAGAAATATGAAGTAGTATTCGCATTATTCAGGTCCACAGTTATCACCCAATCCCCTGCCTTCCGTATAACTCTAGTAGGAAGTTAGTGCTACCTAGGATGCACTGTTTTTAATTATTAGCTATCACACATATTAGTTGATCTTGTCTTATAATATATTTTAATCTCCCTGGCAAGGGAAAGCTTGTCTTTTACCGTCCAGAGAGAAATCAGTCCATCAGATATATGTTATATCACTGTCTATCTACCAGAATGAGAGAGAGAAAGACTTTTATTACAAGACAATTTAAGACTTTTATTGCTAGACATTTTTTTTGTGTGTGTGGAGCTAGTGAAATAGAGATTGTGATCATATACCTCCAGGAAACTTACATTTTAGTTTACAGAGACCAAAACTTATACTTTATCTGTCTTGTTTAAGAAGGTGGAGAAAGAAAGAAAGGTCCGAAGTAGGAAGGGTTTTCAGAAATTATAGATTAGAAGGTATGAGAGCCGCATAAATCATTATTGTATATAAATTATCAATGAGATAATTTCAGACATCAGACGTTTTCTAAAGAGCATGACATGTAGTGAATAATATGAACTCATGAATGTGAATAAATGAAGGAGTTTTCTTAGGTCGAGGAGTCAGGGAAGGCTTCTCTGAGGAAGAGGCTTTTGAGTTGGGATCTGCATTATGAGATAGAAGGCTAAAGAAATAACAAATGCAAAAACCCCAGAAATAGAAACGTTTGCCATATTTTATTAAGAAAAATATATCGTGTAGAAAACTCCTATTTAACGTACTGCTTTAGGGACTTGTTAGTCTCAGTGCTCTACTTCCTTGTAATTTAATGGATGATTGAGTGGCAGTAATTCTCCCGGTTTTATATGCAGTACTTAGATTAATTATATCTGTCAGGGTCCAGTGAGAGAAACAGAGCACATGCCACATAGTGAAGTGAAAATAATTTAACACAGGGAGCTAGCTTAGTTACAAACGGGTTGGGAGTGGGAGAGAGGATGAGGGAACAACACCAGGAAGCCTCGAATGTGAATCGTTCCCCCTCCGTGTTCAGTCATGAACTATCCGTTGCATATCTGTCCGTGCTAATGTACTGAGGCAGTCACAGAAATGAACAAGGCGCAGTTCTTGTGCTCAAGGGCCTCAGGGTCTAGTATGAGAAATAAAGCATGAATGGCTGACTGGAAATAGGCAATACCGGTTCTCCGTGTATTCAGAGGAAGAAAGGATCCATTCTAGATGCAGATTCAGGGAAAAAATCTCAAAAAGGAGGTGGCATTTGAGCAGATCCTTGAACTATTTGATGGGAGGTGAACAAAGGAGCAGACTGGGGACTGCAGGTGATTAATAGATAGGATGAATACCTTAGTTTGGGTAAAGCAGCATATGAATGGAATTAGTGAGAAATGTGGATGAAAAGCTGTAGCCACATCTTGGAAACACTCTCAATACCAACCTTCAGGATGTAGACTTCAGGAATTGGGCCATGTGTTAGCAAACTACAGCCCATTGGCCAAGTCTGGACTGATGCCTGTTTTTGGTAGGCCCATGAAAAAAAATCTATATATATATTACAGATAAACATTTGCAATCTATCCTATGATAAATAACACTAAGGTTGAACCCAAATTAAATGAAATCTTACCTTCCTCACGAAAATAATTCCATTCAGCTGATTGGCAGACCTATATTACAAAAAAGAAAAGTTTCTCTTATTATTATTATTTAATTTGCCACTAAAATATTTTGAAAAGCAGAGAAAAAGAAAGCCAGAGATGCTAGTGGTCTGTGAATGAGAGACACAGTAGTGGGAGGTACAGTCAGGCAGGAAAACAAGGACCAGAAATAGTGGCCTCACCCACATAAGGGTGGAAAGTCAAAGGGTTTCAAAAACCAGCCTTTAAAGTCAGATACTGACCTAAACTATACCACTCTGGAGATTTTTGAGAGGTTTTGTAACAATGCCTTTATGAAAATTAAATATATAGAGTCAGGCACAATAAGTGTTATTCTACTTTCCATCTTTTTCCTTCTTTGAATAAGTAGCTGTGTGTTAAATTGATTATGACAAACTAGCTCCAGTATTTTCTAAGTAAAGCTGATCATCTGATTCCTTTTTCAAGTAAATTTAATTGTTTTTAATCCCCTGTCGTTGCTTTTTAAATTAGGTCATTATGAAATAGTTTAAATTCTTTTTCCATTTTAAACTTCATTTTTCACTGTACTTAATTACTCATCTACTTGTTACTGCACTTGTTCACCACTTAACTGAATTCAGTTGAAAAATAACATATACATTCAGTTCAGTTGTGGGTCTGTGGATGTCTTTTGAAACCTTCCTACTAGTTTGAATACTTTATTTGGGAAAGGCATTTTTGCATATGAACTTAGCAAAAGGATTCTGAAAGTGTGCTGCCCAATTATTCATATTTTGAGATTTGGAAATATTTCATCACAAGTGTTGCAATCATGGTTTGCAACCATAAGAATAAAAGGAACACCTAAGGAAGTCCTAAGTTGTGAAAGTTGGCCAGTACAAGTTTAAATGTAATGTAAAGAGTCATAAAAGAGGTAAGGTTATAAAAGAGGTAATATGCATATACTTTTTCCTGTGAGACATTTCCCATCATCTCTGTCTTATTTAAGAAGGTGGAGAAAGAAAGAAATGTCCAAAGAAGAAAGGGTTGTAAGAAATAATTAGAAGGGTATGTGATTCACATAAATTGTTATTTATACTAATAATAGAGGGATATGCAAATTGTCCAGGACGCCATCACGTAACAACAGTTCAGCAGCTGTGTCCCCACCCCCTGCCCAGGCCGCTGTGAGGCCCAGGGGAGGTAGGATAGGATGCGATAGGATGGGAGCTTGGGTGGCTGGGGGCTGTGGCCAGCCTGCAAACAGCCATCAGCCCCTCACCTATACTGGCCAGGAACCCCAGCAGGACCCCCCAGCCTGAAGGGGCTGTGGCCAGCCTGCAAACAGCCATCAGCCCCTCACCCAGGCTGGCCAGGCACCCCAGCGGGACCCCTACCCTGATCTGGGACACCCTTCAGGGCAAACCAGCCAGCCCCCACCCATGCACCAGGCCTCTATCCTATATAGTAAAAGGGTAATATGCAAACTGACCCTAACAGCAGAAAGACTGGGAATGACTGGTCACTATGACACACACTGACCACCAGGGGGCAGACGCTCAATGCAGAAGCTGCCCCCTGGTGGTCAGTGCGCTCCCACAGGGGGATCTCTGCTCAGCCACAAGCCAGGCTGATGGCTGCCAGTACAGCGGTGGTGGTGGGAGCCTCTCCCGCCTCCTCAGCAGTGCTAAGGATGTCCGACTGCAGCTTAGGCCTGCTTCCTGCTGGCAAGTAGACATCCCCCGAGGGCTCCTGGGCTGCCAGAGGGATGTCTGACTGCCAGCTTAGGCCCAATCCCCTGGGGAGCGGGCCTAAGCCAGCAGGTGGTCATCCCCTGAGGGGTCCCAGACTGTTAGAGGGCACAGGCCTGGCTGAGGGATCCCCCCCACACCGAGTGCACAAATTTTTGTGCACCCGGCCTCTAGTAGTTAAATAAAAAGAAGAAACAGAATGTGAGACTGAGGGGTTTTTAAAAGGTTTTAAAAGGAGGAGTTAGTAAGAAAATTAAGTACAGGGTGATTTTTTTTAAAATGTAGTCAGACATCCCCTGAGGGCTCCTGGACTGTGAAAGGGTGCAGGCTTGGCTGAGGCCCCCATTCCCCTGCATGAATTTTGTGCACCGGGCCTGTAGTTGTATATAAAATTTTCCTGAGGTATTTTTCCAAAATTCAGATTATTTAGAGCTATCCAAATGCATTATGATTATATTCGCTTTCTGAGATCTAGCCCAACAACTGCATTTTTGTTTTTACTTTTTAATTTTAAACAAATGCTTCCAATGCAAGTGTTATGGTCAATACAGCGGGAAATAAATGCATTCTATGGGAAAGACAAACTTACTGCTGACAACAGGGGAGAAAAACTATTACACTGAACTTCTGGAGAAAAAATTGAAAAGTTTAGCAGATGTTTCCAAGAGACCCTGGGGGCACGTATCAAGAATGCCACTTGAAAAAAAGATTTATGAAGCATCTATCAGTACCCTGCAGGCATCAGCATCCAGAGTTATCAAAGGCTCCCCTGTAGTGGTTTAAGGTAGTAGTCCTACTTCAAGGAAAAATAGAAGTCTGAATACAAGCCTGGGTCATACTCCTTTCAAACATGGAAAACAAGTTCAGTTTGTGGTTCCACTAAATGAACCAAGTCTTCCTGGGTCCTTCAGAATGCTAAAGGAATTAAGTGTTGCAAATGGTTTCATTTTGGGAAATTTTATATTCTGTTTGTGATTCAGAAGCTAGCTGTGGGAGTTCAGCACTAAAGTGTGCATGGGAAATAATGATATAGGCTGTTATCAGACGTGTTCTGGCAAGTGTTTTTACTGTTCAGTGAGGTAGATACAAACCCGCCAAGTCTATCTATCACAAAAAGAGAACCTTTATTTTTTGCTCACCTTATATTTTTAAGAAATTCAGGTGATACAGTTCTATAAAGCATTAGAACCTTATTGTACTGGTGTATCCTGCTGTGAATTTCCATTTGAGTGTTGTTCTGTAAATTTTCTGTGTGTTAAAAGAAGGCTTGCATAATCTTTACACTTCTTCTCCTCACTGTTTAGGTCATGCAGAATAACTTTGGGGTGAGGCCTAGGTCCTATTGGTTACAAAAGGATGCTGCTTTTTCTTCACCCAACATTCAATAACATGAAAGGAATCAAAAGTTTAAAGTATTTTATGTTCCAAATCAACACCCAATAGGATAAGTTTAGTCTTTTCAATACCTGGGATATAATATGCATGGTGATACTGTTCTTCAAAAATTACTTATAAATAGTTCCCATTTTATTAATTTCATAAGCATACTGGGAGTGTGAGTACAATTACTGCTAGTCTACTTTTCCTAAAGCTGATCCACAAGTGGATTCTATGTTTAAGAATTTCAACATATCAGACTAAATATAATGGGAAAATGCCATTAACATCTTTTTCTCTAGCTAGTATTATATGTCTATAGGGTCTGCTAAATTAAAAATGCATTATTTGATATCTATGAGCCAGGTTAAAAAGTAATGCACTAATAGTTTCTTAAAAAGTCATGAAAAATTCCTTATGCCATTTAATTATTAGCAAAATTTAATGTATACCTATAAATATTTTAATATAAATAAAGATGACAAAATTAGTTAATACATATTTCTAAAAGTTAAATTGTGCATATAAAAATCAAGCTACTAATCACTAATGTTTCTTCATTAGTCCAGATTTATAAGACAACAAAAACAATTTATATTTTTGTTTTTAAATAATAAAATAGTTTATCAATGTTCTTGACAAGTCTCCATTTTACAATAACTTGCAGATAGGGATACATAGGGCTCAAATATCAAAATAATACTATGAATTATTATTTGCAATAAACATTTCATAGTGAACATATCCACCTTCTTAGAAGCATCTGAAAATGAAATTCTTTTTCATTGAAATTTGAATTTCCATTCAATTCACAATAACATTGTAAGAGCAGAATTTGGAAACCAGGGAAACAAACACAGAAGCTAAATGCTACTGCTAGCTAACACAGTTCACCCTGTGGCAAAGTTCAGGAATGATTCCATAAGTGACACTGTAAACCATGTCATTACTTCAAACAGCTAGAGTGCATTTTGCGGATCAATTATTATATGGTCTGTACTATGCATTATATAGAACTATAAATGAATAAAAGATATGATTCACTGCTGTCACCAAATTGCCAAGATCCTTAATGTTCATGAAGCATCTACAAGGTGCCAGGCATTGTGCTTTGTCAAAGATATTATCATTATTATTACTATTAACAGTAGTTTTTTAATCTGCTGACCATAAAGTCTACTTTGTCAAGAAACACCCAAAAATATGTAGGAAAAATGTCATAACTTTGATATTCTCATATGGAATAAATGTCTAACCAATAAGATTCCATGTAAGTCGCTACAATGCGAGAGATAATAATGGTCCTGTTTAATGTATTTATATAGCCTATTTCAGAACACATAAGTAGAATAATTAGACCTTTAACAACTGATATTTATTGAATGTTAATCTGGGACAGTTACTGCAAGGGAGCCTAAAAAGTTACTTTATTTTAAGTTGAGAAGAGCTCTGTGATTAAATGAGTATGACATTAATTCATATAATTTGATATAAATTAATGTTACTATTATGCACTTAGAATACTGAATTTCAAAAAGATTAAGTATTCATATACTTAATAAGCTTAGAACATAATTTCAGACTTTGGTCTTTCTCGCTCTGAGGGCAGCCTGCTTTCCTCTGGACTGCACTGCTCTATAATATACTGTGATAAACTGAGAATGTGCAAGTTCTGAGCAACAGTCTAATGCAAGTGAAAGAATAATGCGAGAATAGTGAGAAATGAGCAATTATCCTTCTATTGGGAAAAGTTGGAGTAGAAATATTTACCTCAAAGTGTCAATCTTATTCACAGATAAAAACGTAGCTTTATCTAACACCTCTTTTACCTTGTCATTTTCCTGCTCATAAACCGAGAGTAAAAAGGTCTTGATTGATATGGCAGATAGCTTTGGGTATCTGCTTTATCTTTATTCATGGCTTTACTGAAATACTTGTCGGGGTATAAAAAAAGATGAAAAGTTGCATCAATACTAAAAACAAGGAATCTATGTCCGTAGTAGTATAAGATGCTGCAGTCTTGAAAGAGAGGGTGGAAAAAAAAGTTCAGACAGTGATAAAGGTTGATTTTCAGGTAACTACCACAGAAACATGGGAGCTTTCCAATTGCACAGGCATCCGTCATCTGTCTCAGATACTATTCAAACATACTTGAAGAACATGAAAGATTCTGTAGCATTTGAGGAGAACATTTTTTAAAAAATATGTTATTATTGATTTTAGAGATAGAGAAAGGAAGGGAGAAGGAGAGAGAGAGAAAGACTGATCAGCTAACTCCTACATACTCCCTACTGGGAATCCAGCCCTCAATTCCGGTATGTGCCCTGACCAGGAATTGAACCAGTGACTTTGGTGCATGGGAGGATGATCAAACAACTGGGCCACACCAACCAGGGCTTGAGGAGAACATTTTATATTAACGATAAAAAGAGAAAAAAGTCTTTAAGAAGATTTATTGGAAAAAATACAAGTTATTTATTTTTAAAAAGTATGAGTTGCAAGTAAAACTCAATAAAGAAGAAATAAACATACTGATAGAGAAGGAAAAACATAACTGAAATAATAAAATTAAAGAGATTAAAGATAGAAAACATAAAACCAAAAATTGCAATATTGTTAGTAACTAACAATAACTAATACAGTTTTTAACTTGCTAGGAGTTTTTCAGTAGGTTTTTACAAGCATTTCTTTAGTTAGTTACCAAATCTCTTAGTAAAGAAGGTAATAGTACTTTCTTTATTTTATAGATCAGAAAGGGGGAAGCTCACTCACTGAAGCTAGCTCACTTGAAAGGCAAGACTCAGACTGTATTAACCTGGTTAAGGCTCCGGTAGCTCGCCGTGATCGTATAGTGGTTAGTACTCTGCGTTGTTTATTAACCTGGTTAACAAAAGAATATTCTGCCGAAACCGGTTTGGCTCAGGGGATAGAGCATCGGCCTGCAGACTGAAAGGTCCCAGGTTCGATTCCGGTCAAGGGCATGTACCTGGGTTGCGGGCACATCCCCAGTAAGAGATGTGCAGGAGGCAGCTGATCGATGTTTCTCTCTCATCGATGTTTCTAACTCTCTATCTCTCTCCCTTCCTCTGTGTAAAAAATCAATAAAATATATTTTAAAAAAAAAAGAATATTCTTACCATATTGAAGTACACCATTATATGTTTGAGAATTCTACTAGACTACAGAATAATTGACAGGGGGAATGGAACAATGAATATCAGATGGAAAGATAAAAGTATAATCAATTTGTGTTAATAAAGAAAACAGGCAGTGTGAGCTACTGCAATAACAAAGATATAGTAGAAAGAAAAAAATCCATTGGAATTTTACAAAGCCCTTATGCATGCATATTGAAAGTGTTCAAAGCATGAAACAAAGTTAAGGTAAAGAGACTAATACTGCCGAAACCGGTTTGGCTCAGTGGATAGAGCGTTGGCCTGCGGACTGAAAGGTCCCAGGTTCGATTCCAGTCAAGGGCATGTACCTTGATTGCGGGCACATCCCCAGTGGGGAGTGTGCAGGAGGCAGCTGGTCGATGTTTCTCTCTCATCGATGTTTCTAACTCTCTATCTCTCTCCCTTCCTCTGTGTAAAAAATCAATAAAATATATTTTAAAAAAAAAAGAATATTCTTACCATATTGAAGTACACCATTATATGTTTGAGAATTCTACTAGACTACAGAATAATTGACAGGGGGAATGGAACAATGAATATCAGATGGAAAGATAAAAGTATAATCAATTTGTGTTAATAAAGAAAACAGGCAGTGTGAGCTACTGCAATAACAAAGATATAGTAGAAAGAAAAAAATCCATTGGAATTTTACAAAGCCCTTATGCATGCATATTGAAAGTGTTCAAAGCATGAAACAAAGTTAAGGTAAAGAGACTAATACTGCCGAAACCGGTTTGGCTCAGTGGATAGAGCGTTGGCCTGCGGACTGAAAGGTCCCAGGTTCGATTCCAGTCAAGGGCATGTACCTTGATTGCGGGCACATCCCCAGTGGGGAGTGTGCAGGAGGCAGCTGGTCGATGTTTCTCTCTCATCGATGTTTCTAACTCTCTATCTCTCTCCTTTCCTCTCTGTAAAAACTCAATAAAATATATTAAAAAAAAAAAGAGACTAATACTTTAGGAAATTACAATATCCTATGTTTATTTCAAGACAAAAGCAAATTTTTACCAAATTAAAAAAAAAGTTAAAGGAACCAAATATTAGGTAGAACTTTGATTTATTATCCCTAGTAATTGAAGATAGAAGACAATAGAGGAAGGTTTGCAAATGGAGGAAATGTTTATGATTAGAGAACCTGAAATTTAGTCAAATTTTCAGTTATGAAGTAATTAATATTCTTACATAAAAGAACTCACATACTTTACTGAAAAAAACTTCAAAGACATGTCACTTGACTGTTGAGTAAAAATGAACTACTTTAAAAATAACTAAATCATGATATATATTTAGACATGACCTTTAAAACCAATAAATCAAAATAAAATCTAAACATAAACCAATAAAACTTTACTATCTATATCTAAGCCTATAGCTATATATGTAATTGAATACAGGAATCCAAAATAATTCTTAAAGAAAATATAATATAAAAAAATAGTAGCATGGTTCTGAATTCTCAAATGTTATTTATAAGGGTGGTAGTTTTGTGGTGTGTGTGTGTGTGTGTGTGTGTGTGTGTGTGTGTGTGTTCATGTTCATTAGAAACATTAACAAATGCAGTTAGATAGTATTTCCTTGTTTGGCATTGTATCATCTTCATCTCCCTTAATTTTGTGCTTAATTTTCCATAAATCCAAAATTTTAGAGATCTAATTTCTTTTTTTAAGTCAATGCATGTCTTTCAAATATCTAGTTTTCACCTACACACATACAATCCTAAACTTCACAGGTCAAAAAAGAACTAACACCTAACCTCAAACTATTCCAAAAATTCAAGAGGAAGAAAGACTCCCAAGCTCATTTTTGAGCCCAGCATTATTCTAATTCCAGAACCAGATCAGGACACTACAAATAAAGAAAATTATAGGCCAACATCCCTGATGAATGTAGACACTAAAATCCTCAATAAAATATTAGCAAACCAGATCCATCAATACATTAAAAAGATCACACACCATGGTAAAGTGCAATTTATTCCTGGGATTCAATAGTGCAAGTCAATTAACATGGTACATCACATACACAAAATTTAGAATAAAAATCATAATCATATCAATCTAATCTAATAAAAGAGAAACATGCAAATTGACCATACCTCTGTTACACTCCAAGCCATGCCGACCAGCCAAACAGAGCAAGTATATGCAAATTAACCCAACCATGATGGTGGCCGGCATCCATGGAGCTGGAACAAGGAGGAGGCTTGGTTGCCCCAGCGATGGAAGAAGCCAAGCTTCTGGCCTGCCCTGAGCTGGCTGTGGCCTCCGCTCAAGGCAACAAAGTTTCAATTATAGAAGATAAATAAATCCCAGATACCTGCTTCCAGCCAGCCTTCACTGGGAGCTTGGGTGGCTGGGGGCTTAGCCAGCCTTCAAAGAGCCATGAGCCCCTCACCCAGACTGGCCAGGCAACCCAGCAGGTCCCCCCACTCTGATCTGGGACACCCTTCAGGGAAAACCAGCCGGCCCCCACCCATGCATCAGGCCTCTATCCTATATAATAAAAGGGTAATATGCAAATTGACCCTAACAGCAGAAAGACTGGGAATGACTGGTCACTATGACACACACTGACTACCAGGGGACAGACACTCAATGCAGGAGATGCCCCCTGGTGGTCAGTGCACTCCACAGGGGGATCTCTGCTCAGCCACAAGCCAGGCTGATGGCTGCCAGTACAGTGGTGGTGGTGGTGGGAACCTCTCCCCCCTCCTCAGCAGCACTAAGGATGTCCAACTGCAGCTTAGGCCTGCTTCTTGCTGGCAAGTGGACATCCCCCAAGGGCTCCTGGGATACCAGAAGGATGTCTGACTGCCCTGGGGAGCAGGCCTAAGCCAGCAGGTGGTCATCCCCCAAGGGGTCCCAGACTGTGAGAGGGCACAGGCCGGGCTGAGGGACCCCTTCTAGTGCACAAATTTTTGAGCACCAGGCCTATAGTATATACATAAAAAGCATTTGGCAAAATCCAGCACCCATCTATGATAAAAACTCTCAGCAAAGTGGGAAAAGAAGGAACATATCTATAAATATAAAACCCTAATATGCAAATAGACTGAACAACAGAACAACTGAACAACAAAATGACCAGTCGCTATGACATGCACTGACCAGCAAGGGGCACCTGCAGAACATGGCAGGCATTGGCAGCAGGCAGCAGAGCGCAGAACATGGTGGGTGTTGACTGCAGTGGGATGGTGGAGCAGGTGAGCAGGGGAGCAGTGGTGATGGGTACAGGGCTGCTGGCAGACGGGACTGGGGGGCCACAGCAGGAGGGGCCAGGTGGGGGCATGGAGGATGGGCTAAGACCCGCCCCTGTGCCCACTGCAGACTCGTGGCCCACAGTTCCTTTCAAGGTGCATGAATTTGTGCACTGGACCCCTAGCCTCACCATAATGAAGACCATATATCACAAAACCACAGATAACATCATACTCAATGGGGAAAATTAAAACATTTCCTTTAAAATCAGGGACAAGACAGGGATGTCCATTTTCACCACTCTTATTCAACTGAAAGAATATATGCACCCCTATGTTTATAGCAGCATTAATTATAATAGCTAAGATCCGGAAGCAGTCCAAGTGCCCTCAGTAGATAAGTGGATTAAAAAAAAGCTTTGGTATATTTATTCAATGGAATACTATGCAATTATAACAAAAGGAGCTCTTACCCTTTGAGACAGCATAGAGAGACCTGGAGATTATTATGCTAAGTGAAATAAGCCAGTCAGAGAAAGACAAATATCACATGCTCTCACGTATATGTAGAATCTAAGTAACAAAATAACCTGACCAATAATATAGATCCAGAGACATGGAAGCGTACAACAGACTTATGGTTTTCAGAGAGTAGGGGAGTGAGGGGAGGGCGGGAAGAGATTAACCACAGAATTTATATGCATATATGCATAACCCCTGGACATAGACAATAGTGCAGTGGAGGCTTGGGGAGGGGGACGAGGGGAGGAGAGAGTTAATGGAGGGGGAGGGGACATCTGTAATACTTTCAACAATAAAGATAAATAAGTAAAAGTAAAATAAAAAGTTATATGCAAATATATATATATATATATATATATATATATATATATATATATATATATAAAAGAGACTACAAAGAAAGCATGTTTGCTTTTGAGGCAAGGTACAATAGACTTCTAGTATCTGGATGGCTTTTTTATGGATCTTCTGGAATTCAACTTATTAAGAAAATATGCTGAAAATTCTCAGGCTCTAGGTTGTGGGTTATAGAGACAGTTAAGATATTTTCTGCCCACAAGCCAATAAAGCTTTAGGTAAAGAGGTAATTATGACAATTATACCAGGATGGAGGAACATTGTGATTTATTCCTTAAGGATACCCAAGCAAATTTGAGCCATGGGTAAGTTTCTAATTTCTTCAGTGTATTGTTCCTCTGTAATCCAAACAGTAAAATTTGAAGCTAAGTGAAATGAGGGGGATAGGAGAAGAATAAGGAACAGTCATTGCTATCCACATGCAGATAACCTGCTCTTCAAAAGAAATACATTTCTGAATTACTTTCATTTTCACAAGAATTGAGGATGTTGTTCTCTTAGTAATACCACTGTACTATTTTCTTAGTAGTAGGTAGAATCAAGTCTACTTGAGAGTAGTGATCTCTTACCAGGTTGGATATTTCACTAAGAATACAAATTGATAAAAGTGTATTAAGTATGGACTATTTGGTAAACATTGCAAATAATTACAATGACATTGGTTTTGAA
Source organism: Myotis nattereri (assembly GCF_964212035.1). Classification (NCBI taxonomy): domain Eukaryota; kingdom Metazoa; phylum Chordata; class Mammalia; order Chiroptera; family Vespertilionidae; genus Myotis; species Myotis nattereri. The sequence goes on from NC_138088.1 coordinate 31,174,528, forward strand.
AGGAACTATGTCATGATCTTACTCTAATGTGAAATCTAATGGGATACAAACAAACAAAACAAAACAAAAACAACTGATGAACAAAATAGATCCAGCAACATAGAAACATGGAACAAACAGGAATTTCAGAGGGAAGACAGGGTTGGGGGATTAGGAAGGCAGGGGTGGGGGATTAGGCATAGAGAGGGCAGTTGATTAACAGAGAACTTATATGCATATATACATATATGCATAGCCCAGGGATGCACACAATAGAGTGGTAAAGTCCTGGGAGGGGTGGGTGCAGGGTGGAGGGGGTCAATGGGAAAGCAAACAAAGGGGACATCTGTAATACTTTCAACAATAAAGATAAATTTAAGAAAAAAGACAGGCTATGTCTGTGGGCAGCTCCATGGGTCCAGATGAGTGCCCTCAGGCATTTACAGCCCTATTACTATTATAGACTGAGAAGGCACAAATTAGAAATACTTGCACTATGATGTTATGGTGGGATACTACATCACTAGGCTATAGGAATTGTTCAGCCCCACTATATTCTTTTGGGACCACTAACTTATATGAAGTCCAGTGTTGATTATAATGTCATCCTATCTAATAAAGACAAAATATGCAAATTGACCATCACTTCACAACAAAGATGGCAGTGCCCATAGTCAACAAGGAGGGAATATGCAAATTGATGCAACAAAAAAAACGGCAGCGGCCAGAGGAGGGCGCTTGCCTTGTTGCGACACAGGCGTGCTGCCCCACCCTGGCCGCTCCGGGCCTCTGGTCATCGCGCTTGCCTTGTTGCGACACAGGCGTGCTGCCCCACCCTGGCCTCTCCAGGCCTCTGGTCATCGCACATGCACACGCGTGGAGCAGCTGGGTAGGGGCAGGAAGCCCGCTATGAGAGGGAGGGAGCTACAGGATGGCGGCAGGGCCAGAGTGAAGGCAGATGGTGGTGGCAAGAGCGAAGGCCCAGATCCTGGGTGCCGGAGGGAAGCCCGTGCCAGCACCTAGGGGAAGGAAGGCCTATTGTTGAATGAATCTTTGTGCATCAGGCCTCTAATTATATAATATATGACTGTATTACTAGTGTCAAAAATTCTCAAGATTCAAATATCACAATTGCCTTGGGAAATAATCTTCAAAATCATATTTGAGAATGTATTATTTTAATCTTTAACTCTGGTTTTTCTGAAAAACTCATAAATAGTAGCATAAGAAAAAACCTTTTTTGTTTTTTAGATTAGCTGTTAGTATTATAGGACAAAATTTCAGTTCTAATAAGTTATTTAAGACAATTACAGTTAGTTTTCCAAACTAACTCTCCTGAGATGTTTACAGTTTTCTATTTCCATTTTTAATTTTTCTGATGATTATCAACACAGTTCTAAATAGCACACATATTTCTTTTATTTCTTCAGTTTTCACTATATGACATATGAAAAAAAAAATGAGGAATTTAATTAGCACTTTTTCCTCCCCCTTGGTTGTTTGCTATGTTATTTTTACTTTGTATTGTTTATGTAACTCTAAAGAATGTGATTAAAACTCCATTGTTTATTCCAACAATTTTATATAGTATAGAAAGAGGATTTTTAAACTACATGACTGCCAAAACTCTAATACCTCTTATGTCTTGGCTACTTAACAGTGCCACAGCAATAAGCACAGTGAAGGGCATTAGCAGGGACAGCCTAACATCATGATCTGTTCACATTTAGCTCTAACAGACCAGCTCAGAGTCAATCTAAAAAATATAGGTAAGTAATTAAGTTATTTCAAAAAGTTGGAGTCTAATTAGGAACCCTTGGTATAGTGCCCTGACCCATGGGAAGTAAGATGGGATTTCAGAAACTCCTGAGATTTGTAATGTCTCTCAAGATCTGAGAAGATTCACACTTTTGGAAAAGTTACCGCAGAGTTAACTAGTTGAACCAGGAGTAATGTAGCTCAGCTATAAGCCGACATTGGCTGACACCATCCGATTCCTTTGAGAAATGGCTAGGAAGAGTTGATCAACCCGTAACTCCTACATTCAAACATATGTACTTTGAACAGCATTGAATTTTTTTTTTCATTTTATAGAGAAATACGGGTACTATAAAGAAAGTCAACAGATAATTGGAAAGGTATGTTTGGGGGGGGGGTAGAGAGGTGAAGGGGTAGGGAGAAAGTAAAATGGAGAGGAAGAGGCACAGAAACAGGTAGTGAGGGAAAGAGTTTAGGAAGAGTGTTGTGTGAGAACAGTAGTCATCTGGATTTAATTGAGTAAATTTGATATTGATTGGCATTTCATAGTTCCAAATCCACAGTTAGGGAAGGGAATGGAACATTGGTAAGTTATCTCTACCTAGAGCTCTATATTTTTAGTAAAATATTGATAGCATGTAAACCACTGAGAGCCCATTAGCAATTATGATCTCAACAGAGCTACTAAGATATATAAGAGCTCCAAATTATTGGTCAATGATTATCTTTAATTATTCCAACTTCAATAACTTAATGCAGTGGTTCTCAACCTTCTAGCCCTTTAAATACAGTTCCTCATGTTGTGACCAAACCATAAAATTATTTTTGTTGCTACTTCATAACTGTAATTTTGCTACTGTTATGAATCATAATGTAAATATCTGTTATGCAGGATGATCTTAGGCGACCCCCGTGAAAGGGTCATTCGACCCCCAAAGGGGTCGCGACCCACAGGTTGAGAACCACTGACTTAATATAACTTAGTTGTATACTTATACTTAATATATATGTATAACAATAATAATGTAACAATAAAATTTAATATCGTAAATAATGGTTTAATATCATTACTCTTTCTTAGCCCACGAGAATTGTATGTTTCTGCTGGGATTGTTAAATTACTGATTTTGTATAAGAGTACATATGTTTCAAGGCCTATTACTTGAGAAGAACTAATAGAAAAGAACAGTATACTAATTCGTTAGAACGTGAAACTGTCAGATATTGAGATGCAGTTTATTTTCCTTTATAATTACCACTTACATATTTGAACTAAAGGTTTCAAAGACTTAAATCCAAACTGTATACTAAGGGTATTAGTTCAAAGAGATGTTAATGTGTGGTTCTAGAAAATGTGCTGATAATACCTTCTTCTTAGGTAATCATTATGCAAATTAACACACTTAAGCCTCTGAAAAGACTGTAATAGAATAACTTTTTCAAATTATATTTTATAAAATATTTCCCAAGCTTATCTCTGCACAGTGCACATTTGTTTTTTCAGTATACCCATTATAATCTAGTACCAGTGTTAACAACCTATGTCCTATTCACCACTCTTTTTATAATTAAAGTTTTATTGCAACACAGTCATGTCCACTTGTTGCTCTTCTGTTACAATGGCAAAGTTGAGAAGCTGCAACTGAGACTGTATGCCTGACAAAGCCTACACATCATTAATATCTGGTCCTTCATAGAAAAATGCTTGCCAATCTTAAATAAAAGATAATAGCAATACGTGGTAGTTTTATATTTCTTTTGATAAGATGATCTAGAGAAACTTCAAAATTTATTGATATCTCTCTCCCTTGCTTTCCTTTTAGGAGAAATTCCTAGTATAAAGTTCTATGCATGTAATTACTATGTCTTTTTATTTTGACTTGGAGGACACCTTGCTTTTTCAGATTCAAAATTAACCAGCCTAAGGTGTTATATTACCAATATTAAATCCAGTTAAACTACTGGCTCAGTTCTCATTTAGCTGTCCACACTCTAATACCTGAATGTCAATTTTTCATAAGGTATTAGGAATGAAGCTGAACTAAACTCTCTGACTTTATCTTTTTCAGGAAGAACTGAACCCCATCATCGTTACCCCACCCATCCAAGCCATTGATCAGGACCGGAATATTCAGCCGCCATCAGATAGGCCGGGCATCCTCTATTCCATCCTTGTTGGTTTGTATCTGCTAATACTTTATACTTTCAGTTATCACTCTGGAATCATGTAGGAAAAAAAAAAACTTGTCTCAAATCAGAGTAAACAACTTTAATAACAAATATTTTCTTTTTGGAAATTATTTTTATTATTAAGTATAAATAAATGTACAGATATTTTTTCTCTCTCAGAATTAGTTTCAGTGAAATGTGTAGAACAAAGAGAAAAACTTTTACTGAAGCAGTAAAACAACTTTAAAAAAATAAGAGATTAATCTACATATTGGTGTTTTCTTCAATATCACCTCCTAAAAAATTCTCTGAGAAAAAGAAAATGAAAAACTTACACTGTTTGCTCTACCAGTATTTTATCATTGGTGGGTGCAGATACATAATTCTCAAAATATATGGCTGATTAAATAAGGGTATTTGGAGCCATATGGGAGAAAGAGAAGGATTCTAATTAGCCCAAGGGTACATAATACATTATTCCCTTGGCTAATTTTTTCTTGAAAAATTTCACAGAAGCTGTCTTAATCCATCCTTGTGCAGATACTGCTAATTATACCAAAAGAAAAAAATGATGAGAATTTGATTATGTTACCCAAAATTGCTTTTTTCCCCACACGAAGTGCTTTTGCTAAAATATGGATGCTGCTGCTTTGCAGGGTTTTTAGTCTCTGGATAGACAGATGTGTCTGAGACAGACCATACGTCTCTTTACAAAGGAAGAGTTGCTTTTGAAGTATGCTTGAAAATAACTATTCAATGGAATTCAAATTACCCTCAACCTCTTTCTATTCCCAGGCCCCAGCTACATGTATGCACACATACATAAGAACACAACAACCTACAGACCTTAGATTTCAAAATATGATGCTACAGTCTACTTAAAAATGCTATCAGTAGAGAAAACTCAAGTAATTTTGTCCAAAGCCTTTGTTCTCTAGAATATATCATACACCAGTGGCTGAGATTAGACTATTAAATCTTTAAAAAGCTCTTTTGAGCATAAGCATAAGCTTGCTTTAAGTCTATTGGACTCTTGTCATAGATAAACAGAAACAGGCATTTTTCATGTAATTAACTGAAGGCTTGAGAGTATGTAAATCACGGCACTAGATGCTGTAGATAGGACTGTGAGAGTTAACTGTTCTAAGCTAAGGTGAGATAGAGAATATGACTGAAAACAGGTCAAAGGGTAAAATAATGCGCATAGCTTAAGCACTATCAATAAAGTATGAGACATATCATGTGGGCTTATGGGAGGAGAGTGCTAAGGTTTTCTAAGAGAATTACTCAGGAAGAGTTATTTCAGTAGAAAGATGGATTTCTGGGCAGAAAATGGCAGACAAATGATATAGATAGATAATGCAGCATGTGTGAAGTCCAAAGGATGAAATTTAAAGATAGTCTTGGGGAGGCATGTTACTCAGAGTGGGCTGATATCCACTGGCATTTGTAAGGTTTTTCACATTTAATAATTACATATATTGCCCTAGCCAGTTTGGCTCAGTGGCTAGAATGTTGACCTGTGGACTGAAGGATCTCGATTTTGATTCCAGTCAAGGGTGTATACCTCACTTGCAAGCTAAACCCCTGGCCCCAGTCAGGGAGTGTGCCGGAGGCAACCAATCGATGTATATCTCTCACATTGGTGTAACTCTCTGTCTCTCCCCCTCCCTTTCACACTCTCTCTAAAAAAAATGGAAAAAATATATTTAGGTGAGGATTAACAAAAATAAAATTTAATGTATTCTTTCTTTAAATAAAAGAGCAACTACCCTATGGAGCAAGACACATTCCTTATGTTGCAAAGTTGGTTTTCTGGCAGCAGAGACAGGCAATGAATAATTCATATAATAAACAAATGAATAAATTACATGTATTTATAAAAGATATATGGTGGTCAGAGCTATGGAAAATATAAGAGCTGGGTGAACAGGATTGGAAGTACAGAAGAAGTGTTGCAAAATAAATTGCAGTATTAAATAAGATGATCAGGATATGCTTCATTAAAGAGGTGAGATTTGAGCACAGTCTTATAGAAGTTGAAGGAGTTAGGGATGTTGATATGTGGGAAGGCAGAGATGAAAGCTGGAGTTTGCCTGGTTTGTTTCAGAAACATCAAGGAGGCCAGGAGCACTGAAGAGTAGTGAGTGAAAAAGTAATATAAAACGGGGTAAGCAATTAGAGGAAGTCAGAAAATATGGAGTTTTGAATATTAATGATCTCTGTATTTTGCTCTGAGTGCAATGAGGAACCAATGTAGAAATCAGAGCATAAAAATGACATAATGATAAGGTCCATCAATCTCTAATTGTAGGATGGTGGATAGTCCTAAAGAATGAACATAACCTCTAACACAGCGGTTCTCAACCTGTGGGTCGCGACCCCTTTGGCAGTCTGACGACCCTTTCACAGGGGTCACCTAAGACCATCCTGCATATCAGATATTTACATTATGATTCATAAGAGTAGCAACATTACAGTTATGAAGTAGCAACGGAAATAATTTTATGGTTGGGTCACAGCATGAGGAACTGTATTTAAAGGGCCAGAAGGTTGAGAACCACTGCTCTAACAGTAAATTTGCTTTCACAGCTATGTTAAGTAAAATGATATCCTTTCATAGTACTTACATTTCTAGACGGCAGGCATAATAGGTGTAGAGAATGCAGCTTCTGTATTTTTACTGCCTATGTTCAAATTCTGACTTTAATGCTTGCCAACATGTAATATTAGTTAAATTACTAACCACTCTGCTTCAGATTGCTCCTCTTTAAAATGGGGTTGATCAAAATTGATCTTTCTATAAAAGGTTTGGAGGATTTGATCTAATTATATAAATATGCTAGTATTTGGAAAAAGTTAGTGCTCAAATAATGTCAGTTGATGTTGTTATTACCATTAGGAAAAAAATAAAGCATGTTTCCTAAGTCATAAAAGAATGGTAAGAGAAGCAGCACACACACACACACACACACACACACACAGATTGTATCAATATCCTTTTCCACATTCTGGCCTTTTAAACATTAAGTAACCTAGCACATAGCCTAATGGTGCATTTCTTCATGGCTTCTATTCTCTATAATTTTACTCTAATTTTAAATAAACTCCACCAAATTAGCAACTATTTTCTTCTTTTTCTTTTTGGATTTCTGGCTTATTTTTCTCTTTTACCAGGAACTCATTACTAGCAAATAAGATGGAGTATTGTGGATTATTATTATTATTATTATCCTTTAAGTGAGAAAAAAAGTTTGATTTTATGGCACACATTATTGGGAGATGTTTCTTCAACTCTATATGTAATATTTACTGAGATCAATGCCAGTCGTATTTTTATAGCTTCCTCTGAAAATTCTTTTAGAAAACTATTAATTTCTGAACACTTTTTGAACTTCTTGTACTTTTGCACAGAAGGGTCACATTGTACAGAATAATAAGCCACAAAAACTGGAACTCATAAAAATAGATTCCCCTAAAAATTAGAGAATAGAATGAGTTCATAGATGAACATATTATTGACAGTAATGAGATAGGTAGGACATATATTAGTAAAGGACGAAGTTGAAATGCTTTTATAAAGAGCCTCCAAAACTCAGTGACTTAAATCAAATATGTACAGTAAGAAGCTATTTTTTTTCTCATGTAATGGCACAGATGTTTATGGGCAGGCTTTATAGGAAAGATTTATCCTCCTCAACACTTGGTTTGTTATTCCAGTCATTTACATACGACAGCCAATGGGGAAAATGGTAAGTCCAGGAAAATGGAAGTGAACCAAAATTTGTCAAAATATGAAAACAATGCAAAATTTGGAGAAATGGAAGCTGAAGAGACAGTGGGTGGTGTATTAGTGATCTGTTACTGTACAATAAACCACTCCAAAGATTAGTGACCTGACATGACAAAGATTCATTATTTCTCCTGTTCTTGTAGGTTGACTGGAATCAACTGCGTAGTTCTGCTTTATTTACATGGTGTAGTTGAGGCTACTCTAATGCTTGCGTTCAGCTGGAACTGAACATCCAAGGTGGTTACTAGCCCCTTCTCTCCATTTGGCCTCCCTCATTCAGTAGTCTTCTTTACAGCATTGGTTGTTGGCTTCCAAGAGAGTACAAGTGAAAGCTGCGGGTTCGAGCTTAGTCCAGGAACTCGAACAGAATCATTTCCACTACCATCTAGTTCCCAAAGCAAGTGAGGTCATCTCAGATTCAAAGAGATGGATAACAGATTGCTCCTTGATGGGACGCAAAAAAAACCGCAGCCATTTCTGATCTGCTTCAAGTAATTTCTTTTTGCGAGTATGTTGTTTTTTCATAGACAAGAACCCTCTTGTTTATTTCATTAAACAATTTGTTTTGATCCTTCATCCCAAGCGTTAAAAATAAGTTTGAGTAAGCCCTCTAATATTTAAAATTATACATGCATTACTATCATTAGTTAATATTTTAATGCTTAATAATTGCATAGAGCACTGATTATTATTTATTACATTAGATATAAACCCACATTTCCAATAATTCCATTAATAGGTTAAAAATTGTCAGTCTAACATTATTTCAGGACTGCTTGAATCTTTATGATTTGATTTAATTACTTGATGATTAAGCCCTTACACTAGGAGATGGGAAGTAAGTCTCCCACCACTTTCTTGGTGTTTACTTTTAGTGTTATCTTTAATCTCAGGTTCATTGAAGAAATTTCCCAACAACTTATTCATTTTGTGAGTATTAGCTTTGTGGAAAATGAATACTACAAAACACAGATCACTTAAACTTGCCAAATGTAAACCCAAACCCACAGCAATGTGCTGCAAGCAAACAGATGGGAAAGAGCATCTGTCAACCCTTCCACGCTGTATAATTGCCTCACCTCCCTCAAGACTTCTTGCCTGTGTCCCTACAAACATACCACAAAGTCAGTCTGCATATTAATTATTTAAGCTTATTTTGTGGTATTTTGGGATAAGATAAAATTAAAGATTTAATAAGGGTGGTAGTTACATTGGTCCATACAATTGCTCAAAAACATTGAAGATAACATGCATTTTATTGTATGTAAATTGCATCACTAAATAAAAAAATAACAATTTGATGTTTTGTTTTAATTGCACTCAATTACACTTTGGGGATGACCACAGTAAACAATGAGTAACTTTTATCTTAATAATTGAGAGATTAAACTGGATTTTGACATTTATTTCAGTGATTATAACTGAATGGAATATTAGAAGATTTAGGAGGTTATAATAGTGGTACAAGTATGAAAGGACAAGACTGAGTAAGGAACTAATGACATAGGCAAGGTAGAATCACATGGACGATATATGGAAAAATGTAGGGGAGGGATTTGGTGATTTGAACCCATCTAGTCAGCAAAATGATAGTATGATTTGCAAAAATTCAGTTCATGGTTTTGTATTTGTTATTTGTAAGTCACAGATGTGAATATTTCATCTACCCTAACATGGTGGTTCTCAAACTTTAGAGGGCATGAGATTCGCCTGAGATTATTCAAAGTGTACATTCTTGACCTTCCTTTTCAGAGATTCTGGGATAGGATCTTGGTCTTTCTGATGCATGCAGTACTCTTTGAAGTCCTGCCATTCAAATGCATGAGAAAAACAACCCAGGCAAATCTTTGTAGAATTCACCTAAGTTGAGAATTGGCAACTTATATAGTAATTTAGTTTTCTTAAGAGACAAGTAAAAGAGAATTTGAGATTTTTTTGAGAGAGGATTATAGAATTGTTGGCAATATTTTGCATAAGAAAATGGAGTTTGTTATTTGTCAAGAATAGCTTAAAAGTAAGTTTGCAAAGGGAATGGACTTTTACTTAAGGTGATATGAAAAAACATGGAATTATGAGAAATGGAGTTTATTGTTTTCCATTAGAGTTATCAAAAATGCACAAAGGAAACTGAATAGCTTAAAGAATAAACAATAAACCTAAAACTAATGGGAGAAAATAACAAGAAATTAGAGGTAATATCTATCATAGGAATAATATAATACAAAAAATGTGCTTTTAAAGCATAGAGGAAGCCATGATTAAAATTATTGACATAAGTTCTGTTATATGAAAGGGGTAGCCAAGGAGTTGACTATCAGGGGAATGGAATACTTTTAACCCAAAGATTAAAATCAAGATGAGAACTAGATGAAGAAAACCCAAAGCTTTGGAGGTGTTCTGGAAGAAGCAACATTTTAGATGAATTATGTGTTGATTATAGAGTTTGTTTCTTTTACATTTAAAATAATTACTGAAAAAAGGGGCCTTTGCCATTTTGCTCTTTGTTTTTAATGTCTTATAGCTTTTTCATCCTTCACTTCCTGTGTAACTTCTGTTTTGTTGATTTTTTGTAGTGCAATGTTTAAATTCATTTCTTATTTCATTTTGCATATATCCTATAACTATTTTCTTTGTCTTTTCCATAGGGATTGCAATAACATCCTAAAGTTATAACACTCTAACTTGAATTTATACCAGTTTAATCTTAGTAATATACCAAAACAAAAACAAAAACAAAAAAAACAACTTTTGTCTTTTAAATTCAATCTCTACTCTTTTCAGTTGATGTAACAAAATTACACTGAGTGGCCAGATTATTAAAACCAGCCAGATTATTATGACCACCCCATCAGTACTTCATTGACACTTCCAAAAATACTGAATATTGAAAACTTCCTAAGCAAATACTCTCATGGTTTTATTATTATTATTATTATTATTATTATTATTTGCATAACTAATTACTTCATTGTACTGATGGGGTGGTCATAATAATCTGGCCACTCAGTGTATATATTTATAGATTGTGTGCCTGAAAACATACACTAATAATTATTTTCAATGCATTAGTTCTTAAATTATGTAAAAAACACAAAGTGACATGACAAAGCATTGTTACTATAATACTGGCTTTTATAATTGCCCATGTATCTACCTTTACCATGTTCTTTATTTCTTCCTATGCTTCAAGTTCCTTTCATTTAACCTGCAAGAATCCTTTGAGCATTTCTTGAAGGGTAGGCCTAGTCCTTATGAACGTCCTTTAGTTTATCTGGGAGTCTCTTAATTTCTCTGATATTTTTGAAGGAGAGTTTTGCTAGATATAGGATTATTTTTGAAAGATTTTTTTAGCACTTTGAATATATTGACTCACTGCCTTAGGGCCTCCAAATTTTCTGATAAGAAATTATGCTGATAATCTTATTGGGGATAGTTTGTATGTGATGAGTCACTTCTCTGTAGTTGCTTTCAGGATTCTCTTTTTGTCTCTCTTTTGAGTTTGATTATAAAGTTTTGGTGTGAGTCTCTTTGAAGTCATCTTACATGGATTTCATTGAGCTTCTTGGATATTTATATTTATGTCTTTCATCAAACCTGTGAAAATTTCAGCCATTATTTCTTCAAATAGTCTCTCTGCCCCTTTCTTTCTTCTCCTCCTAGGATTCCAACAGGTATATGTTGGTTTACTTGATAATGTTCTACAGGCCTATTTCAAACCTGACACAGTGGGTCTGAGGCCACCTGTCACTACTTGAGCCAATTTAAGCAGACACAGGGTTGAATCATATATGAGTGTTTAATCCAGTGATGCTGGCAATGTGGGGAGGGCAGACATTCACCCTAGAAAATCTGCTGTGACCTCCTATTGAGGTACCTTATCTATTTACAGTCTTGTTTCATCCTCCAGTTTCCCAGGGTCTGTAAAAATACTTATCTATACTTAGTAAGGTGAATAATTATTAAACAACAGTGGCTCTATTCTTATCTCATGCTCTTCCCCACTGTTATATTGGGCACTGTTGACTTTTGTTCAAACTTTTTTTTCTTTCTTTATTTCTATTGCGCAGACACAATGATTGCCAATGCCCTATCTTTATTCTTTTCTTTTTTTTTTTTACCTGCTCAAATCTATCTTTGAACCTCTCTGATTAATTTTTATTTTAATTATTATACTTTTCAATTCCAGAATTTCTTTATAAGTTTTTGTAGGCTTTCTTTCTAGTGATATTTCCATTGTTTTCACACATCATTTTCTTGACTTTCTCTACATTTCCTTTAGTTCTTTGAGTAACTTTAAGACAGTTTATTTAAAGTATTTCTCTAGTCATTTTTTCAGGGTTTTTTTAGGTCATTTTTTCAGGTGTTTTTTAGGAGCAGTTTCTGTTAATTTATTTGTTTCTTGAATGGGCCATTCTGTTTCTTTGTGCATCTTGTATTTTTCATTATTGTTATTGAAAACTGCACATTTGAACCTGATAATGTGATAACTCTAAAAAATCAGATTCTCTAATTTCCCCAAGTTTTGCTGTTTAATGTCACTTTTGTTTATTTATTTTTTATTGTAACTACTTTGGAACTCTGAAGTCTATTGAAGTCTTGAAACTTCCTGGGGAAGGATTGGACAGTAAATTGTAATTAATTTCCGTCAATTACAGATCTGAGCACAGTAACAGTTAGCCAACCCCCATCCCTCAGCCTCTTGGCAGGAAACTGTACACATGTTCCTGAAGCAGCTTGCACCATGCTTGTAGGAGCCAGGCCCTTGAAAAAGGACCCAGCCCTCCACATAGCAGAAAACTATACCATGATGAGTGTTTGCTGCTTCTGCTCACAGAAGTTCAGGACTTCAATAGACTTCAGAGTTCCAAAATAGTTACATCAGACAGATTCTACCAATGTAATTGTTGTCTAAGTAAAGAGATGAATTCCTAGTCTTTCTTTCACTGCCATTTTCCCAGCATCCTTCAGTACTATTGTGATTTTGGTAGATTATGCCAAATTCTCTATCACAGGTTTTCTCATACCCTTTTACCAACACCAGAAATGTCTAAAAGTTCATGTTTTCTCAAAGACTCACCAATAGAATGTGGTATCCAGCATGGAACATTGCTAATCTAACAGTAAGAAAGGAATTTCAGTGTGGCTTTAATTTCATTTTTTTATTCTTATGTATATAAATGAACATCTTGGTTTATGGTCAAGAGTCATTTGCCTTAATCTATCTGCTCGTTGTCTATCCCAAACCTGTTTTAAATTTATTATTGATATTTTTCTTTACTAATTTCTGAATGTTAATACATTAGGGATATAAACCTTTTGCCTCTGATGTAAATTACAATAATCTCCCCTACTTTGTCACCTGTGGTGGTTTTACTTTGTTTATTTTGTCTTACCATGTAATTTGGTAATGTTATCAAAATTATCTCTTTTCACTTACTGCTTTTGTATTTTGAGTCATAGAAAAGATAACCCCACTCTCATTTGAGAATAGAGTTCATGTTTTTATCTATTACTAGCACTTGTATTGTTTCATTGTTCATTATGCATGAATGCCTTCTCCATCTAGAGTTTACTCTAGTATTGTGTATGAAGAATGATGTGATTTTTGTCATTTTCTGTATGGCTCTCCTATTAGATGAAAGCTCTCATTAAATTTTTCATACTGTTTTAAAGTGACTCTATTATCACATGCTGAATTTTCATGCACAATTTTGACTTATTCTAAATTTTCAAGTCTATTTTACTGGTATAATTTTTTTCTTCTATTTTTGTTTGCTTGTTTCAGAATTTCTTTTCTTATCTCATAGTTGAAGCAAATGAAAATTTCTTATCTCAGAGTTGAAGCAAAAGAGAATTTCTTTTCTTATCTCAGAGTTGAAGCAAAGGACTGGTAGCAATTAACTCATTTTTGCATATGTTTGGATTCTGGCAAACTGGATTGATGCAAGTTCTATATTACATTGTCTCTTTGACTTTGGACAAGTTATTTAATATCTCAAAGCTCCCTAGTCCTCCACTGCAAATGAAAATGATTTACAGAGTTATTAGTGATTACTTCCATAAAGCATATACCTCAGAGTAGGCTTCAATAATTGGAAGCCATCTTATTTTATTCTCATGATTATTGTTTCGCCAAATTCATATACTCTACAGTTCTATGATTTAATGTTTACTTTTTCTTCAAGTTGGGAAAAATATTATAATAATGTTGCAGTATACAAAGGTAGCTAATACAATTGAAGGACATTTCTGTAAGAAGAAATGTATTTCAACTCATTAAAATATCTACATTGAAGAAATATCATCTCTAGACATTAAAAGTATCATGAACATATTTTATGTAGTATTTAAAATATTTTTAAAATATATTTTTATTGATTTCAGAAAGGAAGGGAGAGGAAGAGAGAGATAGAAACATCAATGATGAGAGAGAGTCATTGATTGGCTGCCTCCTGCATGCCTTCCCCAACTGGGGATCCACCCCTCCCCGCACTCTGAAATGTGCCCTGGCCTGGAATCTGTGACCTCCTGGTTCATAGGTCAATGTTTAATCACTAAGCCATGCCAGCTGGGCTAAAATATTTTGTATATAATTGATGTAGTTAGCTTGATTCTTATCTTTAAAAAAATTTGGCCAGCTGGAACAGAATATGCTGATTTGAATTTCCATGCATCTTGCTATTTGGTAGAAATTACCAGTCATTTTTTGTTACAAGATATGTTGAAAGACCCATGCAAGCTATAATTAAGACTTATGCACCATTAAAATACAATTTTAGAATTCAAAATTTGCTCTCTAGACACTTAATATCTCTTTTTATGTGATGACGTTTCAAATAATTAAAGAGCCCTCTTAATAAAGGATATTTGGAAAATCAGCCAAACATAACATATTTTTCATCCTCTTGCTCATAAACTAATTAATTATATACCACATTTGCATCTGCTTTCCCTAGACTGCATAATTTTGAAACTTAATTTACTAATGGAATTATGATTTTGTTCCTCCGTTAATGAAGGGAAGTAGATATAGCAGATAAACATATTACTGGTTGTTCTCCATTATGTGCTGAACCCCAATGTCTTTCAGGGACTCCTGAGGATTACCCGCGATTTTTCCATATGCATCCCAGGACTGCAGAACTCAGTCTCCTGGAGCCAGTAAACAGAGACTTTCACCAGAAATTCGATTTGGTTATTAAGGTAAATTAATTTCTTATTTCCTTGTGTTTATAAATTGCTAATAAAAAAAAAAACCTGTAGAGGCTACTGCAGGCACTTTAATGTTATAAAAATTAAAATGAATTCGGATAGCAGTTAACCAATTTTTTATTTAAACAGTAAAGTACAGCAGTTTTAATCCATTGTTGCTTTTCTTTAACTTTTTATATTACAGTGCGATTCAAATACTGAATTTTTTTATATGTAATAAATGCTTTGGCCAAATGTATATAATTCTACATGCTGCCCTTTATTACATCTTTAACTTTTTTTTTACTAAAAGGAGTTAATTTTTATTCATGAAACTTAACCAATGAATATATTTAAAATGTGCATGGATTTATATTTTATTTTATTAAAATATTATTATTATTATTTTACATATATATTTTTATTGATTTCAGAGAGGAAGGGAGAGGGAGAGAGAAATAGAAACATCTATGATGAGAGAGAATCATTAACTGTCTGCCTCCTGCACACTCCACACTGGGACTGAGCCCATAACCCAGGCATGTGCCCTGACCAGGAATCGAACTGTGACCTTCTGGTTCATAGGTCGATGCTCAACCACTGAGCCACACCAGCTGGGCAAAAATATTATTTTTATATGACATTTTTTCTAGCATTAAAAAAAAGGACCTCATGCCCTAACCGGTTTGTCCTGCAGATTAAGGGTCCTAGGTTCAGTCCCGGTCAAGGGCATGTCCTTTGGTTACAGGCACATCCCCAGTAGGGGTTGTGCAGGAGGCAGCTGATCAATGTTTCTCACTCATCGATTTTTCTAATTATTCCTCTCCCTTCCTCTCTGTAAAAAATCAATAAAATATATTTTTTTAAAAATCTCAGTTGTCTAGGAATTCTTTTAATATATCTCACTATTTAAAATTTTGATAGATGATCCTAGACTGAAAAAAAATTTCAATGAGGGAAATCCATTTGGCATTATAATTTTGACATAATAACATTTCATTTTTCATGATAAAATCATTTGAAGGTACTGTGAACATGCAGATGATCTGTCAATTAATTCTGATAGGCTTTGTTAATGTAACATTTGAGCGGGTCAGTGAAGGAAGATATTTACCAAGTAGAAATGGGCTGAGAGAAGGGCATTCTAAGTAATAGAACAGACATAAGAAATGAAATAGAGGAAGTCTACTGTGTGTTATATAGCTTTTTCTTATCTATACATATAAAACATGATAGACTGCCCTAACCGGTTTGGCTCAGTGGATAGAGCCTCAGCCTGCTGTCTTAAGCGTCCCAGGATCGATTCTGGCCAAGGGCATATACCTTGGTTTCAGGCATATACCCAGTAGGGAGTGTGCAGGAGTCAGCTGATCGATGTTTCTCTCTCATCGATGTTGCTAACTCTCTATCCCTCTCCCTTCCTCTCTGTAAAAAATCAATAAAATGTATTTTAAAAAAACATGATAGATATGCAGCCTTATGGAATTTTTAAAATTTAAAATTGGTAAAGGAAAAGGAAGTACTATAAGGAAGCTTACTGAGCATTTATGTACGATTTTCATTGAATTGTAGTCACAACCTTAGTAGTATGCTAATCAGTGCAAATGTGGAAACTAAAGATCAGAGAGAGGAAGTGATTGGCTCAGAGTACATCACTAAGAAGCAGCAGAATTGAGATTCAAATTTAGGTTTATCTAAGCTAACAGTGTACCTTTTTTGCTTTATCAAGATGCAGTTGCTAAGAAATGGTTGTCTGGCTTAACTATCTGTCAGTGAAAGGACAACAATTATACGTAGACACACACTTAATTTTATATCTAATTTGAACATGTTTTGTTAGGACCTCATTATCTTTTACATACCAGATCTTTTGTTTACTTAGTGGTCCTTTGTCCTTAAAAAAAAATATTATAGTCTAGAATGGAAAGTGTCATATAACCCAATAAATCAAATATAGCAAACATATCAACTGCTAACAGAAAGACACCTAAGGGCTGATGAAGCAGAGAATAGGTACATTTAAATGAATCTGAGGACAGACTTGGGGAAGATTTTTCTAGTAATTACCCCAAGCTAAATTTTGCTGTATCGCAAGTGTTTGGCCAATGAATAGAAGGTAGGAAATATGTTTGAACATAAGGAAGAGCAGAAGTAAAAGCTTGGAGGCATGATGTAGCTGGCTACAAGCAGTTAACAGGGAAATGAGGGATAGCGCCAGACCACAGGGAGGGCCTTATGTGCCACTGCAATTTCCTTGGATTTAATTCAGTAGGGGTTTAGGAGTCATTTAATAAAGAAAGACTCCTCTTACCTCTTATGTATAATGGTCATGCATGAGATAGTTCATCTCCTTGCATTGACCACATTTTTTAAAATCATAGGACTGTAGAAAACTAAAAAATGTGTATCCATTGTCTACTGTCTACCTACCCTCAGACCTGCGGTGCAGCTTTCTGTGGGAACTAAGAAACTTGACAAAGCATTGTTTCCAAATCCCTCTTTTGAAACCTGAAATCCATTATTTTTCTTTATTCTCAAAGTCAGTTGCCCTAGTGTGTTGTTTACAGTAAAACCCATCAATTATTAGAAACAAAAAACAATTAGAATAAAATACAGGGTTTTTTTAAATTATTTTGTAAATAATACTTTATATTTTTAGTGGAAGTTTTTCCAGACATTATTAGGTTAAATTTATTGTTTTTTTGTGTGCAGTCAAGAGGATAATGAGCAAAGGTATCAATCTGTAAGAATCACAGTGTGGTACCTGTGTGAATAATAGCTGAATACTGTGGCTTTGTGCAGAGGTCCATTGACCTGTTACAATCCGGAGCTCTCTTCCATAGCAAGGCTATCACCTCCTTCCGTTGTCCTTATTTTCATAATGCTTCATTTTTTTACTGGTCATCAAAGTTTTTATTGGATTTGATCCCAATTTCTGTATTGGAAGCTAAAGTAAAATGAAATATCTTCCCCTGGACTTTGAAGAATAATTCTTCTTTGAAAAGCTATATGTTCATTTAACTCCTGGTGAATGTCATGAATTAGAGATTTATCATCTTCATTTTATCTCTTTCTTCAAGTGATTTATTCAGTATTCTGACGAATAAAGTGTAAAGGTGAAACTAAAAGGACAAAATGGAGTCATTCTCCAACTTTAGATTATTAAAGGATTAACACATGTCAGATAAAAGAGGAAAAAATGTTCCAGATCAAATCTATTCCAAATTTTAAATAATAATAATCACTTAATCATACTTTGAAATTAAATACGTATATTAAATAAGAATTTTACATTTGGTTTGCCCAGTACAATTCATATTTATTCCTTTTGTTCTTGTATAATTATTCAGAATACCTCTTTCACTCTCAAAAATGCCCCAGTTTGGATGAAATGTGATGTGATCATCATAGTTATTTAAAAAAGCATCTATGATATAGAAATATGAAATCCCATTTTAGATTCTAGTTATAATGAATTAGTTCATGCATGAAGTGTTGATAACAAAGTCCAGAAAATTCACCTCCATTATCATAAATGCACCATTTCTTTAAAAAATTTGATTAGTTAATACTCTAGGCATCTAATACAAAGATTAAATGGATAAATTATTAATAATTCACTGCCTTTTAGTTGCTCAAACATAATTGTTTTTTTAATCTACATCACTCTGATAAACAACTAACAGTAAGGGTCACAATGATATCACAGCCATCATTGTATCATGGTCTCTCTGATTTACATGTTGTGACTCATTGTCCTACTCTATCAGGCTAACCTTCAACTTCTTTTCCTTCCACGTCATGGGCACGTTAAGCATCAGCTACCACTTGCTGTTCCAGCCATAGGAGACCACTTGCAGTGCCCTAAACTCACCATGCTCTTTCCAAGCTCCATGTAGTTACAGATGTTGTCTCTCTTCCTGCATTAGTCCTCCCTTCCTTCATCAACAGTCTCATTCACACTGACGCTTCATTGAAGCTTTAGATGCTGAGACGACACTTCTCCAAAGGCAGGTCCCCTGGTTGGAAGCCCCTCCTTGCATTCTGCATGTCCCTACGGAGGCCTTTGAGCTTCAATTAGCCTGTTTATTTTAGCCTGACTTTTATAAGAGGGAAGATTGTAATATTTTTCTTCACATTGTGGCTCAAGCTCCTACCTTTATGCATGAACAGTATATGTTGTAATGGTTTCCTCTATGGTAAGTAAAGCTTTTAAAGCTGCTGGAATCGGGTACCTGTGCCTACATTATATTTCAATACATACATTTGAAAGTATATGTATTTGATACAGTTTCATCTGTGTCTCTATTCCCAATAAATATGCATTGAACTTCACAAATTCAATCTCTGGAAAAAGTGCCAAACCTTTATCAAAGCACAGTTTAAAGCTATGTATGAGTGTATGTTAATACAGTATCCTTTCTTCTAAAGAAAAGATATATTTTTGACACACAATTGAAACTGAGCCACAGAACTGAAACTGGTGAGCTTATATATTAGTGGTGACGCGCAGGTTTTTCTGCATGGTACTTTGCTTTAGTAATTTGGGAGTCAAAGGACAGCAGCATCTGAGAATGATTGAGGCCTAAGAGAACAGCTACTGCAACCCCTGACCACATACGTGAATCTCTGGTGCCACTAGAAAGCATTTAGCTTCCATTTGAATAATGATCTCAATTATACATTACCTCACAAGGACACAGTGGAAACAATTTTAAAGCATTTGGCATTTGCTAGTTTCAGTTTGCCAAATCCTTTCTTATTGCTTATTAGGTGCCTGACATTTTGCTTGGTGTTGAGGAGACATAGATGTATGAAAGCTCTATTCTCAAGGAAACCTCAGATATGGAAATTATAGTTTCAGGCCTACTTCCCTTCTGAATTCTGCATTCATATTTCCTATTACTGGCTGTATAACTCCTCCTAGTGTTATACAATTGTGTCAAATTAAGAATGTAGTAAACTACATACATCCTTTTAAAACGTTAAGCTTCCTTCTTTCCATTAATAATATTATAATCAGCCACTCACTCACCAAGCTTGGAGCTCCCAGTGCCTCTTAGGTATTTGCTTCCATATGTCCCCATCCAGTCAGTTTTCAAATCCTGTCTGGATGCCTCTGGAATTCATTCTCAAAGGTCTTCCCAACTCTCCATGCTCACAGCAGTTCTCTAGTTCTCGTCCTCATGGCCATCATCTCACACACATCTCACAAACATAAGTCCCCTTTCCTTGCACCCTGCCCTCTCCCCACATTGCCTACTAAGTATTGCTAAAACAAGTAAACCAAAACAGATCATGCAGCTGAATATTGTCTTCAAGTCACTTGACAATGTGCCCCCTACGTGAATTTCCAACAGAGACCTTGATCAATTGACCGATCACGGGTGTCAGGGACAGATAGACAGAGTGACAGGTCACAGATCATCCATCATTCCTTCTAAAATAAAAAGGATGACATCTCCCATGAAAATGAAAGTCCTACCAACACTCATTGACTCTGTTAAGAAGATTGTGAAGTGTAAGTTATGATTCTTTCTGCTGTACTGTGAGTATTGACAGTGTATCAAAAAGGAGAGAAATAAAGGGGAGAAAAGAAAGGGATGGACTCCCTTGGGGAAAGATTGAATAGGAGCCTTCAACGAGCCAGGATTAGGAGAAGCAAAAACTATCAGAGCTGATGTTGTCCAGGCACAGGAAGCAAGGCAAATGCGGTGGATGATACACTTTCATAATCCTGGAACTCCTCTAGTCATGCCCTCTCCCAGTCCTTGAGGATACCTGTTGAAAGAATGAAGCACACATATACCATACATCTTAGTTCAGCAGGACAGTAAAGAATAAGCTCACTTCCTTTGCCCAATAACAAGGTCTCTAAGGTGAGGAAGAGAGAAAGTCCTCTACATTTTAGAGAAAATTACCCCACAGAAATGTCAGGCATTAGTTCTTATCTACACTAATAAAAAACAAACATGCAAGTTGACCGTACCTTTGCTATGCCTTAAGCCACGCCCACCAGCCAATCAGAGCGACTATATGCAAATTAACCCAACCAAGATGGCGGCTGGCAGCCACAAAGCTGGAGCAAGCAGGAGGCTTGGTTGCCCCAATGATGGAGGAAGCTAACTTCCCGTGGCTGGCTCTGAGCTCCACTCAAAGCAACAAAGTTTCAATTATAGATGGTAAATAAACCCTAGATACCTGCTTTAAGCCGGCCATGGCCATGAAGCTGGAATAACCAGGAGGCTTTCCTCCCGCCCCCCGCCCCCCCCTGGCCGGCTCTGAGCTCCACTCAAAGCAACAAAGTTCCAATTATAGAAGGTAAATAAACCCCAGATACCTGCATTCAGCTGGCCGTGGCCAAGGAGCTGGAACGAGCAGGAGGCTTTCCCTCCTGCCTGCTCTGGCCGGCTCTGAGCTCCTCTCAAAGCCACAAAGTTTCAATTATAGAAGGTAAATAAATCCCAGAATAAAAAAAAAAGGAAAAAGAAAGAAAGAAAGGAAAGCTGGGAGCTTCTGTTGCCTGGGTGGCTTGGCCAGCCTGAAAATGGCCCTCAGCCCCTCACCCAGACCGGCCAGGCACCCCAGTGGGGACCCCCCCACCCTAAAGGGTGTGTTGCCAGCCTGAAAACAGCCATCAGCCCCTCACCCAGGCTGGCCAAACTTCCATGTGGTAAGGGTCTCCACTTGGGGGGGGGCGCTTTACCAGCCTGCAAACAGCCATAAGCCCCTCACCCAGGCTGGCCAGGCACCCCAGCGGGACCCCCACCCTGATCCGGGACACCCTTCAGGGCAAACCAGCCGGCCCCCACCCATGCACCAGGCCTATATCCTATATAGTAAAAGGGTAATATGCAAACTGACCCTAACAGCAGAAAGACTGGGAATGACTGGTCACTATGACACACACTGACCACCAGGGGGCAGAAGCTCAATGTAGGAGCTTCCCCCTGGTGGTCAGTGAGCTCCCACAGGGGGAGCTCTGCTCAGCCACAAGGCAGGCTGCCAGCTGCCAGTACAGCGGTGGTGGTGGGAGCCACTCCCGCCTCCTCAGCAGTGCTAAGAATGTCCAACTGCAGCTTAGGCCTCTCCCCGCTGACAAGTGGACATCTCCCAAGGGCTCCCGGGCTGCCTGAGGGATGTCTGATTGCCAGCTTAGGCCCAATCCCCCGGGGAGTGGGCCTAAGCCAGCAGGTGGTCATCCCCCAAGGGGTCCCAGACTGCAAGAGGGCACAGGCCGGGCTGAGGGACCCCCCCCCCCACTGAGTGCACAAATTTTTGTGCACCAGGCCTCTAGTTAGTAATGAAACAGCAACCCTCCCATGGATCTCTGAATGAATCACACTTTTGAATATCCATTGAAAGATTTGATACATTTGCTAAATATTCATCTTTTATTTTAGTTTTATGTTCTATTTGTTTAAAATGTGTTAGATTGCCACATAAAACATTATTTTTGTTTCTTCAAAAAGAACACTGTATTCTTTTATTTCATCCTGGTTGTCTACTACAAATTTTAAGTACTAGGTTGAATTCAATGTCTGTTAGGCCACTTATGGAAATTAGTAAAAAGAAGGTTTGGTGTCCTCTTGTCTTATGCTGTTACTTACCCAGCTGGGTTAGTCAGAACAGAAAGAGAACACAGCCAATGAATACAGTGACTGTTCAAAATGCAAGCTGACAAAAGACACACAGAGGTAATATTTTACTTACACTCTTTCCTTCCTCACAAGGTGACCTGCAAATGCTTGGCAGAAGAATAGCAATATATTCATTCTCGTCACAGTACTTTGATTTTGCCAAAGCCTTCTTGTCTGCAAAGGTCATTGTAAGAGTGCAACATCAAGTCCAACTACCAGTATTGTACAATGTTCAATGAACAGTTCAGGGCAGTCCTTGCCCTATCTCCCCACAGCACACCCCTTCATACACATACACTATCTCAGCCCTCCTACATGAGTCTTGCCAAGTAATCTTTCTTCATAAGCTTCTTCTTGTTGCATAGAATACTAAAATTAGAAGGGAATATCTAAAAGCTTTCAAGCTAAATAGGGCTACTCACTATGATTTTTCTCAAGAACAGCCTGGTACAAGGAGAAACATTAAACTCTATCTTCCAGGCTCTGAAAAGTAACCTCCTTAAAGATCTATTTTTTGATATGATGATTTACTGATATTACAATATTCCAGGATGGACTATTCCAGCTGGCCAATTCACATAAGATGCTTGAGTGGGTTTCCCCTCAGTTGAGAAAACTCTATGGGATTGGGATCAACCCAGCATAGGCCTTTGCTAGATGGGGAGGCATAAGGCAGGGCAAAATAAGGGGAATAAAACATGATTGGAAGCATTCCAGAAAAAAAGTTACTATTTTGACATTACCATAATTTTGTCTCTGGCCTGACTTGCCATCTATAGCCACGATGATTCTCATGTTCAAAACATTAGCCAAATAGTCAGATGTATGTGTGAATAGACAGTTTTTTGAATTTGTGGTTTTCCCTGAATTGCTTGAGTTTTTATTTTTTAAATCATTCAAAATTGTGTTAATCATTTTAGTGCCAGTTACTGCTCTAAGAAAAGAAAAAAAAATATTTTTATTATTTAAAGGTATATTGGAGCTTTGAGGATTCATGTTTTTATTGCAATGAATTATAAACAGAATGGGCATATTCTTATAAGTGAAAGTAAAATATACTTCACTTTATTAAAATATTCTCTAGGGAAGTATGTCGATATTATTTTGTTATCATAAATCCTTTTTGGGAGTGTGTTGTCTATATTCTGAATAGGGACAATATTTTTTCTCTTTCGTCAACCAGAAAGTGTATTTCTTTCCAACTAAGAGTATACTTTGTTGCTGCATTTGTGGCATTATAAACAAGTCAGTTATATGATACACATAAAAATTTGTTCTATTTTATCTGATAAATTATTGTGTAGTTTACAGGTTCTCATATTTTTGGTAACTATCATAAATAGGCTAGCTGTCAAACTCTTTATACATTCTTTAATTTTTAGAGTATTCAAGTTTAAATAAATAAAGTCCATATAGGTTTTAAGGAAGTATAACTTTATTAAGAAAGGTCAAGAAATAATGAAAGCACTTATTTATAATTATTAATTAATTAGTAATATTAATATGATCTTTGATCCAGCAAAGATCCCACAGCCATCTCTCCCACAGCCATCTCTCCCCAAGACCTCCCTAAAGAAAAATGGAGGGGTACCCTCTCTGCACATTTTTGGGGAGCAAGTATATAGCAATGTTCGGTAACATTTTTATTGAAGTACTACTTATATACAGAAAAGTATACATCTAGATAAGTAAAACACCCAGATATAGGGGAAAAAATATCTATTACAAATATCCCTGATGTACCATCACTCTCTCGTAGTCACAGTTGCTCACACACACGTAAGAACTCCACTACAAGATTCTAACATTATAGATTATTCTTGTCTGTTTTGAAAATATTTTAAGTAACTGAATTAAAGTATCACGTTTTAAATCAGAATCTTAAGAGTTTTATGCACTCTCCACTGTTTTCTTTAAAAAATATATATATATTATTGATTTTTTACAGAGAGGAAGGGAGATGGATAGAGAGTTAGAAACATCGATGAGAGAGAAACATCGATCAGCTGCCTCCTGCACACTCCCCACTGGGGATGTGCCTGCAACCAAGGTACATGCCCTCGACCGGAATCGAACCTGGGACCCTTGAGTTCACAGGCTGATGCTCTATCCACTGAGCCAAACTGGTTAGAGCATCTCCACTGTTTTTGTTTGTTTATTTTTTTATTGAAAATAACTTAGGAGGTTATATGTTCCACAGCCACGTATTTTCTGCTAGTGAAAGAACTCAATAACAATGTATTGTCTTTGTTCAAGGAAATGTTTTGACTTTTATGAACATTGGCTTTTAAGTAAAAGTCCAAGTAATTCACATTTGAATCCAAGGCAAACGTCTGAATGCCTGGCTGTTTGAAATTTGTGAACTAATCATAATGTCAGTGCAGTATACTAAATAAGTTGGTAGAAAGCTTAACTAAATATGTTGTAAAAATCTAAAGTGATTAGGGAAGAATGTTAAGTGAATGTAATTTCTAATCAAAAAGTCAAAATGGCCCTGGCCAGTTTGGCTCAGTGGATAGAGCGTTGGTCTGCAGACTAAAGGGTCCCTGGTTTGATTCTGGTCAGGGGCACATGAGTGGATTGCGGGCTTGATTCCCAGTAGGGAACGTGCAGGAGGCAGCCGACCAATGATTCTTTCATCATTGATGTTCCTACCTCTCTCTCCCTCTTCCTTCCTTTCTCTGAAATCAATTTAAAAAAAAAAAGACAAAATGGAATTGTAAATTTAGTCACCCAGTCAAATTCTCCAAACCAAATATTTTATTTCTACTTGAGAGTTAAATTTTGAATTACAAATAAAGGGTTAAGGGATCTCTATGAACCCTGGGTAGCTGGGTAGACTTGCCACTATTTCAGTCAGATAAGCAGCCTGCTATTAGCTAGGAAAGGCAACCTTGAGACATTTCATTCTTTGTGTGTGGAAAGCTTTACTGATAGCAAGGGATGTGGTGTCCAGGAAGAGGACAGAGAATATTGACTGTGAAGAGGCATATGATAAAAGAAGTAATAGATCAGAGCCCTAGGGCCTGAGACAAGTTGAAAATTATTGAAGGGTTTTAATGAAATAACTGAAATCACCTGGTTATTATGTAACCAAAACACTAAATTGCAATCAGGGAACAGGCTACAGGCACGGTTGGAAGCTGACAGAGCAATTCAAGTGATCCAGGTGAAAATGATAATAGGTGAGATCAAGATGGTGACGGTGGAAGGGGTGAGCAGTGAGATCCTGCCTATATTTCAAAGTTATCGTCAATAAGAAGTCTTTCTTGATTACATGTGAGTTATGAAAAGAAGCAAGGAGTGCAGGTGACCTCCAGGTTCTTGGCTTGAGCAAGTGTGAAAGAATAGAGCTGCTATCAAGTGGGAAGACTGGAGCAGGTTTGTGATGGGGAAGATGAGAACTTCATTTTCACAGAGGTTACCTTTGAAATGTTTATTAGGTATCTAGGCAGAGTTGCTATGTACTCAGTTGGATATAGATTCTGGAGTTTCGAGGAGAGGTTCAGGCTGGAGATGTATATTGGGAGTCGTGTTACTAACATTTTTAAGGCCATGAGAAGAGAAGACTACCCAGACCTGACTTTAAGAATTTGGAAAGAAAGAGTAGAATCCAGCACTTGAAAATGAAAAGAAATACATAATAATGTAGAAAGAAAAGCAAGAGAAAAAGTTGTCATGAAAGCCTAGTGAATCAAGTTTTATATGCAGGCCAAGTAAGATAACGTTTGAAAGTAAATATTACTTTAGCAATGTAGGAATCACTGGTGATTTTGACAAGAAAAGCTGTGTTTGAGTGGTGCAGGCGAAAGCCTGACTGAAGTTGACTTAGAAAAAATTGTGAAGCGTGAGTATAGACAAAATGAGTTGAAAAAAGTGGGCACTTTAAGTGCACAATAAATAAAACCCCTGACTTTCTAGGAAACAGTGATTTCTTTATTTTTTCCTAGAACTTACTTAAATATCTTGATCTGTCTCATTTCCTCTTTCCTTCCTCCCCCCAAATTATTATATCTACTTGACAGACCTCATATTAGAGATTGTGGAATTTAAGTTGCTCGCCAAGCCGCAGGAAAAAAGTTATTCTGTATTCTGTCCTCTTGAGCTAAGAGATTATTATTACTTGTTGTTTTAATATTGAAAATGGAATGGTTTGTCTCTTTCAATGTTTTCCTTCCAAAGTAACTAGGTAGTGTAATTTTTATTCTTCTGCTTGTTTGGCTTAAGTTTCACTTTGGTCTTATTTTACTGAAAATGGGACTCATGCCCAGAAATTCTCCAAACAAAAGCTGGCTTTTAAATATATTTAACTTGTAACTGCAGACTTTATAGATATAAATAACATTATAGGATGAAATTATTTTTTAAAATACCACCTTGTTTCACTTGACCTGCTTTTTTATACTTATCTCACACACTCGTGGTTACAGTAGAACAAATTAAGTTAGATTTTTATGAATTCCTATTTATATTACATCAAAGAAGAGTATTGGCTGAAAGATTTGATGCATGGGGCCATTAAAGAGCAAAGTATAATAATATTAACTTGTTTTAAGTGCCATATTTAAACTGTAATTCTATCTGGAGTATCTATGTTATTAATATTTTTCCTACCACTAATCTCTCCCATCATCTTACATTTGGATATTCATTTATATTCTCTGAATTAGAGAAACATGTGGTGAATTTCCCTGTATAGGTGTCATGAATCAGGACACCTGTGTCTGGGCCCTCGTCTTTCATTTACTTACAGACAGTGGGGCCTTGAACATAAAACCAACTGTTTGCTTCTCCATCATAACAAAAGTATGTTTTCACATTTAGAGGCAAAATAGCATAGAGGTTAATTAAGACTGTGGACTTTGGCGACAGATATCTGACAAGCACCTCTGAAACACCTAACACAGGACAAACCATGTGTAGCAAACCAAAAATATTAGTCATATTAACAACAAACTGATGTTAGGGCAGTAACAGGCAGAGCTTTCATATGGTGTTTTTAAAGATAAGGGGGATTAGATTCTTTTCGTCTAATTTGACTTTTATTTCTGTTTTATTGACTCACTTGTTTTCATCATGAAAACAATACGTTTGTGTGTTTTGTTTTGTTTTTGGCTTCCCAGCTGGTAGTAAAAATTAACAACGTATGTGCTGACTGTAAAAACAAAACAAAAAACCATACTAGTATGAGCTGACTGTAACAATATCAGCCTCTTTCATGTTTTAGAATGTTTTCTGCTTTCCCCTCACCATTCATACATTGTGTTTGTGTGTGTTTATTGAGGGAAGGGGACAAGTGATCAATTCTGTTACTTTCCATAGCATTATTCGTATGTCCAGGATATGAGATAATGGCTTGTGGACTAGAGACAAAATAAAGGGATAGAGGGAAAAAAATGTCCTGTGCAGAAGGATCTGCATATGAACTGATCCTGCTTTAATCAGATCAAGGTCATTGGGTTGGGACCTCATATGGACCAATTAATTTCATTTACTGCAAAAGTGATGTTTTCTAAGCATGGACTATCTCTTGTCCTGGTTAACTGTGTTCAAAAGCCTGTTGTATGTCACAGAGGTCACTCC
This sequence comes from Myotis nattereri, assembly GCF_964212035.1. NCBI lineage: Eukaryota > Metazoa > Chordata > Mammalia > Chiroptera > Vespertilionidae > Myotis > Myotis nattereri. Next base: position 31,202,641 of record NC_138088.1, read on the forward strand.
CAGAAGAGCTCCCATGCACACATTAATCACAGCCACTGGTTGTAGAATGAGCGTATCCATATGTATGTTGTCAGGAGCAATATGGTTATGTGTGAAGAATGCATGATTCTAGAAATGGCTACACATTACTTCAGTATGGTTGACCTTAGTGCCGGACTCATAAACCTTTTGTGCACTGGGCCACTTTGGCACTCTGCTGCCAAGTGAAAATTTAAATGAATAAAGTAAACTATATAACCTTAAAATGGAAATCTAATATATTGAAATAGAGTTATCAAAGATTCATTTTTTCACAATGCTTTATAGAACATTATTTCATAATGGGTTTAATAATTACCATAATTTCAAAATATTATATGCATAAATTTATATTTCAGAGTATAGCTTCAATAGTAACAATAATGTGACGTGATAATGTAATTTTTCTTGATGCAAAGTCACCAGTGCTTTCAAACACCACTGTAATTGTTACCTACCCTCTTAAGTGATGAAAAGGCTAAATTGCAGTGAGAATTATCTTCTGGAGACCTTGCTATAGGCTCTGGATTAAATAATCTATTTAACCTAGAAAAGCACTCCAGGGTTTAATATAAAGGATTTAACTTTTACATTGAGTCGATTTCAAAATACAACTATTGCAACAACTGGGAAAACATCAATAAAAGTTTATGAAAAATACTTTGAATCTATTTCAGTAAATTTGCATACTATGCATACTATTGACTTATGTCAATGATTTCTCCTAAAGTTTGAAGTCAATTGTGATGAAATCTTCCCTTAAAAAAAAAGTTGGAATGCATGATTCTAGAAAAGGCTATACATTACTTCAGTATGGTTGTATAGTAATATACATTTTTTTAAAAAAAGAATAGCAAAGGTTGGTGTTTCCCACTCACAACATGATCATATGGAGATGTTCTAGGAAAATTTCTTAGAAATATAAATTGTCATCATTTAAAAAACTAAACAGAAAAAATACAAGAAAACATATTTCTAATACATAAATATTAATTTTACTTGAATAACATTGCTAGCTAAATATATTTGAAATTCTACAAGTATTAAAATATTTTATTGAAATTATCTCTGTTCCTTATGAGAGCTCAAATAAGGCCTAAATATATTAATTTTATATAGAATTATGAATTATTTGGGGACTTAATCATTAGTGTGGAATGAGAAGACATGGAAGAGATAAAAATAAGTATCATACTTTGACTAATGAATCTTTTTTTGTCTTTTATTTAAATATTTCATCAGCAATTTACTGAAACATCTTCACTTCTCAATTTTATGTCTAAGTGCATGTAAGCAGTTATCTCCTAACACTATGTAGTGACAGCTGCAATAATTTATTGCAATTATTATTATTATTTTTTAAAAGAATACACTGATTTCGATGACAAAAAACCAAAAAATTGATGAAACCATTTCCTCATTGGTTTTCTAAGTCCTTCTTACTTTCAAAGCATTTTTTCTTTCTGTAATGATACCAGTTCAAAAGCGATTCCCCATTCAGCGGTTCTCAACCTGTGGGTCGCGATCCCTTTGGTGGTCAAAGGACCCTTTCACAGGGGTCGCCTAAGACCATCCTGCATATCAGATACTTACATTACGATTCATAACAGTAGCAACATTACAATTATGAAGTAGCAACGAAAATAGTTTTATGGTTGGGTCACAACATGAAGAACTATATTTAAAGGGCCAGAAGGTTGAGAACCACTGCAAAAGTGACACTCAGAAAGATCCCATCACTTAGAATTTTTAAACCTGTTTTTATTCTTTTCTAGGCTGAACAGGACAATGGTCACCCTCTCCCTGCCTTTGCCAGTCTACATATTGAAATACTGGATGAGAACAATCAGAGCCCGTATTTCACGATGCCCAGTTATCAAGGCTACATCCTAGAATCTGCCCCAGTGGGATCAACTATTTCCGACAGTGTAAATTTGACCACCCCTCTAAGAATTGTGGTTCTAGACAAGGACATAGAAGATGTAAGTTAAATGTAAAATTTTCTCATTTTGTTAACATGTCTCTTGTTATACTTATGTCAATAAGGAATGTTATAAAAACCTGGTTACATGAGCTATAGAATAGAGAAAAAATATAAATGAGAGTCTTATTATTGTCATTTAAGTCTATATCAAAGATAAGATTTAACAGGTATGTTTAATTCAGCTGCTGTTTTTTCTCAGTTTACAGATATTCAGTATAAGGAAGAAAATGAATGTTTCTTCAGTAGTTTGTTAAATGATCAGGACACATTTGTTTATTCATATGGGTTAAAACAGTTTACATAATTGTTAATAGGGAAAAATTATGGCATTATGTAATAAGTACAAAAAAAAATCATGCTGGCAGTCCTGGGATGGGATTTGGGGGACTTTTCTGGTAGTACGTTATTACAAAAAAAAAAAAAAAAAAAAGCATTTGAGGCAGCTGACTTGCTTACACTTCTGTCAGTAACTGTGATGCTAACTCCACTCCACTCATCATTGCCCTCTGTTTTTCTGGCACTGATACTAGCCACATAAATGGGGAATGGTCCTGACTGGGTAGATCATAGTATTTTGCCTTTTTAGCCAGAGTAATTGCTTTGAATGGTGGGCAGAAAATCTATACCACGCCAGTCAGAGTCCTCCCAAGAAATGAAATACTGCAAAAAAAAAAAAAAGAAAAAGAAAAAGAAAAAAAGAAAGAGAATCTGGAAGACTTTAGCATTAAAGAAGTGCGAATGAACCTGAAGCCATTGGGGCCATGCTTGCTGACATCACAGAGAAAATCTGTTATCGCTGAGAAAGAATGAAGCCTGACAGACAGAATTCTATTGGGTTTCTGTGTTTTTCTGTTTTGTTGTGCTTTTAGGTTATGATTTCCCCAAAGCTATACTAATCCTAAAGATATTCCTTTGATTCTGTGACTACGACAACATTTTCCAGTGTATCTTTTTTTTTTTAAGACATGCTGGGCATTTGATTTGTCACTTACAACTCAAAAAGTCCTGGTCGGCACTGTATCCCTCTCCAGCTGTGTTGTCCAGTAGAACTTCTGTGATGATGAAAATGTTCTGTGGCCACGCTATTGGACAGGACAGGTCTTGATTGTCCCTGAAATCTCATCACCTGGAGCTTTTTTTATCAGTTTAGTAAAAAAGAGGACACTTTCAGATTTGTTTTCTCCTGGGGGAAACCCCTGGGTCTAAAACCTTTAGAAAACAGCACCTAGAATTCTACTGCTGGATTTAATGCCAGTCAAGTTCTTAACTCCCCTGAGCTGTTTCCAAGGGGTGGGACAGCAAGGGGTGGTCCTTAGGCGTTTGTATTCTGGAGTGAGTCAGCCCTGGGTCTGATTTCTGGTTTTATCACAATAGATGTATAATACTGTGACCACCAATTGCCCCCATTTTATCCAATCACCTGTGATCCAAAAGGTACATGGTGGTAACCACTGCTTCCTTGACCTGTTCCTTCATTTGGGGCTGGAGGGGCTGGGCTTGGAGAGTAACTTTTCCTTATGTGCTGCCATGTACAGGGACAGAAGCATGATTAATATGTTGTGTAAAAGAGTCAAGTAATTAAATAATGTGTGTCTGGCCACTTATTTATTATTTAAGCCCATCTTTTATCTAAAATTACCTACAGTGAATACTTGTCATTAGGTGCCCAGAAAGTAAGCAAATATATCTAATCCCAAAGTGACAAAGATTTTTTTAAATATCCTATATAGTTTCTTTATATTTATAATTTAAATAAGCGTATAGAATGAGTATATCTAACATATACATCAAAATTTCTAGTTATATAGAATTAACTTTCACAATATGGCCCATCCCTTGGTTGGGCAACTAATTCTTAGAAAGCTCTTTATATAGAGTTAAAAACAGCCTTTTTGTAACTCATCCATTATTCCTTATCTCTTCCATTTGTCAGCACACAGAATAAATCTACAAAATGGTCATTAATGTGTTTGAAGATGGGTTTATGCCCTTCTGAATCATTTCTTTTTCCAGGTCAAACAGTCTGTAAATCTTAAAATAAAATATGGTCAGTATGAGGTTAAAGATCTCAATTAACAACATAAAACTTCAAGGCCTTTTTCACTCATGGGCAAGAATTTTACTCTATGGTAAAATCTTGCTGATTTTGAGTCAGAGTTAGTAAAATTAATCAAAATAGGGATAGCAGTTTAAGGATATAGACAGAGACAGTTCCCCTCATAGAGGTGTCAGCAGTGGAATGGAGAATAAGCATCAGGCAGGAAATAGAAGTCCTCACAGCAGGAGTTGGCTCTCCAGAGTTGCTCCAGAGCAGCCACGCCTAAAGACAAATGCCAAGCACAGGTCAGACTTGGATTTATTTGTCCAAAAATTAAGTGGAGTTCCTTTCTTCAAATGTGTGTAAAGTTAAGACAAGGTTTTAAAAAATAGTAACAGAGATTGATGAATTGTGGTGTTATTCACAATATATTTTGAGTCCAAAGGGTCACTGTGAAACTGAAAAAAAGTAAACAAAATGTTTTTTCTAATGTTTCTTTTCTGCAGACATTAGAGATATAAACATACAGATATGAGAATCATAATTAAATATTTTAAGTACTCTTCACAGTTTTAAAATAGTTTAGAATATAGGTATAACAGTAATGCACAAGATTTTTTAAGTCATGTCTGAGACCACCAAGTTTCCAGTGGCAGAACCCTTGAAAGTTGATTATTTAATCTTGGTTATAAAAAGATAACAGGGAATAGTAATAAAAAGAGGTTACACTTGTAGATTCACTTATAATTTCATGTCAATTCACATTCTTACATATTGTGTTATTTCAAAATAAAGGTATCTTTGGAATCTAATACAATACAGCATCAAAAATATATGTTTTATAAATATTACTATACTATCATGTATGTTATGTTTCTTTTTCAGAATATTAAGGAATGACTATTCCTTGGAAAAAGTTGTTACTTTAAATGTACTAACTAGAAAAGGTGTTTTATTTATTTTTATTTTATTTTTGTGTTTGCTTGTTTGTTTTATTAGTGTATACCTGTATGCCTTATCTCCGTTTGTGGTTATTTATATTTACGTTTTTTATTTCATATTTAATTTGCACATAGGTTCCACCTGGTGGAGTTCCTGTAGGTACTAGGTGTTGATTTTGTGTTTGTTCTTTGGTTAATTGCTGTGGTTCGATTTCTTGTTCTTTTCCTGTTCAATTAAACAAGTAGGCAATTACTTGTTATCACCTACAAAAATTTCTATAACTACTTTAAATATATATGCATATAGATTTAAACTAAGTATATTTACATTATATTATAGTTTTAGTACTATGAAATTGTGTAGAATCCAAGTTGCAAGTGACTTAAAGATTATTTAATTATTAAATGATCTTTTAGTCCATGACAAACCTTGATAATTCATCACTGCCTCCTTTCTCAAAGCTTGCAAGGTTGGGGTCAAACCCTTTTCAACAAGAAACCTCAGAAAATTACTATCAACTGATTCGAATTGGCAGATGAGATAAAATTTTTTGTCATTTTTGTATTATGGTTTTTAACTTATGTGTGTACATAAGTATGCACGTATATATGTGTACATATATATGTTTCTGTGTTGCATGTGCATATATATGAGAATGCATATTATCTTGTGTGTGTATGTGATATATTTTGGTGCCCATTGATTTCAAATGCAATGGTCTTTCCATATTTAAACATACTTCTACTCTATATGACTAAATTTAAAAATTTTTACAGTCATATCTTTGTTTATATTTGCAATGTAGATATGTTTACTTTTTCATTTATATTTTTGTGCTGTGAGAGAATATAAGCTTTTTCACCCTCCAGAAAATAATACTCAAACCATTGAAGTAATATGTCATAGTTTTAGTGTATATTAAATGTATACTTTAGAGTAAAATAGTATTACCTTATGTTAGGGGGAAAAAAGAACATTTATTAATCAGCCTTCTGTGCAAATATTGATTTAGAAAACTAATATTTACTTTAAATAAATTAATAGACACAGGACTGCATAAAATTTACTGTCCCCATGAGGATTTTAAGCCAAAGCATTATCTGCTTATGAGTGTCTATTTATACACATAACATGCCATAAATTAAACTAGCATTATCTTTAGAAATATATCTAAAATATTAAATTTGAGTGATAATTGGCTGAACATTTCCCAATCTGCCTTAAATTTTGTACTTAAAGAAATGCACAGATATTCACCAATGACATCTATGTATGCAATACCTATTAGATACAAAAAAATTACTATTTTAAATATTCATAAATATCAAAAGCTATATTTTAATCAGAGATGAACTATGCAGAATAGATTATTTTGTATTAAATATACCTTGTACAATACTTCTCTACATAAAACAAGTAAGCTGCAGTTCTGGGAAGTGCTATTTTAGTCTCTAGCTAGTTATTATAAAAGGATCCAAGAAATGGAGATAATTAAATTATCAAAAGTCTTTAATGTTTCTGGTTATCAATTATGAGAGAGTCTGTTTATGGAGTCCTGGTGTTTATTTCATCTTCAAATGGCAAGTATTTGACAAAGAAACTCTGTGGCTTTCATAAAATCAGTACAATGAGTGGTCTTATTTTGACACACCATATTACACTAGCCTTGTACATATGCGCTGCTTCACAACTCAACATTCATTGCAGTATTGCCTTATCATAATATCTGACATTAAAAAATGCTTAAAACATAAGGTGAGTATTTAAATTAATATCTAACAAAATTATCTAACAAAAGTAGAGAGTGACTGAAGGATCTGAATAAAGGGAAAGGAGTGAATATTTGGTAAGCATGTCACATAGTAATACTTGCTCAGCTTGGGTGAATAGTGTACAGGTGAGTAAAGGAGGCTGTCCTAACTGTGTTCATTGGCACAGTTGTTGCAACATGCAGACAATAGAAAAAAACAAAAACAAAAAAAAAACTGTTAATTTGAAAACCTTGTAATTACATAAAATCAAGAATAAACACTAAAGAATGGCACTCATACTTATTTAGTTTTTATTAATTGAAACTGCATGCTAATAGTTTTGATTTTTAAAATATAATTGAATTTTATGATTGATTAAAGTATAAAAAAAGAATCCTCAAAATGTAATTCAAATATGTTTATGTGGAAATAATTTGTAATTTCATTTTCTAAATAAATTAACTTTTTATTAACTGACATATTTGATTAATTAAAATACCCCATTTTCTACCCATGCTGTGCTATTTGAGTCATGACATTGAAATAAAAAAAAAGAAGTGCCTATTTGAAAGGATCAGTGTAAATCTTCTTGACCTTTTACATCTGTTAACAACTTATTATTTTATAACTAGACCAATGGAAATTTTCTGTAGTATTAATTTATTTTATTCTAGAATAAATGTAGCACACTGACCTTATATCAAAATCATGAACAGAGAAGCTACCATGATATATCTAAGTAACAGCTTGTTATGAAATATTATGATTATACAATTTGTGTCAGTTTCAAATAAAACCATTCATTTCAAAGTTATTTGAAATAAATACACAATGAAATGTAAGATATATAAAATATATTGTGGATTAAATTATGCACACTTTTTAATGTGCATTGTGCATTTCAACTTCTCATTTTTACATAGAATTTTCTTAAACGTGAGTTCTATTTTTCTCGAATTAGCATGTGTTTAATGATTCTAAGCTCTCTACTGTGCCCTCAGGCCTTGATACCAGATTTAGAAAAGCAATCTATGATATTAAATTAGATTTCACATTATACTATGCATAATATTTTAAAAGATGCCATAATCTATGAAAACACCTTACCTTCCTGCATACCTTCTTGCTGTTTTTATAGCCTTCCTGATAATCCCACCTCACAGTATTCCCCTTTTACTTGCCCACCTGCCCTCCTATCCCACTATGCAGACACCAGTCCAAACCTCCTACTTCACCTCTCTGTTCTCGCTCTGCACAGCAGACCTTAAAGCCTTCCATTTCAGGGATGGCAGTCAAATTGTGAAGGATTGTGAAGGGCTTCCAATTCTTAGTTAATAATCTCCCTTTTGAACTTTTGCAATCACTTCGTCTTTATGTAGTTATTTTTTCCTAGACTCTTTTATAAGACACATGCAGTGAATTCATATATTTTCAATCTAATAATCTGAAATAAGTTAATTAAAATAAGCATGTTTAGGAACAGTATAATATGCATATGTGCAGATTACATATCATATGTGCATATGTACAGCTAAAACTGCTCCATTTTCTTTTTTTTTTTTTGCATTTCTTCTTTTTTGAGCCCAGTGAAGTTCTGAAAAATATTTACATTAAATAAACAATAAGACTATATTTAATTGGATTGTTTTCTACGTTATCCTTCTTTTTCAATTTTCCTTTTTATTCACATTAATTTTACTAGTATTTATTTTATTACTTTGTTTTCCATAAAATTAACCATTGTCTTTGGACTTTTTAGCTTAATGATGAGTAAATATTTAGTGAAATCTTTTTTTTTTTCTTTAGAAATAAATCCTCAAGATGGTTATGCTTATTTTGTAATACATTTGAAAAATTGTATTTCAGGTAACGAATTCATAGCTGTATCAATTAGTCAACAATTTAAATAACAGCCTTTTTCCCCCCCAAAGACGAAAGACCCAGAGCTTCACCTTTTCCTGAATGACTACACATCCGTGTTCACCATCACACCAACTGGAATCACCCGCTTCCTCACCTTACTGCAGCCAGTGGACAGGGAGGAACAGGACACTTACACCTTCTCGGTAAAGAGACTTTTGTGTAGATACATATGTAGCAGGACATGATGTCTGTTTAAAGCTGAAAGATCAGTTATCTGAGAGAAAAATCTATAATGATTTTAAGTAATGCCATAGGGACTATCATACTTCAAATGGACATTTCTTCTTTCTGTTTATACGTTTATTTAGCTTATATGACCATTCTTTCCAAACATTTTTAATTTTCGAGATGAAGACAAAAATATGGGCATTTCCTTCATCATACCCTCAGGATTGACTTCAAGTGAGATCCTATAAACCAGAATCCACAATGTAAGGAATTATTTCCTAAACTTTTTTTACTACTGTTATTTTTTTGCTCTTGCGTTTTTAATTTTGTCATAGGGTTAGGCTAGTCAGTGGATCTCAACTGGAGATAATCCTTGCACCTCCCTTCCCATCCCATTGCCTCCCTTCCTTCCGGGAACATTTAGACATGCCTGGAGACATTTCTGGCGGCTACTATTGTGAGTGGGTGCTGTTGGCATCTGGTGGGTAAGAAAGCATGCTGCACATCTTATCATGATCTTACAAGACACATGGCAGCGTCTCCAACCTCCCACAAAGAATTATCTGATTCAAAATAACAGTACTACGGAGATGGAGAAATCGTGGGTTAGGTTAATGAAGAAAAGGAAAGCTTATTGAAGCCGTGAATCCAAATTTCTGAACTAGATTTAGTTAAGATGTCAGAGGTAAATGATCTGATAGAAAAGTACTGGTTTTAGGACTTTTAGCGTTCTTTCTGGAGAAGTCTGCACAGCAGAAGACCTTAAACCAAAGCTTCCAGAAAACCCAAACTGACAGTTAAAACTTTGATAGAGAGTGGATTTCAGAAGTCATTCAGAATTAGGAGCATAGTGTTACAGCACTATTTTTTTTTATCAAATCTTCTTAAAGTGTTAATACTGTAATTAAGATATTACTATTAACTAATGTCAGTGCGTCCTTCAAAAATTGTCATTTTGTGAAGAGATTCTGCAAATCTAGGGCACTTACTTCTTGACTTATAGTCAGAATTTTGGCTTTAAAAGCAACTATTGAATTATATACAAAATATGTAAAACTGGAGAAAATTTTCTGGTCAGTTTTATAAAAATTAAATAGTAGTTAACTCCTAAGAATCAGCAATGTTATTGGCCCACTTCAAGACTCTACAACATTTTACATATCGGCTTATTTAAAAGGTGTTTGGCATTGAATACATTGAAATTAAAACAGAATCTTCTATAATTGCTTCTGAGCACATTAAAACATTCTAATTATATATACTATTATAGCTTTATTTCTTTTATTGACAAAACATTAGCACCCTTTTAAATGTGTAAATTACATATAGAAAACTTAAAATATAAGAATGAATTCTGAACTGCTTATGTTTGCCTGACATCTCTATTAATTGTATTTTTCTACCCCCAAAGATGACGGCCTTTGATGGTGTGCAAGAAAGCCAGCCAGTTGTTGTCAATATTCGGGTGATGGATGCAAATGATAACACTCCAACATTCCCTGAAATATCCTATAATGTCTACGTTTATACAGACATGAGCCCTGGGGATAGTGTCATACAGGTAACTACCCATATAATTTGAGGATATATGTCAAGTAGTTATGTTCATGGGCATATTAACCAAAGTAACGCAATAACTTCACTAAAAAAAAAGGGTAATTTGAATATGCCAATGCGATGCTGTACAGTGCTGCTTTTCCAGAAAAGGTGAAAGTTCTTGACTTAGTAAGGGTTGAAAAAAAAATTGCAGACAGATTGCTAAAGCCTAGATAGGAATGAATCTTCTAGCTGTGAAATTGTGAAGAAAGAAAAAGAAATTCTCACTAGTTTTATTGACACACCTCAAACTTCAAAAGTTATGGACACAGTGTATGATAAGTACTCAGTGAGGATGAAAAAAAGCATAAAATTGTGGCTGGTAGACATGAAAAGAAAACATTTTTTCGATTAATGGCAACATGCTGTGCCAGAAAGCCTTGAGCCTATCCAAGGACTTCAGCAAGAAATGATACATTTCCTGCCAGTAAGTGATGGTTACATAGAATGACTTTGGACTGAAAAAATATAAAACTGACTGGGAGGCTGCGTCTGAAGATGAAGAAGCTGCTGCCACATTTCCAGTAGAGTTGAAGTTGATTAGAGTTTCATATTCTCTGAGGTTTCAGGCATCCGCTGAGGTTCTTATAACATATCCATCACAGATAGAGGGGGACTACAGTATTTCTAGTCATTGATTGACTCAAAGAAATACATTTCTCTTTACTAAGGCACTCTTTCATAGGAAACAAAATTATAGTTTGCACAGATAAAGAAATGCCAATTATTGTCATGTTCTTAATTTAGACCTGATTCTCATTCTATATAAATAAAACCCTAATATGCAAATCAACTGAACTGAGGAATGCCAGGTGGACCAACCTGTCCCTATGATGCACACTGACCACCAGGGGGCAGACGCTCAACGCAGAAGCTGCCCCCTGGTGATCAGTGTGCTCCCACAGGGGGAGCCCCACTCAGCCAGAGGCCAGGCTCACAGCTGGCAAGCGCAGTGGCAGTGGTAGGAACCTCTCCCGCCTCTGCTGCAGGCAGGTGGTAAGGAGCAAGGGGTCCCAGACTGCAAGAGCCCTAGACTGTGAGAGGTATGTCTGACTGCTGGCTTAGGCCTGATCCCCTGACTTAGGCTGGGGGGATCGGATGTAAACCAGCAGGCGGACATCCCCCAAGGGGGCCCAGACTGAGAGAGGGTGCGGGCCGGGCTGAGGGACCCCCCTCCAGTGAACGAATTTTGTGCATTGGGCCTCTAGTCTCTATCTATACTTATAAAAGGGTAATATGCTAATTAGACCAGATCGACTGGACATCTTCCGGATGTCCTTCATCCTTCCAGATAAAGCTGGAGCCTGGCCCTGGAGAAGCCACCCCAGGCCAGAGGCAGGGAAGCTGCCCACAGTCGCAGTCCCGGGTGCCTGTGGCTGGCGAGAGGGAGGGAAGCCCAGGTCCCTGGTGCGGGGGCCAAGGCAGAGGTGGTTAGGGGCGATCAGGCAGACAGGCAAGTGGTTAAGGGCGATCAGGCAGGCTGGCGAGTGGTTAGGGGCAATCAGGCAGGCAGGCAGAGTGGTTAGGGGCATTCAGAAAGGCAGTCAGGAGAACGGTTAGGAGCCAGTGGTCCTGGGTTGTGAGAGGAATGTCCGAGGGGTCCCAGATTGCAAGAGGGTGCAGGCCGGGCTAAGGAACCACCCCCTGCACCCCCCGCACAAATTTCATGCACTGGGCCTCTAGTAAAAACATAATTAGAAATAAGATGGAGTCCTAGATTAAGCTGATTATCACCTTACCCCTTTCCATTCTTTTACTCTTCAATTTTTATTTTCTTCTCTCATGCTTCAGACTCCTATTTATTGCTTTACACATCTTCCCCTCACATTCACCCCATACTCTACTAATTATTCCATTTATTTCCTTTTTTTCCCCACTACAATAAGCTTCTGTCTGTTGATTCTTTCCCCTTTGGCCTATAAACATCCTTAAATCTTCCCAGGCCCTGGTTGAAGCACTCCTCTCATATAAAACTTCTTGCTGCTATTCCACTCTGATAATCCACTGTGATGTTTTCAGGCTCTTGGGCTGATTGATCAATTTATAAAAATGTATTAATTTATTGTTATTTATTAATTTATTACATATTTATATATAGGTCTATAATCTCTCCTTTACTAACATCATACCATTAAAATCATATAAAATCATAGATCTAATTAAGTCTACCTCTAATAGTCAAATACACAAGCATTTCCCAGTCCCTAATCTATGTAAAACTCAACTTTACCCTTTTATGGAAAACTTTCTGGTGACTGAAGGACTTTGTTGCTGGTTCTTCATTCAGTTATCACTCTTTAAATATTAACATTCTCCAAAAATCAATATGGGGTTCCTCTTCATTTTATATGTTCCCAAATTTTTAATCATCACCTCTGTGTACTCTTGTATCTCCCAAAGTTGAATGCCCTGTGATGATCTGAGGGCCATGCTGACATTACAGTATCTATTGGACATGGCAATGTGGATTTTTGACAGGTGCTTTAAACTGTATATATTCCAAGATAAATTAATTACTCCATTCATTATCTTTCTTCTAACACAGAAACACACAGATAAAGACACACACACACCGACTCAAATGTGCATGTCCTGTTTTCTTTTGAGGCACCTGTATTGTGAAGGGCCCAATTAATCTTAGGCTACACAGGCTTTAGGCTAGCAACCTCAGAACCATGTTTCTTATTTTCCTCCTTCATCTGTATACATCCAGATGATAGTGCAGTTTCTGAAACTGCTATTTCAAAATGTATCTGTCATTTCCTTTACCATGCCTTGCACTGCTATAAATTAGGCTACTACAGTAGACTGATTGACAACATTACTTCTGCATATTCAGTACCACACTGCTACAAATGATTATTCTGAAACACGAGTCAAAACAGCTCCGCATTTTTTCTGGAAAACCCACCCAAGAAAGTATACCCATAGAGGTGCATGCAGTTAAGACTATCTGGGTAATAGTTCAAATATGGGTGTCTTACCTCCTGCTACATACCTCTAGGTAATTGACTTTGAGATCACATTTTTGTTTTAGCATGGGATATCCTTTCTATCCTTACTTATTTCCACCTCACAATCTGTTAGAAAGTCTTACCAATTTTCCTCATATACTTTTATTTATTTATTTTTAATTTTATTTTCTTGTTTAAAGTATTACAAATAGCAGTCCATATGTCTCATTTTTTTCTTCATATGCTATTGTATAAATGTACTTGGTGTTCTTCCCAATGCCACTATCCTAGTGAGAGCCACTGTCAGCTTTTACTTGGATCAGTGTAATGCCCTTCTTTGGGCTTCATTTACATTCCCTCTCTCCTCCTTCTCCATTCAGCAGCCACAGGATTATTTAAAGTTTGAAAGAAAATCAATAATTCTCCTGCTTGATCCCTTCAATGATTTTCCAGTAATATAAGAATAAAGTCCATAGTCAGAAACCTGCATAACCAATCTCCTGGTTACTCTCCAATTTCATTACTTACTATTCACCTTTCTCTTTTTAACTTTTTCTTTCTTTTTCAATTGAAATTTACATTCAGTATTATTTCATTTTTGTTTCAGGTGTACAACATAGTGGATAGACAGTCGTATACTTTTTATTAAATTAAATTCATTAGGGTGACATTGGTTAATAAGATTTATAGGTTGTAGTATATAATTCTATGGTACCTCATCTGTATATTGCATTGTGTGCCTACCACCCAAAGTCAAGTCTTCTTCTTTACAAAGTGAGTCCTGCCAATGTTTCAAGTAAACACTTGACACCATATGTAGTTTTTACAATATGACTATATTCTCTGTGCTGGACTTTACATCCCGGTGACTATTTTGTAACTACTAATTTGTTCACCAATCCCTTAATAATGCTCCCACTCTAACTAGAGGACTCCCTACTCAGGTGCTTTTCATCACTGGATCTCAATTTAAATGCCACTTCGAAGGATTCTATAACTCCTTTGATGAGTTTTGCTCTTTATTACCCCAAAGCATCCTCATGGGCACATTTAAAATTTCTAATTTTAACTAACTTTGTCAGTTTCTCTCCTTAACTCCTTTCCTTTTTCACTACTATTGTGTACTCAACACCTTGCATAGCACTTAAATAAATTTTTGTTTAATTAATGAATAGGTAAGGAAATGATAGATGTAGGTTAAGGAAGTGTTAATGTAACTTCTGAATGAGTGTTGGGAAATAATCTATATATCAAGTTAATGCATTTTTAAAAATTAATCCACTGGACTGCAGGTGTATATTGATATCCTTAGAACAGCACTTCCAACCTTGATTATCTGGGAGAATCTTTCCAATGAAGGCCTTGAGAGGCTCAATAGTCTCACTGAAAACACATCTGAGAAATTAATTATATATGCTTTGGAGAGGCAAAGTTGAACAATTAGCACATTTATTTGAAGACGATATTGTGTCAAGTGTCAAAACTTTTGGGCACTGTGCCAAATCATAGGTATTCAAGTAACTACTAATGTTTATTTCTGCCCTTAATAACTACTATTGTAATAGGGAAGAAAGTTATATTAATTTAGTTCTATCATACATGACAAATATGACACACCTCCTCAAACTAAACATTATGAAAAATTTTAACATCTAAGGATCTCTCAAAAATCTAAAGAGATATGGTCTGTAGATTAAGCTTTTCCATTAGATAAACTTAGAAATAATATTAATGATATTAATACAGTAATCACACACATCTGCATTTTCAATATGCATAAGTAAAAAAAGAATTTTCATATCTGGCTTTTATATTATTTTTCAGTCATCATCCCCTTTCTCTGATATATTTAGAAGCACAGCTTTTCAGAGAACATGCATTTGTAAATGCAATTAAATTATTTTATATTTATATAGCATGCTTTCGGGTTATCATAGTGAAAACTATTTATGGTACAATTTTAATAATGAATGGCTGCACTTGTTATGAAGTTTCTATTTAATTGCATGTGGTTATATGTTTTTAAAATCATATAAGTTGTGCATTTTTAATGTCAAAAATTATTTTCTCATTATTATAGTTCTAGATATTGCTGGCTTACTGGAAATTGACTTGAAATTTGATAATACACTAGAATATACAAAATGTACAATATATTTTATATATTTTTTATTCATTGTATATCACCAAAGTATTTTAAGTTTTGTCAGCTATTGTTTCAAAAAAGTTCTCTTTCCCTCTCAACTCCCTTTTATACTAAAGTATGTTCAATGTCAAAGCATAGTCATCTGTATAAAAAATACTTAGATATTGAAATGTTTCAAATACAGGTTATCTTAGAAAAAATAAGTATAATAAATAGAGCAGTAGGGAATTCTTTAAAACCTAGTAAACTTCCTTATTAAGGTTGGCAAAGGACACAAACAAAAACATTTGGCAAGTCCTAATATATATATATTAGGTCCATATATACAGGGTATCACAAAAAATTTTATTTACACTTTAATTTATTAATTCCAATGGGTTAAATCTGAAAAGAAAGAAACATCAACTGAGCTATCAGAAAATAAAAGTGTGTATACATTTTTAGGAGACACATATTTATACATACACACATACACACACATATATATTTTTTCTTGGACAAATTATAATTTAATGTATAGATTTTAATGTGCTTAGTACTATACTAGATGATCAGAAAAATACATAGGATGAATTAGACATAGTCAAAATTCTTACTGAATTTCACATATTTTGTAAGAGATAAGTATTATTCACAGTGAAATAATCAGAAAATACCACAAACATTGTTGAATTGTTAAATTAGATGGAACACACTAAAATGTTATGATAGTTCATTAAAAGTGAGTCAGGAGGAATATGTATTAGAACTAGTATTTTGGGGAAGGCTTCATTGTTGATTACAACTACATGAATCTGTATGGATGTTTTTAGACAGGCAAGAGAAGGTTATATGATGTTGCTGAATGAAATGATGTAATGGAACCAAAGGCATTATAATTCTGTGAGGCACTAAGGCTTTACAGAATTACAGGCTTTTCTGTCCTTTGTAATTTCTTATCCTTCTCTATTAGCACATCTGTTACAGATGTGTCTCCTCTTCCAGACTACAAGCTGTTGGACAGAAATTATTCTGTCTCTATTTTCTGCACTCTCTGCATTTTTCAAAGCCCAGTGTCTGGCACAAATTAAGGTCTGAATTATGTATCAGTTTATGTATAAAATAATTAAAGAAGAAATATCCTGCATAGCAGAATAACTTAAATTTGGCATTATATTCAATAGAAGTAATTCCGACTAGATCCTTAAATCGATGTGTTAAAGCCTTTGATATGGGAATTGATGGAAACCGACTTTGAGAAAATCTTTGTTTGAGGTAATGAGGGTAGACGTTGAGCAGGAGCGAATGCAATAGCATTAAAGCAATTAAGGTTCCAGTTTCCAGTGTCAGAGTTTGAGTAATGAGATTCAATGAACCTCTACAAAAGGATCATGAAGTTGCCACAGAAAAGAAACAAACACTTCAAATTCTCAAGCACTGTAAAGAAATACTTTAAAAAGTCCTGTTGTTAATATTTTATTCTTGACTTTTTATAAGGAAGTGGAACTCCTAGATAAAAGAAATTCATCTCCAGTAAAAACAACAACAAAAACTTTTAATGGTCCATAAAAAATTGATGATGGTAGTGTTAACAGTGTTGATACCATTTTCTGAAATATACACAACTTACCAACCATTTATTCTACTGAGGTGCTCATCATCTTAGATTAATCTAGGATATGTTGAACAGAAGGAGGTAACCATTAGCCTAATATGGTTTTTAGCTTCAAAAGATTACAGACTTACATCAAAGCTCCAGAGAGCATAAATCTGGAGATGACTAAATTATTCATTGCCCTATTTGCCTAACCAGCAAGAGTGGTCTTGGGTTCAGTCTCTAGATATAACTTCTTAATCATCGGCACTCAAGATGCATTGCTCCCTTGCTACATATTTCTGAGGCATTTTCTTTAAAGTTTTGCTATAGCAACTTCTATAATATCTAGTGCAAAATAGTGAACTTAACTAAAACTCTGGTAATGACCAGAATATCTTTTATGTGGTAAGGAGTTGAAATTCCCTCTGCAAAATATATGAACAGCCATACCTTTACCTAAGTTGTCTGATTATTCTTTAATATTTGAAGGATTATTTCATTCCTTCACCCTCTTATAACCTACTATAAGTGTTGATAGAGACATTCAACTGTGCATGTTAAGTTTTCCAAATGAAATTCTTCCTCTGGCAAATCTGTCTCCATAGTTATTACCTAGTTTGTGAGTTTTAGATTGCCTTCCCAAATACTCTTTCTGTCCTAGAGATTAGTGCCTACTTGTTTCATTTTTATTTAACAGTAAAAGTGAGTCCAAAATTCTTTTTTTATATCAGAGAGCTGAGGCAGAGATGTTAAATGTTTAGTACAACACACTTCAATTAATATCACTGTGTTAATTTTTAACTTTCCCAAGAAAGACAGATCTTTCTCACATATCATGCATTTCTACTACTAGAGTAGGCATTAGGGACTCAGGGTTTGGTCTGGCATTATAACAATATACTACCCCCTAGGTATAAATTTTTACTGATACAAACTTCCTGGGTATCATTGCATTGCATCAGCCATCTATCTCACATTTTCCTAATGACTAATGATTTTGAAATTTTTTAATATTCTTATTAACCCTTTCTCATCTTTGGTGAAAAATCTGTCCCAATTCCTGCCCACTTTTATCTGTATTGTTTGTCTTCTTAGTATTGACTTGTCATTGTTTTTCTTCAATAAATTATAAATTCAAGTCTCTTATCAGATATACTAGATGTCCAGTGCATGAAATTTGGGGTTTCCCTCAGCCTAGCCTGCATCCTCTCCAATCTGGGACCCCTCAGGGGATGTCCACAGGGACTAGGCCTAAACAGGCAGTTGGATATCCCTCTCACAATCCGGAACTGCTGGTTCCCAACCACTCGCCTGCCTGCCTGCCTGATTGCCCATTACCACTTCAGCCTGCCAGCCTGATCACCCCCTAACCACTCCCCTGCCAGCCTGATCGACACCTAAATGCTCCCCTGCCAGCCCAATCACCCCTAACTGCCCTCCCCTGCTGGCCTGGTCACCCCCAATTGCCCTCCCCTGCTGGCCTGGTCGCCACTAACTGCCCTCCCCTGCTGGCCTTATCGCCCACAATTGCCCGCCCCTGATGGCCATCTTGTGGCAGCCATCTTGTGACCACATGGGGGCGCTATCTTGTGAGAGGGCATGATGGTCAATTTGCATATCACCTCTATTATATAGGATGATTTGCAGATATTTTCTCACAGGGTATGTGTTTTGTTTCTCATATTCTTAGTAGTGTTTTTTTGAAAAGCATAAGCTTTTAATTTAAGAAAGTTTAATTTATTATTTTCTTTCTTTTCATATATTACTAGAGGGCTGGTGCACAATATTTATGCACTGGGGGAAGGAGGGTCCCTCAGCCCCGCCTGCGCCCTCTCACAATCCGGGACCCCTCAGGGGATGTCAGTCTGCCTGCGGGGAGCAGGCCTAAGCTGGCAGGTGGACATTCCCCAAGGGGTCCTTAACCCTGCTGCTGCTGCCACTGCACTCATCAGCCATGAGCCCGGGTTCTTCCACCAGGGGGAAGCTCCTGAGTTGAGTGTCTGTTCCCTGGTGGTCAGTGCATGTCATAGCAACTGGTCAGTCTGCTGTTCAGTCGATTTGCATGTTAGCCTTTTATTATATAAGATTATACTTTTGGTGTCATATCTAAAACTTTTGTGAACCTATATTCTGCTCCTGATAGAATTTTGATAGTGGTTACATTGAATTTACAAATCAAATAAATATGGAGAATTTCCACCTTAAAATATTGAGTCCATCCCGAATATGTATTCTTTCCACATGTCCTTAAATTTCTTTCAACAATGTTACATATTTTGCAATTATTTTTATTAAATTTATTCCTGGTTTATCATTTTTGATGCTACTGTGAATGGGATTGATTTTATTTTTGGGTTGTTCATTTCTAATATGAGCATGTGAAAAGACAATAGATTTTATTAACCTTGTTATTTGTTAGTTCTCATAGATTCTTGTAGATTCCTTAGTATTTTCTTTTTTCTATCACCATTTATCCCCTCTATGCCCTCTTTCACCTCCCCTGCAATAACCACACTTAGTATTTTTTACATAGATGATTATTTCTTCTGCAAGTGTAGTTTTACATCTGCTTTTCCAATCTGATGGCTTTTGTTGTTGTTCCTTTATGTGTATTATTGCACTGACTAGAACATCAAGTACAAGGTTGAATAGAAGCAGTGAGATCATCCTTTACTTGTTCCTGATCTTAGGGAAAATCATTCAGTCTCTCATAATTACATATAATGCTAGCTGTAGGTTTTATTGTAGATACTTTGTATCAAGTTGAAGATATTCCCTTGTATTGCTAGTTCACTGAGAACTTTTTTCATAAATGGATATTTGGTTTTATCCATTGCTTTATCTGTATTTTTTTAGATTATTATGTGCAACCTGAAAATCCTCCTACCCAGGATGTCACCTATTAAGTAATTTTCTATCCTCAGACCTCCTAACTCTGCTCTTGACTATCAATCCTGTGTTAACTGGATTTGGAGTTAAATTGAGTCTAATCTCTCTCCCCTATTGTAATAGTCTTGACATCTGTTGCAAGGGTCCTGAATAAAGTCTTCCTTACCATTTTTTAAATATGTTTTTATTCATTTTTAGAGACAGGGGAAAGGAGGGGGATAGAGTAGAAACATTGATGAGAGAGAAACATCATCTATCAGCTGCCTCCTGCATACCTTCTCAGGTTATGTGGCTTGACTGGGAATCGAACTGGTGATCTCTTGGTTCCTGGGGTGACGCTCAACCACTGAACCACACCAGCTGGGATTCCTTACCATTTTTACAAATATCAGAATAGTTACTTATTTAACAATCTCTAGATTTATTTATATTTTAATTACCAGGGTTTTTGTTTTGTTGTTTTGTTTTGTTTCAACTGGATATCATAGTACCTCGGGATTTTGAATGTTGGCCTTGAGGATTTTTTTTTTAATTACATGTCTGGAATTTACTTGCTGAATCTGCTTCCCTTAAGTGTGCAGCTCCTAACGTCACTGCATGATTTTTGCTTTGATTCGTATTTTTAATGTTTACCTGGCTCTTTATAAGTTGTTTCTATTTCTGCATCACTTGATGTCAGCTAGTCACTTAGACCAAGATTTGCACAAGCACCTCAAAACCATGAGGCGTCCACCTCGCCGAGTCGGTCTGGGTTTAGTCTGGGGAGAGCACTGACAGTCCAGGCGCTGCTCAGGACCTCTGCCTGGCATTGACCTTTCCCCAGGCCTTGTCATGTGTCCCCTCTGCACGTGTGTGGTTCCAGAGAGGAGCAGGAAGCTTATTCTGCCCTTCTGCGGAGCTCTTATTAGCTGGTTCTTTCTGCTAAACTTCTGGCTTGTTCACTGCTTCTCCCCACAGGAACCACAACCTGTATTGGCAGAAGTGAGGTTGCTCTCCATTCAGTCCCCACTGTGCCTGATTCCTGTATTAACTCCACATTAAATTCAGTCTATTTTCTCTTAAGGCAAACCTGTTGCTTTCCATGGCCAGTCCTCCCCTTATAAGTAAACCTTACATGGTATCTGCACTTGGAGGGGGAGGAGGGGGTGGCAGTGCTGGGGAAGTAGGAGATAGGATGAAACTCAAACATGGCCCCTGACCCCTGCTTTTTAAATCTAAAGTGACAACAATCTTCATGAGTCATTTCTTTCAATATGTGCACTTCACTTAATCTTTATAGTCCCAAATAGTGGGTTTTGACTGTTTTGCTTGGATTTTTACTTACTTTTTGGAAATAGAATTGTCTGACCTCTTCATCCCACCAGAACCAGGGGTCCTACTTCCTAGCTACCCCTTGTTACCATTTTTAAAGAGCACCTTCAGTCATATGCTAGTGAGGGGACCAGATATAGTGTACAAAGAAGGGGACAGAGTATTGAAAATAAGGATTCCTGTGATTAAAGTGGAGGGAAGCAAATAAAATAATGACACTGTATTGATAGGGTAAAATGCCTCTTCTTTTTACTGAAATAAGTAAAATGAATATTTCCAGGCATCAATTATAGTTTGTAGTTTGTTTTTATAAAAAGAGAAAATTTCCTATGGTTTTACATCATTATCATGTAAGTGTATTCATTTTATAAGACCTAAAATTTTATATTACGTATCAAAAATTATAAGATAATAGATATGTCGGTGTACTGAATTCTTGCTTTTTCAAATGAAAATAAAGGAAATACTGTCTGAAGGAACTGGAATATCACAAATTGTTTAATGTGACAGTCATTCTTTAAACTATTCCACAGGTCTTTAAAAACTGTGCTTCTTACATTTTCACAAATAGACAAAACAAGAAAGAGGACAATTCTACCTTATTAAATGCAAAACACAAAATTAAAGATGGCAGCATGACATACTTGGAGATAACTGTGAATGTCTTAAATTACAGTACGTTCTTTTTTTCTATCAAAGCTAAAAATCAAAATAATACAAACCCCAGACACTATCTGAGTTTCTGGAAAGGGCAGAGAATGTCTCCTTAATGAGTATTTTTTAAGCAAGTCCTCTGTACAGTACTGTCTCTCACCTTTTATGCTCTCTAAGTGAAATTAATTCAAAGTTAGAATAGACTCCTGCTTTTTAAATCTAAAGTTACAGAAATCTTCAAGAAATCCCTACTAATAGACAATCTCCCTTAATAGTAAAAAGCACTAGATTGAAACAAATATGTAGATGATGAGGTTTCCAACATAGTTTGTATCATTAAGTGTGCCCCATTTGTGTCTGTATAAATCAGAACCTTTCATAATAGCAGAAGTATCCTGTGTGTATCATAGAAATCAATATTGCTTTGTTCTTTATTGTGTGACTGGTATTTATGCTGTTTATCAAAACTTTTTTTTCTTCAACTTTATTTTTTTTACCCATATTAAGGGAAAAAAATATTTCAGTCCATTTTTTGAAGACCAGCACAGTTCTATCATGATTTTTATTATAAACTAGAGGCCTGGTGCACAAAATTCATGCATGGGTAGGGTCCCTAGGCCTGGCCAGTGATCAGGGCTAATCTGTAGGCCAACCAGTGGTGCCTGTGGGCTGGGGGCAGCTCCTGCATTGAGCATATGCCCCCTGGTGGTCAGTGCGTGTCATAGCGACAGGTCGTTCTGCCAGTCATTCTGCAGTTTGGTCTATTTGCATATTAGGCTTTTATTATATAGGATAAGAACCATTAAAATAATTTACTGCCATTCTCTTGTAGCCTTCTTATCTAAAATCATGTCACTCTCCCTAGATTTTCTGCCCTCAAAACCAAGAGAGAATAAAGGATGCAGAGACTACTTTACATATTAAATATATCAACTATAAGTGAATCCTTTCATTATTTATTTGCCTCACACTGATTCTCAAACTTTCTCACAGCCTATGAAACCCTCTCCCATGTCTCTGCAACTCCCTCACATGTTAGCCTTTCTCTAATTTATCGTAGTCAGCTTTTCTCAGAGCCTTATTCATTCCCTTTCCCTCAGGGTTCTCACAAGGCCCTTTCCTGTCCCATGAACTGCTCTTAATCCAGACTCTTCCATCATGTTCTCATCTGTGAGGCCCAGTTTAAATCTAATCTACGCCAAAAGACTTTGATATCTACTCTGCATCACACTCATTGTTTTTTATAATTATTTTTCGAATACCACTTGTTAAAACGTGTCAATATGGATTCCCTTTCTAACCAATATTTTTTTCATATATAGTGAATTTTAAAAAAATAAGCAGGACCTAATTTTATTTACCAACTTTAGTCTACAGCCAACTCCCAGCACAGTGCCTGAGGTCACGTAGGTTCTCATTATATTATCTTGAAATGAATGTTTTCCTCCAGATTATTATTTTCCCTAAATTAAGTTTGGAAAATAATTTTGGTATTATGATTACCACCAAATAGATGGAGCTAGCATACTTCCATAACTCCCTTTTTACAGAAAGGATACAATATTTTCCATACTTTTCTAAACTCAGGTGTACATGCCAGAGTCCATTTTACAAATTGAACTTCATTTAAAAGAGAGCAAACCTGAATATTCATGACCTTATTGTGTACTAAATATGATGAGATTTTACTTGTGACTCTATTTCCTTTGACTACCTAGTTTTAGTTAGCCTGAATAATAAGAGACTAAAAAAGCATTCTAATTAACATGTATTTTAAAAAGTGCTAATATTTACAATTTAGGTAATTACTTTGTTTAAAACTCCAGCTGTTATTACATGAAAAATATTTGTTATTTTTTTGTATGCATATCATTTTACTACTTGTTACATAACTTCATCATCATGATTTCTACACAAGGACAACTCTACCACTTTCATGGCATTATATTTGCTCATACACTGAATCAAAGATGATTTGATGTATTAATGACTCTGTGGAACTATATAGGCAAAACTCAAAATGCAATAATCCTTGATGAATAGTCATAAAGCAAGTAAGAAGAATCATTAATTATAAAACTCTTTTTCTGTAATATTTAAGATTCTTACAGTTGAAGTGAAATAATTGCAAAATATATTAGCTTGGTTTATTTTTTAAGTTTATGTTTGATTCATGTATCAGAAAAGTTCAGTTGTGAATTTGGGACTCAGGCATACCCGGACACAGTAATGTCAGTGATATTTTTTCTCTTATCCCTGGCATTGTCTTCTTTGGGGCCTTAGTCTTAGGTGGACCCAATTGCAGACAAGGAGATCTTCAAAAACAACAGATGAAATTTTTTTAGTCTAACCCTAGAGAAAATAACCGCCACTCTTTTCTAGTAGTTCCTAGAGTCATCATGATTATAGCAACTTAGGTAACTGCCATTTATTAAACCAAACAAGCCCAGGCCTAAGTCTCACTGCCATGGATGGTGTTAGGTGTCAGCCCTACCCAAACAAGGACTATGAAGGGGATGAATTACTCCCCAGAGGAAAATGAGGGGCTCTTCCTAGAAACAAGGACCCAGGATGCCCAGGAGGCAAAAATGCCAAATGATTAACACACTCGTGGTCAATTCAATCATAATTCATTTCTAGTGAAAATAAACTTATTCATATAAGAAGACTACATTTACACTTTTATTTTATAGTTTAGGCCTGTGATTATTTCTATGTTAACTATGACTTTTAGTCTATCCCTACTTTATTTTTGAGACTCCAATTTGTTTTTGGCTTATTTATTATACTACTCCTTGCTAGTGGTTTCTAGCACTAGAAAAAAATTACCTTATCAGTGGTTTGCTGGCCATGCAGTTTCAGGGGTGTTTTTGTCACCTGTGTTTTTTGGTTTGTTTGTGTTTTGTTTTGTTTTGTTTTTTGGTATTTATGGCACCTCCCAGATGAGTGCCGCCTTCACTTCAATTACAATCCAGCTTATCCTTCCTTCCAACATCATTTATGAAAATGTTAAATAAGACCAGCCATAATACCTACATCCCTGAAGCATGCTCCTCTATCCTTTTTAACTTGATGCATTGCCATTTATCATTAAATTCCTTTAGCCAATTTAAGTCCCAGAAAGAATGTTAATATTGAGTGCAATTTGAGCTAAATTTTAATTAAGATTCCCTGAGACACGTGTTAAGTGATTTACTATAATCAAAATTGATATCTCCTTTGCTACCCATGTCTTCCAATTTTCTAATTTTATCCACACACAAAAGGGAATGAGTTTGTCTGGCTTGAATAGTTCTCCATAAATATATATCATTCATTTTGACAGGTTCTGGAAATAGTTTCCTTCTCCTTTGCCTTTAGGACTATGTCTGTCATTCTCACATAAGCCTTTCCTCTGGCAACCACATCTATCTAGCACCAAATACCTAAGCTTAGATTTAGCTGAATTAATGCCAGCCTCCCAAATTCTCAAATTTCTTCTTCTCTCTCTCCCTCTCTCTCTCTCTCATCTCTCTCTCTCTCTCTCTCTCTCTCTCTCTCTCTCTCTCTCTCTCTCTCTCTCTCTTCTCTCCCTCTCTCCTCTCTCTCTCTCTCTCGCTCTCTCTCTCTCTCCTGCTATTTCTATACATATTATCACTCTAAATGCCGTGGGTAATAAAACTAGAAATAGAATATGCACAATATTTTCCATAGATGGCATGATGGGGTGTGTAAAGCACTTTGCACTTCATCAGGACAATAAATATAAACATTTGGAAGGGCCATTAGTGCCCTAACCAGTTTGGCTCAGTAAATAGAGCATCGGCCTGCAGACTCAAGGGTCCCAGGTTCAATTCGGTCAAGGGCATGTACCTTGGTTGCTGGCAGAGAGTGTGCAGGAGGCAGCTGATCGATGTTTCTAACTCTCTATTCCTCTCCCTTCATAATATATATCTAAAAAAACCCAAAACAACAACAACAACAACAACAACAACAAAAAACTTGCTATGCAAAATTGAGTTGGTTTTTTTTTGTTTTGTTTTTAAAACAAGAAAGGGCCATTAGTTAAAATCAGGTTCCTGAATTTGAATTCAGCTTTCAAGGTGAATGTGCACATTCACATTTTATCTGAGTGTCCAGCAGTCCCCCCCAAAGGAGTCTGTTCATGATAAAGAACCACAGTTTTCTAGAAGTGGCATTCATGGATGAAAATATGTAAGAAAATGTCAGTAAATGAAAACATTTTTCTGCAAGTTTATTTATTAAAATCATGTGGGTTTTTTTTTTTCTTTAGTCAATAGAACACTTTTAATTGCATTTTTCTTATGTGTAAAATGGGGCTACCTTTCTTTTCTCATCCATCACTTTTGGTAAAAACAAATTTTTGTGAATGTTTATAAAACATTTATATGATTTTCCACTAGAATTTATTTCCCCCCCTTAAGTAAATGTATTTTTATCAGGAGCCTTATTTGACGTTAAGTTATTATCTTAATTATGCCATGTGAAACTAATAATGGTTACTCTGTTTACACACACAAAATGACCCAAATATAGCATTTAACTGATAGATATCATTTTCTCTAAATTATAAATATGTGCAAATTTGCCTTATAGATGCTTATGAAGTATCATTTCAGGTACTCTGAATTGAATCCCTTTCCTAAAAAAGAAAAAAAGTTTCTTGTGCTTCTTATTCTAATTTTTTAGTTATTCTACACTTACAGATGCATTTGTTTGATTTTAAAAAGCTAATACTCTAGGCCTTGTTAATGATTTATAAGTTAGTGTGAACAGATTATAAGAATCTTTCCTAAATCCAATGTACATAAAGGGACTTGAGAATAAAAGAATCTCTGGGAGACAAAAGGGAAAACATTAAAAATGGGCGGGCGGGGGGAGGCGAGAAATGAGAGCAAAAGGAAGAATGAGAGTAATAAAAGCCAACTCCACCCGCTTCCATTTCTCCAGGCCTCGGTCTGTGTAATATGTGTGTATGTGTCAAGAACAGGAGGTAAAATAGAGAAAAAACATTACATTTTCTATAGGGATATTAGATTTACTTCGGAGCTTTCCTCTTTCTGCCTTTATTAAGTTAAAATAAAGGCAGTCTTCAAGATCCAAAAACTTTTTCTTCAATCACCCTTACAAGAAAAATAAAAGAGAGAGAAATCCTTCCTGCTGCGATTGCTGCAGCAGCATAACCAAACCTGGTCGCCTCGATTCAAGAAAACAAGAGCATATACGCCAAGAAAACTTCCTTCACTTATTTTCTGTCTTTGAAAGCAAGCTGCTTTTTGCTGGGGGGGAAATAACACAATAGTGAAAAGTTAAGTCCCAGAGGATTGATGTTGTGATTTTCAATTCCAGCTCACTGCAGTCGACGCAGACGAAGGGTCAAATGGGGAGATCTCCTATGAAATCCTGATTGGGGATCAGGGAGACTTCATCATCAATAAAGAAACAGGGCTTATCACCATCGCTCCGGGGGTGGAACTGATAGTTGGGCGGACCTACGCACTCACCGTCCAGGCCGCGGATAATGCTCCCCCTGCAGAGAGAAGGTAATTTACCTGAGAACCAAAGCAGTGTTTTCATCGCTCCCATTTAACCCCGTAATTAAATTTATGAAGCACAGCAAGCATCCTTTCATCCTATGAACATCTAAATTAGATCAGAAAATCAGAGAGACCGGATTCTTAGGAATTGCATATCCTTCTTCGGTTCAGTTGTGGGAAGAGGAAAGTAAAGAGATTAAACCACAAAATAATTAACTATAATTTCACAGATATGAAGGATGCAGGTCTCTGTTCAGGGGCAGAGGGAGTGCAGAGCGGAAACTGGAAAATATCAGAGACATGTATCTAATTTACTACTGAAAGGCAAGGTTGATGATAGTGAGACCTCAGAGAGCAGTAATATGGAATGTCTCAGATTTGAAGCCATGTCTCAGTGCCTGGGTAATTATTTTATATATATATATATTCTACCTATATACAAATAAATACACAAAGACATATATAGATTCTACCTATAGAATTTATCATTTATCTATAGAGTATATCAATACACACTGAGTGGCCAGATTATTACTACCGGCCAGATTATTATGACCACCCCATCAGTACAATGAAGTGAATTAGTTATGCAAATAATAATAATAATAAAACCTTGAGAGTATGTGCTTAGGAAGTTTTCAATATTCAGTATTTTTGGAAGTGCCAATGAAGTACTGATGGGATGATCATAATAATCTGGCCGGTCATAATAGTCTGGCCACTCGGTATATGTTCTCTGTGTACATACTCAGCTAGATATTGTGAGAGGGTAAAAAGCAAAACTTCTCACTACAGTGGGGCCTTGACTTAGGAGTTTAATTCGTTCAGAGACCGAGCTCGTTAAGGAGCTCGTTAACTCAAATTACTCTGTCAACTCAATGCAAAAAATCGGCCGAGAGACAGCTGGTATCTCAAAAAGCTCGTTTGTCTGGACACTCGTAAGTCAAGGCCCCACTGTATTACAATTGCATTTATCTAGTCATCCACCTGAGCTATCCCTTTTATTAATGTCTTGCTTATTTCCAGATTTTCTGTATGCATTTCAAGAAAATGTGAATGAATATAAATGCATTTCTGCACCTTGCTGAGTTTTTTTCTCCCTCACAATATATCCTGGATTATCTTTCCTTATGAATACTGAATACTTCCCTTAAAACTTTTTCACAGCTACATAATATTCCTTTATATGTAGATAATACTCTTTAAAAAAATTCACTGCAGATGGGTTTTTAAATTTCAGTTGCTCTTTTACTGACAATAAAGAATTAAATAGCATTGAACATGCATCATACATGTGGGCACGTATATCAATAAAGTAAATTCCCAGAAGCAAAGCCAAAGGGTATATGCACTTGTAGGTTTTAGCAATAACTGCCAAATTGTATTTTGTAGGTCTTAAAACAATTTGCAATTCCAGTTGCCAAGTTGAGAATGATTAATTTTACACAGTCTCCTAGATGTGTGTCACATCAAATATTTGGGTTTTTGTAAATCAGATAGGTAAACAATAGCACATTTCATATCCATTTGTTTATGAGTTTGAGTACAATTCTTATGTTTAAGAGCCAGTTCTATTACTTTTTCTGTAAAATCTGTGATCCTAGTCATTACCCATCTTACTATTGATATGTAAGCCCAGGTAACAATTATTGTAGGTTTTCTCCTAGTGATTTATTAGCTTCATGCCGTATGTTTAAATCTTTGTTGTATTAGGGATTTATCCTACTGTACAGTGAGAGGTATCGATCCAGCAAGATTTTTGGGGGAAATTTTGCCATTTTCTCCACTCAGTACTGGGTGTAGCTAGAGTAGGTTTACAGGTGTGAGTACATGAAATAGCTTATTTTTGTATTATTATTAATTATTGTATTAGTTTACATATGAACAAGTGTAAACCACTCTTGTCCCACCCTGTATATTAGATAGTTCATCTTTTTCTCACTGATTATAAATGTTACAGCTATTATATCATGTATTTTCTTATGTATATGAATTTGGCTCTAGACTTGTTCTTCTATTCGATTAGCTGACCTATTTTTTCATGAGTAATTGTCACACAATTTTAATTGTTCTGGTTTTTAACTATGCTTTATGATATGGTGGTGCCACCTTACCTGAATGCTGGTTTCCCTCAAAAATTTCCTGGTTAATCTTTCTGTTATTTTCCTTTCCTTTAAGCTTACACAAGGTAGTTCAGTGTTGTTGTTTTTTGACTATCTATGTATGTGTATATGCGTGTGTGTGTGTGTATTTAAATATAGGTATTTTTGAATACATTTTTATTGATTTCAGAGAAGGAGAGAGATATAGGAACATAAATGATGAACAAGAATCATTGATTGGCTGTCTCCTCCGTACCTCACAATAAGGATTGAGCCTGCACCCTGGGCATTTGCCCTGACCAAGAATCGAACGCCGACCTCCAGGTTCATAGGTCAACGCTCAACCACTGAGCCATGCTGGCCGGGCTTACCTATATTTTTATTGAGAACATATCAAATTTATAAATTAATTACTTAGGGTTAAATTATATCATTTTTATAATGAATCTTTCTAACCAAGAACTTTCTGTCTCTTTATTTGTATGCTTTATTTATGTCCTTTAGTAGTTTTTATTTTTTTAAATGTTTTCTTTATACAAGTCCTATACTTTTTTTGGTTGGTCTGTTTCTGTATCTTGTTATTGTAAATAGAGTTCTTTGTTCTTATTCTTTTTTCTGGTTGATGTTTGTATATATGGAAGCTATTAGTCTCTTTATATTTTTTTTAATCTACTTTCTCATTTAATTATCTTATTTTTGTAATTTCCAGTTGATTTCTTTATATTATGCAGGATTGTATTTTATAGTGATACTTTTATATCATTCTATCCATTATTTTTCTTTTAATTTCACTTGCTAGTTCTTATAATAAACATGCTTTTTCTTTTTTTTAATGAGTGGGAATGTTTCCCATGCTCCCTCATTTTATTAGAGTCTTGGTTTAAAAAAATATATTTTATTAGCTTAAACTATTTTGCTATTTCTATTTTATTAACTTTTTGAAAATAAGAATGGTAGCCCTGGCCAGTGTCCCAACGGTTAGAGTGCCCCCCTGCACATGGAAGGGTCATGGGTTTGATTCCCCATCAAGGGCATGTAACTGGGTTGGGTGCATGCAGTAGGCAACCAATAAATCTCTCTCTTCCCTTTCCTCCTTCCCTCCCTTCCACTCTGTCTTAAAAAATAAAATAAAAGTAAGGATGATAGTTAATTCAGGTCAAATAAATATCTACCATCTATGCAGACAGTAATGACTTTTCTTCTTGAGCTAATGGTATGATGGTTGACCTTAATATATGTTGTTTCTAAATAAATCTATTTTACATTTTTGGTATGAATTCCACTAGGTCATGAAATTTTAATTTTGAAATTTAGTTGCTGGATTATGTTTGTTATTTTGTTTACTGAAAGTAGTGTGTGTTTTTCTTTTTGAGAATTTTATGAAGATTTTCTATACTTGTTATGATATCTCATAAAATAAATAAACAAAACCCACAAATAAATACAAGACTTAACTAGTGTAACAGCAAGTATAAATGAATTATAAAAATATTAATAAATAAATCCAAATTTGGTTCTCTGAAAAAAAAAAGAAACAGCAACAAAAATGGAAACATAATAAAATGAATGAACCCAGCTAATCTACTAAAAAAGGAAGTACAAATTTACATAATAAATTCTAAGATGGAAATAATACAGAAACAAAATAAATTAAATTTATTACAAGAGACAGTTTTGTTTTAATCATGTAAAATTTGAAAACATGAATGAAGGGAATAATTTTTAAAGAATATAATAATTTACCTAAATTGATCCCCCAAATTAAGAGAATAATCTTATAGACGAAATAGCTAAAGTGCTCAAAGAGCTACTACCTAAAATTACACCAGAGCCAGGCAAATTGGCAGAACTGTAACAAAAACAAAAACAAACAAACAAAAAACAATGGGAGTGAGTCTTTTCTCTTCTTTTTGCTCTGTTCCAGAGCAGATAAAAAGTCAGTGTTTTCTCTGCAGCACAAAGGGCAGATTTTTCTCTTCACACCCCTCTTATCTTTGATCATGGAGATTTGGGAGGTGGACCCCTAGTTTCTCATTGGTACTTCCAGACCCTTCTTTCTAATTCTCCTTATCATCCTCCCTTTTAATCTCACAAGAATGTACCATCCTTTACCCTTCCTTGATACTATCAGCTACAGATGACAGGTTCCTCTTCCATTACCTCTTCTTCTGCCTAACCTCACCTCCCACTGTTGTCTGCAGATTTTCAGGTCACTCTTACAGAGTTTAATTTCTGTCTTACTGGCATTTACTTTCACAGTAGTTGGGTCAAAACTCTTGGTGACTTCAATATTCAATATGTGCCTTAAAGCATCTGCAAACTTGTAGTCACCCTAGTCAAATATCCTGTAGACATGCTTAGTGCCTGTCTTCTTTCAAACTCCAAACATGATCTTGAGCAACAGCTCTAAGCTTGACCTTGAAAACATGCTCAGAAGGCAATGATTCCCACCACTTTCATTTTGAACATCCCAATCCAAGCTACTGTTCTCTCTACTTCAGGGCTCTGAAAACCTTCTCTAATTAGAAGTCTAATTAGACTTTTGCCTGAGCCCCCTTCAGTGGACTGCATGATTCTGGTAACAATGTCATCTTTCCCTTTGCCTAAAATTTTTAGTGGTTTTACACTTCATTTTGAAGTAAAAGGCAAAATCATTAAAAAGGCCAATGGGGCCCAGCACAATTTGTCATCTGCCACCAGCCGCAGGACACTCCCTCTTGTCATATCTTGTTACCTGGTCTTCTGCTTAGTCCACTCCAGTTAGCTCCCTGGTCGCCTCTCTGTCCTTGAGGCTTGCAGCTACGTTCAAGCCTTTGAACTTCACTTTCATCTCCTCTCGGACTATACCAGCTACTCCCTCGACTTTCTCCATGGCCTCATTTCCTCCAGGTTTTTACCCCATTTTTCACTTTCTCTGTGAAGCCTTTATTTACAGTTGCAAGAGCCTCCCAATACTGTAAGATCCCTTTCCTGTCATTTTTATCTTCTGCGCTGATCACCATGCAAGTGCTATATGTGTTTTTATTTAGAGTATGACGTGTATTGTCTGCCTCGCCTCCTCCCCTCTAGAGTGCTAGTTACCAAGGACAAGAATCATTGTGGTTTGGTTGTCTCATATGTGCAGAGGCCAAAGCAATTCCTGGAATGTCCTATATTCTTAACATACATGCTTTTGTTTTGTTTTCCTAGGTTCTTAACGAACGTCATTTTTAGTTTTCAAATAAATAAATTGGAATAAGGGACAGTATAATACAAAACTCACATCTAGTTTGGGGTTCCCAAAATGTGCAGGCAGCTTTGAAATTGTTCTTCTTTCCCTTATGGTAAACACTAATTCTATCTAATTTTGTTTCTAATAAGTGGGGGGAAAAAATAGCTGTCGGTGAGAATAAGATTTTCAATTCAGCCCAACAAACCAATGATTTATTATGTAACTTCCATTTACTATGCTATGGGAATACAAAGATAAAAAATAGTAACATTTGCAGGTTAAAAAAGTATGGAAATAGAAGTATAAAACAATTGCATTTATTTAACATGATAAATTTGATATTGAGATAAATACTTGGTTTTTGGGCCTTTGAGGAGGACAGTTGTCATATGACGGAGTACTTCGCAGGCTTCCTATACAAAATTAGTTTAGGAAAATGAGTAGCGGTTAACCAGGTGAAAAGAGTATGTCACATTTTTACCAGCCTTAGAGGTCTGAAATAGCTTGGTACTTATGGATAATCACAAGTCAGTCAGTGTTACCTACCAGTGCATACTAGTAAACTGTGATTAAAGGAGAATTACAGTCCAACTCATGAAAAATTTAATTTGCCTTGTTAAGAAGCTTAGATTTATCTAGTCAATGGAAGGAATCGTTGGAAGAACTTTACATTAGAAAGTCATGTGGAATTATTTTAGTCTTAGGAAAATCACTCCGTTGACCCTATAGAAGACACATTTCTGGGGGACAAAATTGTAGTCAGAGAAATTAGAAAGAACACCACCAGAGGAATCAAGGAAAAATGTTGCTACTGATGGCTTGACAGGGAGCATGTTGGGAAGAACGGAGAAATGGAATTGTCCAAGTAAGAACAAAATTCCAAGGTTTTTTTCTACATGCCTGGGTGGTGGTGATGTTAAACGGTGTACATGGTTTGGGTGAAGGGGATGAGTTCTGTTTTGAACATATTTAGTTGGACATGGCCATAGTTCATATATCCAAATAGCAAGTGGATGTATATTCCTGAAGGTAGTGTTTCTTGTGAAGAAGCATATTGAATATTTTTATGTAGTGAGTAATTACAGGATCTAAACTAAGAGTCAAAGTTTGAACAAATTTTAAATAATAGCTTCATTCATGCTGAGCTTGCCTGAAGAGGAATTAAACATGATTGATGCTATTTAATTACCATGCACTAGGGCCAGAAACCATGCAAGCTACTTTATATACAACATTTCTAATTTTAACAACATTATGATTCCTGTATAATTATATTTTTGCAGACCAAAAATTTGAATTTGAAAGAGAATAATTGACTTAGCCAAGTGACCCCTTGCTTACCCTCCCTCCCACCAAGTAAACAAGTACTAGAATCATAATTTGAACTCAAGACAATTCGATTCTAAACCTTCTCCTCCACTCTATTTCATATCCATAACCTTATGTAATAATTATTTTGGAGAAAGACATACTACAATTGCTTAATAACAGTGTTAATAATGCTAATTATAAGAATAATGGCACCTGCTGTTTCATCACTTAAACTTTTATTAAAGTCCTTTAATAGTCATTATTTTATTTTGTAACTTTTTCATTAAAGACAGTACTATCCCAGTCTAAACTATATGTGTTTATATATTATGATGAATGTGTTTTTAACCACTTTATTATTTAATGAATGAAAATTTATAATCCACTCTTATTCAGTTCCTATTTGCAAGTTATATCTCTGATTTGCCTATATAAGCCTACGATAATCAGTACAATACAGTTGATTGTTTAACAATGTGGGCTTTAGGGGAGCTGACCTCCAACATAGTGGAAAATCTGCATATAATTAATCTGTTCTCTTCATACATGGATTCCCAACCACAGAGTTAACCCTGGATCAACTCAGGTATGAACTGTGTGGGTGAATTTAACTGTTGGCAAATTGAAAAAAAAATGCATATAAATGGATTCACACAGTTTAAACATGAGTCCTTCAAGGTCAACTGTAATAGGTTTTTACTTGCATGAAATTGTACTCCACTCCAGGAACCAAAGTGCCACCTTCAGAATCTGAATATACAGGACTCGTTGATGACACTAGGAATTTAGTTGACCTAGTGTCATTGTTTTCTTTATGGACAATGATTGATCACTAAAAGCTCACTAATAATGTTTGGTCAAATATCAAGTGGGACCTGCAGAGAATATACCTCCATTCTACCAGCTTGGATAGTGTCAAGTTCCTTGTAGGATAATGGCATATGCTATTTTCTAGAGGAAGATTAAGCCTTCAAATTGAGCTGATGAATGAACTGAAGAGTGAGGTTTTGCTTCCAGTATTTCCTTACAGAAGGCAGATGCTATTGAAAAATTATTAACACAAAAGTATAGATTGTGATATCATGTACAAATGCCAGCAACCGTGGCATGTAAACCTAATTAAATAGTAACATTAAAAAACAATCATTTATCTTAATTTTTTATATTGGTGACCTCCATTCATAAGTTTAAATAAAACACTCAAAATAAGAATTTTGTTGTTATTGTTATCCTGTTTGAGTAGACGAGCTAAATAGTAAGAGTAAAAGGAGCAATAGTCTATAGTGTTTTTACTTTTTTAAAAGCTTAAAAACAAAATATTAAAAAATAATTAAATGCTAAGATATAGCATTTTTTGTTATATGTAGGTCTTGTGTGCTTGAATTAAATTACATAAATATGTTTTTGGTCTTAATATGAATAAAGTACTACTATTAAGTATTTATGAAGACATAAAGAATATAAGACAGTTTTCTCCAAATATCTTATAATGGAAGTATTATAAAACCATTGATGCATGGCATGGCATACTTTTTTGAGTCCCGACTTTTCTCATGGAATCTAAGGCTATATCAAATTAATGCAAGATTAAATCATCCATTTGCAAATAAAGTATTTTTCTATTCTAAATATATACTCTTTAAAATAACTTCACACAATATATTTAATATTAATAACAAATGAAGGTGGTATTCGTTTTAGCAAAAATTTTACTGAGTTTCCACAATCCCTAGTCTCTTGTGGAGGCACTGAAAATATAAGATTTCTGCCCTTGTAGCATTCACATAGAGGCACAGGTAAATCTGGACATGTAGATGATTATAAGTGTAGGATAACTTGGATAGGAATGATAATGGTATTGCCAAGCAGAGGGAACACTAAAAGCAAAAACACAGAGACATGATAAACCATGCTGTGTTGTGGGTGCTATGTATTACTTGGCACATCTGAGCATATTATTAAACTTCTGAAAATCTTTCAACCAGTTTCCATTGTTGTTAAAATGAAGTATAAGTATAGTACATGAGTACCTGTCCCTTACCCATCTCTCTTTGCCCAATTTAGATCCCTTTCTTAGTCATACAAATTTTATAGTTTTTTTATTGCTCTGTAAATTTGCACATTTCCCCCTCTCTGTAATGCCCTATGCATTTTATATCTAAGTACATCTTGCCTCTTAAGACTCTGTCTTTGTAGAAGTCCCTGAGAAGTCTCTCTGAATCTCTTATATTCATTTTATTATGAAATCTTTGCTTCCTATAGAATCCACTCTGAACTTCCAAAATAGTAAAATAGAACCCATTAACATTGAACTAAAAATACAGCTTTTCTAACACAATATTGCTGGGAGACAAAGTAAAAAAGAAGGTAATTTCTCTGTTTTTAATCTAATAAAGAAAACAAAATAAACACTATAACCTTCACTTTAGAAACAAGGTAGAAGTGTAGAGTTACAACTAAACACCTTGTAGGATATGTTGACACATATAATAAAAAATTACAATCTTCTGCGTGCATTTTATTACTGAGTATTATTGTCATATCAAAAAATGACTTTTTATCATTTTAAATTATACCATTTTCAGGCTTAAACATCTGAAGTCTATCTTCCCAACTGCTTCTTTATTCATATTTTATTTGGTCTTAGAAAAAAATAGTGCTATGGATGATGCTTCTTTCATGATATAAATAATTATCAAGACTTGAAATAACTTATGATTTCCTACAAGATAACATCCATCATTACAAACTAAGGATGTTTTATACTCACACAGAAACACACATCAGATAAGTAAAAATTCTCCAATTTACTCCCCAAATTTGTTCTTGTGAAACATGGGGAGAAAAGACAGGCAGATTTTGAATTCAGGAGCCTTGCCTTTTAGTTTATCTAATTAACTTTATAATTAACTTTATAACCTGAATTCAGTCACTTAATCTTTTTTACTTTCTAATCCTCTTTCATAAAATGAGAGAGTTAAATTAATGGGTTTCAAGGGTCTTTCAAAAATCTTAAGATTATTTAAGAAAGTAGATCACATGTCTTGTTCTACTCTGACCTTCATTGCCATACGAGAAGGAGAAAAGCTTTACAATTTTCATTTTTAGAAATATTCATCCACATTTTATGGGCTACATTATAAAAATAAAATTTGTATTATACAGGTGCTCAGTTTTATGCATTGAATACTAGCTATAAAAAGTACATATAAAATGTTCACATAAAACATTATCTAGTGACTGTCCTGTTTTAATATGTACTTACCTGATGCTGTTGAGTTACTCCTGCGTATTAACACATTATTGATACAATGATATTGTAAATCCTATTATCTAGTTTTAGGAAAGCTAACTCTGACACTATGCTGACGTTAGGGATAAAAAGGAGATAGCATCTTACAAAGCAAGAACCCTCAAATAGGTCAATGCTTATTTAAACACATTGTAGGGAAGTGCCAGGATTTCCCAGATGAAAAATGCAAGACCTTGAAAAATTCAAGATTTGGAAATATGATCTTCCTCAAATAACCCTAAGATCACAATCTAAAGGGGTAAAAACATAATGAGTTCTTCTAGTATTTGAGTTATTGTGGAAAGGAGGAGCGGAAGCAAAGGAGTGAAGGCAGATGAAGGTGACAGTCCTATTGGACCACAGAGGCTCTCTGTTCCAGGGTCTAAGGTCTTTGCATTTTTTTAGTTTCTTCTCTATGACAGGTACACATGCCTCATCTGAGTTGGAGGTCCTTGCTGTAGTATTGGGGATGTAAAGAATTTCGCCTTCCAATGGGAAAGTTGTCAAAGGGAGAGGAATAAGGAAATACACAAAGTATAGTAAGTTTAGTGTAAAAGATACTTTCACAAAGCGGAAAGAGATTCATATTCTGGTAAGTATATTTGTAAAGTATTCCAGATCAGTGAGCTGAACCTTTCAGCAGGAAGGATCTCACTTTTTGAAAGTCACCTTTGAATTTGGAGTACAGGTGAGTTCTAAGTTATTTTTTTCTTTTCTTTTTAAAAGGGAATCTTTCACCTATCGAGTTATGGAGGAGAGCTTTAGGTCAGTGTGTAGAGAAAACCTTGGGCTACTAATTTAGAAAGAAGTTGAGCCTGCTTGTTTTACTTGCCAAGAGCTTCTGGAACAGTAGTCTCCAAAACTGAGTGTGTGTGTGTGTAGAGCCTTGTATATCTATGGAAAATGTAGATTCTTATGCCCCACACCAAGGGATTTTCATTCCAAAGGTCCAATCCCTAAGACTCATCACACTGTATTCTGGGGAGTGCGGAGGGGATACCAGGCCTGTAGGTATTTAATCTAGAAAAGTCAAAGAATGCAATTAAAACCTCTAAAATATGATGACTAAGGTAAGTACAAGCTTATTTACCCCATTACATAAAGTACAGTTTAAAAGCTTGTTTTGAAAATTTATCCATAATAACTGATAAATATATTTTTACAGGTATTACATATCCTATATAATAAAGAGCTAATATGCAAATGGATACCACACCTTTGTGCCCTCCCGCTGGGGACAGGGGAACTGAGGCCACGCCCCCTGCCCAGTGGGGCTTGTTGGGGGAACTAAGGCTGCCCCCCCCCCCCCACCCAGCACCAGGCTGGGGGACCTGAGGTTGTGCCCCCTGCTCTGCAGGGCTTTACGGGGATGGGGCTGGCTGTGTCTGGGTCTCATGCAATTTTGAGGCACACGTGGGTGGGTGGGGATTTGACTCTGGGTCCCGTGGTACACCCCAGACTCTGACAGGAGGGAGATTTTCTTATACATTTTACTAATTTTCTTTCATTTCTGACATTTCTATTATAGAGAAAGAGCAAATAGCAATATTAAAATATTTTCTCTAATGAATTCCCTTTTAATATGCACAAATTTTGTACACCAGGCCACTAGTACATATATAAATATATGCATGCATGCACCACACAAGTGAACATGCCAATATAAATGTGTAATATTATATAATCCTTATGCTAACGTTAGATATTATTATTCTCATTTCACAGGCTTGGTTAAAATATTTTGAAGTGAAATGAAATTAGAATTTGATTAAAGTGATAAAATCAGAGGCAAAAATTAATACAGATAGTTTAATTATAAAAACCTAAAAGATTTTAGTTTTAATTTAAAATGTGATTGATTTATATTGCAATAAACATAAGTATATTTTTTTAAAGTCACTACAGTTTTTCAAAAGTTCTTAATGTTCTATAGGTATGTAGAAACTATTTAGATTTAGGCATAATACACTTTGACAAGCTATAAAAAACATATTTAGTGCCCATGATCTGTATTTATCTTAAAAGCTTTTCAAAAAGTAGACTATCTATATATATAAAAGCCTAAGTGAACGTTAAGGTGGAATGATTGGAACAACTAGAATGACCGATCACTATGATGCACACTGAACAGGCAGGCAGGTGAGTGGTTAGGTGTGAACAGGCAGGCAGGAGAGCATTTAGGGGCAAACAGTCCTGGATTGTGAGAGGAATGTCCAACTGCCGGATGTCCAACTGCAGGGATCAGGCCTAAACTGGTTGTTGGACATCCCCCTAGGGATCCCGAATTGCGAGAGGGCACAGGCTGTGCTGAGGGACACTCCCGCCACCCCCGCCCCGCACAAATTTTGTGCACCGGGCCTCTAGTTTTATTATAATAATCTTGGAAAAAAATGTTCTGGTGATCGTGTCTTTTAATTGAAGCATTTAATAAAAAGAGCTTTGATCTGATTTAAAAAAAATTCTAGCCCCCAAAATAAAAATTATATGTGTTTTGAACAATAATTCATGATATTGTTACAATAAGGTTAAATCATACAACTCAAGCAGTACTAGAGTCCTTCAACATTGAAGACTAGTTTTGTAAATTCCCAGGTCTCATTAATACACTTTAGGTATTTCATATGAACAGACCTTGAACAACTTGCTTCTTTAGCTTTTGCTGTGTAAAGAAATTTTAGTGTTGTCAAAAGTATTGATTCTGTCAATTTAATATTTTTGTTCTTGTAATAATAGATTATCTTCTTATCCTCCAAAAATTCCCCCATCAATGGAAGGTTTTAATGAAATTTAATTTTAACTGTTTGCATTATACTCCTTAAAGATTTTAAAATGTTATTGTGTTTGCAACTATTTTCTGCAACGATCACTGTATGATCCTGAATCTTGACGTGCATTTACATTAAGTCATTGATATGAGCACCCAAACTAATAAAACACAGCCCCTATTTTGTTTTGTGTGTTATTTTAATCAATACATCCTCTCCTGGTTTAATAGGAAGTGAACCCCAAGGACTGCTCTTATTAGCAGATATTTACAGAATGGGTTTTTTTTTGCTATTAAAGAGGCATTACAAAATAATGTCAGAGGTTAAAGCAATATCATTTATTCGCCTTCTTTGGATCACTATTTCATTTTAATTCACACTACCAATA
The DNA here is from genome assembly GCF_964212035.1 of Myotis nattereri. Lineage (NCBI taxonomy): Eukaryota > Metazoa > Chordata > Mammalia > Chiroptera > Vespertilionidae > Myotis > Myotis nattereri. The sequence goes on from NC_138088.1 coordinate 31,243,197, forward strand.
TAAGTGGGTGGGGGCGGGGGGAACAGTACCTGAGGCATTTCCTTTCATCTTAATAAGATAATTTCATAAAAACTTTACATTTTGGTCATAGCTGTTATTATCCTGCCCTTTGATTCTGAATTATATCATTATTTTCTACAAAAATTTCTAATTTTCTCTCTTGTAAACCCCACAACAGAATACCAGATGTGGTCTGTCATTAAGTGTGTAGAATTGTACCCATCTTGCTGGCTTCTCTTTCTCTGCAGGCACTCCATCTGCACTGTGTACATTGAAGTGCTTCCTCCGAACAATCAAAGCCCTCCCCGCTTCCCACAGATGATGTACAGCCTAGAAGTCAGTGAGGCCATGAGGATTGGTGCTGTTTTATTAAATCTACAGGTATGTTCTTAATATATATATATATATATATATATACAAGTATATATGTGTATATATTTCCACAGCGACAACCTTGAAGACTAATGGGCTTATATTTGTGCCTGGCAAGGGGCGGGGGGGGGGGGTGCGGTAGGAGCTCACATGTATGCATACACTTGAGTCAATGAAAATTCCATCTGGAAAGGAAAGCAGGGGTACTATGGTTGGAGGGTTTCCACAGCTAATCTACTCTATTGATTGCCACAATTGAAGAAATAATGTGAGCTGGCAGGGATTAGCTGCAATCATTACAAGAGAGAATGAAGGGAGTGGAAACAGGCACTTGAATATATTTTACGTTGCAACCAAAGAGTCTGCAGCTGACTGTTATTTTCTGTCTTGGCTTTCTTTGCCCTAGCAGGATTTATTTTTGCTGCAGTGTTCTATGGAGAGAATAACTTTAGGTGCACAGGTTGATGGTAGGCAGTCTAATTCTGAGGCACACTTCATTCTATGCCATAGAATCTATGGCCATGGGCAAATCATGTAATTGCTGCGCCTTGGTTTATTTATTTAGATGAAGGGGGCAGGTTTAGCTGATATTTTCATTTGCAGCTTCTGATTCATATGGATTACTTGCAGGATGATATTTTGGTTTTCACTTTGTATATATTCCTAACTAAAGCATATTTTCCCAGAGAAGGCTGTGTCTTCAAATGAATCGATAGCTTCAAGTTGGACTACATATGGTGTTGGTAACTGTCACTTGCTGTAAAAGTCATAAGGTCCATGACATGATTTATTGCTTTACCTATGGATATTCATAGGACAGAGAATTTATCTTCCTCTGGAGTTACGTGGGAATGACAGGAGTTGCTGACATGAGAATTCAGGAAGCTGACCTTGAAGGTTAGAAGAGCTTTCAATAGGATGATTTCGGAAAATCCCAGGATCAATGTTTACCATCAAAAGAGTTGACATAAGGCATAGCTATAAATTGTTCAAATTCCATTTGAATATTGACATCATTTCCCTGATGATGGAAAAGTGAAGGTTCTAAAGGATGTTTGTATTGGAAAGAATGTAAAAATAATGAAACACAGCAACCTCATTATCCAGATGTTGAAAGTGAACCCCATAGAAAGTAAATGACACCTAAGAAGAGTTGATTGAATTCTCATTTCCAAAATACGGCTCATTCCATTATATCCCACTTATTTTTGAGGCTGCTAAAAATTTGGTTGGCATTATCAGATACTTTTCTGTGCCTCTGTTCTAGGCCCTATTGTGTCTCTTTTCTCTAGTAACTAGAAAGGGTTTGCTTTTGGTATTCATTTACCATGAAAACATGTGGAAAACAAAATTATATGAAAGTAGACTTATTAGTAATATAGAAATTTGGAGGATTTTAATGGATAAAATAAAAGTAAGAAAAAAAATTGCAGTTTCTTTAGGGAGGGGAAAACAGCTAGTTAAATCATTAAAATATTGCCCTAACCATTTTGGCTTAGTGGATAGAGCGTCGGCCTGTGGACTGAAGGGTCCCAGGCTCGATTACGGTCATGGGCATGTACCTTGGTTGCGGGCACATCCCCAGTAGGGGATGTGTAGGAGGCAGCTGATCGATGTTTCTAACTCTTTATCCCTCTCCCTTCCATTCTGTAAAAAATAAAATATATATATATATATATATATATATATATATATGTATATAAATTTTTTTAAATCATTAAAATGTTGAAATATCCAAAACCAAATATTAAGACAAGTGCATTTAATGAAATTCTTTTATTTGCATGTATGAAGATTTATTTATTTAAACAAGAAGTAAAGAATAATAAATATTAGATTTGTTAGAATCAGGCCAAGAAACTTTAAATGTTTTACATTTAAATATGCCTGAAGAATGTGCCTATATGTTATTTAACTTTCTATAAGGTAAGACATAATTTTAGTTGTGAGGTAGCTCAGATTTCATTACAATACATCCCAGAGAGATTTTGGAATCATATTATAGGAGAATAATTCCACTGGAGAGTTAAAGATGAAAGGAGCTGGCCTTTTTCATATTTCAGATTTCTCTAGTACAAAAGCTGAGAAAATGGTTGAAATGACATTTCTATTCACCCTTTGTGCTGCTGATAGAAGCAAAAGAAAGGGTGCCAATCGCAGTGGCGTCTCTACAGAAAGAACGGGGGTGACACAATCAAGGTGCCTTTCATAGGCCACTAGCCATTCACTTCTGCTCATGATCAACTGAGATTGAATTTAAACCAGAGACCTAAAAACCCAAAAGCTTCCATCAGATTACTCTTCCAAAGACTTCTAACAACAGAAGCATTAGAGGTCTTCCTAGCTGCATCCCAATTTTTTTTTTTTTCCCACACATAGGTCCACTACCCAGTGCTGACTCACTGCTCAATTTAGGAAAACAGAATTTGTGGGGAAATATTTTCAAAGATAAGAGTAGACGGACTTCAAAATAATCTGTTTTGACTGAGATCAAAGTGGTTTCTTTCTAGATAACAGTCTTCGTGTCTCCCCTCCCCCTTTTAAGTGTTTTCTTGGCATTTTGTATAAAAGTTGTTTGGGAGGCTGCAGTTTTTCTCAGTGAATTAATGCTGGTTTGCCTGGCTGCTTGATTGATAGTGTTCTGTAAAGGAACGTGCTACCCAGAGCTCTTCTCTTTCAAATGCCTTATGCTGACTGGGGTTAGCAATCGGTGAGATTTTTCTTGTGTGTGTGTGTGTGTGTCTCCCAGCGTGTTTCTATATCCTTCTGATCTGTTGCCAGTGAGACCAGTTAGAATGGTGCGCTGGAGCCACATTGTGCACTTGAGATCACAAGAGCCCATTGTGTGCATCGCTCTCCAACGGCACGTTCAGTTATGTGTCATTGTTAGCTTGCAATCGGCCATGGTGGGTGGATTTATGTCACAGAGATGGACAAATGCAACAAATCATGTATTCCTACTCCAGAGCTGGTTGTTAAACTTTTACCAGCACACCCATGGATATGTTGCCAATTTCCCCAATATTGAAATTCTTAACATGAGTTAAGTCCAACAGCTTTTTCCATCTTTGTCCCTCTGAAATGGTAATCTACTTGCATCACTCTAAAAATGAGCCAATCCTTCCAAATAGGACTATGTGTTTTACTCCAATATAAGGTCTCAGCTGTCTTCTCTCCTCACAAGAGCATTATTTCCTTCCAAAACACCCTTTTATCTGACTCATATTCCACCATTAGCATAATCCTCCTTTCTTACATAATCCTCCTCTCTTGTATCATCACCATCCTCCTCATCCTCATATAATAATAATAATAATAATAATAATAATCATCTAATACTTGAGTGGCACATTGCAGGTTGTACAGAGCCAGGCACTGTTGAAGTTCTTTACTTATGTAATCAGTAAAGATAGCTAGATTATATTTGCACACATGCTCAATTTCAGAATTCAATGATCTATAACTAAAAGGTTTACATCTTACCCCGTGCCTGTTGTTGACCAATTCCAACTCTTTTCTTCATCATTGTCACTCCACTCAGTAGGATGGAGCAGGCTCTATCCGTGACAGTGTTGTTCTCTGACAGAGTGAAAAGCAAGGCACAATAAACCATAAACCGGCTCTTACTGCTTCTTCCAGAAGTGACACACAGCCCTTCTGCCTCCATTTCATTTGCCAAACCAAGTCATAAGATTGCTCCTGGGCTAATCAGAGTAGGGATCTATAAGCCTTCACACTAATCACATAGCTAAGTCTGATGCCAAGATCTATGAGGTCCTTTGGTACATAGTTTTTGTTTTAAGTCATTGCACACACAGTTTTGCTAAATGATTCATCCCTGCCTATCATGGCTTTCCATCCTTATAGCACTCAATGGCTGTTTCCTCGCCGCCCTCTACACTCTTGAAGCTCACGCTATTTATATTCTGGGTGTTTGTTGGGGCACACTCACTTTTAAGTACCAAATTATAGAATAGGCTAGCTAGGTTTTTGTTGCCAAATTTCACATTCAAAAAGTTGGCACTCTTTGCTCCACAACCAAGGCCAAGGAAGCAGCCTCTGTCTAGAGTGCTTTACTGATCTCTTGACTGCAGGCAATGTTTTCTGTGAGCAAGAAAACAAAATAAAACCTAATTCATTGCTGTTACCTAGAAGTAATGCATATAACATCTACCCACACTTTTATTTCCATTAGCCAAAGCAATTCATTTGGCTACTCCTCAGTTAATAAGTCAAGAACATTCAATCTCCCAGCAGTTCTCAACCTTTGGGTCGTGACCCCTTTGGGGGTCGAATGACCCTTTCACAGGGGTCGCCTAAATACATCCTACATATCAGATATTTACATTACGATTCATAACAGTAGCAAAATTACAGTTATGAAGTAGCAATGAAAATAATTTTATGGTTGGGGGTCACCACAACATGAGGAACTATATTAAAGGGTCGCGGCATTAGGAAGGTTGAGAACCACTGATAGACAAATGGTTCCACAAATCACATAGCAAAACCTGATGTTGGTAGGGCAGGGAAAAGCGGGGGGGGGGGAGATTTGTATTTGGGGTAGGGAAGCAGATATTAAATGAGATAGCATGTAAGATGTACAGCTCAGTGGCTGAAATGAAAAAGAAGGTGCTTAAATTATGGTAGCTATTTTTAATTTTGGTCTCTTGCAAGCAGCAAGAGAATGTAAAGCAGCTAGACACAAATAGCAGGAGAAAAGAGAAAATGCTGAGAAACAGACTAAAAAGTTGTATGTTGCTATCTCTGGTTACCTGAGAAAAAAATCATAAATATTACTAGTAAAGCTACTTGAGTATAAACATAAGACTGCTTTAGTCAGCTTGCAATGTGCATTTTATGTTTGTCTTTATCTATTCTTCTCATTATTTATAGTTTCAAGAGCTATAGATTTTAAACTGTATGCCTCAAGGAATTATTATTTTTAGTCCTGAAGAAAAAAATTCTGCTGCTTTGATCTTAACTACATAATTGATCCATTTCCATAACAGTTTGAGTGAAATGCAAGCTTTCCTATAATAGCCTACCATTCTGCATTACCAGGTCTTGTCTTAGGTGCTAATTTGTTTCTCTTCCATCCTTCAGATGTTCTAAATATTCCTCCCTCCCTTCCTTCTTTCCTTCCTTCCTTCCTTCCTTCCTTCCTTCCTTCCTTCCTTCCTTCCTTCCTTTCTTCTTGTAAAATAGTATATATTTTCCCCTGAAGATGATAATAGAATTTTGTGATTCAAGAAAGGTTTGTAGCTGGAGCAGTTACAAATTGGCCCTGCACTATAGAATTTGCTGTGTCATTTATATTATGGGGATCACTTTGAATATATTACTTGAAGATTTTCCCTTTTGCCACTGAAGAAGCACTTTTTTTAAGCATTCTGGTTCTTTAATGTGTTACTGAATAGATTAACACTGCAGTACCAAAAAATGACAATTTCCCCTTTAATTTCATAATATGTTACTTACTCTATTTAGCAGGTTACCCCAGTTTTGATAAATGTGAGAAATGACAGTCATTTATTCCCCTCTTCATTTTCAGTTCATGAAGTGGAAAGTACACTTTCTCATCTTTCTTTGCACTAGGCTTCAGGTGGTTCTTTCTTCATTAGCATTATATCCAAAGAATAATGTCACTGTGAGTATACATAAGAAAGTTGACATACATTGAACACTGATTAGTTACCTAGTGCCAAAGTATAATTTCTATTTTGTATGTAGGATAGATAGATAGACAGATAGATAATTTGAGAGAAGGAGAGATATATGTGTCTTACAGTTCCAAGCATCTGCTTATTGCAAAAATTAAATCAAATTTGTAGCAAACATTTTCTCCTTTAAAGCAGATGCGCTATTATGTCTAAGTTTCCAAACACAATTTTGGTGCCCTTGACACTAAGGGATACACATTATCTAGGGATGATTTTTCATCTCTAGGAATATAAAGCTGTCCAACACGAGGAAAACATATATTTTATGTATTTTCTATTCATATGTGTACCTTCCTCTTCCGAACGTATAACAGAGCCCCATGTAAATCTTTCATAGACTACAGTGTGTTTATAGGAATAAAGGCAGGGAAGTAACAGGGAGGTTAGGGAAAGCAGAACCCTAGGTCTGATACATTTAAAACAGTTATCTCTTAAATTATCTTTTCTTTGACCCTTGCTTTCTTAAGAAGAAAGTAAACATGATTTTAAAAATGCGCAATTTTGCCCTAGAACAGCTGTACGCTATAACTCAAATGCATGTTTTAATAGAGTTAGACTTCACTTCTGTCTCTGATTTACACTTTAACAAGAAGTAGGACACCTAAGAAATGGGTGAAAATAATCTTATTTTTCCCTCAGAGAGGGCTAGTAGCTTAGAAAACTTGATATGGTGCCAGAAATACAGCCATATTCTCAAGTTCTTTTGAACTTCAAAATAAATTAAGATGAAATAGCCTCTTCTGATAGTACAGAGCGTAAAGCAGATGTGCTGGACCTGATGGGACAGGTGGACACAAGTAACAATTCGTGGTTTGTATTCAGCCTGGAGGCAGAGGTTCACTCACAAGGAGAATAGCTCTCTTGTGGGCACATCCTGCTCCTAGTTGTCATCAACACTTGGATGAAGATGTTTACAGCCTTCCATCACCACATGTACCAAGCCTCTTTGCACCTGTATTCATGTTTTGTTTTTAATTCTCTAAAAGTGCAGCCCAGCCAGTGTGGCTCTGTGGTTGAGCATCAACCTGTAAACCAGGAGGTCACGGTTCCATTGCTGGTCAGGGCACATGCATGGGTTGTGGGCTCAATCCCCAATGGGGGGCATACAGGAGCCAGCCAATCATTGATACCCTCTCAAGGATGTTTATATCTCTCTCTCCCTCTCCCATCCTCTCTATTCTTATCTAAACTGTTTCCTCCATTTGCATACTAGATCAATGCTTCTCAAGCCCCTGTAATGAAGGATGCACTTAAATGAATTACTAGAAAAATAAGAGACAAAAGACAGGAATAAAAGCCCAATTTTTACCATTAGATTCAACAGATATAAAATCATCCTGTCAAATTATTTTAAAGTTTTCTGATCTACTCTAAATTTTACTCTAGATAAATTGAGTCTAAATTTTTTATATCATTACTAGGGGAACAGTGCAGGAATTTGTGAACCTTGAAAGGAACTGTGGGCTGTGAGGCTGTGGTGGGCACAGAGGCGGATCTCGGCTCATCCTCTGCACCCCTGCCCAGCCCCTCCTGCCGTGGCCTTCCAGTCCCATCTGCCGGCAGCCCCGCTCCGGCCACTGCCACTCCCATGCGCTGATGGTGCTGGCCCTGCTCACATCCGCTGACTGCATGGAGCAATTGGGGCCAACGCCAGCAGTAGGTGTGAGTGGCGGCTGCTGCCCTGATTGCCCCTCAGGAGCAGGGGGAGGTGGAGAAGCCCTCAGGAGCAATCAGGGCCGGCAGCTGCCGCTCGCTCCTATTGATGGTGCCATGTAATCAGAACCAGCGCCAGGCACTGGCAGCAGGTGTGAGCTGTGGCTCCAGCATTGGCAGAGGGTACAAGCAGTGACTCCAGTGCTGGAAGCAAGTGTGAGCGGAGCCAGCACCAGTGCGGGAAGCAGATGTGAGCACTGGGTGGGACCGCGGCGGTGCAGGAGTAAAGAATTTTAGGTAACCACCAGAGGTTTGCCCTGATGACAGCAACCGGTGCCTCCACTCACCTGACCTATCATCCCACTGCAGCCAATACTGCCATGTTCTGCACACATGTCCCCTGGTTGTCAGCGCACATCATAGCGACTGGTTGTTCGGTTGTTCAACCGTTTGGTCTATTTGCATATTAGCCTTTTATCATATAGGACTAAAGGCCCAGTGCACAAAAATTTGTGCACTCAGGGCAGGGGGCTGCTCAGCCCGGCCTGTGCCCTCTTGGCAGTCTGGAACCCCTCAGGGGATGACCACCTGCTGGCTTAGGCCCGCTCTCCAGGAGATTGGGCCGAAACTGGCAATCAGACATCCCTCTGGCAGCCCGGCAACCCTCGGGGGATGTCCACTTGCCAGCAGGAAGCAGGCCTAAGCTGCAGTCGGACATCCTTAGTGCTACTGAGGAGGCAGGAGAGGCTCCCACACCACCGCTGTACTAGCAGCCATCAGCCTGGCTTGTGGTTGAGCAGAGCTCCCCCTGTGGAAGTGCACTGACCACCACAGGGAAGCTCCTGCATTGAGCGTCTGCCCCCTGGTGGTCAGTGTGTGTCATAGTGACCAGTCATTCCCAGTCGTTCTGCTGTTAGTGTCAGTTTGCATAGTACCCTTTTATTATATAGGATAGAGGCCTGGTGCATGGGTGGGGGCTGGCTTGTTTGCCCTGAGGGTGTCCCGGTTCAGGGTGGGGGTCCCACTGGGGTGCCTGGCCAGCCTGGGTGAGGGACTGATGGCTGTTTTCAGGCTGGTCAAGCCCCCCCAGTGGGGATCCTCACCCCATGGGGGTTTGGCCAGCCTGAGTGAGGGGCTGATGGCTGTTTTCAGGCTGGCCACATCCCCTTTAGGATGTGAGGTCCACTGGGGTGCCTGGCCATTCTGGGTGAGGGGCTTAGGGCCGTTTTTAGGCTGTCCAAGCCCCCCAGCGATGGAAGCTCCCCACCTCCCCTTTTTTTTCTTCTTCTTCTTTTTTATTCTGGGATTTATTTACCTTCTATAATTGAAACTTTGTAGCCTTGAGAGGAGCTCGGAGCCAGCCAGGGCGGGCTGGAGGGAAGCCTCCTGCTTGCTCCAGCTCCGTGGCCACGGCCGGCTGAAGCAGGTATCTGGAGTTTATTTACCTTCTATAATTGAAACTTTGTTGCTTTAAGTGGAGCTCAGAGCTGGCCACGGCAGGCAGGAAGTTTGCTTCCTCCATCATTGGGGCAACCAAGCCTCCTGCTCTCTCCAGCTCCTTGGCTTCCGGCTGCCATCTTGGTTGGGTTAATTTGTATATAGTCGCTCTGATTGGCTGGTGGGCGTGGCTTAAGGCATAGCGAAGGTATGGTCAATTTGCATGTTTGTCTTTTATTAGTGTAGATGATTGATAATGACCACTTTGCAGAGTGGACCACACTGTCCCATGGACCACACTTTGAATAGCACTCAGGATTCCTAGATAGTATGCAAGGCCCAGTGCAAAATGAAAGCACAGCACCTTTTAAGTGTGGGTCCTTTCCACCAATTCTAGGTTCTGCCCACTCTGGCCTGCTCAAGAACATTGCTCCAGAATCACCGATTTACTTTTCTGTATCATGAGCTTTCTTCCTGAGTGATCATTTCCATTAGCATGAAAATCTTCGTGGTATCTCCCAATTAAAATACAAAGCAAGAACAATGAAAAAAAAATGGCCCTTCATTCCATAAACCTCTATTGCAACTTACCCATTTCTCTGCTTTCCTTCATTGTGGAAACCATTCAGATATGTTACCCATATTTTCCTGAAGAAAAATTTGCTGATTTCTTTCTCCTATTGTCCATTGACCTTACTATAATCATGATTACAATCACATCAAACAATTGACATGGTTCTTTTTGTGGTCCCAATTCCTATTCCATTGTCAAATCAATTCCTCATCTTACTCTATTCATCAGTAAGACTTGGTAATTCATTCCTTATTAAAAACTTATTTTTTCAACTAGCAGAACACCACAGTGTCCTGGTATTTTTCTCCACCCTCTCTGGCTATCCTATCTCTTAAAAGTTGAAATGTCCTAAGGCTTAAGTTTCTAATCTTCAATACCTATTTACAATCACTCCTAAGATTATTTCATCTTGTTTAATAGGTTCAAATTGTTATGTGCTCACAAGTTCTAATTCACATATCCAGTTTAGCTCACTGCCCTAACACTCCAGACCCACCTCCAAGGGTAATATCAATATTTACTTTGGGATATGAAGTAACCACTGTCTTAGGTTAAGTTTCCAAAGAAGACGACTTTGAGATAAAAATTCAGTTGCAGGATGTTTATTAGAGAGTCTTTTTGGAATCAAGTTCTGTGGAAAGGAGAGGAAGGAAGCAGGATTAGGTTTAGGGAGAAGTTGAGCTTCCGAGCAATCCAAATAAAGGCTTCAATTGAGTCCCTAGAAAGCTCTAGGGCTGCGATAGCCCTTTAGAGTCAGAAGGTTGGTAGAAGGAGGTAGGCCCTTTATATACCTGTACCCATGAGTCAGATGCAGGTTGTCCCAGAAAGCAGTTTGAATTTTTCAAGGTAGGCATTCTCTGAATAAGACAAGCAGCTGAAACCCCTCAGCAGTCAACATTTTCAACATATGTGGGAATAATTTATTTGTCCCTTGAAGGGAGGATTGACAGCCAAATCACAGTATTATCACGGTGCCTCAAAATTAATGTGTCTCATACTCAACTCCTAATACTTACTTCTCCAATCCCCTAGAAAAACAATGGCCCTCCTTCATTTTCATATATTCAGTAAGTATGACTTCATTTTTCCAAATTCTCAGTCCAAAGCCCTTCAAATCATCTCTGACTTTTCTCTTTCTTCATTGCCCCCTTCTCATTTCCTATCAATTAACAAAGCTTCTTGGTCCCAAAATATATCCAAAAGTTCACCATTTCTTACCACTCACACTTCTTTTATCCTGATCCTAGCCACCATCAATGTGTGCCTACATTACTGGACTTTACTCTCATCGCACCATGACACAACATCCTTTCACTGACACAACAGACAGACGTTTAAAAATTAACTAAGATCACTTCTTTCTGAAAATCTTCCAGCGGCTTCCCCAGAACACCCAGAATAAAAGAAAATGTCTGATACCCACCTGACTTCACCTCCCACTTCTCATCCTATATCCTCTCAGGCTTTCTATTCTAGTTGCATTGGACAGTGGTTGGCAAACTCATTAGTCAACGGAGCCAAATATCAACAGTACAATGATTGAAATTTCTTTTGAGAGCCAAATTTTTAAACTTAAATTATATAGGTAGGTACATTGTTATTAACTTAATTAAGGTACTCCTAAGGCTTAGGAAGAGCCACGCTCAAGGGGCCAAAGAGCCACATGTGGCTCGCGAGCCGCAGTTTGCTGACCACAGGCATAGTACATTGCTTTACACATGGGGCCATGCTGGCCTTGTGACCATTCCACTTGCTGTTTTCACTGCCTGAAATGCTCCTTTCCAAGACATTCACATGGCTTATGTCTTGTCTTCCCTTCCCATAGGTTTCTCCTTAGCAAAATGGTCCTTCCTCATTACCTTATATATTAAAAAATAACAATAAAATGTCTCAGAATACATACCTACTTTACTTTTACCCTATGTGCACTCTATTTATTTTGTGTTATCTTACCTATCAGTATGCCAAACATATTAGTTTCACAATGACAGAATCTTTGTTTTATTCACTATTGTATCTTCAGCAACAAAAATAATACTTGGAATATACCATGCAATCAATAAAGATTTATTGAAAATCCGATGGGTCTGATTTCAAGAAAGGCTAGAACTAAGGTTTCAAACAGGGTCATCAGTCTCAGGCATGTTCCCCCTCTCTCTATTGATTAGCTCTGTGTGGACTTTTTCTGTCACACAGCCTCTGTAATTAGGACATAGCGATGCCAAGAACCATCTTGTTCTTGATTAAATCTGAGATGAAGACTTGAGGTCATGCAGCCTCAAGATGAGGTAAAAGGGAACGGATGTGTGGGAAGTTTTCGGCAAGACAATCTACTCAAGTGATGAACTGTAATAAATACCCCTAGGTATTGTAATGAAATTAAAGCATAACTTATTTTAAAAAACTGCTTGCATATATTTAGAAGTAGAAAGACACATTTAAAGATGTATTTTAGCATTTTCTTCAGATATGTTTTGCTGTTCCAAGAATTGTATGCTTTTGCAAAGCATTTATTGATTTGTATTTCTAAACGGATATGTAGGGGTAGAGGTGGGGGATAGAGTGATGCAGAATTACCTAGCTAAGATGTTGGTGGTGCTGAAACTGACAAACCCTCTTAGCAGAACACAGTCACCAGAACAATAAGGTAAATTATAAGATATATATTTTTATTTTATTTCTTTAATATATTTTATTGATTTTTTACAGAGAGGAAGGGAGAGAGATAGAGAGTTAGAAACATCGATGAGAGAGAAACATCGATCAGCTGCCTCCTGCACATCTCCTACTGGGGATATGCCCGCAACCCAGGTACATGCCCTTGACCGGAATCGATCCTGGGACCTTTCAGTCTGCAGGCTGACGCTCTATCCACTGAGCCAAACCGGTTTCAGCAAGATATATATTTTTAATGAACTTTTTATGAGGGATTGTAGGAATAACAAAGAGATATTTTGGAGATAATGGCAAAAGACAACTCAAAATGATCTTCATTACCTAGTTGGTGCTGTTTCTAATCTTTCCTTTCCTTATTTCTATCTTTCCTTAAAGCCTTAGAGAGTTCTTTCTAATTTTCTAGATGATAGTTAACTAATATACCTGTGCAGGTGGGGTTTTTGTTATCAAATTTTGTGGAAGTGGTAGAGACGACCTTTTAACAAACTCCTTCTTGTAACAGATCTTGAAACAAAAATGTATAGCCATAGCAGAAAATAAAATTCTGTAGTAACTTCAATGTCAGAAGACTACGTATGACCCAAAGAGAAGTTTACAATTTCTAAACCTGCTTGGTAAAAAGTTTTTGTTGTTTCTTGTTTATTTTTATTGACCTAAATTAAGCCATTCTGCTCTTCCTAAAAGTTAAATAAAAGAGGACTAATCTGAAATATGGGCTTGAATGTGGAGTACATGTTTGGGCAATTTTTTGATAGCTACTGGAATTTTAATAACAGTAATCAGTATTACCTTTAGTAATTTGGCAATAAACCTCAGTGTTTACTGCATTCCTTAGAGCTATTTATTGCTTCACATACTGGCAGCTAGTGTTGTTTAAAGCTTAACTATGCAAATGCAGTTATTTCTGTGAGATTTTGATAAGTAGAAAGAAACAAAAACAGTGTTACTGAAGTGTACTCAACAAACTAATGGGTGTCATTTGTCTAGGGAAAACAATAGGATTGCAGTTGATGTTGAGAAGTGCCTGTGGTGATTCTCCACTTACCTACCAAGAAATGGTTGATTTGGAGCTAAGAAAAAAATTTAGTTTAGATTTAAACATAAGCAAAAAAATATATGCATTGAAATAATTACTGAAAAACACTGAAGAGTTCAATGTCCTGTATTTCAGTTTTGAATACATATTATTTTACTTGGGTTCCCCAAATCCCATAACAGTTTTAAAAAGAAAAGAAAGGTGAGTCAGCTGGTTTTTCCTGAGCAGGATGCAGGGATGATTTCTTTCCCGGGTTCTTGTCTGCTTGAGAGTCCGGTTCATGTGCTCTACGTCCTTTCCCTGAACTCTGAGGCCTGTAAGCTGTATGTAGGTTCCATTTAATTCCTAAAGCCTTGGCTACCTGTTGTACTATTTCCGCTACAAAGGCTGGGCCATTATCGGACCCTGTGGTCAGAGGCCTTCCATACCCGGAATTATGTCCTTCAGCAGTGCCTTAGTGTCTTCTCCCGCCTTTTCTGTGCGAGTGGGATATGCCTCGACCCAGCCTGAGAAGGTGCAAACGAAGACTAGCAGGTATTTATTTCCTTTGCTAGGCCCTATTTCTGTAAAATCTACTTCTAAGTCCTCAAAGGGAGCTTGCCCACAGCGCCGGACTCCTATCAGTTCTATAGGACCCTGCTTGGCATTGTTCTGCGCACAGAGGAGGCAGCGCTGAGAGACTGGGGCACACAAGGAGGGAAGATGGGCCATTAGGCAGTATCTGCCTAACATGGCTTCTGGGGCAGCCTTCCCTAAAGGAGTGAGTTCATGCTGCTGGAGGACTACCTTATGGGCTAACTGTTCTGGGACACAGACCCTGTGATCTGGGAGTATCCACCAGCCTTCCTTCGTTCTCTTGCCCCCTAGCTTCCATTAGGGTAACAACAGAATGAGGTACTCTTACATTTAAGTTTTGTCCCAGGGTTAGCTTTTCCGCTTCTTTGACTAATAATACCATGGCTGCAAGGGCCCTGAGACACGGGGGCCACCCAGAGGCAACTGGGTCAATCTGCTTGGAGAGATAGGCTACTGGTCTTTGCCAGGATCCAAACTCCTGGGTTAGAACTCCTAGGGCTACCCCGCTGTTCTCGAGAGCAAAAAGATTAAAGTCTCATGTCACATCTGGTAGCCCTAGTGCTGGGGCCTCAGTAAGTTTTGCCTTTATGGTGATGAAGGCTTTCTCCTGCTTGGCACCCCATTCAATGGGTGCCTTCTCTTCTCCTCTTAAAGCTTCATAGAGAGGCTTAGCCAGGTCTGAAAACCCTGGGATCCAAATTCGACAGAACCCTGCTGTTCCTAGGAATTTCTGAATCTGCCGCCAGGTGCTAGGGACTGGGATGGCGCATACTGCCTGCTTTCTTTCAGTCCCTAGCCTTCATTTCCCTTGGGTGATACGGAAGACTAGATACTTGGCTTCTTTCTGATAGATTTGTGCTTTTTTCTTGGACACCTAGTAACCTGTTTTAGTTAAGAGTCTCAGAAGGGCTCACGTTCCTTCCCAGCACTAAGTTTGCATGGAGCTAGCCAGTAGGAGGTTGTCTACATATTGAAGTAGAACACATCCCAAGTCCTGTCCTGGGAACTTAGACAGATCAGATGCTAGTGCTCCACTAAAGAGAGTAGGGGGTTCTTGGATCCTTGTGGCAGTCTGGTCCAGGTGATATGCTCCTTGGTCCCCGTAGTTGGGGTTCCCACTCAAAGGCGAACAGGGTATCTTTTTTCTCTCAACATTAGAACTAATTGAGAGAGATACACATGGAGAATGTAAGAGGAAGACCAAATCAAATCCTATATAATAAAGAGCTAATGTGCTAATGGTCGTGACATCCTCACGCCGTAACGACCAATCAGCAGGAGGCTGCGTGCGTGGTGAGGCGCGTGCACAGAGACATGACACTGTGTCCCCCCCTAGCGGGGCTTGATGGGGTGGGGCTGGCCAAGGCTGGGTCTTGCCCAATGGGGGTGGGGCCAGCTGGGTCTGGTTCTCTTCTCTTTTAATGTGCATGAATTTCATACACCGGGCCACTAATTTAAATATAATTAATTAAAACACAAGACAAACCTGGTTCACTGTTTTTCCTTCCTTACAGTGAATTTACCTTCTTGGTTGTAGGAAGTGCAAAGGCAGGCCCTAAGTATAAGTACTAAGGCATATCAGTAGCAAAAATGGACAATAGGTTTGCCACATGGAGCGTGCATGCTAGTAGGAGGAGGAGAATTTTAACTGAATATATCAGTGAGTTATACAGAATTTGGAAGATGATGGATTCTATGTGGAAAACATGCAGGAAGGAAAATGGAGAGCATAGGTAGGAATTGCAATTTGATCAGTGACAGTTTCACTGGGCTGACATTAGCAAAGAGTTGAAGAAGGTGAGAGGATGAGCCATGTGGGTATCTGGGGAAGAGTCTATCAGGTGCAAGTACAGTGGCCTTGAGGTTCAGGCCTGCCTAGTGTATTTGAGGGAGAATAAAAAATACTCATGTAGTAAAGAAAGAAAGGAGGAAAATCATAGAAATGATATCAGTAATGCTGGAGGTGTGAAGATAACTTCTCTAAGTGAAATTAAGTACTAATGGAAGAATTTGAGTAGAGCAGTAAAAGAGTTAAAATTTAAGAGACAATAGGGTGGTGAAGGCTGGGGTCAGGACCAGGGGCAGGCTAGAAGGTATTAATAGGGGGACATAATGTAATATTTTCAACAATAAAGATTTAAATAAATACATATCATTCCCAGCCCTAAAAAAAAAGAATCATTATGAATTCTTTTGAAAAATAGTCTGTAGTGGAGATATATGAAAAATTATGGGAATTAGTTATGGAACTATTTTAGTAGACAAGACAAAGCCTAGAGTGATATTCTGGTGATGGTGAGAAGTGGTTTCAATCTTGTTATATTTTTACTAGAGGCCCGATGCATGAAATTTGTGCAGAGTAGACCTTGGCAGCTGTGGCTGCCTGGATCCCTCCCTCACAGCCAGCAGCTGCCTCAATTCTACAGCTGCAGCCCAGCTTTGTCCTGGAAGGATGTCCAGAAGGACATCTGGTCTAATTAGCATATTACGCTTTTATTATTATAGATAGGTAGAAACTAAGGATTTGTTGATGATGGGATATGGGGAAGAAGATAGAAGTTGAAAATGCCTAGTAAAATATAGCGTGAGTGACTGGAAGGATTGAATTTCCATTAACCTGAATGAAAAGGTTGAAGGAGGAGGAAGTCAATTTTTTAAATATTTAATTGGAAATATCTTTTAACATCTAATAAAGGCTGTCAGGTAGACATTTGGGTATGAATTGGGGAAGCAGTATGGGCTAGAAATATGCATTTGCAGTTTTGAGCATTTAAGTCATGTTTAAATCTTTGAGATTTGATGACATTCTTAAGCAAATGAATGTGGAAGATAATCAAAGATTGATTGTAAGGTGCTGAGGAGACAGAAGAACCAGGAATGAAGATCCAGGAGTACATATATCCTGAAAGCTAAGGAAAGCTTTTGGAAAATTTCTTCCATTTTCTGAGTTAAACAGAAATTAGGGTCACTAGCTGAGGATAAAGATGAGGTAGGATAAATTGGAATCCTGAGGAGAAAGTGTTAAATAACCACATGGGGAAGAGGGAGAAGGAATAAAGTAGCAACATGAATCATAACAGAGGGATGGAATTTAAGGATTTAGGGTATTCTCATGCATTACAGTGCCATTCTAGATTAGCTGCATTTCCAAGTTTCAGCTCTGTTATATTTGCATGTTATTTTTCATAATACTTGACATATTTTATAAAATTAAATAAACTGACATTTTTCCATAAATAAACTGATTTCAAAAAGGAAATTTTATATCAGAATCATAAATGACAAAAACAATACTACTTGCCATAAAACATACACAGTAATTAATATTAAAATGTATTATTAAACATTAACATTTTGTTAAAGGGCCAACAACTTGTTACCAGGGATACCCATCCACACTTTGGGAAACTCTGCTGTACTGAACTTCAGTACTTACTCTCAGGTAGTTTAATAACATAAATCAGAACTTGTTTGCCTAAGTGAGAAGAGAAAAGATTATCTAAATCTATTGATTTTGATCTATGTTAGAATCCCTAAGGGCAGGTACTTTGTCTTAATGTCCTGTGAAATGTGTAGAATCATTCTGTGTATAGAGTGCATGCTACCTAGTGGTATTTGATGGCTGCATTTGTCTTTAACATGAGCAGAATATTAGATTAGTGAAGATTTGTTTCTTGAGCAAAATTCCTACTTAACAGTGTCTAAACACACTGCTTAATTCTTTTATGTCCGTATTGGTGGTTCTGAAAAATGGGTGGCTTCAATTTAGATGCAGTGATTAATTTGGTGGAGCAGGCTAGAAAGAATAGTTGCTTTGATCTTTAAAGATAGTTTTTGTCCTTCAAGCAAGAAGAAAGGGAAAACCAGCTTTGTCTTAATTTATCATGTTGCTAAACATGTGTCAGCACACCAATGACTAAATTCCATTACTGCTAGCTATTCAAAGTGAGCCTCATTCAATCATGACCTCGGGTTGTTTATCTGAGGCTAAATACAACAGGAGCTCCTTGCTACTGCTGCTCAATTCACTGGGCATGTTCCTACCCCATGGCCTTTTCACTTGCCAGGCCCTCTGCCTAGAAAGCCCTTCTCCTTGTGTCTTGCTCTCTCACCTTTTATGTGTTTACCACATTTTCCTGATAGTCTATAAATAAGTGAAAATCCATACTCTGTCCTCCCTATCTGTCCTTCCTGAATCATTTTATATTTTAATAACACTTATTTGGATCTGAAACTATAAACTTTAATTAATTGCTTTTTTCTTTCTCCAAGTTTCAATATAAACTGCACAAAGGAAGATTTTTTTTTTTCTGTTGTTCACTGGTTTCTGTGGTTCTGGTGTTTAAAACAGTAAAGATGTTCAATAAATGTTTATTGAATTAATGAGTGAAAACTATCGGTGTTATTGTTATTATCTTCCTTTTGTAGGTAGGTATCTATCCTGAGAGGAGATAGAATAGCCAGGACTGGAACCAGGTGGCTGACTCCAGAGCCTACCCAGTAAAATGTAGGGAAGATGAGTGCTCCCATACTTCTCTCAGACATTTAGTGAAGGGCTCAGATTTGACCTGACTGATGAAAATAAAAAT
This sequence comes from Myotis nattereri, assembly GCF_964212035.1. Classification (NCBI taxonomy): domain Eukaryota; kingdom Metazoa; phylum Chordata; class Mammalia; order Chiroptera; family Vespertilionidae; genus Myotis; species Myotis nattereri. The sequence continues at coordinate 31,261,833 of NC_138088.1, forward strand.
ATAGGAATGTTTTTGTACTAAGGATAAGTGATTCTTTAAAAATTAAACAGTTACTATTATCTCTAAATTAAAAAAATATGTATTTTCCAATTAAGTAAATTATAAAGAACTCTAATTGGAATGGTGTCAGAATAGTAATATAATTGAAATACTGTGTATTTTGCATTCACCTATTAGGTTATTATGAGACTTAAAAGAGAAAAGGCATGCAAATATAGTTTCTAATTTTAACTTGAAGATTCACTATTCAATAACATATATAAATTTCTGTCGATCATTTAGAGAAGGCTGGCTAGAATCATAATTAAAAATTTTTTAACAATTTTACAAATGTGTTTTAGGACACATATATGCACATGATCAAATCTTAATACTTTAAGAATCCTTGCTTCTGCTGAGTTCTCCAATTACTTGTTTTCTGTGTTATTTCTCCCTTTAGATATTGGCAAGTAGATATATATGGTATTTATACTAGAACTAACACTTGTAATGGATAGATTTAAGAACTCTGAGCCAGATGACATCATTTCCCCTTGTTTAGTTGACTGAGACATTATGAATCTTCTCTAATTACTGCACCATTTGCCACAGATCCTGAAATAACAACAAAGAATTTCCTAAGAGGATAAAAGAAAGAAAACAATCAAATGAGGATTTCCTTCTAAATCCTGGGTCTTCAAAGCTTCCAATATGGGCATAACCTCACATGAGAATCAAGTAGGAAAATTATTGGCTCCCACAATCCTTAAAAGCCTGACATTTAAACCATCAAATAAAACTAAAGAAATACTTTAAAGTATCTCAGGGGTGGAAGTAATTAATTTAGCAGGAGGAAAAATTAAGAATCCTCTAAGAATTATTCTCTATTATCATTTTAGTAACATAACAAAATAAGGATGTATATACATAAAATGACACCACAACCACAGTGACCTCATCCCACAAAAGGAATAAATATTAGAATAGACCTATTAAGAAAGAATCAACCTTAATCTGGACTTAAAAGTATTTGTGCAAAGCTATCATGCTTCACAATCTATTTCTTCTGGCATTTATGAAAACACAAAACAATAAATTGTCTCTCTCAAAAAAAACCACATACCAATGAGCAAACAAACAAAAATGACAGTATTGATAGCAATTTGACAGGTAAAAATGACTGAAAGAGAAAAACAGAAAAATTTGATGTGAGCTTTTTAATGATAAAACACAGTCTCCAGATATGGCATAAATAATCTAGCAAAGCTTCTCTCATAGAACCTGGCACCTTCTAAATATTATCTGTTCTTATTCAGTTGTTTCAGGACTCAGGTTGTGGTAGTCTGGGAGAGACTTCTGTCCATCCATTCATTGTGGTAGCTGATAGAGTTGTTTATGACCAGGGCTATGTAATAATGCATGGCAAAGCCATCTGATCTACCAGTGGAAACAGCGCCCGTTGTTCTGGACATGGGAGTTCATAAGCGTCTGCTGGGCCAGTAACCTGTAAATAAAATTATTTTAGCCATTTCTCAGATACATCCTCTCTCCTGGGTCATACTTAGGTAGATCCTTCTTATATGCCTTTTATATCATCTACTAGAGGCCCGATGCATGAAATTCATGCAAGGGGTTCGCCCTCACAGCCCCAGCTGCCTCAGCCAGCCCTCACAGCCCTGGTTTCATCTGGAAGGTTGTCCGGAAGGTCGTCTGGACAGTTGTTCTGCTGTTCGGTCTAATTAGCATATTAGCTCTTTATTACATAGGATATTTATATTGTTTTTACTCATCTCTTCTGTAATGGGTATAAGGACTCATTGGAAAAGGAAATTATTGAATGCTTTACATTTTTATTTAATTTTTTTTATCCCTCCCCCACCCATCTCGAATGCTTTACATTTTAGATCAAATTCCTTTCTCCAGTGCCACAGAGTAGAGTGTGTGTCTTTATTTTGGGTAAGAGAAACCCAGAACTCAAAGTCAGAAGCTATAGGTTTTAATCTTCTCTGACTGGAGTGACAGGAGGAGGGGGGAGGCAGGATAATATTTATTGGAAACTTAGAATGTGGCAGATGCCAGCCTGTGTGCCTTGGCATAGATTGTTTCAGTTAAACCTTCTAATATCTGTTAACTTTTATATTATTATGCATTTCATTTTGTCAGTGAAGAAATTGAGAAATAATCACACAATAAGTGAAGCCTGGTTTTAAATTCAAGCTGTCTGGCTCTATTATGCTTTCCTGACTTGATATATTCTGAGTAGAAAAAAGAAAAAAAGTGTATTAAATAATCTCTGTACATGTAAACATTTATGTAGAGTTTAATGCATTCGTTTAAATTATAGACTCAGGCAAAATTAAATACATAAACCTTAGGAAAATTTCTACTGTGTTTCCCCACCAGGTAAGATTATATCTGAGTTTAGAATTTATTTTTCTTATTCACAATTATGACTTTCAGATAAGATAAAATGACAGAAATTCTGGAATCATATATGAATTTTTTAAATTTTATATCTTGCCATTAGCTCATTTTTAATATTTATGCTATTAGTCATGGGTATTCTGTGCTGTTAGTTTCAAGTTTCTATATTACACTGTACTGAATAGGAGCCATATCAATTAGTTGTTAATTGGATTATGTTTTCTCTCTGAAGGCAACTGATCGAGAGGGAGACCCAATAACATATGCCATTGAGAATGGAGATCCTCAGCGAGTTTTCAATCTTTCAGAAACGTAAGTTGAAAGTGATTTCTGAATTTATTTTTTTTCTTTTTTAAATGTTAAACAATGTACTAGTAGTAAGAGAACAGACTTCTAATTAAAGGCTTTCAGCAGTTTGTAGTTTACTTTAGATTTTTCTATGGATATTAAGAAGAAGCTGGGGAGGGGGTGGCAATTCTGAATCCCGAAATTTTACCCAGGAGACTATTTATTTTAAACATTTTCACTAGGTAAAATCCATTGAGGTGAAAACATTTTATTTGCAGGAATAACTTGGCATTAATTAGATCCCTTTAACGTTGTCAGCTACTCATATCAATGACATTTCTATAAAGAGTAAATTGTTCATTCAAAGGGAATTTTGTAAAACAAAGTACTTTAAATTCAAAAAAATTTAAGGTACCAGCAAAGTCCATCATTCAATTTGTGGATAATGTAGGTATATTCTAAAAATGTTAACGCAAAAATATTGCTTGTCTGTATGTTCCTTTGGGGTCTATATAAGTGTCATTCTACTCACCTCTCTGAACATATCAAAGATAATGTTAACTAAAACCATTGAGAAAACTGGTAGCAGGCGTTAAGAAAGGATTGAGGTTTGTGGAGAGATCAATCGTTTTCTTCTGTAATAGCAAAGTAGCTGTTCTGTTGTCACGTGGCTGGTTGTTCAAGAGGTGTACTTGCTGCCTGTCTGGTGTTTTCTGTGTGGTCATGAGTGGTTTTACACCCTGAAAGAATGGAAACCTAAACTTATCCCATGATTATAAAATGAACAATTTTACAAATGGGCCACACATTGCTTCAGTCTCAGAGACATTGGTACATGATGTCAAACCAAGAAAACATATGTGGTCACTTAGTCTTGTGAGGAATAGTTGCAATTTCACATTGAATAGGATGTTACAACCATGAGCGAATATGCCCAGAAACTGGATTTTCCAGACTTCAAATTTTACAGGTAAGAAAACTTCCATTTAAAAATGGAAAGACTTAACTATTTTGAATTTTGCCCTATAAGCACATACAACTCAAAAATTAGCTATAACTTAAAATCATCATTAAATAAAGAAAAAAGTCTATAGAGGCACTTTAACAGTAATCAAGCCGATGTGGTACTGATTTAAGAATAGATGTACCAGTATAAATTATTAAGGATGAAGCTTAAGGGTCCAGAAATAACTCCTAACATTTATGGCCAATTGATTTCCAGAAACAAAGGGCCCAGGCAATCCAATCAGGAAAGAATGATCTTCTCAACTAATGAAGCTGGCACAGCATGCAAAAGAATTAAGTTGAATCTGTACCTCAGACTATTCATGAAAATTAACTCAAAGTGGATAGACCTAAATATAAGAGATAAAATTATATAATTCTTAGAAGAAAATACAGAAGTAAATCTATATGGTTTGGACTAGGCAATGCTTTCTTAGATATGCCACAAAAGCACAGGTGATTAATGAGAAGACTGATAAATTGGACTTCATCAAAATTTGAAAAGAAAAAAAAAAGTGCTTCAAAGTATGCCATCAAGAAAGCGAAAGCCCACAGGTTGAGAGAAATTATTTTCAAATAATGTGCATGATAGGGACATATATCAAGAATATATTAAAAACAATTAAAACTCAAAAATAAACAGAATTAATCCAAATAAAAACAGACAAGAACTTGAATAAACACTTCTCCAAAGAAGATATATCAATGACCAATAAACAGATGAATATGCTTCTAATCACTAGTCATTAGGGAAATGTAAATTAAAATCACAAGATACCACTTCACACCCACTTAGAATGGCTATAATGAAAAGGAAAGGAAATAACAAGTAAGGGTGAGGATGTGGAGCTGTCAGAATCTTCACACTGTTTCTGGTGGAATGTAAAATGTGCACTCTGCAAAACAATTTGTCAGTTCTCTAAATGGTAAACAGAGTTCCCATATAACCCAGCAATTTCACTCATATCTACTCAAGAGAAATAAAAACATTCATTCACATAAAAAGTTGCACAAACAATGTTCATGACAGAATTAGAATTATTTACAATCGCAAAATATGGAAACAACCCAAATGACTGTCAACAGATGGATGGATTCATAAAATGTATATCCACACCATGTAATATTATTTGTTAATAAAGGAGAATTAAGCCCTGAAACATGCTGCAGCATAGATGAAATTTAAGAACTTTATGCTCATCGAAAGAAAACATTCACAAGACCACATATGATTTCGTTAGTATGAAATGTCCAGAAGAGGCAAATCTATAGAGACAAAAAGTAGACGAGTATTTGCCTGAAGCTAGGAATCGGGGAGAGAGGGGAGTGACTGCTGATGGATACAGTGATGAATATGTTTTAAAATTGATTGTGGTGATGGTTTAGCAACTCTGCAAATACACTAAAATATATTGAATACCATACTTTAGGTGAATTCTATGATATGTGAATTTTACATTAATAAAACTATTTAAAAGAGAGACAACCGTGAATATTTCACCTACCCTGGTAAGCAAGAAGCCCAGATCTTTCATTCTTACACCCTCTCTCTTAAAAATTTATATTTCTGTGTTTTTCCTTTGATGCTGAAGGATTTTACAGCTACTGGTTGTGAAATCTGATGAGCCATCCATTTTATAAAAGAAATTCTCCACTTGTTCTGGTACCCTGGAAACCATTTCTCTACTGTTTCTCATTTCTGCTTTTGAAATCAGAGACATGTAGGTGGGGTCACAGAAGTTCTTTAAGGTGTGGAAGATGTCAATACAGCATCCTCTTCGACGACCACAATTCTTAATGCTACAGCTCTTAGGTCAATTCAAACAGTCATCTCCTTAAATACAAACTGATTCTAGGAAGTGATAGGGAATAGAACATTCCCCCCTTTCCCTTCTTAGTTCTTCTGGCTGGTCTAAGAATTAAATTGCCATGAGACAAATGAGAATATAACCAAATTTAAATTTAATTATGTATGTACATAGAGAGATTCCGTAAGAATATAGGGCCTGATGACCTGTTAGGCAGTGAGGTTTGTATGCCACCTTAAGCAATGGGGCAGAGGGTGAGGATAGTTGTTTGGGACTTTAAGTGGTGGAAGGTAGTTCACATGGAAATGGGAAGGCAAACGTTTAGTAAACAAATATAAAGTCTAAGCTAATAATAGGGCACAAGGGGACTTTGAGCAAATGGACCTTGCTAGGTTCCTGCGTCTATCACACACTAATTCATATTAAACTATAGTTACTTGTGATGGTATCTCCCTTCCTGGAGCGGGTCCTCTAAATTCTTTGAGGAAGCTAGAAGGAAGGTCAAAGTTTCTTCCTAAGTCATTTGTTTCTAAAAAATAAACAGCTTAAAATAATCAATACCCAACGAGGCATATTTTGGGGCAACAAACTTTGCTCCTCTTCAACAGTGAGTAGAGGGCAGATCCCTGTGATAATTGCATACTTTTTTTTCCTCTTTGGCTGTTCATGCCTTTGATGTCATATTTACACATCCATTGTCAAATCCAGAATCATTAAGATTCTCCCCTATGTTTTTGTCTAAGTGTTTTATGTTTTGAGTACTTATATTTAGATTATTGTTTCATTTTTACTTAATTTTCACATATGGTGTAAAATAGTGCAATTTCATAGTTTTACAGTTTCCCATTGCCTCGGCACCATTTTCCCAATTGAATGATCTTGGCATCTTTCTTGAAAACCAATTGATCACAGATGTATGGGTTTATTTCTGGACAATTCTATTCTATTCCCTAGGATACATGAGCTGTTTCTAATGCCCTAATTTCCCATGAAACCCTTTACCCCCTGGCTTTTGGAGCTCTTTTTATGCCTCAACTGTATCTTTTGCCTCAGGTGGTGTCAGGCTACTCCTTTCCTTATATAATGTTTTCCAAAAATTTCCACTGTTTTTCTGCCTTGAGTGAGTTCTGAGTTAGACAAAACAAAGAAAGCCGTATTATATCTTAGGACAGCCTCCAGATTAGTTGGATAGACAAACACAATCCTTTGGGAACTAGGATAGTTCTGCTCCCTCCAGAAACAGGGACCAGAGTGTCATACTGGGAATGGTGACTGCCATGTTCAGGACTACTCCAGGACAGGGCGTGGAGACAAGGACAAGTGTAAATGCCACGAAGCTTTCCCTCATTTTTAAGTTGCCTTTTTCTTGACTCTGCCTTTATGAGGTCGCTGTCCACCTTTGACTGTTCTCCAGAGTTCTATCAAAGTTGGCTCTGACCCTTTCTGCTTCATTTTTTCAAGGCTTTTTTGGAGAGATCATCTATCTCTTAAAGCTTAACCATTTTCACCAACATCCCTCTTCAATACATTTTCAATCCTGTAAATTTTAAGTGGCACTATTATTGATGTTTCAGCGGTGATTCTTACATATATTTTATATATATATACAAGATTTACTGAATCTAATAAATGTAGCCCAATGTATCCTGTTCTACAACTTTGATCTAACTGGTAGAAAAACTATACAGACCATGCTGGTCTGCCTCTCCCATGTTAGAGACCCCGTGGCACTCCAGAATGGAAGTCAAGCCAATTTTGGAGCAAGCTGGATGCAGCTTCATTCAACATTCCTACCAGTCATTTGATTACAACAAAGCCTTGACACATCATGCCTTACATGGGAAGGATAGCAATTCCAGGGGAGCACTGTCATTGTGGAGGAGATGTCTCTAGCCTTCCGTTCCAGAAAATCCAGCAGTACAGCATGGTGCAGGACCATCAGCCGACACCAGATAGCTGCATCCTCAGCATGGTTGTGGGCCAGCTTGCGGCTGATGAAGACCATCGTGTGTTCCACCAGATGTTCCTATTAAAGAACATCTGTAATGCTTGGGTTTGCACCAAAGCCATGTTCAGGCTTGCCCTTCGTTGATCACCTCCCATCCAGGCACTCATTATGTTTCCTCTTCCCCATACTATTCACACTCCTCCAGATACTCCAAGCATCACACGAAAGAGCGGAGCCATGGTGGGAATGGCCCCAGTGCGCTGTGTGCATGGTGCTTGGATGCTAGTCTACTTCCGTCTGACATGAGAAACCTGTGTTGTTCCAGCACACACTTTAGAAAGACTTGAGTAATGTAAAAGGTTGTCTTTTTTTTTTAACCCACTGACAAGTTGCTCTAGCAGCCCAAAGTAGTGAAGGAGAAAGCAGCTGCGTCACTGCCCAGATAATGATTTGTTCAGATCTCTCAGTGGCTCATGATACAATGAAACCACAAAAATTCTCTTTAAAAAAACAAAAAGAAGACTCTTCCCTACTAGTTGTTTATGGACTTCATGAAAGGATGCTTTTGTAAACACCTAAATAGTCGTTCAGCAATGAATACCAAAAGACACTAGCTATTCCTTCTTTCTCTTCAAAATAGCCTGCCACTGCCTACTACAATGGGAAGCAGGCACATGCTGTCTTAAACAGAGAACTATCTCCATGATATTCACCAACCCATGAAAAAATTGCTATTTATGTATAACATGGCTCTACATGGAAATATTATATAAATTTCTAGTGGTTTTTCTGGTTCATTGTGTAAGAAAGAGTATAGAGAGCCTTGATCGTTAAACTGAGGGGGGAATGAAAAACAATGTCTCAGTTTTCTTTATTTTATTATACTGCGGCTAGGTTTTCAGATTTCCTATTTCTTTAATTACTTGCAAATAAGTCGCAGAAGCAATAAATGTCGTACTTTTCTCTGAATGTCATTTTAGAATGAGATTATCTGAACCATGTGTGGTGTGGAAAGTTGATCCAAACCTGTTATGAACTACTCTAGTAATTGGTTTACAGTTATTTCGATAAAACATTTAAAAATGTACAAGAGGCAGAGGCAGTGTTTTCATAACCATACCATATGTTCAGAGCATTTATTAAATCTATATCAACAACAGTAACAGAGACTCTGATTTTGATTCATTGGTGTTGACTTTCTATACCCCACTACCATATGTGGTGTTAATTGCTTGAATTCCACTATCACAGTAAAAGTAGCTGCATTAAAATTATGTTATTTGGTTAGGTAATTTTTCATTCTTGCTAAGGAACTCGACAACCTTAAAAGACTTATGATTTTCAGCATGAATCTTAGAATCATACATCGTATATACTTAAGATGTGTTTGATGAAGGGGAAACGCATAGCAGAAGTAGTTCAGGATAGCAGGGAGACTCCCCTGTGGTAACATTCCTCTCTGTCTTACCTGTTTGTTTGTTTTCTCTGTCACTAGAACTGGGATTCTAACCTTAGGGAAAGCCCTGGACAGGGAGAGCACCGATCGCTACATTCTAATCGTCACTGCACACGATGGGAGGCCAGATGGGGTGAGTACTCTCCCTGGGAAAGGGTTTAAAAATAGTATTAAAGAAACCGAGAGAACCTTGTAGTTTTACACTTTAAAAAATGTATCACTCTCGTGAATTCATGAATGAATTTCTCTCTCTCTCTCTCTCTCTCTCTCTCTCTCTCTCTCTCTCTCTCTCTCTTTCTCTTTCTCTCTCGCAACTATTATAATTATTCACAGTGCTCTTTTATGGTGTTAAACAACTTTTGGCCTGACAGAATAGATACTTGTGTTTGACATTCTTACCCAATTTCTGGGGAACATGAAATCTAACATAGCCTGGGAAGTATTCAGTTATCTACATTAGCAACAGAGCACTCTGGGAATTTTACTATGTTGGAACCTGTTTCCTTTAATGTCACTTTGTGTGGTGGAGAAGTGTTAAAAGGGAATTTGTGGATACATGCCTTGAAGCACTTAGGGAAACAAATTGATTCCACAGTAGATTTGTAAGCAGTACTCAGAATCTGTACTAATCCTTGATGATTGAAGTGGTTTAAAGGGACCCTTAAATCTAGAGAAGATAAATTTTATTTTCTCTGCACTCAAATTAGTTTTAAGAATAAGTAGTTGAGTCATTCTGAATTGTTTTAAGAGAATTCAACTGTATTCTTTAAACAATGCCAGGCACAACCACCACTATTCTGATTTTTAAGCATGGTAACATTTCAGTTTTTGGCAACATATCATTAGACTATTTTTTCACCATTTCTATTCCATAGCTTTTTGTCTTTGGGCGTCCTTTTTGGGGGTAGGGAAAGTGTTTGTGTGTGTGTGTGTGTGTGTGTGTGTGTTTCTTTTTTAAAAATATATATTTATTTCAGAGAGGAAGGGAGAGGGAGAGAAAGATAGAAACATCAGTGATGAGAGACAATCATTGATCGGCTACCTCCTGCACTCCCCACACTGGGGATCGAGCTCACAACCCAGACATGTGCCCTGAACAGGAATCGAACTGTGACCTCCTAGTTCATAGGTCGATGCTCAACTGCTGAGCCACAGTAGCCAGCTGTGTGTTTCTTTTATCAAGAGCATCTAGACCAGCCGTGGGCAAACTACGGCCCGCGGGCCGGATCCGGCGCATTTGAAATGAATAAAACTATTGAAAAAAAAGACCGTACCCTTTTATGTAATGATGTTTACTTTGAATTTATATTAGTTCACACAAACACTCCATCCATGCTTTTGTTCCGGCCCTCCGGTCCAGTTTAAGAACCCATTGTGGCCCTCGAGTCAAAAAGTTTGCCCACCCCTGGCTAGACTCACTCAGCACTGTCCTCTGGGAATAATTTCAAACTCTGTATAGGTATATAGGCAAGAATTATCCAATTCAAATGGTAAAATAAATCTACCATTTTCTTGAAATGTCTTATTTGATCAATATGATAAATTGTTTGGGACCATATAATGATCTTCTCACACTTACTTGAGGCTGATAGCTGAGAGAATTTCACCGTGATAAAAACATAATCAAATTTACACCTGGAATGTGTTATCACCTTAGTTAAAAATCAGAAAAATAGATAGAGATAATTAATTAAATTTGGTTATTATAATTTGCCATTTATAAGCTATTTGTCATTTTTCAAATATTAGATAAACAGCTAATATAGAAAATAAAATTTACAGAACAGTTTTAGTAAATAGTGGGGTCAATAGGAGATACTTAAATATTAGATGTGAAGAAAAGTGAAATCTAAGAATTATTTACATTTATGCAATACCCTTGATTAACATAGTGTGCCTGTGATAAACATGTATAACAAAGTCAGTGAGAAACTCGAGAAGAAAATAATTGAAGAACTTGACTTATGGTGAAAGTTTAATGGGTAACTTGGCTAGGAAATAACAGAGGGAAAAATTCTAAAGAGGAGGAGGAATTATTTATTCAGCATAGAATAAGGGGTATAATTAGAGTGAAGTAAAATTAATAAGGAGCATACAGGTCAACCATTAGGACAGGAAAAAAAGATTATAATACCAGCTTTGAGATATTAGCTGGGACTTTTAAGCCTGATCTTAAAAGTAAAATTTCTTAGACAAAAGAACAGCTTAAAAATGGTGTAGTAGAATATCAGGCTTAGTCTCAATGTACTAATTTTGGTTTTGTCCACATAAAAAAACTAAAAGTAAGTTCTGGATTAAAATTAGTACTTTAGTTCCTTCTAGAACATTTTTTTCCAGTTAGTTGTGCATTTCAGTTCCCCTTGGCTAGGTTAGTTAGCATTTCTAGTTCCTAATTTTTAGATTCTTATAATCATTAAGGTCTCATTCACTTTTAAAATTCTGATTCTTTTAAGCAAGTTTATTAATTTTCAAAAGTTTATAGTGAGAGAGTATCAATAGAGAAAGAAACATTTTGATTTCAAACAAAAACTTATTCAGTAAATTTTATTATTCATATCATTTTATGCATGGATTTACATGTGGGCACATAGAGTGGGTTCCTCAAGAAAAAAGTGATTACAGAATGATAATATTCTCACATTGTCATAACATTTTTTCTTATCTAAACATTTAAACATATCCTTTGCAAAATTATAGTGAAATGAACGCATTAACCTTAAAAATCATGGGTCTCAAGAAAGATATGAGCACAGACACCAGATGGAGGACTGTTCTTAAATCAAAATGATTGCTAGCAGTATGTGTGAAACAAATTGTAAAGATATAATTTGAAATGTTATCATGAGAAACCCCATCCCTTACCAACCCCCAAAAGAGTTTAGGGAAGAAGAGAGCTAATATTCAGTTGGTCATTGCCAATTTTTTGTAGACAATGTTGAAGAAATTTTATATGACATTCCTATATTTTTTCGCTTTTTCATAAATTTAGTTTGTCAATAATAGTTTTAAAAATCTATACATGTTAATTAAATATCTCATGTAATACATACCTGTAAATATTTAGATTTCTTCAGTTATTATGATTAAAATAAAATAATATTTTATAGATTTAATAATTATTTACACTTATTTATTTGAAATTACTTGCAAATTTATGAAGTTGCAAATTTCTTAACAAAGCTGCTACTATTCTTTATTCCAACATTTTCACATTTTAGCTGAAATAGACTTTGATTGAAAATTTTATGTGTTATATGCAAGTTTTTTAAGCAGTTATATTTTACCAAATTTATTTGTAATAATATATAGGATAACTCCCAAATGCATTTTGCGAGAATATACATTTCACTTCCTTTTTTTAGAAGCTTTTGTACATAATTTACTCTTAAGCTAAACTAAGTTCATAAATATGAGCTAAAAAGACATTTTATTAGAAAATCTGGGCAAACATTATTATATTTATGGTTATAATTGATTAACACTTGAGGAGGAAAAAAAATTTCTCAACCCTCCTAAGGTCTTTGGCTGGGTCTGAAAATTAAACTGACAAAGATTAACAAGTGAAAGCATACAAATGTACTTAATATGTTTTATATGTTGTGGTAGCCTCCATAAGGAAATGAAGATGCAAAGAACTGGTGAAACCTACCTGCTTTTATAAGAGAAGCATTTGTGCAAAAGTGACTAACTTATGTAGGGAGGCTAAAGGATGATTAAGATTATCTTAGCATGGTCTGCTAGTACCGAATTCTCTTGCTCTCAACTTCTCACTGTTGATAAGAATGTTTCTTTCTGGTACAGGGAGGGCATCTTTCACACAGGAGTTTCATATCTTGCTTTTAAGGCGGGGAGTTGCGGGGGGAGGGAGGTCCCAATGTTTCTTCTGTATTTGGTGCTTTCCAAGTGCCTTCAATTCAAAATAGTCAATATGACCAAGTGGCATATTTTGGGGTGACATGCTCTGAACAACATCAGGAACCTCTGGCATCATTAGCATTTAGGAATGTGGCAAAAAAAAAAAAAATACAGGAAATCCAAACCACAGTCGCTTAAGCAAAACAGGTTTGTTTCAAATAAAAAGAAAGCTACAGGTGGATAGGACCGGTATTGTGCAAGGCCTCAGTACCATCAGGGATGCCTGCTCCCTATTCCCTGCTCTGTTATTTATCGTGTTTACTTTGTTATTCATTCTTATTACCCCATGTTCTGAAGGTGGCTATTGCAACTCTAGGCATCCACTCTTCATTGCAGAAGAGCAAAAGGTAAAGATGAATGCCAGATGAGTCTACTGTTCTTCTTCAGAGAACAAAAGCTTTTTCAGAAACCATACCTGGAATATTTTCTCTTAAATCTTATTATCCTAAGTAGCCACAGCAAGCTGAAAGATAACTAGTAAGTAGGGCTTGTGGATTGTGGTTATATCAATCAACCAACAGCAGCAAAACATAGAAATATGCAAATTATAGTTTACAATATTTTTGTTACAAAAGCAACATGGTCTTCTTGGAGAAAATATGAAAAATACACATAAGATAAAAGGAGAAAATTAAATTGTATTTTTATCTGTTAGACAACATCTGAATTTATACATTTCCACATATGTCTACACACAAGAGTGTGTTCATGTTCTTGCATATTTTAAATTACATGGAGTCACATGTGAATATGTTCTGGATTGTGCAAAAGATACTGACCTACATACTCTTCTCTGGTTGCAGCAGACAAAGGGATTTACCTTTTAGGCCAGTGATGGCGAACCTATGACACTTGTGTCAGAGGTGACAAGCGAACTCATTTTTTTCATTGATTTTTATTTGTTAAATGGCATTTAAATACATAAAATAAATATCAAAAATATGTCTTTGTTTTACTATGGTTGCAAATATCAAAAAATTTCTATATGTGACACGGCACCAGAGTTAAGTTAGGGTTTTTCAAAATGCTGACACGCAGAGCTCAAAAGGTTCGCCATCACTGTTTTAGGCAGGTAGCATATATTACTATTAGGTTTACCTGCTTACCATTTCCTTAGGCTGTATACAGTAATTATAAGGTAATTAATTAGTGGTATACATGGTCCTCAAATTCTTGGTTTTGATGGAAACTCAGAAAATTACTAATGTAACATTTTCTGGTAGCATTTGCTTACTTGAAAATACCTAGTTGTCATATAGTGTGATTTTATAATGCACTAATTTTTTTTTTTGCTAGAGAGTGATAAAAATCTACAGGAATGTTACATTTCAGAACAAAAGGGGTGCATGTACAAACAAAAGCTTGCCACCCATGAGATTTGATCAAGATAAAGGTAAAATCACTTCCTCAAAGTTAGCCTTTAGTCAATACTTGACATTTTCAAGATGCTTTTCCTTTGATAGCATCATTTGCTTTTTCTGTTTTTGAGCTTCCTCTTCTTTCTTTTGTTTTTGTTTTTGGAAAACTAAGAAATAGGAATAGGAACAGAGATGCTTTTCAGAGAGACAAATGCCACAATTAACAAGTAACTGACCATACAATAAAAATAGCTCCTCTCACATTTAATCTTTTTCTTTTCAATTTAAGACCTCAACGGCCACAGTCAACATAGTGGTGTCAGATGTCAATGACAATGATCCAGTGTTTGATCCCTATCTGCCTAGAAATCTGTCTGTGGTGGAAGAAGAAGCCAATGCCTTTGTGGGTCAAGTCAGGGTAAGTGGAATATGTGTTAGGCGATGGGGCACCAGAATTATTTGAAAGCCATCGGTGAGAGTACTTGGTTATAATGCAAGGTGGGGATAAAGTGCACGCATTCTCAACCACTGTGCCAGACATCTTTCAAGATTAAATGATTTTAATAATATCATTTCCATTTGGTGTTTAACTTTTAAGATTTAGTTAATTTACATTTTATAACCATAGTATAATTTAACAGTGATTCATTTAAGAGTATTCTATTTTAATTTAATTTATTTTATTTTCTGGAATTATGATAAAGTGTTTTAAAATAAATATGTAGCTATATTATAAAGTATAAATTTGAAAATACCTCAAAATACAAATGCTTAGATGTAAGTTATTTTGGTGTCTGAACATGTCTTTAGCATCTACTCTGTACCTTAGGTAATAACACACAACCTTTGTCCAGCATACTCAACACTCATTTCTAGGCATGTTCTCCTAATTTCTAACTGGACATACAGGTCAATTTCTGTAGTTGTTTTGTTGAAAATCCAGTTTAAATAAAAATGAGACAGTACAGTATTTCTCAGTTAGGCCATGATTGGTTTTGAACACAGTTAATGGTTTAGAAGCCGTGAATGAGGGCCAGTTTTGAGGAAGGTACACGTATTTTGAGGCATCTAGCTCAGCTGAGGCATTGATATGGTCTCCAGGCAAGGAAGATACCTCCTCTGGAAGGAGAGAGTCACTCAGGCGTCCTGAGCCTATGTTTCAGGGTCCCACCTCTTCCCTGGTAAGGCCCTGGGTTTTGAATAAGAGGTTTGCTGGTGCTTGGAAGTAAGACTTCTTTACGATTCAGCTACCCGTACAATCAGACAAAGGGTCTGGTTTTCATTCAATATTCTCTCTGGCTGCAAAAAAAAAAAAAAAAAAAAAAAAAGGATTTCTTTAAATGCTGTATTAGAGTCCTTCTGACTTTCATACCATGTCCTGACATTTTGAAAGGTTAGGTTGAGCCCCTCAGTTTTTCTCTCAGAGCATACGGATAATATAAAAGCCACCAACTCCACAGTTAGTACTGCTCTCATCTTCACTGTCTCTCTCAAATCCTTGGAGACACTGCATCAGGCGCACATCTCCTTATGCCTTTATGTCATCCCACTTCACGACAGGAAAGAGTCTTAGTAACTGAGCTGTTAACATCATGCCCACAGGTCTTGATGCCATGTGAACAGCAAGCCACTCAACTCCAGAACCCTATGCAATACCTCTGGGTTAATTTTTCTGTCGATTCTACAAGAAGAAACCTAGATGCAAAGGTTCTGGTCTAACTAGTTATTTGAGAAGTTCACATTAACACTAATAGGGAAGTAAGGAAGTAATGCAGAGAAGCCATGGCAGCGCATAAAGGGATTGCTATTAACCATCTGTCATACAAGGGCTGGAGATTAATTTCAAGGACAGTGGGCAATGGTATAAAACACCTTCTCCAGAAGTATCGATCCCAAGAAGGGATAGCTCTTCCAAATCCTTACACTAGATCCTGAGAGTTCTTGGTCACCCATGCTGTGGAAGGGGGCATATTTTCAGCACTCCCTGTTCCCATGCAAGCGAGCAGCCAGCTGCCTGTGATTCTGATATAAAGGCACCAGTCAGACTATAGATGCTAGCAGATGGAAGTTAACCAGTGTTAACTTGAGGGACATGCATGGGGCACTGACACCTTCTTTAAACCAAGCAAACAAGTTGATAAGAGGGGCATGTGCAGAAGACATAGGAACTCCTCTAAACATAAATTCCATTACTGTCAGATTATCGACTGGTTCTCAAATGGCCTCTTCAGCTCAATTCTGTCTTGTATCACATCTGCCTGGTATTTTTTTTTTAAATCTATAATCTCACTCATTTGTCAAGGTTCTGGAAATCACACATTTTCCTGTCAACCCTGCATGGCCACCTTAATCCTTTGTGGTGTTTCTCCTTCCTTTTAGTAAATAATTGATGTAACACATTTGCCACTTGACATATAAAAGAATACTATTTTTAGAGGAGTTCTGGAAACTTGACTTAAAAACGTTGAGCTTAGTTGGGGAAGTAGAAAGTCCTAATGAAATGGCCATTGTTATAAAGACTTTACTTGTCAGTGTAATGCTTTCTTTAGAACCCTTCACAGTATTTCACAGGAAACTCTAAAGGGTCTTTATGCGTGTTCTGATTCTAAACTGCGTGCCAATAGTTCATCATTAAAATGAGTTTCAGATATTAGGCCTCATACCAACTCCTACAAAAGTCTAGGTTGATCCCAAGTGCCTGAGTGTGTAGAAAATAAAAGAGAAGATATTTTTAAATGTGTGTGTGTTTGTTTAGACTTCTTATTATTAAACTAGAGTTCCAGTGCACAAAATTAATGTACTCAGGGGGGTCCCTAAGCCCGGCCTGCACCCTCTCACAGTCCTGGAGCCCTCCAGGGATGTCCAACTGCTGTGAGCCTGGCTTCTGGCTGAGTAGTGCTCCCCCTGTGGGAACGCACTGACCAACAGGGGGCAACTTCTGTGTTGAGCGGAATTGGGCCGAAACCACTCTCATAAGCTGTCCAACATCCTCCGAGGGGTCTCAGATTGTGAGAGGGTACAGGCCAGGCCAAGGGAGCCTCTGATGCATGATCAGGGGCAGGGAGGGATGCAGGAGGTTGGCCAGCCAGGGAGGGATTGTGGGAGGGCTCCAAGGTATGTTGGCCCCTCTTGCTCAGTTCCAATCGGCTGGACCCCAGCAGCAAGCTAACCTACCAGTCAGAGCATCTGCCCCCTGGTGGTCAGTGCACATCATAGCGAGTGGTTGAACAGCCTTAGCATATCATTAGCATATTACACTTAGATTGGTTGAACACATGACTGGACACTTAGCATATAGGATAAGATAAATAGTTGAAGGTTCAGCTGGGTCTATTGTTGGGATTATGTATGCCATTTTAAACACATTTGGTAAATTGCTTAGATGTGTTTCCCAGATTCTGTTTATTCCTAAAACTGAAGGACCTGCTAGGAATAAATCATTCTAATGTGTAAGAGACAGGCAGATGACTTTGAACCCTAGTTCTTCAGAAGTGGGGTATAGAATGTGTCATGTTCCTTTATTTCTCAACTAATGTCTGGTAGATTCAATCTTGACTCCAAGTTGGGGACTAAGGAGACGATAAAGCAAGATCTATCTCAGCAAACACTGGTGTGAGATGCAGGGTCCCAAAGAGAATTTCTTTTTGATGTGGAACAGCATTTAGCATCAAGAATGAGATGGTGTTCTTACTTCGGCATGCTTGCCACAGTGGGTGTTTCGGTGCATGACTGTGTGTGCATACTTGGGGTGAGTGGAGGATTAGGGGAGAGCAGTGCAGGGAGGAAGACTTGAAGCTCATGTCAGAGGCTTTAACCTGTGTGATGGCATCTTCTTGAAGAGTTTCTTGGGGGCCTGAATTCTCCTGAAATTTTGTGTCTTTGTGTTTCAGCATAGCCCTGGGTATGAATGCATGCACAGATGCATCAGAGGGAGCGTGCTTGGAGGCAACACTGCCTGTTAAGATGAAACAAGTTCTAAGCATTGTACACAATATTGAGTGAGCTACCTCCCAGCAAACCTCCAGTAAATACCTTGCAGAAATTCTCATGCTGAACTGACTTCTTTTAACGCTAAGTAACAACAATAGAGCCCTGAATCAACAAAAATGTTCTTCCAATTCTAAAACAAAAGAGGCTGAGTGTATTGAACCTGAAACACTAATGCATTCCCAGTGTGAGATCTGCATGCTAAATCTCAGCAGCGATGAAGTGATAGATATTTTATTTGAAACCCTAAGCAATTTTAAAATCATTAGTAAACTGCAGTGTTTAGAAAGGTAGTAATGGTGTCATTTCTGAAAAAAAAATAAAAATATATATATATATATATATATATATATATATATATATATATATATATATATATATCCTTCAACTAAACAATTTAATATTAAGCAAAATAAATCTGGCCTTCAGTGGTCTGTCTGATTAATGTTGTGATCCCCCTGTGTGGGGTTCTAAAAATGAAATGAAGGTGGGAAGCTTTATGGTCTTTTATTTATTTGTTGTAGCTCAGCATGACATTCAACAGTGCCTGAAACTATAATACTTCTTAGTTAAGTGGGTGACAACTGGGGAATTGTATGGCTTCTCTTGTCAAGTCAAACTATATAATGCAAACACTGTTCTCAGTCTAGTAAAGAAAAATCACCCCCCAATTTGAAAAATTAGTGGCATACATTTAATGCTGCTGCCTACAAATGGAAATGTATCTATTTCTGGCGAATATTTTTGAGGCGTGGTGATCTTTCAGATATTCAACTATCAGTTCATAAATGGATTAGAAAGTTGTATGCATTTATTGATACAATATATACTTGGGACCTACCCTTTTAGTAGTTTTTAATCTTATTATCAGCTATTATAATGAGTGCATGTACATGTGTATGTATTTGGGTGTGTGTGTAAATATTCATAGCTGTATAATCCCAGCTGTACAATGAATGCTTTTTCCCACCATCCTCATGGTAACCAATGATCTCTTTATTGCTAAATATAGTTTTTATCTGAATAACTTTACTACTGCATTTGAAATGATCCCTTTATTCTTGAGACTCTACTATGTTTGCTCCTGGTTTTTATGTTTAAGAATGTTTAATTCTTTTTGCCTTCCGTTTATCTGATTCCTTCATAAATCTTTTTTTTTTTACCACAGCAAAAGATAATATTTTTATTTGAGAAAAATGCACACTATATCAGTATACTATACATATACCATGAAAGTTATTCATTTTTGTTAACATCATCAGAATCAACATCATAGACATATCTCAAACCTCCAAAACAAACTTTGAATTTTGGAAGTATCTTCTCAGTGGTTATTCTGATTCTGCACATACCTTTTGGGAAATCCAACTCATGTGGAAGCCCACATTTTTAATTGCACTTGGATGTTGATGTCTCCCATAGATGTATCTTGAGCCCCTTCTGCTCCTTCAATCTATACCCTCAAATAGATACTTACCCATAAAACAAACCTACCTGTATGTCCTATAGTCATCTCAAATTCAACATGTTTAAGATTGAACCCTGATTTTCATCTTCCCCAGAAAGGGCTCCTTCTCCTGAATCATGCATCTTGATTACCCATGCCCCAAGCTAAAGGTTGAGGAGGCAGCTCAGTCACCTCTTGCTCCCCCCCTGCCCATATCCAGTCAGTCACCAATCTTGGTAGTTTACATCTTTCAAATTATTCTCAAATTTTTCCTCTCTCCAAACAACCATAGTCAGACACTCATTATTTCTCACCTGAGCTATTATTATACCCTCTTAATTGCTTATCCTGACACTGGTTTTGACACCTCATAATTGTCCTCACTGTAACTGCTAGAATGCTATCGCTAACAAACCAGCTGCACTACAGGAGGTATTCTTACAATGCAACAGACAAGACACACCTCCCACTGCAACTTTACCTCCAGGAATAATAACCTGCTTGCAATCACTAATATTTGCTCTCAGAACTCTCCTTTGTCTCTTTCTTTGCCTCTGCTCCTGCCCGCTGCCTTGATGTCTCCTTTCTCCCTTTTTCATTTAGATAACTCATCCTTGAAAATTCTAGTCACACATAATCTCTTTCAGAAAATCTTTTCTGGGTCCTAAGAGTCTCCTACTCATGGCTCCAAATTATACTGTGCACAGCTTTTTTATAGTACTTACTAAAGTACATGTAAGTTCCCTAAATATACAAATTACTTGAAAGCAGAGACTGTGTCCTATTGATCTCTGAACCCTCACTACCCAGCCCAATAGTTGACATTAGAACACGCTAAATTAAATTAGACCTAATGTATTAAAATGATCAAGAAATGCATTTTTTACAAGTGATTCATAAACATTATAAAAAAGAAGAGATGTAATAAACTTCAAAATCTACACATATATATTTGGCTTATTCACATACCTACAGGTAAATAAGTTTTCTTGATACATAGAGAAAAAGTTTTTATATTGAATATCTATCAACTTTTACAATTTTAGCATGTAGAATAGCACGCATAGAGTTGATTTAAAAAGCAGTGTTAATGCAAAGAACAATTGAAATTTATGTTGGTACAGGGCAAAATATTTACCACCCAGGAAACAAGGCAATAATAATGAAGGATGTTCCCAGGTAGAAGAAGATTGCAAGGAGGAAAACTGTAACCAGCTGCTTGGTTACATTTTAGAATTGTGTTTTCATTCACCCTTTTAAAATATATACCCTATTTAAATTATTTACATTTATATAAAAAGAAATGCCAACTATTTTTGCCTCACAAATCCCAGATCCATTCATCTAGCTGTGCCTTTTAATGCTGCATTAGTTATTTATGAGATCCAACTTGGTACAATTTGCACTTCTGTTTTATAGACTGAGGAGAATTCATGGCTTGTTCACATTAGTTGGATTCAGTTCTTCTCTACAAATGTTATAGCTCATTACCATTACTTACACTGAGTTTACTGCCTAACTAAGGAAGAAGCTTGACAATCAACTTAAGGTTTATAGGAGGCATTCCAACTGTTTCTGAAGCCTTTACTAAGACAATATCTTGTCCTTTAAACTTTATGAAAAGTGTATAATTTAGAGAAAGTGATTTAAACATAACTGCACAATTTAATAAGTTATTATAAAGTAAACAGAAATATAAGTACAACCCAGATATATAGTGTATCCCTAGGAAAGTACCTGCATGATTCTTCCTAGTTGCAACTATAATTAATGACTACAATAGATTCTTGCTTTCTATTATAGATTTACAAACCAAATCAGCATCCATAAATAATATAATTTAGCTTTGACTTTTGTAATGAATATAAACAGAATTGCATAGTATGTATGCTTTAGTATCTGCCTTCTTTCATGCATCATTATCTTTGTAAGATTTAACCACATTTCTGCCTCTGCCTGTCTATGTATTTTCTGTGCTGTATGTGACTAAGTCACAATTATTTTTCAAATTATATTATTGGTGAGTATTTGAGTGGTTTCCAATATGAGGTGTTATAATCAATGATGTGAATACTGGAATATAATTTCATCTGGTGCACATGCACCTGAGTTTTTCTGTGTTATGAGTATGAGAATATTTGATCAATTGAAAATGTCAAAAATTTTTCATGGTGACTGTACCAAGAAATCTGTGAGTTAGTAATGGTCCCCATCTGCATGTTTAATATGTGTCAATATTTCTAATTTGGACCAATATGGTGTGATTTCAGTGTTATCACATTGTGGTCACGATCAGCATTTCCCTACTAAGATTGAACATCTTTTCATATATATGTTTAACAGCTACTTTGCTTTGTTCACGAAGTGCCTACTTAAGTCTTGTATTTATTTATCTCCTGGGTTGACATTAATTATGCTTCTTGCAAGTTCTTTTTCGTCTATGGGAGTTCTTCACTTGATCTTAGCCAAAAGGCTGAGAAGCGAAGTGGTAATTCTTTGTATATTCAAGACATGACTCCCTTCTTGTTACATGTCTTTAAAATGTCTTCTCCAGCTCTGGGACTTGCATTTAACTTTCTTAAAGGTGTCTTTTGATACACTGAGTTTTTACTTTTAAGATTGCTAACTATATCCATTATTTTTTCAGTTGTTACTTGCTATCCTCAGATTATGAAGATATTCTCTTACATTATTTTAAGAAGCATTATTGTTTTGTTAATATTATTCATATTCAATATAAATACTTACAGGCAAACTTTAAAAATATATTTTCTTCTAGGAGTGTCACAGTTTTAGGTCTTGTAAGTCATTAATACCTTTGAATTTATCTTTGTCCATGGTGTAAGATTAGAGTCCAATTTCATTCATTTTTATGTGCCTGTCTAGTTTCCCAGCACCATTTGTTGAAGGTACTATCCATTCCCATTGTGATTCTTGGATCCCTTGTCAAAGATGGGTTAACTGAATAGGCACTGGCTTATTTATGGGATTTTGATTCTGTGTATTTGGTCTGCTTGCCCATGTTTACACAATATCCTCAGATTATGAATTACTGTAGCTTTGTAATATATTTTGAAATCAGAAAATATGATGCTGCCTCCAGTTTTGTTCTGTCTCAAGATTTCATTGGCTATTCGGTGTCTTTTGTAGTTCCATTTAATTTTATGATTTTTTTTAATTTTTCATAAAAAATGCCATTAGGTTTTGTTAGAGATTTAATTGAATCTGTAATCAATTTGGGCAGTATGCAAATTTTAAAAATATTGTATTTTAATTCATGAACATGGGATTCTTTCTACTTATGTCTTAATTTATTTTGTATCAATGTTCACTTGGTTAATCAATGTTTGTCTTTTTTATCAATAGCAAGAGAAGGTCATCATATGATAAAAGGATAAATTTATTAGGAAGATACTAGTATAAGAATAATAAATTTATATCATTCAGTATCAAAGCACCTAAATAGATAAGCAAACATTGACATATCCAATGTGAGATTAATATGACAAATTAAAAATAGGAGACTTTAATGTCCCACTTTTAATTATAGATAGAACATCTAGACAGAAAATTAATACAAAAACAACAGATTTAAAAAACATTATAGACCAGCTGACCCTAACATATATATAGAGTATTCCACCCAGGGACAACAGATTATGCATACTTCTTAAGAGAACATGAACATTTTCCAGGATAGATCATTTTTTGGGGTCATAAAACAAGTCTTATAAAATTTAAGAAGATAGAAATTACACAAAGTACCTTTTCAATCATAGTAGAATAAAACTAGAAATCAATAACAGAAAAAAAAGAAAATTCATGAATATGTGGAAATTAAGCAAAATATTCTTGAACAACCTATGGCTTAACAACAATATTAAAAGGGAAATTAGAAAAGATTTCAAATCAAAATGCAAAGAAAATCACAACATATCAAACTTATGAGATATAGCAAAAGCAGTATTAAGAGGAAAGTTAATAGCAATGAATTTATCAATACCAGATACGATTTCATTGTAGATAAATAAACTTAGAATAGTAAAATGAAATTACCACAAAATAGGTTGTTTATGAATTGCTTCACTTTAATTAAGCTCTTCATCAAACTTCATGATTTTGAATAATTTCTGCTTCACAGGACTTTTCTCTTGAGCAGTGGAAAGTTTAATGCTAATAGGATCAATGGAGGAGGCACCAAGTGAAGACTTGGGAGAGTAGGGATAGAAAGAAAGAGGTAAAATAGAAGTAATAAAAAAAAATGAGAAGAACCTAATGATCAGATTCTCCTCTGTCATTTCAAATAAGGAATATTTTTAATAATTACCTCCCCCAAAATAAGTATACCTACTTTTTCCTTTGAAATTCTGGATTATTTAATCATGCCCATTACTAATTAGTGAGACATAAATTTCAGTAGAAATATTCATACTTAGAAAATTTGACACTCAGTTATGGTCTCACTAAATATTGTAGGTAGTCTTGGTCCTGAAAAAAACAAAAAGTCAATATTAATGCATTGAAATAATGTCATTCACTGAAAGAACTTAATGAATTCACCGTTCAATGAAGATTCATCAGTTATGTAAATTTAGTTGACTTCTCTAAGCAAAGTTTGCTTTTATGATTTTTCTCTTTGATTGCCACTCAGTTATAAATCACAGTTCCCATGAGCCTCAGAATAATTCACAATTGCATAAAATCTTCTACAGACTTAATGTGCAGCACTTGCTACTTTCCATTTTTATTTTAAAGAGCTTCTGTAGAGAAAACATTTTACAACACTAACAGCACATCCGTCACAATTTTATTTTCTTCCTGTATTTGGCTTACTCTCAACTTTTTGAAATAAGAGTGGGTGAGAAGAATGTATGAGACGTTGTTAGGATTTATTGAAAATAAACAGATGACAATGAATGAGAGCTATATAAATTTTTTGAGAGATTATCTAGATTCCATGCTGATCTGGGGGCAGTTAGCTATGGTTATGAATGTAGGAAGACACAGTAAAACTCTTAAATAATATTAGTATTATTTACTCACATATATTGGTTGTTGGCTACATGCTAAATACTATTCCAAGTGATTTATGTGTATTAGCTTATTCAATACTCACAAAATCTGATGGGGTAGGTACAAATAGTATTTCTATACTAGATGCCCAATGCACAAAATTCATGCAAGAGTAGGCCTTCGCAGCCGTGGTTGCCTGGATCGCTCTCTTGCAGCTGTCACGTCTGCCTCGATCCCACAGCTGCAGCCCCGGCTTGGTCCCAGAAAGATGTCCAGAAGGATGTCTGGTCCAATTAGCATATTACGCTTTTATTATTATAAACTAGAGGCCTGGTGCACAAAAATTTGTGCACTAGGGGAGGTCCCTCAGCCCGGCCTGCCCCCTCTCACAGTCCGGGAGCACTCAGAGGATGTCCTACTGACAGCTTAGGCCCACTCCCCACGCCGTCTGGCTTCCCCCTACGAGAGGCGACCGGGCTCATCAGGGGAAGGCGCTGCTCCCATCACCCCCACTGCAGCCACTGCTGGCTGCGGCAGCTGTGAGGCCTGAGCTCTGGGTCTCACAGCCACCGGGGCTCATGGCTGCCTGAGCCCTGGGCCTTGCAGCCACTGTGGCTTTGTCCAGATGGACGTCCAGAAGACGTCCGCCCTAATTCGCCTTTTACCCTTTTTTTAGTATAGATGTGCAAACTCTAAGAGGTGAATGATTTACCAAAATTATGTAACTGGCAAATCAGTATCAGCTGTGTCAAGCTGTGAAATTCTAAAGAACCTGTATTTACAATAGGAGGTGGTCTAAAATTCTGGAGAAGAGCACTCACCATAGCATTGGATAGCCTGAGGTTCAAATTCTAGCTATGTTCTAGCAACTCGATGACTTTGGGCAAAGTATATAATCTACCTGATACTCTCTTTTCTTGTCTAAAATAGGAGAGTCTATATCTAGATCATAAAGTCCCCTAAGGCTTAAAGAAGAGAATTCACAATCCCCGAAGCATAATAGTGGTGGTGGCAGCAGTAACATTTTGCACACTTGAATTTTGAGACTTAAATTGAGGTTGATTTAGTCACCCATGATATGAAACGCAGCTTTGTGTTATGTTTTATGCCTTTGTAAAGATGGCTGACAATGTTGCGCCAGTCACTAATTATGTACAGAAGCTTGCTGCTTGTTCAGTTTGACTTTCAACTTAGGATGATTCTTCATTCAGCTCTGAATCTAAATCATTATGCCATCATCTAGAAAAAAAAATTTTTTTTTCTATCTTAACCACAAAAAAGTAATGAAAAAATCAAGCATTTTACTAAAATCAAGACGTACTATATCTATTGTCATTTTTTTCTAAGGTAAAAAAAAAAATAAAGTTATTTGTCATGACTTGTACTTAGTACAATTTAAGTGAAAGTCACCAAACTTCCTGATCTTATTAGAGCTGCAGTTTAGGAATGAGGGATGTGAGCTGGACTTCCTTTCTTGATGCCACAGGATTACATTAAGAGCCTCTATTTATATGCGCTCATACTTCACTGTGCTTTTTTCATAATACTTATTAAAATTCAAAATTGTTTACTTGTGTGACTTTATTTAACCTTTATCTCCCTCATTAGAATGTAATTTCCAGGAAGGCTGGTTAGAAACCCGACTATATGCCATAATTGTGCAATGCATCTTTACCTTATTACTGGATATTATTACTCTAGTAATTTTTAAAAGGCAATTATTGT
Source organism: Myotis nattereri (assembly GCF_964212035.1). Classification (NCBI taxonomy): domain Eukaryota; kingdom Metazoa; phylum Chordata; class Mammalia; order Chiroptera; family Vespertilionidae; genus Myotis; species Myotis nattereri. The sequence continues at coordinate 31,288,186 of NC_138088.1, forward strand.
ATAATATCTGCTTTTTCCTGTAGTTTAAGTGACACTAGAACAAAGAACACTTTGCTCTTGACCTTGTTCACTTCCCCAGTCCCTAAGATGCTGTCCCGTGCAAATTTGTTTGTAAACGTGTGAACAAATTAATGAATACAAGCATGTATGATGGCATCAAATCAATTTTGAATTTAATCATTTTGCATTGTTTATGCATTGATATATTCTTTCTAATATAGGCGTTGAGGAAAATAAAACTGTTAAAAGCCTTAGTTCATTTTTACTGAGATGAAAACTCAGTTCTGCACTAAAGCATTACTGTGAGCAAGGCACACTCTCTGCTCTTTTAGAATTGGCATTAGGTAGCAAACACCTAAATACAAATAATCATATGTAAGACAATGTGAGAAGTGCTGAGGCTGGCAGGTGCAGAGCACTGTAAGATCATAGAAATGTGGAAGCTAATGTAACTCTCAAGATTAAATTATTATTTAAATATTTTTATTTTTATTTGTTACTTTGGTGTTATTTGAGGAAAATAACATTGGTTCTGTGTCTACACAAACATGGTTTAGAAAAGTGCTCCATTGAAACATGTTCTTTGTTCTTAACCTGCCTTCCTAAAAGGCAAAAAGAGTATACCTTTTTTATGTTTATATCAGTTTTTAATGAAGTTAATTTTAGGTAATCTGAGAAGATGAAGGGTAAGACTTAAGGCATGTGTGATATGGTATTATACATTCCTTAGTATATTACCTTGTAGATTAACATATGCTATATAATAAAAGCCTAATATGCTAAGTGTCCGGTCATCCAGTTGTCTGTTCAACCAATCAAAGCATAATATGCTAATGATATGCTAAGGACGCTCAACCACTAGGTATGACGTGCACTGACCAGCAGGGTGCAGACAACCGGTCAACCAGTTGCTATGACATGCATTGACCACCAAAGGACAGATGCTCTGACTGGTGTGTTAGCTTGCTGCTGGGGTCCAGTTGATCGGACTGAATGAGGCGGGCCAGACACGCTCTGGAGCCCTCCCGCGGTCCCTCCCCAGCCCCAGTCATGCACCAGTGGGGTCCTTCAGCCTGGCCTGCACCCTCTTGCAATCTGGTACCCCTCAGGGTATGTCAGAGAGCCAGTTTTGGCCTGATCCCGCAGGCCAGGCCAAGGGACCCCACTGGTGCACGAATTCATGCATCAGGCCTCTAGTATCATTATAATACAAACTCTTTCTTTATCCCTTCAGTATTTTTCCCTCCTTTCTACACACTCGAGCAAAGGCTTTCTAATTCTAAACACTATTTTAGTAATAAGTGTGTACCTCTGCTTCATGGCTTCTTTAAATAGATTTTTTTGCCTGTCTCAAAATCCCAAAAGGCCTAGTTAAAAGGTACTTGCAACAACAGAATATTGCTTAAGTTTTAGAGCATGTAATTACATCCAAATCTTTATATATTGACACACAGCTTGTATGATGCCTGCCATTATACTAGTAAGTGGGCAAATGTGCAAGCTTATGTTGATTATTGACAATTTTATATAGAATTCAAAATTCAGATTTGAAATGTGACTGTTAGTTTAATGGTCATGTTTTCCATCATCTCTGTGAACTGTGCTGTATACCCTGATAGGCCGTGCTTTTATAAAGTATCTACTTTCATAAAATCAATTAGTTCAAGGAAGATAAGGTTATTTTGGTTTACTGAAGGTACAGAGTATTCTTTTGAGACAAATGAAATATAATATTCCTTATGTCTGAGACTAATATTCATTATCTCAGTTGAGCAAAGCTTGTAATTTTTTTTATATTTATATAAGTTTTTAATGAAGTTACTTTTAGGTATTCTGAGAAGATTGGCATGAAGGATAAGACTTAAGGCATGTGTGATATGATATCATACATTCATTAGTATTTTATCATGTAGATTAGCATGAATCACTATAACAACAGAGAGAGCAAGAGGCAAAGTGAGGGGGAGGAAAGTTGATGTAGTAGGAAAAGCAAAAGTTCTATACTAAAAAAATCTGGATTGGAATTTTAGTTCTATTTAGTGTACAAATTGGTCTATTTATTTAAGTTCTTATAACTTTAGTTTTCTCATTAGTAAAATGAAGGTGATCATAAAACTTTCTTACAGTTGTGGATGTGGTGATTAGAAGGGATAAGGTACATAAAAACAGCTTTTAATTTAGAAGGTACTAAACGACTGTCAGGTATATGTTTATATATATATATACACATAATTATGTCTAATTGGAATGTAGCACCTCATTTGCACCCGCACTCAACATCCAACTTTAGTCACAGAATACATTTAGTAACTGAATATAGTAAAAACTTGACTTAATCCTTTGTATTTTAGTTTTGTTTTTGGAAAGTAATTGCAATATATTTAAGAGCAATTAAGAAGCAACATATATAATGTTTTTGTTTATCTTCCTCCAAACATGGTACCTGACAAATATTACATGGTTAATACATGCCAGTAAAATGAATGATTAAAGTAACAGTTCTAATAGTAGGACTAAAGAGCAATGTAACAACTTTAATTTCCATTAATTATATTAAGGTTGCCCTTTTTAAATATGTAGATTAATTGAAAACAATGAGTGTTAGCACTTAAGTGTTTGTAAAGCACTTTAAGCCCTAAATTATTTTTCCATTTTACTGGCATGGCATCTCAGATAGAATACATGAGTGGTAACATAAAAGTAAATCAATTGTAACATAGCTAATAAGTACGTTAAAGAACTGGAAATAAAAAAAAAAACACATTTTTTTTCAAGCCAAAAGTTTAGTATTTTTTTAACTGCACTGTAATAAGATAAAAAATTATGCAAGAATATTATGATCAGAATATTGTTTTTGACCAACACAAAGACTGCCATTTACAAAAATTTCTTCTGATTTTTGACTAAATAGAATCTTGCTCTGCTTCCCTTTGAAAAGTTAGATTCTCTCTCAGTTATAAAGGAGGAAATGCTAGCATCTTTTCAATATGTTTTTCTATTTAATATAAATTACACCAATATGTTTTCTACTTTAGCTGGATGGTTATGATCTTTCTATCTTTCACTGACCATTTCTTGAATGTACATTTATAAAGTCTCTATTATGTGTGAAGCACTAGACTCAGTGTTGTAACTAACAGAAGTGTCTGCTCTCATGAACCTCACTGACCAGCAAAGTGTTGGACATTAAATAAATAAGTGCCGCATTAGATCCAAAAGTAAAAATCATCATAAACACTGTGAGGAAAGATAGAGAGTTCTCTGAGAGTGTATAGTAAGTATCTTCCTATATTTTAAGAGGCCCCGGAGACTCCCCTGTGAACGAGAGCTATGTAAGCTGAGAACTAAAAATTATAGATTTCTGTGAAGACTACTCCAGAAAGAAGAAAATGCAAAGGCTAAAACAGAAGGAAAAAAAAATGTTCAGCATGATAGTAAATCCTATATAATAGAAGCCTAACATGCAAATAGACCACATGGCTGAAAGGCCAGCAGAACCACCAGTCACTATGACACGCACTGACCACCAGGGGGCAGACGCTCAACTCAGAAGCTGCCCACAGGCCCCATCTGGAGGCAGGGGGCGGGGCTGGCAAGCGGGTGGTGCCAGGCCAGCCAAGGTGGATGCCAGCAGGGAGCCCCCCAATCTCTCCACCAGTCGCACCACAGATAGGCCCTGATCACTGGCCAGGCCTAGGGACCCTACCCGTGCATGAAATTTATGCACCAGGCCTCTAATAACTAAATAAATAACTCAGTGAGGAATGGCTGCAGTAATGGAGATAATGTTTATTGATGATTTTTTCCCTCCTAGATTGAGATGTGAAAGGATTATAGCAATATAGCAGACATAGTAGGAAGTTACCTCTTTCCCCTCCTCCTCGTGCTCCTCATCCTCTTCCTCCTCCTCCTCCTCCTCCCCCTCCTTCTTCTTTTATAATACTAATTTCTTCAGCAGATTTGAAGGCTGATGGAAGTAAATTCAGTAAAAATGGATGTGGAAGATGTTCTTGGGGCATAGCCCCTGGGACTGTAAGAGGGAATTAAATGCATTGATAGAGCCTCTCCTCAAGTTCAGTAGCAAGAGAATGGAGAAGGCAGGAATAGATGTTGAATGTTTTATAGGTTCATTTTAAAATGATTACCTCCTTGTGTCAAAACAATAAGTGGAATTCATAGGCCTGGGTAAATTGCATATTGTAATTCCCAGGATTTCATGTTGTGACTTCCATTGACTTCACTGAGGTATTTCTCCCACTGGTATCACTTTAGACCAGCTTGCAACAGAGCAAAGAATAATATGAGGGGAAGCAGTGAAATTTCCTGTAACTAAGTTTTTTTATTTGTTTTAATTTACTACATGTAAATTTTTATTTGCTATGCAATAATAATCTTCAAAGTGAGGAGTTCTGTGATAATGGCTCTTAATTTTCATACTCAAAATAAGTAAACTATTTTAGAATGAATTCTGAATTGTTTTCATGTCATCTTCCTGTTTATGTCTGGGCTCCAATCTATCATGCAGTCAGAATAATGTGTAATGCTGCACCAATTACAACAGCCCCCTCCCTTAACAAAGATCACAAACGGATGAATATCAATACCCTAAAAGCCAATCCAAGTTCTCTTATTTGGTAATGGCAGGAACCTGAACAACTTTCTTAACTATCCTGCAATATTCCTTTTTTTTTAATATATATTTTATTGTTGATAGTATTACAGAAACCTCCCATTTTCTCCCCTTTTCCGCTCCTTCCCCTGTCTTTTTATCTTTAAAATGTGGACAATAACAACTGGATAGCTGTAAGTTTATAAGAACGAAATGATAGAAAAGATGTAAAAAGCATTGTTTGCTCTTACATGAGAATTACATTCAGTAGAAACTTTGAGCCACATCTCTGAGTGAAGGGGTAGAAACAGATCATTATTAGCTCAGATCAAAAACCATCCAACCCCAGATTTATTTTGAGGCCGTACTATAGCTCTGTAGCTGATTATTTTTTTTTGTAAACAATGAAAACTTGAAATTGTAATGATTCTAGGTATGCCTATGTGTGTGTATGTGTGTGATTCATTATGTTCTTTTTTTAAAGTTTGTAATCAAATGAAAAGGCAATGCAGATAGAGGCTTATACTGGAGACTGGGAGGTGCCACCCAGATCTCCTTTCAAGGAGGGACATGCTGGTCTAGCCTCTGGGAGTGCTGCAGAAAGACACCCTTCAGCTGTTTGCTGCTGAAGCGGTAACCTCAGCTTGCAAAGAACCCCTTTACCCACAGTCACACCCATTTCAGTCTCACCCACATTCTGACTGATGTCCCAGGGTAAAGGGCTAGCCATTTTGGCCCAATTCAGAATAACTCTAACGTGCAATCCTAATTCCAGACACCTTCCAGAGTTAGCCAAGGCGATCGTTGACCCTGAGTAGTGGTGGGATTTCTCCCTCAATCCAATCCTGCTTCCTTCTGCTTCCCACAGGCATGGATCCCAAAGGTGCACACCCATTAATCACCTGCAACTGCTTTCTCTCGCATTGTCTGTCGTATAGGGAACTCATCTTGCAAACGAAGACCCATATGTAGTACAGTGGTTTTCCTCTAGTCACACAAGAATCAAAGATGGGAGTTTTTCCTTTCAGTCTTAATTTCAGCCTACAAAATAAATAAATAAGGACAGGTGATATCTCTTTGGCTTGTTTCCTCACTGTTTAGTTTGACATATCTCAGAAAGATTGGGTCATTGGGATACTGAAATCCAGGACTGGAGATATTCCTGTAGGTGTCATAATTCATGCCGTGGGGATAGAGCACTATAGCCTCTTCTTCACTGTCTTTTTCCTTCTGTTGAAACAGTTTTATGAGGAGCTGCTCTTCTGAGCCTACAGCGTTTTCTAATGGCTTTATGAGTGCTCGGTATCATACTCGTCCACGTCAACACAGACAGATTTCTGTCCAAAGTGATCAGTCTTCACGAACGTAGCAAGAGTAATGCCTCCTCTAGGCAAACCAAATCAAAGTGGTTCAAACATGTCAAGTTGGACGGTAGCTTCAGCCTCCATTTAGATGCTTCAGATTTTAAGTTTGAAATAAATCAATAACTTTCTTCTTTATTATTTTCAAAGCTACTTGGTAGACAGATTATAGAGCTTCAGTTTCTTGGAGTAATGCACACTATTTTAACTTCCAGGTTGTTTTTCTAATTTTTTATGCCAGACTCCAGTTCTTTAACCACTTCATTAGATTGACTAGATTGTTTCTAACCATCCCCATAATTCCATAGGCCAAATGCCTTTATTCTCAAGGAAAATTTCAACATGACCAATTGACATTAAAATGTTCTTTTTTTCTTGAGAATATGTTAACAATAACAGAATGTATGTCCAAAAGTTTTCTTTCACTTTTAGAAATCTCCAATTGAGTCTAATTTCTCTCATTTAGCAACAACTAAAAATCAAAACCTTGAGTGTTGATAAAATATATGTCTCTTATAAAATCTGTATCTGTTAAACATCGGTGTTTATTTCTAATATTACGGTGAGCAGCAGTAGCACTTCACACCAAAGTAAAAGGAAACAAACAGCACTTTGCACAATGCCTACTGCATGGTAATCATTTCCAAAATTGACACCTTTTATGCAGTCAGTGTCACATAGGGATGTATTCTGACAGCATCTTGCAAGGACAGCAGCTGGGAAAGGAAGAACACACAGAGTCTAAATCCAACATTTGATTCAAGAAGTAGTTCTGCATTTTCCACACATTCTTTCCTGTACACATGAATGCAGTCCTAGGGAGTAAACAGAGATAAGTTATTCCATCCAATTAATTCTGTTCTCCATTTAAACAAATGTGGTAGATCTGATAGGTGATGATGCAGCCTTGTTACTCCAGTGTATTGTTGGCAGAGGAACTAATGTAAAATGTATATTTCTCAACCAATTTGGCAAAATCCCAGATTGGGGGAATGGAACATAATTAACAATTGCTAAATTTTAGGCCTAGCTCAAGGAATGACAGAAGATAAAATAAACCCAAGCAATCAAAATCTGTATCCTGTTCTACTCTAGTGACATCATCAGGGGAGGTAACTATAATAATACTAGAGGCCCAGTGCACAAAAATTTGTGCACTGGGGGGGAGGGGGGGGGGCGAAGGGGCTCAGCCCAGCCTATGACCTCTCGCAGTCTGGGACCCCTCAGGAGATAACGACCTGCTGGCTTAGGCCTGCTCCCGGGTGGCAGAGGACAGGCCCAATCCCTAGGTGCAGCCCCTGGTCAGGCTTAGAGCAGGGCCGATTAGGGAGTTGGGGCGTCGCCCCCTGTCATGCACAGAGCAGGGCAGATCGGGAGGTTGCGATGCCACCCTCAGTCACGCTCAGGGTAGGGCCAATTGGGGGGTTGGGGCACCGCCCTCTGTCACACTCAAGGCAGGGTCGATGGGGAGGTTGCGGCGCCACCCCCTGTCACGCACAGAGCAGGGCCAATCAGGGGGTTGGGGCACTGCCCGCTGTCACACTGATCCCAGTGCCGGGAGGCCTCTCGGCTCCGCTGATCCAGGTGCTGGGAGGCATATTACCCTTTTACTATATAGAATAGAGGCCTGGTGCACGGGTCGGGGCTGGCTGGTTTGCCCTGAAGGGTGTCCTGGATCAGGGTGGGGGTCCCCGTTGGGGTGCCTGGCGAGCCTGGATGAGGGGTTGATGGCTGTTTGAAGCTGGTAACACACCCTTCAGGATGGGGGTCCCCACCAGGGTGCCTGGCCAGTCTGGGTGAGGGGCTGAGGGTTGTTTTCAGGCTGGAAGGTGACTGAAGCTCCCAACCGCTCCTTTTTTTCTTTTTTCTTTTTTTTATTCTGGGCCAGCTTTAGCTCTGGCTCCAGCTCTGAGGCCTCTGCTAAAGCAGGTATCTGGTTTGTTTGGGTTCTATAATCGAAACACTGTATCAACTCCAGCTCTGAGATCCCAGCAGGCTGAAAGCAGGTTTCTGGGGTTTTGTTTAGCTTCTATATTTGTAAGAATGTTTCAAACTGCAAGCTCAGAGGCCGGCAAGGCAATCGGGGAACGTTGGAGTCCTCCATCACTGAAGCAAGCAAGCCTCATGTTCGCTTCCAGCTGCCTGGCTGCTGGCTGCCATCTTGGCTGGCAGTTAATTTGCATATCTCGCTGATTAGCCAATGGGAAGTGTAGCTAATTACCATGTTTCTCTTTTATTAGATAGGACTAGTGGCCAGCTGCACAGATTCATGTACACTGAAATAATATTAATTAGAAGAAAAATTTGTACACTAATTACATCACTGCAAAAAATTACATGTCAAAATAGTATATATAATATAGTACTATAAAATTAAAACATGCATGCAATTGGTGCCAGCAAGAGCTTTATATGTATCACACATGCATGAGTCACCATTTATTTTTAACTTGCCAGTGCATGTCATATGTACCGGCCAGTCAGTCAGAGGTTGGACAGACAAACAGTTGGTCATTTAATCTTTTAGATATATAGATTATAATAATGTATGTAAAATGGAGAAAGCCCTTTTAATTCTGTTCTTGTATTTGGGAATAATGAATACTTATATCTAGTAAAAGGCATTATTCATAGTATTTGGGAATTAGAAGATATTTTCTTTCATTAAGTGAATATCATATTGGCAAAATGCATTTTTTTGCCTTAGATATGCATGATAATGTTAATACTTGAATAATTTCCAGAAAATGCGATTATGGAGAATTTCATAGAGAATCTAATCTGGCTTTTCAATTTTTCTAGTTCCCATATGATTTTTTTTCTCAGCACTGAGGTAAGCAAATCATTTGTGAGAAAGCATGACATAACAAAAGAAAGCTCTGCGACAGATGGAAGGACAATACTCTGTGCACAGTCTTGGCTCTTTAGGGAAATATGGGCATCTTTATATTTAAGTAAAGAGTACTGGATAAAAACTTTGAGAATTAGTAGCTATGATCATAAAAACATCTGATAAGGAAAATATCATATCCTCAACGAACTTAGAGGAAATGAAAATACTTTGAAAATAGAAAGAGAACAGTACTTGACATCAGACCTTGACAGAAGGCTAAGCACAAACAGAAAGATGCCTGAGCTAACCTGATGATTGCAGCAAATGCAGGCCATGGTGATGGTAATTTCTTTTACTTAATTACTTAAAAAGTGATGACTATTGACTGCCACTCCACTGATACTCTAAAAGAGTTACCTAACAAAATAATTTGGTAAATATTTTAGGAAGTTATGTCATTGTAATGACTAATTGAAGGAACAATGCTTTTGTTAAGATGTTTATCTATTGTTATTGGGAAGTTCTTTCTTTCTTTTGACTAAAGCCGTGGTCAGCAAACCACGGCTCACGAGCCACATGCGGCTCTTTGGCCCCTTGAGTGTGGCTCTTCCACAAAATACCATGTGCAGGCGCGCACCTACAGTGCGATGGAAACTTCGTGGCCCATGCGCAGAAGTCGGTATTTTGTGGAAGAGCCACACTGAAGGGGCCAAAGAGCTGCATGTGGCTTGCGAGCCACAGCTTGCCAACCACTGGACTAAAGCATTCATTTCAACAAGGGCATATCACTCCAAAAGTGGAAGAAAATGGTTCTTGAGAGGAAAAAAAAACAACAAAACCTTTACATTTTCATGTATATAGTACAGTTAAACATACTAGTATATATATAAACAGATATACAATATATCAATATATCTATCTATGATAATACAACTTCATGGAGCTGTAGTTCAGAAGAAAAAATATCCAAAGAGTCTGTTTAGGGGGTCATATTGAAAAGGATTTGAATTCACACTGTAATGCAGTGTTGCAAAATAAAACTATTGTATTTAATCCCATAAGACAGATATATGTACAACACTGATTTTCAAACTGAACTATAAGTAGATTTCCTTAAGGCATTCTAAATGATGTAAAATGAAAATAAAAGAACACAGTATAACAATAACCTGAGAAAATCTAGGAATAAGCAGTTGTTGATATGATTGTTCACTTAATTTTCATCTAAAGAGGAAAACTTGTTACTACAAATTCTAAATGGCATTTCTAATTTCTTCACGTGATTATGTGATTGGGGTAGGAATTTTAGGTAAACGCATAATGGAAATAGCTTCAAATGAAAGTTTTGCAGAAAATATTTATTGAATATCTACAACCTGTCAATCCAAAGAACAGGCATGGAACAGGAATGAGAGCACCAGCCTGTCCTTAATGAACTGTTAATGTCACGGGGCTATAGAAAGAAAGTACTAAAGCCTTTGGTAAATGAATGTGCAGTGAGCTTAAGGAGCATAAAGATGATGCTTCTCATGTAATGAAATGTTCCTGAGAGAGGTGACCTGTGGACTGAAAAACATGCAGGTTGGGAAGTTAGGGGAGGATTTCATGATAGAATAAAGCAGACGTAAGACAGCAATGGTTACTTTAGCAAATGCACTTAGATTTAAGTCCTTGTATATGTTTGTCTATAGAAAAAAAGAGAGAATGGAGATGTTGGAGAAGTAAAAGTAACAAGTGAGATAACAAAATGTAATTCCAGTACATGACTTCCCACCATCACACAAAATGGTGTAATACTCACTAAACCCACAGTAAAGAATTACAAAATGCAAAGCAATAGGGAGAAAATATGAAAATCATGGAATGAGTTCTTCCAGATTTTTCTCTCACCTTCCATGAATGGAACAGAAATACAGGGAGTATTTGAGAAAGAGAAAGGACAATCTCACTATATGAAGACACTAATGAACATAAAACATTATTTGTTTTTTGTGTGACTATGAACCTGACAACTCTTTTCCTGAAACATCAAAGTCTTATACTCTGAGTGTTGTTCATCATTATATGATGAATGGATATTTAACAAATTTGGTACAGGGCTACATGGCCTCTTCCTCAGGCTTACTATTTAATCACTTGGTGTTAATTTGTATTCTATCATTAAGAGAACTCTAGGCTATGTTTAACCACTTAAACTGGCTTGCTTCATTTGACACTCTCAGTTCATTAGAATTAAATATCACCCAACTCTAGGAAAATACTTTATTTCCATTTTCTTGCTGTCTATTTTTATAAATAATCTTTCTTATTTCCCTCTCTACCTGAACTTCCCTCTTTTTATACATTATACTTTCTTTGGCCAAGCAATTCACAGATTCTTTTTCCTGTTGGTGCTTCCCGTTATATAATAAGTGGATGAGCTGTAACTTTAAGGCCTAGTATTTAATTGCACGACATACATAAATAACAATAGAAAGTTTGTGCCTCGGTCAAGAGGGGTCAGGGATTAGATGAAAAGGAGATATTTCTCAGAAAGCAGATGAGCAAAGTTAGAGGTGGGTTTTAAAGAATAAGATAGGGTTCAAAAACCGAAGACTGTGAAGAAGGGGGGAGAAAACACAGTGCATTTCAAGAACAGTAAGAGTGGCAGACTGTCTTATTGTTTCCAATTTTTATTTTTCTGTCCCCCACCTCATGACATCAGCCTTGGTCATATAAGATTTATCTTAACCGATGAAGTGGGAGTGTAGGTGACATGTTCCATTTCCAAGCAGGAACATGAAGGGCTTTGACTTGGTCATATCTTTTTCCCCCTAAATTACATGAACAGCCTGTATCAATAGAGGCTGGTTCTTCAGCCTCTTTCCTGGAGATGATACAGATTAGAGCAGCAAGGAATTCACAAGGGATGAGGCATGGGAGAGAAATAAACGTCAGTGATGGCAAACCACTGAGATTTTGCAGTTGTTTGAAAGCTGACTGATACGTTAAATAAACTATTCTGATTAAAATGTAGACTTTGTGTCTGAGTTTGTTGTGGGAGATTGGTGCATAAAAATAGGTTAGAACAAGATCACAGGAGCCTTGAATGTTAGGATAAAATGTAATTTATTGTGTAACTACAAGTAATTGTTTTGGCTATTGGTTATTGAACAAAACAGTCAATAAGGCACCTACTACTTGATAAAAGAAAATCTTTATTTGAACATTAACTTGGAAAACATTCATTGTACACCTATGAAGAATAGGCATTAAAATCAGCTGTGAGCAGTGTATATTTATTGTCCTCCAATTGTGTGAAATACAGTGTAGATGACGAGCAGGTAAACAGGCAAGTGCATTATGATTGTAATGATCTCAGTAACTACAGAATGATGGAGTCTCAGTGGATGGACATCTGTCTTGACTTGGGGGAGCCAGGGAAGGCAACCCCCAGAAATACCTAAGCCCTTAGGTACAGTTTACTTGAGGTTTGCTCTTTCCTAGAGTGGAAAGACTTCAAAAACACTAAAAAAAGACATAGCTTTTAAGAAAATATGGGAAGCTGTCAAACATTTTTTTTGTGGGAAAATACTACGTATGGATTTCTTTTCCTAGAATTTATCCTTTTTGATTTAGAAGGATGGCTTGCTGTCATTATGACAAGTAAGGACATGTTTAGTGTGAAATCACTCTCATGCCCCTTTCATCTCTCACTACAATTATTTTAAGAGCCTCACAATTTATAATCAGGTCATGGTCACTCACATTTTCTTCCTAATCCCTGATGAAATGACTTTAAACATAACTGGAAGTTATCATCTCTTCTCTTTGACTTTCAAATGGAATACTTTTTTTTTTTTCCCAAAAATGTAACTGATGTTTTTAGACCAGACATTGGAAAAATTTCTCAGTATGGCAATATCCATAAAATCTCTATCATGTGTCTAATACTATCTTAATCTATGTATTAGTGGCCTTAAATATTCATCGTTATTTATTTCTAGTGGCCCGGTGCACAGATTCATGCACAATGAAAGGAAATTAATTAGAAGAAATATTTTAATATTGCTATTCACCCTTTCTCTATAATAGAAGTGTCAGAGATGAAAGAAAGTTAGTAAAATGTATATAAAATTAATATATAAATTGATTAATAATAACAACATGATTTAACAACAACAAAGACATGAAATAAAAACAACAAAAAATGATATAAAAACAACTAAAACATGATATCACACTGGCTTCTTTCAGCTTCAGAGGTACATTGTCCAATAGTTGGTCTTCAGACTTATTATGTTGACAACGCTACTTTCTTTCAGCTTCAGAATGTCAACAAGAACAACCAAATTCATGATTGACAATAACAGATCAAAACACACACGTGTGATTGGTGCCAGTGAGAACTTTATATGTATCGTACATGCGGGAGTCAACGTTTATTTTTAACTTTCCGGTGCGTGTCATATGTACCTGCTGGTCGGTCAGTTGGACGGTCAGATGGATAGATGTCGGTCACTTGGCCTTTTATATATATGGATAGTAACTAAAGTGACATTTCCTTTTTGTTATGTGTTCTCTGATCATGTAAATTTTTCTGTATGTGTACTTGTTACACTAAAAGCACTGTGCACAGGTTTGATGATCTTTCATAAATGAATTATCTAATAAACACAGAAACCAAAATTCTCAGGAAAGCTTGACAACAACAAAGTTAATAGAAACTAATAGATTCAGTATGCCAGGTTAAACATGATCATAAGAAAAATGAAATGTATAAATATGCCAAACAAAAATAGGTTGATTTGTTCTATCAAAAAATATTTTTAAAATAAGTTTATGACAGAATAGAGCTTTTAAAACAGTTTCTAAGTAGATATTGAAAACCTTAAAAACAATAAACATATATATTTTAATACTGATTATTTCAAATGACCAGGTATGCTAAGTGTGTTCAATTGTCATTGGGGTGGTGAAATAAATGCTCATTAGCATCAACATTTTACAGATGAAATGAAAGATGGAAGCTTAGAGTGATTGATTCACCAAAGGCAGTAAAGTTAGTAAGGGAAAGATCTGGGCTTTTAACCTGAAGCTAGTTTATGTATATAGTAGAGTCCTTCCCTTCCCCTGGCTGCTGGCACTGGTTTTTCTCCAGGACCCGGGACCCAGGCCTTTACTGCTCTGGTCGGAGCCTTCAAGTCTTCGCCCCGCCACTTTGCGCCTATGTATGCAAATTAACTGCCATCTTTGTTGGGTTAATTTGCATACTCTCCTGATTGGCTGGTGAGCCTAGCGGAGGGATGGTCAACTTGCATGTTTGTCTATTAGGTACGATTCTAGATTCCTATGTATTAAATATGATGAAAAACTATTCAATCTGGCTATGTTTTTAGTGAGTTGATCTCAAGTACACTTACTACCATCTAACCTGTAATTCTATTTGCCATTGTTAAAAAATGAATTTGAGGCATTTGTGTGGTGAGAGAAAAACATGTACCAGCACCTTGCGATACTAAGATGCTTAACCTCTATCACACTGATAATCACAGCCCTTGAAATAGCTCAGCCTCTGTAAAGAAATAAAGACAACTAATTTATACCTTTTCCAAGTTGTTAGATGAAGGAAAAGATATTTCCATTCGTAATGTCATTAACAATGCATTGCCCAACTTCTCCTTCTGACCTTTCTGCTCAGTAACTTTCATAGTTTCCGCGCTTCAAGGTGAGAAAAGAATGTGCAGCCTCTCAAATTTCTATAAACAGGACGAGCAACAAGTACAGTGAAGCTCCCTCTCAGCTTCCCTCTGGGCTAATAGGCGCGATCTGGCAGCTCACACCTTTTCTAATAGCTGTATTTTCTTTTTGTTCTCAGAGTACTTTGTGTGTCCCTGATTGTTGTGAGAATAAACAGAGATGATTTATATCTAAACAATCTGAATGGGTATATACAACATATTTTAAATTGGAATTAATCATTGATAAAAGGTCCAAGTAATCTACCCAGAGACTTCTTGATAAAGGAGATACACATTTGAGGTTTTATCCCAATACATTCTACCCATGCAGGCAATGTGTAGGTCTCTATAGAATTCATAGCCCCCTATAGGCATACCAGTAATAGGCTTCCACTTTTATTGATGGGAAAGAGTGTATAAGAAAGACCCATGGGGGAAAAAAATGAAGAAAAAATAGGGATGAATAAATGTATAAGAAAAATATTTCCCTTTTAAATGATATGGTATAAAAGCATGCTCTAAATTTAAACTCTGATTGAAATAAATAAAAATCATTAAAAATAAAAAAGAAAAGATAGGAAAATTTTGAGAAAAAAACGGTGTTCAACACATCCGTCACTACATCATCTTCAATAAATGCCCTGGTACATGATCTGACTTTTTCTTAAATAATTACTTAGTTGTCTCTAATATACTCTAACTTTGATTTTAATGATTAAGGTTTTCCAGAAGCTTTTTAAAGCAAATATTCAGCTTTGTCCAGTGGGTCTTTATTTGACTACAGACTAGCAACCAGTTCCCAGCAAAATGCATTCACAGATAAGTAGCTGCAAATCAGGCCCCACAGTAAGGTGTATATTACAAAATGTGTTAACCATGGACAGATGATTATAAAGTTGAAGCTATTACTGTTTATTGCTTTGATGTAGTACAAGGGAAGAAGAGATGTGTGATTTTTCTTATTAACAGTCTTAATTAACTTTTAATTGATTTCTAGAAAGATAAATGGTTTCACACACTGGCTCCTTGGCTAGATACTAAACATCAATGCAAACGTCTTGACAGTACTGCTGATGACAAGGGATTTTATGTTTGATTATCTTGCCTAATATATACATACTCACCTGTAATAGGAAAGAAATGAAATTAGCTTGCTTAGCTGGTTCATGTCACCTAACTTACATGGCCCTATTTATGCTCCTTAATGAAGAGAAAAGGAAGGAAATAGCCCTGCTTTTCGCAAACATTCTGGTTTCATTGTCTCTACTAGATGTATGTCTGCGTTTCCTTGAAATTTTAGAGTATTTTTCAACAAAATATTACTGTTATTTATTCCATGAGGACTAAATATAGTTCTATTTGTGGAAACGTGGCATTCATTGAATTAAGTTGTGGGAAATCAGATCAAAATGTATGTGTGTAGTTGTGTGTTAGTGCTCTTGACTTTGAACATGTTATGCCATTTCAGCTGACTTGAGATTCTGAAACCCTACTGATGAGGATGCCCCATCTAACATTTATTTCCAATCCATCATTTAAAATGTGTTTGGATATTTTATCTCAACAAATCACCCCATTGTAAAATAGAGATACCTATATCTTTGATAATTTTAATATATGAAAAGTTTTGAAATGTTATTCTAAAAAGATTTATGGTAGACTAAAACAAATACAAGAAAGCATTTGTCACGTGTACAATTCTGATTAATAAAATGATCTCTAATTGCTAGAAATTTTTCTAGAAGAAGTGAAATTGGGATTTGAAGAATGGATGCATGATTAGAATTTCGTAGGTGAGTAAGGAATCATCATGGCGAGGTCTGAAAAAAAATGTCAAGCAGTGTATGCTGAGTCCTAGGGAAATGTGGAAAACTGATTAGACTTGAGCAGAGGCAGAGAGTTTATACAGCAGAGTGAATAGTGAGAAATGCTGAAAGTGTAGGCTGGAATTAAATCATATATAAAAGTTTAGATTTGGGTTTCTTCCTGTAGGTTGATCAACATGTTGAAAGGAGTCTATATTTCTATAACTGGAATTTCTAAATCTGGTGCATATGGTATTCCCCTTGAGAACATTGCCTTGTTCATTAAAATATTGATGGCACTTGAGAAGTTCTGAAGTAATGAGACATTTTAAATTCCCTTTATTCTTAATTTCTAAACTTTATGCATTTGAGCATTCACCATCTTAACCTGCATAGTCCATAGTTGTCATTCTATAAAATATTGAAAATACACAGATATTTCCTTGTTTTGATTACACCCTTGTTTTGATCCTGACAAAATATCACTATGTTTAATAATGCTATTTTTCAAGTTAGACCAGTAATCAGTAGTAATGCTAAGATGATCAGAGTCTGGGGTGCAATTCTAATAATTCCAGTGTTTGCTCTGAAATTCTTGATCAAAATCACACAGAATGATAAAGCAAGAAATGTAAACTAAAATAAAACCAAACAGCAGGTATATAATGAATAAAATAATTTTAAGTGTTCTATAGCAGTGTTAATACATTCATTTATATGCTAATATGTATAATTCATTTGTGCACTTAAACATTGAATGTGTGCCTACTATGTGTCAGAAGCTATAGTAGGCACTGAGCATTTAGTGAAAAAAAGAAAAGCAAATACCCCAGACCATACGGCTTACATTGTGAAAAGGTTGACAAATATTTAACAACTAATCACACTGATAAATAAAAGTGGCATAGATGACAGGCATATAAAGCTACTGACATGTGTAACAGGAGGTTCTAATTTCCACTTCAGACGTCAGAAAAAACTGCTTTGAGGAAGGGATGTTAGATTGACACTTGAAAGATGAGTGGGTGTTAGCCTGGTGAATAATAGGCAGGGGCTTCTGGAGAAGTTTTGAGGTTAGAGAGGTTTGCAATATTCTGGAACATAGTGAAATCAGCATGTAATAAGGAACCTCCTGGCTATGTTAAAGGTTTAAATATTTCCCAAGGCAATGGAAATCATTGAAGGAAGTTAAGCAGAGAACTGGTATCATTACTTTTATCTTTTATTTAAAAAAATATAACTGAAGAGAAATAATAGAAAGAAAATAATTAAGAAGTAATTTAGCAATCTAAGCCACAGTGGATGGTGGCTGGGCCCGGTATGATGAGGCTTGAGATATTTTACACCAGAAGAAGCACATTATGGATATATAGGGATTTTTCTGTAAATGCCATTATAGCGTGGACCTTGTTATTTAATACACCACATATCTCACAGCCTGTAGCTGAGCTTCATGTACTGTATGAGATGGAATGAAAGAAGAAAGAGGAGAGACTCAAAGTGTGAGAGGAACTTGACTCACCATTGTTGGTTTTGAAGATGGAGGGAATGTGCCATGAGCCAAGGACAAGGGGTAGCCTCTGGAAGCTGGGAATGTCCTACATGGCAACCAAAATAGAGATGGGGATATCAATCTGACCATCCCAAGGACCTTCATTATGTCAACAACTTGAGTGAGCAAGGAAGGTAACCTTTCTCTAAAGCCTCCAGAGAGAAGTATAGCCCGACCTATACCCTGAGTGGTGAGACCCATGTTGAACTTCAGATCTACAGAAATATAAGATAATAGACTTGTAGAAGCCGCTAAATTTGAAATGACAGTGATAAAAATATAATACAGACATATTTGAGGTATCTTTATTGGAGATATAAATTAAGCAGCTGGACATATATAGGACTATGTTATTTGCATACACAACACTTCTTCCAACACACACGCACACACACACACACACACACACACACACACATAGCATGTTAGTCAAATTAAATCATTCTGTCATAACACATTTTCCGATGTGTGGCTGAATAAAACCATAACTTGAACAAGAATCATTTAAATTGCTGATTACATAAGTGATTGATTTGGTAATCTTAAGAATTCCCACAGACAATAAAAGTCACCGAAATTTTCAAGGGTATTGGTATTATGAAATAAGACCTATTTATATCACTAGATTATATTTTTCTAGTTTCTTAAGCAGTGATTGTAGAGAAAAAGATAAAGTTTTGTGGGAGGTTTCTTTGGTGGAGGGAGGTATTGTGGATATTAAGTGATTATTGTGTCCCTGGCTCATAATGAAGCCACGTGTATAATTTTCCTTAGCAACAGTTTGAGGCACAACTATATAACATTATATGGCTTCTAAGATTTTCGTCAATTTCTCTGAAGAAAAATGATGTAGAATTATTTAACACAAACGACACAGTATTTGATAGTGAGAGGTCATAATTTATATTTACTCAAAATTTCCACATTTTATTTGATATGAAGTGATTCTATATGACTTGGAATTTTCAGTTAATATGTTATTATAACATCACCAATTCTCAATTATCATTTGGAGATTGCATTGAAATATTAAAGAAAAACCCTTTGTAGGTGCTTGATAGTCGCTATACTTTTACTCTCATTTGGATTTTGAAGAAGATTTAGTTTTATATCTCATTTTTATACGTTTATTTATTCAAATACTAATTTCACAATTATTTAAAGAGTTTTATATGTGAGGCATTGTATTAAACATGGGGCACTGAGATACTTATTTCTTGTGTACTGCTAAGCAAGATAATTAAATTCCATAAACACAGTTTTCTCATTTGCAAATTGGGACCAATTATATTTATCAATAAGAACATTGCGAGAATTAAATGAGGTAATATATATTTGTGTACATTTATGTGAAATTTCATATATAGATGAAAATAAGTGTATAAAGTACTCAAAACTATAGAATTTTTTAGAAAATATATTTTATTGATTTTTTACAGAGAGGAAGGGAGAGAGATAGAGAGTTAGAAACATTGATGAGAGAGAAACATTGATAAGCTGCCTCCTGCACATCTCCTACTGGGAAGGTGCCCGCAACCCAGGTACATGCCCTTGACCGGAATCGAACCTGGGACCTTTCAGTCTGCAGGCTGACGCTCTATCCACTGAGCCAAACCAGTTTCGGCCAAAACTATAGAATTTTAAGTTGTCACTTAGTAGCTTATGTTAAAGCAATTATGAACTAAAGGTGATTTTCTTATTTTAGAATTCAAAATGTATTAAATAAATGATAGAGGAAAATTCACTATTTTTTGAGTGAGAATTTTCTGAAATAATATTGTTATTGCGAATGACATTAATTTATAAGTTATGCTCATTTTAAATGAAGACTATTCATTAAACTATATTATATTTCCTTTCATGTTCTAGACTCTTGCATTACATTCTCATTATCTTTTAAATATTCTCCCTAGAGAAAAAAGAATATTTGGTTAGAAATATTCCATGATCCATTAACTGTTCTCTTCTAGCAAGAAGACATAACAAAATGCAATGTTGAAAAAGCTTAACAAAATGTGCTATGTGAATTTCTTTGTTTTTTTATTTCAATTAGGCAACTGACCCTGATGCTGGAATAAATGGCCAAGTGTACTACAGTTTGGGTAACTTCAATCATCTTTTTCGTATCACATCCAATGGGAGCATTTACACAACAGTGAAGCTTAACAGGGAAGTCAGGGACTACTATGAACTTCTTGTTGTGGCAACCGATGGGGCGGTACACCCTCGTCATTCAACTCTAACACTGGCCATCAAGGTGTTGGATATTGATGATAACAGTCCCGTGTTCACCAATTCAACATATACTGTTGTTGTTGAAGAGAATCTGCCAGCTGGGACCATCTTCCTTCAAGTAGAGGTAGGTGTGTGGGAGGAGCATTCATTTCATAAGTTCCACATTATAGGATTAGCTATTAGGGTAGGGTTGACAGGTTTAGCAAATCACAAAATAACACATCCAGTTAAATTTTTTATTTTATTTTTAAAATTTTTAATGGCAGGTAAACAATGAATACATTTTAATATAAGTCTCTCTCAAGCACTACATTTAAAAAAAAATCTAAGAACTCCTAGGGATACAACAAAAATAAGGGGAGAAAATGTGCCTTTGTAAGAAATTAAATAAAAAATCTAAATAGATTTTTTAATTAAAATATTAATGTTATATATTTATTATAATAATGAACAATACAGTAGTCTATAAAAAGTCAATAATCTCCCACCTTGTACCTCCAAAGTACTCCATATTAATATTTATGTTTACTCTGTCACATTTATCTTTGTGCTCACACAAGTATCAAAGATATATATGTAAAAATAAATATGCATGTATTTTTTGAATAAATTCATATATGTGCATACGTATATACACATGTAAAGAGTTACCTATATTTTACAGACATAGGGTATTGCTATACTTATTATTTTGTAATTTTTAATTTTATTTTCAGTAAACAACTGAAATTCTTCCACAAGTCTTAACTCTCCTATTTAATAGTGTCTCCATCTCCAAGCCTCCCTTTTCATTTCTCAACTGCACTATTACCAAAAACTCTGGACATTCTGATTCAGTAGGTTAAATTGGCTCAGAAATCTGCATTTTAAGCAACTACCCATCTAATTCTGACACAGGTGGTATATGAAGTATACTTTGGGGGGGAAAATTAGACCTTCCTTGACTGCAATACCCATGAATTTTGTTGGCATGGATTTAAAGAACTTGTATTTCTTTCATAGTTCAACTAAATAAATATTTAGACAATAAACATTAATAACTGACAAGAGACATATGCTGGTCACGGTGAGGGCCATTATTTCTTCCTGTATTCTTCTATTAATCTCATTCATTCATTCATTCAAGAAGTATAATTTCAACATTTATTTTATATACACTCCTCTGCTAGACTTTGAGGATTCAAACATGAACCAGACGATTATCTGCGTTCATTGAATTTTTGGTCTCATGTAGCAAGTAGACAAGTAGACTTCTAATTAAAATAGAGGTCCTCAAAGTGAGGGGCTTAGGGGATCACAGATCATAGCCTAATCTTTAGGTCAAAGAGAATGTTTCCTGGAGAAAGTTTCTAAATGGCAAACTGAAGAGTGAGAGTTATTTAAGCAAAGAAGAAGAATGGCTAGTCAAGGCAGTGGAAATAATCTTCTCAGAATCCTGGAGGAGAGAAGAGAATTAGGGGCTAAATGGCTGGAAAATGTGTATGTCCTTCTCACCATGTTAAGGAGTTGGGAGATGATCCAAAATGGAATGAAAAGCAAGAAGGATTTTAGGCAGGGAAATAAAATCTTTCTTTGATTAAAGGGAGCCAAGACTGGAAGTTCACATAAGAGGTTTTGCATTACTGCAATCAGAGCCTAACCAACCCTCACCTTCCCAGTGCCATTTTTGCTCCATTCCATGTCCCCTAACAGAGTGGCCTTTGCAAACCTGTACTACTGAGTAAAATAATCATCCTACAATCCTGCATAAAAAGCGTCCTTTCAGCTAAAAGATATAACTCCCAATTCTGAACACCTTTAAGTGACATATCACTTTTTTCCTTCAATTTTGGCATTTGTGTCTTATTTCTTTGTACAGTAACCTGGAGGGCAGAAACTGCCTTGATTCATCTTGTACATCTCTATAGTAACTTGAACATAATAACAACTCAATAAATATTAGTTAAATGAAGGGACTTATAATTGAGTGATCTCTAGAAATGTATTATAGGATACTTATGAGATGAGATGAAATTATTATATTTATCAGTTTTATTTTAGTGTTTTAATAATCCATTGTGTTTATGGAACTCACTCAATAAATTTATTTATTTATTTGGTTAATCCTCATGCAAGGATATTTTTTCCATTGATTTTCAGAGAAAATGGAAGGGAGAAAGAGAGGAGGGAGAGTGAGGGGGGGGGGAGAAAAAGAGAGAGAGAGAGAGAGAGAGAGAGAGAGAGAGAGAGAGAGAGAGAGAGATGGGTGGGTGTTAGAGAGACACATTGAATGGTTGTCTCCTGCAAGTGCTCTGACTAGGGCAGGGATCAAACCTGCAACCCAGTCACATGTCCTTGACCAGGAATAGAACCTGTGACCCCTCAGTCCATGGGCCAACACTCCAACCACTGAGCTACACTGGTTAAGGCTCAATACATTTACTTTTATTTAAAATATTTCTTTTCAAGGCTATATGGCCAGCAAGAAATAATCATCTGTGACAATACGTATTTCTTTACTGTGGTATGGTTCTTTTAATAATGATTTTTTTCAGGTAAAATAAATTTAGTAATAAATTCCACAAGGACAAAAATCTCATGTCGCTGTCTCTATTTCTCTCTTTCTCTCCTCCTCCCTCTTTCTGGTAAATTACTTAACAAACGTGCTTTTCTCTGAAACATGACTTTTGGTCAGCATTAAACTTATGCTGCCCTAAGCACTGACACGTGACTTCATCAGTATTTCATTTTTCTAGGTTGGCACTGCCACTGATATAACCATTCTTCTTGTTACAGGCCACGGATGTTGACCTTGGAGCAAATGTGTCTTATCGGATCAGAAGCCCGGAAGTGAAGCACCTTTTTGCAATACACCCATTTACAGGAGAGCTCTCCCTTTTACGGAGTTTGGACTATGAGTCATTTCCAGACCAGGAAGCAAGTATCACTTTCCTAGTGGAGGCCTTTGATATTTACGGCACAATGCCACCTGGGATTGCTACCGTCACAGTGATAGTAAAGGTAAGGAATACAGGCGACTTCTGGTTGCCTACTTTGCACTCTCTACGTGTAGCTTCTGGTTTTTATACAATAAGTCTAATATTTAGTGCAACAATTCATAATAACATAGTGGTACCAGACCCAGAACATTGATTTTTTAATTGATAAATATTTATGAAGACTTGAGAAACAACTATATTGTTTAAGAGATAAATTTGAAAGAAACACTGAAAAATTAATTCAAACATGTGGCTGCCTTAGTCTGCTGTTAGCTCTGTGACTTCAATCAAGCCATAATTTTGCCAGCCTACACTTGAGTGCAAATTTCACAGCAGTAGAGATAATAACTTTATACAGATCCTTCAGTTTTAAAAATAAAATCTTTAATAAGATGACTCTGAATGATTAAGTGTACTAAGCCTCCAGAACTAATTAGTTTAGTTTAGAACCCAAGATTCTGGAATGAAATAAGCTTTGGGATCAAGATCAAATTGGAATTGAATTCTGGTTCAATCATTTCAAGTTCTATGATTTATGGGACTTTCTTGACCTCTTTAAGTTTGTTATCTCATTCATTGTAATACCCTGTGCCAAATGATTGCCTGAAAAAGCATGGTGTCTTCAACCTTTTGGATTTCCAGTGACAGTTCTCAAGTGGATATAACGGTCACCTGAGCTGCGAACTAAACTTTCAGATTTCTCTGCACTTTCCCAAAGGAGCACTTTCCCTATGGGGAAAGCATTGCAAATGCATTTCTACTGTTGCATTTCTGCCTAGAATAAGAGAAAGTCAGGTTCTGGGGATGACGTCAAGTCTTGAAAGGTGCTTTCAGTCAAGGACTCTGTACACAAGGTTATAAGGTACACAAGGTAATAGGCAACTTCTCCACAATGCTCATTTTCATAGTGTAAATGATGGAATTAAAAACGCATGGCTTTCCTTGAGTTTTTAATTGATGGTTAACTAATAAACAACTAAAAATTATATTGGTTTTGTTAGAAAATACCAATATGAGAACATAAAATATTGTTTAGGACTTAACCAATCTATAATTAGCATAACTATCATGTAGGTTAATGCTTTAATACTTGACTGCAAGGTCTTTGGGTCTGGTTTTTTGTGTGTTTGTTTGTTTGGTTTGGATTTATTTGTGATAATCCTGCAATCAGAGTGGGACGCAGGGAGTATTCCACTGCCTTTTCTGACTGAGGTTTATCTGCTAGTACCCACCTGAGGCTATTTCTTCCATCATGGCCTGCTGTCTCCTCTAAACTACCCTGGAAAGGGGAGCATGAGTCCCTTCCATTCTCAGATGCCTTAGAGCAGTCTGGAGAGTCCTGTTAGGGTCTGAGTTCCTTTTTTCTCAGGGATCCACAATGACTCTGTACCTATATCCATAGTGTGTCTCTCTATCCTAAGAAATGTATAGATAATGGGAAATGTATCTATTTCAGGGAGTTAAAATTTTATTCAGCATTAAGGTCTCTTTGGGAATCAGTATTTGAACTATCAAAGTCTTTTCTTAGTCACCTCCTTTTCTGTTTGTGTATCCTCCCTCCCCTGAAACAATGCTCTGGTAGCCTCGGGGAGGTTCAAGGGACAGCACAAAACCACCAATGACCTGAGGGACTTCAATTCATATTTTGAAATATTATGTTGCCACACTATTGTGGTATGACACATAGAAATTTAGAATCTTTTTTCAAGAACATATTAGGAACATGATACTATTAGTGGTTAGGAAGATGTTGGATAGGCAAAGAAATGAAAAAGACTAAGATACGTTTGACCTGCATAAACTAACTAGTGCAAAACGGCTTCCAGAGCAGGTGACATTTTTAAACCATCTTACCCTGGTCTTCTCTTGTCTACCCATGTGGCTCAGTGGAATTTAGCATTAAAAACATTTAAAATAGAATAAAAAGGTCCTTCTCGGACAATTTTGGACAATAAGGGAAGAAAAGGCTTGTTTCTAATGACTTTCCCTCTATTCTTTCCAGATCCAAAAAGGGATACTCAAATAGTGTAGCCATCTATCTAGGATGAATGTGATGGGTAGTAGAAAATTATAACCTTCATAGACTCTGACATGGCTGCTTGAATTTTTTCTCTTTGTCTTGGACTTTTTTTTTTTCTAGAATTCATTGGAGTCAAATTGAATCAAAACATATGAAGTAAATAAGCAAGCTTGTTCTAAATAAGCCTCATTCTTTATCTGAGCTCAAGACTTAAATTTCATTGCCTGTTGCTTGAGCACCCTTTATTGCAATAGAGGGGTGTCACTCAGTGGTTCTTATCATTTACCTTACTTAGAGAAGTAAAACCAATGTATTGGTTAAGTCTTCTTGACCTATACACATTTATTTCTGATTTATTGTACATTTAAAGCAAATCTTATCAAGATTTAATTCTAGATATTTTCAGTGCCATTTTTTTTTCTTTTTCAAGTGATATAAGCATAAAATATTTGCAGAATATTTTCCCAAAAACAGACTGACACTTGCTTTCTTTTCTCCTTATCACTCAAGGTGAAAGAGAACTTTCAAAGTCTCTTGTCTACTATCAGACTTGTTTGTTTTGAAAAGAAACTGGAATAGAATTCTCATCTCTCCACATATGTAGATCTTTTCTAAGCTTGCAAATTTCCTGCTATTGGTTTGTTTACTTGCAGTACTGACAAGCTGCTTTGCTGATAACATAATTGCATGGTATTTGCTAAGAGATATTTCTACTGAAAACAGTCACCACAGGGAAAGCATCTTGAAGATCTCTCTTTGAAAATGAGCAGAAATATAATTTCTTTTGTAAAAAAAGAAATATCTAGTGTTTATAACTAGTCCATCAAATTTATTTAAAACTGGAGTGAGAATAGGGAAATTAAAGTAATATTCAGAAGGAAAAATATTTCTACACCAGCGGTTCTCAACCTGCGGGTCGCGACCCTTTTGGCGGTCAAACGACCCTTCTTTCACAGGGGTCGCCTAAATACATCCTGCACATAAGATATTTACATTATGATTCATAACAGTAGCAAAATTACAGTTGTGATGTAGCAACAAAAATAATTTATGGTTGGGAGTCACCACAACATGAGGAACTGTAGTAAAGTGTCGCGGCATTAGGAAGGTTGAGAACCATTGTTCTACACTAATAAGAAAATATAATTATATGACAGACCCCTGCAAAGAGCTCTCTTGGTCACACATTTTAAGGACCCAAAACAAAACCAATTATCATAAAAAATAATATGGATTTTTATTGCAAAGTTTTTGTAGAACATTCATAAAACAAGGCCTATTTCATTGCACATTTATTGGTAGACAATTAGATGATATGGATGAATCTCTGCAAAATAAAAATAACATTCTAAACAGTTTAAAACATAAAATTCAGAGAAAAATCTTACCTTATACACTGAATTCTAATATACAACAGAAAATACACAGAAAGAAAAGCTCTGTTCTCTATGGAAAGCCAAAAGCTGAATACAGGACACGGCAGTTGAAATATATTAATGGATATACACTACTTGGCAGCATTGAAAGGGCTGTGGAAGACTTGTCCAAGATAAAAAGATGATTTCAGTCATTTTGCTGATGGTCATTTTAGATAGAATGGCTGCACAGGAGTAGGAGAGTGAGGGAGACGGGGTTAGTAGGAGCAGGTATAAGAGGGGCCAGGAATAGGTGGAAGGATCAGAAATGAGCGACTATCCATTAGGGCCAAGGTTGATGGAAATACAATGTATCTTGGAAGATGACGTTAGCATTTTCATCTTTCAAAGGGGTTTCCTCCTCCAGGTGGAAAATAAATGTTTCTATGCCCCCAAACATATAGAAAATAGGCTTTTCTAGCTTTACTATAGAAACTCAGTGTCCAGCATCAAACCCTGGACGCTCGACAGGCATTGGTGAGCTGCTGATGCTCCATGGTGACAGTATTGGTAGTGTCCTAGTTTGGATTCGGTCAGAGGAGTTATGTTGTGAGAGACCAGGAGATAGTCCAGTACTCAAACAAATACTGTAAGAAATTCTGGACATTTCAAGATTTACAGCATATTTCCTTCCCTTCCTTTGGAAGGGGGAAATTGAATTAAAGATGATTTCAATGAACCAGCTAATGGGAGTATGTTTGAACAGAGTAATCATTATTTTTTTGCAGCTTGGAGTTGATTTTTCCTTTGGAGTTGGTCGATGTTTTTTCCCCTGGAGTTCGTTGACCTGGAGATATCCTTGTTTGGGACTATAGTCATCAAATGTTCCCCTCTAGTATATTTTTCACTATTATATTCTTGTTTAGTATATTTTTTTTCTAATATATTAACCAGGAAGTTTAAAGAATGTGAATACATCAGGGAGGGCATGTCATAGGCTGAGTAAGATAGTTTCATAAAGTATCTGCATACTCTGCTACTCTAGAATTTTACAACTAAGATGTGACATGTTACCTCTAAAGAATCAAATAAGGGGGAACATATAGAAATGCCTATGCCCAGAGATTTTACCCTTCAAGGATTATCATATTTCCCCTGCCTGAGACAGGCTTGGTACTGCCACAAGTCTCCAAAATTGAATGTCCTCCTAATGGGGACAATAGATGCTGATAAGCCTTACTGGTTACTGCTAGGCATGGCCATTATTTCCCAATCCCATCATTCCTGTGGCTGCTATCTTCATCCTGATGAAGTGGCCACCACGTTTGGGGAGCATGCTTGATATGTTGGAATCTTCCATATATTCTCTAAAAACTTTAATTCACCAAAGTCATAAAATATCCCAAACACTATTAGTTTGTGTCTCTAATATCGCAATATCTTCCGGGTCTCTGAGGATATATTTCATAGAGTATTAGCTCCTCAAGATAGATTTGGAAAACACTGGGCTATGCAAAAGTAAACAGATCTCTCGCTGCATTGGTGTATACATTCATATAGGAGCCTTCAATGTACTGATAAACCTTGAGAATCTCAAGAAAAAAATAGTGATTTCCCATATTTGATCATGGGATTCTTTTTGGTTGTGAAGTTTCTGATTGGACTCATTTTTCAAGGAATGCAACTTAGGGAAAAAACACACAACATTATTAGGTTTTAGTGAAAATAACTATTTCCAGATTTAAATATTGAATAAACTGCTTTAAATATATAACTATAACTGCAACAACTCTCTTTTTAGCAAAGAAAGCTTTATGAATAATTATAACAATTATCTTCAGGGAAATAAATTAGCACTATACAATGTTTAGACCAGGGGTCGTTGGCAAACTTTTTGACTCGAGGGCCACAATGGGTTCTTAAACTGGACCGGAGGGCCGGAACAAAAGCATGGATGGAGTGTTTGTGTGAACTAATATAAATTCAAAGTAAACATCATTACATAAAAGGGTACGGTCTTTCTTTTTTTTTAGTTTTATTAATTTCAAACGGGCCGGATCTGGCCCGCGGGCTGTAGTTGGCCCACGGCTGGTTTAGACGCTCACCAGATTGCCAAGATAAAAGTATAATAACTAGTTGAAAGAATTTTTTAATCTAAAATATTACTGGAAAGAGATATCTTAAAAGTTATATGTGCATTTTTAAGTGAAAATCACACTTAAGTCATCTTACATATAATGTTCTGAAGACTTTGCCATTTCTCTTTCTCCTTGCATCCACATATCAGAATGAGGCTTTTAGGATCTGATATAACAGAATTAAATCATAGCTGTATCCTTTGTTGCAGGATAACAATGAGCAATTTAATCTCTGTAAGCTTCAGTTTCCGTATATATAAAACAGGAATAATAGTAATAATAATAACTACTATATTTTGTGAAAGTTAATGGAAATGATACATTTGATACACTCAGCATTTTCCTGATATACAGTAAAAATGAACCATACTGACACACGCACACACTCATGTAACTATTATGCACTTTTGAGAAAGTCTAAAATGGGGTGATATTGTTAGAATTTGTTCATAGACCTGAGCTCAGAATATGCACTCATTGTCTCAATTTACCATAATGTCATGGTTTAGAAAAATTCCAAAAATGTGTCACTACCTTTCCCCCCTACATACCATTGCAACAGAGGGAACGAGAAAGCAATAGAATGATGTATTAAATCACTGGGTGTGTCACCATTGCACAGTGTTATCCTCCTCTAATTTAGCTATTGATTTGGAAAAGCTATTTCAGCTGCCAGAATGCATGAGTGATGGGGACGTTGTTCAGATAACAGAAATGCATCCTATGGTAATGTAGCTAATTAAACTCCGTGCTATACACTCTCATCATAGCCTTGTACTGTCTCTTTCATGACATGCATCACACTTGACATTATGCATTTAGTTTTTGCTTTCCACACTGAACTCTAACCCCAGTACCAGCAGGCACTATGCCTTTCTTCGTGGTAGCAATACCCCAACACCCAAAGTACTGTCTAATGCCCAGTAGGATTTCCATCAATATTTGTGATACTGAGAGCCATGCTGTACATAAAACTCATATGTTTCCTCCTAGCCAACTGTACCTTCAGGTGAGTTTTTATGTGATTGATACATGGGGCCAAATTGCAAGTTTACTAGTCAATATTTTTAAGAGCAGGGTGGTGTTCTAGTTGAGAACCATTATGACATTCGGAACAGACTTTAGAAACATGAAAACTAGTTATTGGTCAGATCAAAAATATAACCACAGAAAGCAAATTATTGAGGGTCTTGGTGATAAAATTGACAAAAGGACAGAAAAGGAAATCTTTCTTTTTGCCACTACTACCCTCTAGTGGAGTAATGGCTAACAGAAAGGGGCTTGTTTTTGGAGAGTGAAGCTTATCCTTGATTTTAGGCATAATAGAGCATTTGTACAGAAGCAAGTCATGTGTACATTTTTCTTCAATATCCCTGGAGCATAAATATACCCAACTAATGATTATGCCCAATGGCATTACATTTCAATAAATGTTATCATTTGAAGTAATGCATGGTGCAAGAACTCTGGGCAACTGGCTATACATTTTAACCACAATAAAAGATTATTATCCCCAAATGTGTGCAATGTACCATAAGAAGAAGTACTGCTATAATAATTATATTGATTCTTCATCCTGTCAATGGCAAGCAACATAAAATTAGGGACATTAATGTTTCAGTGGTCTTCAGTTATTACAGCCTTTGGTTTGCATCAAATCAGTTGGCCGGATTAAAACATGACCACTGTGCATTCAGTTAGAAGGCGAATCTAGTGAATACTTTCTCGGCAAAAAATAGGCCTGTATTCAACACTTTTAGCAGCTGTGTGGACATAATTGGAAAAATATCATATCTTCTTTTTATTTTCTGAAGAATCCAGTTATCCAAAAAGTACCTTGTAACATTAAGGTTCCAGATGCGCCCCCCCCCCCCCGGGGGGGAAGGAGGAGAAGAAACTTCATAAGAGCATATTGAGTTTATATGACTTTGGGTGCAGAACAATTAAAATGCTGGGCTTCTTCTTTTCCAGCCTTTAGAAGTTACAGTTTAGAAGTGCAAGAGGATTTCCATCCTTTAAAAGACAGGATTCACTCATTAGAAGTAACTGGTACTCTTGAAAACAGCAAGAGACAGAGTGTATGCAACTTACTCCAGACCCTGCCACCTCAAGATCAACACCTTACACTGCCCTCAGTATAGAGAACCAGCTCCCTGGGTTCATTTACTTGTTCAGATTCCAAAGCTCATAATTTACAAAAGAACTCTTTCATTTTATGGGAGAGGGTGTGAATACTATATGTCAAACAGAGAAAACAATTTTCCTTCCAGTTTTACGCATAGTTCAAGACCTCCTATTTCTTATTGGAGTCTACAGGTTTCTTTATATTCACAACTTAGAAGTCAACTCTATGGTGAACATAGAACAAGCTCTACTTGATTGTAATAGATAATTATCCTGACCTCTTTGAAAAGAGGTGTTTATAATCAGTTAATTAGGGTGCTCGCAATTTACATCGTACATGAAAATTGTTGTCACAGAGAAAATATCAAAGACTATGTAGAATAATTTTCTTCTTATGTTTCTAATAACAAGTGAGAAAAAGATGACCTGGAGAGTAAGGTAATTAAGTGATGTAGCTTCGGGCTCAAATGTGTTTGACCCAAATTACCCAAAACAATGCAGGGCATACTGATTATTTTAAAATAAATAAGTTTACAAAATTTAAATCAGCCAATTTAATAAGCATTGCTTTTGAGAAAAAATAATAAAATGCAATTCTCCATAAAGGATAAAATGCTTGAGAGTAAAAAATGGTCTTGCTCTCAGGGGACCAGGTTTATCAGGTTAGCTCTGCCAACTAAGTCAAGTCACTAGTTTAGTAAACTATCTGGTAGGATCAATATCTTTACCTGTCAAATGGCAGTAAAGTGACATGAAGACAGGGGCACCTTTTGCTTGAGTCACCACAGTGTACACAGTGCTTATACTTGGTCATAAAAATGGTAGGAACTTGATAAATACTTGTTTAATGGGTGACACTACATAAATAAAAAGCCACTTATATCACTGAATTATGAAACTAAAAATGATGCATATCAAATACTTAGAAAAAATACTTAATTATCATTGTTTTCCATGTATAAGAACATCTAATCCTGTTTGTCCTTATCGTAGTGTGCTATAGGAAAAAACATTCTTTAATCAGTTCACAGTTATACTAGTAAATATGTAGGGTGGTGTCAAAGGATGTTTCATACTTTGCATTTGAAATGTTCTAATCATGCCATTATGCGAAGTATATAAAGACTTTGAAGTTGCAACAGAAACATTGGAGTGCTTTTGAAAATAGTAACAACAAAACAAACATAAAAACACCATCTTCTATACTTGTCTCATTGGCTGGCACTTTTTATATAATTTGTTTTTTCATTATTTCCAGCGTTCAGTAAGACATCATTTCAATAAGAGTATCTTTAGAGAACATTTCAAACATTACTCCAGTCTCTAAAAGGTGTATTTGGTTTGCAGGTGGGCGCGGGGGTGATGGAATGTTTACTCCAGCAGAACGGCCTTCTGTTGATACCATACATGTAATAATGTACAGGCACGCTGGCAGTCTCCTCTGGGGCCCCATTCTGAAGTGAGAGTAATGGAATAGAGAGGATTGAGGCTGACAGTGGCAAATGGGTTGTATGATATGAAGAGATGGAGCCGGTCAAGTAACTGGGTACCTTACCCAGTTTCAGTCCAAGCACTAACCTTTTAATTGTGTTTTCCAGGATATGAATGATTACCCTCCAGTGTTTAGTAAACGCATCTA
The DNA here is from genome assembly GCF_964212035.1 of Myotis nattereri. Classification (NCBI taxonomy): domain Eukaryota; kingdom Metazoa; phylum Chordata; class Mammalia; order Chiroptera; family Vespertilionidae; genus Myotis; species Myotis nattereri. The sequence continues at coordinate 31,320,555 of NC_138088.1, forward strand.
CAAAGGGATCGTGGCTCCAGATGCTGAGAAGGGTACACCAATCACAAGCGTTTATGCTGAGGATGCAGACCCTCCTGTAAGTAAAGGACGTTGATCAATATTCTGTAGTAAGGAAACCGTGAACGCTCGTGAGTGAATGACCCAGTTCACTCTGTGTATTTCACTTTGTGTATTTCATTCTGTTCACTCACCCATTTTATGTTCTCTCACCTGTTGCAGCTACAGGTACAGACTATATTTCAAATGATTATTGTTGAAGTTAAACAATTAAGGATAAGCTTTTTGTCTCACTATAATTCAAAATTTACTATTCACCAATGTATCTAGTACTAATGATAAATATATAGAGACATAATTGTCTACATGTGGAGCCAGTATAAATTGGAGTCTTTATTTAGAAAAGTTAAAGTTGAGTAAAGGTAGGTTTTATCCTTATATGTTTTCCATTATATTCATGTATAATTATTTTATTATCAAACTCTAAATCAACATATGATACAATACTCATATTGAATGTGTTAATTTGGGTAAACTAATATCTTAACATCACTTTTAGATGACACTACATATGGGTGACACTACATAAATAAAAAGCCACTTATATCACTGAATTATGAAAGTAAAAATGATGCATATCAAATACTTAGAAAAAATACTTAATTGTCATTAAAAAAATTATTTTTCACCCAGGATTTAACCTTATTAAGATATCCCAAATTGCCTTTCAAGATTTAGGGGTTTTAATTAAAACAGTATTATAGCAGAAATGAGGCAAATTTTTCTAATGCATTAAAAATAGAATATTGAAGTAATAGTATCTATATAAAATGCTTTCTAAAAATAGTTTGAGTACTTTATAAATGCTAGTTTTTCTCTTAATGACCAAATGATGAAGATGTATTTATATTTTTTTTTTTTACTGGAGTGAACTCACACTCTTAAGTCAGTGGCTGATATATTATAAAAATATCAAAGGTGTTGAATAACATATTTTAGAAAAGTGGAAAAAATATATAAAACACCTGAATTTTATAAGAGCTTTTAAAGTTCTGTTTCATATTCCTAATATAAATAGTACTTATGTACTGCTATTTACCTTATAAAGGTGAACAGCAGTAGTCGTAACAGTTTTTAGCTTCAATTGTGACATCATATAAAGTCTTTTTGACTAAGAGGACTTGGAAATAGTAATGTGAAGGTGAAAGCAGTGAACTTTCACGCAGAAGCTCCTTTCTTTGAGTGTGCTATGATGTCTTTGAAACATTACATCTCAGGAAATATGATAGGCAAAATGTCATAGTCTTTTTTTTTAATTGAATTGACTGGGGTGACATTGTTATATTATATATGCGTCAGGTGTATAATTATGCAATATATCATCTGTATATTGTATTGTGTGTTTACCACCCCAAGTCAAGTCTCTTTCCATCACCATTTTTTTTTAATTTATTGCTTAAAGTATTACAAAGGGTATTACATATGTGTCCATTTTATCCCCCCGCCCTAGACAGTCTCCATCACCATTTATCCCCCCTTGACTCTCTTCTACCTCCCCCAACCCCCCTTCCCCTCTGGTCATCACCATACTGTTGCCTGTGTCCATGGGTCTTTCATTTTTTTCTTTGTTTAATCCTTTCACTTTCTCATCCAGCCCCCAACCCCTTTCCCTTTGACAGCTGTCAGTCTGTCCCCTGTATCAATGAGTCTGTCTCCACTTTGTTTGTTAGTTTATGTTGTTCATTGGATTCCACATATAAATGAAGTCATAGTCGAACACACTAATAGAGATGGTAAATGTGAAATAGGTGGTTTGTCTGCCTTTTAAGTAAACTCTCAGAGATACAGAATAGTTTCAAATTAGGAATATACGTTCAGTTCTATTCAAGACATGCTTTGGACACCAATTCCATAATGGTCATTGTGCAAACCAGGTTTTGCTCCCCAGAAACTGATTCAGCATCTTAGCAGATTCAGATTTCAGAGAAATTTTCATCAGTGCAGAATTTAAGATAATATTAAGGTTAATGGCATAAATGATGAAAGAATAAAATTGCTGGTCACCAATGTGGGGCAGATCTCAAAGATGGCAAAATCCTCACTTTACTTTTGGCACCTGTGACCTTGTTACCTGGTTTGACATTCAGGTCACTGTACTGATGTGAGAGAAGCTGTCTTTAGTCCATTGTCCATTTTATAAAGCTATATTACTTATTTAGAGAGCAGACCCTGTTTTTATGCCCTGCCTCTCTCATGGAAATTTACCAGGCTCAAATCCGCATTTCTTTGAAAGTTCTTAGGTTGGCATTCCCAGTACTTTTTAACATTTAATATATGATCCTGACTTTTTATTAGATGGAAGTTGATTGCCAGTCATTCAGTTGGACTGCTGAGCATACCTTATTTCGGTTAGTGAATATGTATGATATCAGACTCAGTTTTAATCCTTGAAACACTAGCAACCTTTTGGTATAACCCATATTCAGCCTGTTCTCCAATTATTGCTGCAAATGAGGCCCCTTAAATAAGCATAGTTCCAATTTGGCTGCACCTACACCAATTTGAAATAAAAGCTCAATTCCATGAAAATTTTCAGAAAGAAATATTACAGTTTTCAAAAATATTATGATCGCATTTTACTTCCATTATTTAATGTTGGAGTCTTAAATACAGACTAAGTATTTGTTGGATGAACTTGTCAAGTGTTTTCTACTTGTTCCTATTATAAACATGTATTAATTACGAGATAGTTTCAGATAGTTTCAATTTCATACCCTTCACATCACCTCTGTCAGTTCTATAAGTTGGGGCTACAAGTATCTGTGGGGACACTATGTTTACATAAAGGTCTCCCTTCCAAAGTAGAAAGTAATGACCTTTAGGGCAGGGATCACAACGTACTCGAGTTTGTATTCCCACATCTAACTCTATGCTTGGTACTTAATAGCCTGTTAGAAAAATTGGTTGGATAATTCAAATAAATGATTAAATTAATGTTTATATCGATGCTCTTCAGAATTGACAAATTGAGAGTTCTTTAGAAATTTAGTTATTTGTGACCCTGAGAAAATGTCATAGTGTGTAAGCCTCAGTTTGGCTATTTGAGGGCTGTAGAATTAAGGGAGGTGGTGCATATGCTTAGCACAGTTTCCGCACCCTTCTATAGCAGGTATTGTTAGAACTCTGCAATAATAATTTCATTTCTAGAGGTTGGCTACATTTTTTTAAGGCATCTCGTTTCTTTTGAATGAAGTGAGACCGTCCATTTTAAAGTAGAAAATAGCAACAACAAAATCTTTTGAAGTATCAGATGGAGAAACCGGGTAAGGTCTTAGAGCCAGAGCGAGCATTGTTGCTGAATATAAATTAAAAATTATAAAATGCATGTTGTGCAAAACGAAAGTGCTCTCGAGGGAGGAGAAAAATCTTCAAGGGACTTTTTTTTTCCCTTCCCATTGAATTAAAGCTGTTAGGACTTTGATTTTCTGCCTTGATTTTGTGACAGCATCGATGTGAACAATGAATGACTAATCATTTTGGATATTTAAAATTGCTAACTTTTTCTTTCTGCTCAGCAGAGACGTCTCACTCCAAATGTTCACAAAACATAAAACTGCAAGTGTAATTTCCATTTGCATATACTTATTCTTTCTGAAGCTACCTCTCACTCCCCATGAGACAAAAGTTCTCTTTGTGGGCCCAGTAAATGCCTGACACAATAGTGTCCTCTGTGAGCACATGGGAAGGAAAAGTTGGGATAAATGAATGAAATTTACATTTTGCTCATCTCCAAGAAAATCTGAGGAACCTAGAAGTATTACCTTTTCATTTTCATATCATTCTTTTTACTTCACGCATTTTAGGAATTCATGTTTCTTGTTTAAAGTAAAGCAGTAATTGAAACATGTTTAATATTAGCAATTTAAACAAACTCTCTTATTTGCCTGTATTGGTGTAAGAATTATTTAGACATTGAAGACTCCTTTTTTCATTTCTTATATTGATTTATGAATTAAATGTATTTCATAAAAAAGATCTTCTATGTTCTCGCTCAATAGTAATTGGTTTAAAAATCAATAAGTATTCTCACTATACTTTTTTTCCAAGGCTTTCTCTAAAAGGAAAATAATTGCAGTGTGTGGGGCATTTTCCCCCCTCTTTGGAGATTTTGAGAGCTATACTAATCCTCAGAGTTCAGACAAGCTACCTGAGGAAGTATTGCTAAAGTGTTTTCACAGGTGGCTTTTACACTCTCCTCACTCACTCAAGGGCACTGCTGTTGATCTCTAGAGAGTTAAAAAGATGGTCAGGTTTTTCTTTTATGACTCATACCTTGTGTTTTATTAAAATGTCATGTCATCACCAAGTAATGGCAGATAATTATGGTGCTCAAAATGCTTAACCTTTAAGTAGTTATTCTGATGCAGTCTGTTAGTAGAGGGCATAACAGTATAATGAAAGCAACAACAAAGTGTCTTTATCCATGATTTACTGCTTGCTTTTTGTGCAATAGTTAAAACTCTACAGAGCCAGGAGTGTTATAAGATTGTATTTTTATCTCCAGATAATATAAGCGGTCCTTTATCATTTCCGAATGACATCTCCACAGTTCTATTTTTCATCACTTGCCACATACTGACTTGTGTTGTTATGCTGTATTGATTTAGGTCATAGCTAGCAATGTTGCGAAAACTTTGGTTTTAAACATCATTGTCTACAAACCAAATTGCTGACCCAGGAGCATGTGTGTGTGTGTGGGGGGGTGTACTCAGCACAGTGGGTTTTTTGTTTGTTTGTTTGTTTCCCTCACATCAAAGGTGTTAAGGAAATAATCAAGAACTATTTTCATAATGCATGTCAGCTTGTGCAAATTGAGAAGCTATAACCCCAGCTTTAGTCCCTTTGGTCTTAAATACTTCATTTGAAAGCACATCATGAAACAGTTGGGACTTGATCTTTACAATGACAATGAGTTATAATTAGCTCTGAAAGTGTAAATGAGTACAAAAGGGAGGGCTTTATGAGAAAGTTAATACATGGTTAATGTCAAGAAAAGGCATTGGGAAGTAGTCTAAGAATCTGTGTTATTTTCTTTCCTTTTTTATAGCATATAGATTTCTTTCAAGAATAATTATAATGTTAATGATGTAAATGTTGCTCTGCTGATTAGGAAACTGCCAGGCTTATCAGCTAAAATGATGGCTTATGGCTTAAATAATTTCCTTTGTTTTGAATTTCTTGCCAGAGAAAATGGGAACAGAGCCTTTGAAAGGGTAGCTTGGCCTGGCCAGTATGCTTCAGTGGTTGAACATCGACCTGTAAACCAGGAGGTCATGGTTCAATTCTTGGTCAGGGCACATGCTGGGTTAAAGTCTCAATCTCCATTGTAGGATGCATGCAGGAGGCAGCCAATCAATGATTTTCTCTCATTGATGTTTCTGTCTCTCTCTCCCTCTCCTTTCCTCTCTGAAATCAATTTTTAAAAAAAGAAAAAGAAAGAGTAGCTTTGGCGTCTCAGGAGTTGGGTTCTTGGCCTTAACACCCTCAGAGCCAGGGCATGATAACTCTTGGTCTCATTGATATCCCATTTCCTTAAATGATAGCTATTCTTAGGTGGTAGACCACAGCCACAATATAAATACTTTGTAGTACTTACTGAATGAATAAACCGATCAGAAAACATTTAGTGTGGACTTCACAAATAAGACTATGGCTAGAGAGAAACAGAGATGAAGCCATGAGAGTGTGTATGAAAGGTGCCAAGGAATGAAGGTGCCCTGGTATGGTCTGAGCTGCTCTGGGTCAGAATTCAATTTTTAAAAATGTAGGGGATTAGTTTAAATGAGGGTAGAAGAAATCAGCATAGAAAAACTATCCAGCCGAAACCGGTTTGGCTCAGTGGATAGAGCATCAGCCTGCGGACTGAAAGGTCCCAGGTTCGATTCTGGTCAAGGGCATGTACCTGGGTTGCGGGCATATCCCCAGTGGGAGATGTGCAGGAGGCAGCTGATCGATGTTTCTCTCTCATTGATGTTTCTAACTCTCTATCCCTCTCTGTAAAAAATCAATAAAATATATTTTTAAAAAAAAAAGAAAGAAAAGAAAAACTATCCAAAAATTTCAGTCAAAACGTTCATCAGTTGTTCCTGAATTTGTGTGCTGTGATGGGAACTGATTCAATGAATGTTAGCTATTAAAATAATGCATTAAGGCTGTTTTTAGCCACTCATCTGGGGACAGGAAATATGGAAGGTATGTTTTATGGAATACATTTTATTATATAGGAAGAAGAAGCTTACTAATGACTTGCAAACAGGGCAGAGGCAAAATTAAAGCTGTATATTAGAATAATTAATTTCCTGTGATACATTTTTATCATTGAATGAGATAAATGAAACCAGGAGGTGAGTTAGCAGCTATTGCTTTCATTTCAGCATGAGAACGAAAAGATTGATAATGAAAATGGGGAAAATATAAATACTTAAAAGCCATTGAAATATAAGAATTAACAGTGATTGGGCCTGGAGTTGAATACCGCAGGCAGAATAAAAGCACAATCAGAAGTGAATCAAGAGTTTGTAGCTGGAGTGAAAAAAAAAAATTTGCTTTGTTGCATCTCTTGGTTTACTCAAATATGTCTTAAATTTTTTACAATATACACCTTGCAAGTTCTTTCTTTTTTCCTTCTTTTAAAAAAATATCTTTTTATTGATTTCAGAGAGAGAGAGATAGAAACATCAATGATGAGAATCACTGATGGGCTGTCTCCTGCCACTGGGGACCGAGCCGGCAACCTGGGCGTGTGCGCTGACCAGGAATCGAACTGTGACCTCCTGGTTCATGGTTTTTTGCTCAACCACTGAGCCACACTCACCAGGCTATACCACATATTCTTTATTCACTCCTCCACTTATAGATATTTAGGTTATGTCCTCAATTTGGCTGTTGTGAATAATGCTTCCATGAACATGGGGGTGAAAATATTTCTTTGGGATCCAGATTTCAAAGCATTCAAGAAAATTTCAGGAGGTGACAGGAGCATTAACAGTTATGTTATGGACTCTGACATCAAATGGATTCCCACGTAGCTGTGATCTTTATTAACAGTGAAGTAACCTATGCATTTCTAGTACGGCAAGATGTTATGAACATATAGCAACAAGATTGCAATGTAATAACAGAATAGGAAGAAAAAGAATACCATTACATAAAGTTAGAAAAAAGCAAAAATGCACACAGTAGTACCAGTTAGATTTACTTACCCAAATGCTGCAGAGTAAACAATACCAAAATATCACTAGTTCATTATTTAAAAAAATTATATTTTATGAGGCAGCTGAGTTGGCTGGTCTTGGATTAAGGCTGAAGGTTGAGTTCATGTCCAGTTCACATGCTTCTTTCCTCTGGAATCCTTTACTGAGCCAACTGCTGTTCACATAGTGAAGGACGGGATCACAAAAGAACTTGCTTAGGTGCATGATCACATGTAAGACTTTTGGTTGTGTGTCACAGTCCCTCAGCTGCCATCCACCAAAGCCAGTCACAGGGCCAAGCCCAAAATCAGTGGGGCAAGAAGTAGAGCTAAAAAAAAAAAAAAAAAAGGAATATTTGCTGAACAATCATGCAGTGCACCACAACAGTGTAGTTAAAAGCTACTCTTTAAGTGCATTAAAATGGTTGCCCTTTTTGAAAAAAAGGAGGAGGTTATATTAAGTAGGAACAAGATGTGAGGATAAATTGACATAAAGAAATGAGAAATAAATATGCCTGGCAGATCCATTGATGAAAATGTTCCATAAATTATTGGTTATATTTTACTTAAATCTCTGTGGTCCAAACAAAATAAAAATCCCTCAGTATTTAAGGCACTACATTAAGTGTTAAGGATTAAAATTTTCACATTTTCTAACCTTAGAATTTCAAACATAAAGACATAGAAATTAATCACAAATCAATCAAGTAAATAAAAATGACAACTTTGAAACCTTTAAGGAATAAATGTTTAGGGTGCTGTAAAACCAGGCACGAGGAGTCTGATTTTGTGTAGTGACTCAAGGATGGTTCTGGACAGAAGAATCAGGCTCAAAAGTAGGAGGGAAAAAATAAGTTTTAAAAAACAAAGGAGGCAATTTTGTGAGGAGGTAGAGAGACACACCTGAGTCAGATTGTATTCAGCCTGGTGACCACAAAGACAGTGTCAAGATGTTTTGTTTCATCCGAAGAAAAATGGGTGGATTTTAAGACAGAAAGGATAGGGTTGCTAATTACTAGCTCTAGTTCAAGTTCATCTTTATTTTTAAGTTCCCTTGGCTTTGGAAGTTGGTCTTTGTGAAGGAAGTTTTATTTTGTTTGGACCACAGGTACAGAGATTTTAGTAAAACATAATTTAAAGGAAGTTAAATATGCCCCCATGGTTACCTTATACATTTAAAAAATGTATCCAAATGAAGAAATGTTAAAAGAAATATATGATTTGATGTCTCTAGAGGATTGACTTATGTTTGCCTTTGAAAAACATTTCCCAAAAGAGTTAGTGGTAAATAATCTTGAAGCAAATATTTCTTAAAATCTTTAGTAGCTATGTGAATACAATACCTGTAGAAACTGAACTATATGCAGACATTATGTTAAGTTAATAATACATGGCATAAGGACCTTGCCTTTAAGAGCTTCAACTCACTGTGTTGTCAAAGCATAGTGGTCACTTCAGGTGTTTAAAAGCAGGGTTGGGCCCTAACCGGTGGATAGAGCATCAGCCTGCGGACTCAAGGGTCCCAGGTTCGATTCCGGTCAAGGGCATGTGCCTTGGTTGGGGGCACATCTCCAGTAGCGGGTGTGCAAGAGGCCACTGATCGAAGTTTCTCTCTCATAGACATTTCTAACTCTCTATCCCTCTCCCTTCCTCTCTGTAGAAAACCAATAAGGTATATTTAAAAAAAAACAAACAACATGTAGAATTTAAAAGCAGTGTTGGGGGGAGGAAGAAAGAAAAGCACATGATCCTCTCAGTGGTTACATGGAGAGTTTGACTGCAGTTTTTTCTACTCTCTTTTAAGTAGACCTTAACATCTAGTTAAATGCACTAAAATTTTTTAAATGAATGTCATTATAAGTGAACAACAACAACCACAAATCAAACCACTTTATAGTACTCCCTGATGCTAAATCATATTTGAGAAATTTTGTGAATTGCACTGTTACAGAATACATCAGATTAGCTGATTTCAAAGACATTGAGGAAAAACAATTTTGGAAACCATGTCAGAGGAAAATTCTTTGTGTGCTTGAAAACAAATTACCTAATGTTTGTGTGTAATGATAATAATAGGGTTAGTATTTCCTGACAAAATGTGATTGCCATTATTATGAAGAAAATTACATGGGTCTAAGCAATTTCTTGGTAATTATGTATTTAAGAAAAATGACTAAATCCAGATATCCCCTGATAGTAAGCATTTATTATTTTGTCCATTATAGTCTCATTGAAATTCCTTATGTTTGCAGGTTTAGAACATCTTTCATACAGATCTGCAATTACCTTCTGTAGTAATTAACTACATTCTCACCATCATTAAGTCAAAACATACTGTTTGACACTAACTATAAGAATGGAAATTAGAAGTAAAAATGTACTAAGTAATAAAGAAAATAGTTGAAATCTCAAGGTTACATTTTCTTTATATAAATTGACATTTATTCAGCTACATTAGTTACATATGCCTTGTTATTGTATAGAAATATGTTACTTTTAGTTTTAAAAAAAACCTAACATAAGCAGAATTGTGACAGGATTGTTTTTTGGTCTGTCATATTCCCATTATCTAGAAAGACTGCCAGACTCAGAGTATCATCTCAGTATATCACCAAATTACTACATATGTATTAAATAAATTCCTATTCCAGTAGTTTTGTCTCATATTAATATTTATTGAGTTTTACATATGTCAAATTTAGTAGATAAAAAGACATCACAGTGTTGAAATCATGCCTTTCACATTTTGGAAACCACACAATATTTAAATAAGTCACATACTATTCCAAATTGTATTTGGAAAGAAGCCTAATACATAAACAAACAAATTAATTAATTCATTTAATAGATGTCATAAATCATGTCATTCTTTGGGGCTATTAGGGTTGGCAAACATCCGCAGAGTCCCATTAAGTTATTGACTAATGTTACTAGTGTTGGTGTTTGTGTTTAACTAGGAAAAATTATATTGTATACATAATCCTTTAAGACTTAAGTTACATAAAGAAGTTACTTAACTTCTTTGAACCTCATTTCCATATAAGAATAATAAGATCATTTCAGTGGACTGGCGCTTGTATTTAAGGAAAAATGAAAACACTTAGTGAATGCAGGCACATAGATTTTGGTTACTATTTCCTCCTCAGTCTTGCTTTCATGGCAAAAATGCCTCACTTTGCCTCTGGTCTGGGACAGTGCTTGTATCCTCATCATTTGTGAACTTTAGGATACCAATGCCTGGACTCAGGAAGTAACTCTGGTGTCATCCATGACATTGTCTAATTAGAAAATCAAGTTTTCATAAAACTACCATGCTAATAGGGTCTTTACAATATCCCCAAATAAGTACAGGGGTGGGCAAAAGTATGTTTACAGTTGTTTCTATAGAAAATAATAGAGCAATTAATAAATAATAATACAGGAATAAACTCCGTGTTTCACATACTGAAACCTATTTCAAAACAGTAAACCTATTTTTGCAAATCCCTGTATGTACAAATTTTAATTAAATTTTTACAGGATATTTTGTTTTAAAAGACATTTTCAACTTATTCCACTTAATAATGATACATACCTACCTTTATCCCTTTGAGTTTAAAATGTCCCAAATCGTTCGATTCCGGTCAAGGGCATGTACCTGGGTTGCGGGCATATCCCCAGTAGGAGATGTGCAGGAGGCAGCTGATCGATGTTTCTCTCTCATCGATGTTTCTAACTCTCTATCTCTCTCCCTTCCTCTCTGTAAAAAATCAATAAAATATATTTAAAAAAATAAAAATAAAAAAAAATAAATAAAATGTCCCAAATCTTGACACATAAATTGTTTTAATTTGTCACTCTAATACTCAAATAAGATAACAGATCAGATTCCACCTATAACACAACCACTGTAATATCTACAAATCAAACTATTTTTAGGCATATTACATTTTCTTATTTAAGTGTCTACGTAGAGAGGTATGAAATCCACTTGACTATAACTCTGAAAATCTGTGCTCTAGTTCTAGCACCTTCATTTGGTACATCCATGCTTCTGATAGCTTTATCAGAAATATGAGATCATTGTGTTTTTCTGTGCACCTTTTGTCCTCCCCACTTGACCAAATATGAGGCCCATAGTACATAAATATGTATTTCTCACCATTGCCTATCATCTTGAGAGATGAATGTGAATAGCTATGGATGAATATCTATGACCAGATATTGATGGGTTTAAAATTTAAAACTTGTCAACAATTTAACCACATTATGAGTTAAGTAGGTTCTTAGAGATCCTCTATACTGTATAGAAAATTATCTATGTATCTATGATTTTTGCAATTACTAAAAATTTTACTAAAAATATCTGTTTTATTCAATGATGTATAACTCAGATTTATTACATCATGCAGAACACATCATCAATAACCTATTACTGTAGATCATATGAGGATTTATTTATTAGAAAAATTCAGAGGATTCCATAATTATTTTAAAGGAGAGCTTCATAGCAGAATGTATTAACTATAATAGGAATTAACATGGAATATAAGCACTGAAGCTGAGAAGTAGGGAAGAGATAATGTTTTACATTCACCCAATCCAGGAAAAAAGGGGCGGAGGAGAATTTTCCTTATGATAGATGGCTTCATTTTTCTACTACTGTACTCAAATCTTTTTGAAGGAATATTAGCAGATATGGTGTTTAGGGAGTAAGTTTAGATTCATAAAATTAAAGACAAATGGAAGAGAGGATAGTAAAGTCAACCATTAATTTATTATTTTGCATAATTTTGAATGACATGTAGTAAAAACTCTTCACTAATTTAGATTGAGTTATTGGAATGAAATGAAGATTATGCTACATCTGCACCTGGAATTATGGAAAATTGAAATATGATTTTTCACTTTTAAAAGCCATGCTTTTTAAAAATCATTTTAACTTTATCACTACACTTTGTGTTTGTTGTGTGACTGTAAATTAATAACATATAATATAATATATTATATATATTATATATTATAATAATATAATATATTATATATATTATTATAATATATATATTATATAATTTTATTGTAGGGATTACCTGCAAGTCGTGTGAGATATAGAGTAGATGGTGTCCAGTCTCCTTATCCTGCCAGTATTTTTGATGTAGAAGAAGATTCTGGAACAGTAATAACTCGAGTCAATCTTAATGAAGAACCTACGACCATTTTTAAGGTTAGTTTTCCTTACTTGTCTATTAGATGCTTAATTTTTATTGAAAGTTTGGTTAACAGGTGACCATACTTTTTTCTCTTTTTCTTCTTTTTAATATTTTAAAATTACTAACAATACATTTTAACTGCATTGACACTTTGATAATACAGTTCGATAAAAAGAAAAAATCACTTGATATTTCACACCTCGGAGATAACTAGAATTTACCATTTTACTCTCTATCCTTATGATATATTTCTATTTAAGTACAAATACATGTTTTAAGTAACATGGTAATATTATTCATACTGCTTTTTTAACTTATACATACCAATGAATACTATTAAAGCTATTATTTTCATGGTAGCATGATATTCTATTGTATGAATACACTATCCTTTTTGTTTGTTTGTTTATACTTTGTTGGATAACTATGCTGTTTCTAATTTTTTGTTATCTTTGCTTTCATGAAACTCCTTTTGCAATTATCATTTGCCACTTGCCTTTTTTTTTCCGTTAAATAACTGCAGGCAGAATTGCTGGATCAAGTTTATGTGCTCATGATTTGTTACACTTCCAGAAAATGTGAAATAATATTATCCCTCACTGTTCTCATAAGTAATCTATTTTGTTGAATGTGTCCATTTTCTATAGTTACTTAGAATAAAATTTTCACTGTGAATAAAGCCTTTGGCTCTACAAAAAGTTTAGTGGTGTAATAAAGCATATGTTTCTGTGTGAAACCAAACAGCTCTGTGCCTGAGTTGTTTGCTTGACTTAAAAGATTTACAACCCTTAAGCACAGAAAACATAATGCCCACCCCAGTATTACCTGATATAATTCAAAATAAAACTAATCTAAACCCTAAGATAAGTAAAGGCTTCCAACACATTTTGATTGTTTTCATAATAGTCTCCATTTTTTTCAATCAAATACTCATCAGTTAACATTGCAACTATCAATAAATACTATGTCTCACATAATTTTATCAGTATTTCGAATAATTATTTTCTTTGTAAGATTGAAATCTAAAGGTAAATATGGCTCTCAGATGATCTTTGGTTATGGTTTCATGATCTAGTTTGAATAAATTTAGATTAGTAATCTGTAGCTTTCAAAATTATATTCTGGAGAAACACATAATTTTGAATATATTTATCATTTCTTATCATAAACACTAAAATTCTTCTAGATATAAAGTAGGTTATCAAAGAAAATGATAAATCTTAAAAGTTATTTTAATAATAATTTTTATACAGCTATTACACTTAAGACTAAAGCTTTTTTAGTTTGCATTATTTGAACACTTCCTGCTGTATACTTGGTTTTATATGTTGTAATTGTTTTTAAGTGAGTGTATTTCAAAGTGTGTTAAAGTCTAAACATTTCCAATTTTATCCTCCAGAGTAAGTATTTCTGGCCTATAATCTTGCTGACAATTAATTCACTTTGGAAAAATTAATTTCCTTATATATGCAAGCTAATTAGCTTTTTGCTATTGATGTGACTGAATTTAACACATTTTAAATGTGTTCGTGCCTAGAAAAACATGTTTTCACTGTAGGCACTAGTGAAATTATGGGAGTTTATCATTGGGAGATATAACATAACTGTTTTACTGGTAGTTTTATTTATCATAGAGTTACTAACTCAATTTATTTGAGTTATATCATCTCACAAACTAAAGTAATAACATTTACCTGGCAGGGTTTTGTGCAGATTAAATAATACATGTAGCATACATTAGTACATTGCCTACTATCTGATGTTCAGTGTTCCACCTCCTAGAATCAGGCAGTCCAGTGATTAAAAGCACATATGGAAAAATGAGAAAGTGTTTTGTTGTAAATAATTTTAACGTGAATTTTTATTACTTTTTAAGTTGGTGGTTATTGCGTTTGATGATGGTGAGCCTGTGATGTCCAGCAGTGCCGTGGTGAAAATCCTTGTCTTACATCCCGGAGAAATCCCACGTTTCACACAAGAGGAATACAGGTATTGATTCCTATTGGGTTTTGTAATTAATAAAGGGCTTAGCTTTGTTTTGGCTTCTAAACATTGATGTGATATATGAAGTTATCAATGAAGTGATCTCCCAATTCTAGTCTAAGCTTCTCTAAATTAGCGTAACAATATATTTATTTTAAAAGTTAATATAGATAAAATAAAACTTTACTGAAATAATATTAGTTTTACTAATGCTTTGATGAAGAGTGGATCCTTTACAAGTAACTAAAGAAAGCTTTGAAAAATACAGCATTGTGTTTGGGGGTTTAAAATGTAACTAATGGTCTCAATGGTAAGAAGCAACCATTTTAGTTTCTTACTATTGACAGACACACTATATTATCCTATTTGGGCATGTTTCAGAAATGATATTTCCCAAAAAAATCAGTGAAAGAGAGAAAGAGACACACAGAGAGAGTATTGTGTGTGTGTGTGTGTGTGTGTGTGTGTGTGTGTGTGTGTGTGTGTATAATGTTTGTTACATATTGATACCTATAGAGTTAGTGTGTACACTATGTTAGGTCAGGCTGCCATGATAAAATATTAGGAACTGGGTGTTTTAAACAGTAGACATGTATTTTCTCACAGTTCTGGAGACTGGAAGTCGGAGCTCAGGGTGCCAGCATGGTCAGATTCTGGTGAGGACTCTCTCCCTGGCTTATGGATGGCTGCCTTCTCACTCGGGCTCACTAGCGGGGGAAGTGCTCTGCTGTCTCGTCTTGTCAGGACACTAATCCCAAAATAAAGTCCTCATTCTCAGGGCCTGATCTAAATCGAATTACCTCCCAGTCGCCCCTTCTCCATTGTTTTATTTTTATCTCCAAGTTAAAACATTAACCTACTTTTTTTAGTATGTTAGAGCCCACAGGAGATAGTTTTCTCGCAGACATTTGCAGGAGACCCACTGTATACTGCATATTTACTACTTACTTATTCTGGCCATAGCATTGGAAGGCAGCCAGTCATTACATCCCAGAGGTTTTCAACCATGTGTGGAAATAAAGAACTCAATGAAAAATACAATACAGTATGAAAATACAATAATAGAAGCTCACAATACTAAGGAAGCATGTTGGAGACACACTTACTGGTAACTGTGAGTGAACATGATCAACATAGTGTTGAGCTGTATCTTGAAGGAAAGTAGAGATAAATTACTGAATAAAAATGTGGAAAGATGTTGCACTCCAAAGACTCAGCATATACAAAATTATAAATGAGGAATATGGGAGATGTATTGAATTCCAGAATATTTTAGTAAGTTATGCTATCTAGAGACCAATTAGAAGAAAATATCATATAAGAGAACACTTTATCATATTCTAGAATTTAGACTTTATTGCTCTGATAATTTCTAAGAACTACTTAAAAATATTAAGCTAGTTCAGGGGCTACGATACTGAAGGAGGAGGTAAGTGATCCATCCGGGAATATTTACCACACTCAACCAAGGAGTTTTCTCCTTTAGTGTAACGCTGTCCGTGCAATATTCAAGTACTAAATTAAATTATAGAATTACCAGAAAAATTGTACATAACACATATGTAAACCATTGAGATGTAAAGCATATTTAAAGTAATATTAATTTTTTATCAATCTATGTTTAAGGTCATTTTCTCCATTGTGTCTGTCATTACTAAATCCCTTCCTTTTGTGCTGACATGGTAACCTCCAATTTTTTGATGTGGAACATACAGTTGTCTGCTCTTGGAGAATTTACTTGAATGTGTATACTTTGTTCTTCTCAAGAACCAAAATGCATGTAAACTCTTATTTCTCACTAAATTATGTAGTAGATGCTCACACACACACACACACAAAAAATGTTCTTACTGTTTAAGGTGGGTTCGAAACCCCTACCAGTTTCAGGCCAATAAAAGTTTCTCTTGGCTCTGAAAAACTTCTCACCCCAAATCTATTCATTCCTTGGAAGCCCCAAGAGAAGAGAAAAGTGGTGTAGTGCGTAACAGTTTCCCTTTAAATAAAATCAAAATATGGTGTCCACTATCGCCAGGCTTTCATTTGGAGCTCATGTCCTTATTAATAGAAGTATGCCTTGCTCCTTAACTTCTCTAGCTAAAACATTGTGGTATTATGGCCAAAGTAATAGATCTCATTAGGGCATTGCTCACTTAGCTTTCTTTTTCAAATCGTCTTCATTTAACTCCACCATTTAAAAAGAATTTTTCAATGAATAATTTACCATTCGTTACCTTCTTTGCAAATAGATTCTATTAATAAAGTTGCTAACTTATAGAAGAAGCAGCTGGCCAATTATCGGTGCTAAAATTAAGAGGAGTCACATGATCACATGTGGAAGAATTTTTTACCTTCCAGAAGAACATATCTAATAATTACAGATAGTGCCCTGGCTGTCCTGGTTCATTTGTCTTTCTGATACATAGAAGTAATTTGGCAGTCTTAGTGCATCCTGCAGTTTATGAAGGGAATCCTGCAAACGTATCAATATAATTGCTGTACATGATTCAGTAGTCCTTGAGTACGTGTTTTGTTTTCTATCAGACACCCAGAAATTGGGATAATAAAACATCATATTAAATATCGGCAGCCCTAGACAGTTTGGCTCAGCAGGTAGACCATCAGCCTGCAGACTGAAGGGTCCCGGTTTCAATTCCGATCAAGGTCACATGCCAGGTAATGGGTTTGATCCCCAGTAGGAAGCATGCAGGAGGCAGCCAATCAATCATTTTCTTGCATCATTGATGTTTCTATCTCTTTCCTTCTCCCTTCCTTTCTGAAATCAATAAATACATATATATCGAAAAGTCTATGAAAAAATATAAAAATAAATACATATTGGCAAAGTATACTACTTTTTGAATAAATGCAAAGAATTGAATTTAAATGTTTATGTAGGCCTAATTTTATCTAAAACATGGAATGAACTATTAAGAAACATAAGGTTGATGATTTTTTTTTTTTTGTCAATCATGTCTTTATCATTTACTAATTATGGTGTTTTTAAAGATTTTTGGAGAAGTACAGTGCAGAGAGTTACTGGATGCCTCCGAATCTTTTCTTATTCCTCCTAGGCATACAGCTAGACCGTATTTCCTAGCTTCACTGGCTATGTGGAGCCAGGTGACCTTGAGTCTTGACCAATAAAATGAGGAACATTAAGGACTTACAATTTCTTGGCCTGATTTAACCTTTTCCCCTGTTGGATGGATGAAATGGAAAAATCCCCAGGAAACCTTGGGAGACATATGTTGGCAATAGTGGGACTATGATGTAAAAGGAGTTAGGCCTCTGAATCACAGCTTGGAGGAGAGCTACCCAAGTAGGGATGCCCTCAATGAGTTATGTTAAGCAAGAAACACGAGGGCTAACCTATCATGTTAGCTGGTCAGCTAGGATAGTTGGTCAATATTTTATTTGTATGAAACAACTAATTGAATCATTGATATCTTTTTAGAAACTTTTCTCATTTATATTGCAGTAATTGCCAGTTTGTCATTTTAAAACAGTATTCATGGTAGAATATTGTTATTCTCGTTTTATATTTTCTTTTTATCTGTTCAACTACTAGCTTTGGCAAAATATATACACCATTTCAGACTGCTGTGATGGCCAACACAGTCTCCTTTTTAAATGGGAAAAAATATAGAACGGTTGCTGGAAATTCCATATGTATCCTTCCCTCTCTGATTGCTTTCAAATCCATTTAGTGCTTGAGCTGGATGCACATAACTTCCAGAGATGCCAGTGTTATTAATACCTGATTATCAGGATGATCCCTTGTGTAGGAATTGATGGATGGCAGACTGTGCCACCCCTAATTGTGCCATTTTGGCATAAGGATTATTTTGAGCTAAAAGCACTTAAAAAATCACAGATGCAAGCAGGGCATTCTAATCTCCTTCTTTCACTTTGAAAACAGAAGATTTACAACTCCCATGTGAAAGATGCCCTTCCTATACCAGGAGAAAAAAAAGCATTATCTAATGGGGAGTCGAAGTCAAGAGAATCTATACTAATAAAAGAGAAAAATGGTAATTGGCGTACGGCGATACCCTTTTCATTGGCTAATCAGGGCTATATGCAAATTAACTGCCAACTAAGATTGGCAGTTAACTGCCAACAAGATGGCAGCTAATTTGCATATGTAGGCACAATGGAGGGAGGTGAAAGGGAAAGCAGGAAGAAGCCCCCTGCCACTGACAGTGATCGGAAACCCAGGGGGGAGCTAAGAGCTGGGGGGCAGGGCAAAGGCGGCCCCAGGGCCATGATCGGAGAATCAGGCGCCTTTGCTGCCCTGGCCAGTGATAGCAGGAAGTAGGGGTGGAGCCAGTGATGGGAGCTGGACACGGTTGAAGCTGGCAGTCCCGGGAGCTAGGGGTCCCTTGCCTGGGCCTAAAGCGAAGCCCACGATTGCGGCGCCCCCCGCTGCTACTGCAGGTCCCCGCTGCCTGGGCCGGACGCCTAGGCCAGAGGCGTTAGGCCTGGGCAGGGGCGGAGCCTGCAACCGCGGGGAGCTGGGGGTCCCGTGCCCAGGCCTGACACCTCTGCCGGAGGCCTCAGGCCTGGTCAAGGGGCCGATCCGGTGATTGGTGATCGGAGGGTGATGAGGGTCAACTCCTCTGGCTGAGGCATCAGGCCTGGGCGGGGGGCGGAGCCGGGGATTGGGGGGATATGATCGTCCCCTTGCCCAGGCCTGAAGCCTGGGTCAGAGGTGTCAGGCTTGGGCGGGGGGTGGAGCAAGCGATCAGAGGGAGATGGGGGTCCCCTGCCCAGGCATGATTCCTGGGCCAGAGGCCTCAGGCCTGGGCGGGGGCCAGAGCCAGTGATCGGGGGGAGATGGGGGTCCCCTGTCCAAGCCTGACACCTCTGGTGGAGGCGTCAGGCCTGGGCAAGGGGCCGATCAGGCAATCGGAGGGTGATGGGGGTCAACGCCTGAGGGCTCCCAGTATGTGAGAGGGGGCAGGCTGGGCTGAGGGACACTCTCCCCCCCACACACACACCCAGTGCACGAATTTTGTGCACCAGGCCCCTAGTTCTATATAAACAGGCCTTGTCCAAATCACTCTTATCTCCCTTTAGCCTCTCTGCAGAGTTTCCTTTGCCACAATAGCCTCTCTTTGTTCGCCTTAATGTAAAAGCATGTAGGTTCTGTCCTTTCTTTGGGTTTTCATTTCATTATGGGGACTCCCATGTCATATAAAATTCACATAAATATATGTGCTTTCTCCTGTTAATTGGTCTTATGTCAGTTTAATACTTAGGTCTAGCCAAAAAATCCTGAAGATAGAGGTAAAATTTTACCTCCCCTCTAGAATTGCTTCTGGTGGAAAAACTTCTGCTTTATGTGATCAAATTTGGCAAGACACAAAATTTTAATGCAAGGTGTCTGTCCTTTGTAGGGTTTGTGGGGGAGGGTGCTCCTGGGTTAAGCAGGGAAAGCAGTAATCCACCTTGCATAGCATTGTGAGATGGGGTTTGGTTTTGCATCTCAGGAATGTCTGCATTTCAATATTGACTTTTTCAATGCTCCGGTAAAAACTAGTTTTCACCAAATGAGTCGGTGTTAAAGACAGGCTCTAAAGATACAATATTCACTTATTTTAGAACTTTGAACTGAATTCTTAACCTGCCCTCCTCCCTTGACCCAATTATCTTATTTTTGGATTAGCCAGTCATTAAATCTTTAAACCTCTGCATAAAATGGTGAGGGAAGGTTAGGCTGCTGTAAAAATAGATTCTCCATTTTAATGGTTTAGAGAACAAAACAAACTTTTGGCTCACATGACAGCCTTAAATGAGTTTCAGGTTGGTGATAGTCTTCCCTGCGATCCGTCAGGCACCCAGGCAAATCTAGGCTCTGCCACCTTGAGCATGTTTCAGAATGCCTCTGACCATTGTCATTTCAGTCCACAAGGAGGGAAAGAGGCAG
Organism: Myotis nattereri; assembly: GCF_964212035.1. Taxonomy (NCBI): domain Eukaryota; kingdom Metazoa; phylum Chordata; class Mammalia; order Chiroptera; family Vespertilionidae; genus Myotis; species Myotis nattereri. Next base: position 31,340,905 of record NC_138088.1, read on the forward strand.
AAGTCCACAGCCAGAGATTTTCTGAATCAAGTGAGGTGGGAGTTGCAAATTGTACACCACCTCACTTTTTATCCCGAAAATTCGGGCACTTTATGAAACAGCAGAGGAGTGCTGTTCCTTGCGAGGCCGCTCTGTCCAATTCTACCTCTATTACTGAGGGAAAGAGAAAGTGATGTTGGTGGAGAACTGGCATTAAGTGTGTAATTTTAGACACGTTATAGATTTTAGTTGCTGCAGTCATTCTAAAATGAGTCGGTTTTTATTAAGAATACACAACATCAGACCCAAGAACTAATGGTGTAATAGTAAAGAAACTTTTTTTTTTCCTTTTTAAAATATGTTAGGGAAAGAGAATACAATCTTTTTTAAAATAATAAGAGAATTAATACTTCTTTCCTTTGAATAGGGAGCAAATCTCAAATGGACATTTTGGTATGTTTTAAATTATGTAGAGTGATTTTTATGTGTCAAGTATTAATATTACATATTCCAAACTAAACCTTTCTGGACTTTAAGCTAACGTTTGGTTATTTGATTACAATTAATTACTTTCTCCATTTCCCAGAGCTGTTAATTGTCTTCATCATAAAAGAAAAAAAGAGGAAACAGTAGCAGAGTGTAAATGAGAGTTTAGAGCTATAAAGTAGCTTCGTGGAAACCATCAAAAAGATCTGAGAGGTGGCATTTACTATTTGGAAAACATTTCCCAATGTACCAGTTTCACCTAGACATAAAAACAAAATCCATTATTCTTTTTATAAAATGAAAAACAGTGAATGTTGAGCTCCTGATAATTGCTTGGTTGCTGGAATATAGCAATAGACCTGTCATTATCTTTTCTAAAATGATCAAAGAACAGTAGCAACCAACAAATAATAAACCTCATGGCAAATATACTTTAATATTTGCTGGAGAAAGAATGTATGAGCTTGCCAGCTCAGTTTTTTGGTGACAGATAATTGGGTTAGCGAGCAATGTAAAAGTAGCAATACTACAGAACACCAAACCCTCACTTCACATACTTAATTGTTATGTCTTTGTTTTCTTTTCATATTTAAAAAGCCCCTTACTCTCTGCTAGTGGTTATTGAAAAAAGAAGAAATGAAGTTTGTAAAATTATTCACGGATTTTTCAAAGACAACCCTATATTAAGTGAAATAATTTGGCTTGTCAAGAGTAGAAATTTCTCACATTATTTATCTTGTTTGTAGTTTATAATATTGGAATATTTTATACATGTTGGGAAAAGATTTGATTCTTTTTCATCAAATCCTGTGAACTGGAGTTGTTTGCTGATGGGCTGGCTTTATGCAATTTTTCAGAGTAGGAGGACACTCAAATGGGAAAGCAATTTGCCCTTACTGACTTACTTTTATCATGGCCCAATCCTATGTAATAAAGAGCTAATATGCAAATGGTCATCATGCCCTCGCGCCAGAGGACCTGAGGCCGGACCGGGGGACCAGAGGCCGTGCTCCCAACCAGGCAGAGCTTGACAGGGGACCTGAGACTGCATCCCCACCTGGTACCGGGCTGGGGGACCTGAGGCTATGCCCCCTCCCGCCCCCACCCAACACTGGGCTGGGGAACCTGAGGCTGCACCCCCACCTGGTGCCTGGCTGGGGGACCTGAGGCTGCGCCCCCTGCCCTGCAGAGCTTGACAGGGTTGGGGCCGGCCAGGTCTGGGTCTTGCGTGATTTCGAGGTGCATGCGGGTGGGCAGGGACTTGACTCTGGGTCCCATGGTGTGCCCCAGACTCTGACAGGAGGGAGATTTTCATATACATTTTACTAATTTTCTTTCGTCTTTGACACTTCTATTACAGAGAAAGGGCAAATAGCAATATTAAAATATTTCCTCTAATTAATTTCATTTAATGTGCACGAATTTCATGCACAGGGCCACTAGTTTACAATAGTTCCTCAGATAAGTATGCACTTGGTTCTCTTTGGTCCCTATAGCAGTTGTAATAGTTGAAACAGACTCATTTTATTAATTTCATGACCTCTTCAAACCAGTCTTTACTTGAGTTATTTAATTGGGTTAAATGGAGGCTAACCAGGGAAACTTATATGCATATATGGACACAATAAAGTGATGAAGGCCCAGGGATGTGTGTGGGGGGTATGTCAATGGGGAAAAAACAAAGAAAGGGGACATCTGTCATACTTTCAACAATAAAGAAAGAAAAAAGGCATCATCTGCTTCATCAATTTGTTATTAGATGAACAAGAAAACACTGAGTTCTTAAAACTTTTGAAAATTATGACTCTTCAGATTGTATATTTATTTATATAATTGTTAACAATATTCCTATTATTTAGAAGCATGCACACAACCCAAAATTTCAAACTTGTAAATATTTTTATTTGAATTCATACATCATTCCTGTTTTATTTGGTAAAGTTTCTCTTTTTGACAAACAAAGAAATATCAGTAATTTCAGTGTCTTAGAGTTTACATGCCCAAATCATCATTTATTTTTACTCTTCTCCTTTCATTGAAACAAACTTCTTAAAGATTAATGGCATTTCTTTATTAAAACACCCCTGCCTTCTCAAAATTATCTCCAAGAGACTTTATTATTTTATTTTTACAATGAATTAAGCCCCTTCCTCACATAAATAATCACATATTTTGAGTTATTACAACTTGGGCAATTGAGAAGTTTCTCTATATCCATATGCAATCTCATAACTTAATTTAAACCATTTTTCTTAATTTGATTTTCATTGGAAGCAGAGTAAAATAGGTTAATCTTACTCATAAAATTAGATTCCCAAAGTCATATGATATAATGAATGATATAGACCATACAGATCATTTACTCAACATAATTTAATACTTGATTTCTCTAATATCCTTGTCACAAAGTTTACTAAGCTCTTTTTTACAAACTTACAGTTGTGTGGTTGTGTGAAATGTGCTACTTCATCTTTGGATAGCTGTGAATGCTGGAAAATTCTTATGTTGAGATTATACTTATATTTAACTAGAGGCCCGGTGATGAAATTCCTGCACTTGGGGGGGGGGGGGTTGGGGGTGTTCCCTCAGCCCAGGTTGCAAGAGGGCTCAGGCCAGGCCGAGGGACCCCACCGGTGCACAATTGGGGCCAGGGTGGGACCGCGGGAGGGCTCCAGTGCGTGTCTAGCCTGTCTCGCTCAGTCCCGATCGGCTGTACCCCAGCAGCAAGCTAACCTACCGGATCATAGCATCTGCCCCCTGGTGGTCAGTGCACGTCATAGTGACTGGTTGACCGGTTTACTGCCTGCCCCCTGGTGGTCAGTGCACATCATAACGAGCGTTTGAGCGGCCTTAGCATATCATTTGCATATTAAATTTTGATTGGTTGAATGGGCTACAGGACAACTGGACACTTAACATATTAGGCTTTTATTATATAGGATCTTTTAAATTATTTTTATGTGTTTTTCTCAGAGTCCTCATCAGTTTTAGCATTAATTGCTTTTTTAAGTAGCATACCTGTATAGGGAAGGAAAAATAATTGTCCCTGTACTCTTGAGTTCTTAGCTGAGACCCCTTTGATATATATTAAAAAAATTAATTAACAAGAGAAAAAAAAACAAACAAGTTTATTAGCATGTATACCTTATGCATACATGGGAGATTCCTAGGGGGAAAAAAAAAATGAGTAATTCATAGAGGTAGCTTTAGAATTCAGGACTGAATAACATCTTAATGAGGAAAGAGAAGGAGGGATATAATTCTCTTAGTGAATAATAGTTTTCTGGAAAGATGAATGGGTCCTTAGAAGAATAGACGGGAGGTGTGATAAAGTTTGTGACAAAGTTTGTCTGAGTATGATGTCTACTTTTAGCTCATCTCCTGATAAGAGCTAATCTTTTCGACTTGATGAAAACTCTTAGGGAGAGGATGTATATCAGTTGGGTTACTTTTGGAGGATCTGTCTTTAGGTAGAGAAGGGGAGCTCAGAGAGAACCTCTCCCTGAATTTTCTGGTTTTAGAGTGCCTATAGCTCAAAATAATTAATGTACAAACTGGCATATTTTGGGCTGGCATGTACTAATTTACAGTCATATTTTAGGGTTATATATTCTGCTGCCCTTCAATTGAAACTGAGCTAAACTCTTTGGTTAAGACAGATGTGACAAATAATGTTTTCCTATTAATCATTAAAAGGTATCTTGACAAGGATTGGGCTTATTGGTAAAGAGTTTCTACCATTAATGTGGAACAAAAGAGGGATGGTAACCATGTAGTAGCTTATATCTAAAATAAATGTTAATTACAGTTTCTCATATTAGTTTAAAATATCCCAGAATACATGGCAAACTCTTCTACATTGTTATAATATTCAAATAACGGTTTACTATAATCCTCAAGATTTTCTTTTTTATCTCCATATAAATTGATATATATTACATCTATTCAGTGTATTTATCTTCATTTGGATATATTAATATATATTAATATTTATTTTAATATATATTAAAGTTCTAGATTAATATTTTTAAATTTTTATTCATCTTTTTATAAATGTTTATGAATATCTTTAATTTAAATATTTCAAAGTACTAATAGTATTTTTTAACTGTAACCCCATTAAGGTCTTTTGTTAGTTCAGTTCTGCCCTCTAACAATTAGACATCATGATGAGATTTAACAAGCAAATATTTTCTTTGGTGAAATACTGCTGTGAGAGAAATGAGGGGGGAGCAGGATAAGGCTAAGAGAGCCTTCAAACCACATGCATTCTGACACCGAGTGACAAAGAGGGCGGGAAGGTTGTATAGAAACATTCTAGTGCCCATGGTCGGCAAACTGAGGCTTGAGAGCTACATGTGGCTCTTTGGCCCCTGAGTGTGGCTCTTCCTAAGCCTTAGGAGTACCCTAATTAAGTTAATAACAATGTACCTACCTATAGAGTTTAAGTTTAAACAATTTGGCTCTCAAAAGAAATTTCAGTCGTTGTACTGTTGACATTTGGCTCTGTTGACTAATGAGTTTGCCGACCACTGTCCTAGCCTACTGTGTCTTGAAGTGACTCCTGTCATTCAAGTCAGGTTCTGCACAGTGATCAGGCAATCCTCATTGCATAGTGAGATGTCAGGGAAGTGCTGTGTCTCCGAGGAAGGACCTGTCTTAGCAGTTCTTTTCTCAGTCATTATCTGTAAGCAGCCCCTAAGTAGCATGACCTTTATAGAAACACAGCAATATAGTCTTTAGGGCACAGCCCCTGGGACCTCGGTCCATGTGCTTCCAATTGCTGGAGGCTATGAGACACACACTCAATTGCCACCACCTGTTCAAATCTGAGACAAGGTTTCCAATCAATTACCCACTTGGATCTTTTGGAAAATAGTTATATTGTCATAGTCAGAAATTACATTTTATGTGTTTTTTTTATTTAATCCAGACAGAAATGTCAAAATTCTAACAGTAATTCAAACACTTAATATTACCTTAGAATAAAGTAACTCTCATAGTCGAATTATCATTTGGAAGAATGACATTTGCCCTTCATCTCAGGATGATGGACTAAGACTTACACACACTGAGACTCACTTGTCATCAGTTTTAAAGGTAAATATCATGGAAAGGTCAATACATCTGAAATAGATCATAGAGTCTAAATGTGAGTATTGATTTTGAATGGGAAATGCAGTATCTGACACAGTTTATAAAATTTTTACTAAAAACAGTTACTTAACTACTTTTCTGAATAAATATGCAAAAACCAGAGAAAAAGCACAATTTAAAATCCAGAAATCTATTTTTATATACTTTGCGAAATGAAAACAATTTTATAAAAATGGCCAAAGGAATGGTGAATGAGCAATTCCAGTTTACATCTCATTATACAAGAGAACTAAAATTATCCTACATTGAGGAATGTTGCCATCATAAACTACATACAAGTTTGAACTTCAGGATTTTCAGAAAAGAACTAGTGGTCTTTATTTCAAAGAATTTTTTTAAGCTATATGTAAACTATTACTATAATATAGAATAAACCCACATGCAGAGACTATCACTTGTTTGCTAAGGTTGTTTTCTATTTTAATTTAGATTTATTGTCTACTATGAGGAATGACTTTACCTGAAATTAAACTCTCCTGCCATTTCGTGGCACTATTCAAATCTTGCCTTAAAGATAATAGATTTTGCCTCTTTAATGATTGAAAGAGTGACATTTTACAAATGATATTCCTCACTCTGACCCCGTGGACCTACCATGTCAGAATCTTATAAGCATTATCCAAAAGAAATCTGAAATTTTAGATAAGTTCCTCAACTAGTTCTATGGTTTTAAAGTTTGATAGCCAATGAATAAGATAGATTGGATAAACTCTGTTAAGAACAATAAGTGAAACAAACTAACATACACACCCAAGATTACAGATTTAGCTGTCAAATAGAATGTTGAACTGGAGAGGTGTGTGACTAAGGGCTACAGATTCCTTGTACTCAAGATGAGGACACTTCGTGGATCTGAATAGAAGCAAAACTAGCAGTAAGCACACTTTTAAAAAGGTGTACAAAACAGTGTGTAACCATTTGCTCCTTTATCAATTTAAAATTCTTATCCACAATCTATCGGAAGATTTCTGGGAGAGCTGGTGTCTCCCTCCTGATCTATGTCTTTTTAAAACTGTTTTTCTTGGTTAAATATGAAAATTATATCACCCTGATGAAATTATTTCAAAGCTACAAAGAATAGGAGTTCCACTGGGTGTGTTTTTTTCCTTCCCATTTTCATTAAATTCCCCCATAGTAGATATAAAAACAGTTTCTTAACTGGCGCTGATTTGCAAATATACAAAAATCAAGCATGTCAATATAAATTAGATTTGTTACTCAGTAGAAAGAAAGCAATAGAGCCAGATTGAATCCCAGTGTAATTTTATAGCATCTATTTACAAACACTTTTGTATCCTAAACGGCATGGCATTTAAAATAATTAGGAGTTTTATGTGATACATAGAACATTTACTATTATTGTTACTTCTTAAACCCAACAATGAAAGTAGATTTTAAATTGTAGAATAATTGTATCATCTATATCTATACTGTAAAAACTGGATCTAACCATTTGGAAACTAAAATTCTGTTATTTTAGTATAGTCGTTATTCAAATGGCAAAGATGTTAAAAAGTATTTAATTGAGAGAGATTTATTATAGTCTACATTTTCAAAAGAGACTCAATTTGAAATGTTAAACAGTTATCCATGAATTAGTTTATACATCCCTAAGAAAATTATGTTCTAAGTATTTTGCATATAAATTCTGTATCAGTTAACTTTACTGGGATGCACTTTTATCTGCAAAGATTTATTTCTAAACAAGAGATTTGGAGTCATTTTGATCAATTTTCTTCTGACTAAATGCAGCTGTTTATGGTAGATCCTTACAATGTTATATGATTCAGCAATAAAAGTTCTAATCTATAAAAGACATGGAGGGAGTTAAATATATATTGCAAAGAATCCAGTCCAAAAAGTCTACAGATTATATGATTTAAATTATATTATATTCTGGAAAAGACAAAAGTATACAGACAGTAAAAAGATCAGTGGTGGCAGGTTCAGGGGGAGGGAAAAAATGAATATGTGAAGAACAGGAGATGCTTTTGGCCATTAAAACTACTCTGTATGATACTGTGATGGTGGATATATGACATATGCATGTGTCCAAGCTGTAGTCCTGTGTAACAGAAAAAAAAAATGACGCCTGATGTAAACTGTGCTTTAATAATGTGCTGATATTGGTCCATCAATGGTAACAAATGGACCACACTAATGCAAACATTAATAATAGGGAAAACCGGGTATACATATGGAACTCTATACTTTCTGCTCGATTTTTCTGAAAACCTGTAACTACTCTAAAAAACAAAGTTTATTAATTTAAAAAAAATATGCATCTGTTTTACATATAAAATATAAGGGGGGGTGAAGATAATGCAAATAGTAAGATAATAAGCTAATAAAATTTAATTTGATGTTAATCATAACTAAGGTTCTTTAATTGAATTATTATTTAGTCTCTATTTGAAAATTCATTTAGGTGATTTTAAGATTTCAGTAAAAAATCTGTGAATTTTGTTTAAAATGGCCAATAAATCCCAAATGTTGTCCTTGGAGAGATAATGGGAGCTAGTGATATCACCCACTATGTCAGGAACACGGGCATGAAACCCAGCTCAGGTCAGACCTTGCGAAAGAACCTCTGCTGAAGGCCCTTCCTGATGGAATTTATAAAACAACTGAGGTGTCCTTCAGTAGATGATTGGATAAAGAAGGTATGATACTTATATACAGTGGACTACTACTCATCCATTAAAAAAAAAAAAGATGAAATACTGCCATTTGCGACATGGATGAATCTTGAGGATATCATGCTAAGTGAAATAAGTCAAATGGAAAAAGTCAAGAACCATATGATTTCACGCATATGTGGTATATAAAACTGGAAGCAATAAATGAATAAACAAGACAACCAAACAAAAACTCATAGATATGGACAACAGCATTGTGATTACCAAAGGAAAGGGGGTAGGGAGATAGTAAAGGGTAAAGGGTGCCAAAAATATGGTGATGGAAGGAGATTTGACTTTGTGTGGTAAACACACAATGCAATATGCAGATGATGTATCATAGAATTGTACACTTGAAACCCATGTAATTTTAACCAGTGTCAGCCCAATAAATTTAAAAAATTAAAATAAATAAAATAAGAAACCATCTGTCTTTCCAGTGTTCAAAGGAAATTCCTCTGTTAAGGAATATTAGTTTCCTTGAGCATGCTCTTAGCAGTCTTTTTCTAGACTGTGGGATTCCAGGTGATCTCTTGACTCTAACTTCATCAGTGAAGCAGTGCCTGATCTGTGTTAAGTGCCTCTCTTATTGTAAAAGTGATTTTTCTTAGTTATTTCAGCAGTAAATCTAGCTTCAAAAAGTAAAATTCTTTAATTTCAGACACTCAGCAACTACTTGTTTTGAATTTGGAGGTAAAAAGTTAATTGGAAGATGGTAAATGGTGTATTGTTTATATAAAATAGATGAATTTCAACTATATCAATTAATAGCAGGAGAAATTTTGTTTTGAAAAAATATCTTTGAGGAATTCTTTATTTGGCTATTTTTCTTGCTTCTGGAATTAATCAATAGGTTGCTATTATACTCAACAGAAATAAAAGAGGGAATGAGAAATCAGATTATATCAGACTCAGAATGACAGAACCAGAAACTGCCTTTCAGATAGTTTACTCTAAAAATCATAAACTATCAGCCCATAGATCAGACCAAGTCAGATGTTGCTTTAAAAAATAAACTTCCATTGGTTGCCAAAATGTAAAAGTTTATAGAATTCACATAAAATTTTGAATTTACTTTTCCAGTTTAAAATCACAGTGAACTTGCACTATTGCATAGTAGTTACCCTTATTAAATAGAGCATGCAATGTGACCAATTCTTTACTTTTAACCCCTTTCCGATTAATTTATGCTCAGCTCATTTTTTTTCCTTCTTTTTTTTTATTGCTTAAAATATTACAAAGAGTATTACATATGTGTCCTTTTTTTAATTTTATTCAATTTCATTATCTTTCTATTCTCTCTGTCATCTGATTTTAAGAGTCTTGATTTACACCCATTGCTTCATTTTGTATTCAAATTATATCTGACTCCAAAACAAAGATGTAATTTATCCCAATCAAGTAACTTGTACTTTCCAGAGCATAAAATAAAATGTGTCCTGCCTGGCAATAAATAGAAATTTTGTAATTTAGTGCTCATTATCATAGAGGTTCGTTTAATTCTAGCCTGGAGAAAATTGCATTTTTATGGTATGTTTTGATTCTGGTAGAAAGAAGTGTATTGGAACAATTAAGACAAAGGTTAATAAGGAGATATTTTGTCTAGAAGTAAATCTGTTTTAAACATTAGTAACAAATAGAATATTAAATGCTTTTACTAGTATGCATTGCATTTAAAATCCTTCTTTAAATTATACAAGTTAATTTGTCCAGTATTAATCATTTCTATCCATATTGTATAAAAATACACAAAAATATTATTTTTAAATTTGAAGTAAAAGATGGCATTTTTCTAATGTTAGAGCTTAAGGTACATTAGCTGCTGACTTTATATTTCTGTACTTTATAAGGATCAATAAATTATTTGTGGAAAGTACAAAATTTAGCTTTTATATCATGCAGTAAACAAGACAGACAAATAAATAATTTAAGCAATGCTTAATTCCACAAGAACTAATTCATTTAGTTTATGAAAATTATTGCAATATATGACTAACATTATTTCTTATGTAAACTTAAGTTGTATGTAACTTGACATGTCATAAGTTAACAATTCATTGCTCTTCATAGTCAAGCCATGTATATCAGCTATATAATTGCATCATAACAATATTAACACAAACTTAATAAGTTAAAACAATACATATATCATCTTGAAGTTCCTGTAGCTCAACGGTTGTTCACCTCCTATACTCTTTGTTCCATAGACTCACATAGTTTTGAATCAAGATTAGGGCCAGGGCCAGGGTCTCAGCTCTGGCTCGACTAGGAAGGGATCCATGTCCAAGCTCATGTGTTTTTTGATTGGATTCCATTACTTGTGGGATGTAGGACTCAGGGCCTCAGTTCCTCACTGACGGTTGATCAGACATCATCTTCAGTATGTTGTCAGGCAGACAATTCCATATGTTCACTTACTTCATAAATCCAACCAAGGAGATGGAGTCTACTAACAAAAATGAAGTTGCACGTTAAAATCTTATATAATCACTGAGGTGAGGTCACATCTACTTCACCGATTTCTATCCTTAAGAAACAAGTCACTCTCTGCCCCTTCTGAAAGGGGAGAGGAATACTCAAGGGTAGGAATACTGAAAGTGGGAGATTATTGACAGCCTTTTTAAAGACTACTGTGTTTCTGTAGATCTCTGATTTTAACCTTTTTCATGTTTTTATTTCATAATTACCATGATCAACCACTAAGCAATGTGACAAACAGAAAATTGTCTTGATGTCTCTTTATAATATAAAGTAGCACACAGTTTACTCATAATCAAAGCAGTCCATCAAAACCAACCTACTGTCACTTTTGTAAATGCCTTCATTTTTTGTAGTAGACTACTATCAATTTTAATTCAAAGTCACCAAAGGCATCCTTATTTTACTGAACTGAAACTACAATAATGACTAAATACATTTCTTATGGAACATAATTATGTTTCTTAGGCATCTTACTTAAGAATTGTCTACCTAGGCAAATGTATCTTTTTCTAATTTAGTTGGGACTATTTGATTGGAAGTGATAGGAATCTTAGATAAATGAGAAATAAAAGAAAAAAATAATTTTTCCATGACTGAAATAATGAGCTTACCTAGCTTTAAGTATAGCAGCATTTAAAATATTAGTCCAAGTGAAGGGATTCTATTTTAATCCCAATTTATTTCATTTGTGTTGGTATCATGCTCAACAAGAACATTCCTATAGAGTACAAGCATTAAAATTCTACAAAAATTACAAAATGAACACTGTATTTTCTAATAAGTAACAGTAACATTTCTGGGCACAGCTTTCATTAGCTTTGAGAGACATTTACCATGCATAAACACAGAGCAAAGATGATAAAGTGTCCTCATTGGCCAGAGAGAGCTAATGTGTTTATCCATATATCTCAAGGGATTGGTCAGCCTTACCCAAACCACTTAGAATGAGAATGGAGGAGGAAGAGTTATCCAAAGCAAATTCTGGATGCTGTTAACAAAAGAAGGCAGAAAGGATGCAGGAGAGTAAAATAAATAGTTATTGACCATGTAATGAATATATGGACCACCATTAGGAGCTGCAGCATCTGTAAGATATAGCACTTTATATTTAGGTAACCGAGTGAAACAATTATGTAGACTACAGTGCCAAAGAACATAGCAATTTGGACAAGATGTTTATGAAAGGTTATGTGTAATTACATTTTCAAACTATATTTGTGTCTCAGTATCTATATATATAAAAGCCTAAGCGACCAAACGACCAGTAGACTGGTTCCTATGACATGCACTGACCACCAGGGGGAAGACAATCAAGGCAGGAGCTGCTCCATGGTGGTCAGTGTGCTCCCACAGCCAACTCCACAGCCAGTCAACCCCAATTAGCCCCAATTGCCGGCCAGGCCAAGGGACCCCACCTGTGCACGAATTTGTGCACTGGGCCTCTAGTTTGTTATAAAAGGCTTCAATAAAGAAACAATATATATGATTGCACTAGATTAGAAGAACTGAGAAAATGGGGATTAAAATGAGGGGTAACATTAAAAGTGTAAGTATTGAAAGAAAAATACCATATGCAAGAAATGGCAATAGGATTTATCTTAGCAAAGAAACTAAAGCTTATTAGGAATCAGATGAGTTAGACAGATTGACTAGACTACAAAAAGACTCAGATATTATTAAAAATTGTATTTAATAATTTTCTAAATTTATTGGAGCTGGATGATACAAATACCTGTGACTTATAAAAGTGAGATTATTTGCATTAATTTATGCAAAAAAAGTTATGATAGCCTAGTTAGAGTGACCAATATTACATAATGAAATTGAGATTTTGAGAATTATATAATGAGTTGTTGAAAATATATTTTTGATTTAAAAATGTACAATAGTGTGGCTACAGCTAAGCAAAATAAGTATGTAATTTCAAAAGAAGTGTGAATTTTTTGATGCCATCTCTTCAAATACTTTTAGTAAAGTTAGAGCTTTGCAATTGAGCAAGAAAAAAGATGAAAAAGAGACATTTGGAAGCCATGTGCTTAAATATGATAGCATCAAACAAACAATAGCAACATTTTACTTTAGCAGTTGAGATAGCAAATTGTACCTCTCTGTTGTTTTCAGTCTGGAAGGTGCTTTAGAGACAAGTGAAAAGAATTTTTAATGATATTTGGCAAATAATAAAGTAGTAGTATGTTCCATCTTAAACTGAAAACAATGCAAGCAACAAGACATTATTAAAAGAGCATTTGCATAATTTTAGACAATTTTTAAGGTTGGAGTCAATATACTTTCTGAAAACCTTCAGAAAATATTATTATTCACATAAACACATACACATAAACTAACATTCTATTATGAAATTCAAAACTCCATCCTGGCAAAATGGGCAATAAAAAATTAATTATTTTCTCTAAACCTGCAGGCCTCCTCCCGTAAGTGAACTCGCAGCCAGAGGGACTGCAGTGGGTGTAATTTCTGCTGCGGCCATCAATCAGAGCATTGTCTACTCCATTGTTTCAGGAAATGAGGAGGGTGAGTAGATGTTTAGTCTGAGTTTTTACCATAAACTAATCAACTTGAATTTGGAATTATTTCAGATTGAATTATTGTTTACTCTATATTTAAAAAACAAAAACATTTCTGGCTTCAATGTAATTGGTAATTATGTGCTGAATCTGATTAAAAATCCAGTTACAGTAATGAGAGTGACTCCCCTCCCCCCAACCAGGAAATACTAAATATCTAATTCTGGCAGTCTTCTCCTGCTTTTCAATTAAGGATATTTTAATGGCATTTCTTCAAATTTAATGTAAGCTATAGTTATTGCTTTCCAGGACTCTCTTCCCACTATTCTGTACCATCTACCACCTGTACTCCATGTCATATACTAGTAGTAGCTAATTCTGAAGAAATTTTAGAACCATAAATGTTTGTGAATGCCCAAAGAGGCACATGTATGACAAAAACCATGTATATTGTATAATAATATTCCTCAAACAGTTAAATTAGACATACAATTAAGTTACATTTTGTCTACCCATCACGTTTCACTCAGAAGAGGATGGTTTGTGAGTCTCTAGGAATAAGTCCATAGCTCAGTCTTTATCGCCCATTCTTTGTGTCACTGTTATCCACAAGTTAGTTGTCCTCTGCTTTTCCTTTTTGATGAACTGTATGGCCTGGCATATTATAGGTAGCCCAAATGGTTAATATATATTTAATAAATGCATGAAGAATAAGTATGAAATTAATGAATTAATGTTAATGAATTTTGCACAAAAATTGTAAAGGCCTTTTTCAAGTGTTCCAACAACCAACCATTACAAGAAATCGCTGCCCCTAAAGCAGTGCTCAACATCATACTTTTCTTATTGTTTCCTTCTTTGTTTCCACCGCTATGCCTCCCCTCTAAACCTTACTAAATTTCCTTTTCCCTTGCACTCCCAGCATCTGACTGAAGCTGTGATTTCTCAATTTGTTCTGATACTTCTTTCTGTGATTCTATCAGTTCTCTTCCTTGGAAAAAGCAGAGGGATTCTACTTATTACCCTTCTTGTGCCACAGTGACTATTGTTAATGTATTTTATATATATATATATATTTAACAAGTATTTATTGAGCACCTATTAGATACTAAGTGATCTTCCAGCCACAAGGGATAGACCAGTGAATAAAGAAGGCAGATCCTTGCCCTCGTACAAATTACTAAACTGATAAGTATAAGTATTTAGGCAGTAATGAATACTATGGAGAAAACTAAAGAGAAAAATATAACATGAGTGCAAGAGGTGAGATAGTTTACAATTTACCAAAGTGTCCTGCTCTTCCTTCAAATATATATTAAATGGGAAAATTCACTGAACAAATCGACATCAGAGCAAAATATTTGAAGCTATTTAAAATAAGAAACCATATTTTCTAAATAATCACCATGTTTTTCCCTAAAGTGGCCTTAGCAGGACACAATCTATAGGATAATAAGATGCATTAAATCATAAAAAGTATAATAATTTAATAAGATAATAAAATAGTTGGCTAAACAAAATGAAATGGGTTTCTTCAAAACAGAATTTCTGTCTTTAGTATGGTAGAAGACCATCTGAATCTAGGGTGAGGGGTATATTATGCATTGCTCCCAAATGCAACTGATCACAGAAACATTGATTTCAAGGAGAATCTCAGAAAAAAATAGAATTTCAAGGCCTATGATTAGGGTAACACTGATGTTTATAATTTCTGGAACATAAGTTTCCAAAGAGCTGAAACATAGTTTCCAAAAGCCAGCTTCTTATCCCTATATGCACTACTGCTAAAAACGTGTTTTGAACTCACAATGCCTTTTAAGAATTGTTTTTACTTGAAGTTTGAGGAAAATGACCAAGCAATTACATTTTAATTCTAGGTAAGTTTGGAATTAATAACATCACGGGTGTTATCTACGTGAACGACCTTCTGGACTATGAAACAAGGACAAGCTATGTACTTCGAGTCCAAGCTGATTCCCTGGAAGTGGTCCTCGCCAATCTCCGAGTTCCTTCAAAAAGTAAGTTATGTTATTTAAAGATTTTAAAATAGATGTATGGTGTTTCTGCTCATCTTACTTTAATTTTAAAAAAATTATATTACAATTGACATACAATATTATATTAGTTTCAGGTGTATAACCCTGTGATTCTACATTTATATAGCTTATGAAGTGATCACTGTGATAAATCAAATGCTCATCTGACACCATATGTACTAGTAGTTATTACAATATTACTATGTTCCCTATACTGTACTGTACATTCTTGTAAGTATTCTTTAACTACCGATTTATACTTATAAATTCCTTCACCTTTTTCACCAATCTCCCCAACCCCTCTTCCACCTGGCAACCGTCAGAATGTCCTTTGTATCTATGAGTCCGCTTCTGTTCTCTTGTTTAATTATTTTGTTTTTAGATTCCACATGTGATTGAAATCATCTGACATTTGTCTTTCTCTGACTTATTGCATTCAGCACAATACCCTCTAGGTCCCTTGTTGCACATAGCAATATTTCTTTTTTTAAAATATATTTTTATTTATTTTTTTTAATGTATTTTATTGATTTTTTTACAGAGAGGAAGGGAGAGAGATAGAGAGTCAGAAACATCGATGAGAGAGAAACATCGATCAGCTGCCTCCTGCACATCCCCCACCGGGGATGTGCCCACAACCCAGGTACATGCCCTTTACTGGAATTGAACCTGGGACCCTTGAGTCCGCAGGCTGATGCTCTACCCACTGAGCCAAACCGGTTAGGGCAATAGCAATATTTCAGTGTTTTTTAGGGCTGAATCATAATCCATTGTGTGTATGTACCACTTCCTTATCCATTCATCTAATGATGGACACTTAGGTCCCTTCCATATCTTGGCCATTGTAAATAATGCTGCAATCAACATTCTGATGTATATGTCTTTTCGATTCTGTGTTTTGGGTTTCTTTAAATCAATACCCAGAAGTGGAGTTGCTGGGTAATCCTCCTTTGTCTCTGGTTATAACCTTGTTAAAACTTATTGTGTCTGGTCCAAGTATTGTCACCCAGCTTTTTGTTTACATTTTCATGAAATATCCTTTTCCATCCCTTTATATTTAGACTGTGTGTATCTTTCAATCTGAAGTGTATCTCTATAAGGGTCTTATTTTGTTATCCATTAAGCTATCATAATATTTCTTTTAATTGGAGCATTTAATATATTTACATTTTAAGTAGTTTTGATAAGACATGAGTTTATTGACATTTTATTATTTATATTTTTAGGGTTTTTTTTCCCTTTTTCTTCTTAAAGAAGACCCTTTAACATTTCTTATAACACTGGTTTGATAGTGATGAACTCCTTTAGCTTTCCTTGTCTGGGAAACTCTTTATCTGTCCCTCAATTATAAATGACAGTTTTTCTGGGGAGAGTAATCTTGGTTATAGGTACTTGCTTTTCATCACTTTGACCATTTTAAGCCAATCCCTCTGGCCTGCATAGTTTCTTTGGAAAATCAGCTGACAGTCTTATGGGAGCTCCCTATAGGTAACTAACTGCTTTTCTATCATTGCTTTTAAGATTTTCTCTTTATCTTTAACCTTTGGCATTTTAATTATGTGTCTTGGTGTGGGCCTCTTTGGGTGTATATTTTATGGTACCCTCTACTCTCTGTGCTGCCTGGTCTTGTATGTCTATTTCTTTCACCAAGTTAGGAAAGTTTTCTGTCATTTTTTTTTTTCAGATAAGTTTTCAATTTCTTGCTCTCTCTCTCTACTCATTCTGGCATCCCAATGATATAAATGTTGGTAATGCTTGAAGTTGTCCAAGAGGCTTCTTACACTATTCTCATTTTTTGGGTTATTTTTTCTTTTTGCTGTTCTGATTGTTTTCTGCTTCCTTATATTCCAAATCACTGATTTGGTTCTCTGCTTTATCTTCTTTACTGTTAAATACCGGTAATTTAGTCTTCATTTTAATGTCCCTTTTTTAAGCTGTTGAAGTTCTCATAAAGTTTCTTAAGCATTCTTATATCCATTGTTTTTAACTTCGTATCTGGTGGTTTGCTTGCCTCCATTTTATTTAATTCTTATCCTGGAGATTGCTCCTGTTCTTTTATTTGGAACATGTTTCTTTGTCTACTCATTTCACTCTTTCCTTGTATTTGTTTCTGTATATTAAGTGGATCTGCTACATCTCCTGGACTTGGTACAGTGGTCTTAAGTAGTAGGTGTCGTGTAGGGCTCAGTGATGCAGCCTCTCCAGTCACTGATCTGGGTACTTTGGGTGTGCACCATCCTATTGTAGTTAAGCCTTGATTGCTGTTTGCATGTTCCTGGGAGCAATTGAACCCCCAGGCTGATTTGCAGCAGGGACTAGCTGTAACTGCAGCAAAGGGACTGCTGTGCAGAGTCTGACCCCATGGAGCAGGACTTGCTTCAATGGGCTTTGGTGCCTACCAAATCTGCCCCTTTAGGTGTGACTTGTGGAGGTGGTTAGGTTGTAATCTGGCAAGGTCTGAAGCTGTCCACCAGATGCACTGGCTCTGGGGCCTCCCAGGAGGTACACAGTCAGCCACCACTTGTGTTCAGCCCAGGGCCACCCAGTATGAGCTACAGAGCAATATGAAGATGGCTGCTATTTGTGCTGGGCTTGAAGGTACCCAGGAGAGGTCAAGCTGTGGAAAAAGACTAGCTGCCACTAGTGTCAGACCTGAGGCCACTGAGCAAGACATATGGGGTACACAGAGGACAGATGCTGGTTTTTGCTTGTGTTTTTGTTTGTTTGTTTGTTTGTTTGTTTGTTTGTTGTAAGAGATTTTAGGAAAATCCAAAGCATGAGCCAAGAGAGGTAATTTGTATGGAAAAGCCACTGGAAACGGCTTGGGTGAGCCTGCAAGTTGCATGGGGTGGGGTCTCAGGGAATCACCAGAGTTGGGTGAACCGTGTTAGCTAGAGTGATGGAAACTCAGATTTCATGCCCATCTACCTGCTTAGTGAGGATAGGGCTCAGCAAGGGAACAATGCCCTCTGCCAGCATTTCTGTATGGCAGAAAGCTGCCCCTTCAGCTCTTGCCCTGATGCCAGCCAGACAATTCAGTTTCCCCCTATACATCTCTGGTGCTTTTCCAGCTGTTGCCCCAGTGCTGGAACATAGAGCAAGTGAGTCCCAGTAAGTACATATGTGGCCCCTTCTAGAGGAACACCTGTGACTCCAGTATTCTTCAGTCTCACTTAGCCACAATCCCTGCTGGTTCTCACAACCAGAAGGTTTAGGGACTTCTCTTCCTAGCACTGGAGCCCTGGGCTGGGGGTTCTGATGTAGGGCCAGGACCTCTAGCTCCTTAGGGGAGACCTCTGCTGCTGGGATGTCCCTCCTGATTTTTAACCACCACAGCCCTTTTCATGTCTGTCTTTCTCCTACCAGTCTCAGTGTGGCTTCTTCTTTATATCCTTAGTAATAGGACTTCTGTTCAGCTAGCTTTCAGGCAGTTCTGAATGATGGTTGCTCTGTAATTTAGTTGTAATTTTGATGTGGTTGTGGGAGGTTTTGAGTAACAAGTTTACTTGCACTGCCGTCTTGACTGAACTTGGCTCATTTTCTAATGAAATTGATTTCTAAATGTTCTCAGTGAAGAATAAACTAAGACCGTTAATATTCAGAGATATTTGTCCTTTTAATTTCTAAAATATGACAATGCTGAGAGTGATTTCATACTCCTGAACTGTCAAGGCAATAACATACTATTTCTAAACTGTGTACAGTATTATAGAATACCATCATTATCTGTGTATATGAGATTATAAACATTATTTCATCCCACTGTGAGGTTCTGGCTAGCCCTCTGGAATGTAGTATATTTTTAATGCGTGCATAACCACTAGATATTCTGTGAATTGTGTGGCTTCTGGTACTTATGTATTTTCTTATAATAGAGGAAAAACATCTTAAAATTAATGACTAACATTTATTATAATTTATATGCTGCATTATATGTAATTCACACACATTTCTAGGAGATAAGAAATATTAATTTCACTACAAGGACATGATAAGGAAAGTTTAAGTGATTTTCTAAACATAATACTTGTCAGTAAATGAAAAGTTGAAGGTTTAGGCTCACATTTTTGACTCCAAAATCTTTCTTCAACATTCCAGTATCATATAGTTCATGCACACAGAGGAACAAGTAAAAACCAGTTTGTGAAGGGGGCCAGCACAGATTCTGAGAGCTGTTACTAGCAAGGGGTGAATTCTATTCTCTTCCATTCACAGCCATAATACTCCTTTGCATTTAAGTAATCCATCTTTCTTTTATTTTTTATAGTTACACCAGAATTTTTAGAATCTAGGAAACCCAAGAAAACCAAATTTAATGTATCCATTAGAATAGAGTCTCAGAAAGAGTCTGAAAAGTGAAACAGGATCTGAAACACTTATTTTTTACGCTGGGGCCATTCCTAGACATCCTATCACTCCATCAATCAACATTTTGAGAAGGGGAAAGAGGAAAAGAGAGAGAGCACGAGAGCTAGAGCACTCATATGGATGCCAGAAGGAGAGAGCTCAGGCCTTCTAAGAGAAAGGAGAACAAGATGGGAGTAAAAGGCTGAAGATGCATTATAGAATTTTCTGTCTCAGTTCAGCTCCTGGTGATCATAAATAATAAAGCACTCCTTTGCATTTACTTCAAATCTCTCTGATCTAGTGTCAAGGGCTGCACAGGTACAACCAAATCATTTTAAAGAAATATTTTTCAAGAAATATCTCTGATTTCTAGGAATAGAAATATCTTTAGTTCTTGCATGTGAATATATTACAACTACCCTCATTACTGTAATTTGAATGTAAATCTAAGGCTAATAATGATTTACCTAATGCACACATGAATGCTTGTATGTGCCCTATTATGCACGTAGAGGTAAGACCAAATAGCCAATTCATGAATTATATTCTTGGAAATGCATAAAGCCTAAAAGCTAAATGTTTGTTTAATGCCCAATTCTTGGCTATTCTTATTAACATTTCAAGACTAACCTTTGCTTCTTGAGTGTGAAGTACAAACTCGTGTATTTTTAACACATTTTATTTATTAATGTCTGTTAATGACATAATCAATTCTTAGCCATTAGCTATGCAAATAAGATCATTATGTAAATTAAGGTTAATTAATTAATTGTCTAAAGGTTCATCCCTTCTTCAGAATTAGCTGCCCTGTGCTCTTTAGCTCTACCACATGTCATAGGGATACAATAATAAACAGAATGAATTTAACTCATTAAATAAATATTTTATTGTGATTTCTTTACCAAAAAGTTACTAATGAAGCTATTTTTTTAAAGTAAGTTTTACAACTATGCTGTAACTAGATTTACTATTTAAATGCAAATTAATAATTAAAATAGGAAAATTTTGGAATTTATTTCCAAAATTTGATAGCCATAGTATTTAAAAGATTTTAATCTTTTAGTATGGAACATTTCAAAAATAAATAAAATTATAGAAACTATTATTATGAACCTCACTGTATCAGCTTCCCAGATTCAATATTAGTAAGGCCTGGGCACTGTTTCATCTCTACTTCCATTTGCTTCCGCACTCTATTATTTGAAGCAGAGCAGAAACATAATATTTCATCTGTAAATATTCCAATATGTACCTCTTACAGATAAGTACTCTTAAAGTTTATCACAATACCATTTTTACTCCTCCCCCAATTAACAAAAAATTCTCACTGGATATCAACAAATATTCAGTTAATATTCACATTAAAAATTTCTTCACATCAGAATCCAAATAAGATCCATATACTGTAATTGGTTGATATGTCTTTAGAATTTCTTTTAATTTATATGCTTTGTCACTGTTTCACCTTTTTATTCACCTTAGTATTTATTTTTTCAAAGAAACCAGATTTCTGAAGTCTAAGTGTTGATGACTGTTTTCGGTGGGCCATTTCATATTTTTCTCTGTCTCCTTTATTTCCTAAAAATTGGCAATTAGATCTGGAGTCCTGATTGCATTACTAAAGTTTTGTGAATGTTGATAAAACACAAACAATTACTGGGTCTGAAAAGAAAAAATTATTACTTATGAAAGTATTATCAGGAATATCAGCATAGCAATGAGCATAATGCACAACCCCCTAAATTTCACAGGCAAAGTGTAGGGCCAGATAACAGCTGCACATGACTGGCATGCACCACAGAAGAACTCTGAACTTACTAGTAGAGTCTGTGCCACTTTATAGAAAGCAATCACAATCACAAGTCTTGTCAAAAGAGAGGTAGGCTACCCTAACTGGTTTTGCTCAGTGGTTAGAGCGCTGGCCTGCAGATTAAGGGCTCCCGAGTTCGAGTCTTTCTGGTCAAGGGCACATTCCTGGGTTGTGGGCTCAATCCCCAGTAGGGGGTATCCAGGAGGCAGCCGATCAGTGATTCTCTCTCATCATTGATGTTTCTATCTCTCTCTCCCTCTCCCTCTTCTCTGAAATAAATAAAAATATATTTTTTTAAAAAGAGGAGAGGTAGGCTAACTCTCTATCCCTCTCCCTTCCTCTCTGTAAAAAAATCAATAAAATATATTTAATAAAAAATAAATAAATTGCTGGACTACATGAGGCATCCCTGCAAACTTTATCTCACTTTTCAAATTGCCAGCTGCATAAACAGCCCTACATCCCAGATAAGAAAATGGTCACAGCATTGCAACTTTGGCACGCTCAGCAAGATGTATAGAAGCACCAGCTGCCCGAGGTATAATGCCTCCCAATATCTGGCTATCCAAATCTGCCTGTCTGTTATAAGAGAGGATTCCACCAGATTCAAACATTACATTGTCACCTTAATCAATTTCCTCAAATATTTAAATACATTTTTTAATCCAAGGGTATTTGTAATATCTGTTGAACCAGTGGAATTGTTTAACAGTTGATGAATTTGGGAATTTTATAGTCTCTTAACTTTCATATTATGTTAGCTGTTACCAAGTTAATAGGTTTTCACTCCAGTGCTTTAGATCTTTTTATCCAGATCTTCTAGATACCTTTTTCCCCTTCCTAACTACTGGCTTTTATCTGTTAAACTGAACTAGTCAATTTTAGAAGTAGTGGTAATATAATAAATATATGATCAAACAAATGAATTATGAATAAAATAATCCAAAGTAACAGAAAACATTTTTAAAGAGTACATTTTCCCAAGAATTGATTTTAAAAAATCATACATATAAAGTTGAAGTAATTTTGGTCTACTACTTCATTAGATTAGTGCTAAAATAAAAGTAGTAGAGAAAAAATGTATCCCAATAAATCACAAATATAATGTATCTCTTAAGTTGTTTTCTATTCAACAATCTCTAGGCTTCACACATCACTGACTATTGGTTTTGGACCCACAGAGATGGCTGGTGGCAGTACACAATGCAGCTTAGTACAGAAGAGGGAACAACCAACATACTAGTGATCAGAGAAGACTTTTCAAATGGGTTGCCATTTGAGCTTTATTCATAAGAATGAATAGAAAAGGTTTGAAAGGACAGTTCCAAAGACAGAAAGCATATATTCGAATTGATGAAAAAATAAATATTAAACTGGAACTTTAAACAAAAGTACCAAGAAACAATAGATATAAAATTACCAAGAAATGTGCAAAAAATAGGTAACAGATTATCAAAGATATTTAACATAAGAGCAAAGAGCACAGCAATTAACCACCCTAAACACTCTTACTCCCAAAGAGAATTAAAAAGGTCAAGCAAATAGCTTTAGAAATTATTCTGTGTGAAATATTCCTGTGGGGGGAAAATCGTAAAGATGTATTTGCATTCTCTTTCACAACTTGCTCATTCCCGGAAATGGGGGATTGTGGTAATATGTATTCTTCCATCTCACGTTTAATGTTGTCAACTAGAGTAAGACCACTATGTATTACTGTGTGTTAGGGGGGCACACAGTCTTTTACAACCTCTTCTCCAAACATAATATTAAAGTGGTTATGGAATTTTATTTGTACATTTCTAAAACCAAACGCATGGAGGCAATGTTCTTCCATTGGCCCCAAAATTGATTTTTTTGAACTGATGACAATGATGTGCTATCAGCCATTCTTAATTAGAGTATAGATTATAATATATGCGCGCATATGTAATATGATGGAAAAATCATCTTTCATTAGGAAAACATTTTTATTGCTTCCATGTGCAATTATGGATTCATGTCTGAGACCTCTTAGGTAATCCAGGCAGTAAACTACTGGTATAGAGTTGAAAAGCTATGATGATGGCTAGAGCAGAAGGGCAATTACAGCTATGTTAAGATAAGCCTGTACTCATAGAATTATGCAAGCACAGTGCCTGTGCAAGTTACCCAAGGTCCAGATTTGGGACCCATGTCGATGCTAGTTTTTATAGATCCTGTTTAGTAGGGTCACCTGGAAGAGTAATGAAAATGCAAAAAGCAAAAGCTGGGTATGGACTACTGAATTTCTACTGACATGACGAGTAGGATTCATTGAAATGCACTGTCAAAATCAAGTGACAGCAGGAGAGCATGCAGGAGAACATTGGAAAATATTTGTCTTATTGACTGTTTTAATCATAGGTCTGACCCAAAAATGTTCAGCCATTTCACAATAGTAATATTTAAGTTGAAACTCTCCTTCTTACTGTACTAATCTTTCTTCCTCAATCACCAGTGCCAGATGATGGCAGCCTCAGTGTTGAAAAGAAAACAGCTGCCAGGCTGGGCTGGTGTGGCTCAGTAGTTGAACGTCAACCAGTGAACCAAGAAGTCACTAAGCAATTCATGGTCAGGGCACATGGCCAGACTGTGGGCTCAATCCCCAGTAGGGGGAGTTCAAGAGGCAGCCAATCAATGATTCTTTCCAGACCAACTCAATCTCTACTGGGTTTAGAATAGAATGCAGGTTTTTTGTAGAATAATATGCATCTTTATAGCTCAATTTGATATATGGATTGATACAATTGAAGTGCAATTTGTCTTTTGTGCTAAAGTTATAATTACCTTTAAAAGTGAAAGAAAACATTCATAGCTTTCTATAAATAATGTCCTTGTATTTTGACTCTGTAAGTGGCCTTTCAATCAGGAATAAAAGGACAATTAAGATAAACCTTAAACTGGTGATAAAGCAAATCAGATTCTATTGATTTCATTTTATGGTTTTGCTTTAGGGTTCAGCTCGCAATACATCTCATTTTCTTGACTTTTCTAATTCCAAACAAAAGGTTGTGACAAATAATGTTGATGAGTCTTCAATCGTGATTGACTGACTTACAAAAGCATTCCTCATAGAATTTGTGTAACAGCATTGAAGTATGTCACATGTCATTTTTTCAGTTCTAAAATCCCACGTATTTTCAAAACCTTGTATTTCTGCTATAAATACAGCAATGGGCAAACGTAGATTTACAATTAAGATGCAAATAAATAATATACTAATTAATAAATAAGAATACACTCTATTTTGCATACTCACAACTATAAACCTACTTTTGCCCACACCTGTACAAGGCCACCATTTTAAAAACTATACACGGAAAAAACAAGATGGCGTCATAGGTAAACACCAGAAATTGCTGCCTCCCACAGCAACTTCAAAAATACAATGAAAAGATAAAACGGACATCATCCAGAACTACAGGAAGGCTGGCTGAGTGGAAATTCTACAACTAGAAGGAAAGAGAAAAGCACACTGAGAGTCAGGAGCTGCGGAAGTAAAGTGCAGAGGTAGGGAGGCTCGGGCGCACATGGAAAGGGGCTGGCACCTGAGGATGCAGCTGTCTTTGAATCGGGAGGGAGTCACAAGCTCCTGACTGCTCTGAACTCTGGTTCTGGGAAGTCTCTGGGGACCCAGGACTCATACAGGGAGATACTGGACTGTCTGGCTGCAGGCAGAACTCGGAACTCGAGGGCGGCTTTCTCTCAGGGGTACTTGCAGCAATTACCGGGACACTGGGGCTGAGGATCAGCCATAGCTGCTTGCTCCGCCCTGTTGATTCCTTGAGACCCCGCCCCACCCAGGCTGCAGCAGAGGCTTTTGCATATGAATGCCCTGGCCCTTTGCAACCTGAAAATTACTTAGCAAACTGCAGCTGGGCCAGACAGACCCAGAACTTCCAAGAGAAGGCCCAAGGCCCCACAGCAGCTTGCATTGCTTCACAGCTGGGCCTCATCTGGGCACCTCCAAACTCCAAAAAAGGAAAGGGAATCTGCAGTTCTCTTCGTAGCTCCTGCTGGGTAACATCAGGAAGAGGCTAAATTAGCACCTCCTTAGATCCAAGAGCCATTGTACCCAGTGGTCAGAGTGTACCAACTCCTCAGATCCATAAGGGACACACTCAGGGGGCAGACTCAGTGAGCACCAAAGCCCCACTGAAGCAAGTCTTGCCCCAGAAGGGTGTCTTCAGCACAGAAGTTCTCCCACTGCAGACACAGCTGATTCTCACTGCCAATTGGCCTGGAGGTCAATTCCTCCCAGTGATACCAACAACAATCAAGGCATAACTACAACAAGACTGTGCACAAAGCCCACAAGGGGGTGCACCAAGAGTGTCCACCTCAGGTAACTGGGGAGGCTGAGCCACTGGGCCCTATAGGACACCTAGCACACAAAACCACTCTACCAACACAGGGAAGCATAAAAAATGCGGAGACAAAGAAACAGGTCACAAATGACAAAAATGGAGGAAAGCAAACGACTGGATATAGAGTTCATAACTACGTTTATAAGGTTTTTCAAGAATTTTATGGAAACCGCCGATAAATTTAGTGAAACCCTGGAGGATATGAAAAAAGACCAACTAGAAATTAAGCATACACTGACTGAAATAAAGAATAATATACAGAGATCCAACAGCAGACAAGAGGATCCCAACAATCAAGTCAAAGATTTGGAATACGAAGAAACAAAAAATACCCAACCAAAGAAGCAAAAAGAAAAAAGAATCCAAAAATATGAAGATAGTGTAAGGAGCTTCTGGGACAACTTCAAGCGTAGCAACATCAGAATTATAGGGGTGCCAGAAGAAGAGAGATGGCAAGATATTGAAAACCTCTTTGAAGAAATAATGACAGAAAACTTCCCCTACCTGGTGAAAGAAATAGACTTACAAGTCCAGGAAGCACAGAGAACTCCAAACAAAAGGAATCCAAAGAGGACCACACCAAGACACATCATAATTAAAATGCCAGGAGCAAAAGACAAAGAGAGAATCTTAAAAGCAGCAAGAGAAAGACAGTCAGTTACCTACAAGGGAGTACCCATACGACTGTCAGCTGATTTCTCAACAGAAACCATGCAGGCCAGAAGAGAGTGGCAAGAAATATTCAAAGTGATGAATAGCAAGAACCTACAACCAAGATTACTTTATCCAGCAAAGCTATCATTCAGAATAGAAGGTCAGATAAAGAGCTTCACAGATAAGGAAAAGCTAAAGGAATTCATCACCACCATACCAGCATTATATGAAATGCTGAAAGGTATTCTTTAAGAAGAGGAAGAAGAAAAAGGAACTCTTACCATTTGCCACAGCATGGATGGAACTGGAGGTCATTATGCTAAGTGAAATAAGCCAGTCAGAGAAGGATAAATACCACATAATCTCACTCATTTGTGGAATATAATGAACAACATAAACTGATGAACAAGGACTGATCCAGAGATGGAGAGACATTAATTGAACTGTTGGGCCTTGGAGGGAAGGTAGGGGAGGGGAGGGGTAAGGGGGAAAGATCAACCAAAGGACTTATATGCAAGCATATAGGCCTAACCAATGGACACGGACAACGGGGGGGGGGGGGGGGGGGGTGAGGGAATGAGTGAGGGCGGGGGAGGGGGGTAGGGGGTAATGTGGGGATAAGGACACGTATGTAATATCTTAATCAATAAAAAATATAATTTTTAAAAAAACTATTCTTATTAACTTAAAAATTAGAGACTATTTTAAGAAAACAAATACCATAATTTCCGTTATGACTTTTTTTTGTCTCAAGTAGTCTAGGCATATTATTTAAAGACACAGTTTGAAACAAATACATTTTTAATAAAATAAATATTTATCTGTCCAAGAAGATTAATTCAGTTGTGAAAAATAGCTTTGCTGGAAAAGTAATATTAAAATGGCTATGGAATTTTACTTATACATTTCTAAAACCAAACACATGAAGGCAATGTTCTTCCATTAGCCCCAACATTGATTTTTTTGAACTGATGACAATAATGTGCTATCAGCCATTCTTACTTAGAGTATAGATTATAATATACTAGAGGCCTGGTGCACGAAAATCATGCACTGAATGGGGGGAGTCCCTCAGCCGGTCTGTACCCTCTCACAGTCCAGGAGCCCTCAGGGATGTCTGACTGACAGTTTAGTGCTGCCATAGAGAGGAGAGTGGCTCCCCTACTGCTGTGCTCACCAGCCATGAGCCTGGCTTGTGGCTGAATGGTGCTCCCCCTGTGGGATCACGCTGACCACCAGGGGCCAGCTCCTGCGTTGAGTGTCTGTCCCCTGGTGGTCAGTGCGCATCATAGCAACCTGTCGTTCAGCCATTTGGTCAATTTGCATATTACTCTTTTATTATATAGGATACTTCTGCATATGTAATATGATGAAAAAATCATGTTTCATGAGGACAACATGTTTATTGCTTCCATGTGCAATTAAAATATTTCAAAGTCAAGCAATTCATGAAATGGATCTCTTTAACTTATACCTAAAACTAAGCCCTGGGTCCTAAATCAAAGAAATAGAATTTTTTTCATTCTTAGAAACTTCTGTTTAACTAACAGGGTTAGTAATTTAATTTTTCTTAGATATTTCAGTCTGAATTTTCAGAAATGAAAAGCTAAAGTCACTACCTTGATAACATAAACATATAATTCATTTTAGCTGTTAAAAATGTGGAGGAGCCGTAACCGGTTTGGCTCAGTGGATAGAGCGTCGGCCTGTGGACTGAAAGGTCCCAGGTTCGATTCCGGTCAAGGGCATGTACCTTGGTTGCGGGCACATCCCCAGTGGGGGGTGTGCAGGAGGCAGCTGATCAATGTTTCTCTCTCATTGATGTTTCTAGCTCTCTATCCCTCTCCCTTCCTCTCTGTAAAAAATCCATAAAATATATTAAAAAAGTGTGGAGGAAAATTATCAGAATTTTTTCTAAATACATTACTTCTTCAAATTGTTTATGAGTGCACTATTGGCCCTCTGCAGTCTTTTGTCATATAATCAAGTATATAAAGTAAGGAAGCTCTAGTCTTTTTAATATTGTGATAAAGATTTAGTTTTAGATTGGTTTTATTTCTTTTTACCTCATATAACAAATGAAAAGTGAACATTCTTTTCTCTTAGTGACATATGCTATTTTGACTAGCCTTAACAAGCAACT
Organism: Myotis nattereri; assembly: GCF_964212035.1. Taxonomy (NCBI): domain Eukaryota; kingdom Metazoa; phylum Chordata; class Mammalia; order Chiroptera; family Vespertilionidae; genus Myotis; species Myotis nattereri. The sequence goes on from NC_138088.1 coordinate 31,369,586, forward strand.
GAACTTTCCTGGTTGATTATGATAAAGGAAAAAAATCCCATTAACTAGACAGAAAATACATTTCAACATTGTATTTAAATAACAGAAAGAAGTATAGGGAAAAGTACCACACAGAAGTAATTATGGGAAGAACCTTCAGAAAGTTTTCATTTTCTTAACTTTAGTGGCATTTTTGATCCTGCTTGGTATTTTCTCAGTTTCTATGTTGATTGAGTTATTTTTCCATTAATCATAAGGAATAGCTACACCTTGCTGTTTTTGCTTGAAAATATTTCTTCTAAAATGCCCTTCATTGTTTTCCAGATAAAAAGGCTCCTATTTTACAAGGCTCAGTTTAAAAGTCACCTCATTTTTGAAACTTTTCTAAATCACCCATTATCCCTGTAATAGGGGAACATATACCCCTGGCTTGTGAGTTCTCAAAGGCAAGGATCCAGTATCATCCAACTTTGTCCTGCCTGAATTCCATCTCAGGAACACAAGCACTATGTGGGTGATTGCAGAGAAGATAAACTTGGGAATAGAACCTAAAGGAGAGACTAGTATAGATACGTGACAGTCTGGATGGAGTGGAGACAATCTATTTCAGTGGAAAATAGTGGACACTCTTTTGCTTGTACAGTAGAGAATTAGCCTAGTAAATTATGTTTGATGCTGAGGGCAATAATAGTTTGGCATCCAAAAATATGCCTTTTGGGATATTATTTTAAAAAGGGAGGAACTCCTACCATTTGCAACAGCATGGATGGACTTGGAGAGCATTATGCTAAGTGAAATAAGCCAGTCAGAGAAAGATAAATATCACATGATCTCACTCATTTGTGGATTATAACGAACAACATAAACCGATAAACAAAAACAGATCCAGAGACAGAGAAGCATCAGATGCTCAAACCTCAAAGGGAAGATAGGGGAGGGTGGGGGTAAGGGGGAAAGATCAACCAAAGGATTTGTATGCATGCATATAAGCATAACCAAGGGACACAGACAACAGGGGGGGTGAGGGTGAGGGCAGGATTGGCGGGGGTAGGGGGGCAATGGGGAGACAAGGACACATTTGTGATACCTTAATAAAGGGGAGTAAGCTCGTCATTTTAAAGACGGGAACAATTCTGGAAAAATTGTTGACCTTCTCCCCCTAACTACATAAATAAATGTAAATAAAGTACCTGCTCCAGAAAGGGTGCTATTAGCATAGCTACCCAGAGTCTAAGATGAACTAGGTGTGATAGGGCGGGACCTAGCTAGGCCCATTTGATCAGTCCTCTCAGTGTCCCATTGCTGAAGATGGCCCAGCAAACATTTGTTTCCTTTTCCAGCTCCCTATGAATTGTATTCTTCCCTTTGAAGCCCCAATCCACAAAACCCCCTTCTCCTGAGCTCAGAATGGCATGTCAGCCTTAATTGCCCAATCTGTTCTCAGATCTCAACCCCTAAATGTACATACACAAGAAATTAGGTAGTTTTTCTCCTGTGAACCTGTCTCAGGTTAATTTAATTATTAGTCCAGACAGAATTTATAAGGTAGAAGGAAAATTAATTTTCCCACTGCACAATGCCATGCTCTGATCAGTTATCTATTAGAAATGCTAACATGTTGTCTATTGCTCTACTGAGCTTTACATTCTTGACATTTATTTACATTAAAAATCATATTGCTCCTCCCCTTAGATCTTCTGATTGACTTTGGCCAACATTTATGTAATTCTGAATTGGACTAATTAATAGAGGTATAATTTTATAATTCTTCTCAGTGATTGTGAATTGCGTTGTATTTATAAAACATTTTATGAGACAAATATATGAAGTGTCAGACATACAGCCAAATAACAGAACCTACTGTGTTCTAAAATAAAAAATACATAACCAGCAGAGGATACTGGGAATGTGCTATTTTGATCCTCAAATCAGTTATCACTTATTATCTTTGATTACATTAAAAGGATTAGTAAAGGCTTTGTGGGTCTTCTCCTAACTGTTATTACTCAATGCTAGTGTCCTTAATTATAATAATGTAGAGTCAAGATAATTTATATAACAGACATAAATATGGGAAGATGTAGGATACAAAAGAAAAGTGGATAGGACTTGATTACTGACCTTGAAGAGAAAGGAATAAAACGATGAATTTATACTTTGAATCCTGGGTAACATAAATTAAATCTAGAATGTAGTTAGAAATAAGGAACTGAACATTTAAAGATAATCAAGGTTTGGGCACATAGATTTAGGAAGCAATCATTTGGAATGATGACTCAAACCAAGGTATTATTATGCAAAGGCTCACTAGCATCACATGGTATAAATGTAAAGTGAGATTTACTGGCAATTAGGAAAATCAGGCAGAAAGGCATCAAATAAAAAAGTAAAAGAAAAAGCATCTCTACCTGCCATAATCCACAGAGAGCAGAACCTAAATTGTACATATCTGAACACAACATAAAAGGAGCTAAAAGCAGCAGACTTAAAATAGTACTACTCTCTACGTTTAAAGGGACTTTTGAAATGAGGAAAGATTCATTGGCCTTGTAACAATGGGAACTTCCTGGTCAAGGAAACATGTCCAAAAGCAGAGGAGCTGATGAAGCTAAGCAGCTGGTACCAGGGAGACGCAGTGTAGATGCATTGAGCTAACCCAGATCCAATGACCTACTTACTTGTTTACCTGTCAAAAAAAGGAAAATTAATGGGCCTCCCGGGCCTTCTGGCCCTGTCACTCTGAGAGACTTACAAGAAAAAAGAGCAAAGGACTGAATTTGAAGAAGCCCTTCATTTAATGAGAGAGAGAAAGAAACAGCCACCGAAATGGCCATGGAAAAAGAAGCAAACTCTGTGTAATGAAGGCCCGTTAGCCAAAAGAGAAGTTTCAAGAGAGATAGAGGATAGTGAAAACATCAAATGTTACTGATGTTCAAGAAAACATACAACTAAAGAAAGTATGTTCAATGACACTTAGTTGGACCATACAGTAACTACAGTTAATGTCAAATAAAGAGAGAAGACTTGTACTGTCTGTGGGAGAAACAGGGACATTATAGTACGTAAAGGATTTCTTGGTTTTACCTGCACAATAGACAATTTATTATTTGGTGTGTTCTTAAATATTACTTGATTTTTAAATTTTTATATTTAAAACATAAATTCAGTTTAATTTATATATGATATGAGCATAAACACACAAACAGAATTTTATGTTTCAGAAATAAGAAACATAAATTTAGTTTGCCATTCTTTTTAATCATTATTCAAAACCCAAGGCTAGTAGTCAATTCTTCTAACAAAGTTAATTCATTTTTTGTCCCCAGGAACTTTTATAAATTCAGTTAATCAATCTTGTTCCTGTTTTTCTCCCTCTTGATGTCTTGTACCTAATTAATCCCCTACGTAATATCTTGAAAATAATTGCAGACAAACAACTTAAAGAGAAATTATTTTAAATATTGCCACTTTCAATTTTCAAAGCCTATTTTCATTTATTTATTTACCGAATATGTTTTCTATCAAGATTTCTTGATAGTGATTGCTGTTTTTATGCTTTATTAAAATGGATAAGGCAGTTGGATACTCTAGCCAGTCCAGCAGTTCAATTTAATTAATAAAAGATTTCTATTATATGATATTCCATAAATGTTAAGATATTGTGAGATTCAAGGACAAGAGGTAAAGCAAATTTTGTAAAACATATATACTAAGAAAAAAGTTATAACTCAGATTATTTACCAATGACACAGCTCAAATTTAAAATTACTTTAATAGAATAGCAGATACCTAAAAATTTAACATAATAAATTAAGATCCTGACTTAGGTTATAGACCAGGGGTGGGCAAACTTTTTGACTCGAGGGCCACAATGGGTTCTTAAACTGGACCGGAGGGCCGGAACAAAAGCATGGATGGAGTGTTTGTGTGAACTAATATAAATTCAAAGTAAACATTATATAAAAGGGTATGGTCTTTTTTTTCAATAGTTTTATTCATTTCAAATGGGCCGGATCTGGCCCGCGGGCCATAGTTTGCCCATGGCTGTTATAGACAGATTTTGGTCCCCTATACGTATTTGATCTTTACTAACCTCTCTAAGCTCTAGAATTTTCAACATTATATCAGGGTATATACAACATCTAATTAAAAAGCTGTAATAATTATTTTTATTTTTATTAGTTGTGATATATTTGAGGGATACTTCAAGCAATTACATACTAAAAATGCTTCATCTATTCCTCTAAATTATTATATATAGGACTAGTGGCCCGGTGCACAAAATTCGTGCACAGGGGAGGGGGTATTCCTCAGCCTGGCCTACACTCTCTCCAATCTGGGACCCCTCGAAGGATGTCCTACTGCCGGTTTACAGGGATTAGGCCTAAAGCAGTAGTCGGACATCCCTCTTGCAATCTGGGACTGCTGGCTCCTAACCGCTCACCTGCCTGCCTGCCTGCCTGCCTGATTGCCCCTAACCACTTTGCCTGCTGGCCTGCTCACCCCCAACTGTGCCCCTGCTAGCCTGCTCACTCCAAACTGCCCCCCCCTGCTCTCCTGATCACCTCCAACTGACCCCCACTGATGGCCTGCTTGCCCCCAACTGGCCTCCATGCTGGTCTGCTTACCCCCAACAGCCCTGACCCCCACCACCCTGATCACCCACAACTTCCCTCCCCTGTTGGCCTCTAACCGTCTCTACCTTGGCCCCACCACCACGGCTTTGTCCAGAAGAATGTCCGGAAGGTCTCCTGGAAGGTCTCCCAGTCTAATTAGCATATTACCCTTTTATTAGTATAGATCAGCCATGGGTAAACTACGGCCCGCAGGCCGGATCCGGCCCATTTGAAATGAATAAAACTAAAAAAAAAAAAAAGACCGTGCCCTTTTATGTAATGATGTTTACTTTGAATTTATATTAGTTCACACAAACACTCCATCCATGCTTTTGTTCCGGCCCTCCGGTCCAGTTTAAGAACCCATTGTGGCCCTCGAGTCAAAAAGTTTGCCCACCCCTGGAATAGATAGAGGCCTGGTGCATGGGTGGGGGCCATCTGGTTTTCCCTGAAGGGTGTCCTGGATCAGGGTGGGGATTCCCTTGGGGCATGGGGCGGCCTGGGTGAGGGGCTTTTGGTGGTTTGCAGGCCAGCCACAACCCAATGGGGTGAGGGTCCCCGCTGGAGGGGGTGTGGCCAGCCTGGGTGAGGGGCTGAGGGCTCTTTTCAGGCTGACCACACCCCCTTCAGGGTGGGGGTCCTCACTGGGGTGCCTGGCCAGCCTGGGTGAGGGACTGATAGCTGTTTGCCGGCTGGCCACGGCCCCAGGCAACTCAGGCTCCCAGACCCTCCTAGAGCGGAGGTCACAGAGGCTGGAAGCAGGTATCTGGGATTTATTTATCTTCTATCATTAAAACTTTATAGCCTTGAGTGGAGCCCACAGCCGGCCAGGGCAGGCAGGAAGCTTGGCTTCCTCCATCGCTAGAGGCAATGCAAGCCTCCTGTTCACTCCAGCTCCATGGCCGCCGCCATCTTTGTTGGGTTTATTTGCATATTCGCTCCTGATTGCCTGGTGGACGTGGCTTGTGGGTGTAACAGAGGTATGGTCAATTTCCATGTTTCTCTTTTATTAAATAAGATTCCTCATGTTTCTCTTTAAATTCTTTGCATAATCAATGGTTGTATATTGGGACATGTTAGAAAAGCAAACCATAGGTTTCCATTGATAACAAGAACAGTGAGCAGAGGTGTTTTTCCCTCTGCTCCATGGACCAGAAGATTTAAGCAAAAGTGTGGAAAATTTATTACAAGCAAATTCAGACTCCGCTCATGGGGAGGGGGGGGCAATAATGTGCTGCCCGTTAAAGCCTTGTAGTCCATGGGGTATATATTTGCCACAAGCCTGCTCTGTGTCTACCTTTCGTCGTCACCGGATTGATTCCCTCATTGTTCTTGCCCAGCAACGGACCTGAACTACCCCTGTTTCTATGTGCTCTTTCTCTGTCCTATGCTGAACTTCTCCTGTTTCTATGCCTTTGTACACCTTGTTGCTGCAGGCCCTCCCTTGTTTTCCCATGCCTCCCGCTTTGAGTCCAGAAACATTTTATTATTTCTGCTTGGTTGGGTTCTGTGATTAATTGTAATTGCTCAAACTGCCATGTCTGCCCCTGCCTGTGTTCCACCTGCCTTTGTTTTCCACTGGACCCCTGCCCTATCTGTCTGCATTTCAAGTTAACCCTCTCACCATGACCCCTCTTCTTGGATTCAGTCAGGCTAGAATGGCTCATGGAATTTAGGAGAACACTTACATCTACCAGTTTATTATACAATAAAGATTATGATGAAGGATACAGATAAACAGCCAGATGCAGAGGTACAGAGGACTAGACTTGGAGAGTCCTAGTTCAGGAGCTCTGACCCATGGAGTTCAGGTGCAATACCCTCCTGGTAGGTGAACGTTTTCACCAACCTTGAAGCTCTTCAAACTTCTTATTGTAAGGGTTTTTATTAAGGCTTTACCACATAGGCATGATGGATTATGAACTCCATTTCTGGGTCTTTCCCCCACTTCAGAGAATGGGGTGTAGATCTGAGGATTCCAAGCTTCTATTCATGGCCTGTTCTTTCTGGTGACCAGCACTCATCCTGAAGCCCACAAAGAGCCACTTCATTAGAAAAAAGGAGATCTCTATGACCCAGGAAATTCCCAGGAATTTAGGAGCTCAATACCAGATGTTCCTAACACCCAGGAGATGATAAAGGTCTTAGAAGCTATGTATTAGAAACTGGGGTCACATACTAAATGTTAGAGCTGTTCTCCTAACACCCCTGTTTACAAGGGGTTTTAGGAGCTCTGTATCAGGAAATTATTATAGCATATGTACTTTTCTATATATATAAAACCCTAATATGCAAATAGACCGAACAGTGGAACAACCAAACAACTGGTCGCTATGACATGCCCTGACCACCAGGGGTGCGTGCGGAACATGGCAGGCATCGGCCGTGGTGGGATGGTGGAGCAGGTGAGCGGGGCACTAGACCAAGGCGGGGAGCCAGTCGCTGTCATTGGGGTGAGCTTCTGGTGATTACTGAAAATTCTTTGCTCCCACACACCGTGGTCCCACTGGGCGCTCACCTGGATCACACCTGCTGTTGGCACCCGGCGCCAACCCCAATTGCTTGGTGCCATCAGTGGGTGTGAGCAGCAGCTGTTGGACCCGATTGCCCCTTAGGGCTTCTCCACCTCTCCCTGCCCATGAGGGGCAATTGGGGCTGGCAGCCACCGCTCACACCCGCTGCTGGTTACAGCCCCACTTGCACCTGCTGCCAGCACAGGAGCCGCTGATCACACCCACTGCCAGTGCCGGCCCCACTCGCACTCGCATCCGCTGCTGGTGCCTGGCACTGGTCCCGATCACTCGGCGCCATCAGTGGTGCGAGCGGTGGCTGCCAGCCCCTGTCACCTCTGAGGGTTTCTCCACCTCTCCCTGCTCCTGAGGGGTGATCAGGGCAGCTGCCTCCATTTGCACCTGCTGCTGGCGCCAGCCCTAATTTCTCTGTGCCATCAGCGGTTGCAAGCGGGGCCAGCACCGTCAGCATGTGGGAGCAGCAGCAGCAGGAGCGGGACTGCCAGAAGACTGGACCAGAGCCACAGCCGGAGGGGCTAGGCAGGGACGAGTAGGATGGGCCAAGACCCGCCCTTGTGTCCACCGCAGCCTCGCGGCCCACAGTTCCTTTCAAGATGCACGAATTTGTGCACTGGGTCCCTAGTTTTATATATTTATCTAAATATACACTTAGAGTACTTATGTATATAAGTAATATATGTAAATACTCTAAAAATTACTTTTACATAGTTTGCTCACTACACAAATGTTTTGAAATAGCATGTATGCCAATACAATTTTTAATTTTTGTGGATAACAACTATAAATGCTTTAATTTGTATGGTGATAATAAGCACATACCTGTTTATTACAACATTTAGCCACCAAAATAATCTTATTGTTTTCAACAGGTTATAGATGACAAAGCAGGCCTTTGTTCTTATCCAAAAATCACTCAAAATATATCAAATGGACTTCTCATTTTGAATCCATGATGTTTCTACTTTGCCTCAAGTTCTCATGAAGGAGGAATCAAGGATGTTTTCAACAAGGGATATAGAGAATCACTTCTTTTGAGGAGTTTAAATTTTAAAACAGATTATCTACATAGTCTTTCAACCATTTTCCTAATGCAGTTGAGAAGTAGGCTTGCTTTCCCTGGCATTATTCTGTCATTCAATGTTCTCATACCCTAGAGCAGTGGTCAGCAAACCGCGGCTCGTGAGCCACATGTGTCTCTTTGGCCCCTTGAGTGTGGCTCTTCCACAAAATACTTCTGCGCATGGGCCACAAAGTTTCAATCGCACTGTACGTGCACACTCGCACGTGGTATTTTGTGGAAGAGCCACACTCAAGGGGCCAAAGAGCTGCATGTGGCTCGCGAGCCGCGGTTTGCCGAACACGGCCCTAGAGCATTTATAAAATTTATAAAACCTTAGAAATTCCCCAGTGAAATGATAGTTGTTCTAGTGTTTTTAGGCACAGAAGTATACCTAAACACCTAATACCTAAGTGTAAATAAAATGTAAATGAAACTTTTATGCTGGTTGACACAAACTGTCCTGGAACCCCCCATAAATCACAAACTTTAGAGAGGCGTATGGATTACATTGGATTTTTTAAATTACCCAAATTGAATAGAGGCCATAAAGTAAAATAATTAGGAGTATATGCTGCTAGATGTTTGGGTCTGAATCTTCTTAGTTGTATAATCTTAGACACATTGTTTAATCTCTCTAAGCTCCATTATGTGCATGAATAAAATGTGGGTAATCAATAACATGGTATTTTTTATGAGGATAATTGAAATACGGCACAGAAAGCACTTAGCTCAGGAACTTTTCAGTTATTAATTAATTAGTAGTATCATTGTATTAATCTTCCCAGGCTGCCATAACAAATATCATAGACTAGTTGGTTTAAACAGCAAAAATTTATTTTTTCACAGTTCTGGAGGTTAAAAGTCCAATATCTAGGTAATATCAGGATTCATATTTGATGATTCCTCTCCTTTTGGATGGCAGATGGCTGCCTTCTCACTGTGTCCTCACCCGGGGGAATGGGGAGAGAGAGAGAGAGAGACTGAGAGAAACAGAGAGTGGGAGGGAGACAAAGAGTACTAGCTATCTGGTTTATCTCCTTTTAAGGACACTAATCCTTTTGGATCAGGGCCCCCCCCCCTTATGAACTCATTTAACCTTAATTAAATGTTATAGTTTCAAAAAAGAAAAACATAAGGTTTCTTTCTGACTGTGTGTGTGTGTGTGTGTGTGTGTGTATGTGTTTACAGATATGTATGATAGTCAATATTGCCTGCCTACAGGCAACGTACCATTCCAAGGGGTAAGTTGCATTACCAAGACACAATCTTTTTGTTGTTGTTGGCTTGTTGCTGCATGAGATTTTTTTTTTTTTTTTGGTTGTTGTTATTTATATATTTTACCAATTTGTCAATCATTACTTCTATTTAAATAAAATAACTTTAGAGAAAAATATACTTCTGGTTTTAACAACATGTCAAAAACACAGTGTATTTAATGGCCTATTCAAACATTTTTTTCTCAGCTATAGTTCATTTTACAGTAAAATGATTCTTCTTAGGCTTGTAATGTCAGTGGAATAAATTTACATCAAATAGTATATAGTGCATGTCTGTTTTCCTCAAAGACTGTTGACTTTTTAAATTGAGTTCTATAAATTTGTAATCTTGCCATCTAAACAAAAGTGTGGATATTTAAAAGGAACTTTTAATATTTTTCCAACAGTATTTCATTACTATTTAAATTCTTTTATTTGTAGTAAAAATATACATGTTTTCTGCTACATTACTTGATAGTACCTATATAATATCCTATATGAAAACAACTGTCTTTGGTAAATCAGTGTTAGGAAATATTTTTTTAACGTTACATAGCATTGCTATTTTTTCTCCTTCTGATAATGATAAAAATAAAGATAATAATAATTATAATAATAATATTACTAATATTTTCTCTTATCTTGAGAGTCAGTCAGTAAGCTCTGAGTCACATTTGAAATGGTGAAGCCACCATGTATTTAATGCTTTCCATGTATTTGCTCATTTAATTTACTGTGTGATCACTAATTATTGAGAAGAAACCTTATAGCTCGGAATGGGTAAGTAACCTGTATGAGGTCATACAGTGTACACGGGGAATTCCTCGTCTTTGACCTAGGCCAGTGATGGCAAACCTATGACACGCAAACTCATTTTTTTGGTTGATTTTTCTTTGTTAAATGGCATTTAAATATATAAAATAAATATCAAAAATATTTAAGTAACTAACTATAAATCCTATAGCAAGGTCATGCTTATCTCACATGATACTTTCATTCTTAATCATTACTTTACAGAATCAGTCATTTATGTGGCATATACACTAGTGAAGAGGAAATTAACAATAGTAGAAATACCAAGAATATTCAAGGTGATTCCAAATAGTTCATAGATATGACATGGTTTCAGATTTAAATTTTCTTAATATTAACTTTTCTAAAAATCTGTTATCTTTAAGAGAGGTACTCTTGATCTGAACAACAACATATACTTGTTTGGATACTCTGATTTGTAAGTTATAAATATATGATCTCAATTTATGGGGATAAAATAGAATGATTCATTTTTAAGTAGAGACTGGGTGGCAGAATGGTGATGATTTCAGCCTAATTCAACATGTATTAAACACTAGGAGGAAATCACAGTGCTTCTAAAGAATGAATTTGTCAGTAAAGCATATAATAAAATAGCATAAAGGAAAAGCAGCATAAAAAGATGTGTGTGTGTGTTGGGGGGGGGGGTGGTGATTTAATGAGGAACTAACATCAACTCTTGACAACAGCAGAGTGCAAATGTAAGTTTGGTATACCAAGTTGTTTGAAAGTTCTCTGCAGTAGAATCATTGGAGAATGTATAGAACATTTACCATAATTATAATTCAAATATCTATTTAACAATAGGGCAAATAAGAATATAAAACAATAAGAAAAGCATAACCCTAAAATTCAAGGTTTTATAATCTTGTCTAGTGTATGCATTATAACCAGACTAAGCTCCTGTATTCCTAAATATAACAGCAAATACATATATGATGTATATATGCTAATAATAATTAGAGATGTAGTTGAAGTTCAAAACATTCAGATGGAGGGAATGTCCAGAGGAGAGGCCAGCAATCAGTGACAAGAGTGGAGGTAAACAGAATTGAGCCTCTGGCTTTAAATAATTTAGTCAAATCGTGATAACCAATATAGGATAAGATAATTTTAGCTAATTTTAATTGATTCTCACATTGAAGTCATGTGCATGCAGATGGCCTCAGGAGAGAATGTTGTTACTAGTATATATTATACAATCTTTACATTTAATTCCTCCAATCAATCTCTCTCTCTCTCTCTCTCTCTCTCTCTCTCTCTCTCTCTCTCCCTCTCCCTCTCCCTCTGCCTCTCCCTCTCCCTCTCCCTCTCCCTCTCCCTCTCCCTCTCCCTCTCCCTCTCCCTCTCCCTCTCCCTCTCCCTCTCTCTCTTATATTAACTTGGGGGTTTTCAAGGTTCTCAACCTCATCATTACTGACAGTCTGGGTCTGGGTAATTTTTTGGAGCTTGTCTAGTTCATTATGGGATGTTTCTCAGCATTCCTGGCCTCTACCTACTAATTTGCAATAGCCCTTCTCCTCACCTTCCCACCCTCTGCTGTTATTACTATGAAAAATATCTCCAATTGGGCAAAATCAGTCATGGTTGAGAGCCACTCCTTAGAATATTATTCAGAAAGTCTTTTTTTGAGAAGCTAATGCAATGTAGTCAGTAGGTTTGTCAAGTGAATAGAAGAAACTGATTGATCTAGAGCAGTGGTTCTCAACCTTCCTAATGCCGCGACCCTTTAATACAGTTCTTCATGTTGTGGTGACCCCCAATTTCATTGTTACAAATTGAACACAAAAAAGCATAGTGATTAATCACAAAAACAATATGTAATTATAAGTGTGTTTTCCGATGGTCTTAGGCGACCCCTGTGAAAGGGTCGTTCGACCCCCAAAGGGGCCGCGACCCACAGGTTGAGAACCACTGAAGAGTAATAGGGCTTTTGTAGGAAGAGAAAACTAACAGCAAAGAATTAATTATTAAAAGCAAAGGAGAGAAAAATATCAAAACTAAAGTTGGTCTTGAAAAACATAGAATCAAGTTAAATTAATACAATTTTTCACATCACTTACTCTTTTGAAGTGGGGCACCTTGTTTAGGATGTCTAAATAGTGTGGTGAAGGCCTGAGGTGGTGTGGGGGTAGAGAGAGTTAATGGGGGGACATCTATAAAGATGTCTTTATCAATAAAGATAAATTTAAAGTAATAATGATACAATAAAACAGAAGGGCTATCATTAGAAGATTTCTATTCGGACTGGTACTTCCTTTCCTGAGCCATACAGCTCAGCAGTTCTATTTTCTCTTTCTTTGAACTAATACATCCCTAGAAGGTATTTTATATTCCCTCACCTCAGGTTTACTTCTGGGACTTCTTGGCTCACTGGTGTTGCCCAAAGAAAATGTTCTCTCACAAAATTAAGGAAAACGAATGTCAACAGAGGAAGGGAACTGGGGTACAGTGCCCCCAAAAGCATAGAAAGATGCATTTGTCTTATAATCAAAATACTTGCTGAATAAATCTTTCACGCAGCGTGTAATTTTCTTTACCCTCCGTGGTTTCCCTTCCGATGTTTGCATTGTCTCACCCAACCGGAAGGGAGACAGTCAGGACATCGGGCTCTTCTGTTGTTCCTCCCACAATTTTCTTACACATTTTATCACCATCGTTTTCCTTCCCCCTTTCATTTTTCTTTTCTGTGTGTGCTTCATAACTGCCTAAAGTAATGGATATGACATCGCCAAAAAAGAATCTGCAAATACTCAAGGAGATAGAAAAGTTGATTCCCTTGCAGTGGTCAGCAAACTGCGGCTCACTAGCCACATGCGGCTCTTTGGCCCCTTGAGTGTGGCTCTTCCACAAAATACTGACTTCTTCGCATGGGCCACAAAATTTCCATCGCACTGTACACGTGCGCCCGCACGTGGTATTTTGTGGAAGAGCCACACTCAGGGGGCCACAGAGCCGCATGTGGCTCGCCAGCTGCAGTTTGCCAACCACTGCCTTAAAGGAATTTCAATTAGAGTTTCTTCCAAATTTTTGCCTCTGAAATAATTCAAGCTCAAACTTAGTGAAAGATCATGAAAAAGTTCTTAGTACTTACACACCTTTAGTGAAAGTGGTTGAACCAAGGAAATCTATAGTGCCATGCACACTGTATAATAATGAATAGAATATCTAAGTGAATGTGTTCTAGTGATTAAACTATAGGGGTATATTAAATTTTTTTTTTTTTGGCTGGCCAACACTTATTTTATATTTTCAGTTAGTAACATCCAAATCATCCCTAGCTATAGATGGTAAATTTGACAAAATTGTATATGTTTAAGATGTTCAGTATGATGATTTGGTATACACACACACACACACAATTACCACAATCAAATTAGTTAACACGTCTATCAATTCACATGGTTATTGCAGTGTGTGTGTGTGTGTGTGTGTGTGTGTGTGTGTGTGTGTGTGTAGAACATTTAAGATTTATTTTCTTAGCAGATTTCAAGTACACAATGCAGTATTATTAACTATAGTTACCATGGTATACATTAGATTCTCAGAATTTATTCATCTTATAACTGGAAGTTTGTACCTTTGACCAGAATCTCCTCATTTCCCATACTCCCAGCATCTGAGAGCCACCATTCTACTCTGTTTCTAGGAGTTCTGCTTCTTAATATTCTGCATATAAATAAGATCATACAGTACTTGTCTTTGGCTTATTTCTCTTAGCAGAATTCCCCCCCAGGTTCATTGGATAGCTATAGTGTTAATACATATTTATCTAGATGTTTCTGTAATTGATGACTTTAGAGATGTTTAATAACTGCTAAAATAATATTAAAATATTTTACTGCATTCTTCTGGAGTTTATAAAATGTACACATATGATATTTTATATAGCTTATAAGTATTGCTATAAATTACAACGCTGATTCTTACATTAGTTTTCCCAATACATAAGGAAATAATAGCTTTTTAAAAGATTTCCAAAAGCACAAATTGTTCCTAATGGTGTAATACTTTTATGCTGGGGCCTAACCTTCTTGGATCATTTTCTAAAGTGCCAGGAGAAAAGTAGGCAAGCTACAGAACATAAATCTCTTCCTTTACAGTGAGTTGAAAATAACCTTTACCTGTTCAGTACTGCAAATAGAGATCGTAGCTAATGTGGTCATTTATTAACAACATGAAAACAGCTACCGGAAAGGTGATATCGTTTAAGATTACTTTCCTTTAAAAATATTAAATTTAGAGCTGTTAGCTCCTCTGATTCTAGAGATGAACTCTGATTGTTGGTGGCTCACCAGGGTGTAATTCCGAGCCCTAGCGCTGGAGGATAGAGAAGCATAATCTGCCATTAGCCCTGTTCTCCGTTGACCTAGCACACTTTTTTTTTTCTCTTGATTCTAGCTCTCCCAGTTCAGGAATGGTGGGAAAAGACTAGTAGGAGAGAAAGTAAATGAGTAGCAGCAGGATAGGGGTAAAACCTTGGGGCTAACTCTCTTGTCTCTCTGATCACAGGGCAAGCAATAAGCAGCCTGTTTTAAATTCTCACTAAGATAATGCAGATTACTCATTCATTTACTCAACCAACACAGATATATTGTGCATTGGTGATGCACCCCCTGTGCTAGTAGATTGGTGTTAGTTATAATTAGGGATAGTACAAAGCAGTAATATTAGAGTGTCCCTGATAAATAGCTTATAGATCATATATTTGATCCTAATTGGAATGCATGAGAGTTCACTTAAGTAATACATCAGAATACATATGTAATTTGAATCTATTTTTTTTTTTTTTTTTGCAGAATGATTAGCCACTTATTCCTCGTTATACCTAGTTTGCAAAGGGTCATTCTTAAAATAGTGACAAGTGTTATACTTCTCATTAAAGGTGTGATGATTGCCCAGCCAGCGTGGCTCAGTTGGTTGAGTGTTGATCTACGAACCAGGAGGTCAAGGTTCAATTCAATTCCAGTCAGGGCACATGCCCGGGTTGCCGGCTTGATCCCCAGTTGGGGGCATGCAGGCAGCAGCTGATCAATGATTCTCTCTCATCATTGATGTTTCTATCTCTCTCCCTCTCCCCTCTTCTCTAAAATCAATACAAATATATTTTTTTAGAAATAATAATAAAGGTGTGATGATTGAGGGGGTAAGATTCTAATATTTGATAATGAAATATATTAAATATTTACTACTGCTTACATTACAAAACCTATCAGCTATGAGTTATATGGCAGTCATCTCTCCAACTGCATCTTTTGCAGTGAATGCTAGATAGCCTCTAATGCATGATAAAACTTGTTTTCCTTTTGCAGAAATAAGCACCATTGCTTACATTAAATCTAAAATAAAAATATTTATTTAATGTAAGTTAGAGTAATATCATTGCCAGTTCTATACTTAAGAATAAAAAAATGTATATTTTGTTTATGGCAGTTTCTATTATTTCACAAGGTGTTTATATATTTGTTCACTTTTGTGAAATTGATAATGTGTGTGAAGTCTTTGTAAACATGAACAGGTCAGTTGTTCCAATAAAATTAGCAGAATGCAATACTTTAGTGTCTATTAAATCAAATAAAATGAATTATCAGACCATACTAATTAAAAGAAATAGCAATAACTTAACATTATGTCTGAAGCATCATTATGGATTTTGTGGTATCAGGCATGTCACTTAGGAATTACTTTTTGATTTAAGTTGTTTCCATTGAGTCATAAAAAAAATAAAGTACAATAAGTATTTACTCCAGTGCATTTTTTCTAATAAGTAACCACTAATAAAAATGTATTATTTCTTATAGGCAATACAGCTAAGGTATATATTGAGATTCAGGATGAAAATGATCATCCCCCAGTGTTTCAGAAAAAATTCTACATTGGAGGTGTGTCTGAAGATGCAAGGATGTTTGATTCTGTGCTCAAAGTTAAGGTATGAACAAATTTATTAAGATACAGAACTAAAGTAAAAGCAAGGACTTTAAATTTCGCAAATAAATTAGAACCAATTTTTCATAGAAACTAAAACCATGTATGCATTAACTGAGTACTTATTCTGGTTTAAACAAAGTCTTTAACTTGGAGATATATTAGTTTAATTAGCCAAACTAAATACAGATTAATTAGGAGGCAAATACTAAGCACGTTTTTGCATTTTATTTTTACTACCCCCCAAAAAATACAATATTTATGATGTTTTACATTGAATAAGATATTAAAATGCATGTTTTTCTTCATAGATTTTTAATTGTCATTTTCTAATAGAAGAAATAATGTAATAAATTCTGAAATTATATTTCTGCAATAATTTTTAAATTCCACAATGCTACTTATATAAATGTAAAATAACACTGCTAATTTTAGTACTTTACCAAAAGTTTAAAAAACTTGGGTATGTCAGGAAAAATTATTTAGAATTTAAAAAATACAATGTCTAAAACTAAAGTTGATAGTTTTCCATTTTTCCTAATTATCAACTATGTTTAAAATTTTTTTAATGGTTGGCAGTACATGAACTCACAGTAGTGTAATTACTAAGAAATAAATTTATAAATATTACCTTGCATGGGGGAAAATGTTTAGAAACTATAACATTTTAGATTCTCCATTTCAGGCTTTTTATTTTTTTCTGGAAGTTCTTAGTAAAACAATTTTTAAAAATAGCCATTAACATACACACATTAAAATTAAAATTCCCTGAACAAGTCCAGCTGATTGCCTATAGTTTTACACATGAATACTTTGCCTTTATTCCCCTATTACCAGGAGGACCACAGCTGCTTCAGAGGCTAGAGAGGGTGGCAGGGCCGGACTGTCAGCGGCCATGGCTGCTGCGGGGCCCAGGGAGCAAGGCAGGGCCTGACTGGCTACGCAGGGGTGGGCGGCCTTGCGCGATTTTGAATCATACAATGGCCTTCTAGTCCAATATAAAGGGATTAATCTGCATGTGTACAGGGTTGGGAGTGGAAACTAGTAGCAGTGTTAGCAGACACAAATAGAAACCAACTAATGCATTACTTTCCAGGCAAGATTTGATAATGGCTTGAAACATGATAGTAGGCAGAGGAAATAGTGAGAAGGGAGTCAAATGATAGCCAAAAGAATTTGCTGATGGATTCTATGTGAGACACTAGAGAATAGAAAAGAAAAAAGAATGACAGGTTTTTGTTCTGAATAGGTCCCCATTGCTCCCCCATGACTAGGGTGGCAGAAATCAAGAGTGCATTTTTGGAGATTATATGTTGGTGAGGTTTTCTCAATATGCAAGCATAGTTCTTAACTAGGCAGTTGGAGAAATCATTGGCCAGGATGAAATTACCTAGAAAATGGGTGTAGATGGAAAAATCCAAAGACTATTTCCTGGGTACTCAGCACTTAGAGATCAGGTAGAGACGCATCAAAGGATACTGAGAATTCATTAGGAAAATGCAGAACCCATTCATCATGTAAAGAACAAGTGTGTTAAGAGAGGGAGTGGTCACCTGTCACATACTCCTGTGACTAGAATGTCCCCATGGATTTTTACATGACCACATATGATATTAATAATATATTGTAGTGGAGAAAAAAACAATAAGCCAAATGCTAAAATATTCCATTGATAAAGGGGATCATTAAAGAGGTCTGTGGCTGGCTGTAGAAGATAATTTAGTGGGTGATATAATCTGATGATGGCATTTGCTTCAGAGGAATTGGTAGACGTGGCAAAGGAAATGGAGTAATATTCTAGAAGAAGCAATCGAGAGACTGAAAGATACCATCTCTCTACTGCTAAGCTCTGTATTATGTAAAACATGTGAGCCACTGTTTGAGAAGCTGTAGAAAGCAGTGCCTTCTATGGGAGAGAGATGCTGGGTGAGAGGAATCAGAAAGCAACAGTAGTGCTTAGGGGATGTTGATGATGATGGTCTATGAATTCCAGAGGATCCTAGAGAAGGGAAGTTTGGCGGTAGAGGTAAGGTGAGGTGGGAAACTGAGTCATATAAGGATGTGTAAAGGGCTACATAAGAAGAAATATTCGGGTGATGAGCGATGTCTTTGAGTGGACACATGGATTTCTGAATGAAGAGTTATGAGGAAACAGTACGGGATAGAATGTCTCTCTAGTATTAGTGAAGCTCTGCAGACCTTCTTCCCTTCAATTGATCTGTGGGTTTTTCAGGCTGGAAAAGGGGTGTTTCCCAGGAAAGCAATTTCATGCAAAAAATTATTCTATTTAAGTTGGAAGAGAGATAAAATTTTAGCAATGTTTTGATGCAAGTATATGCTATAATAATTCAATTAGGAAACCACAAATCACCATGTGAATTCTAAGGAAGGAGACATTTCAATTGGTAAAAAAAAAAAAAAAAAAAAAGAAAGGTTTCCTAGAGGGAAAAGAATTTGCAAGGCACAGGAGGGTAGTTAGATTTTCACAGTGAATGTTAAATGAGGAGGATAGTCTAAGCAGAGGAAAACACAGGAGCCAAACAGGCAAGAAACAATGCGCAGTGTGTTTGTGGAACAGTGATAAGAGGCAGGTACCTTAGGAGGTGATGAGAGTAATCAATCTTTGAATGGTGAACATTTTTAAGTTCTGTCTTTAGCCTTGAAGCCTGTGTTCTTCCCCTTTCCAAATTGAATCAGAGTGAAAGTGAGTTAAGCAGACCTCAGTTCATACTTAGAGCAGCAAAAATCTTATTGGAAACAGCACTGAATCAGGGCCAGCCAAGCTCTGGTGTTTGATGGAAAGATGATTTAAAAAATAGGGAAGCAGCCCAGGATTATAAAATAAGTTTTTGTACCACTTACTCTATCATATTGGGGTAAGGTAATATTTCATCTACCATACATGCGAGTTAATTTTTTCTTTTTTTTTTTAGCTTAGCTTGAAATGCATAATGGTAAATTTTAAATTTGTATTATATGTAGGAAGGGGAAGAGGAGACATATTATAGAATTGACTAAAAGATGAGACTTACATATCAATGAATAAAACTATTTTTATTAGCTTAAAATATGGATAGTGATTAAGGGCAAAAGGCAGTGCAAGGAGAGCATTATTAAAATGAATTATTCATTAAGTGAGAGTAAAAGATAGTTATTTATGTATGCTCTGAGGTGGCACATCTAATATGCTTAGAGACTTGAAAGTGTGAGAAATAGCTCACCTGCCCGAATTTCCAATGACGGACTGGGAAACAGAAGCATGGTGAACATGAGACTTTTGATAACACCCTCAAGAGTGGAAACCCATTGTACAGGAACACACGTGGGGCAGGGAACAGAGCCTATGTATTCAGTCCCTCCTCTGGTTCCTCATTGGCTGAGTACTATTTGATCACCTATTTCCTAATAGGTTGCCTAGATCGTGCTGTCTCCCATTGGGTTACTTAAAAAAAAAAAAAAAAAAAAAGGCTTGGGCCTTTTCTAGTCGCCTCCCCCTCCCTTTGTCTCTAGGGGAATCATCCTTGGACACGTGCTATCAGCCACCTGTGTACAGCTCTCCCCCTCTCCCCACCCCCACATCCTGTTTGCTCTGAGGAAATTCAGTAACCACCTGGCCACATGCTCTTCGTTTTCTATGAAGATGAATCACAGAGGCGTGCTTCCTACAAAAGTTCATTTGGGAAATATTGTATTCCCAGTGTGTGCTGAAAATACAGAGGCAGACAAAACAGGCTGTGACTGTGCCCTTATGGAGTTAACATTCTAGTAAACTAGACTGAAAAGAGTAAATAAGTAAGGCTTTTATTTATGAAGATCTGTAGACATCTGGTTTCAGGCTCAAACATTTGAATGTTCATGTCATGATAGAGTAATTCTTGGGTGATGTCTAAAGGACATAGAACAAAATAATTAACTTGGAAATATCCTCTATATTTACTATTGTTATATGGTGAAATCTCACACCTGGACCCACCAAATTTTCATTGTGGGAAGGAGAAAAATCTCAAATGTACAAATTATCTGTCTATTAACAGATGAAAGGATGAACACAATAATGGAATATTATTTAGTCTTTAAAAAAATTTTACATGCTACAACATGGATAAAACTTGAAGGCATTATGCTAAGTGAAATAAGTCAGACACAGACATACAAATACTATATGATGCCACTTGTATGAGGTTCCTAAAATAGTCAAATTCATAGAGACAGAAAATAGAATCATGGTTGCCAGGGACTATGGGATGGGAGAATTGAGGAGTTACTGTTTAATGGGTATGAAATTTCAATTTGGGAAGATGAAACATGAGTGGTGATGATGATTATAGCACAATGTGAATGTGCTTAATGTAATTGCATTGTGCACTTCAAAATGGTTAAAATGGTAAATATTATGTGATGTATATTTTAGCACATTAAAAGAAAACTACCAAAGGTGTGGGGTGGGCATCACTAATATTGATTGAACATGAAAACTATTCTTTTCAAAGCTGTTATTCTTCAATAGTATTCATTCTTCTTAAGTTGGTTTGAATATGAATCTCACATTCAGATTCAGAAGGATGTGTGTTACTCTATTTATATTTCCTGATTGTGTAACTGTGGTCTTTAACACTTATTCCCCAACACATCATGAGTGATATCAGTATCAGTGGCAACAGTTTGGCAGTGATGCTCACTGTGGGCCGTACTGCTCCTTCTCAGCCTACAAAGAGTACATATCAGAATCCCCAGAAAATTCTGATCTACCCTTCTTTGGGGGCAGGCCACTAGTTGAATATCACTATGCTAATGAAAAAAATGACTGATAAATTTATCAGAAAAATAAATACACTATTATGTCAAAGATGCTATAAATGATTAAAAGACAAGCAATAAGCACAAAGGAAATATTTACAACATATATTTTATTTATATTTTTACAACATATATTTTTTAAAGTCCAATAAATGGATCCAGAGTAGAGAAAGAACTTTTTAAAAAGCAACCACTTGTCCAATAAAAACTAAGTTGAAAAGTAATGTATGTTTGTCACATTACTCATAATTTTTCCGTGTGAGATAAGAAAAGTAAGCTAATCCTTTGAACATTAACTTTTTTGTTCCTTGTGGGCCTTTGAAAACTATTAATGAATATACCTTACTAGTGATAATAGCTGCCATTTACTTGTCAATATATTTCTCTGAGAACTATGAAAAACCCTTATTTTAGCTTACAGAATTTGTTTAAGTAAACAAGTAAGCAAACAAGTAAATAAAACACCTATTTACAATTGTTCCTTATTGTATTCTTGTAAAAATGAAGATTTGTAAGGTTGAGTACCTTTCCAAGTATCACTCAGCCAGCAAAGACAGAATTCAAAGTTAGGTTTACCTTTATTCAAGGCCTATGCTTGTAATCTCTAGATTATGTTGCTTCCCAGGGAGAGTGAGGAGGAAAATCTTGGCAGAAGTAGAATGTTGGCAAAAAATAACAGAACTTATTAAATTTGTATGAAAAAATTAGGACATAATTAACAAGGCAACAAACTGATTTTTAAAATGAAATGTGCTCCGTGAATTATGATCTCCTCTATTAAGATAGCAAGTCAGATCTGGTTTTAGAAACACCTTTCAATTTATTATCCAACTTTTCCAGTTTATTACATGTCAATATTTATTACTACAACTAATAGCCAAATTTAATGAAAATATAGGGAGATGTAAAATAAGAACAAGATTAATTTTGAAAACTTCTGAATTATGAAGATAAGTTTCCAGAAATTAATGCAATAAAGATTAATCTCTTCTTCTACAAATTGTAAAAATGAAAAACTCGGTGTCAGAAAAGTTGAACTAAAATGTTGACTGGATGTCTACAAAAAGTCAAAAAACTATGAACATTGCATTCTTGAGTTATTAAAGAAGCCAGATTTAAATTTATGGACTAAAAGAAAATAATATTTTGGAAAATATCAAGAAATGGGTGGAGAGTTCTCACTCACAGATTTTAATATTTTACTACATTTTAAAAACAAGAATGAAATGATGACAAGAGGTTTTAGATGATGATGTTGATAGAAAAAGCCAGTCACAGAGGATGCAATTTTCTCTCATGGCAAAAAGTATAGAAACATGCAAGGTTAACAATGCAGAGAGCATTATAATTTGCTCCTATGCCTGCTGATATGAGCCTGATGGAAAACAATTTCAGCACATTCATGGGGATGTAGTATTGTGTCCCCAGTGTAGCATCTTTTATTGTGCCCGGCTCATGCCTGGCTCATGTCCAAATGGTACTAATAGCAAACTCTTACCTTGTGTTTACACTATTGGGGAGGAAGAGATTTTTCTCCTCCTTTTTAGGTTCTTCCGGCTGGTATAAAATTTAAATGGACATGGGGCAGATTAATAGGAGAAAGTTAAATTTAATTACATACAAATGTAAGGAGGTCTCATAGAAATAAAATCTAAAAAGCAGTTTTTATGTTATTTATTTTAAATATATCTTATTGAGTTTTTACAGAGAGGAAGAGAGAGGGATAGAGATAGAGAGTTAAAAACATCGATGAGGGAGAAACATCAATCAGCTGCCTCCTGCACACCCCGTACTGGGGATGTGCCAGTAACCAAGGTAACATGCCCTTGACTGGAATGGAACCTGGGACCTTTCAGTCTGCAGGCCAATGCTCTACCACTGAGCCAAACCGGTTAGGGCTTTATATTATTTAGACAAAGAAGATTTAATAGAAAAAAAGAAACAGGTTTGGGCACTTACTTAGTACGGAATAAGTAGAGTTAGTGTTTGGAAGAGTAAATTAGTAAAAAGTAACAGGGTTTGTTTGTTTATACAGGCTTCCCAGTCCTGAATTCTCTCTCTACTGATAGGGGTGTGTCTCTTTCCTCAGGGTGCAGGGAGGGTACCTTTCACGTGGAAGATTTGTTTCTGCTTTCAGAGGGATGGAGTACAATCAGGGTGACCTTATTAAGTAACTTTAATTCAATATAATCAATATGCCACTTTGGCGTATTTTGGGGGTGGCCTGCCCTGAGCTGTAACAGCATGCTAGATAGTCTTAAACACTTCTCAGGAATTAATTTATTTTTCCCCTCAGAAATCCTATGAGGTAGTTACTATTATTATTCTGTTTATGAATGAGTCACAGAAATAATACACCTTATGTCTAATTTGGCACTTAAACACGTTATACTGTTATCATATATCTATGTGCCCATTTTTTTCTGCTAGAATTCAAATTTCATCTAAGCAGGCACAGTGGTTCCCCACATTTAATGACATTATGAATATATTGTGCCGAACATTGGTGTTCTTTTTAAATTTTATTTGTTCTTTATTTTTTACAACCGCCATGTCTTTTAACCTGTTTAATCAATAATTTCCATGTAATATTTGAATGAATTATTGATTTTAAGATAAGTAAAATACTCTCTTGATTAAACTCCCTTGGGCCTGATTACAACATTAAGCGTAACATGACTCATCATTTCTCTGGAAATTTCCCTTCTTGTCAATATTTGGAGCTTACATTGGATGATATCTTTATGAATGTCACATATCTATTACAGTTTTCTATACATTTAGTCCCACTGGAGAAAGCTATGTCAAGAAAATTGTTGTTTTCTGACAACTGGTGTATTTTTGTTTTATGGTTACAGACTATGTTAAAGTTACTAATATTTTCCTTTTGGTCTACTGGAGCTCAGAATCAAATATCTGACTCATCTTTCCCAATTTTAGAAGTTGGATGCAATACACATGTAGTATGATAACTTTCTCTCCGGTTTCTGCTTTAGTCTCTGCCTTCTTTCCCTTTAACTATTTTTATATTATTATATCTGATGTATTCTTAGAAAAGATGTCGTATCTACTCTGTGATGTATATGCAAACAAATGACTGTGCGTTTTAAGCCTACATTTTCTCCCTGTACCGATTGAGAGCTGTGAAGTATCATCACCAGTTTCTAACACGTAACATTTGTCTTTATTGGTCTAAAGAAGTACAAAATTATGTTTGTTTGTTAGTTTGCTTTTGCTATTAGTATGAATAGACAATCTCCAAGTCTATCTTTATAGGCACAAATGAAGTGTTCAGATAAAATAATTCTGCATATTTATTTTACTCCATTTCTTTAACTCTTTCCCTTCTCTAACCAAATGAGTCTTTTTATTGTCACAGAGAAAAAGCTAAAAGCATCTTATTCACATATTAGTAATTCAATTTATATTTATTGGTTTGGATGTAATTTAATTAAGAATGCCTTAAATTTTATTGCTTAAAATAGACATGGGACTACTTTTTTTCCAGTCTAAATATGTCTGGAAAATGTGGAAAGTTTAGGTCCTTAAAAACAAATGAGAAGTGGCTCGCGTAAGTAGAAATTTTCTTAAAAATATAAATTATGAGAACTTTTTAATGGGTTTTAAGCCATTGAACATGATAAATTAAGAAAAATAGTTTATTTTGGTGAATGGCTTAATAATTTGGCCTTTCCTAAATTCATTGGTGACTCATATATTTCAAAGTCTGGTCATATTCTAGTGCCGTGGTCGGCAAACTGCAGCTCGCGAGCCACATGCGGCTCTTTGGCCCCTTGAGTGTGGCTCTTCCACAAAATACAGACTTCTGCGCATGGGCCATGAAGTTTCAATCGCACTGTACATGCGCGCTCACATGTGGTGTTTTGTGGAAGAGCCACACTCAAGGGGCCAAAGAGCCGCATGTGGCTCGCGAGCCGCAGTTTGCTGACCACCGCTCTAGTGGGATTAGAAATGTATTTAATGCTTGCGTGTCTTTCAGATGACTAAATGTCTAACATTCCAGAGTATGAACGTGGAATATCTCCTTTTCAGTAAAACCTGCATTACTTTGTAGGGGATTTTATATGTTGTAGAGCAGAGATGATGTTGTGTACTCTCCTATGTTTCAAGGACTGTATCTTCCATCATCTGGTAGAGATCTGCCTGGAATAGTAACATTCAGTTTAAAAATCTCAAAACTTTTCTGAAATTAAGGACTGTGTTGCAAGACACAATCCCAAAGATAATTCAGGCAAATAAGAATCACATTTGTCTGAAAATGTCCTGTAATTTCTTAAACGTCCATTTAGCTTTGCTTCGAATTGGCCCAACACAGGACACATACAACACCAATCTTAAACAAAAATGATTTAAATGAGCTTTTCCAAAACGTTTTTTCCTATTTCTCTAAGTATATTTTAATACTGAACTGCCTGTTAATATTGCCAATACAAAGAATAAAGTGCTAGGTTGCTTTAAACTACCCTGTATATTATGAAGAAAATTTAATTCCAAATAAATCATAAGAATGGGTTACTCCCCCTACTAGTCCTAATTAATGAAAACCAGTAAGCCTGGAACAAGATTATGTACATAACAAAAATATAATTTATATTGTTTAGTTCATAAGTCTCTGTACATCTGAAAATTGCAAAGAGACTTTTTCTTTTCAAAAATAAATACAGAAATTTCTGGATTCACAAAAAAATAACAATAAACACGTGCTAATGAATAGAAATAATAAAATTCTAAACTATAGATCTCTCTACATCCAGTAGATCCTAAAACTTGATGTGGTAGCTATACTAGTTTTTGTAAACCTGTATCTCTTTTGTATATTTTTCATTTTATTTGTTCCCAGAATTTGTTTCCCAAGATAGTTATGGCCCTTTATTGTCCCAGCAATCTATAAAAAGACCAGCTCAGTGAGGTTCATAGTAATGTGAAATATTTTATTACCACCTATTATTGGTGGCAATGACTGAGAGATGACAGTAAGACGGGGTTGGTAGAAGGAATACACCTTAGGATGAACAAGCACATGCATTTATCTGGTTCTGACTTTTAAAATCCAGAGTTGTAAGCCAGAATGATGAGGTTTTGAGCTAAAAAGACTATAATCATGTTCACAGGTCAGAAACAGATTGGAAAATGCAATCGGGGCACATGAACACAGGGCTTTCTGCTGTTTCATGCTGTAGAGCAATCACAAGGAGCAGTAAGTGAAAGGGAACGGATTGAAATCTTAGAAGAGCCAAGTGGAAGAAGGAATTGGGCCCTCTGCAGAGAAGAGGCCTCACAGAGCAATGTGCCTTTCAAACACAGAGCACACCCACTGCAGGACTGAGTGACATCTGCCCCAGGCAAGGCAGTCCCTTTGAGGAAGAGGCTCTTTGTGGGTTGACTATTTGGGTTAGAGCAGCAATCTGACTGTGAGATGAGGCTGAGACCAAATGTGCAAACAAATAAGAAGAGCACATCTGTAGGCAGGCAATGAAAGGCGGCTCCTGCTCCTTCTGTCATGATGGAAATTACTAAGCGAAGTAAGGAGCTTTGCATTTAAGTCGATATTCATTAAAACTTAATCAAATGTTAGGAATATGCTAAATCCCAAGATCATGATAAATAAGGTCAATGAATACAAAGCAGAAAGGCCCTAAAAACAATGGTGTCATATTGAAATCTATATCTGTCTCCTTTCCAAAAGCATCATGATGAAGACAAACCTAGATTTTAACTTTTAACCACGAATGGGCCGGGTAACTTTAGACAAGTTTCTTAAATTCTGTAAGCATCAGGCCTAGAAGTGATGACAATACTGTCTCATGAAGTTCTTATTAACATAAATGAAAAACAATTCCTATGAAGCACTGAGAACATGCCTGGCTCCCTGAAATCATTTAATAAATTTTCAGTCATTGTTAGTTATTTTATCTGAATAATTCTTTTTACATATAATAGTAATCTCAGACTCAAAATGTTCTTAATTCAGCATGCGTAGTGCATGTAAAGTATTAGGAAGACAATTTTATTGGATGTTCAGATATTTTTTCATTGCCTTTGAAACCAAATAGTGGGCCTATCTTTTTAGAACTAACCTTTGTATCAACATAGAATACTAATTTTTATTCTTAATGGAAAAATAAAAGTTAGTTTATAAGAAAAGTTAAGAAACTTTTTGCCCTAGCCAGTTTGGCTCGATGGATAGAGCGTCAGCCTGCGGACTGAAGGGTCTCAGGTTCAATTCTGGTCAAGGGCACATGCCTGTGTTGCAGGCTCGATCCCCAGTCGGCCGGGGGGGGGGGGAGGGGGGGGGCATGCAGGAAGCAGCCAATCAATGATTCTCTCTCATCATTGATCTTTCTATCTCTCTCTCCCTCTCCCTTCCTCTCTGAAATCAATAAAAATATATTTAAGAAAAAAAGAAACTTTTAATAAGAATGTTGATATAAGAAAAAATAATAATAAAGTATACACCCCCATAAAAAGAAGTTTCCTCCATTATGTAATGACTAAGCAAATTCTCCTTGAAATACTTTTGAGTATACTATTTCCACTAAATATTGTTCCATTGAGAAATAATCAATATAACTATTTCAACTTGCATATTTTAAAATGATATAGTTCTCTTAGAGCAGCAATGATCCAAATGATATGTATGAAACATATTTATATGTTTTAAGTGAATGGTATTATCTTAACACTGTTATGAGAATTTTTGTCCATATTCTCTTTGTAAATAATTATTAATGCTTGGTATTTCCCTTTCGGGAAGCTGTAAGAAATTTAAGAAAAATATAGTCTCTATATATACAGGTGTGAGGTTCTGAGAAAGAAACCCTAAAAGCACAGCTAGGAGAAATCTCCTCTTTCAGGTAGTACCAGCATCAATTTATCCAAAGAGGATTTTTTAAAAGACTATTTTTTTAAAATGATATATTGGGGCTTGAGTCCCTTATCATGCTGTACCATAGCAAACCATAAAATTAAATAAGGCTATCCTTTAGTAATTAATTTATGTCTGAGGGAAAATATCTTGAGGTTCTCTTAAATTAAAAAAAAAAAAAATCAACAAGCCAGTAAAATTTCTTAAATAGGTTTCTTCAGAACAAATTCTACTAAAGCTATATATAAAAAGGCCAGCAATTTAAGAATGTAAACAAGATTCCGTAATTCTCCTATTACAGATAAATATGGTAAGAAAAATGCTATTTTTCAAAGAAAAATTATTAATAGAAAGTTCTGAACAGTAGAAAAATATGTCAAGATTATAAAAGAAATTATCTGTAAAAACAGTGAAAAATGAAGCAGTTCTTTCTCTGGCTTTAATGTATCACAGCATGACACATAATCTTTTCTGGCACCTCCTGAGAATATTAATGTTATGTTAATAATCATAATGAAAATTAGGGATAACTAATGAGAAAAGGAAAAGAACACAATGAAGATGTGTAATCTCACCTACATTCATAAGGATTTGATTAGCATGCAATCCAATTAAAACATGGAATTCTCTTTCAACATGTCATTTAGTGGAGCAGCACCACTAGGAGGGATATAAACAATTCTGTTTCCCGCCACTGTTTGTTTTCTGCTTTGTCCAAATGAGAGATGTAGCGATGATGCTACGTGACTTAATTTTAATTCCTACTGGACTCTGATAGTATCTGCAAAAACTGAGAAAAAAAATGAGAAATATTAAATTGCAGTTTTTAATGAAATCTATCAGTTCAATGCCGGAGTCATCTCACTGTGAACCAACCAACCTAGGAAAAATCTTTAGCCTACCACATACTTCTTGGTACAGTTTATTGGAAAATCTGACATGAGCCTTGAATTCAGAATTGAGGGTCTGCTCTCTGTGTGATATGAGGTCATTTACCAAATCATCTGCGTTACAGAAATGACATCTACAGAATGGCTTTTGTTCTTTCTACCTAGCAGAGTTAAGAAAAGTAAATGATACTCTATTCATAAGGTGTTTAACACAATGCAGGACAGAGAATACACACTCACATTACCTCTTATCTTTTCCCAGATTTGTCTTGAACATAATCTTCTATTCATTATCTTCTATCTACTTTTAAGTGCTGACACCCAACCTGCATTTAATCATCATGATCACTGTCAATGCCAGTTCTTCATTGGCTAAATAACTGTAGATCAGAGCAGGTTGGCCAACGAAAGGCAATTAAGTTAAAGAAGGTTGGCCAACACTTTTTTTTTTTTCCAAAACAAGCAAACATTTGCAATTTTATTAAATATAAATGTTATCAAGCTTTGGTAATTTTTGCATTCTGTGGGGTGGTTTGATTATTATAGTTTTAAAGTTCTATTCTTACTATTGTGTGTTGTTTGAAATAGAAATATACTCTTCTGTTTGAAATAAACAAAAAGCTCAATGCCTACTCCATAGCTGAAAATAGTATGGAACCATAAAGATTGTATAATCCTGGATACAAAAAAATGTGTTGTGTGTGTGTGTCTGTATGTATGTGTGTGTATGTATATACACTTTGTATGTACATTATAAATGTAAAAGGATATATTATATACAATATATAATGTAAATATATTAATAATGACTATAAATTGATATAATTATAGTTTGTTAATTTGTATTTTCTGATATTTCTCTAATAAGCAGGATGTAATGAAATCATTATACAAGACTATTGGCTGAACCTATTTTGGTAATCATTTAACAACATTTGTAAATCAAACCATCTACAGTAAGCTTCAAACTTGTACAGTGATAGATGTCAATTATTTCTCAATAAAACTAGAAACAAGAGTATTGGTCATTTAAATTGTTACCACTTTTCATCTTTATAATACCACAGAGCAAGAATAATTGGAAACTATTAAGATATTTTAAAAGAAAAAATATTTTAATATTTTTCAAATATAGATTAATACATTTTTATGATTCATCCTTGTCTCTCAAAAGGATGAATGCATGCATATAAGCATAACCAATGGACATAAGACACTGGGGGATAGGGGAGGCTAGGGGACTGTCTAGGGCAGGGGGATAAAATGGACACATATGTAATACCCTTTGTAATACTTTAAGCAATAAATAAAAAAAAATAGAATTAAAAAAAAATAATGACAAATACTGTAAACGACAAATTGTGATAAGATGTAAAATAAAATTTGGAATATGAATATTTTTCATATTATCTCAAGATGGGATTGTAATAATGGCCACTCTGCTTTAATTTTTTTAGAATTTTTATCCAACAAAATATTATTTCATAAGATTTTTAGTTTAGCATTAAAGCTATTTCTTCTCAGCAAACTTGTTAGATGATGTGTTTAGACATAAAATACATTGTTATAAAATAGAAAAATATAAATGTATATATGTACACACACTCACACACACACACACACACACAGAAAGAGAGAGTACTAAAACACCACCAATTTAAATGAAGGACAACTTTTTCAATTTAGGTATGTTCAAGGAGACAGATTTTATTGTCCCATGTGCAAATAGCACCATTCCAATCTGTAAACACAGCCTTCCTTACAATTAGTGTCACATTAACAATGAAAGGCTTCTCTGTTGTGATCATAAGTTCTATTGTAGCACTTAATTTTCAATACAGTTTTGAAAGTTCTCGATTTATTTTCCAAAATGAAAGGTTTGTAAATTGAATTTTATTTTCCTTCGACATAATATACTTTTATAAAGCTATGATAAAAGTGTAGTTTTTCATTTGTTTGATTGTTCTGCAGTGAAGCTTTTTTGTTTGTACTTTTTAAGCTCCTATTAGATATGAAATAAAGCTTTGTTAGAGAGACTGCATAGAAAATTAAACATTCAGCTTTAATTTTCAAGTGCATTGCTATCGCATTTCCCTTGACTTCCTATTAAACTTAGAAACTGAAGGATAAGCAGGCTTCTTATACATTATTCATATTCTAGACCTTTTTGCAATAGCAAAAAAAATGCCATTATCTTTTAACATTACATCTACTTTAAAATTGTAAAAGTAGATGTAATGTTAAAAGATATTAAATCTGTTTATGAAGCAAGGTGGTACAAGTTTATCAACAAATGAAGGATGCACTGTGTTAAATAATCCAATAATGGGGAACAAAAGTAAGCTTTAAAATGTTTATGTTCAAGGGGATTTAAAAAAAACATGTTATATATTCCACTGAAATTTAATATTTTTATTATTTTTCAATCCTCACTCCAGGGTATGTTCTTATTGATTTGAGGGAAAGGGAAAAGGAAAGGGAGAGGGAGGGAGGGAGGGAGGGAGGGAGAGAGAGAGAGAGAGAGAGAGAGAGAGAGAGAGAGAGAGAGAGAAAGAGAGAGAGAGAGAGAGAGATTAACATAGATCAGTTGCCTCCCATATCCCCTGACCTGGGATTAAACCTGAAATCTTTTTGGTGCATGGGATGATGGTCTGACCACCAGGCCATCCTAAATTTAATTTTTTTAAATAGATTTTACTAGTCACTCTGGAAACCAAGGGACAATAAATATAAAAGATAAGACAATTAAGAATAATTAAAATTTAAAATGAATACAAGCTTAATTTTGCTTTATAAATGTTGTATTCTTAAAAATATTAAATCAGTTTATCCCAGGTTAAATAACCTGTTCAGTTCAATAAATTAAAATACAATTGTCTTCACTATTTTAAGTTTTGGGATTCTAAAATACATGTAAGCTGTGCAGCTTTTGTCATATGTCGTATACATAATAACTATTTGATTTGTATTCTCAGATATTTCAGCACTTTCTTGATAAAACATTTCAAGAATGATATTTAAACCTCTGATAAGCATTTTATTTAGTAATACTAGAGGCCTGGTGCATGAAATTCTTGCATGGCAGGGGGTGGTCCCTCAGCCCGGCCTGCACCCTCTCGCAATCCGGAACCCTTCCGGTAGGGTCCCTAGGCCTGGCCAGCAATCAGGACCTATTGGGGCTTTCCTTCTCCTGGCTGCCGGCAGCTGGTCCCACCCCCGCCGCTGCCACTGCTTGCCATCTGTGTGGCTACCCCTCCTCCCCCACCACCAGTCGCCTCCCTCTGTGGGAGACAGGCGTGGGGTGCGATCATTTGTCTGGCCTGGGCCTCCCTCTGCAGAGCGATCGCTGGCCGGCCCCGCACACCCGCCAAAGCACCGCTGACCTGGTAGCCTTGGCGCCCTCTTTGGGGCAATTGATTAAGGGGCTCTGCAATCAATCGCCCAGCAGAGGGTGGCCCTGCCCACCTGGCTGGGGCTCCGGGATCAGTCACCGCACAGATGGTGGCCTGAGCCTCCCTCTTTGAGGCAATCGTGGGGCGATGGTGCTCCCCCTCCCCCCGACCAATTGCATTGCACCCGCCTTGGCTGGCCTGGCGCCAGTGTGTATCATAGCATGGTCGTTTGGAAGGTCGCCCAGACGGTCATTCTGCTGTTGGGCCGTTCAGTCAATTTGCATATTATGCTTTTATTATTATAGATAAGAACAAAAATTCCCTATTAGATACTTTTGCTTTGCTATCAGTAAAAAAATATATATATAGCATTCATTAGAAACACATTAATAAATATACTTTCTCAGTGACAGGTTGATGTTTTCAATAAAAATTTGTTAGCTACATTTCATGTGCAAGCAGTGGCCACTGAGGATGATGAAACACAAAGATGGATTAGAAATAGTCCTGCTCCCAATGAGTTTACAGTGAAGTACAAAAGGTAGCAAGTGATAAGTGCCTTTAAATGGGCCACATGTGATAAGAAATGGAAGCGGTTAGACAGCTACAAAGTACTCACAGAGAAGATGGCAGCAACATAGTCACAGCAATAATTGATTATTTTGTGCCAAGCACTGCATTTCACACATCAGTGAATATTCCCAGCCACCCTATTCAGCATGTCCTGTTTTTCTCATTTTATAGATGAAGAACGAAGCCCTAGAGAATTATTTGCCCAAGCTCATATAGCTAATAAGTCGTAGAATTGATCTCACATCTGTCACTTATAAATATTGGTCTCTAATATTTCTTCTACTGGCATTTAAGCCATACATTATTTGACCACTTACTGGGCATGATACTATAGTCAAAAACATGAAAAATAAAAAAAAATTGTGTGGCGACACATAAATATTATATGACAAGGTAATGGTATAGCAAAATATATATCTGTATACATCTATTTCTATCTATATCTATCTATCTATCTATCTATCTATCTATCTATCTGTACATATATGTTTAAAAATACATATATATGTATATATTTCTATATATCTATCTATACCTATATCTATCTATCTATCTATCTATCTATCTATCATCTATCTATCTATCTATCTATCTATCTATCTATCTATCTATCATCTATCTATATCTGTAAAATTTGATACTGAAAACATGCCATGGAAACAGCACTCATTAGGAGTGCCAGGAGAGCCTTCAGAAAAGTAGTCATTGAAACTAAGAATTGATTGCTTTAGTCAATATTATAAACACGAGAGAGAGAGAGAGAGAGAGAGAGAGAGAGAGAGAGAGAGAGAGAGAGAGAGTGTGTGTGTGTGTGCACGCACATGCCACAGTACAATTTAGATGAACATCATTTGACCAGCAGACAAGGAACATTTTAAGGTAGAAGAATCCAAGTGTGCAATGGATGGGAATTACTAAAGAACATGGATTGTTCAGAGAAAAAGACACTAGCTCATGTGTTTTGGGGGCACAGAAATAAATGTCAGGCAAGAAGTTGGAATATTAAAACTGGGATCGCATTGATAATACTTAATGGACTTATCTTAACATTAATCTCTGGCAAGAGGGAGCTATCAGTCATTTTTAAGAATTGCTGGAGTAAAACAATGAGACAGGAGAGCCTGAAGTTGGGTAGCATCAGCTTGATCATCACTGAACTAATTAATAGTGCAAAGGTAGAATACAGAAGGCTTGCTGATGGACTGCTAGTAGGGAACGAGGATGGAGATAAAACAGTTGAAGAGGATACTGAGAAATTTAGCTCAGTTCAATCCATATGTGATGACACCCTTAGCAGACAGAAAGAATACAGAAGATGGGCAAGGGTGTTGTGATCATAAGTTTGAAAATTCCTTAACATTGAAAATTAATGTTGATTAACACATAAACCAGGAGATCAGGATTGGATACCCTGTCAGGGCACATTCCTGGGTTGTGGGCTGGATCCCCAGTGTGGAGGGTGCAGGAGGCAGCCGATCAATGGTTCTCTCATCATTGATGTTCCTGTCTCTCTCTCCCTCTCCCTTCTCTGATATCAAGAAAAATATATTTTAGAAAATACTTTCACTATATGTATTTCAAAGTGAGCCCTCCGTGCTGTTAAATGTTAAAATGGGATCTAAATGAGAAGCTAAAGTTAAAGTTGCCATTATTGGACTTTAATGGGCTTTGGAAATTCCTAGGACATCACTAATTATTCCATTGAGAAGAAAAAAATGAAATTTTTTTTGCTTGATTGAATGTAATGTAACTAAGTAAGAACAAGAGAGTTAAAAATAATGAATATGTCACTTAATTTTCTTTAAATGCTGAAGGATTTAGGATGTATAACTATAAAATTATGGCAACATATAAATTCCTTAAACATTTTAATAATTAAGCCTGTAGTAAAAATCCCTAACAGTTTTATTCAAAATCAACATTGAAAATTAATTTGCTCTTCATATAGAGGGCTCAAATTGTACATGAGTTTTCCTTTGTTACTATGTCTATTGAATAGAGCACAGTTTTCATATTTTCCACATGAAGGAAAACTTAGAACAAATAATTTCTGAGTTCATTTTAAAGCATCAATGAGGAAATATATGATTAGTCATTATATTAGCAATAATAAGGGGGGGGGGAGCACCTATTTTTGAGGTAAGAATATTTATTTTCCAAAATACTTTGCAAAGGAAAGAAAATAAACTAAAAATTTCTTCATAAATGCCCCTTTTTTTATTTTGAATTCTCATGCCTTCTGTAACACAATATTTCAGTGTATAGCTTTAAAAATAATAAAAGATTTTTCTATTCTTCAGCTCAGTTTCTTTCTTTAATTTTCAAATACATATTACTTCATGATATTTGACACCACTCTATATTAAGGATAAACTTAATTTTAATTAATTCTTAATGCTGGATAATTCTAGCTATAATTAAATAATAATAAACCTCCTGTAAAAGTCTATAATTCAAACTATGTCGCATGTCTGTACTTACCATTACTAAATTGTTTCTACACCCAGTTATATTTTACTCATTAGAATATTTCTAAATTAAATGAGATTTTAACTATACAAATACTGAAGAACATATTGAAATGCAGAATTATTACTACTTTACAATATTTTTTAATATTCTTATGAAAATATCAAACACTAAACTTTCTTATTTAAATTGTTTCCTTTCTCTCATTGTTTCTGCTGTCTTGAATTGTCTTATAAATAGATCAATCTATCTGAAATTTTCCATATTTACATGTTATAGTATGTTGGACATATTGTCTTTTAGGGCTTTAAAATGAAGGTTTCTTTGTAGTTACTAAAGACGTAAGGACCAGTTAAAGTGCTTTAGGAAGCAAAAGCTCTGTTCTTATGCTTCTTGCAAGTACAGCTTCACATACCGACATTCATTAGTCAGTCAAAATGTGATATTTGAATATTTTCACCCCAACATTCTAAAATACTTTCACTAGCACAGCCGGCATGGCTCAGTGGGTGAGCATGGACGCATACACCAGGAGATCAGGGTTCGATACCCTGTCAGGGCAACATGCCTAGGTTGTGGACTGGATCCCCAGTGTGGAGTGTGCAGGAGGCAGCCGATCAATGATTCTTTCATCATTGATGTTCCTGTCTCTCTCTCTCCCTCTCCCTTTCTTCTCTGATATCAAGAAAAATATATTTAAAAAAATACTTTCACTATATGTATTTCAAAGTGAGCCCTCGGTGCTGTTAAATGTTAAAATGGGATCTAATTGAGAAGCTAAAGTTAAAGTTGCCATTATTGGACTTTAATGGGCTTTGGAAATTCCAAGGACATCACTAATTATTCCACTAATATTTCTGCATCCATAGCATTCATTTATGCAACAGAGGGGAACAGTTATTTAGACTGTTAGAAATTTAATGGGCTCACCTACTCCCCTGTATGATCGAGGCAATTATTTGGTGATTTTCTCTTAATGTTGGGCACCTGTGTGCATTAAAATTTTCCGATGAAGTCTTAGAAATGTTTAAGTGGCTTCCTATGTCTTAGCTTTCATTTTAAAATATAATTACAGCAAGTATAATTATAATATTCATTTCTAACTTTACTTCTTTTAAAATAACAGTAGACATACTTTCCTGATTATTCTCACCAAGGAAACCTCACAAAAGGCAATGAATCAAATATTTCAGGGTCAGCTCTTCCAGATAATATTGAGTATCAGGAACCCATTATAAATTTCTCGTTATAAAGAAGGTAATGGAATAAGGAAAAAGACATTGGTTCTTTATCCCAAATTTGACTCACGTTTTCATTATGGGTCCGTTTTAATTTTTAGGCATTCATTTAACTAAGCTTGTTAGATGTCCCCTTATTACTATATAAAAAGTGATGGAATATATTTCTAATTTTTATTAGTTTTCCCATTTCATAGAATGAAATGAATTTTCTTCAGTTTTTAAGGAATCAATGTAGATTATATGCATAATAATTTATGTTTTTAAATACCATATGTTTGTTTTGTTTTATTCATGCATGTTAACTAATGATATTTTAGGCAAATAGTTTCCTTTCAGATTGGTTCTTCTTAGACACACAGAATATAATAGGTCTAACTTCTAATATTGTAAACATTTTTAAATATTAGTTCTTTCCCTACTTCACCCCATTAAAATAAAAACAGAGTAAGACAAACGTTTATCTTGGAATAATGAGTTCTAAATGAAAGCATAAATGAATTTGACTTCCATTTTCAATTACGTTATTTTAGTAATGATATATTATACAATAAACTAGATGCCCGGTGCACGGATTCATGCACTGATGGGGTCCCTTGGCCTGGCCTGTGCCCTCTCGCAATCCGAGACCCCTTGGGAGATGTCAGATAGCCGGTTTCAGCCCATCTCCCTCAGGCCCGATCCAGACATGAGCGAGCCCGATCCTGTGCATTGAGCGTCTGTCCCCTGATGGTCAGTGCATGTCATAGCGACCATTCAGTCACTTAGACTTTTAAACATATAGATTAGGTTTTATTCTATCCAGTTTGATTAACCTTGTTTGGAAGATTGAATTACGTTTGTTGTAATTACAGATATAATGGATTTCAACCCCTATCATTTCATTTGGTTTTTCTTTGTCCTTTTCTTACTACATTTCTTTTTCTCTTCTTTTAAAATTATTTTGTTGTTGTTGTTGTTGTTTTGTGTGTGTGTTTTATTTGGTTTTAAGGGGCCAGGGTAATAGATTTTTCAACCCTATGTGTCCCTAATATATGTGATAGTTACACATTTGGTTTTATTAGGTACAGGTTATCTTAGAAATTTTAACCTAACATGTACCTAAAAATATCAGTCTCTTCCATCCTGAACATTATATAGAGTCTTAGAACATTAAACTCCAGTCATTCTCAATTCAATTTATATATTACTGTGGTTGGTATTTTACTTTATTTTTAACCACACATAATGATATAATTATTGTAAAATTCATGCTTGTAGAAAGTTAGTTGTACATTTAATGTTTTCTATTCTTCTTCATTTTTTTCCTAATCTTAGCTCTTCCACCTGGAATCATATTCCTTTCACTTAAAATACACAATTTAGAACTTTCCATGTATAGGGTGTCAAATGTATACCCACTTTAACAGCTGATAGCTCAATTTTGAAAATTAATTTTAATAAACACTGTCTTTGTAATTATTCTGTGTGTATACATTTTGGTGGGGCACCCTATATGATAACTCGGTGATTATCTGAAAAAGTGTTCATTTCACTTTTGTTTTTGAAAGATATTTTCATTAGTTCTAGAATTCTAATGAGCAGTTATTTTTCTCTTTGCACTTTGAAAATCTGGTTCTGTCATTTAATGTTGCTGTTAAAAGGAAACTATCCGTCTACTACTTCTAAGACTCCACTTTGGGGCTGGGCATAGGGGAATGTTCTGCAGTCTCTACATCAGTGGTTTTCAACCTTCCTAATGCCATGACCCTTTAGTACAGTTCCTCATGTTGTGGTGACCCCCAATTTCATTGTTACAAATTGAACATAAGTAAAGCATAGTGATTAATCACAAAAACAATATGTAATTATATATGTGTTTTCCGATGGTCTTAGGAGACCCCTGTGAAAGGGTTCTACGACCCCCAAAGGGGTCATGAACCAAAGGTTGAGAACCACTGCTCTACATGATATGTGGGTTCTAGGTGTGGGATACTTGTTATTTACTCTGTTTATAGTTGATTGTGTGGCTCCCTTTTATCAGTTTTGGAAAATTCTGTTCCATTCTCTCTTCTCTCTTTTTGAAACGCTAATTATACACGTACTAAAATTCTGTCTAAAATTGCTTTTGAACTTATTATCTTTGTCCTTTCTTTTGCCCTATCATTCAGTTCACTAATTATCTCATCAGCTATGCCTAATCTGCTAACAACTTCATATCTGAGTTTTAAACTTTAGTAATTATGTCTTTCATTTCTAAGAGATTTATTTATGTTCAACTATTTTCATTCTTTATTCATAGTTTTTGAGATCACTATTACTTATGAAAACATGTTGAACATATTTATACTCCGTGTCCACTCCTTTGTGGATATGACTTTGCTTCTATTATCTCAACAGACTGTTTTCATATTTTTGTTTCTTGTTCATTTGGAGAATTACTTTATTCTGACTTGTTATCTTGTGAGGGACTTATTTGTTAAAATTATTTGTCATAGATTGGAGATAGCATTTTTGAAAAAAGTACTTGTTTCTGTGAGAAGGTTTGGCTGTTATCAGTCAAAGGTCACTTTTCTCACACTCACAATTGTGTTTTTTCTGTTCATTTGGGCAGAACTTAGGACCACTGGGTCAACAAATTCAGAATATTATGGTTTCTCCTTGAGTTGAGTAAATTGGTGTTGTGTGCATAAAGGATAAACACTACAATGAGGACTTGTGTTTGGTTATGGATTCTCAAGGAAGCTGTTTTCCCCACTGCATTAATTATCTAGTGTTAAGTGAGGAAATTTTCTTTGCAGTTTTGGGGTGGTTTTGGCAGTGGCAGCTAGAAGAGAGAGATGCATTTCTCATCCACCCTCATAATAAGAATTTAGCATTCTGGGCAGGGAAGTTTTATTGGACTCACTTCCAAAGTGGGCCCTTGTCTTCTATTCTCTGAGTCACTCGGTACCTAATAAATTAAATTTTAAATTCACCTACCCCAGAAAAAAAGCCTCTAGATCAGTGCAAAGATTTTTTTTTGCCTTCACTTAGTTTGTGATCTGAACATTTATTATATCACTAGAGGCCCAGTGCATGGATTCATGCACTGGCGGGGTCCCTCGGCCTAACCTGCGTGGATCAGGCAGAAACTGACAGTCCGACATCCCCAGAGGGGTCCCAGAGTGCAAGAGGGCGCAGACCAGGCCAAGGGAGCCCACCAGTGCATGAATCCATGCACCAGGCCTCTAGTGTGCATATAAGATCTTTGGTTAATCTCTTCCTGCCCTCCCCCCTTCCCTCTGAGATCCATCAGTCTGCTCCATGTTTCCATGCCTGTGGTTTCCACTCCTGTGTTGCCCCCTGGTGGTTAGTGCGCGTCATAGCTACCAGATGGTCAGATGGTTAGACAGTCGCTTAGGCTTTTATTTATTTTTATTTTTTATTTTTTTTAATTAAATCTTTATTGTTCAGATTATTACATTAGTTACTCTTTTTTCCCACCATAACTCCCCTCCACCCAGTTCCCACCCCACCCTCCGCCCTCACTCCCCATTCACTGTCCTCATCCATAGGTGCACGATTATTGTCCAATCTCTTCCTGCATCTCCCACACCCCTTTCCCCCACAAGAATAATCAGTCCATTCCCTTTCTATGTCCCTGATTCTATTACAATCACCAGTTCATACTGTTCATCAGATTATTTATTCACTCGATTTTTAGATTCACTTGTTAATAGATGTGTATTTGTTGTTCATAATTTGTATCTTTACCTTTTTCTTCTTCTTCTTCCTCTTCTTAAAGGATACCTTTCAGCATTTCATATAATACTGGTTTGGTGGTGATGAACTCCTTTAGCTTTTTCTTATCTGTGAAGCTCTTTATCTGGCCTTCACTTCTGAATGATAGCTTTGCTGGATAAAGTAGTCTTGGTTGTAGGTTCTTGGTATTCATCACTTTGAATATTTCTTGCCACTCCCTTCTGGCCTGCAAAGTTTCTGTTGAGAAATCAGCTAACAGTCTTATGGGTACTCCCTTGTAGGTAACTGACTGTCTTTCTCTTGCTGCTTTTAGGATTCTCTCTTTGTCTTTTGCTCTTGGCATTTTAATTATGATGTGTCTTGGTGTGGTCCTCTTTGGATTCCTTTTGTTTTGGGTTCTCTGTGCTTCCTGGACTTGTAAGTCTATTTCTTTTACCAGGTAGGGGAAGTTTTCTATCATTATTTCTTCAAAGAGGTTTTCAATATCTTGCTCTCTCTCTTCTTCTGGCACCCCTATAATTTGGATGTTGGTATGCTTGAAGCTGTCCAAGGGGCTCCTTACACTATCTTCGTATTTTTGGATTCTTTTTTCATTTTGCTTTTCCAGTTGGGTGTTTTTTGCTTCTTCGTATTTCAAATCTTTGACTTGATTCTTGCGATCCTCTGGTCTGCTGTTGGGAGTCTGTATAATGTTCTTTATTTCAGTCAGTGTATGCTTAATTTCTAATTGGTCCTTTATCACAACATCAAGGGTCTCATTAGATTTCTTGAGGATCTCACTACATTTATCAGCGGTCTCACCAGTCTTCTTGAAGATCTCACTACATTTATCGGCGGTCTCACCAGTCTTCTTGAAGATCTCACTACATTTATCGGCGGTCTCACCCGTCTTTTCGAGGACCTTATTAAATTTATCAGCGGCTTCTAGAAAGTTCTTTAAAGACCTCAAAAGTGTGGTTTTGAACTCTATATCCAGCAGTTTGCTTTCCTCCAATTCTTTCGTTTGTGTCCTGTTTCTTTGTGTCGGCATTTTTTACGCTTTGCTGTGTCGATAGAGTGCCTTTCTATGCTAAGTGTCCCAGTTACCTGAGGTAGACACTCTTGGTGCACCCCCTTGTGGGCTTTGTGCACAGTCTTGTTGTAATTAAGCCTTGATTGTTGTAGTTATCACTGTGAGGAATTGACCTCCAGGCCAATTGGCTGTGAGAATCAGCTGTGTGCAGTGGGAGAACTTCTGTGCTGGAGACACCCCTCTGGGGCTAGACTTGCTTCATTGGGGCTTTGGTGCTCACTGAGTCTGCCCCCTGAGTGTGTCTTTTATGGTTCCACGGAGCTGAAAACTGGATGGCCCCACTCTGACCTCTGGGCTTCTTGGCTCCTGGATCTCTAGAGAGGTGCTAATCTAGCCTTTGCCTGAGGCTATCCAGCAAAAGTCTCCCTGCAGGGCTTGGGCAGGGCGGGTCCCAAGGGATCAACAGGGTGGGGTTAGCAATTATGGCTGCTCTCAGTCTTGCCCTCAGAGGCTCTGCTTCTCAGTGTCCCAGTAATGGCTGCAAGCCCCCACGGAGAGAAAGCTGCCCTAGGGTTCTGAGCAATGCCAGACAGTCCCGCTTCTTCCGTATGAGTCTGGGTCCCTAGAGACTCACCTGGAACTGGAGCTCAGAGCCTGAGACTCTCTCCCGATTGAAAACAACAACCACGCCCTCAGCCGCCAGCCCACTCCGCATGCACTCCGCACCTTGGTATTTTACTTCAGCACTGAACCTCCTCTGAGTCTCAGTATGGTTTTCTCTTTCCTCCTAGTTGTAGAACTTCCACTCAGCCAGCCTTCCTGTGGTTCTGGATGATGTGCGTTCCATCTTTTAGTTGTAGTTTTGAAGTGGTTGTTCGAGGCAGCAAATATTGTTATATTGCCACTTAACAATAAATTATGAACATTTTCCATGTCATTAAGAATGGTCTTGCCCTAACTGGTTTGGCTCAGTGGATAGAGCATCGGCCTGCGGACTGAAGGGTCCCAGGTTCGATTCCGGTCAAGGGCATGTACATTTGTTGCGGGCACATCCCCAGTAGGAGGTATGCAGGAGACAGCTGATCAATGTTTCTCTCTCATCGATGTTTCTAACTCTCTATCCCTCTCCCTTACTCTCTGTAAAAAATCAATAAAATATATTAAAAAAAAAAAAAAAGAATGGTCTGGGAGAGACCCCTCCCATGTGTGAAGGCCCTCATTTCATTAGCCAAGAACACATCATGTTAACAGAAACAGAGGTGGGACACCAAGCAAGAGCAAGTCTAGTGTGGTTGAGTATATTTTTATCCTGGACCCTACCTTGTAACTGGCTGTGCAGCTATTAGAGAGATGTCTACACAGAATGTGAGGATACTTATTGTGGGCTTCCTTTCACATAAAAATTGTCAGCAACCTACATGTCAATCAACTGGAGATGGAATGTTTTATAGTAGTTAAAACAAACTAGTTATACAGATCAATATGTATAAATGTGTGTACCCATTATATTACATTCAGCAGTACACACACTTGTACAATGAATGCATATGTATTCAGAATAAGGATGAAAAAGTCCAAAGCAACAATATGTACTGAAATCATGAAAGTGGTTACTATTGGGAAGAAGAGGAATAAAATACAGAAGTGATCTTAATGAGCTTCAATCTATAATATGTAAATTATACTTCCATAAAGCCATTTTAAAAGAAGACCTAAAGTAAATATGGTAAAATGTACAGACTTGATATTCCTGGGTTAGGTAAACAAATGTTTATTATATTATTCTCTTTTATACACTCTTATGTTTGAGATATTTTATAAGAAATAAACATTTTTTAATTATGTATTTTTTTGTTTTTTTATTTGAGAGAGAGAAACATTGGTTAATTATTCCAATTATTTATGCATTCATTGGTTGCTTCTTGTATATGCCCTGACCAGAGATTGAATGTGCAACCTTAGTGTACCCACAACCTTGGGGTATCTGGACAATACAATGCTCTAAACAACAGAGCTATCCTGCCAGGGCCAAGAAACTCTAAGTGATCTATTTTTTTTTAAAATCACATCTGTCTATTGAGTCTACCTCTTTATATAACAGAATGCAAATAAAAAAAAAACACAAAAATTTAAATTTAAAATTATTAAAAGTAGGAAACAAAAAGATATAATACACTGTGCTGAAACTCACTTTTTTCACATCTTCAACCAGATTTAAAATTGTGCTCTTAATTTTATGATCAATATTTTTGTGATTCATTTTATATTTAAATATATCATATCTTGCAATTTATTTCATAAAAATAACATTTGCTTATTAACTGTATGATTGTAACCTATATAACCAACATTAATCAGTCACATATTATACCTAGGTTTTAGTATTAAATTCATTTGTGGTTGAAAATTGAGTAGACTCAACATTAAGCTTGAAAATCCTTTAACTTGCTCATAAATATAGTACCTATTGAAATTTTTATTATTTGCTGTTTAACTTACTTGTATTTCACTATTAGGATACTTGGGAGAGAACAGGGAGATTTGAAATAATGATAATAACCCTGACAGTTTTTCTAAAATGAGATCTTGAGATTGCAAAGAGGATCAAGCTGATTCAAACAAATGGAAATTTAAAGTGGAATCATTACTAACAACATACTGACAGTAGTTTTATATATTTTTAAAAATGGTCTAGTAAGCATAATTTTTAAAAATGTATCTCATTTTTGACAAATTGCTTCAAATGTACTGTGAAAAATAATAAAATAAAATAGTTATTTCTAAGTTATAATTATTAATTCCATAACCAAACTTTGCATTAAGTAATTATTTGTTTCAGGAAAAGTATGCTTTAAAAAGGCATCTTAATCCATAAGACAAAATATGGTGACTTGTGGTAATTATAATTAAATAAATTAGCAATACAGTCAGTTAAAATTATTTTTTTATTAAAATTGGAAGTTAATCAGTAAAACCTATGCAAAGAAGCTTAATGTACCCACAATCACAGTGATAATATTGTGACCACGTTTTCTTTTCTAAATGTGATTGTTGTGTTACAGGTCTATTT
Source organism: Myotis nattereri (assembly GCF_964212035.1). Taxonomy (NCBI): domain Eukaryota; kingdom Metazoa; phylum Chordata; class Mammalia; order Chiroptera; family Vespertilionidae; genus Myotis; species Myotis nattereri. The sequence goes on from NC_138088.1 coordinate 31,413,816, forward strand.
TTAAATATAAAGGTTTAGAATATCACAATACAAAATTGAGTAAAGGAGGTCAGACAGAAACTTTATTATGATCCTATCAATATAAAGTTTAAAATTAGGCATAACTAATCAGTGGTATTAGAAATCAAGATAGTGGTTTCCCTGGAGAGTTGGGTATAACTAGAAGGTCATGAAGGGATGCTGATAACATAATATCTCATGGATGTGTATATATTGCAAAATTTTATGTAGCTGTATACTTAATATTTGTCCATTATAGCATGTCTGTTATACCTCAGTAAAGTTTGCATTAGCAGTAAAAAGTTTATTCCTCAGGAAATATTAGTGTTAATAAGTTAAAGGATATTATCCAACCAAATGCTTTATTGAGTTGGCATTAGTCTGAAATTTTCTCACAGTATGTAAAAGAAATGTCTTTGATTAGTTGATTCAAATTCTGATTTTAACTTTTGTGGGGAATGTGCTTTTTTTTTTTTTTTCTATGCTGTGCTTTGTCAAATGAATAATATCTCTGGGGTTCAAAGCTTAAGAAGAAAAACTTTGATAACTATTCTTTTCTTTGTTCTTTTTTTTTCCCTTTAAGTAATATTGTTGAAATATAATTACCATTCCTCTAATGCCAAAATTAAGCTCTACCATTATGCAATCCATACCAATCATAAAGAGATGAGCTGGTAGTTAGAGCTTATTCTATTCTAAAGTTGAGAATTTTAACTTCTTAGAAAATTAAAGAAATATCTTATCCTGAAGTGAAATATGTGGGCTAAGTTACCTTATCTACCAGCTGGGTAGAGTTATCCTGAAATATTTTAATGGTTAAGCACATATATCAATTTTGAAGACAGAGAGTCAAGTTCATGCTATACCTTAATACACATTTATATAATTTATAGTGTTGTCATTATTTATATACTAACTTTACCACTTACTATGCAGGTTTTGAAAAATTAAACCAAATAAAATGTCAGTTCTTTGGTCACAATAGCCGCACTTCAAGTGTTTAATAGTCAAATGTACCTAGTGGCTACTGTATTAGAGCATATTTAAAGAATTTCCAGAAAGTTTTACTGGACAACTAATATATATAAATGGAATAATACATTCCTCAGAGAGTTTACTAAATATTTCTGTTGAATTTTTAGCATTATGAAGGCAAATCATAAATGCTTGATCATGATATTTAATATTCATATCATTGGTTAAAATAAGAATAAGCAGATAAAATAATAATTAAAACTTACATATCTAGTATCATGACTAGCATATATGTAGGTTTTTATAAATTCACTAAGACTATGTTAATCATTCTGCTTCCAAATATTTTACTATGAAATAATTCTCAAATTGGCATTCTGAAAAATGTCCCTGAAGTAGAATCCATAGACCAGCCCAATATGTAATGCTCATACTTTATTAAAAACACACACGAATCATATTCTAAGCAACGATTTACCTTATTACAGTTCTCAATGCTAAGAAACCTTAACTTGTAGATTGTAAGTACCTACAATCCAGAAAAAAATCTGAATAATCAGGGTATGGGATAATGTAAAAACTAAGTTGGATTAGTATTCTAACCCTCTGTAATGACATTAACTAATTAGAATCTCTTTAAGCAACTCTGAGCTTACTGGTTAGCAGCTCTGAACTTTGATTTGTCTTATTGTCATTGGATGTATTTTAGTGCCTTTATTTTTCCCGCCTTTTTAAAAATATATTTTATTGATTTTTTACAGAGATGAAGGGAGAGAGATAGAGAGTTACAAACATCGATGAGAGAGAAACATCCATCAGCTGCCTCCTGCACATCTCCTACTGGGGCTGTGCCTGCAACCCAGGTACATGCCCTTGACCGGAATCGAACCTGGGACCTATCAGTCCACAGGCCAAGGCTCTATCCACTGAGCCAAACCAGTTTGGGCTATTTTTTTCCCCTTTTAAAAAATAGGTTAAATAAAAGACACAAACCCATGCTATGTCTATACGCAAGACAGTGGTTAGGTAAACAGTGAGTCCCACCCTTAAACCAATTTGGATCTCAGCCCAGAGCTGAACCCATCTGGCATTTCAATCAAAAAACCTGATTCATCAACTGGTCTCTGTTAGTGTCTATGTCCTTTTACTCACAGTTCAGTAGGTATTATTCTAATGACAATCCTTGAGCCCTGTGGACACAAAGTTTGTAAATCTATCTAATAGCATCCAAAAAAGTAGACGTTTAGGAGGGCTTTTTGCATTTTTATTACACAAGAAACATCAATCTTACAAGCAGAAATAAGCCCTTTAATAAGGGTCATTTTTTCGCCTGATTATTTATAACTTGTGTTTTTTTCCCTCCTAGGCTACTGATAAAGATACTGGCAATTACAGTGCCATAGCATACAGACTCATAATTCCACCAATCAAAGAAGGAAAAGAAGGATTCGTGGTGGAAACATATACAGGGCTTATCAAAACGGCCATGCTCTTCCATAACATGAGGAGGTCCTACTTCATGTTTCAAGTCATTGCAACTGACGACTATGGGAAGGGACTAAGTGGCAAAGCAGATGTACTTGTAAGTAGATAAATCTTCAGATGCCTTACTAGTCTGGGCTCAATGTTTTCAACTGATAGAACTTTTAAATTTATTTGAAATAGGCTTTCTAAAATAGAAATGTGATTAATTTTATCCAGGTTGTTGATAGCTACAACTTAGTATATAAAAAAATATAGCTTTAAAGTTGTTGGGTTGGGTTGTTTTTTTTTTTTACATTTGGGAAATACATCATATGTTTTTATATATGCTTTTGACAACAGTGTCATAAGCATTGGATTTCTATTTGGTCTGCAGATCTCATTTTTAATACATATTAGGTTGGAGCTACTTAAATTTTTAAAATGCTTTGCAGAGTTGTGTTGTAGAAATTAAAATAATTTGTATTATTGTTTAAATTACTTTTAGGCCTTTTGTAATTAAAAAAACAAAAGGAATGTTCATGTTTCAATGGATTTTTTTTATTGTTGTTTAAAAGTCCCATTGATGACATTGATGATCCTTGACTAAGTTACATTTGGTTTCAGTCAATAATATCACTTTATTCTGACTTTTTCTTTAGAATTTTGATGGTAGATTATTCTCAAGGGTGGTTTGCTATTAGCATTTATTCAAAATATTTAACACCAATGCATCCATTCCATGGAATCTCTATCATTATTTGGACTTTTCTCTGATAAATCTAGTATAAATTATAATTATTAGAAATGTTTGTCTCTTAAAGATAGAATCAAGTATAATTTTTTTTTTTTTTTTGCTTCTTACATCTTATTACATCTTCTTTTTTATAGCTTTCCTCATTTAATTCTCTGGACAGGTTTAACCTTCATATTATACAGACATCAGTGATCAAATATTTTTCTTTTTAGATAAAGATCAATCACCATGATTGTGGTGGGTGTGAAGGCCACAACATTCTCATTTTTAACAGTAAAGCTACATAAAAAAACAAGGGCCAATCTAAGCCAAGAAGCTTTTGACATAGAAGATATTAAGGTTGATATAGATTTTCAATCAAATTAATATCTGTAAACATTAGGTAAAATAATGCTATTTCTCTTCCTGTTAAAATATGCACACTGTGGTGCTTTAAGGTTAAGTGATAATTTAGTATATTAAACATAATTAAAATATTATAAAAATCATAAAATTGTAACTATATAGATTATATATATGATATGTACATAAGCAGAAGGAAGTTTATGGGATTTTTATTTGGATTCTATAAATTATTATGTGGAAATTATGAAGTATACCTTTAAAATTATTCAAACTATATTGAGAAAAATTAAATTAAAATAAATGATAATGTTCTATATTTATAATGTGAGATATATATATATATATACGTGTGTGTGTGTGTGTGTGTGTGTGTATATATATATATATATATATATATATATATATATGCCTTCCTAGCAAATAATATTTGTAAGATCTAAAATTCTTTATGAAAAGAAATAAATATTTTATGAAGAGAGAACAACAATGTACCAAAACCAAGAAGAGAGAGATGTGATAGTAGGTCTGAATAACTGATAGATATTCACTCAGTCTGAAGAATGAGACTTGGAAAGTGACTAAGAGAAAGGGCTGAAGGTGGAAGTAGTTGGTTCATCTAAAAGCTGAAAGCAATATTAAAATTATTGGAACTCTTTCCTAAAAGCAATAAGAAACCATTTTTTTAAAATTTAGTAAGGGTGAATGAAGATAAGATTTTAATTTAGATAAAACCTTGCTTAATGCAAATGTGGTTCTCCCCTGAGGATACTTCTGCTGCCTTCCACAATAATGGCTTTTCTATTCTGTTCTATATATGTTTGCCACAGTCTTTATACTACCTACTGGCAAAGTAGAATTCTCAGTGCACCACATGGCTGCTTCTAGATCTTTCCTTCTTCCCAAGAATCCAGCCTTGATTCTCATCATGTGTGTCTCTGTCACTTACTCACTGCCTCACATTACTGCTGTGATCACCCAAATCGTTGCTCAATCCCCAACATATTTCAATGAGTTTAGCTCTGGAGTTATCTCCAACAATTCTTCTCTCCTAATTTTTGGCAATTTTGTTATACACATAGATGAATCTTCAGTATCCTGAACTTAAAATTTCCCTGAATGGCTTTCCTCCAATGGCTTTACCATCTACCCTATTAAAATAACAACCAGAGTTATTTTAGCCATTACCAATTACTGCAACCCCTCTGTAACCTCCTCCATTTCAAACTTCCCACTCTCTGACAATAATACTGAATGTGTTCAGCTAGCCCCAGCACTCTGTGTCCTCACCAGGACCTTTAATTCATTTAGCCTGCTATATTTTTACCCTTCCTCTAATCCCCCTGTGCTCTCTTTCCTGCTTACCAGTTTTGTAGTGCATTATCAATTATTAAAAGCACTCCATCACATAAAAATTCAACTTCCTTGCCTTCTCTTCCTAAATCACATACACTTAGCAAAACCATAACTGTACTTAATTGCAACGTTCTTCTTTCTCTCATGCTGAGTATGACTGCAAAAACATGTACACTTATATAATTAGTCTTTCTTTAAATTAATGATGAAATCCCCCAAGTGAGCTCTTATTTATTCAATAACCGCACTCTATATTTCCTGGTTCATTCATACTCCTCCTCTTCTAGAAGAACTTATTTCTTACAATCCTAATTAATTGGCAACTTATTTCCCTGAAAGATAACATTAAAGCATTTAGAAAGACACTTTGACAACTCCCATCACTAAATCCTTCTACCTACCAGGATTTATACTGACATTCTTTGCATTATTGTTATTATTATTATTATTATTATTATTATTATTATATGGATTCTCTATGCATTTATCAGGAATCATTACCTTGACCTGTGCAACAGATTCAAATTCCACTCACCAACTCTAGGACATTGTTTCAACAGCTCTCTCATTTTCTATATTCATCATTAATATCAATCCCCCCTTTATTTGATTATTCCCACAACCATGCTTTTTTTCTTTTTATGTTCAACATAAAACCCTCTTACTCTACATCTCCTTCAAGCTACCACTCATTTCTATTACTCTTTCCAGAAACATTCTTTGTTAGAGTTAACTAATTTCTCACCATCTAATCTCTTTCAAACTCTCTCTAATCATAATGTCAGTGCCAGTATTCATCCAAACTCATTATGTTAACATCATCAATGGCTTCTTGCTACTAAATGGACTGGTAATTTCAGTCTTCATCTTATTTGAACCATCAGCAGCACTTGGATGATTATTACCTTTACTAGGCTTTTGGGCCACCATTCTCTCTTTTACTTCTTACCTTACTGCTTACTAATATTCCTTCTTGGTTCCTTTGCTGGTTCAATTTCTTCTCCTCACCCTTTAGTACTGAGATTTCCTAGAGCTCAGACATTAATTAATTCTCTTTTCTACTTGTACTCATGACTCAGTAAATTCATCCGGACTCATAACTTTAAAATATCATGTATATACTAAAACATATTAAAGTTATATCTTCACCCCAAAGCTCATGTCTAAAGAGTGGACTCATCTATCTATCTGTACTTGCAACAATTACACATTAATATCTAATAAAGATATCTGTGTAATGTTTCCTAAACTGAACTTCACTTCCTCATCACATTTCTTTCATTTATTGTCTTTCCAACTTCACTTGATGCCCAAATTATCTTTGAGTTCCTTTGGCTAAAATTTCTTGATTCAATCCCTTAGCAAATAATGTTATTACTATACATTATTAACTGCACATTTTTGAACATTTCTACTCTTTAAACTTGGTTGAAACCACTATCACATTTCACCTATATCATTGCACAAACTCATTACTTGCCCTCATGTTTCTATTCTTCCTACACTACAGTCCAGTTTAATTATAACAGCCAGTGATTCAAATGTAATTCAGCTCCTGTTATTTCCTAGTTCAAAATCTTTTAATATAACGCCAATTTACCCAGAGAAATATTCAAGTCATATATGAGAGCCTTGATTCTGGCCTCCAGTAATCTCATTTTCTACTCTTCTCTCTCTTACTCATTCAAACCCAATAATATTGGCCAAGTTGCTTTTATTCAAACAGTCAGACATGCTCTTACTTAGAGCTTTGGCAGTGGCTCTGCTTAGAATGCTTCTTCTCCAGATGTAGCATCATGATATAGTATCAAAGAACACACACATACCTCAAAAGGCTATTCAAACATCTCATATTTTTTCAAGAAAAGTGAGATTATACTAGAAACATGTGAGAGAGACAGTGACCACTCCAAGCAAGAAATGGTGGGTCTCTAAAGGTCCAATATGTTAGCTATTTGCCATGTGTGGCTTCTCAGCACTTGAAATGTAACTAGGTCACATTAAGATGTACTGTAAGTATGTAATACACGCTGAATTTCAAAGTCCTAGCATGAAAAAATACGAAATGTCTCCTTAGTAAGTTGTTTTATATTGACTGCATATTGGAATGATAATATATTAAATACATTGTGTTAAATGTATTATTGAATTAATTTCACTATTTTTCCTCTTTGAGTGACAGAAAATTTAAAATTACATATCTGATATGTATTTGAGACTCAGATTCTATTTCTATTGAACAGTACTGTCTAAAATAAACTATATGGGAAAAATGGGTGAGGGCAAGGGAAGATAAGAGGTTTGTGATGAAGAATTAAAAGGACTTAGGAAATAATGTAACTTGGCAATCTCTTGTTTTAGAATTCAAAGCTTCATAAATGTACTTTCTCTTTCCTTTTTTTTTTTTTACCATACCTAGCAACAAATCAATTTTCACAATAATAGGTATATTTTCTTTAAAATCTTTCATTAGTAGTCAACACACAAGTATAAAATTAAGTAATTTAATAAGCAGATTTTTTTATGGTTTTGTATAACAAACTAACATGTATTTCTGATACTATTTACATAGAAGCTATACTGTAAAAAGTAACAAATAATATCCAGTAATGGTAAAGATTCAACTATCTCTTCTATAGATGATGGAAGAAACCAAAGATTCAGGGATATAGGATTTTTTGAAAATCAGAATTTAAACTATAATAGCTTATTCTTTATTTTCATAGTCCAACATATACACATTCTATATAAATCATATATTAATACTTTTTAAATATTTAAAATTTTAAATGTAACTTTTAACAGGTAAGTCTGAAACAACTACTTTTGGAGTTAAAAACAGTAAGACATTTTATCTGAATTATAAATTTTCTGTCTTAAAAATAACAAAAGTATGTTTTCAAAGGTTATTAAGGTCAGAAAATCTTTTAGCTAAATTGTAAGCTTAATATACATATATTCCAGAGGATCTGAAATCTTAATTTATTCTGTTGATTCAGTCAGAATGTAGTCCCTAAGCTCATTAACAAATTGAAAATTCCCTTTGAGTCAGTAATTTATCTTTCTGAGAAATTACTATTTTTAAAAGGCAAATAATAGAGTTACTTATATCTGCTAGGTGAAATTTTGCTTCCAAATAGGGTCCCAGCACATGAGTTGATTGCATTTCAAAAGTTTTCTTGTAAAAAAAACTTCAAAAGCTTAGAACATATATAAGAGGAAATTCTAAAAACCTGACAGCCACATGTAATAGATGCCTATGTATTTGTCATGGTAGATTTACTGCATATTAAAAAACTCCAAAATTTCAAAAATTTAAACAAACAAATGTGATTTTTTTCTCATATGACTGCAATGAGAGTGTATGTGGTTGAGTGATGTTCTCCACAGCTTTCCTACAAATGGAAACACAGGGACTCGGTTTCCTTCAACGATTTTGCCCTTTCTACGACTTCTTTATTAGGATAGAAATTGAAAAAGAAGAAAAGGTTCACACAGAAAATACTCAAGCAATTTCTTTCTTTTCACTAACTTTATATCTGTCAGAACATCATGTGGTTCCACCAAACTACAAAGGAGGTTGAGGAATCTATTCTTGTTGAGATAACACTCCATGGCTACTATTTGTTCCAGGCTGTTTGCTTTTTGTCAGAATTTCTTTTCCCTTTTTTTGACATTGTCTGATCCAGTGTTGAAAGAAAGGGGTGGGGGAGATAAGGAAGGGAAGAAGATAAAGAAGAAAGAGAGGGAGAGGAGAATGGACAGACTAAGGAAGGGAGAAAAGAAAGGAGAAAATAATTTTACAAGTATCGTATACATTTTTTTAGAGATTTTTGCCATGTATACTACCCAAAACAAAAATAAGCAAATAAATAAACAAACAAAACTAAAATACTTCTAGATAATTTCTGTCTCTTTTTTCACTCAGGACCAATAAGAAAAGAAAAATGTTGCACAAAAACTGTGATAATCTATTTCTAATAAAATTAGATGAGTGTGTGTGTGTGTGTGTGTGTGTGTGTGTGTGTGTGTGAATTCATAAACAGGAAAATGTAAACATTTGGTCCCAGACACCTATAATGAGTTAGGGATGCAAGGTTGTAACTGCCAATGTTCACTGTTTGTTCATAGGTGCCTGGCTTAATATACACTGCAGAACCCGAATTACTGGGCTCAAACAATGGTTTGAAAGATTGCTAATTAGTTGCATTATTTCACATAGTAGTTTGGATTTTTTCTCCCAAAACACTGAATCTTCCAGCCAATCTGGACCTGTTTTCCCATATGGCCATATCATTAGAGATGAGTTAATAGTTGACCTCTTCAGATGAGTCATAGACTCTGATTTGTCACATTTCCACTTCTCCCTATTATTTCATGCTTTTGGCTACGTCACTCATTTACATTACCTGTCTGGTCTTCGAAGACAGTAATTTTGTGGCTCCTGATAGGGCATCTATACGTAGACAGCTTGGAGCATGTATTGAAAATACTTGCTGCATAAAATTATTTCCTAGTATAAATTATGATCAGATATATGATGCTAAATATGCCTAATCCAGTACATTCAGTTTATGGTCCTGGTGCATATACATACACATAATTCTAATAGTGTCTAACTTACATGCAAGACAATATGTGATTTGACTTTACGTTTTTTATATTCATATTGGGTAATAGTAAAGAGCGCATGTTCTGGAGTCAGCCTGCACTAATAGGTCCCAAGTTATTAAATGTTTCTTTGTTTATTAGTTTTCTTATTTATAACTGAATAATAGTCATAACTACCTGATCTGGTGATTGTTAGAATTAAATGAGTTAAAGCCTGTAGTGTATTGAGGAAAAAAGTAAATTGTATGTTGTAAGCAGGTAATAAATGCTTCTATTTTTATTCCATTATTCTAAATAAGAACAGGAAAAATGTTATTAATGTCAAATGAGTAGGATGAACTTATCAACAGCTGTTAAAATTAATTTTAGCCCCATATGTAAGTTAACATGTATATTCGTCTTTATCTACACATAAAGTTGGCTAAAGCAGACATGAAAACTATATATGATGCTGCCCTAGTCAGTTTGGCTCAGTGGATAGAGCATCATCCTGAGGACTGAAGGGTCCCAGGTTCAATTCCGGTCAAGGGCGCCCACCTCAGTTGCAGGCTCAATCCCTGACCCTAGTCAGGGCTGTGGGGGAGGCAACCAGTCCGTTGTCTCTCTCACATTGATGTTTCTCTATATATATCTCTCCCCCTCCTTTCCACTCTCTCTAAAAATCAATGGGAAAATATCCTTGGGTGAGGATTAACAACAACAACAGCAAGACTATATATGATGGTTTTATTAAATGAATTATTCTAACTAGTCATATCACAGATTCTTAGTCACAATGACTAAATAATCTCTTGAGATTTATAAAATAAAGGCTGTGTTTTTTTTTGTTTTCCTGCGTGTTCTTAACCTACCTAATTAAAAAACAAACGAAAACAGCTTTCATAATGAAGAAAGCAAACAAACACAAAATCAACAACGGTGGAAGTCACTTAAGTTTCTGTAACTTCTAAGTAAACAACAAATGGTCTGTCATTCTGAACATGCCCCGACATCTAATGAAAATTACATGACTAAAAATCATTTATTCCTGAATTTAAAAATGAAAACCACCGTGTGAAATGCATAGCAGAGAAGAAATAAAAAATGATCTAATTATAGAAATGTTAATAAGTAAAAGCCAAACAAATTCTGTTTTTTTCTTCTTTCAGGTCTCTGTTGTCAATCAGCTGGACATGCAAGTCATTGTTTCTAACGTGCCCCCCACTCTAGTGGAAAAAAAGATAGAAGAACTTACAGAGTAATGAATTTTTGCTTACTTATATATTTATTTTCATACAGCTATAATTTTTATTGGATTAGGTAATTTTAATCATTATAATGTTCAGTTTAAACATATATTTTAACACACTGTCTTAATAATTTAGCTTGCTGTTTTCCTGAAGTAAGTAGTTTTATTTGAAATATGTGGAGGTTCTAAGAGGACTTTCAAATAGCACTGGAAATTAGATGTGAAAATATATTAATTTGTAATGCCTTGATTGATGCATCAACATAACTTCAAATGCAGCATATAAGAAATAAATCATAACATTAATTATGTGAGCATATAGGATGTCCCAAAAAGTGTATACACGCACTTTGAATAATTATAAAGCAGTGTTTATTGAAATACACTTCATTTTCAAAATTGAGCTGTCCGCTGTTAAAGTGTATATACAATTTTTTGGTCCCAAATTACTCAAATAGCCCCATATCTAATAAGCAATCCAGCTAGTCCAGGGAATGCTATTTCTCAGAGTGATATACCTAGATGGTTAAAGCATATTTTTTTTTAAAAATAATTTTAAATGATATATACTTAATTATTCTAAAATATATGACATGCCCATCTGCCTTTGAACAGAGTACACTGAATATGTTATTGTTTACTCTAAGTTGTGATTATTTACTAAACAGCTGGCCTTTAATATTCTGAGTGCTCTCAAGGATTATTAAAATGTCTTTACTCTTTTACCCTTAACTACCCTGACCTAACCTGCCACCATTTCATAATTTGTACATTGGTATTTATTTATTATTATGTCTTCTATTGAATTTTGGTTGATGCATGCCAATTGTCACTGTTAACCTGCCTCTCTAGAAAAATATCTCCTACTTATAAATTCCCAGAAGGAGCTTCAGATAGGTAACTAAACTATTAGTAATTATGTGTCAAATAAAATACAATAGGCATTGATTAAGGCATGGGTGATCCCCTTATAATGAGGCATAGGTGTTTTGCAACAATTATTTGTTGATCTTTTATAAAACGGAACCATTGGATGTCATATAAATTTTCCTACAATGAGGTGACTATCAACATGTATGCATGGAATATTGATAATACAGTGTCTTGTTTACCTGTGAAAGTGTTATATATGCTTAACTTTTATCAAAATAATAGCTGATTACACCTGAAAATTTTAGAATTATACCTGTCTTTTCGCTGCTTTAATGTCATCTATTGGGGTAGGCTTTCCCTGATTACACTGTCCAAAAGAGATGACATTCTCTTCAACCTTTAACCCAGTAATTTTAAACTGGTGTGCCACAAAAATTTTAAAAACATGCAGTACCTGACTATATAGTCAGGGCATTGACCTCTTTTCCCAGATAAAAAAATGACAACAGCCAATGCAACAGTAGCCATCTGATGTGAATGAATCAAAATTATACCTATTATTTTTGATCAGATAGGCAAAAAATATAACATATTTTTTGGAGTGTCACAGAATTTTAATAATTAGTTTATGTGTGCCATGAGATGAATAAGGTTCAAAATTGCTTCTCTAACCCTTTTTTCTTTCTTTTTCTTCAGAGTATTATCTAATATTTTTATTATATGTCAATTTCCCACTGGGATATAAGTTCCATGAGAATAGAAAAATCTGTTTTCACTGCTATAATTTCAGTTATATAACAAGTACTCAATGCATTTTGCAGTTATAAATTTTGTAAAACCAAAATCATAATGCCCCTTTTGTCATATTGAGACAATTTATGAAAATTGAAGAAAATGGCAGATAAAAGTATAATTTCCTAGTGATTTATATGATTTATTCCTTTTAAGTGGATATGAAGATATGAATGAGAAAAATCAGGCAACTTTCAAGTCTTGAGAGAACTGTATCACTATGAAAGGAGCTGGAACTTTGTATAACATAGGTTCTGAAATTCAAGATTGGGCATATAATTTAATCTTTCCCAGACTCAGTTTCACCAGTCCATATTATAAAGAGCTAATATGCTAATTAGACCGAATAGCAGAACAACCGTCCAGACGACCTTCTGGATGAAGCCGGGGCTGCGAGGGCCCGCTGAGGCAGCCGGGGCTGCAAAGCCCAGCTGCGGCTGCAAGGAGCTGAGAGGGGCGAGTCCTTTGCACGATTTTTGTGCATTGGACCTCTAGTTGGTTGGAAAGAGCTAATAAAACTTATATCTAAAAACTAAATGATATAAGCCATCTCAGACAATGGAAATCATGAACATTTAATGAATAATAGATATACAGAAATGAAGTTAGTAGCCCAAAGGCTGTAGGTTAAGACAGAGGCCACAGTTTTGTACTTTCTATTCAAAGGGCAGATAGTGTAGTAATGGAGCTCAGGTTACAGACTCAGACAAGTTTGAATCCTCCTATCATTGTGTAATTTCTGAGCAAGATATTTAACACATAAGACCACGCTTCCTCATCTTGAATATTGAAATAAGGATGTCAATTTTGTGTTACATTTGATAAAATTTAATGTTAATTTTCTGGTGCAGTAAGTTATAGCAGGCACATGACTGATTTCTTGTGATACATTTTTCAAAGCCTGTATTACATTAGAGATTCTTAAGCTCAAAAATTTCTCATCTCTTTAAAAAAAATGTACTTTTTAAAAATATATATATTTTATTGATTTTTTTTTTTTTTTTACAGAGAGGAAGGGAGAGGGATAGAGTGTCAGAAACATCGATGAGAGAGAAACATCGATCAGCTGCCTCCTGCACACCCCCTACTGGGGATTGTGCCCTCAACCAAGGTAAATGCCCTTGACCAGAATCAAACCTGGGACCATTCAGTCCGCAGGCCAACGCTCTATCTACTGAACCAAACCGGTTAGGGCAAAATGTACTTTTTTTTAAGAGCAGTTTTACATTGGCAATAAAATTGAGCAAAGGATTCAAAGAATTCCTATATGCTCTCTTTCCTCATGGATTCCTATAGATTCCCTCACTATCTACATCAGCGGTTCTCAACCTGTGGGTTGCGACCCCTTTGGCAGTTGAATGACCCTTTCACAGGGGTCGCCTAAGACGATCCTGCATATCAGATATTTACATTATGATTCATAACAGTAGCAACATTACAGTTATGAAGTAGCAACGAAAATAATATTATGGTTGGGTCACAACATGAGGAACTGTATTTAAAGGGCCAGAAGGGGTCTCCATGTACCCATAATCTATAATAATAAAAGCATAATATGCTAATTAGACCAGACAGCTGAACAACCTTCCAGACATCACTCCGGACGAAGCCACTATGGAGGGGGCTGAGGCAGAGGTGGTTAGGGGTGATCAGGCAGGCAGGCAAGCATTTAGGGGCATCAGGCAGGCAGGCAGGCAAGTGAGAGGTTAGGAGCCAGTGTTTCACTGCCGTAAAAATCCTCTTTGCTCCACCTGGTCACCTCTCTCCTCCCCACTAACCTCTGGTCTTTTTACTATCTTCACAATGTTACCTTTTTCAGACTGTTATATATTTGGAATCATGAATTGTGTGTAGCCTTTCTGGTCTCATTTTGTGAGCTACTTTAGTGAGTGAAAGTGATAGTGACAGGGACTGTTAGACCTGATTCACCACCAGGAAGCCCCAAACACTCACTCTTAATGTCCAGGGGTGAATAATGAAAATGCACACATATCCGAGATAGACAGCAGAGTGCCAATTTGTTCATTAAAAATAAGAATTTACTGTTCTAGTGATAGGACTAACCACATTCATTTCCTGTAGACATTCTTATATGACAAGTCACAACATCATCAAAGCCATTTTCTATATTTCCCATGAGATATCCCTATCTTAGGAAGTGGAAAACTAGAACTCCATTTGGTCATCACTTGTATATTTTTTTCTTAGAAAGACCCTTATTTGAGGCCAGATCATAAGCCAAAATTTCCTTGATAAGCATGAAGCCAGTACAAACTGAGAGAGTTGATGAAAGGAACACATAATAACCTAATATATCCATTTGATGGTGGAAAATTATTTGCAAAGGGAGTCAATATCCTTTGATGGCTAAGAGCTCAATGCCTGGAAAGTAGGATGCGCACAGTAAATGTTAGCTGCTAAGTGATGCTAATGATTACTCTCCACTCCCCTAGAATTGGGTTAAAGGGCTCTACTGAATTTTTTTTATTGCTTTTGTTATTTTATGCTTATAGAGGTAACCAACACCCCTTCGTAATGAAACTCACCCCTTTTTAATCATATTAACATATTCCAGCTAATCCAATGCCCCCTACAGGTGGCCTATGTTCTGAAGTATTTTAGTTTTACTTTAGGATTTATCTCTTTGTGAGTCTTTTGTCTCTTGTACAAAGTCTTGAGATTAAGGATGAGGAGAAATAGTTGTAAGGACAAGATCAGTGACACCTTGTAAACAACAAATGATTGGCAATAGTGTCTAAAGAAGAAACTAAGAAATATTTGCCTTTTGTCTTCTTCCTTTCTCCTTCCACTTCACCATGAAGTCCCGATGAGTAAAAGAAGTTTGGGATGCTAAAATTTAAATTCTTAAAAAAATTCAGAAATGGCATTTTCAAAATGTATAAATTAAAGATTTTAGGAATATTGTGTTACTATATGAATTGAAATTGACAATTTAGGTCTCAGAGTTGCTCACTTCTTTTACTTTCTAAATACAATATGAAAAATCGATGATAGAGAACTTTATTGCAGTAGTTAATGCTTTGATGTGGATGAATCAATCTTAATGAAATATTTATATTACATCTGAAATGTGTCTGTAAATTATAGCTCCTTGTATATCAAATCATACTTTAGAAATCTCATTGAAATATGTATTTCTAGGATGAGAATTAGAAAGTCTCTTAGAAAAGGAACCAATGAAATAATAAACAATAGATGCTAGCACTTATATTCTTTATTAACAATGTTGTCTTAGACATTTTGCACATAGAGATAATGTTCTGGCTTACATTTTAAAAGGTTGTTGAGTTGGAGATTAGGTGACTGCTTATAAGTATATAGCAATAGTCCAGGAGAGGGATCACTGTGGCTTGGACTGGTGGTAGGGATGGATATAAGGAAAAGTGATTACACTCCTATATAATAAAACCCTAATATGCAAATAGACCAAATGGTGGAACGACCAGTACTAAGATGTGCACTGACCAATAGGGGGGAGACACTCAATGCAGGAGCTGCCCCCTGGTGGTCAGTGCACTCCCACAGGGGGAGCGCCACTCAGCCAGAAGCTGGGCTCATGGCTGGTGAGTGCAGCAGCGGTGGTGGGAGCCTCTCCTGCCTCCACTGTAGGCAGGCGATAAGGAGCAAGGGATCCCAGACTGTGAGAGCCCTGGACTTCGAGAGGAATGTCTGACTGCCAGCTTAGGCCTGATCCCCCCTGGGGGAAACCCTCGAGGGGTCCCAGACTGCAAGAGGGCACAGGCCAGGCTGAGGGACCCCCCCCCCCACACACACACACACAAATGCACAAATTTTGTGCACCGGGCCTCTAGTATGGGTATATTTTTGAGGCTACAATCCTACAAAATTTATTATGGATTGGATGTATGAGAAAAGGCATGAAACATGATGATTCCTAGGTTTGGGTCTGAGCAAAGGACAAAGTAAAAGTTGTTTCGTTAACCACTGAAGAATTTGATAAAATTATACATGTGATAGTAATAGTATTCTGTAATCAATTTTGGTGGAAAGAAAGAACTAATTCTCAGTTAAATGCCAGACTGTAGGAAAGTGCTTTTATCCTGTGGAACATCATAGAGAGGGCATCTCCTAAGGCCATGAAAAGAAAGTTTCATCGTACCGAGAGCATTACTTAGCATATGTTCTGTGTCGAGTCTCTCCGGGTCTATACTAACAGAGGAAATAAGTTCAGAATATCTGGAGAGCATGTATTATATATCCCTCTGGCCATTTGCAAAGCTTATTGATTTGTTTAGCCAGGCTTTTGAAGAAATATTGACAAGTACCTAAGATGGAGCTCCCTATGTTACTAGCTAACTATAAACCAATTTCCTGAACAAAAGGCTAAGTAGAGTTTGTAATCATGAAATCTGAGGAGTTTCTTTAACTGTAGCAACAAATATCTAACATCTATGGCACCTTTTTTACTTGCTGGGTTTTGTGCAATTAACTAGTGTTATTCAATTAACTTCTCACAGGGACCCTTGGAAGAGGTTTGAGTACTTTCTTCTTTGTACAGATGAGTTCTCTGAAACTCTGAGAAGTTGAGTGTTTTCCATAAAGACAGAGTAGCGGTGTAGGTTTAATTTGGACTTACATCTGTGGGCCAACAGCAGGCTGGGTTCCTAAATATTCCCTCTGTTAATGTTTTAGGAGGCAAACTTAATTAAAAATCCAACATCTTTTCTTGGGAGTGAGCTGAGCACACAGTGCCAGAAACTCTTATATGGTAATTTTAGTTTGGCTCATTCACACAGTTATGTAATTGAGAAGATGGCTGCTGTAATATTTTAGTGTGAAAAATAGCTATGCGACTATTTCAGTTAAGACTACATTTAATTTTTTATAAGGCAATTCCTGATTGCAAGTAATTGAAGATACATGTATGGGTAACTAGATAAAGTGATGTTGTAAATTAAAATTTAGGGTCATCTTCTAAAAATAACTTGGTTTGAGAATAAATCAATTAATTGAGCCAGTTATATATTAGTATTCTTAGTTTAGATTTTAAAAAAAAAGGTTTTGCATAGAAAAAAATGTTTCAGTTAAATTTTCCCTTCAATATTTAAGAAAATTGTTTAAATAAATAATTTTTATATTGGACATTAATTATGTGGTAGCACAGTAAAACATGTTATATATATTTAAATATAAACATATATAACAAACATATGTAACACATAAACATTAATATATTTAGATAAAATGTATACATGTATTTATATTTATATGCATATAAAATATACACTATGTTAATTATATTAACATATTTTCTTGGAAGTTTAGTTATTAAAACTTTGTTTAAAGATAATGTAGTAACATACTACTACTAAGCATTGTAAGTTTCAGATCTTATAAAATAGAACAATAACCCCTAAGTGAAAATTTAATTTTCTTTTTTTATATATTTTATTGATTTTTACAGAGAGGAAGGGAAAGGAATAGAGAGTTAGAAACATTGATGAGAGAGAAACATCGATCAGCTGCCTTCTGCACACCTGCTACTGGGGATGTGCCCGCAACCAAGGTACATGCCCGTGACCGGAATCGAACCTGGGACCCTTGAGTCCGCAGGCCGACGCTCTATCCACTGAGCCAAACCGGTTAGGGCTAATTTTCATTTTCTATAATCATTATACTAATTCATTTGCACTGCATTTGCTTCTCAATCAATCAAATGCAGTTATTTGTTTTGAAACAGTTTAGCATAATCAAATATTAATCTGCTATGCATTTGATTGAAGTGCTTGTATTTTATATTGATATATTGCTTCCAAGAATTTAGGTTCAAGGCAAATTTAAATGACTGGATTTTTCTATAATACAAAGTTTTATCAAACTCTATCATGAGCAACCCTGCAACTTCAAACAGAATACAAAATTCATGATCAACACAATTTCAGAGTCTAGTAGGACCAATTAGAGTAGGACTAGCAGTGATGGAGAACCTTTTGAGCTCGGCGTGTCAGCATTTTGAAAAACCTTAACTTAACTCTAGTGCCGTGTCACATATAGAAATTTTTTGATCTTTGCAACCATAGTAAAACAAAGATTTATATTTTTGATATTTATTTTATATATTTAAATGCCATTTAACAAAGAAAAATCAACCAAAAAAATGAGTTCGCATGTCACCTCTGACACGCGTGTCATAGGTTCGCCATCACTGGTAGGGAAATTGGGCAAATGTTGCTACCATGAGAAATATAGAAACATGACCCAGGCTTTGGTACACCTGGACCTTAAAATGAAATATGCATACTAGTTCTAATGCGATGGAAATAGACGCAGGCAAACTTCAGCAAGTGGAACTTTATTGGAAGGCTGTTGAGAGCAGACAATATCAATAAAGGGATGGAAAACAGGCTGGGAGATAGTCAAGAACAAGGGCAGCTGCAGAGGCCTGTGAAGCAGCAGCAGGTATAGGTGGGTATGCAGTTTCTGTCTGATGCACCTCCAGTGCATGACTTCCAACCCTTTAAAAATTGCGAGTCTTTGCCCTGGCTGAGGTGGCTCCGGTGGTTGGTCCACTACACCAAAATGTGGCGGATTCAGTTCCTGATCAGGGCACATACCCAGGTTGCGGGTTCAATCCCTGGGAAGCAACTGATCAATGTTTCTCTCTCACATGAATGTTTCTCTCTTTCTTCTCTGTAAATCAAAAACCAATAAAAAAAATTTTAAAAGAAAAATATTCTTTGACTCGAGAACCAAATTTCAGAGAAAATGAAATGGCCTGCTCTGAATCACATGCAGCCTTTGATGGCATAGGATGATGGCAGGAGGGGACCACTGATTAAAATCCTACTAGATGTGACTGTTGGAGACAAAGCTAATGTTTCAAATTAGGGAAAGAGTATAAATGCTTTGCAGCTAAAAAGCTACAAAGTCCACTTCCACTTGGGAAATGGAGGCATTAGTGCCTTTATTATCGATGCCTTCTTTTCGTGGATCTTATAAGAATTAAGTACAATTTTGTGGTATAGAGAGCACGGTCCCAACCAGGTAACTATCCATGAAGGAAACAGCACCATGCTTCCCATTTGCTAACCAGTAGTTCACAGGATGACATTTTGTTACCAGAACGGATGGTGAGGAATTGATGATGATTTCCTTGTTATTATTGTCTCCATTGGGGAAAAAAATAGAACTTATTTTATAGCGTGTTTGAACAATTTTGAATTAAGCAGTTCTGACCAGAATTCACACAGATTGACGAAGAGAAAAGCAGCTTATGCAATCGGAAACTCTGCAACTTCACGGTTGTTTCACTGTGGGAATAGGAAATCAAGGAAAGGGAATAGTGAATAATCTTTTGTTTTATATGTACAGTTTGCTCAAAATCTTTGTATATTACCTGCTGTGACTGGTAATATGCAGACTCATTTAATACGACTAAGTAGTGTTTCTGAAGCCCAATTATTAAGTTCATCTGCGTGTGCACTCTGGCCAAAAATTGCACAAGCAGGGGTTTGCGGTAAAGAAAGGAGTTAGTTTATTAGAATTGGCCAAACTGGATCTGGGCTAGCTCATGCATTGAAAGACACAACTTCCCAATGACACAGAGGTTATAGGTAATGTAGGGAAAAATCAGGAGATGTCGTGGATTAGGGGTTCAGGGTACTGTTAGGAGCTGATTGGTCAGAGGTCAGATAAGGGTAATACATAATTTATTCAGATGTTAAGAGCAACTCCAAGATCAGCTTCTGTGTCCAAAACCAATTTCAAGGAGAGCTTGCTAAAGGGGCCATTCCACGTTAGTGCTAGGGAGCTGAAACATAACTTAGATCAAGCTGTTATCTTTAGCACCGCAGATGGGATTCAGTGGTTGAGGGTCAGCAGATGAACCAGGAGGTCACAGTTCTATTCCCAGTCAAGGCATACTGGTATGTCCAGGTTGTGGGCTTGGTTCCCAGTAGAGGGCATGTAGGAGGCAGCCGATCACTGATTCATTGATGTTTCTATCTCTCTCTCCCTCCCTCTGTCATAAATCAATAAAAAACATTTTTAAAAAGATGTCATCTTTAGCCTGCCAAAGGCTAATACCTGTGACCATTAGTCAGAATGGGGCTATCTGCTGCCACAGGGGCCAGAAAGGGTGACTAAGGTCAGATCAGTGAAGTGTGCTGAGAGAGAAAGAAAAAAAGTTATAGTTTCAAAACTACAGTTTAAATAAACTCAGAATTATGAGGACCCTCGGGTTCCCTGGGAGCATGAGAAACAATTTCCTTTAGCTATCTGCTTGTACCATGGGTCAAATAAAAACAAATCTGGATTTTTTAGAAGAAAAGCAGCTTTATTTAAAAGATTAATCGGGGAGCCTGGGGGAGGGAGACTATTGTCATAGGGAGAGCTCCTGCCAGCACTTAAAGGTTAGGCAGAAAAGGGCTTTTCTTTTATAGGGAGGAGTAAACAAGGCTAGAGAAAACCTGTGTGGGCAAGCAGGAGGATCACGCAGATCAGAGAATGTTTTACCTTGACCTCACTGCTATGGGAGGGGCTTTTGAGGGGGGTGGGGGGGGCGTGGAATGCTACCTCAGGCTAAGGGTGGGTCATAGTTTAGTCAGGAAGCAGAGAGACTTAACCAGGCTTAGGTTAACAAGAATTTGTTCTGATTGATCTGTGAGGACAAAAAATTCAACTAATCACTTCTGAAGTAAAGAATGGGTTTTGCAGGATCTGTGCCTGGCTTTGTCCTGGGTAAACAAAGGGGCCTCCAGGAGTCTTTATGAGCCTTATATAAGCCAGGGAGGGAAAGGCTCTTCTTCACAGTAACCCTTTCCTGGAACATAAGGCGGGTAGGGGGAGATACTTCTTAACCCTTGCTATTTTTTGAGGAGTGCAGGAATTAGTAAAATTCAATATTGTTGAGTATAAAAGGGAGTATTGTGTGAACATGTATTTCATATTTCCAGGAAGGTAATTAGAATATTACTCTATTAGAGGTCTTCAAATATTATGCTTTTTATGGCAGGTATTAAACTAGCGGTTCTCAACCTGTGGGTCGTAACCCCTTTGGGAGTCCAATGACCCTTTCACAGGGGTCGCCTAAGACCATCGGAAAACATATATAATTACATATTGTTTTTGTGATTAATCACGATGCTTTAATTATGTTCAATTTGTAACAATGAAAATACATCCTGCATATCAGATATTTACATTATGATTCATAACAGTAGCAAAATTACAGTTAGGAAGTAGCAACGAAAATATTTTTATGGTTGGGGGTCACCACAGCATGAGGAACTGTATTAAAGGGTCGCGGCATTAGGAAGATTGAGAACCACTGTATTAAACCATAGAGCAATAATGATAGTATAAAATATAGACCCCCGTACCCATCCTTATTTAAAACAGAGCCCTACATTATTATTATTATTTTTTTAATTATGTTAGGGCCCTAGCCAGTTTTGCTTAGTGAACAGAGCATCAGCCTGCTGACTGAGGGTTCCAGGTTCAATTCCGGTCAAGGGCACATGCCTGGGTTGTGGGCTGGATCCCCAGTTGGGGGCGTGCAGGAGGCAGCCAATCAATGATTCTCTCTCATCATTGATGTTTTTATTTCTCTCTCTCTCCTTCTCCTTTCCTCCCTGAAATCAATAAAAATATATTTTAAAAAAATTATGTTAGGTTCATCTCCAAAAACAGTTATTCTATAAATACAATGTGGGGGGGGGGGGAGAAGGTGACTTAAATATTGCAGAAGAGAATCACTCAGAGCACTATCAGCACAAGTTTGTATCTGAAAATGCCAGGCTTGGGGAGTTTCCCAAGGCCCTTGGGAAAAGAGGGCAGAACGTTTTATGGGACTTCAGCAGAAGATTGGCTGAAGTTGAACTAGTTTTGAGAATTTATGGATTAGCAGCCACTGGGTAGTCTGAGAAATCAGTGTGGTGCAGGGGAGCAGGTAGAGGTCAAGGCCATGTGCAAGTAGGGTCTAGTAGAATATGTGTGGGCCACAGCGGAAAAGTTTTGATTATTTAGGAACTTTGGCAGAATATTGTATTTAATAAACATGTCTCTGTTGTTACTATTGCTACTTTTGCATTGGAATGGAATGCATTTTTCTCCACATTAAAGACCTAAAATTTTATCCGTGTTTACGGAAGCCAGTGGTGATGCATAACCGCTACTCTTTTGAGATGTTAGCCAGCTGTAACACCATATTATCTAAAACTTGATACCACTGCCACCATAAAAACTTCCCCTCAAGTGCAAAGCACTGGGCTTCACAAAGAAACAATTCAGGTAGTTCAAGGTAACTGAGATGAAGCAGAGAGGGAATTTGTCCTCCATATTCAATACAACAGCTGATAGGAAGAAGCAGCCTGAATTCTGTAAAGACCTTACCCTCTTTTAAGAACATCTATGCTCAGATACACATTTCAAGAAAGATAATAAACATCATATATTAATCTCTATGCTTTCGTTTCTCCTTTATACAAAGAATGATCTTTAAAAGTTGAATGAATTAGAAATGGGAGAAACATATAAATGCAAAAATTAGGCTAAATTAATAATTATTATTATATTGTATGGAACAATTACTGTGTGCTAGAAACTCTGCATAGATTTCAGAGTAAAAGGTTTCACTTATTTAATGCACACAATGATGCCATGCAGTTGATGATTTCTTCATTTTTTACTTAAGGAAACAGAGTTTAAGAACTGAAAATTACTTGCCTAAGGTTATGCTGTTGATAAGTAAAGGAGCTGAAAATTTAAGCCAGACCTCTGCACTCTTTATCACTATGTTATTACTATCTGTGCCTCCTACAAAATGTCAGGAGTATAGTGTGGTTTGACTTCAAGCCCTCTCTTATTTTTAAGTGAGCATAATAAGTCTTCAAGAAAAGAACCCTGAAGCCCTAGCCGGTTTGGCTTAGTGGATAGAGCATCGGCCTGTGGACCAAGGGGTCCCAGGTTCGATTCCAATCAAGGGCATGTACCTTGGTTGCGGGCACATCCCCAGTGGGAGGTGTGCAGGAGGCAGCTGATCGATGTTTCTAACTCTATCCCTCTCACTTCCTCTCTGTAAAAAAACAAAACAAACAAACAAAAAAGAACCCTGAAACAGGCCGGATGATGTTAGACTAGTCCAGGTCTTGCAGTCATTTCTTTCTGGTTCAACTCCTAAGTAGTATTTGATGAATGGATTTACTCCTCCTACTTATTCCCACGTATTCTTTTGCTTATTCTTCAGTAAGAGTCTCATCACAAAGATACCGTGAGGCAGAGACCCCAGGTATGAGGTGGTGAGACAAAAGGAAAAGAATGATTGGTACTTCACCAAGACAGACTTCAACCATGCTGTTTTATACAATTTTAAGACCAACAAGCAAAGCATTTTGCTATTATTGGCAATAACCCACAATGTGCACATCATAGGCTTGTGTACAATGGTGCAGCCATTTCTTCCGAAGTTTAATATCTTGTTGTTCTTTTAATAGGGCAAATCAAGCACACACCAGATTCTAGGCAACATTATTATTTTTTTTTGTAATGGAGCAGAAAGCAGGTCAATTTTGGCATCTGAAATAAAGGTTATTTTTTGATATGTCAGAGGAATTCAAAATTTTCCCCTCCCTACCCCAAAATGCCTTAGACTAGAGCATGAACTCCAAAAGGAGTGTTTGAATCTATAGATAGTGTTTAAAAATATTTGTCATGTATGGTTGTTAAATTAATTCACATTTATGTGTATTAATATTTAAAATATGCATGCTAGTATTAACCTATAAGGATTAGTAATATAAAGTTTTTAATAAGGGAAAGATCATTAAGGAAATTGCCACTTGTGGTAACATAAAAACAAATGCTTATATGGCAATAATTTTTACTTTCAATTAACATCAACTTATGTAATTTTAAAATGTATTTTCTAAAAAAATTGCCTATAGGTTAACATTTTTTGTCATTTCTGTTGAATAGTACTGATTTCATACCCAATGATATATCTTTTAGTTGTTTATATTCACCTAAACAGCTTCTGATATTGCCATGCAATATTTTTATCTTAACCTGGTGAACTTGCCTTAGCAACATAACTCTACATTCTCCCATTCCTATAATCCCCTAAGTATCTTCATACCCTTAGGGAAAAAAGGTATCCTAGTCCTGCACCTTAGCATATAGCTATGTGCTGTACATCACAAAACCTTATGGGAAGTGTAGTTTAGCACATTAGCCATATGACCTCGGGAGTTCTAAGACCCCATGGCTCTTATAAAGCACAGACGGCTTTGTTTGTACAACACAGGTGGCATTTCACATGAGCTAAGTAAAAGCTCGAATGCTATCATAAATTCAAAAAGCCAAGACTTAAATAGGACATGGTTGGTGACCTCTTTCTATCTTACTCAGCTTCCAGCATCATTGTGAATTAAATGCTGAAAAAATATAGAGAATTTTTTTTCAAGGGTTCATATTCAGTAAACATTAGCAAAAACTAGGCTGTCATCATTTTTCATTTACTAAATGTCATTTCAAGTTGAGAGTTATGTTTCCCCCCAGAAAGCTTGTCAGAATGTCATGTGCGTACTTGGTTTGATTTATAGGATTTTGGATCGCTATGTTCAGGAGCAAATTCCCGGTGCCAAAGTGGTGGTGGAGTCCATCAGTGCTCGCCGGCACGGAGATGCCTTTTCTCTGGAAGATTACAGCAAGTGCGACTTGACCGTCTATGCAATCGACCCTCAGACCAATAGAGCCATCGACAGAAAAGAGCTTTTTAAGTAAGTAATTTTATTGTCAGTAATAGTTGTCTGATTACAATAGCACCCATAGATAATCCTGATTGAAAGCTATGAGTGTAAGTACTTGAAGTTTAAAATCCACCAAACTGTTGTTGAAAGTGAAGTCTAAGCAAAAATATTCCAAGACACACTACTTAGGGTCCTCACACCTGGAAGTTTTGAGGTCCAAGCATGGGATAGAGTGACCTCAGAGGGTCTTTTTTCCTTCTGGCATCAGAAGATCCCTTATACTTATGAACAAGTAGCCGTTTACTGAGATCAGCTCACCTCAGCTCCCACTCTTGCTCCAGGGCCCCGGATGTTTAGGAAGCAAGTACAGATTCTTTCTTAAAGAGGCAGTTTGCCTTCAACATTATCAGTAGGTTTACATTTTAAGAACAAGTCTTGCTTTCTTCAAGGTCTTACTGAACCAGCAAAAATTAGTATCTGACTTTTCCCTTGACTTGAGGTGGGGGGTTAATTACTTCCATCTGGCCATACCCTATGTTATATTTTATCCTGATGTGAATTTGAATATTTGAGTCATAAATCCTAAAAACAAAGAAAATATGGAATCTGAAACAAAATGCTACTTCATATTCTCCCTTGGAAGTTATTACAGAACAGTTTAATGTTAACTTCTTCTTTAATCTAGTGACACCTAGTGTCCAACAGATTCTTAAAATGTTACCTAAATTAAAACACATTTTTAGTTGAAAAATATATATTGATATATGATATACATATATTCACATATTTTAGGTCTGTGTGTTCATAAATACACACACATTTCAATATTCATAATTTCAGAAATTATTTTTCTTTATATACACTAACCATATACAGAAATAATCTGCTTATACAAATTTGCAAATATATCCATATGCGGGTAAATTTATTTAGTAAATGTCTATCCATTTGTTTATTAAAACACATAAATTTAAAAATTAAGATGGTATTAAATACTATTTCATTGTTTCTAAAATAGGAGCAATGAAACTTTGTTGATGAAGAGATTTAAAATAAACTACATTCAGAACAGATTATATTAGTTTTAAAACTTACTAATTTTTTTTGAAAGAGCACATACAGTTTTAGCTTTCTTATATGCACCTTTCTTATATGTCCAGCCTGTTTAACACTAATCTCTCCAGTTGTTAAATGAGAGATGAAGAAGATGAGAAAGCTTGTCTATTCTACAAACCATGTTTAAAATATAGTATTTAACCATACTTTTACTTTAAAATAGAATCTGACTATCAAACTCTGATAAAGCTTCTTTCAGCTTCCTAAAAATACTTAAATCCAGAAAAAATCCAGAAAAAATACTTAAATTTAGAATACTGAAAATTCAATTAGATGAACTAATTATTAGAATCTAGTTAAAATAATTATGTATTGTACAGATAAAACAGTGGTCTACCTGACTTGCTTTATTAAGCAAATCAACCTTATCCAAATGGATTGTGTGTGGGCAGAAGTGTTAACCATTGTCCATTCTATGAACCTGGTTTGGAGACCCAGATTGTGTACCTACTAGGGAAATAGGCAGCTGCCCTCTCCTGTTTTGGTGTGAGTTTCTGTGAAGCACAGAGTGCCTTCTCCTGCTCACCTTCCCTTATATTTCTATAACAACATGTACATTGCAACAACAGCAGCATCATGGTAAAATGCAGGGTAGACTGCTGGTGAACACATGGTGCTTTGAAAGCTGTCTCCCACACAAGTAAATGGAGAAGGAATACATGTTGGTACATGATCCATCTGTTGACTGAATCAGAAGACATGCAATTTGGTTTAGGAATTTATCTCATCATAGGAACAGAGCAGTGATCAGTTAATATTGGCAAGATCCTGGGATAAGATGTGTTTGCCTCACCCGTTTAAGCAGCAACTAAGTAAACTGGATGAGAATAAAGAGAATGTCACATATCTTCATGTTGCTGAATTTGACAGATCTATTTACTGTCTAGGATGAGTAAGCAGAGGGGAAAATGGGATCAGTAATAAATGCTGAAAAACAAAGAAAAGCAAATAATATACTGATGACTCAGAGACTATATATCTCTGGAAATATTCTCCTACTGGAACCATTGGAAATAATTTAACATTTTTTAGTGGAAAGCAAGATGGTAGGAGATTGTGAAATGGTGTATGTATTTTACATGCCCTGAACCCTTCCCCTCTTTCTGCTAAAAGAACTGCAGGAGAGGATGGAGAGAATCACCCCTCTCCAACAACAGGCCAAGTGGAGAATGCCATTCCTCTGCTCACACTGACTGGGTTTGGGTTAACACACATTCCAGGGAGAACCAATTCAATTATTTATTCAGAGATTAATGTAGTTTAAGGAGATAGTGGAATTCTTAGTCCTGAAATCAGAAAAAGTATAAAACAAAAGCCTGAAGTTTCTTGGGGCCAATTTTTTCACTTCAGGGAGAAAATCTAAAATCCACTGAGAGTCTGGATTCAACGTTGCTGGAAAAGAGAAATCATCTGGAAAATAATTTGGCAGCATGAAGTATATACATGAGAAGTTCATAGCGTATTAACAAAAAAGATAAAAATAATAAAGAGATCAAAATCTATTTAGAGGTCAATTAAGATACAACCTGATAATTCCAGGTTCCCTTGATATAAAAATTAGAGTAGTTATTACAGAATTAAAAACTGAAAATACAACTAAGAGATTTTATTCTATTACAGGCAAAATCAATGAAAAGGCTCTCAAGTGTCCTTCAAAAGTATCTAAATGTGCTTTAGAACCATTGAAACAGAAATAAAAATTACTGATTATAAGGGAATAAAATTAGATAAGTCTTACACATTCCACCTGCATGTAAAATATCAAAGACAAATCAAATTTATAAAATTTTCAGGAAAAATATTGATTCAAGAATAGTTTACCTAGGCAAGTTGTTTTGCACATATAAATCAGAAAGAAAAATATTGTAAATCAGATACGGTTCAACAACAATCAACTCTTCCGGTAAAAAAAAATAAAAATTTACCTAAATTGGTAAATAAACATCTTAAAAAATTAGCTGTTTTAGTGTAAAAAGACTGAGATCTTCCTTTAGGTGATTTGATATAAATGCAGGAATCCAAAAGAATTGTGATTTCTCAATGGATTCTGCACAATAGGGGTACAATTTTCTTTGCAGTTAATGGTCTTACTCTCCTTCTGACCTTTCCGTTTCTAATAAATAAAGTATTTCCTTTGAAATTACTTTAGATCTATACTTCATTTGGAATTTATTACTTTCTCTGATAAATGGTTGAAACAAAAAGTTTTAGCATTACGTCCTATTGTAGTACTTGGAGCAATAAACCTTTATTACATTATTTTAGCATGTATAAAAATAACCTAGGTAAATTGCTATAGAGTATATTGTTTATCTACAAAAGCATATTTATTAAAAAAAATCCTAGTTGCTTTACATTATAGTAAGGAAATAAGTAAAAATAGGTGTAGCTTAAAACTAAAATTGAATTTTCTAATCCATTCGATTTATTAAATAGGGAAGACTAAGAAGCTACCCTGTGGAGTTCATATATGATGGCAGCCATCCCTCTATTTTTTTCTATATGGAATCATTATGAGCAATGTATTAACTAGACTTAAAACCAGCATAATCACATTGTATTCAGAAAATTAGAATACAATGTGTCAAAAAGTATAAAATGTACAAGTTTGACATCTTTGATTACCACTTAATGGTGAAATGTGAACCCATTTTCATTTATTTTTTTCATATTTCTTTGTATTTTTTCACATTTTAAACCAAAGTACGCTATTTTGATATTAAGAAATATATTTCTAGATTAATATTTTCGCTTTGCATATTCTATATAAAATCACAATTATATAAAAATATTTATTAATACTTTTTTAAAAAGGTTAGGTTTGAGTATACCAAAATGTTGGCTGTGGTTGTCTTTGCATTGTGAGCCTATGAACAATGTTGCTTTTTGAAATATTTTGTGTTTACCAGTGTTCTATAGTAAGATATTTGACCTTTATTAATAAAAATAAAAAGTAAAATGCCTAAGACATGTTGTAGTTTTATGGCATTAAGGATACAAATGTTGCATTAATATTTTAAGATTTCTAAGAGACTTTTTTAATGTTCCCCAGGAATTTTGGGGGAGCAAAAGACACATAAAACAGCCTATTTATTACAATACTAGAGGCCCAATGCACAAAATTCATGCAAGAGTAGGCTTTCCTTCCCCCGGCTGCCGGCACTGGCTTACCTCTGGCACCCAGGACCTGGGCTTCCCTTGCAGCCACAGCTTCGTACGGAAGGTCATCTGGTCTAATTAGCATATTATGCTTTTATTATTATAGATAAAATATGTAACGAACTTGTTCAAGCTAATAAAATTAAGTAGCAATTATTCCTTGAGTCCTCTCCCAATACAATGCCCATAGTTGGAATTGCATTACTTAGAGGACGTGTTTGCCAGAACTAGTGGATTAAATTGACCAGCGATTCTCGTCATTCTGATCACACTGATTACTACCTGTATTACTTATTGTCTTTTCTTTCTAAACAGAAAATACCTTTTAATTTTTTCACCTTTAGCCTTTGTTTTAGTTTGATATTTGAGTGTTGATATTTAAGATGGTGTGTGGCATACAAGTATATTTTAGTCTGAAGGCTTGAATTGGTGGTCTGATTTGTTTCGATAACTGTATAGCTTTGTGGTTTGCAGTAAATCAATAATGTGATGTTCAGTTTTACAGGATTATTCTAAGGACCCAAGGAAATAAAATGCTGGAATGTAATTTTAAGCTCTGCTATAAAACTTAGAATATTATGTTTTACTTGAGACCTGATGCATGAAATTCGTGCAAGAGTAGGCTTTCCTTCCCCCAGCTGCTGGTACTGGCTTCCCTCTGGTACCCAGGACGCGGGCTTCCCTCACAGCCCCGGCTTCATCCAGAAGGATGTCTGGTCTAATTAGCATATTATGCTTTTATTATTATAGATTCCACCAGAATAACATAATAATATTAATAATCTCAACATAGTGATATTAAGTTCAGTGATATTGATAATGACTTTCCACAAGCCTGTAAGCATATTAAGGGTCATTATTATTAATAATGTTGATGTGTACATAGATATGTTATTACTCTTTTTTAATTCTCTTGCTTTTTTATGTGTGTTTTTTAATTCATAAGACTCTGAGTTTATGTTTCTTTTAAAAATATTAGATTTGCAAAAGATTTTATTTTAATATTATTTATTTTACTCTTTATTTAACAATAAAGATTCCTGGATGGCAAACTGCTCGATATCAATAAAGACTTTCAACCGCATTATGGGGAAGGAGGACGCATTCTGGAGATCCGGACTCCAGAGGCAGTGACCAGCATCAAGAAGCGAGGGGAAAGCCTAGGCTACACAGAAGGGGCCTTGCTGGCTCTGGCCTTCATCATTATCCTCTGCTGTATTCCTGCCGTCCTGGTGGTTTTGGTCAGCTACAGACAGTAAGTATTCATGGATGCTCAGTGTTCGGTGAGAATATTGGGAAATGGGTTAAGAAGAGAGATAGCCCTGTGGGTGCCACAAAATAAAAATAAATAAAAAAGAATAATACATCATATAAATTGCTGTTATAACAAACACTAAGAAATAATGGTAGAACTGCTATTCATCATTTAAAATACCTACAGGGAAAGTTCTTACATATTATTTTACCATTGTCTTTGTTCTTGAACACTGAGAATTTTCTTTTGAGTTAAATAAGAAAAGATCATCCCAATCTTAAAATTAAAAAGTATGCTCTACATCAAGCTGCTATAGGACTATTTTCAATCACAAAAGTAATGTGAAGAGCAAATATAACACTTAGGTTGATATATTGGAGTTCCATGCATCCTTAACAAATCAATTATTATGCCATATTTAAAGCCAATGAAAGCACTTAATACTGGATAAATTGTTTTAAATTATTAAGCTATTAACCAAATGTTAATATTCATGTTAAATAAAGTTTACATTGTAGCTACCGTGTTTTATTCAACTATTTCCAAAAGAACTTTGTTATATCTTACTAGCAATATTATCATTGAGAAAATTTTAATTTTTTAAAAATATATTTTATTGATTTTTTACAGAGAGAAAGGGGGAGGGGAGAGAGAGTTAGAAACATCGATGAGGGAGAAACATCGATCATCTGCCTCCTGCACACCCCTTATTGGGGATGTGCCCACAACCAAGGTACATGCCCTTGACCAGAATCGAACCTGGGACCCTTGAGTCTTCAGGCTGATGCTCTATCCACTGAGCCAAACTGGTTAGGGCGAGAAAATTTTATTTGACACACAGTGCAATGATCATAAACTGGATATTAAACTCAGTGTCTGAAATTTTTTTAAAAATTAATATGCCTAATATTTGAACACTTGTAGATGCATTGTTTAATTATTTTTAGTTCAGTAATCAACTCAAAACTATGAAGTAATTTTAGTTAATGCTTTTTTATAGATTAGCATAACAAAACAAAATGAGTTTGCACTGCTCATGTTTCAAAGTAAAATTCTATTTTTAAAAGTCTAACTTTTGTGCCTTCATATTCTGCTTATAAATAAGATTGGAATGAATGGGTTTTTTAATATCAAAATGTGTCTTTTAAATTCTCAATGCATGAAAAACATAGAAGCAAATATTTAAAATGTGCCATGAATTCATTGCCCAGGAGTAGCAACATTCAGGTTCTAAATGAGGCCAAGAGTATAATCAGAGCTTGCTGACTAATTCTATTCCTTTATTTTTTAATTAAATTTATTGGGATGACATAAGTTAATAAGATGATATAAGTTTCACATGTATATTTCTATGATAGAAGATCTGTATAATGTATTAAGTGCCCAGTACTCACAGTCAATCATCTTCTAACACTTATATTTAAACTCCTTACCCTTTATTACTCCCAATCCCCTCCCTCTGCTGCTGTATCTATGAGTTTCAATCTTATATCCCACATGAGTGAAATCATATGGTTCTTAGCTTTTTATGACTTACTTATTTCACTTAGCATAATGTTCTCAAACTCCATCCATGCTGTCACAAATGGCATCATTTCAACTTTTTCATGGATGAGTAGTATTCCATTGCAAATATGTACCACATCTTCTTGATTCAATCATTTATCAAAGGTTTCCATGTCTAGGCCACTGTGAATAACACTGCAGTGAATATAGGGGTGCATATATCTTCATGAATAAATGTTTTCAAATTTTTCAGATATAAACCAGAAGAGGGTTTGCTGGGTCATATGGTACCTCTATTCTTAATTTTTTTAGGAACCTCTATAGTGGTTGTACCAGTTTACATTCCCACCAGGGTTCCTTTTTCTCCACACCCTCTCCAACACTTATTATTATTGTCTTATTGAAAGCCATTCTAAGAGTTGTGAGATGGTATCTCATTGTAGTTTTGATTTGCATTTCCCTAATAGTGAAGTTGACCATCTTTTTTTATGTATCTGTTGGCTATTTGTATAGATTGTGGGGAAAAGTGTCTGTTCAAGTCCTCTGCCCATTTTTTAATTAGATTTAATGTTTGTTTGCTGTTGAGTTGTATGAGTTCTTTTATATATTCTGGATATCAGCCCCTTTTTGGGGTTGTTGCTTGCCTTTTGGTTTTCTTGGAAGTTTCTTTTGCTTTGCAGAAGCTTTTTAGTTTGATATAATCCCATTCATTTATTTTTGCTTTTACTTCCCTTGCCTTTTGGGTCAAATTCATAAAGTCTAAGATCAAGATTTATAAGTTGAGCACCCCATTTTTCCTTCTAATAACTTATTCAGATCTTATATAAAGTTCTTTGATACATTTTGGATTAACTTTTGTACATGGGGACAAACTGTAGACCAGTTTCATTTTTTTGCATGTGGCTTTCCGATTTTCCCAGTACCATTTACTGAAGAGGCTTTCTTTTTTCCATTTTATTTTTGGCTTCTTTGTCAAAAATTATTTGCCCATATACATAGGTGCTTTATTTCTGACTTCTTATTGATAAAATACTTGTTTTGTTCATTGATGATTTTGCGTCTGAGTTCATTAAACTGCCCATCTGTGTGGGGTTGGTATTTTTTGTTTAGTTTTTTTTTCTGGAACTCAATATCAAGTTATCTGTCATTTGAAGCACATATTTCCATGTCTTTAAATTTATTTTCTGGAGATTTTTCATTTTCTTAATGAGTTGCCTCATTACTTTGGTTATGCATGGTGGTTGATGGGCTCCTTCTCTATCTAGACACCTATGTGTGAGTGGCATTTCTCTAGTAGACTGATAAGAAGTCTTTCTATTGTTTTTCAGTAGATGATGTTGAACCACATGTTTTTGCACTTCTCTGCCTGTTCAGATCTCTGTCAAATGGTGGGAAATGACATGTGTTCCCTGGGAAGATGGGCGCTCTCCTGAGATACAGTCACCCAGGTCTTAGGGATCCAGCCTCACAGGGCATGCAATGGGCTATGAGGGTCCAGATCTATAAAATCCCAGTGCTGTCCCTTGCAGCCGTTATGTGCGGGTATGGACGGGGTGAGATGGGGGAACCCAGCACCTCCTTTGTTGCTTTTTCTTCCTAGCGGTGGCAATGAACAGACATCTGTGTCATCCCCTCTGTGCCTCCACCAGATTCTGGAATTAGCTGTAGGTTTCCCTTTGTTCAGGGAAAAGGCATTGCTGTAGTTCCGGTTCCCTTTGGCAGATAATGTGCTCTGCAACCTGACACATTGGGTGAAGGGAGCAGAGCTCTGGGAGGTTCATGGGAGGTGGCCAGGCTCCATAGCTTTTTCTGTCTGGAATGCCACTTTCAGACAACAGTGGTCACCCTTTGTGCTTCCTCTCTACCTGGGTCACTGGGCTCAGCTGCAGCTAGGACTGCCCACTCCTGCAGGAACGCTCACTAAATCTCTTTGTTCTTCCCAGCTGAAGGGGAGGGTCAACACAACCTGATTCCTCCCCTCTCCAGGCGGAGCCCGCAGTGAGCTCCACGCTGCAGGGCTGCAACCATGGCTCCTTGAGCCCCTTTCCCTTGCTGCCTCTCCAGTTGACTCCCACTTGCCCACCTTTATGTTTCAATGTGCAGATCTCTCAAGTGTTTGTGTGCCGAGCAGGGAATTCTTTGTTGAAACTTAAAGGGGAGAGACGAAGGGGATCTCTCACACCATTATTCCTCTGACTTCACTCCTCAACTGTCTCTATTCCTTTAGCAATCTTCAAGCACAGTCCTAGTAAACCAAGGAGCTGATTATAAAGATCAGATCATTCTTAATATTTCCCTATCAAAGTTGAAATTCGCAAACCCATATTTTAATACCATTTTTCTTATTCAATTTAGTTCATTTCTTTGTTTTGTGTAATAAATATTTTAACAGTTTATATGACTATGACAGTAATATTAAAGTGCTCACCATTTTCACTTTCTGAATTGAAAGTTTCTGTACTATGTCATTAAATCTGTGTCAGAGTCTGACCAGTAAATTATTCATAATTTAGAATAAATCAAATATTAGAATATTATGAATGCAATAGTTTTTAATG
This sequence comes from Myotis nattereri, assembly GCF_964212035.1. Lineage (NCBI taxonomy): Eukaryota > Metazoa > Chordata > Mammalia > Chiroptera > Vespertilionidae > Myotis > Myotis nattereri. Next base: position 31,448,533 of record NC_138088.1, read on the forward strand.
TAACTTTCTCTCTTTTTCTTCTTACTCATTGCTTTCCCAAACAGGTTTAAAGTGTAAGTATGATGACTAATATATTGCTCATAATTTTATGTAATATGAAAAGAGAAACCCCAGAGAATACTTTTAAAGTAGTCAACCTACCCCAAACCAAATTATATTTGTCTGCTTTGTATTTGTAGTAGGTATATGATTTTTAGTTCAAATTTCCTTGTGGTTTGTATACATAGAATTGAGCTGATTTTACACAATTACATGTATCTGGAGGAAAGGTGAAAAAGAAAGTTTGCTCTGCTAGCTTCTACCCTTGATATCTTGGTTTTGAGGAAGGAATTTGAGGAGTCAGTGTGCAGGAAGGTAAAAAAGAACAACTTTGCTCTAATGCAAGAATGACAGGCTTTCCTAGGTAGCTAAGGAATAAGAGCCAACCACATCTCCCTCCTACACAGCCTCTGTAAATGAATGTCAAAGATATTTTAAATGAAATTATTCTTACTTAAATAGATAGAAGATATATAATTTCGTTTTATCTTCCATCTGCATTATGAAAGAGATCCATTAAACAACTACCAGTTGTCAATCACATTCTTATGTTTTGCTCTCTCCCTTTAATATGATCATTTAACTTTACAGATATTCCAAGTGAATTCTACCCGTTATCGAGGGGTAAATATTTTCAAGAACTCTGAGGGAGTATTTGTGAATATCCTGCAATATTTGTAATTATATCAGTTTATAAGTTCAAATACTTGTACAAACAAAAGTTTTGTTTTACTGGGTAGTTTCTCTGATAACTGTACATTATTATTAAAAGGTAGCCTATTGCCAAGCATATGATTTCTAAAATAGTTTTACAAAAACATGCTTACTTTACTAAAGACGCCAAGCCGAGTGCACAAAGACAGCACGCCTCCAAGCTGCGGCTGCTGCGATGCCCCCGCCCAAGCCCGCAGCGCCTGCCCCGGCCCCAGTGGCCGCACCCCCAGCACCGCCACCTCCCGGTGCGCATCTCTATGAAGAAGTTGGGGACAGCACAATGTAAGTAGAACTCTCAGGGCCTTTTAGAAGTAAATGCGTTCTGACTGATGCTCTGTGGTGAGTATTTAGTTTCAATTTGATGTGAAAAAATGCAATTTGCAGTCTACTTTCTTAGATTTTTTAGAACGAAAAGTAATAACCAATGAATATTTTCAATATGAGGAGGCATTTGCAGATGAAAAGCTTAAACATTGTATTTAGGCTCAGATTCTGAAAGAAGTGTTTGTCATAGGAAATGAGAATACAGCACTGTCATAATATAGTGTTTCCTGATTTGGTATCAAAAGCCACCTCCTGCTTGGTGACATAAAACAATTCTATTGTCTAAAGTCATAGACTTTTCTAACATACTATTTTACAATGTGATAGAATAGTTGAAATCTGAATTAAAGTAATTAAATATTAGATACCCAAATCACTTTAAGATTTTATCATATTCTTCTCAAAAGAGACTGTGATAGGTTAATATTTCCTCTACACTATTTGGAAATGCTAAGCAATATTAAATCATTATCTTTGAAAGAGACTTTTACGTTCTTTTTTAAAAGACTACACAGGTCTTCCTATAAGGTTGCACACTCAAAACCTGATCCCATTGGAGATTTTTAATTTGACTATATTTTTTAAATTCAAGGGTAACTATTTCTGGACACAAAGTGCAAAATAACCAAGGATATTATAAAATGTTGAGTATGATAAAATTAAATCCAGAAAACCTTTTATTAACTGGAATTGGTTCAAGTTGAGGTTCTTAAACACATTCTACTGTTACATTTTTTAGCATTTACTAGTAGGAATAAAGCAAGCTTCAAATATTGTAAAATTTACCTTTTAATGGGAAAACCACTTTTAAACATTTACATCAATAGTATTTGCCATATTAATACAATTACACAAGGTTATATTAGGAATAGTTTTTAAAATGTTAACTGTATTAATGTATGTATTTAATGCTAAAATTAAATTTAAAATATTTTAATGCTTGTCATTCTATTTCTAAAATAATAATAGAGGACTTATGCCTTAAATATAATTTTTTAATCATTTTTTTCATAAGTTGAAAATAATGGTCTCATTGGTGAATGTAGGAATTGAGCCAATATGATTTGATTAACCATCTTTCTCTAGCAAAAATGTTTAGAAACTAAAAAAAGATTTAGGTATAAATTTAAGTGTGTTTTATATGAAATTAGTAAGGGATATATATCTATTTTTATTTAACGAAAGCAGGTATACAATAACATCATCTGAAATCAATATAGTTTAATGGTAATAATTTTCAAATAGCAACATGTAAGGGCTGTTTTTATTTGAAAAATTATTGACATAGAGGATTTTACTATTCTAATATATATTTATTGAAGTATTTTAAGTTCTACAATTTAATTATCTTTAACCAATTTTTAAATTATCTATTCTAAACTTTGTACAGGGATTCTAATCATGTTACTAGAAAATGAATTATAGACAAATGTTTTTAAAACTATCAAAGGTCATTTCCTAGAAAAACTTCACAAAGTAATAACTTCATGTAGATTCAATAATTACTCTGTAATAGTCATTAACGGTACAGTGTTTGTATACTTACTTTCTTCCAAAAAATACTGTGTCTTCTTTGTAAATCAGTGTGGACCTATTTTTTAGGTAGAACATAGATGCAATTCTTAGAATCTCATTTAAATTTTGTTTTAGGAGTGAAATCATTCATGTTTAATAGAAGTGAATTTTACCTATGTTTACAAGATAGCAAGATATAATTTTATGTGATAAGACAACCAAGTAAATGCCATATGATTTTAATCTAAAACATTACATATTATTCTATTGAATAAGTACAAAGAAAATAGAAAAACATGCATTTTTTTTTTTGGATATACTTATTAAGTGCTTAAGTCTAGTTCCTGTTAGTATTTTCATAATCATTTCCAATTAACTATAGTTAAAACTTCTTTTTTTCTGTCACATGTTTTCTCTTTCTTACCTGTGGATACATAGGCATAAGTAAGTAAATAATATTATTCTAATTCAAAGGCATTAAAAAAGGATGCAAATAGATCAAGTACTGTTTTATTCTATTAACAGTAATCTTCATCTTTTATTGTGGAGCCATTTTCTTTAAATAGAAGTCATATCTTCCACACCTCATTCACTTTTGATATCTTGAAATCGCATGAGTTATCAAGGTAGTGTTTCCACTGATAGTACCTGTGTCTACTAAGAGGAGTTTCAAAGCTCTCCTTGCTTTTAATTTGTGATATATGTATTTTATCTTTCAATCAAGTGATATCATTATAAAGATAGTTTCCAAGAAAAATTAAATCAAGAACAAGAACAGATTTACACAAAAACATCTGCTATATAATGTCAAACCCATTTTTTAAAAAGGACTTTTTAAAATTAAGTGTTTCCTGTCTGTTTAATTTGTTTAATCTGTGTTGTCTGCACTTTCTAAATGATTCAGGTGGTCCTGGTACCCTAAGTCCACCTGTGAGAATCCTTCCTTGCAGTTTGTATCTTTATAAAGAGTCACAGTAACAACTTTTGCTTTATATATCATTGTATTGATTCACCCTTAATTTTTCAGTGTGGCTATTTTATTTTATTCAAAATATTTCCCTTTTAACTTCTTCTATGTGGGGAAATAGTAAGCAATCACAAAAATAAATCTGTCACTCTGAACTTTTGAGCAAAGGGTCCCAATATTTTCATCTGAGTGCCCTTTGACTTACTCAGTTTCATTTATGATGAACAGCCACTATGACTCAGTTCCATATATGAGAAAATCTCCCAGTGATATCAAAACCATATTTTATTAACATAATTTTTTTCAGTAAAATGAGTCTTGACTAAAATTTGACCCAGGTCATGTTCAAAAGAAATATCAACAGTCCCTCTCTTATCTCTAAAATATATGTTTTTAAACTGATTAAGCAAAACTTAAGTAGAAGAAAATAATCTCTGTCAAGATTCTGATGTAAATTCAATTTCTCAATTGTGATTTTGAAATCTGCTGCAAGAGAAATTCTCTCATTTGTGCTTGGGGATTTTAATTCTCTTAATCGGGAGAATAGGAAAAACATTTCTGTATTCTCTTGCAGGGATTTTTCTCAGTAAAGGAAGTACTCTTAGCTCCAGGACAGAATTACTGAGATGAGAGATAATGGACAGTTATGAATCAGATACAGCCAAGGATCCTTTCCCCAAAACAGTTGGCTCTCAGCTTCCTCGACCAAGGCAAAGGATATGCAACCATTAACCAAAATGCTAATCTGCAATTTGGGGGAATTATGATTTATACATGAGAAAACTGTTATGTGTGGTCATGGATACTTGGCTGTATCAAAATAATTGGGGGGAAAAATCAGTCTACAGATTGATACATTTGGGAAAAAATGAATATTTCTTATGCTACTCACAGCTCTCAAGCTTTTCTGTCCTGTCTTTTTGAGAACAGGGACATGAAAGCAATGTTTTGCTTCAATAGATTAGTGTTATCTGGCATTTTTCTCATGAAAGCTATGGCACAACCTGTTTCCTTACATTTCATTATCTTCTTTTCTTTCAAGTCTTTACCTTCTCTACCATTTCCAACAAAGCAGGGGAAATAAGTCAGTCTCAGAAGACAAGAAACATCAGCACGTGGCGATGCCTTTTTCTTCCAACACTGTTGAGGCTCACGAGCAGGCTTATGTAGAAGGATCACTAAAGAACAGCCAGCCCACATCTGCAAGAAAACTCACATTGATATCTGATGAGGATGCCTTAAATACCCACAGTACCCTTTATAAGGAAAATGTAGATCAAAGATCAACAAATTCAGACTTTTCACTAAGAACAGATTCTATAGGCTCTATTTTACCAAGAACTCAAGCCAAGAATGAGTCTCTGAGGGGCACACGAAAAAAGATTCAAAGGATATGGAATCAGACGTTCTGTTTACCTAAGAGACCAAAGTGGGAACTTCCCAATAGACCGGAAACCATAGCTCTGGATCAGTGGCCAAGCAACAGGCAGAAAGCGCGAAATGAAAGCACTGAAACGTATCCACACACAAGAGGTAGCAGTAATCCCTTGCTTATAGCTGAAGATACAAGTGCAACAGAAAAAGAGGCAAGGCAAGGTGGATCACTGGTCATGCAAGGAACAGAACAGTTGAAATCTCTACCTTCAGACTCTTCATTTTCTTCTCCTTGGTCTCATTCCACATTCTCTACTCTGCCAACTGTCTCCAGAACTGTGGAACTAAGATCAGAACCTAATGTCATCATTTCTCCTGCTGACTGTTCCTTGGAACTTTCTCCTTCAATGTCACGCGTTTTAAATGCTCCGCTCTTTAGGAGAGAGACACCCAGCTGTATGTTGACTATTGAAACCAAGAGGAACATTTTCGAAAATCCTCCCCATCCACCAAACATCTCTCCTCCTCCCTTTCCTCCACCCCTTCCTCCCCTCCCTCCTTCTCTTATTCTTACTCCTTTTCCTCTTTCCTGCCCTTCTTCTCCTCCTTCTAGTTCTCCTCCTATTCCTCCACCTCTTCCACTTTCTGTTCCCCCTTCTCCTTTCTCTACTTCTTCTCCCCCTCCGTCTCTTCTCCCTTCACATCCTTCTCTTCCTCCACCACCTCCCCCTTTTCCTTCTCCACTCCCTCCTTCAACTTCAGGCTTGTCCACTAAGTGTGTGTCTATACCAGCTGTTAAAAGCACTGTCAGTGTGACACCAGCCAAGGAAATACAGTCCTCTGGGGGACAGCTATCAACATCAACAACAGTGTGCAATGCAGATCCTCAAAGAGAACCAAAAGGAATCCTCAAACATGTGAAAAACTTAGCAGAACTTGAAAAGTCAGTCGCTAATATGTACAGTCACATAGAAAAAAACTACCCCCCAGCACACATTCCAAAACATGAAATTAATTACCCTTCAGAGGTGACAAAAATGGAAATAACATCTGGACAAAACCAGGAGAATTTGCACAATATTGTCGAGGAATTTGAAAAACAATCTCACACTCAATCTACTTCACTGTAATGTTGCTTTTCCCGTTTTAACTGAACAACTCTTTTGAACATAGTCTTCGAGTGGAGGCAAATTTGAACATTAAAGAAGATTCCATTCTTTTCCCTAAACTCAATGCAATACTGTTTTTTCCTCACTTTTAATTTAAAATATTATTAACCTCATCATTACTAACTCATAGATTTACCTTAATTTTCTTAACTACGAAGTAGCATTATTTGTCTACATTTATTTAAAAAGTAAGTAATCTCAATCTATTTTTTTAATGGGACTATATGGGCATGAAAGTTAGATATCCAGTTTAAAACAATGACTTGTTTATCATGTTAATGCAGTAACTTTTACTTTTCACCATAGTTTTATATGAGTGCTCCAAGAAAAAAAGCAGATTGTTACAAAGAAGCTAAAAAATATCATAGGCTCTGTAATTTTCTTGAAACTTTTGCATTTGGTAAGAAGAAATACTACCAAATTAAATGTTATTTATCTTAAAACATAGGAGCTGACAGACATTACGGTATTCCAAAATAAAACCCAGGTGCTATAAGATGTAGTCATCTATTTTCTTATGAGAACATCCTTTACTCTGGCTTGCTTTTATCTTACTAGTATGCTTATACATTTGATAAACCTTTTACTTTTTTTCAATTGCTGTCTTAGCTATTTATTTCTCATTGTGCTTTCTTTTTCCTTCTTTATAATGAAATAAATCTTGAGTTCTTGACTTTTGTAAGACATTTCATTGTTTCCACAGATGTTTAAAGTGCTCTTTAGTTTCGCTTGTCCACATTATTACATCATCTCTTTAATTATAATTTTATTATGAGGCTCCTTCAAAGAAAATATTTATCTCCTGTTTAATAAAGAAATTTGAATCAGATTCATCAAAAGAAGATTAAGTAAATGTCTACGAATGAGTATTTAGAATGATTTTTGTATTTCACTGGTTAAAATTATATTTTTATTAATTTATCAATAATATAAAACCTGCTTATCTATTAAAAGTTTAGAAGAGGGCATTATGGCATTATTCCTAACTACTATTGAGTCTATAGTATATGAAAAGTTTAAATAGAAATATATCTGGTGGACTATTATCAGTTTTATATAGACCTTAACTGTTTTAGGCGAAGAAGACAAAAATTTGTACTCTAGACAAAAATTTCTCTAGTTGTAGTGGTTGTTTATGTTACAGTTCAATTTGTTAAACTCAAAGGCATCTTGCTAAGCTAAGTACTACCTTCCTATCTTCTTAACGGAAGCTACACTTAACCATCAAGTAATCACTTTGTGTTTCCTATTGAATACATAGATTAATTTTGTTTACTGGAAATCCCCACTTTGAATACAAGTATAATCATTTGTTTTACTCTGTAATTTTTATATTTTAGGAAGTATAAGTTTGCACAGATGAAAACACAATTCCAACATTTAAGCACAAGTCTTGCTTGATAATTAACATTATCAAATTAGTATATTTAGGTTCAGGGACCAACAATGCATCATTTCAAAGGTTTTGTTCAGCGCTTATATTATGTGATATTTCTTCAAGAATTTAGTCTGACCTCCCTAATGAATAATACCAGATCAAAAAGCATTTGTAAGTTTAATTATTTTTATTAGTTCCTCTGCTTCAGATTCCTTTCATCCAAATCAAGAGTAATTTCTTTCTTGGGGTTCTTGCATATGATTTTTTTCTCTCTTTCACTGAAAAACTTCAGTTGGAGTTTTTGTTGGCAGCTGGTCTTATGCATGAGAACTTGTACTTTTTGGCGGAGTCTGACAAGGTATTATTCTCAATTGTGTATGCCTTTAATGTGAGTGTGTGTGTTTTTAAGCTATTTTATATCAACTTCTAATTAAATCTCTAAATAATTACCAAAGAAATATTCTAAGGAATCTAAATAACAATTTTACCTATAGCCTTACCAAAATGTTACATTGTCCTTTTCTATAACATTACAATATTTATATAATCTTAAAATGTATTAGTATTTTATACTTTTCAAATGAAACACCCATACCCGTGTTTTATATTTAGTCCTGTTTTTGACATTGTATTTAGATATTCTCTTCTTCATCTTAAAAGCCAATTAGAAAATCTTCTACATGACACCTATTATCCTAATATTCTTTGAACATGACAGAATATTTTTTTCTCTCCTCAATCCTTAAGCCTCCACAAACTGACAACCAGACTCTAAAAAAAGCACCTTTTTCCCTGCTGATTTATTATGCTTCAATTAGTGCATAAAGAATTACATTAGATACCTTATTAAAGTACACAGATTACTATACAGCTTCCTTAATTTAAAAAGTAAGCTATAATACACAGAAATATATATCCATATTATATGACTGGTTTTATAGAAATTGACAGGGTGTCATGTTAATTGAAAGCACACAGATAATTATACATACTGATTCTTTTGTGTACCTCCTCTAAATTTTTTGCCTTTGAACTAAAACAATACAAATAACTAAATTAAATGCAACAAAAAAAATCAATGGAAGAGTAGTGTAAAATATCATTATCACCTACCTATTGATATTTTATTTGGCATTTTTATAGAAACTACTGCTAAAGAAAAGAGGCAGTTTAAATATCTTAGAAAATAAAATCCAGCTTTGGTTGGGCATTTTATATTATGCATTGATAGTAAATATCTAAATATGAGCTTTCTATATCTCTGAAAGATACAAATTTAGTAAAAGTTGAAAATGTCTAAACTTCTAAATGTTCTAGGAGAATTATCATTACCATAGCTACTGGCAGAACCACATAAGCATCCTGTAAATCTCACCACAGAACTATTACAAATAGTAAGTTGCTGATTGGATTAAGTAACTATTATTATATCACCACCATTTCAATCAGCAATGCCTTAACCACTAAAGATGCTTGCAGATAAGTAGATTTATTTTGTGAAGTCCTTGTAATTTTAAAAACTTTTCGTTGGACTTTAGAAAGTTATGTACTTACCTCCTCATAACAAATCTTTATTGAAGCTCGTTGTTTAATTCCATATTGGCATGGTCAACAGCACCAATTTAATGCTTTAGGTCAACTCTTTCATAAATAATCTGTTTAAAATATTCATAATTAGTGACATTAAATATTGAAAGCATTCTATACCTTTTCCCTCTCAAGTACAAATGTTTCACCAACTTATGGTCCATTAACTTTATAAATTTTTATGTAAAATTGAACATTTGGCTCTTACATCTCAAAACTTTTTGGCTTCATGTCTGATAATATAAATAACTCTCAAAAGTTAGTAATATTTTGCATTCTCTATTTTTAGAATAAACTGACAAACACTTGGGAGAATATATTCTAGCCATAGAGATATATATATATTTTTGATTCTGAACCAATATAGATGTATATAACACATTATCCCCAAGTGAGTATTTTATATGTATCAAGATGATAATGTAAAATATTTTTTATTCCAATTGATCACAACAGAATCAAAGTGTGTTATTGTACACCACTGTGATAAAATTGATTGTGTATGTTTTGGTGTTCACATGGTTAGGCTGATAATTGTTTTTAATAATTCAGGTAGGAAACTTTTGATCCTCCTGTTTGATGCTGCCACAAAATATATTTCTTACTGAGATAATTTTTAGTAAAAATTGCCTTCTCAGTTTTTCTCATATTTTTTAAACACCATTACCTATAATTTTATTTAACCTAAGAAGGCAAGATGTTTAATGTTGATTTCTTCGTTTCTGCCTTGCAGGAGAGGTTATTCATCGGAGGTAAGGGCATTATGGTGTTATATTATATCAAGGACTGATTTATATATTTTTTCAAAAAAAGGATAATTTTTTAAACAAAACTTATAACTATGGTATACTATTTCCTTTCTTTTATATGTTTTACTTCTTTGGGGATTTTAAGTCTGTTATTCAATGGTGAACAAAAATCAATTGCTTACCTTTTCAGGGACACATTCGTTTTTCCTGCATTCCTATTACTCAATATTGTGAGATTTCCCCAGAATTATTTGTCTATAAATCTAATTTGGAAACTGTAGCATGACTTGCTTTTATTCTTTCTACCAGTCCCAGGCTCCATTCTATCACAGTAGAGCTTGAGATCTCAGAGATTTTTTTTTTTTTTTTTTTTTTATTTTTTTTTAAAGACTGTAAGAAAATTCTGGCTTTCCTATTGTGCTAATTTGATTCTCGGTCTACCACAAAGAGCTGGGCATTCTGGTCAGAAATATTTAGGCTGGCCTCACTATACGTGGTACTCTCAATGAAGTCACTGAGCATCCAGTATGTACAGTTTCTCTTTTAAGAGAATAAAATAAGCATATGACCTGATGGGCTAATGTTTTAGAATATGTAAGTTCTAAATTGTTTGAAAATGAAGATGAATGACTTTAAGAATAACTGGTTTGGGGGGATAATTATAATAAATAACAAGTTGAATCAGAAAACCTCTAACTTAAACTTCCCACCCTTTATAGTGAATACCTTCAGAAGACTAACTCTATCATGGAAAGTCTATCTGTTTAATCAAATAGTCATTCCATTGGCCATTTCAAACAGTTGGTTCATTGGTGGAAGTGGAAGTATCTCAGAACTTCTCTGCCCATTTTCCCACTGCTTATTTAAGATTTGTGTTGTATAACTATTTCCCCAACATTTGAATTGTTAATGCTGCTCCCATCTGATTAAAGTATAAATTATCCTGAAACTGACCAATAGTGACTGTGTTTTCTTTAAATTAATATGGGTGACATGGGCAGATACAAGTGATTCCTGTCAAATCTGTGAAGGACAATATCCCTAATCTAATCACAAGAGCATTTCTGAAGACACGCTTAATGCTTGAGTGCAGGCAATCCACATTTTGGTAAAAAGAAAAATGGAAAGCATGTCTTAAATATGATGATGAATATATCATTACTATATCATTATTTTGTGATCTCTACCCTTCTTCCTAATGAGCCTGATTGTATTTAATGTGGGGAGAAAAATAGATGGGCAATTTAAAAATGAGTTTCAATTTGTTAGGAAGAATTGTTTGACATTTAAAGTTCTTTTAGAACCCCAAGTGACACCATACTGGGAAGCTCAAGCCAAGAAAATATTTATTAAGTTTAACTTTGATGTTTTAATTTCACCATTATTTTAATTAACAAGTTAATTTATTACGTTGTCTTCCAATGTAAGTAGTCAAAATATTATTTAATGCTGTTGGTAGCTATCACATGAATAATGAATTATAACCCCAAGGTAACCAGTTTAAAACTGTCACCTTTTTTTCTCTTTTCAGTTATAATCTACCTTTTCCATCTGAATTCTTTTCTAAACTTTTCTATTTTAATTTCCTTTGGCAGCAACAACAACTGCTGAGGCCTTCTCTTCTTAACCCAGAGGTATCAATTTTCTTTCTCCTTTCAACCTCACTGTCCTCATGCTACTTTGTGACATTAATGACCACCATATAGGTAGGCAGAGTGGGTAGCTGCCAATGTGGCATAATTTCACAAGAAAGAGAAAAGATGGTTTTAAATTAAAATAAATAAAATAGTGAGCAAATCACCTCCTTACTGCTTGCTGGTGGCTAAAATTAAATAAACAATTTTAGCTGGTGGCTAAAATTCTTTTTTTTTTCTTTTGCTTTATTCTTTGGGAATTAGACAAAAATTTTAGTCCTAATAAAAGCAAGGTATCATTGAATGAAATAATTCACAAACCTGATCAGTCACTTGTCATAGAATTGTTCTTTAGGCAAAGTTTGAAGAGTGCAGACATCTGTACTGAAATAAGAAAAGGTAAAAAAAATCGGTTATAATTCACAATTTTTAATCATTTAAATGTGACTCAAAATACTGCCATTGGGTATCTATTTCAAAATGCCTATGTCATTTGCTTCTGCAATGAGAAAAAGATATGCATAGTCAGAGAATAAATATATATTATCTACATTTATTTAGCGCTTACACTGCTAAATATTTTTAGAAAAAAAGCAGTATTATATAAACACATCTTTAGCAAATTTAGTATTTTATAAGCTCTACTTTAAAAAATGATTCAATTTCCTTAATAAAAGAATCTTCATTTTGCTAAAGAGATTTCATGGTTAAAATTTACTTTCCACAATTCGGAAGTTGTATGTCAGGAATATTCAACCTACATAAATTCTTAGAAAAAATTTCCATGGAGATATCTTCATATGATAGCTCAGTGTTAAAATCCAAATACCAATTACTGGATACAAGACTTTAATCAAGACATGCAACCCTCCTGAGCATCAATTTCATCTTCTATAAAATGTAGGCAGTAAAAATTTAACATATTAACTCCCAGCCATGCAACTTGAACATAGCAGGAAGAAAATCAGTAAATGGTAGTTTTTTGTGGGGTTTTTGTTTGTTTGTTTGTTTAGTCAAGAAGTTAATTTCCTATGTCTTCTCTATATAAAATTTTCTTCTCTTAGCAAAAATAAATTTTAAAAATAACATTTAGTGTTTTATCTGCCCATAAAATCACTTTTTAATATGCTACTGAGCATGATGTCCTAAATTTGGGATTCACCTGCTAAGGGTAACAAGGGCTGCATGGAGCATTTCAGTCTCTTCCAGCCACTCGGGAATCTGAATGGTCACCAGGTGTTTTTTTTGTTTTGTTTTGTTTTGTTTTCTCTCTCTCTCTCTGAAGAGGTGATGCTCTGCCCTTCAGTAATGTGTGGCCTAAGACTCCAAGAGGGACCCTTCAGGTTATTCTCTTCTACTGGCTCCTATTCCTCCTTTCCAACTCAGATTACAGAAGACTAATAGTATCAAGGGCTAAGTTTCCTGGTTCCTTCCCAGCTGCTTCTATTTATTTTCTTAAAGGCACCTGATGCCAGATATATGGTGTACCTAGCAAGCGTTGAGTTTTATTCTTCCTTTAGGAAAAAGAAGTACATGTCTAAAAAATTTATTTTATTCTAACTTTAAAATCTGAGATATATTCAGTTGCATTATTTACATAAATATTTATTTTTAATTATTGCTGCTATTAAAATTCAACTTCAAAATAATTGTAAGAACTCCTAACTTGAGATCTCCTCCCTTACATTTTTAAGTGTATAATAATATTGTCAACTATAAGCAAAATGTACATCTCTAGAACTTCTTAATTGAAACTTTATACCACTTTTGTCCCCCTCCCCACCCCCTGGCAATGATCATTCTGTCTGCTTCTGAGTTTGACTCTTTTTACATACCTCATAAAAGTGAAATCATTCTGCTTGTGTCTTTCTATGATTGGCTTTTTTCATTTAACATATGTTCCCAAGGTTCATCCATGGTGTTGCATATGGCAGGAGTTCTGTCTTTTTAAGGCTGAATGACATTCCATTGTATATACCACATTTTCTTTATCCATTCTTCCATTGCTGGACATTTAGGTTTCGACGTTAAAATCATTTGGTGGTCTTTTCTCCGTCTCTGTATGTATTAGATCAAACGTATGTTGGACAATTAGTTTAACAGTATTATTTCTGAGACCTATTCACTTTATTGAAACTAGTAATATTACGTTGGGTAATAAATGCCTCCAAAGTCTATGCCTACCAATATGATATATGTATTTTACCTTTTTCCAGTTTCTTATTGGTCTTTCTCTACCTCATTTCCGACTCTCCCACCATGTACAGTTTTTGTTGGAAAAAAACTTCAGCCTAAAAAAACTTCAGCCTAAAAGGGTACAAATCACACGGTATAATAGATGAGTATTCACAGAGCGCACACATCCTAGCATCTCTCCAGAAAACCTGTCAACTTCAACACTCAGATTATTTTCCCTTTCCCTGACTACTCACCTGGTCTCTTTGCTTTTCTGAGATAAATATTTTAATGCTATACATATATATTTCATTTCAGCTTTATTGAATTATAATTGACAAAATTATAAAATATTTAATGTGTAGATTGTGGTGATTTGATATATGTATACATTGTGAAAAGAGACCCCTCTCTAGTTAATTAACCCAACTATCATCTCACTTATTTTGCTTTTATTATGTGTAAGAACATATAAATTCTGTCCTCTAAGCTAATTTCAATTATAGAATACAATGTTATCAAATATAGTCACCATGTTTTACATTAGAACCTCAGAGCCCGATTCATCTGATAGTTTTTAACCTTTTTACCAACCTCTCCCTATTTCCCACACCCCAGCCACGGACAACCACTTTTCTACTCTGTTTCTATGAGTGTGACTTTTTATTTAAATATGTTTTAGATTCCACATATAAATAAGGTGATACCATACCATGCAGTATGTGTCTCTGTCTGGCTTGTCCATCTTAGCGTAATGCCCTCAAGGTCCATCCATGTTGTCATAAATTATAGGATTTCCTTTTTTTCTAAATGTAGGCATTCATTGTGCATTGGCAGCATCGTAGGCCGTGAGCGTTATCTGAGTTGTGATTAATGCTAATTGAAAACTTTTCACCTGGCTCCTAATATACATATTAGCTTTCTGTTTTATTTTTTAATTTCCCTGAGTAGAATAGTATAGAATAATAGGCTTCATTTGTACCTGGCTTCTTTTGCTCATCATTCTGTGTGGGAGATTCACCTCTGTTGTGTGATGTTTTAGTGTGTTTACCTCGTGGACTTGTTCATTGGTTCCAGTCATTGCCTGTTGTGAATACTGTATTTTGGTGTACAATTGTACAAAATTGTGTTGGGTATATAAATTGAACTACATTGAATTTCTGTGAAACAGGATATGCATTTATTTGACTTTAGTAGTGTTGACAAACATTTCCCCAAGGGTTTTACTAATTGATAATCTCTCTAAAAGGATATGAAAGTTCCAGTGCTCCATGTCCCTGCCAAAACATGGTATTGGTGATTTTTTTCTTTTTATTCTTAGCTATTCTGGTGGGTAAACTGCAGCAGTTTTAACAGCAAAAACGGATCCTGTTAGTTACATTTGTTTCACAAAACATTTGTAAACTGCAGTCATCAAATTGTATATTAGTAAAGCTGAGGGACTGCAAACTAAAATAAACATCTATGGAAGTAATATAAAGTGAATGGAATTTATTAGATGTAAAAACAGAAGAGCAGATGGGGGATCCTATTGTGACTCTGGGTACAGAAGTAACACTGTATGGTTGAGCACACAGCAGTAACTAGTAGAGACCATGCTTGCTGTAAGGAATAGCACCACTAACAAAATTCAGGACATGTGAAAATATGAGACCAGTGTTGCCGTTTTATTTTTCAACAGAAATTTAACTCCAGATTTTTTATAGCAATTTCTGATTAGAATTACGACAACAAATTCAATTTTTTTTTTTAAAAAATTGTTTGTTGGCCCTGGCCAGTGCTGCTTAATGGTTAGAGCATCAGCCTCCGCCAAAAAAAAAAAAAAAAGTTTCAGGTTTGATTCCTGGTCAGGGGCATGTATCTGGGTTGCAGGCTTGATCTCTGGCCCCACTTAGGGCTAATTCAAAAGGCAACCAGCCGATGTGTGTCTCTCACAGTGATCTCTCCCCCCAACCCCCCATACACACAAACACACTTCCACTCTCTCTATAAAGCAATGGAAAAAATATCCTCAAGTGAAGATTAAAAAAAAAAGATTGTTTGCCAAACAGAGCACAACTGACGATTATTCAGGCTGTGAATTTCATTTTTTTTTCTAATGATATATTTGTGGTCTCAGAGAACTTTTATCTCCTGAACCAACAGAATTAATTCTATAAAAAATAGATGACTTTAAAAATAAAGTACCAACCTATTTTCCTGTGGATACCTTTACTTTTTCCTCCTTCCCTTTTCTCACTTCATGGCAAAGTTAATTTAACTTGTTCAACCTACTTAAACGTTAAAATAGAATTTAAAAGGGAAATGTAATAAAATTGAACTTAGTTATTTAAAACTAGCTTCATATGTGTATCTCAGGAAAAAACACCTTTCTTTAAGAGTTGGACAAAAAAAAAATGATTGTCTAGAATTTAGAAATAGAAGCCTTGAAAGGGCTTTTATTGGTTTAATTACATTTAATTAAACCTAGTATGTTTTAAAATATAAACATCCTTGGGAAATATCACATGTTAATGTAATTATCAGATCTTTTCTTAAGAATAGCTTTTGAAAAGTAGAAGTCTTCAGGGTACTAGACGACAGTTAGCAGGAAACTGAAACAATGATAAAGATAACGCTATAATTTTTCTCAAGGCTAAAGTCTGTTAATAATAGTTAAAATAGAGTAAAATATTAACTGCCTTTGATAGTTTTAAAACAACTGATAGGCTCCTCTGTAACCTGTTTACCTTTATAAAAAATTCCATATTTACCCTCTCAGTTCTAAAAACAACCTTATTTTATGTAAAACAATCATAGCCAGAAAAAAACAAACAAACATTTAGATATGTTTGACTAACATTTGTAATTAAAGTTATCTTGACAGGAGTATTTTGAGAGTCATTGAATTCTAGGTCTGGAAATCTGACTTTGAGCTGAAATGTAATAAGAATTTGTTTTCAAAATACAATTTCTCTTTTTGAAAAATAGGAGTTATCCATGGAGTCTGGAATTGATCCTGGCCAGGAATATGGACAAGATTATTACAGTTATGAGCATGGGTACATTTTCAGATTTTTTAAATGCAGTATCTTAATATTTTTATGAATAACAATGATTAGTAAATGATTATTGCTACCATTCATGTTATGTGTCATTTTATTTGTTGCATATTTGAAAATAAGTAACATATCTAGTTTTAGATTCAGTAAGGTTTTAACCATTTTTCTATATTGAATTCCGTTTTGATGTTCTATGTTAATATTGACTACAACTCTAAGAATGCAGTAAAAATTATTCAAAATTATGTAAATGGGGGAAAATAGACATCATATTTGCTCAATTCCTGAATTCATCATTGTTTATATGATATGTTTAACATTTCATCAAACCAGTCACCCTCAAGATTTTCCCAAAAAACATACTTCAGAATTTAGTAGTAAGCATTTCTACGCACATAAGTTGCTTTCTAAAAATACAGTAGAGAAATGTAATGACCATTACAGATCATGTTTGAAGCAAAGCTTTACTGTGAAGATAGACTTTGTGTTCTGAATAAGCCATTATACTTTTAGAAAGAACCTATTTTGTGTCCTAAATTTTTCAATTAGTTAAGGAACAATATGCCTAAAGACTTACCCAAAACTTACTTTGAAATAACTTGACTCTTTTTATTGTTATTCCAGGATACCATTATGGCAAAAATCATTGGTCATCAGGTTGTAGTACCTACCTTTTGGTTTTGTAATTAGTTTACCAGGTGCTTAATAAGTTAGGTATAAGTATCTGTTGATTGAATGATGAAGAAAAAGAACAGTCATGGTAAAACCTACCTAGATCACATAAAAAAAAAAAAGGTTTAAAGTTGTAAGTTTCTATTACAGGTATGAAATGCCTCAATATGGAAGTCGCCGTCGCTTGTTACCACCGGCTGAACAAGAGGAATATGGTGAGGTGGTTGGTGAAGCTGAGGAGGAAGAAGAGGTAATTACTGTAATTTTCTTCTGTAAGGTTAATAATCCAAGAACAATTTGTTAACCATACTTGCATAGCAGGCTACAAAATTTTCCAAAAATCAGAAATTCTGTTCACTTAATACATGTTTTCCATAGTAATTTAATAACGCTGACCACTGTCTTGTCTGTAGAAGGAAATTAATTTTATATAAGTTAAATTTATATCCTTCTATAAAATGTTAGGCACGAGGTATAAAGCGGCAATAAAATTATATTTTCTAACATCTTAAACGTTCCCCCATAAATAATATTAAAATATATCAAAGATTGCACAAAACAATGTTTACTTTTGTTTCTACATTGTCCAGCATACCTAAAAACTTGCGAAAAGTACAGTCTCCAATTTTTTTCAGGTGTGCTGGGCAATGTAGAGAGTATAGTCTCCATCTTTCAGTTATGAGAAAAGTAAAATATTGTCACCAATGTTTAATGAAATGTTTATGTTTAAAGTAGCGTGAGTTGTGCATAGTTAATTCTTATATTCCTAGTTTATTCTTATATTCTGAAATATTTACTTGAACATTTATTTTAAAAAACATGCACACAACAAAGAAATACCATAGTGCTATCCTGTTCAAAATTAAGAGAAATATCAGAGCTTTATCCTGTTCAAAGTTAAGAAATAGTAAAATTTCCTGCTTATTTAAAATATTCATAAAGGAAATACATAAAAATATTAAAGTCTACAAATGAGAGAGGGCGGGCATTATGATTATTTCTCTCTCCTTCGATATGAGATGCAAAATAAATTTTGTATAAGAAAAAAAAATGAGAAAGCATTAAATTTGCTGTCATTAATACAAGCCAACATAAAATAATTCACTTTTGTAAGGTCACTTTCTGTGTACATACAGTGGGAAAAACAGTAGGCAGTGATGTGGTTGTTTACTTAAGAGCAGTTATAGAACTTGCATGAGGCTGTCACCTGCAGATTCACTCCTGCTTAACTTATGTGGGACAAGGTCACGCCCTAACCAGCCCCCAGCTGACACTTCACTTGCATTTTTGTGATTTTCAGGAAGAGAAAGTTAAACCCACAGTTGAAATTAGAGAGCCTAGTGAGGAGGAAGTAGTTGTCACTATCGAAAAGCCACCAGCAGCTGAGCCTACACACACATGGAAGAGAGCCAGGATATTCCCAATGATTTTTAAGAAAGTGAAAGGGCTAGCGGAGCGAAGAGGCATCGTTGTCCTTGAGGGTGAAGAGTGGCAGAGACGCCTTGAGGAAGAGGACAAAGATTACCTGAAACTCACCCTGGACCGAGATGAAGAAGCTACAGAGAGCACCGTGGAATCGGAGGAGGAAACCTCCAGCGACTACACCGAGTACACGGAAACGGAATCCGAGTTCAGTTACTCGGAGACGACGGAAGAGGAGTCGGAGTCAGAGACACCCGAGGAGGAGGAGGAGAGTTCGACCCCTGAATCAGAAGGGTCGTCCACAGAGTCGGAAGGAGAAAAGGCGAGGAAAAACATCTTTCTTGCAAGAAGAAGGCCTGTGGCCGAGGAAGTCGTGGAAGTCAAAGGTAAAAAGCAGCAGCCGCCTGAAGAGCCGGTAGAAGCAGAAGAACCGCCCGCAGAAGGAGAGGAAGGTGAGCCGGCCGCCATAGAAGAGCCAACTGACCTTGAACCTCAAGACGTGACCGAGGAGGGCAGCATGGGATCGGCTTCGGCGGAAGGAGGTGTGGAGAGTGAGGAGGAGTCGGAGTCGTCCAGTAGCACCAGTAGTAGCGAGAGTCAGTCTGGAGGCCCCTGGGGCTTTCAGGTGCCGGAGTATGACCGAAGCAGGGGCGCGAGCCACAGGAAGCCGCCGCCTCCGGGAGCTAGCGCCGAGGGTGACAGCACAGCCCTTTAGAAGCGCTCACAGTAGGTGGCGGTGTTGCAGTGACGCGTGCTCTTGTGTGCAGTGCCCTGTGTGCTCTCTGAAATGACACTTGAGGGGGAGGAATTGATCACGATTTTGATCTGACTTAAGAGTAGAAACATGCCAGAAACGTGAACATATACATGCTACCCACATAGATGTGTATAGTACAGTATAGGTTTAAACAGACTCATCTATCCTATATTAGTAATTTAGAAGACATGGCATGCAATCAGTTAATCAATATTTTCTAGTGGGATTTCTGTTAATGCAATGTGGCATTATATATTACAAGGATGCCCTCTCTATCAAAATGTATTATATGAATACATATGGTGGGTTTTATATCATCTTTTAAAAATAACTCTTGCCCTGACCGGTTTGGCTCAGTGGATAGAGCATCAGCCTGCGGACTCAAGGGTCCCGGGTTCGATTCCGGTCAAGGGCATGTACCTTGGTTGCGGGTACATCCCCAGTGGGGGATGTGCAGGAGGCAGCTGGTCGATGTTTCTCTCTCACCGATGTTTCTAACTCTCTATCTCTCTCCCTTCCTCTCTGTAAAGAAACAATAAAGTATATTTTAAAAAAATTAAATAACTCCTAAGGACAAGCTGCAACAAATGAAATCTCTAAAAGTCGTCTTTTGCATGTTTGCATATATGCACATTTCACCTGGCAAAGATATTATCATAAATATCATGAACAGGTTCAAACTGATTTGTAGTTGGCACTTTCAGATATTAGAAGTTAAATAAAATACATTTTTTAAAAAAAATTCAATTTCCTACAATTCTGTTGTGGATATGAATTAAAGTGAATTTAGAAAAATTAAATTATAATAACATGTATGCAATTTTTATAGGTAAGTAAACATAACAATTTTAAGATATATATCTGAAAATCAAAAAGCATAGCTTCCTTAGGGCAATGGGCTGGGAATTTACATATCCTGAAACTGTAATACCGTTTTGAGAATAACCTAGTATTGTTTGACCTTTGCTCCAGGCTGTTTCCAATGTGGAATGATAAGAGAAAAGTAAATTTGTGAAAATGCCCATTGTGTTTCAGCTGCTTACAAAAGGAACGTTTATAATAATTAGTTTTCAGGATGGGAAAATAGTTTCTTTTAAGTTAACATGAATTTCAATGTGATGACCCAGAAAACCAGGACACTTCAATGGAATAAAAGCACTAAATTATACAAAATACATGAAACAACAATGAAGGGTTAATTAGGAATTAGAACAATGTGGGTTTAAAAATATCTTTACACTACTGGGCATGGAAATATTATATTTAGTATATTCTAAACAGAATATACTAATGCTATGCGTTCCTTTCAATTTTGCTTTCCTGAATAGTATAGCAACTGTCAAACAATGGATATAAATAATATGAGCAGCATATTATCTTGTAGAGCAGCAATTTAATCTAAAAGAATACACGTGCTTCCTAAAGTAAGTGTCTACTTCCCAACTCAGCAACACTTTCTTCAGAAGTTATTAAACTGTAAGCTCCATGAAGAATTGGTGGGAAAGAAACTGGTGTAAATAAAGAGTTGCTTCCCTCTACTTCTTTCGATTTATATACCTTTGATAGCTTTTTTGCAAAGGTTGGAACTGGACAGGCATTGTCATTTTTGCCCTTTTCATTCCTTTGATCCTATCTCACATTATTTTTTTCTGTTTTGACAGTGGGCAAGAAAAAGAATGATCAAGTTAGTTGTTGATCGAGATTATGAAACTAGCTCAACTGGAGAAGACAGCGCTCCTGAGTGCCAGAGAACCCGTCTTCACCATCCGAACATCCACAGTAACATCAATGGCAACATATACATTGCACAGAACGGTTCTGTGGTGAGAACCCGCCGTGCCTGCCTCATGGATAACTTTCAAGTTGCTTCCCCTGTGCGACTGGGGAGGCATTTTAAGAAACTGGACAAGTTGGCAGTGACCCATGAGGAGAACATCCCCCTGAACACGTTGTCAAAGGGGCCATTTTCTACTGAGAGAATGAACACAAGACCAACTCTGGTTACATTTGCCCCTTGCCCACTGGGGACT
Organism: Myotis nattereri; assembly: GCF_964212035.1. Classification (NCBI taxonomy): domain Eukaryota; kingdom Metazoa; phylum Chordata; class Mammalia; order Chiroptera; family Vespertilionidae; genus Myotis; species Myotis nattereri. The sequence continues at coordinate 31,470,080 of NC_138088.1, forward strand.
GACAGTACAGCGGTGAAGCCATTGGGGAGCAGGGTGCAAAGCACAGTCGAAGAGGAGTCGATGATTGACAGTAAGAGCATCAAGGAAGCTGTGGAATTCCACAGTGACCACACGCAGTCAGAGGAGGAGGAGCTTTGGATGGGCCCTTGGAACAACCTCCACATACCAATGACAAAACTGTGACCGATTTTTACAGAAAATTATTTTCATTTTTACTTCCGTTTTTAATAAACTGTGCTTTTTATTGTCACTGAGAAAATAATGTATGGGATTTGTATCAGGCACACAAGCTAAAACTTTGAACAATATGCTTTAAAATTAAAAAATTGACAGATTTGCACTGACATTTGTATCAATTAATTGTTCTTCCCAGAAAATCTTTTGGGACAGATTCTCAATTCACAAGATAATATATCATTTAAATATTTAGTTGTCTTAGTGGGGCTTGAATTTTTTCTCATTTTAATAAACAAGAAATAATTTACTAAGTAATTATATATTTTTTTTGGTTGGCATAACTTCTCATCTCTAGCGTCCTAGAATTTTTTTAGTACATTTTACTTTTCATTAAAAAAAAATGGGGAAAATTTTGTATTAGACTAGGATTTTACAGATAGTGGGTTTATACAACTGCTGTCTATACCTGCTGATTTTTTAACTGGAAGATAGAATGACAAAGTGATAGTAAGTGTGGGAATCTTCTGTAAGTGATTTAGAATCACGAGTCTATTTCCCTTATTGTCTAGTATAAAGATTAAGTTTTTACATGTGTATATGTTGACTTTTTAAGGAACACTTGAGGTCATATCTCTTTTATAAATATCATTTACCATTTTCCCTGGTGTCCCACTCACTACACATAAATACACATGACAAATACTCTTCATACCAAACATAATTGGCAATTTTGTTTAGCTATCTGAAGTTAAATAATTATTTGGAGCATCACAGAAATCTCAGTAAAATGATACTGAGATAGGAAAGGGTCAAATTGGCCATAATGCATCTAGAACCACAATTTTGGTAAGAGAGATGTAGTAAGATCAGAGAAGTTTCACACTAACATCAACTAGACATGAATATTTTATCAACTCAGTGTAAAGGAATTTGGTAGGATCAAAAATTTACATAATATGTGAAATGCCTATAAAGGCTATAAATCCATAGCTTCAAATATATCATAGCATATCACTTCTTCCAGTTTATAGAATATTTTAATACAAATAATATTTACATGCATAAGACACAGAACCAGAAAATGCTCACCCAGCATTTTTTTTAATCAAAGGTAAACCTTGGAACAAAGCACAGTGTTTCACCATTAACATAAATGAAAACAAAGTATCCTTTTAAAATTTCCCTTGTGTGTTGCATACTTTTCAGATATAAAAATGACAAAACAATATAGTTTAAGAGAATTCAAAATTCTATTGAATATGATTCAGTATGCTATACATACAACTCACCTCAAGTTTTGCACAGCACTGACCAAGTTTAGATTTCAGTAAAACTCTCTCATGCATGTTTATTATATGGTTGAAAGACTGAATAGTGCTCTATCATTTACTTTGCTATCACGTTTCATATTTTTAAAATAGTTTAATATAGTGCTATTTCCTTATTTCTAAAGTGAATGGATTGTATGTAACAAACTTGCCAACTTACATGAGTAGTAGGTTTTAATTTAAGGTTTCAAAAGTATTTGAGATCAAATACAGTAACATCTCATTTATCTGACATTATTGAAAATTAATACATTACATACATACCTTGCTCAAAAAACTATCAGAATTAACTGGGAGCTTGTTAGAAAGATAGACTCTTGCCCACACTCTCAGGTCTACTCAACAAGAATCCATGTTCTTACAAGATCCCAAGGGTGTTTATATGCATATTAAATTTTGAAAATTAATTATACCATTGAAACCCAGGGCTTTCTTGAAGCACCAAAGTGATTGCTTTTAGTATAAAATATTTTAGATAGGAATTAGATTAAGCATATTATATTTTCTTACTTGATCAATTAGAGATCACTAAATATAATTTAATGTTTTCCTGATGTTCTGGGGTCATCTCAACTAGTGTCCCATGAGATTCTCTTTGCATACAGCTTTATGAATCTTTTTTGCTTTGTCCAAATTCAGGCTATGATATTTAGCTAGTTCTGTCACTGTGCCTCTCTCTAAAATGCATCTTCCCGTTTACTTCTAATATCCTGGTGAGAAAGTTTGTGTCTTTGTTTGTTTTGTTTGTTATTAAACCTGAGAAAGGGATCAGATGTGTGGATTCAAAAATCAAAGTTTTGTGACTCTCAGAAGCTTTTGGGGGTCACTATTGATGGCTAAGCACTGTTCTAGAAACCTGAATTTGTCAGAAGACTAATGCCCTAAGATATGAGATGTCACTGTATTTTAAAGTTCAATTTTACAATGAAATATGCAAAATAGTACAAGCTACTCAGCGGACATATTTCAGCAATTTCAAGATGATCATTTTAGCAAAAACAATCATAAAGTTAACCTACCCTAAGTTAGTAGAGATAGTAGGAAAATAAACAGTATTTACACAGAGAAAAAAATCAAATATTTGGTCAGTATATTTTGAGGTAAAGTATACTCAGCAGCAAAAGCATTACCAACTAATTACATAAATCTAGACATAAATTTCAGTAATTACTTTGAAAGGACTTTCACTCTTTTATGAAACTGACTCAGGATTAAAGTTGTGGAACCCAGGGGAGATATCCAAGTATGTTTAAACTTTTCAGAATACTTCATATATGATATTTCTATGTAAATGTTTATAAAGAAGTTGGCAGTTATTTTTCCTAGATAGGAATAGCAATTTTTTGTTGTTGCCGTTCTTAATCAGTACCAGCTTTTAATCAGGCAGAAAAATAGCAAATCTTGGCTGGTTACGCTGAGAATGGACTAATACGACTATAATATTTATAAACCTGTTGTTTTTAAGAGACAGTGTTGTAAGCATGAAGGGAAAGGGGAGGAAGACTGAAAAAAACAAAATCAAGCTGACATATAGGATATTTGTGACTCAATGACCATCAAATCACAATATAATCTCTCTGTCTAGACTTCTCTTTTTCATTGATTACAGACTCTGAGAGTCATCATAGAATTATAACTGTAGGTTGGCCAAAACATCTTTTTAATCCAGAAAAAAAAAATATTTGCCTTGAATTTTATATGTGGTATGTCATCCATGATGTTAGACCACATTGGTAACAGGGATGTTGAAACATATTATTTATCCTAAGTGATTCTTCCAAATGGGATCTGAAAGCAACTATTAAAATACTGTTAATTGCATTTATGTATCATAGAGCCAGAAAAAAAATGAATATTGATTCTTGAGGGAAGACATTTTCTTTTTTTATTTTATTTTGTGAGCCTTGCATTTTCTCTTGTTCTGCTTCACTTTCTGCACTTTGTACCATAAGTGGGGCTTATCTACCACTTCACTCAATTAGTAAAATATGCAGAAAGAGCTAACAATCTATTCTCAGGGCAGATGCCCATTGGTGCCTGCAAATAACACAGTGATATGGCTAAGGGATAGGTTCAAAAATAATATTGAGGACCTCTATTTTTTTTTTTTTTTGTAATTTCTCCTCAAATGATAACATGGAATTCTTTGCTTTTTCATTTGATTTTGCATTTATTGACCTTTATAATAACAATATTTACTTTCTAGATTTTTTTCTTTATTGCAATCTACTTTAAACGGATGGTAAGTTAAGCACATATATGGAAGACTTGAACATTGTCTATAGTTTGGAAATTATCAACACATTCCCTGCTTTCCCAATTTCTTTATCCAAACACCTGTTTTTCTTTAACAAATATTATGTTGCTGTATGAAGAATATGAATTAGTACTTTTAAGTTAAAATGCATTGTTATCCACTACACAATGTTTCAAAAATAAATTTCCATTGAAAAAATGATTTCTCATTCTGTTGGGTGGGGATAAAAATCAGTAACTATTTTTGCCATTTACATGTTTATGTATTTTAGTTTGATAATAAAAGAAGAGCCTTCTTTGCAAACTCTTGTCTTGAACAATGTGAAGAAAGAGTGTATTTTAAAATTCTCATTATTTTTGTGCATTTCAGTCACGTACACTTATGTACACATTACAAAGTTTAAAAAGAGTGAACAATGTGTTTCCTAACATACTGCCTATCCATTCATTTTAAAAAAAGATAATCACATAAACACAAAAAATATGTTAAGAATGCTAAATGATATCAAAGTACAAATAATATCAAGAAGCATAGTCAACATGAAGTTTCACTAGGTCTTTGAACATGACTGATGTTTCAGAGATTCATAATTAGATTCATAATTAATAACTACCTATCCATGCATCCATTTATTTATCTATATGAAATATGCTCCTATTTCCATGGCCACAGGCAACTTAACTTTTTAATGCTACTGATAACATAGTAATTTTAATTGGTGTTTTTTGTTTTTGTTTTTATCTCAAACAGGGTTGGGAAAAACAAATTTTCTGAAACAACCAACTTGAATACAAAGAGAATTTTTAACCATTTGCTCTTTATATTGTAGAACAGAACTTTACTTATCTCTATCTTTCCAGTGTCCACATACCTCCTTACTGTTGAGAAAAATATTGCATTCAGTGGAATGAGTTAATTCTTGCCCTGTCACTGTTTAAACTTGGGCATGTCATTTTATAATTTACTTCTTTGGAGAATGGCAATAACATTCACCTCAATTATGAGATAAAATAAGATATGTAATCTGTACATATTGTACCATATATTAATACTATATGTACAGAGTAAAAGATTGGAATGTTTTCTTCATATTTTTCCTCACAGATACGACCAGATTCTACTATGTTCCCACTTAATGCCAGTGCAATTTTTATTGACCTATTTTACAGAGTAAACATTCTGTTATTACAAAATGCATTTCTCCCCTATGGTTCTGAAAGAGGTATATGATTTTATAGAGAAATAAAAGAAACCCATGGAATTTTTTTCTCCTCTGAGAGAAAAAAAAAATTTATATATATATATATATATATATATATATATATATATGGAGAGAGAGAGAGAGAGAGAGAGAGAGAGAGAGAGGAGAAGAGAGATTTCAGAGAGAAAGGGAGAGGGCGAGAGAAACAGAAACATCAATAATGAGAGAGAATCATCAATGGGCTGCCTCCTTCATGCCCCACACTGGGGATCTAGCCCGCAACCTGGCTAATATCAAGAAGCATAGTCAACATGAATTTACACTAGGTCTTTGAACTGTAACTTCCTTGTTCATATGTTGACACCCAATCACTGAGCCATGCCAGCCAGGCTTCTGTAGATATTATATATATAAAATCATTGCTCAAGAACAGGATGCAATGTGCAATGCCTGGCCTGCATCAGGACGGTTCAGTGGTTTCACAGGTATGATGTGAGAGAATACCGAGAAATGTCCTCCAACATATGTCCCATTGTAATCTAACTACCTACCCAAAATGCGCCTTTCATGTACAGTAATTACTGAATTAATAATGGCTCTTTTAGATTTGCTGTGAATGAGTCATGGTTTTTATCCAAAATCTAGCCTTAAATTAGTTCAGAAAACTTAAAATCTTTCTTCTAATTGTCAATAACCTGATTTTAAAAAGCATACTGACAAAATTTGATTTGGAAACATCAGTATCTGTGGCTCTATGCACTTACTCCCATTACTATCTATTCCCCAGCGGGTTTCTCTATCATTGCCTAGTCTTATAAAGGTTACTGAATTATCTGACCCTATAAAAATATCTGTCACAGTAGAATGGGAGGAAAAGTGAAATTTTAGCCAGCTCTAATTAGATAGATAGATAGATAGATAGATAAATAGATAGATAGATAGATAGATAGATAGATAGATGATAGATAGATAGATGATAGATAGATAGATGATAGATAGATAGATAGATGATAGATAGATGATAGATAGATGATAGATAGATAGATAGATAGATAGATAGATAGATAGATAGATAGATAGATAGAGTTTCTGTAACTACAAAATGGCATGAGCCCTAGGGCCATTTTGAGTAGAAGCAGAAATAATGGGCTCAATATCAGCTTGAAATAAGTTGCAAGTCTTACAAAATGCCACTGTGCTTTAAAGAATCAGCCACTGTGCTCATCTCCAGCCTGTGTTATTTATTTATATCCCATTTCAGAACCAAAAGGCCTATGATGACTTAAAAAAATGCATAGACTATAAATGGTGAAATAAGATTGAAAGAATGAAACCAAGGGAAATAAAGATAAGGGAAGAATAAATACTGTGTTTAGATTTGCACCCAGACTTAGGTGCCCCATGGTTCTATGCATTGGTTATTTAGGCCACAAATTTAGCTCTAATCTCCCCCAGCTATCAATTCAAAAAGGAAAGTAGAATTAGTTATGAGAATTATAGGCTGCATAAAGTTAAAAAACTATTGAAGTGAAGTCAGCTTTGCTCGTTACCGAGACTTGAGAGACATTTTTCCTAAGGGTCTTTATATGAAGTACACTATATGATATATTGGCTTAGTTGCCGTTACTTAAATTTTATTTCTTTGCTTCTCAATTTTGGATTGCATAGCTTGCAAACATCAGCCTTTCTTCCAGATCTTCCAGTGTCCAAGTCGCTGACTCTGTCACCTGGCTATCAATGTTTCCTACAATGAGTGGTAGAGGGGAGAGTGCCAGAATATTTTCTACTTTAACTAGCATCACCACCAGAGTTATATTAATCCCACTTTAATTAAGTCATTAATCAAAGGCCGGGTTGTAAAGGTCTGCAATTTTCTCAGCTCTATAGCTGCTCTGTTCGCTGACGATGGCATATGTAAATGCAGACCTATTTCTCTATTTCTTTAGAATATAGGTTTTTATCTCCCCCTTGAAGCTTGAGCTTGAATTTAGGGAACCTTTTTCAGATCAATGAACCAGGCTTTTATAAGGTAGATAGAAATGTGAAGAATATGCTATCACCTGAACAGCTTGACAATTTCACCTAATTATGTCTACTTTATTAGCACTTCATATTCATACATTTGGACAAGGATGGGCATAATTAGTGTTATTTTAAGTGGTATCCTGGTGAACCAGCTTTCTAGAAAAAAATAAAAATAAAAATATCGTGTTGTGTTTTCAGATTTTTATACATACGTAATCCCACCATAGTCATCTACTGATGGCTAAACAACCAGCTTGCCAAATTTCTGAAAATTTTATAATTGGCTCTCACAAGCCATTATGGACCTGGTTTACATATTTTGTAATAGAGCAATTATTAAGAACACTCAGTTACTTTCACTCTCAATAAAAAGAGGGGTGACAGCAGAAACTCTAAAATCAAGAAGGGCATTGTAGAAGAACATCCCTGAAGGACATGGAAAGGTCAAATATACAAGTCTGCATACAATGTGGGGAAAAGAAGAGGCCAAGAGAATACAGGAGGATGACAGTCAAGCAAAAAGACCATTTGTGTAAAAGCCAGAAATGTAAGAGAAATTATATTTTCAAAAAGTGACCCTATAATTCAATTTTACATTTTAGTGAAATGTGAGTGGAATGGGGTCAGGAAATGGAAAGGTAAGTCCAGATGTTAGGCTAGACCTAGACCATTAAAGAGCCAATTTCCACCTCACTACATAGACTTTTAAAAAAATCTAAACAAGAGAGATCATTTTAATACGTTGAAACCTATGTCAGTCACCAGTGACTGACACTATACTTTCCATCTGGAAGACAAAACAGGCTGGGAGCTTAAGGTGTTAAGAAGCTTTGTATATAAGATGAAAGACAGGATTAATAAGGAAAAGGTTATGAGTAATAGAGCAGAAAATTTCATCACAGAAGGCCTCTGTTCAAACCTTATTTTACCCATGAATACTAATGGGCCTTTCTATTGTTAAACCCAAGGACCACTAACAATGCAATTACTTCCACACCCTTCCTTTTCTAATCTCCCAACATCTTTAGGATTTATACAGTCTTCCCAGATCCTATCATTCATTTTCCTACCTCAAGACAAAAGGGGCATGAATAAACTTTTGAAAACATTAAATGACCTTTTTATTCATCTGTAATTCGTGTTTCTCAGTCAGTCCACCTAACCACCTAATAAGAGGCATATCCTAAATTTGAGCTAGGCTAGGTACATTAGTCCAAATCCTGGCTGTGCCACTACCAAAGCTAAATCCTTTGTCTGCAAAGTGGAAGTAATAATGGTACTTATCTTGTGTATTGCTAAAAGGATTAAATGAGCCATTTTTTTGGTAAAGCTTTTCAAACAATACTACTGTTGGGGAAAGGGTGAGAATTCCCCCATCCTACTCTCCTTTAGTTCTGGTTGGACTGGTTGCAAAATAATAACATTGCCACAAGATTAGATTAATAGGAGGAAAAAAAATTAGTAGGCACACTTGGGGGAATCACAATATGATGCTCAGATAAAAAAATGAGGCTCAAAAAGTTATGGAACAAGGCACCTTTTATACTTTAGACAAAGAAACAATGCATTTATGAGAAACTGACATAAAGTAAGTAAGTGCTCATTAGAAAGAAATCTAAGCAGGTTTGGGTACTCATTAGTGAGGAATCTAAACAGTGTCTGGGCTTGGGTAGTAAATCAGTCAAGGTGTTGCAGGTCTGTTTTTACACGCTTTCGGACTCTGGATTTTATAAATTGTGATAAGGTTGTCTCTCAGTCCTTCAAGGGTGGAGAGGGCACTTCTCCTGGAGATTTAGTTCCTGCTTTTAGGGGAACAGGAGAGTCACAGAGCTCTTCCTGGTTTGGCTGCTTCTGTGATTGTAGTTCAGGATAATCAATGTGCCATTGTCTGGGGCAGCCTGCGGGGCGCTCAGATACTACAGAAGTGAAACAAAGGAAAGTGTGGAGGGGGGAAATCACTTCAAGAAAAAAGTGGACAGACACAGGATAAATCTCATCTAGACAGAAAGAGGAAATAAAAAACCTGCTGACTCCATCCCCAGGTGGATTGTGAGAAGGCAGTGGAATGTGTATGCTGTGCTTCCCACTGTCCTTCTCTGCTCTTGCCCCCAGTCACTGAATGGTAAAGCCAGTCAAAAGACAGGAGTTTTTGATTTGGGTTCTTATCTGAGAACTAGAGGCCCGGTGCACGAATTCATGCATGGGTGGGGTCCCTCGGCCTGGCTGGCAATTGGGGCTGGCTGGCCAAGGGGAGGGATCGTGGGAGGGAGGCTGGGGGGAGGGACTGTGGGAGGTTGGCAGGCTGCAGGAGATTGGCTGTGGGAGTGCACTGACCACCAGGGGGCAGTTCCTGAATTGAGTTTCTGCCCTCTGCTGGTCAGGGCGTGTCATAGCAACCAGTCGACTGGTCGTTCGGTCACTTTGGATTTTATATATATAGATTGGGGATGTTTTCCTAGGGAGTTCCATACCAACATGAGCAAGTTTATCAGAGTAAAGACAGTGGTGGTGTTGCAGGATTCCAGGGCAGGAGGAATAAGGAAACTGAGACAGGAAAATTAAAACAAGGCCAAACAGTGTAAGCAATTTGCAGCCAGCTTGTAACTAACACACCATTATCTTCCCCAGCCAAGGACATGAGAGCAAATGGTTAAGAAAAAACCTCCCTAATGAGACAATGCAGAAAGCTGGGGGGGGAGGGGGGGGTAGTTTTACTCCCTAAGCAAAGAAGCCAGCAGTCTCAAGGCTTGGCAAGATAAAGTTGCCAGATGAGTCTCATGGTTTCTGGGAAGATCACAATAAAGTTAAAACACACACACACACACACACACACAAAGTGGGGTAGGGGGGGGGTGCGGGGGGGGGGGGGGGGAAGGAGGGAACTTTTTGTACCAAAATAGTCAGCAGAGGAATTTTGACTCCTATAGTCAGGAGGGTATATAATACCTCAGAACCCCCATGCAATTTGCTCTTCAGATTATCTGAGAGCCCATCTGCACTTCATAAGCCAGATGTATAGGTTTGCTTGCTTTGCTTTTTCAATAAAGGTGCATGCTTTAATTGCTTTAATCAATTAGCATTTTTGCTCTAATTGCTTTGGCTCAGTGGATAGAGCTTCAGCCTGTGGGCTGAAGGGTCCTGGGTTCGATTCTAGTTAAGGGCACATGCCCAGGTTGCAGGCTTGATCCCCAGAAGGAGGCGTGCAGAAGGCAGCCAATCAATGATTCTCTCTGATCATTAATGCTTCTAGCTCTTTCTCTCTCTCCCTTCCTTTCTGAAATCAATAAAATTATATTTAATAAAAAAAATAAAAATAAATTAGCTTTTCACAACGCAGTAAAAGTCTCTCATATAAATTCATTTATTTTTTTTAATTTTTTTTAAATATATTTTATTGATTTTTTACAGTGAGGAAAGGAGAGAGATAGAGAGTTAGAAACATCGATGAGAGAGAAACATCGACCAGCTGCCTCCTGCACACTCCCCACCGGGGATGTGCCCGCAACCAAGGTACATGCCCCTGACCGGAATCGAACCTGGGACCTTTCAGTCCGCAGGCCAACGCTCTATCCCCTGAGCCAAACCGGTTTCGGCATATAAATTCATTTATATGAGAAGACAAAGATTGAAGTTGGGGACAGCCCCCTCCACTGTCTCAGGGGGCTGTCCTGTCTGGTAACACCTCTCTGGTGCCTATAATACTTGGTGCCGCATGTGATCGTGATTGGGATCTGAGGCGGATTGCTACCAGTTAACTCGAGGCTGCACAATTGTCCTTTGTTCCCTGTGACGGGTTGCAGTGAGGCCAGTCCCTTTGGGTATTTCTTTTTTTGTGTTGTCACTGAGGTATTACTACAGCATAAAAAATAAAAAAAAAATTAGCAAAACATACTAGGCCTGTGCTCTGGGGCAGAAAATTGATAATAAAACCAAATGAGTGCTTGGGTCCCTGCCCAAGCTTCAAAGATCAAAGAGGCAAATTCCTTTCTCGAATTCGAGAATCTCCAATGTCCTTATGTGAGAAAGGCTATGTGGAGGTGTCTGAGGTTGAACCCTAAGACGTGCAGGGGCCTCACGGGGACTCCAGAGTACAACTGTAATTAAGCATTGACCCATCCAGGGAGTGCGCATAAGGGCTGGTCCCCTAGCACTCTGGTCCTCACGGTTGATCTAGACAGCCGGGGAGAGAAACTGAGGCACATAAAAGGAGCAGAGATGACCCGCGGTTTCACCACCTCTGAGAGCTCCCTCCACAAGCAGCACACTTTGAACCATTACATAAAATCCTTAGCTTTTCTGCCTCTGGAGCATGGCCGGAAGGAGAATGAATGTGTCATCCATCAGTTGTCAGCATGCTGCAGCTCTCTGCCTGCCCCTCTCCGCCCTGGCTTCTGGGGAAGAACCAACTGGGAACCCCTCAAGTTTCAGAGATATTATCTAAAAAAAAACCCTGAGAAAGTTCCTCCTTTGGTTGCCTTTACAGACACGGTCAGCAAAGGGCCCCGGCCGAAGGCTGCTAAAGGACAGACTGCCGACATATAAACAAAGGCTTCCGAGCGGCGCTCTAGTTAAACAAATTGAGGCCAAGACCTTAAAACTGTTTGCCAGGCTGATTCAGGCCCTTTACCAATTAGGGGACTCGTTCCGTGCCAGTTGTAGAATGGGCAAAATAAAGGGACTTCTTCATGCCTGTACTCTGGGCTCTGATACCTAACTTTGAGACATGAAACAAAAAAATGTATTAAGTATCTTGAAAAAGCTGGCAGGCACAGCAGGGAGTATTGGCTTTGTCCTACGGAGCCCTACCGAAAGGGGGCATCAACGAGTTACCTGTTTGGCTACAAAGGAAGGACTGCCCATACTACTCGTTAGGATGTGCTACTACCCTGGCCTCTCCTGTTTGGACATGTTTTCTGAAATATATGTCTATAAGTTTTTTCCCATGGCTTGAAGGCAATGGCCTGCACCCGCAGAAGATAAGATACACTCCCCAGGCGACTTGGGTGCTCCCTTTGGCCTGAGCTGTGCGCCCACCAGACATCCTGCTACCTTCCAAGGACGTCCTGCTGTTCAGGCAGCTCCCCGCAAAGGCTGGGGACCCCTCCCTAGGAAGGAGTTTAGACATGGAAAGGCAGTTTTGGGGGAAGGGGGTTCCTGGGGGAGGAAGACATATTCACAGAGGATGGAGGGATGTTACAAAATAAGGGGAAGAGGAAGAGGGGGGCCCTGGGTGAGCTTTGAGCTTTGTAACTGACACCCTGTAGGAAAGTAGCCAATGAAGAGAGCATGGGGGGCATAAATTAAGGAAGAATTCCATCAGAAAGGATCATGCTCAGACAAGAAAGCTATCAGCATATATAAACCGGGAGACAAAGAGACTCAGAGGACTAGATTGTTTTCTCATGAGAGAGAGAGAGCAGGTTTTTCCCATCTGGGAACCCCTCCCTAGGGGGAGTTTGTATATGCTTGTAATAAACTTCCATACTTTGGCTTAAAGTCTTTTAGTCTGTGAGTTTTATTCTTCAAACTTCGTAGAACAAGAACCCACAAGGAGAGTCTGCTGGCCCCAGTTCCACATTACACCTATATTAGAAAACAAATACTCCCTCGGTGCCTACACCCACACGCTGGTCTCAGCCTGCTGTGAGAGAATGTAGTACAATTTCTTAAACTCTCACAATGTTTCTTGGCCTGATCCTGTTGGCGCAGACCTAACATTTTGGTGCTGAAACCCGGGGATTCGCTTAGGGAGCTCACAGGGACCCCCACTCCCGGCTGCAGGCTTCTCCAGACCACACCAGCCACTGGAATTCCCGGTGAGTAAGAGTCCTTCCCTTGACCCTCTGATTTGCTGGCTTTCGCCTCACCAAAGCCCTCGCATGCAGGGCTGGAGCGTCCCTTCTTCCAGGCCCAGGTCCCTAGCTGCCCTGTTAGTGGGACGCCCTAAGCTAGTGGTCAGCCTTCCTCTTCTCCAGGATAGACTTCTTACTGCTCACCTTTCCCCCTTTCCACCACACCAACCAATCTACTCCCCCTAAGAGCACCTCTTGCTCACAGCCAGCAGGCCCAAATGGCTCAGTTTCTACTGCACCAGGGCCTGGCCCCAATATGATAATCAGCCCATCTGGCCTGAGAATGGCACTTTCCATTTCAATACCCTCGATGACTGAGACAACTATTGCCACCGCCTGCCCGGGAAATGGTCAGAGCTTCCCCCACCCCAGGCCTTCTTCCTTCCCCACAGTCGCCCTTCTCTCTGTGGGGACTGGACCATTTACCAAATTCTTCTTCTTCGTTCTAAACCTTCCCCTGCATCTTCCCTTCCTGACAAACCTCTCTGAGACCCAGCTAATGATTCAGCCCCAACCTGGGGACAGGGGATTCTGGCCTACAAGTAAACCTCTCAGTTGTAGCACTGTTCTCCTATTGTTTGTTTTGCTAATCCTTACAGCCTTTTACCAAGGTAGGGGTTTAAGGAAAGTTATGAAGTGTGCATTGTCACAATTGCAAAGGAATGAAGGGAAACTTTCCTCACAGTCCCTGAAAACTGCCTGCCTCTCACAAAAGCAGAGAAGCCTGCTTTCTCACCCCCACCCGTACCCCCCTTCCATAGAGCAGTTGCCTATGTAACCCTTTCTTTGCTACCAGACTGCAGGCACCTGTTTGCAAAATTGCAAACAGCTACCTAACCAGTGGTTGTCAACCTTGGCTGCACATTAGAATCACCTGGGAATCTTTTTAAAATCCTGATTTCTGGGCCTCATCCTCTGCAAATTCTGTTTCTTTGTTATGGGGTGGGCCCACAACATGAGTAACAAAGAAACAGAATTTCTGGAGGATGCAGCCCAGAAATCAGGATTTTAAAAAGATTCCCAGGTGATTCTAATGTGCAGCCAAGGTTGACAACCACTGTACTTAACAGTTCTGCCACTACCAGAGCAGAGCTCACTATCACCCAAACCTTAGCATGTTCTAAGGAAAGTAATAAACTGAAAGCCTGTTAAAGGAATTGTTCAGGTCTGTTAATGGCCAAGCACTTTGGAGATCCAGTAGGTCCTCGGGTTACATCTGAGATCCCTTCCTACAGCACCAGGTAACACGATTTTCGCCATAATTCGGAACCCACCTACATAAGCACCTCCCTCACTCACAAGGAGTACAGACACAGCAGTAATGAAGGGAAACAGTGAAAAAATTTAAAAGAAAGATAACAACTCCTGATCTTTACTTGTGGTAAATAAATAAAAAACATTAAGCACATATGTACATATGTCAAAATGATGGAACTTTTTTTTTTATATATAAATAAACTAGAGGCCTGATGCACAAAGATTCGTACAAGAATAGGCCTTCTTTCCCCTGGCTGCCGGCACCAGCTTCCCTCCGGCACCCTGGACCCAGACCTTCGCTCTGGCCACTGCCTTCCACCTTCACTCTGGCCAGAGCTGCCTTCACTCCGGCCCTGCCACCCTCCTGTAGCACCCTCCACCCACCGTCTGCCCCTCATAGCAAGCGTCCCGCCCTGCCTCGGCAGCTCCATGCCTGCGCGTGTGCTGCCCAGAGGCCCAGAGTGGCCGGGATGGGGCAGAACACCTGTGTCATCACTGTGGTGATGACGCAAGCATGCCAACGACTGCCATCTTTGTCATGTCAATTTGCATATTCCCTCCTTATTAGCTGTGAGCGCCCCATCTTTGTCATGGAGTGACATTCAATTTGCATATTCTGTCTTTATTAGATAGGATGGGAGATGGCAACATAACCATGAAATGATGTATGTTGAGTCCAACATAACCCGAGGACTGCCTGTACATTTTATCCAACAGTCTCATGTAGTAGGAAAAAGTTACCAAAATCTAGTCTTAGGACCCCAGACCCACCCACTGGGCAACAGGTAGAAGTAATTTTCAATGTTTTAACAACCAAGACAGGGCAGAGGAACAGCAAGAAAGCCATCTCTTAGAAACAAAAGGCTCAGGTTTTAAGTCATGTCACCTCAAGGGCCATGTCCTCTCTGTTGCAAATTTGGCCACTGGAAGAGGAACTGTCCTGGGGGCTGGAAGGTCCCCGGGACCAGAACCTATGCACATGACGGCCTTGAACTGAGGGGGCCCAACATTCCAGTTGGCCCCACTAAGAGCATCACCAATGAATGGCTGGAGCCAAGGCTGGCCCTCGAAGTGACAGGTAAGATAATTAAATTTTTGCCGAAACTGGTTTGGCTCAGTGGATAGAGCGTCGGCCTGCAGACTGAAGGGTCCCGGGTTCGATTTCGGTCAAGGGCATGTGCCTGGGTTGCAGGCACATCCCCGGTGGGGGATGTGCAAGAGGCGGCTGGTCGATGTTTCTTTCTCATCGATGTTTCTGACTCTCTATCTCTCTCCTTTCCTCACTGTAAAAAATCAATAAAATATATTTTTTTAAAAAATAATTAAATTTTCTTAGACACGGGGGCTGCTTACTTTCTCACCAAGGCCTCTTACATACAGGCATCCTCAATGCTAACCTTCCATGCCAGCCCAGTGGTTCCCTACCTCTTCTTGGCCATGCCCCACCTAAGTATCTCTAAAATCCTGATGCCCCCTCCCCCTGTGATAAATAATTCTTATTATTCAAAAAGTGAACTCCTATTCACATAGAGGAAGCTTAAAAGGCCATTAACTTGGTCTAAACAAACTTCCAAAAAACATGGCATCCATGAAAGTAAAAAATAAAACAAAAGGACAGCTGAAGTATGGAGAAAGAAATCACTAAGAAATTGGTAAAAAATAATAATAATATGAAAAAATAGCAAATAAGTTTTAAAATATATAATAGAGAACTGAAATGCATAAATATGTGACAACATATATTTATATACTGCATATGAGGCCCCTAGAACCATAAGAAATGCAAAATATTCACTGTTAACTCATTCTCGAATTGCCCCCCTTAAAAATCAAATTGGCCCCCCGTGGGGCATGAGCCTCACTTTGGGACCCACTGCTCTAGCCCTTCAACTGTAGTCTGGAGAATCTCACTTGTAGTCCTGCTTTTCAGAAGCTACAGGGAGGAATACAGCCCCTCCCGTTGGATTCAAAAGCTCCACATTCTTTCCTTACAAGTGGCTGTCAAGCCTATAGGGCCTACTCCCTCCTACTACCCCTGACTTTCGAATGGACCCCTTCTCTCTCCTAGTATTTCCAACAGCCCCGCTCTTGTCCTGTTACATTTTAGGTCACTGGAGTTTCCGACTTTTCAGTGAGCCAAAGCCCCTGCCTAGGCTCTCTCTTGTTGCTTATTAGATTGGAGCCTGGACTTTCTTTATTTCCTCAGCTCATTCACAACCCTCAACACTTTCATTGAAAATCTCAACAGAACTTCCTGCTTGGTATTTGGGAACTTCTCTCACCTTTTCTAGCCTTCTTAAAAGTCATCAGAAGCAAATAAAAAATCTTATGTCTCCCCACAAAAATTACTAATTTGAATCATGTATTTGGTTTTTATGTATTTGTCTATATATTATACTAGGGGCCCGGTGCATGAAATTTGTGCACTGGGTGTGGGGTGGGGGGGAGAGTGTCCCTCAGCCCAGCCTGCCCCCTCTCACATACTGGGAGCCCTCAGGCGTTGACCCCCATCACCCTCCGATCGCCTGATCGGCCCCTTGCCCAGGCCTGACACCTCTGCCAGAGGTGTCAGGCTTGGACAGGGGACCCCCATGTCCCCCCGATCACTGGCTCTGGCCCCCGCCCAGGCCTGAGGCCTCTGGCCCAGGAATCATGCCTGGGCAGGGGACTCCCATCTCCCTCTGATCGCTTGCTCCACCCCCCGCCCAAGCCTGACGCTTCTGACCCAGGCTTCAGGCCTGGGCAAGGGGACCATCATATCCCCCCAATCCCCGGCTCCGCCCCCCACCCAGGCCTGATGCCTCGGCCAGAGGAGTTGACCCTCATCACCCTCCGATCACCAATCACCGGATCGGCCCCTTGACCAGGCCTGAGGCCTCCGGCAGAGGTGTCAGGCCTGGGTAGGGGACCCCCAGCTCCCCGCGGTTGCAGGCTCCACCCCTGCCCAGACCTAACGCCTCTGGCCTAGGCGTCCGGCCCGGGCAGTGGGGACCTGCAGTGGCAGTGGGGGGCGCCGCGATCATGGGCTTCGCTTTAGGCCCAGGCAAGGGACCCCTAGCTCCCGGGACTGCCAGTTTCGACCGTGTCCAGCTCCCATCGCTGGCTCCACCCCTACTTCCTGCTATCACTGGCCAGGGCGGCAAAGGCACCTGATTCTCCGATCATGGCTGGGGGGCAGGGCAAAGGTGGCCCTGCCCCCTAGCTCTTAGCTCCCCCCTGGGTTTCCGATCACTGTCAGTGGCAGGGGGCTTCTTCCTGCTTTCCCTTTCGCCTCCCTGCATTGTGCCTACATATGCAAATTAGCCGCCATCTTGTTGGCAGTTAACTGCCAATCTTAGTTGGCAGTTAATTTGCATATAGCCCTGATTAGCCAATGAAAACGGTATCGCTGTACGCCAATTACCATTTTTCTCTTTTATTAGTGTAGATGTGGAGTGTTTTCTGCCTCTGGATGGTATTAATAGGGTACAATATCTTGTTGGCCTATAGAGAATTAAACAAGATCCTATGGTCTAGACCAGCGGTTCTCAACCTGTGGGTCGCGACCCCTTTGGGGGTCGGACGACCCTTTCACAGGGGTTGCCTAAGACCACTGGAAAACACAGATATATAATTACATATTGTTTTTGTGTTTAATCACTATGCTTTAATTATGTCCAATTTGTAACAATGAAATTGGGGGTCACCACAACATGAGGAACTGTATTAAAAGGTCACGGCATTAGGAAGGTTGAGAACCACTGGTCTAGACTAAACATTTAATATCAAAACCAGTTTAAGTTTAATATCTTTTAAAATTATTACCATAAAACTGTATGTTTGTTTTACCTAGATTTACAAAATATTTCTAATGTAATCTTTTGGTTAAGTATATTTGACAACCTTCCCAAAGTTTACATTTCAAACGACTTTTTTTTATAGGGAAATGACTTTGAGTTATTATACCGGACCCTGAAATACCTTAAGGATTTATTTTCTCTCCTAAGTTTTCAAACTAATTAGGCCTATTCAGTTTGAAACATTACATGGGAAGCTTACCAAATAAAAATTAATAATAACTATGTTTAATTACATACATATATTAATATAAAATAAATGTACTGGAAATTTCAGTCAGTTCAAGGAAGAAATTTGCAAAAATTCAGAGCTGAGCTCAAACAGGAGATTCTCAAGAGTAACAGGTATCCTGTCCATGACGCCAGACAAGCCTAGAGTAATAGTTCCCTTGGGAAGCATCTGGAAGTACTACAGATGTTTGAGATCCACACATTGGGATATTTATAAATTGTTTCCAGTACTCAACAAACACTTTCAATAATCTATGTGCAGCATTTTAAAATCTTGCATATTACTTGTTCTTTATATATTAAAACTCTACATTGACTCTAAGAATATAAACTTTATGTCATTTTATAATACTTGTTATTTCCCAACAAGTTGTTACCTTGGAATATTATATCTTAGGGAAAGCAAGGTTCTTTGTCAAATGTTTTATGGTCAAGTTTAAAAGCATGTCATTTTAAGTTTGCCATTTTTTTTCAGATATAAGAAAGCTTGTTTCTATTTCTCCAGAACAATTTGGTAAAATATATTTCCATAAGCAATACTGAGGCATTTATATTTTTCTCCCTACCTTATCTCTGCAGAATTGGACAACTCTCAATGAGTATTATTGTTCTCATGGCAATGTGTTTGTTTTCATAAATCCAATAAGAATCTATTCTCTTTCTATAACCAGGTTCCAATTATGGTTTTATTAACCAAGACGTTGACTGGAATGCCGTATCTGAGAGAGACATAGCAGGACTCTGGACGCCAAAAGCTTTCAGGAATAAAAGATCAACTCTAAAGCCAAAGAAAGCGCCTTGGAGAAATGGCCTGATACCTTGCTTATTCACTCGGTTCACAGCAATCTTTCCTGGTAAGGGATGAAGGTTGCTTTCCTGAGAGATAGCAGAAAGAACCTCAAGACATCTTGGGGACCTTTAGAACTTGAGAAACCTACACAGACCCTTGCAGGCAAAGCAGATGGCAACTGTGTGGCTTGGCTTCTGTGCCCTGAAGGGTTGACTGAAGCTCAATCTGAATATTCCTCATAAGTGAAATTCCTGCAAAGTTCATCTAAAAAGCCTGTATAACCGATTACTATTCTTACTGTGTTTATACAAATAATCAGGCCACGTTAAAATCTAATACAGTCTCTTTAATAAAAATAAGGATGATTTTAGGGAGAGAAATTCTGTTTCAGTAAAAATCACAATGCCCAATTATAGGTAATAAACTCTAGAACAATTAACTGCCTTCAAATTTTTGTTTTAAGACTGTGTTTACATATACTATACAGATCTCAATACCTGGTAACATCACCAGAAATGTTCTAAATACAGACAATTTATCAAATTATCACCACCTGCTTTTTTCCAGCAAAAGCTTTGCATTTAGAAATATTCTCAACTGGTTTATAACTTACTATATTGGTTAACCTGTGTGTTCTTCTTTCTAGCTTCATGTAAGATGCCTATGATCTTATTCAATACAGACTTACTTGTTTACCTTGAATTAAACCTATTTTTTTATAAGTCCCCACAGAAACCTCAACCTGTGACCTACTCTTGGGAGCCCATTGAGGACCTCCAGCTCCTTTTCAAGAAACAAGAACTTATTACAGATAAATAATGTAATAACTATGCATTCATATAAATGTCCTCCACTCCTTACAGCATAGCCACCCTCCTGTCACAGCGCTAGCCTTGAGGACTATCCACTACAAACCCCTCTCCCTGGGTGACTCTCCTTCAGACTTTCAGAGTCTCAGTCAGGGTCGTCGCCCCTTAACAGCATGGAAGTCACTATAGAAGATGGACTTTTGCCCATGTTTCCCAGTTCTGAGTCCATTATTAACATTAATATCACTAAAACAAAGAGGGAGGAATATTAGGCGATACTATCCCTGGCCTCTCCAGTTTATATATTTTCTGAAATATATTAAGTTTTTTTCCATAGCTTGAAGGAAACGGCCTGCCCCTGCAGGACTAGTTAAGCCTGGAAACCCAGGGTTACACAGTAAGCACTAGTTAAGCCTGGAAACCCAAGGGTTACACAGTAAGGACTAGTTAAGCCTGGAAACCCAGGGGTTACACAGAAAGCACTAGTTAAGCCTGGAAACCCAGGGGTTACACAAGTAAGGGCTAGTTAAGCCTGGAAACCCAGGGGTTACACAGTAAGCACTAGTTAAGCCTGGAAACCCAGGGGTTACACAGTAAGGGCTAGTTAAGCCTGGAAACCCAGGGGTTACACAGTAAGGACTAGTTAAGCCTGGAAGCCAAGGGAGTTATACAGTAAGGACTATGAAGCCTGGAGACCTGCACCTGAGAAGGGATGTCTTCTCCAGGGGTAACATAGGAGACAACGGGGACGCCCATTCTCCCCTATGATCTCCTCTATTCTCTTTCAGATGGGAAAGCAAAATTCAGTACCACAAGATTCTCCAAGGGGAGGCATTTTAAAGAACTGGGACAACTTTGACCCTCAGACCCTAAAGAGAAAATGATTCCTTTTCTTTTGTAATACAGCTTGGCCCCAATATAAATTAGGAGATGGGGAAGTCTGGCCTGGAAATGGGAGCCTAAATTATAATATAATTTTGCAATTAGTCTCCTTCTGCTGAAGGCAGGGCAAGTAGACTGAAATACCTTATGTCCACATCTTTATAGCCCTGAGAAATGACTCTAAATTACACCAGAGCTGTAAGATCGATCATGCATTCTTAGCAGCCACAGCAAAGAAGGAACTAAATCTTGCGAGTGAATGCCCAAGTCCATCCCTAGTGCCCCAACAACCAGCTGCTCCAAAATTTGCACCACCCTATACTAAATCAACTAATTGGGGGGAGGGTAAAGCAGTAGATTCAAAAGGAAAACAAAAAATACCACCTTGACTTTTCCCTTTGGAGGAAGCCCAGCACAGGGGGGAATAATGAGATTTCAGGTTCCATATAGCATACAAGACTTAATAGGCATAAAGGACAGGTTGGCGGGTTTTACAGATGACTCTGGCAAATTTATCAAGAATGACGGAAGCTCACCTTAATGTATGATTTATCTTGGAGGGATATGAACCTAATCCTCCAAGAACCCCTGACCACATCAGAAAGTGATAGTATTAAGGGAAAGGCATTAGCCTATGCAAATGAAATCCACAGGCAGAATAACCACCCACCAGGAGTGGAGGCCATCCCCCCTTCTAATCCTAATTGGCACTATGATGTAAAGGGTGGGAGATGGCCTAGAGAGCACATGCTTTTGTGCCTCCTGCAGGGAATGAAAGCCTCCCAAAGGAAACCTGTTGATTGCAATAGGCCAGTAGCCATTGACTAAGGTTCCCAAGAAAATCCCAGCTTCTTCATGGAGAGGCTAAGGAAAGCTTTGATCAAATACACCCATCTAGATCCTGATGACCCAGCTAGAGCAATTATCCTAAACAATAATCCAGTCAGCCCCAGATATTAGGAGGAAGCTATAGAAATTATGAATGGAACCAACTACCCACATGGAAAAGATGTTAAGAGTAGCATCTTCAGAAAGAATATATGCACCCCTATGTTCACAGCAGCACAATTTACAATAGCTAAGATGTGAAACCAGACTAAGTGTCCATCAGCAGATGAGTAGATTAAAAAACTATGGTACATCTACATAATGGAATACTACACTGATATAAAAAAGAAAACTCTTACCATTTGCAACAGCATGGATGGACCTGGAGAGCATTATGCTGAGCAAAATAACCAAGTCAGAGAAGGGTAAGTATCACGTGATCTCACTCATTTGTGGAATATAATAAACAATGTAAACTGATGAACAAAAATAGATCCAGGCCCCCGGAACAGACAAAGCACACTCTGCTGCCAGCTTAGACAGAGCCCTTGCCGGGCAAGCACCCCATTCCGGCACAGACAGACCCTTTGCTGGTGCGCACCCCACCCCCAGCACAGACAGAGCCGTAGCCCAGTGTGTGCTATGCCCCTGGCAGAGACGGAGCCTTGGGCCGGTGGGTACTCTGCCACCAGCACAGACAGAGTCTTTGGCTGGTGCGCACCCCGTCCCCAGCACACAGAGCTGCCACCCGGCGCATTCCCAACCCTCAGCCCAAGTCAGAGCTGCTGGTGCGACTTGGTGTGCCCAACCACAGGTCACAGGACCACGCTGCAAGTGCACTGCTAGAGGGACTTAGGGCACCATCCTACCTTAGGGGATGGGGCCGCACAGTGAACTGCATGCCAGAGGGCTCTGGGCCCTCACAAAGTGGCACACTAGAGGAACTGTGCACCTGCCGCCACCAACCCCAAGAAATGGATAATGGAGGGACCAGAACCATGGGAGAAGGGGGTACAACTAAGACCAGAGACAATAAAGGTGTGAAACTCAAGGCCGACCCAGCCCCCGGGGCTAGGGAGCCCAGGACCATTGGACTACAAGGGGCTTCAACCCCTCAGAACCCCTACCATGTGCAACAGCATGGATGGACCTGGGGAGCATTATGCTAAGCAAAATAAGCCAGTCGGAGAAAGATAAATATCACATGATCTCACTCACTTGTGGAATTTAATGAACAACATAAACCGATGAACAAAAATAGAGCCAGAGACATAGAAGCATTGATCAGACCGTCAAACTTCAGAGGGAAGATAGGGGAGGACTTGTATGCATGTATATAAGCATAACCAATGAACACAGACAGTCAGGGGGAGGGGGAAGTGGGGGTATGTGCTGGGGGATGGGAGTGGCTGAGGAGAGGTCAATGGGGGAAAAAAGAAGACATATGTGATGCTTTCAACAATAAAGAATTTAAATTTTTTAAAAAGCAGCAACCTCAGTAACTTACAACAGGGATCAAGAGGAGGAACAAAGGGCTTTAGAAAGGAGAAACACAAGGAGAAAAGGCAGGCCCAGCTTATTGCTGTTTGCGGGGCCACAGGCAAGGAAACCTGAAAGTACTCCTCCCAGCACTTGCTATAAATGCGGGCAGCCTGGACCCTGGAAAAAGGACTGCCCTAGAAGGGCGCTGCCTTGAAAACAGTATCCCTTCTGCAACAAGCCTGGCCACTGGGAGAAGGACTGTCCCAAGGCCAGGGGGCTCCTGGACCAGAACTGGCTCACACAGTGGCCTTAAACTGAAGGGGCCCCAAGCTCCAGTCGGCTCCCACTAAGAATATCATCACTGGGGGGACAAAGGGAAGGGTAACCCTTGAAGTAGCAGGAAGGCCTGTTAACTTTCTTTTAGACAAGGGAGCCGCCTTCTCGTGCTAACCCTGTACTGAGATCTCTTTCCCGTTAGTAGCATTATACAAGGGGTGGATGAAAAATCCAAGGCAAAGTACTTTACCCCACCTTTACATTGCCTGTGGGGAGCAATGGATTTTGTACACCAATCCCTGGTTATGACAGAGTGTCCCGCCCCATTGTTAGGGAGAGAGATTCTACGCAAAGTCAAAACCTTTGTGATTTTTTCAACAGACACCCAGAGTCTCATTCCAAGTATGACTTTACTTGTAAAAAGAGGGGTAGCTGAAATAGATGTATATACAAACCAGGAACCTAACCCCCAGTCTGGGCCATGGGAACTCCAGGACGAGCCCATAAAGCAGTGGTTCTCAACCTGTAGGTCGCGACCCCCTTTGGGGGTCGAACAACCCTTTCACAGGGGTCACCTAAATACATCCTGCATATCAGAGATTCACATTACGATTCATAACAATAGCAAAATTACAGTTATGAAGTAGTAACGAAAATAATTTTATGGTTGGGGGTCACCACAACATGAGGAACTGAATTAAAGGGTCGCGGCATTAGGAAGGTTGAGAACCACTGCCATAAAGCAAAACCAGCTATAATCAGGTTAAAGGAATCAAATTTCCAAACAAGGAATAATATCCTATAAATCTAGAAGCAGGGAAGGCCTAGAAAAGATTATTAAAACATTCCTTAGTCACCAGCTGCTGTTTTCTTATAATTCCCCCGTAACAGTCCTCTTACTCATCAGAAAAAAGGATGAACATATAAATTAGTACAAGATCAATGAGGCTGTAATTCCTATACATCCTGTTGCACCAAATCCATATATAATTTTAGGGGAAACTCACTCTCAAACTCAATGGTTTTTAGTATTAGGCTTGAAAGATGCTTTCTTTTGTATCCCATTAGACCCAAACTGTCAATTCTTGTTTGCCATTAGTGGGTAGACTCCTACAGCGATGACATGCCTAACAGAGTGCTAGGTTTTCAGAGGCACAAAGCTGAATTAGATTGCATGGCTACACTCAGAGAATGCAACGCGCTACTGCCAGGAAACGAACTCAGCCAAGTGAGTAGTTCTGGTTCCCATTAAGATGAAAAAAGGACACAACACCTTATGTGCGTAACTATTTTAAAATTCTGAAAAAGTATAAAGAAATAAAAACAAAAAGTAAAACCAATATGGCCATTCTTTTATTTTGTTTTCTCCCACATAACTAGTTTTAGACTCAGTTTAGTTTTTTTTAATATATATATTTTTATTGATTTCAGAGAGGAAGAGAGAGAGAGAGATAAAAACATTAATGATGAGAATCATTGACCAGCTGCCTCCTGCAAGCCCCCTACTGGCGATTGAGCCCACAGCCCGGGCATGTTCCCTTGACCAGAATGGAACCTGGGACCTTTCAGTTCGCAGGCCGACACTATCCACTGAGCCAAACCAGCTAGGGCTCAGTTTAGTCTTAATTCCAGAACTTCCCAGCAGGTGTGACCAAGAGAAACTCTATATCTCTAAGATAACTCTGTATCTCAATTGTTAGTCGTAGGTCACCTCAACGGCACCCAACTCCCGGAATACAAGGAACATAAAAGGGCCAATGCTATTTGTATGAACAAGAGGGACACTAAAAAAGACAGTGCCCGGGGAAGGGGCTTCCTTAAGGGTCGTGCCTCCTCTGTCAAAAGTTTGGCCACTGGAAGAGGGACTGTCTGGGGGGTTGGAGGGTTCCCGGACCAGAACCTACCCACACGATGGCCTTAAATTGACAGGGCCCAGTGCTGTAACAGGCCCGCACTAAGAGCATCATCTATAAAGGGATGGAGTCAAGGGTGTTCCTTGATATGACAGGTAAACCCATGGCACGGGGAACGGCTTGCTCTACTTAGACTCACTCACCAGGGCCTTTTTCTTTCCTTCCCCCAAAAACAATTTGATCACTGGGGTGAATGGGCACCCTCAATGCTATAATTTTGCCCTACCCCTCAGTTACAGCCTTGGGAATCTCTTTTAGTCATGCCTTTCTTATAGATCCAAGGTGCCCCATTCCCTTATTAGGGAAGGACACCTTGCCTAGTCTAAATGGGGATGGGGGACACTTCTCCCCATGCAAAAGGAAAAAAAGAGAGAGAGAGAAGGTACTTCTAAACTAAAGCCTCTAGTGCCCAAGCCAAGTGCTTTAAAAAGAAACAAACTAAGAGTTGCAAAAGGTTTGTATAAGTAACAGAAAGTTCATGTAAGTCACAGAAGGTCTGTACAAGTTAAAAAGAAGAAATAAATGAAAAGGTCAAAATGCTATCTAATTTTTTTTTCCAAAACCAATTGTTATTTTGCCTCAAAAGACCCAGGTATTATGGCCCTTTACAAAGGAAAACTTGGTTGGTATTCTGAGGACTCTAACAAATTCACACAGGGTTTTAGTCACTTGACATTGACTTAGAGTATTTACAAATTGTTCTCTTCCACTACTACACTACAGATGATCAACACATAACAGAAGTTATAAGGACTTATGCTAATAAAATAACTGGTCATCACAGTCAACATCACATATACAGACCAGGGGCAAATATAATCCCAAATCAAAAGCCTAATTAAATATATCAAACTAAAACAAATAAAGGATAGAAGAAAAGCAACCAACCGCTGGACCCACTAGCTAAGGAAAAAGAATTCTAGCCAAGTTATGCCAATACCCTCTAAGTCCTAGGTGTCTATATTACCCATAAGTCTCATGAAAATAAAAACTACACCTATAGGAAAAACTTACAAGGTTACTCCTCTCAAACCCATTTCTTGTAAGTCCCCACAGGAACCTCAACCTGAGACCTACTCTTATAAACCCATGAGGACCTCAAGCTCCTCTTCAAGAAACAAAAACCTATTACAGATAAATAATGTAATGACTGGGCATTAATATAATTGTCCACTAACCTTGTCAGATGTGTCACTTCTAGGAAAGAACAACTCCATGTCAAGGTAAGGATGGTCCAGGGACTCCAGCCCATCCCTACTTTAGAAGAGTCTACAAATGGCCTCTTTGTTATAATTTCAAATCCCATCCCTTTGTCTCCTTTAGATCAGACAGGAAGAGGCTTCTGTACCCTAACACAGGCAGGGTCCACACCCCTTCACAGCATGGAGTCATTATGGAATGCGGACCTTCTTCCCTCATCAACCCTGAAAGATTTTGGGGACAGAAGTCTCTGAGGGGGAAAATATGTTACAGGATTCCAGGGCAGGAGGAATAGGGAAACTGAGACAGGAAAGTTAAAACAAGGCCAAACAGTGTGGGCAGTTTGCAGCCAGCTTGTAACATTATCTTCCTCAGCCAAGGACACCAGAGCCAATGGTTAAAAAACATCCCTCCTGAGAGAACGCAGAAAGAGAGGGAGGAAGGAGAAAGAAAAAAAGGGCCGTTTTACTCCCTAAGCAGGGAAGTCAGCAATCTCCAGGTTTGCAAGATAAAGTTGCCAGGTGCTTCTCATGAATTCTGGGAAGGCCATGACAAAGGAAAAAAAAAAAAAAAAAAAGAGGGGAGCTGGGGTGGGGGGAGGGCTTGAGAATTAATCAGTGCCAAAATAGTCAGCAGAGGAATTTTGAAACGTACAGACTGGAGGGTATATAACGCCTCAGACCCCTAGCCAACTTGCTCTTCAGATTAGCTGAGCCCGTCTGCGCTTCATAAGCCAGACGTATAGGTTTGCTTGCTTTGCTTTTTCGATAAGGGTGCATGCTTTAATTGCTTTAATCAATTGGCTTTCCACAACACGGTCAAGGTCTCTCGTATAAATTCATTCATATGAGAAGACAAGGGTCAAGGTTGAGGAGAGCCTCTCCCACTGATCCAGGGGGCTGCCCAATAACATCTCTCTGGTATCGATGAGAGGTGCTTCTAACAGTGGCAGACAGAGGCCTGAGTTTAGCTCCCAGGAATCCACTCTGAATCCCACAAACATGGAAGATGTGCAGATGTCTCCACAAGTTCTGTGCAAGGATGTGGAAGGGATGAGATGGTGCAGGCATAACCTCAGTGGACCTTACTGTAGGTCAGCAGGCAGGACTCTCTTGTTACAAGGAGGAAGGGGGAGAAAACACATGTTGCAGAGACTTCCGGGGATATGTAGTGCTGAGCTGAACCTGAGTCAGCAGGGATGCTCAGAGCATCTGGACCAAAAAGCAAAGAGGTCATAAGTTCACTATCTGCAGACTTTAGCAGATGTCAGCAGGCAGAACAGTGATTAGAGGACACAGAAAGCATCACCAGGGCCAGCAAGGACCCATAGAACTGTGATACTACACTTGCATCTAAGATTCTGTGTCCATGTTTTCATGAAGCAAAGTGGGCAGATCTGCAGTATACCCAGGCACCACCTGGGACTAGAAGAGAAGAGGAGGTTGCTGAACCTCTGAGCACTTACTAAAAAGCAGACTGTTTAAACCAAAAAATATTGAGACATTAACCGGAAAGCTTAAATCTTTCTTTTGAGCATCTGTGCAGTGGATTTAGAAAAAAAAAGGGGGGGGGGCTATAAAAAATAAAGATACTTTCCATATCCGTGCTATCGCAATTGTGCTATAAAAATTCATGCCATAAACGATCTTAATTACTCCATTTGTTTCTGAAAAGTAGACTTAACAACTTTATAAAGACTAGATTACTATCTTAAAATTTTCTTATACATGTTTGAAGTTTCTAATTCCTTTTCTAGTTTCCCGTACAAGAGCCACAAAGTTCTTCAAAGTGCCACCTGAGAGAGGTGCCATGCTGGGACCTACTTGTTAGAAATATGAGTATCACAGTGTGTTGTGTGTGTGAGAGAGAGAGGGGTGGGGGTCTGAGAGACAGAGGAGAGAAAGAAACGGGAAAAGGAGGAAGAGGAGAAGAGGAGGAGGAGGCGAGGTTGGGAGAAAAACAGTAGTGAACTCAGTTGCTGGTTACCCTGCTTAGCTGGCTCCCACCCCCCTGCCCAGTTTTCTTAGTCTGCTCTCTGAGTGCAGAAAGACACAAGTAGATCCAGAGGGTTCTTACAAAGAAAAGATGGAGTGGTGGGTGGGGTGGGCAGGTGAGGGCAGCAGATGAGGCCAGAACACTCCAGGGGTGCTCAGACCTGCGGCTGAGGGAGTGATGGCATCAGAAGCAAAAAATGTGTTCTATTTGGTGCCGTGGGTGCCCTCTTTGTACCCACTTCACCAGCCGTATTTGATTTACTTCCCACAACAACTCTCAAGGTTTGGTATTACTTGACCTCCATTTCTGAGATAAGAAAGCTGAGGCTTGAAGATATAATGACTCTTGCCCCTGCAAATGTGGGATTTGAACTCAGGTTTGTCTGGCCCTGAAGCCCATGCTGGGAGGAAAGTTCTACCAGATTCCACCAGGGCGGGGCCTCTGCAGGCTCTAGGTTGGGTTCCATGAGCAGCAGCTCTGCCCTTCTGCTGGGTGGGGACGGGGCTGGTGAGGCTGCCAGGTCAGCTCCCCTGAAGAGCTGGCCTTAGGCTCTGAGAAGGTTGCCACTGTGGAGGAAAAGGAGCCACATGCTGATCTGACTAACTCAGGGAGGCCTGCAGGGTGGCCTTGCACACACAAGAGACCTAAAGTAACCACAAACGATGGTCTGAGATTAAAACCTTTTTAAATAAAGAGCAGTTGATAGCGGGTAGTCATGTCGTAGGCCAGTATTTTTCCTGACAAAGATCAATCTTTACCTTAACTGAGCCTGTCTTTTTTGCATCTAAGATAACATACCAGTGGAATGTCAGGGTAATTTGTAACCTCCCTTTTTTCACACTCCTCAGGGCAAATGGCGCCAGGGCCATTGTTATTGTTATCTGTTAATTGTTGGCTAAACTGTACCCACCTGTGTAAAAGAGGGACGTGTCTATCATTTTACTTTTTATCCAATCCCAGAGGTTTCCACTTTGCTTTCTCCTACCTCCCTAATCTATCACCACTGGAGATCATGTAACCCACTTGTGTCTCCTCTTTTGATTGTAATGTATAAAACAAGGTGAAAAATCACCATTCTCTGACATTGAGATTCTGCCTCCTGGCAACTGTCAATAGTTTGGCTCAAAATGTTAGGTCTGATCAAATATTGGAATCGAATTGATAACCCTAACCCCTCCCCTGGGAACCCACCTTTAGGCCACTTGACAATGGACCTTCCATTCCACTTAGACCACATTCCCTTTCGCCGAGACCACATTACACTTGCTAAGACCATTATCCTTCCCCTCTGGACCTTCCTAGGATGCAGACCTGCCCAGAACAAGCCCGCATAGAGTCATTTAAAATCTCCGACTCCCTGTCTCTGGGTGCTGGCTCCATTTCGGGGGCTCAGCCCATCGGGTATCCAGATAAACTAATAAACGTATAATCCCTTACCACGTTGGCCTCGTGTGTTCCTCCTTCAGCGACCCGAACACAAGGAAACTCACAAAAATTCTTTACACGTTTGGATGTTTCTCACATTAACACCACCAATAGCACAGTCGCAAGGGTTCTCTGAGATCATCTTTGCACCAGTCACTTCACTCGCTCACCGGGCCTTGAGCACCTACCTCTCTGTCGTCCTGTGAGACTCTCGAGCACGGCTGCTGTAGCTGTAATGCCAGCACCCTGCACCGGGCAGACACTTCCGCTGTGGTTTGCATGAAAAAACCCAGCAGCAAGCATGTTTGCTGACACCCCGCTCCGCTCCTGGACACAGAAGAAATGGGTCCTGGATGACGGAACCCACTTGCACCTCTCACCACCTCTTCTGGGAGCAGCTACCTGGACTTCCCGGCAGGGAGCAGGGGATAGGAAATGCTTGCCTGTGGGCAGCCTCAACTAGGGATCCTTTGCAGTCCAGGGCCAAGGGGAAGGGCAGGCGGAGAGCAGAAAACGGCGTGGACAAGGGCAGTGCTCCTCTGAGAGAGAGCATGCTGAGTCGTCTGTCCTAAGGGTTTTAAGGTGGAGATTTTAGGGGCGGTCTCAGGGGTTGATCTCAATAGAATATTCAGCAGCTCTCCAGGTGTGTCCCTTCAGGGTCCAGGTCTCCACGTGTTGAATGGTCAGCACCAGGGCAGGTGGTCATTATCCAATGCAGCTGGTCCTGAGGGCAGCATCGCTTGTCTGGTTTTGCTGCTTTTCTGGGCCTAGAGTCCTAGACCTAAAATACAGCTGAGGCCTAGATGTTATTTCTAGGGAGGAAAGGTCAGGGAGTCCAAACTGCTTGGGGAGGAAAGGTCCCACCCTACTGTTGTCTGTTGCTAGGCACCAGGGGCTTTCCATCCTCCTGACCTTCAGTCCCTGGCCCATTGTCTTTGCTCTGCTGCTGTCTGTCTAACTGCCTACCACACAAGTAGTAATCATTTGTTTGTATGAATTTAATAGCTTTGTACTTAGGTTTGTAAGACTTGTTTATTGGTTTTGTTTCATTTGCTATTTCTCTATTTCTTGCCTTTAAAAATTTCTAAACTAGAACTTCTAGTCCAGATGTCAGAGTAGCTAAATGCTGTGCTTACATCAAAATTACAACTAAATTATAGAACAACTACTCTTGAGAACCATCGGAACATGAGATGAACAGAACTCCTATAACTAAGGATAGGAAGCAAAAGCCAAGTTGAGACTGGTATGAGGGATAGACATGTGAAACTGGCTGGTCCCAAGTCCACGTGTGGTAGTTAAGAATCAGGAGAGGTATTTCAGCTGCGGAGATCTGCACTGAGAACGAGGCGTCTCAGTCCCACAATGGGCTCCCTAGCTTGGAGCACCAGTGTGTGTGTGTGTGTGGGTGGCGGGGGCGGGGGGAGTTGTGAAAATCAGCAGCTGACTCAGTTGGGGTGAGATGGAGGGCTGCTACAGACCAGGCATCCTCTTAAAGGGCCCAGGCACAGACTCACTTGCTCACAAACACTTGCTCTGAACTCCAGAGCAGTGGTTCTCAACCTTCCTAATGCCACGACCCTTTAATACAGTTCCTCATGTTGTGGTGACCCCCAATTTCATTGTTACAAATTGAACATAATTAAAGCATAGTGATTAATCACAAAAACAATATGTAATTATATATGTGTCTTCCGATGGTCTTAGGTGACCCCTGTGAAGGGGTCGTGATCCACAGGTTGAGAACCGCTGCTCCAGAGACAGGACAGAAGTTTGTAAAGCACCAGGAACCTTCAGGAGGAACTGAATTATCTATCTTCAGGGTGAGTGTGAAAGGCAGCTTTTCCTAGAAGTAACGTGCCCACAGGCACCAATGTTCCTTTCTTGAGCCCTCCCCCCAACACAGCCTGTAGGCACACATGGGCACCAAATCTGAATCTCCATTAACCTGGCTAACCAGGTTCTGGCTCCACCCCAGTGATTCTGAGACCAGGGCCTACCCAATACTGTTTACAAGCCTGGCTCTAACCCAGTGGTTCTCAATCTTCCTAATGCCACGACCCTTTAATACACCAGGTACTTGTATGTGGGCATATCTGCATGTGGGCGGACCCGCCTGGAGACAGATAGAGGAGCGGTGTCTCGGTTCCTAAGATGTGTTTTCCGATGGTCTTAGGCAACCCCTGTGAAAGGGTCATTCGACCCCCAAAGGGGTCGCGACCCACAGGTTGAGAACTGCTGCAACCGGTTTCTTTCAGAGGCTAATCCATAGAAGCAGCAGTCTGGGCCCACACTTCAAGCTTTTCCTAAAAACATTTAAAACCTCACAAACCCCAAACAAGCAGTGTTTGGCTCTGGCATGTCTTGTGCCTCTTGCTAAGCAGCCCCAAGCTGAGGATTAGTGGCCATGGACCTTGAGTCACAGCCTCTGAGCCCCAACTGCACATCGCTTGTTAGCTCCTACCAGATGGCCCTGGTAAGGAAGAGGCATGATAGCACTCAAATGAGGACACAATGCACATGATGGTATTACATCATTTAAATGCTTCTTGATTCAACTGCTAGAGATAACATGTTTGAGCACGCACACACACACGTGCAATTTTTTTTGCATTGAAAATCTTCAAAAATGTCACATATTCTGCTTATTTAATGGGCCACGCTGTCTCTTGTTGAGGGGGATCAGCAGAGAAGCTTTTTCAGAGAGCCCAGAAAATGTGAATACTGTGACTGTTGTCTTATTTAATGACCGAAAAAGACACTAATTATCCCTTGAAAGTGGCGCCTAACTTAACTGAATATTTATTTATTCTGATAAATGTATAATAGTTTTTTAACTTCTCTTAACTAGCATGACTAGTAGGTTGTATTAATGGAAAGAAGAGATCTTTGCTTTAATGGTGCTCTGGTTAGTCACTCAAGATAAGTCATTATCAGGCAGAAGATAATCAAATGCTCACCAGAGGACGTGCTTAGAGAGAGGAAGGGAGAGAGCAACAGAGAGAAACACTGATCGGTTGCTCCAACCAGGGACCCAATCTGCAACCCAGGAATGTGCCCTGACCAGGAATCGAACCGGCTACCTTTCAGTGCACAGAACGACACTCATCCAAGCAAGCCACACCAGCTGGGCTGCACTGTAAATTTGAAATAATTATCACACATATAATAAATTATTATCATCGTGGTACTTCATCATTTTACCAGTGTCATACACAGGGTATATCACAGAGTAAGTTGTACTTCAATGTTCTTTTAAATAAGAATAGCAACTGCCATTAGTTGATTCCTTAATATGTTTCAGGCACTGTCTCAGTTCCCTACATGCAATAATTATCCTCTTAAAGTAGAAGAAAGAACATGGCTTTTGTCATGCATCTGATTCAAGGGTCTCTCATGACTAGCCAGGTAACTTTAACCAAATTACCTAACCACATGAAATGGAGATAATAATCTTTATGTTATAAATTGTGAGTAGTAAATATGGTAATATATTAAAGACTAAGTACAGTTCCTAGCACAAGATGAAGCACATCTTTTTCATGTAACCTTAAAAGATGCAGAATACATTCTATACCAGGGGTGGGCAAACTTTTTGACTCGAGGGCCACAATGGGTTCTTAAACTGGACCGGAGGGCTGGAACAAAAGCATGGATGGAGTGTTTGTGTGAACTAATATAAATTCAAAGTAAACATCATTACATAAAAGGGTACGGTCTTTTTTTCTTTTTAGTTTTATTCATTTCAAACGGATCCGGCCCGCGGGCCATAGTTTGCCCACGGCTGCTCTATACAGAGAACTGGGAATCAGTGGCTACGTAAAGTAGTGAAAACAGAGCATTATGCATATTGTTAGGGTTCAGTGGGTCATTTCTGGTGCGGGTGGAAGGAAAAGCAACCTCAGAGAGATTGCTTCCGTGGGTTTGGTGGCCGCGGCTGCAGGACAACTGGAGGGCTGCTCAGTGCTGCCAGTCCTAAAGCAATCAGGCCTCTGGGCCCTTGTGACAGGGACTCAGAATACAATCACAGAGGACCAAGTGGAGGATTCACACCAGAAAATGTTGGTGGTGCTTATGAGTCCATGGATCACTTACTTTCCATACCTTGGAGGAGTTCTGAAAAGTAATCACTGAGGCGAGGTACAGGGAAAGATGAAGTCAAAGGCTTTTCTAACTTGACTTAGGTATTCAAATGGAGGCCTGTCTGAGGGGCCTCCCAATAGGATCAACTGCCTGAGGTTTGCTAGGTTTGTTTTTTGCATTCTATTCTGTTTCCAGTTAAATGATTTGATCTTACATAGTTAGTCGTCCCCTTGGACTCATATAATAAATTACTATCATTGTGATTCAACATTTAAATGTAAATGTTTCTGATAACCCCAGTAATTGCCTCCTCATAAAACATTTTTGTACAATTTATACTTCAAAAAATGTAACATTTTAGATATTTATTTGGTGTGACTAAGAGTCTTTTCTGTAAAACTTTGGCCTTTTTTTTTTCTACCCACCTCTTGTTTCATTTTCAGAAGCTGAAATTCTATTCATGTCCCTTTCATATATATTTTTTAATCAGAATACTTTTCACCTTCACCAATCACACTCCAATATCCACTCAACTTGAATAACACGCTTATTTATCAGCTGG
The DNA here is from genome assembly GCF_964212035.1 of Myotis nattereri. Classification (NCBI taxonomy): domain Eukaryota; kingdom Metazoa; phylum Chordata; class Mammalia; order Chiroptera; family Vespertilionidae; genus Myotis; species Myotis nattereri. The sequence goes on from NC_138088.1 coordinate 31,504,489, forward strand.
GATCCATCACTTAGGTTGTGCGGATGGATAGATTTATAAGTAAAGTACTAAAAATATTCTGGGTGCTTGATGGAATGCCCGCCTTTCTTGGCTGAGAACAATTCAATTGAACTTATATTTTATTAAAAATAAACAATTGACTTTTGAATGATTCATCTCTCACACAGAGAATCATACTAAACTCTAAGCTATATGCTTTGTTGTCATGGCAAGAATAAATTCAGAGTTGATGGTGAACTCACTTATAATAGGAAATACTACGTCTTTAAACCCTTCTGATTTCCTTGAAAATATTCACAGAAGTATTTGGTGGGGGAAAGCTGGCCTCTGAAAGTGGTACTTGTCAGGATGACTATTCAGGCGGCTTCCTGGATACTTCTTTGAATAGAATACAAGGGTTGCCGGAAGCCGGTCCATCCTTGCTGCTTGACACAGTCGCTGCAGGGAAGAAACATTTGCACAGCATATGTTTCAAGGGACCTGGCGTATATTGCATACTGGTTCTTAATATGTTTGTTCCCCTTCTTGGTACTATGTGTTTTAACCAAGGTCACCTCTCCGAGAAAGGTTGTTTCCCCAGGTGGGGATTTTTCCCTGAAGTTAGGGAGGGAATAAAACCCCTTAACTAAGTGCCAGGCGGGTAGTTAATCACTTTAACTACGAACAATCACGCTTAAGCTACATAATCTTTACTCCCTGGAATAGAAATTGATAGGATTAAAATCAACTGGTATAAATACAGATGTAACAAGACAATAAAAGACAGAACTTGGCTAGAGATCCTGGCTAGAGATCCTGGCTAGGCTGCTGATCAACTGAATGCTATCTCCGTGTCATTCCTTCTTCGCTGACTCTGTCCACACCTTTGGGGATCCCTGGACCTGCTGGGGTTGGACCCCAACAAAGGGTAAACATTCTAGAAAATTCCTGAAGTACTGTAGATTCATTTCTTTCAAGAAATTGTTAAGGGATTAAAAAGTACGGATTGGTAGTTACAAAAGAGTCACAGGGTTGTACATTATAGTACAGAGGATACAGTCAATAATATTGTAATACCTATGTATGGTGGCAAGTGGATACTAGGATTATCCAAGAGATCACTTCATAAGTTATATAAATATCTAACACTGTGCTATATACCTGAAACTAATACAATATTGAATGTGACTTTTAATTGAAAAGTAAAAAAAAAATAAAAAAATATTTACCTACAAATATCTATTATATTCCTTTATTCCCTGATTCCCCTCTTCTGATAGCTCCTCCCACTTATTCCCTCTCTACTCAGGAGTCCTTTGCTCCCATAATTAAGAGTGTATTCACAGAATGCCCAAGATTTGGGGGTATGCTAGAATAGGACCTGCCTTTATTGGTCCATTTTGTTAGTCTTCAGTAAGTCTTCCTGGTCCCTGCCTTTCTCTTCCTTTTTTTGATCCCCAGTTTCTACTGCTTCAAAATTAATTGGGGTTGTGGATGTTCAGTAAGTTAAGTTATCAATTATAACAATAGCTTTCACTTATTTTCTTTTAATATGTTTTTATTTATTTTAGAGAGAGAGGGAGAGAGAGAGAACCATCGACGTGAGAGAGAAACATTAACCAGTTGCCTCCTGGACATACCCGAACTGGGATGGAACCTACAACCTGGGCACGTGCCCTGATTCAGAATCAAGCAGCAACCTTTCAGTGCCTGGGACAATGCTCAACCAACTGAACCATACCGGCTAGGAATGTAGCTATCACTTATTGAACATATAACGAACTTCTAGCTACTGTGCATTAAAGTACAGAATCTTTACAATAACTACAAAAACACTATTTTTATTATTTCTATTTTGCAAATGTGATTTAAAGGAGGAATGCAGGGTTATATTTTTTACTTAATAGTACATATCTACTATGTAGTGAAGCAGATTTGGAGGTAGGTGGACAGACTATAGAATCTGAGTTGAACCACATAGATAATACAGAAAACGGCCATGGGCGAATACAGGGAAAGAAGACCTTTGAGAACTTAGAGGTGTATGATGTTAGTTCAGAGGAGAAGTTGTGTTTTGGGCCCTCTCTTCTAACAGGGGTCCATAATCACGTAAACCCAGTGCTATATACCTTGTCATGGGTAAGTGCCAGATTTGTGTGCTGAGTAGATACGCCATGCCAAATCCATTTTAGATTTATAATCATATGCAAAAATATAGTTTACATAGAAAGTTTTATTGTATCACTTCAGAAATTTCTGAGTCTTCATTGATATTAATCGATAAGTCTATTGATTCTTCCATTAGTTATGACTAACATTTTAAATTGCCATGACTATTTCAAAAAGAATAATATTGGTCTATGTGTTAAACATTTATATAAAGAACAGTTTGGACCAATTTGTTGTTTTCTTTATATTATTAACATTTTTTCCCACTCTGATGTTTTGTGGTGTTTTTTTTTTTTTGGTAAAGTTATGGGGATTAAAATCTCATAAAAGCTATACTCTTCTAAATAACAGTGCAGTGACATCAATGCTTTTTAACTAAAACATATGACAGCCCTGAGCTCACTAGTGGACTTCCCTGTCTAACTTCAGGTAGGTTGGCTAGAAAAGGACCACATACTTTAAAGAGACTAGTTATGCCCAGGTGACCCTGTGAAATGTAAATAAACTATTTGCTTTTGTCTTCTATCCCTTTTGCATCTGGACGCTTCCATCCTATTAGGAGACTTGTTGGTATATCTTTTCACACACTGTCAAGCAGGATTGTGGCAATCGACACACAGAGCTCAGATGAAACAGTTTTGCAAATTGTTTTGTGACAACTGGGATTCACAGTGTTAGATTATGCATTCACACATAAGCTGTCTGGAATAAAAGCCAGGGAAGGAAAAACAGTAACTATTAGGCCCTTTGATAAGCTTAGAGTTTATATGTCTCTTGTTGGCTGAATGGCAAGCTACACGGGATCTTTTTGGTTTTGGAACAGGAACATTAGGGGAATATAGGCAGGTTTAGGGAATTTTTAGAATTGGGGGTCCCTGGAAAAACACAGGGCTACAAACTGGGAGAAGGGACATTCCCATAACACAAGGAAGCCAGGTGCAGTTACAGTTCCATAAGGAACTGGAAGTAGCCAAGAAAGGTTTATATTTACAAAATAAAGAAGGTGGAAGAAAGCCCAGAAGGAATAAGAGGACAATGAGGAGGAGGACCACAGGAGTCACTATAGCAAGCAGTCTAAGGGAATAGTGACCAATCAGAGGGGATATCAAGGCACCAGGATCTGCAGCCTTTATAAGTCATAGGGAAAAGGAAATCAGTGGGACCCTTTCCCTCTCCCCACATAGGAGTCCATTCTGTGGGACTGTTTTCCTCTCCCCACATGGGAGTCTGTACTTGTTCTTCAATAAATCTCTACCTTTACTATATTACCCTCTGTCTGTGGATTCATTCTTGGACTCCGGTGGACAAAGAATCTGGGTTCTAGTCCAAAAATTCCGTATCAGTTTCAAGCTGGATCGTGAGGCTAACATCATAAGCCAATCAAAGACTCGCCCTAACCGGTTTGGCTCCGTGGATAGAGCGTCAGCCTGTGGACTGAAAGGTCCCAGGTTCAATTCCGGTCAAGGGCATGTACCTTGGTTGTGGGCACATCCCCAGTAGGGGGTGTGCAGGAGGCAGCTGATCGATGTTTCTCTCTCATAGATGTTTCTAACTCTCTATCCCTCTCTCTTCCTCTCTGTAAAAAATCAATAAAAATGTATATTTTTAAAAAGACTCATAATAAATAATTATTGGTTTGTTATACACACAAGACTTTTCATTAGCAATTGTTGTAGTATACCCCACGAATTACACAAGGACGCCCCAAGAAGTCAAATTAAGGAGTCATTTATTTGAAAGCCGGTGGCTACGAGGGGGCAAAGGCTCTCCAAATCTCATAGTCCCGAATAGCAAGAGTATGAGGCTTATAAAGGCAAAACTCACAAAGGTAGCAATTACGTCCCTAGTGTTGGAATGAGGAACTGTTTTGCAAAATCGGTTTTGTACAGAAGCTAAATTGAGCAAGTTTTTATCTCTAAAGATTAAGTATAGTTTTAGTTCTTGGAGCCACTGAGTCAACAGAAAACATTCCCGGAGCTACTGAGTCAATGGAAAAGCAATTAAAGCAATTTTCTGTTCTGGTTCCCAGGTGCAGAGAATGTCCTTTTTAAAGACCACAACCAGCGGGGTATACAACCAAATGGGGTGATTTATATAAGTTCAGGAGATCAAAATAATTTCTCTATTATTTTAGCAAGCAAACGATTACAGAAGCCAGAATAGTAGGGTTAAGTTTAAACAGCAGTTTTTACCGGAGATGAATGTTACTATGCTTCACAATGACAATTTTAAAAATACAACCACTATAAGTTCCTACTTTTGCTTTACCTCAGAATGTCTTTAGCTACCCACGGTTATAGTGAAAAGAAGGTAGCAAACACAACCTTATCATCCCTGCAGCTGGGGGCATGTAAGTTGAATATTTTTTGCCATTTACAGTAGATACTTCTCAATTAATTTCCTGTAGGCCACCCTGAGACATTTTTCCTACTCTATGTCATTGGGCCGTATTTCCTGGAGATTGCTATTTTCCTGACTTCCCAATGTTATGCAAACTTCATTCCTCCCACTCCCCTCATCTGCATTTTTATAGTAAGCTGTTATTTCACAAGGACGTGAAAATATACGGGAGGTTTGATGCATGTGCTTGCTTGTATTTCTATCTTACAGGAAAGTGCCCTTGTCTCCTCCCTCCTACTAGTTCCTCAAAGTGTCACCTCTGCTAGGAAGCTTTCTTTGAATCAAAGAAACAGAGACTTGTACTTTCTTATGTGTCAATCAGACTATGTATTATCTTATTTTATAATTATTCATTTATGTATTTTATCCTTCCAACAAACTGAGAGCTATTTCAGGGACTGAATCATGTCACATTCAGCTTGCATATATAATGGGATCAGAAAATATTTCACAAAATAAATGACCTAATGAGAAAGTCAATGCAAATTTAGGATAGTGTTTTAACAGAAACTTTTGTATTCTTCATATAACATTTCTAGTCACTTGCAAAGAGTGTTTATAATTCAACTATATAATTTGTAGGTGAAATAAAATCATATAAAAATCCTATAAACTTCTTCATTTAAGATGTGATTTACTGGTTATTATTCCATCTATTTATTTTTAAATATATTTCACTTAGAAGAGAGACTATTTCTAGAATACCTGGGCAAGAAACACACTTATAAGCATTTTATATCTTTAATAAAAACTGTGTGAGTGGAGTTATTCAATGTGCAATGGAAGTGAACGTCTGTCCTTCTCCAATATTAAATGCCAACTCAGTGGCACAAGATAAAGCACTAAGCACTCAGCACATGATGTGAAGCTGACGATGAAACCAGCCTTTTTTGTATGTGCTCCCTGTGGCCCACTTCTACAGGATTTCATGTTTCTTCTCACAATCCATTTAAGAGGATTGGAGAGGGTTTAGCACAGGAAGAAGAACCTGAGACTCCTATTTTCCCCTTGGAGAAAAAAAACTGCATGAACTAAAACTAGGAGAGGCAGCAAACCTCACGGTTAGTCAAGATCAAACCAATTTAAAGGCTCTGAGGAAAGACGTGTCCTTCTACTTCTCAAACGGTTTTCTCTGCCTGAAGATTTTTATATCTATGGCTACATAATTCCAAACCCCATTTGGGTTATCTGTTATTCATGTTAGATTTGAGCATTGGTGGGGTAAGCCGGAGCTTCCAGTAACTCAGCGCTCATATTATCAAATTAATTTCCTTCTAATGGCTGATAGTATGGTAGGGATTTCAATAAAGGTAACAGAATATGAAATGAAGTATAAAAGCATGCCAGCTGAGAACAGAAGTGAGGTTTACTTGGGTAAAATAGAGAAAATATACCCCCCAATGGAAGAGAAGTCAAAGAAAGAAGTTGGTGGAATGCCAAAAACCAGTTTTGATTAATCTGGTTATGGATCCTGAGATGTGATGGTAAATAAACTGAATATTAAATGCAACATTCGGAGTTTCTCAAATAATGGTCACAAAACTATCTCTACCTGAAACATTAATTCATACATAACCTCAGACTCTGTGAGATACCTTACTGACACTAAAGCAAATAGGATGCAGAATTTGTCCTTACATGAAAGAGCCAACCAACATTTACAATAATATAAATGCAGTTTGGTTTTTGAATTATGACTGTTTTCCTTTATTTTATTACATTTGTCCCCAATTCTAATAATCACACAAAATGAATTAAACACATTCTAATGAAAGTGCAGATTCTGTTGATTAAAGAGACCCAGCATACCGAGATTTAAGGTTATGTAGAGAATAAACATGTTTAAATCACATTGGCATCACTAGTGTAATTTAATTCAAATTTTTACAAAAAAATGTAAATACTTAATAGCTCCAATTCCCATTACCAACTTCATTAGATGAAATTCCATTCTGGAGAACAAATATCTTCAAATTTGCATCCCAGAAAGAATAACTCTAAATATATTCAAGAGACAAATCCCTTTCACAAGAGGTAAATAGCAGGCTTCATGCTGGTGAATGATTATCTTAATTTGTTATGATGCCCAACTGTTAAATTAAGAAAATGATGAGATTATAGCTCACATTTGAAGAGTATAGGGAAAAGCATCACAGTTATTGCTAAAATACACCATCCATTGTAGTCAGAAATTACAATGAAGCCAGATTTTTGTTGATAAAACAAGCTGGCAGCTTATTATATGCGGGTGCACATTTTTCACTTCAGGAACTTCTTAACTCTTCTGGCATAGGAAAGCTGAAGAAAAATAGAACTAGCCCTGGCCGGTTTGTCTCAGTGGATAGAGCCTCGGCCTTTGGACTGAAGGGTCTCAGGTTCGATTCAGGTCAAGGGTACATGCCTGGGTTGTAGGCTCAATCCCCAGTAGGGGGGAGTGCAGGAGGCAGCTGATCAATGATTCTCTTTTATCATTGATGTTTCTATCTCTCTCTCTTCCTCTCTGAAATCAATAAAAATTTTAAAAAAATTATTAAAAAGAAAAAATAGAACTAGAATGAACTATTATAAATTAAATTAAAATTGTATTCTTCAAACATAGTTTTATGTAACATAAATGATTCAGTTAATATCCATATACCCACTTATAGATGTGTATCACATATCTTTATAGCTGCATGCATATACGACATGTAACATGCCTTACTCTTTATCTTTTCCTGTTTCCCTATTCTTGCAGAGTTTAAGCAGTTTTATTGTCATTTCTTATTTTCACTATCTGCCAATTTCATAATGTTTTAAGTTCTAGTATAAACATAATTTCCTCTGTCAAAAGTTTTACACTAACTTTATCTTGTTATTATTCTTCCATTCAGCCATTACCACGTATCTTGTTGAATAATATGTGCTAGGCACTGGGAAGTAGGTATACAGCAATGGATAAGATAGTATATTTTCTAACAAATCTAATATTCTATAGAGAATATGGCAATACAAAATGATAGCCAACGTGTCCAGAAAACCAATTACTCTCTGGCAATGTAGTAACAGATAGTTAATTAGTAAAATGTAAGTGACACAGACTTTAGTATGGAAGCCCTGGGAATTGTTTAAATGCTTCTCTGAAATGTCATTGGACAGCAATGCAGACATAGTCCATGTGAATAGTTACCACATTCACTTGCAGCCTGTGATCTTCTCTTGGTGATTAATTTTGCATCTTCATATTCACTCAGCTTGGAGCCAGGCAGTGGGGGCTAAAGAACTTATAGTTGTTGAATTGAATCAAAAGAGAATGTTACTCAAAAGACGGTATCTTCTAGTGGGGAAGTAGACATAGTTATGTACCCCAGAGAGTATAAATAAGTGTTGGTGGAAAAAAATGAAAGTGGTAAGTAACGGTGAGAGGAACTTCAGAAGTCTCATAAAAAGGGTGGATTTTCATCTGAGTCCAAAAGAAAACCTTAGGTAGAAAATGGGTGTGTGTAGGAAGAATATCCTAGGGTTAGGTTTCAGAGAAGATAGGCTCTATAGATGTAATCTATTAATGTGCATAAGACAAAAATAAATATTACATTGAAAAATAAATTAAATGTAATACTAATTAATAATTTGGTAAGCATAGTAATAGAAAATTAGAATGTATTCTGAGTTGATGCTTCACACTGATGGTACAAAATCTGATACGTTTTTTCTGATGGTGAGACAACAAAAGGGAAATTGTCACTAAAGTCCAAATTATTATAGCTATAAAATAAAATTTAAAAAAAGCATTTTAACAGCAGTAAGGTATGGATAAGGTACCTCAATGTTCAACTTACTATTAAATATTCAACAGGTACTTATTGAGCATTTACTGTATATCAAGCACCATGTTAAGGGGCAAATATCCATGAATAGAGAACAATACAAAAACATTTTATAATTAAAAAAAAAACTACCTACATGGGCATAAATTCACTGTAATGTGTTTAAAATCAGCTCTTTCCTTAATTCTTTTTAAAAACATATATTTTTATTGATTTTTAGAGAGACAGAAAGGGAGAAGGAGAGAGATAGAAACATTGATGGGAGAGAAACGTAGATTGGCTGTGTCCTGCATGCCCCCTTCTGAGGATCGAGCACAAAACCCAGTAATGTGCCCTGACTGTGAATCAAACCCATGACCTCTAGGTGCATGGGAGGAGGCTCAACCAACTGGGCCATACCAGCCAGGCTGTTCTTCTTCTTGTCATTAAAATAGATTTCATCTTTTCCTAATAGCACATCCTTTTTTTTTTTTTTTTACCTTTTTTTTTTACCTTCCCCCCCTCCCCTTTGGAAAACCATTTACTCATATTCAAGTGGTCTAAGGGGTTACTTATTGGCTTAGATTTGGCCAATTTATCAGGGGAATTGGGATCTTTAATCTCTCTCTCTCTTTCTCTCTCTCTCTCTCTCTCTCTCTCTCTCTCTCTCTCTCTCTCTCCCCTCCCCCTTATCTTTTCCTTCTTATCTTTCTCTTTGCCAATGGCAATTTTGAAAAAAGAAGAATTGGTGAGAATTCTGTGTTCAGTCTCAATATTTTCTTAAAATTATTCATGCCTGTAGTTAGCAACTCAGATAGGTAAATTATTTATGTTTAATTTGTCAAGTGGCACACTTTTGCTTTGCTTTTCTTTATAGTTACTATTTTTCATTTACTGCATTTTTGTTCTCAGAATGAAATTTTTTATGAAATTGAAAGGTGGTTCATAACTAAAAACTATATCTCTGATAAGTTTTAGTTGGCAAATGATACTTTCACTGGTACCCTCATAAAAAAATAAGCCTGAGCCCTAATCGGGCTTATTTGGCTCAGTGGATAGAGCGTCAGCCTGCGGACTGAAGGGTCCCAGGTTTGATTCCGATAAAGGGCATGTACCTTGGTTGTGGGCACATCCCCAGAAGGGAGTGTGCAGGAGGCAGCTGATCGATGTTTCTCTCTCATAGATGTTTCTAACTCTATCCCTCTCTGTAAAAAATCAATAAAATATATATTTAAAAAAAGAAAAAAATAATAAGCCTGAAATCATTTCATAAAGCTTACAACCAATAAATGCTTATATCCACCTGATTTAGTGGTACCGTTATTATTTTAAAATGTAGGTGGTTGTGTACAGTTAGAAAATTATAGCCATCAAGACCTAATTGTCTACATCTCCATTGCCACATAGTTGAGAGGTTTTTAGGAAAATCATGAGTACACAAACCAACCACCCAATCAACCAACCAAAAGATAAAATGATTTTTCCCATATATAAAACTTTAGGTAATGTATTAGGGCAGTGGTTCTCAACCTTCTGGCCCTTTAAATACAGTTGGTCATGTTGTGACCCAACCATAAAATTATTTTCGTTGCTAGTTCATAACTGTAATGTTGCTACTGTTATGAATCGTAATGTAAATATTTGATATGCAGGATGGTCTTAATTGGAACTAAAAGAGGGGGAAGATTTTTATTGTTTCCACGTGCACCTGAAAATCAGTTGCTTGGGGCAGCCTGAATTCCCTTAATTCATGGGGCTCCTTAAATTGGTGTTGGCCTCACAAAAAGAGGTTAGGACAGAAAATGATGGAGCTGATTTTGTTAGGGGCAAAAATAGAATGTTGGGGACTAGCCATGGTTCTGGGAAATATTAACCATGCTCTATTAACCATGATTGCCTTGTGTTGGTTAAAGAAAGGACACTCTAACCTAGCTAGGAGTTGTACACCCCTGGGATCTGGGAGTCAATATTGTACCTGGGAGTCAACCTTGGACCTGGGAGTCAACCTTGGAATATGGTCCATTCTCATTCAAGAACTGCCTGTTATCATGGACAGATTAACCACCTTGTTGCCTCAACAACTGAGTCCTATCCCAGCCCACATTGCCTACTCCCCCATGCCTGCAGTCCCTACTTTCCATGTTATTTTTGTCCTACCCTATAAAAGCAGCTGGTTTATGGGGGGGGGCTACACAGCAGATTTTTGTGGATGACCTGCTGCATTCCCATACTGCTGACAGTATTGGAATAAGTGCTCATATATGATTCAACCCTCTCTGCTTACTTGACTCAAGTAGTGACAGGTGGCCCGACCCATTGTCCAGTTTCGATTTCTTGAAAGATTTCATTGAATCAGAGAACAAGAAGCAGTAATTTAAGGACAGGAGAACAAAGCAGGACACAAACTTGGGGTAGAGCCATCTCCCCTTAGCTCTGACCCTCTTGATGGGCACTGGGAGTATCAGCAGCAGCACTGGCGGGAATACTGTTCATGCCTGAGAGGCCATCAACCAGCTGGTTTTGGTGAGACTGGCTTGAGCAGTGCTGCCTCGGGGAGTTTGCAAGAAGGAAGTAAGCCAGAAGAGAAAAACAAAACCAGAAATAAGGAAGATACTGTATGATAATGAAGAACAGCACACAGGCGGTGTGCCTGGGGAACTGTGCTCAATAATGGAGCTTCGGACAGAGCATCCTGCTGAAGGGCTACAAGTTCCTGGAACCTCATTTGAATGTACAGGCTGATGAGGCTGAATATATTCTGGAAATAAAATAGTTGCCTGATGGCTGTTTATGGCTCCGAAGCAGTTCAAAATGTGAAAGTAGATGCTGTTACGACATTTAGCAACAACAGAGTATAAATTCCCTTGCAGAAGCTGGAGTTATCAAATCCTATTTGCTGACTAACGAGGTTTCAATAGTAAAGCATGGCTGCTTTTATCACACGGTGGCCATAAATTGTAAATTGGAGAATCCTGATAGAGAATCCAGCACTGAATGATAATAATTATTCTTACTAAAATATATATTTCTTGCATGTTAAATAGAAATTGAGTCAGAATATAAAAGTATATTTATCTTAAGGAAAAAAATATATATATGTAGTCATACCAATTAGTGAAAGGGGGGAAGGAAACCACACATTTTTCTTTATATATTTTGTTTTGTTTTACTAATTGGTATGATATAGCAAGTCCATTTCCAAAAACATATGCTAGAAAAGCCTCTAGTATCTTTGCTAAGATGTTTATTACAGTACTAATTTTATTGTCTCTCTTTTGAAAGAGAGACAGAGAGAAGAGGAAAGAAAAGGAAAGGAAAGAAATAGAAAGAAAATATATGGTTTCAATAGTCACAAGTGGGGAAAGAAAAATTGACTTCCTCTTGATATAACCATACTATGAATTACTACAGAGATAGCAAAAAAAGATGTGAAATATATAACTGCTAACTTTTAGGGTATCTGTAATTTGATTCCAAATAAAATCACAGGAACATAATACCCTTTTATAAATGATAATAAAGAAAAACCATCTCTTTTCTATATAGGCATTTTGAGCTCAGAGGAAGATGTAGAATATATAGTTCAAGCTAACATTTATTACACTGGCAAATGACAGAAAGAAACAGACTTGTTACATCAAATTTAAAACTTAATTGCTATTTCTTATTTTCTTAATGAATTGTTTGTCTCTTTTAAGATTCATTGTTCATTATGTGTATTTTGTTCATAAGGATTCGTAATATTAAATAATGCAAGAAGACTCAGGCGGAGCTAAGTAAAAAAGACATTTATAAAAAATATTGGGTAGTTCACTGGATTATTGAGAGAGCTGAAGACCACATCTGAAAAAGAATATTTCTCTATATCATGGTGTGGAATTGTTGCTGGTAAATGAAGTTTAGCTACCATAGAGTAAAAGAACCAGCTGTTTTGTTTATTTTCCAAATTTTAATTACTGAGACTTTTAAATAGGCACAGCTTGTTAGGGTGGATCCCATTTTGCTCTATTTCCTCACAATGTACTTGCACTCTGTACACATGTATTGTTTAAATAAAAATGTAAATTAACCCCCCTCCCTCCAAATAGGATAACATTCCACTGGGGAGAGTTAATACCTTTGTATTCTTAAGTTTTCCTCTTCCTTAATTGAGCATATCTCTGCATTTATTGAGATTATTTTCACACAATTATAGCTTACTTCATGTACTCACATGTACTTACATGTACACACGTATCTATAATACGTGTATAATTATATATACGTTTAAAGTACACACTTAGAGTTGGTTAACCATGGTTTTATTTAGAAGTTTTGTCTCTATATTTAGAAATAAAAATAACATGTGAATGCGTTTACCTGTCTGATACCGGACACAACGGTTCCAAGGCCACCTGTCACTATCTGAGCCAAATTAAGCAGAGACAGGGTTGAATCACGTATGAGCTGTTTATTCCAATAATGCTTGCAGTAAGGGGAGAGCAGTCAGTCACCCTGGAAATTCTGCTCTGACTCCCTTCACTACTTGGTTGATTATATACGTGTTAGGGAGAAGATAACTACTGGCAGCTCTGAGCTGCAAGTGTAACAGGGAAAGGAGAGAAGGAGGGCAGCAGTCCGGCCTTCAGGAGCTCAAAGTCCGATAAGAAGGTGGCTACTCTTCTATGGTGTTACAAACAGCTCTGCTCCATTCCTGGGACCACAGAATGAGCTGCCTTCCTGAGGCAAACTCCTGGAGGGAGGTCTGGGTCCGGGCACAGCAACCAAATCAAAGAGTGTCCTGTGCTTGTCTGTTCTCAAAATGTATTGCTTTTCTGAGTAATGGACCCATCGAGGCATCTTATCTTTTTACAGCCTTGTTTCATCCTTCGTTTCCCAGGGTCTGTAAGAAAACTTGTTACCTATAGTTAGTGAGGTGAATAATTATTAAACAACTGTGTCTCTATTCTTATTGTGGCCCTCCCCTCCTATCATTTCTACCTTTATCTACTTTGTTATCAAAGCTATACTAACCTCAAGAAATATATAATGGTCATTTAAGTATTATCAGATTTTTGCAGGTATTACTTTCTCAATGATTTTAAGGTTATGTCTTTACACGTATCTGCAATGCTTTGCAAGTTAGGCCAAGAATGTTATGTTAAAGTAAATAGGAAAGCTTGGTTCTTTATTTAATAGACTAGAGGCCCGATGCATGAAATTCGTGCACGGGGCTCTGCCCCCACTGCAGCGGCAGCCTGGGGCCTCTGCCTCGGCCCCCACCACCTCAGCTTTGCCCAGAAGGACATCCGGTCTAATATGCTTTTATTATTATAGATAAAACGTAATTTTAACTTAGGACAGGGAATAAGAAGGTCTACAATAAATGCAACATAGATTGTGGCAAAGAGAAGCATCTGTCCTCCAAAATGTGATAGAAATTTTAGGCTACTTGTTCCAATGTTGTATATTTGAAATTTGCAAACCAGACCTATTGAAAGAAATTTATTTCAGTATAAAGAATCCTTAGAAGGCACTTCGTGGTGTTTAGCAGTGTTTGTCCCGCTCTAGGCAAAAATTTAACTTCGCCCTCATCCTGCAAAGTTTCATCCACTGCAGTGTCTATACGGGTAGATGTAAGTATCACCAAGAATTTCTGTAATACAGTCTTTTTATTAGCCAACTGCAAAGACAGAAAGGTGGAAGTGAAAGGAATGAATCTGTAAATTAATCACTGAGCATCAGGTGAGAGAAGAGCTGGATTGATTGTTTGCTGATATAAAAACAATTGGGTAATTGAAAAGAAGCTTTGGGGGCTGCATTTCTAGAAGTAGAAGCTAAAAATATAGTGTTCTTGTTTCTGATTATAGCAGCTCTCCTCTTCCCCATATTGACATCTTGGAACCATTTTGTTCTAATTATTTTATCCACAAGTAACTAAGTAGGATGGAGATAATCATGAAAGCATCTGTACTGCTAGGATCTGGAAAGGCAAAAATGATCAAACAACAAGCCTCAGTTTAAATTGAAGTTTGTAACCATTTGAATACAATGGGGCGCTTCCTTCCTTTCTCTCTCTCTCTCTCTCTCTCTCTCAGAAATACTTAATCTAATATTCAGAGAGTTTTTTGATTCAGGTTACACTGCTGAGATCAATGTTAGACAATGTTAAAGAAACAGATAAAAAATGGACAGCTGAAGGTTTTCAGCATTAGTGATTTTTATGGAACAAAAAAGAGAATCTCAAAGGTAATAATTCTCAAACTTTTAGAATGGATCCAAACTATGTATGATAATTTTCTGCCATACTAAAATAACCTCGCAGGACTCCATGGGTTTAGAAAATGTCAAAGTAATGAGAATTTAAATAAGATGGCCTAGTTATTTGCAATTAAATTACACAACAGTTATAATTGTAAGACTATAAGCTCGAGAATGCTATCCAGAAGCTTTATGAATTATAGAAGATGAAAGAGGATAAAACACTACATAGGAGCTGAAACTGATTATTTCTTATCTTACTCTATTTGCTAGAGAGAGCATATGCCTGTTATAGTATTTAATGATTAATGCTGAGCTGTCACAATCCCAGCTTCTACCTTTTCACAAAGCTGTTTATCTCATTATAAATCTAAACTCTAGTTCTACTGTGGGAATTAGGGTGAAGGAATCAGTCTTGTGTGTATTAATTGAAGCTTATGGTGAGAGATTTAGCCTGTAGAGTAAGTGATGTTGCAAGGAAAATATCTATTAGGAAAAGAGACTTTTTAGTTTTACAGCATACATTAGCACATCTTGGATGTTAACATGATTTAAGAGCAGTGATATTTTAGTTTTTAGATTTTTTACATTAACCTCTCTGATTGAAGATTCAAGGACTTATTTTTCCTTCCATGGGAAATCTAAATATGCCATAGGAAAAAGAATATGGACTTTATATTCAAAGGACCCTGGTTTTCTTGTTCCATTTTTCTCTTTTGCATTCATAATTTTTACTCAGAATTTAAGAAATACTGTATTTGTTGAGCATGCCCTGTGTGCCAGGACTTAAGGAGACATCTGTCCTAACACATGGTTGCTGACCCTCTATGAAGAGTTTACAGAACTTCTCTGAGCCTCAGGCTCTTCCTTCTCATTTTTTTTTTTTTTTGTTAGTCCTCACCCGAGGATATTTTTCCATTGATTTTTAGAGAGAGTTGAAAGGAGGGGGAGAGACAGAGAGAGTGAGACATTAATGTGAGAGAGACACATTGACTAGTTGCCTCTAGCAAGTGCCCACAACCGAGATACATGCCCTTGACTAGAATTGAGCCCAGAATCTAGGCCAATGCTCTATCCACTGAGCCAAGCCAGTGAGGGCACCTTCCTTTTTTTTTTTTAAAGAAAAGCCTGTGATAATGTCCTAATCCACTCAGGCTGCTATAACAGAATACCATAGACTAGGTGGCTTATAAACAACCCCTTTTGGAGACAAAGTCCAAGATCAAGGCGTCAGCAGAATCCTTGTCTGGTGAGAGCCTACTTCCTGGTTCATAGACGGCTGTCTTTTCCCTGTGTCCTCACTTGGCAGAAATGATGAGGGGTCTCGTTGGTTTGCTTTTCCCATTCATGAGGACTACACACTCATGACCAAACCATCTCCCAAATGCCATCCCATTTGGTATTAAAATTTATTTCAATATATGAATTTTGGGAACACAAATATTTCTTCTATAGCAGATAATATCATCATCTTTATTCTCTTTTGCAAAGAGAAACATGGTAGCCACTAAATAGTAATAGCTATTACTCTTTTACAACTTTACCTTTAAAACATTTCTTTGTACTACCTCCACAGTGCTTGCTTCCAGTGACTTTATTAATGTATTCCACTCTTCATAGGCAAGGTTCTTGAAAGTAGTTTTGGCTCCCAGTAACTAACTGTTCATTTTCTACTCACGTTTTATACCACAAACTCTCACTTCACTAAGAAACCCTATTTTTTGTGTTTTTATTTTGCAATACCCTTTCTGTAAAATCTAGTTGTTGTTTCCTAGTCCTAATGGTCTCTGTGGTAAATGACATCCATTTATCCACTCAGTCCTTAAACAAATGTTTACCTAGTGTATGCTTGTTGTCATTATTAAGCCAAGCCCGAGAAATACTCTGGTGATTCCTTGGATGTTGCACTGTTGTGCATGGACTTGAGTTGGAGCAATTCATCATGGCCTGCTTCCTAGAACTCTTCCTTCTTTGGACCTTGGGAACTTCTACTTCCTCTGAATTCAATATCTACTTTTTGGTATTTTTCAAACCAAATTTAAAAAAAAATAATAACATGCAACCAGAGAAGTTAGAGAGATAATTAGCATATAGTTAGATGAAGTTCCAAAGTGAATACACTAATGTAGCCATATCTAGAAAAAAGAGTATTACAATGATCTCAGGATTTATTCTTGGTCCACTTCCCAGTGCTACCCCTTTTCCCCTAAAGGTAACTAGTATTACGACTTCTAACATGTTGTATTAATTTTGCCTCTTTTACATTTATATCAATGGAGCCATAGAGTATTTCATCTCTTGTATTTATAGGCAAATGGGAAAGAAGAAGAATATAAAGGTTTTCTCAGTTACCCGAGATGATATTTTCATCATTTTTTTCTATCTTCTTGCCTTCACCCCCCCTTTCTATTATGAGTTGGTTGCATGGATAATCTTTATTGGAATTCTATAAGGACTTTGTCTTTTAATGTTATTTGACCTTTTGTATATAATGTTTTCTTTTCTGCAAAAAGAGGACTAAAACCTTGGGATCATAAAAACTTTTTAAAAAAATTGATTTCAATGAAAGGAAGGAGGGAGAGGGAGAAACATAAATGATGAGAATCAATTATTGGCTGCCTCTTGCAGGCCCCCTACTGGGGATCAAGCTCACAACCCAACCTGGGCATGTGCTTGACCTGGATTTGAACCGTGACCTTCTATTTCATGGGTCGATGCTTAACCACTGAACTATACCAGCTGGACCAAAATGTTTTTTTGTTTGTTTTTTTACCTTTTCTAAACAGAGTGGGGTTGAGGATGGGTTCAATTTTTCCCTCTTTTTTTTTTCTTTAAGATAGAAGAGAATTGTTCCCAATAAATAATATTTCTTACTTGTCTCATATTAATCTCATTTAGATAAATCTAAGTATGTACATTTTAATAAAAAAGAAATCAGATATATTTATTAACAATCTATAATGAGTAATATCCTTGTCTATTTGAGTAAATAGCAGAGGCAGGTATACTGACGTTAGTATTCTTGAGTAATTAAGAACTTGATTTATAACCTCAAAATTAGAGATTTCTAATTAATAGGATATATACTTAAAAGATTTATATATTGCCCGTAAGGATTGAAGTTATCTTTCAACTTCAAGAAGTAAAATTTAAACTTTTACCCCCCAGAGAGACTTAAAAGAAAATTCAAATAGATAACAGTGGAGGATACTCTGAAGCTGAGAGTTGAGTGTCCTAGAGCTCAGCTGGTTTTCATGACATCATTTTATTCAGACCACTGACTTCTACCCATACCCCCACAATCTGTAAATGACTCTCTTGGATAACTAAGGCAGTCGTGGCCATTTGGAAAGGAATCTGCACATTTTCATTACTTTCTCTGAAATATGTCTGCATTGTGTGATCCAGACACATTCACCAACAGCTGAAGACTGTCAGAGGGTATCTACCTCAACTGGATACAATTCATCCTCTGGTCAGCAAACCACGAACTTCCCTCCCATGGGAGTTGTAAGAGGAAACCTGTGCTGAAGATGGACACTGGACCAGTAGACTCATTTAATGTCGGTGCTGGTAACAAACATTATTGGGCCATGTCCAAGCAGAGGTTGCTGGAATGGAGCAGATTTAAACAAGAGAGGAAAGAAACAACACTGCTCTAGAATGAGACAAAAGAAGAAAGCAGTTGTGTGTGTAAGATAAAGTGTTTTTATAGGTGGACGTAATAGCTCTATATCTGTCTCTGGGTGAGGCTGAAAGAGTAGTGTTCACCAGTGGCCAAAACAAGAGCAAGAAGTACTAAGTCATGATCTTTATTGTGCTACTTAAAGTTCAAAAATCTCCTAGAGCTGCTCAGAACTACCTGTCTATGTTATTTAGCAATGTGTTGATTGATGGCCTAAATGTCATATAAGTGGTTACAAAACCAAACTTGGATATATGATCAGTGGGGTGTAAAACTTCCTCAACTCGAGGAACTTCTGCCTGATGTCTTCTGACACCAAGATTCCTTGTGCATAACATACTGTTTCATAATCCAGAGACAAAGTACATCTTTTGCAACTAAAACCCTAGGAAGATCCTTGGCCTCTGATGCTTGCCTGTCTTTTTTTCGTCCTGCTTTAACATCCTTTACCTTGATTCAAGTCTTACATGAATATTTTCTGTGGAGTTTGCGCCTCATTTTAATCATCTCAGCCTTCTGGAGCATGAGATGCTGCCTTGGATCACAGCAGCTTCCTGGTTCTCAGGACCAGTTTTATTGCCTGCCCTTGTCATCCATTTCCAGACAACACATTCAGCCTTTACATAATTTGTATAGATTTCTATCATTGCAGCCAGAGACTTTCCTAAAACAAAAACAATAAAAATGTGCTGTTGAGCAAGGTCATAGTCTATGTTGCCCAGGAGAGTTGCAAGGATAAAAATATTGCTGTTTACTCTCTGGGTGATTTTAAGATCTACAAAAGGCACCTGTAAGGGAAATGGAGCTGTGATCATGGCATTGGAAAGCAACTTGGTGTCAGGACTACACAGGTAAAAGAAGTGTAAATTAGAGTTGAGGGATGGACTACAGAGTCTTTGATCATAAAGCTGGAGACAGAAATATTGTTCAAGTTCACCTTAGCACAGATTCTTTTCTTTCCTTAGGTAAGACTCTGACCTTGCTGCTAGTGAGCACGATAGTAAAAAAAAAAAAAATCAGGAGATGCTGTTATGTGCAAATCATTGCATTACATGAAAGGGCACTATTGTTTATGGAAGATCTTGGATGATAATGAAAGCTTTGAATGAGAAAAGCAGTGCAGAAGCAAGAGCTGTTTCCACAGCTGGTGAGAGGGTCCCCGGCCGAGACAATGACAGCAGCAGAAGTGTGACCCCCGGTATGGTCTCTTGGAAAGTTATGCCTATGTGTTTGCTTTCCGTGTCCATGTATCTTCTGAAAATATTTTGTACTTTTGACAAATTAAATAACATGCGGACAGCTTATCGGAATGTTTCTGTGTGACCAGGAACTGATTTTAAATTCACGGAATTGTTGCAACGGGACAAATACTCCAGGGAGAAGGGTTTAAAAGCCTTCTGCCTCTCCTCAGACACGCTACCCCTTCTCTTCTCTCTCCACCTTTCTCTACGCCAGCCTTTATTCCCTGAACTGATGACAGTACGAGAGGGAACAGAAAGCAAAAGCAAACAGGATGTTGCTTTAATCAAGGACATACTTGTAAACCTGTGTGTATTTTGTTTTAAGGTTAAATGTTTCTGGGTTGAACTGAGATGCTTAAGAGATTGCTTTGGCAACAAGCAAGTAGCATTTTGAGACAGACAATAACCGTCCTCAGCATGCGCCCCGTGCCGTCACTGTAACCCCTGCGGCTCCCTTGGCATCCAGCCCCCTTGTCAATCTCTATCAAAGCGCCTGTGTCCCTGCACGCACACAATAAATATGGGGTGGGCAAAAGTAGGGTTACAGTTGTTCCGATGGAAAAAGGCATGCAGGGTATGATTATAATAATATAAGAATAATCTCTGGCCCTGGCTGGGTGGCTCGGTTAGTTGGAGCATCATCTGGAATACCAAAACAGTGGTGGGTTTGATTTCTGGTCAGGGCACATACCTAAGTTTCAGGTTCAGTACCCAGTCTGGGCGCATATGGGAGACAACCGATTGATCTTTCTCTCTGTCTGTCTCTCTCTCAGCAATAAGCCTTTCCTCAGGTGAGATTAAAAAAAAAAAAAAAAAAAAAAAGAATAAACTCTGTGTTTCACATACTCACAGCTGTAAACCTACTTTCCCCTGCCACTGTATGCAAAGCAGTTTGGGGGTGAGGTTCCCTCTGCTAGAATACTCTTAGTGACATGTCCAGCTCTACCAATCCACGCTTGTCACCAAAAGATTAACTGTTTGGACTCAAGGAATCCTTTACTTTCAGTTAGATCCCTGCCCATATGTTGTTTTAGTAAAATTTATGTCAATAATGTACCTTAAACCACACACATTGCACAGCATTATATCTGAATTATATTTTATAAAAATCTGCTTTTAATGAATAATGTTCAGACATATTCATACTATGAGAAGTTTTTGTTTTCATATAATAAAATATAAATAACTATGTGAAATAGTCTTGTGGTCAAATGAAATATTTTCTTTTGCAATTTAGATTATATTTATTAAAAGCATAACTGGAATATGCCCCCCCCAGCTGACACTAGCCTTTGTTAGTGGGTCTCAAATAGATTGTTATATGTATCTTGTTGACTATTAAAACAAGTCATTTCCTCTTATGACTTATAGATATAAATTTAGTTATATCATTTTTGCATCTGGGAAATCTTTATTTAGTTCAGGAAGGAAAGTCACTCAAGTGAATTGAATCTGAAATGAAAATAATTCACAATGTTGTCTTCTGGAATATTTATAATGTCTGATATCTAATGAATAATAAAAGGCAATGGAAACATCTATTTGGAAATCCCTGAAAAATTTGGCAATAGAATACAAACCCTGGCTTTAATTCTTGATCTTCCACTTTCTATCTATATGATTTTGGGCAAGTCACAAAGTAACTTTCAGAACTTACAGCTTTAAAACAAAGTTAAATGTGTGTAGGTAAGGTCTACCCCATGAGTGATTGTATGAAGTATATAAAATCATACCAGTGAAAGTGGCTGAATGTAACAAGAAAAATACCCTTCGTCAAATTTTTAGATCACACAGTACTTTCCCTTCCCCCTACTTTAAAACATATTGTAATTGAATAATTAAATAGCGATTTGTATATTTTTCCTTACTTGTGTGAAGACTTTTGTAAGCTCTTGCAAGGTGCAGTGTGTCCGTATTCAGACATATTCTTTGAAGTATTTGCCCTCCCATCTATTTTTTGAATCATGAACCATATACCTAGAGAGATCTCATGACTCAAAGTTAGTGATCACAGAATACCACATGGATTAGATCTGAAGAACCCCAAAAGCTTTGTATTAAGAATATGGGTTTTTTAAAATGTAAAAATCCACTTGTTATAAGCACTGTATAACTTTATAGAAGGCCAAGAGATATGGTCCTGGATACTGAATCTGGAACTGGCTTCATGTCTGTAAAGTTTCAGAAAAAGCTAAAATTCAAAAATATCTTTCAGACTCTGTAAAAAACAAGGCTCTCTTACCCTTTGAGACAGCACGGTGGGACCTGGAGAGCATTCTGCTAAGTGCAATAACCCTGTCAGAGAAAGACAAGTATCACATGATCACATTCATATGTGGAATCTAATGAACAAAATTAACTGACGAGCAAAATAGATCCAGAGACATAAAAGCATGCAACGGATTGATGTATTTCAGAGGTGAGGGGTGGAGGGTGGGGGGAGGGAGATTAACCAAAGAATTTATATGCATAAATGCATAACTCAGTGAAGGCCTGGAGAGGGTGGAAGCAGGGTGGAGGGGGTCATTTGTAATATTTTCAACAATAAAGATATATTTTAAAAAAAAGAAGTTATGTGTGAGACATCAGCAGGAATGTTGGAACAAGAACTTCCAAAATATTGCTTCTCCAGAAAGACAATAAGGACACGGGAAAAAAACAAAGGTCACCATCAACCTCTTCTAAACTATAGAAATAACCCATTATCAATCAGAGAGATGTTTCATCAAGAAATCCATTGAATCTTGGTAAGAACACTATCACTTGCCCTACCCCCCCTCTCCCCCCACCCCCACCCCCATCCTATCTCTGCAGTAAGTTGAAAACCAATGGTTCCTCAATCATGGTGAAAAACAGCAGCCTAGCAGCCACTTTGGGTGGCAGAAAAAGTTTGAAGTTCTCAGAAAGCTTCATTTTCAGAGAAGTGTCATTATTTGCCCAACCTGGAAGTTCCCTGGAAATCCTCTCCATATGGCTCGACTTATTTGAATTGATTCAGAGTTCAGTCAGTGCAAACAGCCTTTTCTCTGAGGGTATGGTGGGAGGAGGGTGTGATATCATTAAATCCAATGTTCTATAATATTAAAATATATCATTTTAGTAGAGTAAATGAATTTACAAATTTCTAATTCTGTGTTTAATGATTGATGGGTCTATTTCATAGACCTCAATAACTAATAACTGGTTTTATGCATTTCTTGAAGAATCACCTGTTTTTCTAGAAGGCTGTAATTTTCAGTCATCAAATTAAATAGAATATTATACATTCGAATCATTATTACAGCAGTGAATGAGAATACCTGTCTTCCATAGCAGGGATAATGATTGTGTGCTAGATAAGTTTAAAATTTATTTCTTCTGCTAATATTGGCACTCTTTATAATGATTTTATAAAGTAGTTCTGTATTTTTCTAAGTGCTCAGAGTTTCGTGCTTAATGGTACTTCAACTCACATAGATCGTTGTTCAAGTTCAAGAGCCACAGGCACGCATATACATATTTTTATACTTAAATCATCCATTTCAATATAAAAAGCTGTTTATATTCTTTTTATATGTGTTATCATGGAAGTGGAAGCCTCTTCATCTTTCTTATGGCATTAGCCCTAAGGAGGACCTTGTCCTTCAAATAGGAAAATTAACATGGACTACTTCTTGTCATTTACCTAGAAATGAGGATTTTCAGTACTATGTTGAATAAGAGTGGTAAAAGCGAATATCTCTGTCTTGTTCTTGATCTTAAGGGAAATGCTTTTAGTTTTTTCCCATTGAGTATGATGTTGGCTGTAGGTTTGTCATATGTGGCCTTTATTACATTGAGGTAGGTTTCCTCTATTCTCACTTTGCTGAGAGTTTTTATGATAAATGGGCGCTGAATTTTATCAATGTTTTTTCTGCATCTATTGATATGATCATGTAGTTTTTATCTTTCATTTTGTTTGTGTGGTGTATCAAGTTTATTGATTTGCAGATATTGTACCAACCTTGAATCCCAGGAATAAATACTTGATCATGGTGTATGATCTTTTTAACATATTGCTGGATCCAGTTTGCTAATATTTTGTTGAGGATTTTAGCTTCTATGTTCATCAGGGATATTGGCCTATAATTTCATTTCTTTGTAGTGTATTTATGTGGTTTTGGAATTAGGATAATGCTGGTCTTCTTTTACATAGTTTTATTGGACTCTAATATAGGACCCTATATCATTTATTATAATAATTAAGTACTTATGCCTTATTTATCTTTACTTTGCATCTCCAATAGTCTGCAAACACCATGAGAACAATATGAACTTCACAGGTACTTACTGAATTAATATAAGTGGATAATTGATAAATTGAAGGTGCTATCATATATTGATCCAAATCTGTGTTGTGAAATTCTTGGTATATTTAATTTGAAAAATAGAATTTCATTTTATATTTACTGTCAACTTGAAGATTATCTTATTTCTTCATCAGATTAGATGCAAAAATTGTCAAACTGAAAGAAACTGCCATAAAATACTTTAGTGATTTTGATGAAAAAATAGGAAATGCTGATCAAGGAGACAGAGCATAGTAGAAGAGTAATAAGAAACTTATAGCCAGCCAAGGTTTCTGAGGTATAGAACACCAGTGTTCCTCAAATGTATAGAAATAAGTAATGTGATTTTTATACAATAAGACAGGCAAAAGTATAAAGGAAAAATTAAAAGACATTTTTCTATGACATTTAAAAAACTTTTTAGACAGAAAATATTTGAAAAGTTTGCTTTTTAACACAGCTCTTCATTTAACCTTTTTAGAAGATTTGAATGTCCTCCAAAGAAAAACAAAAAAATGGGAGACTTTTAGGCACTAAAAAAGTACTAAAGATTTTGGAGGGTGGGAAGTTGATTATTGAGAATGTTGAATTATTGCTGAGTTTGCAAATGTTTTTGTTTTTTTTTTCTTCTGTGATTAGGCCCTTTGTGCTTGTTAATTGATACTTATCAAATTTAGGGTCCTACTCTCCCACAGAGACTGGAAGATTGGGGTACTAGATTCTTCAATACTTACATTTCAAAGAAGCAGTCCCAGGTCCTTGAGAAATACATTTCCTGGACTGTGAAACTGGCAAGGGTTTAGGAGAAGATTTAAATATGTTCCAAAAGATTTAAATATGCTCAGAGAAAGAATTTACAACTCCAAGTTTTCTATAAGGGATGTCAGGGTCTTATTGTCAGAAACAAACGCGTCTAAAATGTAGGCACGCTAAGAGGAATGTTAAGGCCATCCAGGTAAACGTCTGCCCACTGAAGCCATTTTGTTAACCACATTAGTGTATTACCACTGTCAAGGGTTCTGTTTTGTTGGAGAAAAACAAATCTTTGCTGTTGGCTGAAAGTGAGTTAGAAGAAGCCGTGTCCTCAAGACATGTGGGAGGTAAGCCAGGTAGCTTTGCTTCTTAAAGGTATAAACATTTTTGTCTCAGATTGATAGATGACCTCTATTTAATCTTTTTCTCTAGGAGAAAGAGTAGTTTACATTTATTTTTAAAGGTTTTCCCATATATGTGTAAAATTTTTGCTTGCTATTTTAAGAATAACATGCAAATCTTATATAATATATGTATGATATCCTATCTTTTTAAAAACCTTATGCAGATAGTGTTGAAAACTCTTCTTCTAAATAACTGTTAAATGAGGAAACTCACATACTCACAAAGGACTAGTTTGCAAATGTGTGTGCACATTCGACTCTTCAGGGAGCTTTAAAAAGTATTGGTGCTTTGGTCCCATACACAGAGATGATGATTTAATTGGTGGTGTAGTGTGGGTACTCAATTTACAATCTCTCCATGTGATTCTTATGTGCAGCCAAAGTTGGGAACGACTATCTGAAGGGATAACCTTCAGAGTCCTAGAAACATTTTACTTAGTAAGAGAAATAATGAGGAACATTCACTCATGCATGAAAACATTTGGCAAAGCCAATTTATTCCTGAAAAGTATAGTAAGTTGTACTCTTTTTTCTATTCCTCTGTGCCTTCAAGCACTCTTCTAATGAAGAAACTTGACCAACCGGCAAGCAGTGTGTTTGGCTCAACCTTGTATTAATTCACGTGAGGCTCATACAACCTACTTTCAGTGATTACATACTGTCTTATAACTCACAGGTAGCAGAACTATTTTCTACCACTTGATTCATGATGATTACTATTTTTTTAAAATATATTTTATTGATTTTTTACAGAGAGGAAGGGAGAGAGATAGAGAGTCAGAAACATCGATGAGAGAGAAACATCCATCAGCTGCCTCCTGCACATCTCCTACTGGGGATGTGCCCGCAACCCAGGTACATGCCCTTGACCGGAATCGAACCTGGGACCTTTCAGTCCGCAGGCTGACGCTCTATCCACTGAGCCAAACCGGTTTTGGCAAGGGTGATTGCTATTATGAGATGAAGGAAATATTTATTTTTTCAATATAATTAACTGATCTGTTAGAGACAGACATATATCATGCAATAATTCAGAAAATTAGGTTGCAAATTTTATATCTGCTTTTCACTGAAGAAAATTTTACATAATGATATTTCCTCATTTTTAAATTTCTTAGAAATATCATAGCAGAATGAATGTTTTCCAAGACCACTCTGCATGGTATTACATTTCCAAGAGAAACTAATTTTTAACTAGTTCATGATTAATTAATGACAGTTATTTGAAGACTTATGAAGACTTATGATGCATGCAAATATAGAGGAATAGATTTCATAACATTAACCTAAGGATTTTTCCCAAGGAGTCAAATATTAGGCAATGAAAAAAGTTAGTGGTATTTCATGTATTTCTTTTGTGATCATATCTTATATACTTATTATTTAAAAATCAAACTTTCTTATTTTTAAAATTTTTTTGTTATTCCTCACCCAAGAATATTTTTCCATTGATTTTTTTTTTCTTTTAAAGAAAGTGGAAAGGAGGGGGAGAGACAGAGAGAAACGTCGGTGTGAGGGATACACATTTATTGCTTGCCTCCGCATGCGCCCTGATCAGGACCTGGGCTCAAGCTGCAAGGTACAAGGTGTCCTTGATTGGAATTGAACCCAGGACCCTTCAGTTTGCAGGCTGATGCTTTATCCACTGAGCCAATCAGTTAGGGCAATCAAACTTTCCTTTGAAGGAGACATTTTGCATTTTAAATGAAAGTCAAGCCTCTTTCCTCAACCTGATTGACCACTTACTTTTTCCGTACTTTTTTTTTTTTCAAGGCCCAGCAAAAATCTCTCTTTGATGAGGAACTCCCTTAACTGTATCTCAGCATCAGCTTGTTTGTGCGTTAGCTGTCCCACAGGTATATGCCTTGCCTTTTTAAATGAGGTTATTAACCTCAGCTTCCTGATTACTTTCTGACAGTTTTACTGCACTATGCATAGCATAGGGTTAGGCACGAAGGACTCATTCAAATATTTTTTTGATTAATTGTGTAGGTCTCCTTTCCAAAATTAATGAGTCTACTTCTTTGATCATACTGCATTAGATATTAAGGGCCCGAGTCTTGTTCATCCTCCCCTCCAAGAGTTCTTTCAAAGTATATATTCAAAAACTGAAATTGCACACGATACAAAGCTACTCAATATGTCTGAATGCAGATTTTGCCTGGAAAAACAAAACAAAACAAATACACAGACTAGTAGAATATGGCTTAGGCCTGAGGACAAACTTGGGATTTTTACTTTTTCTGACTTTAACAGAATAACTTGTGGCAAAGGTTACCTTGATTTCTTGCTTTTGGGCAAAGAAACTTGGAAGGAGTAAGGAAGGGAGGGAGTGTTATTACTATTTTTATACTCAGGATGAAAATTAAGCTAGAATATAACTTCATCTAATTCTGCCTGCATAAATTTCTGAAGAAACAATTTTTAAATGTAGGGTTTATTTCAGTATATAGCCAGGTGTTTTTAAAATAATGGCAATTAATTTCATAAACCAGATAGTCTCTAAGCCCTGGTTTTCCTGAAAGCTACACCTGAGACAAAAGTTTATTCTTGAGAAATTTATGTTGGAATTTGATGCCAGGAAGGAAGAATGAGACCAGGGCAGTGCAACAGCCAATACAAGAATGCATTTTTAAGTTGGCCACAGCTACACAAGATCTGTTGCTTGATCTTGGAGGATCTTTCAAAATGTCTTATAAAACGTATCTCAGAAGTATGTGCTCAAGGAAGAAAGGGGCATGGCTTTATCAACTGATGGTGGTTCCCCATTGGTCAAGCATTGTCCCCTGGGGCACTGTCTACCAGTTCCAGCTTGCTCATGAGTGATTGCTGAGTGCATTCCCAGAGGACACACCAGCGGGAACATCAAGAAGTCTCTGGGCAGCAAGCAAGCTTGTACCTGCTCCAAACTAGTCTAAGCCTATCTGAGCTATTTGCCAGAGCAAGGGGTGGAATAAGGTGAGGCTGCAAGAGTTTAAAGTGACACAAAGGCAAAAGCCAATGCAAGCAGCTTCTAAAGTTGTTTTTGTTTCCTTTTTATCCCCCTCATTACTGGAAACCATTACTTCCCTTTATATTCCTTGCTTGCCTCTCACGCCAAATTATCTTTCCTATCTTTCTTCTTTGATGAGTTGTACGCTTTTATTGTCGCCATGACTATGGCTGTATTGTTATTTCCTGTTCATGCCTCTCCTTTCTTAAAAAAAAAAAAAATTCTGATTGATTAAAGGCCTCCTGAGAGATGCTTTTGCACAATTAAATTATGCTAGTCGATTTAAAGACACACATACCCAGAACTATATAACGTAATGGAATATAACAGAACTATTTCTTCAAGAACATTTCTAAACAAATTTGACATTACTTGAAAAGTGCTTGCATTCCAGTGTAAAAGTCACTATTTTAAATTCTATCTAGTCTTTGGTTTTCATACTTATTTGACTGTGACAGAATAAGAAACACATTTTACATTATGATCCATTGCACATGTAGCTATGAATTCATGACTGTAAGAAAATTCACAAATAAAAACTACTCTTTTTATGTGATGCAATATTAAATTTTCTATTTTATTATATTTAATTAATTTTACAAACCCCAATCACATTCCTTTAAATTTACCTCACTTGGCTTAATTATCTATAATATGCATTAGTCTATCTCCACTTAAATGAATTATATTTACCTGACATGTAACATGTAACAAATCAAACTGACTATACCTGTCCACTGCCTTCCCCCTCATACTCATTCATTTTCTTCACCAAACTTTCTCAGCCTAGTTATTGTCATCATCATCCTCCCAGAAACTCTGACCCCCGCAAAAGGTGGTGTCATCCTTTCCTTGGGCCGTTCCGACCCTACATTATATTGGCCTACTTCTCAGTCTCCACAGCTTCTATCCTAATCCAAGTCAAATTATCAACTTTGGTTTTAGCTACTATCATAGCTTCCTAAAAAGTCTTTCTACTTTTATTAGCAGGCTTCTTAGAATCTACTTATTCTCTTTTACACAAAAAATATTCATGTCAAGGGGACATGGTGTCTATTTTAACCCTAGTGGAAATCAATTCCTCTTACAGATGAGAAATACACTGGGGATTTGAGATTGTATCCCAAAAGTCAATTGAATCATACCTCTCTTCCCTTTCCCATTGCATTGAGAATGGAATCTATCTAGGTCTTTGTCTTAATATAGTAATATTTTATTACTTTATTAATATACCAACACTTTCCTTCTGGTTTTCTCTTGAACAAGCTAAAAATTCCTGCTTTGCCGTTGCTGACATGTTTTATCAGATCTCTAACTTGAGGCACTGCAAAACTGACATTTTCTCTTTTTCACATTAAAAGTCCCTTCTTCAAAAGGATCTGCCTTGAATAGCCAAAGCCCATCATCTTTATTCTATCGTACATTTCTATTACCTCTATGTATTTTATCAATATTTGAAATGATATTATTTAGTTATTTTTTTTTATTTTTATGTACTTTTTTCAGCACTGGAATTTAAGTTCTGAAGGGACAAAATATGTATGTCTTATTCACAGCTATGTTCTTATCTTCTACAAAGATAATAGGAAATAAAAACGGTGTTCAGTGATTAAGTGAATATTATCTTTAGGCACAAAATACAAAAAAAGTATTTTTCAAGTATCTAAATTATATCTATATAAAATTAAGATTGATCACATTCTTCAAAAAATGCCAGGGAATGGTCATTCATATGTTTCTATAAATGGTCTCGAAAGCCTAGATATAATTTGGAAATAATATCAAAACTTTACACTTAAGATTAGCGTGGAAGTGAGCTCAAGGTCAAAAAGCTCTCCTGGGTAGCATGCAAATGAGTCATTATGGAAATAAATAATTTGAAGCAATTGCTGTTACTAAAGGGGAGAACTAAGACACATTTTTTCTCTCAACAATAGTAAAAATCTCCCCAGAAATTAGAACTGTCCAAAGAAAGATTTGCCTTATGAAGAATTAATTTCCAGATTTCTAAGGCATCTAAGCCAGATTCAACAACTATTTTCTACAGATGTAACGGTAGGCATAAAAGTATAAGGTGGGTACTTGACTAAGATGGCTTTTAAATTTATTTCCTGTACTGATAGTCTATAAATATAAACTTGGCTTACATCTTGAACAAATACCAATTTATGAGATAATTTTAATGTGTTAACATTTGCTTAATGTCAAACTTACTACATATAAGGCTCCTTACTTCTATTGGGTATTCATTTCAAATTTTGTGCTTGCTATTTCTAAAATTAGTATACTTCTGAGACTTTATTACTTAACTAGAGGCCCAGAGCACAAAATTCATGCACGGGTATGGTCCCTAGGCCTGCCCTGCGATCAAGGCCATCTTCACCCACTGCCCAAAGCCGACTCTGCCCCTTGACACCACCCATCCTGGTTCCCCATTCACCATCAGGTGATTGGAGCATGATGGCTGGGGGAGGGGACTGAGAAGTCTGCCATTTCCACCCGCTTGCCAGCCCTGCCCTCACCGCGGGTTGCCCTCTGTGTGTGGGGCGACTGGTGCAGCAGGGGCTTTGGCCAGGCGCCACCCACATACTCCACCACCAACCTCTGGTTCCCTGTTTGCCATCAGGAAATTGGAGCCTGCCTTCCAGGGGAAGGGACTGAGAGGTGGTCAGTGCACCTCATAGTGACTGGTCAAGGGGTTGTTCTGGTTGTTCCCCCATTAGGGTCAATTTGCATATTGCCCTTTTATTTTATAGGATAGAGGCCAGGTGCACAGGTGAGCCAGCCAGCCTGCCCTGATGGGGGCCCCACCGGGGGCAGGGATGGCTGGGGCGAGGGGCTGTGGGTAATTTGCAAGCTGGCCACACCCCCGATTGGGATGGGGGTCCCCACTGGGGCACGGGGACTGCTTGGGCGAGGGGCCCCTGTCGGTTTGGTCTCTGGTCATTCTGGTCGTTCTGCCATTTCAGTCACTGGGCTTTTATTATATAGGATATTTGAAAAGTAGCTTATTTAATATTTACGGTTTATCTCCATAATAACAATTTACTCATTTTCAATTGTTCTATTTTTGGTTTCTACTCTTAAACTACAAATTTGGAAATATTAAAAAAAAAAAACACCTTTTTTTTAGAGCAGTTGGAAGTTCACAGAAAAATTGAAGGGAAGGTACAGAGATATTTCATATACCCTCTTCTCCCACACATCCATAGCTTCCTACATTGTCAATATACCTCATCAGAGCAGTACATTTGTTGCAATGAATAAGCCTCATTTACACATTATAATCACTCCAAAGCCAGAGTCACATCATAGTTCATTATTGGTGTTGCGCATTCTTTGGACATATATAACCATCATTATGAAACAGAGTACTTTTGCTGCTCGAAAATCCTCTGTGTTCTGCCTATTCATCTGCCCCAAACCCTGGCAATCACTAATCTTACTCTCTCTGAGTTTTATCTTTTCCAGAATGTCATATATTTGGAATCATACAGTATACAGTCTTTTTAAACAGGCTTCTTTCACTTAGTAATCAGCATTTACGTTTTTTTTGCATATATTTCCCTGGGTTGATAGTTCATTTCTTTTTAGGGTTGAATAGCATTTTATTGTCTCTCTGTAGCACAGTTTAACTATCCACCTACTGAAAAATATCTTGATTGCTTCCCAGGTTTGGCAATTATGAGTAAAGCTGCTATAGACATTTGCTTGCAGGTTTTTGTGTAGACATAAGTTTTCAATTCCTTTTGATAAATGCCAAGAAGTGTAATTGCTTTCTTGTATAAACAGTGTATGTTTAGTTTTGTAAGAAATCAGCCAATTGTCTTTCAAAGTGGGCATGCAATTCCACGTTCCCATCATCAAGAAATGAGAGTTTCTGTTGCTCCACATCCTCATCAGCATTTGGTATTGTCAGCTTTTGGAATTTTACTAGTCTTATTTATCTGTTTATAAAAACCAAGAACTATTTGGGATGTATTTTTGTAACTGTATCCAATTTAGTCTTAATAATTTTCATAATATTAATTGTTCTATGCCAAGGTAGGCAAACTTTTTTTAAAATTTCAGATACTAAATATTTTTGGCTTTGTGGGCCATTTGGTCTCTGTTGCTACCCTGCCATTTTAGATTGCAGGCAGCCATGGAGGCCATGTAAACAGATGAGCATGCTTGTAGTCCAAAAAAATTTGCTTGACAAAAACTGGCAGAACACTGCTGACCTCTGCTCTGTATGCTACCATTGTAATGGTGCATATTCCATTGATACAGATAAAGACTAATTCATTTAGTCTTTGATGAGACATTTAAATTGTTCTCTGTTTTTATTTTAGAAAACAGTTTGTTTTTTTTTGTTTGTTTTTAAATATATTTTATTGATTTTTCACAGAGAGGAAGGGAGAGAGATAGAAAGTTAGAAACATCGATGAGAGAGAAACATCGATCAGCTGCCTCCTGCACATCTCCCACTGGGGATGTGCCCGCAACCCAGGTACATGCCCTTGACCGGAATCGAACCTGGGACCTTTCAGTCCGCAGGCTGACGCTCTATCCACTGAGCCAAACCGGTTTCGGCAGAAAACAGTTTTTTTATTAAGATAGTTTTGTTTGTGAAATATTATGCTTCTGAAATGTAATCAGATTCTTGAGTGTAGTTGTAATTCATTGTGAAATGATCAGCCATATCCTCTTTCGCCTCTGTGACAGCGCTAAGGATGTCCAACTAAGCCATCAGTTGGACATCGCCCGAGGGCTCCTGGACTGTGAGAGGGTGCAGGCCAGGCTGAAGTACCCCCTCACCCCCCCCCCCCGTGCACAAATTACGTGCACCAGGCCTCTAGTAGAATAATAAAATCATTACTTGTAACAAAAAGATCATCAATGCTACCTTATTAATTTAAAACTAGAGCTATAATAGAGCATCTTACAATGTATTGACCTGCAGAGCATAATGTCAGACATAAAAATTACTGATTTGATCAAACATCCTTAACGCTGCCGTGGAGGCAAGAGAGGTTCCTGCCACCGCTGCTGCATTCACCAGCCATGACCCCGGCTTCTGGCTGAGTGGCACTCCCCCTGTGGGAGCGTGCTGAAATCCCCCAGTGTTTATATTTATGTTTGAGTATATTCTATACAAAAACATATATTTGTTGACTATCTACCAGCTCTCAAGTATTGAACAAGGTAATTGAGAAACAAGTGGAAGTAGTATGACTTCAAAGTTCTAGTCTATGAGGGAGATAGAGACAATTAATATTAAAAAAGTCATGATACTGATTAAAGCAAGACACTTTGAGAGCATAGTGGACAAACATTTAGCCCAGCTTTGAAAGTTCAGTTTCCAAAATCTGCAGAAAAAAATTTGTTCTATTAACCAGAGACCATGATTTGCCATTTCTATTACCAAATTGGTGCTCCAATTCATCATTTGTCTATAGTGACAAGAAACTAGTTGAAGGTTTGCTAAATGATGTTGAATTACTTCTCTGTGACAGAGGACAGGGCCCAGCCCTACCTCATACACTTCTGTTGCCATGGAGTCCAAATTAAATGTTTCCTGATCAAATCAAAGCATACACAGCCTCCCTCGTCTATTAATCCTCATTTTACCACACAAGCTACAGCTCATATCTCTGATCCCTCTCGCTCATGACAACAGATGAACTGAACATAAATGATTTGAAAATACCACCTGCTCAAAGCCTAATACAAAGGAAAAAAATGTGGTGGTGCTGTTTGAAATGGAAATTAATTAGCTTAAGCCCAGCATGTCACATATTACCAATCATGAAAACTGTAAGTTACTGAGTACATCGGATACAATTCTGTGTGACGGATACCTGTTTTGTTTGTTTTTTTCTTTAGGAATTTCCCTCTGAAGACTGTCAAGGACAGAGTGTGACTGATGAGACCACTGTCGGCCTCTTTCTACATCACAAGTGTTTGAGGCACAAAAATAATAGCAGTTGTTTTGAAAGTAACAGTTTATCAATAAAATGAATCACAGGGCCCAAAAGGTGGCCTGCCAAGCATTCAGTTGTGACCTACAGCTGTCCTGATGTAAATAATGAGAGAAAAGATGGTTTTACAGCTCAAAACCCAAATTTTTTTCATGTGCTTTATACCTAGAAGTGAGGAGCACAAATCATTTGGATTTGCCTTAATATTTGAGCAAAAACAATTCAAGGGAGCCATTAGCTACCAATAAATAAAAGAAGCTCTCAGAGTAATCACTAGCAAATGAGTTTTATCTGCCTCTTTCTTGCTTCTCCCATCTTCTAGCTTGCCTCACTCCTCCTCACTTAAAATTCCATACTTTTAAGCAGTGTATAGTCTCTTTTCCAGATTTTCAGTTCAGTTGCTCAAGTGGTACTTAATGCTGCAAAGTTTATTTGACTAGCAGTTTATTGCTTCATTTGAACATGTGACAGAAATTTGGTCTTACTCAAATTTCAAGAGTATATATAAGTTTTTAAGGAAACAGTCAGATGCTACCAAAATCCAGACATTAAAACTGAAAGAGTATTAATCTACTTACCAGTCTTACAAGGTAGGACAGGGGTTCTGAGTTGGAAAAATGGGTTGGGTACTATTCTCCCACAGGTTATAGTGGAAGAACTCAGGAAGGATGCTGATTAGCTGATGGTAACATCATAAGTCAGCAAGATGCAAACATTATTAAGCATCTACTATGAGTCAGAAACAATGCCAAGTACTATACATGCATTATAGGTTAGCCCTCATAGTAATTTTATGAATCAAGTATCTACAGTAGGCAGAATTTCAAGATGTCCCCAAGATTCCCTCCCCTGGTATCCATAAATAATCTCTTTCATTAGGTGTGAGCAGGACTCTTAAATATGATGCAATATTACACTGATGATTCTATTACTTTATATAGCAGAGAGGATTTTGTAGGCATATTCATATTTCCAATTTTTTGGCTTTGAGTTGATCAAAAGAAAGATTATCCAGAATGGGCATGAACCAATGAGGTGAGCTTCTCAAAGAGACCAGCAAAACTGAAAGTATGAGAGAGTCTTCTGCCGAAGGAGCAAAGTACCATGTTGTAGAGGGAATAGTGGGTGGCATCTGTTAGCCGAAATAGGTGCCTGATTGACAGCAAGCAACCAGAAAGCAAGGATCTCAGTCTTACTGACACAAATAACTGAACTTGTGATCCTGGGCGAGGCTCCAAGCCTTAGGTAAAATTGTAGCTCTGATTGACTCTGATTTTAGCCTGGTGAGCCTTTGAATAGAGGACCCAGTTAACCTTTGACCATACTTCTGCAAACAAAAACTGTGAGATGATAGGTCTGTGTTATCTTAAATGGATAATTTTGTGAAAATTTGCTACATAGCAATAGAAAACAAATGAAAGGCCTTTGTATATTACGTTTCTTTTAATTTTTCAAACAAGAAAACTAAGACTTAGGGATATTAAATAACTCTTCCAAAGTCACATGGGCTTGCCAGTCAAGGCTCTCTGCCCCTAGAAACCATATCGTGTACGCTCCACTTTATTAAGCAGCACTATCCATAATAGTCACTAGCCATGTAGGAAGCATATATCTTAAGGGCTGGTAAGATAGATAGATACCAATAATAGGCAAAAAAACAATAGTAGAGGTACTAGAACCCTGCATTCAAAATGGAGAGTAAGGGGGTAACTACAGAAGGAAGCCCCAGGAAAGAACTAAGGTGACCATGTACTTGGAGGAGTATACAGAGAAACTGTACAGCCCATTCAGCAAGTTCAATGTATTGTTAACCCTTCATTATAATACCTAAAGTTGTAGGCAAAGAAAAGGCTTTCCACAGATCTTTTTTTCTTATAAAAGCATGTTTTATTCTAATCAAGTGAACAGAGAAGAATTGTAGCTCAAAATGAACTTTAAAACAATAATAAGAAAATTGAAGTAAGCTTTCAAAAAAGAGCTAAGGGTTTAGAAATTTTAGAGCAATGACAAACACTGGAACCAGCAGTTCTGGGTAAACAAAAATAACTTATATAGCTACAGACTGAAAAATGTGTGTGTGTGCGTGTGTGTGTGTGTGTGTGTGTGTGTGTGTTGCTTAAGATCTACTCTCAGCAAATTTCAAGTATGCAACACAGTATTACTAATGATAATCACCATGTCTACATTAGAACCTCATAACTTATAACTGAAAGCTCATACCCTTTGACTAGCATTTCCCCATTCCCCCTATGTACTGAAATAAACCAGTCAGAAAAATATGCAACTTTCTTCTGAAAGGTTTGGTAGGGCAGACGTTAAAGTAGAAAAGGGGTAAAAATGTTCACTCAGAGCTGTGATTTGGCAGGAAGGTCGTGGTACAAAGAAATTAAGGTGAGATATTTGGATTCTGAATGATTAGAACAATATGGATGTCCTGAGGATCTGGATTTCAGAATCAGTTCCAGTGGAATTTTGGTAACAAAGAAGAAAACACCTAGAGCAGTGATCAGCAAACTGTGGCTTAGCAAACAGCGGCTCACGAGCCACATGCGGCTCTTTGGCCCCTTCAGTGTGGCTCTTCCACAAAATACAGACTTCTGCGCATGGGCCACGAAGTTTCAACTGCGCTGTACGTGCGTGCCTGCATGTGGTATTTTGTGGAAGAGCCACACTGAAGGGGCCAAAGAGCCGCATGTGGCTCATGAGCCGCGGTTTGCCAACCACAGCCCTAGAGAGTTTAGGTACCCATTCACTGAACTTTTGACTTAAAAACAGTACTCCCACCCTGACCAGTTTGGCTCAGTGGATAGAGCGTAGGCCTGCGGACTGAAAGGTCCCAGGTTCGATTCCGGTCAAGGGCATGTACCTTGGTTGTGGGGACATCCCCAGGAGGAGGTGTGCAGGAGGCAGCTAGTCGATGTTTCTCTCTCATTGATGTTTCTAGCTCTCTATCCCTCTCCCTTCCTCTCTGTAAAAAATCAATAAAATATATTTAAAAAAATAAAAATAAAAACAGCACTCCCACCACAAATGTGTTTTTGTGTATTGCAGGAGAAAGTTTAGTACTCCTTATTCTTTTACAAATTTAAACACCTAGGAAACTGGGGTGGGGACCTTAAATTCATGTCTCTCACTGCCCCCCTCCCATTATAATAGGATTCATCTAAATATATTAAAAATAAATGAAAAGTCAGCATACTATATATTTCCCCCAGAAACATCCAAGGGAACTTCTATGCGAAGTTAGTGATCAATCATCTCAAATTGTGGCTCAACTGCAAGCCCTGGAATAACCTCATTAGGCCCTTAACACAGAGATGTAGGGAAGATGTGGATGATGCATTGCCAAGGGCTGAAAATGCCACATTATATGAGTCACTCAGGGCAACATTACCTCACCACCTTACAATTAATAAGGACCTTATGTCCTTGGCAGGGTGATAGCATCTTACACAATGACTTATTAGTAAATCCAAAAATGAAACCTATACCTATTCTTAGAGATACAAAGAATGTTTCCCTCAAAGAAAGAATATCCAGAGTATAAAAAGGAAAAATGAAGAAAATTAGAATAAAATGGAAATCCAATGGGAAATAAGTATTTAGCCTAGACAATGATGTAATTGACTATCAAATTGGTCACCAAAGCCTTTTCTCAAACATACACTGGTATAAATTTCGAGTAGAGTGAGAACTTGACTTTGACATGCTATTCAATATTATCCCAAATTCCATACTTGGAATCTCACAAACTCTATGCTTCTTCTTAACATAGATGTAAGCTACATCAAATGCCCAACAAGCTAAGAAAATATTTGTCAGTGTAGACCTTCTATTTGTAGTAAATAATTTTGATGTTTATAGTAAATGACAAAATAATCTTGTAATAAATGTTTTTCCTTGTAAAATAATCTTATAGATTATAGTTCAAATCTATGACCCAAAACACTAATTAAATATACAAAACATAAACATGTAAACAACAATGTGAAAAACTGTCCAACCTTGCAGAAGTATGGTATTATTTGAGCCTAGGTCTTGACAACTTTTATTGGATGTAGGAATCTGAGGATATCTCATTGCTGGGCCATTGTTTGAAGAAAATTTTGGAAACAAAAAAGACAGTGATGTTAATATGACAGTTGCAATAATTAATTTAAGTAGCAAAGTATTTCCAATAAATATGTCTTACAGTGGTATATTAAAAAGGTGGCCTTTAGCACAGTGCTGATGGGTTGGTTACAACTAGACTGCAGTAGAGTTAGCCCTGTCCAGAACACTTCTATGAGACTGTCAATTTAGCAGTTTCAGCTAGAAAGGTGAAGAAACTCCAACTTTATGTGAAATAATGGAAATAAGAAAAAACTTAGGCATTATTGTGGGAGTAGGAATGTGATAATTTTCTTCAATAGATAAAAGAATAAGCATATTAGATTTCTATCATGGGTTTAAGAAAAGCAATATATTATGTATCATTTAATTATATAAAGTATATATTTACATTATATACAATTATACATATTTATATTTATATTATCACTATATATAAATATAAGTATATTATATATGTGTGTATATACATATGTGTATATATGACTATTATTTAGCCAAACCAACTTCTCTCATAATTGCCCAAACATCGAAACAATTGATAAAGATACCGAGTTGATTATATAGGTATAACATTAGTGATCACTTTTTAGGGGTGTTTAGGAATGTGTAGCATCAAATGGAAAACTATATTTGAGCAGATGGCAATTTGGTGGTTCTTGGGCTAAATGCAGCCCAAATGATCTGTTTGTTTAACTATATAATTTCATTTAATATTAATATTACTATACATTGGCCCCACCCTGTGGTGGCATTTCAAAATTATTTGGACATTATATGATCTTGTGATATTCTGACAAGAATTCCCTAGTATGGTAATTTGAAACTCATGAAAAATCTGTCAGAAACATTTTCCCATTGCCTGGGATATGTGCAGAAAGAATTTGGAGAGTACTTATGCTTTTAGCTATGATGGAGTACTGAGAGACAATTCCATTTTGCCCTAGAGGTTTATAGGTTAATGAGAGGAACCCATATTGTAATGATAAAAGTAAGAAATGAATCAGGGTGAATTAAAACAACATTTACTGCCATGTAAACCACTCAGTTCTGGACTTGGTTGGTTTATTTGCACTAAAATAAATGACTTATGGGTGGATAAACTAAAGCAATAACAAAGAAAACTAATTACAGAAAACGACACTGAATAAGCTTATGCAAAAAATTAAAGGTTTGAACAAGAAAAGACTCTGTATGTGTGAGTGTGTGTGTGAGTGTGTGTGTGTGTGTGTTTGTGTGTGTATACTTGTGCATGTGGTGGGGTGTTGGGAGTGTTAATTGGCTAAAAGAAAACATATTAAAATAAACCACACAATTATGCTGTCACCAAGAGGCAAAATTATTTCATAAAGAAAAGAAAAAAAGGATTTAAATAAGCCTTGACAGAAATGCTGAAAGCATGTTCACGTAATGTGTCAATACCTTTGTGCCTTTACTTCTGGAAAAGTAATTATTGGGAAATTATTTTGGGGGTTGGGAAGGATTTAAGGCAGCGGTTCTCAACCTGTGGGTCGCGACTGCTTTGGGGGTCGAACGACCCTTTCACAGGGGTCACCTAAGACCATCGGAAAACACATATATAATTACATATTGTTTTTGTGATTAATCACTATGCTTTAATTATGTTCAATTTGTAACAATGAAAATACATCCTGCATTCCAGATATTTACATTACATTTCATAACAGTAGCAACATTACAGTTATGAAGTAGCAATGAAAATAATTCTATGGTTGGGGGTCACCACAACATGAGGAACTGTATTAAAGGGTCGCGGCATTAGGAAGGTTGAGAACCACTGATTTAAGGCATCATCATTAAGGCTGAGTTGGACATTGCTCAAGGTCTCTGCTTCCATTGTGGGCATTAACACTTTCTCCATTAACATCATTTCCAAACTCTTCTGGATGTCAGTTCAAATCACAGCTCTACTTTGCCCAAATTAGAAAACCATACTCAGCAAATAGAGAAAGTCCTCTTAGATTATAGATAATGCTATTACATGGCAAAACCTGCATTAAAGAAAAAAAGAAACAAAAGACATTAAGTACAGACAGGAAAGAAAGAAGGAAAGGAGAGAGAAAAGGAGAGAGAGAGGGGGTGAGAGAGAGAGGAAAATTCGAAGTATGAAGAGTTGATTGAATTGCAGTTGTATTCGTATCAAGGTTTTGAGTTTATTTATTTGTTTGGTTCCTTCATTTGATTTGAATGAATACAAAATGAAAGGAAGAACTCTATATTTCCTTACATGTCCTTATACAGATTTGTTAGTATTAAACCTCCTGAAGCCAATGATAGACCCAACATGGACTTTCTCTACTGAGATCTCTGACCCCATGAAGTATTACTGGCATAGAGCGGTGTTTTACAAACAGACCTTGGGGCCAGAATTTGAACCAGTACTTGACTTTTTGGATACTTGGCCTTTTATTACTATAGTTTCCTCATTTAAATATGGTTAAAAAAATGAGACTTCTCTTTACATGGGTTAATATGCATTAAGTCTTAACCAAGGAGATAAAAAAGAGAAGTGTGTCCTGTTAAAGTAAATTCAGGAACATCAGCTTGGCCGTTGGAGAAGGAAGCTAGTTGACAGTTAAAGCAGATATCCTCTGACTTCCAGAAAGATCCTGTCAAGTCAGCAGCAGGCAGAATGCTAATCAGTTTAATAGCTCCATTAATTACATGTGGCACTTTCAACACTGAGATGTAAGTGACATTTATTGTTTTATCCCTTGTCTCAGAAACAAGATGCCTGACCTGAGACCACTCAGGTTTTTCAATTACATTGAGTTACTTCTCAGACTCACTAGCCATGGCCTATTTTCCATTCCCCAGTCACAAAACACATGTTTCCACATCATCCATCATCCTTTTACACACACATCACAAAAATGCATCTTTTTGGTTAAGCAATGTAACATTTCAATGTCTATTTTGCTATTTTCTTTCTTAGATATGTTAAAAGATAAATTGTCCGGGCCTTTTTGCCAGTGAATAATTAAACTTTGTCGTTTTCATGCTGTGACTTTTGTTTCTTAAAGAAATAAGATGTTCTTTCTGTTACAGAAGTGATTATGAAACACTTTGAGTTATAAAATTTCACTTCAGTGGTCTATAAATTAGCTCCCTTGTGGAATGGCGGGACAGCTCTTGTGTTTCATATTCAATTTCATTGAGACTGTCCAGTCCTTCTGATTTTGGCTTTGGAAGGAACAGATTTTCAAAATCAAACAACTATAATTATTTTGATATTACACTTTTCTAAGTCTGGCTGATTTAATGAAGTGATCCTTTCAGTTTATTCATTTAAAAAGTTGTATCCCAGAGAGCACTCCTTTTAATGTTGGGAAAATACCTTGGTCAACTAAATTCTGATCTGTGGTTTTCTTTTATTGGGTAAAATAGGATTATGGCTATATTTAGAAACCTGAATCTCCTTGCCTTACTGGCTCCTTTGATTCTACTTTCAGTTTTTAACATAAGGGTGGGCAGTGAGAGGCAATCATGAGACTCTAGCTAGCAAATGTCTAGTAAAATGATCCCTGTAATTTACACTCAGTATCAGTGAGGTCATCTCTGCCCTGTTCATTTTAAACAACAACCCTTTTCACTTGCTTACTTAGAACTTGAGTTCATTAACAGTTGCTGACAGTTTGCCAAATGTATATTTATCAGAATTGGGAGAGGTAAGCAATTGTTCATCTTTTCATTTATAAACGATTGCAGAGCTGGTGCCAGGTATGAAATGTGAAGCCAATTGAATTAAATAGTGCTTTAGACACATCTTGCCTTAAAGAACGAAGCATCTGGTAGGTAACACAGACAGGAGAATAGGCCATTATAATCCAGTGTGGCATGTTTAACTACTAAGTTTAAGTATAGTATGTATACAAAAGAAGCCACAGCAAGTTAGGAGCATTTTGCAATTCAGGAGAGTCAGTACAATAACTGGGGAAACAATGAAAATAAAATGAATATTGAGTTAAAAGAAAGTCATTTTCTTATTCACCACTTCATAAATTAGGTATTTGATTCCTTCATTAGCCATTGCTTATCCAAGATTACCAGTAGAGCAGAGAATAAATCTAGGATTGCTGAGCTGCCTCTGTAGATAACTCCTCTTTGGACAAGTAAAAATTAGTGGATGTACAAAACATTAATAAAACTTCTTACTTACTTTATTTTATATTTATCTAGCCGATAGACATATAGAAAATTCTCAAAATTTCTACAAAAACTATCCAATAAATATTTAAAGATAGATATGGGAAATGAATCAAATGGATATCTTACAATAAAAAAACTATTTCCCTTGAGTCATTATAAAATTCCCTGATATCCTGGAGGTTACAAACATTTTAATAGAAGTTATATGGAGTCCTTGTTGACATTTCACTCTATCTTTGGTAAGAGAAGAGGAAGAAATGTAGTTCCATAGCTAGGTAAGTACTATGGAATTTTATGGTGTTATAAGATTTATTATAACCTGAGATGATATATTGTACATCCTCTAAAAATTGTTTCCCTAGAGATTTAGTGGAAAAACACTTTGTCCCTAAACTGTACTACTATAAGAAAGTGACTCATTATTTTGACAAGTAGATCTATCAGAGCTACCTGCAGGCCCAGGCTGCCCAGATTAGTAATGACCTGGGAAATAAATTGGCCATTCCAGAACTCTCTACTCAGTTTGAAGAGAGGCGGTGACATCACAGCTCACTAGACTCTACTAGATCCTCAAAGGAACAAGCTTGAATCCCAAGGACTTATGGAGCCATGTTGGCATAATCTCCTTACCTCTAAGACTAATTTGCAGGTCAAGTACAAGCCTAGGTTAAGGGTGTCTGAATATTACGAGCTCAGCATCCTTCTTTTATAGGGTAAGATTCATTTATCAGAATATGATTAAAATGATTAGAGATTGGCTCTAGAGTGTGACAGATCTGTGTCTGCATCATAGCATTGTCATTCGCTAGATTTAT
Organism: Myotis nattereri; assembly: GCF_964212035.1. NCBI lineage: Eukaryota > Metazoa > Chordata > Mammalia > Chiroptera > Vespertilionidae > Myotis > Myotis nattereri. The sequence goes on from NC_138088.1 coordinate 31,547,502, forward strand.
AACCTTCAGAAATTTTCTGTAATGTTCGAAGATTTGATTTTCTTAGACCCAGAATGAAGTTATAATAACTTGCATCTAAGTTATGAGTAGTTGTGAGTTTCCATGTACTCACTTATTGAACAGCTATTAAAACCTGACCTATGTTAGACATGTTTGCAGCAATGATCTTTCCTTCTTACAGCATGCATTTCAGTTTTTGGTGATAGCCAATAAACCAATTAATAAACAATGCATGCACCTATATTTTTATATAGACAATCTGCATTGTAAGTACCATAATTTTACAGCGTGTAAAGGAAGTGGATCATTTTAGATGAGATCACCAGGAAAGGGCCTCTGAGGATTGAAAATGCCTTCTTGTGAATAGCTTAGGGAAAAAGATTTCCAAATAAAAAAACAAAACAAAAAAACAGCCAATAAAAATTCCCTAGGCTGAGAAAAATCTTAGAATATGCAAGAAACTGAAAAATGGATATTATGGGTGGAGGAAAATGAGCAAGGGCAACAAGTTATGAAAAATAAGATTGAAGTATGAATCAGGGGCTTTGGTGAAGGCTGTGGGATTCAATTTAAGATAAATAGAAAAACATTCAAGCAAGAAATGGATATGATCTGCTGGATGTTTTCAAAAGATCATTCATACTACCTTGAGGTGAAGGAGTCAAGATGGAGACAGAGAGCTTTGTAAGGATGAAAGCGGTCGATATCTGTATTAAGGTGATAGTTATAAAGACGGAGAGAGGTACTTGGATTTAAGATACATTTTAAAGATTTAAATTGACAGGACTTAACAGTAAATTGGATGCAGGAGACAGGAAAGGAACACACTCAAAGATGATTTTTAGGATATTGGCCTGAGTAATTCGGCAATATTGGTGCCCAGTTTAAGATTGAGAAGAGCAGAAAAAAACAGATTGTCAGGGAGGAGGGATATGCACAGTGAGGAATGATATTGTCAAGCATGCAACTAAATGCATATACCTGGAATATTGAGCGTGATCAAGGCTAAATGACACACATCACTTTAAAATTTTATATATTTTTTAATTGATTTCAGAGAGGAAGGGAGAGTTAGGAACATCAATTAATGGTGAGAGAGAATGCTTGATCAGCTGCCTCCTGAACGTCCTGCACTGGGGATCGAGGCCGCAACCCAGCATGTGCCATGACCAGAAATCTAACCATGACCAGGTTAATAGGTCAATGCTCAACCACTGAGCAATAATGGCCACGTTGATACACATCAGTTCTAATGCATAGCTCAGTTTGTACTATGTCTGTACTATAAACTCAATAACTATAAGCTTTTATAAAATGGGTAATATTTTAAAACTGCAATGGACAGAAAAATTTACATTTGGTAATTTTCTAAATCTGGTCTTAAAATTATGAACACCATGCAGAGAATACCATTTCTACCTTTTAAATGCATCTTAACTTCTGTAGGGGCAACAAGGAGAGTGATGCTTACGTTTTGTTTTGTTTTTTACCCAATATTATGCTATCACAATTTGGCTTAGTTTAAAAAAAAAAACCTCATTGCAAGTTCAACATCATTATCAAAAGGATGGTAAGAGACAAATCCACATAGATATAAAGCGTGGGCAGTATTGTCATATGGGAACTCTAGTTCTACCACCATTGACTCTGTCATGAGGTAGCTACTGAATATCTCTGAGCCTCAATTTCCATATCTGCAAAATATAAATTATAATGGCAACTACGTCTGGGATTTAAAGAGGATTAATTAAATAAAGCCGGGTAATATATGCTGAGTACCTAATGCATGTTTATAAATGTAGAAGTATGGGGCAAGCAATAGTGCTTGCAATATGTTATTATGAGAGTGTCAAAAAATTATAGACTAGAAGAGTATTTTAACAAATTTAAATGTTTAAATGTTTAAATATGGTTTCACAACACATATCTTGGTTTTAAAAAGGAGAAAACATCATATGAAGAAATGGTGCAAGGATTGAGAAATACTTCTTAGCAACATATAGTTGCCAAAATAAACAACAACTTCACTGTGGTGTTACCATACTGGAGGGAGCATTTGCGTTTATACATTATTCACACTTTCTGAATCTGGAACTAAGCAATGAAAAGTGATGAAAGGGAGAAGCAAGTAATGGATTTTTAAAAGCCAGGTACAGGTTTATATTGAAATGATACACCACTCCCAAATGAGAGCTCATGTAAACATTACAATAATGTCCAATTATCTTGACGATGAAGTAACAGAATTCTCCACTTTTAAGACCTTTTCTTTTCATACTGCTCTAATTATTTTCTTTAAGAAAAAATAGGCGCAAAATTTACTCAAATCAACTCAACTTTTATATTTTTTGCCAAATTAATAGGCAGAAATTTACATAAGCTGCTATTGCGTTCAATTTCTGCAAAGCATTTAAGTTCAGTAGGGGATTTTGTGTCTGTAAATGTACTACTGATGTTACTTAAAAAGGCACTAGTAGGACTGAAGATCGTAATTTCTCCATCTCCCTTGCTTTTTTATTTCTGCTCGCAGTGGTTCTCAACCTTCTGGCCCTTTAAATACAATTCCTCATGTTGTGATCCAACAATAAATTATTTTCTTTGCTACTTCATAACTGTAATGTTGCTACTGTTTTGAATCGTAATGTAAATATCTGATATGCAGGATGGTCTTAGGCGACCCCTGTGAAAGGGTCGTTCGACCGCCAAAGGGGTCGCGACCCACAGACTGAGAACCACTGGCTTAGAGGTTGTTTGTAGCCTCTCTTGCAATTGGTAGCTGAGCCCAGTCCAGTCACCTCAAGAGCTTTGATCTGTTTCTATGATACCCATGACCGATTTCTATTTTAGAACTTCTCTTACAAACCAATTCTCCTTTCCAGAATTTTAGGCAGGGTAAACCCCAAAGAGCCAGGTTTCTGCTATCAGAAAATTATAGCTATGGAAGAGGGAAGGAAGGAGGGAAGGAAGGAAGGAAGGAAGGAAGGAAGGAAGGAAGGAAGGAAGGAAGGAAGGAAGGAAGGAAGGAAGGAAAGAAGGAAGGAAAGAAGGAAGGAATGAAGGAAGGTCCTCCCCATGGCATTGAAGGTGTCAGTGTAAACTCATGGGGATATATTTGTAATATATAAATAAATATAGATGTGTGTGTGTATACATATGTATGTATCTATTCTATTTCCCTGCCCTGCCCACTGAAAAAACTAGAAGTAATGAAAACCTAGCAGCAATGGCAATACCAGATTACATATCTTGATTGCTAAATACCACTCTCTTTTAAAAGGAACAAAGGCTTCTTTAGAGAAATTACTGATTCCAAGCCTGGGGCTCATGGGGATAACATGATTTACTTGTCCTATAAGTGACATTTTCTTATAAGTGGTAATCTGCAGACAATTAGGTCTGTATATTAGATTAGAGACCAGACTATGACCCATGAGCAAAGCCACCTGCTTTTGGCATATTTGATTTTGAAGATGAATTTATATTTAACACAGCCATGTCCTTTCATTTATGTATTTCCTCTGGTTGCTTCTGAACTACAACAGCAGAATTGAATAGCTTTGACACAGTTGGTTACATATGTGAGCATTACAGCAATTTTATGATAAAAAACCTGGATACAAACAAATAAGTAACTATTTAACTAAATAATACTCCAAGAAAATTATACTTACGAATCATATAAATGACATAGATTTTTTATTTGTCGATTTGTAAAGTGATGAGGACATATATAAACACATATAGTATTTATGTATATATATATATATGTATATATATATATATTCAGTTATTTAATATGTATTTATGTACAGGATGTGTCAAAGTAGGTTTATCATTTGAGTATGCAAAACAGAATTCTTATATTATTTATTAATTATTGTAATATTTTTCATCCAAACAACTGTATATATAATGCAGGAAGAATCACCAAATATTTGATTACTTAACATTAAGACTGGGAAAAGAGTCAGCCACTTTTTCATTTTGTACTTTTTTATGCACAATATGGTATTATTGGTTAAGAAAGTAAAGAATATATAGGCAGTGAAATTATGGATAGTTTTTATTTTCTTTGTAGTTTGCTATATAGTCAAAAATCCAATATGTGTTCTAGTTCTAGGGTGTCCCCAAAATGTATACACACACTTTAAATAATTATAAAGGCAGTGTCTATTAAAATTCATTTCATTGTCAAAATTGAGCTATCAGCTGTTATAGTATATATACATTTTGGGGGGACACCTTGCATATTATGAAAGGGATAATATTATTAGCACTGATGCTAGAGATTGGCTATAAATTGAAAAGTGTTCTTGTGAGTTTTTGACATTTATATAAATAAGTGAAAATAAATAAGATTACATTGAAAAAACCAAACAAAAATTAGGAAATGCATATGCATGCAAACAACACATTATCTTGCATAGTTCTTGGTATAGAATAAGCATTCTTATGTTTTAACTTTTTTGCTATTTTTGTTGCTATTGTCATTGTTCATATTAAGCTATAGCATACATCAATTTTTTAAACAATATTTGGAAAATGTAAGAAAATAACCTCATTTAACATGGTAATGATTTCAAAAAAGAACTGATCTTTAAGATATTTTTAAAACTACAATGCCAGAAGACTATTGCTCAAGATGAAAAGAAAGGCATGTTTGATTTCTCCTCCTTTGCCAATTAAACTATCAAGTCTCTGTTTTGAGATCTTTAAGAAAATTCTGTGACCTGAGAACAGAGATAACTGAATCTGAATACTTTGAGAAGAGACTGATTTTTATTTCTCTTCCACCCAGGATATAAATCTGCAGAGACAACTATCCCGATAAACCCATGCTTTCTCTTTGGTACCATGCCATGGGTACTGTGAGAGAAATCAGCAATCAACATAGGTAAAACTCAGATGGGATTGTAGAGTGGACATTCCTTCAGGAGCTGAACTGGGAGTTTAGCTCTGTTCCAGAATTAAGTTCTTCCCTAAGAAGTGGACTGTTTGTGCAGTAGCAGGTGTGTATACTAATAGAATAATTTTGGTTTTAATTAGCAATATTTCCCTGCAAAATAATTATGTATGTTGTTTACTCAACTTTTTAAAAGGGGCATTAATGTTTTTGTAATCTCCTTTCTTCCCAGATTACACTTTAAGGTATTCAAAACATTTGTTTTTATTATGACGGGAATACAAAATAGGTATGTCATTTATGGCAAATTTATTTCCTACAAAACATTCCAATCAGATATTCAAATAAATAAGCTCACAGTCTTATATGCAGCATTCATTTAAGGTTTACAAATTTTATTGGAGTTTTTAATTATAAAGAACTGAGCTTTAAATCTATGGCAGAAAAAAATGTTTGAGATATCTATAAATGAATAGTTCCCAAAGGAAACTTCTACAGCTGCTAGAGCTCTCATAGGGCTGCATGGAAGCGTGAGGAGGGGCAGTGTGTGTCTAGCATACACTGAAAGCTGGACTGAGTAATTGCTTTTTGAACTAAATAATAGTTCATTGAATTCAGAGTTTTCACACAGTAAATCCAGAATGGAAATACTTTTGGAAAAGTTTCTTGAGAATTTAGTATAGGCTTATCCTTTGAACTCAAGATCTTCTATGTGTTTGTTGAAGTTTGTTAAGTTCATAGAGACTATTGGTATAGGGCAGAATCAACTTGATTTCCTTGTTTGAAAGTTGGACTGTCTGTTGGCAATTTGTGGAATTTTGGGAAAAGGTGAAATGGGTTTGTGTTTCTCAGAGAGGCTACATGTCATAAAATTAACTGTATTCTTCTAAAGACAGTCTAAAAAGGTCTGGATTACAAGCCTACAATACCTTACTTTAACATGCTCAACTTAACTTCTGAGGATTGTGCAGCTAATGGCTTCTGATATATTTTTTTCATGATGGGATTCACAGAAGCAGCCTTAATACACTCATGTTACAACCAAGCAGTCATTATGCAAAGAAGGAAAATGTTTAATTAGATTTATTAGGAGTTTCAACAGAGAGATTATCTATATCCTATGTTTCTATTAATTATATAATGTATTATTAGAAATATGTAGTTATTGAGGAATATTGTTGTAACAATATGCCACTGATTATTGTTTGATAAAAATAGTCCTGGTAAATGCTGCCAGACTGTATGGAGAGGCAGAAAGTGTGACTGACTGTTGAGAGGCAGTGTCATAGTTGGTTAGATCAGTGTCTTTTTTTTTGAAAGGCTATTAATCTGTAAAAACCAGATATTCAAAGCCATAGTCTCACAACCATCAAATAAATATTGAGTACACACACAGTTTTAATGTATGTACTAACCGCAGCAATCAGCAGTGACAACATTCTAAGGAAGAGGCTACTCACTCTTGCCTTCTCAAGACATGAATTAAAAGCAAATTTTAAGCCCTAGCTGGTTTGGCTCAGTGGATAGAGCGTCAGACTGCGGACTGAAGGGTCCCGGGTTCAATTCCAGTCAAGGGCACATGCCTGGGTTATGGACTCAATCCCTAGTAGGGGGCATGCAGGAGTCAACCAATCAATGATTCTCTCTCATCATTGATGTTTCTATTTCTCCCTCTCCCTTCCTCTCTGAAATCAATAAAAATATATATTTTTAAAAAGCATATTTTAAAAGAGAATTGCCCTGCATAGACAAGCCATGAGAAGAGCTTTTACAACTGTGACTGTTTTTTGTCAGTTGGTTTTCCTGTATTGCACAGTCACACAATTTCTTTATGATCGGGCATAAAATTAGTTTTAACAGTTTGGAATCATTGTAATTGAAGCAAAAGCATAGCATAAAATTTTGTAAGGGTTTTTGGCAGCTGCTTTTTTTTCCTTGTATGAAAGAGATGATATACTCATTAGATTAAAAAACTACTACTGTAACTACTATTACTAAACTAGATTGAAACATGGCAATGTCTTCCATTACATAGATTCCTTTTCATTTTCATAAGGAAGTCTTTTATTCTGCCACTGATATAAGGTTGCTGAGTAAATGTATCTAACATTTTTAATATGTGAAACTCAAGATATGCCTGCAAATTGACACCAGATTTTAAAACTATGTAAAAGGGTCTTCAATGCATACAAGAAATTGCCTAGTACAGCTTCTCACTTCTAACAATCCTCTGAGGTTTTTAAGTAGCATACTTTTTAAAGAAAGATAATGAATAGAATAAACACTAAAGTGAGATGTTCTAGATTGAATTAATTGAAAAAATCTTTGAAAATATCAGCAATTTGATTGAATAAGACATTTGATAGAGAGACCACTCTGTTTTATGAACATAATGATCAAGGAGGATCAGGAGACCTGAGCTCCAGTTTTAGTGTGATCTTGGTAAAAGGTGTGTCTCTCCATTTAATGGCCTACATCAATAAGGAGGAAAAGGAAGAAAAAAAAATAGAAAGAACACTCGTTTATAATTATGGTTTTTAATATTTGTGAACTGCACGCAGAGATCGGGATTATCCAAGGTTTTGCTATCTCTTTTTTTATAGAAACCCTTTGCCCAAGGGGAGTAAGGATGGAATTAAGCCACTATTTAATTAGAAGAGCCGGCTTTGCTTGTGTCTTCAAAATTTTATTAGATGGAGGCATGGAATAGACTGACATACCTTGATGTGGGGTTGGGAGGATGAGAAGAGATAAACCCAAGAACTTATATACTTATATGCATAGCTTATGGACACGGGCAATAAGGTAGTGAAGACCTGGGGGTTGGGGGAGTGAAAAGTAGGGACTTGGAGGAGGGAGGGAAAGGTGGGAAAAATGGGAGATACCTGTAATACTATCAACAACAAAAAATATATTTTAAGATATTTTTCATCCCAGAAGAATTATGTCAGACTATCTGGGGTGGAGCCTGGCCTAATTAGTTTTTCCCCAGCTTTACTGAGGTATGATTGACAAATAAAAATTGTATATATTTCAGTTGTAAAAATAATAATAACAATAGTAATTTCTTAGATAGAGAGTATGGACCATGGATTCATCACTTTGCCCCCTTTGTCTCTGACACAGTGGGTGGTCATAAACATTTTCTGTAACTTATGTGAAAACCTCAGTTAAATTGATAATATATTTTTCAATAGAAAGAGGAATAGTCTATTACTTTTAACCATCACAGTAAAATATAGATAACATATGATATTTTTATAATTCTGGAAAGAAGAAATAACATTGAATTGAGACCTCATAAAAATAATAAATTGAGAATGTGATAATTACCTAGTGAATCCAGACTGTAGGTAGCCAACCTTGATAATTAAAGCTGAAATTTCAACTTAATATGTGCTTTTTCCTTAGACATGCTGTAACATATCCAGAAACTGTGCTTTATCTTGTCAATAATGAAGTGTAAGACTGCAATGTTTTCTGGTATGAAATTGATACTGAATACATTTTGATACATAACCAAAATCTTAGCATTAAAACAAGTTTAGATAATATTGAGTCATATTTGATTCAGTTAATGCATATATAACCCACTGGGTTTTACTAGATTTTATTCTAATTAAATATAGTCTTGCTGTGCCTCATTCTCAAAAGAAATCATGAGAAAGAATTAATATAGTTACGTATGGTCATATAATTTATCCATTTATATTCCATTTTATCAGAAATCATTTCTATTGTTGTTTTAGCTGCAAAAACTAATCTGGATTGCCTTAAGTAGGGCAGTTAATTGGTTTCAGACTCCCTGGTCAGTATATTCATTATAGCTGCGAACAGTTTCTTTACAAGTAAAAAGGAAAAAGAAAAATAAGACTTTTGAGAGAAGCTGTAATTAAAACAGATAACCAGGCAAGGAAGGTAAGCGAAATATAAATTGCACATCTATTTCACAACTAAATATAATTGATATGATTTTTGTTTTAAAATAGTTTTCTTACATAAGAATCTCTAGAAATTTCCAGAAATTTTTTTTAAGAAAGGCACATTGAATGGAATAATAAAATTGTTTTGTCTCTAGAGGATTTATCATTCTGTTTCTAAAGTAACAAAATCAAATACTTTTCTACTTTTTAGAGTAACCAAAACAAACAAGCAAACTTCATCTGAATTGTTTATTAAACTTTGGGCCTCTGAAACACGTAAAACATGTCTCAGAAGATGAACAACTTAGCTTTAGGAAAATACAGGCTAGTATATGTATTAGAAAAATCAAAATATATTAGAAAATGAGTACTATAAAACCCAATAATTACTATATTCTGGCTATATATTATGTACAAGTATTATTGGATTGAACGAGTTTTGGCACACGTGATAAACTTCTTCAAAGTTAGAAATGCACACCAATATGCAAATGTTTATATATCTCCCTTGCACCTGGAGTACTGATGGGTATCATATTTTACATCAATATTTTTCCAGCCTACTCTCTTTATACTGGGGTTTAGATGAGAAATTAGAAGAGAAGTGGAGAGAATCTTTCTTTTTTTATCTAGCAGGAAAGGAAAAGTTCTCAGAAGTTTGGTATTGTCTCATTTTTCCAGAAGAGGAGGAATACAAGTATCTGTTTCCTATATTTACCCTTTCTTGGTAATCATTTTAGCACAGTGAAGTAAAGAGAATGAAGAGACTAATGAAGATATATAAAAAGATAATACATACTATAAATAATAAATTAGTGTTTGTAGAGCCATTTTCTTTTCTTTCTTTTTTTAAAAAAATATATTATCGATTTTTTACAGAGAGGAAGGGAGAAGGAGATTCAGCTGCTTCCTGCACACTCCCTACTGGGGATGTGCCCACGACCAAGGTACATGCCCTTGACCGGAATCGAACCTGGGACCTTTCAGTCTGCAGGCCGACGCTCTATCCACTGAGCCAAACTGGTCAGGGTGAGCCATTTTCTTCATATCCATTGTTTCATGTAATTCTCAAAGTATCTTGAGTTGAGATTGGGTCAGATAGTACTGGTTTAATTTTACTAATGAAATCAAAATGCTCACATGGCTTGATGAAAGGCACATTAGACATTTGTAGAGAGCAGGGCCCCTAAATTCATGTTAGTTTTGTCATTCATTCCAGCATGCAATGAGAATGAAAACAGGTGAAAAAGCAATGCAGTTATTAGTAACAAATAGTTATCATGGAGAAGTCAAACTTATAGCCCCTTCTCCAGCATTTATTTTCAAAATGGAGACTTAGGGAAATCCAGCTAACACAATTTTTCCTTTTTCCATATTTATACAATTGAGTTCCTACAACATATGCAGTAACTTTCCTTTTGTTTGACATAATAGAATTCTACACCATTAAATGTAGATAAATAGAAGAATAGCTATATATTTTAAAATGTTATTCTTCATGTTTGCATACTATTCCCCTGGATAAATTATAGATTTTAATTATGTAAACATTGTTTTAAAATGTTTCTGTATTATAAATTGACTATTGTGTTCAATCTTGCGAAATAAATATCTGAGTGCCTCTATTTCTTAAGATTATTTCCTGAGAATAAAATGACCAGATCAAAGAGACTGATCATATAAAGACTGGTGATGCATAGTGCAAAAAATTAGCATTTGAAGGCTTACTAATTTTTATTTCCCCAGCAATCATAATGTATAAATTATTTAATAAAGTTTCACTATCACTGGGTTTTATTTGTCACATTTTTGTTTTATGTATTCTTTATTTTGTGAATTACTTGTTCACATCATGATCCAATGTTCTATTATAAATTGTTAAATTTCATTTTTATCATATTTATTTTCCTTTAATAATTTTCTGCTTACCTGTTAAAAATATAACCAGTTTGTAAAGATATTACTCCTCTGCCTGATTTAACTAATATTGTGAACAAAACAAATTATACAAAGGTATTTGGAAAGTGTCTTTCAAATGGCAATGCATGTGCTTAAAGGAGGAAGGTCATAAGCATACAACATCATATCCATCCTTCATAATTCATTGTCTCATTTAATATCAGAGGCAGGGAGGTACTACAAGTAGGGGAGTTTAGAGTAGGACATACCATTCTATGAACTATTTTCTTTATTGATAAAAGTAATGCAGTGTTTGTCCTTTTATTACACTGAGAAGTGTGACTTCTGCTTTACAATTTGCATATACAATTTATCATTACATTTTACATCTTAGAGTTCTTATATTATCTGTCATCTTTTCTATAGCTACGTATTTTTTCATCCTTGTGAAGTGTTGAGACATAATAAGATCTGTATATATAAAAAGGGTGAATAATAAATTCACAAGAGGGCATTAGAAAAAACTTCTTCCTGTGCACCAGAAAGAGCATAAATGTTAACAGTCTTATTTCATAATGTAATCAAATGAACTAATTTTAGTAAGAACATCTTTGAACTCTTTTGTGGGCACCAAAATTGGTTTTGTACATAATTCAGAGTAATTCAGGTGCAAATCTAGGCTTCATTACTATATGATTAAAATGAAAACTTAAATTAAATCCTAAGAAAACAGAACTTAGGCTTTTAACTTACTCATCAAACAAGTTATATCCACTCAATACCCAAATAAAAAATTGCTTCACAGATATTTATCATTAATATTGTCAAAAGGAGACATTTTGTTTAAGACATTCACTATTTTGTTTGGTATATATATTTTTGTGTGTGAGTGTGTGTGTGTGTGTGTGTGTGTGTGCATGAACATGGACATGTACCTTTGTTCTCCTTCACTGGAATTTTGAGATTCTTTTCAGACTACCACTTTCTATATGAGCAGGCATGATATGGATCGGTCAACTGTATTGAGAATCATGGTACTGCATGGAGAGAGTAGCTGAGAAGAGTGTATGTATTTCGAGTAGAATGTTGGCTTGGATCTATAATGTTTCAACTGGTTGGTTCAAAACCCAGATCAATGGCGGGAAACAAACCCTCTAAAGATTTTTTTGGACCTAAATGCCACTGAATTTAACTGGAAAAACCTTGGCTTTGGGATCAATGTTCCAGAAAATTCCAAATTAAATGGACAATTACCCTGGATAGCTTGGGGGATGATTTCACAATATAGGCAAAAAGACTGAAGAAGCAACTGCTCTTTAAAGAGAGAGAGCATCTCATGTGTCTTTGATGCTTACATGAATGCCACTGTAACCACGGGAAAACATATTTAAAAAACTGACTTGAATTGTTGGCCTTCAGAATTGACCCCACCTACTAGGTTTTGTATTTTAATACAAAAAAGCCCCCAGAAAGTTGTATATTCATCATTCTTCATGTTTTAAAAACAATACATCTTGGCTGTCTTTCTTTTTTAAATATGTATTTTTTTTTTTATTTGAGAGAGGAATGGAGGGGAAGAGAGAGATAGAAACATCAATGATGAGAGAGAATCACTGATCTGCTGCCTCCTGCATGGACACCACTGGAATCAAGGCCACAACCCGGGCATGTGCCCTTGACCAGAATGGAACCTGGGACCCTTCAGTACACAGGCCTATGCTCTATCCACTGGGCCAAACCGGCTCGGACCATCTTGGCTTTCTATGAAACTTGATGTGTAATCTCTACTTCCCTTTACATGTTATTGTTTTTATTTTTTAAAATATATTTTATTGATTTTTTACAGAGAGGAAGGGAGAGGGATAGAGAGTTAGAAACACTGATGAGAGAGAAACATCGATCAGCTGCCTCCTGCACACCCTCCAATGGGGATGTGCCTGCAACCAAGGTACATGCCCTTGACCAGGATAGAACTTGGGACCCTTGAGTCCACAGGCCGACGCTCTATCCACTGAGCCAAACCGGTTAGGGCTTTATTTTAATATTAAAAATGAAATAGTACTTTTAACATATTTCTATGCAAAATAGGATTATACCATATTTTTAGTTTGTTACTCTGTGCTTCTGACTGTGATAATTTATAAGTGACTAGATTTACAAAAGGAAAAGTCTAAGCTAAGAGCAGAAGAAAAGTGATAGCCCAGCCAGTGAAGCTCAGTGGTTGAGCATTGAGCAATAAATCAAGAGGTTACTGGTTTTAGCCCTGGTCAGGGCACATGCCTTGGTTTTGGCCTGATCCACAGTAGGGGGCGTGCAGGAGGCAGCTGTTAGATGATGTTTCTCTCTCCTTGAGGTTTTTATCTCTCTATCCTTCCCCCTTTTTCTCCCTCTAAAAAAATCAATTATATATATATATATATATATATATATATATATATATATATATATATAAAGAACAGTGGTAAATTGGAGGGGGATAGGCAGGAATTTTGCATATCAGAGGAAACTTAGGGAGTGGAAGTGTTAATGAAATGGTAAAATATTTTGAAAAATTTCTGCTGTGTTGTGTGTTACAATTTATGCCTTGCAGCCTCTTCAAAATTTTAATAGGCAGCGGAAGAAGTAGCTGACATGGTTCTGACTGAGGAGATAATTGAGAAGGCTGCGCTGTTACATACCCACAAATTTAATAGTTGAAATGTTGCATAAAAGTCAGTCATGTTAATATACTATTCTCTTATCATTAGACATTCATTTATTTTCTCATTGTAAATATAAGGGCAATAAATATTTTTATGAATAATTTTCTCTTATTTAGGATTTCCCCCTTAGGATAAATGTTCACATCTATAACCACATAGTCAAAAGAATAATACTTTTTCAAATTCTTATTGCATATTTCCAAACTACTCCCCAAAAGAATAATTGGTATTTACAATGCCAATAACTATATATAAATATGAATCTCAATATAATATAGTAAGCTGATAGTATTGTTATTACTTTAGATTTTTATTTGTTTAATGGATATTTTTCTTTTATCTAGTGTTTTCTTAATTTAAATCTGGTTGTTAAATATACTTTGCTGTTTTAATACTAGTTGTATCTCTTCTTATATGTTGTAGTTTGGGGAAAACCACACCCAATAATAACTCAGGCTTTTCTCAGCTCATATAGCTTACCCACCTAGAGGGAAATAAAGAAATAGAGATGATGGTCAGAAATTTATTGCATATGTTAGAAATCGTATGAGGAAGGATAATTATAGCTTCTTAAAGAGTGAAACAGGAAAGTGACAAGTACTTCTAAAGTATACCTTGAGTTTTATGTATTTGTTTTTTTGCATAGCATCAGTCCTTCCAGAACAATACAGTTGTCTAAATGTGTGTGGGTGGATTTTGCACTAACTTTGTTTATCTCTCACAACACATCAGAGGTCTCTTCCATCTCGGAGGGAATCCCAAGATGACGCATACAAAATACTGGGTTCAGAAGCTTCAAACTGTATATTTGTATTAAGAATGTGTTGTTTGCAGGTTTGCTTGCTTTTGTCACTGTCTATATCTATTTTATATTTAGCAGCATATCAATTCTTACATGAGCACCTTAATGCCTCTTTTCTGGTGCCCTGTGGTAACTCCCCTTCTCACCCCCCCTCCCCCCCAGGTGCACTGAAGGGCCCTGCACCATCATTCAGGTAATAGCTTTATGAAGATTTAATGTTATCAAAATTTCATATTGTAACTGAGTCTATGAACTATCTTACAAACAATTAGAGTCTTAGTTCCTGTTTTCTTCATTATTTTTTTTTTTTGCCAGAAGCCAGTTTTCAGCTCATATTTCACCTCATTTTGTTTTGTATAAGTAATTTGCATATTTATCAACATCTTTGGTAAAGGTTGATAGAATTTTTCTGATACAGACTTACAAGAGCACAAAAGATGCATCTAATTTTTTTATGATTATCTCTATGGCTAAAGAAGTCTGCATGCCTAGAAATCATATCAACCAGGTTATAATCTACAATAAGCTTTCTTACTTTTTCAATTTTTCAAACATAAATCCATAGACTGATGGATGTGTAGCAATTTCACACCACCCAAACTTTAATCAATCCATTCCAAGGGTGGTGATGAATGGATGGCAAAGTTTAATGGTACCCTTTATTTCCCCCAATAAGTGGTAGAGGAAATAATGACTATTCTCAGAGATAGAAAGCATTGATATGTTTCCAATCTCCTAAACTATTCCATGCACAGGGCTCAAATTTATTCTCTTTGGGGAGATTTTCTTATTCTATTCAGATTAAAAAACTGGGTTTAAAATAAAAATACGTGATCCCATTAAAACATTGCACACACATGGATGCACACAAACGCATACACACACATTTGAAATTTTTATCTTGACACTAATGTTTCAAGTTATCTGCAGGGTCATTTAAAAAAATTCTTTACTGATTGAAGTATTACATAGGGAGGGTTATTTTTAAATAGACATGCCTATCTACCTAATTATTCCTTCCCACTGTTGAAATGGTTTATTATTATGCAAATAGTTTCAGATCACTGATTCTTGGCTCCGTACATTCAACCCAGAGCCAAAGCCCAAAATTCTAATCCTGCCTATAAACCACCTGTTTAGTGATGTGACAAGTCATTGAATGTCTTCATATTACTTTAAAATATGTAAATTTTCAGTGTAACAAGTAATGACTCTACCATTTATTAGTTAGGTTACTTAGAGGTATCAAATGTCTCTGAACTTCAACATCTTCCAATTTCTGTTACATGGAGATAAGGATAATGTTAAATTAATTAAACAAGGAAAATATTTGACTGAGGTGGCTCTAATGCCATGGCAGCCTCCGTAAGCAAACCCAAACCCAGCCTGTAAATGCTTCAAGGTTACGAAATTGAAATCTAAGGGACAATCAATCCCAAACAACCAACTTGGCTTTAATCTATTGCCAATCAATATACTTCTTACTTTGTTTCTGCCCTTTATCTATAAAAGTTTCTCCCAAAGCTCCTTTTCATGGAGCATTCCTAACTACTTCCAGTTTACTGCTGCACAATGCTAACCGATTTTTGCTCAGATAAACCCTTGAAAATATTTACTTTTCCTCAGTTTACCTTTTAATAGTTCATATCCTGAACATCTGTCAGATAGTGTGGCACGTGAATATAAGACACTGACACAACATGGGTATTTAGTAAATGGAAATTTCTATAACACACATATATATCACATACAAACACACTTTAAAGCACAACATATCCCATTAGCAAAGGTGAATCATTGCATGGGGCAAAATGTAGTGGTGATGTTTTCAAAACCATCTTAGAAGTGCTTAAACTCATATCTATTTGATTATAAATCCATGTCCATTCACCTATACATTCCATTCTTCATCTTTATATTTACGTGCAGCTTTCAACCCCTCTGCTATCTTCTCATGATATTTCAGGTCAAGGCTCCATGATCTCCTCACCATTATCTAGTCCCATGGTCAGCAAACTGCGGCTCACGAGCCACATGCGGCTCTTTGGCCTCTTGAGTGTGGCTCTTTCTAAGCCTTTGGAGTACCCTAATTAAGTTAATAACAATGTACCTACCTATGTAGTTTAAGTTTAAAAAATTTGGCTCTCAAAAGAAATTTCAATCGTTGTACTGTTGATATTTGGCTCTGTTGACTAATGAGTTTGCCGACCACTGTTAAACCTGCTCTGGGATAGGGGTCTTACCCTAATGTCCATAGATCTGATGGCAAATACCAAATGGGATTCAAGGAACCTAAGTATTATCTAAAATTTCATCACCTTTTATATACCTCTGTGTTAATTTGACCGAGAGAAAAACAGCCACAAATGGTTCTATCAAAATTCAAAAGGAGATTATATTGTTCTATCCTATGGTTTAAATATATTGTCCTACTAAAAGCACAGAAATTATAGTAATAACATTAGTGGCAACATAATATACTAATAATCATTATCATTTACTGAGGTAGTGTTCTGAAGGCTTTATATAAAATCTCAATTTATTCTTATATCAAACAAGAAAGTATCATCAATGATCCTCACTTTAATGATGAAAAAATAAATAAATCTGAGAAAGATTAATAAAGTGTTACATTAAATAGAGGTGGTGCCAAGATTACACCCAGAATGTTTTTTTTCCAGTGTCCATATTTAACACACTACCTACATTGATGTCATGGACAAAATGACTTGCAAAGAAGGATGTATAGTCAGTCTTTCAGGACAGGTAATGGTAGCCAGTGTAGCACAAGCATCCTATATAATAAAGAGGTAATATGCAAATTGACCATCATACCCTCACACAAGATGGCCAACCCCATGTGGTCACAAGATCGCCACCACAAGATGGCTGGCAGGGAAGGGCAGTTGTGGATGATCAGGCCTGCAGGGGAGGACAGTTAGGGGTGACCAGGCTGGCAGGGGAGGGAAGTTAGGGGTGACCATGCCAGCAGGGGAGGGCAATTAGGGGCAACCCAGCCGGCAGGGGAACAGTTGGGCATTGATCAGGCTGGCAGGGGAGTGGTTAGGGGGTGATCAGGCTGGCAAGCAGGTGAGCAGTTGGGAGTCAGAAGTCCCAGATTGTGAGAGGGATATCCGACTGCCGGTTTATGCCCGATCCCAGCAGTCGGACATCTCCCAAGTGGTCCCAGATTGAAGAGGGTGCAGGATGGGCTGAGGGACAACCCCCTCCAGTGCACAAATTTTGTGCACTGGGCCTCTAGTATATTATGCCAAGGAAAAACATTTCTAATTGAGAATAACAATAAATGGGGAGATAATTTCTTCTAAGGTTAGGAAACTATTTCATGTCCCTTTTATTCTATTGCAAAGAGCAGTGGCCCAATGTCAGTGTGATTCCAGGTTTTGTTCATTTTATAATTGAAAAAATATATAATTTTTTAAAACAAAATCTTTGATTAAAAAGCAGTGAAAATGTATATACTAAAGTCTGAGCTGTTTGATTGTCTTGTATCCTAAAGTTCATGCAAGAAGGTTGGCATTATTGAACACAATTTTCACACTTTACTGGTATGTAAAGAGTTCAGTGGACCAAGAGTCACAAGAATCAGACTCTATTTCAGGATCTGCAGCATGCTGTACGATATTGCATATGTCAACACAACTTTAGGCCTCATCAACCTCCAGCATAAGGAATGATAGCATTGCTTTTGACTCTATTCTCTCCAATATGAGGTAATTTGAATCAGTTTTATGTTCCTTGTTGTCAAAGTCTCATGAAATGAAGGGTGTTATTTTATTCTATGCTATGCACACGTCTAAATGATCATTCAATGCAGCATCAGGCTTGCAAAGAACTCGGTTTTTGCTATTTCTTGTGTTGACAGAAGCCTCCATTAAATGTGTATAATTTTCCTCTTAAGTTTTCTTAATTTCCTTATCAACTATAATAATACTAGTATTCATGCAGAAGCACGTCTAATTTTTAGCCTGATAAATGCCTTCCAGAATTAAAACTGGCTGCCCTTCAGATTTTTCTCTCTAGGATCAGCTTATTATGCAATAGATTTATTAAATAATTAAAATTTTAACATGATTTCCTAGATAAATTGTGAAAGTATATTAATCTTTTTATAGTAAAAAATATATATAAAACTAGCTCAGTATTTCCTTAATTGTATACTATGGGTACAAAATGTTACATACAAATTTGGTCACTTTGCCTCGACCGGTTTGGCTTAGTGGATGGAGCGTCAGCCTGTGGACTGAAGGGTCACAGGTTCGATTCCAGTCAAGGGTGTGTACCTTGGTTGTAGGCACATCCCCGGTAGGGGGTGTGCAGGAGGCAGCTGACCGATGTTTCTCTCTCATCAGTGTTTCTAACTCTCTATCCCTCTCCCTTCCTCTCTGTAACAAAAATCAATTTTATATATATACATATCCTATCTAATAAAAGAGAAACAAGGTAATTAGCATACGGCTGCTACCCTTTCCATTGGCTAATCAGCGAGATATGCAAATTAACTGCCAGCCAAGATGGCGGCCGGCAGCCAGGCAGCTTGAAACTAACATGAGGCTTGCTTGCTTCAGTGATGGAGGGCTCCAACGTTCCCCGCCTGCCTTGCCGGCCTCTGAGCTTGCAGTTTAAGAAACATTGTAACAAATATAGAAGCTAAACAAAACCACAGAAACCTGCTTTAAGCGAGCCAGGATCTCAGAGCTGGAGTTATACATTGTTTCGATTATAAAACCAAAACAAACCAGATACCTGCTTTCATCAGCAGAGGCCTCAGAGCTGGAGCCAGAGCTAAAGCTGGCCCAGAATAAAAAAGAAAAAGAAAAAAAGGAGCAGTTGGGAGCTTCAGTCGGCCAGAAAACAGCCCTCAGCCCCTCACCTGGACTGGCCAGGCACCCCAGTGGGGACCCCCACCCTGATCCAGGACACCCTTCAGGGCAAACCAGCCAGCCCCACCCATGCACCAGGCCTCTATCCTATATAGTAAAAGGGTAATATGCCTCCCAGCACTGGGATCAGCAGAGCCGCAAGGCCTCCCGGCACCGGGATCAGCGTGACAGGGGGCAGTGCCCAAACCCCCTGATTGGCCCTGCTCTGTGTGTGACAGGGTGCGGAGCCCCAACCCCCTGATCGGCCCTGCTCTGTGGGTGATGGAGGGTGGTGCCCCAACCCCCTGATCCGCACTGCCCTGAGTGTGACAGGGGGCGGGGGCCCCAACTCCCATATAGGCCCTACTCTGTGAGTGACAGGAGGGAGCTCCTCAACCCCCTGATTGGCCCTGCTCTGTGAATAACAGGGGGGAGCTCCCCAACCCCCTGATTGACCCTGCTCTGTGCGTGACAGGGGGTGGCGCTGCAACCTACCCATCGACACTGCCTTGAGTGTGACAGGGGGCGGTGCCCCAACCCCCCAATCAGCCCTACCCTGAGCATGACTGAGGGTGGCATCGCAACCTCCCAATCTGCCCTGCTCTGTGCATGACAGGGGCCGGTGCCCCAACTCCCCAATCGGCCCTGCTCTGAGCCCAACCAGGGGCTGCACCTAGGGATTGGGCCTTCCCTCTGCCACCCAGAGCAGGCCTAAGCCAGCAGGTCGTTATCTCCTGAGGGGTCCCAGACTGTGAGAGGGCACAGGCCGGGCTGAGGGACCCCCCCTCCCCCCCGAGTGCACAAATTTTTGTGCACCGGGCCTCTAGTATATATATAAAAATTTGGTCACTTTAACAGAGAAACCATTCCATCAAAGGCAAAATAAAATACTACACTATTTTAGTTCAGTGCCTAAATTTGGAAATAGTTGATCAATTATTACTAACAACAACTTATAACAGAATATTATAACCTTATTTTCAAACAGTAGAAATAAATTTATGGATATTTAGAACTATAGCAATATGTTCAGCAATCCTTCTGTTGTTGATAAACCAGGAGTTTTTTGAACCTGTATATGCATAAGTGGACAATTTTTTATGTTTCTACTGGCTCTCCAATGCCATTGGATTATATAGTACATACTGTGCTATGGTAGACACTGAATTGATTAAGAAACTAATGGCTTTTAATATCATAAAGTAGAAGGGAAAAAGGAAATTAAAAAAATACTATTAATTCAATAAACGACAAGAATGTGTTGACAATTTCTGTAGGTAAATATATGGCTTTTTAAGCTTTTAAAAGCTAGTCATTCATTGATTATAGGAAACAAACACAGAAGTAAACAGTAAGAGCAAATTCCCTACATAAGAAGCATTTGATAAGGACCGCTTGTCAAACTTTGTGCAAGAAGTCCTTTAACTAAAGAATCAACAACTTAAGCATAATGATCTGTCTCCCACAGTAAGAAAGGAACCTCTATTTCTGGCATGATTTTATAAATTTCACAGATATTCTGTTCTATCTACTTAAAACACTGTGCTGTACTTTTGTATATCCTTTATTTGAAATATCTCACATCATCCTTATAAAGAGCAAGATTAATCAGCTAAGTAAAGGCGGGGCATGAGATGGCATTGGGAAAAGGAGTATATCATTTAACATGCAGGTCAGGGCAAGATTGGGTTAAGGACAACTAAATTATAAAAGGAAGTATGATCATAAAGATTAATGAGGTGTCTTTGACTAGAGCGTCTAATCAACTTGAGATTTGAGGCCATTAATATATCATTTATATCAATCACAAAGGGGAGAAAATTAGTAGAGAAAAGGGATATTGAAATATTCATGGCCAAATTTCCAGTGAATCTTTATCAAATAACTCATTTTGGATGAGAGTTCACTTTATGTATGAGACATTAGTTAGCATTTAAATCCATTCAACTAGGAATAAAGACTACCATAAGACAATTTATCCCTCTAAAATATAAGTACATTAGTATCATTTGATTTGTACCTTTCTTAAAACAGATATTGGTCTACCGAGAAGGATATACTCCAAATACTATATATAATCTTGGTTTGGAAATTGAAGAAAAATTAAAATCTGAATTATGTGAAGGAGATATGTAATAAATCAATTAAAAATAAACAAATCATTGATGTGTTTGATAGAAAAATTCCACCAATGCATGCAAATAAACATTATATTTTTATTAATTTTATGTTTTAAACATTCTATATTATATATATGTTTTAATAACAGTGCATTATATACAAAGTGAATTATTTTAAATAAAATATCAATTGTTCCTTCAGGGCTAATATTTTCAGAGAGAATTTCTCTCATGAACTTGTTAACTTTTTCTTAAGGGAACAATTTTAGTTCTAGATTATTGAATGATTACATAGAGGCGAACATTTAGATCAATGATTCTTGGCAAGAGGTGATTTAGCCCCCAGGAGATATTTGGTTGAGCCTGGAAATATTTTTGATTGCTACAACTCAGAGGGGAAGGCTACTGGCATCCATTGAATAGAAAACAATAATTCAATATTTATATTTATCATAGAATGCATTGGATAGGCCTCCATAACAAAATTTATTTAGCCCCAAGTGCCAATAGTATCAGTGTTGAGAAACCCTAGATTGAGATGGATCCTTGAAATTCCCATTTGGTTTCCAAAACTTCTCTACAAGTCCTAGATAATTGTTTCAATGAAATATTATGAAATAATTAAAATGTGCTATAAAGTTATTTGGTATGTGTGTTTCTAAGTAAAATATCCTCTATTACCTGGGTCTAAATGAAAAACGTCTTCATATTAGGAAGATCTAGAAAGAATATTAAAATAGGTGAATGTAAGTTACTCTGGTGTTTGCAAAATATCCAGGGTATAGAAATTTTCACTTTTAAGTCCCAGTTTCATATAACCCCATTCCAGATCCAACACTCCTCAAGAAGCCTCAACAGACCCTAACAGGGCATTTAGATATTAATGTCCATGTTCCTTGGCAGGTCTGAGCAAAAAGAACTCTATGAGTTAAAGCTAAAAAGTTTTTGATAATGTTGCTATATGGAACAAATTTATATAAATATAAAGTCACTCTAATTCCTATCCTTAGTATTTGCTAAAGCCAATGTTTAAACTTTTAAGCCAGTGGTTCTCAACCTTCCTAATGCCGTGACCCTTTAATACAGTTCCTCATGTTGTGGTGACCCCCAACCATAAAATTATTTTCGTTGCTACTTCATAACTGTAATTTTGCTACTGTTAAGAATCGTAATGTAAATATCTGATATGCAGGATGTATTTTCATTGTTACAAATTAAACATAATTAAAGCATAGTGATTAATCACAAAAACAATATGTAATTATATATGTGTTTTCCAATGGTCTTACGCGACCCCTGTGAAGGGGTCGTTCGACCCTCAAAAGGGTCGCGACCCACAGGTTGAGAACTGCTGTTTTAAGCCAACTACATTGTCCCTGGTTTCAATCTGCGATGAAACCTTATTACAGAATAAAATCCAATCAATTGGTATGTATGTATACGTGTCAAGTTTCACTCGCTGCAGGACTTCCAATATTCCATCCATGCAGAATAGCAGAGTTGGCAAGAGAGAAAGATTTAGAATTACTTTGCCTGAATTCAAATCCTGGCTCCATCACTCAGAAGGTGTGTATACTTGGTAACATATTTACACCAGAAAAGGAATAGTTATCTTTATCCTAAATGTCAATGCAGTGTGTTCACTTAGCGCACTGTTTGGCACAGAGCAATTTGGAAAAGAGGGAAAGCTCTAAGTTGCTGTCTCTGATGAAACTGCATAGTTTAGGTACCAAGCACTGCTCTGGGGACCCAGACTGTCCCCAAAAAGTTGCTGTGTGGCAGTGCCAATTCTCTCTCTGAGGATTTACATGAGTTGTTTTAAAACATGTTTTGGAAATCCATGGGTCCAATTACTTTTATAGTCTCATCCATGTCCTGTTTGTAACTAAGCTCCAAAGGAAGCCATAAAAAAATAAGGGGCACTTACACGGCCTTCGGAGACACTGCCATCACCGTCATGTACATGATTGAGTCTAGACTTTAAGCATTAGTTCTTACAGATGGACACTGAGTTCCCATTCAGCCCCCTTTAAATCTGTTGCTCCCTTCCTACACCCATGTCAATCCTAGGAGCACATGATTTGTCCTCTGTATAAATAAGTCCATAGGACAGTAAGTGGCAGAGGGGCTCTTCCCAAGGCTCGGTTCCCCACTTTTTTGTGCTTTCCTCAAATGCCAGCAGAGCTAATAAACAGGCTAATAAATTAATGAACTCTTCTTCTCTTAAATTTCTTTATGTAGACCTTTATGTGAGTGATTTTGCTCTTCCTCTGCAAATTAGTCTGAGAAAAAGGAACTCATCACTCATTCTTTCTTTTTTTTTTTAAAAAAAATGTTTTTGTTGATTTTTAGAGAGAGAGAAGGAAAGAGAGAAACATCAATGAGGAGAAGAAAGATCGATCAGCTGCCTCCTGCACACTCCCTTGAGCCCGCAACCAGCGACCTCTTGGTGCAATGGGACAATGCTCAACCAACTGAGCCACACCAGCCAGGGCATACATGCTCATTATTTTTCTTTTGCATGCTCATCTCCAACCTCCTTGTTCCTCAGGACATCCTTTTCCCTTTTGTAGCCTCGGGAATGAGAACTGCTCATCTTGTCAACATTCGCCCCCCACCCCCTCCAAATCTATTGTCTTTGGTCTGAATACTTATATTCTCCAGGAGGGCCTAGATTTACAAACAAAAAGACCCTGTAGACAACATTTGGAGAGAGGTAACCCCGAGGTGCCTTTACACATCCCTCTCTAGAGGTAAAATACTTGGTTTAGCAGGCCTGATACCTAATTTGGTGTTAGTAAAAAAGTGTGGAATTAAGAACCAAGGATCTAAAGTCACATACAATGCAACAATAAAAGTAGGTACGCATTCAAAAAATGTATTTATCTCACCAACCAATAGTACCAATAATATGGCAATATAAAATACCAGAGTAGGATGTACGTGGAAAATATTTGTTTTAAAAGCTGATCATTTGCAAAGAATTAAAGTACTTTTATATGTCTTTTAAAACCATGATAAACTTCACCACAAAATACAGCAAACATAGAAGTATTTTTTATACACAGAAAATTTAAATGAAAAAGAAAGACCAATACTGAAATGCATTAAGTTCTCAGGAGAAAGAATAAGCAAAGATAATTATGAAATTAAATAAAATTGAAAATAAAAATTGTATTGTAAATAATACTGCAGTGAACATAGGGATGCATATATATATCTGTCAAAATAGTGTTTTCATAATTTTTAAATAAATACTCAGAAGTGATATAACTGGATCAATGGTAGCTATATTGTTATTATTATTTTTTTTTTGGCATCTCCATTTAGTTTTTCATAGTGGCTGCACCAATTTACAATTCCAATTAACAGTTACATAGTTTCCTTTTTCTCACAGTGGAATACTACTCAGCCATAAAATATTGCCACTTATGACAATATGGGTCAGATCTTGAGGGCCTTAGTGAAATACATCAGATGGAAAATGATAACGATTATATGATTTTACTCATATGAAGAATATAAAACAACAGCAAAAACAAAAGAAATGAGCAAAAAAAAAACAAAAACAAACTCATACATACAGACAACAGATTGGTGGTTTCCAAAAAGGAAGACAGGAGTACAGCAAAACAGGGAAAGGAAGTCAAATTTATGGTGACAGATAGGAACTAGACTTTTGGTGGTGAGCAACCAAGTATTGATTCATAATGCTGTACCCCTGAAGCCACATAATGTTATGAACTACTTTTGTTACTATTATAAATAAATTATTTATAGCAAGGTATAAGAAAAAATCCTTATTTTCCTTGCTTGCCACTTATTGCAGTGTAATATATTACACTGAAAGAAATCTTATTAAAGATAATTTTAATTCAATTCACCTCCAGTGCAGCAATATTTTGAGAAAAAAGCTAGGTATAAATTTATTGGAACAGAATTTTACTTTTATATTTAGGAGGTTGTATATTTTGTTGACTTATTTTTAAAGAATATGTGACTATAAAGATTCCTAGTTCCCATTTGAGGAGAATGTTCCCATTTGATCTTTCACTTTCCATTAGCTTATGCTTCAAAACAAACCAGTATTGAGAGTATTTTGTATACAGTCAAGTTAGATGTGTGTTTTTAGTTTTATAATAACATTTAAAATGAGCGAAGAAGCAAATTAAAGAAATATATAAAGGAAAGATCTGAGGTTTCCTGTTAAGTATAATTAATATCACAAATATAATTTGAAAGGTCAATGACTACTTTAAAACTTTTAAATCAAGTACAGAGCAATTGATTTCATATAATGATATGTATTTAGCAAATGACATTCCTTTTATCATTACATTAAAATCCATATTTCATTATGCAAAATTCTCTCTACCATCTTGCAAATTTTCTGCAGATCTAAAATTTCTTTAAACATTAAAGTCTATTAAATTACTAAAATATCCTTTCTTACTTGATATTCAGATTCCTTCATACATAGCTCTAATCCTTAAAGGAAACACAGGACATGCATCTGTTAAGGAACTGAACTGAAGATATCACACCAAATTGTAAAAATGTCTCTTCTTCACAACTTGATCTTTATAGTCAATACAATTCCTATCAAAACCCAGGCATGTACATTTTGTGACTATCAACAAACTGATTCTAAAGCTTAAATGAAAATGCAAAATATCCAGAATAGCCAACATGATCCTGAAGGTGCAGAACAAAGTTGAAGGACTGACTTAACAATTTAGTATAAAGCTACAAAAATCAAGACAGTGTGATATTGGTGAAAGAATAGATAAATAAATCAATGGAACACAATAAAAAGCCAGAAATAGACTCACACAAAAATAGTCATTATCAAGGGAATAAAGGCAATTCAATGGAGAAAGGATCACCTTTAAAAAAAAAAAGAAAAAGAAAGATGTTGAAATAGTTGGACATTCCCATACCAAAAAAAAAAAAAAAAAAAAAAAAGGAATCTAGATACAGATCATGATCATTCACAAAAATAAAACAAAATAGATAATAGGCCTAAATGTAAAATTCAAAACCATAAAACTCCTAGAAGATAACATAGGAAATAATGTAGATAACCTTGGTTTGACAAGGACTTTTTAGACATGACACCAAAGTTATGATCCATGAAAGAAAAAAAGACTAAGACTTCATTACAATGAAACACTTCTCTGTAAAAGATACTGTTAAAATAATAATAACACAAGCCAAAGATTGGGATAAAATATTTTTGCAAAACATGTGTCTGGTAAAGGACTTGTATTCAAAATATACAAAGAACTCTAAAACTCAACAATATGGAACCAATATGATTAAAATGGGCAAAAGATCTGAACAGACACCTCACCAAAGAAGATATAAAGATGGAAAATAAGCATATAAAAAGATGCTTAACATCATTTGTCATTAAGAAATGGAAAATTAAAACAATAATGAGATACTACTGCATACCTGTTAAAATGACTAAAATCCAACATTCTGACAACAACAAATGCTTATGAGGATGTGGAGCAACAGGAACTCTCATCTATTACTGGCGGGAATACAAAACGGTACAGCCACTTTTTAAGACAATTTGTCAGTTTCTTGCAAAGATAAATAAATGTATTTTTACCATAGATCCAGCATCAAACTCCTTGTTATTAGTTGAGTAAGTTGAAAACTTATGTGCACACAAGAACTGGCACACAGTTTATAGCAGTATTATTCACAATTTCCAAAATCTGGAAGCAACCAAGATATCCAATATATTGAATGAGCCCTAACCAGTTTGGCTCAGTGGATAGAACATCAGCCTGTGGACTGAAGGGTCCCAGGTTCGATTCCGGTCAAGGGCATGTACCCTGGTTACAGGTACATCCCCAGTAGGGAGTGTGCAGGAGGCAGCTGAATCGACGTTTCGCTCTCATTGATGTTTCTACCTCTCTATCCCTCTTTCTCTCTGTAAAAAAAAAAAAATCAATAAAATATATTAAAATATATATATATATATATATATATATATGAATGAATAAACAAGCTAATGTATATCTATTCACTGGAGCATTATTCAGCTACTAAAAACAGTAAGTACAAAGCCTTAAAAAACCATAAATAAATCTTAAGTGCATATTGCTAAGGAAAACAGCCATCCTGAAAACACTATGTACTATATTATTTCAATTACGTTAAATCCTATAAAAGGTAAAATTGTAAAAGCAATAAAAAGGCTAGTGGTTGCATGGGGCTCGAGGAGAGGGAGGGAAAAATGAACAAATGAAGCACAGGGGATTTTCAGGGCAGTGAAACTGTTCTGTATGGTAACAAAACGGTAGCTAGCATTGTAAGCACAAAACATAAACTATTGACTTTAGTTAACAAAAATGTTTGTTTCCCAACGATAATAAGTGGGCCATGCTAATGCAATCCTAATATATAAAAGGCCAGGGTGGTAACGACATATCACCACCGAAGGCTGACCAACCCAGAAGTCCTTCAGTCAGCGCTGGGTTGCTGTGGCGGCCAGCACTGACTGCCCTGGGGGCTGAGACCCAGAGAGAAAGGCAGGGTCTGATCTGCAGCCTCAGTGGCAGCTGTTGATCAGTACTTGCCTCTCTCGTTCTCTCCCTCTTTCTTTCCTGGCTTTGCCAGCAGCCAGGCTTTTCTTTCTCTCCCCAGCCTCTGGGGGCTGCTGTTCAGCCCTGCCTCTCTGATCAGGCCGGGATATAGGCCCGGAGATGCTGACTGGCATAGGAACCAACCAATCAGAACCAAATGTGGGTGCTGTGAAGAACCAATAGCTGCCTAGGAGGTGGAGCTTTAGACATTGATTGGCATAGGAACCAACCAATCAGAACCAAATCTGGGTGCTCTGGGGAGC
Source organism: Myotis nattereri (assembly GCF_964212035.1). Classification (NCBI taxonomy): domain Eukaryota; kingdom Metazoa; phylum Chordata; class Mammalia; order Chiroptera; family Vespertilionidae; genus Myotis; species Myotis nattereri. Next base: position 31,575,599 of record NC_138088.1, read on the forward strand.
CAATTGCTGCCTAGGAGGCAGAGCTTCTGATGCTGACTAGCATAGAAACTGACCAATCAGAACCAAATCTGGGTGCTGTGGGGAGCCAATTGCTGCCTAGGAGGCAGAGCTTTTGATGCTGGCATAGAAACCGACCAATCAGAACCAAATTGGCCAGCAGAGGAGGGCAGTTGGGGGCAAGATCAGACTGGCAGGGGAGGACTGTTGGGGGTGAGATCAGGCCAGCAGGGAGGGCAGTTGGGGGCAACCAGGCCAGGAGGGGAGGTTCAGTTGGAGGCGAGATCAGGCTGGCAGTGAAGGGCCATTGGGGGCAAGATCAGGCTGGCAGGGGAGGGCAGTTGGGGGCAACCAGGCCGGCAGGGGAGGGCAGTTAGGGGTGATCAGGCTGGCAGGTAGAGGCAGTTAGGGGTGATCAGACAGGCAGGCTGGTGAGCAGTTAGGAGACAGCAGTCCCAGATTGTGAAAGGGATGTCTGACTGCCGGTTTAGGCCTGATATCACAGGGATCGGGCTTAAACCGGCAGTCGGACATCCCTCAAGGGGTCCCCAGTTGGAGAAGGTGCAGGCTGGGCTGAGGGAACCCCTTTCTCCATGCATGAATTTCGTGCATCGGGCCTCTAGTATGTTAACAATAGGGGAAACTGTGTGAGGAGGTGGAGGAGGTATATGGAAACTGTGTACTTTCTGGTCACTTTTTCTATAAACCTAAAACTGCTCTAAAAATAAGTCTAGTAATTTAAAAAGTATATAAGACTGCTGTTAGGCTAAGAAAGAAATTTGGATGTTGCCTTGATTTAAAGGTGGTGTGGATTTTTAGTGGATAAGTATTTGACAATAGCTATCTAAGAGAAACAAACCAATTTTCTGTCTTTTAAAAACAAAAACAGACCAGTAACAGAAGAAGCAGAAGCAAGAAGAAGAAGAAGAAGAAGAAGAAGAAGAAGAAGAAGAAGAAGAAGAAGAAGAAAACCAAAGGACTAATGAAGTTAATGACTCATATCCTTAGAGATTTAATTAAAAAGAGAGATTCCATGTCTAAAAATTAAAGACAAAATCATTTTATCCTGTAGTGAAACCAAATGTCATTTTGAATGTAACTATTTTTCATCCATCCACTAATTTATTCATTCTAATGGTATTTACTGAGTACCCACTAAGTGCTACAGAATGTATTAGATTTTGTGTTAGTCACTGAATATGTTATGATAAAGTAAATAGATATAATTTCTGTCTTCAAGAGGGTTACTTTACAGAACTCAGACAATTAATCACACAATTACAATAGATTTTGCTAAATATCATGGCGGGGAAATAACAAGGCACTAAAAAGGTGCAAGGAGATAAATAATGGAGGGGAACCAGCCCAGAATTGGGAGAGGGGACACGCTATGGAGAAAGAAATAGTAGGTGGAATTAGCAAAGAGGAGAATAGGAGCAGGGAGAAAAAGTTTGAAGCATAAGGAACAGCTATATGCCCAGCAGTTTCTAGAGGGAAGAGAGAGGAAATTTTAAAAAAAAATAGTGTTGTTGAAACAGATTTGGTAGAGAGTGAGAGGGATGTCAAATGTTGATGGGTTGAGCAGGATCAGATTTCAATTAAGAACCCTCCCTAGCTGGTTTGGCTAAGTGGATAGAGCATCCCCTACAGACTGAAGGGTCCTGGGTTTGATTCTGGTCAAGGGCACATGCCCGGGTTGCAGGCTCCATCCCCAGTAGGTGGCTCATCATTGCTGTCTCTATCTCTCTCTCCCTTTCCCTTCCTCTCTGAAATCAATAACAAAATTTTTTTAAAATAAATTAATTAAGAACCCTACTATTCATCATGAAAAGAAACTGGACTGTAAGGGAAGATCAATTAAGAGGCTATTGCAGTAAATTCTGCATGAGCTAATAACAGTGTAAAGTAATTTTGATTTCATTGATTTCTTCTAATAAACCAGTAAGTGCAAAGTTGATCTTGAATTCCTTGGCTAAAACTGTATAGATGAAATAAATCAGAACAACACCTCTGGTTAAAATGTTTCAAAGATGAACAGAAATCTTTAATATTTAGTCTTTGTTATTGCCTAATCAGAAAGAAGAAAAAGAATTATAAAGCCACATGAATAAATTATGGAAGACTTTAAATAAAATTTCATATCCCCTTCTCCTTCATCTGACATCAAAATGCAAAATGTATCTCAGTGTTCCTTGGGTTGCTTTATCTTATAAACTAAATTCATGAAATCTTCACATTTCAGGTGTTACTTTGGTATGTTTGTTAACACGTTCTAACTAGGTCTTTAAATTAATAGGCAAAGAAAACAAGTAAACTTTACTCAAAAAACTACTCAAAGTCATTTGACTGTTTTTTTTTTTTAATAAACAGTTTTTCTCTTTTCCTCCAGCCCTGTCATTTTTTTTCAAAGTTCCCAGCTTAAAATTCATTAGGAAAGAGAACTCCTTGACTCACTCTGATGTCTAAGAGATCTATTTCTTTTATTGTACTGTTTTCTATTGTATCTTCCATAATTGATGTTTACCAGACTTTCATTTCCCCCTCAAGTTATAATCACATCCAATGGTTTATTAATTAGTAAATAAGGCTCATCTCTCTCTCAATAAATGGAAAGACAAAGTAGATAAAAAGATAGAGATAATATTATTTTTCCAGTTATTAAGCAACTATCTTTAAATCCCATACTCTTACATTATTACTTAAAGATATTACCCAAGCGTTGTATTTTTCTTATAATTATTATAGAAAGATAATTAAATCTATTTTACTGAATACAAAATAAAAATGGGATAAACATAAATTTGTCAAATAATAAATATATGAATACATTTATGTTCCCTTACACTGGAGTATTATTTTCTTTCTTCATTTTGCACTGCCCCTTGCTTCAACACCCTTCAGGTATAAACTGAAATATTACTTTGCTTGTATAGTATTCCTCATTTCTAGATACTAGTTAGCTGATCTAGTAAAATATCCTAATAACACAAGCTAATATTTCCCTTATGGCACTTATTATAGCTGATTGTCCTTGCTTGTTTAATCTAATCATTTCTTTAGCAATAGGCTGAGCAAAGGAAGGGAGACTGACCTATGTATGTTTATGCCTTGTTCAATACTTAATACTTTTCCTTATAAAATAAACAAATGAATAAACATGAAGACTACTGTCAGTCTAACAAAACAATCAGAATTTTTGTTACACTAGGAAAACAATATCTGGTTATTTAACTAAGTGACAAATTTAATAAAACATTTAAAAGATGAACTGTCATATAAGGAGCCATTTAGTAAAGTGAGGACAATCAACAAAGGCCATTTTAAACTTTAATTATAGAACCAAACACTTTACCTCTATACCTTGACCCTATTAGAACAATCCCTGGTGAGGTCTCTTAATTATTTTCTGTTGATTATAACAGAAAATAATGTTGTTTACCAGCAAGACCAAATTAATTGGCACAAGACAAACCACTACACTTAATGGTTGATTTACACTGAATTTCAGACTGTAAACCATTGGCAAAAGAAGTATATCTATATTCAGAGCAAACTTCTCTAAATCCTCAAGACTTTTTATTTTTGTGTTTCCCAGAATTTCTTCTCTGATAGAAATATGCTCTTGAAAGAGAATGTTTATATGCTTCAAATTGAGAAATTACTAATGGTCCTTAATTGTCCCCAATATATTTGGATACTCATGAGTTTAACTTGTTGTGATACATGTCTGTCCATGTGGACTTTTTAGCTACATGTGGGCAATGAATTATATAATTTTCCTGAAGTGGTACAGTGTCATTCAGCTCCTTAAATGTATTATTTCTCTCCTTAGATTTATTATTTCTAATTTCAAGTTTTGTCCCATGGTTTAGCATGCTGTGATTCTGTAAATTAGCAAAGTGAGTAAGCAATTATAAAGTCATCCAGATAGAAAGGAACTTAGTTTTGTCAGCTCCTTTATTGAGTGCCTCTAAGGACAAAGGAAAATAAATTAGTATCCTGAGTCCCTAAAGACAGAGACTAAAAGTGGGATAAATCTCTTTGAATATGTATACTTTATCTTAAAAAAATTTACCTTTTATTGTATGAATCTATTGAGCTTTCAGACTAATCAAGACAGATGAAAGATCTAGCAAACTGAAAATCTATTACATTGAGCACATGAATAATTCTTTATAACTTTAAACCAATATGTACCAATCACATTCAACATATATTTAGAGGAGAAGCTGAGTTCAGCTTGGGGCAAAAGTAGACCACTCAAGGTAAGGGTTACTTTCTTGTAGCCAGAGGGTTTAGGTCTGTATCCAAACGTTTGCTTTCCCAATAGGCAGTACAAAAACTGTATATGATCAACAAATGAAGACTAATCATACTAGAAGACAATTTAGCTTCTATCTCTTCTTATACAACCATGCCCTTTGGTATTCTTTTAACACTTCCTGAATAGCTTTATTTTATTCTATTATATTTCCTGTAATACTTCAACATCACTGTAAATTGGCATACCAGGAAACTGTGCAACTGTCCATTAATCATTCTGTGTTTTAACAAGGTATTTGTTCTATGGCTTTTGGATTACCTTCAAAGGGTATCTCACATCCCCATGGACACTTAAGCCTCATTGAAGGAATACAGAATAAACTGGGTTCCAGTTATTTTACAGAGCACTGGAGTGAGCCAATGCCACATGAGAATATGTAATATATACAAATGTCAAATTATAATGTTGCACACCTGACGTTTACATAATGTAAACTAATGTTACTTCGATAAAGAAAATAAATGAGTAAAATTTAAAAAATTTACTCTAAGGAAGTGTCTTGCTTAAGCAAACATTAACAATACTTGAATGAAAAGTTCTATTCGAAAATTTCCAAGTCAATTTGGGAACAAATAAAAGAATATAAAAATAATTGAAAGGTGCAATTCAATGTAAATATTACAAGTTTTATGGAGACTATTACTAAACTGCAGACAGAAAAATGTCCACACAGCTAACTAAAGGATAGAAAAACTCAAGTATGTCATCCACTCAACATTGCAGCCCAAGTAGAAGGCTTAACCTCTACCACCTTCAGAAAACTGCATTTTTTTCTTTCTTCTTAATGAAAAACATATATCTGTACTTAAAAATAATGGCCTCCATCTGGTCTGGTAGAATATCTACCTTGGATTTGGAACCTGGGGCAGCTATAGCCTCTTTTATTCTGAAGAGTGGTTTGTGTTACATTTATGCCCCAAATCTCAGACCTTGGCCACACATGCCCATTATTAATTTTCTATAGGAGAATTTGGACTACCTCCTCAACTACTGAGGTCTTATAGACCTACACCCCTTCCTCTACTTCTGATTCCAACTGAGCATTATCATTCAGAGAGCTCACTTAGGCTTTTGTCTTGAGGGACTTGCTTTCTAATCTTTGAGTTTATATATACATAGACACATACCTTAGAAGTTCATCTCTGAATTTTGCTGTTTCAGAGAAAACACAAAGTATACATCACACATGAAGACCACTTTAAGCTTTGGAATCCCATATATTCAGCTACCTCTGATAATTTACATCCTATTTTCATATACATAGAGAATTATTCAGAAATTACAATAACTACACATAAATACACAATTGTTTTGTTATATATTTAAATTTTCTATTATCTTAAAAATGATTACAGACCGTTCATGTAACTCAGAAATTGACATTATTTTTATGAACATTAAATCAAGTTACATACATAGTTTCTAATATATCTGGTATATGATCCTTTGCATTCAAGATGCAGGTTTTGGTTTGCTATGCATACCTCAGATAAGTGACTAATCTGATTTTTCAGTTATTAAAATATCTGAACTATTGCATTTACCATAGATACATTGCCTTCTGCTCTATGCTTAAAAATGCATTACAATAAATAAAAGGTAGTTGTCTTCCAAGCCATAACAACATGCTGCTAAAAGTTAGCGTACACAGGCTCAAATGGTGGAATGGTAGACATAAAGAGCAAATGATCTGTAATCACCTCCTTGTAAATGTTTATGAGAAAGAGCATTGCAGGTCTAATGTGTGAACTCTTTGTTCCCTTTACGGCAATCTCTGGCAAAATTATTGTTAAATGTTTTCGCTAAACTGCCCCATTTACAGCACATGTTCTTATATTACTGCCATTTCTTAGTTTGATGGAACTATACATTCCTGGATATGTGCTGAAATGGAGCCTATCCCTGTAACTACAGCTATATGACCAAATTGTCAAATAATTTGTATCCTAACCATTACAACATCCAAGGGAATGTGTTTCTTTGAGCTTTTCTGAGACACGCCACAGAATAAGAAAATGGAAACTTTACAAATAATCTCAGATTATATTGTTATTCTAACACTTAGGTTAGAATAAATAAAAGCAAGATCACCCAAAGAACATTGTAGGCATTAAAGTTTAACTCACATATCTGTCAAATATAAAACCAAATTCTGCTCAAGGATGGATGCATGTGCTACAATCTATGACTCTCTTCTATCATGTTTACACAGGTATAATTTACACTAATATCACTGGAACATTTTGTTGGTAGAACACTTCAAAAGGACCTATGGACATAATATCTAAAAGCCAGTAAATCCTACACACTTACTATCGAGAGGAATTGTTTTCACTTCACCAGGATGTACAATCTATTTACCTTATTATCTTTAGAAGTACTTTCTTTCAAGCTTTCTAAATTTTCTGTAAACTGTTCAAACTGGCTATATTGTTATCTAATGTAAAGGTGAAAAATGGAATACCATTCTTTATTCTGACTTAGTGAATTTTTCAGGGCATTTTATCTATATAAAGTTCCACTTGATGTCAATTATTTCATACTGGCCTGCCAAAATTTAAGTATATATTTATTATATTTTATTTGGGCTACAGATAACCCTGATGTTGTGGATTCTTTACAAAATAAGAAAAAAAAAATCTATTTGATTAAATCTGACCATGGCCTAAATATAGCTAATCTCACTGAGGACAAAACATTGTTTATAAGAATCAGTGTCAGGGTAGGATCTTAAAAACATAAATCTTCCAGGATTCATGAAGGAAGGAATTTGGCGCAATGAATTCAGTACTTACAAACTGTTGCAGGGGATGGAGGAGCAAAATTCCGGGAAGGTCATCTCAGGTTTGCCTCTAGGCCAGTGGTCAGCAAACTCATTAGTCAACAGAGCCAAATATCAACAGTACAACGATTGAAATTTCTTTTGAGAGCCAAATTTTTTAAACTTAAACTATATAGGTAGGTACCTTGTTATTAACTTAATTAGGGTACTCCTAAGGCTTAGGAAGAGCCACACTCAAGGGGCCAAAGAGCCGCATGTGGCTCGCAAGCCACAGTTTGCCGACCATGGATCTAGGCCTTCCTGAGGAGGAAGTAACAATGGTCAAGAGTGCCTGCAGCCCCAAGAGGAGTAACATCCACCAAAAGTACTTTCCCATTGGAGCAATTTGGTCCCCAGACATTCAGCCCTTTTAAAACAGGGCAAATGTTAAAGGGAATGTGGACCACATAATTAGAAATGGTAACACTAACATGTATTAAGTTCTTAACACAAAACTTGACAAATAGCAGAAAATAGTAGTATAATGGGTTCTTTATGTCCTCAGATGTCTGATTGGTTAACAAAAACCACCAGCTTTTTATGGTCTTCCCAGTTTATTTTTAATACTAGAGGCCCGGTGCATGAGATTCGTGCATTTGTGAGGGGTGGAGCCTGTGGGGATCCACCCGCTGTGGGAGCAGATGCTCAACTCTGTCAACTGAGCAGCGCTCCCACTGTGGGAGTGCACTGACCACCAGGGGGCAGTTCCTGCTTTGAGCATCTGTCCCCTGGTGGTCAGTGAGCATCATAGCCACTGATCAACCAGTCATTCTGGTTGTTCCGCCAATCAGTAGCTGGGCTTTTATTATACAGGATAAAGGTGGGAACTATGTACTCTTGAAATTATGTATAATTATAATTATGTGTGTGGCACTAACAGTCTATAAAATCATTTTAAATTTCCAATTCTTTCACTTAGTTTGATAAAATCTTTTACTGCAGAGCCCTTTCTTTTACCTGCATTCTCATTCTTCCTTGTCAGCATCAAGCATGTATTTTCTGCCTGTTATGTGTGGAATAAATGCTTATAGATCAATTCCAAATTAATGTGCCCTTTGACAAAGGGATAGCGAAGCCTAACCTACAATGTGAAACCCCAGGATGACTTAGATGAGGCCACATCTAAACACAGAGATAAGTGGGATATTTCTGAGATAATGTGAACAATTTATAATAATATCTTGGTTAAAAATGCCTTTTACTGTTTTTGGTTTAAGAGGCAATTACTTTAATTTTTCCTTTTCCTCTGTAGACATGTCTTCATGTCCTCAGCCAGAATGCAATTTTAATGCAATTTTTAGAAATAAGTCCTTTGCTTCTTTTAAACTTCATAAATTTAATAGGGCTCATGCTTTTAAGAAGCTTTATTAAAGAATAGTCAGGAAGTTAATAGGAAGTTTGATATAAAAATGGAAAGTGGCCTGGCCCATACCTTACTTCTAACATCCTAATTTACTGTTTTATGTTATGTTATTCATTGTATAATTATAGCTCAATTTTTTTTGTACAGATGAATGAATTTTAGGCAAGTATATCGATTTTGTGTGTGCCAAGAATGACAAATTGTATTTTTCAACAGAAAGATTCATCTGCAACTTGCTGTCAAGATTTGTTACAATAATTACTACTGCAAATAAAAGGGAATTTAGCCTAAAAAAAACAAGAACATAATAAGTTTGTAAACAGTAACATAAATTGAGATGAGAGTCTGAATTAGTAATGTAGCTAAAGCAGTCTTGACAGGAATGTGCTGAGATTGTACTAATGGTTGGAATTCTCTGGAAAATTAATGCCTGTATTTAAATTACCATGTCCAAATGATGATATTTGGGGCTAATTACAAGGTTTACTCCTAAAAGTAAAACTTAAATTTTACTTATAGACAAGAATCAACCATGACAAAAAACTTTCTAGCGGGACTAAAAGTTCCTTTGTTAATTATCACATTGTCATTTAACATAAATCAATATGAGGGATCAATAAATGCACAGAAAACAAAGACGTAATTTGTTTGTTACTATTTCAATTTGCCCATGTAAAACAAACTACAAATACATTACATTTTTACTAGTTAAAAACTGAAAGAAATGTTTATCACTTAGAAGCAGAGAATACTGTATCACTTTGTGGGCAGCCCAGAGTATTTCTCAAACTGTTATCAGATGACCACCTGTATCCAAATCACCTGGATTGGTTGTTTATTGTGTTGACTGATGGACCCCTTTCAAGACTTATTGAAGTTTGAATGATTTGAATGGAAATTCTTCATTTTAACAGATGCCTCTGTTTTTTCCTCTGACACTAAGGTTTGAGGATTACTGTTCCATAGGATAGAAGATTGCATGTTCAATTTTTGTCTATCAAGTTCAGGCATATTTATGGATTCATTATAAAAGTGATAATAAAAGACAAATGAAAGAAAAACACTCAACAAATTATAAATGCCCTGTCTATATTGCTTTAGACATAACAGGATATAATAGTAAAGGGAGAAGAACAAAGAGAAGTAGTACTTTTCATTTTCAAATGATATTAATTAACACCTATTGAGTGGCAAAGTTCTAGAAACTGGTGTTTCCCATTCTTTTTAAAACAATAATCTATGCCCTTATGAAGCTTACAAGAAAAAGTCAGACAATGAAACAGTGAACTAGAAAGTGTTAGAAAGTATGTCAGAAGGCGGTAAATACAGAAAATACAATAAAGTAGAACTGGCTAGGGAACCAAGATTGCTGGGGAACATTGATAGCAGGAGAATTAAAATAGGGTGATTAGAGTTGACCATATTGAGAAAATGGCCTTTGAACAAAGAGTTGAAAGAAGTGAGGGAATTAGTGAACATTCCATGTAAACAACCCATGCTAAGACCTATGGATTATGCATCTTTCCAGACACTCACTATTTTCTTGAATATCACTCATTTTACTAAAGAAAAATAAATTCTGACATTATGATGTTAGCTGAAGTAATTACTTTAGTTTGTTTTTCTTCTTAGAAGATTTCTAATATTATCTAAATGTTAATTATTTTCCCCTAGGGATAGATTAAGTAAAGTTAATGTATATATTCTGGTTATAGTAAAATATTAAGTACATTACAGATGATAAAGTAGATGACAAGTTAGGGTCTCATTGATGGGAAGAGCAGGCATAATTATCCATACGATGTAAAGTCTTTATTTTCTATTTCTTTCTCTTTTATACTTTAACTAGAGGCCCAGTGCACAAAAATTTGCGCAATCGGGGGGGAGGGGGATCCCTCTGTCCAGCCTGTGCCCTCTCGCAGTCTGGGACCCCTCAGGAGATGACCACCTGCTGGCTTAGGACTGCTCCCTGGGGGATTGGGCCTAAGATGGCAATCAGACATCCCTCTGGCAGCCCAGCAGCCCTTGGGGGATGTCCACTTGCCAGTGGGGAGCAGGCCTAAACTGCAGTCGGACATCCTTAGCACTGCTGAGGAGGCAGGAGAGGCTCCCACCACCACCGCTGTACTGGCAGCCATCAGCCTGGCTTGTGGCTGAGCAGAGCTCCTCCCATGTGAGAGCGCCCTGACCACCAGAGGGCAGCTCCTGCATTGAGCATCTGCCCCCTGGTGGTCAGTGTTTGTCACAGTGACAGTCATTCCTAGTCTTTCTGCTGTTAGGGTCAGTTTGCATATTACCCTTTTACTATATAGGATAGAGGCCTGGTGCACAAGTGGGGGCTGGCTTGTTTGCCCTGAAGGGTGTCCTGGATCACGGTGGGGGTCCCGCTTGGGTGCCTTGCCAGCCTGGATGAGGCGATGATGGCTGTTTGCAGCTGGTCACACCCCCTTCAGAGTGGGGGTCCCCACTGGGGTGCCTGGCCAGTTTGGGTGAGGGGCTGAGGGCCGTTTTCAGGCTTGCAGGTGACTGAAGCTCCCAACCTCTCCTTTTTTTCTTTTTTATTCAAGGATTTATTTACCTTCTATGGCTGTCACTGGAGCTTGGAGCCAGCTTTAGCTCTGAGGCTCGGCTCCAGCTCTGAGACCTTGGCTGCTGATCTGGGTTTGTTTGAGTTCTATAACTGAAACACTGTTTCAGCTCCAGCTCCGAGGCCTGCCTGCTGAAAGCAGGTTTCTGGGATTTGTTTAGCTTCTTCTTTTTTTTTTTTTTTTTAAATATATTTTATTGATTTTTTACAGAGAGGAAGGGAGAGAGATAGAGAGTTAGAAACATCGATGAGAGAGAAACATCGATCAGCTGCCTCCTGCACATCCCCTACCGGGAATATGCCCGCAACCCAGGTACATGCCCTTGACCGGAATCGAACCTGGGACCTTTCAGTCCGCAGGCTAACGCTCTATCCACTGAGCCAAACCGGTTTCGGCTTGTTTAGCTTCTATAATTGCAACATTGTTTCTTAGAGTTGCAGCTCAGAGGCTGGCAGCGGCAGGGGGGGAGCCTTGGCTTCCTCCATCACTGGAGCAAGCAAGCCTCCTGTTCACTTCAGCTGCCTGGCTGCCGGCCGCCATCTTGGTTGGCAGTTAATTTGCATATCTTGCTGATTAGCCAATGGGAAGGGTAGCAAAGTTACGGTTAATTACCATGTTTCTCTATTATTAGATAGGATATTACTTCTTGCTACAGATATAATACATTTTAGTAAAGTAAATGTTTATGTGCTAATACACCATTTTACCAATGGCCTAGGAAAAATTAAATAGTTTTTGTACCTATGGCTGTTACTGCTTTAATCAGAACCCATGCAAAGTATAAATTCAAGTTCTGTAACACCTTTTTATCTGGGACATAAAGTCAGATGTATAAAAAATATGAGAAATCCAGTAGAATCAAGAAGAGAATGAAATACAGATTTTGGAAAACAGCATTCATTTTCACATCATTAATCTTTAAAATTAGTAATGTTCTAGGTTTTATTGAATCTTCATTACAATAATAAACCCAACATGTGTCCTTCAGGATGGTTTTACTTAAAGTTTTACATAAGGATTAATAGTACTTACTAATAAAAATGTAGAGACTATGAAGGAACACGCTAATTTTATACTCTGTGACAAAACATTTTTAATGTCTTCATAACAGTGCCATCACTAACTCAAAAAAAGAAAGACACATATTTTTATTCCCATTTTTTAGATCAGAATGAAGCTAAAAAAATTAAGTGATTTACACATGATATGAGTTGACTTTTAAATGGAATACTTTTGATGCTAAAAGCTGCATAGTTTGTTTCTCAAACTTATTTTGATTGGGACTTAAATATTTTATGTTATAATCATTTGTGGGAGGCAGCCTCCAAAGCACTCAATGATCCCTACTTCCTGGTATTTTCACCATACCATAGTCTTTTCCCAAATTAAACTAGGATGACCTTTGTAACCATGAGGAAATGGTGTAATTGATGAAGTGTGCCATCCAAAGTGGAGTCATAAAAGACACCAAGGCTTCCATCTGGCCGTTTCTTTTGATGATTTTGCTACAGGAGAAGCCACTTGAGTGAGCCATCTTGGAAGCAGATCACCCACTCCACATCAAGCCATTGGATGACTCTAGCCCTGGACAACATCTTGATTGTAACCTAATGAGAGACTCTGAGAAAGCATCACCCACCTAATCTATTCCCAAATTCCTGACTGAATGACTCATTAGGAGTTCATAAATGTTTATTGTTTTAAGCCACTATTTTGGAGGATAATTAGTCATGAAGAAATAGATAACTATTTTAGCCAATATATGACTATTTTACATTTTAGCCATATGTAAAAATGTAAATGAAGTAACTATTTCCTCCTCAAAATACTACTTGCCCTTAAAATGTGTGATATATTTATTCCTCAAATCTATTCTTTTTTGTTGCAATTATTCTGTTCATGATTCCTAAAAATTCATTATTCTGTGTGTTGATATTATTTCACAAAGACAATTGGGTGAATGCAGGTCCAAGTCTTGTTCCAACTCATTTGGTGTTCTTGAGCCATTTCTATGGTGAAATTCTGGATATTCACTGCTTGTCATTTGTATATGAAATGATAACATCATATGAAATTTCCAATGAAGTCTAAAACTATAAGAGAAAACCTTTTCCTTCCTGTAGGATGGAAAATGTCTCTGCTTGAGTCAATTTATTTCATGATAAGTTTTAAAATAGCTTTAAGTCTCTTAGGCATCTAGGATTTAATGTGACAAAATTGTTGCCTAACATGTGATATTGGAAATATCTAATCATGTAATTAAATACTGCATAGAGGAAGTAATTCAGTAGAGCCAAACTGACTGATACAGTTCCATCTACATACTAGTCTGAAGAAATAATTTTAGTTTCTATAAATTTTTGAATAAATGTCCACTTCAAATGGTTGTTAGGAATAACAACTATTAGGAATTGTTGCTGGTGTTAACTATTTATATGGCGTGCTTGAAATACAGACTTAACTTATTTTTCCTTCTTGTGCTTCTACCTTTCTCTGTTCCAACATTCAAACATTGTCTCAAGGGAAGACTTTGATGGGGAAGAACAGAGAACATCTGAATGTTTTTGCACAATTTGCTTTCTAAATGCCTATGCTCTTGGGAAAACAGAAATTTATTGTATTAAATACAATTTTGTGAGAAATTATAGGCAAATATGATTCATTTCCAAGACTATAGAAAAAGATTCTCAGAATTGAATAAAAGGAAATGAAGAGACACTAAAAGACTAATGAAACCAGGAGACAAATTCCTGTACCATGCTTCCCTGGCTGACGCTGAGGTGGTAGAAGGCCCTGATACAGGTGTAATGACCTGAGAATGGCTACATGCTGCACCTGCTCACCCTGGAAGACAGCATAAACTGATGGTGTTGGGAAATGAGGCATCTGCAGTTGGTTGAGGGCCTTTCTTGTGGATGGAACTGAATGGACACTAGCAGGAATATAAATTATGTCTGATACATTGCATCGTTAAAAAATAAAGTATATTTCTTGAACACCCAAGTGTATTGTCAGCTAAAATTATATTTTATATAATAATGGCAATAAAGAGAACAATATTATTTATTGAATGCTTCCTAACCACCAATCTGAAGCTGTGCACATTACTAATACTTCCTTTTTTTACCAATAAAGAATAGTTTAGAGAGATTATTAGTTCAAGAGTACAGTTAATAAATGCCAAAGCAAAGCAAAAAGGTGTTCACTAGCACATTTCCTGGCACGTGCGCACACGAGCGCGTACACACACACACACACCCACCCACACAAATTTCTTTATTCTTATAGTTATCTTAGAAATCAGTATTACTCAATCTAAGTCAGTGTAATTTATAAATTGTCCAGTTTAGCCAGAAGATCTGGTACTGATGATCTGAGCCTCACTTTGGGGCTGGTTGAGAGTTATCCCAGGACTCCTGGGAAAGCCAGAAGGGCCTATTCTAGTTCATGCTATGGACCTTCCAACCTTGGTCTGGAACCCCAGGTTATGAAAATTCCTTATTCTAAGCTGGTAAAATACTGGTAATCGCTTTTCTATTGATCTTCAATAATCTCTCCTCAAAATGCTGGGGTGAGAAAGCAGAATGCATTTTGAAAAAAAATAATAAAAAGAAATCTTGATTGGAAATACAGGTCTTAATTATACATCAATGAGAAACTTTGATAATAAAATGTTACTGAATTTTATATCCCAAAGATGAACTACTGTCATTGCTTACTATTTGAGCATGCCGTTAGCTTTTTACATAGAGAGCCCCTGTCTGCCAATCAAATTAAAAGAAATGAAGAGACACTAATAAGAGATTAATGGAACCAGGAGAAAAATTCTGGTCATCCCCTTTTGGAATTTGCCTGAAGTCATTTATCCTACATTCAATCACTGACCCACGTGGGAATACAAATGCTTGACTCTCTTCCCAGTCTGGGACAGCTTTGAAGGGCTATCCTGTCTTAACGATTGATTATCTGTAGGATTGGCTGAGACTTCCAAAGACATGTAATGTGTTTCACTTCATCCTCTGCTCAATTCTCCTTTCTTTCCTTTCCACAGAAGTTGCTTTTAAGAACATTTCCAATAGATCTTGTGCATACTAATCTTCATCTCAGAGTTCACTTCCCAGAGATCCCAAAAGACTAGAACAAGCATACTAGATTATATTTCCTCTCTAAATAAAATTTTCACCAAACAAGCTCTATTATCAGGTGTTTTTGTTTGTTTGTTTGTTTTTGGGACACCAGAGGAGTGGTATAGATTTGGAGTAGGACTTTATTGAAATACAGTTTTTTGTTCTATTCTGATTTTCAGTGTATGCTTTTAAAAAAAATGTTAAAATGGCTTAATTAGGCTGACTAATACTCCTTTAGCTTTTAGTATGCTCAAGGGTGTTTTTGCTCCTAATTTTGATGGCAGATGATCTGACTTTCTTCATAAATTATCTTCTTGATGATTTCTAACCTTAGATCTCAGCCATCCATTAACAAAGAGAGTTTTAAAATAAATTTTTCCTGGTTGCATGGTAGAGAGATTTTGGAAATGGCAATATTCATATCTCCTATTCCCTGTGGTAATATTTAGATACCTCAAATCCAATTTATTTTTATTTGGAATTAGATTTATATAAATCTAAACCTTTTGACAAAGGTGGAATTTATTTCTTGCTTTTGTATATACGTTTAACTATTTTAAAAAATCCCTTGTCGTCTGATCTTTCCTAAATCTACTAGTATACAATTTATTCCCATTATTACATATATCAAACCACCATAAAAGAAGAATTTGTTCTTATCCACTTTTAAAAATTTGTGGTAAGATGACATAGAATTGAATTTTAATGGCTCAGCACAAGCAGAAGGCAACGATACAATAGTCTAATATTCTGATATAAAGGCTAAATGCGTGGAAGCTGCTGGCCAGATGTCCTCTCTTCCCTGTAGGCAAAGAACAAAGATAAGTAGGTTTAAGATCAACATGGGGATTCAGAAAATCACACACAGAAAGTCATCAAGAAGTCGGGCTATTCTCAGAGATGACTGCATTTAAACTTCACAAAAAGAGAACAACCAATCTTTGCTGCTAACCCTGATTTAAAGGAGATTCTACATTCAACATGAGACAAAATAAAATGAGTTGACTTTTAGGAAAACATGTGTGGATTGTTGAGTTAAAAGGGTTACTGGAAATTTCTAAACATAGTTCATGATACATTATACTGGTTTCAAATTTTAATGACTCAGGTATTTATTGAGTTACTATTTATTTAATTTTATGCTAGGAAAAAGAGTAGGAGCAATATTGCCTTTTAAGATTTCTTTTATACCATAATGCTCAATTTCAGGGCTCATTTAAAAATAAAATAATGGAACCTAAATTATCTTTCTCTTCAGCATAAAACCAAAAAAATTGTTGTCAAAAACCCATGTGGGAAATATTGCCAAATCTGACTACATGCTTATTTTAAAAAGTGATGATGAAAATAAATATATAACACCTGAAGAGCTAGAATCAGTAAGATATAATAAGCTTAAAAAATCAATACAAAATACCCAATAGAAAAATTGGCAAAAAATAAAAATGAAACCCAAACATGCAAATTATCTGACAAATTGGTAAACTTCTAGGTGATATAAAAATATCTTATCCTATATAATAAAACCCTAATATGCAAATTGACCAAAAGGCAGAAGGACTGGCTGCTATGATGTGCACTGACCACCAGGGGACTGGCAGTCGGACATCCCCTGAGGGCTCAGGCCAGGTGAGGCCCGCTATGCCCCCTCCTGTGCACGAATTTTGTGCACCAGACCTCTAGTAATTATTATAAACAAAATATGTCCTAATGAAAAAACATTACTGTTTTGTAGTTATCAATCTGGTAAAGTTTAGAAATTGTTAAGATAAACCAAATGTGGTATATACATACAATAGAATTCAGACCTGAAAAAGGAGTAAATCCTGTCACATGCCACAACATCTATGAACCTAGAGGACATTAAACTAAGAAAAATAAGCCAGTCACAAAAAGACAAATACTGTATAAATCCACTTACTTGAGCTAGCTAAAGCAGTCAAATTCACAAGCATGGAAAGTAGGTGGTGGTTTCCAGGGGCTAGGAAGCGGTGGTAATGGGTAGTTATTTCATGGGTACAGACTTCCAGTTTTACAAAATAAAAAAAGTTCTGGCATCTGTTGTTCAATAATGTGAATATATTTAACGCTGCTGAACTGTACACTTAAAAATAGTTAAGATGGTAAATTTTGGTTTGCATTTATCATAATTAAAAAATTTAAAAGCACACACACACAAATTATTAAATTCCCTAATGGAAGTGAAGATTTTGAAAAATAGATAGCTTCTTTCTTTTTAGGTACATAATTACATAATATTTTAACATGTCAATTTGGCCGTAGCCGGTTTGTCTCAGTGGATAGAGTGTCAGCCTGTGGACTGAAGGGTCCCAGGTTCAATTCCGGCCAAGGGCACATGCCCTGGTTGCAGGATCCATCCCCTGTAGGGGCGTGCAGGAGGCAGCCAATCAATGATTCCCTCTCATCATTGATGTTTCTATCTGTCTCTCCCTCTTCTTTCCTCTCTGAAATCAATACAATTTTATTAAAAATAAAATTTTAATTTGGCAATATTTATTATTTAAAATTTGAATAGGAATTCTATTTTTAGAATTTATCATCTATCCTTCCTTACAAAAGCAAAAGAGTATCAGCTATTATTTGTATACAATTATATAAAAATTGTCTCAATATACATTTACTAGTGAAATAGTGTTAGCTGATGTAACAGATAAGCCCAAAATTTCAGAGGTTTAGTCCAAGAAAAGTTTAATTTTCAATCACGTAAATCCAATTGGTTATTCCCAATCAGCATTAGAGAACTTCCCCACTCAGGCAAACAGAGACCCAAGCTGCTGAAAACTCCATCATCTTAAACATATAATTCTACGGTCATTTTCAGTTGACAGTAAAGTAAGGAGTACAGTGGAGATTTGGGTCAGGGGATTTATATGTTCCATGCCTAGTGTACTTCTTGCTACATCAAAGCACAGGCCCGCAGCGGCTCCGGGAGGGTATTTATAAATCCAACTGTACAAACCTGATTCAGACTCACTGAACCAGAATCTATATTTTAATATGATTCCCCCAAGGGAATGATATTCATATTAACATTTGAGAAGCAATAGTTCAGACAGGCGTTAGGCAAAGTTATTGACCAAATAAGGCCTGCTGCACGGTGAAAAAAAAATTATCTTTAGGGATTCATATGAAGGGAAGGATATGAAGAACTTCACAAATTAGTTTCTATACTTCTGTTTCAATAGACATGTCTTATTTTTTCACCTATGATGTATTTTAAATATATTTTTATTGATCTCAGAGAGGAAGGGAGAGGGAGAGAGATAGAATCATCAATAATGAGAGAGAATCACCAACTGGCTGCCTCCCACATGTCCCACACCAGGGATAGAGCCGGCAACACAGGTAGGTGCCTGGGAATGGAACCATGACCCCCTGGTTCAGAGGTCAGCGTTCAACCACTGAGCCATGCCAGCTGGGCAGTTTTTGTTTTAAGAGTACAAAAAATCATTCTCTTGCCATCTTAGTGTTTATCTTGATCACTGATAATGAATTAACCTGCAGTATACCTGGATATGTAAGATTTTAACACATGGACATAATCTCTCTGCCTTCACATTTAGGTAACACTCTCCTGGAAAAAACGCAATATTCCCACTTTAATTATACTGAACAAATTCTATATGGAATCAGACTCAGCTATATTGAAAAGTATTTTGGGGAAAAATAGAAAAACATTACAACTAGAGGAAGTAAATTTGCTTTTGTTACCACTTTAAAGAATTATGAAAAGTTGGCAATTCAATTTCTTCATCTTTAAATTGAAAATACACACACACACACACACACACACACACACCCCTAGTATTCATATAGTTCGTGAAGATTTTACATGATGTTGAACATACTTTTTTCAAAGCTGAATTTTGTGAAGATGGTTGATAAGTTTCACTCTCCGTTTCAGTGTTTTATGGCTTTTTTACTAACCGTGTTCATTTTGGTGGTATTATCTTATTTTGAGGTTTATTACATTTAAATATTAATTTTCACAACCAAATTAAAAATGAGTGCCTTTCCTAAATCCATAGTGAACAAACATAAAACAAAACAGTATTAGAGCTCCCCCAACTGTCACATGGCAACTGCTGCTAATATTCAAATGCTAATACCATTTTACATAGCAAAGCTGTTGAATTTCAAAAATTAATACATGAAATAATTAGAAGAAATCTTAATTTTTTAAATCCTCTTTTTTAGTCTGAGATATATAGTTGGTTAGTTTTTTAAAACATTAAATAGAGAGCCCTTCTCTAGAAGCTGTTTTTAAAATGTTGGGCAGCTACTTGAATTTTTTTAAGGTGGCATTTCCTCCTCCCTTCCCCCCAGGGTGGCGGAAGGGACTAGAAAATAATTATCATCAAGCAGAATCCTAGAATTTTATATATTTTTTAAATATATTTTTTATTGATTGCACAGAGTAAGGGAGACTGGGAGAGAGATAAGAACATCAATGATGAAAGAGAATCATTGATCAGCTGCCTCCTGCACTGGGGATCCAGCCCACAACTCGGTGTCCTAACTGGAAACAAACCGTGACCTCCTGGCTCATAGGTAGACACTCAATCACTGGGCCATACATCCAGATTATCCCAGAATTGATGTCTAGGCCATTGATTGTTCCAGTGTTCAAAACTCTCTCTCCATTATTTATTAGAGTGCTTAGTTGAGTTTGTTAGATGAAAGTTTGTTTTGAAACCTTTAAAAAAAATTAAAAAGCAGAGGAAAATTGGAATCAAGCCAATCTTAGAACCTGGCAACAAATACACCTCACTCATTAATCTTAAATGTTGTATTTTTACTTAAAAAATATGATAATTCTAATTTTGAATATAATGACCATTATCAGTAGTTTACATAATAAAAATTAGTGCATTGATTTTTGGTCTCTCAAATATTTTATGTAACTTCCTGGCTACTTTGGTCAGTAGTTTCTCTTCCTAATAATGTGGAAGAAGAACCAATAGACAACTATATTTAAAAAATTCAAATAATAAAGTCCACTCTATTTCAGGTTTCCACTTCTCCAACCATTTTCTAAGGAATTCAGTTTAAAATGGGAATTGCCATGATTTTTTTTATGGTAATTTTAGTTGTATATGTTGACTTCTGAAAATTATCAATAGAAGAATAAGTAAAAATGATTCATGATAAGACATAGGACCAATTCAATTTTTTCCTGATACATTTTTGAATGTCAATTCTAGGCAGTAATCAGCTAGTAAAGCTTTATTATCAGAAGAGAGTAAAGAATATTATTTCAAAGACTTTCCAAATCTTTTGTATTCAAGTAATTATTTTAGGATCACCAGGAAAGATTCATTTTAGAATAAAGGGCATAATGAATCTATCATTGTAAATAAACTTTTCTTATCCCAGACTCTATGACAATGTAAGACAGTAGCCTTATAAACATCAACAAAATATCATTTTTAGGACTACAGGGCAATATAATCCTTAATCGCCATTTGTAAGCTTCCTGCCACAGGAGAACAAAGACCAGGAAAATCTTGCTGGCCACCACCATTCGAGATGGCTGTTTAGCCTGCCTGAGTACCATCATGTTAACCTTTCAATCATTATATCTGGGTCTGTGAAAGGCTTTCTTTATAACGGTAAGTCTATTTTTAGTACTGTAAGACTGTACATTTATAAAGCATTTAACTGACAATATCAAGGAAATGAGGTAGAAGATTTCTAGATGAACCCAGCATGTTCTGAGAGTGATTGTATTTAAGAATATGAAGCTGGTTGTGTATAGAAAGAAGTTATTCACCAACTGTGGAATTACTTTATAGCATCTATCAGCAAAGAAGAGAAACTTAATGGGAAAAGAATCGATCTATAATGCTTGCTTGGAAATCACCAGTTACTTGGGGAAATACAGTAATCATATCTCCAATTCAATATTAAGTAAAGGAATGAAAACTTGTGAAAGAAATTGGCTTTTTTGTTCATCAGAATCAGTTCTGCTAAAGCAGTTTGATACACAAAGAGAATTGAGGAGGCTACTTCTTTTTTAAAAAAAGAGCAAGAAGCTGTTGAAAGCATGCAGAAAGCGACACTAACCAAACCTGTCAATTATTGGTATAGAGAAAACCGACATAGAGGAATTATGGGTTATGTTCTATGGGGAAAATCATTTAAAATAAAGCCAAGAAAATGTTTAAAGCTTAAAGTCAATTTGAAACACAAACCACACACACATCTCTTGGATGGCTTTTTCAGGGCTACACACTAGTCCAGTGGTCAGCAAACTCATTAAGTCAACAGAGCCAAATATCAACAGTACAACGATTGAAATTTCTTTTGAGAGCCAGATTTTTTAAACTTAAACTATATAGGTAGGTACATTGTTATTAACTTAATTAGGGTACTCCTAAGCTGGCCTTTGCTAAAAACGTTCTCAATCTGATTGAGGTACGTTCGCTGAGGTCGACCCCTTCCAACTCTCCCATCCACACTGGTCTTGTATACTTGTTTCGTCTATCTCCTTTTCAAAAACCGACTTTTGCGCATGGGCCACGAAGTTTCAATCGCGCTGTACATGCACTCCCGCACGTGGTCATTTGTGTAAGAGCCACACTCAAGGGGCCAAAGAGCCACATGTGGCTCGAGAGCCTCGGTTTGCCGACTACCAGGCTAGATGATTTCATCTTTAGATGATACCCCACAGGATTTTCACATGCTGGCTCCTGAGCTGTGGTTTGCCAACCACTGCACTAGTCTATCCATGAACTTATGACAATGTAGGCAAAAGAGACTCAAGCACCTGAGCTTCTTGTCTTAAGCTTCAGTTGTAAATGAGGGTCTCTCTTTTTTTAAATTCATCCACATGGTAGGATATTTTTTCCTTTGATTTTTTTGGGGATAATAGAAGCGAGGGGGAGAGAGAGAGAAACATTGATGTGAGAGAGACACATCAACTGGTTGCTTCACATACATGCCCTGGGGATGGCAATAAAGGCAGCAATTGAGGTATATGCCCTTGACAGGAGTCAAACCTAGAACCTTCAGTCCACAGGCTGGTGCTCTAACCACTGAGAAAAACAGCTAGGGCTAAATGAGGGTCTCTTGAGCCAGGACAAGACTTGGTTAATTTCTTTGAACAGTGCCTTTGTTTTAATATGCTGATTAGAAGGTGAGCTAGGGAAAGAAAACTTTCAGAAACGGTTGTTTTGCTAATGTTCCCATAGTAATAAAGAGATCAAAGTGCTACAAATCTCATTGGGAATTCTATTCACTTACAGCTGCTGTTTAATTTAATCACCTTGTTTTCAAGAGGAGAAGGGTCAAGTGAGTTTTTGAAGATTTGGTACTTAGCTAAAGGTGTAAACTCATACTTTTTTTCCCCCTTTAAATAATTAAATCTCCTGGTACTTTCAATACCAGGAGGCCCTTATCTCTGATAAAATCAGGCCAGTAATTCTTCAGTTAATTAAAAGGCAAGTTAATCTAGAAAATCACAACTCTCAATGCATAACTACTTTAAATGTCTTATTTAAAAGGCACACACACACACACACACACACACACACACACACACACCATTTGATGTACAGTCAAGGCCATTGTAGGATTGTAAGACCCCAGTTGGAGGGGCTACATGATTTCATATTAACTAGACTCACTCATCATTCATAAATTAGCCTTTTTTTTAAATGAAATGAGAAGTTAAAGATCTTTGCAAAGCAATCTGAGAGCAGACTCATCTAAGTCCTTATCTCTCCCTGACCTTACTCCCAAATATTTTACAACGAAGTCATCTCCACCCAATTCAACAAAATTTATTTATTTTTGGCTATATGCCTTCATTGAGTCACCTGAAAGTAATGGATAAAGCTTTTATAAAACAACTCTTTTTCGAGGGTTATATGTGCTTGGTTTACACAACACTTAATTAAATTATCCAAATACAAATAGCTTGATATAACTGGCTTTGGGACTATGATAGTTTGAATATTTATTAATAAATAGTGCATACCTCTCCCTTGTACTGTGGGCAGAGAATGCTTTAATGTTCCATTGATGTTGGGTTTGGTTATGTGACTTGATTTGGTCAGTGGAAATTTAGTGGGTATGATTTCAGGGGAAATTCCCCCTCTTTCCCTCTCAGTTCTTCTGACTGGCCTAAGAATTAAATTGGCATGAGAAAGATTAAGAGGAAAAATAACCAAAGTTATGTATGTACATATGGGGGTCCCATAAGAATATAGGAATCAATGGCAAATTGGGCAGTTGAGTCTTAGAGGCCAGGAGGAGCTAAAGAGAAAGAATGTGAGGGTTGTGGTTTGGGATTTCAGAGTGAAGGAAGGCATTCACATGGAGATGGAAAAGCAAATGTTTGGTAGATAAATGTTTGGTGGGTCATGGAACACAGAGAGATCTTTGATCAGATGGGTCTTTCTAGGTTTATTCCTGCCTATCACACACTAGCTCATATTAAACTATAGTTATCTGTGGTGATAGCTCCTTCCCTGCAGCAGGTTTTCTATCTAAATTATTTGGGGCAGTTAGGAGGTAGGTCAAAGGTTTTTTACTAAGTCTTTTGTTTCTTGAGAAGACCAGCATAAAAATTATCAATATACCAAAGAGGCATATTTGGGGGTGAAAAATTCTGTTTGCATTTACTTGAAATATACTTGTTCTCTTGCCCTTCTGTCATCAAAATTAGAATGGCATGCCCTGTGTTGCTGCTCCTGCAAGAAGAATGAGAAATGCATTGTGAAGAGCCACCCCAGCAGACCCAGAGATGCATAAACAATATAAGAAATGATACTGCCATATGCCACTGAATTTTGAGGTATCTTCATGTCTCAGTAGGTGAACATTAGAGAAATTAACTCAAATGACTTTAAGAAAGCACCCAGTTCAGTTTGTTGAAGCATATACATGTGGACTAATATAATGATAATAGCTGTAAGCATAAACATGCAATAAAATAAAAAAATAAAAACTGCCCTGACCAGTTTGGCTCAGTGGATAGAGCACTGGTCTCTGGACTGAAGGGTCCTGAGTTTGATTCTGGTCAAGGGCATGTACCTTGGTTGCGGGAACATCCCCAGTGGGAGGTGTGCAGGAGGCAGTTCATAGATGTTTCTAACTCTCTATCCCATTCCCTTCCTCTCTGTAAAAAATCAATAAAATATATTTAAAAAAATAAAAACTGGGAAGAATCATATTTCCATTTGTCACAGGTCTTTGTATCCTCTCTTTGTATGGTTTTCCTTTCTAATAAAAAATAATTTGCTTACCATCATAGTGTTGAACCTAAGGATACTGCTACATGACTCAATGTTATTACACAGTTAATGAAGAAAGATCATTCTTTCATTGTTTGTTTAAAGCCATTATTGGCAAAGCCTGTCAATAAAGTTGCCTTCCTAAAATCCCAGTGCGCTCCTTTGAATTAACTACATAAAGAAAAAAGAGACTTAACATCTAAACATAATGATTTTGGGTAAATAAATTCCATAATATTCTTAAAATGGCAAAATATAAAGTTGTTAACATTATAAATTTATAAATATATAGAAACCTTTGTATATTGTTAAGAAATTAATTATACATGTGGGAATGTGTTGTCTCATCTTTGGATTCTTACAACGAAGACCAGAAATCTGTATCTTCAGGTGAAATTTCCTATTCTTTAAAGCACTCTATAAGCCAAAACTATATGAAAAAAATAGAAAGTTAAGATAACTTGTCTCCAACTGGCAAGCTTGAGGATCTTGTAATTCTGTATACCACAGGAATATTCCCAATTAAATTATGTTATCATATAGTGATGTATAAATCTTATTAATTTTATTTCATAAGTGAAACACAAGGGTGTTCCTAAATGTAATTCATTCATTTCTTCCCAGTTTTTTCAATAAGCTCACTTTTTACCATTTTCACTACTTAGAGTAGTTTTGTTGCATTTTTTTCAAAATTCTGATTCTAATCTGCCTTAAAATGGGATAAATCAGATCATGAAGAAGGATAAAATCATATGTCAAGTAAGAGTGTAAGAGTCTTTTCGTACATTGGAGATTCCTTCAATATGTACAATTAATGGATTTTTAGTACATCCTAATAGACCAAATTTTGTTTATTTTAAGGTGTTTTGGTTGTCAATAGTTACTTGTTTTTTTCCATCATGTAATGTAGCAGAATTTCTAGATATGTGATGTACTACTATTGTATTATATTCTTTAAATTTTGTATGGTTTTGAGAATGCAGTATGATTTCTGATTCTGTTTGTGTATTCAATTTAGCCTATCAAGTTTGAGAATGTAGAGAATATAAAAATATTGAGTGCTTGGGAAATTTTGACAATAATTTAATAGATGTCTGATATTCCCATAGAAAGGTAAAATGGTAGTGTGGAAAAAAACCACACCAATCTTTCTCCAGACCTGACCTTATGTGTTAGACTCACCACTTACTGAGACACTGAGGAAGATATTTGAGGTCTTTGAATCTTGACTTCCTTTGTATGAAATGGCAATGGAAACAACTCACTGCCTTGTTATGACAATTACTTAATAAAAATAGTCAGTGTAAACAACTGTGCTTTCTAAGAGAAACCAAGATGGCGGCATAGGTTAACACAGGAGATTGCTGCCTCGAACAACCAATCAAAAATACATCTAAACGACGGAACGGACATCATCCAGAACCACAGGAAGGCTGGCTGAGTGGAAATTCTACAACTAGGAGGAAAGAGAATATCATACCCAGTCTCAGAGGAGGCGCAGTGCTGAAGTGAAATACTAAGGTGCAGAGTGCGTGGTTGTTGTTTTCAATCTGGAGGGAGTTTCAGACTCTGAGCTCCAGATCCGGGTGAGTCTCTAGGGACCCAGATTCAAACAGGAGAAGCGGGACTGTCTGGCTTCGGTTGGAACTCGAAGGCAGCTTTCTCTCCGAGGTTTGCAGTGGTTGCTGGGACTCTGTGAGGCAGAGCCCCTAGGGACGGAACTGACAGCAGCCATAACTGCTTGCTCTGGCCCGCCCTGTAGATCCCCAAGGACCTTCCCCGCCCAAGTCCTTCGCAGAGCCATTTGCCAGATAGCCTCAGGCAAACGCTAGATTAGCAACACCCTAGAGATCCAGCACAGAAGTTCTCCCACTGCAGACAGAGCTGACTCTCATAGCCAGTTGGCCTGGAGCTCAAATCACCCCCAGTATTGCCGACAACAATCAAGGCTTAACTACAACAAGACTGCGCACAAAGACCACAAGGGGGTGCACCAAGAAAGCATAAAAAATGCGGAGACAAAGAAACATGACAGAAATGGAGGATATAGAGCTAAAAACCGCAATTTTAAGGTCTTTCAATAATTTTCTAGAAACTGCCGATAAATGTAGTGAGATCCTCAACAAATCTAATGAGACCCTCCATGTTGTGATAAAGAACCAACTAGAAATTAAGCATACACTGACTGAAATAAAGAATATTATACAGACACCCAACAGTAGACCAGAGGAGCGCAAGAATCAAGTCAAAGATTAGAAATGTGAAGAAGCAAAAAACACCCAACTGGAAAAGCAAAATGAAAAAAGAATCCGAAAATATGAAGATAGTGTAAGGAGCCTCTGGGACAGCTTCAAGCGTACCAACATCCAAATTATAGGGGTGCCAGAAGATGAGAGAGAGCAAGATATTGAAAACCTATTTGAAGAAATAATGACAGAAAACTTCCCCCACCTGGTGAAAGAAATAGACTTACAGGTCCAGGAAGTGCAGAGAACCCCAAACAAAAGGAATCAAAAGAGGACCACAACAAGACACATCATAATTAAAATGCCAAGAGCAAAAGACAAAGAGAGAATCTTAAAAGCAGCAAGAGAAAGAAACTCAGTTACCTACAAGGGAATACCCATACGACTGTCAGCGGATTTCTCAACAGAAACTTTGCAGGCCAGAAGGGAATGGCAAGAAATATTCAAAGTGATGAATACCAAGAACCTACAACCAAGACTACTTTATCCAGCAAAGCTATCATTCAGAAGTGAAGGCCAGATAAAGAGCTTCACTGATAAGGAAAAGCTAAAGGAGTTCATCACCACCAAACTAGTATTATATGAAATGCTGAAAGGTATCCTTTAAGAAGAGGAAGAAGAAGAAAAAGGTAAAGATACAAATTATGAACAACAAACATGCATCTATCAACAAGTGAATATAAGAATCAAGTGAACAGATAATCTGGTGATTATAATAGAATCAGGGACATAGAAAGGGAATGGACTGACTATTCTTGGGGGGGAAAGGGGTGTGGGAGATGCGGGAAGAGACTGGACAAAAATCATGCACCTATGGATGAGGACAGTGGGTGGGGAGTGAGGGCGGAGGGTGAGGCAGGAACTGGGAGTAGGGGAGTTATGGGGGGAAAAAAGAGAAACAAATGTAATAATCTGAACAATAAAGATTTAATTAAAAAAAAAGAAAAAAAAAAACACCTGTGATTTCTAAAGACACTTTTTTGTTAAATGATTTGTTAAACATTCTACAAAACATTTCTCAAAATAAACTTCGACACTTACTACTGTATCTTTGAAAAGATATTTCATTGCGTATCTATTATCTCTTCTGTGAAATGTTTGATTTCTCAAGGTTTGTTTTTGAATGTGAATCACAGACTGGTGGCTGGCACTTACTGAGGGCACTGCATTCCTCGATGAGAAAGAGCACTGGACAGTGACAAGCAGAGAAAAGCTATTTCTTATGCTGGCTTCAAGTTCTGGCAATTTGGGGGCACCAATGGATGATCTTAGTTCTCCTCAGAAAGGACCATTCATAATCCTTATCTGTTGAAGTGTTACAAGGATTAGTATTTGTAAAACATTTTGTAAATCCCAGTTTAAAGCTATTTTATGAGTATCAGAAAATCATTGCTTAAGCTTAATTTCCAGTTCCACAGGAAAGGATATGCATGGGCTCTTTATTATTAAATAAATGTGCTGGATTATCCAGCTTAGCGTGATTGTAACAGCTTACTGGTTAATGTAAATTTCATTCTTATACTGCTTCTTGATGGAGACTTTTATGCTGCAAACTGCACAAACAGAACTGAGATAATAAAGCTGGGATTTGAACCAGAGTGCTCAAGGCAGTGATCTGAAAACTAATCTAAAAGAATTTCCATGAGAAATTACAAGCAGAATTCTCTTTTTGCTAAACCTTTAAAAGTGAAGTTACACCATATCACAAGTCTCCCTAGTATTGAGACTTGAATAAAATTTCAAATGTATATACACTTCCAACACTCCATTCCCTGCCATTCACACACACTTGTTTCCTGTTTCTGTATAAGTAAATATGAATCGTTCCAAGTGGAAAACAGAATTCAAAAGGAGTATGTAGACTGAGAAGGCAGATAATACTCTAGACACACTAAAAGGAGTGAGTTTTCTTCATAAAAACCAGGACTGATTTAAAATAAATTATAAAGATAAAAACTGTAGAAACATTAGTCTAGAAAAAAATTCATTATGAAGCACTGCAAACTGTTTTTAACCATCTCTTACAGCTGAAGATTAGAAATAAAAACTAAATTCTATGTTAGGATATGATGGAAGTAAGAGAGAGCAAACTTTATGGGAAATACATTCAATTTTATATTGTAAAGAAAGAATGAAAATAAAAATGTACTGAAAGGCATAAAGTAGAATACTGTAAAGGCAAAAATATCACAACCCATCCCATTGTCCTTCAACTTCATTAAATATTTTACTTGATTTTCACTGCATCAGTGGTGATTCAAAATAATTACGTAAAATTTAAAGAGTCCTTTACCATAATTGGATCATGAATTTAATTTTAAAGATGACCCCATCAAAAAGGATACATTCTCAGACAGGACCAAAGGTGAAACAACACTTTAGCTAAGGTGAGGTGAATATAACTAATGAATAATGAACAGAAAATTATATCACAAGTCTTGGCTTAGATTCATATCTACTCATACATTAGAAATATTAGACCATCCCCTTAATTCCTCTGCTTCATATTCTTCATTGGTAAAGTCTAAATAATATTTTCTGTATCATCAAATTGGCAGGATTACTGTGATAAGGCAATAAAATAATAGGGGAGAAATTACTTTAAAAAAAGGTATATATATATATATATATATATATATAGAGAGAGAGAGAGAGAGAGAGAGAGAGAGAGAGAGAGAGAGAGAGATATTAGGCTGTGTGTTAAGTAATGCTGACAGCTCCTGAAAGAGACTTTGATGAAAAGAGAGCCCCATGTGTCTTTCTTTTATTTTGTGGTAACAGCATTTGACTAATATCCACCCTTTTAGCAAATTTTGCAGCATACGTTACAGTACTTACCACAAAAAAATTTTTAAAAAGAATAAATTAAAGGAGGTAGAAGGAAACTTTTGGGGGTGATAAGTTATGCCCTTGATGTGATTTCATGGGTATACACTTATCTTTAAACTCATCACCTTGTATACATTACATATGTGCATCTTTTTGTATATCAATCATACCTTCGATAAAGTGGTTTAAAGGGAAGAAAAAAGAGCCCTATAGAGACATGTATTGCCAACTGTCCCTGCCTGAAATTAGGGCACATGATTGGGATTATTATGGACAATGGCATGAAGGAAGCCAAGCCATGGGTTGTGCTATATGATGATCTATGTGAATGAATACATTTCAACCCAATGTGTCATAAGAAATGTAAGAAGTACAGAGTCCCCATATAACCCTTGCTCCTTACACAAGCACAGCCTTCCCCACTATCAACATTCTATACTAGAGTTGCATATATGTTGCATTTGCTGAACCTACATTGACCCAAAGTCCATAGTTTACATTAAGGTTTACTCTAGATGTTGTACATTTTATGGATTTTGACAAAGTATAACGTGTCCACCATTTTAATTTCATAAAGAATTGTTTCGCTGCTCTAAATATTATCCCTGCTCTCCTATTTAACCCTTCTTCCCCACTAATCCCTGGTAAATTTTCATCTTTTTACAATATCCATTATTTTGTCTCTCCAAGAATGTCATATAATTTGAATCATACAAATGTAGTCATTTCATATTGGCTTCAACACTTATTAAGTTATATGTACTTAAGGCTCTTCCATGTCTTTTCAAGGCATGACAACTCATTTCTTTTTAGCATTGAATTATATAGGGACTAGAGGCCCGGTGCACAAAATTTTGTGCACTTGGGGGGGTCCCTCAGCCTGGCCTGTGCCCTCTCACAGTCTGGGACCCCTCGGGGGATGTCCACCTGCTGGCTTGGGCCCACTCCCCGGGGGATTGGGCCTAAACTGGCAGTCAGACATCCCTCTGGCAGCTTGGGAACCCTCAGGGAATGCCCACTTGCCAGCGGGGAGCAGGCCTAAGCTGCAATCGGATATCCTTAGCGCTGCTGAGGAGGCGGGAGAGGCTCCCACCACCACCGCTGTGCTGGCAGCCATCAGCCTGGCTTGTGGCTGAGCAGAGCTCCCCCTGTGGGAGTGCAATAAACACCAGGGGGCAGCTCCTGCATTGAGCGTCTGCCCCCTGGTGGTCAGTGTGTGTCATAGTGACCAGTCATTCTGCTATTAGGGTCAATTTGCATATTACCTTTTTATTATATAGGATGTACCACAGTTTACTTATTCATTCACCTATTGAAGGAGAGCTTGGTTATTTCCAAGTTTTGACAATTCTGAAGAAAGCTTCTATACATATCCACGTGGCATGTTTTTGTGTGAACGTAAGTTGTCTACTCACTTGGATGAATTCCAAAGAGTGTGACTGCCAAATTGTTTGGTAGAAGTATGTTTAATTTTGTAAGAAGTTTCCAAACTGTCTCCCAAAGGTGCTGTGCTACTTTGCAGTTCCACCAGCAATGAATGACTGTTTCTGTTATTCTACATCCTCACCAGTATTTGTTGTCAGTATTTTATATTTTGACCATCCTAATAGATATGTAGTGTTATCTCCTTGTTTTAATTTGTAATCCTTTAATAACATATTATGTTGATCACTTTCTCATATTTTTTTTTCTCTCCATGAATCTTTTTTTAAAATATATTTTATTGATTTTTTACAGAGCAGAAGGGAGAGAGATAGAGAGTTAGAAACATCGATGAGAGAGAAACATCGATCAGCTGCCTCCTGCACATCTCCTACTGGGGATGTGCCCGCAACCCAGGCACATGCCCTTGACCAGAATCAAACCCGGGACCCTTCAGTCCGCAGGCCGACGCTCTATCCACTGAGCCAAACCGGTTCCGGCTCCATGAATCTTTTGGTGAAGTTTCCATTCAGATAGTGTTCCCATTCTTAAATTGGGTTGTTCATTTTCTTTTTGTGGGATTTTAAAACTTATTTGAATATTTTGGATAAAACTCATTTATATCAGATATGTTTCTGCAAATATTCTTTCCCACTCTGTGGTTTATCTTCTTTTTCTCTTAACAACATCTGTTGCAGAGATTTTAAGTTATGCAGTTAAGTTCAAATTTTCTATTATTTTTCATGTTCTTTGCTTGTAAACTACAAATTCATTGCTCAGCATAAGTTAGATTTTTCTCTTATATTATCTTCTATGAATTTTATAGGTTTAGATTTCATATTGGGTCTGTCATTCCTTTTGAGTTAATTTTGTGTTAAGGTGTCATGTCTGTAGGTCTGTATAGAGACTCACTGTTTTGCATCATTTGTTGAATATCCTTTCTCTATTGTATTGTCTTTCCTCCTTTGACAAAGATTAGTTGATTACATTTGTGTGGTCTTTTTATGAGCTCTTTATCCTGTTCCATTGATCTATTCATCTCTTCTCTTGCCAACACTACACTATCTTGATTACTGTAACTTGATTGTATGTCTTGAAGTCAATAGTGTCAGTCCTGGACTTTGTTCTCCTTCAAAATTGAGTTGGCTATTCTGTTTTTTTTTTCTTCTCTGTATAACCTTTGAATTAATTTATGAATATATAGAAAAATGACCTGTGGGGTTTTTATTGCATTGCACTTAATCTGTAGATCATATTGAGAAAAACTGGCATCTGACAATATGAAGTCGTCCTATCCTTATTTTTCCATCAGAAGGCACTGAGATCTGGAGTATATAAGGCAAAAGCTCATGTTTCTAATCATTTGCTTCACAAAAAGCAATGAAAATAACTGTTTCTGAGTTTTATTATTTAAAATCCCTTTCTGATATTTATCTCTAGCTATAAAACACAGCAACATAAACTTTGTTCATTTAGGTCACCTGTATTAGTTTGGTAGGGCTTCCAGAACAAAGTACTACAGATTTACTGGTTTAAACAACAGAAATTTATTGTATCACAATTCCAAAGCCTAGAAGCCTGAAATCAAGTTTTTGGCAGAGGTACTTCCTTCTGAAGGCCTCTCTCCAAGCTTCAGGTGCTTTGCTGGCAATATTTGGCACCCCTTCACTTATAGAAGCATTATTTCATGTGTCTGCATCTTTACATAATGTTCTACCTGTGGGTATATATCCATTTCGGCATATCTCCTTTTTTAAGGACACTAGCCATTTTGGATTAAGAGTCCAAATGACTTCATTGTAGCTTAATTACATCTGCTGTGATCCAGTTTCCAAATACGTTCACATTCAAAGGTGATAGGGTTTAGGACTTCAACATGTGAATTTGTGAGAAACAGTTCAGTCTGTAACAGTAGCTATAACATACTCCCCAATAAACTGATAATATGAATAAGGGCTGCTGCTTTAACCTGATTTCTTGTATATTACAGCTCATTCCTATCCTAGCAGATTGAATTTAGATTTCCTTATTTTCTCATCACAAATAGAATAACCTAAAACCATGGTATTTTCTATTTACAAGTACTTTCATGATATTCCTACAAACTTGTTTTACTAATGGTTTTGGTATATGGAAATTTTAATTCAGTAGTTCAAACTCCATCTCCTTTTCACATGTTGAACTGTTGGCAAATGATTCTAAAGAAAATCATTTACTATCAGAGTTAGAGAGACCTTAAAAATCAGGTACTTCTATTCCTTAATCTTAAAGATGATAAAAAGGAGAATCATCTTACTAAAGACTTGCTAAGGTCACACAAGGAACTATTTCCAATCAGGACTAGAATTCAGATGCGTGGCACTAGGTTGGCAAAGTCTCCATTGGTACTCTTCCAACCGTTGTAACCCAAAGTTGATGTGCTGGAGCCAGACTGTAGTGGATTATGAGAGTTGAATGTTAGTGCTCTAACCAACTCCATGTTCAGTGACAGCACATTAACAGTTACCATGGAAATCAACAAAAACCACGAACCAGGGCTCTCCCCTCCTCAGAGATGATTCTTAAATATGTATCAGTATTCCAGTGTCAAAAGCTTCCCAGGGAATTACAGGGGCTTGCAATCTTTTAAAGGAATATGCGCTATGAATATGCGAAAGTGCAACAACATATTCTGGGAAACAGGGGTCACAGATTAGCAATTCTTAAACCACTGTGTGCGAACACTGGACTAGAACAATTATACAAAATGGTAGTGGAGAGTGGGAACCAGATTTGTCACTGTTGGAATAATCCATGTGTTTTGAGATTAGAGTTGAATATATCAGTATGAACTCATATTTACTTTAATGCAGATAACAGATTACTATACACATATATGTCCTTGCTCTGCCAGGTGAAAAGTATATTGTAGTGTCAGAGAATAAGGAAATGCAGGGGGAAAATAGAATGACGAGGGCATGAAAGAAAGCACATAACTGTGATTAGACAGAGTATCCAAGGCCGCAGTTGTGTTTAGGCAGGAAGTCATTTGAGGACATATGTTTGCCACATCTTGCGTGCAGGCAAAAATTGGACTGCTATTTCCAAGCCATTTTCTTGGAAACTTTGATATCCATCTTTTCCTTCTGAGTGCAGGGGACTTTATAATTTTGTGCTATTTGTATGTTTGGTTATCTCTTTTGACTTTTTTATTAAGGACAAATAGAGGCAGAAACTGTTTCTCTACATTTATTCATGGATATGTTTCTATTTTCTTTCAGTGTCTCTTTTGACTGCTTCAGCTACTTTGTTTTTCATCTTTTAATAAGGGATGCCTGCATATTCTGAGTGATGGTTCTTTCCTATATGTCTTTTCTTTATAAACTCATTTGCACTATAGCAAGGGCACCCCTTGCAAGGCATATGAGAGATTTTTTTTCAGAAAAAAATTTTAAATGTGGCTTTCTCCAGAGGCCAAGTAGGTTATAAATGAATGAAACAGTCTTAGTTTAAGATAAATAGCATATTTTTGTTTTGCATATTAAATTTTTAAAAAGTCTTCACTTGTAACCACAAAAAGAGAGAGGACTCACCAATCCTCCTAGAAATATGCAGCCTCTAAATCTAAATTTTATCATTCTGTTTGCGATAGGGATTTTGTTATAGAGAAATAATTTTCTATTATACAAATAGTTGTTCAAGAAAAGTGAAAAATGACAACTGATTTGGCATTACTGCTGGGAATTCATAAGGAATATTGAAGAATGTTCTGAACTGAGATGCACTTTCTCAAGAGGGCACTCTTGACTCATTTAAGCATCTTTTTGCTTCTTGGGAACATAGGCCCAGTGATTACAAGCTGTCTGCTATTTCAAGCAAGATAAGAAGTAATAATTTTTAAAACAAATGTGAATTATCTAGATATTAAAAATCTGTCCTCCACTTAGAAGGCCAAGCAAAATATGTACTTGCCCCATATATTGTCCTTGGTGCCATGATTTTTAGCCTTTGGAATTGTAAATAAATTATATGAAACAAATAATCATACCATAACTTACAACAGGCAGTTCACTGTGTTCAACAAAGAAGTGTATAGTATAGTGCAAAAACTCACCAATTTTCACAATTCACCAACCCAAAAACTCATCAGTACTCAAGTCTCTATGATGAAATAATGTGAAATGACTAAGGGGAGACTATATCTCACATCAAAGTTATAAATGAAAACAGTGAGTTCTTTGCAACCTGTTGTGTTGCCTCTTGTTTAAGCTGTACTGCCATTTCACAAGGTGTTTTCTTGGCATGAACACAGAAGATAATGTGCAAAATCATGATGTTTACAAATTCATTTAGAGTTAAACTTTAATATGAAATTAGTAAATGTAATCAGATAACATGATTGATTTGTTGCTTCAATTTTTTGTGCAAAAAATATTCTACTGAGAATAAAACTGTCTCCATACAAAAGTAAATTAGTTTAATTTTTGCCCAATGCTTACTTATTTTAGATAAGTTATTGACTATATATATATATATATATATATATATATATATATATATAATCAAAACGAGAAACAGTTGCAATTGTACAACTTGATTGTACACCCATGTAATCAATAGCCAGATTACCAGCAGCACAAAACCCTTTAGTCACTTTCCCTTTGCCAAGGGTCACCACTCGACATTTTAGTATAAATGCTGCCTTTGAATGCTACACAAATGGGGTCATACTATTACCACTTTGAATCATTTGAATGATATAACTCAAACTGTTACTTATATGTGTATACTCCAATCAACATTAGGGTGTGTGTGTGTGTGTGTGTGTGTGTGTGTGTGTGTGTGTTTGTTTCATTTTGTTCTTTTTCCTCTTCTGGTAAACACCCTTTATTAAATTTCCACCACTGCCACCACCTCCCACCTCTGTCACAGTTTAAGTTCTTTGTGAAGAGACAACCTAGAAGTTAGTAGGTGAAGAGGCTGGGGTATAGCTAGATGGTTTCTGGTTCTTATGTAAATTTGAGTCTCATCTATTAATAAAGGTGTACAACAAATAGGGGTTTTGGAATCATTACTTATTTTTGTATTGCTCCATTCATTCAACATTATGCTTGTGTGTTTTATCCATATTGGTGGTTATAGTTGTTCCTTGCTCATCCTTATTGTTTTAGTAGTACTCCATTCTGTAAACATGGAACAGTCTATAGGCATAGGTTCAGTTACAGCTTCATGCAGCTTACAAATGGCATTGCTGTGAACATAATTTTCATGTCTTTTGGTGAACATACATATGCATTTTTCTTGGATATAAACCTAGGAGTAGAATTGCATTAATTAGTGATGTGTAGACTGTTCATATCTGATAGAACTGCCAGATCTGGTGTTGAGTTATGGTTGTACCAATTTATACTTCTCACCAGCAATTTATGAGAATTCCAGTTGCCCCACATACTATCAATATCTGGGGTATTTTCTGTCTTTTCCATGTGAGCCCTTCTGCTGGGTTTGTAGTCATATCAAATCATAGTTGTAACTGGCATTTTCCTGATCTCTAATGAAATTGGACACCTTTCAATATGTTTATTGGCTCTTGGGATAGTTTTTGTAAAGTATCTTTTCAAGTTTTTTACTATCTTCTATTGAGTATGTACACTTTTTAAAAAGATAGATTTTTATTGATTTAAGAGAGGAAGGGAGAGGGAAAGAGCGATAGCAACATGAATGCTGAGAGAGAATCATTGATGGGCTGCCTCCTGCATGACCTCTGCTAGGGACTGAGCCCGCAAACCAGGCACATGCCCTGACCAGGAATCGAACAGTGACCTCTTGGTTTATAGGTCGATGCTCAACCACTGAGCCATGCAGGCCAGGCGAGTATGCATACTTTTAATTGCATGCATTGGTACCTATTTCTGTATAATTAAAGTAATATTATTTAATTAACTTAAAACATAAGAACTAAAAAAAAAAACACAACTAAAAAAACACATAAGAACTATTAGATTAGTAGTAGTGATCTACTCTTTTCCTGCCATAAAATTAAGTAGAAAAAACTTGGAGTTTATCTTTTCTTTAAAAACTCCAATTCTCAGAATGTATTTATCTGTGACTGGACTTTCTAGAAGCAAAGTAACAAAAATAGAAAATTAAAGCTTGGATAAAATAAAATTTAATTTATAGTTTCACTTGTTATTTATAAAAAATATTTGAATGACAGTTTATGAGACTTTTTCTAGGGATTGGGGGTATGTAATCCACAAAATCTTGTCTGTGTTATAAGCAGAACACTTAAGCCAATTCAATTATCATAAGTTAATATTTTATTGAAACATAAAAGAGTAATTATCACACACTCCTCAATCCTGGCCACTAACAGTATTAAGCAAACAGAATCCAGAATTACATGAACTAGTGTCTTCTCCAGTGTGAAATTTATTTTTATCATTTGGGCTTCCTATAGTTCCAAGTAATTAGTTTCCTGGCTGAGATAGAGATAAGGTTAGGGATGTATTGGCTGGAGGGCTGCATTGATCTATGAACAAATTGTTTGTGATGGCTTGTGATTATGAATTATGTTCTGTGCAGACAAGAAGGTCTCTGTTCCTGCTACTTTTTCTTGAACTGGTTGATAAGTCTCCATTGCTTCAGAGTCCCTGCGTTGATTACTAATGTCTTTCGATCTTTCTCTGGCTCAAAACTCAAGGTGTATATGAAAAAAGACAATGCATTCTGAGTGAACAAAATAAGCAAGGAGTGAATTTAAAATTAACACTGCTCCTTTTTTATGGTCACACTTCAGAGCAAGGCTAGTCATAGGTTTTCTGAGTCATTAAAAGTAATTATTTCTGCCTGGCCGAAACAGGATTGGCTCAATGGATAGAACCTCGGCCTGCGGACTGAAAGGTCCCAGGTTCGATTCTGGTCAAGGGGATGTACCTTGGTTGCGGGCACATTCCCGGTGGGAGGTGTGCAGGAGGCAGCTGATCGATGTTTCTCACTCATCGATGTTTCTAACTCTCCATCTCTCTCCCTACCTCTCTGTAAAAAATCAATAAAATATATTTTTAAAAAAGTAATTATTTCTGCCATAGCAACCAGCTACTTTTAGGCCTGTCTTTAAAGGCAAATGAAAGGAAAACCATAGAAAAAAATTAAAAAGGGAATCATGATGTTAGCTGTAGTTTACTGAGAATTTTTTTGTGATGAATGGGTGTTGGATTTTGCAAAATTAATCTTCTGCATACTTTGCTCTTCTTCTTTTCAAACAAAAAAGTTGTGTGAAGAGACAGAAAAACCCAATAGAACTTGAGCATATAGATTAGCTCTTTGTTCTGGGTCTTTGCCCAGATCTACACAAAGAAAAGGAATTCATGTAAAAGCACCATATAATTGCTACAGTCTGTAGTCAGAATGGTTTGGTCATGGCCTATCCAGAAAGAGGAAAGGGACATGATATATTCACATAAGCAGAGTATATTTTGATAATTCAATTGTTCATATTCTCAGAGTGTAGTGATTGGCTAAAAATATACACACTAGATATCAGAATGTGTCTTCACACAGCGATACCTTTGTTCTGTGTGTTCCATTTTCACAAAGGTAAGTCATCAAGGCAAAGTATGTTATACAGCATCAACAGTCAAGTGCTCTGTGTTAACTTGAGGCTAGAGAGCCATGAGAACATACATGTTAAGTTTATATAACATAGACACAACAAAACTTACCTGCATCAAATGATCTAACTTGCTTTATTTATTCAAAGCCTTAGGACTCCCTTCAAATGTAATTTGTATTGGTGCTTTAAACTTTTAAATGATTTTCCAAATACTATAACAAGCTACTAGGATAGAAAGCCCTAGAAACATTCTTTCCTTCTCAATTTATTTGTTTACATCTGCTCATCTTCCCACACTGTACTTATGGGCCAATACTCATTCAGGATGAAAACACTGTGTGTTTCAAAATTGTGGCAATTATTAATTGGGTGTGTCAATAGAAAATAAGAAGTTACTAATATGCATTCTAGTACCCTTTCATTTTGAACAAAAAGTTTTGAATTAAGATAATTCCTATATAATTGTTAAAGTGTTTGGAAGAAAATAAATATGCTTTGCAAAGGAATACAAGCATTATTATTGACAATTCATTCTCCTTTCTCTCTTTGATGGAGGTGAAATAAATAATTATTCTAGAAGATGTCTCCAATTCCCATTAGAGAATTTAATTCCATTTCCATTTTAATAAATTGGCAAACTGAAATGGTGTCAATCCCGGATTTCTGTTAGCAACTCTTAACTACAAATTCTGTGCTGCTTAATACTGATCAAAATCCAAGATCATAGATAAATGTAAGGATTAACTGTGTGATCTGAAATCCATTGGTCTCTGTAAGTAGCTTGCCCTGTATTCTTGCATTATGCCAGATCAGGATTCTGGTGTTCAGAAGGAATTATTTACTTTCCTGTTCACTGAATTTATGAAGTTGTGCTTTGTTGTTATATAAAAGACATGCATTTCAGAGTGTAATGGCAACTAGCCTTTTGATTTAAGTTTATGTATTTATGGTAAAAATGCCATTGTCTTATTTCCCAATCACACAGCACCTGCCCCCAAATATAAACATTTTCTTTTAGTTCTTAATAAAAGTAAGTTTTTTTCTTCTGAACGAGTTTTATGGTTATCTATTTATTTTAGTTTTTGTTTTCACACTGTGGATCTTGTGAACCCATGCGCTTTTCTTTGTTCTAGGGCAGCAAGGAAATACAAAGCCCAATTTTGACCTAGAGTTGACGTGTTATAGGATTTCTTGACATATGCCTTGAGGGCTAAGTTTTATTACTAGCTTCATCTGATATTCCCATCAATCTTTTCTTTGTGTCTCTCACACCAACATCCCACCTACAAATAAATGTTTTATATTTTCTCTTTTTAAAAACAAATAATTTTTATAACTTTTTTCATTGTTTTTTTTTTTGGCTTGTTTTTGTTTTAGAGAGAAGGGAGAGAGAGAGAGAAACATTGACGTGAAAGAGAAACATCCATCAGTTGCCTTCTGCACGTGCCTTTACTGGGGATCAAACTGCCACAGGATGATGCTCCAACCAACAGAGACACACCAGCCAGGGCACAAAATAATTTTTAAAATAAGGGAGAAGTTAAACATTAAATATACAAATTTATTGTACTCTCCTACCTTTAAAAAATTAAGTGATTGATAAAAATATGTAATTCAACTCTTATCAAATCTGGTCTGTAAGACTTTGAAAAGATCCTTTTATTGTCACACAAACTTTATTTATAC
Organism: Myotis nattereri; assembly: GCF_964212035.1. NCBI lineage: Eukaryota > Metazoa > Chordata > Mammalia > Chiroptera > Vespertilionidae > Myotis > Myotis nattereri. The sequence continues at coordinate 31,615,856 of NC_138088.1, forward strand.
AAAAACATGAAGAACTATGGCAAGCATAGAAGTGATTTGATAGACCACTGATGTAACCCAGGAAAAGCAGTTTTCCCAATTTTTGAATTACGGTCTCGTGAAGTATAGATTGAATCGCAGCATAAGACAGTGAGTACCAAGTGAAGAGACTACCCCAGAATTATATTGTTGTTCACAAGTTCTAGCCAAACATACAAGTGTAATATACCACTATTTATTCATTTTTTTCTCTTTTCTGCCCCCTTCATTTTTTTGTGTGTGTAGATCCTCTATTTCATTTATTTCTACTATGACCTTTGGTATGCCTTCTGCTAACTTTAACTGATTTTGGTCTCCTTTTACTAGTTGCTTGAGGTGTAAAGTTAGATTGTTTATTTGAGACCTTTTTTATTACTATTAATAGACACATTCCTTAGAAACATGTCTTTCAGAACTGCTTTTGCTGTATTCTATAGGTTTTGGAATATTGTTTTACATTTTCATTTGTCTCAGTTATTTTTCTTAGTTCTCCTTTGATTTCTTCTTTAACTCATTGGTTTTTCAGGAGCATTATGTTGAATCTCCACATCGTTGTGAATTTTTTACCTTTCTTCTTGTAATTCATTTCTAATTTCATACTATTGTGGCTGGAAAAGTTTCTTGATATGACTTTAATCTTAAATTTATTAAGACCTCTTTTGTGTCCTATCATATGATATATCCTGGAGAATGTTTCATAGGCACTTGAGAAGAATGTTTGAATGCTTATGTTTTAGGATAGAATGTTCTATAATTGTCTGCTGGGAGCCGGTCCATGCTTGCTGTTTCAAGGGACCTGGCATATATGGCATACTGTTCTTAATATGTTTGCTCACCTTCTTGGCACTATGTGTTTTAACCAAGGTCTCTGAGAAAGGTTGTTTCCCCAGGTAGGGATTTTCCCCTGGAGTTAGGGAGGGAATAAAACCTCTTAACTAAGTGCCAGGTGGGTAATTAATCACTTTAACTATGAACAATCATGCTTAAGCTACATAATCTTTACTCCCTGGAATGGAGATAAGAAATGCCCTAACCTTTGTAATAGAGATTGATAGGATTGAATCAACTGGTATAAATACAGATGTAAGAAGACAGAACTTGAGAGACAGAACCTAGGCGCAGAACCTACACAGAACATTCTCTAGAGACAGAAGAACTTCGCTGGAGAGAACATGGCAAAAGATCCTGGACAGAAACTGGCCTCAGAACCTAGAGACAGAACCTAGCGAGAGAACATGGCAAAAGATCCTGGACTGAACCTGACTACAGAAATTGGCAAGAGAACCTGACTAGTACCTGGTGACTGAACCTGGCTGGAGAACCTGGACAGAACCTGGCTGGAGAACCTAGCGAGGGAACATGGCTACAGAACCTGGCTGGAGAATCTGGAGAACCTAGCAAGAGAACATGGACACAGAACCTGGCTGGAGATCCAAACCAGAACTTCGCTGGAGATCCAGACCAGAACTTGGCTGGAGATCCTGGTTAGAGATCCTGGCTAGGCTGCTGATCAACTGAATGCTGTCTCTGTGTCATCCCTTCTTTTCTGACTCCATCCACACCTTTGGGGACCCCTGGACCCGCTGGGGCTGGACCCCAGCAATTGTCCTTATATCCATGCGATCTAATGTGTAGTTTAATTCAAGTGCTTCCTAATTGGTTTTCTGTCCAGATAATTTATCCATTATTGAAAGTGAGGTACTGAAGTCCCCTTCTATATGCATTGCTATTTCTCCCTCATGTCTATTAATGTTGCTTTATATATTTAGGTGCTCTTGTATTGGGTGCATAGATATTTGCTAATGTTATAGCCTCTTAATGAATTGGCCCCCTCTCATTATATAATGACCTTCCTTGTCTCTTGCTGCAGTCTTTGCCTTAACATCTATGTTTTTCTAATATAAGTACAGCAACCCATGCTGTCTTTTCATTTCCACTTGCATGGAATATCTTTTTCCATCCCTTCACTTTCAATCTATGTGTGGCCTTAAACCTAAGTGAGTCACTTGTTGGCAACATATAGTTGGTTCTTATATTTCTATCCATTCAGTCACACCACTCTGTCTTTTGATAGGGTAGTCTAGTTCATTAACATTTAATGTAATTATTGATAGGTATGGTTTACTATTGGCATCTTGCATATTGTTTTATGATTGTTTTATCATTTCTTTGTTTCTTTGTTCTTCTGTTGCTCTCTTCCTTGTGATTGGATGACTTTTATCTGTTTTGATTCTGTTGTCTAATCTCTTGTGTATCTACTATAAGGTTTTGGTTTGTAGTTATATGAATAAAAGCATCATTTTTAAAATTAGCTTGTATTAAAATCTTGATTTACCAAATTCTTAACTCTGTCACTTTATCTAAACTCCTATAAACTTATTTTATCTTTCTTCAAAAGAAGGATTAGAGAGTACCATTGATTGGCTGCCTCCTGCATGTTCCCTAATGGGGATGGAGTCTGCAACTAAGCATGTGCCCTGACAGGGAATTGAATCATGACCTCATGGTTCTTAGGTCGATGCTCAACCCATGCTGGCTAGGCTATTCTTCACTTATAATAATTTGTAACATTGTGTTCTTTACTTGTATGATTTTTAAATATTCACAAATCTTATTGTCCACTATGTGTGCTAAGAAGTATACACAAAATAAATAAAAAATCAGGTAGGCAAAATATTTAGAAGCAATGTTAAAAACTTTGTTTTGGGGTATAAGTGGACTTGAATAGCTTCTATAATAAGAATATATATAATACTGGAGAAAGTTTTCTATTACTTGCAACACACCAGGAGGCAGCTAACCACAGAGTGTTACAACAAAGCATAATCAATAAACATTCTCCCAAGTTGTTTATTTTCACTTACAAAATTATCTGGGCTGCCCTGGCTGGTTTGGCTCAGTGGATGGAGCATTGGCCTGTGGACTCAGGAGGTCCCCGGTTCGATTCTGGTCGGGGGCACATGCCTGGGTTGCGGGCTCAGTCCAACGTGCGGGAGGCAGCCAATCGATGGTTCCCTCTCATCATTGATGTTTCTATCTCTTAGTTCCTCTTTGAAATAAATAAAAAAATATATTTAAAAAAATTATCTTGGCTGTTTCTTTGTTCTCTAATAAAAATATGTTGTAATTTTAAAACTATGAGAGGGAGGAAACCAAGATGGCATCATAGGTAAACCCTGGAGATTGCTGCCTCGCACAACCACTTCAAAAATACAACTAAAAGACGAAATGGACATTACCCAGAACCACAGGAAGGCTGACTGAGGGGAAATTCTACAACTAGAAGGAAAGAGAAAAGCATACCGAGGCTAAGAGGAGGCGCAGTGCAGAAGTAAAATACTAACGTGCGGAGGTGCGTGCGGAGCGGGCTGGCAGCTGAGGGCGCGGTTGTCTGTTTCAATTGGGAGGGAGTCTCAGGCTCTGAGCTCCAGATCCGGGCGAGTCTCTAGGGACCCAGACTCAAACAGGAGAAGCGGGACTGTCTGGCATCAGTTGGAACTCGAGGGCAGCTTTCTCTCCGAGATTGCAGCAGTTGCTGGGACACTGAGAGGCAGAGCCTCTGGAGACAGGAATGAGAGCGGCCATAACTGCTCGCTCCATCTGCCCTGTTGATCCTGTGGGACCCGCCCCGCCCAAGCCCTGCACAGAGGCATTTGCAGGATAGCCTCAGGCAAAAGCTAGATTAGCACCTCCCTAGAGGACAGAAGTTCTCCCACTGCAGACACAGATGATTCTCACAGACAGTTGGCCTGGAGGTCAAATCCCCCCCCACCCCCCAGTATTACCGACAACAATCAAGGCTTAACTACAACAAGACTGCGCACAAAGACCACAAGGGGGTGCACCAAGAAAGCATAAAAAATGCGGAGACAAAGAAACAGGACACAAATTTCAGAAATGGAGGCCATAGAGTTCAAAACCACACTTTTAAGATCTCTCAAGAACTGTCTAGAAGCCACCAATAAATTTAGTAAGGCCCTCGAAAAGACTGGTGAGACCGCTGATAAATATAGTGAGATCCTCAAGAAATCTAATGAGACCCTCAATGTTGTGATAAAGAACCAACTAGAAATTAAGCATACACTGACTGAAATAAAGAATATTATACAGACTCCCAACAGCAGACCAGAGGAGCGCAAGAATCAAGTCAAAGATTTGAAATGCGAAGAAGCAAAAAACACCCAACCAGAAAAGCAAAATGAAAAAAGAATCCGAAAATATGAAGATAGTGTAAGGAGCCTCTGGGACAGCTTCAAGCGTACCAACATCCAAATTATAGGGGTGCCAGAAGATGAGAGAGAGCAAGATATTGAAAACCTATTTGAAGAAATAATGACAGAAAACTTCCCCTACCTGGTGAAAGAAATAGACTTACAAGTCCAGGAAGCACAGAGAACCCCAAACATAAGGAATCCAAAGAGGACCACACCAAGACACATCATAATTAAAATGCCAACAGCAAAAGACAAAGAGAGAATCTTAAAAACGGCAAGAGAAAGAAAGTCAGTTACCTACAAGGGAGTGCCCATACGACTGTCAGCGGATTTCTCAACAGAAACTTTGCAGGCCAGAAGGGAATGGCAAGAAATATTCAAAGTGATGAATACCAAGAACCACAACCAAGATTACTTTATCCAGCAAAGCTATCATTCAGAAGTGAAGGTCAGATAAAGAGCTTCACAGATAAGGAAAAGCTAAAGGAGTTCATCGCCACTAAACCAGTATTATATGAAATGCTGAAAGGTATCCTTTAAGAAAAGGAAGAAGAAGAAAAAGGTAAAGATACAAATTATGAACAAAAAATATGCATCTATCAACAAGTGAATCTAAGAATCAAGTGAATAAATAATCTGATAAACAGAATGAACTGGTGATTATAATAGAATCAGGGACATAGAAAGGGAATGGACTGACTATTCTTGGTGGGGAAAGGGGTGTGGGAGATGCGGGAAGAGACTGGACAAAAATCATGCACCTATGGATGAGGACAGTGGGTGGGGAGTGAGGATGGAGGGTGGCGTGGGAACTGGGAGGAGGGGAGTTATGGGGGGGCGGGGAAAGAGGAACAAATGTAATAATCTGAACAATAGAGATTTAATTAAAAATAAATAAAACTATGAGAGATTTAAAATAAAAATACAAGAGGAGTAAGAGGCAATAAACTTAGTTTTTTTTCAGAATGACTTCATTTTTTCCTACAATATAAGAGAAGAAATCAGCATAATCTTTTATTGTGTGATTTTGTTTTATTTTAGATGGTTTAATAAAAATAAAATCCTGACAGAGGACACTACCTATTTTGTTAATTTGTTTTAAAGTGTTGACAAAATAATTAATTTAAGTAAGCATTTATAACACATCTATAAATCTTTATTTTCTATTTCATAAGAGGAATTTTTATAGCACTAGTCAATGATACATTCAAAACCCTTAACTTGGATGCGTTGGGTAATCAGCCCCACAACATGCTTTCCACATCCAATATATCACCATTCTAATCAAATGCACTTGTTAATTATATTATCTTTATTATAGTTTGTGTCTAACAGGCATGTTTGGAGTGATTTCCACAAAAAAAAAAATAATCATATATTTTGTAAAAATAATAATACAAATTCAATTCTTCCCCTTTTCTATAAAAAAAATCAGGGCTTGGTATTGTAAAAAAAATGTGTATTTTGAATCAGATAGGTCTAGATATTGATCACAGCTATAGAGTAATTAGCCTGGGGTATTACAAGTACACATGTTTTCCAATTTCTTTCATGAACTTGGGGAAATAATATCCACTTTGAAGAATGGTTCCCAGAGTGACGTCAGAGGAATGGCAAAAGGAGGTCCCCTAGGTCTCTCCCCTTGAAGTTATGAAAATTTGAACAGCTATATTCAACAAAGAAGACAATAGCTACTGCGATTCAGAGAGAACTGGCAGTATAAATAGGGATAGTTAGTCACAAAAAAAAAAAACAACCAGAAAATGGGTGTCGGTAAAGGTAAAGGTGTGATTTTGGAAAGGAGAATGGAGATCAGATGCATTCAGAAGAAAAAGGACAACTATATAGACAAAACTTTCTATTGCATAAACCTAATGGTAAACACACACACACACAACAACAACAACAACAACAATAACAAAACATCTCTCTTCCAGGTAATACAAATAATGGGATATGTCAGTATAATTTCTTCTTAATTTGAGAATTTCGTCACTTTTCATTTCATTAACTAAAACTATCAGCTAGATAGTGAAGTCTAGTTTCAAGGATATCTGACTTCAAAAGAAGTTTTAATAGTACAGTTAATACAGGTAAAGAAAGGGACATGTAGGTTAGAAAATGGTGTCAGCTGGCTAGTTGTTTCTTTCTATGTCATATTACTATGATATGCTTAAATAGCAACAGGTTACTGTCTTTGTTAGCATGTGATACACTGTAAATTGACTTTATTTACATAATGTTTTATTAATATCTATTTCCCTTTAAACTGTAGTCTAAGAAGGACAGGAATATAGGATTTTTTTCTCTTCCTATTTTAATCTCAGCTTTTTTATATTAATAACTTTATTTAATTAGTTAATTAATGCACAGTATGTGCTTAAAACAACTTACTGATTTAAGAAATTACTTTAGTTAATTTCTGTTTCTCTTCCTCATACTTAATAATTATAATTCATTATCATCACACAATATATTCTGTTTCATATTGTCCATTGTGCTACTTAAATTAGTCTTGTGTATTTAATTTACTTTAAAACACTTAAAAATAAAGCTTTTGTAATATTTCCCTGGCTTTCCCACAGGACTTCTTGGCTTGCTTAGAGCATATTAATTAAATTGTATGAAAAATCAATATTTTATTTAAAATAATTGTTTTTGGTAGATATTAAATGAGTTTGAACCTTAAATTTGAAATGCTTAGAATAATAAGAAAAACTATATTAAAATAGTACAAAGGTTATGGTGAATGCACTATATGGCAAGCATGCACATGGTTCTACCTGTTACTACATGTGGTTTGGATTATTTTTGCTGCATGTAAGTTTTGATAAATGATCACCTTATTCAATCATACAAGAACAGCTATAATGATGGAAAATATAAATCACTAGCGTGATTGTATATGTTGAATGACCAGCAACAATCGATGATTAACTATAGATTTTTAGTTTCAACTAGAATCTAAGTAGTAGAAGAAAATCAAACTACTGCTGAGGTAATCATCCACCACATTTAGAGGTGAATGGACTAGTTAAAGGAGAGTAATACAAAATTCTGTCTGCTCGCCAATCTGACTGGAAGCCTGCCACATGCTTTCTGGATCCCATCTATTGCATGAAATTAAAGAACAAACTGGAGTAGCACAGAATCCAAACTCAACATTTGTGTATTGATCAGACCAGGTATAATAAATACGATCAAAGAAAGAGGAACAGTAGAACTTAAATTCATAATGAAGGTGGGTAAGGCTAATTTATTTAGTCATTCAATAATGGTTTATTGATTACGTACCACCATATTTGGTCTTAGTCATACAAAAGAAAATTAGAATACCTACCATCCAGCCATAATAAAAAGCTCTCATTTTGGAAGAAGAGATTTCAAAAATGTTCCAAAAGCAGTCACGATTTATGTGGAGAAAAATATAGTTACAAACACTCTGTATTTCTTTCCCTCTTCCTTGCTTTTCTATTTTATTGTTGTTATTATTTATTTTTTGCTAACCATGAGTAGACATTGATAAGGGTCGCCCAGATTTCTTGGGTATGATATTATTTTGATTCAATGCTATATTTAATTTATTATATACATAAAGATATGTAAATATAATTATATAGTTATATGTCATATGTAGCGCATATAACACCATTCTGTGTTATTTATACTATATTATTTTGTAATGTATGATTTTACATATTTCCAACTTTATATAAACTATGTTCGAAGAGGAAAATATTTTAAATTGTTTGAATTCTCCATAAGAAAAATAAAATAATTATCTCTACAAATTATATGTTCAGTAATTTTCTGATAATTTGACTGTACATTCGTCATTAGTCTTCTAAAGGGAATTAAATAATTTTAAGATAATTTCTTCATAATATTTATGTAAAAGTGAAGAATTTTTGCAATTCTTTATGTGTAAACACACCTAATCTTTTCCCCCTTGAAATTCAAAACAAATTATTTTAGTGATGAAGTTGACTCTGATTTATTAAAAAAATATATATAGTTTGTAAATTTCACTAATTCGATATTAGTAAGAATCCTGTGACACATTAAACCAATGATTTAGGCATCTGAGGATCTGAAATCTGAAATGGAGGCTTCTCTGAGCTGGATAGGATCTTGTCATTGTCTTACTGCTCATTTATTAGGTAAAATTCAGATATCTACATTTTATAATAATTTTCCTTATAAAATTAAAGAGTTTTCTACTTTTATTCCAAGTGCCACAGTACTGGTTTAACTGATATCTCATTAATAGGAAAAGCGACTATTGTGAGAGAAACGTCTATTGACTAAGGTGAATGTGAGAGATGTGAATTCAAACTTAAGGAATAAAATGTTTTGTTCACAGTTCGCATAGCAAGAGGTCAATTAGACACATTACCTATAAACATTTTTAAAAACACTCTTTTTAAATTAAAGCTTAAATGTCTATGATTAGGTATTCCAGAATAATAGTGACCAGGAGTCCTCTCCGTTAAAATTGAAAGTGTATCTTTGGAATCTTCTCAATGACCCGTGGGAAGTTGCTATGGGTAGGATTAGTATTCTGCTTGAACAGGGAAGGAGCTGCTAATCAATCTGAGTTGCACAGAATTCACTAATGTATAATTACATCTCAGATTATCCCTTTCATATGTATAAGTATTTTAAATTGTCAGCATGATATAATGTGAATTAGCATTTTATTTGAAATGATGAACTATTTTAGCAAACTTTTGTTGTTGTTGGAATGCCTACTATGTGCAAAGTAGCATGCTTAGTATTAAAATATCTCATAAATGGAGCCATTTCAAAATGGAGTTGGAGTTGGCATCCTAGAGGATCTGCCTTGCATGTCTTGTTCTCAAACCTTTGGAATATTTAATTTGGGCAAAATAACCTTTGGGCTAAGCCAAGCCAACATTATTTTCCAAACAACTATTTGTACATCTACCAGGAAAGCAGACATCCTGGCCATAAGGACTGATTAACTATGGGCAGCCTTTGGCATCAGTAACAGCTAAATAATAACTTAGCTTTTTTTGTACTGATATAAATTCTCTCCCTCTCATGTAGTTCTTTCCCTTCGCCTTTTCATAAAACTCTCTTGCCTTCACCCCATAATCTAAACACTATTTAGGTTTCTACCTGATTCAGTGCTTTCCAGGACTGAAATTCTGTGCTCACTAATAAACACTTGCTCTCTATCACTTTGGCCTTTTACTATTAAGGTTAACACTAGGATTCAGAATTGATATAAGAAAATAAAATAGATATTGTCTCTAACGTTAATGGTTTATAATCAAAGGGAGCATTTAGGCTGAAACGTACCAGATTTGCTTATAGAGAACAAGTATTTGGCGCTGTAATAAGATTTGTAGGCACAGTATTGAGGAAACAGCAAGTTTTTTGCCTCAGGTAGTCAAGGTGACTTATCTGGAGAAGGTGACCTCTGAGGTGGGCTCACAAAGGTTAGCAGGCTATTTCCAGGTGGAGAAAATTAAGATGCCTAGTTTTGAGTAGTAAGACACTGTGTGGTAAATTGCAGAGTTTTAAAATTAGATGGTGTGTTGGAAAAATTATCATGGAACTGTATAATATGTAAGAAATGGGATGGGAGATGAGGAAAGAAGAATGGTAGGTTGGGTATGGGCAGATGGTGAAGGACAGTGCATGCCAGCCTAAGTCCAGTGCATTTTATTTCAGGACATTTTAAAGCAGTTTGAACAAGAGAATGCCTGTGTCTGAACTGAGCTGTACAAACGTATCTGATTATAGTGGTGAGACTGCTAGATGAGAGCTACTGAGAGCAAAACTAAGAAGTTAGATATGAGGAGGAATTTTATTTGAAAATGAATACATACCCAAAGTGATCTTGACCTATAATGAAACGAATTGGCAGAACCTTTTCTGTTAAATCAGAGTAACATTAAAGTTAAGTGACTGTTCTGCCCTCATAATCTATCTCGCCTAAAAGGCACATTTTGTATCCTTCTCTTTCAATCATATGCACACTGAAAACAAAATTGGCCCCTCAATATGTAGTAGAGAACCAAGCTGCATTATTATTTGATCCTGCTGCCTGGTTTCTGTCAGTTCCCTGAGAGCAGGGAACACAATACATGCAACCTTTGTCCTGGGGAGGTTGTTCTCATAGTGAGCAGAGTGGGTGACTAATACGAATTCTGGGCTACTTAAGTTCGTGATTATCCCTGGTCAAATCCAACTCAATGTACCTGCATCTGTAATTTTGTGAACTGCTTCAACATGTAAACTCATATTTAATTCAATGTGATTGATGTCGAAAGTGTTTATAACTTTTTAAAAAAGCAACATGAAAAGAATACAAATTATTGAAAGAAATTTGCAGGAAGGGGGCCAATCTTTTAAGTATTAGAATAGTGGGGCAGTATTATTGGATGCCATATGAAAATAACATTATTGAAAATATTTTTAGAAGTTTAATTGACTCCTCTATTCACTTGAGTATTTAAAAGCAGGGAGGAAATGGTAATTAACATTTATTTACAACTAAAGATGGTTCATGCACTATGTGAAATGCTGTGCATCAATGAAAACTTTCAACCCTCATAACTATTTCATAAGCTAGATATAATTAATTACCTGCTTTACAGTTAAAGAAATTGAAGCAGATAGAGGCTTTATTATTGTTAAAAATCACAAAGTTGATAAATGGAGACTCAGCTAAAACAAAATCTCTCTTCTGTTGAACACTGGATTCTTTTTTTATGTGTTTTAATTTTATTTTAATTTTTTAGAGAGAGAGAAAGGGAGAGGGATAGCAACACTGATGAGAAAGAAACATTGATAGGCTGCCTCCTACATGCTCAACGCCCCCCACCCCCTTGGGTATGGAGCCCACAACTCAGGCAGGAGATCTGGAGATCTACTGGTTCATTGGTTGATGCTCAATCACCAAGCCACACTGGCCAGGCGAACACTGGATTCTTAACCATTGTCTTACAGAGCATTTCCTAATTTTCAACTCTTCTTAGAAAACTATAAGCCTTCTAAGACTATGCTTTACATTGTGTTCATTTCACATAGTCCCTGCCAATCTCTAGGACTACTGGTTCTCACCTGGGATTATTTAAGGTACACAAGATATAGATGATGATGATGATGATGATGATGATGATGATATACTAAAATTAATCTACACTAATAAAAGACAAAGATGCTAATTGACCATACCTTCGCTATGCCCACCAGCCAATCAGAAGAGTATGCAAATTAACCCAACAAAGACGGCAGTTAATTTGCACACATAGGCACCCAGCAAAGAATGAAGACAGTGTAGAAGGAAGCCAAGCACCGCAGAAGGGAGCCAAGCGGTGGAGAAGGGAACGGATCAGAGGTAGCAGAGACGGGAGCAGAGCTAAGGCAGCGGACATGGGAGGGAGTGAAGTGGCAGAGAAGGGAGGGAGCCGAGGCAGCGGAGAAGGGAGTGAAACCCGCCTCAGTGGGCTTTGCTCCCTTCTCTGCTTCGCTCTGGTCTCAGGAAGCCCTATTCTTGCAGGAATCTTCCTGCAACGGGCCTCTAGTATATAATGAACATTTAATGCATATTGGACCTTTGGTAAATAGCTCCCAGGTCATTTCAGAACTGCATAGAAAATATAGAAGCAGTCCTATAAATGGCCTTTTAGTGATGAAGTTGACTATTATTTATTAGAAATGAGAAAGTTTTAATCTTTCCTAACTAGAAAGTATTCTATATTTTTATCACCTATGTAATTCCAACTGAACAATGTTTCATCATTTCAGCACCTACCAATCCTACCTCTGTTACATTTATACCCTATTAGTTCCATACTATCACATTTTCCCACTGTGACTGAATTGACTTTATCCTTGTCCCTTGTGACCATTACACTATGAACACCAAGAAAATAGGGGCTTGCCCATCTTGTACTATTTCCAAACAATAATGCCTTGTAGATAATAGGTAGTTGATAACCTATATTGGTAAATGTAGATTAAATTAAAAAATAAATAGGGCTACATTTCTATTATCTCATGATCCAATGGCATTCAAATTACAGACAATTCCTAATGCAGGGAAGCTCAGCACAGCTTGAGTCACCTCCTCTTGACTCCTCTCTTTATCCGGCTACAGTTGTGATGAAGACTATGAGTCCTACTCATAGTGACCCACTCCATTCTGGTTTTGCACCTGATGTTTCTATTTTTCTGCCACAGAGTTGTTTTCCTGAAGCCAGGAAAATGCTCCATCACAAGTTGCTTGAACATATGCAAAATCACAAGTTGAAAATTGGGAGTAGTTAACCAGGGGTAACTCTCAATTTCTCATCAACTTAATGGATCATTCAGGGAGAGATTTTGCAAATATCTTAGAGGTCTTGGTATGATTTTTATGAGTTGCCTACCATGGTATTTTTGCATTCTCCTTTTCTCTCTAACCTCTTAGCTCCCTTTTTACTGCTTTTTTAGATGAAGTCCAAAATTAATTACATGAACCCAAACCCTTGAACCCTTGACTCAGGCTCTGCTCAAGACAGTAGTCAAACTAAGCCAGGAAATAGAAAATGTCTTTTTATCGAGAGATAATTTAAGCTTCCAAACCTCTTGTTCTCACTGCTCTCTGGACTTTAACCTGCTGGCCACTTTGCTTGACATTAAACTACTGTACCATGACAACTACGGTGGCAGGATGGTGACAATGAAGCAAAGACAGAGTATATTCCTGAACCATGTCTCTAACCTATCCTCATGACGTCTACATCCATATAGCCAGTCCCCTCCCACAGACTCAGGACCATGCAGCTTATCACTCCACAAATCTCCCTCTAGACCAGTGGTTCTCAACCTTCCTAATGCTGCGACCCTTTAATACAGTTCCTCATGTTGTGGTGACCCCCAACCATAAAATTATTTTCGTTGCTACTTCATAACTGTAATTTTGCTACTGTTATGAATTGTAATGTAAATATCTGATATGCAGGATGTATTTACATTGTTACAAATTGGACATAATTAAAGTATAGCGATTAATCACCAAAACAATATGTAATTATATATGTTTTCCGATGGTCTTAGGCGACCCCTGTGAAAGGGTCGTTTGACCCCCAAAGGGGTTGCGAGCCACAGGTTGAGAACCACTGTCTAGCCTCCGGAATGAAATAGCTAGGACAACTAGAATATATTTTCCCTAAAACTAGTTTCACTTGCAACTGAATCTTAATTTAGACATCTATTATTATTATTTAATAACTCCTCTCACTCATTAGCATATTTGGGTGATCCTTGACTTCTGAGTCTCCTAAAAAATTATATATCTTAGGCTAATTGTACAATTATAATTGTAATTGTACATTGTTGTGATTAAGAGAAAAAACACAGTCATAACAAAGTTCCAAATGACTCCTTGCTTCCATTAGGAACAAAAAAGTTAGGGAAAATATTACATTATTTTATTTAACGAAACAGTGAAAAATAAACCTATGTGGGAGTACTAGGTATTCGCCAAGGAAGAAAGACTCCCAATCCAGTCCCTGAGGTAGAGGGGGAAAGATAGGAAATAAGTGAAAGGTCAGTTAAGATGAAAATATCTGCTTAGGGCTTACATGTTGTAGGACATAACTAAAGCATGCTCATCCAGTGTTATTAGAATCATTCTCCATTTACCCTTGATACCATTTTTTTCTGGTTCTTATTGTCTCTTGGACTCAACATTGCCTTTCATTACTGAGGTGGTCCAGTCCTTTTAGACTTACTCATTCCTATTTATCACTGTCCCATTTTACTCAAAGTCCTAATCTGGGGTTTAGGACTTGATGGTGGGAAAATTCTTCACTGTTACTTTTAGCTAGTGGAGCTGCTTGGGAAAGGGAGACATTCTTTCATCCAAAACTGGAAAAAGAATGTAAACTCAACATTAAAAGCTAGGTATATTAAATTGCTATCATATATTTGGGGACAATGCAAAAAAAGTGGCCCCTCACAAAGTAAATTTTGACAACACAGACTTGTAAGGTACTATTTTCTCAGTGGAAAGGTAATCTACAAATTTATATATATTTTGTGTATATTTATTGAATAAATGTTTAAATTATATGTGTGCATATTAGATATATTTTTGAATCTTCTTTTAATCAGTTTCACCAAATTTAAATAATGTGTGCATCATTTTAACAATGTGTAATTATATTGTTTCCTTAATAGTGATTTAAATTATGTTTCCTGTTAATGTCTTATGTTTAAATTAAGTTTCAACACTTTTTGTATAGTGTTTATTCAGCTATAAGACCAAGATAAATTTACAAATTAATCACAAACATAGTTACCGAAGCATACAAAATTCTAATTAACAACAGTATTTTAGCATGATAGATGATAATTTTAATTGAAAATAAATCACCAATATTGGACATAAATTAGAAGAAATCTTGCATCATTACTTGTCTTATGTTTAATCTTTTTTTTCTGTCTGACTTCAATAATATTACTCTTTATCTTTTTTTTACACATTTCTATAATACAACATGAAGTTAAAAATGTAAAATCTTTGTTTGCTAGGTAAAAATATAATCTAAATTTGTGATTTGTGTTTTCCTCTTTACAGTGTATCATTTTGAGAACTTTTTTTTTTTTAGTTTTAATTAAGTGCAGTGTATAGACTTTTTTTTTTTTGCCTATTTTTTTTTCCATTCTGTACCCTAAGAAAACTTGTCCTACCCTAATTAGGAAAAACATCCTTTCCTTTTTTTGAAAAACAGTGTTATATTATTAGCTCCTTACATTTAGATATATGATCCATTTTTAATTAGGTTTTTCATGGAATTAAATAAAGTTTCAATGTTTATCAACTGATCCACCACCATTTATTGTTCATTTGTTTTTCACTGAATTATCTTGGACATATGTAGAAAAAATATCACATGACAATATATACCTGGAGCTATTTCCGGACACTCTTTTCTGTTCCACTGATCTTTACATTTAAATGTATGCCAAAAACAAACTGGATTACTGTACCTGTTTTAAAAGTCTTGATATTAGGCTACACTTGACTATACCATTTCAAAATTGTTTTGGATAATTTAGTTCATTGGGATATATGAAAACTTTAGATTTATCTTGTAAATGTCTACAATACAAGCTTGATTTAACAGTTTCTGGGATTTATATTGGGATTGACTTGAATTTACACACCATTTTGATAGAGATGACATCTTAACATTGAGTCATTACATCCATGAATGTAGTATATCTTTGTATTCAGATCTTATAAGATTTCACTCAGAAATGTTTTTGGTGTTAGTTGTTGTTATTGTTGTTGTTGTTAATCCTCATCATTGAATTTTAGAGAGAGTGGAGGAGAGAGGAGAGACAGAGAGAGAGAAACGTTGATGTGTGAGAGACACATCGATTGGTTGCCACTGAGCCAAACCAGCTAGAGCCACACAAAAATGTTTTATGTATTTTTTGTTTGCCATGAGTCCATGCATTTTGTAAAATTTATTCTGAAATATATAATATGTTTGCTCTTTGAAAAGATGTTTTAAGAGAGTCAGGTGCAAGATGGAAGCATGGGAAGACCCTGAACTCACTTCCTCCCATGAAAACACTGAATATACACCTACAAATAAAACAATTCCACCCTGAAAAAAAACGGAGGCTTGATTTACAGTAACAGTTTCTGCACAAGAAACAATGGACGGACCACACCGAGAAAGGTAGGGAGACTGACACACGTAACCATGAGAATCTCACACTGATGTGGCAACCTGTAGTAGGGAGGGATATCACCGACTTCATAAATGCCTGCCCTGGAGCCAGAAAACAAACAACAAACAAAAATCCAGCAGTTTAAAGGGCACCTAGACTATAAATGAAGGAAACCCATTTACTAATCCTCAAGTGTCTGCCAAATGGGTGGGGAACTCTCTTGTGAGTGCATTTGTTTACATTCCCTCTTTACCAGGCTAGAATGGGTAGGAGCTCATATAAGTTACCCACCTGCAAGGCCACCTGAATGTGTCCTGGACCCTTGGCCCACACCAGCTCCAGCTCCAGTGTGGCCCCTGGACTCACGTGCAAAGACACCTTGGCAACAAAAATGTAAACTATATTGTCGTCGGAAGATTGGAATATGGTAGTATTTTCTTTACTCTATAAGGCAAGTTTTCATTTTATAGAAGCACATAAAATGAAAACTAGTCATTTTGAAAGAGTGCTATAGAAATAATGTAAATAGAGAATGATAGGACAAATTATATAAATCAATTAAATGATTTTTCCCAAGGACAATTTACTTCACAAGCTTTGTATTTTCAAACTTCAGAGAAAAGATATATAATATGTTGAGGTAAAAGAGAGAGGTGTAGCAATTTAATAAAAACACATTTATAGAGCATAATAATTTTTCTCAAAGAAATAAACATATCAACTAAAATCATTAAGAAATAAGCTAATCGTATTTCAGAAACAAATATACTACAAAAAGTCTAATCATAATTACAATGTGTGAATAGGGTTATAAATAACAGCCAAGTATTTAAAAAATAAAATTTATATTAAAATTCCTAGTTGGCATTTGATGATGTAAATAACATTAGCCCGCCCCCTCCCCTGCCCGCCTGGCCCCATCGAAATCATCACAATCACTCTTTGAGGATCCTCAAGGCAAGCTGACTTATACTGAATTTGGCATTGAAGTTATTGCTTATCATAATGGCAATAATGGAGAATCTCCTACCTGGGTGCATGACCCTGAACATCAGCAGGTGACTCTGCAATGATACAGAGCTCTAATAAATAAAGCGACTTCCCTGCTCCGCAGTGTTCTCTTGATATGTAACCCTTGGCAATATATTATTAAAGGATCATCGTACCAATGATATATTGACGTAGAACGCCAGAGGTTTATTATTTGCTTGGTAAAACATTGCCCTTTTACAGGGTTTTGGAGATCTAAGAATACATTTCCAAAGCCAGGCCATGGGCCTATTTGAAGAATAAGATCAATTTTTCCCTTATAATTTTAAAATTGCAATGACCGCTTATGACAGCTGTAATCTTAAGCAATCCAAGCTCATACATATTTCATTTTGCTGGTAGTGTGTGTGTGTGTGTGTGTGTGTGTAAACTTAGTTAACTTTTGCAGGAGAAACACTTACAATAAAGGGCAGACACAGTGAACAAGATGAAGTGTGATTACGGTCCAGGAGATTTATGAAAGCAGCATATATGAGCATAGAGAAACAGTCTCCAAAAGAGTACAGAACAACCATGAGGGAGACATGATATAGTGGAAGGGTTTCAACTTTAAAATAAGTTTTGAAACCTCTTTGACCAAAGCCTATAGATTTAATCTCACAAATTTATTTTAAGGGTGAAACTAAGAACAGCACAAAACAAAGGAGTACGAGATGAGTAATGTTGTGTGCTCAGCAAAATATGAGACATGTATAGGTTGTGAATTCTGCCCTGGCTTCTCTGTAGTTGCTCAGATGTAACTTTTTCACACAGGCTGGATGATTCTAAGCCAAGATAACTAATTAATGTAATCAACTCAGCCAAACATTGAATAATGTGGATAAACAGAAGGTTGTCAGTGTCCCTGTATATAAAGGTACAGGTTGTGGCTTGAATGGAAATACCTAGACACGGTCTTTTAAAAAATATATATATTTTATAGATTTTTTACAGAGAGGAAGGGGGAAGGATAGAAAGTTAGAAACATCGATGAGAGAGAAACATCGATCAGCTGCCTCCTGCACACCACCCACTGGGGATGTGCCCACAACCAAGGTACATGTCCTTGACTGGAATCGAACCTGGGACCTTTCAATCTGCAGGCTGACACTCTATCCACTGAGCCAAACTGGTCAGGGCCCTAGACAAGGTCTTGATGGTGGTGGTGACAATGGTGGCACACAGACCTCGGAGTCCAAACTATACAGTTTTAAAAGTCCTTGGCTTTGGAGTCCAAGTGAGAGGAAGGGGGCTGTTTCTCTTCGTTTTCTAGATGAGAATGATTTGGGGGTTTTGTTTCCTACAGGAGTTTTTTTTGTAATTTTAACAAAAGTATCGTATCTGCCTGTGGGGGCCTGAAGTTTGTGGAGAAGTGGAGAACATACTGGTTATTTGATGCTCTATAGGTAAAAAGCATTTAGATCTCAGCCAATTCAATAGATCTGGTTTAGATCTTCCCTTTCCTCGGGTGTCACATTGATCTGTAACTCCATCAATGTCAGAAAATCATCGGTGATCCCAGGCCATCACCGTAACACTTGCCTATATCTTCCCACAGATGCATTACATGGCTTCTCATCTGGCTTTCCTCTAATCCTTATGATCCAGCCTTTCTGGTCATTATCTAATCTGGCTTATTTTCCTGAATTCAGCTTTACACTTGGCATGTGCTTTCTGAGTCACAGTCCCCAGGTGAGCCAGTTAATGAACCAGAGTCCCAGCCACATTTAAACTTTGCATCATTGCTTCTTGCCTTGGTGGAATGAGGGATGGTGTTGAGAATATCCAAAATTTCAATGGACCATATGGATCTGTCAATATGGCACAGAACTGAGAGCTGTAGTTTGAGGCCTAAAGGGTCCAATGTTTCCCAGAAAGCCTTGAATCCTTGAACTGGTGGATCATGTAGTCAGAAGGTTACCACAGAGGATGCAGAGAGGTTTTAGCAACAAAGGGACCTTAGTGAACTGGGAGAAGCATCATTATTAATTTTTTATATTTTTACTAAGTGTATGAAAACATTTAAATATTTTGCTAATTCCTACAGCTGTTCCAGTGTATATGGGCAGGATATCAGCAAATTTGGAGGTCTTTTATTCTTCTATTCCAGATCCTTGTTCTAGTTATAATGTA
The DNA here is from genome assembly GCF_964212035.1 of Myotis nattereri. Classification (NCBI taxonomy): domain Eukaryota; kingdom Metazoa; phylum Chordata; class Mammalia; order Chiroptera; family Vespertilionidae; genus Myotis; species Myotis nattereri. The sequence continues at coordinate 31,634,956 of NC_138088.1, forward strand.
GTTCCATTTCTTTGCTGATATTTCTGATTCTTTATTAGTATCATTCTTCCATTTTCTTAATTGGCAAAGCAGCAATTCCTTTTATACCTATAAGTTGTGAGTAAAAATATTTCATGTATATACTAGTTTTGGCTTGCATGAATTTAATTTTTATTTCTTCTTATATGATACTAGAGGCCCGGTGCACAAAAATGTGTGCACTCGGGGAGTTGGGGGGAGTCCCTCAGCCCGGCCTGTGCCCTCTCGCAGTTGAGGACCCCTCAGAAGATAACGACCTACTGGCTTAGGCCTGCTCCCGGGTGGCAGAGGGCAGGCCCAATCCCTAGGTGCAGGCCCTGGTCGGGCTCAGAGCAGGGCTGATTGGGGAGTTGGGGCGCCGCCCCCTGTCATGCACAGAGCAGGGCGGATTGGGAGGTTGTGATGCCACCCTCAGTCAGGCTCAGGGTAGGGCCGATTGGGGGGTTGGGGCACTGCCCCCTGTCACACTCAAGGCAGGGTCAATGGGGAGGTTGTGGCACCACCCCCTGTCACGCACAGAGCAGGGCCCATCACGGGGGGTTGGGGCTCCGTACCCTGTCATGCACAGATCAGGGCCCATCAGGGGGGTTGGGGAGCTCCCCCCTGTCACTCACAGAGTAGGGCTGATAGGGGAGTTGGGGTACCGCCCCCTGTCACACACAGAGCAGGGCGGATCAGGGGGTTGGGGCGCCACCCTCTAACACCCACAGAGCAGGGCCGACCAGGGGGTTGGGGCGCCACCACTGTCACACTCAGGGCAGGGCAGATGGGGAGGTTATGGCTCTACCCCATCACACACAGAGCAGGGCCCGTGGGGTGGGGGTTGGGGCGCTGCCCTCTATCACCCACAGAGCAGGGCCGAGCAGGGGGTTTGGGCGCTGCCCCCTGTCACACTGATCCCAGTGCCGGGAGGCATATTACCCTTTTACTATATAGAGGCCTGGTGCACAGGTCGGGGCCGGCTGGTTTGCCCTGAAGGGTGTCCTGGATTACGGTGGGGGTCCCCACTGGGGTGCCTGGCCAGTCTGGGTGAGGGGCTGAGGGCTGTTTTCAGGCTGGCGGGTGACTGAAGCTCCCAACCGCTCCTTTTTTTCTTTGTTTCTTTTTTTTTTTTCTTTTTTTTTTTTTTTTTTTTCTTTTTTTTTTTTAATCTGGGCCAGCTTTAGCTCTGACGCTTGGCTCCAGGTCTTAGGCCTCTGCTGCTGAAAGCAGGTTTCTGGCCTTTGTTTACCTTCTGTATTTGAAACAATGTTGCGATCCTGCTGGCTGAAGCCTGGCGACTAAAGCAGGTTTCTGGGGTTTTTTTTAGCTTCTATATTTGTAACATATTGCTTAGAGTTGCAGCTCAGAGGCCGGCAGCGCCAGGCAGGGAACGTTGGAGTCCTCCGTCACTGAAGCAATCAAGCCTCATGTTCGCTTCCAGCTGCCTGGTTGCTGGCGCCATCTTGGCTGGCAGTTAATTTGCATATCACCCTGATTAGCCAATGGGAAGGGTAGCGGTCGTATGCTAATTACCATGTTTCTCTTTTATTAGATAGGATAGAGCTTCCTAACTAATATGTCTTCCTAGCACCCTAGGAGTTTGCTCTAGCAATTATATGTAACTTATTTTATATTTCTAATCTTTCCCTCTACATTTATTATTCTCTTCCGTCTGAAAACAAAATCAAATTTCCCTCATCCTAAAATTTCTCTTTACCCCTGTCAAGATGCAGAGAGGTGCTGAGCAGATTTGGAGCATGAACTATCATTTGCTGAACATGTAGGGCAATTGTAGAGACATGTGGACACGTTAGAAAACTAGAATAATAGTCCATGTAACAAGAAGTAAGAGTGAATCATTACATTTACTAAGACAGATTTGCCTAAACCAGGTATCAGCAAACTATGACTTATGGGCCAAGTTGGTCCTCTGACTGTTTTTATTAATAAAATTTCATTGGAGCACAGCCATGAACACTAATTTATGAGTCATATGTGGCTGTTATTAGGTTGTAAGTGCCAAGTTGAGGAGTTATGGCACAGAGCTTAAGGAGTTCAAGTCCTAAAAGATTTACGACCTGGCCTTGTACAGGAAGTTTTCCAACCCTGTATCTAAACTCTCTCCCTTAGACTTTTGATACTATCTACATCTACTAATGTTGTACATCCAGCATGAACTCTACTTTGAGTTGCAACCTTAACATAAAACTGCTTATTTTATGATTTCTCTTAAGTATCATGTAAGCATTTCAAACCCAATTTATCCAAATGAAAATCTCCATCCTAATAACCTCCACTTCCATCTAAAGCCTGTTTGCACCATAATTGTCTTTCACATCTTAAAAAAAATGTCATGTAAAGGCATTGCACTCTGCTGAGGAGAACATGTTCAAGACTCAGCTCAAATATCACTTTCATTACCAGCCTACCCTAACCTCTGCATTAGCATTAAGGACTTTTCCTTTTGTACTATCTTGTTGCTTATTTAAGTCTTCATTATTATGTATTTTATATTACCATTTTTACTCTTCTACTTCATTTGTTCTTGCCTCTTTTGTAAACTGCTTTATAGATACATCCATCCTAATATAAGATGTGATACTCACTAATATATTTAAGTATTATTCAGAAATATGCCATTCTTTAAAATATGCATTATGTAATGAACATTTGCATCTCTCAAAAATTCCTATGATGAAGTCCTAACACCCAATGCATTTGGGGGTAGGACCCTTGAGAGGTAATTTGGTTTAGATTCAGCCATGAGAGGATGGTATACCCCTGATAGGATTACTGCCCTTGTAAGAAGAGAGATCTCTCCTTCACTACGTGAATGCACTGAGGAAAGGCCATGTGAGCAAGCAGAAAGAAGGCATTCACCTGCAAGCCAGTAAGAGGCCTTCACCAGAACTCAACTATGGGGCACCCCGACCTCCAACTTCTAGTCTCCAGGAATGTGAGAAAATAAATACCTGTTGTCTAAAACACCTAGTCTATGGTATTTTGTTATAAGCAGTCCAAGCAGACTAAGACAGTATATAATCTACTTACCAGTTGGTCTGGTTCATTTTTTCCTTCACTATAATATGTAAAGAGTTATATTTCTATTAAACAAACTCATTTTAAGTGAAACTGATGATCACTTATGTTTACAATTAAATACATTCTTGGAAAGTACAAGTATTAGTGACATGAATACATAGGCAATTTGTTTGTGGGTTTTTTTTTTTTTTGGTGATAAATTATCTATATTGAAGCAAATTATCTAGGAGGAAATTATACAGTTCCTTAAATGATACCCATACCAATTTAAGCAGTTAAAACAAGTGTTCTGCTTTAAATTTTATTTTTCTTTTTTTTTAAAAATATATTTTATTGATTTTTTAAGAGAGGAAGGGAGAGAGATAGAGAGTTAGAAACATCAATGAGAGAGAAACATCGATCAGCTGCCTCCTGCACATCTCCTACTGGGGATATGCCCGCAACCCAGGTACATGCCCTTGACCGGAATCGAACCTGGGACCTTTCAGTCTGCAGGCCGATGCTCTATCCACTGAGCCAAACCGGTTTCGGCTTAAATTTTATTTTTCAATTACAGTTTACATTATTCTGTATTAGTTTCAGATATACAGCATAGTGGTTAGACAATCATATACTTTACAAAGTTTTCCTCTAAATATTTCCAGTACCCACCTGACACCATATATCATTATTACAATATTATTGACTATATTCCCTATGTTGTACTTTATATTCCATGTCTATTTTATAACTAACAATTTGTACTTCTTAATCCCTTCATCTTTTTCATCCAGTTCTCCAAATCACCTCCCCTCTGGCAACCATCAGTCTGTTCTCTATAACTACGAATCTGTTTTAATTTTGTTTGTTTGTTTATTTTGTTCTTCAGCTTCTACATATAAGTAAGATGGGATGGTATTTGTCTTTCTCTGACTGACTTATTTTACTTAGCATAATACCCTCTAGGTCTATTCATTCTGTTCCAAATGGTAAGAATCCATTCTTTTTTATGGTCAATTAACATTCCATTGAATATAAAAAGTGGTATTGTTAAATAATAGCTCAAGAATATGATTACATATATTTTTGCTTTTTGACCTTTGAATATTAGAATAACTTATAATAAAATATGTGAAAAACACTTTGAAAGAATATCACAAAACCATATCTGTTAAAATATAGGCTGTCTCCAAAAAATGTATACACACTTTAACAGCTGATAGCTCAGTTGATGTTTCTTTTTTTTCAGATTTAACCCAATGGAATTGATAATGCATAATAGTTGTGTATACATTTTTGGGGTACACCTTATATTTGAATGGCCTAAAATTTATATCTTATACATTTACATGACAATAATTTATTGCATAATAATTATATTCTAAGAAATAATTGTGAATAAAATGACTGCTATATAGCTAATTGAAATTATTAATTTATATGCATATTTACAACAAATAGAATATTTACATATTTGGATTGCTTGCTTATGTTGTGCCAATGGACATAAATGAAGAAAAGAAATGGAAAATAAAAATATTTTAGTATTTACTTTCCTTCATAGTTAACAAAAAGCTATCATTACCCTCTTAGACTATAAAACTAAAAACTCAGGTAGAATATTTTATTATAAACATGGTTTTTAATAACATATAAATATTTTTAAATCATATTTATAACTAAGGAGATTATTAACCATATAATGCATAGCCATAAAAATTCCAAAGTGGAAAAACAGGTATTTGAATAAATGATCGGACAAAGCCACGGTGATGAGGCAGAGGCAGTTAGGGGCGATCAGGCAGGCAGGCAGAGTGGTGAGGGGCGATCAGGCTGGCAGGGGAGAGCAGTTAGGGGCAATCAGGCCATCACGGGAGAGTGGTTAGGGGCTTCAGCCTGGCAGGCAGAGGAGTTGGGGTGATCAGGCCAGCAGCAGAGGGATTAGGGATGATCAGGCAGGCAGGCAGGTGAGGGGTTAGCAGCCAGTGGTCTCAGATTGCAAGAGGGATGTTCCGGATTGGAGAGGGTGCAGGCCAGGCTGAGGGTCCCGTCCGTGGATGAATTTCATGCACCGGGCCTCTAGTATATACATAAAAGCCTAAGCGGCCAGCTGACCGGCCAGTAACTATGACGCGCACTGACCATCAGGGGGCAGACACTCACCACAGGTGCTGCGGTAACTTGGCAGTGGCAGATCTCAGGTGACACACCCAGAACCAGAGAGGAGGGACCCCGATTCTGTGGTGTGTCACCTGAGAACCACCCTCACGCAATCCGGGACACCTTGGGGGATGTCAGAGAGCCAGTTTCAGTCCAATCCCTGCACGCCAGGCCGAGGGATCCCACGGGTGCACCGGGCCTCTACTTCCTGTATAATGTTCTTAGGTATATTGGGTATATTTTATTTTTGACATAATAATAGTGAAAGCTTTAAGCTCAAATATTTGCAATTGAGATTTTGGAAGGCTCTTTTTGGACTCTACCAGACTTATTGAAGTGAAAATTAATTATTATGGAAATTGAATCATGTTTATGCCAAAATACTGACAATAATTTTTAAGTCTTTCCCATCAATGCTAAGCCAAAAAATAAAAGTGATATCAACACCTAAACCCATAAATGATATGCATATTAGTTTCACTTGGTAGTCACTTCTAGTTATGTTAGTAATATATTTCAAATCTAGCACAATCATTTTATTTTTCAGACCTTACTATAGTTGCAAATAATTAATATTTTATTAATTGATCTTAATACATTCAGCTTTGATATTTTATCCATCAGCAATTAAACACCTGTGCTATGCAACTTTGTGCTGATTCATTGTGAAAATTCCAAAAAGATACATTAATGGATTATGGATTATCCACACTGCTTCCATTAAAATTAATGGAGATTACATGGCTAATTCCCTAAATGCCAGATTGAAAACTGCCCCGTAGTGTTCAAAAAGGCTTCAAAAGTTTTCATTTCTTACCTGGTGTGCCAAATACTGATAAGTAGGTTTGTGCCACCTGCTTTGATTACACATTCATCTAAGTAGGAAAGAAAAAGAAAAGATACAGTAAAATTCCAGTTGTTATATAGGGACTAAAACTATTTTATAGGTTGGAAACATATTAGTAATAGTAAAAAATTACTGACCAGATAAAACCAGTATTTTGAAATTAACTTTAGAATGTAAAAATTCCTAAAGAAAATGTAATTGTAAGCAGCACATAATTCATACAACTGTTAGATATGATGCTTCATGAATATGGGGAAGATATAAACCTTACTGTGAAATAAATGTTTGACTTCGTTACCAGCAATGACAGCCAAACATCTGCTGTATTGATAATTGAGACCCATTTTCTCATCTTCTTTTTTTTTTTTAAATATATTTTTAGTGATTTCAGAGAGGGAGAGAGAGATAGAAACATCAATGATGAGAAGGAACCATAGGTCAGCTGCCTCGTCCACGCCCCCTACCAGGGATTGAGCCAGCGACCAAGGCATATGTCCTAAACCGGCAGTCGGACATCCCTCTCACAATCCAGGACTGCTGGCTCCCAACTGCTCTCCTGCCTGCCTGCCTGATTGCCCCTAACTGCTTCTGCCTGCCAGCCTGATCACCCCCTAACCACTACCCTACCAGCCTGATCAATGCCTAACTGCTCCCTTGCCAGCCCAATTGCCCCCAACTGCCATCCCCTGTCAGCCTGATCGCCCCTAACTGCCCTTCCTGCCAGCCCGGTCAACCTTAACTGCCCTCCCCTGTCAGCCTGGTCACCCCAACTGCCCTCCCCTACAGGCCTGGTCCCCTCCAACTGCCCTCCCCTTCAGGCATGGTCATCCCCAATGCCGTCCCCTGCAGGTCTGGTCACTCCCAACTGCCCTCCCCTGCCGGCCCAGTCCCCACCAACTGCCCTTCCCTTCAGGCCTGGTCATTCCCAACTGCCCTCCCCTGCATGTCTGGTCACCGCCAACTGCCCTCCCCTGTAGGCCTGCCCCCACTCACAACTTCCCTCCCTTGCTGGCCTGATCGCCCACAACTGCTCTCCCCTGCCGACCATCTTGTGCCCACATGGGGGTGGCCATATTGTGCGAGGGTGTGACAGTCAATTTGCATATTATATCTTTATTATAAAGGATAATAAAGAGATATTAAATGTATAGTTTTACAATTGTGTATATGGGGTATACTGTCATGCATGGGGGTGGAGGCCTGCACCCTCTCCAATCCGGGACCCCTTGGGAAATGTCTGAATGCTGATTGCCCTTAACCACTCTGCATGCCTGTCTGATTGCCTCTAACCACCTCTGCCTGCCTGCCTGATCACCCCTAACCGCCTCTGCCTGCCTGCCTGATCGCCCCTAACCACTCTGCCTGCCAGCCTGAAGCCCGTAACTACTCTTCTCTTCCAGCTTGATTGCCTCTAACTCAGGGGTGGGCAAACTTTTTGACTCGAGGGCCACAATGGGTTCTTAAACTGGACTGGAGGGCCGGAACAAAAGCATGGATGGAGTGTTTGTGTGAACTAATATAAATTCAAAAAGTAAACATCATTACATAAAAGGGTATGGTCTTTTTTTTTTTAGTTTTATTCATTTCAAACGGGCCAGATCCGGCCCGCGGACCATAGTTTGCCCACGGCTGCTCTAACTGCTCTCCCCTGCTGGCTTCATCGCCCCTAACCACTCTCCCCTACTGGTCTTATCACCCCTAACCACTCTCCCCTGCTGGCCTGAAGCCCCTAACTGCTCTGCCTGCCTGCCTGATCACCCCTAACCGCCTCTGCCTCACCCCCGCCACTATGACATTGACTGGAAGAATGTCAGGAAGATGTCTAGTCTATCCGGTCTAATTAGCATATTACCCTTTTATTAGTATAGATATTTATCAATCTTATTGATATATTATTTTAAGTTCTTGACTACTATGAATAAAACTGCTTTACATATTATTTTGAAAATCTTTGTATGGGCCCATGTAATCATTTATAAGGTGTAAATAACTAGGAGTAGAATTATTGGGTCACAAGGAAGGTGCATGGTTAGTTTTATAAGGCCTGATCATTTTCCAAAGTGGTGTTACCACTTCAAACTCTCAGCAGGAAGTTAAAACCAGTTTTAATCAATAGAAATTGATTCCTATTCTAACCATTTGAGGTTTGTAAGCTTTTTAATTATAGTGATTCTAGTCGGAGGGAGGTCATATCACTTTTTTTTTTGTTCCTTTTTATTGAATTTACTGGGGTTAACACTGGTTAAAAAAATTATACAGTTTTCAGGTGCACAATTCTACAACGTGTCATCTGTACACTATATTGTATGTTCACCACCCCAAGTCAAGATTCCTTTCATCACTTTATTTATTTTGTACCTCCAGGTGTTTAATTAAAGTAAGTACATTTTCATATGATTATAGGCCATTTGATGTCTTTTTTTTTCAATAGTTGAAGTCCCCTAACTTCCATGTAAGAATTTGCCCAGTTTTACATTAGAATATAATTTTAAAATATTTTGGTTAATAGGTCATATGTACTTCAGAAGAATTTTTTTGTGTATTGTTGTTTTATTTTCCATTTATTTTATATTTTGTTGTTGGAGGAATTTCTATACATGTGAATTAGGTTATTTGGTAGAACTGTTCCAGTCTTCTCTGTACTTCCTAATCTTTGCCTAATTGTTCCAACAAATATTGAATATAGGTATTTACACCCATATTGGAGATCAGGATGACCAAAATATATTAAAAATTAAAAATACCACACATTTTCATTTGGGATCACATAAGATAACACTTAACAGTGAGATTCCTGGGAGGGTGGTGGAGCAGTGGTGAAATTGTTTTTTTTTCTGATGGGAATAATATATAGTCATGGGCAAATTTTAGAATTGTCATCTGGTGGCAATTTTAAAAAAGCCGGCTTTCTACATGGAAGTTGTTGAAATTCTACTTATGACCCAGTGAATAAGCAAATTAGTACATAAAATTTGCTGTGTGGCTTATAATTTCTGAAAATGAAACAAAATTTACATAGAAGTCAAAATTAGCATTAGAATGTTGATGTTGAATCACATATCAGTTGATTTCTAGAGAGCTATTTAATGAAACATTCTAATTTATTAAAGATAAATTTATCAGAACCACACATTACTATTTAAAATTAATTTTCTCTCTCTTAAGTGCTAGTTTATTTTATAATTTTAAATTCCCCCTAGTTTCAATGATGGTGTAAGCATTTTAAAAAGCTGTTTATTATTGTTATTTAAGAAAATGAGTTGTATTCAAGTGTCAGTGTAATTATTTTCTGCAGCATTATTGATTTTATAAAGTTTCTGGATATATTTATGTTTGGGTGTATTCTGATATCCTTTTTTGAACAAAAAGACTTAAACAAAGCTAGTATACAGTGTAATACTCAATGTTGGTGTAGCATATGATTTATATGGTAACAGTCTTTTTATTAAATTTACACTGAACAAGACACTGTAGGCTTATGCATTGCAAGTACTTTTTTGTAGCAATTATTAAGCTTGCTATATAGAATTCAGGAGGAGAATTTTAAAGTACCTCTGTACTCTATTTTAGTAGTATAAGGTTAGATTCCTTTTTTATACATAGCTAAGGTCTCTTGTAATGCAGAATAATGATGTTTCCTGCTGGTCTAAAACCCATATGGATAACTGCCTGCTGAGCAAATTGAGTCTAAGATGCAGAATGAAAAAAAGCTAGTATTATTAAATGCTAGCCTTGAAAGTGGAGGCTTCTCTTAAACTAAACTAACTCAAAAGATGGGTAAGATCTGTTAAATAATAAAGTAGCTTTTGCTTCCTAGGGCCCTAACCAGTAGCAGAAAATATCTAAAATGTTAAAAATTGTGTAATTGTATTATCTATACTAATAAAAGGGTAATATGCTAATTAGACTAGATATCTTCCAGACGTCCTTCTGGACAAAGCCACAGTGGCGGGGCCTAAGGCAGATGCGGTTAGGGGTGATCAGGCAGGCAGGCAAGTGAGCGGTTAGGAGCCAGCGGTCCCAGATTGCGAGAGGAATGTTTGATGGGATCGGGTCTAAACTGGCAGTCAGACAACCCCCAAGGGATCCCAGATTGGAGAGGGTGCAGGCCGGGCTGAGGGACCCTCCCACCCCCATGCACAAATTTCATGCACCGGGACTCTAGTAATTGTATATGTCTCAATATTCCTATTTCTTCAACCATTCACTATTTTTAAATAGACAGCCAAAGATAGCCCTGCCTGCTTTAATAAAGTGTAATGTAAAATTAAAGAGCATGGCACATGATGGCAAAAACTGAGACGTTACATTCAAGCCTAAAGTTATTTTTTAATAAACCACCTTATTTTAGGGTATGGAAACACAAAATTGCTGGAAAGGACAAGAGTGTATTAGTGCATATTTTTCCATATAATAATATCCCCTACTGAGAGTAGCGATACCCTTAGGCAGAGGTTCGATAAAATTGGCATCTTGCAACAGAGGTTGGTTCTGAGTTGATGAAATTAAGGAGATTAAATAAGAGGAAAGGAGGAAGAAATATTCCAAGACTTAGGAGTAGCACAAGTTAAAGCCTTCACTAGATTATTTGACTTGTGTCCATGGGGCTAGCACTGCTGTTAGTTGGCAAAGCCAGAGTTAGAAAGATAAGCTGGAGTGAAAGGAATCCCTTCTATACCTGTCCACCACTTACTTGATCACAGAAATATGCTTTATTGTAGGAGTAAAGATCTCAGATTTTGTTCCAACAACCAAATCTTGCATAATTTCCTTTTTTAGTCAACAAGTAAAGGATTCTAGAAAATGATTCCCAATTTAACCAAGGTGAGGATAACATAATTTCACACAAAGGTTAGACTTTTAGATTTGAAAGTTGTCATAGTTAATTGCTTAAATTAAGAGTTGAGATTTTTGAAACTGATAACGTTTAAAGAATAAGCTATGGTCAATGAATAAGAAAATATTCACTTATAGGTGTTACACTGTTATCTGAAATTCAGAAGGTCCTTTATACTAAGACACCAATGACATCACCCACACTATAATAATATGATTCTATTATTGAGACCATTTTTTATTAATTTAATTCAATAAAGATAACATTGTCCAACACAGTTTCAACAACATTTTTCAAAGAAAGTTTCTAAAAAATTATTTCTATGGATAAAAAATTATAAAAAATAAGATTAGGTAATAAAAATCATTATGCTTTATTATAGATATGTAATTCTCTGAATTTAAGACTGCACAATATATTTTTCATAGTCATTTTCATAATTACTTACTTAGAAAGATATTCCTATTTCCTGACTTGAAATTTTGTACTGTTTACTAAAATATCTATATGATGGAAAATTCTCATTCAATTTAAAAGAAGAATCCTATACTACAAATGATAACACTTAGATATATTGCATTTCTTTTTTGAAATGTTAATTTCAAAATAAGCACAGGTCATCTTCAAATGAAGAAACTAATTTCATGTTTCCTACTGCCAGATGAGTTAGGATCTGTACATGGGTTAGTGGATCTTCTAATGTATCTATTACATGTAGTAAAAGTAGATATTTTCAAGCAAATCTCACTAAATAAATAGATAAAAATAGACTTGAGTTTTACAAACTTAGCTTCAGTTGTTAGGAAAAAAATCCCCATCCCCCACCAAATAAATTAAACAATTACAATGAAAAATTAATTCCAACCTTTAGGAAGTATCAATCTCTTTCAAAATTGATGCATTATATTTATAAGAAGGAAAGTTTTATAGTAGCTATTAGTTATGAAGAACAAAAACTCACATAGAGAGAAAAATCAATATAGAATTTTAGCATTTAGAAAAATCTTTGTTAGAAATGATTCATTTAAACAAAAATTCTTAAACAATAATGTAGTATAGTGAATTGGCCTAATAATACAAGTATTGAGTATATGTAAGTATAACATTTGTGAGAGTATCATGACTTTTCTAATAATTTTGAAATTATAACTGCCATTTTGAAAAACTTGACTATACTTACTAATCAGAAATAATTAGAATTGCAATATCTGTCATATTAACTAAACTACTAAAGTTTCAATATTGTCAAGTTTCATTAAGTGTGTTTTTTCATGGTTGAAAACTAAAGACAAATGATAAGAAACAATAAGCCTGAAATAATTTTACCAATATTTAAATAAACAATTATTTTCTTATATTAATAAGCCACCAATCTAAATATAATCTACTTTGCATACATTAACAAGGTTTTAGAGAATAAATAAACAGGCTTAAAGCTTTCTATATTTATTAGTCATTATATATACCATTAAACATATCAGTCCAAGACCAAACTGTCATTTCACTTTATTAGATTTAGTCTGTAGTAAATTCCTATGTTTACCATAGAGAGAGTGCAGTGGCCTTAAGAATATATAACAATTAGTTGTCCTTTTTGAATGCTCCTGAAGGGTGCTGAACATTTATGTATAAAAATAGCTACTCAGTTTCACCATTACTAACTCATTTATGCCTGGAAAATTGGATAATTTAGCCAGCTCTATTACATTATAACAAGAAAATACTTTATGCCTTGAGCATATAATACCAAATTTATAAACATACTTTATAACAACACAATTTTATTTTATTGTTATAGGTGTCAAATTGTCTGACTTCTGGCATAATTTTACAGTAAAAAATATTTTATTTGCCTACAATAGTAATCTGTAGAAAACTAAATCACCATTTAATAACCAGGAGATTTTACACTAAGATTTTACCAATCTTAGTGTCTCTTGACAATTATAATATATGGTAACATATTGTCCACAATAAAACATGAAGATATCTTGGGAATGGTTTCCTGAATCAAATGGTATAAGCATTGATGTTTTTAAAATTTTATTTTATCATAATTTCATAAATCATAAAGCACACAAGCAAATATGTATACATTATAGCTATTTTTTTATTATTATTTGCTTGGATTTTGTAGACATTAAGCTTGTGAGTCCTACAACACGGCTAGACACACACACACACACACACTCACACATACATTGTTATTGCTGGAATCACAATCTAAGTATAATTATCACAGACACATATTCATATATATATATATGTATTTCTGATGGTTTATATAATGAAAATAAATTCTCTAAAGGGACAAGAATGAGGGCTCTAGGAAAAAAAGGGAGGATTTGTTTGTGTTTACAATTATTTAAGTCCTTCTTTCAATTATTTTCAGGAAATAGCAGTATGAGGCTTGCCATTTCCAGAGAACTAACACTGTTTCTCTTAAATAGGTGTAGAGACATCCTGTCAACAATGAGTTGGAACATCCTTTCTTTGTTTGATCTAAAGTTGACATTTCTTTCAGGCTTTGTCCTTTCAATTAACCAAATGGGTCAACACAGGATCAGATGTGGAGACTTTTTATAGTATTTTAAGTGAATTAATGAAATGGTCATTCACAAAGCAGAGCATTAAACCAGTTTGGCAACCATGTTATGGGCTTTCACAGTTTTGTTTGCATTAAAATACAGAAAATGATACCATCTTCTATTAACATATAGATAGCCAAAAAAGGTAAACATGTGACAGATATCCCTTATCTAAAAACAAAAATTCACAATCTTTTTACAACTTTTAATATTGAAAGTTACTATTATAAATGAAGACATGGATGACATTTGCTTTGTATTAGAATGAGGAGGCTGCCTCAGAGTCTGAAAGGCCTCAGCTGTACTAATTCATGTAGTGATCAGATCAATAAAGGGCAAAAAATACAAGGTAGTTTGTTTCCAATGAGAATTCTTTTCATTTACAAACCGAAACACAAAATCTGACATCTGTTGTATAGTTTACAGTTTATACAATACTTTCATTTAAAAATTACATTTGATTAAATCTTCACAATGCTCACAGATAGGGCAAAATTAAGAAAAATGGAATTGTCAAGTACAGAATAATTGAATTGCCAATTAGCTACTGTTCTTCTCAATGGGGATGGCAACACTAGACATTCTAAATGTTCAGAACACTGATTACTTAATTTATTATGACCTTTTGTAGCGTTTAATAAATTAATTTACATCTCTAAATTTTAGCTTTCTCAATGACAAAATGAAAACTCTGAATTAAGTAGGTTGCACATTTCTTCTACTCTAAATCTCTATGCTTTAATTAATACAAGGTAGTTATTTGAATGGTCTAATGCAATTTATTTGAATCATGAAAAGTAAAAGATTAGCAATCATTAATATGGCAATGTTTTCTCTTCAGGCCTCATTACTCATATCATCCTTAGAGCTAAGGTTTAATCAGAGTAAATCATAAATATGGCAGATGTATTGTTTCGATTGCTTTTGTAACACATTAAGACAAATTCTGTGACTTAAACCCACCCAAGTGTATTATCTTATAGTTCAGTATGTGTAAAATTCAAAATTAGTCTTATTAGAAGTCAAGGAATTGGCTGAGTTGGTTCCTTTTGTTGCCTTTTTCAGCTTTTGCAAGGTTACCTGCATTCCTTGGTTCATGTGGATTTCCTCACATCACCTCAACCTCTTGCTGCCAATGTCATTTCTCCTACTTCTAACTGATCTTCTTGCCTTCTGTTTATAAGGATCTTTATCATTCCATAGAGCCTACCTATGTAATCCAGGCTAATCTCATTGCCTCAAGATCTGTAACTTAATCACATCTGTGAAGTTCCTTTTGCTGTGTAATGTAACATATCCACAGACAGACTGGGACATGGACATCCTTGAGAAGCCATTACTGTCCATCATACCCGGTAATAAAACAGGTCATTGAAGTGTTCAAATTATTCAAATTCTCTTTAAGGGAAAGACACAGTCTTCTGGCTTCTTTTATACACTGTCATTGCCCATTGGGATTTCCATAAATTTGAAAATATATACACGACACCATTAATTAATATAAGAAATAACATTTGGGTTAAAAATAAAATGATGGAAAAAGAGCCACCAAGCAAGTACCAAAAAAAATGGAATATGTTATGTTAATATCAGATGAAGTTTACTTTAGAATAGGAAGTATTAATATAGGAATAGAAACATTACACAATAATAAACTAATATCAGATATAGTAGACTTAAAGAAAAAGAAAATTACTAAAGACAAAGAGTTACATACTATTCCAATAAAAAAGTCAATCCACCAAGAAGAAATAACAATCTAAATAAAGAACTTCAAAATATTTGAGGCAAATATAGGTACGATTGAAAGGATATATATAGGCAAATCTACAATTAAAGTTGGACCCTCAAACCCTATTTTCAGCAAAGAATACAACTGCCAGACAGAATATCAATGAAGATATAGAATTGAAAACACTAGCAACAAATGAGATCTGACATATAGGGAACTCTCAAACCAACCAAAAGAGCAAACACATTTTTTAAAAGCATACACGGAAAAATCACCAAGATAGACATATCTTGGGCCATAAATCATACTTTAACAAAATTCACAAATTTTAATTTAGACATAGAATAAAACTAGAAATCAAAAATAGAAAGAATCGGAAAATATACCAACAGTTGAAAACTAAACAACACATTTGTAAATAATCCCAGGTTCAAAGGCAAAGTCTTATGGGACCTAAAAAATTACATAGAATACGTGAATATAGAAATCCAACATATCAGAATGTGTGGGCTGCAGAAGAAGTATGTTTATAAGGCTTGAATGGCCCAGGTTCCTCAGTTCCTCAGGACCATGGCACCCACTAACATTTCCTCCTCAGTGCGATTTGTCGGGCTGTGCTAGCACAACCTGGAATGTTTTGATACAATAGAAATGTGTTTGCCCAGAGGTGTTTACTGAGCCATCACGAGGCTACAAAATGTTTTCTAAATGTTTTAAAAGCTGGAGGAAAACCAGTTTCAGATGCAGGCTAGGATTTTCTATAAAACCTGTTTTTTCACATTTTGTTTTGTATTATTTTGATAAGCATCTCAATGAATTAAGCTGAGCCAATTTGCCTCAGATGAGGCAAACTTCTCATATTAAAATGCTTATTTTCATTGAAAGCATGCTCATGTTTTAATTTTAAAAAAGCACATATTTTGCTAATGACATGCCAACAGATTCCATTCTTATTTTTTGTTATAGAAACTCCCCTTCCAGTTATCTTGGGTATTGAATGTGAGAGCTGACTGGCAAATGTGGAAACGCTAGCATTTTCAAGAGAGCAATGGTTAGTATGTAATTGCAGGCTTCTGACAGATAATGGTGGGGTTTTAGTTTCTATCCTGGAAGTTGTTTTGTGTTATCTCACTCTGTCCTGCCTCAAAGCAGACAAAAAAAATGCAGAATTGATCAGCTAAAACATGCTTCTAGCTAGATGCACGTCAGACCTCCTTCCTGTGATCTATGTCAAGTTTTCCTCACTGTTGCTTTATATTGCTTTCTGTGAAAGGCTTAAAAATAAGGGGAGAGAGAGAGAGAGAGAGAGAGAGAGAGAGAATGATAGATATGCTGGCAGCTAAAGCTGACAAGACAAAGGCAAATGGTTTAGTCCCCTAGGATGGGCTTGTATTCGGGCTCCCCCTTCCCCAGTGTGAACACATTATGCTGATTGGTCAGAGCATTTTACCAGTTTAATCCAACCATTCTCTAACCAGCATTTCTGAGATACCAACCTAAGGCTTCAAAATGAGTTCATAGTTCAGATATAAATAGGGCAAGGGACACACTTTTTTTCCTATGAAAATAGATCAGGTCTCAATTACATAACCTGTACAGCAAGAGGTTTGTATTGAATTTCACTAAATACACATAATTTCCATCCTTTTCATATATTTATTTTCCCCCACTTCCTGACTGGCATGGTTTTGAGAGTCTTTCCAGCTAGATCAGCCCCTTCTGAAATCATTCCAGCTTGCTCCAGCCTGCTTAATAAAGCAGAATTATGATTGCCCTTGTACTTAACACTTAAGTTCTTTTAATACAGACTCACTTTGCATAAGCTTTATTGATAAAGAGGCAGGAAGTCAGATTTTTTTTGAATAGCTACTCTATGCCAGGAGCTTTACACATTTATAATATTATCTCTTCTTGTGAAATTGCTATAGTTATATCTATTATGCAGATAATGAAATGGGAATTCAGAAATATCAAGTGAAACAGTCCAGGTCTCCTACTCTGAATGAATATATCTTTGTTGACTCAAGAGCCCATATTCTCCCAGGGATGATGCACACTGAGGAGTGTGAGTGTGTGTGTGTGTGTGTGTGTGTGTGTGTGATTTAAACTTTAATAAAAAGTAAAAGAAAAAGCCCACATGAGCCAACTTTAAATGGCTCTCACTAGTTATATGTAGTATACTGAATACACATAGAATTTTATATCCTATAAAATGTCTAAGTTTTGCTCTGTCTGGTGTGGTCCAGTTGGTTGGAGCATCATTCTGTAGACTGAATAATAGAGGGGTTGATTCTGGTGGGACACATACCCAGGTTGTACGTTTGATCCCCGGTCAGGCAAGGTGCGTATTGGAGGCAACTGATCTATGTTTCTCTCTCACATCAACTTACTTTGTGGTCTTTGCCAATAGATACAATGTAATGATTTCTGTTTGCTAGCATTCCTGACACTAATATTAAAATTCCACATGTCTTCAATATTTTTCCAGTTCCTTGAGTCCCAATGCATATTTTGTGCATATTCTCACTTATCTTTGAGTTCATTAGATAACTCTCTGTGCAGCCTCACCACTTCCTGGAATATGTTCTAGGATGATCAAGGGCAATAGGAAACTTTTGAAATTCTTAAAGAATGATTGAGAAAATTCCTCTACCTTATTTATGAAAAATATAAATTCATCTTCCATTCATCTGTCCTTTCTAAGCAGTCAACTGAATATGTCCCAATAGTTTGTCCCCCTTCTAGAATATGACAGACATTCAAATTAATTTCTCCCTTCAGAGTATTAATGGCTTGTGAAATTAGACTCAGTGAGATAGTCTGGCCATCCATATAAAATGTTCCCTCCCATATTGACTTTGGGAATGATAGACATGTTTTCCTCTGCTCAAAACATGTGATATATATCTATGAGGATCTGAGGGCTATATAGAGGTAAAAAACTAAAAGCCAAGTACAACTATTAATCTTTAAATGGGGAAGTTAAATTAGAACATTGAGCCAAATGAAGAACAAAAAGATCTAAATTATGATAACCTTAAAGCATGCACAGAGTTAATGCTGAAAATCCCCAACAACAGAATCAAGGCTTCTGAGTATGTCTTCTCCCCATGAAATAGAAAAAAAAGAAACCATCCAGATATTTCTTAGTTTTTTTTATTCAATATCAATATGAATTTGGAAGTTGGATGTAAAAGCATTTCCATTTTATAGAAAAAGAAGGAGGTACAAGGAAATGTTCTCAGGGGAAAAATGACTTATCAGCCTGCAACTTCCACATTAAATTGCTCTGTGCTGGAAGGAAGTTTCCTAATTTGCCCAACATCATGCAAAGCAAATGACTATGGAGCAAAGAAGCTGAGATTTGCAAGTTTTCATACTAATAGCTGCAACACTGAGAAGCTGAGATATGATTTTATCTGAATTAATATTTTATATAAAAACCAAATTGCTTTTTAGAAAGTACCTCACAAGCTACCAGCCAACAAAGACCTTTTCATAAGTGAGCAGTATCTCTCAAACCAGCAATTGCCCCTAGTTATAAATAATACAGGTAAATACAGGAATCAACCAAATCTCATTTTTCTAGGAAAAACATTTACCCCATCAATCAAGCTGAAGGAGGAAGGCAGGCTGATACGTGGCTCTCTTAACAGGAGTCTTCTATCTAACACATTCGAGGTAGAAAATAGTGGGAATAAAATAATTACGTTATCTTAGTTATCATGAGCATTGTATGGTCTCTGTCTAGCACTTGATCTATTTCAGGTTGGGCAAATTTGAATGAGTTAGAAAATAATTGAATAACAATATGAAAATTATTCCCTAAACCACTCCCTTATAGGGCTGTGTCTGGTCTCCTGAATTCAGTACAGCCTGTCCATACAACAGAAGACAACAGAAGACATAGGGCTCATAATCGAAACCCTTCTGAGTCTGACAGATACTTTTTAAGATCTCACCATTGTGAAGTCCACCACGACTGATGACCATGTCGTGAACCCTGGCAGAAAATTAATAGCAGCACTCATAGCCTGAGATCTGCAAACCTCTAGATATCAATTAATAGCCTGGAATCTGCAAACCTCTAGGTATTATTAGCAGGAGTATGTAAGATGAAGAGATTCAACTATGAGGCAACTGGCAATCTTGTGGATGATGTGAGCCCACTAGTGTATCACTGTTGTTATTTGTTGTGGACTATTCAAATCAGAGAAAAATTAATAAAATTAGCTTGCCTCCTCAAATTTGATTGACTTGTGTGTGGTAATTCAGGATATAAATGGGGATATGAACAGGAACAGAAAAAGAGAGGAATAGGAAATGAGAGGAAAGGGAAGTGAAGATGAAAGAAACTCGCCATAATTTGATTATTAGGTTGTCGCAGTGGTCGGCAAACTCATTAGTCAACAGAGCCAAATATCAACAGTACAACGATTGAAATTTCTTTTGAGAGCAAAATTTTTTAAACTTAAACTATATAGGTAGGTACATTGTTATTAACTTAATTAGGGTACTCCTAAGGCTTAGGAAGAGCCACACTCCAGGGGCCAAAGAGCCGCTTGTGGCTCGCAAGCCGCAGTTTGCCGACCACCAGGTTAGTTTGTTCCCTTTAGTGACGTGGTTGCATCTGGTGGTACTTGAAATAATTTTAACACGTTTGCTCCAATCGAGGTACTCAACCCTCCTCTGTAATCATACACACATACACTCCTGTGATTCTTCATTCAGAACACATTTGGTGAACATCTTATGTAAATATTTCAGACACATTCTTAGGTTCTATTGTGGGAAATAAATGAGTAAGAAAAGATCATTGTTCTTGGGATGTCACAGTTATGTACCTATTACTTTTTTTCCACTGGTTAATTAATTAAAACTATCAGAATTCACCCATGTTAGGGATACATTTCACAGTAATTTCTTCCTCTAGGAACTTCCTTTAAATTTATGGGAACACACTTTTCATCCTCATTTAAATCACTGATTCTACAGTATTTCCACTATTAAAAAGGTTGCCTCACAGGTCCGGCAGCTGATGTTAGCTGACGTCAGGAGTCCCCAGTTCCTCTACCCATTTCCCTCTTTTATATCAAGTATAAAAGCCATTGGCTTCTTAAACTTCTCCAAACGACAGCCTCTCATGTGTTGTGCAACCTGAAGGAAAGCATGACCCAAAGCATGTAGGGAATAAGTAGTTTAATGTGAATGATATCATTGGACCTATCAATGATAGTGTGTTTATCAAATACACACTCA
This sequence comes from Myotis nattereri, assembly GCF_964212035.1. Taxonomy (NCBI): domain Eukaryota; kingdom Metazoa; phylum Chordata; class Mammalia; order Chiroptera; family Vespertilionidae; genus Myotis; species Myotis nattereri. The sequence goes on from NC_138088.1 coordinate 31,655,400, forward strand.
CACATACACACACTCACAAAGTTATCAACATGATGGTGAAAGACTACCTTCTGCTGCTCTCAAATGAAAAATACTGTGGAAGTATATTTTCCTACTTTATACCTTTTCCCATTCCCCAACTTTGTGACATTATTAGCTATGATTAGGGTATCTCTTTGAAAGTCAGGGTCTCTCCCACCATACTTCTGCCCTTCCTGGCTGTACTTCATATAATAATAGTTTCCGTTTGTACTCTTCTCTATATACAGATATGTTCCAATTACAATAGGCACCTTCTCAAAAAAAATGGAAAGCTTAATAAATTAATGGAGGGCAATTTATATCAAATCTTCCAAGGAAGATGAATAAAATAACTCTCAAGGCGGGAGCCTACCCTAGAAAATCCATTAATTTAAAAGAATTACCTTGAAAGTGGGCATATTATAAACCAGAGAAATTTCATAAAATAAAATCTCAGAGAAGTGCCCTTGGTACTCATCAGTGCAGGCTGTCTAATCAGTTGTCTGTGTAGTCAAAAGTAATGGTGCTCCCCAGGCTCCTTTTATCTAAATTTATTATTATTATCATTTTGCATGTAACATTTCAAGGTTAGAACTATAAATGTTAATGCATTACCTTGGAATAGAGTCATTTTTTTGAATCCTCATCAATGAGAGGTAGTTTTATTTCATGACCCTATATATTTTTTCTAGATATTACAATTTGTCACTATATTTTTAAAATTTCCATTCCAATAATTCTAGTTTTTAACCGTCAGGAACCAATCAAACTCTCCAAAGTACTGAAAAATAAGTATTGTAAGTTTAGTAATCATCTTCAGTAAAAAATTGATGAGAAGACAAGGAACTCACTCCTGTATGTGAATATGCCGCTTGTGATTACTATTCTATATGTAAAAATTCTGTAAATTCTCATTGTTTCAATAACAAAAATTGAGTGCCAACAGCCTTTATCTACTTCCTCCCCAAATTTCCTCCACTCTAATATTTAGGAATAAGTTAGTACTATTACACATTTTCTCATATAGAGAAATGTTTGGAAAAAAAAATAGAAAACCCTACCAGTACTGAAAATTCAACTTAGAAATTAAAAATCAATTAATTTATTTCATACTAAAAAGTATACCATGAGACCTCTAAAAATACATTAATAATATACAAAAAATTCTATCACCAAAACATAAAAATGTTATTATGATACCAATTGAAAAATGGAATCAATGCTTTTGAAGAAAATATACTGCTCTTCTACCATTGGGAAAGCACAATTTGCAAGCTGTAGACTTGATTTTATAAGATACTGAATGTTTGAAAATATATAAAATCATAAGAAATGCTCATATCCTCAGCTGTGCATTTTTTCCTGAATTGCAAGTAGATTATTCCACATTCTCTAGTCAGTAGTTCACATGTATCCCACACAAAGCACATGAAATTTGGAAACATCTCTATGGCCAAGTCCTGATAGGCACAGACACAAACATAGAGGCTACATATAAATATCTCAGATCCTCACTTTCAATCTTCTTAGAGTTTCAAGCAATACTGCAATCCTGTACCTTTCAATATCTCCATTTAAAATATGTAAAAGCAATTCAAACTATATTTTGTAAGAGTAAGAAAAATTTTAAGGACATTTTTAAAAAGTAAAATGTAATGAACATGCTAAAACAGTATTTTATGGAAATGAACATAAATGAAGGGAAAATAAGTTATCTACAGACATGACTAGGAAGAGGGAGAGAGAGCAATAAAGGAGACAAAATATCAATCTGCACCCAGCTTCAGACCTAAACAGCTAAAAACACTGGCTGATTTCTGATACTCAGAATTAAACAGTTATGGTTATATATGATCGTGCCTCCCTGGAATCACTTCTTAAAAAAATGCCCATATAACATTTAGATGTGGTACAATGAAAGGATAGGGGTCAAGACCCATGTTTATTAAAGCATTCATTTATTCCTCCAAATACCACGTGTTTCTGCATCCATCCTTCATCTTCCTACTGGCCAACTTCCCTTATCCCGAAATGTTTCCAGAGTTGATAATAATAATATGCTTTATCCAACAAGAGCAATAATGACACACTCCTTTTTTGTTTTTTGTGTTTGCTTGTTTGTTTCTTGGAAATTTACTGAATATTTGAATCAGTGGCGGTCTTTGTGCTAAATGGTGGAGCAGGACTTAAACATAGGTCTTCATGGCTCTAAGTCCTATGTTCATAGTCACCATGTTAAAATGTCTTTCTGAAGAATAAAAAGGATGAGAGTTGCACCACTGAACTGTGTGACATAGAACTTTAATTTTATCTCATGTGAACCAGCATTATTAATATAGCTTCCCTAAGAGGGTTGTGCTATGGATTCAATGAGCTGGCATATGTCAAGTTCCTGGAACAGGGCGTGGCAAATTCTCAGTGCTCAGTACCTTTTAAGGTTCATTTTTATCACTTTATTTTCATCCTTTAATATTCTGCAGTGAAATCAGTCCTGCTGAAAACACATAAATAGTGGGAAAAATTACAGTGCAACATTTCACAGGTATTTCTCACCTGGAATAGAAGAATTGCTGAAATAAAAGAAAGGCAGATTTGGCAAATTGAGTAACAACTCTGTGCTCTGATAGCCCTCAGTCTGGAGAATTATTCCCATGAATCAGGTGAGAAATAACTAGAACAGGTTCTAGGGTGTTGGAGTGGAAAAGGAGAGACGTGGGAAATTTCTCTCTTTTCTAGAGATTTATCTAGAAAGTTGAAACAATAGGATTGAGTGATTGCCAGGAAGCTAGAAGGTAAAAACAAAAAACAAAAAACAAAAACAGATCCATTACATTAGACAGAAAGCTACTCAGTGTATAACTGAAATGCTAATATTAAACTAAGTAGAAAATTTAAGTGGTGACATGGAAAACTCCATACTCCATTAAACACATCTGATATTTCTAGGACACATGTATTAGAATATAGCATCATTTTAAAGTATGAAGAACATTTAAGTAAAACAAAAATAATAGTTATGCTTTGGACCATTTGGTTTAATATTTATATTTACTTTATTAACTTTGGATTTTTACAGTTATTTATTTTTTTTAAGTTTGGTGCAATGGTTTGAGTTACATTTTATTCAACATTTGTGAAACTCATTTAATCATTTTTGGAGTAGAGAATTTCAAGAATTTATGGCTCTTATTCATGTAAAAGCCATTTCTCTTCACTGAGTAGCTTCTTTGCTACTACCTCATTCCTAATGTCTGTACATTAATGCACAGGAGAACACTTTTAAATGATGCTCGCATCTGACCTGCATTTCAGAACATTCTCATATGTATAGTGCAGCGGTAAATCAAAGGTTTCCTGTTGTAAGCACTAAGGAAAGCTATAAAAGAGAATGAAATGATGCTTTACAAAGAACTCTAATAAAAGACAGATAAAACCTAGACACTAATTATATAATGGCTGCCTATGATCAGCTAGAATTTTATTTGTGTAGAGCACACAGGTAGACTGCCCCCGGGGTGAGGCAAAGAGGTTGTGTGTATGAGAAAGAATTCCTGTTTCCCCTCTACTCCCACACTACTACCACATTCACTTCACTTCTGGCACCACACATCAAAAAATCCTGCAACCCCAGCTGAGTGTCCTATAACTCATGCAGTTCTGAGATGATCTACCTGCAGTAAGCACCAGATCTCACAAATTCAGGGCCCAATCCCACAGGACTGCCTCTACTTCAGCCAATCACAAGTCCAGGTTGTCACCTGTGCTTATGACAGACAGACTACAAATCATGTTTCCCATGATCCCCTCCTTGGGTTTGATAACCTGTTAGAATGGCTCACAAAACTCAGGGAAAACCTTAATTTAATGTTTACCTGTTCATTATAAAGGATATAATAAAGGATACAGAGGAACACTGGAAGAAGAGATATATGGAGCAAGGCCTGGAAGGGTCCCATGCTCAAGAGTTTCTGTCCCCGTTGAGTTGGCTTGTGCGACCCTCAGGCCATGTGGATGTGTTCACCAACCTGGAAGCTCTCTCAACCCCATACTTTAGGGATTTTTATAGATGTTTTATCACAAAGGCTCGATGGATCATTAAGACTTACCCCACCACCTCTCCCTTCTCTGGAGAATGGGGGTGGGGTTGAAAGTTCAGAGCTTCTAATGATGGCTTAATCTTTCCGTGATCAGCCCACATCTAAGAACCCACTGAGAGTCACTTCATTAGAACAAAAGATGTTCCTATCACCCAGGAAACGGATTTAGGGGCTCTGTAAAGACACTCCTATCACTCATGAAATTATAAAGTAGGAACCGGGGGCAGAGACCTATATATTTTTTTCTATTATTGGATATGGAAACAGTAACGACTATGGTAGTGAGGCTCATAATTGAGATAATCATTCAAGGAAAGGACTGCAAACTATAAAAGTGAAAAGAACAAATCTGTTCTATTAAAGAGTCAAATATGCTAGAAAAAAATGACAGCTATAGGCTGCTCGTCACTCATTCCAGTGCACCCAGGAAAACTAAAAATATGATCATTCATGGACGGCCCAGTCCTGATGCTTATGGGCATCTCTTCATACCTGTTTCCCGAGGAGGTCTCCTTTGACCCCTGACAATGAGGTAAAAAAAACAAAACTCCTGTCATGCGATCTTACAGCACCTCACTAAATATACTTTCTGTGTTGTCACCCCATAAAAGTATGGATTAGTTGATACTATAATTTCCAATTTTTTCCCTCATTTTCACTAAAGTGAAATCCCTTAAGGCACAGGATTTTACCCCCACTACTTTACCTCCAGCATGTAGCATATCATCTAACATTTATTGACCATTCAGTAAGTATTTGTTAATTTGAGGTAAAGACAGGTTTCTACCCTCCTCACAAGATATTCCCATTCCTTCTCACTGGCAGTCTAAATTCTCTAAATTCCTCTCCCTGCGCCCAGCCCCAGGTAGATGTTTATAGAAGCTCACCAGGCTCACAGAGATTTGGCTTTCCCGTTTCCTACAGTTGGATACAAAAATCATGAGTAACAAATTTTCCAGACAGACACCAGTTCAAGTAAGTTCATTACTTCTATAAATCGAATTTCAGTCTGTCTATCTGTCTGTCTGTCAGCTACAGTAGATTTCAAAAGTGAATAAAGGCATTTTCACCAAATTTGGTATCGGTTACATGGCACATGTGCAAACACAGACGCGTGCGCGCACACACACACACACACATCCTTCAGTTTGAAAGACTTGGAGGGATTTCAAGGAATTATTAACACACCAAAAAATTTGCAGACATTAATTTGTTAGAATATTGACCTGAAGGCATGTTGCTCCTTTAAACAATAAAAATGGGTTTGTGGATTAAATCAAATAAATGTATATATTCTAGAAAAGTTTGCTTTTCAACCACATTACTATTAAATTAACTTGAATGATCTTTCTAAATAGAGACATAAATGTAAACTGGATGGGTAAACAATTCACAGAACTATAGATGATTAGTAATCATGGAATGATTAATGGGTGAATGCTGGAAGATTACAAGAAAAAATACACATAAATTTGTAATTTTGCAAATGTGAAAAAATCCTAAATTAAAGGTATAAACCACAGGTAATAGTAGATACCACATAAGACCTCAGTTCAAAGATTTTGGTGCAATACTATTTAGAGCAGTGGGTAAGTGATGATTAGCCTGGGCATTATGTGTGCCCTAATATGGAGTGATCTTCATGCTTGATTCTTAAATGAATGTTAATGCGTGTTTTTTTTTCAGTTGGAGATAGGAATGTTACCTAGTTATTTTTAAAATTGCAACAGAAACATACTTTTAAATGTGTTACCAACATTTAAAAAATACTCTCTAATTTATTTCTCATAGAAAAACAACATATTTTTACTGTACAACAGTTCTGCCTTCTGTGGTGTAAAAATCAAAACTCAGTAAAAAAAAATCAAAACTCAGGAGAGTAAGTCAATCCACAAAAATAAATTTATTTTTATCTCAGGCAAAGATGAGTTAAAAAATAATAATTAAGATCTTCAGTGTGTCAAGATAGGGTTTCTCTGAAATTGTTGGGTACTTCCAAATGATGTTGGAAAATCCATGGCAAGTCACATTTAAAATGAGAGATCAGAAAGGAGAAAAATAATCCTATACACACACAGGTGTGAGTCATCAATGTTTTATTTATTCATGCAAAGAGCACACTTCCAAGTAAATCAAAGAAACTTGGTAGGCATTGATCAAGGTGTTTTTCTCTAGTGAAAGGAGTTAACAAGGAAGTGTTTATTTCAGATGAATGATTCAATGTATGGAGATGAAAGCTTTTTATGCCTCTGAGAGTGTCCTTTGAAAATTACATGACTAAGGTGAAAAATGAATAGATATAACTAAATACATGTGCTTTTACTTGTTTTTATAAATTGAAATTAAGAAAAGAGCCAACCTGGCTTGTGTTGTTCAGTGGTTGAGCCCTGATCTATGAACTGGGAGGTCGTTTTGATTTCAGTTTGGGGCATATGCCTGGGTTGTGGGCTCAGTCCCCAGTGTGGGGCATGCAGGAGGTAGCCAATCAATGATTCTCTCTCATCATTGATGTTTCTATCTCTCTCTCCTTCTCCGTTCCTCTCTGAAATCAATAAAAATATATTTTTTAAAAAGTCAGATAGTCTAGGTGGTTTCCCTTAACCATGATAAATTATACTTCAAAGATTGATTAATGTGTTTTTCCAAATGAACTAAATCCAAAGTTACATTGCCAGGAAGTTTCTTTCTTGATTTTTTTCCCCCTAATTTAGACAATTATTTGGACTGAGGATCAATTTCAGTTGAAACAGTAAAAACTTATTGTGAATGACATGTATATAACTTATTTCTTGAAAAAAATAAGACTGATAACTTCTTATGTTTTACAGAAATTAAGTACTAGTTTAGGGAAATTTCAGTTTAGGAAACACCCATAAAAACTGGTATAACTAGAAAAGACATATTTAAGGAGGAATTGTAAGCATAGACATGTAGGTTATTAGGAACAATTAAGAATGCTACTATCTGTAAAATAAACCAATAAAGCAATATTATCCCATGAACTCCTGACTCCCACATTATAATATTTGCTTTGCACAGATGGTGAGTTTAGGATGACTGCCAAGGATGGAACTAAGGTCAGCTCACCTAGAAGATGAAAACAAATCATGCTTTGGCTACATTTGCTATTGCCCTATTCTCTCCTCGGCCAGGGGAGCCCAACAGAACTGATGATTTGGGTCAGGTCACTATGTTGCTACATAATTGATCATTAAAACACAACCAGTTCCTTCCCTCTCACTTGCCTTATTTCAATAACAACTGCAAGCTACAACTTTACTGTCCCTCACGATCTAGAAAAAATTGATGAAAACTTCTCCCATGGTCTGAGAAAATCCAAAAACCTCCACATTTTTTGAAAACTCCTTGTGGATTTCAATCCTCAAATGATAGACTCTTGTTTCTTTTTATTATTTAAAAAATCTGAATTTTCTCAAATGCTTTTCCTTTGCCTATAATCCATAAAATAAAATGATGGCAATAGTTTCATTTTAACACACCTTTTTAAATAAAAGCCCAAATAAAATTGGGATTTTAACATAAAAATATGAACAATAACATTTGCCATTTATTTTTTAAAGGGTTTCCTAAGTGACAGCTAATAAAAATAAATAAATGTAGAAGAGGAAGGAGTGCCCCAGGTGACTGTGATTACTCAGCATTGGGAAGTGTGTATTCAGTAGCTTCTCTTCTTCCCCATTAAGAAAAAAATAAGTTGTTGAATTCTTTAGTCATTTAACATTGCTTTCCTAAGCCTTTCCCACACTCGTTGTTACAACTAAAAAATTTGAAGTCACTATTTTTCTAAGTCAATTTTTACAGCATGTTTATTTTCTTTGGGCTCACTTCCACTTACTAAAGTTAATGATTCAATAGTCCTGTCAAGGAAGCTGTGTTTGTATTAAAGTAACTTGTTATGTCTCAAAATGCTTTTTTTTTTTTTAAATATATTTTATTGATTTTTTACAAAGAGAAAGGGAGAGGGATAGAGAGTTAGAAATATCAATGAGAGAGAAACATCGATCAGCTGCCTCCTGCACACCTCCTACTGGGGATGTGCCCTCAACCCAGGTACATGCCCTTGACCGGAATCAAACCTGGGACCTCTCAGTTCGCAGGCCAACGCTCTATCCACTGAGCCAAACCGGTTTCGGCTCAAAACGCTTTTATGTTTGCTTTAATTCTAGCCCACTATCTTTCCAGGATATAGGCTTCTGTCATTTGCTTTTTGGATTAATCAGTTGTTTTTTTTTTTCTGGATTCTAATGAGAAGTCTGCTGTTACTCACATTGTTTTCATATCTTCATCACTGTGATAGTATTTATGATGCTGTCCTATAGTTTCATTCATTGTATTGGGTCGATCTTTTATGCTTTATTTATATTGGCTAGAAATTGACAGTTTTTATTTTAATGGTTATATTTTTCATTTTGAGATTTGCAATTAGTTGTTTCTCATATACATCTAATCTCATTTTCTTTCTTCATTCCTTTCAATCATATTTTTTGTATTTTATTGCAAATTTTCACTTGGCTTTCTTTTATTTATTTCAGAGGTTATAAATGCTAATTTAAAGTTCATTTACAAATTCCACTATTATTTTTACATTTTCTAGAGAGATTCAACTTTCAGAATATTATTTTATACAAATTTATTATTCATTTCCTCAAACATTTTGTATGTTTTCCCCTCTTGATATCTACAATTACCCTTTCTTATCCAGTATGAATTTTGCTGTTTCATCCCTTCTGCCCCAAGACTCCTATGTGACACTGGGTCAAAGTCAGATACAGAACCTGAGGTAATAATCATTTGGCCCAAGTCTGGACTGCTAACAATGTCAGCTTTCTGATGCTGTGTCAGGTAGGAGGCTTTGTATAGACTAGGCTTTTCAGTTGTGAATCTGAACCTTATTTAAAAAGTGAGCCTGGCTTTATGTTTGCTGCTTCAAATGGGCCATTTTCTTTAAACAGGGCCCTGTATCTGCTCTTTGGATTCAAAGTACCAAAAAGCTTGTTGATGATTCTCATCTTTGGTGACAGATACCCTTTTCTTGTTTATATCTATCTGTTTATTTTTCTCTGATCATATACTTTCTATCACTGCTATGCATTTGGACAAATGCAGTGGGTAATTTTTTAAACAACAACCTTAATTTACCAAATTAAGGAACACTGTTTTTGATAAATGCATTTAATGAATCATAGATTGGGCATCATCTCTTCCATATTTCACATTTCCATTCTAAAATATGCAATTTTTACAAAAGGGGGAAATTGCCAATTCAAGTTTACGAAGTTTGAACTGCCTCAACTTGTCTCACTCAGTGATGTTTAAATAACTGAAGAGAACCCTCTGCTATCACTTATATCCAGATGAAAAACCCTTCAAGTCAGAGCTTCACCAACAGTAAAAGACTGCTTTCATTACTTGCCAGGTCTGTTTGATTTAAATTTATGCTGCAGGAAAACATTATTTGGTTTGACTAAGGAATTCCTTTCTATTTATTTCTCTTGTCAGCAAAAAGATGACCTTGCATGTTAGCAGGAGATGTTCACCTATGAATACTGAGGGGTTAGCAATATTGTACAACTGGACACAAAGCAGGCAAAATGGGTGAAAGCCATCCAGAAGACTGTATCAACTATCACCACTTATTATTCTATTCAAGCTTAATCAATTCAACAGCCACCAGGCCCCGATAACTACAGTGTTCTGTGATTACTCTTTATCTCTGAACTAGCCACAGTTCCATACACAAAAGACTTCATACCCTAACTCAACCTTTTTCCAGCAAAGGGCTATTGTTGACAAATCACCTTCATTCCACACCTCCCAGCAGATTGTCTCAGAAGCGCACATTGAGCCTATAATTTTATAGACTTTAGTAAATGCCCCTATGTTTCGAACTGATGTCTCACTTATCCTTTCATCATTTAAATTGCCTGGAAAGCCTCATCTCTAATATGGCCACTTGCCCAGTGTTTATCACTACAGATCAGAAATGGCAGTGTCTTTTAGTTTTCTAGCCAAGAGATGAAATTGCAACTCTAGCTGCCATATTCCTGGGTATTCTATCACATCAAGTCAAAGAAGTATGCATTACCTCCTATACTGCTTTGTTTCTGTGCTTGAGGTCTGGCTTCATGACCTTACTCCAGTTCTTTCCATGCTCATGACAGGCCTTCCTTCCCAACCTGATGTTTCCAGGTTAGTGCAAGTAGAGAAATTATCCATATGTGAGGACAAGCTCTTGCTTTCCCTCAGTAAATACAAAAAGAAAAGTGTGCCCTAATCAGAGAAAGAAGTGCAGTATCTCTTGTACATCTCCAATTTAAGCAATACTTTTTTTCTAGAACATTATATTACATATTGTTAGTTCAATAAAAGTATTAGGATTTAATCTAAAATAAAGGACAAAACATAGGCATAGAAAGTCAAACAAATAAACATAAACAAAAAATTTAAGAATTTAAGTATTAGCCTTAAAATATATATATTTTATTGATTCCAGAGAGGAAGGAAGTGGGAGGAGAGAGAGAGAAACATCCATGATGAGAGAGAATCATTGATTGACTACCTCCTACACACCCCACATGGGGGATTGCGCCCGAAACCTGGGCAAGTGCCCTGACCGGGAATCAAACCATGACTTCCTACTTCATAGGTCAATGCTCAACCACTGAGCCACATCAGCTCGGCGAGTATTAGCCTTTTTAATTTATGGTTTTTATTTTTGTATTCCAATAACTAAATATATTTGTATTTACCATTTGAGTTTAAAGCTACAATATTTCTTCATAGGTGTCCTCACGTATAAAATAATATTTCATCCAAAATTTATAGGGAACTCATACATCTTAACAAAAGCAAGATAAACAATTTAATCAAAAAATGGGCAAAGGACTTAAATAGACACTTTTCATAAGTGGACATACAGAAGACTAAGAGACATATGAAAACATGTTCAAAGTCACTAATCATCTGAGAGATGCAAATCAAAACGACAATGAGATACCATCTCACACCTGACAGAAGGCTATCCTCAACAAATGGACAAATGACAAGTGCTGGCAAGGATGTGGAGAAAAAGGAACCCTAGTGCACTGCTGGTGGGAATGCAGACTGGTACAGCCACTGTGGGAAACAGAATGGAGTTTTCTCAAAAAATTAAAAATGGAACTCCCATTTGACCCAGTGATCCCACTTCTAGGAATATTTGACAAGAAGTCAGAAACACCAATCAGAAAGGATATATGCACCCTTATGTTCATAGCAGCACAATTTACAATAGCTAAGATTTTGAAACAGCCTAAGTGCTCATCAGTAGATGAGTGGATTGAAAAACTGTGGTACATCTACACAATGGAATACTATGCTGCTGTAAAAAAAGAAAGAACTCTTACCATTCACAACAGCATGGATGGACATGGAAAGCATTATGCTAAGCAAAATAAGCCAGTTGGAGACATATAAATATCACATGATCTCACTCATTTGTGGAATATAATGAACAACATAAACTGATGAACAAAAATAGATCCAGAGACAAAGAAACATCGGGCAGACCATCAAACTTCAGAGGGAAAGAAGGAGAGGGTTGGGCAGAGGGGCGGGAGGTTTAAGAGATCAACCAAAGGACTTGTATGCATGCATATAAGCATAACCAATGAATGCAGACAGTAGGGGGATGAGGGCATGGGCTGGGGGTGAGGGTGGTGGGGAGAGGTATATGGGGGGGGAAAGGAGAATATGTAATAACTTTAAAGAATAAAAAGTTAAAAATAAAATAAAATATTTCATTTTTTGATGTAATAATTTAATAATATAATGTACCAAAGTTTCCCAAACTTTAGTTTGCACAAGAATCACCTGATAATTCATGTTAAAATGCAGAACTAGTATTGGACCCATTTAGTATCATATGGCATCTCTGTGAAACCAATAAGAAAATTAATTTTTAGCAAGAGCCACAATAATTTTGATGTAAGTAGCCAGTGGGCAGTTTAAGAATAACTGATAAATTCAAATTATTTAACACAATGGCTATCCCATACTTAGGATTCTATAGATGCTCATTAATGTTATTTTAAATAAATGATATGGAGTTGGAATGATAACATAATACTGCTGGTACCTACAAGTCCTCCATCACTAGACAACAGATAAAGCTATTAGTCAAGAGTGGTGACCTCTGCCTGGGTTCTGTTCTGGTCCAGGTCCATTTATGAGTATCCCTGTGCTAAGTATCTGAACATGGTCTTGGATTCTGAATATCACATTCCTCTGGTTGTGTTGATGTGCCCAATGCAAAAACCTTACTCTATTTGTAGTTGCTCAAAATTATGTCCTTAAATATTCAATAAGATTTGTACAAAGAGAATTCAGCAATTGCATGTGCACTTCTCTGCTATTTGTGTTTCTAAATGTTTGGAGACAGTCTGAGTGGTTTTGAAAGTGAATCAAGCTCTCCTCTCTTGATTGTTTTATTTTGATCTTTCAAATGTCAGAGAATGATCTCTACTTTTTGCCTCATCACTCTGCTTTTCCCCTCTCTATAGCCCCATTTGTAAAGAAAATCCTTGCACTGGGAATAAAATCAATTTAACTTGCTAATCTAGGAAGTTGCCTGAAACCTGCTCAGTTTTCACTGAAAATAGTTTCATCAGATTAAATAACTAGAAAAGCACAATTCTTGGTAGCAACAAATTAACTGTTTATTAGACAACATGGTATACAACAGACTTGATTTCCTATGAACTAGAATGATAATTAGTAGAACTTGATTTGATTTCAGAAAACTTTCATAGAAACACTCAAAAGCATAAGTAGAATATGCTACAATTAAAATTATGTGATTTGTGGGAATCACCCACAGGTTATTCGGTGTGTGATACTAAGAGCTTAGGTATAAAAATTCTGTTTCTTTGAAAGCATAGTGATTTGATGAATCCCTTATTCAGATATATATATATATATATATATATATAATCTGAGAACAAGCTGTCCTCTTAGAAAATATATCTGAAAATTTGTCTTAAGACAATTATTATTCATTGGAAAAGAGGAAAGAAAGGTATGTTTCACAACCATTGGCTAAATTTTAGTCTTAGAGAGGCAGGGATGGAGTTGTTAAAGTAACATATGCCTGGAAGGAGAGAATAATGAACCAGAAGTAGGGAGATGGATGTTGAAGGAAAAGTTGGTTAAGATTGGAGGGAAGCTTCAGTTACTTTACAGTTGTACCCCGGATTGTTCTTCACCTCAGTAATCTTAAAGTGACAGATGTGACTCAGGGCTGTTCCCAGAAGGTGATTAGTAGAATTACACTGTTCTCTGGTTCCATCCATTGAGTAGAAAATATTAGAAGAATTACAAATGAGATCAACATGCCTTAAAATTAATTCTTAACAGAAAGAGGAATTTAAGTTATTTGCTAATACTAAATTTTAAAAATGTCTTTTATCTTTAAACTTTTAAGTTGAACGGGCAACAGAATTTTTTAGGAATTGGGAATTTAAACCAGATAAGGTAAATTTAAACACCTAGTTATATCTTTTCTATTATCTCCTGTTATATGATATTGATAAATGGCCTCTATTTATTCAACATCTACGCAATTTTACAGAAAAAAAATGATGAAAATTAGATATCTAAAACACATATTCATGTAATCTGTAAGTATTGACTGTAATGAATTGAAAGAACAGGGGGAAAATTGGAATTTAACAAGATCAGGAATTGAGCCAGACCAATTACAGAGTTAGAGGAACTAATGGGATAATAGCACTGCCTTATACAAATTCTGACTTGATTTTCAAAAGCATTGTAAAATGGGGTATGTTTTCATCTAATCTGAGCTGGTATATATATTAAAAGGATCCCATCTGGAAGCTCAGTACACCACACCACACTGTACCAATATTTGTAATCAGGATAGTGGCCCAGTCCCGTTTCCTCAAATGTGAACCCAATTTTTGCTTTAACTTATTTTAGCTTGTGCCATCCAAACCCCTACAAAATATAATCATATTCCAGTGGTAAGGGAATCAAAGTCTGTCTACCTCAACTAAATTTAGCCAGCAGGAGTGTCCAAACTTTAACTAAAGCCTTTATGGAGCAAACCACCTTCTCCCTTCAATTATGAAGAAAGAGCTCAGTATAGGTAAACTTCATTTCCCTTGTGGAGGAAAAAAGACATTGTATATTTTAGAAGAAATCTAAGAGGGATATAGGAAGTCAGGTTATTCTTGCTATCACAATAATAATGTTGCACCTGGATCCCAGATCTGCTAAAATAGACTTCAGATTTTACATAAGCCTCAGTAAACATTTCACTCTATTAGATCTCCCTTTCTCACATTTATAAATATAGCTTTTATTCTAATTTCTTTTCATTTTGTATTCTTGAGGAGGGATAAATGAGTTACCTTGATGGGGGACAATCTGTTGATGTGCATAAAAGGGATAATGCTTTGACCAAATTATTGTTAGTGCCCAGAGATCACACATCAGGCTAATCTATAGTTATATTAGCAGCTGCCTGAAGGATAGTGTACAGTCTAAACTTTTCCTTAATAGGAGTATGTTTTTATGAATAGTCCTTTAAAAACATGACAGAAAAGAAAGTTTGAATTAGTAAAAAGTCATCAATTTGTGTGTCAAGGCAACTGGTTCAAATAGAAACAAGACTAGATAACATACTGGGTAAGAGAGAAATGGGTTGGGATACAGGAAAGCCTTTAAGGAACTCTGAAAGGTACAATATGACAAAATGAAAGCAGGTCTGGAGATGTTTCCATGAATATTGAAGTTTCTCCAAAATATTTTACATAGAGGCTGAAACACTTCCCTCCATTCAGGTGAGAAGGGCTAGGCAGACAGCATCTCAGGGCCCTCTTAACATGCCACAATGAGTGATCCAGTATCTTTTTTTTAAAATATATTTTTATTGATTTTTTACAGAGAAAAAGGGAGAGAGATAGAGAGTTAGAAACATCAATGAGAGAGAAACATCAGTCAGCTGCCTCCAGCACATCTCCTACTGGGGATGTACCCGCAACTCAGGTACATGCCCTTGACCAGAATCGAACCTGGGACCTTTCAGTCCGCAGGCCGACAGTCTATCCACTGAGCCAAACCAGTTTTGGCAGTGATCCAGTATCTTTCTGACATGGAGGACTATCTATGCAAGAGGGAAGGCTGTTGGCCCCACAGGAAACCTTTAGTTTCAGTTTACTTGCTGAGAGAAGACAACTGCCTGCCGTAAGCAAACTACAGAAATGCTTTTGGGAGAGAATTCTTTATTGGAATTTGCTATGAACATGTCTATTTGGAAAACAATTTCCCTCCAATATTTTGCAAGTTGTTTTACAATTGGCTATTATAACTCAATCAAGCAATCCCAACTTTTTAAATAGTTATGTTTGTAGTCTAACTAAATGCACCCTTGGGAACTATATATCAATTTAAAAAATAATTACAGTATAGGAATAGCACTATATTAAAGTGCTATACTAATTTAGAAATCCTGGTCTTCTGTTCTGGGCGAATTTTGTATGCATGAATGTCTAGAAAAAAATTGTAAACATTATAATGATAATGCTTCTGATGAAGTTATTAGCATGTACTTATACATTTATAGATGCCAGACACTCTATATATGTTATCTAATATAATTTGTCAAATATCTCTATGAAAATGCAGTATAATTTTAATCTTACAATTGCAAAAACAGAAGAAACACATTAACTTTGGAAGCTGTAATTTTGGTAAAGGGTGGAATGGTCTTAATAAATTATCATGTAACAATAATCAAATACCTATGGAAAAAGAATGGCCTAAAGTTATATTGTCAAACTGTTATTAAGGAGCATTGAGCACAGAACTATTCATTAAGTGCTTATAATTTTTGAAATCCGAATTTAAAAAATAAATAGAAATTAGCTGCCGAAACTGGTTTGGCTCAGTGGATAGAGCGTCGGTCTGTGGACTGAGAGGTCCCGGGTTCGATTCCAGTCAAGGGCATGTACCTGGGTTGCAGGCACATCCCCAGTGGGAGATGTGCAGGAGGCAGCTGATCGATGTTTCTCTCTCATCGATGTTTCTAACTCTCTATCTCTCTCCCTTCCTCTCTGTAAAAAATCGATAAAATATATTTAAAAAAAAAGAAATTAGCTTAATATTTCAATAAGAAAAATGTGGTATCTGTTTAAAGGTAATGGTAGAAACACATTATTTTATTAATATTGTGGTCAGACAAGGTAAGAGTTAGATAATTGCTTAGTCAAATATTATGGTACTATTACCACTATTAATACATATTGGTAAAATAGATAGTTTAAACATCTTAATTCAAGATAATTAAATTTCATAAAGGGATGCTGGATTTCAGCAATAGAAGGCATTGACTTCCATAGTTCATACCTAATAATTCTTTTCAGTGAGCATGAAAAGATGGATGTCTTATTTTCATTTTAACTGAAAGAATGTTTCAATTGCTTAACCTCCACAAAGAGCATTTGTTTGTAATTTGAATAGTCTGTAATTGGAAAAGGTTTAAGAGGACTATAAATTGAAATATAATGGGCTTTTTGTTATTTAATCAATACTAGTGGAGTTCTGAAAAATATCAGATTTATAGCCAGCAAGCAACCTGCAGCTTTTGAGATTTTTACTTGAGGATTATGCATGTGGAACCCACCAAGCTTACTACTAACAGTTACTCATCATGACCAGCACTGCTTGACTATCTATTGCAGCTATTACTGCTACACAACAAATGAACCCACATGTTGGTGGCTGACATCACCAATCATGAATTTAGACAGGTCCCCACAGCAATAGCTGCTCTCTTTGCTCCATGATGTTTGGATGCCATGTCAACTGTTCAGGGTGACTCAGTAGCTGGAAGTAGTGCGATTTGAAGGCTTCCTTACTCACATGTCTGGTGGTTAATGGTGGTTATCCTCTGTAATATATGCGATAGCTCCATGTGGCCTGGGCTTCTTCATAGAATGGTGTCCTCAGTTAGTCACACTACTCAAAAGGATAGCACAAGTTTCAAAAATGAGTGTTCCAGCAAGTAAGGCAAATTATTTTTCTGTGCCAAATCAGACATACATCTAAATCAACACGCACAGAGATGTGCACACACACACACACACACACACACACACACCACATATGGTATACTTAAAAATGTATTTTATTTCATAAGCTGATTTTCTCTTCCAATCAGGAGTCATAAGAGGAAAAAAATATTTTGAAGAAAATTGTCTTTCTCATTTTCAAACTATCCCAAGGCCTCCCACCCTCAACAATCGGCTGGACACCGTTTATCAGCCCACTCTTGAGGAGCATAAAGGATACTATAATAAGGCTACTGATATACTCCAGTGACACCATGATTCTCCTACAAATCCTCTATAAGTAAAACTCAAACAAGTTATTTTCATCTCTGAGATTTAGCCAATAGAGTTCTCGATCAGCACATGGCTGTGGTGGCCATGGCATGTACCAAGGATGTTTGGAAGTGTAAATGCTTGAAGTTAATCAAAGGCCGTATCAAAAAGTTAACTGGATTGTGAGTTGAAGTAGGGTTGATTCATGTCTCATTTTTCCCATTCAAGTTGCTCTGCATACACTGCTATCCCACATTTCTGTATGTAAACAACATGAAATTGTGTATAAAGTAATAAAAAAGAAGGAAAAGGATAATAAAAGTCCTTATGGTTTTAAGCATGTACATTGTACTAAGGCTTAATACTATAGTGATTAAGAGACACACTCTTCTGGGGAAAAGAAACAACTAGTTATATGACATGAAGCAAATTATTTAAATTTCCAGGGCCTCAGTTTCCTCATCTGTAAAATAGAAAATAAATAATGGTATTTTTATGGCATACCTTATTAAAAGTATGAGATGAGATAATGCACATACATTGCTTAAAAGCATAACATCAGTAATTGTTGAGGAAATGTTAGGTATTAAATTTTATGAATGATGGAACTAGGGTGCAATGAGTTTAAGGTACACAGTTAAAAACAGTGAAGGCAAGATATAGACTTAGGTTTTCTTAGCAATAAAATCATGCTCCTTATTTTGTTCTACCTCTTCATCGTCAATGACTTTACTGTCTTATAATTTTCAGAAAAAGAGTCTTAGACTAGACTGATGGGATTTGAATCTCAGCCTGCTGTCTCCTAGCTGTGCAATCTTGAGAAATTTAACCTCTTGCAGCTCATCTCTAACTACGGATACTAATATCACTTAGACTTGTGATCATCTATAAAATATTATAATTGAAGTGCTAAACATAGTGACTCATAAATAGTAAGTGATATGGAACATGGTTACTATCATCATTATCATTTGTTTTTAGGTATTGTTTTAGGCATTGTTTTTAGTCCAATCTCAAGAATTATTAAGAATAGTTAATTGGATTGTGAGTTGAGAGCAGAGACTATCTCACATAATTTATAAACTACTCATTATTCCCACCAGTAGATATTTACAAAGTATTTATCAAGTAATATTAACTTTCTGATGCCACATAAGTTCTAAAAATATTACTTTTTATTTCTTGACAATAAAATGATTACAATGTGTTTTTTTAAATCATTTGATAGATCTATACCTGTAGTACTTTGGGTCTTAAAATGATTACAACTTCTTGAGGCCTAGTATCAAATGCCTTATCATCTTACCCTAACCATCATAGTTTAATCCCTATGTACCCCATAATGCAACTTTAAAAAAATTACTTAACTTGAATGGGGGAGGGAATCTTTTCACAATGTAAACATATATCAAATTATATGTTGTACACGTAAATGCCTTACAATTTTATTTTTTTAATTATATAACTCATTAAAGCTGAAAAAATAATGAATATGCTTTATGAAAAATTTTCTGCTTTTAACTGGGGAATTGCTTAGACACAATAAGAATATGGTTTAATGAAAACTTAGAGAAATATTAGTTAATGTTTTCTAAAATAGATTTTTATTGATTCCAGAGAGGGAGAGAGAGAAAGAGAGAGATAGAAATGTCACTGATGAGACAGACTCATTGATCAGCTGCCTCCTTCAAGTTCCACACTGGGGATCGAGCCCACAACTTGGGCATGTGCCCTGACCAGGAATTGAACCCATGACCTTCTGGTTCATAGATCTACTCTCAACCGAGCCATGCCAGCTGGAGATAATAGCTAAGTTTGAACTATATGTTTCCTTTCCTACTTACACAAAAAATCAGAAAAGAATCATTTTTCAAGGATGCAATTATAGTTAGTTTTGTCAAGAGCTCTTCAGAGTGTAACTCTTCAGAAGCTCTTAGTAGTATAACTGATGAATAACAGGAACTAAAAGCAAGTTTCATAACAGAAACTAGTTAGGATGTCAATGTCAAGCATATAATCTTCGCTTCCAGTGCAAATTTTTACAGGTGTAATCAGAGCCTCTTAAAGGGTTAACAAGGATCTGACTTAGATTGGAGAATTTGGGCAAGTTTATATAGTAGGGCTCCAGAGAAAATACAGAGAAACTAAAATTCCCTTAAGCTGTAAAATCAGCTTCTGCCTGAGTGGTATTGCTGCTCTTTTTATTTCAGAGGGAATAGCATAATGAGCTCATTTCTTTTCCGGTTTATTTATATTCGCTAGGAGAAAGAATAGGAGCTTAGAGACTCTGAGTATAGGTCTAGTTAAAACCCATTTAAAGTTAGAGAACAAGCCTTCAGCACGCATTGTAGCTACCACATCCAAGAAACACATGGCTCTCCATTTCACTTGGGGAAGAACAACAGATGCCATGAAATGATGGTTTGTCAATAGTTAGGCAACTTAGGCTATAAGATGAGAGATTATGAATTTCCTTATAATTTCCAAAAGCTTTCAGGCTATTTTACTCACTCTAAGGCATATATAGATAAAGATAAGACATCTGAATGATGTAGGCAATGTTAGTCAACCATTGACAAAGGCATCCACAAAGTAAATTGAGTAAGGGAGACTACTAGGGGGTATCTCTGTTTAGATTTAAAGACTTATTTTTTCCCCCAGAGAGGCTTTCCACCACTTTTCCAGTTCTAATTTTATTTTTGTTATCCTTTCTTTATAAATATCTAAGATAATTTCCTACTTCTCTCATCCTCCTTACTGAAATATACATATATAGATATATATATATATATATATATATATATATATATATATATATATATATAGATATAGATATATATATGCCTAAGCAACCATTCGACCATTCAACCATTCGACCATTCAACTGGTAGCTATGATGCACACTGACTACCAGGAGGCAGACACTCAATGCAAAGGCATGGAGAGATGGAACAGACTGATGAATCTTAGAGTGAAGTGGGGAGGGCAGGAAGTGATTAACCAAAGATCTTATATGCACACTAGAAGCCGGGTGCATGGATTCATGCACTGATGGGATCCCTTGGCCTGACCTGTGGGGATCAGACTGAAACTGGCAGTCTAACATCCTCCTAAGATTGCAAGGCCAAGGACCCCACTGGTGCAAGAATCTGTGCACCAGGCCGGTTTCGGACCAAATAGATGTACATTAAATATATATATCTATACTAATAAAAGACAAAGATGCTAATTGACTGTACCTTTGCCATGCCCAAGCCATGCCCACTAGTCAATCAGAGCGACTATATGCAAATTAACCCAACCAAGATGGCAGCTGGCAGCCATGGAGCTGGAGCAAACAGGAGGCTTGGTAGCCCCAGCAATGGAGGAAGCCAAGCTTCCTGCCTGCTTTGGTGGGCTGTAGCCTCCACAAAAGGCAATAAACTTTCAATTATAGAAGCTAAATAAATCCCAGATACCTGCTTCCAGCCAGCCTCCACTGGGAGCTTGGGTGGCTGAGGGCTGTGGCCAGCCTGCAAACAGCCATCAGCCCCTCACCCAGGATGGCCACACCCTCATGGTGTGAGGGTCCCCACTAGGGGGCTTGGCCAGCCTTCAAACAGCAGTTAGCCACTCACCCAGGCTGGCCAGGCACCCTAGCGGGGACCTCCACCCTGAAGGCGCTGTGGCCAGCCTGCAAACGGCCTTCACCCCTCACCCAGGCTGGCCACACCTTCATGGGGTAAGTGTCCTTGCTGGGGGGCTTGGCCAGCCTGCAAACGGCCATCAGTCCCTCATCCAGGCTGGCAACACCATCATGGGGTAAGGGTCCCTGCTGGGGGGCTTGGCCAGCCTGAACAGCTATCAGCCACTCGCCCAGGCTGGCCAGGCACCCCAGTGGGACTCCCACCCTGATCCGGGCCACCCTTCATGGCAAACCAGCCAGCCCCCACCCATGCACCAGGCCTCTATCCTATATAATAAAAGGGTAATATGCAAATTGACCCTAACAGCAGAGCGACTGGGAATGACTGGCCACTATGACACACACCGAACACCAGGGGGCAGACGCTCAATGCAGGAGCTGCCCCCTGGTGGTCAGTGTGCTCCCACAGGGGGAGCTCTGCTCAGCCACAAGCTAGGCTGACAGCTGCCAGTACAGCGGTGGTAGTGGGAGCCTCTCCCGCCTCCTCAGCAGCACTAAGGATGTCAAACTACAGTTAGGCCTGCTCCCCGCTGGCAAGTGGACATCCCCCGAGGGCTCCCAGGCTGCAGAGGGATGTCTGACTGCCAGCTTAGGCCCAATATCCTGGGGAGCGGGCCTAAGCCAGGAGGTGGTCATCCCCCAAGGGGACCCAGACTGCAAGAGGGCACAGGCCGGGCTGAGAGACCCTCCCGAGTGCACAAATTTTTGTGCACCGGGCCTCTAGTGTGTGTGTATGTGTGTGTGTGTGTGTGTGTGTGTGTGTGTGTGTGTGTATGTATATATATTTCTATTAAAGACTCTTTACTGGCTGATAAACTATGATTGTAACTTTCTGAAACTTGGAATATATAAGTATTTTTGTGCTTTGTCTTAATGTCCCTGGGTCGCTGGATCAGCTCTTCTTGGGAGCACATGCCATCATGTTTCTAATTCATGCTTTCCAAACAGGATATTTTAAATTCAAATAATTTATTTCTTCTTTCTGGGTGCTAAATAAAACATTCCTTCTCGAGAAATTTCAGTTCCTAAACTACATATTTACTGAATACTTTTTTGTTCTAATCTAGTAAAACAACTAATCATCCTCTTTAGTCTCTCTGTTCTGTTCAACTTCAATCTTCAGCAGGCAACATATTTTTTACACAATTCCTGAATGTGATATCTATATATGTTGGTCCTTTAAGTATGTTTTCAAATCAGTATGGGCCATAGGTCAGGAAAACAACAAATCAGTGAGCTAAAACTTGTCAACAAATATTCTTTTAAAGAGAGGAGTACAATAATGAAGTAAAATATGAAATTGACTATTACAAGGAGTTAGCCAAAAGTAAAGTTAAAGGGCACAGTCCACACAAGACTACCTTTATTTATGACACCAATTGCAATTTTGGGGGTGTTCCCCAAATCACCCTCAGGTTCAATTCACTAGAAGGACATACTGAACTCACTGAAAGCTGTTATAATCTCAGGCATGGTTTATTGTAACAGTTTAATCAGTCAAGAGATCCATAGGAAGATTCCAAAAGGGACAGAGTCTAGTCCTGTTGCCCTCTCCCTGTGGAGTTGAGTCAGTGTTATTCTAGACCTGGCATCGATATGTGATAATACACATAGAGTATGGTTAACCAGAGAGGCTCACCTGAGCCTCTAGAATTTTTATAGAGTTTCCACCACAAAAGTATGGTTGACTTCTTATGTGACTTATCTTACTTGGTCTCAATTCCATTAAGAAATGAAACTTAAGTTTAATGTAACCCTGACTACATCCCTCCATCCCCACCCCCTATATAAGCTCAACTTTTACTTGGGGAAACAGAAGTTTGAACATCTTCAGAGTAGAGGATTAAATGCATGAGGAATCTACAGGAAATATTTTATTGTACTTTTGTGTGCTTGTGATGGGTTGGCAAGATTTCTAGAAGTAAAAAGAAATGTGAAAGCAACAGTACTAGAAAAATACTTTTTGGTGGAGAGCCTAGAAAACACCCAGATGTCTCAGATTCCGGAAAAGAGGCACTAACCCCGGTAATGTGCATGGATCATTGGTAAGAGGATCATAATTAATAGAGTTACAAGAATTTCAAATAGTAAGTTATTTTATGGACATTGAGCTGTCTTGTGAAACTAGCATAGTTCACATAAAAAGGATAATACAAGTGATTTAATAATTTCTATTAGGCATTTATATGAAGTTTTCAGGAGCTATTGTTTGCTAGGTGATTAATGATGGCCCTGTAATTAAAAGATGACTTTCATTCACAAAATATTGTAATTTATCTTTTGGGGAGTGTTTGAATCCAGAGAGTAGACCACTTACTACTACTCCCATTATACACAGATGGCTTTTAGAGGCAGCCATTTTCAGACTGCTTTAATTACATTTAATTACAATTTGATTAAGATTTATGGACTCTAATTCACCAACTTTCAAAGAAAACTAAAGACTCAATAGAGTTGTAATGAAATGTAAAGTCAGAGAGAAGGAAGAAGCAATGTGCAGGCAAGGCAAATCCTTTTATTTGTTACAAGACCCACACCCATTTTGTTAACTTGCGAATGCATTATTAGAAGTACAGGAATAAATATTTTCTATGACTATTACCTGCAGGATTATTTATCAAAAGAGTATTTGCTCTCATTTTTATAAGGAAGAACAAAAGTGGGGGAAGCAGGTTTATTTCTCTTATATAACACAGGCATGTTCCAATACCATGTCATATATGGAAGCGTTCATATTAATTTTAAAAAAGGAGATATATATATATCAAGGTTCAGAGAAATGGGAAAGAGTTAATACTGAAAATTGGGATCTACTTGCAATTTTCCCCCCACCGAAGACTAAACAGCATGGTTCTGGGGCATCCTCTGCTATAGTCAAGCATAGTTGGTTTTGATTTTAGAAAAGTTAAATAAAATAGTGGTTTAGGGAAAGTTGATTCATTTTCTGTTAAGCAAGGACTATATGTTTTTAGAAATAATAGTATAATATCACCAGAATAGGTCTCCTATGTGTTTTAATAATCCTTAACTTCATCCTCACAACAAGAAAGATTTTGGTCAGCAATTTAAGATTCAGTCCTAGGATGGAAAATATTAATGTAGGAGCAGAGTTGCCATCTATCTCAGTCTGTGCCTAATTTTCTCTGCTGTAAGTTATGCATAAGTGAAAACTATAAACCTAGAGGACATTGCATAGCTCCTAGATGGACAGAGAGTATCAGGGTGCATGTTCTGTAAATCTATATAATGATAGAGCTGAAAGGGACCATGGTGATAAATATCCTAGTCTAGATGAATATACTATTACCCTTTATTTATTCTTTACCTGGTACTCTATTACCTTTTATTTCCCAACCTTTTCAACTGAGTGATTTCATTTTTGTATATGTTTGAAGGGATATTATTAATATATGTTAGTGCCAAATATGAAAATTGCTCTTCAAAAGTTAAAATTTAGTCTCCTTTAGAAGTTTTTTTTTTCTAAATGTAAATGTACAATTCCTGATTTTCCCTTTCTTCTGTTTTACTCTAATTGAGTAAAAATGTATTCTCTTGAATGTTTTTCAGGAAGAAGCTAGAAATCATAGAAGTCAACAGAAACTTTTCCTTTTGCTCTTCTGATTTAGGTGTTTTTTTTCTTCCTCATATTCCAATCCTATCTATTTCCTATTTTTCCTAGCAAAATTAAAAAAAACAAAAGCAAAACTAAAACCAGTTAAACCTGAAACCACTGTATGCCTGTGATATAGTGTCTCCAAACAAATTCTCACCCCTGAATTTCTTACTTCGGTTATTTTTTAAAAATCTTTATTGTTGAAAATATTACAGATGCCCCCGTCCATCCAGTTCCCACCTCACACCAGGCCTTCACTACCTTTGTTTGTGTCCATAGGTAGTTCATACATGCATATAAGATCTTTGGTTAATCTCTTCTCATCCCCCCGCCCTACGCCCTTCCCTCTAAGATTCGTCAGTCTGTTCCATGCCTCTGATTTATTCATTAATGTATTTTATTCATTAGTTTATTTTTTTCATTAGATTTCTTATTAGATTATTTTGATTTTTAGGTTCAATTGTTGATATATATGTATTTTTTTCATTTTATTGTTCATATTTTTATTTTTCTTCTTCTTCTTTCTCTTCTTAAAAATACCCTTCAAATTTCATGTAATACTGATTTGATGGTGATGAACTCCTTTTCTTTTCTGTGAAGCTCTTTATCTTACCTTCAATTCTAAATGATAGCTTTGCTGGGCAGAGTAATCTTGTAGGTCCTTGCTATTCATCACTTTGAATATTTCTTGCCACTTCCTTCTGGCCTGAAAAGTTTCTGTTGCGAAATCAGCTGAAAGTCCTATGTGTGCTCCCTTGTAGGTAACTAACTGTTTTTCTCTTGCTGCTTTTAAGATTTTGCCTTTGTCTTTAACCCTTGGCATTTTAATTATGATGTGTCTTGGTGTAGGCCTCTTTGGGTTCCTTTTGTTTGGGTCTTCCAGGACTTGTAAGTCTGTTTCTTTCAGCAGGTAGGGGAAGTTTTTGTCATGATTTTTTAATATAAGTTTTCAATATATTGCTTTCTCTCTTCTCCTTCTGGCACCCCCATAATGCAAATGTTGGTACGCTTGAAGTTGCCCCAGAGGCTAGTTACACTATCTTCATATTTTTGGATTCTTTTTTCCTTTTGCTCTTCTGATTAGGTGTTTTTTCTTCCTCATATTCCAAATCGTTGATTTGATTCTTGGAATCCTCTACTCTACTGTTGAACCCCTATAAATTATATTTTGTTTCAGTTACTGTCCTTTTTCATGTCTTTGAAATTCTCACTAAGATCCTTGAAAGTCTAAGTCCCTTTTAGCTCTCATTAGGTCCCTTGAAGCTCTCATTAAGACCCTTGAAGCTCTCACTAAGTCTTTTGAAGCTCTCATTATGATCCTTGAGCATGAATTTCTGATTTTAAAGCCAACTGCAAACACATAACTTTATTTTGATGTCTAATAATCATGTCCAAAGATGAAAAATTGATGTCCTCCCCTCCCTGCAAAATTCCATTCTCTCAGCCTTCCCCTTTTCAGTAAACTGAGTTTTCTCTTTTTCAGTTTTATCTAATTAGCAAAATTAGAAGCTTCTTTATGTGATTTAGGTTTCAAAAGGTTAAAGGTTTTCTGTTTTCTAGATTAAATGCACATATTTAATTTACCTTGCAATTAATTAAGCTACCACATATGGTACACGTCTGTAAGTGTCTACTGCTTTATTGTTCTTAAACAGTTTTTAGAATTTAATTCAGGTTTTGTGCTGCTGTGTTCTCTACTTATTTATGATTTTCAGTAACCTTTTCATTTCCAGAGTTTTGTTATATTTTTGTAACTTTGCTTACATTATTGTGTATACCACTCATTGGTTCTCAAAACATCAAGCAGCCATAAGGAAAAACAACAACACATACACCACAAATTACTTTAAATAGCATTATATTAGCAAGACTTTCAGAATTAATTTTTGCAGTATCTTTTAAAAGTATGGCACTTTTTTTATTCTTTGTGATAGTGTGAAAAAAAGAACTCTACCATATTTAGTTAAGTGCCAATTAGTCACATTTGGTTTATCTTCATATGATTACAGTATATGGAAAGGAACTCCTTGGTTGTGTTGGGCCCCAGAGCAGGCTGTCTCCAAATAACTCACAATAGCATATTCAATATTTTGAATTAAAGTTATTTGACAAGCAGCCAGCACAATAAGGACACGCTGACCCTCTCTTGTCTCCTTGAATGCAGGAAATAAATCTCCCCGGTGAAAAGCACCCTCCTTGCAACAGAATGGGAAGGTTGAGAGATGTCCTTGTCACCAGTTAAGGAAACTCAAAGCCAGGGTGTGTATAAACAAACCTTCTTGCCTCTTTACTAATTTACTACCCAGACTCAGACTCTGTTTATATTCCTCACTAGTTAGCACCCAAATCTAGGCTTCTTTGTCCTGTCAATTCTTCACAAATTTATTCTTTGTCTAAAAAGTATAAAAAGCTGACTGGTTCATCATTTGGGAGAGTATCATTTAATTGATGATCTCCCATGCACATGTATTAAACTGTTTTTTTCTTCTATTATTCTGATCTTATGTCAATTTTATTATTAGTGTAGCTGTAAGAATTCTAGTGTTCCTTTAGTTAAAGATCCAGTATAATCATGTGCTGATTATTGAGATTTCCCTTTTCTTATATCCCCATTATATTCTTCATTTTAAAAAATTACATTTTATTGTTACATGTCATTTTAGCATATCTTGTGTTCTTTTTTTAAGACCTACTTAATGACAGGCAAATAAAACTAATTTGTTGAGATGGAAATGTTTTTTTCAGACTGATGTTCCTTATCCTAGTTGTTATGTTAAAGTTCTTAAATTGACAGCCGCCAGCCTCGCTAATCTATGTTTATCCAGAGATATTATTTCTAATATACTAAAATTTTATTTAGTAATTAGGCTTTTAATGTATATATTAAATAGATTTATTTACATTATAGTTTAGCATTCTCCCCTTAACCAGTAAAAAGCTATTATAAGGACAAAAGTGTTGTTAACTTCACATAATAAAAGTTAAGCTAAAGAGAAAAACAATTTAGTTCATTATTTTACATTTTTTAGAAAACTTGAAATTTACGAAAAAAAATTAAATATTTGAGACATTTCCTTTACTCCTGTTTTTGTACTAAAACAAAGAGGTGCAGTTATTTTTTCTTTGTAAATTTCCAAAAAAAATTCTAAGTGACTCTTCCCAAATATTATTCAAATACTCACTAAAAATAATAAAGTAAAAAAAGTAAGGTCTTTGAGACTATACAGAAAACTTGTATTATCTATAATAATAAAAGTGCAACTTTTGCTAATCAGACCCGACTTCCTTCCAGATGACCTCCTGGACGGAGCGGGGGCTGCAAGGGAAGCCCAGATCCCAGGTGCCAGAGGGAAGCTAGTGCCGGCAGCCGGGGGAAGGAAGGCCTATTCTTGCATGAATTTCATGCATCGAGCGTCTAGTTAATTTATAATCTTACACTACCATATATTCTTATATATAATGCAAGTAGAAACTTGGTACATGTGATTAATAGCTTATTTGGAAATGGGTCTGCACATATGGAAATTATAGCCACCAACCCACTGCATCTCCTGTATATTTATGGATTTTACCAACTGCATTTTATTTCACCTTGTGCTCAAATACCAACAATAACACACTATGTAGTATTTATGCTGTATCCCAAGTGGTTGATTAGAGCTAATTATAAGAGGTCTAAAATAGTCATTACACCTGGGCTCCTAGCCATGCAATCTGTACTGTGGCTTGTCCAGAGTATTGGCTCATGGACAAGGTCTCCTTCACTGCCAGTTCCATCCTAATGATTCCTTATTTACTCCCCCAATGCTAATTTTTTCATTGGCTTTGTTCCCCAGTCTGCTGCTTATTACTTGGTTTAACTCCCTGGTTGAAATTGCCATCTCACTCTCCCTCAACCCAGCACCAAACTGGTCACTCAGAGGCAAGACTGGGCCCCACCCTCTTCAGCGACCTAAACCATGGACTCTAGAGAGAGTGGGTATGTCCTAATACTTTAGAAATTACCTGAGGGGTAGTCAGGGTTTGCCTGACTCTAAACCTCAAATCTGCTTCTTCCTTTGAATGCTATTGACTTAGAAAAAATTGAGACTGAAATTTCAATAAAAATAAGACAAATTACCACAGGATATAGGAAGAATCTAACAGGTATGGCAATAATTTGGTCAGACCCCCCTAACTCTTTCTCTTTGAATTCTCTCTTCAAGCATTGCTGTTCTCTGATTTCTGATACCTCTGGCATTTTCACTCAAGTTGCTCCTGTTAAATTTTCTTCTTAAAACTCAGGTGAGAGAAAATATTTTTACCCTAATTTTTGTTTAACTTCTATTAACAAGAGCCACAGCATACATTCAATTCAACTAGAAAGGTTTTGGGTGACTTTATTGTCTTTGAAAAGGTTTTAGGTTTTACTTCTTCCAGCCACTTTTGACTAGAAGACTATTTTCCATATTAATACCATTACCTGGAAAATATTGTAAGGAATCTTTACATAGTTTTCAGTTACCAATGACTCCATAAACTGATGTTCTGCTATGCTGGCCTGAGCTAAAATCACTCTAGTATACACTGCCAGGACCTTTTAGGAAGGTCACCAGGCATCCATTCATTTGTCAAACAGATAATGTGAACATGACCATGTGACAGGTACTGTTCAAGTTGTGGAAAGGATCATTTCCCTCATGGAGTTTGTATTGTAGAGAGACACCGATAATTTAAAAATGATACTCAGTATAATGCCAGTTAAATATTAAGAACTGTGAAGAAATATAGGATGAATGAAGAAGATGAATGAAAGAAAAACCCAAGCAGATAGATACAGAGAACAGATTGGTGCTTGTCAGAAGTGGGAAGCAGGGTTTGGACTAAATGGGTGAAGGTGGGTCAAAGGATACAGACTTCCAGGTATAAAATAAATAAGTAATGGGGATATAATGTACAGCATGGTGATTATGGTTAATAGTAGTGCACTGCATATTTGAAAGTCGTTGAGAGGGTGTATCTTGAGAATCCTCATCATAAGGAAAAAGAATTAGAACTATGTATGGTGATGAGTGTTGATTAGATTTATTGTGGTTATCATTTTACAATGTATACAAATTTCAATTCATTATGTTATACACTTGAAATTGATATAATGTGATATGTAAATTATCCCTCAAAAACATAATTATGAATAAATAAGCAATATAAAACCAGTTAAATATAAGAATTATATATCCTATCTAATAATAGACAAACATGGTAATTAACCATACCTCCGACACGCTTCCCATTGGCTAATCAGGGCAATATGCAAATTAACTGCCAACCAAGATGGCAGCCAGCAGCCAGGCAGCTGAAGCAAACAGGAGGCTTGCTTGCTCCAGTGATGGAGGAAGCCAAAGTTCCCCACCTGCCGCTGCCAGCCTATGAGCTGCACTCTAAGAAACAATGTTGCAATTATAGAAGCTAAACAAACCCCAGAAACCTGCTTTCAGCCAGCTGGGCCTCAGAGCTGGAGCTGCAACAGTGTTTCAATTATAGAAGCCAAACAAACCCAGATACCAGCTTTCAGCAGCCGAGGTCTCAGAGCTGGAGCCGGGCCTCAGAGCTAAAGCCGGCTCTCAGTTCCCGTGACAGCCACAGAAGGTAAATAAATCCCAGAATAAAAAAAGAAAAAAAGAAAAAAAGGAGAGGTTGGGAGCTTCAGTCATCCGCCAGCCTGAAAACGGCCCTCAGCCCCTCACCCAGACTGGCCAGGCACCCCAGTGGGGAACCCCACCCTGAAGGGGGTGTGACCAGCTTCAAACAGCCATCATCCCCTCATCCAGGCTAGCCAGGCACCCAGTGGGGATCCCCACCCTGAAGAGGGTGTGACCAGCTGCAAATAGCCATCAGCCCCTTATCCAGGCTGGCCAGGCACCCACGCAGGACCCCCACCCTAATCTGGGACAGCCTTCAGGGCAAACTAGCTGGCCCCCACCCATGCACCAGGCCTCTATCCTATATAATAAAAGGGTAATATGCAAACTGACCCTAACAGCAGAAAGACTGGGAATGACTGGTCACTATAACACACACTGACCACCAGGGGGCAGATACTCAATGCAGGAACTGCCCTCTGGTGGTCAGGACGTTCTCACATGGGAGGAGCTCTGCTCAGCCACAAGCCAGGCTGATGGCTGCCAGTACAGCGGTGGTGGTGGGAGCCTTTCCTGCCTCCTCAGCAGCGCTAAGGATGTCCGACTGCAGTTTAGGCCTGCTCCCCACTGGCAAGTGGACATCCCCCAAGGGCTGCCAGGCTGCCAGAGGGATGTCTGATTGCCATCTTAGGCCCAGTCCCCCGGGGAGTGGGCCTAAGCCAGCAGGTGGTCATTCCCTGAGGGGTCCCAGACTGCGAGAGGGCACAGGCCGGGCTGAGGGACCCCCCTCCCCCCAGGGGGTGCACAAATTTTTGTGCACCGGGCCTCTAGTATACATATGTCTGTGTGTATGTGTGTGTGTGTGTGTGTGTGTGTGTGTGTGTGTATATATATATATATATATATATATATATATATATATGAAAAGAATGAATGGAAGGTCCTACTTAGATGACATAGACATGAATATTTAAGTAAATACATGAAAGAACTGCTAAAGTAAGCCTTAAGAATATTTGAAGAAAAAAAAAAAAACAGTTACCATGAATGGCAGTGCAAACAAAGGGCCGGAGGTGGATACTTTCTTGGAATCTTTAAAAATTAGTATGGAGGCTTGTGTGACTGGCACTAGATGAGACAGAGCAAAATACATGGGGGGGGGAGGGGATGAGATAAGAGGAATAGGCAGGGACAGATCCCACACAGTATTGTAGATTAAATCAGAGATTTTGGATTTCAATCTAAGAGAAGTTGGCTGCAGTTTTAGAGGAATAAAACCATTTCTGTAACTAGTTTTGAACATAGAAGTATATACGTGTCTCCTCTTTGACATCTAGCAGAGTCTTTGCATTTTTCATACTTGAAAAATCAGTATTAGCTTAAAGAGGGCTCTATTGTAGTACTGATAAATACGATCAGAATAGACAAGAGATTGATGGACACTTTCACTCTCTGAACAGCAAAGACTTTGAAAGGGCAGCACTTTCTGCTTTACTTTTTTCTTAATATCATTGAAATGGAAAATATTTTTCTTTGGTTCTTTCACTTCTGTGAGGAACTATTTTCTGCAATTAGTAGCATATTATTATTTTAAAATACTATCTTTGGAATTAGGAGATGGAAATGATAACTTGTATATAGATTTTACTCTGAAAGACCGTGGTGTAGTAGGTAGCACAAAACACACACAAGCAACTACTTTATATGGCAAGATATAAACTACTGCCATAAGAAAAGTCCAGATAACAAAGACCCGGGGGACTTACAGAACAGATAGATAAAAAGATAGACAGATTCATACATACATACATACATACATACATACATGTATACATACATACATACATAGACATTCCAGTCAAATCAATCTTGAAGTTTTTCAGAGATAAGGTAAGGTCTCACCTGGGCAGGAGATTATAGGAAAGAGAAGGATAATAAAAAAAATAGTGAATCATAACAGAAAGTAATCCATGTAATGAAAAATCCAAGTTGTAGTGATAGATCAGTAAAACTATCTGAAAAATGGGGAGATATTCAGCTTAGTTATAGCACAGGAGAGAGAAGACGGATAAGTAACTTGACATTAGAAAAATAAGAGTACAGTAGTAAAACATTAAAGAGTTTTAAGCTGAGAATGTGAATAGTGGTTACCAGTAAAAGAAATAAGTTGATTCAGCAAAATCAGAATCATTTCAGTGGTTAATGGAAGAACTGTTGGGGTTCTGAGTTGAAGAATAGCATAAATTCAAAGAACACAAGAGTTCCTGTGCTATTTTGTAAATAGATTCCATATAATTTGGCAATGAACTGAATTAGAAGAATGAGAAAAAAAGACTATCACCATTCCATCATGTAATCAGAGAGAATGATGGTGGTGATATACTTAACAAAAAAGATGGACATTCAAGGAAAATATTATTGGAGGGCAATATAGATTTGTTGATTTTGATATTACAGATACTGACTTCAAGATCTGGTGAAATTGTAATCCTCTAAATTGGAAAGGTGAGAAAATTTTAAATTTAATATTGGACCCCTACTTCACAGAATACAAAAAAATAAGGTTAAAATGAATCATACTCTGAAATATAAGATCTAGAAATATAAAGCTTTTCGAGGAAACATAGGAGTGGATCTTCATTTTAATGACTTTTGTGAAAGCTTAGGGTCTGCTCCATAATTTTCTGGCCATCTGTTACACCTGGGGCAATGTGTGTGGCTTTAAAAATTCCTCAGTATATACAGGTGCTTTGTAATACCTTACTTGCCCAAAGGAACTCTCTCCGTACCTTTTTCTTCCATGCTTGAGGCTCCTATTACAGTGCTCCATTGTAGGCTTTTCCCCCAGGTAGCTGCGGGTTTTTCATTTGCCTTCCAATGCTTTCCAGCAACACTCACTGCTCATCAGCTGCCCAGTGAGTTCCAAGATAAGCCAAACAGAGACAAGCATCTCTGTCAGTTCTTAGGCAGTCAGGTTAGAAGAGAATAGAACAAGCATCGCAGCCACAGATAAGGTCTGCTCTGCTGCCTCCAGAACCAGGGACCAGGGTCTACCCTGGGAACAGAAGCTGCCATCTTCAAGACCACCACTGGGGCAGGGAGGGCGGGAGGCAGAGCAAGCAAAAATGCCCCAAAGCTTTCCAACAATTTTTCAGTTGCATTTTTCTTAATTTAGTGCTCACTTGTTTGTTGTAAACTTTTGTCTATTCTGACAGATTGGTTCTGGCAGTTTATGCTTACTTGATAATTCTGTGCAGGGTTGGAAGTTGGGAGCTGCCTATGCCACCATTTTTTTTTTCTAGACTATATTTTTGTGAAGAATTTTTTTTTTTTTTTTTTACTTTACTAAAGTATTATATGCAATACAGGAGTGAAAACACCACCTGCATACTGTTTTCTGAAGGGCATTTGCTAACCTGCTGTTCAATAGTTTATTTACTTCCAGCAAAAATGTCAATCTTTACTAATGCAAATATGTTGATCCTCTCTCTTCTCAAGGATTAGAGACTGTGTATATTGGGGTGGTAGAGGTCTGGGTGGCATGGAGTTTATGAGCAACATATATCCCTTTCTTTGGGAATTTACAAACCTCAGGGATGGTTATATGGCAATAATAACCAACTTGGATACATACAGCTAAGCCATCATGATTCACTGATAGGGTTTCTGGCTAAAAATCCCAGTGCTAAACTTGGTGTGATTGTGTGATTAAGATTAACTAGGCACCTGACATTAAAATCTGTAAAAATGAAACAAATGTTCCAATTATCATCTATTTTTAAAAATCAAGGTTTAAACTTTTCACAGAGATGTCATATTGTCTGTTTCTATTTTGCATTGAATATTTAAGTCTATATAGGTATATACTTTATGCATATACTTAGTGCATGAAGCCAAGATAATTTAGAATTTGTTAAAGGCCATCACTAATTCTGTAAAACGTTTTGTGCTTAGGTGATTCATAAAACAAATAGATTCTTATAACTTCAATGAATTCACTTCTACTTAAATTATTCCATAAATGCTTTTGTTAAGAACTTAAAAAAGTGATTTTTCATATACCAGGTTATAGAGGAGGGGAAAGCTCTTTATAAACAAATTGAATTACAAAATTCAGATAGGTGAATTATAATCACATAGGTAGGTGATTATAATTACACAAACTTAAATGTAATTACACTGAAATTATTTATTTTGAAATCAGAATCTATAGTAATTGACAGTAGAAATTCAGGTTGCCTGTGGAAGTTAAATTGCAAGATATGTAAATGCAAAAGTATATCTTTCTCTTGACTCATAGATGACTTTGCATCAATATCTTTAGATCCCAATAGATAAAGATGTTCTCCAGGTGACACTACTAGTTCATGGGTGAACTTGAATCTATAATCCATATCTCCCCAAGAATTAGTTTCCAAATCTTGAGAATTAAGCTATTTCCAAACTCCCTTCAACTCTTAGAAAATTCTAACTCTCAATTTATGTTTACACACTTTAACTTACTTATCTGTGTCTGTATGCATCTCTCTGAGCACTTACTATGTACCAAGCAATGTGGTGCTTTGGGAAATGCAGATCTTAACAATCTAGATGGGTTCAGTAGGGCCAGGCCATATAAATCAGTGATTCTCAACCTTCTGGCCTTTAAATACAGTTCCTCATGTTGTGACCCAACCATAAAATTATTTTCATTGCTACTTCATAACTGTAATGTTGCTACTGTTATGAATCATAATGTAAATATCTGATATGCAGGATGGTCTTAGGCAACCCCTGTGAAAGGGTCGTTCGACCACCAAAGGGGTCTCGACCCACAGGTTGAGAACCGCTAATAAATCATCAGCTATCTCATCAGTCAAAGGGCTTAAACCCCTCAGATTCCTGCTTCTAACTATTTCACCTGATATAATTCAGGGCAGGCTGCCCTAGAATGTGCCATTCCATCATGTTGATTATTTTGAATTAAAGTTGCTTAAGCAACAGCTGGTTCAAGAAGGACACTCTGACCCTCCTTTGCCCCGCAGTAAGCAGGAAGCAAACTTCCCAATTTGAAGGGTATCTTCCCAGCATCTGGAGAACAGAAGACATCCTTACCAACAGAGGTAGAAACTTCCGGGCTGAGAAGGCCACATAAACAGATTTTGTTGCTGCTTCACGAATTTACAACCCCAAGCCTGAACCTCTTTGTCTTGTCAACTTTTCACAAATTTATTGTTTCTTTGTCTAAAAGCTGTCTGCTTTGGTAACATCTTTGAGTCTCATGTTTGTATGAGTTCCCATTCATACTAAATTAATTTGTTCTCCTCTTAATCTGTCTTGTCAATGTAATTATTAGGCCAGCCAAAGGATATAGAAAGGAAGACGGGAAAAGGTTTCCTCCCCTACCTTAAAAACGTTCACTGTTCATCTGGATCCCTATCAGCCTGTACGCCAAGCATGTTAAACTCGCAGCCCGTAGGCTTCATGACTCATTTATTTGGCCTGTGTTAGCCTTTGAGTTTGACATGCTTGCATAGGCAATCAGGGCTAACTCTTCACTCTATGCCTTCCATGTTTATGTTTCTGGGATACTTCTCTTTGCCTGTTACTGATGTCCTGTTTCCTTACCTCACATGCATTGGACTCTCTACCCCTGTGCCCCTGTATCCCAAGTGTCGCCTTATAAAGCTGTACTTAGGGGATCATTTCTGATGATCAACTTGCCAAGGGTGTGCTAAACAATCATGATCCCTGATTTAAATGCTCAGTAAAGTTGAAGCTTGTCAATTAATCTGAGCAATCAAGCTATGCAAAGTACTGACAGAGGTACTTTTCTGACAGAATTGATGCTTAATCCCATTATTTCCTGCAATAGTGTCGCTTGGAGTAAAAATATAAAATGAAATTACTGGGCTAATTCACATATGGGTTAACATATGTTTTTTTGTATAACTTTATGGGTCAGTAATAATAAATGGTAATATAAGTTATATTGTAAACAAATGAATATCCAGTTATATTTCATTTACCAAATAACCATCTAAATATACACTCCAATTACTCTTATCATTCTCTAGACTCTAGAGAATAATTTATTCCATTTGCATGAAATTTACTTTAAAAAATATTAACTATTTATCAAGCTATTTTTCATGGAAACTACATTATAAGTAGATTCTTGATGTTCTCAGGGAATCCATACTAATAATGTTACTAATAATTATTTTATTCATCCCTGATAATAACTGCCGTCTTAAATAGAATAAATAATTTATATGGTATAACTTCTGTATAAAATATAACTCAAGAAAAACATTCTGTGCTATCAATGTGGGCAGCAGCTGGACTCACTCACAAATCCTACCACTCCTATATGGTTACATTTTATGCTTCTGCCAGAGAACAGATAATTGCATACTGTTAATTCTCAGGCTCACTCTCAAAAATCAATGGTAGAAAAGTTAAAATGGTAAAAATTCGTTTAATTGCTCATAATCACTCTTCAGTGAGTGATGCCGTATTTTCAGAGGTCTGAACAAAGGGAAGCACTTATCACAATTACTGATCTGAGCTAAATGCGTTATTACAATGCCTCAGATACCAGTGCATTGGATACTCATTTGAAGATAGTTGCTGTTAATACTAATATCATTCCTGTTATGATTACAATGTATATGTGAATAGTGTTCTTTTCCTATACCAAGCTCAGCTTCCACACTACATTTTTGAACTCTGAGAATGGGTTAAGGTAGCTTTCATTAAATGACCTAATCCCACATTTCAATATTTTCTTCA
Source organism: Myotis nattereri (assembly GCF_964212035.1). NCBI lineage: Eukaryota > Metazoa > Chordata > Mammalia > Chiroptera > Vespertilionidae > Myotis > Myotis nattereri. Next base: position 31,692,593 of record NC_138088.1, read on the forward strand.
GCTTTTCTTTTACTTCGTGTCCATTCCTACCTCCTTCTGAGATATTGCTCAACTCAGCATGTACATTCTAACTAACCTGGATTTTAATAGTGTGGCTTGCACTTCTGGGCTTCTCTTAAAGTTGACACAGCAATAATAACTTATAGCCTGATGCTCTAGTTCAGTGCAATTTGGCCCCACACTAGGCCAATCTGAATGTTCTCTTAAGTCTTTGATCTGCATGTTTGCTTTAGTTTCTCCATTGCTAATCAACCTCCTTTTAAGTTTCAATTCCATAAAGAACTTGGAATATTTTATCCCTGCTAACGTTTTCACTTTTTTATACTTGTAAACTTGCCAGTCTTGTGTATGAAATAGACTCCTGGGAAAAGCTCATCCCAATAAAGTTCAGTGAAAAAGCAATATCGAACCTTGTGTGTCAGTTTTTGACTCTGGGATCACCTTGGGCAGATCTGGCCCCCTCTTAGTACAGCAGAGTCAATAGAAACTTTCTCCAACTTTGAAGAAGCAAACTGAAGATGTAAGGAATGAGTTTGGAAGAGCACAAAGCTGGGTGCTCGACTGTGGAATCAATTAATCTTGCTGACTTCTCTTTTTCTTACTGCTTAGTTAAGCATTCGTCTGATAGCCGTGTGTGTGCTCTGTGTATTTGTGTGTGTGTGTGTGTGTGTGTGTGTGTGTACTTTTCCATCTCTATGGATCCATCGGCCTATCTATCTTTCATCTAGCTTTCTAAGTACAGTATCTGTCATCATATATTTATCTATATCCTGGAGAGTCTCTGCTTGCAATTTAGAGCAATGTTGTTTGAATAAAAGAATTTTGTTTGCTTTTAGTCGCTCTCAAAAAATGATTTCAAATGCATGCATCCTCTCTTATATATTTACATTAGCTATTTCCTAAGGTTTATTCTTTGGCAGAAAAAATGTAGTAAGTGATAAATGGATAGGAAGCTGAGTTGGAACATCTGTATCTTTTATCTCTATATCCAATTTGTTTTGAATTGTCAGCCACCAGCTGAAGCAAATTGTCTGAAATTAATTAACCATCTGAAAACTAGGTACATGATATTTATTTCCTAGCTATTTTATGACACTTGGGATTCACCCCAAACAGACTTAGTCTTTATTTTTCTTGCATGATTTAATACAATGTAAATGGTTAGACATGCCTTTCTCCAGAGATGGTGTGGTCTGTACAGTCATACAAATCTGGATTAAAATCTCTGGTTGGCTAGTTCTCTGGTTACTAGTTTTGTGGGCATAGGCATAGAACCTGTTTTTCTGATGGTGAATAATTTAGCCTACCATCTGTGAATTTAATGGGAGTTGGGCATTTTAATAGCCCGTTAGTGTACAAAAACAGTCTCTTCTTTTCAGTTATATTTGAAATAAAATTTAATGACTTTTCCATGTCAATTTTCACAAATTCTTGAAGAAACTTATTGTAAAAGACAGATTCATTGGCCTGTCATCATGCCCTCGGCACACACTCTTCCCACACATGTCCGCAACTTTCTACTGAAGTTTCTTACATATACTCTGCATGGCTATATTCTCTGGCTAAGGGAACATGCTCAGGGTGGAGTTTCTGGGAAATGTGTGCCTCCAGGAGTAGCCTTCAACCAGTGGCATATGGATGCCAGGTGATTAATGGTGTTCTGGTTTGATTTCAACTCATGTTGGATGCACTAGGTCTGCAGCTCTGCTTTACAGTCACTTCTCTGGCCTCCAAGTGCATCATTTGGATGGATACACTTAGCAGCTGCCTAACCCTAATCGTGGTTCTATGCTATGTAGAGAAAGAGCAATTTTGGAAGCCAAAGTAAGGTGGAAATCCTAATAGTGTCTCACATCTTAGCAAATCAAAAGCAACACAGTATTGTAGGTGGGACATAACCCCTATAACTTGTTTGATTTGTTAGAGATACAATCATATTATTTACTTTTTTATTTATTGATTTGAGAAAGAGAGAGAGAGAGAAAAGGAGATAGAGGAGTGGAGACGAGAGGAGAGGAGAGGAGAGAGGAGGGGAGGGGAGGGGAGGGGAGAGGAGGGGAGAGAGAGAGAGAGAGAGAGAGAGAGAGAGAGAGAGAGAGAGAGAGACACATTGACTTGTTGTTCCACTTATTTATGCATTCATTGGTTGCTCCTTTATGTGCCCCAACCAGAGATCCTACTCACAAACTCCGGGTATCGGGAGGATGCTCTAACTAGCTGAGCTAGCCAGCCAGGGCTCATATTATTTCTTTTATGTGGTCCACTTGCTTCACTCTTATTTTTAGATCATTGTTTCATGAATGTCAAGTGCATTTTGAAGAATCATTCCATGAAGGGAAATACAATGTGCACAATGTATTTAAAAGCTTTAAAATGCTCTAAAGAAGCCATAGGCCATAGGGAAAATGAACATCTTCATAAGTGTCACTTATATGTACTAGTCAGACAAAGTCATCATTAAAGAAGTAACCAGTTCTCCAGCACAGTATGAAAAATTATGCATGTGTTTTCCACACATAAGAAACAATATTGTAGTAAAATGGGTCGATGTAATGACTTAAAGTGATCATATGAGTAACTATAAAATAACTCAAAGAATTAGAAGAGTCTAACTGAATATATAGTCCAAAGTAGAAACCAGAAATGGTAACATTGTAAGAATGGAATTTTTTTAAAAATCTAAATTTCCTGCCAACTGTATGTGGTTCTGTGACAACCTGAGGAGAACACAGTATAGCATGACAATTAACGATGTTTGTTTTAGGTTTTCTGTATGATTTTATTTTTCACTTAGTCCTAACTGACCAGTCATTTGCATGAAGGAAATATTATGTTGGCTCAGGCAACTTCAATTTAAGAACAAATAAAGACAAATTCACAGTGTTCTTCACAAGTCCTAACATTATCTGGATAAGACAAGCATCCATAAGAAAAATGGCTTTTGAGTTCTGAGAAGCCTAAATGTGAGAGCTGCCCTGGAAACAAAACTTCAAAATAAACCAGGCTTTCAATTAATTTCATAAAAAATACACAGGAAATCAGAATTAAAAACTAGCAAACAACTGATGGCAATTACTACTGTGATGGATTTCAAATGAGTTTCCTGCAGCTTCCAGGTGTCTTCATGATTGAAATGAATGTTTCCTACTAAAAAATAAATATGATATAAAATAGAAGAAATTAAATTGTAAAGAAAGCAATGACTGCACAACTTTAGAATATAAGTGAATATTACTCGTTTTAGATATCATAGGAACTAGTTTTGAAGTCTAAAACTCAACATTAAATAGTTTTGTTACCTAATTTTATATATAATGTGATAGCTAATTATACATAACAATACACAGTGTGTCAAAAGTACGTTTACAGTTGTAAGTACATGAAACAGTTTATTATTGTATTGTTACTTATTAATTATTGTACATTTTCTATTTGGACAACTGTAAACCTACTTTTGCACCCCCATATGTCTTCCAGAAAACACCAATATTAGTAAAAAAGCTTCAAAAGTATATTCTCCTTATTAATTTGGGCCTGGCTGTATATGTGGATCTATAAAAGTATAAGAGCAAAAAATTGATTTTAATTTAGACACTTTTTGCAAGATTTATCTATGCAAGCATATGTAAACTACCCCAGATTCTTTTTTATATAATTATATTAATACAATTATCTAATTATTCATAAAAATAATCCATTATTGCTATTATAATCTTGATGTCCCTCTTTCTTAAGACCAGAGCCTCTCTCACTATAACCATAAGAGTGAATTTCCTTAGCAAATTAGTTACTAAAAATTCTTGAGTTGGGGTGAAATTAGGAGTGGGGGTAGAAGAATAGATGTCTTCTTATATTATTAATGATCAGTTTTTGATCTAATTACAATATTGTTTCTGATGTCTGCATCCAAGAATTAAAGGAACCTGTTGTTTTTGCTAAGGGTGTTATAAGCACCTACAATTTCAGATTCTCTCCATTTTAAGTTCTTGTACCCTCTGGATATTATTAAACTTGATTAAATATTAATATGAAAATTGTAAAGTATTGTTAAAATTACATTGTACACAATCTTGATAATCAATATGTATATGAATAGTGTTAATTAATAATATAAATATTTATTTTATAGATAAAGGGTTTTGATCTCTTATTTTTAATTTTTAGTCTATGTAGCCCTGCGAAGTGAAATGTTACATGAACATGATGATTTTGCATTGCTGAAAATGCTTCCCAACTCTGTCTTCAAAAAGCCAATCCATGAGCCTCCAGTGGCTAATGTGTTATGTATAAAGATAGAGCTGTGGGCACAGATGATGATAGTAATGGTTTCCAGTTGGAATGAATAAATAATAAAGCATTACTGTAGAGCTTATTATTTTTAAGAGCACTTGGTAGCATCAGAACGAAAGCTCTATTTTAATATATTGCCTTAATATACCGTCTAATTGCCTAAATGGATTTCAGCTTTTAGTTGCTGTCATTATTGTAAATTTCAATAATAAGCAATGGTTATTTAGGGAGATGTGTTTATCTCAGGACAAGGAAGGCATTTTGTTCTGATTTCTGAATGTGCATTCTACCAAGAACTCATAAATGTACTCACCAATGATGTGACTTTTCTGATAGTTTTAGCAGATAAAATGTACCTGAAGTCCAATGAAAGACTCAGAAGGATTTCTACCATCACCAACATAATTCAGCAGGCTTCCTTGGCTCCTAGAGTAAGGCTGGCTCCCCATAGCCATAGGATAAAACCAATTTCCTGCAAAAACTCTTTTCAGAAACCTCCCCTCATACTCTCAAAGGCAGCTCTCCTATGCCATTGTATTCCTAAAAGTGCCAAGTTGCTGGGGTCCAACCCCAGCAGGTCCAGGGATGGAGTCGGCGAAGAAGGAATGACACAGAGACAGCATTCAGTTGATCAGCAGCCTAGCCAGGATCTCTAGCCAGGATCTCCAGCCAAGTTCTGGTCCGGATCTCCAGCGAAGTTTTGGTTAGGATCTCCAGCCAGGTTCTGTGTCCATGTTCTCTTGCTAGGTTCTCCAGCCAGGTTCTCCAGGTTCTCCAGCCAGGTTCTGTAGCCATGTTCCCTCACTAGGTTCTCCAGCCAGGTTCTGTCCAGGTTCTCCAGCCAGGTTCAGTCACCAGGTTCTAGTCAGGTTCTCTTGCCAATTTCTATAGTCAGGTTCAGTCCAGGATCTTTTGCCATGTTCTCTCGCTAGGTTCTGTCTCTAGGTTCTGAGGCCAGTTTCTGTCCAGGATCTTTTGCCATGTTCTGTCTCTAGTGAAGTTCTTCTGTCTCTAGGTTCTGTCTTCTAAGTTCTGTCTTCTAAGTTCTGTGTGCTGTTGTCTTGTTACATCTGTATTTATACCAGTTGATTCCAATCCTATCAATCTCTGTTCCAAAGGTTAGGGCGTTTCTTATCTCCATTCCAGAGAGTAAAGATTATGTAGCTTAAGCATGATTGTTCGTAGTTAAAGTGATTAATTACCCGCCTGGCACTTAGTTAAGGGGTTTTATTCCCTCCCTAACTTCAGGGGAAAATCCCTACCTGGGAAACAACCTTTCTCAGAGAGGTGACCTTGGTTAAAACACATAGTGCCAAGAAGGTGAGCAAACATATTAAGAACAGCATGCCATATATGCCAGGTCCCTTGAAACAGCAAGGATGGACCAGCTCCCGGCACCAAGTTCTCTCACTTTGCAAACTACACTGATGATAATCCTTCTGTCTGGGAGACAGTGCCTGTCCTGGGAGCCATCAAAGCTTGCTATTTCTTAGCCTCTAAATATAATATCAACTTGTATTTATAATATTATGCTTGAGTCATTTGTTCATAGATTTGCCTTTCTGATCTCCAAATATAAACCCAGCAAAGGCAGGAATACTGTCTTGCTCGTCATTTTTTTTTTCCATCTTTGGTGTAGATTATTGTGCCTCAACATATAACAGAAATTCAGTAAGTGTTTGCTGAAATTTCACTTGGTAAATTCTTTTGGCTTATCTTCAGTTTCACCAATTATTTCTCTATTATGACAAGATGAATAATGAGCCAGTTGAAGACCTTCTTTATCTGTCATTGTGTGGAGTTTTTTTGTCTGCTTTTATTTTATCATTTCCTTTGCTTATTTCTTATAGTTCTCCTCTTTCTGCTAAAATTGTCCATCTGATCTTGCATGTTGTCCACATTTCCATTACTGCTTTTAACACATTAATAATAGTAATTTTAAAAACACTTTCAAAAGTTCTAACTTTTGAAACTATGACACTTTTGTGTCATAGTTGAGTATGCTTCTGATGACTGCTTTTTCTCTCAGGATTATGGTTTTTATTCTCTATTTTTAAATATCTCATAACTTATCATTGAACTCAGGCATCTTATGTGAGGCTATAAAGAATAAGATAACTTGTTTTTATGGCTTGAAATAGGCATCCTGTTCCTTCTGCTAGCCTTTAGTGCACTGCTCTTCTCCTGCACATTGGGAGGAATAGATTTTTGTGGCTACATTGCATGATATAAAATTACTGTAAAAGGAACTCAATGGTACTGATCTCTCTATATACTGTCTTCACCTCAAGCAAAAAATAACATTCCTCATAATATAATTGTCTTAACCTCTAACCGCAGGTCTGGGCAATCAAAGAGTACACAGCTATCCGAGAGGTGGTAGGAACCTACAAGATGGCCACCTTCAGTAAAGGAAAATCAAGGCTATTTCTCCTGCAGTGGAATAAGCAACACAACATGGTTTTATTGAGAAAGAGAAATCTAGGCAGCCATTATCAGCTCCAATATTTGAAGGGTTCACACAGCAGCCACAGAATTCTGTTCCTGGAAGTTCAGGTAAGGTTTTCTGCTTGGTTCCAATGTAGAGTAAATGTTCTCTGGGAAGGTTAACTTTGAGAAATGAGAGAATTCCTTAGTTCAGTGACTATGTGTTCAGGACAAAGCTAGGGAGAAATGTAAATAAAACTGAGAGTGAATGCAGAATATTTTGGAGGATAAAACTAAAATGGATGGTCCTGTGTATTGTATGTTAGTCCTGTATATATACATAAATATGCATTGTTCAGCTTTTATATGTACATTTTTAACCAAATTTGATCATGAAACTCCATTCTTAATCTTACAATATACACCCTTCATTGTGGACATGTTTTGTAGTATTTATTCTTTATTCAAGTTTTTGACAAAAGTTGGTTGAAAATTGACTCATTCCAAATTGATATATTCCTGTGAGTATTCAGAATAGTGGAAATAGGCCAAATGTTAAGATAGGGTGTAGATAATGAATTAGGAAAATACCTGTGACATATGTACTGTGTGTAGAGAGTAGAGCTAAAAAGAACCTTAGACATTTGAATTCCTTCATTTCCACTGGAGGGGACAAAAGCCTAGATGTACAGTTATAACTAGAGTCAGATATTCCCAGCTTCCAATATTGGCAAATCTGCACAAAACCATAATCTTGTAAATGTCTGAATTTTTAGGCAGTATTTGTGAAATATATCATGACTATTCTCTACTCATGGATAGTCTTGAAACTCAGCTACAGAGAGTAATTCCAGAAGTGTGCCAAATGAGATTAGGAGAGAGATGTGTGATACACCAGGAGGGCTGGGCCCCACCTATTGTGTTTGGCACAGTTAGTAAGATTTGTGTTGAGAGTTTTCAGCGAAGCATATGTATGCAAAATATAGCACTAGAAAATGGCTTGAATGAGAAGCTGGGAAGAGAAACATGTTACAAAACTGGTTCAAATCACCGAAGGTGAAAGAGAACAGAAAGAAAAACCTTACTGGCAGAAAGAGTTTACCATCTCCAATCAAACAGGCTCCTTTCCCAGAAACTTGGAATTGGGACTAAGTGATTTCTGTCTGAATATGTCTGTTTCTCTTGCACAGAGATCATATAAATCTGAAAACTGTGGGCAACGTTTTTTGTTATTAGGCAAGTATTTTTTTTTTTAAATACTGGGTTGGCAAGCATAGAGATTGAGAACTTTGTGAGAGAAAAATTATAAAGGTGTACCAAGAACCAGGATGAAGAAAAGGAGGGGAAAAGACTAAAAGGGAGGAAAAAAATAATTTTGGTTCAGCACCACCGTACACACGAGAGAGGAGATATAGCTGTTAAGAATATAAGTTCAGAATTTAGAAAGAACTTGTTTGAAATCTCAGGCATCATTGCTTACTCATTTTGAGACCTTAAACAAATGAAATAGTGTTAACACTAGCCATATTCTCCTAGCATTCTGAATAATAGATCTATTACAATGTAGGCACACATGTCATGTACAACTTCCTTTACACGTGTGGCACACAGTAAGTAATAGATAAATGTTAAAAAAAAATATGACAAAACAAAAATGAAAGCAAGTTAGACCTGCTTAATCAGCAAGAGTTGTGTGTGAGGAGGGGAGGAGGCGAAGAGCACTGAACACTGAACGTCTTGAAAGGAAGTTTTGCAAAAGAGAGCTGGAGAAGAAATAGAGCAACATTTTAGTTTTTCTTCCAGATTTTTTCCAAGAATAACCTTTAATGTGATTTCTCTAGTTAAGTTCAATAAAAATAGTTAAACTATTCCCTAGTTTTCTGGAAATATGACTGTCCTATTAAAAGAGCTTAGCTTGACATTCTATAGAATTATTCTACTGCCTTTCTACCTCTTCCTGTTTACAAGTCACCAAATACTCTGCCCACACCACAATATTTAGTGATTTGGTCATTTTCTTCCTTATTATTCAACTAAATGAGAAAGAGGCCTCAATTTTAATTTCATTTCCTACCTCCTTGCTGAGTAAAATAGAAAAAAATAATGATGGTTTAGCACCACTGTACACATGAGCAGTTGTGATCAGATTAGATTTAATTGCCCATATTTTCTTATTTCTCCATCTTTCACTGCCAGCGATATTTGAAGATTAAAATAGCAGAAACTGAAGTAACAAAAATAACACCTAACATGTATGATAATAACTGAATTTGGGTTTGCAGACATTGCAGAGTCAATTTTGGGGCAGCTAAGAGTGTGTGTACACACACACACACACACACACACACACACACACACACACATGCTTATACGTTTTCTAAGAAAAGTGACTTGGTTGTGAAAAAGAGATGCTGGCAGCAAAAATCACCTATTCAATTTCAAGAAAATTTCTAGAGTTTCCAACACATAACATTGAAAGGTATTCCTTTAGAATCAGGAACTTACTGGTATTTAATAAGTGTAGGGAGCTATCCCACTCTGGATGACTTTTCCCAGATTTTGAGCAACATAGATATTTATTTTGGCAGAAAGTATTCAGTGATGATTATTCTGTATATGACGGGCCTGGGTCTCTCTTTTAGATGCACTGAGTGGATTAGTAGCAATATCCTAATTCATGAAGTATACAAAAGCATATACATTTAAGCTTTAAAATTATTTTGTTAAATAAATCTTGTCCAATGGCTAGTGGCATCTAGGAGGTAACATGAAGGTTAATCTGGATCAATGTGTTCAGGGAGTGAGGGAGTGTTCAGGAGCTATTTTTCTCCCACAGCCCAGAAGCATGATCCCCATATTATTGTTCCATCAGTCCCATTAAAAAGCAGAACACAGATTTAGCATGTCACCTTTCATGGCCCAGAACAAAGAATAGGTATGGACTTTGGGCTTCTGACCTTGAACAACTTGATCAAAATATAATTTTCTCATTAATCACATGAAAATAATGAAAAATATGCAAGTTTATTGTGAAGGATGAAGTGAACCATATTTTAAAGTCTCTTGAACTGTATCTGGCACATAGTCGGTGTTAATTACATCTTAATCCCTCTTTCTGCCACCCTTAGTTTAAGATTATAGTAAAACAGCTAGAACCTATGTAATTACAGAACCATTTCTTTTTTAAAATATATTTTTATTGATTTCAGAGAGGAAGGGAGAGGGAGAGAGAGCTAGAAACATCCATGATGAGAGAGAATCATTGATCAGCTGCCCCTGCACACCCCACACTGGGGATTAAGCCTGCAACCCAGGCATGTGCCCTGACTAGAATCAGAGCCATGGCTTCCTGGTTCATAGGTGCACCCGCAAGTACCTAGCCACACCGTCCGGGCGAAAACCATTACTTACGTTAAACCTCTAATATATGCCTGAAAGCATACAACAAAGACTAACTATATTGCCCAATATCATGAATATCTGAAAATTACATTCAATCTTAGTATAATTTATGGTCTTTAATTTTCAGTTCTCCAATTTCATTTTTATTGTCATCTAAAATTATAATTAAAATTTTTAGAATTATATTTCAGCAAAAGAAAATTTAAGGACAAATATCTAAGCTAAAGTTTAATGTTTGACTAGACATACATATATCATTGCTCTACTATGTACTATTATTCTAAATCAGAATGTGGTTTGATATTAGCTACCACTCCTTCACAATATCATATATCTTTTGGGAAGTTTGTGTTTAATATCTAAATTGTAGATCCCAGTGTAATACTTTTCATGGCTTGCTAGTTCTACATGAGTAGATTCCTACATATTGCCCAAATCCCTACAACACATGTCCAATTGGTATATAGGGCATCTAAACTAAGTTGCAGGATTATCAGACTAAGGACGTCTTTCTCCTGGCAAATGTCCCTAAAAACTTATGATTCTTTTCTAATTATGATCGAATTCTCTTGGTAACTAACAGATTTTGAATTAATAATGGAGACATAATTTGCATCACCAATTTTTCTCTATTCCATCTGCTCTTCTTTTTAACAACACACTATCAGTTGGATATTTCTATATTCATTCCATTAAAATTTAACCTGTCATTGTTAACTGAAAGCGTTAAATTATTTCACCAATGTGCCTGATAATGATGAAAATAGATATATTTGATGCATGATTTTATTGTAGCATCTGTGAGTATATAAAATACATTAGAAGATTTTGAATATAATATATATAAACACAATATTAAATATATATTGATCAAAATCAATTTAGATAGTTTACTTAAAAATATGAATTAAAAATGACCTTATCCTTAAAACTTCCCCATTCTATAAGGACAGATGCATTTTAAAACAAAGCATCAGAAGCATGGTTATGCTTTTCAGAGCAAATATAAATGAGAATATAATAAGAAAAATAGAGTTAAGGGAAGGCAGTAGTGTCTGAGGATAGTTGCAGCATAAAGGGGGTAGATTAGAATAGTGCTGTGCAGCTAAAGTAAGTCTTAAAGATTTCGGCGGTTAAAAAACAAAGAACAGAACACTCAATGGGTAGCATGATTTTCATTTTTTTATGATTATCTCTATTATTATATGTGCGATGACATTCTAGCCCCAAACCTGGTTTATAGATAGCTTCTAGATTATTTGATTCCCAACAAAGGCAGAAGCACAATTACAAAACCAGAGTGAAGGTAAAACACGAGTAAGACTTGGGAACAAAAGAACAAAGGAAGAGGGTCAGCTGCTTCTGGCCCAATCCAAATCTGCTTCAGTGAAATCTGGAAGAGTTCAGTGAGGACTCTGCTATCTTGTCAGTGCCATTTCAAGTTACACAGATTCAGGCTTTAACGTTCTTAAAAGAAGACACATGAACATTGGCCCTACTGTCACCCAACCATGTAGGTCTTGGATGCGTCACTTGATTTCTGTGGACCGGCTCAAGTTTCTGAAAGAAACCCAGGGACTCTTTGAGGCACGTTAGGCTCTGGAACTGAGAATTTAATTATTCTCTTTCATTATGTTAGCATTGCTCCTCTACAAGGTCAGCACCATCTATTGAGAGATGAAATGCACTGAAATACACATCCTGAATCTCTGATGGAACTAACACAGAATCCTAGCCAGGGAGAATGAATGTCCAGCTAAATAGTCTGCCCTCCAGGAATGCAATTCAAAATATATTTTTCAGACCTTTAATTTTCACCCTCTTGGAAAAATAAGTTTGCGCTCAATACATAAATAAAACATATTTCTGTTAAATCATTCAAAAATTCAGACAAAGTAATTTCTTAGTACTTCAATGAACAGTAATCATCATACATCTATAAGGAATAATGTCATTAACATAAAGCATGATGGACGCTCTAGCTGGTTTAGCTCAGTGGATAGAGCATAGGCCCACAGACTGAAGAGTTCTGGGTTTGATTCCAGTCGGCTCCTCAGTTGCAGGCTCGGTCTCTGGCACTGGTTGGAGCACATGCAGAAGGCAACCGATCAATGTGTCTGTCTCACATGGATGTTTCTCTCTCTCTGTCTCTCTCCCTCTCCCTTCCACTCTATCTAAAAAGCAATAGAAAAATATCCTCAGGTGAGGATTAACAACAAAAATAAATAAATAAAATAAAATGTATTTCTTTAAAAAAAAGAAGCATGATGGTGATCTAGGGGAATCCGTAAGTAATTGAAGACAGTTTCAAAAATAAGTACACTAATGCAGATCCTACTTTTGCAATTCCTACATTTGCTTTCCATCTGAGAAATTCCATTTTTTTCTTCCCTTCCTGAATGAATGAGACTGAAAAACAAAGAGGCTTTCATATTCCAAATTTTCTTCTGATACTTGCACCTTTTATTTTTGAGCCTTCACCTCATATGTAATTTATAATTTATGCTAGTCGTTACCTTCCTCATAGATACATCACAAAGATTAATGATTGTTGCTTTTAAAGTTACATTCTCATTATTTTCTTTCTGCATGGTGGAAGGTTGGCCTTGTCTTTATGGAACATCTATAAACATTGGGAAAGTTTCATTTAGGAAAGGAAGGATTTTGTGCATTTGACACTTATTTTTAATTAACTGATGGATTATATTGTCCCAAAGATACTTGGAAAATTCCATCTTTATCCCACATGAGAAAGACAGAAATACAGACTTTAAAAATTAAGTTTATTTATGAAAGTTGTATAATTGGTCATCTGGGTGTTTGTGTATATGTAGAAAACTGCACAAAACTCCAAAAGGAATGATAAGAAATTAAATGTTAATTTCTTCACCACATTATAGTATTGTGTGACTTGGAGCTGTGCTCAACGAAAACAAACAAAACTGGAAATGCTGGCTTATTCTCCCAATTATTCATTCATTCATCCACCCAATAAAGTTTATTCTGGGCCTATGTTATGGTTCCTCTCTTTATGTCTGAGTGTTCCTTTCTCTAGGTCTCTTACATTTCACACCACAATGATTATTCCCTGTTTTCTGGTCGAATCCTGCATCACAATCTTTACTACTCACTACACTTGAGTTTCCTTGTAAGAGTAGGAATGAGAGCTTCTACTTTAATTTCTCTCCATCACATTCTGTCTGAAAGAAACTGTTCTAAAGATCCTATCATAGTCTTTATTAGTAAACAAAGGCCCCAATTTTTAGCTGTTGGCATTGCCTCTTTGCTGAAATATTTCTTAGCATTTCTAGAAACTGGTTGTGATCATATGATTGCTAGCCAGTAAGACATTTCATTCATGCAAAAGTTATAATACTACAAGGAATTCTTTAAAAGGAAAGGGATTTAAAAAAACCTTTATTCTAGTTGCTTTTAGATTATCAACGTATATTTAAAATTTGAACATCCATCATCTGCTATTTGGAGACTTCCTTGTAAATGGAGCAACAAGATAGAAGTCTATTTATCTGACAATAGCCATCAACTGTCTACCTTTTTGATATTTTCCTGTGAGGGAAAAATAAAATTTTACTTTGTTTAAGGTACTATTTTTGGATATTTTGCTTGATTCATACCAAATGTATGGAATTTGAATTAGCACACCCTAATAATTCTGCATCTTCTCAAAAACTTCACATGTACATGTCAGCTCTTTTTTTTTTTCTTCTCCACAGTTGTATGTTGGTTTTAGCTGGAAAGTGTGGAACTTATGAACTGAGGGAACAGAAGTTAGGTAAGGTGATGGCTGAGCAGGATTATCTATTTATACATTGGAAGCTTATAAGAGAAGCTGGGAAGAAAAGCTGTCTCCTGCATCTGTCATATGGGAAGAGAACTAATTAGACTAAGATTGGTGGTGTTTGCTGGGTTCCAGCATAGAGTTTCCGCAAGCAAAGTTAAAGCAGGGGCATCTGTGTCCTGGGAGAGAGATTAGGAGAGAATATCAATGTTCTAGTGCTGATTTCCCTTTTGGACTGAGTTATTTAAATCTTTGGGGCAGCAAAGGGCTATCAGCAAATTAAATGGACAAATTTAAGGCTGCCTAATACTGATATTTACTGATATTCTGCATATGGGAAACTGTCAACCATCTAATATGATGTGAGGTACCAGGACTACTTCCTCTATACAGGTGAACAGTGTCTGAAATCCCATCTTTGGAATTCATTTAGAATAAGTATTAGCTCTTCCTGGGGTCCTCCCTCCCCCCACCCTTAACACAATATCTCCCAGGAAGGATAGCACAATTTTTCTCCAGGCTCTGCATTGATGAATATCAATACACATCTGGTTTTATACTCAAAGAGAAGCCGAGGGTATCATTAAAAATAGAAAAATGAAGCAGGAAAATATAATCTGCCAAAATGAATTGCACTTCAATGCCAATAGATCACTCTTACTTGACGAAAATTCTCACTTATGTCACTGAAATCTTATTTTAATTAGAACTATGCAGACATTTTAATTGTAACATCTTTCTTACAAAATACTTTAATCCTAAAAGAAATCAGCCCTGACTCTGCAAAGACTGCAATTCAAGGAGAGAAGCCCTTTAATCCAAATTTCCTTTCATTGAAACACTGCAAGGAAATTAAGAACAGAGAGAAGAAGGAAGAAGTGATTGAAGTCCACATCACTAGAGTGTAATCCTAGGTAGCTTTGTGGAGGAGGGAGTCCTGAAGAAATCAATTGGGTCCTGTACCTAACATTCACTTCCCTCTCTTAGAACTGAGATAGCTACCTAGCCTCTTTGAGCCTGTTTTTCAACCACAAAAAAGGGACATTTATACTTCATTTGCAATGTTATAAAGGAATTAAAATTGACGATATGCATAAAGTATCAAGCACAGTTTTCGACTAATAGTAGGAGTTAGTAAATATTGATTGCTATTACATTATCACACTTCTACAGAGCAAGACAGTAGGCAAGTTACAATACAGTCAATAATCAGAAAGCGGCCAGTTAAGAAACAAAATAGTTTGGAAACACAGTCCCTGTATTAGTAAAGAGGTTGGGTACACATTTATTAGACTTTTCAGATTCTGTAGGCAAACTATGCATTTGGTTTCCAATTATTATAGCAAAATGCTGACAATCTGACATGAGCTAATTCTAGTTATTCAACTCTCCTAGCCTACCGGAAAGAAATCGGAAAATACATATACAACATAAGTCAAGTTTTCTAACACTTTTTAATGCCTCACAAACTTTAATGTGTACATGAAATACCAGTGTGTGTGTGTGTGGGGGGGGGTGGGGGGTGGGGGGTGTTCTACTTGATTTTCAAAATCTAAATTATTAGATTTGTGATAGAGCCTAAGATTCTGCACTTCCAAAATTTCCAAATTGGTGCCAAGGCGGGGTTGTAGACTTAGTAAATAAAGATGCTGGTAGCCCAGTTAAATCTGAATTTGAGAGAAATAACAAATACTTTTTATGTGTGTGTGTAAGTGTGTTCCAAGTATTTCATGGCCATACTTATATTAAACAAATGACATTTTTAAAATCTTAAATTAAAATTTAAATGGATGTCCTATATTTTACCTAGAATCCCTATGCCAGTGCTGCTGGTTGGCAGTCCACCCATTGAGTAGAAGGGCGTTCCATCTTAAAAGTCATGTGACTATAGGCCAATACTGATATGGAATATCAGCTCATTATTTAACTACTCCAGAGAATTTTGAACAGTTGGACCATTAACACTTCCTTTCTAATCATAAAGGTTTTTGGCTTCTGGAACAAAAAGCTTAACAGGATTTGACTTGGCAACACACAGAAAATTTAAACTGCAAAACAGGATTAGAGGAAGCAAAGGATTTGAGACCAGTTCCTTTCCTCTCTGTTGACTGTTTCCCTTGAATTCAGGTGACAGCAAAGTACCTAGGGAGGTCACAAGTGTAGGAGGACTCAATAATCAGCTCATTAAAGTGCAATTTCCTATTTCTACAATACATTTCTTTCCAATTAAAAGCTAGCAAACACACCAGAAAATGTAGGTTGGGATACAGTTTATCTCATATGTCAAATCCTTTGAACTGGGGGATGAACTGGGGGAACTGGGGAACGATAATAGTAATAAGAGGAGGGCCTTCTTTTTCCCCCCAAAAAACCTCAATATAAAAAAGAGTATGTCTTATCTGTTGTTTGGGGATGCTAGTGTATTATGTATGTATGTGTGTGTGTGTGTGTATTTCAACCATCAGTGCTTAAGAAAAATTCATCTCTACCAAGCATAGTTATGCTGTCAGGAGAGAGAATTCTATAACATGAGAGCCCATGGGAGACTCTGGGCAGTGAGTTGTTAAGGATGGGTATCGTAACATATGCAATTATAGTAGTTCATATACACTCTGATATAAATGATTTAATTCTCTGAACCACAGAGTTGCTTGATAGATAATAAACAGAATTAAATCAGTCAAAGTTTAATAACATCCTTATGCTTTTCTCATAATGATGAGTGAGGAATAGATTATAACTGAACATGTAATGATTTAGCACAGTGGTGGAAAATAAAAGTTTCATATGTGTTTGCAAACTTTGTAGATGCAATAATTCAATGAAATTGAATGAAAGAGTGGGAAAATGGGAGATAACTAAATAAGGGGAAATGCAAGAGGAGAGTAAAAAAATGAGAAGGACAGAGAGAGAAAGACAGTGAGAGACAATTATTAGCTATTTTTAAATTGACATCCTGTTTTGTTTTCCACAGAATACTTACCAAATTTTAGGTAAATACTTCCCAGAAGCGCCAAGATAGAAAAAAAAAAAACATTAACAAAATGTTTATGAGAATTCTTTTCCTTTGAATGAATTGTCTTTGACAGATGCAGCAAGAACTAATCATAAAGCATTCCTTTAATGCTCTAGTCCTTTTAACTGAAACATCAGTTTCAGGACCTTATTTTCAATGGAATACAAAATGTGTTTATTGTATGTAGAGGAAGGTTCTATTCACTACTGCCAATCTGTGAGAATGAAACAGAATTAAAATAATGTGTAATTCTTATAAAAGAGTAGATTATTTTATACAATGATAAAGAAATAATTGGAATTTTTTATTTTAGACCTTTCCATTATACTAATCATAAATGAGACAGCCATGAATCTTATTTCTTTAAGGTCATGGGAAGGGAAGAGGTGACTATACTGATTATGTGAAATTTTCATTTACAAATGCCATAATTACAAGTCCCATGCTTTGATTCATTCTGATACCTCTTTTATTTTCATATACATGCATAATTTTGAGATTGTGGTTTTTCAGCAGCATAGCATTCTGGAGCAACATTATAGTTATTACATTCTGGAGCAACATTCAGTTGATTCTTCAATATGCCCTCTTGAAACTATGGTTGACTACTGAACAACAGGTTATCATATCACTACTACTTTAAAAAATAATTCCTATGATATATTTGTACATTCCTTCAAGACTTTGAGGGCTTTATTTTGTATTGCAATAAATATATTTCAGTTAAGGTTTTTGTTTGCTTGTTTGTTTTAATATATTTTATTGATTTTTTACAGAGAGCAGGGGAGAGGGATAGAGAGTCAGAAACAATGATGAGAAGAAACATCGATCAGCTGCTTCCTGCACACCCCCTACTGGGGATGTGCCCGCAACCAAGGTACATGCCCTTGACGGGAATCCAACCCGGGACCCTTCAGTCTGCAGGCCAATGCACTATCCACTGAGCCAAACCGGTTAGGGCTTCAGTTAAGTTTTAAACAACAGTTATTGATGTCTAGATTCTGTGCTGAACTGTTTGAGGGATGAAAGTATGAATAGGTCACAATGTTTCAGGTGGATGTGCACTGGCAAAGTGTATGCTGCAAAACTCAATACAGTAGCAACAAACAAAAGTATAACTTTGTCATTTTTCCTCAAAATAAATTTTTGTGGAAAATATTTTATTGCACCCTCATTATAAAATATGCATTGCAGAGAATAAGACATTTGAGTGACTATTTTGGCAACTGCATGGTAAGGCTCAGCATATATCACATGAAGTATCTGACACTAAGTAGGCACCCAATAAATGCTGTCTATAATTTTAATTTATTTGAATGTTCTTGGTTCTATGGGAAAAATAAATAGTACTCAATACCTAGATTGCTTCAAGTATTTTGTCTGATGTATAACCATCTAGGTAAGAGTAAATCACTTCAAATTATACTTCTCTTGGTTGACTCACAAAGTAAAAATATTCACAGAAAGATAAATATCACATGATATCACTCATTAGTGGAATATAATGAACAACACAAACTGATGAGCAAAAATAGAACCAGAGTCATTGAAGCATTGAACAGACTGTCCAACCTATGAGGGAAGGTGAGGGTGAGGGGGAAAGAGATCAAGCAGGGACTTGTATGCATGCATATGTGCATGACCAATGGACATAGACCGGGGTGGGGGGAGGAGGGCATGTCCTGGAGCGGGGCGGAGGGGGGGTTGTGATGGCTGGGGAAAGGTCAATGGGGGGAAAAGGAGACTTATATAATACTTTTAACAATAAAAAATTTAAAAAAGAGAAAAGGTTGAGAAAAAAATAGAGAGAACTGTATAATGTAGTTCCTTGTACCTATGTCTGAAATTCAAAGTGATCAACTCATTTCATTTATCAACTTATTTAATTTCAGTCACACCAATTCATAACATTTCATTCCTAAATATCAGTAGCTATCTCTAAAAAGACCACACTGAAAAAACATAACCATGCTACCATTGTCACATCTTTAAAAAACACACACAAGCATCTGCAAAATCATTAAATATCCAGTTAATGTCAAAATAAATAAATAAATATGCAAATATAAGCAATCACTGGCTACAATGAATATACAAAAGCTTCAGTTCTTTCCTTGTAGGTAAAATCAGATCATCTGAAGGTGAAAAGACCCATAAAGAAAACAAGAATACCAAAAAAAAAATTAATAATAACAATGCTGGATAACTTCAAGCTAGTCCACATACACAATATACAGCATAATCAACTCTGACATTTTAGATGTTAAATGGAATGCAATTCATTTCTGCTGTTGCCTACCCAGATCATCTAATCTGCAATTAACATTGAAATGATGCAGAATGAATTTTCTGCATTAGCTACTTGGTTTTCTGCACAATGGACAATGTCTACAGATGCCTGACCTTTGGGTTTTAATGTGATAATGCTACTTTCTCTGAATATTAACCCTCCAAAAATTATACTTTCAAACAAGAATCATTCCAAAATGAGTACAAACAAAGATACTATGTAATTTTTTTCTTAAAAAATATGTCTAGCCCTGGCCGGTTTGGCTCAGTGGATAGAGCATCGGCCTATGAACTGAAAGGTCCCAGGTTCGATTCCGGTCAAGGGCACATGCCCAGGTTTGGGCTCGATCCCCAGTGGGGAACTTGCAAGGAGGCAGCCAATCCATGATTCACTCTCATCATGGATGTTTCTATCTTTCTCTCCCTCTTACTTCCTCTCTGAAATCTATGAAAAGAAAGCAAAACAAAACAAAACAAAACAAAAAACAAACAAACAAACAAAAAATATGTCTAGGTCTACCAAATATAGTTGTCCCCGAGGTGTTTCAAAAATTGTAGGTAAATATATCATAGGCAGGATATTGTATACCAATGATTCATACTTTTTTTAAGTTTAGCTGGTTAGGAAAAATATGTTTAATGATCCTAATCTTGAAACATATACTACTTCTTCGGTAAAGCTGACAGCTTTTCCTGTGTTTTATTTTTCTCATTATCCATTTGTCATGCATGTCCATGGATCTTATATTCTTTTTTTTCTGTTCTTGATATAATTGTTCCACCTTTACCTGCCATTTTTGAAGTCACTATCATTTCCAAACTTTTTTCCACATTCTTTAAGATTCCACTACAGGTTGCTCATCTCCACTGCTTTCTTCCATCACCTCTTTCTCAGAGATTTCAAAATTAATGACAATAACAGAGGAGTGAAAGAACATTTTATTTTATTGAAGAATTGTAACTGATAGGCTTTTATATGGGTAATTAGATCACATCTTAATACATTAAGGGAATTTTTTATTGTGGATAATGAAACATTTGAAATAATTTTAGGATTTCTTTACTTTTAAGTAATAGCTTTATTGAGAAATAATTCACATACCATAAAATTCACTCCTTTAAGTGTTTTTCAGTGATTTTTAGTATATTCACAGAGTTGTGCAGCCATCATTACTATCTAATTACAGAATATTTTTATCACCTTTTAAAACAACTGCACAGCCATTAGCAATCACTTCCCACTCACCTCTTCCTATAGCTCCTGACAACTACCCACCTACTTTCTGTCTATATGTATTTGTCTATCCTGGAAAATGCGTATCAGTGGAATCATATATTATATGTCCTTTCTTTTTTGAAAGTGATTCATTATTTTTCCCTCTTACATTACTACTTTCTCAATGTCATTGATTGATACTGGTTGTCCCACCATTTAAAGCTATTTGAAAGTCTGTCTTTAATCTAAGAGATGTGTATTCATTGGGGGTGGGAGGCAGTATCTTCTACTTCTGTTGGTTTCTCTTTTGATCCCAATCTCATTCGTTCAGATGTATTTTGCCTTAGAATTAGACAGCTTTGCCTCACCCATAGAGGGGCTTCTGTTAATGTTTATGTATGACCAAAGAGAAAACTCAAAAGCCAACCATCAAATGGTCCACTTTGATCAACAGCTTCACTAGAAGCTTCCTGTTGACTTTTCTGGAGGCCAGTACCTGCCTCAACTCCCTAGGCTTGTGACTCTGAGACATCACTCTTCTTTCTTGAACAGACTGCCTTGTGTCTCCTGCCCCTCTGCCTTCTCACCCTCACAAGCTGCAGGCTCTTTCCTCCCACCTGACACCTTAATGCTACACATTCCTGCTCCTGCACTAACTACCTAGAGAACTTTGCCTCACAAGATATCCTGACACAATGCTTATGCAAAACCCAAGCCTAGTTACTGCTGACTTATATGTTGTTCTGCATCAACCTGACTCTCAATAGCAGTCTGTTTCTTCAGACATTTAACTTAGCATTTCCACCCTTCAAAATTGCTTATTTAGCACTATTTGCTTGCCCTGGTTATATCTACAATTTCAGCATTTAAGTGAAAGTCTGCTTTTATTTAAACACTGCTCTTTGTGTATATTCCTTACCAATATTCACTTTTTTAATTTTTTATTAGGATATATAATCCAAAATTTCTGCCCTAATTATCACCATTTCTTACACTGACTGGTATTACAATACTACTTCCTATCAGCATTCAGTCATCCAATTGATTTCAATGTGTTGTTTCATTTAATTAACTAGACACTGAGTCTGATTTATATCCCAGTTATTTCATTTCCAAGCTCCATAATGTTATTATATTGCACATTCACCTTGTTTTATTTCTGATTCTACTTAAAATTTTCCAACAGATTTATTTAATAAAATGTTCCTTTTTTCTAGTATTTCTCAAAATTTTATTCTTCTTAAAACTTTTCCCCAAATGTTATTTAAATTCAATTCTAACATTTAATATTCTTGCTATACCAACTGTCATATTGCTCTTTATTTACTTCCTATATTTGAATTAATTCACTTTATTTGCTTGAGTTTTCTTTTTTTTAAGAGTTTTCTTTTTTAATATTTAAAAGGATATAGTATATCAATGTAAAAATAATTGAAGATATAGTCTATATTTTAATTTTTATGTTTTATTACATTGTACATTTTACTATGCAAAACTATAGTTATTAATAGTAAAAATTTCAAGTACTGAAATATCAAAAATCACTAATGTGTGACCATTGGTATATGTATAACATTTCATAAAACACACTAATACTCATTAGAATTTAATGCCTGGCAGGCATGGCTCAGTGGTTGAGCATCGACCTATGAACTGGGAGGTCACCGTTCAATTCCTGGCCAGGGCACATGCCCAGGTTGTGGGCTCGATCCCCAGTGTGGGGAATGCAGGAGGTAGCCAATCGGTGATTCTCTCTCATCACTGATGTTTCTACCTCTCTCTCCCTCTCGCTTCCTCTCTAAAATCAATAAAAATGTATTTTAAAAATACAAGTAACAATAAATGTTGGTGGAGATATGAAGATATGTGTCTAGTCCCAAATTTATCATAGCATTCTTCATGATAGCCAAGATATAGAAACAACCTAAGTGAATGTCAAAGAATGAGTGAATAAAGAAGATATAGTACACCTATACAAAGGACCTTAAGGGCTTTATGCCAGGTGAAATAAGACAGAAAGAGGAAAGACCATATGGTATCACTTATATGAGGGCTCTAAAAAAGATAAACTCTGATAAACAAAGAGGAGAGTAGTATTTGGGTTGTAGTACCAGGGGTTGGGATGTGGAAGAAATGGGTGAAGGTGTCAAAGATTACAAATTTCCAGTTAAAAAATGGCTAAGTTCAGTATATGTGATGTAAAGCAATGTGACTATACCTTACAACACTGTAATATATATTTGTAAGTTGCTAAGAGATTGGATCTTAAATGTTCTCACCACACACTCAAAAAAAAGGTAACTATATGAAGTGATGAATGTCTTAACTAGAAAAAAAAATAATGATGTGACATAATGGATGTGTTAACACACCTTATTATGGTAATTCACAATACATACATATATCAAATCATTACATTGTATAGCTTAAACTTACTCAATGTTATATGTCAATAATATCTTAAATACATTGGGGGGGGGAGTACAGATTTTTAAGGTGAATTAGTATCTTTACAACATGGTTACATCAGTCCTGCAAATTAATATGCCTGAACTAAAGGAGAAACATACCAAGATATATCTAGGCAAATATTTCCATATCACAGAATTCTTATGAAGTCAAAAATTGTTACTAAATTAAAACTAAATTTATTCTGTTTGGTAAATTTGTCATTTGCAAAGGAAGAGTGTTTTTCCCCCTAATTTTAACCCATGTTCAAGCCACATCTCCAGAAGGAAATTACATTTCAACCTTCTTTTTTTAAATTCTCCAGATATGACAATCCAGATATTACAATCTCCTTCCCACCTCAATTCTTTGTACTTGCGCTTCTCTGTGCTAAATACTCTCAGGAAATTTTAAAGCAGTTGCCTCTTTTTTACCCTTTTTATCTCTCCTCAGATGCCCCTTCCTCACAGAGCCATCTGTTATGCTCTTTCTAGCAGCATCACAGCTTTTGCTGATGGTCATTCTGAATTAAGGCATCATATATCACTAGCTTAATGCCTTGATATATTTTCTTCTTATCACTTAGCATTTATGTATTGTCTTCTTCCCTTCCAGAGAATGTAAGCACAATGAAAGGAGGAATCTTGTCTGTTTTTATTGTTGTTTTTTTTACTCAGTCCTCTCTGGTATAGAAACAGAGCTCATTGTCAATAATTATTGCTGCATAAATTAAATGAACCAATCTATAGACCCAGAAAGATCATGATGTTAACATTTACCTTCTTCTTGCAGATACTTAGTATAAATAGAAAAAAAAAGTAACTATAAATGTACTATCATAACCCATTTGACTCCCTCTGGGATCAAGTGCAGCACTCTTGTCTCTATAATAATGGTTATCACTTACACAGGCTAACAGAGTGATGCAGGTTAATAAAAAAAAAAGTCAAATACGCTATGAGAAAGATAACTTTCACTAAAGTCTAATTTGAAACATAAAGCCTGTTTTAATCCCCTAAAACACAGTCTCATTTGATAAGCTTTGGACAAATGGGCTAAAGAGAAGGAGAAGGATAATCCAAATTCATTCACACAATATTCTCACAATACTCTCTTTACAAGCAGCAAAGTTGAATTTGATTTAGTGGTTAAAAGAACTCAAAGGCAATCAAAAGGGTTGTCTTCACTGTAATACTTTGTTTTACTTCACATGCCACTTTTATATTTCATAATTTTTGTCTACACTCTTAAACAACATTGAAGTGGATAAAATTGCTCTTTTGTTCTTTCTTGCAATGTGAAGATATGTGCTCACATCAGGAAGGGAAGCTATTGAAGTTATGGGGAAAGCTTATTGAATTCAAAAGAAGGATCATAAAGCCAGATCTTTTAGTAAACAAGACTTGCATTGCAAACTGGAAACTTAGAGACTGAGGATATTTTCTTTCTTATTAGCTATACTAGAGGCCCAGTGAACGAAATTAGTGCACTGTGGAGGTGGGGGTCTCTCAGCCAGGATTGTGAGAGGGGCCCCACTGGTGCATGATTGGGTCTGGGGAGGGGCATGGGAGATTGGTCAGCCTGGGAGGGACCACAGGAGGGCTCCAGGGCATGTCCGACCCGTCTCGCTAAGTCCCAATCGGCCAGACCCCAGCAGCAAGATAACCTACCAATAGGAGCATCTGCCTCCTGGTGGTCAGTGCATGCCATAGCAACTGGTCGGCTGGTCAACTGCCCCCTTGTGGTCAGTGCATGTCATAGTGAGCAGTTGAGTGACCTTAGCATATCATTGTCTTCAAACACCTTCTATATGTTTCTATGTCTCTCCAGGCTTTATTGTTTTTATATTCTATTTCTCCAATAATATTTTTTGGTTAATGTAGCATTAGCTAAAGGGCCCATGTGTATGTAATTGTTTGTATTTACATTAAATATTTGTAATTCTTTATGGTTAAGATAGTTCATTAAACTGTCAAAGAATTAACTTTGTGTTGTCACATGTATTTCTCCATGTATTGCTATGAGATGATGCATACTTATAAACCTTTCTTGAAATTCCTGAGTCCTTTGTACAGATCTATTATAATGTCTTCTGGGTTCTGTCTCTTTGAACTTTTTTTTTTAAATATTAATTTTATCTGGTGTATGCCCTTCTACATGAACCCACAAAATTGAAGAGTAAGAAAGCCTATTTAGCCCTGGCTGGTGTAGCTCAGTTGGTTGGAGTTTCATCCCATACACCAAAAATTTGCAGGTTCTATTCCCAGTTAGGGCACATACCTTGGTTGCAAGTTCAGTCTCCGGTTGGAATACGTAAAGGAGACAACCAAGTGATGTGTCTCTCATCTCACTCTCTCTCCCCATTCCTCTCTCTAAAATCAATAAATATATCTTTGGGTGAGAATTAAAAAAATAACAGTTGAAAAAAAGAAAGCCTATTTAAATTCACTGGAATGAATGAAAATGAAACAGTGAGCCTTTACTACTTTCTAAGTAAGGCAGAACATTTAAATTAGTTACAACATCTCCTGTCAAAGGTCTGCTCCTTTAAGATTCACATCCAACAAAGTCTAATTTTACATGTTCCTAAATGACTCTTCCACAGTTATGTTAATCTGTGTCTCAGACTGCTGCCTGGGGACCCAAAATGATTAAAAATCCAGACTTATTATAGCTAGCAAAACATCATTTTTATTTTCACCAAAGGATGACAAGAGTCAAAAGCTAACAAGAATAAGGTTATCAGGGCCCAGAGATTGTCACTGGCTTACCAAAATCATCTGGCTAATGGCAAAGCCAATGCTATCTATAGACTAAGTTGCTTTATTCAGACCTAGAATTTACAAAAAAAAAAAAAGATGCTCTCTGAAGCAGCACTCTAAGGAAATATTATAACCTATTTCTCTTGTCATGTAGCTAAAAAAAAAATAGACAGGAGCACTATCTATAATTTAACTTTTCTATAATAGAAGTTACACGAACTCAAGCAGAACTCTGACTGAAATAAAGAGAGATAAGTGAAACTCATCCAGCACCCACTGCTGCTGCATCAGGATAATATCAGAAAAAGAGACAGAAGGGAGAAGTGGCCTGGAGACTGAGGCCCAGTATTGCCTGGTGGACAGACTCCGATGAAGGAGGAAGGAATACATGCATCTAATGTGTCTGAAAAAGAAAATGGAGGAACATGTGGA
The DNA here is from genome assembly GCF_964212035.1 of Myotis nattereri. NCBI lineage: Eukaryota > Metazoa > Chordata > Mammalia > Chiroptera > Vespertilionidae > Myotis > Myotis nattereri. Next base: position 31,718,674 of record NC_138088.1, read on the forward strand.
GACCTGCTAGTATGGTTTTTGGAGAACCGATTTATATGAAATACAACTGAAAATAGAAGACCTGCAGGTCCAAATATGAACTTTATTTTCTTCAAATCCTTCAAAACAGGTCAAACTGTCTCCACCTTGTTGCTGAAGGTGTATTAATACTGTGAAATTACTACAGATTCTTTATGGAACAGGAGAATGTACCATAAACATTGTCTAAGCATGGTTTGCATTTATGATTGGCTTAAATTCTAGTTGTTTTTAAGGCTTTTAATAGAAGGACATAAAGAAACAAATGTCACGCAGAATCTTAGAACTCATCAAAACAGTGTGTAAAAATACCTTAAAGCAATTTCCATCCTGGTCGATGATTAACATTTTGAAAAGCTTTACTCATTCGATGTGAAACATAGCCCAAGACAATGTCTGTGCTTCTATGTTCTTGTCAGAAAGGATAATATCCTTGATGCATTGACTGACTTTATTGAAAGCTTTTGTTCTTAAGGCAACAAATATTTTCTGATACAGCCTGTCTTCATTTTCTCTTGCTGCACAACAAATTACCACAAATTTAGTGAATTAAAAAAACAAGACATTATTGTCTTACAGTTTCCTCCGGTCAGAAAGCCAACATGGCAGAACTTGGTTCTCTGCTCAGAGTGTCATAAAGCCAAAATCAAGGCTGAATTCTTTCCTAGAGGCTTTGTAAAAACTGCTTCCAATCTCACTCATGCTATTGGTGGAATGTAAGTCCTTGCAATTTGTAGGATTGCTATCCCCATTTTCTTGCTGGCAATCAATTGGATATCCCTCCAGCTTTTAGAGGAGGTAATTCTCAGGTCCTTAACGATAGAAGGCATGTACTTTTCTATCGTTAAGCCAGTCGGCAAAGGACATACAATTCTTCTCATGCTTTGCATGTGTCTTACTTCTGTTACTGCCAGAAAAAATTCTTCTCTTAAAGAGTGCATGGAATGAAGTTAAGCCCAGAAGGATAACTTCCCTTTCTTAAAATCAACTGAGCATATAACATAATCTAATCATGGAAGTAAAATCTACTAAACGTACGGTCCTGGAGATTATGCTGTGCGTACACTTGGAGAGAGAGGTGAGAAATCTTGGAGGCCATTTTAAAAGTCTGCTTGCCACAGTCCATAATGTTTTTACATTCATGTTAGTGTTGGGGAAAAATTCCTAAGAGAAATCAGTAATTCCATATCACATGGCACAATGACACTGAAAATGAAAAGGACTTGTATGTTCTTTGTAAATACTTAAACTGAAAATTACATGTATCAGGAAATATCCAGCTTTTTAACCACAGGATGTGTTTGCTATACAACAACAAGTTTATATATCATACCTGACACTCGCTTTTATTTGTGTGGGGCTCACTGTCATCCTTGGAGATAAAGGCCAGAAAAATACTCCCTCTGCTGCAATGATGACAGACAAACAAATTGCTCATTTCCCACATGTGCCTGGGAGGGCTTTCCTCTGTGGGCTCAGGGAACAGCAAATCATGCCAAATAGTCATTCATGTTATTTACTGACATCATCCCATCCTGAGTTGACTACTGTACTCAATGGCTTCTGGAGGCCTAGCTTTAGCATAAATTCATATATTATCTTTTATTAAAAAGTCAAACTACCCACCTATGATATATATTAAGTCTATATTTTATTTTACATATGCACATATTGGCCTTTTTCATGAACTATGTTAAAAATAATAAGTAGATGTGCCATCATTACATTTTCTATACACTAAATACAGCCTTAATGTGAATTAAATTAGTAATCCAGCAAATTCAGTTTTCTAAATTTCCAGAAACGATCAGTTAATCATCCATTCTAATATTTTATCAGCAAACAGCATTAGTCTCACTAGTTTAGTCTATCTCAACTCTCTATGACATTAAATGAGAAAAAAACATGTTGATCAATAGATCAATATGAGCATGACATAAAGTCAGTGGATGTGGAAAACGTTAACTAATCAATTAAAGCATCCTTCAACAAGTACACGTACAGGAGATCTCTGTGTGCCTCCTAGATACAGTAGTTATAATGGTGAACAAGACAGAGCCCTTGCCCTCATGTTATTTTTCATCTTATAATAGAAACAGGCCAACAAACTATCAAGTACAATGGAGGAAAAGTGTTACCAAGGGCTTAGTAAAGGTTGCTCTGGTAGCATATATAATGGTGTTATCTTAGGGACACTGGGAGAAGTTTGAGCTGAGAATGAAGGTTATCATTGTCCAAGAGCCCTGAGATTTTAACAAGTCTTTAGCTAACTTGGAGGAAGACATCAAAGGTATTCCTATCAAAATGCTAGATAATTAAAAACTGAAAATGATTATTTTTGTTAAAAAGAATTTTAATTCAAAATAATGAGTTCACTCAGCTGAAATAAATGCTCGGTTACAAAAAAAAAAAAAAAAAAAAAAAAAAAAAAAAGGACAGAATAGGAAAAATAGAATTTCCTATATAATAAAAGGGTAATATGCAAATAGACAGAACAGCAGAACAACCAATCAAAGCGCAATATGCTAATGATATGCTAAAGCTGCTCAACTGCTTGCTATGATGTGAACTGACCACCAGGGGGCAGATGCCCTGACCAGTAGGTTAGCTTGCTGCTAGGGTTCAGCTGATTTGGACTGAGATGGGCCAATATGCCCTGGAGTCCTCCCTCGGTTCCTCCCTGGCCCTATCGTGCACCGCTGGGTCCCTCAGCCTGGCCTGCACCATCTCACAATCCAGGACCCCTCAGGGGATGTTAAAGAGCTGGTTTCAGCCCCATCCTACAGGCCACTTCCCTTGGGAGGGCGCCAGATGCAGGGCTCATGGCTGGTGAGCGCTGCTATGGCAGCGCAAGCCTCTCCCAATTGGGACTGATGGGGTGTGAGCCTGCAGCAGGCACAGTGGGGCTGGGATGAGTGGGAGCAGCAAGGAGGAGCTGCAGGTGGTGTTGGAGTTGGGGTTTTGCCCGGATCCCTGCAGGCCACCCAGAGGGACCCTACCCATGCACCGGGCATCTAGTAATTATATGTTTAAAATAAAGTAATTCATAGTGAATTATAAAGGTTGGATTTGATGAATAAGATAAGAAGAAAAATGAATTCAGTCAAACAATCAAATTATTGCTACCATGTATTCAACACCTATCTTATACTTACCTCACTACTTTACAGTTCATGTAAATTAATTTATACACATTTACACATTGGTAATTGCTAGAATCACTATTTGAGTTTAATTCTATCAGTGAGAAGTCTGAATCAGTAACACAGGTTAAGAGTTAATTCATTCTGTAAAACAGGGAAACAAAAGGTTAAATCATAAGAATATAGAATGTGCTTGATAAAATGCATTTTTATAGGGGAAATATAGGTGTATGGAATATTTTATGTGGTATGTATAGTTAGTTAATGTGAAATATATTAGGATATGTACTGAAAAATATGTTTCAGTACATGAGGAATTGAGAAAAAAGAGTCCAAATTTGGAGGACAAGGCTGAAAATTATTACTAAAAGAATGAAGTGGGCTGACATTATAGCTAAGAGTCCAATCATATGAAGCGGATATTCCAGCTAAAACTAAATCCACTCCAAGATGACCCATATGTGAGAACCTCTCCTCAGGTTAATGATATGACAATTCGAAAACTAAAAATATAATATAGTTTTTCCTCACCATCTCCCACTTATGGTAAGGCCTAGGAGGACTTAAGTTATTTATGCAGCAACGACAACAACAAAAATGTCAATAGAGGAAGTATACGGTTTGTCTATCAAAGAAACCACAGAGCTTGTGATATTGAAAATGTCTTAATTCAAACATGTTTTATCTTCTAAGGTCAATTTCAATAAACCAGGTGTCACGATACATGCTCTACTGGGAGTAGGAATTGCTACGCCTACACGGAAGAATCCTTGATGTAGGAAACAGGGAATCTTGTTGTCATGGTGCCTTTCTGTGAGAAGGCCTGTGCGCTTGTATTGCTTTCAAATATGGCAGCTTACAGTCTTGATAATCTCCTTGCCTTTTTCTGAGACAAAAGTTGGAGTTAACTGAGAGGGAATAGAATGGTAATGAAGAGAACCTTGGGTAGTGAAGGGAATTTAAAATAGCCTAAATAAAAGAGTTTTAGTAAGTATACTACAGGCTTCTTTAAATGTACAATTTCCTTCTTTGAAATGCAAAGTAGTGTGTTCCTTAAACTTATTCTTGCTTCTCCTGAATTTACCTCAAAACCAATGGGTAAAATTATAAATATAGTAACATTTTAGATAAGTATTGGGTTAATTTTGAATAACTTATTTTTTTAATAAGACTATGACTGATTGATCTATTCAGTTCTCCACTTTACTGCAGCAACTTATCAGAAATAGGATAGTGCTTTGTCAGGATACTGGGCAGGGACTATTTTCTTTGGAAAGACAGTTACATGAATTGATGTTAAAACCTCTTTCAATCCCAAAGAATGTTATTCTAAGTATATGTTACAAATAATAAAAGAAATGAATTATACAGTAATGAATAATTAAATATTAAACAACGGGGGTGGAAAGGAAAATTATCCATTCTGTAAATAGAGCCTATAATAAAATCTACTGCCTTTATATGAATACTAGAGGCCGGGTGCACAAAAATTTGTGCACTCGGGGGGAAGAGGGGGTCCCTCAGCCCAGCCTGTGCCCTCTCGCAGTCTGGGACCCCTCGGGAGATATCGACCTGCTGCCTTAGGCCTGCTCCCGGGTGGCAGAGGGCAGGCCTAATCCCTAGGTGCAGCCCCTGGTCGGGCTCAGAGCAGGGCCTACTGGGTTGTTGGGGCGCCACCCCCTGTCATGCACAGAGCAGGGTGGATTGGGAGGTTGCGATGCCACCCTCAGTCACACTCAAGGCAGGGTCGATGGGGAGGTTGTGGCGCCACCCCCTGTCATGCACAGAGCAGGGCCAATCCGGGGGTTGGGGTGCTGCCCCCTGTCATGCACAGAGCAGGGCCCATCAGGGGGGTTGGGCTCCTTACCCTGTCACGCACAGAGCAGTGTCGATCAGGGGGTTGGGGAGCTCCCCCCTGTCACGCAGAGAGCAGGACCCATCAGGGGGGTTGTGTAGCTCCCCCCTGTCATGCACAGAGCAGGGCCCATCAGGGGGTTGAGGAACTCCCCCCGTCACTCACAGAGTAGGGCCGATAGGGGATTTGGGGCACTGCCCCCTGCCACACACAGAGCAGGACGGATCAGGGGGTTGGGGCGCAGCCCTCTATCACCCACAGAGCAGGGCCGATCAAGTGGTTGGGGTGCTGCCACTGTCACACTCAGGGCAGGGTCGATGGGGAGGTTATGGCTCTAACCCATCACACACAGAGCAGGGCCCATGGGGGGGGGGGTGGGTTGGGGTGCCGCCCTCTATCACCCACAGAGCAGGGCCAATAAGGGGGTTGGGGTGCCTCCACTCTCACACTCAGGGCAGGGCCAATGGGGAGGTTATGGCTGTACCCTGTCACACACAGAGCAGGGCCCGGGGGGCCAGCCTGGGTGAGGGGATGATGGCTGTTTGCAGCTGGTCACACCCTTCAGGGTGGGGGTCCCCACTGGGTGCCTGGCCAGTCTGGGTGAGGGGCTGAGGGCTGTTTTCAGGCTGGCAAGTGATTGAAGCTCCCAACTGCTCCTTTTTTTCATTTTTTTTTTTAAATTCTGGGCCAGCTTTAGCTCTGGCTCCAGCTCTGAGGCCTCTGCTGTTGAAAGCAGGTATCTGGTTTGTTTGGGTTCTATAATCGAAACAATGTATAACTCCAGCTCTGAGATCCCGGCTTGCTGAAAGTAGGTTTTTGGGGTTTTGTTTAGCTTCTATATTTGTTACAATGTTTCAAACTGCAGGCTCAGAGGCTGGCAAGGCAGGCGGGGAACGTTGGTTTCCTCGGTCACTGAACCAAGCAAGCCTCATGTTAGTTTCAAGCTGCCTGGCTGCCGGCCGCCATCTTGGCTGGCAGTTAATTTGCATAACGCCCTGATTAGCCAATGGGAAGGGTAGCAGTCATACGCTAATTACCATGTTTCTCTTTTATTAGATAGGACGAGAGGCCCGGTGCACAAAATTCATGCACTGGGGGTGGGGGGTCACCTCAGCCCGGCCTGTGCCCCCTCGCAGTCCTGGACCCTTCGCTCCTTACCACTCACCTGCTTGCTGCTCCCTAACGCTCAGCTAGCTGCTCCTTAGTGCTACCTCAGTGGCTCCTGCCACTGCCGCTGCCGTAAGCCCCGCTTCTGGCTCAGTGGCGCTCCCCCTGTGGGAGTGCACTGACTACCAGGGGGACAGCTCCTACGTTGAGCGTCTGACCCCTGGTGGTCAGTTCATAGCGACCAGTCATTCCACCATTTGGTCAATTTGCATATTAGGGTTTCATTATATAGGATGTTGCCAAGGGGCTGGGTTCAATATTTGGAATAAAGACACATCCTCTTTTCTCTATTTAAAGGCCTCTTAATAGATAATCATTAGGCAGAGACATGGAAGACTGTATAATATCCTGGTAACCACAGAAGTAACTAGAAAAACAAATGACCCAGATGCACAAAGTTAATCAAGGTATTAATGCAATCATCTCAGAAAGAATTGAACACAGACAACAGAAAAGGTTTGTATTTATATCATCTCATTATTCCAAAGGTTTTTCCACTTAAATGAACAAAAACAATTACTTAAATCTCATGGAAAGACTTTAGCATTCTATTAGTAAGATATTTAATTTTCATTAAAGCTGTCTAGTGGTAAAAATCATTCAAATAAACTTTAGAACTTGAGAGTAGAAGTGAGTGAGTGAGCAATAAACGCAGAATTAATTTGAATCCATTTTTTTCAGAGTTAACCATGCCTTGAAACAGATACCTTATAAAATTATAAATTTTAAAAATTATTTAAATAAAAATTTAATTCATAGGTCTAAAACAACTATTTAAGTAATTTAAATTTTTGTTTGATAACAAATTTATTTAAAGTATCTTTTATTTCAGTTTTTATTTAAAAGTTAATACATAGTTCAAAATTTAACATATATTAGCTATACCCATCACATACATGTATCACATAGGTACATATATATGTAATACATATTTACATTTACAAATACACACATCTATATACACACAGAGAGCTTTATTCCATTTTTTTTCTTTCCTGGATATTATGAAATTTTCATTTGAATTCCTTATTTGTTTCCCAGTAGTGAGAACCAAAAATATCTCCACACATTGTCAAATCTCTTCTGGTTGAGGCCATTAGTTTAGACTAGTGATGGCAAACCTATGACACGCGTGTCAGAGGTGACACCCGAACTCATTTTTTTGGTTGATTTTTCTTTGTTAAATGGCATTTAAATACATAAAATACATATCAAAAATATAAGTCTTTGTTTTACTATGGTTGCAAATATCAAAAAATTTCTATATGTGACACGGCACCAGAGTTAAGTTAGGGTTTTTCAAAATTCTGACATGCCGAGCTCAAAAGGTTCGCCATCACTGGTTTAGACTCATACAAATTAAATCTAAAACCCACTGCAGACAAGTTCCACAGGGGAAAGAAGTTAAAAATTAAGTTCTAATAAATTACAGGGGATTGAGAAATACCTTGGGCTTTCCACAGACCTCAGTAACAAACCATAAAACAATACTACAAAAGAAGATAAGCGAATAACTGAAGTTCTTAATGAAAATAAGGTCAACATTCTTCAGAAGAAGATAGTGTTAGCTAGGACAAGGGCCTCGAGGTCTGACTGGTTCTTTGCTACTTTGCTAAATGTTAAAATGTAGCAAAATATTTTGTAGACCCAATTGTAATCAGATGAGTTTGATCCAATCTATAAGTTTAGTCAACTGCAAAGAAAGAATCAACATGTAATTAACCAAACAGTGTATGTAAGCAATGGCTAAGCCTCCCTGCTGAGAGATAAAGCTTTGGTTGTGAATCTCCTCTCTCCATTACTTGCTCCAACTAACTAAAACTATCTAACAAGCCCTAGATCGTTTGGCTCAGTGGATAGAGTCCCAGTGGACTGAAGGGTCCCAGGTTTGATTCAGATCAAAAGACATAAGCTCTGGTTGTGGGCTCGATCCCCAGTAGGGGGCGTGCAGGAGGCAGCTAATCAATGATTCTCATCATTGATATTTCTCTTTCCCTCTCCTTTCTCTCTGAAATCAATAAAAATATATTAACAATGAAAAAACTACCTACCAACAACCATGCCTCATTCTTGAATAGAACACCCCAAGAATCAAACCCCTTCAGTTCAGTAACAATAATAAAATCGACAATCTCTATGCCAGATTACCTTCAACACTCAGTATGTAAACAACTATTATTTAACAGGAAAAGAAATAGGAAAAATGCATATAACCAAGTAATTAATGTCAAGAGAATCCAACCCTTCAATGACCCAGATGTTGACATAGTATGTATTCTAAAGTAGCTATTTTACATATGGTCAAAACTAATAGGAAATATGGTCATAAAGAGTGAAGAGCTAGACAATCAGCAAAATTACAGAAAATATAAAACAGAAACTGCCAAGTTTCTAACTCAATTTGGTATTTCTGATTGCTTCATATTTCGTATTATTCAGATGACACTGAATAATTTCCTCAGTTAACTCTTTGATCTTCACACTTTTGAAGTCAAAGCTGAAAAAGAATCTGTAACTTATTCAAGAACCTTTTCTCCAGTATTCCACTAAAACTATGTCACAGATTTTAGACTAGATTCTGAAGAAGGTCACATAAATGGCAAAGATAAATTGTACAATATTAAACTTAAAGTTAAAAATTGATTTTGTACACATAAATGAGTTAAGAAACATCTGTGTAAAATTGCCAGGGAGGAAATTAGGGTCTATTTTATTTACATAAGGCAACTGATAAAAAAAAACTTTTTAAAAAGTAAAAAATATATTTGTTCATCAAGTGTGATTAATAGAAAACAGTTAAAAACATCATAGACATAACCCAACAGTGATGGTCAGTATTATGTGTCAGATTGATTAGAGTAGAGTCACCAGTTATTCAGTCAAACATTAACATAGGTGTTGCTATGAATTTATACAGATGATCATATTTTGCTGATGTAATTAAACCTATGATAACTTTAAGTACTAAAAAGTATCCTAGCTAACCTGGGGAAGGTGAGCTGATTCATGCAGTTGAAAGGGAGGTAAGAGAATAACCGAGGTCTCCTGGGAGAATAAGAAATCCCACCTGTGGACTACAGTTTAAGCATATGCCTGAGAATGCCAGTTTGACATCCTTCTTGGCAGCCTGCCCTATGGATTTCAGATTTGCCTAGCCAGCCCCCAAAATCACATAAATCAATTTCTTGCAATAAATCTTTTAATGAGGTTTGTGTGTGTACTTGTGTTGTGCATAATAAGTGAGTCATGGGAAAGGTTATATTGGGGACAAAATCATGTAACTTTCGGATGTGTCAGTTCCATTTATTTACTTTTTTCTTAAGATCAAGTTTTAAAACAATTGTCTTATAAAGTGTGGGTTGTGTGACATGCTGTGTGTTCTGTAGCTACTTCTTTCCAGATGAAAGTCACTTTCCAAGTGCAGATGCAAAGAATCATTTTCATAGTTATTTTTTAAATATCTCTGATAAGATAGCTCAATGCTAGGTCAAAATATTGTTCCTCGTAGTTTCTAAAATGACTTTAGATTGGCTGATGCTTCTGATTCCTGTAAGCATGTTCCTTTGGGATTACCTGGGCAATCAGACTTAAAGAAGATATTGTTGAGGTTAGAAAAACAAGAAGACACTGCCAATGACAGACAGGCAGAAGCCTGTACTTGAAGGATAAATATTGCCCAATTGCTATTGACCAGAACCCAGTTGATTAGTCCCAGCATAAACGGGAGGCTATTTCTGTTCTATAAAATCACTTGGAAAAAAAGAAATTATTGTTTAAGAAATGAAGATAGGTTTTGACAAAGATAAGTAAGGCATTCAACATAAAAGCAGTTTACTGTCACTAATGATCTATAAATGGCCTATTCCAGAACAGTATAATTCACAAAGTTTTAAAACCCTCTTACTTTGGGTAAGGGGAGTGACAAAGTACAACTTTAGAAACATGTTGGAACAGGCCTTTAATTATTTCTAGTAGCAACAGTAAGCACAATAGGCATTGGTTGGTCCAATAGATGTGTTTGAGAAAGCAAAGTCTTAAGAATAAGAATTGAAAGCTGTATGATCGTTGCTTTTTATCACACAGATTAACATCATCTTTTCCTACAGAATAATCTGGGCAAAGACAGAAAAATATTTACTTTCTAATTTTTTTCTAAAGATATTCTCTTATCAAATCTGAAGCTAGCTTTTAATTGACACAAAAACATATCTGAAAATTTAATAAATAAACAAATAAATAAATAAGTCACTCAGCCACTGCAAATTTACTTTGTAATTAATGTACTTGGCAAAAAATAAGGTTGAGAATATTAGCAATGAACTCGAATGGATGATGAATATAAAATGACATAGGTAGTTTAAAATATAAGTTATTTATACATAAACTATTTATAGTACTTATTATCTGATCACTTCATATCTTATATTCCCCTAACAATAATATTTGACCTTACATATCACTCTTCAATTAAAATTAAATCACATAATACATAGATATATAGATATAAAACACACTGCTTAAAATGTCTAATGGCATATCATGCCTATGGAGTAAAGTCCAACATTCCGTGTAATTTACACTATTGTCTGGTCCAAATATACCTCTCCACCTTTATTTTCCACAATTATTTTTACTTCCTCTCACCTTTGCTTTTGCTGTATTGTTTCCCTGCTAATCTCACCCATCATTTTTAAAGCCTGATAAAATGTTTTGTGCCTTTAAAACTTTCTCTGATAACCCAAGGTTAAATAACCTTAGCTTTTCCTTCCAAAGCACCCCATCATATTTATTTCAGCAGATATATATTGAAGCAATGCCGCATAGTGGAAACGGCATCTCCCATACTCAAGTATAAAATCCTGATTCTGGATGTCCGTACTGTGCATGCTTAGGCTTGTTACTCAAACTTTCAGAGGCTCAGTTTGCTCATAAATAAATTTACATATTATTTTATTTAGTAATATCCGTATGTGTGATAGTTAATTTTATTGGTAAACTTGACTGCATCACAGAGTGCCTAGATATTTAGTTACTAGTAAACATTACCCTGAGTGTGTCCAAGAGGGTGTTTCTGGATGAGATTAACATTAAATCAATATACTGAGTAAAGCAGATGACTCTCCCACTGTGTGTGGGCACCGCACAATCTGATGACGACCTGAATAAAAGAGAAGGCTGAGGAACAGAGATTTCATCCCCTCTCTTCCTGACTGCACAGACTGAAACATCAGTCTTCTCCTGCCCTGCAAATTAAGCCATCAGCTCCCCTGATTCCCAAGCTTTGGGGCTCTGACTGAACTATACTACTGAATTTCTTGAGTCTTCAATTTGCTCATGGCATCATGGGACTTTTCAGTCTCCATAATTGCATGAATCCATTTTTCATGTGTATATTCTCCTTTTAGTTCTGTTTTTCTGGAGCACCCTGACAGAGGTTTTGATACAAAGAGTGGTTCTAGGGGAATGGAATGTTAAGGATGAGTTTTCTGAATCTGTTCCAGGGGTCTGGAATTAGCTCAATCATCTGATTAGACCTAAAGACACCAAAGACTCCAGTTGCATTAGTAAAGACACAATTGCTAGTCCATGTTGTCAACTGTTTATAAAGATACAAAAGAATATCTCCATTGGATAGTTCTAATCAACCACTTTATAAGAAACAAGGAACTATGTGACTGTGTTCATGATATTTTCTAACATTGTTTTGGAAAACTAATAAATATGATAATCTTGGTTGGTTGCTCCTAATGTCACTGGAAAAAGTGGGGAAAGAAAAGGATGAGCTCAGGAATTAGTATCCCAGCTCCAGTCTGAATAAAAGTCATTGACTCTCACCTTGTAACCAGAGGGATTTATTCTACAGTGATTATCTAACTGATCAAAGTAGGGCATTCTATGTGTGAAGGAGGCATTAGTAATTATTTTGGGATAACAGTTCAAACGTAAGACAGACTGTCTTGGGCAAATGGGCACATATCAACCTGTATGTCTCATGTCGATCTTTAATGCTTCTAACCCTGCTCTGGGAGATACTGTATCATCCTCAGAGTCACCTCCAGTTCTCCAAATCTGTCTCTTCCATGTCTTTACGTCATAATCAGAACAGAATGAATCAAAGTATACAAATTAAGGTAAAAACTAATGGCAAAAAAAAAAAATCTCAAATCTGATCCCAAGCTAAATGAAATATTAAGAATACTAGTAGCCTGGTGCACAAAAATTTGTTCACTTGGGGGTGGAGGGGTGAGGGATGGGGCCAGACCCCTCAGCCCGACCTGCACCCTCTGTCATGTTCCAGGACCCCGGCCGCTCCTGGCCTAGGCACAGGCCTACAGGCTTGGGGTGGCCTGGCTCCCGAGGCCCCATTTTATCAAGAGAACAAAGTCAAAGTCAGCGTTAGTTACAGCCCTCACCGAACCCAGTACACTGCATCTTTGCATACAACTGCCTCGTTCACGTGCCTGCTTCGCCCTACTGAATTACTAACATCTTGAGGACATAGCTCTGTCTTATCCTGCTTCAACTTCAGTGCCTGGCCTGGTGCCAGGGACCTGAGAGGGTTTGCTGAGTGAGTGAGTGAATAATGAGTGAGTAAGTGAATGAGTGAATGAATGAGTAAGCAGCTACTCCCGGCTGCCTGATGCCCACCCCGGGAGGTTCCTGCCCCACTCCCAGTGGCCCGGTGCCCCTCTCCCGGCTGCATAGTTTGCGCCCCGCTCCCAGCTGCCTGACGCCCACCCCGGGAAGTTCATGCCCTGCTCCCAGCGGCCCAGTGCCCCTCTCCCGGCTGCATAGTTCCTGATCCCAGTGGCCCAGCGCCCCTCTCCCAGCTGCATAGTTCACACTGGGCAAAGGCGGCCCTGGTTCTCTGTCTTTGGGCTGCCTTTGCCCCGCCACCCGGCTCTTGCCTGCCGCCTGGGTTTTGGATCACCGTCAGCGTCAGGCAGCTTCTTCCGTCCTTCCCCTTTCACCTCCCAGCATTGTGCCTACGTATGCAAATTAACCACCATCTTTATTGGCAGTTAATTTGCATATCACCCTGATTAGCCCATGGGAAGCGTAGCGAAGGTATGGTCAATTACCATGTTTGTCTATTATTAGATTAGATATTATATTAAATATCCAGGCTCATGTTTAATTCCAAGGCCTCAAAATTTGTAGGGCATTCATACAAGCACTTTGATGAGAAGTCATCAACCTGTCAGAAAAAATAAGAACTAGATCCTATAAGTGGGTTTCATTTAGCTGCCACTTTTATGTGCATGGGCACTATGGAAGTAAAACATGAGAGGAAAGGATGGGTTCTGTTTGCAGCTCTGCCAAAGATCAAATTGTGTTCAACTGTCTGTTTTATTGATATGGAAAAAGCACCTGGTGGAGGTGGAATAAGTAATGTCGGTATACAATTCACTAGTATAAAAGTTTTAGAAATCACTGATTGGTACAAAAATGGGACCTCCGAGCAAGGATAAGAGCATTGGCAATTGAGCTCCTATCACCCTCTGCTTCCAGGGACATTTGTGCCCCTCAAACTTTTTCTGTACTCAGGGAAGAAATTCAGTGACCTGCTTTAGGGACATTAATTCCATTATTTTTGTTAGTGTCACTTTCCCCCTAGAAATCTAAAGGAAATATCTTGCCTGTTTATATAATTAAACACACCCACGACTCACAATTTTTCCCTAACTAAAAAATGATATTTGATCTCTGGAGCACATGGATTAAACAAACAAAAAACAAACCTTCAAATGTGAGTGGCACTAAAATAAAAATTATAGCCTCAGTTTTCCACCTCTGTTTTCCTAGGAAGAAAACTTTATGTAAAAATGAAAAAACAAAAAATGAACTCCTTCTGAAACTTTAGCTGGAGATCATCCATTACATGAGACAATAAGTTACACCTTCTACTTTCTTAAAGGCACATGCTAAGCTTTGAGAATAGCAGGACCTACTTTTTAAGAATTTATCTTATACTAGTCTCTACCCAGAATAATATATAGAGAAAGCAAAAGAAGCCTATTTATTCTAACAGTAGAAGGAAAACGGCTAGTCTTAAAAATGGCATACTGAAATTACTTGATAAAAATAAACATTTTCCTCTATGGCTTTTTATTTTTTACTTTTGGAAAAGTATAACCACTTTAGCCCTGATCCCTTCCTCAGATGCTGATAGAACCTGGCTTTCCATAATGACACCTCAACTGCTGGCCAAACTGGGCTTTCAGGCAAATGCTGGGAGATTTGAAGCTGTGCATCAATATCACCAGCATAATCCCCTCGTGTCTTAGAAGGCTGCAGCACCCTAAGTCTGTGAAAAAAAATGAGAATATGTCTCCTGTTATAGTCAGGGGTGTGTGTAGTTCTCCTTAACATGTATTTTCTTAATTACCTTGAGAAACACTTGACCAATACAACTGTTGGCCAATTGACTCAAATGTGTTAAATCACCGTTTCTCTCAGAGCTCATTTTCCTTACATTCTATGAATTTTGCAGTAGCAGAATCTGGCCACAGATTTAAAAGCTATGTATTTCAAAATTATAAAAGTTCACAAAGAACAGAGAGAACACTAGGATTCTAATATTATAATGAAGCAATTAATATGACAGAATGTTAGAGTTAGCATCTACATCTAAACTGATATTTCTCATAAAAATGGGACTTTTCCTGTTGTCTATGCATACTTGCTAGAATACAAATCCAAACACAGGAGGTGGCAGATCACTCCTCCCCACATCCATTAAAAATACAAATTCTATAATCCACAAATGAGTGAGATCATGTGCTATTTATCTTTCTCTGACTGGTTTATTTCACTTAGCATAATGCTCTCCAGTTCCATCCATGCTGTTGCAAAAGGCAAGAGTTCTTTTTTTTTTTTTTTACCGCAGCATAGTATTCCACTGGGGTAAGGGGAAGAGATCAACCGAAAGAAAGACTTGTATACATGTATATAAGCCAAACCAATGGACATGGACAACAGGGGGATGGGAGCATGAGTTTGTGTGTGGGGGGGAGGTTGGGAGTTAATGGGGGGGATGAGGACAAATATGCAATACCTTAACTAATAATAATAAAAAAAATTAAAACACTTGGATGTGAATTTGAAACAATCAAAAAAAAATACAAATTCTAGCCCTAACCGGTTTGGCTCAGTGGATAGAGCATCGGCCTGCGGACTGAAGGGTCCCAGTTTCAATTCCGGTCAAGGGCATGTACCTTGGTTGTGGGCACATCCCCAGTGGGGGGTGTTCAGGAGGCAGATGATCGATGTTTCTAGCTCTCTATCCCTCTCCCTTCCTCTCTGTAAAAAATCAATAAAATATATTTAAAAAAATACAAATTCTAAAGAAAAGACTTACAAGGAGGTGGCCAAAAACACTCTTGCAGTTCTTACTCTTTACTATATACTTCAGAATTTATATAGAAAGAATAATAATAGCCGTGGCCGGTTTGGCTCAGTGGATAGAGCGTCGGCCTGCGCACTGAAAGGTCCTGGGTTCGATTCCGGTCAAGGGCATGCACCTTGGTTTCTAGCACATCCCCAGTGGGAAGTGTGTAGGAGGCGGCTGGTCGATGTTTCTCTCCCATTGATGTTTCTAACTCTCTATCTCTCTCCCTTCCTCTCTATAAAAAAATCAATAAAATATATTAAAAAAAGAATAATAATATTTTAAAGAAAACTTTTAAACATAAACACAGTCTGCTTTATAGTGAGTCTTTGCATTTTCATAACCTCCTAGGGAATATATGGGTATGTGTGTTTGTCTGTGATATCGTGTTTGTGTCTTTGTAAGTGTGTGTTGAGTGGGGGTGTCTTTCTCTCACTACCTGGAAGCTAGCTTGAATAATGGACTTGCCTTTAAGAGGGGAGTCTGACATCTCAACCCCTGGCTGAATAGTTGTTGAGACAACAAACTCTTTGGCGAGGTCAACTTCATGCACTAGAAATGTCTGGCAAAAAAAATTCTACAGAGTTCCCAGCACTGGAAGAGCTGGGTGCAAGAGTAAGCATACAATTTCAAATGGCATAGTGTACACCACAGATGATAGTCAAGTTTCAGGTGTTTAGAAGGATCCTACCAAAGAAGACTATGTGATAGGTAGAGGTGCCTCTAGCATAAAAAGCTAAGAAGCTTTGGGCTTTTACTAGGGTTTTAGTGGTTGGCCTGCATTATGGAATTACATAATTTAAAATTATCTAGAGCTAAATTAAATTTAGCTAATTTAAATCATAGGAATGAACAAGGAAAACTCCAATAATCTACCTCAATGTTTCCAAATAACCAAACACATGGAAATATTCACTAGAATCACCCCTTTTGTTTAGCTATTTTAAGTGTGTGCATGCAACAAGAATATAAATTGTTTTAGAGAAATGTATATGTCCCAATATGTTTGTAATTCACAATGCTTAGTATAATATTACTAATTCTATAGATTTTCAATTCTTATTGATTTAGCATAGCACAATGATTCATTATGTAGTGCAGGATGTTTTCCTATGCCATCAAACATTTTTATAGATGTTATAAAATACAGAATTTACAAGGAAAGAGAATGACTTGGTTTAGATTACATACCACTTTATGAGTGTGTGATTGTGAATTTGCATTGTTGCATGTATGTGTGTGTTTACTAGCATTTTGTAATCTATCAGTTCTGAAGAGTTCCAGTTTCTTTTCATCATGATCTAAATGTGTTATTAGAGAATATTACAATTATTTTGTTTTTAGCCATAATAATCAGAGATAAGTCTCAATATTTTTAATATATATATAAGGAGAGTCATGTTTGTTTTTTTTTATACATGGGATTATTGAGTTGATGACATAAAATGAGCTACTGTGTGCACAGTGCCTGGCACAAAATATATCTATTATTATTAGAAGTAAAAAGAACCATAGCAATGCTTTGTATATAAAGACATATTTTTGTTGATTTCAAAGAGGAAGAGAGAGGGAGAGAGAGAGACAGAAACATCAATGATGAGAGAAAATCATTGGTTGGCTGCCTCCTGCACATGCCCCACAACCCAGGCATGTGCACTGACTGGGAATGGAACTGTGACCTCTTAGTTCATAGGTTGATGCTAACAATGCACTCTATATAAAGGTCAGGTACGAGATAAGTAGAACATCAGTTTTATTTGAACCCAGTAATCAGAGATGGGAGACAAATCCATAAAATATAAGCAATTCCTGTTATCCATGGTAGTTATGATTTGTATACTTACCGCAAACACTAAAATGGTGAATATCAATATTGCTCTTAGGGAAAATACAGAGTGAGCTTCCTACAAGTGTTTGGACACATTTTCATCAACCTATCAATACATAACTTTGTTTCATATATTTTTATTTGTTTAAAGGACACTTATTTAATAAATATTTTTGATTCATTAACATTGAACTCATGGCCGACGGCAGGAGACTTATCTAACACATGCATTTTCTCCGCGTGGCACAGCCTATTCTTTTTGCACTTAGGAACAATAAACAGCACTTCAGCACTACTTTTGGCAGACATGTTAAGCAACAAAATCACCAACAAAAGGCACAAAAATGTGAAACATGTAGCACTAAATAAACAGTGAAAGAACATTTATTTGTAATCTGAGAACTGAAACAGGAAGGCAGAGCCTGGCCTTGTCCCTCCTCAGAGGGAACTGTACATGTCAGGCTACATGAATTGTTTGCCTTTCTGTGCCTGTCTTCAAATAGCTGCAAAAGCTCCATGAGTATTGATTGGCGGCTAAAAATAAATTTAGGAAGTCGGCAAGCTTACAAATATAAAATCTGCTAATATAGAGGATCAAACATATTTTTCAAAAAATCCTAATTCTCTGATTGGTAGAAAAATCTAGATTAGCAGCCGTCCCACATTTTAATAATACTAGAATGTGCAGTGTATATGTGCTTATAAATATCTTATAAAAATATTTATTGGATATGAAAACAGTTTATCTGATTGTAGGATGCAATAATATCAAAGATTTAATAAATTAAGATGTAAATTACATTTTGATGTAACCAAGCTATGGTTTTAAAATAACAGTGTATCAATTTTTAAAATACTATGCAGAAAAAAATGTTTTTTTTCTAAAATTGGGCCTACCTCTGTAAACCTACAAGAAGATGTGGACTAAGACATTTACTGCATTCTATCTAACAATTACTATTGCTTTTCCTTCAGAATTATAATGTAATTTTTGAAACCTATAAATGTAGTCATTCAATTATTCATTCAGTATATCAGAAAGTAGAAATTGAAAAAAAGTAGCATCTGATCACCCTGCCTCTGAATTTTTGCCATATGAAGGGCTCATTAAGTCTGCAAAGACCTCAAAAGATTGTTTCTGGTTTGGTTTGTTGCTTTTTCTTTTCAATAAAATATTACAGTTGAATCTATTTAAAGGTTAATTGAATTGACTCTTCTCATACAATAGTTGAAAATATGAAGATAATGTTTCTATCTACCAGATTGGCCTACCAATAGCTGTACTCAGAATTATTCTATGGAGAATTAAAAAAATTAAGTCATTATTTTCTTTCCATTACTTTCAGTGAGCATTTGACTGTATAGTACATATAATGCCAAAAAGCATTTCAACACAGTTACTCACTGTAAAAGTTACCATTCAAAAGCACAGCTGAATCCACAACTTGAAAATTAGCCTAATGATCCCACCACCTGTCCAACTGTAAGTGAAAGTAAATGGTCCTTATAAGTAGCTAGAAAATTCAATCACAGGAATTTAATGCTGCTGTGTAACCTGTATTACATCTCCCATGAGGACCAAGTGGTATGATTCAAATTGGCTAAATATTTATTGCATGTCACTTTCCCCCCCACTAAATACTAGTAAGTCAGGTGTCTTCAGGAAACTCATCTTCTATTTAAAGAGATCAGAGACATATGTAAAAGACTAGATTGCAGGCCAACCCAAGGTTATTGACACGGAAGAAATACATACAAATTATTGTAGCTATTCAGAGAGAAAGAAATATGCCATGGTAAAAGTCAAGAAATGTGTGGGACAAAAGTATGTGTAGTGAACCTTGAGTAATTGGAATAATCTCCTTTCCAGGAAGGTGGGGAAAAAGTAGTTCAGCTAGAGGTAAGAGTATGCGAAAGTATGCAACATGGGGGTGCTTAGGGAAGGTATGCAACCTAAAGAGAGAATTTATGGGAGACAGGGGTGTGTGTGTGTGTGTGTGTGTGTGTGTGTACCGAACATGGGTCAAGAACTGTCAAAGATTTACAATGCCAAAATGAAATACTAAAGTTTAAATTGAAAAATAAAGTCAGTCTTTTGAACAGGAGAATAATAAAATGAAAAGCTTAAAGACTTGAAGTAATTTGTTCAAAGTAAATGATGAACTAGTAAATGATGAGCTAAAATATGAACTATAATCTGGCTAAGGAGCGCCAAATGCCAATGTTGGTTGAGTGATCCAGTAAATCAATGAATAAAGGAATATTTTGTGAGTGACTACAATTTGTTAATATGTTCATCCCCTATCCTCAAAGAAGTCTGTAATGAATTCATTTTGAAAATCCATCCCTTACACTTTTCTGATATAGGGAATTGAAGGACAAGTTCCCAAGAAAATCAGTGACTTTACAAGATCTCAGGAAATTTCATGGGCCTAGTTATAGTCAAAGGTTTCCTACTGCAATTCTTTGCAAAAACTCTGTTTATCTACTTTGTTTTTGTATAGTAGTGATTTCTAAGAAGTTCTTACATTTGATCTCCTTTGATCTTTCAGGCAGTAAGAGCCCTAGAGAAATACTCTAAGGGGCAGTTTGGACTCTTGAATTGGATTTCACTTCACCACAAGTCGATGTGTGATCCAAACAAAATTGAAATAAATGCTAACACAGAAAAGAAAAACAAGCAAACAAGAACTAGCAATTTGTTTTAAAATGTTATAATGTAATTACTGTTCAAAGATAAAATTAATGTTTTGATGAAAATCCCAACATGTTACATGACGCTGAACTTTGAGGCATGATAATAGTCTATTCATTAAGAGCATGGTAGTCAGAGCTAGAATGTCTGGGTTTAACTATCTGTATGACCTTGGGAAGTCACTTATCCTGTGTGTGCTACCTATGGAATGAGAATAATAACAGTGCTACCCTCATATTGTTTGTGAGTATTAAATAAGTAAATATGGAATACTTAACACAATGACAATTAGTAAATGCTTTACAAATATTTATGAGTTCCCATTATCATTTTAAGTTTCAAGGTATCCTGATTATCCTAGGCCTTTCAATGTAAATAATAATGATAAACACAAAAATGTATTTCCAAGTTTGAAAGATGTTGTGGGGCAGTGTCTGCAGAAAACATGTGGAAGTTATTTTCTGTAGTGTGTGTATGAGCCAGTACCTGAGGGAGAGGCAGGTTTATCCAGAAAATAATTCCTCCCAAAGGAGCCTGTATATTACCATGTCAGGCACAAAAGCTAAGTTTTATGGCTTCCACGAAATACTAAAGTATTTGTTCCTCATAAACACAGGAGCTTGAACCCAGCAATGCAAAGAAAACTCACAGTGAATCTCTGGCAGGCTGGTTAGCACAGAAACACTCCTGTTATTTGTCAGAGGAGCTAGCAGAGAAAAAAATCCAGCACTGACAAAACTAACCCTTAGGGAAAAAAAAAATCACATGACCCTTAGTTTAGCCCTTGTTCTCAGATTTATTTTTTCATATTCAGCAGATTATAATTTCAATTTCCTATGAAAATCTGCTTTTTGGGAGAAAATTGAAAAATTACTATGAGATATATTACCACCAGCTCAGCGAGCTACAGGAAGAAATGCAGTTGGTAATATTTCTTGACATTTTGCTATAGAAATTCTCCATTTTCTCCCAAACTCATGACACCAAGTGATTTCAAATGGAACTATCTAGCAAAGGTGTTGAAGAGCAGAGGAAACACATGTTGAAGCATTCCTATTCTGAACAGAGTTTTTCCATTTTCATATTATTTCTTTATTAGTATACCTCTTTATACTTACTAGTAAAATCTGGAGAATAAAAAAATATTTTATCTGGGAGATATATGTTTATACTGCCACTTTTAAAAATATCCAAGTTCTTTGGGAGCAAATCTTTAATCTTTAAAATAAGATTTACATAAAAGTCTTTAAAATAATATATTGACTCACAGGTGAAGCAATATATGTAGTAGTTCTCTGCAATTTTTAACAAGAAAAACCAGTTGAAGAGGTATCCTGTCAAAGGTGATATAAACCTTTGTGGCTATGAAAGATGATTATATTAACAAAAACATTATAATATACAGGATTTGTGAACATATAAGAACTTTCTAATAATTGAAGATTTCTCACATTTTTTTTTAAAAAAAACTAGCTATATTTTACCTCACAATTACTATATACCATATTTGTGGTAAATACTTTGTCATTATCTTGTTTCCTCTGAACAACAATCCTATATAATGAAAGGTTAATATGCAAATCGACTGAACAGCGGAATGACTGGTCACTATGATGTGCACTGACCACCAGGGGGCAGATGCTCAATGCAGCAGCTATCCCCTAGCGGTCAGTGTGCTCCCATAAGGGAGTGCTGCTCAGCCGGAAGCAGGGAGGCAGATATCCCCTGAGAGGTCCTGGACTGTGAGAGGGCGCAAGGTGGGCTGAGGGAGCCCCCCTCACCCCCCACCAGTGCAAAAATGTTGTGCACAGGGCCTCTAGTTTATATGGAAAGGTGTATATTATCTTCCTTTTACAAAGAAACAAACAAATAACTAAGACATGGACAGCAAATGAACTTGCTCAAATGTCATATGGTTTTAATAGCTTATTTGCCATTAAACACAAAATTTTGAACTAGGCTGATTCCAAGGCTAAAGAAATACATGACTTCATCTCTGAGAGCTTAAACTTAATGTGTTAGGCAGAAAAGGTTCACTGAAAACTGCTGAGAACACAACTTGTAATGAGGAAAAGACTTTCTAGGTCAGTGTGCAGAAAATAATTGAGTAGGAGAAAGAGAGAAAGAGAGAGACCTTGTGGTCAGGTTGGGCATCAACAAGGCTGTGTGATGATGTAGGATTGAGGGATACTGAATAATAGCACTGCATACTCCTATGAGATTTTGATAACACCTCCTACAAGCAACTTTATGGGATAGGTACATTGTTATCCTCACTTTACAGATAAAGAAACTAAAAAAAAAATAATAATAAAGTCCTGAAACCATCTTTAGAATAATGGTATAGTCACATGTGGCTCATTCTACATTTTAAGTTTGCAATGTAATTATCAATCATAAAAGATTTAAAAAATATATATATTAGTTTCATATATATGAAACTAAAGCATTCTCTGTCATTACTATAAGAAAATTACATCATCAGAGATAATTTACTTTGAAATAGAAGTAATGAATAACTATCTGAAGATGTTTCCAAAAAGGCTTTTCTCCCCAAATTGGTATATTCACATTTCAATTAAAGAGATTTTCTTTAAGAATAGACATTTGCCTTAGACCCTATATTTATTTCCTACTTAGCTCTCCAAAGATAGCCAAATACAGGCATACCTCAGATATATTGCAGGTTAGGATCCAGACCACCAAAATAAAGTGATTATCACAATAATAATTTAAAAAAGAAACTAAAGCTTTTTAAAGATGCAGTAATCATTCAAGGCTGACAGCTAGTAAGAGATGAAGCTGGGATTTAAAGCCAGGCCTATTAGATTCAAGGGCCAATGCAAATACCAAGCCATACTGATCTCATTATTTTATGACTGTAAACTGTTTTGAGCCTCACAACATCCTTATGAAATACATTAAGACTTGGAGAGGTTAAGAGATGATACAATCTTATATAATAAAAGGCTAATATGCAAATAGACTGAACAGTTGAACAACCAGAACAACCGAACAACCAGACAACTGGTCGCTATAACATGTGCTGATCATCAGGGGGCATGTGTGGACATGGCGAGCGTTGGCCGCGGTGGAATGGTGAAGCAGGTGAGTGGGGGTGCCAGTCCAAGGTGAGGCACTGGTCACTGTCATTGGGATGAGCCTCTGGTGGTTACTGGAAATTCTTTGCTCTCGTGCACCACAGTCCTGCCCAGTGCTCGCACCCGCTGCTGGTGCCAGAGCTGCCACTCTCACCCACTCCTGGTGCGTGGCGCCAGTCCTGATCACTCAGCGCAATCAGCAGGTACAAGCAGTGGCTGCTGGCCCTGATCACCCTTGAGGGCTTCTCCACCTCCCCCTGCTCCTGAGGGGTGATCAGGGCAGCAGCCACCACTTGCACCCGTTGACAGTGCCAGCCCTGCTCACACCTGCTGTTGGCCTCAGCCCCAATCGCTCCACATCATCAGTGGGTGCAAGTGGGGCCAGCGCTTTCAGCGCATTGGAGTGGCAGTGGCAGGAGCAGGGCTGCAGACAGACAGGTGACCTAGGGCCATGGCAGGAGGGGCTGGGTGGGGGCACGGAGAATGGGCTGAGACACACCCCTGTGCCTACCACAGCCTCGTGGCCCACAGTTCCTTCCAAGGTGCACAAATTCGTGCACTGGGCCCCTAGTTTCATATAATTGGGATTCAAATCCAGGTTTGCTTATGATGATGGATAAAGTTCTATAAGACATGCAATTGAACTAAACTACTATCAAAGCAAATTACTGAGCCAAGAAAGTATCTATCTAACCTTTCTGCTTTATGAAGGATCAGTTTCAGTTCTAAGGTCAAAAATTCCTTTAGGGTGGTTTCAAAGTTTGAAAGAGTTGCTTTTCAGTTTTCTCGTCTAAGATCAGTTTCTACTTTTCATCTTATAGTTCTCAGGTATTGCTTATCGTTTAGTTCACTGGGAGGAGACTTTCTGAAATAAAGGAATTAATTGGCATTTGATTTTTTTTTTGTATGTGTTGTTTTTGCAAAAAAAAAAAAGAATAAACATTCCACAAAACTATTTTGTATCTCTCATGCTATTTTTCTATGAATTACAGTAGGATTTCTCACCAAAAAGCTGAAATGCCCAAACCAGCTTAGGTTAGACTGTCCATGTCTATGCTATCCTTCATACACTGAACAATGAAATAACCACGTCATGTTATAGCAGGACCCAGCATTAGTGTTCATGGGTTTACTTATGGCATACAGAGATTAGAGACTAAGGGTAAATCAATATTAGAAAAGCAGGGAAAAAATAGCAATGTTTCTGCTTCTTGGAGTTGGTGCTTAACAACATAGATCTTTCTTCCTTTTTTCTTTCTTCTGGATTTGGAGGTTGCACAGCCGTTTGTTCAAGCATACCATGCTGTCTGTGGCTGACATGTCCTTCCCTCAGATAATAATTGGTTTTGGCTTCCTGCCTACTAACTGCTGCAAGCACAATTTAGAATCAGACTCCAACACTTGACTCCAAGTTTCCTTGATTTACTTTTTCCCAGAACAGAACGTTTTGTTGCTATTCCTAAACTCACATTTCAAATAGTGTACTGCAAGTTTAACCAGTATTAACTCAAAACTTTTAAGTTCTGTAGAACATTGTAGAATGGCTATAAAACTAAACATGCATAAAAACTTATTTAAATTTCTTTCTATAAATTAGCATTCTTTTAAATTTTTATTGGGAATGGAAAATGCTCTCTAGTTGTTCCTTGCCTTCTCAGAACTACAGCAGATATCACAATGGACCCTGACTTTCTGGTCTTCTTGAGCTTGAACTTGGCGGTCATGTCCAGGTGCTAATTCTGGATGAATTTATTATCCTTGCTCTAGTTCAGTGATGGTGAACCTATGACACGCGTGTCAGAGGTGACACACAAACTCATTTTTTTGGTTGATTTTTCTTTGTTAAATGGCATTTAAATATATAAAATAAATATCAAAAATATGTCTTTGTTTTACTATGGTTGCAAATATCAAAAAATTTCTATATGTGACACGGCACCAGAGTTAAGTTAGGGTTTTTCAAAATGCTGACACGCCGAGCTCAAAAGGTTCGCCATCACTGCCCTAGTTCATGCTAGAAAACCCAACACAAATAAGAGACATGACATGGCTAAACTGAAAAACCTCAGTTCTAGGATCTCAGAGGAAGGATTAGTTGTACAACTACAATCACACAGAATCAGTAACTTTTACATCAACATAGCCTTTCTCTTTATGCCAAAGACAAAAAGTCCTAATGATTCTTCCTGATGCAAAATTTCCCAGAAATGTACGGGTTTATTTCTGGCCTCTCAATTCTGCTGCATTGATTTATATGACTATCCTTTATGCAAGCAACACACTTTTTATTACAGCAGCTTTTCAGTAAGTTTTGAGATTGGGAACTGTTCGTCCTCCCCTCCAACTCTGATCTTTTTTCAAGGTCATTTTGGTTATTCTGGGCCCCCTACCTTTCTTATGTAGATTTAGGATTAGCTTGTTAATTTCTACATAAAAGAGTCTGGGATATGATAGTGACAACATTGTGTATTTCCTCTCTTATAGATTGCTACAGATGTTTGCAATTTTTCAAAGTATATTTTTGCAGTCATGTTCATGAGGTATATTGGCCTGCCTTGTCCTTTTCTTTAATTGATTCTGTCAGGTTTTGGTATCATACTCGTTAGGCCTCATAAAACTTGGTGGGATGTAACCCACCTTCTCTATTTTATGACATTATGTAAGGTTGGCAATGTTTCTTATTTTAAGTACTTAATAAAATTTACCAGTAAAACCATCTCATGTTGGAGTTTCCTTTTTTTTATTTTCTAAAGATACTTTATTCACCTTTATGATATGATTCATAACTGTATCACTTGTCTGTATGAAAAATTATTATGAAGGAGCTAGAGCCTCCCAAAGCTACCATTTCTTGGAGTAGCCATCGTCTCACCATACAAAAAAAAACCTGAGACCATCCAACGGGACTGCCCAAAAGCCACTTCAAAATCTCCTGTCCTCTGCAGCTGCACTAAAATGAGGAAGCACCAATGTGGAGACTATTTAAATTCCCAGGCTCTCAGTGCTCAGGAACGTTTTTCCTGAACTGGTCATAGAGAAAGGGGCAAATATGGGGAGAGGGGTGAAGGTCCTTGAGCCTTTTTTATAGAAAAACATTGACAATAGATTTAAAACATTAATACATATGGGGCTATTTCAATTTTCTATTTCATATTAATTTTTAAATTTTATTTTTTAGAGAATTTGTCCATTGCATTTAAGTTTAAATAAATAAAGATTTTTTAAAAAAATTCTCTTATTATCCTTTTCAATCTCTAAGCTCTGTAGTGATGTCTCATTTTATTCATGATACTGATAATTTATGCATTGAAACTTACATCAATGCTTCTAGGGCTTTTATTAATTTCATTTAGCAATAAAAATGTTTGGCTTTGTTAATTTTCTCTATTATCAATATGTTCTTTAGGTTACCCATTCCTTTTTACCTTTATTATTTCCTTCCTTCTATTAATTTGCCTTTAATTTGCTTATGTTTTCAAACCTCAGTGTGGAACTTTAGTAACTGATTTTAAACTTTTCATCTTTTCTAAGAGAACTTTACATTTTAAAAGTTTCCTTTAAATACTATTTTATCAGCATCTCTAAGATCTTGATATGTTTCTCTTATTGATTCAAAATATTTTCAAACCATTGGTTATCCAGATATGTATTACTTAATCCTCAATTATCTGAAGCTTTTATATTTATTTTGTTTTTATTTCTGATTTAATTATATTAATCGGTCATAGAGCATGGTCTAAAATTTTGAAATTTAATTCTAAAATATATCAATATCTATTTCAGGAGAAAGATGCTTTCTTATAAACTCACACTACTTTTATTAAAATCCACAAATGACATTGACACAATATTATCTAATCTTCGAACCATACTTATCACACTAGTTATCACACTAGTGTCCTGTAAAACCAAAAACAAAAAACTGGATGCAGTTTCCATCTAGGATCACATATTGTATTTGGTTGTGATGACACCTCATTCTTTAATTTGGGACAGTTTTTCAGTTTTTCTTTTTCTTTCATGACCTAGGTGTTTCTGAGGAGAACAGTCCCGAATTTGCAGAAAATCACCAAAATTGTATTTTCTGGTATTTTTCATGACATCATTCAAATTATGCATTTTGAGTACAACATACAAAAGTGATGTTATCTATTTTTCAGTGTATCCAATCAGCAGAGATATGTTAGCTTTATCTTATTACTGGATTTTTAAAAATCTCTCACATGCAGTAAAATTTATGTGTTCTGTTGTCCCTAATTCCTGAGTTTTCTTACTCATTACTATTAGGTTTTTAGGCTCCAAATTATTGTCTGAACTCTAGGAATAAAGATCTAATTGGTGCTACAACCACCATTGTCCTTTCTCAAACTTTCAAAGAGTACCTAGTTATATTAGCTTTTAATGCTTTTTATGATCTGATGTAAATATATCATCATAGCTGTATTTTTGTAACTTAAATGATCATATGTTTCATGAATATCTATGTACTTACATGTAAAATTATTTGATAATTTCAATACTTTCCTTCTCAACCCTTACAAAACTCCTTTCCCGCCCACTACAAAAACTCTCCATGAGCATTTCACTTTATACATTTAATTACATCTAGAATGAGCTTGCTACCAATTTCACGTACTGAAATCTTAGCCATTCCCCTAGCCCAGTGGTCAGCAAACTGCGGCTCGTGAGCCACATGCAGCTCTTTGGCCCCTTGAGTGTGGCTCTTCCACAAAATACCATGTGCGGGAGCCCAGGTACAGTGCGATTGAAACTTGGTGGCCCATTCACAGAAGTCGGTATTTTGTGGAAGAGCCACACCTAAGGGGCCAAAGAGCCACATGTGGCTCGCAAGCTGGAGTTTGCCGACCACTGCCCTAGCTAGTGGTTCTCAACCTTGGCTACACATCAGAATCACCTGGGAATCTTTTTAAAATCCTGATTTCTAGGCCTCATCCTCCAGAAATTCTGTTTCTTTGTTACTAATGTTGTGGCCCCACCCCATAACAAAGAAACAAAATTTCCGGAGGATGAGGCCCAGAAGTCAGGATTTTAAAAATATTTCCAGGTGATTCTAATGTGCAGCCAAGGTTGAGAACCACTGCCCTAGACCTATTTCAATTACCACCTGTATAAAACACCCTTTTAAAACTTCTGTAGTTTTTTCCCCTAAACTATCATACTGCCAGAATTCCCCCATATAATAAAAGAGAAACATGTAAATTGACCGTCCCTCAGCTACCCTCACCAGCCAATCAGGAGTGAGTATGCAAATTAACCTCATCAACTCCATGGAGACTGACAGCAGTTAGGACGCAGCTCCCAGCATGGCCTGTGTGGCCATTGCCACAGGGACCAGGGAGCAGGTAAGCACAGCTGCAGACAGCTCCCAGCACAGCCTGCTTGGCCGTTGCTGCAGTGACCAGGGAGCAGATAAATGTGGCCTGCAGGCAGCACCCATCATGGCCTGCTTGGCAGTCCTGCGGTGTGGAGCAGGCAGGCCCTGCAGAGAGCAGAGAACCACAGGGATCGGGCCTAAGCCATCACTAGGACATCCCCTGAGGGCTCCCAGATTGGAGAGGATGCAGGTGAGGTTGAGGGACACCCCCCATGCACGAATTTCATGCACCAGGCCTCTAGGTTTTATAATAATTACATATAATACTATTATTCAATCAACTATGAAGTCTTGTGCTAAGGCAGGCAGAATGTATAAAACTAGTGGTTAAGAAAATGTGATCAGAAGTCAAATTGTCTGTGTCCAATCCCAGGATTACCACCTTTAACTATTTAGGCTTGGGAGCTCCTTCACTTCTCTGTACCTCATAGAGGTTACTAAACATTTAACCACATGTCTATTATAAGTTTCAGTTTTAAAAATATCTTGCAAAGAAGTCAGCACAGTAGCTAGAAGAGAGTACGTGTTCAATAAACAAGAACTTTCATTTTTATGATGATTCTGCTTTCTTTCTTTTTTTAAATATATTTTATTGATTTTTTTTTTACAGAGAGGGAGGGAGAGGAATAGAGAGTTAGAAACATCAATTAGCTTCCAAGGTACATTTGACCGGAATCGAACCTGGGACCCTTCAGTCCACAGGCCAACACTCTATCCACTGAGCCAAACCAGTTAGGGATGATTCTGCTTTCTTAATACCATACTTATATGCTCTATCTTCACCATTACATTCTCCCTTCTCTGCTTTTCTGTTGCGATGTTCTTATTTGAAAATATATTCTCAGGACAGTTTTCTGAACCTCATGCTGCCCAAGTTACTCTCTAATCGTTACTGATATTGCAGTGGTCTTTCTCAAGTACAAAGTTCATCCTGCTTCTCAAGTACTCTATTGCCTAAAAACTTTCAGAGCATTCACATGTGTCATTACGTAAAGATAAGCTTCCTCAGCGTGACTTACCTTGTGCTTCCTGTTTGCACTTTGCTTTTGCTCTGCAGTTATACCACTTGTCTTTGCAGATGGGTCTGCCTTTTTCTGCCCTGCCATTTTATAGGCATATTCTCTATCCTTCCCTTCTACTAACTCCAATGGAGGAATCCTGCCCACATTCCAAGTTTCTCAGAAACATCATCTTCCTGATAGTTTCTTTTGAACTAGGTGAAGTCAATCATGTCTTCACATCTGCTTGCCCTTCCACGTTCCGACGAACAGAGAACCTGTAACTTTACTGCTCACTTACTCCATCCTTATTAGTCAGTCATGCACTTGAAGATAAGAACTGTATCTGATTCAACTTTTTAACCCCTTTTTATGGTATAATATGGTGGTTTGAACTGAATGCTCAGTAAAAGTTTTCTAAATTAATAAATAGGTCAATACTGTAGATAATAATTAACTTTCACTTTTTTATCAAGATGGACTCAAGAAATATGATTTTCCTTTGATCAGAAAGGCAACATGCTTGATGATATCTTCAATTCAAGATTCAGGTTGTTGAGGTCCCTAGATCTTGGTTATCATAGAAGAGGAGGGAACATTGTGCAATATACCAAGAGGTTTGAAGAATATCACCAGATGCGATAGGGTTCATTGCTGCTCACGTGCCACTAGAATGTTGCAATTCTACTGTGCCCCAAAAGGATGAGAACTGGAAAACTTTAGGAGAGAACTATTTACTACAAAACCACTACCTACCATGTTAGACTACCAGCTCCTTAAGGAAAAATAATACATTCTAGCAATTTGTGGATATTTTTTAAATGTTGCCCAGAGCATTTATGCAGTAAATGTTTTTTAAGATAAGTGAATAAATGACCTTCAATAGCAATGCAAATAATGATGGTGACATCAATAAAATAAACTAGGTCAGAAGACTTTATTTAACTGAAAAGTTGGTTGACTCACTTCACTTTGATTTGCCATTTCTTAAATCTCAGTAGTTTCAATGTAGGAAACATTCATTATTATCTGGTGTCTCTACCCTAGAGTCTAATAAAAATAATCCTTGGGATTTTGCCAAACCCTTCCTCTGTTATTATCCTATTTTTAAATAGTGTAACTTGCTATGGTAGGACATTGCCATCTATAAACATTAATCATGTGTGGGGTGGTTTAATAGCACTTACTTTTTTTTTCTATGTATAATGAAATGTCATGTTTTTACACCATGCTAATTATCTTCAGTGTATACATTTTAATACTTTTCCAGCCTCACTGAACACAAACCCTCCTCCGAGCTAACATAACATTTGTGCATTCAATTATATATCTGTAGAAAAAGTATTGTTACTGAGTTCCCACCCTGGATTCCTTCCAGTGGTTGTCAGGCCTGTATTCTTGGCCCCAGTGAATGAGTCATGAATAGGGAGAACCTTATGGAAAGTGGTGTGAGAGATATTTAAATCTGCCTGATTTGAAACCCTAAAGATTTTCCAGAGGATATGAAAAGTACAGTAAAAAAAATAAAATTACAGAATTTTTCCTAAATGTCATGTGTGAGTTTCCTATATTAAAATACAGTAATCCAAAGAGGAAAAGTATCTAAACATTTTTACCGAAATGAACAATATTCCATGAGATACACTTCCCTCTGATATTTTATTTCAGTGATTTAAAATTAGCCCTAACTGGTTTGGCTCAGTGGATAGAGCATCGGCCTGTGGACTGAAGGGTCCCAGGTTCGATTGCGGTCAAGGGAATGTACCTTGGTTGCAGGCACATCCCCAGTAGAGAGTGTGCAGGGGGCAGCTGATTGATGTTTCTCTCTCATCGATGTTTCTGACTCTCTATTCCTCTCCCTTCCTCTCTGTAAAAAATCAATAAAATATATTTTAAAATTAATATGACATAACTGTTACGTAACTTCTACCAAAGTAATCAGACTACACACAAAATAACATAAAGATAATAATAGTTTTTGTCTCTTTACATGTTTACTTTTAAGTATTTGGAGGTAAGTTATAGGCAGTGTAGTCCAGGGAAAGATAGAATAAAAAGTTCTTTATTCTTTCCCAATAGGGACCTCTTTTCTATTCAACAACGTGAGTACCTTCATTTCTCTGAGGATCAAAATGGGAGAGCAATAACATAACATAAACACAAATAACATGCTTCAACAAAGAGACATATATAAAATTTACCTCTCAATATTCAGGGAACAGATATTATTTTTAAACAAAATATGGATATTCAGAAAACCAGGCTTTAGTATTCTAAAATTAAATGAATTACCTTTAATTAACATTACACTGACTATAGTCTACAAATACAATTTATTAAAACTGAAAACCACAGGGAAGGACATTAATTTTGTAAACCCCAATATATTAGAAACTATAAATAATATTAATCAGGCCGAAACCGGTTTGGCTCAGTGGATGGAGCGTCGGCCTGCGGACTGAGAGGTCCCAGGTTCGATTCCGGTCAAGGGCATGTACCTGGGTTGCGGGCATATCCCCAGTAGGAGATGTGCAGGAGGCAGCTGATTGATGTTTCTCTCTCATCGATGTTTCTAACTCTCTATCTCTCTCCCTTCCTCTCTGTAAAAAATCAATAAAATATATTAAAAAAATAATATTAATCAGTACCTCTTAGGTTAAAAATTAACATATTATAGAGATTACAATATAATTAGAATTAAATATTAAGAAAAACCTCTTCAAGCCAAAATCTGTGAGATGGACAGAATAAACTTTTGTACATTACACATTACACACAAATTTACTCCTTTGTGTACATTTATTAGAAAGTAAAATATTAAAAATATAAATAAAGAGCTAAGTATTTTTTTTCTAAAGCAACTGAGCAAGTATCAAAATCAATAAATAAAAAAGAAGGAAGCTTGCATTAAAAAAAGGATGAACCAAAGAAGAAAATAAATAATAATTAACAAAGCTAAATAATAATCCAGCACTGGGTTTTTGAAAAGATTAATTAATAACTAATAATATAGAAAATTTATCAAAATTGATCAAAATATGCAATAAATAAATACATTACAAGGATAAGTCCAGAGACAGCAGTTTGACAGAAGAATAAAATATTGCCAACTATATAGTAATAAATTTGGTAATATTTGGCCAAATAGATAAATTTCTGGAAGAGAATAAAATGATCTGATTCCTTAAGAAGAATTGGACCAATAAACTTTAAAGCAATTGAAATAATCAAAGAATACCTCTCTACCACAGAATAAAATATACAGAACATTTTTCAAGGAGGTTTTTCTCAAACATTCAAAAAGTAGAAGCTCTGTTTTATAGAGGGTATTTTAGAATATATAAGAGCAATGGGAAGCTGATCCATTTATTTTATAAGACTCAAAAATTAAATTACAAGCCAATCAGTCTCATTACAATGGACATAAACATTGTTAATAAAGAGTATTTATAAATCTGACTGCATAGTACATCAGGATCAAATAGTTTCATACCAGAAATACAAGAATGATTCAGTATCAGAGACTCCACTAATAGAAATGATATTAATAGAGTAAAAAACAACATCTCATAATTATCTGATATTTTCAGGAAAAACATACTATAATATTATTTATCTATTTATAACACAGCTTTCAGGAAACTAAAATAATAGGAAAACTCAATAAATAGATAAAATCCTAATGCTAATGGAAAAACTAAACTTATTTCCATTAGTATTCAGGGATGTCATGGTCTGAATATGTGTGCCCCCCCCCCCCCCGCCCCGGCAATCCTTATGGTGAAATCCTAAGCCCCACAGGCGATAGCATTAGTAAGTACAGCCTTTGGAAGGTGCCTATGTCATGAGACTGGAACCTAATAAAATAGGCTGCAGAGAGACCCCTAACCCCTTATACCATGTGAATACAAAGAGAGAAAAAGTCTGCTATGAGTCAGGAAGGTGACCCTCACCTGATCATTATGGCAACCTGCTCTCAGGCATCCTTGTCCCAGAACTGTAAGCAATACATTTCTGCTGCTTTTAAGCCACCCAGTGTGTGGCATTTTGTTATAGCAATCTGAATGGACTTGGCCAACTGGCATGACAAGAAGACCCACTTAAGTTCATGGTTCAAGTTTAAAACCATGAGTGGCAAAAACTAACATAGTAAACATAGTTCTCTGACCCAATATAATCGATCAATTCAGTGCAATACCTATAATAAAACCAGTGTTTTGTTTTTAATAAACTCAATAAAACCTATTTATGAAGAAAGAGACCTATAAAGAATTAAGTTAAGTTTGGAAAAGGACAAAAAGAAAGGAAGATCATTCTATTAAATATTCAAACTCATTTAAACATAATTTTTATAGATGTGATATTGGTTGAAGAATAGAAAAGTAAAAGGATGGAGTAGACAGATGATATATGGAAATTTGATACCTGATAAAGGTAATACCCTTAAACCATGTGGAAATAATGTACTGATTAGTAGATGGTATTCGAGAAAAACTGTGCTGCTTCTTTACCCTATGCCATATATACATAAAAAAATAAGCTGGTTTACTACTTTATATCATTTTTAAACTATACTCCAATGGATTGATGAAAACCATGACATTTTAGGGATGTATTAAAGACAGAATATGATTAAACTATTAAAGTGGGGGTAGGTACTGGCAACAAAAGTAAGAGACCATATTTTTGGCCAAAGGGAAATGTCTTCTTAACATTCAAAAAGCAAAAAACATAAAGCAAATGTTGATTTTAACTACATAACAAGTAAAGTTTTCAGTTCAATCTAAGGGCACATTAGACAAAGTCAAGAGACAAATGCTAACCTGAAAAAAATAATATTTGCAAAACTAAACCAACAAAAGATTCATATCTATTCAATTGAATCACATTAAATTACCATGGCAATTAGAATCCACTCAACCACAAAAATGCAAAAATTGAAAAGCACCATAACATCAAGTGTTGGCTAGGATGGACAGAGACAATGAAAAAAGTTTTGTTGGCAGGAGTGGAAATTTATATGTAAAGTCATTTTGGAAAGTATTATTGAAATTTAGGATACATTTACAAAATGAATCAGTGATCTGCCTCCTAGGTATACGTCCCACAAAAATCCTGCAAAACTATATATAAAGATAGGTATGAACAACAAGGTCATCAAGACATTGTGGGAGCGAGCAGTTGGAAGCAGCTCAGTTTTCCATAACTTGGAAATGGATTTATAAATATGGTAGATACATGTTGTGTAATACTCCTGTAAATGCAACAATAAAAATAAAGAAATAGATACAGCAATATCGATGGAGCTTAAAAATAAAGAGCTGAATGAGAGAAGTAGGGAAGTCAACAAGATCTTTTACATGATACTATTGAAAGGAATTTTAGAGACAAAAACAGGCAGCTGTAGGGAGTCTTAGAGATAAAGAGGGCCCATGGGGGAGGAATGCATATTTGAGGGCTTGGAGCCGCCAGAAGGCATACATTCCCAGAGAACAGAAAAATGCCACAGGGTAAGCGGTGAGGAAGGCATACACTCACCGAGGATAAAGAAAAGTCACAAGATATCAGGAAGAAGGAAACATGCTTTCACAGAGGACAGAAACATGTCATATGCTGGAAAGAGGGGAACATATTTTCACAGGAGACAGAGGAATGTTGCAAGATAAGGGGGAGAGAGAGAAGGGAGCACAACATGGGCTTTGAGCTTTGAAACTGATACTATGTAGCGGAGTGACCCATGAGGAAAGCACAGGAGTCCTAAATTAAGAAGGGTCCAATTAGAAAGGGTTGGGCTCAAACAAAGAACTACAGCATATATAAACCAGAAACAAAGGGGCAATGAGACAGATTTTTAGATTTTAGATTTTTGTATTTTGATTTTTTTTTTCCCCATTGGAGAGAGAGAAAGAGGAAAGGCTTTTTTCCATTTGGGGGATCCTCCCCAAGTGGTCCCCTTTGGGGACACCCCTGCCCACAAGAAGTTTGTATATCCTTCCAATAAACTTCCACATTTTTATAAAGAAGCCTTT
Source organism: Myotis nattereri (assembly GCF_964212035.1). Taxonomy (NCBI): domain Eukaryota; kingdom Metazoa; phylum Chordata; class Mammalia; order Chiroptera; family Vespertilionidae; genus Myotis; species Myotis nattereri. The sequence goes on from NC_138088.1 coordinate 31,754,294, forward strand.
TTGTCTAAGAATTTACTCTTTGTCTTTGTCAGACAAGAACCTGTGAGAAGTCTGCACCCTGAACCCCACATTTCACTATTTACTATTAACTTTACTCAAATTGATCAAAAACACATAATTACAAATAATACCACCTAGTGTACAAGGATGTGCTCTTATGCAAGGCATATTTGCAAACCATTGGAGTGATTTGATCACAGTAGACTGGGTAATTCCTATGAAGACTTTCATTTAGAAAAATTAGACTGAGTGGACACATTTTCGCTGAGAAAAACTAGATTGAGTGGATAATATTTATAAAAGCCTGGTATAAGAGAGATATCAAGGCAGAAAAGGATTATGGTACTTAGAACTTGGCAGCTCATAGACAGCTTTTAGTATAATCAAGTAGCCAAATGACTGGGAGTACAAAAATTAAAATTTACAACCTTAGAGAGGTTTGCACATAGGATTGCACATTTCAGTCGGTGTTTTGGGAGACAGAGCTGTGGTCACCAGGCTGGTATGATCCCACTCAAGCTCCAATCTGCTCCCAAGAAATGCCAGACTGAGGAACAGATGTACGCTGCCCCCAGGCCAGGTAAATCTAAAGACATCCAGATTTACCAGTTACAACAACAATGGCCCCTCCTCAGCATAATCCCGCAATTATAGGGAGAAGGCTTTGAAAATTTCTATAGCTCGACATGTTATTGGATTCTCTAAAAAGTACTCATATTACTCTAACAAAATTTCTCAATAAGTGCAAAATTTCGCCAAATGGATCCTACATAAACAAATAAAATGCCTACACCAGAATCTAACCAAAATCCTCTTCTGCCATCTAATGATAAATTTGGATAATGCAGACTTGAATTGATATGATTGCTAAATTCAGAGTGTTTGATGAACTATGATAAAGGATGGATGCAGTCAGCAGTGTTGCAATAATTTTGTCTCGAAAATGCACAACCATAACCACTTTTCAGTAAATGTTTGCCTAACAATGGATATCTCAGAAATTATTTATAAGAAATCATTGAAAATGTCTGAAGGAACCACAAAGAACTAATTTAGAGAAACAAATCTGGAAGTCCAATGTAATCATACACTTTTCTTTCACCCAGTCATTCATATATTTTTATTATTTTTACTAGAGGCTTGGTGCACAAAATTCGTGCATGGGAGGGGGTCCCTCAGCCTGGCCTGCACCCTCTCCAATCTGGGACCCCTTGGGGGATGTCTGACTGTCTAAACCAGTAGCCAGACATCCTTCTCGCAATCCAAGACCACTGGCTCCTAACCACTCACCTGCCTGCCTGCCTAATGCCCCTAACTGCTCTCCTGCCTGCCTGGTCACTCCTAACCCCCTGCCAGCCTGATCTCTCCCCTAACTGCTCTCCCCTGCCGACCTGATCACCCCTAACTGCCTCTGCCTTGGCCCCCACCACAGTGGCTTTGTCCGGAAGGAAGTTAGATGTCCAGAAGATGGCCGGTTGACCCGGTCTAATTAGCATATTACCCTTTTATTAGTATAGATAGATTATATAGGATGGGATTGCTTAAATGGGGGGGGGGGAGCCTCTTTCAGCAGGAAGAGATGCTCTTGGCAGACAAAAATACATAACCCCTATATTTGGACTGATAGACAGCCATATGCACTATACTGCCAAACTGGTTATTAAAACATTGAATCGCTTATATGTGTTTTCCATTTTCAATTATGTATCATAGCAATGAAATTTTAAAAGTATGCCTTAAAGCAAGATTTTGCACACTTCAAAGTTTCTGGGGGTTTCTTTCTAGTTTTGTTTTTTTTTAATTATATCTTTCTAATATTTTCTTATATTCTTTCATTATAGTTTTTGTTTTAATAAAGCTTATTGAGTGATTCCATCACTGAAAATGCCATTAGAAATACTGTAAATTTTCTTCAACTTGGAAAATTTAGGCTAAGTAAAATTAATTAATCACTTGACTTTTATAGCTCTGTTCTAGTTATTCATTTATATGCACATTTTCTCAAATTATTTCTTCTCAGAGATTTGGGGAGTAAATAAGTTATATTAACTTAAATCAACAAATATTATTATAATATTGATTAAAAATATAGTAATGACTTTCCCTAAGAAACATAAAAAACACACAAATTTATAAATTGGTAAGTTATGACCTCCAAAATCCAGAGATTTTTGAGAAACAGCAGCATGAAGAAGAGTATGGAGCTGCCAAAATTCACATAGAGGAATATGATTCAGTGAGAAAAATAATTAAAGTTTAAATAGCATTTGCAATTTCTCATTAAGGTGCATAAAATATATATACATGTTTATACACACATTTTATATATTTATAAATACACTTATATGCATATAATTTTTAATGTGAAGTGTGACTGTATTAAAAATGGAGAATATGATTTACATAGTTTATCTAAAATTGCAAATGTTAATTATTTCCTATGTTATTTCCTTAACATATATATACTTACATATATATAAATATACATATGTAATGTAATCTAAGATAACATAATATGCTTCTTCTAAAATATCAAAATGCCAATAATCACTGTCACCTTTTTTATATTAAAATTTTATATTTACCTAGAGTTGAATTAAAAACACCTTGGTCACATATTAGCTTTCTCAACTACTCTCCTCCAAATACAGCTTAGAGAATATTAATTCAGTTACCTATTGTAAAAATTCCTATTCAATTTAAATTAAAAAGAAAACGTGGTTGAAGCATTTATGCTTTAATACTGTGCAGTCCAATATGGTAGCCTCTAGCCAAGTATGGCATTGAACTTGTAATTTCAATTAATAAAAGTTGAATAAAATTAAAAATAAATTTTCTGATTTGAATGAGTCACATTTCACAGATACAGAATATCCCCACCCATTCTGCTGGGTAGTTTTGGTTTAATGAGAGAGATACACGCCAACAATGAATTACAACACAGTATGACAAATATTACAAGCACATATAAGGTGCTATAGTAGCAAAGAACAGGCAGGCACTAATTAACTTTGAATAAAGTGAATGAAGTCAAGAATAGCTTCAGAGAACAGATAAGCTCAAATTTTAAAAAAGAATAGAAATATAAATCAATCTTTGTTTTAGGTTCTTCTGAATTGGCAGAACATAACTACTGTGTGTTGATCTAGATCTTGCTCTTTTAGGAATAAAGGCCAATCCTTTAGTGGAAAGAAGGAAAGTGCATATAAATTATGCCAAAATTTCATCAACATTGTGACAATAAACTATGTAATTGTCAGAAGGCTATCACCATGGTAACACAACATGAGTGGACATTGTTTTGCCCATTTGTAGAATGAAACACCTTCTCAAGATAAAATAGTATGTTGAATTAACAAACCAACAAAAATAAAAATTTCCTGGTATCAAAGTGTTATATAATATATAAGAACTATATATTTTAGAATATATTTCTAAAATCTGCTTTATAGGATCGCCTGGAACTGGGAAATAACGTGTTCTAAAGCAAGGCTCATTAATGATATTAGCTTTGGTAAATACAAAATGCAAATGAAAAATATGCATTGCTGTTTAATTTTTTTTGATAATCACCTTCCCTTCTACTACAGAATGTTTTGTTAAATTAAATGGGACTCCATGTGTTTTTCTTTTTCAGAGCACTCACGTTTTTAAATATGTTCTTCTACCTACTTACATAAAGGTTATAGATAGCCAGGTTCCCTGAGACAAGTGACAAAGTACTCCGTTTCTGCTTCTTCATATACCTATATATCTATACATCAGTATCACATAAATATATAGATATGTAGTTATATAGATATATAGATATATAAGTATATAGATATGCTCTGAAGTCATTTTTTTCAAAATTGTATAAATTTATCTAAGTTACAATGCTCTATTTTAAATATATATAAATCATAAATTTCATTAACAGCTATCAGTCCTGTTAATAACTAACAGGAACTCAATTGGTCATATGAGTACAATATTACATTGAAAGGTTTGCTCCATTTTAAGCATAACATTTTAATGATTTACAATAAAAATGTAGAAGTATTTAATGTGTAACATTTACTCGTAATTTATTTATTTTATTGGTAGACATGTCAGGGCATTATTTTTTTTAAAATAATGTATTTCAAGTGTGAAAATATCTGAAAGGGTATAATCTAGGTTGTTGGTATTTCCACCTGTTGAATAATCTGCATGGTCAAAAATCACTTGGAAAAAGTATTTTGATATTACATGGCAAACAATATAAGGTTTTTAAAGCATTTGAGGTAGCTGAAATAGTAGGTCACTGATTTTTAATCATGATCTGAAACCTCACTCCCTGTGTGGCCTTAGACGAGTATGTTCACCTCTCAGTAATTGATTTCCTCCACTTCCAAAACTGCTGTAATAATGTTTCTGTAGTTACTGAAATAGGACACTGTGACATTGAATACGACAATGATGCCTTTTTATATTAGAGGAAATTGTTCTGGAAAAAATAAAAGGCATGATTTCCACTTCCCTTTTCACTCTTTAGAAAGAAATTGTGGAACTATTTAATGAAAACTCCTTTTCAGCTACTGCTATTTTTGTAATAACCCCTTAAAATTATTAGTGTATCCTTTGACAAGGTCTTTAAGAGGATACAATATGTAGGCAAAATATGTAACAGAGCCCATAATATATGCATAGTTTTCCTGTTTCCCAGTCTGCTCCCCCACTATGACTGGATCCTTCCAAACTTTGATAGTCTTTTAACTCATTTCTTTCAAACCCTGCCTTCAGAAAGTATTGCAAAACAGCATTCTATGTATTCATTCACTTTGTCTTGATATCATGATATTATTTTATAAGCACATGTATGTCTCTCTAGCTATATTTTTTCTACTATGTCTTCTTTTGTTTTGTTGTGTTTTTAACTATATTACTTAGATCAGTATTTAAAGTCAGTAAGTGTTTAGTCAATACTTGTTGAATTAATTCAGGCATAAGTAACCTTTATCCAAATGGTGCCTTTTATTTGGTACCACAGTCTGAAGTGAAAAGAATAATGATTTAGCTAAGAGAATAGCAAGCAATTGTCACACAAGACTCTGCATTTGCATACTTAAGACAAGCTTTGTCTTACTAATAAAAATGCTGTATTCTCTTTGTCATAGGCATCATATCCACTAGTAGCTTCCTCAGAAAGCAGGCATAAAGTGTTAATGTTTGAAGACACTGTATGAAATATCTTTTTTTAAATATATTTGATTGATTTTTTACAGAGAGGAAGGGAGAGGGATAGAGAGTTAGAAACATCGATGAAAGAGAAACATCAATCAGCTGCCTCCAGCACACCTCCTACGGGGGATGTGTCTGCAACCAAGGTACATGCCCTTGACCAGAATCGAACCCGGGACCTCTCAGTCCGCAAGCCGACACTCTGTCCACTGAGCCAACCCGGCCAGGGCTGAAATATCTTCATTCTGTCCTAAACTTAAATACAGTTTGATTATGTATATGTTATGAGAACAATGACGCATAGCCAAAGAGTTCATACACTAGCCTTGCAGAAGCTCTTTTCATTAGGCACAACTTAAGAGGATGAGAAGTTCCATCTTATTGATTACATTCTAGCTCCGAATACAGCAATACAACTGATAGCAATATATCAGGCTCTGGAAGAAGACTTTTAAACTGCTTTAGTAGGGAATCACACCCCCAACCCTATTGTGATCACAGCTAGGGTAAAGTAGCACAATAGTATGGAATGACTTTGGCTTCATTCTTTTCTGTCAACTTAGTGTTCATGGAAAAAGCAGGACTAGTCCCTCACCTGGTAGGATCAGGGCACTGGGGTTTAATGTCAGTGATAGTGACAGGCCAAGACTAAGCAGTAATCTGTAAGAAATGTGGATCTTTATTAGAAATATGCTCCTTTTTTTGGAATATCAACCTATATGAGGTAAGTCTTGGATAGTTTCATCCTTACTTCTCAGGCTTCTCCCATGATCCAAAAGGTTGTTCTCCAAGCAAAAGATTCCACTTTCAACCTGCACATGCTATGGAATCGCTGTGAGAGAAACTGGAAGATGTTTCGATAGAGGCATGTGGCCACTGGTTGTGTGACGATCATGGTCTATGGAGGCAAAGTGAAAGAGGGCTGTTTACAAAAATAGCTCAAGAGGCACACAGTGAGTGCTCAGTCTGGAAAGTGTTCAGTAGAATGTCATTTATAGCTGCTGTTTGCGATCAAGAAAGTCTGCAAATTAGAGAATATTGTTAGGAGACATTGGAATGGCATCTAGAGAGCTCCTCTTATGGACTGAGCTCACTGGCAGATCCATGAATATTGACAGGGGAAACCATCACCCAGAAAAGATACACTGTTTGGGAAGAAAGAAAAAGACATAAATGCCAAAAAAACGTAAGATAAATGTTCAATATCACTAATCATCAGAGAAAAATAAATCAAAACCACAATGAGATGTCACCTCATACCAGTCCAAATAGATAATAACGTGTTGGTGAGGATGCAGAGAAAAGAGAATCCTTGTGTACTGTTGGAGGAAATGCAAAGTGGTGCAGCCATCCCCTATGTTCATAGCAGTGCTATTTACAATAGCTAAGATCTGGAAATAGTCCAAGTGCCCATCAGTAGATGAGTGGATAAAAAAAAGATATGGTACATTTACACATGGAATACTATTTAGCTATAAAAACGAAGGATCTCTTACCCTTTGAGACAGCATAGGGACCTAGAGAGTGTTATGCTAAGTGAAATAAGTCAGTCAGAGAAAGATAAGTATCACATGATCTCACTTATATGTGAAATCTAATAAACAAAATAAACTGATGAACAAAATATATCAAGAGACATGGAAGCAAGGAATAGACTGATTAATCTCAGAGTGAAGGGGGTTGGGGTAGAAAGAGGTTAACCAAAGAACTTATATGCATATATACATAACCCATGGACACAGACAAGGCTTGTCAGGGGGTGGTGGGAGGAGAGTGGAAACTGGGTGGAGGGGAATCAGTGGGAAAAGGGGAACATCTGTAATATTCTCAACAATAAAGATTGGTACAGTCATTATGAAAAACAGTATACTGATTCCTCAAAAAATTAAAAATAAATCTATCATATGATACAGCTATTCCACTTCTGGGTATTCATCTGAAGAAAATAAAACACTGATTAGGAAAGATATATGTACCCCGATGTTCACTACAGCATTATTTACAAAAGTTAAGATATGAAACTAACCTTGCTGTCCATTACTAGATAAATGGATAAAAAGATATGGTATATACACATGATGGAATACTACTCAACAATAAAAAATAATAAAATATTGCCACTTATGAAAAAACAGATGGACCAAGAGTATATTATGCTAAGTGAAGTAAGTCAGAGAAAGACAAATACCATATGGTTTAACTTATATGTAGAATCTAAAAAAAAAATAACAACAAAAAACCCCACAAATGAATAAACCAAACAAAATAGAAGCAGACTCATAGAAAGAGAGACCAAAGGGATGGTTGCCAGAAAGGAGGGTTTTGGGGGGAATGGGTGAAAATGGTGAAGGGGAATATAGACAATAATACTGTGATAAGCTTTCATGGAGACAGCTGATTGCTAGAATTAGTGTGGTGATCACATTGTAAGGTATAAAGGTGTCAATTCAATATGTTGTACACCTGAAACTAATGTAATTAATACAATATTGTATATCAACTATATTTAAATAAAATAAAAACTTATAACAAAGAAATTAGATAAATAAATAGCCATTGATCCCATACAGTATGGCCTAGCTTTGCAGTGCAAGGGCAGTGAGAAATGTTCTTTGACTCTTTCTATGGTGTTTAGCTATTCCTCCAACACTTGAACTATGTATAAGGGTATCTATGGACATCAAAACCCTGCCTGGGCATCTCAGTTAAGAGATGACTCTGGAGAGTAATGTTTCATCCCACCAGAATCATGGTATTATCATCCTAATCTCATTGGGAGTAGGTAAAGTTTTGGGATCTTCCTCATGCATGTCTTTCAGATAAAATGTACCCTACCCTAATAGTCCCTCCAATTTATGTATCAGGTAGTGAGTTTGCACAAAGTCTAGATAAACATAAGAAGAGCTTCCAATATCCTGTTCTAATTGTGTGTGTGTGTGTGTCTGAGAGAGAGAGAGAGAGAGAGAGAGAGAGAGAGAGAGAGAGAGAGAGAGAGAGATAGTTAGTTCATCTTCTTCTTTTGGGGAAAGGAATCACTCAATTCTAAATAGTTAATAAATAAAGAATTTTGCTCCATTCAACTAATCCCCTGGTTCTTGTATTTCTTGGGAATAGTGGAAATAAAGTCCTTTAAATAATCAGAGCCAGGCATTCACATGGCGGTACTCTTGGCATCTAACAGATATTTCCAATATCCACACTAAAAAAAATATCTGACTCCTTCAGTTGTTTTCAGAAGTCCATAATTCTCATTGTGCCAAATATCATGCACAAAGAACATATATATATTTAGATGTGCTTAAGCAGCATTAATTGCCTCCTGCTTTCAATGATTACTCAGGATTTGTTTGGGCCTGAACATCAGACATTGAACAGAGAACCTACCCCTTTGGCTGTGTGGTTTAAAGTTACATGATTGTGGCATGCCAGCCACTAACCTGGTGAGATCAAGTGCCAGGATATAATAGCAATCTGACATGGCAAAACCTCAGCTGCCAAATCATCATTCAAATTGGTAAAGCATCAGTGTTTCCCTGGTGTGATTGGAAGCTGGAATTCCAGCTTGAAGATTAAGATGCAGAGTTTTGCCAAAAGCCAGTTGTTTATCAGGTAGGCAAGGCATCAGGTAATCAGTCCTGGACAGGTTAGTCATCATTTGGCAGTAGAGGATTATATGGTGGAAGTCATTATTTTTCCTCCAAAATTCAAAGGTATTTCCATTGCCTTCTGAAAATGTTGTTTTTGAGAAACCAGATGCCATTCTGGTTTGTAATCATTTTTATGGGGCTTTCTTTCCTTCTTTTTAAAAGTGAAAATGTATAGTTTCATAGAGACATTTTTTACTCTAAGGATCTTAAACTTCAGTGATATATTTCACCCTAAGTCTATTTTCTACCAATGTGCTGGATACAAATAACTTTTCTATCTAAAACTCCAGACTTTCAGTTTTTAGAATTTTACTTGAATTAGATTTTGATGGTTTATTTCCTTCCCAATTTATTCATAATATCTATTACTCAGTAATTAGTCCTCTCTTATTTTATCATTTTTTCTCTTATTTTTACATCTCTAGATACCTTGGGTGACATTCTCATTTCATCTTTCAAACAGCATAATGATATTTTAAATTTTGCTCTCATATTTTTAATTTTCACCAAGAACAGTTTGTTATATGACTAAAGATTTTATATAGAATACTAGAGGCCCGGTGCACAAAAATCTGTGTACTCGGGAGGGGGGGAGAAATGTCCCTCAGCCCAGCCTGTGCCCTCTCGCATTCTGGGACCCCTCAGGGGATGACCACCTGCTGGCTTAGGCCTGCTCCCCGGGGTATTGGTCCTAAGCTGGCAATCAGACATCCCTCTGGCAGCCCGGCAGCCCTCAGGGATGTCCATTTGCCAGTGGGGAGCAGGCCTAAGCGGCAGTCAGACATCCTTAGCGCTGCTGAGGAGACAGGAGAGGCTGCCACCACCACCACTGTACTGGCAGCCATCAGCCTGGCTTGTGGCTGAGCAGAGCTCCCCTATGTGAGAGCGCCCTGACCACCAGAAGGCAGCTCCTGAATTGACTGTCTGCCCCCTGGTGGTCAGTGTGTGTCATAGTGACCAGTCATTCCCAGTCTTTCTGCTGTTAGGGTCAGTTTGCATATTACCCTTTTACTATATAGGATAGAAGCCTGGTGCATGGGTGGGGGCCGGCTGGTTTGCCCTGAAGGGTGTCCTGGATCAGGGTGGGGGGGTCCCGCTTGGGTGCCTGGCCAGCCTGGGTGAGGGGCTGATGGCTGTTTGCAGCTGGTCGCACCCCCTTCAGGATGAGGGTCCCCACTGGGGTGCCTGGTCAGTCTGGGTGAGGAGCTGAGGGCTGTTTTCAGGCTGTCCAGCGACTGAAGCACTCCAGCCTCTCCTTTTTTTCTTTTTTATTCTGGGATTTATTTACCTTCTATAATTGAAACTTTGTTGCTGTGCTGCTCGCTCCAGCTCTGAGGCCGTGGCTGTCTGAAAGCAGGTATCTGGGGTTTGTTTAGCTTCTATAATTGAAACTTTGTTGCTTTCAGAGCTGTTGCTTTCAGAGCTCAGAGCCAGGCCGCGGCTGGCGGGGAACCTTGGCTTCCTCCATCACTGGAGCAAGCAAGCCTCCTGCTCACTTCAGCTGCCTGGCTGCTGGCCACCATCTTCGTTGGAGGTTAATTTGCATATCTCACTAATTAGCCAATGGGAAGCGTAGTGGGGGTACGGTCAATTACCCTTTTTGTCTTTTATTAGATAGTATAGCTACTGTTGAATGCAATATCATGTTATGTGTTATTTTGGATGATTTTTGAAGTTCTTTTTCCTATGTGATCTCAGTTTCCTCAAAACTGTATACCCCCTGATATTTCTAATTTAAGAAATATCTAGTGATCCTAGCTCTCTATTCCTAATTAAGAATTATCTATGTCATAGGTGGGGCTAACTGACTGAACATTGTTTCACTGAGGAACCTTGTGTCCCTTACTCTCTTCTCTTGAAATGATGAGGGTCTCTCCCCTACTCCAACCACCACCAAAATTGATTTTTATTTTCACTATGGAGGAAAAAAGTCTGCATGACAGCATTTTGGAAACCAAGTGAGAAGAGATGCTGTGAGTGGTCAGAGAGAGGGGAAGCTTAATATTCACTGTATAAATGTTCACTGTGTCCTCCTGTTTTAAACATGGCCCCTCTATATGCAGCCAGGACTTCCGTCTCCAGCCCAGATATATTATGTTTTATGGTCTCTCAAAAATAAATGTTCAGCTTTCTGCCAAGATGATAGAGAAGCCACCAACAAGGTTCTCAGAGTGCAGAGGGCATCTGTGGTTCCATGTGATCTTTAATCAGACTTGAAAATAATACTTTTATCCAACACAGAGATCCTGGATGTCACCAATTCCTAGGCCTTTTGGGGAATGTATAGTCAAATCACTCAACTTAACTCACTGACTATCTAGGACTGAGCTTTCTTGGGTTGAGTCAGTCAACTCCTACATCTGTTTTGCAGTTCCAAAATACTGTTTTTATTTCTCTGTGTTCCTGTTGAAATAGCTCATTTCTCTCGTTTTAGTAAAATATATGGAGAAAGCCAAGGTAAGAGTCTCTGTTAAATTCAACACCTCTGTCTAGAAATCTTATCAGAAAATCCACAGTAACAAGCCCCACAACATTGCAAAAAGGCTGGGGGCTTCAGTCCTTAATATAGCAATGTGCTTCAGAAAAAAACACTGCATAGCTGCAACCACGTACTTACCACCATGTTGCAAAAGAAAGCAACATCATGCGATCACTTCCAAAATGTGTATATAAGTCTCCCATTAAAACTCTTTTAATCTATCTGTTTTAATCTGTCTTTTAATCTGAATTATTGCATAGAAAGCCCTAAAAAGGCAAATACCTAGGTCTCTTCATACCAGCAGAAGTAAGCTTATTAGAGGGGAAAAGCTTGAGTTACAGAACGTCAAATCCTCTGCCTTACAGCATTACCCTCTTAAAATTAAAATTATGAGGAGCCAGCTGTTACTTCAATTTTATTTCTCATAAAATGGAAGCGTATATATTCACAACCTTGCAGTATAAAGTGTTAAAAATATAGAAAATGCTTGACAGTGAATAATTTCCGTGAGTTTTGAATATTTCATTCAGCAGAAACAGAAACACCCTGTGAGGGTCACTTGTCACATGATTTGATCTATATCAATATGTTGCAGTTGTGCAGTTCAGGTTCTGAAATAATGTGCTAATAGGACTTAACCACAAGAAAGAAAATACAGAATTGGATTTTAGCTATGTGATCATTAAAACTCTAGTGAGTTCAGCAAAATAGAAGTAATATAAATGAAAACATAAATCTATTTTTCTTGGGTAGCTATTATGCAAAAAATTTAAACTTTTTTTTTTCATTTTCAATTGATTGTCCTGACTTTGTGAAAACAGCATAACTAGCTGATACAAACTCTAGACTAAAAGATACTGATACTTGCAATTACACTTTTTCCCAGTATTGTACGTCCTATTCATTAGTAACATTCCAAACAACAAAGGTGAATTACAGGGTATGATTTTTGTTTTTTACTGACTATGATTCTGTGGTGGATATATACAAGTATGGAATACTACTTATGAAATACTAAAAAAATATGAAAGGGTCAATGTATCAAATCTTTTTCTTTTCATTCATTTACAAAACTAATGTTCATTGTAAAGTAAACACAAACCTGGAAAACTTGGGATCTGCTTTTATATGTCTGATATTAAGGTCTATAAAGATAAATAGCAATTGAAGAATTTTAGGAGTGACTGTAAGAATGTATGAGGAAAATTTTCCATGGGATACTTTTTTCTTCCCCTCTAATCATGGAGTGTTTTACAATGTGCAAACTTGGCCCAAGTTGAAACAACATTCCCAAGAATCTCATTTTCTTTGTGTTCTAGGCCATTTGGCCAAAAATTGCATTGATGAGAATTAGAAAGAGAAAGTGAAGTAAAAGATTTTACTCCCTGATTATCCTCATGGCCAGAGGTGGCAATTGTGAGATGCAGACACTGGTGAATTCATTTTTGTCCTCACTCTCGCAGGCTCCACATTAAACTCCTCTTCCCAGCTGTCAAATCTAATGACAAAGTGACCTCAACCCCGCAACAGTCTTCCCTGAACCTCTCCATGACCAGCCTTCCACATTTCCTCTCTGGGATTAGATGGACCTGGCTTCAGGAGCTCTGGTTAGTTGACTTTTATCTACTTTTCAAATTCCAATTTCACACTCTTATGCTCCCTGCTTTTTCCACAATGTGTAAACCTCATTTTTACAAAAATTTATTTTTCTGTCATACTCATAATAGTTTTGTTTTTCTAATAAAATCCTAATAAATATAGGCTTTTCAAATAGATTAAAACTGTGCTTTTCTCTAGTTAGGAGGTAAATAAATCACTTAGAAACAAGTTACATCATCTACAAATATTACAGGGAAAATGGGATGGTACAGTTTGTAATTTATAAGTAGTATGAGATCATTCAAAAGTTTCAGAATGGCCACCATGCTGACCGGATCCCTTTTCTAATTGTCAATTAGCATATATTTTATTTTGATCTGTCCTTTATTTGATCTGTTATCTCCATTTTTGCTACTAAAATAGTCATTCTTTGTTATTAATTTCTAATTTTTACAGCAAGTGCATCTAGCCACACACCAGCTTTCTCTTAGAAAGGAATTGCAGGAACAAGACAGGGATGCCCCCTCTCACCACTCCTGTTCAACATAGTACTGGAAGTGTTAGCCATTGCAATTCGGCAAGAAGAAGAAATAAAAGGCATCCAAATTGGAAAAGAGGAAGTAAAACTGTCCTTATTTGCAGTCGACATGATATTATACATACAAAACCCTAGAGACTCCATCAAAAAGCTACTAGACTTAATACATGAATTTGGCAATGTAGCAGGATACAAAATTAACCCCAAGAAATCTGAGGCATTTCTATACACCAATAGTGAACTTTCAGAAAGAGAGATTATAAAAACAATCCCGTTTACCAAAAAAAATTAAGCTACCTAGGAATAAACTTAACTAAAGAGGTAAAAGACCTCTACTCAGAAAATTACAGGACGTTGAAAAAAGATATAGAGGAAGACATAAACAGATGGAAGAACATACTGTGTTCATGGATTGGTAGAATCAACATCATTAAAATATCCATACTACCCAAAGCAATCTATAAATTCAACTCACTTCCCATTAAAATACCAACGGCATACTTCAGAGATCTAGAACGAACTCTCCAAAAATTCATCTGGAATAAAAAAAGACCCCCGAATAGCTGCAGCAATCCTGAAAAAGACCAAAGTAGGTGGGATCTCAATACCAGATATCAAGTTGTATTACAAAGCCACTGTTCTCAAAACAGCCTGGTACTGGCACAAGAATAGGCATATAGATCAATGGAATAGAATAGAGAGCCCAGAAATCGGCCCGAACCAATATGCTCAATTAATATTTGACAAAGAAGGCAAGAACATACAATGGAGCCAAGATAGTCTCTTCAATAAATGGTGTTGGGAAAATTGGACAGATATATGCAAGAAAATGAAACTAGACCACCAACTTACACCATACACAAAAATAAACTCAAAATGGATAAAGGACTTAAATGTACGACAGGAAACCATAAAAATTCTAGAAGAATCCAAAGGCAACAAAATCTCAGACATATGCCGAAGCAATTTCTTCACTGATACAGCTCCTAGGGCACTTGAAACTAAAGAGAAAATGAACAAATGGGACTACATCAAAATAAAAAGCTTCTGCACAGCAAAAGAAACCATAACAAAACAACGAGAAAACCCACTGTGTGGGAAAACATATTTGCCAATGTCATATCTGATAAGGGCCTAATCTCCAAAATTTATAGGGAACTCATACAACTTAACAAAAGGAAGATAAATAATCCAATCAAAAAATGGGCAAAGAACCTAAATAGACACCTTTCAAAAGAGGACATTCAGAAAGCCAAGAGACATATGAAAACATGCTCAAAGTCACTAATCATCCGAGAGATGCAAATCAAAACAACAATGAGGTATCATCTCACACCTGTCAGACTGGCTATCATCAACAAATCAACAAGCGACAAATGCTGGAGAGGATGTGGGGAAAAAGGAACACTTGTGCACTGCTGGTGGGAATGCAGACTGGTGCAGCCACTATGGAAGACAGTATGGAGTTTCCTTAAAAAACTGAAAATGGAACTCCCATTTGACCCTGTGATCCCACTTCTAGGAATATATCCCAAGAAACCAGAAACACCAATCAGAAAGGATATATGCACCCCTATGTTCATAGCAGCACAATTCACCATAGCTAAGATCTGGAAACAGCCTAAGTACCCATCAGTAGATGAATGGATTAGAAAACTGTGGTACATCTACACGATGGCATACTATGCTGCTCTAAAAAGGAAGGAACTTTTACCATTTGCAACGTCATGGATGGAACTGGAGAGCATTATGCTAAGTGAAATAAGCCAGTCAATGAAGGAAAAATACCACATGATCTCACTCATTCATGGATAATAGAGACCATTATAAACTTTTGAACAATAATAGATACAGAGGCAGAGCTGCCTCAAACAGATTGTCAAACTGCAGTGGGAAGGCCGGGGAGGGTTGGGGGGCAGGAGGTAGGGGAGTAAGAGATCAACTAAAGGACTTGTATGCATGCATATAAGCATAACCAATGGACATAAGACACTGGGGGATAGGGGAGGCTAGGGGACTGTCTAGGGCGGGGGGATAAAATGGACACATATGTAATACCCTTTGTAATACTTTAAGCAATAAATTAAAAAAAAGAAAGGAATTGCTACATATGATATACTCATATTAGCAAAAAGGTACTTTTAATATGAATAAAAAATACATTAACTTACAGAAATCTCAGAACTCAAAATGAATTATGGGTGTGCAACAAAGCACCGTGTTGTTAGATACCTTCCAAAACCTTTACTCGTTTGCTTGCCACATTACCATTACTTCAGTTACTTCTTCCCTTGAAATCATTACAGATTAAAATGACAGCACTGTGGTTTTCTTTTTTTTTTTTTTTATCTTCCCTTTAACCTCTTTCAGATTTTGGCATAAGTATGACCTTTGCTGAGCCCTTTTACTTCCTCCCCTCCATTTCTGATTAATAGTTGGAGGACTATTCCTGCTATATGTTGCAACACTTTATTTTCTTATTTCATGTCTAAAAGAATCATGTTTCCTAAGATTTTAAAAGTGAATTTACATTTAAATGCCATTTAACTCAAATTGTAAAAGGATCCTTGAAAAAAATTTACAGGTTTGTTTCTAGTTATAAAATTAGAGTTAGAGGATTATATTAGGCTCAGAAATTAAAATATTTAAATTAACTACAATAGGTTTTTGTGAAATGCTAGCCATACACTAATAGAATTACTTTTAATATATGATTATCAAACTAAGCCAGGTCAGTGTTTTATAAATTATTACAGGCCATACAAGGGAGAAGGGGAGAGAGAGCCAACCAAAGAAATTATACCTCATAGAAGATAGAAATTATCATAAACTTTTGAGTTTTTAGAGAAAAAGAAATAGTTTTTGATATTACTGATGTAAAATGACTAATTTTTATTATAATTTTGCTTTTATAACTTGTCAGTAGATAAGCCCAGAAAATATGTGTATACTCACACTATGGGCAGGACACACGAGATACTCCCCTAATCACTGGTGCCTTTTGGTACTCATGCCTTTGGGTATATTTCCTCTGTGAGAATGGAATCTGTGAATTGTCATTAGCATTACTAATTCTTCAGAAACTTTTATTAGAATAAATTAACTATACAAAGCCTACTATCCCAAGCCCATGTTTCTCTCCAAATATTAAGAGCTTAGAAATAAGTTAGTTCCTCCTCATTCATTCACTTGTGTAAATTCAATTTTTTTTCTAACAAAGACCCTGCTCCCTGAGGAAGTTATTTTTAGAGTTAAAGTACAAATAAAGTGGGAAAATTGAAATAATAGGAGGAAGTAGGTATAGAGTATAAGAGATTATGCAAAAACAAAGATAAAGGATGAATTGAACAAGCATTCTCTATAATAAATGAAGCCATAGGTATTAATTCTATAAATGTTTCATTGTGTCATGGAAAATGAATCAATTCCCTGAGGAGTGGGAAGGACATTTTTAGCACTTGACAAATCTCATTTTAAATTTTGGTTCTGCTATTTGGCCGTGTTGGCAAATTACTTAACCTGAATGAGTTTGAGTTTTCTCATCGTAAATCCAAGTCAATGTTGTAGTGTTATTATACTGTTTAAATGAAGTAATGAATTTTAAAGCACAGACAACTGTTTTACTCTCAATACTATTATTAATGTTCACATTCCTCAGCTTACATATAGTTTCTCTAGTCAGTGAGTAAGTGATTAAAGATAACTTCATAGAAACACAGGCAAAATCAAGGTGATTATACCATGTTGGTAAAAATGAAGAGGAAGAAAAATAGCCTTGTATTTACAACATCATTACCCAAATGCCTATGTTAGGATTCTCAGAAGCAGTTTCAACATTCCCAACAGGATGTTAATAAGGAGAAGCAATTCAGAAAATGAATCCATACAGTTGTGAAGAGTTCACTCTTCAGGAACCCAAAGATACCACTGCTTTGGCCAAGTCCTACAACCCACCTGCTCCCACTCTGACTGTCAATGGGGATAAGGATGCTCCCACAAAGGTTCATTTGAGTAGCTGATGTGAAAGGCACTTAATCAACACAAAGTATCATTTTAGTATTGCGCGTGGACCACAGGCCTCAGTATCTATATATGGAGTGTCAAAAGCAATTTTTTCATTCTGTTAAATGAAAAGTGAGTCCTACTGAGTCCCATATAGGTTGTCAGTTGCTAGATAAATACATATATCTTTCTGTTTCATAGGTATTTTTAATGAGTATAGTTAGGTTTTCCTTTTGAGCTTGCAAGGTACAAATCAGAGAGAAAAATGACGACTGTTTCCCAGAACGCTTTTATATCAGACAGAACATTGGGCTGGGAAGGGCTATGGGTCAGAATCAGTATCCTTACCTGTATCCATGTATCTTTTGTGTTGGAGTTTTAAATTCAGCCTCAGCAAATTGACCACATTCACACTCAAGCTATCAGCAACAAGAGGACACAATGACCAGTGAAAATGGGGGTAATAATTTAGTTCAGCCTAAATGAAAGGACTAGAAGAAATTCAAGAATTCAGGAATATTGGCAGTACCAGCCTGAACATCAATAGTAATTCGACTTTGTGATGCGCTGAGAAACAGTGGGTGGTAAAATCTGAGGTACTGGTGATAGATGTAAATTATCACCTTATGTTTTTTTTCAGTTGTTACCTACTTCAACATTTCTGAGAAATAAAGTATCAGAGCAGAATGAATCCAACAAACAAAAGATAAAAATCAATCCAAGAATAGGATGAATCAAATAGAAAAGAAAGCAAATAATTGACAGGAACACAAAATATTTGGCTTACGTCTGCAGGAACAAAATTAATTAAAAATAATAGGGCTCAAATAAAAACAAAGGCCTGCTGTTTTCCCTGATCGAATTACCTAGTCAATAAAAGGCATGAGCAAAGAACATAAAGAAGAAATGATCTTATTAGGGCCTGCTTTACTATGCTTTTAATGGTGAGAATATAGTTTATTAACAAGGAAAGAAATCAGGTCTTAAAATCATGGGATCATATAATCATGGAAATAAGAATAGAATCTATGGAAATTTAGAACTTATTGAGCCCTACTTTCTAGATTTACATCTCTCAGTCTTTTATCCTAATATTTTCCTAGACTTTCATACTCATCAATGATTTATTTCCAAATGAAAAATGTTTTACTTTCTTGATGCAAGGCCAAAGTATAGCAACAATTTTCAAAACATGTTTCCCATAAAATCCAGAGCCACAAATTCAGAGAAGCAATTGTTTATAGAACATTCAAAACTCATCCAAATAATAAAACAATTAGCAGGAAATATTATTAACTACTGATGGCAAGTACTTTGGTTTCATCTTCCTGAAATTGCATAATAGTGAAGTCTTGTCAAATACTGACTTATTCACTAGAATGTGCAATATTGAGGCGGCAATAATACAGGCTGGAGGTAATGGAGCAATGCCATTAACGATCAGCTTTAACCACAAACAACCTGCAAAGTAACTGGACCTTCAGGGCAAACTTCTTTACCTAGAGAGCCCTGCCTTGTTAGGGGAGTAAAGGGAGCTAGTTAGTCTTTATCTAACCACATGTGCATGACTGCTAAATCCAAGGCAGAAGGCGGGCAGTCCTTGCTCTATCACAGCCATCTGCAGGTTGTAGTGTATGAAACAATGGCCTGTTACTGGTGCTACACAATCTAGCCCTCCTACCCAATCCAATCACAAACCTTATTTCTGTCTGTACTATGAAACTGTGGCCTCCCACATGGCTTTAAAATCTAGAGGCTGATTTCTATCCTGTTATCATATCTCTATTGATGTTCTCTGCTCAGTTTGGATCCATAAAAACAAAACTCAGCTTGCAGTAGCAACACAAATTTGCCCTTGTCTGAAACTTGCTACTCATACAAAAAGCCTCAGTCATTGTTTTGAGCAAATGGGAAAACTACTCCCTTAGCGTCAGTGATGACAAAAGGAATCTTCTTTGATCAATCAATAACATCAATACTTCAGATAGGTATTAGCAGCCAAGCATCTTCCTTGAAGTAAGTACTTTATGAGAAGCCACCTGCCTGGTATACATTTAAAAATGCATTTTCTTGGGCCCCAGCTCAAACCTATTGTATTTAAATGGGTATATAGTCAGCTTGTTGGAATTCATTGGCAAACTGAAGAATTTTGCATTTGTACTACAGCTATAAGCAGGATACTGAATACTGTGTGGAGGGAAAAAATGTGTTCTATGAACTGAAGAAATTAAATTACACCAGGGACACACACAAACACACACACACACACACACACACACACACACCTGAGTAGATTACAGCCAAATAATCTCAAATGGGGGAATTCATTATTACTTCATTATAAACCAGAGGAAGAGATCTGAGATCAGTCCTTGAATATAGTCTTTGGTTTTAGTCACATCATTTGAAAACTCATGGGAGAACTAGTCAAGGGCCAGGCATTGGGAAATTTCAAAGGGAGGTATCTTCCAAAGAAGAGGGAAGGAATGGGATAAAGGAGAAAGGAAATTTACTTTTCTGTAAGTTTTTCTTTCATTTGGTTACTTTCCTATTCTTTTGTTTACTTTCATATAGTACTTACTATTTGATACAGCCCATGAAGAAAATTTACCAACAAACACACTAATGTAAAAGATTTTTAAAAAGTCCCAACACTAAGGAAAAGTTAAAAGTGACATTTCTGGCATATCTGTAAATATTATTTTTTAATTAAGTATTGTGTTTGACATTATCAAATTGACTAAAAATAAAACACTTCTGGAATAGAAGTGAACTTATAAATACCAAGATGGGAAAAGAGAATTTTAGCATCCGGAACTCTTCAATGAAACGGTTTGTATGTTCCACAGCTTTACTAGGCAGCATAAGGGAGTGGTTCAGAGCATAGACTCTGGGTGTAGCTGCCTGGTTATGAGTTCTGGGTCTGCTGTTTATTACTGTGGTACTGAATTTCTCAGATTATCACTTATGTCATCAGTAAAGTCAGAACAATTATAGGATATAATCACTTATGAGGATTAGATGAGGTCACATTTGTCAAGGATTTAGAATGGTGATATAGAGGGAATGGTCAGGATATCAACTGGGTGAATTGGTGTTGGCAAATAGCACTGGCCTGAGTTTCAGCATCTCAGCAAAGTATATTGTATGTTTTTTTTTACTTCAATATAAAACCAATTATCTCAAATATTGCAGCTCAGCCATGATTTTCCTATCCTATGTAATAAAAGAGAAACATGGTAATTGGCGTACAACCGCTACCCTTCCCATTGGCTAATCACGGCGATATGCAAATTAACTGCCAACTAAGATGGCAGTTAACCGCCAACAAAGATGGCGGCTAATTTGCATACTGTAGGCAGGATGGGACAGTGCCATCCTGCCTGCCCTTCCACCATCCAGGCCTGCTATCTGTGACCTGGATGGTGGGCGACCCAACCCAGGGCTGCCGGGGCATGACCGCAGCTGTCCCCTACTGGCCAAGACCCCAACCGGCTCTCCCACCGGCAGACCGGGACTGGCGGGGTGGTTGCGGCTTCCACCCGCAGTCACACCTCCAACCCACTCCCGCTGCCAGACCAGGGCTGGCGGGGCGGCTGCGGCGTCCGCCCGCACTCACGCCCCAACCCGCGGGTTGGGGGCATGAGTGCGGGCGGTCGCCTCTGACCCGCTTTGGCCAGCAGACCCGGGCTATCGGGGTGGATGCCCCCGACCCACATTCCAGCTGGCAGACCAGGGCTTGTGGGGCAGCTGCGGCGTCCGCCTGTAGTCACGCCCCCAACCCCCTCTCCCAGCAGTCCGGGGAGCTAGGGGTCCCTTGCCCAGGCCTAAAGCCTTGGTCAAAGACATTAGGCCTGGGCAGGGGTGGAGCCTGCAATCCGGGGAGCTGGGGATCCCCTGCACAGACCTAATGCCTTGGCCAGAGGTGTTAGGCCTGGGCAGGGGTGGAACCAGCCATCACAGGGAGCAGGGGCAGAGTCAGCGATCCTGGGCAGCTGGGGGTCCCCTGCCCAGGCCTAATGCCTTGGCCAGAGGCGTTAGGCCTGGGCAGGGGAGAAGTCAGCAATCCTGAGCAGCTGGGGGTCCCCTGCCTAGGCCTAATGCCTTGGCCAGAGGATTTGACCCTCATCACCCTCTGATCCCCAGATCGGCCCTTTGCCCAGGCCTGAGGCCTCCGGCAGAGGTGTCAGGCCTGGGCAGGGGCGGAACCAGCCATAGCAGGGAGCAGGGGCAGAGTCAGCAATCATGAGCAGCTGGGGGTCCCCTGCCCAGGCCAGACACCTCTGCCGGAGGCCTCAGGCCTGGGCAAAGGGCTGATCCGGGGATCGGAGGGTGATGAGGGTCAACTCCTCTGGCTGAGGCATCAGGCCTGGGTGGGGGGCAGAGCCAGCAATCGGAGGGGGCTGGGGGTCCCCTGCCCAGGCCTGAATCCTGGGCCAGAGGCATCAGGCCTGGGCCAGGGGCGGAGCCAGCTATGGGAGGGAGATGGGGGTCCCCTGCCCAGGCCTTATACCTCTGGGGGAGGCATCAGGCCTGGGCAAGGGGTCAATCTGGCAATCAGAGGGTGATGGGGGTCAACGCCTCTGGCCAAGGGGTCAGGCCTGGGCAAGGGTGGAGCCCGTGATTGGGGGAGATGGGGTTCCCCTGCCCAGGCCTGAAGCCTGGGCCAGAGGCGTCAAGCCTGGGGCGGGGGTGGGTGGGGTGCCAAGCCGCAGATTGGTGTGAACTACAGAGGAAGCACCTTTACTGACCGCTCATTGGTTAAGCTCCCTGTATGCCACTGGTAATATTCTTAGTAACTTGGGTAATAAGAATCCAAAACGGTGATCTAGGGTTTTTCACCACACTCCTGGTGAAAAAAACGAAGGTCCGCTGCTGGAGGGCTAAGAAATTCATATCTTGCCCTAGCCACTTTGGCTCGGTGGATAATGCCTTGGCCTGCCGATGGCAGGGTCCGGGTTCAATTCTGACCAAGGGCATGTACCTAGGTTGCAGGCTTCTCCCTGGCCGGGGCCCAGGTCAGGGCTCATGCAGGTGGCAACCAATCAAAGTGTTCCTCTCATTTTGATGTTTCTCTCTGTCTTTCCCTTTCTCTTTCACATTCTCTAAAAATCAATGGAAACATATCCTCAGGTGAGGATAAAAAAATAATAAAGAAATTATTATTATATGAAAGACACATCTTGAAAATGCCTAAAAAAAGTTGTCATTTTTTCATGGTGATGGGACTGGAGTCCGTGTTGATGAAAAAACCTTGCTGGCTGCGGTGACTGGCAGTGGCTGCAGCAGCGGGGAGATGGGGCTGGTGCCTTCCCCTGATCAGCCCGGTCACCTCCCACAAAGGGAGGCCAGACTGCGGCTTAGGCCCGCTCCCCAAGGGGAGCTGGGAGCAGGCCTAAGCCGTCAATAGGGCATCTCCTGAGGGATCCCAGTATGTGAGAGGGGGCAGGCTGGGCTGAGGGACACCTCTCCGCCCCCCCCCCCCCCAGTGCACGAATTTCATGCACCGGGCCCTTAGTTGAAAGTATAAAAACCATAAAGGAATTTGTTCATAACACTACTAAATATTCAAAAAGCAGTGGAGTAAGGATCAGGGGGCCAGAGTTTTGTTTTCAAACACTGTACTGATCATCTGTGCTCTTTTGAGCAAAACCTCAAAATACCTTATTTATAAAGTAGAAACTAATAATTTTGACTGTCAGCTCCCTCTATGACCTCCAGAATAAGTTGATAATCAAAGAAGTTGGGTTTATTATCAACTGTAATAAATGGCAGCCCTTCTCAGAAGGAATCTTAGTAGATTTTAGAATAGGTGGGTCAGAGACATATATTTATGAGTTTGGGGACTAGCCTTGAATAGCTTAAGTGGGGCTTTCAATGGGTAAATCTAATGAAAATTGTCCAACAACAACAAAAAAGAGTTATAACATTTTAGGATTGGTTGACTCAGTGAGGTAAGGGTCTTGAAATGAATCTTAGTAAACAAACCACTTCTTGATAATCAAGCATTTTCCCTATTAGAGCAATCTATTGTCCTGAAAAGGAGGCTGTTGGCCCAGATAAACAACTATTGTCCTGAGGAGAGGCCTGTTTGAGCAGTCTATTATTTGTATAAATTGATTTTTAGCAAGTTCTTGCAGCAAGAAAGACATTTACTGATTTACCATTGTATCTTCTCTGGGCAAAAATTTCCTGAAACGAATAATAAAATCATATTGACGAAGGCATCCTTAGTTGTTAGTCTAAGGTAAAGCTGTATAGATACAGACAGTATCAATTTTCACTTTTAAAAAAAGGAAATTAACTTCAGAAAGCAGAATCATGTAAAACATAATAGAACCATGTCATGGAATGAGACTTCAGAATTACCTCATTCACAGCAATCTCCTCAATCTACAAATGATGGAGAAAGAAGAGGAAGCTCAGAGAAAAAGCAAATGATTGCCCCATACTCTGCCTCTGGAATGACAGTCTTGACTGCACTGGTGGGTGCCTGACCTCATCATCTAATCAAAAGACATCATCTAAATCCAAGCTCTACCACTCAATATTGCTGCTCTTAAACTTTCATCTTCCCCTAAATTCCATCCAGAGACAAGCTTCAAAGGATTTATCTAGAAAAGAGCTGACCAAAAGTAAATGAAAATGCACAGCTGCAAGCAAGAGGGGCCACATGCACACACACATACACAAACACACAAATTAAAAAAAAAAATCCCAGAAGTTAAGAGATTTAGATTAATACACTTTGCATTCAAATTAAACTAACAGCAATATTCTCAGAGGTTTCATAATTTCCTCACCAACTATAGAGCTGATCAATATGCAAAAGCACTATATATCAAGGAGATTCCCTCAGCCCCAAATTGCCTGCCCCCTCAAAAACATCAACAATGACAAAGCAATTTGCACTTTGGCAACTGATTTAAAAAGTTACTATAGCAACTAAAGTTTCAAAACACTAAATTATGTGCAATAACCTAATAGTTAAGTTTCCATCTTGATAATTAAGCTGATTACAAATAAGCACTGCTTTTAAGTGAATATTTAAGGAAAGCCCAGCTTTTCTCATATAATTCTGTTATTTAATTAAACCAAATGCACGAGATTTTAACCAGTTCTTCCTTAGACTTTTATTTTAGAATCAAACTGTGGTTAAAATTTTTCATCTGAGGTACTTTTTCTTTTCTTTTCTTTCTTTTCTTTTTTTTTTTTTGGTGCAGCAAATTATACCTCAGTAAAGTTTATTCCTGTTCTACTCGTTTACAATTGGCAACTTTCTAAATGAATAAAATTTAATTTTTGCTACCAGTATTTAAGTTACTAACTAAATTTAACAAGAACAGCCAGGGAGTTCTGTAGCCGAGTCTTGTCATCATGGAGAGCACAGAGGAAGCTGAGAGGGGTCCAGTCCAGCCAGGCAGTGAATGGGACAGGCCTTCTGCTGTTTTTAAACCTTCAGTGGTTGATCAGGAAATGTTGAACAGGAACCAACCCATTTATTCTTTAAAGAGGAGGACACACATTAGTAGTTAGACATGGGGTTCTAGAATCAGTTGGCATGCTGTAGTTTTTTTAAAAAAAATATTAGTCATGTGACCTTGGAAGAGTTGCTCTGTTTCTTAGTTTCATCATTTGTAAGATAAATCTTCTGCATTTTACATGAGAAAATACATAGTAAGCACCTAAATGCCAAATAAACATAAATCATTATTATTATGTATAAAAGCTTCTGTAGCAAAATACCAATAACTCTATGGAAAGCAGAACTTCCAAGATATGTAGAGTATTATATTGGAGTACTGTAAGTGTCTGTTTTTTAAAAAAAATCTCCACACTGTTTCCTACAAATCTGCTTCTGATTCTCCACTCATAAATAAAGTATGGACCGGTTTAACTAAAATTTATTCTGTAGGCAGTCATGAATTGAACACATTATCTGTTTTTGTTGACTTCTACATATGCCTTACTAATTGTCTTATTTGTCAAAGTGGTTGTCGTCATGGGAGCACACAGTTCTGACATAACCCATATCTGCAAATGCAGCCCACAGTGCCTGACGTCCTAATGAGTGTGGATAAGGGTGGGGTCCCTGGCTTCATTATCAACTAAGGCAGTCCGAACTCTTCATCCAAGCACTATCAGGTGATATATATCAACTACATCTTGCACATGAAGAGCATATAAGAACAATGCCTATAAAAATTTTGTTTATTAAAGCAACTAGTCCATTTTGGTTTCTTTCCACTCCACATTTTAGCCTGTATACTTGTGCACACACACACATACATAAACACACATTTTCTCAGATATCGCATTCCACTTAAAGTTGTAGGAAAAATTAAGACTTTTTTTTTATTAGAATGACTGTATTCATTCTAAGGCAGTGGAGACTATACAGCATCTTTAAGAAATGATTTAAAGTCTACCATAATCTCCAATTCTCTCACCATCCCTCAACTTTCTTGATAGGACTGTAGTAATATATTTTAAAACATCCACCAGCACAGCTAGACCATGGGTTTTTAGAAAGGCCAACATTAAAAGCAAATAGGGCTGGGTTCTTCACGCAGGTGCAGAGTAGATTTCTTTGCTTTTCAGGTTCTTTCGTGAGCTGGTATCCATCGGGAAAAGAGTGGAGCTCTTTGGGGGGGTACTTGAAGAGAAACTTTAAACGTACCAAGGGGAGAGAGACTTTAAAAAATAACTGAAAAGCATTCCCATCCATTTAAGAGGAGCTCAGCTGTCCCAAAATCATTTAAAATCTCTAGACCTCCTTAACTAGTAACATGTGGTATCACTTTTAATCATTATGTTCTTAGTGGGGACAAGTATAAAAAGCGATTTACAACCATTAGAGCAAACCAAGAAGCAATCGTGTATAAAGGAAAATTTAAGAGGCAACTGCAAATGCTTACCAAGGTCAAAGTAAGGCATATGGGTATTTAATTAGGATGAGGAGTTCTAGGGGATACTCTGAATGGCATATGCCTGGGATCTAAAATGTGTGTGTGTGTGTGTGCGTGTGTGTAAGAGCATCCTAAAAAGGCCAGATTATTTTAAGGATAAAGAAAGCAGTGGCTACAGACCCAACTTGCCAACTAAACCATTTGCCTTTTGGTGTAAATAGTGTAATCCGTGTAATTCAGAAAAAAAAAAAAAGATGGTAGTCATATATGAATCCTATCCTTCCAGCAGTTTATAGTCTCATGAGTAGCCTCTGATAGCAGGAAAGCACAAGTGTAAAAGGGGAATCATTTTTATTACAAAGATAATATTATATAGCTGCATATACCCTGCAAAGCAGAACTTTAAACAGCCATATTATGTTGTCCTTAAGAGATATCCAATTGCCTCTTGAAATATTTAAGATGTAGAGGGTACAAATAAATGTCAGTTTTCAGAACCTAGGAAGACTCATATTTACAGAAGATTTCAGGAAGCTATACCTTTTAAAGACAACATCTATGAGTTTCATTTTAGAAGGAAAATCTATTTTCTTGCTATGATGAAGTGTTTCAAGGTCTCAGGCATATCACTCAAGCTTTGGCAAACACTGGCAGGTTCACTTTTAATGAGTTATTTTAGACTAATTACCTTCCTCTTCATTTCTTTGCTATTCCACTCACTCTAGTGATTTCGGATTTGAGTTCTAGAGTCTTCATCTGAGACAGGCTGAGAAAACATAGCTCGTGAGAAATACTAAAGTAGGTGTAAAATACCAAAAAGAAAGAATATTCCCTACAAATGCTAAATTACTGGTAGTTTTTCAAATGTATATTGTATTAAAGTAATATAAACATTATACTTGTTTCACATTTACATAAAAGGACAATTTTTAAAAAATAAAGCGTGATTGAGCATAAAAATAAAAAGAGAACTTATAGATATGGACAACAGTGTGGTGATTGTGGGTGGGAGTGAGGTGGGTGAAGGTAGAAGAGGGTATGGGGGATAAATGGTGGTGATGGAAATAATAAAATAAATAAAAATTATAGAAATATTTAATAATAAATTAACTAAGATAATATTAAGTTATTAATATAAAAACTTAGTTTTATGTTCAGAGCTACAAATTTGACCAAATGATAATGTTGAAAGGCTACTTCACCAAAAACAAATAGATTAAAAACAGTTTATCAAATAACATTTCTTTATCATTCATAGATAAAAATATCTTCAATATTCCTGCTTTTAGTAGAATGCTTTGTCATTTTAACAATTTTCAAATGAATTCCTAAAAGATAATCCTTCATTATTCTTGATTACAACAATGATTCTTTTAATCTGGGTCATTTATTCAAAGACATTAAACTCTATTCCTTAATGAGCCAAGTAAGCATTTCACTGGTAATATTTTACATTCTAACTGGGGATAGACTTAACTGAAAAAGAAGGAACTAGATTTTAACTGAAAATGAATATTGCTTTCCTTCTCTCAAGAGCTGTTTATTTTAACCAGTGAATATGAAACATTTATCTTGAAAAGTTCCAGCTGAATGGGCTAGTCTCAGCTCTGGGGAAAAGAAGTTTCTTTTTAGTGGGAGTATTAAGATAGAGAGGAAATTACCCAAAGGAAGAATATTCATGTTATTTTAATCTCCAAAGCCAAAATCCTACCCCAATCAATAACCACAGTTATCGTCATGGTTTCCCAGTTTAAAATCCACTGTTGTTCCAGCATTTTAATTTCGTCTTCATCCTCCTAATCCACCATTTTGAATAATGATTTGAATTAGGTTGGATGATATAATGAATACATCAGAATTCTAGAGCAATCATTTAAAACACACTATCTCTTTCCCAAGTTTAAAGCACTCCAATAATTCCTCAGTGTTCTTTGATAAAATCCTAATTCCTCCTTACCATAGGAAACAAAGCTTTTTTTTTTTTTTTTTTTTTTGCTTTTTT
The DNA here is from genome assembly GCF_964212035.1 of Myotis nattereri. Taxonomy (NCBI): domain Eukaryota; kingdom Metazoa; phylum Chordata; class Mammalia; order Chiroptera; family Vespertilionidae; genus Myotis; species Myotis nattereri. The sequence continues at coordinate 31,782,672 of NC_138088.1, forward strand.
TGAAACAAAGCTTTATATGGCCTGGTCCCAGCCTGCTGCTAGAACTCGTCTCATTACATCCTACCATTAGCTCATGTACTCCAGCCATATTGACCTGATTTTGTTCTTCAAACCTGCCAAATTCCTTCCTTCCTTAGAGCTGTCATACTTCCTGCTCCACTATGAACTTTGTGTAGTTGGCTCTTTCTGATTTTGGTGGTCTCAGTTCAAATGCTATATCCTTTATAGAAGACTTCCCTGAGTATTTTCTTACCTAAAGCATAAACTTCACCCTAGTTACTCTGTGATTTTTTCCTTTATAAAACTAATTATAATTTCAAATTAGCTTATTTATTGATTTTGCCTGTTCCTTATGTCTTTCTCAACAAGAACATAATCTCCTTGGGGATATGGTACTTAACTTTATTATTCACTGTGAATCTCCTAAGTCAGAATCAGGGCATATGAAATGCACTCACTAAGTATTTATTGAATCAATGATGAAATGCATAAGGGGATAAATAAAAGAAATGCCCTAAACTGGGTTGAAATCCAAAATCTATAGTCTACAAGTTATATCTGTACACACCAGTTATCTTCACAATAATATTAAGATAAAATATTCTCTTGTATTAAATGAAGTAAGGTATGCAAAATTCTTAGAACTATGCCTAACATATGTTACTCACCTGTAAACTAAAAAACACCACAACTATGATTATTGCTAATAATATCATTATTAGCCTAACCCACATTGACAAATTAAATATCATCTAAATTATAAAAAATCTAAATAATCCTCCCACTAATGAATAAAGAAATTCAATATCACAAAGTCGTAATCTTTATCATTAATTATATGTCATTATTAAAACTCAAGATTAAAAATACAAATCCTGTAATGTAAATGCCTCCTCTTTCATCAGGAGATCCAGACTTTTAAATGCGCTTACAAAGTTTTCAAGTACATGGTGGGCAAAAGATCTACCCATTTAATTACTCTCATATTATACTAGTAGAGGCCTGACGCATGAAATTCATGCACTCCAGGGGAGGCGTCCTTCAGCCAGGCTGTGCCCTCTTGCAGTCTGGGAGCCCTTGGGGGATGTCCAACTGACAGCTTAGTCCCGGGCTAAGGAGCGGGCCTAAGCTGGCAGTTGGACATCCTCAGTGCTGCTGCTGTGTTCGCCAGCTGTCAGCCCGGCTTGTAGCTGAGCAACGCTCCCCCTTTGGGAGCACACTGACCACCAGGGGGAAGCTCCTGTGTTGAGTGTCTACCCCTGATGATCAGTGCATGTCATAGTGATTGGTTGTTGGGCTGTTCGGACTATTTGCATATTAGCCTTTTATTATATAGGATATTCTCTCTCTCTCTCTCTCTCTCTCTCTCTCTCTCTCTCTCTCTCTCTCTCCCCCCCCCATCACTTTCCTTTTGTCCCTCCCTTCCTCTCTCTTCCTTTCCTTCCTCTCTTCTTTTCTAAATTTCTGTTGTGACTGACAAAACTATTAAAATGTAGTACTGAAAGTTATGGAGGAAGGCTGAGATTGTCACCCTGTGTATAGTGCTTTTAGGTGAGCTGAAATAAGGAGTTCAGACCTTCATTAAATTTTAAAATCAGCCGAAATCAGTTTGGCTCAGTGGATAGAGCGTCAGCCTGCAGACTGAAAGGTCCCAGGTTCGACTGCAGTCAAGGGCATGTACCTGGGTTGCAGGTACATCCCCAGTAGGGGATGTGCAGGAGGCAGCTGATCGATGTTTCTCTCTCATCGATGTTTCTAACTCTCTCTCTCCCTTTCTCTCTGTAAAAAATCAATAAAATATATTTAAAAATTTTTTTTAAATCAGTCTTTAGCACAGAACCTCTATTTTAAGACGACACTATAAAGAGAGCATATTGGAATAACTATTCTCCTTTTCCAAGTAGAAGTGTGGATGCATATGCATACACACACACACATACACACATATACATACACACAGACACACATGCTTTCAAATGTAGAATAACAATCACACCCTCACTCAAGCCTATTGTTTTCATATTGCTACCCACTAATTATTAATATAAATCCATAGAAGCAATATGTCAAAGCCCAAACAAATAACATCTTTCTTTTTCAAGGAAAAATGATCTTGTTTTTCTTTACAGCTCCTACCTTTTCAAACTAATTGTATATTACAGATGTGCCAGTAGCAGCTTAAACTATAAATAATCCACTTTCTTCTAGCTCTCTTTTTATTGTATGGCTTTTTCCTGTGAATTATTGTCAAAGCAAGATCCAAAGACAAAAACGAGTTTATGTATTTGAGAAGAAAGTTAACTAAAGACCACTAATGCTGGGGTGTTATCCTGTATCTACTAGGGTTCAGGAATCTGGAGAAGGGTCTGTGAGTAAATTAAATAAACTAGACATGAAATATAAGTTTGGAAGCCATTTTGGGGGAGCCAGGGAAGCTTAGCTTTAGTAACTAAGTTCCCCCAATCTCAGGACCCCTAGCTTTTTATTAACACTAGAGGCCTGGTGCACAAGGTTTGTGCATTGGGGGAGGGGGTCCCTCAGCCCAGCCTGCACCCTCTTGCAGTCCAGAAGCCCTCGGGTGATGTCTGACTGACGGCTTAGGCCTAAGCAGTCCGTTGGACATTCTTAGTGCTGCTGTGGAGGTGGGAGAGGCTCCCGCTACTGCCACTGCACTTGCCAGCTGTGAGCCCGGCTTCTGTGTTGAGCATCTGCCCCCTGGTGGTCAGTGCGCTGTTCGGTTTATTTGCATATTAGCCTTTTATTATATAGGATTTTGCCCTATAGCAAAGCAGATATACATATCAAAGGTAAGGTTTGGTAAACAGTAGATTATCAGGTTGGGCGAACTGCCTTCAGCTGTCTGGCAGCAGGCAATAATATATGAAGATTTTTAGGTTTGGGGAAATGCTTTCAGCTATTCCAGCAGCAGGTAATATGATTCAGCCCTGCTGAAGCCTCAAGTTCCATCAACCTTTTGATGAACTTCTTACATTTATTATAATATACTGGAATTAGCCTCTAGCAATCCACTACAAATTTTTAAGGCTAATATTTAATTTGGTATCATACTCATATTTAGAACTGCTCATATTTGGATGACACTAATATTCTTAAAATTCACATAATGGCAAAATAAAAGACTACAGAATTTTTTTAATTAAAAAAAGAGAAAATCTTAAGCAAACAAAATAATATTAAGATTTTGAAACTGCTATGGAGTCTTGACCTACAGTGAATATTTTAACTCAATCACAAATTCTGCGGTCTAGTAAAATAATTTACATAATTGTGTCTCAATTTATTATCTATCAAAAGAGTCATCCTGATTCAAATGAAATAGGGTTTACATAAGAAGTGGAATAAAACAGAAGTAAACAGAAACTATTAACTAAAAGTACTTACATTCTGAATCTACTATTAAAAGAATGTAAACCTAGTATAAATCCTTACTACTCTGGGTTTCATTCTCCCGATAAAATTACGGGGGAGTTGGATGACCTCTTCCTATACCAGTGCCATTCTCTGACATGAAAATATAATATTGGTAAATTATTGTTCCAGCTTCACTCGACACGTCCCTGTTCCCATAAAAGTCCCCTTTTAGGAGAAATTAACTCCCAAAGACTTTACTGAAACTGAGGTGTGGCATAGAAAGCCACTTTAAATCGTGCAATCACCCAAGCCACAGCTTTTTAAACCAGGAGAGGTTTTGCCTTTTGAGCTTTTCCTCCACAGCTGATCAGCAGCTGTAGCCTGATGTAGAAAGATAGATAAATCTAACAAATTCCTTCTCTTAATCATACAACCGTGAGATAAACTAAACGATTCTCAATTAAAAGATATAAATAAGGAATAGTAGGTTTTTGACTAGACACATAAATGCAATCATACTAGCATTAAATATTAATATTTACTCCTGTAGTATTCTAGAAGTCCTCAAATTGAGACCAGGATCCAGTTTCAGTATTTGTAAGATACATTTGTTTATTGTTCTGTGTGTATCATTAGAGTAAATTCATTTTATTTGAGCTAGCTTGGTGGGCCATGATTATTTGCCAACAAAAGAACCAAAGATTTTTTCCACAAAAGTAAACTGATTTTTAGTAGCAAGTGTTAGTCTTACTTTCTGTTGAAATGGATATTTATGATATGAATATAGAGCAACAGTCTTTCTCATTTCCTATGTATCTCCTATCTCCCCCACCCCCTACATATGTACAACCACAAAACTGTCCATCAAATACTCTCAAAACAGAAATCTGGGGGCTTACCTCAAGCTCTCAATGAGGTAAACCATGGAGTCAGTTGTTAAGCTCTGACAACTCAGTTGCAGCTGTGGGAAAGTTATTTTGAAAAAAAAAATTACAACTTCAAGTCCCAATAATATTGCAATTAGCTGAGGTTGAAGGCATGCTAGCTAAAGAGATGACATGAATGTCATGAGTGTCTAATAAGAAAAAATGGTGAAATTGGAAAGAGATTGGGAAGAAAGAAAAATACAACACAACATTAGGTAGAAATATGGCTAATTATAGGGTTTCAGTAAAAAGTGGAAAAAACAAAAGCTAATTTTAAACAGAACACTTTCATGCAAATAGATACACATACACAGATGGGAAGAGAGAGATAATGTTAGAGAAAGAGGGAGATATTTTATTCATTACTATGATAATTAAACATCTGTGTTTTACTAAGAAAAAACCCTTGAAAAGTGCTAAGTTTTTCAGATTGGAAAATTACTACTGAAATTTGGTATATATACTTAATATTATGTAGTTTGTTGAAAAGGAGTTAGCTTTTTAGTTCAATACAAGATAGGAAGTCAAACTAATCCAATCCAATCTGTATATCTGTCAGTTAATAAACAGATGATTGTGATTAGTTCAAGTAACCTGTGTGAATCTTAAACATAAAAAAGAATGAACTCTATACCAATGATTATTGTGTGAACAACTGAAAATATCACATAATATAGCATTGCAACTTGAAGTATAGAAATAAAAGCTTATTTCAATGGTGATTCTTTTCTAAATACTAGTGTCCTAGCTTTCAATGAATACTGTAGGATCTGAAATCAAAATTAGATAAAAATGTGCCCAGTAGAAATAGAAAGCTATTGTCTCCCTGGCCCCATCCTATATAATAAAAGGCAAATATGCAAATTGTCCCCATGGGCAGGAGTTCGACCCACCGGGAGTTAGATGTACGCTGACCACCAGGGGGTGGCACAGAACATGGCGGGAGTTGGCCACACAGTGCTAGCAGCAGGCGGCAGTGGAAGCACTGCCGAACCTGATGGGACCATGGTGGGATGGTAGAGTAGGTGAGTGGGCAGTGCCAGGCCAAGGCAGTATGAGCAGGGGCCCCAATCGCCCTGCCTGTCGCCCCACAGATTGGCCCTGATCACCAGCCAGGCCCAGGGACCCTACTCATGCATGAATTTTGTGCACCGGGCTTCTAGTTAGCTTATAATTGGAAAGGACAAGCCTGTGTTCACATTAATTACTTCATACTTTGTGGATTCTTAAGAATACCTATTGATTGGTACTTTTTTTTATCCTCATTTTATTGGTGAGAAAAGTAAAGTACATAGATGGATGTTAAAGAACTTCCTTCCCAAAATTAATGTTTCACTTTATTTTCTGTCATTGTAAATGGGAAAAAATGTTTCTTTTCAAAATGAGCTGTCTTTATATAAAACTGTGATAATGCAAAATGTTATATTTCATGCCTGTGGCTGTAGGTCTAGCTCTCCTGATATCAGTCTTTATTTTTACATAGATAATCAGAAGGAATTTATATAAAAAAATTCTTAAAATTACATAGTTTTTAGCCAAAAACTAAATAAAAGTGTAAGCGTGCTATGTGATTTTTTTTTTTTTACCTATGTCAATATGTACTAACTTTGAACTTTACTTTTCAGAATATACTTTTATAATTCTCAGAATTTACTTTTACTTCTCAGAATTTAATTTTAGAATTACCTTCTAATTCTCAATAAAGATGTCTTTGAATATAAGTCCTTGGGAAGCCATCGCTTTGTGTAGTCTATGCTGTGGATACCCTATTAATTTAAGAGATATTAAACAGCAAAATATAACTTTTCATCCCTTCTCTTAAAAGTAATTTACAGAATTGTTATTCTTAAATGTTTCCATATCACTCTGATAATTAACTTCAAAATGAAAATTAGGGAGATTTTTCTTAACTAAAAAGAACATGATCGCCCCAGCTGGTTTATCTCAGTGGATAGAGCATTGGACTGCAGACTGAAGGGTCCTAGGTTCAATTCCGGTCAAGGGCACATGCCTGGGTTGCGGGCTCAATCCCCAGTTGGGGTTGTGCAGGAGGCAGCCAATCAATGATTCTCATCATTGATGTTTCTATCTCTCTCTCACTCTCCCTTCCTCTTGAAATTAAAAAAAAAAAAGGAACATGATCATCAGTGCAAACTGTAAAACAAACCCACTGCCCATCTCTAGCCTTAAAGACTTTGAAAGCTTGGACAGCAATCATCAATATTGTTCTCTTTAGTCCTGGGAATATTTACTGCCAAACATGACCAAACTCTTGTTATAATTAAATTTATAGGAGCAAAACACCTCCTAAAATATATTGTTATTAAACAATTTAAGCATTTGTTTCAAAAAGGCAAAGGCTTGAAGGAGGTAGGTGCAGGGAGGAAGGAGGTCAATGGGAAAAAAACACAACAAAATGGACATCTGTCATACTTTCAACAATAAAGATAAAATAAGGCTATAAAATATTAATATTTAATTATTTTATTTTTCTTCATATAGTTGACCTTTGTTCTAGTTCAGAATAAGAATAGAGACAAATGTAGATATGTGGTTACCTGGGGTTGGAGTTGGGAATGGAAATGGACACAAATACTCATGAAGTTTATTTTCAGAATGATGAAAATATTCCATAATTGGATTGTGATGATAGTTGTGTAATTCTACAATTTTCTACAAATTATTGAGCTGGACATATAAAATGAAGAAACTTTGTGATATGTAAATTATCCTTCAATAAAGCTGTTTAAAAAGAAAAAATGAGATAGTATGCAGATCAGGATGCAAAGAACTGGAATTTGTAATCAACTCAACAAAAAATTTGGGGGGTATGTGTATTTTTTTAAATAAAAAGTTTTATTACTTAAGAAAAAGTTGTAATACTGACTTGTGGAAATAGAAAGAAATAGAAAAAATATGTCTATTTGGTGAGATATAGCGTTTGGGGGAAGAAGGAGAGGTGAGGGTATTTATACATATTGCAATTGACATGGGCCTCTTGGACATTCATTTCAGGCAGTATTTGCTTTCCAAAAAGCCTATTTATAAGATGCTACTGCTACAAAAGCACTAACTCCAAATCTTTTTACATAGTTTCTTTGTGCGTTCAGAACAAAGTTTGACTTCCATCTGACTTTTCAGAGCAAGGGTCATCATGGAACAAATCTCCAGTTAACATAGTTTCTACCACGTATTTGAAAAAGACTCCGGTTTTAAAATATACTCAAGGAGAGGCTCCTTAATGGTCAGTAGCAAATAGACCTTGGCAGGGCTCTCACAGAATTGCATAGGTGTTCTGTCAGGCTCATTACACACAAACAAGGTGTAATGGTTGGAAGTAAAATATGGCCTAATTTTCAGAGGGTCAAATGAGGGGAGTGGACCTAGGGATCAACAGAGGAACACCCCTATTCCCTTCCAACTGTCTGCATCTGTGCCTAACCAGATAAGAAGGCTCTCTGATGCATTTAGAAAATAAAATTTGGAAAAAATTTAATATTCACATTAAAAAGTCAGCTTATATTGAGAGAAAATTTCACAAATCTCATAAATAGAGACTGATAAGTCAAAAGAGCTTAGTATCCGTATCCTCAAATTTGAATCATGGGAGAATAACTCACTTTAATGTTAGTAATTTTCAGCTTTTTATCTGGTTGCTTATGCAATGAGCTTGCATCAGGATTCTAGATAATCCTGTCCCCTACAATGCCCTTGGAAATGTATGCGAGTTGACTGCAGAATAACATCTAGATGAAGATGGGTAGAGTAAACTCTGAAAATTATGTCACTGCCACCACATTCCTACACAGAGTGACTGCAGAGGTTTGTACACTCACAATGGTGAATGTGGGATTGACTGCAACATATTTGAATATTTATGATCGAAATGTGTTCTTTTTCTAATTTTGAGTATCACTGCAGATACTTATTTTTCCTGACAGACTACCACTAGATTATCATTTAAATTACCCAGTCAATCACACATAGAAAAGCAATGAGTAGCATTTTTTTAACCATTTAGTATAATTTAGTATAATTCCTTATATCTAGACCTGATTTTCTTTATGTGCCTAGTTAAAATATCCACCTCCCTAAAATCCCTTTTTGATTTAAATTAATTTTATTATGTTTTAATAAACTTTTACTTACTGTTCATAGTAATTTTAATGCTATAATTGGTGTGTTTCTCTTCTTCTATACATTTTTTCAAAGCAGTTCTCATTTCTGTTTTATTCATGTCACTTAACAAAGTACCTTGAAAATTAAGTATTAAAAATGTCTACTGAATTTTATTTTATGATGACAGGGAAATAGTTTGCAAAGACAAAAGGTCTTTTACCACCAAATGCATAAGTGATCTCAGAGGTTGTTAGCAAATTATGCAGGGCCTCCCAAAACAATCTCAGCCCCCAAATAAACATCTAGTCGTGTTTTCAGGGCTTATTTTCTGCGCACTATTGGCCTTAAATCTCTGTGGTGCAGCAGTTATTGATCTCCTATGAAAGCCCTTTCTAGAAAATAAATGAAATGGGAGAAAGAGACTCCTTTTGTAACTGTGGTAAGCGAAAGGTTACAAGACCCCTTTAAGGCCTCTGGTCTCTTTGGAAGTGGCTGGATAAAGACTGGGTTCACACATTCTTTCATGGTTCCCCCATTTAATGTGAGAAGAGAGTGAGGCATCCAAATAAAGAAAACCTGACTAGCAACTTGATGGTGAGGTCAGAAATGACTATAGATTCCCAGTGGAAAACATGAGGCTTGGAAGGATAAAGTGAACACAAGGAAGACTATGTATGATACAGCATTTGTTAAATAAATACCTACTAAATTTAATTTGAAACTACTATAAAAATCTATACTTTACAAAGTGATCTCCCACCAAATATATAAAGGATCTCAGAAGATATACCAGTAGTTCTAGTTCTTAATCAAAGAGGGAAGATCAGAATTGCCTTTAAATTCAAATGCCGGATGCCTCCTGTCATTAGAGTTATCAAAATGCCTTGGGTAAAAGGTCCCACCAGAGTCCTTACAAATTCTGTTATTTAAAAACAGGAAAACAATAATCTCCCAACACATATTCCTTCCCCCAAACACACACCTCTCTGCAATTAAAAAAGTTACAGTAAACAAAGAGCACACAATAGCCCAGCTGGCACGGCTCACAGGTTGAATGTCAACCTATGAACCAGGAGGTCACAGTTCAATTCCCCATCAGGGCACATGTACATGTTGCGGGCTCGATCCTCAGTGTGGGGCATGCAGGAGGCAGCCGATCAATGATTCTCTCTCATCATTGATGGTTCTATCTCTCCCTCTCTCTTCCTCTCTGATGATCAGTGATAGAGCACACAATAAATAAAGGAATATAGGAGTTTCAGAACTGAACTAACAGTGCTTCAAAGTTGGCTTCTAGATTCAGACTGATCTAGGCTCCAGTCCCATTTCTACCACATGGAGCTGTATGAACTGTGGCAAGTTCCGTAAACTACCTGAGATTGCTTTTTTAAAAATATCCTTAAAATGATGATAACAGTAGTGTCTATTTTTATGAGTATTAAATAAGAAATTTACTTTAAAACACAGAACACATTCCTTGACATACAGCAATATTCTATAAGCATTAGCAATCAATACAAAGAGTGATAAATATAAATAAAACCAATTCTTATAGCAGTATTGGAATTTGATAAAGGAAGGTCAATAGTAAAGTTAAGAAAAGCTAGCATAGAGTGGGCATATTAGAGGTGTCAGGGGTCTTTTCAGAACATACAAGTCAGACCAGCCTGGCTTCTATATGAGAGCAAAAACTTTATATTCTTCACCACTGTACCCAATACTCTTAGAAGGTACTTAGGAAATAATTGTTAAAAATAAAATAACAAGGCATATAAAATAAAACATAGGGAGTATAGTCAATAATATTTTTATAACTATATATGGTGTCAGATATATTCTAGACTTAGGGTGATCACTTTGTAAATTATATAAATGTCTAAGCATCATGTTGTACAGCTTAAACTAATATGTCAATTGGACATATACATGCAAAGAAATGAAACTAGAACATTAACTTACCCCATACACAAGAATAAACTCAAAATGGATAAAATACTTAAATTAAGTTGTGAAACCACAGAATCCTAGAAGAAACTATAAGCAGCAAAATCTCAGACATCTCTCATAGCGATATGTTTGTAGATACATCTCCTAGGGCAGTGGTCAGCAAACTCATTAGTCAACAGAGCCAAATATCAACAGTACAACAATTGAAATTTCTCTTGGGAGCCAAATTTTTTAAACTTAAACTATATAGGTAGGTACATTGTTATTAACTTAATTAGGGTACTCCTAAGGCTTAGGAAGGGCCACACTCAAGGGGCCAAAGAGCTGCATGTGGCTCACCAGCTGCAGTTTGCCAACCACTGTCCTAAGGCAAGGGAAACTAAGGAGAAAATAAACAAATGGGACTACATCAAATAAAAGGCGTCTGCACAGCAAAAGAAGCCATCAACAAAATGAAAAGGGAGCCCACTGCATAGAAGAACATATTTGCTAATGATATATTCAACAAGGGGTTAATTTCCAAAATATATAGGAAACTCACACAGCTTAACAAAAGAAAGATAAACAATCCAATTTAAAATTGCCAAAGGACCCAAATAAACATCTCCAAAGCAGAAATACAGATGGCCAAGAGACATATGAAAAAAAAATGCTCAAAGTAACTGATCATCAGAGAAATGCAAATTAAAACGACAATGAGGTATCACCTCACACCTGTCAGAATGGCTACTATCAACAAATCAAATGACAAGTGCTGGCAAGGATATGGAGAAAAGGGAACCCTAGTACACTGCTGGTGGGAATGCAGGCTGGTAGAGCCTCTGTGGAAAACAGTATGAAGTTTTCTCAAAAATTAAAAATGAAACTCCCATTTGACCCAGTGATCCCACTTCTAGGATTATATCCTAATAATCTCAAAACACCAATCAGAAAGAATATATGCACCCCTATGTTTATAGCAGCACAATTTATAATAATTAAGATCTGGAAACAGCCCAAGTGCTCATCAGTAGATGAGTGGATAAAAAAGCTGTGGTACATTTACACCATGGAATACTAAGCAGCAGCAGCAGCAAAAAAAAAAGGGGGGGGGCGGATTTCTTACCCTTTGAGACAGTATGGAGAGACCTGGAGAGTAGAAATAGCAAGTCAGAGAAAGACAAGTATCACATAATCTCACTCATATGTGGAATTGAATGAACAAAATAAATTGATGAACGAAACAGATCCAGAGACATAGAAGCATGGAACAGACTGATGAATCTCAGAGGGAAGGCAGGGCTGGATGGGGAGGGAAAAACTGGGGAACTTGTATAAATACCAGAGGCCCAGTGCATGAATTCATGCATGGGTGGGGTCTGGCCAGCCTGGCCTCAGATCGGACCAGGCCCGTCGGGAGGAGGAGACAGCGGGAGGTTGGGGCTGAGGGCCAATAGGGATTGTGGGGCTCACTGGGGATGAAACTGGCCAGGGCGAGGGACTACAGGAGGTTGGCTAGCTGGCCCACCCCCTATTGGGGTGGGTGGGGGGGTGGCGTTCAGGAGCAGGGCTAGTTGGGGGTAGGGGCTGTGGGCCAATGGGGTGGGGTGGGCTGATTAGGGGCAGGGCCAGCTGGGAGGAAGGGCCACGGTAGGTTGGCTGGCCGGCCCCACCCCCTGAAATGGCTGGTTCACAGACCACAGTGGGCGTCATAGCAATCAGTGGATCCGGCGGTCATTATGGCATTCTGATTGCTGGCTTTTTATTTATATAGATATGCATAGCCCATGGGAACAGACAAGAGTGTATTGAAGGCCTGGGAGAAGAGGGCCAGTGTGAGGTAGAGGAGGTTAATGGGGGAAAAAGGGAGGACCTCTATAATACTTTCAACAATAAAGATAATTTTTAAAAAAATACCTAGTTATATATTTTAACTGAATTATCTAACAAAATATGATGTACTAAACTGCTGCATATAATATTTTCATAATCAAATGCTTGACTGAACTGAAGTAAAGTCAGACTTTGCATTTGGCTTCATAGAGGTATCCAGAAAGCTTGGTTTGCATTTCAATGAATGATAGTTAAACTTAATATTGACTGTTGGCTCTGAATTCTCTTATGAAAAGCCCAGGCTATATATGTGGATATAGTCTCTTTCAGATGCCCTTAGCACACACAGAATACCCATAAAGTTCACTGCTTCAAAGTTGACTAAGTCCTCTGTGGGAGCCAGAATTGTAATAAACTCACTTCAACTGTCCTAATGCTTTATTTAGGTTTTCCTATTTAAGGTTATTCATATTGATTTTCTCTGAAGTACAGTTTTCATAAAATGTCTATAAATTCTATGCTTATTAGTATATATCTTTCAACAAGGTAATATATATTTCCTAATAGTTGCTCAAACAAGCATTCAAAAGGCTGTGCACATTTTGCCAAATGTTTCTTGCATTTTTTTAAACCTGGGAATGCAATGAAAAGACAGAGAAGTATGGAGTTTTTAAGTCAGGCAGGTCATTTAAGTTCTCTGACCTTTAGTTTCTTTGTCTTACAACCAAGGTGATAATGACACCTACCTTTCCATCTTCATTACACAGAACAATGCAACTAAAAGTGGTTTGAAAACAAACAGACAAAAAAACACACCAACGCTTTAGATCTTCAGTACTATCTATTTATAATTTTCTTGCCCCCACAAGTCATATCTATAAGTATTTGCTGCTCAAGTCTTTATTACATAAATTATCATGCCACAGGTATGTTTTTAGAGATGAATATTTATGAAGGTTCTTCATAGGTATAATGTTTGGAAGGAAAATTTTATTACATATTGTTGACCTACTCAATCTTCATAATAGAGCCCAGGGTTATTCTTTATACCATATTCTTTTGAAATCTCTCACTGCCTCAGTGATAGGGTTTCAATCAATTCACTCAAAAGATAAATATGAAATTCCTTAATAGCTCTCACTTTAGGACATTGTTATTTTCCACAATCAGCATAAACATTGATCTTTATTTCATTTATTTTCAGTTTTTTTTATATCCACGACCTATTGTTTTCTCAAGGTTTATATTTTGAGGTGCATCATAGCACTAATAAGAACTTTTTCACACTTAGAGAAAATTCATAGTAGTTCTTAAAAGCCCAGGAAACTTGCTTCCACTGAAATGCTATTTTTATTAATACTGAGATATTTCTTTACTAGTGCACAATTATATATTCTCCAGTTAACTGTTTTTTTTTCAATATTTCCAATTATTTTAAATGAGAATATTAATTTAATATATTAGAGAGTATATGTGAAAAGTCTTTGACTTATTTCTAACTCCTAGATTTGGACTGGGAAAATACAGGGTAGAGCAAAAGTAGGTTTACAGTCTTGAGTATGTAAAACACAGAATTTATTCTTGTATTATTATCATTAATTAAATATTGTGTTATATTCATATTTGACCTCCAAGTTTCTTTTAGAACAGTCACTATGGTAGGGATAATAATGGCCTCTCAGAGACATCCATGTCCTAATCCCTAAAACCAGTGGACATGTTATGTTACCTGCAAGATAGAATTAACATTGCAGATGGAATTAAGGTAGCAAATCAGCTGACTTTAATGTAAATAGATTATCCTCAGTTATCTGATAAACCCAATGTAATCACAGAGTCCTTTAAAAATGGAAGAGTGAAACAAAAAGTAAGATCGAGAGAGAGAGAGAGAGATGAGGATGATTATGTTACTGGCTTTGAAAACAAAAATAATATCAATCCTAGCTGGTTTGTCTCAGTGGATAGAGCTTTGGCCCCAGGACTGAAGGGTCCCGGATTCGATTCCAGTCAAGGGCACCTCCTCAGTTGCAGGCTCAATCCCTGGCTCTGGTCCGGGCATGTATGGGAGGCAACCAATCAATGTGTCTCTCTCACATCGATGTTTCTCTCTCTGTGTCTCTCCCCTTTCCTTCCACTCTATCTAAAAATCAATGGAAAAATATCCTTGAATGAGGATTAACAACAACATCAAAATAATAATAATATCACAAGTTAAGTAATGCTGGTGGCCTCTAGGAGGCAATAAAATGAATTCTCCTCTAGGTCCTCCAGAAGGAATTCAGCCCTGCTGACAGTTTGATTTTAACCCAGTGAGACCTATTTCACACTTCTGGTCCCCAAAACTGTAAAATAAATTTGTGTTGTTTTAATCACCATTAAGCTTGGGGTGATTTATTATAGCAGCAATACATAACTAATCCAGTTAGTATTGATGCAGAGAACACTGAAGAAAAGTTATGTGTTCTAGATGCACCAGGAAGTCATTAAGTCGGCTCCAGAAAGGGTATCCCCTAGATGAACTTATTAAACCCAGATATTCCTCCATACAATTGTTCCCAAAAGGGGCAGTATTGGCATGGTTGGCGTTGCCTGAACTACAGGAGAGGACCAATGCTACAATGATTGTTTGGAAGAAACAGATAATTATCACATCTCTCTGAACACGGTTAGCTGATGTTATTGCCAACTGATGGATTCCAATGGTCTTGGTTTTTATTGGTTTCTGAGTGTGAGAAGAAAACAAGCTAACAGGCAAACAGTGGCTCCATTCCATAGTATCTCCAGTATAATTCCAGCCTCCCCAATATCAACCTATAATTTTAGTACTCCTCTTGCTCTCTAAATTCTGCAGAAGCTCAAAAATAATTGGAAGCACTCCATAAAATTTTTCTTTGAAGCTACTGATTAATCTAAGTCCAACTTTGGCAAAAATCACCAGATATTCTATCATCAGCTATTTTTAAAAGGCCTCCTTTTTATGATTAAAATGATACTTTTTAAATGAAACTGAAGTTTTTAAAAGTATAATAAATTGGAGCTATTTTTCTCAAAAGGAGAGCCTACCCTTCAAATAGAGGCAATCATTAGATACTTTTTCAAATTATTTGCTTATTACCCTTAATATTTTTGCAATTGGCACTTAGTCAAGAGGTCTCATTAGAATAAAGCAATCCAAGCTCTGATAGAGATTTGCAAAGCCTTGGGCAGCTGGGAAGTTCATTTATCTTTCTCTTCCATTTTCCTTTAATTGAGTTGATAAGTTTTGCCAGGAGTGGTGTGAGATGTAATTGAGTGTTAAGAACTACTTGGATAACCTTCAGAGCACTATGACATGTATTCTACTAACATTCAATTCAACTCTTTTTTTTAAATGTCTTCCCTGGTAAGGCAATTCATACATAATACACCTATTTCTATATCTATGTCAGTATCTATATTTATATATACATATATTGATCTAAATTGGGATTCAGCTCTATATATTCTTTGTATGAAAAATAAATTTTAATAAAAGTTCCCTTTAAAATTTATTGTGTTTAAAATGTTTTTACATATACACCAAATTTTACTAACACATTAAAGCAACCAATCCATTAAACAACTCAATACAACTTCACCAGCTATCTCTTGCCAAGAAAGCTCAGGATATTAAAATACTAATACTAATAAATAGTGGTAGTAAGTATAATAAAAATAAAGCATGTTATATCCTCCTTTTGGATACTCTTTTCTCTAGTCAGCTATTTTTCCATTAACTTTATTATGGTATAAATTATGATTGATAAAATGCACCTATTGAAGTGTTTAGTTTAATGTTTTGAAAAATCATACATCCACATATCCACAACCAAACTAAGGATTGTAACTCCAAGAGTCCCTTCATGCCCCTTTGCAATAAATTACCACCTTCTTCTCTCTCAGGAATCCACTAAGCTCTTTTCTGTCACTTCAAATTTGCTTGTCTTTTTCAGAATCTAATCTAATAAAAGAGAAACATGCAAACTGACTGCACCTCCACTATGCCCCAAGCCATACCCACCAGCCAATCAGAGTGACTAGATGCAAAGTAATCCAACCAAGATGGTGGCTGGAAGCCACAAGGCTGGAGCAAGCAGGAGGCTTGGTTGCCCCAGCAATGGAGGAAGCCAAGCTTTCCGCCTGCCTTGGCCAGCTGTGGCCTACGCTCAAGGCAACAAAGTTTCAATTATAGAAGATAAATAAATCCCAGATACCTGCTTCCAGCCAGCATCCACTGGGAGGTTGGGCGGCTGGAGGCCATGGCAAGCCTGCAAACAGCCATCAGCCCCTCACCCAGGATGGCCACACCCTCATGGGGTGAGGGTCCTCACTGGGGGGCTTGGCCAGTCTGCAAACAGCCATCAGCCCCTCACCCAGCTGGCCAGGCACCCCAGCAGGGACCCCCACCTTGAATGGGCTGTGGCCAGCCTGCAAACAGCCATCAGCCCCTCACCCAGGCTGGCCAGGCACCCCAGGGGGGGACCCCCACCCTGAAGGGGCTATGGCTAGCCAGCAAAAAGCCATTAGCCCCTCACCCAGGCTGGCCAGGCACCCCAGCAGGGACCCCCACCCTGAAGGGGCTGTGGCCAGACTGCAAACAGCCATCAGCCCTTCACCCAGGCTGGCCAGGCACCCCAGCAGGACCCCCACCCTGATCCGGACACCCTTTAGGGCAAACCAGCCAGCCCCCACCCATGCACCAGGCCTCTATATTATATAATAAAAGGGTAATATGCAAATTGACCCTAACAGCAGAACGACTGGGAATGACTGGTCACTATGACACACACTGACCACCAGGGGGCAGACACTCAATGCAGGAGCTGCCCCCTGGTGGTCAGTGCACTCACACAGGGGGAGCTCTGCTCAGCCACAAGCCAGGCTGACGGCTGCCAGTACAGTGGTGGTAGTGGGAGCCTCTCCCGCCTCCTCAGCAGCACTAAGGATGTCCGACTGGAGCTTAGGCCTGCTCCCCGCTGGCAAGTGGACATCCCCCGAGAGCTGCTGGGCTGCCAGATGGATGTCTGACTGATAGCTTAGGCCCAATTCCCTGGGGAGTGGGCCTAAGCCAGCAGGTGGTCATCCCCTGAGGGGTTGCAGACTGCGAGAGGGCACAGGCCAGGCTGAGGGACCCCTCCCCCCTCTCTGAGTGCACAAATTTTTGTGCACCAGGACTCTAGTATTACATAAACAAATCATGCAGTGTGCACTTTTAGTATCTGGATTTTTCATTCAGTGTAATATTTTAAAGATTCATTCATGATGTTGAAGATATCAATTGTATGTTCCTTTTTATTTCTCAGTAGTATTATGAGGTATAATATATGATATTAACTATACTATATTGTCTTGACTCATTCATCTGTTGTTGGAAATTTTTTTCCAGCTTTTGGCTAATAAAAATAAAGCTGCTAAGGATGCTCCTGTAGACATCTTCTCATGGGGTAGTCATAATAATCTGGCCACTCATTGTATATTCCAGATGCATTCTTTTGTCAGACATATGTATTATATTTTTCCCAATCTGTGGCTTACTTCTTAATTTTTATGGAATTTAACTTATTTCTTTCTTTTGTTGTTTGTGCATTTTGGGTCCTACCTTAAAAACTTTTGCTTAGTCCAAGGTAGCAAAACTGTGTTTTATTGTATTGGCTTCTCCATTGAGATCCATGATTGTTTCGAGTTAGTGCTTGTATATAGTGTGAGGTAAAGGTAAAAGTTCATTTTTTTTGTATGAAAATATAGTAGCAGTAGCACCATTTGTGGAAAAGACTATTGTTTCCACATTTATTACCTTGAAGACTTTATCACAATTAATTGACCACATATCCCCACACTTTCAGTTCTGTTCCATTGCTTTTCACCTCTATGTTTATGTCACAACCACACTGTCTTTATTACTCTGGCCTTATAATACATAAAATCAGTAGTGTCAGTTCTATAACTTTGGTATTTTTCAAAATTGCTTTTTTTTCTGTTCTAGGTCCTTTACATGCCCAGTGCATGTTAGAATCAGCTTGAGCCTATGTGGGTCAGCTAAGGATCTGGGGAAAATGTACATACAGATTTGGGAGCTCACTCTCTTTGCAATTCTCTTGTCTCTGGGACTCGCCTTAAATTTCAAGCTGCTATGCCAGTCCAGGGTTCTGTCCTCTGCCACCCCTAGCCAGTATTGCTGAGCCATGTACTGTCATACAAGCAGCACATGTGCAAGTCCTGTCTTTCAAGGATAGAAACCGCTCTGCTTTGTATCTGTTTGTACACTACATCTCTAGATTCCCACCCAGAAAAGTTTAGGGTCATCCGGGGATTTAGGCAGAGATTATTCTCATATTTTGGGTCTTTTCCTATCTGTGACTCTGTCACGTGTAAGATTTTTCTCTAAATTTCTATCTTCCCTGCCAACCAAGAACTCTGCACTGTGCCACCTCCAGATTCAAAACATGTCATTCTCTGTTGCCATAGTTGTGGTACCTGGAGATGCTCATCAGCCAAGAAAGCCACAGGTCACAATTTTTACTTGTTTCAGTTGAATTTTTCAAGAGTAAACTTGTCTCCATTTTCTGTTTTTCATCAATTTCCAGTGTCTTAAAAGAATTAAAACACACAGACATACATACATGTATATATAGATTATGCATCTATGTTTTGTTTTTATTTTATAATTATTATCTGTCAGAGTGTATGGATGGGTGGTGGTGGTCCTCTAACTACATTTCAACATGACCTGAAACTATCTCAAGACACATTTTTACTTTTATGGCATCATTATTGGTAGTGCTTTAACTTGTGCATTCTTGTTGTTTGCGCATTTTGGGTCCTATCTTAAAAAAAACTTTTGCTTAGTCAAAGGTAGCAAAACTGTCTTTGTTTTATTGTATTCTATTGTATTGGCATCTACATTATTAATTTCAGATTCAATGTGAATACTGGAGCAATAGATGTCAATCAGAATATTGTTTTTCTGTTTTATAATTAAAGTGAAAAGTCTCAATTTTTGCTTTATAATTAAAGAAGCATCAGAATAAGAATAGAATGAGACCATAGAGAAAATTGATCCTAACACACTGGGAAGTTGAGTCTTGGTCCGGTGTTAAGCTTGCTCATTAGAGGGCACTGGAGAGACACTGGAGGCGGTAGGGATTTTCTTTTTTGCTTTGTAGGATTCCTTTATCAAGCTCCTGAACCAAATGGTCTCACTAGAGCCAAAATCTTGATGTCTGTGTTACTTCAGAGTCTTGTTGCTGCACTGAAGTTTCTTCAGCTCTTGGCTTCTGAACTTGAGTCATCAGACCCAGTAGCCAGCCACTTCTTGGAGTATTTTCTCAGGTGGCTTTATAGGAAGTGCCACTAGGAAAAATTTCCCCTGTAAATCTTCCCCCTCAGCCATTCAGTTTGCTTGCAAGGGACTTCCGAAATTTAGTACATTCCTGAACTACTTCCCACAGCATTACTGAGAGCAGATTTCTAGGAAGTGGGCCAGCACATCACTTCAGCAACTTCTTCATCCAGGGAGCCACAGCCACACTCTCTCCAATGAGGTCTGGAGAGGGACAGTCATTCTTGGGTAATGTATACAATAACCCATAGGCATAATGGCTAGTATTTCAATGATCATCAATCAATAGATAATTTCGTGCATTGTGAGTCTCTGAGGCCAATCATGGGACTAATTATTAGGCAGGATAACCTACAGAATGGTTTCTGCAGGAAAAGGTAGAAAATACTTTGAATTTATCAAATTCATTGTTGAGTTCAATTAAAACAGCGGCAGTAGGACTTCACTACGTGGTTGGCTTAGCTTTTAACTCTCACAGCAATTAAATGCCAAGTTGTTTGTCAGCTTGAAATGACACTTTGATGCAGTTCCCCCCTCCAAAGAGAAAGAATAAATATTACAATGATACTTAATCTGCCCTTCAACATAGTTTATTCTCTTTTATACTGGCATCTCTTTCATACCGCCTTCTACAAACCATCATGTTTATTTTGTCTCTCATATATGCCACATAAAGGTAATGATTATACATAACACTGACAAACTTACGTGTATTGTGAATGAACATATGAAGCCAAATATTATAAAATCAGCAAATATGATAACTTTTATTTAATAGTCTAACAGCAGGAAAGAAAATACATTTAACTTTAGTATAATAGATTATTTTTGCAAAAATAGATGACTACTAAATTATAAGAGTAAAAAAGAATTTGCCCTGGCAGGTGTGGCTCAGTTGGTTGGGCATCATTTTGTGCACAGAAAGTTCTTCGGTATGTGAACTTTCTTGACAATGCAATGTGTAAAACAAGCTCACAGGTAAATGAAAAGTTAAAAGAATAATTTTCTAGCAGTTTCAGCTATTATGTAAAATGAGAAATCTAGAACCCTCATTATTTTCTTTAAAATAGGAGAAAGAAATTTACTAGGCTATAAAAGATGAAATCAACTTTTCAAATATGCTTTCAAAAATAGCTTTGGAGAAAATTACAGTCTCTAATGAAAATTCATTTACAGTTAACAGTGATTAAAATATCACCTTAATTTTAGAACATAGCTGTTAAAAAATGAGGATCTCCCGAATTTGAAAATAAATGCTGTAAGCAATTATATACAATCCAGGAAGGGCAAACAGCAATTCTTTATACCATCTTAATAAAACTAAAGAATGCATTTTTAAGTCAAACTTTGTTTTTGCATCTGTGTTCCTGTAAATCTTAAAACAAGAGCACAAAAAAAAAAAAAAAAAAAAAAAAAAAACAGTCTGGAATTAAACAACTGCAACTCCTATTGATTGTCTATAACTATTGAATGTTTAGGATTTTTATTGAAAAACCTGATATCATGACTAAATAGATATTCTGTGAGCATATACAGGGTGGGGCTAAGTAGGTTACAGTTGTTCATATGGAAAATAATACAATAATAAATAAATAATAATATAAGAATTAACTCTGTGTTTTTCATACTCATAACTATAAACCAGCCGTGGGCAAACTACAGCCCGCGGGCCGGATCCGGCCCGTTTGAAATGAATAAAACTAAAAAAAAAAAAAAGACCATACCCTTTTATGTAAATGATGTTTACTTTGAATTTATATTAGTTCACACAAACACTCCATCCATGCTTTTGTTCCGGCCCTCCGGTCCAGTTTAAGAACCCATTGTGGCCCTCGAGTCAAAAAGTTTGCCCACCCCTGCTATAAACCTACTTTTGCCCCACTCGGTACCGTGAAAGACCACTAAGCTCAGATCAAGGCAGGAACTGAAAATAATGCCTTTGCTTCTCAAGAAATAGAATATCCAGGCCCAGCTGGCATGGCTAGTGGTTGAGCATCAACCTATGAATGAGGAGGTCACAGTTCGATTCCCGGTCAGGCCATATTTCCAGGTTGCAGGATCAATCCCCAGTGTGGGGCATGAAGGAGGCAGCCAATCAATGATTTTCCTCTCATCACTGATGTTTCTATCTCTCTCTCCCTTCCTCTCTGAAATCAATAAAAATGTATTTTTAAAAATAAATTGAATATTCAGTAAAAAAATAAAGTAATAGCATTAATGTAATAGCTCTTTGATTTTCCTCTAAGTTTTCTAGAAAATTGGCCAAAAACATTTTCATATTTCTCATCTCCAGTGACTTTGTGTGTATATATATATATATATATATGCATCATGGCAAGATTACAGTATACAAATAATGCATTCATATGTTAATTTTAAAAGGATATTTAAAGGGATATTTTGCCCACAGAAGAAACAACCATTAGTGTGATTGCTTTTAAGTTGCCCCAGTGGGTTTTAAGCAGACAAGTGACACAATCTAATTTTCATTCTTTTAAAAATCCCTCTGGCTATTATATTAGAAAGAGCCCATGAAGGGGCTTAAGTGGAAGTAAAGTGCTATGACACAGGAAGAGGTGATAGTTTTGACCACTATAAGTAATGGTAATAAATGTGGTCACATTCCGAACTTACTATAATAAGAGAGCAAAGAAAATTTTCTGGAAGATTGGATATGAGGACTGTATTAAAAAATGAAAATTCAACAGAGTAAATTTCAAGGTCACACTGGCTTTTTTCAAGGATTCATGAATTCGGCACCATCCCATCTAGCAAATAGAAAGGAATTCCACAGAACAGTAGAAAAGAATGTTTTTTTTTTTCTTAATGGTGGGTAGGGTATGGGAAAAGTAAGTTATTAGCAAAGAATGCATTGTTTCAAGCAAGATCACCCTAAGGGGAACAGAAGAGGCCTATTGGCTGAATTATTCCACTATTACTGACCAGGTAATCCCAAGATTACATTCCTGGGAAGCTGAAACTGCAAGTAAATTTCAAGTGACTCCATTTTGGGCCTGTTGCCTTTCTTTGTTCTTTTTGGAGCACAGTTTGAAATTGTGCCTGAGATTGCAATCCCTCCTTTAGTCAAATAAACACTTTTTATCCTTTATTACAACCTAAATGTTTTTTTTAACAACTGTATATATTAAAATCTGGGCTGGAGATATGCATTTCAAAGTCAGTAGTGTATAGTCCATATTTAAATCATGAGAGTGGTTAAAGTTCCTGAGAGACTAAGTGTAGATAGAGAAGAAAAGAGATAAGGACTAAGATCTGAGTCTTCAACATATAGAAGGATGGTGAGAAGAGGAATAACCAAGGAAAATAACACTGAGAAGGAGCCGCTAGAAAATAAGCGGGAAAACAGAAAGTGGAGTGAACCAGAAGTGCGGTAATGAAAGTGTTCCAAAGAGGAAAGTGTGATCATCAGTGTCACATCCTGCTAATAAATCAAGAAGATAGTGAACAATGACTTGCAGGTGTGATTAAGTTAATGCCTTTGAGATAAAGAGATTATGCCGCATTATTTGGGAGGGCCCTAGTTAATCACAGAGGGCCTTATAAGTGAAACAGGAAGGCAGGAGGGTCAGATTTAGAAAGAGATTTAATGATAATATGCTGCTGGTTTTGAAGATAGAGGAAGGGGCAATGACTGAAGAAATTCAGTCTGGAAGCTAGAAAAGGCAAGGAAATAAATCTTCCGAGAGCCTCCAGTAAGAGCAGTAATAGGAAACGAACAGAATGACTGTTAGTGTCGGGTGCCGGAAGCCAATTCCAGACAGCAGGGCTGAATCTGGAGTGGCTGAAGGGCATTTCCCCAAGCCGAAGGACTCCCGCCTGGCCCCCAATTTCCAAATTATTATTTCTTGTCTTGTCTCTGTCATTTGCATGCGGCCCCTCTTCCAGAGCCCAAACCCTGAACCACGTGGGACGTGGGACATTCATAGTGAGGGCTACATGGTGGTTTCTTAGAAATAATAATAATAATAATAATAATAATAATAATAATATAATGATGATGATAAATTCCAGAAGAGTGGGTATTTTAATGGAATATTTATTGTAAGGTTATAAATGCATAATTAGAAATGTCTCACATATCCTTGAAAATGTCTATAACTTAGGAAGCAATGAAGAGTCATCCTAAAATGTTTAATTCCACTTCTTTACGTCCAAATAAATCAGTACTTGTGAAAGCTTGACTACATCCCAAATTTTATTTTTTAGTACTCACACCATCAATATTTCTTGCTAATCAATCA
Source organism: Myotis nattereri (assembly GCF_964212035.1). Taxonomy (NCBI): domain Eukaryota; kingdom Metazoa; phylum Chordata; class Mammalia; order Chiroptera; family Vespertilionidae; genus Myotis; species Myotis nattereri. The sequence goes on from NC_138088.1 coordinate 31,806,467, forward strand.
TGTGTAGACCACAATGTTAGTGGTTTGAGCTCATTAAAATCTCTTAAGATATGACCTTTGCATCCAGGAGGATGAATCAGTAAGATGAATAACCTATAATAATAGCTAATCTTTATTGAGTGTTTACTTTATTCTAAGAATTCTTCCAAGATTTATAAGAATTTAAAAATGTAATCCTTAGAGCAACTCAATAAAGATACCCGAGATTTGAAATGGCTAAACATTGCCTGCTTCAATATGCTAAAACTTGACTGAATCCAGATGGTTTATTCCAATGGCTAAATCACTGTATCATTGTCTTTTTAAGAGACCCCCTTATTGTCTGAAGATATTTTTCCAAAAATCAGAGCAGAAGAAGAAGTAGCCATGGTGAAGCTGTAACTAAAATTGATTAACAAATTCTGATGAGAATAAAAAGGAAATATGAATATTGGTGAGGAAACAGAAGAAACAGGCACACAGATCTTCTGACAAGTTTTGTGATGAATAAGGACATTTACAGAGTACTATTTAAAAAGAAACGTCAGGATCACAAAAAATACTTTTTTTTTTAAATCATACTTTTTAAAAAATATATTTTTATTGATTTCAGAGAGGAAAGGAAAGGGAGAGATAGAAACATCAATGATGAGAGAGAATCTTTGATCGGCTGCCTCCTGCATGCCCCCTATTGGGGATTGAGCCTACAACCTGGGTATGTGCCCTTGACCAGAATCGAATCTGTGGCCCTTTGATTTTGTGGGAGGCTGAAGGCCGACACGCTATCCACTGAGTCAAACTGGCTAGGGCAGGAAAAACACTTTTAATTCGGGTTGTCTTTGAATGTTTTTGGATAGATGGAAGCAAACAACTGATGTAGTAATAGAAAAAGGGGGGACAGGCGTGTCAGAGGAAGTAGGTGGGCTTCAGTCAAAAGCACAGATGATATGATAGGACTGAAGAAGTTTCATTTTTTTCCCTCTACGACAGGATAAAAAAGCCAATAGGAAACAATGCAGCAAAAATGACTGTTTTGGCAGGCAGCAAGAAATTGAGGGTTGAGAGAGTTCTCTTTAGATAACCTCAATCTGCTCAGTAAAATAGGAGTTAAGGTCACATGCTGAGGGAGAAAAGATTTGAGCTTGATTGGATGAGACAGGTTTACAGCAGTCACGCACCCTAATGCAAGAGGGGGTGAGCAAGAAATAAATAAGATGATTGCTAAGTAGCAGAGGGGGCAGCAAAGTGTTGTTACTCAATCAAGCAATGCAGTATGAGAGACAAAGAGAGAGGTGGTTGGAACACAAGATAGGGACTATCTGGAAGGTCACAGGAGATGAGCAAACAAACCAGGGAGTCTCAGAAAGGAAGTATTTCTGCCATGTGTGCCCACAGATTTCAGACAAGATGGAAAACTCTATTTCAGGTGTTCTGTTGTGTGTTGTTTCTCCATCAGAGCTATTCTTATACCTCATTATACTTGTTCCTTTAGTATGTCTTCCTCCTCTCATCTCTAGCTTTATGAGGGCATAAAGGATAATTCTACTGCTCATTATTGCATTTCCCAGCACTCAGCACAGTTTTTGAAATATCATAAGTGATCAGTCAGTAGTTATTATTTTGCTGAAGGTTGACATGAACCAGGAAATAGATGATATAGGGAGAATGGAAATGGATCGCAATAATAAAGGCAATCAGAGTCACACAAGACATTCATGATGCCTGAACAGAGAAACTTTCAAAATGTACCTGCCAGAAATGCCATAGGCAATAAACTTTCCAAATTTGTAAATTGTACCATCAGCTACATGTCCTGAATTTGTTAGGCAAGCCTAATACTTTCACCACAGGATCACATTAAAACCTGATGGATATCAAAAGTAAAATACCCCCAGATTCAAGGTCCTTTCCTGGTATCTCCTCTCCTTGATTTTGCTACTCCTTCTCAGCCTTGGATCAGGTTTCAACCTTGTATGTCTTGAGACACATTCGCTCTTTCTGGCTTTTGACCAGATAATGACCCTGACCTGACAATTTGCTCCAGTTTGTGTTTCTGCAATCATCATTCCTGCTTAGAAAAACCTAACCATAAACCAAACACCTGAGTTGTTAATCATTAGTCTGTAGTGGCTATTTGTTTCCAGGGCCGTCTGCCCAGCTCACTGCCAAATTCATTATGCTTGAGGCATTCACAATTAATGAACAGTTAGTCACAGAGACTATAAACAAATCTGAACCCAATTCAACACAATGGGTTAAATCTGAAAAGAAGGAAATGTAAATTGAGCTATCCACTGTTAAGTGCGTATACATTTTGGGGGACACCCTGTGTATCTATACATACACATATATTTTCTCCTAGGAATGAATGCTGCGTGATTTTGTTCATTAACTTTTCATTTTATAAAAGGGTAAAATCAATAATCTATTTATTCAGCCAACTGAAAGGCAATTTCAAACAATTTCATGTGAGATTGAATTTTTATAGCTTTTTTTCCTCCCACAAATTCTAACAAAAAAATAATATCTTCTCAAGTGCTAGACAAATATAAAATGTCAAATCTTGGCAGCCTTTTAAAGACATGAAATAAAAATCCCTTCTTTATAGCCCTGGCCAAGTGCCTCAGTTGACTGGATCATTGTCCAAAAGGTTGCTGGTTCAATTTCTGGCCAGGGCACAACCTAGGTTGCAGATTTGATCCCTGGTCCCCTGATTGGGGATGTATGGGATATGACAACTGATCAATGATTTTCTCTTACATTGATGTTTCTCTCTCTTTCTCTCAAAAACATATCCTTGGGTGAGGATTTTTTTTAAAAATCCCCTCTTCACAGGTGAATAATTGTCTTACTAAAAGTAGGGCTTTCTTCAAACCTTGAGGCAGTTTTTAGGGCAGTAGATTATTGACATGCACTAAAGACAGAAATGAGTGAGCTTCTGTTTTTAAACATTCTACTGTACCAACCTGATGATTATGACCATTTTAAGTCTTGTTGTATGTCTGTTTTTGGCCACTGACTTAGAAACAACAATAAGAATTTTTATTTACTCATATTATCACTGGCTATGTCCAAAGACAACCAAAGAGTTAAACAAATGAAAAATGAGCTAATTCAATCAATTATTAGCTGCCCCCAAATAATTTCTGTTCAGAAAAAGTTTTGATCAATAGGTCAAACTTTTCCTTTAAAAAAATAGAATATTTCTGGAAGCCTTTTTATAATAAAAATAAAGTCATACCCACTGTCTATTTTCAACTGAGAAATCCAAATTATACATGCTGACGACTGTCTTTACCATGAAGAGGTTATCTTAATGTAAATTATATCTTTGAAAGAGAATAATATATTCAATTGGCAATTCAGACAATCAAACAGTAAAGAGGTAAATGTTTTAAACTGAGATACATCAGCGTAGCCCTCAAAGATGAACACTTAAATATTTGTTTTTATCTACTATATAACCTTGTATTTACTTTCCTTCTCTTAATATTTGAATTAATTTTAATTCCTCTATTGGTTAACTTAGGAAAAGTAAATAATATGCTTAAAAATTTATTTTTATATCTAGTGTAGGCAAGCATTTTTATCTGTTCATTATGTAAATCGGTATTATTATTCCTTCCTTTGAAATCTACTAATCAAAAGAACTCAGTTTTACAGATCATGCACAAAAATAAACGCTGTTTCTCTTTATAGATTTTATTATTTTAGAGTAAAATAAGTACATGCTGTTGTAATAATATTTCCTTCAATCACTTAATAAGCCTAACCTTGACTCAAGCAGTTAATGCCATAGTACAATAAATGAAAAAACTAATATTCTTATAACATAAAACAGTATTATTTACAGCTCATCAATAGTATATTGTTGCCCAGCAAAACAATAAGCCCAATGAAGAGTTATCTTCATATATATCATTTAATAGCAAATAAAGGACTGTTAGAAGTTACTAATCACAATTATGGCAAATAGTCCAAAGAATGCATAACCTCATCATCATCTTAATTAACTGCCCTTCTCTTTTGAAAATTGATTGTTAACTGATCGAAACATAATCCAAATAGAGTGTCCCAGAAAAAAAATCACTTAGGCTCCTTCTTTGGCACTTACATTGCCAATAATGGCCCCAACTCGCCCTGACTTTGTGTCCTCTTTCAGGGCCTCACAATCTATGCACAGCTTCATTAACAGCAGCCTGCAAACAACCTGGGTTGAGTCTTGTGTGTGGGAGTTATTTTGCCAGGGCCTTTTGAACAGTAGTATCACAATGAAATACTAGGTATTATTTATGAAAGAATGAGCTTTTTTTTTTTTTAACAATGATGTCCTTTCAGAAATTTCTAAATACTTTGTAACTGCATTACCTAACTTAGTGATAAAAGCAGTTTTTAAAGTCTACCTTCTCAAAAAAAGAAATCCACTAGGTATTTGACCCCCAATTTCTATAAATTTTACCTTTTTTTTTTTGTACAGAGTTGCAATTAACATACACATTTCTTTCTAAACAAAAACATGCCACATACTTCGAGTAAATATTAAACTTTAAAACCAATAAACAGAGTTTACTATATTAACATATCTATACAAATATTGATACCTTAAGGGTCAAAGAGTCTGTTAGACTTGCATTATCTTTTCCAAGGGTCTAAGTTCAGGAAGCTATATGCTATTTGAAAGAAATGGTTGCTCAGTGCAAAGTCAAGTCAATCTTCTTTTCTACAACTTATCATTTGATCATGCCTTATTTCATTTTATTTCTTACATTTTACTTGGATCGTGACTTAACTGCATATTTTCTCCCTTCCCTACATGTTACCAATGACCATTTTTTAATTTTACTGACAAAAATATAATGTGTTGTTAGCAAATTCTTGGAATATCACATCCTTTCATATATATATATATATATATATATATATATATATATATATATATATATTCATTCCCCAATCCTTTGGTCAACTGTGAAATGACTCTGTTGTCTTGCCAGCTATACACTATAATCCCCCTACAGTCTAATAATTTCCATTTACTCCACTGCTGAACCAGAGCCTCTATTTTCTACAATCTATGTCTTCACTTCATTGGTTTCTACCAGGCACTTGTGGAATTCACCCTCAGTTACATCCTCATAAAATAAATGAGAATTATATTTTCTGAATCCTTAAGGTCCTTCGTTGTATCTTCATATATGATCCACAATTTTTATGATTATATACTTTTAGCCTTAAAATTATTTTCCAAGGAACTTTGAAGGGACTTCTACCACTAAATACTGGCATCTTCTTTTGTGGGTTATCTTTTTTTGTGGGTGATTCTTTTTCAAAAATTTTCATAACTATTTTCTTTTCCTTTGGAGTCTGAAAACTTTATCATACTGAGTTTAGAATTGAACTTTAAAAAATCCTTTTTAGATCTAAAATTTAAGACCCTTCTTCAGATCTAGGATGTGGTATTATTGATTTAAGTTCTCCCTTTTATTTTCATTGTTATCTTTTTCTGGATCTCTTATTGGTACAGTTTCATACTTCCACAATAGAACTCTTGAATTCCTATTTTTTTCTCAAAATTTTCAATTATTTGTGTTTTGGATTAATGTGCAGGAAAGTTTCTTAAACTTTAAATTTCAAAGTATCAAATAAATGTTTAAAACACTGGATACTGTATGTTTAATTTTCAAGACATGAGTTATTTGATCATTTCTTCTTCATATCATAATGTTTTTTATTAATACAATGTCTTCTCGTATAACTTTGAGAGTAGAAATTAATATTTTTTTTCTCCTGTCTTGCATTATATTTTGTCAAAGGCAAGTTATTTTATTAACTTACACCTTTTTCATCTGCCGGAAGATATTAAGTCCTTTTCATGCTCAAAAATGAAACAAACAGCCTGGCCAGAGTGGCTCAGTGGTTAAACATCGACCTATGAACGAGGAGGTCATAATTTGATTCCTGGTCAGGGAATATGCCCGGGTGGCGTGCTCAATCCCCAGTGCAGGGTATGCAGGAGGCAGCTGATCAATGATTCTCTCTCATCATTGATGTTTCTCTCTCTCCCTCTCTGAAATCAATAAAAAATATTTTTTTTAAAAAAATGAAAGAAACAAACAAAAATATTATACTGGGTCTCTGTTTGTGTTTTATTCACTGTGATAGAAATAGCTTCGTTTCTCTGGTGCACCTCCTTCCTGACTGGAAACGCTAAAGGGAATGTCCAAGTATACATGGGAGGGACTGGTGGACTGGGAGGTTTGGCTGAACAGGTTCAGGAAACCACCTGACATATATGTCCCCTGTGACCTGAGGCAGCACTGAGGAGCTCTTTACTCCGATGTACCAGCACCTACCCTGAAATCCCTAGCTCATCCATAGCAGTTGTTTCATTTCTTTAGAGAAACCTCCGGGTTATTTTTCATTTGCCTGTGTTTGTTTTTACATTGATGTTAATGTAAAGGCCCGATTGCATAAAGAAAGAAAATGGATAAAATGGCTGAAGTGTACAGCTTTCCCTCAAAGACAAGTCCAGTTAATCCCATTATTTTGAGTCCTACCTCTCATTCATTTCTACTCTTTGAATTAATTTGCTGCAAGTCTAGTTCTTCTTTGGAGCTTCTGAGGAAGGTGGGTTCCCTCATACAGCTTTCAGCTATTAACTCATCCTCATATGATTTTTATTTTAGAAATTTTGTCAACATCATTCTGTGGTACTGAACTCCCTCCTTTCTCTTTATTATTAAAGACGTTTTATATCATTATACTGAGGCCTTAAATGCATGAACTTGATCTACTATCTTTAGAAAACCAACAACACCAGAATAGCCAATGTTTATGTATCACAGTGGGACCATTCAACTGGGAACACAAGCCAAAATGGCCCACTAACATTTTGTGGACATTATTATTGGAATATGTGAATAGGTATGATGCCCCATAATAGAATTAGTTCCAGAAACTGAGTTCTTCCTCAGATATTATTAATTCATATATTTATCCAACAAATAGTTTGAGCACTTATTATGTAACAGACCTTATTTAAAATGTTAGCAATAGAGCAATGGCAAAGAAACAAAAATTATCATATGCCCTTATATTTTTATTCAAATAACATTGTGTTAACATAACTATAAAGAGAATACTGAAATGGGGAAAGAATAAATTAAACACAGTTTATAGTGTGAGTGGAGAAATAGGAATTAATCTCTAAGACAGCTTCTTCCTAATAAAGTCTGTAGGAGAAAAAAAATATGGGTTGTTTATATATAAACACACACACATACATTCAAACACACACATTTGCAAAATCTTAGAATAGCCAGACAAATCCTTCATCTCTAAGAGAAGATCGGACAAGGTAATCCAGGCATCTGAGTTTTTACTTGCACAGAGGAAGTTTTTACTTCCCCATCCTATCGAATAAAAGAGAAACATGGTAATTGGCGTAGGACCGCTACCCTTCCCATTGGCTAATCAGCGAGATATGCAAATTAACTGCCAGCCAAGATGGCGGCCGGCAGCCAGACAGTTTGAAACTAACAGAAGGCTTGTTTGCTTCAGCGACAGAGGACTCCAACATTCCCCGCCTGCCTTGCCGGCCTCTGAGCTTGCAGTTTAAGAAACATTGTAACAAATATAGAAGCTAAACAAAACCCCAGAAACCTGCTTTCAGCGAGCCCGGGATCTCAGAGCTGGAGTTATACATTGTTTTGATTATAGAACCCAAACAAGCCAGATACCTGCTTTCAGCAGCAGAGGCCTCAGAGCTGGAGCCAGAGCTAAAGCTGGCCCAGAATCAAAAAGAAAAAGAAAAAAAAGAAGCAGTTGGGAGCTTCAGTCCCAGCCTGAAAACAGCCCTCAGCCCCTCACCCAGACTGGCCAGGCACCCCAGTAGGGACCCCCACCCTGAAGGGGGTGTGACCAGCTGCAAACAGTCATCATCCCCTCATCCAGGCTGGCCAGGCACCCCAGTGGGGACCCCTACCCTGATCCAGGACACCCTTTAGGGAAAACCAGCCAGTCCCACCCATGCACCAGGCCTCTATCCTATATAGTAAAAGGGTAATATGCCTCCCAGCACTGGGATCAGCGGAGCCGAGAGGCCTCCCGGCACCAGGATCAGCGTGACAGGGGGTCAGCGCCCAAACCCCCCTGATCGCCCTGCTGCTCTGTGTGTGACAGGGGGCGGGGCCACAACCTCCCTATCCGCCCTGCTCTGTTCGTGACAGGGGAAGGTGCCCCAACCCCCTGATCAGCCCTGCTCTGTGCCTGATAGGGGGGAGCTCCCCAAAACCCTGATTGCCCTGTGGCTCTGTGTGTGCCAGGGTGCGGCGCCCCAACCCCCCTCCCCCACGGGCACTGCTCTGTGTGTGACGGGGTAGAGCCATAACCTCCCCATCAGCCCTGCCCTGAGTGTGAGAGTGGCAGCGCCCCAACCACCTGATCGACCCTGCTCTGTGGGTGATAGAGGGCGGTGCCCCAACCCCCCTCCCCATGGGCCCTGTTCTGTGTGTGATGGAGTAGAGCCTTAACCTCCCCATTGGCCCTGCCCTGAGTGTGACAGGGTGCAGCGCCCCAACCCCCTGATCGGCCCTGCTCTGTGGGTGATAGAGGGCGGCGCCCCAACCCCCGATCCGCCCTGCCCTGAGTGTGACAGGGGGTGGTGCCCCAACTCCCCTATTGGCCCTACCCTGAGCGTGACTGAGGGTGGCATCGCAACCTCCCAATCCGCCCTGCTCTGTGCATGACAGGGGGTGGTGCCCCAACTCCCCAATGGACATTGCTCTGAGCCCGACCAGGGGCTGCACCTAGGGATTGGGCCTGCCCTCTGCCACCCGGGAGCAGGCCTAAGGCAGCAGGTTATTATCTCCCGAGGAGTCCCAGACTGCGAGAGGGCACAGGCCATGATGAGGGACCTCCCTTACCTCCCGAGTGCACAAATTTTTGTGCACCGGGCCTCTAGTATTAATATAATTCTACATTTTAGAAAGAACATACTTTGCATTAAGACAGCCTTGGGTACATAGTCTGATTCCAACACTTAACCACTGTGTAATATTTGATAAATTTCATAGCACCTATAATTCTAATATGTAAAATAAGGTTAATAATAATATATCCTGCACAGCTTGTTTTGAGATTGAAATAAATAATGCATATAAAGGTTAGTCACATAGTAAATGCATAATAACTGTCATACAATAGAATATTTTGTAGTTATTAGCTATTGTGCTTCATTTTTTTCCTAAAGGATCTGCTATTTTCAACCCTTACATTAGAATTTGAGAACTGTAGTGAATTTTAAACATTCTCATCTTTTTAGAAGATTCTCCACTTTAACATGCCTCTGATTTATTAAAAAGAAATTATTTAACCTCACTATGCTAAATGCTGATCCCTGAGCCTGATACGACTACATTATCATATTTTTCACACAAACCTGAAAGTTTCCTTTATTTGTCTCTTCAGTGAGAGAGAAACAAAAAAAAGCTACAAGCCCAAATGAATTTTCATGAAAGCAATATCAAAATGTCATAATTTAGAGAAACAGTTCTCAACTTATCCAAAAAATACCAACTGGAATCAGTAATGTAATTGAAATCTTATATGCACAGCCCAGGAGATTACACTTTCCCACCTGCTTCATATTCAAGTTCATCAGGAATCAGCAGGGAATGAAGGGGCTCCCCGCACTGGAAGAAGGCTGCAGGAATATAAATCTGAAAAGCAAGCCTTTACAGAAGGAGGAACGTCTGCATCAAAGCAGATAGGCAAGGTTAGGTTTGGTTACAACCAAAAAGCTTCTCAGGGGTTTATGTGACTGGTGCTTTTTGAACCAGCTGAAGCTCTGCTTCATAAGGTCTTCATTCCTAGATTTAGTTTGTCAAGCAGATTTGAAATATTGCTGATCCTTAGGACAGAAGGGAAAGGGGAACATGGGACTATCTGCTGGCCTCCCAGTTCCCCCCCCCCTCCACCCACAGTGACACATGTTGCCAAGATTCTTATCCATAGGCCATAGCAAGTCACGTGGCCAAGACTAACATCAGTGAGTGGGAAAGTATGATTTTCCCCCAGGGAATAGAAGCAAATATTTGTGAATAATAATATGGTTTACTATACTAGATGCAATAAAAGTACTTTATAGGTAGGTACATTCCAGTTTCGCTCTGTATACTATATTTTCCTCATACATGGTATATTTTATCCTTAATATGATCCTGTGAAATAAACAGCTATTGTTATTCCCATTTTAAATGTAAGGAAATTGATTCAAAAAAACAAAGCAGAATTCTTAAAAGACCCAGAGTTGTCTGAGGCCAGTTAGAGTTCACTGGGTCACACTGAGGTCCCTGTTACTAAACATATTTAAACAGAAGCAGAATGACTACTCTGTGGGAGTGCTGAAGGCTGAGGTCTATGAATTCTGTGAATAACTGGACTGCATAACCTTTAAAATTCCTTTTATCTCTGAGATTCCATGGTTATGTAAGTTGTTCAAGGTCATGCAGCTCGTAAGAGGCTATGGAAGGCAAAATGTCACTGCTGAAGGAATGATCTCATTTACGGGAAGATAAAAAAGAGACGCCAAAGTGATTTAATAATCTAGTGTTCAGGTGCCATTATTGTGAAACTCAAATGTTGAAAAAGTTTTATTACAGACCACTTCTCAGTCAGTATGCAGAAAGAATCTGTTCAGTAGGTGACTGGAATGCTATGGATTATTGCCTGCATAATATCACATTTTCCAAATACCCTGGAGATTGCTGTACTGATATGTTTATGAACAAAATATAGGCAATAGCATTTCTACCATTCCCCAGAGAGAAACATTTTCTTGAGGTGCATAATAAATAAACAAATGTCCTAATAGAGAGTGAAAAATAAGACATCCTAGGTCATTATTTAAAATGAGACTCTCTTTGAACTGATGAGCTATACTGAAGTCTTGCATTCGGAGGATATTTTGGAAGATTTCATAAAGAAACTGTTCACATACCAATGACTATCCTTTCTTACCACATGTTCCCAAGGGGTTTACAACTTTAATAGCTCTACAGCTCTCTGAGTTTAAGATCGTTACTTTGTATAGTGATTTGAATTTTTACCATTTGTCAAATGAAATATATAATAATAAAATAAATACAGGGATTAAACCTTAACTATTAAACTTAGTGTATTTTAAAAAATAAATAATATTTATTTAATGATTCACAATTAAAAAGCTACGTCAGTGCAAAAATGCAAAAAGTAATACGTATTTGCTTATTTTAAATGCATTTATTCACTTATTGTACATAGTGGAAGCTAGGAATTAAAGACTTTGGCACTAAGTAAATTTGAATTCTGAATACACCTTGAAAATACATAAAATAGCATTCTTATCTTCTGCTATGAATAGAGATTTGGCAACTAATCAGAAGCTCATCCAGGGTAGCTCATCCATGGCTTCTCAAGACATCAATTGGTACGACAGGGTAATCAAATGAAATTTCTTTCAAGCTGGTTATTAGCCAGTTTCTCACTAAATAACCTTCTTCGAATCTAGATGCCCCCAAACATGTAAAATATATTTGGGGGGAAAGCACTAACAAAAATCAAAGGATGTACTTGTTTTTCACTCTCATCTAGGTTTGAAGAAGTTTCTTTACTGGTACACTGGCTTTTTGAAAGAATTTCATTTGATTACCCTGTGGTATCATTTAATGTCTTGAGATACCATGGATGAGCTTCCAAAATGATGGGATAAGTAGTTCTGAAAATGTTTCTCCATAAAAACAATGATATATTGGAAAAAGTTATCTAAAACAACTTTTTCATAATGCTTGAAATTAGCTGAAGCTTGCAAAAATTAGAGCATTTATTCAAATAAAATAACTGTATTTCGTGAAGAACAATCAAGTTTATGACATTCAACTAAACTTATGCCTTTCTCTCTTTCCCCAGATATGTGGTAGCTTTGAAAGTGAACAGACACCTTTGTCAAAACTGTAAAAATGAGCTTTCTAGTACACCCTAGAGAGGAAGGAACTGGATTAGAATTCACCAAAAAGCCCCATTCCCAGAGAATACAATTTTACATCTAGAAGTTCCATGAAAGGCTTCATCCTGAGGCTTTATCTTTTCTTTTTAAAAAGTATGTTTTTATTGATTTCAAAGAGAGGCAGAGATAGAAACTTCACTGAGATAGAACCATCAATCAGCTGCCTCCTGTATGTCTCCTAGTGGGGATAGAGCCTGCAACCCAGGCATGTGCCCTGAGAATCAAACTGATGACCACCTGGTGCATGGGATACCACTCAACCAACTGAGCCACACCAGCCGGGCTCCCAGGATTTATCTTTACATGAACTGACTCAAAGCTTACTCTCTGCAAATAGTCTATTCTCCAACACTTGTCATAAATAATCAAACAAAAATCAATACACTTACACATGGTGTAAAAGACTAGAATAAAGAGAATGTTTATTTTTATGTTATGAATTTCTGCATATTATTTTTACTTTGTGATTATTTGGATATGTTTGATAGAAAATAAAATTCATTAGGAAATTTTGTGTCAAGATTGAAAACTAATGACTTATACAGTAAGCTAATAGTAAAAACAGAAGAAAGCAGAAAAGTATTCATAAGTAGAAGAGAGTAAGTTTCAAATTCTTCAATGTTTAGAAAGCTCAATATTAAGCATCATAAGAATTACTATTACTTCACAATTTATTGGCATTTTGTTAAATCACTGTAGTAAGCTTTTAACTTGAATTATCGCCCTTAATCCTCACAACATATGTTATAGGAGCTATTATCACTTTCAAATAAAGAAATGAACTCCTTGGAGGAGTTAAATAATTGAAGTTCATACTGTTGGTAAGGGTTAGTGTTATTATTCAAATACTGCTTCTCTGGCTCTAGGGCTTTAACTTTTAAACACTAAGTCAAATGAAAACATGGCACAGAGAAGTATGCCAAAATTTGGATTCAGAAAATCAAACTCTGAATACCAGATTTTCCACATAGACCTTAAATGCCTGACCTTAAATTTCTTCACTTATAAAATCTATACTAATAAAAGAGTAATATGCTAATTAGACCAGGAGACCTTCTGGGAGACCTTCCAGACATCCTTCCAGACAAGGCCATGGTGGTGGGGCCAAGGCAGAGGCAGTTAGGGGCGATCACAGGAATTGGGCCTAAACCAGCAGTTGGACATCCCCCAAGGGGTCCCAGATTGGAGAGGGTGCAGGCTGGACTGAGGGACACCCCCCCTCTGCCCATGCACAAATTTTGTGCACCGGGCCACTAGTAGTATAATATGAAATTAGGTATGAAATAATCTACTTCTAAAGGTAACTCTGGCTACCCTAGCAGATGGACTCTCAAGAGTTAGTGATTTAACACTCTGAAAATTTATTTCTCACTCCCAAATGTCTAATGAAATGTACCAGAATGTTGGACAGTTCTCCAGATTAGTGACCCAGAGTCAACCCACCCCATGCTTTCATTATCCTCAATTCCTGACTCACAACATAACCCAGTACTTTGTCTTCTTTCTAGATAGACAAAACCACAAGGTCAAATGTCTACAGTTCACATGAGGGAAAACAGAAAATGATACCAAGCAGTCAAATTTCAGTTCAGGGAAGTTAACACTTGAGTGTTTTTGAAAGGTATTTTCCAGTATATCCTGAAAAAATTTCCTATAACCTCATCTTTTCTCTGTTTACATGATTGAATTATAGCTCAGTCAATTTTTATTGCAAATATTTCATGTGTGGATTTTAGGAAACTTTTTTAGCCCCTCAAGTTTATTATGGAAAGAAGGATCCTTTTGAGTCAGGCCAATCTGTTTTTGCCATCCAGATTTAGCTTTTGAGCTTCCTACCTATAAGTTGATATAGATTAGGTAAGCCCAGGCTACATACACCCAAAAGAGGACTAGATGATTTTCTTAATATTTGCTGGCATTTTCTAGGTTTAAATAAATTTTTAAATATAGCTCTTAATTCAGCTCAAGTCCAAGGTTTAAATTCCATAGTTACCTGTAAACCTGTATCATGGGGGAAATGAGTCTTTGGGGGGAACTGGCATTTGGGGGGTATTAGAAGTCATTGGTTAAAGGTAGGAGGTCTGTTCAAGGAAAAGGAGAGGGAGAAGTCCACTGAGGTAAAACAGAGAGATCAGAAGGACGGGAGAAAAGAAAGAACTAGATACAGAAAGGCAACTGGAGGACAAGGAGAGGGAGGATTTTCTAGAGAAAGAGTCTATTTTGTTAATTTATCATTAGCCTTGAGAAAAGGATCTTTTGGTGAAGGAATTTTTTATTGACACTTTCATTTGGAGGCTTCTGCATACAAATCAAAATTGCTGCCCAATTGGTATTGTGAAATCTTATTCCTTTACTTTTCTAACACAATTCTCAAAGAAAAACATTTGTTCAAGTCAGATGTTCCCCAGAGTAACCATTGGAAGCCCAAATTATTCTGAGTGAAGTTATGCCATTGAGAAATGGAAGTGCAAGAAAGTGTATTGTACTAGTACATGTATGAAGCAGAGTTCTTCCTGGGAGAAGAAAATTATTAGACTTAAATGAACCCAGGAGAATTTTCGTTCTTGTGTCATCTTGTGTCTCAGGTCTCCAATCCTATAGGCGTCCATCTCTGCGCAAAGGCCTGACCATCTGTGTCCCCGAGCAGGCAGAAAACCAGAAAGAACCAAGATCTCAAGACAGAAACTCAAGATAGATCAGAGCCATTATCTCAAGACAAAACCTCAAGATGGAAAGAGAATCTTTTGTTTGGTTTTACTGATGACTCACAGCAAAATTTGTCTACATGGACACCGATTCAGGGACAAAAGCAAACTCAATACTCTATGAGACAGCTTGCATTTATAGGGCATATGCCTGTATTCTGCGTTGTGATTCTTCTCATGACAGAGCCTTTTAAACAGCACAACATAAACTCACACATAAGACAGCAAAAAGAAATGAAGAGGAATGCCTGATTCCACCAAGGATGCCCAAACCAATAACAAAATGCTGGTACCAAACTTCAAATTGGTAGCAGTTGATTGATGAAGGAATTCAATGCAAAGAAAGAGGAGTTTAGAGCCAGAGCTGACTTACCACACTGGTGCAGACTGAGTTACTAGCCGCAAGGCAGGAGGAGCTCTGTAGGTACCACATCTGGAGGCTGCTGTTTGTAGCAAATGCAGTGCAGATGGTATCTTGGAAGGTCCTTGGGGAAACTGTGGAAATTAACAAAGACCACCCAAATGAGGTTATTTACTCAAAGATCATTATAACAAGGGTGTTAGCCACCATCACTTGCATTTTGCAGAGACTCAAAGGCAAGCAAGGGAATGAGGAAACTTTATAATGAAAAATAGGGAAGGCTCAAGTATGCTCTGACTTGAGGCTCAAGGCACAAGGGAAGCTACAGGCAAGCTCACTAGAAATGGAGCATCCTATGTAATTAGTTTGGAGAACATATTTGGCTCTCTCTGGTTGGTGCTGAGTTGGAAGAGGGGACAAAAATTAAGGCAGCTGCCACTTATAGACCATGCCCTGACTACTTCTGTTCACTTGGTGCACAGGTTGTAGCTTGGCTTCCTGTACCGGCTGTTACAGACGTTTTAAGTCACGGTTTTGTTTTTCTATATGGTCTGATCAGTGTTCATTTGTATATACAGACTCTCAGCTACAAAACTTCTATAGGAAAACATAAAAGGGTATTATATTTTTCCTTGAGTTCAGCAAACATTTCTTAGAGATGACACTAAGTTCACAATATATAAAAGAAAAAAAATTTTGATATAATTAGACTTCAAAAACTTATTCTTTTTAAAAATAGTGTTAAAAGAATGAAAATACTAGCCTCTGGATAGAAGAAAATATTTGCAAATTATATACAGGATGATATGAAAAATATAGCAGATTTCTGTTTGTAAGAATGCATCAGGCATAACAAATCCACTTAGATAAACTGGGCTGTTTTTAAAGAAATATTTTCAGTCAACAATCACAGAAATATGATTCAAGTACCCTAGAATGACACTAAAATTATCTGAAACTATAATTTTAGAGGGTGGCATTTGACAAATTTCAAAGAACCAATCATTCTATCTTGTTTATTGAGAGTAGCCTACTTCACATAAGGATACTTCACAGCCATCACTATGGATCATGGTACAGTAAGGACTCTACCATGTAGCTCTAAAGACCCCTCATTAACCAATAATGCAAGAAGTAATAACTATTAGATGAGTTTTATTTGGAGGTTAGGATTTATCTCTTTTTGTTCCCTGTCTCAGAAGTAGTACACTTAATTATAACCTTCTTGGTTAACCAGGGACAAAAACATTAGCACTTTTATTGTTTTATCTATGTGCTTTGGTAGTATTTTCTCACATAATTTATTTTCTGTTTAATTAACAGTTAAAAAGTTATAAAATTAAATTATTAGTTTTCACATTAGAACTCTAGGAAAAAGATTGTAGTTTTATACTGAGACATTAAATAGCTACATCCTTCAGCCAATAATAAATTGTTATAATGTTCTTAGAAAGACTAGTAATATCTATGAATATTTAAAATGGCATCATCTTTAAAATAGACATTTTGTTTTTAAGACATCTCATATTTAAACACACTTATTATTAAGAATATGCATAAAAATATTTATTGTTACTATATTACAGTAGCAAAAAAGCAAATTAAAAATAACATATTAAATACCCATCACTAAGTAAATGAGTGAATAAATAAATGCATTATATATACATATCAAGAAATGTTTCCTGACCAAGCTATTTGAAAGAGGGTATTAAGCTCCAACCTCAGTAATTTAATGAACTAGGTTGGCATTGAAAACATCTCTCTACAAATTCCTAGAGATGTAGATGATGAATAAAAAAATAATGTATTTTCCTGATATTTAAATATTATAGCTGAAAGTGTGGGAAACAAAGATTTTTCAAGTACCAGAAGTAAAATATAATGAAAACTAGATTTAGCTGATATTTCTGCAGCCACTAGAGAGTTCTGGATTTGGCTATGGTTAGGGGGTTAGATTTTAATACCCACCTTCCTAAGAAATATATCAGGCCTCAGATCCATAGAGTTATAACTTAAATCCCCATGGGGAAAAACGTCAAGGCCACTTGAAGGAATAAACTTCTAGTTACAGAAGGAAACAATAACTTGACAAGCTGACCCAGAGAGTATATAATAAATCTAATGTTTGTCTTTCATCTGAGTAGAAAAAATTATCCAGGGAGAATTAAAACCATACCTCACAGAGTTTAAAGTCCAGTTTAGCTCTACCCATTTAATATAAAAAAAAACAAACAAAAACAAAACAACCCACTTAAAAACGGTATTTTAAAAATGTATCCCAAATAATTGATGCCCTCTGACAAAATCAAATTCAAAATTGTTTTGAAATAACACTTTAATGTGCATATTAGATTCTATGAGCCAGTAAAAATTAACGTGTATTTAAAAATGAACTCTAAGAATAAAATCTTAAAACATATAAGAAAACAATACACCATGAGTAGAAGTCAGAACATGCCACAAACTTAAAGATTAAGATAACCACAAAAGAAAAAGAGAGAGAGCAATAACAGAACAATCTGCATTGGACTATTAAATAAGTGTATGTATAATTATTAGGTATACGCTTAAAAAAAACAAACCTCAGAAAACCGAAAAATACTTTAGGCAAAGAATAACAAGTAGATTTGTTTAAAGAACCAAATAGTATATGCAGAAATAAAAGATAAAGACATTGAAATAAAAAATGCAGTGCTTATAACTACAGTTGAAAACAAAAACTAATTAGCCTAATGCTACATATACTTTAAAAAACTGAGTAGAGCTATAGTAGGATTAGGTAACTTGAAGGTTTTAAAAACAATAAAAATCATTAAATGATGACAGCAAAAAATAAAAAAAAATCTTTATGATCTTATTTTTGTAAAACAACAGTAATTACAACAAAACAATTTTGTGTGTGTAAAAGTATTAAAGAATAAATTTTAAATTGTTAACTGAAGGAGGGGATAGAAAATATATCAAAATAAAACAGCTGAGATTAAATACGTTATGTAAAGAGATACATATAACAATATAACAATTTTTTTAATGAAAGTCATCTCAGGGTAATTTCAAAAGGTGTGTATGCTCCTTCTTCAAACTGTATAGACTGTTAGGAGGTTTTGCACTGAGCACAAATCATTTGGTGTAACTTTTAAAAAGGCTATTTAATTACGAAAGCACTAATTTCCCCACATGATCACTCCATCGCTGCTATGCACCAAGGCCTTAAAATTTTAATGAAAGGAGAAAAAATTATTTCTCTGTGTGTGTGTGTTCATGTGTGTGTGTTCATGTGTGTGTGTGCATGTGTGTGTGTGTCTGTGTGCTCATAGTAGCTTCTACATTGCAGAAATCTAACAGCCTTTGCTCTTGTGTCTCGGTGTCTTTTCATATCTCTTTCACCTGTGCCTGTAGCTGGCTCTGACTCTGCACATCACCCTCCATCATGCACTAGATTAAAAAATCATCAGCCGTAACTGTTGGAATCATCATTTCTACAGATCATTTATAGAAACGGTTTTACCAAAAACATATTTTCTTCAATGAATAAAGTATTTTCAGCTACAGAGCACCAGAAAAATTAATCTTAACACAGGCAATCAATATTAGTTATCAAGTGAATGAGGGTTCTTGTTCATCGGACCTTTACAAAGCTTAAAATTTATTCTTGGCCTTTTCATATAAGATTAATTTCCCATAGTATAAATTTCTTACAATATAAATTGCACATAAATACTTGAATAAGAGTTACATAACTTTTTAGGCTTTGTCATACAACTCCCTTTTGATAAATAATGTTATTATGAAAATTTTACATCCAACTTGAGAGAGTTGATATCTGGAGAGCCATGTTAAGAGAAATTAAGTGAATTACCAAATAGTACTCTTCAAAGAAATGTGAAGGAATGAAGAGTAACAACATAGGTTATGTTGAGTTATAAATATCAAAATAGTCAAAATAAATATCAACTATATAAAACTACAATGATAACAACTTGGGGGTTTTAAGTATATATAGTTTTTTTATTAATGGCTTAGGGGAGAAAAGGGTTAAAAATGTTAAAGTGTTATAAAGCCTTGTAACCTTATGGGTTTGCACTGGTCTTGGCCCAACAAAATCCAAGGCTCCCAGTCATTTTTTTCTATTTTATCTCAAATTCCTCCCAACATTGCCAATCCTATGGACATGAAACTCTGGTTATGACCTTTAGGAAAAATTTCCCAGCTGTTCATCTAGGTTTCTTATTACATTACCCTGTCAATCTAAACTAGTTTAGATTCTATATTTTTTAAAGATCAATAGTTAATATACATTGTCCATTATTAAATGCCAATACCACCACCATCTTCAGATACTATAGGAAATGCTTCTTGTCATTTTTTTTCTATCCTTCATATATTCATTTGCAACCTGGCACAGAGCATCAGTCAATAAATATTTGTTGAATGAATGAATGATGAATAAATCTGAACTGATGTTAATACATTAGCAACTGCACATTGAAAAACAAAAAGAAAACTGTTTTGAGAAAAAAATATATTTGTTGATACCTGAATTTAAATCGAATAGAGTAATTTTATTTTATTTCTATATGCATATTTGGAAGAGCAAAATCATTAACTGAGTTGTACTTTTGTTTAGAGAAACTGTACAAGATATCATCAGCCAATTTGTGTAGTGGTTATCATGGCTGCTGATTATTTAAAGTTAGCCAATGTAGGTTCATTAAGCTGCCTTGGATATATTATCTTCAATTTAGAAAGAAATACAATATGCTGAACATAATCTAAATTACTGTGGACTTCAGAATTTCAATTTGAAATTTTCAGGCTTGTAATTTGGAATTTTGGCTTCCGTGGAATACAACTTTAAGAAGGTACTCTTTAAGAGCTCTCAGCTTTAGACTGTAGAAATCTATACACTATCCAGCGAATCACCAAAGTGAACAAATTTAATGTCCCCACTTGTATTAAAGAGCAGATTAAAACCAACTCTAACAAATCAATGCATTTAGTTCTAGGTAAAGCCAACTACTAGATTCAATGATATTATAGGAATCAGAGTCATTGATTCTAAACTGACTTTTTAATAGCACCAACTATAAAACTCATACAGTATGTCTATGCTTCTAATTGTTCCTTCTTACCTGTGATTATCGGCAGGAGTGAGACTAACACAGAATATGGAGAGTTTTCTTTATTTCACTCATATAAGCAACACTTGAACCAGACATCATGCATAATGAGCATATTATATATGCGATTTTGAAGCATTTAACTTCACATAACTTGAGTGTTAGATGTAAAGTGGGAATGAAAACAACTCTCTCATCTCTAAGTTTGTGAATTACAGCTCATGTCAGAGCTCAGAAAAATGTACTTACTCTTTCTGATATTCTGGGGAAATGATCTACCCTGTGGCAGGGACCAAGATTTTAAATTTCATGAGCTGTATAAAAGGCAAATCTTTAAAAAATAAATTTACTCCATATAGCAATTTCTGCATGTCACAGTCAGGGCCTAGCTTCCTCTTGACTTACATCTATAAAACATGCAGAGCAATATATTATATAAGATAGTGGTTTCCAAATATTCCGTATAGAACATATTTGTTCTGCCAGAATGTATTTCCTTTGAATGGTACCAATTTTAGCCAGAAAAGTGAAACATGCCCTTGAACTGGCTGAAGAGGAAGCCATATAATGTACCAACGAGTAAGAGAAGAGCAGCACTCAATCATCTTTCCTGCTGCAGGATGTTTTTGCCAGGTTTGCATACAGCCAAGGTTATTTTCTTCTCACAGGATATACTGACCAACCTCAGATCTTAGACTGGAAAGAGAAGGGGTCTACTGGGAGCACAGGAAGTTCTGAGGTCATATTATTTTAAAATATGTCATCAGACAGATATTGTTATAGTAAGTTTTTCTATAGTACCTGAAATTATCATCAAAATAATACAGTTAAGCCTGGCTGGGGTTGCTCAGTGGTTGAGTTTTGACCCATGAATCAGGAAGTCACAGATAGATTCCAGTCAGGGCACTTGCCCTGGTTTTGGGCTAGATCCCCAGTAGGAGGCGTGCAGGAGGCAGCTGATCAATGATTCTCATCACTGATGTCTCTCTCTCTCTCTCCTTTCCCTTCCTCTCTCTCTAAAAATCAATAAAAACATATTTTTAAAAATAATTTTAAATATGTTGAGTTTTTTTGGTGCATATCCCTCTTAAACCAGCTTAAGTAAATAATTTAAGAATGCTAATATATCTTAGAAAATTCAAGAAGACAAATGGGATTGAGCCTTAGCAACAAGCTAGAAAGCGGAGCTCACAATGTCATCATGACTATTTTGCTATCTTCTATGTACTTAACTCTATTTTTTTTTTTAGCTTCTCATCCATTCCCTCCCACCCCTCACTCAGTTCAGCTATTGTTGTTCTAAAAAAAATACAACTCCTTGTGCAGACAACTTTGACTTTGAAGCCTAAATAGGACTCATGATCTAAACTGTGTTATGCACTCCCTGACTCACAAATTTGAAAGCTGGGACTAAGATGAGAGATCAATATATTTTAGGATTGCCAGGTATCCTATGTAATAAAGAGGTAATATGCAAATTGACCATCACTCCAACACACAAGATGGCCGCCCCCATGTGGACACAAGATGGCCAGCAGGAGAGGGCAGTTGGGGGTGACCAGGCTGGCAAGGGAGGGCAGTAGGGGTTGACCAGGCTGGCAGGGGAGGGCAGTTAGGGGTGACTGGGAAGACAAGGGAGGGCAGTTAGGGGTGACAGGGCCAGTAGGGGAGGGCAGTTAGGGGCAATCAGGCTGGCAGGGGAGTGGTTAGGGGGCAATCAAGCAGGCAGGCAGGCGAGCGGTTGGGAGCCAGCAGTCCTGGATTGTGAGAGGGATGTCCAACTGCCCATTTAGGCCCACTGGGATTGGGCCTAAAGGGGCAGTCAGACATCTCTCGAGGGGTCCCAGTTTGGAGAGGGTGCAGGCTGGGTTGAGAGCCACGCACCCCCATGCACGAATTTCGTGCACCAGGCCTCTAGTAACAAATAAAAATACAAGTTTTCCAGTCACATTTTCAATTTCAGGTGAACAGTGAATCATTTTTAGTAGAATTCTGTTCCTGAAACCTACATAATTTTATTAACCAATGTCACTCCAATAAATTCAATTAAAATGTATTGACAAGTATATATTATTTATCTGAAATTCAAAAGTAACTGTGTGTCCTATATTTTATCTGGAACCCTTGTGTCTCCTCATGAACTTGGAACATGTAAAATTTAGGAGACTGTCAGCTGTTAATGACCATCCTATACAAAAGACAATCTGGCCATCATCTTACATTACTTTGAAGAATTTAAGGTGGTAACTACGGTCTTCCTCTTTAAACCTCCACCTTTCTTTATAAAAAGTCAATTTAACATAAAAAATGTGCTCAAAATAGTAAACAGCTGTTTTAACTTTGGTGACCTACATATTTAAGTTTTTAAAGAAGCAGAAAACATATACCTTCACATCCCTAATTGCTGTGGCTACCTCTTCTTTCCAGCTCTACCAGGGATGAATAAAACCACAGAAATCACTTGGAAAAAATCCTAAAGAACTTTGAAGAAATATATTTCCAAAGCTTATCTCCTTACTGGAGGTCAGAAAATCAGAATAACAATATTTATGAAAGGTCAGCTATATTAGCCTACCTGGATAAATGAAAAAGAAAATTAATACAAGCTGAACATTTATTGTAAGATTTTAATATGAAAGTTTAACTGGCTTTGGAAATAAATGTTAATTATAATGTGTAATTGGTCTCACTACCAGTTTGCGTTATTGACCTTTTCCTGGATGCCTTTCATAAGAACCCAGTAAATATACATTAGCTAAAAGCAAATATCCTAGGATTATCCACTGTTCACAAAAGACAAATTAAAGGGTAAAATAATTTCTACAGGCTTTTGCTCAGCAATTTCCAGGTTTATTAATTTAAAGTATAACTGAGATACTCCATTTAAGCATACCCAGTATTACCAACTAGAAAATTATTGCTTATACATCAAATATGAGTATTATATTTAATATAATTTTTACTTAATTAATAACTTGAAAAAATTTAAATGTACAAAGTATTTGCCTATAATTTTTTAATTTGTAGAGCCCAGGGCATAATATTATTGCTTTAAGAAAATTCCTCAAGAAAGATACTATTGCCGGCCAGCATGGTTCAGTGGTTGAGTGTTGACCCATGAACCGGGAGGTCATGGTTGGATTCCAGGTCAGAGCACATGCCTGGGTTGCAGGCTTGATCCCCAGTGTGGGTCATGCAAGAGACAGCCAATTAATGATTCTTTCTCATCACTGATTTTTTTTCTCTTTCTCTCCCTCTCCTTTCCTCTCTGAAATTAATAAAATATATTTTTTAAAGAAAGATACTATTTAAGTAAGCACAGAATTTAAAAGAAATTTTGAGACATTCTAAACATTTACATAACTAATGTGATTGAAAAATGTTGCATTTTCCTAAGCAAGAATAACCTGCAAAATACTAGATTGATTAAATCTTTCTTGTTGCCTCCAAAAAACAATTATGTAGAATAAAAGTTTAACTTTGAAAATATTGAAAACATAAGATTTTTCAGTGACTGAACAGTTAGTTAACCTCATTGATTTAAGCACCTTTCTGGTGAAACAGGATTCTAGGCAAAGTACTTACAATATAAAAAGCAAGAACCATGGATTTAGGTTCATAGTGCCTGGGAAAAAATTTTTTTGAGTTATGCCCTTGTCAAACAAGTAACTTTAAGCAAGTAATCTATGTCCTCAGTTTCTTTGTCTGTTTTATGGGATGACAACACACAGCAAATTAACTGGTAGATTATGAGGTTCATATAAATGATCAGTAATAATATCATTCAGATCCTCATATTTCTCTCATATGCTTCAGCATGTGGCAGTCTGTATTATGGCCCTGCTCTCTGAACTCCATTTCTCTACTCTCCTGGGCTCACAGCTTGACTCCAGTTCACAGCCTTCACTGCATGGGAACATTGTCAGAAGTGACAACCACCACTCCCAGGCTTGGCCTTTCAAAACCTGCAAGATCATCTGCGATGTCTTCCCCTCTTCTTTACACATCAAATTCAGAGAACTCAGGGGAGAACTCCAGACAATAGGGATTGTAGAGCCACTAGAAGGAGCACCCATTCCTGAGTGACTGCATGAAGGTGAGCCCTCTACCAACAAGCATTCTAGTAATAAAATTACATTGTGTCCAGTGACTGAAATGTGGAGGTTATAGCAATGGTTGGTCCATATGACTAATGCAGGGAAAAATAATATTCCAACGATCCAACTGTTTTCAAGTAAATGTGTGTACGAGACTCCATTACCATAAATGGAAAGATGATTACAAGCATAGACTCAACTATTATAGTATCATTAATACCATTGCCATTCACTTCTTATATAATAGTGTGATATAACAGAATAGTAAAAGCTAACATTTATTTAATATCCATTATATGCCAGTCACTACATCAAGGATAGTATGTGGTTGATCTCAGTTAATACATCAAACCTATGAGGCAGGCATCATCATAATCTCTACTTTACTGATGAAAAATTAAGGCTCGGGGAGGTTGAATAACTTGCCATATTAACCCAACTAGTAAGCAGTTGAAAGACTGTGAACCATGTCTAACAACCACACCATAGAATTAACTATTTCACTAAATTAGAACATACAGAAGAGAAGATAGCCAGGACACCAGGAACCCTAACCAGCCCCAACACTACCAAGTACTGTGTGATCCTGGGTAAATGCTTTCACCCATCTGCGTTTTTGACTTCTATGGTTCCTTCTAGTGATATTTTTTTTTTTTGTAATTCCTTTCCAAGATTAGAAAATTTTAAACTTCTCAGAGATTGACCACTTTCTAAATCACCTGTGCCCATGCTTATGTGACCATCTTCCCAAAAGAAGATACCTGTATTTTATAAAATTCTAACCTTGTGACAACAGATGAAAATGTAAAGCAGCTATTAATATGTTCTGGGGAATTTCCTATGTAATTTTTTTTATTGTTTTTGGTGAAAGTAATATACATTTTGGTGTTTTGTGTGAAGGTGCAGACATGTTTATACAAAGTTGAAGCAAAGTATGATTGATTCTATGGAAGGTGTTGACTGCCCTGTTCATATTTTGCAAAATGTTATTCAAATAGTATCTGATGTCCTTCCTATTGGCACTGAAGTCATTATCATGAAATTGTTCTCTTCTTTCAGTAATAATACGCTTTGCACCGAGCAATTAAAGTATTTTCATAATTTCTATCAGTATTTTTCATTCTCTTACATTTGAAAACCCTTTCATTCTATTTAACAAATGCAACTGAGATATCTAAGTTTACTTGAAGCACTAAAATTATATTTCACTTCTGAAGATTCAAAAATTCTTGTAACTTTTTAATAATCTACTAAGTGGGGCCTACTTATTTCTTGTTAATAGTTTCCAAAATCTCTTTAGTAGAATTATGCAACTTGAGAGGAGTGGCATGAGTGTTATTAAAGTATTTCATTGCTTCAAGAATTTTGCTGAATATTAAAGAAAGAACTGATAAACTTGCATATACCTTCAAGTGTCAAAGCTTTATTTTAAAAGGGACAGCATCGCTGATTAACAGAAAAAGAAATTCCAATTTTAAGTGGATAATTATTATGTCACAGAAGATGGTATTATGTGCTTCAACAAATAAAATTTATAGAGCAATTCTCAGAGTTGTTAACTTTATGGCAGTACATGTTCAGTATATTGGCTCATAATCTAATGATGAGTATGTTTTCTCATTTAAAAATAATCACTGGACAAAAGAATGAAATAACTTCATTGTGACCACTTTAGAAGCTCTGTTATGATGTAAATTGCATGTATAATATAACTACATGGAATTTTATCAGCAAGTTTTGCAAAACAAGAAATTGTTAAGGAGAAACAAATCATTCAAGAAATATAATTTTTTAAAATGCAATTTGGAGACATAATTTATTTCATATTAACATTTTTAGCATTAGTGTGGCTCATGCAATGTTTTTATTTTATCTTAATAGACATATGCGTCGCCAATTTGGAATAATTCAAATTTAACAGGGCAGCCTGCATCCCATCCCACCCCTTAAATCTGGCAACGCTCTGTATTAGATTGCCTTTTAATGTCAAATCAAGCAACTGAGCCACTCTGAGTGGGTATTACGAGTGGGTATTATGCCTTTGAATAAAAGTCTGTTTTTAATGTAAGAATCAAGAAGAACAAATAAAGAAAAGGCTTATCTCTGCTGGATGGGGAATCAGGGGTGTGGCAAAATCAGAGACTTTCTTCAGTAAATAACTTGATTTTGAGAGGATGCTTTGAGATAGAGTTCAACCGTGACAATAATTTCCCCTCAGAGAACAAGTCAAACAATGAGGTTCTCAAGTAAAAAAAGTTTTACCAAAAAGAAATTAGGATTGTGAGAAAAGCACTATGAGCACTTCCCACTTACAAAATGCTAATATGCTCTTATACCCACCAGACTTTATGTTGAATCGGCACAGTGATGTAAAAACAGATTCTTCATTTCCAAGCTATGAAGAAAAAAAGAAAGACGTCTTCCCATGAAAAAGAGATCATTTTGAAAGAAACTGTGTTCATTATGATTTGGTTTATAAATTTTACAGTAATGAATTTCAAAAATATACATTCGAGTCCATTCCCACAGGGACCATCAATTCTTCAAGATACTAGAGTTATGAACCTCTTAAATGAAGTGAGACAGCAGTAATTTAATTTGAGTCAACTCCATGGCAAATGGTGCATAAATCAATACAAAATGACATTTGTACACATTCATTTCCTTGTATGATATGAAAGAAATTCAATCACATAATTACATTATCTATGAACTGTTGAGAGGGCAGAATAATGGGAACTTGCTATCTGAAACTGAGAGGGAGACAAATAATTATTACATGCCAAGCTGGCAAGGTGCTGATCCCACAATGAACCTTGACCTAAAAGAGATGGTTGAAGGAAAAATATTTCTCTAGAAAAGATTGACACCTACAGATGTAACCTATGAACGTAAAGAAACAGACTTGCAAATCTCATTTTCTGATTTGTCAACTCCTTTTCTTCAGAAATATATGAACAGCAGGAGTTGCAATTACAAACAGAATTCAGTGCTGAAAATTAAACATGTAAATAAAGTATTCCACTCCCTATTTTTTTCAGTTTTTAAAATATATTTTTTTTTTGCTTTTACAGAGAGGAAGAGGGATAGAGAGTTAGAAACATCGATGAGAGAGAAACATTGACCAGCTGCCTCCTGCACGCCCCCTACTGAGAAACCAGCCCGTAACCAAGGTACATGCCCTTGAATGGAATTGAACCCAGGACCCTTTAGTCCCTTGGCCAAAGTTCTATCCACTGAGCCAAACTGGTTAGGGCACCACCCTGTTTTTAAGGAATAAAAAAGCACCTGGGAGCAGCACCTTATTCAACCTAGTTAGGTCATGGAGGAAATTTTTCCATTGATTTTTATTTATTCCAGAAATGTAAGGTTGATTTATCATCAGAATTAATTACTTTAATGCGTCATATTAATAAAAGGAAAAAATCACACGATCATGTCAATAAATGCAGAGGAAGCCTTTGACAAAACCCAACATCTATTCATAGCAAACACTCTCAACATACTCACAATAGAAGAAACTTCAACATATTAGAGGGAATCTAAAAGAGAACAACAAACAAACACACTACAGCTAAAATCACACAGAATGGGAATGTATTTTTGCCCTGAAAATAGATAATAAGATAATTTCTTCTACTTCTGATGAACATTTTACTGGAGGTACTAGTCACTGCAATACAGCAAGAAATAAAAATTAAAAGCATTGAGATTAAAAAGGAAAAAAGGAAACATTTCTTTATTTGTACAAGACAGGACATGATCTCCTGTGTATAAAGTGCTCAGGTGTCTAATAAATAACTTCAACAAGTTAATAAGATATAAGAGTAATACACAAAAAACAATTGTATTTCTATATCCTGGAAATAAACAGACCAAGACAAATTAAACACACACACACACACACACACACACACACACACACTAGCACAGTCAACTAAGATTTAACAAGGAAGTCAAGAATACTAATGTGGAAAAGGTGGTCATTTCAATAAATAGTGTTTTCTACATACCCAGATTTGATTTGCACCCCTTAATGATTAGTGATGTTGAACACTTTTACAAGTATTTGTTGGTTTGTGTATTTACTATACTATAATTTTTTAAAATATATTTTTATTTATTTCAGAATGAGGGAGAGGTAAAAAAGGGATAGAAACATCAATGATAAGAGAGAAAGAATCATGGATTGCCTGCCTCCTGCATGCCCCACACAAGGGGATCGCGTCCGCAACCTGGGCATGTGCCCTGACCAGGAATTAGACCATGACCTTCTGGTTTATAGGTCGATGCTCAACCAGTGAGCCACATCGGCTGGACTATACTATAGTTTTCAACCATTATTTTAGAGTAGACACTTCCTACTTATTAAAAAAGAGAAATTTTCTGTAAAACAGTATGCATGTTAGTATGCATGTTATACCAGCAGCAACCTCATATATCTCATGTTTACTGCATCTCTTAATAACAATTTTCTCTTGTGCTTGATTTAACCTGTTTTATACAGTAACTTGCTGTATAGGCTGATTGCCTAGGAGCATAGGCTATACCATATAACCTAAGTGTGTATAAGCTATACCATCTAGGTTTATGTAAGTACACTTTGATGTTCGCCCAAAAACAAAATCATCTAAGGACTCATTTGCCAGAACATCGCCCTGTCATTATGCAGGGCATGTCTGTGTATATGTCAGAAAATATGACAGGCTGAAAACTTTTAAATATTCATCTCCAAATATAGAATAATAAGTGTGTTAAATCCAAAAAGACTATAAAAACTAATACAAAGAGAGCATAAATAAATGAAATATAAAATAAACATGGAGCTTGAGTAATCCTCTTGGTCAGAAATCACATGCAATCAAAATGGGTTGAAAAGTAATTGGGATTTTTCCTATTTGCAAATCTTTACTTTCTCTCCTTCAGTAATGACAGGAAGTATTAACTATTTTAATGCTTAGAAGTTAGATTTCCTAAGCTAATATATTTGTGTTCTAACAAGTTAATTGTCAAAAATTCTTTTTGTTGTTGTTGTTATTGTGAGTCTGTATAGGATAAGGGCATAAGATTTTATGTTGGAAGACTCCCAGTTTCAAATATTTTTTTTGCCACGATAATTTGTGTAACCTTGGACATGTAATGTATTATCTTTAGACATCAAACTTTATCACCTATATAATGAAAATGACATTTAAAAGTATCTTGTGCATTCATTATGAAAAATAAATGAAGAGCCCCATAGTGCCTGGAATATAATACATATTCTGTACATGTTAACCGCTACTATTTTTATACCAGGACTGACTTTTTATCTTGAATTTCAAATCTTGCAACCTACAAAAATCCAGCTAAAGAATGTCATGCGACCTTATTTTCTGAACCATAAATAACATAATATTTCAAAATTATCTTAAATCTTCTCATAAAAAATCAAGGTAATTTTATTTGAACTGCCTATGATTGATTCTCATTTTTATGTGTGGAGGAATCAATATGGGTCTAAGACCTACATACTTTTTCTTTTTAAGCAGAATACAAAAAAAATACTGATTATAATCATATTAGCAGTAAACATCTTTATGCAATAGAGGTGTACTTAAGTCTTATCAGCTTGTTTTCCTGCTTTCTTGACATACTGTGATAGTTCTACGAAAGTCACAGGCAAAATTAAAGTTGTAATATTAACACATCAATTTCATCATGGAAGGGAACCAGAAATACACCTCAAGTGCTTTGGTGTCATCAGGAATCCATGAAGAGGAAACAGATCTCAATGATGGGAAGAAAATATTCATGTGATTCAGCAGAGGTAGGGGTCGGTGGAGAGATGAAATGTATTTGCTGCTTCAATGAGCCAGTGTGTATTCACCAGTCTTAATAGAGGTGAATAAGCTCCAAAAATGTTTTCCTAAACTTTTCCCTTTTTATAGTTTGTTGCTACTCTTTTTCTGAACATATAGTTACCAGGTGCAATATTCAGGAGTTCAAATTGCAAGCATTTTATAAACATGTAATATAATTGTTAGTGAGATTTTAATAAAGGTTATATAGCTGTCTTAGGTAAATGGAAAAGTATGATTTTCCTCAAACCAACCAGCTAATGCATTAAGAGTAAAACCCGTGTGTGTGTGTGTGTGTGCGTGCGTGTGTGTGTGCGTGTGTATGCCAGAAGCTAGACCATAAGTTTTAGGGAAAGTAACATATATATATATATATTTTTTTTTCAATGTCTCCCCATTCACAATACAGACCAGGCAAAGAGCCTGAGCTGAGGTGTACATGGGGCAAGTGTACTCTGCCTCCTATTTCGTACAGTCAGTGCAAGAACACAGCCTGTGGTAAGCACCAGGAGGCCGAAAGTGACATATATTTTAGATGAGAAATAGAAATTTTCCATGATATCCAACACTGTGTCATGCTTACTCGTTAAATAGGAAGAGGGAAATAATATTCAATTTTTGAGGATGAGCCACAGAGCTACAGTAAATTTGTATATTCTAGTGCCTGAAATATAATTTACATTTCTAGTCCTCCGATATTTGCTAATGCACCACACAATCTCCAAAGTACAGGATTCCCATTTTCAAGGCACATCCTATCAAATTTTAAGGGGAAATAGGACAGAACTCACATACATATCAATTAGTTGGATACTGTTTTGAGTTAGAACACCAATGACTGGCTATAAAAATTAGGTCGCATTTTCTACAAGAAGTTTTGGAATTTGGATATAGACCTTTTTTCTTCTTGTTCAAAAAAGTGTCCAGAATTTTTCATAGGAATAAAAGCTGGAGAAAAAAACACATTTAAAAAAATGCACAACAGACCATGCAGTCATTATTCACAGGTAAGCCTAGTTCTAACATGCATCCTTTTGTTCCTCTACCCAGAAAGTATGTTGGAAGAAAGTGACACTCTCAGCAAACTTTTCAATTTTAAGAGATTTGATGCTGATGTTTTCATGCTGTTACTCTTGATTTCTCCCATATCCTAGGTCACTTCCCAAAAAATCCAATTTCCTCATATGAACAATTGGTTTTTAGATTGCTTATTGAGAGTCCCCTAAACTTGACCTATCTCACATGTCACATGCTCCAAAGTTACATCTCTTGTTTCTTTTTCAAAAAGCTATCCACTCCACAAAATAATCAAAATTAGATACCAGGGGAAAATCTGATTCTACTTTCTTATAAGCCAACTTTTTGCCTTAATTCTTACCCTTTGCAAATACACTCGTTTTAATTATAATAATTTTCAGATCATGTCTCTCAATAGTGAGAAATTTGGCAACAGATTTTTTTTTCTTAAATCCTCCCCTGAGGATATTTTTTTCCACTGATTTTCAGACAGAGTGAGAGGAAGGGGGGAGGAAGGGAGGCAGAGAGAGAGAGAGAGAGAGAGAGAGAGAGAGAGAGAGAGAGAGTAACATCGATGTGAGAGAGACACATCAATTGTTTGCCTCCTGTAGGTGTCCCCACCTTGACCTGAAATCAAACTCGAGACTCGTAGACACTTTAACCACTGAGCAAAACCGAAGGCATCAGATTTATTTTAAATCAGTGCTTTTCAAATATTTTTAATTATTTAAAATGTTGTCAATTATAGTTGACATTCAATATTAAACCAGGTTTTTTTAAAAAGTTGAATTTAGAGAGGAAGGGAAAGAAGAAGAGATAGAGACATCAATTTGTTCTTCCACTTATTTATGCATTCATTGGTTGATTCTTGCATGTGCCCTGACTAGGGATCAAACCAACAACCTTGGCATATGGAAACAACACACTAACCAACTGAGCTACCTGGCCAGGGCCAATATTATATCAGTTTCAGGTGCCCAACCTAGTGGTTAGACTTTTATATAACTTACAAAGCAATCCTCCCAATAAAATAAAATGAACAAATGTTTTAAAAGAAAAGAAAAGAACATCAGTGAGCTGTAGGGGAACTTCAAGCACTAAATATGCATGGTGGGCAAAAGTAGGTTTACAGTTGTAAGTACATGAAACAGTTTATTCCTGTATTATTGTTTATTAATTATCATATTATTTTCCATATGAACAATTGTAAACTTACTTTGCTCAACCCTTCATCTAGAAATGGAATCCTTGAAGGGGACAAAAATAAGGAAAAGAAAAAAAATACTTAATATATGAAAATATTTCAAATGTGAGTAAAGTTATATAAATCAACATATTCAATAAACTGAACAATATCAAAGCTAAAAAACAACCATTAAAAATTACACCAATATATGTTACAATCAAATTCCTCAAACCAGTAATAAAGACAAAAATCTTAAAAGCCCCAAAATAAGATATGTTACTTATGGTAAAATAAAAATACAGATAACAGATTTGTCTTAAAAAAAAAAAAAAAACTAGTGAAAGACAATAGAGTAACTTTAACATATTGAAGGAATAAAGCTGTCAACCTAGATATATCTATCTGGTGAAAATATCTTTATAAAGAATGTGAGTAAAAACATTTTCATATATATAACACCTGAAGGAATTAATCACCAGAGGACACAGTACATGTATTTGTGCATTTATCAAAATTCATAGTGCAGTTCAATATATGTAAATTATTTCTCAATTTTAAAATATATAAAATAATTACATCTGCTCAGGATCTAGGTATATTAGGTAAAAGCTTGGTGAATAGCCAAATAAATACATTTTATTTTTAAAAGTTGCATGGAACATGTTGGAAATTCCTATATTAAAATGTGGTGTGTGCTTTTTAGTGTTTTTTTTCCCCCAAAAGGTTTTTTTGTTTGAGGGATATAATTTATTTATAAGAATTGATAATAATTGCAATTTAGAGACAACATTTTACTCCACTCAAAACTGACAGAAGCCCGTGAATGGTAAGCTGCTCAAATTATATGCTGTTCCAAATATTACAGTAATAAATAAAATCACTAATAATAAAAAGTATGGTGATAACAGTTATCTTCTTTCAGATCTTAACAGAACTCATTCCCTCATCTCACTTCAGATGTTTGCTCAAATATGGCCTTCTCAGGCGCCAACCTCTTTAAAATCTTACAGCCACTGATCAAGTTATCCCATTCTCTTCCCTGCTTTTCCTTCACAGAATCTATGATCTAAACTACTATTATTTTGTCTGTCTTTCCCCTAGGGAATGTCACTCTGATGACAGTGATCTTTGCCTGTTTTATTTTTATAGATAGTTCCAAAGCCTGGAACTCAAAAGTGGTGGAATGAATGAATGAGCAGAAGGATGGATGAATGAACATAGCACCTGGAAACAAGCACATCTATCCTAATATGTCATGATGGTTCTGGAACTCCAGATCATTATAATCTCTTGTTAGAGGATTAGGAAAACCTAACTTTCTGAGTTTCTATGGAACAACTTTACTAGGTCTCCCCTACTGCCTTTTCCCTCTACAGGACCCAAAGATACCTTCCTTTCTGCAGTCCATCACCTCAGTTCTAACTCTTTGCTATTGGATGATTCCGGATGTTTAATTTCACACTTTCCAGGTGGCCTTGGTCCCCAGAATCCTATTTTTTTTTCTAATTCTCTAGGCTCCGCTCAACCTGAGGACCTTTACAGAATAGCTATTTTACCTTCTGGAAGATGGGGTAGAATCACATTATCTGCACTGCGAACCAGAAGTGTGAATTATTATTATTATTTTAATTCCAGTTATTGTTCCCAAGTGTGTCTATTTGCTATGCAGTACAATAATGTGCCTATTCAGGCCTTCGGTTATTTGTGGGTCAGTTGTAGGACACATTGGTAATCATCAGCTCCCATTTCCTTTAAATCAAGGTACTCCAAACAGTGGAATGGGATAGACAGGCTGTCCCTAGATCTCAATAAAAGTAGACATGAAAAGCTAATGTACATTTTTATGATTCCTGTGGGTCATGGAGAGAGTAGGAAAGGAATTGAAAGCCCCTCAGAGCAGCACTAAGGAAACATATACTGCAAGGGCAGGGCAGAGACATTGTTAATGTAGGAAATATTATTGTTAAATATGATCTAAAAGCAAATAGTCCTTAAAATACTAATGTTTGCCCTTGGAAAAGAGGTACTTTTTGAATAGGTCAGTAATTATTATGTGATAGTAAAGGCTGTACTGGAAGGAGTATGACAAGAAAGCTTAAATTGAAAGAAAAATATTTCTCTGTCCCATGGGAGTGGCATAGGTGCCCACCTGCAGCACATCTCCTGCACTCACCTAACTTCCCAGATACTTGTGAAACCAAGAGCAAGTGACCAATAGTGTTGGGCGTATCTTATAATGGTGCCACCCAGGGTGGAGGCTGACACAGGAAAGGTGGAAGAAACCAGAAAGCAAGCTCGCTGACTGTGGGAAAAGATGTGAGTTTTACAGTGAGGGGCTTGATAAAAAGGCTTCTTAGAGAACCCATGTCAACCTAAAGTCAACAAATCCAAGTCACGAGCGAGGGAAGATGTTCACTGGGTCTCCCTTCCTGAGGCCCAAGGAAAAACCAAGTTAGTTGGCATGTTGACCTTTAATTTCTTACAGTGTAATTTCCTTCATATATTACCCCGATGCTTTGGCAAAGAAATGTGTATTGTACAAGTCGAATGAATAGACCTTTTGGCTACATGATAAATGAGTGTTAAAAGTCACAATTTATCCCAAGCTAAGAGTGAAGCAGAACATGACCAATATAGAATGAATACTTAAGATATACAAATAAAACTAAAATCATTTGAAAATTGTGGAATTGTATTGTAACTATAATTTTTAGAAGGGCAGTGTCAAGATTTTTTTGGTTATATTTTGGCTTTCCAAAAAATTATTCTCACCACTATCACTTGCTAATTCCTCCTGCAGGCACTACACTGGTTCTTTGTAATACTAAGTAGAAGCACACTTTAAGTGAGACCAGCAGAAGAACAAGATGAGTTCTGGTTCAGCTAAACCTCAATAGGTTATAGTCAAGGGCAATGTTGCCAAAAATTCTTAAGTTTTCCTTTATAGCTAATACCCAATTAAAGACAACTCCTCTTTAGACTTGAAGATTTGATTGGTGCTGACATTGTAATTTCATTGAAGCAACCCCACAACCTGAAACTTTGTACACAACTTGAGGAAGATGCTTTCTGAATGTTTAGATAAGTTGACTTATTGCCCTTCATTCTAATTTTTATTTCCAATTTTTTCTTTGAATTTGTGATGCAAAACACAATCCCTTGAAGAACATGCCTTTAAATATCTGATCTCTAAATGTTGTAGTGGAGCTATATAATTGACTTTCATGATAACAAAATGTCCTCTGAACTCCCAAATGCATCTCAGTTTTAATTTCATGTCTATCAATTTTAGAAAGTATTTTCCAGGGATAGGACACAACCATCATGGAAGAAATAGCTGAGTACAAGGACATAGAAGTTTGTATGGTTCAGTGCTTTCCAGTGAACTATCTTCTTTCTCTAGAACAATAATTGGTTGTTAGTAAGTCTACTTTAGTATTAGTATTCCATTGTTGTATAGCTACTTCAGTAAGTGTAGGGTTAAACAGTTCTTTTTTTCCAAAAAAATATTTTAAACATGTAATCACTGCTCTTCATATTATGTGAACTATTATACAATCTTCCAATACTTTTTGCATGTCATGCAGATTTTCCATAGCTGAAGAAGGATGAAAGATGTCATTCTCTTTGCTACTGTGAGTAATTCTACAGCATGATATGCTTCCAAAATCCTTGATAGCATTTCTGTGTTTTTTCAGTTCTTGATGCTATTTCCACAATTTTGAAGTAGGTATTCAGCTATTCAGTTACCAAAGGCCAAAAACAATGAATGGAAAGTAGTTGACTTTGGCCCTGTGTCATGACATAAGCCAAAATTTGGTGCATTCCTACTGTAAACCTGTACAGACTCGGATGTCAGCCGTATAGGAGCTGGGGGATAAGGAAGCAAGGGAAAGGGAAGCACACGTCATCCCCTCTCCACTATCATGGATAGCAGGCACGGCATAATGAGCAAATAGTGCTCATAATTCCAGGTGGTGGTCACTGTCATCAGAGGGTGATTTATGGCAAAGCCAAGAGCAGCACAGCACTGGAGGGGCATTCTGGGGAGTATGGGTATAAGACTGAATGCATTAAATAAAACCCTTCTGATTACACTATAGATTAGAGAAAGTGCTCTTTAAAGAGGAAAGAAAGAGGTAGCAAATAATTAAAGATTAAATTACTTTGGTTATATGTTGACTGAAATTATAAATTATTGAATACATCGCATGTGGATGTAGCTTATAAATTGGTATAAAAAATAAAAAATATTGATACTAATATCAAGCCTCTATTTTTATTTCCTTTTACTTTGGTTTAGAAAGGAAAAACTTCTGCCTATTTAGTTACAACTCTATGACATCTTTTTAGAATAGGAATCAAGTTTTCTAGTGGTAAATGCTTGTTACCTTGTATAACAGCTGGGGAAACAAGTAAGCAAATATTCAATATTGAGACATAAATAAATGGAGGATGAAAGTGTTTAACCAACTGCATCATGGAGATAAGAAATACAGTTATTTTTAATGTCGCACTCATTTCATTTCAAACATTTCAGACATATACTTTACATTTGTATGCTTTTATGATAAGACTTTTTAGTTGAATTTGTTACAACATGCAACTATTTGAATAATAGTGCAGCACTTATCATTGAGTATCACAACTCACAACTATTTTCTTTTCTGAGTTAACATAAAGAATTAGACTTCAAATCAGATACATGTAGATTAGAGCTCTCAATCAGTATTGTTAAACTGAATTGTGTCCCCCAAAATTCATATGTTGAAATCCTAGCCCTTAGTATTTTAGAATGTGACTATATTTGGAAGTAGGACCTGTAAATAAGAAATTAAGGTTAAATGAATGAGGTTCTATGAATGGTCCCTCATCCATGAGGACTGATGTCCTAATTAGAAGAGGAGGAGACAGCAGGGATGAAAGGCCCTGTGAAGACACACTGAGGTGGCCATCAGCATGCCAATGAGAGAAGTCTCGGGGAAAACCAAAGCTGCCAACACTTTGATTTTGGACTTCTACCCTACAGAACTGTGAGACAATACATTTCTAATGTTTAAGCCACCCAGTATGTAGTATTTTGCTGTTAGTTCTAGCCAACTAATACTCTCACTGAAAGTGTGCCTTGGACTGCGTGTATGATCACAGTGTGAATCTGCTATTCTCTATCCAGGTTCAGCTCTCCTGCACACCTCCAGGAGAGGAAGTCTCTCTCCATGCTGGGTGTGAATCAAGTGTTTGCAATCCATCTATCTATCTATCTATCTATCTATCTATCTATCTATCTATCATCTACCTACCTACCTATCTATCATCATCTATCCATTCATTTATCTTATCTTGTCATATCACCTCTGACCAAAAGCTAGTTACTTCATCTTGGAGTCCAGAACTGTGAGAAACTAAATTTCAGTTGTTTAAGCCACTCAGTCTGTGATATTCTATTATAGCAGCCCTAGGAATTATAATACTTTTAAAAATATAAGCAAGAGGCTGAGGAAAAGCAGGGAGAGGCCTACCACACCCGCATGGTTCCCTGGGGCCTCCTTCTTTCACTGAGCATATTCTGGCCAGAATCACAAAACTGGGGATATTAAAATTAGGAAACACCTGCATTTTATATCCCTAAGAGTTGTACAGCTTATGTGACATTCTCCAGGAAGCTACACTTCATAAATGTGTTCTTTGTAGGTTTGATAAGAAAATGCAAAACTGAATGCGCTTTCTAGATAAGAATTTGCCTCCTGGTATATTTTCCCAGAGGTGCCTTTATCATGACAAGAAGAGAACACCAGCTACCTGCCTTGTTTTCTTCCCCCCTGGAAAACCACATAACAATCATGGGAGAAGCAAATCACAGGCCAGCTGCTTATACTCTTTCCTTGTCACATCCTCTCCTCTATATTTTCCGGCAAATTTGCTTGGGGATATCATAAGCCTCTCGGAAGCTTTCGGCCAGAGAAATTACTAATTCTAGCAAAACCACAGCTGAAGTAGAATGAACTGGAATTTAAATTCTCCTCTGATCCATTTCAAAATCCTTATATTTAATTTTTGTATATAAATTTTATTATTTTTACTCATTTATGTAATAAATATATGTTAATTGGGAAAATTACAAAACATAGCTAGCTAAATGAAAAACATTAGCAATAAGTACTATTAACTATTAAACTACACATTTATGTATAGTATTCCAATATTTTCCATATATAGACACAAAATTTATTTATAAAAAATTGAATATTTTTTATTTTATAATATGCCTTTTAAACTTAACATATTGTAAACTTATTTCAAGGCTATTAAATATATTTTTTATTAAATCATTTTAATGGACATATGGCATATATTTATACTATATCATGATTATATACCAAGGAAGTTTATGTTTGCGCTGTGATGGTGTATGACATTTCATCAGTTAATAAAACTGAAGGCATCTGACCATATATATTTTTTATTTAAAAGGTCTTAAAAATATAGTCACCCACTGATAGAGACTTTCTATATGTCCACCAAAATCTATTCTCCTTTCTTCCTGGACACACAAGGAAGTACTCATTGATGCAAACCAGGCCATTTGACTAACTTCCTATGAAAAAGAAGAAAAAAGTGAGAAATTATGTGTGTTACCTCAATTGCACATGTACATATACTCCTATCTACTCATCCATCTTCCCCAACATCTAGAAGCCAGATATGGCAGTGACCTAGTTTTAATCTTGTGGAAGATTTAAGTCAAGTGATGACTTAAAAAGAAACCGGCGTCCTCCACTGAATGAGAGGAACAGAGATGCTCCATTAACCTATGCCACTCACTGTAAGTATTACTCTAACTAAAACATCTCCTTCTTAGTGACATGAGAATTATCTACCCAAATTCTTAACTTCTGCACCACTGCATCTGTACAGTGTGCATTTGAACTTCCTTTTCCTGATATCCTTAGGTCTATGTTTCAGGAACACTTTCACTACCATGTCTAGATCTCTGGAAATCATGGGGACCTTTGGACATTCCTCAGTCATTTTGTCCATAGGTTGGGAGACCTCTCAATTTTTTTCTGATTCTGAGGTTATGGAAACATGACAAGACAAGGCAATACTCATCTTCTACCCAAGAAGAGCCCCTCTTCCACAACTAATTTCTCAGTCCTATGATGTCAAGGAACTTTTCAATCAACATGTCATTTTATGAATCAAAAGACCTCATAAATCATGGGGTCAAGTTTCTTCTTTTCACAAATGCAGAAACAAATACTTAGAGTAGTTAGGAAATGTGTCCAACACCACAAAGTTAAGTATTTGTAAAACTGGGATCAGAACTCAGAAATCCTATTCCCTAGAGAAATATCTTTTGAAGCACAGAAAGCAAGCACAGTAAAGAGGAAGAAATTATATTCCAAAAATTCTTGAATTCATTACCTTTCCCATTATCTTTTATGTCTAATCTATTGCAAGGCACACAACTAATTCCATTCATTCTGGAATTGTTTATTCTATCAACAAATACTTACTGCACAACCAAGAATGCATCAATGCTGTGTTTAGTGCTATGAATGGTTAGCAGGATCTGGTTCCTGCCCTTTTGAGATCATCACCTGTAATAAGTAGCAAATTACAATATAGTATTCAAAGTGGGGTGTACTGTGTACGGCAGGGATAAATACAGGGTGTTATGAACTATAAGCTTCTTATACAATATTAAAGGTAAAAAGAGATTTGGTATTTTTTTTTAAAAAAAAAAAGACAACGAAAGTAGTAGGACACTCGGATAAAAGGGGTTGGGGACAATGGAAGAGCCATAACTCTCAGATATAATGAAACTGGAGAAATCCTACCCTCCCTCAGGACCATTGCCTACTCTTACATTCCTCATGTACTTTTCTCCTAACCCAACCCCTATTTTAAGCAACAAGTAATGCTTTTTACAGCAATCCTAAACATTAAAATCCTATTCAATCAAATAAATAATTTGGAAAAACCTTTGTTTTACTCTATTTACATTTCTTCTTTACATTTGCCTTATTCTTTATAAAATGTAACTGCAGGATGCTTAAATTTCTTTCCTGTGCATGAAGGACCATTATTTTACAGCACTGTTGGGTAGATCCTTAAAGATTAATGAAGCATTCAAAACTTTGTATAAATTTGAGTGTAAATAAATTGAGGAAGTAAATAGACCTGCAGTGTGGTTTCTGGGTCATGAATAATCTTCTCAACAGTATCTACTGTTAAGTAAGAAATATCTCTTATTAATAGCATAAGGACAAATTATTTTACATACTGCTGGCATATGGAGAAATAATAACTCTTAAATATAGATAACCATGTATACTGCAATTTATTAAATCTTTAACTAATATTTAAAAGATGTATGTTCCATGTTTTATGATAAAATAACATATTTATATTTCATGTGCCTTAAAATATTTCCATGAAAATTTTTAAAGTTTTATATAAATTACAAATAAAAATAGAATGCATTATGAAAAATTATTCACAAAGTACTAATGTGCTAATAAAATACAATCTTTTTTAAAAAATACACCAAAAATAATATTGAAATTTCACAAGCCAAATGCACTATTTTGAAAACATTTCAAATTGGTATAACAAAGTTTCAACCAAAGCTCATTAGGAAAAAAAATACATAAACACATCTAATTATTTTCTGCCTATTATAATATTAAGAAAACAAATTTTCTTTTTAACAAAGTTAAAGGACTTGTGATGTGAACATATGAGGACCAAGTTACTAAAAAACAAAACAAAACTTCATTATTAGAAAAAAATCCCATTCTGAATAATTTAAAATATAAGATTAGATCAGTGGTCATATTTAGGAAGTTCAGTATTTAAATAAAAAATTAAAATATGCTGCCCTAGCTGGTTTGGCTCAGAGGATAGAGCGTCGGCCTGTAGACTGAGAGGTTCCAGGTTCGATTCCAGTCAGGGCACAAGCCAGGGTTGCAGGCTCCATCCCCCATAGGGGGTATGCAGGATTCTCTCTCACCATTGATGTTTCTATCTCTCTCTCTCTCTCCCTCTCCCTTCCTCTCTGAAATCAATAAAAATATATTTTTTTAAAAAAAGAAAAATGCCAATGTGCTCTTAAAATGTTTTGTGCTTAAAAACCAATTCATAGTAAATACAGTGATCTATGCTGGCCTTTTAAATAGAACAATCTCCACTATCTGGGTAATAATAGTTTTAAAGATTCTACTATTTAAAAGACAACAATGAAAGACTTATAAGTATCAAAAGCTCTATTTGCTGTTTCCATTATTATACAACATTAAAGACATGCTTTTGTACACGGGGGTAGTTTCCATTCTCCACGGGGCTCCTCTTGCTCTCATCTAAGTGTCACCAACAGACTATTAGATAATTAGACTGATAAACTTAGTAAATATACAAGTTTAAGTATAAAAAGATAATCAACAATATTTCTATTCTCAGTGTTTTTATATAATGCCATATATCTAAAATAAAGTTCTCAATTCACTTTTAAGTATGATAAAATGAAATAAAAAACCTCTACTTGCAAATATGAACTGTTAAACATCTTCCCTAGGGTGAAATAACTACTACTAGAAAACATTCTCAACTATTATAGAATTCAAATTCAAGTATTCTAATTTAAAATTAAAATTATGATACTTCTATGAGATGAATGTATTCACTCAACTCCCAGCTTTGTTCAACTGAATCACTCTACTTCATCTAGTGATATGCTTACAAGCATAAATTATTTCTCAGAAAACATCCCCAGGGATCTGAAGACCCCAAACAATTCCTAATTAGCCCACAAAAAAGTTAGTTAACACCAAGAAGGTGTTTCCACCTCCTGAATTAAATTCAGAGAGTTCCAGGAAAAAAAGTCATATATTTTCTTAGCTAGCATCACCTAATCCTTAATAAACTCTTAAAAGGATAGGATAACCTGTCACAAAATGATATTTCTTGGTTGCACTTTGCATACTGTACTCTTTTTAAAAGTCAGAAATGAGGTAGGTAATGTCACTGGATCTAAACGACCTCTATTACATGACAATATCCTGAGCTGTTAAAGGAATCAACATCTTTGATACACATCAGGAATGTATGTTCAAATTAACCCACCAATTCTTTAAAAAATCTGGCCATATTCTTTAGCTTCTGTCACTAATGAGATATATTTAAGGTTATCCAACAATGAACTAGGGACAAGATTCATCATGTTTTATCATCTATTTGCTAAATGATTTTCTGGCTCTTTTCCTTCTGGGTACATGGTGAGATTTCATGTCCCTGCATCACTGAAGTTAGGCATGATCAGGTGATATTTCCTTGGCCTACACTAGTAAAATGTCAGCAGAAAATGTCAATTCCAGGCAGAAGCTTAAGCAGCCAATACTAGACTCGATATTCTCTTCCTGCTGCTAGATAGGCATACCATGGGTTAAGACCCTGACAAGCAAGGTAAAGGAGCCCCCTGCTGATCAATGTTGGAGATACAGCATGAATAAGAACTTCAGCCCTAACCGGTTTGGCTCAGTGGATACAGCGTCGGCCCAAGAACTAAAGGGTTTGAAGTTCGATTCTGGTCAAGAGCATATACCTTGGTTGCGGGCACATCCCCAGTAGGACTGTGCAGGAGGCAGCTGATCAATGTTTCTCTCTCATCAATGTTTCTAGTTCTCTCTCCCTCTCCCTCTCCCTTCCTCTCTGTAAAAAAAAAAACACAATAAAATATATTTTAAAAAATAATAAAAATAATAACCCTTCATTGAATTAAACTATTAAGTGAGACTACTCAGCCAAAGTAAAGAAAACACACTGTCATTTCTGACATGGATAGATCTTAAGAGTATCAAAGCAAAATAAGTCAGGCAGAAAATTCCAGAACCATGATCTTACTCATATGTAGGAAATAAAACTTAAAGCAACACATGAACAAACAAGGCAAACAAACAAAAACCCATAGACAGAGACAACAGTATTATGGTCACCAGAGAGAAACTGTGCTGGGGAGGGAGGTAGAAGAGGGTAAAAAGGATCAAATACATGGTGAAAGATGGACATTTGACTTCAGATGGTGACTATACAATGTAATATACAGATGATGTATTATAGAATTGTACACCAGAAATCTATGTAATTTTATTAATAATGTCATCACAATAAAGTTAATAAAGTTAAAAAAAGGAATCTGACTTGGAAAAAATATTGCAGTTTTAAGGGTGTTTAATACTACAGCATTATCCATCCCATTAGGGAGTCTAAATTAGTCACATGTGTATACTTTGACAGGCTTTATAACCTAATCAGTACCAAAGGACTATATTTAACATGAAGCAATAAGGCAAAGTTCAAAGTTGCCAACTGTTTAATTTTATATAGAAAAAAAAAACACACAGGCATTTTCTCCTTATTTTGTCTGACAGAAATTATATAAAATTACTCTCCAAAACATTACCCTTTCTTCTAAATAATGGTACAAGAGATCAAGGCCAAACTCATCATTTCATGACATCCATAAAAACTGAAACTCTTATTAGTCAATTAAAGTTAAAAACATAACTTGATTTAAATTTTAATTATA
Source organism: Myotis nattereri (assembly GCF_964212035.1). NCBI lineage: Eukaryota > Metazoa > Chordata > Mammalia > Chiroptera > Vespertilionidae > Myotis > Myotis nattereri. Next base: position 31,850,405 of record NC_138088.1, read on the forward strand.
TAAGACTAGAGGCCCGGTGCATGAAAATTCATGCACTGGAGAGGGGGGTCCCTCAGCTCAGCCTGCCCCTTCTCACAGTCCAGGAGCCCTCAGGGGCAGGAGGCTACCGGCAATCAGGGGAAGGCGACGCCCCCATCACACCTCTGCTGCTGCCACTGCCGGCAGCACAAGCCTCACCAGCTCTGGTTACCTGAGCCTCAGGCGGCCCTGGGCGGCTGGGCAGCCACCATCCAAAGCTTGCCTGCACCTCGGGCGTCAGCTGGGCAGCTGTCATCCAAGGCTTGCCTGTGCCTTGGGCCAGCCCTGGGCGGCTGGGAGGGTGAGGGGACTGGGGGATTCTGGAGGCAGGTGTGTGCCTGCCGCCCTGGCAGGGCTGCGGAGACTGGGCACCACTATCTTGTAGCTGTGGGCATCATCATCTTTGAGGGTGGGGAAGTCAATTAGCATATTCCCTCCTTATTGGCTGTGGGCGCTACCATCTTTGCGACAGTGTGAGGGTCAATTAGCATATTCCCTCTTTATTAGATAGAATTATCTATTAACTATCTGTAAGTTGATTCAGCTATAGGTTAATTAGGTATGAGTTGATTTAAATATTATAATTTAATGCACTTATTAAATTAGAAGCATTCTGTCTTTACTTACACTTAAATAGCATGACATTTTAAATGACCATGACTACTAATAAAATACCAACCCATTTTATTATTCATACATTTTACGGTAAATAGTTAACTTTATGATTAAACAACCTAGCAGTTAAATTTCTTATAACACATTATATCTGATGAAAAACAGTTTTATGAACTCTCTTCCAAACCAAATTTATGTTAAATCTGTACTCATACTTAATGGTTTTTAAAATTAACAACATAGAAAACTATCATCTTTTGAAAATGGATATCATATTTTTCCAGAAGGAATGGAGGGATACAATTATCAACATACAAAATGCCCAAAACTATAGAGAATTTTTATGAGAATATTTGAACCAAACAGACAACACATGCCAGGGAGCAAGATGTCAAATGCTCTGGAGAATAACAGTTTTGCAGTTTTTCTTCTGCATTTAAAATTAAGGAGGGGATGTAAGGAAGATCACATGAAGGTGGGAGAAAGCAAGGTGGGAATTAGATTACAGGGCAGTGAACAAGATGATGTGCTCTCTGGAGGGTTAATAGCCCCTTCAAGAGATACTGCTTCAGGTATGTCAAAGGTGTGTTAACCTAGGTGCACAAGAACAATGGCCAGAGCTGCTTTAAAACCTTTCACTAAAGAAGTTATATGCCTGGGGTGTGGCCACCCACCATGCCTTCCCGGATAGGAATTGGTGAAAGGTCACCCTGTGAGATTACTTTACATAGAACCCCGTTGTTGCTCACACAGTACAAGCAGCATATTCAAATTAATGGTTGTGTTCATTGTAGTAATACATTTTTTTCTGTTCTATTTTTATAATTTGTTTAAAAATTGTTCATTTATATTTGAAGCTATATAAGTTCATTAAGGGAATTTCTTCTACAATGTCAGTCCCATTATACCATGAGCTCATCAATGATGTCTTATCATAACTATAGAAAGAACATTTAAGGGATATAAAACTTGAAAATCTCCAATTATAGCAGCTGGAAGAAATTCTTTCCAATGTGGTCTTCTTAATGACATGCTTTTTAAAAATTCAGATCCTTGGTTGAATTGTGGTGCATTGCTTTAATTACAAAAGCAGGATTCGCAAACAAACAAAACTTTCTTGAAATTTCTTGCTAAAATATGTATTATCATAGATAAGTGTCACAGATAAGGAAAACTACACACATAAAAACATGTTCCTAGCATTCTACCTTGTTAGGTATATTTCAATATTGAGTTTTTATAAAAAGTTTTTAGTGAGCTGTAAAGAATCACTATTTAAATTGTGAGGTTTTTGCATTCTTTTCATTATTACCAAAATTGGTGATCTTGTGTCAAGAATGATTTTCTTTTTATTTGGGGGGAAGAGGGGAATGGGATACATTTTATTATGATGATTAAAACTCAAACTTATTTAAACAATTTCATTGTTTAAAAATTGCCACATTTCCACAGGTTGAAATAGGAATTAAAAGAACAAAAGTAAGAGATCAACCAAAGGACTTGTATGCATGCATATGAGCATGACCAATGAACATAGGCTGGCAGGGGCTGGAGGGGGCATGTGCTGAGGGGTGGGGGCAGCTAGGGAGAGGTCAATGGGGGGGAAAGGAAACTTATATAATACTTTAAACAATAAAGAATTAAAATAAATAAATAAATAAATAAATAAATAATAAAAAGAACAAATTCTTAGTAATTGTTATGAAATTCCTAAGAATTTATCTAATTCCTTTTAGTCTCTACCTACTTGCTACTGAAAGTCAGGTGAGCTGTTGGTCTACAACAGGCTCTAATTAATCTCATACATGTTTTGTCCTCCATGCAGCATTTACCATCATGCTAAATGCTAGTCCACTTCTCTCCATTCCATCTGCTACTGTCCCCTTCAGACTAGCATCATCTCTCATCTTGATTCATACAGTAGTCTCCAACGCCTCTGTGCAATGTAAACATTTCCGCGTTCATCTTGCCTGGGGATCTATCATTGCAGACATCCCCTGTAGCCTTCCCTGAAAAGATTTGCTCACATGTCTCCAGTAAAACAGAGTTCAGTGCCACACATTTGGCTGCCGTTTATTTTTCACGCAACTAAACTGGTTTCAAAGATTCAGTGAAATCTGCTGCCTTGTAATTTTGTGTATTAATTTTAGTTCTGGTCAGTGGAGCTACCCAGATTAAAATTATCCTTAAGCATTTCATAAATATGAAAATGCGGCTTCCTGGCATCTCTTTCATGTTTCAGTTCTCCTAAACACTACTCATCTGGCCTCGTTTTCAGACCCATTCACAATCCTTTTTCCTCTTCTAAGCATATTTCACTTGCCAATATCTCAATTAACAAATGACAATCAAAAAGATGAGCTCTGCATTGGCAGTGTGAGAAGCTCTAGTTCTCCCTAGTGAAACAGTCAGAATACAGAATCCTGGAGTCCCTGCTGCTGTTGCCCAGCAGGCAACTTGTAAAGTTAAGGTGTTACACTAAGACAGGGATGGCGAACGTTTTGAGCTCGGCGTGTCAGCATTTTGAAAAACCCTAACTTAACTCTGGTGCTGTGTCACATATAGAATTTTTTTGATATTTGCAACCATAGTAAAACAAAGACTTATATTTTTGATATTTTATATACTTAAATGCCATTTAACAAAGAAAAATCAACCAAAAAAATGAGTTCGCGTGTCACCTCTGACACACGTGTCATAGGTTCACCATCACTGCACTACGATAAGGGGGTAGCTGTCCTTCAGGTATTTCCTTGAAGGTTCATGGCTTGTACTATTATCCTAGAATAAGATTCATCTCAATCTGTAATACAAACTCATTTAATAGTTAAAACAACAAAACACTCTCCTGTGCTTTACGGATATCCTTCTTAAATATGTCTAGTTTTCTAGGATTTTTAACATCATTTTTTAACCTCACCAAGTAACCATTTACTCTTCCTCTCCCATATTTTTAATGCATATTTAATCAACCTAAGTGATGTTCCTCATCTCTCTCTTCTCCTCTTCATTTCCACCATTGTTCAGTTACTCATTGTCTCTTACCAGGACAATTAAAATAAGCTCATAACTTCAGGATCCGCTCTTTCTAATAGACTTGGATATCTCTGCCAAATCAATTTTCCAGAGTACATAAAAAGTCACTTTCCTACTAAGAAATCTTCAAAGACTCCTTTCTTCCTACAGAATAAAAGTCTTACCCTCATTTTCTTCCTCTCCATTAGCTGACCTAACCTTTCTTCTCCAATCTGACTCCCTACTGCTTCCTGAATTATACCTGAATTATATCCTAGGATTAAGAAAAAAACCACTTTAGGAAATAATGACTGACAAATCACAGTTAAGTGAGTTATTAAAGACTTTTTAAAGCCCAGAAAGGTGGGGTTAAATGCTTAATCAATTCAATAAAAAATGTCAAATGGTCAAATTATTGCTCTCTATCTTATTTATTGAAATTCCAGTTTAAGAAAATGCTAAAGATATATTTCCTTTTCGTTGTTTATGCTTAATTCAATCCTTGCTACTAAACTTTCATCAAATATTGAGGACAGAACATATTCTTTAAAAGATTTCCTATATAGCAGTGTTCTGTAAATTCTTTTTTGTGACAATGCATTGTTAAAAATTGGAAATTTATTTTTGGGGGACAGGAAAGGGTAACTGCAAAATGACAAACTTTTAAACCCCAAACTTTGAAAACTCAAATATTTTTTAAATTACTTTAATCACATTTATTGGAGTGACATAGGTAAACAGGATCATACAGGTCTCAAGTGTACACCTCTACAATACACAATCTGTACACTGCATTGTGTGCCCACACTGCAGAGTCAAACCATCTTCTTCTATGACCATATATTTGGCCTCATTTACCCCCTGACCCTTCCCTCAGGTTACCCACTATACTGTTGTCTGTAAGACTCAAATATTTAAGGGAAGAAAATTATAGTTTTCATGTATAATAAAAATATTCTGAGTCATAAAAGATCACTACAAATCAGTATGTTATATTTATACTGACAGCAGTATCTTAAAAGTATAAAAAAACAATCACAGTTTAGCTCAATGGACCTGTCTGTATGGCATATCCATCACTCCATTATTTCAACAACTAAATATAAAATTAAGTCTAGTGTGAATAAATATAAATGACATTATAATTTAATTTAGTTTACAAATTAAAGTAAAATAAAAATAAAACAAATGCCTGCTCCTTCAAAATATTTTGCTATTAGTTTGCTATTATTTGCTATTAAGGACCTTAGGAAGTCTCTTTAACATGAAAGGGTTGCTCACAAAAACTTCAGTGGTCTCTTCAAGCTATTTAGCATTCAGAGTAGTTGTGGAATCAAATGAGATAATAACTATAATAATAGCATTATTGAGTCCTCAAAAATACACCAAAGTCTATGCTAAAAGCTGTATATACAGCATCTCATGTAATCCTTTCAACAAACTTATGGGCTAGATACTTTTATTTCCATTCAGCATATGATGGGGTAAAAAAGCACAAAACATTTAAGTAACATTTTCAGCAGTCTGATGAGGAACTAGGGTCCTGAGCAATAGGCTATGCTTCTTTGTGAAAGCACCTGCTCGGGAAATCTTTGTAAATGATATGCATGCAACTGCTCCTACAGAAATGACCACATGTGATGTCTATATGGTCCATGGAAGTGGAAGTCATGTTTTCTACTTAATAAGGAAACTGTGCAGTGACATGGAAATTTCGGTTTGAATCCAATTCTGCCACTTACCAACCACCTGGTCTTTGATCCGTTTCCTAAGCTCTATGAGTCATGTTTCCTCAACCAAGAAACGTGAATAATAATATTTACTGTATTAGTTTTCTATGGCTGTCATAACAGAATACCACAGACTGAATGGTAGCTTTAACAACAAAAATCGATTTTTTCACAATGCTGGAGACTAGAAAATCAAAGCGTGAGCAGGTTTGGTTTTTTCTGACACCTCTTTCCTGGGCTTGCAGAAGGCCACTTCTCACTGTCCCCTCGCATGGTCACCCCTTGGTCTGTGTTGTAGTCTCTTCGTATGAGAACATCATTCAGATTACATTAGAGTCCATCCATATGATCTTAACCGTTTCCTGGAGTGGATATTTATTTTAGAAATAACACTTACTTCATGACTGGAGAGTTTCACAAGTACCTGTCTTCCTAATTGGTTTTTTATTTCGATCTAAATCCCAAAAAAAAAGGCTAAAACTGATTTTTTTAAATCTGTGACTTCATCTTGCAAAATACTTTTTGTCTGTATGTGAGTATCTCAATATACACTTCTCTGGTTGAACCACATAATGAACTATGTATTAACCTGACAACCAAGCTTACTTATACCGCAAATGATGTAGCACAGGCATATATTTTTCTACTGCTACTCTGTGTTTCTCAAATGTTGTTTGACCAAACAGCAGATCTCAACCTTCCAAAATGCTTCAACATGATCTGCATACCTGTCTTAACAGGATTAAGTAAAATGAAGAGCAATTCAATTACAATTCTTTGGGCAGTCCTTAGGGTGCCCTGATCTAAGAAAAACACTTTCAAAGAACCACACACTGTAATTACTTGCTTTCAGAGTTTTCCAGTTAGGAATTAGTCTGGAAGTAACGTTACCTCTCAGGAAAGCTACTGATATGATCCAGTCACACTTCTACCCTCCTACCACAGAGACAGTCAGAAATGGGAATGGAAGCATGAAACTTTGACACAATCTGACCTGGAGGAAGTGTGAGCAACCGAAACAGCACAGCTTTAAAGAGAGACTTCACCATTTCCTAGGTGTGTGACCATATCACTAAAAATGGAGACAACGGGACCTACTTATTGTTTGTTGTGAAGATAAACTGAATGAAAAATAAGGTATAAAAGTGCGTAAACTTACTGCTGGACATGGAATAGGCATTTTCTGATGGAATAATTATTGACAAAATAATGTGAAGGAGATGGAGGGTGAGGATGATTCATTGCTTTTGAAACCCAGTGCATTGTGTGGTGGTTCAGAGGGAATTTTTTTTTTTTTTATCACTGAATTTAGGAAAATAGTAACTCAAGTGCCCACCTGCAGCCTTTTTGTTTTTATAATGACTCCATCTTAAAGAAGTGACAGACTGCGATGCCCAGTCCACATTTTATCTGTTCACTCTTGGATCTGAAGCAGCCGGCCAAATAGGTTTCAAGTAAGTTCCAGGTGATTCTCTGGTAGAAGACTGTTTTGCTCAAAATGCTCAGTAAGAGATAGGGACCCACTAGTGCATGAAGCAAAGGGATAAATGAGGTCTGCTGCTGGGGATATTGCCCATGGCATATGGCTAATAAAGGGTTCTATTTTTATCCTCACTCACTATTCCAGATTTTTGGTCTTCTCAGCCGGAATTGAGAGAAGGGAGCATCGTATTGCTGGTTATATATCATGTCTTTCCCCATATCGCTCTTTGCTCAGATAGCACACTGGCTTTTGGGGATATTTGGGGGTCAAAAACCCGAATAGGGGGGAAATTCAACCTTACAATGTAATCGGCACTTTGAGTGAGCTACCTAACTTTTTACAACCTCAGGTTCTCCCACCCAGAAACGGAGGATATTATGGAGAAGGTGGGTACTGAGTAAATGCCTATTTATAGTGTTATTACCACCCACACAGAGCATTTTTCTGAGAATTATATTTAAAAATTATGAAATTACTTAAGAAAACCTGACACATAGTGGAAAAAAAAAGAACTATTTCAATTTTTGTAACAACTTAGCTATTAAGTCTTAAAAGCTGCTTATTGAGAAGAGGGTTCTTGCTCAGTTAAAAATGGTTATACAATATAAATCCAATATAAACCTCTGAGTTGCAGGACAAACTTCTTGGAGTGCTGCCATATGAATATGGGTGAATAAAATGACCATGGGAATATCAGGAGTTCTCTCCCAGTGGTACAAGAATCAACAATGCTGATGTAGATCTTGAAACAGTTCTTGTAAATTAATTGTGCATTTGATTAACTTATTGTAGTGTTATCAAGGTGACTCAATGTAAACGGATTCAATATTTCTGAGGGAAATGCAACTTAAAGGCAATACTGGAATTCTCTGGTAAGAATTTGTTTACACTTAACACCAAGTGTTTTCCTTCTTCTTCTTCTTTTTCTGAAGATAGAATTTGAAAATGACGAATTTATTATTATGGGTAGAAAATAACAAAATTCTAATAAAGTCATCTAATTTGAAATAAATTTTGTCTTAAAATTAGAAAGGAAGAGGCATTCTTCACATTCGTGAGGAAATGCATGCTTTAATTCCATCTGAATAAAGCACAAATATATATATATTGGCAAAAAGTAACAACCTACTTTTGTCTATATTCTTTTGCCCTCCAAGATTGTACCTTGCTGTGTTTTTAAGGGCGGTTTGAGGAGATGCAGGATGATCTACCTGCGGGAAAGAAGAGGATTGTGTTCTTTGGTCCAAGTCAGCCCCTCTCACTGTTGACTAGCAACAAGGAATCCAGGTCCAAATGAGAAAATAACAAGTACCAGGTTACCTCACGTTAGAAAAGCAAATATTAAAACATACAACAGTAAAAAGAAAACATCAGAGGATTCACCACATGTTGATTTTTAAAAAAGAATCACATAAACTTCAAATGTATATAATTTTTTCATTTATATGTATATGAATTTATTCTGAAAAATTTACTTATATTAATAAATGTTTTGTGTACTTACAATTATTCTATTAATGTTTATGCATTCTATAAGTTTGTCTGTATTTATGTTCTACTAACTTTACACATTTATATATTCTTTCATTATATGAGTGTATATGTTTATACCCACAACCTATGCTAAAAAGTAATGTCTTATAAAGCTTACCAGAATTTCTCACAAATATTTACTTATATGCATTAGATAAATACATGGGCCATCAATAGTTCATGATAAAAAAGATACCTAAGAAAATAAATGTGTCCAGAGCCATTTAGGCAAAAACAGCCAGAGACTCTCAGCTTTTGATTGTAATTTCGAGATCACTGAGTTTACCCTTCCCCATATCAGATTCCTTTCATATAATCAGTATAGGAATATTTCTAGCCATGAGGAGGCACTTGGTTCATTTAATTTTTTCATTAACCCTATTTATTCGAAGTTCTTCCTTATTACTGTGGAGAATCCTTGGAGAAATCATCTTTGGAAGGCATGAGTTCCTCTGATAGCAAATAACAGGGTCTTTTGTTCTTCTTGTTGTTGTTGTTGTTGTTCTCATGGTAACCAGGAAAAGATTACTACCCACGGGTGTTAAACAAGTCACAAAGATGTATGTTCCCCTGCCCAGATCATAGACTACATACATACAACTAGAAAGAGGAAGACAGACTGAAAATCTCATGCTTCTAGACCCTTTCTTTAGATATGTGTGCTTTATTTTAGATTTCAGTGTCTCAAATGATTAATTTGAGTTGGGCTTAGATATGGCCACATGGGTCCAGAGAGATTCAACTCAAGGCTTCAACTCAGTGCCTTCCATTTCCACCTCTCCTAGAATGACTGATTGACCAATGCTGGCAAAGTTCCAGCTGTAGGAGAGAACCCTCAGTAAGTTAGGCCAGCTCTGGAGCCCAGGACAAGTTAGCCAGTTGAAGAGTGCCACCTTCATGCAGTGGATATGATAAGAATAGGCGATAACTAGTTGTTGCTGGGCACACTATTCGATATAAATGTAAACAATTAAATGTTTTGGCCAATCTCTAATTTTTAGTGTCTTGAAATTTCCAATACAATAAAAATAATAAAAATATTGCATTTTGCCCAAACTCATCAAACTGTACATATTAGATATGTACAGTTATTTATATATCAATTTTGCCTCAATAAAGTTGATTAAATTTTTTAAGAGATAAAAGCATTATCTGAATATGATAAAGTATGGTGCAGTAGCAAATTAACCCCCAAATCCCAGTTGCTTAACTCAACTAAGACTTATTTCACATTATGCTTATATTATGAGTTAGCATAGTTATTCAGAGACCCCAGCTCCTGGATAATTCCCCAACATTAACTTCTTCATCTAGAACAGGGGTGGGAAAACTTTTTGACTTGAGGGCCACAATGGGTTCTTAAACTGGACCGGAGGGCCGGAACAAAAGCATGGATGGAGTGTTTGTGTGAACTAATATAAATTCAAAGTAAACATCATTACATAAAAGGGTACAGTCTTTTTTTTTTTTTTAGTTTTATTCATTTCAAACGGGCCGGATCCGGCCCTTGGGCCGTAGTTTGCCCACGGCTGATCTATTATATGCTGCCTCTTTGATGCAAATGGCAGGGGAAAGAGCACTGCTATATCTCTCAGCAGCAATTATATGTCACGGCTCAGAAATAATGCATAGCCCTTCTGTTCAAGTCCCATTGTCAGAACGAATCTCACGGAAATGTGGTCTTCTGTGTGCCAGGAGAAGAAGCAAACTTGATATTGGTAAGCACTGGCAAGGTCTATAACATAATGTCATTTAGCCTATATAATAAAAGAGAAATAGCCTAATTTTTATAGAATACTAGTGTCCCAGTGCACGGATTTGTGCACATTGAAAGGAAATTAATTACAAGAAAGATGTGTGCAGTAATTACATTACTGCAAAAAATTACATGTCAAAATAGTATATATATTACAAAATTAAAATACAAAATATTTTAATATGTATCACGCATGTGCGAATCAACATTTATTTTTAAATTGCCAGTGCGCATCATATGTACCAGCTGGCTGGTCAGTCAGACAGTTGGACGGATGGATGGTCAGTCACTTAGCCTTTTACATATATAGATGAGCTATGTATGTATCAGGAACAGAGCTGCATACTTTAAATGCATTGTTTCAAAATTCTCACAGTAGCCCTGTGATCTAGGCTTTATTACATCTTCATTTTACAGAGGTTTAAAGAGATTAAGTGACTTGCCCAAAGTCAAACTGCTAATGACTGAAAGAGGTGGTACTCAAAGGGCTTCTGACTCTTGAGGCAAAGAGATTAACTGCTACCCTGCTGCACTTAGTATGCTACAGGGAATTACAGAAGACCCATGGGTAGATGTCAGCCTTTTGACTGTAAACACCATCTGTGTCTAAACAATACCCTGCTATGAAGTTCATATTCAGTAAGTATGGGATGAATAGATTATTTTATTTAAAATATATTCTTTTAAATTAGCATATTTATTGCATTATAATCTTGTTTGCATTGTTAATTTCCTCATCTTTTTTCACAGGTAAGCTCAATGATGTGTTGAGGGACAAAATATGAACATAAATAAGAAATTCAGTTGCTTGAGCTTTGGTGCCCTTAGAAAGGTGGGAGAGAGATTCTAGGTCTGGGGATAATTAATTGTACCAATTTGTTGCAAATTTAGATTGCTTCTTTTGGATGGAAATGTAAAAGCCATCTAGTTCAACCACCCAGGAGGCAGGCCAATCATTGCTATTTGAAAGAAAGAAGCTTCTGAGAAACTTCAGCTGCCAGTGTGTCTGCCTGACTCATCAAACTGAATTGAGATTTGTTTGTACAAGAGGCATCATTTCAGGCCAGAATGAAAAGACTGATGTACCATAATCCTATATTTTTTCATTATTATTAAATATATTTATATTGATTTCAGAGAGGTAGGAAGAGGGAGAGAGAAACAGAAACATCAATGATGAGAGAGAATCATTGATTGACTGCCTCCTGCAAGCCCCATACTGGAGATCTAGCCCGGAACCCAGGCATGTGCCCTGACTGGGACTAGAACTGTGACCTACTGGTTCGTAGGTCAACACCTAACCACTGAGCAATGCTGGATGGGCACGTTATCCTATCTTGATGTCAAGAGTAAATTTTTAAATGTCTTTCAATCACCACCCTCTAATAAAATCCATGTTTTTACCCATCCTGATGATTCACTGCTTTAGACACCAGAAATAGTAAACAATAAGGAAGTTCTTGATTCAGAGAAGGCATCTAACTTTAAGCAAGGCAGTGCCCAATATGGAAAATCCAAAGGCAGAAACTATCCTAGCTTCTCCTGTGGTCATTCAGCCAAGTACCAAAGTTTGGATGTGACCAATCCCTGTTAAAAAGAATGTCCTTTCCAAAAAGGATTCACTTCAGATTAATGGTCTATTTAAAATGAACCTGAGGAAAGAAAGTAAAAAATAATAATAATAATAATAAATGCTTGATGATCTCATTTCTTTTTTAAAAAAATATATTTTATTGATTTTTTAAAGAGATTAAGGGAGAGGGATAGAGAGTTAGAAACATCAATGAGAGAGAAACATCGATCAGCTGCCTCCTGCACCCCCCCCCCACACACACACACACTTGGGATGTGCCCGCAACCAAGGTACATGCCCTTGACCGGAATCGAACCTGGGACCCTTCAGTCAGCAGGCTGATGCTCTATCCACTGAGCCAAACCAGTCAGGGTGATGATCTCGTTTCTTTAAGAAACGGGCTTATTCCCTTAGGTTTGCAATGAGCAAAATTAAAGGCCATTGATAGCCATGATACAGAAATAGACAGGAATATGCCCACAAATAATCTTAATTTATTTATTAAATTAGGTGCAACTGCATATATTTTCAAGTAACTACAGAGTGATAGTGAAATCCCAAGAGTTGAGAATGTAAAAATTAAACAAGGAACCATACTAAATCTCCCTTCCTCCCCAATCTTCCTCACTTCAATCCTCAAGAAAAAGAAGCATCTTCTTCCCTCACCTGTCAAGTTTACCCTCCCCCTTCTCAGAGCACTCCTGTATGTTTCATTCTTCTGCTGCATAACAGACATATAGGTTAAGAGCAATTCTTCTAAATAAGAGTCTCTATCTCCCCTGTTTTGTGTCTGCAGCATTTACTACCCAAGCACTGGAAGCCCAGGGAGAAAAAAATAAGGTATCCAATTTAAAAAATAAATGAACAAAAACTCCTAAAGAAATGTTTGTTCATCTATGAATTGGAGTAAATGTGCACTGGGTTCTTTTATGTCAAATATCCAAGTGATTTTGGTATTTCTAATTCTTTAAAATTGTGTTTTCTTGATATACCTAACCTTTTAGGTCTAACCGAGGAGCAATCATTTGATGTTAAATTCAAAATAGTAAATTTCATCAAATGCTTTTTCTGCCTCTATTATGGTCATGTGATTTTTACACTTCATTTTGCTTATATGGTGTCATGTTTATTGATTTGTGAATATCAATAAACCTTGCATTCCTGGAATAAATCCCACTTGGTCATCCAGCACCCATTTACGATAAAAACTGTCAGCAATGTTGTAATAGAGGAAACAAACCTCAACCTAATGAAGGCCATGTATGACAGAGCTACAGCCAATATCATTAGTCAAGAGCAAGAACTAAAAATATTGCCCTTGAGATCAGGAACAAGACAGGGATGTCCGCTTTCACCACTCTTATTCAACATAGTACTGGAAGTCCTAGTCACAGCAATCAGACAAGAAGAAGAAATAAAAGGCATCCAAATTGGAAAGGAAGAAGTAAAACTGTCATTATTTGCACATGACATGATACTTTACAGAACCCTTAAAGATTCTACCAAAAAACTACCAACACTGATAAATGAATTCAATAACAGATAGTTATTAGCAAACTCAGCAGGACTTTCTATCCCTACGTACCTGTGAATAATGAGTGATTACTTATTAGACAATGTGATAAATTATGTACTACATACTGAAGTTATAGAACACTTTCCACTTCTGCCCCAGTCCGAGCATGACAGTTCTTCATGAAACTGTGTCTTTAATAGAAAGGGCTTTAATGAAAACAAGATTGGATTATAGATCTCAGAAATGGGGCTTGTGAAGCGACAAGGTAGAGATATTCCAGAACCCTTCAAATAACAGTGAGAGCAAAAAGTCAACCTTGACCAACCAAGAGGACCCCAAACAAGAGACAGTTATACCATATTGTCGCAATGTGCTTCAATAAGACACAAAATTGCCCTATGAAGTATTACCTACAATCCCCAATATATTTGCTGCCATTCATGAGACAAAACTTAATGAAATGCCCGTAGATTATGTTGTTATCCAAAATACCAACAAAAACTGAAGTTTTCTTCACCTCCCTGAAAATGTTTACTCCTCTTTTATCCATTGCTCAGGACACAATTCAGCAGAGGAAATGTAAGCACAGAAAATACATAGATATTTTGAGAAGTATATGTGAATTAAGTTTCAGCTACAACTTCTTTGATGCTCTCTATCACTCACATGAGTGAACTGGCCCAAAAATAAATCACTTGGTAAGAGATTTTTCAGCCCTAAGATGTTCCACATGCTAATTAAAGGCTCTGTTAGGAGCCATGACCTTCAATGACGGGTTGCTTATTAAACCCCTTTGGTTTCTACCTCTGACTGTGACAGAATTAGATAAAAATATTACTTCAGTGTTACTAAAAATTATTTTAGCTCAGAACTTTGATGTTGCATGTACACTATGGATATGAAATTCTAACTTGATACGTAAGGTGTTGTCGCCCTCCCTGCCCCAAAAAGCAGATTTTAATAAAATTTTTCCATCTTGGCTTTAAACAGATTTATCTCATTTTATTATAACAAAGCAGATTATCTTTTTTCCACATAATTTAGTAAATATAACAGCTATTAGAATCTAAGCTGGATGACTGAGTTTGGGAAAAAACAAGAATGAATGACTCTAAAGGACTAGATGATTAGATTAAATGAAAGCACAAAAAGTTGTTAAAGCCAGAAAATAAGAGAAAAAGAAACATAAGCAAATACACAATAACTTCATTTTTAACTAATAAAAGTGTAGGCATGGCATTTCTCTAGTAGACTTCTAAAATCATCGACATCAGAATCACCTGTGCTTATTTTCAAAAGACATGGAATCCACCCTCCACATCTCTGTCCATCTTGGTAGTCTGCATTTTAATAAATACTCCCAAATTAAAACCCACTGTTTGATACCCACTATTACAAAGGAACACAGAGCTTTATTTCCCTATCTACCCAAGTACATTTCCAGTAATCTTAATAACCAGTAAACAATTTTGCCCTTGGAGGGAAAAAAATATTTTATCCAATCACTTTACAATATAGTCAAGTTCAAGAATCAATAAATATTTAAGAAGTTTAATATTGTTCCATAATTTTTAATGCATCATTTTATCCATTTTCTTATTTGGTAGTATAAACAGTGAAGGCAGAGAGGCAAAGGAGGGGTCTGCCTTTATTCACATTTTCACCTAAACCAAATGTACAGGGTTCCTAGAGGAATAGATGATCACTGTACAAGAACATCGTATATAATAAAAGGCTAATATGCAAATAGACTGAATGGTGGAACAACCGAACAACTGGTCGCTATGACTTGTACCAACAACCAGGGGTCGCATGTGGAACATGGCAGCATCGGCAGCAGGTAGCAGAGCACAGAACATGGCAGGTGTCAGCTGCGGTGGGATGATGGAGTAGGTGAGTGGGGGCGCCAGACCAAGGCGGGGCACTGGTCACTGTCATTGGGGCGAGCCTCTGGTGGTTACTGAAAATTCTTTGCCACCACTCACATCTGCTGTCGGTACTCGGCACTGGGCCTGATCGCCCCTCAGGGCTTCTCCACCTCCTTCTGCTTTTGAGGGGCAATTGGGGCCAGCAGTTGCCTCTCACACCTGCTATCGACAATGGCCCAGCTTGCACCCGGAGTCGACACCGGAGCCGCCGCTCACACCCACTGCCGGCACCTGGCACCAGTCCTGATCATTTGGTGCTATCAGCAGGTGTGAGCAGTGGCTGCCGACCCAGATTGCCCCTCAGGAGCAGGGGTAGGTGGATAAGCCCTGGGGGCAATCGGGGCTGGCAGCGGCCACTCACACCCACTGCCAGCGCCAGCCCTGCTTGCACCTGCAACCTGTGCTGGAGCCACCACTCACACCTGTTGCCAGCGCCTAGTGCTGGTCCCAATCGCTCAGCACCATCAGCGGGTGTGAGTGGTGGCTTCCGGCCCTAATTGCCCCTGAGGGCTTTTCCACCTCCCCTGCTCCTGAGTGGTGATCAGGGCAGCAGCCGCTGCTCATACCCACTAATGGTGCGGGCCCCACTCACACTGCTGCTGGTGCTGGCCCCAATCGCCCCGCACCATCAGTGGGTGTGAGCAGGGCTGGCGCCATCGGCGCATGGGAGTGGCAGCAGGAGTGGGGTTGTTGGAAGATAGGGGACCAGGGTCCACAGTGGGAGGGGCCAGGCAGAGGCACAGAGGACAGGCCAAGACCCGCCCCTGTGCCCACCAAAGCCTTGTGGTCCACAGTTCCTTTGAAGGTGCACGAATTCATGTACTGGGCCCCTAGTGTTTTATAACACACACCAAAAGAAAAAGTGGATGAAATAAGTGTTCTAAGTAGTCTGTAGTAATTATAAACCACTTATCCCAATACTTAATATGATAAAGGTGTATTATGGGGAATATGTGGCCAAATAAATGGAGAGCGGCTATGGGTAGGACACCATTTCCCCTCTAGAATCCCACAGAAGTCAAACTTAACTGCAGCTATAAAGGCATGTTGTACTAATGTGCTCCTAGTAAATGTTCATTCTGCAAGGTATCCAGTTTGAAATACACTCTCTGAAAGGGAAGACCTTAAGTGAAGTGTTGTGGTCAAAAGGTCGATTTTTGTTCTCAATGTATCATTACACTCACCTTCCTGTTCTGGACAAACATATCTGCTCTTACTTGTATAAGGTGCGGGGGGTGGGGGGGGGGAAATGAATATATATAAAACAACTAGAGGCCTGGTGCATGAAAATTCATGCACTGGAGGGGGTTCCCTCAGCCTGGCCTGCCCCCTCTCACAGTCCAGGAACCCTCAGGGGTGGGAGGCAACCCAGCGATATGGGGAAGGTGACACCCCATCACACCTCTGCTGCTGCCACTGCCAGCAGTGCCTCAGCTGGCTATGGTTACCTGAGCCTCCGGTGGCCCTGGGCGCCTGGACAGCCGCCATCTGAGGCTTGCTGGTGCCTTGGGCCGGCCCTGGGCAGCTGGGGGGTTGAGGGGATTGGGGGACTCCAGAGGCAGGCACGCAGAGCAGCCGCCCCACTGGGGCTGAGGGGTCTGGGCACTGCCATCTTGTGGGTGCCGCCATCTTTGAGGGCGTGGAAGTCAATTAGCATATTCCCTCCTTATTGGCTGTAGGGACCCCCACCTTTGCAACGGCATGAGGGTCAATTAGCATACCCCCTCTTTATTAGATAGGATTATAGTAAGTAAAGTTAAGGACTCCTGTGATAGGATAAGCAGAAGACGGTGTGTGTGTGTTTTTTCATTATTAAGAAAACTGTTAACAAAATTATTTTGCATTCATGTCAAGGGGTAATGAAATAACATGTTACATTAATGTTATTTTATAGTCAGATAGTCAGTAGTAATATATTATTAAATATGTGCTTCATTGACTTCAGCACCCAAGTCAGACATTACTACTCCAGTTTACTAAATGCACATAAGTATAACAGGCAAAATTAGATTCTCTTATAGCAATCTATGTCATTCATTTTAATCAATAAAGAAAATACTGAAGCATAATTCCTCTTTAAATGGATAATCTACTCATTTAGGAAGGAACACACAACAAGTAATTGTTGATTTAAATAGATGATTCTTTATATTAACACAAGTGCAAATTACTGTGATTTATTCCCCTTGGCAAACTTTCATGATAGGAAAATGTTTACGTGGAGAAATCTGCTTCTCATAGAGGTTCTCTTTTTTTTTTTCTTTTTATGTTTCTTTTTGTAGGGAGAGAGGGATGAGTTAAGAATGGAAAGAGTCAGAAAGGAGAAAATTTTACCATTATGACATTGCCTGCCAATCTTTCCTAATAGTGAACAAATTAGTCCTCTGAGAGATCTGGAAGATGAAACAAAAAAAATCTAGAACTTAAAATCAGTAGGGGTGACTCTGTATTAATAGAGCTATCTAATAGACTGTTCTTTCTTTGTGATTGCAAAATAAAAATCAAGTTCCATTGAATTATCCACTAGTGTCTGAGTATAGTTATATTACAGATCTAAGACTTGATTTTCTGCTTTAAAACTCCCACCATGCCTGGCTAGTGTGGCTCAGGGATAATGACAAAAGATTACTTCAACGTCCTTCTCCTTCTTCGTGTTAGTCACTAAGAAATCTGATTTATTCTCTTTCATCTCCATCTTCCTACTTCCCTGAGGAATTTCCCCATGTGGGAAATTCTCATTTTAAAAACATTTCCTCCTTCATCTAACTTTCTCATATTTAGGGAAACTCTTGAGAAAATCATTCCTATTAGGTGACAAAATGGTTTTCAACCTCAAATGCTTCACTTTCCTAACAGGGCCTGTGAGCTAAGAAATAAAAAGCTTAAAAAAAGGTCCCTTTAACATCTAAGTCAGGAACCAATCATGCTTCACTGTTTCCAAAGCTACTTCTATTCTACTGCCAGACTGAGCTTTGTACTTGACAATGACTGTAGAGAGAAATCTTAAAAACTCATTTGATCCCTGGGCCATGTAGCTCTGGTGGTTGGGCATCTAGCCGTGCACTGAAAGGTTGCCGGTTTGATTCCCAGTCAGGGCACATGCCGGGGTTTCAGGCGTGATCTCAGGTAGGGGGGATGCAGGACACACCTGATCAATGTTTCACTCTCACACTGATGTTTCTCTCCCTTCCTCTCCCTTCTTCTGTCTTTAAAAGTCAATAAAAATCTTTAAAAAAAGGACTTGAATAAGCTGACCAACTATTATTTAAATACAGCATTGACCTTTTATAAAATAATAAAACATTTAAATGTATTTCAAACCATCTTCTTCAGTAGTATTTTCTTCTTGAATATTCATAGAAAAAAAAGTTTTTCCACTCAACTAGCCAACCTATCCAACTATATTCTAAGAACTGTTACCTATATTGAGTAAATAAAGTAATCCTTTGATACTTGCTCAAGGGAGAAGCATCTCAATTGCAAATCAGACCTTCATTATTCATGTCTGACCTTGTGACTCTTGATTGGAGGTCTTGAACTTAAATTGACTTATTAAAATGCCACTCCATATCTGTCTGTTAAACTGCTACCATTTGATCACTACTTTTGTTTCAGTAACTGCTTTTACAGATTATCAAATGTCCCCCAGATGTCATAGGCAACCAATTCAGATCTCACTTAAAGCCAGATAAATGTAGAATCCCTATTCAACTTGAAATCTCTAGAATTCAGATTTGGCAAATATAAGACATGTGGGCATCCAGAGCATTTGGATGGAGAATCATAAAAAAAAAAAAAAAAAAAAAAAACCAGCTGAACTACTCAGGAGCCTCCAATCCCATCTTGTAAAGAGACATACAATAATTTGTGTTAGAACAGATACATACATCCACGAATATTTGTTTCTAGGAACGTTGCTTTCACTTTTAGCAAAGTTGTTGACCACTACTTCTTTCAAACAATCCATCCTATTGTGTTTAAAGGGCATTCAGAGTCAACCCGATTTATTATCAGTGAGTCCCCATTCCCTTTTCTTGGTTCAGATTTTGTGATTGGCAAATCATTCTCTATCAAGTTTTTCATTACAGTTACACAAAGAATGAATTAAGAAGATTCCCATGAAGAAGATAGGTTGAACAAACCCCAATTCTCCCTGCCCTGTTTGCAATTAAAAAAATACACCTTCAAAACCCATGTCCAATCCAAAAGCAAGAAAGAGAACTCCTTGGCAGAGAATGGGAATGGAAGACCACAACAGTGAGTATGTGTGAAGTCGCAGAAGTCTTTGGTGCTACCTGAACCTAATATAGACGTGAGCAACTGTGGTTTCTGCACTTAGTCTTGCACTGGTTTTGAAAACAAATTTGGTGGAATGCTAGAATTGTGCTTCTGGCAAAAACAAAACCAAACCAAAAAAACCCTGAAAGCCAAAGACAGACATCTGTCCCATCTAGAACATAAACACAAAAAAAAACCTCTGTCCACTTTCTCCAAGGCTTAACGTGAATCAGATTCTCTTTCTGAACTGTAGGTGATGATAATTAAGTACGTGGAACCCCCAAACCTGCCCTGTTTGTATGAGGTCCACATTCTTTGTATTCACTCAGTACGGAAACCCAATAGGAAAAGCTAGTGTAAAAGCTGTCTGGTCAGTATTGAAATCCCTCCCTGTCCAAAGGGACGCTGAAAGAAAACAACTCCTACTGAAGATGAGTTCACACATGAAAACTCAGAGCACTAGATGAAACCAGCCAAAATGACAGCTGACCGGCCAATGCAATCGCCAAGAGATTTCCTACCCGAAGGAAGAGCAATAATGCTTAACATGTTCACAGAAGAGACAGGAAAGGACCAATCCAAAAGATAGGCAGAATGTTATTTAAAAAGAACAAGCAAACTTGAAAAAAGAGAAAACATGTAGAAATGGGAAACTTATTAAGAAAGTAATAAAATGAACAGATGGTGAGCTAGACAATTCAAAGGACAGAATTTGTGATTTGAAAGACAGACCTGAAGAAACTACCCTGAGTGCAGCGAATGTACGAAATGATAATAAATGAATGAATCAAAGGTCTCGTCTTTGTTAGGTCCTCTATAGATCACCTTATTGGAACTGTATCTTTGAAATACCAAGATATGAAGCCAGATGTAAGAGGTCAGCGATAAATTGCCCAGAAAACCCTGTTTATATGTACACAGAAAGGGTTGGTGTATATTTGATGAGTGTTGGGTGATGGGGGAAGGTACAGTTGGGCATATTTCTGGCATTATTTAAATGTGGGCTCCTTCTTGGGAAACGGTTCTGAAAATAGGGTCAAAGCTATCCTATTCTTTGACCACTAATTGCATGTTCTCAAGAGGAACATTATGCTGACTGATATTTTAATCTATTAGGAAACCTTCTCTGGCTACAAAAAGTAGAGATTCTAACTTGGGATTAACCCCTGACCTTTTCTAGCCATAGATCATTGAGACTATCTGTTGAAAAGGCACCATGGTGTCGTGGAGAAGGCAGGGGTGTGGAGACAAAGGGTCCCACCTCATGCCCCCACTGTTCCTAGCTGTATGAGCTTGGGCCGTTTGCTTTATGTTTCTGCACCTTTGTTCTTCTTCTGAAAAATGACAATGTGAAGCTTTACTCACAAGGACTAAATGAAATCTTTTGTGATGACTGAAAATTCATTTTACCAATAAAACTTATGCTTATTCATTTGGAATCAAAGTATGGTACGGCAATCAATTTGATTTAAGGCAGACAGTTGAGTGAATTTCTTTGAAAAGGGAGAAGGAAAATAATTTGGAACACCTTAGATCACAAATACAAAAACCACTTTTGAAATTTAACA
The DNA here is from genome assembly GCF_964212035.1 of Myotis nattereri. NCBI lineage: Eukaryota > Metazoa > Chordata > Mammalia > Chiroptera > Vespertilionidae > Myotis > Myotis nattereri. Next base: position 31,871,418 of record NC_138088.1, read on the forward strand.
TCTTTTCCTTACATTCAAAAGAGCCAAATACCTGCTCATGGTCATCAAAACAGCATGGCTTTCAGGCCCATTCAAAGCCGCCCTCCGGACGTCTGAGCTCCGAGGCAGAACTTCTGAGCCCTTCCAAACCCAGGGCCTCCTCCTTACAAGCCTGTTTCAGAACAACACAGAAAGCGTCGGCTCCTGGGCTTCGGAAACACGCGGTCTTCAGTTCCTTTGAAAGGTATCAAGGCAGGCATTAAATTAACATGACTGAAAAGCTGGGGGTTAGGATCTTGGTTTCTACAAAATTAGCAGCTTTTTTCACGTGTTGAGAGTCCCTCCCCTGCAGGCCCAAGATAGAACAACCAGAGTCCCCCTAACGCTTAAGAAAACAGGACAGGGACAGGCTAAAAGCTCACCCCTAATGAGTATGGGAAGGTGGGGGGTGGCTGCCCAGGGCTGGCTCCTGGGCTTTGTGGGTGCGACCTGGGCAGCCACAGGGCCTTGCACACAGTAGGACCGGCCTGGTTTAATGCCCTGCTGCCGCAGTCTTGAAACTCTTACAATTTTAAGAAGGGGCTCACGATTCCGTTTTTCTCGGGGTCCCACACATCATACAGCCGTGGGCACCACCCAGAGGAAACCTCATGAACCCTCCAGCCTCCGCAACAAACGCTGACTAAAAGCGGAAAAACCACCACCAGGACCTCCGGTGACTCTGTTTCCCTCCTGATTCCTGGGGCACAACCAACAGCTCTGGGTCCCCTCCCCCCCCCAACCCCACTCCTGGTCTAAACGTGCAGGAGTCGCTGCGGCCCCCACCTGCACCGCCTGAAGGTCCCTGGGAGCCTCGGAGGCGCCAAGTGCAGGCCCCTGGGAACCCGAGCTCCTCCCCCGCGTGCGGGAGGGCGGGTCCTCCGCTGGCTCCTCCCTGCGCGTGCGGGGCTGTCACCAGCCCCAGGGGGCGCCGTGCCCTGGGAGCAGGGCCCCGGCTTGGGAAGCCAGCTCCTTGGACTGCTGGGGTGTGACTCCCAGGAGCTTTGGCCTCTGCTCTCCCTGGACCCTGAAGCCTGGGTGGGCCCCTCCCCCTCCCCCTCCCCCTCCCCCTCCCCCTCCCCCTCCCCCTCCCCCTCCCCATTGTGCGCAGGCTCAGGTCCCATCAGCTCTTGGTCCAAGCGCCCACACCTGCTCTTCTCCCACCACCTCTGACAACCCCAGTCCCTGCAGCGCGGGAGCCAGCCTGGGGGCAAGAAGGAACTCTGCAAAGCGAAGGATTTGGATGAAACTTTTTAGACTCTTTTTCCCACCTACCAAAAACCCCTCTAGTCAGGCACCCCGCAGCTGGGCCCACAACCCCTAAAGCAGCGGTTCTCAACCTGTGGGTCGCGACCCCTTTGGGGGTCGAACGACCCTTTCATAGGGGTCACCTAAGACCATCGGAAAACACATATGTAATTACATATTGTTTTTGTGATTAATCACTATGCTTTAATTATGTTCAATTTGTAACAATGAAAATACATCCTGCATATCAGATATTTACATGACGATTCATAACAGTAGCAAAATTACAGTTATGAAGTAGCAACGAAAATAATTTTATGGTTGGGGGTCACCACAACATGAGGAACTGTATTAAAGGGTCGCGGCATTAGAAAGATTGAGAACCACTGCCCTAGAGGGAGTCTGGGCTCCAAGAAGTTCAAGTGCGTTTCTCTAAGGCACCTCCCCATATCCCCAACCTCCTGGGCGTGAATCCTGGTTATTCTTTGTTCTCAAACAGCAGGCATTTCAAAACAGAGAATCCAGCACCTTCCCAAGCTTTACACTTTATTTCTCTTAAGCTACAAATTTTCCCTTAAAATAAACAAAGAGGGGGGAGAAGAAGAGGAAAAAACACAAAGAGCAGAAAGTTCTGTCCATTTTCGTAGTCCAGGCTGCCAGGAGGGTGGGGTACAGTGTGAAATAACTGCTCTGCACCCCTCGGAAATCACAGCCCAGGTAGAAATCCACGCGGTCCCACAGTGTCATCTAGGGGCTCACTGGTGAAACGGCAGTCTCCTAGTCCTCTTTCTACTGACATTTTTATCTGCAAAACGCACAGGGTCAAGGGACACATTTGTACAGTCTCTTCTTAAATCAGCTGGTCTTGACATCCATAACAAAAAGGAATCGAAAATCTTCGGGGTTTAGTATGGAAGAATGAAATGATTTTGTCATATTTATTTATTTCTGAAACTCATTGAAATTCCTTCCCAGTTCCAGAAATCCCAAGCTTCTGCCCCCCAAAACAAATAAGAAATGATGCTAACAGATCTAAGAAGCTGCTCTGGCCTAGTTTGTCCAATGAGTTCACTATTTCAGCTGTGAAAGTCAAAATGATTCTGCGACGCTACAAATCAAAGTAAGCACAATAATTTTTAGTGCCTTCTGCTGGGAGGTACACTTCTAAGGACTGTGTCGGTGACACCTCGGATGTTTTCAGTTCCAATAAGATGGTTTCATATGTATGTGTATTACACCACCAAGATGCCTTGGAATTAATTATACTTAGACCTCTAGGTCCCTGAGATTTGCAAAAGTGTTTCATGGGCGAGAATTTCCCATGTTCATTTTACTACCTTCTAGCATCAGAGAATTGGCAATTGCTCTACTGGACCCACATCCAAGGAAATTATATCCAAAGTCACCTTCATGGGGAAAAACTGCCTGCACTGATTTGTTCCTTCAGCCAACACTTGCTCAGTACCAAGCATGTGCCAGCAAATGTCCTCAGCCCTGGGGATTGAAAGGGAAGGAAACACAGCCCCTGCCCCTGATAACTCAAAATATCCTCATACCCAAGGAGAAATAGGACCACATGCTATCGGCCAGGGAACTAACTACCAACTCCTCTAGGGTTAGTAAAAGTGGAATTTCCAAAGGCTGGACAAGGTGATAGATGAACTGAAGTGTGGCTGTGTGAGGAGTCCAGAATGGGATACTTTCTCCAAGGTCACGGTATTTTATTTTTTAAAAAATATATTTGATTGATTTTTTACAGAGAAGAAGGGAGAGGGATAGAGAGTTAAAAACATCGACGAGAGAGAAACATCGATCAGCTGCCTCCTGCACATCTCCCTACTGGGGATGTGCCCGCAACCAAGGTACATGCCCTTGACCGGAATCGAACCTGGGACCCTTGAGTCCGTAGGCCGACGCTCTATCCACTGAGCCAAACCGGTTAGGCCAAGGTCACGGTATTTTAAAGGGAAATCAAATGGAAGACACAAAAAGCATTCCCAAAATAAATCTGAGATCGGTGGAATTCTTTCTTCTACTGAAACTTTCTGAAGTTTTAAGTGCACAGGTTTGGAAACTCAACTCTGCCACCTATTAGCTGAGTGATCTTCAGAAATGTAGCCTCCCCTGACCACAGTGTCTTCATGCATCAAATGGATGACAAGAATGCCCATCCCAGTGGATTGTTATAGGTACTAAGTCAGGCACTTTCTGCTTAGAACCTAGCGTTCCTGCTATGTAGCAAAGATAGCTGTTATTATTCAAATTATTATTATTATAATTTTCATTAGTCATAATCCAAGTGGGACGAATTTTCCTTGCCCCTAGGTAGGTAATCATCTTCAATTTCTATTCAAAATATATTTTACAATTAGGGGATTTAAGTAAGTTCATTTCTTAGGTATCTCCCAGATACCTAAGAAATGAAACAATGGTGTTACCTCAGAGAAGGTAGATGGGGGCACAAGGGCAGAGATGGGAAGAGACAACGTCTCATTATATATACTTCAGTTTTGTGTAACATTTTTTATCATTTGAACATCTTACCTATTAAGAAAAGATATTACAAAGAGCTAATTTTTGCTATTAGGAAAAATTATAAATGATAGCCAGATCTTTACATAAAAGTGAGGGTAAAATTACAAAATAAGTTAACATTCATTGAGAGCTTCTTATATGCCTGATGCTTTAAAAAAACCTATTTTACATGTATTTGTTCAACCCTCAGAAACAATGTAATGGGAGTTATCAATGTCTGCAAATTAAAGATGAGACACAAGGAGGCTTAATAACATGCTCAAGATTATTCAGCTAGTAGGTAGCAGAACTGAGGTTTAGATCCAGACAGTCTAGCTATGTGTGCACGTGTGTGTGTGAGTGTGTGTGTGTGCGTGCGTGCGTGTGTGTGTATGTGTGTGTGTGTGTATGATTATACTTGTATGTGCCCACATCAATGCCCAGGGCCTACACAAAGTTAATACCCTATTCCTATGCTTCACTAGCTCAACCCTTTGGTCCATAACTAGCCACGTTTAACAACCGGCACATATCCATGACTCTAAAAAGATTCCACAGATTGGAGTCATTTTGCAGAAGAAAGTAAAAGAGAAATTAAAGAATTGAAAAAAAAAAATTCTGGTGCCTGAACATCCTGGAAGTACTGACTTGAAAGTACTCATATCTAACTTGAAAGTCACAATACGAAAGCAAATTTAAAAATCAGTGAGTCTTTTTCCTGGCTCATGTAGGAACTTACACATGCTTTTGGAGATCCGTCTGCTCTGCGCCTGCCAAGTGAATTATTAAATGTATGTGGGGGAAGCTAAGCCAGAGCTACTGATCAGTGAAATTGGTTGCAACTGGGTAGAAGAGCCACACTGCTGAGACTCCAGCAAATGGCAGCATCACTCAACGCGTGCAGGATGCTGTTGTGAAAATATTACTAGCGTCGCATGCACTCGGACGGATGCCTGGATGCCAGCAGCTCAGGAGAGAGGTTATTTTATGAGCCTTGTAAAACTTCTGTGCAAAGCTGGGCCCATAGAGTTTAGGAGAAGGCTGGCTCAGCTCAGGAATTGGCCTTTGTTTATCACAATGATGTCAAAACCTACCCTCTAGAAAACACCTCATTAAAATAGCTCTTATTTACCATTTGATCTCCCTAACTTAAGTTTAAATGTATTGCACTTTAACTACTGTTTACAGTTTATATGAAACATTTTTTATATTTTTCTGTTTATGGTCAAGGAGTTCAGAGTCTGTTGGATAGTGGAAATGAAGTGTAATTATAATGGGTATTGTAAGTGCTAGTAGAAAAATGGTCTTTCCAGGAGTCTGATGTGCTGCAGGCAAACGCATTATTCACAGATACCTGCATGTGGACTCTGCTTCCTCCTGCTGAGGAGAACATGATCATGTTCATGTACTTTTTAAGTACCGGGAATGGGATAAACAGTTCTCTAAACTGACCCCAGGATTGCCAGAGTCAGTTCTTTTGAAAAAGAGATGAAAGTCTGACTGGCATGGCTCAGTGGTTGAGTGTAAACCTATGAACATGGGAGATCACAATTTGATTCCCTGTCAGGGCACATGCCCGGGTTGTGGGCTCGATCCCCTGAGTGGGGTGTGCAGGAGGCAGCTGATCAATGATTCTCTCTCATCATTGATGTTTCTATCTCTCTCTCCCTCTCCCTTCCTGATAGCAAGAAAAATATTTTTTAAAACAAAAGAGATAAAAACTACTCCAAGGTTAAATGAGCAATGGTGTACAATTGAATTTTCCAATTTGGCAAGACCCTACCTTTCGTGGTGTTATCACCAGTGCTGAGACTTGCCAGAGGTTTACCAGCTCATTGGTCTAATGTAAGCACTTCCCTAACGAGAGCCCATGACATGCTTGGCATCCACCTTTTCTTCTGCTTCACTGGCCACTCTGGAATATATGTTCAACTCTCCTGAGACACACGCACACACACACACACACACTTCACTAATTAAAAGAGATCTCTGCTGAGTCAGTTAGTCATCATTCTGTTATATTTAGAGGCATAATATGAAAGTTTATGAAGGAAGGCGCCTTTTCTAAACCTTCATCTAAGCCCAGGCCATTTCCTCTCCATTATGAATGAATTTTTAAGCTTTATACAGAAGGAAAGGTGGTCCATAAGGGGTCATTTTCTCTTTATCTCAAGAATTTCAATAAGGACTAGCATTTTTATAACATGTTAAGTGGTTTTCAACTCACTCCTCTCTGTTCAGCTACTTGATGAGAAACCTCAGTAGTGCACAAGTGAGGATTTGGATACAGTCTTTAGAAACAGAAAACTCCCATTACCAAGGTTAAGATTAGAAGTTCCAGAGTCGCCGGTGTATATACAAGGATGAAGACTCCATAGAATGCACTTTATAAAGGACTCAAGGAAAGGGTCAGCGTTCAGAATGTTGTGCCATAGAAAGAACACAGAAAAGACATCTAGGGACTTAAGTTTTCATTTTGGCTCTGACACAGGCCACCCATGTGACCTCAATCTTCTCTCTTTGATAAAACAACAGTAACAGCTGCCAAGTCACATAATCCTACTTACACAGCTCTTCAGACATAACACCTGAACATGGATTTCCATGTGTACAGTGCTGGTTTAACTTGAAGTTTCTTCCATGAAAAATTATGTCATTTCAAAAAAGAATCTTAAAATCTATGTGGCTAAGAAAGCTTAGTGACATTTACAGAGCTACCAATGTGAGAGTAGCCAGCCATGGAGAAATGAACCCAGTAAACTGCTAAAATATTAGCTGGCAAGCAGAATTCCAGGATAAGTACCAGTGCCTTTAATTAATTGAAATTAATGTGCCACTTCCAGTGATAGTTAAGAGTACCTTGACCAGAGCAAAAGACACAGCACTGATTGGCTGCCTCCTTAACCTCCCTCTAGCTTGACCTTCATTGAATTTTGCTACCTATGCAAAATGAGGCTCCTAAAAGTGAAAAATTATAGTTCAAGGAGGTATGTTACAATTCTTCTGATAGTGTTTTGGAAACACCATTTATATCATTGTCACAGGTTTGTAATAAATCAACATGAGCAGCCTAAATCTGAGTTGCTCCAACTCCTCATTGGCGCCAAACCTGCAGAGTTCTTGGGCTGAATCCATTCATAGAATGAGAATTGTAGACCAAGTATAAAGATAAATTAGACCTGCCTTAGAACTGCTCTGGGGTTATAGACCCATGAATACTTTGGCTTGTAATTAAAAAAGAATAAAGTGTCGTGTGTGGCTGAAGTTAAGTCCAAGATAATTAAATGAGGGTCCAGCACTGGTTGTAAATAGAGCACAGATAGTCCTAGCACAAAGTAGCAGCTCAATTATTAAAATATTTACCGGCAGTGAGTGGGGATGGCACACCAAGAGAAGGAAATGAATTAGCAGGTAATATATGACATGCTGGGCACTTAAGAAATACAGAGGGAATGGTAACTATGCACAGGTACAATTCTGTAACTCTTGCTAAACTCAATTGAGGCTCTGTGGAATATAGAGACCTGAATGTGATTGATCGGGCATTGAAAGCTAAGTGGGAAAGTTAGAGAGCCCTGTTGGTAGCATCTAGAAAACTCTCCTTCCCTGTACTGGGAAGGCAGCGAAGGCTGAAGAGAGGACTCAGGGGGTTGTTTTAAGAATAGCCATGCTCCAAAGAAAGCCAAACTCTAAAGAAGCAGGTCTGTTGCACCAAGGAGAACACTCTGGTTGGAAAGGAATGGAGTCTGCAGAAATCTTCATTGAGACTGCATTGCAGCTAACGTCTCCTGTCCTATCCTGTTTCTCTTCTCACCCTTCCACAGGTGTGATCCCTCAAAGGTTCCCTTATAAATATTCTCTGCATTCATTTACCTCAGAAAAAAACAAGTAGCAGAAGACACTGTGTCTAAAAAGTGTGCAACCTACAAAAAGAGCTCTGTACTATTCTTAGATATACACATAAAACAAGGTTATAAAATAGGCCTAGAAATGGAAAGTACCAACTTAAGTATTGAGATTAACTCCTGGAGAAGAAGAGGGGAATGGGATCACGGAGAGGAATGCAGAGGCCTCCATCCATACCTGCAGTGTGTTATTTATTTTAAAAAGGAAGAAAGGAGGATGGGAGAGAGGGAGGAGAAAGGGAGGAAAAAGGGTGGAAGAAAAAGGAAAGGAAGAAAGTAAAAGGAATGTGAGAGCATGAGGAAAGGAAGGAGTGAGAGAGAGAAGAAGGAAGAATGGAGGGATAAAGAAGGAAGTGGAGGGAGTGGAGGAGGGAAGAATCTATAATAATAAAAGTGTAATATGCAAATCGACCGAATGACCGAACAGCTGAACAGCAGAACGACCATCTGGACACCCTTCCGGACAACCTTCTGGATGAAGCCGAGGGCTGTGAGGGCCGACCAAGGTAATGGGGCTGCGAGGGCCAAGGCAGCCAGGGCTGTGAAAGCCTACGCTTGCATGAATTTCGTGCATCGGGCCTCTAGGAGTAGTGTAAGTGTGGTAAAATGTAATGATATGACCAAACTGGTGGTAGCTATATTAACATTTTATTTTCTTTATATGTATTTTCATATAAATTTTAAAATATAAATGTTTTATACTAATTTTAAAATGTTTTATATTTTAAAATTAGCAGAAATCCAATGTTTTAAACATAGAAAAAGTAGAACGCTCAGATATCGGCTTGCACAGAGCAAATTCCTCCTGACCAGTGGCCTTCATAAGGGCTCCATGGAATACACTTTATAAAGGACTCCTCTACAGGGTCAGTGGTCAGAACATTAGCTTCTCTATGTCATGTCGTAGGAAAATCACAGAAAAGACATCTAGGGACTTAAGTTTTCCTTTTGGCTCTGACTCAGGCCACCTATGTGACCTCAGTCAAAAAATATAACTTCCCAGGGTTTAAATGATCTCTCATGTCCCTTCGACCTTGAATTAAAAGTCCATTAATTGTGTAGCCCCTTCTGCTATGAGGCTTCCTGTTGTGCATTGCACTAGATCATAAAATTATGTTCTAGATTCTGGTAATTATTCAGTAGCACCAAACCACCTTTGGAAGCTGTGTAAACTCTCACACTGACACTGTGGCAGATGCTGGATAAAGAGCATGCTAAACAAAGAAGGGAGAGTGTTGTGATCCTAGAAGCTACTTACAGACGTGGCTTGTGGCTCAGCCAAGCAATTAATCTGCTTTACTCCCTTAGTGTACTGCAGAATGTGGGAGCTCTGTGCATAGTCTTCATCTGATTTAATTCAGTCTGTTCTTGTTCCTCTTAGGGTGTGTCTCCCTTAATGAGATTATAAATGTCCTAAGTGTCAGGGGTGAAAAACTACATTGCACAAACCTATTCTGGCCTTTAGATGTGTGTGTGTGTGTGTGTGTGTGTGTGTGTGTGTGTGTGTGTGTTTTAAAATTGCTTGTTGTTTGATAAAATTAGAGTTTGAATATCTTTAGTTGAAACCAATATTTCTTCAATCACCTATGTGTTTTCTGCCCATATCCCTACATTCCCTAGTGTTTATACTCAGTCTAATTATCTGTATTGATGTTATCTCCCTGGCCCCAGAAGTGGATGACTTATGTCTAAAGGCAGGGATTATGACCTCATTCATTTAATCCTTAATCAATAAAACCACTAACTTCCAGGTATTCTGATATTTCCTGGGGCTAAAAGATTAAAAAATATGTCTGTGCCCACATTGGAGCTCACAGTCTATTGGAAAGACAAACATGTATACTCACTAAAGTTACACTTGCAGTTAGAAGCAGGTATAAGGCACCTAAGAAGGAGAGGATGGGCTAAAGCCATTGGTAGGTGATGGAGAGGCTATCAGGAGAGGTTTACAAGATGACAATATCCTAAACTACATTTATAAAATATATACACAAGCAATCAAGGGAGAAGGAGGCATTCCTGGCATACAGAACATCATTTTTAAACCACAGAAGCAGGAAATGCAAAGTGAGTCAGAATGAGAGCAGGTCCAGTATGAAAGAATGAGGAGCTAAATCCTGCCAGATCTAACACTTAGTAGATGAGCAACCTTGGACACTTCGTTCAACCTCAGGTGTGAAATTCACATAATACTTCCCTCATGGTGTTCTCATGTGAGTGAGGACTTCACATGATCACATTTATTAAAGCCCTTAGCATAGCACCTGGCACATGGGATGCACACAAAACTTCCTTTGATCTGATTAACATGGCAGTGCCCTGAACATTCAGGTCACCTTTTATGGATCTCTATTACAGAATTCCTGCAGGTCATGGTGATGACCTCTTTGGAAACTATTGTTTTGCACTTGGGCAAAACAAACAAACAAAATGTCTTCAATCTCCTTTCTATCATCTTCCTTGATGATTCATTCATACCACATTTGTCAGTAGTTTTGGTCATTATATCACACTAGAGGCCTGGTGCACAAGATTCGTGCATGGCGGGGGGGGGGGGGGGGGGCGTTCCTCAGCCCAGCCTGCACCCTCTCACAATCCCAGACCCCTCAGGGGATGTCCAGCAGTCAGATATCCCTCATGTAATCCGGGACCGCTGGCTCCTAACCACTCACCTGCCTGCCTGCCTGATTGCCCCTAACCACTCTGCCTGCCTGCCTCATTGCCCCTAACCCCTCTGTCTGCCTGCCTGATCACACCTAACCACTCGCCTGCCTGCCTGATCATCCCTAACCACTCACCTGTCTGCCTGATCGCCTTTAACCCACCATAGTGACTTCATCCATAAGGACATCCAGAATGATATCCAGAAGGTCGTTTGGCTGTCCGGTCTAATTAGCATATTATGCTTTTATTATTATAAATAGTAGCTAGTCTTCAAAAATAGCCCCTAATGAGCCATGTCGCCTGCTGTCCACACTTTTGTATAGACTCCTCCCACAGTGAACCTGATCCTGTGACTCATTATAACAAAGAGCATGCAGCAGAAGTGACCTGTCGGTTCTGGAGTGAAGCCTCAGGAAGGCCAGGTAGCTTCTGCTTTTATGTTCTTCTGAGCCTGGGGTGATATGTAATAAGCCTGGTTATCCTGCTGGTGTGACTGCATGGACAAACAACTTAGATAGAAGATTTGACATTGGATGGTGGGCATACAATGGAATATCTGTATCATAGAACTGTACACGTGAAACATAATTTTATTAACAGATATTACCATAATAAATTTAATTTTTTAAATGTGGTTTAAAAAACACACAGAAAAAACAAATTTATAGCTCCTGTCCCAATCTCTTTCCTAAACTCAAATTCATATACCTATCTGACTATTTACATGCCCACTTAGATATCTAAAAGGTACCTTAAATTTAATATGTCCAAAATCATGTCCCTAATTTCACCCATTTCCAACTAACTAACTAGCTTCTTCCACTTCCTTTCTCATCTTTATAAGTAAATACTTCATTCTATCATTTACTCAAGCTACTAGACAGTTGATCTAATAACTGAGACAGCTATTAAGTGGCTCACAGTAGGCAGCATAGATAGCGTGTATACACTTGGCAAAGGGATGATCTACATTCTGGGCAAGAAGGAGCAGGATGCCATGAGATTTGATCACACTACTCAGAATGGTGAGCAATTTAAAACTTATGAATTGTTTCTTTCTGGAACTTTCCACCTAATATGTTTAGACTGTGACTGAACCGTAGAAAGTGAAGCTGTGGAAAAGGAGGCTACTGTAGAATGGAGGGGGGAAAGGTGGGTTCTGTGCTGGCTTAGAGTTTCAGAGCACTGTGGGGTTGAAACGTAGACTCAAAGTCTGATTTAAAACAGATTCTGATGATAAAAGGACTGTAGAAATAGAGATATTGCAGTTGAGAAAAAAATACAGGTTTTTATGGAAATACGGGAAAAGTTCAAAATTCTGCTCCAAGCAAAAATGGTTCATTGTTACCCTCCAATCAATTTCAGAGAGTGTTTATGAAATGAAAGGGTAATAGTTAAGAGTTCTTTGCTATAGCTTCCTCATATGGGCCAGACCAGAAAGCACACAGATGAACTGGTGTACAATGAATGGCGAACTGCCTTGGCTGTCCCAACTGCCTAAAGACGGATTTTGTGTATTTCATTTGAAATATGTCCTTTCTCCTTTATCATATTTACCTATCGATCATTTGACATTTTTAAAAACAACTGTTCACTGATTCAGAAGCCATATAGACATAAGAAATAAACGCTTTAAGGTATTAATAAGTTTCCTTCAGCTGTCTAACATTAAAATGGACATGGGTACATTCTATATGCAAACACCTCTACATAGACATATTCATTCTAACACCTAGTTAGCTGCAGAATCACAGCTTCTAAGCTATTTAATTCACTTCCAGATAGCACCAGGGTGCCAGTGCATAAAAATGGAAGAAGAAAATGAATGAAAATAAAATATTCTAGCCGATTGCAGCCAGTAAAAGTAAGGCTTCCTCCAAGCTTCATATGATCTTAATCATCTTATCCCAAGACTGCTGGAATGAGTGCTTTGCAAATGCTTAAAAACTATCTAAAATATTCTCTAGCATATATTCATGAATGTGCATTAGGTGCAATGACAATATTTTTTAAATAAAAACCAGGATTGTGAATAGGTAGACAATGTTTTTTCTGACTTCTGAGTTTACTCATAGGAAAAGTGTTATGTAGGTAAAAAGAATAAAGTAAGTCACATTTAACTGTTCACATTTAATAATGTTCTACTGAACCAGTGGCTCTCTGCACACCCAGGATATGTGGTGTCTGAAGCCATACATACCCTATGCTGACTTCTACTCTGGAGTCTGTGGTCCATGCAGCTAAGATCAATTGTCAGCCAGCAGAAGTTTAGGGGATTTCATTGCTTACAGGTATGCACTTCTCTATGCCTTCAGTCTCCAGACAAACCCAACTCAAAGAAATAAGCTCCTAAACGTTTTATAAACTCTACAGTCATAATTCTATAAGTTCTACCATACTATAACCATCTACAGTAAGGTAAGTAGTAAATATTTAAGGAGAAAGAGAGAATTCTGCTGGTTTGCCTCTTTGTGTTATAAAGTCTTTCTCATGTCTTGATGGTCCAAATAAAACAGCTCCAGGGTGACAGAACCTCAAAAATCCTAATATCCCACTGAACTGGGAGGACAATGTGATACAGAATCTTTCATGGGATTCATCCACGGCTGGACTGGAAGAGTGTTCAATGCTTTGATACTGCTGCTAAGAGTTTCAGTTATATTATTAAATCCTCCTTGGATATAATGACTAATGGTGAATCTACCCAGAGACCAGCAAGAACACTTTGAAATGATTGATTATTCTAGTTTCACATCAGCCTCCAAGGCTGTTAAGAACAAATGTCAAGGACATAAGGAAGGCCAAGAGACATATGAAAACATGCTCAAAGTCACAATTCATCTGAGAGATGCAAATCAAAACAACAATGAGGTACCATCTCACACCTGTCAGAATGGCTATCATCAAACAAATCAACAAATGACAAGTGCTGGCTAGAATGCGGAGAAAAAGGAACCCTTGTGCACTGCTGGTGGGAATGCAGACTGGTGCAGTCCCTGTGGAGAACAGTATGGAGTTTCCTCAAAAAAACTAAAAATGGAACTCCCATTTGACCCAGTGATCTCACTTCTAGGAATATACCCCAAGAAACTAGAAACACCAGTCAGGAAGGATATATGCATCCCTATGTTCATAGAAGCACAATTTACCATAGCTAAGATTTGGAAACAGCCTAAGTGACCATCAGCAGATGAGTGGATTAAAAAACTGTGGTACATCTACAGAATGGAATACTATGCTTCGGTAAAAAAGAAGGAATTCTTACCATTTGCAACAGCATGGATGGAACTGGAGAGCATTATGCTAAGCGAAATAAGTCAGTCAGAGAAAGATAAATATCACATGGCGTCATTCATTTGTGGAATATAATGAACAACATAAACTGATGAACAAAAACAGATCCAGAGACAGAGAAGCATTTATCAGACCATGAAACCTCAGAGATAAGGTAGGGGAGGGTGAGGGTAAAAGGGAGAGATCAACCAAAGGACTTATATGTATGCATATACGCTTAACCAATGGACACAGACACCAGGGGAATGAGGGAGGGTGTTAGAGGGCAATGGAGGGATAAGGACACATATGTAATACCTTAATCAATAAAGAAAAAAAGAAAAAAAGAAATGTAAAAACATAATCAGAACCTATAAAATTTATAAAAACTTACTGATACCATTATCCCCAATAGATATCCTCCTAGTTGAAATGTGCTTCCAACCAGAATGTTTTTCTTTTCTAGACTTTTCACCATTTATTCCAACCTAAATAACTGCTGATTTGATGTTCATATATTAGGATACAAATGTAAGAACAATATTTCTTCTATTTCTTAATACACAGCCAACAAAATTATGGAAAACTACTGCCTCTATCATTAGGAACCCCTCCTAGGAAGAAACTGGGGAATCACAGAAATAACTTGAACATAATAGTCACACAAATAATCTAAACAAGATTTAGAGACTTGAAGGGATGCAAAATAGGTGCAAATGGATTCAGTAGTGAAAAATAAGATGTTCTACCCAAGGAAGCAAGAGAAAGGAAAGGTCAGAGGGACAGAGCTGCTGGGCCAGCTACGGAGATGAAGAGCAACTACTGGGCCAAATGGCATCTATGGGAGGAAAATGTTAAGACCAATGCCAGGCCCTGGCTGGTATGGTTCAGTTGGTTGGAGCATCATTGTCTTGTTCACTGAAAGGTGGTGGATTTGCCTCCCAATCAGTGCACATATCGGGGATGTGTATTCAATCCCAGGTCAGGGTGAAACGATGTTTCTCTTTCTTTCTCCCTTCCTCTCTTTCTAAAATCAATAAGAACATTAAAAAACAAACAAACAAAAACCACCAAGTGCCAGACAGAGGGGGAAAATTGTAAAGGACTAGAGTTAGAAAAAAAGTAAGAAGTGTCCTGGACAACTGTTTTTAATTAAATCGAATATGAATAAGTCAAGAGATCAAATAAGACTGAAGATATTTTAAATAACTTTTCTTAATCCAGATGGCTATTTGAAATGATTCATGTATTTAAAGACTGTCAAATAGGTAATCGTTTCAAAGACAAGTACTGTACCTCTTTGATCATTCACACTCCTTAATGACTGTATAATGTAAATTTGGTTGGCCTGCCAACAGGTCTCAAATGGGCTCTTCAAAGTACCTCATGCCCTTAAAATCCTGACCATGACCAACTGGGCTAGTAGTAAACAGTTCATCAAATACCAGAAAATTCATTTGCTAATCAGCAGCCAGTGTTATCATTCTCAAGAATTTTTTTAAAGACTAACAAGTACTCAGTGGGTAGAAAGCTCTTGAGCTGAAAGGCCCTGTAGATTCCTGAGGTTTGCATTTGAGAATACAGAGATTAGTTTAAGTAGGGAAATAGGGAAATGCTGTCCTAAAAGAAAGGAAAGAAAAGGAAGTAAAAGTAAAGAAAAAAAGAGGTAGACACTTGAGGACTGAAAGAGTTAGAGAAAAATAGAGTAAGTTCAGTAGACTTCATTTTGTCCATTGAAAATCATGCTTACAATTATGTTTTATTCCATTGATATTCATATCCCTTTTCCAGTATCTTGTTTGTTCTCCAAAATAATGAAGTATGTGCTGTATAATACTCAAGGGAAAAGCAAGTATATTTATTTCTTCATGTCACAAGATGAATTCTACTTGAGTTTTATTGGGGAAAAACTTAAGCCAAAAAAAACCAAAAAAACAAAAAAAAACATATTACATTGTTTTCACAATGAAAGGAAAAAAATTGAGTCATTATGCTTCTGAATTTTCAGGGGATTACAAGATCCAAAGGAAAAATATTTTCTGCCTAAAAGAAAAATATTTTTAATGATCTTGGGCTGAAATGTACAAAAATCACAAAGGAAGAAAGGAGACCTACTTTATCAAACAGCTATTTCCAGGTTCCATATATAGGCCTAGAGATAAACAATTGAATAAAGTCATATTTAAATGATATAATTCACAATCGTTTAGGAATTTTCATTCTTTCCAACTAAGTAAACAGTTAGAATACATTCAGTAGGAGGGAAAATATTTAGAAGAAAATAACGACCAAAACCCTAAGGGCAGCATGCTATATAGAAGAGCAGCTGGCTATCATTTCATAACCATGCCATCACAATGATTTTTATAAAATGAATTCTTTGCAATAACATAGAGCACAAAGGACATTTCATATCAGCTTGAAAGAACCAGTGAAAAGAAAGAACTGGATATGCTCAACGTATTCTCACCTCAGAAATCTCCACATCTTCATGGTTAAGTTTAGATACATTCATTGGGTTTCTCCTTGTGAGTGAAGAGGAGCTTTAGATTATATTAAGTACATCCCTGGCCAGGTATCTCAGTTGGTTACGGCATTGTCCCAATAAACCAAGGTTGCAGGTTGGATCCCCAGTCAGAGTGCATGCAAGAATCAACCAATGAATGCATAAATAAGTGGAACAACAAACCTCTCTGTCTCTCTCTCTCTCTCCCCTCTCTCTTTTTCTCTCTCTCTTCAATCAATAAAAACAATTATAATAACTATGGGCAGCATGAGCAGAAAGAATGAATTCTTCTTAACAGAGATTTCTGTAAAAGAGACAATTTATGGTAAATCTAGATACACTTTGACCAGAATAGACAGTCTCTCATTAAGAGTATCTATTTATAACTATATCTGGATGGGAGGTTTTTAATCTGAATTTTATTTTAAGTTTAGAGTAACTTAACTTATGCATACATACATGTAACTGCAAGAAAATGTTACTGAGTAGATTGGGTAAGATAGTTCTGTGGCAGTAAAGATAGCCAAATTTGGACGTAGATTTGTTGAGTAATATATACTAGCAACATGACTTAGCAGTTTACCTTCCCAATTTCCTTGTCTATATCATGGAAAGAATAAGAGTGCATGTCTTATACTCTTGTTGGGAAAATTATATAAAATAAACTAATTAGCATAAACCTAATTCACTCTAGGAACTCAGTACTGTAGAGTGATGATAATGATGATCATGACCATGGCTATCAACAATGACCTGAATCTCTAGCTCCTCTTCACTGTGGATCTGCTTGGAATTTTCTTTAACACTACCAACTAATTTTCAATAGCCCCTGTCATTCAAGTAGTTTTCCTATTGCTAATTAATGTAGAACCAAATAACTGTCATAGAGATGGAATTGTTTGGTAGAGACTAAGCATACTTTCCCTCACAATTCCTAAGAAACGTTCCCTAAGGAATTCTCTCAGAACTACAACAACAAAAATCCCAATGTTTTAAGAATGGTCCTGAATATTAACATTATGAATATAAATGAGCTCTCTGATGCTCTTCTTTGTTTCCTATGGGAAAGGTTGTCAAACTACACACAGCACAGACACACACAGAGAAATAAGCAATTTTATTAGGAGATCCCAAAGGCTGGTTTTAAATCTCTCAAGGCTCCAGCTTCCCTCCTGGAAAAGAGGATAAAGATATTTACAAACTCATTTGTATTTTCCCATTAAATAACCATATATGACCATTTTTAAAGACCCCGCTCTTCTTCCACAGTAAAGGCAGCCTTACCTGGCATTGAAGGAATGACATTTGCAAGGATTTATACTTGCATTAACCCTCTTTGCAATAATGGGTAGAGCTCCACCAGAAAGGAGAATCCTATTAATAACAAATTTTTACATTTAGCAGCAATGAGTTTTACAGTAAGTAAAATAGCTGAGTTTACCTTGAGGTTCATAAAATTATAAAGCTGAAGTTCGAGATTAAGTTCCTAATTAAGACATCTTCATCAATACACACTTGCTTAACACCTGAAATGTTTGCTTTATCATTTAGTCTCTAAACTCTACAAATAGCCACGTCTCCATTTGGCCATATTCTTTGCTACTATTATTTATTAAATGTGCTGCAAGTGATTTTTAGATGACTGACCAGAAAGACACTAGTCCTATTTACCTGACATATATTGTGATATGAAAACCCTCAGGAAAAAAGCAAAAGAAGAATTATTACTTGTTTCTAAATATTGGTGAGTGAAATGAAATACAGCAAAAGGAAAGAGATTGCTCCTTTAGCTTTATTAGTGAGATAGTGGGATTATTAAAGCAGAATTTCTTTTCATGGTAATACCATGACTCTCATGTAGATATAAAATGAACACACGGCAATGCTTTTATTTAACTCATTATTAAATGAGAAAGTCAGGAGTATTTTACAACCAGTTCAAAGGAAAATTTAAAGATAGGCACATTAAATAAATCAGGAATATTGACATAAATTTACAAATGGAGATAATACTCACTTTTCTACAGAGGAGCTAGATTTGTCCCTCCTCTGAGCCAAATTATTTGCTTTTTATAGACAGAAATTATTTATATTGCTATCTAAAATTGGAAGTGTTATAAAATAGCTAAATACAAAGAAAGGCACAGAGCCTCCACATAATTGGGATCAGATAACTGGGATGGTTGTGCTATAGAAGTGCATAGTATTCATGCAAGCACAAATTTTCTTCTAGAAAAGATAATGCTTTTTAAAAAATATGTAAGTGCAAAATTACTCCCCCCAAGAGGCTGAGACAGTAGAAATCATAGAACACTAAGTTGAAAATTCTGTTGAGATATAGTTTATACCATTGCTTCTAACTATGTTGGAAAATATCAGTCACATTTAAGTATAGGACAGCAATTAAGTACCCTGCTGCATGATCTACACTGAAACAAGATATGCTTCTGATCAAAAGGAATTTGTAGGATTGGGCAAGAGGAGGCAAAAATACATTCCATCCTAATAAAAGGATAACATCAGGAAGCCTGCCTGGAGAAGAAATGGTATTACTTTCATGGTGTATGAACATTATGATTGCTGCAATTCTCTTTAAGAGATTTTCAATCCCACTAGATTCTAACTCTTGGCTAATAACAGTTTGCAAAATACCAGCATAGATTTTACCCAGGAGGATCACATGATTCCCCTTTAAGGGGAAATGGCTTCTTAGCTCTGTATTTAAAGTACAGCATGTTAGAAAATCCTTCTCAAACAGGAAACAAGTCACTCTGTTATGGAGTAGATAAAGAAGGTCTGAACTATAATTAAATAAATAAGGACGAAGGAAAGGGATGGTTTAGCAAAAAAATCTGCAACTGATTTTCTTGATGTTTTCATAGTCAGTAAACACACACAATATAATAAATGAATGAATGGATGAATTGATGAATGAATGAATGAATGAAAGAATGAGAGAGATAGCCCTATGCTTTAGCAGCTTAAAATCAATTTGAGGAGAAACACATGAAAAACTATAGCAATAAGAAAGGAAGCAAAGCCAATGTTCTTTGGGAGACATACTGATCACCATCTAAGGTTAGTAATTATGGTGTCCTCACGTAATAATTATCTACAAGGGTCAGCCCCAGGCTGAAAAGTGTCATATTTTTATTGGTGACAACTTTTACACACACAAGAGCTGAGAGAGAAAACATGTAGGGAACAGTATCAAGTAATCAGGAATTCGGTATGTTCTGGAAATCTTCCTGTGGCTAAGGTGTCCTATTTTTATGGGAACACACACGTTTAAACTTATTCAAAAAATCAAAGGAAATGGTCATATTTACAACTCTCTGGAATACCTGAAATAACTATAAAGTTTGCCTTCACAAAGCAACTTCGTTGTACATTTCTATAAAACATCATCTGTATATTGCATTGTATGCCTACCACCCCAAGTCAAATAATCTTGAAACTTATATGACCCTATTAACCAATATCATCCAATACATTTTTTAAAAAAGCAACTTTGATTCCTTACCTGTCCAATTCTTTCTCTTTTTGTCTTTATTTCCATTGCCTTTGGGGTCAAATTAACAAAATCTTCTCTAATACCAAGGTCCATCAGCTTAGTACCTAGGTTTTCTTCTATGTAATTTATTGTTCCAGGTCTTATATTTAGGTACCCTTCTGTTCAGCCTAATTCAAAATGGCCAAAATATGGAAAGAACCAAGATGTCCTTTGATAGACGGTTGAATAAAGAAGATGTAGCACATATATACAATGGAATACTACTCAGCCATAGAAAAGATGAAATACTGCCATTTGTGACAACATGGATGGACCTTGAGAATATAATGTTTTGCAGCTAAGGCTACAGCATAATGAAAAATGATCTTTTGTTCACCATTTTACTCTGGTGATATATGTTCTCTGTGGAAACTTAGAGTACTTTAACAGAATTTTATTTTTCCAAATAGCATCTTAATCTCACCCTCTTATGGCAATTGTAATTCTCATAAATCATAGAAACAGCATTTTTCTCTGATTACAATGGTACCACGGCCCTTTCCTGGACTCGGGTCCTAAGCAACATTTGAACTAGATGCAAAGTCTGATTGGTTCCAGGATCTCTATGATTATAATGTGGTTTCTTGACATACAAGAACAATAGGTAAAAAATCATGTGAAGCATTGCAGAGGTGAAAAAAAAATAATTACTAAATTTTCTACTAGCTCTGCAATTTGTGAAACAGTCATAGTGCTAATGGTTCTGCAACAAAAAGAAAAATCACAGATTGTCTTTGTCAAAATGAAAAACTAAATACAAGAAAAGCTAAGAATTCTAGGAGATGCTTGACAGTTCTCATTACTACTTCCTATAGTTGGGAAGAGCAGCTGTGTCCCTGATGGTTCATGGGGTACCCGTGGCACAAAAGCTACACATGGGAGAAGGTGTTAGGTTTGATCAAATAGTTGAATCGATACCCTCTCCCCTGGAACTGACCTTTAGGCCACTTCACAATGGACATTCCACTTGCTTGGACCACATTCCACTTGCTAAGACCATTATTTCTCCCCTCCAGAGATTCCCAGAATCCGGACCTGCACAGAGAATTCTCTGCCCAGAAAAAGCCCGCCGAGAGTCCTTTAAAAACCTCTGATTCCCAGCCTTTGGGTGCTGGCGCCATTTTGGGACTCAGCCCATCTGGTATCCAGATGACCTAATGTATTTATTATCCCTCAAACCACTTAGGCCTCGTGCATTCCTCCTTCTGCGACCCTAACAGAAGGAAGCTTCAATACATGGAGTACAGTGTCCAGGAGCTGCTTTTGAATATGGCCATTTCTGCCCCATGAATGAGTACAAGGAATGAATTCAGAGAAATAGATTTTAAAATAAAATCCTGTTACTTTTCCTGAAAACATAGAACCCTCTCACTCTGGCTTTTATTTTTCTACTTTTGAGGAGCAATTTTTATAAGCAATGTTTTCTTTTCCTTTTAGCCCTACTTATAACAAAAGCAACTGCAGGCATGATAAATGACAATTAACACTTAATCTCATTAGAGAAAAATTAGCCGAGGGAGGAGATTGTGGCAGACTGGAGAACTGTTTCTAATTGTGGCAGCTGCTATTTAATTCCAATAATTGTTGCCTGTAGAAATAGAGAGTCAGTATTGCCAGATCTCCCATTACCTGGCAGAAGCCAGAAATATGATATTTTTTTTCCAAAAATATATGAATGGTAAGTATTGAGAATTACCAATAATTAAAAAACAAACAAACAAAAAACAACAAAACTTGGTAAACCAGAACATGCAGGCTAAACAAAACCTACGTGAAGGTCAATTTTGAGACATAAATGTGAAACTGCTACCTGAAGTTTTTAAGAGAACTAAAAGGACACAAAGGTTTTCTCTTGTTTTATGTGCTTTACCACTAAAATGAAACACAAGTTCTAAGTATATTCAGGGCTATGATTTAAGGATAATCAAAAGGATTGAGACAGCTCTTCACTGTATAGACTCACCCTTCTTACTTCCAAGCCAGACGAGGTTTGTGTTTTCCTATTGTTCCAAAGGGTCTGATGGTCTAATTACTATAGCTCGAATCAGGCCAAGTAGTGATTCAATTACCTGATAATGCATGATTTAGCTGGACATTTGCATAGAGTTCATGCACTCCATTGACATTTTTATTATAAATTTCACAACTTGATTTCTTGCTACACCAGATAAAGGCATTCACACTTAACAGGCAAAACCAGAGAGTTAAGTACACTCATCAGGTGGTATTACATAGTCAGCCAGTCTATGTAAGTGCGTTTTATTAAAAAATAAATTTTAATGTCGATGGCCTAAAGCAAAAAAACTCTCTTAAAAAATTGATCACTAGCATCTAAGAAATGTTTACATTATCTTATTTATAACCAATTACTTAATAAAAAAAAAAAGATTGAAATCTGTTTTATACATGAGTAAAGTAAATCTTTGCATTTGGTACAAATTATTAACTAAATAATCTATCCTATATAATAAACAGTTAACATGCTAATTAGACCGAACAGCCAGAAGACCTTCCAGACAAAGCCAGGGCTGCGAGGCCCTGTGAGGGCTGGCTGAGGCTGCAAGGGCTGGCCGAGGCTGTGAGGGCCAAGCCCGTTGCATGAATTTCATGCACAGGGCCTCTAGTATATATATAAAAGGCTAATATGCAAAGTGTCCCCTTGGGAGTTTGACCGGGAGACCCAGAGTTCAATCACTTGCTATGATATGCGCTGACCACCAGGGGGCGGCATGGAATGAAGCAAGGCCCTGGCAGGCAGCCAGCAACTGTCAGCCGGGGAAGGGAGGCCCTGGCTGGCAGCTGGAAGGCCCCGATCAGCCCTGATTGCCGGCCAGGCCTAGGGACCCTACCTGTGCAGCAATTCCATGCACTGGGCCTCTAATAAATAGATAAGGATCTAATGACTGTAAACTTTCAGTAACTATGCCACCACTAATCACAGCCCTTCCAGATAAACTTACAAACCAGCTTTTAAGAGCAACACATTGCCACTTTCAGACCATTCAATAAGCCTTTTTGTGATGTTCTCATTCAATGAGAATAAGAAGCAAAATGTACAGAACAATGTTTCCTGAGACTGTGAAGGAGAGCGTTATTCAACACTAATGGCAAATATATCTACATGTCACTAGCAACTCCGTCTCCGAGCTCAGCTATAAATGTTTGAGTAACTTCCAATGAAATATTTATGACAGTTTCCCCCTGAGAAATAATCACAATCTCCATAATGCCTGTGATGGGAAAATGGAGTTTGGGAAATGCATGTTTCTTTATGGTTCAGTGGAAGTTCAGCCTAAGAGTATCAGTGAACAAGGAGGTTTGGTCATCCCAGTGTTCCAGCTGGCATGGTAGTCAGCTGCACAACTTAAAGGTTCATGAGGATCTTTCTGGGTGAGGGAGTTTTTCTGTGAATCGCATGCTTCTTACTGTTTCCAAATCATTCAGAACTGTGTCAAGGTCATCGTAAACATTGGAAAGCTGTGCAAGACTGGCTTTTTGAGGTATGTATTTATGACATTGATTAAATAGAGAATGCAAAATGTCACTGGCATCGATGTTTATGATATTTCTTGAGTTCAGTGTTACTTTATTTGGGGTTATAATAACTGATGTGTGACTAAAAGCATGGAGAGAAAAAGGCTGGTAAAATTTAGTAAAAATCCAGAAGATTGTTTGGCTAAACTGAGGCTAACTAGGGTTACCGTGCCATCCCATTTACTTAAAAAGTAAAAGCTAAGTGAATCAAAGGAGTTTTTGGCACTTCATGTTATCAAATTATAAATAAAATGATTTTTTTTCTCTGAAGTGACTAGTTGTTACACACAATTTACTTAAATCAAGTAGCAGCCGAGACTGGTTTGGCTCAGTGGATAGAGCGTCGGCCTGCGGACTGAAAGGTCCCAGGTTCGATTCCGGTCAAGGGCATGTACCTGGGTTGCGGGCACATCCCCAATAGGAGATGTGCAGGAGGCAGCTGATCGATGTTTCTCTCCCATCGATGTTTCTAACTCTCTCTATCTCTCTCCCTTCCTCTCTGTAGAAAATCAATAAAATATATTTAAAAAAAAAAAATCAAGTAGCAATTAAACTGTACCTACATATCACTGAAACAAATCAACTCAAAGAGAAAAGTAAAATCCAGCACGTTGGTTTCACACACATTTGGCTGATGCATAACACTTTTCACTTTTTAACCTTCCGTTGCAACGTCTCAGCCGCAACTCCATAAAACCCCAAGATTCACTATCAAAGAACAGCGAGTGTTCAGCATGAGAAGACATGAGTGTTTCCTCTGTGACTGCCCGGGATTAAATGCACCACTGAGAGCATTTCATTCATCGTCTCCATTCCTGCATCCAGGAGAAATGCATCCTTTTAATTGATTCCTGCATACTAAGCAGAGAGCTTAGCCAGCCCAAGGCCAAGTTCTGAGAGGGACCTAGCCAGGTTTGGGGAAGCGCTGAATCCTGATAACCAACCCCCTTTCCCATGTTGCCCTGGGGATGACTCGTGAGTGCAGAGCCACATCATATGCAGGCCAGTAATTCTTAAGAGGATTCAAGACCTAAAACGTTTCTCTACCCTGATAAACGCAGTGCATCTAAGTCAGCACTTTGCCGATTGCTTTTGAAAATCTACTGAACTTTGTGCATCTATAAAGCCGAAGTCTGTTAACAACTTATATTTCACTTCACTGTCTTGAATGGAGTCTTTCATCCCCAAGTCTTTGACACAAGGAATGGCCACTGGGACGTTCCTGTTTACTGCTAGGCTGACACGGAGAATGGATTTGCTGGCTGGTTCCTTTGAGTGCTCCGGGAGTCTGGCACGGTGTGCAGTGAACACACATGGGGTTGATTTTTATTCCAGAATTACCAATGTCACTCAAAGGTGGAAGCCTGCACTTCAGAATTACCTGTACAGCTTTTCAAATATACATTGTCCCTGCATTCTGACTCATGGCTGGTGTATGTTCAAAAATATGCATTTGTTTAAAGCAATGCCGATAGAGAAACACAGAGTTGAGGACCACTTAGAAGCAGTTCTGGTTATTAGATTATTCTCTAGCTGAATTTTTCCTCGTTTTGAGAGAGAAAAGAATTCAGTTAGTTGTTTTGTTTTTCCCCCTGTGAATCTTTTCTTGTATATCAAGAGGTGTAAGCAGAGATTTTCATTAGCAAACATGATGCTTTTGTCAGGGTTTAAATACAGATTTTATTTTTCTCTGAGTACCTACCTGCCTTTGATGAATGAACAGGGAGAGCCCTAAGTAACTGTATGCCATTACTGAAATGAACAGGCAGGCTACACAAAAGCATCCCTGGCCAAGCCATTGATATTGTAAACACAGATTCCCTGTGGATTGCACAGTACATGTCTCTTTCCATCAGAACACCCTGTGAGCTTCATAGTATGGTGACTATTTAATTAAGGGAGCTCATCATTGTTGTTGGAATACAGGTGGTCTCCTAGCCCAGTGACTTCCAACCAGTGTGCGGCAAGAAATTTTAAAACATGCAATACCTGACTAATTTAGTCAGGGCACTGACCTCTTTCCCAAATAAAAATTAACAACAGCCAACTTTACAAAAACAATGAACAGCCGTTCAGGGTGCACAGATAAAAATTTTACCTGTTTTTGTTATATTCGCAAAAAAACAAACAAACAAACAAAAAAAAAAACCTGTATTTTGGTGCGCCATAGAATTTTAGTCATTAGTTTATGTGTGCCATGAAATGACAAAGGTTGAAACCCGCTGCCCTAGACTGCTCGGCAAATCTTAACCAGAGCACTTCCGCCACCTAGTGTTCAAAGATTGCAAAATACTCTCTGCATTTGGAGAGAAACAGCTCTTTTCTATCAGACCTAATTAAGTCCTATTTTCCATGGCCAAGGTTAATTCAGGGCTGCCTGGGAGTAATAGGAAGCAGTAACATTTCTGGAAATAACGGCACATGCTTGTCCACTATGACTCATTCACAAATCAACTTGGTTTCTAATAAATGAAATCATTAATGTCATGATTCATTTGTGCGAGTGACCCACATTCTGATTAAACTTGATTCCATAAAATTACCAGAACACCACGTCTTTAGAGCCCCCCCCCCCATCCTGTAGGCAACAGTGTGTTATTTCCACCCAAAGTTTGTAAACAGGAAATTTTTTGCTCTGATTTGGAGGATAGTAGAGTCTGGCCAGTTACAATAATATTATTTAACTTTCAACAGTGAGGGCTTCAGTATTTGGGGGCTGAGATTCATTTTTCATAAAATACAGGTCACATAAAAATGATATGTCCCAACAAAATGCATGGGCTTGCAGCTCAGTGGGCTGAGCACCCTTATCTCCCCATGTGATAATGACAAAGACACTTATTCTCTCATCTTGGGTTGCTCAGCTGAAAAATGATAAGTCTGAACTTACTCCAAAAATCAAGGAGGTGGTGAGAAATGGCTGTTATGCTCCATACATCTGGTATTAAAAGAGATATGAATGTATTGTGGGCTGAACCAATGCAAAGACTACAAGACATAGAAAAGTTTTTGGGAATAGAGATAGTTCACTGGATAATGAATTCAAGGAGAAGAGTCTAAAATGACCAGGGCATTCTTCTTTTCAGAGATTTTAAAAATAATAATAATTATAGCTGATGACTAACTGTAGTCATGACAATTTGCCCAAACAATCATTATGGGCATAACACCTGACCTTTCCCCTTGCTACCATGATTTGCAAACAAATGAAACCAAATAATGCCATTGAGCATCTATTATATGCCAACCATTTTAGCATATCTGTATAACTCATTTAATTCAATAATCCTGAGAAGTAAGCTTAATTACATCTACTTACCAATGAAGAAACTGACATTCAGAGAAGTTAAGTGGCTACATCAATATCGCACAACCAAGAAATGATAGAGTCAGGATTGAAATCAATCTCTGTTTAAGACTCTACTAAATCTCACACAATTTTTCCAATATCCAGGAAACCCCAGTGTTCATGGGAAATAAGAGCATTCAAAGTCCTAGTTCCTCCCTCTCCTCCCAAACTCTATTCACTTTTGCTCCAGGAGCTCCTTAGTGTTAGCTGCTAGGAAAAAAAACAACAACACACCAATCCTGAGCAATTCCAAGTTAACCAATATGTCTCAAATGTTAGCCTCTTTCTATTGTGTGTATATTAGTAGGAAACAATATATTCCTAATTTAAACAAATCTTAAGAAAACATTAAAAATATTTTCAGCTAAAGCCAGGGTTTTATAAAGAGCCTCCTAACACATATACATTAGGAAGTCAGCCCAATCAATTCTGCCCAAGACTAACTTTTTTTTGAAATACTTATTCGATCTATCACTTACATACTCCAAGGCCTGAATACTGTCCTGTAGTGTAGAATAAAATCGGTTTGACTAAGCATTTGAGGCCATCTCCAAACCAATGTATACTCCTACTCTCCATTTCATAATCTTCCTCTCTAATCAGCCTCTTTTATCAATTCATCCAAACATGTTCTCGCTTACTGTTCTCTGCTCCTTTGCTTAAAAAATTCTTCAGGTACAGAATAATCTTCCACACTTCGTACCCGTATTCAGATGCTCTCCCTAGTATCTCAGCCTAATTCCCACCTCTTTTCTGAGGGCTTTAGTGTCATGTTGGCCATTGATAGTTACCATGTCCAGGATATATGCTAATATCTTACTGCTCTTACTCTCTTCTTACTCATTATTAGAGCATACTTTCATGTGCTCACATGTTTGCCCCTATTATGCTATAGGCTCCTTTAGGCCAAAAATCTCATTCTATTCAATAAAGCATTATACTTATTAAGCACCTACTCAGATCTAGCCATCATTTACATGACCTCGTGCTCCAATATAAAATATATTACCAAACAGAAAGCCTAATGAAGGTGATGAGAAAGTATTTGTAGGAAAGAAAGAAAAGAAGAGAAGAGAAGAGAAGAGAAGAGAAGAGAAGAGAAGAGAAAAGAAAAGAAAAGAAAAGGAAAGAAAAGAAAAGAAAAGAAAAGGAAAAAAGAAAAGGAAAAAGGAAACTAGTCTTTTTAAAGGTATGATGTGATCCTAGGGACTGCATTAGACATCTCATACATTTTATCTCAACGAAACCTAAGGACAGTCCTACAAGTAAAGTTGTTTCCTAATTTTTGTCAAGAAAGATACTGATACATAAGACTGTAAACAACTTTCCAAAGATCATACATTTAATATGTGCTGAAGTTTGTATCAGACCCATAGTTCCTAGTTTCAAATTTTATCATTTCTCCCTTTTACATGGTAACGTTTCCTTGTCTTTAACCTAGAAAGTTAAAGGCCAGAACTACAAGGCCAGAAGAAAAGATGCTTCACTAGTAAGAGTTACTATAAAAATCTCTTGTTGAGGGAGCCTCAGATCTTCCAAAGTGCCTGCTTCCCTGGCTCCAAGCCTCTCCCCTTGCCCCATCCCCCGTTTCTAGAATTTAAGTGCTTCAAGGGCTTTGTACATTCCTCAAAGCCTACTCACACCTCTGTATGTAGCCTTTCTTCAATAAAACACTCTTGACTTAAACCTTCTGAGTGAGCCATCTGTTGTGTGGTTTTTTTGTGTGTTTTTTTGCCAGGACCTCTGACTAGTATATATAATTAGAATGAACACGATTACTTCACATTGGCTCTTCCTATGACTTCAAATTTATCACTGGAATCTGAAACGCAAACATGTATAACTCATGTTTTTAGAGCCCAAATTTATTACCTAATCCCCACAGGTAGTTTTTCAGTTCTGACTCAGAATTATTTCTCATTAGGAATAATATTTCAGTCTTTAATAATAATAAAAAAAAATAAGCCATTCTTTTCTACCTGTAAATAAATACCAAAACAATTTTCTGTCTTGGACTCATAGACACCCACACCTAACTCCATCACAGGAGATAATTCTTGCATTTCTACTTCCTGAGAAAGAGACTGGGTTAAAAAGTACAGTGTAAGTAATAAAGTGAAACTAAAGAAGAAGCACTTGATAAACATTGTCTTTTAACTGTGTACATTAAATTGCTTAGTAAGCTATAACTGTTTGGAAATGTGGCAATCAATGGGTCCTTCAGGACTGAATATTTTTCCTTTTCCTATTTGGTTTCTTTTTGGCCCTGTACCTTCATGAATTCTTTGGAACTTGTTTCAGGTATGTCTTCTATGGTATAGGACACTTTGGTTCCAGATAAATTAGTTTGTTCTCTGGGCTAGGTCATTTGAGGAAGGGAAGGGATTGAGAGAGGTTGCGGTTGAGTACAGAGTAGCCTGCATCAATAACTAGTACCATAGCTACACTCTGCTTACATAGTATGTTATGTAAAACTTATGTATAATATGCTACATTAAAAACTATTATGTAATTACTAAAAAATTGCCATTTATTTCAAAGCACATTACATTTTTAACTCATTTAATCCTCACAGCAACAGGATATATTGTTATTCAGATCTTGCAGATGAGGTAACAGAGGACAGAGAGGATAAAGGGCTCAGCCAGGGCCCCACAGCAATGTATCAGTACTAGGACTTGAACCAGGCAGTCTGAGGGCCAGTGTAGAAGCCAGTCTCTTAATCACACCGCCCCATCCTCATACCACAAGGCTCTACTTCTCCCCGTCTGTTGTGCGCATCTCAGCACAACAGGAAGTAAACATTAATACATCAATACATCTTTTTAGAATACAATTAAAACTTGAAGCAAAATGAAATGTATCTCTGAAAAAGAAAGTCATGTTAGAAATGTCGGCCCGCTTCTCAGTGTTGCATAAATGCTCCTGATGGCTAGTTCCTGAAAGCTTGGCTTGCTCACGTCTATGATTGGGGGGGCGGGGGGAGGGGGAGGCGCGGGGCGGAGGGGCCTCAAACCACTCCTGGCCCACTGATATCAGCAAGTCTGGGAGTCCTGGAGGCTAAAATATATGCATAGACCACTGTCTCTCAGCCACAGTCCTTTACCTGGTTTCTAGCTATGACCGTTGTAGAATTACAGTTGCTTTCTGCTAGTTTGGGTAATTCTGGTCATACTAGTCTGGAAGTTGATGGCAACATTTGTAAACATTTATAATTTACCAAGCAATTTAACGTAGAAGCTTAAAAGGTAATCTGTATTAAGTGCTAAACCCAACACTTACTTTGGTTTCCCATTTTTTACACGGTACTTATTACTATTTCTCACTCGGAGACCAGACACATTCCTACTGTGCAAGGCCTCTGATGGAGCTTCAGGATAACTGCGGAGCTCCGGGGCTCAGGTCAGAGGTGCCCACACCTGGCTCACCATCCGAACCACACGGCCAGGGGTCCACAATTACAAGTTCCTAGGTCCCACCCCGAGTTTCTGGTTCAGGCTCTAACACGGCTGTGCAATTTGCCCAGAGGGTTTCGATGGTTTGCCAGTGCAAAGATTTTACCAGTTTGAGTATCTTGAGAGCTGTGAGCCTCCAACTGGCTGGCCAGGGAAATGTCTGTTTTTATAACAATTTCAATAGGTCAGATGATTGGAAGGACAAGGATCCACAGAATATACTTAACACTTACCTAAAGCTTTTAATAACAAGAAAGGATACCCTTGCAGAAGGAGCAAACAAGGGTAGGCAAATATCAGGAACTGTCAGGGCTCTCAGATCCTCTGCACACACCTCTCCTGGGGTGGTTTTCACTGGAGAGCAGGCCTTTGTTACAGAGTTCTAACATCTTTCACCTCTTACCACTTTCTAAAGTACTCACTTACATAGAAAGAATGCAAATTAGGTGGGTATTATCATAAGCTCTTTTCCTTCAATATAAGACATCCGAGGTCTCCTTGGATGTGAGAAAGCTTATTGTCTTACTTTTACTACTAATTTCCACTGGTTATTCCAGTTCATCAACATCACCTGAATTAACAGCATGAAACTGTTGTTGTTGAAATCTGAAAACTGCTTCTGATATGTATTCTATAGAAGTTTATTTTTTAAAAAATAATGTTATGGATTGTAAGAGTTCTTTTATATTTTCCTTTGAACAAGAGTGATGATACAATCTCTACCCTGCTTCTAATATTTGAAAATAAGTTACTATTATGCATTTGGGAACACACATGTATACACAGACACAAAGAAAATTTTGGGTCACAAAGGACTTTATACTCTTGTTTTTTTCATTTTCCTCACAACAAAGATATTGATATTTCTACGTTTTCTGGCAGAATGTATGCCAAACAAGGAATGAGTTGTCAGGTATTCAGAAATCCTTCCCTTTTATGTATGCGTGACAAGGGAATACAGATGAATTTGAAAAGAAAATGCATTGCCACTAAAAAGAATATTGATTTTATCATATGGATGGAAGTTGACTGCTGTAGTTAGCTATTGGGAATAGCATGTTTGGCCCCTTAGGGTTTATTTTGTACTATAATTTCAAATATTTGAAAGTTATATTCTTTCTGCAAGTTACAGGGTTATTTTTTCTCACATCAGAAATTGACTCTTTTTATGTGAGTTTCCCACTTCAGCACAAATTATTTATTGCTATATGGGTTAGAAAGAGTGCAGAAATACGCTTACCTCTTTAATTTCCTTTTAATCAAAAGTAGAAGGGAATCCACAGGGAATGTTTACTTACATCAGAAAGGGCGAAATTTTGACTAGCAATGTTTTCTCATGAAAGTATTGATAAAGATGAATTTCCTATATTAGTTTTGATCTTTATTAAATCTCTTTTTCTAGAAGAAAGCCAATACTTGACTGGAGGTGACATGGCACATATATCCCCTGTTTGTACTTTCTCTGCACAGGTAGAAAAAAAGATAAAAAGGAAAGGTTGATATTTTAAAAAATATATTTCTTTATTGATTTTAGAGAGGGAGAGAGAGATAGAAACATTGATGATGAGAGAGAATCATTGATTGGCTGCCTCCTGCATACCCCCTACTGGGGATGTAGCCCGCAACCCAGGCATGTGTCCTTGGCCGGAATCAAACCTGGGACCCCTCAGTCCTCAGGCTGAGGTTCTATCCACTGAGCCCCGCCAGCTAGGATGAAAGGTTGATTTTTTTCTGCCTTATGAAACTATATCGTGATCACCCTTTAGTGTTGTATTGTATTCACAGAGCTCTCTGTTGAAATAAGTAATCATCCTCATGTGTTTCTAGGTGATGTTCCACTATAATTTTGATAAGGTCTCTTTCCAAAACAAAGCAAAAAGAACTGTGAAGTGCTGGAGGCTAAGTTCTTCTAGCTGAGCTAATAATCAAATTAGCAGAGACAGATTAACAGCAGAAAATGTGCAAAGTTTATCATGAATGCTGAGGGGTTCATAGATATGAAACCTGGACCGCATTTGGGCAGTTGAGGTTTGTATGCCATAATGGAGAAAGGATAAAAGGGGCAGAGGTCTGAGATTTTGAAGAAAACAGACTACAGGAAGCTAAGGAAGAGCAGAACATACATGGCAGGGAAATTCTTACTAGGAAACCCAGACACAATGGGCTGCAGAGGGTGGGGATCTCACCACCAGGCCCTTTGCCTGGGCCTTCATGTCTGAGGCTACAGTGAATTTGCTAAGACTCCCTTCCTGGACTGGGTCTCACCATTTGAATCTCTTAGGCAGGTACAGGGGAGAGTCAAAGGCTCTTTCTGGGCCTGTTGTTTCTTAAAAACCAGCTTGAAATCAATATCCCCAAAGGCGCAGTTTTGGGGTTGCAAAACAGAAATGATAGAGCATTGACTACAAGTCTCTTTTCCTGGCTTTCAACCCTAATGGTCTTTCCAAGTCAAATGTCTATTAGGTCATTTAGCCAGCCTGGGCATGGGATGCTATCCAGGTAATGATTTACTGCTTGATGACCACAGGAAAAAGAGGTACCTGTCACAAAGAGGGTGGCACTCACCAGGCATGTTAAGAAATATGGCACAAAGACCCAAAACCAGCAAAGAATTTCCTTCATGGATGTACAGGAACGAGCTAAGTCCCCACAAGGTGCAGGCTTTGTGAACAACAAATGGGCACAATTGAGTGAGAATTTCAGTTTTGGGAGGTGGAGCACTCTCATGGCAAGGGAGAAAGAAATTAGTCAGGCCCATGGAGGGTGTTCTGACAGTCTTTGAGGAAAAATAGTACAGAGAAAAATGAAAAAAAAAAAAAAAAGTCTGGAGAAGCAAAACACGGAGTTCTAATGGTAAAGCTGATAAAGTGATCGCTGAATTGTGACTTGTGAAACTCTGTTCACAAATCCTCAGTGAGTATGCACTTCTCATTAACCTGGGATGAATTTGGTTCTATCTGGGGACTTAGATAAAACTGAATCCTGCTTTAAGGTGGTCCCCAGGCTAGAAAAACGTGTGCCCATGGGAGCCCTGCCATTCCTGACACATGCCTGTGCTGAAATATTCCTCCTGGTACTGCTTCCAGAAGCTGGTTGGAGTCCCAAACAGTCACAGCCCCGACTAGCAAACCAGAAATATGCTACCATGAGTGAAGTATAAAATAGGAGGTAAGATTTTTAATAAAGGGACAATAAGGGAAACACACATTCAGTTTCTGTAGTCACCGGCAGAATCTACAGATGCACTGAGGAGAGACAACTCTCTGTAATCTGGATGGCCCTTGTTGCAATTCCCCTTCCACTCTTTTTTAAAATATGGCTTTATTGATTTCAGAGAGGAAGGGAGAGGGAGAGAGAGAGAGACAGAAACATCAATGATGAGAGAAAATCTCTGATTGTCTGCCTCCCACACACCCCACGCTAGGGATCGAGCCCACAACCCAGGCATGTGCCCTGACTGGGAATCGAACAGTGACTTCCTGGTTCATAGGTCAATGCTCAACACTGAGCCACACCAGCTGGGCTCTCCTTCCACTCCTGAGGTGGCTCAGCTCCAGGGCAGCAACTTAACTATTGGGCAGTAATGCCCATGTGCAAACCCTCTAAGTAAAGGACATCTGAGCTCTATCACTGGCGTTTTCAAATATCCTATATAATAAAAGCCTAATATGCTAAGTGTCTGGTTGGCCAGTCGGCCATTCAACCAATCATAGTGTAATATGCTAATGATATGCTAAGGTCACTCAACCGCTCTCTATGATGTGCACTGACCAGCAGGGGGCAGACGCTCAATGCAGGAGCTGCTCCCTGGTGGTCAATGCACTCCCACAGGGGGAGCTCCACTCAGACACAAGTTGGGCTGACGGCTGGTGAGTGCACGGGTGGTGACAGGAGCCTCTCCTGCCTCTGCAGCAGCACTAAAGATGTCCAACTGCTGGATATCCCCCGAGGGCTCCCAGAGTACAGAAGGGGACAGGCTGGGCTGAGGGACATCCCCTCTCCCCCCCTCCGCCCCCGCAGTGCACACATTTTGTGCACTGGATCTCTAGTTTCTCATAACCAGAAAGCTCCTGTTGTCACTTGGTCAACCAGGCTATTCCTTCTCCCTCTCAATCCATAGGAATAGTGGAGAACCTGGAAAGCTGCTGAATATTCTACTGAGATCTTCCCCTGGGACCTTCCTTAAAATCTCCATCCTTAAAGTCCTTAGGAAGGAGGGCCCTGTGTGCTCTCCCTCCTGGTAGCACCCCAGTGCCTTTCCCCTTCCACTTCCCTCCCCTCCCTACCCCCAGGCCTTTAACCATTACCTTCCTCACTTCTAAGCTCTAAGAGCCCTTCTTCTGCCTCTAAAACTTGTTTCCTGAGCCCATTTCTGCTATCATTCATTTCTTCCACCTCTGTGATTTTCTAAATAAATGTTCTCTTACAGTTTGAGTCTTGGCTCTGAATTTTTTTCCTAGCCAGAACTCAAATGCTGAGGTTGCTAAACCAAGTTCTGGTCTGACTCCACTGGCCTAACACCTGGTGCTAGTCTCACTACCGCCAACATATACAGTATAGGTCAGTGATGGCGAACCTTTTGAGCTCGGCGTGTCAGCATTTTGAAAAACCCTAACTTAACTCTGGTGCCGTGTCACATAGAGAAAGTTTTTGATCTTTGCAACCATAGTAAAACAAAGACTTATATTTTTGATATTTACTTTATATATTTAAATGCCATTTAACAAAGAAAAATCAACCAAAAAAATGAGTTCGCGTGTCACCTCTGACACGCGTGTCATAGGTTCGCCATCACTGGTATAGGTAGTATATATTTTGTGATGTCATGGATTAGATATAAAAGTGATTTGGGGCATCATTGTACTTCAAGCAGATATTAAATAAAATACCTGCATCCTTATTCCAGTTCTCTGAAAGAATAGCTAAGGCACTAGGTAATTTCTTGAATATTTTGGTCAGGAGAGCTTGTTTACAGGTTATTGAGTGTGAAGGACTGAAGTATGAGATCTTGAATTGTCTAGGTATTTCAGACATTAGCTCACAAACCCAAATAGACCTCTGCCTGAAGTAGTATCTAATCTTCTATTTTCCTACAGTTGCAATAGAAATTAAAATAGTAATTACTAATATTTAAAAATTAAATAACATTCATGTAGAATTCTATTAGCTTTCAAAATGTTTTCACATATTTTATCGATGATTTCTTAATAAATCTATGTTACTTGAGTTTCCTTTATAATTCTAACATATTTAGACATATTATTACATTTTCAATTCATTCTCATATTTATAAAGAACATTTGTGTTAAATGGTATGAATTTTCCTTCTTGAAAAACTTTAGCTCTGTCCTACAGATTAAGTTATTGTTTTCATTATTTGTAGTTTTAAAATTTTGTGCAGTATTGTTTTTGGTGGCCCTTTGGACCCAGAGATTATGTAGGAGTGCTCTGCATTTCCCAACCAGTTGTGTTTTTTTATTACTTTAAATTTTATTACTTATTTCTAATTTCCCTGAAATAAGATTATGGAAAGTAATCTCAATTTGGAAGTATTTTATATTTCAAAAACATTTGAGAATCTCTTTGTAGTGCAGACTGGTGATGTATGATAAATGTGCCATGCATTCCTGATGCTAAACATTCGTTCAACCTTTCAATAATATTACTCTGCTATTTCATATCCACAGCATTTAAAGTCTAGCGGCTAGCCTAATGGACCCTCTGCTGGGTCAGCAGAGCATTATGTATGACTCCTCAGGAGAGATATAGGATGGCTCTGTCCTTCCTTCCTTCATTCAAGTCATCCTTAATTGATTCCTTCTGCAAACAAGCCTGGGGCTCTGAGCACCTAATCCAGGCCAGATCTTGCCCTGGAATGGGTCCTCCTCTTCAGCCCAATGTTGCAAATGGGGAGCCAATCATGGCATCCCAACAGGCCAGGGATTCCTTCCACGTGGGTGCTATTCAGCTTCTCATGCTACAGATGAGGAAAGTGAGGCTCAGACAGGCGAGGCCACTTCTGAGAGTCATCCACCTGAGGAAGGGGCAATGCTCCCCTGGGACAGGGGAGGTCACTGCTGAGAGCCTGCCAGTTCGAGAGGGAGCCAGCCTTGACCTTCAAATGCCAAAAGCATTACCACATCTGGCATTTGAAATGCTCTCCCTCTGGCCTAAAATGCCCTTCCTTGCAAATCTATGTTTCAGGACTCTCTCCTTCCAGAGATGCCTTGCTTGACTACATAATCTTACAATCCCTCTATTGTGAGCCCTTTATTTTCTGCATAGCAGAAATTTTAATATAAATTTGTGTCATCTTTTCCCATTAAACTGTGAGCTCATAAGGACAATTATATTCTGCTTAATCTCCTAGGCTCTGTCCCAGCGCCTGTTATTCAGCGGCTTCCAGTAAGTCATTTGTAGAAGGAGTGAACTGGGCTGCGGATGTGTGATGTCTCAGTTCAGCCTTTGGCTAACTGCAATTCTTTATTTGGTCAGTAGGTGGCAGAGTTGACCAGTAAATGATCATTGGGACTTTGCAGAGCAAGTAAGTCAAACTCTCAGCCCACAATGAATATTTTTGCAGCCCAGCCAATATAACGATACGTAAAAAACGTTTTCATAAAAATTTCATAACTTAATTTTTACAATATCTTGTTATAGATAATTATTAATAACTAGAGGCCTGATGAACAAAATTCGTGCAAGAATTGGCCTTCCTTCTCCCACTGCCAGCACTGGCTTCCCTCTGGCACCCAGGACCCAGGCTTCCCTCGCAGCCCTGGCTTCCTCCGGAAGGATATCTGGAAGGACGTCTGGTCTAAGTAGCATATTACACTTTTATTATTATAGATTATTATAGATGAATTACAATGTTCGCTAATGACTGATTACTATAATCCTGTTGCCTTCATTTCCCTTAGGCACCTTACATGCAAGCGCACCATTTCTCTCCACTAATACTAGCAGCGAATAGTTTAGCAGCTGATTGCCACGTCATTAGTCTTGGACTGGCTTGTTTGGTGTGCATAACAGGAAATATTTTGCTTTTGGAGAACAAGAAAAATAGGCTTATTTGTGTCACGCTTATTAATTTGTGCAGTTATTTAGTGTCTGGTAAGTTAATGTGCAAGAAAAAAATATTAAGTTTTATTAAAATGTTCTATTATTTTATGTTAACTATTACTCATTTATTTCAGCCCTTTGTATTCAGCATGTCTCTATTGAAATAAACCTATGTTTCTAGGAATATTGAAGCTTTTGTTTTTTTGCAGCCCACATAAACTTAACCTTGTTTAGTTGGCCTGTGTTAGCCTTTGAGTTTGACATGCTTGCTGCAGAGCAACCTGAGAGGACAGCACCCCACTCCCCACCATTCCATCTCTCTTTAAACAGGGAGTCAACCTGGCTCAGTGAAACCTCGGTCTCCTGTTTCTGTTCCCCCATCTGTCACAGGAAGCTCGGTTCTCTTTCTCTGTCAGGGGAATGTTTTTCTCATGGGCTACAGGTTCCGTATACATACAACATTCCAGTTAGCCCTCTAACAGATTTCTGGTTTCTAAGGGCTTTCCTTAGTTCCATTTAACAGCTGGAGGATTGAGATGCATCGGTGAGAGTCTGTCTAAGTCACAAGCTCAGGCCTGGATGGGAAGCAGATGTTTGTTCCCTGCCCTTACCTTCCCCCCTACCTTTTTTTTTGGGGGGGGGGAGCTGGTAGCTGGGCACAGAGGTGATATGGAGAAGAGGCAGGTGACATGTAGCTCAGTCAGCAGTGGCTGGACAGCCCACCGCCCCGCCCCCCCCAGCCCTTCTGGCAGAGAGCATCTTCCTTAGCCCCTCCCATATCCATTCCACTGCCCACCTACTCTCCTCCAGGGCCCAGACCTTCCTGTCCAGGACAGTCTTCCCTGCCTTGTATCCCCAACTTCTTGGTCTACAGAAGTGGTTTGGGTTTGGTTAGGTTCACCCGGCCTAAGTCGTGTATTAGTCACCTCAGGCTGCCTTAACAAGACACTCTGGAATGGGCGGGTTAAACAACAGGTATTCGTTTCCTTATAGTTCTGGATGCTAGAAGGTCGCGTCCCTCCCCAGCCCTGATCATGCACCAGTGGGGTCCCTTGGTCTGGCCTGCACCCTCTCACAATCTGGGACCCCTCAAGGGATGTTGGAGAGCCAGTTTCAGCCCGATCCTGAAGGCCAGGCCAAGGGACTCCACTGGTGCACAAATTCGTGCACCGGGCCTCTAGTTTATTCATAATTACCTCCTTTAAGGCCTATCTCTCTATATAGTCACATTGGGAGTTAAGGTTTCAACATTTGAATTGGGGGGGGGGGGGGAGGTCAGCAAATTTCAGTCTCTAACTGTGGGTGTCATAACGCTGGAATAAATGGGCAGAGGGAAGCCCACAGGCAGCCTCAGTCCAGAGCCAGCCAGGCCCAGCCTTCTGCCCCACTTGGCTCTCAGCCTCTCCCATGAGGCTTGGCTGGAGGAATCCCTGATACAACATATGTCCACAGAGGGCACACACAGGGCATTTGTGGACTCACCATGTACACGGACACACAGACATACCTACTGTGACAGCTATCAAAGAGCTCTGGGCTATACATTTATTCAGTATATGCTGCTAAACTACCGAAGTCCTATAAGCATATCTTCTTTAAAAAAAAAAAATGAGCATAATAAGCTTTCACACTAGAGGACACTAAGGAGCTGCTGCCAGAGAAAGGGGCTCCTGCAGTTTGTGGAGGCAGCTGGTGGGTGGCCCAGCCACAGCCCCAAGGATCTGTCCCTGGGCAAGTCCGCAAGTGTGCCCCCTGGGCCTGGTCTCATACAACCTCCGGTGCCCTCTTGACAGGAAAATCCAGCCTGAAGGCTTCCTGCCTGCACCTATGCCCTCATTCCCTCTGCTGTCTCCACGCTGCCCCCGCCCCCTTGCCCCCAGCAGCTCTTTCAACAGGAACATATGCTTGGCACCTGCCACACACGCCCACTCACTGCCCCACTGCCCGGCAGAGCGGCCACCAGCTCTGGCTGGCCTCCATGCCTGTGTTCCAGAAAGTTCATTCCTTTGTTCTGTCTCATGACTGCAGAGCAGCTCTGGACGAGCCAGCCAGCACAGTTCTCTACCATCCACTGGGTGCAACTCTGCCTTCCCCAAGGAGGTGTGAGCCACAGAGAGTTCTTGTATCCTATCATTACTTTTATCACAGCCTAATTATTCTTTATACTACACTTCCCCTGTTTAGAGCCCCTGGGCGTCTATCTCACGATTGGCTCCTGGCAACCAGCCCATCCTTAGGTCACCTAGGAGCTTTCCAAAAGTCACCTCATTAACAACAAAGACAGTTTCTCTTTTAATCACTTAGGAGATTCCAAAGGTTTTAGCAGCTCTGAACCAGGAACGGGACAAAGAACAAAGAATGTATTTCTTATTATAAATCATAGTATCACAGCTCATTATTTCAGTTATTAAGTTATGCCATTCATTTTAATATGTCTAGTTTATCACTTTTATACCACCTCTTATCTGAGTAATATGACAAGTGTTTTCACTTATTTCTCGATAGATATTGATTATGCTTATTTTAAATGACTAGTCAGTCCTTTATAACGATTCTGCATTAGTTGGTGTTTATTTCTGGCCCTGTGTCCCTGTGGTGATGGAGGTACCCACTCAGCCCTCTCCTTATCTCATCTGTGAGCTCCTCCTCTTTGGGGGTGTCGGGCCTAACTCTGCCAGGCCCTGCTCTGCATCCCACCTACTGAGACAAAGTAAGGGCAGAGGATGGCCCCTGACAAGAAGCACCCCTGGCCCCAGAGACCCAGGAATGAAGATGACGTTCACCCATCAGGTGTCAGGGAAAAACAGCCCTAGAGAGAGGCTGCTGGTGGAAATACAACCCTGGGCACAAGGGTGGGGCAAGGATGAGCAGAGAATGTCTGGGAAGGCTCTGAGGTCACATGTGTTCTTATTTCTGTGGCATGGGAGCAGGTCCCCGCTGTCCAACATAAAACAAGATCATTCTGTTATGAGATACAAAGGTCATTCCAAAATCTGACCTGGACACAGACAGAAATGGTCACTCTGAGGACCACAAAAATGAAAACATGCCCCTCTCCTGGAACACCTGCCACTCCTTTACAGATACAGCTTTGCCTCGTCCCATTTCTCTCTCTGTGACAACATTTATTAAGGTAATTCAGTTATAGAATTGCCTCGGCTTCTCAACAGGATTCTGTGTAGCATAGACATCCATTCTTGAAACTGCCCCCAAAATCACCGAACACAAGGCCAAATCCCCCAAAAATCCCTCCCGATAACCTGTTCCTGAGGAATCATATGGTTCGCCATTGTATGCAATATCCTTATATAATAAGTATGAAATTTATAGAAAACTAAAAGGAAGCAAATCAACTTCATTTGGCTTTGGGCATGTTCCTGGCGGTCTTTGCCTGGAGGGCACTGCCATTCCCCACTTACTGTCATCACTCACTCACAGCATCCCCATGGGAAAGAGAATGGGGTTCAA
Organism: Myotis nattereri; assembly: GCF_964212035.1. Taxonomy (NCBI): domain Eukaryota; kingdom Metazoa; phylum Chordata; class Mammalia; order Chiroptera; family Vespertilionidae; genus Myotis; species Myotis nattereri. Next base: position 31,911,967 of record NC_138088.1, read on the forward strand.
AATCTTATTTTATGGGTGCAAAAACTGAGGCTCACTCAGGACAGAGGACATGTCTACACTCTCAGTTATGAGCCCAAAGCAAGTCTTCTGATTCTAAATCTCCTCCCAAAAGGGGCCACCCAAGGACACTGCTTCCCAAGAAGACCATTGAGCGGTCATCCTGGAAGCAATGCAGGCCCCGGCATGGTGGGCTGCTTGCACGCTGAGTGTGGACCAGAAAGGGCACTCCATGGCACGACCAAGGCAGTGGGGCCCTCGTTCACCAGTGAGGAAATTGAGGAACTGTTGGAGAAAGAACTTGGCCAAGGACCCACAGGTGGGAAGTAGCAGAGCTGGGACTCCAACCCCAGTGATAGGAAAGGGGGTGCAGAGGGCCAGGCAGTCCTTCTACAGGTCAGAGAGGCAGCGTCTCTGAAACCCCTTGAGGTGAGGTGGATTTTGGTGGAGGTACCAAGTGGAGGCAATCCTGGGAAGCGTCTAAATTCCAGAAGAAATGCACACAGTGGCCTTGTCTGTGATGTGGAGTGAAGGGTGGGTAATCAGGGGCTGGTGCATTTGGCGAGGGGTCTTTCATGATGGGAAAGGCCTGCAGGCGACTCTAGGGGGTAGAAGGGGCTCAGAGGTGGGGCATTCCCAGAGCAGTGGCTCACCGCTTCCCAGCCCAGTTCCAGGAAATGTCGGGGTCTGGACGGCAGCTTCCTGACCTCTGGACTAAGTGTTCAATAAAAACAAGCTCTGTGATCAAAGGCAGCACCTCCAACAGGATTCAGTTACCTTATTTCACCTCCTGCCACTTTGGAGCAGGAGCCATAGGGAGATTTGGCTGCTAAAGAGTAGGAAGAGGGATGAACAGGTTGCCTGCAGCCGTTTTTAGGTGCTGGATCTCCTGGTGTCTGTCATATGCTTTGGGCATGTGGTTTTCTACCATCCTGGACATTTTTTAGGTACAGGGACGGGTCAGCAGAAAGTAAGGAAACCAGGCCCTTGACAAGCCAAGGGGAGTCTAATTGGAAGGGATCCAGAGGGAATCTCATCCATCCACATTCCTGCTGGTGTTTGGAAGGCTCTAGAACACCCCATTGTGCTTCACAAAATTGTTCTTCCATTCCATCTAGATTGTCTCTCTTGACCACTGTCACATGGTTCAAGCCATTGACTCACAAGATAGTCATTATCCCTGCTGAGATTGTTATTTGCCCTTTATTTTCTATCTCAGTTGAATGGCACCCAAATATTCATGTTAGAAATTTATGAGTCTATAAAAATGCCTTCTTGTTTACCATTTACATCCAACCAATTCCCAAGTTCCCTCAAATGTACCTTGCACATGATTTCAAATGTGTCCACCTTCTCAGTCCAGATGCCATCATCCTAATTCTGGCCACCATCATCTGCTGCTTAAATGATAGTAAGTAGCACCTTGCATGTTGGATGTTTTTTTCATACCTGTTCCCCTCCAGTCCTTCTCCACATTGTAGTCGGAACAAGCTTTGAAAATTCAAATCTGATCATCTCTCCTCTTATAAAATTCCTCTAATGACCATTTGGAGGAGGTCCACAGTCTTATAGAAGTTACAATCCTATTGTCAATCTCTCACCACTTGGTTCTCACACTGTAAGCCCAGTAAGACAGAAGAGTGTTATCACTGGGAACCTGACCTCCTTTGTCTCATTTTCAAGCCATTGTGCAGACTATTCACAGGGTGAAACATGGACAAAGCTCTGAAGAAGGTAAGAATAATCTTTGCAACTTCCTTGAGAGTCCCTCTGGGAAGTTTTTAAAAATAATAATTATAGTCTCATATATAAGTGGAAAGAATTAGTAAAGAGAGGACTTATGTACACTTCATCCATTATTCAGCAATGATAGGATCTGACATATCACAGTGCAAGTATCAAAACAAAGAAATTGACACAGGAACAATACAACAATAAGATACACATCTTATTTGGACTTAACCCTTATTTCCCTTTATGCTTTTTTATTCTTGGTGTATAGTCCTATGAAATTTTCTTCACAATCATAGGTTTGTGTAACCACCACAATTAAGATACAAAACTAATTCCATCAGCCCCAATGAAAATTGTCATGCTACACCTTTAGAGCTATATCCTCCCTGTAGTCCTGATTCCTGCCAACTACTGATCTGTCCTCTACTGCACTTTTATCATTTCAAGAATGCTATATAAAAAGAACATATAGTTCGTAAATTTTTGAGATTATATTTCTTTTACTCACATAATGCCTTTGAGATTCAAGCTATTTTATGAGTCAATAGTCTTGTTTTTTCCTGTGAGTTTTCCACAGTTTATATATCTATTCACTTGTTGAAGAACAATTGGATTATTTCTAGTAATTTTGGCTGTTAGAAATGAAGCTACCACCCAGCTGGAGTGGCTCAGTGGTTTAGCATTGACCTATGCACCAAGAGGTTACCAGCTCGATTCTGGTCAGGGCACATGCCTGGGTTGCGAGCTGGATTCCCAGCAGGGAGCATGCAGGAGGCAGCTGATCATTGGTAATGTTTATGTTTCTCTATCATTGACGTCTCTATCTCTCTCTCCCTCTCCCTCTCTCTCTAAAAAATAAATTTTAAAAACATATTTTAAAAAATGAAGCTTTCAAAATGTGGTATTTACATATAATGGAATAATTCAGTCTTAAAAGGGAAGAAAATTCTGCCCTAACTGGTTTGGCTCAGTGGATAGAGCATAGGCCTACAGACTGAAAGGTCCCAGGTTTGATTCCGGTCAAGGGCATGTACCTTGGTTGCGGGCACATCCCCAGTATGGGGTGTGCAGGAGGTGGCTGATCAATGTTTCTCTCTCATCGATGTTTCTAACTCTCTATCCTTCTACCTTCCTCTCTGTAGAAAATCAATAAAATATATTTTAAAAAAATGGAAGAAAATTCTGATATATGCTGCAACATGGATAAACCCTGAAGACATTATGCTAAGTGAAATAAGCCAGTCACAAAAGAGCAAATATCATATGATTCCACTAATATAAGGTACTAGAATAGACAAATTCATAGAGATGAAAAGTAGAACAGTAGTAATCAGGGGTTACTGAGGGGTGGGAGTGGGGAGTGGAAATTATTGTTCAATGAGTATGGACTTTCGGTCAGGGATGATGAAAAAGTTCTGGAGATGATTAGTGGTGATGGTTGCACAATAATGTAAATGTACTTAATGCTGCTGAATTATCACCTAATAATGGTCACAATGGCAAATATGATGTTATGTGTATTTTACAACAATAAATAATAGATGGCAATTTGAAGGATGATTTGTGCAGTATTAAAGCAAACAGCTGCTGAACTTTGTGCCAGAAACCCCTGGGCAATGCTTAGGAGTTTAGTGCAGTCCCAAGAAGAGTTGTTTATTAATCTGAGGTTGAAGGCCAGCCCAACCTGTCCATCTCAGTTCACAAGGCTGGTTGGGCCCTGCAAGTTGCCCAGTCCAGCCTCTTTCCTTACCCTGAGTCATCTGCCAGAGCCCTGGCTGCAGGGCCAGCTTTCTCATCTTTGCATCCCTGCTCTGCACAAGACCCAGTAAGTCCTTTCTGCTGAATGGATCTATGGTCCTGGATCTGTCTAGGGCAGGGGTGGGCAAACTTTTTGACTCGAGGGCCACAGTGGGTTCTTAAACTGGACCGGAGGGCAGGAACAAAAGCATGGATGGAGTGTTTGTGTGAACTAATATAAATTCAAAGTAAACATCATTACATAAAAGGGTACGGTCTTTTTTTTTTTAGTTTTATTCATTTCAAACCAGCCGGATCCAGCCCATGGGCCGTAGTTTGCCCACGGCTGGGCGAGGGACTTGACTTGACGTTGGAGGCCTACGGGAAGGTTTCTGAGGGGTGAAGGTGGGGAGATGGCCAGCAGAAGTCATTCTTTATTTGGTTTTGCCAGGCACCTGTGGCTTTCTGAATTTACCTGACCATTTGCAGAAATGACACTGCCTTCTTTTCCAAAGAAAGCCATAAAGAAATAGAACTACGAAGCTAGTATATTGAGGTTTCCTGGGAAATGACAGTTTTGAAAGAGAGCATTGAAGGAGAGATGAAATGCTAAGATTAAGAAATAGGAAAGGAAGTCAAGGGAGGTGGTAATTGCCAATGTTTTTTATCCACAGAACACGGGAAATTTCCTCCAGGAACTAGAGAGGAATCTGGTACCCTGCTAGGGACAAGGCAGTGAGACATTTCCAAAATGCTACCCCTGGTAAGTCTCTCTTACAGCAGGAAATAAAACTTTTCAAGGAAGCAAACGCAAGTTAATTCTGGGTTAGTGACTAGCAGTGACTATTCCTCTCTGGATCACCAGCCTACAGTTTAGTGCCTGCCATTAAGTCAGTGTCGGTTAACTGGCCCTGAAGGGCAATGATCTGCCTAGATATGAGGATGGGATGCAGGTGGCAGATGGGCCCAAATGGGAGAAGTGGGGTGAGCGGGGGCTCCTACAGATTCCTGGGTCTCCATTCACTTCCACCCTGTAAGCCAATAGGCATGAGTGTGCTGAAAGTGGGTCTCAGAAAGGATACGGGTAGCATATGCACAGCCTTCTAGTGGTAAAACCAGAGGCCTGGGCCATTTGGGACCCCCTTCTAGGGATGTCACTGCATGTTATTCCTACCCATGTTAAAGTACTCATCACACAATATCCGAAGGAAGATTAGCTTTTCTACATCCCCAGTCTGGAGGCAGCAATGGGTGGGCCATCCATCTCTACATCATCTCTGCCCAGTACAGGTTATAGGACCGAGGGAATGTTTGGTAAATGCATGTTGATTAACTGAACACGATGAGATAATCTTCTTTGACTTTCCATTCACCAAGGTGAGGACCATGGCTCTGTTTCCATTGCTCTCTCTCCTTCTTCTGAGTGTGGTGACAACATCTTATTCAGAAATAGAACCCAGTGAGCACCTTCAAAAGACCTGCCCTGTGATCACCTGTGCTTCTCCAGGCATCAACGGCTTGCCAGGCAGAGATGGGCGTGATGGCCCCAAGGGAGAAAAAGGAGAACCAGGTAGAGCTTGGGCTGTTCTTTCTCTGGGAATCTTTACCTGCCAGACAAAACTGCCTGGAGATGTAAGAGCAATGTCCAATTCATATAGGTCGTATTTCTCTCAACTATTATAGTTCAAAACAAATCCCTGACTTCCACACAGAGTTGGTGACATGTGGTTGTCCTGCTTGCTCAGGGAGTGGCCCTTCATGGCAAGCCATCCCGAGGGACCTGGGAAGATTTTCTTCTCTGGGTCAGTGGAAGTAGTGATTTAGAAAGCTGGTCCTGGATTAATGTCTCTGCTCTCCTGGGAAAAGATTAAGCATCAAGCTCTTGGAGAAATAAAGCAAACACAGAGACACTAATTTATGTTTTCTTCTTCCCATAGGCCAAGGGCTCAGAGGCATTCAAGGTCCCCCTGGAAAATTGGGGCCTCAAGGAAATCCAGGACTCCCTGGGCTACCAGGAAGTGTGGGCCCAAAAGGAGACCCTGGAAAATGTCCAGGTAAGAAGCTAACCTCAACCAGGTTTAGGCTGACAGCCTAGTCCCAGGGTCCTGGGATTTTGAGTACCAGTTGGGAGATGCCACTTCGGCTGCTTCATGGAAAGATGCCCAACTCTGCTTCCTGACCCAGCACACTCAGCCCTTGCTAGGTTACTTAGAGCCCAAGCGGATTGCTGAGTACAGACTTGCAGACCCTCCACTCCTTCACTGGGCACTCCCTGAAGGAGCTGGGCCCTGGCTTTCCTTTAGCTGCCACAATGTGAGGCTCTGGTCCAAAAGGGAGAAAGTAGACCTCATATGTGTTGGACTTATTATGTCTGTTTTCACAACAGCAGTCTATACATGGTATGTCAGTTATCTTTTACTTCATGAGAAACAAACAAAAAACACAACCATTTATTTAAATCACAATTCTGTGGATCTGCCAAATGCTTTTTCTGCTGATCTCAGTGTCTGTGGTCAAGTGATGACCAATGGTCTCACTTATATGTCTGCCTGTTGTTTAGTTGTCAGCTGGAGTGATGAGGTTAATTGACCCACAGGTCTTTCATCTTCCAACAATCTAGCCCCGCTTGTTCACATAGAGGTGATTACAAAATACCCAATAGCAGAAAGAGTAGAAGCTTTAAGGCCTTCTGAAGGCTTAGATCATGTACATGATTGCTTCTGTCACATTCTATTGTCAAAGCAAGTCACAGGCCCACCCAGGTTCAAGGAATGGGGAAACAGACTCCATTTCTTAAACAGACAAGCAGTACCATATGGAGGCCATTTTTGCCATCTTTAGCACACAGCCTGCCTCATGCCCTCCCCCGTTAAATAATGTGCAATTCACAAAAATCTTGGTTTACTGAACAAACTCTGAGAAAAACAAAAACCAAACAATAAAAGCAATAAAAACAAAACCTCCCTAAAGACAAAAACCTGTAATCTTTTTGGATTCGCCAGCACATAATAATTCCCAAGAGCTTTACTTTTTATTCACAATGGAGTTGTTTATTTGGGAAAAGAAATTAGTGAATAGCTTGGCGTATGGAGTGCTATCATGCTAGGTCATGAGGGACTGCATGTGTGTTCATGTATGTGTGCATGTGCGTAAAGTGTTTAAATACCTTCAATAGATGATGAGTGATTTTTGGGCTGGATGGCAATACAGGTACTTTTACCTCATTTCTTCTTAATATTTTTATTTTCCTTCAAAAAGCAAATATTAATGTATAAGGAAATTATTTTTTTAATTTGGAAAATAATACCCTGCCCACTTATAGCTCTGAAATCCCTTCTCAACAATGTTCTTTTGCTTTGTTTACATTTTCTAGCATGTGATGATCACCTGGCTGCTTTAGAAAGAGAAGCTCTGCGCTCAGAATTGGAACGTATCAAAAAATGTAAGCCTTCTCTCTCACTTTTCAGGCAGCTTTCAGTTTAGGAAGGTGCAAGGTATTTGTTAAATACATATAATTTTCTAGGACCGCATAAGTGTCCCTCACGGTCTGATCTCATGAGATCCTTCCAAACTTTTAGTAGAAATGGAGACAAAGAGAAATTGGATAACTTGCTCAAAGGCACAGAGCTAGTAAGTGTCGGAGGTAGTTTACAAATTGAAGCCAGTCTGACTCCAGAGACACCCCCAACCCCCATCCTGTACTTTCTACTATCTGTGTGTAGGTGTCACTAAAAACGGGACCTAAGCTTCTTTCTCTTTGTTGTTCTGTTGTTGAGACCTGACAGTGGGGCCTAACCTGCACCTTTTGTGCCCTGCTGGCCTGAAGCAAATATTCGCAGACATTTTTCTTTCTTCTCAAGTGAATACTGGGGTAAAATACAGAATTACCAATTACATATGTTCTAGAACTCTTATCCAAAAGAACAAAGGCCCTTGTTCCAGGCTGTTTTCAGATTAGGTTTGTCAGGTTTAACAAATGAAAGAACAGGACAGCTACTTAAATTTGAATTTCAGGTAAACAATAACTAATATTTTTCAGGATAAGTATGTCCTCAACATTTTATGGGAAGATCCTATCTAATAAAAGAGAAACATGGTAATTAGCGTACGGTCGCTACCCTTCCCATTGGCTAATCAGCAAGATATGCAAATTAACTGCCAGCCAAGATGGCGGCCGGCAGCCAGGCAGCTTGAAACTAACATGAGGCTTGCTTGATTCAGTTATGGAGGACTCCAACATTCCCCGCATGCCACTGCAGGCCTCTGAGCTGGCAGTTTGAAACATAGTTACAAAACTAGAAGCTAAACAAAACCCCAGAAACCAGCTTTCAGTTAGCCGGGATCTCAGACCTGGAGTTGATACAGAGTTTCAATTGTAGAACCTAAACAAACCAGATACCTGCTTTCAGGAGCGGAGGCCTAAGAGCTGGAGCCTCAGAGCTAAAGCTGGCCCAGAATAAAAAAAAAATATACAAAAAAAGGAGCAGTTGGGAGCTTCAGTCCCAGCCTGAAAACAACCCTCAGCCCCTCACCCAGACTGGCCAGGCACCCCAGTGGGGACCCCCACCCTGATCCGGAACACCCTTCAGGGCAAACCAGCCAGCCCCCACCCATGCACCAGGTCTCTATTCTATATAGTAAAAGGGTAATATGCCTCCCAGCACCGGGATCAGCGGAGCCGCGAGGTCTCCTGGCACCAGGATCAGCATGACAGGGGGCAGTACCCAAACCCCCTGATTGCCCTGTGGCTCTGTGTGTGACAGGGGGCGGGGCCACAACCTCTCTATAGGCCCTGCTCTGTTCCTGACAGGGGAAGGCGCCCCAACCCCCTGATCCGCCCTGCTCTGTGCCTGATAGGGGGGAGCTCCCCAACCTCCTGATCGCCCTGCAGCTCTGTGTGTGACAGGGTGCGGCACCCCAACCCTCCCCCCCTCCCCAGGCCCTGCTCTGTGTGTGACGGGGTAGAGCCATAACCTCCCCATCGGCCCTGCCCTGAGTGTGAGAGTGGCGGCGCCCCAAACCCCTGATCGGCCCTGCTCTGTGGGTGATAGAGGGCGGCGCCCCAACCCCCTGATCGGCCCTGCTCTGTGCATGACAGGGCGTGGCGCCGCAACCTCCCCATCAACCCTGCCTTGAGTGTGACAGGGGACGGTGCCCCAACCCCCCAATCGGCCCTACCCTGAGCATGACTGAGGGTGGCATCGCAACCTCCCAATCTGCCCTGCTCTGTGCATGACAGGGGGCGGCGCCCCAATTCCCCAATCAGCCCTGCTCTGAGCCTGACCAGAGGCTGCACCTAGGGATTAGGCCTGCCCTCTGCCACCCGTGAGCAGGCCTAAGCCAGCAGGTCGTTATCTCCCGAGGGGTCCCAGACTGTGAGAGGGCACAGGCCTGGCTGAGGGTCCCCCCCTCCCCCCCGAGTGCACAAATTTTTGTGCACCAGGCCTCTAGTATTTATAATAAAAAGAAAATTCATTATTTATCTGAAATTCAAATTTAAGTGGACATACTGTATTCATGTGGCAATTCTCCTCTAGAAGCCTTTATCCAGAAAAATGCCTAAAAGACAAGTCAGTGTCAACCCCATTTTTCCTATTTCAGGGCTGGCCTTCGCTCTGGGCAAACAAGTTGGAAAGAAGTTCTTCTTGACCAATGGTGAAAAGATGACCTTTGACAGAGTGAAGGCGCTGTGCACCCATTTTCAGGCCTCCGTGGCCACCCCCATGAATGCTGAAGAGAACAAGGCCATCCTGCATATAACAGAAGGAGATGCCTTCCTGGGCATCACAGATGAGGAGAGCGAAGGTCATTTTGTGGACCTGACAGGAAGGCCTGTGACCTACCAAAACTGGAATGATAATGAGCCCAACAATGCTGGCTCTGGGGAACACTGTGTGATGATCCGGACTGATGGCAAATGGAATGATGTCGACTGCACAGCCTCCCTTTTGGCAGTTTGCGAGTTCTCTGTCTGAGGGAGCCCGTCCCTCAGGCCCTTCTGTCCCTGGACCTCATCTCAGGCCCACAGTCTGCTTTGAAAGATAAAACGATGCCAATTTCCCCATGCCCAGGACTGATGGTACCCTTTGTGGAGAATCGGAGAAAATAAGAATGGACTGAAGGATGGGATTTGGAAGTGAGAAGAAACTGACAGGGGTACAGTGAGAGTTTCTGATTCAAACTCAATCACTAATAACAACAACAAAGTTGTAACAGTAATAGTAAATAGCAGCTGCAGTAGAAGTACTGATATTTTTAATGTGTACTATGAATCAGGCCCTATATTATGCATTTTATATTGAGTGGTGTTAACTTGCTTAGGTATACAAATAAAATACCTTACTATAAACACCTGTGACCTGTTGAGCCTCCCTTTCTCTTTGGGTAGAGGGCTCCATTAATGACATCCCCAGCTTAACTCCATAGCCTTTTGGCTAGTTTCAGGTATTAAGAGGATCTATTTTTGTTGCTTTTTTCTGAACTATATTTTCTTTTATTTTTAATGAGATATTAAACTATGTAAAGAATATAAATTTCAAGTTAACTAATAAATAAATTCTACTAGATCAAGATACAGGGCATTTCTAGCATCCTAGGTGCACCTTCATAACCTCTCCTAGTTGATTTTCACAAGGTAAATACTATGCTGACCTCTATTACCATACATTAATTTAATCTATTTATGAACTTTACCAATATCTTACAAATTATTATCTACTTATGGAACCATACACGCATACATACATACATACTAGTACATACATACAAACTGTTTTATGTTTCGCTTTTTTTATTCAGAATTAGGTCTGTAAAATTCATTCATGCTGTTACATTGTAGCAATAGATCTTTCATTTTCATTGCCACCTAGGGTTCCACTATAAGAATATCCCTCAGTTTATCCATCCTATTTTTAATAGACTGTTGGACTGCTTCCAATTTCCAATTTTTGACCATTAAGAAAACTCATGAAAATTTTTATAGTTGTCTTTTGATAGACATATGCACTAATTTCTCTTGGTTATCTAACGAGGAGTGGAACTGGTGGGTCATGAGGTTAAGTATGTGTTATCTTTAGTAGGTATCACCAGATTTCCAAAGTGATCAAATGAATTTACACTCTCACCGTGTGTAATGTGTGCCCGTTCTAGTTGCTCTACCTACTTGTAAATAATTCATATTTTTAGTCCTTTTAATTTTGGTCATTCCTGTGGGTGTAAAATACCTCACAATGGCTTTACTCTCTGTTTCCATGACATGTGACAATGTTGAACACTTTTTCATAGGTTTATTAGCTACTTGGACATCATTTGTGAAGTACTTCTTCAAGTCTTTTGTATTTTGTTTAAATTAAGTAGCCAATATCTTTCTTACTGATTTGTAAGAGCATCTTATGTGTGACTGAAATAGAGCAGTGCATGTTTGAACTGTTAAAAAGAAAAAAAGAAACTAGGGCATATCATCTCATATTAAAGTTTATGACACTTATTTGAGCAAATAATGACATGAATTGGGCAGCACAAAACCAAAAGCAGTTAGGACTACTCTGCTGACAGAAGCTAGGGTCCAGGTTTTCACAGAGAACATGTGGAAGCAAAGCAAATAAATTATTGATTAGCTAGAGTTTAACCAGTTGCCTTATTTGGGAAAGCCCCACTGGCTGTTTGCCATTGGTCATTCTTGGGTTTCATTTCCTGGGATCAAGGGCAGTGACTCAGGCTTAGGTTTCGGTTTGCTAATGTAGGCTTCCAAGTCATTACAGCCACCTCAGTCTAATGGCCTCCTTGCTTAATTAATTTATCAGCAGTTAGAAAAACTAAAAACAATTTTGTTTCAATCAAAATCCTACATGGAACAAAACATACAAGAGGTTAAAGAGCAATTTTATTAGAAAATATTTTATTTTTATTTTGAACAGTTCAAATTCCATAGCTTTAAACAACAAGACAGAGTACTCTGATAAATCTTAAAAATGTTGAAATGTAAGGTTATTAACATTGGTTATAGTTTGGTGTTAGATTTCTGCATTCAATTTACTTTTTTATATCTAGCTGTGGTTGCACAATATCAGAATAATGAGTGACATGGATAAATATTTTTTAATGACAGCTGGGTGCAAGATGCACCTTGGGGATCTTCTTATTTCAACTAGCTTTTCAACTAAGGCTGAATAAGATCCTTGTGTGTGTATTATATTTTTAAAATCAAATTTTCAGTCAACAGACACACTTATGATTTTCCCATATCTTGACTATTGTGAATAATGCTACAATGAACATGGGGGTACAGATATCTCTTTGAGATTTCATTTCCATTGGATATATACTCCAGAGTAAAATTGCTGGATCCTATGGTAGTTCAACTTATGAATTTTCATGCACTGGACCTCTAGTATATTTATAAAATTTGTGATAAAGTACACATAACAAAATATTCTTAACTATTTTTAAGTGCACAGTTCAGTGATATGAAAGACTCTCAATATCACTAATTATCAGGGAAATGCAAATCATTGAGATGTCACCCACACCTGTTAGCATGGCTGTTCTGAAAATATCAAAAGGCAATAAGCATTGGAGAGGATGCAGAGAAAAGAGAAACCTGGTATTGCTATGTGTGGAAATGTAAATCAATACAGACAGTTTGGAAAACAGAATGGAGGTTCCTAAAGGAATTTTAAGTTGAACTACCATAGGATCCAGCAATTTTACTCTGAAGTATATATCCAATGGAAATGAAATCTCAAAGAGATATCTGTACCCCCATGTTCACTGTAGCATTATTCACAATAGTCAAGATATGGGAAAACCATAAGTGTGTCTATTGACTAAAAATTTGATTTTAAAAATATAATACACACACAAGGATCTTATTCAGCCTTAAAAAAAAAAAAAGAAGAAGAAGACAATCTTGCCATTTAAAAACCAGTATATCTTATAACAACAGCCTCTGGGTCTCCACAAAAGACATGTGAGTTGCAAGAATCATCACACCTTGAGAAATCCGAAGCTATGTCTCCCGAACTGATATCTTTAATGCATTCTGAGTCAGAGGCAGCTCAGAATCAGAGGTCATTTTTACCACATGCAATATTCCTCAGTAACACAGCTGACATTCCACCTTTATCAGGTTTCCAGGCAAACAGAACTAGAAAGTTAACCCAAGGTCAAATTTCATAGAAGAATGGGTTTTGTTAACCCTTTACTCAACACAGTGCCACTTCAAAAACCAATATTCACAGACTCTTCCTCAAGAAAGAGGAATTCAAACAAAATAAATGGAAAATGGCATGTGATGATAAAAACATGTTATTGTTTCATCTCTTAGGATCATGGCAAGGACAGGCACAGGCAGCCATGGAGTAGGCTAACATTGGCCTTGCCTAGCCTTTAAGTGAGCTCCACCTAAGAGCTTTAATGCACTGAACTGACATGAACAACAGGCTGGGAGTGGAACCCACCGGGCTGAATTTCTAAAGTCCCCAGGGTAGCAATGGACTTCCTAGGCAATGGCACAGTTCTGACAAGCTCAAATGCACAGGGAAATCTATGGAAGTAATTTTGTTCTCAGTTTCACACAAAGACATGTTCACCTAGCAACCCAAGCAATTGGGTTGACTGTCTCCAGATGGGTAAAATTTGGTTCACAGTAGATGTGTGTGCTAAAGTTATTTTTGCTTAGTTTTATAGCCTTTATATATTTTAGGAAACAAATTCTAACCCCACCTTTGCAGGCCAGTAATGGTTCCCTGCATCCCTGATATGGTTTTAAAAGAAAAGTTGACTATGGTATCATCTACCTTGGTTTTCAATAATAATAGTTATTAACATACTACCACTACTAATATTACTTCTACTACTACTACTACTACTAATTATTATTATGATGATGATACGTTCCAGTTACTGTGGCTGGTAACTGGAAAAATCAAGGACACAATAGTGTCTCCTCATTTGTGTTAACATTTCTTGTCAAGACAGCAGAGGGTGCTCTTCTCTTAAAATATTACACTATCCACTAGAAATCTATTTCAAGATGTTTTCTTAGTAGCAATAAATACAATTTAATAACATTTTTATCTTTATGGTTTTTCAAGTTCTTGCTTTCAAAGGAGATTATTTCTTGCATTTAGGTATCATTAATAGTATTCCTGCCCATTCAATTGTCCTTGAAAATGAAACAAAGCTATAGACCTGCCAAAAGAAAAATCTACTCACATATACATGAAAAAATTGCTGAAGAATTTAAGGAGATTAAAAAAAAACCCAAACAGTTGGAATCTTTCCAAAATATGCCTATAATTTTGAAGATGCAGCTTACAGAAAAAAAAATATTTTCTTATGAAAAATATCAAATATAATAGAGAAAATAAAATGATAAATTTAAAACCCCTATCCCTTCTCCAGTGGATAATATATACTGGGTGATTTTGAGCCCAATTTCAATCATCATATTAATCCTCTATAAATTATGTAAGTATCTCAAAAAGATAAGAATTTTTTTTATTTTAAGAACTTAAAAAAACAATATCATTATTGCATCTTAAAAAATGAACAATAACTTCTTAATACTATCAAATATCATATTATCATTACTTAATAACTTTTTAATAAACCTAATTGATGGGTTTATTTATTTCATTTTTCTTCCCATTTTGGGAATGCCTTTTATTTCACTTTTATTTCATTTTGTTTTCTATACTTAGATCATTTTCATTGTTCCAAAGTCAAATACACAAAACAAGATGTTTTCAGAGAAGTATAGCTGTGGGAACCTCTTTTATTTATTTTTTATTTTTTTTGTAACTATGCCTGGATTGATTTCACAACATCGAACAATGGCTAAATCAGGTCAAAGGTGTACATGTTTGAGGGCAAAATAAGAAACCTGACCTTTTTCTTGCTCCTTAAAATGAGATGCAGAACAACTAAACTTATTTTCTATAACATACCCTATTCATTTTAGCAAGTACTTGTATGTGTAATTTATTCATGGTCTTTGCTGGGCTATGAACAAACCATGCCACATGCTATGAACAATCCTACCTCATTTTGGGAGTTAATTTTATTTTATTTTTTTAAATATATTTTATTGATTTTTTTACAGAGAAGAAGGGAGAGGGATAGAAAGTTAGAAACATTGATGAGAGAGATTGATCAGCTGCCTCCTGAGCACACCCCCTACTGGGGATGTGCCGGCAACCAAGGTACATGCCCTTGACCGGAATCGAACCCGGGACCCCTCAGTCCGCAGGCCGACGCTCTATCCACTGAGGCAAACCGGTTCAGCTCATTTTGGGAGTTTAGTTCATGCTGGAAAGCGAGGCAAATGTATAATTTGATTTGGGGCAAATTATTTCATCGTCCTACTCTTTTTCTCTTCATTAAAATAAGAAAGGAAAACCAAATGATCTTTCAAATCCTTCTCAGCACTGAAACCTTTTTCTTATTCTAGATATGTTAGATAGCTTCTAAAGATGGCCACCATCCATGCCCTCCATCCCTGTACAGCTCTTCACATCGAGATGGAGTCCAATTCCCTTCTCTTTGGATCTGGGCTGGCCTTGGTGATTTCCTAGGCCTATGCAACATGGCAGAAGTAAGTTCTAGGACTCCTAAAGCTAAATCGTCAGAAACCTTCCCGCTTCAGCCTGCATCTAGTTTCAGCCTTGGAACACTAGTTCTGGAGGAAACCTGTCTCCACATAAGAAATGCAGTTATCCTGAGACAATCCTGCTGTGATGAAGCCAACGCAAGCAGCATGGAGCAAATAGGTGGAGAAACAGAAACAGAAATGCCCAGCCAGCCCTCATCTGCTCCTGTTAAGCACCAGACATGTGAATGAAAAAGCCTTGTCATCCATCAAGTTTAGTCAGATGACCCCAGCCCCAGCTGCCATCTGACTGCAACCGTATAACAGACTCCAAGCAAGAACTGTCCAACTGATTTCAGTCAACCCACAGAAACATGAAAAATAAGAATAAATAGTTGTTCAAAGCACTAACTTTTGTGGGGAAATGTTTGCAAGAGTAGACAATGGATATAACATATGACAATTGCTTTAAGGAAAAGTAAAAAGAAGGCATGACTAGTTTTGACTGGGGAATGGGGACTATTTCTTAGCAGAGGAGTTACTTGAGTTTGGTCTTGAAGCATAAGGAAACACCTTGAGAATATAAAGTCCATGGAGACAGGGGTATATACAGAATATCTGGGGAAGGCTTATTATCCACTATTTTAATATGAAATTCAAAAGTAAAACTCACATCAATATTTCTTATAGTTTCATTTAGTAAAAACCAAGAACATACCATTAACATAAAATAATAACTTTATGAAAGCAACGTATAGTCCAATTGCATATCCATATCCTTATGTTAGACCTGACTTTCACCAAGAATAGCATGTAGAGTATTGAGTGGTCAGGACTGTCCACATAACTTTCAAATAGTTTTTCGATTCACACTCTTTCTCTCAGCTCCTCCCTTTTATAAGAGTCAGAATCACACATTCAGTAACACAGGTCTAGAGTGCTGGTATTCTAGTTTCACGTGCTCAGAAACCACATATGTAGATATTAATTGCTTATATTTTGGGAAAAATTGCTGAGTCTGATAAAGCTCCAAGAAAGACCATCCCATCTCTGCCTGCACTAGGCATGAGAGATAATTTTAGGGTATCAACTTCTGTTTTGTTGTCACTTGTCAGTGTATCATGAATATTCTTCATGTCATTGAATGTTATTTTGAAACATAATTTATATTGGCTTCATATTATCTGAACCCTGTGCCTTTATCATAATTAACTATTCCCTTATAGCTGAACATGTAGGTTATGATTTTTTTCTTTTTTATAAATACTTTGTGATGACCATCCTTACAGTAAACTAGCTGTGCACATTCAAGACTTTTTGCTTAGGAAATGAGATGATCTTTATTGTGTCTTTTAATCCTGAAATAAAAGACACAGATGAGAAAATTGGCCACAGTTCAAGAGAGACAGTAATTCAAACACAGAACAACCATGCTTCCCCCCTAATTATTATTTCTCTTCCACCTGGTTATAGACACAACTGCTACAAGTCTTAGAATTAAAAAAAAAAATTAATGAAAGACTGAATTTTAAAAGTTCTGGTGTCAAACTTTATAATAATAATCCTGGAACACTTTTAGGCAGCTTAGGCAAGTTATTTTACAACTTCATTGTGCACTATAATCATCTGGGTACTTATTTAATATTCAGTTTCCTGAGTTCCAAACCCCTAATATTCAATACAGTCTTTTAGAACTACTGCTTTAAGATCTATATATGCTGGAGAGCTGGTATTTGTAAATATGAACCAAAATGTTTAGGTAAATTGTCCTAAATAATTATTGGTCACATACTATCCTTACTATTCTCAAAATTGATGCTGATGATTATAGATTTATCATCTTGTGTTTCATCTGCAGATCTCTAACACAGATTTCTTATATGTTTCCTTTTTTTATTTCTTTTTCTCCTATGTAGTAATTTTTAGGAGAAAATGCCTTCATCTCTATCACTCTTTATCATATGCAACTTTCAAGCTTTATCATGGCAATAAAAATACTTTGTGAAGGTTATTATTTTAAAATAAAGTTGTTGTTTTTGTTGTTGTTGAGAGATCTTCACGATATAAATTCAAATGAATGAGATATCTGGTGGCTTTGGGCAAACTAGTTGGAACAGATGATTGGGGGCATGTTAGTATTCAGATCATATCATGAAGAGATGACAAACTTCACAAAAGCAAAAAATAATCCAGATCCCTAGAGGAAGAAAAAAGAAAGATCCTTGCGACTTATGTTCATCAAGTATGTTATGAAAAATCACGTGATCACAGGTAACTGGAAATTTATTACGGTTTTGTTTTCTTTTTATCCTCTGATTGATTCTAAGGAAATCCTGTTGAAGTACGACCTAACCCAAGAAAAAGAACTTGGAGCCAGATATTAGAATATAAAAGAACTGCGAGAAACAGAGAGGAAAAAAGCAAGAAAGGAGAAAAAGAAGATAAAATACATCACATTAGTCCTTCACATCATGAACCGCTTAATGAGGAGGACCATGTGTTATGTACTTTTCTTTCCCACACACAACTGATATTCAGTAGTTCGCTTTGAGAAATGCTTGTCAAATTGTCTTAATTTTGTTTTGCTATTATAGTATTTTGGGGGGATTCATCTTTTGAGGAAAACTATGGTTTTGCTTTTTTCACTCTCCCCAGATATTTGCTTATTTCTCCCATCTGCAAATTGATCAGTTTTCAATCCTAAGTTTTCAAGTGACTGAGTAGAGGAACATTTTCATTAACATAAATAGTCAATACAAGTCAAAATACATGACTGAAAAAATTATATAACTTTACTTGATGAGGGAGAAAGGGAAAATTAATCTGCTTGTAAAATCTGAAGAAAGACTGGATAATCAAACGGGAGAAGGAATGTGGCACATCTGGGTCCTAAGATCACCTGGTACTCAAATGCTCCAGAACTCACTCCATTTCTTCTACAGGAGTTATTTGGAGATAGTGCTGTCCAGTTTTATAAATTACACATTATCACAATTTGCTCATAAGGAGGCTAAAGTTAGAGGGTTTAAGTGACTTCCCAAGTTCACACAATTAGTAAGTAACACAATTGGACTTAAAGCTAGACCATTCTGACTCCAGAGCCTGAACTCAGAAACTCTGATCTTGGCTCCTCGATTACTGCCTAATGTACCAGAATTTAATTTTCTTTTTTTTTTTTTAATTTATTGCTTAAAGTATTACAAAGGGTATTACATATGTGTCCATTTTATCCCCCCGCCCTAGACAGTCCCCTAGCCTCCCCTATCCCCCAGTGTCTTATGTCCATTGGTTATGCTTATATGCATGCATACAAGTCCTTTAGTTGATCTCTTACCCCCCTACCTCCTGCCCCCCAACCCTCCCCGGCCTTCCCGCTGCAGTTTGACGATCTGTTTGAGGCAGCTCTGCCTCTGTATCTATTATTGTTCAAAAGTTTATAATGGTCTCTATTATCCATGAATGAGTGAGATCATGTGGTATTTTTCCTTCATTGACTGGCTTATTTCACTTAGCATAATGCTCTCCAGTTCCATCCATGGCGTTGCAAATGGTAAGAGTTCCTTCCTTTTTAGAGCAGCATAGTATTCCATCGTGTAGATGTACCACAGTTTTCTAATCCATTCATCTACTGATGGGCACTTAGGCTGTTTCCAGATCTTAGCTATGGTGAATTGTGCTGCTATGAACATAGGGGTGCATATATCCTCAGAATTTAATTTTCATTTTTCATTTTTATTTTACTCATTTATTTTGTGAGTACATTTTTTAAAGCTGGGGGCAGTGAAACAAGGAAGGGCTTCTATCTAGGATAGAAGAAGCAATAGGACAGAGCCTAGGTTGTGCTTTGCTTTGGCTCTAGAAACATTATGGGAAAGAAGTGAGCCAAGGTGGGGCTGCTGTCAGCTCACTGGAAAGTCAGAGAAAAGGGGGCCTTAGGGACACGTTCAATGGCTTAGCCCAGGATGAGCTGCCTCTGTCCATTGCTGCCCTCCTTTCAAGTCTCTGTGGGGTCCCCTAGAGTTTAGGAGATTCATGTCTGTGGGGGAAGAAGAGGAGGAAGGGAAAGGCATGGTCGTGGCCTCTGGAAGGAGAGCACCTAATTTCTTAATACCAGTCATAACGAAATACACTACTTTAAGACCTGTTGTTTATTGTTGTGTTAAAATAAATAAAAATTGGTAAAATTAATAGACAGGGCAATATCCATGTCTTTGAATTCTTTCATCATTTAAAAATATATAAAATAAATTTCATTGAGAAACCAATTCATGAAATGGAAAATAAAAATCAATCATTGACAGTACCAATCACTGAATAACAAATGCTGTTTACTTTTATATAAATGCTAAAAAAACGTAATCTTGGATTACCAATATAGAGTTAAAAAACAAGTAAATCAAGGAATTTTGGCTCTTTTTAAAACAACAATGTTATCACTAACAATATGCTGATTTATTGATGTTCCACAATATTACTCTAGTTTTTTTTCATTGTTATAGTAAAATTGATAATGTAGCAATATAAACCTCTATTGTTATAGCAGCACAGAATATAACCTTTAAGTGTTTTGAAATTATTTTTTTTATTAAAAGGGAAGGCAGGGGAGGGTGGGGGGTGGGAAGAGATCAACCAAAGAACTTGTATGCATATATGCATAACCCATGGACACAGACAATAGGGTGGGGAAGGCCTGAGGCAGGGTGGGGGTGGGCGAGAAGGGGTCAATGAAGGACAAAGGAGACAAATTAAATCTTCAACAATAAAGATTTAATTTTATTTTTTTAAAAAGCTTGTCTTATTTACCTCTAATTCAGCATGCTGTAAGGGTTGTTAATCTAAAGGGAATTTTTTGGTGGGCATTTACCATCATCATTATGTACTTTCACCAATAATACTTACTAAATGTACAAGCTGACCTTTATTCATTATTTAAATATTGTCATTTATTCTGGGATTTTCTTGTCTCCCTAACAATTAAATTCACTGAATGTCCATGATTCATAGATATATCCCAGAAAATCATTTGTAATATCTGAAAAGAAAACTTAGTAGTATTTTTCTTCCTACTTATTTTGTGTCTCTTTTAAAATATACTGCTGGTTGCCGAAACCGGTTTGGCTCAGTGGATAGAGCGTCGGCCTGCGGACTGAAGGGTCCCAGGTTCGATTCCGGTCAAGGGCATGTACCTGGGTCGCAGGCATATCCCCAGTGGGAGATGTGCAGGAGGCAGCTGATCGATGTTCCTCTCTCATTGATGTTTCTAACTCTCTATCTCTCTCCCTTCCTCTCTGTGAAAAATCAATAAAATATATTTAAAAAAATAAAAATAAAATATACTGCTGGCATAGTATATGCAAAACTAATGAAAATTCTCAAAGATCAGTTCTACAAACATCATATTCCTGTACTCTAATGGTTGGAAGCCATGGTACTTTTTAAAAAAAAATCAACATTAAGTTACTAAAAAAAAAGAGAATTTTAAAAGAATTCTGCATCAAGAAAGATAGATGGAATATAAGTACTTTTCTCCATTCCTTCTGATAAATAAAGCAAAAAGTCCTTGATCTGATATACAAAACGAGCAGAAGACTCTGAAAGGTAGAGAGAAAAATCCAATGAGCTAGGAACCTCGGGACATAAGGAACAACACAACACTGGGTTTCCTAGGATTTCTTTTTTGTTTCATATATTTGATATAGAATGCTGGAGAAGATGACACTCTGGGAATGCAAATAAATGGGTACAGTCAATAGAAACCCCAAGAGAAGTCCAATGCTCTGACATAACAGATCAGGAGGGAGACAGCCTAGCAAGACAGAAGTTTTAAGCAAATAACCACTCTACTTCGGCCAAACACTATAGAAAAAGTGAGGCTCCACCCAACAACCATGGCCAAGTAGGAGGTTAGAGCTTCTCTGGACTGCAGATGCATCTACCTCCCTGCTGGGGTGGTGTCAGAGAAGATCCAATAAAGAGCCAGGAGTTGCATCTCCATGGGGCAGTAACAAGCACACACATCTAAGATGTCAGCTGAGGCCACATGAGGAGCCGGACTTCCACTTCTCCCTTGTAGTAATATAGTGTTCCCCTGTCTCATGACACGATGGGGTCAGAAGGGGTCTAATAGAGAGTTGGAATTTTCACCACTGTTAGCAGTAACAGGCCACTTTCAGCCCATGGTGTCAGTGGGGAGTAGTAATGAGGCACTCCTAATTCTCCTAGTATACAGGGTATCTGCAGAAGCTTACCAGGAAGCTAGAGGTCCCATCTCCACCCAGTAATAACAAGGAGAATCCCCCTGTCATTATAAATGGAGGCTGAGTTGGTAACTTGGATTTCCACCCCACCTGTAATAAGAGGTGATGTCTACCCTTCCCTCACCAGAGTGATGTTAGAGTAGGCCTACTAAAACAGAATGTTGAAAAAGAACTCTAGTCTCATAATACAACAGCCCAATAGATTTCAGAGCAAAAAAATATATATCAGAAATAGAGAAATATTACATAATGATAAAAAGTTCTATCCAGAGAGAACATATAGCCATCCTTAATGCATCTGCATCAGACATTAGAGCTGTGATATTAGTATGTGAAGCAAAAACTCATATAACTAAAAAGAGAAATAAACAAATCCACAAGTTGGAAATGTCAGCGTCCTTCTCTAAACAATTGATAGAACAACTACACAGAAATCAACAAGAATATAGAAGAATCAACAACAACAAGAATATAGAAGAATCAACAACACCATCAACCAACAGGATCTCATCAACACACTTATAGAAAACTCTATCCTAGAACAGCAAAAAGTGCCCATGAAACACATACCATGATAGACTGTCTTCTGGGTCATAAAACAAATCTTAACATTTAAAAAATAATTGAACTTATACATAGTTATCCAGTATAATGGATAAATCAGAAATTAATAATTGAAGAATAAGAGAAACATCTCTCCAGACTTGGCAAAAGCAAATATCAAGAGCTGGGTAAATATGTTCATGTCCTTTAATATTTCTGTTGTTATGTTCTGGAAGTTCAAGAGTTATATTGTCTATGACGAAAAATGTCATTTAGCTTTTAAAAAAATAATGCATTTGCTCCTATACAACTTATCTGTTCACGTAATTATATTAATTAGTAAATTTGTTGCTTTAGATTTATGGCCATTTAAAAATATAATCATATAGTTTATCAAAATCATATCAGTAATATACAAGGAGCACCACTATGTATTAAGAACTATTTTAAATGCTTAGGATACAGTGAGGAATATAGAAAAGAGAAATCCCCACTGTTGAGGGGCTTAGAATCCGGTGGGGATAATGGAATTAAGTGATTAATTAACTAATGAAATGGTAAGATAGATGGTGATAGCAATATGGAAAAATTTAAAAATAGAGCAGAATAATTGTGATTGAGAGTACAGGGTAGCAGAGGATACAAGTAGAGAGACAAATGAAAAGATTAAAATAAAAGGGGTCATGATGGTAAGCTTTCTTGAGGTTGTAAAATCTGAGGACAAACTTGAATGGGGTGAATACTAAATTAGTAAGCAGTTTATGGGTAATGGACATCCCAATCAGAGGGAACAGCAAGAGCTACGTCCATATACCTGAGAAAAGCAACCGGACATGTAGGCGGCACAACAAGGGGGCAGCAGAGACGGACTGCAAGGGCCAGAGGAAGAGGAGAAGAAGATGAGGGACCAGAAAGGCACAGGTAGTGTGATGTTTGGGGCCTTCTAGGTCTTTGAAAGGACATTGGCTTTTACCCCTAAATCAGAGACCAGGATTCCAAGGGGGAGGACCAACAGACTCTAAGTTACATTTGAAAAGACTCACTCTGGCAAGAGGAGAAGCAGGGGTGCCTGTCCAGAGCTCCCCAGTAATCCAGTTTAGAGATAATGCTGGTCTGGATCAGTATAAGGACATGGACCTAGTATGTGTCTATTTTGTTAATTTTTGGAATGAATAATAAAAAATATATATTATGAATTCTATGAAAAGAAAAATGATAGTTGTAATTTAGTGTGGGCAAGATGCAGAACAGTGAGTCTCCAAAACTGATTTTCTAATTCTAGGCCTAATTATCTGCACAAACTTACATCTACATTCATGTGCAAAATCAGTTAAATGAGGGTTTTTTCCTAAGGGGTTCCTGTCAGTATTGAGAGGTACGAAATAGATTATTATTCTGAATGAACCAAAATTATCTTTAGTTAGAATAGATGTGGTCAGGCAACTCTTTAATTTTTCATTCTTTTGGTATTCATTTAATAATAGTACATAGCTGTGTATGAACCACTTGGGAGTGAAATGAGGAAAATATACATAAAATAATGACCTTATTTTCATTGTACTAGATGTTAGGTTAACCTGTTTAAATAGACAATTGTCTTTCCTCTTTTTTGTTGGTCTATCTTACAATTATAATTTATTTCTGGCTTGCTAGCTCTATTTACAGTATTATTAAATGTTTCTTAAAATATTATGGTAATTATGGGCCAGAACTTAACATTTTAACTCCTAAATAACAAGGTTGTTATTTAGCAATTAAATAAACTATCTTGCAGTATTTAGGGAGATATCTGGGAAGATATTATCGAAAGTGACTAGTACAGAGCTTAGAATATGAAGAGTTTTCTATAAAAGGTAGCAAATGTGATGATGATGATGAAAGTAGGCAAGGCTTGAATTACACCTCCAAAGTTCTAATCAATACTAAGCAATACTTCTTATTAAATCTTAAATCAGTATTAAGTTGTTTTACAGGTTCATTTGCTTTTCAAAGTCTCCGTCCTTATTCAGACTTCACTAGTACAAAGAGTCTTACTCTAGGCTTTGCTTCGCTTAGGAAGGAAGGGACACTGAAGAAGGGGATGAATAGGGCAAAGAATAGAACAAAATCCCTGTCTCTCTTCTCCTTTATTGGCAGAGATGACTTCTTTTAAAGCCCTATCACATAGAGGTTTACCTTTTGCATTTTAAAGTTGGAAGTCACAAATTCTTATCGTCTGCCTCCATGTCAAATACTGAGACGGTCACAATGCCACAGCTCTGGGAGGAAGGGCCCCTTGGGTTATTGTAAAACTAGATGGTTATGATGTACAGTTTACGCTAATGAAGGTAGGCTTCCAGTCAGGAAGTGGAGTCACTCCCTGCGGTGAGGCTGTTAAGTAGCCAGGAATGAGACATGTCCATAATTAGAGAGGCATTAGGCGTTAGTGATCCCAGTGACCAGGGAGTCTATGCCCAGTGGACTAGCCAGACTGGCTGACTACCCACCCAAAGCTATTTCCTCCATTACTCAAAGTCAGAAGCAATGAAATGAGGGGTGGGCTAACAAATCCCACTGAGCTGAAATTATCCATTAAAAAAAAAAAAGTTTCTAAAAAATAGACTTGAAAATTGCAATGCTTAGAGCAAAACAAAACAAAACAAAACCCCCTGGTGTCTAGTAAAGCTGTAGATTGATAAGGTAAAACAAGGCAAAAATAAACCTTAAAACTATGAGTAGCAAATCACATAGTATTATCACACCATGTTTGTATTAATCACTCCTAGGATCTGAAAATAGAAGAACCAAGAAACCAAGAGAGCTGGAACAAGTCATTACATATTTCTGGGGTATGTAATTGTTAAAAAATGCAGGAAGTGTTCATTGTCAGGGACCCCAGTGTAGTCAACAAGGCTGACAAGCTTAGAATATTTTGAAAATATGAGCTGGAAAGGATAACGGAAATGCTAGTTTACCTTTATTGTTTCACAAATGAAAAAAAATTAAAGCTGCGAAGGAACAGGGTAATTAATGTAATCATAGCTATTATTATTTAAAATGCTTTATTTCATTATCAGTCCAATTTAATAAAGCAGTGACTGACCATGGCTCAAATATTACACGTGAGAAAACTAAACAACAGAGCTGATGAATATATTGTAAATGCCCATCTTGGAAACCAGCGGCCTCCAAAACTAAGCTCGTAACAGCTACACAGTACACGCTTGCCTAGTATCTCACTGCCACTGGTGTGGGTAGAGCGAGGATTAGGATTCAGGTTCTATGGTGCCAGGCCTTTCATCCTTTCTATAGGCGTGGCTGCAATCCTGTAAGTTCTGAACACAACTCTGTGGATTGTTTCCTTTTAGTTGTGAAAATTCAATGATATAAAAAAATTCCTTGTAAGAATAGAATTAATCTAGAACTTCTGCACTGGGCACTATAGCAAGGTACTTATCTTCGTTTTTGTTTTTTTTTTTCTGTTTTGTTCATTGCTTTATCCTCATTACCTACTTCATTACCTCAACATAGTAAATGCTTAATACACATTTGTTAACATGAGGGACTTGATCAAGTGTCTACAATGTGCTGCAAGACACTGTAGGGCAATGGTGAAGAAATACAAGGTTCTAGCAATAAAAAAACTTTTTCTAATGCTTTAGAGCAGCGGTTCTCAACCTGTGGGTCGCGACCCCTTTGGCGGTCGAACGACCCTTTCACAGGGGTCGCCTAAGACCATCCTGCATATCAGATATTTACATTATGATTCATAATAGTAGCAACATTACAGTTATGAAGTAGCAACGAAAATAATTTTATGGTTGGGTCACAACATGAGGAACTGTATTTAAAGGGCCAGAAGGTTGAGAACCACTGCTTTAGAGAGATATTAAGCAAGCATACAAATACCTAAATAAATTTTGAAAGAAGGCTATGAAGAACATGACACAGGATAATGTGAATGTGTAACTTGGGGAGTTCTTTTTGAAGTAGTGACATTTGAGCTGCACCCCAAATATCAAGAACACAGCCATATAAAGACCTATAAAAAAAGAAATTATAGGTAGAGAAAACAGCAAGTACAAATGTTCAAAGGCAGGAACAATTGTGATTTTGAAGAAGAGAGAAGAGTGGCTTGAAGTTAGATAGTGCATGGGAGAGGGAGGAGTTATGCAGAGCATGGAGGCCAATGGTTTCAAAGGCACTTTAAAAATATTGATGCCTTTTTAGATTTTACTTATATATGAGATCATACAGTATTTGTCTTTCTCTGATTTACTTCACTTAGCTAATGCCCTAGATGCACATTCATGTTCTTGCAAATCACATAATTTCCTTCTTTATATGAATGAATAATATTCTATTATATGTATTTTATGTATATATTCCATTATATAATACTAGGGGCCCAGTGCATGAATTCACGCACCTTGAAAGGAACTGTGTGTCATGAGGCTGCGGTGGGCACAGGAGTGGGTCTCTGCCCATCCTCCACACCCTAGCCCAGCCCCTCCTGCCACAACCCCCAGCCTCCTGTCTACCAGCAGCCCCGCTTCCGCCACCTCCACTCCCATGCGCTGATAGCACCAGCCCCGCTCGCACCAGAGCCATTGGGGCTAGTGCCAGCAGTGGGTGTGAGTGGTGGCTGCTGGCCCCAATCTCCCCTCAGGAGCAGGGGGAGGTGGAGAAGCCCTGAGGCACAATCGGGCCCGGCAGCCGCTGCTTGCACCCACTGAGGGTGCTGAGTGATTGGACCGGGTGCTGGCAGTGAGTGAGAGCTGCCGCTCCAGCACCAGCAGCAGGTGTGAGTGCCAGGTGGGACCACGACGTGCGGGAGGAAAGAATTTTCACTAACCACCAGAGGCTCACCCCAATGACAGCGACCGGCACCCTGCCTTGGTCTGGTGCCCCGGCTCATCTGCTCACCATCCCGCCACGGCTGACACCCACCATGTTCTGTGCTCTGCTGCCTGCTGCCAACGCTGGCCATGTTCTGTGTGCACCCCCTGGTGGTCAGTGCACATCATAGCAACTGGTTGTTTGGCTGTTCAGTTGTTCAGTTGTTCTGCTGTTTGGTCTATTTGCATATTAGCCTTTTATTATATAGGATATGTATACCACATTTTCTTTATTCATTCATCTATCCATAGACATGCTGTTCCCATGATTTAGCTGTTGTAATAATGCTGCAATAAACATGGGGTGCGGATATCTTTTTGAGATAGTGATTTTGTTTCCTTTGGGTCAGAGGCTGATGGTGGAGGAAGTAAAGGGATATTGGTTAAATGGTACAAACTTTCAACTGTATGATGAATAAGTTCTGGGGACCTAATGTATAGCATGATACTATGGTCTGCAATATTGTATTGTATAGTTGAAATTTGCTAAGAGAGTCGATCTTAAATATTCCTACTATACACATGCAAATGGTAACTGTATGAGGTGATGGATATGTTTACAAACCTTATTATGGCAATAATTTCACAATGTACATGTATATCAAGTCATCGCATGGTATGCTTGAAATTTGCACAACGTCATATCATTGCTAATGATGTATTACATCATTGTGATATATTACATCATTGTGATATGTTACATCATAGCATAATGATTATATCAATGTCAGTTATATCCATAAAACTGGAAAAAATATTGATGCCTGCCTCCCACCCTGCCAATAACCTGTTCCTGTAAAACTGATTCAGTTGTTTTAGGACCCCCAATCAAAGGTATTACTTTTGTTTATTGGAAACCCACTTGTTTCATTACACTTATTGGGGTGACAGTCATCAAAAGGATCACATAAGTCTCAAGTGTAACCAAAGGTATTTTGAATCCTTAAATAGAGCTTTACATGTGCCCACGGTAGGAAACCATTGATAACAGTGCTGCAGGCCTTAATAGGAAGTGCTTAGAGTTTGATAAAGAGGTGAAAAGAAAAGAAGTAGAGAAAAGACTCATTTCTCCAATGTCTACCAGTTCAATCGCAAAGAAGTCACTTAGCCCAATGAGACATGCACTCTCTGATTTCTTGAAAATGACTCTTAATTACTAAAGACTAATAAAATCAGTAACTCCATCCGTGATAATGTCCTCGGAACATTATTGCTTTTGTTCACAAAATTAAAATTTAGATTTAGAATTAACTGAAGTGTATCTCCATTGAACTGTGCAAAGAGTATTTCTTAAATGTGTTTTATAATTTGCAGGATATCGACACAAGCAAAATTAATTGAAGGACTGTTCAATTTATGAATTTAGAACTATAGCCAAACATGAGAGGTAAGTCAGGCTAATTGTACATCTTTTGCTAAATATATGTGTGCATTTAACAGGAAAGTGTGCATCAACTTATCTTTTTTTATTTTTCTACTGGAGCACAGTCTTTCCTTATTTATTTTAATGGTTTTGGTTGTTGCTTGTAACCATGATCTTATGTTCCTGTTGATTCAATTTTAAAAATCCTACTTCATTTGAATACAATAAATAAATAAATAAATAAATAAATAAATAAATAAATATTTAGATGAAAGCATTAAAGCACCTTCAAATATTTAGATGAAAGCATCCTGTGTTGTACCAGCCTGATTGTAAATTATAGTGAACTCTGTATGAGGAAACAGAGATCAACAGTAAAACCACAAAAAAATGTAGTTCCTAGTCCTTTAATGGGTGTGGTTTCCTTTGGAGAAGTCTTAATAGACTTCTCAGCCAATCCTCCTAATCACTGGTGCTTGCTGATACAGCTCACCCATCACAATTTATTTCACAGTCCTCTTGCATCAGAGAGAAAGAACTTTGATTTACTGCTAATTGGAGTACCCATTTCCCCAGGCACAGGCAACATTTTGAGTGATGATATAACCAAAAACCAGGTTTTTGTGATAAGTCAGTACAATTTAATGGAATAGAGAAGGCATTATTTTCTCTGTGAAACACACGATGTCACTTGCATATCAGGCAGAAGGACTGAAAGCATTAACGTCACGTTGCTTAGGTTATAAAGATGGAAGGAACGACAGGAAATTATTCCAGATTGCTAAATCAATTTGGGAAGAGTTATATACAAAAAAAAAAAAAATGTGTAGGCTTCTGACTCATTGTCAGACAATTTGTAAACAAACGGGTATAGAATTGCTATTGCTCTTCAGAAAGTGTATTTGCTTGTTTGGTTGGGAATTGAACCAGACATTACAAGTTGGTTACAAATATGGACTCATTGGGGGGAGTGAGAAAGTCCTGGAATGTGAATTGTGTAGTTCCCAAATATAAGCATTTTCATATGGGTTACAAGAAGAGCAACTCAACAACCTTGCAAGTGTCTAAGTATAATCGGCAAAAATTCTGTGGTTAAAAATGTTCTCAGCCATTGTATTTATATCACTCAAAATCCCCAACGTTATAGGTTGCTGTTTTTAGATAGCCTCAATTTCAGTGCTACCAATTTTATCTAATGGTTTATTTGGGGAGAGGGAGATTATGTTCCAATTGTTATACTCAGAAAACAAAAAATAAGCATGTCTGGAGTTCACTCTATTCAATATACACGGAGCAGCGGTGCATTTCATGCTTTAAAAATCTGTATCTTTGAGGGTGACAGGCTCAAGGGAAAAAGCACATCACTGCATTTGAGAAATGACAGGGAACCTGTGTTGCTTTCAAACACATCAATACAGTGAACTTGGAGTGATCCGCCAAGAGACACGGGGCAGTTGCGAAAACTGCACCTGAAACTCTCAAAACTGCTTTACTTTCTTAAGATGGAATCTATTCCAGACTTGCAGCAAGCAGGGGCCTTTAAAGAACTAAGCCTGTAAGACTTAATAATCAGGGGCCTTTAAATAATTAAAACAGGGGCCTTTAAGTAACTAAACCTGAGTCTTAATAATCAGGACTCAAGCTTCTATTTCATAATGTATCCATTCTCAAAAGCTTACTGGGCATTAACTTGTGTTCAAAATTTTTTTGTATATGCATATGACACAGTCATTCCCTAAGAAAAACTAAAAAGTATACAGCATAAGTTAAAAAAATAAGGAGCATAAAGATAGTTCAGAGTTTGGTGGAGGTTCAAAAAAGTAAGAATGCACAAAGGTTTTTAGTTTCTTTGTTTGCTTGTGTATGTGTGTTTTTTTTTTTAATACAAACAGTATAGCTGGTAATAAACTTACATATTTTTTATAAATTGCTGAATAAGCCTACTTTTAATAGATTAGAGATCATTGAAACTGGTTCCAATGCAAACATAGAACACTTTAATTATTGCTGTCGTTTTTTCTGATGGCGTAAATGTAGCCTTCAAAAGTATCTAACTTGCTAAATAAAATGAAAAAATCTCTGACATTGAGATTTGCCAGTCTCAAGCTTTTCCACCAAAAAAACCAACACCCATAATTAGTACCCAGAATAGAAGAAACTCTGCTCCAAAGTATCTGACTATTTAGCCTGAACCCAGACTCACAAGACAACTTTATAGAGGCTCATACTTTTAAAATCGTGTATGGATTTTGTATGCTATTCTAGAATATATTTCTTGTGCCTTAACATATTCTTCATGGAGTGATAATGTAGAACTGACGCTCAGTGAAGATGGACCATGATATCAGACCAGGCATACCTTCTGGTCCAGAATAAAATAACTCAGAAATTCATGCCTCCCCGTTATAAAGCAAGCCATTAAAGAGAATGGTGTTAGGTTGATGCAACAATTTTTTTTTCTCATAAAAATAACGCATGCTTTAAAATTGAGACTACTTTTAAAGCACTTATTGAAGAAAGAAAAAGTGTTGGATTGGCTATTTTAAGGTCAACCCCAGACTAGAAATTGAATGACTCCAAGTGGTAACCAAACCCACACTTGTTATATGACCTTGAACAAGCCAAGCAGGCTGTGGCCATGATTATGTATACAAACCGCCTACGTGAGGTGTCATGCCAAGGTCAATGTGCTTATGCCAGCCAGTTTTGTTATACGTGCATAACTCCACAGAGTTGTTCTGGGTCTTGCAGGCAGAGTGTATGCCAACACAGACTGTAATGATCAGACTGCCAGAAAGAGGATGATTATCTATGCTAAGTAGCATTGAGGCAATTATAAGAATCAATCAAGTAAGCATCTACGTTACCAAGACAGTCTGGATGAACTGTACAATTGATCATATACTTGAGTAATTGCTGAAGCATCCAATATAGATTATTTTACAAATTGGACATTCCTCTCAAATAACATGTATTTTTTTCTATTAAAACAATATATGATAGTGAAGCCTAGGACCCACGACATCAGTCCACAATAAGTTCTCAATAAATTATATGCAAGAGCAATTAAAAATGTTAAAAGTCAGATTAGCTTAAAAATTATTGCAGAGGAGTAATCACACACGGGCAAAACTTGGTTCATAGTAATGTAGTTTAATGCTCATGTAAGATCAGAATTCTTAAAGGAAAGAAAAAAAGACTTAAGTCCATGAGTGTGTTTACTTGGTAAGATAAATGTATTTATTATATTTACTTCATTTTCAACTTATACTTCAATATATTTTATTTATTTATTTATTTATTTATCTAGTTAATTTTTTTTTTTTTTTTTTTTTTTTAGTTTTGCCTGAAAACAGATGCAAGCCAAAAAAAACTGCTGTGGCTCACCAGTCCGAAGACACTGACCCATAAATTTTAATCATCCCCAGTGATAATTCTGCACACATCGATTGGCCCTCTGAAAAGGCATGAATTTTGAGGTTAAATCTTAATAATGTCAAATAAATGAAAGGATTAGCTGACTTACTAAAGGGGAAAAAATCAGGCTTAGTAATCTGAAATTGCGTTTTTCACTATTCTGTCTGTTGTAGGAAGATCATGAAATTATCCTCATAAAACATAATGACAAACATGACATCAATGGAAATCGATACTAGCATTTAGTATTAGAATTAGAATAGGTTTAAATGAAATCTAATGCAGATAAGAAACTATGTAAATAAATAGAAATCTTAGTAAAATATGTAATATTAATTTTTACAAATGTTAAATTAAAATTCCCCTTCCTCGTTATAATGTTAAAAGAACTAATATCTAGACTTTTTGAATAACTGTCCAAAGGTAATATTTCTAGTGAATATAAAATATAATTAGAACCCTGGTTTTCAATATTCATTATACACTGTGTAAATATGTAGCTTAAAAGTGATTATATATATATATATATATATATATATATATATAAAATATTTGTATATAAAATGAATAGGGTGACCATATAATTTGACATCAAGCTAGGACACTTTAGGCAATGAAGGATGCAATTAATAATTACATCAAGATGTCACGTATAAACTGGAATTGTGCTGGGCTAACAGAGACACTTGTTCCCCTGGGGAGGATCATAACAACTTCATGCACAGGCAGTAAGGGAGGAAGTTATCCACTTGCTTCATAATCTTACAATTGGTGTGATTTCACCCACTGAAATACTAGTACATTTTCTGCCCTCTCTCTTTAAGGGCAGAGAGTGTATCCCAGCATCAAATGTGGAACAGAGGCTCATGTGTGATGTGATTAGCTAGAGGACAGAGACACTGAGCAGTTCAAGGTAAGAAAATTAGAGCTGAAAGTCTAAGAATAGGAAAGACCAAGAGAAGTAAGGATATTCTTAACAGCTTTGCTAAATTTTTAAACCATAGGGACATAGGTCTTGGCACTAATTTTTAACATAATTTTCAACTAAAACTTAAACCATACATTAATTGTATATACAGTTATGACTAAGTCTACTACTTTTCAATATATTTGTATTCATGGCATAGGATAATGTATGTTTTTCACTTTCTAAATGATAAACTAAAACTTTTTTTAAAAATTAGGCATATTATGACATATCAGGGAAACAAATTCTACAAAGTGTTTTTACATTTATTTGCATGGTATTTTAACACAGGAATAGAAATTTCCTCCTTTTTTACCTAATTCAAGAAATTTTTAGTGTGGAGAGCAGCTACAACGTTTGGACAAGTTCAAGCCTCGGATTGATGAGAGGGCACAGTCCTCTCATCAGTCCGAGGCTTGAACCTATCCAAACTGTAGCCGCTTTCCACATTTTAGTACATTGATCCTCAAACATTAGTAGAAATAAGAATTACCTGGAGGACTTGTAAAACACAGATTGGGAGACCCTGCCCCAGAGTTTCAGGTTTAGTAGGACTATGGTAGGCTTTGAGAATTGGCATTTCTAACATGTTCTGAAAGGGGCCCGATTACTGTGATGCTGGTGGTCTGGGCACCACACTTTGAGAAATGCCAATATATTGAACATGAATATTTGCCAAGTGCTGTGTGCTGGGGATACAGCAGCAAACAACAAAACAGATACAAATTCCTGTCCTCATGGACCTTATATTCTAGTGGAGAAGGATGTACAATAAATCCAAAATGCAAATATGCAGCATGTTAGACAGTGATAAGTGCTGTGAAGAAAAACAAAAAAGAAAATGGGAAGTATGAATGATGAAGTATGAATCAAAGGGGTATGATGAAGAGGGTGGTCGGGGAGGCCTTACTCAGAAGGCAAGAAATTCAAGAGCTGGAGATTGAGTCAGAGATGTCTGGAGGAACAGTCAGTTCAAATGTTCTAAGGCTGGAGTGCACTCACCAAGTTTAAAGAACATGAGAAAGACCAGCATGACTGGAGTTGAGTGAGTGATATGGAGAGCAAAAGAAAACAGGCAGAAAGGCAATGGGAAGATCAGCTCAGGTGAGGTCTTACAGGCCAATAAGAGGTATTTTTCTTTTATTCTGAGTGACATAGGAATCCATGGGTAAAATTTGATCAGAGAAAAGCAATTAGCTAATTTGCATTTTTAAAAGATCACTGGGGCTTCTAGGCTGAAAATAAGAGCCAGGAATTCAAGAAATGGGTGTAGTCTAGATATATAAATTTGAGAGTCACCAAATATTGGTGGTATTTAAAGCTCAAACATTAGAAAAAAATAAGAAATGCATGAACTCACCAAAGGAATAAATAAATCCAGAGAAGAAAAGTACTCCAAGAACTGGCCCTGGAGAAGTCTGACTTTCAAGGTCGGGGGATAAAGTGAGAGACCAGGAAAGAGGCTGAGAAGAAACAGACAGGGAATTAGGATGAAAACCTGCAGAGACTGGCTTCCTGAAAGCAAAGTGAAGAAAGTGAGGCAGGAGCTGCTTATCATCTGCTAACGGATCAAGTAGGATGGACAACGAAAATTAAACCTTTACATTAGCAACATGAAGTTTGATAGTGATGTTGACAAGAGCTATGTCAATGGAGAGGTAGAGATTTACAACTTGACGGAAGTATTTTCATGTGAGGAGGGAAGAGAGCTGTTAGAGAGTGTGAGCACAGGCAATTCATTTGAGGAGTTGTACTCTTAGAGAAAGGAGAGACATGGGTAAGAATTAGAGCAAATGTTAGATTAAGGGGAAGGGTTTTTGCTCTTCTCAGATGGGAGGAAGTATTGAAAACGTGTGAGTTGATGGTTATGATCCCATAGAGGTAAATAAATTGATGATGCAGAGAAACAGTGGGTAATATTGGAGTGATACAGTTTAGGAGGGGTGGACTGAGGGCTTCTGCCCAGGTTAAAGGGTCAACCTTATATTAAAACATAAATAGTTCATGCATAGTAATAGGAAGGAAGTCAGAGTATGTGGGAATAGATGCAGGTGAATGGATAGTTATAGTGGTGGTTGTCTCAGTGTAAGAAGTAATGTCCCCAACTGAAAAAGAGCATAACAAGGAAGTGCTGGAGGTTGGAGGGGAGATGAAAATGTTTAAATATCCTCCAGCTGAGAGAGAGAAAGGAGAGAGCAAGAGAAGAGAGAGAAGAGAAAGAAATTAAGATTGTGGACAGATAGGATTGCTAGCAATATTAATACAATCAATCTGATATTGTAAAATTATTATTTTATGTAAAAATCCCCTAAGTATTCTTTCAAGTATTTGTAGAGCTACTAATTAGAGCAATGTGTAATTTTCCATTATTAGAAATTTGCACAAAAAATGAAGGTCTGTCCTAACCGGTTTGGCTCAGTGGATAGAGCATCAGCCTGTGGACTGAAGGGTCCCGGGTTCGAT
The DNA here is from genome assembly GCF_964212035.1 of Myotis nattereri. Lineage (NCBI taxonomy): Eukaryota > Metazoa > Chordata > Mammalia > Chiroptera > Vespertilionidae > Myotis > Myotis nattereri. The sequence continues at coordinate 31,946,912 of NC_138088.1, forward strand.
TCCAGTCAAGGGCATGTACCTTGGTTGCAGGCACATCCCCACTAGGGGGTGTGCAGGAGGCAGCTGATCGATGTTTTTCTCTCATTGATGTTTCTAACTCTCTATCTCTCTCCCTTCCTCTCTGTAAAAAACAATAAAATGTATTTCTTAAAAAATGAAGGTCATTTGTTGGACTTGTTAATGAATCTACTCATACAGAAATCCACTAAATTAGATTTCAAGATAAATTAGGATAAAATATGCTAGTGAATATTTGAAATTTTTATTTGTAAAATTTAACATAAATATTCAGTGGATATACTGTCTTTGAAAAATTCAAAAATATAACTCAGTTTAGATGAAAAGATACTAATCAGATAGGAATTTTTATGGGATGGTCACTCAGACCTTCTGTTCATTGGCATTCAACTGTTTTTTGGAGGGAACTCTAGTGTTCTATAAATTCTTCATACATGTGTAGCATAACTTTGATGCAGGAAAACATTTTTTCCTACAAGGAAGATATATACTGTTATGGCAACAGCTGTCAGGAACAGTACTCCCTTAAGGATGATAAGTGACAGATTCAACTTGCTTTAATAGGTAAAAGGAGTAGTATACAATATAACTGTGGTAAATAAATTTCTGTTATTTATAAGCTAGAAAAAAAGTAGTAGTATAATTCCAAACATGAGGCACAGAAATGTGAAAACTTGGGTTGTTAAGTGTACCAGACAGCCTAGTAAGGGCAATAAAAAAGGTTATCAAACAGCAACATAGCTCTGAAAAATATCGAAGGGAATATGGTGATAGCTCTTATGGACACTTGGAGGATTTCTTATGGTCTCTGTAAAAAAACACTACCTTTGTCTGAGACAGTTCTGAAAATTGGCAATTTTACTCACCCATGTGTTCCCTCTCTATGTACCAGTTGAGATTTAGCATAGCAGAATGGATTCTCGAAAACAGAGAAAAAAACTTAAAATATTTGGTTTTCATCACAGTCTAGTCAAGAAATCACTCATTTTTATTCAAGGACAATGGAGTCCTAACCAAAACAAATACAATTCGGAAGCTCTAGAACATAAAATAGACGTATGCTTCCTGATCTGTTGTAAGAATTACACTTTTTATATATATCATACTATATAGATCAACTACAGTTATAGTACACATTTCTATCAATCAGAAACTAGATCAACAAAGAGATCAACAGCTTGTAGCTGCCTCTGCTGGATCTGGGTGTGCATGGGAAGGACCGAGTTGTGCACCAAAGCTGGCTTTTACTAGCACTAGGCCTAGGGCAGAACAGGAAAAGTCCCAAGGTGCCCCAAGATCCCTCTGCCTCCACCTGTTGGCTGCCAGTAGGTTCAGTAACTGAAGGAGCCTCTCCTGGTATTCAAGTTGCATGAGGTAGGTTCTCAGTGAGTCACCAAGTAGGGGCAAGTGCTGTCCACCAAATTGATACAGGTTCACACTCAGTGCCAGTGCTGGGTTGAGGCCATTCAGCAAATGTCCCAGGGTGTACCAAGTCTAGCTGCCCCCTGCTGGGTGTTTGCATATATTTCTGTTGGCGGGGTTGGGGTGGGGGTGGGGGAGGATTGCCTCTGGGAGTTCTTAGACTGAAGCTAGTAGAGTTTATCAGGCCCAAACAGATCAAGATTTGGCCATGTGAATGGAGCACTCTGCACCTTTAGGGCATGTGAAGGAAAAATGCCCCATATCCTAGAGTCACACAACTCAGTTTGTCCTGGATTCTGCCCAGATAGAGGAAAACCAGAGCTACCAGTTGGAAGCTTTACACACTGGCCTACGCAGCTGACTCCTCAGCAGCTTGCAAGCTCCATAGGGTAGTATGACAGGGAATCCAGAGTGTGTGGCTATTGCATGCCTCCAGGCTGATGCCATAAGGAGAGGAGTTCTCCACCCAAGAAAGATGGCATCTGCAGTCTGGGAGAGGAACTCAGTGCAGGGATCCTGACAGCTATCCCTTCAGCTCTCTCCCCAGAGTCACAAACCCCAATCTCTTCTCACACAACTCTAGTCAGCTCTACCCTCCCTCCCCCAGATCCCCAGGGTAAGTGGCTGCAAAGGAGATTTTGTGCATTGGCCCTTTAATAGGGCACCTGTGTATCTAGCAGACTCCCATCTCTCCCTGTTGCAGGGAAGTGCAGAGTGCTCCATTCAATCAGCTCTGCTGATTTTCACAGCTAGATGTTCTATCGCTGTCTTTTCCCAGTTCTGGTGCTCGAGGCTGAGGAGCCCAACTTGGGGTTGAGACGCCATGCTTCTTAGGAGAGCATTTGCAGCTTTGATGTCCCTCTGGAATCTCAGTTACCACCTATTCACATCTCTACCCTTCCTACCAGTCTCAATATGGTTTCTTCTATAAATCCTTGTTATAAGACTTATTGTCAACTCGACTTTGGTTGGTTATTCATGTTAATTGCTCTGTATTTTAGTTGTAATTCCAGTTTCATCCTGGGAGGAGGTGAGTGTAATATCCACCTAATCTACCACCATCTTGAATCTCTGTATTTATGTCAGTTTCATCAGAAATTTTTTACTATTACAATTAAATATATCAACTGATGATGAAGTTGGAAAGATAAAAGCATTTTTCTCCAGGCAAAGAGGGAACTAGAGTTTGGATCTTTCTGACAGCATAGTCTTTGATCTTAACAAATAACTAGACTGTGAAAGTTCAAGGGCACCACTGAAGTTTTGTGAAGGAGAAATGACATCCTATATAATAAAAGCCAAATATGCTAAGTGTCCAGTCATCGGGTCATTGGTTCAACCAATCAAAGTGTAATATGTTAATGATATGCTAAGGCCACTCAACCACTTGCTATGACATGCACTTACCACCAGGAGGCTGACACTCCAACCAGTAGTTAGCTTGCTGCTGGAGTTTGGCTGATCAAGACTGAGCAACATGGGCTGGACATGCCCTAAAACCCTCTCATGGCCCCTTCCCGGCTGGCCAACCTCCAGCGTCCCTCCCCGGCCTTGTGCACTGGTAGGGTCCCTCAGCCTGGCCTGCGCCCTCTCACAGTCTGGGCTGAGGGACCCCCGAATTTCGTGCACCAGGCCTCTAGTCTTAGTAATATGAGATACAAAAGAACTAATTGAGCTAACTCTTCCCTCTGTACTCCCTCCCCGCCTTTCTTTTCTCCTCCCTTCTCTTTTCTTCCCTTTTGGAACAATTTTGGTCTAACATCTGTGCTGAACTTAGGCAGAGCAAGTTAGGTACCTGTGGAGGGTGGGGTAGGTGAAGGAAGCTGGATCAGGGCAGAGTTATGGAATTCAATAGAGAGTAGGGAACATTCAGAGAAGCTGCCCTTTATGAGGAGTCACAGCTGACCAAGGTGAACCTCTTGTTATGGTAAAAGAATTAAAACAGACCCCAGTTTCTCTTATTTCAACCCTTGCCTCATTTGCTGTTTCTCCTCTCTTTCTCCCTGCCCTCCATCTCTCAACCCCAGCTTTTTTCTTTCTTTTTTTTTTCCTACTTTCCACTCTTCTAAACCTGAAAAAATGCAGAAATTGCAAAAACAATCTTTTGAAAGAATTGTCCCAACAGTTTCCAGGAGGGAAATGAACAAATGGTCCCTAGCAAGAGCTATGAAAACCAAAAAAATCTCCAGTCTTTTTCACTGAAGGTTTTGCAGCAGTTAAAGCTGAAGAAATCTTCAGCCTCAGCCAGACCACAAATACATATAGCCCTCTCTACACCCTAAAAAAATCAGTCCTACTTCATTCAGGGGAGTTACCTTGATGCTCCACAGGTGCTCCTGGATGTGCATAAAGCTTTAACTTCTATTTGAGTCATGTAAACTAATTTATTCCTTGACAGCATTCAGATGGGAAAGGGAGTCATGACTAGTATGGGATAGCAGAGTCTGAGAGGGGTGTGGAGTGCATTCACAAGGGGGGACAGCATGGTGTGGGGCATAGGAGAGTGGGTATAGAGGGCATCCATGCCAGAGCTACAGTTAGGGATCTAATTTGGAATTTAAAAATTCTGGAAGTGCCAAGGTAAAGGATTTTTATATATGTGGTTTTGAAGTATCTTTTACTGATAAGAACAGATACTATACTTGATCTTAGCCAAAAGGCCTAGAAGCGATTGAAGTATCTTGTAGCAAGTGAACACCTAGGACACAAAGATGCAGAATAAAAACTGTGTGATGAATGAATTAATGAGTAAATAAAGCTCTTAGGAGATGGTTTAGGGCAGTGGTAGGCAAACTGTGGCTCACGAGCCACATGGGGTTCTTGGCCCCTTGAGTGTGGCTCTTCCACAAAATAATGACTTCTGCGCATGGGCCACGAAGTTTCAATCGCACTGTACGCGCGCTTGCATGTGGTATTTTGTGGAAGAGCCACACTCAAGGGGCCAAGAGCCGCATGTGGCTCGCGAACCACAGTTTGCCAACCACTGGTTTAGGATATAAATGTGAAGAGTGGTTTTCTAGCATAGTTGATATTCTCTAGTTTTAAACAAGGGGAAGTGTTTGGGTTGTTGTTTTTTTATTAAACCACAGAGTGTTTGGGATTTGTTTGCTTGATGAGAGGACTCTGCTGTTTTATGAATGTTAATCCTCTCGATATCCAAATCCCACTCTAAAGGAATACTGAGCACCACAACAATAGGACAAAGCCCAAGTAAAGTAAACATTCCAAAGGCCTTCAGGGGTTAACTAGAAGTCTGGAAATAATTATCCTACTGCTCAAAAATGAATAGCATATGGAAAATATAATCAGTTGAGGAGGACTTCCTCATCTTAAGCAGGATTTCATTTAAAAAAAATCTTGACAAAGTAATATTTGACTAATATATTCTAAAAAGTATAGCAGTAATATAATTATTGTTTGGTATCTAATATTATTGATTTTATGATCCATTTTATATTATTAAAAGTATTAATAATAAATGATGGTATTTAATATTTTATTTCCTACTTTTTATGCCCTACATAAAATTGTTCATATTGCATATTAAACAATTTAATCTATAGAAAGGGATTAGCATATATATGTATATATACCTATATATATCTAGAGATTAGCATATATATGTATATATACCTATATATATCTATATACATATAGATATATATATATAATGACCTATCACCCAGTCCAGAAAATTAAAAAACTGGATTTATTCTACTGTCTCATTTTCTTCTCTGTCTCCCTATTCTATTATTTTCTAAGCTCCTTGAAGATGGTGTCTAGACTATTACCACTTCCTCCTTTTGTTTTCCTCCCACATCAGTCTGGTTTTTGTCCATATCACCCCACTGAAACCCTTTCACCCAGAAACTGTTCTTTGGATCATATAATCTGAGGTAAAAGTTTTAGTTCTTAATTTACTTGACTGCTAAGAGCATTCAGCACTACAGAACCCTTCTTGAAACTCTCTACATTCTTGATATTCCTGACACTACTTTCTTTTTAAATTTTTCCTAATTATTTAGCCATATCTTCTCAATCTCCTTTCTCCTTTCTTCCCCTATTATCTTTGCCAGTTGTTTAATGTGATGATATATTCATCATATCACCCAAATAAAAACACTGGGGCATCATCCTTGACCCCTCACTGTCCCTCTGTCCTCATAGCCAACCGATTCTAAACACTCTGTCTCCACTCTTTGTCCTCACATCCTTTTCCACTGCTGCTATCTTAGTAAACACTCTCATTATCTCTCACCCCGGGATTGCAAGAGCTTCCTAATTAGTCACCCTCTCTCCAGCCAGACTCCCCACATTCCATCCGTTATAATTGCCACCAGCAGGATGGTATCATGTCACTCCCCATTAAAAATCTTTCAGTGGCTTCCCAGTCATTGTAAGAGAAAGCCCAAGGTCTTTGGGATGGCTGACGTACCAGATTTTCCTTTTTAAAATCCGGACACAGCCTGCCTCTGTCGTTGTCCAACATCACTTTTTGGTATGAAGCTGCCTCTAGTTCCCACACTCTTCGGGCTATTCTATGTGCCTGCATATTTGCGCTGGCCATTCCACTGCCAAGCAATCCCTTTCCCCTGTAAGCTGGTTCTTCTGTACTCTTCAACTTACTTTACATAATTTTCTGCTTCCAGACCTTTAATATATACAGCTCAACCTCTTTTCTGGATTTTATGACACTATATCCAACTTCTTTTTTTTTAATATATTTTATTGATTTTTTACAGAGAGGAAGGGAGAGAAATAGAGAGTTAGAAACATCGATGAGAGAGAAACATTGATCAGCTGCCTCCTGCACACTCCCCACTGGGGATGCGCCCGCAACCAAGGTACATGCCCTTGACCAGAATCGAACCCGGGACCCCTCAGTCCGCAGGCCGACGCTCTATCCACTGAGCCAAACGGGTCAGGGCTATCTCCAACTTCTTAATGGATATCAGTGGATACTTCATATGTCTAAAACTCATATTTCTCCTCAAACTTATTTCTAGCTTCATAATTCAGGCTAATTACACCATCTCATTGTCCTCTGCAGAAAACTAGAATGCTCTCTTGATTCCTTCTCTTTCTTACTTCTGCATATACAATTTCTCTTCAGCATGGTTGCTTCTACTACCAAAATATCATTTACACTGATTCACTCACTTAGCCATCGGTTCCCTGAGTCAGAGCTGCATTATTCTTGACCAGTTCAATACTCTACGTGTTATCCCTGCCTCTATTTTCTCATGACTACCTCAAACCCTCATCCTATATCCTACAGGCAGAATTGTATTTCCATTCTAAAAATTTGAACACATTATACCTCTGTTCACAATTCTTCAACAACTCCCTCTGGTTAAAGTAGCATCTAAATTCACTTGTGTGGTCTGCAAGAGCTTCCGCATAAGGTCCTTGACTTACTTGCTTTATGACTTCTACCACAAAGATAGGAATGCTTATACCTTTGCTCTTCTGTTTCAGAAACCCAAATGTACTCATTGGGACTTAGAAAGCTAATTACTTTTTAAGTCAGTAAGTGACTATCATTTTTGTTTCTGCAAGATGAATGTGTAATAGCACGAAGCTTTTTTTCAAAAAAAAGTAAGACTAGATACAAATAGAGCTTAGAGATATACAAAGAAAGCCTAGTAGAGGCTTTTGATTTTTTTTCATGTATGTTAATGTTATTAAAGGCTGAATACACACTTGGAATGGTTTTTCTAAGAGCAAAGTAGTGACTGACTTAATGTTTCTCATTAGAGAACAGTAGGGTATCATTGTAAGATAATAGAAACCATTTTAATGGATTAAGATATTAATACAAGCTAAGTCTATATTGTATCACTCAGCAAATGACAGTATGTTTGAATTTTTAAAAAACAATTTCTTAAAGCAATTATGACATCCTAATTGAAGAGCCTTTGACTCTTTTAAAAATTGTTGGTGATTTGGTTTATTTGACCTCCAGAAACTTGGAAGGTTTTTAAAGAATGTAATTGTTTCACTCAGATAGTCATAGCTTTAATCATATAGGTTGAGCCTCCTAAAAGTTCTTCCTGAAGGTGATGATTATTTTTTAGAAACTGATTTGATAAATGCTAGTATTTAAAGAATCATCATAAGTTTTGCCTATACTTACTATGTAAATATGTATGGCTATCTTTTTCTTTTGTTCCACATTATAGTTACACTCTGTTCCTTTGTAAATAAAACAGATGTACATTTGTAAAAAAAAAAAAAAAAAAGGGAGTCATAGGGAGTCAGCAGTCCTCCCTATGTAGCTATTCAAAACAAAATAAAACAAACAAATTAGACCTCATAAAAATGGTTTGGTAATTAAAGAGCTATTAATGTATTTTTTCCTTTTTTTCAAATTTTATTGCTATTAATATTTTTTATGAAAAAAAATCTACCTCTTTGTAATGCGATTCAGCTTAAAAATAGCCGCAATGGTCAGGTGGTGTTGTTTGTTTTTTTTCCCCTCAGTTGGACAGAGGTGATTGGCTTTTTAATTTATTTTTAACTAACTCAGAGCAGTTGAATTTTAACGGTTAAATTCTTTATTCTTTTGTATTACCTCTGTCTTCACCAAACGTTATTTGAAGCAAATTGATATTTTTGAATCTTGGCAATACTCGAGGGACAACATTACCAGCAATGAATTTTCTTCCAAAAATTCAGAGAATGCAATGACAGCCTAATCTGGGCTCAGTTAATTATATGTTTGTAAAGCACTCTGTTGGTGTTATTTCCCCCTCATGTGTTTATTTTTAACACAAACATATACACTCTACCAACAGGGCGCAACCACAGTCATACCCTCTAAACTCTATGAGAGTTTACCTCCAGCATTTATTTATTCAACATCCAACAAATATATACTGAAAACTGGCATGAGGCAGATGTGATCCCTACCTTCATGAAGCTTGCATTCCAATAAATAGTATTCACTGAACATAGTACAGTCCATGCATTGTGCTAAATGTTCTAATTGTACCATCTCCTTTAACCTTTAAGCTCACCATAATAAAGTAACTATTTAGCAGTATTGCTATTGTTGTTGTTGTCATTTTATAAATGAGAAAACAAAAACTGAGAGAGATGAGTAACTAACTACAGTTTTGATGGAGGCAGCATTATGTCTAGCTCAAAACTTAAAAATAGTGCTCTTTGCAAATAGTGTTGGCCACATACACAGTATTGGCCAGTTAGTTTTAAGTGAGATTTCTAAAAAAAATCTATTTATATAGGACAATTCATCTGGTAGGAGCCCTCTCTGTCCCTTAAGTTTTATTGTTCTTTCTGTTTAGATTGAACAAAGGCCTGCTATCTTGGGCTAATGTTGACCATAAAGAAAAAAAAAACAAGCCCAGCAGATGTGGCTCAGTGGTTGAGCATTGACCTATGAACCAGGAGGTCAGGGTTCTATTTCCAGTCAGGGCACATGCCCATGTCTTGTGCTCAATCCCCAGTAGGCGGTGTGTAGGAGGCAGCCAATTGATGATTCTCTCTCACCACTGATGTATCTATTTCTCTCTCCCTCTCCTTTCCTCTCTGATATCAATAAAACACATTTTTCAAAAAATTCAAAAAAGGAAAAAGAAGAAAGGAAATGCAAAGATAGCTACAAACATTCAGACTGCCTAACTCTGTATATTATGTTATGTGAAAAAAAAAAGAAACTATATTATTCAAACTACTGTTCTTGGATTTTCTATTACATGCACCCAAAACCAGCCTCAACTGACACCCTCCATGATCCATTCTTCACACAGTGGCTTGAGTGATTTTTTGAAATGTACATTCATGTGTATCACTACCTCACTTTAGTGTGGCTCACATCTCCCCAAAAAAGAAATCCAAATTCCCTAGACTTACAAAGCCAGTGTGAACTGCTTTCTACCTGTCTCTCTGAGCTCATCTCTAAGCTGTATCTTTGCCTTTCGTCACTGATCTGGCTTTCTTTTCCTAGAACATGCCAAGCAGGCTCTTTAGGGACCTTATACTACCTTCTGCTCAGAACACTCTGGGGTTTTGGCTTCTCTGCTTGGCTGGATCCTATCTGTCACTCAGATCTTAGCTTCTCAACGCCATTTTAGAGAGGCCTCTCCTAACCACCTATTCTGATGTAGCCACCAGTAATTCAGTTTCACATCCTAACTTAATTCTTTTTGAAGAACTTATTACTATTTCATACATTTTCTTGTTTATTTTTTGTATTGAGTTGTGTATTGTCTGGATCTCTCTACCAAAATAGAAACTCCATTAGAGCCGGCATCTGATCTGTTTGGTTTCCACTAACACCTCTGGTACCTAAATAGTGTCTGCCACAGAGTGAAGACTCAGTAAATGTCTGTCAAATGAATGAACAGTATAATAAACCTCAACCTAAAAGATACAAACCATTCTCATCTAAATTCCAAATATTTATGTCATTCAGGTTGTGTAATTTAAACTGTTGAAATACGTTAGCCATTTTTAGTGCATAAAATATTATTCCATATTTTTATTTATATAATTACTAGAGGCCCGAGGCATGAAATTTGTGCAAGAGTAGGCCTTCTTTCCCCCGGCTGTTGGCACTGGCTTCCCTCTGGCACCTGGGACCTGGGCTTCAATGGCAGCCTGGGCTTCATCCGGAAGGTCATCCGGAAGGATGTCTGCTCTAATTGGCAATATTACGCACGATAACATTGGTGACTTCTAAGGAGAAGATCTAAGGAGAAGATCTCTCTCTCTCTCTCTCTCTCTCTCTTTCTCTCTCTCTCTCTCTGCACTGAGGAAAGGCCATATGAGAAAAGAGTATTAAATTTTATCATCTGCAATTCAAGAAAAGAGCTCTCACCTGGAAGTGAATCTGTCATCACCTTGATTTTGGACTCCCCAGAATTATGAGAAATAAATTTTTTGTTTCAGCCTCACAGTGTATGGCACTTTGAGAGGAAGGAGCTATAAATATAAAATGGTGAAAGGAAAAATGATATGAAATGGCTATTTTACCCAGTCTCTACACTGAAAGGGCATGAACAATGGCACCTCAATGGCCATGAGCACACCTAGCTTCCAGATCACTGGTTCTAATATCACTCACTTCCCAGATGTCAGGTCTTGGGGTGGGAGAGAGCAAGCCTGGACCATCTTGTGCTAGAAGTAAGAATGTGCTCAAAAAATTACAGGCACAGAAGCTGGCATGAAGGAGCCCCTAGCGGCCAAATCTGAGACAAACTGAGCATCAAAATAAGTAATGATATTAATGGGTTATAATGCAGTGAATAAAAATCAGAAACCATGGATCCATTATTGACAGACAGATGTAGAGAAGGAAATACCCTTACAATAAAATGTTAACTAATAAATGAAGAAGAAATGATAGAGTTTAAAAATCTCTATCTGGCCCACTGGCATGGCTCAGTGGTTGAGCATTGACCTATGAACTAGGAGGTCATGGTTCGATTCCCAGACAGGGCACATGCCTAGGTTGCAGGCTCTTGATTCCCAGTGTGGGGTGTGCCGGAGGCAACTGATCAATGCTTCCCTCTCATCATTGATGTTTCTATCTCTCTCACTCTCTCCTTTCCTCTCTCTGAAATCAATAAAAATGTCATTTTAAAAAAACTCTATCTGGCAAACATCACAGTAATTTGATTCAGGCAAGAGCCATCAATGTACCATAAGGAATAGGACTTTCATATAACTTCAAATAATCTCCCCACAGTTTAATTATTTATTACAAAGGGGAGAATAGTAACTTTACAGTAGAGAAACTTGAAGGACACCTCTGAGACTTGGTGATCCAAGTTAACATCACCTATGTCAAAACAAGTCATTATCATCTGCCACCTGATAAGATCTTTAATTTACCCATACGCTGTCTTACTATTTTTGCTGTTTTCCTGCACAGGAAAAAAAAAAAAGTAGGCTGAGTAGAAATGTTCTGTAAGACAGGTTAAGTTGCAACAATAAGGATAAAAGACTGCAAAATTTGAGTCAGCTGTGAGAAGAACACAGCATCACTTCTGGGGGATTCCTGCCACCTATGCCAAACTTGAATCTGATGAAGTCTGAGACAAACCCAAACTGGTGGATATTCTACAAAATAAATGGCCCCAGCTCTTCAAAATGTCACAGTTGAGAGGACAAATAAAAATTAAGACTGATCCAGATTAAGGAAAGCTAAAAAGACATGACTACTGAAATGCAACAGGTGATCTTGGATTGGATCCTGGACCTGAAAGATTCTTACTACAGAAGACAAATAGGACAATGGGTGAAATCTGAATAGCCTGTAGGTTGGATTAGGGAAAGAACCAAGGACGCTTCTTATGCTCTGAGAGGCAGGCCCTTGCAATGCCAAGTCTTCTCCACTCGGGCGATTTGCCTTCAGGGAGGGAACATGGGCTCCGACAGAAGGAAGGGAACTTGTACTCTTTGAGTTTGCAGGTGACTTGTCTCACATGTTTATCTTCATGTTAAATCGCACTTACTCAAACCCCTAATGAACTATCTTCATAGAATACAATTAGGGAGTGTCCCATATAATCGAACAGACATCAGTGCCTACACATGGATTATCTTCTTTGGATATCAGTCAACACTAGACCCTGAAGACTAAAAGCAGTTGAAGATGGATATTGTTTAATATCCTTAGTGCCCTAAAGGATATCCCTGACTATTCCAGGGGATTAGAAATTTTCAAATGTAACTTTATGTTCCATTTTAGGAACTAATTCTGTAAGGTTCTGCTTCTCTCCAATAAGTTGAACAAAAGGCTGGCAGCTGTTTTACTTATGACCAAAAGGAAGGTTTCTATCTGGTTCCTCTGCCCTATGGTTTTCTCTCTAAACACCACTCTTTTATGATAATGTAATGTCTGCCGTGATCTGGGCGTAGACCCTATGATGTAGCAAAGGGGAGGTTTACATTGGATCTTTTGTGTGTGGATAGGAGTCAGAGTTGAAAATAGATTCTGACCATTGTGGCACTAATATCTTTTGTCACACCACCACTAAGAATCTCTGCACAGCAGGTTTTCAGATATATTACTATCTAGCACTTCAAGCTCCTAATCATGTAGGTTCCTCTTCATAATAGTTTATGTGTTTAATCCCAGAATGAATACAACATTCAAAATTTAATATGGGTAAAATATACCTTTTTATTAGAGGTCTATTATATTTACACTAGAAGTCCAGTGCACAGGATTCATACACTGGTAGGGGGTGTGTCCTGTGGGGATTGGCCCGCTGTGGAAGCACCCCTCATCCCAGTCAGCTGAGTGGTGCTCCCACTGTGGGAGCGCACTGACCACCTGGGGGCAGCTCCTGCATTGAGCATCTGCGCCCTGTTGGTCAGTGCAGGTCATAGCCACTGGTCGAGCGATCGTTCTGGTCGTTCTGCCGTTTGGTTGCTGGGCTTTTATTATATAGGATTGCAACTGGCTTGATCTTTGATGGAGATTAAATGTAATTTCAAAGTAAAAGCAAATACTGCTCTATTGGATTCCCTAGCTGAATTCAATGACTTGAAATTGAGAATTTATGGTAATCTTATTATAATTAACCAAAGTTTAATTTATTGTACAGTAAGATAGTAAAGCTTTAAAATAATAGCTCAAGTGATTATTCTTAAAATTTAAGTAAAATCTTTTAAGGTCTCACTTGAGCAAGTTCAAAGAATAAAATCATCACTTACAATATTTATGTGTACGTATATTCCTCTTTGACTTTACTGTAAGCCTCTGTGTAACAGACATATTTCACTCATCTTTTGAACCTTATACCAGCATAATTCTTGCATATCTTAGTTATTGGAAAAAAAATATTGAATGAGTGAATCTGAATTTTTTTTTTTTATCTTGGGCCTGAGAAGAAAGCGAAAGAACCTGCATCTTTGTTTAGGGACTTGATATTGTGAAATGGACCAATATGTAAAATCATTCCATGGGAAGTAAGTACCTACCCTCTTATTGAACCCAGCATTGGACAAATATTGACTCCACTGGTGGAAATGAGTCTCAGAGAGGTCCAACTTTACCATTCAATTCTAATTCGGTGGTTTTAGTGGTAAGAAAAATGTAGAAAATAATAGGCTGTCCACAGCAGAAGAGTATATGTTGGTAGAAAAGTAGTTAATGGCACTCTAATTAGTGAAAGGCAACATGACTTTGTCACAGACTAATTGGTGTCTTAACTAGTTGTTGAGATTGCTTAACTTCAATCAGTGAGTCTTGGGACAACAAATTCATACAACACAATGACGCTGATAATAATAATAAGTTTGTATATATTCAGACAGATCCTCTATTATTCCTTTGTTCTTTAAGGACCAAAATGTATGCTTTTTTGTATATTATGTGATTAAACAAAGGTTGCTAAACATTTAATGTTTTATTTTGTTTGTTTCTTATTTTATTGGAAGGAAGCTATTTTTTTTCTTCCATTGATTCTACAGCTCACTACAATTAGAGTTACCATAATGATAGGATGTGGTTGGTAGAAATATATGACTTCATCCTTTATAATCACCAGCATGGCATTTCCCGCAACAAAACACTACAGGATATCAGTGAAGCTGAGTCTCTCTTCTCGGATCTAATGTTTTTGTGCATGCCGGTCTGAAAATGCTGACTGCATCATAACCCTGACTGCTGCCAACATTAAACTTGTAAAACAACAGAGAGCAACAATAAAACTGCTATTTGTATTTTATGGAACTGTATAAAAGTGAGAAAATAGACTATCCTAGGGCTGGGTTTTTAAATATTCCCAATGATCTCAATCTTTGTTCGCAACTCATTATGGCAACACTTTCGAAGCTTTTTTTTTTTTTTAACTATGGTATATTTCATATATATAATGGTTAAAATCTGTCAGTGCACATCTAACATTTTAATAATGTCTAAATGAACAGTATTGTTTTGATGATTCTCATATTGTACTATTATAATAGTTTATATTGTACTAGAGGCCAGGTGTACAAAATTCATGCAAGGGGCTCGGCCCTTGTGGCCCATGGCCCCAAGGTCCCACTTGACTGGTTGTTCCAGAAGGTCATTCCAGAAGGTCATTCCACCATCAATCTAATTAAGATATTAGCTCTTTATTATATAGGATTGTGATATATAGGAATATAAGATGCTTTAAAAACATTTAACAGTTAACTAAGTAAGTGCTCTCAATTCAAAATTGCCCAAATCTTGAGTAATGTTTTCCAGTACAAAGGTCTAGCTTTATTTATACTTATCATAAGTGTATACATAATACTATAATGAACAACTAAGCACCTGATTAGCTTCATTGCTTACTTGCTTATTTTTAGAAACTTTATCAGCATCTCCAAAAATATATGAGGAACTTTTATTAATAGTTATACGAATATTAACTCCTGCTGTGGAATAAAGATGGGTATACATTCTTTACTACTCCTCCAATTGTGGTGAGTCTAATTCTTTCTCTTCAATCCAAGATTGTAACTTGTTTGACCAATAGAATGTGTTACATCCTGAGATTCTGAGGCTAGATTAACAAGAAGCTTTGCAACTTCCTCAAGCTTCTTGAAACTCTCTCTGGGAGCCCTGAGCTGCTGTGCAAGAAATCTGGCTACTCTGAGACTGCCATATTGGAGACACCACTGGTACATGCTCCAGTTGATAGTCCCTGCTGATTCTAATCTTTTAGTTATTTCCCCCAATAACCTTCTTTGATGCTCAAGACAAGCCTACATACCAGCTTAATATCAACAAGTAACCTTAGTGATATATGGAAGAGATGAATCACCAAGCTGAGTTATGTCCAAATTCCTGATTCCAAATTATGATATACTAGAGGCCCGGTGCACAAAATTCATGCGGGGGGCAGGGGGAGGTTGTTCCTCAGCCCAGCCTGCACCCTCTCCAATCTGGGACACCTCAGGGATGTCCAACTGCCCGTTTAGGGATCAAGCCTAAACGGGCAGTCGGACATCCCTCTCACAATCCAGGACTGCTGGTTCCCAACCGCTCGCCTGCCTGCCTGCCTGATTGCCCCTAACTGCTTCTGCCTGCCAACCTGATCAATGCCTAACTACTCCCCTGTCTGCCAAATTGCCCCTAACTGCCTTCCCCTGCTAGCCTGGTCACCCCTAACTACCCCCGCTGAAGGCCTGGTCACCCCCAACTGCCCTCCCCTGCAGGCCTGGTTGCCCCCAACTGCCCTCCCCTGCAGGCCTGGTTGCCCCCAACTGCCCTCCCCTGCAGGCCTGGTTGCCCCCAACTGCCCTCCCCTGCAGGCCTGGTCCCCCCCAACTGTCCTCCCCTGCTTGCCTGATCACCCACAACTGCCCTCCCCTACTGGCCATCTTGTGGTAGCCAGCTTGTGTCCACATGGGGGTGGCCATCTTTGACCACATGGGGGTGGCTATCTTGTGTGTTGGAATGATGGTCAATTTGCATATTATGTCTTTATTAGATAGGATAATACAATGGCGATTGTATTAAATTGCTAAAGGTAAACTTTCTCTACTTGTAACACTTCCTTCTGACACCAATTTATTCCCCCACATCAACCAATTCTGCAGCTTTTCAGACACAGATAGGGTGACCTAAAATTCAATTTAATTCTGATACTAGCTACCTGGAACTAACATAAACCCACATGTCAAGGGCACAAGGATGCCCTTACACACACACACACACTTTATATGTCAATCTCATGTCCTGATCTCTCATACTTTTGAATGACTGGCTATACATTGGGGTTCACGAAATTTCCTCCTCACGTTCAATAATTTGCTATAACAGCTCCCAAAACTCAGGAAAACACTTTACTTATGTCTACCAGTTTATTATAAATGATATTATAAAAGATATAAATAAATGCAAAGAGTGAAGTCTGGAAGGGTCCTGAGTGCAGGAGTTTCTGTACCCCGGGAGCTGTGGTGCACACCCTCCCAGCATATGGATGTATTCACCAACTCAGAAGCATTCTTGAACCCCTCAGGAATGTTTATGAAGGCTTCATCATAGGCATGATCCGTTACTAACTCAATCTCCAGCTCCTCTCCCCTCCTCAGAAATAACCAGCCTCTATCCAGGAGCTCCCTAAGAGTCACCTCATTAAAACAAAAAATGCTGCTATCACTCAGGGAATTCCAGCAGATTTAGGAGCTCTGTGTTAAGACATTTCTATGACTCTCGCTTTTCAGAAAATTAAAAGGGTTTTATGGGGTCTGTGTCAGAAACTAGGGCAGAGAACACATGTATATTTTTTATTAAGGCACAGCTGCTAAGCTTTGCAGGTATTCTGTTAGCAGCAGTAAATAACTGGGACACACACATATTGTATAGTCAATGATTGTCTTGCAAAATAGATTGGATTTTATTCAAATTTGATTTTATGAAACTCTATTTTAATCATTTTGTGTTAAGAAATATAATAATAATTATTATTTATCCATTTATTTCATATACAGCCTCTCTTTCTATATAGGTAGCCCACTCTTTCTTTTGGAAATCTGCCACTGAGAGAAGTCTCAATTGAAAGGTAGTTGTCTCCAACTGTGAAGGGCTATGTCCTTTCTTTTCTTGCCCTAAGTGGCCAGGGAGAGCACTTAAACTTTCAACTCCTGTGGGACTTTGAATGTTGAGCTAGTAATACAAGGATTCAAGACAGAATAAACTCCCTAAAACCTAAATATAATCATATCATTCATCTCCTAAATATGACCCAATTCTTTAAAATTAGATCAAGTTTCAACTGGTAGCCTGGTAGAAAGTGCCTTTATTGTCTGTCCCTTATTTATCTCTCCAACCTCATCCCTCAGTGTTTCTCAGAATCCTCGTGGATCAATCATTCCAGATTACTGTTATTGGTAAAATTGTGTCCCTGCAAAAAAAGATATGGTTAAGTCCCAACCCCCAACATCCCAGAATGTGACTTTATTTCAAATTAGGGCCTTTATAAGGCTAATCAGTAAAATGAGGTGATTAGGGTTGGCCTTAATCCAATACAATTCCTGTCTTCATAAAATGAGAAGTTTTGACCAGGGAGACATGCAGAGGGAAGATTATGTCAAGTGAGGGAGAATGCTATGTGAAGATGGAGTGTTGTGATCACTCTGCAAGTTGAGCACAGTGATCAGAAGCTAGCAGAGAGGCATTAACCAGTTCTGTCCTTAGTGCCTTCAGAGAGAGCACCTCAATTTCAGACTTCTAGCCGCAAGACCTGTGACACAATACATTTCTGTTGTCTTAGTGCACCTAGTTTTTGGCCCTTTGTATGGCAACATAGAAAACCCATACAAGTACATACTGCTTACCAAGAGTGTTATACTTCTCCTCAAAAAAAAAAAAAAAAAAAAGGAAATATGAGGAAGATTTATGCTAAACATTCCAATATTTGGAAGAAGGAGGTGGAAGCAATCAGGGACTTTTTTTCATGAAAGAGAAAGTATTTGAACTAGGCATTAAGGACATGAAGATTTCAGTAGGCAAAGACAGGAGGATGGCATTTCTAACTTAACGAATACTTGAAGCAAAGGTGTAAAAGCAGAAACATGTAGATCCTTTCTAAAATAAACACAGGCTGCGTCTTCGCTTTATGTATCAGGTGTGTACAGTGAATTCTATGAACATTATTATCAATGGCTCAGTTTAATTAGACTTCTAGAAGCAAGCACACTGGAAAATAGTTAGTTGCTTTAGCGTCCTTTATGAGGCCTTCCTCCAAGAACTCCCATAATTGCTTTAGGATTTTTTAGTTATTCTCTAAAATATGAGGGCTCAGGAGTTTACCAAACAGTGAAAATTTTTAAAGGATAAGGGGCACCATAAGGATATCAGTATCTTATTTTGGAACATAAGAACATTTTAATTAGTTATTTTTTTATCACCATTCCTTCAGTAGAGAAATAAGATTTCAAAAATGAAGAAGGAAACATCATAATCTCAGAGTAAATTATGATTCTATAAGTTGAAAATAGCTTTGAGAAAATTTTCCCACATTGTCATTCTTTCTCATTTCCCCCAAATCAAAGAAAACAATCTGCTGTTTAGGGGTGGAGACACATAGTAGAATTAAACAGATGGACATTTTTAAGAGCGGGGAGGGGACAGAGCAAAACTCTTTGCAATGCTCTTTGATTCTCTTATAACCTATGTTCATGAACTGATTCTGCAAATGTAGCATTTACATAAATCATCTGATAATTAAAAGTCAAAAAAAAAAAAAAAAGAATGATAAAACCCAGTGGATGCTATGCTTTTTCCATAAGGCACAAAAGAAAGAAAATTATAAGGAATAAAAGAAGTTGGAGTTATAGATGTTTGGGGTTTTCCCAATCACTTTAAATTTTTGTAAAAGCAAATCTTGCTAATGGTTAGTTCCTGCCTCATGCTGACAGTTTACAAATAAGAATAGCAAGGTCCCATTTCAGGGCAGACAGTGTGGAGCCCTCCTCAAAAGCATTTTCAAATTAGAGTGACAGAGCTTCACAAGCATTCCTGGCAGTAAAGGATAAATATTAATGCTTCAAGCAAACCATAAACTAGATCTATAGCCTTTCACCCACCCCCTCCCACTGTAAGAGCAGAGATAGGCCTCCTGCAGCTGGACTTTGTGACTCCTTGATTTTTTACACTCATATGTGGTAAAAGAACAATATGTAATTCTTGTTCACAAGAATGTATTCTATTGGTATATCGCTTCATCTGAGAAGATTATGCTCTAGGTTCCCCCAAATCCAGACATATAAAGATATATATTGACACATGTTCAATAGAAACATTGATTTTTTTCTCTAAATGGTATATAATTGAGGAGGCCCAGAAGAAGTAGCATAGCATGGCTTGATGACAGACAGATCCAAATAATAAATTTTTGGCTCATTTGTAGGACAATTGCTTTTCAGTTCCTTAAAGAATTGGGTTGCAACCTGAAGGATATGAAGGGGCTAATGCACCCATTCAGTTACATTATCTTTAGTTTGCTTCCTTATATCAGGGAGAATATCTTCAAATAAGATAGAAATAAAATGGTTCCAGTGTTCTAAATTTAAAGTAGAGCTGTTAATGCATAGAATGCTTGTTCTTTACCTCTGGGTACATAGTTTCATTTTATTTTAGGGGAGGAAGCCTTTTAAAAAGTTCCTGTTGGCCCTAGCTGGTTTGGTTCAGTGGATAGAGCGTCAACCTGCAGACAGAAGGGTCCCAGGTTTGATTCCAGTCAAGGGTACATGCCCGGGTTGCAGGCTTGGTCCCCAGTGTGGGGTGTGCAGGAGGCAGCCAATCAATGATTCTCTCTCATCATTGATGTTTCTCTCTCTCTCTTTCTCTCTGAATTCAATAAAAATATTTTTTTAAAGAAGTTCCTATTGTACTCTGAATATCAGCTTCCAATTTGGCCAACTTCATACCACAGAGCTACCAAAAAAATATATATATATATATATTTCATCTACCTTGTCAAGTTTCAGCTGGGACTAACAATAAACATCCCTGATGGTACTGAATGACCCCATGAACAAAAGAGGTGTCCCCTCCTTCCCCCTCATCCCCCTCCCACAAGGGTGCAAAAGATACTATCCTCCCAAGATTCAGAGTCACTTCCAACGGTAGGCAGAAGAAAGACTGAATTCCCCTGAAAGCTGGCAACAGTAAGCAACACCTTAGCTGCACGTGGAGTACAACCCACATTTCTCTTTGGCCATATTTTTGAGCCCCCAGCCTGACAGTTGAGCTGCCTGCATACACAAGAATAAACAACCTGCATGCCCCAGGCAGGCAGAATGCTAAACCAAGTTCTCAGGACACAAAGCACCGCAAATAAGAAGAAAATAGCTGTCTTGGGGGAGAAAGGATTGATTACAAATGGGTACCCAAAATTCCCAAGAATCTGGAGCTGGAAAGGAAGGGACAATATGGAATTTTGCCTTCCTCTCTTGATTGGGGGACCACAGAGATCCCAGAGAGCTAACCCTGGCAAGAATTCTCACCCTAGGATCCCACCTGCAGGTCTTGAGGAGGTGGGATAGAAAGAATAGCCATAATATCTACCAGATTTGGCAAGGTTTTCCATTTGGGTGCTAAGAAGTTATTTCAATACCTGGTAAAAAATAAACTGAGGCATACCAAAAATGTTGAGGATTCATTTGAGCACTTAGGGCCTCACCAAACCATAAGTCGTAGGAATGCTAGAGAACAGGAGCCCTGGACATAAAGTGCAGAAGCAATAAATAGATAGATAGATAGATAGATAGATAGATAGATAGATAGATAAATAAATAAATAAAATTATTTGATTGGCCATAGAGTAAAGCCTAGTTGCCTTTTTGTGATTGGTGGCTCATAGTGTTTTGATTTTGTAACCTTGAGGCATTTCTGGGCTTAGATTTTGGCTTGATCACGTAGGGCACCTTGACCTAAGAACCACCTCCATGTTTGCAAAGGGGAACACTTTGCAAAGTATATGGTTGTCTAACCACTATGCTACACACCTGGAACTAATACAAAATAATATCGAATGTAACCTGTAATTGAAAAAATAAAATGAAGCACCTCAGTCTAACAGCCTCCTTGCTTAATGTAACAGGCCTACATGAGAACAAGTGCCTAACAATAGGAGGCTGCCAGGAAAGAGCAGCTCTTTTTATTGTTGCTTTGTTGATATTATTGTCATCATCAACAGCATGCTAATCAAAAGTAAGCCGAGTTTTCGATCTGCCTGTGCCTTCAACAGAGTGAAACAGGGGAGGTGGTGATAAAAAGCTTCAGATAAAATCCAGCTTCTAGCCCAGCTCTGCCCCTGCTTGTACGACCTTGGGAAAGTGGCTTAATCTCTCGTCTCCTATTTAATGTGAGGATAATAGCTGTACTTACTCTAGAAGATGTTTGTGAGGCTTAAAGAAGATTTTCGATGAAGTTCTGAGTATCGTTTCTGGCTCATAATTAAGTGTTCAGTGTTAGCAATTATTAACATTATGACATATCTTATTATTCAGTCTCAATGTAAAACAGTCCCTGCAAGAGAGTCCTGTATGTCTGATCCAAGATAACAGGAAAAAATTAGAGATTTAAAAAGGTCATCCGAAAGCTTTCACAAAGAAACAAAAGCAATAAAATCTGCATGGGTGGGCAGAAAAGACACAAACACACTCTGAAAACATTAAGAAGTGAAACAACAGGCTTAAGAAGAGATTTCCTTATTTCATTTACTCGACAAACACTTTATAATGCTCACTAAGGCCCAGGCACTGGTGTAGGCCCTTCACAAATATTAATTTATGTAACCCTAGTAATCCTACAAGGCAGACATTATTTTTTTTACCCTGATTTTACAGATAAGGAAGGAGAGTCTAGAGAAGTCAAGTAATGTACACAGTCTCACAACTAGCCAGTAGCAGAGCAAAGATCTGAAGCCAGAAATATACCCCAGAATTTGGGCATTTATCCTAGAAATGGAGACAAGAGCAAAAGCATTGCTACATTTTATTGAAATATAGCTAAGATTTTAAAATATATTCCACTGAAATGAGCTTTTATCTCCTCCTCCATGTTGAACTCCAAGAGTAACAGTCAAGGACCTTTACCTGGTTCTATGAGAAGAGCGTTCTTCTTGTGAAAATGCAGCGGCAGACTCAAGTGTAAATGCAAATATAGAGGGCCAATTTGGCAATGTGTGCCAAAAAAGACAAAATTGTGCGTATAATTTGATCCAGAATGTCTAGCTTTTGTAATAATTTTAAGGAAGTATATAAGCATTTTCAGTGAGGATGTTTATTAAATGTGTGTTCATAAAAAAAAATCATGACATCAAAAGTGAATTCAATGTCCATTGACTAGAGACAGTTAAGTAATGTATAATCAATCCACCAAATGTGATAAAATGCCCTCATTAATAAGATGTTGCAGCAGAATGTTTAAAAACAATGACATTGTCAATGGTTCATGATGCATGACATCAAGGAAAAAAATGCACAGAAAAAAGTCAAAGAACATTTTCTAAAATGTGCTCTTCTAGGAAGAAAATAAAACTAGGAGAATTTTAGTGTTACATGCGTATTTATTTTTGTTTTATAAATTGTTCCAATAAACTTTTGTAATCAAAGAAAAAAAAATTTAATGTAAAAATTTGATTTGTTCCCAGTCCTAGGAGTCCCAAAAGGACAACTTGGAATCCCCAGAACCTAATGCAAATAACCAGAGTCTGAGCTGAACAAAGGATTTGTTGAGGATCCTTTCCTACCCTACAGCTTTTCATTCCAGTTTTTTTTGTGTTTTTTTTTGTTTTTTTGGCTTTGCTGTTGTGAAATACAACGCACAATGCTACCCAGCAGATGCATATCATTTATTCCAGAACTCTCTTAGAGCTCTGAGGCTCTGAACACTTTCTATTTATGAGCTGGGATAGACACCAAATATTTAAAAAACATTAAAGGCATCCTTTTCTTTCTTAAACCCTATAACCTAAAGGAACACTGTTCAATAGAACTTTCAATATTGATGGGCATGTTCTATAGTTGCACCGCACCTTATGGTAGTCACTACTTAGATGTATGTGCTATTGCATATTGCAATGTGGCTAGTAAGACTGAAAAAACGAATTTCTAATTTTATTTCAATTTAATTAATTAAATTTAAATAGCCATGTGCAGTTGGCGGCTACTGTATTAAACAGTGCATGACTAACATGTTCAGAAACAGTTAGCTCGGTATTTCCTTTTCTGGACTTCATTTTCCAAATTAAAGTCCCTACTCAACATTTATCACTCATTTATTCATTCACTTATTTACTACTATAAACATATTAGTAAGCATTGTAAGCCAGTCTTGGTACTAAAATCTACAGACTCAGTTGCTTACGAGAGAGCCCTCATTGCACATGCTCTTTAGCAGAAATAAAGATTTAAAATATTTATTTATTGACTTCAGAGAAGAAGGAGAGAGAGGGATAGAAGCAGCAATGATTAGAGAGAATCATTGATTGGCTGCCTCCCGCATACCCTACACTGGGGGCCAACCTGGGCATGTGCCCTGACTGGGAATCAAACCTTGACCTCCTGGTTCATAGGTCAACACTCAACCATGGAGCCACACCTGCCAGGCAACATTTCCTTATCTCAAATTGCATCTCCTGTATTTTGCCTCACAAAGGATCACAAGGAAAGAAAAAGATGGATTCTAGTTCATTCATTCAGTTTGTGCTATACTGGAACGGTGTGTTCATGAGCTTACTTATTAATTCTATATCAGATTCTATCAAAGGACCCTCTTCCTCCCCCTGGGTACTTTGAATTCTTCCAAAATCCATCCTTTAGACTGAAAAGGAGATTTCTCCTGTTTGAGCTTTTCTTCTTGAGCAGACAGGGATTGTTTGATTCTTCTGAGCAAAAGGCCTTATTCATCTGAGAAATGGGAATTGGTATCTCTATATTCTCTCTGCCTCTGGGAAATAAAACTACTTTCCTACTAACTAAAGTATTCAGAAGAAAACCCAATATGTCTTTATATTTAAATTATATTGGGCATTTGCTATGTCTAAATCACTGTACTGTGTATTGCGGATTATCAAAAATCTAAAAGACATGGTCCCTGCCTTCCACAGAACCCAAAAGTGTATAGAATCCAAATAGAAGCCACCAGGTGATGTTGGTTTCTTAGAAAACATGATTCCACCACTTTTTTTTGATTGAAGTGGACAGGTTTTATCTTATTCATTTATTCCCATTCCACCACACCTACCCCTTTGGCAACCATCAACTTGTTCTCTGAATCTGTGGGTCTGTTTCTATTTTGTTTATTCATTTATTTTGTGTTTTTAGATTGCACATATAAGTGAGATCACATGGTATTTGTTTTACTCTCTCTGACTTGTTTTAATTAGCACAATACCCTCTAGGTCCATCCATGCAAGTGGCAAGATTCCATTATTTTTTTGTGACTGAATAATATTCCTTTGTATATATGTTACACACCTTCTTTACCCACTAATCTATTGATGGACACCTAGGTTGCTTCCATATCTTGGCTATTACTGGCAATACTTCAGTGAACATAGAAGTGTATATACCCTTTCCAATTAGTGTTTTTGTTTTCTTTGGTTAAACACCCAGAAGTGTAAATGCTGGATTTCATGGCAGCTCTATTTTTAATATATTTAATCTCCATGCCATTTTCCATAGTGGCTGCATAAATTTTACAATCCCACCAACATAAGGGTTCCCTTCTTTCTATAGCCACTCAACACTTGTTTGTTGATTTATTGCTAAGACTCCTTTTGACAGGTATGAGGTGATATCTCATTGAGGTTTTCAATTTGCATTTACCTGATAATTAGTGATGTTGAGCATCTTTTCATGTCTCGTGCCCTTGGGTAGGTTTTCTTGGGAGAAATGTCTTTTCAGATCCTTGACCATTTTTAAATTGGATTTTTTTTTGTGCTAAATTGTATGGGATTCTTATCTATTTTTGGATATTAATCCCTTATCAGATGTTTCATTTGCAAATATCTCCCCCCATTACTAGGTTGTATTTTCATTTTGTTGATGGTTTCCTTCTTGTGCAAAAAAACTTTTTATTTTTGTGTAGTCTCATTCGTTTCTTTTTTTCTTTTTTTTTTCCGTACTCAAGGAGATATATCCAGAAAGATATTACTAAGAGCAATGTCAGAGAGTTTACTGCCTATGTTTTCTTCTAGAATTTTTATAGTTTCAGGTCTAACATTTAAGTCTTTATTCCATTTTGAGTTTATTTTTTATATGGTATAAGATAGTGGTCCAGTTTCATTGTGGGGTTATTTTTTTTGCATGTGTCTGTCCAGTTTTGCTAACACCACTCATTGAAAAGACTGTCTTTACACCCTCCCTACCCCCTGCTTTTTGAAAGCATTTGAAAGGGAATGAGAGGAATCAAAATTTGAGGGTCAGGTCATTTTTGGTTCATCTTTCCATTGTAAACAAATATAAAAGGAGGAACTGACATGTATCTAAAACTGTGCTAAAGTCTATGGCAACGAAAAAAATAAAACTAGCATCACTGCTGTAAAGGAGATTAAAATTTAGTTGGGTTTACATGTAGTTCATGTGTCACACACGTGTAAAAGTATTAAATATAAAAACCATAACTAGAACTAAGGCTCTGTAGTAATCAGTGTTTGCCAGACAAACAGGACCAATCAGAGAGATAAATAGATAGATTTATTATAAGGAATTGGCTCACGTGATTATGGAGACTGAGATGTTCCATGGCCTCCTATCTACCTGCAAGCTGGAGTCCCAGGAGAGTCAGTGATGTATTTCTAGCCCAAGTCCAAAGGTATGAGAACCAGGAGCACCGAGGGCAGGGGATGATTGATGTCCCATGCCCAGAAGTTAGGGAGAGATGAATTCAACCTTCCTCTGCTTTTTTTGTTTTCTTCAGGCTCTCAATTGATTGGATGATGCCCACTACATTAGGGAGAGCAATCTGCTTTACAGTCTACTAAATCAAATGCTAATCTTATTTGGGAACATCCTCACAGACCCATCCAGAAACAGTGTTTAACCAGCACTCTGGAGACCTCATGGCCCAGGGAAGTTGACATAAAATTAACTATCACAGGCTCTTCCTCACAGAGAGGTCCAGGTACATGGCCTTTATGGGTCCTTGAAATGCTACCCATGTGACTCAGGACTCTGTACTCCATTTGCAGAAAAGCACAGCGGTGCCAGACAGTCTGGGTTCAAATCCTGCAATCTCCACTTACCAGTTTTATGAACTTGGGAAAATTACTGAGCCCCTGAAACTTCATTTTCTTCATCTATAAAGTATAGGCAAAACCTGCTTTATGTGGATAATGTAAACATTAAATATAATGTATGAGGAGGGCCGACCACTGTGCCTACTTATAATAGGTATTCAATATATTCTATATTGATTAGGAATAGGGAATATTTATTGTCAACATCAAATAAATAGACAAGGCTTTGTATTGTAGCATCAGAAAATAACTTCTTTAAGCAGGCAGCAATACAGCAATCACCCATACAGTGTGAAGAAATACACAGACTGGCATATGGCTTTCTCAGTGCTTGTTGGTAATGATAGAAAGAGCACCGAGAAATGAATGTTTCCCTGGAGAGAAGACCGCAATAAAATCTGCAATAATCCCAATAAAGTTACAAGCTGGTTGATCATTTCTATATCTTTAGTGATGTCTAAAGGATGTCTCTAAGGATTCATCTTACACCTGGAGAAAGGCTAACTCCAGACCAATTAATGCTGAACCTGACACATTGATAGTCAAATAGTGGAATGGTGTTTCCATCTCCATTTTACAGATAAACTTAGTGAGTACTGAGAGATACACTTACAGAGTACTCAGAGTTCAAGGGCCCCGCCACTATCTCAGAGACAAAAGTGAAGAGAGGGTACCCAGAGATAAACTGAGAGGGTGCTGAGGGCCCCAGGGCGCTGCCTGATTTCTCAGAAGTGAGGCTGGAAATAAAACATAAGCCTGCAACACGGCTTTCTGCTAGAATGTGCCCTGTGAATGTTCTCTCTAACCTTGAACATCATTTGCCCCTGTTGTTAGCAGCTCTTAGTGAGGACACTCATCTTAACCACATTTCCCTTGTCATGATATCTGTTCATTTACCAAGACGTGATGTGATGTTCCTATTTCGGGCTCTTCACATCAACTGTCTTAGCACTGGATGTCACTGTTGCTCCACGCAAACCAAACACAAGCATGCCTCATCATGTACTTTTGAGGAACCTCACAATACCCCCCAACCAGCCTGCCACAGGGGTTGCTATTTGCAGATTCTAAATCTAATCTATCCCAAGAGCAAGAGTCCAGGGAAAAGACCAGGAAACCTCCAAGGCCCAGAATGTATACAGATTTATCCTACGCTCAGATTATTAGAAAGGTCTATTTGTGAGCAAGAAATTCTGCACTTGCTACTATTTTATGGGGTGGGAGGAAACACTTAACAGCCTAAATGTATACCTGAATCGGAATGAATTAAATTATCATCCATGAAAGAGTTCCAGAAGCATTTCTTTGGTAAATGAGACACAAATATCAACTATTGCTTCGTATCCCAGTCGCTTCATAACCAAGTAACAGCCAGTAATCAAGGCTGTTTAAGCTTTCAGTCTTGCCTTCCAAACTGCTCTTGGACTTCAGCAAGCACAGCAGGCAATGCCTTTTAGGGCAATTACAGGCATAACTCAAGTATTTACAGGACACAGCATTGTAATAGAACAATCTTTTTTGGTATTTCCGAGGTAACAGTTAAGTCCTGCAACAGTGGTGGCCCCTCAGTGGTGGGAAAAGACCAATTGCTCTGAGGGTGGGAAATAATTTTGCAGTTCAAGTTAGTGAGGGATGGCATTTCTTCTTCCACTGTACTCAAAGCTGAATGAGTCTGCTGTAGCATTTTTATGTTTTTTTCTTCATGATTTCCTCACGACAATGTTGTGGTTACTTTAGCAGGGGGTGGAAAACTGATAAGTGTAATTGCTGTAATCACAGGATGTATAGGATGTAAATATTTGCAGGGCAATTAAAAATGATTTGCCTCTTTAGCTCCTTAAAATAAAAGGCACATCTGAATAGCAAACAAGTGGAGATTTACCAAAAATAAAGCAGAAACGATTTTTAAGCGGCAAGAGTATGAAATGATTTATTGAACATTCATTTTTGTGGGTTGGTCTGATGTGAATGTGGGGGAAAGAAGAGCAAAATGTTGTGGATCAAGAGAATTGTGTCACTGAATAACTAAAAATAAATTCCAAGAGGACTGACTCCCTGGGGCTATAAGTGATCCCAGTGTGAGGCATTGTCAATGATCTTCTCAAGCGGGCCCATTGTTTAGGGCAGTGGTTCTCAACCTTCCTAATGCCGAGACCCTGTAATACAGTTCCTCATGTTGTGGTGACCCTGAACCATAAAATTATTTTCGTTGCTAATGTTATGGGTTAGCTCAGCGAGATAGACCACCGACTCAGAATTTAAATTTTAAGAGCCTTTATTAAGCTGACCAGCTGACTGCTAGCTGTGTCCTTCCCATAAGAGCCCACAGCTTGCAGTGCTGACCAAGAGTACAGCAAGACCTTTTATCTGCAACACTACAAAGTATTTTTTTTAAAAAAAGAAAAAAACTGCAAAGCGGGTCATTAGCCGTTCCTGGTACTGGCAGGGTAAAAAGTTTACATAAAATTTATGAGCAGGGTCACATCTGCCTGGGTTCAATCATAACACATTGCTTTTCTAGTGAGGTAATTAGCCATTTTTCTTTCCCATGGCCCCTGCCCCTCAGTCTACTCAGTAATTCTTTTTTGTCAGGCCCCTGCCCCTACCACATTCCCTACTGGTCTTATGCCCGAATCAAATCTTTGATTCAGCGTCCTCCTCTAAGATTCTGGAGTATTGGGTGTGTAGGACCATAAGCTTGACAGCTTGGATTCGGTCTTGGATAAAATTGAGGAGACACCTGAGCAGGCAGGGTCCGAAAATGAGACCTACTATTAGGAGAAGGAGGGGCCCTGCCACTGCAGATAGGAGGGTGGTGAGCCACGGGGACCAGGAGAACAAATTCTCATACCAGTTCCCCTCTGCCCTACGGGCCTCTTCTCTGTCCATCAGCCGTTTCCGTAACTGACTTAAACTTTCTCTGATTACCTCGGAGTGGTTAGTGTAGAAGCAGCACGCCTCCCCTAATGCTAGGCACAGTCCCCCTTGTTTCAGGAAAAGTAGGTCGAGTTCCCTCCTGTTCTGTAAGACTACTTCAGCTAAGGACCCTACTGATTCTTCCAACTGTCCTATGGATTTTTTTTAGGGTACTCAGGTCTTGGTCAGTATGATTACCCAGTTCTTTGTAATTTTGATGTCCTGTCAGTCGGGCGGCTGTCCCTACCACTGTGGATCCTGCAATTCCGAGTCCTACGAGTAGGGGAACCAGAACCGGGCTCTCTTAATCCGCTGGGGCTCTATGAGGAGGTGCTCCCTTCCTCCTTCCCCTGAGTAATAATACACTTGCGGCAGGATATGAGTTAGGACACAGAGCCCTGGCTCAGGCCCAGTCTGGAGGTTTAGGGAGAGTATGCAAGGGGTGATTCCGGTGATGCATGCCCACCAGGTGCCATTTGGGGCCACCAGGTACCAGGGGGCTGTCACCGCTGTCAGCTGCCTTCGCTTGGGTGCGATGAATCCAGTGCCTCTTTCCTGCGACTTTGATGGCGGTTGGAGTGCTCAGCACCACCTGGTAGGGTCCATCCCGTCTAGGTTCCAGGCTGCCAGGGTCGTGACGCTTCACCCAGACGAGATCACCCGGACAGAAGGCAGGCTGTGTTGGACTGGTTCTCGGTGCGTCCTCCTCCCGTACGGCTCTCACCACCCGTCGTGCCGACATGGCGCTGCTCTGCAAAGCCTGTAAGGACTTAAGCAAATTTCGGGTAGACAGCCAGGCAAGATCTTCCTCCCTTAGGCGGGGAAGGAGAGGTGGCGACCTACCAAACATATGGGGTGCACCTAGCTCTGAGGAGGGCAAAATGAAGGAGACTTACCCAGTTTTCGCCAGTCTCTAATTTTAACTTAGTTAATGTTTTTCTAGGGTCCAATTTATTCTCTCTACCTGTCCAGAACTCTGTAGCCTATAAACACAATGCAATTTCCAAGTAACTCTCAGGGCCTTAACTATGGATTGTGTAACTTTGGCGATAAACGCCGGGCCATCGTCGGACCCCATGTACAGTGGTAGGCTAAACCGGGGGACAATTTCAGTGAGGAGTTTCCTAACTACTGCCTGTGCTGTCTCTGTCTTGGTTGGATATGCCTCAGGCCAGTCAGAGAAGGTATCAAGGAAAACCAGCAGGTACTTCTGCCTTCCTTGTCCTCCTGGTGTCTTAGTGAAGTCCACTTCCCAGTGTTCTCCGGAGTTCTGACCTCGGGATCGCTGCCCCGGCATGGCCACAACAGGGGGCCCTTGATTTACTCGGGCACATACTTGGCACTTTCTAATCAAGTCTGATAGTTTCATTCCCCCAAGGTGGGTACTCTGGTGGGTCTGGGAAGCGATGGTTCGCCCCAGGGCTTCTGGCACTATAGGCCTCCCATCTGGCAGAATTAGCCATCCAGCCTCTTCTTCCCGGGCCCTTAGTTTCTCAGCTAGCCTCTGCTTCTCCGGCAGATGAGTAGGCTTCTCTGGGAGCCTTTGTGCTGGCAGGGCTACGAGAACTTCTAGGGGCCCTACTGGTCATTTAGCCAATTCCTTGGCCTCCTGTAAGGGCAGTGTAAGGAGATATATCCTTGCAGTCCCTGGGTAGGTCTGGCAGGGCCAGTGCTGGGGCACTCACCAGGGCTTCTTAGATCTCCCCTGGCTCCTCCTCATGTTACTACTGCCGCCCCCGCATACCGCATACCGGGTGATGTCCATGTAGAGGGTTTCATCCGGATTCTGCAGGGGCTGGTCCACAAGGTTCTTGCGGAGGGGAGTGAGGGTAGTCAGTGTCTCCTTGCAGTCATGCAAAGGGGCCTCTCCCTCCACGTCAGGGAGGAGTGTGGCAGGGTTCAAGGCAGCTGTTTTCAGGAAGCTAAAAGGTTCACTCTTTTTCCTTTTTCCCACCAAAGGGCCTGAGTGAGTGCTATGAGTTTCACAAGGAAGTCCACCGTTTGGCCCCCCAAACTGTCAGGGTTATCCTGGGTTCTTGGGGGCCAGCTGAGCCCTGACAACCCTAATCCACCTCCTTCACCAACATGGGAGTCGGTTCCCTCGCACTTTTAGGGCATTTTTGTTTCCAATGTCCATCCTTTCTGCAAAATGCACATTGATTTTTCCCAAGCCGGGGTTGGACTCCTTTTCTTCCGCAAGGCTTTTCTTGGCCCTTGTTGTTTCTCTGGCCTCTTGGGCCTTTTTTTTTTCATTTAAGGCCAGGAGGACCTTGGCCATCCGGGTGTTTAAACCTGCCGTCGGGTCCTCCCGATTGTTGAAAACCTTCTGGGCCACCTCAACCAACTCAGAGATTGATTTCTCCTCAAAGCCTTCTAATTTCTGTAATTTTTAATATCTGGGGTCGACTGGGAAACAAATGTAACATTGACAGCCCTCCGATTTTCCAGGGCATCAGGGTTAGGCCCCTGGACTGTCTCTGTCATTTTAGAGAGGTTTGTGGGTCTCCAAGCAGTAGCTTGGATGGTCCCTAATAGAGTCTGGCGATACCGATCGAGAGCCTCCTTTCCCCTGTCACTATTGGGGTTTCAGTTGGGTTGCCTGGAGGGAAACACAGCCTTTAATCTATCTTTAAATGGTAAGAAGAAATTTACAATGTGTCTATAATTAAATAGATAGGTATAGCTGTTCCCTGTAGTAGGGCTCCCCTTATTTGACTTGTTCTCTCAGAATGGACTAAAGGAGCTTTATTTCCTTATAGGGTCTTACATGTCACAGGACCTCACAGGGTCTGTAATTCCTGTAACAGAGAGCCAGTATTCACTACTTTACTAACCCCCTCTGTTCTAGACAGGCCTTCCCCAGTTTCCTACAGTTGAGGTTTTGTGCCAGCCCTGACATGGGCATGGCCACACAGGCCTGTAAGACAGTATACAGGTAGCTTAACCCCTATTCAACTGGGCTTGGACCTCTGTCTAGCAAATTGCAGTCTATAAGTTCAATATGCAGCCTCCGGTCCTCCTAACTAACCCAACGAGGTTTCGGCTGGTCTCTGAGTCAGACTTCTCCTCTCTTGGAGAATTTCAAAGTCCTGATGGCTCCCAGGTCCAGGGAGAGTGCTCTTTTCTTAACTCTGTTTATTAGTTACAGGGCCCTGCTTTTCTTGTCTTTCCACAAGTCCCCTTTTATGGCAGAGCAGCGACGAGGCCTCTTTAAAGAGAGTGCACTGGAAGGGGCTATCAGCCCCTCCTCTTCCAGCAGCAACAGGTACTAAACCCCTTCAGAACATTTGCAAGCAGGGAGCTTTTACTAGCTCTATCTGCAGCTTTCATAGATCTCAGGCTTGCTACGCTTTCTGGGGCTGTAGGAAGGCTAGTACTAGTCACTGGCTTCTGGCTTAACTGCTGTAGCCTGCAAGCCAAAGGCCTAAGTCTTGTATTGCTTGTTGTAAAACATTCATTTTTTACTGGGCAGCAGCAGGGCAGCTCTAATGTCAGGTAAATTTCTGCTGTTCTCTACTTTCTTGCTGCTGCTGCTGCTGCTGCTGCTTTTTTTTTTCAGGGCCACTGCAGGCAGCTCAGGCATCCAGCCCCCCTTCTTTGATCATTCACTCCCCAATCTAGTCTGGAGCTGGGGAATAGCGTCTCAATCTGCCTTGCATACCCAGAGGGCTGCCCGTCTGGCCCCAGATCTAGAGGGCCGGCCTGCCATAGTGGCAACATAGGAACTGCAGGACTGGCAGATGTCACAGGGTCCTGCAGGTTCTCCCCCTCTCTCTCTCTCTCCCTCCATACGCTGTCCCTGTCTAGTATGGGATGGACTGAAGGGGTTGAAGGACGACAAAGCCCCTCCCGTCGGTGGGTGCGGAGGGAAGACAATTGGCATCGGGGGAGGCAGGGGCTCCGGGTCAAGAGCTGGTGGCATGGCCTGGGCCTGAGGCCGGGGCTCACCCAGATCCGATGCCTGGGGACCATAGGGGGGCAGCTGGCTAATGGGTTCCTCCTGCTCTCCCTGAAGGACCAGGGGAGCCTTTCCCTTCTTGGGCCCGGCCAAAAAAATTGTCTGTCTCTGTCCCAATTTTCCCCTCGAGAGGCAAGCCCTTATCTACCGGGGTTTCTTGGACAATATGTCAATCCAAACCTGAATGTAAGGAATTTGATCAGGATGCCCTGGGCGGCCGTATATGACATAATGGACCTGGCAGGCAGTGGTCAGATCAAAAGACCCTGCATCCGGCCACCCCTCCTGGAAAGTGGGCCACTCCCGTTTACAGAATCGCTGTAAATCAAAAGCATTAACATTATAACCTTTAAATCTACCCTAGAACTTCAGTTTAATACAGTAAATTTACAACCTAGGTTAGAGCAACTGATAGAAATCTTTATTAGCTAAGTGGGCTGATTCCCCTTTAATAGTGAGCAAAAGACTCTGAGAAAAAAAATAATTCTCGCAGCTGCAAGAGGCTTTTGAAAGACCATAAAGGGGCCAGCCCAAACGTTCAGCCAAGCTTATCAATAGAAAGTAGAATAAATCAAAGTAGCCTTTACTTCACACAGACCAGTAATGATTTACACTTTCTTAGTAGCCTAGCCCAGGCTGGAGCTGTATCCAGTCCCCCTTCTCTGTAGCAATTTGGCTAGTCCCACACAAACTTTGTCCCGATCCCATGATGATTGGTGGCGAGAGACAGACAAGGGAGGGGGTGACCTGTTTTTATAGATCCTCATGCAGATGCCCGCCTGACTGGAGTCATGGAGCCACACAAAGGAGAGGAGAGGGCAGGCCCCCTCCCTCCACACTCACATACTTTCACCAGACATTCATTCAGAGTTTAAACAATCCATTTAATTCCTAACAATTTCCCAATTCCTGAGGGAGCTCTATAGCTTCCCGGGAGGTGATCAAGCTCCCCTTCCACTCACCCGGAGTGGGCCTGATTGTTAGGGGGCCGACGAAGATGACTGACCCTATCCCATTTGACAAAGACAAAGACAACAAAGAACAGAGACAAAACAAACGAGCCAAATGCAACCTAAGGTTGCCCGGAACCTGCAGCTTGCTCCTTGAAGTCCTGAAAATTTTCAAAAAACATTGCAGCAGGGTACACACAGAAGCAGACAACTTTTTGGCAATAAACACCAAAACAAACAAATACCAGACAGACAAACCCAGTGCAGCCTACAGCCACACAAACCAGGGACCCCGGCCACCGTCGTGGCCGTGGGTCAGGACCAGGAGTACCGCTGCGTCCAGCCCTCCGTATAGGTCCTTCCGTGGGACGTCCCAGTTCCTGTTTAACGACCGGTCCTTACCTCTCTCGAGAGTCCAGGTGGCTCGGTTTCCGAATTGAAAGTTTTTGGGTGGACTGGAGGCCTCCTTGGTAATCGTTGTCCACAGGTGTGGGGTATCTCGCTGAGTGCCCGGCGACAAGTGGGGGAGAGCCTCCTGCCTTAAATAGGGGGTCCCTCTCACCCCTGCTGGGGGAGAGCCTCCTGCCTTAAATAGGGGGTCCCTCTCCTCCCTGCCGGGGGAGAGCCTCCTGCCCTAAATAAGGGGTCCCTCTCCTCCCTGCCGGGGGAGAGCCTCCTGCCCTAAATAAGGGGTCCCTCTCACCCCTGCCGGGGATCTCGCTGCGGGCCTCCAAATGTTATGGGTTAGCTCAGCGAGATAGACCACCGACTCAGAATTTAAATTTTAAGAGCCTTTATTAAGCTGACCAGCTGACTGCTAGCTGTGTCCTTCCCATAAGAGCCCACAGCTTGCAGTGCTGACCAAGAGTACAGCAAGACCTTTTATCTGCAACACTACAAAGTATTTTTTTTAAAAAAAGAAAAAAACTGCAAAGCGGGTCATTAGCCGTTCCTGGTACTGGCAGGGTAAAAAGTTTACATAAAATTTATGAGCAGGGTCACATCTGCCTGGGTTCAATCATAACACATTGCTTTTCTAGTGAGGTAATTAGCCATTTTTCTTTCCCATGGCCCCTGCCCCTCAGTCTACTCAGTAATTCTTTTTTGTCAGGCCCCTGCCCCTACCACACTACTTCATAACTGTAATTTTGCTACTGTTATGAATCATAATGTAAATATCTGATATGCAGAATATATTTTCATTGTTACAAACTGAACATAATTAAAGCATAGTGATTAATCACAAAAAAATATGTAATTATATATGTGTTTTCCGATGGTCTTAGGCGACCCCTGTGAAAGGGTCCTTCGACCCACAAAGGGGTCATGCATGACCCACAGGTTGAGAACCGCTGGTTTAGGGGGATGTCTAACTGCCAAGTCCTGGCAGTCACAAGTCATGGGGTTCTCCCCTTTCAGAGATCCTTATGGGATAGCAGTGAAAATGATACCTATTGACTGCCACCCCAAAATGGCATTTTGGCTATGAGAATATCTTTTCTTTTTCATTTTTATCTGATTCATATAGAAAGGTCTCCTAGGTCTCACTCTACATTCCAAGCAACATTTAATGGTATCTGACTCATGTACTGAATTTCTAGCATATGCTAACCTAACCCTTTTACCAGCAGAGAGAGAAGGCTGCCCTGTGCTGTGTTCAAGTGTAGGGTTTGCATAACATTGGATAGAGATTTGAACAGCCCTCAGATGCTCCTGGAGCAAGGTTAAAATTTACACACTAAAATGTATATGTGCCCAAATAGTCATTGTTATGTTCTGTGATTGACATCATCTTGCCCTTGATCCTTTCTTTCTCTAATTTGAAAACAAAACAAAAACCCAAACAAACAAAAAATCCTGAACCTTGATGATATATGGCAACTTCGTCTCTTTGTTTAAAAGGCTCTTGGGTTAACTCAGTCTCTTAAGGGTAAATACTCAATTATTTTGGATTTCTTATCTCTTTTTTAAGGCATGCAATTTCATGAGGACAAGGAAAAGTGAACTTGGACACACATGTCATCTTCTGCTAGTCCTGCTAATTAATTGAGGAACATCCGACGGGTCTTGGCGCTGGTCTTGGCACTGGTCTTGGTCATTGCTACATACACTTGCAGAAGTGCCTGTGTATTATGGTGCTCGAGGTCTGTGCTCTCAGGCAAAGCAGAGCAATTACTCCATGAAGCTCAGCAAACCTGTGCTAGGTAGGGTCTGACTTTTGATTCCCCCCTCCCCCGACCAGTGTTGATTCTCTAGGACTTCATGGCCTTTCCTTGGGGCTGTCAATTTCGCAGAGGTTTCCTCCCCTGATCCATGGTGACCTGTTGGCAGCGATGCCCAACTTTGCTTCGTTATTCTTAGCTTTAATTCTCTGCCACCTACTTCTTCCTTCGCATAGTTAAGCTGGAGCATCCTGACCTTGTCTGTGACCCGTATACACTGTAGACCAGGAGCGCGCTGCCCCAGGCTGTGCATCTAGAGACCCTCCTGCCTGCCTGCACGGAGCCGGCGCCCTGGCAGCAAGCTGCAGGAAGCAGAGGGAAGCAGAGCAGAAGTTTAGATATTCTTTGATTTCCCCTCACTCGATCCAGATTCCAGATCAGAAAGTCTATCATCTTTTCTTTCCTTCTCCCCAACCCCCACCCAAGAGGCAGCAGGCTTATCCTCACCTCAGTCAGCTGGTTTTATGGCCCCACACTCCCTAATCTCAAAGGTGAAAGAGCTTTCCAGAGCCATTTTCTATTTGAAAAAGGCACCTTCTATTATACATTTCTTCATAAAATAGGAGAAGAAAGCTCTATGCCTTGAATTTCAGGTTCCACCCTGAAACAATTAAAAAACCTAGAAATCCTGTTTTGTTTTTCTCATAAAAAACTAACTTGGTAGATATTATCTTGCTCTAAATCCATAAAAACAAAACTTGAACCTAAAATACCAAATTGAGCAACGACTTTATTCTCTATTGTACCCACTAAAGCAGCATTTTGAACCTTTTTCAACCTGTCTCGTGGCACACATAAACAAATTACTAAAATTTTGCAACACACCAAAAAATACATTTTTGCCGATCTGACAAAAAAATAGTCATAATTTTGATTCATTCCTTGTTGTGTTGGCTGTTGTCATTTGTTTGTTTGTTTGCTTTGTTTTCTTAATTTGACAATCTAAGGCAGTGGGTCTCAACCTTCCTAATGCCGCGACCCTTTAATACAGTTCCTCATGTTGTGGTGACCCCCAACCATAAAATTATTTTCGTTGCTACTTCATAACTGTAATTTTGCTACTGTTATGAATCGTCATGTAAATATCTGGATGTATTTTCATTGTTACAAATTGAACACAATTAAAGCATAGTGATTAATCACAAAAACAATATGTAATTATATATGTGTTTTCCGATGGTCTTAGGCGACCCCTGTGAAAGGGTCGTTCGACCCCCAAAGGGGTCGCGACCCACAGTTGAGAACCGCCGATCTAAGGGAAAAGGGTCAATACCCCTGACTAAACAGCCAGGTATTGAATGCTTTAAAAATTCTCGTGGCACACCAGTTGAAAATTGCTGCACTAAAGCAATATAGGCAATTGATGCTTTGGATTCAGAGTTATAAGGCAACAAAATTTGAGGCACATTTTTTTTAACTCAGTTTAGTGTCTTAAAAAATCAGTCATACTTCTTATTCAAGACCCCCAGGAGCTGCCAGTGCTTTTTGAATCTGTACAAAAGCATCTGCAAGGGCCTTCCAGGCTTCTCTCTCACTTCTGTGTAAGAGAGGAAGAGGCTTGATGACTGTAATCTCAGAGACTCAGCTAATGAAGAGAAACTGCCAACGGGCAGGTTTGACTCACCTAATATAGTCCCATGTGATGGCAGAATTAGATTCTGAAAGTAGCACTTAACACTGCATTTATAAAAATTACTTTTGAAAATCCCTTCAGTTGCCCATAAAGTACATTTCACTTTATTGAAAGAGTAAAAAAAATGCTATCTTTCACTTAGCCCAATAATAGTTTTTACCCCTGAAATAGTGGTCTATTGTATAAAAAAACATATATATATATGATATAAAAAAACATATATATATATATATATATATATATATATATTCAATTCTAAAATCATATTCAGGGATGCTCAGTTATAAGGTACACATAAACATGGGACTAATGGATCAATAATATTATTATTCATCTCTCTTTTTTCCAGACAATGTAGAGTTCTAGTTGCCAATTAAAAGTTCTTATGATGTAACTTCACCATATGCTGGACACTACTCTAATAAATATTGTTATTTGATAATAAAATGGGATGCAAATATGCTGATAGGGATCAGATAATGATAATGCAAATGATGATAATAATTACAGTGTTTGCATGTCTCTGTGCCAGGCACATTATTTCATTTAATTATCACAACAACCCCATGAAGGAGTTACCGTTCTTATCCCAATTTAAAGAAATGAACACTGATGGTAATATTCAGAGTGGTAGGTATAATAGAGCATTAAGTAATCAGCATAGAGAAAAGACTAAAGAATTTTTTTTTTTAAATACTGGTATCCTGGCTGATGTTGCTCAGTGGTTGGAGTGTCAGGCCATGCACCAAAAGGGTTGAAGGTTTGATTCCTGGCCCAGGGTTGCAGGATCCCTGGCCCCAGTCAAAGCCATGTGGGAGGCATCCAGTCAATGTGTCTCTCTCACATTGATGTTTCTCTCTCTCACCCTCTACCTTCCAATCTCTCTAAAAAAAAGAAATCAATGGAAAAAATATCCTTGGGTGAGAATTAACAACAATAAATTCTGGTAATCTTAGACTTAGATTTTTTTCTGATTAAAAAAAAATCAGAAAATGAAGTGATTAGCCTAACACTCTATTTTAGCATAACATAAACATAAATATTTACATGAAAACCATTATAAAATTTTTTTTAATTTTTTTAAAAATCCTGGTAGGCTTGTGGAAATGAAAAAGAGAAAAGAAACTAATTTTAGGATAAATTTGCTATTACTAAAGAGCTATAATATTCTCTTGCCTGGAATTCTCATATAAAATAATTCATAAAATGCCTGGGTGCATTCAGATTAAATAGATATATTTTCTTGTTGGATTTCTATTGTTTCCACATGTACATACCAATTAAAACAATTTCAAACTTAATTTGTTACATAATATTTCAGTTTGCACAGCATGTTTTGTTTTTTTTTATCATTTAACTTTGTCCCTCTCTGCATGCTAATCTTCAAAAACACTTTCTAAATCAGTCTTTGCCTGATACATATGTCTGTTTGGCTTAACTTTTGTCTCATGTTTCATAATAATTCTGATTTTTTTCCTGAGCCACAAATTGGAGGCAAGGGAAGCATGAACTCATGGGTTTTCTTTCTTTCCTCTTTGTAAGTTTAACAGAGGTGAGGAGACATGTCTTTCATTAGGTAGATAGTAACTTCTGAGAGTTTTCAGAACCAGATGGACCAAATGATAACCTCTCTGCCGATTAGAATGTCTGATTCCCTCTACGAGACCCTAAAGGAAGCCAATTAGCATCAGCAGATGTGTGTACAATGGAGAAGTGGAAGGAAAAGAGGGCAGACACAGTGTTTTTAGGAACTTGGATAAAAAAAAGATAAGATTTCTGGAGAAGGGGGATGTAGGGCTTAAGCTTTAGGTAGAAGGTCATAGGAAACTGACGGGAGGGGAGGGCAGCCTTAGCCTTGAGGGAGATCAGTGTTATGGAATTAATGTGGATACTGTATGCCTTGATTTGTTGGGGAAATTATGCTTAAGGAGTGTGGAAAATCAGGAAAATATGTTAGAGGGGAATATGTATCAGATTGTTTTTCATTCTGAGTTTGTACTCTGGAGTCAAACATTATAAGGATGTTAGATCAAAATGATGCTGTGAAATTCTTCCGAGATCAGCTGAACTCCCCAAGCAAGTCCTAACATAGCACACATCAGCACTGCACAACAGAAGTAGAATGAGAGCCATGTAGGTGACGATAAATGCTATAGTAACTACGAAAAAGGTGAAAATAATTCTACTGCTATTCTTTATTTAACCCAACACATTAAAATATTATAACTTTAATAAGTAATCCTTTTGTAAATATTAATGTGATGTTTCACATTAGTTTTTTCATACTAAGTTTTGAAAATCTGGTATGTATTTTATACTTACAAGCTACAGCACATATTGTATGGGATCTAAATTTTTGCTGGAAATATATGGTCTGTAATTAGATTTCATAAAATTTATCATTGAAAAAGAAGATTCACAGACCTATATGTTTTCAGAAATATTTAAATGTTTTTTAATAACTGAAGTGGCTAACAAAATTTTTTTTCTATTAAGATTGATATCTAGCCCTAACTGGTTTGGTTCAGAGGATAGAGTGTCGACCTGCGGACTGAAGGATCCTGGGTTTGATTCTGGACAAGGGCACATGCCAGGGTTGCCGGCTCAATTCCCAGTAGGAAAAATGCAGGAGGCAGCCGATCAATGATTCTCTCTCATCATTGATGTTTCTATCTCTTTCTCTCTCTCACTCTCCCTTCCTCTCTGAAATCAATTAAAAATATATATACATATATAAATGATTGACATCTACATTGATAAAACTGGTTCATCATTCTTTAGAATTGATTTGCCTTTGAAGCAAAAGTATATCAGTTTCAAACTATGTATATCCAAACTAAATAAATGCATTAACTTTTGTATCAACTCAGTATTATTAACATTAATTCAAAGGAAGTATTTTATAAATTAAAAAAAAACTATTTTAAAAGTTTATCAATATCAAGAGGATTCCTCAAATTTTTTTACTCTTTGCAGCCAATTTATATAATATTGGTGATTACAATTAACATCTTCTGTATATTAATTATGTTAGAAAAATGTGTAAAATCATTATTATGAATTTATAATAAGAATAGTTTTTATTTTAATATAAATTCTTATA
Organism: Myotis nattereri; assembly: GCF_964212035.1. Lineage (NCBI taxonomy): Eukaryota > Metazoa > Chordata > Mammalia > Chiroptera > Vespertilionidae > Myotis > Myotis nattereri. The sequence goes on from NC_138088.1 coordinate 31,987,838, forward strand.
CCTTTCTACCTAGATCACAAATACTTCTTTTCCTTGGAGCCACAAGTTTAGCTTATTTTTATGCAGTATTGTATAAGTGAGAAAACAGAAATCACTCTGCCATTTTCACCTTTTTTTTGTTTTTGTTTAGAAACATCTTTATTTCTAGTTAATATAATAAATCTTTGTAAAATTCATGACTCAATGAACATTAGCAAAGAGCACTAGATTACTGAGTCCATTGTCTTTTATTCCTTTCAGCATTTCTATAAATTAGCAATGGTTCATGACTTTTGAATATATGTATATCCATGGCCTTTAAATTTGAATTATTTTAGCAACCGCATTCATGGCACATTCAAGACTCTCAGAAGACAGAGCACAAATATTTTCAATGTGCATTATACAGTGGAATGAAGCAATGAGAAAAACATAATCTCTAGTTTTGAAAAATATATTGAATTTTTTAGATGGAAACAGATTTTTTCATATCTGAAATTTGTTTTGACAGGAGAAGCCAAAGTATCTACATCACAACTTAATTTTCTAGGTCATGAGTTTACAACATTTATTTGTAAATTGGAAGGTCCTTTGAGACAAATTTTAACTACGTATTAATAATCTCCTACATGAGTCACAAGACTCATCTAAAGCTAAAGAAAAGATTATAATTTTTCAAATTTTCAATCGATTTTTAATATTTTTAGAAAGTGTTTGTATTCTACTGGTAATTGTTTGACAGCTTAATTAAAGTTATCTCACTTTTTATAAAATATTTTTCTTAGTTGTTCCTCATAATTCTCTAACAAAAAGTACCATAATTGAAATTATATTTTTTACCATCAATCTAAAAATAATTTTTGTGTGCAGTAATCCAAGCCATCTTAAAACTCATCAAGTTTTTAAATGCTTAGATCTTGTTTAGAAAATATTTAAAAATTTTAGACATTAATTATCAATTTTACTATGTATTTGCTCAAAAAAGTCTAATATTGCCCACTTTATCCTTAAAAAAATTATACAATGAGCAAACAGAATTTTTTTAATCTCTACAACAAATTTTAATTGCCCAGATCATTAAATTTGACACAGATTTTTCTAGTTTCTTTTTTTCTTTACTATGCCCGTCAAAATACTAGCTTTTTCATTTTCAACTGACCTTGCATCAGATGCATGCCTTTTTTTTTAAATAGGAAATTTTGCCCATACTTACTTTACCATTAAAAAATAATTTAAAAATATTATTATTAAAATATCTCAATTTCATTATCACTTACAATTTCCACAGGTGTCCCTATAACTTTGTGCTATCTGAATAAAAAATTTACATAAACACATTACAGAAATTATCTGCTGAATCAATTCATTTACATTGATTCCATGGATGCATTTATTTTAGAACTAGAGAGGATGTGCTCTCAAAATATGCACTACAATATAACAATATCTTATGCAATACTCCCTTTAAAGTAAAATGAGTTCTACCAAAACAATAAAGCTATGTTTAGCAGGAAAATATCTCACATTGCTTCAGTTTTTAAATTTAAATATAAATAAATGAAAATCAAATCAATCATAAAGTTCAGTTTCTCAACCTCACCAGTTCTTCAGTCACATTTTGCAATGCTTAATAGTTGCTGAAGGCTCCTGTACTGGGTAGTACAGGACTAGAAAAGATAAATGCATATTGTCATGTTATTTGTGTATGTGGTGGGGAGAGGGGCTTAATTCTCACTCATCTCCCACTTAATTCTTACTGACTGCCTCTCCAAATGTATTATTCTTCTGTTGGGACCAGCTTTTAAAAACAGTGGTTAGACCACATTTTGTATTCTCATGATCACCTGGTGCTAAAAGTTCCCATAGTTGGGTGTGACTCTTTCTTGGAAATTGCCCTGTTTTCTGCCCCTTTCCTGCCTCTAACAAACAAACAAACAAACAAACACTGACCCAGGAAATGGCCCTTTAATGTCGGCTAATTATCTTGAGTTCTAATCTGCATATATAAAAGCCTAAATGACCAAATGACCGGTCGCTATAATGTGCACTGACCACCAGGTGGCAGACGCTCAATGCAGGAGCTGCCTGCCCCCTGGTGATCAGTGTGCTCCCACAGTCAACCTCCCGCAGTTCCTCCTCCCGACTTCGACTGGCTGGCTCTGATAGGCCCCGATCAGGGCTGTCCGGCCCACCTCCCACAGCCCCTCCCACCAGCCAACCTCCCATGGCCCCAGATTGGTCTGATTGCCAGCCAGGTAGAGGGACCCCACCCATGCACGAATTGGTGACTGGGCCTCTAGTTTGCTTATACAGGCCAGGAGGAATTTAGACTTTTAGTTACACTTATTTCATTTTGGAAACCAGTTGGTGGTAAGTAGGGGCCTAATCAAGGCCAGAAGCTTCACTTCGTTTTTGAGCCCAATCATGTGTGCATGTCCAATTTTCCAGCAAGTTTAAAATTGGGGTTAATAGCAGCTCCATAACCCACAACAAAGAGGATGAGAAACTTTATCATTTGTGTTTGCCTCTTTTGAGTATTTATTTCTCAGGAATGTCATGGGGTCAGAGTGGTTATGCAAAATAGGGTTTAGTAATCATACTCTAAATATCATGTGATTTTAGCATGATGCCACAATAATTTCTTTCTTTTTTTTTAAATATATTTTTTATTGATTTCAGAGAGGAAGGGAGAGGGAGAGAGAGATAGAAACATCAATGATGAGAGAGAATCATTGATCACCTGCCTCCTGCATGCCCCACACTGGGGACTGAGCCCGCAACTCAGGCATGTGCCCTTGACCGGTGTCGAACCTGGGACCCTTCAGTCTGCAGTCCAACACTCTATCCACTGAGCCAAACCGGCCAGGGCCACAATAATTTCTAATAAACACCATTTTACTTTAATTTTGTGTTGCATCATCATCTTTTTGATAATGACCCTGAAGAAAAAGATGGAGTCTTTTTTTAACAACTGATATATATACATGATACTTGGTTTAGGATTATGTCCTTATCAAGATGGTATTAATTGCAGTGGCAAACTTTGAGTTTTACAGAAGGAATCAATGAGGATGTTAATAGATGATATTCCGTATTTGTCTTAAGTCAGAATTGAATATGTCCCTTTAAGTCACATTTGATTTAGAAACATCCTATCCATTTGAATGAGGTTGTACAGTTTCACCATTCCATCACCACCCTGAGGCCTATTGTTGAACCCTCTTGTTCTGGAAAATAAACTGTTCTGGTCCACCACTGCCACCTAGTGGCAATTTAAGGAATTCTGTTATCCAAAATCCCCTATTATACCATTTTTTAAAAATATATATTTTTTTATTTCAAAGAGGAAGGGAGAGGGAAAGATAGAAACATCAATGATGAGAGAGAATCATTAATCAACTGCCTCCTGCACGCCCCCTACTGGGGATCGAATCCGCAACCCACACATGTGCTCTTGACTGGAATCGAACCTGGGAACCTTCAGTCCGTAGGCTGATGCTCTATCCACTGAGCCAAACCAGCTAGGGCTGTACCATTTTTTGTATACATTTCACTTTCTTCTGTTTTTCCGTATCCTATCTCAATTTATTTCTTTTTTCCAAACATTTATCACACACACTGAAAGAAGTACGATATGGTGGCTAGAAGTACAGCTCTAGAATTAGACATTCTAGGTTCACCGCTCTCCACTCCTTTCCTGCTTTGTGGCCTTGGACAGGTTGCTTAATTTCTTTATTTCTCAATTTCCTAATTTGTAAAATGGAGCAATAATAGCACTTATCTCATAAAGTTGTTTTGAAGAATTTCATTAAGTCACATATGCTAAATTTATGTCTGACATACAGAAAATGCTCAATAAATGTCAATAAATATCAGTTGTTATAAACACAGTCATTTCTAGTCACCTTCATACTTCCATTTTTCCTTTCAATTTTGGCTACTTTTCCCATATTTCCCAAATCAATCCAAATTATGTCTGGTAAATATATTATATATTAGTGATTAGAGACATGAATATATTAATGGAAATAAAATTAATATACAAGGTGTCCCAAAACATGTCAGACTCCAAAAGCTAATAGCTGTTACATTTTGAAAATGAAATGTATTTTAATAAGCACTGCCTTTATAATTATTCAAAGTGTGTATGCAATTTTTGGGTCACTCTGCATTTTAACATGAAATTAGATGTGACTAATACAACTTATAATTCTCTTGGTACTACTCAGAAGAGCCATTTAGAATCTCAGTAAAAATTTTCATTTGCTTCCTGTCTTCGTCTGTTCATACGACCATAACAAACTACCATGGACTGTTGGATAATAGACAAGAGAAATTTATTTTCGCACTTCTGGAATCTGGGAAGTCTAAGATCAAAGTGCTGGCGGGTTTGATGTCTAGTGAGGGCCTGATACCTGGTTCAGAGGCTGCTGTCCTTTTGCTGTGTGCTCACCTGGCAGAAGGGCTGAGAACGCTCTCTGGGCCTCGTAAGGGCACTAATCTCATTCATGAGAGCTCCACTCTCATGACCTAATCACCTTCCAAAGGCCCCACCACCTTATACCATTACACCGAGGGGTTAGGATGTCAACCTATCAATATGGGGCAGATTCAGACATTCAGTCCCTAACACTTTCTAAACTTCCCCTTTGTAAAAATCATCAGCTATTGAGAAAATATTTTATTCTAATTTTTTCCCTGTTTTGTGAAAGTCAAATCAATGATTCAAAATTATCTGAATTACACAAAATGCTAAATGAATACTTTTTCTTGTTGTAAAAAATCCTCCTTGACTCCTTCCTCCCTCAATTCTACAAAATGCCTTAGATGTAAAGACCATCCTTTGGTGTATCTCCTTTTAGGCCTTTTGCCACACATTTTCCCCTGGCTTCAAATCTTGACAAAATACTTAATTGATTCTGGACACTTTTTTCCCCTGGTCATCCCCATACATGGTGTCCACTGCTCTAACTCTGTGATCAGGGACTTGGAGATGTCCCCAGGAGATGGATGACAGGGTCTGCTCTCAACACTGGCATAAGTGTAGCCCAACGCCCTTCAACTCTTTCCTGTGGTCCTACAAGGAAGCTTACTCCCTCCCAACTAAAGACTCTAGTTGGGAGTCTCCTTTCTCTTTGAACCCATTTTTACTAGACTTGTGAGCAGAAAAATTGTCTCTTTGATTATGAACCCAAATCTTTCTTAGACTTAGATCAGCAGTATCTTTGAATTTCTGCTTTTGTTTTTCTATGGGCTTAGTGTGCCCTGGGGGTAGCAGTAAGAGAAAGGTAAGTATAGAAAAACCAACAAATTAATATTCTGAAGTGTTATTCTGTCACATATGTATTTATACACATAAATAAATATGTGGTTTTGTTTTGATTTACATGTGTGTTTTTTCACAAAAATGTCATCACCATGTGGATATTATTCAGATTATTCTTTTATTTAACAGCCCTCTTGACATAAAGTTTAAAATATTTATCCAGCCACTTCTACATGGCATAGCTAAGGAGTCCATTAATTGAGAAATAAATACTAAAATGCTGATTTTACAATATCTTTTTTCACTATTTTTTAGTTCTAATATGCCAAATTTGGCAAATGTTTCCAACTTTGCTATCTCTGTATGCATGTGCACCAACTTACAAATGAGCTTTGTCAAAATAATTTATTTATAAAGTGATGACCTTCCATATTTATATTTTAAAAACCTACCTATTTTTACTTATTCTCTTAGGAAATTAATTTCCTTTAAAACCTCTCCTGTAGTACAGTTCTAAAATAACAAAATAACAACAACAAAATACCTTAAAATACAAAATCATATTTTAAATCTTTCATTAGTGGCTTAAGGTATAATCTGATCTTTTCCCACAAAAATTCATGTACAATTAAAATTTTTTTGTCACTTTCTCTGTGTTAAGTTGTATTTAAAGATTTTTCCCCATGCAGAATTATTTGTAAATCAAAGACTACATTGTCTAAGTCAAAATGGGCTTAAATGTAAAAATAGTTTATGGTTTATGAATCAATTGGAACAGGCATATTTAATCCCTACTTCCTCTACTCAGTGGTATATGTAGAGGGAGTAGCTAAAGAAAACTCATTATCATAGGTAAATACTAAAAAGCAAATTTGGTTGAGTTTTAAACAATATATAAAGCCCACTACAACACTGTGTGTATTTTGGATAACTCATAGACCCATTTTTCTTCTGCATAAAATAATTCCCTTCTTTTCATTTATTATATATTGCTACTTAACCAGTGTTAATAGATTTCCAACACTTTGAAAACACATTCCAACACTTTTTCTTTTGAAATAGCATTTATAAATGACATATAACTGCTTGGTTTCAAGTGTGAACTTTCTTGAAACCAAAAATAGAAAGCTTTAGAAAATGTGATAAGTATTTTAAAATACTTTTAAAGGAAAAGGAAGTATGAGTTGAATCATTCTTTAAATGATATTGGCTTGTAAAGATGGAGTCAAGAAAGGAAAAATTTATGGTAGCAATTTCTATGCTGATAATGATAGTAAGTTGTGCTCTTTTTCTTATTAATGTTAACGTACTATACTATTAATTTCTTTTGTAATAAACTCAATAATAGAAAGGAAATAGAAAGGGAAGTCAAATATTTGGATTTTTCACTTCACAAGGTTTTTTATTATTTACCTTGAAAATTTTATATAGAATAGATAGATGCACAGAATACCTTCTTACATATATAGCCACACCTATGCTATACATGTGTTTTCTCCTGGGGTGTGCATGAGTTGAGAGGAAGAGAGGAAAGGATGAATGAAAAACAGAAATATTGTTTTGTTTTGCATTGTTTTTGTGCTATCATAGTGCTAAAAATATCACTGAACTTAAAATTGGGCAAAAAAAAATATTTTTAGGCTAGTCTGTAAATTGGATATTCATTTGGAGTATGTAATCACCCACTTTTGTATTTTTATTTTTTATTCTTGGCACCATTAGCACTTTGCCAGAATCTCCTGATATGGTCACAGTGTAAGTACTTTCGTGATCTCATTTTTGCAATTGCTATCTCTCGTTCCCAGATAAGTGGTTAAAAAACGCACGCTGTGTGTTTGTGGATTCTGTGTCTCTCTCAGGGACTAATTGGTTTACATGCAGTTTTCTGTGGTTAGCCACTTAACTCGGAAGCTGTCTCTTACTTCATGATTCCCGGCATCCTTCTCTCTATATCAGGTCTTGGAGCAAGTGTTCTGGTGTGGCTGAGCATGTAATTATCTTCTCATCGTTTCTGTTTTTGTCTCCCATCCTGCACCCTTCTGGATTCTTGCGTAAGATGACATTGGGAGTTAAAAATTAATGTAAATATTGTATCTGCAATATAAACTTCAGTAGAAATGCCTGGAAAGCCAAGATCTAATCAATTTGCCTATTCTAGAACATCCAGATACCATCTGAATGTGATGATATAGAGAATTCTCTACACTTTTTATGGTCACTCTTTCCTATTTCCTTCCAGATTTCAAGGTCACTGTGAAATATTATGAGGATATGTTATCCAAGTATAATTACTATTTAACTTTGACATTATGTTAGTTGCTATTTATTAACACACACACCACTTTCTTCTGGGTACTATGGAAGATATAATATTTATAGAGGATGGATCTTCACCGGGGAATATAAAGTGGTCAAGAGCATGGCACATTCCTAGCTGCTGGGGAGGTTCCTGGTTTCTTCTCCTCATTTTCTATAAAAACTCTACCTCATATAATTTCTGGGAGGATTAAATAACATTTGTCTAGCACTGAAACAATGACTTCAATATGCAAAGCTCATGTTTAGGTACTGTTATCATATTATTATAGAGTAGTTCATAGGCAAGTAATGAACCACATAGGCTAGACCAGTGGTTGGCAAACCGTGGCTCGCGAGCCACATGCGGCTCTTTGGCCCATTGAGAGTGGCTCTTCCAGAAAATACCATGTGCGGGCATGCACGTACAGTATGATTGAAACTTCGTGGCCCATGAGCAGAAGTCGGTTTTCAGCCTGGGCGAGTCTATTTTGAAGAAGTGGCGTTAGAAGAAGTGGGGGTACGTTCGCTGAGGTCGACCCCTCAGATTGAGGACATTTTTAGCAAAAGCCAGCTTAGGAGTACCCTAATTAAGTTAATAGCAATGTACCTACCTATATAGTTTAAGTTTAAAAAATTTGGCTCTCAAAAGAAATTTCAATCGTTGTACTGTTGATATTTGGCTCTGGTGACTAATGAGTTTGCCGACCACTGGTAGACCATCAGAGCATAAACTTTTTTTAAAAATGAAAAGGCTTTCTGAGAACAGTGACTCCTAAGAAAGCTTTTATGGCCTTTGGGATGAGCTTAAAGGAAGAAAGTCGGGACTAGGACAAAGGAGAATGAGAACAAAACTGGAAGGTGACTTATCAGGAGAAACCCAAAAGACCCATTTGACAAGGATGAGAGGTGGATGTGATGAGCAAATGCAGCACGGGATTGCATGAAGTGAAGATGGGAAATGGAGGGTGTTGAATTTTTGTATTTCTAATGTATTTTTTAAATTTTTAATATAAACTTAGAAGCTCTTTAGAAGGAGAGATCCATCCCTTTCCTTTCGAAAAGGAGCCTTAAATATTTGCCAGAGACTCAAGTCCTGGGATCCAATATCATTCCTACAGAATTTGATTGCCTATAGCTGGATGGACAATAGTTATTTTATCTCAACAACCAGCCTGCTAAGATGAGAACTATTTTAAGAGAACATCTAGCTATTTGAGGACACTGGCATTAAAAATAAAGGGGAAAGATGGGCTGAGGTAGAATGAGGAGAATGAAAGAGAGTGGGATGCTGAATATTCACGGGTACATTTAGATCATCACAGTGGTGGAATCTAAGCCAGGAATGAGACCTAGAATAACTAAGTCTGTGCTGTTTTGCAGGCTTTCTCTGCTCCTAATGCACCACTCTTTTCAAGTTCAATTCTTCTTTAAAAAATATACCCTTGCTCGACTGGTGTGACTCAGTGATTGAGCATTGACCTATGAACCAGGAGGTCACGGTTCGATTCCCAGTCAGGGCACATGCCAGGGTTGCAGGCTGACCCCCCAGTGAGAGGTGTGCTGGAGGCAGCTGATCAATGATTCTCTCTCATCATTGATGTTTCTGTCTCCCTCTCCCTTCCTCTCCGAAATCAATAAAAATATATTTTTAAAAATGATCCCTTATCCTCTCAAATTCTCAAAAAGATTGAAATTAGTTACCTCTGCACGTGTCTTTTTAATTTTGTGTACAAATCAGACTCTATGGAGGAGACAGCCTCCAGGATCTTCTTGCTGTTTTGGCACTGCCTGGCCAAAAGTTGATTCAGTGCTTACGTAAGGATAGACCAATGAATACCTGGAAGTCTCCCCGCTGGCTGGCCAGCATACCTCACTAAACGAGTGGCTAGACAGGCTGGTGTTCCTTTAAAGTACCAGCCATGTATACATCATTCTTTCCCTCCCTGAGACACAGAAACCCTTGTATAAACATTGCCTAAGTCCTAAATCCATGTGATGTGTGTCTCCTGTTATTCAGACATTGATTATTTGGATAGAGTAGCCAAGTCGTCCTGGAAAACTATCCTGTACACAGTATTTATGTCAGTTTCCTTCAGAGTCAATCCATGCATAGTAAGTGGCAAGTAGCTACATAATAGAATATGACTCTAAAAATAATAAACACCTTACCTGCTCAAAATTCTCTTCACCAGACCTGAAAAGTGTTTAAAATGTATGCCCACTTCCTAAATAAAGTCACTAACTTCAGAAATCTATAAGAGCGCATATGTTATTTATGAGTGGGATGTGTCATTCATAACCACTTTGTCAGGATGGGTCCCTAAGGGAATGGGACCCAGGGAAAGTTAGTGTTGTTCAGAGAGATGGCAGCAAGGGGATGTGGCATATGATGAACCATTAGGGACTTTGGCACAGACTTGGGGTACACAGATATCTCACAGATAAATAGAAAGTCCCAAAAAAGCTTTTGGATAGAAAAAGAAACAATAAAAATGAATAGCAATGAATGATAGGATGTGAGTTAATTTTTGAAAGTTGTATGTGGAATATGTTTATAAAATATTAATTGTCACTCCCAAGAGAAAAAGTACTTTTGTACAAATTATTTATTTTTATTTGTCCATTAAATATTATGCACACCAAGTACTACAGTATCGCATTTAAGAATACACCTGAATAAGAGATCATGAGTTCTACTGGCAGCACATCCAAATATCTTTAGATTTCAAAGTAATAATGCACAGATCTGGAAAAATTAATCTTATAATGTCTATCTTTAGGACTACTTTTAGCTATTAAAAGTTATATATATATATATATATATATATATATATATATATATATATATATATATTTAAATAAATTAAATAATGGAGGAATTATATGAATCTACAAAAAGTTATAATGGACTAATTGATTGAGAGAAAATATAGGTTTTTTTTCACTTCTCTGAGTATGCAACTGCTCTAAATAAAATGAGTGGTACAAAAGCACAGGCTGAACATGGAGTGAAATACCAGGTTTTCTTTCTGTTTACCTAAGCACAAATGACTATAGTTTTATTTCATATTCAGAGGAAAGCAGTTTTGTGTTTTACTTTCATTCACTTGTCCAGCAGAGTTTGCAGAACAGCTTTATTCTGTATTATGGAACTACAGTGGGGCCTTGACTTACAAGTTTAATTCATTCCGTGACAGAGCTCGTAACTCAAATTACTCGTATATCAAATCATTAAAGTGAACGAGTGAGACACGTGATGCTGGGCTGATGTTGTGGCGTTCACTGTGACGTTCGCTGCGCCAACTGGCGGTGGGGTATCCGAAGCTGGCTCGTAACCCGAATTTTAGCTCGCAACTCAAAGCAAAAAATCGGCCGAGACGGCTCGTATCTCGAAAAACTCGTTAATTGGGACACTCGTAAGTCAAGGCCCCACTGTAATTAGCAGTAAGTATCTGATGTGTAACTCTTGGGAATCTCAAAGGAAATAAAATATATGTTTATTTCAGCCATTACAGGACACAAAGACATAAATTTAATATAAAAAATCAATAAAAAACCAGGCTACCATAAACACATATACACACAACAATACAAAAATGATAATATTGTCAAAAGACATTTCGCCGAGGGTTCTTTCATAACACAGTCAGAGACTTTGCCTTCTTTAGGGTATAACACATTTTTATGGATAGCAACCCATTCTCATGGCTAATCACGTCACTTAGTGTTTTTAAACCTTGGGTCAAATGAAGCAGCAGAAGAAGACCTTTTGCTTAGTCATCACAAATCCCTAGAGTTTTCACGGGGGCATTTTGTGTGAAAAATAAAAGTAGGTGTGAGCGGGTATGGCTCCAACCTGTTTGACCTCTGAAGATGATGTTCCAAACCCAGACAAAGTTGGACAGACAAAAATCCAAAGAAAGCACATGCAAATTAGAGGTTACCAAATGCTACAAACTTAGCCACAGGACTTGCTGAGGGTTACATAACTTATGTCTTATTTTATTTTATTTTTTGCCTACCAAGTGCAGAAAGATTCTTGGGGACACTTCATTTCTCTTTCTATATTAACTTTGAAGGAAATTAGACAGAATAATTTGCTGGGAGGAATGTGGTCAAGCTGATAATCTGCATTAGATCTGTGTCTTACGCCTGATAGATAACATTGTACATGCTGATCATGTCCCTAGTGTGCTGGAGCATATACAAGTTTATTGAATACAAAGAATTCTTAGAACCCTGTGAAGTCTGTAAAATCTGTTATAATCATTATTGTTTGCTATAAAGTATTGGGCTGTCACTTCACTTCTTGCAGTACACTGTAATAGAGAATCATCGGCCATATATAGGTGATGACTCAGTGACAAAGCTAGCTACTGCTGGGGGTGATTCTGAACCAAGTGCCTCTATCGCTAAAGTCTCTAGTGTGCTTTCCACTCTTTTAGGGCCACATCTAATATGCATTATTTTATAGTCGGGGGGACTGCAAATATTTGAATTGAATTTATGAAATAGATCTTTCAGACTATATACAACTTACCTTAGAATTATAATATTATTAGCTTTTGGAGTTGGGGAGGGCAGTAATGACAGCTTAGCTCAACAACTATATTTTTTAAAAAATGAGATAGCTGAAGTCCAAAGACGTCACTGACACCCAAATCGCATTATTGATTAACAAAAATTCGTTTTCATAACCATTATCACAATAAACATTAAGTAGCATTTTTAACCTTTCCATTATTGCTCCAGATACTTCACCTGCATTAACATAATGTTTCAATATCTTTAAACAGATGAGTAAAATATTTTCCCCATCGATTTTACACATGGGGAAACTGAGATGCAGAGAAATTGAGTAACATGCTAATTAGTGGCAGAGGTAAGGCTCATATTGGTTTATGACTCAAAAAAATGCACCTGATATCTATGTTAGAGTGAAGATTAGGTAATTAAGTAGACACTTCTCCAAAGAGGACAGTCATCTTTTCTTTTTAATGTTTTTGTTGATTTCAGAGAGGAAGGGAGGGAGGGAGGGAGGGAGGGAGGGAGGGAGGGAGGGAGGGAGAGAAACATCAGTGATGAGAGACAATCATTGGTTGTCTGCCTCCTGCAAGCCCCACACTAGGGATTGAGTCCACAACTAGGGCATGTGCCCTGACCGGGAATCAAACCATGTCCTCCTGGTTCATAAGTCAATGCTAAACCACTGAGCCACACCAGCCAGGCTGAATCTTAACTATTTACAAAACACAGAGGGAGGAGTGCCCTAAATAATGACAAATAACTGCTCTCAAATAAATAACTTAAGAATGCATTACATACATCACATTAGCAGATTCATTTTTTTTAAAGATTCTCAATTGGCAAATATATTTGAGTGAGTCTGCTATAAGCAAGATGTGATTCTTGGCAATGGAGATATAAAGATGACAATTTTCCTTGAATAAAGTTAAAGTGAATTTCTATTCCTAACTACTCAGTGATCACGTAGAAGGAAGAGATAATATGTTGAGGGATTGAAAGAAAAATATGATACAGAGAAGCCTCATGTGGAAAGTTGAGAAATGACACTTTATATATTTATATGAAACTATATATGCACACTACAAATATCAAGAAATAGCTATACGGTGTCAAGTGAAGTGACCCTCTTTAGAGGTAACCTCTTGATTTAACTGTTTTCCAGGATGTTTCAACTTATTCCGAAAAAAGAATACACACTTTTAATCATTATTAATTCCAATAGGTTAAATCTGAAAAGAAAGAAACATCAATTGAGCTGTCAGATGTCATACAATTGAACTATCAGCGTGTATACATTTTTGGGGGATACTCTGTATTTTCCCATTTGAGAGAGAAGTTTGAAAATCATATTAAATTCAACCCCAAATACTACTGGCAGATATATGTATAATTTGTATGTATCTTGACTCAGAATGCCTTTCACAGCAAACATTTAAATGTAATATTTTAATCAGTTTTATTGCTGTAAAGACACTGATTTTTCTTCAGAGTGCTATTTATTACCCATTGGCTTGGTTTGATTTTACAGGAGATTCCAGTCAACTTTAATTTGTGCTATTTTAACATTTTACTACAGTTCTCACCCCTTTTGAGAAAGAATTTATTCCTTCTTCAAAATTTATGGGATCCTTTTACAACTTCTTTCCAAAAGAAAAATAAGTCAGGTTGTAATTAATTCCCTTACAGATAGTTTATGAAATTAGTGCTGACTCTGTCCCTTCCTTTACTATGGTTTGTGGGGCCTTAAAATGTAATTTAAGAGGTGAGATTATAAGCACTTCCTCACTCAGGAAAAAGCAAGAGGAAGAAAACTCGTCTCAGGAAATATAAAAGCCTTAGAATGATTATTTTGTAGTCATTGTGAATGGAGAGGGTGGGTCATGCGTGAGTTGTGTTCTTTCAAAATAGATGGTGGCAGTTTGTTAGGTTATAAATTCAAATGTGGCCTCACAAATTCAAGTCCATTTAAATCATGAGGAATCTTCACAAAGCACCAGCTAGTCCATACTCACTGCTACCAGGAGACCATTAAGCAATAAGGCACCTTCTCAGTGGGAGGCCAGAGTCCAGGACTGTAATTCTTCATTAGTGAAAACAAGGAAGATGCAGGGGAGTATAATGGAAAGATCTGGACCTGAAGGTAGAAGATGCTTTCGGTGAAGTGACCTTGTGGTCATTTCATATCACTCCTGCCACGCCTGTTTTCTTATTGAAAACCTTTTACGGCCCAGAACTCGCATGGGGTAGGCAATGTTAGTTTCCTTCTGCATCTTTGATATGTTCCTGGTCTCAATCTCTCCATTGCTGTGTGTATCTTTGGATAAGTCTCAGTTTGGGTTTTACCTCCCTCACTGGAAGAATCTAGGACATAGACAAAATAATTAAAATAACCTTTCCAACTCATACCATTTCTAAGAAACTTTGGAAAATGCAGGCTAAAAATGTGTAATTCTGTCCAATTATAAGACAGAATATATATGACAAAGAAAAGATAAGACATTAAAGAGAGTAAAGAATCTTTCTATTACTTTTCAGTTTTGAAACCAAAAGAAGCTATATAAATTGTGGTAATTTTCTTTAACTGGTTTAGAAGATACGGCCATCTCTGTGCAATGAAAGGAAAACAATAATAAGGCATGATAAGACTCATGAAGACAGATTATTTTAATCTGGGCATCATCTACTCTTTATGATGGCCCCACCCACATTCTTTTTTTAAAAAAAGATATATTTTTACTGATTTCAGAGATGAAAGGAGAGGAAGAGAGAGGTAGAAACAACAATGATGAGATAGAATTATTGATTGGCTACCTCCTGCACGCCCCAGAGGGATTGAGCCTGCAACCCAGGCATGTGCCCTTGACCAAAATCGAACCCAGGACTCTTCAGTCTGTGGGCCAATGCTCTATCCACTGAGCCAAACTGGCTAATAGACCAGATTAATCAATTGTAACACAGTCTGAGCTTAGATTTAAATTTAGAATTACAATAATCAATCACTTTGCTAACCATTTTATCCATTTAATCCCACTACCCATTTAAGAAAGTAATTAATTTGAATTTCACTGAGTAGCCTAAGGCTCAGATGGATAAGTCTCTAACCCAGTGGTTCTCAACCTGTGGGTCACGATCCCTTTGGCAGTCGAACGACTCTTTCACAGGGGTGGCCTAAGACCATCCTGCATATCAGATATTTACATTACGATTCATAGTAGTAGCAAAATTACAGTTATGAAGTAGCAACGAAAATAATTTTATGGTTGGGGGTCACAACATGAGGAACTATATTTAAAGGGCCAGAAGGTTGAGAACCATAAGACGGAACATTGACAGGTAGTTTAGTCCATCCTTGCCTAATTTTTTTCTGCTCCCAAGGCCTCGAAAACACTGCATGTATTTCTCTCCCCATAGTAAGAAGAAGAGGACATGAAAGAAGATAAATCCAAACTGAGCCTCTCATTCTTTCATTCTCTTCACTCAAAGTGCTTCCTGAGCATTTGCAATTTGCAGACAGTGCTCCAAATGGAGGGGACATATTGGTCAATAAAGCAGATAAAAGTCTAGTATGTGTACTTGTGGGGTGATACATAACAAAGAAGACCAGTAAACAGAACATTAAGTATATTCATAAATGTTACCAAGAAAACATAAAGCAAAGAAAGTTAAGAAGGGGGACTATTTATTAGATAGTTGGTCAGGGACCTCATGGGAAGGTAATATTTGAGTGAAGAAGAGTTAAAGGAAGGGAAGAAATGGGGGAAGAACATTGCACTTACAGAGGGTAAGTGCATTAGCCCTTAGGTGGGAGGACAGCTGGAGTGGTGCAGGCACTGAAATGGATGGAGTGATAGAGAAGTGGCAGATGGATTCAGAGAGCTGACAAGTCTGAGCAGAGCAGATTGAATAGAGCCCTGAGGGTTCTAATAATAAAGACTCTGCTTTTACTTTGAGCACAATAGGAAGCAATTGGAGGACTTTGACAAAGGAGTCCATCATATGGTTCTGTGAATTGACTAGAATTATTGAGTTATTGACTCTTTTACTAGTGAGAAAGAATTAGAAATCTGTATTACAATTCTCATGTCCTTAGAATAAATGATAGGGAAGTATGTTGTTACGGACTGAATTGCACCCTACCCTCACTCCCCTCCGCCCCCCCCCCCCCAATATTACTACATTTGGAGATAGGGCCTTTAAAGAAGGGATTCAGTTAAAATGAGGCCATTAGGTTGGGTCCTAATTCAATATGACTGGTGTCCTTATAGAAAGGAATTAGGGCACACAAAGAAACATCAGAGGAGCACACAGAAGACAGGCAACGTGAGGACACGGTGAGAAGGTGACCATCTGCAAGCCCAGGAGACCTCAGAAGAAACCAAATCTGTCTTCATCTTCATTTTGGATTTCTAGCTCCAAGAATTGTGAGGAAATACATTTTTGTCATTTAAATTACCCAATCTGTATTTTCTTTTCTTTTTATTTTGCTGCTATTCTGGCTGCCTTAGCAAACTACTAAATGCATGTTTTCTTGTTACAGGGAATGAGCACACTCAAGCTACAATACAATGACAACAAAAGGATTTTCTTTTTACTCTTCTGGTTCCAAATATAAATATCATTAATATTAATGTAAATATCTAGTCAGAGTATAGCCTACCTCACTATGGCAATCCGAGATATACTCAGTTCTTCAGCTTATTTTACACATGCATAGTTTTAAAAGGAACTGCTTCACCTAAATATTGTCAATAAAACCTACCTGTGAAAGAGTTATTATAAACAACCAAAGATTTCATTAATCCTTTGCTTACACACTCCCTACAGAAAATTCTAATTTTTAGCCCTTTAAAATGTTTTTTAATGGATTTTTTGAGAGAGAGAGAGAGAGAGAGAGAGAGAGAGAGAGAGAGAGAGAGAAAGAAGAAGAAGAAGAAGAAGAAGAAGAAGAAGAAGAAGAAGAAGAAGAAGGAGGAGGAGGAGGAGGAGGAGGAGGAGGAGGAGGAGGAGGAGGAGGAGGAGGAGGAGGAAGGGAGAGGGACAGAGGGATAGAAACATCATCACATCACGGATCGGCTGCCCCCCTGCAAGCGCCCTGCTGGGGATTGAGCCCACAACCCACGCAGACATGTGCCCTGACCAGTAATTGAACCAGTAACCTCTTGGTTCATGGGTCAACAGACAACTACTGAGCCACACCAGTCAGGCTAATTGTTAACCTTTGAAAACAAATGACTGGCTTTTGTTTACTTACATGTTTTGAAAAATGTTGGAATTAAGTTGGGTCAATGTAGAGAGCCTCTTTAAATAGCATAGAATTTATAAAAATTGTTTATTTGATTACTTTGTTAATTTTCTCAATTTTCCTTTTCAAAGTCTGCTTTTTTTGTTTTACAGACAAAGTATGACTTGAGAAAATTCTGGTATAGCATTTGTCTGACTAAACCAAAGGAGATGAAGGAAAGAGAGAAAGAAAAAAAGGAAGGAAGGAAGGAAGGAAGGAAGGAAGGAAGGAAGGAAGGAAGGAAGGAAGGAGAAAGAAAGAAAGAAAGAAAGAAAGAAAGAAAGAAAGAAAGAAAGAAAGAAAGAAAGAAAGAAGGAAAGAAAGAAAGAAAAACACAATAAATGCAGAGGCTCTGGATGAGGTTGTTAAGGGAAGAGGGTAAATATGGAAATCTGTCTTTTTAAGCCTTTCACTTACACCCCAAACACACACACACACACACACACACACACACACACACACACACACACGCCCTCTACATAGGGTTGCCAGATAAAATATAGGACCTGGTTAAATGTGAATTCAGATATATAACAAATAACTGTTTAGTATAGGTACTTCCTAAATATTGACTTTATTGGCATATTTTTATTTGCTAAATCTTATCAACCCTACCTCTGCAGACATCCTCCCAGTAGTGTGCTGGACTGGCTTGTTCAAGCTTGAAAGAGCTGGCTGTTAAAAGTTCTGGGATTTGCCGTCTGGTTGATGTCGAGTTAGTAGCTTGAAATTGGCCAGGGTGGGAGTATTAACACTGCAGAAATTGGCATAACTTAAGAAGCAGGCTTTTCTCTTTGGAGAGTTGGCTGTTGAGCATGTACCAGAACACCACTGCTTCCCCTGAAAGTGGACTACTCAGACCACCACTGGAAACTACCCTTTTATACGAATAAAGACAGCTTATAATTATAAATGTGTGTACAATTTACAAAATTGTATTATGCACTTTACTTCACTGAATACTAACAACTACCTTGTATTTGTTCTTAGTTAATGGATGAGGAAGATGAAATAACTTCTTTGAGGTAAACAATTGCTTATGAACCAAAGCAGTGAAGGAAGGAAGGATGACTAATGGAGTTAGAAAAAGTCTAAAATAAACCCATAGATGAATTACTTATTGCAAAAGGGAAAATGTGTCTTTAGAGTGGAGAGATCTGGTTGTAACCACCTTAACCAAAGGACCAAATGATGGGAAAACCTGACATTTGTCAGTATGGATGTGATGCAATGTGAAATACACAATGTCACCAGTGATGTGCTCATGAAAAAAAAAAGTTTACTCTGAAACTAATCAAGCCTGTAGACCTAAATTTCAATTTCTAACAAATACAAGAGATGGGAGAACACATTAAACTATACAATGAGGAAACAAACAAATTCAGAATGGAAGAATGGAACATTTTATGAGAAAACTGGTCGGGAATCTTCTAAAAAAATAAGGTCATTAAAAAAAAAGATGAGTGGAACTATTCTCTAAGAGAAACAAACCAAAAAATTAATAATACATGCAATGTATGAACCTAGACTGAATTCCTCTTTAGCAAATAAATTAAATAAATAAAAAATGAGCTAGAAAACACATCCTTGACATAAGTGGAGAAATTTGAATATGAACTGAATATTAGATGATTGCAAGGGATTTTTGTTTATTTTCTTAGGTATGTTGATAGTACTATAGTTATGTAACAGAATAGCCTCACTTTGAAAAATTTAAGAGTGAAATTATTATGTTGTCTGAAATTTATTTTACAACATTTCATAAAAATGTGTGTTTATAGAGAGAAAAATATTAAAATACAGAATTCAGGAAATATTGTTTAACAGAGGACAATCCAATTGTTGAGTCCATGTGGTGTGAAGACAGTGTTCATTGCACTAATGTTTCAAATTTTCTGTTCATTTGAAAACTTTTCATAATAAAGAGTTGATACAAAAGAAAATAACAGCAAATACAGGTACAATGGAGAAGTAGTGGTTAAAAGAGAGGGAGAGGTAGAGAGAGACTACTAAAAGTCATGCTAGGATTGGTCTTTATACACTGAATTGACCACTAGAGACAAACCAAAATATATTTGACTCTTTTTTTAAAAAATTTTATTTACTGGTAAGATATATGCTCATAAAATAAACTAAATAAAAACTTTCTCAAATTATTCATGATTTTAAATTAGCTCATGATATTTGCTACCTTATAAAGCATATATGAAACTCATTGAGATTAAATTCAGGTATGCAGGACATATGACTTCTTTTATATTTCCCAAATAATCTAACTTCTATTCAGACTTTCACTTCTTTCTTTCTTCCCCCCCAATTTGTATGTTAATCTCAGGAATTCTTAAAATAGCAATCAGCTCTCAGAGTCAGAAGAAGAGAATACGGTTGTGGTTCCTTAATCCTTCACTGGATGTGCATAATCCCAGCCTGTACTTGGTTGACATCTCTCACACTTGTCTATACGCCTTCCCTGTCCAACTCTCCATTATTTCCCTGCTCCTCTTGAGGGTCTGGGAAACATGCAGGTGCTCTCTTCCATGAATTTTTGGGGACCTCTGGAAATATAGTGGCGCTAATAAGGTCCTGTTCTCAAATAAACTGCCTAATCAATCTATCGTCCAGTCCCAGCACCAGGCAGGTCACAGTCAGAACTCTGGGATCTTGCTACCTGTTTGTATAAGGTCCCCTGTGTGTGATTTTTTTTCATTTCCACCAACCACTTCCAGGTTGGTGGCTTATATGAAATGCAGGACACAGGCTCCTTCTTAAGAATATGATGCTGTCTAAACTTTCTTGCATCTTCTTCCTCTTTCTCTCCCCTCTAACATCTTCCCCTAGTTGGGGTAGCTTTACAGATAAGAGGAACTCACCCAAACTGCTTAGGGTATCCTCCTAAAGATTTTGTTTATGCCCCAAGTTCTAGACTTTTAAAACTCAGAAATGAATATTTAATGTTGTTCTCTGGATTCTAGTGGGTCATCATTTCTCTTTTAACATATATATATATATATATATATATATATATATATATATATATATACAACTTTATAAAATTATTGATGTCAGAGAGGAAGGGAGAGGGAGAGAGAGATAGAAACATCAATGATGAGAGAAAATCATTGATTGGCTGCTTCCTGCACAGCCCACACTGGGGATGTGCCCTGACCACAGAATCAAACCAAGACCTCCTGGTTCATAGGTCAATACTCAATCACTGAGCCTTGCTGGGCGGAAGGATCATCCCTTCTCTGAGATTACATACAGTCAGTCTCAGATGCTACCTTAATTAGATGAAGGAGGATAATCCTTGTTTTACATATCAATACCATATCTACCACATTTATAACAGCACTACCATGTACTTATTCACAATGCTGCCAGAATACCATCCTCCCACAAACATTTTATAATTCAGCATACACTAATTCTTTCCAATATTTTTTTTATATCAAAGTGTCTTAAATTAGCTCAGGCTTTTGTGTGCAAACAAAATGAATTTTTTAACAGAGGGCAATCCAATGCAATTATAATATGAACCATATATGTAATTTTACATTTTCTTGTAGCTAGATTAAAAAGTAAGAAGATTTGTCAGTAGTAATAAATAAGAATTATAATTCAACTGTAAATTTATAGGGCCACTGTTGACCAGATGATAGCTTTCTGGAAGACATTAGGTAGGAGAAGAGATCATGAATGTCAAGTGAAAGAAGCTGAAAATATTTTGAAAACTAAATTTCTTTATTCCTAGTAGCAGTTTCTGATGACACTTAGCTGAAATATTTTTGGAGGGAATGTTTAGTGTTAATTTATGAAAATTAGAAGGAAGCCTAACAACCAGAAAAAATCAAATGAAAATTTTAGCATTAAAAAACTGGGGATCGAACCCACAACCTGGGCATGTGCCCTGACAGACAATCAAACCAGTGACCTTTTGGTGCATAGGACAATGCTCAACCAACTGAGCCACACCAGCCAGGGCTGGCGTAGCTATTTTTAATGCAATAGAGGGCTTCTCTATGGGGATACACGTTAAAGGAAATCTATACATGCCTACATAACACTCAAATAGTGTGCTTCCAACATGTCTTAGGAACATAAAACAATATTTTTTGTATCAAAGAACACAGCAGAAGTGGAACTCCTTATTGAAACATGGCACTACAGTGAGATACTAAGTAACAAGGACACAGGTTATAAGAGTTGGATTATTTATATGCTTTGATCAAAAGCCAAAGGCATGATACTCTACAGCCTTGAATAATCTCTCCCAAATTTGATTTACTTTATAGTCATTCTCAACATAATGGTTCCCATAATTTTCTGGGATTTGTGCTTTTTATAAATACCCCTTGTCATAGAGTATTTATCAATTTTTAAATTCTTGGGTAGCTATGGTGATCTCTTCTTTAGCACTGATATATAGTTATAAGTATACAGCCTATATGCACATAGTACTATAATCTCAATCATGGGGTAATTAAAGTGTTGGTTTGGCAGTCAAATAGCTACATAGCTAATAATTACACTGGAAAACATCAACTCAATTAAGTCCTTTCTAAAACCTTAGGCTTCAATAATTTACATATTATTAACTGATTTGATCAGTTGGGTAAAATTGATAGTAGAGTCATTCACATATTTTAAACCCAGTCTCTATACCTAATGCATTAAATATTTTTTAAAAAATGAAAATTGTAAATGTACAACAAAGCTTCTTATCTGAAAGTGGTTTAGAAAATTAATTTATTTGTGTGCAGGAATTGCTTAAAGTAGGTGAGATATGTTTTCTAACAAATTGTGATAAGAAATTGTGAAAATATGTATTAAATTTAAGTTGAGCAGGCTTCCTACAACAACCTTGTTAATTGCCTAGTATCTAATAGGACAAAAATTTAAATCCAATACAAATGCAGCATTCTATTTCTAAGAGCTGGTGTAATTTAATCTAATTCAGTAAAAGAAAAGAAAAATACTGGTGACTCTTTCTCAATAAGAAAACTCATAAAATTTGGAAAATAGCAGTTGAAGCCATGTTCTTACTCTCTGTAAGACCTCTTGAGAAAACTTTAGGTCTCAGGGCATAAATATAGTCTGAGATGGTTACCAACATACATTTCTTAGATTTATTATTTCCTTTAAAGGACTCATGTAGCTGCCTAAAATTTATCAAAGTGATGGATACCAAAAAAATAATCTGTGGTCTTAATTGCTAAGTTCCCAAACCATAAAGAGCGATACTAGGATCAGAGGTTAAAATCTACCCTTTGATCACAAAGTGCAAACATTATAGAATCTTTACTACTTCACAAAGCATCTATTTGAGGTTATTTTTCACATAACACACAACAATTGTGTTGTGCAGAGGATCTTCAGAGAATAAAACCACTATCACATTATGCTATAGTAGCATTAAAGGTACTCTCTACTTCAAAAAGTCAGTGAGACCAAGTAGATGATATCTGAGGTATCTACTTCATGAAGTTCTATAATTCTGTGAAAATGTTCAAATTTGAGAGAGAAATCACGTTTTTGTTTTAGTTGAGCAAAACCTTATATCTTTCAAATAGATATCCATAGCTTCAACTCTGAGCCAATCAGTGATTTTCAACCGTATACCCTCAGCCCAAGTTTCTCTCTTTGGAGATTCAGATACCTGAGGCCCACTCATCTCTGAACATCTCCTTCTGGTTCTCCCCGCAGCATCTTACACTAAACATACCTAAAATGAAAGATATTGTCGTCTCTCCTCATCTCTTCTGTGGCATTAGTCCTGGTAGGTGATGACACCACTTCTTCAGTTTCCCATGGCAAAAACTTTGGAGATATTTTAAGCGGCTCATTAGCATCTATATTTAATATTTTCAAAAGTTATATGGCAAAATGGCATGAGACATAAATTGAAATCTTTTTCTGTGCCTGGAGGTAATTAATAGAAGACGGCATTATAGTGAGGACCTCATCTACTTTCTTCAGGTGAGAAACGCAGTTTTCCCCCAGGTACAAGAGAAACTACTTGGATGGTCTTCACCAGCCAGAGGCACAAGAAGGAACTGGGACAAGAAAAGGTGGTCTCCTCTGTAAGGAGTAGGTAGAGCTTGGTAATCCTCCCAGCCACTTCTCACTTCTCCCTAGAAAAAAGAACATTTAACTTTTCTGTCTCTTTTGTATGATTACAGGTGTCAAAAACCCCCCTTTCTACCTCATACTGAGTTGGGCAAGTGAAGTTGCCTGAAAGTTGAGCCATCCAACTGATAGAGCACCCCGTGTTTTTGGGATGTGAAGAAAGGGTCAAGAGAAAACAGGGCAACTGAGACAGGGAGCACCAATAGGTAGACAGGATTCCCACGCAAGGATATATAAACCTAAATTTCCTTTCTTAGACTGGAGGCTGAGGCTTAAGCCATATTTCTGGCTCTATTACCATTCCCCTACCACGTACCATGTGCATTCAGTAAGTGGTTAAAGGGACCTCAGCCGGTAAAGGTTGTGGGGTGAACAAATATGCTGTGAATACCAGAGGAAAGTGAGTCCTCAGGGAGGGAGAAGCTGGCTAATGGCCAGGCAGCTCTCCCAGGTCAGAGGACTGCAAGGGATGCTTTTGTAATATCTTCCCAACAAAATAGAATGTACCCACAGAGAACCAATACTGTGAAGTCTGCCTCACAGATAGCTTTACCCTGAGAAGTAGTGACCAACAAAAAGCGGACAATGTGTCTGCCAGTAGCAACCTGTCACCCCTCCAATACACTTTGCCATTGATAGAGACAGGCTTAAAGAACACTAGTATATCAGGAGGAAAAGTGGAGGGGAGGCAAATGGAGAAAACTGACCCAAACCCCCTTCCCACAAGTGTGGTCTGTGCTGAAGAAGAATTTTAAATAGGAGAAAAGCCTTCTCTAAAAAATCAAGTGGCTAAAATATTATGAAATTTTACTGAGCTATTATGAAAATAGTCTACTTCCCAGGAGAAAAAATACTCTATAATTCGAAGCAGTTTTAGAAAGATAACAGTGTCCCATGTTTACATCAGTATGAGTTGGAAATTCTCAATCAAATCAAGGCATGAATATTTGAGCTCCCAAATATCTCCCAGATCTACTCTGATCTTCCTTGTTCTGCTGTAATTGCTAGAGGTCAAGTTCTAGCTAATCACCTCTGACTCTGGTTATTACATTTGTTCCCTTTTCTTCCTTCCAGCCTGGAATCTTTCCCTAACTTTTCCAGTGCTTTTTTCCTCTGTTCTTTTAAACTTATAAATCTGATTGTCACTCCTCAATTGCTTTCAATTTTTAGCAAACCAAAAATATTTTTTTTGCATGACATTCAAAGCATTTATGGTCTAACTTTCTGCTTACCCACTCATCTTTATCTGTTGCTCAAAATTTATCAAATGCAAACTTGAACTACTTAGAATCCATGAACATTCTTTTCTCTCCTGGCTTATCTCCATTTGAATTTACATTTTCTCTTTTCTTGGAATACCAGGAAGTTCTGCAAGGTAATTTATCAAATTCCAAGAATGACCTAAATGCTAACTAGCCGTAAATATTTCTCTGATTCCTTCAGGCCTACTCAAATGTCCTCACCCCAGGTTCCCTCTGTACTCATGCTCATCATTGCAACCACTTCATTGATTCACAGTAATTGTTTGCCATCACACAATAGTAAAAATTACTATTATAATAAAAATTAACTAAACTTGTTTTATAAGAATACACCAGATGTACTTTCTCTGGCTCTTAATATTAGGAAAAGGAGTGCTTTTTAAAATAACTTGCTGGGTTTTAATATATCATCTACTTCTGTTCCTTAGATTATAATACCCTCCTGGGAACCAAAGAAATACTAGCAGATTGATTTACATTTCTTGAATGAATGAATGAATGAATGAGTGAATGAATGAATGAATAAATAAATAAATAGTAAATAATCTTTCTCGCTTTGGTCACAAGAAAGCTCAGAACTAAATTGTGGCCCATCTTTAGCAACCACATAGGACCTTACGCATGAGACTGGCAGAGAAACCTCAACGTGGATTTCACCTTTTTTTTTTTACCCTTTTTTTTTACAATATAGGTATCACTTTATCAGTTTATTTTTCTTTTTAAAATCTTTCAATAGAGTACATAAATGCTTTACTTCCTTCTGAAAGCAAAATGGACATAATCATAAGTAGCGATTGTACATTCATTATTTAATGAAGGAAGAATGGGGGTAAATACAAAACCAACATAGTTTGGCAGAGTTTAGTAAGAGATCATTGAATTCTGTTTGCTTGTGAACATGGTTATGGCAGAAAACAAAGTTTACTGAATACACTTTTAATTCATTTTCACTGTTACATAAGTCTGAACTTTCACAGTTTAAACTACAGATGTTATGCTTCTTAAAAAAATTGTGGCTGATTTCATCAGACTTTCAGTAAAATATGTTCAAGTGACAGGCATGAAATTATTAGAAAGATTATGTCATTCTACTTTTACTGTACCAGACAGGGTTTTCATAAGTAGAGCCATGATGAAGATCTAAAATTGCAAAGAATTTCCATTTTAATTTTCTTAGTCACAAAGGAAATGAATCTAACACAGGAACTGTTCAGGACTCCCTAAATGTGGTTCTCCTTAGATTTTCTGTCCCTTCCATTCCTCAGCTCTAGGGAATGTTTGCTAATACCACAGCAGAGAAAGTTTGTGCTTTAGGAGAAACGCTAGCAAACAGATCCGTCATGACTCTTTTTTTTTTTCATATATTTTATTGATTTTTTACAGAGATGAAGGGAGAGAGATAGAGAGTTAGAAACATCAATGAGAAAGAAACATTGATCAGCTGCCTCCTGCACATTCCCCACTGGAAATGTGCCTGCAACCAAGGTACATGCCCTTGACCGGAATCGAACCCGGGACCCTTCAGTCCGCAGGCCGACGCTCTATCCACTGAGCCAAACCAGTTATGGCAATGACTCTTAGTTCTGTTCTTATATTTAACTTTTTGATTTGAAAATATTCCCATTCATAAGCACTACACAAGTTTGTTAGTAGAGATTAAATTTCCCATGCATTCTGTCATGGAAGCATAACTTCCTATTAGAAACATATTTCAGTTTAATCTTTTTTTATTATTGAATTTATTGGGGTGACATTGGTTAATAAAATTATATAGGTTTCAGGTGTGCAATTCTATAATACATCATCTGTTTATTATATTGTATGTTCACCACCCCAAGTTAAGTTTCCTTCTATCACCATTTATGTCCCCTTCACCCTCTTCTATCTCCCCCATCCCTTTTCTCTCTGGTAATCACTATGTTGTAGTCGGTGTCTATGAATTGTTTGGTGTTTGTTTTCCTTAATCCTTCATCCTTCTCACCCAGCCCCAACTCCCTCCCTTGTGACAGCTGTCAGTCTCTTCTCTGTATCTATTAGTCTGTTTCTATTTTGTTTTTTAGTTTATTTTGTTCATTAGATTACACGTATAAGTGAAATCATATAGTACTTGTCTTTCTCTGACTGGGTTATTTCACTTAGCATAATATTCTCCAGGCCCATCCATGCTGTCACAAAAGTTAAGATTTCTTTATTTCTTATGGCCATGTAATATTCCATTATATATATATCACATATATCACTCCTTTAAAAAAAAATACTGATTTTTTTAGAAATACATGGGAGAGAGAGAGAGAGGGAGAGAGAGAGAGAGAGAAGAAAGAAACATCTACCGATTGCCTCCTGCATGTGCCCTGAGCAGGAATTGAACCCACCACCTTTTGGTGTATGGGATAAGGCTTCAACCAACGGAGCCACACTAGCCAGGGAACCACTTCTTTTTTATTCACTCAACTACTGATGGGCACTTGGGCATCTTCCCAATCTTGGCTATTGCAAATAATACTATAATGAACAAAAGGAAGAATATATCTTTTGAATTAGTGTTTCAGGTTTCTTTAGATCTATTCCCAGAAGTGAAATAGATAGGTCATGAGGCAGTTCTATTTTTAATTTTTTGAGGTAACTCCATACTGGTTTCCACAGTGGCTGCACCAGTTTGCATTC
This sequence comes from Myotis nattereri, assembly GCF_964212035.1. Classification (NCBI taxonomy): domain Eukaryota; kingdom Metazoa; phylum Chordata; class Mammalia; order Chiroptera; family Vespertilionidae; genus Myotis; species Myotis nattereri. The sequence goes on from NC_138088.1 coordinate 32,015,241, forward strand.
CCATCAACAGAGCATGAAGGTTCTCTTTTCTCCACATTCTTATCAATACTTGTTGTTTATTAATTTATTGATGATAGCCATTCTGACAGGTATGAGGTGATATCTCATTGTAATTTTAATTTGCATTTCTCTAATGATTAATGACATTGAGCATCTTTTCATATATCTCTTAGCTATCTGCATGTACTCTTTTAAGAAGTGTTTATTCAGGATTGTTTGATTGGTGTTGGGTTGGATATGTTCTTTATAAATGTTGGACATTAACCCCTTATCAGATATATCAGTGAATATGCTCTCCCATTCAGTGGGTTTTCTTTCATTTTGTGGATGGTTTCCTTTGCTGTGCAAAAATTTTTAGTTTGATGCAGTCCCATTTGTTTATTTTTTCTTTTGTTTTCCTTGCCTGAGGAGATATATCAGAAAAAATACTGCTATGAGAAATGTCTAAGATTTTACTGCCTATGTTTACTTCTAGGATTTTTATGGTTTCAAGTCTAGCATTTAAGTCTTTAATCCATTTGAGTTTATTTTTGTGTGTGGTATAAGAAGGTGGTCTGGTTTCATTTTTTCTGCAATATATCTCCAATTTTCCAACACCATTTATTCAATATAATATGTTTACCTCTTTGTATATTATTGATCTCCTGTGTCAAATAATAATTGACCATAAAGGTAAGAGTTTATTTCTGAGCTCACTATTGTGCTTCATTGATTTGTGTGTGTTTTTATGCCAGTACCATGCTATTTTGATTACTATGGCCTTGTAGTATAGTTTGATCTCATGTAACATGATTCTTCCAACTTTGCTCTTTCTCAAGATTGCTATGGCTATTTGGAATCTTTTGTGGTTCCATATACATTTTTGGAATATTTGTTATAGTTCTGTGAAATACATCATTGGTATCTTAATTAAAATTGTATATTGGTAACAGTATACAATTTTACCTTGATAGCGAAAGTCTGTAGATTGCTCTGAGTAGTATGGTCATGTTAATGATATTAATTCTTCCAATCTATGAACACAATATATGCTTCCACTTATTTGCATCTTCTTCAAATTCTTTTTCAAGTGTCTTATGATTTTTCTAAGATTTTGTTTTATAAAACCTAATTGGATGGCAGGCAACAGACAAGAAAAAGTCAGAGACCCAATTTGGACAAGCATTATCTTAATAATCAAGCAATCTGGAGTTGGGGGGAAAGCTTATAGAAGAGACAGTGTGTTCTAAAGTACTAAGTTTTGGGATTTTTAAGTGTAATCCTTTACATTTCTCTGAATATTTTTGCTAGAGTTTGAGCTATTGAAGAAAAGTGCCACTAGAAAAATGGGAAATCTTGGTTTAAAAATTTTGCAATTGCCCTGGCTGGTTTGGCTCAGTGGATGGAGCGTCAGCCTGCGGACTGAAGAGACCCATGTTCCATTCCGGTCAAGGGCATGTACCTTGGTTGCGGGCACATCCCCAGTGGAGGGTGTGCGGGAGGCGGCTGATCGATGTTTCTCTCTCATCGATGTTTCTGGCTCTCTATCCCTTTCCTTTCCTCTCTGTAAAAAAAATCAATAAAATATATCTTTTAAAAAATATTTGCAATTGGACTATGTATTACTTAAATCCCGATAACAAAGAACAACTAAATTATTACATTCTTCAGTGGATTGAGGTCACTAATATAAAACACACACACATACACAAACACACACTTTGGATTGATTCAACCAAAATGTATTTAAGTTTACGTCAGCATTCTAAGAAATTTAATACGATATCTCCTTTAACTTCACAGCAACTCATGTGGCCCATATGTTAATGATGATAATGATGAAGAATAGGAGGAGGATGATAATGATGATAATGATACTAATGTGGAAACTGAGTCCAAGAGAGGTTAGGGAATTTCACAAGTGGCTGAAACAAAGAATTAGGGACATAGTTTGAGAGGCAGCCAGGAATAAAGGAAAGAGTATGACCCAGACATGAATTTGAAAACTACTTGTACCACACAAGCTTCTAGGTCTTGGTATATTACTTAGCCTCTGTGAGAATCTGTAAGGTGACAATTATGCCTACCTCCTAATGTTATGAGAAACAGATGAGTCATTGTGTCAGAAATAGAGAAGGTGTGCTGGGGTCCAACCCCAGCAGGTCCAGGGGTTCCCAAAGGCGTAGACGGAGTTGGCGAAGAAGGAAGGACACGGAGACAGCATTCAGTTGATCAGCAGCCTAGCCAGGATCTCTAGCCAGGATCTCCAGCCAAGTTCTGGTCTGGATCTCCAGCGAAGTTCTGGTTCGGATCTCCAGCCAGGTTCTGTGTCCATGTTCTCTTGCTAGGTTCTCCAGGTTCTCCAGCCAGGTTCTGTACCCATGTTCCCTCACTAGGTTCTCCAGCCAGGTTCTGTCCAGGTTCTCCAGCCAGGTTCTGTCCAGGTTCTCCAGCCAGGTTCAGTCACCAGGTTCTAGTCAGGTTCTCTTGCCAATTTCTGTAGTCAGGTTCAGTCCAGGATCTTTTGCCATGTTCTCTCCAGCGAAGTTCTTCTGTCTCTAGGTTCTGTGTAGGCTCTGTGTCTAGGTTCTGTGACTAGGTTCTGTGTAGGTTCTGTATTCTAAGTTCTGTCTCTCGCTGTCTTGTTACATCTGTATTTATACCAGTTGATTCAATCCTATCAATCTCTATTACAAAGGTTAGGGCGTTTCTTATCTCCATTCCAGGGAGTAAAGATTATGTAGCTTAAGCATGATTGTTCTTAGTTAAAGTGATTAATTACCCGCCTGGCACTTAGTTGAGGGGTTTTATTCCCTCCCTAACTTCAGGGGAAAATCCCTACCTGGGGAAACAACCTTTCTCAGAGAGGAGACCTTGGTTAAAACACATAGTGCCAAGAAGGTGAGCAAACATTTTAAGAACAGTATGCCATATATGCCAGGTCCTTTGAAACAGCAAGGAAGGACTGGCTCCCGGCAAAGGTGCTAAATAAATGTTTAATATATTAAACATGAGTAATCAATTAGTGAAAAGTTCTAGCATGGTTTTTAATGAGGATTAAATGGGTGTATAGTGGGGCCTTGACTTATGAGTTTAATTCATTCCGAGACCAAGCTCATTAAGGAGCGTGTTAACTCAAATTACTCTATCAACTCAATGCAAAAAATCGGCCGAGAGACAGCTGGTATCTCAAAAAACTCGTTAGTTGGGACACTCGTAATCCCAGGCCCCACTGTATATAACTTCTTAGCATAAAAAAAGTACTAATAAATATTATGTAATATCATCATTATTACTAAAGCTGCTAAATAATAATTATTTAAGTCTCTACATAAGCATAGCTATTATTATTGTCATTATTATGTTACCAAGTTTTTTTATATTTAAATTCTTTATTGTTTAAAGTATTACATGAGTCTCCTTTTTCCCCCATTGACCTCTCCCCCTTCACCCCCACCCCAAGCACAAGTCCTCACCCCACTACTGTCTGTGTCCATTGGTAATGCTCATATGCATACATACAAGTCCTTTGGTTGATCTCTTACCCTCTTACCCCCTGCCTTCCCTCATAGGTTGGACAGTCTGTTCAATGCTTCTATGACTCTGGTTCTGTTTTTGTTCATCAGTTTATGTTGTTCATTATATTCCACAAATGAGTGAGATCATGTGATATTTATCTTTCTCTGACTGGCTTATTTCGCTTAGCATAATGCTCTCCAGTCCCATCCATGCTGTTTCAAATGGTAAGAATTCCTTCTTTTTTATAGCAGCATAGTATTCCATTGTGTAAATCTTACCAAGTTTTAATTGCAGGTCTTAACTCCTGTTTACTTGTTATCCCAATTAAAGTTTTAAAACATCCTAGGGTGAAGCCAGCAAAGAAGTATGTATGCCTTTATGAAATCTTTGAAAAGAGATAAGCTGACTGCTTGATAATCATTCTCAGGTGTAAAGCTCCAAGTGTAAATAAAAGTGGCATTTAACAAATCTTTTCAGAACAAAGTACAGCTAACTATATATACCAAGAACTAAGCTAAAGAAACAGCTGAGAGCTGCTGATTCCCATGAGAGCGAGAGGAAATCTAGCTAGAAGCTCTGCTTTGTATTTCTTCTCTACTGTTCTTTAAGGACGTGGGGTGACGGGAAATCATGGAGTTAAGTTGTATTTAAACATAAAAATGAACTTGCTAATAACTCTTCTGGGTTTAGTAGAGCCTCAGCATTGCTTTAACTTAGTTTACACTTTTTTATTTTAAAAAATGCAGTAATGAATGGTTTTTTAAAAGTAGTGTGACTGTAAAATTGATAAATATAACTGTAACACAGCTATGTGGTAGCTGTGACACAGTTCAGTTGGGCAAAGGAGTGGTGATGGATTCATTAAAATCATATATACTTGAATAGTCCATTGACCGGAACCCTTTATAGACTATTGTATAAATGTTGCCTGGACTCCAGCAGAGTCCCAGAGGCTGCTGGGACCTCTCCTATCATGACTGACTTGGACTTTTTTTCTCTTTCCTGGTTTTAAAAGACATAAAATTATAGAATCCATAGAATTTTCTGGAGTCATTCTGATTCACCATATAGATCTGTATTTAATATCATTTGGATTTGGAGAAGTGTCAATTACATTATGGCTGTGTAATAAAATTTTTATTAAAACAAAAACAAAACAAAAAATAAAAAATAAAAATAATAAAATTTTAAAACATCCTACCTTGCCCAGCTGTCATGGCTCAATGGTTGAGTGTCAACCTATGAATCAGGAGGTCACAGTTTGATTCCTGGTCAGGGCACATGCTTGGGTTGCCATTCCCAGTCTGGGGTGCAGGGGGGGAGTGCAGGAGACAGCCAATTAATGATTCTCTCTCATCATTGATGTCTCTATCTCTCTCTTCCTCTTCCTTTCTGAAATCAATAAAAATATATTTTTAAAAATAAATAAAACAGCTAGCCTCTCCAGAGCAAAAAAAAAGTCCCTCTCCAAAGTGAAAGCTGAGAGAAGGCAACTCTGCGCTCTCAACTCTGAACGTGCTTATCTACTTATAATTCACATACTGTCTGTCCTTGCCTAGTTTATTTTCCTCAAGTTCTGAACAGTGCTTCACAAAATACTGCCAGTGAACCTGGTGACTTTGCAGAACTCGGGTCTCTAATTGGGGCCAACAATACACCATGCTCCCTTTCTATTAGCCAAGCGACATTTTCTTGCTGTAGGAGAGATTTGACACTGCCATTCCCAACTCACAAACTCACATGTCACTGACACAGACCTGGTTTTGATCTTTGAGGTACCTCTTCCTAAACTGGTACCCTTGCTTTTAAGGAAGGGAGACCGGGTGCCTCCATCAGATATTATTAAGCTGAGGAAAAACACAAATCCTGCCGTGACAGATGTGGCTAGTGACATAAGCATGCTGTTGTCTCCAAGAGTCTGGTTTGGACAAACACTCTGAAGGGGACAGCCCGGCCGGCTGACTGGCATGGCACGTACAGGAAACTATCTGGACCAAAGGGTTAAATCTGTTTCAAATTAGGGGAGTAGAAATACAGTACGATGATTGCACTGTAATTAAATAACTGAAAACAATTTATCAGCTCAATACGTTGTCACACCATCTGTCACATGAATGAGACAGTAGAACGGATTTGGCCTATAACACAGCCTGATGAAATGCAAACCGGATCTGACTATTCCTTTTTTAAATTCCCCAGTTTTGTTACCTTTGTAGAATGATCTTCCTAGTTGTAGTTCAGTCATTTATCAAGGATTCAGTTCCCTTCTTGAGGTCCTTGTGCTTTTTGCTTTTTTTTTTCTTTTCTAAAATCTTATTTTAGGGAAGCACATTTTGGAGATTATACCAAAAAGTCTGTCATCTTTTCATTTATTTTAAGAATCAATGAAACTTGAAACACCCTCTACTAACATGAGCTATCAATTGTTGAGGGCCTAGTAAGGCCAGGCTAACCTTTGTAGAGTCAGTCTCATTTAACCCTCATAGCAACCAGACGAGATGGAGTTTATAGCCCTCACGGATGGGAAAACCTGCCTAAGAAAAATTAAATCATGTCCTCAGGATTACGCACAACTTCAGCAAAAGCGCTGGAATTTAAACTCAGGTCTGTCTGGCTACAAAGACTAGCTTTCATTTGGAACCAATACAATTAAAAAATATTTCCTGAGTACCATTAGCCCAAACAAACAAGGAATTCGGGGTAAGTATACAGCAGATTCAGGTTGATAGGTGCCATTTAGAAGGTATATAGTCCAGGAAAAAAAGAGTATAATTATTAGAACCAAAGTAGGCCCAGTCTGTACTCAATCTAGTAAAATGTAACTACCTCAGCCCTACGGAGAAATCCTAGAAGTATGCTACTGGGTGGATAAAAGGAACTAGAAATATAAATTGCTTGTGCCTTATTGAGATAATTTTGGCTCACCTCACATAACTTTTATTCTGATACTTCAGCGCCTGAAGATAAGTGGAACATAGCCAATGGGTCAATCATTTTGAGACATATACACATACATACTCATTGTGCCAGTTATGAATCCACGAGAGGCCCGATACACAAAATTCGTGCAAAAGGCTCAGCTCTAGCAGCCACAGCGGCCTGCCTCGGCCCTTGCAGCCCTGGCTTCATCCAGAAGGTTGTCTGGAAGGTCATTTGGCTGTCTGGTCTAATTAGCATATTACGCTTTTATTATTATAGATTGCCTCTTAGGTCCAAATCCATCCTTTTCGTGCCCTGTAACATGTTTCTCTCTTGCTAGCTGGCACAATGCCCTGTTAGTAGAAAATTCTGGAGGGGGTGCACTGCTAAAGGTTTTTTCCTTGTTCTGTGGGTGCTGTATCTCCTATTCCAACAGCTCAGCTGCTGAGATTTGGCTTTCTTGCCAGCAGGCAGCATCCTTGCTCACAAGTGGTTGGGCAGTTCCCTTGCCATTGCCGTGAGGGGATCAGCAGTGCACACCCTTCCAAAGACTTTTGCCAGTACAACCGTGGGCACCTTCCCAGCGAGTCTCACCAGTATCCCAGGGGCAGCTTCTCTGCAAGGTGCTCTGGTGCCCCCAGTATGTGGTTTCCTTCTTCACATTTTCTACCTGGAACACTCAACACACTTCACCGTCCAGTGGGCACAGGCACACTCTCTTCAGAGAAGCCTGGATCTCACTTTGGAATGGGGGACCGTGCTTCCAAATTAATTCCTTCCTTGGGTTTTCTCTCTCAGCCCTAGAGGTAAAAGCTGTCCCCTGCATCTGTGACTTCTTCACTTCCATCACCTTTAAAGTCTCAATAAAAAAAAAAAAAAAAAAAACTCCTCCAAAAACCCTAATGTAATTATCTCCCATTTTCTAAACTTCCATTAATAATTTATTTAAGTCTCACATTTGCTTGTTGGTTCTTTCTCCTTGATGTTTTAGCTATAATAGGGATGGATTGTTTCATACCGTTCAGGGTGTGAATAAGACCATCCTGTTTATTTCTCAAATTAAATTAGAATTATGTTCTAGAAACTCAGAATAGGTCTAGATTAGCAGGAAGCCCAGAATCATATTCTTGATGCTACCTATTTGCCAATCTAGATCATCCAGGAAAATAAGTCCAGTAAATAAGTCCTTGATCTTCCTTCTCAGGAAGGGAAGAGCTAGTGTTTAGCCGCTGTACCAAGTAAGCAAAGGCCTAGGCCACCAGTAAAATCAGGGCATCAACAAGATGAGAAAAGTTCATTTTTTCTTTTTCTTTTTTTATCTAAAAATATAGAAAGAAGGTATTTTGATTTTAGCACACATACAAGTTTTACTTTACGGTTTCATAGTTTGTTGACTTTGATTTACATATAGGATAAGTGGGCGAGAATTTCTTAAACTTTTCAGGGCTTTGAAGGTTCCGCCTGGGAAGAATCCTGGCATCTCTGCTCCAGCATCACTTGCTGGTGTCCAGTGCCACCCTGAGATGTTGGGGTCTTTCTTCCTCTGCCAATTGCTGCTGTTTCACACGGTGCCTCTGCCCCTGCCAGTCTGGTCTTTTGAAGGAGGCTAGCTTCGAGCGTGATTTCATTCCCTCATTAGCAGCTTGGTTATGACTCACTCTTGCCCTGGTGACCAAGGCCTGAGCGTTAATACCCTGTCCATCCAGGTACCCACACAACCATCATCATCTCAGGCCTTTTCTCATCAGAGCTGCTGGATGCAGGTGGGCCCAAATACCCACACACATAGAACCTGAGAACTTTAGGTGCCACACGTCCTGAGGGAGCCCTCCATTACAAAGGGTTCCTTCCACACGCGGATGATTCATCTGCAAAGTTTGCTGGTCATGAGAAAGGACTGAAAGGAAGGCCTCGCCACCCTTCTTGAAGAATGAATCACTCTCTCCCGTTCCTTCTGATCAAGTCATCCTTTCCAAGGATGGATGCAGAACTTTTTCACAATAACAACACACACACACACACACACACACACACACACACACTTCCTGAATGGTCATCTCGATATTTTCTTAGGATGTTTTTTACCTTTTCCACTAGACTCAAATCCTGAATGTGAGCTCAGTGCCTAATTTATTTCTGTCCTTCCTGCTTACATGAAGTAATATTGTTGTAGATGATAAATGAACAAAGTATTTGTTGAATAAGAGAGTGAATGAAGGGCATTCTTTTTTATTCCAAGAAATTAGCTTGATTAGCATAAATCACATAATTAACATTTTCACTCTAACCTAACATATCATTGAGAGTAACAGAAGAGGAACTGAAACATTGCTTACCTAATTGGAGACTAGTTACAATCAATTAACCATTCAAAAACATTTACTAGGCACCCACTATGTATTTGGAACTATGTTAGTTTCTAGGGTAACAAAAATAAACAAGATGTCAGCTGTCAAGGAGTTCATAGTCTAAAGGGAAAACCAGCACATGCACAAATATTCTTTTTCAGTGTAACAAGGCCAAAAAAGGCAAGTATAAAATACTGCAGAGCAGAGAACACACACTTATGTATCACCCTGTAATTCTCCCAATACAACACTCAGTATGTCTTGGAATAACTACCAGCTAAGTCATTTCCTTCTGTAAAAGACTGTAAGCTCCATAGGAAAGTGGCTCTGTATGTTATGTTCCCTACAGTTTCCAAGTAACTAGCAGAGAGCCTGGCACATAATAGGCACTAAATAAGCAACTTTACATACAGTAAATTATGCATACAGTTAATGTACATAAACATATATCTGTCTGTGAGTATAAATAACCATGTATTTATAGTCATATGCATGCCAATGAAAAAGTATATAATCAAAATATTGTTAGTATTTTATTTAGTGAGGGAAACCATTTTAGTGTACTTTTATGATTTATATATCCTATATAATAAAAACCTAATATGCAAATTGTCCCCTCGACCAGGAGTTTGACCAGGGGGTGGGGCCGGCGGCAGGCTGCCAGGGGAAGGGAGGCACCCTGGCTGGAAGCTGGCAGCCACAAGGGACCCTACCCATTGCATGAATTTCGTGCACTGGACCTCTAGTTTGTTTATAAACAGCACCTTAAAAAGATAACATGGCACTGCTTTCAATTTTATGAGTCTAAAGAATTTATTTTAATTTTTCCTCAAAAAACGCTTAAAAATTCAACTGAGTGAACAACAATTAGCACAAAATCTGATGAATACATTTGTGCCCATTTGAGCTATTCTAACTATAAAGATATGTAAGAATGTAATAATTATTAAGCCAATTGTTTTACTTCTAAATGTTTTAGAATTGAAATTTATAGAGAGAGAGAGCTGATTTGTTAATTCTGCATTTTTATTGACTAGCAACATTCATTTCCACTTAACCCTTTATCTTGCTTCTTTACATATTCTTTTGGAAGAAAATAAAATATATATATTATGTTATTGGAGCTTCATTTGGTTGTCAAATAGGCATCTTTAGGAGGCAGAATGTCCCTTCCCAAAATGTCCCCAACCTAATTCCTGGGACCAGTGAATGTGTCACCTTACATGGCAAAGGGGAGTTAATGTTGTAGACGGAGCTAAATTGCTAATCAGATGATTTTAAAACAGGGAGATTTTCTCAGATTATCTAGAGGGAGGCTACCCAATATAATCACAAGAGTCCTTAAAAGTGTAAGAGGCAGGTAGAAGAGTCCAAATCTACCTTCTGTAAATATGTGAAATTGAAATGCCTGTCACCATATCCAACTCTATCAAGTTATTTATAGCAATTATTTCCTCAAAAATTGCAATACCAGTTTTGGGCTCCTTGTTTCCACCCTGTCTGCATCATGCATTCTTTCTCACAAGGTAGTAGAATGACCTCTTTGTATAGGTAAGTCATCCCATGTCACTCTGCTGAAACTCTTCCTGGCTTTCCAACTTAATAGAATAAAATAGTTCTTACTATGGCCTACAAGGCTTTATAGGATTTGGCCCCAGAAACATCCCAAACTCATCCTTTACCATGATCCTCTCTGTCACTCTGTATTAACCATATTTTCCTCTTTATTGTTTGTAGAATCTCCAAGAATATTCCTGTCGAAGTCCTTTCCCTTGCTGGTGCAATGTTCTCCCCAGATATCTGTCCACATGACTGGTTCCATTGCTTCATTCTGATTTTCCCTGACACCCTTTCTAAAATAGTCCACCCCTCACCCATCACTTAGAGTCTCTTTATCCTATTTTATTTTTCAAGGCACCACCATTTACCTATTATATTGTTTCTTTCTCTATTTGAATGTAATTCTATGAGAACAGAAATATGATCTTTCTTGTAATTGCTTATTACTCTACCTCCCTCATCCAAATCAGTGTCTGAATCACAGGAGGTCCTCTGTAGTCATTTTTTGACAGAAGGAGTAACTGATGCTTAAATTTTTATCACACTGTTTATCTGCTCATTAAATAGCCAGGTGACTGCTTTGCAAAACTCTGAGTAATTAAGTTTGACCTACAAGATGGATGAATTATTTTGATTCATGGAAGGAAATTATGGAGATCACAGGAGACATTGAAAAACTATAAAAAAAAAACTAATTACAAAAAGAATCCCACAGTTCAAATTATGTCAGAGCATGGACTCTGCATAAACTCTGGGACCAGATGTCTGAAGTTAAATTCTACCTAATTCGTCCACTTATAAGCTGTGTTATCCTGGACAAGTTACTTAATGTCTCTGTGGCTCTATTTATCATCTGTAAAATAGGAATAATAGTAGTACCCAACTCATAGTGTTGTTATGAATATTAAACAAGCTAGTATTTGTATAATGCTTAGAATATTGTCTGGCATGTGGCAAGTTCTACATGAGAGTTTTGCAAACAAATGTTCCTTTTTCACAAATAAACATATACATACTAGAGGCCCAGTGCACAAAATTCATGCACTGGTAATTTCATGCACTGGTAATCTCATGTACTGGTAGGGTCCCTAACAGCTGCCGGCTGCTGGCTGGGTACTCTTTCCCTTCCCCCAGCCAGCCCCACCTCCTGGTCAAACCTAGATGAACTCCCAGTTGAGGGGACAATTTGCATACTATGCTTTTATTATATAGGATATATATACATATATATATATATGTGTGTGTGTGTGTGTATATATATATATATATATATATATATATATATATGTTTATATTTCAGAACAGAGAGGCAAAAAACCTTCTGAATTCTTTTTTACAAAGTATAATATTGAAATTAAACCTGACAGAATTAGATACTGAAGATCAAACCATGCAATATTCTGTCTTTTGAAAATAAATGTAGAAATCACATGAAATATCAACAAATAATTTATCAGAGTAATTAAGGCATATTACAAAATAATCAAGTATGATTCAAATGTGGAAAGCAAGAATGAATTAATAATATAAAATCTATTAGTATAGGAGGAAAAAATATGGTCTAAATTGATGACGAGGGACATGTAAGAAAATTCCATTTTGCAACCTTAATAATGGGGGAAAAACATTCAATAATTCCTAGTTACCCTTCCTTCCAAAATTTCTGACACCTATGCCAAACTTTATTCTAAAAACCAGACTGGAAACATAAACAGTGTCAGTTGGGAAAAATGTATTTAATGCAATCAAAATAAAATAACATTTTTGTTAATTTTTTTAAATATATTTTATTGATTTTTTACAGAGAGGAAGGGAGAGAGATAGAGAGTTAGAAGCATCGATGAGGGAGAAACATCGATCAGCTGCCTCCTGCACATCTCCCACTGGGGATGTGCCCGCAACCCAGGTACATGCCCTTGACCGGAATCGAACCTGGGACCTTTTAGTCCGCAGGCCGACGCTCTATCCACTGAGCCAAACCGCTTTTGGCAATTTTTGTTAATTTTAAATAAACAATATTCAAATAGCACTACTACAAAATTCTACAAATACACTACACTGTTTTTTATCTTCATGAAAGAATCTATACAAAATTTCCTGTGTATCCAAACTTAACGCAGAGACAAAATACACTTCCCATTACTATGTAGAAATTAGAATACAGTACTTTTAACTAATATTATTGCAAAATATCTGACATAAGAAATATTTGGGGTAATATAATAATGATCAAATTAACTTTTTTTCTTCCTCCTTTGCTACTGAGAAAAGATCTTAGTCATGGTTGAAGATTAAGTTTAAATGAATCTTGTTCTAATGATTGAAAATCATTCATCATTATATTTTTAAATATATTTTATAAAATTAGAAAAACAGTCCATGCTCCTTTGAGATAATTTAATGAGAGGATATGTTGATAAAGGGAGCCAACCTGACCTCTTCATTTCTGCATGTGGTGAATAATGTTGACAGCATCCATTTCCTTTTATATTTCTCTGATGAAAGACTGATTTAATTACTTATTTTTAAAAAATATGTTTTTATTGATATCAGAGAGGAAGGGAGAGGGAGAGAGAGATAGAAACATCAATGATGAGAGAGAATCATTGATTGGCTGCCTCTTGCACGCCTCCTACTAGGGATGGAGCCCACAGTTAGATTCCTGATCTGGAATCTAACTATGACCTCCTGGTTCATAGGTCAATGCTCAACCACTGAGCCATGCCAGCCAGGAAGATTTTGTTTAGTTATAATATTGTTTAGTTATAATATTGTTCCTTCTCATAGCCCACTCCAAGCCCCAGAAGTCTGAATATTTGGTCTAAGGCAGGATTCCAAACTTTTGGCTTAGGACCCCCTTTCACTCTTAGAATTACTAAGGATTCCAAAAAGTGTTTGTCTGGTTTATATCTATTGATATTTACTACATTAGCAATTAAAGCAGGAATTTAAAAACATTTATTAACCGTTGTAAATTACCAGTAATAAACCCTCTTCGTGCAGGGGTTCCCTACTTACACTTTGAAAACTACTGTCTGTGGTAATTTATCCCTTTACCCAATGACTGAGAGGTCCAAACACACAACCAACAACGGCATTCCTGCAGTCCCAGGATTTGTAGGAGAAGATGTCATTTTCTCCTCCTTTGGGGGTTGTGACATGTGAAGTGTGGCTGTAGGTCCCAGTGTCCCTGGGACTGCTCCGACTTATGCCCGTTGCACCCCCTTTCACTGTCCAAAATTTATCAGATTAGATGATAAGTTAGACAATCACCCTAGACTTGTGGATATGAAACAAAGAATTGCAACAGCTATTTGCCAGTATAAAGAAAGCAGAAAGAGGACAAAGGTGGTGCCCAAAGCTTTCAAAGAGGCAACAGCCAAGAAACATACAGACAGACAGCAGCGCCAGAAAGACACTGAGCCTAAAACCACGCTGGGGCTAGATTTCTAGAATAGATTTCTACTCCAATCTCTTCCCTCCCTTTCAAACCAATTTGAATTGGGATCACTGGTCCTTGCAATTGAAAGTGCTCCCACCACCGTGGCAGGGGGCAGCAGCTTAATGTGGATTCTTCTACCTTTCCCCTTCCCGGAGTCATATAGACATGTACTTGCACACATATTTCATAGTTGGGTTTGACTGAAGTTTGTTTTTATAAGAATTGGATTTCTATACATGTGTTTAATAACAATACATTGTAAACAACTCTCTGGGTCCGCAGATCCAGATCTGATATCTTTTTAATAGTTCCATAATATTTCATCATGCAAATGTCTCACCATTTCCTCCCAGTTTTTTGAGCATACAGTTTTTTTTTTTTTCAGGTTTGCCACTATGATTATTTTAGTATACATATTCTTTGTACTCTTGCTTTTGTTATGATAAGATAGATTCCTAAACCTGGGATGACTTGATCAAAGGGTATGTGAGGATCCTTATTCTTAAAAATAATTAGAAAAATACTTTAGATGGAGAAGTAATCCTATATAATAAAAGGCTAATATGCAAATTGACTGAACAGTGGAACGACTGGTTGCTATGACGCACACTGATCACCAGGGGGCAAATGCTCAATGCAGGAGCTGCTCTCTGGTGGTCAGTGCACTCCCACAGGGGGAGTGCCGCTCAGCCAGAAGCCAGGCTGACAGCTGGTGAGCCCAGTGGCGGTGGCAGGAGCCTCTCCTGACTCCTCGGCAGCGCTAAGGATGTCCAACTGACGGCTTGTCCAATTTCCTGCAGGGAGCAGGCCTAAGCCTGCAGGCGGACATCCCCCAAGGGATCCCAGATTGTGCACTGGGCCTCTAGGAGAAGATAAAAACTTAGATTAACCTAAGAACTATATGCATATATGCATAGTCCATGGACACAGACAATAGTATGGAGAAGGCCTCGGATAGGGTCGGGGCTGGGTAAAGGGGAAAAAGAGGGAAAAATGGAAGACATCTGTAATACTGCCAATAAGAATAAAGTTTTAAAAAATTAGGAAACAAAAAATATAAAATAAAAGGTAATATTTAATACTAAAATAGATAAAATCCATCTACTTTCTCCTATGATCTAGATTTGGTGTTACTTTTAGAATGGCTCATTCTTAAGTGTTGTTTTGTTTTTTTTTAAACTCTATTTTCTTCTAGTTCCTAGTTTTATTTTACTTGTTTAAATCCCTAATCCACCTGAAATATATTTTGGTGTAATTCAAACACAATGAGTGAAATACAGATTTAACCATTTTTCTCAACCCATTTATTGACTAATGATCTTTACTTCACAGACAATGAATGTCACTTTGTTTCATATAACAAATTACAAACAGAAAAGAAACCCTACATGTATTTAAAAAAACCAAAATATGATATTTTAGTAAATTGCAGAGCTAGTTTCCTCTATGTTTCTTCATTTTTCAGAATATTTCTGGCTAAGTTTGAGTCCAGGATTGTTCTTCAGAGAAGCAACCTTATTACTGATGGGGTAGTGAAATTTAGGAAGTATTCATTTAATCTAATAAAATTCCATTTAAATTTATACCGTAAACTTCAAACAAGAACATTTGTTTTATCTTTTAAAAGGAAGATACACTACTAGGGGTGCAGTTAGGACATCAAATTTAATACACCCTCCCACCCCCCTTAAAAACAAACAAACAAACAAAAAACAAACACCTCAGACAATATCAATCCAGTGGGTTTTTCCTTGGAAGAACATTTCTGAACTTGGGTATTCACACTGTTATTATTTGGGAAATGGAGCATATTATCTGAATTCCTACAACAAAAGAAAATTGTATGTTTTTTTTCTCTTTTGCCATGTTTTCTGTTTCAGTTTCCACTAATTAAGCAGCACTTTAGCCCCTTGGACTTTGAAGTTTCACTCATTACCTGGCTTCTGTAAGTCAACAAAAGACAACATCTAAAGCCCTCAGCATTGGGCCATCACTCTGGGGACTGCTAATTGAACGTAATTACTTTATTTTGTGCCAGGGTTCATACTTGTAACATCGCCTTGTAATAATTTAAATTGTCTGCATACTGCAAGGGACTGTGTGACGCCAGAGTGGAGACGGCAGGCCGCCACTTGGGCCTTGGAAGCAAAGTCAAAAGTAAGGAGACATTGTCATTTGGCTACCTACTCATTAGCTGCCCTCTATGGCTGTCTGTTGTTTTCAGTGGACAGGATGTGTAGTGACTGAATCTTGCCCCTAAAATAGCTGTGAAAACATGCATTTGGGATGTACAGTAATTGGTTGCTTAGTTAATCACATATATTTTTAAAGACCTTGGGAAAAAGCAAGATATTTTTAAATCATGACCTTGCAATGCCACATTACCCTCTCTCTCTCTCTCTCTCTCTCTCTCTCTCTCTCTCTCTCTCTCTCTCCCCCAAAGGGAAGAACTGCAATGGAGCAAAGATCAAAAGGATAAAATGTGGTGTTATCCTTCATTATCTCATTTGAGGAATTTGAAGAATGGCATGTCCTAGAAGAATAAAACCAAATCCTCTTGCCATTTTCCTGGCCTGATATTTTGGCAACCGCATTGCTTCCTAAGAGAAGCATCATCCAAACTTCATTTTTTAAAATGCATGTGAGAAGAAAGATTATTGTAGAAGGGGAAAATTACAAGCCTGAAGCCCTGCACAAGCTCTGGGAAAGCTCTCTGACCCCATACAAGGTGCAACCCATCCTGAGTTTTTGCCTCTACTTGGGTGATTAATCACAAGGTGAATGTGGTCTTACTGGCTTAATAATAGGGCTTGCTTTCGGCTCTCTGTGACCAGCAACATAACAGCACCTTCCCTGAGTGTTAGAATCCTCCCCGTTTGTCTATGGTGCCAGCAGGTCTATACCACTGGCAGTTAAAGCTAATGTGATTTTTTTTTATTCTCAAATTACATTTAACCATAGAAAGAAAACAATGCTATAGTTTTGAAAGAAAAGGTAAAGGGTATGGTAACAGGAAAAATCACACACAAAAAGAAAATGAGATTAAATTGAACAAAATTTAATGTAAGCCTTTGATTTACCTGAATCTCCTGTAATTATTTCTTCAAGATGGTTGGAAGAATAAAATGACCACCAAGTAATAGATGCCGCCAATTCTTTCCTAATACCTGTGTATTTAGTGTGTATGTTTTAGATATAATTCGCATTGCACAAAATTCACCTTCTTAAATTATATACAATTCAGCAGTTTTTAATACATAAGTAAAGCTGTTTAGCCATTCCCCCTTTCTAATACTACATTTTCATCACCTCAACATGAAATTCCATATCCATTAGCAGTCACTCCCCATTGGAGCCATGGTAACCTCTTTTCTATTTTCTGTCTCTATGCATTTGCCTAACCTGGACATTTCATATAAATGGCATCATTTAATATGTGGCCGTTTGTGACTGGCTTCTTTCACCTAGCATTTAAGATGTATCCATTATAGAATGTATCTGTACTTCATCCTTTTTATGGCTACATAATATTCCAGTGTATGGATAGGTTGCATTGTGTGTATCCACTCATCACTAATGGACATTTGGGTTGATTCTGCTTTTTGGCTATTTTGAATAATGCTTCCATGAGCATTCATATACAAATTTTTGTCTGAACATATGTTTTTGGCTCTCTTGGGTAGTGAGATTGGTGAGTCATATGGTAACTTTCTGCTTCACTTTTTGAGGAACTGCTGGACTGTTTTTCAAAGAGGCTGTACTATTTTATATTCCCACCAGTAATCTAAGAGGATTTCAATTTCTCCACATCAACAACCAAAAGCACATTAAGCATACATACGGCACTTGTGATTTGGTTATAGTCATCCTAATAGATGTAAAGTGGTATCTCATTATTTTGATCTGTATTTCCCTAATGACAAATGACACTGAAACTTTGTATGTGCTTGTTGACTATTTGCATATCTTTTTTGAAAAAAATGTCTATTAAAATTCTTTGCCCATTTTTTAGTTGGGTTATTTATCTTCGTTGTTGAGTGGCAAGAGTTCTTTATATAGTCTAGATATTAAGCCACTATCAGATATATGATTTGCAAATATTTTCTCCCATTCAGTAAGTTGTCTTTTCACTTTATTGAGAGTGTTAGCCAGTTTATCTATGTTTTCTTTAGTTGCTTGTACTTTTGGTGTTTCTTATAAGAAACCACTGCCTAGTCCTTGATTCCAAAGACTTGCCCTTATGAATTCTTCTAAGAGTTTTATAGCGTTAGTTCTAACATTTAGGTCTTTATTCCTTAATTTTTAAATGTGGTTTGAGGTAAGAATTCAATTCAACTCTTTCACATGTGGATATCCAGTCATCTTAGCACCATTTGATGAAAATACTATTTTTCCCCCCACAAAATGGTTATGGCTCCCTTTTTGTAAATCAATTGAATAGATATGGGTTTATTTCTCCCAATTTTATTCCATTGATCTGTATATCTACCCTTTTTCTGGTACCACACAGAGTCTTAATTACTGTAGCTTTAAGGGCCTTTTGAAATTGAGAGGTGTAAATCCTCCAAATTTGTTCTTTCAAGATTGTCTTGGATGTGTATGTTAGTTTTTAATTATAATCAAAATCACAATAGAAATTTTTGACCTGAGAACACCTGGAAATATAATTTGCTTTTAAAAAATATTTTTTAAAGATCTTATCATAAAATAATTTCCAATAGCATGAATGTCTCAATCTATAAACCACTGTCCAGTAATAAAGGAATCTCATTAGTAAATACCTTGATTTATTCAAAAGTCAATTAACATGGTAAATCAATGTTTTAGAATGCTAAATTATTTTTGGAGTAGAGGATGTAATAAATATTCAGATTTATATACTTAGTGGAGATTTTGAGTCATAATACCATGCAATTTTCTTTTAGCTCTGCGATTCATTGTTGATAACCTACAGCAAAACACTTTACCTTTCTTTTCCTTTATTTAATTTGATTATAAGTTCATGTTTCTGGCAGCTGGAAAAGAGGTAAGGGGAAGTGATGAGCATATGCTAAGAAACATCTTAATTCTGGGCAATCATTTTCTCAGTTATAATTCAGAGGAGTTATCTGCTACAGGTATGATAGCATTTCCATTTCTTTGCCCAACTCCTCAATTAAGTCCCATTACCCTTTACTTTATCTGCATTGTTAGTTTGTATCTTAAATTGGCTCTAAAAATTGGAGGTCAATTGTAGGATTTACATTACTATGACTATGTAAATAATATAAGTTGGGCCAAGTAATGTGCTAGCATTACATTTGCATATTTATAGGTCCTTTGCCACAAACATTGAGCAAATCAAAGGAGAGTGTTCCTAGCATTAGTGTTAAATAAACTTTTCTTACTTATACCTCACCAATGACTTAAAATTATACCTCATTTGAGTTTATTATTTTTGTCAAAACAATTTAGTCTTCTTAAAGTTTCTAATATCCTTTATTTAATTTCTTGCAGTACTCACCTTTACTGTAAACTATTTCTGCTTCCAATTCTCTATCCTATCATCTCTCTCTATAAAAGCCCAGCGAGCAGAACAGCAGGACAACCAGTTCGACCCGTGGCTATGACAGGCACAGCGGCAGCCAACCAGCCTGATCCTGGTCAGATTGGGGGTGGGGCCAGCCAACTGCCCACGGCCTCTCCCTCTGCCTGCCTGGCCCCATGGGCCCCCACTGGGGCAGGCAGGCCAGACCCTACATATGCATGAATTCATGCACTGGGCCTCTAGTTTATTATATTAGTCCTTTGTGTACCTTTTTTTCCTTAGAGAAAAATCCTCCCAACTATACCTCCTGCTGCTCCTGTGAATTGGTTGCTCTTGTCCTGATGCTCAGTTGTTACACTGATCTTACTGCTTTCCCAGGTTGAAACTTTTGCCTCTTTGGTGGATCAAAATGAATTGCAACATGTTTTTTTGTTGTTGTTGTTTGTTTGTTTGTTTGTTTGTTTTATTTCAGAGAGGAAGGGAGAGGGAGAGAGAGATAGAAATATCTATGATGAGAGAGAATCATTGATTGGCTGCTTCCTGCATGTCCCCTACTGGGGATCGAGCCCACAACCTGGGCATGTGCCCTTGACCGGAATCAAACCCGGGACCCTTCAATCTACAGGCTGATGCTGTATCCACTGAGCAACCGGATAGGGCTGAATTGCAACTTTTTGCTCTCATTTCACTGAAACATTTCATATAACGTCCCATGAAGATGTCCATGAAATATGTTACTAAGTTTCTCTTTGTATGTAAAAAAAAGTATTTGTTCCGTGCTCATGCTTGAATGAATGTTAGTTTGAGTAAAAACTCTAGGTTGAGCCCTAACTGGTTTAGCTCAGTGGATAGAGGGCCGGCCTGTGGACTGAAGGGTCTCAGGTTCGATACTGGTCAAGGGCATGTACCTTGGTTGCAGGCACATCCCCAGGAGGGGGTGTGCAGGAGGCAGCTGATCGATTCTTCTCTCTCATCGATGTTTCTAACTCTCTATCCCTCTCCCTTCCTCTCTGTAAAAAATCAATAAAATATATTAAAAACCAAAAACAAAAAACTCTAGGTTGAAATTGTTTTATCTCAGAATTAAGAACACTTTGTTCCATTGTCTTCTAACATATCATATTAATAAAATATTTTATTCCCATTTCTTTCCACACAATTTGATCTTTGTTCTCTGAACTTTATTATGGTCTTCTTTTATTCTAGGTGTTTGGAATTTTATTCCTTGAGCTAAAAACCCTGAGGTCCCCAAGGCAGTTCCAATGTCCTGTGTGCCTGGGGGTCTCTTATATGTATCAAATGATAAATTTTGGAAGAACCAAGATAGGAATATCACAACTGATATTGATACCATTGTAATAACCTGGTTATCATTTAACAGGGAAGATAATAAAGGGAAGACTAGGTAAAATAAGCATGCCATTTATACAGCTTTGCTAATTGAACACTCCAAGTCTGTTCCCTGCTGATTGATGGGGAAGGAACTGGACAACAGACACATGCCCAGGGAGGTCTGAATGTTGTGGGAAGGTGCCTGCTTGTCTGTCAGTCACACCTGGAGTGGGTCAGTGGGCCACAATAAGAGTGGGCACTGCAAGGGCACGAAACCTGAATATTTAAACTTCTGAACAAAGGAGCTCACGCTCTTGTGTTTCTTTCTTTTTTCTTTTTTTTTCCACTCTGTTTGCTTTTGGCTCTTGCCTCTCCTGCTTGCCTGTGCTCCTGTGACTCCTGTTGCAAAGGGCATACTCCCCTGTGCCCATGTGGCTCACAGCCATGTGGGATGCACACAATGGACTAATGGACTTTAATTAACTGACGCTCTGCCGGACCCAGCTGCAGCGTGGAACGGAAGCCTGGACACTGGCCTTGCTTTGGGCTCTACTGGAGCCCCAGCTACACTTCTTTCAGGACTGACTTAAGGGGCATGGGACTTTGCAACCCCAGGAATGTAACTCCCTGCAAATAAGGCCTTTTACTATATCTCATTCTTCCACGCGAATCTTAGAAAATTAATTTTCCAAAGATATCACAGGAACCTCACTCCCAAGAGCGATTCTCCTGTAAAAATATAATCAAAATACACGAACTATAAATGTATTTTCTTGATGATAGTTTTTTTCCTAGTGGATCACATATTTAATTTTTTTATTTGTTTTTTATTAATCCTCACCAGAGGATATTTTCCCATTGATTTTGGGGGAGAGTGGAAGAGAGAGGGAAAGACAGAGAAAAACATTGATGTGAGAGAAACACATCGATTAGTTGCCTCCTGCATGAACCTTGACCAGGGCCCAGACGGGGAGGAGCCTTCAACTGAGTATATGCCCTTGACCAGAATCAAACCTAGATGCCTTTGGTCCATAAGCCAATGCTCTATCCACTGAGAAAAGCCAGCTAGGACTAAATATCTAAATTTTAAAATAGTGAAAAAATGGGCTAGAATAAATTGCAGCTATTTTTCTGGAAATGAAACACTTTTTAAGCAAAAGATCAAAGGCAGATACAATAAAGAAGAAGTTCATAAAAACTGATCACATAATTTGGAAAGCTTCTATACTGAAAACATATATTTAAAATATTATAAGGCAAATGAAAAATTATTTGCAAAATAGTGTTAGAGGTTTGATATTCTTACTATGATAATGAGGTCTTAAATATAAAAAAGAAATTTAACAATATCCCAAAAGAAAAATGATGCAATGATGTAAATAGGCAATTAACAAAATAAAAATATAAATGGAAAATAACCATAAAATAATATTTATTTTTTTAAATACAAAGAAAAATAGCAAAAATTAGACTTTTTATCCTATCAAATTGCAAAATAAAAAATAATTTTAAGTAAACGTGTTGTTTAGGAATAACAGGCTATATAGAACCACTCTTGGTATAAGGCAGTCTTATACCAAGCTCGTGCCTTTGAAAAGTCATAAAAATGTATGTTCTTCAGTTGACCAATGCATATCAAAGGCCATGAAAATGTGCATATTTTGAGCCAGAAATTCTATTTCTAGAAATTTAAGAAAAAAACATATATAAAGATGCACTTGTAAGGATAGACAACACTGAGCGCTTTATAAGAAAATTGGAAACAACTGAGTCCAAAAATAGAGGTTGGATTTATGCTGTTTTCATGTAAGAGAATTAAAAATGATTCTGTACCCACATAGTCATTGACATAGAAAGACACCCAAAATGTTATCTAATGAGAAAGGCATGTCCCAAAACAGTATGTATAGTATAATTCCAACATTTTTGTTGGCCTCCATAATTGAAAAATCATGCCTGGTTTGATCTAAAGCCTCAAATAGCACCATATATTATTACAAAGTGTGGGAAAACATACACAAAAACATTAAGAGTGGTGCTTTGGGTTTTCTCCTTTATAATTTTCCATATTTTCTAAAATTTCTAAAATAAACAAAAAAAATGAGTTAACGGAGTCTTCCTTCCATTTAAAGATATGTTCTTTTTAGTGGCTCTTAACAATCAGAAATCAACAGGATAAAGATTTCGAATGAAGGCAGTGTGAGATAAGCTCTCCTTCACCATACAACCTCTGCTTCCTTACCTCCTTTTTTATACAGGCTTTCATATCAGATCCATCCACAGTAAATTTATATTTGCCCATATATTGTCTTTCTGTGGTCTCATGGTGTCTAATTACTTAAAGATAAGAACTCATTCTTTATTCAGACAAAGTGTTGCTTGTTATCCCTATCACATAGGATGAAGTTTTTTATAGAATCTTATAATAGTGTTTTCCTTATGATTTTGAGTATTAAATATAAGTAGTTCACACTAAATTTAGATATAAGGAATAACCAGACCAAATGATGTGATTAAAGCCACTGTTCTGGTAGACAGTGTAGGTTGAGTACTTATCCAGATAATTTGATTACTGTAAACAGTCAGCTTTGCCTGGATTATCTGGATAATTGCCTCACCTCTGCATTTTACATTGCCTAAGGTTCTAGCTTTATTTTGCAGCCTATGGGCCACTTTCTGCAGTGATCAGCAATCAGAGAAAATCAGATTATCACTCTGGGTAACCTTCCTGTGCCTTGGGTAATTAAGTCAACAAATTAGCTGAAGGCTCCAATGCGGAAGGGGATTGGTAGACTGTGGTCAAGACACATATTTATGAATTTTCCCTTAAGCTGCTTTTCTTGAGGAAGCTTTGATAAGAAACATATGATCTCAATTATCATTAACTCCCTGTGGTTTCCGTGCTTGGGAGCTTGACCTAGACTTTCGAAGGCATAGGACCCCCTTCGATGTGTGCCTGAGCAGCATACTGCCAGTCCATTCCCATTTTCCATCCTGCTATCTCACACTGAGAAAGGGGGCTTAAATCACTCTTCACACACGCACTGCAGTCTCAGGGGTTATGCCACTTCTGCGGCTGCTTTTAGTTTTTCTTTCCTGCCCTTTGGTAATATGCTTTTCTAGTCAACCAAACACCTTTCTTTAAAGCTATTTTTATTTTTTTTTATTTTTATTTTTTTAAATATATTTTATTGATTTTTTACAGAGAGGAAGGGAGAGAGATAGAGAGTTAGAAACATCAATGAGAGAGAATCATCGATCAGCTGCCTCCTGCACATCTCCTACTGGGGATGTGCCCGCAACCCAGGTACATGCCCTTGACCGGAATCGAACCTGGGACCTCTCAGTCCGCAGGCCGACGCTCTATCCACCGAGCCAAACCGGTTTCTGCTAAAGCTATTTTTAAATATAAAATTCTTTTAAAAAATCTTTTAATGGCAAAGGGAAAATATAGGCATGAAAATGACTCCTACCAGACACAGACAAATAAGAATTTAACAAAGATGATCATTGCTATTATTTGAAAATTTAACATGTAAATAGGAGTGGGTGCTTGGGTTTTGTTTCTGCATTTAGAATTGTCGATTTAGTTTCTCTGTGTGAAAAAGACTTAAGCAATATATCAGAATGTTTAACAGTTAATTAGTTACAATACAACCTTTGAATATACATATTGAAAAGCTACTCCAAATATTAACTTTGATTCAGGACCAGGAATGGGGCTTACAGTGAAGACTGGCAGAACTGGGCTGGCTGGGATATGTGGGCTGATGGGCCCAACTACGACTGGGTGCACAATTAAAAGGGGCATTCATGTCCCTCAAATCATGTAAATAGGTATTAAAGTGGAAAAAAGAAAAGGGGAAATTAGCTATCAGAATAATCATTTTAAATGCGTTTTGTTTTGTGACCAGAGTGGAATTATTTGCTTATCTATGTACAAATTATGCTGCTGCAGAAGTAAGGAAACAGAGTTTATTGTAAATGACTTGCCCAACTGGCCTCCCAAGATAAAACTTGAAAAAAATAAACAGTTTGATGGTTAATGAAGCTAATATGTGCCCATTATAAAAGCTAAAAAAATGCATATAAATCTAAAAGAATAAATAATACTTGATCATCAACTAGAGATATTTTTACATATTTTCCATGAATATGTACATTCCATGATAGGGAACATATTGTGTATTTCAATTTTGATTCATCCTCTTTCCACATTTAGTATTATAGCATACATATGTCATTTAGAATTTATTATGTTTCAAGAGTCAGTACACCCAACTTAAACTGGCTGAAAAAAATTCAGAAAATTATTGGCTCTAGAACTGAAAAGTTGAGAGGAAGAAGTGGATTCAAGCACAAACCAGAGGTCCAGCTGGCTCTGTCTGGTTCCATTTACCTGCACTTCCCGCAGGTTTGCTCTCTTTGGTGGCTTTGTCCTCATGCTAACTTCTCTCACCAAATACATCAGTATCAGTTCCAGACTTCACACCCTCTCACCACAGTGTCCAAAGAGAGAGAGTTTCTTTTCCAAAGCTCTTTGAAAGAAAAATTTTGTTCACACCTTTCTAACAAAAGTGCTAAAGTGCACTCTAATCACAACCTGCTTACATCAGAGGCACTTCCTCAAAACTATTACTAAGATAAGAGAACATTTGACTCCTATAGACTTAGATGTGGGTTACATGTTAAACCCACCCAGGCCACATAAGCAAAGGGTATCCTATATAAAGAGCTAATATGCTAATTAGACCGAACAGCAGAAGGATCGTTTGGTGACCTTCCTGATGAAGCCAGGGCTGCAAGAGCTGGCTGGAGCTGTGAAGGCCAGCCAGGGCTGCGAGGACCGGGACCCTTGCACGAATTTCGTGCATTGGGCCTCTAGTAATCTAATAAACTTCCCACTACCACATTAAAAGGATCTTCACAAATATTATTATAATGTCTGTATACTATCTCATTTTACAGTAATACTTACATTTATTAAACACTAGAGGCCTGGTACATGAATTTGTGCATGGGTGGGGTCCAGCCAGCCCGCCCCAATGGGGGCCGATTGGGGCCAGGCAGTGGGGGGAGGGAGGGGACATGGGAGGTTGGCCGGATGGCCCCACCACCAATTGGGGTAGGGGGGCCGACCAGGGGTGGGGACGGCTGGGGGGAGGGTCCATGGGTGGTTAGCTGGCTGGCCCCGCCCCCAATCGAGCCAATTGGCCGGCTGCAGTGGGCATCATAGTGACTGGCTTTTTATATATATTGATTCTTCTCATTAGACATTTAGTCTGTTTCCAATTTTTCTATAATATAAATAATGTTGTGAACATTCTTTTTAATAAATTTTTGGCTGCCTTTGGTTTTACTCTTTTAGAATAGATAACAAGTGTAATTATTAACCAAGGGCACAATATTTTTCAGTGTTATGTTGCTTTTTAGAAGAATCATCTGTCTCATACACATGGCTATCTAGCTGATCACCATTGGTAGCATTATCATTTACAAAAAAGTCTTTACTAACCTGCTTAGTGAGATATTGTAGATCATGGTTATATTTTATTCAAATTTTTTAAATTTACTAATGAAGTTAACATTGTCCTCTAATAATAATTGTAATAGTGATTGAGCAGCACAGTGTGCCAATCACTGGTCTGGGCATTTTATACACATCAGATAATTTAAACATCATAAAATCTATATAATTACTAGGTGTACCAGTTTATAAAGCGGATTTTTTTCAATAGATGGATTTACACATATGTTGATATATATGCGATTTGATATGTATGCTATTTTATTGTATTGACAACAAGCTTCAAAACTTCATATGTCAAATTTGCTGAAGGTATTAACATCATAGATATTTTTATGCTTAAAAATGTCGAATTCCGTGCTAAAAAAAGAGCATTTGCGGGAAGTTTTAATTCATTACTTTATTTTGAAGAAAAGTGCTGCTGAATACTTCAGGAAGCTATGGTGAACATGCTGCATCTCAAGATACTTGTGAACACTGGTTTAAATGCTTTAAAAGTGATGATTTTGATGTGAAAGACAAAAAACATCCAGGTCAACCAAAAAAGTTTGAAGACCAACAATT
This sequence comes from Myotis nattereri, assembly GCF_964212035.1. Lineage (NCBI taxonomy): Eukaryota > Metazoa > Chordata > Mammalia > Chiroptera > Vespertilionidae > Myotis > Myotis nattereri. Next base: position 32,041,958 of record NC_138088.1, read on the forward strand.
ACAAGCATTATTGGATAAAGATGCATGTCAAACTCAAAAACAACTTGCAGAACGATTAAACGTTGCTCAGCAAACAATTTCCCATCATTTACAAGCAATGGGAAAGATTTTAAAGGGAGGAAAATGGGTGCCACATCAACTGAACGAAAGACCAATGGAAACCGAAAAGTCATCAGTAAAATGTTGCTTCAACGGCACAAAAGGAAGTCTTTTTTGCATCGAATTGTGACTGACAATGAAAAGTGGATTTATTCTGAGAATCACAAATGCACAAAATCATGAGTTGATCCAGGTCAACCATCAACATCGACTGCAAGGCCAAATCACTTCGGAAAGAAGACAATGCTCTGCGTTTGGTGGGATCAGGAAGGTGTGGTGTACTATGAGCTTCTAAAACCAGGTGAAACCATTAATACTGATCACTACTGACAACAAATAATCCATTTGAACCACACTTTGATCATAAAATGACCAGAATGGGCCAGAAGACATGGCAAAGTAATTTTGCTTCATAATGATGTACCATCACACACTTCAAAACCAGTTAAAGACACCTTAAAAGATCTTGCCTGGGAAGTATTAACCCGCCACCATATTCTCCAGACCTTGCTCCTTCAGATTACCACCTGTTCTGATTGATGGCAAATACACTTTCTGAGCAGCACTTCAAAACATACAAAGAAGTGGAAAATTGGGTCTCTGAATGGTTTGCCTCAAAACAAGAAAGGTTCTATTGGGACGGTATCCACAAATTACCTGAAAGGTGGGGGAAATGTGTAGCTAGCGATGAGCATTACTTTGAATAAAGCACGTTTGATGTTTCTCTTGAAATTATTGTGTTTTCTTTGATTACAAAATCCGCATTTTAACCAGTACACAATTAATTTACCAAAAGTAAAATGGCCAGAAAGTGGATAGCCAGCCAGGACTTAAATCCACATCTACCTAACTCAAATGTAAGCTTTTAAGAATCAAGAAAAGCTACTTCCTATATTATGCATAGTAGCTATTTGTATTTCCTACTTTGTTGTGACTGTAATATTTATTATGATTTACTTTGAAGAATTATTTTCCCTGCTAATCTCTAAAATCTAAAATAACCCCAAAAATAATACAGTTGAAAATAACTATAGAATTGTAGTTTTCTATGAAAAAATAAAATAAAAACTCCTGGTGAAAGTCACAGTTGCAACACATTCCCATAATTCAGTCCTCAGGCACAAGGGTGCTAAACTAGAACTCTTTCTACAATTTTCAATTATTAATGAAAACAAATGGAAAAGAAGAAAAGAATGCAATGCTTTAGATCTCCTGTCTACATGATTGTCCTCTGAAATGTGCATTGTTTTGGTAATTCTCCAATGGTTTTTTGTTAATATTTTTTCTGTATTTCTAGTTGTTCTCAAGAGGAGGGTCGGTCTGTTAGCTATCACAACTAAAAGCAAAGTCTATAAGTGTCAAACATCTCTCTATAATTTTATGAAAAATGCTTACAAAATATAAGGGTAAATAATATTTTACCCACTTATAATACTGTTAAAATATGCCACAATAAAGAGAAAGGCATAAAACTAGTATTTATATGCTTACATAGGCTTGAAATAGGGTTGCATTTACAAAAATGCCTTCATGATATAGCTAATGAATATTCAGCACAAAACAAAGACACATGCTATTCCTATATTGTGAGCAAAAGCAGCCACAGGAAAGAAACTTTGTAAAGTTTCTGAGGCATTGAGTTGCCCACAGGTTACCAATATTTACATATTAATTCATTCCTCTAGAGGTCTTTATAAGCCAAAAATATGGCATATGTCACCACTCTTAAACATCTGCAGCCATTAGAGAAGAAAACCAAATAAGAATGCAACAGTTAACTTCATTTATTCTTCTTCTTCCTCCCACCAACACACACACACACACACACACACACACACACACACACACACACATCACATACAGAGTAAACCTATAAACCATTCTTGAGCAGTGTACCACGACCATTGAGAAGTCCATTCAGTTGAGAAGATATATACATTCTTTCTGACATTATGATGTCTCTTCTGTGTCCCTTATATACAAAAGGATATTAAGCTGTTAATGTGAATAAGTCCTAAATTTTCAGTCTCAGCCACTATTTATGTCCTTTTTAAATAACCATCCATTTGAATTCCCTTCCTTGATGTGTGTGTGTGTGTGTGTGTATAATCTTTAAACATTTATGAGCCTACGTCATTTACTTGAACACTTATTTCAGTATCTTTTGAATCTCAAACTCATTATGCAGAATTAGAAATGTCTACCTGACTCAAATCTAAGCTGTTAAGAAATTTTATACAAACACATATAAAGAAGACTAATGTTAATTTTGATATTAAGTAAACAATGTTTAACTATATTAAGAAGAAATATGCTTTTCCTATAGAATTAACAAAAAAATACTTTAAAGAATTTCTGTAACAATGGTAACAGAGAAGTAAGGTAACACTACACTAATTTGCAAAATATATTTGTAATCAACTGAATATTAATTCTATTTTAAGGGTTTGATGTATGTTAGGTAGTTACACCAACTTTGTTTAATTGAACTTATATCACTTCAAAAAATCATCAGGAGCCCTAACCTGTTTGGCTCAGTGGATAGAACGTCGGCCTGCGGACTGAAGGGTCCCAGGTTCAATTCTGGTCAAGGGCATGTACCTTGGTTGCGGGTACATCCCCAGTAGGAGGTGTACAGGGGGCAGCTAATCGATGTTTCTCTCTCATCGATGTTTCTAACTCTATCCCTCTCCCTTCCTCTCTGTAAAAAATCAATAAAATATATTTTTTTTAAAAGTCACCAGTAGAGGTAGCAAATAATTTAAAAATAATATTAATTATGACCTACTTTTTTGTTTGCTTATTTGTTTTTGTTAATCCTCACCCGAGGATATTTTTCTATTGATTTTTAGAGAAAGTGGAAGGGACAGAGAGAGAGAGAAACATTGATATGAGAGAGACACATCAATTGGTTGCCTCCCACACAGCATGGGGATCTAGCCTGCAACTGAGGTACATGCTCTTGACCAGAATTGAACTCAGAACCCTTCAGTCTGCAGGCTGACAGCCTATCCACCAAACCAAGCAAGCTGGGGCATGATCTACTTTTAAGTTGTATAAGAGTTAACCTATTTATTTCTGAAAAAGTCACTATATAACTTATACAAGATTTATAACTATATAAGATACAGAAACATAGAAAATATAATTATAAATATAATTTATTAATCTCTTACTAGCCTAAATCACAATCACACATAAGATCTGGATTTTTCTATTCTTGTTCAGTTTCTTTCTAATTTTAGACTTGGGGAAAGCCACCCACTTCTCTAAGCCTCATTTTTATGTCTTCAAATTGGAAACAATAATAAATCACAGAGATAAGATGTCACAGAGCATCTATGAAAGGATTAAATATGATGGTATATGTTAGGTGATTAGCATTAACAAATGTTAGGGTTTTCTGTGTATCTACCCCAAAGAATGTAGATCCCTCCCCCAAAACAGCCTCCTCTTTTTGATTCAATTTGTTTAGTCACCACAGACCTATCTCACAATATTGTTGAAGAATATCAGACTCCTAAGGGGTTTTGTTAACTGAAGGCATTTATTATTATTTTATAAGGCAGAGCAGCATAATGTTTTTTTTTTATTTGTTCCACCTGAATAGTATCTCAAAGCATGCCCCTTAGGCCTGCTGCAAATCTATATATCTATATATATATAGAAGGTTAAGCAACCGGAATGCTGGAACAACCGGAATGACAGGTTGCTATGATGCGCACTGACCACCAGGAGGCAGATGTTCAATGCAGGAGGTGCCCCCAGGTGGTCAGTGTGCTCCCACAGCCAACCTCTGGTGGCTGGCCAACCTCCTGCGGTCCCTCCCCCCATCTGGCAGGCCCTGCCAGCAGCTGGCAGCCGGCAGCTGGCAGCTGGCAGGAAGGAAGGCCCAGGTCGGCAGGAAGGAGGGCCCTGGCCTGTAGCCAGAAGGAAGGCCCTGACCAGCAGCCGGAAGGCCCCAATCGGCCCTGATTGCCAGCCAGGCCTAGAGACCCCACCCATGCACGAATTTCATGCACCAGGCCTTTAATATATATATATATAAAAGCCTAAGTGACCAAACAACCGAACGACCAGTCAACCAGTCGCTATGATACACACTGACCACCAGAGGGCAAATGCTCAATGCAGGAGTTGCCCCCTGGTGGTCAGTGCACTCCCATAGTGGGAGCACCACTCAGCTGACCAACCCGTCCTGGCGGTCCAGCAGCCAGTCAACAGCCACTCACTCCCTGCAGGTCCAATGTCCGGAGAGTCCAATGTCTGGAGAACGGGCCAGGCACCGACAGACCAGCACCACTGGCACAATCCTGACAGCACCACCGGCCTCCTGGAAGTCAGCCTTGGACACCGTGGATGCTTCTCCTCCCGAGACACTCCAGAAGAAATGATATAAAAGCTGCTGCCAGGTGGCTCCTGACAACCGGCGCGAATGTCAGTGGGATGGATCCGGAACCCGGGCAACAAGGGTGTCCCACTGCCTGCCCAGAGGGCCGATCGCATCCCAATCCCCCCCAACCACCTCGGGCGGGTACCAGACACAGGGCTCATGGCTGGAGAGGGCCTCTGGCTGCGCAAGCCTCTCCCAGTTGGGACTGACTGGGCTCAAGCTCGTGGTAGGCACAGTGGTGCCGGGATGAGTGGAAATGGCAAGCAGGAGCAGCAGGTGGTATTGGACTGTGGGGATGGGTTTTGGCCTGATCCCCGCCGGCCATACCAAGGGACCCCACCCGTGCATGAATTCATGCACCAGGCCGCTAGTAAGATATAAGCCAAGTAATGACTCATTTATCTGCTATCACTGCCATAATGATATAAATACTTGCCCAAAGTTTTCAATTTAATCCTTACAAGGCTTCAGGTAAGCTTCTTAGAAAAAGCACCAGTCTTTTCTCTAGCATTCTTGGGCTAGGAATGGCTATTCTAGATTTCTAGTTGCACATATGAACTGAAATAAGTGGAGGGGAATTCTGAAGGTCAAGTACAAGAGACAGGAGTGTCTTTATTGGACACTTGTGATTTTCAATAAGCTCTAGAGGTATATCTTTGATTGCTCAAGAAAGCAAGAGATAAAGGAGGACCCTTTTGTTCTAAGATAGAATACTCTGTGCCAGGATATGGCCTGTGATAATTCAGTGAACATGAATGAAAACACAAAGAAAACAAATATGTAACGTGAGAATGACTGATGAAGCCACAGCGTAGAGGAGGCAGATAAAAGAAATTTCCTCAAGTATTATAAATTAATATATGGCCTACGAACTTTATTGATGTTTTATTGTTATACCTGGAGCTTCTTTCTATTAACCTGTATTAATCTTAGTGAGAGTAGGAAATAATATATTCTCTAATCAGCATAGATTTTTCTAGAACCTGGGCAGATTAAGATTGCAAAGAAGGGGCATTCCTAAAATGAGTAGATAAGCCCTTGTGCTAAAAACATCATCAAAAGTAGAATTATTTTTAGAATTTACTATTATGAAATTGCTGGGAAATTTTCAACATAAAATAGAGATGAAGACGACACATAAATATTGGAAACTTAGAGAAAGAAAACTTGGGATCAGTACTCTATGGCCACTAGTGTATCAAAATCTACCTCACTGGAGTAAAAGCTGGAACCCAAATCACAAACTAATTTGTGTTGGTAATTATTGAATGCATATGAACAACTAGATAGTTTATTTAATGATGTGATTTTAAATTCTTACAGTTTTTGACTCACCTGCAAGAACTTGAGAATTTATGCAATGATAGAATAATCCACTTCCCGCCATTTTGTGGCTTTCACCTTGTATCAAGTACTACTTTCAGTGAAATGAAATAAAATATAATATTTCTTGCTTCTTTATACAGCTTCCTTTCAAAATATGACATTCACATTTTTATATTATTTCTTACCTGTTACAAATCAATAAACTAAATGGCTATATCATTAACATCAAAGTAGCTTATCTTTTATAAAGATTGTTTATAATAGATAAACAAAAATTACAAGGTATTTTTCAATTATTTTTGTTCAATTATTATTTTAAAATTTCTGTGATCAGTCCCATGAATAACTAAAGACCACCAATATATACATTATTATTTATTGACTTGTTTTTCAGTTTATTTGTTCTAGTGTTAAGCATTAACATATTTAAGGTGGGAATGGCAGCCACATTTATTTTAAGTCCTAAAATTAATAAGCATAAAACTAGAAAACAGTCAATAAACCATTAACTTGCTCTCTATATATTTTTTTCTAGTTAAACACTGTACAGAGAAAGGATTCCCACATTCGGGGAATTTATTTTTCCAGAAGTCAATTTAAGATTCACGGAAGACTTTTATTGGCTTTACAAGACTAACAACATTGAAATATTTCTTGTGACTGATCACATTTTTATCTGTTCATAGATAATTTGGAGCAGATATGCCCCAGAAAAACACCTGTGAGAAGCACTGTGGCTCCAGATACTAACCGAGACTACGAACATGCTGCTGCTTAGCAAAGGAAAGTCAGATGGATCAGGGCCAGGATGGCCTAACTGCAACAAGTTCAGCAGAGAAGAGATTAGACTCACCGACATGAAGAGAGAAACAAATATAGAGTTGCTTCTCTGCCTCCGTGTAAGATAAGCAAGACTCACGATTGCACGTATAAAAGTAACTTATGATGCTACTTTTTCTCACTTTTCTTAATAAGCTAATGTTGCTTTTGCTCTCTATTTTTCTTCACAAGAATGTTATTGGAACAGAATATGCATCTTGCTGTCTACCTAAAATCAGCAGAGTAATCTTGAATGCGTAATACGTGCCAGACACTGTGCAAATCATTGGAAAGATACACATGACAAACAACAGATTGCTATAAGCCAGCATCATGTATTCCAGCACCAGATTCTGAGCTGGTGTAAGTCTTCCCCAGACCACTTGTGCTGACAGAGGAACTACAGTGGTTCCTCATAGGGTAATTGGGATATGTAATCACCAAAAGAACAGAGCACAGGTGCTGGGTGTCCAGAAAACAAAATCTCCACTATACCAGGTATGAATTTTATCTCCAGAACTAGTAGCCCAGTGCATGAAATTCATGCACATTAAAGGGGAATTAATTAGAGGAAATATTTTAATATTGCTATTTGCCCTTTCTCTATAATAGAAGTGTCAGAGATGAAAGAAAATTAGTTAAATGTATATGAAAATCTCTCTTCTGTCAGAGTCTGGGGTGTGCTCCGGGACTTAGAGTCAAGTCCCCGCCCATCACCTGCACGCGGTTTGAAAATGCAGGAGACCCAGACCCGGCCGGCCCCACCCCATTGGATGAGACCCAGACCCAGCCAGCCACACACCCATCAAGCCCCTCCAGGCGGGGGCGCAGCATCAGGTCCCCCAGCCTGGCGCCAGGTGGGGGACGTGGCCTGAGGTCCCCTGTCAAGCCCCACCGGGTGAGAGGCACAGTCTGAGGTCCCCTGGCCTGGCACTGAGGCAGGGGTGGGGAACGGCCTAAGATACCCTGTCAAGCCCAGCCAGGCAAGGGGCGTGGCCTGAGGTCCCCTGTCAAGCCCGGTAGGGCGGGAGTGCGACCTGAGGTCCCCTGGCCTGGTGCTGGGGTGGGGGAGCACGTCCTGAGGTCTCCAGGCCTGGCTCTGGGACAGGGGGCATGACCTGAGGTCTCCCGTCAAGCCCCGCCGAGCATGTGGCATGGCCTGAGTTCTCCAGGCCTGGTGCCGGGGCAGGGGGTGCGGCCTGAGGTCCCTTGCCCTGGCCAGGTGCCATGCAGCCTCAGGTCCCGCTATTTGGTCGTGACGTTATGGCATCCCAGCTAATTTGCATATTCTTCTATTATATAGATTCTACCTAGAGCTTTTACATTTTGTAAGACTGATTATGTTGCTGACACTCTTTATGTATATCCAAACCTTGTCTCAGTAGCAGTCCACCATCTCGGCACCATGCTTAAGAATGCACCATCAAAGTCCCATGGACCTGCCCAGCCAGCATGGCTCAGTGGTTGAGCATTGACCTATGAACCAGGAGGTCATGGTTTAATTCCTGGTCAGGGCACATGGCCAGGTTGCAGGCTTGATCCCCAATGGGAGGCATGCAGGAAACAACTGATCAATAGATGATTCTCTCATCATTGAGTCTCTCTCCCACTCCCTTCCTCTCTGAAATCAATAAAAATACATATTAATTCTTTTTAAATCCCATGGACCTGGCTCAGGGGTAGCCAAGGTAATCAGCAAAATTCTACGGGGGGACATGGATCAGGAGACAGATCAGAGCAGCATAGTGATAATAATCGTGATGAACTGAATCTAATTTTTATTAAGAAAGATGGCATTTTTTATAGGAAAGAAAGGTCGAAGTTGCTGAGAAAGGAGAGGTTGCCATCTTGAACATTCCCCAAAACATAAAGATACTGTAAATGTTTTCATGTTCACTTGGATAAAATCTCATTGTCCGTTTAGGCACAAAACTTAAGCTCTGTTAACTTGAAATGTAGAGCGGTTTTATCTTTTGTATGTTCAGAACTGTTCTTCATTATAAACCAGCTCTCTTTTAAAGACCTACACTTTTCCATTCAAGATCTACAGGAAAATAAATAATACTGGTTCCAAATATCGTTGTAAGAGAATGTTCAGAAGTTTTGATCACATGCAGGCCTCTTCCTTATGTTATAGTAAACCTTTGATTGCATAGCATATCTAAATATGTTTCTCCTGACTCTCTCAATTTGCATGAGGAAATTAAGATTGTTTTTTTTTTTTGGTTGGTTTCCTGTTTCTCTTATAGCACAAAGACATCCAGTTGTTCCTGGAACACTATGTTCTGCTCAGTTTCTCTCTTATCAATCTGCGAGGGGGGGGGGGGGGAGTAAGGATGTTTGTTTTTGCAATAATTAGGAAAGAATTCTGCCTTCTATATGCTTACAGATAGCAGGAAATACGCCCATTGGCCACAATCCTAATCACTTCAGATTCCTTAAAAGCTCTATTATTTTAACTACCATTCTCTTTAAAAATCGCTAGTTGTGGAAACCTCAGGAAGTGCACAGGAAATAACTGCCTGAGAAAATGTTATCCAGGGAACTGGGTCATATAACAAAGTGGTAAGGCATGGTTAAAACTACACCCAAACACTATTATTTAGCTTCTCAAGCTGTCTTTGTTTGTAGCATTACATATGTGAAAAGAAATAACTCTCACAATATGCATATCATGTCCTAGAAAGATCATTGCCCAATTAGGCAAAGGGCCAAGACATCCAGTTAATTGTTGACTTTTACAGGCAAGGGGAATTAGAGAGTTGGGTCAATAATTCAGCTAATCTCGCTGCTAAGAGAATGTGTGTTCAGATTCTGCAATGATTGGTCACCAAAGCTGCCTACAATTCACTGTTGATTTAATTTTGGATATCCATTTGATTTACAATTCTTAAATTGAGGCGACAGAGCCTCCGACTTTGTTTCTTAAATTTTTGGATGATGATTTGCATCAGAAAGAGATAATGTCACTAGGAGGCCATCTCTCTGACAACTCTTCACCAAATCTCCAAGTATGCAGATTCCATACCAGGCAGACCTGGGTTTATATCCCAGCTTTGCTACTAAGTCAGGGTGTGTGAATTTGGGCATGTTTTTTATTATCACTAAGGCTTAGTTTTTATTTCTTATAAAGTGGCATTAACAGTACTTTATTCGTTGGCTTAAAGACACACAAGTAATTTTAAATTTGAATAATTCTAAATTTTGAACAAGTTCTATAAATGATAAATAAATTTAACGTAGTGATATTTTTCCAAAAATAACAAGTAATACGCAAATAATATAGTTTATAATCCCCAGCATACAGAAATAGATGAAAAGGTGATGCCTAGCTCATGGTATTTTTATAAGGATTAAATAATACTTGACCTGTACGGAGAGAAAAACATTTTAGTTACCACAACTACTTTTACCATTGTAAGTACAACTTCCATGACTATAACTACCAACTCTCTGTTTCAGTTTCCTAATGTGTGAAAAAAGGGAATAAAACATAACTTTTCTTATAGAGTTGAAATGAAATAGCTTATGCCCAGCTCGTGTGGTTTAGTGATTGAACGTCAACCCATGAACCAAGAGGTCACCGGTTCAATTCCCAATCAGGGCACATGTCCTGGTTGCAAGCTTGATCCCTGTAGGGGACCTGCAGGAGGCAGTCAATCAGTGTTTCTCTCAGTGATGTTTCTATCTCACTACCCCTCTCCCTTCCTCTCTCTCTAAAATCAATTTAAAATATTTTTAAAAATTAAAAAAATAATTTATCTAAAGCTCTCTGCATGATGCTTGGCACATAATAAGTGCTCATTAAATGTTAGCTACTACTATTAATCATAATGAGAACTGTCACCACTATTACAACTGTACTACTACAACTACTCTTATTAGGGGGAATTAATCCTCATTCATTTCAAAGAACTTGCAGTCTAATTATAATGTCATCAAAGCGAAATACTTCAATGTATAATTTTCTTTCATTGTTATTCCATGAAGCTGAGCCAGAGACTGGAGAAGATCAAAATCACAGGGCTCAAAACCACCTAGGAACACGTAGCAATTCTGTGCCTCCCTTCTCCAACGTCCTCAGTAAAGAGAATGTCAAAGTTCCCGGGCACTGAAAAATTTTGTAGAGCACTATTGTCTCAAAATAACTGCAGAGCATTTTCTCTGGCTTTTAAATTAGACAGTTGGTAGCTTGATTTCCTATCATATTTCCCCTTCTCCCTAACACCACTGGATGCACCTGATGCACTTACACAAATATATACACATACAAATTGACCAAGAGCTGAGGAAAGTGGCAAAGGAAACCCCAAATGAGCAGCCCTATGTTCACCTGAGGTTTTGTGTGTGTGTGTGTGTGTGTGTGTTTTAGTTTTCTCTTGAATTGTATTAATTAAATCAAGAATTTTTACCTCTTATTATGTAAGTCCATGCTTACACATGCTATTTACCCTGAGGAAAATGAAGTATTTCAGAAGTTTAACTCTCCACTTGACTCAACATTCCTGTACCTCCTAGTTCTGAACTATGGATTAGCTCTTATATTGCTTGAATTTTCACACCTTTTTATTTTTTAAAAAAATCACAATATATGTGAAAAATCACACTAAACTCAGCCAATATAGTAAAAATCATTTTTATATAATTTTTTAAAACTTATTTGAAATCAAATCACAGTGGTTAACTGTCTAGTGTGGCTTACACTGTTTCAAAAGAAATTAAGAGCAAACAATACTCATAATATTTATGGAAATCCAACCAGAAACCTACTGACTAAAACCAACAAAAGCTCACTTAACACAAAGAGTCATATGCCTGTTATCAGAATCCAGCTGCAATTCTTTTCATCTTAGTTGTTACCATGGCAAAGTGGAAGGTTAAAGATTCTTCATTTGATATTTGAATATTATTTCAGTTAGCTATTTCTAAATATGAGATCAGGAACAAACGTGAGGAACTTATTAGAATGCTACATGAGAAGCGGGATTAGCACAGGGGAAGAACTGAAGGGAAACATTTTTTAAAACTATATGAGAATCAGGCAGAGAAGGTGAAGTTGGCATTGAGTGGAGTTCCTAGCTCTTTAGACAGGGTACAATAGGCCTAGATATTGATTAATCATAACTATATAGTCTCAAGATTAATTTAAATTTCTTACTGAAGCAGTTAAGCAAATTACAAAACTATACTCACCGAAACTAGCTGTTAAGCAAATATTTGGACTTGTTTTATTTTGTCCCATTTCAAGTTTGCCCTGGAGACATATTACAGATGACTTACCTAAGGTAACCTCTTGTTTGAAGGTTGAAGGGTCATTTAAGGGAAATGGGGAGAAACCTGAAATATGAAGGAAACTGCTTCCCCAGTCTCCTAGAAGGGAGGAAACAGATTGGCAGAGGGTGTTTATTTAAATTACTAAATTACCTTTATAGTGACTTGAGGCCAGGGAGGTACTTATTTGCAAAGCTGTAATAGAATGTCTTTAGCAAGAAATCTTAAGTAAGGGCTAACCCACTTCAGGACCTTGGCTGGAAATTTGAACTATGAACATTAAGCAATCAGCAAGGAAATAATATAGCATTATTTCATCGATAGAGACTGTGCTATAAATAAGCAGAAATAAAGGAAGGAAGCAGTATACTCCTTTGCTTTGGTACTAAATTAAATTTCCCTGGCAAGGAAGAACATAAATTAGGAAAACATAACTTGTTTCCAAAGCAGAGCAATAAAGATATTTTGAAATATCTTTAAAAAAAAAAGAAAAGAAAACCCAATCATTAACACTAAAGAGCTATCAAAAGTGGGAAGGGTGGAAGAAGAAGAAAAAAATGAAAAGCATGCTTTTTTCTCTTGAGCTTTCTTTAGTCTCTCAGTGCTATGGGATTAGAGCAGCAAGCTGAAATGATTTATAAAATGAGAAATTCCTGCCCACCCAGCTCACAATCATGTGCAATAACTACTGTGTTCTGCTATTTGCCATAATATTCAGCTCAGATGGAGCCAGAAAATCCCACTACACACAGAAGACTCAACTGTAAGAAGAAACAGATTTCCTTGCCTTTCTCTCATGTGTTTGTACACGGACACACAGGAAAATAATACATGCATATTTCTGCACACACTAATTTCCCTTTTGTCTGATCCTTTTGCTTTTGTTTCCTTTTTTTTCCAAAAAATTTAATTTCCTTTTACTCTTGAAGTATCCCTGTATAAACTTCTCACCTCCTTTCTCTATCTCGACCCCCTACACCTTTTTCCTCTCCACAAGATTGAGAACCAGGCTGTTTACCTGAGTAATTTAGCAGCTACCCACTCATCTACATTTAATCACTGCACCACTTTTTAACAAAAGTGATTTTGTTAAATACTGTCCTTTACACCCCCTCCCCCATATTACTAATTAGCACTATTAGTTATGTGACTACTGAGGAGAGTGTAGCCTGGTCTGAAACTGTAAATAGTACATTTGCTTGTGCTATTATGCAAAGCTTAAACACATGCAGGAGAAACTGTGAGCATTAAATGCAAGACTATTGGCAAGACCTTCCACACATACACATTTAATTCAGAGCAATGTGAGGTGTTGCAGGAAAAATGAATTGAGTAGAAATCAGTCACACTTCTCTCTGAGGACCCCATATTTAGGTTGGAAAGTCGTATACACAATGAATTAGAGACTACCATAAGTTTATTTACAACCAAAGCCTGAAGTAGTTCAGGAAAGTGACGATATTGTTATAAACTTGGAGGACTGGGAAAAGTCAATGCATACAGTGGGATTTAACATGAGTTTAAAATATAATTTTAGATAATAAGACCTTGCATACCACGTATGGCTCTTGCCACAGTGGACTCCTAGAAAGTGATAATTACAGCCAAACTTCAATCTTCCTGGTTAATTATATTTTCCCATATCCTCTGGATGTATGAGCACATAAGAATGTCTGAGAAACAACAAAACTTGGAAAGAAAGCATGAAGCACGCAGTTGTATAGGAAGTGGCATGATAGGGATAAAGGGCCTTAATTTCATCTGTAGTCTATGGATGGATGCAGAGTAAAATGCTTCTAGTGTGGGGGGTGGATATGAGAGCTATGGCAGAGGAAAACTTTCTAACTATATTCCCATAGGAAAGAGTCTTAAATGACATTCTAAGGAGTTTTTTGTCACCAAGCCCACCCTCCTGCCCCTTCATGGCCTAACACAGACAACTGGAGGAGGATTACTTCTTATAAAGGAGATGTGCAGCTGGGGTGGCGTGTGGTGCAGGGTTGAGAACTACTATATCCTTTATTTCTCATTTCTCTTGCTCAGTTCAAAGTTGTTTATTTGGATATTCTTTGAAGATGCTGGCATTAAAATCTGCTTCTTGGGGTTTGTTTGTTTGTTTCCTAGTCTTCTCTGTTGAACCTGATTCTCTAATATATAAGCTAAATAATTGGACTTGGTGAAAACATACTTAGATGCCTCTTAGCTTTTTATTTTTCTGTTGATGGGGAGAGTGGTTCAAAATGAATCCCATTCTCATGGAAGCAGAATGTGGACTTTCCCAAAGCCCCTAAGAGATAACACAGAAAGAATTGGGTATAAGCACTGGAACCCTCTCAGCTGAAAGTAACAAAAACCATATTCAAAATAGCATTAGTAAAAAGAGAACAGTATGGAGTTTCCTCAGAAAACTAAAAATGGAACTTCCATTTGACCCAGTGATCCCACTTCTAGGAATATATCCCAAGAAACTAGAAACACCAATCAAAAAGGATATATGCACCCCTATGTTCACAGCAGCACAATTCACCATAGCTAAGATTTGGAAACAGCCTAAGTGTCCATCAGCAGATGAGTGGGTTAAAAAACTGTGGTACATCTACACAATGGAATACTGTGCTGCTGTAAAAAAGAAGGAATTCTTACCATTTGCAACAGCATGAGTGGAACTGGAGAGCATTATGCTAAGCGAAATAAGCCAGTCAGAGAAAGATAAATATCACATGATTTCACTCATTTATTGAATATAATGAACAACATAAATGGATGAACAAAAACAGATCCGGAGACAGAGAAGCATTGATCAGACCATCAAACCTCAGAGGAAAGGTAGGGGGTAAGAGGGAGAGATCAACCAAAGGACTTGTATGCATGCATATAAGCCTAACCAATGGACCCAGACAATAGGGTGTGAGGGCATGAGTGGGGGGGGGTAGTAGGGGGGCCATGGGGGGATAAGGACACATATGTAATACCTTAATCAATAAAGAAAAAAATTAATAAAAAATAATAATATTTGAGTGTCTTTGAAGGCCATGCCACAAAAGTCCAGGGATACATTTCCACAAGTAAAAGTAGGATCCAAGGTCTCAGAATTGATTCCATCAGATCACCTCTCTCTGTCCCATGACTCTCTTCACATTGCTGCGTCACCAATGGTTAACGACCAAATACTGGCAGCTACCGCAGACAGAGTACCTTCCCTAAAGCTCTGATTAGCTAGGCCTGGGTCACATGCCCACCATGTGGCTTGGGATAGGAGAGCTTAGTGTCACTCCCAACTGAATCATGCGGGATGCTTTCCACATGAAATAAGAGTTCTGTTAACAGAAAAAGAAGAAAAAGAAGAGGGTAGGGAAAGACAATATAAGTATTACATATATGCAGGTTCCCAAATATGCGGGAATTTGAGCACTCTGTCACTGTAAGACTTTGTGGCAGCCCCTTCTCTTCCTAAAAGTCCCATAGAGAATACCATTTTATTCCCTTTCATTTTAAATGTTATTTTTGTTTTTAAATACCTTAAGAAAAACAAGAATAAATTCTGAAAGACCCATTTGTTTAAGAGCTAATTATTCTCCACTGGCAAAGACAACCAAAGCTCTATTAAAACTACACCTTCTAGCATTTCTGTCAAAGAAAATCATAGCATGAATTGAGCCCTTATTATGTGTACATTAATTATAGGCCACTACTCCACCTGATTTACATATGTTAATTCATTTACACCTCATGGCCCTCCATTGATGTGGGAGTTTTATTCTCATTTTATAGAGAAGAAAACTGAGAGACTGAGTAATTAACCCAAGTCACACAGCAAAGTTGGGATATGAAACACTGTTAACTGCTTTAAGTCATCTCATCTATCAGTTTGCACAGCTTTATGGTTTCCCTTTTGTTTGTTTTATGGAAAGATGGACTTTGTGTTTCTTGAAAATAGAAATTAACTAAACAGAATAAGCTATGTGTGTAGACAAATACTTGATTTCTTTTTTTATTAGGCACTAGACTACATACTCTAGAAAATTTATTTTAAAAAGCCTAGACTTACTACTTTCTCCAGCCTTCAGCACTTTTTTCATAGCTAAATTGACCAAAATGGTCATTTTTTAAACTAATCATTGGTCAAACTATAAAATTAAATTCCATGAAAAGAGGCTTATATCATTATTAATATCTCTCTGATTATTAGAAAGCCTGTGAGCGTGAACTTTCCATTTGGTGTTTTGAAGTTGTAAACACGTGGTTTTCTTCCTGTGCCTCAATTTCTAAATGAAACCACATGGATAGAGAAATGACTTCACATGGCTAGTGAGAAATACCAAGTCATTTGCTCTCTTCTGCATGGTAATAGAGTCCATCTGAACCCGCCTGGCATAAAAAGCATTGGAGAGCATTGGCTAGAATTTGTTTGGTTGCAAGTACCATAAATTTAAACTTTCAGTTGAAAGAGGAAAGAATCCTAGTGTTTCTCAGGAACATGAAATGCAGACTTAGTGATCCTCACGAACAACTAAAGCCAAAGGCTCAATTACTATTAGACTATTTGTTCTGTGTTTCTGCTGTTCCTGTTTTACTGCTGACCAATGTTTTTCAGCCATCTCAGTCTGCATAGGAGAGCAAAAATACTACCAACTCCAAAATTATTACCCTGTTCTCTGACATATCCGTAATCTTGGTCCTGATTCCAAAATTCCCAGAGAGACCAACAAATTCAGTTGGATCAGTTGCTTCCTCCTGGTCTAATTAGTTCTCCCTAGGGAGAGGACTAGACTTGGCTCATTTCAGGTCAGCTACCAATTTTGGGAACAAAGAAACACATGTGGGTGGGGGGAGTGGCAGTTTGCAGAACAAGAAGATTCCAGAAAGTGAAGACAATATGTACCTATAGCCATGAGCCTTCTATTTAAAGTAATTTTTATGATTTCTAGTTATTTGGCTGAAAGGGAACTTAAGACAATTACTTTCCAATGGTGTTTTTAAAGATAACTCATATAAATTATTTTTATAAACTCTACAGAGGAATACAAAGGAAATTATTTAAATGGAAAACACCAGAAAATCACCTGATCTATATCTATTCTCATCCAAGGTACAGCAAAGTTACTAAAAAGAAGAAAATTTAACTGACACAATTTTCACCTTTCTTTTCTAAAAAGGGGGGCGGGGGGGGGATGCTATGAACCAACCATAAGAGAAATAGCTAGAGAAAGGAGAAAGAGAAGAAGGAGATGGAGGAGAAGGAAAATGTCTCCAGTTGACTGAAGAAACTGATTGTAAAAAGATTATTTTAAACTAGTTGAAACTAAGGATCTGCCACTAATGGAACACTGGCTTGAAATGGAAATAAAGTAATAACAAATGTATAATATTCCTTTTCTTGGACACCTAGCTTTGTATACTAAAATTTATAGCAATTACTTATTTAGCGGCAGAATTGAGAAAATGATGTCCATTAACTATTTTTCACTTCTTTTTCTCCTATGGATTGCATTCTCTAATGAAGAGGTTGAAAATACTTATTTAAAAAATGACCCCCAGGCCTAATGTGTTTTTAAAATTATTTTTCTTCTATCATATGGCCCTGGGAACCAAGCTCTCTGATATTTTAATTATTTCGCTAGTATGTTTAAATGGAGTGACTTCATTTGCTAGAAATATCTCCTTTGAGATTCAGTCCTACTTGGTGTTAATGTATGAATCTTTCTTCTTTTGTCTATTCATTTTCTTCACTTCCTCCAACTATCTAGTACTGAAACAGCATCACCAGAATAGGACCTCCTTGCATGCTCTTCCTCAGTTTGCCAGTGACACAAAAGAATCTTTTAAATACAATTCCATAGAGGCCACATGTGTACCTTATATAGGACTTAATATAAATCATGAGGAGAGGGCCTCCAGCTTCCTATGAGTAAAGTCTTGAACTTGGTATGCTATAGTAGTTAGTCTTTGATCCAAGGAAACCCACAATTGAATTAGCAGCAATGATTTCTTTTTGGTTTCTCCCCTTTCTCATGCCCTTGGTAGATTTGTAGCTCAGAAAATTGTATCCCTAACGACATATGAGGAATCATTCTACTTGCAGTGTCTGCAGCTTTTCTGATTCAATAAGTGACGAATAGCAAGAGAAAGTGACAAAGCTAGACAGTTCAAGAGACGGAAACTTGTCATAGCTCCGTGGTAAGAGTCTGTCATTCTTCTAGAGTGGGGAGAGAACGAAGTGATGAATCAGATTATGCTAAGTGTCCCTCTGTACCACACAATATTTTAGATTTACGTTTTGCTGATTTGTACTCTGGTTCTAATTGGATTGAAAAGGCAGTATCATAATGAAGACAGTCATGAAAAACCCTCTGGTGTCTAAGGTATCAGTTGACCCCTACTCTCTTCTGCTATCAGGTTGCCAGCAAAAAAGGGACCAACCAATAGGCCATAAGCTTATGTGCCTAAGCATATTTGGGTTATAAATATCAGTTATCTAAGTCCAGTACAAACTCCATATGAATACCCAGGCTCCTCCTGAGCATCTCCCAACATTTTAATTTTATTTCTATATTTTGCTTCAACTTGTTATCCAAAGGACTTAAAGTGGTTTATAATATACATAAAATACTTCAAATTTATATAAATTAGAAGTGGTTAAAAAGAAGAAAGAGAAGTATTGGTAGATTAAATAAAGGTATGAATATGGCAAACTCAAAAGAATGTATATTATATGATCTCATAAGGATACATATCATTTTTTCACTTTATGACAAGGCAAGGGGGTAGAAACATCTGATGGGGTAGTTTATCTGATTTGTCAAGGTGCTCATCAGCTCATAACAATTATTCAGAAGAAACAAAAAGGAAATCATCTGAAGGGCCCTCGGGGTAGGAAAAATATTCTCTGCCCTTGTACATGTGCTGGATAAAGACCAGGTACTTGTCACAGGCTTACCGGTTAACAGGACAATTGAATCTAAGGCTGTGATCTTAAATCATTATTTTGGGTGGCCCATGCTTTTGAAGAAAAGTCAAAATTAAAGTGCCTTAATTTTTTAGATTTAGATTTAGTGAGTTTGACAGAGATAGATTTATGGCCACAAATGTTTGATGACACTAAAAGGTGAAAGTGAATTCCTTATCTGAGGAGACTTGTACTACATCTTGGAATTAGCTCACCTGACATTTTATGTAGACCGTTACTGCCTGAGGGTGACATGGGTCATATCTAAACTTAAAATCTGGATGGAACAATGTGGGAAAGGATGAAGAATTGGGAACATTCCTTCCAACTTTCGCCATGTGATACCTGACTTATTTGTTTAGATAATGACATGGGCTTACCATGTGAGTCTGTCCTGGAATCCTTCACCTTCCACCAGGGAACTGATTTCAAACAGAGTTAAGACATTTGCATTTCAATAGTTTTAGGGAAGTTGATACAAATCTATATATCTTTGAAATATGTGAGTATGAATAGAATTAACCGAACTGTCCAATTTGTCAGCTAAGCTTGATCGAATCGTGTCTACTTTATTGACTCTTGACCAGAGCAAAGTCATAGAACAATGAGCAAAAGACTCTTGACCCCTTCAGGATGTAGAACTTAATCCTCTTCCACCCCACTTGAGGATGGACTAGACTTAGTGACTTGTTTCCAAAAATAGAGCAAGGAAAGGGGGAAACATGGTAGGGAAATCTGGCAAACGTTGGCTTAAATCAGTAATGAAGGTTAACATCCTCAGTAATGACACGTGGATACCATCTATTTCCAATATGATGCGATGAAAGGGCACTTCACCCGTGATATTTTTACAAACCTATAAACCCAGCCTAATCATGACAAATCATCAGATAAATGCAGAATCAGGGACATTTTATAGGACACCTGGACAATTCTCAAGATTATTAAGGTTATGAAAACCAAGGAAAGACTGAGGGCTTGCCACAGATCACAAGGGAGTGGAGAGATATCATAACTAAATGCAATATAGTAGCCTGACTTACATCTTGGAACAGAAAGAGGATAGTAGTTGAAAAACTGATAAAATCCAAATAATGTCTGGAGTTTGGTTAATAATTATATATCCATCTCAGTTTCTTAGTTTGACAAATGTACCACAGTAGTATAATATATTAACAATGGCAAATCTGAATGAGGGGTGTATAGATACTCAGTCAACTTTGAGCATGTCTTTCTATCTAAAATTAAAAGGTTCTTGAGATATCTATTAAGAAGGAAGTTTTATAATTAAGCATAAATTAGCTAAGAAAAATATTTTTAAGACATACAAACCATGGCAAAACAAAACAAAAAAATATGATTTGGAGCACAATGAATGTAAAATGACTTGCTATAATTCTGCATAAAGATGAAACTCTCCATATTCTTTTATAACTCTTCAGAGATGTGTATTCGCCTCATATTTCCTCCCCTGTAACATGAACTTCTTTTTAATATTAACCACATATACCTCTCCCCATTATACAGTCCCCCGAGTCTTTCTTTAGGGAGTTCAAAAGGGATTTTTTCACACCCAAATTATTCTGAGGCATTTTCCTTCTTTCTTCTTCTGTCATGTTTATCTTGTTTTAATCACCTTGCCTGTACCATGAAAAACAACAAATGGTGTCTGAGGTTCTGTTCAGTCAAACTAGTAAGCGATGCATGGAAGCTGGCGACCAGCTGTTTTCATTTCTGTTACAAATAGGAAGAGCAGAGGCCAGTGCCCAACTGAAAGAACTGCATACATAGATTCTATGAAATCCTCTTTACATGACCTAAAACTGTCAGAGCAAGGTAACAAAGTGAAATAGATTCTGTCACATTTTCTAAGTATTTTCATGGATTTGAAACAAAATTGAAAACATAGACTGGATCTACTGGTCCAAATTGAAACACAGTAAAAAAAAAATGAGAGATTAAAAGGGGGAAAATATTCATGTTATTTTCAACAAGAATATAATGCATTTATTTCATAAATAAACACAAACCCACTCTACAAAATAGAGATATTTGGAAATGGAAAGGAAGTAAAATTTAAAATTTTTATTCTTTTGTACCATATTTAGAAACTCAAATGTGCAGACTACTATATTAGTTTGCTGGTGGTGGGGCAAAGTATAAGCTTTATAAATCTAATAGGAAGAATGACATAAATTTCTTATCATGAGATAAATGTTAATTTCTATAATAAAGAAAATACTGTTTTATGAGAAGCACATTGATCTGAGGTCACTAATAAGAACATGTTTGTCTGTGTTTTTTTGTAACTGTTTTTGAGAATATTTTAATAACTTGAATTCATAGTGGAAAATTATCCTCATCCACTTATTTCCTGCAGGGGGCAGAATTACCCTGGAGGAAACAGAAGGTACAAAAGTATGAGGAAACAAAAAACAAAATAAAGCAGAAAAGTAAGAATACATTTTCTTTTTTTGAACACTTTCCAAGTTGAAAAATAATTATCAATTTTTAAGGGTAACAAAAAGTTCTTCATGAAATATTTAGCTATCGCTCCCTAGCATTTACCACCAAGGGCAATTTTTTTCACCTATTCAATAGAAAGATTGATTTTTGTTCAATGCTCTAGTCTAGGATATCAAGTCCTTGCTGTTCTTATAGGTCAAGGAGAATATCTGAAGCAAAATAGTTTGCATTCTCATTCTAATTTGATATCTCAAACATTGTCAAAAGTTTTTCTCTTTCTAACTAAGCTTTCATTGAATCGAGTAAAAAAATACACTAGAAAGTTATAGCCAGTGGTGTGATGATGATCCTTTAACAACTGGTTCTCTACAAAAAAAAAAAAAAAAAGTGTATGTCTAGGCATATATGTACATCAGGCTATTATAAATTTTACTGATATAACAAATGTGAACACTTCAACTGATTTTTCAAACGTTTCTATAGTTGCAGTTGACAAATATGAGTGTCCCTGGTGTGAATGTTGGTTGATATTTTCTTTACTTTTCTTTATTCGTTAAAATTAAAGTAAAACAATGAAGACCAATGTCAGGATTTCAATCCTTCATTAATAATGTGAGCAACATCTTTTCAAATTCAGACAATAGTTTTAAAATACTAAAATATTCTTTCTCCTATTTTGTGTGTGTTATAGCTGCAGGCACATCTCACGTTTAAGTGGATTCTGCATTATTTGTTTTGCAACATTTTTTTGCATCACTTTTAGAGACTATAAATAAAATAATAAACCAAGTTCTGCTTTGAAGCATTTGCCTATTTCTGTAGTATAAATATTATCACCATAGCTCATTTCAAACTACTAATATGAGTCATTGAACAGAGAAAGTGATGCTCAGTAGTTTATGGTTATATAGTACTGTCACCACTGTAATCAGTATACAATGAAGTAAATAACCTAAAGATCATACATAATAACAAAATGTATAGAACAATTAGAAAGTGCTGAGTATTGGTTATCTTTGTTTAATATAATTTAATTTATTAATAAATTTACTTAATTGTAAATTTATATAATTTCGTTTTTAATAATGGCTCATTTAGCAACCAGCTTGCAAACTTACCAAAAATTCAACCATCCACATTTGCAAGCTGTTATGAGTCAGCTCCAGCACACTGTTGATTGCAGCACGAGTTTTTGCAAACTCCTTGGACAAAGGTTTAACACAAAAGGAAATACAATCAAAACTAACCAAAATAGAACACATGTGGGCAATAAAACAAACCTTAACCAATTTAAAAGAACAGAAATCAATCAATATGCACTCTCAGACCACAATAAAATGAAACTAAAAATCAATAACAGAAAGATCACTAAAAAATCACAAAATATATGGAGATTAAACAACATACATCTAAATAACACAGGAGTAAAGATAAATAAAAAATATTTTGAACTAAATGAAAATGAAAGCACAACTTATCAAAACTTGTGGGATGCAGTAAAAACAGTGCTTAGAGGAAAATGTATAGCATTGAATGCATATAATAGAACAGAAATAATCTCAGATCAATAATAATAATCCAAGATGCACCTTAGGAAACTAGAAAAATAATAGAAAAATTAAAGTCAAAGAAAGCAGAATAAAAAAAATAATTGGAGCTGAAACCAGTGAATTAGAAGCAGAAAATCAATAAAATCAAAAGCTGGCTCTTTAAAAAAGATAAATAAAATTTATAAGCCTTCAGCCAATCTACCTAAGTAAAAAATAAAAAGGAATATATTTCTAACATCAAATATGAAAGGGACATCACTAAAGACCCCATGGAAATTAAAAAGATAATAAAAGACTACAGATAATTATCTCTCATCACTTATATGCAAAAATATTCAACAAAATATTGGTAAGTAGAATCTAAAAAAGTATTAAAGACTATGCATCATGAAAAAGTAGGATTTATTCTAGGTATGCAAGCCTGGTACAATATTTGAAAATCAACTAATGTAATCCATCACAATAAACTGAAAAAGAAAAATCACATGATCATCAATAGACGCAGAAAAAGCATTTGGCAAAATCCAATACCCATTCATGATGAACACTTTAAGGACACTAGAAATAGATAAGAACTTTTTCAACTTGATAAAGACTATTTTCAACAAGCAACCCTATACAGCTAACATCATACTACGTGATGAGAAACTTTGAAGTTTCCCCACTAAGATTAGGTCCAAGGCAAAGGCAAGGATATCTCCCTGCCCTGTCCTTTTCAACACTGCACTGAACTCATGCTAATGCAATAAGGCAAGAAAAGGAAACAAAAGATATACAACTTGAAAAGGAAGGCATAAACTGTCTTTGTTCACAAGTAACATGATAGTTTATGTAAAAAATCCAAAAGTATCAACAACAACACCTCCTGAAATTAGTGTGTGTATTGCAAGGTGGCAGGATGTATAGTTAATGTATAAAAGTCAATTGGTTTTCTATATACCAAGAAAAACAAGTAGGACGAAATTAAAGATACAATCCCATTTACATTAGTACCCCAAACAATAAAATACTTAGGGATACGTCTAAAAAGGTACATGTAATATCTATATTAGGAAAATTATAAAAGTATGATGAAATTAAGGAAGAATTAAATAAGTAAATATTCCATGTTCAAGGATAGGAAGACTCAATATTGTCAAAATATTAGTTTTTTACTAACTTGATCTACAAATTCCATGGAATCACAATAAAAATCTTAGAAAGTTATTTTATTAATATCAACAAACTGATTCTAAGGTTATAAGGAGAGGCAAAAGATCCAGAACAACCAATACAATATTGAAGATAAAGAACAATGTTGAAGGACTAATATTACCCAACTTCAAGACTTACTGTAAAACCATAATAATAATGACAGTGTGACATTAGCATATGAACAGACAAATAGATCAATGGAACTGAATAGAGAATCCCAAAATAAACTCCCATAAATATAGTCCACAGATCTTTGACAAAGAACCAAAATCAATGCAATGGAACAAAGGTAGTTCTCCAGAAAGAGATACTGGAGCAGCTGTATATCTGTATACAAATCAATCAATCAATCAATCAATCAATCTAGACCCAGACTTTATACCCTTCACAGAAAGTTAACTCAAAATGGATCATAGACCTAAATGTAAAAAAATATACAACTCCTAGAAAATAGCATAGGAAAAAAATCTAGATGACCCTGGATATGGTGATGCCTTTTTAGATAAAACACCAAAGATATGATCAATGAAAAATACTCATAAATTGGACTTCATGAAATTAAAAACCTCTGCTATGCAAAGACAATGTGAAAAAAATGAGGAGACAAGTTATAGACTGGGAGGAAATATTTGCAAAATGTATATCTGATAAAGGACCATTAGCCAAAAAATATACAAAGAACACATAAAACACAACGATATGAAATAAATAATCTTATAAAAAAGTGAGCCAAAGTTCCTTACACACATTTCACCAAAGAAGAATACAGATGATAAATGAACATATGAAAAGATGCTCTGTACTGTATGTCATCAGGCAAAAGCAAATTAAAACAATGAAATAAAACTACTTACCTATTAGAATGGCCAACATCTGGAAAACTGAGGAGACCAAATACTGGTAAGGATGTGGAGTAACAGGATCTCTCACACAGTACTGGTGGGAATACAAAATGGTAAAGCTACTTTAGAAGACAATTTGATGGTTTCTTGAAAAATTAAATATACTCTTACCATATCATTTAGCAATCCTAGTCCTTGATAGATATTTAATCAAAGGAGTTGGAAAATTGTCCACACAAAAACCTGCACATGGATGTTATAGAAGCTTTTTCATAATTGATAAAACTTAAAAACAACTGAGATGTTTTTCAGTGGGTAAGTGGATAAACTGTGGGACATCCAGACAATGGAATACTATTCACTGCTAAAAAGACATGAGCTACCACGCTATGAAAATATATGGAGAAACCTTAAATGCATATTAATAAGTAAAAGAAGCCAATCTGAAAGGCTATATATTGTATGATTCCACCTATATGATACTCTGGAAAAGTCAAAACTATGGAGTGGTGGTGGGAGTGAGGGGATAAATGGGATTTTTAAGGCAATAAAAATACTCTGTATGTTACTATAATAATGGATGTGTCATACATTTTGTTCAAATCTATGGACTATACAACACCAAGAGTTAATTCTAAAGTAAACTATTGACTTTGGGTGATTATAGTGTGTTAAATAGGTTCATCCTGGTAACAAATGTACTATTGTGGTAAGTGATGTAGATAATGCGGGGTGGGGGTAAGAAGTATATGGAAAATCTTGTACTTTACTTGCAATTTTGTTGTGAACATACTGATAGAACTGCTTTAAGGAACTAGTCTTAAAAAATCAAAGCTAAAGACATTGAAAAAGAAATGGAGTTAAACTTTTCTCCTTTTAGTTCCATTAGCACTAAAATTTATAAAAACATTGAGAGAAATACAATTATTTGGTAAATCAATATATTAATTTCCTGAACACATTAAATCATACATAATACTTTTGTGTTTTCCCCATCCTATATAATAAAAGACTAATATGCAAATTGACCAAACAATGGACCAACTGGTCACTATGATGCACACTGACCACCAGGAGGCAGATGCTCAATGCAGGAGCTGCCCCCTGGTGGTCAGTGTGCTCTCACAGAGGGAGTGCCACTCAGCCAGAAGCTGGGCTCGAGCTGGCGAGTGAAGCTGTGGCCTGCCTCCACAGCAGCACTGAGGACCCCTCGGGGGATGTCCAACTGCTGGCTTAGGCCCACTCCCCTAAGCCGGCAGGTGAAAATCCCCCAAGGGGTCCCGGACTGTGAGAGGGTGTAGGCCTGGCTGAGCCTCCTCTCACCACCACCACCCCCCCCCCCCAGTGCATGATTGTTGTGCACTAGGTCTCTAGTATAAGGCATAAGCAGATACACAACACTTCTTTGTGCCTCCAGAATAAACTCATTTATAGGTAAGATAGTACCAAAGAAAATTTCATGTTAGTATTTTACAAAAATTATTCTTTTTTATTTCATACTTCAAAATTTTCAGAAACTATTCCTGACTGACAGAGAAAGTTCATTCTAGCATTGTCTCAGCTATTTTCTGGCTGGCTTCCAGCATAGCTACATGTTCATTACCTGCCCTACTCCAAAATAATTGGTCTCAATTAAAAAAAAAAAAGAAAGTTTAAACTTCTCTGCTTTCAAATGCTGCTACAATTTTGTCCCACCCTAATCAACCAACTTTATTTCATACCTATCTCTTTCTGCTCCAGACAGCCTCATCTTACCTTCCTAGGAATATAAAATGTTTAAACATGGTTTTGTATTTCTCTACATTTGGAGGATCCTTTTCCTTTTTTTAAAGTTATATCTTTCCCAGTAATATTTATCCAATAAGGGCCAATTCAGAACCTACATTTTATTTTTCTTCTCACCATAAATGATAGCAGTTCAACGCAATGAAACATTTGAGTGCTAGGTAACCAGCATGTGCAGGAGAGGAAGATTTTTTAGGAGCATGTTGAGTTTGAAGCACTTGTGGAAAGTCTACTTTCAAATACTCATCAAGAAATGAGAAGACTGAAGATACAGAGTTGCTGAAAGGTTGATAGAAGAGATAGATTTATCCACATAGAAATTGGATAGAAAAGATTGCCTAAGCTGAGGCAAGACCACGGAGAAAGGAAAGAAGAGAAATATAATGATAATTTATGTATAAGAAGTGAGATAAAAATCAGAGTGGTGACCAAGCATTTTAAGGCAGAGAAGCACAAGAAAAATCTACGCACATATATCAAAAAAGGAAAATATCAAAAAGTAGCATATTCAAAGATATCTACTATAGTGAAATCAAGTATGATGTGAACTTCGGTTTGCTAGCCCTCACTATTATTTGATTATGGTCTCTATTTCTTTTCATTCCAGTTTTTATGATACAGAATCTGATTTGTTACTGATCAAACATTGTTAGGTCTACCTCTAATCCTATTAGTCTTAACCAAAATAAGGCAAACATTGTGCTATAAACATGATTCTCTCCTCTCTTCCAGAGAGCTTATTATTAGACAAAGATGGGAGCATGAAGGAGGCAAGCCACATCAAAATGAGTCTTCCTCAGTCTGGCTTGCACCCTCTCCAATCTGGGACCCCTCAGGGGATGTCTGACTGCCGGTTTATGACCTCCCTCTCACAATCCAGGACTGCTCGCTCCTAACCGCTCACCTGCCTGCCTACCAGCCTGATTGCCCCAAACCTCTTCTGCCTGCCACCCTAATAGCCCCCTAACCGCTCCCCTGCCAGAATGATCAATACCTAACCGCTCCCCTGCCAGCCTGATCACCCACAACTGCCCTCCTCTGCCAGCTCCATCACCCAAAACTGCCTTCCCCTGCCAGCCCGATCACCCACAACTGCCCTCTCCTGCCACGACCTGCCTCCTTCACACCACGCAGAGCCATAGGACCCCCAGACCTCACCACACGGAGAAGCTGCTGGGCCCTGCCTCCACTGTGCATGTGGCCATCTTGTGGTGGATGTCTTGTGATGACATCATGCACAAGGGTGCGAGGACCAGCTAGGCTTTTATTAGTATAGATTACTGATTTAAATTTTTTTCTGAAGTATCTTTCTTATAGCATAGTAATAGCTAGTATATTTTAAGGGTATTAAAATACCTACTCAGTTCATGATTTATCAGGTATATTTATACGTTAAGTGAAGTTTCTCAAACATACTTTAGATCAGGGATGGGGAAGGTCTGGCCTGCAGATCATATAAAGCCTGAGAAATCATTGGGTCTGGTCCTGCCAAGGCATTAGGGGGGATTTAATTAAATGTTTGACCAAATATAGCAGGCTAATTTTTAAGTTGATAATTTTGTATGGACCTCAAATGATGTTATAAAGATTCAAATGGCCCTGGGCAGAGAAAAGATTCCCTAACCCTGCTTTAGATAAAAAAAGGCATTCATTTTTTTTTTTTTTTTTTTTTTTTTTACATCAGGATTGCCAATAGCTGTGTGAAGAAGCCATATTGCCGACAAGTGGGGCCTAAGAGAATTTTTTGGAATGATGAAAATATTCTCTACCTTGATCTGTTGTTGATGCTTACTTGACTGTATGAATTTGTCAGTGTAGGGTATTCATAAAACTGTGTGTTTAAAATGGTAAATTTTACTGTTAGTATAAAATTTACAGCAAATAAAGTAAATAAAAGAGAAAATAAAATTAAAGTTAAAATGGCATTAATTTAAAAAAATTAGCTTCTTTTCTGAACTTCATTGTATAATAAAAAAGTGGGGAATGGAAGATTGAAAACTCACCAAAATTACTGCTCTGATAAAATCTCTGAATTATATGATTTTATTATGCTGAAATGTTATCATATATATCCTTACCCAAAACATAATGAATTAAGCATGTGTAAAATATGAAGACATGATTTTTAAACTGCAAAACATGGGATAACTCTTCAACCCTCAAAAGAAATTATAGATTTGACTATATTTTCCTTCAGCTTTCATTTAATTCAAAAACATTGTTTTTATACCCATTTTAATTTTATGGTGCTTTGAAATAATTACAATAAAATTATTTTAATTACTCTATAATAACTCAGTCAAATAATCCAAAACATATAAAGTGAATAGGACAATTTAATCTCATTCATTAAATACTTATTGGGGACCTAGTCTACATGTAAGACAATGTTAGTTGCTATTACAATGATGATAAAGATGAGTCAGCTGGTCACTAAGTTCATGGCAGAAAAAAATACATAAAAACAGGTGCTTGAAGCAAGACTGAGCCATGCTCAACACAGAGGGATCCTGGGCTGGTTGAAAGCCTGCCTGCAAAGGTGTAAGTACTAGTAAGGCAGACGAAGCACTAAATATAAATAGATCTTTGGGAAGTTTGTAAATAAGAGTAGTAGATTAAGGAGGAAGCAGAATTGAGAGAATCTTTGTTTAGGATGAGAGCTAATAAAGAGGGAGTACATCATACACTGGAAACAATCTACACTAATAAAAGAGAAAAATGGTAATTGGCGTACAGCGATACCTTTTTCATTGGCTAATCAGGGCTATATGCAAATTAACTGCCAACTAAGATTGGCAGTTAACTGCCAACTAAGACTGGCAGTTAACTGCCAACAAGATGGCGGCTAATTTGCATATGTAGGCACAATGCAGGGAGGCGAAAGGGAAAGCAGGAAGAAGCCCCCTGCCACTGACAGTGATCTGAAACCCAGGGGGGAGCTAAGAGCTGGGGGGCAGGGCAAAGGCGGCCCTGGGGCTGCCTTTGACCTGCCCCCCAGCCATGATCGGAGAATCAGGCGCCTTTGCCGCCCTGGCCAGTGATAGCAGGAAGTAGGGGTGGAGCCAGCGATGGGAGCTGGGCACGGTCGAAGCTGGCAGTCCCAGGAGCTAGGGGTCCCTTGCCTGGGCCTAAAGCAAAGCCCACAATCGCGGCGCTCCCCGCTGCCACTGCAGGTCCCCGCTGCCCGGGCCAGACGCCTAGGCCAGAGGCGTTAGGCCTGGGCAGGGGCGGAGCCTGCAACCGCGGGGAGCTGGGGGTCCCCTGCCCAGGCCTGACACCTCTGCCGGAGGCCTCAGGCCTGGTCAAGGGGCCGATCCGGTGATTGGTGATCGGAGGGTGATGAGGGTCAACTCCTCTGGCCGAGGCATCAGGCCTGGGTGGGGGGCGGAGCCGGGGATTGGGGGGATATGATGGTCCCCTTGCCCAGGCCTGAAGCCTGGGTCAGAGGCGTCAGGCTTGGGCGGGGGGTGGAGCAAGCGATCAGAGGGAGATGGGGGTCCCCTGCCCAGGCATGATTCCTGGGCCAGAGGCCTCAGGCCTGGGCGGGGGCCAGAGCCAGTGATCGGGGGGAGATGGGGGTCCCCTGTCCAAGCCTGACACCTCTGGCGGAGGCGTCAGGCCTGGGCAAGGGGCCGATCAGGCGATCGGAGGGTGATGGGGGTCAATGCCTGAGGGCTCCCAGTATGTGAGAGGGGGCAGGCTGGGCTGAGGGACACTCCCCCCCGCCCCCCACACACACACCCAGTGCACAAATTTCGTGCACCGGGCCCCTAGTACAAAATAATATTGAATGTAAACTGTAACTGAAAAGTACAATTTTTAAAAACATCAAAATACCTGGCTGGTGTGGCTCAGTTGGTTGGGCATCATCCAGTGAACCAAAGGGTTGCTAATTTGATTCCTGATCAGGGCACATGCCCAGGTTGTAGACTTGATCCCTGGTAGGGTGGTGCAGGAGGCAACTGATCAATGTTGCGCTCTCACATCGATGTTTCTCTCCCTTCCTCTCTCTAAAAAACTATTCTTAAAAACAAAAACAGATCAAGAGAACAACTACTTCTGCAGGTACTGAGGTTAATATTCAGAGGGAGAGGCTCACCTTGTCAAAAAACTGGGGTATTTCTTTCTCGGAGACATTTTAAAAAATGAAAAATAAGATATAAGGGGACAAAGTGATGGGTATAGTATTTAATTCTACTTAGTTATTTGATTAGTCTCTTGGGGATGAATCAAACTCACAAGACTATTATATAATTGAAAAAGCAAATGCATTAATAAAATGAGAAATGTTACAAGCAACCCAGGTAGTCTAATTCCTAGTGCATTTTATTCTTATGCTATTGAATTTACATTAGGGATATCCTTTTCCAGTGCTTGACATGCTTGTATTGGCATTTCTGTTTTCATCAGAGAACCTAATAAAGTAGGCATGTGGTTAAAAATGTACACAGTGAACACAGAAGCAGAGCATTCATTTTGTTACTAAACATTTATGTAACGGGAGCTAACCCAAGTACTGGGCATGCGCTGGAAAAGGAAGGAGGTGCTGTTTCAACCTTATAGGTTTTAGACCTATATAGGTTTTAGAGTCTAGAATAGAGAACAAACATTAAAATAAAAATTATAAAAATAGAGTTCTGTGAAAGAATATTAATAGAGACATCTATTTAGTTGGTGTGGCCAGCGGAAGCCTCTTTGAGAAAAGCATCATTCTCCTAATATTTTGCTATACAGTTTTGAAGTACCCTCTACCCAGCTCTTATGCTACTTAAGTGAAAAACATGTGTCTAATGACCAGCAGCTTTATATCGTACAGATTAAATGTGACAGCTGATATAAAAATGGTTCTTAGTAGTCATAAACAGGGCGGGTGCTGGGTCAACCATCTGGTTAGGGATGCGTGCTAGCTGCAAGAACTTACACTCATGATTCAACTTTTACTAATCTCAGTTTGTTCTTCTTGTAAAATGGATGTATTACATGTCTTGCAAATCATTGTCTAAATGAGTTAGGTTAATCTGTGGAAAGCAATTAGCACAATGTCTGGCTAAGTGTAAATATTCAATACTTATTGTTATTGTTGTTGTTTTTATTATTAACATTAAGTTTCTCCTCTGGAATGCTGAATATACCCTGCCAATGTTTGCTTTCAAGAGGGTTCTAGTTTTTATAATATTAATTGAGTCTAGTCCTATTTGTTGATACAGTCTTTTTAAAAATATGTTAATATCTGATCAAGCTATAGACTTCAGCGTGGAGACATTCTGTATTTTATGTTGACTTCTGCAGATTTGATAAGTACATTATGATTTTGTTACTTTAATTGCTTTGTGGAGAAGGAAATATTATACAGTGGGGCCTTGACTTACGAGTTTAATTCATTCCAAGACTGAGCTCGTTAAGGAGCTCGTTAACTCAAATTACTCTATCAACTCAATGCAAAAAATCAGCCGAGAGACAGCTGGTATCTCAAAAAACTCGTTAGTCGGGACACTCGTAAGTCAAGGCCCCACTGTATAGAGCATGGATTCCAGGGCAGGCCACCTGGGTGAGAAATCCCAGCATTCCCACTTACAAGATGAGTGAACTTAAAAAAAATACTTAAACTTCCTGTGGCTCCATGACATCGTATACAAAATGAAAATAATAATAGTACCTACCTCACACTATTGTTATAAGGAATAAATGAGTTAATTATGTAAAGTGCTTAAAACCTATCTGGCACTTACATACTGGTAAATACATACACTATTAATATTCTTTCATTTAATCCATTCAACAGCCAGATGCTGTGAGACTGCGGTGGGCACAGGGATGGGTCTCGGCCCACCTCCATGCCCCTACCCAGCCACTCCCGCCTCGGTCCCCTGTCTGCCAGCAGCCTTGCTCTCACTGCCTCTCCCATTCATGGAGTGATTGAGGCCGGTGCCAGCAGCAGGTGAGAGTGAGGCCAGTGCCGTCAGGGGGTCCAAGCGGTGGCTGCTGCCCCGATCGCCCCGCAGGAGCCGGGGGAGGTGGAGAAGCCCTCAGGGGTGATTGGGGCCAGCAGCCTCTGCTCACAACCCCTGATGGCGCAGAGCAATTGGAACCAGTACCGGGCACCAGCAGCAGGTCTGAGCACCAGGTGGGACCACCACACACGGGAGCAAAGGATTTTCAGTAACCATCAGGGCCTTGCCCCGATGACAGCAACCAGCACCCTGCCTTGGTCTGATGCCCCCGCTCACCTGCTCCAGCATCCCACTGCGGCCAACACCCGCCATGGTCCACGCCCTCTGGTGGTCAGCGCATGTCATAGTGACCAGTTGTTCAGTTGTTTGGCCGTTCGGTCTACTTGCATATTAGGGTTTTATATACGTAGATAAATCTGCCTTTAAAGTTACCCTTTATTATAATTTTAAAAGTCACATGCATAGGTTAAATACAATGAAGTTATTGTTAGACAAACAAATTTATTTTAGATTTATATAATTTTTAAGTGGTCAGAGAAAGTTTTTTGTTTTTTTGTTTTTTTTAGGTTCCCAAGAAACAAACATTGAGTTTAGCAATAGTGTATCCACAATTTTTCACATGTGATTCTAATTTAGTTCTTTTCTCCAGGCTAAAGAGGAAGTACATTTCAATTAATAATCCAATGCATTTGTGTATGATGAGATGAATATTTTAGATGTCATCCTTAACATGAGAAATAGAAACTAAATGTTTTTAAAAACTGCTTCGTGAATACTCAGTATGGCTATCTGTTACTTAAATCTGTTTGCATATACATCTATCTATCAGTGGTATTAAAGACTTCTCAGAGATAAATAACACTTTTTTATAAATGGAATGCTTCCAAAATTAATTTTAAAAACGCTTAGTCAACCTGGCTGGTGTGTCTCAGTGGATTGAGTGTCATCCCATGCACCAAGAGATGACTGGATTGATCCCTGGTCAGGGCACATACTTGGAGTTGTGACCCCGATCCCTAGTAGGGGGCATACAGGATATAGCAGATCAATGTTTCTCTTTCATTGATGCTTGTTTCTCTCTCTCTCTCTCTCTCTCTCTCTCTCTCTCTCTCTCTCTGTTCCTCTCTCTCTCTCTCTCTCTCTCTCTCTCTCTCTCTCTTTCTCTCTCTCTACTCCCCTTCCTGTCTCTTTAAAAAAATCAATACAAATTTTAAGAAAATTCTTTGTCAACCTATTTTATGTAATCTAGATATTTTTGTTTACTTTTTCTCATATTAATATCATACTGATAAATGTTAAATGACCTTTTCTTCTAACACTTCTTTTCTTGACTATCTGACATTTTATGCTATTCCATCTACTTTTGACTTCTCCCAACTTTCCAGAGAGCCTCTGGCTCCTTTGCTTCTCACTCAACAAAAATGCTTTTTTGAAAGTTATTGCTTAATCTAATATTTTCCCCAGTCCTCATTTTTAGAATGATTGCCTCTTCTAACAACTTTGCCCTTATTTTATTTTCAAAAAAACTGCAACACTTCAAGTTATAAAAATGTTTTCTTAGTCTCCTTTCATCTTTAAAGTTTTACATTATGCAACATACTAAAAAAAATACAAAATAATATGACAGATATCATGTGAACTCAGCACTAAAACAGATGTTAACATTTCACCATATTTACTTCAGACCTTACCTTTCTAAAAGAATAAGAAAAGAAGGAAACTACATAAAGAGCTAAAGCCCTAACTAGAACCTTTTCTCCTCACTTTCTCCTCAGAGGAAGGTGTGTATCATTTCCATGTGTTTCTGTACATTGACTACATATGTATATTCATAAACAACATATGCCATTATCGTATCTTAATATTTACACAAATCCTATATTCTGCATGACTTCTTCAATTTGTTTTACTAATATTATTTTCTTTAAGATTATCTATGTTTATGCATGTAAATCAAGCTTATTCCTTTTAACTGAATGATGCTTCATTCTATAAATAAACCATGATTTATCCATTTCCCTACTGAGTGACCATTAGAATTTTTTTTTTGCTATAATAAACAGCCCTGCAATTATTATCTTTGTACATGTCTCCATGTATAAGAATTTTTCCAGGATGGATCCTTAGAAGTAGCATTTCTGACTCAGAGAGTATACATATTTTAAATTCTATTGGTTATTGTCAAATTGTTCCCCAAAGTAGATGTACCAATTTATATTCCCACCACTGGTATATAATGTTAACTCTCGCTTTGTTTGAATATCTCTTCAACATTTTTTTATCTCCATTGTCTCTGCGTTCTCCTTCTGAAATTCTGATTAAACTGGAATTAGATTTTCTTACTCTATCCTACATATATTTTAAGAGCTCATTCATATTTTCTATCATTTTCTCCATTTCTGTTTCATAAGGGAATTCTTTTTCAGAATCTTTAAATTTATAATTTTTCTCTTGTATTAAATTATAATCTCAATATTTTATTTCTTGAAATTATATGGAGATTTTATTTTATTTTTTTAATATATTTTATTGATTTTTCACAGAGAGAAAGGGAGAGAGACAGAGAGCCAGAAACATCGATGAGAGAGAAACATCGATCAGCTGCCTCCTGCACATCCCCCACTGGGGACGTGCCCGCAACCCAGGCACATGCCCTTGACCGGAATCGAACCCGGGACCCTTCAGTCCGCAAGCCGACGCTCTATCCACTGAGCCAAACCGGTTTCGGCGAAATTATATGGAGATTTTAAATAAAACTTTGTTACACTGTGTTATGTCTTGTTATATAGTTATAATTTTTATTCCCACTTTTATTTCTTGTTACTCATTACATATATTTATTTTAAAATTTATAACTAATATCTTCAGTCTTTTCTGTTTTGTACTATTTTGTATGTCACTCATATTAGCTTGCTTCTTTAGGAGTTTGGTGATTTAAAAATTTGAGCTAATATTTCTTGTAACTTTATCACCATGAATCCTTTGATGGTTGAAAAGAAGATGTGTTCCTTTAGAGATTTGGATCTGCTTCTGCTGGAGGAAACAACAAACCCAAGTTGCCTGAAATCACATGGAATGTTAAATGTTTGAGGGATCAAGTAGGTAGTACATTCTGGCCTCAAATTTACATAAGGGGCAGCTTCCAGTTGTAATTTTCAGAAAAGACTTTTTTTTTTTTTTTTTATCTATGCTTCTCCCAGAGCTTGGGATAAGACAGGTAAGTCTCCTTACATTCTTTCTTTGTGGGCAGGTTTTGATTTGGGATTTCTTCATTTGTTTGAATGTTTATTTGATTTTTAGTTTGCTTCATGCAAATGTCTTTGGCCTTCCTCCCATCCTGACTGGGTCCTAGCCTTTGTTTACTTTCCCCAGTGAGTGTAGGAAGGTTTCACATGATGGGATAAGAACAATCTTGGGAGAAAGATCTTGAATTCAAGCTAAGACATAGTACGTATTTGTAAAACAACCAAAGAGACATGACAAGTTAGGTGCTTCAGGATACACTGTGAGCAAAGAGGTGAATGTGAGAACAGT
This sequence comes from Myotis nattereri, assembly GCF_964212035.1. NCBI lineage: Eukaryota > Metazoa > Chordata > Mammalia > Chiroptera > Vespertilionidae > Myotis > Myotis nattereri. The sequence goes on from NC_138088.1 coordinate 32,078,134, forward strand.
ATTTGAAGCCTTGGCTGTTCAAGACACTGGTTACAAGTGTGTGGAATAAGAAGAGATTTAGGAAGAGAGACCAAGGTACACCTACCATGAAAGCCAAGTGAAAAAGCATTGACCAAATATAGTGTGTATATTCCATGCATGTTTTAAACGATTTGAGTGCATATTTAAAAGTCAGGGGAATTAATATGAAAATACAAAATTCCTGCTTCTGTTGAAAAATCAGAGTTCTGTCAACAAATGGTTCATATTCAAAGAGCATCAGCTAGAGTTAAGTGAGCCTATTTGCTTTAAAGAAGCCATATATTTTCTCACCTAGATGGCAGCCATTATCTACAGTACCTGCTGGCCTCTTCATGCATTTGCACTTATATCCTGACCTAAGCTAATAATGGCTCTATCATGTTATTGTTGAAGAGGACATGGACCTAGATGACTATGGAATAGAAAACCACAAACTTACTCGCACATTGATTGGCCTTGAATTGGCTTTCCCCAAACTGGAAAAATATAAGGGGTTCTATATTTTATGGGAACCGTGGCTTAGGTTGTAGGGTTCCTGCCCGTTTACATACAAGGCCCCACATCAGGGTATGACTTCAGTGTGTTTGCAAGGCCTGATATTGGCCCAGAGGGAATCGAACACACAAACCCATAAACAGGAAACATGGGCCAAGCCAAGGAATAACAAAAACATAAATGTTTAAAGGTGTCTGTTAATACCAGTGGATGAGAGAGTTCCACCCACAATAAGTTAGGAATTGTGTTGGAACCGCTTGTAACACACATCCCTAAAGAATGATTTAAGCAACTTTGTGGTTCAAGAGTTATGAGCAACTGAAGGGGGAGAAGAATCATCAAGTGAAAGTCAGATTTATGTGACAGCATTAATGTGAAACAAATGTTCAGAGAAGAGATTGAGGACTGAATAGATTTTGTGATGATGGACTATGAACTTGAGAGAATCAAAATGGAAGTATCTCAGGAAATGGGAACAGGTGAAACACGGAGCAGAAATGGGTTCATGTAGAAATCAAAATGCGATAGATACAGGATGATCTTGGAGTCTATGGACTTTTGTGGCATCATAGACATATATAAAATGCTTAGTGATTTATCCTGGTGGATTTAAAGTTATGATTGTTAGAAGCTGAGGGTGACTGATGGGAGAGTAGGGTGTTCTCTGATCCTTACAACAGAGTTGAGAATGCCTGGGGAACAAATTGTTCCTCTGAATGGGATCCTATCAGAGGAGAGAAAGACTAGGGAGCATAGTTAAGGGGCTTGCTCTCAGCCCTGCTGGGAGAAGGGCAGTCTTATTTTGTGTGAGCAAGAAGGCAGCAATCAATAGAACAACTGGAATTATAAAAAACTCAACAGAGAGAACAAACAATTATTCATTAATATAATTCAGGAGACTTGGATGGTGTTTCTCAGTGGTTAGAGTATTGGCCCAGACACCAAAGGGTTGAGTTCAATTCCTGGTCAAGGGCACATACCTGGGTTTCTGGTTTGATCCCTAGCCCCATTTGGGGTGCGTGCAGGAAGCAACTAATCAATGTGTCTCTCTCACATCCATGTTTCTCTCTCTCCCCCTCCCTCCTTATAGTCCACTCTCCCAGAAAAATCAATAGAAAAAAATACCCTTGGGTGAGGATTTAAAAAAAGAAAAGGATGAAATATATATATATATATATATATATATATATATATATATATATATATATATAACCCTAATATGCAAATCAACCAAATGGCAGAATGACCTGCAAAACGACCAGTCTCTATGACATGCACTGCCTCCCCGAGAGGGAGGCGATCAGCAGAAGCGATCGGGGGCGTGGCCAGCCAGCTGGTGGCTCCAGGCCACCAGCCAAGGTGGGTGCCAGCGGGGACCCCCTGATTTCCCTGCCCACAGGTTGCCCCACAGATGGCCCTGATTGCTGGTCAGGCCTAGGGGCCCTACCCTATATATATTGTGAGCAGTCTCTTAGATTTAAAAATTAAAACCTGACGAGGTTACTCTAACACTTAAAAAAAAACAGGATGATGCAGCGATGACATGCATGGACTCTGGCTTGCACATTTTGTGGTCAGCCCTGATTCTGACACTTATAACTGTGTGACAAAGCCAATTACTCAACTTCTCTCTGCTTCAGTTTTTTCACCCATAAGATGGGGGAAATGGTACTACTGCCTCAGAAGGATCATGTTATGTACTATTTTTTATAATCAGGGCAAAAAAAATGTAGCTGCCATAAAATAGCAAGATACCTTTCACCTGTATGAAAAGTATGGTCACTGGTGCATGCAGCATCCAGGTTTGCTAGAGAGATGTCCAACTGCCAGTTTAGGCCCAACATCCTCTGAGGGGTTCTGGATTGCGAGAGGGCACAGGCCGGGCTGAGGGACGTCACCCCCGCCCCCACCGCAACACCGTGCATGAATTTCATGCACTGGGCCTCTAGTATATATATAAAATTCAAAAAAAATATAAAATAGATAAATTCTGAGTCTTTACATGATGATATACTGCCATATATCAGAATATTTTATACAAATCAGTCAACAACACATTTCCCGGTTATTTGATCTAAGGCCTTAGACATTTTTCAGGCATCCATTTAGATAGCAAAAACATATATTTCCTACAAGATGGAAAAATTCAGTCTGGCTTCAACCTTGTTCAAAGCAAATGTAAAAATAGAATATTGAGCAATTGTCATAGAATCTCCAAGATAAAGAACTTGTGATCCAAGAATTACATCCAGCCAAAGTGTCATTTATATAAGGCAACAGGCAGGTAGTTTTAAACCTCAAAGAACTAAGAAAATGTGGCACTAATGATCCCTTTTGAAAACACAATTTATCAATAAATACCATTTATTAATAAATTCAGCCACTTAAGAAATAATCCATAAATAAATAATTTGGGAACTGAGGAAGCTATGTTAAAAGATTTGCTTCTGAGCTGTGAAACTTATTTAAATACACTATTAAAGTACGTTGGTTTTACATTTGGTCTTTATAACTGCTTTGAGAGATGTGGTGGACACATTATTCAAGATATTTCTTAGGAAACTCCCTTTGTATCAAGAGGACAAAGGACAGTACCTGATTAGCCTGAAATATTATTTGATAAAGAGCACCAACTTAAAATAAAAAGTATAAATTTGGGCAATATCACAGGGGAAAAAAAAAGCTTCCACGTTTACTGTTTGTGGTGTGTGGTGTGTGTATGTTTTTCTCCCTAAAAGGACACAAAATCAGCAACAGTGAAATTCTGGGAAGACCCTGGAACCAGATAAAACAATCTTATTAAGCACTGAATCACTGTTAAAGGACAGTTACCCAGCAACGAACGACCTAGTCATTTTCTCCAAATCTTCCACACTGCATTTTTTTAAACAACCTCATAAAAGTAGGACAGACTGAAAAATCATGGAAAGAGGTGGGAAATGAAGAGGGCTGAGGGAGGGAGAAACCTAATATTATTTGACTGCAAATTTGATCCAGATACTCAAAGGCTACACAAGGTTAAGCAATTCAGGCAACAAAACACATGCAATATTCTTATACCTCAGTCAGCTGAAGAGCAGGCAGTAGGAGAAAAATAAATGGGCATAGAAGCTACAAAGGGTACAAGTAACAAAAGAGATTTACAAACACTGGGACAGGAGGGAATCTGAGGCTCCAAATCCCTTCATTTGGCAGGTGGAAGGGAAGCTCTGTGACCCACTGCACATAAGTGCTGAGTAGGCATCTCACTAGTGGGTCATTATTCTTTCTACCAACCACACTGCTTCATACTAAATACAGGTGTTGTTAAATGGCAGCATCTATCATTAAGTAATTATTAACTAGTTAAATTTGGCAATAATAGCAATAACTCTCTGTTCTCCTAAGAACTTAAATATTATAATACTACTAGAGGCCTGATGCACGAAATTCGTGCAAGAGAAGGCCTTCCTTCCCCTGGCTGCAGGCACTGGCTTCCCTCTGGCACCTGGGCCCGGGCTTCCCTTGCAGCCCCAGCTTCGTCTGGAAGGTCATCCAGAAGGATGTCTGGTCTAATTAGCATATTATGCTTTTATTATTATAGATTCTTAAAAAAGGCAGCTTTCATTGGTTACACAGTTCTAGGTTATGTGTTTTACTGACGTTTCATAAATCACTATTTTTTGATGACCACAAAGATGTTGTTCACTACTTTAATGTCAAATTGGTAAGAATTCTTCAGTGTAAACACCCTGGCAATCAAAATTTGAAGCATAGCCTCATTCTTATGGGTGAATATCTGTCCAGGCATTCAAGTATCTTTAACTAAGGGGACCTAGAATCCAGTCATTTTCTAGCATTGATATGCCATTAAAATACTGTCCTACCAACAAAATCACTGTATAAAATACCACTGAGTAACTATCTTAAGTCAGTTAGGGCTACTATGATAAGTTTGTACAGACTTGACGGCTTAAACAAAATTTCTCTCTGAAGCCAGGGAATCTGAGGTCAGGGTGCCAGTGTGGTTGGGTTCTTGGTGAGAGTGCCCTTCCTACTTAAGTCCTGATATGGCTCCTCCTTGGTGTGTGCATGCAGAGAGAGGGGGGTGGGGAAGAGAGATGCAGAGTCTCCTCTTTTTGTAAGGACACTAATCCCATCATGGGAACCCCAACCTTATGACATCACTTAAACCCAATTACCTCCCAGAGGCCCCACCTCCAAATACCATCACATTAGGAATTAGGGCTTAGTATATGAATTTGGGAAAGACATCTTTTCCACTGCAATGACCTACTTATCTTATAATCTACCTTTAAAAACAGTACCTTAGGCCCTAGCTAGTTTGGCTCAGGAGATAGAGCGTCACTGGCCTGTGGACTGAAAGGTCCCAGGTTCGATTCCGGTCAAGAGCACATGCCCGGGTTGCAGGTTCAATCCCCATTAGGGGGTGTGTAGGAGGCAGCTGATGAATGATTCTCATCATTAATGTTTCTATCTCTCTCTCCTTCTCCCTTCCTCTCTGAAATCAATAAAAATATTTTTTAAAAAGAGCCTTAGGATTAAATGAACAGGAGGCCTTTAACACCCATGGGTTCTACATCCTCAGATTCTACCAGCAGCATCAAAAACATATTTTTAAATTTCGCTGATTGTGTACTATGTAGTTAGGCTTACAATGGTTATATCTGTATTGAACATATACAGACTTTCATTTGGGTGATTATTCCCAAAACAATAAATTGTAACAACTATTTTCTTAGTATTTACCTCATTTTAGGTATTATAAGTAATCTAGAGATGATTTGAATTTTGTGGGAGGATGTGCATAGCTTATACACAAATACTGTACCATCCTATATAATAAAAGGCTAATATGCAAATCGACCAAACAGCAGAACAATCGGTTGCTATGATGTGCACTGACCTCCAGGGGGAAGCCACTCAACACAGGAGCTGCCCCGTGGTGGTCAGTGCGCTCCCACAGGGGGAGTTCCACTCAACCAGAAGCCCTGAGCCAGGCTCATGGTGCAGCTGCAGTGGTGGGAGCCTCTCCCGCCTCCATGGCAGCGGTAAGGATGTCTGACTTTTGGCTTAGGCCCGTTTCCCATGAGAAGTGGGTCTAAGCTGGCAATTGGACATGACACAAGGGTTTCCTCAACTTCGAGAGGGCACATGCCGGGCTGAAGGAACCCCCTTTCACCCGAGTGCACTAATGTCATGTACTGGGCCTCTAGTTTTACATAAGGAACTTGAGCATCCATGGATTTTGGTGTCTATGGGAATCCTGAAACCAATTCTCTATGGGTACTATGGGGCAACTATACTTTCTATAAACACTAGAGAAATCACTTAATTTATAAGTTAAAAGGATTATTCTAGAAGATCCTTTTGAGTTAAATAGAGCTTTTGTAAACAGAGAAGGGAAAAGAATGTTCTAGGTATGGGATATGGTGTGAGAGAAATCTTGACATTCAGAGGGTAGGATAAAATACCTACCCATGACTCTGAGGCTGGAGTTATACTAAGTGCTTTATATAGATTATACAACTTTAATTAAAACCCCTATACATTTGATTATTTTATTATTGCTATCTACAATGGAGGAAATTTAGGCTTGGAGACTCTCAGCCATATAACCCAAGGTAAATCTGACGAGTAACAAAGCCAGGACTTAGAGCTAGGATTCCTTATTCCAGAGCTAGGCTCTTGGCCACCTCCCTCTGTAGCCTCTCTCATAATTTCATAGAGTAAATTTACATCCTTAGAGTAAACTTGGTTTTTGAAAAGACTGGTTTCATTTTTTTTTTACCTTAGCATTCAATAGCATGCTGGATTTACTTTCTTTTTTTCAAAAAAATTAATAAGTAGTTAATACATTTTTAAAGCTAATAACTTAATTCACCATGATTTTCTTTTTAGTAAATATGGCCCATTTGAGACAATATAGAATAGACAGCTTAGGTGTACATATCAGTTAACAAAACACTACATTGAGGAAACTACTCATTAAGAAATCAAGAGTGGAATCAGACACAGAATTTAATATAAATCTCAAATTTCTGTGTTAAGTTAAATTTCAATTTTGAATTGAAATGAAGAAAGCTTAAATGTGAAATAAATAAGAACATATGAGTTTTTCAAATTTTTGCAAAAACATTAAATTTATTACATCCATTTTTGGCATGTTTTACTTAAGTCCATAAATAACTAACAGGAACACTTGAAAACAAAAAAGTATAAACCAAGACATTTTGAAAATTACAATTGACTAAATAATTACTAATTTTAAATTTTTGGAATAAAATATGAGTATATTTGTAACACAATTTTTCAGTGCTTTTGAGAACTATTTTTAATTTCCCAGAAAAATATCTTAACAAATAACTATTAAAAAACATAGCACAGTAATCCCACTTGCAGGAATACATCCCAAGAAATCAGAAACACCAGTCAGAAAGGACATATGCACCCCTATGTTCATAGTAGCACAATTTACAATAGCTAAGATTTGGAAACAGTCTAAGTGCCCATCAGCAAATGAGTGAATTAAAAAACTGTGGTACATCTACACAATGAAATATTACACTGCTGTAAAAAAGAAGGAACTTTTACCATTTGCAACAACATGGATGGACCCAGAGAGCATTATGCTAAGCGAAATAAGCCAGTCAGAGAAAGATAAATATCATACGATCTCACTCATTTGTGCAATATAATGAACCACATAAACTGATGAACAAAAATAGATCCAGAGACAGAGAAGCATTGAACAGTGTCCAACCTATGAGGGAAGGCAGGGGAGGGTGATGGGGGGGGCGTTGTAAGAGATCCACCAAAGGACTTGTATGCATGCATATTAGCATAACCAATGAACACAGACATTGGGGCAGTGGGGGCTTGTCCTAGGGGTGGGAGTGGCCAGGGAGGGGTCAGTGGCGGGGAAAAGGAGACATATGTAATACTTTAAACAATAAAAAAATGCCCCCAAAACCCACAAAACAAAGCATTGTACACTTTTTGTTTCTTCAGCCTACATTGTAGTACTTGATAATAACCCCCCTGAAAAAAAAAATACAAAATTACAGCCAAAACCGGTTTGGCTCAGTGGATAGAGCGTCGGCCTGCGGACTGAAAGGTCCCAGGTTCGATTCCGGTCAAGGGCATGTACCTGGGTTGCGGGCACATCCCCAGTAGGAGATGTGCAGGAGGCGGCTGATCGATGTTTCTCTCTTATCGATGTTTCCAACTCTCTATCTCTCTCCCTTCCTCTCTGTAAAAAATCAATAAAATATATTTTTTAAAAAAAACACAAAATTACAATTGGATTTTCCCATGGCACTCTCAGGTATATGAAAATGGGAAATTGAACTTTTAAAAAATGAATGTTTTTATTTATTAACACCTGAAATGATTTTATCGACTTCTGGAAATCACTCCTTATTCCTTAAAGATCTTAGCTCCTTGCTTACTATCTCTCTCTAAGACATTAATCCCATTTTATGTTTGGTGAAATTATATATATATATATATATATATATATATATATATATATATATATATGTATATATATATATATATATATATATACACACACATATATATATATATGACTTGTTGATTTGACTGAAAGCTTCATCTCTCAATTCCACCATAGCCTCTTTTCCAGCGATTCCCCATGATCATATCCCTACCCTGTCTTTACCAATCACTGCAGATTCTCCAAAATCTCGATTTCAAGTGTCTTACTCTCCAACCCCCGCTTCCTATCTGTCCAGCTTACTCTCTCTAGTATGCTAACTCCAAAGATCCTCTACTACATTAATATCTAAAATCTACTGATGCTACGGCCTGTCTATTAAACTTCATGGTCAATTATTATGATCTCTCATATCAACTCCATTCTCTATCTCTTAAAGACTTGCATGCATTTGACAAAACCCTGCCTATAGTTAAATTCAATTACCTAGCTTCTATGCCCAGTACCCATGCAACTGAATATTCCTGGGGAGGGGACAGGAGAAATGAACACTTGAATTTCAATGACTACAAATCCTGTGTGAGTATTTTCCCCCCTAGGTTTACTGAGCTGTAATTGACATGTACTATTTTATTAGTTTAGGTGTACAACATGATGATCTATGTATATATTACATAAGGGACTTGTAATATATACTGTAATTAACACCTCCACCCCCAGTGCAAGCACCGAGCTTCTAGAACAGGGGTGGGCAAACTTTTTGACTCGAGGGCCACAATGGGTTCTTAAACTGGACCGGAGGGCCGGAACAAAAGCATGGATGGAGTGTTTGTGTGAACTAATATAAATTCAAAGTAAACATCATTACATAAAAGGGTACAGTCTTTTTTTTCAATAGTTTTATTCATTTCAAACGGGCCGGATCCGGCCCACGGGCCGTATTTTGCCCACGGCTGCTCTAGAATCTCTAATATATATATATGTATATATATATCATGTTTTCTTTATTTGTTGATTAACACTTAGCTTGTTTCCATGTCCTGGCTATTATAAATAATGCTATATTACAATATACATGAGGTGCAGATATGTTTTTAAGATAGTGATTTTGCCGAAACCGGTTTGGCTCAGTGGATAGAGCGTCGGCCTGCAGACTGAAAGGTCCCAGGTTCGATTCCGGTCAAGGGCACGTACCTGGGTTGCGGGCATATCCCCAGTGGGAGATGTGCAGGAGGCAGGGATGGTTGTTTCTCTCTCATCGATGTTTCTAACTCTCTATCTCTCTCCCTTCCTCTCTGTAAAAAATCAATAAAATATATTTAAAAAAAAAGATAGTCATTTTGTTTTCCCTGAATATATATCATATTTTAATGATACCTAGTATAAAACTTTATTTTTATTCACAATCCCACAGTTGTTGATAAGTATTTACTAGTAAATCCTCTTTCTCCTCAAACCTGTCACACCTTCTCTCCCAGTCCTCAATCTCAGCTCCTGACTCATTTTCCTGATAAAATAGATGTATTCAGAAGACAATTTCCACATGTTCCACATCTACAGCATCAGCACACACTCTGCCTTGGAGCCTCTTACCCCTGGATAGAACAACTGCCCAAACTCATCTAAAGCCAGTTCTTCCACTCATGTGCTAGTCCCATCTCCTTTCCTGGAGACATCGCTGCAGCCCCCCTCCCTCCTGCATCATTAATCCCCATCTCACTCTCCTCTAACCCCTCCTGCATAATTTTACTAACATACAGCATTTTCTTATGTTCCCCATCCTTTCCATTTTGATAAGGTGTTTTGCTCATGAATCTCATTAACTACTTTTCCCCACAGTCAGATATATAGATAGCCACATCTTTTAGCATAAAGTACCTCCATTTTACATTTGTGCAGCTTTAAATGAGTTGTTTAAAGCTAATAGGGAGCATGAGTTAGTAATAAATGAAGATCTCTATCTCAAAAGGAGATCTTAATGAGGAGGTATACTTGATAAAATTATGTCCTGGCTCTACCTTTATATCACTCCATCATGAATGTAATGCAACTTAAACAGCTGACTACTGCAAAAGCAAGAAGAAGGAGCGATTAGGCAATCTGCTGGAGAAGTGTTTCCAGATGTGTCTGAGGAGCAATGCTCAGAGGGACAGCCCTTTCCTCAAGTTAACAGGGACAGCTCCTTTAATCTAAAGGACATCATCAACAAATGATGAGGATTCCAGCAGCAAGGCAAACAAGCTCCTCAAGATAATGCTGAAAGTTCATGCAGGCTAAGGGCATGCACACAAAAATAAATAAATATGATAAAGCATCTTCTTTGAGTCATGGCTCTCTCAGTTAACTTGTGACGTTCAAGAGCAATCAGTTGGACACATCATTTCCTTGAAAATGATGTCTATTTTTTGACAGAGCATTGGTTGGATTGCAACCCAGACTAAATTATGAAGCTTTATAAGTTTAACAATGGCAACAGAACCTTTGATGGAAAATGTTAAAGAAATCGCCAAATGTAGTTCAACTGAAATTCTAGATTTGTCTGCATTTATTCTGTATTTCCAAATATTTTATGTTTGACATTACTTTTCCAAGTTTCTTTAATGGCAGATTAAGTCTATTAAAAGTGTGTGTGTTCAACACAAAAGAAGAAAGGGCAGACACATTAAAGGGGAAGATGCTATGTGGATCATTCAGCAGTGTTCTCAAGACACTGCCTCGAAACATTCTCTAAAATGTTTGCAGGTTAAGTTAGATAGAGTGGCTATCTCAATACCTTTGCAAAAATAATTAACAAAAATCCAAAAATAATCAATATCGCTAAAATGAGTTGGATATTCCCTAATTAAACTTTACAAATACTTTTTATTTGTACTCTTCATTTCTCTCATTTAAATCCTAAACGCTTAAATGTGCTTTAAACCATCAACCTCCGTTTACCTCTCCCACTCCATATCTTGCTATTCTCTGGCCCAATTCTACAAATTTAATATTCTGAGCAAATTGAACTCATTTTTTATTTCCCAAATATGCCATGCTCTCTCTCCTCCTAATTCCTGCATATTCTCCATCTGAAAAATGTTGCCTCTTCATTTTCCCTAGTTATCTTTAAACTCATACAGGAGGTGCCACCACCTCTCAGAAGTCTCCTCTGCTTCTTTAATAATGTATTAGATACCACCCTACATTTACCTTAATACACTGTCATTGCCTATCTACAAGGTCCATATGCTCAGGGGTCTCTAATTCATCATTGTAGTCCTAGAACACAGCCCAGAATTTTGTAACGGATTTTGAAATATACAAGCTATCACAAACATGATCTCATTTGATCACCACACATCTTTGTGAGTGGGCAAAACCAATGTTATTTTTATCACCTCCATTTACAAAAGAGGAACATGACATTCAGGGAGGTGAAATAGCCAGCCCAAGAAGAGACAGATAAAAGGGGCAGCAAGAGTTTGATTCTGGATCTTCATATTATACATCATATACTTGTTTCATGTAAAACGTCTAAATTAACTATACTGTTTGAACACAAACTTTGAAAACATGAGTGATAGGTGTGAAAGTATGCATTGATTCCTGAAAATTTATTATTGATCTCAGAAATTAACCAGCATTCAGTTACAAATAGTGACACTGGCACTTTGATAAGGTTGACACAACTCAAAACTGAAAGCATATTAATTCTAGAAAAGCTAATTCAATTGTTTTCCCTGAATAGGTAAAATTTAGTGTTGTATTTATGAATCTTGTCTGTGAGGAGACCAAAATTTTTAATATGGGGACTTGTTGTGATTTCCCTATGTTATTAAAACCTCACTGCATTGGACATCCGTTTTTGAAGAGGGAGTAAGTACGTTACTCCCTTAACCTTCTCCACCAAATATGCTACCTACCAAATTTTCACATTTTACTTACTAACCTTGTTCTATGAAAAGGTACGAAAGTAAAATAAATAGCAAACAAACAAAAACATTGCATACTTGCTTTAAAAACTCACAGAACCAAGTGAAGTAAAAATGATTGAAAATAGCTGACAAAAACCACTCTGTCCAGGTATTGCTTTATGGCTTAACATAAGTGACATTCATTAGACAAAGACAGTCAAATGGCTGGTTTCTGCACAGAGAAGTTGGTATAAAAAAAGTAGGTTTTATCTCTTTTGAGCATTTTTCTAACCTGCAGAACTTTAACTATGTGTATCAAGTTTTCTGAATCGATGTAGAGAATTTCAAGAAGTTCTAACATGAGGTGAAGTTGCTACAGAATCAGGGAATGCAGAAGGAAGTGGGACTCGGTGTCTATATCCCGTTTCCTTCAGCTTTCAGATCAATAATATATAGTACTTTGATAACGTGGGTATCCACTCTTGAAAAGCTACATGGATGTTCTATAAACTGGATTTTGAACCTTGAAATTTAAGGACTTTCCCTAGTGAAGCTGTGTTACATAGCAGGCACTGCAATACTTTTCATGGCATTGCTTTCTTTGTATTTCAGTGTGTTGAGGTGACATGATCCCAGTGGACCTCCTTATAGGATCTGGGGGTACCTATGGAGAAAGAAGATCAGCACAGGGTATGGAAGGCTTCTTGAATTTGTGGCTGGGCTTTCTGTCCCCACAGACATCCGATGTGTTAACAGAATCCCTGCTTTATATTGCTCTTAAAATCACAAAATCTAAAGAACATCAGGATAAGCAAGATATTAAGAAAGCACCTAATCTTTTACTTCCCTGGTGCATAAAAATTAAAAGAGTTATCTGGCTATATATATATATATATATATATATATATATATATGTTTTGGAAATTATGCATGCCATATCCTCCTCTGAAATCCTCAAAAGTATCCTGGTATGTGAAAAGTTTTATAAAAATGTTCATTAAAGAAATCTTTCTGACTTTGTGTAACCTAATCTTCTCCCTTCACTCATATAACACCATCTTTTGCCATCCTCTGAGAACATACTTGGAGACGTGCTGACCTAGCCAACCCCTTTTCTGATAGTTGCATCTCAGATGACATTGTCTCACTGCTGTTGTATCCTCCCAAAATGCGGCAGAGGTGTGTGTCCCCTCCCACCTCATGGCAGGACATGACAGTCTGTCCCATGAGGACATTTCAGCTCTGGGTGACAGAACAAAGAAAATGTGTCCAGTGTGAAATGCATGCCTCTCTCCAAATCCTTCATTCAGAATTGGTTTGCTAAGTGCCGCCGGTGGTGGTAGCTATTGGGTTATGTGGTCTGTTTGTGCGTGTGTGTGTGTTTGTTTTGTTCTGTTGCCCAGACAGCTTTCTCATGTCCCTTCTTCTGGAAAGAGAAACTGCTCTCCTGCACTGTAGATTCAGTTATTGGATCATCCTGTCCTCTTCCTGGTAGCTGTGATGACTCCAAGGATGAGCACATCACAGAACAGGGCAATCAGGGTCCTTCTAGGAGATTGCTATGTGGGGAAGAGCAACGCTCTTACGGCAGCATTCCTTAAACTGGGAGGACGTACTGTCTATGGCTCGCCGTGACCTGCTTCCCAGGCTCAGGAAGAGAGCCCATGAAGCCAGACAGAAACAAGCTGTGTGGACAAGGAGAGTCTGGTTAGGCTGAGTTCCTGGTTCTCATGCCCGAGAATCTGAGTTTCAAAATATTTAAGATACTGCGAAAAACAGAAATATGCTTCCCTGTCTGTGGCCCATAAATTAAGTCAGTGAAGGTCATTTAAATAAAACCTATGATTAGGAACACCCTTCTTCAAAAGGATCAGATTATCATTGCATAACTTGACTCAGAGATCCTGTATACAGAATAAAATTTAAATGTAAATTGCATTTATGGGAAATTATTTCTTTATTATACGTACTTTTGCAATGAAGGATAGTTTAATTCTCAAGGTTTAAAGGCAGGCAATGTTTTATCTTTATATAATCATTGTGCACTGTATTATCTTGATTTGGTTGTCTTAGGTAATTGTTAAAATTTGTAGATGGAATGGACCCAGAAATAGTAAATATGGTTTTCCCTGTGGAAATATCAGTAGTTTGCATGTTGGTGCATGTTGGTGGGGGAGGAGTTGGAGGAATAGAGAGGGTGTAAAGAGCAGAATTCTTTATTCTGACTTCTTTACAACATCCTTCTTTGAACAGCCTGTCCTAGACACAGAAGAAAGTGTCTCCTTACTCTCTGTGCCGTTCCTGTTTAGCAAAAGTTCTTCTCGAAGATGTTATCGACTGAACAAAATGTTTTCTATCTAGAACGTTGGGTCAGCAAGTCAACAATTACTACAGTGAAAATCAAAATGATGCCCAACTGGCTTAAACTCCCAGAACTCGCCGCACGCCGATAGCATTTAAGAAGCAAAGTGGCGGAATGCCAGCACATGTATGCTCGTGACCTGATGGGTGCGCCCAAAGACGTGCTTAGTGCTTGGGTTCCTTCCCGCGTGGCACCTCCTGCTGCAATTTATTGACACCAGATGTTCTTTATATCAGTCAGACTTGTAGCGATGTCTATTTAAAGTTAAATGGAGTAATTGAAGCCAGAGCATTGTACTTTGAGTGAAGTAAATCAAAGCCCATCACAGTCATAAAAATGCAGACGAGGGAAAGCATGAATGAGAGAAACCCATTATAAACAGAAAGCCAGACTGTGAGAGACCAAAAAGCTCTGATTAAAATTTATCATCTCACACAACACTGATAGAAATCAATTGGTAACTGGTCAGAGCGCTGACGCCAGAATGAGTGGGCATGCCTCACTATATAAATTAAGCAGGAGGCTTTTGTCATAATGACCTCCTTCTCCTTGACAGCTCATGGAAAACAATTCTTCACTTGAATCGCCGTGGGGATCAGATGCAAGAACTCTGGCTAATGATAAGAGACATGGACTTGAAGTCCAATCATTTTGCTAGCGCAATGCTTGAGACAGAGGTTTTAACAAATCCAGGCTTAACTAATGATTGATGGTAGGAAATGGAGACATGTTTTAAAGTCTGATTTAAAAGAAAACTATGACAGGAAGGACAGTGTGATTAGAAAGACTCAAAGCAAACCATGAACCATGAGCATTAATAGATGTGGATTTTAATAGATACAGGTCTGGCAGCCGGCAGCCGGCAGTCAGCAACCGGCAAGAACTTAGACTGCAAAGAAATGAGAACTTTTAGTATTACTCCTATTAAGCGGAATCATCAGAGGCAATCATAAACACACCAAATTATAATACTAATTTAAAAATACAGAAATCAAAGCTATTGCGACTAAAACTATAAAGTACAAGCATGGCAGGATAATATTTTGAAGAGGTTAATTGACGTTTTCCCTTAGGAAAAAAAAAAGTGGTTTCCAGGAATTTTCCCTATCTATTGCCTCACACAGGCAAATGCTTGACCCTGCATTCACCATTTCAGCAAAGGAAGGAGACATGACACATGGCAGAAGCAGCCCATCAGTCTCTGCCTTTTAGTGCTCCGCGTGCTTACATGCCTGTGGAGAAACTGTAAGAATTTAGAATAAAGTGCACAGGAAAAGCAAAGGGAAAAAGGGGTGTTTCATGCCCACTCCCACTCAGACTAGCAAGATAATCCCCTGGGTGGAGAGGAGAAGAGATGGTAAGAAATTAATACAAAAGAGAAATCGTAGTTTTCTGAGAGGGGGGTTGGGGGGCTGTGCCCTGATTCCCCAGCAGAATGCTCACAGTGGGCTCTGGGAGGGCAGCAAACCTACAGTGAGGGGAGGGAACCCCTGTGAAATGGGTCCGGGCAAGCAGAGTTCTGGACAGACAGGTAGAGTGCCCACTGCCATGTGATGGAGTAGAAGCTGTGGGACCATGTCCACACCTTGAGTCTGCCTCTGACGGGGAAGATAAATGCTGGCAGACTAGAAGGAGTCTTGAGGTCAAGAACATGCTCATCTCAAGAGGGATCTGTGTGGCTGGACTAAGGACTAAATAGGGAGAGGTAGGTCTCTGAGCATCCCTGCTCAGATAGATGTGCCACGGAAGTCCCTGGAACAACCCCCTCGTACTCCTGCAGAATGAAGTTTTAAAACCAAAATTAGGTTGTGACACAGAAAAACAAATTTTTTAGACATAAGGTTGAGGACTCATATTTATAACTATTATAAAAGAATTGCAAATGCCTCTGAAGGGAAAAACTGTCCTATATAAAATGGAGGGAGGTATAGAAAAATATTGAAGAAAAGGAAGAAATAGCTACTGCATGAATATAAGTTGTTCTAGAGTGGCGATTTTCAGCTGGTAAAACTTGCAATACCTGACTATTTAGTCGGGGGCACTGACTTCTTTTCCCTTAGACTGTCAAATTAAAAAAAACAACACAACAGCCAATAACAATAATAGCAATCTGATGTGAATGAATCAAAATTATACCTATTTTTTTGTCAGATTGGCAAAAAATTTAATATATTTTTTGGTGTGCTACAGAATTTTTGTAATTAGTTTATGTGTGCCATGAAATGCAAGAGGTTGAAAAATCACTGTTTTAGAACATCAAAATGGCAAGTCCAGCAAAGGGAAATGTGTGGCTTCCGTAATCTATGGAGTTCCCCATCAAGGTAGGAGGAGGGCATCTAACGCCTTTTCTTCTTAATGGTTTTGAACCAACCTAGCCCTTGGTAATGGCCATGCTGATACATGACTCCATCAAATCACTACCCCATTACAGCAACCTGGGAACTTCAGGCAAATCCACCAAAGGAAAGTCATCTTTCTTCAAGGTAAAATCTGTATCTGTCGCTATGAAGGCTTGGGCTGCGCTATTGGCAGATCATACAGCAGAGCAGAGGATAGAGGAAGGCATCAGTTATTTATAGCATCCTATTGAGCCACTAAAATTCTAAAACAATAAAATAAAAAGACTAAATATTACACCTCCTAGTTGTTTGTTTGTTTGCTTGTTTGTTTTTAAGAAATTACAAATTGTGTTAGGACAAACAGACTTGCGACAGTTTTAGGAAATTTCTCCTATTCTTTTCAAGTGGAAAAAAATTATTCATTTTTGACAGAAACACGTTAAGTGTTCTCAAAGTATTCAGAATATAGACAAAATCTTGAGAGAAAGCAGAAAAAAAATGGACTAAGACTTACTAAGGAAAAATACTAAATATGTGGAAGCATATGCATTCTTTTCTCTTCATTCAAGTAACTATAGGAGGTTAGAAAAAAACATAGGAAATAACTTTATAACCTCCAGATAAGAAAGAATTTCTGAAATAAGATGCAAGAATCACAGACCATTAAAAGAGGGTGGATAAATTTGTTTTTTAATTTAAAATAAAAGACATGTAAAATTAAAGGGTGAAAGGAAAGTTATTGGTCAGCTGCCATACTTATAAAATATACAGAATAAAACATCTGAATTTCCCAACTATGCTAAAATTGTGCACATATACACATGCATGGTGAGATATCATTTTACACACTCATAAGACTAGTTACAATTAGTAAGTCTGGTTAATACCAAGTTTAGAGGAGAATGTATGAGAAAAAGGGCTCATGCTAGGAGAGCAGGTTGATGGCACAATGTGGAGGGCAGTTTGTTAGAACCTAGTATGGCTGAGAACACATATTCCCTATGAACCAGAAGTCCTGCTTCTCATTTATAACCCAGGGAAAGCATTTATTATGCATTGTTATTAATAGCAAAATATTGAAAATAACCTAAATATTATCAATAGAGGAATAGTATAAGTAAAATGGGGTGAGTAATACTATACTATGATTACAGAAATAACCTAGATTTCTCTATATAAAATTTATTAGACCTCAAAAATATTTTAGTGAAAAAGCACATTGTAGGATATGTTACAGTATGACACACTTACATATATTTGTGCATATATAAGATACTTTGCCAGAATTCAGAACTAGTGACAAAGCACATTATTTGTGAGATTTGTACGGTCTTTTAAAAATGAAGAAAATATAATAAAATATTGGCAAGAATTAATTTTGGATATGAATTATTTCTTTTTTTGACTTTGTATTTTTTATATTTCTTAAAATAACCAAAAATAAAAAGCAGAGCAGGAATAATATAAATGCACTCTTTTCCATTCTAAATAAAATATTTAAGAGATAATTTTGGAACACAAGACCCCAAATTAGACGGATTCCAATTGTCACTAAAAATTCACACAATTGTTACATCAGACCAATTTTTGTGTATTAAAATAAGACCTCTTTAAATGTCTTAGGAGAGTAAAAGTGCTGATGTTTTGCTAACTTCTTGGGTCATTTTATTAATTTATTCTTTAAATACCCCAAATCCATTCTGGACTCCAAAATAAACAAAACTTATAATTATTCTATTTAAATAAAGAAAGCTATCTGCTAGGTGGAAAGGAAAGGAATGAACTGAAGTAAAGGCTTTTTTAGCCTTAGAAAAATATAAACCTCGTTTATTATACACAGTATCAAATTATAGCAATTACTTATGCCAATATTATGTAGGTATCCACACTGCATAAGGATGACATTGAATAAATGGTAACTTTGGTTGGGGAGAGAAGATATGTAGGTAGAGAACAATAGTAATTGTATGATGATTACATCGGTTTCCTAGGATGCCAGAACAAAGTACCACAAACTAGCCCAAGAGAACGCAAGTTTATGGTCACACAGTTCTGGAGGGTAGAAGTCCAGAATCAAGGTATTGGCAGGGTTGGTTCCTCTGAGGGCTCCTCTGAGGGAGAACCTGTCTCCTGCCCCTCTTCTCCTAACTTCTGGTGACTGAGCATTTCTTAGAGTGACTGCATCACTCCAATCTCTGTCTCTGCCTTCACGTGTCTATGTCTGTGTTGTTCCCTCATTTTACAAAGATACCATTCATATTGGATTAAAAACAACCTAATGACCTCACCTTAATTTGATTAGATCTGCCAGAGTCTATTTCCAAATAAAGTCACACCCACAGGTACTGGGAGTTAGGAGTTCAATATAGAGTTTTTTGGGAAGACACAACTCAACTCATAACAATGATATAGTTCAGAATCCCTGCGAAAGGCGATTAGAGCTGCTAATGGTGGAGATGACTTCTGAAAAGAAGTGTGACTTGAGATTGAGACCAGAAAGAACCAACCAGCAGAGAGCATTCCAGGTCAGAGAAACGAAATATGAAAAACGACAGGGACAGAAATCACATGCATTTAAAAGAATCACTTTCTTGCTTAGAATTAGAATTGTCCGTGCTCAAAAGAATATTAATAATAACGTGATCCAGCCCCTCGACTTGGTCTTTTCATTAAGCAACTCACTCATTCAACAACATTATCAAGCAGTAGGTAGCTGCCTACGTGCAGGAGATATAATATTGAGTTAGAACAGGCAGAGCTCCTGTCCTCATGGAGGAAAGAGTTAATGAAGTAACCGCAGGGACAAACGCAAAGCTTGTTGACAAATGCTGGGATATAAAAAATGCATACAGCTCTCTCATATGTCGCGGCTCTATATGAGAACACATGAAAGTCCCATTTGATCTAGTCAAGGCAACAATGTTTGCCTGAGAAAGTGACAGCTTGATCCACATCTGAAGCTGAAAGGAAATTTCACTCATCAAGAAGGAAAAATTCAGCTTTCTAATGAAGGAAAGGCTGTGCAAACACCCAGGCAGAAAGGAGCTTGGGGAGAACAAGGGACTGGAGGGAGCCATGATGGTTGAGGCAGAGAGGGCGAGAGTGGGCATGGTGAAGATGTAGTTAGAAACGAAAGAAAGAACCAGAATATGCAAAGTTGGATAAGATATATTAAGAAGGATTTCTTTTATTGTGGGAACAAGAGAAAGGTTTAAAGATTTTTCAGCACAATAGTGGAATTATTAAATTTAGGCTTTATAAAAATCACTGTGGTAGCATATTATAATTTATAGATACAAACCCTGAGAATCAAATAAATTGTTTTGCCAAAGTCAAAGAGCTATTTAGAAGCAGAATGGAGCCAAAACCAAGCCCCCTGGCCTTTTCCTTTGTGAATAGAAAAACTGTAGGGTTATGCAAACACCTAGAACCATGTGACTTCTCCTTCAGCCTTCTCCATCTAAGTAAATGCCATCTACCTACTTGCCCAAGTCCAAATTATTTTAGCCATTTCCAGCTCTTTTTGTCACTACCATATCCAATCTGTTAGCAAACACTGTCAGTTTTTGTAAATGTTTCCTTGAATCCATTCATTTTCTTTAATCCCCCTGATCCCACACTAGTCCATACCATCACCACTAGTGGCCTGGACAGTGACATAGCCTCCCAAAGGGATTTCACCATAACCATTATTGACCCTTGAAAAATCTGTTATCTGTGCTGGTACCAAATTTGTGTTCTTTTTAATGAATGTTATAGTATATCATGTCACTCTGCTACAAAAGCCCCTGTGTGGATTATCAAAACAATCTACCATGGCCTACAAGATCCTTCTTGATCCTGCTCCTAGCTACCTCTTCAGGATGAACTCCGACTTTTCTCCTTAGCCATACTTGGGCCTTATCCATTCCTCCAACATACCAAGGTTTTCCCATCTCAAGGCTTTTTGTACTTGCTGATCCCTCTCCTGAAATGTTCTCTTAGCTCTTTACAAGATGGAGTTCTTCTCATATTTTAGATCTCAACTCATGATTCAACATTTGAGAGAGAATGTTTTGGACAATTCTATCTAAGTAGACAGTTAATCTCTAACCCAAAAGCCTGTATATATATATATATATATATATATATATATATATATATACACATATATATATATATATATATATATATATATATGAAAGAGAGAGCGAATATCTCCCAAAATTCTCATCAAAAGAAATGACTTTTGAAAAATCCTCCTTGGAAAAAAATGCTTATCTCATGGGAAATGTTAAAAATATTTTAATAAAGAGTTTATCTTTAAGGTCATAATGTATTTTTTTTCTAGAAAATAACTGAAATAAGGACACTGTGAACAGTGTTATAAGGACAGTTGGAATCTTGGTCAAAAGATACCTTGACATATTGGTTTTCAGGAGGCAATGCTGCAGCATTCCCTGTGTTAAAACAAGGTGTAGAAACATATCTGATTACTAAATGAGAAGCATTTGGGATTTAAAAAACAAAATTTTTAATTTGAGTTTCTTATAAAACTGCTTTTTCTAATTACTCAATAAAAAGGATCCAAATTGCTGATTTAGTCTGGCTCATTTTCTATAATGTAAACAAAAACTAAGTGGACCATTTCAATTTGAATGTTCTTTCCCCAAAGTTACTCTGTCTGTAAAATTACTTAGAAAATAAGAAGCTATAAACAGATTTCACATGTCTGTGTAACATGTGTTTAACTTCTGATCATCTAGCTAAAAAAATTATACTGTTTTATTGATTAGAGTATTATTTATTCATTTGTATCATTTGTTTTCAATCAATAAAAATGTGTTTATGATGGTAGATTTTCATAATTGAACATCAAATATTAACAGAATAACTACTATGTCCCAGATCCTGTGTAAAATAATAGAGATACAAACAAATAAAATACAGTTTGCTTCTCCTACCCTGTAATCTCAGGGTACAACCTAGAAGTGAACAGACAAGAATACAGATTCTACCACAGTTAGTCATTGTTCCTAACTAGCTGAATGATTCTGGGGAAATTTTTTGAAATATTACTTGGTTTTCTCATCAGTAAGATGGGGATAATAACAGCACCTATATCATAGGGTAATTAATATTTAGTACATTAAGTAGAATTCAGTTACTAACAATAATCTAGAAAGTGAGGGAAATTGTTTTTGAAAGGAAGCAAAACTTGAGCTAGTTTTATTAGGAGAAAGGCAGAATTTGTTTTTAGGGAATGAACCACTATTTTAATAGTATATATATATATATATATATACATATATATATATATTTAATTAATAGTATATATTTAATCTTCTGCATGATATAGATAACATATAGAAGCCATATGAGCTAAAATATATATATTTCTGATGTTGATCATTTGTATCTTCTTTTCTTGTCCTGATCAGTGTTGATAAGGCTTGTAAATTTTATAGATCCTTCATTTGTACTATTATTATGCCTTATTTTTGAAGAAACGAAAGTAAAGGTAAATTAATTTACCGAAGATCACAGAACTGATAAGTGGTAGGAAAGGAAATAAGAAAATCTCTGCCTAATCTATGAACAACTAGAAATGCTCAACTTCACTAGTCTATGGGGACAGCAAGAAACACTTGCCCTACATAGAACTATAATCAGAAACAGATTCCTCTACACCACCAACCCCACCAAGAAATAGAATCAGAATCCTTAGCCTGCCCCGAATAAGGGTGAGTAGTAAGGTGGAGAAACCCTAAGCTGAAAGGCTAACACAGAGGCGAGGCAACAGCAACTTAAAAAACACACCCATCTTTTAGGAGAGTTCCCAGAGTTCAAGGTAATGCTGGGACTCTTATTGCAAGATATACAGAAATAACTTTCATAGAAGATCAGCTAAAGTTATAAAATATATAAAAAAGCCTATCACCAAGAAATAGAATCTATAGGCCCAACACAAGGAATACTTTATACCTGGGAATAGAGATAATGGAGCAATCTTAAAATGACTTTACATAACCATATTTAAATTGTTCAAAGAGATAAAATAGTATTGTCCATTTTTTCAGCATTTTCCATTTGCCCTGAATTATACTTTTACATGGCATGTTTGATTAAACTTAATAACTATATGAGGTAAAAATGAATGTTTTTCCCCTATTACAGAGTGAAGAAAATGAAAGGTTAAGTAAGTCATCCAAGGTTATACATCTAATAGATGAGGAAGCCAGAATTTAATTTTTCAGAGGCAATTTTTAACAAGAGCCATAGTGTCTTTAAAGGTCTAGAGCCACCCAATTTATTTCATTTAATTCAGCGGTTCTCAACCTGTGGGTCATGATCCCTTTGGCGGTCGAAAGAACCTTTCACAGGGGTTGCCTAATATGCATATCAGATATTTACATTATGATTCCTAACAGTAGCAACATTACAGTTATGAAGTAGCAACGAAAATAATTTTATGATTGGGTCACAACATGAGGAACTGTATTGAAAGGGCCAGAAGGTTGAGAACCATTGATTTAATTCATCATTTAATTAATATGCATCCACTGCTTGTTAGAAATCTGAGGACTTACTGATAAGAGAATGTAGTTGCCCTTAAGAAGGTTGCCATTTATAACAAAAACAGAAGGGTGAGTTGATAAATTAAAAAGCAGCACTATCAACCAAAGGACTTGTATGCATGCATACAAGGCAAACCAATGGACACGGACAACAGGGGGATGAGAGCATGAATGAGTGGGGGGGGTGGGGGGAGGTTGGGGGTTAATGGGAAATGAGGACACATTTGTAATACCTTAACCAATTAAAAAAATTTAAAAAAGCAGCACTATTACGATTTGTGAATGCTTTTGAATAAAATTTACAACATAAGTCATTCAAACCACAGGTTTTTAGAGGAAGATAGTTGTTTAGAAGGAGAGAAAGGGAGTCATTTGTAGAAGAAAACATATGTGGCAATGTCTGGTATAAGTCACTGTGCAGGACCAAGAAAGAATAAAACTCACTCCTTGTTAACTCAGAGTGTAAAAACACAACCAAAACACGTCAACTACAATAAGGGGCCCAATACAAGATAACCAGTTCTCAGAGATCACGTTTACCTTCAAGTGGAAACTGTATGCACAAAAGACTTTGAATTTCTTTTAAAAAGGTTCCAGAGAGAGAGACATAGGGTACATAGGCCCTCAGACTCAATTGAAGACTCTGGGTCCCATCTTAGTGGCCATCCTCATTCTGGAACCTATTTCCATGACTTGCCAATTTGAGTGGGAGGCAAAGGGATTAAATTATGGAGGATTTGGAGCCCTGGAGGAAGCAGCTTGGAAGCAGGTAACAATCAGCCAGGAGCTCTGGCTTCCTCGTGCACCACTCAAAACTAAAGGGATCATTACCTCAAGACACACAGCTTGGGGAGCTCTAGTCCTAAAGACCAAGAGACCTTACAATTCATAGTAGATAATGAATGTTTGGAGATATTATTTTGCCTTCTATTTAAGGGAAATGATTTATCTACACCTGTTTTCTTCCACCAGAAATGAGATCAGTACCTGCACTGTTCTGGCTCTGTTACTTGGTTTATTCTGCTCCAGGGAGAAGTGAGCTATGTGATTGATGAACTTGGTAGACATTTCTTCCTCATTGGATATACCTTTCACCAGGTCTCAGCTATCCCTCCAAAGGTAGGCTTCTCTACAACACAGAGAAAGCTGTGCTCATCCACCTCTTCCGTTTTTTTTGTTGTTTGTTTGTTTTTTAATATATTTTATTGATTTTTTACAGAGAAGAAGGGAGAGGGAAGGAAGAGGGATAGAAAGTTAGAAACATCAATGAGAGAGAAACATCGATCAGCTGCCTCCTGCACACTCCCCACTGGGTATGTGCCTGCAACCAAGGTACATGCCCTTGACTGGAATCGAACCTGGGACCCTTCAGTCTGCAGGCCGACGCTCTATCCACTGAGCCAAACCGGTTAGGGCACCTCTTCTGTTTTTGTATGAATAAATCTGGATAAACACACTTGCCCACAGATAGAAGCCATGACTTCCAAACTCATCTCTACCTGTAAGAATAGTGATATTTTGATACTCCATTTTCTATGTTGTAATATTCCTCAAAAGAATCAGTACATAGTGTAAAAGAAAGATGGATTTCATTATATTCTCTATATATCAGCAGTGTCTGATAGAACATCGTGTCATGATAGAAATGTTCCATAGCCTAAGCTGTCCTATGCGGTAGCCATGTGTGTTAGTGAGAACATGAAATGTGGCTAGTGCAACAGAAGAACTAACAAAATGCTGGCTAGGATATGGAGGAAAGGAAACCCTTATGCACTGCTGGTGGGAATGTAGATTGCTGCAGCCACTATGGAAGACAGTATGGAGTTTCCTCAGAAAACGAAATATGAAACTGCCATTTGACCTAGTGATCCCACTCCTAAGAAAATACCCTAAGAAACCTAAAACATCAATCAGAAAAAATATATGCACCCCTATGTTCATAGTAGAGCAATTTACAATAGCGAAGACCTGGAAACAGCGCAAATGCCCATCAGTAGATGAGTGGACAAAAAAGTTGTGGCACATTTCCACTATGGAATACTATGCAGCCGTAACAAAGAAGGATCTCTTACCCTTTGAGACAGTATGGAGGGAGCTGGAGAATTTATGCTAAGTAAAATAAGCCAGTCAGAGAAAGAGAACTTCAATATTAAACAGCAAATCCTAATGCCTCCCTTTTATTCTCCTTTTGTCTTTGAATCAGAGCGAATAAATGCAATGGCTTATAGGGCTGGCTAAATAAGAACAGTAGGCCCCCCTTTACCTACAGTTTATCTTCTATGGCAGTGGTTCTCAACCTCCTAATGCCGCCACCCTTTAATACAGCTCCTCATGTTGTGGTGACCCCCAACCATAAAATTATTTTCGTTGCTATCTCATAACTGTAATTTTGCTACTGTTATGAATCTTAATGTAAATATCTGATATGCAGGATGTATTTTCATTGTTACAAATTGAACATAATTAAAGCATAGTGATTAATCACAAAAACAATATGTAATTATATATGTGTTTTCTGATGGTCTTAGGCAACCCCCGTGAAAGGGTCCTTCAACCCCCAAAGGGATCGCGACCCACAGGTTGAGAACTGCTGCTTTATGGTTTTATTAACCCATGGTCAACTGTAGTCCAAAAATATCTAATGGAAAGTTTCAGAAATAAACAATTCATACGTTTTAAATTGCATGCCATTCTGAGTAGCGTGATGAAATCTCAAGCAGCTCAGTTCTGCCCTGCCCTGGACGTGAATCATCCCTTTGTCCAGCCTACCCACATTGTATGCACTCCCCACCCCTTAGTCACTTATTAGTTATCTTGATTATTGGGTTGACTGCCCAGTGTTGGTATTTAAGTAACCTTTATTTTACATTTTACTTAACAATGGCCCCAAAGCACAAGAGTAACTGCTGGCAATTCGGATATGCCAAAGAGAAGCCAGCCATAAAGTTCTTCCTTTGTGAAAAGGTGTATGTATGTGTGTATGAAAAAAAACACACAAAAAAACACAGCGTGTATAGTGTTTGATTCTATCCATTTCAGATTCCCACTGGGGGTCCTGGAACATCTTCTGTGGCTAAGCAGTGGGGGAGGGATACTGTAATATGTTTATACACAAATTCTATCTTGACTTAATCCCTAGCGAGTGAATCATGATGGAGTGTGAGGGTGTGAGAGAAACTGTTAATAAAATGTTTGAAACCACCAAGGCCAAAAAGACTTCCCAGAGATGTGTCATTGAAGAAAAACTTTAACTAGCTTAAATGTGGACACTAGATAATAGGGCCCTCAGTGTGAGTCTCTGTGAGAAGAAGACAGTACCTACTGTAAAACTTCGCCCAGGGTTTTAATCAGTTTGGTTGCAAGAAGCCAAATACAAATGAGTCCTCAGTAGAAAGAGATGTTATTGAAATTAAACAGGTATCTCTGTAGGTTGTATAAGGACCATATCTGTCTTAGTTATTCCTCTTTCTTGGGTGTTGGTGGTAATAGTAATACATGGATGAAAACTGAAATGATACTCCACAAGGCAAGGGAGTTTAGAAGGGTTTCACTAACAGCTAGACGTGAACTAGTAGTTGAGGGACCTGTTCACTCTCTGTCTGTCAAGAGCCTCATGGTTTTTCCTCATCTCAGCTTCTCTCTCTACAACTGCTTCAGTTTTCTTTCCACAGGCAACTTCCTTTACTGAAACATGGTCTAAGCCCACTCTACACAATCTCTGATCTCCCTGTTCAAGGGATCTAGACTAAACATTTAGTGTCTGTGTCCCACTTACACATTCCTCTTATTGATTCAGCTGAAGCCAAGAGCCCCAACAGGGGCAAGGCAGGCAAATTACCACTATAAATGCCACCCTAGGATTAGCTTTGCTAACGGGATTAAATTGAAATGGATGAAAACAGAGTACAAGGGAATTAGTCTAAGGGTTCCATACACATTATTCATTTAATCCTAAAAACAAACAAACAAACAAAAACCCTCCAAGTTTACTTATACTATTTTCTTTCTATAGGTGATAAAATAAAAGTTCAGGGGTGCTGAGGCCCATGCAAGATTTTTCCAACTGAATTAAACATGGAGTGAATATTTTGTGCTAATTGAAGCCTAAAGTTAAAGTAGGCAGGACTGAGAAATATAGTAGAAGAGCAGGAGCTATAGATTCATACTTCTATGGATACAATCCCTAACTTGCCACTTACCATCTAGTAATCCAGGGCAAGTTATTTTCATTTCTGTGAGCCTGTTTTCTCAGATACAAAATGGGGATTATACCGAGGTAATAAAGTTGTTTAAAGATTGAAATGATGGATCTGAAATGCTTATAGTGGTGCTTAGGACACACGTCTAGCAAACATTTTCTATTGTTATCAGCATTTTGAGGCTCTGAAAAAATAGAAAACAAAAATTCAGAAGTGCAAATACTGAATGGTACTAAACATGAGTCTGTACAAACTCCTCCAAACAGGATGACTTTTGTGCATTTAAACACTTAAGGTGATTTATTTTTATCCTCATTGACAATTTTTTTTCCCTTCAAAGGCTATTAAAGTCATCTCTGCTCTCTTGCTTATCTGTGCACTCTAAGGCTTGGATTTTTAGGCAGTGCTCACTTCACCCTCCACAACTATTTAAGGAAAATCAAACACACGCCGAAACCGGTTTGGCTCAATGGATGGGGCGTCGGCCTGCGGACTGAGGGGTCCCGGGTTCGGTTCCGGTCAGGGGCATGTGCCTGGGTTGCGGGCACATCCCCAGTGGGGGATGTGTGGGAGGCGGCTGATTGATGTTTCTCTCTCGTCAATGTTTCTAGCTCTCTGTCTCTCTCCCTTCCTCTCTGTACAAAAATCAATGAAAATATATTTTAAAAAAAGAAAAGAAAATGACCAACATTTATAAAAAAAGAAAAGAAAAGAAAGAAAATCAAACACACATAGCACTTGGCTAGCCATCCCTTCTTTCTTTCAAGGACAAACAAATTAAGAGAGTTTTGGTGAAATTGCAATGCTCTCTCTTTTTAAAATTATTCTTCTATTTTATTCATATTTGATTTCTAATGATATATATATTGAATATATGTTCAATATGTATACTAGTAGGTATAATAAATAGAGATATAATGGACATATCTCATTATGGTAGTTTCGATTTGATATATGTATGTTTTGCAAAATGATTATCGTATAAGTTTTGTTAATATCTATCACCATACATAATTATATTTTTTCTTGTACTGTACTTTTAAGATCTACTCTCTTAGCAACTTGCAAATATATAATACAGTATTCTTAATTATAGTCACCATGCTGTACATTACATCACCAGGATTTATTTATCTTATAACTGAAGTGTTGCTGATTTTCACTAAAAGCTACCAAGGCAAATGCTCATGAATAGAAATCTACATTTAAAAATATTTGAACTTTAATAAAAAAAGGAACTAGGGTTACTACCATAAAGGATAAATCTGCAGTAAGAGCAGAATAAAAGATTCTAAATCTTTCCACATTAAAAGCATGTGTGTGTTACTCATAAAAGTGACACACACACACACAGGTCTAATTGTTGCATAAGGAATCTCTATAAGAATTTATAGTTCAGAGGGGACCCAAGCTGTAAGTCATTATAAGCATCAGAATAAGACTATGTCCTACCTAATCCAAAATTCTTCTAAGAATATTGACAATATAATTAAAAGTAAAAGCAGAATGTTTTAGTGCAAAAGCCCTTGCTATTAATGCTACCTTTAATATCTTGGAAATTCCTTTGTCTCCCAAGATATAGTTATCTAAGTTTTACAGCTCAGCTCATAGTAGCTAAACATTCTGAATATCCCTGTCTTCATCCCCTGATATGCCCCCTAAGTATCTGACTATCTCATCATAGTAGTCGTTTATAATATAATTGATTATATTATAATTTAAATAAACCATGGTTCATCCATAAGAAATATGTATATAACCACTAATGCATATGTTACAGAAGAATACCTATTGACATATAAAATGTTTCACATTATGCTTTCAAGTAACAAAACAAAATATTCTTCATTATCCCCTTTGGAAAAGAAATATATAAGAATATTAATGTTGGTTACTTTTATTTAGTTGAATTGCATGTATATTTGGTTTTGCCTGAAATTTTCTACAATCAGTTTAGATTGTTTCTGCAACAAAAAGAAATATATATGTAATATATAAATAACATTTATGTAAAATATATAAATAAAATTTATTTATGTAATATATAAAAATAAATCATAGATATTATAAATATGTAATGGGAAATCTTTAATATTAAAATCAATTCCACTACTTTTACTAGATATTTTTCAGGTAGCTGGGATCCTTCTCTAATTCAAACCTCTATAGCACCTAGTGCCTCCACCATGAGTGTGGCATGTATACTGGCTTGCCTTATGATTACTTTGTAGATAGGTTTTACTCTAAAAGTAGTAAGAAGAATAAAGAATGTTTGCCCTAACCGGTTTGGCTCAGTGGATAGAGCGTCGGCCTGAGGACTCAAGGGTCCCAGGTTCGGTTCCGGTCAAGGGCATGTACCTTGGTTGCGGGCACGTCCCCAGTGGGGAGTGTGCAGGAGGCAGCTGATTGATGTTTCTCTCTCATTGATGTTTCTGGCTCTCTGTCCCTCTCCCTTCCTCTCTGTAGAAAACCAATAAAATATATTTTAAAAAAATAAAAAAATAAAGAATGCTTTGCACATGCTGTTACTATCCCCAAAGCCAAACAGAATACTGAAATTTCAGCTAGAAATTACAGCTCAAGGTTTCCTGCTTCCTGGTTAACCTCACACTTTACCAATCCCTGTCTATTGCTAACTCACTCACAAAATTACTAAATATATAGAGATAAGTCTAATTATTAAGTATATAAGTATATGTCATGTATTTATAAATATATCACATATCATATTGGAATTCAGCAAGCTTTATCAAGATAGCTTTTTAGTTCAGGAAAAAATATATAATTTCAACAACGTGGAGTAAAAAAAAAATTTAAGTGATGAGGATCCAAAGAAAATATATGTTTAGCATCATTGTTGTATATCTGGACCCTTCAGAGCCCTGGAGACTTTCTCCAACAATGGCCTACTTACCTGGAGGATATCATGGACTTCCCCTTAAATTCAGTTCAGAAAAATTATTTGTCACATGTAACATCCAAAATGTTTTTTTAATATTAAGCTATATAAACAACATGAAGAATGTAAAATAGAAAATTTAAAATGGGGGTGTGGAGGTTAAAATATTATCCTGAGTCATCTCCTAGCAGATGCCATAGGAATTTTGTTGGCATAAGTTCAAGCCAGTGAATATTGCATTCTTAGAACATTTGACATATTTTTGGTGTCTTACATTGCTGACAAAATGTCTTGTATAAGTCAGAGTATTGAAAATTATTTTATATATTCTACATACTGAGCACATACTAACTGCTGAAACAACTGGTAAGCAAAACATTCATAATTCTTGTCCTCATGGAGCTTATGATTGAGAGAAAGGCATGAATCAAATAGTCAAGTGAATAAACATAAAATTGTATGTATATATTACAAAAGAGAAGTACTTGGTTCAATAAAGAGTGATTTTGCCTAACCTAATGCATAGGGAAAGCTTCACTGAGAGAATTGAAAATTGAGCTAATAGAGGGAAAATTAAGAGGAGTTCAGTAGACAAAGAGAGATGAAAAAGAAATTCCAGATGATGAAAATAGCATAGGCAAAGGTCCAACAGCAAGGAGAAACGAGAGTTTGTAAGAGGCAGAAAGAGGCAATATAGCTGGAGGAGAGAAAACAAGGAGAAATGGAATGAGCAACTGCCAGGGAGTCCACGTAGAAAGTTTAGTTTTACTCTTATAATAAGAACAATGAAAGCAGTTGATGGTTTTCAATAAGGTGATATATTCAGCTGTTCTTTCAAGGGAGCATTCCTACTATAGAGTGAGAACAGATTGGAGAGAGATGAGATACTGACAATCCATTAGGAGGCTCTTGTAAAGTTCCAGATGAGAAATGGTACCTTGACCAGGGTGCTGGTGGAAATGCAGCAAAATAGATGAATTCTAGAAATGTTTAAGAGGTCAAATAATAGAGCATGTTAATGCATTATATGTGGAGGTAAGGAAGAGAAAGGTATAATTGGTGATTCTAGAATTCTGACTTGCAGAAGATAGAGAAAATTGAAGGAAAAACAAGAGTAAGAGGTTTAAAGGGTCATGAATTTGGATTTAAACATGCTCAGTTGGAGGTGCTTTTGGGGCTTTCAAGATGAGAGATATGTAAAATTAAAAGATATAAATTTGTGAGTCATTGACATATAAGTGGTACTTCAAATTAATGACCTGAACAAGAATCTGTAAAAGAGACTACAGAGGGAAAGGAGACAGCCTACACTGAACCATAAAGAACTCTAATATAATGTCTGGGTAGAAGTGGGTGAGCCTAAAGAGAGACAGAAAATCAGTGCCTAGCAAAGAAAGAAACAAACATAGCAACCAGTGAAAAATTAGTGTTTCAAGGAGTAGCTGACAAAGAAAAATGCTATTGGGAAGTAAAATAAATGAAGACAGAAAAATATTACTGGAATACAGCAACATTAGAGATCATTATTATCTTAAATAAGAGCTATTTGGGTGAAATGAGGGAGGCAAAAGTAAGATTTTAGAGAACAGTAGTGCATAAAGGATGAGTAAATGAAATAGCTGGTGACAAAGATTTTTATTTTGCTTTTCTTAATGAGAAAAGCTAATAGGAATGATCCAGTAGAAAGGAGAGTTTGCATGTACAAATGAAAGGACTAATCTATAATACAAGAAAGCCAAGAGACATATGAAAACATGCTCAAAGTCACTAATCATCCGAGAGATGCAAGTCAAAACAACAATGAGGTACCATCTCACACCTGTCAGACTGGCTATCATCAACAAATCAACAAACGACAAGTGCTGGAGAGGATGTGGAGAAAAAGGAACACTCGTGCACTGCTGGTGGGAATGCAGACTGGTGCAGCCACTATGGAAGACAGTATGGAGTTTCCTCAAAAAACTAAAAATGGAACTCCCATTTGACCCTGTGATCCCAATCCTAGGAATATATCCCAAGAAACCAGAAACACCAATCAGAAAGGATATATGCACCCCTATGTTCATAGCAGCACAATTCACCATAGCTAAGATCTGGAAACAGCCTAAGTGTCCATCAGTAGATGAATGGATTAGAAAACTGTGGTACATCTACATGATGGAATACTATGCTGCTGTAAAAAAGAAGGAACTCTTACCATTTGCAACGGCATGGATGGAACTGGAGAGCATTATGCTAAGTGAAATAAGCCAGTCAATGAAGGAAAAATACCACATGATCTTACTCATTCATGGATAATAGAGACCATTATAAACTTTTGAACAATAATAGATACTGAGGCAGAGCTGCCTCAAACAGATTGTCAAACTGCAGCGGGAAGGCCGGGGAGGGTTGGGGGGCAGGAGGGAGGAGGGTAAGAGATCAACCGAAGGACTTGTATGCATGCATATAAGCATAACCAATGGACATAAGACACTGGGGGGTAGGGGAGGCCAGGGGATTGTCAAGGGTGGGGGGGAAAAAAGGACACATATGTAATACCCTTTGTAATACTTTAAGCAATAAAAAAACAAACAAACAACAACAAAAAAAGAGTATTTCATTAGATTATAACTTTACAAAAGGTAGGGGTCTTTATCTAGTCTGTTCACAGATTTATCTCTAGTAGCCAGAATATTACCTGATTTATAGTGGCTAGTCAATAAATATGTAGTGAGAGAAAGACACAAATCTGTAACGTTTTTTAGGGGCTGTGATAGGAAGGAATTCAAAACATATGAGGAAGGATTAGCCTACTGAGGAATTGGAAAGCTTTTTTATTATAATAAAGAAGATTACAGTATAGAGGCAGATCTGGGAATATCTCCATGCTTAGTGAAGTTTCTAATCTAAGGCTTCTATTTTCTCATAAAGTAGATGACAATGTTGGGGTTCACATTCAGGTGAGGGAAAAAGAGAGGAAGTTAGATAAAAGGAGAGAATTTCTGCAATTGTCATTGATGAGTGTGTGAGAGATACGTAGTAGAACTGACTGGTCATGCTGAAGGCCTCTTTGAGGCTGGTGATCATGAACTCATAGTGGAACTCATCTCCACTTCTGTGACTTTTTCCAGCATAACTTGGACTCTTGTAAACAGATAGTGATCATTTGTTCATTCCAGGGTTGGAATTGGGGCACACACCATAATGAAAAGACATATTTCCAATTTCTTTTGAAATTATTTAGAAAACTCTGCTCTATCTACTGTCACTGTCACTAGCCAAAGTGGTGATTGTGACTACTAGTAAATGTATAAAGTGGTATAAAATAGTTGAATAAGATAACATTAGCTGCTATAGCTAAGAGGATTTCTAATCATAGCAGAGATAAAAATAAGCAAAAATAAATAGGTCTTCCTAGTAATTGAGAAGAATCTTTCAAGTGATATTCAGCCAGAGCAATAACAATAACAACAAAATTCCCCTGGATTAAACCCAAGAAGCCAGAAATCCTCCTTCAAAGGTAAAGGGATTTCATAATAGCCATACTGGGCATTTGATAAAGGAGGTGTTTGCATATCAACCAAAATGGTTAAAATTTTTGCATTATTATCCTGTTTCTTTATGTGTTTTTTCTGCAAATAGACTCAGTGGGATAAAAATAAGAATTTTGCTTAAATAAAAATAGGTTTGTGATTAGGTAAATTTAGAACACTGGATTAAACAGTGAGAGAGACTTTTGTACATAAACATATACCAGGAATGTCTAATGTTTGATTATTGTATACAGATTTTCTAGGACTGTTTGAATAGGACAGCCTTTTTTTTATGAGAAGTAATTGAACATTATTATAAAATTTTGCTCCAAAAAACTAATTCCACATTTTCACATGGAAATTCATTATAGTGCTAATCAGACCATATTTTTCCCTTCTATATAACCTTAATTCTTCATACTTACAGTAGAGTCTCTTAATGTGGAATCAGATTACCTATATCACCATCCTGTAGCTCCTGTTAAAACTGCAATTTTTTTGTGCCTTAACTTAGAGCTGAAGAATCTCTGTGATGGAGCCCAGGAATCTGCTTTTAAGCCAGTGCCCAACTATCAGCTTAAGGTTTGAGAACTGAAGATTTAAGTCTACGCCCTCTAACCATCTGTCATCACCTGAGTAGTAAACTTTTATATTCACTTGGAAACTGATATGCAGTCTCTTCCTTTTACCAGAATCTGATTTTTACAGGCTACCTATGACCCTGCGCTTTTATATTAGCATCTGGCAAGAGATTCCTTCTTTATATTTTCCATCTCCAGTTTGCTTCTAATTCTTTTTTAGTGATATGAAATCTTTTTAAAAAATATATATATACTTTATTGAAATTTTACAGAGAGGAAGGGAGAGGGACAGAGAGCTAGAAACATCGATGAGAGAGAAACATTGATCAGCTGCCTCCCGCACACTCCCCACTGGGGATGCACCTGCAACCCAGGCACACACCCCTGACCGGAATCAAACCTGGAACCCTTGAGTCCACAGGCCGATACTCTATCCACTGAGCCAAACCAGTTAGGATGATATGAAGTCTTTTAAAAGTAGAATTTGCTAGCTAGAAACTTCATGTAAAAACTTGCCTGCTAATGGAAAAAAATACTATCTATGGTCTATACCAGTAAAGAAGAGAAATAAGAGATTTCATCCATTCAAAAATCTAGACTGACTTGTTTGATAGTAAACAAACAACTTTTTTCTTTTCTCTTGATGAGAAATAAAAATTACAAAATTCACCAGAATCCTATATAATAATATGCAATTCGACTGAACAGCGGAACCACCAGTCACTATGATGCACACTGACCACCAGGGGGCAGACGATCAATGCAGGAGTTGCCCCCTGGTGGTCAGTGCACTTCCCCTCAGCCAGAAGCTGGGCTCATGGCTGACAAGCACAGTGGCAGTGGCAGGAGCCTCTCCTGCGTCTGTGGCAGCGCTAAGAATGTCCGACTAACGGCTTAGGCCCGTGAGGAGCAGGCCTAAGCCGTCAGTTGGACATCCCCCGAGGGTTTCCGGACTGCGAGAGGCTGCAGGCTGGGATGAGGGATGCCCCCCAGACTGCACGAATTTCATGCACCAGGCCTCTAGTATGACATAAATTGCTGTTTTATTTACCTGTATAAACAGAGTTTAATGAGATTAAATTTCCAAGTTCTCTGCTGACCAAAAGTTCAGTGAATAAAGTATTTCAATTCTTATCAAGCTAGAGAAATATTTAAAACAGCCATAAATTTAAATGCCATAAAACACTCCACATTAATGTTGTATTAAAATCCAATGAATATTAGTGATTCAGAGTATAATTCAAGCCATTTTCTGGATGCTAATAATTTCTTCATTATCTTTGCATTTTAAATTTCATAAAGTTTCTGGTAATTTGAAATCTAGACCAACACACCAGAATTAAAAAATCAACAGAATTCACCAATGTTTATTCTTATTCTGCAACTAACAAACAAATCCTTACTCTCCCCTGGGCCTCAGTTTCTATAACTATAAAATGGAATAGGAGAATTAGGGTATACTTAAGTTCCCCTTTAGTTTAAAACTCCAATTTCAGTATGTTTTTGTATTGTACATTTAAAGCACACCCAGAATTTAAACATGCTAGTCTGAAAAGCACTGCTTATGTATATCACACTCCTCCAAAGACATGAAAGAGGGTCCCCATTAAATTTATCTGTAGATGTTAAAATTCTTGCCTCCCATCAGTAATAAAGTCGATATTGCTTTTCCTCCCATTGACTCCAGTGAAGTGTTAAACTAACCTTAAAAAGGGAGATAGTTTATTCCATAGAAAGGACAGCAACTTGCTTTCAAATGTGGGCATCCATTGCCTTTACATTGCGCTTAATTAGGGTGAGGAGTGCACGTTGGAAACGTTTGTATGGTAGTGATTACTATTTGGAATGCAGTGCCCCGACTGAAGCAGTAATAACTACAAGTCCACACAACTTGTATCAATAGTTGCAGCCATGCAGGAGCCACAGCTCCGATGTTATGTCTCTTGTCACTAACATGTGCCATTGTGAACCGGCTGCAGCATAAGGCCTGTCTGCTTCCTCACAATAGCTCTTGCTCCCCGGGGAATAGAAAGGCAGACAGCAGCTTTTCTCCTCTTTTCAACAGACACTCCCAGGGTCTGTTACTCATTATGTTTGGAAGAAAGGACACAGGTTTCCACAAGCAACTTCAGCTTGTATCAGTTCCGAGATCAGAGAAAATGAGGTAGGTCCTTGAGACTCTTTGGAAGACAAACTTTATTGTTGTTGCTGATAAAAGTAACATTCACAAACATTCAGCAACTTCCAGGAGATTCATTTACTAACATCTTTATGATCATCTCTTTTGTGGAGGAAAGGAGTCTCCACTGGAAAAGTTGGAAGCCCACTGGATAGGAGGGGTATTCATACTAAGAGATGTCAAAGGAGAGGGAGAGGAAGAGGGAGAAGGGAAAAGGAGGGGGAGGGAAGAGAAGGAGGGGGGTGGGTGGGAGAGGGGAGAGGAACAGAAACTTGCTGAACCCCAAGAAAGGGTTACAATTTGAGGAACATCCCTTTATTCTCAACTACACAACATGGGTTGACATTTACCATAATGGCCTTTCTTATTCGCATTAGCAAATTGATTTCATGAAGCAATCATAGTATTTCATTTTATTTATTTACTTTTTCTTTTTCTTTTTTTTTTTTAAGAAAGGGACAAAATGGCATGGAAAAGGGAATCTTGAACTGAACTCTGGGAGACTGGATTCTAATCCCAGCTCTGATACTGGCTAACTGTATGACATTAGGAATATTGCTTAACATCTCTGCGCTCTAGTTTCCCTGTAAGGTTAAGACCTTCCATGAGATGATCTCTAAAGTCTCTAAAAGTAAGAAAATGTAGCTTTAAAACACATTGAGCCATTGCGTCTATTTTCTTTCTTTGTTCTCATGGAGCTATAGATTTCTAATATTTTAAATTAATACAGATTTACTTGGACAAACTAGATGCCACTCAATGTACTTACACTTTCCAACCAAATATCTATGCATCTTTCAGCAGGGCCACCTAGGAGCAAGAATGAAAACCAGCTGCAGCACCACGCTCTCAAGGACGGGCCTTGGTAAAAGTTCTGAACGTGTCTGTTCATGATGAAAACCAAAAGGAAAAATGAAATGTTACATTGCATTTTCATTGGCTGGAAACTAATAATACATCGAATACAACAGAGGCACCAACCCAGAGGCTTTCTTCTTTCTTAACTAGAGCATCTGTGTGGACATTGCGGAGCCATCGAGACTGAATTCCCCAAATCCATTAGGAAAATGCCCATTGTATTTGGAATGATAAAGCCCCAAGTAGAAAAAAGTGACTGACAAAAAGGGGGTAAATTGTGCTGAAAACAGACATATACGATCTTTTACAGCCTTTGGATAAAATCCCATGGCTAATTACACTTCCTAAGTGCACAGTCCACAATCTGTCCTTGTTTAGGCTCTGCTAATGGCATGTTTATTGTATGGAATCAACCCCAGCTTGTATTTATCTCCTAATTTTTTTTAAACCGAAATGAACATTTACCAACATTGTTATAAAACAAGATTCAGATTGACTGTGGAGCCGAGAGGGTTGATAAGTGTGTGGCTGTGGGGATACCTAGAGACTGGAATCCTGAGAACCCTCCTCAGTGAACGATGAACTTCTACTGAGGCCCCAGGCCCCAGCCCACCCTCATCTAAAAGAGACACATGGGCACATGGTGTTTAATCCCCCCATATATACTCAAAGCCAAATTCTGACTCTTCCCTCACTAGAATAGAAATGTCCTTATTTTTCCTATATGTATCTCAAACAATATTTTTTTTTGGGAGGGGGGGGAAGGACATACAAAAACAGCCATCACATATCTACAATGTAACTTACCGGTCATTGGTAAGCACTCTAGCTCACTTATTCACTGGACCAGCTGTCCATCTATTTATTAAATCACTGTCCACTGATTATTGGTGGGGACTTGAGGGCTTACATCATCCCATTCTCTCTTCAAGTTTTAGGCCGGTTTATAAACAGGTACAGTAATCAATGGGGAAAAATATGATATTATATTTATTGGAGGCAAGATAGAGCTGAATAAAATATGGTTAGAACCCAACGAAGTTGGATATTTTAATCCTTGCCCTTTAAACTGAACTCAGCCCGTTGCAGGCAGAGATTCAGAATTCTATTCCTCTACTGCATGGGGAGAAATGTCAAATGTGTCTAAAGTGTTTATTTATCACAATTATATTTGTTGAAATGCACCCCCTTGCAAATTACCTTAAAAAAAAAGCACCAAAATACCAAAACCAGAATTTAATCCTCCCTCTTTAATTTTTCTCTAGATTAAATTGTCTTGTCTTTTACTGTTTTAAATCATAATAACAACTATTAAAGTGTGATCCTATTAAAATATAAAGGATATTTATAAAATAATATTAGCATTTGCACAAGTAGGTGAGAATAAGATTTATTAGTGACAGAACTGTTATGGGGTTCACTGTTCTAAGAAAAGATCCAGAAAACTGGGTGGGAGGGGGAAGTGAACAAAAGTATGTTTGAAGCTAAAGCTGTTTCAAGTTTGTGTTATGGCTTTCTGGAAACATGCCAAATGTTCAAGTGTCTTTGAAAAAAACAACTGGATTTCCTGGTAGACAAAAGTAATTAAGAAAGCCTTCGAGTAGTGGTAGGAATTGGCACTCACCCACCATTTACAACATTATCCTAATGATATGCTTAGAAGCCACCAAAGTGATACATCAAAACCCTGTAAGAATGTTTGTTAAAACAAAGTACCCAATATAAGATCCTTACTGTTCCCAAACTTTCAATTATGCAAAGTTTCTGATTCATGATGTTTTCATGCCTATTATTGTTTCTTTATTACCACAGCTACCCAATAAGATAGAAAGGCAATGAGGTAAAGACTACAGTTTTTCTCAACATCTATTATCTTCTTCTATAATAGGGGGACCTTCCATTTACCAATGGACTTACAGCAGTCTAAAATAAAGATCACATTTTGTAACATCCCCTTGAGCCAGATATGGCCACGTAACTGAGATCTGACCAATGTAATGTGTACAATTTCAGGGAGGTATCCTTAAAAGATGTGATCTAGCCCTAGTCCTCCCTTTCCTTCTTTGTGCTGGTGAAAAGCAAATGAAATGCTTGGCGCTCAAAGAGCCATCTCACCTACCAAATGAATTTAGGATAAAAAAAACATGCAAGACAGAGTCATGAGATAGAAAAAGTCTTGGAGCCAAAAAGCATGCAGCCATCATAAAATCTTGGAACTGCTTGTCTCTGGGCTTTTGCATCAGAGAGAAATAAACTTCTTATTTGAGCCATTTTTATGTGTGGTTTCTATTAATTATAACCATATCTAATTTGCATATAGGTAGGTAGAGAGCTTGCAACCCATACAGAAAGAACAGATATGTTTCAGAAATGAAAATTTGGGAATTTTTAGCAGGATAATATAATGTATAAAATGTACATTATATAACACACCAATGGGATATGAAGCAGTAACCCATAATCAAATTCATTAATATTTTTGCAGTAACATATTATAATACTTATACTTAGTGGGGAAAAATAAAAGTACAAATAGCTTCTTATCCATTCATTTTTGAATTTTGCCAATAAATCAATAGAGGTCTGGTCAAGTTTTATCACCTAATGAGTATAAAAAAATTTTAATTTCAGAGATTTGGAGACTGCAGTATTGTGGCAAAAGGGTCATATACCTATATTATTTCCTTTGTACAGGTAAGGGGGCTAAGATATAAGAAGTTAATTTGTTTAATGCTATTTGGTGAGATAGAAGTTTAAGTTGAGGTTTCCTGATGATGCACATTTCTATTTTTCACAGTTCCTCACTTGTGTATTTACCTATTCTAAAAAAAAAAAAAAAAATTTACTAAACATAAACCATGTGCAGATCTTATACTCCAGGAACTATACTCAGGGGACTATCTTAAGGCCATGCTTCTCATCGGGGTATGTGTACCATAGAAACATATGTTCATACAAACACTTGCAAATGAGTGTTTATGAAAGCTTTATTTGTAATATCCAAAAGTACAACCCAAATTTCTATCATTAAAATGTCTACCATTCTATTGCATGGTATCTATCTATATAAAAGCCTAAGCAACCACCACAGCCAAACGGATGACAGACAGGCCGCGTGGGACGACCAGGGTGGCAGGGGTGTTAGTGAAGGGTGACCAAACGACCAAGCAGCAGGCTACATGGGGAGGCCTGGCCAGCAGGGGGGTTAGTGAGGGGTGACCAAATGACTGAGCAGCAGGCTGTGTGGGGCGGCCAGGCCAGCAAGGTGGGCCTAAACCTGCAGTCGGACATCTCCCAAGGGGTCCCAGGTTGGAGAGTGTGCAGGCTGGGCCAAGGGGAACCCCCCGTGCACAAATTTCGTGCACTGGGCCTTTAGTATCCCTATAATAAAATAATACTCAGCAATAAAAAAGGAATAAACTGCACATGCCATAACATGGACAAAATAATTATGCAAACAAAAAAGGCAGAAAAGAGCACGTACTCTTTGATTCTACTTATAGAAAACCCTAGAAACACTAGGTCATCTGTAGTGTCAGCAGATCAGTGGTTGCTTGCAGGGAGGGGTGTGGAGAAGGGTAGGAAGGAGGAATTACAAAGCGTCACAAGGAAACTTTAGAGTGATGTTATCTTCATTGTGGTCATGTTTTTGCAAATGTATCTATAAGTCAAAATATCAAATTGTGTATTTTCAAATGTGTCATTATAAGTCAATAAGTCTTTTTTGTTGTTTTGTTGCTGTTGTTTTAAATATACTTTTATTGATTTCAGAGAGAAAGCAGGAGAAGGAGAGAGAGATAGAAGCATCAATGATGAGAATCACTGATTGGCTGCTGCAAGCCCCACAGTGGGGATCGAGCCCGCAACCCAGGCATGTGCCCCTACCGGGAATTGAACCTTGACATCCTGGTTCATAGGTTGATGCTCAACCACTGAACCAAGTCAGCCAGGCAAGTCTATTTTTAAAATATGAAACATCTTCTTGCAGTGTGGTCTTTACTGGGAGGTTTGAAAGGAAAACTCGAGGGTTTAACAAGACTTTCCCCCCCCCCCCTAATACTAAACAGCAGAAGTACTATAATGTACAAAGTAAAATTGAGTCACTTCTCAAGATAAAATTCTGGATGTCAAAATTTAATGCTTACAGTGAGGTAGGTCTAGCTAACTCCTAAAGATACCTCAGAATCTGGTTAATTTCACTCTTCTCTGAAGAGAGCAGACTTTGGTGGTAAAGTTTGAAGTTTTGCCAGAGGTTTACAAGGTCACACAACAGATGTAAAAAGTCCTCCAACACCTATAACATACCACTGTCTCTAAGTTTCCTGTGGCTTTAGTTCAGTCATTGCATCTTCTTAAATCATTGACTTGCCTCTCTCTCTCTCTCTCTCTCTCTCTCTCTCTCTCTCTCTCTCTCTCTCATTTTTAGGAGCACTAGTTATTTATAATCAAAGGAATAGAAACAGAGTAATAATCCTTGTGCTACCATAATTGTGCTATTCTGGGACATGAGGAGAAAGAACCCTGTTACATAAATACCTGAATTGTGTTTCCAGTATTTTTTTTCCTAAAAATCACAGATTGAACGGAAGGCAATTTTTGAAACACCCAACAACTTTGACATCATAGAAACCATAAAGTCCTGCTGACCCATCTGAGTAATCAGAAATGTAGGCATTTACCACAGGTATCTCTGATTTCATCAGATGTTTCCTATTAAGAATGTGTAATCATATTTATTTTATATATTTAAATGCCATTTGACAAAGAAAAATCAACCAAAAAAATGAGTCCATGTGTCACCTCTGACACACGTTATAGATTCACCATCACTGTTCTAGAGAGTTGTTCACTCCTATAATTATAGGTTTCATCTCAATTTTTAAAATTATGCTTTTATACAGTCTAGGACTTTATAGAATCACTAGAGGCCCAATGCATGAAATTTGTGCAAGAGTAGGCCTTCCTCCCCCCAGATGCTGGCAACAGCTTCCCTCAAGCACTCGGGACCCGGGCTTCCCTCACAGCCCTGGCTTTGTCCAGAATGTCATCTGGAAGGACGTCTGGTCTAATTAGCATATTATGCTTTTATTATTATAGATGGTGTTGTTTTCATCAAGATATCAAAAATATAAGTCTTTGTTTTACTATGGTTGCAAATATCAAAAAATTTATATATGTGACACGGCACCAGAGTTAAGTTAGGGTTTTTCAAAAGCTGACACGCCGAGCTCAAAAGGTTTGCCATCACTGCTCTAGAAGATGGTGTATATTAGTACACAAAAGAGAAAAAAAAATTATTCAATGCTTCAAAAGAAGGATCTTCAAATCCAAAAGGGCCTAGCAAATATCTTTCAGAGAGAATTGAAGGTCATATTAGCAAAGAAGATAGTAGCAGGGTGCCTAGTCACTCCAAAATATTCAGGGTTGAAATCCAGATTAGAACATCTCAGGTTACTGAAAAGACTTGCCCATAAGATCTTAGAGCCATACTTTGTAATCTTGGAGGGGAACAAATTACGGAAATTATGAAGGAGTAAAAGCAATCTATATACATAAAAGCCTAAGCGACTATTTGACTATTTGACTGCCCAACCGTTCAACCGGTAGCTATGACACACACTGACCACCAGGGGGCAAATACTTAATGCACAGGCATGGAAATATGGAACAGACTGATGAATCTCAGAGGGAAGGGGGCAAGGGGGAGGGTGGGAAGAGATTTACCAAAGATCCTATATGCATACTAGAGGCCTGGTACAGTGGGGTCCCTCAGCCTGGCCTGCGAGGATCAGGCTGAAACCAGCAGTCTGACATGCCCTGAGGAGTCCTGGATTGTGAGAGGGTGCAGGCCAGGCCAAGGGACCCCCCCCCCACCGGTGCACAAATTCGTGCACTGGGCCTCTAGTGTTAATTAATAATAATTTTTAAAAAATGCTAGAACTAACTGCTAAATGGATGGTCAGTGATTCCTTTAAAAAAAGAAGAAATTTGATTGGCATGTAGCATATGCTAATTAAAAAATTGTGTAAAATAGCCCTAGCTAGTTTGGCTTGGTGGATAGAGCATTGGCCTGTGAATTCTGGTAAAGGGCACATGCCTGGGTTGCAGGCTTGATCCCTGTAGTGTAGGGTGTATGAAGGAGGCAGCAGATCAATGATTCTCTTTCATCATTGATGTTTCTATCTCTCCCTCTTCCTTCTTCTCTGAAATCAATTAAAAAAATAAAATTTTGAGTAAAATAATGTTTCATTTAATAGTAATATGGGCCATGATGGGATGTAT
Organism: Myotis nattereri; assembly: GCF_964212035.1. Classification (NCBI taxonomy): domain Eukaryota; kingdom Metazoa; phylum Chordata; class Mammalia; order Chiroptera; family Vespertilionidae; genus Myotis; species Myotis nattereri. The sequence goes on from NC_138088.1 coordinate 32,121,773, forward strand.
CTTCAATTCATTCAAATTCAGAAAATAACAATTTCAACAAATGAAATAGTGTCTTATGACACATTGATAGATGAGGTGAAGATATATGAGGGCTGTTACTTTAACCACACCAATCCTAAGTGGGTTTTCTAGTTGTTTTCCACAAAACTATACTTGGAGGAAAAAAAAAACTTAACAGAAAAACACTGATAAACTAAAGTGAGTTAGAGGATGATAAACAGGAAGGTAAAGGTTCTGGGAACTATTTCAAAAATGGATAGTTGAAATAACTGAGATTATACATGCATAGGAAATTTTAGATGGTGCTTTTAAAAATATTTGAATGTATGTTAACATTAAAAGGGGAAAATATTTACTTTTTGTTTTTCCAAAGGGAAATGAAATAACACAGGGCCAGTAGTTGGAATTTACAAAAAGACTAATTTTAGTTTTATGTAAGAAAGATTTTATAACAATCATAAATATTCAACAATAGGTTTTCCTGCTTCAAAACCTGTCATAGCCCTTACTTGACAATATCTTTCAATAGTCTAAATGAACATGCTTTTTGACAAAGGATTTCTACTTTAAGAAATTCATTCTCAAGCAAAAACATACACATTTTCTAAGATATATGTATCAATATATTATTTGAAGCATTGTTTATAAAAACCATCCAAACAAATTATTTTTTAAGATCCATACAAAGGCATTCTAGGCAGCAGCAGTTACAAAGAATAGGGGAGAACCATATGGGAAGCTATTGTACTGTTAAGTGAAAAAAGATTATAGAACATGATGCCAAGTTTGATCTCATTTGTGTAAAAGTAAAAGAGTATATACATATATTTTATACGATCCTTTGTATATGCTTATATATGCATAGAAAATTTTCTAGTATACCTAAGAATCATAGTGATTTCTCTAGACAAACTGGGGAACCTAGAGGAACTTCTTTTCTCTTTACATCTTAAGTACCATTTCCGTTTTTTAAAACTATGAATGTATATTATTTTTGAAAATATATAAAATCATTTTAAAGTATCACATTTGTTATTAAAAGTGTTATCTACTTATCTATTAATTATATCTGATAAGCATATTGGTTATTTATATTACACCTGCTATATACAATTATTAGAGTTAACGTAATTATTATCTAATTAGTAATAATCAAACATATAGTATTTTAGAGAAGCTGTTTTGCTATCAGAACTAGAACCTTTGTTGTGCACCAGGAGGTCACTAGTTTGATTCCTGGTCAGGGCACATGCCAGGGTTGCAAGCTCAATCCCCAGTAGGGGGCATGCAGGAGGCAGCTGATGGATGATGTTTCTCTTTCATGCATGTTTCTCTCTCTCCCTCTCTCTTCCTCCCTCTCTATAAAAAATCAATAGAATTGTATTTTTGTATTTTTTTTAAATATATTTTATTGATTTTTTTTACAGAGAGGAAGGGAGAGGGATAGAGAGTTAGAAACATCGATGAGAGAGAAACATCGGTCAGCTGCCTCCTGCATACCCGCCACTGGAGATGTGCCCGTAACCAAGGTACATGCCCTTGACCGGAATCGAACCCGGAACTCTTCAGTCCCCAGGCCGACGCCCTATCCAGTGAGCCAAACCGGATAAGGCAGAAATGTGTTTTTTTTAATTAAAAATGGGTATAGTTGTTAATGATATTAGGGCAACAGGGATAAATGGTACTGTTTGTAACAAACTGGGACACATTATCACTTAACTTAGCCCATAAAACATGAGACTGCATTGTAAGGCACATAAAATGGTTGGCAGAGTACTAATGATATAATACATCCTCATTAAAAAGTAACATCATAATTATATCATATGTAACAGTAGTATGGAAGGAACTGGGGCCCTGGAAATGTGGGCCATCTGATTAGGGTCACAGGATGAGGGAGGAAAGAAAGGAAAGTGGAGGTGGAGAGAAGAGAAATCAATAGCCAGAGGGGCTCTGCCACACTGTCATCAGGCAGCTAAGTGTTCTGATCACCACGGCTGCCCTCAGCTCTCATGAGTCCCCTGACACCTCTGTACACTAATGCAGTGAGGGGACTGTCTCACCCCCGAATCATTGCCACGTTTCAAATTCTACCTCAACGGAATGACTTGGAAAACCTGCCCCTGCCCACTATAGACTTGTAAAATATATTACTGCTATGGATCTGAAAGAAGAGATGTGAAGATACTGGGAGATGTGAGAACAGATTCCTGGGAGAAATTGTTCTTCTCCAACCACTGGGCAAGAACCTCTTAGTCTGAGAACTGTAAGGGACTTCGGCCTGACCAGTCAAATTCTCGTTTTTTATAGTTAAAGAAACCAAGAGCCAGCAACATCACATCTGCCAGGTAAAATGATATCTAGAATAAGAATAGTAAATACTTAATTTTTTATAAAAATGTTTGGGTGGATTTTGTCCTTATTTTGGTTAACCTATATTAAGTGTAGTATATTTAATGTATTTTATATTTCCTTATTATCAAAATAGTTCATAAATAATAGAGAAGCACTGTCTTCAAGATACTGTATTATTGGTACAGGACAAGGAATTTACACCCAAGGTATCTACACATATCTGACTACAGAGAATAGGGAGTCTTCCAAATTTCTGATTTAAAAAAAAATATTAAAGACATGTTTTTAAGTTACCAGAAACTTATTTCATGTTTACTATTGTCAAGTATGTATAAAAGCACTTTCTGAATATTATCTCATTATAGCTCCATTATGCAGATATTATGCTTTCATTTTACATAAGAGGAAACTGAGGCTAAGATACATTACATACTTTTCCCTGGAGTCCACTTAACTGTGGACTGATATACTGTGGCAAACCAGGGTATTGTACCAGAAATTCTAATTCCTAACCTGAAAAGTGCCTGTTTTATGCACTTCAAGGATTATAGGCAAGTTACCTCATCCTCTAAGTACTTGCCAGACAAGAATATTGTTAAAATAGTTTGTGAATCTATGAAAGCACAATTCATAATGACTAGGTACATATATTCAAGCATTTATATGACTAACGAATATCTACTTTCTCCTTTTATAATTTAACCAGTTTTCAGTGTATGCCTTCATAGGACAAATGGTTCTTATGCTCATTACACAAGACCCATTTCAAAGGCCAGGTAATTAAAGTCTCATGCTGTATGTGTCAGTCTTGAGACCAACATAAAAATAAGGATTGAGATTCACTATTTCTTTCAGCTCTGTTGATTGGTCACAGATTAATTTATTTTATTGGTTGGAGTAGGAGAGATTGTTGAAAACATGTTTTTTTTCTAACCCAATTCAGTCCTTGGGCAAGAAGTTATTTCACGTGTTGGGATGCACCATGTAAACCTTTCTAAGATGTCTGTGATCTTACAGAAAGCACCGCTGAGACCGCTCTGAGAATATATTCACATATATGCATACATTAGGGAAGAACTAGAGGCCTTTAAAAAGACACATAGAGTAAGACCGGTAACATATAAATTAAAATGTAAAATGTTCTTAAACCAGAAGCAAATATCTAGGCTAATGTAAGTAGTACCATGAGAGTCATATTTAGCTCTGAATGTCATCAGGATGAAATAAAAAGCATAATATCTGAAATAAGAAAGTATCACCGTTAATCAAGTGATAAGAGGTAAGCACCTTTTCTCAGGGTCATTTTGCAAGGGGCATTTGCTCAACATAATAACTGTATACTTGAAAATACCTTTGAAAACGAATTCATAACTAATGCATTTTGCATATTACTATTTCATACAGTGGAACTTAAATTGTCACATTGCTTTTGAATATTTTACAGGAAAAACGTATACAGTTTGGGTTGAAATACCTCTTTGCTAACCTTTGCTTGTGAGGATAAAAGCATTCAGGGATAAAAAAAAAAATAGGAAGCATATAGCTATAAAGGTATTCTGTAATAGTAGTTATTACCAGTTGCCTACATTTTAATATCTTGCTGCCCATGGTAAGAAAATAAAAGATTATTTTCTTCATTAATAAGTAGCTGCCTCTTTGTTTCCTTGAATTGTACAAGAAAAGAGTAACAATTATTACTTCAGATCAAGAAGAGTTGATAAGAATTTGGAATGGTAACTGCATCCTCAAGGTCCTGAACTTGCCAAACTGCTGCGATGATTTCTAAAAATTCTCAGTAGAAAAAAAAAAAGACTAGAATCTGGAAACTGTGAGTGATATTTTGATCAAAGGTAATGGAATGAATTAAACAAAAACATTTCCTTTTCAGTTACTAGGTTTTGATTGTGGGTTTTCTGTGTTCTAGAATGGGAAGGTTATTGCAAAATGTTTTACTAACAATCATATGTGAAATTCCTGCCTTTATTTACTCTGTCCAGATTTTTATACTGGAATCTGTAGGCAGGTAATTATGTGCAGGTTTTGTTTTAATTAGGTAAATATACAAATTTAGAGGTCACATATTTAAAATAGATTTCATCAGGTAAGAAACTGTATTATAGGTGTATTCTCAACAAACAGTAACAGTTGAGTTTGATCTTAAATATAATTTAAATATTGAATTAAATATTAAATGGTTTGCTAGGTTATTAGCTACTGAGGAATAAATGTCAACTTTAAGAAGGAGGAAGAGATGACTGAAGCATAATTATGGGTTTCTCATGGCCTCAATATACCTGCTTCCTCCAGAATGCTATCAGTCTTACCTTCCATCCATTATGTTTTAAACAATTTCTCAGCAGGTAATGGTTGATGAGGAGGGGATAGGAGGAGATAAAGAGTGGCAGATTCAGATTCCAAAACTCATTTCAAGAAATTGTCACAAATATATATGGTATCTGAAACTCAGGACAATAAATTAATAAAACTCTACCAAAATGTATTTCTCCAAAAGTTATACAGTATTGCCATGCATTTAAAAAAAATTTTTCATCCTCAACTGAGGATATTTTTATTGATTTTAGAGAGAGGGGAAGGAAGGAGGCAGGAGAGAGAGAGAGAGAGAGAGAGAAAGAAACATTGGTTAGTTGTCTCCTGTAAGAGCCCCATGCAGAAATCAAACTTACAATCTAGGTATGTGCCCTGATCGATAATCAAACTCCCAACCTTTTGGTGCATGGGATGATGCTCCAACCCACCTACCCACACTGGCCAACATCAGTTAAAATTTTTGCTTATTTTGGTACATTTAAATGCAACTTAACATTTTCATCATGTTCCTGTTTTACTATATTACTAAGCTATTTAGTAATTTCAGGCAATATCTTGGAACTTAACACAGTACTTGGTAAATAACAGTAACAACAATAGCAGAAGTAACTACAATAACTAATATTTATTGAAAATATTCCCTGTGTTAGGCCCTGTTCTAAGCAATTTTACACATAATAACACACTTAATGGTCACAATTATACAATAAGGCAGGTGTAATTAGTATTCTCATTTTATAGATGGAAAAATTGAAGCATAGAAAACTTAAGCAAACAAGATAACCAGGCTAATTAGCAGAGTGCATTTGAACACAGCAATATATCTTTAGGGTCCATGCCTTTATGTAATCAATCTATACTAATAAAAGGGTAATATGCTAATTAGACCAGATCAACCAGACAGCTGCCGGATGTCCGACTTCCTTCTGGACAAAGCCATGGTGGTGGGGGCCTAGGCAGAGATGGTTAGGGGCGATCAGGCTGGCAGGGGAGCAAGCAGTTAGGGGCGATCAGTCCAGTGGGGAAGCAAGCAGTTAGGGGCATGATCAGGCCAGCAGGAAGGAGCAAGCAGTTAGGGGGCGATCAGACTGGCAGGGGAGGGCAGTTAGGGGGCAATCAGGCCAGCAGGGGAGGGAAGTTAGGGGTCGATCAGGCCTAAACTGGCAGTCGGACATCCCCTGAGGAGTCCCAGATTGGAGAGGGTGCAGGCTGGGCTGAAGGACACCCCCTCCCCTATGCACAAATTTCGTGCACCGGGCCTCTAGTATATAATAAAAACAAGCAAAGCATACATTGTTTAGGAGCTCATGTTACTTGCCTCATTCACATCTCAAATATGGGCAACTTCCATAGCCTGTATTAGTAATAGTTCATTGACCATTTACCATGAGCTAGGCATTGGCTATGCAATTCACGTTGGTATTCTTCCCATTTTACATTCAGAGAAACTGAGATTCAGAATGATTAAGTTATTTCATTAATGCCTCACAGCTGATGAATTGAATGTATAAGCTTTTAAAAATGGACATTATCACCTTTTCAATACTGTCCCCCTGCTGTATACTAATAATTTTGAAGCAACTGTTACAGCTTAAGTTGGTAACTGGTCTGAGGTAACTGATTATTAGAAACAGGTAATTTTGAAGTTAATAATAGTTAATGCATGTTTTATCATATGGTCAGTGCATTTACTTTTTAATAACTGAAAAGGAAAGTTATTCTTACCTAATACAAATCCCTCAAGAGAACTGCCAACTGGCATTAGTCAAACTTCAACAATTATTTATGCAGAGAGGACATACAAAAGGGAGAAACGACCATTTCCTACGTTACCTAGTGGACAGCTTTAAGTTCAAAAGTAAAATAAAAATTAGAATGTTAGAACAAGATCAGAAAATGGACTGATCAATATTATGTCTGGCTTGTAGATCTCAACCAGAGAGGACACATGTAAATAGTTGTCAATTCTGTGTCCAATATTGTCACTTAGAGTTTTGGAAATTTAAGTTTCTAGACTAGAACATCTTTTTGGTAGGCTATAATACTTTTTCCACCAGGTGGCGATAGAGAGTCATAATTGCTTGTCAGGTTTTCCAGGCCCTTTGGTAGAAACCAAAAAATAAAAATAAAATTTTTTGTAATGTATCTTTACTTTACTTCTTGCATTATTTTTATTTTTAAAATTTATTTATCCTTATTGTCAAAAGTATTACAGCTATCCCTCCTCCTTTTTTCCCCCCATTGACCCCCTACACACACACACACACACACACACACACACATACACACACACCCTTCCTTCAGGCCTTCACCACACTATTGTCTGTGTCATGGGTTGTGCATATATGCATATAGGTTCTTTGGTTACTCTCTCCCCACCTACTAATTCCCCCCTGCACACACATACACCGATTGCTCTGAGATTTGTGAGTCTGTTCCATGCTTCTGTGTCATTTTTAACTATATTATCATAAAACCACTGAGTTATTTTATCATGAAAAACAAAAATTAATCAGGCCCCCTCCAGAAAAAAAACACAACAACAACCATAAAACATAAAAGTTGCTTACATCTTCTGTAAACAAAAGTGCACCAGCACCAATACTAAGTATAATTACTATTTTCAAACAAGGCAGGAGTGGTCTTCTATAGATGGTTTCTTAACCTTGGCTGCACATTCTAATCACATGGGGAGCTTAATTAATGCCCAGACCAAGTGAGTCAGAATATCCTAGAATGAGGCCCAGGCATCCATATATTTTTAAAAAATCTTCCCAAATAATTCTCATGTACAGCCAGGATTAAGGCTTGCTACCTGAGTTAGTTGGTTGGTTTTAATGGGATTGCAATTTGTTGGAAGGCGTTATCACTGGGAACATAATGTGACCTTCAACGCAATAGATTTATAATAATAATAACCAAAATCAGACCATAGAAAACTGATCTATGCCAACAAAATCATAAGATTATAATTGATAAGCTAGAAAGTCAATATACTGGGGTGGTCAAAAGTAGGTTTAAGGATGCGAGTATGTAAAACACACTGCAGATGGCAAGAATGTGTAAATAATGAAGGCAGGTAATTTTTCCATACTTACAACTGTAAATCTACTTCTGTCCAACCCTGTATTAGCTTACTTCAGGGGAAAAAACTCCTAACTCCTAAGTGGGCCACACTAATTATATCAGCCAAATAAACCTTCCCAGGGGAGACAGGACATTCATTCTTTCACAATTTAGAAACAACAAAAATGCTGGGAGCTGTATAAACCAAGATAAGATCTAAATTCAGGTAATTTTTATGCATTTAGAAACAGAACAAAGGATAGGAAATACTCTTCAGAGATAATGGTACCAACCTATGCATGATAGTTCGATGAGTCCTTCTTTGTTAAAACAGTTTTATAGGCCAAAATAGCCCTGGGGGTCAGCAAAGTCCTCTCTTTCCTGTGTAAAGCTAAACAGATACTAATATTTTTTAAATCCTTTTTTTTTTTTCTGCTTCATGACCATCAGACTCATCTGTGACAGGCTGAAGGAGATAAAAGAGTTTAATTCATTTTCCAAAGAAGTAAAATCAATATGGAGGTTGATACATGATGCTATGTGTGGCCAGAAGAAAAGGTAGATGATTCCAGAAAATAACCAGGCTGCTAGGACGCCTTGGTGATGGCAGCTAAAAGTTCCTGAACAAGTGTTTCAGGAGTGTAGCAGACATAAATATGTCTCATATTTTATTTTAGGTACTTGAATTTTAAGATAAAAATTTACCATATGAGTTCAAACAAACAAAAACAAAATTAGCAAGAGCAAGGCCAGACTAGGGGTGCCAGCTGTGTGTTGATGAAAGGCACAGCCTCATTCTGGAGGGTGCTCGGGACACAAGCAAATCTACTAGGCAGGCTCCATGCAGTGTTAAGAACCTGGTCTCAGGGGTCAGATGATCTGGGAATTGACTTTAGCTCTGTGCCCTCCAACCTGTGCAATTTGAGGCAAATTTATTTGAACATTTGAAGATCTGTCACTTCCTCTGTAAAACGGGGGAAATGATTATTCCTATCTCACAGGGCTGGTGTGAGAATTTAAAAAGCTCACCGAGGTAAATGACAGTGGTTCTCCATGCAGTGCTCTGGAGCGGCAGCAGGAGCCTTACCTGGGAAATGAGGGTTTTCCAGCTCTACCCCAGATCTACTGACTCAGCAAAACCTGAAAGTGGGGCCCAGTAACCAGTGTTTGAATAAGCCCTCTGGGTTTCTCTCATGTTCACCCAATTTCAAAAACACCTGACTTAGACCCTAAACCTGGGGTGGGGAACCCTGTTTCTGCCAAGGGCCATTTGGATATTTATAACATCATTCGAAAAATATTCGGCATCAAATTCCCCCGGAAATGAGGCCCTGGTGGGAAGGCATCCTGCGTATATTTACTAAGTCATTCTAATTCCTCTTTTGTCTAGATTAAGTAGAATCAGCTTCTTCTCAAACCTTCAATATCACCCTTCTACCCCCAAGACATATTTTTCCTGGACAGTGTCCTCTTAAAATATGACGTAGTACTGTAAAACACTAAGTCCTTAGAACATATTGATCATATATCCATTCCATCATTCCATATCTGCTAGTCCATGATGTCACATTTTCACTGGCTGTCCTGCTTCCTTGATTATAAGACCCCACAGCCCCAGGATCTGTCAGTCTGTCTTGACCCCTCATACCTGTCACAGAACTCTAGATTAACATTTTTAAAAAATGTCCCTAAGAGATTTATATTATGCATGATGATCCTGCCATATTTTAACCTTATACAAATAAAAACACTTTTTTTTTAACTATCAGATCACTATAATTAGCCCACGTTTACCTGGATAACCTAATATTTTGTATTTTTTCTTTCTACTTGTGTGGGGGTTTCAAACTAATTTCTGAAAGAAGTATGTACCATATACCTAAACAATATCCAAATACATCATAGGTGTAGGTTTCATGTAAAGATCTGTGACATTCCCCTCATTTTAAACTGATGCTACAGAGAATACAAATGTCTAAAGTTGATATATATTTTGAAATTATAGGAATGTGTACAATTCATAAAATCAGTTTTCTGAGACAATGGATTAAGCATTTTAAGGACTGCATATCACCCCTTTTGAACTTAGATATAAAGTATAACATTTGAAAGTGACTATTTTTATAAGAGGACTTTCCAGAAAACACATGCGTTTGGCGGCCAAATGATTAACACATTCCTGCCCTTTTTACTTGGCATCACGCAGATCTGCTGAGGGCTGGAATACTGCGTTAGATTTAATAGAGACACGTGTTAAAGTGAAAACAGTTGCAAAGCATTCAAAGGGAAACCTCTGTAAGTTCCCTTAAAACTTTACTAGAAGCACTTAAGCCAAAGAACCTTTGGGATCACACCTCAAAAAAATAAAAGGACTGTGGTTATCAACCCCATGCCCCAAACCAGATTGAAATAGCAAAATGTGGTGAAAAGAATCCAAACTAATCCAGGCCCATGGTCTTCTTATAGACATACTAGAGGCCTGGTGTACAAAATTCATGCATGGGTGGGATCCCTAGGCCTGGCCGGTGATCAGGGGTGATCGGGGACAGGCTGATCAGGGCCGGGCCAGAGAGGAGGCAATGGTCACCAGGCTGGGTGCAGAAGGAACAGATGCCGGCTGCCACTGCCACCTTTGTTGGTGCCCAGCCACCATGCGGTTCCCTGCCTCCACCACCCTCCTTCCCTTGCCACTGTGATGCCACCATGGTGAGCAGACGGCAGGCCTATCAGGGCCTGCTGGTCGGGGGGAAGGATGGGGCAAAGGAGGTTGACCACCAGCCCCAAGGAGGGAGCCGGCCCTTGGCCCCCCTGGGAAAGGGGCCGTGTCTGCTGCCACCCACCCCCAGTTCCCCTTCCCAGCCTGGGAGCCGGCCCCAATGGGGCAATCAGGGCCTGCTGGCTGGGGGGAGAAACTGCAGGAGGTTGGCCGGCTAGGGGAGGCTGGCTGTGGGAGCGCACTGACCACCAGGGGGCAGCTGCTGTGTTGAGCACTGCCCCCTGGTGGTCAGTGCACATCATAACAGGTGGTCATTCAAGTTGTTACAGTCATTCTGGCCGTTTCGGTCACTTAGGCTTTTATATGTATAGATAGGTAATCAAACTAGGACCAGATTGCTAATAATGGAGATTCCAAATGTGTTATTTTTGAAATTATTCCAATCTTTCTTCACTACTGAGGCTGATAAAACATCCTAACTTATGTTCTTTTAAAAATAATTTCATAAATTATAGCCCTCGATGTCAAAAAACAAAAGCAAGCAAACAATAAACAGTCATTAATTTTTTTTGTCTTTATAACTAATCTGTATCTTGCTGAATAGTCAACTCATGGAGTATTTTTTGTTGTTGTTGTTCTTTCACATTATGCTACACACACCCTTGGGACCCTTGTTTAAAAACTTCCTTGATTTACTGATAAGAGGTTAATATTCTAAATTTATAAAGAACTCATATTACTCAACACCAAAACACACACACACATACTCATTCACACACACACACACACACACACACACATTCACACAGAAACACTCATACACACACACATAAAAACAAACAAACAAACAAACAAACAAACAATAATTCAATAAAAAATGGGCAGAGGACCTGAATTGACATGTCTCCAAAGAAGGCCTATAGATAGCCAATAGGCATATGAAAAAGTGCTCAATGTCACTAATCACTATTTGTCAGAGAGATGCAATTTAAAATCACAATGAGATATCACTTCACACCTGTCAGTATGGCTGTTATCAATAAACCCACAAACAAGTGCTGGTGAAAAGGGAACCCTCATGCACTGTTTGTGGGAATGCTGATTGGTATGGAAACAATATGGAAGGTCCTCAAATAACTAAAATAGAACTGCCTTATGACCCAGAGATTTCACTTGAGGGTATATATATGTGAAGAAATCCAAAACATGAATTCAAAGGAATATATGCACCCCTATGTTTATTGCAGCATTATTTACTATAGCCAATATACAGAAGCAACCTAAGTGCCCATCAATAGACGAGTGGATAAAAGAGTGGTGGTACATATACACAGTGAAATATTACTTGGCCATAAAAAAATAAAAAAGAATGAAATTTTAGCCTAGTTGGTGTGGCTCAGTGGTTGAGCATCAACCTATGAAACAGGAGGTCACTCCCAGTCAGGGCACATGCCCAGATTGCGGGCTCGATCCCCAGTAGGGAGCATGCAGGAGGCAGCCAATCAATGATAGTCTGTCATCACTGATGTTTCTATCTCTCTCTCCCTCTCCCTTCCTCTCTGAAATAAATAAAAATATATTAAAAAATAAATGAAGAATGAAATTTTACTATTTGCAACATAATGAATGTACCTAGAGGGTATTAGTCTACATAAAATAAGTCAGTCAGAGAAAAACAAAGACCGTATGATTTCAGTGAAGTATAGAATCGAAAGAACAAAATAAATAAATATACAAAATTGAAACAGACTTATAGAGAACACAATGATGGTTGCAAGAGGGGAGAGAGAGTTTGGGGTCTGGGTGAAAAAAGTTAAGGAATTAAGAAGTACACACTGGTAGTTACAAAATAGTCATGGTAATGTAAAGTATAGCATAGGGAATATAGTCAATAATATTGTAATAACTATATATGATGCCAGGTAGGTACTGAAAATATTGAGGGGAACACTTTGTAAAATATATGATTGTTTAACCATTATGCTGTATACCTGAAACTAATACAAAATAATATGGAATGTAATTAAAAGTAAGTATGTACATAAATTAGGCTTAAATTTTACTTTTGTTTTTATAGCAACCCCCTCCCCCCCACCACCAAAAAAAAAGAACTTCCTTGATTTAGATGGTTTGTGAGTGATTTTTTTTTTTACATTTAAACTTTTCAAGATATCTCAAATGTTTTCTAATAATCATGTAGTATTTTTAAATATCTAATCTTGCACTCATTCTTTTTTTTTCACTAAGTAATTCTTCTCCAATTCTTTACCCTGTATTATTGTCTAATTGTACTCATCTTCACTGCTATTCTTTGAATTCTCTTCAAATGTAATTCTCTTCAAATTCAGCTGCTGTCTACACCAGCTGAATATACCTTTAAAATATAATCCCATGTCAGTTGACATCTCTGTAACTCTTTCACTGTTTTAAATCAAAGAAGTGCAAGAGCCAATGTTGCTGTCAGTTTTAACCGAGTCACCCAGGGAAGAATTTCACCAGACTTAGCAATTTGCTTCTCTTCAGAGATGACGGTATAAGGACACTGCATAGTTTTTCTTTACAGTTCATTATCACTTTCTTATAATAAAAAAATTCAATGATTTTGATTTGAACATTTACATTTGAAATACTGCATTAAAAGAAATATGGGAGGCTTGTGTTAATGCCAAGAGATTGAGGCTCCACTTTGGGCAGACCAGACAGCTAAATTCAACCTCAATGAGACACCAGGGATCTATGAAAACCCCTAATGTAATGACTTAGTCATCCTTTTAAAGTTCACACACATTTTTGTGGGAGTTCAAATTAAAATGTGAACTGGAATAATAAATACAGAAGAGCATATCCGTGAATGCAGGTGTCCCTAATTTGGATAAGAGCTGAGTTCTTGAAATAGAACTAGTGTTTGGAAAGAACCTGTTATATTATTACTACATCTTAATGATCAAATTGGACTTTCGGTGGACATGATCATTAAGAGCTATAGAAAACTCTTTAGATAATCAGAGGCGTGTGTGTTCCTAAGGCTTCTCAGTTCTACAACACTGCCACAAGGGAAAAGAAAAGATCTCCTTTTAAGAGAAAACTTGTTTTTAAGAAATTTGCATCTGGTTTCTGGGTGGACATGTTACAGGGAAAGTCTTGGCTACTTGTTCTTCTTGGGCCACCAGTGAATGCCACCAAGTCGCCCGTGATGATGAGGGCCTCTCTGGGAGGAGGACCACTGCAGTCTCATGCTGGGATTTCCAGAACTCCACAATATCGCCATTCATTTGCACTTTCGGACAGAAAACTGTCTGGAAAAAACCACTGTGGAAACTCAGTCTCTTATTTGAGCATCTGCTCAAAGGGACCGTCTCAGTTGCTTTTATGGCAAATGAGTGAGTGCGTGGATTTGATTGGAAGTCCTTTCTAATTGTGTGTGGCTCTAGGAGCTGTCAGCGGCCTTTGCTCTCACCAAATAGATTTCCCTTTGGGATGGCTTTCACCTCGCGTTAGGCCCGTTTTGATCCCAGTAGTATTTCCTTCTGCTGTTGCCCAGTTTTTCTACTGGAACTCTCAGCTGTACCAGTAAGATGATTCCTAGATTTTCTTCATTTTTTTTTTTTTAATTTCCCTCCCATTCCTATCCAATCAAGTTTATCTCACTATTCCATAATGGTGTGCTAAGCTTTAGATCCCTAGCATCCTGGGAATAAACTTGTCCTTGTCTTAATTTCCTCTATGAACTTGCTACTCAGGGAGCGGTCTTTGGTGTAACAGTGAATGCATCACCTGGGGGCAGAATCCGGGCCCCACCCAAGCCCCGAGGTGATACATATGCACATTCCATTTTGAAAGCATTGCTCTGTGATATCTCGGATATTGCTAATATTCTCTTTAACACCTTTAGTGATACAGAATTTCCAGTTCATTATTTTATCTTTGGGAAGGTTCCACCATAAGAAAGACCTTCTTTACATTGAAATTAATTGAAGATCTCCATAAATGTCATCTGTAGATCTGAGTTCTACCTACTTGGGCCAGTCCAAAATTTAATCTTTTGTTTACATGACATTCTTCAAATGTATTAAGATAAATACCACAACCTCCTCCCCTCATGGTTTTTATTTAAAAATTTGAAATAGGTATATTCATCTAGTTCAGTGGTTCTCAACCTTGGCTGCACATTAGAATCACCTGGGAATCTTTTTAAAATCCTGATTTCTGGGCCTCATCCTCTGGAAATTCTGTTTCTTTGTTACTAATGTTGTAGCCTCACCCCATAACAAAGAAACAATTTCCAGAGGATGAGGCCCAGAAATCAGGATTTTAAAAAGATTCCCAGGTGATTCTAATGTGCAGCCAAGGTTGAGAACCACTGATCTAGTTGCTTCAACAATAGCTCATATCACATAATTTCAAGTTTCTCCTCCAATGAAGGCATTCCAGCTTGAGTCCACCCCCCAGAGACATCTTCCTAAGGTTTGAGAATCTCATGATCCAGCATTCAGGGACCAGGTGATTGGTACAACCTCAAGTTAGTAAGACTGAAGGGTGGGATCTTCTTTACAATATTTTTGTTGCCATATTATTTTCATCAAAATCTTAAACACCAATCCACTAGAATCATTTGGCATGTCCTATGTTGGAAATCTCTTACCTGTCTTTACACATCTATGTATTTGCTTTCCTTAAAGGGCTTTCAAATGCAGTCAAACCCACATATAGTCTAATAAATTTACCTAAACTTTTTCACTGTTTAAAAAATATAAAACATATTTATTAGGCCCTTTGCCTTATATGAGAGTGATGGTGTGTGTGTGTGTGTGTGTGTGTGTGCTCTCACTGAAAGCATCACTGCCACTGGGAGTCTGATTTGAATTCTCTGAATTTGCATCAAATAAAAGAAAACCCTTATGTGGACTCAGGGAGGAATACCGGCATAGAATTAGAGGAGGCGAATCTTAAAAATAGAAGGCTGTGTTCTCATAGGGGAAAGTGCAATCACAAACTCTGTGATGACATTTGGCCCTGAGGAAATCCGAGTGCTCTCTAGCGTTCCAGCACTTAGACTCCAATTCATGGTGGTCTCAAGCTATGTTTTTGTTCTGGCACATTAAACAGAATGAAGACATATGTCTAAATTTAAGACATCCTTTTAGTGCTCTGTGCACGAGAGCCAGCTGAGAAATTTGAACTATTTCAAAGCACAAGAAAAGGAATTGTAGACACATCCTTTGTTTGGCATATATTTTTAATTATCCTGCCTTTTAATATTCTTCTCCATTTGAGGATAATCAGACAAAATGGATCCTTCTGGGTATTGTCATGCTTAATAAAAGTAAGACTGAACATCTGCAAATATGGCGACAGTGTGGCGCATGCATTGCGCCAGTGACTGAGCTGCATTCTGATGTAATTATAACACCACATGGAGTTGTAATAATGTAATTCCCTGTTTATATTAGCTCTACCCCTTGGAGTAAACTCTAGTTGCGTTAGGTGCTAAGCAATTTCAACCAGGGTAGGCATGTAGACTAATGAAGAAATGTCCCACCCATCTACAGGGTGGGACAAATGTAGGTTTACAGGATGTAGATAATGGCAAGGGCAGGCAGATAAAAGGCCGCAGATTATGATGGTTGATTCTGCAGGCCAGGGGTCCACTCCCTGGGTTTAATCCAGCTTCATCAATTATTAGCCAATAAAGTAATCCATTTCCTCATCCTCTGTAAAATGGAGCGAAAGTCCTCAACTTCTATGAAATGGACATGATAGGAAGGCTTCAATGTAATAGTATTTACATTACAACATTGTATTTTCTCTTCTTTCTCCTCTTTCCCACTTTCATTTTTTCCCCCTCTTAACTTCTTTAAGTAAATATTTATTGCCTTTTTTCTTTTCTTTATCAGAAAGCCATTAGGAAAGCCCAGATGAAGTAGGTGACCCAGAGTTGTCAGGCCTCAGGGACAGTTGGAGCCAGTGTGCAAAGGGCAGCATTTGTCAGAAAACTGGCTACATTTAGGAGTCTGGATAATGAGAGCTGGGTTCCTTGCTTTCAGAGATGCGAGGTACAAATGCGGAAAAGGCGAAGCTAGAGTAAAACCTGTGGTGTTGGACTGAAATTGAAGGTAGTGGCAGAAATGCAGCATTTTTTATGCGGTGTGTATATAAGCAAATATAGACATAAATGTATGTACTATCATCTGAATGTTTGTGTCCCCACAAAATTTATATGTTGAAATTGTAATGTCTAATGGGATGGTGTTAGGAGGTGGGGCCTCTGGGAGGTACTTAGCTCATGATGGTGGAGGCCTCATGGATGGATCAGTGTCCTTATAAAAGAGATCCCAGAGAGCTCCCTCATCCCTTCCACCATGTGAGGATACAAAGAGAAGTCTGCTGCTAAAAAGAGAGTCCTTGCACTGGCCAGTGTGGCTCAGTTGGTTGAGCGTGGTCCCATGCAATGAAAGGTGGCTAGTCTACTTTCTGGTCAGGGCACATGCCCAGGTTGTGGGTTTGATCCCTGTTTGGGATGGGTATGCAAGGCAATCAATGGATGTTTCTCTCTCACATCAATGTTTTTCTCTCTCCCTCTCTCAAAAAATCAATAAAAACATATTTTAAAAACATTTATTATAAAAAATAAAAAGAAGGCCCTCATCCATGCCTACCTAGGACTTCTAGCCTCCAATATTATGAGGAATAAATTTCTGTTGTTTATAAACGACCTAGTCTCTGATATTTTGTTATAGCAGCCCAAACAGATTAAGACAGTGTGTATTCATGTATACACATACACATATATATACAGGATGGGGCAAATGTAGGTTTACAGTTGTGAGTATGAGAAACACAGTTTATTCTTTTACTATTATTTATTACTAGAGGCCCAGTGCATGAATTTGTGCACAGGCAGGGTCCCTCCTGGCCCATTGGGGCTGATTAGGGCTGGCCAGGGGGAGGGAGTGTGGGAGGTTGGCTGGCGGGGGAGGTTGGCTGTGGGAGTGCACTAACCACCTGGCCAGCTGAGCGGGCAGGGACTGCTGGAGGTTGGCCAGCTGTCCCATGCCCCCAATCAGGGCTGATTGGGGCGGGGAGGGGGGGCGGCTGGCCGGCCACGGGGAGGGGAGGGACCTTGGGGGGTTGGATGGCTGCAGGAGGTTGGCCAGCTGTGGGAGGTTGGGTGTAGGAGTGCACTGACCACCAGGGGTCAGCTCCTGCATTGAGTGTCTGCCATCCTGGTAGTCAGTGCACGTCATAGCAACTGGTCGATCGGTTGTTCGGTCATTCGGTCATTCTGTCACTTAGGCTTTTATATATATATATATATATATATATATAGTTTTATTTTCCATACAAAGAACTGTACACCTAGGTTTGCCCCACCCTGTATATACACACATGCATACAATTCCTAGTTCAGTGCTCTAAAAGAGCCTGAGAACGACAATATTACAAGAGCAATGAGCAAACCTAGTGTCCAGATCTTGATTTCCAAACCCCGTTCTCCACTGAAAGGAACCAGGACTCCTTAGAGAACTGGCTGATTCTAATGCTGGGTTAGGAAAAGAACAGCGTGACCCTAGAACGGGGTGGGCAACCCCTGGCACACGTGCCAAACATGGCACACCAGTAACTTTGCTGGTACGCGAAACCCTCTCTTATAATCTTCCATTTACAATTTTTTTCTTAATATCGACTTTTTTATTTTTCAGATAAATTTAGTGTAGATGCATCTTAGATAAATAAATAATTTTACATAACAATTTATCTTAAAGACCATAGACATGGATTGACGACAGAGGGGAAGAGCAATTTCTATGCCTCTGCCTTAACTCTCCCTGCCTTCCTAGATCCGACCAGTGTTTTGGTTTCATCCACATACGCTTGTGAATCTTTGTTCTTAGTGATGAATTTTGTTAAGTCTTGTAATAGGAGTAGCCTGATGGATGAAACTAGTAGCTCATGCATATCTCCGAAGGTCATGAAATATAAACTTGATGTAAAATCTCTGTCATCAGTGATGCAGCAGCAAAAGTCCCACTGATAATATCAAATGGAGTCGTAAAGTTTTCTGTCGGACTATCAGTGTACATGTATACATTAAAAAAAATGTATTTTTTATCATCATATACTGTGTTTTGGTCACTCGAATGAATTTTATTATTTCTTCAAGGTTCTTCACATACATACAACCTTAAGAGATATCAAGTAGGTGTAACATGTTCTCAAAAATTAGGGTTGGCATGCAGAAGAATTTTGAGTCAGAGATTTTGCTGGTTTTGGCATACACTCACAAAAAGGTTGCCCACCCCTGCCCTAGAACGTCTAGTCATGCCAGAAGGTAAAGAATACTCAAAGAATGAGGAAGACGTCAAAATAATGTAGAAACTACCTTGAAAGGGCTCCACCTAGTCAAATCTTCGATAGTTTTTGATCATTAAATCACCATAGTAGTAAATTATAGTACACTGGGTAAAACAGAAATCCACAAGTACACAGGGTATAAAATAAAAAACAACAACAACATATACACCAACAAATAAATGAATAAATGAATGAATAAGAAAGCTCTGCCTTATCACAGAAAGCCAACTAATAATAATATAGCAGAAATTATGCTAGTACAAAATTGCCATTGGGCCACCATCAGAATAACAATTCGGAAAAGAACACTAATGATGTTGTGTTTTATGAGAGAACATGCGGTGAAGAATGGGATGTTTATATGATCTCTAAGTATCCCCCCATAAAATACTTATTCATTACAAAGGAAGAAAGGTGACTTTACAGTGGAGAAACCTGGCAGACATCATCTTTTTCAAGTGATCAAAGTTAACAGCATCATGTGCCACTCAAAAGGATGTAGCAAGAACACCTTAGCTGTTGGTCCTAATCATGAGGAAATAGGACACAAACTGGACTTCAAGAATGTACTACAAAACAACTGTCCTATAATCTTCAAGAGCATCAAGGTTGTAGAAATGAAAGAAAGATTACAGAACTGTTGCAGGTTGCTGGAGACGAGAGAGACACAATAAGTGGCTACAAATTCATCCCTGGAGTGAATTCTTTGCTAGGATATTATTGAGATAAATGGTGAAATTTCACTGACGTCTCTAAGCAAAGGGTATGTGAGAGTTCTTTGTTCTCTTTTCTCTACATTTCTGTAGGTTTGATACAGATTCAAAGTGCAATATTTAATTTTGAAAATGTAGAAAAAATAAGTTAAGTACCTGGCACATAGTGAGGGCACAATAAAATTTTAGTTATTGTTTTTCTCATAGCTGTATCATAATGTTTTTTGGTTATTGGTAATTTATTTGCTTCATCCTATCTTAGAATTCCCTCAAATGATAGCAAGACTAAAAATTGTTAACATCCCCACCAATATTTAAGCAATGCCGTTTAGATTTCTTAGGTATGGTCTCATAGGTTAAAGAAACTCAAGCATAAACTTCAGCAGACACTCTAAAAATTCTCCATACAACCAGATTCTTATATTTTTAAGAACTAACAAGAAAAAGGAGAAAAACAAAAAATATGAGAATAAATACAAAAGATGACACTGGTTTCTCCCAGTGAAACCTAGCTAAGCATAATGTACCGGTAAGTCAGTAAAAGCTAAGATCCAAGGGGTTTCACTCATATGTAGAATATAAAACAGAAACTCAGACACAGATAGCAGAGTGGCAGTTACCAGAGGGAAGGGGGTCGGGGGTAGTAAAGGGGGCCAAATATATGGTGAAATAAGATGATTTGTCTTTGGACGGTGGGCACACAATACAATACACAGATCATGTCTCAGAGAACGAACAGTACACTTGAATCCAATATGATCTTATTAACTGCTGTCACCCCAATATACCAATACATTTAATACATTTAAAAAGTGGTGAATAATGAAGTTGTAGGGCTTAAAGTTGAATAAGAAAGACTAATAATGAGAACAAATAGATCATTAAAATTATCATAAGTAATAGGGACTGTGATGGATTGCTGACAAATGTTTGATACCCTTCCTCAGGGAAGGATTTTACTTCTAGCCCCACTAATGAAAGGCTTTGTCATGTGACCTTATGGCCAATGAACGGTGAAAGAAAGTAGCATAAATTATTTCCCAGAAGAACTTTAAACACCAACATGAGGTTTGCTGTCTCTGTTCCCTCTGCCACGATAATCGGGCAATGTCCCAGATAAAAGCTGCTCCATCGGCCTAGGCCCCAAAGTAGTAAAAACATGGGATCCAGCCGCAGCCACCCTGCAATGTACCAGAAGCAGGAATATGAAATAAGTTTGAGGTTTCAAGCCACTGAGATTTTTGAGGTCATTAGCTACCACAGCATGTTCAAGCCTACTCTGATGATACAGTGACTTCGCTTTTAACTGAAAAAATAAAAGTGTAACAGTGTGAGAGGCCACATGATATAGTGTCTAATATGACCTAGGACTCTGCAGTCAGATTACATAAATTCAAACCCCATCTCACCCATTTACCAGAAAAAGCTACCTTAGAAAATGTACCCAGCATCTTCTATGCTTTAGTTTCCTATAGGATAATACTGCACTAACACAAGCATTGTCATGAAGATTAAAGACATTAAAATTTGCAAACTATTGAGGACAGGGAATGACACACAGGGAGTGTTACCTGGTGAGTGTTAAACAGATTCTCTGTTGGGGGGAATAACAGGAACTTAATTTGAAGGGGCAGTCAGGAAAGGGCTATCCTGCAAACTTTTAGATTATATTTGTTTTACCTTCCACTTGATGGCTATTTTCCCAAGGACCACAAATTTCTGTGAATTGCTGCATATTTAAGCATGAGAAAAAATACAAGGCCGCCTTGAATGTAGGTTCTGGATGCTCAGCTAGTCTACCTTAAAGGAGTACTCCCATAAGCCCATCAGACTCATAGAGCTGCAGGTTCAAATTAATGCCTCCACATACTAGTAGTTACACATGTCTGCACTTCACAAACTTTCTGGAAAGCTTTGGAACTTGAAAGAAGGTGCAAACCATCGAAAAGAGAAGAGGGCAAATGTGCCCTCCGTTTTGCTTCGGGTGGGGCCTTAATTCTCAGGAATCCCACATTTTCAAATCACTTACAATTTACTCACATAGCACTTTTCTCAATACGGAAATCTAGCTTCATTGGATCTGTTTGAATTGCATAAACTCTTTCCTAAGGGGATTCTACTGGTTGACAAATGCTGATCTGTGGACCAGGCTCTCCCTCCAGAGGTTTTGATTCAGCACGTCTGGGAATCTGCGCGTTATACTGTGAAATTTACTAACATAACATGTTACATGCAAAGAAGAATAGACTATGTTAAGGAAACATTCTATGACTGATACTGTCCCACTGATCTGCACATTCTGGAAAACTATAATTTTGGTTAATGTCTTTTATCTTTTAACAACACAGTAATGTAACTTTATAATAGATCATGTGGAAAACCACATAGGCAATAAATAATTACCTCTATGGTAACTATATCATTCATGGACATTTTCCAGTAAGTAAGTAAGTAAGTTTTGTTTTGTTTTGTTTTAAATATATATTTTTATTGATTTCAGAGAGGAAGAGAGAGGAAAAGAGAAACAGAAACATCAATGATGAGAGAGAATCACTGATTGATGCCTTCTGTACATCCCTCATTGGCGATCAAGCCCTCAACCTGGGCTTGTGCCCTGACCGAAAATCAAACCGTGACCTCCTGGTTCATAGGTTGACATTCAACCACTGAGCTACGCTGGCCAGGCTATTAAGTAAGTTTTATTTAAAATTGTATTTATGGATGCTTATATTCCATTGAGCAAATGTAGTATAGTTTATTTGACCATGGGGGACATTAAGGTTATTTCCATATTATTTTCAACAATATCATAAGCATTTTTAGAGTTAAATATTGAGCATACCCATTAGGATAATTGTTAAAATTGATAACATGAAAATTTTTTAAAGTTTAGAGACTATTGCCAAACTGTAATCTAGAGGCAATACAAATCTGAGTTTGTTCAATCAGAACTTTATATAAATAACACAATGATTTTTTTTTTTTTTTGAGAATTGACCTCTTGCCGTCATAAAATTCCATGACATAACAAAAGGAATGATAAAACTACAATGAAAGCAGAAAATATAATTTGTGTATGGTAAAATAGTATGCAACCCTTTAACTATTGTAATTCATGGAAAAGCCAGGAACTTGTACAGATATGTTTCTATTTGAAAATGTGGGTATTCTTGAAGGTTTTAGCATAGATTCCACATGAGCATCAATGGTGTGCTGCTCATATAACTTGCTTTTTAACTACCTAATGTCTCTGTATGGCAAAATATAATATGTTGTGGGCTCTGATATGAATTTCTAATCTATTGTTCTAGACGTGAAGACTACTCAGGTGTGACTAAGAGAAAGTATCTATTCTGATCTAACTTCCCCTCATTCTTTCTTTCTTCCTTTCCTGCAGTTAGCTCCCTTCTGGCTTTTTACTCGGTCCTGTTATTCTTTCTCCACCAGCTGGGTGCTGTTCATTTCATTGTATTGGGTTCCCTACTACTATTTGCAGATTTTATAGTCTATTTCCAACTCCAAGTTCTTCTTAAGTACCAAAGTTTTGGCAACAATGTTTTTAAGGCATGCCAGTTGTTAACTGTTCGGGTGCTCTAAGAATAACCTTCATTTGGTTTGCTGGGTCCTATAGCTTTGCTCTCTAATGTAAATATTCTGTGTGTGGGTGTCGTTACATTAGTTTTGCTTCTTTGTTACTACTTGTTTGAGATAGATAACCATTAGGCAAAAACATGGGCACCATGACATTTTTCATTTACGTAAATAAGCCTTTCTTCAAAATGTTATTTTATGCCCAGCTGGTGTGGCTCAGTGGTTGAGTGTCAAACTATGAACCAGGAGGTCATAGTTCGATTCCTAGTTAGGGCACATGCTGGGGTTGCCACTTGATTCCTAGTGGAGGGCGTGCAAAAAGCAGCCAATCAATGATTCTCTCTCATCATTGATGTTTCTACCTCTCTCTCCTTCTCCCTTCCTCTCTGAAATCAATAAAAATAAAAAAATGATATTTTATGCCCCAAATAAGCAATATAATGATCAACTATCATTTCCCAAAACTATCTCTACTCATTATGGAACTCCTATTCCTTCAGTGTAATGTCTGTCACAATTCTGCATTGTTGGTAATTTTGTACATTTGAAGAAAAGTACAGTGAAATGGGGGGAAAATCAACAAGAAACAGCTATATCTTTTCTATGCTTTTGTCTAATATTCCAAAGTGTAATACTTCTCATTGAAACAGAGTTTTAATACCAGCCATCTAATTGGTAAAACAGATGCTCACAAACCTTCTACTGACACATAAAGATTTCTTTAGAGTCAACTGTAATTACTAGTAATGTTGTCCTATGATAGAGATAGTGAACTTAATAGTTACTGACCAACAGTGATGAATAGAACAGAATTCTTAGGCTAAAGCTCTTACTTAAAAAATTTACTTGCTCACAAAGAAATAGGCTTAGTATTGTTGAGATATTTTCATACAGAGATACATCTCACTCTATTGGCTCTAACCTTTACCATCCTTTTTACCAAAGTCCATGGTCAACAACACCGGGTACCAGGGAGTGCAGATGACTCAGACAAAAGCTTTCAATGTGCATATTATAATGCCTCACAGGCAATGAATACAGTAAGTCCCTTTTTAAAATATAACATTTAGACTTGCTACTTGGGGATCACTATTTATTCTCATAGCATAGTTATTTTTAAAATGTGTTTATTAATTTTAAATGAAAATCCTATCTTCCTTTCTCTATCCTTCCCTTTTTCCACCCCAGGCCTTCCCTTCTCACCCCTTCTCCCTCATATGTGTTTTAAGGTTAATTGAATCAGAACATTTGCATTTGTTATTAAGGTACATAAACCAAGGATGGCCCATAGCTCAGCCATGTGAGGAGAATCAGTTTATCCAAGTATGGTGTTTAACCAGCTCTTAAAGGGATTTTATTTATTTGGTAGGAACCAAAGCTGGTGAATGAATCATGAGGGTCAATTTGGGGCAGCGCAGCACCAAAAAATACAGACATACTCCTTCCTGCTTTTTAACTCTCCAAACTGGAAACAAAAAAATCAGTTTTAGGCTGCAAATATTGAGTGAGGAAACATTTCCATTTGATCTAAAATGGCATTCAGAGATGAAGCCCAACTAATATTCCCTTTTCCCATAACGTGTCTCACACACATTTCACATTAGCCTGAGAAAGATGTGAAAAAATAAACTCTAGCCATCCATTTGCATTCAAAATTATCCATCAGCTTCAAAGTTGGTTGGGGGGAGGCAGGGAAAATACAAGCAAAGAGGACATTTTCCAGCCATACAATGGTAAATCAGAAAAGACATTCTGCCGGGTTCTTACGGGACTTATTAACTAAAGAGTGTTTATCTTCCCTCCTTGGCTAACCTGCTCAGAGCAAGTAATGAGCTCTGAGGAAATAAAGCAAATACTGAGCCCTTTCCAATCCTTCCAACTGCTCTGCCACCCACCAGTTCTTTGAATGTTTTCTTAATTCTGTGTTTGTTTGACCTAAGTGCTCCAACTGAACTGAGCAAGGCTTTCAGGAGATGGTTTGGGACAAGCAAAGCCGGTGTCTTTGTTTCCCAGGTGCCACTGGTAAGGGCCTCAGAGATACATGTCTATCATCCCCTGGCCTCAATTACACAGGTAGCATTCAGGTTAGAATAGTGTCCACTTCGCAGTCCCTGGTCTGTTGCTGGCTAGAAAAGGTAAATGTTTGGGGGGAAGTGTTTACTGCTAGGTACATCGGTGGCCTTAAACAGGTTCCCCACTGCTTCCAATCTCTGCCTTCTCTTCTTTTCAGCTTGGTGAAGGAATACCCCCATTCCATTTTTTTAATCACTTTTTTTCTTTATTGATTAAGGTATTACATATGTGTCCTTATCCCCCCATTACCCCCCCACCCTGCTCATGCCCTCACCCCCCACCCTAGTGTCTGTGCCCATTGGTTATGCTTATATGCATGCATATAAGTCCTTTGGTAGATCTCTCCCCTTTCCCCCCACCCTCTCCTGCCTTCCCTCTGAGGTTTGACAGTCTGATCCAAGTTCCATTTCTAAGGACAGAGGGAGGCCAAGAGACTGTTTTATTTACTAGTACCATCACCAGTCAAGCCATTTTATATGAGGCAGGGGATGAAGTACATTATTGCTTACCCACAATCAAGTCATAGTTTTCTGTTAAATTAAGAGAAATGTCTTTAATTTCTGGTATCAATTAATACCAAAGACTAATGACTCTTACAAAAGATGTTTCCGGGGGAAAGTGTTTACTGCTAGGTACATCAGTGGTAAACAGGTTCCCCACTGCTTCCAATCTCTACCTTCTCTTCTTTTCTGCTTGGTGAAGGAATTCTATATTCCTTCTATATTGTGGGTAATCACCATACATAACATGAAACTGCCACTTTCATTGAATAGGGTGTGGCAATTAGGGAAGAGAAGGGTGAGGATTGAGGGACAACAGATGACAAAGAGCATGAGTTGTCAAGTTTTCCAGGAAAAGACCAGAAGCCAGCTAGCATCTTCATGTCTCCCTGCCTTCTTCAAGAGCTTCTCACCCCAATAGCAACTTCAGTAGCCCATGGAGAAATTGAGCCATACTCCCCGCGGGCATGCAGACATCCACTGACACTACCAGCCGTGGTAAACCATTCTTTCCTAACACAAACTGATTAGTTCTCCTGAACTAGATATTCATTTTGACTGATTGCTTTCATGGGGAGAAACAGCCTAATTCTGAGGAAGTTCCTATATTGTTTACAGTTAAGGACATTCATTCAAACATTGTTGAAATTTAAAATTCATTATCTTCCTTGCCTAGACTTACATAGGATTAGTGAAATAAAAATACATTAAATTAAAGCCATTTTAATATTATGATTTATTAGAATTATGCTAATTTGAAAGCTCTCAAATAATGTTGTAAATCTACCCAGATTCTTATTATTTTCTTCATGTAGCAATAGTTTGAACATTTTTTTAAAAGTCCATTTTCTTATACAAAGTTCACGCGTATTAAACTTTTTCCATACATAGGTTTCCCTAGCTGAGATCTTGCCTAGAAAAGAAAAAAAGCTACACACTTTATAGTAAGTGAGAACAAGTATAATGTTAAGAAAGTTTTCTCAAAGGGATACAATGATAGATTCTTAAGATATCTTTTCCTCTGTTTGCTTAAAATAATTTTCTACCCCCCCCCATACTTTCTACATTAAACATGTTCCACTTCTATCATGTAAAATAACCATTATTTTTTAAATAGGAAAGTTTTCTTTCTGCCTTAATTCAGATTTGAAGGTACAGGGAGCAAAAATGGAACCTATAATAATAATTCTAACTGAAACATTACAGCCTTAACACCTTACATGCATACAGTTACATATTAAGGTACTAAAAAGGAGTGTCCTATACTACTGATCCTAATAGTGATGAAATTAAGGCTCAAAAGTGACTTGTTCAAGGCCATACAGTGAATTAATGGGCCTGAACTGGAAAACAAGTTGCCCAACTCTTAGACTCTTAAAAGTGGCCTGTGCATCACATCAGGCCTGGAAGAGCCTATCCATGCAGGTAGTAGCTAATATTAATATTAATATTAATTCACATAGTCCACATCGGGTGCCAAGCTCTGCTCTGTGTGATTTCTAAATATGAGCTCATTTACTCCTCACATCAGCCCTGCGAAGTCCATACCATTATTAGCATCCTGTTTTACAGATAAGAAAACAGGTTATATAATGTGACCCAAGACCATACAGCGAGGAGTAAAGCTGGGACCCAGGCTGACTGACCTCAGAGTCTGAGTACCCAACCACTACACTTAGGGTGCGCCCACTTGCTTTTATCAGTCATGGTAACAGGGGAGGATTGTTCTAGATGAGCTTCAAGGCAAATTATAAGGACAAAAGGGAATGTCATCCTTTCCCCAAGGAATTGCTTTGTCTGTATATTTCCTGGTCAATAGGGTCCATTTTGGAAAAATTCACTTCCACACTGAGCCACACTCAGTGCCCATTTCCTGGAGAAGGAAACTGAGGCCCATAAGAAACACTGATGGCAGAGGTGAAAACAAACTGCTTAGCAGACCTTTTGTCTACGGATAATTTTATTGAGCTCCACCACTGTTTGTTAAACTGTGGCCTACAACATTTCAGGGATCAAATAAAAAATCTGCCACTTGTGCTGTGGTAGAACTTTCCATTTCAAGGAAGTGAATTCCGACAGGAGCAAGGCTGTCCGGAAGCAAAGGGCTTCTTATGGGGTTACTCTTAAAAATAACATTGAAACATGACCCCTTCATTGTGCACATGCATTGCATCTGGGCTGCCACACAATGTGGGCCACTGACGGAGGCTGTGTTCACACATGAAGAACAGGGGAGAGCTACTGTAGGCATACGAAGAACATGGCAGGCAGAAATAGATTTTTTCCCTTCAGAAATTGTAGCAATATGCACAAAACACAAATATATCACTTTACACATTTTAAGTGTATAGTTCAGTGGCATTAAATACATTTCATTGTTGTGCAACCATCCCCATACTCAATCTTTAGAACTTCTTTCATCTTCCAAACTGAAAGTATATGCCCATCAAATGATAACCACCCATTTCTTCTTTCCCTCAGCCCCTGGCAACCACCATTCTATATACTTTCTGTCTCTACGAATTTCCATGAATTTGACTACTCTGGGTACCTCATGTACGTGGAATCATATAGTACATGTCCTTTCGTTAATTGGTTTATTTCACTGAGGGTAAAGTCATCAAGGTTCATCCAGGTTGGAGCATGTGTCGGAATGTCCTTCCTTTTGAAGGCTGTGTAATATTCCAATGTGTGTATATGTATGTATATTCATGAGTGTGTATATGTATATGTATATGTACATATATACATATATCACATCCATTCTTCCATCAAAGACACTTGGATTGCTTCTACTTTTTATTTATTTATTTTTTTAAATATATTTCATTGATTTTTTTACAGAGAGGAAGGGAGAGGGATAGAGTGTTAGAAACATCGATGAGAGAAAAACATTGATCAGCTGCCTCCTGCACACTCTGTGCCCACAACCAAGGTACATGCCCTTGGCTGGAATCAAACCTGGGATCCTTCAGTCCGCAGGCTGATGCTCTATCCACTGAGCCAAACCAGTTAGGGCTGCTTCTACTTTTGTTTTTTTTTTTTTTCTTTTATTGCTTAAAGTATTACAAAGGTATTACATATGTCTCCTTTCCCCGCCCCCCCCACCTTGACAATCCTCCAGCCTCCCCTACCACCCAGTGTCTTATGCGTCTACTTTTTAGCTATTGTGAATAATGCTGCCATAAGCATAGGTGTACAGAAATCTGTTCAAGTCTCTGCTGTAATTTCTTTTGGGTATATACCAAATGAAATTGCTGAACCATATGGTAGTTCTCCTTCATCTTATTTTTTTTTTTTTTTTTTTAGGAAATGCCATATTGTTTTCAATAGTGACCATACAATTTTACAAGAAATGGATTTTAGAACCAATTAAAGAGTTCACTTTCTCTACCCTTCCTCCATTTTCTCAAAAAGACCAAGTACCTCATAGGTACTGTTAGTTCTTAACCATGTGATTGCCAATTGTACTATTTATCTCTGCAATCCAATCCAGTCTACAGCCTCTCTATTTTCCCTTACCATAGTAAGCCACAATTTCATAGACAGTGCAGAGCATGTAGAAATCATAGGACTGAGACCACAGCCATCCCTTGCCAAAATTATATCCTTAAAATTTCATGAAAGAATCATCTAGGAGCCATGCTTGAGCTATTTTATCAGGAAACAAGACTAACCTCAAAGACATGTCCAAGTTACTATACTTAAGACTATATTGATTATTATTGTAATATCCAGCTGATATTTTTCTGTTTCACAGCACAAATTTAATATTATCTACAGAAAAGATAATGCACCTGTTTCACAATGCCCTAGTAATTGAATGCATAAGTACTTTACTAGATGGATCCAAAGGGTGAAGGAAAAGGTAAAATAACAAATCCTAACAGCCAGGTCCCTCACATTGATGCGGGAGGTCAGTGAAGTGATGAATGCTGCAACCAGATCATCCTCACACCCAGGGGTAAAGTGGGAATCGGGAGAATGAGACAAATAAAGCAGACATATTAGTAAGGGATTCTCTGAGGAGAGTGAATATGTGAGTTAAAACAATGACAATCTGCCTTGCATAAGCATCTTCTGAAATGCTTTCCTCCTATCAATGAAATGTACTAATCAATGAAGGATCCACATTGTTGTACAGGGTAATATATGATACAAGGACTATAAAGCACCGTTCTTACCCCTCAGTTTTAAAAATCTAAATAAGATAGCCATAAAAAAGTATACATATTACAAATCAGAGTGGTACAAAGGCTGACTAGAGATACATATAATATTCTGTGGGTGCAGAGGGCAGAAAGGAGGAGTAAGAGTGGGAAAGCAATCAGGCAAGAATTCTGGGATGAGGTGATGTTTAAGACCATTGATGATGGAGTAAACTATGAAAAGACTCCCTTGTCTCCACAGGATGAACTCTCCTTTCTCCGGGACCAAAGAGAGGAAGAGGTCATGTACAACCTTGAGCACTCATTTCCCTGGTCAGAACTGGAGAATGCTAGGAGAACACACAGCTGAAGTGACCACCGAGGAAGGGAAAGTGAGTTCATGGGAGTCCCAGAGCCATGAAGTTTCACATGATGCTAACACGTTAACAGAGGGTCCCTGTGCCAGCTGCTCATGCTCCTCTGAGGCCTGGCCTGTTTCTAAGCTGTCGCACTTCTTGGCATCCTTCTACAGCTGGGCTATTTCCTGGGCTGCTGTGGGCTCCTCCCTTCACAGCTGTGGTTTGGCGTCTCTGCAGCAAGAGCCCCAGAGGCCAAAATGCCCCCTGGGCTTGTCTCCTGAGAGCAAAGTCCTGCCTGTTTCCACTACCGCCTTTACTCACTGAGACAGGCAGAGGAAGCTTTTTATAGATGGCCAAGCAAATTGGCTGGATGAATTACACTGGAGCCATGCAGTAATAATCACATTTGGTGTCTGGGACACCCAAGAGGCACATGCATAGGCTATAAGTAGCTTAGAACTTTTCTGCTGCATCATAGAAGCTGCTGGCTTAAGAAATGGAAGCATTTGAGAGATGAATGAAAACTCCTCCTCTACAGGATGTTTGGCTGTGGCCAGAGGGAGTAGTCAAGTTGAAGTTCTACAGCAGACAGTAGTTGTTTGCCCAGAGCCAAAAAAGTGACTAGGATTTCCTCTATCAAATGATGATAAAACCAGGGTCTGCAAACTACCGCCTGTGAGCCACATTTCATTGCCCACAAATCAAGTTTTATTGGAACCCAGCCATGCCCATTTGCTTCCATATTGTCTTTGGCTGGTTTCAAGATCCAAATGCAGAGAGTTCAGTAGTTACAAGAAGGCCCTTCTGACCTACAAAGCCTAAACTTATATCTATCTGGTCCTTTAGAAAGAGTTTCAACCCCTGTGCTAAAGTAGTGGCCACTGTGACCAAGAGCAAGGGCAAGGTGAAATAGTAGTGGGTGTGAAAGATTTAAAATAAGGATATTTTTTTCTGTGCTGCATTTTTTTTAATCCTCATTTGAGGTTATTTTTCCATTGATCTTTTAGAGAGAGTGAAAGAGAGGAGGAAAGACAGAGAGAAACATTGATGTGAGAAAAACACGTCTGTAACCACAAGGACCTGGGCCGGGGAGGAGCCTGCAACCACAGTACATGCCCTTGACTGGAATCGAACCCCTGACCCTTTGGTCCGAAGGCCAATGCTCTATCCACTGAGCCAAACCAGCTAGGGCTCTGTACTGCATTTTTTTTCTTTTTTTTTTAAATTTTTAAATTAAATCTTTATTGTTCAGATTATTACAGTTGTTCCTCTTTTTCCCCCCCATAACTCCCCTCCACCCAGTTCCCACCCCACCCTCTGCCCTTACCCTCCCCCACTGTCCTCATCCATAGGTGTACGATTTTTGTCCGGTCTCTTCCCCCCCCCTCCACACCCCTTCTCCCCTGCCCCCGCCCCTCCCCCCCCCCCCCGGGAGAATTGTCAGTCCACTCCCTTTCTATGCCCCTGATTCTATTATATTCACCAGTTTACTCTGTTCATCAGATTTTTTATTCACTTGATTTTTAGATTCACTTGTTGATAGTTATGTAATTGTTGTTCATAATTTTTATCTTTACCTTTTTTCTTCTTCTTCCTCTTCTTAAAGAATACCTTTCAGCATTTCATATAATACTGGTTTGGTGGTGATGAACTCCTTTAGCTTTTTCTTATCAGTGAAGCTCTTTATCTGACCTTCAGTTCTGAATGATAGCTTTGTTGGATAAAGTAATCTTGCTTGTAGGTTCTTGCTATTCATCACTTTGAATATTTCTTGCCACTCCCTTCTGGCCTGCATAGTTTCTGTTGAGAAATCAGCTGACAATCGTATGGGTATT
This sequence comes from Myotis nattereri, assembly GCF_964212035.1. Taxonomy (NCBI): domain Eukaryota; kingdom Metazoa; phylum Chordata; class Mammalia; order Chiroptera; family Vespertilionidae; genus Myotis; species Myotis nattereri. Next base: position 32,153,809 of record NC_138088.1, read on the forward strand.
CCCTTGTAGGTAATTGACTTTTTTTCTCTTGCTGCTTTTAAGATTCTCTCTTTGTCTTTTGCCCTTGGCATTTTAATTATGATGTGTCTTGGTGTGGTCCTCTTTGGATTCCTTTTGTTTGGGGTTCTCTGCGCTTTCTGGACTTGTAAGTCTATTTCTTTCACCAGGTAGGGGAAGTTTTCTGTCATTATTTCTTCAAATAGGTTTTCGATATCTTGCTCTCTCTCTTCTTCTGGCACCCCTATAATTCAGATTTTGGTATGCTTGAAGTTGTCCCAGAGGCTCCTTACACTATCTTGATATTTTTGGATTCTTTCTTCTTTTTGCTTTTCCAGTTGGGTATTTTTTGCTTCTTCATATTTCAAATCTTTGACTTGATTCTTGGGATCCTCTTGTCTGCTGTTGGATCTCTGTATATTATTCTTTATTTCAGTCAGTGTATGCTTAATTTCTAGTTGGTCCTTTTTCATATCCTCGAGGGTCTCACTAAATTTATCAGCAGTTTCTAGAAAATTCTTGAAAAACCTTATAACCGTGGTTTTGAACTCTATATCCAGTAGTTTGCTTTCCTCCATTTCTGTCATTTGTGATCTGTTTCTTTGTCTCCACATTTTGGCTGCTTCCCTGTGTTGATAGAGTGGCTTTGTATGCTAGGTGTCCTATAGGACCCAGTGGCTCAGCCTCCCCAATTACCTGAGGTGGACACTCTTGGTGCACCCCTTTGTGGGCTGTGTGCACAGTCTTGTTGTAGTTAAGCCTTAATTGTTGTTGGTATCACTGGGAGGAATTGACCTCCAGGCCAATTGTCTGTGAGAATCAGCTGTGTCTACAGTGGAAGAACTTCTGTGCTGAAGACACCCTTCTGGGGCAAAACTTGCTTCAGTGGGGCTTTGGTGCTCACTGAGTCTGCCCCCTGAGTGTGTCCCTTATGGATCTGAGGAGTTTTAATCTGGATGGTCCCACTCTGACCACTAGGTACATGGGCTCTTGGATCTCTAAGGAGGTGCTAATTTAGCCTCTGCCTGAGGCTACCCAGCAGGAGCTACGGAGAGATCTGCAGATTCCTCTTCCTTGTTTGGAGTTTGGAGGTGCTCAGATGAGGCCCAGCTGTGAAGCAATGCAAGCTGCTGTGGGGCCTTGATCCTTCTTTTGGATGTTCTGGTTCTCTCTGACCCAGCTGCAGTTTGTTAGGTAATTTTAGATCTCAAAGGGCCAGCCCATTCATATGCAAAAGCCTCTGCTCACAGCTTGGGTGGGGCAGGGTCTCAGGGAATCAACAGAGCAGAGCAAACAGCTATGGCTGATCCTCAGTCCTGCCCTAAGAGGCCCCTCCGTCTCAGTGCCCCGCAGTAATTGCTGCAAGCACCTCTGAGAAAGCTGCCCTCGAGTTCTGCCCGCTGCCAGACAGTCCAGTTTCTCCCTGTGTGAGTCTGGGTCCCCAGAGACTTGCCTGGAACTGGAGTCAGGGCCGTCAGGAGCTTGTGCCTCCCTCCCGATTGAAAAAGACATCAGTGTCCTCCAATGCCAGCCCCTTTCCACGTGCGCTCACCTCCATACCTCTGTACTTTACTTCCGCACCTCCTGAGTCTCAGTGTGCTTTTCTCTTTCCTTCTAGTTGTAGAATTTTCACTCAGCCAGCCTTCCTGTGGTTCTGGGTGATGTCTGTTTTGTCTTTAGTTGTAGTTTTGAAGTGGTTGTGCGAGGCAGCAATTTCAGGTGTTTACCTATGCCGCCATCTTGGTTTCTCTGTGCTGCATTTTTAAATGTTCTGCCATTCTCGATTGTAGCTCACACCACACTGAGGAAAAGCTATTTTTGGAGTTTAGCTCTCATATTTAAGATAATATTTAGATTTACTTTTGGGTGTGGTTTTTTTGTGTTTTTTTTTTGTTTGTTTGTTTTTGATACTCCATCTTCCCCTATATGTGCTTGGATATTCTCTCTCTCTCTCTCTCTCTCTCTCTCTCTCTCACACACACACACACACACACACACAGAGTAAAACACCATGGTCAGACCACTCACGTTTCTCAGAAGAGTTCAGCAACGTGCTTGTGTTCAGAGGCTCAGTGGTTGTGGAAGAAATATAAGAGCAATGAATTGCAGACCCCCCACGATGGATCCTGAAAGAGGATTAACTGAAACAATTTTATGGAAATGTATTTAGTATGCACAGATGACAACATACCAGCAAGCCATCTCAGTGCAGTACTCTAATTATAGACACCACTCTCAAAGTTTAGACGAGCTATATAGTGTGGAATCTTTTACAGGGTGTGGTTTAAATTGACCACTTAAAAACTGAAGAGGTCATTTTTGGTTAACTAGTACAATTTGGTAGCTCAAGGAAACACTGTACCTCACTCATCTTATAGGAGTAAGACTTTATTTTTACTCTTAGAGTTCTCTCAAGCAGAAGGTTCCTTCAAACCAGGCAGCTGGAATGAGCAGTTAAAAAATGAAAAAGGCCCAATGTTTTTTTCCAAAGAAATTATATGAAGAAGCTTGGTTTCTGAAGGAAGCAAGCGGAGGTAGAGGTGTGTTGATGAGTTGAAATGTGGCAACCATATGCACTAAAGTTGTGTTTGGAAGAAGGAAGAAGAGGAGGCAAGAAAGTTTGCCACACAACCCTTAAAGACATGCTAGTATGTTGGGGGTAACTACCCATGCTTGGGCACAAATTCAGCCAACCAATATAGAGGAAGGGCTAAGTTCAGGGATGCAAACTATTTAAATAATCATGTGATGACAGTTTCCATCCACATACTTGATTCTTCTACAGTATTTGGTGAAGGTAATATGATGCATTGGGTGGGGGGAGGGGAAACATTAAACTGCAAAATCTGTAATTTTAAAAATAAAATAAATTAGGGGGGGGGGTGTACCTGAGTAAATGTGTTCAAAGGGATGCTATCTTGGAAGCCATGATGAAGAGAATAGGGTTCAGGGTTGAGCATGCCCTTGTTTGAGCTAGATAGACTTCCATGGAATGGGAAACGAAAGGTGATCTGGCAGGGAGCTACCCAGAACCAAACCCAAAGAGAACTGAGACTTGGGAAGGGGACCTGGGGAGCATTTCCAGGAAAGGGCTTACACATTCCCTAGTTCACTGTGAGAAATCTAATCTGCTCTGTGTAGATATGGAGTAAGGAGCAGGAATACAAATTCTCTTTATTTTCCTGTGTCAACATTGCAAGCTCTTTCACTGCCACTGATGGAAACTACCTCAGTCACTTTATACCCACTCGCTAGGTTGTACCTAGAGTAGAAGGTTCACACAGCACCAGAAAGTTTTAAGAAGAGCAGGGAGAACCCTATTCTGTTTCTAATAGAAAAGTCTACTCACATCCAGCAGCTCTCTTGTTCAATTTAGTGTCACTCTCATCGATATTGGGATTTTCTGCTACTTCTCTTTCACTCTGACGCTGCAGGTATTTCCTGAGACTCTAAGACCCTTCACAATTCCTTGCTGCTCTTGAGTGCAAGGGAATCATTCTACTACTATCCCAAGCCTAGGTGCAGAGAACTCCAATGAAGTGCCACCATTTTGTTTAGATCCAACACACAGTCACCTCTAGTCTCTCCTAGGAAAGATGACAGTCTTTTCTTTTTTAAAATATATTTTTATTGATTTCAGAGAGAAAGAGAGAGAGAGAGAGAGAGAGAGAGAGAGAGAGAGAGAGAGAGAGATATCTCAATGATGAGAGAGAATCATTGATAGGCTGCCTCCGAAACACCCCCTACTGGGGGGTTGAGCCCGCAACCTGTGTATGTACCCTGACCAGGAATCAAATAGTGACCTTCTGGTTCATAGGTCGATGTCTGATGGCTGAGCCATGCCTACCAGGCTACACAGCCTTTTCTGCTCTCAGGTCTCTCATACCTTTGGTTGTGCCCGCTCCTAGGTATTGAAATGTGAAGCAGAGTACAACCACCCTTTGGAGGGATCTGGCTTCTTCTCTGGCTCTTTTCCCCAGCTCAAGTTATTGTTATCTATGGCTATATCAGTAAGACAGAGGACATGAGTCTGCACTTATATCTCCATTGTTCTTCCCAGGTTTTTTCTTATGACCATGCTAGGCTTTGGATTCAAAAGTCAGAACTTTGTTATCTGCATTCTTTTCAAATAGACTAGCAGCTACCTTGATTGTGGATGACAGGACAGGATTGCTATTCTGAAATATTGTCCTACTATTAATTTTTTGATCTATGGGAAAACTTATTGATATCACAAGCAAACATCCAGTTTTATTTATTTTTTATTAATATTTTAGAAAATTAGAGTTTTTGTAAGTATAAGGTACAGTAAATAGTGCTTTCTTAGACCAGAATGTGTTTGTGATACTCCTTTATAACTCTAAAATATGTACATGCCCTGGCCAGTGTGGCTCAGTTGGTTGGAGCATTGTCCCATATACCAAAAGGTGGCAGGTTCAATCCCTGGTCAGAGTGTGTATGGGAAGCAATCAGCCGATCAATGTTTCTGTTTCTGTTTCTCTCTTCTCTCTCTCTTCCCCCCTCTCTCTCTAAGATCAATAAAAAATCACATCCTTGGGTGAGGATAAATAAATAAGTAAATTAAATAAAGAAATAAATGTACAATGAACCCTCTATGTGCCTCCCGGTAGACATCATAAAGACTGAGTCAACAGAATGGTTTACATAGACCTTATATGTTAGAAACAATGCATTATCTTTGTTTTAAGCCTATTTTATTTTCCTCAGGAATCTCAGGAGCCTTTGAACATCTTCATTGTGCCCATATTTTTTCAAGGTAATTCAACTTAGGAGGTAAAGGAGAAACAAACAATATTTCTCACTGCCAACTCTGTGCTTTGCCTTGATCAGAAAATCAATGGAGTTGCCATATTTGACAGCACTTAATCCAACTATTTTTCTTAAATTGAAGAATGAACAAATAAAAAATGTAATTATTAAAATTGCTTTGTTCTGAGTCTCTTACTTGGCACTGAATGTGTTTCTGTTGGGAGAGAATATGCTAGAAAATTTTAAAGGGCACATCATAAGAACAAATTTTGCCCCATTATTAAATATTTGAATGTTCTTCAGATTCAACAAAGCATTACAGTTTGAAGAAGCATGTTTTTTAACAAGTTCAGGGATAAAGGTCTGAGTTATAGCCTTTCATTTAAAGAAGAAAAGAGATCTTCAGTGTTTCCAGGCATGAAGATACCCAAGAAATATACAGGGGTGGGCAAAAGTAGGTTTACAGTTATTTGTGTGGAAAAAGGCATGCAGATTATGATTACAATAGCTTTAACCCAAAAGAATGGCACCGTGCACTTACTGTTGCTCACTCCTATCCACCTAAAAGCCCTGTTTGGTAGATGTATTCTAGCCATAATTCAGGTTGACCTCAATTCCCTAAAGTATCTTTCCCCAGATTTCAGTCATCTATCTGATTCAAAAGAAAATCAATCCAGCACTTCAGCTCTTGGAAATTGTCTTCTCATAGATTTACAGCCTAAAGAGATGTGTTTTCTGAATTATTATTCTAAAGTTAATATAATTAATTATAAGCTAATAAGAGATAATAATGTCATTCATTTACATATCTTTTCTTCCAAGTCTTCAGTCCTTAATATATATTACTTTATTTCTCTCTACAGCATCCTTACAAAGTAAAAAGGGAAGAATATGAGTGTCTCTATTTCAAGATAATATCTTGCTTATGTGCAATATGTTACAGTTTATAAAGCACTTTCACATACATGATTTCATTTGGGTTCTGACCCACACAGTACCCTGGGGTATATGTAAGTCAGTCAGGCATCATTTTTTTTTCATTTACATATGGGAAGATGAGAGTTCAGAAAGGTGGAGTATATGCCTGTGTTCTGTGCTTAAGAAATGAGAGCCAGCTCAGCTAGGCCTGTGGGTAACTGCATTTCTGGAACACCGAAAGATTAGGAAATAACTCTATGGTGCATAAGAAGAGACCCCAATGGTCTTTATATTTTACTTTAGAGCTTTACTTTATTTTTCTTGTATTACATATTTTCAATGCCATTACTCTGTCAAATATACAATGAAGTACCTCCCAGACTGTATGTATTAAAAACAGCCCCATTCATTGTTCCATGCTCCACAGAACTCCGGGGGGCTTGTTGGATGGGAGGATTATTTTCTCCTTTGGTTTTACATTTTGAAAGCCTTGCTCCAACTCTCAAAGGATGCTGTTAAACACAGAGTAAATATTGAATTGTCTCTCTATCCTCATGGTCTTCGTGGTGGCAAATAAACGTTTCTGTGAAGGAGTTTGCTCCCTGAAGACCCACAAGTGGTAGTTAGAAAGTGTCCACAAATTAAAGGCAATGAAAGATCACTAACCACAAGTAATAGATGTTACTTAAGAAACTGTAAAATACATAAAATAGCTTTTATATGCATGTATATTCTGGACACTAACCAGGTGGCTACCGTGTGTTTTCCCAATTATGAGAAGTTTTATATATTAAAAGATGATTTCATAATAGTGATCTGTGTTGGATAAATATTTTGCATAAATACAATATTTCTTTTAACTTCTAACAGTAGAGCAGTATTGATCTGGAAAATACTTGTTTTTGAATCCTCTAAAGTTTCTGAATCAATAGTCATTTTCTGATTTTAATAAAAGAAAAAAAGGGGGGACAACAACATTGCTACACCATTGGAAACCATTTCCAATGATGTGGGAAACATGAAAGTATGATTTTCAATAAATCACAATTCTTTATTGGAAAGTCATTACAAATGTAATGGTTGGCCACTATATACCCACAGTTATCTTTGGGTGAAGGTCAAGACCTATATGGCAGAAATGAAAGTCAATTTTGAAGCCTGGATATTTTCAGAATAGCTAGAGAAAGACAGGAACCAAATATTTGTCTATTTCCCCATCTAGATTGTTTCCTCTCTGTTTTCTGCAAATAAAAAGCAAGAGCATCTTTAAAGGCTCATTTTTAAAAAATTGTTATTGAATTTAATAGGGTGACATTGGTTTAAAAAGTTATATAGGTTTCAAGTATACAATTCTAAAATACATTTTCTGTATATTGTATTGTGTGTTCACCACATAAGTCAAGTTTCTTTTCATCACCATCTATCCCTAACCCTAACCCACCTCCACCACCCCCTTTCCTTCTTGTAATCATCATACTGATGTCTGTGTCTACGAGGGCTTTTTGTGTGTGTGTGTGTGTGTGTGTGTGTGTGTGTGTGTTTGTTTTGTTTTGTTTTTGTTGTTGTTGTTGTTTTTGCTTAATCCTTTCACCTTTTTCACCTTGCCCCCTGATAGTTGCCAGTTTTCTGTATCAAAGCTCATTTCAAAATTCTGTAAGAACTGCCATCTTCTTCCTCTGAAATCTATTCCTTTGCTCAGTCCTGTTGATTCTGTATCTGCATTTTTTTCCAAATCCATCTCTTTTCTCTGTCTCTATTGACAATGATCTTGCCTAAGCCTTTATTACTTTTTGCTATGATTATACCAATAGCATCCTAACTTTTCCTTGCCATCAATCTGTTTCAACACCAATTCCATTTGCAAGTATCTACAGCTAATCCTACTAAAGAACCACTAAGAATATGTTATTTTTCTGTTCAGAATTTTTCACTGGCTGCTCATGGCCTACCAAATAAAGTAATAATTATTTAATTTTATAGTTTTCTATGGTCTGATGCAACTTAAACCTTCTTCACCAACAATCTCTCATGCATGCTATGCTCCAAGAAAAGAGAGCAACTCCTAATATAGCAGCTCCTAATATACCAGTCTTCCTCAGTTTCCCCAATTTCCTCTTTTCACATCCAAATATTACTTAATTTTTAGACCTCCATATAAATACTAGCCTTTGTAATGCTGTTTCTGAACTTCTATTTCATTATACCTACCCATGTTCTATAATGCCCATCACCTTTTACATCAATGTGTGTATGTGCATGTGTAAGAGGATCACTATATTCTCAGGGGTCAAACTTCCTGAGGTTTAATTCCTGGCTACTTTGTGATCCTGAGGAAGGACAAACCCTCAGTGTCCCGATATTATAGGAAGATAGGAGACTAATAGTACCAACCTCACAGGATTGTTGTGAAGATTATCAGTTAATATACATGCCTCTAGTAAGTGCTCAATGTAAAAGCAAGCTATTAGTGTGTACATCTTCTCTCTCCTGATACAGTGGGACCTTGGGATGGAACTTTATTTGACTCACCAAAGTGATGGAGCACACCAGTGTTCAACGCATCTATGTTGAATAAACACTGAAGGCAAAGTCCTATTCTGTGACTCCCAGTGACTCAGGGAGCATTCAAATGCTGCCGAAGACCATTGCTTCCTGATGATCTCAGCAGCCTTCCCCCACTTCCTTATGATGCACATGAAAAGAATGAATGGGATTTGAGATATGTAATCCAGTGTCCCCCATGAGGATATTTCCTGTTCTAGATGATGGTGATAGGGGACATTCTTGATCATTCTGGTTCTCCAAAGGTTTAGAAACATTGGTGGCAAGGAGTCATAGGAGAGGACGCATGGGCAGTAGCTCCAGGGAAATCTCATCCCATTTACATTTTCCTTGAAAACAATCTTTGAAGCATATGAATTTATGAGTGGGAGAACTTAGGAATTAACAGATAAGTGTATATGTCTAACTAGGACACTCAACTTTTTGAGGAACCTCTTTGTCCACCACTTGATTATGTGCCTTGAAGGGAACAGGATGCTGACTAGGTTGTGCATTGAAATTCATTAAAAGGATTGGCCATGGAACCAGAAAGTCAACATTCAGGGCATATGGTATTTATTTAGGGGATTCTTAGACTATGATGTGTAACATTAATCCAGGCCCAGTCAGAATGAAAAGTATGATTTCTCTGAATGGTACTCATGTCTGAACACCAGCCTTATAAATACAAAATTACTCACTAACCTAGAATATGTGTATTTTTTTCAGGAGTACCTACGTTTAGCATCCAAAGTTTCTTAACAAAAGACATTTGTGATGGACACATTGGGTCAAATCTGTGATTCCACAAATATGTGTGTTAAGCTAGACTTTGATTTTTACTAAAACTCTAAAGTTGTTCTTTCACATTGATAATTTCTGTTTCCTTGTAAAAAAAGTTTCATTAGTTAGGCCTTTGGCCTCTCATTAATAATCATAGCAGGAAAAGAGCCACCATTTGTTGGATGTACACTATATGATCTATATTATAATGCTCGGTATAAGCCTGCAAGGTAAGTATTATTACTGTTTGAGAGGGAGGAAATGGAGGCTGAGGATCTCAACGGTTGTCAAAAGTCATTCCATTGTTTAGTAGCTGAACCAAAACTCAAACTGCCTGATTACAAAGTCTCTTGACCTAGTACTAGTTCTTAAGTTTAGACTTACAAAGGTTTATACATTTTGCATGGAAAGTTTATTGTATTTATAAAGGTTTAAAGTTTTATTCCCTTCTATGCTCTTTGGTACAACTGTTGATCCCCTTCCACATGCTCAGGACTGTGCTCTGCCTCTGGCCAACTGCTCAAGGCAGAAAATATTTCTTAGTGGGATCCTCAGCAACCCCCTCCTGCAGGCCTGGAAGTGAATATGCCCAATGAGCCTGAATACTTGTTTCCTAAACCCACACCCTTTCTCTTGCCCACTTTCTTCAATAATACCATATGCTCAGAATGATTGGTTTAGGTATGGACACCTCAAATCTTTGTCCAAAAGATGAGAGTCATTTTCTCGGAGGGTTTCATAGACTTTCCCAGGTTGCCTGATTGAGAGGAGCCTCTTCATCTGTTCCAAGATTCCTCTCATGTGTCACATACATTATGAAAAATAGTGAAAAAGTCCCTGTGTAAGGAGGAAAGCAGTCAGAATTGAGGACATGCCACTCACGTCATAAAACCAATGGTTGTACACCCACAGTTCATAGCAACATTGTTCCACAAAGGGGCAGAAGCAACCAGTGCTTATTAACAATGGAATGGGTGAATTAAATGTGCTACATATATACAATGGAATATTTCTTGGGCTTAAAACTGAAAAAAAATTCTGACACATGCTACATCACAGATAAATCTAGAGGAGATTATGTTAATGAAAAAGCCACTTACAAAAAGACAAATACTATCTGATTCACTTACAAGAGGTATCTAGAATAGTCAGATTCATGGAAATAGAAAATAAAACAGTGGTTTCCAAGGGCTTAGGGAGGTGAAATTGGGGGGGGGGGGAGGTTGTTGGGGGAGGGTTGGGTAATGGGTATAGAGTTTTGATTTTACAAGATAAAAAATTTCCAGAGATTGGTTCCTCAATAATGTGAATATACTTAACACTACTGAGATGTACACTTTGAAATTGTTAAGGTAATAAATTATATGTTGTGTCTTTTACCATAATTTTTAAAAAGTGATAGTAAATGTATCAGAAATGTGATTTTACTAAATGTCTAAGATTTCAGTATGTGATGACTACAGATAGAGTATGTAGGACAACAGTCTCAACATTTAGGGTTTTATGCCATTATTTGAAACAAATTATTTGGGTAATTCCCACAATCCTTCACACTGTTTTAAAGAGCTTAAAAATCAATCAGATATATGGCTTTCTCCCACTCAAATTTTATTTAAACAGGTAGAATGATTTTCTTTAAATTAACACTGTCTTTTTAATTGAATGTATTAAGCCATTGATAATTTGCTGCATTTATTTCACTTTTTCTTGAAAATATACTTCCATGATATGGTTACCTTTTTTCTAATTTTTGTGAGCTTGTTGTATATACAACAGAGGAATAGAATAGTATGTTGATACAGGAATGCAACCAGAAATCCAAGCATGAATTTGAGTCTTACTCTCTCTTTGGGTAACCCTGAAAAATAACTTAGTATCTCAATGCCTCAGCTTATTTTTCATTAACATGAAAGAATTAGTCTCAAGTAGGGTTCAGCAAACTTTTTCTATGAGGACCAAATAAACAGTAAATATTTTAGGCTTTTAAACTTTGTGGGACAAGAGATAAAATAATCAAAGATAACGAGAAAAATCTTCACAAATAGTTTTACTGATGAAATTCAAAATATAATAGTAATTGAAAATCTCTCTATATAATAATATGGTCATGCTAATGAGGAAAATGGAATTCCCTTTTGGGGGGAGCATTTGACTTAACTGAAGTTCAAAGTTAGTGTTCCTTATCAAATCAGTTGCAGGTATTCATTTGTAAGAACCATCTTTGGCTTATGGGCTCTACAAAAGCCAGCATCAGGCCAGATTTGCTCCATTGCTGGAGATTGTCCATGCTTGGTCTAGGATCTATATAATCTCAAAAGTCTTTTCTTACCATAAATGTAATGCTTCTGGAATGTTCTGTCTCAACTTCTTCTGCTGGATTTAACTCTTCTGCTCAGTTTCTAAATATAGGCATGTCACTTCCTCAGGGTACTCACTTCCCTTCTAAGTATATATTTTTTTCTTGCATAAACCTATTAAGCCCAATGGTTTTATAAACCATCTACATGTGATGTCTTCTGATTTTTTATCTCTACTGTTGATTCCTCCACTACAGGATATATTTATATAACCAATTTTTTTTCCTTATCATATACCCTTTGCTTAGAGATATCTAAAATAAGTCAATTCCTAAAAGTTTTGTCCACCCTGATCTCCTTGTCTCAGTAAATGACACCTTCATTCACCTGGTTTTTCAAGCCCAAAATCATTACCACCCTCAATCATTCCCTTACCGCACCCCCCCTCACACTGCTTAATCCATCAGCATTTGTTTGAAAACAAAAACCAAAAACATCAGAGTTGAAAATCTATATACCTGTGTTCAATACAGAAATAGTCAAGTATTCTGGTTATAAAAATACTTTTAAATATTGTTAAGTAAGCCCTCCACACAAATCTTGCACACTTCCACTTCTCTCCAACTTCACTGCTATAACCTTAGCCTAAGCCAACATTATCTCTTACCAGAGCCACTACTCTTGCTTCCTAACTAATGTCACTTTTTCCATTTTCAACTCCACCTGCACCCCTCCAACCCATTCTCTACAGGGTCAAGAAAATGATCATCTTGAACACAAGTCATATTTTGCCACTCCCTGCTTATGAGCTATATATATAAAAGCCTAAGCGACCGAACAATTGAATGACCGAACAACTGGACTACCAGTCGCTATGATGCGCACTGACCATTAGGGGGCAGATGCTCAATGCAGGAGCTGCCTCCTGGTGGTCAGTGCGCTCCCACAGCAGGAGCGCTACTCAGCTGACCAATCCATCCCAGCAGCCCACCAGCCGGGTCAAGCACTGATGGACCTGCACCACTTGCATGATCCCAACAGCTCCACCAGCCTCCTGGAAGTCGACCTCAGGCACCGCAAGGAAGAAATAATATAAAAGCGACCACTGGGTAGCTCCCGACAGCCAGCGTGAACGTCAGTGGAAGGGATCCGGATCCAAGATCCCAGATCCCGGGCTGGGAAGGGCGTCCCACCACCCGCCTGGAGCCCACCCCCCTCAGGACAGGTGCCAGATGCAGGGCTCATGGCTGGCAAGTGCTTTTGCAGCTCAAGCCTCTCCTGATCGGGACTGACTGGGCATGAGCCCAAGGCGGGCACAGCAGGGCTGGGATGAGTGGGAGTGGCAGGTAGGAGCGGCAGGCACTCCTACCAGTTTTGGCCCAATCCCCCACAGGCCACCACGAGGGATCCCACCGGTTCACAAATTTGTGCACCGGGCCTCTAGTTTTTTCATATCTTCCCATGTATTAATTTGACATATATTATTATCGACTTACTACTTCCTTGGCACTATTCACATTGCTGGGAATAATGGTAGTAAACAAGATGGACAAAAACCCCTGCCAAATGTAACTTACATTCTAATAAGGATGAACAGATAAAATACAACTCCCGTCCCCCCCCCAAAAAAAAAAAAAAAAAAAAACAGAGAAAGGGTAAATTATGTCGCATACTAGGTAGTGATGAATGCTAAGGAAAGAAAAAAACCCAAGCAGGTGAATAAGGAGTTTGGGATTAGGGTTTGCAACTTTACATACAGTGGTCAGGAAAGTCCCCACCGGGCAAGCGCCTTTAGAGTAAGGAACTGAAGGAGGTGCGGCAGCAGGTAGGTACAGTTTGTGGGGAATCACATTCTTGGAAGAAGAGCAAGTGCAGAGGAACAGCATGGGAGCAGAGTGAGTGGAGAGAAATCACAGAAGTCAGAGAGATGATAGAAGCCAGGTTACGGAGCACCTTGCAGACTCTGAGTGATGTATTGAGCAGTGAAGAGACATGTCCTGACTTAGGGTCTAAGAGGGACACAGGCTACTGTGATGCATATCAGCTGCAGGGGAATAAGGGCTGAGGCAAGGACACCAGTTAGCATTCTATTGCAGCACTTTAGGGGCAATATTAGAATTAAGTGAGCAAGATATGCTCAGCTTCTGGGAAGTAGGGCAGAGAAGAATCAATGATGACATCAAAGATTTTAGTCTGATCAACTGGAAGGTCAAAGTTGCCATTACCTAAGACCAAGAAGTATGAGGGGGGGGAAAGTGGGGTGGGAGCCATATTAGCAACTTGATATTGAAAGGGATGTGTTTGCCATATGCAGTATTAGATAGCCAAGCAGAGATATCAATTAGGTACATAGATATTTAAGTTTGGGGTGCAAAGGAGAGGTACAAGTTAGAGATAGAAACTGGGGGGGGGGGTCATTCATATACAGATATTATTTGAAGTCATGAGAGTGAGTGAGATCATGAAGAAGTGAATATAAATGGAAAAGCGTGCCCATCCGGTGTGGCTCAACTGGGACCCAGGAAGCAAGAGGTGACCTGCTCCATTCCTGGTGAGGACACATGCCCGGGTTGCAAATGGGAAGATGAGGAGTAGCCAGCAAAGGACACTGAGACAGTGCAGCCAGCGAAGCTGAGGGTGAATCAGGAGAATGTGGTGTCTGAAAACCAAGTGAAGAAGGGGTTTCCAGAGGGAAGGATACATTAACTATGTTGAATGCTGCATAAGGGTTGAGTAAAATAGGATACATGTTTAATACAGCATCTCCCACAATTCTTACCAGGACTTGAAAGCACCCACACTCAGATCCCCATGACCTCTCTGACTTCACCTCCTGTTACCTCTTCCCTTCTTCAATATGGCCTGCCCTCTGTCTACCTCTGCAGCCTCACTGTCCCACATTCACGGCAGTCTAGCTATATCACTGGTCTTTCTGTTTTTCCAGCATGTCTATTGCCTGTCCTATTTGTTTTCACTGCCTAGAATGCTCTTTCTCCTCATTATTACTAATCATTTCAGTTTCTCTGCATGACCACCCACTCTAAAATACCAGTATCACCAGTATTCCCATCTCCTCCCATTTACTCTAGTCTATCCCATCACTTTATTCTATTCACTTTATGTCATTTGACACTCCAATGTTACAAGTATGTTCTGTATCTCCTCACATAGAGCAAGGATGTAGTCTGTCTTGTCCCCTGCTTTATCCTTGGCCAGAGCAGGGACTGACGTTGGATTTGATAAATATTTGCTGAACAAACAAATCAATCTATATTTTAATAAATCAACAAAATGCTGCATAAAATACTCTGGTAAGTAATGCCAAACTTTGCCCTAGCTGCTTTGGCTCACTGGATAGAGCTTGAAGGGTCGCGGGTTCAATTCCGGTCAAGGGCATGTACCTCGGTTGCAGGCTTAACCCCTGGCCCTGGTCTCGGCACATTTGGGAGGCAACCAATCGATGTGTCTCTCCCACACTGATGTTTCTCTTTCTATGTCTCTCTCCCACCCTTTCACCCTCTCTAAAAAAAAAAAATAAATAAAATAAATAAAACAATCAATGGAAAATATCCTCAGGTGACGATTAACAACAACAACACAAATAATATTTCTAAACTTAGAAGTATAGAGGAAAATATCTGAGATATCTTCTTATTTAAGGATACTAAAGTATTTTTCTAGTTTTTTTTTTTCAATTTACACGATGCTAAAATATAAACAGTATTTACCAATCCATTCAATACAGAGTTCATCTATAATATGACCTTACATTCACCAAAGAACTGTGTTGGATAACTCATGTTATTTTTCAAATCTCCAGCATCTGTAATAATAATAATAATGGCATTATCTTCACATAGGTCCTAGCACATAGGAGACCACCTTGTTTGCTTATTGAAAAGATGTTGAAATGAATAAATATTGAAATCTTTAATTAAGAATAGATGGTAAAAGTGAAAGAATAATCAGGTAAAATTTTCTCATCCCTTATTTCTTATCATCCTTCTCAAGAGGGTTTCCTTTTAGAGGCCGAATGAACATTACTTATCATTGAAATCTCTCTTTTACAAAATCTGTCTCATGAAATTCAGAGAACAACTAGAAGTGGGGTATGGACAGGCTTTGCTTTTGATAACGTGGCTTGCTCTTTCATCTTCTCTCTGCAGTCTTACGCTCATTGTCTGTTGCTGCTAAAGCAGTAAACGTTGTTTGTCTTAGTTGCAAAACCAAGACAAGAAAACTTTGAAGTGTTTTCTGTTGCTTAATGTCACCTACTGTTCCTGTCAGCAAACTGAGATAACCCTGATGGACTGAGGTGTCTGGTCTAATTCCTTTATTGACACATAGTTCTGTCTTCAAACACCAGAGTAAATGAATAAGCACTAAGATAGTAATGTGTCAGTAATAGGCTGCCAGATAAATGCCATTGTTTACGTACTGATCCCTGCTTCCTACGGCCCAAACAGCTCAAAAATCTTACAAATTAGCACCTCACTGAGATCAAAGAATTGTCTTTTCTTTCTGCAATTACCTACTTGGAGAGTTGAACAGGCAAATGAGACTAGTTTAAGCTGTCTCTCTCCAGCCCAAATCTTCCTTTTGAGGAGAACAAATGGTAGAATTATATACTTTTTCAGGATGGGGTGGTTAAGAACAAGAGACTTTTATTTTATTTTGCTCTAGAAGAGAAATATCTGTATTTTATTGTTATATCCCTACAATTATTCAAGCCCCATTATAATTATTATTTATGTTACATAGAAAAGTTCATCATTAATCACCCTAAATAAAACCTTTTTAAAAATACAACATTTCAGAACTTTACTTGTTCATTAAGTATATTTCCTTGCCTTGAAGCACATTTTAGCTCCATTGGCCAATATCCAAAGTGACATTTGTTTCCTTTGAAGACTTTGAGACATGAGAGAATAGAAATTACTTACAGGAAGTCATTGATTTCATACTGTCCAGTAATCATGTCATTCATATTAGTCATTCAATCTGGAAGCAAGAATGTAAATGGCCAAACTTATGAACACTTTTCAACAGACCTCACTTATACTTTTGTTCAGTTACTTGTGAAAATTTAACCTATGGTGAAAATTAGGATTGGCAAAGCAATAGGAACTAGTATGGACACTGTTTTTTGACTATTCTTCTTTTTTTTTTAAATCAAGAGGAAGTTGCATAGTATAGACAAAGGAGCACATATTTGAAGGTGAAAGAAACATCCATCAGGGCTTGAGTTTTTTAATTTATGTAACCAAGGCGAGTCACTTAAATTAAAAGAGCCTCAATTTCCTTATATCTGATATAACAACAATCCAGGCCTTTCTATATTATTGAGTTGTTGTGAAGATCCAATTACAACAAAATATACTGATAGATACTTCTGTGCTGATAAATATATATATTTTGTCTTAGAAGGTGGTCTGTTTTATCTCAGCAGAACACCTGTATTACACTAATCAGCCTACAGTGGTCGGCAAACTCATTAGTCAACAGAGCCAAATATCAACAGTACAACGATTGAAATTTCTTTTGAGAGCCAAATTTTTTAAACTTAAACTATATAGGTAGGTACATTGTCATTAACTTAATTAGGGTACTCTTAAGGCTTAGGAAGAGCCACACTCAAGGGGCCAAAGAGCTGCATTTGACTCGCAAGCCACAGTATGCCGACCACGGGCCTAGAATAATCACAAAGGAAGCATACTTTACACATCTAAATGAAGGAGAAAGTTAGGGAGCCCAGCAGGGAGAATCCCTTTTCACTTTGGTCCTCATCCCTACTTTCCCTGAAATGGACATTGGGAAGCTCTCTCAAACCCAGTGCAGACTGTGAAGTCACAGAGGTTCATTCATAAATTACCTCGCTATTCAGACTTCACGCAGTTTGATGCCACTTTTAGACCCTTCATCTTCAGTCTCAACCTAGTAATAATGTCTCTGAAGTTAATGAGCTATGACTGGACCTTTCCTTTTTCTGCTTAAAAGTACTAAAAAAATATAATCAGTTCCTGTGCTTTCATATTACATCCCTTTTTGGGCTCTGATGAAAAATTCAGCAGGATGTCCACTCTGAGAATGTATATGACAATGCTCACTTCTGTTTTCTACGTGACCCTGGAAGAGGGAGGAAGGCAGAACTCTGATGCCGTTCCATAACGGAGCAAGCTGGGCACCCTGGCCCGAATGCAGTGTTTACACAAGCCCCCCAAGTGCAGCCTGGGTCCCTGGACCAAACTCTGCTCAAGTCCTGAAAGTACCTGATGTGGAAAGCTGGAACAAGGTCTTAGCTACCAAAACTCATGTTGATTTTTGTCACCTTTGTGAGCAAATATCTTCTGAAGGTGAGTAGTCTCCCGGTTTGTTTTTAGGAATGTTTTCTTTTGAGTTTCCTTTCCTCTCAAGGCAGCTTCAAATATTCACCCATTAAAAAACGATCCTGTTCATGGAGTAGAAATACAATATTCAGAGTGGTGACCTGCTCAGGTTCAAAGATGCTAACCGTTGTTTTTTTTTCTTTTTCTGTAAGTTTTATTATTAATAAGTTGCCCTGAAATGGTGTACATTTTTATTTATTTTACAGTAAAAGTAGTAGAAAATGTGTTTCTTTTAAGTACTAAGGAATCATTATTAAAGAAACATCATAGCACATGTACCTTGTAAGTTTCCTTTTGTAAGAGATTTCTGGGGTTATTGACCAGAAGAAGGGAGGGGCAAATGCATATTTGAATGCAAAGGATCCAGT
Organism: Myotis nattereri; assembly: GCF_964212035.1. NCBI lineage: Eukaryota > Metazoa > Chordata > Mammalia > Chiroptera > Vespertilionidae > Myotis > Myotis nattereri. The sequence goes on from NC_138088.1 coordinate 32,171,869, forward strand.
TATTCTGGGGTTTTTGTTTTTTTGTGTTTTTTTCCCCCCCAGCAAGGCACTGACAGCTCATTCTTTTCGCTGAGAGGGAGGTAAACAACTCTCCAGCCCCCTCTTCACTGGCTCTTTCCTGGGTCTAAGTTCTTTCTCAAACCAAGACAGGACTCTCCTGAACGTCTGTTGACTTATCTGGCTGCCCACAAAGAAGGGTTATTATTCTCTTGGAATCCATATAATTATATTCCTGTGGGCACTCACAAAAAGCCATCCGCTCCGTCCTTGTGCACCCCGTCTCTAGGCCGGCCAGTGGTGAGAACTGAAAAGAAAACAGTTTTTGACCTACTTCATAACTCATAAATCAAGCTTTACCCCTTCGAACGACACTCAAATTCCATCTTGTTCAAGAGTGCCAAACTGAAGCAAACCTAATTTTACTTCATTATTTACCACTTATGTAGCTGCAAATAGTATTACCATACTGAAATTTTAGCAAATAATATGTCACTTACCATTTGCACCCCACAGAATGGTAGGAAATCAAAAAAAAAAAGAAAAAAGAAAATCAGATCCTCAATGCTCTTGATTCAAAGAAGCCCTGACCAAAGGTTGAACCACAAGCTCCCTCAGTGCTGCTAAATAAATATTAATTTATGTGTTTATGCAACATTTCTCCTTTGAAAAGAGAACCTGAGGTAGTTTCCAGAAATATATACATAACAATGAGAGAAAACAGACCAATTTGTGGAAACTAAGACAATGGGAAAGGTAGATAGACAGGCATTGATAAATTATTGCCAAATCTCTATCATCACATACTAGCCCCAGCACAAAGAAAAAAATGTGCCCACAATGCTGGCCCCAGGGTCCTTCTAGATGTGCTAAGTGTGTGGTAATCTTGAAACAGGTTGTCCTAACAATACAGAACACATAGCTCAGAAGCACAAACAGGCATGAGACTAACCATATTGCTGGCCAAAATCGAATCCTTTTGAAAGAAGTAAAATTGTGGCTGTTCCTGTAATATGCAAGGAATTTTTGCCATGGTTCCTCAGAAAGTGGATATTGAGTGCTTAGAAACTGTTTGTGGGAAAGACTTTTGGAGGTGAAGTGAGTGATAATGTTGAAGGGTGATGGTGGGGGTGCCTTTATCACATTTAATGTGAGCTTGCAGTGACTACTGAGTGTGTGGTGCTGGGTCTGAGTATGTGTACTTGAATCCAGGAGAGCTGGAGTCCAGCAGTTTGTACAGGAGCTAAATTCACGGGAATGGAGTTTTCTGCCTAGAGCCCTGGGCAGCCTTATTGCAAATTCATCAGAGTTAGCCCATGTGTACCAAACAATCAGGCTCGCTACTTATTATTTACACACCTTTAGGAGCCCCCAAATTTCTGGAAATTTCCATGTGTCCCCATTCTCAATACATAGAGAAGGGGTCAAGAACCTGGGGACACTGGGAGACTTGTCCTAGAGCAGTGGTTCTCAACCTTCCTAATGCTGTGACCCTTTAATATAGTTCCTCATGTTGTGGTGACCCCCAACCATAAAATTATTTTCGTTGCTACTTCATAACTGTAATTGTACTACTGTTATGAATCGTAATGTAAATATCTGATATGCAGGATGTATTTTCATTGTTACAAATTGAACATAATTAAAGCATAGTGATTAATCACAAAAACAATATGTAATTATATATGTGTTTTCCGATGGTCTTAGGCAGCCCCTGTGAAAGGGTCGTTCGACTCCCAAAGGGGTCGCGACCCACAGGTTGAGAACGGCTGTCCTAGAGGCTGTAACTGAGAGATACAGAAGGCAGATTCAGGTGCAGTCATTTGGCAGTCAACTTTCCCATTTACAATATGGTGGAGGACGACTCAATTTCATAACATGCCTTTTGTTAGAAAAAGGATCTTACTCTTGCTGAATATCCACTCAGTGCAAGCTACTATGTAAATACTAATGCTTTTGCCAAGGGAGATGGAAATTTGGGGGGAACACTCTAAGGAGATTATGAATATAAAATTAGCCCACACCAGGAAGGTGGAGCATAAAGTCATTAATTTCATGGAAAAAAAGCTCTCTCTGATGTTTTCTCTTGTAATTCTCAGACCAACCAATGACATAGGTAACTTTCTGCATTTGACATAGGACAAAACTAAAATTCAGACACAGGTTAACTTACTCAGTTATTGTGGTTACTAGACTTTGCAAATAAAAATACTGCCAGTTAAATTTGAATTTCAGATATCAAAAAATAATTTCTAATGTAAATATGTTCTGTAAAATATTTGGAACATACTTATATTAAAAATTTTCCATTGGGATTTGAAATTCACATTTTACTTGGTATCTTTTCTTGTATTCAACAACTCTACTGATGACATACATCTGGGATTTTAAACCCAGGTTTGATGGATACAAAGCTCAAGTATATTTCATTTCTTTCCTATTATAATTACTACATGCTTAACAATCATGAAGCACAATATATTTTTTCTTAAATAAAAATAATCTTCTCATTACAATTTTATTACTTAAATGAAATCATGTATGGTACTCTATACCTAAAAACTTTTAAATGAACAATAATAGTTATTGCAGAAAAAGTTTAACTGCAAATGAAAAGAAAAAAAACACCTTATAATCCTCTTTCAAAGATAATTTTCTTTTTCATTTAGTTTATGTACACTTCTTACTTTTTATATAAATAGGTATACATTGCTTTTTAAAAAACGGAATTAGTAGTACTATCTTTTTCAATGGAAAGTGACTTAGAAAAGCACTTTCAGAGAAAGATAAATACCACATGATCTCACTCATTTGTGGAATATAGAGAAAAACATAGACTGATGAACAGGGACAGATCCAAAGACAGAGAAACAGCGATCAGACTATCAATCCCCAGAGGGAAAGTAGGGGAGGAAAGGGGTAAGGGGGAGAGATCAACCAAAGGACTTGTATGCATGCATATAGGCCACACCAATGGACACAGACAATAGGGGGATGAGAGCATGAGTGTGTGTCGGGGCGGGGGGGGGGGGGGGTGGGCGGGGAGGTTGGGAAATGAGGACACATTTGTAATACCTTAACCAATAAAGAAATTTAAAAAAAAGAAAAGCACTTTTTCTTTGTGTTGGGGCTAGTAGGTAATGATAGAGATTTGGCAATCAATTATCAAGATTTAGACTGCAAAAATTAGTAAGTAGCATACCGGAAGTGAATGAGTTACCACTGAAATTCTCTACTTTTTGAAGTTTGACATTAATTACCTATATCAGATAGCTAACCCCATTGTAACAGGAAGTATTTCCAATGGCTGCAGGATGATACAGGTGTGGTTGACTAAATGCTCCTCCAAATTGAAATAAACTGGCTTGGGGTCATCATTATGAATCACTGTCAGAGAGAGCAGTGCACGCAAAAAAAAATATTCTTAATGCAGATTAAAAGCAAAATAAATCAGTGACTTCTTCGGTGGGAAAATGTCACATTCCTCTACCAGAATTTTCAACAAATATATATAAAGTAGATATTACATTTTCTTTCAGAGGAAAGAAAAGTAGAGAAAAAAAAATAATTTGTCATGAATGTTCAAATTCTGAGAATAGCATGCATGTAAACTTTTTATAGGTAAAACCTCCTTTCCTCTACAAAATAAGAGTAAGTCAATAGTGAGTAAAATCAGTGACCCACATATTTGTTCAAAGGCAGAATTTAGGGATGTGTTCACAGAAAGCAAAACAAAGTGTCAAATATATTATTGGCAAAATGATCTTTTATGTCTGTACTAGAGGCTGGGTGTACAAATTCGTGCATGGGTGGGGTCCCTTGGCCTAGCTGGCAATCAGGGACAATTGGAGCCAGGGATTGGAGCCAATTGGGGCCAGCTGGCTGGGGGGAAGGACAGTGGGAGGTTGTCTGGCCACAGGAGGTTGGCTGTGGGAGTGCACTGACCACCGGGGGAAGCTCCTGCATTGAGCGTCTGCCCCCTGGTGGTCAGTGCATGTCATAGTGATCAGTCGACCGGTCATTCGGTTGACCAGTTGCAATGGTCACTTAGGCTTTTATAAACATAGATTATATTCTTTGGTAATAAAGACTTAATTCAGATTTCCTGAGAATTTTTACTCAGTGTTTCTGGTCAAAGCAGAATAGTCAACATAGACAATCTCTGTGACTGCCCCTAAGATAACCTGCCCTTGACTCCATTCCTGACTTCCATTTTTGGAACCAACTCCTTTTATTTGAGGAAGAGAAGCCATGAGGCATTATTTACAGTTAACAGGTATTCCACTGTCAGTTCCTTCATAGAATAAAGAAAAAGGAATCTGGAGGCCTGGAATCTAGCCATGGATCTAACAATGTCCACACACAAGTTGGCAAGTTTACACACTGTCAACTTACACAACCTACACATTATTACCAGAGAGCTCAGCATCCTCACCTATCAAGTAAAGCAGTGAGATTTTTTTTTTAGTGAGAGAGAGAGAGAGAGAGAGAGAGAAACATTGATCTATTGTTTCACCTATTTATGCATTCATTGGTTGATTCTTATGTGACTTGACCAGGGATCAAACCCACAACCTTGGCATATTGGGATACCATTCTAACCAAGTAAGCTACCAAGTTGGGGCAAAGGACAAAGTATTTTGATTCTTAGAGTCCACTCTGAAATCGCAGCTCTAATTCTTAATTATTTCAAGGTATTTTTTGTTTTTTTTAAAAAAGTTCTAGTGTATACTTAAATTAAAAATTTCTTTGAAGAGCTTCTGCTGAAAATTTATAGAACAGCTATCTGTTTATGAAATAGGAATAACCATTGTACCAGATTCCTGCTGCTATTTTGAGGATTAAACGGGAGAACCTATACTCTATAAGTGTGTTTTATTATTGGAATTTTATTTTGTTAAAATTTCAGTTTTGGTATAGAATGGATAAATGGATGTATGTGTCTGTGTGTGTATATAGGTATGTAGATAATACATAGATACATAGATATAGTGGCATATATATTGAAAATGATCTGAACTAATATAAACCAATGTATTCTAATCTCTCTGTAGTGAAGAGCCAGGGTTTTTACAATTTATTATTATTATTATTATTATTATTATTATTATTATTTCTAATCCTTTGGGGACCAAAAGTTTTATAAAATATAATTAAAATGCCAAGTTGCTATTAAAGTTTCTGTTTAGCCTATCTTTACATATCTCACAACAGACCTGTAACAGTTTGAAGCAAACTATTATAGGTCTATGGACCACATTTTGAGTAGAATGTCTCTAGGTCAAAAGATTTCATGAAACTTTCATTTTCTTCTTATTATCTACATAGTTAAATTTTAATATAGATTTTATTTCTATAATAAAGAAAAGATAAAAGGCAATATGAATATCAATAAAATAAATTTAGTACATACATGCATATACATGACTAGCGTGATATAGTATTAATTTTTAAAGTTATCTCTGGTTGAAAACAAGTGAAAGTATTTCTTTCCCTTTTTTGGAAGAGGAGTATTTGTATTTCTCAGTATTTCCTGATTAATGGGTATGTATTACATGTATAATAAGGTAAAAATGTTATCCATCACAAAACAGATGAAGAACAGTGTAAAGACTGTTACCAAGTTGGATTAACAAAACCATTTACTTCCATTTACTTTAATTTTGATGGCATTTCTGACAGGGGAAATCTTGTATATGTTTAGTTCAATTCCAGCTCTAGGTCTGTATGAATTCTAAATAAAAGTTGATGTAGACCTTCTGGTGTTGCTCAGTGGATTGAGTATCATCCCATGCACCAAGAGGTCACTAGTTCAGTTCTTGGTCAGGGCATATACCTGGGTTTGGGGCTCAACCCCCAGCAGGAGGCAGCCAATTGATGTTTTTCTAACATTGATGTTTCTATCTCTAGTGGGCAACAGTTAACCCATTATCTCCAAGCCATCTGATGTTGGCATTCACTATGTTTCATTTTTCTAGCTAATATTTGGATATTCATTTATCAATTTACAAAATATCTACTGAGTATAGTACTGTAAATCAGGCACCATACTAGTCCCTGGGGATAAAATGTGGAGGAAAGAGAGACAGTCTCTGTCTTCCTGGACCTGACAAACTGGCAGGGAGGGCTGATACTCAGGTAGTAACTACATGCTCTTGCAGCAATGTGGAGAGGAGAGGAGGAAGGAAGCAAGAGGGTGTGGGAGAATTACCTGAAAGTCAGTATTTTTATTGTCTCTTTCCTAGCATGAACCAGCTAACCAGAATTAGCAGGATTCATTTCCCCACAGGGTCTATTTTATATTCTACAAAGAGTAAAAAGGACATTCCTAAACTGACAGATTTCTTTTTAATTAAAAGAAAGTTCCATTTGTTTATATGAAAAGTAACAGAGTGAAAAAAGCTTAGCAGAAAACAAAATAGTCCCCTGAATGCGTCCCGTAGGTCATATAACAGAGGGTTTTACTGCAGCTGTATCTTTAAAGGGCTGAAGTGTAGATGTGGACATCTTGATAACTTCCAGGGTAGAAATACATTTACCAACCCACCAGTTCAAATTTAATGATGCAGATTTTACTAGTATGTCTTGACAGTGGTTGAGAGAGTCCTAGGTCAGTTGATAGGTGAGGTTGGAAATTCAAATTCACTGCAAAGAGCCTTTTATGAATAAATATGAGCATTGGTTTATCCTCTTATTGTTTCTGTGTTTTTACAAATTCAATGGGGTGAACATAAAGTTTTCACCAGAAAGCTACCATGTTCTGTGCCAGTAGATACTGTGCTAATTGGGTTGCAGACCTCTTAATCTGTTTGACTTTATGAAAGAGGTGCCATTTTATCCCATTTTTTCAGATGAGTAATTGAGATGTGGAGGAAAAAAGTGACATGCCCAAGGTCTCAGACCTACTAAGTGGCAAAGCCAAGCTCAAAGCCAAGCAGGGTATAATCTGCCACTGTGCTCTACTTCAATGGACATATTCATGGTCCCATGACTGCAATCTACATAAAGAGATAGTACAAATTTTTTTAAGGGATTAGATCCTCTCTTTAGAACAGATCTGAGAACCGAATCCACCAGTCTCATGGCATTCAATAAACATCAAATAATGACCATAATGAAGAATAACAAGGAAGGACCAGGTGCTCTGTGATCAAAGGGAAGGTGAACTCTGATACAGTGAGAAACTTTAGCTTAATCTTCACAAAACAGCAGCTGGTCTCAGCCAACACTTGAGCTCCAATGCAGTCACATCACTGCACTTAAGTGGTTGTGACCAAGGCCTTTCCCTTTACAAGGGAAACACTTGGCCTCCACACAACACCAATGAGGGCTGCTACTGTTCTTTTCTTTTAGCCAGAGCCACCCTACGCATATACATGAAGAAGTACTTGCCCTGTACATACCCACACACACACACATACTCTCCAAATAAGTAAGTCACTACTCCCCTTACTACAGAATTGTACCACCTTTGAGATGATGTGAGAACATGCCAACAGCCTGATATTGCTCAAACTGAATCTTTGAAAAAAATGTTTTTTTGTTTCAGCAGCACTTCTCTAGTTTCTTACAGATACCAAATCATCCTCATAAACACAACAATGAAAGATAGTGGAGGACTATGAATACATGTTGGAAGGTGCAGAGCTCACTATTCTCATGCCCCTTGAGACTTTCACCTGCTGTTCTGTGGATGCTGGGCTGTTATTCTTGGCTTTCCCAGTGAATTAAACAAGTCTCAGGGCACCTGTTACCGGTGTAGCTAACAATGAAGCTGCCATCCAGTGGCACTTGTAACTTCATCACACAGCATTTTCCTAGAAATAAAAACATGTCTAAAGATAACAGATGGGTTAGGTTCCAATTTCCACTCAGAGTCCACACAATTTTCTGTGACCCAGGATCAGAGCAATGTTCAGAACCCTTTATCTTTCCTTTACTTGTCTTATTTTTTTTTTAATGGAAATAAGTTAAATAAATAATTCTCAACTCACTTATTAGTTCTTTGGGCATTTGAAAATAAATTACAAATAATATTACCTTGCCAATCCTGAAAGAGATACAAAGCTGTATTTAAGTACAGCTGTATTATTGCAGCTGCATATTCATTCATGCATTCAACAATTATCCCTACTGAGGACTGACTACTTGTAAAAATATTATCATGTCCCAAGGGAAGAGAAAGAAGAATGCCACCTAGATTATTTTTCCTACCAACTCTCACCCCTGAAGCTAGTGCATATATTTACATAAATAACCATAATGTAAGGCATAGTACACATTCTATAATAAAAAATTAAGATTAAGATGTTATGAAAATAAAATGTGGGTAGACCAGGAGATCTTTAGTTGCCAATGAAAACTGCACTAAAGCTGAACAATGAATAAATAAATAAAGACTACATACAGTCTTCCTTAACCATAAAGTTCAAATGAAAATCTAGTTGCATGTTAGGCTTCATTCAGCAGTTTAAATATTTTCCCTGGGAGCTACCATGAGCCCAATGATCTTTCCTTATGGTAGCAACATGGCTATAAATGTTCCAGAGCTCACATATTCTTACCCCACAATCTAGGAAAGAAGAGGAAGATTCTGTTTCATGTATACCCCAACAGAATATCCTCTCATCTCCTGGACTATGATTGTCTTCAGTGCCCAACCCCAAACCAATCATTTTTACCAGGAGTTTGGGCATTCTAATTGGTTTAAGCCAATCAGGGCCCAGCCCTTGGGTTAGGGAATGGATCAAGGCCACCAAAACCACATGGCTGAGAATAGAAGGGTGGCTTCCCAAAGAAAATTAGGATTGTGTTACCCAAAGGAATGAAAACGAATGGTGGACAGGCAATAAGGATATGCCTCACAGTAGGAAACAATTCTGAGAGTGGTTGGGGGATGGGAGAGAGTAAGAAACTTGGATCCCTAGAGATCCTGCTCAACGGGTATCTTGACTGGAAAATAAGAAGCATCTACTGATTGAAGATATGAAGCAGGTGCCTCATGTCTACAATCCCTAGTAGAGTGCCACTTACCCACCACTGATCACTTCTCTACTAGAAAATGCCACTAGCACTGTGAGTTCCAGGAGATCATCAGCTCCGTCCCAGCTACAAGACCATGGCCATAGCTTTCTTGACATTTGGACAATGTTTGAATTAAGAACATAACAGAAAAAGTTCTCAAGGGACTCTTAGTAAGGTAAGCATAGCTACTACATAACCCTTCTCTAAAATTATGACTGGACTTAATTATCTCCTCATAAAAATCACTGACTCTAAGCACACAGATACGTCAATAAAATACAGCTACCATTTAATGAGAACTTACTGCAAAGGAGAAGGTAGTAATTGTTTTAATACATTATATATGATCATGTATCATTCACAAAAAACATGTAAGTACTATTTTATCCCTGTTTTATGGATAAACATGTTGAAGTTTAAAGTTATAGGGAATATGTAGTGAAAATGGAATTTAAACTTAAAGATTTCTGACACCACAACCTATGTTCTTCATCATTATATCTTAGAACCTCCCTAAATTTGATGGGCTGGAAACTCCTGGACTGTATCTAATTCATTAAGGGACATACACTTGTTTTATGTTATACTAGAGCAGTGATGGTGAACCTATGACACGTGTGTCAGAGGTGACACGTGAACTCATTTTTTTGGTTGATTTTTCCTTGTTAAATGGCATTTAAATATATAAAATAAATATCAAAAATATAAATCTTTGTTTTGCTATGGTTGCAAATTTCTAAATGTGACATGGCACCAGAGTTAAGTTAGGGTTTTTCAAAATGCTGACACGCCGAGCTCAAAAGATTCGCCATCACTGTACTAGAGGCACGGTGCATGAAAATTGTGCACTTGGAGAGGGAGGAGGGTCTCTCAGCCTGGCCTGTGCCCTCTCGCAGTCTGGGAGCCCTCACCAGCCACTGCATTTGCCAGTTGTGAGCCTGACTTCTGGCTGAGCGGCACTCCCCCTGCGGGAGTGCACTGACCACCAAGGGGCAGCTCCTGCATTGAGAGTCTGCCTGCTGGTGGTTGGTATGTGTCATAGTGACCGGTCATTCCACTGGTTGTTCTGCTGTTCAGTCGATTTACATATTACCCTTTTATTCTATAGGATAAAGTATAAGTTAGCAACACAAAATATGTAGGAGATTCTGTACTTTTGTTTCCTAAAGGGTTAAATTTTTCAATATGCATAATTTCCCACAGTGATGAGGAGAATTATGATATAAAAAATCTCAGACAGTGATCATTAGAGAAGTTATTTGTATCTTTCTTCAGTGTATTACATTACTTCACCCTCCACATATACACTCATACACATATACCATATTTACTAACCTAAAGATGTTTAGATTAATTAGTATTAAACATAAGTTTCTATTTACTGAATACACATTGATAAAATTTAGGGGCCACTGAATATCTTAAAATGGCTGAGAGATAATTTTTTTTTTTATGAATAAGGCAGTAATTGAGAGGTAAACTGAGTCAGTCCCTCATGTTGCTATAGCATAGAAGCTGAGTCTATCTGATCCTAATTTTTTTCTGGATGTGAAATGGGACATAATTCCATCTTTCTTAACATCAGTTTCCTCCTTTGTATAATAGGAATAAGAGTGGGACCTTCCTGAATGAGATCATATTTGTTAAGTGCTCAGTACTGTACCGGGCACATAGCAAGCACCCAGTATATGCTAGCTATCTTTCTCAGCTATTAATAAGGTCAGCTTTCTCTCTCCTTCCCTACCTTCTTCTCTCCCTTGTGTAAGTTTATCAAAAAGAAGAAATAATTCCACAGACTTTTAGTATTTCTAGAGAAATAATAATACTATTCCTTGACTATACCCCTCCAAACCATAACAACATTTTACTTGTTAGGTCAAGGCAATTACTAATGAAATCATTTTTACCCCAGATGAGCTTGTCAACCTTATTCAATATGTACTATTTCCTTTTTATCCTACTTAACGGTGTCTTCACAGCATTAAATCATCCTGATTTCATAAGTGAAAACAGTTTTATGACTTCCCTCCGCCAAAAATGTTTAAACAAAAAGCAATCACAAATAGGTAAATGGACTCATCAGCAAACTATCTCTGTACTTGGAAAACAAGCAAAACATAGTCCAGAATATTTTGCATCCCAGAGGACATCTGGCAAGGATTGGAGACACCATGGGTTGACAAACTCTGTGTGTGTGCGTCTGTGTGTGTGTGTATGTGTGTATAAGTGTGTGTGTGTGTGTGTGTGTGTGTGTAAGGGAGTGCCTTTGTTATTTAGCGGGTAGAATAACCCATAATACACAGAACAGCCCTCCACACCAAAAAATTATCAGATCCAAGTGTCAATGATGCCATTATTGAAAAACTGGACATAAAGCCATTGAAGTTAAAAACGTAATTTACTTGGCATGCATCAGAGAGAGAGAGATGGGCCAGTAACTCCTTCCTTCCCATTCTCCAGCACAACCCCCAACTTCCAACTTGATTCTATTTAGTTAAAATGTATTTTTATGATAGCTAAATTTTAAATTATTTTTCTACTCCCTTCCTTCTTCTGAAGGATATAAAATTATATTTGAACCAGTGCAGTGGCCTGACTCAAGATACCGATCATTTCAGAGGTGTCCCCTTTGACATGTTATTTTCACTTGTTAAATGACAGTTTAATAGCCTCAGTCACCTGCAGGGAGGTTCTACCACTTCCACTTGTGGGGAATCTGTGTGTGTGAGTATCGTGAGGTCACACAGCATGAGACCATGATTTCCCAGGACTTTACACTGCATTTCCACTGAAACCTGCTGTATTGACCAGAGTGGGTCTTTGACAGTTGAAGAGACAATGGGGTTTCTATAAAGCATACATAAAGCACAAACAAAAGGACCCCAGTTCTCAATTTGTTCTAAAAGTGCTTATTGTATAGTATGGAATACAAACAAACAAAATCAAACACATCCGATTGTGCCAGAACATGAAACTTCTCAGTAGAGTTTTACATTTACTGCTTTCTGCTGCTATTCTGATTTTTCTAAAAGTGTGACATCCTGCTTAGTAGTGTGAAACGGAAACAAATTAATACAGTACATTCCAATTGGAAGAATATGCAACTTAGAATTCATCACACGGATGACTGAATTGTAAAAATTTTCTTTGGCAAAATATCACAAAAACTCATTAAAAATACAAAGAGCATTAAATGAAATACATATAGTCGTTCCCTTTTATCTGCCTGGGAAACCTTCCGCAACCCCCAATGGATATCTAAAACTGAGGATAACACAGCCCAATATGTACTATTTTTCCCTATACATACATCCTATGATAAAGTTTGATTTATAAATTAGCCACAGCAAGAGATTAACAATAAGTAATAACATAGAATAATTATAACAATATACTTATTAAAAGTTATATGAATGTGGTCTCTCTCTCTCAAAATATCTTATTGTGTGGTACTCACCCTTCTTGGGATGATGTGAGCTGATAAAATACTGTAGTAAATCCAGAACTTTTAACTTTGTACTTAAAGGAAACACTTTTGGCCCCTCGTTGGCATACCCAAATTGCCAGCATCACTATTCCCAGGGCCATTATTAAGTAAAAGAAGGGTTACTTGAACCCAAGCCCCGAGATACCACCACAGTCAATCTGATAACTAAGATGGCTACAAGTGACTGACGGCGGGTAGACAGCCTGAATACACCGGACAAAGGGATGATTCACGACCCGGTGGGACGGAGTGGGACAGCGCGAGATTTCATCACTCCACTTGGAATGACGCACAATTCAAAACTTAGGAATTTTTCTGGAATTTTTCATGTAATATTTTCAGACCGTGGTTGACCACCGGTAACTGAAACTACAGAAAGCGAAACCAGGCATAGAGGAGGACTGTTGTATTGCTACATCGGCTTAAAATTTATTTATCTTCATATAGTTGATTTTCGCAGTTACTTATTTACTTTTTATAGTAATCTAGGAAATATCTTTAAAATCTAAAATTGCATATATTGAATGGGGCAGAAATATAGACTGTTATAGGTTATGATTTAGTCTGTATCAGTGCCTAGGACTTTCCCTCCCCTCTGTTTGGGTTTAGTTTCAAATAGCCCAGGTGTGTGCCTGCCTACACTTCTCCACCTGCCAAGTTTTCTCTTAGTTCATAGTAAACAGAAGAGAATTTAGAGAAAATGCCCCTCTCCTGAATATGATTTATTAAAAAGAAAGAGCCTTTTCTTTCTCTTGCTTCAGATTTTCATTTGGAAGGCTTATGTTTTGTAGCTCATTTCTCAGAACTTTAAAAGTCTCAAAATGTTTAAATGAAAAGGTGTTACTAGGGAAACAGCCAAAAAGTTTGAAAGCTTTTTTCATCCTTTTCCTCTTTCATTTGAAATGAATAAATAGGTAACACAAACTGATTCACATAAACCTTTAATTGTACTAAAAACTCTAGAGATTTTTAAACATGACTGACATTTTAACATAAATTTTGAGCTAAGAGACAACTGCAATAGGAGAACATGACTGAATATACACTCCCCACTATTTTAGGAAGAAACTCCTAAAATATAGATTTAATTGTGTTAAAGAATTTTGAAGATATGACATTCCAAAAATGTTTGGAGATAAAAATCAGTATAAAAACATAATAAATCAAAATTCTAATTTTATTAGTGATTTTTTAGCAGTGGTGTTGGGATTTGAACTAGGTACCTCTGGCTCCAAAGTACACCTCTTTGACCACTTAGTCAGCGGTTCTTCTCTTTTTAAAAAAAAAATAAGAAAAATTTTTATTGATTTCAGAGAGAGGAAGGGAGAGGGAGAGAGAGAGAAACATCAATGCTGAGAAAGAATCATTGATCAGTTGCCTCCTGCATGCCCCACATTGGGGATCGAGCCTGCAACCTGGGCATGTGCCCTGACAGGGAACTGAACCATGATTTCCTGGTTCATACATCAAGGCTCAACCACGGAGCCACACAAGTGGGCTAAGTCAGTGGTTCTTAAAACTTGAGCATACATAAAAAACAAAACAAACAAACAAACAGAAGAAAACATCTGATGGCTTGTTAAAAGATTTTGCCTGGCCCCACCCTCAGAATATCTGATCTAGAACTAGAGTCTGCAAGTGGGGCCAGGTGCTGCTGACGCTGCAGGTGGAAAGCCACACTTCAAGAGCCACTGCACTAGGGTAACTTTGTGCCATAGGAGCTATGTTGTGTCCAGCATCTTCACTAGTGATTCCACTGCAAAGACAAAATGTCTTTCTCAACTGGATTAGCAACTAAAGGCACCCCCCTGAGTGCCTCACAGAAGAGCTTCTCGAATGTTAGTGTGCATTCAGATCACCTGGGGATCTTGTTAAACTGCAGATTCTGCTTCAGTAGGTCTGTGATGGGCCTCCAGATTCTGCATCTCTAAGAACTTTACAGGAAGTGCCCAGGCGTGGTACCAAGACTTTACGTCAGTGGTTCTCAGAGTAGCCCCAGCCCAGCAACATAGGTATCATCTGGGCATTTGTTAGACATGCAAATGATCTGGCTCTACCCTAGACCTACTCAGGGTGGGGCCCCAGCAATCTTTGTTTTAACAAGCCCTCCCCAGTAATTCTGGAGCAAGCTAAAGTTTGAGAATCATCACTTTACACCAGGGGTGGGGAACTTTTTTTCTGCCAAGGGCCATTTGGATATTTATAACATAATTGGCACACCAGACAAAATTATCAACTTAAAAATTAGCCTGTTATATTTGGTCAGACATTTAATTGGCTCACCCCTAATGCCTTGGCAGGGCCAGATCAAATGATTTCGCGGGCCTTATGCAGCCCGTGGGCCAGACATTCCCCACCCTTGCCTCACACCATTGCATCTCAAACCTGGCTGCACACTACACTCATCTGAGAAGTTCTCTGAAGTACAGATGCCTGCGTCCCATCCCCAGAGATTCTGATTCAGTTAGTCCCAGGTGCTGCTTGGTCATGGGCATTTTAAAGCTTCTGGTGATTTTAAGAACAACTACTTAAAACTGGCTACTCAAACTACAATCTGTGGGCCGTAAGCATTTCAATATGGGATGAAGACTGGCCATTTTTTCTGTATTTGCAGTCACATTAAAGAAGAGAAACAGAAAGCATTATAATAGGAAAGTTAATTTCATTTCTCATGGGCATGGTCTCCTAGACCAGTGGTTCTCAACCTTGGCTGCACATGAGAATCACCTGGGAATCTTTTTTAAATCCTGATTTCTGGGCCCCATCCTCCAGAAATTCTGTTTCTTTGTTATGGGGTGGGGCCACAACATTAGTAACAAAGAAACAGAATTTCCGGAGGATGAGGCCCGGAAATCAGGATTTAAAAAAGATTCCCAGGTGATTCTCATGTGCAGCCAAGGTTGAGAACCACTGTCCTAGACACTCCCAGGAAACAGTGCTCTCTGATCTAAAGAGCTCATTATTTCCTGCAGGAATTTTTTTTTTTCCTACACTATGGCTTAAGTAAAAAATAAGTAGCAGAACCATACAGTGTGTGCAACCTTTTCACAAGGAGGCCAGCGATACAAGGGAGGCAAGCTCAAAGGCAGCATGATCCAATGAATGAGAGCAGCATTGAAGTGAGAAACAAAAGGCATCTATGGTAGAAGAAAAAGTCTACAAATTGGAACCAGAAAATATATAGGCAGGAAGAAAGGGAATTCGTAAAATTGTCAAGTACACTGATGAATGGATCTGGATTTAAGAATTAATTTTTTCACTTACTAATTAACTGACCTTGGATGGGTTACTTAACCTCTAATGGTCAGTTTCATTATATGTCAAATGGGGACAATAATATTACTCCTTCCTAGGACAGCTGGGAACGTTAAGTGAGATGGTCCTATAACATTTAGTGCATGCACATACAGGTTAGCTATTACTTTGCAAGAGACAGGAAGTAGTATGGAGTGCATGGAAGATAACATGAATTGCAGGCATTCATTACTGTGAAGAGCATTGAAAGTGAAGGTATAAGGAAATGCAGCAAGTACAGGGAAGCTTTAAAAAAAATTCTGAACATTGCCCAGCTATGGTGGCTCAGTGGTTGAGCATCAACCTATGAACCAGGAGGTCCCGGTTCGATTTCCAGTCAAGACACATGCCCGGGTTGTAGGCTGGATTCCCAGAGTGGGAGGCAGCCAGCGGATCAATGGTTCTCTCTCATCATTGATTTTTCAGTCTCTTTCTCCCTCTCCCTTCCTTTCTGAAATCAATAAAAATATATTTTTAAAAAATCTGGACATTGAATAAACTGTACTGAGAATTTTAGGACACGAAAATAAAAAGGACGGAAGAGCATTACTTAAAACTATAGGGACTTTTGGGAATCCTTGAAGGCGTATGAAAAAAATCTGACTACAATTTGTATACTTGACAATTACAGCTTGGATCAGATTTTCAAACTGAATTATTTAAAAACATTAAAAACCATTGCTGGATGGGTTCCCCCCACTCTCTGCAAGTAGAGCGTTCCTGTGAGAACTTTTGTAAGCCAAAACGTCACAAAGTGAAGGCGGAACTAACGTAGACACGTCTTTCCAACGAATGCACAAACCTGAGACATGGCAGAGACGCACAGGCGAGGTGGAGCTGGCGCGGAGGCTGAGATGCTGTCCCGCGGGGAAGGGAAGGGGCAGGCCGGCCACGCTGCTGCTGGGGCTGCCGGCGCCTCCGGAAGGGCTCCCTGCAAGCCAAATGCTGACCGTTACTTTCGCCTTTCTTCCTGAAAGCACCCGTGCTTTTCATATTTCTTTTGGTCCACAAAAACAGGTACGAAGGCAAGGCTTTCGTAAAAGCAAATTGGCCTAAAGTGGGCTTTGGAAAAGTGGGGACACTGTTTATCTACAGAGTTCGGCAACTTGCCTTTTTTTTTTTATCTAAAATCGGTTATTTTCAGGTTTTCACTTGCATTTGATTAGCTAAACTTTTAAAATATTTGTTGAATGAGTATATTGCCCTTGACATGAATTCTTTGTTTATATAAGTATTGGTTATCTATTGATACATAACAAAATACTTGAAAATAAAAGCAATTGAAAATGTAAAGCATAACAAAAACACTGTGGTGAAGTGTTCTAACCCACCTCAGTGTCCCCGGGGTCATTCTAGCAAAATGACTGGCACCAAACCAGGCACCTACCCTGGAGTGTGACCCCTGACCTTACCTTCTTCCGGCCAGGCCAGGCCAATCAAAAGTCCTGGGAGGAGCCCTGGGGTGATTATTGATTATTCAGGTCTGACTTATCCCATTCGCCACAATGAGGGGCTGCACTTGCCAGCTCATTGCAGGCACGTGGCTAATCGGGCTTCCAGCTGCAAGTGACTACAGCTCCATTAGATTCCAGTCAAAGGCACAGAAGAATTCATTGGTTCACATCACTGACAACCCATTGAGCTAACTGTAGGTGCCCCAGGGTTTAAAAGAGGACTGTGGACATTCTGACTTCAGGTCTCCAGGATGTGAGCTTCCTCCCTTCTATCTCAATTGTGGTTTTCTTAGGTTCCATAAGCTCCAGACTTACATGCTCCAAGTCCAACAGGATGAAAGAATGCCTATTTCTCCAGAGATGAAAAAAAAAAAGCCTTTGTTACCACAGGAAACATTTCCCACTAGTACGTGAGGGCAGAGATTGTTTTCACTACTATATCCCCAGAACCTACGGTGCCTGCCATAGAGCAGTTGCTCAGTTAACTGAATAAATGATCGAGGTCAGACTGAGCTAAATTAGGACACCTGTCTTCCCTGCTCCAATCAGTGAGGCCAGGGGGGAGGAAAATACCGAGTAGGTCAAGTGATCGCACTACCCCAAATCTCATCAATGCTTTTCCACCAAAACCTCTGCTGCTGTGCATAGTTTAATACCACATTTTAGAGACATTTTATTACATGTCAGATTGAGAGAGGGGATGGCATGTTCCTCCAGTGACACTGAACTGTTGTCAGAAAAAGGAGATATGGTATTGGAAGGCTGGAGAAAACAGATGTTCATCTTCATAGCTTTCCATTGCTCCAGGTCATACCGGAAGCTCAGATCTATTTTTTTTTTTTTGGAATTGTTTTCTGAATGACAAATATGCAAACACTTTTAAGATAAAATAAAATTAAATTAATGGATGGAAAACTAAGCCTTTATTCCAAGGCAATTACATGGGGGATTTAGTTAGATAAAACGTAATTATCTGAGTAGGAATTTGGCAGGATGCCTGATTCTCAGAGAACTTATCATAAGGATGCTGATTCCTGGCTGACTTAGAGAAAGGGGTTCACCTGGAGAATTAGAGGTGCCATTTGTTCAATGCTCTTCCATTTATCAGAACTGAAGTAGCTAGAAGGTGGGCACTGCCAGAATGGTCTTTGTACAAAGTACAATGTAGTTATCTTTATAATTACAAAGCTGAATCATCTAAAGTTTCCGAGGCTGTTCTCAATGAACATTAGAGAGATTAAACTATATTCTAGTTCTCTTAAAATTGATTTGGACACTGTGCTCTAAAAGTAACACTTGGATGAATCAAATGCTTTTTTCATCAACACTTAGGTTTTCTGTGTATGGTTTCATTTAATGCCATATTTCAGAGATGCATTTTATTACACATGTGATTTTCATATATAGTTCATACATTTATATATGCATCTATGTGTTTTATACATATATTTATACAAGATAAAAAATAAGTAAAAGTGCCCTAACCAGTTTGGCTCAGTGGATAGAGCGTCGACCTGTGGACTCAAGGGTCCCAGGTTTGATTCTGGTTAAGGGCATGTACCTTGGTTGCGGGCACATACCCAGTAGGGAGTGCGCAGGAGACAGCTAATTGATGTTTCTCTCTCATCAATGTTTCTAAATCTCTATTCCTCTTCCTTCCTCTCTGTAAAAAATCAATAAAATATATTAAAAAAAGTAAAAGTATAACATATAGTATTGATATATATCATATTTTAGCATTACATATCTTCTATTGTTCTAAATAGGTTGTAAACAATTTGGAATCTAGGACTAATCAATAAACTATTCCTCCATACCACTTTAATATTGTATAAGGACATATTATTTCTGAATTAAATAGAAGAAATGAAAATTTTCACATTTTACTACTAAATACCCTTTTAATATGTTCACCATGGAAATATGTTTGAAATATGTGGTTTAAAGTCAAATACACTGTATTTGTTACATAATTTATTTTCCCATATTTAATGAATCAGAGATACTTATATCTGGCAAAAAGCTTTCTTGAAAAACCGTATTTCACAACTTTCCCCATACTCATACTGAGTGGAGGGGGAGAAGGGAAGATTTAATCTTTGCATACATGTACAAACAATTTCCTTTCAGGTTCTAAAATACTGGGAATCATTTACTCTCTTGACACCATTAAGAATCTGAGGCTGGAAGCTGCTGATAGAATAAGGGCTTTACTTATGGGAGAGAAGGCAAATTCCCTGAGGCAATACAGTAGCTGGTCTTAATGCTTTTTAGTCAAATGTGCTTTTGGGTGCTAATCCATGGCTAGGAAGTTCAAATAGCACTCACTTATTTAACAGGTATTTACTGAGTGCTTACTATGTACCATGCTCTGCTCTGGGTCATGCAGAACCAAAAATGAACCACACACAAGCAATTCTTGACCTTGTGGAGGTTCTAATCAAATGAGAGAGACAGAAAATAAAAATACATGTTAAATGGTGACAAGTGATGATAAAAGCAGACTCTGTGATTTAAAAAAAATGTTCAAAAGAAGACAACACTGAAATTATAACATTTTGTTGAAGACTGAAAAATGTAAGGGAATGATAAATGAAGAAGAGGAGAATGTACAAAGGCCCTGAGGCAGAAGTATTCCACAGATGTTTGTGGAGCAAGAAAGAGGCCGACATTATTCACTGGACTGCTCAGGTTTCAAGCTGAAGTTTAAGGTGGCTTATTAAAATTGCATTCTGTAATTTTTCTTTTTTTCCCCACCAGCTATCACTGAGTGGTCATGAGGGCCATCTAAAGCTTGGGGAGTATTGAAAACCTGTAAAAGTATTTTCAGAGCTTTTGGGTTATTAAATCACAATTTAGAGAAATATCTTAAAACCTCAACTCTAGCATGAAGCAGAAGACAAAATAGGTGCTTAATCAATTCTTCCTGGGAAAAGAGTTATAGAATATGATTGTCATTGATGCTTATGAATTACTAGAGGCTTGGTGCATGGATTCTTGCACTGGTAGGGTCCCTCAGCCTGGCCTGCAGTGATCGGGCAGAAACCAGCTCTCCAACATCCCCCAGGGTTCCTGGATTGTGAAAGGGCAGTTCTTGGGTTACACACCCCTGAATAGGGCTCCCTCCTCTCTGGTCCTGGGTGCGTCACCCAAGATCTACAGCTGCTAAGTCACCAGAGCTCGGCAGCTCCTCCAATGAGCGTCTGCCCATGGTGGTCAGTGTGCATCATAGCTACAAGTTAGACGGTCAAATGGTCGAACGGTCAGACGGTCGATTAGGCCTTTATATAGAGAGATAATTACAAAGCAGCCTGATTTCTAGTCATTCATAGCAACTATAAAATTATTTACTTTAATCAGAGGCCATGAGATAATTTTGCAACAAACAACTGGTTTAAATGACATTAGTACATTTATAACTATAAGAATGGTAATTCCAGAATTGTAATAGTGAGAAAAAATAATTTTAGGGAAAGAAAATAACCAAAGACATGATCTCCAAATGGGGCATGCAAAATATGACTATATGTATATACATAGACCAGATAGATAGATAGAATATATATATATATATATATATATATATATATATATATATATACTTGTTTATATATTCTTCACCTGCTAGTAAAATAAGAAAAATAATTTTTTCCATGCATTAATGTGATTTGGTTACCAATTAGTTTCTTTTATTTTTAGCATTTTGCAGAATAGATGGGAATGGAGACATAGGCAGCACATGTAGAATTCCACATAACTAACATCCTATTTAAGCTACAGAAAGCAATTACTGATTTTAGCAGATACAAAAGCAAGGCAGATTTATCCAGTTAACACCACTGAAGGTCCAGAGTGGAAGAATCTGATTCTGAAGAGATAAAATGTAGAAGCGATAAATTACAGTGTATAATGGGATCAAAAATAAACCAGAGTTAAACTCTTGGAAATATGGAAACCTGAGAGCTCACAGCCTAACATAGGCTCTGGAGTATGCAATTCTGGTAATAGGGATCAGATATAGTTGACCCTGGAAGGAGGTTGTAAATAAAAGGAATGTTTCAAGGGAATAAAGCCTCAGAACTAGAAAGTTTCCCAGGTATTTCAGCTAATCTCACCATTTTTTCAAAACTGTCCTGGTCAAATTCCATAGTCTATTTATATAGTCATTTTAAAAGTAATTGTAAGCCTCTATTCATGAAAAAGCTCACAAATTTTACTATCTTAATATCAATGACTGTGTTGTGAAATGACTCCACCCTCTAACAAAGAAACGCTTATTCCAAATGTGTTATTCATCCAGGGAATGGGCAAGACCCTTTCAGACATGCCCTTTGGGTTTGGAAAGAGAAGAAACCAACAGATAGAGAAACAATGAACAGACAATATCATTTTATCATGAGACAAAGCCCAAAGGGAATTTAAATATTTAGACAAATATGCAGGCATTCCCCACTTGCAGGAGCCAAGTATATTTTAGCAGAAGGGAATTTCCATATTGTTTCAACTTTGATACAATGGTCTGTTCTCTTTTAATTGTAATCTCTAATGAGCAAATGTGTTGTATCTTCGTTTATTCATCAGTATTATCTAGGCCCAAACAATAAGAAATTTCTCATAAACACTTTTTAAAATTTAGTTTTAAATTTTTATTTTAATTCAGATAAAAACCTTATAAGGCAAAACACCAAATTTCAAAATTGAAATGTGTCTATTTCCACATGTATTGGTGTCATTCAAAAAATCTTAATTCTACTAAGAGTTGACAAGGATTAAGTTATTGTTACTTCTGAATATCCCCAGAGAGAAAGCAAAGAAACAAAGAGGGGAAATGTAGATGTTACAGGGTTGCTATAAGTATTAGGGAATATTTTGTGCTTCACTGGAAAACCACGTATTGTCTATGGGGAGCTATTTTACAACTCCGTAAGTTGTAGAAAACTGATAGTAACACAAAAGTAATTCTTGTCTGGAGACATGCAAATAAAATCTGTCCAGTGGAGGTTTAGCTACTAAACCTCTTTTGCTTGGAAATAATTATTTGATGTAGATGAGAGCAATGTATTCAGTTCCTCCAGGCGATTCTTTAATACCTCACATCATTATTTCACTTTAAGGGAATTTACCGGATATCATCCTCACTCATACCTAAACGCAAGTAACAAAATACCTGAGACATCACCATTAATCTAAGGTTGTCCTAAGAGATCACCTGAAAGCTATTTTGTAACTATTTACCTATTTACCTGATTGTCTAAGAAATAAACAACTAGCTTTTGAGAAGAAGCCATGAGTACCTTACCAATGGGGGGCAGGGGGTGGAAATGCTATGACTGAATGCTAACAGACATTAAAGATAAAGACCATTTTGAGAATGTACTAAAATACTCAGGCTTGTTTAAGCATAGAATCTCATTTGGTGTGCAAAACACTATAACATGAGAACAAATCCAAATGGTCTGTGGAATATAGGACAGAACACAGGGTATATAGGAACTCATTAAAAACAGGAATGGAATCAAAATATATTGAATATTATACAATTTGATTTGAAGATCAAATTGTATGAAAACATGGGAGAAAAACCGTACTGCCTGTACATAAGTCGAACTGGAATTCTTAGGCACTACCGCAGATTATGAATCGGACCTTTTTTGCTACTAATAATTTAAAGTGCGATAAATATGGCCATCCAATTTTTGCTATTCCTGTAGATTGTTATGGAAGTGTCACACTTAAAAAATTGTTTCACTTTTGCTCATGGATTTCTTATAAGCAGGATGGCACATAAAAGTTAGCGCGTGCTCTGTAGCTAACATTTTATGTGCTGTGATTTAAGAGCATAAAAAGCAAAACTTGCAAACCAATGCCCCAAAAGACCAAGCAAGGAGAAGCAGAATAGTAAAGCAAACTGGAACAAAGGTCATGGGTACTGGTGGAGTCTGCAGTTAATTGGAGACTCTACAGTCCACCTAAAGGTGACCAGCTGTCACTGATTCCAGCGGGATGTTGTCATGCAAGGACCAGTGTGGCTTGATCTGATTTTTAAAGAGTTTGCTTTCCAAGTTTTATGGAAAATCTCCAAATGTTGACAACTGATTTAGAAAATTAATTTGAGCCTGTGTGGGCCAAACAAAACAAATTTACTTCCCAAATCTCGCCCTGGGATACCAGTGTATGAACTCTGGTGAAGAAACCAGAAAAAAACCAAGAAAAGCACAAAAAAATAGATGGCACAGTGAATAAACAGAAAGGTAAGTGACTAGGGAAATCCAAGGCCAGTTTAACACTAATGCATAAAACATGGGATCAAATGCCGTGTGCATTTGTTTGCTCACAGTGACTGGTGAATGCACGCATCTACTAGAGTCTCGGTATAAATTTAAAATTACTGTAGTACATATAGAAAACTTTCCTGTGAAATTAAACTTTTCAGATATTTTTAATTACACAAACATGTCTATATAAGTAAAAACAGGTAAAGTAACTAATTTGTCAAATTTTAAACATACACATTCAGAAAACCTACTTTATTATGTAATGGGCTTTTGGCTTTAACAGAATTAGTCTGTTATATGGAGGTTTTACTGTAGGTCTGTTGGTTGTACCAGTGTTGATTTCTTAATTGTGATGGCTACATTGTGCTATGTTGGAGAGTGTCCTTGATTTGGTGAAATGCACAATAAAGTTTTTATATGTGATGGTGTATCATATCTGCAATTTTTTTTAAAAAAATTATTGTAAATTTTTGGGACATTGTAACTTCAAATTAAATGGAAATTATGAAATAGAAGATACTTCTAATATATGTTATGAGCAGGTAATAGGGGTAAGAGGGTGGCATAAAGAAAAAAGTCTGCATTTCTATAAATTTAAATCTTTTTCAAAGAAAAAGAAGACAAAGTTTTATTAATTTCACTTTTCATTTATAGTTATAACTAGAGGCCTGGTGCACAAAATGTTGTGCAATGGGGGAGGGGAGCAAGGTCTCTCAGCCCAGCCTGTGCCTTCTCACAGTCTGGAACTCCTCAGGGGATGTCCGCCTAAGCTGGCAGTCAGACATCCCTCTCGCAGTCTGGGACCCCTCACTCCTTACAACCTGCCTACAGCAGAGGCAGGAGAGGCTTCCGCCACCACCACTGTGCTTGCCTGCTGTGAGCCTGGCTTCTGGCTGAGCAGCACTCCCCCTGCGGAAGCACACTGACCACCAGGAAGCAGCTCCTGCATTGAGCGTCTGCCCCCTTGTGGTCAGTGAGCATCATAGTGACCGGTTGTTCTGCCAGTTGTTCCGCTGTTCGGTCGATTTGCATATTAGGCTTTTATTATGTAGGACTAGAGGCCCAATGCACAAAATTTGTGCAAGGGGCTTGGCCCTCGCAGCCCCTCGCAGCCTTGGCCGGCCCTCACAGCCCCAGCTTCATCCAGAAGGTCATCGGGACCATTGTTCTGCTGTTCCGTCTAATGAGCATATTAGCTCTTTATTATATAGGATTATATTTTACATCATTTATTTCAACAGAAAAGTTCTGACTACTCATTCCCCCAAACAGCTTAATAAAATGTAATGCAGAAATGCCAACAGTGGGTTAACTGCAATTTTTTATTTTTATTTTCCTCAGCAAATTACAATTTCCCATAGATATGGAATGCTTAGTCCGGACCACCTAAATGCTGCTCACAAAGGCAGAGCTGTAGGCACAAATGCCCCTAAAGTAAATTTTAAACACATGAATTTCCCAAGGGATCTTTTCATAATGCTGTAACTTTAAACTTCATGTGTTGAGAAAATATCTTTTAAAATAACCCTGGAACTGCTTAACATGAAAAATGAATGTGTTGTTATGCAGCATTTATGGAATGCTGGCCACCAAAGAGATGACATTCACAGCAATTGTAAATTTGCTTCTGAATGGATCCCCCATGACCCTAATGTATTTTTATCCCTTTCAAATTAACTTTTTTTCTCTCTCATAGATAATACTGCCTTCTTTATAGAACTTTACTCATATTGCATGTTTTTTTTTCCCCACCAAATGCACAGGTAACTTTAAATTCACGTTAAGAGCAAAGAGAAGTCATGAGTAACTCTTTGAACCTATATGTTCTTTTAACTATTTGTTTATGTTCAGTTTTGTCAGATGTTCTCCAAATCTGGTAGGATTTTAATTCAATTGAACTAAATATCATGGGCTAAAAAGATTATACTAGATGGGGCAATTGTCATAATTTAAGGTTCTGAGCCAACTTATGCTCTTTCCAGGAATAACTAGATATAAAAGAATATCATTCTCACTCTTTCAGATGGCAGCTCATGATATTCCTACTGGCAAGAATATTACCGGGGACCATGGGTATTTCTGGGGATTAACTGGGCCATTATGAGTAAATATTGAATTGAATATTCAAAATGTACCCACATTTTTCCAAGAGTCTTGTCCCTTTTACAAATACCAAGTCTGCTTGTCTACTGGTGGTTTTAATGGCTTAAGATTTGACACAATTTTCTTTGTCCGTAAAGATTATTTTAGATAAAAATACAACAAAACAATTGAATGCCATCTTAAAAGGCAGGGGAAAGGAAGAGAACACCTAAACTAGAGCCCAGCTCTAGACCTCAGTTAAAATCTACTTTGCTCCTTAACCTTAGGAGTGGGGGTGGAGCAGGGCATCAGGATGTACATGGCAAGTACCCAGAGGTCACATGATCATGCATATATTCCCTTTCCCCTCTCTGGTTTTGCAGGAAGAAGAAAGCAACTAGGAAATGGTTGAAATGACATTTTTAAAATTTAAGAGAAACAGAATAGAAAAAAGCCACAGAAAATGCCTAGGCTGAGACTTGAAGCAGAAAAAGAAACCTGGGCCTCTATGGTTTCCAAGAAACAAAACAAAAATACAGGGTGTGATTGGCATAGGTCAGGGCATCTGGTGACTTGTATTTTCTTGCAAACTGAAATTGTGAAAGTGGCAGGAAATGTCTACTAGGATTTCAGCACAGTAATAGACTTAAGTATTAATTCAATGTCATATATGTGTGGAATTGACCTTGGAAGAAAGACCAAGAGAATGTTATTAAAATCATCCCTACAGAGTTCAAAAAAAAAGGGGGGGAGGGGGGTAGTAAAAAACTTTTTGCTTTAAAAAACTCACTACCATTTATCATCCAATAATTGAGAATCATCTATGGATCCAAGACCATTTAGAGACTTCAGATTGGGGGGAAGGGAGTACAAAGGAATAAGTGAATGTGGTGTGGGCATATGTGTGTGTGTGTGGGGGGGGTGAAAGGATGACCTTAGAGGTCATGTAGTATGGCCATAGATATAATTTAAGAGTCACTTCTATGCCCTATCTGGCCCATGAGTATTATGAATTCACTTCAACATCTTCAGAGACAGAAAGTTCACTACTTTAGAAGCCATCCCACTTCATTTTTGGAAAAATATATTTCCTTATTATGAAGTTGCAATTTCATTCTATAATATCCACCATTAGTGTCCCAGAGCTAAACTAAATTATTAAAAACACATGCACACGTACACACACAATAACAATACATAGAACAAGATAACTTATATGGTATTCCCCAAATCTCTTCCCTAATATTAAACCCAAAACTTTCATTATCCTTTTAGCTCTATCCAAGCTATGGTCCAGTTGAATCCTCATGCTATTCTGCTTAGGAATGACAATATCATCCCAACTCTTTCCTAACATTTCTTTCTTCTTTTCCTAACATAATAGTAGATACATTAAGAGGGAATCAAAGGGTCTGCACCAA
This sequence comes from Myotis nattereri, assembly GCF_964212035.1. Lineage (NCBI taxonomy): Eukaryota > Metazoa > Chordata > Mammalia > Chiroptera > Vespertilionidae > Myotis > Myotis nattereri. The sequence goes on from NC_138088.1 coordinate 32,198,903, forward strand.
GGATCTGCTGGGATGAACTATAAGCAGAAGGATAAGTGAGAAATAAAGACACAATCAGATATGAAAAGCAAGTGTAAGATACAATTGGGAGCCACTTATATAACCCGAGAAAGGGAGTCATGTCTACAAAACCATCTGAGATGTCTGACTTCTCTAAGCAAGAAAAGTTCTCTTCTTTCCGATACACTATTGTTTGAACACTGTTAAGTTTAACCTATACCAAGGCAAGTTGGTATTGGAGGGGTGGGGGGAGGGCCTGACTTGTTTCAGAATGTCATTCCTAAACACTCATAAAATTTTTAGGGCCGAAACCGGTTTGGCTCAGTGGATAGAGTGTTGGCCTGCGCACTGAAAGGTCCCAGGTTCGATTCCGGTCAAGGGCATGTACCTGGGTTGCGGGCACATCCCCAGTGGGGAGTGTGCAGGAGGCAGCTGGTCGATGTTTCTCTCTCATCGATGTTTCTAACTCTCTATCTCTCTCCTTTCCTCTCTGTAAAAACTCAATAAAATATATTTAAAAAAAAAAAAATTTTTAGGGTCTCATTCTGTCCAAGCCCACCTGTAGGAAGAAAAGGCCAACATAACATTTCTATCGGTCCCGAAAGGGAAGATTATAAAGAGGGGTTCCATAAGGAGATCTGACGGGGAAGAAACACTGGCAAGGAGCAACGAAAAAGTAGCAAGACCTGACCTGTGGAGGAGAGGAAGCATCTCTTCAAAGGCAGTGGGGATAAAGGTCTGCGAGTTTCTTGGATAGTGGGGACCTATCCACATCCTCCCTGACAGCTGTTCCTAGAAACGATCGTAATATCCCAGTGTGGTCTGTTTGATGCAAACAGCTCAGGGCAATTTTATCCATTAGACTCTTTGAGCACCAGGTTTCCTGAGGAGATGGCAAAGCCTCAGAGGGCATGACTCTGCCATGCCTTGAGGGCAGCCAGATCTGAAGTTCTAGGACTTCCAGCCAAGGCAAAAACTTCTATGCCCCAATTCCGTCCCAAACAAGCAGAATTGCTGGCCTCAAAGGACCAGCTCGCTTGGACAATGAGCATTCATTCACCTACCATGTGGGCAAAGATAGAGGCTCCTCCCTGATGGGCTGGATTATATAAGAACTCCAGGCTCTTATACAACCTGGAGGATTGGGTGGTGAGGGATCCCCAATAAGGGTGGTGGTTTAATTTCCTGCCTACCTAGTGAACAGGATCTTGAAACAAATTAAATTTATTTAGTAAAATAAAAGAAGACTGTGATGTTCCACAGACCCATATTGTATAAAGTTCAAACTATACGTATTCTTAAAGGCAGGAATGAAGAAACTAATATTTTAAGAATTTCAGTCGTTTATTCAGACTTAATAGAACTAGAAATTAGCTCCTGATTTCTAATCCAGTATATCCTACCCTCTCTCTGTATTTGTCCTTAATTTTGACATTAAGCATTTCAAATCATCTCTAATGAATTAATACCTTAATGATTTATATTCACTGGATTAAATGTTTATTTGATGAAAATTACACTGTGACAAAGAAGACAGATATAATTTAAAAGACCCTAAATAAATATTAATTTCTGAAATAATATTTATGTACAGGAATTTTTACTAGGTCCTCTTACAAGGTACAGCTTGGAAAAAAAAAGATGAATGAGATGGGTTTTTATCCATAAAATATGCTTAATACATGGAGTGCTTAGGACAATTAATAACTATAAAGACAGAATAGTTCAGGGAAACTATCAGCTATGTATTTTTTAAACTTAGTTTTGAGAAAGATACGCTAAGTTAAACCATGCTCCAAGATAAGGAAGCATATATCTCTGAAACTTACTGAACTATATAACTCTTTTTCACAAAATATTCAATAGGACTAGTGTGGATGAGTAAGCAGTTGTCACAATTCTCTTGTATCAATCATGTAAAATAATTGAGGCCCATTCTTTAATTTCCCAAAAGTAAAAGAATAACCTAAAATAAAATAGTTATCAAGGAAATAGTATCACAGGTAAAATTACTTAAACTTTGAGGTAACATATAATAACTTGATATGATGAACTCAAATTACCTCTTTGATGTTGATATCCATATCAGTGGTAATAAAGCAGCAAACGCGGAAAAAACAATGAGCACTATAATTAAAATCTTATTATTTCAATTATTGTTGATAATAATCATTGTTGATATGAGACACCCATTTTCTTGAGTGCCTATTAGTGATTCTGCTGCATTTGGATTTCCAAAAATTTGTTTGAATTTAGTATATTTTGACAAAATCTCTCGTTTTTACATGGCATATTGAGTGTTCTTTCAAACAAACTTTCAGAACAAGCTGTTATTCAGTTCTTACTAAACACAAAGTGTGTTTCTATAAAGTGAATCATATATCCATCTAAATATAGAACAATGTTTGTTAGCAAGAAAAAAAAGTCTTCCCCAGATAAAATGTAAGAGGTTATTGACAAGCCAGTGAAGTATTAGCCATCCCTCCTATTTTCCTTAAACTCTCTCTCTCTCTAGGATGCTGAGATCACCTGATCTCAACCAGCCAGAGCCTAGGATGAACTCCCTCTATTCTATGGGCTGCCATTTCAAAGTAATGAACCCAGTAATGAACCAATACAGACTGCCTTTGCAGCAGAGGCTAGAGGTTGGAAGAGGTGAGCAACTTTCTTGCAATCTGGTGGCTGCTCTGAGGAGCTAGAAGTTTGGTGGCGATTGGTGTCATTTGCTGGCAGTTGCCAACCAACTGTGCATTACCTTGTAGAGGAAAACAGTTCAGGATAGTGGGAGAAGGGAGTGGTTCATATATAAAGCAAACTCTTATAACTCCAGAAGATCAAAGCCTGAACCAAATAGGCGAGAATTGTTCACTTAGAGGGTCATCTAAGGGGGAGCTATCAAGGGAGTTACAAAGCTTGCTAATTCCATTGGAGATTTAACACTAACCAAGAAAAAAATATAGAAACCAAGGGGCCTATTTCTAAACAGTTGAAGGGAATGTGTTACATTTGTCTTCCTTCTGCTGCAAGTACCAGCTATGAGGCCATATTGCTTAAAAAGCTAGGCCTCTTGACATTCTGCTGTGTTAGAGAGGATGCGTTTCTTAGTAGAATAGAGGTCATAATAATTCAGAAAGGAAGTCAGAAAACCAGGATTCTGATTACACAGTCAAGACTCGGAACCATTACAAAGAACATTTAGTAAAAACATGTAGTGTCAAATAAGAAGAGAAATAGAAACCCTGTTTTTACCGCAGCATTTTGGAAGGATGCACAGAAGAGAACAAGAAAACAGAGTGACCTCCTGGAGAGTCACTGACATGTTGAGCTCATACATGAAGAACAAATCCGGTGTTTCAAAGCAAGACTCTCTCTTATAGAATTTACATATAAAAGTTCCTTAAAAAAGATTTGTTGAATGAATAGATGGCCAGGTTAATAAGGAGGAACTGCCCCCAAGTTCTAGAAAACTGATGTGGTCTGGGGAAAATATATGGAGGGTGACTGACACCGTCAGAGGCTTGATGGACCAGTGGACCAATGGACCAATATTGAAGTGTGCTGCTCTTCTGACACACATATTCAGGAAGTAACAGCCCACAGGGACCACTGTCCACTCCGTTTTACTTTCGTGAGAATCAACAAAACCATCAGAAGGGATTGGAAAGAATATCTAAGGAAGGAATAGTTAAAAGTATCCAGTGATATAATATGAAATAATAAACTTGGAAGAGAACCAAAAAGAATACAGATATTTTTCATCTCAGATCTTCATATAACAATGCACAGAGCATGACAAAAAAAGTAAATTTGAGGTTTTGTATACTCACTCAAAGCCTTTAGAATAAAACTTAAAATTTATATAAGATAATATAAAATGTTTGTATTATGTATAGCAACAGATTTTTTTGGGGAAAAAAAAAGTATACTGGTGCTGTTTGTCTAAGACATATTTTATTTCTGAGAACACATATAAGGAATAAATAATCTGACATATTACAGGTAATGAATACATATTTATTTAATAGATAAATGAGAAAACATCAATAAAACAAATGAGACTTAATAATAAGTATTGAAAAGCCAGGTAGGGGAAAATAGACTAAGTTACATAAAAATGCTAAATGTTAATTTAAAACTTATCATGTACGTGAGAAAAACATTTGACAAAAAGGTGTCAAAATATTGAAAGTCAATGTCATCAGGTACTAAAGAGAAAACAGGGACATTAAGAGATATGCTAACACATACTAGATCATCCAAAAGAACATAAAATAAGTTTAAAATATAGGATAATTAAAATGAAGAATTTAAAGAAGGAAAGGGGGGAAATAGTTGCAGGCAAGTCATTATATATATATATATATATATATATATATATATATATATATATCCATAGGGAATTTCTAGGGACAGTCAAACTTCCTGGATTAATATTTTCCAGCTGAGACAGCTGGTATTTATTCTTCCAGGGTGGGGAACAAAGGGGGAAAGATACATGTGCTATCCTTATGCTTTTCACCTTTATATTTGAGCATAGAGTCTCGCATCCACCATATCTCTGGTGACTTCATCACTCTGTAGGAATCACTGCAGAGGGGCCAGGAGTATTCTAAATTCCTGTGCTTGTAGTGCTGAACAACAGGACAGCAAAGCCACTGCCACCACCACCATCACCATGACTATAATAGCATGTCCTCAGAAAACTTCTCTGGTCTCTTAGGTCCCTAAGAAAATCAATAAAGCGTATGGAGAAATTCATGATCAGGGAAGCTGCAGCATACTGGAGGTGATTGACTAAAAAGAGAACAATAAAAGTGACACAGACTATCTGACCACATGAGGAATCGATGCTACACACACTATACTTCACCAAACTGGCATGGAGGAAAGGTCCAGCAGCACTGAAGGACTCCAACTCAAGTCATGAAACTAAAACCAGTGTAGTCAACAGGTTCTTATCGTGTTTTAACTTTATTCATGAAGAAGGCATAAGAAGTAATAAGAAAACTTAATGCTGCAGACAAATATGGGTTTTAAAGCTGAATGAGAAAGAATGATCATGGTAGCATGGTAGAAGTGGGGTATGAACACAGACAGTTGACTTTAAAAACTTTGGATAAAAATAAGCATGACTATATCTTGAAATTACAAAATAAAAGACAACTCAAATAGAGTTTAGAATCTTTAAAATGCAATACTAAATTATCTGCAAGAGGAGGAAATCAGGGAGGCACCTAAGAGAAACAGTATGTATATATATATATATATGTATATCCACATTGGGGCCTTGACTTATGAGTGTCCCGGCTAACGAGTTTTTTGAGATACCAGCTGTCTCTTGGCCGATTTTTTGCATTGAGTTGATAGAGTAATTTGAGTTAACAAGGTCCTTAACGAGCTCCTTAATGAGCTCGGTCTCAGAACGAATTAAACTTATAAGTCAAGGTGCCACTGTGTGTGTGTGTGTGTGTGTGTGTACACACACACACACACACACACACTCTCAGGAAAAATAAAGAAGAAAAAATAAAGAATAATTTAACAAAATGCTCATGACTTTAATACCTGTGTCATGAAAGCCATGCGTTAATGGCACAATTTTCCTCAATCCGGAAATTAAAAATAAAATTAAGCCCTTGATGGTTTGGCTCAGTGGATAGAGCATAGGCCCACAGACAGAAGGGTCCCAGGTTTGATTCCCTTCAAGGGCAGGTACCTCGGTTGCAGGTTGCAGGCTCAATCCCTGGCCCTGGTCAGAGCTCATATGGGAGGCAACCAATGGATGTGCCTCTCTCACATGGATGTTTCTCTCTCTTCCTCCCTTCGACTCTCTCTAAAAATCAATGGAACAATATCCTCAGGTGAGGATTAACAACAACAAAAAAATAAAATTAAGAGAAAAGCAGAATAATGAATGAGATAAGCTACTTTCAGGAAGCATTCACTCTAATTGATAATGGCTGACTAGAGGGCCCTCAGAAAGGTGTGTCTGGAATGGGATTATAAATAACAAAAGCTTAAACCTACCCAACTATATGTGCTCTGGAGAACTGAATGTGATAACGAAAGGTGATGGTGCTCAGCACAGAACCTACAATGTATGGCTTAGAAACCAAAGGCTTGTCAACGCATTGCTTTGCTCTGATCTAAGCATTCTGCCTCCTTCATTACCGTTCCTCCCCAAGTTCCTCAGAACTTTGTGTTCATAGACATTGCCAATATTTTGTTCTGAAATGTATTTTCTGATCTAGCACAGGTAGAAGTTTCATTGCACTCAACAGACCATGATGAAAGCCCTTATTTTTCTAATTACCAATTGTGTAGTGTGAAGGCAAGTTGCTTAACCTTCAGGTAAGTAAGGTTGTTATGAGCAAATGAAAAGATGTGTGTGAAAGTATTTTGAAAATTATGAAGCACTATCCTGACATCCATTTTTACTTCAATTTCTATAACTTTCTGAAATGTATTTCTATTGTTTTAAGACTTTATTTTTTAACCTTTCATGGATGAAGTAGCTGTGAAGCATGTTCCTGTGGTGTGACCAAGCCCCAGACATAATACGAAATATTGGAATTTTGCAGACCTGAGCCAAGCTGGGTGTGGTTGTATGTCTGCTGTGACAATGTGCTTTTGTGCTCATTTCTAAAAGAAACCTACCTGCAATGCAGGTTGGCCTTCTCCAAAAATGCCTCTCCACTGAAAGCTGGCAGAAGCTAATGAAATGACTCTATGTCATTAAAGGCACACTGAGCATAAGCTTACCTAATTAATAATTTTCAGGGTTGCTTTTCTTTTCTTCTTTGCAGCTGTTGAATGGAGTGGTTCTGATTAAGCCATACCACATCGTGAGAAACGTTGCTTCACAAGGGTGCTACATTCTGTATTTTCTCCCACTTTGATCCCTGCTCATTGGCCCCTTTGATCTCTGAACAGGATGTACAAGGTTCACTAATCAATGCTTTCCCTCATTTTTTTGTTTCTTTGTCTGTTAACTGTTTACATTTAAATCATTGACTAGAATAGGTGAATATGTATAACCTGTGTCTTTTTCCATGTGGTGTTTATGTCTTCAAAAGACAAAAGGAAGAGAGGGGCCTTCTAATTTTCAACCACGTTTTCATTAAGAGCAGAGTGAAGCAGGATTGCAGATATGGTGGTCATTTATTTCTCTTTGAAAATGTGGATCACTTTCTAGGGAATATAAGATGATAGAATAGAAAATCGGCCTCAATGTTAACCCATCCCAAATCCATGCAAACTAGAACTCAAGCCCCTTTAATCTCAGATGCCGATGGAGAGAGATGTACCTGCAGCAGGATTAGTGGTGAAGCTATACCATGTGTCACCTTTTCTAAACAATAAAAGGTCTCCTCTCAAGAGATTCACAATGTGATTCAAGTAAGAAGCCCACCACTGAGAAGAGAACCAAGAACACACTCAAAAAATGAAATGCTCAGTATAGAGAAGCACAGATAAATGCCATAAAGTTTAGAAAAGGGAGAGAGCCCAGAGACCTGGGTAATCAGGAGAGATTTCGCAGAGAAAGTAGGTTTTGTTGGGTCATATTTATTCCAGACACTGGAAACTGTGTGCAGCGTTTCAGAGATGGGGATGCATATGGTGCAGGTGCTGGACCTGGTTGGCCAGAGGAACTAAAGAGTTTTCCAAAGACTGCCAAACAGATACTCCTAACGAATGAATAATCCACATGATTAGGCAGGACTAGTTTGAGATCTCAGCTTTTCTTTTTAACTAGTTATGGCAAAATAAGCAATTTACTTTAACCACTGGGAGCTGCAACTTTCTTATCTCTAAGAATGAGCCAATTACTCTCAAAATTGTACGTATTCAGTAAAAGAATATACACCCCGACTGTCTCATTTTCTCCTTCTTTCCTTTCCTTGTTTTTCTGAACTTGATGATTTCAAGAGTAATGATCTTCTAGACAATTGTCAAAGGAATATTTCTAATACATGCAGATATTTTTATACCACTCCTACTATTTATTTATTTATTTATTTATTTTTATTGATTTCAGAGAGGAAGGGAGAAGGAGAGATAGAAACATCAATGATTTGAGAGAATCATTGATCGGCTGCCTCCTGCATGCCCCACACTGGGGATCAAACTTGCAACCCAGGCACGTGCTCTTGGCTGGAATCAAACCCAGGACACTTGAGTCCGCAGGTCGTCACTCTATCCACTGAGCCAAACCAGCTAGGGCACCACTCCTACTCTTTATAAATGCGAAAAATCAATCCTTGTTTGGAGGTGATATATCTGTTCTTATCCATCAATCCCTCCACCCTCCCATTTTAATTAGAAAAGAGAAAATAAGGGTAGATGTCAGTAGTATTAAATTACTCTATGAAATATCCTTTTCTTTTCATATACCCTCTATCAAGTCAGACATGGCAGGTTATGGGACCCTCTCACCTTTGGTTCAGCATACCCACCTCCAAGGTACCCCTTATGCCTTGATCAAAGGAAAAAGAAAGAAAAAGTCAAAGTTCCAGGTGAATAATTATAGTAAAACTACTTGTTTTCAACTTTCATATAATCACAAAAGCATAGATTGCTGGATCTTTGAAATATTAAATCTAAGTGACACTTAGACCTTATGATGCTCAATGACATAAATTTTCAAATGATGAAACTGAGTCACAGAATGGTTACATGATTTACCTAGAACTTTTTAGCTAATTAATCCCCAGCTTTCTACCCTGTGCTCTTTCCTTTGGATCAAGTTTTCCCCATTTATTAAACAAAGGAGTTATATCTCTGAGGGTTCATCTGGCTTTTAAATTCTGTGATCTCCTTCTTTGTGACTCTGGGAAAAATCAAAACCTAAAAAGCAGATGACAGCATTCTAATTTCAGTTTTATGAAGGACTGCACTAGACTGGTCCCCTGTGGTTCAGATGTTAAGTGCTAAATGGGCAGAGCCAGTTAATGCCCTGGTTGTTTGCCTTTGGAGGTAAAAATATATCTGTAGGTCTCAGCCAAGTTCCTGTGGATATTTGTCCACATCCCTAAAATACCACACATTTGGCAAGAATGACAGATTATGTCCAAGCAAGGCCCAGATCTCGAATAGCAAGAGTATTTCGAGTAAAGAACAACATACAATGGCAAAGCTCTCATTCTTGGGTATGGCATTTATCGCCCTAAATTTCTATAATATTCCCTTTCTTTACTTTTTCTGGCTCTCCCTACCCTTCATTCCAAACTCTACAAAATTGACTTTCATCTTAGGTTTTATTTGAGGTAGGGTAATAATCAGTATTAAATAATTCATTGCTTTTTTTTCTTTCTTTTTTCCTATATTTTCCAAATTTTCTCTATAATGACTATATATATATTCAATTGTGCTACTTCCTTTCCTCCCTCCCCTCTCCTTCCTTCCTTCCTTCCTTCCTTCCTTCCTTCCTTCCTTCCTTCCTTCTTTCCTTCCTTCCATCTTTCCTCCCTCCCTCCCTCCTTCCCTCTCTCCCTTCCTTCCTTCCTCCCCTCCTTCCTACCTCCCTCCCTTCCATTATTGTTTTCTTCCTCTATTTCTCCCCACTGGCTCTCTGTATGAGCTTATGTGTATGTGAGCATGTATGTGCATGTATGTGTGTGTGCCTATAGATATCTATTAGGGTTTACGGACTTGTCTAGATAGTTGCTTCTGTTTAGCACATGCACAATTCCAGAGATGCAAATTGTAAACAAGGGAAAATGTATGCTTGGTGCCATATCTCATTTTGTAGGACCTATTTTTCCTTCCTGCCTGAAAAGCAGTGACTTTGTCATGTCTCCTTGGGTGGCCTTGCTTCAGCTCTCCCAACTCATTGTTCATTTGATAATTTGTTATTTAATTCACATTCTGTGCCAGTCTTGTGCTGAATTGTTTTGTTGTTGTTATGTTTTGTTTTGTTTTCAGAAACATTTCCATGTTCATGATTCTTCAGGTGTATTCCACAAAACCCTTACCCTAAAGAAATGGTTTGTAGAGGAGGGGAGAGTTAGGTCATCAAATAAGTTTGAAATCATCTGACCTCAGTCTGATTCCTGATTCAAACAAAGCAAACAAACAAAAATAGTTGTCAAAGAGTTCTTGTCACAGTTGGGGAAATTGGGTGAACCGGGTATTAGAACATATTAGGAATTACTGTTATACTTTTCAGGTGTGATCATTGTAATATGGTTATATAGAAAAATGACCTTATTCTTAGAAAATGTATGCCATGTTTAAAGGTGAAATATTTCTAGTGTTGTGATGTCTAAAACTTTATTTCAGATGGTTGCAATATAATAAATAAATGTACTTGTAATATCTAAGAGTAGTATATTTACATAAAATATGGTTCTAGAAAAATGGTCATTATATATTTAAATACTACATACATACTTATACATAATATAAATATTTATATATTATATATAAATATGTTTGTATATCATATATTAATATAAATGCATGTTCATAAAATGTCTATTTATGTGTAAATCAATACATATATTATCTATAATAATAAAAACATAATATGCAAATTGACCAAATGGCCAAACAGCAGAACGACCATCTGGACAACCTTCCGGACGACCACGCTATGACACACACTGGCGCCAGGCCAGCCAAGGTGGGTGTGATGCGATTGGTCAGGGGGCCCCGCCATCACTCCACGATTGCCCCACAGAGGGAGGCTCAGGCCACCCTCTGTGGGGTGATAGATGGGGGGGCTCTGTGATCTATTGCCCCAAAGAGGGAGGCCCAGGCTAACGGCCAGCAGGGCGATTGATCGGGGAGATGGGGGGGCACCCAGCTGGCAGCACTGCAGCAGGTGAGCGGGGCCTCCCTCTGCAGGGCTATTGATCTGGGGGCCCCTCGATCGATCGCCCCACAGAGGGAGGCCCAGACCACTGGCCAGCGACACTGTGGTTGGTGTGCAGGGCTGGCCAGTGATTGCCCCACAGAGGAAGGCCCAGGGCAGCCAAGCGATTGCACCTCACGCCTGTGGCCCGCAAAGGGAGGTGACCGGTGGTGGGGGAGGAGGGCAGCGCTGCACAGATGGCAAGCAGTGGCAGCAGTCGGGTGAGGGCCAGCTGCTGGCAGCTGGGGGAAGGAAAGCCCCGATAGGCCCTGATTGCCGGCCAGGCCTAGGGATCCTATCCGTGGGGTCCCAGATTGCAAGAGGGCACAGGCCGGGCTGAGGGACAACCCCCCTCCCTCCCCATGCATGAATTTCATGCACTGGGCCTCTAGTACATATATAATATAAAATTTTTGTGCATAATGCATACCTTTATATATTAGGCATGTATATAATATACACTGCGTAGCCAGATTATTATGACCACTCCATCAGTACTTTGTTGGGCCACCTTTTGCCTTCAATACTGCGGTGATTCTTCTTGGCATTGACTCCACAAGGTGTTGAAAGATGATGTGAGGAATCTAACACCATGCCTGATGAATAGCACTGTCCAGTTCTGTGAGATCTGATGGTTGTGGAACCAGCTACCTGATGGCTCTTTTAACTTCGTCCCACAAATGCTCAATTGGATTGAGATCTGGTGACTGTGGGGGCCACCTAAGCAAGGTAAAGTCTCCCTCGTGTTCTTGAAACCACTCCTGCACAATACGAGCACCGTGGCATGGCGCATTGTCTTGTTGGAAGAAGCCGTCTCCATTGGGATATGCCATCAACATGATAGGATGAACTTGATCAGCAACGATACTTAGGTATGTTGTGCTATTCAGACGTTGTTCCACATGAATTAAAGGGCCCAAAACATGCTCCAAACCATAATACTGCCCCTACCAGCTTGAAGGGTTGTACTCATGCATGTGGGGTGCATGCTTTCATGCTGTTTCCACCAAATTTTCACTCTGCCCTCTGCATGATGCAACTAGAAACGTGATTCATCGGACCACATGACTTTTTTTCCAATGCTCGGACTGTCCAATCCTTGTGTTCCTGTGCGAATTGGAGACGTTTTATCTTGGTAACTGCAGATAGCAAAGGTGTTCGAACAGGCCTTCAGCTTCCATATCCCATACAATGCAGTGTATGGCTAATTTGCCTACAAACATTAGGTGGTCATAATAATCTGGCCACTCAGTGTATATCTGCATATAATAAAGTACACATTATACATATGTGTATGTTATATATAATTAATGCATAACTATATCTAAATGTATAGTTTTTTAATGTATAGTTTTTTTAAGTATATACTAGAGGCCAGGTGCACAAATTTTGTGCACTTGCGTGGGGGGCCTCAGCCCAGATTGTGAGAGTGCGCAGGCCAGGCTGAGGGACCCCACTGGTGCACGATCAGGGACTGGGGAGGAATGCAGGCGGTTGGCCAGCTAGGGAGGGACTGCAGGAGAGCTCCAAGGCATGTCCAGCTGGTCTTGCTCAGTCCTGATTGGCCAGACCCCAGCAGCAAGCTAACCTACCGGTCAGAGCGTCTACCCGCTGGTGGTCAGTGTACGCCATAGCAAGCAGTTGAGCGGCCTTAGCATATCATTAGCATATTATGCTTTGATTTGTTGAACGGACAATGGATGACTAGACACTAGCATATTAGGCTTTTATTATATAGGATTGTTTATATAAATACATCAGTAGGTATATGCTACAGACACACACAAAGCATGGCTGTGAAGATTAAGTAAACATTTTTATTTTCTGAAATACATTTATTTATTGTTTTCTAAACCATTTGAAAGTAGGTTGCATGCTGGATTCTGACTAGCTCTGAGCACATAGCATTTTTAAGTACTGGGGACCAGTTTGGATAGTATGAGAAAGGGAATGGGGCTAATTAACACGAGAGAATCTGTGGATAATTGAGTTAACTTTCACAGAAAGAAAATGTTCTTACCCATTAGACTTTTTGATGCAGAAAAGAAAAACCAATATGTGAGGGAGGGGAGGAGACATGTTGCTAGTAGACCGATTTGGGGACTTCTAGACTTCCACCGGAAGTACCTCACTCCTTACCGCACCCCTTAAACTACTGCTTACAGGGAACACACTACTAATTGCAGAGCGGTAAGGGTTGGGATGCATGATGAAAAGGTTTGTTTTTGGAAAGAAACTTCCTTGTTTCACTTAGGTTCTTGTGAAAGATATTTCTGATGAGGGCAAATGAGCCAGACAAAGGCTCCAGACATCTGGAATGTAAAGCCAAATTCAAATGGTAAATGGCCATCCCAAACAGATAAACACCAATAAAAGCGACCCTGTAATGTGACTATGATAAGTAACGTGCTGCATTTTATTTTACTTGTTTCCCCCACCCCCATAGGAGAAAGAGTTTGAGACCACACTGCTTTAGGAAAAGTGCGAGCTCTGAGGTAGTTCCTTTTTGAAGACTTAGGCAAATTATATGACTTTAGTTAACTACCTTTGTTTTCCCGTTTATCAGATGGAGATAATATCAATTTAGCTGAGAGTCTTTGTGAATTATAAATTACTTATAAAAGTAATTATAAACTACTTTGTAAATACAAAGTGCTATATAAATGTTTAATAATAGTCCTTTGAACCACATGGCACCCCCTAATGGGAGCTTATTAAAGAGTTCCTGTTTAGCTTGGATTATTTTTTTTTTTTTAAATTTCCCCTTAAATGAAGCAAGGCACTATGACTGGGAAAACAGCAACACAGTGATAGAATATTTTCATAAATCAGGAAGCATGAAATCCAGGGATTCTGCTCCATCCTTCCTTTAAATATGTGTTTTTCTAAAACAGAACTGAAATTAACTTCAAAAGGGGTCCTGCAGTCTGAGGAGGAACAAGGTCATTGGGAGCCTCAGCACAGGGTCTCCTTGACATTTCTTAGAACCAGAAAAAGGAGGGTGAGTGAATGGGATGGGACAGAAGCACCCTACCGACTGGCACAGAGAAAGGGGCGTAAACACTAATATAAACATGCATATACAATCTCCATTCATGGGTAGGTATCAAGAATTATAGTCGTTTCCTTTGTCAATTATATGATTTAATCCTCACATCCACCTTTTGAGGGACACATTATGTTTCCCAAATTATAGTTGAGAAGACGGAGGCTCTAAGTAGTCAGGTAATTTACTCCGGTTTATGTGGTTGGTACACAGCAGATCTAGGACTAAGATGGGCATTTTCTCTGCACAGAACTCCTTTGGATGAGAATATATATTAAAAATTAAACCATAGCCCTAGCCTGTTTGCCACAGTGGAGAAAGCATCCATGGACTGGAGGGTCTCGGTTCCATTCCAGTCAAGGGCACAGACTTTGGTTGCAGGCTTGACCACGGCCCTAGTCAGGGCACCAGTAGGAGGCAACCAACCTATGTGATGTATTTCTCTCATATTGAAGTTTCCTTCACTCTGTCTCCCCCCTGCACCTCCACTTTCTCTAAAAATCAATGAAAAAAAATATCCCTGGGTGAGGTTTAACAAAAAAAGCAAAATACAAGGAAACTAAAGCCCATAAATTAAAAACTAAACCATGGAATGTGCAAACTAAAGACTCTTCCTTTGGGCATTGTCCATAATGAAATATTTACAGTCTTACCTCTGTGGATGCATAATAAATATTTCTTGTTAAATATGATATTGTCAGTAAGCATTTGCCAACCTAGAAAACCCATTGTGCTAATTATCTAAATATTTACATTTCTTTCAAAGTGATTAAACATTAATTGAGCATTATATTGACTGTATTGGCTTTTTTTAAAGTGGTGCATTTCCAAAATTGCAAAATAATACATTTACATAATTCTCAAAAACTTCTGACACAGCTAATTAAAGCCATGGCTTATAAGAGCTCACTAGAAGCAAAGATAGATTTGTTAAAAATCTACACTAATAAAAGAGAAAGATGAAAATTGATTAGACCTTCACAACGCCCCACAGCCAATCAGGAGTGACTATGCAAATTAATCATACAAAGATGGCGCATTAATTTTCATACACAGGCACCAAGTGGCCGGGGGCAGGGTGGCCGCTTGCGTGCACACCAGTGCCAAGCAGCCTGAGTCCCGGAGACTGGCGTCCTCAGAACCCAGGCCACTCTGAGCCTGTAGGCCTTTGTGTCGGCCCGGAGCACCTGGGGTACTGGAACGACCCCGGGCCACTCCGGGCCTACGCACGCAGGTGCCAAGCAGCCAGGGGTGGGGTGGGAACATGGGCTGCATTGCTATGGCAACACGGCAGATGTTCCCGTCCCTTGGCCACTTGCGTGCACACTGGCGCCAAGCGGCCTGTGTCCAAGGGACAGGCGTCCTAGGGAGCCAGGCCACTCTGAGCCTGTAGGCCCACACGTAGGCCTGGAGCGGCCAGAGTCCCAGAACGCTCCAGGCCACTCCGAGCCTATGCGCACAGGCACCAAGCGGCCAGGTGGTAACGTCCCCTGCAGTGAGCAGACAGTAGACTACGGGGGACTGCTTGCCCCTGGCCATGGCAGCGAGGGGAAAGCAGTCTCCTGCAGGACCCCCACAGAGGTCAGACAGTAGGGCTTGCAATGGCATCAAGCAGGCAGTCCACAGAGAGCAGAGAACCACAGGGAGCAGGTCTAAGCCATCAGTAGGACATCCCCTGAGGGCTCCCAGATTGGAGAGGGTGCAGGTCAGGCTGAGGGACCCCCCAACCCGTGCACAAATTTTGTGCACCGGGCCCCTAGTCATATGATGCAAGGCAATGATTTTTTTTTATTAGTAGTATTGATTATTACCATTGGGTTGGCAAATTAAGGAAATAATATCTTGATTGCAATAATACAATGACCAAAGTCTAACATTGTTTTCTGGAATGCTGAAGATATATCTTAACTGAGGAACCAGAGTATATGATTTCATGGCCCCATATTCACAATATCTGGGCAAGAGCATAGGAGTATTAGGAGTACCAGAATTAGTGCACCATGTGTGGAAGGCTACCCTGCCCTCTACCTCACAAGAAAAGGTGCCCTTTCCTCAAGAAAATTCATTGCCACGTTCCTGAGAATAGAATAGCTGTGGAAATCTATGATGACCATGACATCAAGACTACCTCCTAGAACTGTGCAAAGCCCACTGTACATAATCATAAGCAGTAGCCATTGTGTGAAACTTCAGTCCAAAAACCCTATAGACTGAATGCCAAATTGTGTCTATTTATCTTTCTTCTTCAAGCTACCTATTAAATGAAAACATTCAGTTGTTTCTTTATCCAACTCAATGGGCTCTGAAGTATTCATTTTAAACATTTTTTTAATATGTGTGTATTTATTTAAAAATAGGAATGTGCCACTTGCTAATATAGTGTGCACTGTATAAAACATAAAATGAAAATTATAATCAGTGGTTCTCAACCTTCTTGCCCTTTAAATGCAGTTCCTCATGTTGTGAACCAATCATAAAATTATTTTCGTTGCTACTTCATAACTGTAATGTTGCTACTGTTATGAATCGTAATGTAAATATCTGATATGCAGGATGGTCTTAGGCGACTCCTGTGAAAGGGCCGTTCGACTGCCAAAGGGGTCGCGACCCACAGGTTGAGAACCGCTATAAGTGTTGAAAAAAGAAATATAAAAAGTTATATTATTTTCTTCCAACACTCTACTTTGAACACTAATGATTTAGACCCCCAGACTTTTAATGGCAAGATGAGGGTAGTCCTTATTCCTTGTCAGGAAGAGGAATTTTTCTTTCCATGACCATGACCTGTCTGAGTGTGTGTGTGTGTGTGTGTGTGTGTGTGTGTGTGTATCCACACATGCACATGTACTCACCCAAGTGAGATGTATGGGTGGGGTGAGCATTCAGAAGCTATAATAAGTTATTTTCTTAGAATACCTTATTTGCTACACTGCAGGTACTTCCCAAATGGAGATTCATATTGGTAAATTATAGAGCTGAATGTTTTCTTATTCATGCTTAATATTTTTTTGGATGGCCTAGTCTCTAAAACTCATGCTATTTTTCTCTAAATGAAGTAAACTACCTATTCCAGGCACTGGGTTAGTTACATCGAGGAGAAAAGAATCCATCACAGTTAATTTGCCCACCACAGAAACCCACTTTCATTTATTTCATGATCTATACATTCTATTTATTCACAAATGTTCTTACTGCAACCGTTACACACTAAACATTCCCAGTGTCATAGGCTATAATGTTGCAAACAAAAGGATTATGACCTCTTTCAGCAGGCTTCCTGCTCGACTGGAGCAGGAAGGGGAGATGGATTATATGGAGAAAAGGCCTTGTTTGAAAACATTAATCTTTGGTAATTAGTAATTGAGGAAGGAAATGCAACCAATACATTAAAGTTAAATGAGCTTCTGCAAAAACAATCAGTTTCAAAAGCTGATTGAGTCTGACAATTTATCCTCTAAAATAACATAATTGAAAATGTAAAAATAAAAATTCTAACAATTATTTAGTCAGTCTTAAATGAAACCATCTGAATCAGAAAACTCTGAGGTGCTTGATAGACGATAAATGTATATGTTGTGTATGGGTTTTTATTTTTTTAGTGAAAACATTTAAAAAGTAATACTCTTCAGGTGCCACGAGAAGAGACAAGCAAAAGTATATAAAGTCAGGTTATTGCTTATTTTAAATGTTTTGGACAAACTTCCCTTCCTTGTTCTTAATGCTTATTTGTTTGTTTTTCAAAATATATCTCCATATATCACAGATGATCCATACTTATTCCTCTCATCTTTTATTTTTGTCTGTTTTGTAAGTGCATGTTCTGTGTTTGGGAGAAAGTTTCCAATTGAACCTGATAAAAACTGAAATGTGTGCATGTGTGCGTGTGTGTGTGTGTGTGTGTGTGTGTGTGTGTGTGTTTATCAATAGGGTCATTAAAAATAGTCTCTTCAAAATGTAAAAAAATTAGGTGCTGAAAAGTTAAAACCACTAGTTGCTAAATTTGCATTTTAAAAAGACAAAAAAGATGTGTCAGATTTAACAAAGCCACTACTAAGAGACCAATTTCAGAGATAAAAGATAAAAGGCCCGCAATCCACTTTACCCCCAGCAGTTCAATGAAAGTTGTGTGATTCCTATTGCTTCATGGGGCAACTACAAAGTAGTTTACTCCCAGTGAATTCTGCTATTTTGTGGATTCTAAAACATCTGACTGTGGAATGAGAAAGGCCTGTTTGAGTACGATAAGTGAGTTCTAAAACTGCTGGGCTCAGTTCTAACATATAGCCACCGACAAACTCCAACTACTAGTAATATCTGAACTTAAAACATTCAGAAACCAAACATTCAGTACAATGCGTGGAAATTTGTATTATCACATGAATTGCCACTTTTCACGTCTCCCCAATCTTTACCAAGTTTTCCTTTTTCGTTCTTTATTTCAATTGACACTGCTTATCGGAGTGCTTCAGGTTTTATTTTGTCCTGGTATGTTTAAAATTCTGAAGCACGTTAAGATATGCAAAACTAAATGACAATTCTAATGATATTTCTGGCACCCAAGAATCATCCTTGCAGGTCACTTAAATTGTTCAACTGTCAAAGTGATACATGTCTATGAGCTGCTGAGTTAACTTTTATCTTGTTGGGAAGTCCCTGAAATCCTCACAAAAGTATTCATTAAAATTGTGGGCCAGAGTTCACTCTCCTTCCTTTTGGCAAAATGAGCTCCATGTTCAAACAACAGATGTAATGTTGAAAGTTTGCATCATTGGAGACAGGCGAGGAGACAGGTGGAAAAGTTGTAAACAGGCCTGTGAATTGCTTTGGTGGACACAGATTTACTTTGAAGATTTCACTGAATCTTTTTAACTTGTAAGCCACTCATGGCACAAGAAAGCAAATTTACCATGCAAACCTTATCCAGATACGAGCTACAATGGAGGAACCTCCGCAAATTGAGATGTGCGATTCAGATAATTCTCTTGAACATTTAGATAATTGCCTAAAGCTTATTTTACTCTGTGGAAAGACTTTACCCTCTTCTTCATTCCCTCTCATCTTTTCTTCTTTCATTCATAATCCTCCCCACCCCAGTCTGATCTTTTTGTCACTCTCCAGATCACCCTGCTTTAAATCTCCCTATTTTATCCTGAATTTCCACCTCACGTTTGAAAAGACCGTCCTGTGCTGGCAAATTCCTTAAGTCAGAATGTAATGGGTTTCCTTCTTATGCATCTCTAATGCATCCAGTGTTTTCTAGAGTCAGATCTTTGGAAACTTTATTAGCAGGTTTCTAGAAAGAAAAAGAAAAAGAAAAGTTTTTAAAGAAAGATTCTAACGAAGAGGTGCTGTCAGAGTGCCCACCTTCCAAATGCTGCAATGAAAAGAAAAAATATGTTGACTGGCCAATGGAAAGATTCACAATTACCTGTAAATCTAAGACATTTGCCTTGCCACTGTTTCAAAATGTCAAATGAGTAACTGTGAATAATGTTTAGGATTCACATTCAAATACAATATTTCTCACATCTAACTTTCTTAAATATCTTATAATTGTTTTTTGGGGGTGGGTGGGGAGAGTCTTTGATCTTTATGTTCAAACAAAGCCTTCAAGCCCTTGGAAAACAGCAGATAAGAGTCCAATCCTTCTGATAAAAGAAATTTTATCAAACTCAGTAACTCTCTCTCGATAAAAGGTGATTAAACTGTCCTGAAGAATTAGCGAAGTTCCTGGGGTTTGGATTCAGATAGTGCACTCTGGCAGTCCACAAACTGCTTGCCATTAACCGTTCAAAAAATACTAATGTAGGATCAATTAAATGCAAATCGAACCATCTGTCCAAGGAACTTTAAACTCCGGAATGGGGATAAAGCATTTTCAGAAACAACTATAATGCATAGTAGAAAGTGTCACGTATCCCAAGCGAGGGACAGAAGGAGACTCATGGGCAAACAAAGGAGAAAAGATACATCAACAACTAGTAAAGGAGGCTTCTAATGAGGTTCACTGAAGCTGGATTTCGAAGGAATGGGTAAGATGTAACTATCTAGAAATATCTAGGGAGAATAATGCTGTAAACTAAGTGACTAGCTTGAACTGGAAAGTGCAACACAGGCTAAAGGTAAGTAATTTGGTTGTTACACTGAGTATTGGGAAGGAGGTAGTGAAAGATTATACTGAGTTTGAATAAGTTGTGATGGATCCCTGAGACTGTGAGTCAGAGAGCTTTAGTGTCTGGCTTTAGAGTTTAAACTGATTCATTAGTTAGTATGGAACCATTAAAAGCTTGCAAGAGCACAGTAATTTTCAATCAGTTTTCAACAAATGGGGGAAAATAGTCTTTTCAACAAATAATTCTTAGAACAAATGGATCATGGACTTATATGTAAGGGTTAAAACTGTGAAGCTTCTGGAAGAAACAGGAGAAAATGATCATAACCCTACTTATTAGGCAAATAGTTTTTTGATTAGACACAAAATGTATGATAACTAAATGAAGATATTGACAAAGTTGGACATAAGCAAAACTAAGAATGTATTATTTAAAATTAAAAACACCAGTACAGAAATGTATAGACAAGACATATTGGAAGAAAATATTTACAAATCATTAACCTAATAAAGGACTTGTATCTAGAAAAAAAATAATGTGCTCTGACAACTGGATGATAAGATAAGTGATTTATTAAGTAAGGGGGAGATTTGAATAGGTATTTTACTGAAGGAGATATACAAATGGCTATCACCAGAAAAGATGCTCAACCTCATTAGTCATTAGAGAAAAGGAAATAAAAACCACAATGAGATAGAACATCACACCCACTAGAATGGCTATAATCAAGACTGTAACAAACACTGGTAAAGATGTAGAAAAGTTGGAACTCATACACTACTGTAGGAAATGCAAAATTGTGCTATCATTGTGGAAAACAGTCTGGCAGTTCTTCAAATAGGTATGGGGTTACCATATAATCCAACAATTCAACTTCTAAGTATATAGCCAAAAGAGATGAAAACATACGCCCACTAAAAACTTGTAAATATATTTTTACAGCAGCATTGTTCATTGGCCCCAAACTGGGAACAATCCAAATATCTACCAATTTCTGAATAAAATAATTGTGGTATATCCATACAATGAGATATTATTAACTATTGATAAATTCTACCACAGGACTAAATCTTAAAAATATTATGCTAAGAAGCAAGATTGAAGTGACCACATATTGCATGATTCCATTTATACAAAATATTCAGAAAAGGCAAATCTATAAAAACAGAATTATATTTGTCAGGGCTGCAGTGAGGGAATGTAGATTAATTATGAACATGCATAGGAGTCTTTTAGGGATGTTAGGGATGTTCTAAAACTGGATTTTATGATTGTTGCACAGCTTCATAAATTACTAAAAATTATCAAATTGTACATTTAAAACAGGTGAATTTTATGGTATGCAAATTATACCTCAATAAACTTGCTTTTAAAAAGTTTACAAGATAAATAGATAATAGGCAGAACTGTGTTTTAGAAATGAACTCTGGTAGGAAATGTGTAGCATTGATGGGAGTGGGGAAAAGCCAGGGGTATAGAGATCTAAATGCAGAGGGTAGAGCTCCAATTATTATAGAGCAAAGAAAATATATGAGCTTTGATGTCCCACAAGCGTCAATTTGACTCTGATATATGTCCTTGGGCAAAATGCAGGCATCTGTAGGCCTCTATTTTCTTTTTTGGAAGAAGGGAATAATAATGCCTACCTTTTAGGGGTGCTGACTGTATTGAATATATGAGACCATTTTATAAAACTCTAAACACAGGGCCTGACACTCGGGCAAGAATACTCAATGAATATCATTTCTTCCCTCTTTCTTGTGATCCTCCCCCTCCTTAGGTAATAGCAAGGAAAGAAAAGGAAATGTTAGCTAACATTTCCTGAATTTTCAAAAACAATTTTGATTGTATTTTAAATTGTTCTCATAGATGAACATTCATATTCATCATTTTTTATGGCTCTACCTTTGATTCCTAAATCACAGTCTTACAATCTGAAGCAGTAGAGTTTATTTCACTTATTAAAATAATGCCTATTTTCCTCTACTTTTATGTCTTCCAATTACAAAAGGAACCCAGGCTTGATGTAGTTAGTGAAATAATGCAAAGCAGAGATGCATAAACACAACACTAATCCTTGACACACTCCCTCCTTCCAACTATAGCCACTTGTGGTAGTCAGTGGTATGCGTTCCTCTCTCCTTTTATACAGACATAAACCCACATACATGTCTTAGGGAGAGGTTTTATTTACTTATTTTTCTGGAAAGAGAATGGCTCAAAACCTGTTATTCTACATCTTGCTTTTGTAAGCTTAATATAGCATAAATTTTTTTACAATCCTCGTTTATCATATTTCTTAAGATGAAGAGCAATAAACATAATTCCCTCCCTTTCTCTGCTTCCCTTTCAGTATTGCCCTTTGCTTTCACTTACTGTTTTCACCTATATATTTAAATTTTATATAAATGACTCCTAGACATTCTTCTAAGAAGAAAACTTTGGTTAGTTTAATTTTAAGGAACTTAATTAGGGGCAAGGTACAGTGAAAACAAATTTCAGTCATCCAATAGAGTTAGAAATCTGAGCTCATTTCTCTGCAATAACTCCTCATCACATAACATGATTCTTCTTTCTCTTGACAACCGCTCTTCTTGGTCTATAGATTTTTTTATGTTAAGGGTAACCTCACGTCATCCTCTTACTTTGGTATGACAATATATAAATATACCTTTAGAAAAAGCAGTGAGAGTAATGGTTAAGAACCCTAACTTTTGAGGTCAGAGTGATTTGAGTTCACATTTTTCCTCTTTTACCTACTATTAACACATGATCTTACCTCTCTAAAACTTACTTATTACATAGATTAAAAATGGAAATAACAGCATCAAACTCATGTAGTTATGAAGATTAAATGGAAACTGAATACATATCACTGGGTTCAATAATGGTCATATTAATAAATGAGGATGAGCCCGGCTGGTGTGGCTCAGTAGTTAAGCATGGACCTATGAATGAAGAGGTCACAGTTCAAATCCTGGTCAGGGCACATGCCCAGGTCACAGGCTCGACTTCCAGTAGGGGCATGCATGCAGGAGGCAGCCGGTCAATGATTCTTATCATTGATGTTTCTGTCTCCCTCTCCTTTTTGAAATTAATAAAAATATATAAAAAATAAATAAATAAAGATGAAATTTAAAAAGGGAGGCATTTTAGATATAAGATCTTGGGAAGTGAGGAGACCTTTGGGCTCTCTCTAAACCTTTGGTAATTAAGGTTTTGCTGTTCTTAAACTTTGGTTGGTTCTCAGATGCCCAGTCAATTCCCTTCCTGTCTTGGGGATTCTCTGGACTTACCTTGTCAGATACGTTCAAATTCTTCCTGCCTTCTCTGGCAAATTTGTTTTATCTTAAATAAAACCCCCCAATCTCTAAATTTGAAGTCACAATTAATCGGAAAATAGCCAACATCCCACCTTTAATGTCTAGCTGAGAACTAAAAATGCTCATTTCCCCATAGTTGAAGTCCAGAGACTTACTGCAGGGTGTCTCAAAGATCACTTGAGCTAAGAACCATATTTCTGATCAAGTCAGTTCCCTTAGGAAATCTTGGGGAGAGATTTAAGCTGACACAGAGAAATGTATCACACAACTAACAAACGAAGAGCAAAAAGTGAGATAAAAGATGAAGGAGGAGAGGCTGATAATGGGAGGCTGTATGATATGAAGCAAATTGCAAGTAAATTATCTGCATTCAGATAATTGAAAACTGGGGTTGGTGCTTATTATCTGCACAGTTGTTAGAGCTAAAATCATTATTTATATAAAGTGACTAGTATACAGTAGGCAATCAATACATATAAGTAATATTAAGTATGTGTTTTTGGATAGTAGTATACATTTTCAAGTACATAATTGTCTTCCTGAGAAATTAATGGGAAGATAAACTCATGGTAGATCAAATGTATACCTCCATTCCTCCATTCCTACTGTTCCTGGGAACAGTAGGGTGCTGGTGAGACAGACCTTTTTAAACTTCATTTAGAAGGGGGGGCGGGGAATCTAATGCTTTAGCAGAAATCCTAAAAACAAAATATGATTCTAGCAGTTAGAAGGCAAGTAGGGAGAGAACATCAAGAAGTTTAAAACAAACTAAAGAAAACACTAAGAGAAGAACTAATCAGCGTATGTGCTTTGGCACAAGAGACCAAAGAAGAGATAGGGCTTAAGCGACTGCAGGAAAGAAGTAAAGGATTTGGTGACAGCCTGGATAAGGGGGAAGAAAGAGATGCCGTGTGTTTAAAAGATATATGTGATAAGTAAGTCCCCAGTTCTGGCAAAGAAGCTAAGCAAGCAATGCCTTCTTTACAATGAAAATAAATTGATCTACATAAAGCCAACTGTATTTATTCAATGCATATTACTACTGCTCGAAGAGGGGAGGGAACACGTTTTAAGTAATGTTGGGAAGAAGAGAAACATTTATTATTTGCTTGTCATCAGTGGGGGAAAGTTACAACAAAGTGTTCAGATTTGGCTCATGATAGTAGTTATATAAAGTTTGATTTGAATAACAGATTGATTATTCTAATCTTTACACTATGCTAACTGTAACTTTTTTAATTTTTTTATATGTATTACTTCCCTTAGCTCTTCAGGAACTCTTAATGCTTTCTTTGAAGAAGCCAGGAAGGTAGGAGAAATTTGTGACAAATGAAGGCAAGGATTAACTTTTAGAATTCCATTACTCTTTAATCTGAATTGTTTTATGTTTTACAATCCTATATAATCTCAAGAATAATAAAAGGAAATATTATCAGTATGAACTTACTTGTTTTAGATAACCAAGAAAACCTTAAGACTTTGTTGATTCATTTCTATAAAATAATAATGGATTTATGGATGGTTAAAATACCATACAATATTTGCTTACTGAATTTTCTTTTCTGTTTAAGTAGGAAAGGTAGCTCCAAGAAAAAAAAAAGTGTTGTGCCTGCTTAGAGAGTAGCAGAGGATTCAATCCTGGATTGAATTCCAGATTTATTCAGTCTCCAATCTTTATGAAAGGTAATATAAAAATCAATTAAACCTCACTATTTACCACTCTACAAACATTATAAAACAATGATAAACTGTTTTGTTTGTACAATTTCAAGTGCTTGATTTTTCCACCTCATTCTCCCCATCCCCACCCCCAAACACACAATTATTAATTGTTCTGAATTTCATTGACATGCTTGCTGGCAGTCAGAGCCTTAGCATGTAATCCAAAAGAGCACAACACTGTACCTATTGACTGGCAAATTAATTGACTTAACTTTATTTGTGTTTTCATATCTTGATTAGACCTGTCATTATCTCTCCATAGGGATGATTAAAAGAGAAAGGAAAAGAAAGAATTAGATAAAATGTTTAAACTCAAAAGAACTACCTGAAAGTCCAGGATGATGTCATTATTCCTGGTCTTGATGTAATAAAAAATTATCTGAACCCATAAGCCCATATATTGCTAGTCTCCATTGTCAAGTAAAAGGGGAAAAGAAGGTATGCTAAGAGATAGATCAGCAAGACAAAGGATCAAAACCCCAAAATGTAGGGCACTAAATGCATTACCTTACTTGCTTGTAATAGTCATCAAAAGCACACCAAAGATTAAGCTCAGAAGATTTGAACTCCTTAATCAGGCATAGGGTAGTTTACTTGGAAAATATAAATGAATACAAGGAAGCAAGAAGTAGTGTTAACAGTCCTTACCTGTAAAAGCCCATGATAAATACTGCCTTATATAGAATTTATTGCTGTTTCTTTTTTAATGTTTTGATCAAAAAACCACCCTTATCTTTATCACTCCATCTTTTTTTGGTGTGGTCTGTGGCTAAAATTCCATTTCAACCTTATCCTGTAGTTAAAACCCAGTATCAAAGGGCTCATTGGCCCTGTTCCCTGTTTTCTGTGGGTAATTCCATTCATTTTTCTTACAAGGTAAATGTGAAGAAAGCAGTTAAGACTGTGAATAGATGCCCATACAGGAATTACAGAAAATGTTACAGAAACACTAAGAAAGTTTACACCCTATTTGTGGTAGAAAGTGAACTCTACCTCACTTAACGCTCTAATTCATCTAAAAGATTTTTTAACCCTAGCCAACATGAAGGGAGTGTGTGTGTGTGTGTGTGTGTGTGTGTGTGTGTGTGTGTGTGTATTGAGAACATTTAGGATTTAGAGATATTCTTCACAATGTCCCATCTTTTTCTTCCCATCAGTCAAATGCCCTTCTCACCTAACCTCCTTTATCTCTAAACTCTCCTGAGATAACGCAGACATTAGGTGGGTGGTCTTGAGCATATTCTAGATTTCTCTCAAGGGCAAAGTTCTCTTGGTAAAAAGGAAGGTGTTACTGCCTTCCTCCTTAGTACTTGTCTTGAAGCAATTTTTTTTCTTTTTCTTTTCCCAACTTTATTGGGTACAATTGACTAATATAATTGTACAAATTTAAGAGGTATAATGTGATGGTTTGATATGATTATCACAATAAAGTTAGTTAACACATCCATCATCTCACATAATTACCATTGTGTGTGTGCGTGTGTGTGTGGTGAGAACATTTAAGATCTATTCACTTAGCAAATTTCAAGTATACAATATAGTACTGTTAACTATAATCACCATGTTATACATTACATTCCCAGGACTTATTCATCTTATACCTGAATGTCTGTGTCCTTAGACGTACAGCTCCCTATTTCCCCCATCTCTCAGCCCCAGGCAACCACTATTCTAACCTCTGTTTCTACGAGTTTGATTTGTTTTTTTAGATTCCACATATAATTGAGATCATAGAGTAATTGTCGTTCTCTAACTTATTTCACTTATCATGATGCTCTTAAGGTTCATCTCATGTTGTCTCATCTGGCAGGATTTCCTTCTTTTTTATAGCTGAATAATATTCCATCACATACCTATACTACATTTTCTTTATCCATTCATTCGTGATGGACACTTTGGTTTTCATGCCATGGCTATTAAGAATAATGCTGCAATAAACAGAGAAGTGCAGATATCACTTTGAGATAATGCCTTTATTTTCTTCAGATATATACCTACAAGTGGGACTCCTGGATCATATGGTAGTTCTATTTTTAAGTTTTTCAGACAATTCTGTACTGTTTTCCATAGTGGCATCACCAGTGCCAACAATTGTCTCTTTTTCTCCTTTTTAAAAAAAAAAAAATAATAGCCATCCTAACAGATGTGAAGTAATATCTCATTGTGGTTTTGATTTGCATTTCCCTGATGATTAGTGATGTTGAGCACCTTTTCATGTAGTCTATTTGTAAGTCTTCCTTGGAAAAACTATGCAGGTCTTCCCCCCAACTTTTTTTTTTTTTTTTTTTGCCAATGAGTTGAATGAGTTCTTTATACATTTTGAATATTTACCTCTTATCAGAGGTATGGTTTGCAGATATTTTCCCCATTCCTCATTCCTTAGGGTGTTTTTTTTAAAAAAATTTGTTGATGGTTTCCTTTGCTGTGTTTTACTTTAATATAGTTCACTTGTTTATGTTTTTTCAATATATTTTTATTTATTTCAGAGAGGAAGGGAGAGAGAAAGAGAGATAGAAACATGAGTGATGAGAGAGATAGAAAACATGAATTTATCCTCTGCCTCCTGCACATACCTCACTGGGGATCAAGCCTGACACCCGGGAATGTGCCCTTACTGGGATTTGAACCTTGATCTCCTGGTTCATAGATAGATGCTCAACCACTGAGCCACACCGGCTGGGCTGTTTCTGTTTTTGTTACTTGTTTGACATTTAAAACACTGGCCCATATGACTGGTAGAAAGAAAGCAGAAAATATAGTGTAGTCATTTTCCTGATTATTTTTGTTTGCTCACTAATTTTTTTACCCTGAGTAGCAGCTCTTCAAGTCATTCACACTATTTTGCAGTTTCTTGCTAAACACACACACACACACACACACACACACACACACACACAAATGTATAAAGTACTAAATAAAAGAATAAATTGCAGAAACCTGTATCCTCATTGAACAAAGTTAAACTCTGTCTAAATACCAAAATATTGAACTTAAATAAGGTCATGTTGTGTGAGTGAAAAACAATAAACTACTACAAAACAGTCTGAACCTTCCTTTTTACTCTCCACCTAGTTTGCCTTTTTTACTGTGGTTGGAGCAATGGCTCAAATTGGTGTCCTTTCTTTTGTATAATCCTTTCAAATCCATCCTGGCTGCTGACAGTAACCTTTTAAAAATGTGTAATTAATCCTGTCATTCCCCAACTCAGCATTTTCTATGCCCACCAATTTCCTTCAGAATTCACGTCAACCTCCTGACCCTGGCATACAGAGCTCTAGGCCTGGGCACATGGCCAGCCTCGTATCCCAACAGCCTCATTTCTCCCTGTATTTTCCCCAGCCTCCGACAAATCCTAAACATGTCACAGGGCCCCTTTCAATGTCTCAGATACACTAGTCTCTGACCTCTGGGGCTTTTTAATGTTTTTCTTCTATCTTCTTTATTACCAAATCATTTCTTTATTTATCCAATCATTCATGGTTCATCATCTCCTCTGCAAAGCCTTCCCTGACCCCCTCTTCCTCAATCTTAGATTAGTTTAGTTCATTGCCCTCAAAGCTCTCATAGCATCTACTGATTTGGGTCTTGGTTTGTAAGAAGTCATGGTACTCCTTCTAGCATGAGAGTATCTTGAGGGCAACAATTACAGTTCTATCATCTTTAGGCATTGTGTGGAACAGGTATTCAATAAATATTTTCTAAATGGCATAATTAGGGAAGTTGTATCTTAAAAATGAAAACTATACCTTATAGAGTCCTTATTAAATACCAAGAACTGTGTGTGAATCGCTGAATTTTATCCTCTCAAAAATTCTCTCCCTGGCTGGGTAACTTGGTTGGTTGGAGCATCATTGGATATGCCAAGGTTTCAGGTTCCATCCGAGGTCAGGGCACATACAAGAATCAACCAGTGAAGGCATAAATAAGTGGAACAACAATTTCTCTCTCTCTCTCTCTCTCTCTCTCTCTCTCTCTCTCTCTCTCTCTCTCCAAATCAAAAAACAAACAAACAAAAATTCTCAAAGGAGTTCACTATTAACCTCCTCGTCTTAATAAATAAGAAAATTAAAAAATAAGAAAGAAGCAAAAATAGAATTCTGTTCTGTTGTGCCTGAGTATACTTTCTATAAAAGACTGGTAAGTAGAATACATCAAATACACTGTAGTAAATTACTTCTTGAAAAATATTACAATCCAAACTTTTCTCAGCCATTGAAAATGACCAATGTTAAATGCTTCTCATAGAAAGTCTTCATCCTGAACTTAGGAGGCCAGGAGGAAAAGAGTGGGTAGAATAGAAGATTACAGAGGAAACAGTTTTACTCAGAAATTAAAGATGAAAATGTTTAGGACCAAACGGGAAGAAGGAATTACTAGGTAAATACCTCAAGTGGAAGCTTCCTAGTTCTTTTTAAGGCCAGCGCCATTATAAAATTAAAAGTCCCTCTTCCCATTTTCTCCTATATCATTCCCAGATTTCCTTTTCTATTCATTGACTATCTAGGATTTAAAATGTTGACAGTAACACCCACTCCCCCTAGAAGTATAATGATTTTAGAATTGTTTTTACTGCTAATGTACTCAGGTTAAAGAATATGGTTCCTCCGGAGCTCCTTGTCATTTACCATGTTAACATCAAATTCTGAGCCATAAATAGCACACCAGCCAAACTTTCCTATGAGAGCAGCCCTTTATACCGCCCGATTCCATACTTGCATAATACAGGATGTGTCGATGATCAAGCAGTCGTGGACATCACTGTCTGTTTCCCCAAGTTCCATCAACCAAAGTGGGGTGGGTTACACAACCAAAACATTTACACTGTTATTTGTGTCTTACTATGTTTAGTTTTGGATCACAAATTTTAGTACATCAGCCCTCCTGTTTTTAAAAGAGAAAACAAGAAAATATTCAAGCAGGTTAGCCTTTTTCTGACAGTTGGCAAGCTTTGGGTACTTATTTCCTGCTCTAATTTTTCAGCTACTTTTACATTTGTTTGTTGCTGTGGTAGGTTCTTAGTAACAGGCATCTCCTTGGTTATTTGTGCAGAAAGACGTCTAGGACTGCACAATGTAGTCATTCTCAGCCTGGTAGTATGTGGCCTACCTACTGGTAGAAGACAATTTTCAAGTGATTTTTTCCTAGTCTTTAAATCCAAGTCAAAATTGGTTAAACCTCTGGCATTTATAAAGCAGACATTTTATTTAATTATATCTATGCATATATTTTTGTTAATCCTCACCTGAGGATTTTTTCCATTGATTTTTAGAGAGAGCGGAGGAGCCAGAGAGAAACATCAGTGTGAGAGAGACACATCGATTGGTTGCCTCCCACACACTGGGGCCGAGGATCGAACCTGCAACTGAGATACATGCCCTTGACCTGAACCGATCCTGGTACCCTTCAGTCTGCAAGCTGACACTCTACCCACTGAGCCAAAACGGCTAGGGCTAATTATGTATTTCAATTCAGATCTCATTTGATATGAGTAATAATAATAGTTACCATTCCTATTCATGTCAGCTCTGGATTCGTCTCTTTATAAACTGTGCTGTGTTTTAGTCTCACAATAATTCTGCAAGATGAGTGTCTTACCTTCCTCCACATTTGATAGGCCAGCCTATGATTCTGTGATGTTAGGATATTTGCCTAAGGTCACCTAGTAAGTGTATTGAGATTGATCTGGACCTAAAGACTATGTTCTTCACAATAAAGAAACAATAAAGAGAAAGCAGGCACGTGAACAAAGTGTTATGTTAGCTCAGATGAGGAGAGGTCCTTTTGATATGGGGTATAGAATATGGATATTTGTGATATATCTTATGTATATGGAAATGATTTGAGGCATACCTTCACAATTCAAGCAGAGCTAGAGCAAAGGTAACAGATGAGAAATACTCAAAATATTATTGGATTACAGTGAATGGTCAGTCTAGTTGGACTAAACTGATAAGGTAGATACTGGCGAACATTAGAGTTAAGACCTAAGAAGTCAAATTGGAGCCATGTAGACCTGCTTCATGAGACTGAATCAGTAGGAAGGTAGGAGGCATCAAGTAGGAAGAGACTAGAAATAGTTTTCAAAGGTTATAAGAATTTTTGCCATAGAAGCCCATACCGAAGTATAATGAAAACACTCTTGTTTTCCTTTATTCACTACTCACAGAATACTCTGTACTCCAGTTTCATGGGGGATTTTCCCACACTCAGCAATTCTGCACCACCAGCTCTATATTCTATAATCAATTCATTTCTGACACGAGCTGGAGTTAGCATCAGGTTCTACAAATTAAGTGCTCAGTCCCACAAGTTTCCCCTAACACCCCATCTCAGACACCGATTGCAAATCCAGGTTGTTACCTGTGCTTCTGACTGGCTGGTGATAAATCAGACATTGCCCCCTCCCTTGGTTTAGATTGATTTGCTAGAGCAGCTCACAGAACTCTGGAAAACAGTTTACATACTAGATTACCAGTTTATTACAAAATATATTAAAGGGTAAAAATAAATAGTCAGATGAAGAGGCACATAGCGAGAGGTCTTGAAGGGTCCCGAGCATAGGAGCTTCTGACCCTGTAGAGTTTGGGGGGTGCCACCCTCCTGCTTTGTGGATGCGTTCTTGTTCACCAACCCTGAGGCTCTAAGAACTCCATAGAGGTAACAGGGCCAAATGAGAATCCACATGGAATGAGCAGTAGAGATGTACATGAGAGATTCTTTCAATGCAAATATAATTATTTGGCATTTGAATGTGGGCTGATAGCATTCAAAACAGAAGTGGGGCAGTTTAAAGTGGTGAGCTCTGGATATCCTAAATGTATAGAATGGATAAGTGGGTAAATCACAGTCACATAGGTGGATAGATCTCCTAGCAACTACTACTGTGCTCAACTCCATCTGCTTTTCTGCCAATCCCTGACATCATCCTTTAAAAAAGAATCTTTAAAATGTTGTACAATACCAATCCCTGAGCTGGCTTGTGGACAGAGTACAGAGCAAGACAACAGGAACCATTCTTAATCTTCACTGGAACACAGAGATGGTTCCACAGAGATTGTGCCAAGAAAAATGTCAGGAATATTGTACTGGCATTCCGTGCGAAATTAACATCTTTTGTTATAACCAAACACGTTAACAATGTTTTGATCATGAGATCTCAAAGTTCAGATGAATCTTTATGGTAGAAAAGGTTAAAATAGAAATGTAAAAGCAATGGTTTGGGCTATATCTGCTCTTTCAGTACTCATAATCATTAACAATTCTCAGACACTTATTAAATGCCAGGCTTCATTCTAACACTGTATTTTCTTTTAAAGCTAGCTACTCACCTGTTCTTAACACACACACACACACACACACACACACACACACAAGCAAAAACAAAAACAAAAAAAACCTTCCCTTTTACTGCTGATTCTAGAGCCCATTTTTCTGTCAGTAACAAAAAGTGGGGAAAAATATCTAAATCTCTAATCTTCCTTTTCCAATATTTCTCTTTGAATTCCCTGAGAAATTGATGGGTAAAACATTGACAGTTATGGTGTCTAACAGAAATAATTAGAGGAACATAATTCCACAAAACAAGAATGAAAGTGTTCTCAATGGTGTGCAGAATTGGAGAACATGGGCCCTGGCGTTTTATGAATTATTTGGCACTTGAGTGTGGGGCTGATAGCATTCAAAACAGAAGTGGGGCAACTGACCAGCTGAACTGTTGTAATGGGGTCTCCTAAAGCAGCCAAATGGTCCAACAGAGTAAGGAATAGCAACATGTTTAATGCAACAAAACCCTGCATAACTCAGGGGTCTGGGAGTACAAAGATGAGTTAGGCAGAGCTCTCGCCTTCAAAGGGCTCACAGTCTAATATGTAAACTAATAGGTTACTGTACAGTATTAACATGTCTATGCAAATTTTAGGACATTATTTAAAATGATGATAAATTCTTTGATAGCCCCACCATTGAAAGGTGTGATCTCTTTCTTTTCCCCTTAACTCTAGACTAGACTGTGACCACTTTGAATGCAAGGGGAGTCTTGCTGTCTTGTTTTGAGTCTAGTTTTAAGATAACTGGCAGCTTCCTGCCATGGTCTCTGGGAGGTTATGCTGTCATGTAAGAAGCTCTTTTTGTCCTGCTAGAGGCACCACATGGAGAGCTGTTCAGTCCACAAAGAGAAAAACAGGGGTTCTTCTGAGCCCTGCCTTTCACCCACCCCATCAAGGTGCCAACTTGTGAGTGAAACCCTGTTGGATCCTCAAACCTGCCCAGCCACCAGCTGAAGATCCCCAAGTAAACATGTTGTATAAAGAACTGACCAGCCTGGCCTGTGTTGCTCAGTGGCTTAGCATAGATCTATGAACCAAGAGGGTCATGGTTTGATTCCCGGTCAGGGCACATGTCTGGAGGTTGTGGGCTCAATCCCCAGTGGGGGCTGGGGGACGTGCAAGAGGCAGCTGATCAATGATTCTCTCTCATCATTGATGTTTCTATCTCTAGTCCTCTCTCTCCCTTCCTCTCTGAAATCAATAAAAAAAAAAAAAAAAAACTGGCCAGCTGAGCACTGTCAAATTCCTGACTCACCAAATCATGAAATATAATAAAATGGTTGTCATTTTAAGCCACTAACTTTTGGGGTTGTTTGTTACACAGCAACATATAATCAGAACAAAGGGAGTGCTTAATTCTGACTCAGAAACACTCCTCAAATGGGGTTGAAATCTAAGTATGATTTTGAAGGATAAACAGGGGGATTACCTAGGCAACAAATGGGGGAAAGGCACTTAAGGTTGATGGGAGAATATAAGTGAAGACAAAGGAATTGAGTTTGGTGTATTAGAACTTCTCAGTATTTTGTAGGAAAAAAAACAAAACAGAATAATGAATGGGGTCGGGGGAGAAGGACGGGGGTGGATTAGAGTAGAGAAAGATGAACCAAAAAAGAAAAGATATCACATGTTAACCTCTTTGTACTAGGCATATTTATATATTTCTATAGAAAATGGTTAGAAGTTATTTCGATAATCTAAAAAAAATTTTGAAAGTATGAAATAAAGGTTAAGTAATTTAAAACCTTGAATTGTGTAAGAAATGGGTAGAATGTATGTAGAAGGAAGGATTAAGAGAGAGTATTGACTAAATCTCAACTTTTAGATTTAGTGATTGAATGGATACCACCAATTGAAAAATGGAATAGGAAGAAGAGCAATTTGGGTCATTAGATTTCAAATTCATTTGTGGATGTATTTACTTTGAACATCTGTAAGTTTCTAAGGTGGAGAGAGATGTTCAGTAAGCAAAGGGATGAAAAGATTCTATAGCTTACAAATCACATGAGGGTTCTCTATTGTTTTACACACACACACACACACACACACACACACACACAGAAATATTGGAATTGTGAATGTGTCGATGGTGGTTTAAACAAAGTACAAAGATGAAACTACCTATAGAAAGCAAGTAAAGTGAGAATTAAGAATACATACAAGAACAAAACAAGATTATAAGGGGTAGGAACAAGGAAAATTTTAAATAAACTTAGACAATCCAGTCTGTAAAATATGTCATAGAAGTCATGTTGATCCAGGCTATGAAATATGTCATAGATTATTCATTTGACTTGCTTAAAACTCACTTTACCTACCCACCCAATAATCGACTTTATTTCGGTGTACTTTGGATTGAGCTGCTAATAATATCTAAATGTTATGTAAATCTAAATAACTATGGATTTAAGTCTGGGGATGGCTAGACTATAAGTATATATAATTATATTTTTCTTATAAGTGTATATGTATTCTATACTGTTCACATGGATGCTTTTAAAATAGCCCTTTCACCACTATAATATGAAAAATGACCTACTTGCCTTCACACTGAATTATCAAATGATTCATAACTTTTTTCAATGCAATATCACAAGCCAAAAGAAACACCAATAGTCAGAATGTGTTTTACCTTTTTAAGTAACAGCATGTGTCTACATTTAAAAAAAGTTAGAAAATTATCAAATTAATGCATATGGCATTGAGAATTTTTCACAAATGAAGTGGAAACAGAGAAAGAAACTTGAACTGAGTTTTATGTTTTTAAGGACTATTTGCTTCTGTCATTCTCAACAAGGAGTGGGTATTTTGGTTGAAACACCATTACTAATAAGCAACTTCTTTGCTTTAATCTCTATGACAGGGAGAAGACTATACCATTTTTGAAAAGAGAAAATTCTAAGGCATGACTTAAGATTACATTTTTTTTTATTTTAGAGTAGAAATATGATTTTTCCCCTCGTTTTTCTAGAGATCAGGGAACAAAAAAATTCCACTTCATTTTTTTTATTTTTTTTCTAAGACCTTCAATCTCCTTTAAACGGAATATGGTCAATTCCTAGTTGTGGAATAACCACAAGACAATTAGAAGTTAAATTGTTGAGCAGCCCGCATCTAATTAAAGTCTCTCCATTTTAACTATTTTATTTTTAGCATCTGAAGCAGTTTGTAGCTCTTCTAGGCTATAATCATGTTTATTTAAGAGTAGTGCAGTCCTCAGTGAGAAAATAAAAACCTACCAGAACTGCTATACCGAATTGAAGAAAGCAGGGAGATGGGTGGCATGTTTAGCGTACTTTTCAGCTTGATTTTCTTCAGTGTACTGTACAAATAGCTCAGCTTGAGTTCTAGAACTCCATGTCTGAATGGGTTTCCTCTGTAGAATGTCATGAACGTGTGTAACTACATTGATGTGAGAAGTTAGCCATGCTTTGTACTTTGCACAAACTTAGAGTCCATAAAGTTCTGAAGATGCGGAGTAAATTTTATTTTACAAGTCATACTAGGCAGTCACCACATCTAAAATTCTCAGTTTTTAAAAATATACAGAAAAAAAAACCCAATATGACTGAAGATTTCGGCCCTATTATTTCCCAGAGAGTAGGGGCTATGACCTAGGAGAAGTTTTTGCCTATCCAGGAAGGAACCTTCTGAATATCATCAGAATACCGTATTAGCAGACATTCCTTAAATGCCTACTGTGTTCCAGCCTCTGGCCTCCACCCTCCACCCTCCACATGGAGCTTCCTCTTTAGCTGTCAGAACAACTCTGTTAGGTAATATTACAACCTCGGGTTTTAAGTGGCTAAAATATGCTAGTTATTAATTGGCAGAGTGGTGTTTTGAATCTAGCACTCTTAATATTATTTTAACCACTCCTCTTCATATTATTTTTAATGTAAAGAGTATCAAAGTAAACATTTTGTCAGAGGAAATACTTAGAAAAAAATTAATTATTTCCAGTAGCTCTGTTTTAGTGGAGGCAGCACAGAGAGAGTTCAGTGCTGGTCTCTGGAGTCAAGTCCTCACCAATGTGACTCTAGGCAAGTCCCCCCCGTTGCTGTTCCGTCATCTGCCACAAAGCCATGGCGAGAGTGTGAATTTGTAATGGCACTATAAATGGGGATGCCATGAGGACTTTCTTCCTGGGTTGTTCTGAGGATTAAATAAAACGTAAAGTATAATTAAACACTTAGCATACTGTCCAGAGCATAAGGACTTTTCAATTAACTTTCAAA
Organism: Myotis nattereri; assembly: GCF_964212035.1. Taxonomy (NCBI): domain Eukaryota; kingdom Metazoa; phylum Chordata; class Mammalia; order Chiroptera; family Vespertilionidae; genus Myotis; species Myotis nattereri. Next base: position 32,235,525 of record NC_138088.1, read on the forward strand.
TGCTCTTATTTTGTGTTGGTATTATTATTACCATCATTATATATTTCAAAAGGTAAGCTTGCCCTGGCTGGTTTGGTTCAGTGGTTAGGCAGGGGTGGGCAAACTTTTTGACTCGAGGGCCACAGTGGGTTCTTAAACTGGACCGGAGGGCCGGAACAAAAGCATGGATGGAGTGTTTGTGTGAACTAATATAAATTCAAAGTAAACATCATTACATAAAAGGGTACGGTCTATTTTTTTTTAGTTTTATTCATTTCAAACGGGCCGGATCCGGCCCGCGGGCCATAGTCTGCCCACGGCTGGGTTAGAGTGTCAGCTCGCAGACTAAAGGGTTTGATTTCTGGTAAAAGGCACATACATTAGTTGCAGGCTCGATCCCTGGCCCCGGTCAGGGCATGTGTAGGAGCAACCAACCAATCGATGTGTCTGTCTCACATCGATGTTTCTCTCTCTCTGTCTCTTTCCCTCCCTTCTACTATCTCTGAAAATCAATGGAGAAATGTCCTTGAGTGAGGATTAACAACACAAAAAAAATTTTAATGGTAAATTCATGCCATAATTCAGCTGGGCTCACCAACTACTGTGGGATAAATACTATTCTAGTTCTAGTGATAGAAAGCTATCAAACATATATAACTGTGATTTTTCCAGTTTGGAAAAAAGAAACAAATGGGTATTTAAAAATAATTAAAGAGCATGATAAAGATGGTATTTGGAAAACTGCAAAATTGAACATAAGCTAAATATAGTATAGATGGTGAGTCAGGAATGAGAAAGATGTTACTGAACTGATCACACCTGGGGTGAGATGAAAAAGACAGCTAACTCCTAGGAACAGTCAGGTGATTAACTTAACCATGAATTTGTTTTGTTTTTTTTTTTTTCATTTAAAAAAACTCTTCAAATTTCATAAATAACATTGGATATCACTCCAAAGAGTTAATGAGTAGTTAACTGTAGATATTAGAGTGGGAGGAGTGGTGTGAGAAGATTGCTGTTAGACAGACAGACCAGATAAGAAGGGGAGAGCTTGCAAGAAAAACATCAGTTTGGGAAAACTGGGTCTGATTTAATGAGACTGAAACTATTATGGTGAGAGCATACTATTTTCAATGTTCATCCATGTTATAGCATGTGTCAGAATGTCCTTCCTTTTTCAGGCTGAATAATATCCCATTGTATTATTTACCACACTTTGTTTATCCATTCACTATTGATGGATACTTGCACCTATTATGAATAATGATGCTATAAACATGGGGTTACAGGCTATCTCATTTATTTTTTCATTTTTATTTTTTAATTGCAGTTTATATTCAGTATTATTTTATATTAGTCTCATGTGTGCAGCATAGTGGTTAGACAACCATATACTTTACAAAGTGTTCCCCTCGATATTTCCAGTACCCACCTGGCACCATATATAGTTACTGCAATATTATTGACTATATTCCCCATGCTGTATTTTATACCTTCATGACTATTTTGTAACTATCAATTTTCACTTAATCCCTGAACCTTTTCCATCCAGCCCCCCAACCCCCCTCCCCTCTGGCAACCATCAGTCTGTTCTCTGTATCTATGAGTCTGTTTTAATTTCCTTTGCTTATTTTAATCTTTAGATTCCACATATAAGGGAAATTATATGGTAGTTGTCTTTCTCTGACTGATTTGTTTCACTTAGTATAATACACTCTAGGTCCATCCATGCTGTTGTAAATGGTAAGATTTCATTTTTTTATGACAGAATAATATTCTATTGTATGTATGTACCACCAGTTTTTTATCCACTTGTCTATTTATGGGCACTGGGTTGCTTTCATGCCTTAGCTATTGTAAATAACTCTGCAATACACTTAAGGATGCATATATTCTATCACATTAGGGGTTTTTTGTTTTGTTTTGTTTTTACTATATACCCAGAAGTGGAATTGCTGGGTGATAAGGCAAGCTGCCTTATTTCTTATACTCACATTGTATATTATGGTCAGATGCTGACATTTGCTGACATTTAGGCAGTTTCCTTCCATATTATTAAAAACAACAAAAAACACTAATAAATTTTAGAACAAGAGTTGGCAAACTAATGTATATATATACATATTTCACTTAGTGAAATAAGTGAAACTAAGTGAAAAAATTTCAGAGAGGAAGGGAGAGGGAGAGACAGATACAAATATCAGTGTATGTGCAACATCCCACACTGGGGATTGAGCCTGAAACCCGGGCATGTGCCCTGACTGGGAATCGAACCGTGACCTGCTGGTTCATAGGTAAACGCTTAACCACTGAGCCACTGGAGCTGAGTTCCTTTTAAATTTTTAACTGGTTAGAAAAGAGGTTTATTTTTTAAAGAGTAGTTCATGACATGAAAATTATATGAAATTCAAATTTCAGTGTCCATAAATAAATGTCATTGGAATACAGCTACACTCATCCATTTACATACTATTAATGGCTGCTTTTGCAGTACAACAGCTGAGTAAAGTTATTGCTACAGATCCAGCACGGCCTGCAAAGCCCCTGAATCCTACCTGTCTGTTTACAGAAAAAGTTTGCTAATTCCTGTTTTAGAAAAATCAGTCATAACAGGCAGCAAAAACAGCTTAGAAACTGCATTTATTCTTACAGATCATTGATGTAGCATTTTAGCAAAATACTATTTGGACAGACATAGGGAATCTAAGAAAAAGTATTGCTAATTCTGTGACATTTCATTGAAGCTGGTCAATGTATAAATGCTGATTCCATTAAACTAAATCATGTTGTGGCATAAGCCCTGTTGAAAGTACCACTATGTTTCCAGAACATTCATCCAGCTGGAGCTGTTAGAAGGGAATGGATACCAGGACAGCCAGAGGGGAGAATGGAGGCTGGAGAGAAGACACGAATAGGCTTGGAATGAGAAAATCCTGGGGCCTGGGAGCCCCACATGTGATCAGGGGCTGTGGAGGAGAGTGTTATGGCAGCAGTTCTCAATTTTATTTTCTAACAGTCACACTGGACATTTTAAATTACAAAATACAGTAAAACCTTGATAAAATGGACTAATTCGGGCAAGAGGGTGTCCGTTAAACTTGAAAGTCTTTTATAATAAAGTAGATTTTCTGAATGCGTATGTTAAAAATTTGACAAATTAGTTTACTTGTTTTTACTTATGTAGACACATTTGTGTAATTAAAATTAAGTATGTATAAAATGTTTAATTTCACAGTAAAGTTTTATATATGTATTACAGTAATTTTAAATGTATACTGAATAGGTCTAGTAACCGCGAGTAAACAAATGCAGGCAGGAGGGCGTGGCTTAGCCCACGTGGGAACATCCCCCAGCACACGTTAAAACTGCAGAAAGCCCATGATGTGGTGTTAGCAGGTGCTAATCATTCACCAAACATTGTTTATGAGCCGTGACTCTTGGATTTAAATATGTAGACTATAGTCATAGATATGTAATATAGTCATGTCTGCGAAACTACTACAGTGTTTTTTCCAACATATGGCCTGTTCCTTAAAATTTGTTAAAAATAACTGAATTAATAAAAAAAATAACCTGTTAATTTAATTATAAGCAAATCTTGGCTAAAAACATTTTAAAATTAACATGGCGTTAATGTTCACATGTGACATACGGTTGGGAAATTTTGCCCATTTAATCTGAAGTCCGTTAAATGGAGGTCTGCACAATCAAGGGTTTTCTGTAAGTCATTCACAATATCCTTGGCACTTTCAGAATTAATTATAGTGATTAGCGGTCCTTAACTGTGTGGCAGCCATTGTGCTAAACCTCCTGTGCATAGATATTGCTTCATTTGGTCCTACCCCTAAGCCCCGTAAAGTTAGGTGCTATTATTATTCCTATTTATCATGAGGAAACTAACACATAGTGAGGTCAAACCGCAGCCAAAGGTGAACTTGGGGCTTAATTTGTGCCAGGCAGACCCCATGCTGGTACTTTAACTATAAGGACCTCATGTGATTCCCAGGTGTCAACCTACAACGGTCTGCCAACACAGAGAGCAGCTGCTAAACACCGAGGCAGCCCCTAGTAATGCCAGGCAGCTGGATCAACTTGTAACACACTCGTCACCCCCAGAGATTTCTTCAAACACTAATAACATGAGTGTGTGCTGGTGAAAAGACCAGCAAAATGCAAAGCCGGGGAGAGAACACACTGGCGACTGGGCGGGGAGGCTTTGAGACCCTAGCGCTTCTATTCAACCTCAGCGACCTACCTCTCCTGCCCTCACCTGAGATGAGGCTTGAAGGTTTTTGAGTGTCATCATTCCATGATTCCGAAGCTTCCCACTTTTTACCTATTTGTTTTCTCCGTTCACCAAGGCCTACCTCACCAGGAATTTGCTCCACACAATCCCCAATGGTCTTCAGTTGTCCACCAGTCATTTCACATCTTCTCGCGTCTTCCCATTAAGCTTCTTGAACACAACGCTGAGCCCTGTAAAGGACAGGAACTTCCTTTTTTCTAAGCTTTTGGAATCTCTCTTCATTTCCTTCCACTCTGCTCCCCCTCCAGCCTCCATCCTTGTACTTTCCAATTTATGGGATATTGATGGATGAGTCCAAATACTTTCTAGGACCCTGTGACTTTAAACACCCACCTTCACAAGTCCCGTGGCATAGCCAGCCAACCAACTCTTAGGCAATACTTGTCTCTGTAAAATTTCTGTAAAATTACTCTGCCTTCTAGCCCAGGCGCTCTCCTCCTAGCATTTGTGATGGCATCCTAAAAGACCTTCCACCTCTCAGTTAAGTTCCACTCTAACCCACTCATCCTAGACACCGCGTCGAAGTACCCTCTGAAGCTTATCCCTCAATCAAGCTCTCCCCCAGCTGCTGTGTTAAATACCTCCTTTTATTGTGCTTCGTTTTACTGCACTTCACAGATGTTGGCATTTTCTACAAATTGAAGGCAGGACACCCCACCAGCAAAAAGATTACAACTAGCCTTATTCTAATACTTGCTTTGGTGTGGGGGTCTGAAACCGAACCCACAAGGGATCCGAGGGATTGCTGTACAAACTCGTGGGCTGCACAGCAGGATGAGGCGGGCAGTGTCACTTAACCCTGAAGAGCCGAGCCTCTGGATTCAAAATGCTTATGATTGAATTCTGGTTCTCCTATTTACCTGCTGTGAGACCTGAGCAGGTGGCTTGATGTCTTTGAGCTTAACTTTCCTAATCTGTAAAATGGAGCTAATAACTACCTTCTTTATAGCACAGGTGTAGGGAGCCAATGAAAAAATGTCTATTCGGCAATTTAAGCACTGCTCTGTAGTAGCTTTTTCATAGGACATCTTAATGAGTAGTGCTCAGTATTATTATCAGCATCCTTTTGGCTTTCACATAGTGACTGGATTTATATTCTGAGCATCTTATACTCAGCTCTGGAAATCCAGGCAAATGCAGCCCTGTGGTGGTTCCTCGGTAGGTCGGACACTTTTCTGCTTCACGTGTTTGTTTTTTTTTGGCTTCCTGTGTCTGGAGCCTTTCCGTAGCCCCTATATGAGCCTTTCTAAGACCTTACCTTCAAGGAGGCCACATCTTCTAAGAGGCCATTCCATTTCTTCCCAAGTGGAGGTAATCTCCCCTTCTTGATAGCACTGTTTTTGGAACGTTCCTTAATGAAGTAATTTGTAATAGCTAATAATATATAAAGTTGTACTAGTATATACTTTGTTCTTAATATTTGTTGTCATACATTTGCAAATAATGGAAAGGAAGACTAAGGTGGTACTAGTCAGAATTTTACTTTTTCTGATTCTAAAACAGAAGCACAGAACAAACATTTTTTTCTAATTCTTTGTATTAATCAGGACTTTTGTTCAGGCAAAAAGTAAAATAAAATAAAGAAAGAAAAAAGAAATTTTATCATAGGGTCTTAGGAGTGCATCACAGAATCCAATTCTCAAATAGGAGATAGAGCCAGAATTTGGTAAATTGTAAGGACTCTTCTCTCTCTCTCTCTCTCTCTCTCTCTCTCTCTCTCTCCCTCTCTCTCTCATTTTAGTGGCTGGACATACCACAATACTTTTCACAGCATTCATTATCGTCTCCTACATTGTTCCAAGGCAATTACTGGCTGAATTTGTTGGACTCAACAGGGTAGATACCAGGTTTAGGAACACAGGGGAATACATAATGTCCATTTTATTGAGGATGCAGCCAATACGTGGTAATCTATTCTTGCAGATTTTATAACCATCTTGTAGTTTTCTATTCCCTCAGCTTTTGAGCATATGAAAACCACCCTAGATCATCCTCTCACTATATTTCCATTCTAACATTTAGTTCTTCACCTTCCACTGAGAGCAAAGTCCCTGAGTTCAGGGTTTTTTTCTTATTTATTATTGTTTTTTTTTTTATAACATACACATGAGCACATTAAATTAGTGTTTCCCAAACTTTGTGACTTTCTCCCCCTCCCTTTCTCCTGTCTCCGTCCTTCTGCTGGGCAAATCCTATCCCATGGCTCTGGCTCTTGCAGTACTTGAGTTCTCCTTCCAGGTGAGAATAGCAGGAAGCCATTCTTTCCTACCAAGGGATATTTCCCAACATTCCTCAGTGATCCCTCAGTTCTGCCCACAGCTCTATGACTAGCTCCTTCCTTAAGTTATTTTCAGTAAAATCCCTCTGATTGGAATTCTGCTTCCAGCTGGCACCTTCTCTGAAGCAGGTTGGCTTTGCTTTTTTCCTAGTACTTTGGATACGTGATTCACCTTTCCTACCAACTTGTAATATATTTCAATATTCAGCTTCAAAATTTCTACTATTAGCCCATAAGATTGGTTTCAAACTAGAGAGAGAGAGAGAGAGAGAGAGAGAGAGAGAGAGAGAGAGAGAGATTTTCAACTACCTTACTTTAGAATTTGAAAATATTTCACAATGGAATACTATGCAGCTGTAAAAAAAGAAGGATCTCTTACCCTTTGAAGCAGCATGGAGGGACCTGAAGAGTACTGTGCTAAGTGAAATAGGCCAGTTAGAGAAAGGCAAGTATTGCATGATCTCAATTATCTGTGCAATCTATCCTGGCCAGAGTGATTCAGTGGTTGGACATTGACCTGTGCACCAAGAGGTCACTGGTTTGATTCCAGGTCAGGGTGCATACATGCCCAGGTTTTGGGCTTGATCCCTGGTGGGGGGTGTGCCAGAGGCAGCCAATCAATGTTTCTACCTCTCTCCTCTTCCTTTCTCTATCTCTAAAGTCAATTATAAAATACATATTTATATGGGGAATCTAATGAACAAAATAAACTGATGAACAAAACAGATTCAGAGACATTGAAACATGCAACAGATTGACTATTTCAGAGGGAAACAGGGGGTGGGCAGGAAGAGATTAACCAAAGAATTTATATGTGTATAGGCATAGCCCATGGACTAGCAATAATGAGGGGAAGGCCTGGGGAGGAAGTGAGAGTGGGGTCAATGGGGAAAAGAGGACATTTGTAATACTTTAAGCAATAAAGATAATAAATAAGTAAATCAATCAATCAAAAGAAAAATATTTGTGCTCAGTATAACAGTTTGGAAGTGTTAAGACCACATGTTAATAAAATTAACTTCTCCCCCCTCCCGCCCTTCATAGTGAGGGTAAAAATAAGACAAACCAGAAACTGCTCTGTAATCTCTGACTGCAAATTTCAAAAAGACAGTGGCTAACAAAGTCCCCTAAAACACTAAATTCATTTCTTTTAAAATTATACTCATTGTTTTCTACACATGGTGCCCCTATTGAATAATATGGAAACTTTTGTTTTGAAGCTCAAATGTGGCAGGTGGGAGCCCCTCTGGTGGACTGCTATGTCCTTCTGACGTGTCCCCCTAGTGTTTGAGCACCTCCTGGTTTGGGGCCCAGCAAAGCATTTGGGGCTTACCTTGTCCTTTGCCTGTCCCACACTTGGAATCAAAAACTTCTTAAAAAGAGTGTCCTCTTCCCACCATTTTCCCCTAAGAGATAGATGATGTTTACAAATAAAGATCTGCACGCTAGGGTATGCTTGTTGCTACTGGACTTTTACAAATCTTAGATTATTTTAATACAGAGTGCAGGAAAAAAATATTTTTTTAAAACATGAATTCATCAAGACACCTCTGGCAAAAATCATCAATGGATATGAAACCCCATCGCCTGAGAAGTTGTTGGGAACAGGATATTCACATGGTCTCAAATTGTCACCCCTCAGGTTGCTTATTGATCTTAAGGGCAAAGGGTGACTTTACAATGGAAAGATCTAGAGGACACCACCGGAACCAAGTAATCAGTAACTGAGCAGACAGATCTTATGAACCTTCTGTTGTGATACAATTGGAAATCGTACCACCTATGTAGTAAATTTGCCAAAAATGTTTCATCAGAAGCCATTACAAGTAAATGATCAGATTAATACAAAGCCATTAATAGCCTCTTTTTCTAAAAAAATAAAAATAAAAATGAGTTTTTAGAGAGAGACTCCAATAGGCTGCCTCTTCCCACCCCCCCCCCACCCCCGCAACCAGGTGTTAAGCCCCCAACCTGGGAATGTGTCCTGACTGGGAACCAAACTGGTGACCTCTTGGTGCATGGAATGACACTGAACCATGGATCCACACTGGCCAGGCTGGCCTGGCCTCTTCTTAAACTTTTCCTTAAAGTGTCAAGAAAAATAAAAAAGTAGAGCAACATCCCCATGTTGGCATCTTCTACAAATTGAAGGTAGGACACCCCACCCTTAAAGAGATTAAAAAGACATGAAAACCAAATGAAAAAAAAAATGTTTTCATTAGTTTAGGATCAAAAGTAAAGTGATTAAGGTCACTTGGGAGGCAGCTGGGGAAATGTGACTACAGACTGCATATTAGGTAGTATTATTTATTTAGGTGAACTATATTGGGTTTGATAATGCTATTCCTGTTATGTAGGAGCATGTTCCCATTTGGAGGAAATAAACATTTCCTGAAGTATTTGGGGTGGGACATGGCACCATGTCTGCAATTTATGCAATTTATTTTAACATGTTTTGGCAAAATATGCATAGGAAAGAGAAAAATAAAATGGTAAAGAGTTTAGTTATAAGGCTAGGTAAAATATATTTATTGTACTATTTTTTCAACTTTTCCAAAATAGAAAAGCTGAAGGGAAAGTGTAGAGTCGTGGTGAATATTTTCAAAATAGGGGAAATTCAGAAGTATTAGTCAACTTGGAACATTAATAATATTGTGAAGTTGATTCCAGAAGAAAAAAAAAATCTTACAGAGCCAAAGGGGAAAAGATTAACACTGTTTTAGATTAACATTTTGAAAATCACATATTAATCTAGCTAACATTTATTGAGTACTTGTAGTGTTCCAGAATTTCAGAGGTACTTCATAATCAGGGTTAGGGTGCTGATTACCTACTTTGCAACATTCCTATGTAACAGGTACTATTATTCCTGATATAAGGGTGAGGAAAAAAAATTATAGAATTTAAGTAACTTGCCTAAGGTCCAAAGATAGTCCATGATAAAGGTGGAGACAGATTTCAGCCAAGAGCCTGGAGATGTTTCTCTACTTGATCCTATCATATGAGAAAAGTTGGTTAAGGTCCAAAGCCTTGAATTCTCAATTCAAACTGCTTCTGTCTACCACTGACTAGTTGTGTGAGCTTAGGAAAGTTACCTAAAATGAGCATAATAATGATAATACCTACATTGTAGATTAGTTTGGAAGAAATAAGTCCATTAAAAACCCTTAGGATAGCCGTGGCCAGGTGGCTCAGTTGGTTGGAGCATTGTCCCCTACATCAAAAAGTTGCAGGTTCCATTCCTAGTTGGGACACATAGCTAGGTTGTGGGTTTGATGCCCAGCTGGGGCACATATGGAAAGGCAACCAATCAATATTTTTCTCTCTCCCTCTCCCTTCATTTCTCTCTAAAATCAATTAAAAAACAAACAAAACAAAACCCTGGAGTGAGAATTAAAAACAAAACAAAACAAAACAAAAACACACCTTAAGATAGTAGATAGCATTTGATAAAGACTTAATTATCATTAGCCTTAGCAAGGACCATGCTCATTGTTTTCATATATATTAACTCATTCTTATGTATTCTGTACAACAATTATGCAAATAGGTTTTCCCATCCTTTTTTATAGCTACCGTAAGTAGAGCCAAAATTTGAACCTCTGTGACAAAGCCCATGTTCTTTCTGCTATAACACATAGGATTCTCCACGTACATCATCACTACAGCATGTTCCTTTAAGTTCTGATTTTTATTCTACTTTCATTTAGTGAAATGAGTACACCAAAGAGAGTTCATTACTCTTTAAACTTTATATCATCTTTCCTTTATTATATAACAAAGGATTATCCATAAACCCTCTCTTTGTTTTTAGTTCAAGAGAATTATCTTTCACAACAATATAGGAGTTAGTATGAGATTTTATAAAGTAAAAATTATAGTGGGAATTAACAATTTTTAGAATAGCTAGTTCTGGTTTAGACTTTAAATCCAGGAATATGCAGCATCCATTAAAGTGCTTTTAACTCAGAAGCATTTGAAGGCAACTCAGCAGCATTTATTTTATAAACTTAATAATGAAAGCCAAATAACAATCAAGATTAGCCTATAATTAGAAGTTCAAGGTTATCACTAAACATACTTACATCATCAATGAAATTTAAAATATGGCAACAGAATCAATAAATGTTTTGGAGATACTCTTTTAGCTGTGAAGTGATAAATGCATGAAATTAGAATCAGTGAACTTGCTGGAGTTTCTATGCCTATGTGTGGCCTGACTCACAAGATCCCTTCGCTGAAAAAGATGAGTGTTTTATTGTGATTTTTCTCAAACAATCAATAGAAATTATCATTTTTTTTTCTCTCTTTCAGTTTTCATGGCAATAATATTTCTATACCTGCTTCTAGCATTGCATATTATGTCTAGGAGCTGTTGCTTCCTCTTGGAGAAGAGAGACAAGAAATCTTCCAGATGTAATTTATTTTTAAAAAAATACTGATTATAGCAATTACAATCTCCTCACACTTCATATTTGGTGACTTGACACTTCGTTCAATACAATCAGAATATATTTTCTATCTAATATATTCAGGGCATTTATCATCATATCTGGGTCATTGGGAAATCCATATTAAAGTAACAAGGGCCGATGGGCACTTAGGCTGTTTCCAAATCTTAGCCATGGTAAATTGTGCTGCTATGAACATAGGGATGCATATATCCTTTCTGATTGGTGTTTCTAGTTTCTTGGGATATATTACTAGAAGTGGGATCACTGGGTCAAATGGGAATTCCATTTTTAGTTTTTTGAGGAAACCCCATACTCTTCTCCACAGTGGCTGCACCAGTCTTCATTCCCACCAGCAGTGCACGAGGGTTCCTTTTTCTCTGCATCCTCACCAGCACTTGTCATTTGTTGATTTGTTGATGATAGCCATTCTGACAGGTGTGAGATGGTACCTCATTGTCATTTTGATTTGCATCTCTCGGATGATTAGTGACTTTGAGCATGTTTCCATGTGTCTCTTGGCCTTCTGTATGTCCTCTTTAAAAAAGTATCTATTTAGATCCATTGCTCATTTTTTGATTGGATTGTTTATCTTTCTTTTGTTAAGTTGTATGAGTTCCCTGTAAATGTTAGAGATTAAACCCTTATCGGAAATAACATTGGCAAATATGTTCTCCCATGCAGTGGGCTTTCTTGTTGTTTTGTTGATGGTTTCTTTCGCTGTGCAGAAGCTTTTTATTTTGATGTAGTCCCATTTCTTTATTTTCTCTTTAATAAATAAAGAGAAAATTGCCCTAGGAGCTGTGTTGGTGAAGATACTGCTTTAGGGTATGTCTGAGATTTTCAGCAGATGAGTGGATTAGAAAACTGTGGTACATCTACACAATGGAATACTACGCTGCTATAAAAAGGAAGGAACTCCTACCATTTGCAACAGCATGGATGGACCTAGAGAGCATTATGCTATGCGAAATAAGTCAGTCAGAGAAAGATAAATATCACATGATCTCACTCATTTGTGGAATGTAATGAACAACATAAACTGATGAACAAAAACAGATCCAGAGACAAAAAAGCATCGATCAGACCATCAAACCTTAGAGGGAAGGCGGGGGGCGTGGAGGGGGAGAGATCAACCAAAGGACTTGTATGCATGCATATAGGCCTAACCAATGGACACAGACACTAGGGGGTGAGGGCATGAGCAGGGTGGGGTGGGGGGCAATGGGGGCATAAGGACACATATGTAATACCTTAATCAATAAAGAAAAATAATAATAAAGTAACAAAGGCTAAGAAATGAAGATGACTGGAAGTTTATGATAGTATTGACAGTGAACCACTGATCAGAAACCATTCTTTTTTCAAAAGCTTGCTCCCACTTTTAAAAATTTTCTAGTTTAATTTCTAAGATAATCAAGTGAAAATATCTGTAATAATAAAAATAACAATTGATGATGTCCTGTATGAAACTGTCTGCTAAGAATTGGAACAGAACTGCAAATGAATATCAGAAGCCTCCAAAATGTTTGTCAAAAGTCACAGAAATTGATCACCATAAAGGGCTGAAAAATATCCAATTACTTTTGTGGGAACTAACCATTCACCATTAATTAAAGAGAATTTCAATGTGTTCCTACTGGATTGTTTTTGCTACTTCTTTCCCCCCCACCCCAGTTTGTTTGTTTCTTTCTTTCTTTCTTTCTTTCTTTCTTTCTTTCTTTCTTTCTTTCTTTCAACGATGTTTTCTTTGTCTCTCTTTTAACCATCACTCCCCTGATCCCTCATTCTGGTCCTTGTTCCTCAGTGACATCTCTGCTCTGCAGATGTCCCCCAGCCCTTCTTTCTTATCTGTCTGAACCAGAGCATGTCACCCCATCACAGGCTGGAATTCAGATCTCAGCATCCCTTCCTTCCTTCCCAGGACCTCTTTTTCATATATGGGAAATCTGCTAGCAATTAGCATGCTACATAAACAGCCCCCTTTTGAAAAAGAAAGATTGTCTCTGAACTTATAATGTTTCTATTAATTATGGAAACAAATAGTAATTAATCGATCAGCTCTCACAGGAAGCAAGCTATTATTATGTTTTTAAATGTAAATTTTTAAGTGTTCCACTTATTTGCCACTTGGAGAGATCTTATGAATGTTATTAATTTTAATGTGTCATTTTCCCCATGGCAATTTAAGAATTTATGTCTTCTTTAATCCACATATCCTTTGCTTTTTATAAAAATTAATTTAAGTCCAAAGCATGTCTAATTAATTCCTTATGAATATACTATTCGTAGGAATTTTCTGGAAGATTTATTTAAAATGCAGATTTCATGTCCTCCCACCCAGATATGGTGATTCACCCAAAGGCTATATCGTTTATATCTAATTTAGGCACCACGGTGATTCTGATGCAGGCAGCCCATTTGGAGGAACACTCACATTATCAGTAGGATTGTGAAGTCAAGGGAAATGTCATCAGGCAATTTGTGGCTTTAGTAAACAACTGTGTGTTTGTTTCTGGTAGAAATTTGAAAATCCTGCCAAGGAGATTGGTCTTAATTAGAATGCTGATGTAGAGACCAGCAGCTATATATATATATATATATATATATATATATATATATATATATATATATTAGAGAGTTCAATTCTGTAATAAAGACAGAAAAGAAATATGAATGGACAATTTAAGAAAATCTAAATAATGTTAACTTCATTGATAAACAGTGAAAAAAGATGATCAAATAATATCTGAGCTGCTTTGCTAATTCATTTATTAAAACGTAAATCTTGGTTGTAACTGCCACTGAGAAAGATGCAAGGGATTGAGTCCCTTTGCAAACACTGATAGTATAAATGTAATATGACGGAGACTATGGAAAGGCAACTAGCAATATTTATCTCATGTTAAAGTTAAAGACTCATTGAAGCAAAACTTGTATATTTGCACGAAGACGCATACAAGTATGTTTAGCATCGCGTTGCTTGGAAGGATGCAAAATAAGAAGCATGTGGTTGTGATTAGGGAAATGATTAATAACCTAGGAACATCCGTGCTGAGGAATAGTATGAAACCTTTAAAGAAGAATGTGGCAGACGTCCATACATTTCATGCTGAACGCTCTCCAAGACATGTTTAGTGGATAAAAAACAAACCAAAGACAGTAGAGGATTGTCCATTGACACAAGAAGGATAGATCTAAAACACAAGAGTTGTGGCCAGGAAAGGGAAAGAGTTTGGGGGGAGGGGAGGAATCGTGACGGAAGACTTTCAATGTATAACTTTTTCATTTTTTTACAACAAAAATATATTCATATATCGCTTTTGAATGAAAAGAAAATTAGGTGAAAGACAATAAGCAACAAAGTCCAAAAATAAGCAGATCTTAAACTATAGCAAAACTGCACTAATTCTTAGGAACTTGGAGGGGTTTGCTTATGGGGAATTTGTTTGTTTGTTTGTTTTTAATGGGTTTTACTCTTGATTTTTCAGGCATAGAATTTCTTATAAACTAAGATATAAGTATTAATAAATGAGGTGAAAGATATCTATAAAAAGTTCAATAAGCCCAGTTCTATATAAAAACATGTGTCATTGTCAGAAAGAATATGTTTGCCTACAGGAATTATTGGTAAAATGTTTGGCTGCAGACCTGAGCATAGCAAGGGAAACTACAACTATGAAAATACTATGCTTTGTAGGGATATTAAGGCTGTCTCTTAATTTAAAAAAAAGAAACTTTTTTTGGTCTCTATTGCTATAACAGGATGTTTATCCAATAACTAATCTAAAAGAATAGATCAGTCCAGAATTTTTATTTCATTAAAGCATTTCAAATAGTGATTTTAGTCTGAATTCTTCTTGTTTTAAGAAATTCCACAATTTTTTTAAAAAGTCACTTTAAATTCAGTAAAATATATCTAGACCATTTCAGAAACACAAAGTCTGCATCAGTAAAACCTGGGTTAATACAGTTTTACTATACCTTGCATCATTATTCCTGATTAAAGATGTGATGTTAGTCATTGCTCATTCTCAGGATAGAAACAAGCTTGTTTTCTCATTATATAGTATTCACTGGTGGCGTTCAGATTCTAATATTACTTAGATCTAGAATCAGAAGCAGGTCTGGTTCTCTCTGAGTGTGCTTAACATTTCATTTCTTTTCATTTGTTTGCATAACTGGATATGCAGTTGTGTTCTGGCATCTTCTGCCCTCTATGGAAAATGCATATCCTGCAGTATTCCCGTAATGCAAGCCCCAAGCACACTCTATATAAAAAGTAAATGCAGTAAGTTCATATAATACATTTCACCGGTTCCCTAAGTGGACAACTCCCTCCAACTATGTACTCTCATTGAAAAGCAAAACCAACCAAACATTCATGGTTAGATCAAAGACAAAGAAAGTCAGCATCGGGCACTGGGCAAGGAAACCAGGATCAGATTCCACTTCCTAGAACAGTAGATCTCAAACTTTGCAGCACATTGGAATCGCCTGCAGAGCTTTAAAAAAAAAAAAAAAAAAAAACCTCACAAAAACTGCATTCCAATGACATCATCATCATCTCCACGGGTGGGACATGGACATCACTACAGGCATACCTCGTGCTATTGCTTTTCACATCTGTTTTCACAAATGGGAGGCAAAACCTCCAGCAGCAAAGAGATTACATCTCACTTTATTGTGATACACACTTTGTTGTGGTGGTCTCCAACCAGACCCACAATAGCGCTGATGGAGGCTATGCCTGTAGTGTTTAGAGTAGCTCAGGTGATTCGCTGAACAGCTCAGACAGAACCCACGTCCTAGAGAACATTAAAGGCTTTCAACGCAGCCACAGCACAGCCCAGCAAATGAGGATGTCCAGAGGTGGTGTAAGTGCTAGTGCAGGGTAAAAGGAGCCACAGGCATCACTTTGGATTAACAGGGCAGTTGGTGTTTGTTTAAAAGAAAAAAAAGACTCGGTGCACTAAAGGAAGCACCGCAATCTTTAAGACCTTGACACCTGTGCCTTTCACTGGAAATGAAATAATTAGAAGTTAGACCACCTGTGTGTATTTTCCCCACCTCAAATGAGATCAAGGTTCAGTGATTTAAAAGACGAGAGTCCAAAGAATTAGAAGACACCAGAGATCAGCTTAAGCAGGTGGTTCACTGTTTTTATTTCTTTGGTCCTTGAGCAACTTTCTGTGCACCCTGTTGTGCCTTCTACAGCAGGCCTGTGTCACCTCAGGGCCACTGAGCGAGGTTTCACCTGGATGGACTATGTGTCTGCTCATTCATTTAAAAAAAAAAGGGGAAAGAAACACGGAAGGCCTATTACAGTGGATGTTTAAATATGTGACATTCTCTGATTTCAGACATTTCAAGACCACAAGCTTTTCAGGAGTTGAACAGTTGTTCAGCTTTTACATGTCCATTTAGACACAGATCTCACTGTTATTTTTGTTTGGGTTTGGTTAGCTGTTTGTAGTTTTGTGCGTATGTGGGATAAAGGAGCTGAGAGCTGGGGACCAGAGGCAGCCTCGAAATGTGTGCTCACACTTGAACCCCCGTGAAAAGCTTCCTTTTGTCAAATGGGGGTGAGCCCTCTAACCCTTCCCAGAAGCACCCTTAGCATCAGCAGAGGGGGGATGGCTTGTATTGATCCTCTCCGTTCTCCTGTTTACTCTGTACATGGGGACAGCCTGACTTGGCGTCAGGTGTAATCAAGAGACACTTAAATGGGGCGGGGAGAACGTTCCAAGGAAAGACCGAAGCCTTAAGCTGCGAGCAGGACGAGGTCTGGCCCAGCCACCCGGGCTTTTCCAGGTCCCTCTCCCACCTCCTCAAAAGTCCAGCTTCCCTATTCCCAACTCCTTCCCCACCTTCCCTCCTGGTGCTCCTACCCGGAGTCCCAAGAACCAGCGTCTGGGCCGCTGCGTGAGCAGCCACCTCAAGGCGGGGCGTTTGGTAAGTCTTCAGGCTCTGGTGGGTCTGGTTTTCCATCTGTAAACTCCGGGGTCCACTCAGCTCCTGGCTGGGATTTTGTCTGGAGGGCTGAGAAGCGAGAAGGGCACTTTATTTTAACTATTATGAAATGACTTTAGTCCCTAAGCAGTTTTTCTAAACTTATGTGCCATAATCAGTGGTGACCTTAGGCTTCCAGTCAACTTGCGCCCTAGCTTTCTACCTTTGCATGCAATTCACTGTGAGTGAAACTGTCGACTTGCTTCTTACTTTCCCCACCTCACCCCCAGCCTTGGTGTCCTGGGACAGAGATAACTCGTGGGGTAGAGGATGACTGTGCAGTTTTTGAGGCAGGGTAAAACCGTTGGCCTCAGGAACACCACGTGCAGGGTAAGGAGCCTTCGTTAGGCTTCTCATCTGAAGTGAGACTCAAGTCAGGTGTGCCACCTGTTTTAAAATTCCGCTGACGATGCCTGGGGGCTGGTTTTGTAGCTTGCTCAAAATGAAATTTGGTGTATTTGCTATTAGAAGACAACTATAGACTGTGGTTGTTTTGTTTTGGGTTGAGAAACACTGAGTGATAACACATATTCAATCTTTTTATCTGTGTTCAGATCTCTCTTTTTGTTAATGCAGTTTGCATTAATCCAGATTAATTGAGTTGAAAAAGGCAGCCTGTCATCAGCCAAGAAACAAACATTTTAATAGAATCAATCAGTGGCCACTTTAATTATAAATTCTGAAGCCCCACGTTAAGCTGACGAAAGTCTTCCCTTTCCTCCTCACCTGTTCCTTCCCCATTTTCTGGTGTTTTTTTTTTTTTTAATTGAGGTATAATTGACATATAACGTTATATTAGTTTCAGGTGTGCAAAATAATGATTTGATGTTTGTATATATCTAGTTAACATCCATCACCACATATAGTTAGTTTTTTTCCCCTCATGATGAGGACTTTTAAGATCTACTCTAGCAACTTTCAAATAATCAACACAGTATTATTAACTATATAGTCACCATGCTGTACGTTACACTCCCAAGACTTATTTCTTTAATACCTGGAAGGTGATAGTGTTTAACCCCCTTCCCCCCACCCCATTCCATCACCTCCTTCCCTTGGCAACCAGCACCTTGTCCTCTGTATCTATATTTTGTGTGGGATTTTTTTATTTGTTTGTTTTGTTTTGTTAGATTCCACATATAAGTAAGATCATACAGTTTTTATCATTCTGTGTCTGACTTATTTCACTTAGAATATTGCCCTCAAGATCCATCCAAAGTGTCACAAATGACAAGATTTCATTGGTTTTTATTCATTCATCCACTGATGGACACTTAGGTTCTTAAGGTTGCTTCCCCAGCATGGCTATTATAAATACAGCTGAAATGAACATGGGGGTGCATATTCTTTTTGAGTTAGTGTTTTTATTCTCTTCAATAAATTCCCATAAGTATAATTGCTGGATTATATGATATTTCTATTTTTTAATTTTTGAGGCATCTCCATACTGTTTTCCACTGTGACTGGAATTTACCTTCACACCACCAGTGCATAAGTATTCCCTTTCTCCACATCCAAAGCAACACTTTTATTTCTTACCTTTTTGATGATGGCCATTCTAACAGGTGTGAGGTGATATCTCATTGAGGTTTGGATTTACATTTAGAGATGATTAGTGATGTTGAGCATCTTTTTCCACAGAAGTCTCTTAACACATTTCGTACCGCTCAGGAGTTTTCTCGTGTTCCGCGCGCCATCTGTTAAGGACCACTCACGAGTGTTCTCGTTTTTCACGCCCATGGAAAAAGGACCGGATCTAGATACTTATGTAAATTTTGTTTGGTCCCTCTTCATGGAGGAAAATGTTTTATGCAGTACCATACGTTAAAAAAGTACTAGGAACTTTAATTAATTGTTTTTGTAAATAAAAATGTTATAATTATTGAAAAACAACACCTAAAGTGCATTATGATGATTTACATAATGTGCAGTTTGCCCAAAAACGTGCGGTCCCTGGCATATGTCTTAGAGATTTCTATGCGGTACGCAATGTGTTAATATCCTTGTATTTCTGCTTTATCAGTTGCAATGTGTCCTCTTTTATTTCTGATTTTATTTGGTCCTCTTTTATTTCTGATTTCACTTGAGTGTTCTCTTTTTCTTCTTGGTACGTCTAGCTAAAGGTTTGGCAATTTTGTTTATCTTTACAAAAAAAAAAAGTTCTGAGTTTCATTTATTTTTTTTTTCTATTGCCTTTATCGTCTCTATGGTTTGAAAATGACTGATCTTCAAATTGCATTATATGCTCTGGGAAGAACATATTTTTTAAGTTGGCAAGCACACAGCAATATTGATAACAGTGTTAATGTGTGTAACCCATCTCAGACCATACATTTCTCTGTTAAAGATCATTTAACTAGTACTTCACTAGCTCTTACTGGCATGAGTGTCTTTAGATAATAACTTATATCATGCTAAATTTTTTTTGAAAACCTACCTCTCAGCTACTTCCTAGCAATGTGACATTAAGGACATCAGTTAGGAACTCTTGGCAGTCCTCATCTCATTGCCTTGTTGTTATAGTGAACATTTACATATAGCTGCTAGGGTTGTTGAAAGAATCACATGAAATGATCTATGTACCCAAGCATTAAGATCTCAGCCATCATCCTGCTGTATGAGCCCTCAACCAACAGTTTCTTTCTTTCCACATACCCCATAGGCTATTCTGTTTAAAGCATTTTGTTTAAAGGATGTGTAGCAGTAGGTTCCAATATTAGATACACAATATCAATCACAATAGAAGAGCTTTAAAAAACCCAAGTGCAGAAGCCCAAGCCCAAGAGATTTTGATTCAGTGGATATTGGAAGGGGCCCAGGTATTTCAGATGGTGAGCTGAGTTAAGGAACCACTTGTCTAAGAAAGCTATACAATGATTGCCCCTTTTGAAATATAATCAGGAGCATATATAGGACTAAAATGCAATACTTTGACCTCCTCTTGAACCTAAATTGGCCTGGAAAAATCCCTTCCTGAAGGCACAGGACACACCACCATTGCGCTGTAATTACAGAATCCTGAATTAACAAGTGGACTGAAATAGTTTTCACACAAGGACACACTGAAAGCTCATCCGCACTGGAATGGCTGCACAGTTGTAACACAACGACCACTTGTTAAGCCCTCACTTTGTGCCAGGCACCAGCCTAAGACCTAAAACTGCAAAAAGTCAATCCCGACTCCAAGTTCCACCTCAGTGCTTTGAATTCATCAATTTTGTGTTCCAAGGAAAACAGTCACTTACACACCCCATTTAGGTATCTTCCTTGTGTGTGTCTCAGCTATTTCTAGCTTTTTAGGATGAGTCCATGATATAATTATACCAGACTTTATTTTTTTCTTCTGGAAGTTCAAACCACTCAGCCCTCATTTGTTAATAAATAGCAAATGGTAACCATAAATGCAGCTGACAACACACAAGGTATAATTTGAAGGATGGACCTAAAGAAAAGGTAGCTATAATCAGAACACAAAAACAACATTTCTGAAACAGCGCACTCTGTGTATAGGTGACTCAGCAACTAGCCTTAAATGCAAAAATTTTAGCATAATGTAGCTTGTAACATAATATTAATGTGCAGAAGGCATCCTCTTGGACGAGAGAAGTAGCATAAAAAATCTCATAGTGACTTTAGCAGATTAATGCCCAGGAAAGATTGCTTTAAGTCTCTAATTAAGAAAGAAATTATACTACTTTTAACTTTAAAACAGTTTACTTTCACAACTTTATTAATCTAATCTTTTACTCATTTTCCGTTCCTCCTAAACACACAAGACCACAGGGCGTAACATTTCAAATACATTCTTAAGTGAAATTTTATAAAAAAAAAAAAAAAAAAAAGTTTCTCAATGAAGAAACTTGAAATGCTGAATTTTTCCAAGTCACTAGATAAATCTTTAGCGTATTTTTAAGGTAGCTGTTAAACAACTTAAGGGGTATGAAAGTTGAACATGGAAGATTAGCATGGTGGATGGTGTGAGTGGGCAGGTTAAATAGCCATCTCAGATGGTGATTAAAGAAATTTGAATTTATTTAAGGGAAGGGGATGGGGGATAAGATACTCAAAGGGAAGGGAAGGGCTGCACAGCACCGAGCCAAGGGGCCATTGGGTTGATGATGGCAGCCACAGGAGCTGGAGTTTCATCCTTCTATGCAAAGTCACTGGTGGGAAACTTGTCAGTGGGTTTGGGGGCTGAGCTGATGGGCTTGGAATGGAGATGGAATGCAGGTGTGCGGTCAGGTTCCTTCAGGACAGTTTCCATTCCTCGTATCGTCTGACTCCTGGTGTCCAGTGCGTTTTCCTGGTCTTTCATTCCCCTATGGCAGGGAGCTTACAAATGGCTGTTAAGGATTGCATTGCCCTACAGGCCTAACAGGGTACAGAAGCTTTAATGGTTGAATACCCTACCAGTGGTCGGCAAATTGCGGCTCGGCAAACCGCGGCTTGCAAGCTACACGCGGCTCTTTGGCCCCTTGAGTGTGGCTCTTCCACAAAATACCGGCTCTTCCACAAAATACCGACTTCTGCGCATGGGCCACGACGTTTCTATCGCACTGTACGTGTGCGCCCGCACGTGGTATTTTGTGGAAGAGCCACACTCAAGGGGCCAAAGAGCTGCATGTGGCTCGCGAGCCACGGTTTGCTGACCACGGCCCTACCCTATTAGTAGTGATCCTGGGTTTTGGAGCAGAATATCTTGTTTTAAATCCTGGCTCTGTCACTTAGCAGCTACATGATCTTAGGTAAACAAAACATCGTAAGCTTTCTTTACCTCAGTTTCCTCATCTGTAAAATAGGAGTAACAAGCACACCGACATCATAGAGCTGTTGTGAGACTGGAACAACTAAACCTATGCGGATCACTTAACACGGCCTCTAGTACCTGAGAGGTGCTCTGAGAAGTTACTCATGATTATTTCTGCCAGTTGCTTTGCTTAGTTGGGAGAAGGTTTTATTTGCCAAGTCCCCAGTTGTTAAAAGGAAAGTAAAAATAGTCATTGAGACCTGTGTGCTTTCATGTTTCATTTAAATGCTAATACGAGCCCTGCCGGCTTGGCTCAGTGGTTGAGCATCAACCTACAAATGACCTATGAACCAGGTCATGCCTGCTTCCATTCAGGTCAGGGCACACGCCCCGGTTTGGGGGGCCTGCAGGAGGCAGCTGATCAGTGAATCTCTCTCATCATTGATGTTTCTCTCTCTCTCTCTCCCTCTCCCTTCCTCTCTGAAATAAATTTTTTAAAATGCTAACAATGTGAATCCATTTGCATCCACAGTTTCATGCCCTTATTGTTTATCAGAGCAGTGGTAGGTTTCTGACTTAGGCACACAAGAGGGCAGAATTTGGGAGAGGAAAGAAGGGAAGGAAGAAGGTAAAGCTTGAGGTGTGTATTAGTTAAAGTCAAACAAAAAACTTAAATCTCAATGGCTTATCCCAATGACAGTTGTCTCTTGCTCATAAGTGGGGAGGGGCACCTGAGGGGACCTACTATTTAGAAACCCAGGCTGAGCTAGGAGGCTCTGCCACCTAATTGCAGGGCTGTCATCATCTCCCTGGAGATGGAAGATGGGTGAGAAGCTAGTGTAGTATCTCCAGGGACTCATCCCCTGAGCCACGCTCAGTCCTGTGAGACCACACCTGACAGCAGGGAATCTGGGGAATGTGCTCAGGAGGAAAGAGGAATTGGTTTGGTGAATAACTAACAGTTTTAACCATAAGTTCTAAAAGTACAGGTCTGAGCCCTAGCTGGTTTGGCTCAGTGGATACAGCATTGGATTGGGGACTGGAAGGTTCCCACGTTCAGTTCCAGTCAAGGGCACATGCTTGGGTTGCAGGCTTGATCCCCAGCAGGGGGCATGCAGGAAGCAGCTGATCAATGATTCTCTTTCATCACTGATGTTTCTATCTCTCTCTCCCTCACCCTTCCTTTCTGAAATCAATAAAATTATATTTTTAAAAAATAAAATAAAAGTACAGGTCTGGGAGGCTACCGCTGCAAAAATGTAGGTAATCAGAATTTAAAAATAATAAAATATTGAGAGCCTTATGGAAAGAGCAAGGGAAAGAGATGAGAAAGGGGCTGATGAACATTTTCCAGTTAAATTTGATGACTGCAGAATATTTTCAATGTATGTCATACATTATCTAAACAGTTCTCTCTAATCGGACAGTTAATTCATTGTTAAGTTGTGCTGCTAAAAGGTCCTGGTAAGCAGATTTTTGAATACATTTCATGATTCTGTTCTTAAAATTCTATAAGTTGAATTGCTGCAACAAAGAGTTTTCACATTTGAAATATATCTGAAAATGGCCTTTCAGAAAGGTAATGCCAATTGCACTTCCTACTGGCATCCTATCAGAGAGCTCAGCTTCTGCACCTGTGCCAAGACTAAGTGTATCTGCTTTTAATTTGAACTTCAGAGTATCACAGATAGGTGAAATGTTTCAATAATAAGGAGTCTTTCTAAAAGAAATTTTGGCTCATCAGGATAAAGTTAGTGTGAAAGGTTGTGAAATGTAATCTGGGGTTATCATGCTCAGACATGCTTCATGTCTTCTGCTAATTATACTTTTTAAATAGAATTTATTTAATAGTTTACAACCACAGGAGGTCAGTTATCACTGGCCTTCAATGTGGTTTTACATTTACTAATACTGAGAAACTATGTCATATTTGAATTTACAACTTTTGGGCACAAAAACATTCACCATGATTTGAGAAAGCTGTGTATTATTTATATCAGTCAACAACAAAATTTTCTCCAAGGTAATTTGTTTAACTCCAACTCCACCTGTTATGGCAACTCTTGTTGGAAAGAAAATAATATTCTTTCATAACACTTTTGGCAAAAAAAAATCATAATGTTTATGAAGAGAGTCTAGTAACATATTGAGACAAAATGCCTCGATCACATCAATTCCATCACCACATAATTTTGCTGAAAATGAAGTTTTTATCTTTTTTGGTTTCCTTGATAACAAATTAAATTACAAAAAAATTAGAAAAGTTCTCCTCCCAAGTACCCTATACTCTAGCCACAGTGGTTTCCCCCCCCCTTTTTAAACATAGTATGTATTATTACTTTATAGCTTTGTAACCATCTCTGATACCCTTTCTTATACCCTAATACTTTTTCATTTCTTTTCTACCTGCCAATCCTCATCCTTCATAACTAATGTGGGGTAGACAGAATATGTGGCGACTGTCTCTACACAACCCTTCCTGTACAACTATCAAAGTTCCTGTTGAAGGTGTCCTGGATGTCGTCGGCCGTGTTTATATTTTCACATCCAGGTGGCCAATCTAGCCAATTTGACTAGAGGTGAACCCTATGTCAAAACTGAGCCAATCCGAACCTTTGCCCAGAGATTTGAAATAGCGTCTCTGAGAGGCTAAGCAGTTTGCTCAGCAGAACTGAGTCTGAAGGCCATTTATATTGGGGGTGACATTTATGCCACCCTGACAAGCCATATACATGTGCAAATTACTGTATGGCGGAAGTCATTAGCAAGTTAATGAACTAGTCTGCAGAGTGGTTTCCGTACCAATTCCGTAAGTGGTAGCACTAGAATCCATGCATCCTTTTGCTCTCTCTAGTTTAAACTGTTTATCTTACTTGAATTAAAGGGCCTTGAGAAGAAAATGGTTTAAATTCAGCAGCTTCCCTGAAGCCTTTTGAGAGTACCTACAGGCTGATTTAATTGCTTTTAATGTGTGATATAATATCTTATTATAAAATGTTTCATAGTCCAACAGTAAAGACCTAAATTGAGTGCTTATTATGAGCTAGACATCATGCTAAGTAGCATGATAGTGCATGCATTATTCTCTCACCTTCACTCTAAAGTTGATATTCTCTTCATAGTATCCGGGAGGTTATATTTGCCCAACGTCATGCCATTAGAAACTGAGGGAGCCGTGGATTCTACCCCAAGTCTGTCTGATTCTAGAGACTGTGTCTCTAACCACTGTGCTAAGCCACCCCCAGCTCTCAAGGTTGTTAATTGCCTTACTAAGTGGTGAGCTTTTTGATGTTAAAGGAGCGGACATAATTTTAAATGTGTGCATCACTCTACTGAATGCCTGCATAGAGCCTACTCAGCTGACAGGCTCAGTCAATGTATATGGAATTAAGGTGCTCAGCATTACCCAGATTGTAATCTCAGATTATTGATAGAATTGACTATTTTTAAACAGTCGCCATTAGCACAGACCCACATTTGTACAAACATCATATTCCTAAATCATATAGATTATTTGTTTTTCTGCCTTTTTTGTGGGGAGATAATTATCATACTTTGGTATTATACTCAGAATAGTATTTTAGAAGGCATGAAAATTGTAATCCAAAACTTATTGGAACACATTTTATAAGTCTAATGGTAGCACTCCCTATTTTTCTTTAAGACTATAAAAGAACGTTGGTAGCATGATAAAATTAATTTTATACGGTTTCAAAAAAGAAGGAAAATTGAATAATTTCACCTGAAATTTCCATAAGTGGCAATGCATGTTAATTTGATGATGCAGTTAGAAATACTAAAACTGATAAAATTTATAACAGCATAATTGGGGGCAAAATTTATTCCACCCTGACAAGCCATATACATATGCAAAATTGTTACTAATTCTATATTTGAATTGGTACAATTTGATTTGCCATGGGAAAAATTCATAAACTGTTTCAATATACTGAAATATGAACAATCAAACTTAGTCTGCATATCTATGGTGGTGTTTTTTAAACAATATACCTCCATCTTCATTCTTAACAATAGATTTCAGGTTAAACAAAATTTGAACTATTCAAGTATTTTAGCAAAACAAGAAAAAGGGATGGGGGGATGACTTGTTTGTGATTTTATTTAATAATTTTTTTTAAATCAAAGGAATTAGAGAAAGTCTACATTTAACTGAATGCCAGAGATTACTGTGAACTTGTTGGGATATGCCTGTATTTCCCTCTTCCCCCTTTGATACAATTAGCAAGAGTTTAATCATCACTAGAACAGTGATAAGCAGGCTCCTGACATTTTACCCATATCAGTCCTTATGCTAAAAAGCATGCTTTTTGATTTTGAATTTTGCTTCAGAAATCAGTCACTATCTTATCCTATAAGTATTCTGGCACAAGAATAACAACAACATAAAAATTCTGTAGTTCATGGCACAATATTTGTTATAGCAAAGCCACTGGAAACAATTTAAATGTCTCTCAATTATCCCTTTAAATAAATTATGGTATAGCCATTCCAACATACTGTACTCTAAGGCAACCATTAAAAAGAATGCGGCAC
The DNA here is from genome assembly GCF_964212035.1 of Myotis nattereri. Taxonomy (NCBI): domain Eukaryota; kingdom Metazoa; phylum Chordata; class Mammalia; order Chiroptera; family Vespertilionidae; genus Myotis; species Myotis nattereri. The sequence goes on from NC_138088.1 coordinate 32,261,852, forward strand.
CTGTCTACATATTACATAGAATGTGACATGCAAGACACACAAAGTAAAAAAAAAAATTAAAAAAAAATAGCAAGACGCAGGGCAGCGTGTAGAGCTTGCTTCCATTTGATCAAATACCTGTGAATGCATTCCCAAGTGCATATATTTTCCATTCAAATAAATTGTTTAAAAGTAATATCATATACACATTTTAGACAGCCACTATCTAAAGTGTTTGGAGCTTCCTTAAATGATCCTCTTTTGAATTTGTATTGCATCTGACTTCCATCTTTCAGCCTCTATAACTAGCTAATAAAGTATCTACAGTTTTCTTGATCGCCTGTTTCACCTTTATAAGTGTGCAGAATTTCTTTTTGTCTCTTCCTAATATCTCAGTTGGATAGGAAGAAGAGGTGTCCTTCCTTGATTGGTTTGTCGCTCTGACACCCCCATCACTGGATGGGAAGCCAAAAGGGCTACTAGAACTATGATTGATGTACCGAGATGTGTAGAGGCGGGGAGCTCTCTGGCCACAGTCAGTTCCTGTAGAAAGGAAGGGATTCCATAACCAAGCCCTTTGAAAGCTCCTCCTTTCCCCTCTTAAACAGAGGCCCTTCTTTCTTCTTTTGGAAGAAAGGGTTTCCTGTTTCCTCTCCTCTATTGTGTTTTATTGGAGATCGCAGGCCTTAGAACGGGCCTTCCTGGCACTTCAGAAAACAAGCACATGCAGAAAAAGAAAGTTTCTCCAGGGTGAGGAAGCTGAAACTTCCAGACAAAAGGAATGTAACAACAGACATCCTGCCAGTGCCCTTCTCGGTGAAGAGCCAACCAACCCTTGTGGCCCTTTGGCTGAGCCCCTTGAAATTGAACCACTTCCAGGCATGCTAAAACAACAAACATGCAAGGACATCTGCGTTATTTAAGGAACCTTGTTGATCAGTCACTGTCCTTCAGAGTGCCTTCAACCCAGCATTTTGTGGATTTGATGTAGAGACTTTAGTAGATTACAGAATAAGTGGAAATTGAGACGATTGCTTTTCCCTTCCCCGGTATTAGGCTTGACAATATCAAAGTTGGCAGGTAAAAATGCAAAGCCAGTTTGATTTCATTTCTGTGGGCTTTCCTTTAAACAATGTGCCCCTAGCCTTATTGTAATCAACATAATTCAGGTTAGGCAAAATCTGAAATCTTCAACTCACCTAGCAAGAGATGAGAAGAAGATAATGAAGGAGGACTTGTGGTTTTTATTTAATAACTTTTTAAAAATCAAAAGTAATTAGAACAAGTCTTCCTGGCATGAAGTAGTATTTAGGATACTGCAAATTAACTTACTTGGTACCAAATCTGCATGTGCTTTTTGACTGTATTTCTACACATACACACAGCCCCTCTTCCTGCTAACTATCAACTTCTTTGCTCTGGTATGACTTTTGTTGCAAACTTCCTTTGTTGCTCAATAGTTATTAACTATTTGGGTAGATATTAATTTATTGGAAACCGTTTTTGAAAGTAGTAATGCAAGTCTTGGACACCATGGTCATTTGAGCTTGTCAATGAAGAATATATTTTTCTTTAAAATTACTCAAGAATTGATCAATAATTGCCCTACATTTAGACAATATCTTTCTCTGATTATCTTTAAATATGTCACATTTCTGTCCCTGAAGAATACACACACACTTCTAAGGTCACAATGCCAAAATGTATCTATACTTGTAACATTTCATGGTATTAAATGTAAAATTTTATTTCAAGGACTACCGCAGCCTAGAAATATATATGTAATCTAAGCACTGAGATAGTACATTTCAGAAAATAAGCTAGTATTTTCATGATAAATTTTAGATACCTATCATTTGTCCTTCAAAAAGTTCCTTGCATTCTAGACTCTAGAATTAAAAGGGTTATGCATTTAGGAAGTAGAGGCTAAACTTATTTATTACAATCTAATATAGAATATTAATCAGAGTCGAGATAACAATCAATGTGTACAAAAATTTACATAACAAGATGATCAATAGACAATGCAGCACCTTTAGAAAAAAATAATTAAAAAGTTTTGTTGCATTTACAGGGTAAGTGCCACACTGAGAATTTACAACACAGTAATTTACTGCAACCAATGACAGGAGAGTTCCATAAAGAAACAAAGCTCTTAACACTCCGCTTTTCAGAAGGTATTACTGGAATGCTTAACTGTAACCACAGACTTTGTACATCCTTAAGGACTGAGCTGGCAAAAGTCACAAAAGGCTCTCACAGCATATATTATATAAAGGAGTCCACTGTATTTGGGCAGCTGGCTTAGTGTCTCTGACAGGTGTGAAGCCTAGAAGAATTATTGGCTTGATGGTGATCTTTCTGTATCCGGCAAGACAGACCTTCTCCGCAGTAACAGCGCTGGAATATCTCCAGCCCATGGGAGCCTTTTCTCCTGTGCTTGGTGCACACTTGACCTTCTTTGAGGACAGGTTTACAGATCTTGGACCAGAAATGTCTAGCACAGCACAACCCTGTAGCACAATCTGATGATCGGAGACAGACAGACCCTTCTAGTCCTAGGAGAGAAGAGACAATAAGGAAAATACATGCTCGCTGCTCACGCTGCATTATGGCATCAAGATGATGCAAAAGACACGTCTGATGTGCTGACAACCGGGAATGAGTCCAAAGGTCCCGGAACCTACCTTTAGTATGATACATTTTTGAGGACAGTGTAGTTCTTCTGGAGTACCCATCCAGGGTGCTGTGATCATTACCAAAGCTTTCAATAATGGTTTCCTCGATTTCCCCTCGTTGGAAATGATTGTGATCGGACGGCATGCATATTCCTGAGGAAGCAGGGGATAGTGGTTAACTCCCGCGCTGTAATGTGTGACCACTTACAGCTGTGACCGGGCAGTCTGTCATGCCTGCACCAACTCGGGGGACCTCACTGAAGTGGCATGATTTTAAACACAAGCCAAACTTCCTAGTGTTAGTGCAAAACTCCCCAGATGGACAGAAGCATCAATGCGTACACTGTTGCAGTCATATGCAACGTCCCCCGTATAGCCATTTGAGGTACTTTCCTACCCACCTGGGTAGTGACAGTGAGATTTCTGCCCATTTTAATACCACCCACGGGGCAAGAAAAAGAAAATCAGTCACTTAAAGAAATGCTTTTAAAAATAACCTCCCTGCCCTGTGAGTACTGCCAGACTAAGTTAAGCAAATGCAATACCAGCTCCTTGGAAGAATGCAATGTCACCCACCAGTTCCTTTACTGTGTAATTTCTATATTACAGAGATCTAGTTAGTTCATCCTGGGGTATTACTGGGTCCTCAGGAGGATCGCCACCCTTAAGTTTATTTCTGGAGTCTCCTCTGGCTGTCTGAGTCTACTTCCTCTTTGAGACATTGAATTTTAGTGGATCTGTGGTTGCGGGGAGGAGTACTTATTTTAAGGTAGCAGGAAGTGGAGGCAGGGGGTAGGGAAGAGAAGCCAGGGTGGAGGATAGCAAGAGCTCCCTTAAGAATGGCCAGCACAGATAAATCGGAGTCTTGTGGCTGACAACAGTCTCAACAGGGATCACGAAGGAGAAGCCAGACTGGTAGAGCCCCGAGAGGCACTGTAAGAGAAAGGAACAGGCCAGGTAAACAGCAGGGGTGCTTCCCTGGGTATCCTCGGATCAGCCAAGCGCCCTCCCCATCGTCTTCTTTCTGGATGGATATCAAGGCTGTCCCAGACCTGTGTTTAGGGAGGGGGTCCACTCCCAGATAAGCAGTCGTGTTAACTCACTGAGGGGGCCCGGAGGAAAATAAAGAGCTCCAAGACCCCTGTAACGTTCTGTCCTCTGAGACCAACCCTGGCAAGGCAGCGGGTTCAGGGGAACCTTGCAATCTGAATAGCCACTCGTCCGCGGCACGGCAGCCTGCTCAGAGCAGAGACTGTGTCCTCCCAACCGCAGGTGAGCACAGGCGGGACGGTCCGAGGAGTCCAGAGGGAGCTAGGGAACTCACCGTTTTTGCAGTAATTGCCGGGGCAGCACATGGCGTGGCGCATGCAGCGTTTGCGGCGCTTCCTGCAGGCCAGGCAGATCTGCGCCCCCGACCCCCCTCCGCGGGCGGGGCTCGCGCAGTACTCATCCGAGCCGCACTCCTCGTCCTCCGCGCACGGGTAGGGCTGCGGGAAGGGGGCCGGGAGAGGATGAGGCACCGGGCATCCAGGTGCCCGCACGCCTGAACTTGCACGCGCATCACAGCCCTTCTCCGCCCACCTCTCCAAAAGTCACCGCCGCCCACTGTCCCGAACGCAGTTTCCAAATGCTCCCCGAACGGCACTCACTCGGCCCCGTTCTACACCCTTCTTCCCAGACGCCACCTCCCCAGGGTCACGGCGTTCCCAGATCCCCAAGCCCTCCTCACCTGGTAGTTGTCGATGGTCTGGTACTTGTTCGCTCCGTCGTACAGAATCCCGGGAGCCACGCTGACGGCTGAGCCCGGGTGCCCAGAAGCGCCGCCCAGCGGTGGGGGCAGGTTCTTGATGGCGTTGGAATTGAGAACCGAGTTCAAGGTGGCGCCCACTCCGAGCAGAAGGTGGTGGCCGCAGAGAGCCGCTGCTACCAGGGCGACCCAGACCTGCGCGGCCCCCACGGCGCCCAGGGCCTTCATCGCAGAACTCAAGGGAAGGGAAGAAAGAGAAGGGAGGGATGTCACTTGGCAAGCCGGGTCCCCAGGAAGCCGCGCTGCTGGTGTGGCTGCAAGTCCGGGTCCCCGGAGCCTCCAGCGGTCCCACAGTCCCGGCTGCGGGGCGCACGGAGCTCTGCGCCGCCACCGCCACCCGGCTGCCTTTATACCGCGGGCTCCGCGCATTCCGGCCCCTCCGGGGGAGACAACAAAGCTGGGATGGGATTTCAAAGCCCTGGGAGGGGCTGCGAGGGGTGTGTTTGTGTACATGCAGGGGGGCCTTTGACACTCTTCACCCCGCCCCTCCCGGGCACAGGCGTTCCCCTGGACCAGTTCACCTTGGGGGTGACTGTACTCGGGGAGCATTGGAGCGCGCGGCTTTAACAACTGCGGGGGAGGAGGAGCTTGGGGGCGCGGGGGCCCTCGCCTTGCCTTAGACTTCCAGTTGGGACATCCGCATCTGAAATGCTGGTCAGAACGGAAGTGTGATGCTCTCTGCAAAAGCACGTTGCTCCTCTCCCCCTTACGCCAGGACTGGCTTACTGTGCGCATAGATGATATTCAGTATTAAATACAACCCGATCAGTCACTCAAAGTCTCTATCAAAGCCTCGCAGCCAGAAGGGCCAGGTGGCCAAAGCGAGTTGCTCATTAACCCTTTAGAGTCACGGTTTGCCGATTTGGGGCGAGGTCCTTGGCTTTCAGATCATTGAATTCCCCCCCCCCCTTCCTTTCTCCCGAGGGAGAAAAAAAATGTGCAAATAGAAGGAAATTTGCACATCAAATGAGGGTTAAAAGGAAGAAGAACTAATTCTCTTTTGATGGGAAGTTTAGAGAGGGAGGCGAGAGACTAGCATTTGGAAATTAGATCATGGGTGGAGGGGAGAGGGAAATGACCATCTGATAATCAACTGTTTAATGTAGTTCTTTGAATCTGAGCAGTCCGGGCAGTAGATGAACTTGATTAGGCAGACGGGTGAGATCAAAGTGGCCGGAGCAAAGGCGGACAGGGTCCAGCGGCCGGCCAGTCCTCACTCGCGGGTTCTCCCTTCTCAGTGGCGGGTTAGTGCCGGGAGATAAGAAGCCCTAAGGCTTAGCACCTGACTTTCTCATTAGTATTTCATATCGCAAAGCTTGAGAACGCCTGTTTGATCCCAATTCAGACCTTTCCTGGACAAGGAATTACCCCCTCCTGGGAGATAAGGGACTGGCTTCAGGAAAAGGGAAGCCGAAAGTGAATTTCATGTGATTTAAACCAGTACATAAAAATAATAAAGTAGGGTGTGTAAGAATGCTGTCCTGCTTATAAATAGGAAATAATTTCTTTTTTAAACAAAATAAATTTCTTCATTAGTCGTATGCTCATTCAGCTCTTATCTTTATTTTCCAGTAAGTTATTTGCTCTCACTGTTTGACAACAACAACAACACAATATAAAAATCCTTGCACACCTTGTCCGATTGGAGAATTTTAATCTTTTTCATTTATCCTTGTAAAACCAAGAACAGTTTTATAACTTTTTTTGCACATAGCTGTTACATGTGGGGCAATCTGTCTTTAAGGAGAAGTTACTCTAAAAGAAATGAGTCCTAGGGAGTTTTTTCCTTCAAGTCAAGCATCTTGCTGTTTAAATAAACTTGTTTAAAATGGAAAAGCGGGGGGGGGGGGGGGGGGCAACAATCTGAAAGGTAGGACTAGGCTTTATCCCTGGCATTGGGCAACTCTTAGGCTATTGCCCTTTGGGGGGAGGGACACAGTGAATACAAATGTTGAGGGAACTATTCTAATTACAGTAAGGATAAGCTAGGAAATGTACACAATTCTTTTTTAAAACAGGTCGATGTGTCAGAAAATGGACAACTGCTATGCGAGTTCAGGAAAGAAAAAAGATGATTGAATAATCACTGTTGTGTATATTTATTTTGTGCTCACTGAACTCAAGGGTCTTTATAATTACACCCTGACTTATTATATCTATGACTGGAACTATGACCAAGTATAGCCAGTGATAATCTTCAAGTAGAATAATCCTAAAGTTAAGAAAGGCAGGAGTACCTTTTTTTTAAAAAAAATAAAATAAAATAAAGAAGTTTGTAATGGTCTGTGTTCTAATTTATTGGGTTTCAGAGGTCATATTAAGAACATCTTCTAAACAACTCTTTAGTAACACCCCTAATTACATTGATACCCTCCCATCCCAAGTTCCATCTATCCTGTGGAATTTCCTCTGGCTTATTATTGATAACTCCACTTGAAATGTTAACATGGATTAAGTTGCACATATTTCTTTAGGTTTTACTATCAACCTGTACAATGATCTAGTTTTCGGCTACCACTATAGAAACTTTTGGAACAAATTGAAAATTTGATACAAAGTGGGGGAGGTTGTTTATATAAGCTTTTAAAAAATGAGCCTAAGAAACAAGTCAATATGCCTTTTATTGCGAATCGGCAATGAACCAGGTCTCCTTTGGGCATGGGCAGATATGGCCCTACTGTCAGTTGACTTGAAGTTTATATAGATGGGGAGGTAGTATAGGGTAAAGACATAAGAAATTTTAGATGCCATATTTTCACTTGCAGCATATTAACAACACCAGTCATCAAGGTGTTGAGCACCTTTGATGTGGTAAAAAATATATATATATATATATATATATATATATATATATATATACACACACACACACACACACACACATATATAGTTTGTGTTAAATTCTTAAGATGTTGAAATGTTAAATTCTTAAGATGGAGAAAGAATTCCCTGACCTTGGGAAGTGTGACAATATTTCTTTCTAGTCCCATTATCTTAAATAAATATTTCTAAAAATATGCTTGTGCCACACTGAAGACCAATCACTTTTCCCCTTTTTTGCAAGATATGGTACATGTCAATACATAACAAATTTAGCCCATTAGGAGCTTGGATTCACAAACAAAACCATTGTCCAGGGGCATAAAAAAAGTGGAATAATTTAATCAACCTACGGAAAACCTTAGCAAAAAAGGCATGTCGTATAAATTCAATCTTGATTCCTGAATCTATATGTCTGTTAGGGTTTAATAATCCTGAAGCGCTGACAGAATCTGTTGTATTAAGTTAGGAGAGCTAAGCCAAGAGTAGGATTTTAAGAGTGGACTCAGTCGTACCTCCTTCTTCACTTTCCATGCTGCTCCTGAAGTTGTCACAGTTTGAAAGCTAACAATGAATTCATCAATATCTGAATTCCTACTATGTGATCAGCATGGCACTTGACATGTGTGATAAAGATGAGGACTATATTATCCTCAAATAATTGAGGGGGGGGGGCAGGGAAGGTAAGCTCACACATTGTACAGGAGAGAAATGATGTAGGAAGGAGCCAGGCGTGTATGTAGCAAGCCAACTCTTTATCCCAAATGGGAACATTTACTTTTTCAATGGCGCCTCCATCTGAAAATCCTTCCCATGTTTGAGTTTGCTCACTGGCAACCAAAGAGCAGGGTGGGTAACAGAGGTAAAGTGAAGTTCATTGTTCCATCGGTGGCAGCCAATTACAATTCAATAAGTGTCCATTATATGCAAAATTCTACCCTAGTGCCTTTGGGAGTATACCCACAACATATTTACATATTAAAAGCAGGCTCCTTGACCTTGGAAACCTTTCAATCTATGACTAGTTAGGGAAAGAAATATACTTACATGAGAATGGAGGTTAAATTTTTTTTCTAAACAGATTCTATTTTGGCATATCCATTAGATCAGCGGATCTCAACCTGTGGGTCGCGACCCCTTTGGGGGTCGAATGACCTTTTCACAGGGGTCGCCTAAATACATCCTGCATATCAGATATTTACATTACGATTCATAACAGTAGCAAAATTACAGTTATGAAGTAGCAACAAAAATTATTTTATGGTTGGGGGTCACCACAACATGAGGAACTGTATTCAAGGGTCACGGCATTAGGAAGGTTGAGAACCACTGCATTAGGTCATCGGGAAGATAGGAAAAGGCCCAGGACTTGTGACCAACAAGGGAAAGAGGGTGCTGATGACTGTGCTGAATTTAATTTATTAAACCCAGTTTATGTCATTCTGTAAGGAACCCTGGCTCCTTTTTGATCTGGTTTAAATATGACCACAATTAATGCAATAAGTTTAATATTTTGCATTACATTTTTAAATAGGTAAAATATGTTTACCAAAGTGGAATCGAACCTCATAACTCAGGAATGGCACGATAATATGTGCCTTCCTCACATTTTAAGCACCGTATGCCAGGCACAGAATACTCATCAACCCCTTCGTTCATGAGGAAGACAAGCAGACAAATACATTTCCCAAAATACTGTGGCATTTGCAAACTATTTTTCCATTTTTGTTATTTGGGATTCTTGTGTGACTCCTGCATTTTTAATTCATTCCCATCCTTCATTCTTCCCTCTTTCTTCCCTTCCTCTCCCCCCCTTCCTTTCCTCCTCCTTTCATTTTATCTGTTTATTAAATCAAAGGAAGCAGATCTGTTGCCATTTAATTTTACTTCACTGGGAAAACATTGCATGAATGTCATTCCTTATGGTGAGTGTTGCCAACATTTTTGTTGGTACCAATCTTGAATTTATAGTAGGGATTCCTTCTTTATGAGTTTAGTAAAAAAAAATATTATGACTTTCTCATTGGCCTTTAAAAGATTTTAGTCTTCATGCGCTTCATGATGTTAAAAGAGTTTTTGGACCAGGCCCCCGCTACGACTCCCAAGAGGCTGGATTGGGCTTTTCTGCACTCCTCAGTACACAGAGAAGGCGAGATTTGACAATGATTATGTTTATTTGGTCAGTGGAGATGGCCAGCCCAGATAAACCAGACCCCATGGTCGCTTTCAACCCAGCTCAGAAGGAATGCTTTAAAGGAGTGGGATATTAAAAAACTAATCTGAGAATAGAGCCCAGACCTAGAAACCGTTGACTAAAACCCAGAGGGAACTTTTCCTGATGTGGTGACACTCAGAAGGATCCATGGTGTGTAGTTACAGGGAGTGCAAATACCCCCCTTAACATTCCCCTAAAAGACTTGACATTTCCAGCTCTGAAGATAGGCCAGTAACAACGGAAAGCAGGATGCAAGATCCTCTTGAAACAGTCTCCAAACCTGGAGAAAAATCATTTTCCTCTATGTCACCGAGTTCCTTTATGATGCAGGAGCTGTCCAAGGGTCATGGCCAAGAATGGTATTGTGCCATGGTGTCAGGAGTTGGGGGCTGGAACTCTGTACTGGGGTCTTCTAGGGTGACAGCTGCTAGCTGGTTGGCAAATATGGGACCTTGATCAGGCCATTTAACTCTCAAGTTTGGTGTTTGACACACACACACACACACACCACTCTCCCACAGCAGTTGAAAAGAAAGCAAGAGAGTGAGATAAATTTTCTATCACAAAATTGATTATAACGTTTTAGAGCTGAATTTTCCAGCTATTTCTAAATCTCCAACTGACTAATGGTAATGGGATCTTTTGGTGGAAAAAAGAAAAAGGAAACAGGACTTTGAACACACTGTAGTGTCCCAAGGCCCTGACTTAAGAGTTGCCAGGGAGTGGACCAAGGAGGCAGCTAGAAACAGAACTATTAGCTTTCAGCGGGAAAGGGGAGGGATGTATAATTAGTGTAAGGATTCTTCATCACCCCAAGTCACACACAAAAACACAATTTTCAGCTGAGTTCGGGAATAGAGAAGGTGGAGGGAGGCAAGTGGGGGAACTGCCTCTGGGGCAGACCCAGAATACCCCGAAGTCAGGCCCTGAGCGTCATGTGCAGCCTCTGTGCTGGAGGACGTCCCAGCTGGGGGCCTGGTGCTCTGCACTCAACCAAGCCACCAGGGCCCATTGTTCACGTGCTCCCGGGAGCAGCTCACGGTGGCTGCACTTTGGTGTCACAACCCTTGGCCGGCATACAGTAGTGTAAAATGAAGCTTGTTTAGGACTCCCTTTGATGAGCGAAGATCAAACGGCCTGGGGACCCCAGGTCTTAATCAGACTTGAGCCAGGATGGCATTTTCACAAATAGTCCGTTTGCTCGGCTTTGAGCAGACTTTGTGCTCAGCTGCGGGGCGGGTAATCCGGGCTGAAGCCCCTTGCCTGGTCGCAAATCCATTCACACTACAATGCCTGCTGTTGGTTTGCTGTGTCAGTTCATGGGCAAATAAGTACAGGGCCCTTCTGACTTAATTAAAGGGGGGGCAGAGGAAAGGCGATGGAGGGGAAGATTAAAGCAGCGAGGGACAGCAGGCTCCGCTGTGTCTCCAGGGTCTGGCAGCAAGGGGGAGAAACCCGCTCTTCTGCTGCCCCCTGGTGGCGTTTTTGAAATTCTTCGTAGGAAGATGTAAATGATTTATTAATCTTGCAGTATACTTTTGCTGCATTCTAGGTTAAACATTCTCTTATTCTTCTTAGTATTTTACACAATATCCTATTCATAGAATAATCTATATCTTCAAAAATTAGAAAAAAATGACCATTAGAATCTGAGATGCAGGTTCTCAATCTATGTAGTTCTACTGTAGTTCTATCCAAAGGCTCTCCATTGCATTACTTATTCCTAGATACAAAATTTAAGATCTCCATATTGTTATAAATATCATAGGAAAATCCTAGGCCAAACCAATCTTAGGAAAGGTTATACACATGTAACTATTTAGAGAGAATAAAAATAGAATATTATTACTATTATTATTTTTGTTAATCCTCACCGGAGGATATTTCTTTTCATTGCTTTCAGAGAGAATGGCAGGGAGGGAAGAAGAGAGAGAGAACCATCCATGTGAGAGAGAGACATAGATTGGCTGCCTATTGCACAAGCCCATGCTCTGACCAGCTTCACTTTATGCCTCAGGTTAGAATATAATTCCAAATTCAGTGTTTTCCAAAAGTTTCTAGGTCTGGGCTGCAACCGAGGTATGGGCCCATGACGGGACTCAAACTTGCAAACCTCCAGTCCATGGGATGACATTCTAACCACTGAGAAAAACCAGCTAGGAATGGGGAATATTATTTTTTACCTATGTAAATAAGCAGATATTAACAATTGGAAGTTTTCAGGTTCAAAAAGAAGATATAAACATATATGCTTATGTAAAATAATAGTTACAATACACTGATACTTCCATTTCTTTAGAGCCCAGTTTTCTACTAGTATAATACAAGTCATATAGAACAGTAGAAAATTTAATAAAATGACATACTGGAAGTTTAGCTCCTAGCACAATATATGTAGCTGGTAAAATTATTATTGGTGGTTATGCATTGTTATTATTTAACAAATTAGTAATTCTAAACTGCTCCCAAAGTTCCTCTGATAGCTAAATTTTCTTAAAGAGAAATCCTGGGAGAAAAAGAATGTTCTCATGCCCTGGCTGGTGTTGCTCAGTTGGTTGGAGCATCGTCCCATATGCCAAGAGATGGTGGGTTTGATTCCTGGTTAGGTCACATATCCAGGCTGTGGGCCCCATCCCCGACTGGGATGTGTGTAGGCGATGGCCAATCAATGTTTCTCTCTCTCTCTTCCTCTCTCTGAACTTAATAAAAAAAATCCTTTTGTAAAAGAATAAAGGATTCTGGAAATGTATGAAAACATGAATTCTAAATATTCAAATATTCAATAACTATTTTTGTGTACTAAATTCTTAGCTATAAGTTAGATGCCAAGTATAAAACTGTATACTACTATTTTAGTATAATACTATTTTAGTATTATAATCTAAAATCTATTATAAGAATGACCTAAAATAAGACGCAAGTCAACCTAAATGAAACTTTTCAAAATGTCCTTACTGTTTTAGATTAGGCCCTGTCCACATTTTTCGATATTGCTATGTTCTCCACCAATATTTCCATTATCATCTCACAATATTCTCTCTATCTAGCCAAGTGCATTTACAAGAACAGCACTTTTTAGAGTAAATTTCTACTCTAAACAAGTGAAAAGCATTTTGCAAATAATAGACAACTTTGTAAATTCAGTTTAGTCACAAACTTAGAAGGTATGAAAGTGTCAGGCAGAGGAGCTACTGGCTAATTAGCTTTCTGTCAAAAGCATATCCTGCTCCCTCCTTCTGATAATATCATTAGCTTCTATCATTTGCAATTGCTAATAATTTTAGAAGGGAGCAGTGGCTAGAGCTTTGTGTGAAGTCTGAAGGTCTAAATGTATTTCTTGTTTGTGCAGTTCCTAATTTGCAGACAAAGTTCAAAATTCCTGTGGAAACTTACCTTGCTATGGTTTTATTAGTAGCTGAGATTACTAAGTTAGTAAGTACGTAATTAAATAAATGAAGCTTTTCCTTGCAAGTGTGTAAGGAATGAGAGAGAAAATAATACAATTCTTTTCTATTTTTGTAGGCATTGAAAGGCAAGTATTAATCAATTAAGGTGCTAGTTTCCCAAAAAGATGATTAAGAACTCTACAAGTCTGTGATTCTTAAACTGTTGTGTACATAAAAATAACCCAAGAATGCATGTTAAAAATGCATATTTGCAGAATTGGCTCCTAGTTCTTTTGATTGTAGAGATCTGGGAACATATGATGACTCCTTTTTTTAACACTTTCCATTGGTTCAATGTAATGGCTATACTTTAGAAATATCTTCCCACCAGATCTGTCACGTTCCAAGTTCCAAAAGCTTCACTTTCTGCGTCAGGTTAAAATATAATTCCAAATTCAGTGTTTCCCAAACTTTTGCACACCCCAACATTGCACATACATACATCTCCTGAGCCTTGCTCTGGGTCCCCATTTTGTATGTCTGTTGCAGGGCTCAGAAATATTTATTATATTTTAATGTCCCAAATGATTCTGGTGCAGAGCTAGGGACTTGGGACAGATGGCCCTTGCTCAGCATTGCTCAGGCTTAACTGATCAAAACATTACCTGGAGCTCTGGCCAGTGTGGCTCAGTTGGTTGAGAAGTCATCAGTTAGATTCCAGGGGTTGCAGGCTTGAGCCTCAGTAGGGGGCATGCAAAAGGCAGTCAATCCATTTTTCTCTCTTTCCATCTCCCTTCCTCTATCTCCAAACAAACGAACACCCCCCCCCAAAAAAAAAAACAAAAACAAAATAAAACAACTACAATAAAAAAGAGTCACCTGGAGTGCTTGTATAATTGGATTCCTAGAACTAGTGGCATCCTGTAAATGGTTAACAACCAGCATTTTTTAAAATGCGCATATATATATATATATATATATATATATATATATAGTCCCCCCCCCCAAAAAAAAAATGATGTATACACACACTTTGAATAATTATAAAGGCAGTATTTATTAAAATAAATTTCTGTTTCAAAATTGAGTTGTCAGCTGTTAAAATGTGTATACATTTTGAAGGGACACTCTGAATACACATATATATGCATATTATAAATTTTACTCACATACAGGATATGTAGCTCATAATTTGCAAATAGTAAGAAAATGTTTAATACTCATTATTGCAAATATCCTATAGCCAATTGATTCTTATGGATACTTTTGTATACCTAGCAAACCTGTGGGTGTAATTCAGCCATGACTTGACAAATGAAGTTGCATCGTAGTCTGCTCACTATTTTTTCTAATCAATTTATTATTATTAAATCTGATGTGTGATTCACTGTTAAACTATGAAGCATTTCTACCACAGAGATACAATTGGTGTAAATGACCCCAAGAATTTAAAAATAAAATGAAGTAAAACAGGTGAAGTTATTATAAATATAATTTATTTAATTGTAATAAATGACAATCTCTGGACATTGACTTCTATCTACATCCCTTGTCCCAGGTTACCACAAACCAAAATTAAGCTTCACCAAATTCAACTTTGCCAGACTGTTCTCAAGGCAAACACAGCTTCAGTACCCCACTTCTCATGGGTCCTACTTTCTCTTAGATTTTGGCTTAGCTATTTCTTGGACTATGGTTTAGTCATTCTATCTATTTTTGAGACTTTTAAGGAGAAATATATATATATATATATATATATATATATATATATATATATATAGAGAGAGAGAGAGAGAGAGAGAGAGAGAGAGAGAATATTCTTTTTTTTTAGCAATGTTGCTCTTGAATAACCTAACCTGTCATTTCCCCAGAAATAAAAGTTCTTGAACATTTAAAAAAATATATTAATGCTATCAGACTATTATCATACAGTTTTTTCATTCGTGTTTGTGAGATTCATACATAATAAATTTAGCTAATACATTTATTTTTACTTCAGTATAACATGCTATTGTTTGAATATACCACATTTTATGTCCCATTATCCAGGTGATAAATATTTCAATTTCCTTTTTTTTTTCTATTTCAAAATGCTTCTGTGAGAATCCTTACCTACATCTTCTTCTGAATACTTGTGATTTTTTTTTCTAGGAAATAGACTAATGAGCAGAAGCACTGGGTTGTAAAATATGGACATTTTCAATTTTATTAAATATTGCAAAATTGTTCTTCAATATGATTGTAAGAATTCACATTTGTACCATCAGTATGTAAGAATTTTACATTGCTGCACATTTTAACCAAAATTTTGCTATTTAAAATATTAATTTGAAAATCTGATGGGTGGGAATGGTTTCTTTTCATTTTAAAACTTAGTTACTGATTATGAATGATGTAGATATATAGGCAGATATTTCTGTTCTCTGGGAGAGAAGACTTGACCAAACTTCTAAGGCTATGTAACCTTGATGCACAAACCAGACGAGAATAATTAAAGAAAGAGAAATTACAGGCTGTTGTCTTGACATCACAGACACAAAAATCTAAAGTAGAACAATGTATTAAAAATTCATATTGTGACAAAGATTAATTTATGCCAAGAAGCAAGATAGTTTAATACTAGAAGTCCATTAACATTTCTGCCAAGTATACCACAAAAACAGATGTCGAAGAAAACCATATGACCATTCCAATATATGCTGAAAATGATTTTATGCAACTGAATTGCTATATCAGACATCTAATGGTAAAACTTCAAATCTGAAAAAAGCAAGAGCGGTAATTGTAATATCATTATTTTATACTTAGTTGGGATTCTAGCCAGTCTATAACTTCAAGAAAATAAATTAATGATTGGAACTAGGAAGAATGAAATAAAAATATTTTATTATTCAGAGTTGATAGTATTATCTTTAGAAATAACCGAGAGATAAACAAATAAATTAGTAAAATTTCAGCAAGGATGCTGGACATAAAAAGCAATATGTAAAAAATCAATTGAAGTTCTGTATGCTAATAAAAGACTTCAAGAATATAATAGGTTAAAAGATGTTCTTTAAATAGCAAAAAAAAAAATAAATATATAGGTGTGTGAGCTCTCTTATAAAATGTTTTAAAAGACATTTTAGAAAATGTAAATAATAAGTACAGTGTCCATGGGTGGAAAAAGTTAGTATCAAAGATTATAAATTCCCCCAAATTAATTTATAAGTTCAAAGTAATTTTAATCAAAACCCTAAAAGAAGTTTTTGTGAAATGTGACCATTTGGTTCTAATATTTATATAAGGAAAAAAGGATAATAACTAAGACAATTTTAAAAAGAGCAACCAAGGTGGGGAGATGCCCTATAAGATGTAAAGAATCTTTATAAAGCTGTGTTAAATAAGACAGCTTAGTAATACTGCTGAAAGAAGTAATGGAAGGAAATTGAGTCTATATGCAAACTCTTTTCTGTATATTTTCATGTGTATATATGAATTCATATGTGTGTATGTATGTGCATGCATGTGAACTAAGAAAATTGGAGGACTATATGGTAAAAATAGAAGTAAAACATAGTCCCATTCATTTAAAAAAAAATAATTCCAGTGGGAAGACTTTTTGTATAAAAACACATTCTGAATAAATATTTTAATAAGAGGCATTTATTTATTCTCTACCCTGAATAATATTGGGATTGTGCATGAACTTGTTAGCTTGTTACAAGATGTTGTTTTGATTCCTTATGGGAATTGCTGCTGATGTGGCTTGACATTTATAGCTGAAAGTCAAAGAAAATTGAAAATGCAAGACTGAGTTTGGCAAATCTTAATAGTTCCTTATGAGAAAGTGTTCCTCTGCTGCTCATTGCAGTTAGGATTTCATGATGGGATAAAGCTGGGAGAGTAACATCAGTATTGTACAAGGGCTATTGGTTGCTCTTTGTTTTTGATTTATAGGTGAAATCGGTGTACAGCATTATAATTCAACATCTGTATACACTATAAAGTGATCACTATCAAAAGTCTAGTTATAGGCCTGGCCTGTGTGGTTCAGTTGGTTGGAGCATCATCCTGTGCACCAAAAGGTCTCCGGTTGGATTCAGGTCAGGGTACATATACCTAAGTTGCGGATTCAAACCCTGGTTGGGGCATGGATGGAAGGCAGTCAGATCAATATCTCTCTCTCTCTTCCTCTCTTTCTTTCTCCCCCCCCCCTCTTTTGTTCTCTCTCTAACAAAGAAATCAATAAAAACACATCCTCAGGTAAGGATTTTTTTTAAAAAGGGTCTAGTTAGCCCTAGCTGGTTTGGCTCAGTGAATAGAGCATACGCTTGCAGACTGAGGGGTCCCAGGTTCAATTCTGGTCAAGAGCATATGCTTGGGTTGTGGCTCCATCCCTAGTAAGGGGTGTGCAGGAGGCAGCCAATCAATGATTCTCATCATTTATGTTTTTATCTCTCTCTCCCTCTCTGAAATCAATAAAAATATATTTTAAAAAATGGTCTAGTTATACATCACCATACCCATTTTGCCTTCACCCATTTTGCCTTCACCCAACCCACCAATCTATTCTCTGTATCTACTACTATGAGTTTGTTTTTGTTTGATTGTTTTGGTTTGTTTAGTATTCCACATATGAGTACAATCATATGATATTTATCTTTCTCTTTTGGACTTATTTCACTTAGCATAATATCCTTAAGATCCATCCATGTGGTATCAAATGGCAAGATTTCCTTCTTTTTTTAAAAAAGTAAAATTTTATTTGGGTGACATTTACTTCTTTTTTATGGCTGAGTAGTACTTTATTGTGTGTATATACCACATCTTTACCCATTCATCTGTCAGTGGGCACTTAGAGTGCTTCCATATCTTGGCTATTGAAATAATCCTGCAATGAACGTAGGGATGCATATATGTTTTCAAATTGGTGTTTTGAAATTATTCTGATAAATACCCAGAAGTGGAATTGCTTGTTCATCAGGTAGTTCTCTTTTTAATTTTTGTGAGAACTCTTCATAGTGTTTTTCCATAGTGGCTGCACCAATTTACAATCTCACCAACAGGGCACAAGGGTTCCTTTTCCCACATCTTCACCAATACTTCTTGATTGTTGATTTGTTGATAATAGCCATTTTGACAGGTGGGGCACTTCTTAGATGACTAGGGATGCTAAGCATTGTTTCCTATGTCTATTAGCCATCTGTATGTCCTCTTTGGAGAAATATATATTCAGGTATTCTGCCCATTTTTTTAAATCAGATCGTTGTTGTTTTATGTTGAATTGTTTGAGTTCTTTATTTATTTTGGATATTAATCCCTTACCAGATAACTGATTTGCAAATTCTTCTACCATTCAGTAAGTTGTCTTTTTGCTTTGTTGATGGTTTCCTTTGGGGTGCAAAAGCTTTGATGTAGTCCTATTTGTTTAGTTTTGTTTTTGTTGTCTTTACCTTAGGAGTCATAACCAAAAAAAAAAAAAATTGCTAAGATAATATTAAACAGTTTATTGCTTACATTTCTTTCCAGGAGCTTTATGGTTTCAGTTCATATATTTAAGTCTTTAACCCATTTTGAGATTATTTTTGTATATGGTATAAGAAAGTGGTGTAATTTCGTTTCTTTTTGCATGGATCTGTTCAGCTTCCCCAGAACTATTTATTGAAGAGACTGTTTTTACCACTTTGCATATTCTTACCTTCTTTGTCATAGATTAATTGGCACATAAACATGGGTTTATTTCTGGGCTCCCTGTTTCGTTGATCTATGTGTCTGTTAATATGCTAGCACCATACTGTTTTGATTACTATAATATTGTAGTATAGTTTGGTGTCAGGTAGTGTGATAGTTCAAACTTTCATCTTTTTTATCAAGATTGCTGTGGCTATTTGGGCTCTTTTTGTTGGATTCATTTTATATGAGCTCATAATGCATTATTTTCTAAAATCGTTATTGTTGAAAGTATTACATGTGTCCTCCTTTTTTCCCCCCATTGGACCCTTCTAGTCCACCCTCACCTCCCACCCCAGGCCTTCACCACCCTATTGTCTGTGTCCATGGGTTATGCATATATGCATACAAAATCTTTGGTTTATTTCATGTAGGACACCCGGTTTTAAGTATTTTCTACATTGCTGTAGTGACATTCTTCACTAGCCCTATACAGTATTTCAATTTTAGTATGATACATATATCAATTCTTGGAATCTTGCCTGGAATTAAACATCAACTAAGTTCAAAAGTAATTATTTTTTTATTTCAACTCTATAAAGTATACAACAGGCACTCGGCAATTACAGCTGCAGGAAAAATACAGAGCAAATCAAAGCAGGTTAAGTTTATGAAAAAGTTTTAATCTACATCAAAAGAGTGCAAGTGGTCAATGACCATTTGATGACAGTTGTTGCATTCTGACTAACAAAGAACTCTTTCATGTAGAACAAATTGTAAGAGGGCAATCAAGTAACCATAGCTGTAAGAGTACAAAAGAACTGACCAGTTGTAAAAACATCATACATTGAAATAAATTTGATAGATGAAGCTCAAAGAAATGTCCCTCTACTGGAAAAGCCCAAACCTCTGAGTCATTGCTAAGGTCCCAGAGCTCTCTGTTGACGCAGGGGCCGATAGAGCGGAGGGCTAACAACACACTGCCAATGTTCAGCTTTCTAGGACTGTTGAAAACTTGCCTCATAAATGATTTGCATATACAAGAACTCAGAGAAAGCATCCTGTTTTGTTGAGTGGTGCACCAAGGTACTTTTTCATCATTGGTTTCATAACGAGGTTTGGTGAGCAGTCATTTTCGAATTTTTCTTTTGAGTTGGACCTTTGTTAATGGAGTCTATAAAATATACTAGAACTTGGTAGTACTAATCTTCTAAACTGAATCTGCACAGCTTAGCAAAACAGGAATACCTGTGTACAGACTGATAGTATGTCATATATTAATTTGACCTGCACATACATTTATACATTTCACAGAAATGACGCTGTATCTCATTAACAGATACACAGCTCTGGTACATTTAACAGAAATAAGAGAACAACTTCATCATTTCTGTAATTCATCAATATTATATAATAAAGGCTTATAAATTGTTAGCAGAAAGAACTGTAAAACGCAGCAAGCTAAGAAAGGACAACATTTTGAGGTGTGTTTGTCTTTGTCATGCAGCATAACACCAAATTTGTTCTTTTTAAAATAGGATGCCATGAATTTAAGGCACTTGCAACAATGCCAGATAGCCAGGTTGTGTTCTAAACTATGGGACAGATGAGTAACAGTACAGTTGACATAATTTTCAATAATACTGACAATTATGACATTAATTCAAGTCTACTTAGACCTAAAAACATTATTCAATACAAACAAAATGAAATAATAATGCTGTGAAACACTAAAAAAAAAGTTATATGTACCACAAAATATCACACAAAAATACCTATTTACATAAATATTTGTCTGTGGTCCTATTGTGAAAGAAAACATTGTTAAGGATAATGCACAGATCACCTCTATTGCATGAAATCAGTTCCAATAGCCTTAATTTCAATATGGTAGATGACTTCCTTCAATTTAAGTTTATCATCAGTGTGGTCATTTAGAAATGAAACAAGGAAAAATTCAATAGTTAAATTTATATATTATACATGTGTAGTTCACACGCATATCCCATAATTTTAAATTAAAATTAGGACTTGTAAAGAATATAATAAACATAAATGTTTTAAATGCCACATGAATCTGATTCATATATTAATAACAAAGAAGGTACAAATGTAAAAAATCATTCCTAGCAATTTTCCAGATATCATTTTTATAATGTTACTTAATCTATCTGATATACACAATTATGTCGTTCCTTTCCTTGGCAGTTTTCAGTTTTCCTGTAAGTCAAGATACACAGAAAGCCCTTATTTCCCATACTTGAAGTATTAACAAGAAAGTCAGTTAACAAATCAAACAGGTTGTCACTATTCTAGCTTACCCAGATGTTCTTTAGTGTGGGAAAACAGAGAGGGCCTGAAAAAATGAGAAGTAAAGCGAGACACACTCTATGAAGCTGACCATGAATTTTAGCCCTAGTGTCTTCATTGAGACAAGATTTAAATCCTTAAAATTCAATGTTGAAAATTAAATGAATGTTCTCTGTTAGTAATTCTCGGATGATGTAGTTCACTTTAACTTCTGGGTGATTGCTTTAGGCATCTTAATGCAATTCCATCGATGAAATGAACAAAGATGCAGAAACAGGTGGGATAAATGACCTACAGGTACATTATGCTGAATACTACTGTTTCCTTCTATAGAACTTGCACATATTGGTTGTCTTAGACTTGAACCACAGTTCCAAAATCCATAGTAAATGCTAACCTCTGGGGCGACTGAGATATTTGAAAAGTGGCAGGAGCAGATTATTTTACTTAAAGACTAGGTAAAGTTAATAATCTAGCATGCCTAGCCCACTCTATCTTTTAACAAAAATCACTGAACATTAACCATAATGCCAAAATTGTATATTTTAAAAGTAATATAAAACTTCTAAATTAGCATATGTAGCTGGACTTTAGATGGGTGTGTTTAATTTTATATTCTAAAATCTGTAGAAGGAAGTGGATATTTTGGGGACTAGATCAATTTTGAGAAATTGTAAGGGAGAGAAAAATTCAGTAACATAAAAATAACATCTTAGAATAAAAGTTTTAATTTTATCCTAATTATAATAATATGCCTCTAATATTTTTATTCTCCAAATGTTTCTTAGATTATTATGTTTTGATAAGATATACTCTAAAGTAGTCTTAGTATGGACAATTCAAACCAAAATAATAACATATGCCTTCTTGGATACAGTGTAATGATCTAGGTCAGTGGTCGGCAAACTCATTAGTCAACAGAGCCAAAAATCAACAGTATAACAATTGAAATTTCTTTTGAGAGCCAAATTTTTTAAACTTAAACTATATAGGTAGGTACATTGTTATTAACTTAATTAGGGTACTCCTAAGGCTTAGGAAGAGCCACACTCAAGGGGCCAAAGAGTCGCATGTGGCTCGCGAGCCACAGTTTACTGACCACAGAGATTCTAGGTGGACATATATTTTTTCCAGAAATGTCTACACTTGTTTGACTTTTTTTTTTTAAAAAAAAAAACTCTCTACTAGAAAAATGCAAACCCCTATGTAATATACCAAATTCACACGCAGTTCCAAATCAGGATGACAACTTGTAAGCCATGCACTTGTCTGAGTAGATACAATACTAGATACAATGCTATTGGTCTAGCTAAAGCTTCCCAGTGGTTCTGTTGCTTGTGACTATTAATAGTCAACTGGCCTGCCAACAAAGGACTCAGCTTAAACTGTTGATCCTTTTCCCCATGTGAAAACAGCAAAATCAGTGTGATATTTTCAAATCCAACCCTTTCTAGGGAGTATGATATTTCAGGGTTGTAATATTTTTGTTCTATTTAGCTCACTTTATTGTTCCCCTCTCTACTTCCTTCCTACTTTCACACGGACTCATCTCAGCTAATTCATGAAAAGGTTATCAATATATGGCCAAGTTCTTGTCTTGTTTCCCGACCTCACATAAGGAAGGTTTCTCATCTGGCGAGTAGACAAATCTCAATGATTTTTGCTTTCTTCCTTTTTTTTTTTTTTTTTTTTTTAGAGGGGGGAGAAGGGGTTCAGGCCTAAGACAAGAAGCTAGTTCAAACAGTTTTTAATCACCTTCCTCCCTCAACCCAGTCTATGTTGTATAAGTAAAATCTGACAGGAGTTTGGTTTGATAAATGTGGTGGAAATGCTTGAGTCTCTGGCTACACATGTAATGATTAGAATTTGTGTTGTCTGTTCAGACACTGACATTTACAGATGAAAGATATACATAGCACCTATATAGTTTTTTATTTTTATTTTTTTTGGATGAATCTTGATCCCTCTCCATCCCGCCCCACCCTGACCCCTAGGGTTTATTTTTATAAAAGGGAATATTTTAAGCCTCAGTTTGAGGGTGTGTTAGGTAATAAATAAAAACCAATTGGCTGCTAGTCACTTATTTCCAGGACCATCTTTAAACACAATATTTTCAAAAAATATGAAATGGTTGTGAATTGCTTTTTTCCCCACTCTGTCATGCCAGTTTATCAAAAACAAACGAATTCATGCATGCTTTTTTATTTCAATTCCTCTGTGAAAAACGCATATATACCTGCTATGAGAGTTCTCAGCAGAATCCATAGCAGTTGTGCTTTTAACATGTCAATTTTTTGAAATCTGTCAGAAAGGAAAGGTAACATTCAGTCTTGTCATCAGCACTGCTGGGAAATGAAATCATGAACTTCTAGCACTGGTTTGACATGAACTCTGTGACCAACAGATGCGTGGTCCTCGTTTGTACGGTATATACACCGGCCTGCGGTAACAGATCCTACAACCCTCACTTGAAGAAAGGAAAGAGCCCAGTTTTTGTACCATAGAAATCTATCGTACCCTATATATTATTATTTTTTTAATCTTCTTGATAATTCTAGCAAGGTACAGACTCTCTGACTAGATTGAAGTGTTTCTTACTGTCTTTCAAATTAGAATCAGAGCGAAGCGAGATCATTGCAACAACAGAAAACATCCTTTTACTGGTGAGAGGCTTTTGCTTCAGGACCACCATGTCAACTGCTATTTTTAGGTTCAAACAGAAAACATATAAAGAGCACTACTGTTGTCTAAGCAATAAGTCCTAATGCCACTGTAGTTACTGGAGCAGCATCGATCAAAGGCATCATGGTGACCCCGAGCATGAATCTTCTCTCTTTCCCTCAGGTTTGCTGGCAGCTGTGTCTCAGAAAAAGCTGTCTTCAGCAAGGCAGAAGCAGGTAAGAGAAATGACATTAGAAGTCTATGTCCCAGCCTGAGTTGTCATCGGGTGGTGGTTCGTCATTGTCCTCAGGGAAACTGTCAAAATTGCTTGTGTCTGTGGGTGATGCAACCTAGAAATGAGAGAATGAACAGTAACAGGGTGTCTGAACTTTTAGCAAATCCCATGATCGATGTTAAAATAGCATTTTTTATTCATTCCCTAATCAAATGGCTGTGTTGTTGTTGTTTTTGTTTGTTTTGTTAGGTTTTTTTTGAGTGTCTACTGGATAGCAGGTTTTGTGCTTGGTGTAATGGGAGTCACAGTGGTGAGTACAAATAAATATGGTTCTTGCCCTCATGGAGTTTTTACTCTAGTAAGAAATATACTGCTATTGTGTGATGGATTATCTATAGATTTTTGTGATTATTTGTTGTACATTTTGGTCAGTGCTATGAAAGAGAAAAGGTGCCATGAGAGTGTAAGTGTCGTCATGGAAAGCCTCTTTGAAAAAGTATTCTTTTAAACCGACAAATCAATGAGCTTGATAAAGAGGGAATAGCACATGCAAAGGTCCTGAGGTGAGAGAGTGCTCCATGCTGAAGTAACCAAGAGCGGCCAACTTGGCTGCTAAGAGAGAAGGGGAATGGGGTGAGAAATAGGTAAATGGGGAGGAGTCAGGTTATATAGAGCCTTGAAGGCCATCTTAAGGATTTTGTATATTTATTCCATGTAGAATAATGAGCCATTTCTAAACTCAAGCAAGACTCTTGCAAATTTACTGGGCACAGTTCAATCTGTAGAGCATTGGTAAAAGTAGTGAAGAAGCACACTTGTTTTCCCTCATATTCTAATATTTAAAACCATTACGGATACAAATGTACCCATTTAATATTACCACTACATAACTGGAGACCCCTGATAAATTTAGTTTGGGATAGTGTAGGCTTAATATTTATTCCTTCAAGTTTCTCATTCTACTCTTGTTCTAAAAACAAAACTTCATGAATGCAATTAGCATTTGTAATGTGAGACATGGTAATGCCATTTTCCCTTTGTTTGTAAATAAACATAAACATGAACATAGAAATAAATCTTTAGAAGTAGGGTTATGTTTCTGTCTAAAGAGCAGTCTTGAGTAAGTCCAAAACGAAGGACATATATATGAAGGGCTCAGGACCACAAAGCAGCCCTCTCCCCTTAGTTAAGATGCAGCATTGAATGAAAAATATAATGTGATCAATTAAAACCTATTTCAACTTAATATAAACCCCTTAGTCTCCTTAGTGGACTGGCTATTTAACAAAAGAGAGTTTAAGAAGAGAATTCTTTTTTCTCCCCTACAGTTTGATAAAAGAAAAAAAGAACACAGTTGTGTCTGATAGTGCCTCAAAGTAATATGGGGGCAGAGTTTCATCTTTTTATGGCTGGGTACTATTCCATTGTATATATGTAAGCATCTTTATCCAATCATCCATTGGAGGACACATAGATTGCTTCCTTTTGTGACTATTGTGAATAATGCTGCAATAAATATAGGAGTACAAATACCTTTATGAATTAAGTGTTTTCAAAATTTGGGGGGAGGTAGATATCCAGAACGGGGATTGCTAGGTATTATAATTGGTCTATTCGTAATTTTTTTAGGAACATCTATACTGTTTTCCATAGAGGCTGCACCAATCTACATTCCCACCAGCAATGCACCAGGGTTCTCTTTTCTCCACATCCTCTCCAACACTTGTTTTTTCTTGTCTTGTTGATAACAACCATTCAAACAGGTGTGAGGTGGTATCTCATTGTGGTCTTGATTTGATTTCCCTCATAGCTAGTGAAGTTGAGCATCTCTTGCCATCTGGATGTCTTCCTGGGAAAGTGTCTGTTCACGTCCTTTGCCTATTTTTTAATTGGTTAGGGTTGTTGTTGTTGTTGAGTTGAATGAGTTCTTTGTTTTTGGATATAAGAACCTTATCAAAGGTAACATTTGCAAATGTTACCATTTAATTGGTTGCTTTTTTTGTTGATGGTTCCTTTTGCTGTGCAGAAATTTTTAATTTGATGTAGTCCCATCCATTTATTTTCACATTTACTTCCCTTGATTTTGGGGTCAAGTTCACAAAAACCCCTTTGAAACCCAGATCCATAGTTTAGAATCAACATTTTCTTCTATGTATTTTATTGTTTTAGGTCTTATACTCTAATCGTTAACCCATTTTGAATGATGACCTTTTGTATGTGGTGTCAGATAGCAGTCTAGTTTCAGTCTTCTGCATGTGGCTTTCCAATTTTCCAAACAGCATTTATTGAAGAGGCTTTCTTTTTTGTGTTTTGGACACTTTATGAGAAATTAGCCGCCCATATATGTGTGACTTTATTTCTGGGCTCTCAATTCTCTTTCATTTTTGTGTGTCTACTTTTTTGCCAACACCATATTGTTTTGAATATTGTGGCTTTGTAATACAGTTTGAAGACAGGAACAAGGGAGGAGGAACTATGTGGGGGCATAAATGAAACATTTTGGCCAGGAATCCATAGCAGTTGAAAATTGCTGCTGGTCGGCTGACCATACCCTACCAGAAACCAGAGGGTAAAGGAATGCTTTGATGTGGCTCTTATGGGTACCAGTGGTTCTCAACCTGCTGGCCCTTTAAATACAGTTCCCCATGTTGTGACCCAACCATAAAATTATTTTCGTTGCTACTTCATAACTGTAATGTTGCTACTGTTATGAATCGTAATGTAAATATCTGATATGCAGGGTGGTCTCAGGCGACCCCTGTGAAAGGCTCCTTTGACCGCCAAAGGGGTCACGACCCACAGGTTGAGAACCGCTGGTAGACTATTGGAGACAAAGCAAGGTAGAGAGTAAACAGGATTCATAAATAAAAAATAACACACATTATCCTAACTCACCCAAGTATACTCACATAATATACTGTATACTGAACACACGTGAAGAAATTTAAAGTATACATGTTTCTAGTAATAATTCATGAATATGACAAATTCATTAAAGTTGTTGAATAATGTATCCTTATTCTTGGGTAATGATGTATAGAGTTTGTAAAGGAAAAAAAACCACACCTGGTTGCTGGAGATTCAGTATACTCTTCTGTCTATGCCAGTATATATTTAACACTTACCATACTAAAAGTCAGCTTTTATTCACAAATGAAATAAACTTAAATGAGAAAGAATAGTCAAAAAAGGTAATGTTAAAATACATATATAATAACCATCTCCCAGCTTATCTGTTTTTAAGCTTGGGTTTTGGATGTAATTATTTTAATGTGGTACTTCTGTTATCTTCACAGTTTTATCTTATAATCAGATGAAATATAAAATAGATTTTTGATGACGGACAAATGCCTTCATGTGGACAAACACAGACAAACTGGAAGGTCTACTTACACTTGGTATTATAGGAGGTGTCAAGGTGCCTTTTCTTAAGCCTTCCCAATTAAAGCCCTCAAACCATCTAGGAAAGGAAAAAAGTAAGAGTTAAAAGCATTTTACCTCAGTTAAAACCTTCTCAATGCAACATATATGATGTCCATGACTGATGGAAAGTGATTAGGGAAACATCTTCAAGGTGACAACAATGTTTTCCATTTAATTGCAGATTTTAAAAAATTAGAATATTTTGTGAAATGCATCTTTCAAGAAATTGAAATGTCCACTCTTTAAACACCAATTAAAAAGCAACCCCTTTTTATTCTAGTAATTTCAGTCATAATGTCTGCATGACCTTGTTCCTACACTATCATTATAACTTTAAAAATGTCATAACATGTTTGGCCCTGTGTCTTACTGAATATTTTATTTTAAGCAAGCAGAATCAGGCATGAACAGTCAGGACAGAACATTATCTTTACATCTTTGCCACTGATTCATTAGGGAGCCTCAGTTAATTAACCTTTCTCATCTCATTTTCCTCTTTTCTTTTTTAACACAATGAAGATATTTTGTGGACAGCTTTTCTGTGAAAATGTGGACCAAATAACACAAAGGGTTTTTATGTTTGTTAGATTGGTTGTTGTTGTGTGTTTGTTTTTTTGTCTTTTTCAAAGCGTTCTCCATTAGCAAATGCTTACACCAAACTCTTAGCAGACCTTTTAAATATTCACAGATATTTCAGTATATAAGTTACTCTGGTAGGGATGTGAATTTCCTGTAAGTATTACAGGAACAGATGAATAGAGAAAAAAAACAGGTTTGTCTGAGGTTAACTCTAGAACATCCAGCAACATGCATAAGGTCTGATATTTAAGATACTCTACTTTTTTAAAGACTATATTTGGTACTTGTTTTTCTTTGTCTTATGATCGAATTAGGAACTCGTTGGAAAAATATTTTGTTTTTAATCAAGGAAATATGGGCATGATATGGTGGAGGACTTTTTTTATTTAAGTATTTTGGTAGGAAATGGAATCCTTGAACTAAAATATACATTTCCTCTGGCTAACTATATAAGTTATACAACCACTAACTTAAAAACAAAACAAAACAAAAAACAGACTGGGGAAGTACTTGTCAGGTTTTTTAAACTTAAATTACAAGGAGAGAATACTTACTTGTGCTTTTGAATGTCTTTCACTCCATTTTTCAAATTCCCTAATCTTTCTGATGGATTGTCCCTAAAAAAAAAAAAAATAACTGTGGTAAGAAATCTATTTTTTTTTCACATTACCGGCCTTTCAAAAATAATATGGTTGAAATGCTTACCTGCATAGTTTTTTAATTAAATTAGCAGCATTTTTGGCAATCTTCTTTGGAAATTCTATCATGTCAATCCCTCTCAATATGATGTTATAGGTTTTCATAGGATCTGGGCCTGAGAAAGGAGGGCTGCAAGAATGGAAGACATAAAAAGAGATACTTTTATTTTCTAAATAAGAAAACATAAATTGTTATAACTTCATAAAGGACATCGATTCTTATTTTTATTTTGGGGCTTACATTGGAAAGACAATAGAAACCTTTCTCAGTAAGCCGCTTAGCAAGACCACAAATGTGTCAAGTTTGCCTGTTGTTCCTCTCATTTCTCTGTTACTGGAATAGATGTGAACTAAATCTAAACCTAAAACTGGAGATAAATTAATCTTTCCGGGTCAGACTGTGAATACTTGAACAAAACCAGTAGCTAAGAAAGGAATTGGTGTGTGTAGAAGGGGGCTGTAGTTGTGAGAGGGATAGAGAATGGGTCCTGTTGGGACCTTTCTGATTATTAATGTTAAATGGAGCTAGCTACTCTGAAGAACAGAATAAGCAAGGATAGAAGGAAGGGAGCAAGGGGGGGAAATTTAGCCTATTTTATTAAGATTTGTTGCCTTAGAAAATCTCTCACTGGATCATTTATTTTACTTGTTCTCAATTCTTGGTGTTCAGGAGGTTACATGGCTCATAGAAAGCTCTACCCTGTTCTCTGAAATCCTGTAGTTATTGCCATTCTCCTATTATTTGCTCTGGTACACTTTATTGGCATATCTGTGAGAGATTGCCTGCACCTTAGTTCCTCTACCATTCTGTAGTGGTTAACTGATCTATATATTAACATGCCTTGCTTTTTTAAGATCCATCTATTATTTCCAAATTTTATTCCAACCAGAAGTCATTAGATATGACAGCCAGGACCATATCACTTTGGGGCCATCCTCATAGTCCAAGGTTTGTCAGCATAATACCTAGTAACTATTCACACCCAGATAAATACCCAGAAGTGAAATTGCTGTATCATAGGGTAGTTGTATTTTTTATCTTTACTGTTGAAAGTTATACAAATGTACCCTTTTTTCCCATTGAACCCTTTTAGCCCACCCATACCTTCACCACGCTGTTGTCTGTGTCCATGGGTTATGTATATAACTTATTTGGTTAATTTCTTCCCACCCACCCACCCCCGCCTTCCCTCTGAGATTCATCAGTCTGTTCCATGTTTCTATGTCTCTGAATCTATTTTGTTCATCAGTTTATTTTGTTCTTTAGATTCCACATATAAGTGAGATCATGGGATATTTATCTTTCTTTGACTCACTTATTTCACTTAGCATAATACTCTCTAGGTCCCTCCAGGCAGTCTCAAAGGGTAAGAGATTCTTCTTTTTTACTGCTGCATAATATCCCACAGTATAAATGTACCAGAGTTTTTTTATCCATTCATCTACTGATGGGCACTTGGGCAGCTTCTAGATCTTAACTATTGTAAATTGCACTGCTATGAACATAGGGGTGCATGCATTCTTTCTGATTGATGTTTCAGGTTTTTTAGGATATATTCCTAGAAGTGGGATCACTGGGTCAAATGGAAGTTCCATATTTAGTTTTTTTGAGGAAACTCCATATTGTTTTCCATAATGGCTGCAACAATCTGCATTCTCACCAGCAGTGTACTGGGGTTCCCTTTTCTCCATATCCTCACCAGCACTTGTCATTTGTTGATGGTAGCCATTCTGACAGATGTGAGGTGATTCCTCATTGTCATTTTGATTTGCATCTCTCATATGATTAGTGACTTGGAGCATTTTTTCATATGTCTCTTGGCCTTCTGTATATCCACTTTAAAAAAGTGTCTATTTAGGTTCTTTGGCCATTTTTAAATTGGATTGTTTTTCTTTAGTTAAGTTGTATGAGTTCATTACATATTTTGGATATTAACACCTTATCAGATGTATCATTGCCAAATATGTTCTTCCATACAGTGGGCTCCCTTTTCATTTTGTTGATGGTTTCCTTTTGCTGTGCAGAAGCTTTTGATTTTGATATAGTCCCATTTGTTTATTTTCTCCTTTGTTTCCCTTGCTCTAGGAGATGTATTAGCAACCATATTGCTACAAGAGCTGTCTGGGATTTTGCTGCCTGTTTTCTTCTAAGATTTTTATGGTTTTTTGACTTATATTTAAGTCCTTTAACCATTTTGAGTTTATTTTTGAGTATGGTGTAAGTTGGTGGTCTAGTTTTATTTTTTTGCATGTATCTGTCCAATTTTCCCAGCACCATTTATTAAAGAGACTATCTTGACTCCATTGTATGCTCTTGCCTCCATTGTCAAATATTAATTGAGTGTAATGGTTTGGGTCGATTTCTGGCTTCTCTGCTCCATTCCATTGGTCTATATGCCTGTTCTTGTGCCAGTACCAGGCTTTTTTGCTTATAGTGGCTTTGTAGTATAACTTGGTATCTGGTATTGAGATCCCTCTAACTTTGTTCTTCTGAAGATTTCTGTGGCTTTCTGGGGTCTTTATTTGTTCCATATAAATTTTTGGAGTATTTGTTCTAGATCTCTAAAATATGCTGATGGTATTTTAATAGGGATTGCATTGGGTAGTGTGGACATTTTAATGATGTTGATTTTACCAATCCATGAACATGATATATTCTTCCATTTGTTTATGTCTTCCTCTGTCTCTTTTTTCAACATCCTGTAGTTTTCCAAGTACAGGTGTTTATCACCTTGGTTAAGTTTACTCCTAAGTATCTTAATATTTTTGTTGCAATGATAAATGGGATTTTTTTAGTTTCTTTTTCTGAGAATTCATTACTGGTGTATAAAAATGCCATTGATTTTTGGGTGTTAATTTTGTATCCTGCTACAGTGCTGAATTCATTTATTAAATACAGTAGTTTTTTGGTGGAGTCTTTAGGGTTTTCTATGTACAATATCAAGTCATCTGTGAATAATGAGAGTTTTACTTCCTCCTTTCCAATTTGGATGCCTTTATTTCTTCTTTTCTGATCACTGTGGCCAGGACTTCCAGTACTATGTTGAATAAGAGTGGTGAAAGCAAACATCCCTGTATTGTTCCTGGTATTAGAGGAAATGGTTTTAGGTTTTTCCTATTGAATATGATATTGGCTGTAGGTTTGTCACATATGGCCTTTATTATGTTGAGTATGATCTCTATGCTCCACTTTGCTGAGAGTTTTTATCCAAAATAGGTTTTGAATTTTGTCAAATACTTTTTCTGTGTCTATTGATCTGATCATGTGATTTTTGTCTTTCAATTTATGTGATGTATCATGTTTATTGATTTGTGAATATTATAGCCTTGCACCCCTGGAATAAATCCCACTTGATCATGGTATATGATCATTTTAATATATTGCCAGAACTGATTTGATAATATTTCATTGAGGATTTTATTATCTATGTTCATTAGGGATATTGCCCTGTAATTCTCTTTCTTTTTAGTGTCTTTATATGGTTTTGAAATTAGGATAATGCTAGCCTCATAAATATTTTTTATGATAATGATATAAGTATTTATGGTAATAAATTAATTTCAGCTTTGGCCATACCACACAGATTGCTGTATTTTTTTTGATTGCTGTATTTTTATTATTGTTTTTCTATTCCATAATTCCTATGACCCTGTGGTTATTTAGAAAAGTGCTTTTTAAGTGTGTAGACTTTTTAATTTCACTGTGTGTTAGTTAATAGTTTTCTTCTATTCATGATATAATTGATTTTTATAGCAATTCAAAGAACACCAGAAAGTTTATTTATCCACCTATACACATGTATGTATATTAAGTTCAACCTCTCTATTGTCCAAATCTTATATGTATTTATGCATCTACTTAATTTGTCAAATATTTAAAAGTTTACCTTTCTGTCAATAGCAAAAATTAAATTATCTGTAACCTAACCTAATTTACTTTATTTGAAATCAAGTTAGAAATTTCAAGAGCAATAATTTAAAGTGCCTACAAATAAAATTAAAAGCACAGCATAACTATTCCTGGAAATGATAGGAAGCACTCCATAAATCCTAATGGCTACTATGCTCTAGACCAGTGGTTCTCAACCTTCCTAATGCCGCGACCCTTTAATACAGTTCCTCATGTTGTGGTGATCCCCAATTTCATTGTTACAAATTGAACATAATTAAAGCATAGTGATTAATCACAAAAACAATATGTAATTATATAAGTGTTTTCCGATGGTCTTAGGCGACCCCTGTGAAAGGGTCGTTTGACCTCCAAAGGGGTCGCGACCCACAGGTTGAAAACCGCTGCTCTAGACACTCTTCTAAGGGCTTCATACATTCATTGAATCCTAAGAGCAATGAGTCTAAAGATCTTTAGTCTTCCTCTCATATTTACTGTAGCGATTAAGTTATCTTAACTAATTTTTTTCACATCCTACTTCATGCTCATCCATTTCTTTTCACTGTTCCTATCTTATTCTGGGCTCTCAGCTTCCTAGATCTAAATTATTGAAATGGTCTTCAAACTAGCCTCCCCATCCATCTTCCAATTTGCCCTACACATTTCTGCTAGCTGTTTTTCCTTATATATGACAATGTATACCACTCCTTTGTCAGAAAATACTCAATGATTTTCTCTCTGGATGGAGTTCAAGTATAGCAATTAGGATCGGATCGTTGAAAGGTGACTAATTGATTTCCCGTTATTTTTTTAAAAATAACAGTAGCTGTTTTCTGGTCTATTTCCCCATGTTCCTGAATTTTCTCACTACTGTTTCTCTATTTGTCATGTCTCACTTCCAGGAATGCCCATTTCCATTGCTTGCTCTCTGCATTCTTACTCTAAGGCCCAGCTGCAATCTTTTCTTCTTCGAAACCAGCCTTCTGAACTCTATAGATTATAATGATCCTATTCTAATTTTCCTGAGTGCATGGCTAGGTGACTAATTGATTTCCCGTTATTTTTTTTAAAATAACAGTAGCTGTTTTCTGGTCTATTTCCCCATGTTCCTGAATTTTCTCACTACTGTTTCTCTATTTGTCATGTCTCACTTCCAGGAATGCCCATTTCCATTGCTTGCTCTCTGCATTCTTACTCTAAGGCCCAGCTGCAATCTTTTCTTCTTCGAAACCAGCCTTCTGAACTCTATAGATTATAATGATCCTATTCTAATTTTCCTGAGTGCATGGCTTGGTGGTATTTTTCTTTTCCTCAAGAAGTTTATAGTCTGTTTTATACCTGCTAGTATCCATAGCACCCTTTTTAGTTGTTTACGACTATAGCATTACTACATAAAAAACCTGCAAAGCATTCAAGTTTCATTTAAATATAAAAAACTGCTAACAGATTCTTTTATTTATATAAATAGTTGACCCTGAATAGTTTTTATATAACTATAACTTACCTTGCTGCATTGTTGGCTAAATGACTAGGCTCAAAGATCTTACAGAAAGGTACTAGATCATTCCATATTCACATACATATAAAGAATTAGCAATAATGAGACTCCTCTATGAGCATAACTATTTGAAGTATAGTAAGAAGATATGGTGAAAAGCACTTTAACATGGTCAATGAGAGTGACTAAGGCAGGCATGTGTAGCTGTTTTCTGGTCTATTTTCACCAGAAGTTCTCTATCAATGACCATACCTGCCAGTCAGAAGTTCATACATTAGAATTCCCAGTGACCAGTAGTCGGCTGAAATGTCATGGCCTTTGTTCAGGATGATCTCTGGGGCTACATATTCTGGAGTCCCGCAAAAAGTCCATGTTTTCTTTCCAAATCCTATTTTCTTTGCAAAGCCAAAATCCACCTTACAGAGAGAAAAACAAGGTATCTCAGCCCCTTTTGATTAAGTTTAAAGGCAAGAAATCACTTTAATGAAGGACACTGATGACAATAATAATAATAAATAAAAACAGATATGTTATAGTCCTGTCTTCTAAAAGGAGTCATCTATATTTCAAACAAAGCCTGCCTGATCAAACTTGGTTTCAATGGGGTAAGTTGAAATTTGAGTAGAGGATAAAATTCACATCATTAACAGTAAAGAATTTTTTTTTTTCCTAGAAATACTTTCCATTTTTTTCTTGTCTACGCCAATGGCTGTTGGGTATAAATAAATAATTTCTCATTTACTCAAAATTTTTAAAAACACTAGTTGGACCTACTTGACATATTTTCCAGCATATACATGATTTCTGCTGCATTTAATGAAATTGAGAATTCATTAATATTAATTAAGAAGACACTTTACTGTTGAAGAAGCTAATAAAAATGTTATGAGATCAATGACTGCTCTTGGTAAACACAGATATAAAAATAAAGATGTTTCTTTTATTTTTCTAAAAACCATTTGAAGGAAACTTAGACACAGAAAATATATTTTTTTTCTAAACAATTTGTTTGAGAATACAAGTAATTAATTTCCATTTATTTGATTTCTTTGAAAATCTTATGCTGAATAAAAAGTTTCAAAGTTAAAATATTGAAACTGGTACAGACAAGAATCAAAGCCTTCAAAAGTCATGCATTTAAAAACATATAAATTAATTAGAACTTACCGTCTACACTAGGTCTTTAGAGTTCTTGACTACATTTAAAAATATTTTTATTACTACTGCTATTGTTATTAACATGGTCTGGAAATTTTCTGCAAAGCCCATTTTTTCCATTTGCATTGTTCTCAAATCTAAAATATTAAAATGATTAATAATTTTCCATAATATAAAACCCAGTTTACTTTGGATGCAGAAAGCCAGCTAGAAAAAACTTCTAGCTCTTCTAGGTCTAGGAACACGTGCCAGCAAGCATGAGTCCATCTCAGCATATTTTGCCAGGATGTTATTAATTCAAACCTAGCCAATTTAATTCCTCATAACTTTAAAGAATAGTTGCTTGAAAATAGTGACACTAAAATCTGCTTTTAAGAAAAGTTATGGCCAAAACCGGTTTGGCTCAGTGGATAGAGCGTCGGCCTACGGACTGAAGGGTCCCAGGTTCGATTCCGGTCAAGGGCATGTACCTGGGTTGCGGGCACATCCCCAGTAGGAGATGTGCAGGAGGCAGCTGATCAATGCTTCTCTCTCATCGATGTTTCTAACTCTCTATCTCTCTCCCTCCCTCTCTGTGAAAAATCAATAAAAATATACTGAAAAAAAAAATAGCTAACATTTATAAAAAAAAGAAAAAAAAGAAAAGAAAAGTTATGATACATAAGATGAAAAAATGAGATTTTATGTTACCAAGTGAACACAGCTTTATAAACCAGTATTTTAAAACTGCAGGGCCAAGGATGTGGGAAGTACACTGACCAGTTTGGCATAGCCTCGGTGATCCAGGATGAGATTTTCCGGCTTGAGGTCCCTGTAGATGATTCCTTTGGAATGCAGATAGGCAAAAGCTTCTACCACACACGCTGTGTAAAATCTGGTTGTAGAATCTTCAAATGAACCTCTGAGACACAGAATAGGGGAAGAAAAGTATATAAGAAATTCATTTCTTTCATAAGGTCTTATTTCTCATTGCACTATATTCCTGTACCAAAATTTGACCCCAGAGACCAAATCCTACTGGCCAAATAGCATCTGATTGCCACGGCATTGGGTTTTCAAAGGCATGTAAAGATTAAGTCAAGGAATTCTTTGCCCTTATGAATAGGATAGTTTAATCTAACTTCCTGAAAACATTAAAGAAGAGTTCGAACACCACGTTTCGTGTACTTGGTGGCTTTCTCCCAGTGGCCCAGTAACAGTGGTGGGCAGAAGAGAGACAAATCTTATTTTAGAGCTTTATCTATCAACAGGCATTTTTTAAAGGAGAGTTTTAGAGTTCAGTCATATTTATTCATGCAGGGCTTCTAAATAATATAGGTATGATTCATGAGAATGTGCTTAGAAGTTAATATTTTCAAGGACCACTTTGGAAATGAGTTGTGAGGCTTCTGATGCAATGATATCATAAGCGAGTGTTCTTCTGTGTTTGCAACTGATGTCAGCAAGACAAACAACACCCATTTCTACAACTGCTGCATTCTTATGAGGAAGACAACCTGGGGCTCATGCCAAAGATTATTAGAAGGAAGAAGGTAATTGGATGGGAAAGTTTATTAGTAAACTTGATTATGATAATGGGCAGGAAAGCTCTCTTTGTCTCTGCCTCGCTCATGTATTTATTTAATGAAATAATAATAAAGGGAAAAACCTTGGCATCTAAGGTTAACTCCTAGGTTCTAGGCCAAAACCTTATACTTTATTTTTTAATGGAATTCCTTAAGAAGATCCACGATGATTTTTTCCTCTATTCCCAGCAGTAAACGCAAGTTAATCATTTCATGATAATTCCAGAACATTAGTGTGAACATCAGCTCTTGAGGGGGCAAAGATGTAAGTTGAGGCTAGACTCGGGCAGTTTTAGGTGGTGAGCAACAAGAGGGGCCCTAGACTGGGCTTTCACAAGCGTCACTGAGGCCAGTTTGCATTTTGATGACATTTGCTTCGTTTTAAATCCTGACAAATAATGTCTATCACAATAAATCAGTGAATCCAAGGCTAACGCAGCTACCATCAGGTCATTTAAAAAAAAAAAAAAAACATAGTCTTTCAGAAAGGTATTCTTTACTTCAACCCGTAATATCCCCTGAATTGCCACTTAAATAATTAGCTCTTCCCGAAAGAAATCTTTCTTTTGAAATACAATTTGAGGCATGATGCTATCTTTTCTTAACTAGAGTCTTAACTATGATTACTAAGATTTTAGTGTTTCTCTTCAACAATATCTGAACAACTGTGAATTATAAGGACAAGAAAAAGTTTTAAAAAATTGCATCTATATTAAGAAACAAATAACATACTTTATGCTGCGACAATCTTCTGAGGTGGAGCTATCTCTCCCAAGTTAACGCCATACAATCCTGTGTATGGGAAAGGGGTTAAAGCAGTGCCTGTAAGGTCCTTTCTTCTGTGTGCTTAATTGTGTGGGTTTGTTTATTGAGCAGTATATTCCTTTCAACTGAAGAGATTACTTGCATTAAATAGTCAGCATCCATAATAGGTCATTACTAACCTATATATAATATATAATAGATCATTAGCACAGAGCTTTAACTAGTTGAGTGCTGTATAAGACTTCAAGTCTCCTCAATGGAGTGCATTACAAAGCAAAAGCAAAGCCCAAGCAAAACAAAACAAGGCATACATGAAATAGAGCCTTGCCCTATTTTACATTAGTTTTAATAAGAAAATCGATTACTTTCTTGTATCAGGACTGTCTAAATATAGTTTGGGTGGGCCTTTTGAAAAGCTTAAAAATTCTTGATTACTCTTAGAAGAGATGATTTCTGGAGCTGTGACTTTGGGCAACATATCTCTGCTTTTCTTACTACTCAGTTGTTAATGGAACCAAATGGACAAATGCATTGTTAATGTTGCAAGCAGAGTATAAACCCTTATGTGAGGGATCAATTTCTCATGAAAGCTCTACCAAAAGGTATTCATATTTATATTCTGAATAAGCTGATCATTAGCAGGAAGATGAAAAAAATCTTAAAATAACTCAAAGTCATCAGAGAAGGCTCTATGTTAGGCATATGGAACCTAAAGCAAGAATCCTGAGCTCAAATCTGGGTTTCACTTACTGTACAACTAACTGTACCTTTCAGGGTCTCAGTGTTTCCTCTGCAAAATTAGACTCATAATAGAAACTACCTCACTGGGATATCATGAGCATACAAGAATCAATGCATATACTTAAAATAAGTACTGGCATACTGCTAATAATATATAATAGCCATTAAAATTGAGCACCCAAAAATCTCTTCTTTAGCCACTGTCTTAATATAGGAAAATTGACTGATACAGAACAGGTCTAAAGTCATTAGATGGGGAGTTTACAACACCAATTATCACTGTTCTTGAGTATTTGCTGCTTCTTGCTACAAGGGCTAACTAACTCCCACAAGTCAGCTTTGAAGAGTCTAATGCTAATGTCTGTTCTTTTTTACTTTTTCTATGCTTCTCCCAAATGTATGAAGAAATTCCCTTTTATTGCCTGCCAGTCAAAATTCTCCCTTTTTTTCATCAGGAAATGAAATGACCACAAATCATTTCAGCCTTCAGTTCTTGGTGGCCCCGTTTACTGTTTCATGATTTCTCTTCTGAGGCATTTGCAATTTGGGAGGCTTCTAGAAGGCTGGTTTCCATCCGATGAATAGATCTATATTGAGAATCTCCCATGTATAAATACATTTGTAACTGATTTTAAAAATCAAATGAAAACCTTGTCTCAAATATGTTTCCATGCTATATGACAAATCAACAATATATGGACACAAAATATGTATCAGCAACATGGTTTCATCACTAAATTTTGATGTAGGCAATTTGAGAATTTTAAAATACTCTTTTAGAAAGCAGTCACAAAGCATTATATTAGGGTGAAACAAAATGAAAAATTGCTATTGGAATTGGAAATGACAATGTAAATTTGAGCTAAAACAGAAATGACAACTTGTTTTATCAACACTTAGAAGATGGCTTAAAGAAATAAATCACTACCTCATAGCTCTTTGAAATGATAAATTATGCTTTGACTTGTGTCATTTTAATTAAAACAAGTAAGGAGTAGGTTCTTATACCTTTTAGAGAATGGGTTGCTATTTTAGCTAGGTGGCAGTATATAACAAGGATTTTACTGAGAGAATTAGATGCTTATGTATACATATTGATAGAGACATATTAAAATTTAATCATAATGTGCAATCTACCTGTCATAAACTGAATCTAGAAATGGCTGAATATAACAAAGCATCTTTTGCCCAAAGGTAAATTCTCTCCTTTCACTGACTGGTAACAGCATCATTAATGAGTGTATAAATATGAAGTATCTCACAACCTGTGCAGGTTTCCTGCCAATTTAAAGTTTTGGGGGTGGGAGTAAATTCTTATAAAAATAGACTCACTTCCTTGAAGTACTTTCAATTAGTACCATCTATTATTAGATCATTTGAGATGGAATATAAATAATCACTCTCCATAGGGCTTTCAGTCAAGAGAGGGAGTAGGGAAATGTGCTCACCTCTTCCCATGACCACAGCAAAATTAAAACTAAATTATAGAACCACCTGAAGTCAAGCCCTGTAACTAAGAACATAAAGAGGAAGCCGTGACAAGGCCGGGAGTGGCAGGTATAAGGAAAGAGCAGGTCCCATACCCAGGTGTGACAGTGAAGAATCAAGAGGGACATCTTGGCTGTGGAGGGCCCCTCTGAGGAGGTATGGAGCCCAGCCCCATACCCAACTCCCCGTCCAGGACACCAGTGTCAGCAAGAGGAGTCCCCATTACATAGGTGATGAAAACTAGTGGTGATTGCATTCTGAGCAAGAATGAGGACTGCTGGAGTCCCAGGCATTCCTCTTTAGGGGCTGAGCATGGATTTGCTCACTCACAAACTCACTAGTTTTGAACTTCAGTGGAGAGGCAGCAGCCCAAATAGTGACAGGCACATATGGGTAGGAACTGAGTTAACTGGCTGCAGGGTAAGGGCTGGAGGAGCAAGGGTTGGGGCAGCTGTCTCTGGAGACTGAAGCGCTGGCAGGCCCAGGCAAGTGCCAAATCTGCATTAACCTGGATTATATCATTCTCCTCACCCTGAGACTCTGCCACACCCAACTCACTTGTCCAGCTGAACCTCTTCCAGCGGCTCCCCCACACAAGGGGCCTGTTCCAACTCAGGTTGCAGATTTTCCTAAAACCTCTCAAAGGTCCACAAACCCTGACAAGCAGCAGCCAAACTCTGTGCCCTTTATTTCTTGCTAAGTGCTCTCAACCCTGGCACAAGAGGTGACCAGTCTCACTTTGCATTTTAACTCCCATCAGGTGGCTCCAAGCCTGGTGTAAGCTGCGGCCACTGTGGGCCGAGAGCACAGCTTCAACTAAGTGGCCATGAACCCAGCACAATAGATGGCTGGCCTCTTCCCATCCTGTGGTGCCCACCAAAGGGTGGTAAGCCTGGTACTAGTGGCAACCAACCTCAGTTCACAGCATAGCTCTCCCCAGGTGCCTCCAAGCCGAGCACCAGCAGCAACCAACCATAGATCACTTTGCAGCTTCCACTGGGTGGCCTCAGGCTGGGCACAAGCAGCAGCTGACCTTGGCCTGCACTGGAGAACCTCCAGAACCCCTACCCCTGGTGGCCAGCTTCAGAACACACCAGAGCTCCACCTCACCAGCTCCACAAATGACAAACCCAGAGTGTAGACCAGGCTGGCACCGGAGCCTCCCTCAGACAACTCTTTTCCGTGGGGTCAGGTCCTGCACAACAGCCTGTCCTCTGCAGTAATGGCTGGTCCTCACAGCCAGCCTGAGAATCAATTCCCCAGTGATACACCAATCGCAATCAAAACCACTACAATAGGAGGGGGCCAACACCATAGCTTTAATTCTCTTGGACCTCAATCCTCAATGCCAACACGATATATTCTCTTGTATGCTTATTTACCTTAAGTTAGATACCATCATACAATTAGGAATGAGACTTTAAATCAATATCTTGCAAAGAACCACTTGTTCTTTTCTGGGATATCTACAAAGTAACAAGTTGTCAAAAAGTAAGATGGCATTCTGGGAACGTCAAGGCTATGGTTTCAGAAAGAGTGGGAGAGATGAGACTATAATAAAGAGAAAAAAAGATGTCTAAAGCTGAATGTTGAAAGGAACAAGGATGAGTTTTAAATGTTATTAGATCATAAATAGAAAATGATCAAACGATCATTTATAGGAAAAAAATTGTGGTCTTCCTTTTAAATAAACATTTAGCATTGGTAATAATCTTCTGACACATTTTATAGTATATATTTTTAAAGGAGACTGTTTGCTAATTATGCAAATACGAGATGGAAAATTAATTTTGCATAATTAAAAGAAACAAGCACCAACCAGAACAACTTTACTTTCCCTGAAAGGACAAAAAGAAGTAACTCTAGATTAGATTGTGTACATGAAATACTGCTTATAAATGGATTGATTTTCTTTTTCCTAAGACCAGCTAAGGCCTGAAAGGGATGGCTGGAAACTTTTATTAATTTTGAAACCAAGGAGTAATGTAAAGTTAGAGGAAAAAGTTACTTTGGCAAAAATTCCCAGTGTCAGGAAAGATAGACTGCCCATCTGGAGAAGGAATGGAGCAAAAAACTGATAGTGAATCCAGGTTGCAACTGTACAGTTGCTCTTTCTCCTCATGTTACAAGCAAGAGCTAAATTCTAGGTATATAGTTGTCTGATACATACAACTTTCTTTATACATACCTCACTAGGT
The DNA here is from genome assembly GCF_964212035.1 of Myotis nattereri. Lineage (NCBI taxonomy): Eukaryota > Metazoa > Chordata > Mammalia > Chiroptera > Vespertilionidae > Myotis > Myotis nattereri. The sequence goes on from NC_138088.1 coordinate 32,303,597, forward strand.
GCCATTCTTTTTTAAAATATATCTTTATTGATTTCAGAGAGGAAGGGGGAGAGAGATAGAAACATCAATGATAAGAGAGAATCATTGATTGCTGCCTCCTGCAGGACCCCTACTGGGGATCAATTTGGCAACCCAGGCACTTGCCCTTGACCAGAATTGAACCTGGGACCCTTCAGTCCGCAGGCCGACAATCTATCCACTGAGCCAAACCAGCTAGGGTGAGTAGGTGCCATTCTCATTGTGTTTGTGGTCTAATCGTATATTATTAGTTATAAATCTGAAACAGTGAGTTTCATATTTATAGTAAATTATATGTGCGTGGTAGGTTGTGCTCCATATTTACATTACCTTTTGAAAGATAAGCACATGTAAAATGTAAATATGACTTTTATACTTCATAATAATTGACTCTTTTTAGACCATCATAGTCACTACATTGTCAAAGACATGACAGAAATTTCTTAAAGCTCCTACCTATCCCTGAGAATGGTCCACAGCTCTCCACCTAGGCAAGCTTCCATCAACATATACAAATATTTGCTGTCCTTAAATGTTCTGTATAGTCTGTGAATTGCAAACAAGAAAACAAAGGTTACAAACATTATTGCCTTTCAAAAGGATGTAAATGTTTTGAGTGCCATGATTGCAGTCTTATTCTTGCTTTGCCAATCTTGAAATTTTATTAAAAAGATGAGAGAGATCTGAATTTGCAAATAAGGAACAGGAGGTAATGGCTCCTAAGACTCACACACTGTCGGGGGCTAGTCTCTCCTCTGAAATGTATTAATCCCCGTCATTATGGACAAAGAGGCCTTCTTGGTATTCCTCTAATTACAATCTGGTTGATGTTTCAAGTATGAACTCTTGAGCAATATTTAGTGGTTATAAATATGCAGTGAACATAGCTGTAAAGCAGGTTATGTTTTACAAATATAACGTATGAAATTTGTGTGCTGTTCCCTTAATATATTCAAGTTGTAATCTGCTTTCAGCAAATGCCACAGGCAAATTAATTAGAAAAGCTTCTGCATTTAAAGAAACTCCCCATTATTCTCTTATTAGTGCTTTGGTTGAGTAGTCATTGCATTTTTAGAAAATATTTAAAATGCTCAAATACTTAAAGATAAAATAGTTTGATATTTTGTCTTTCGAGCACCAGAAGTCTATGCAGAGTTTTGGAGTAACAGAGAGGATAAAAAAGAAATGTTAGACACTCTGATTTTCCCTTTGGGAAAAGCATGTTCTTTTCCCAGAATCTGATTCTCTTGGGGGGGAAAAATAAGATAGTCAACTTTTTTGCAAAATCTTTCTGTGTGAATGAAATATGTGGTGGTGCGTGTGAGTGGCAGGGGTTTTGCGGTTGATTTGCACTTGGAGTTGGGACTGTAGTCCCTGGGGCAGGATCCTCACCTCACTATGAAGTCGGAGTGAGCCCCCTGCATGATCTGCTTCTCAGAGCGGATGTGCTCCTGTTGTCTTGTATCCACAATGTGGCGTTTCTTGAGAATCTTCATTGCAAAGGTTTTGGATTCTTCACTTTTCAACTGGACCTTAAAGAAAGGCGGAAGGAAGTCAGAAAATGACTATAGTGTTAATACACAGAGTTCATTCTCAATCCCAATTTAACAGGTGCATGGAGCACTGAAGTGACACCCCAACCACCACCTGAATCACACAATAAATCCTTGCTGGAGCTGTGTTTAACATCCAGGCTCACAACTATTGTCCAGTCTCATGGCACTAGATCAGATGAATTTTATTTTCACTGGATTCCCAAATAATTTTGTGCCCACTTGAATTAGAAGGGAAATATACTTGACTCTCGTTTCATTTAATATGCTTGAGTATACTTGATAGTTTTCCTCCTTCAATCAAAACAGTAGAAATCTACCTTCTCCAATTTTACTGCAAGTGAGTGTGGCAAAGGTAGGATCGTATGGGCCTTTATGTTCTGTCTCTTTAGTCCTGTCCAAAAACACTTCACAAGTTGTAAAAGTATCTACTTCTATTCTTTTTTAACCTCCCAGTTTGCCCTTTACTCCAGTTGCAGAAAGGAGAAGAAAAGTGTAGCAAGATGTTTTTTAAGAGATTAAAAAAAATAATTTTTTTCAAACATAAGCTTTATTTTTCCCCCCAAGATGGTCTTTTCTCAAGGATTTAGTAATAGAAAGGAAATAAATTCTGGTATCTAGAGATAAGCTAGACCTATTACATATTTTGGAGCAGAGGAAAGGAATGATTTAGCGCTATCATTTTAATAACAATAGAATACGGTTATTGATTTCAAAACCTTTTGAGAACGTGCTCCACAACAGTATTTCTACCTTCCTGGCAATAATGGGCTCCTGAAAAGAGGCTGTACTCTGAACATTAGTAATTCTAATCATATATTAAATATCCTGGGTCTAAAGGAATTCTTTTATAATCTCATATCTGATTTCTGATGTGTTATGGAATTGTGCACCTGAAACCTGGATAATTTTGTTAACCAGAATCACCCCAGTAAATTCGATAAAAATGATTAAAAATTTACAGTTAATTAGATGCTTTCCTATTGGGACACATCTAGGGAAATTGATTAAAAAATATTTCAAGAGATATTGAAAACTCCTTTTCTTCTCAGATACGCACGATAGCTTTAATCCTCTTGGGCCTCAATCCTTACTCCTCAGGTGTACTAACTGGGAGACCTAAGCTGTGCCTTGATGTCCCAAAGCCTCCCTGCCTCCTTTGCAGCCCCACATGGCTCCCTGGGGCTCTGGAGTCCTCAGGCAGGCTGCTGATCTGTGTTTATTGTTTTACATAAAAATTTAACAGGGTGACTTGTAATGAAAATGTGAGATAGTAGAACCAATCACTTAATAGCAATTTTAAAGTGTTATCATCTAGGGCTCTCCCTCAACAGAATCCTCAAGATAATGCCAAACGGCCCCATCATTCGGTAATAATGAAAGCCTTGAGGAAATAACATGACAAGCTATATCTTATTTTCAGCTGAAATATCACAGTCCCCTTTTTAGTCGTGAATTGTTTAGGCTTCATCTGCAGGGATAGCAAAGTTCCTAAGAGCCTTCTTCAAATGCACATGTACAAATCGAATTAATGTGGCAAGTTCCTTAGGAGAGAATATGAGGGCACTTCACATAACTGGGCCGCAGTTTGCTGCCAGCATTACTGAATCTGTATGACAGGCTAGAGGCGGAGAATGGATAATTGAAAATGCCTTAAGCCAAAGACACTCTACTCCATCTGTGAAACTCTTTAAAAGGACCGATTAGTGTGAGACAAATGAATTCCGTTGTAGTACATAGTAGAGCACAAAATGTGAAAACCTGCTTCTCAAAGAAATCTGGACAGACAGGAACAATGGCATGAAAAATGAGCTGTGTTACTCAGATTTAGTGAAGAAACAAAATTATATTCCTCTTTAAAGTCTTAGTTAAATGACTGAATACTCTTGTGTACTTCACACATCGAGTGTAAAAATATCTTTATTTATAACACATTTTTACTGTGCACTGGGTGGGAGGAAAGAACTCAGCCTTTAGGGTCACAGGTCTGGACTTCAATCCTGACTTCAATTAAGGTCTTTCTGTCTCTTACAGAGTTATTGTGACCTTATATTAGACAGTGCCCCCAAATGGGCATTCATTGATAATCTCTCTTCTCTTTAAAACAAAGCCAGATCAAGTCATGACTCCTTTGCTCAAAACCCTCCAGTTGCTTCCCATCTCACTCATGGCAAAGACAAAACTGTCACAAAGGCTTACAAGGTCCTATACCACCTGGACCCCTGTTACTCATGAGCCTCATTTCTCTGTCAGTCACAACGGCCACCTTGCTGTTCCTTGAGTATACCAAGCAAGCTTTTGGGGCAGCTCTTGGTCCAGGCTATTTGCTTGTGCTATTCTTCTGCCTGAATATTCTTCACAGACATTCCCAAGAGTCAGCCTCTCAGTTCCCTGAGTTCTTTGCTCAAATGTTTCCTAGTCAGAGAATCTCTCTTCACATAAGTCTACATAAAAGTGGAACCACCCACTTCTCCCTTTAGTGTTCTCTATCACAAGCTAATGCACTCAATCATTTGGTTACTTACTTATTTAGTATTTTTCTCCTCTCACAAGTGTAAAAGCAACCTGAGATTGATGATTCTTTTTGTTTACTATGCCTGACAGAGAGTAAATGCTCATGAAATATTTGTTGACTAAGCGAATCAAAGAAAGCATGAAATAAACCAGGATTATTTATCACTGGCAAAGCCATCACAGCACCTAAGCCCCACACTTAACAGAAGAAAAACCAGGGAAGCTACGATGACAAGCATGTAATATTTGGTATCTTTCTTCTTTCCAAAAGCACCCTCAGTTATGCATAAAAGGGAAGAAAAGATTTAATGCCCAATAGGAAATATACATGACAAAAGATTTATATGATTAGCCCTGAATTTTCCATTTCTATAAGATGTTTTAACTTTGTCTTCCTTGAATGACTGACATGTGATATTCTCAATTATAAGTACTACTAGATTTAATACAATCATATCTAGGATAGTGTCCACTTGACTGCCGACTAGCTCCTGGGTTAGCTCTTGGGATATGGCCATCTCTTTAGACTCTTTTTCTAGCCTTCACAACTCTCTAGTCCTCTTTAATTAATAAATTCTATAATTCCAAGTATATTTATCATTTCTTATAAATAACCAGCGTATTGCTGTTCTAACTACACCCATATGTTTATTTCACTCTAGCCAGGATATTAGGTTAAAAATTTTACCTACTTTGCTATTTCCTAAATAGTTTTGAACTTTATATTGGGAAGAATTTAGGGACATAAGTGAAGTCATCAGGAGGAAGTCAGAGAGAAAGAGGGAAAAACCTCCATTAACCATAAACTGCTGGGCACGTCCGTAAACATTATTTCATTTAGTCCTAACATCAACTTTCAACAGCAGAAGGAAGGTTTTGTTGTGTTTTTACAAATACTTCATAGTCAATAACAACAGCAGCTAATGTTTGCAATGATCTTATTTAGGTGTCACGAGCAGTATAGTGTAAGTTTTCTTACTTAATCTTCCTGGCACCACTTTGAAAATACAATTCTCATTTTTCAGAGGAGCAAATTAAGGATCACCAGCAAGGATAATATATGGCCCCAGGCCACAAAGCGATCAAGGGGCAGAACTGGATCTTGGCCCAAGCTATTTCCATTATGTGCTACTGCCCATCAGCTGAATAAAGCATAGTGATTGATGCTGTACAAATGATAGTTTAATGGAATTGGCTAACTCATAAACTCTGTGGGAAAAGCTGAATCATGTATCATTATCTTTAAGCTTCACTCATGCTAGACATGTAGTTTGAGAAACCAGCCAAAACCTCGCTTTCATTTTCCTAGGCACTTATAGAGACCTCAATATGTTATCAGAGACCTGGGCACTTTGGTGCTTGAATCCTGCAAGGAGAAGCCAAGGGTGGTTGGGGGGAGTAGGAGAGAGAGAAGAGAGTGATAACAGATGATTGGTGGCAGATGGCTGCTGCCAATGGAAAGTAGGTAGAAGCTACAGAGATCTTTGGGAGTCAGTCTTATTGGTTGCCAATTCAATAAATATGAATTACAGTTTACAGAAACCTACACACAGCCTATCTACTAAGGCTTTCTGTTTCATCTCTGCTTGAGTGCAGGCAGCCCTAGAATCAGAACCACTGTTTGCACTTGCAAAGCCCTCACTAGTTCCTTAGAGAATATCACTTAGTCAGAATGTCTACTTCCATTTTCAACTAGAATGCCACAGACTCACAGATCCCAGCACCTAACAGGGAAGTCAGAGCACCGAGGACGACTGGTGGGAGCTAACTCAACAAAGTTGGTCTGTTATGCGGAAGCTGATTCCCTGAATGAAGTCCAAGGAACATGTTTATGACAAATCATCCCCTGATAAACTGACAGCTGCCTCAAGATCACTGAAGAATGCTCAACTCTCAGATGAGCTATGCCAAATTGCTGGAGTGTGCTTCTCTCCACTCTGGTTATAGTTCTTAATCAGATTCACCGAATTAGGCAAAGGGCTCATAATAAAACTTTCACAACCAAGTAAACCAGTAAACTAACTCTCAGATTTTCTACTCATGCATAAGCTCTAGGCTGTTTTGTCTGCATCATTTCCCAATATTCCTCTATTGCCAGACCATTCTGTTCAGTCCTATTATATACTGCCCTTAAACTCCACGTTCAGAAAAACATCACTGGCTCAGTTCTGTAGCAGCAACAATGCTGAAGCAAGGTATAAAGTAGCCATAAAATTCAAGAGGAAAGAAAGGCCTGAAGCTGCTGTACATTAAACCCATGGATCCACATTGAACTAGATTTACAATTATACATTAGAAATTAAAAACATTTAGTGTAAAACAAGGTTTTAGCATAAGAAAATATGAACCAGAAAGGGCTAATCTTTGGAGATAGAAAATAAGTTAGTAGTTGCCTGAAGTGGGGGTGGGAATGGAAAGTATTTGCAAATAGGCCCAGGGGTTATTATAGGAGAGAGAAATGTTCTAAAACTGGACTGTGGTGATGGTTGAACAATTTTATGGTATGTAAATTACACCTCAACAAAGCTTTTAAAGAATTTTAAAAAGAGAAAAATGCCAGAAAATGTGTACACTGACATTTTTCTAGTTCTAGTTTTCATAGATTTTTTAAATTTACACTCTAAAGAATTAAATGTCCAAAAGGCCTTTCCTTCTATGCTTATCTTTACCCCTTCAATAAAAGTTTCTTAATTAATCAAGACTATATTTCATTTTTACACTAGTTTCTATGAACTACTAATATTTTTATTAAAAAATTACCTTATTACTTATTTACTCGCTATTAATTCAAATTTCTAAATAAAAGAAAGGTCCTTATTTCCTAAAAAGAATGGGATTATGGGTCGATTTAAGCAAAATGTACATAATTACCACAAAATTTCTTTTAAATTATCTAGTCAAAATAATAGGTATTTACTGAGCAATGCCTTATAGTATTTTAATAATGTACATACTACAATCATATGCAAGTTTATGTAATCTTCTTGATCCTCATATTCCTCACTTATAAAATAGAAATAAAACCACCTTATGTTATATACACAGATCTTACACAGTATAAGATCAAACCAGATAGTGTATGTGAAAATAGTTTGAAAATTTAAAAGTGCTACACTTGAGCTCTAGCCGGTTTGGCTCAGTGGATGGAACTTTGGCCAGTGGACTGATAGGTCCTTTCAATTTCAGTCAAGGGCATGCGCACACAAGATGCTGGTTCAATTCCCAGCAGGGGGCATGCAGGAGGCAGCCGATCAATGATTCTCTCTCATCATTGATGTTTCTCTCTCTCTCTCCCTCTCACTTCCTCTCTGAAATCAATTAAAAATATATATATTTTAAAAAGTGCTACACAAGAATTATCTTATTACTATGACATCTAAGATATGGGGGAATGCTAATTAAAAAGATACTTGTAAAATAATATGTACAATGTCTGAATGAAGAAGAAGGTATAGGAAAAAAATCTGTCTAAATTTAAGGAAGTTATAATTTCACAGAGAATGAAAAAGGAATGTTATTACTATGACTCAAATAATTCTTTGGATATGACATTGTCAGGAGGACCTGACTTACTATACTCATGAAAGAAAGTGAATTTTTTAAAGTGCACAGAAAGCTTCTATTCTATAAATTAGTTTTGAATTTGATTCCTCAACATTCCTTAACAAAAAAAATGTTAATTCTTATATGATAATTACTTTTCTCTGGGTACTATAAATTTTAGGCAAGCATAACTATAATCTTAGGAAGACTCCTGGTTTTTTTTAAAATTCTTTATTGTTTAAAATATTACATGAGTCTCCTTTTTTCCCCCATTGACCTCCCCCTGACACCCCCTCCCCCAAGCACAAGCCCTCATCCTCCTACTGTCTGTGTCCATTGGTTTTGCTCATATGCATGCATACAAGTCCTTTGGTTGATCTCTTACCCCCATTTTCAATCAGTTGTTAAAATTTCTCTTCTCACTAGCTGTCCAAAATTTGATCTCTGCACTGCACAACACCATTACACATTTTCTTTTCCTCTATCTGGCCCACATCTCCTGATCTCACAGCTCAGTGTTCATGCTAAATACTATGTGGTTTATCTCCATGGCAAAGGGGGGTAATCATATGAGGAACAGAGTATGACTTAGAGATAAATTAAATGTATACCTTTGATAAGCTACCCTGAAACATACAGAATGAACTTTTCAATATTTATTTCCAGAAAGCAAAGTGATTTTATTTAAAAGCACATGGCTATTTTCAACATTACTAACAAGGGGACTGTTTTTCCTTCTCATGGAAGGGATCTCTCTGAAAGCTTTTATCTAAAGTTTTCAGGGATGTGGACTACATCTTGGCACAAAGTAAACTGCCCTAGTCAGAAGAGAAATTATGATGTTTATCTCTGGGATCAGCGCCACCTAAAAATAGCCTGTCTAGTCACCTTACAGTGGATTCTTTTATTTCATGGATGGAAGTTTAGAGCTGAATCTGTGTTTATATGCTTTCATCACTTGATCTAATACCCCCCAAGTGCCTGATACTTTAAAGTCTAATCTCCTTTAAGAATATAATACAGTTATACTCTGCGAATTGCTATCTAATAATATTTCCCACTGCTCCCCCACACAACTTCTACTCTAGTCAGGCCACCTGCTTTGACCTCCTGTGAAAACACGTGGCCTTCTGTGTTGTAAACTTTGCCTGGAATGGCCTTTCCCCATCTGTTTACTTAAATCCTAACCTATTCTCTAAACCTGGCTTGAGTCCTGCGTCTTCTCAGGGCCTTCTCTATTCTATCAACTCCAAATACTCTCTCTTTTTTTGAAATACTGAGAATCTATCTGCATAATTTAGAATTTACCCTAATACTAATGAGTTTCATTTACTATTTTTTATATATGTTGATTCTATCTTCTTACTTAAGAGAAAACAGACATCCTTTGAGGGCAGGAATCAGAGCTGATGTTTCTAGATCCCACAAGATATATTTAGGGAATTTCTTAATAATGAGATGTTGCTGAATGTGATGTGCCCATAAATTCACTTGGGTTTAAAAAATCAAATTTATGTCACAGAAACCAAATAGGCAGCTATGACCAAGTGTTCACTTTTGGATGAAGTGTTTTATCGCCAGCTACTGAAGCCTTGGGAAGACATATCTAGTGACTCCTAGATTTACATCGATCTTTCTACAATAACATTCAGGTTTGGAGGAGGAATTGTTTTAGTTAACTGTAGGACACTGATTTCAAACACTTTTAATGAAAAGTATTCATTTTAAAAGATAGCTGGTATATAAAATGTGTATAACAGCAAAAGATGTGTAAGGAAGTGACTGTTCTATTTGGCATCCTCGTGTAGTCAAATTTTTTAAACTATCATTGTACAGAGAATGTAGTCTACTGTAACAAGATGAATTGAGGCATATCTTACTTTATTAGCATATGTCAAACTAGAGACTGACTTTCCTACCTGTGGTTGCAGCTTAGAAACTGTCCTGTGGTTAGATGTTTTAGGAGTCCCATTATATTGGGACTGCACCTATTCTGCTCAATGGCCACTTTTTGGATTAGATTTTCATCAGCTATCAAAATAATGTATTTATTTTAGCAATCAGCACTATTCATCACAGTTAATCATGTGTGCCAGTTTTAATTCTCTCAAAGAGTGAACATAAAATGAGGATGGCCTATGTAGTGATAAACCCAGTGGAGTACACCTAGACAAAGGCTGTTACATCGAGACAAACTTTGTGTTTTCAACCACTGTCGAGTCCTTATTCACTTCGGGCACAGAGGACCCAAGGCCTTAGGGCAGCTGGGTTTCCTCCAGGCACCCTCTGCAGCCAAAAAATCACCGTGGAAAACCAATAGCAAGGCTGCCCGGCGGTCCCTGAGCTATTCTATTTCACTGCCGTGTGGCTTGGCAGTAAGAAGCTCTTGAAATGTTTTTGTCTTACATGGGGTTTCCCTTTGGAGTTAAGCTGCCCGCTTTTCATGATCATAAAATAAAACTCTGTTGATTGAGCAAAGGGTTTATCACTTAATGTCTTGCTTAATCATCTCTTAGGTTCCATTTTTTTTTCCCAATTGGTTTACATAGCTCTCCAGGCCTGCTTGCCTGTGATGGACCGTTTACAGAAAGTTGGCAAAAATACCACGGGAGTGGAGTAGACCCTGTTAAATAAATGTGGTTGCCTGAGTGTGGCAGGCTTCTTGCAACCTGCACATTGCCCCTTCCTGGGCAATCTGACCCGAGGACTGTGGCCTCGAAGGAATAAGAGGTTTCAGAGGGCTGTGGGGAAAACTGGATATGATTCAGTAGTTTGCACCCGAAAATGATTTCTCATTGAGAGGTTAAGATGTGGGGCTTTACAACTTAGGAGAGAAATGGACAGATAAGAGCAGACTATTTCAGGTACACAGAGGAAAATTGAAAACTGCTTCCCATCTCCACTCATGACAGATCAGAAAGAAAGGAGCTTTAGTGGTTGGGGGAATTTCATACAAGCTATCACCGAAGGTCATTCTTTCTTATGTTGGAGAAATGATTATAGTCAGGGCTTACCCTGGAAATGGGAGGAAAAAAGAGCATAAGTATTCCATTCCCTCCCCTTTCTATGGCAATAGATGGAAATAATAAAGATAGCTGTCATTGGCATATTTTAATATTAATAATTACTATAGGAACATTGGCAATACATACTGACCTATGACATGTGAGGTACCATTTGGGGGGTTTTAATTCATATTCTCCTTGCAATCTTGTGGGATACATACCTATGTAACCCTCATTTTAGAGATGAGGAAACTAAGATTCAGAAGGTTTAAGTAAATGACACAGCTGGTAGGGCTGAATCCAGAAGTCTCCATCCAGTGCTCTAGCTTTTAAGCACCACATTACTATCTGATTTTTTTTTGCTCCACAGACATTTTACAACCACTAGGAGCAGCAAAAGATTCAGGGAAGGAAAAGCCTCTGAATGTTTGACAGAAGCAAAGATGAGTAGCACAATTATAGTATTTAATTCTAGGTTTATGTCTAATGCAGGTTCTTGAATTCTAGAAGATTTTTTTAAACAGAGGTGTACATGTGACAGTGAAGTAACATTTACTTCCGTGGTGGCTGTTGGAGGTAAGGAACTAAATCATTTTAGAAGCCAGATAATAGGAAAAGCTTTTCCTTAAAAAATCAGTTCAGTCAGCATGGCTCAGTGGTTGAGCGTGGACTTATGAACCAGGAGGTCATAGTTTGATTCCTGGTCAGGGCACAAGCCTGGGTTGAGGGCTCAATCCCCAGTAGGGGGCATGGAGGAGGCAGCCGATCAATGATTCTCTCTTATCATTAATGTTTTATCTCTCTTTCCTTCTCCCTTCCTCTCTGAGATCTATCTATCTATCTATCTATCTATCTATCTATCTATCTATCATCTATCTAATTAGTAGTTCTGGGCAACCACAACAGATCTTTCAATGACTGCATGTTCTTAGGTCACTTATATGTTTAATTCTTGATTTTTTTTCCTGTAAAATGTAGATCATGCCCCATGTTTTCCTCCCAAGATAGCTATCAAGGCAAAATCATATACTGGGTATGAAAACAATTTGAAGATTATAAAGCAGGGTTCAAATGAAAGGCTTATTTTAGTTAGGAAGTAATGCCAACTTATTAATAAACATTGTTAGTATCAGTTTCTTAATAAATTATCCTGTAGTAGTTTCATTTTATAATAGTGTATCATACTGTTTCTTTTTTTTATGTCAATGACTCAACACTCCCTCCATCATAGAAATATCACCTCTTTGAAAAAGCATTGTTCCCTGGTGGCCTGAGCATGTGCTTCTCAGACTCTGATCATGAGTTTACTGGTTAGTTTACATAACTGTCCCTTCCAATAGATGGCGAGTCCATAGAGGTAGTGCTATTTCGGATTAAATTTTATATATTGCAGCAGAGAGCTCACTACATAAGCATATAAAAGTGATGGAGAAGGGATATAATCCAAGAAGACAGTAATTATATCTTCCATATCTTTGTTCCTATATTTTGTCCAAGTATGTTGTTCTGGTATAGGGGGTAGTGGATTGCTGGATAAATAGATTTAGTATCTGACATTTAATAAAATCAGCACATAACATTGCCAGATGAAACAGTTTGAGGCGTGAAAATCTATTTGAAAAGTAAGTTCCTCTCTAACAAGAGCGAAAGTAGAGTAAATGAGGAATGTGACCATAGAGCAAAGGGACTGATGTTTCCTTGTGAGTTGTTGAGTCAAGCTTCGTATTTTACGGTCACACCTTAGAAATTAAGAGGCTCGCCTAGATGTCTCTACTTTAATTAGTAAATCATATATAAAAAGAGAGCTGAATTCTTTTCCTAAAAATATTATATAAATAAAATGTGGCTTTCTGAAAGATAGACTATAAACAGGTAGCACTGAATGAATTAAGTCCATTCTTCAAAATAAAAAACATGGGCAGAAAATATGTGATATGCCAAAAAACAGGAAAGAAAGCAGTACAGATGACTTAAAAGGCATTGTGAACAGGACATGTCTGACATTAAACTAGTTACAATCGGTTATTCTAAACGTATTTATGAAATAGCCTGAATAGCCTAAGAGCAGAATTCCCATGGGCAGAGATGTTTCTTTACTTTAAGCTTCTTAACAAATTGAACAAATACTTAAGTTTGTACCAGAATTATGTTCCCATCTCTAGAAATTGGCAATAAACCATGTAGCAATACTCCTGCATCAAAGTTCATTTAAGCTGACATCAATGATAAGAATGCTAAGAAGTCTCTGAAGGCTATGTCATTATGCAAAATGAGATGAACATATCTGGCAGTTAGTAAGTGGTAAAGACCGTGAGCATTGGATTCTAGTGTAATCATCAGTTAAAAGGCTAATCCACATAGAACAGTGAAGAAAATCTGCGTATTATGATTTATCCCATGGTGAGTTTTGGGAAATGCAAGATTACATAAGATGACATCACTTCTGAAGTTAAGGACATGTGCCTCTTGCCCTAATGACCCATTATGTATGGATTTTTTCATTGTATCTAAAGTTTTGTGCACATTAATTCCTGAGGTTATGGCCTTCATTAGTCTATAAACATCCATGTAAAAGTAAAATATAATACCCTTGAGAAGAAAATTAGGCTGAACTACTGTTGACTATCTCTCCTTGATGGAGATGATGCATAAATATATAGGTACTCAGACACACACAACCACAAAACACACACATGCACACACATTCTTTTTAAATTGCATTATTTTTTTTTGAATGTCCACATTGAACCTTCCCTAATTATGTCATCAGTTGCTTGTGCCACCTCAGATATTTTCAAGTGAATTTTCCGGAAGTTTTACATTATCTGCTTGGCATTTAATTGTCCAGCTTGAAGTGTTCTCAGTGTTGACGAGTAACTCTCAATATTGCAAAAAATTCCTACACTGCATTTCACAAAATATCTCGCTGGTAACTTGAAGGTTCACAACTCTCTAGGACTCCACAAAGTTGCAATGTTGTTGTGTTGATGTTTCTTTGTCAACTAAAACAGCAATTTTATTCTCCATATTGTTTAAAAAATATTTAAGAAAATATAACAGTCACAAACTTGGTCTCTTGGAAATTCTGTCCTTTATATACCGCTTCATTCAGAGAGGGGGTTAGGCACATACAACTATGTCAATAAACTCACCAGACACTACACGCATCATGGCAAGGGGCTCTTTCCTCCCTCTGTCCTGTTCAATGTCCCTCCATCCCACGTGCAAAGCTATTCATGTGTAACACTGTTAATAAATCTTCATTAGCTAGAAGAACAGAACTAAAGGTTCTTTACAAATAAATCCAGGACTGCATGAACGGCCAGATTCAGAAAAGCGAGAGGTTTTGCTGGGCCCTAACTTGATTTTTACTCCTCGAACTGAAAATGCTTAGATCCTCAGAGGCACCCTCAGAAGGCAGAAGTCAGATGTAGTATTACTAAAATACCTCTGTGTTAAGGGAGACATAATACAAATTTAGTGAAACACACTGTGGCTCAAAAGCCTTCGTGTCTAATCTTTAAGTAAATAACATCTCACTACCTGTCAGAGTCAGAAGTCCCAATTGTAGCTCAACTGGACAAATAGCAAAAATAGCGCTGGACTGAATATACTGTCATGGAAGGGGGTTTCTCCGGTCCCCTGGTGGCAACAGTAACTGTTTACTACACAGTCGCAGGGAGTTCCTAACATACTGTACTGGCGTCTGATATCAGGGACTCCTCCATGTCAGCAGAGAGGTGGAACTTAATCTCTGTGCTCAGATAGGCTTCTTTCCCACGGGGTTGAAATGCAGCAATACATTAACCAGAATGCATTTTAAAAATTTTTGTTGCAATGTCACTTTTTAAACTTATATTTCAAACAAAAGCATGATAGAGCACGATTTCATTTGCTTTATATCACATGCATGCAATGTGTTTAATGTATAAACTTGTATACCCAAATGTCTTCATCACCTTCATGAAAACTTAGCTGTATGTGTGTGTGAAATAAATTGTATAAAATATTCAAACCATATTACCAAATAATGTTAGATATGTATAGGTGCTCGAAACTCGAGAATCACAGAATTACTACTTTAACAGCATTTACTTGACTTTTTTTTAAAGCAGTGGTAAGGATTACTAAATATATATATATAATTTCTCTTTATATATACTTAAACTTACATTTTAATTATTGTGATTATGGATAGAGCACATAATTAAAATAGTAAGCACTGCTCAGAACCGTGGAAGAAAATAAAGATCACAGAATATCAGCTGGGTAAGAAGCACTTTGTGACTCCTCATTATGTAAATGTCTTTACATTTCACTTCCTCTAAGGTGGTTTTCTAAAAAGTAAATTTGTATTCATTGTATTGTTAGTTTATTGGCTACCTAATATAGCCCACTTTGCAAACTCCCCATGTGTTGATATAAAATTCTTTGGTACCAAGTTAGGAACCATAGCAATTAAAGATGAGAGAGGAAAAGAGAGAAATCTTATTACGGCGAAGAAGTAGAGAAGGAAGAGACAGGCTTTCAAAGGCATTCACAGAACAGTGACCTACCAGTTCTACTCGTCCGAAACCTCCAACGCCAAGGGTGTCGATGATGTTGAAATCAGACAGCTTCAGGTTGGCGAAGAAAGCAGCCTCGGCTTCGTATCTGGATTTTTTGATGCGAAAAAATGGAAATTTCTTAGAGGTGCAAACACGAGTACCACGCACAACTGTAGTGGAATGACAAGACTGTGGAACAGGGTTTACCTGCTTACATTCCATCTTGCTTTTAGAGTCTGTGTTTTCTCACACTCATACTCTTTTGGTCCCACTGGTGCAGCAAAACATAGATTTGCACTTGTGTTTGTTTTTTGTTTTTTCAAAGGAGAAAAATACAAAGTACCCACTGCATGCCCGTCCTGTGACTGATAAATCCAGTTATCAAAGCAAAGTTACATCTTGGTCTTTTTCTCCGCGTCTTCTTGTGAGCACGGATTGTCTGACTTGTTCTTTTGTGGTTCTGTTTTGGATTTTTTGGATTTGCTTGGTTTTGGTTTTGCTGTTCAGATTTTGGAAGGCAGTTTCTCATTAGTTTCCCTTATCCACAGGCTGGCAGTGGCTCCTATAAATATTTGCTAAAAGCAGCAAGATCATTGAGGTCTCTGAAGTGAAATCCCAGCCAGGTCTTACGAAAACAGATCCGAAAAGCTGAGGGCTGATGTGCAAAGGCCTGCAATGGATCGTCTCAGCAGCATATTCGCATTCCTAAAAAGTGTCTTCCCTTCGTTTATGTTTACCCACTGACTCTCAGCTGGTAATCCCAGCGTCTTTATGTGTGCAAGTTTCTTATATGAGTGATGGGAAAAGCATGGACGGGGCTCCCAAGGTCTAATGATGCACACATGCAAATCGGACACATGCGAGTGTGTCAGATGCAAAATAAGCATCTCCTGATGAGAGGAGTGAATATGAGCTGCTTAAAATATCTCCTTGTTAAAGGCCCTACTATTTTTAGAAAGGGCAGGAAGGCAAAACGATGAAGATGATCCTCCCACTCATGAAAGTCAGGTCAGGGAGTGATCCAGCTGTCCCCAAAATAAAGTATTTGAATAGCTATGTGTAACCCATGACCTTCAGCCAGGCGGTACCTGATTCAGTATTGCACCATAGATAGACACGATGAACTCGCTGGAGATAAAGATACTGACACAGCTTGTTTATGCCAGTTTTTGAATAGAACCATCCACAGGCATGTCTGGAGTGAAGCTGCAGAACATTCTACCGATTCCATTATAACTAAGCACATATTTAGACTCTCCACTTGGGAGAAATGTGAAACAGCTTTCTAGGTGAGCTTTCAACATTCTCCAGTTTACAACTACAGTTCTAGTTTTTAGTAAGTCAATTCTTGATAGATCATGAGAAGGTAAAAAAGCATTGTTTTTCATTATTGGCTAATTATGTGAAATCAACTCCCTCTAACACAGCCTTATAAACAAGACTACCGGTCAATCCTAATGGTATTTGTAGACATCTCTCAATACACAATCAAGAGATCAACATAGTAATTCAGGAGATTGTTTACTAGAATGGAACACAGGCAGCAAATGTGCATTTCTAGCATGCCAACTGCATCACTACTTTTGGAAAATTAAAACTACATCCCATTTAAAGGGCCAGTGGCAGAGTTCACTCCAACAGGTGTTTAGAAAGGACATCTGTTGGGATCAGAACCCATGATAGTTTGTATGCGGTCCAGCATTTGTTAATGGTCTAGAAAATCAATGAGATCATTTTTAATAATATCCTATGCATTTGCTGGATTTAGACTCTCAGCTATTAAGAGGGTAAACTCAGACTACTTTGATACTAATATCTGATGCACACTATGGGTTGAGTACCATAGTTCTACTCCACGGAAGACTTTCAGGAGGTTTCAGAAACCATAGAAAAATTTAGGGGGTGAGTTAAAATGGTCCAGGGTAAACAGTCACTGCCCAATGAGTCTGGGGGTGATGCATTCATGCCAAGAGTGTTGGGACTCTTTTAACTTGGTCTTGGCACCTGACCTTCTGGGTCTAGACCCATAGGAATGAACAATAATTCTATAATGGTTAACATAGCTATAAATAAGAACAAGATAGGTATAGAATGCAAAAGTTATAAGGCGATCACTTTGTGTTCACATTTTTACAGCAAAATTCTCTTGCCTATTTGTTTATATTCACTATCTGATTACTGACCATATTTTTTAACCAGTAGGATGAAATCTCCTGTTAAATAGTACACATTTTCTCTGAAGCAATTAAAATCCACTTAAATATCCACTTCCTATACACTGGAAGCACCAATTACAGTTAAATAAAAATATTTCATAGGTTTTAATGAGAAGAGATCACTAACATTGTAATCATATGGCTCATCTTTGTTAATTAATTTGCTAATATGACTAGGTGAATTTTTTAAAACGCTACCTAGTTGGGTGATTTTATCTAGTGCCTGGTGATATGCAATTTGAAAGGGCCTTGTGATAATTGTGGTCTTGATCTTCTATCCTGTTCCTATTTGCTTCAGATCCTGATTCTTGGGGAAGTCAAACACTATAGGAATGCTACCAGATCAGTTTCTCTTTTCCAGTCAGGGAGATATTCTTGTTGAATATATCATATGCATTTATTTTTTTCGCATTAAATTACTCTTTAGGGACAAGAGTCACATTTCTTCACAAAGACTATGTACACTTTTCCTTTCTGAATTACTAACTTTTCTTTAACGTGGAAATCACCATCTGAAAGAAACTTTGTAAAAAAAACTGAACTTTGGATGATTTAGCTTCTGCAGGTATCTAACCACTTTTGCACATAACGTGGAGGGATGTTTTCAGTTTCTTTTATCTCGGGAATTATTTGTAGATAATTTCAATCCATCAATTATATCCTACCTTCTTTAGACTTGATAAAAGTTTGAGTGGGGAAGGAGACTAAATAAAGTAAGTAAGTGGCTATTGTTTCATAAAACAAACTTATTTTGCCTGAAGGAGGTAAACATGGAACCAAAGTTCCTAACTTTCTACTGTAGGGTACCAGGCCCAAGAAATTAGTCCAAGCTTCATGCAATTCTAAAATCCACCTGTGCAAAAGTATTTACAGAAGGGACCATTGCCAAGTGCTAAGGAAAATACATCAGTAACAAATACAATTCCTGTTGTTTTGGTTGCTTAAATTCTATCAAGGAGCATAAAACATATTTTGTAATGGTTTGAGATACTGATGTTAATGTTTTATTTATTTAGCCCATTGGTGATAGGTATGGATCCTCTTCCCAGAAAAATGTAAATATTGATATACCTTTCTGCATATAACACCAAAAAGCTTACAAACTCCTAAAATAGGTTAATAACACACAAATAACTAAACCAGAGAATAGGTGTGTTGAGTGCAGCAGGAGACAGAGATAACATATTGTTTCTGAAACATACTAGTAGTAGTTACCTGGGGCTATGGTCATTAGAATTCACAGACAATCACTAATTCATACAGGGTACTCTTTAAATAGTAAAACACTGAACTTTTCTTTTAAGAACTGCTAAAGAGGAACAAAGTTGCCTAGAATTCACCTCCTTTTTTATTTCTGCCTGTACAACAACGAGGTTCCAAAAGTAATGAAAATGTAAATGTGTAGGTGTACAAATGATGGCACCAAGACACCAAGACATAGTCTAGTAACCAAAAAGCAGTACTGGAATAGTCTCAACCTCTAAAATTACATATCTGTACAGTATTATATTCACTTTTTTTTGGAAACAAACAAAAACCAGTAGGCTTTTTTTCTATCTCTTGCCATATCATCAGCTTCCACAAATCCAAGGAGTAGGAATCATGTGTCCTTTGTTATTCACAATTGCTTTTCCAGTGTTTCCATGCCTCCATGAATCAGCTCTGTCATTTCTAAATAACAGAGTTGGGTTTTAGACCTTATGACCGACCATTATTATGAAGTCAACTTCTCTAGCTATATGATGGAAACCAAATACGATGATTCAACCCAGTCCAAAATGTATGAAGCTGAAAACTTTATCTTTGCCTTGATATTATAATAACAGAAATCACTCAGCATTTTTTAACCAAGCAGACAGTATTATGTGCATTTTTAAAGTAAAGGCCAGGGACACAAAGGAACATAACAATAGTTCCCGATGGGTTACAAAAGCCAACGATTAAGAGCCAATGGAACAATCCAGCTCATCTACAATCCAAATTAGCTTCAGAAGTCTACTCTAAGAGTTTCCAAGGAAAACCAAAACATCACTAGCATTTCTTAATCCACATGCAAATCAGTTACCAAGGTCTTTGCCTGAGCTCATGTGCTCTAGGATGTATTTTTATGTCCTACTGATTTTAGTTTTGGGGGAAATCTACAAAAGTAAAATGTTTTGATAAATACCCATGGCCTCTCATCTATGACTAAATTACTTATTCTATTACTATAATAGGTAAGTTAGGTTCAATCAGACAGTCTCTACTCTGGACTTTAAAATAATTCAAGAGTACAACACAGCATACAGACAAAAGCTCATGACTTGTCCTGGCTCTTGTCAATGATTTTGTACTTCCAAGTCCTGTTTTCTTCAACATTTACACCTTTGTAGTAGAAGTATCGACAAACATACACTCAAGTAAATAAGTGTAGATAGTTTGAGTCAGAATCCTGGTTTACTTAACTGTTCACATAAATGCCTAGAAATTTTCTTTCACTTTTTTTTGTCTAAGAGCACTGCAATTTATAAATAAAAATCTAGAGAAATAATTAAAAAGGGGTAAGAACGTACACCTGAGACTAATAAATAGTGTATGTCAACTGGAAAAAAAAATTAAAAAGTGGATAAAATCTTTCAGGAAGTGAGCCTTAAACACAATGTTTGTGTGTGTGTGTGTGTGTGTGTGTGTGTGTGTGTGTATATATATATATATATATATATATATATATATGGTTTATGATACCTGCAAGATATAATGCTTGCCAGCTATTGAATAAGCACTTAATGTGGACACATGATTTTATGCAATAACAGTTCCTGATTTAATATAAGTTAATGCATGGAGTAATTTGTAGGTCTGGTAAAGTGAATTAAAAATTCAGCAAGAAAAGTAACTAGAGAGAGAAAGAGAAAGTAGGATTGGGAATTGGGCCAATGATACTTATTTGCATCTTTAGCACAGATGTGAATTGGGCTTAAATTGCAGGAACTATGCCTCATTGTGCCACTTCAACTTGTATGTGTGAAAATAGTAAGTACATGTCCTATTCTCCTGATTATCAAATGTTTGGAATTAAATAAACTTAGTTGCTAAGAAAAAAAAATGGACAGTCCTTCTTAAATCTATAATCAAGTCATCTCTTATTAATTGAATTGCTTTATAAAAGCTCTCATTGATACCTAAACTTTTAAAGTGGAATCTTTTGACTGCTTTGGGAAACAGTGAACACTTTAGAGTTTAAGGTTTGTATTTCCTGTTGAAGGAAACATGCTTTAACAAAAGTCCATATTACTATAAGGTTAAAACAATTCCTTTAAATATAAGCAATTCTATTCCTAAAATTCTCAACAAAAAGAGAGGATTTCTAATTTATTTATAGCTCATTCAGGTAAAGTAACTAGTACAGTTACTATTCTTTTAGTAGTGGTGGTGAAAACTTGAGGAAATACATTTTGAAAGTAACTTAATGTATATAAAGTATTTCATTATATCCATTTTCTCCAGAAAGTTTAATCTGTTCTTCAAGGAATTTGAGATAATATTAGTTTGCAACCACTATTTCCAAAATTGTGGTCAGAAGCACAGACATTTTCTTGGCTATTCTAGTTGAGAAATAGCTCTAGTTATTTTTCAAATATATTCCCTTGAGGAGATACAGCCAACAGAAATACAAAGGAAATGTGCATTTCTCATATCTGCTACATAATAGGAATGATAGTGATGCAAATACGCTGCACTTAGAAAGCACCTTTCTCCCAAGGACTTAAAGTTGCTCTCATCTAATTTAACCGCCCTGATTCTCTGTGAAGATGGGATAACAAGTACTTTTACTTCTTAGCAACTGGGTAGACCAATTGCTAGCAAGTGTTTAGTTTCAGTAATTAAACACCGGGAGAATTAAGACTAGAAACCTTGGGCATGGTCACATCATAGCATATTTACACTTATTATAAAATATTCAATTTCCTTTTAAACAAGATAGTAGAAAGTCACAAACCTTAGGCATGCTTTTATCTCAAAGTACTAAGATGCTAATATAGTTCAAAGTCTAGGTCAATCCCAATAGGAGCTAATTTAATTCAACTTTTACATTTTTAAAATAAAAGAATTAAGTGCAGGATGGTAAGTGATTTAGCCAGTCACAAAGACTTAGGCATAAGGGTCTTGGGTTTTTGACATATTATCCCATTTACTATCCGTTTCTGTCTTGGTAGTGTTTTGTTTTGTTTTTAACACTATTCCAATATTTGAAAAACAAGGGCAAATGTAAAAGTTATAAAATATATTTGAAAAATATATTTGAAAAATATATTATTTTATTACACATCTCAGTCAAGAATGTGACTGCTGAAGCTAAGCACTCTTGCCTCTGATGGGGCATGTGTATCTGTATGCTCCAGTTAAATAAAAGGACCCCAAATAAAAGTACATGGTGCTTATACAAAATGGAATACTACGTAGCCATAGAAAGGCTGAAATGCTGCCATTGTGACAACAGGGATGGATCTTGATAGTATCATCCTAAGCAAAATAAGGCAGATGGAAAAGAACAAGAACAATATGAGTTCACTCATATGTCGGAAACAGAACAGAAAGAAACAAATGAACAAACAAAACAAACTCAAAGACACAGACGACAGGTTACCAGGGGAAGGATGGTGGTGGGAGGATGAAAAGGGGAAAGGGGTCAAGTATATGGTAAAGGAAGGAGAGTAGCCTTTGGTTAGTGAGTGTCACAGAATTGCACACTTGAAACTTATATAATGTTATTAAGCAATGTCACCCCAATAAATTTAATAAAAATTAAAAAGCTGCAAGTCTATGCCTCCTCCCAAAAATGCATTGACGCTCAAGAGATCATTTTTTTCAAAAAATTCAAACATCAGAGCAGCATTTGTAAAAGATGAGTGAGCATATGCTACCCATTCATTGTCAGCTTGCAATGTAGCGTCCAATATGCCTTTTTAGTTATTCAGTTTTTAGACAGTTTCCACATAGTTTGAGATCAACTTTTTCTTTTTCTGAAGTAAAGGCTTAACTAAATATGTATCGCCATGGAAATAAAACTGGCAAGAAAGGAATTAAAGATTGGTTTCCCTACTGGTGTTCTTTTACTTTAACAGAACCATTGGCCCATAATAAAAGGTTCATTTATTCAGCGATCATTTTTGCTTCAGAGAATATAGACACTTGCAAATATATATGGAAACAAAAAACCTGCAGTTCCCAACCACATTTATGCCACAATAGGCATTTCCTTCATATAAATGAATAGGCACCGGAGGTTAGTGGTCTGAGAAAGTTTTCTTCCTTCTCAGTGCAGAGCACTTTCCTTCTCCTTCCTCCCCTACCTCTGAGCATCTCCACCTGAGTCTTTTGCTTGTGATTGTAGACGAGGGGGGTCCAGACTGGCACAGCATAGCTTCGCAGGACCAGGGAGGTGAGGTTAAAGGGAAAAAAAGGCTGGTGAAAATGACTCCTCCTTCTGACTGATGAAAATGACTCCTCCTTCTGACTGACTGCTCCCATACCTCAGGCCTTTGGGTAGCAACCCTCTGCCTCATCTATTGTCTGATTCCACTGCAGAGAAAATATTCATCACCACAGAGCTCTCATTCAATTTCAATGTTTGCCACATCCTACATTTCTAATGAAGGGCTGGGCAAAGACAGCCCAAGTTTTCCTCTCAAATATAAAAATCTCTTTTCTACCCAAAGACTGAGAAATCTTTTTCTTTTTATAGGTCATTTTTTATATGGTGTTAAAATACTGAAATAACTAAGGGACATTTAATTTTTTTTTAAACTTCTTTTTTCCCCCCAATATATTTTATTGATTTTTTATAGAGAAGAGGGGAGTGGGATAGAGAGTTAGAAACATCGATGAGAGAGATCGATCAGCTGCCTCCTGCACGCCCCCCCACTGGGGATGTGCCCGCAACCAAGGTACATGTCCTTGACCAGAATCGAACCTGGGACCCTTGAGTCCGCAGGCCAACGCTCTATCCACTGAGCCAAACCGGTTCGGCGGGACATTTAATTTTAATTAAAACTTAGAGTTAGCCTTAATTGTAATCTTAACCAAAGCGATCAGTTAGAAAATTGAACAGAAGGATCAGGCAGGACTCAAATGAACACTAGGGGTCAACTTTTAATTCTGGACTCAGAATCTTTACCATGCATTCCCATTGTATGTTTCCCCTTTATCTCTGAAGGATTCTGCATGAAGTTCAGGGACAGGTAGCTTGGGGATGTGGACATGGTCAGAGTGGGCCAAAGAATGAAAGGATAATAAAATGCAATGTGTGACAGGAAGGAAATGAGAACTACAAGCCACCCTCCCAGGCTAATAGGAATATAATAAAGAAAGTGATCAGGGAGTTGGCCCAGAACCAACCTGAGCAAGACATTCACTTTTCCCGTAAACTGAAAAGTTTGTACTAGATATGCCTATGAAGCTCACTGCAGCTTGATCATTCCAGGATTCCAAGTGTCGTGAGAAATATACACCTTGCAGAAAGTCCTGATACCTACAGTTTATCTTTTTCCTGCATTGTGATTCTCTTCCCCAGTCTGTCCTCTAATCCATGATCCTAACACCTTTATTTCAGGAAATGCTACCAAAGGCTTTCATTTAAGAAGGTCTGCTCTCAACTTCTGGTATGCAAAGGAGGCAGGCAGGAGACCCCAATTCATTGGCCAAGACAACTGTTGGGAAGATAGGTCTTATTGTCCAAAACAGAACTGCAAATGCATTTCACCACAGACTGTAATAGACCAGAAGTTCCCGCTCATCTAGAATTCATATCAGAATTATGGGGTGAGTTAAACACAGACCTGATTAAAAAAAAAACAAAAAAAAAAACCTTGCGATTTGGGGGCAGCAATCACTATTTTAAAATAAGGTTCAAAGCTCTAAATTACCAAAGTTTGAAAGAACTATTAGTGTTAATGTGATATGTATGTGACAGACACCCGATTCATATTATACAAGTATCACAGGAAAATGTGTCCGAAGTTCCAAACAGTTCTTCTCAAATGATCTTTAAGAATACCATTTAACCTTTAAATGGAGAAAACTGGTATATATTTTTCTTAGTAGAGAAAATATTAAGCAGAAAAGAATAAATTGAAGCAAAAATGTTGCTATCACAAGTTATTTAGTCATAGTGATGGTGCATTTATCAAATGAACTAGGTTTCAGATAAAATACCACAAATGTAATCAAGTCACTACTATCTGGAAGAAAAATCTGGCATTGTTCTCTATTGAAGCCCATACATCAGAACACTAAAGCAATCCATAGGTTTGTTTGTTTTTTCAAACTGATGTCAATACTTTATTCAGATTTCCTGAATTTTTATCTAATGTCCATTTTCTCTACCGGGATCCCATCCAGGCTGCCATAACACATTTACTTAACATGTCTCCTTAGATCGCCTTTGGCTGTGATAGTGTCTCAGACTTCCCTTCTTCATGATGACCTGAGAGTTTTGAGGAATACTGACCAGGTGTTTATAGACTGTCCTCAATTGGGGTTTATCTCATAATTTGTTTAGAGTTATGAATTTTGGTGGAGGAAGACCACAGAGGTAAAGTGCCATTTTCTGTGCTATCATATGAAGGGTACATGCTATTGCTCTGACTTATCACTGATAATGTAAACCTTGATCATCTGACTGAGATAGTAATTCTATCAGTTTCAACATAGCAGATATTTACAGAAACCAACGAATGCAAAATGAGCCATATTAAAATGAGGTTCTAGCAATCTATGAGCGCAGGAGAGGTGACTCTTATGTCTGGGCTGTGTACTGGTTTATAAGCAGGTCGTTAAGTTGGCCAATGTTTCAGGTGGAATAAAAAGTGTGGAGACTGAAATATTATGAATTGCTGGTAATCTATATCATCGATTCTTAGAAAAGGTTTTGTGTTACTTTATCTGTTTGATTAAATGAACTAATTTTATTATTTCAAAAACTAAATAGAATGTGGTGTTCTCCACACTTTTTACCTTGGAATATGTCCCTCTCAAGATCTGATAGCTTTACAAAGGCATTACTCATTTCCACACTGTGAGGGTTTTTGCACAATAATTTAAAAAGCTCACAATAAAACACACTAGTTAGGATTTCCAAAGATGGCTACAATATTAGAAACCGATGTCTTCCCATACATGTTTACATAAATCACAGGAGTGGTGAGATAATGGTCATGAGGGAACAACTCAATATCCTCAAATTGCTGCTTCTTTTCTTTTCTACAACTGTACAAAATTATTACAGTAATTGTTTCCCTTAGTACATGCTTCATGTGTCATGGAAGTTTAGAATTAATTTGTAATCAAATTTCACTGGATTAGCAGATGTTGGTAATTTTTCTGTGCTTTTAAAAATGGTTTTGAAAAGGATTCCTCACTAATAGATTGCAATTTTGTTAACATATTAAGTGAATTCTCCCAATAATAAGTTGAAAATACTCTTTTCTGTGTCCATAAAATATAATAATGATGCATTGGATTTATTTTACCACTTCATAAAAGATTCTGGATCTACAATTGTATATATCTTATTGACTAGCATTAAATAATTTTCTTCTTTTATAATAATTAGTAAGTAGTAGAATTAAAATTGGGAAAGGCAGTCAAACCTATTAGGATTATTCTTTATACCTCATAACAGCTACAGAATACGTTTTCCATATTTGGTTACCTTTTCCTCACAGATCTTCCAGGGATAGAGGTGAACTTTTGGCAACTTCCTATTCTCAATTCTCTTTCGTGGCCTACTTTTGCTCATCCAAGTTACTGCATTTTATCTCAGGAGTTAACAACTACCAAATATGCACGGCCTCAGTGGATTTCGCTGGGTTTCTAAAGGCCTGCTGACAATAGAGCAAGCTCCACCTGGGGTCTGACCCGTAGCTTCTCTTCACCAGGTTTGACAATGTGGTGGCTGGATGTCCACTTCATGTTTTCAGAGCACAGTGTCTGACTGGATTCTCAGTCTGGTTTACTCTCTTACAACTGTGCAGACATAACAGGACTAGAAATAAAAGACAGAAAACCTTTCTTCTGCCCCTTCAGGCCAGGAACTTGCTGAACTTAGATGGGATACTTAGAAACTTTTGCTGTGTCTCGGCGCCTGTGTGCAGGTGTGCAGGGAAATCAGGGGACTTGGAGGGTGGGGCTGAAGAGAAGGGTGGTCCTTCCTTCCTTGAGGAAAGTTGAAGGAGCCTCATAGTTTCATTTCTCCGGTACCTGTGGTATTTGAGCAGGCACAGGACAAATAGCTAGAACATACACCTCCAAGTATATATGTAAAATATCAAACATATGAGGCAAACAATTTAAAACCGAGGAAATCTGTTTTTAGCAGCAATTACTCTATTTTCACTAAACTCCAAAGAATATTTCAGTAGAAATGAAATTATACTATGGTACTACTTGCACAAAGATACCACTTCAGAAACCTAATAGGAAATAGATGATAGATAGATAGTCAGCCAGTCTGTGGACTTTTGTCTTCTAAAAAGCAGATACATTGATATTCTGGTGCCAACATATCCACTGCTATATTGTTAATATATTCAGAAGAAAGATTCCTACAGGCTTTCTTGCCAAAGTCTGGAGATTCAAAGCACCAACGTGGGCCACAAGATGACTGAGTCATTTGGCTTGCACAAAGTTAACTTCTTTAAAATTTCTAAATTGTGTTCCAGCTTATGCATGAAGCTGGGGAAGGACTCAAATCGCTTGCAAGAGACAAGATTCAAAATAGTTTTATAAACATGACTTAATTTCTAGAGTGTTGATTGCTAACTGGAAAGCAAAGATGTTTTTTTAAAAAAATGAGCAGCAATAAGAATTACACTGTATACCAGTTGGAGGTTTCAGGCCACTAACATGACAGTTGCACATCTTATCATGTTTGTCTAGAAATGTTTATATATAGGAAGTAGATTTCTAATCTATTTTTAAATATAACAGTTCAGAGTATCTGTGG
Source organism: Myotis nattereri (assembly GCF_964212035.1). NCBI lineage: Eukaryota > Metazoa > Chordata > Mammalia > Chiroptera > Vespertilionidae > Myotis > Myotis nattereri. Next base: position 32,330,978 of record NC_138088.1, read on the forward strand.
ACAATTTGTTTAGAGAGACCTTTCTTAGGGCACACAATTGAGATTTGTTATCTAATAAACTGGATTAAGAATCTGCTGACAAGCTAAAAAATCTTTAACCATTACTTTAAGTTTTAGGAAAGTAAGCTAAGCAGGACACTTTCTGATGCAGGATCTTTGACACATATTGGTAAGATTGACTGTTTCTTCAATAACACCCCAATTATCTAGAACTGTCAAGGAATGGAGTGTTCCATGAAGAAGTGCATCATCCAGATTTTTGAAGCTTATCCTTTCTAATTACCACATAGAGTTCTTTCACTCCATTAAAAATACCAATTAGGGAATCAATATTTCTAGGATGAATTATCTTCTTCCAAATCTTATAAGTCATAATTTTTAAAACATAGCAGAGCATTCAGAAGCTGACCCCAGGTTATTATTAAGAAACATCAATTTATTACTGTGCTCTTACCTCTAAGTACATCCCAATAAAACCTCAATAGCATAATACTTGTTATTAGTTGCTCAGTTTTGCCTTCACTAACTTGTCTTTTTTTCCCCCTTTGGATAAAATCTAGGTAATAGAATTGCTGGGTATCCAAACTAGAGATAAATAGGATGTTACTATATAGAGATAACATTAATTTAGGAACATATGACTATGAAAATATGCCATATGCTGGTGTTTTGTTTCGTTTCCTAATATTAACTTTCTTCATTCAAAATGTTCTATTGGTAGTTTATGATGCTTCCAGTGGAATGTGTCAACTCTTCGTACTGCTGCTGTATAATGCAGTTATGTTATGTTTTCACCATTTAACTTCTGAACCATCTTATATATAATCAGGCACTAAAAGTGATTAGATTAAGCTGGAAATAAAGGTATATGTGATGAAAGAAACAGGATTTCTATAGTCCATTCTAAATACCCTATTAAAAGGAGGTTACGCGAGGGTCTGCTTTTGAAAGTTCAATTTAATATACTTTGCACAATTCTAATGGGTGTTACTCTTAGGGAATATGGAATTTATGAGCCATCACATGGACGAAGGAAAAGCATAAAGTTCTTGTGTTGCTTCAGCATCAGGTCCTTACCTTCAACTATTCCCTGAGCTTGTGAGAGATAGACGATACATCACCATGCTCTTAGCCACAGTCGGGCAATAGTTACAGAATCAGACAGCGACCATCGTAATCCAGAGCCTCACAGAATGCCTGAGGATGTCCTCTCTGAATTGTTGCCAAGAAGCTGCTCAGTGACCCAGTCCTGCAAACAGACCCCTCCCCCATTTTCCAGGGGCTTATTCAGCAAGAATCACTTCCCTAAGGGTGGTTCATTGGGAAACAGGACAAAGACCTGGCCAAGTTCAGGAGGGAGGCACAAAGAATCTCATTGGTTCCTTCAGGAACATGCAGGTGAAACAGCCGATGCCTCATTCTGGCCCAGAGACTTGTAAGGGTGCCGTTTAGAAGGAAAAAGCTAAATTTCAGATCACTTACTTCCTTGCTTTTGGTAAATAATTATAAATACTTTTTGATAAATGTGTTACAAAATTTATAATGTCTTTACCCCACTGAGCAATGTTTATTAGGGGAACATTCCCAGAGGTGAATTTGAAGATACAATAAATGAAAAAGAAGAGAGAGAAAATTCCTTCATTATCGTTTTACTGACAAATGACAACAGAAGCAAGTATACAGAAGTTCCATTTTCCTTTTTTAGGCACCATAAAAGCATTTTTGCAACATCATGTCACATGAATTTATGAGTTGTGCTGTTTATATACAATACAATTAACATCAAATGGCGATGTTTTATGTCAGTGGAAAAATACTCATAAAAAGGCTAATGTTTTGAGATGGAATTGGCATGATAAGGCTTTGGAAGCCAATTGGTCCCGTTGTGTCTTTGCTATCTATTCTAGCAAGTATTGGCAATGGCCCATTTCCACCCAGTGATGCTGACCTGAAGAGCCTGGTCTGTATTTAACGGATACTGTCTAGGGCCCACCGTTCTCTAACATGGACACACAAGAGCAAGCTAAGACATGGTCAGGTCAAGAGAAGCATTTCCACTGTGCGTATGATCCTATTGTTATTGATCCATGTCTGTGTGAGCCACTGAAATAGAGTATTGCTGCGTGTGCCCGGCACTATGCCATGCCTTCTCATATCATCTCATTTAGTGGAGAGGAGTTAGATGCTTGCTCCCATACACCATCCAGAACAGGAAACACACTGAAAAGCATTAAGATCCACCATAGAAGAATCTATAGGCCTCTCATTCTCAGGCATAAGTTGATCACTTTTTGAATAACATTTGCCCGGCGGAGACACATGGGGAAAAAAGCAGGCCTTCTGAGTCAGAATATATCGCCTAAGAGTTTTAAGGGCACAAACCCCCTTTTCCTTTAGTTCAGGTCTCCTCCTTCCAGACCAGATTCCTTCTGAGATCAGCAATGCAGTGGCTTAAATTCCTGGTTTAGCTGCTACCTCTTCATTCCAAATCTTTGACTTTCTATTGAAAATCCAAATCAGCATCCAAACAAAAACTATTTTTGGATTTTTAAACCAAGTTAATGAAAATGAGGCTGTAATGATTATGGCAGTGATGCAATTGAGAGCTACAATTGCATTACAAAAGAAAGGCTTTCTTTTCATTGGGGAAAATAAATGTCATTAGGATTATGACTTCAGCTTAACCTACCAGTGACTGAACTTCCAATTCACTTGCCTTTAAAGAATTCCAAATCACGAGAAATTGTATACCACCTGCTTTAGATTTTCTAACAGAAAGTGAACATTTGAGTTTTGCAGCTAAAACAGACATTAAAGCTACGGCATCGCTAACTTCCTCGGGAAGGGGAAGGAGATCTGAAATTAGAAACATAAAGTTAAGAAGGAACATGGAAATTGTCATTTGTTTCATTGCTTACCAAACAATTTCTCACTCATCACCCACAGGAAAACAACAACAAAATATAACAGGGCATGCGCAGGGCTACTTCACCAAGAGTTGGAAAAGTTAACCCCTGTCTTACAGTATCATGACCACAATACAATTGTTGATGTCTACAGAAGATAATTCTATTATTTATAGTTTTTTATTTTACTAAATGTGCTGAAATGTGAGAAAATTGCCCTCCGCGTGTGCAATCTGTATATCATTTCTAAATTGAATATATTTTATTCTCTATAGTAAAACAGCACATTATGAAATGCATTACATCAAGGGGAACAAGAAAAATATCTTAGGCATTACTGTTATCAGTTTTAGATAAGCACTATTTCCTTATCAGTATTACTTGTGAAATAGAACTACAAATCTTATAAATTATGTGTTTGTTAATAAGACCTGTCTTTGTGTTGCCTTCATATACTACCCTCCTTTTCATTATAATTCACCAATAAATACTTCAATCCTGTTGCACTGCTTTCAAGGACTAGATGTTAAAATTCTCCAACTATTCCCATATTCCCCTTATAACATGTGTCTTTGACAAAATATGAGATTTCTTACAATTTAGGATTTTGTGTTTGCCCGCTTGGCCGCAGCACTGGATACATACTGAACAATTTCTGCACACTTTCAAAGAAATCAAATAAACCGTAAGTGCAATCCATTATGACTGTTGTGATTATGACTTCCATGTTGAGTCTAGTCATAAAAGTTTTCAATCTTTTTCCCCCATGGATTGTGACCTTTATTCACACCACGGGTACAAGATATCTACTACTCCTGAAAGGAGGCAACATTTTGAATTCTTGGTTTATTTATGGTTTCTACTTTGGAGTCTGTGCAATGAAAACGCCGCTCACTGGGGCATTCTGTGAAGAGGGACTAAACCATTTCTGCAAATGACTCAAATTCCCTACGGATGCCCGGGGCAGTTTTTATCCATTCTGCATCTGGTTTTGACACGCATTTTGCAGCTCTTATTTTCCACCATAGAAATATTTTAATTTACCTAAAAGCACACAGTACATTTTCAATGTTGGTGACACATCACCTCTGCCCTGCATGTTTCATAATAAAAACCCCGTGGCTGAGAGTGACAGCCGTTATCCCCAGTTAATAAGAACAGGACGGTCCTGCTGGGAGAGACAAATGGATCCCAAGGAAAGCCTGTGATCTCCTTAGCAGTTACCAATCTAACTAATTATCTGGAGGCTGATAAATTATGCGAGTCAGTTATGCTAAAAGGCATTTGATAGACTCTAGTAAATAACTGGAACCAACTGAGACAAGGGGATAAAAAAGCTTTGAAATTATTTTAGACAGTTTAAGCTACCTGAGCATTCCAATTAAAATGGAATCCAAACTTTCTGTGTTTTCCAAAGAATCGGGCAGTTCCATGATATCATGAACTACATGTAGCAAATTACTAACAAATGCACACATATGCCGGCCACTATTATAGATTCGGAGGATGCAGCAAGAAAAAGATCTTGCCCTCTTGTGACTTACATACTGGTAGAGAAGAAAGTCAAAGGAACAAGTAAAACATGGTATATTAAATCGTTAAGTGCTGTGGAGAAAAATAAGGCAAGAAAGGGGACAAAGGGATATCATAACAGCTGTTAGGGGGCTGTAGTTTTAACTGAGGTGATCAGGAAAGTTTCACTAAGAAGGAGCATTTTAGCAAAGTCTAAAGGAGATGAAGGAGTGAACCGCTGGGGATCTATCTGGATTTAGATGATTCTGGGCAGAAAAAATAAAAAACAAACCAGAAACCGCAGTTGCCCTGGGGCAGCAGTGTGCCTGGTACGTGTTGTAATTAGATAGGAAGCTCTTGGGGCCAGAGTAGAGTGAAGGCAGGGAAGAGGAGGAGGAGATGAAATTGGGGACCTGGGCAGGAGAGGAGTGAAAATCACACCGGGCCTTATAAATCACTGTAAGGATTTGACTTTTGTTTGGGGGTAAAGGGAAGCTATGTCGCAGGGCTTTGAGGAGACTGTTTTTATAACTTCTAGGTTAAACATGGACACTAGGAGGGCAGTGACAGAAATATGGAGCCAAATCACAAGCAATATCCCAGGTGAGGAAAAAGTGTATGTGGACTGAGGAGGCAATGCAGACTGCTTGCTTTAGGGATATAGTCTGAAGGCAGAGGCAACATGATTTGCTGTTGCATGAATTTGAGGTGTGAGTGAAAAAAGAATGATGATTCTGAAGGGCTGAGCCTCAGAAACAGGAAGGATCCAGTTCTATTTCTTGAAACAGGGAAAACTGTAAGAAAAGCAGGTTTGGAGGAAGAGTGAGAGTTCAGTTTTGGTGTTTCGAACTGGCAATGTATGTGATTTATCCAAGTGAGTTTGTCAAACACGCTGCTAGACGGACATCTGAAGTTCAGAAATGACGTCTGGGTTGCAAATGTGAATCTGGGAGCTGCCGGCAGGTAGATGGTATTGGAAGCTATGAGACTATCCAACGTTAGCAAGGATAAAAGTCCAGCCAGAGAGAATGCCAGGGACCTAGCTCTGGACCACACTGACTCTGGAAGGCCAGAAAAACCAGGAACAACCAGCACAGAAGCAGAGATGGGATAGCTAGTGGGGGTGGGCTGGGGGAGAGAACACTAGGAGAATATAGGGTTCTAGAAACCAAGTGAAGAAAATGTTTCAAGAAGGAGAAAGCAGTCCACTGTGTCAAAAGCTACAGAGTGGTTAAATAAGATGAGAAATGAGAATCAACTGCTAACTAGAAACTGGGATGTGAGGAAACACAGTAACTATGTTTATACCTACTTCAAGAAATTTTCTTAAATAGGAGCAAGGAAGTGGGTCAGTAGATAGAGAGTAAGGATATGAAGATTAGGAGTTTTTGTTTGGTTTGTTGGTTTTTAAAAAGCAAAAAGAGGGAACGATGGTTATAGCAGAAGATGGAAGAATTTCTGGGGCGATGTCCTTAAGTCAGAGAAAGACAATGTGATCTGACACACAGTGACATGTTGGACCAGGTGCACACCAGTGATAAGTGTGACTATCAGTGAAAGTTAAAAGTTTCAAAGAAGAGACTGACTAGAAGGTTAGACAGATGCACCTTTAAATATATTATATATTTATTATATTATATTATTATATATTATATTATATTATATTATTATATATTATATATATAATTGATTTTTTACAGAGAGGAAGGGAGAGAGATAATTAGAAACATCGATGAGAAACATTGATCAGCTGCCTCCTGCACACCCCCCACTGGGGATGTGCCCGCAACCAAGGTACATGCCCTTGACCGGAATCGAACCTAGGACCCTTCAGTCCGCAGGCCGACGCTCTATCCACTGAGCCAAACCGGTTAGGGCACGTGCACCTTTTTATACACTGAGATAGTGCCATGAAGATAAGGTAAAATTAGGATAAACTAAAGCCTTACTCCAAGGCAGTATGCTTTTCTATCAACATCAACAAACACAAACAGCTATTTCATTTAATAAATTCATAAGAAGTGATAGTCACTATTCTAAACCCTTTACACTAATTGTCATTTAGTTCTCACAAGGAACAGTCCCACCCCCCCCCCCCCCCCGCCGACACACACACGCCTTGAGGAAATTAAAACAAGTTATCACCTTTCTGAGGTCACGTGGCTTTTAAGGAATTGTGTGAGTGGGAAGGAGGCCTTGCTGCCAGTAGACGGGGCTTTATATGCAGGCATTAGAACCTTTCCTATCAATCTCTGTCTGACTCTTGCTCTCCATGTCTTTACAAATCTACCTACTTACCTACGGAGCAAGTCCCATAGTCTGACTTCTGTTGAATTTTTCCAATAATTTAGAATTATATGAAAAAGTACTTATACGAACCTGAAAGGTAATGAAATACAAAGGCCATAAATCTAGGTAGCAATTTGTCTTTTTATAGTGGGGTTGCAGTTTAAGAATGAGTGACCGATTAACTCTTGGTTCACTCACATTATTGGGAGACAAAAACCCACCCATCTTTGTATGCTGTTCTTCCCAGGAGACACCTGTGAAGCACTGGACCACAGGAGAGGGGCAGAAGCAGGCTTATTTGTCACAGAGGAATAATGTGCTGCTCCCATGGGTGAACTAGCCTGACTTCTTAAGAGGGGTCACCCTGCTGGTGCGCTGGTTGTGAGTCATCAAAGGGATGACTCCAAGGGAACATCGAAGACTGTTTACTGGCAGGCAAGGCCTCCTTACCACTCACCCAATTCCCCTGGCCCTGGGAGTTGGGGAAGTAGTTGGTGACTGAATATTCTCAACTCCATCCTTGCCGGAATCCACATCCAACATAAATACAGTGACATTTATCCAAATCGTTTTCATGAACACATAACTAACTATGCTTGCTATTTCTCTCGTATTCTTAATTTTGAAAGGACTTAAACCAACAGTATAAAAGACTACCATGAGTTTCATTAAATTTTTAGTGTTTGCTAGCTTTTTGCTTTCTAATAAAAAAAAAACAACATAAACAACAACAAAAACACAAGCTACTTTAAGGAAGAAATGATGTCTGTCTTTGCATCTATCAAAATATTTAGAAATACTAAGTCTATTGTAGAGATTCAATAAATATTTGTTAATTTTTAAAATTAACATTTTAGTCCAATTTATTATGTGAACCAAGTGAAAAATATGTTACAACTCCTAATTTATTGATTTCTTCACTAAAATCAATGAATACCTATGTGAATACCCATGTTCTTCAAAAAAATAATACAACTTAACACCTAGAACTCACATTCAGATTTTATTTTTAAAGTATTTTAAAATGATCATTTAAAAATGATATTTAGCCTTGGCTGGTGTGGCTCAATCGCTTGGAGCATTGTCCCATATACCAAAGGGTGGCAGGTTTGATTCCTAGTCAGGGTATATGCTCAGGTTGCCAGTTTCATCCCTGGTCAAGGCAACTGATGGGTATTTCTCTTACATTGATCTCTCTCTCAAATAAATAAAAACATATCTTCAGATGAGGATTTAAAAAAGATTTAAAATTAATCCTTTAACTTTAATCTGCATAAAATTAAGTACAATGAAATAAGCTGCTATGCAAATAATTCAACATGCTTTTTATAGATTTTAATAAAGTTTCTATATTAGGGATTTAATGCTTCATAACAAATTATCCCAAAACTTATTGGCTTGAAACGACAATAAACATTTATTATCTGATAGTTTTGTTGAGTTGGGAATTTGGGAGCAGCTTAGCTGGGCGGTTCTGTTTTGGGGTCTCATGAAGAGGTCAGGTGGGGCTGCAGTCATCTGAAGTCTGACTAGAACTGAGGATCTAGTTTCAAGGCATCTCACTCACATGGTTGGCAAGCTGGTGTTGGTTGTTGGCAGGAGGTCCCAGTTCCTCTCCATCTGAGCTTCTCTACAAATGGCCTGAGCATCCTTGTGACATGGTGAGGCTTCCCCCCAGAGCACGTGACCTCAGAGAGTAAGGCAGTGGCCACAACATCATATAACAGCCATGGAAGTCGTGCAGCAATCACTTCCACAGTATTCTATTTGTCACGTGGACAGCAATGTTTCAGTGTGACAGGGATTACACAAGGGCAGGAATACTAGGAGGTGAATATCACTGGAAGTGATCTTATAGCCTGGCTGCAATGATTTATATTGCTCCCATATGCAAAATGCACTCACCCAAAGTCCCCCCAAATTTCACCCCATTTATAGCATCAGCTCAGAGTTGCAAATCTTATCATTTAAATCAGATCCAGTGATAGATGAAGCACCTCAGACATGATTCCTTCAGTACAACCCTTTGAGCATAGCTCTTCTCCACCAGAAGCCATATGAATTAAAGAGACAACTTATCTATCCTTCTGCCCTCCCCAAACACACACACTCTCTGGTCCACAATAGGACACAGGATAGCAGTGCCTTCATTAGGATTAAAAATCTAGAATTCATTTTATGTAGCTTTTGCCTGTGCCTTCTAAATTATTGTTTCTTCCCTCTAAATTATACTTTCTCTCCCGGGAAAGGTTCCCATGTTTGAAGTTGAAGAAACACAGCTTGCTCCTACTTGAGGAAATGTGAGGATCCAAAGGCCTTCTCATTTTACACTGTCTCTGTCACTTTCAGACCAGGTTGGTGATGTTTGGGCAATACGATCCTCTTACAAATTCTATGGGTCTCTCATGAATCTTATTGTAGTTCATTTCAGAAGACAAAATTCACACCCTGACATAGCTCTTCTCAACCTTAGGCTTCTGCTGAGACTGCTGAGGGACAACACCCTAAGCCTTTCGGAAACCCCATTGTCTGACTGAAGAGTTCTCCGAGGCACTACTCTAAATATTCCTGAGTCATAACAAAAGATTTCACAGCCATAATTTTAGCTCTGTATTTATATCATGTTTTCCTGACAGTGCCCTGGATTTGATATTTGACTGGAAGCCACTTCTAATTTTAGCATCGTTTGACATCTAGAGAGGCTAAGAATTATTAAAACCAGCAAGGCCTGGATCATTTATGTTTGGCATTCCTTCATTGGACTTATTTCTCTCATATCACATTTGCACAAGCAGCAAGAAGAATCCAAGCCACACCTTCAACACTTTTGCTTTGAAAATGACTCCTTAGCTGAATTACCCACATTGTCTACTTTCACCACAGGTGACTGTTGCTAAACTTTCTGAAACTACATAGTAAGGGTTCCTTTTCCTCTGGTTTCCAATAACATTTTTCTCACTTTTCTGTAAGTCTTCACTTGCAGCCTCCTCAAAGGCCTTCAACTCCTGCTTTGTCTCTTCAAACATCAAAGTCCTTCCAGCTTCTGCCCACCTCCCTATTACAATTTCCCCCCACATTTTAGGTATTGTTATGGGAGCACCTTAATGGCAGGAACCGAAATACGTATTGGTTATCTAATGATGTATAATAAACTACCCTAAAAATTCTTAATGGATTAAAACAACATGTTTTAAACATTTATTATCTCAGAGTCTAAAGGTCTGGTGATCCAGCATGGCTTAGCTGGGAAGTTCTGTCTTGGGGTTACTAATGAGTTTGCACTTGAGATGTCAGCTGAGGCTACAGTCATCTGAAGGTTGCCTGGGCAAGAGGATCCCAGCCTGTGGTAGCTCATTCCCATGGTTAGCAAGGTGGTGCCAGTTGTTGGCCGAGGCCCCCTTTCCTCTCCATAGGCTGCTCAAGTATCCTCATGACATGGTATATCTTACTCAGAGTGAGCATAGCCAGAGAGCCAGATGGAGCTACCATATCTTCCATAGCCCAGCATCGAATTCTCTGATCACAGGCCACCTCTGACGGACTGTGGGAGAGGACTTTAAAAGGAGGGAACGACCAGCAGACTAGGATCACTGGAGGTCATCTTCAGATTCTGGCCACCACAGTGTACTGGGTTGAATAGAGTCCCCCTAAAATTCATTTCCACCCAGAACCTCAGAATGTAACCTTTTTGGCAATAGCACCTTTTTGGGGTGTAATTAGTTAAAGTAAGTTAATACAGGAGTGAGTGGGCCTTAAATCCAATGACTACTACTCTTAGAAGAAGGCCATGTGAAGACAGACACACACAGAGGAGAGGCAGCCATGTGAAGACAAGCAGAAATCTGAATAATGCAACTACAAACCAAAAACACTAAGGATTGCTGGCAAGCCCTGAAGCTCGGAGGAGGCAAGGGAGAATTCTTCCTCAGAGTCTGCAGAGGGATCATGGCCCTGTCAACACCTTGATTTTTGAACATCTAGCCTCCTGTGAGAGAATATATTTCTGTTGCTTTAAGCCACCCAGTTTTCAGTAATTTGTTGTGACAGCCCTAGGAGACTAATATACACATGTTCTTTAAAATTTAGATGCTTATTAATGCAATCAGTTTTAGCTGTAGTAATAACTATTAGTTTATTTAAACATTTATAATTCATATACCGTAGTGCTCAATTAAGTGAACCAGCAAAACAAACAACTTGAAACTGTCAACCCACTTATTTCAGTCCTGCACGTGATCATTTCGAGATGAAATTTGTTAATTACATTAATTTAGCATGCACTAGTTGCAAGATTCCATGCTGGATATAGAGGACAGGTTTTAAATCAAGCAGCATACAGTTACTATTTTTAAGTTGATTATTATCTTTTAGAGGAGCTATCATATATACAAATCACTTGAGGATTTCTTTAAAAATATAATTATGACTCAAATTGAGTGCATAGGACCAGTTATTGAAATAACGCCCAGATTGCATTAGTTTTATAAGAGAGAATCCTGTACAACGAAGAAGTAAGGTAGGAAGGACAAGATTCGGAAAAAAAGATCAAGTCAAATATATTGTCCAGTTACATCACACCCATTCCTGTGCCCACCCCTTTAGGCATGCCATTCCCACACCCCAGAATGTCCCCTTTCTGCCTTTCTCACATTCTAACCTCTCAACACATGTCCTGCTCCAAAATGCTCCTTTCTAAATAGCCTTATGTCTCTCTGAATTCCAGTTATTCTTAGTGTCCTCATTATTTACCAAGCCTCGAGCCTTGCTACACACTTTTAATATAGCCTTCCAGTCTTCCAAGAGAGAGGTCGTGTTTTACAGCCCTCTCTATACTAACACTTCACCCAACAGCAGGTACCCAAGATACATGTGTGACCACTGCTGATTCCTACTGGATATAGGTTTTTAATTTTAGTTCTCAATTGAGTGCAGTTAATTATCATTATTTCAATTAGGTTTTGTCTGTGTGTTCTTAATGATTTAACTGACACAATGGAAACTTGCTCAAGTAATCCTCCATGTAAATATGTTAAAATGGACTGTCTTCCTGTGACATTTCTCCCATTGCCCATCCTTTGTCCATTCTCCATAACTCCTTGCCATGAGCCAGAGTAGCAAATAGAACAAGGCTACAAACAGGGATAGGCCAGTGACCAGAGAAAGACTTAAAATTTCTCCTCCTTTCAGGGACAATAAGTAAGTAGGAATGATAAAAGACAAGCGTCTTAACTGGGAGTTGTACATATTTTAGATTTGCTTTCAAAGGTGTATCTGCTTTTCTCCCATATGTATAACAATAACCGCAACTACTTTTATTTATTGATTGATTTTTAAATATATTTTATCGATTTCAGAGAGTAAACGAAAGGAGGGGAGAGAGAGAGAAACATCAGTGATGAGAGAATCATTGATTGGCTGCCTCCTGCATGCCCCCTACTGGGGACTGAGCTTGCAACCTGGGCATGTGACCTTGACCGGAATTGAACCCAGGAGCCATCAGTCCACTGAGCAAAACCAGCTGATGCTCTATCCACTGATAGCTATGGCAACCAGCTATGGCAACATCAACTACTTTTAAATATTCTTTCTTAAAGACGAATAGGGCTGCCTACTAAGTTCCACTGTGACTTCTTCATTCAAGAAACACTGGATACCTACTAGTGTTAGGGATTCTAAATAAAGCCAAAACTTTAGGAGAAGCTGGCTAAGGAGGCTTCTTCCCTGGGGTGAAGAGAAAAGCGTTATTCAAACCTCTATTGCAGTGTTTCCTGTAGAGTGGATTTTACAACCTTAGTGGGCTCCCAGTCCAGACCTCTCTTCAAATGACTGCTTAATAATCAATTTACAAAGTAAGGTCATCAGAAGCTTTGTGGATAGTTTTAGAGAGAAATGCCATATGTGTCTCCCCAGATGGTTGGGGATATTTACAAATCTACCCAAACTTAACTCTGGATTCCTGCCTCAGCCATCACCGCCCTGTTCCTGACATCCCTCACCTGCTCCTCCTACCCTCTTCCCCTTCTCGGAAAACAGCATCATCATTCACCAAATCAAAGCAGCCATCACCTTTTCCCTGATTCTTCTCTTTTCCTCAGCCAGTACAGTCAATTCTCCTTCAAAATATGTCCCAAACCAATAGCTTCTCATCTTCTCCTCTGCTACCACCAATTTCAAACCACCGTAATCTCTGACCTCCAGGACTATAGTAGCCCCTTAACTGGTCTGTCTGCTTCCATTCTAGAATCTTCCACTTTGTCCTATATACAAAATGAAAGTGACCTTTAAGAAAAAAGATTTTAAGTGGGTTTCATGTAAACAACATATAGTTGGCTTTTGTATTTTATTTTATTGTTGACAGTATTACAGATGTCTTCCTTTTCTCCCCCCCCCCCATCCATTCAACCCCTGCCTTACTCCAAAGTGACTCTTTAAAATCATAAATCAGATCGTGCCATTTCCCTTCTCTTAACTCTTCAATGGCTCAAATAAAACTAAAAGTCCCCACCTTGGTCCCCCAGGTCTGGTATGACCTGATCTCTGGGCCCCTTTCTCTCCTCATTTGCTACCACTTGTACTCTGGACCCTTTGGCCTCCGTGGTGGTGGTCAAATGTGCCAAGAACATCCCCATCTCTGGGCTGCCACACACGCTTCTCCACTCCAAAGGTAGTTGGTGAAAGCTTTGTATGAGGAGGGGAATGAAAACAAGTAGTTCGGTGCCAGCTCACAGAGGGCCTTATATACCAAACAGAGACGTGAGGCTTCATCTAATGGGCCTTGACAGAGGGTCTCAACAAACAGCTAATTAATGAAAATATGTCAATACATCTTGTAACCCAGAAACTGGTCTCGTTATATCTCCCCTTGTTGTTTTCTGACGGGTTTATCTTCAAGGAGAGAGACATCATTCCCACGTGTTCAAAAGGGAGGCTGTCCCGAGTCACGGTGGGGCGCCTGTCTGCAGTCACCGAGCTTATGCCCACAGGTGCTTTGGGAGGCCTATGTAGCAGTACCAGCTAACGGCTGATCTGACCAATTCCAATACGATGGAATCAGTAGGCTAGGGTCAGGTTGATTTTTGTGATCATGATACACAAGACAAAATCAGTCAATACTTGATACCCTATGGTAGGAGAGACATCAGGGAGGTATCAGAGAAAGAAGCACGTCCAAAATGAATACAATGTGGTGCATGCAGTGATGGGAGTAGTGCAACTGACCAGCTATGAGACTGAACCACAACAAGCTTTTATATATGTAAAATGCAGGCCACACTCAGGGTGAGGTCTGCAACAGCTTGGGGCTGGTGTCTGCCCTCAGAAAACGACTGAAAACCACGTAGGAAGTAGCTGGCCCAGCAATGGTTCTGGACAGCACAGGAGGCCGTAACCTAGATGACCCTCAACACTAGACTCAGGCTCCTGGAATTTGTTCTGCAGTTTAGAGGAACCCTTGTCACTTTTTTATTTTATTATTTTTTTAAATATATTTTATTGATTTTTTTTTACAGAGAGGAAAGGAAAAGAACAGAGAGCCAGAAACATCGATGAGAGAGAAACATCGATCAGCTGCCTCCTGCACACCCGCTACTGGGGATGTGCCCGCAACCAAGGTACATGCCCTTGACCGGAATCAAACCTGGGACCCTTCAGTCCGTAGGCCAGATGCTCTATCCACTGAGCCAAACCAGTCAGGGCCCTTGTCACTTTTTTATCTGGTTCCTGGAAGGGACCCCAGAAAAATAAAATTTGTTTTGCTTATTTGTTGACAAAAACATGTGATTTGAGATATGTGATCTAAAGATGATCTTCCAACTTTTTACCTTTCTTTCTCTCCAACACATTTATTCAATTGCTTTATAAAAGTAAGTGGGAAATGTATGTTTATCTCCCCCCCTCACACACACACCTTTTTTATTTATAGTATTTTAAGACATATGGCATAGTTTGTTATTAGAGAATAATCATAAATATGCTCAGTATGTCATAGCAAAGAGAGTCAGAAGTAGCAATTTATTTTGGTCCTTAGAACTCACATATGAATTCACTTGGGTGATCAACAGAAAAATAACAAATAAGAGGATGATGTTTTTTCAGCCAATTTTTGGCTATTCAACACTTTGTTAGCCAGGGAAGGGTTATTTAGGTTCCTCCCAGCTTCATCTCCTTCCTGCTAATGGGTCACTTGAGGCACTATACTTTCCATTAGTAGACAGTGGGGAAAAAATCAGTTTTTTAGTTTGTTAGCAAACTTAGAGAAAAAACTTATTGGGGGAGAATAATAAGTGAATTCATAAAGTGAGGTGTTGGCATTATTTTTTATTACCACTTATTTCCTACCTCAATGGTAATGCCTGTTCCTATTCTAGATGATCATTCAAGGTATTTGAAACTCAAAGGATTATCGAATGCTTATGCAGGCAGTTTATAATCTTAAGGAAAACATAGTATAATTGCATTTTTAATTGGCCAAATCATTATCATTCTTTTCAGTTAATTTCCTTATTTTATTTTCCCATGACTTTTCCAATTCTCATAAGCTTGTAAATGTGTTGCACATGACTAATTAGAGGCTTCACACTCAAATCTATTCATGTGAAGATGTAAATGTTTGATGAGCCATTGACATACAGTGTGAATACAGACAGGAAGTGTTCCCACAAGGGAATATGCATCTTTTTACCCTCTTCCTTTTTCCATTTTTGTTTCATTTTTTGATAGATGTGCTGTCATTTGCCTTTTATGTGTAGCTTCCGTAACTCCCATTGAAGTTTATTGTGATTGAACATAGATGATATTATATCTTATATTTTCTTCAAGAGGCCCTTGGGAAATATAATTATAAGCATTAAGTTTTGTTTTGGTTAAAAGCTTAACTTAAAATATTAACTAATGATGACTAGACTCATAAAGACCAATTGTATTGCATGGGAAGCCATGGAAATGAGAACGGCCTCTCCACTCATCATGTACTTGGCAGGTACCAAAAGAATTCTCTTTGGAAAAGTATCCCAATCCCTATAATTTTTTAAAAAAAGAATCCAGGATAATAACTTATTTTCTCAATAAAAATGTGTTTGAGAGTAATAAAGGTAGACTTGTAAAATCAAAGAAAAATTAAATAAAGTCCAAGTTATTTGGAAGTTAAGACTTCTATTAAGGTGAAGAGAACAGTACCTCAGCTGCTACAACCCAAAATTTTGTATTGAAACTATTCACAAAATTAAGTATCTTTGTGCTCAATCTAAAAGGGATTAGGCCAGATTTGAGCACATGTTAAAACAAACAAAAAACAGAAGCTGAGAGAACATCCAATAATGTCCTCTGTGTTGTCCTCTGGTCATTTTTTAATGAGAATTACTTGGATTTAGTATTTCCCCATGGCCTTGCGCTTGTGATCTCTGCACCAGACGGAAGAGCAGCCCCTCTGAAGCGTGCCAGCTGTTAGGAATCTGAGTTCAAAAAAACAACTTATTTTTCTAAACCATGACTTTCCTAAGGGAAGCCATTGAAATGAGAGGCAAAATAGTGATTTCATTTTTCATGCAAATTACAGAGTCAATGAGGAAGTGAAGGGCTAGCAACATGGTCATTCTTAAAATACCTTTTGTAATGATGTCTACACAGTACTGTCAACCAGAGGGGCCTGGTCTACCTTCCAGGTACTGCATTGGCATCAGCTGCCTCAAGCCACCAATGACACTTGTTTCTAGAAACCTTGTCCTACCCAGCATAATAGCATATTTGTCAATCCATCATATATTGTTTAATCCTTGGCATTTGAGTAATTGCAAACCTAGGTAAATGCGTGCTCGTTTCTATTAAACCATACCCCCCAAAATTAAATCTCTCTATATACCATTTAGGGTTACAGTCTAAATAAAGTGTATTAAAATATAAAAATCAGAGTGATGCGGTTTGCTATAGATCCTAGATGATGAGGTTCATTGGATGCTAACCTCCTAAACCCGTGGCCGGCAAACTGTGGCTCACGAGCCACATGCGGCTCTTTGGCCCCTTGAGTGTGGCTCTTCCTAAGCCTTAGGAGTACCCTAATTAAGTTAATAACAATGTACCTACCTATATAGTTTAAGTTTAAAAAATTTGGATCTCAAAAGAAATTTCAATCATTGTACTGTTGATATTTAGCTCTGTTGACTAATGAGTTTGCCGACCACTGTCCTAAACCAAGAGCATTTGGATATATATATATCATCTTTCTCCTAGCAGATCTCTCAGGAGGATTCTCCGAGGATATGTATTTATTCCTCACCAATCAAAAATAAATACAACACAAGGAAGTTGGATAAACTTACTCCCCAGCAGGCTTACACTTCAGAGGTGGAATGAGACAAGGTCAGAAGAGCCTTGGGTCCTATTTTGGAGGAAAGGAAAACAGCCGACATAACCACCCTTCCATGACCTGTGGTTTGAGAAACACAGCTCGGAGCAGTTCCCACACAGCAGCTGTTTGTCTGCATCACCATCGCGGAGGACAGGAAGTGGAATGGCACATAGAATGCAGTTTATAGGATCTGTTCTCTCACAGAGTGAAACAGGATCTCCGGGCTATGAAATCCACTTCGGTGCAGCCTGCGAACTCACTTTTAAAAAGAGCTGTCTGCCTAGGAGATGAAAGCTTTCACTTGTGAACAATGGAAGAGTTTTTGGAAGTGTTATGTAAATACTTATGCGGCTGCTGGGTTTAAACAAAACTATTTTGAAAAATTTGAGACACTTTGAATCCACTTATTTCTCATAACAGGATCTGAAGAAATATATATCTACCCTCACAGAAAGGCCAAAGGCTCGACTAAGGGCATTAGAAATGTATCTAGTTCCAGTTCGTTTGGAATAGGAATAAAAATCTATCTAAAGTTCTCTGCAGACATGCCTCTACTAGCTGCATCTCATTCTGAAACTAAACAAATGCTGAAAGTTGAAGATGAAAAAAATAAATAATTTCAGTTTCAGTAAATGTGCTTTGCTAATTTGGATGTTCCATCTAACTATGACTATTGAGTTAAAAATCTATAGCAATCCTCCAGTACAATTTGATTTGGAGGATCTTTCAAAACCCATGTGAAATGGTAGCATCATTATTTTCCTTGCATTCTGCTGACTGTCTGCTGGTTTCCCAAAAGATCCGAAGCCCAGTAACTTGTTTGCTAAGAGTCCAGCTCCCACAGCTTCCGAGGCTCAGCGGAATCTGTGTCTCATGCATACTGGTACATTCTTTGCCTGAGATAAAATTCTAGCTTCCATTCTGAGCCTGGAAAACCCATGTTAGAAAATGGTCTAAAAATATATATTCAAGAATGATGAGCTTCCAAACCAATTGTTCTTTTGCACACTTGGAAGCAGTTTAAAGACTCTTAAAATTTAGCTAGCTCTCTTCTGCCTTTAATTGGATGAGATAAGAGAAGAAAATATTCTCAGGGTCTCAGGGGCAAGCAGTTCCCTTGTTTCCTTGGCCATTGGCTTGGTCTCCTTGGCCACTTCTGGCTTCTTGAACAACTTTATGAGGATAAGTCAATTCATGAAGTTGCCACTAGAGGGCAGAAAAGCACAAGGTTTGCCTGAATGTTGAGCCATCTGCAGTTTTGTGATTCTTTTTGTACCTAATCCATCCTTAAAATAGTCAATTAGATATTACACTTTAGCTTTTAGAATTACTATTCACTATTTACCATTTAATATTCTTTTTTGTTTCTGATAGTCTGAATAAGATCAAACCCAAAAGTTACGTTTCTATCCCATCATAAAAATGTATTTTAATATAGTCTCTAATTCCTATAACATAAGTTTTGTATTTTAAAGTGATCCACCCAAATTAATTCTTTAACATTTCAGAAGGAGATTATTTTCCTCTTAAAGAACACACAGGACTTTCTGACTACTACCAACAGGTATCCAGCCATTTCCCGAGTGAAAAGAGAAAATGTTGCTGTGATATAAAGTACACTGAACCACGTGCACAAAAGGAACCAATTCCAGTCTCTTGTCTCCTTTGCAATCTGAATGCCCATGTTCCCGCTTTACAGAATAGTATACTCCCGGGAAATCAGCTTCAAAATAAAACGTTGTGTTTAGAGTAATACCTTCCTTGAAAGTAGCATCATCCTACTGGCAATGTACATAATAAACTTGTATTAATATTTTAACATAAATATCATACCAAATAATGCAGAAACTCTTAAAGTGAATTTCAAAAGTATATAACTAATGAATATAATAATATTCAGAATGACTCACAAAATTCTCAAAACTCTTCTGCTTTCTGAGCACAAACTGTCCCCTCAGTGAAAGAGCTGCCTGGTCATCTGCTCCAAGCTTTCTTCCCATGGTCCCTAGCATCAGCTTTCTAAGTCATGTGATCATGTCAGCTGACTGCCCGCAGGCATGCATTTCCACCAAGTTGAAACTCTTCCACTAAAGGAATTCCCCAGGGTGGCCTCTGTCTAGACTCTTTCTTCATGGCCTCTCCCTCCAATCTGCATGCTCTTCTCTTTCTCTACCCATAGCTACCATTTTTATAGGAAATGAAAAATAATTTCGAAGAATTGTTGTAGTTACTACATGAGTAGCCATTGTACAAGGTGCTTAACATACATATTCTCATTTCATCTTACCGGAAATTCTGAGGGGAGAGTGTGTGTGTGTGTGAGAGAGAGAGAGGGTGGAGGAGAGAGAGAGAGGGAGAGAGCGAGAGAGGGAGAGCATGACCTTTATTTAAAGGTGAACAAACTTTTAGAAAAGGAGCAATGACTCCTCAGAAGTCACTCTAGGTAGGATTTCAAGTTCATGCCTGTAAACTGCTGCCAAAAGAGATTTAAGCTTATTTGAGGGACAGGATTAATTTTGCATTTCTTGTGTTTTACATAGTCCCTGATTCATAATGGTTGTGGAATTAATATTTAGCTACTTGAAAACTTATTTGTTTTTAATGCAAAACTGTATTTCTTGTGTGTAAAAATTCACATACAGGGCCAATGAGATAAAGCAGTTTCAGAGTTGGTGAACTTTCCCATATACATCAAACTTGCTCTTATTATTGTACAATCACACCTTGGGCATTTCAAAAACTACGTTCAATTTATCTTACATTATTATTATTTTTTTTTTTTAGTATTTCAACTGAAAGTAATTTTTTTTTATAAGGGAAAAGGCTACAATCCCTTTGAGAAAGACCATCTCAATAGGACGCTAAATTAAAATTTAATTTCACACTAAATCCTGTTACAACATAATAAAAAATGAAGCCAAAACTTGGAGTGAGCTTATTAAAAGTCATGTTTGCAAGGAAACAATCCATGAGGTTTTATGCAAAACAGCAGGAGAATTTGGCCTTGAAATCTATTTCTCTCACTTGCTCTCAGCTTCTACATTATGAATGGAGAGGTGGAAAAGTCAGACTGGGTGGGCAGGAACTTCATATTACCTTTCTAATTCTCCTTTTTTTTTTTTTAAATCACAGAACAGGAAAAAAGCCTTTTAGAGAGAAATATAAGATTTATAGAAATCCTTTTTAAATATGGAAACTGAATAAAGAGAGGTTGAATTGCTACAGGTCACACAGTTATTGGCAGGTCGCACCAAATTGGCATTTGTGGTTGCCAATTTCCGAACTACTGTTCATCACCCCATGCTACTTAACTAACAAACGATATCTGGAGTCCTTTTCCTAACAGGATAAACATGTTTAGTGTTTAGTTTTTACTACTTAACTAAAAAGAGTTCCAACTGCTATCTTTCTTGGTTTTAAAAAACATAATTCAGTAGAAACATGTTATTCTTTCTCTGAATTAACCATAGATTATAAATGTCTAGTGGTAGCAATTTCTAAATGCACATACCATTCCTAAATGGAAATGTATGACCCAGTGAGAATTAAGCCTGCCGACAAAGCCTATGTTTGGACAGCGGGTGATCACACTCAGGAAAACCACAGTTGTGTGAAGTGCCGAGGAGACAGGTATCTGAGGATGGTTGGTCTTTGGGTTATGAAGGCTTACTCTCTTTTAGGACAGAAATGCTTGTCTTTCAGGAATTAGTCGTGAACACCTTCTCTAAGATACATCTGGTCGTAAGAAGCACACTGGGTCAAACAGGATCTCCCTCCTCCCAATAACCTTGCAAGGCCTCAAGTGCACATACATCCCTATGGGGACTGCAGTGCAGACAGAAAGTGGGGCAGACATGATACATGCACACTGATCCCAAGACACAACCTCACATAATGTGTAGCAGGAAAAAGGAAATCCAATTAGGATTTCCGTTTCTACACAGTAACAGGCACATATCTAATACATGTTTATTAAGTGATGGCGCTGATTAGACATGCTATTACAGATGATGAATGCTTTGATGAAAAAGAAAATTAAAACCTAAGCCTGGAGGAAAGTGTGATATTGACTTGTTGCTAGATATTTTCGATATATACTTTTAAACGACAACTTACGCAATTATGTATAAACTCCATTTACTCGCCTCACTCAGAAGGTACTTGATACACATTTGCTGAACAAAAAGAAGAATGAGTGAGCCCCCTAATTGACTGTCTAAATTCAGAGTCCCCTGGATTTAAATGAATATGTCAGAATTCAGGTACAAGTGATAGACAGCTCTGAGGTTTAATTTGTCTTCGTTTCAGTCAGTAAATATGTCTTGAAGTCCACTATTTGCATAGAACGGGGAAGGAGGCAGGGATTATATTCTTTTTTTCTTAGGGATTATATTCTTTTTTATTGATTAATTTTTAGAGAATGAGGAAGGGAGAGAGAGAGATATATTGATTTGTTGTTCCACTTATTTATGCATTCATTGGTTGATTCTTGTGTGTGACAGGGCATCAAACCCACAACCTTGGTGCATTGGGACAATGCTCTAACAACTGAGCTACCTGGCCAGGGCAAAGGTTCTATTTTAATAGAGATATAGAAAATAACTGTATTAACAAACAATCCATTGTGGGAATTATTATAACAGAAAGAAGAAGACTTCTATGACTGAGTCCGGCATAAGTTTGTGGAGAACAGTATTAAAATAAGCAGTTGGGGGAAAACCTCATGAGGAAGTGGCATTTAAAATGAGAATCCAATTATAAGAAGAGGAGTGGGAGCAGGTGAAAAGGTCTTAAGAGCTTAGAGTGCATGAGGGCTAAAACGATATCATAATCAGCTGCGGTATAACCAGCTCTAGACAGGAGGAAAGCAAGAAGAGGCAGGTAGATCATGCCAAGCGTAGAAGGTGAGGCATTTTGATTTTATTCTAACTGCAAATTGTTTTAATTAAGGTGATGATGATGATGATGATGATGATGATAGCAGCTACTATTTAATAAGCACCAGTTCATTACACAGGGTCTGGACTATAGACATCAGACTAAATGTTTTAACATTAGTCTTTAAGCTTTACATCAAACCACGGAATCATGGACAATTCCTCTTTCTGTTTATAGAAGAGAAAATTGAGTCCTAAAGAGTTTAGTTTACATGCTCAAGATTGCTGCTAGTACAGCAGATCCACCAATAACACAATATCATTTTGTTATAATATTGACCAGATGCTATAGGAACTTAACTGATTTATATCAATCAGTCTATGATAACTTGGTTTTGTTATATATTAATTCACTTTAATCACAGAACCCTTAGATGGTATTAGGCAAGGACTTACAGTATATGTGACGTCACTGAATTCTGATTTGTAAAAGGTTACTCAAGATGCTTTACTGAAAAAGGTTACTCAAGATGCTTTACTGAAAATGAATTGGTGGGGAGGACAGAGGATGGGGAGACCAACTGGAATTCCTGTGGTTCAAGTGAGAGTGTTGGCGTGAGCAGGGGGTTCAAGGAGGCAGAGGATTCTAGAAGAAACAGACATTTCACAGCTGATTCTATTACATTTTGAAAATTAAATGTATTTTAATAAACACTGCCTTCATAATTATTCAAAGTGTGCATACATTGTTGGGGACCCTGTATTTGCTGATGGATTTGAAGTGGGAGTGAAGGAGACGAGACTGGATGGTACTGCCATTAAATGATATAGAAAAGTTCAAGGGAGCAACAGGTTTGAACCATCCTGGGCCTGTTTTTTGTGTGGCTAGTGAGCTAATAATGGTGTTCATGTATTGTAGAGGTTAAACAAAAATTAAAGGAAGAGTAATATTTAGGGACACTTGCATAGTATGAGGAATTCAAGGCTCAGACTCCAAAAAGTTTTGTTGGAACACAGGCACTGTAATCTGCTTATACATTTTCTGTGACTGCTTCTGTTGCCAACAGCCTTGCTGAAGAGCCAAACATGTTGACTATCAAGCCGTTTACAGAAAAAGCAGGTGGACCCCTGTTCTAGCGCAATATCCTGTTTGATAAGAGATTAATGGATCTTGTCAATTAAATGTTTCCTTAATTAGTAATTTGCCCCCAAATATAGTAGTAAGAAAACTGAATTTGAGCTCTCTCTCTAACGCATATTTTCTACATTGCTAAAAAAAAAAGTTTAAATAAAAACAAACCAAAAAAAAGTACACCCACAAACATTTCAGGTAAATCTTTTCAAGACATTTAAATAATAAAGGACTCGTCCTGGCTCCTGTGGCTCAGTTGGCTGGGTATCCTCCTGTGCACTTGTTGCTGGTTCAATTCCTGGTCAGGGCACATGCCTGGGTTTTAGGCTCCACCCCCACTAGGGGGGGTGTGGGAGCTGATTGGTCTTTCAATCTCACACTGATGTTTCCTCTCTCCCCCCTGAGGGTTTATAAAGAACTTGATAATAGAGACAAAGGACTCATAGCAGTGAAGCTAGTCATTTTAGCTGAAGTTGGGCTTCATTATAATGTGTCTATATAAAATCAATATAGTAGGGATCATTTGTAAATTATACATAGAACACTCTAGAACCCAGCTGTTCAAAGAGCACAAATAGCTAATATTTCTTGATCAAATGGAAAATGTATTGACTTTAGGGAGGAATAATTTGCCATTTCACTTGTCATTGCCTTAAAGATCATCTTTCTTCAATTTCCTTTCCCTTAATGGATACAGTGCTACTTGAAACTCCCAGTAGAACCTTAATGGTGCCTAAACATCCTAGTGTTAGATCTGATTGGTTGAGAATTTGCTTCCTAGGTAGATTTGGTAATGCAGACTTAAGACAAACTCAGCTGTCTAAATACGCAGATCTATGATGCTGAAGGATTTTACAGTAAAACATTTTCCATAACGCACACATATGATGCGATAAATGTGAAAGGCAGAAAAAATTTATGCTATTCAGAGTTATTTGCAGGAAAGGTTTGGTTATATTTTTCAGTTATGACAGGAGCTAAAACCTCACAGTTTATATAATTTACAACCCATTGTTAAACTACAAAAAGAGCATTGAGAAGCAGTTCTGAAAGGGAATGTTTCCTTCTTATTTTGAGTGCCTTCCTTTTGTATCATAAATAATCAAAGTTACTCATACATACTTTCGGATTAAAACAAAGGGCATAACAAAGTCAAACTTTGGTCAAGAAATAGTATTCCCGAGGTTAGAGAAATCAGTTCTGGAGCTAACCTATTTGGGTTCAAATCGTAACTGCCACAGACTTTGCATGTAATTTTCAATTCTAGAGCTTTCTGTGAAGTCGCTTAATCCCTCTGAGCCTTAAATTCCTTACTAGAAAGTTAGAATTATAACAATAATAGTTATTACTTCAAAGGATTCAATGAAAGAATGCAAATAAAATGCTTAGCTCAGTGTCTGGCACAGATCAAGTGTTCAGTTTCAACTAATTATTTTGGAAAGATATACTCATGAATCCAGAGACATTCTTTCATGATTTTATGGGTTTTACCTAATTTGTTGGTAAGAGAAAGAATTGGTAACAGTGCCAAGGGTAATAGTCCCTATGACAAAATCCACCTATGTGTACCGATGAGAATGAAACAAACCCACAGGACTGACGTGGCTTAGGTTAAAGCGTGCACAATGGAGAAGAGATGGTGCAGTCCCATCACAAGTGCTTTGTTCCTCCCCAGGGCCTGCCTCCTCTAAGATGACCCAAAGAATTGGCACTCCCCTAAGCATGTGAGATATGCTTATGTGAAGGGAGATATGACTGTACTGCGGACACAGAGTAATGCCAATGAGGTGTCTCTGGGCTGAGCTGGTAGATATATCATAATCCCTTTGGGGGGCACTCAAGCAAATCTGGGCTACCTACATACACCAGGCTACTTCTCACTCTGCATATAATTTCCAACAGAAGAGAGACAGTACAGTCCTTGGCAATTTTCCCTAAAACAAAATGAAGCACAGTTACTCCATAGGTCATGCTGAGCATGCGCAGAGGCCTTTTGGAATATGCTGCCCCAGGGCACCAATCATAGGCTAAGGGCTTCCTTGTTGGAAGGGACTTTATCACTTGATTAACCATGAAGGCACATCTGCCCCTGTCTCAAACACGTGCCTCCACCTACAGTGATCAAAGACTTCCTGAGGATGCACAGCCACGAACCACAGAGATAGACAGCTATTCCATGACACTGACAAGGCCTGGATGCCTACAAATTCATGTTGAACTTTTTACTTTGTCTTTACCTCTGTGATAACATTAGTCATCATAACAATTATACTTGTTATTTGGGCTTTTCTAAAACCTTGTGTATATAGCCTAACTGTTAATAATTACTAAATAAATACTAAGAAGGTTAAAAGAAAGGCTATCGGTTTAGGATATGTAGTGAGCATAAGATTTAAATGACAGATGGATCTAGTTGTTTGTTTGTTTTTAGTATAAAGTGGCAATTTCTAGTGTTTTGTTGTTGTTGTTTTCTAAGAGAATGTGGGGGAGGGGAAATTTCCTCTCTATTCTTTCATGTTCTTTTGGCTGGTCTAATAATCAAATTGACATAAGACAGATTATCGGGAGAAGCCCAGCACATTTAATTATGCATGTACATGTGGGGGTTCCCTAAAAATATGGGACTGACCCAAGGACAAATCAGGCAGTTGAGGCTTATATGCCAGGTTGAGGTAAGGAGAAAAGTCGTGGGGGAGGAGTGGTAGTTTGGGACTTCAAAGGTGGGGAAGGAAATTCACATGGAGATGAAAAAGCAAATGCTTGGTAAACAAATGTATGCTGACCCCTATTCTACAATGGGAAACAGAGAGGACTTTGATCAAATGGGTCTTGCTAGCTTCCTCCCTATCATACCTAGTTTATATCAAACTATTATTGTCTATGACGATAAGCACCTTCCTGAAGCAGATCTTCTGTCTAAATTCTTTTAGGCAGTTAGGGGGATGGTCAAAGGATTTTTGTGAGTCTTTTATTTTTTCCTTCTTCAAAATGACCAGCTTAAAATCATCAATATCCCAATAAATGTCTATGTTGGGGTGGTAAACTCTGCTCCCCTCAGGGACAAAGGGAAGCTTCATTCCTCTGTGAGTGTGAAGGACACTTCAGAGGTGGGCGCTCAGTAGGATGTACAAGGCATACCTATCAGCGATGGCGAACCTTTTGAGCTCGGCGTGTCAGCATTTTGAAAAACCCTAACTTAACTCTGGTGCCGTGTCACATAGAGAAATTTTTTGATATTTGCCACCATAGTAAAACAAAGACTTATATTTCTGATATTTATTTTATATATTTAAATGCCATTTAACAAAGAAAAAAATCAACCAAAAGAATGAGTTTGCGTGTCACCTCTGACACGCGTGTCATAGGTTCGCCATCACTGCCCTAGGTCCAAATGGCAGGCTTGGGATGGAAGAGGACACCAGAATATGCTTACTATTCTCTGCATTGATACAAGGAAGAAAAACATTGGCAGTAGGATTGGTATAAAGTTAGAAGGAAAAAGAGAGCCAGGATGAGTGGATTCCAATGTCTTTCCTCATCAATTTCATGGAGGGTATGTCTAGAGCAGTGGTTCTCAACCTTCCTAATGCCGCGACCCTTTAATACAGTTCCTCATGTTGTGGTGACCCCCAAACATAAAATTATTTTCATTGCTACTTAATAACTGTAATTTTGCTACTGTAAATAATATGTAATTATATATGTGCTTTCCGATGGTCTTAGGCGACCCCTGTCAAAGGGGTCGTGACCCACAGGTTGAGGACCGCTGGTCTAGAGCAGCATCCTCTGGAGTCTGAAAAGGGAAAAGGGGCCATGCTATGCTATGGCATCTCAACCAGCTTCTTCCCCCCCCCCGCCCCCCGCAAAAAAAAATAAAAAAATAGCAGGTCTTAATCCCTAGAACCCATAAATGTTATTTTACTTTGAACAAAGGGTCTCCACTGTTATGAATTAATTAGGGATCTTGTGATGGGGGAATTACCCTAGATTTTCTGTGTAGACCCTAAAAGGATCCTCATAAAAGGGAGATAGAGTAAGCTTTTGTAAACACCTGAGAAGGCAATGTGAAAATGGAGGCAAATATTGGAGTGATGTGGCCACAAACCAAGGAGTGCCAGTAGCCCCCAGAATCTGGAAGAGGCAAGGAACAGATTCTCCCCTAGGGCCTCGGTTGGAGTATGGCACTGCCAATGCCTTGATTGGGCTGAATTATAAGTGATTTCAGTCATCTAGGCTCAAGAACTGTAAATGAATACAATTTCTCTTACTTTGAGCTACCCTGTGTGTGCCAACGTGTTACATCAACCACAGGAAACTAATACAACATAATTACTACTTTTATTATCACTCTATTATAGATTCTCTTGATTCTGTTTGCTTATTGTTCCTCCTTCCTGAACTCATTTACAGACATTAGGAAATTATCATTCTCCTTTCTGTTCAGTTAGAGTACACTGTGTGCGCCATTGTAAACACCATTTCTTTGGAGCATTTCCAGGATGGTAAGTCATAAAAACAATGTGCATCAGTCACCAATGAAGCTCTCCAATTATTTCTTTTCACAGAACAAATATTTATCAAACTGCATACCAACAAAGTCAAGTAATTATACCCTTAAGAGATGCAGTTTTCTAATTTATTATCTCAAAACTGTGTACTACAGATGTTCAAGTTTTAATGTGTATCTATCTGGAAAGGCAATAAAGTAGCTGAGTCACACAAAGACAAAATCTAATAAACCATCTGAATATTTTTGTAACACTGTGTCTGTCTTTTAGTGTCAGAGTCACATGAATAGAATCAAACTCCAAGATGAACGGAAATGAGTAAGAAAAATACAGCTGTGTTCTCCCAGGGAGTGAAAAGAAGCCTGAGACATTCCTGTGTGCACCGTATTGTATGTCAACCCCTTCCCTGCTCCTAATGGCCCCCTAGTCACCACAACAGGTACATTAAGCATCACCGAGTACCTGTCACCGGCAGGAAGAGCTTTTGTACTGGTTCAGTATTTCACCTGTGGGTATAATAATACTTAAAAGCCGTATTTCATAAGTCTCTCTGGAGTCTAGTTTTAAATATTTTTTAATATATTTAAGAGAGAGGAAGGTTGAGGGAAAGATAGAAACATCAACGATGAGAGACAATCATTGATCGGCTGCCTTCTGCCCGCCCTCTGCTGGTGATGGAGCCTGCAACCCAGGCATGTGCCCTGACTGGAAATCAAACCATGACCTCATGGTTCATGGGTTGGCCCTCAACCCTTGAGCCACACGGGCCAGGCTGAAGTCTAGTTTTAAAATGACCAAGTAGTCCATATCTCTAGCAAAATGAAGAATTTGGATTTGGAAATTTCTCTCCCACTCGTACTACAGTTCCATGGGAATGACACTGATGCATTGGGATTACCCTGGTATTGGGGGATTAAGTCACACAGTTTTCAAATGCACTGACCAGGTAGTCTGTGACTTAGCAAGGAAAACGGCCAGAATAAACACTGAATTCAAGTGCATGGTAGCGACTAGAACATAGGTATTTATTTTAGCTAATGGAGATTTTTTCTGTAGTATTCATAAGGACGTAATACTTATATATAAATCTCTCTCTTCTGTTACTTCATTCAGACTATATCGAAACATGCTTTGAAACAATGAACAGGAGAGTCAGTTGGTGCAAACCTGTCCTCAGTTGGCATGTTGACTTATTTTTATGCAGCCCACAGTTGAAGCCCAACATGAGTTCCTCCCTCATGCTGGGTAGAAGATATGCCTCACAAATCAAAAGAAAGGACCCAATTCCTTCACCTACTTAGAAATTATCCCACAAACCAAGGTTCAGTTGAGATCCCCTACTTAACTCTACCAACTTCTTAGAAACACACACAGACAAAATCTGAAATTCTATATAAAAACTGAAAACAAACAAACAACCTCACACTATGTTTAAGAAATCATGGAGTGTCTAAAGTGATGTGTAATGTAATATTTTGGAATTTTATAGGAAATTTTAAAGAAAAAAACATTTTCAAATGTTATTAAAGTTTTGGGAATGGATAGATAAAATGTTGAAGGTAACTTGTTTATATATTATAGCACTTTTTTTTTTTTTTTACTTCTGAAACATTCTCCAAAAGCATTTCAAACGAAAGATAGCTTGGATGCTATCTAGTCATTTGAGTTCCCATGCATCGAGGACAAGCAACACACTTTAGTTCTTAAATGAACAGAAACCTGTTTCTGCTCTGGGCAGTGTCAACTTTTTCAGAAGAGAAGCAAGAAGGATTCTGGACCTCCTTTGCTTCTGCTGACCCGGTGCTGTCCACTTTGCCTCTTTGATCATGCAAGTGTTGGAGACGAACTTCAGAGCTGTGGATTTTGATGGTTTCCTCCATATTTTCCTAGCATCTCAAGAAATTCTTCCCAGCCCCCACAAAACAAACAAAAAAAACCTAGTTTTTTTCAACTGGTCACTCCATTTGTAGAACAAAATTATTTAAATGTTAATGCAACTGGAAAATTTGTAATTGTTGTCTTATTAACTCTACTTTAAAAAAAATTCTGGTACATCAAAAAGCAATTGTATACAGCATATTTATATGTATATAATTTCCCATTTGTGAAACTAACTGCATGAATGCCTGTAAAAGGAATTATTTTAAAAGCTGAAAACTATTTTAGTCATTCCTTTAGCTATATATATATACACACACACACACACACACACACACAAAACCAATAAAGCAAAATTAAACAAATGCCAAGCAAAAGAAAACCTCCAACCTGTCGCCCAATATTCAAATT
This sequence comes from Myotis nattereri, assembly GCF_964212035.1. Classification (NCBI taxonomy): domain Eukaryota; kingdom Metazoa; phylum Chordata; class Mammalia; order Chiroptera; family Vespertilionidae; genus Myotis; species Myotis nattereri. The sequence continues at coordinate 32,360,833 of NC_138088.1, forward strand.
TATAACTACAAGAGAGGTCCCAGAGGTACCGAATTAAATTTACAGCAACTGTTTCTTTGCAGTTGGTGGAATATAAGCAATATCCTATTTCCTGATCTCTGAACCAAAGAACTGCTTTTTGGTAATTATCTACATCTGATTCTCAGACATCATTCTTTGTACTGTGGATGAAGCCCAGTTGCTAGCTGTGTGATTTGGGAAGGTTACTTAACTTCTCTGTGCTTCCATGTCCTATTTGATAAAATGAGAAATAGTGTCTTTCTCCTAGGTTATAGGGAACCTGGCACCAGTAAGCACCTCCATCCCATTTGCTATTATGTTTGCTGCTGTTAGTAATATTACCTAAAATGTACACAGATTTAGAGATTCAACTTCACTAATGCTTTAGAAGGAAATTATATGGACACTTTATAGTACTTAATTACTGTCTATAACATAATTAGCATATAATCATAGTGGATTTATTCAATGTGATGCTATCATAATAACTTATCTTAAAGAGATTTTGAAACAGTGATTCAATTGTATAAAATATTTAAAAAATCCTTTACCTAAGGACATTTCATTCCTATTATTATCTCTGACATCTTAGAGTTCTGCCCACAATCCCCAAGATTATCACCTCTGTTCCTGCCGCAGCCCATGCCACCTTAGCAAGTTCAAGTCTAAATTACTAGCTAACTAACATCCGGGAGTCTCTTTAGAGAATTCCCATATCTCCTGCTTTCATCAAACAAAAATAAATATATTTTCTTGTTGATTAAGTATTTGGGTTTCTGATAACTACTGTGCAAACTAGTAAGCCTTATTTTTCTTTCTAATTTATGTTTTAATTAATTTCCTCTCCACAGCACCCCATTTGATGCATTCTTTTCCTCTCCTATGTTTGCAACACCTCCTAGGGAATAACACCTTCATTTTGAATTACAGATTTTTTTAATGCATCCTTTAGGTAATCAAGGTGTTGAAGACAAGATTCAATTATGATCCTTTTAGCATTTCTCTGCATGTTTAATCAACCATTATGAATATCACTAATTAAGATAATGTTTTATTTCTCTGCAGTTTTCACTTGAACCATAAAATAATAGGGGTAGTGTTTTCCCTGAATGTACCCAATGAATATATATAAACACATAATATGTTAAACAAATATCTATGTAACCATCAATTTTTAATTTAGATGATTCCATTATGGTTATAAAACTAACCTAATAATATAATCAAAATAAAAATTTTATATTCATTCAGATACTCTATGATTAGAAATTTATAAGGCACAGCTAGCTGGTGCAGCTCAGTGGTTGAGCATGGACTCTGAACCAAGAGGTCAGAGTTCAATTCCCGGTCAAGGGCACATGCCCTGGTTGCAGGCTCCATCCCCAGTATGGGGTGTGCAGGAGGCAGCTAATCAATGATTCTTTCTCATCATTGATGTTTCTATCTCTCTCTCCTCTTCCTTCCTCTCTGAAACTTTATATATATATATAATATATATATATATTATATATATATATATATTATATATATACATAATATATATATGTAAAAAATAATTTTGAAAGAATGTGCTTGAATATGTGAAGTATTATTTCTAAGTAACCACTAAAATAAAATTAAAATTAAAAAATTAAAAGCATTAACCATATTTTAAAATCCTATCTAATAAAAGAGAAACATGCAAATTGCCATACCCCTGAACGCTTCCCATTGGCTAATCAGGGTGATATGCAAATTAACTGCCAACTAAGATGGCAGCCGGCAGCCAGGCAGCTGAAGCGAACAGGGGGCTTGCTTGCTCCAGTGATGGAGGAAGCCAAGGTTCCCCGCCTGCCACTGCCGGCCTCTGAGCTGCAGTCTAAGCAACTATGTTGCAGTTATAGAAGCTAAACAAGCTCCAGATAGCTGCTTTCAGCCAGCCGGCCTCGGAGCTTAGAGCAGCAGTTATGGCAACAGTGTTTCAATTATAGAAGCTAAACAAAGCCCAGATACCTGCTTTCAGCAGTTGAGGCCTCAAGCTGGAGCCGGCCTCAGAGCTAAAGCCAGCTGTCAGTTCCAGTGACAGCCATAGAAAGTAAATAAATCCCAGAATAAAAAAAAAAAAAAGAAAGAAAAAAAGGAGAGGCTGGGAGCTTCAGTCACCTGCCAGCCTAAAAACAGCCATCATCCCCTCATCCAGGCTGGTCAGGCACCCAAGTGGGACCCCCACCCTGATCCGGGACACCCTTCAGGGCAAACCAGCCGGCCCCCACCCGTGCACCAGGCCCCTATCCTACACAGTAAAAGGGTATTATGCAAACTGACCCTAACAGCAGAAGGACTGGGAATGACTGGTCACTATGACACACATTGACCACCAGGGGCCAGATGCTCAAATCAGGAGCTGCCCTCTGGTGGTCAGGGCGCTCTCACATGGGAGGAGCTCTGCTCAGCCACAAGCCAGGCTGATGGCTGCCAGTACAGCGGTGGTGGTGGGAGCCTCTCCTGCCTCCTCAGCAGCGCTAAGGAAGTCTGACTGCAGTTTAGGCCTGCTCCCTGCTGGCAAGTGGACGTCCCCCAAGGGCTGCCGGGCTGCCGGGCTGCCAGAGGGATGTCTGATTGCCATCTTAGACCCAATCCCCCGGAGAGCGGGCCTAAGCCAGCAGGTGGTCATCCCCTGAGGGGTCCCAGACTGCGAGAGGGCACAGGCTGGGCTGAGGGACCCCCCCCCTACCCCCCGAGTGCACAAATTTTTGTGCACCGGACCTCTAGTATTATAAATAAAAATAATAGGGTTTTAAAAACACAGTTGTATATTTAAATCTTCTAGTAACCAAATTAAACATAGCACAAGTCTTCCTGCATCTACAGAGTAAAAATGAACATAAGATTGGGAAGTTCAGACAATGACTTAAGTCCTCAACTGAGTCCAATTCTGCTGCCTAGGGAAAAATCCCACTCCCTAAATTATTAAGGCTAATATTACTAAGAACATGTGTTGATACTTTATGTCTGTTCTTCATACCACACAGATTTGGTTAATAAATATGTTAACTAGCTAGTGAAAAGTAATGCCTTCATTTTGGTTTTAGGTACCTTCCAAACAAAATAAATATAAAATTCCATTACTGGAGTTGAGCTAATGAGGAAACAAACAAACAAACATGAAAAGCAGAGGCATTAAACATGCTCCACTTTGAGGTCTTTGGATACCAGCTATCTCCCATTTTGCATTCATTTCTCTTTGTGTAATGAATAGAGGTATAGGGGTTATGTTCTAAAAATCAATTCACCAAATAATGAGGTCTATTCATCATTACAAAAACATCTAAGCATTCATTTTGCTAAGACATCTCTAACATTTACCTTAAGGGTTAAATTTGTACTTTCCCTAATTCAATCTGAAGTGGATGAAATCCACAGTAACTCATTATAGCAAATGTCACTGTAAGGAAGGTCTCCCTAACTATTTCACACTAATTAGCTCAGATAGTAACAGGTTCTCTTTTATTCACCTTGATGTCATGGCTGATGGTTTGGGATAGTAAATCATGGCACATTTTATTTTAAGTATTAGTAAATCATGGCACATTTTTTTAAATGTGAAAATATTATTACCTGGATATAGTTTCTTTATAGTGCTTCAATATTGCCAGTTGTTAAGACCATCAGAGGGGAAAAAGGAAAGGTTATTTCATCAAATTTCTTACCACTGATAGCTCACTTGCTATTTTTTCTACTTTTCTATATTGAACTCATTCACTGAGTGCTCTTCCAGTATTTAGTATCTCATTGTTAATAGCAGGGTCACAGGTCCCACAAATGGAAACTCGACAGAACCAATATTAGCATGGTTAATTTGTTTTTTACCTTTATGTGCTAACTGTAAATTTAATTTTCTCTTTACTGCTTAAATAGCTCAAATATTAATTCTGTGGTGCTTTTTAAGTGCTGTATAATCCTAAGTATTTAATCCTGTGATCATTTTTATCTTTGAATAACAGTCATCATTCCCCTCTCCTATTGTCATAACCTTCATGTTTCCATGGAAACAGCGGAGAAAGAATGAAATGGTAAAACACTTTCATTTTAGGTCTAAGTTGACAGTGTTGTTTTTCATTAGGAACCTCAATTATTCAGATAGGTACAAATATAGAGAGTGGTTTCAGAAATTACTTGGTGGACCTTTTATAACTAAAAAATTATGTTTCTAGCTAAAAGAAGATAACACTTTCTGTTAAGAACTAGTTATTTGGTGATGAGATTTGGATGATTTTTTTCTTCTTTATATTTTACTAGAGGCCCAGTGCATGAAATTTGTGCATGGGGGGCAGGGGGTCCCTCAGCCTGTCCTGCACCCTCTCCAATCCGGGACACCTTGGGGGATGTCTGACTGCCTCTTGCAATCTGGGACTGTGGGTTCCTAACCGCTTGCCTGCCTGCCTGCCTGACTGCCCCTAATCCCTCTGCCTGCCTGCCTGATCACCTCTAACCACCTCTGCCTGCATGCCTGGTCACCCCTAACTGCTCCCCTACTGGCCTGATCACCCCTAACTACTCCCGTGCTGGCCTGATTGCCCCTTACTGCCTCTCCCTTGCCCCGCACCCGGGACCAAGGATTCCCTCCTCTGGCTGTTCACAGGCACCCAGGACTCAGTCCAGCTTTGCCTGGGCTGGCTGTAGCTGCAGGGGACCGTGGGTGGGAGGCTTTGCTTGGGCCGCAGCCACAGATGCCCGGGACCATGGGGCAGGCAGCTTGTCCCTCTCCCGGGGCACAGGCGCTGGGGCCTGGGACCACAGGGTGGGCGGCGTGTCCCTCTCCTGGGCTGCAGCCTGGCTGGTCCCCATTCCTCTCTCCCGTGTTGAGTGTCTGAGCTGTGAGGGTGTGACAACCATTTGCATATTAGCTCTTTATTATATAGGAATGTATTGCATCACTTTTGTTATCATGCAAAATTAAATAAGAAAATATAATCTTTAAAAAGAACGGCTAGTTGTTATACTCTTGGTAAATTCATTTTACTCTTTATTGAATATCACTAAACCCATACAGTTAGGTTTTAGATATACACTTAAAATAAAATAAAAAAGTAGTTTAATGCTCATTAAGAGGATTTAGAGAAATCTTAGGAAATTCATTAGGTGCTTTGTCCAAAGTATTTTTCTCCTCTAAAATAATCACATAAAATAAAACAAAAATTTTAGCATAAATACAGGGTCTTTAACTCCATGAAGAGATCCAAAGGAAACTGGTTACAGTGCTTGCTTCTTACAAGGAAGACTATCTCTTCCTCTGTGTATATTTTAAGTTATTTGATTAAAAGCAGACAACAAAGTAGAGGTGTAAATTATTTGAAGGGAAATGCACACAGTATCCTGAAATAAAGACCCTAATCAACAAAACACTGGGAGTGAAAAGAGGCTTTAAGCAGTTGAGTAAAATGTTAAGATGTTAGTGTGTAGCTTCCACAGAGACAACAGACAGCTTCTTTTCCCACAGTAGAAATAGTGGACATTTTCTAAATGGCACCTTTTTCATCATTATTTCTTCAGCGAAGATGGAGAGTTGGGCAAATGACTGAGAAAACAGAAGCATCATGTTGCTCCAGGAGAAATTGGCAGCAATCACCCTTAACTGTTAGTGGTTCCTGCCTGACTACAGAATTGCAGGCCTAAGGGAAGAGGCCTTGAAATTCATTACAAAATTAAGATCTTGGCAAAGACAGAAATAAATGGAAGCACAAGTGACATAGACTTTATAAAGCTTTTGCCTCAATCATCTCTCTGATGGGGCAGTTGCTTGGGTAAACATAAATACAAATTTGTGGCGTATTTTGTTTCTAAAACCCACAGATGAGAGCTCAGCCTCCTTAAAACCTAAAATAAGAAATAAATTTTGAAAGAAAACTAAGTCTGACATGCAAACAAATACATATTTTTATATAAATATTAAATATTTTGAAAAGTGACCAAGTCTATAGAGGTAATGGAATATATTGATATCTGGGAAAATTCTGAGTTTAATTGGTATTTTAAACTAAGTTCTTATCCTTGACTCCCTCTTGCAATAATAAAGTCTCTTTAAAGCATGAACATAGAGGGGAAATTAGAATACCTAAAAAGCTGGATATAAAAATCTTAATGAATCATATAATCTAGTTCCTAATTTCATATGCCACTCTCTTAGAAGAAGGTGGGATGTAAAATTATGCAGAGCATATATGTGAGTTAAATAACGTACTTATTATTTACAAAGTCATTTCTCACTTTTTCCTCTGACGAAAGGCCTCAAACAAAGCAAAGAGATGGAATAGCAGTGGTGACCACCCTTCCGTATCACCTTTTCTGGCTAAAAGGAACAGGGTGGGGGTGCTTTGAGAAACGGTTATTTCAGGTCCAGGGAAGGAAATGCACAGGAAGAACCTAGGACATCTTGTTATTCAGAAAGCAAGAGAGCTTAGCAACTAATGGACTGTGTTAAGACAAAATAAGGAGCCAACCTGACACACTGAATGTATAAACATCCATGATGTATAGTAATGATACAAAAAAAGAAAAACACAAGCAAAACATAAAATGAAAATAAAACTCTTATTTGTCACTAAGAAGTGACCAAGGCCCCAGTTCCTTACTCTGGAAACTAATGGGAAAGAGTAAAACGCATTCCTCCTACCTGTCTTGAATTAAGAGAATGAGAAGAAACAGTCTATCAGATTCTTAGTTGATGATGCAGTGTTTTTATTTATTTTTTATTTATTTATTTTTTTATTGGATGCAGAGTGTTTTTAGAAAAGAATTCCAGTTAATAGATATTGAAAGAGTAGTGGAATTTGATAATGATCATGTTAAAAGCCCAATGAGATAGTGGATTCAGTCAATGATGATCATTGGTGTTAAAGCATTTAACAAAAGGTTGATAGGAGACCTTACAATGAAAGGATTAGGCTGTTACATCGTAAGCCACGGTTCCAAATTCAAGTAGCTATCAGGGAAACAACGAGGCACTATTTGCCTCCTGTAATGATGGAATATTGAAGTATACTAAATTTCCTATGAAGTTTTCTTGCCCCAGAATGTTGAACATAAATCGAATCAATTCTTTAGGTTTGATGACCCTTTGCAAGAAATACAGAGGATAGAGAGAGACAAGGTAAATGACACCATTTAAAATCAATGAGACAAAAGTGAAGTGGGGGTCTTTACCAGGATAATAGGATCCAGTTTCTTCAATAACCTAGTAGGACTATTAAGGGGGCTCTTCTAGATTAAAAGAGATTTAAGAGACAGAACCAACATGCCATGTGTAAGGTTTGTTTTGATCCCAAGTCAAACAAATCAGCCATAAGAAAATATTTGAGAACATTGAGGAAAATTGAGTAATGGCTAGATATTCATTTTATTAGATTCAATAATGATATCGCGGTTAGGTAGAAAAGTATCCTTATTTTTAGAAGATACATATGAAAGTATGTATTTAGATATCATGATATGGTGTTAGTGACTTGTTTAAAATATCTCAGTAAAACAATTGTAAGAAGAATTAGATGAAGTGACTGTGGCAAACAAATTGATCTGTTGAATCTGGGTAATGTTTATAGAAAAAGAGTTCATTACACTACCTTCAGTGATTGCAAATTTGAGTAATAACAAGTTCCAAAAATTTATCTCATGAAAATATGCATGTGAAATGATTAGGGATCTAATATTTCTCAATTGGGCTTTGGCAGCAGGCATTTGGTAACCAGTGTGAATTCCTGATCTAATTATTGACAACTTGCATGACCTGAGGATTAAATTTTAAGGCTTGTTTCCTTATCTGTAAAATCAGGTAAAATAAGAATATTTGCCTCATTGTTGGGATTAAATGAGATCATTAACCTAAACCCTGGCACATAATAAATGCTGCTCAACAAATGTTGATAATTGTCATTAATTATCACTACATTTATAATTATGAAAATCTGAAAACAGGATTATCTTATATTTATACAGCATTTTAATATTTAATAAAGTGCTTTTAATTCATTTGTTTACCTCATTAATAATTATACTATATTTTGTTTTAATAGGATATATTTACTAGTAAATGTTCTAGATCCTTTGATATTTGGGTTGTTTTGATTATTTGAGCATTTTTAAAAAATGTATTTTTATTGGTTTCAGAGAGGGAGGGAGAAGGAGAGATAGAAACATCAATGATGAGAGAGAATCATTGATCAGATGCCTCCTGCTGGGGATGGAGCCTGCAACCAACCAGAGCATGTGCTCTGACCAGGAATGGAACCATGACCTCCTGGTTCATAGGTCAATGCCAGTGGTTCTCAACCTGTAGGTCGCGACCGCTTTGGGAGTCGAACGATCCTTTCACAGGGGTCAACTAAGATCATCAGAAAACACATATTGAATATATAATTGCATATTGTTTTTGTGATTAATCACTATGCTTTAATTATGTTCAATTTGTAACAATGAAAATACATCCTGCATTATCAGATATTTACATTACGATTCATAACAGTAGCAAAATTACAGTTATGAAGTAGCAACGAAAATAATTTTATGGTTGGGGGTCACCACAACATGAGGAACTGTATTAAAGGGTCGCGAAATTAGGAAGGTTGAGAACCATTGGTCAATGCTCAACCACTGAGGCCACACTGGTTGGGCTGAGCACTTTAACTGGTCTTTATTTTATAAAAGTTATATTGAAAAATTATTAATTTCCAAAGAAGTAGAATGAAGTCCTGGATATTAATAATGTTTTGTTTTATAGTTTAGAAACATGAGTTTTAGCTGATCCTCCTGGCTCTATCATTAGTATCCATTAGAGCAAAACTAACTTGGACTACTTGAACCTTCTGATTGTTGAGAGTTTTCGTGATTAGGGGCTTATGCAATTTATTTTATAGCAAATAAATACTGTTTATATCTTTCATAAACACAGAGGTAAACCACAAATCTCTTGATAAGGATTTGTGGTTATTATAGGATTATTACAGCTTTCAAATTCAAAGACATAGATTAAGGATATAAATGAGAGCACTTGTCATTCTAGAGGTAACTACCTTTTTTTAGAGGTAACTCTAAAAAAAGTAACTACCTTTTTTTAGAGGTAACTCTAAAAAAAGTTGACAGTAGCCCCCAAGGGCATGATAAGTATTTTTTGCTTTGCTGAACCTCTAAACATAGAATCCAAATATTACAATCTGCTCAGGGTCACTCTTTTGAAATGTAGTGAAGGCTTGTAATCAACAAATCTGATTATTGGAAAACAGAAATAAATCCACTAGGACCTGCGGGTTCTGGGGTGAATGTGTGAAACCCTTGGTTTTATTCAGCCTCCCCAGTCAAAAATATATAGCTATGCAGGAGGGGGAAAGAACTGCTAATCCAAAGCTAATTTTAAACTAAACTTAATTAAAACTGTCAACAGCCACATCTTACACTAAAAATGGCAAAATCCATAGGTATTTGCAAACAAATCTACACCTAACTAAACCCTCCCTTGGCTTGAAATTATTCCTATAATTATCCTTTATACAGAGGAATGTTTTGATAAAAATAGATAAATCCTTAGGCTGGTATAGATGCCCCTTTAAGAGCTCATATAGCATTTCATATTTTCCCTCTTATTAAATAACACCACCATCAACAATATAATTACTATATATACTTGATTTTGTTTCTTAAGAAGAAAGAACATATCCTTCGTTTTATGTTCTCGTTGCCTAGTATATGTTTGGTATATTTGAACTAAAAAAATGACTTAATTCTTCACAATACTGATGCACTGTCCTTTGAACATGGAAATGACTGTATCAGCCCATCACTAGACTGACATGTACTTCGCATATTGAAATATGTGCACTTGCTCCTCTCCATTTTCTCTCTTCTCCTTTTTAGAGTTGATGCACACTTTCTGAAGATACTTAGTTAACCAAAAAGGTGTAGTCTGTAGCCATAAGGTAAATATATTTTTTGCATGCACAGAGTAGAAACCATCTATTTTTAAGAAGTAAATTGAAATTATAATGAACAGTACAACTGAATTGGGAGGGATGAATTTATATTGATATATTAGTTTCCAAACTTTTAATTTACTACAGTCACACTAAGTAATAAATCTTTCATCATACCCATTCCTTACACATACACACACACACACGTATGCAGGTGCCTACACATATGGATAAAACACGTCAGTACTGCTCTATACCAGGCACTCTGCAATAATAAAAATGCTGGTCATAATCCAGTACTTCACAATCCCCAGGTGGTTTGTAGTCAAGTTTGAAAAACACTCTAAAGGCGTATTCTTTTATAATAATATCAGTAGTCTACTATTTTAACATATTATTCTCCCTCCTCGGATTCTTTTTAACAATCCCAGATCCTATGTATTCCCATTCCTTGCTAACTTTCTTTCCTTGCACAGAAATTCCAACATTCTCTGCATTTCAAATGTCCACTTTCTGCATCTAAGGATATAAAGATGACAACACCTATGGATTGACATGGTGGTCTAATGGTTGCTGGCTATTTCCTCAATCACTGAGGAGTCAAATTGACCAGTGTTTGGGTCTTGGAGGCACATGGGGAATAGTAATCATGCCAATTGGAAGCAGGACAATATACCATTGTGTTGGCAGAATCTATTGTTTGTGATTACCACAAAGGTAAAATGGAAAGAATGGCATGCCCTTTATTTATAAAAGTTAATGAAAACATGTCAACAGAACTTGTAAGGGAAAAATGCTGCTATTTGAAAAGACTGTCACATTTGTGACTTCGAGTTCTCAACCGCACCTCTATTTTTGCCTGCAGCACATTCATTTTCTTTTGTAGTGCATTCAATTTTACAACAGCTGTATTGTGTTTCCAGTGTAATACCAGCCCTCTATTATAGATGTTCATTTTACCTAATATCTGTTTTTGTGTTTTCTATCTTAACACAATGCCGTGCTTTACTATTATTATAATCCAGAGGGTTATATGAGTAGAAAGAAAATTCATTGTATTATACACAAAGTAATTACATTTGAGGCTGTTATGGTGACTTAGCATTTAATGTGAAAAATGTCAGTTCACAATGTGCGGAACAAACTGAGACTGAGTGTTTTCCCAGCTCCAGAAAGTCTACCAACCCAAACATCTTCAACAACCACGTATCAGCTTCCTGGTGAGCCTGTGAAATCTCCCCCAATGGGGAAAATTCTGCTTCTTTGAAGGAATATATATATATATATATATATATATATATATATATATATATATATATATTCTTGAGTATTAGGGAGAAACCTAAAACCTTAGTTGAATATGGATAAGTTGTTTTGTATAATCTGATTGTAGTTCTGCTTTTGAATTAGTAACAATTTTGGCAAACTGCCCTACTAAAGCTTAAATCCTTGTCTGATGCCAATTAAGACACTTTATTGCACCTAACCTTTTTTCCTGGAAGTGAAACTGTGGGAAAGTAAGGCTCAACATTTTCAACATTTGATAAACTTCTGTACCTTATATACAGTTTTACTATCATATATATTATATTTATAAAACATGTATAATACCTGAATATAATTTTAGTGTTCCCCCACCCCAATGATTTTGCATTTTGGTCTTCTATTTATATCAATGGTTCTCAACCAGGACGATTCTGTCCCCATTGTCCATCCCAGAAGAAATTTGCCAATGTCTAAACATATGTTTGCTTGTCATGATTTAGCAGGGGACATATGCTGCTGGCATCTAATGGTGTGATATAATGGGAAATAATGTATGGGACCATCCCGGGTTCCTGGCACACAGAGCCTAAGACCCTTGGAATCTCTGCAAGTGTCTCTTTGGCATTCTAGTGAGATGATTAGTGGTTGGGAGCCCCTAGATAACTTCAGGATGGAGGCTGGTCATCAGAGAGAGCAAGGCATGATTAGAGGGTTAGAACTCTTAGCCCAACGTCTGCAACCTCTGGGAGGAGTAAGAAGCAAGAGGTTGAGTTCAATCATTAATGGCCAGTGATTTTGTCCATTCTGCCTGCATCATGAAGTCCTCTTAAAAAAAAAAACAACTCTAAGCAATGGGGTTAGTAGATGTTTGGTGATGAATACATCAAGTGCTGGGAAGGAGAGAGCGTGGGAGTTCTGTGCCCAACCATTCATACCTTGCCCTATACAGCTCTTCAGTTTGGCTGTTCCTGGGTTGTATCCTTTATAACAAACCATTCATGTTATGTACACTGTTTCCCTGAGTTCTGTGAGCCATTCTAGCAAATTACAGAACCTATAAAAGGGCATGGGAATCCCTGTAATTTATAACTGGTTGGTCAGAAACAGGGGTGGCAATCTAAGACTTGTAACTGGTGTCTGAAGTGGGTGTGGTCTTGTGGGATTAAACACTTCACCTATGAGGTCTGAGCTAATTCCAGGTAGCTAGTGTCAGAATTGGATTGTGTTGTAGGACATTCACTTGGCATCCAGAGAGTTGGAGAACTGGTTGTTGGTGTGGAAAACTCCCACTCATTTGGCATCAGGAGTCTTGTGGGTAAACAGCTCAGAGGTGGGTAGAGGCCAGTGATGTACTAAGCATTATGTGGTGCACAGGACAGCCTCCCACAACCAAGGATTATCCAGCCCCAAATTATCCAGCTCAGTCCACAGTGCTGAGGCTGAAAAGTTTGTATGTTCACCTGTGCAACATTTCCAAGATGAGGAAAGTAGCGAAAGGCTAAAGCTCACAAAACCAGCTTATGAATAAACCGATTTAGGTATTAATGTTTATATTAAAATGATAAGCTGTGGACTACAGTTGAATAGTGTAGCATGATCTTAAGTACTTGTAGTAGTCACAGACTCACAAATTACTTATGAAATCATAGGTGGAATCATATGAAATTACAATTCTTGTTATCTAAAAGTGGTCAAATATTGACAGTTTCATATGGTCAAATCTGATAAAATAAATTTCTTATTAACTATTTCATTTTTATTTACTTGACTAGTGACACCATTAAAAAGGAAAACATTAACAAAATACAGTATTACCAATGCATTTAAATAATAGTGTAAATAAAAGAAAATTATATAAAGCAGACAGTGTGCCTGCCTTTGGTCATAATAAGGAAGAGTGAGGTAAGATTATTTCTGTTTTTTGAACAATATCTATTTAGTTGTTAGGAACATCTTGTGTTTCTTAGAGGAAGAAATATTTTTATCTGACTTTTATAATTTCTTAGTGTGGCTCACCTGCAATAAACAGTTGAAAATATGGGCTAGAAAAATACACACTGTTTAATATAATTATTGTATCTTTGGTTCTTAAAAACTGAGGCATGGAAATCACATTTTGGTAAATGGTAAATGTTGCTCTTATGTTCCTGTTTCCTCCCACTTCCTGCTTACTCCTCCATAGACATTGGCATGTGAAGTTATTGTTCTAATCACTCAAGTGATTTTAATGATTTTCCTCCTTTTAAAAGAATACTTGTTAATCAACATGCATCTCAAGAGCTTTCCAAAGTAAGGGCTTATATATTCTCCTTCATTCCATCACTCAAAAAAGCACTGTCATTTGGTCTGTTTAAAAAAGATCTTATCACTGGCCTTTTTTTTTTTTTATCTCAGGGCATATTCTTCATTGTTAATTTAATTATCCTAGGAATATAATAAAATCAAGAGGCTTCAGAGGAAAAACCATGAGCACCACCCAGAAGAGTGTCCAAAATTAATCTGTTAGGACTGTGGTCAGCAAGGGACCTTGAATTTGGAGAATAGCTCCTTGAACAAGACTGTTTTCAGTACAATTTACATTTTACTAAATTAGGGTATTTTGATAATCCAATTTTACTAACATAATATGCACACCAAGCTTTAAAAAAAAATCAGGGTTATTTTATTTTAAAAAGTTAGCAAAGCTGATAGGGAATTACTTATAGACCCAACAAGTCGTATTTTCCAAGTCCTTACACTGAAAGTGGTCACAAGGTCTTCATTTTAGGAAAACTTTATCTCCTTTTCAAGGATATTAGAATTATTGCTATTCAATATGCTCAATCCCTAATTTATCTAGGCTGTCTAATACGTTTGAACAGTGTTTGAACATTAGAACAACAGCTTTTGTTTTATATCCTTACGTGTCTGATATATTTACTAGGGAATAGGCCGGTTGCTTGAAGTAATTAGAACACTTTATAAAGTTGACTAATGTTCGCAATTTATGCATTGGAGGGAGGTGGTGGGATACAAGCAAATAGCTGTGAGCGACAGTCATGCTTCACTTATCTCTCTTCTTCCGCAGACCACAATTCAAATGTGTAAATTAACATGCTATGTTATATTTATTGTATCAAGATTACTTAAACTGCTGTTTTAGTTCATCATTTTAAAAAATCATTCCTTTCTAGAAGAATTCATAGGGCAATATTGGTATAGCATTTCCAGTTTCAAAGGTACTCTGTAATTTTCTAATGACTTTTTATTGAATGACAGCCTGCTTATTATCATATCTAAATGTCACATTGGCAAGAGAAAATTGTACGTATAATGATGAAAGTAAAAACAGCTCTGTTTCTAAAGGCGAATTTAACAACTATGAGTTATCAAAATGTACGTCAAGCAAAAGTACATGATTTTCAATTCAAATATTTTAAATAAAGTAAGCTCTAACAGCAATACTTTCTGATTCTAAGATGAATAGAGACCCACGAATTATCCCTTTATTCTTAAGAGTCTGCTGTCTATTGACAACCACCAGGATCTCTTCAAGATACATTTACCAAACAGCATAGGTAAAAATACTGTTTATATAAAAGGTAGCGAAGCTTCTCAAAGAATGGCTTTCAAACTTCCATGTTCTAAGCATTTAACATGAAAGGATTTTAAGATTATAAACTTTGCAGATTAGGAAACAGTTCCAGAGATGTTAGGCTCTAGATCTTGTGCAGAAGCTCAAAAGGAGAAGTTAGTGCCAATGCTCTAAGGCCCAGGTCTCCCCAAGGCATATTACTCTTGCTATGTGAGCAGAGCCTCTCCAGAAAGCCCTCTTTAGCACTGAGCATTCACCTCACTTGCTCTCACTAGATTCAGTGGTTTTCTTTCTAGAATGGCCCAACCTTATATGTAAAGCAGGATGAGAATTATGCTCTATATGTTACCTTCACTCCAGTGAGAAAGATGGTCTTCACTAAAGAAGACAAAGTATTTCAGCCAAATACTGTTATTTTTCCTTTAAAGCTGCTGACAACACAAAGGGACCTAATATTCATATTATAAACGTTATTTTTTTCTGCTTTTAAAAAAAAGTATCAAATCACAATAGGCCCTAAAGATGGCAGCATGCACAACAGACACATGCACTGGGTGGTTCTCTTTTCTGTGAAAGTTTGGGGCTCTGGGAAGTTTGACCCGATCACCATCTGGTTCCAAATTAACCTTAGGATCTAAAGAGCCCTTCATGTTTTGAAAGAAATGTCCAACTGTTGTTATGACAACCGTGAAAAGGAATCATCCTTCTTTTCAGAAAAAGGAAACGGAGTTAGCAATCAAATGGCTTGTCTGCACCCACTGAACAAGTCGGCAGCACTAGCATCTTCAATCATCTTTAGTCCTCTGCCCTGTCAATTAGAAGAGGCTGCATGCAAGGACATACGGGGATTCACCTTTATCAAGTCTTGCTACCAAGGGAGTCCTAAACATAAGAGCTGCAAGAAGAAAATTAGCAAATGGCCTTTGAGAGTTTTAACATTTTTAATAAAGCAGAAAAAAACAAAAAACAAACAAACAAAACAAAAAATTACCACACTCCTACCCAAGGCCAAGTAACTTTATCTTGAAACACATTTTTTAAGAGAGCCACCCAGTCAGTCTCACTGCCCTTAAAAGATAAATTTACTCTGGTGCTCTCTGTAGTCACAAATCACGCTGAAGTATTAATCTGTTAGCATTGGTGGCTTTAACAACTGTTCTATACCTTTTCCTGGCCTGATTATGTGTATTCAGGCATTTCAACAGCTCTTACACAGCTAAAAGCCAATTTATTAGTTCAGGGCCAAGTGCTGCTCATTTTTCAAGTCTCCTATGCTTTGCCCTGCAATAAAATGGAGAACACTTTTATTGCTTAGAGAATGGGACTGTCTTCTGATTCCAACCCTAGAAGTGGTCAGCAAGCTCTAATTCGGGTTTGAGGGCTATTTCATAATGCCATTCTCATCCTCCCCCCTCCCCCCATTTAATTGGCATATGGTCCCATTTTGGAACAGGGTATTTGTTCACTTGAATTCTTTCCATAGAGGGAAAAATTATTTTCCAGGCTCATTTCCCTGAGAATTGCTTAGTTCAAGACCAAGTTAGTTTAAGTAAATTGTTGATAAGATTGTGGGAATACTAAGTTCGTGACTCTAAAATGCCTGGCAGAAAAACATGAATGAGAAAAGCCAAAATTTCAAAGGCAGGGTGTTCCAGAGAGCAACAGCACGTGTGTCTGATTGTGCATTTGAAAATGTGTTTTTTAGATGCCAGACAACCCTGGGGCATTCGAGAAGATGTTACCCAACAATACAGATGTCTGCTCTGATTTGCATACCCCATGTGTTTTGAGATGCATTTGATGAGTGGATTTCCAAAGGCTGGAGCAACACTGGCAGTTCCCTCAGTGTGTCAAAGAGCAGAGAGCAACCGCCCCATGACAAGCAGAGTGCACAGCTAAAGGGTTGTCCCTGCTAATGAAATGTAATGAGACACATTGTGTCAAACGAGGCTCACACCAAAAATAATCCTGAAAATATCAGACAGATTAAAACATTCCTTTGCAAATGAACTTGTAAACAGAGGAGGAGCTTTAAGTCAATGAGGACTAATTATGGAAATAGTTGTAAACATTTTATTTGGACTAAATTGAAAGGTCAACAGAGTATACAGCAATATTCTCTATCATTTTGAAGTGACTATGGGACTTCATTGTTTAGTGTCAGTCAATCACAGCCAACCCTGGTGCTGCCAACCCTGGTGCCTCTAATATTTTTTATTCTGGTACATCATTTTTCTTTTGTTTTTAACCCTCACCAGAGGACTTGCTTAGAGGGGGGAGGGAGGGGAGAAGAGGAGGAAGAGGGAGAGGGAGAGGGAGGGAGCGAGGGAGAGAGAGAGAATGGACAACCTTCATTTGCCTTCTCTATGTGCCCCGACCAGGACTGAATTGAAACTACAAACCAGGTATGTGCCCTGACCTGGATTAGATCCAGCAACCTTTTGGCACACAGGGTGATGCTCCATCAGTTGAGCCACTCTGACCAAGCTGTGTGCCACTCTTTTCTTGTGCACTGATAATATGGACCTGCTTTGCATACTAGTCTTATTTCCGGCTCCCTACCATAGTTTTGTATTTCTTGCTTATTTTATTTTTTCTTCCTGTATTATGAAAATATAGCATGAAACTTCTTTATTTGGGGAGAAAGCAGAGAATGAGTGAATTTGGTGGTGCACAGTGAGGACAGTAGGGTAGCAAAAGTGGTGATTTCAAGTTGGGTCTTTAAGTCTTTGGCCAATTTGTGCCTCCTCCCTCAGTGACTCTCCACCTCTTTGTGCCCAGAGAGAGACCCATGTTATCTCTGGATGAAAAGGAGTTTATGTACAAATTTATGATATTATGTTAGGGGGAAAAATGAATCCCTCTTAGGAGAATTTTTGATTTTTACAGGTTCTTCAGAGAGAGGACAATATTTAAAACCCAAGGAATATTAGAAAAGTGAAACCCTAAACAAAGAAATCACATTGGAGAGTGGTGTAAATTTACCCGTGGAACTGGTCTGACTTGCCTTTGAAGAGGTCTGCCTTCATCCATAAAAGTTAAAGGGAACCTGAGACCCACTTGCCTCAGCTGAAACTCTGTCTTTCCCTCTCTCCTTTGCTTCTGAGTTTAACATGTTCACATCTCTCTCAATATTGAAGATTCATAATATTTCATTACACATATCTGACTAATTTAAATTTCTTATGATTTAAGCTCACTGACACTTTGTCTTTTAAATTTTGATTCATTTTCAGTCCATGTTAGGGGACTCAATTCCTATGACTCCATCATAAAATGAAAATGAAGCAGTGGTTTGATAAATCCAATTGGCATTCGTTAACCAACACCCTAAAACTCTCAACATACAATATTATTCTCTCCTCCCTCATTCTTGAAACACAGTGATTGTCTTGTGTGATGCAACTGCTTTTTCTCTCAACTTTCCGTGTGTGTGTGTGTGTGTGTGTGTGTGTGTGTGTGAATGTGTATGAAATCCTCCCCCTTTCTCTGATTTTTAAATGCTAAAGTTCCTCAAGAATCGATCTTCAGTGCCATGTTCCTCTCATTCTCTACTATCTCATCAACATTTAATTAATTTATATTTAAAATATATTTTTATTGATTTCAGAGAGGAAGCAGGGGCGGAGAGAGAGAAAGAGAGAGAGAGATCAATGATGAGAGAGAATCATCCATTGGCTGCCTTCTACATGCCCCCTACTGGTTATCAAGCCCGCAGGCCAGGCATGTGTCCTGACTAGGAATTGAATCATGACTTCCTGGTTCATAGGCTGACAATCAACCACTGAGCCACATCGACTGGGCACTCATCAACATTTTAAACTACCATCTACCATGTAAATGCTCATTATTCTCAAATGAATAGCAACCTCTCCTCTGAGCTCCACACCTGCCTAACTATGTCTCAAAGGCACCTCTTATTTAACCTGAGCAAAAAATCAATTCATGGCCAAACCACTCTCCAAACCTGGTAACCATACAGTCAATCTCAGTGAATGCCATCAGCTCCCTCTGATTTCCAAACCCCAAGTCTCTGCATCTTCCTTGACCTTGCTCCCTTCATGACCAATATCTATTTCCTTAATAATACCTGCTGGCTTTGCCACTCAGCTATGTCTCAAATGCTTTTCTCTACTCACACTGCCCTCTCTAGTCCTGCTTACCATCAGCTTTTACCTGGAAAATATTTCGGTTGTTCTTCCTGCTTTCACTTTTCACTCCTCCAATCCTGGAGGAAAGAATACTCATTTATAATATAAACCAATTCAATTCATTTGATAGCTTAGAGCCTGAAGTGATTACCCTAAATTCTTAGCATTTATTTAATCTCTGCCTTTTACATTTTTAGGTCCTAGCCTTATCGATGCTTTGGTTGCTTGAATTTATGATAGTTTCTACTGGGGGCTTTGCTCATACTGTTTCTCTGTCTAAAATGCTCTCTGCACGTCCTTGCCCAGCTAATGCCAACTAATTCCTGCCTAATTGGTACCAGCTAATTCTTTAAAGTTCAGCTCAAATCTAGTCAAAATGTCACTTCCTCAGGGAAGCCTTTCTAGAAAGATTAATTTGTGTCTCTTCTCCACTGAGCCATATGCACCATAAAGGCAAAGGTCATGTCTATTGTATTCACTCTTTTATAGGTGGTATTTTGTAGGCACCCAGAGAATATTTGTCAGATAAATGAATGCATATGATGAAGTGAATGAACATGGGTAACGTTGGTGCATGAAGTGCTGCAGAGTAATTATAGGCAGTCTTTAATTTGAGTTTTTAACAAGTGGTGTGTAGATTTACAAACATGACTATACCATTTGGAGGTTTACATAGATTTTGCCATGAGAAAAAGTTCTTCCTGGGAAATGATATCGAGAATCACCAATTTGGGTCAAATAAATAGATTTACAGATAGATATTCATGTAGCTATCAGAGATGCCCAACAAGAGGGCTCACATATGGATTCCTTCAGCTTTCAGAGAAGTAGGATAGAGCCTAGGGCAGCTGACCCAATTGGCACAATATGCTGTACCCACTTTCTATGAAAGTTATGACATAAAATAATTTCAAACGTGCTTCTATATGGGAGCAATTTGAAGCTGTTTTTTTGTTGTTTGCTGCTTTTTTTTTAAAGAAGTGATTGAGATTTTCAAAAGCACAGTGAATTGCATCAATGAGGCTAAACTTGAATCAGTCTAAAATACTATATGTTCATTCAGATTGCCACCAAAATGACATCAATTAAGTGTATATAATAGCATTATAAATATTTATAACATGATGGATGTTAAAATGAAAAAAGTAGAATATAAAGGCACTATAATTGTAAAACATAATAACAGTTTTTATAGTTGTACTTAGACTGTGATTTTTATCTACATTACTATATTATTTCTATTAAAGTGAAAATAAACATTTTAATAAAAATAGACATAATTATAAACAATACACTGACTTTTCCCCCCCCTCTGCATGACTATAACCTGGGAATATAGCTGTGGCATATGTAAATCACCTTATTATAGTGCAATTTTTATATGAAATATTTTTATTATCAACTATTATAATTAGCAAGCTAAGTTGACAAATAAATATATATTAGTAGATATGTTTTTATTCAGAGAAAGAGCTGTTTTGCTTATAACTTCAGAGTACAGTATTTAGCCATTAAGTCATCAATGATAGTATAACTTGAATCCCTCTTCTGTATATCTACCCCCAATATTTGAAAACACTTATTCATAAAGATGTAAGTACCCTATGTTCATTGCAGCATGTTCTACAATAGGCAAGACAGAAAAAGAATTATTGGATAAAGAAGTGGTACAAATATATATAATAGAATACTACTCAACCATTTCTGACAACATGGATGAATCTTGAAAGTATCGTGTTAAGGAAAATAAGTCAGATGGAAACGACAAGAACCATATGATTTCACCTATATGTGAGATATAAAACAGAAAGCCACAGGCAAACAAACAAACTTATAGACAAAGCCAACAGTATAGTGGTTACTAGAGGGGAAGAAGGTGGGGAGAGGATGAAGAGGGTAAAAGGTTTCATATACATGGTGATACAAGGAGACTAGACTTTGGATGGTGGGCACACACTAGAATATACAGATGATATATAGAGAATTATACACCTAAAACATATAATATTACTAACTAATGTTGCCCCAATAATTAAACCATATTTTATTTTTTAAGAAATAGTCTGTATTCATATATCAGAAATACTTGTAGTGAAATAAAACATTCATGTTTTCTATTTGATATTTCGAGATGGTTATGTTTTTTTAGAAGACAAGGTATAGATGCGGAGTAAGGTCTCACCACCCAAACAGTGATATATCACAGTAAGTATCATATTTTATTCTTAGAACTAAACAGTGAACATAATCATTGAGTTATACATCACTCTCTCTACTAAACTGCAAATTTCTCCATGTTAGAAAATAGTTTTCTATTCTGTATGCACATTGTAAAGCACAATGCTTAATCCATCATAAGTTTCTAAATGTTTATTAAATGAATGCATATCCTCAGAGGGAAATAGTGTGTATCTTTCAGCATACATGCTACCTTCTAATCTAAATGAGGTTTAAGGATCTTTAGCTTTGATCTGGTGTTGTCTCTCCTAATGTCTTTGTGATTACAACTCCATATTTAGGAAGAGAAGCCCTTAGTGGATTATTGGCAGCAATTATGAGAAGCTTAAACATGCCATAAAGGCAAAGTTTCTGTCAAGAATCATTTCCTTTGTAGAAAATGCATCTCTTGAGATAGGCTGGGAGCACATATCCCACCGTGGGGAGTTTTGAGAACTATTTCCCCAGGATAGTTCTCTCAAGCCCAGCTTCCTGGACCAGCCACTCGAGCTGAACGCTTGGTGTGGTTTTTCTCAAAGGGATGACCTTTTATTCTGTGGACTCATTAGGCCACTGGTACCTGATTATGCTAATAGCATAACTGTTCCACACAACTGAGTTTCAAAACGTCTCAACTGAATTGATCTTTATGGTCAGTACATTTTTTTTTTCTTTTTACCCAGATAGGCATGTTAGTGAGACACTACCAACAAAAATTTCACATGGATAAATAATATGATCATTTTACTTGGATTTTAAGAAATACTAATCTTACCTTTAATGAATTTTGCAAAAGCAAGGGGACCTTTAAAAAATAAAGCTTACACAGTAGAGCCAAAGCAACAGTTAAGTTCTAAGTGGCACAGGTTTTGTGATCTATATAAAAATGTTGTGGTATTAACAGAATTATAATGATACTTGGAAGAAATTCCATCCTTGCCCTAATCACTGCAATGTTGGCAAACCTTATAAGTTCCTGAAATACAAAGTGAAGGTTCACTGTATTTAAGATGAAAAAAATCCAACACAGAGAGACAAAACTATTAACCCATATAAAGGTTTAAACTTGTTAATTCAAATAAAAAGCTTTCCCTGGGGAATAATTCACAATTTACCTCTCTTGAGTGATAGGATATCTAATTAAAAAGATGCTACCATCTTCAGCTATAAATTATTAGAAAGCTATAAAGTGCTAATACTGTTAAAGGCATAAGTACACTTCCATCAATATGTATGTTAGTTTGTGTTTATGTACTTATGTATGTATTTATTTATTTGGCTATTTTGAGGAATAAAGGTTACATTATCAATCTCCCTAGAATTTGGATTAATGGTTTTAAATTTTTTTCATCAAACAATTCCCATTTTTAAATAATTATAAATATTAAGAAATGTGGATTATGCAGTCATTTGGATTTAGTACTAAATAAAACAATTCAAACTGATCTTACTTTTTAAATTCAAGTATAAATATATAATGACTACTTTATAATTCTGTCAAATTAATGGTCAAATAGTAGTTCAAAAATTTTGAACTACTTACTGGTTCAAAAAGTTTAATCATAATTAATCTTTATTTTAACTAAATAATAATATTTTAATAAAAATTATATTTATGAATATTTTCCAGACTGGGTTTAATTTTTTGACATGCTATCAGAGTGAGAGTAGTTTGCCTACATAATGTTATAAAATTCTTTCAGATATAATTATTTTACATTATAGTTATGCAATATTATCTCTAAATCAAACCAGATATCCAGTGCATTAGGTTATGTTTCTAATGATTACTCGTACCGACAATATCATCCACTTTTATATCAATTTATAATTTACAAAGTATTTTTATGTGTCACCATCATTTAAATAACAGAAATACCATTTTAAAGTAAGACAATGAGATTAAGAGAGAGATGTTAAGTTCTGACAAAGATCACTTGGTTGGAAATCAGAGAGCCAGGAGCAGATCCAAGGCTTCCAGCCCTTGTTCAGGGCCATATTTTTACATACTGTCTGACTCTTTGGCAACATAAAGAACTGCCACCACCCCTCTTTCTAATTGCCTGAATCTGAATTTCAGTGAGTTTGTTTTCTTATTATCTTTAGTTGAAACATGTGAAAGTGAACCCATAAATGCCCAGAATTCATGAAATGCACACAGTTATCTTTGCAAAGCCAAGAGCAAACCGAGGAGGATGCAACTAGCTCACAGTCGCTTTCCGTCACTGACCAAGTCCACACCTGTGGCCAGCCTCATCACTGAGTAGAGGCAATCGAAGTTATGCAAAAACTTTAATCAGTGAATAGTTCTAAAGTTTAATAGGGAAAGAGAAGTAGATCAAAGAATACTTTAGGTTAAAAAACAACAACAACAACCTTTGACTTTTTTTAGAACTAGACCAAATTTTTCATCTTCAGAGATTATCAAGGCAAAAAATATTTTATTTCTTTTGGTTTTAGGTTATCACAAAACCAACTAATCAAATTCTGCCCCTGATAAATTTTGTTGATTTAACCTTTCCGGTATCCTGTATGATATCAAATACAAAATTATTTTACTCAAATTACTTCATCACAGAATAGAGGGGAGGATTATACAGATCACAATTTTTAAAAAGTAACCTACAATTTTTTCAAAAAAAGCCAATGTAAAATTACTTCAAATATTTGTAAAAAAAAAAAAAATCTGTGTCTTAAAGCAAATTATTTTAGTAGAGAAAATTGTATTTTGTTTTACAAAAATGAAAATTAATGGGATATGTACTACCTCATAACATTCTGAAAACAGTGCCGCCCAAGTTCAATGCAAAGCAATGATGTATTCACTCAGGAAAATATTTTCCAGCCTTATTATTTTTCATACAATTCCACAAACAACTATTGAACACAACAACCATTCATTCAGAAAGTATTTTCAGTGGGAAAAATAATGTGTTTACACTCAATTTTTTATGTTGAATTTTAAACTAACCATTTTCTTTGTTGAGATAATATTCCATACAAAAGTAAGAATACTATGTAGTAATTACCTTGAATGGTTTGCTTCTCTTTCTTCTTACGTAGTTTCTTCCCGTCAGAGTGATGGACTTGGTTAAGTCCAACCAAAATTTTATCTTATTTCTACTCAAAATCACTTTTAAAATCAAGATTAAGGCCAAAGGGGGGAAAAATGTCACTTACTTTGCTTTAGCTTCTGCATCCTCATATGCTTTATTAGAAACATCCTCCAATCCTCCAATCAAATGCTTGAAAGAGCTGTTAGAGGAAAAACATAGTGAAAAGGATAAATCCTCTATGAAGCTGTAACAATGACAACCTAGTCAATGATATATCAAAACACTCTAAAAGGATCTAATGAAAATTAAAACACTTAACCTAGAAACATTATTAATACACATATCAGATAATGATATCAACTCTGTGGGAGCAGGGACCTCTTCAGTCATGTTCATTTCTGTAGTTCCCACCACTGAGAACCATAGCTGGCAAAAGCCGACAGTCAAAGAATTGGGTGAAATAAAGTCTATGGCACCCTGATATATATCACAAAGTTAATAAGTCAATTATAATGATGAAATAATAAGACCTATTAGTTATTAAATGCCTAGTGTATTCCAGGCACTGTTCTTTTAATTCTCATGAACATATATTCATTTCAATTCTGAAACAAACTAAAAAAATAAGAATCATTAACTCTACGTGAAATAGTAAAATAATCTTCAAAGGCAAAATAAGAACTAACAGGAGAGAATTACAGAATCTCTGGAGAAGTGAAGAACTGAATTTAGCATAAACCAGTGATGGCGAACCTTTTGAGCTCGGCGTGCCAGCATTTTGAAAAGCCCTAACTTAACTCTGGTGCCGTGTCACATATAGAAATTTTTTTGATATTTGCAACCATAGTAAAACAAAGACTTATATTTTTGATATTTATTTTATATATTTAAATGCCAATTAACAAAGAAAAATCAACCAAAAAAATGAGGTCGCGTGTCACCTGACACACGCATCATAGGTTCGCCATCACTGGCATAAACTGCGAAGAGTAATATATCTGCTTAAACCCTATCTATTCAATATTCTATGTTCAGATCTACTTTATATGTTGAAGTCTCTTATATATCTATAAAATATTACAGAATTGGAACAAATTAATACACACACAGGAATCACTCTTGAAAATTACTGCATGTAACACATACAGTAACTCTTATGCACACTACATTTTGGAAACCATTGAACTATAATGAATGGAGAAACAAAAGGCAAGTCTGTGTTTATAAAATCATCAGAGCCCTCCCTTACATGGTGCTTATATTGCTGGTATTGTTCTACACACTTTACATGTAGTAACAAATACTTCAGTAGTTACAGATATCCTATGATTTAGTATCATCCCCATTCTATAGATGAGGATACTAAGGAATGAGAGGTTAAGAAACTGACCTAAAGTCATGCAGCCAAAAGACTGATAGGGAAGGAGTGGCCATTCTCTTTTATACTCTTACTAGAGGCCCGGTGCACAAAATCTGTATACTTGGGGGCGGGCGCAGGGGGTTCCCCAGCCTGGCCTGTGCTCTCTCACAGTGTGGGGGCCCCACCATCGATCTCCCCAAAAAGGTAGGCCCCACCCACCCATCTGGTACTCCTCAATGGATTGCCCCAAAGAGGTAGGCTGGAGCCGCGGGACCCGCCTCTGCACCGTGTGGAGCCGTGGGACCCCTGTCATCGCTACATGGAGCCGTCAGGACCTGCCTCCACACCGCGCATGCAGTGTCAAGTCTCCGCCCACCTGTGGGCACTTTTCCTCACACACAGCCCTGCCCACCCCCGTGCACCCGCTGCACATTCAGCCTCCTGATGATGGATTGTTACCGCGTCAGGGCATCATGGTGTGAATGCATGATGACCACATAGGCCTTGATTTGTATAGATACCTATACTACAGCTCCCACCTAATCCCTGACTGTCTTGAAGATAACTATCACATCTCTAACAATATTTGAGGTACGTGTGGAGAGTTTTAAAGTGCTGAAAGAAATTACATTTTGATTTAAACCTCTATTATCTTAATGCATGCAAATGGCTTTGTATGTGGCATTAAAACAACAAAATATGGATACTCAGGTTCTCAAACATAGTAGGATGTTTGCTGATTTAAATTTAAATACTGTTTAGTCACTTTCACATAAACTTTTTTAAAAAACCTATTAAGAGGAACCTGACACTCTGCTTAGGACTGATTTGTGGTTGGGGGAGTAGCTGTTATTTCAGGCCCTTAAGTGATGATCTCATCTGGGGGACAGGGTAACTAATGCTGGCTAAATACACTATGTTTTTTAAAAAAAAACTTCTTATTTATTGATTTTAGAGATGGGGGAAATGGGGGAGAGAGAGAGAGAGAAAGAGGGAGAGAGAGAGAGAGAGAGAGAGAGAGAGAGAGAGAGAGAGAGAGAGAGAGAGAGAGAGAGAGATCCATCCATTGTTTTATCTATTCATGCATTCAGCGGTTGATTCTTATATGTGCTCTGACCAGAGAATCAAAGCTGAAATATTGGCCTATCAGGATGATAATCTAATCAACAAACTGAGCTACCTGGCCAGGGCTACACTAATTATTTCTAATACACAAAGAAAATGACCAGACAGAGGCCCGAGGAATCAATGATCTTTACTTAGAAAGCAATCCTGACCAAATAATATTTTTCAAAACAGGCAACAAATACAACCTGAATTCTAAGCCTCCTTCACAAGAGATCAAGCATCATACTTAACTAAGAGGTTTAAGAAAATGTAGGATTTTCAAGCTATATTAAGAAGTTCCGTGTGTCCTGCACTGATCATTGAATAATTTATCTTGCTAAACATAATTGATGACATTACAGAACACATCCCTCCTGGTGCAAGTAGGTACTAATTAGTGGTTCTGTTTTCGCTCTCACTAATATCTGTAGGAACACCTGCTATCTGTGTGGACCTCATCAAAGACATTTGGAAACTTATTACCTGTAAGTATCAGATACCTTTTTAAATATTTACTCAGGTCCTCTGACATTTCTTGAATACTGAAGGAGAAGGCTTGTTGATGTTTTATTTGGGAGGGATTATGATGAAATGATTTGAAAATTTCAACTGAATGGGCAGAAACACTAAAATATTATGTATCAGTTACTATAACAAATATAGGAGACTATAGGAAAATCATGAAATTATTTTTTAAACTAACAATTCATGAATGAGTTATATTTTAGTACCATAAAATAGCCAGTTTTACATATACTCTAGACATAATTTAAGAATAAATGAAGAAGACATTAGTGAGCAAAAGATTTTAACACAGAGTGTGTAAGGAAACCTTATTGCAGGCACACTAAGTATGAGACACTTCCCTGTTACTTTTCTTTGGGTGTGAAATCCAATTTTAACAAGTCTTGACAGAATGTTTTGATGAGGTAGATAAATTGTTATTCATTGAGTACACGGAGGTGTAAGAGCAAATGGAAAATCTATTTAATGTTTAATGCTGGTAATTTAAACATACTTGCAAAGGAGGGGTAGAAAAGAAAGAAGGTAGGAGGGAGGAAGGAATGAGGGAAGAAGAGAGATGGGAAGGAGGAGAGGGAGGAAAAAATGGCAGGAGAAATGATGATCCTTTCACATCAAGAACTTTATTTATACATTTTTTTCTTAAGAACTAACATTTAGCCCTGGCCCCTGTGGCTCAGGTGGTTGAGCATCAACCCTGCTCTAAGAGGTCACCAGTTCAATTCCTATTCAAGGCATATGCCCGGGTTGTGGGCTTGATTCCCTGTAGGGGGCTTGCAGGAAGCAACCAATGGATGTTTCTCTCTCCCCCTCTCCTTCCCTCTCTAAAATCAATAAAACCATTTTGTTAAAAGAAATAACATTCAAAATGCTGTGTTTCTCATTCTAGGAAATTTGCCTGTTTTAGAACATCAGAGTGACAGTAACTCAGTGGGTAGTAATTTCATTTACTGATGTTTTCATTATTAAGCCAAAACATTCTTCTGAAGGGAGCTGATTACTTGGTGGTATGACTAACAGTGTATAATTTTGTTCTTCAGTTGTGATATGATGAGACTTCATCTAGAGAGAAACAGGGTATTATTTATGAAATAGGCAGTCCAAATTTGAGACCAGCATTATCATGCTGCTAAAAAAAAATACCAGCATTGATATTTCACTTTATAGTTTATAAAGCACTTTTTATATTTATATATTATGTATGTATTCAATAACCTATATTAGTCAATTTAGTCCTCATGATTTCCTATCCTCTATTCCACGATATTATTCAGGAATTTTTGTAAGGAAATGTTTAAAATGCAACTTTTTCAAATTCAAAACAGGGTGTGAGAAAAATCTCAACAATTAAGTTTTTTTCTTGATTACATCCTTCAATAAGATGGTAATCTATTTTTTTTCTTTGTTTAAAATATATTTTTATTGATTTCAGAGAGAAAGGGAGAGGGAGAGGTTAGATAGAAACATCAATGATGAGAGAATCATTGAGCAGCCGCCGCCTCCATGCCCCCTATTGGGGATCGAGCCTTCAACCCTGGCATGTGCACTTGACTGGAATCAAACCCGGGACCCTTCAGTCTGCAGGCCGCTGTTCTAGCCACTAACCAGCGGTTCTCAACCTGTGGGTCGCGACCCCTTTGGCGGTCAAACGACCCTTTCACAGGGGTCGCCTAAGACCATCCTGCATATCAGATATTTACATTACGATTCATAACAGTAGCAACATTACAGTTATGAAGTAGCAACAAAAATAATTTTATGGTTGGGTTACAACATGAGGAACTGTATTTAAAGGGCCAGAAGGTTGAGAACCACTGCACTAAGCCAAGGGTGGTAATCTATTCTTAACAGTTAAAATTAAGTCAAAATGAGTTAAGAGTAAAATCTTAAACCAGAAAACTATTGCAAATATTTCAATGGTGCTAAGCAAAACATTTGTCAAGCATCGCCTAAACTCCTGAGAAAACCCTCTTAATTTGTATAAAATTACAGCTCATTAGAATTTCCTAACCTGAATCTTGGCTAAGTCCCTTAAAATGTATTTACTAAAAGGAATGAGAAAGTGTCCAAAATTAGTTGGGGCACTTGCTACTTAGCTAAGTCCAAGATTTTAGAGGCATCCTTCATTATTTTGATACTTTGAATTGAGAAAAATCTGTTCATCCATTTTGTGGATTCAGGTAAAAGCGCTTATGTTTATTTTTTGTTTGTTTTATTTATAACTAGCAAAGTCATAATTATTCATGGATCATATTATCAAGAACCAAATAAATATATATTTCTTCAGAGGAATAGGAACCCCAAGTACAGTAAAACCAAACAACATCCAAGTTCTGTCAATTATCCACCCACCCACAATATGTATTTATGCAATGCCTACTATCTATAAGGAATAGCTCAAGCTACTGTGGATTATGCAAAGAGAGTAAGATACACCCTTAAGAAATGTATAGCCTTATATTAGAGATAAAACAAGGGATTAAAATACAAGGTAGGAGGTGAACAGCAGGTGGAAGCCTCTAGCATCTATACAAAGACTGTCATCAACTCAAATTATACGATAGTAATTTTAGAGAAAGGAATAACACTTTTATGAGCAAATGGTTTTCTTATCAGTGTTTCCTTTATTCTGGCACATCTTTACTAATAACAGCCTAGGTGGTTGTCACGCCCTCACACATCAAGCCCTCACGTCACAAGACGGCCATCACAGTGGAAGCGGGGCCGGGCGGAGGAGGCAGGTCGACGTAGGGGAGGGCAGTTGGGGGCAATCAGGCCGGCGGGGGGGGACGGGGGGGGGAGTTGGGGGTGATTAGGCCAGCAGGGGAGCAGTCAGGGGGCAATCAGGCTGGCAGGCAGAAGCATTTAGGGGCAATCAGACAGGCAGGCAAGTGGTTAGGAGCCAGCATTTCCGGATTGTGAGAGGGATGTCCGACTGTCACATGTCCCTGTGGGATTAGGCCTAAAATGGCAGTCGGGCATCCCCTGAGGGGTCCCAGATTGGAGAGGGTGCAGGCTGGGCTGAGGGACACCCACCCCCTCCCCCCTGTGCATGAATTTTGTGCACCAGGTCTCTAGCATGTTTATATTTGCAAAAGAATATTACACACACCAACCAAAGTGATAGACCAGCCGTGGGCAAACTATGGCCCGCAGGCTGGATCCGGCCCGTTTGAAATGAATAAAACTAAAAAAAAAAAAGACCGTACCCTTTTATGTAATGAGGTTTACTTTGAATTTATGTTAGTTCAAACAAACACTCCATCCATGCTTTTGTTCCGACCCTCCAGTCCAATTTAAGAACCCATTGTGGCCCTCGAGTCAAAAAGTTTGCCCACCCCTGTGTTAGACATTTGGTTATCTCTCTTTCCTTTGTAACAATAATCCTATATCTATCATTGGGCTTATTCATTAGGGAAAATTGATTACAAATAACACACATTTAATTTAAACCATTTTCTAATTATAATTACATGCTTTAAAATAATTGACATTTTAAAATAATGATTAAATTTGGCCTAGTGACCAGGAAATCAAAAGTTAAGAATTGATTTCAGAAATGTTTCCTATTTATTTGCTATGATTTTTGAGGAAAAATCCATGTAAAATGAACCAAATTTTTATGTTTAATATGTTTATATAGTTAGTCTTCTCTAAGGCAGAGTCTTGTTGAGTTGATAAACCTTCTTATGTTAGTCAATGACATGGTCTATTTTTTAATTTTCACTTTTTTTTTCTGATCCCTAAGGTAATATGTTGAAATTTTTGAAGACGCTAAAAAAACTCCAAAGAATAAAAAGATTATTTGTAATGTCATAGCCCAGAGCTAAACATTAATATTTTGGCATGTATTCTTCTAGACATTTTTCAATGTTATTTCAAAGTTGGAACCATACTGTTTTAGTGCGTATTTGACTTTAGGCTATGTTTGTGCTTATACAATAACCAACCTCATGGTTAAATGAAGAAAAAAGATCCAGTGTAGGGCATGCCTGAGCACGTGAAAACATCCTATAAAGATGGACTAAATGTCTCAATATTGTTTATTTGTTTATCTAATAATTTTACTGAAGCTCTTACAATATCTTCTGGCTTAAGGTTTTATTTTTTACTGTTTTTGACTTTTAATCTATAACTGTTAAGAATATGTTATATCTTATCAAAGAATTATGAAAGAGATACTGTTTTAAAAGATGTATTTTGAGATTCCCTCCAAAAAACCATTTTTGATTTGTAAATAGTCTATCTTAAGTTGTTATATGCAAGTTTCTTATATATAACTAGAGGCCTAGTGCACAAAAATTCATGCACTCGGCGGAGGGTAGGGGGGAGTTCCTCAGCCCAGCCTGTGCCCTCTCTCAGGCTGGGACTCCTCGGAGGATGTCCACCTGCCAGCTTAGGCCCACTCCCCATGAGCCTGGCCTGTGGCTGAGAGGAACTCCGCCTGTGGGAGTGCACTGACCACCAGAGGGCAGCTCCTGCATTGAGCATCTGCCCCCTGGTGATCAGTGTGTGTTATAGTGACCAGTCACCCGGGTCGTTCAGCCATGAAGGTCAGTTTGCATATTACCTTTTAATTATAAAGGATTATTATATAGGATTCACCTTTACCTAACCATGATTGAATTCAGGAATATTTTGTGGTTTGTGCTACTCATAGTATGACTGGTAAACTGTTACTGGTCTGTGAAGAGATTAAGTAGAGAAGTTTAGAAACTTTTATAGCAATTTGACACTGCTGAGATATCCAAGGTCAAGCTCGGTGGATTCATATTTCTGAACAAGATATAGACCTGTTTAGTTATTGTCAAAGTCATGGGGTGAAAAACATTTGCTACAAACTGCATGGGAGATTAGTTTGCTAATTGTAACCCAGAGTGTATGAAATCCAGAATCTATTTCTTTTATTGAAAGATCATTTACCCTTAACATTACAGGATAAATTGATAGGACTGGCTATAATTTAATGAGGGATTAATGAAAATAGAACATCGCTTATTCTGTTTTGGGTGGGGAAAAAAAGAATATCCTAAGTGTGTTGAAATAATTTTAAAAATCACTTTTTCCATTTCCTACAAGGCTCTTCTTTGAGTCCAGCTTCTCTACTCCGTGTATTAAACAAATCATAAAACAGTTTAGATTCACATTATTCTCTGCAAGTGGCATTTCCATCAATCCAACCTAAGTCAGAGAAGTTAACAAGCAAGAAACAGGCACATTTGGCACAGTAAGAGTAAATATTGACTACGCACTGTTCTTTCAAAGTGCACCTTTTCAGTTAGGAAAGAGAATTGTTATTTCACTCGTAAATTTTGGTTTTGTTGTGACTGCAAAATACACGTAAAAGCCATTCTTTCGGATTGTTTATACACATACTTTTGATGACAATGTGATCAACTGCAGTAATTCCTTTTATCCAGTGTTATGTTTGTTCTGATATTTTTATCAACATAGAATTTTATGTATGTTCAATCTAATATTTCTGAAAGGAGGCAGTTATTTTTATACCCTTTAAAATCTTATGTTCCTAGCAATCTATTTGTATTTTACTTGATAAAAGCATCCGTCTATGACAGAATGGACATTAAAATAGGACAGAACTGGCCCTGAGCACAGGTCCATGGAGAAGCACTGTCCTGGACCACTCACCTCTCTCCCACCTTCTTACATGGCTCTTTCTGAATCCCGCCTGGTACCTTGTGGCTGCCTTTTTGGAGAACTCATTGCACAGGTCTGGGACTGGTAGTTTATGGTCAGTCTCCTTCACTAGACAATGAACTCTTGGACGTCTTTTTGTTCCTGACCGTGTGTCCCTAGTGTTAGCAAAGTGTCTGCACACAGAATACACTCAATAAGTATTTATTAAAGAGCTTAATGAAGTAATTACTTTAGCAATTTCTATAAGTGGTTATTGAAGAGCTTAATGAAGTAGTTATTCCATCAATTTTATAATACCTAAAGATATCCTTAGTCCACCAATTTAATCACCCTATATTTAATTTAGTGGGGTTTTTTTTGAAATACAGAAATCCATTAAATTCTGTATATAGTTTTAGAGAAAAGTTAAAAGAATAAATGGCGTATTATAGAATTTATTGCTACAAATAAAAAGTTTAATACATGAACATAATTGTAATAGAAAATATTTAGAAGAAGTGCATTTACATACAAAATAGAGTGCCTGGCATCATAACAGATAAAAAGCATTGAATATGTCAAATCCATCACCTAAATTTGGCTGCTCTACCATATATAGATAGAGAGTAAAGGAAGTCAAAACAAAGATAATCTGGGCACCTGCTGGTTTACTTCAGCTAAAGGGGAGAGAGATCTGGGAAATAGGAGATGGGGAAGGGCATCCCTGGATAGTGAAAGCTTCTCTCCAACATGTCCAGGGTCTCTACTTTCTCCACTGTATCCTCTATTGTGGCACGAATGTGAGAGCTGGGGTCTCACAGCATCTGCTGGTCTCTCCATGGTAAGAGAACACCTGTCTAATTTTTTCAAGACGTTATTTTAGATCAGGGTCAGCAAACGTCTGCCTATGAACCAAATCTGTCCCATGCCTGGTTTTATAAAAAAAGTTTGATTAGAAAACAGCTACATTCATTCTTTTCTATATTGTCCATGGCTCCTTTTACATATAACAGCAGATTGACTAGTTGTAACAGAGACAGTGTGGCCTGCAAAGCTGGAGATATTTAGTATTGGCCCTCTACAGGAACAGGTTGCAGACCCTTGTTCTACACTGTTTTCGTCCCCTCATCCAACACAAAATTCTGTAATCCTGACTTCAATTATCTAAAATATATCACCCTTTCTCTATTTTACTTGGTTTCCAATCACCTTTCTCTCTCTTGGGAATTCTATAATTGTGTTTCCTTTACTACCATTCCTGTCATTACACAGCAGGCAGGGTAATCCATCTGTTCTAAACATAAGTCAGATCACATTACTCCTCTAGTCTCTCTGATTTCTCTCACTGTACTTCCTCTGACCTCGAATACATCAAGCTTACATTTGCCATTGACCGCTCCCCGGAACATTCTTTCTCTAACTCTTTGCATGCCTTTTTCTTAATGTCATTTAGGTTTCAGCTCAAGGGTGTCTTCTTGACCACTGCAAAGGAGCCTCTATCCCCAAACCTTACTGCTGCTATTCTCTGTTACTTTAACCCATTTTATTTCCATCCCAGCACTTAGCACTTGCTGAAAGCATTTTGTTTCAATATCTGTCATCTTCCCCAGGTTAGAATTAAGTTTCATGAGATCATGGACCTAGTCTACCTTATTCGTTAGTAACTAGAATATAGCCTTGTGTGTTAGAGAAATTTGAAATGAATTCATGAATACATGAGTGGATTCATTCTTTTAATTACTTATTCATTCATTCTTTGTGTGACCAGAAGACAGGCAAACACTTAAGTCTTCTGAAGCAAAGTTGTATTTAAAATTAAAGATGAGGTGCCCAGCTAGCTCAGTTGGTAGAGCATGAGACTCTTAAAATTAAAGATATATGAGTTGAAAGTCCTATGTACCTCTTTAAGAATCCACCTATATTAAATGGTGAACTTTTAAGACCAAAGTTTAGTTATAATGAACTCTTTATTTAAATTTTGGGTCCTAATGAAGACATACATTGGTATAAATATGGGTGAAATAATTTGAAACACTTAGCAATATATCATTAGCAACAAATAGGACATGAAATGAGGGTAATGTAGACTATAATGGGATTTATACTCATGAATCCCAATTGCAATTAAAGTGAAAGAAAGGATCTGAAAATGTAGCATACCTTTCATTTCAATCAAAAGCAGAAGAAATTAGACAAATCTCATGTGATAGATTCGCCTTTTAGGGGATAGAGTGAAATATGCTTCTAAATATAGATTGCCCTAATATGACAAATTTATGTTTCATTTTCCTTAAGGAAAATAAATCTCCAAACTGTTGTTACATCAGACAATTCATGCAGTAGACAGATTTCTTATGTCTGACCAATTATTTTAAGTGTTAGAAACTTTCTTTGCCTTGACTATATCAAATACATACTAGCAAAATAGACATTATACATTCCTCTTTCTGCCATCAATTCTCTGGGCCCAAATACCACTGTTTTGACATAGAACAGGATAAGAACCAGAAAATATATATAAAATTATTTTCTTTAAAATAATCCACTTTCTTTAAAGAAAAAAAACTCCAATACTAAATTATTTAACTCTGCTCATAATGCAATAGATCCTCAATTCTAAGATAATTTTGATTTCCATTTTCTTGA
This sequence comes from Myotis nattereri, assembly GCF_964212035.1. Lineage (NCBI taxonomy): Eukaryota > Metazoa > Chordata > Mammalia > Chiroptera > Vespertilionidae > Myotis > Myotis nattereri. The sequence goes on from NC_138088.1 coordinate 32,396,307, forward strand.
TAAGAATACACAAACAAATGTTCAATTTTTCCCAGATATTCTATTCTCAAAGCAGGATCTATGGCAACAGATAATATTTAATCTATTAAATATTTTTCAAGTTTATAAATCAACATAATAGACGGAATTCTTATCAAAATTGTCTGCAAATAAATAGGCCATGTTTACTAAAAACAATAAAAATCCAGAGCTGATATAGTCTAGTTTATGTAGCTGTATCAATTATAGAAGATTTCAGTTAAAACAATCTACTTTTTGTAACTGATTATTAGGAAAACTTTGTCTAAGAAAATGGAATGGAACATAAAATACTATGTAAGTCATTGACTTTTTAAAGTAAATTGAAAATAGAATGCAAAGATGCCACAAGAGCCCTAGCTGGTTTGGCTCAGTGGATAGAGCATCAGCCTGTGCCGGGAGCCGGTCCATCCTTGCTGTTTCAAAGGACCTGGCATATATGGCATACTGTTCTTAATATGTTTGCTCACCTTCTTGGCACTATGTGTTTTAACCAAGGTCACCTCTCTGAGAAAGGTTGTTTCCCCAGGTAGGGATTTTCCCCTGAAGTTAGGGAGGGAATAAAACCTCTTAACTAAGTGCCAGGCGGGTAATTAATCACTTTAACTATGAACAATCATCCTTAAGCTACATAATCTTTACTCCCTGGAATGGAGATAAGAAACGCCCTAACCTTTGTAATAGAGATTGATAGGATTGAATCAACTGGTATAAATACAGATGTAACAAGACAGCAAGAGACACAGAGAGAGAGACAGAAATTGGCACAGAACCTACACAGAACGTTCTCTAGAGACAGAAGAACTTCGCTGGAGAGAACATGGCAAAAGATCCTGGACAGAAACTGGCCTCAGAACCTAGAGACAGAACCTAGCGAGAGAACATAGCAAAAGATCCTGGACTGAACCTGACTACAGAAATTGGCAAGAGAACCTGACTAGAACCTGGTGACTGAACCTGGCTGGAGAACCTGGACAGAACCTGGCTGGAGAACCTAGTAAGGGAACATGGCTACAGAACCTGGCTGGAGAACCTGGAGAACCTGGCTGGAGAACCTAGCAAGAGACCATGGACACAGAACCTGGCTAGAGATCCTAAACAGAACTTCGCTGGAGATCCAGACCAGAACTTGGCTGGAGATCCTGGCTAGGCTGCTGATCAACTGAACGCTGTCTCTGTGTCATTCCTTCTTCGCCGACTCCGTCCACACCTTTGGGGACCCCTGGACCCGCTGGGGTAGGGCCCCCGGCATATGGCGCCTGAACAGGGACCCCTAGGTAAGCGCCCCGCACTCAGGACGGATAGGACTCCACCGTAGGAAGAGAGTGGATAGTCTTTGCCCCACAATCGGGACGGATCGGACTCCACCATAGGAAGAGGGTGGATAGTCTTTGCCGACTCCGTCCACACCTTTGGGAACCCCTGGAACAGGATTCCCATAGGTAAGCGCCCCCCCATTGAGAACCCCACACTCGGGACGGATAGGACTCCACCAGGGTACTGCAGACCCCCCTACAGAGGATAAGTAGGGTAAGAAGGTGGATAGTATAGAACTTAGATTGAGAAGATGTGCCATACTGAGTCCAAAGAAAGAAGACTCTGTATTGATTCTTAGATTGAGAAGATGTGCCATACTGAGTCCAAAGAAAGAAGACTCTGTATTGATTCTTAGATTGAGAAGATGTGCCATACTGAGTCCAAAGAAAGAAGACTCTGTATTGATTCTTAGATTGAGAAGATGTGCCATACTGAGTCCAAAGAAAGAAGACTCTGTATTGATTCTTAGATTGAGAAGATGTGCCATACTGAGTCCAAAGAAAGAAGACTGTATTGATTCTTAGATTGAGAAGATGTGCCATACTGAGTCCAAAGAAAGAAGACTCCGTATTGATCTTTTAACACATATGCTTGCTAGCAGAGGAATTAAGGTTACTCCCAGTCAGATGGAACATTTTATACAAGAAATACGTCCATGCTTTTCTGAGGAAGGAAAGGTGCTGGAAAGGTAAATGTAAAGGCATGGGAGGAGGTAGGCCCAAGGAGCCTTATCCTTAACCCCACTGCAGCCTTTCCACCCCGGGAAAGTGCAGCGGGTAGGACCCCGGCAAGCCTGCAAACTGAAGGGTCCTGGGTTTGGTTCTGGTCAAGGGCACATGCCTGGGTTGCAGGCTGGATACCCAGTTGGGGGGCATGTGCAGGAGGCAGCCAATCAAAGATTCTCTCTCATTATTGATGTTTCTATCTCTCTCTTCCTCTCTGAAATCAATAAAATTTATATTTTTTAAAAAGATGCCACAAGAAATCTCTCAAAATATCTTTTTAGTATACTTATTTATGACCTGAAACTCTTTGAAACAAAGACAACATTTATCTCTAACACTTTTACAAAAATCAGTCTATCACTGTTGTTTTCATTTCGATTCTCATTATATGACTGGAATGAGAAATAAATACAATAAAGATATCATTAGAAGCTAAGAGAAAAATACATTTTTAATGTCACAAAATGCTTGAGAATATAGTAATAACAAACATGTAAAGCAAAACATGAAAGTAATAACTAGTGTATGTTAGGAATTGTACAAACTATTTTACATGAATCCTTCCTGTTTTACTGATAAAGCCACTGGGGATAAGACAATCAAGTAATTTACCCAAGGTCACATGGCGAGGAAGTGTCACCACTGGGATTTGAATGGAAGCAACCTAACTGACTCATAATCCCCACCGGGACATCGTTTTTATCTTCCAATATGGAAAGCAGGAGCCTAATCGTGGGATATAGGATTCGGTATCAAATACTGTGCTCTCTCTCACATGCTGTGTTCATGATCAGTGGAATTCTTAAGAGAAATATTTTTCATTTTAACAGATTGTCTTATTTCTTCTATTCACTATATCTGCAGAAGTTCCCATTAGACAGTGTACTAGTCTGCTAGGGCTGCCATACAGACTGGGTGACTCAAACAACAGAAATCCATTTCTCACAGTTCTGATGGCTGAGAAGCCAAGATCAAGGTGCTAGTGAGGTTGGTTTCTGGTGAAGCCTTTCTTCCTCACTTACAGACACGCTTCTCACTGTGTCCTCACATGGCCTTTCCTCTGTGTGTGCACCCTCCTGGTATCTCTTATTATTATGAGGACACCAGGCCTTTGGGATTAGGGCTCAACCCCTGTGACTTCACTTAACCTTGATTACCTTGTAAAGGCCCAATTTCCAAATCCAGTCACACTGGTGTTTGGGGCTTCCACATATGGATTTAGAGGACATAATTCAGTTCATGACAGCAAGTTTCATGAATACGTCGATATAATTTAGAAGATACATCTTGTGTAGCTGGGCCATTTAAGAACATTTTCATTGGTAATATTAGAGAAGTTCATAAAAAGTTACTAATAAATACTTGGTATCCATTTCTTTCCATGGACCTAAAGTATAGTGACATTATCATTACATTTCTCTCCTAGAGGATGCACCCCAACTCTTGCTACAGCAAATCCTCTCTTCATCATTCCTGACATCAACTCTTTTTTCTCTTTCCTCTAGACCAGTGGTTCTCAACCTGCTGGCCCTTTAAATACAGTTCCTCATGTTGTGACCCAACCATAAAATTATTTTCGCTGCTACTTCATAACTGTAATGTTGCTACTGTTATGAATCATAATGTAAATATCTGATATGCAGGATGGTCTTAGGCAACCCCTGTGAAAGGGTCGTTTGACCGCCAAAGGGGTCGCGACCCACAGGTTGAGAACCGCTGCTCTAGACTGTTGATCCATCAATTACAATGTTTTCTCATTGCCTCCATTTAGGCTTTTCCTTCTTTTCAGTCTATAAACAGGATGGTTCCTCCAAACCTAAAATACAAAACTATCCTTTGTGACCAAATAGCCAGTTTGAATATCTCTTTTACTCTTATCCTCATTTTTAACTTAATTCTTAACTTATTTGCAACCTGGCATTCTTTCCCATTTTTCTTTCATGCTTATTACTCAAAGTTATCACTAGTCTGCTGTTAATCCCAGTTGTCTCTTTCTAGGTTCCATCCTCAGTGACCTATCAGAGATTCATGGCCCTGAGGACCATCTTGTCTGGTTACAGCCAAGGAAAGAGAAACTTGGGGCACTTCACTGAATTACTCTATTATTTTCCCTGATGTTTTAGTTTCTTTCTCCTCCTCCTCCCCCTCCTTCTCCTCCTGTAGGTTATGCCTCAGCATATGTCACACACACTTCTTGCTCTGCTACTCCTCAAAGGTAAACAGTTATCCAAATTGTATACTTTGCCAACTCAATTGACTTATTTTTCTTAGATATTTATTGCTTATGAGATGGCCAGTCTTGTTTTTTACCTGCATTATCTCATTGAAACTTCACAAAAACTCTGAGGAAAGTACAAGTATCCCTATTTTATAGAAAATTTACAATGTATAGTTTCAAACTCAGCACTACTGACATTGGGATCAGGTAGTTTTTGTTGTAGGGCCTGTCCTACAACATTTAGCAACATTCCTCTCCTCTAACCATTAGATGCCTTTAGAAATCTCAGTTAGGACAATTTTTTTAAAAGTCTCTAGATACTGTCAATGTCTCCTGCTGGAAAACAAGAAACAAGAGATAAGGCTTAGAAAGATTATGTAACTCGCCTGCGATCACAGCGTTAGAAAATGGTAGGTTGGAGTTGATCCCAGGAAGCCTGGTTTTTGCTCACTTTCATATCATACACTAATTACACTTTCCTTTAAGCTCTACCAGAAAATAGCAGTTTTTCAAAGATTTCAGTTAGGACCCTCAGAAATCTGACTTTCAAATCTATGTCTGTCCTTGAACTCCCCAGATCCATACTGTGATCATTTTTGCTCAGTGTCACATGCACATCTCACCAGCACCGCAAACTCAACTTGGCCTCACTTCATTAACCATCTTCCATCAAGACTTACTGCTAGGCGCCTTTTCTCCCTTAATGGCATCATCGTTTAACCACCATTGCAGGCTAGATATCTTGGTTTTATGTAGGACTTTCACTTTGACCCAAGTTCACCAAGTCCATGTAATCTCTCCTGAATCTGTTCTTCCTTTTCATTTCTATTTCCACTGCCTTTTCAAGCTATTGACACTGTTTCTTACCTCAGAAGCATTAGTCTCTCTCCCTCAATCTCTTGCACTCTGCTCTTTTGAAAAGGTTACTGCGACCGAATCTAGCTTGCCAGTTAACAATGTGCTGGTAAAAAAGAAACAGCTTAAAGAGGGCATAATAGACAGATCATGGTCTTGGAGTCAAACATCCCTGGAATTCTAATCCTGCTTTGTGGCTTTGAAAAAGTCATTGGGCCTCTTTGATCTTCACCTTCCTTTTCTGGATTTTCAAAAATGTCATTCTTTTCCACAGGACTATGGTGAGGTCTGAGATGAAAGAGTATTAAAATAAAGGCATCATACCAGGATGCTCAGAATTCCCATATTACTGCTCTAAACCCATCCCTTCTTCTCCACATTCTGTATCATCTATAAATTGGGGCCTTCTCACATCATAATTTTGGTTCACATTTTAATTAGTCACTTGGATAGTTTCCATTTTCTCTGTTTATCCTTTCTTTCCTGGTACCTTGTTAGCCTCTACTATTTACTTCTGACATTTCAGAAAAAGGTTATTTGAGCGCTTTTCTTCTCTCACAATTTTCCAAAGCCTTTTAAATGTGTTTATTCTTCTCCAGGACAAAGAAGCTATTGCAAAACAATGAACAATCCTCCAAGTTTTAATTGTCAATAACTAAGCTCGATAAATCAATTACAAGAGCAGAGTAAATGTCAATCTAGCTCTTCTGGGATGGTGACATATTTCATGCCCTGGGCTGATATGCCCCATCCTGCCTTTTAAGATTCCTTCGATCAAAAAGTCAGGCTGGTCAGAGTGCAGTGAAACAGATGTTCTCACACACTGCTACTGGGGAATGAACTGTACAATGGTCGAGACCACGACTTAAACATACTCATATTCTTAGAATCCGCAATTCCACTAGTGAGTAGCTCCTCAAGAAAATACTTCTAAAGAGGCACAAAGATATATGCAAATAATTCTTTACAAAAAAAAAATACCATGTCAAAGCACATTTAAGAAACCAAAGGGACAAAGAGACTTAAATTATACTCGTGAGATGTTCTGTTAACATGGTACATTACTAATTCAACATGATAGGACAATGTGATGTACTGGACTTTGAAAATAGAGAGATTTATGTTCAAACTCATTTCTGTACTTTCAGGTTATATGTTTTGCAACATGATATTTGGGCTCTCTGGAGCCAGGGTTACCTTAACAATGGAGGATAAAAAGTATTCTTTGCATGTTTTCTATGAGAGAAGGTATGTATATATGTATTTATACATATATGTATGTATCATCAATCTATCAATATCAATTAGCTTTGTGATTGGCACATGTGTTCAATAAATGACATTGTAAATTTGTCTATCAGTATATCTAACTATACCTATCTCCTTCTATTGATGAGTGTGTATGTGTGTTTGTGTGTGTATGTGAACAAAGTAGGAAAATAGTTTAGACAGCATGATCTCGCTATTTAAGAAAACATCCTGAAACATTAGTTACCGTGAATATCTGTATTATATCTATATTTTTCTGTGCTTTCCAATTTTTCTCAATGAACAGTTATGTTTATAATACTTGACACTGACTTTGTAAAATGTAAAAACAAGACAAAGAAGGGAGAAACAAATCAACCCAGTGTGAATTATGCAACATAAATAAGTTTTCACTCAGCCCAAGTGGGTTTTTTGTCTAGAGAAAACTTTATTATCAGCCCTAACCTGCTTGGCTCAGTGGCGAGAGCGTTGGCCTGCGGACTGAAGGGTCCCAGGTTTGATTCCCGTCAAGGGCATGTACTTTGGTTGTGGGCACATCCCCCGTAGGAGGTGTGCAGGAGGCAGCTGATTGATGTTTCTCTCTCATCGATGTTTCTAACGCTCTATCTCTCTCCCTTCCTCTCTGTAAAAAAAAAACAATAAAATATATTTTAAAAAAAACACTTTATTATCAATAGTGCTTCTAGAACACCATCATCCTTACCACCTACCAAAATCATTATTTGCCTTTGCTAGTCTGGTCTCTGTTAATAGCAGTTCAATTACATGACTATCACAGGGTGGGGCCTAATATGACCATTAGAGTTCATCAAAACTAGTGATTCTGAGAGGTTCTCCTTTGTAAGTAAAGCTTAGTCTGGGAACAGATTTCACTGTTCCTGTAACTGATGCTGATCCAGTTCATGCATCTATGCTATGAGTTACAAAATGAGCACTCACTGCTAGACATATAGCAAAGAAAAGGAAGGTCTCAGATCTTTATGACCCAGCTGGGCCTGTAATAGCCGTCTCCCCAGGGAAGTGTACCTACCAAAATAAGCAAAACCACTTAACTCCACCGAAAAAGCAATATGAATATCTAAAGCAGAATTCAACTTTCAAACTTAATGATTAAACTGTTGATTTTTAAACTGATTGTTAAGCTTTTGTCAGAAATTAATCATGGCACCCTGGCTGGTGTTGCTCAGTGGGTTCGAGTGTTATACCAAAAGGTGGTGGGTTCCATTCTCAAACAGGGCACATGTTCAGGTTGCCAGTTTGATCCCATCAGGCAACCAATCGATGTTTCTCTCTCACATCGAAATCAATCTGTATCTCAATCTTTATCTCCCCCCTTTTCTCATTCCCTACCTCTGATCAATTAAAAAAAAAGAAATTAATTGTGGCATATTCCCCTTTTTGCTTTAACTCTAGAACACAGGGAGCATTATAATCCTTCCTGAAATAAAAAGCTAAAAACACCATACAGAAAACTTTTAAAGAGAATTTCAAATATGACCCTCTTAATTGAAAAAATTAAGATTGACTTTTCAGATTTGGAAACAAAGTTTTCTCAGCTTTTTTTACTCATTCATACAACTGGTTTCTGAGTTTCAAAGATGTTTTTGAATCTCTAAAGAACAGTTTTAAAACATCCAACAGAAAAAAATTGCAAGCTTCAGAAATATAGATTGTTTTAAGCATTTACAGGAAAAATTAATTCTTTATTCACTGGTACAAAACAAAACAATAATTATAATTAACAAAACTACAGTATTTTAAAACTCATTAACTGTGAACTCTAACACCAATTTCCACTCATTGTCTAATTGTCATGGGAAAGAAAACACAAACTCATTTCTAACTGCCAATGGAATTCTCCATCTAAATATCTGAAAGGTTGTAGGTTTGATTCCCAGTTAGGGCACATACCTAGGTTGCAGGTTCTATGCTGAGAGGCAAGCAATCAATGTTTCTCTCTCACATCAATGTTTCTTACTTCCTCTTTCTCCCTTCCTCTCCCTCTAAAAATCAATAAACATATACTCAAAGTGAGGATTAAAACACTTTGGAAGAGAAGCTTTTCAAAGTGTTATAAAAATGCACTGAGCCAGTTTGGCTCAGTGGTTGATCGTCAACCTATGAACCCAGAGGTCACAGTTCGATTCCTGATCAGGGTATATGCCTGGGTTGTGGGTTCGGATTCCCAGCGTTAGGGCATGGAAGAGGCAGCCGATCAATGATGCTCTCTCATCACTGATGTTTCTATATCTTTCTCCCTCTCCCTTCCTCTCTGAAATCAATAAATTATATATATATATATATTTTAAAATCCATTAGAATACAATAATGTGAATGCATTATCTATCTTGATTACTCATTAAAAACTGTGATTTTAGTTTGCCTGATACTTCCTGGCCTCAATTTTCTCACCTGTAAAATAAAGCTGAACTATTACAGGGTTTAACAAGCTACTGCCCTTTGCCAAATGGCGAAGTTAAGCTTTTATGACAAAGAAGTAGCCACAAAACTGAAAATAGTATGTATTACCTCACCTTTTATAGAAAAAGTTTGTCAAGCTCTGGTCTGTAAAGTCCCTCCTATTTTTCGTTCTTAAATAGCTGCTTTGACTTTCTGACAAATCCTGACACCATCTAAATTTTTTAACCAAGTTTTTTAAACAACAACAAAAAAATGTGCTAAGTGTGATTAATGGTCCACCAACATAGTAATGACATGGGACTTCTCTTATTTTGAACAGAGTTCATAGGTGACCAGAGTACTGTGCAAACTTTCTATGGGGTTGTGACTTAACACGTTAGAGCTTGGAATTACATATACAATACAGATAAAAATAGTATTTACATATTTGCCTCTAAAGCCCCAAAATACTAGATGTCTGAGTGGATGGCATATGGCAAGTGACCAGCGAGTTCTAGTTGGGTGGATAAAGCAAGAGACTGGGCCCTTGCCATGAGTTTTCCCAACAGTGATGTTTTGTATCATTTCTTTATGGACTTTAGGAGGAGGGCCTACCATTTTAAAGCCTCATACCTCTTTCCATGTCTTTAACCAACAAATACTGTCTCTGGATATGTTCCTTTTCCAGTGGAAGTGTGCTTATTTTGTAGATAGATCATGCTTGCTCAGGGCATGCTACAATTCAACTCACATCATTAAACTGAACCAAGAAAAACATCTCCCTTTCTTCTAAACTTCTGGATTTTATCTCTCCTGCTTAATAAATATTTTTTTTGTAAAACTCACAAAACAATAACAGCTCCATAAAAAAGATAAGCCCAAATGATTGCAGCCGACACCATTCTTCATGAGGCACATTTGCTTTCTTGTGATCATGCTGCCAATATCCTCACATCACCCCAGATTTCATTCTCAAAAATGAACCAAAATAAAATCCACTTAGGCTGTAGGAAAGGCTGAGGCTGTGAAATAGTTTAAGTTTATCACCCTATCAGTTAAGCAGTGTGGCTACAGGTATTGTGACATGTGGAGTCCCTATAGTCCTATCATGTGGACACAGGATGGCAAGCTATCTAAAGACAAGGACACAGGTGACTAGATGGTGCATAGGCCCCCATGAGACTGACCTGGTTGGTGGGGTTAAAATAGTGCCTGAAAGATTCCACTGTATCCAAGTTTTCCCCTTAATTATCCTTCTCCTCTCCCTGCTTGGCACCTGAAAATTCTAAACTCTTTTGGATTTTCATGATTTTTCAGTCATCTGGAGTATGTCATCAAAATGCAAATAACTCTGCAGAGGACCATCTTAATCTCTAATTAGCTGTTAGCCAAATGAATACAAAGCCTGGAGTGAAGTCCTAGAGAATACAAGAATGAAATTAACTGCAGGGATCAAAAAAACAAAGAAACGTGGTGTGTGCACGGGGGTGTGTAGTGTCTACAGAGAGTACAGTGAAGAAAACAGGAGACTTGGGGGAAAGGGTGTCAGGGAGGGGAAGGCACGTAGACAGATGGCACCTGGAGGACCAACACTGAGGGCACTTCAAGCAGTGTCAAGTATTTGCTTCATTTAAAAGACAGGCTGGGCTCAGCATGAAGGAAGATCTGAACAGGACTATTGGGAGCCACACTCCAGTCTTTAACACTATTAAAAGTCAGGGGTCAGCAAACTGTGGGTCACAGACCAGATTCAGCCCATTGTCTGACCAGTAGCTAAGAATGATTTTTGTATTTTTAAATGGTGAAAATAAAAAAAATCTTAGAAGATGAATAAAACTTCTTGACACATGAAAATCATATGAAATTTAAATCTCAGTGTCTATCAACAAAGCTTTATGAACGCAACCAATGTCACTTAGTTATGGAATGTCTTTGGTTGCTTTTGCTCTACAACAGCAGAGCTGAGGAGGTGCAACAAAGATCATTTCACCCACAAAGCATAAAATATTTACTCTCTGACCCTTTCTAGAAACAACATTCCCTTATCGCTGGTTTAAGTCCTGCAGCTCTGGCTTCACATTTGCATACCCTCCTGGGGAAGGAAAACTGCACTAAGTACAACCCACTGTGTTTCATGGGCAAGTTAGTGATCATTTATCTTCCTGGACCCTGTGCCTCGATGAGCCTCACCCAACCCTTCATCGACATTCTTAGCACAAACACCTATGGCACTCTCACTGAGAGAAATTGGATAAATACTATTTTCTCCATGTTTCCATCTCTTCTGACATTTTGATTCCAGTTTTAATACAAGTAGCCATTTTAGAAGTTGAAGTATCTCTATAGACCAGGGAAGCCTGAGTGTGGTTCAAATTTTTAACCTCCTCGAGCTATAATTGCCTCATGTGTAATAGTCATTTTCATGCCATACATTTTTTAAAGCAACACGATTCTAAAAATAATAAAAGTAGCAAGATTTTTGCCACTAGGCTAATGATTAGAAGGCAACTCGTATGTCTATTGCTGGTCCCAAGACCCATAAAACATAGAGCAGCAAACAGGTTATCAAAAGTCAATGGAATTGGCTATTTGTAATGTCCTGTAATCTGACACTTGACATTCGCTCCTAATTTCATCATTTTTATGCCAAGCACACTGCACTTCCTCTAGGCCAGTTCTCGGTAGCAGTGTCACAACTGGTTCTAACGTGTGACTAAACATCATGTGTCATCAATGAGAGGGTTAGCTATATGTGGTTTGTAAATTATCTTACCAACTCCTAGGAACCACCTGGAAGGATGTGGGGCGGGGAGTGAGGGGTAGGGGGTAGGGGCAGGATTAGGAGAATAGGAAGACCCTTGAGCTCACTAAAGAGCTTACCCGCATGGAGCCAGAGATGTTTCTGTGTACTTTCTAATTAATTTTATGTAAAAAATGGATTTGGTAAAATAAAAGTTTGAAATCAATGGTGATAAAATGTCATTGACATTACTGGGGTGATAGTCAAAATAATTAACAGCCAGTAGGGCATAGGTTCTGACCAGTAAGAATGGAAACTGGCCCCTAACCGGTTTGGCTCGGTGGATAGAGTGTTGGCCTGCGGACTGAAGGGTCCCAGGTTTGATTCCGGCCAAGGGCATGTATCTTGGTTGCGGGCACATACCCAGTGGAAGGTGTGCAGGAGGCAACCGATCAATGTTCCTCTCTCATCGATGTTTCTAACTCTCTATCCCTATCCCTTCCTCTCTGTGAAAAATCAATAAAATATGTTTTAAAAAAAGAATGGAAACTGGTCCTGGTTTCTGTCAGATGCTACCTTTTAGTGGTTGGACCAAGGAGATCCGGGTATTCCTGGGTGCGGGAATCAGATAACCAGGGCAGCAGGTGGAAAGCACATGAATGGAGTTCAAACAACTACATATCAACCAGCATAAAAATATTTCAGTTCTCATAATCTGTGGGCCTATATCTTGAAGGTTACACAGTAAGTCTGCAACAGAGCTTCAAGTCTAACTTAGAACTTAATTTTATAGGGAGAAATATATAACTTCTAATATTCACTAGTATTTACATTACTGTTTTTAACAATGATCTCAATGTCAAAAATAATTTATTTTACTGAACATCTAGCTTAATCAACACCTTTCCATGCCAAAGAAGAAGTAAATATTCCATGACAGTATAAAACACAACAATGCCACTTACTCTTATACTTATTTCTTTTCATAGATTCTGAAGCAAGAGGTGCTAAAGACACCTAGATGTTTATATATATTAAAAAAAAGATGTATTAATAGAAATAGATTGTTCCTTTAGACTAATATTCTTGTTTTTCCACTTCAGAATGTTTTTATTTCAAGAGGTTGCCTTCTTTTTTAAATGTATCTTTATCGTCAAAAGTATTACAGCTGTCCCTCTTTCTTTCCCTGTTGACCCCTTCCACCCCAATCCTGTTCTCTCCCCAGGCCTTCTTCCCACTAGTGTGTCCACGGGTTATGCATAAATGCATATAAGTCCTCCAACTACCTTTACACAGCCTCAGTTTGAATAGCTCCTAGATCCCTTGTGGGCATTGCTTATGATGACCTTTCCTATCCCCCTCCCCTTCTTCCCTCTGAGAATCCTCAGTCTGTCACATGCTTCCATGTCTCTGGGTCTATTTTGTTTCATTAGAATAATATTCCTTTTAAATATTCTTTCATGAATTTTGGAATCACTGCAGATCATTACTAAGATAATGATTAGGTTGCAAGAAACCAATTCTCAGAGAATGCTATTTGAGGAAAGCATGTATCTGTTTATCATTTTCTAGTTTGTGTGTATGGAAAACAGTTTCTGACACGCATGATTAGTTACAACTAATTAATTCTTTTACCCTCCCTCCGGAATGATAAGTCATGTGCTTATTTAACCTGGTCCCCCACTTGTAAATTTTCTCTTGTTGACAGTTCTGCCATCTGTTTGCATGGGATGAAGCCCTGGTGCCCCCCTAATTGGCCATAAATTAGGTATCAGCCCCAGGCTTTTGACAGGATCCTTCAGTTACAGTTTGATTTCTTTATTAAGCTGTAAATCTAATACTTGGTGGGAAGCCCCCACTCTCTCCTAAGAGTACAGAAATGCATTTCTTGAGTCCTAGACCCAAGCTGTCTTCTCTGTATTTATGTTTAAGCTAGATCTCACTCAAGATGTCCTCTCTATATAGATCCATAAGACACACTTCCACTGATTATAGAGAAAACCTTTAAATCAATAAATGTCTATGCCTTTTGTAAGACGTGGAAGTAAGCATTTTTTTAGTGCTTACTACCCACCTTGTGCTGCCTATGGAACTTTACGTATGTTAAATTGATCTTCAAAACAATTTTATAATTTAGGTAATATTATCTTACTTTTTCCAGATGGGAAAACTGAGACAGAGTTTAAGTAACTTGCCCCTATTGTCATAAAATGGTGCAGTCAGGATTCAAATTTTGAGTTTTATTTGCCAAAGCCCGGGCATTCTCCACAGTGCACTCTCCATATATGACTACGCTTGAGAAAAGAGGAAATTATGATGAGGCAAAAGTATGTGTGTGATGCTACTTGGTACTCCTGCATCTCTCAGGCCCTCAGTTAACTAAAATGAAGGAGCTAGACTAGATGACCCACAAAATCTCATCCAATTTGATTCTTTGTGATTAGGTTAATCTGCAATTTACCATTTACCATGAGACTTATCAAGTTATTAAACTTCTATTGCTCTACTTTCCTCTTCTTCAAAATACCTATGATCATTACTTGGATTGATAGACTTCTCACCAAATATTCCACCCTTAGGCTCTCCCTCTATTTATCTTATGCAGCATTCTCAGGTTAGCCTACCAAATAGTGTTAGAATGGCATTATTTTGCTGCATAAAATATCAGTTACTCTCATCCCAATACTCAATGTTCTTGATGAACCAGCCCCAAGATGTCTATAAACTTATTTGTCACAACATCTCCTCCAACTACCTTTACACAGCCTCATTCTTGACAGTTTAAATAGCTCATAGTCCCCATGTGAGCATTGCTTATGCTGTTCATTATTAATATCGCCTCGCCCGTATTTCCAGATCCACCTAATGATACCATTCTTTCATGAAGACTTCCCTGATTCTCCTCAGAAGTAGTCACTCTCTTTTCCAGACGCCCATAAATATGTATACTGACTCTTCTGTATTCTTCCTTGCATGATGATTATTTGCGTATATTAGAAGCTAACCTCCAAACCAGGATTTGCGCTGCTCCTTTGATTCCTCTCATGGTCCCTCACAAAGCCTTGTGTATGATAGATCCTTAGTAAAATGTTGGCTGAATGAAAGAATGAATGAATGGGTAATTGTTGTTTCTGGGAACTAGACTAAGCATGTCTACTTCAGAGATATTTATGGAGACAACTATCACTGCTCTGGTTCTAGAGATCCAATTCAGAGGGGCTTCCTAACATGAGATTTGTGAATCAGGTGGGATCTCTCATTACTCAGACCTCCCGCGCTCAACCTCAACTCCAGCATTCTGAGCTGATCACATCTGCCCCCTCAGTTTCCTTCCACCCTGATACTCACAGCCTAGTCCAGCTCCACTAAACTGGATGGTTTACAGTACTTCTCCTTGGGCCCGGCACTTGGCTTTTCTGATAACTTATCAATACACACTGCAATGAGGAAAAACAGTGGGTGCTCCCAGAGAGCGCACATGCATTTTAACCATGCTCTTGGAGAGTCAGCAATCTGACATCTGCAGTTTAACCAATAAAGCATTCAGGTCACGAAAACAGCAAGCCAGAATGGAGGGAAGGAACAGGGCTATGTATCGTGGAACAAACTTTTAAGGATCCTAAATATATGCCTATGGCTAGAAGATGCTTTCTTCAAAACTGTCTTCCTAAAATGCTTCTCTTATAGGAGTCTGGGGATGGGAAAAAAAAAAGACGAGATAACTAAAATATGCTCAAGGAATAGTCTATTTCCTGATAATAATAATATAACATTTGATTATGATTAATATATTATCATAGTTATTATCCTTCTAAAAATTTACACAAATATCAGGCATCGCTTGAGTGCCTCCTGACTAAAACACATTTGGACACATGGCTTTCCTTGCGTGTTCCCATTAATCCTCACAATACGGCTATCATGTTGCATTATCCCCAGTTTATAAATGAGCTGAGGCGAAGCTCACAGTGCTTAAGTACCTTGGTGAAGACCACAAAGCTAGAATGGCAGACTTAGCTACTTTCAGGAATAATAGGAAATGACAGTCAAGTATAGAAGTCATTTTAAAATGAAAATATATGAAACAAATATTAATAGCTCCATAAAATGATGTCTAATTTCAGGAACTCATGTATGCCATTGATATGAGTGTGCAATATGCATAACAAAGAATGTACTTACTCTCTGTCGATCACAAGGCAGGTCACTGCTTCTGCAGCAATTACGTTTGCTGTCCTCACATCCTCCCTGTATGAAAAAGAGAGAGACATTGAAGTAAAATAACCTTTATTACCAAACAAAAGTGTTCCTTGTGATTCATTCAGGAAACCTAGTAAATTATGTATACTCTTATGATTTATCCACTTCCAGGTTTAAGCTTTCTTCGTCTTTCAAATTTCTTTGTTCTGAGGAACCACCTTGTTCTTGTCATGCAGCACCCACATTTTACAGTTATAATTCAGCAATCACAATCTTCCAACATAAAGTTTCACTCACAGAAGTGCAACAGAATTTTATATTATCATTCCCTCTGCTCTCTGGGGAATTACCAAATTAATTGGTCAATGATAGAGACAGTAATAAACACGGGCAGATGAAATTTTTTAAAGGACCTGAAGGAATATTTCTGGAGACTGAGAATCTAATTCATAGTGTGCGTGAATTTATCATTCTAACCTTGAGAACAATTGATCTGTTTCAATTATTCCCTTACTTTAGAGACCCTGCTTTTATATGGCTCAATCTTTGGCAACTTCTAGCACATAGTTATCTGTGTCAGAGCTTACGGTTCATCAAGAGTATTTGACAAATCTTAATCCCAGTGACCGAAATCTGTATATACTGTCTCTTTGGAAGCTTGTAATTTGTCACTGCAGGGATATCTGTCAACCTCTTAAACCTTTACAGAACCTTCCCTGATATTTCTGTCTGATCCAGTAGTCAAAGGTGGATTTGGTAAATTAGCATTCACATGGCATTTTGAGCTACTGAAAATTTAATGGTACCACTGACATAAAAAAGTAAGTTATACTTGAAAACGTACTCTATTTCCTATAAAGGTAACATTTCTAAGTTAATATTATTAATGATGAATATGAGTTTGAAATACGTTACAGAGATATGTACACGGGAAATAATATAGTGTTAATAAAGCATACTTAAAACATCATATGTCTCTACAGGATAGAGAAGTAAGTCTTAAAAATAAAGATATTTTCATTTTTTTTAAGTACACCAAGTTCTCACATATAATTCTGAACTCTATTTTGTCCACTGATATTTTTTCTTTCATTGTTAGTACATCATGCTATGAAGGTCATTGGTGCTTTACAGTGACTATTTTGTATTTAGAATTTGGTAAAGCAAGTTTCCCCTTACTGAAATTCTTTTTCAAAAATATCTTGGTGATTCTTAAACATTCACATTTTATATAGACTTTAAAATAAATTCCCTCTTCCAAAGAAACCCACTCTGGGACTCTGCTAGAGTTGTATTACATTTATGCATTGATTTCAGAAGAAAAGGATTATGATCCTAATAATTTCCATACAAGAACAAACGGCATGACTCTCCACCTGTGCAGATCTAGTTTTCTGTCTTTAAATAATATTTCTTAATCTTTTCCACTTGGAGCTGACATTTCAAAAACAGTATTCTTAGGTGTTTTATATCATTAGTTTCTCATGAGTGGCATCCTTTCCCATTTCTGTTTCTCACTAGTCATTACGTAGGAAACAAAAAAGGTATTGATTATTGTAATTTTTAACACACCTACCATACTAAGTTCTCTTTTGATTCCAAAATTTTCATTGTCATCTCCACAACTCCCAGCATCCTCCTCCCAATGCCTCCTTCACATTCTCCACCATCCACACAAACTATCCTCCTTTCCATTCCTGAACACCTCACCTCCTTTAATGTGCCTTCCCTAAGCCTAGGGATCTTGTCTCCAACTCCTTGGCTAGTTCACCCCTCTTAGCCTTTAGATCTCAGCCTATGTGCCCTTTCCTCAGGAGAACCACGTGAGTTAATGAGAACATGTTCACGGTTTTTTCATTCTCAAGGTCATACATACCTCTTTGTCCAACCACCTATCACTGCAATTACACATTTATTGGTTTAATGACAGTATGTTCCTCCTACTAAACCACATGAGGGCAGGTTCCAGGGCTACTTTTGCTCTCCATTTTACCCTAAATGGCTGACACACAGGAGATGCTTAGGAAGTGTGTGGTACAGGATGGCACAGGCACCACAGTCCCAGGCCCACTACAACAGGCTCTGGAATCCCACTGTAGTGGTTTTACAAGACAAGCTACAAGCTGTGTGAAAGGCTCAGCTTTCTCTTCTGTAAAAATGGGGAGAGTAAGAATGCCTACTCACTGTGTCATATTAAATGAGATAATCAAAGATTTGTTTATCATAATGCCTGGCACATAGAGAGTAATATGTTCTGTTGTTTATTATTCCTAGCTTTCGTCACCAGTGCTGTCATGTCTGTCCTTATAGGATGATGTGTTTTATGAAACATTCCTACCCAAGAACGAGGTGTGGATTTTCTTTTTGTTCCATAGAAGTAGACAACATATTTTCAACTCCATTATCACTTTCTAGTGGGAATTTTTGATGAAGTAGACATAAGTAGAAAATGTCAGTAATGCCCATCAGGTCTTCTATAAATTGTATGAATGGCTTATTTCTAAGGAGGTTGCTCAATAAAGTAGAAATTATTACAAATTGCTGCCATTGTTAAACACACACACACACACACACACACACACACACACACACACACACACAAAACAACAACCACATCATAGCTTTATAGAGAACATCATATTAAATCTCACTTTCCCTAAAACATACTTCTATCTTAGCAATTTAAAAACTGCTCACAGTCTTTCAAAGTGTGAAATATACAAGATAATGCTTCCTTTTTATAATATTTTCTGTACATATAAATTTTAAAAAATGACTTCATTACAAATTTTCAATATTTTAAAATTTCATATTATCTGGCATAAATTGGATATATTTAAAAAATGAATGTAGTTTTCTTGCAACAATAAGTACGTAAATATTTTTAAGTGTAGATGGGGAAATATCAAAGATCAGAAGAGTGACAGAGTCAACAGAAATTGAAAATATTTTATTTTAAGAAAGAAAATCTGTAGGTGATAGCCTACAATCAGGTTTAGTACCTTGTAAAGTGACATATACCAAAACAGAAGAGAGGTATAATGGATGAAAACAACATATTAAACAAGAGATTGTAATATTTGCTAATTAATGAGCATCTAGTATATATCAGGATCTAGATGAAATCTCACACAAACCTCATTTAATGCATCTAACAGAGGTGGATATTTTATCCAAGATTTACACAGGGGTATAAAGGTTAGGTAACACACCCAAAGTCAGACATAGCAAATGAGTTGTAGACCTGGAATTTGAAAAAAGATCTGGCTGGCTCCAAAGTCCATGTTCTTTCCAAAACAGTCCACTGTTGATACACTGCTGTCCAATTTATTTACACAACAGTTCTGACTTGATTTTAATACAAAATAACTTCTGAATAGTAAGTAGTCATAATGTCTCTGTCCATCATTATAAAAATATATGTAATTGTTAATAAAACAGCATTACTATGTTTATGAGTGCCCAATTGCAAAGCTAATTCAGTAAAGCATTTTGATTCCCAAACTTTTAGACTTTCTCTCCATAGCTATGTCCTAGCCCTGTTATGTTGCTTTAGAATAATGCTACATAAAAAAAATACAAATTATTCAAGGCCAAGTTCATTCAATGCCTAACTCATGTGGCCATTACATTGTCATTGTCTATTAAGGTACTTAATGCCACTATGACAGTCTATGCAGTTGTCTAAAATGTCAGATCTGAGTACTCAGAGAGCTGCTCCTATAAAGTACCAGATAATATCTTACCTAGTACTGACATATATAAATCCCTTATTTTATGAGAGATAGTAGAAATTTATATTGAGAAAATATTACTCACAGAAGCAGACAATACTGTGATTTACTGTGTATGCTTATTTCCTTTATAGGTCAAAGGAGCATGTCAAAAGCAAATATCATTTGGATTCAGATATAAAATATTGCATACTCATATAATGCAGAGGTCTTAATAGCTCCATGTTGTTATAAAACTTATCTCTGTTCACACAGAGCTGTTCTGGTTTCTCACAGAACTTCTGTGCTAACAAACCTAAGTTAGCAGGGTTTCATGTAATATAGATTTAGACATGGGAAAAGAGGAGAAAAAGGGAGATGGTGTTATTTTTAAAAACTGAGGTTTCTTTCCATTTTAGTTTTTGGTAGATTAAGGTATTTGACAATTTCTAATAGATGAATATAACGAGCTTTTGAAGAAAAAAGCAAACATTGGCCATGAGAGAATTTTATAACTAGAGTTATATGTACAATATACTTAATTAAAAACTTTCACCATACATATATTGCCTTTGAACACTCAGCACACTTCTTTATAGCAAATAAATGTACACACATCTATATAACAGTCCAGGCTTAACATGTGCATCTTCTTTAAAAATAAAGTTTCATATTCATGCATTTCTGTACCAGTATTAGTTGATTTTAACATGAAAATTAATAAACATGTACTATTGCAGAAGTAGCTACTTTTTGGCAGATTGACAGATATTTTACAAAGTTGCTATTGATTAATGATTAATTACTGTCAAAGCTATGCAGTTTAGTACTGTTCACTTTTTAAGCATTTTTGGAAGAGTTAGAAATTGCTTTCAATGAAATCATAGAGCATGAAAAATATCCAAAAATATTTTCAAATAAAAGTTTTCTGTGCACTGACTCTGATATTCTTTGAACTTCATCACTGGAATCTTCATCATCGCTGTATCCCAAAGTGGAATCACTGTCAGTATCTGAATAATCCATAGCAAGGCTTTAGCATGGACCCCTCTTGTTCTGAAGTAATTCTCTCGTGTCTCCTGGCTGGTAGGGAACCGAAGGGTTGATTTATATCTCGGGGGAAGACAGAGTGCACGAGGCCAAAGTAGGATGTAGTTCAAGCAAAGCCTCGTCTGAGTAAGGGCTCTCCCTTCTCAGCTCTAGAGGCACGTGACTGCCATCAACAAAGTCCAGGCATTCCCTCGGTGCCAGCCTTCTTGGAAACTGACACTACTCCAACTGCCTATGAATTTACAGCTATCCATGAAGCAGAGCCCTTCGTTCTCCATCAAATGCAACAGCTAAATGTCCACAGTTAAGTCTGGATCACATAGGACAAAATAAATCCTTTTCAACTCAAAATCAAGGGCAATCTTACGACCATAAATAGGATATTTAAAATGAATAGGATATGACAAGTATCAAAGAGCCACTGAAAGTGAAATTATACTTTGAATTAATTATGAACTAGAATTGTAGAGTTTATGGCAAAATTCAACTGTGCTATTTGAAATTGTATTCCCAGAGCACGTAAGTGTTTTTGAAGAATAAGTTGTATCAGGCCATTCACTGATCTACTTTCTATTGAGTCATGAAGTTATTCCAACATGACTTACACCTCCCATATTCTAATAGAACACACATACTAAGTGCAAAATGAACTAAGACATGCAAATAAATGCATGTCTTCTAATCAAGCTTGGCACAGAGTAAGCAACCAATAAATGATAGTGTATCATCCTCATCACTGTTGTTATCATATCATCATAATCCCTTTAGGGTCCTCTAACATCCAGGAAGCATGTTACTCTCTTGAATACTCTTTATCTCATAAACCTTCTTCCCTAAGTCTCTATGATAATATCAGTCTCCCAGTTCTTTTCCAACATCACTTTCTCAATTTATTTTCTTAAGTCCTCTTCCCTAGTTCACTGAAATCTAGGTGTTTCTCCAAAAGAATTTTTCCTGCCTTCTTTTTTTATTGCTCTGATTTCTCTTATTAAGGAAATCTTAACATAATCCTATGGCATCAGCTATTAGATTGATATTAATGATTTTCAAGTCTTAGTTTCTTAACATTTACCTCTCCTACTGGACATCCCTGTCTGGAAGTTCCATTGCAACCTTTAACTCAAACCTAACTCATTTTCTCTTAACCTCAAAACCACTCTTTCCCTTGGGTAACCTTTTCTTGGTAAATGACATCTTCATTCTTGCATTCACCTAGCCTCAAAAGATTAGATTTATTTTTTTTATTGTTCTCTCTCCATCAGTGCATGTGTTTGATCATATTGGTTCTTTGTCTTTTCTCTTATATCCAACCTTCCTTTGCCTTTCCATAGCCACTGTTCTACTCTGCGCTGTCACCATCTGTATGCTACTAAGCATCTGAAATGCTGCTATGGCCTTATAGCTGACCTCACTGCCTCCACTCCCTTTTCTAATCCATATTTCACTCGCACATTTTCACATATAAATCTAGTCATCCCAACTCTTCATGAGAGCTTTCAAAAGAAACATTCAAGAGAGAAAAGTTCCTACACTTCCATTTAGAGTTTGAGGACCTCCACCATCTGGCTTATCACCTTTCTTGGCTCCATGTGGAGTTTTACAGACTAGTCTCTACTACACTTGTGACAAACAACTATTTCTTTAAAATATACCAGCTGTTATCTTCATGCCCGTGCACATGCAGATGGCTCTTCTGAGGTCCCTCTATTCCAATTCAAATGTTCATATATGCAAACTTTCTATTTTTTTCTAATATATTTTTCTCTTTTAATTTTCTTGTGCTTGTTCTTTTGTTTGTTTTTTTTTCTGTTGTCTATCAATAGCATTTTTAAAAGCAAAAAATTCCCATAAAAATGTCTACATATAATTACAGAAAAAAATAGTTTAAAAAGATTAAGAGAAAGAGAGAAATAGAAAAATACTGTCACACCAAGACATAACTAAGGTTAATACCTTGGTGAATCTCCTTCAAACACTTTATTATTCTTAAGTATCATGTATCATGAATACAATAATAATAAGTCAATAATCATTTTATAACATGTTTACTGAAAGCTGTTATATTCTGAATGCCTGCACCTTGAGGTTTAGTGGAGACAGATGTTAAATTAGTATGCAAATGTATAACTAAAAATACTGATCTAACAGCATGCAATCAGAGCTATATTAGGGAGCATTTCACTTGGCAATTCAGAGGCCAGACAATTTTTTTGAGGACATTAAAAACTAAGCCCCAAAAGATGAGTTAGTTGGGTTAGCAAGATGGGTCCCAAAATGTATTTTTTAGGAAACAAGTATAGTATATGCAATTGCTCTGAGGTTGAAAATAGCTTATTGTAAAACAAAAAGGCTGGAATTCAGGGATTGAGAAAAAAAGGCAGGGATGAGGACACACACCACAAAGAAAGACAGGACCACATCATTCAGTGCCTGTAGGCTATTCATATGTATACACACACACACACACACACACACACACACACATACACACACACACATTTTTAAAGATTGCCTAAGTGAGCTGTTCTTTCTTTACCATATTAAATAAAATCTTAAAAATCAGTTGAAAAGCTTAAGCTCAATTTGGGGGAAACAACTTTTATGCCATAATGAAATAAAGTATCAAGAAAACCATTTTAGATTAATAATATTAGAACACATATGGCCTTTTCACTTATTAAAATAAATGTTACTATAAATCCATTTGGATATTAAAAACATGTATAAACAGAAAATATGTTCTCTGCCCTTTAGAATCCTCTAGTGTAGAATATAGAAGTAATGAAAAAGCAAGTGCATAAAAATCGATGTATTATCAAAAATATTATATATCAACTCATGATTAACATAGAATTGAATTTAGTTTAGATCAACTCTTTAGAGTCCACCAATGGTAGTCTCTGGTTTCTCATCAGTAATAGGGACTTGTGACATGACCTTAAGGAGAATGCTTTGAGCAGAGTGGTTATGTGTCATCCATAAAGTAACTCCAAAGTTTATTCTTCCTGGTAGTATAGGTGAATATTTCCATTTACGATATCAATTCACTTCTTGAGAGAATGCAAATCTTATTGGATCTATACCCATGGAAGGTCACAGTAAGTTAAAAAAGAGTAATTAATTTGGAAGAATTAAATTTTGAATTCTTTTTTTCATATACCCCTCCCTAGTGGATGGCATGATGAATTTCTTATGTGACATATAAACTTTGCATTCTATGGCATGCTTCAATGACAATAAACATAGACATTCATTAGATTGAACCAACTAAAATGTCCTTTTTTATTTCAGGTTAAAAATAACAATTTATTGGAAATTTCCTTTGGTACAACCTAATACATGGAATTAGTAAAAGTGAAAGGGGAGAAAAAAGCATTTGCAACACGATGCATATTGCTATTTCTTTTCTTTTCTTTTCGGTCTGGCCACTAAGCCAATCTATTTTTTTTTTATTGATTAAGTTATTACATATGTATCCTTATCCCCACATTACCCTCTTATCCCCCCCACTGATGCCCTCACCCGCCTGTTGTCTGTGTCCATTGGTTAGGCCTATATGCTAGCATATAAGCCCTTTGGTTGATCTCTCCCCCTTACCCCCTCCCTCCCTTACCTTCCCTCTGAGGTTTGATGGTCTGCTATTTCTTTTCTAATGTGCTCCCTTTGGGACCCAAGCTTAACAGAGATTTAAGAGTTATGCATATTGCTTCCATATTTCATATTTTAATGGATTTATTCTTCTGTTGATGTGACTGATGGATTTTGCTCATTAAAAACCCTTATCTCTATATGCCATCATACATCGGGTAAGAAATAAGCACTGAAGAAAGTCTGAATCCTAGTTTTGTTTTTGTCACTAGCATACAAATGGGATTTACTCTGTGCTCTGGCTTCACATATTAAACTCTTTGGCAAGGTCTTACCAGTTTAAATAATATCTCCCTAGAGAATATTTTATGGAGAGAAGGAAGAACTTGTTTTTCCCATTTATTCTGTTACTTTATTAGTTATTCGGAAATAGAGATTTAAATATTATAATGCTATTGTTTTTTGAGATGCCCTTCTAGTCTTCTTCTAAATGATTTTGTGATATTTTAAGAGAAAAAAATTAAGCAATCAAACCTGGTGTACAACATAATACATGTTCAGTTTGTATATTTAAATCAAACATTCACTTTCCTCTTAATTCTATGTTTCCCCTTCTCAGATCCATACTTCTTAAAATAATCTGCATTAAGATAAATCAGGTGGTGGTCTTACTTTTCAGAGAGTCTTCATGGAATTCTGTAATGCAGTTGGCCAGAAAAGTTTGCATTTTAAGAAAAGATATTAATAGATAAATTATTTGCCAAAACCGGTTTGGCTCAGTGGATAGAGCGTCGGCCTGCGGACTGGAGGGTCCCAGGTTCGATTCCGGTCAAGGGCATATGCCTGGGTTGCGGGCATATCCCCAGTGGGAGATGTGCAGGAGGCAGCTGATCGATGTTTCTCTCCCATCGATGTTTCTAATTCTCTATCTCTCTCCCTTCCTCTCTGTAAAAAACCAATAAAATATATTAAAAAAAAATAGATAAATTATTTTACAGTTGTCCCACGGGTCATGAGGACTTCAAAGTATAAAATAATGCATTGATCTTTTCCTTTTTCTTTGTTTCTTCTGCTCTTCACAGAGCTAAATAGTAAGCCTTCATTTTCTCCTGCCTTTAAAGCAGAGGAAAAGGAAGCACATTTGAATGATGGCTGGTGATGTACTGGTGAATCTCAATGATGCATAACGAAATCAATGTTAAGTTGCGTGGTCACGTATTTCAAAGGTTAACTAAAGTGCCTTCAAGCCAGGAGGGTGTTCTTTCTTGTAAAGATCTCTAGGCCACATGTCAGGAGAGTGTCTTCTATTTCTTGTTCTCTTGCCAACTCTGCATGAGATCTTGAGTAAATGCCCCAGGCTCTGTTTCATTTTTCACATGCGAAATGAAGACTGACATCACGACTCCATTCTCCTAATAGTTAGAATTTTACCAACATGGACCCTTTTTAAAAGTTTTAATTATTAAGGCTTTCAATGCTCCTGAGACAATTTTATATTGAATCCAAGCATATTCCTTTGGATAGAAAAGGATATTATAAGCCTATAATTGTGATGAATATGTAAGTGGCATATCATGGCATAGATTTTCATATCCATATTTTTTATCTGTGACAAATAAAATAAATTTTCACATGGAAATCAGACATGTTCATTTGAAATAATATATTCTTATAAGCAGAAGTCAAGAACAATGTAAAAAAAGGTCTATAAAAGCATATTTTGATAATTAAAATTTAACATTGAGATTTTTAATTGGGCTTATTTAGGGAAGAGAAATATACAGAATTTTAAATTGAGTTAAACTGTAAAAGATCTCTTATTTTTGTTACTTGCTCATCAAATATTTCCTATGTTGCATTAATCAAATAAACAAAATGTTTTGGTGATCTTAGAATTCACTTCAATGAATATGCTATAACTTTATCCAAACTGAAGATAAATTTGAATTAAAGGTAAACAGGAAAAAAATTAATTGGTAAAGAAAGAAAGTCATGGCTATATAAGGCAAATTTGAATAAAAATTGCTACAGCCAAATCATTGCAAACAATATAAACTTTTACAGTTGATGTTGGAAAAAACAAATGGAGTACTGTACTTAATATGTCAATCAAATTTTACCAAGAATTTTTGTGTATTAGACATGCACTAACTGCTCAACTACTGTGATTTAAATTATACATAGTATAATGGTTTTAAAATATTATACAATTTTCATGCTAAATATTTGAAAGCTAATTTATTTAATATGTAAAGAGCTTCTTCAAGTCAATAAAAATAAAACAACACCTCACTTAAAAAATGAGCAAAGACTATAAACAGTTCATAGACAAGGAAAAATGAAAATATTTCTCATCTTACAAAGAGAGAAGTGCAAATATTGCCTAGTACAACCTTTGTAGACAATTCAGCTCTGCCTAACAATTCAGCATTATTTATTAAAAATGCCTTTCAATTTTTTACTGTGCATGCATGCCCACACTTTTGGAAAATAAGGACATTAAAAGAATATTACTACAGTATATACAAATTTGAAAACATGTAATAACAAAGTTGAAAAATGTAAATATTCATCCCTGTGGGATATATACACACACACACACACACACACACACACACACACATATATATATATATATATATCACACATATATATTATATATATGTAATAAATGCGGTAATTATTAAAATTATATTAAAATAATGAAAGAAAACCTAGGTGTATATAATCTCCAGGATAACTTAAGTGAAAAGACCATGGGGCATAACCATGAGTGTATGCTTTCATTTATGTAAAATAAGCATATATCAAAATGCATGGATTACTTTGGGCTGCATTAGAAAAAGTAACTATACTCAAGGAAGAGGATGTGTAATTAAAAGTCAGAGGAGACTTTTGAATTTTATATCATGCATTTGAATTACCTGTTATAAAATAAATATTTTTTAAAGTACATATATGAGATAATAGAAAGTGACTCTTACAAGCAATTTGTGGGTAGAGGCTGGTGAGGTCTTTAACTCTCCTGGAAGGTCTCCTCTGTGTTGACTGCATGGTTAGCCACTGTCCATGCCTGGGCCACCTGTCAACCCTCACCACAAAGCAATCCCCAGCTAGCAGGGATAGAGCTAACTTACGTTGGCCTACTCTGACTACCCTGAAGAGGTACCCGCTTAGCAGGTGGAACAAGTAAAAACGTTTGGCACAGTATTGGCCAGTGTCACTTACAGCACTGACTTTTGCCCCGCTTTTGCTGCCAGCAATCATGAGAACTAGATGACAAACTAAGGAAGGTATTTTTTCAGAAGGGGCATCTTCTTCTTAAGTTAACACTCTTTAGGGTGGCACTTTAGATCTATTAAGATGTTAAGCTACAAATAGCATATGTATCTACACAAACATTTCATCTAGATATCCACGTATACCTAATAAATAATATTTTATACTTAAAATTTCTTTGAAAATATATTTTAGCATTTCTGCTAGTCATTGAAAAATAAATTTTCTCTTTCAAAGTTTTCATAATTTAATCACATGAGGTATATTAACCACACATATTGTCATGGTTAACCTTTGCATTGAGAATGTAGAGCATAAGAAGTAGAAGAACAGATTTAAGAGTTACTTCATTCAGGTTCAAATACCAGATGTGACATTACTTGACTGTGTGATCTTGAGTGAGATCTTTGCTTGTCAATTTTCTTGGGGAAGAAGTTGGGAAAATAATATTTAATAGGGACAATTTCATAAAGAATAACTAACTAAATGTATAAAAAACACCTAGATCAGTGCCTGACTACTGAAATCACTCAGCAAACATTGGACAATAATACCATAATTTCATTATTACTATTATGCAATGTCTAATCCCATTAGATTCTATTCATTCTTATTTACCTACTGATTAGACATCATAACTTTCACGCCTCTTCTAATAATCTAGAAAGATTATCAAGGATTGATAGTCATTTCTTTATAAGAAGCTCCTCTGTTGTTAATATAAAAACATGCTTCAAAGTGCAATCAAGGATTTCAAATCACATTGACAAAACTTCCTACTGTGGTTTGTTCTTTAATCTGAAAGCTACAAAAATTGATTAAAATGGTTTTATGTTATAATTCAGAAAGAATGACATTCATTCATTCAGATATAAGAAGGGTTGCCAGATTTAGCAAATAAAAATACAGGGCACCTATTTTAACTTGAATTTGAGATAAACAATAAAGACTGTTTAAATTTAAGTGTGCCCTCACGTAATAATATACTTAGAGTAAAAAATAACTATTCATTGTTTATCTGAAATTCAAACTCAACCGATGCCTTGTGTTTTATCTGGCAACCCTATGTAAAGTTTCTGAATATAGACTCTAAGGCAGGTGATTATCGTAGGTGCTGGATATAAAAAAGGGGTAAAGGACAAAATACTTGCCCTCCAAGACATTACAATCTAGCACAGTGGTTCTCAACCTTGGCTGCACATTAGAATCACCTGGGAATCTTCTTAAAGATTTCTGAGGCCCAGAAATCAGGATTTTAATAAAGATTCCCAGGTGATTCTAATGTGCAGCCAAGGTTGAGAACCACTGATCTAGCAGGTAAGACAGATAATTGACAGTTAACCTATATCCATGGTCGGCAAACTGTGGCTCGCGAGCCACATGCGGCTCTTTGGCCCCTTGAGGGTGGCTCTTCCTAAGCCTTAGGAGTACCCTAATTAAGTTAATAACAATGTACCTACCTATATAGTTTAAGTTTAAAAAATTTGGCTCTCAAAAGAAATTTCAATCGTTGTACTGTTGATATTTGGCTCTGTTGACTAATGAGTTTGCCGACCACTGACCTATATAATAAAAGCCTAATATGCAAATTGATCCATGGCTGGTCGCTATGATGTGCACTGACCACCAGGGGGGCAGACGCTCAATGCAGGAGCTGCCCCCAGCCCACAGGCCCCAGGCCAGCCAAGGTGGGTGCTAGTGGGGACCTTCTGATTGCCCTGCCGGTCACCTCACAGATCAGCCCTGATCTCTGGCCAGGCCTAGGGACCCAGTCTGTGCACGAATTTTGTGCACTGGGCCTCTAGTAATATATAATGTGGTAGCATCAGAGTTTGTTGGAGGTGTGAAAAAAGTGACACACAATCACACGGAAATGCTCCAAACTTGACTGTGTGATGAGTGATGGAGGGACATGGATTGATGGTGGAAAGAATCATGAAAAGCTGTGGGGAGAAGTGATATCTCTGAGAAGAACTAATGTGCATGTAGAGATTTATCAACAGAGAAAGTGAGGTGGTTATATCACCAGGAACAGCCTGTGAGAAAGCATAAGATAATCTGGTGTACAGGGAACAGCAGATAATTCATAATGGCTGAAACCCTGGGAGTTAAAAGAGGAGAGAAAGATGAGGCTAGCAGGGTTGGGACTGGAGAAATTATAAATGGCTACATATCAACTATACAAATACCTTTAAAAATTCAACAGATTGTTTTACCACATCAAGCCTATATAAAAAAATAGTATGAGCAGGAGGAAAGCATGTCCAATGTACTTCCAGTTGTGTAGGATTTATTATCTTGTTTTCTTTTTGGCTGTTAGAGACTAAAGTGAACTGCTAGGGGGGAAAAACAAACATTAAATCCTTCCTGGATAATTGTAAGAAGAAAAATATTTAGATAAAGTTGGTGATAACAATGGTAGTACCAAGAAGTCTTCTCTGAATCATACAAGCCAATTGCTCTCATTATTCCCTCTACTCAGTACACCCGTATTTCAGTGTACATGGCAGTAACTGACAGATATGGGATGTTTCCAAAACTATTCTTTAGTTGTCCTTTGTATTCTGGGTCCTGCAGAACTCTGTCTTTTACCTACCACACTCCGCTCCCAGCCACTTCTTTATGAATGCTGAGGTGCTGGTATTGCCCGTCCTGTTAGTGAACAATCTTTAACTGAGCACCTACTACAGTAGGAACACTAGGCAGGCAGGCAGCAATAGGCCTGAACTGTTACCTTGAATTTATAGCTGAGAATCCTGAGGTTCAAATGATAACAGAATAGGGTCATTTTAAAAACAGCTCTAGCTATTTTTGAAGCTACCAACATTTTAGCTGCATTGATACTTGGGAGAACCTATGATTACTGAGTACTTCTCATTGCCAGGTATTTGCTGCTTAAAAGTGAAATCTCAGAATAACATAAGGATGTGATTTCAGAAAACTATGTGCCTGGACTAGCCAGCAGCCTGTTGTTGGTACAGTCCTCAAGGTATGAATGGTTTTTACATTGTTAAAGAGTTAAAAATAAAAGAAGCAACAACAAAAAGAATATGTGACAGAGACCATATGTGATCTTCAAAGCCTAGAAGATTTATTCTTTGTCTCTTTACAGACAAAGTTTGCCTCTACCTAAACTGATGAAGGAACTGAACCTCAGAGAGATTTGAGGATCTGCCTGGAGCAATCATACCATTAAAAAGAAACAGACCTGGATTTTAAACAGACCTGAATTTTAAATTATTTACCTGTTCCCTATGTCCATGTACCTGCCACTCATCATGCAATCTTTCTGACCTTGAAAGTTTCTATTCTTGCCAGTTTAAAAGCTGTGGTCAAGGAGTGTATTTCCGCAGGCTTATTTGCCTTGAGCATCCTAACAGGGTAACAAGATACAAATGAACTCACACTCACCTCACTATAAGCACACTGTGTATAAAAAACTAGAGGCCTGATGCATGAAATTCATGCAAGAGTAGGCCTTCCTTCCCCCGGCTGCTGGCACTGGCTTCCCTCTGGCACCCAGGACCCGGGCTTCCCTCTGGCCACTGGCAGGCACCTGGGACCAGGCTTCCCTCCCAGTCCCAGCTTCATCTGGAAGGTCATCCGGAAGGACTTCGGTCTAATTAGCTTATTACACTTTTATTATTATAGATACTGCTCTGCCACGCCCTTCCATTCTTGGGCTTTTCTGCAACTATCTCTCAAGGGCTCATCAGGTACAAGTGCTTAACTGATTTTTTTCTTGGCAGTAACAGAAATGAAATCTACACTGAAGGTAATTACTCAGTGAGTCGACGATAATGTTCATAGACTTTAACTACATCAAAAATAGCTCAAAAGAAAATGCTCAATAAACATAATTTATTTAATAAAACATCATCTCATTTGATAGATTTTTTAAAGTATTTTTCTTTATTGATTAAGGTATTATAAATGTGTCCTTACCCCCCACTGTCCCCCCTTGATAGATTTTTAAAGATCACAAAGCTAATAACCTGTTCATTAAATAATGCCTTCATGAAGCTTTTAATAATCTTAATTAATGTTGCTAGTGGTTGTAATTATGTGTGTCTACAGCACTATACTTGCAACCACCAGTTGCTATATTCATACTTAATTGCAAAATTAAAAAATGTATGTTATCTTGCTATCAGACAGTCATAACTGTCTAGTATTTCAATCAGTGGAACTGATACAGTCATATCATTACATCAGATGCATGTTGCATTATTTTTTATCTGCCCCTGATTGTGGGTTGATACTCATTATGAACAAATAAGTCAAATCTTTCTTTCCTAATTTAAAGTGCATTTGAATGGTTAATTTTATTCTTCCTTCTCTCCCTCCTGTCCTCTTTCTCCTTCTTCTTTCCTTCATCCCTTCTATCCATCAATTTATCCAGTTACTGTGTCTAAAATGTATTAAAAAAACCATATTACAGTGATATACAATATATAGTCCTTACTCTCAAGAAATTTATAGTTTAATAAAGTATTAGAGGTTGGACAAAAAAACACCTTTATTTCATGCTAATGATAGATTCATGACTATGAAAATAACATTTAAAAATAAGTAATATGTATTGTGATCACCATGTCAATATCTATAATAGGGATTTATACTTTCAAACTTACTCTTTCTTCACAACAATTCGTAATTTAGTTACCATTATACTTTTCCAGTTTGACAGATGAAGAAACTGAGGTAAATAGAGATTAAGCAATTTTCACAATCAAAGGCAATGATTCAAATCCAGGTAGTCTGACCATAGGTTGTACATACTATACTGTGATCACAAATGATCATACTTGATCCTCACAACAATCCTATAATAGACACATTTTTAGAGTGTCATCTCATAGTACCACAATCACAGTTCTACAATCATGTCCTTTACTCTAAGCCCACCCAGCTGAACCTTTAATAACCCCTTTCTTTGCCACTAGGCTCTCATGTTCATTACTGATTAGACATAGATGCTTGAAGTTAAGTAGTCATAGCTAACTGGCTCTTACCAAACTGGCCAGCTTCTGTTTAGGGAAACTAGGAATCAAGGATACTTGTACCTGAAAACATGTAAAAACTTGAGAGCCATGGCTGAACCACTGCCACTACATAGATAGAAAAGGCAGAGAAGACCGGTCTATAGCAAGAAATGTGGAAAGATGTGCATTGAAGCACTGAGATGAGAGAGAATCCTACTTGTTTTGAATGGATTTCTTGGCTGTTCATTATGGTTTCTGAGAGGTCCATAAGGAACTTTAGGTCCATAAGGTAGCTCATTAGCCACCTGAGATGGCCCCTTTCTGAGTCATACTAGTGTGAGTTGAACTTTGTTACAACTAAAAGAACCATTATTACATATATGATACAGATGCTTACTTCCATCTTCCTATTGAGTGGAATTGAAGCTACAGAAATTTATGCGAGAAACACAAAAACAATTTTGATACATAGGGAGAAAACTGTAAATCCCACAAACTAAATATATATATGTATAGATCTGGAAGGAAAATAAAGAAACCTTACAAATGACTAAAAAAGGAGACTTTTCCATGTTTTAAAATATTTACAACATTTGCGAGGGCCTGATGGCTCAGTTGGTGGAAGCATGGTTTCTGTACACCAAAAAGGTTGTGGGTTCTATTCCCAGTCAGGGCACATACCTAGGTTGCGGGTTCCATCCTTAGTTGGGGGTGCATATAGGAGGCAAACGATTAATATTTTTCTTTCACACTGATGTTCTATATTCTCTCTCTCTCTCTCTCTCTCTCTCTCTCTCTCTCTCTCTCTAAATCAATAAAAACATACCCAGAGGTGAGGTTTAAAAAAATAACAATAATAAAAAAATTACAGAATTTATTTTTGTAGTTATAGAAGTGTGTTCTAAATCGAGAACATAGCACAGATGAGGAGGTATATTGAGAAATTCAACTCCACTGAAACCAACTTGGGTGGAGGGTCTATAGAAGTTTTAGCAAGAAAGTAGCCTGGGGCTATATGTAGCAGGCACAGGATACTAAGTTGTGATATTTGTACATTTTAAATATTCATTGAAGGGTAAGCAGGTGACATGATCATAAGCTTTCAGAAGATCCTTCTGGCAATGTCAAGTGGCATATGAGAAGAAACAAGACATGGAAAACAACTTATGAGTACAGTAAGAAGACAAAAAGAGCCTGAAGAAGTAACTTGTCAATATTCATAATATTTCATTAGGAATGTAAACAGTCTGCCTCAGAAGGAATCCCTATCAACACCCCTTCCTTAAAGCCAAGGAGCACCCAGTTGCACACATGTGGACATGCGCGCGCGCGCACACACACACACACACACACAGCATAAAAAAACCCATGGATAATCATAGAGATATTTGGACCACCAGCACCAAATATGTTGAAATACACACACTCTACTGTATCATAGATCATCAAAGACTACTTTAGGAATATATCCTAAAAAACCCCGAAACACCTATCAGAAAGAATGTATGCACCCCTATGTTCATAGCGGTGCAATTTACAATAGGTAAAATCTGGAAACAGCCCAAGAGCCCATCAGTAGAGGAGTGGATAATAAAGCTGTGGTATATTTATACCATGGAATACTATGCAGCAATAAAAAAATGAAAGATCTTTTACCATTTGAGACAGCATGGAGAAACCTGGAGAGTATTATGCTAAGCAAAATAAGCCAGTCAGAGAAAGACAAGTATGATGTGATCTCACTCATATGTGGAATTTAGTGAACAAAATAAACTGATGAACAAAATAGAGTTAGCCAGGCAAGGTAAGAGGTGGGATACAGTGGAGCAGGTTGGAAGTGAGGAGGCATATTAGGAGAGAAAAATTCTGTGAGCAAAAGCAGACAATTGAAAAACAGTAGAGAAACTACCAATATGTCTGTGTCTTTAAAGCACTACAGTAAATGTCAGGGAGTAAGGTAATTATCAGCCTGGAAAGGAGGGAAGAAGTCAGATGACAGAGGGACCTAGAGAGAGGTCCAAGCTACTTAACTGAGGATATGAACGGCGAACTCTCAAATAACACTGCACAAGTGTCTCCAGGAAACTTTTCAGCCTGGAGGCATTTCACCTTGATCCTCAAGAACAAACTATTTATATCAAGAGAAAGCCTAAAATTAGATAGGATTAAAGCAATCCCACAGACATACATGGGACCATCTATCAGCAACTAACTTCCTGGGCTATATTTAAAATCTCTTAGTGTCAAAGCAATAGAATGGCTAAAACACTTACAACCAGCATCTCTCCTAAGAGATTTTAATCAGAATAGGAAAAATCACAATATACACTATCTTTTTTCTTTTTAATCTACAAATCCTATAATCCTAGTAAGATGTCAACAAAGGCTGTCATTACACTGCCAAGAAAGAAAAATTGTTGTAACGAAGTGTTAGCATAACAGCTGATAT
This sequence comes from Myotis nattereri, assembly GCF_964212035.1. Lineage (NCBI taxonomy): Eukaryota > Metazoa > Chordata > Mammalia > Chiroptera > Vespertilionidae > Myotis > Myotis nattereri. The sequence goes on from NC_138088.1 coordinate 32,431,113, forward strand.
TTTTGTACATTTACTATCGTGCTATGTGCTGTGCCATGTGCTCTAAATAACTCTCTAAAGAAGAATTTGAAATTGCTTCTCCAAAATATTTTCCCTACTGCGTTATTTCTCCCTTCCATTTGCAATTTCCTATATGATCAGAGTACGGGCAGTGGAGTTCAACACATTCAGTTATGGACCCTACTAGTTATACATCTTTAGACAAGTCACTTAACCTGGTTGAACCTGAGTTTGCTTATCTGTAAAAATGGCACTATACAGCCCCAGCCAGTTTGGCTCAGTAGATAGAGCGTTGACCTGTGAACTGAAAGGTCCCAGGTTTGATTCCAGTCAAGGGCACATGCCCGGGTTGTGGGCTCAGTCCCCAGTGGGGGACTTGCAGGAGGCAGCTGATCCATGATTCTCTCTCATCATGGATGTTTTATTTCTTTCTCCCTCTTCCTTCCTCTCTGAAATCAATAAAAATATATTTTAAAAAATGGCACTATACTATCCACAGTGCATGAGATAATCTAAATGAAGACCTCTGTGGCAATTCCAGCACTGACAGGCTTTAGTGAACATTTCCTGGCTGAGCTGGCTCAGATACTTTATCAGACGAATGGAACATGCCAGTATTTAAGCATCTGATGTTTTTCAGTAACTCAACTTTCACAAGAGTATGGCCATCCAGAACATGAAGCTGTACACATAATTAGTCTCACAAAGGAGCAACACTACAACTGTGGTGGGCAGACTGTTTCAGGGTCATACTAGCAATGTGGGTAAATCATGCTCTTTTAAGAAATCAGTCTGTTTATGTTTCATGAGCTCTTTGCACTTTTTCTGGAAAGCACAACTCCAAACTATGGCCCAGCTCTGAAAGGCATACTGCATCTCCCAGAACAGATGTGGTTCTGGCTTTATACCCTTTTTCCTATCTGCTCCCACCCCCACATATACCATGACTCTTTTGCTTCAGTTTCTCAATATATATTTCCCAGGGCAAGCATGTCAAACTTGTGGCCTGCGGGCCACATGTGGCCCACAACGAATATTTCGGCAGCCCAGCTAATATAACGTTTTATAAGAAATGTTTGTAAGAAACGGTATGTAAGAAATGTTTAGATAAAAATTTCATGACTTAATTTTTACAATATCTTGTTATATGTAATTATTTTTTTTAAATATATTTTATTGATTTTTTACAGAGAGGAAGGGAGAGAGATAGAGAGTTAGAAACATCGATGAGAGAGAAACATCGATCAGCTGCCTCCTGCACATCTCCCACTGGGGATGTGCCCGCAACCCAGGTACATGCCCTTGACCGGAATCGAACCCGGGACCCTTGAGTCCGCAGGCCGACGCTCTATCCACTGAGCTAAACCGGTTTTGGCATATGTAATTATTAATAACGAACTACAACGTTCACTAATAACTGATTATTATAATTGTGTTGCATTCATTTCCCTTATGTGCCTTATGCACAGGTGCACCATTTCTCTCCACTAATACTAGCAGCGAATAGTTTAGCAGCTGATTGCCATGTCATTAGTCTTGGACTGACTTGTTTGGTGCACGCAACAGAAAATATTTCACTGTTGCAGAACAAGAAAAATAGGTTTATTAGCGTTACACTTATTAATTTGTGCAGTTATTCCATGTCCGGTAAGTTAATATTCAAGAAAAAATAGTTTTATTAAAATGTTCTATTATTTTATGTTAATGATTACTCATTTATTTCAGTCCTTTGTATTCAGCATGTCTCTATCAAAGTAAACCTACATTCCTATGAAAACTGAAGCTTTTGTTTTTTTGCAGCCCACATAAACTTAAACCTTGTTTATTTGGCCCATTGAGTTTAGCCTTTGAGTTTGACATGCTTGTCCTAGGGTATTGATATTTCTTCTGTTATCCTTTCATATTTCTAAAAAGAAAACAAACAAAGCAAAACAACCACAATAACAAAAAAACGCCCTATGTAAAATGGGCAAATTTTCAAAAGATTACAAAAGCAGAGGTCTGCTGCTTAAGCAGCCTCAACCCCAAATCAGATCCTCTAAAGCAGTGGTTCTCAACCTTTCTAATGCCTCGACCCTTTAATACAGTTCCTCATGTTGTGGTGACCCCCAACCATAAAATTATTTTCGTTGCTACTGCATAACTGTAATTTTGCTACTGTTATGAATCGTAATGTAAATATCTGATATGCAGGATGTACTTTCATTGTTACAAATTGAACATAATTAAAGCATAGTGATTAATCACAAAAACAATATGTAATTATATATGTGTTTTCCGATGGTCTTAGGCGACCCCTGTGAAAGGGTCGTTCGACCCCCAAAGGGGTCGCGACCCACAGGTTGAGAACCGCTGCTCTAAAGGTTGTCTAGTGCTACCTTTGAGATAAACACATGGTGCATCATGACCCTGAATTTTGCTCCCAAGATGCATGGCAAAGGTCTAAAGACATGTGAACTGGGGGGTCGGGGAGGGGTGGGGGTGGTACCAGACTGAAGCAGAGAAGATAAGGAACCACGATCCTAAACCAAGTAAAGGCACTAGTGTGCATGCCCAATTTAGGGGAGTTGTATTATTGTTAAATTGTTGTTCTTATTTTAAAGTCTTTTTTTTAATTTGGATAAGGCCTTTTATATTTAAACTAGGGGCCCGGTGCACGAAATTCGTGGGGGGGGGGGGAATGTGTCCCTCAGCCCAGCCTGCCCCCTCTCACATACTGGGAGCCCTCAGGCGTTGACCCCCATCACCCTCCAATCACAGGATCGGCCCCTTGCCCAGGCCTGACGCCTCTGACAGAGGCGTCAGGCCTGGGAAGGGGACCCTCATTTCCCCCCCATCACTGGTTCTGCCCCCAGCCCAGGCCTGATGCCTCGGCCAGAGGCGTAGACCCCCAAATCTGTGCACCGGGCCTCTAGTATATCAGTATTTAGCCAGTGTATGTTTGTGTGCATATAATTTGAAAAATAGAAATGTTTAAAATAACCACTACAACACAGAAAAATGCCAACAATGAGATCCATGTTATATTTTATAAATTCAGTATTTTTCTTGATACATTTTTATCATGTTGATACAGCCTAGGTCCGTGGTCAGCAAACTGCGGCTCATAAGCCACGTGTGGCTCTTTGGCCCCTTGAGTGTGGCTCTTCCTACACCTTAGGAGTACCCTAATTAAGTTAATAATAATGAACCTACCTATATAGTTTAAGTTTAAAAAATTTGGCTCTCAAAAGAAATTTCAATTGTTGTACTGTTGATATTTGGCTCTGTTGACTAATGAGTTTGCCGACCACTGGCCTTGGTGATTATGCCAGCTATACTCTATTTCACATGGCAAAGCATAGTTTCCATCTTATATATGGTCCCCAAGCTGAGCTTAAAGCAATAAGTAGCAGAATTGTTGGACTGACAAGTAATACCCAAAGGCAGCATTGGAAAGTAGCACATTGGTGATAAAAATCTATGGACCATAGACTCAGAAAACCTGAGCTTCATAATCTTAAATAATAAAAATTTGCCAAAACTTTGTCATCTTGTTAGTTAAATAGTTTCTCTTTTTAAGATCTTTTCTTATATTTTCCAGAAATTCTATCTAAGACATGAGATACAGCACATTTTAAAAGTTCAAGTGATGATTTACAGAGATAACTTCAAAAAAAAACATGTAATAATCTTGTTCGTGATACTGTAAATATTTTGAGACATTGTGGAAGCAGGAGAAAGTTTCCCAAATGATTCCCATGTCTCAGCAGGCTTTAGGTAAAAATGTCATTCCTCAGACTCTCAAACTCATTTGAGAATTTAAAATATTTAAATTAACATTTTAGATTTCATTATGTATCTTGTTTCTTAACTGTCCTTTAGCGGAATAAACAGAGAAGACTACAGCTGTGTCTTCCCCACAGTGTTGGTCTTTGTCTAAAATGCATGGCGTTGTCAAAAGAGCATCTTTGAGGTCACCCTCCCATGGCTTGACAATGACTTGAGGAAGCTGAGAGGACATTCCTGCTTCTGGGTCACCTCTTGTTCTGGTCATTCTATTGCCTGGGAGCTAGGTTCCCCTGTGTCTCTACTGCAAAATTTTCACACCCCACCACTTAACTGCATTCTCTCTAAGACTTCAAGACCTCATTCAAATCCAACCCTTCTAATGATATATTCTCCAACTCCTCTGATTTGTACTAATCTTGAGGCAATCAGGACATCCTATCACACTTAAAGAGAGAGTGAGACTTCTTATTCACCCACATATTGATGTGACAAGATTAGGTGTGCAAGTAATGTGTTGCTAACAATAGCTAAAGGGTGCTTTTAAATAACTTACTTTAAATAAAGATATTTAAAATAGGTTATTATACCTATCCTAAAGGCATTCTCATTTATGTGTCTTCACAATTTGCTTTCTTGGTTTGACAAAAATGGGAGAAGTAACTGGAATTATAATAACTCAAAATTTACAGTACAGATCTCAATGCTTCTCACGGGGCCATCATAATTTGTGCCACAAGAGGAAAACAAAACAAAACTATGAAGGGCTAACCTAACCTACACAATTTAGAACTTTCTTACATGCTGTTTTATGCTGCTCCCTAAGAATTTAAGATGTGTGTTCTGTGTGTATGCATGTGTCCCTGTGTTCTACGTGGCAAGCCTAGTTAACAAACAAGTCATGCAGAATAGTTTTTACACTGTCAATTCACCTGGCTCAGTGCTGGCCATCTGGAGGGCATCATTAAATACTTAAGATTTGAAAAGGTTTTTTTTTCTTGCTGTTTTATAAAAATTCTTATTGAATTTATTGGGATGACATTGGTTAGTAAAATTTTACAGGTGTAAAGTGCACAATTCTATGATATATCACCACCCAAAGTCAAATCTCCTTCCATCACTGTCTGTCTTCCCTCCCCGCCCTACCCCCTTTACTCAAGACTGGTTTATTTCTTTGCTACTTAAAAAAAACAAGCACTGAAAAGAAACAAATAAAAGTAAACATTTACTCCCCTGGATGACTTCAGAGAGAAACTAAGGGAAGAGCCAAAGGCTGCAGTCTGCCCTCTGCTACAATCCTGCATAGTATTAGGCTCCATGCTACAGAGTCAAGGATACCTTAATGGCATGAGGCCTTAATTCAACAGGGCACTTCGGGGTTATTACCTCATCCTTAACACAGATTCAGTTTCAAAATAGGTCAAGTGTGGCCTTTCACTGACTTTTTGAAGATGTGTTCAAGAAGAACCAACTGTAAAAAGCCAGTGATCCGGCAACCTAAAAATTACAATATGAAGTGTCTTCACAGACATCATAATGGCTGCTTCCTTCTGGAACTGAAGACAATTTAGACCATGATATGGGTTTCTTTCAGTTGATAATAAAGAAAAGCAATTATCTCTTAATTTCACTAAACAATAAAGCAACCATCTACTTTGCATATAAATTTGATGAGTTTTTCCTATCAAGATTGGAAGAAGATATGAATGAGGAAAGACTTCTTTTCACTGATTCTTAAAATAGCATCCCCATGACATTTATTTAGTTTATCTAACTGAAAATGTACCATCCATACATATCAAAGAAGGTGAATCCAACCTCTAGTCAAATAAAATTAAAAATTCATTTATATTTCCATACTCTTGCAAAATAGCAAAGAAAAATGCTTCTGGCTGAATTCTCAAAATCAAAAGGTCACAAATGGGTAGATTGAACAGTTAAACCAAAAAAAAAAGTCGATACATCTTTGTTTTATCAGGTTTAGAAACACTGACAGAGTGGTGCAAATTAAGGGAATAATGAATATGATAACCTGTCTTAAATCACAAAGAAATCAGATGTTTTCAATTCTTGAACAATGTCTTAAAGGAAGAAAATCTTTTAGGATTTCAGAGTAGGAAAGAACATCGGATATTACTTAGTTTACCTCTTTATATCATGTATATATTCCTTCTTTTCCCGGGTCATAATAGAAAATTATTAAGACAGTGTCACATAAACAAAGGACTCAACAGAGGTAGTCTTATTAATGACTTCCCTTTCCTTCCCTCCAGCATGCTAAAAAAAAATTTTTTTTTCATGAAAAAAAAATGCATGACCTCAGCACTTAACCAGGTAAAGGATTAAGTAATGTTGAAACTATTGGAAGTGTACTGGTCTGGATACCATACTTTGATGCTTATTACATCAGTAAGATGACATCAACTTTTAAATGTCCCAACTGATTTCTTTAATAATTCACCTTATATTATGGTCTTTAATAATTAAAATAGCATCATTAAATCATTCCCTCAGAGAAATGCAGTTTATCTATTACTTTATCATCCATTTAGTTACTAAAATTACTTTCAGCAATAAATCAATGTGTATATATATATGAAAAATATATATTAAAAAACACAGCCATCACTTAATCATTTGTTCAGAGATGAAGAGTTAAAAAGTCTGGGTTTATGTTTCATTTTAAATTTGAGTTAGAATGTAAGTCATTCTAAGCTAAAATAATTTATAGGCTATATGTATTTTTTTAACTCATGACAGAAAATAGATCATTTGGTGACAGAATTAATGGCTGATTTTAATTATTTTCTTAGATGTGTTTTTCCTGGCTCTGAGAAATACCCAATAAGATATGTAAATCCTAGGATTTGCATTTTATTGACTTAACTAATAACATAACTAATGATCATCCTGATGCTATTTTGTATGAAGGAGAAAAAATGAGGCTTTCCAACTCGTTTAATCTTCTCTAATTAATATTACTATCATTTCTCCTAAATAGCCCATATAAATATATTTCTGTTTATGCAAAATATAGCCAGAATTTGAGGTAAAATTCAAGGTTCAGCTGAATTAGATGCTGCTAAATTTACTGGGCAGCTCTGTTCCAAGCACCATGCCAGCATTTCTCACGTGCAGTATTGAATTTAACCTTCACCAAAAGTCCCTTGAGGCGGGCATTAAGATTACTGTTTTATACCTGAAGATGTTATTGAGGTTTTCCATACTGCGCTGGGTGATCAGTATCTGAAAATCTAGAGGGATTGCTGATTGAATCATTTTGTGGAATACCGAATTTTCATGTCCCATATTTTTATCTGATTTTGTTTGAACAATCAGTCTTTATATTGACATCTTGAAGGAAGGGACTGGTTATTCACATACCACACACCTGGCAAAGAGTTACATATATAGTAGGTATTTTCAAATGATTCCATGAATAAGTAAATGAATTCCTAGTGATAGGCAGCTGAGTTGCGCCATCGTTTTGTAGCCTCTTAGTTCTGTTAGCAAATAAAGGAAGTGCTATTACTTGGTACAGATTTCTTTTCATAATATATACTATGTCCTGGGAAGGTAAGTAGGTGGGCGGGAGCAATGCGACACTGTAGCAGGCACTGTCAGTACTCCCATTTCCACTGGCGCCCCTGTTACCACTGCAGTGCATGTGGGCTCATGATGGACTCTTGCTCCCCAAACCCAAAGCTGGGTTTCTGTAGCAAGGGATTGCCCTCAGGCTCCTGCAACCTAGGTGTCTATAAGTGAGCGGGGAAACGCCTGGGGCTCCACTTGGAGACAAAAGTCTTAACCAATGACCTGGGTGCCAGGGCACGAATACTCCAGTTCTCTCTTCGGCAGTCAGCGCAGTGAAGCTCTGAGGTGTGACCTGACATTTCCAGAACTTTCCCTGCAGAACTGAGCCTTTGTTACACTTCCTGAGATTTTGCTTGGCTCTTCTGCCCACATGGTCCCATTTCTTAACTTCCATATCTATTTTTTCCTGGCAATACTTGTTAGATAAGTCACTTTTACTGGAACTTTGGTCTCAAGTTTTGCTTCCCAACATAAAACCAATGTTTTTCATCAGGTAGCCAAAACACATTTTAGACACTGAAAATAATTGTGTGCTTTCATCACGAGCCTCAATTAAAGCAATGAGCCTGTTGTAATAAATGGCCCTGGGTAGCTATTGTCCTTCCAAAAAACATGTCTACGTCCTAATCCCAGAACCTGTGAATGTTTGTTATGTGGCAAAGTGAAATCAGATAGAATTAAGGTTCTGAATCAGCTGACCTTAAAATGAAGAGATTATCCTATATTATTCAGGTGGGGCCAATGTCATCACAGGGTCCTTAAAAGTGGAAGAGAAAGAAGGAAGAGAGTGTATTTGACTGTTGTGATGCAAGAGATAGACCAGCCATTGCTGGCATTGAAGATGCAAAGGGGCCACAAGCAATGACACACTGTAAGCCTTGAGAAGCTGGAAGAAGCAAAGCAAAACAAAAACAAACAACAACAACAAAAAAAAAACAAAAAAAAAGGATTTTCCCCTAGAATCTCTAGAAGAAACTTAGCCCTGTCAAAACCTTGATTTCATCCCAGTGATACCTGTTTTTTAGCTCTATCCTCCAGAAGTCTAAGATAATAAATTTATGTTATTTAAGTAATTAAGTTGTGAGTCCCTCATTACAGCAGCAAAAGGAAACTAATACAACCATTGTCAATTTAATTCTGGCTCTGGAAACTAGTAGCTAGGTGACCTTGGGCAAGATATTTTGACCTCTCTGCACCTCACCTGTCTTAGTAACAAAATGACTATTTCATAGAGTTGTTCTGAAAACTAAAAGAGTCAATATGTAAATTATGTAGAGTGCTTGACCCAGTAAAAATTCATTAAATGTTGGTTACTGTTTTACTATTGCTAAGTGTGCTGTGTTGGATTCCTGGAAAACATGAACTTTTTCTTCTCCCGTGTTTATGTAAATCTCTGGGTCTGAGTAGGATTTCAAGAAAGGTGCCATGTAATACACGTGTAAGGAATAATTCTGATGTTCTGCCTCAGTAGAGGTCCATGTGCGTTACATGAACTAAACAGGATTCATAAAATATGTAGTATAATTCCATTAAGTATGTGAAATCCATGTTCCTTAATTTTTTTTTGGCCAGAAAATATGTTGACAATGAAATATAAATTGGACACCTGTCTCCAAAATATAGGCAGTATTAGTGAGATATCAATAGCCTTTGAAAGTGGTGTTTCATTCTCAAATTAAGGCAGATATCCAAAAGAAGAAATAAAGTATCTTGTATATTTTTATCTTTTTCAGAATTATTTCAGAAATGCAGAAATGTTTTTGCATGCGGGAATATTTCCAACTCCCTCTGTTCCATATGCTGACATGAATGCTGAATATAAAACTAAGCTAAGCAGACACATTCATCAACATGAATGGCATGTATATGAACATCCAAATCCTCTATGATTGTTTGCATATAACCATCAAATTGTTTTAGCCAAAGAAACCTTAATAGAAGTTTTTTTTAGACAACCACTAATAAGTACATTCTGGGTGATAGAGCAGAACCAACAAAAATGAAAAAGGACTGAAAGCAGCATTAAAAATGTCATTTCCATCAAGTTATGTTTCTTTATTAAAGAAACTTAATCCTTCACTTGTTTTGGTATAATCCCAGTTAGCACTAGAGCAGCTCCAAACGAGAGGTTAGAAAAATTAAAATGAAGTAAAGGTGATCCACAGATGTTAATGCCATACACGGTTATGAAATCAACAAAGCAATTTCAACAATTCACCTTGGAAAAATGTTCTCATTTTGGCCATAATTTCACTTAAAGTAGGTAGGTTTTCTTTTGCAACAAATGCTTGTATTTTCTTTTAGAGGGATAAAGGAAGGCTTCTTGCTTTAGCTGAATTTGGATCAACAGTAAAGCTATAGCATCTTATGGGTATGGTGACAAAGATCAGTTAACTTTGAAGAAAAACAAACAAAAACACAGTTTCACCATATAGAGCATGCATTAGATGTATTCTGACACGTGACAAATGCTCATCCTTCACCATCATTGGGCCACACAGGAACGTTTCCAACTCCCTCTGTTCCATTAGCTCTACTGGAAAACTAGTCCAAACTCCACTGATTCTGGACTCATGCTAACTGTTCCCTAGAGACAGCAATAGAAGCAATAAAATCAAATCACCCACTAAAATACAACATTAGCAAGCCCCTTGGCACACACCAAAGGGGATTTCTGCACAGCCTTTTTTACTTGGCATTCTAATCACTGAGAAAAGGCACAACTACCTCAGGGCAGGAAGTCCCACCTCTCCCTAAAGTCATTAGCAGTCCATAATAGTAAGGCTGGATGTATCTGGACTCAGCACTTGGTGTTTTGGTTTTGTTTGTTTTCCTGAAGGCCCTTTTGTTCCCCTGTGAGTAGGTCTTCATCATCATCACCACCACTATCATCATTAACCATATCAATACCATCATCACCAACAACAAGAGCACCATTACCAACAATAATGTTACATTTCAGAGAAGCAGCAGCTATATGCGAGGCACTGTGCCAAATGCCTTGCAGGTATTACCTATTTATACCATATTTTCCACCTATGAGGGAAGTGCTCATAGCTTCATTATTCCTGAGAATGAAAAGGAGGATCACAGAATGAGAAAGCCAGGACTGCATAACTATTGAGTAGCAATCTAAACTTCAACCCTCCTAGTATTTAAGTCATTATGAAAGATAACATCTTAAAGGTGATCCTATATCAATTTTTAATTTGATCTGGTAAAAACTAATATAGATTGAAATTATCCTTTAGACCCTGTGATTTACCTCTTCTATTTCCCTTACACATCCCCCCACTCTACTCCCCTTCTGTAGAATTACATACATTTTAAAGAAAAAAGGACCTACAATAATAGGCCTGTATCAAAATACTGTGCAACACAGTGACATTGTAGTTAGAGAATTATGTTGGAAGCAAGTAGTCTCTCCAGGTCTTCCAGGGGAGGTGGGAGAGGCTCTGCCTTCACTTGACTCTTGAGGACTAACCACCACATAGCCCTACAACAGAGTGAATCATTATCCAACCATGTCTTGCAGAGCAATTTGGAAGAGCACTGCTTTAAGGTCATCCATGTTTTCTATGAAAGTATGCTATAATTTTTTAAATAGATTCTCTTTGGAAGTATTCTATACTATATATCTGTAGACTTCCACTGTTATCTGTGCAGAAGGCAATTTAGAAGAGTTCACTTCTTTTACAACCTTTTTTCTTTGTTTTCATTTGCTGAAACATTTTTAAGAGGTATAATTGAGGAAGGTTAAGTTAATTGAGTTGTGTGTGTGTGTGTGTGTGTGTGTGTGTGTTAAACTTCCTCATTGTTTCCCTGTTGGGATGAATAATCCCCTTCATCTTGTTCTATCTTTACTTGTTTTTAATGCTAAGATCTACAAAGTTTAGAAAAAATTATTGATTATTTTGGAGAGAGAGGAGGGGAGAGGGAGAAAGAAACATCAACATGGGAGTGAAACATTGATCAGCTGCCTCTTGTATTTCCCCTACTGGGGATTGAGCCGGCAACCTGGCTTGTGACCTGACGAGGAATTGAACCAGCAACCCTTTGGTGCATGTTGGATGCCCAAGCAACTGAGTCTTACCAGCCAGGGCCATCTTTACGTTGTGATTATTGCTTTTCACATAAAGGCAATTATCCACAGGACCGGTTAATTATAGCTCTCATTGCTTCTCATGTACACACTTCAGTCATTTGGACACCTTTTCACCTACTCAGGATACCCACTGACTTTTTGGGTGTTGCAAGGTGAGGTACTATTCACCCTCTCTAACACTCAGTTTATGTATCATCTTTCCTTCCCAATATCTTGTTTCCTGACCCAAACTGGACTGGAAGCTCTCCTATATATTTTCATGATAGAAAACTATCAAAGCTCCTCATGGTCTATTTTACATTTATACTTCTATTTACATATTTCTCTTTCCCACTATTTTTATCATATTATTTTTCTCAAAGCTTATGTAGTATCTGGATCTCAAAGGTGCTTAATAAATGTTGTAGAGAAAGTTTATTCAAATTATTGTTAAAAATTGGTCATGTCTCTCTAAGAAGAGAGCTGAACAATCATTACATCCTTATATGGAACGTCCATCAGTATTTCAGGACAGATTTATAGTAAGTAATGGGAATGAGTAATAGGAATGTTTACTCTGAATTTATGAAGAATTACTGTAATTAGAAGGAACTGTGGAAACTGACTTTAGAAGAAAGACATATCAAGATGTATTATTTTGTGAAATATAAATTATCACATTTAAATATTTTGAGGTGTCTTATTGAGGTAGAAATGATTATTTCCTCAGTTATTAAACATGCATTTTCAGCACACACTAAGTTAACCTACGCAGCTTTTACTTCTTTTTAACATTGCAATTGCATGCAATTTTTATGAACTTAATGTTTTTCTTACTAGACCAACATTTATGTATTTCATTTTGATATCCTATATGATAGTTGCTATATAGCAATGACACTGATGCCTGTATAAATAAAATAAGAATATCTTACCTTTTATAGACAGCTTTTAGGTTTATAATTTCTATTTTTGTGCCCCAAGGAACCAAGCATTACTCTGGACAAGGACTTAGTATCCGCAAAATTACAGTACCTGATGATTACAGTACCTTCAAAATACATCTTGATTTTTATAAAGCCATTAATAACCTGAATTCATATACTAAACATCTGAAAATCACCACTCCATAAAATAATTAGCTTTAGGATACAATGATTCCTAATCTTGTTAAGACATCAAAGAATTGACAAGAAAACAAAACCCTCTTATTGGAGAATCAATTAGTCAGCAGAAGATGTTAATGAACTAAATTTAATCTAATTAAATGCCATGATTAGAGTGTAAGATGAAAGTAGCAAAGAAAAAAAATGCCAACTTGATATCATAGCATTAGCTAGATTAAATTTTGGTTGTCTTATCAAGAAAGCCTGTCATAGAGTCATTAAATCTTTAAAACAAAGATATGCCAACACAGAGATTCCATTTAACAAATATTAAGTTCAAAAAGAAATGCAAAAGCACCATATCTTCCACTGAATAGCACCTAATCAAATATTCAACAACGGTCCCTTAGAACTTTAAATGGCAAATATTAAACACTAGTAAGAAATCATCCTCATACTCTTCTCCCCAAAGCAAATATAAAGCAATGTTTACCAGTGATGTGTTTAAAAGCCTCAAATAGGTTATTAACTGATAGCGAAGCAGACATAAGTATTTTTAAAAACCAGATCTATTCTCTGCCTGAAGTGGGTTATATGGAACTGTATCATATATGCCAGATTCAAATTTCAATACCAGATCTTTGTAAATGTATAACTTTGGGCAATTTCATTTATTCTGTCTGATCCCAATTTCCTAATCTACAGAATGTAGACAATAAGATCTACCCCAAACTTGTGAGAATTAAATGAACTAAAGCATATTAACTCTGTTCCCAACCCAGAGTGATCATTATTATATAGGGTGGAGCAAAAGTAGGTTTACAGTTGTAAGTATATTATATACAGCTTATTCTTGTATTATTATTTATTATTGTATTATGTTCCAGATGAACAACTGAAACCTACTTTATCCCACCCTATATATGAGTTAATAGCAATAACACTGCCACAAACTTATATACTACACTGCAGTGCGATATATAACAAATTCCAATTGCCTTCCTAGATATAAAACAGCCTAAAGGAGCATTTTAATTTTACTATAATTCCTCTTTATTTTTAACTTAAAAACAAAATTAAATGAATATTATATTAAATATATGTATATATTCATACACACATACGCATGCCTCATTCCCTTAGAGGCCAGAATTAAGAGATTGTGGTCACAGAGAGTCCAGAGGTGAAACAATTAGGCTGCTTTCTACTCAAAGGAAGGGACTAGTGGTGATGCAAATATTCTACTCTTTTTGCTTTGTTATCTCAAGATAATGCCAATCTGACAAAAAAAATAGGTATATTTTGATTTATTCACATAGGGCAGCTATTGTGTTGGATGTTGTCTTTTTTTTTTTTTTTTTTTTTTTTTTTTACAAACTAAAAGAAAAGAGGTCAGTGCCCATGACTAAATAGACAGATATTGCATGTTTGAAAAATTCTTGTGGCACACTGGTTGAAAATCGCTGGTCTACAAAGTTCTTCCTCATCAAATCTACCTCACAGACTCCCAGCTTCCCAGGGCTACAGCTCAGGAATCTCTCCTTGACCCCTTCACCTACTCATAGCTCTGGTCCCACAATACCCACACATAGGTGCTAACATATCACTAGTCAGAACATACTTTACAGTGGGAGTAAATCTGGTCCCTAATTAAACTGCGAACAATAGGGGGGCTCAATATTACATCCCTGATGTACCACACGTGACGTTCAATCAATAGATGTTTACAAGTTTTTTTTAGGATGGCAGGGCTGTACATTTCATGCCTGCACCCAGCAATGGCTCAAGATACAAATGAACTCACACTCACCTCACTATAAGCACACTGTGTATAAAAAACTAGAGGCCTGATGCATGAAATTCATGCAAGAGTAGGCCTTCCTTCCCCCGGCTGCTGGCACTGGCTTCCCTCTGGCACCCAGGACCCGGGCTTCCCTCTGGCCACTGGCAGGCACCTGGGACCAGGCTTCCCTCCCAGTCCCAGCTTCATCTGGAAGGTCATCCGGAAGGACTTCGGTCTAATTAGCTTATTACACTTTTATTATTATAGATACTGCTCTGCCACGCCCTTCCATTCTTGGGCTTTTCTGCAACTATCTCTCAAGGGCTCATCAGGTACAAGTGCTTAACTGATTTTTTTCTTGGCAGTAACAGAAATGAAATCTACACTGAAGGTAATTACTCAGTGAGTCGACGATAATGTTCATAGACTTTAACTACATCAAAAATAGCTCAAAAGAAAATGCTCAATAAACATAATTTATTTAATAAAACATCATCTCATTTGATAGATTTTTTAAAGTATTTTTCTTTATTGATTAAGGTATTATAAATGTGTCCTTACCCCCCACTGTCCCCCCTTGATAGATTTTTAAAGATCACAAAGCTAATAACCTGTTCATTAAATAATGCCTTCATGAAGCTTTTAATAATCTTAATTAATGTTGCTAGTGGTTGTAATTATGTGTGTCTACAGCACTATACTTGCAACCACCAGTTGCTATATTCATACTTAATTGCAAAATTAAAAAATGTATGTTATCTTGCTATCAGACAGTCATAACTGTCTAGTATTTCAATCAGTGGAACTGATACAGTCATATCATTACATCAGATGCATGTTGCATTATTTTTTATCTGCCCCTGATTGTGGGTTGATACTCATTATGAACAAATAAGTCAAATCTTTCTTTCCTAATTTAAAGTGCATTTGAATGGTTAATTTTATTCTTCCTTCTCTCCCTCCTGTCCTCTTTCTCCTTCTTCTTTCCTTCATCCCTTCTATCCATCAATTTATCCAGTTACTGTGTCTAAAATGTATTAAAAAAACCATATTACAGTGATATACAATATATAGTCCTTACTCTCAAGAAATTTATAGTTTAATAAAGTATTAGAGGTTGGACAAAAAAACACCTTTATTTCATGCTAATGATAGATTCATGACTATGAAAATAACATTTAAAAATAAGTAATATGTATTGTGATCACCATGTCAATATCTATAATAGGGATTTATACTTTCAAACTTACTCTTTCTTCACAACAATTCGTAATTTAGTTACCATTATACTTTTCCAGTTTGACAGATGAAGAAACTGAGGTAAATAGAGATTAAGCAATTTTCACAATCAAAGGCAATGATTCAAATCCAGGTAGTCTGACCATAGGTTGTACATACTATACTGTGATCACAAATGATCATACTTGATCCTCACAACAATCCTATAATAGACACATTTTTAGAGTGTCATCTCATAGTACCACAATCACAGTTCTACAATCATGTCCTTTACTCTAAGCCCACCCAGCTGAACCTTTAATAACCCCTTTCTTTGCCACTAGGCTCTCATGTTCATTACTGATTAGACATAGATGCTTGAAGTTAAGTAGTCATAGCTAACTGGCTCTTACCAAACTGGCCAGCTTCTGTTTAGGGAAACTAGGAATCAAGGATACTTGTACCTGAAAACATGTAAAAACTTGAGAGCCATGGCTGAACCACTGCCACTACATAGATAGAAAAGGCAGAGAAGACCGGTCTATAGCAAGAAATGTGGAAAGATGTGCATTGAAGCACTGAGATGAGAGAGAATCCTACTTGTTTTGAATGGATTTCTTGGCTGTTCATTATGGTTTCTGAGAGGTCCATAAGGAACTTTAGGTCCATAAGGTAGCTCATTAGCCACCTGAGATGGCCCCTTTCTGAGTCATACTAGTGTGAGTTGAACTTTGTTACAACTAAAAGAACCATTATTACATATATGATACAGATGCTTACTTCCATCTTCCTATTGAGTGGAATTGAAGCTACAGAAATTTATGCGAGAAACACAAAAACAATTTTGATACATAGGGAGAAAACTGTAAATCCCACAAACTAAATATATATATGTATAGATCTGGAAGGAAAATAAAGAAACCTTACAAATGACTAAAAAAGGAGACTTTTCCATGTTTTAAAATATTTACAACATTTGCGAGGGCCTGATGGCTCAGTTGGTGGAAGCATGGTTTCTGTACACCAAAAAGGTTGTGGGTTCTATTCCCAGTCAGGGCACATACCTAGGTTGCGGGTTCCATCCTTAGTTGGGGGTGCATATAGGAGGCAAACGATTAATATTTTTCTTTCACACTGATGTTCTATATTCTCTCTCTCTCTCTCTCTCTCTCTCTCTCTCTCTCTCTCTCTAAATCAATAAAAACATACCCAGAGGTGAGGTTTAAAAAAATAACAATAATAAAAAAATTACAGAATTTATTTTTGTAGTTATAGAAGTGTGTTCTAAATCGAGAACATAGCACAGATGAGGAGGTATATTGAGAAATTCAACTCCACTGAAACCAACTTGGGTGGAGGGTCTATAGAAGTTTTAGCAAGAAAGTAGCCTGGGGCTATATGTAGCAGGCACAGGATACTAAGTTGTGATATTTGTACATTTTAAATATTCATTGAAGGGTAAGCAGGTGACATGATCATAAGCTTTCAGAAGATCCTTCTGGCAATGTCAAGTGGCATATGAGAAGAAACAAGACATGGAAAACAACTTATGAGTACAGTAAGAAGACAAAAAGAGCCTGAAGAAGTAACTTGTCAATATTCATAATATTTCATTAGGAATGTAAACAGTCTGCCTCAGAAGGAATCCCTATCAACACCCCTTCCTTAAAGCCAAGGAGCACCCAGTTGCACACATGTGGACATGCGCGCGCGCGCACACACACACACACACACACAGCATAAAAAAACCCATGGATAATCATAGAGATATTTGGACCACCAGCACCAAATATGTTGAAATACACACACTCTACTGTATCATAGATCATCAAAGACTACTTTAGGAATATATCCTAAAAAACCCCGAAACACCTATCAGAAAGAATGTATGCACCCCTATGTTCATAGCGGTGCAATTTACAATAGGTAAAATCTGGAAACAGCCCAAGAGCCCATCAGTAGAGGAGTGGATAATAAAGCTGTGGTATATTTATACCATGGAATACTATGCAGCAATAAAAAAATGAAAGATCTTTTACCATTTGAGACAGCATGGAGAAACCTGGAGAGTATTATGCTAAGCAAAATAAGCCAGTCAGAGAAAGACAAGTATGATGTGATCTCACTCATATGTGGAATTTAGTGAACAAAATAAACTGATGAACAAAATAGAGTTAGCCAGGCAAGGTAAGAGGTGGGATACAGTGGAGCAGGTTGGAAGTGAGGAGGCATATTAGGAGAGAAAAATTCTGTGAGCAAAAGCAGACAATTGAAAAACAGTAGAGAAACTACCAATATGTCTGTGTCTTTAAAGCACTACAGTAAATGTCAGGGAGTAAGGTAATTATCAGCCTGGAAAGGAGGGAAGAAGTCAGATGACAGAGGGACCTAGAGAGAGGTCCAAGCTACTTAACTGAGGATATGAACGGCGAACTCTCAAATAACACTGCACAAGTGTCTCCAGGAAACTTTTCAGCCTGGAGGCATTTCACCTTGATCCTCAAGAACAAACTATTTATATCAAGAGAAAGCCTAAAATTAGATAGGATTAAAGCAATCCCACAGACATACATGGGACCATCTATCAGCAACTAACTTCCTGGGCTATATTTAAAATCTCTTAGTGTCAAAGCAATAGAATGGCTAAAACACTTACAACCAGCATCTCTCCTAAGAGATTTTAATCAGAATAGGAAAAATCACAATATACACTATCTTTTTTCTTTTTAATCTACAAATCCTATAATCCTAGTAAGATGTCAACAAAGGCTGTCATTACACTGCCAAGAAAGAAAAATTGTTGTAACGAAGTGTTAGCATAACAGCTGATATTTTTGTACATTTACTATCGTGCTATGTGCTGTGCCATGTGCTCTAAATAACTCTCTAAAGAAGAATTTGAAATTGCTTCTCCAAAATATTTTCCCTACTGCGTTATTTCTCCCTTCCATTTGCAATTTCCTATATGATCAGAGTACGGGCAGTGGAGTTCAACACATTCAGTTATGGACCCTACTAGTTATACATCTTTAGACAAGTCACTTAACCTGGTTGAACCTGAGTTTGCTTATCTGTAAAAATGGCACTATACAGCCCCAGCCAGTTTGGCTCAGTAGATAGAGCGTTGACCTGTGAACTGAAAGGTCCCAGGTTTGATTCCAGTCAAGGGCACATGCCCGGGTTGTGGGCTCAGTCCCCAGTGGGGGACTTGCAGGAGGCAGCTGATCCATGATTCTCTCTCATCATGGATGTTTTATTTCTTTCTCCCTCTTCCTTCCTCTCTGAAATCAATAAAAATATATTTTAAAAAATGGCACTATACTATCCACAGTGCATGAGATAATCTAAATGAAGACCTCTGTGGCAATTCCAGCACTGACAGGCTTTAGTGAACATTTCCTGGCTGAGCTGGCTCAGATACTTTATCAGACGAATGGAACATGCCAGTATTTAAGCATCTGATGTTTTTCAGTAACTCAACTTTCACAAGAGTATGGCCATCCAGAACATGAAGCTGTACACATAATTAGTCTCACAAAGGAGCAACACTACAACTGTGGTGGGCAGACTGTTTCAGGGTCATACTAGCAATGTGGGTAAATCATGCTCTTTTAAGAAATCAGTCTGTTTATGTTTCATGAGCTCTTTGCACTTTTTCTGGAAAGCACAACTCCAAACTATGGCCCAGCTCTGAAAGGCATACTGCATCTCCCAGAACAGATGTGGTTCTGGCTTTATACCCTTTTTCCTATCTGCTCCCACCCCCACATATACCATGACTCTTTTGCTTCAGTTTCTCAATATATATTTCCCAGGGCAAGCATGTCAAACTTGTGGCCTGCGGGCCACATGTGGCCCACAACGAATATTTCGGCAGCCCAGCTAATATAACGTTTTATAAGAAATGTTTGTAAGAAACGGTATGTAAGAAATGTTTAGATAAAAATTTCATGACTTAATTTTTACAATATCTTGTTATATGTAATTATTTTTTTTAAATATATTTTATTGATTTTTTACAGAGAGGAAGGGAGAGAGATAGAGAGTTAGAAACATCGATGAGAGAGAAACATCGATCAGCTGCCTCCTGCACATCTCCCACTGGGGATGTGCCCGCAACCCAGGTACATGCCCTTGACCGGAATCGAACCCGGGACCCTTGAGTCCGCAGGCCGACGCTCTATCCACTGAGCTAAACCGGTTTTGGCATATGTAATTATTAATAACGAACTACAACGTTCACTAATAACTGATTATTATAATTGTGTTGCATTCATTTCCCTTATGTGCCTTATGCACAGGTGCACCATTTCTCTCCACTAATACTAGCAGCGAATAGTTTAGCAGCTGATTGCCATGTCATTAGTCTTGGACTGACTTGTTTGGTGCACGCAACAGAAAATATTTCACTGTTGCAGAACAAGAAAAATAGGTTTATTAGCGTTACACTTATTAATTTGTGCAGTTATTCCATGTCCGGTAAGTTAATATTCAAGAAAAAATAGTTTTATTAAAATGTTCTATTATTTTATGTTAATGATTACTCATTTATTTCAGTCCTTTGTATTCAGCATGTCTCTATCAAAGTAAACCTACATTCCTATGAAAACTGAAGCTTTTGTTTTTTTGCAGCCCACATAAACTTAAACCTTGTTTATTTGGCCCATTGAGTTTAGCCTTTGAGTTTGACATGCTTGTCCTAGGGTATTGATATTTCTTCTGTTATCCTTTCATATTTCTAAAAAGAAAACAAACAAAGCAAAACAACCACAATAACAAAAAAACGCCCTATGTAAAATGGGCAAATTTTCAAAAGATTACAAAAGCAGAGGTCTGCTGCTTAAGCAGCCTCAACCCCAAATCAGATCCTCTAAAGCAGTGGTTCTCAACCTTTCTAATGCCTCGACCCTTTAATACAGTTCCTCATGTTGTGGTGACCCCCAACCATAAAATTATTTTCGTTGCTACTGCATAACTGTAATTTTGCTACTGTTATGAATCGTAATGTAAATATCTGATATGCAGGATGTACTTTCATTGTTACAAATTGAACATAATTAAAGCATAGTGATTAATCACAAAAACAATATGTAATTATATATGTGTTTTCCGATGGTCTTAGGCGACCCCTGTGAAAGGGTCGTTCGACCCCCAAAGGGGTCGCGACCCACAGGTTGAGAACCGCTGCTCTAAAGGTTGTCTAGTGCTACCTTTGAGATAAACACATGGTGCATCATGACCCTGAATTTTGCTCCCAAGATGCATGGCAAAGGTCTAAAGACATGTGAACTGGGGGGTCGGGGAGGGGTGGGGGTGGTACCAGACTGAAGCAGAGAAGATAAGGAACCACGATCCTAAACCAAGTAAAGGCACTAGTGTGCATGCCCAATTTAGGGGAGTTGTATTATTGTTAAATTGTTGTTCTTATTTTAAAGTCTTTTTTTTAATTTGGATAAGGCCTTTTATATTTAAACTAGGGGCCCGGTGCACGAAATTCGTGGGGGGGGGGGGAATGTGTCCCTCAGCCCAGCCTGCCCCCTCTCACATACTGGGAGCCCTCAGGCGTTGACCCCCATCACCCTCCAATCACAGGATCGGCCCCTTGCCCAGGCCTGACGCCTCTGACAGAGGCGTCAGGCCTGGGAAGGGGACCCTCATTTCCCCCCCATCACTGGTTCTGCCCCCAGCCCAGGCCTGATGCCTCGGCCAGAGGCGTAGACCCCCAAATCTGTGCACCGGGCCTCTAGTATATCAGTATTTAGCCAGTGTATGTTTGTGTGCATATAATTTGAAAAATAGAAATGTTTAAAATAACCACTACAACACAGAAAAATGCCAACAATGAGATCCATGTTATATTTTATAAATTCAGTATTTTTCTTGATACATTTTTATCATGTTGATACAGCCTAGGTCCGTGGTCAGCAAACTGCGGCTCATAAGCCACGTGTGGCTCTTTGGCCCCTTGAGTGTGGCTCTTCCTACACCTTAGGAGTACCCTAATTAAGTTAATAATAATGAACCTACCTATATAGTTTAAGTTTAAAAAATTTGGCTCTCAAAAGAAATTTCAATTGTTGTACTGTTGATATTTGGCTCTGTTGACTAATGAGTTTGCCGACCACTGGCCTTGGTGATTATGCCAGCTATACTCTATTTCACATGGCAAAGCATAGTTTCCATCTTATATATGGTCCCCAAGCTGAGCTTAAAGCAATAAGTAGCAGAATTGTTGGACTGACAAGTAATACCCAAAGGCAGCATTGGAAAGTAGCACATTGGTGATAAAAATCTATGGACCATAGACTCAGAAAACCTGAGCTTCATAATCTTAAATAATAAAAATTTGCCAAAACTTTGTCATCTTGTTAGTTAAATAGTTTCTCTTTTTAAGATCTTTTCTTATATTTTCCAGAAATTCTATCTAAGACATGAGATACAGCACATTTTAAAAGTTCAAGTGATGATTTACAGAGATAACTTCAAAAAAAAACATGTAATAATCTTGTTCGTGATACTGTAAATATTTTGAGACATTGTGGAAGCAGGAGAAAGTTTCCCAAATGATTCCCATGTCTCAGCAGGCTTTAGGTAAAAATGTCATTCCTCAGACTCTCAAACTCATTTGAGAATTTAAAATATTTAAATTAACATTTTAGATTTCATTATGTATCTTGTTTCTTAACTGTCCTTTAGCGGAATAAACAGAGAAGACTACAGCTGTGTCTTCCCCACAGTGTTGGTCTTTGTCTAAAATGCATGGCGTTGTCAAAAGAGCATCTTTGAGGTCACCCTCCCATGGCTTGACAATGACTTGAGGAAGCTGAGAGGACATTCCTGCTTCTGGGTCACCTCTTGTTCTGGTCATTCTATTGCCTGGGAGCTAGGTTCCCCTGTGTCTCTACTGCAAAATTTTCACACCCCACCACTTAACTGCATTCTCTCTAAGACTTCAAGACCTCATTCAAATCCAACCCTTCTAATGATATATTCTCCAACTCCTCTGATTTGTACTAATCTTGAGGCAATCAGGACATCCTATCACACTTAAAGAGAGAGTGAGACTTCTTATTCACCCACATATTGATGTGACAAGATTAGGTGTGCAAGTAATGTGTTGCTAACAATAGCTAAAGGGTGCTTTTAAATAACTTACTTTAAATAAAGATATTTAAAATAGGTTATTATACCTATCCTAAAGGCATTCTCATTTATGTGTCTTCACAATTTGCTTTCTTGGTTTGACAAAAATGGGAGAAGTAACTGGAATTATAATAACTCAAAATTTACAGTACAGATCTCAATGCTTCTCACGGGGCCATCATAATTTGTGCCACAAGAGGAAAACAAAACAAAACTATGAAGGGCTAACCTAACCTACACAATTTAGAACTTTCTTACATGCTGTTTTATGCTGCTCCCTAAGAATTTAAGATGTGTGTTCTGTGTGTATGCATGTGTCCCTGTGTTCTACGTGGCAAGCCTAGTTAACAAACAAGTCATGCAGAATAGTTTTTACACTGTCAATTCACCTGGCTCAGTGCTGGCCATCTGGAGGGCATCATTAAATACTTAAGATTTGAAAAGGTTTTTTTTTCTTGCTGTTTTATAAAAATTCTTATTGAATTTATTGGGATGACATTGGTTAGTAAAATTTTACAGGTGTAAAGTGCACAATTCTATGATATATCACCACCCAAAGTCAAATCTCCTTCCATCACTGTCTGTCTTCCCTCCCCGCCCTACCCCCTTTACTCAAGACTGGTTTATTTCTTTGCTACTTAAAAAAAACAAGCACTGAAAAGAAACAAATAAAAGTAAACATTTACTCCCCTGGATGACTTCAGAGAGAAACTAAGGGAAGAGCCAAAGGCTGCAGTCTGCCCTCTGCTACAATCCTGCATAGTATTAGGCTCCATGCTACAGAGTCAAGGATACCTTAATGGCATGAGGCCTTAATTCAACAGGGCACTTCGGGGTTATTACCTCATCCTTAACACAGATTCAGTTTCAAAATAGGTCAAGTGTGGCCTTTCACTGACTTTTTGAAGATGTGTTCAAGAAGAACCAACTGTAAAAAGCCAGTGATCCGGCAACCTAAAAATTACAATATGAAGTGTCTTCACAGACATCATAATGGCTGCTTCCTTCTGGAACTGAAGACAATTTAGACCATGATATGGGTTTCTTTCAGTTGATAATAAAGAAAAGCAATTATCTCTTAATTTCACTAAACAATAAAGCAACCATCTACTTTGCATATAAATTTGATGAGTTTTTCCTATCAAGATTGGAAGAAGATATGAATGAGGAAAGACTTCTTTTCACTGATTCTTAAAATAGCATCCCCATGACATTTATTTAGTTTATCTAACTGAAAATGTACCATCCATACATATCAAAGAAGGTGAATCCAACCTCTAGTCAAATAAAATTAAAAATTCATTTATATTTCCATACTCTTGCAAAATAGCAAAGAAAAATGCTTCTGGCTGAATTCTCAAAATCAAAAGGTCACAAATGGGTAGATTGAACAGTTAAACCAAAAAAAAAAGTCGATACATCTTTGTTTTATCAGGTTTAGAAACACTGACAGAGTGGTGCAAATTAAGGGAATAATGAATATGATAACCTGTCTTAAATCACAAAGAAATCAGATGTTTTCAATTCTTGAACAATGTCTTAAAGGAAGAAAATCTTTTAGGATTTCAGAGTAGGAAAGAACATCGGATATTACTTAGTTTACCTCTTTATATCATGTATATATTCCTTCTTTTCCCGGGTCATAATAGAAAATTATTAAGACAGTGTCACATAAACAAAGGACTCAACAGAGGTAGTCTTATTAATGACTTCCCTTTCCTTCCCTCCAGCATGCTAAAAAAAAATTTTTTTTTCATGAAAAAAAAATGCATGACCTCAGCACTTAACCAGGTAAAGGATTAAGTAATGTTGAAACTATTGGAAGTGTACTGGTCTGGATACCATACTTTGATGCTTATTACATCAGTAAGATGACATCAACTTTTAAATGTCCCAACTGATTTCTTTAATAATTCACCTTATATTATGGTCTTTAATAATTAAAATAGCATCATTAAATCATTCCCTCAGAGAAATGCAGTTTATCTATTACTTTATCATCCATTTAGTTACTAAAATTACTTTCAGCAATAAATCAATGTGTATATATATATGAAAAATATATATTAAAAAACACAGCCATCACTTAATCATTTGTTCAGAGATGAAGAGTTAAAAAGTCTGGGTTTATGTTTCATTTTAAATTTGAGTTAGAATGTAAGTCATTCTAAGCTAAAATAATTTATAGGCTATATGTATTTTTTTAACTCATGACAGAAAATAGATCATTTGGTGACAGAATTAATGGCTGATTTTAATTATTTTCTTAGATGTGTTTTTCCTGGCTCTGAGAAATACCCAATAAGATATGTAAATCCTAGGATTTGCATTTTATTGACTTAACTAATAACATAACTAATGATCATCCTGATGCTATTTTGTATGAAGGAGAAAAAATGAGGCTTTCCAACTCGTTTAATCTTCTCTAATTAATATTACTATCATTTCTCCTAAATAGCCCATATAAATATATTTCTGTTTATGCAAAATATAGCCAGAATTTGAGGTAAAATTCAAGGTTCAGCTGAATTAGATGCTGCTAAATTTACTGGGCAGCTCTGTTCCAAGCACCATGCCAGCATTTCTCACGTGCAGTATTGAATTTAACCTTCACCAAAAGTCCCTTGAGGCGGGCATTAAGATTACTGTTTTATACCTGAAGATGTTATTGAGGTTTTCCATACTGCGCTGGGTGATCAGTATCTGAAAATCTAGAGGGATTGCTGATTGAATCATTTTGTGGAATACCGAATTTTCATGTCCCATATTTTTATCTGATTTTGTTTGAACAATCAGTCTTTATATTGACATCTTGAAGGAAGGGACTGGTTATTCACATACCACACACCTGGCAAAGAGTTACATATATAGTAGGTATTTTCAAATGATTCCATGAATAAGTAAATGAATTCCTAGTGATAGGCAGCTGAGTTGCGCCATCGTTTTGTAGCCTCTTAGTTCTGTTAGCAAATAAAGGAAGTGCTATTACTTGGTACAGATTTCTTTTCATAATATATACTATGTCCTGGGAAGGTAAGTAGGTGGGCGGGAGCAATGCGACACTGTAGCAGGCACTGTCAGTACTCCCATTTCCACTGGCGCCCCTGTTACCACTGCAGTGCATGTGGGCTCATGATGGACTCTTGCTCCCCAAACCCAAAGCTGGGTTTCTGTAGCAAGGGATTGCCCTCAGGCTCCTGCAACCTAGGTGTCTATAAGTGAGCGGGGAAACGCCTGGGGCTCCACTTGGAGACAAAAGTCTTAACCAATGACCTGGGTGCCAGGGCACGAATACTCCAGTTCTCTCTTCGGCAGTCAGCGCAGTGAAGCTCTGAGGTGTGACCTGACATTTCCAGAACTTTCCCTGCAGAACTGAGCCTTTGTTACACTTCCTGAGATTTTGCTTGGCTCTTCTGCCCACATGGTCCCATTTCTTAACTTCCATATCTATTTTTTCCTGGCAATACTTGTTAGATAAGTCACTTTTACTGGAACTTTGGTCTCAAGTTTTGCTTCCCAACATAAAACCAATGTTTTTCATCAGGTAGCCAAAACACATTTTAGACACTGAAAATAATTGTGTGCTTTCATCACGAGCCTCAATTAAAGCAATGAGCCTGTTGTAATAAATGGCCCTGGGTAGCTATTGTCCTTCCAAAAAACATGTCTACGTCCTAATCCCAGAACCTGTGAATGTTTGTTATGTGGCAAAGTGAAATCAGATAGAATTAAGGTTCTGAATCAGCTGACCTTAAAATGAAGAGATTATCCTATATTATTCAGGTGGGGCCAATGTCATCACAGGGTCCTTAAAAGTGGAAGAGAAAGAAGGAAGAGAGTGTATTTGACTGTTGTGATGCAAGAGATAGACCAGCCATTGCTGGCATTGAAGATGCAAAGGGGCCACAAGCAATGACACACTGTAAGCCTTGAGAAGCTGGAAGAAGCAAAGCAAAACAAAAACAAACAACAACAACAAAAAAAAAACAAAAAAAAAGGATTTTCCCCTAGAATCTCTAGAAGAAACTTAGCCCTGTCAAAACCTTGATTTCATCCCAGTGATACCTGTTTTTTAGCTCTATCCTCCAGAAGTCTAAGATAATAAATTTATGTTATTTAAGTAATTAAGTTGTGAGTCCCTCATTACAGCAGCAAAAGGAAACTAATACAACCATTGTCAATTTAATTCTGGCTCTGGAAACTAGTAGCTAGGTGACCTTGGGCAAGATATTTTGACCTCTCTGCACCTCACCTGTCTTAGTAACAAAATGACTATTTCATAGAGTTGTTCTGAAAACTAAAAGAGTCAATATGTAAATTATGTAGAGTGCTTGACCCAGTAAAAATTCATTAAATGTTGGTTACTGTTTTACTATTGCTAAGTGTGCTGTGTTGGATTCCTGGAAAACATGAACTTTTTCTTCTCCCGTGTTTATGTAAATCTCTGGGTCTGAGTAGGATTTCAAGAAAGGTGCCATGTAATACACGTGTAAGGAATAATTCTGATGTTCTGCCTCAGTAGAGGTCCATGTGCGTTACATGAACTAAACAGGATTCATAAAATATGTAGTATAATTCCATTAAGTATGTGAAATCCATGTTCCTTAATTTTTTTTTGGCCAGAAAATATGTTGACAATGAAATATAAATTGGACACCTGTCTCCAAAATATAGGCAGTATTAGTGAGATATCAATAGCCTTTGAAAGTGGTGTTTCATTCTCAAATTAAGGCAGATATCCAAAAGAAGAAATAAAGTATCTTGTATATTTTTATCTTTTTCAGAATTATTTCAGAAATGCAGAAATGTTTTTGCATGCGGGAATATTTCCAACTCCCTCTGTTCCATATGCTGACATGAATGCTGAATATAAAACTAAGCTAAGCAGACACATTCATCAACATGAATGGCATGTATATGAACATCCAAATCCTCTATGATTGTTTGCATATAACCATCAAATTGTTTTAGCCAAAGAAACCTTAATAGAAGTTTTTTTTAGACAACCACTAATAAGTACATTCTGGGTGATAGAGCAGAACCAACAAAAATGAAAAAGGACTGAAAGCAGCATTAAAAATGTCATTTCCATCAAGTTATGTTTCTTTATTAAAGAAACTTAATCCTTCACTTGTTTTGGTATAATCCCAGTTAGCACTAGAGCAGCTCCAAACGAGAGGTTAGAAAAATTAAAATGAAGTAAAGGTGATCCACAGATGTTAATGCCATACACGGTTATGAAATCAACAAAGCAATTTCAACAATTCACCTTGGAAAAATGTTCTCATTTTGGCCATAATTTCACTTAAAGTAGGTAGGTTTTCTTTTGCAACAAATGCTTGTATTTTCTTTTAGAGGGATAAAGGAAGGCTTCTTGCTTTAGCTGAATTTGGATCAACAGTAAAGCTATAGCATCTTATGGGTATGGTGACAAAGATCAGTTAACTTTGAAGAAAAACAAACAAAAACACAGTTTCACCATATAGAGCATGCATTAGATGTATTCTGACACGTGACAAATGCTCATCCTTCACCATCATTGGGCCACACAGGAACGTTTCCAACTCCCTCTGTTCCATTAGCTCTACTGGAAAACTAGTCCAAACTCCACTGATTCTGGACTCATGCTAACTGTTCCCTAGAGACAGCAATAGAAGCAATAAAATCAAATCACCCACTAAAATACAACATTAGCAAGCCCCTTGGCACACACCAAAGGGGATTTCTGCACAGCCTTTTTTACTTGGCATTCTAATCACTGAGAAAAGGCACAACTACCTCAGGGCAGGAAGTCCCACCTCTCCCTAAAGTCATTAGCAGTCCATAATAGTAAGGCTGGATGTATCTGGACTCAGCACTTGGTGTTTTGGTTTTGTTTGTTTTCCTGAAGGCCCTTTTGTTCCCCT
This sequence comes from Myotis nattereri, assembly GCF_964212035.1. NCBI lineage: Eukaryota > Metazoa > Chordata > Mammalia > Chiroptera > Vespertilionidae > Myotis > Myotis nattereri. The sequence goes on from NC_138088.1 coordinate 32,459,715, forward strand.
GTGAGTAGGTCTTCATCATCATCACCACCACTATCATCATTAACCATATCAATACCATCATCACCAACAACAAGAGCACCATTACCAACAATAATGTTACATTTCAGAGAAGCAGCAGCTATATGCGAGGCACTGTGCCAAATGCCTTGCAGGTATTACCTATTTATACCATATTTTCCACCTATGAGGGAAGTGCTCATAGCTTCATTATTCCTGAGAATGAAAAGGAGGATCACAGAATGAGAAAGCCAGGACTGCATAACTATTGAGTAGCAATCTAAACTTCAACCCTCCTAGTATTTAAGTCATTATGAAAGATAACATCTTAAAGGTGATCCTATATCAATTTTTAATTTGATCTGGTAAAAACTAATATAGATTGAAATTATCCTTTAGACCCTGTGATTTACCTCTTCTATTTCCCTTACACATCCCCCCACTCTACTCCCCTTCTGTAGAATTACATACATTTTAAAGAAAAAAGGACCTACAATAATAGGCCTGTATCAAAATACTGTGCAACACAGTGACATTGTAGTTAGAGAATTATGTTGGAAGCAAGTAGTCTCTCCAGGTCTTCCAGGGGAGGTGGGAGAGGCTCTGCCTTCACTTGACTCTTGAGGACTAACCACCACATAGCCCTACAACAGAGTGAATCATTATCCAACCATGTCTTGCAGAGCAATTTGGAAGAGCACTGCTTTAAGGTCATCCATGTTTTCTATGAAAGTATGCTATAATTTTTTAAATAGATTCTCTTTGGAAGTATTCTATACTATATATCTGTAGACTTCCACTGTTATCTGTGCAGAAGGCAATTTAGAAGAGTTCACTTCTTTTACAACCTTTTTTCTTTGTTTTCATTTGCTGAAACATTTTTAAGAGGTATAATTGAGGAAGGTTAAGTTAATTGAGTTGTGTGTGTGTGTGTGTGTGTGTGTGTGTGTTAAACTTCCTCATTGTTTCCCTGTTGGGATGAATAATCCCCTTCATCTTGTTCTATCTTTACTTGTTTTTAATGCTAAGATCTACAAAGTTTAGAAAAAATTATTGATTATTTTGGAGAGAGAGGAGGGGAGAGGGAGAAAGAAACATCAACATGGGAGTGAAACATTGATCAGCTGCCTCTTGTATTTCCCCTACTGGGGATTGAGCCGGCAACCTGGCTTGTGACCTGACGAGGAATTGAACCAGCAACCCTTTGGTGCATGTTGGATGCCCAAGCAACTGAGTCTTACCAGCCAGGGCCATCTTTACGTTGTGATTATTGCTTTTCACATAAAGGCAATTATCCACAGGACCGGTTAATTATAGCTCTCATTGCTTCTCATGTACACACTTCAGTCATTTGGACACCTTTTCACCTACTCAGGATACCCACTGACTTTTTGGGTGTTGCAAGGTGAGGTACTATTCACCCTCTCTAACACTCAGTTTATGTATCATCTTTCCTTCCCAATATCTTGTTTCCTGACCCAAACTGGACTGGAAGCTCTCCTATATATTTTCATGATAGAAAACTATCAAAGCTCCTCATGGTCTATTTTACATTTATACTTCTATTTACATATTTCTCTTTCCCACTATTTTTATCATATTATTTTTCTCAAAGCTTATGTAGTATCTGGATCTCAAAGGTGCTTAATAAATGTTGTAGAGAAAGTTTATTCAAATTATTGTTAAAAATTGGTCATGTCTCTCTAAGAAGAGAGCTGAACAATCATTACATCCTTATATGGAACGTCCATCAGTATTTCAGGACAGATTTATAGTAAGTAATGGGAATGAGTAATAGGAATGTTTACTCTGAATTTATGAAGAATTACTGTAATTAGAAGGAACTGTGGAAACTGACTTTAGAAGAAAGACATATCAAGATGTATTATTTTGTGAAATATAAATTATCACATTTAAATATTTTGAGGTGTCTTATTGAGGTAGAAATGATTATTTCCTCAGTTATTAAACATGCATTTTCAGCACACACTAAGTTAACCTACGCAGCTTTTACTTCTTTTTAACATTGCAATTGCATGCAATTTTTATGAACTTAATGTTTTTCTTACTAGACCAACATTTATGTATTTCATTTTGATATCCTATATGATAGTTGCTATATAGCAATGACACTGATGCCTGTATAAATAAAATAAGAATATCTTACCTTTTATAGACAGCTTTTAGGTTTATAATTTCTATTTTTGTGCCCCAAGGAACCAAGCATTACTCTGGACAAGGACTTAGTATCCGCAAAATTACAGTACCTGATGATTACAGTACCTTCAAAATACATCTTGATTTTTATAAAGCCATTAATAACCTGAATTCATATACTAAACATCTGAAAATCACCACTCCATAAAATAATTAGCTTTAGGATACAATGATTCCTAATCTTGTTAAGACATCAAAGAATTGACAAGAAAACAAAACCCTCTTATTGGAGAATCAATTAGTCAGCAGAAGATGTTAATGAACTAAATTTAATCTAATTAAATGCCATGATTAGAGTGTAAGATGAAAGTAGCAAAGAAAAAAAATGCCAACTTGATATCATAGCATTAGCTAGATTAAATTTTGGTTGTCTTATCAAGAAAGCCTGTCATAGAGTCATTAAATCTTTAAAACAAAGATATGCCAACACAGAGATTCCATTTAACAAATATTAAGTTCAAAAAGAAATGCAAAAGCACCATATCTTCCACTGAATAGCACCTAATCAAATATTCAACAACGGTCCCTTAGAACTTTAAATGGCAAATATTAAACACTAGTAAGAAATCATCCTCATACTCTTCTCCCCAAAGCAAATATAAAGCAATGTTTACCAGTGATGTGTTTAAAAGCCTCAAATAGGTTATTAACTGATAGCGAAGCAGACATAAGTATTTTTAAAAACCAGATCTATTCTCTGCCTGAAGTGGGTTATATGGAACTGTATCATATATGCCAGATTCAAATTTCAATACCAGATCTTTGTAAATGTATAACTTTGGGCAATTTCATTTATTCTGTCTGATCCCAATTTCCTAATCTACAGAATGTAGACAATAAGATCTACCCCAAACTTGTGAGAATTAAATGAACTAAAGCATATTAACTCTGTTCCCAACCCAGAGTGATCATTATTATATAGGGTGGAGCAAAAGTAGGTTTACAGTTGTAAGTATATTATATACAGCTTATTCTTGTATTATTATTTATTATTGTATTATGTTCCAGATGAACAACTGAAACCTACTTTATCCCACCCTATATATGAGTTAATAGCAATAACACTGCCACAAACTTATATACTACACTGCAGTGCGATATATAACAAATTCCAATTGCCTTCCTAGATATAAAACAGCCTAAAGGAGCATTTTAATTTTACTATAATTCCTCTTTATTTTTAACTTAAAAACAAAATTAAATGAATATTATATTAAATATATGTATATATTCATACACACATACGCATGCCTCATTCCCTTAGAGGCCAGAATTAAGAGATTGTGGTCACAGAGAGTCCAGAGGTGAAACAATTAGGCTGCTTTCTACTCAAAGGAAGGGACTAGTGGTGATGCAAATATTCTACTCTTTTTGCTTTGTTATCTCAAGATAATGCCAATCTGACAAAAAAAATAGGTATATTTTGATTTATTCACATAGGGCAGCTATTGTGTTGGATGTTGTCTTTTTTTTTTTTTTTTTTTTTTTTTTTTACAAACTAAAAGAAAAGAGGTCAGTGCCCATGACTAAATAGACAGATATTGCATGTTTGAAAAATTCTTGTGGCACACTGGTTGAAAATCGCTGGTCTACAAAGTTCTTCCTCATCAAATCTACCTCACAGACTCCCAGCTTCCCAGGGCTACAGCTCAGGAATCTCTCCTTGACCCCTTCACCTACTCATAGCTCTGGTCCCACAATACCCACACATAGGTGCTAACATATCACTAGTCAGAACATACTTTACAGTGGGAGTAAATCTGGTCCCTAATTAAACTGCGAACAATAGGGGGGCTCAATATTACATCCCTGATGTACCACACGTGACGTTCAATCAATAGATGTTTACAAGTTTTTTTTAGGATGGCAGGGCTGTACATTTCATGCCTGCACCCAGCAATGGCTCAATCCTAAATATACAGTGATAATTTAATATTTTTAAAGCATGTGCATTAAGTACTTGTGTGGCACAGCTATAGAAATTTAGGATCTATCAGTGAACAAAGAAAATGGAGATCCCTGCCTTCTTCCTTCAAGGGGCTCACGTTCTAGTTTGTAGGGTTCGGTGGTAGAACTGGGCAATGGTTAGGGGTTGAAAATAAACAAAACCATAAAATCTATCAAAAGGTGATAAGTACAAAGGAAAAATATAAAAGTACAAAGGAGCAGAATAAAAGGATTGGGATTAAGGGGGTTGGGTGTGTGGGAGCAGAGGCAGGATTAATAGGGTGTCAGTATAGATCTCAAGGGAAGGTGAGATTTCAGCAAAGATTTGAAGATGAGCAATGTAGTTATGCAGATATATAGGGGGGGAAACATTCCAGACAGAGGAAATAACTTAGAGAGAGCAAAGGCCTAAAGGCCAGGGTGCATGGTATATTTAAGAAATGGCAAACTCCAGCATGGCTTCAAAGGGGAGGAATAGGAGAAAAGATGGGGTGGGAGAGGCTGAGGACAATGAGTGCAGACAGTGTAGGGCCTGGTAGGCCACCTTGAAGACTGGGAATGAATGAATGCTAGCAGAATCAAGTGGCCAAAAGTCAACAGTCTTAGATAATAAGTATAAAATAGAACCACAGAGCACATTCCAATTCAAATGCAGTGAACATTCTAGAATTAGCTTTAGTTTTAGTGCTCAGATATCCGAGCAGTGGTAATACAAATACAATGGAAACATACTAGTATTATAAAAATGAGCTCTGTGTGTGTGTGTGTGTGAAGGGAGTGGGTAGAATGTGCAAGCACCAGGGATTGTGAGTATAAATTAATGTATAGCAATTAAATTTTAAAGATACAAAATAAATTAGCACAGCATCTGATGAGGACAATATATTAGTAGTAGACAAATGTGGAAGAAAAAAGGGCATATGAACCACACTAGTAATGGTAGAAATGGTTGCATAAATTTTGTTTTTATAGAGATCTAGGTGAATTTTTAGAACTTTCCTTGTATGTAAATCAACGTTTTGTCAATCATAATCAAACTACAACAATAGTTTTAACATTTTCATTTCTTCCATTAATCATTTTTATATTAAAGATACAGACTCTGAAGGAAAGATTTCTTTCCCATTTTCTTTTCAAAATTTTCAATATGCACCATACAGCGCTTGATAAAGGAACATTGCTTCCATTTGGCTTGAAAGTCGAAGCAAGTTTATTTCTGTGACAGCAGGGGTTCTTAACCTGGTTTACTGGTAGGGTTTGGAATGTCTGTGAGCCCCTCAATTTTATGCACAATTTTCTGTATTTGGGGAATTTTCTTGGAAGAGAGTCCACAGTTTCCAGAGCTTAAAACTTTAAAAGATTAAATTCCAATGTATTAAAAAACTCTTCTCAAATGACATCTAACCGTTGGGTTTCTTAAGATGCCTCCAAAATGCCCTATTTTTGTCATGATCTAGACTAAGGCAACACCCACACTAACAAATGGAAATAATAAGCAGAGGTAATTATTTGCATAATTTAAAACAAAGAAAAAATTACTTGCTAAAAACTATCTGAACAAGGTAGGCATTAGTACCTTTTGCTTTGAATTAGATAATTACCATAGTCATCCGTTTACAATATCTATGATTAGAACTAATTTTAAAGGGAAAATATAAATTCCTTTTCCTCCAAAGCACTCTGGGTTGCATTTTACTTTTGAGATTTGCATTCAAAGTGCTTTCTCTTTTCTTCCACGTATATGTCCTCAAAATAATGCCTTCACATAAAATATTAATGCCAGCACATCTAAGCTCCTTAAGTAGCTCATTTCACTTTTAAATTGTTTTCTTTGGCAAATGGAAAGATAAAAGCAACTGGGAAAGAATAGCAGAGTTATTCAGACCATTGCTTTTAAGGCAAATTTCAGGAACATCTTTATTTCTTTGAGGATGGCTTAAAGAGTGGATGGAACTCTCACACCCCCGCCACCCCCACCAAAGTCCATATCATGATAGTATCTTCACTTCTTAATGAGCCAATTCAGTATTTCCCGTGTCTCTCTAGTAATAAAGATTAGTTCGGTTAGTGTCAGTAGATCCCAACAGTGCACAATAGCCATGCTCCTCTTGAACACTCACTCCCATAAGGCATTACACTTGTCATCCCAATTAACAGAAAACAAGTAAATAAGTGTAGTGTATTCATACTCACATCACTGGTAACTGGGATTCAAAACCAGGACTCCAGAGCCCACACTTCTGTGGTCCTCTATGAACTGTATTTTGTGTGTGTGTGTGTGTGTGATATGTTTTATTAGCTATTATTATTTATTTTTATTTTTTTCCTTTATTAATTAAGGAGTTACATATGTGTCCTTATCGCCCCATCCCCCCCCCCATGCCCTCACCCCCCCCTAGTGTCTGTGTTATGAACTGTATTTAAGGCCACTTCACTTTATAATTCACAACTAAAGAACTGTGCAGGTAATTCAATTGAGAAAACCATACTTACAATGGAAACTGGATTTTTAATATCCATTCCTCTTCTACTGCCTCATTGTTCTCTTTCTTTTTTGGGTTTCTAACATTTTTTTCCCCAATGGTTAAAAATGTTAAAAACTTGTTTTTAAACCTCATTTTCCTAATCAGTGAAATGCAAGGCATTAAGTAAATCCAGGTTATTTTTACACATGTGAATCTTATGTGTTGTGCTTTATTTTATATAAACACATTTTCATTTTCTAAATCCTTTATTGCCTCTTAGAAAACACAACACGGATCAAAGTGTCAAAGTGTGTGAGTAAATTCTCAACACCATAGGACTCTGTGTCTAAGGGGCTCAGGTTACTTCTCAGAAATGTAATCATTTGTGGAAGGAAAACCTGAGAATCCCAGGAGCTCCCATATCACAGAGGAAAGGATCAAACTTAAATCCTAAGTTTGACATTTTTCAAACTGTGTTTTCTGAGCAATAGTATACCAAAAAAAACCCCTAATTTTAATCTGCCAACTTTCAAATTTTAGTATTCCCAAATCTATGGCCAAATATAACAAACATAGGAAATCTAATTTATTTAAATAAAATTCAGTGTATGTCTCAGACTGATACTAGACCATGCAAATATACGAGAACAAATTTGAAGAGATGGTATGGGTTATCCTCACTAAAACATGCATTCTTTGTCAGACCCTGATGGAGTCACCCTCCATAACAAGTGAAACCGAGGCACAGTAGAAAGCTCATCGGTCTACTAATTCAATGGAGAAACTAACTGAGTTTAACATAGGAGTCTCAAGAAAATCCTTAAGGCTGATGCTCTCAAAGGCAGGCTCATTTACAACCACAAGGGCAAGTGCTAATAATCCCAGAAGTGTTTGGCTAGAAGTCGTAATACAGCCACATCAAATCAGACCCACTTTCTCAGCCTCTCCCTTCTACCATACAGAAAATAACGGATCAGCGCATTATTATGGCACATGTGGAACTGCAGCACAAGCAGACTATGAAAATTCCATGAATGCACATTAAGGTTTGCTCCTTCACTCCTTTTCCATCAGCACTTAAATGCCTAATTAGATCAGACAACCAAACTACCCTAGTCATCCCGTTTAGAGCATGCGTTTCAATATAGTTTTCTCAAGTTTAAATCCCTACAAAATAAAAAACAGACCTGGCACGACCTGAGACTGTTTACCCCACTGATGGAAATGGATATGATGGGCCATGTTGTTTGCAATGCTTAAAAGATCATAGTATACAGAGAGCAGAGTTTTATTGCCATCCAAATTGTTTCCCCAATGATACAAGCAAACCTGAATAAAGGATACAATTCCAAAAATTAACGAGATGTGACTGCAGTAGGCAGAATTTCTTTTTTTTTTTGATATGAAATACTTTTAATTTAAATATGCAAGAAACATAAAATTAATATAACAACAAGGTTAAGATAAAATTTCTGAAATAGGCCAAGATTATTTAAATAAAGAGTAGGCAGAATTTCTGAATAACTCCCCAAAGATGTCCTTCCCTGAATCCCCCAGAACACCCCTCCTGTAAATAGGCTGTTATGTGGCACAGTTGATCTTAAATGAGGGCGTGTGCTCCTCATTTTCACGCAACCCCTTTGAAAAGCCAAGTGTTTTCTCGAACTGGTAGCAGAAAGAGAAGGGAGGGAGATTCCAAGCAAGAAAACAGGCACATGTGCTGGCTTAACGACGGAGAGTGCCATGTCACAGGAAAGAGCAACCTCTGTTTTACAACCTCAAGGAACTGAATTCTGCCAACAACCTGACAGATTTGGAAGCACATTCTTCCGCAGAGGATCCAGTGAAGCACCCAGCATACTAACGCCTAGGTGGCAGCCTTGAAAACCCCGAGCAGAGAACCCAGCTGAGCTATAGAACGGAGAGAAATAGGTGTTGTTTTCAATCCCCAGAATGTGTGGTAACTTGTTCTATGGCAATGAAAACCTAGCAGGTATTTCAACAAGGACAGAGAAACGAAGCAGCAAAAGTTTCTTCCTGCTTTGTCATTTCCACAAATTGACATTTATTTTGAAACTAGAGGACCGGTGCACAAGATTCATGCACTAGGGGGAAGGGGGAGAGGGACGGGTCCCTCAGCCCGGCCTGCACCCTCTCACAGTCCAGGAGCCCTTAGGGGATGTCCCACTGACCAGCTTAGTGCTGCCATGGAGACTGGAGAGACTCCCGCCAGCACCTCTGTGCTCACCAGCCATGAGCCCTGACCACCAGGGAGCAGCTCCTGCATTGAGTATCGGCCCCCTGTGGTCAGTGTGCATCATAGCGACCAGTTGTTCCGTAATTTGGTCTATTTGCATATTACCCTTTTATTATATAAGATGCCTTGCCAGAGGTGAAAATAAACTGGTTTGATTATCAGGAATTTACCACTTATTTTTTATGTTCCAATTTGAGCCAATTATACCTTAAAACTGATAACCTACCCTAACAGAACACAGTACCAAAAAAGGCAGTGCAATTAATGGTTACCTAGGACATTCAGATTGCATTTGCTTACCAACAAAGGTTATGTAAACATATGTTAACACTACCACAATAATTAATAAATTATTTGAGGGAGATAATTTGAGGCTATACAAATATATTATGTCAACTTAAAGTTTCACCCACTGATTATAACCATCTTCAGTAGATCTTACCTGCAACAATTGTTAAATGTGATGGTCTAATGATTTAATATTTCCCTCATTTTCTTTTAAACTTATTAATTAGAATTATTCTGTAAGAAATATCTGTCTCCTCTTCCCATCCATCCATTTGTCCATTTATCCACCCATCCATCCATCCATCCATCCATCCATCCATCGCATTTCGTTATTTTGGGGTACAACAGGAAGCTCCAGAATCATCTTGTATTTTCTCTACCCTAACCATTCCTCCAAGGAAACCTGGTTTCTTTCACTGGAGAGTGATATTTAGAAACCAAAATCTGGGCAGTGGGTATTCTTGCTTCTAATGGAGTATCACTGCTTCTTGACTCATCCATGAGCAGAACAAGAACATATATGTACATATGCCAACCCATGTGTCTGTCTATCTATCTATCTATCTATCTATCTATCTATCTATCTATCATTTAACTATCATCTTTCTAAATATCTATCTAATGCAGTCATAATGATATCTCTGGTTTTAACCCAGTACTAAACTGTCATTCCAGACTTCTTTTTTATTCGTAACTTATTTCTCTGACAGTGAAAATCTTAGCTCTCCTTATATGTTTATTTTTAAAGATCTTTCTATCATCACTTAGACTATTAACACATCTTTCCAGCATGGAATGAACATCTGGAAGCAGGACCAAAAAACGTAAAGGTCTGAATTTCATGCATATTAATAACAAGCTTTAATAACTGTTGTAGTTCTTAAAAAAGAATTTTGTGCATCAGTCTGTTGCTAAGAATAGACAGCCAAATAAAATTCAAGAAAACTGCAATTCATTCTTCAAGAAAACAGTGAATTATGAAATGCAGGTTTCACAACTATGGACACCATACTTGCCCACTGTTCTATTTCTGCTACTCAGGCTAGTCACCATTTCCTGAATTCCATGTTGCCCTTTGAAGTAAAGCCTATTTATTTTTAAGAATTAAGTTATCTAGTTAATCGAAGAACACAGCATAACTTGGAGCCATCACTTTCTTCCGATCCTATTTAAGTGGTCATATCTTCCACACAATTTCATTTCTCTTCTAATTTAATAAAGTTTAAAAAGATTAAAAATCTTAACACATTTAGATATTTTTTCTGATTATGAAAGTCATATGTATTTATTGTAGAATATTTAAAAATACAGAAATGTGTCAGAAGTAAAAAAAATTAATCATTCATGTTCTGTGCATCTAGAGATAACCTTTGTATTTCAGCAAACTTCTTTGGTAGGAGTATGTCTGTGGATGATCCCCCTTTTTTAACATGAATCAGTTTGAATATATATATTTATACAGAACTTTTTCACTTCATACTACATAGAACATTTTCTCATAATTTTTAATAGTATTCAGTAATAGAGTCAGTGAAAATAAACTAAGAGTCTATAAACACACCTGAGTATATGTAGCAAGTTAGTATGTGATAAAAAGCATACTAATTTATTAAAGAAAAGATATCCTATTCAATAAACCATATTTTTGACAACTGGTTAACCAGTAGAAAATCAAGCAAATAAAAAGGCTCATAAGATTAGACACCTAATTTCTAACTTATACTAGGTTATATTGAGAAAATATAATATTCAATATTCAAATGGGAAAAATAAAATCATAAATAATCAAGAAGAAAATAAAATGGTCAGCTTGACAATGTGTTCCAATGTTTAAAATGACCTTTTAAATTTCTGAATTTATTAAAATAATCATGATGGGATTTTTTCCTGATCAGAAAACCAGTGAGTTATTACCATGAAAAAAAAAATGTGGGGAGAAATGGTGTATTTGTAAACTGGATCCACAAAAAAGTTTTACATAACGTATTTCCCGAGAAAGTACTTTAAACAGCAAACATTAATGTCTTGATTTGTTTTCATGGAAATATCAGAGAAAACACTTCGTAAAGTATATGATTTTCTAGACAGTACACCTTACATCAGAAACCAATACAAAATAATATTGGGAGAAAAAAAAAGAATATATCTTTGTTCTTGAGAAATGCGCATTGAGGCAATAGGGGTAAAAGTTCATGATGTATTCAATTTACTCTCAGATAGTTCAGAATAAACCATACCTATATGTATATGAAATATAAACACATATTTATATCAACATATTAGAGAAAATGATAAAACAAATGCAGCAAAATGTCAAAACGTGGTGAATTTGGTGAAATACATATAGGAGTTTTCTGTGTTAATCCTGCAACTTCTATGTAAATTTCAAATAATTTCAAAATACAATTAAAAAATATCTCTGAAGGCAATAAATATTTCAAACTTGAGTGGTTAAGTAGAATCAGATCTTAGTAATTTAAGAAAATTAATAAAAATAAAATTTAGAGCTGTAAATATTTTCAATTTGTCTCGAAAGCATCTTAGTTAAGCAAATATTCGTTTCGTTGTGTTATGTAAGTGAAAGGTATTTTTTTAGTTATTACAGTAATGAAAAACTTTACTGCTCCTTTTAAAAAACCAGAGTCTAGCAAGCACTTTAAATGTGCAACTAATTATTTTCTAAGGAACTTGTCATAGAATTGGGCTATTTTGTGAACTAATATTCAAGCCAGCCATATACCTTTTAGAAATTTACTGAGCAAAGTCTTGTCTATATTCTTTCAGCAAGTTCTTTACAGTTTATCAATATCAAAAAGGATTTCGTTATTATATATTTATGTAAACCTGGGATTGAAATGTAAATTGGTTATTTAAAATTCAACTCAGACAGAAGAGAATAAGCAATAAAAGATCTTCATATTGGTGCCCGCTGATTTCCCAGACCCTCTAGGCATGCTTTGCTTCTTTATACCGGTTTCAATAGTTACTAATGTAGCTAGATTGGAACATACTGTGTTTTGCATTCAGGTTTAACACAAAATAAATCTACATCTAATTTCCTAGGTAATTTCATATCCATCCTGGAACTCTTTAGGCAAAATACTTTTGGTAAAAATATATTGTTTTATACTTGCTTTTCATAAATCTTACCCTTCAGTCAGTCAGGGAGCCACTTTTGTAAAACAACTCAAAGTGGCAATTTTACATGAACAATTTTCTTAGAATCATTTTTTTAAAAATCAGTTAAACATGAAAATATAAAAGAAAACATTATTCAAATCACGAAAGAATTTGAATAATGTTTTCTTCATAGCACAATATAATCTGGGCCTTTTCCAAATTTTCTGGATCACATGATTCTGGATCACAAATCTTCTGATCTGGGCCTGTTCCAAATTTTCTGTGTTGTTGTATTTAATTAGTTGACTACACAATACATTTCCTTTGCACTTAAAAATGAAAAGTAAATAAATTATTGAAGTAATTTATTAGTGGTTACTCTAAAAACATTTGAAGAATCAACTATTGAAATGCAACTCATGCTCAATGCAATTTTTGTTGCTGTTGTTAATCCTCACCTGAGGATATATATTTTTTTCCCCATTGTTTTTTTAGAGAGAGTGGAAGGGAGGGATGGGGGGTGGGGGAGGGGTGTGGAGAGAGAAAGAGAAACATTGATCAGTTGTCTCCTGCACATGCCCTGACCCAGCCAGGATCAGGCCTGCACTCCAGGTAAATGCCCTGGACCAGGAATCAAACCCAGACCAATGCTCTAACCATGAAAAGATGGCTATGGTTCAATGCAATTTTGACAAAAATAACTGCAAAAAATAATTTTGGTACCTAGCTCAGAAGCACAATTTACAACAATCTCAAAATAAGTTAAAGAGAATAAATGTATTTAGTTCATTATGAAAAATTGTAAACATATGTAAAGCAAGAGAGAGAGAAAAAAATAGAATAAATGACAGTGCAACTGTCACCAGTTTCAACAATGATCAATTCCTGGCCAATCTTTTCTCATTTATGCTCCCCATTCCCCAATGACCACTCCTCTGCGGACGCCATGTATTTTATCTGCAAATGTTTGTCAACCTCTGAAATATAAAGGCTCCTTGTAACTTCATAATGACAATGTCATTATCATTCTAAACTAATAAACTATTTAATATTGTCCAATATTAGAAGTAAAAATTTCAAAAGAACAAAATAACCCAACTGTACTAAAATCAGTGACTTAAAAAATATGCTGTATGTTCCTGCTGTGAGGGACTAAGCACAACAATGTAAAATGATTATTGCCTGAAATGCTTATTTTTTTTTTTTATAAATAGGCAGATGGAAAATGAAAATGCTAAGGGAGAGGTCAGAATGCAGTGTGCTTTTGGAGAGGAGGAGGAGGGCATCAAGCATAACACCCATGACAGTTAAAGGGCAGAGGGAGATTTAAACAGGTGACACCTTGTGAGAGGAAATGAATCAAGGGAATTGCGATGCTGGAGCGGCCTCCTATCTACTGGGAGAGCTAATTTTACATATCTCTTCTTCCCACATCCACATTCAGGACCAGCATACTGGTAACTTGGCCTTGGTGGGAGTATTTATTCAGCAGAAATCGGTAATCACTGGAGTTGGGGTTTTTTGGTATGTTTTGCTTTTTCTTTTTCCCCCAGAGAACTGGTTGTTAAACATTTATAAGACCAATAACAGATGCGTGAAAGGGCTTTCCAGGTAGAGAAGCAACTACTGCCAAGGTTCAGAGATGAAAAAGGACATTGAAAGTTTGGTTCATAGGCAATATCAAGTAAATTTGGGGAGACCCTATTATTAGTACATGGGGCAGTCTTCCCTCATGAGGTATCTGTGGCTCCTTCTCTTATCTCCTTCAATCTTTGCTCAAATGTCACTTCCTCACTGAGGACCATGCTAACCACCCTACTTAAAATTGCTAATGTCCCTCCATACTACCACCCTGTCTCCCTTACCCTGATGAATGGTCTAGAAGGGGAGGTACAGGTTCCAGGTGGGCATATCCAGCATATACCCTTGATCCTGAAGACTCCTTTCCCTTTGGAAAGAGCTATAGCAGAGAAGGGCCAGAATGGGACCAGCTAAAGGGCAGACCCAGAGCAAATGTCTTATTTGCCTGGCCCAAGGTGGTGATATTTATGACCTATTAAGATATGATGAATGAGAACAAGAACCTAAAAACATGCACTATAGGTAAAGGAAAGATCTGAATTTGCAGTGGGGAAAGTGATAAAAAGAGAAAGGAATGGATATGAGAAATACTGTGAAAGAACTGTCCATGACATGTGGTGTCTAAAAATGGAAGAAGGAGAGCTACGACCCAGGGGGAGGAGGGTTGCAGTTTGCCCTAACTTTCAAATGTGAGTGATGAGGGAAATGAAGGTATGCTTAACAGAGAAAACTGATTGGCAGAGAAATTAATGCATTTTAAAAAGAAAAAAATGCTAGTAAAGACTGTTTTTCTCCCATGGCATATGCCTGTAAGTTTATCCAACTCTACTCTTAGGGGAGACCGAGAGATCCATGATTTACTCTCTGAACATATAAACTATCGCATCCATCACTTAAATATTATTTTCCATTTCCACAAACACATATAGTCTTGCTACTTTAAATAAAATCATTTGGCTAAGCAGGGTTGTTTTTTTTTAGGATATTTAGACATTGCTAGAAGGAGAAATTGCAAGATTTATATTCCAATTCTTAATGACTCACTCTGCTCTAGCAAATGGGAAACTAATGAACTCTTCTGAAGTTGGTAACAAAATAATTTACGCAGCCTTCTTTTGAATAAAACTATCGGTTAAAAATGGAATTTAAAAATAAATACAGTCTATGATTCTCTCCAGTGTGTGACAGCTTGAGTAATATTCTCGATGCCTTTTCAGGTACACGCAGTGCCATGGACAGTAGAGGTTACCTCACAATAGAGTGTAGATTGGTGATGGTGAAAGTTAAGAGGGATACAAATTAAACACAGCTTCTAGTAGCAAAGATTCCCAAAATCCGTTATTTTCCACAATCTCAACTCCTCACTAGTCTGTGGTAGGGCTAGGAAAACACCATTTGAATTTTTTCTCTTCCATATTTTTTAAAAATAATTTATGATTATTTAAAATATTCATAAATTAAAATGTGTAAGTTTAAAAGTTAACTTTAGGTACCTGTTTTACAAGTCTTGATGATTTTGGTTTGGTACCACAAAATCAGAAGCCTTAAAGTAAAAATATTATCCTTCTGCAGGACAGCAAATCCAAGTTTCTAAGGAAAATAGTGCATATGGGTGGGGGTGGCAGAAAACCTGTATTCCTCTTATGGAATGTTTGTAAAAAATGTTCCTTTCAAACCAACATGTTTCCCCATATGGGGAGCAGGTTTGCAGCAAAGATGTTGCTGAGTAGACAGTGAGAGAGGCAGTCTGCCATCTGGGTAGCAGGCAACTGCCAGCCACTGATGCTGAGGGCATCATTAAGCTCAGGCACTCAGGAATGTTCCAGAAAACAGAAGGAGATTCATTAGACCTTACAGAATAGCGCTTAATACTTGCAGCCCTGATTTGTGGTATAGTTTTGAAAGCAGGATAGTTTAAGAAACTTTCCCACAGCTAAAGGGAAAAGGGGGTGATAAATAGGTCCATTTGATTTAAAATCATGTGCTTTTAGCAGAGCTGAGGCCAAGACAAAACCACAGGTATTTTTATGATAAGGGATCCTCCATCATCCAAATCATGAAACTTAGTAGAGGATAAATGTATCCAGTATCTTGGGAGAGTAAGAACTAATAGAAGGCACACCTCAGTTGGGTAGGAAAGGGAGGTAGTTATAACATGAAACTCCTGTATACTGAGAACTCCCTGCGGTGCCCATTCTGACCAGACTGGTCACGGAGACATATAACTGCAGTATGCTAAACCGAAAAGACAAATGATGGCGCCGAGGGACCTGGGCTGGACTCCGAGTTTCTCTGCTCAGTGCCTGGCCTTGTGCAAGTTGTTTCATCTCAGGGAGCCTGTTTTCTCACATGGAGAATGGGCCTAATAATGGCCGCTGCGAAAATCTAACAGAACAACGTATGTAAATAAAAGCATTTAACAGAATGCCTTGGAGAGCAGGAAATCTGTCTTGTTTACTTTTAAATGTTTCCTTGTTAAGTAAACAATGCATTTTTTGCCGAGAATGAATGACAATTAAATTTAAGAGAGGAATGTTAAAATGCATGCTGTTTAAATTTAAAATTTTGTAGCATAATGTATTATAACATTGAGGTGTGCTGGCTGAACTGTCTTAGTTTAATTAATACTTTGTCTTATGTTTCCTAATGTGGGACATGAGGATCACTACTGATTGAGATGACTTTAGGCAATACAGGAATAAATACCTTATGTAAAATTTAACATATAAACTATCTCACCCATCACTTAAATATTATCTTCCATTTTATTTGGTTTATTTCATTATAAGTATTAAAACTAATTTACATAGAATTCCAAATCCATTTTTCAATGACATTACTGTTCAGAAAAAGGTGAAAGCAGAGAATAGTCTCATTAGCTGGGTAACACCAATTCCCGGCGTTGTAGAAAGCAAGGGTAAGTTATGAATGAGAAACATCTGGGAATCCCAGAAACTGTTGCTGTTGGGTACTATGTCTCTTCTCCACCTTTGCACTGCCCGTTTTACCAATGTAAAACTCTTGACCCATAGCTCCATGTGCTTATGCTCAAGGATTGAACACCACCCCAAATAAGTGCAAATTCTTTCAGCTATGAGGTCTTGAGCCTGATGTGGTCTTTCAGTCATCCTTTCTCCTGCTTCTGATTATCTGCTTGATCTTAAATTCTACCACTTTGGTAGAAAATTCTGTCTATCCTCTATTTTCCAGGCTGAGAGTCAAAATATCCAAACAAAGTAGATACTGACACACAGCCCAAAACTGACTCCCAAAGACAAGACCCTTTTGGCCCATCCTTGTCGGTATGTATTGGGTAACCTACCACTTGACTTGTTCAAAACTCCATGGCTTTGCAGAATATAACTATTGACAATGGATTTTCTGCACTCATGACCCTCTAATTCCATTTGCCCAAATAAGCCTTAACACTTTCTGTTCCTGTTAAGCAAGTTGTAAAACTATGATGGTGTTAACAGATGCTCTGATAATGGGGGCATAGAGAGCTCTGAGCCTCCTGAGTGTGGATTGGCAACGGTGGGTAATGAACCACAGGAGAGTTGATAGTTCTCTTACTGACACTTGATTATATCAAAGATAATGGAAAGATTAAAAGTCAGTTTGAAAATATTTTAATAGTTTTTTGAGGTAAAATTGACATCAAAGAAACCTCACATGTTTAAAGTGCAAAATTTTAAAGCTTTTGACATGTATAGACACTCATGATTCTATCACTACACCCAAGATAATGAGCAGACACATTGTCCCCGATTTCCTAGTATCTCTCCATAATCTCTGTCTCCTGCCAAATGCCATGGCTAGGAAACCACTAAGCTGCTTTCTGTTACTATAGATTAGTTGCTATTTTCTAGATCGTATATAAATGAAATCATATATTTTTTAATTCATTTCACTAATCTTAATTATTTTTATATTCCTCTATGTTGTCAAGTATATCAATACTTCTTTTTTTATTGCTAAATAGGACTTCATTGTATGACCATACCATGATTTTTTTTTATCCATTCATCTGCTGATGAACATTTGGGTTGTTTCAAATTTTGGGATATTACAAATAAAACTGTTATGAACATTTGTGTATAAGTCTTTGTATGGACATGAGTTTTCCTGTTTCATGTAAATACCTATGAATAGACTACCTAGATCATATGGCAGAAAATATCTTTAACTTTTTAAGAAACTTGCTAAATTTATTTCCAAAGTGGTGTACCATTTTACATTCCAACCAGCAATAAATATATGAAACTTCCACTTGCCCCACATTTTCTGCAACATTTGGTATGTGGTCAATCTTGTAAATTTTAGACATTTTAATATATGTATAGTGTTATTTCATTGTTGGTTTAATTTGCATTTCCCTAATAACTAATCATGGTGAGAAATTTTTCATGTGCTTGTTTGTGATCAGTTTCTCTTTATTGGTGAAATGTCTGTTCAAATATTTTGTCCATTATAAAAATTGTGTTTTTTTCTCATTATTAGCATTTGAGAGTTATTTATTCTGGAATCAAATCCCTTCTCAGACATATAATTTGTAAATATATCCTCACAGTGGAGAGAAAATATTTTATTTTCCTATTCCTAGTAGTTCTTTTTTTCAAAGAACAGAAATTCTTCATTTTAATGAAGTCTAACTTAACACCTTTATCTTTTATAGACTGTGTTTTGGTATGACACCCAAAAAAATTCTTCACTTAAACAAACTTCCCAAAGTTGATCTATGTTTTCTCCCTAAAGATTTTGTAGTTTTGGTTTCACATTTAGGTTTATAGTGCATTTTAATTTAATTCTGGTATATGATGCAAGGTATAGGGCCAAGTTTATTTTTTATTTTTTAAATAAATGTTTTATTGTTGACAGAATTACAGATATCCCCGTTTCCCCCTCCTTTACCCCATCCTCCTGGCCCCTACCCACCCCCCATGTCTTCACTACCCTATTGCCCATGTCCAGGGGCTATGCCTGTAAGTATGTAAGTTCTTTGGTTTATTTCTTCTCATCCACCCAACCCCACATTGAGGTATATCGGTCTGTTACATGCCTCCCTACTTCAGGTCTTATTTTGTTGGTCAATTCTTTCTGCTCATTAGATACTACTTAATGGATATTCAATTGTTTCAACACCATTTGTGGAAAATGGTGACATCAATGAATTGCCTTGGAACTGATGGTGCACTTTAACTGGCAAATACTATAAGTCTGAATTGTGTGCCCCCTTACCTAGCCTCAAATTCATTTGTTAAGGCCCTAAACCCCAATATGATGATATTTGAAGGTAGAGCATTTGGGAGGCACTTATGTTTCGATGAGGTCGTAAAGGTGGGTCCCTCATGATGGGATTAGTGCCCTTATAAGAAGACACACCAGAGAGCTTTTTCACTCTCTGTATATGCATGCACCAAGCAATAGCCAGAAAAGCATAGATATGTGAGTATACTACAAGAAGGCAGCCATCTGCAAGTCAGGAAAAGAGTCCCACAAGAAATCAACCATGTTGATCTTGGAATTCTAGCCTCCAGAACTGTAAGAAAGTATGTTTCTGTGGTTTTAAGACACCCGCTCTATAATACTGTTATGGCAGCCTGAGCTCACTAAGGCAGCAATATGTGTGTGGTGGATTTCAGAGCTCTTTACTCTGTTCAGAGATCTGTTTGCCTGTCTTGACATCAATACCACATCGCCTTAGTTACTGGCACTTTAAAATAAGTCTCTAAGTCTGGTAGAGTTAGTCATCCAAATTTATTATTTTTCCCCCAAAGTTCTTTTGGCTGTTTTAGGTCTCTTTACTTTTCATATGAAGTTTAAAATGAACTTGTCAATTTCCACAATAAAACTTGCTGGGATTTCTGACTGGAACTGCACTGGATGTATAGGTCAATCTGGGCGAACAATACTGAGTCTTATGACATGAACACAGTAGATCTCAACATTCCTCTTAAATATGTTTTATAGTTTTCAGTATACAGGTTTTAAAAACCTTTTGTTAAATTTATTTCTAATTTCTTCATAACTTATGATGCTATTGAAATGGGTTTTTTAAATAATTTTTAATTGTGTGTGTTTTATTAAAATAAGGTGCCTATATGATTATTTACTGATACATTTGAACATGGCCCTAGGAAGAGGTGCTAAACTCGAATCCCCTTACATACTACTTGAAATGTCCTAAAAGGAATATTGTGCTTGCCTTAATTTATGGAATATGGGGTAAGACAATTATCACATAGCGTATGTTTTTAAAATATCTCCCACTCCAAGTTCATTGTATGAATGAGGAATGTGAGGCCAAATAAAGCTGGAAATACTCATCTCATGAGGACACAGTCTCAATCAGAATATGTAAGTAAATGTTACATTCAAATATACTTTGGGGCAAAACTATTTGGTGGGTTTAAAAATATTTTTTAAGGTATCACAAGTGATTAGTGTAATAATTATGACTCTAACTAAAATATCTGTTGCCTGTCCAAAGTGTGATTTATAGCAAGCCATTTTATTCTATACTGTATAAAGAAAAAACTAAGAAGCAATCATTTAGACTTGAAAAGAATAAAAATGACAGACACACAAAACACTAGCCAAATTCATTAACAAGGAAATTAGCTTCAAATGAACATTTTTTCTATTAGTTTTTGAAGAGAGTTTCAAATATGCATTATATTTTCTTATCTTGTGGCAACTGAAGGAAATTATTTGTCTGAATGACATGTTGGAGAATAGCAATGAGGGATTGAATTGTTCAGTAAGTACCTCAATTTTCACTATTGAAAATGACCTTATATTTAAGATGGCAGGGACAAAGAAACTATTTTCTAAGACACCCTGATGTTTCCTCAACTATCTATAAAAATATCCCCTTTGTAGAAACAATTATTTGTGTTAGCAGGCCCAAAGCCTTCTTTTAGAATAAAAGTCCTCTTTCATAAATCCCCTTCCACTTAACAATTTTTGAACAACCAATATTCTAATTGGCTTAAACTAATGTGTCTTTGGTTACTATCACTTACTGATAATTCTTGCCTATTATAATAATCGGAACTATTGTTGAGATATCTGAGTGTATAGTACACACTAAAGTATTGACAAGATTAGCAAATAAATTCAAACAACAAAAGAAATGTTTTGTGTGGTTAACTTTATATTACAGGTCTACACTCTAGAAAAGATCAGAGAGCAGATGTTCAAATTTCCTTGATTCATTTATCTCGGCTAATTTGTATGTGGGTTTGGCTACAGGTGTTTTTGTAATAATATTAATAATTTGGAATAGGTATGTTTGGTGTATGTGCATGTGACTATATTTTGGTTTCTTTATAACCAAGATATGATTTTTATAAATTCTCTAATGACTTCCTTAACATCAAAGCCCAGTGGGCTACTATTGTATCCTGGGCATCTTGTGTTCATATATAAGAATATATGACCATGCCATGGGTCTAGGTGCCTATAGAGCAACAGGTCAGCTTCTACATGACTATGCATTGGGTTCTATGCTGTACTGATCTTCCAAGTTCTAACATCCCACAGAAGCTTATTGTAAGTTCAGTTATTCAGCCATGCGAGGAAGGACTGTAATCACAACAGATTACTGCTATGCCAAATGCCCAAAAGTAAAAAACGTCACGGGGATGATGTTGACATAGAAGATCTCAGAATAGCTACAGCATGGATCATGATGCAGGGATGCGGTGATGAGATTGCAGTGGTAATATGAGAACAGACCTCACAGCAGGAAGTGCTATGGGAAGCCTTTGAGAAATAAAGTGACATAAGCCTGTTTTACAGTGTTGTAGGTTGAATTGTGCCCCCCCCCCCCAAAGCTATGTCAAAGTCTTCAACCCCAATACCTTTGAATGTGATCTTATTTGGAAATAAGGTTTTAGGAGATGTAATCAAGTTAAGAGACTGTCATACCAGATTAGGGTAGGCCCTAAATCCAATGACTGGTGTTCTTATCAGGAGAGAGAGTTTGATACTGAAACACACACAGAGGAGAGATGGCCATGTGAAGATGGGGGTGGAAATTGGTTTGATGAAGGCACAAGCCAAAGAAGCCAGTAAGCACCAGAAGCTAGAGAGAGGTAGGGAACACATTTTCCTTAGAGTTTTCATAGGGGATGTGACACCTTGATTTTAGACTTCTTTCCTCCAGACTTGCGAAAGAATAGATTCCATTGTTTTAAGTCACTCAGTTTGTAGTAATTTATTGTAGCTATTCTGGAAAACTAATAGCGAGATTGTCATAACCATAGTGTTTGGAATAGATGGGAAGTGAGCCAGACTGGACACAGGGTGACCAATTAGGAGGCTGGATTGTAATCCAGGTAACACATTTAAACTGTGGCAATACATAGGTGATGGTGAGAGTTATTTAAGAGGTCGAATCAACAGGATTAGTTATTAGTGATGTGAGTATTTCAGGAGAGGAAACAGTCAAAGATAATGTCCAAATTTTTGGTGTGAGAAACACTATTGCAATAGTAATCATTTCAAATGGAGTAGATTTGGTTGGGGGTGGAGAGAAAATGAGTTTACAGTTGTCCAAGTGCCACTTGAAGTACCTGAGTGATATCTAAGTGGCCTTGCCCCATAGAAAACTAAATTTGGAGCCCAGGAAACATTTGGGGATGAAAATAGAGATATTATAATGTGCTATGGCACTTTGTGCTTCTTCTATATTATCACTTATCACATTCTCTATTTTAATCACCTGTTTACATATAAAAGTTCAACCACAACAAAATAAACTGAGAGCAGATAATTGAGGGAACAACTTCTTTTGATGAACACCATTCCCCTCAAAAGGCCATCCTTCAGTATCCCTAGTTCTCCATCTTACAGAGAGGGCGGTGGTACTAAAAAAGCAATTCTAGCTCTTCTGACTCAGTTCTACAAAAAGCAGCTCGCCCTAAGTACTGGCAGCTTGCTGGCTTTGGAATTTAGCCAGAAATACAGGACAACCCGGAAAAAATCCCTCAAGCCATTCTGTTGCATTTTACTAGGTTATCCATTATAATCCTCACAAGAATGATCGTCACTAAAATCCAAACTAATTTTAATCTTCACTAAAACTAAAAAAGAAACAAAACTAAAACCCTACAAGAGCCAAGTGCTGGACACAGAAAAGGGTCCTAAGGTTGGAGGCATGTGCTGGAGCTGGCCAGGAGAGCTCATGAAGGGGTGGGGGAAGGAGTCTGGCTATGGTCCCATGAGAAAAGCCGGGACTGAGCCTTTCCTAAGGCCAGAGTCTTAGATTGTTTCTACACTCAAGATACACGCTTTAGCAACTACTGTCCCTGAGAGAAACAGAAATCCAAGCCTGGCAACTAAAAGATCTGAATTCTTTCTATTCTATCTTTATGGTTCAAGGACCTCAATCTAAAGCCTGCCCTTGCAGGAGCAAATATCTACACTAATAAAAGAGAAACATGGTAATTGGTGTACAACCGCTACCATTTTCATTGGCTAATCAGCAAGATATGCAAATTAACTGTCAGCCAAGATGGTGGCTGGCAGCCAGGCAGCTTGAAACTAACATGAGGCTTGGTTGCCTCAGTGACGGAGGAAACCAACGTTCCCGCCTGCGGCTGCAGGCCTCTGAGCGGGCAGTTTGAAACATTTTAACAAATACTGCCGGACTTCAGCCAGCAGATTCGCAACATTGTATGCAAAGGCCAGAAACCTACTTTCAGCCCCGGGAGGCCTAAGAGCTGGAGCCAAGCCTCAAGCTAAAGCTGGCCCAGAATTAAAAAAAAAAAAAAAAAAGGAAAAAAGGAGCGTTTGGGAGTTCAGTCACCCCCAGCCTGAAAACAGCCCTCAGCCCCTCACCCAGACTGGCCAGGCACCCCAGTGGGGACCCTCACTCTGAAGGGTGTGTGACCAGCTGCAAACAGCCATCATGCCCTCACCCAGGCTGGCCAGGCACCCCAGTGGGGACCCCCACCCTGACCCAGGACACCCTTCAGGGCAAACCCGCCGGCACCCACCCGTGCACCAGGCCTCTATTCTATATAGTAAAAGGGTAATATGCCTCCCAGCACGGGGATCAGTGGAGCCGCGAGGCCTCAGGGCACTGGGATCAGCATGACAGCGCCCAAAACCCCTGATCGGCCCTGCTCTGTGTGTGACAGGGGGTGGGGCCACAACCCCCCCACCCCCCCGGGCCCTGCTCTGTGTGTGACGGGGTAGAGCCATAACCTCCCCATCGGCCCTGCCCTGAGTGTGACAGTGGCAGCGCCCCAATCCACTGATTGGCCCTGCTCTGTGGGTGATAGAGGGGGGCGCCCCAACTCCCCCCGCCCCCCCACGGGCCCTGCTCTGTGTGTGATGGGGTAGAGCCATAACCTCCCCATCAACCCTGTCCTGAGTGTGACAGTGGCAGCGCCCCAATCCACTGATTGGCCCTGCTCTGTGGGTGATAGAGGGCGGCGCCCCAACCCACTGATCCGCCCTGCCCTGAGTGTGACAGGGGGCAGTGCCCCAACTCCCCTATCGGCCCTACTCTGTGAGTGACAGGGGGGAGCTCCTCAACCCCCTGATGGGCTCTGCTCTGTGCGTGACAGGAGGGAGCTCCCCAACCCCCTGATGGGCCCTGCTCTGTGCATGACAGGGGGTCGCGCCGCAACCTCCCCATCGACCCTGCCTTGAGTGTGACAGGGGGTGGTGCCCCAACCCCCCAATCGGCCCTGCTCTGAGCCCGACCAGGGGCTGCACCTAGGGATTGCGCCTGCCCTCTGCCACCCGGGAGCAGGCCTAAGCCAGCAGGTCGTTATCTCCCGAGGGGTCCCAGACTGCTAGAGGGCACAGGCCGGGCTGAGGGCCCCCCCCTTCCCCCCGAGTGCACAAATTTTTGTGCACCGGGCCTCTAGTAAAACATAAAAAAACAAAACAAAAACAACCACATAGAGATGCTCCAATAACCTGGCACAAGAGAATCCCTTAATCCCCTCATTCCATTGAAAATGGGCATGCATAAGCCAGTCAATGAAAGAAAAATACCACATGATCTCACTCATTTATGGATAATAAAGATCACTATAAACTGATGAACAAAAATAGATACAGAGGCAGAGCAGCATCGAACAGACTGTCAAACTACAGCAGGAAGGCCGGGGAGGGTTGGGGTGGGGGCGGGGATAAGAGATCAACCAAAGGACTTGTATGCATGCATAGAAGCATAATCAATGGACACAAGGCACTGGGGGGTGGGGGAAGCCAGGGGAATGTCAAGGGGGGAAAAAAAGGAAACATATGTAATACTCTTTGTAATATTTTAAGCAATAAAACAAAAATAAAAAAATTAAATTAAAAAAAGAAAATGGGCATGCAGTAATTACAAACAAACAAACAAACAGCCCCACAAGCTATAATAAACCATATAATAAGGAGGGAGAGTTAACAGATATAAAGAGCTTTAGAATTTGAACCTAAAAGTGAAGGTAATAAAAAAATTACAAAATATTTGATATTTTTAACATAATAAAGAGATAAAGAAAATAAAGTATAAATAAGAAACAATATAAACATTTTAAAGAATAATAAAATAATGATAATAATTAACATTTATTGAACACAGTATTTGTCAGGCATGATTCTAGTATGCCCTAAAACTATATAGATTACTTGGTTTATTAGTCCCTTTAATCCTATGTGGCAGATATTATTATTCCCATTTTATAAATCACGAACATGAAGCTAAGAGAAGAAAAGTAAGATCGCATATCCTATAAATGATGGAGCTGGGATTTGAACCCAGGAAGGTTTACTTTAGTGCTCACAGTCCTAACCACTGTAGTGTGCCAAGCAGATAGTCTAAAAATATTTTAAGTAGTCACTGGAACCTACTCAATGTATAGACTGAATTTAAGACGATACAATTAAAGAGAGAAGCAGAGAATTTCCTGATGGATATGAGAGAATGTACCTAGATTCCATTACAAAAGCAGCACAGAATAATAAGAAGAACCTATAAACCTGAAATAAGAAGGCAAGGATGGGAGGATAAGGAGATGAAACCAAAAGACAAAACAAAAAGAGGAACTGGGGCGGGGGGAGGGGATAAGCAGAGACAATGCTGTGAATTGAGGAAAATTGCATTCTCAGAAGAAAGGGACATATAGAGTCATATGAAATAAAGTAAAACATATCTGCACTTAGATTATAGTAAAAATGAAGCATATCAGAGATAGACACCTACCTTCCCTCCCCCGCCCCCCGAAAAAGACATTACTTATAGTGACTGACTGATTCTATGGATACTGGAAGACAATGGAATAATATTTTAAGATTCTGAGAAAAAGTAAATCTAACCTAGATTTTTATGCATAACCTAATGCTCATTCACATTTAGGCAAAGGCAAAAAGCATAAATAGATCATCTCTGAACTCAAAAGAAGTAAGTTGAATGTAAGCAATAGTGGGAAAACTACAGTAACTACAGTAAGTTCTCACTTAATATTGCTAATAGGTTCTTCAGACTGTGGCAAAACAACATATAATGAAACCAATTTTATCACAGGATAACTAATATACACAAGAGTTAAGTTTCTAGGCATCTCAGCATTATAATTAAGCACATTGTTGGAAGACCTGCTATAATAAGTAAACCAAGTCACTAAATCTAAGTAGGGTCTGAAAAAACATATCAATAATAATGACTAATATTTGAGGATTTACCAATCATATGGAACTATATACTACAAATCTAGATAAAAAGCAGGCAAGAGTAATTTGAAGTTAAACACACGAAGATTCCTGTATAATTCAAGTGAAGGATAGAGTTATTGAGTACCATTATGTATTAAAATTTAAAAATTCATCTTTAAAGGAATAGAAAAGGAAGGTAAAACTTCTAAACAAAGGAATGACACAAGTGCAATTTGCATGGCAGTAGAAAGAAAAATGATATATTGACCCCAAATGAAACAGAATGGGATTTCACCTATGTAAAAATTTAAACACCCATAAAACAAGTTTATATATGTTAATGTTCATATATGTATATGTTTATTATACATATATGTATACACAATAAAATTTAGACACACAATCACTGAGGATGCATATAGCCAACTTCAGGGTAATGATACTGGGAGGGAGGAAAGGTACTGGGGAAGGATACAAAAGAGGTTTGAATCATAACTAAAAGTCTTTCCAAATAAATAAATGAATGATATATGCTATATTCAATATGTGTTATATCATTTTATATATTATTTTATTAATTGAAAAAGAGAGAGAAAACCAAGAAATGGGTTCAGAAATATTAATTAAATTTCCCAAGATCACAGTCTATGAGTGGAAAATCTGGGGAATACAGACTTGTGATACCAAAGTGTGTTGAATTGACTGGCTGATTGGTTTTTGCACAAACAAGGGCAGAGCCTGGCATGTAGTGTAGGTGTTCAGAATGACAGGCAACAGGTGGGAGAGTTCCTGGAGGAAAGGGCCCTGCTGGCAGTGGTCTGCTATTTAACTAGGGTGGCCCAGAGCTGCATTTAGAATCTAGAGATCTGATCCAGCTGAAAAGAGGCCATATTTCAAGAGAAACAGAGACGGTGCCCTAAGAAAACTTAGAGATCATCTAGTTCAACTGGCTCAGTTTACAGATTTTCATAAACAGAGACTCAGAGAGGTTAACTGGCCCAGAACATTCTTGGGAATGGGAACAGTGATAGCAGCATTACGGTGATGGATGTGGATGTTGCTGATAATAATAATGGAGATAAAGATGATAGTGGTAGTGCTGATAGCAGTTGGCTTTTTTTGAGCATTCATCTAAATTCTAAGTAGTCACCCAAAATGCTTTATAAGTATTCCCTTGATTACTTCTCACAGTAACTCAAAAAGTTAGAGACAATCATCATTTTCATTTCAGATGAAAAGAGAATCTCTCAGGGTCTCATAATTTATAAATGACAGAGTGGATTCCAACCCAGGCAGTCTGATTTCTGAGCTGGAACTCTTAACCATATATTATGCTGAAGACTCAAATATTAGGAGGAGGGGGAGGAGCAAGTGGAAGCTCGATCCCATCTCTCTCAGGTTCATCATATTCTTATATATTTCCCATTACTACAGATCCAAGTAGCTTAGAATTTGACAAATCTGATGCCTATGTGAATTCTATATGGTTTCAAGTCAATCTGGGACCATTGGCTCCTAACCACTCTGCCTGCCTACCTGATCGTCCCTAACCACTCTGCCTGCCTGCCTGATCGCCCCTAACCACTCAACTGCCTGCCAGATCATCCCTAACCACTTGCCTGCCTGCCTGCCTATCGCCCCTAACTGCCTCTGCTTCGGCCCCTGCACCTGGGACCCAGGCTACCCTCCTTCTGGCCAGCCACAGGCACCCAGGACCCAGGCCGGCTTTGCCTGGGCCGGTGCAGGCACCCGGGATCCCAGGTGGCGTTGCCTGGGCCCCGGCTTTGTCAGGAAGGCATCCAAAATGACGTCCAGAAGACGTCCAGTCTATCTGGTCTATTTAGCATATTACCCTTTTATTAGTATAGATTTGGGACTTCTTTTCATTGAAGGACTATGCAGTGATAGATATGGATGTATACCAAGATGTTATGTAACAGAGAGAGTTGAGGACAAAACCCTGGTGAATTTTAGAAAATCAAATGAGAAATTGTAGAGTGCTAACACATGCAGGGCTCTCAAAGGATGGGAAATGTAAAGAAGGAAGGAGTGGTCAACAGTGTAAAATTGTGGCTGAGATGTTAAGTCAGATAAAGATAAAAGAAAGATGGTTCTATGATGTCAGTAGGAAATTTCCGGTGACATTTAAGAGGACACTTACAGTAGACTGATAAAGCCCGGTTAAGTAGTGACAAAACAATACCAAAGGCCATAAGAAATAAAGGGATGGGGATAGGTCAGTGTAGTAATGGTTGTGGTGGTGGTGTGGTGACAGATTGGCTAGCGAAGAGGCTGAATGAATGTGTTCAAAAGAGATTTGACAACAGGCAGTTCATAAGAATAAGCATATGTTAGCATGAATTTAATCTACATGGAAAAGCATTAACTTAAATTTGATATCAGAGCAAACTTTGATATCTTTTTCATAAGTCATATCCCCAAGGTCATTTCTTAAGACCCATTTTAGGAAGGTGTTTTCACCATAAAAGCTTTCTTTTATTTGCGCCAAGATTCAATGACAGTAAGCTACAAAAGAAAATCTTTCAATTCTCAATTATGTTTTATTTTCTGGTGTTCTGTTTGTGATCTCATCAGAAATGATATAAAGTGTTATATTTTGAAAATGTTATATGTTGAAAATGTATCACAATTTTCACAGAAACATTTAATCTTGGACCATGGTAGTCAGGTGGCATTATCCTCTAGAATCCTCTACGTATATAATAATCAAGGGAAAGAAAGATTAAAGCACAAATGGTATCTTTGTATATTTTATGCTATGAAGATTATGAGTATTGCATTATTTTGTGTATCTACACCAACCATGGCATTTCTTCCAACTTTGCCATTGGAAAAATTTAATGGCAAATACACATTCATCAGATCGGATCAAATGAACTCAGTAAAAGAAAACATAGAAAATCAAGTGCACTTAGTTCTGAATTTTCACAAGATAATGTGGCCTGAGTAAGATGACATCAAAATCACTGTTTTATTTTTGTAGTTGTGAAATAGTAAGGAAGGAAATAAGACCTGGCAACTGACTGTGGCTTAAAAAATAAAAACTCCTTAAGGTGAAGGGATTAAGAAGTAAAAATTGGTAGCTATAAAATAGTCACAGGGATGTAAATTACAGCATAGGGAATATAATCAATAATATTATAATAACTCTGTATGGTGCCGGGGGGTACTTGAAACATTGGGGAGACCACTTTGTAAAATATGTGATTGTCTCACCGCTGTGCTGTACACCTGAAACTAACACAAAATAATATTGAATATAAACTGTCATTAAAAATAAGATGTTAAAAACTCCTTAAACTTTCTTTATAGTACCTTTAAGCAAATTGCTTGTATTTTTTTAAAATAAAGGCATCATTTGAAATGGAAACAAAACTGTTCCAAATATTTTAGGAATATGTTTGATCCTATTGCTGTTCCTCTCTAGTAGACAGTCCTACACCTGGAATATGATGCAAAAATAAATGTTTATTTGTTATTTCTGATTCCAGTGGCTTATTATACATACAGCACTAAACTCAGAAAAGTTTTATTTCTACTTACTGATAATCGAGAGGTGCTGCTTATTGGGCATCAAGACTAGAATACCCAAATAAATCTGCCATATTTGTCTTGCATTTTGTACATTCAGTTGACTCAGTACAAAGTCAACTGAGTTTTTCTTCCATAGTATATGGGAAGAAATCCCAAATGCTTCTTTCTTGAGGTCTTAGTTTACAAGTGCAATTTCAGTGATCTGGCAGTACACCTCTTCCATCTTTAGAGCCCTCAAGAGTGAGTCTGCATATGCATAAATCACCTCCACGCCCACCTGCTCCTCCACCTCCATTACCAGCACTGAGGACAGGCAGCCAGAGGTGAATCACTGCTTTCCCACCTATTGTTTGTTCAGCCAGGTTTAGGGATTTCAAAATTCCCAACCATCTTCCTGTGATTCTGAATAAAACTGTTGTACAAAGTAAGCTTAGCAGAGGCATCTCCCTCTCTTTTATCTTTATAGAGTTAAGAAACATAAAGCTGAGAGATTTTCCTATTAATATAAAAATTATTTATTACAGAAGTTAACCACCAATCAATCCCACAGCCTATCTACATATATTACAATTCCAGCTGGAAATAAAATAAAAATGAGCAAGGGTCCATGTCTGACATCAGAATCAGCACTAAAATCCTGTTTTGTTAGGAGCTCGATCTTTAAGACAGGGATTTATGTAGTACTCAAGCAAAAACTGTGTGACATGTGATCTACTTACCCCTGCAAGGCTTTCTCTCCAAACCAATCTCCTTTGCCTAAAGTCCTAAGAAAGACTGGGTCTTCACTTGGTGAGTCTTCGCGAGTGACATTTACCTACAAAGAGAAACAATGAAAGTCTGCATCCATTGCATACTCTGGATGACCCAATGAGCATTCATTGATACTGGCAATTCCACTTTTCTTTTTCTTTTCAAATTACTTTTATGAGGAATACAAGTATATTATCACTAAAGGGGCCAAAGAAATGACCTTCAAATATTTTTTATACTTTCAATTTGTTTTTAAGAAATAATAAATTATTCAGAAACTTGAATTCCAATTAATCCTCATCCTTATCCTATTTCCAACCTCCTATGACAGAACTATTATAATAAATTTAGGGACCATTCCTTCCATCCTTTATGATGTGTTTATATGCATGTGTTTTTAAAAATACTGTATATAAGTAGCATAATATGGTATTTATCATTCTGTAACTTACACATTTTCTTTTAACAATTATTTTAATTATTATTCCATGCTTCTAAATATAGAGTTCATCCATTGCCTTCTTCTACTCTGTACATATATCAATTTATCAATTTCCATATGCATGGACATTTATGTTGTTTCCTTTTTTTTTTTTTTTTTGCTACAATGAACATCTTTCTCCACACCTCTACATGCACGTACATTTTCTCTATGGCATGCCTATCTCTAAGAAAAATCCAGCCTTCCCCTGGCTGGGGGACTCAGTTGGATAGAGTGTCATCCATACACCAAAGGTTGCAGATTTGATCCCCAGTCTGGGTATTTATGGGAGGCAACTGATCGATGTTTCTCTCTCTCCCTTCCTCTCTCTCTCTCAAATCAATGAAAACATATCCTCAGGTGAAAATTTTAAAAAAACAAAAAAAGAAAAACCCAGCCTTCATTCAAAAGCCAGCCACATTTTCATGAAGGTCTTCCCGCAGGTCTCGGATACAGTCTTCAGGTCCTCACAAT
This sequence comes from Myotis nattereri, assembly GCF_964212035.1. Taxonomy (NCBI): domain Eukaryota; kingdom Metazoa; phylum Chordata; class Mammalia; order Chiroptera; family Vespertilionidae; genus Myotis; species Myotis nattereri. The sequence goes on from NC_138088.1 coordinate 32,491,510, forward strand.
CCACACTCACAGAATTTCTTTTTTAAAAAGACATAAAAATTACATATATGTCTTTTAAAAGCATAACAAATAATATGCTCTTCAAAGAAATAGATGTTTCTTTGGCATTCTACAATTTGGAATAAGCACTTAATAAAGAGCTGTAAATTGTTTGAATGGAAAAACTTTCTTACAAGATATCTCAGCCCATATAGGACTTGAGACTTGAGTAATAATCCACAGAAGGAAAGCGATGCAATAAGTTTTACCTTTATGTTAATTCAATCTCCCTGCAGCTCTACTGATATTCATAATACTGGCTATGTGCCACCCAGAAAAATTAAGTGGTAGTTAAAATACAAACGCCTGGAAAATGGAGTAAAACTAATGTCCTGAGGCAATGACAGACACTTAAACACATTTAAATACACTATGCTTTAGATTTTTGAATTTAGAGATTGGATGTCAAAGACCAGAATTTTTATAAGTATTAAGAAGGTCTGTAAAAAGCACAGAGAATTCAATTATTATTCTCCACCTATCCATTTGACTACTCCTCCACACAGAGTATCAAAACCACAGGAATGTGGTTTTTAACAATCTTACCACTGAGCTATATCATAGAGATGCTCATTTGCATGTTGACAAGGCTTTTACAGATGTGGATGGAAATACACTAGTCCAGTGATTCTCAAACTTCATGGATTCAAAATCAGATATAAGGATATACTGTATAACTGTACATTTGCCATTTGGTTAATAAAATATATTAGAAATTCTAAATGGCAGAATTACTCAGGCCGTGGAGAAATTTCAGTGTTATCTTGAAATGTTCTTTAAAGATGTTACTGAATTGATCTAATAAAAAGTGAACCATCTACAGAATAAACCACTTTCTGCTTATATGATAAATGTGAGGAAAAATCTAACTGGATAAAATTATAACGTGAAAAAAAATAAGCACCTCAAAGAGCAAGAATAAAGCTTTCCTCTGAAGTTTTAATTTCCACATTTTTCTTTGTATGCATGATGAATCATTCTAAATATGAAGATACCATTATGGACATTTGTATCCTTAATTCTGAAGACATTTCAGAGTAGAGAAAGTTAAATAGAGATAGACTCTCTAACTTTGGCCTGTACTTTATCATTTTTATTTAAACCACAAAGTACTTTCTGATCCACAATGCTGTAAAATGAACTAGCTATGGAGCCTTCTATTTGAATCCATGCTACCTGGCCACCTTGTCCAAAAATGAGAGGGAGGGAGGGAGGGTGGGAGGAAAGGAGGAAGGGAGAGGGAGAGGGAGAGGGAGAGGGAGGGGGGGAGAGAGAGAGAGAGAGAGAGAGAGAGAGAGAGAGAGAGAGAGAGGTATTAAATGAGAAAAATCTATCAACACATCTTCTTAATAGTAAGTACCAGATATCACAATAGCAGATATCAAGTTATACTACAATGCCACTGTTCTCAAAACTGCCTGGTACTGGCACACGAACAGGCATATAAATCAATGGAACAGAGACCCCAGAAAGCCATTGTGGCCGATTAATATTTGACAAAGGAGGCAAGAACGCACAATGGAGTAAAGACAGTCTCTTCAATAAATGGTGCTGGGAAAATTAGATACATGCAAAATTATAAAATTAGACCACCAACTTACACCATACACAAGAATAAGTTCAAAATGGATAAAAGGCTTAAATGTAAGTTGCAAAACCATAAAAATCTTAGAAGAAAACATAGTCAATAAAATCAGACACGTCATAAAATTTTTACTGATACATCTCCTAGGGCAAGAGAAACAAAGAAAAAAATAAACAAATGCAACTATATCAAACTAAAAAGCTTCTGAATAGCAAAAGAAACCATCTTCAAAATGCAAAGGGAACACCCCATATGGGAGAACATAATACATCCGCTAAGGGGTTAATTTTCCAAAATATACAAAGAACTCATATAACTCAACAACAAGAAGACAAACAATCCAATTAAAAAATGAGCAAATAATTTAAATAGACACTTCTCCAAAGAGGATATACAGATGGCCAATAGACACATGAAAAAAAATGTTCAATGCTGATAATCATCTCAGAGATGCAAATTAAAACCACAATGAGATATCACTTCACACCTGTCAGAATGGCTACCATTAACAGATCAACAAATGACAAGTACTGGTGCTACTTATTTGATCAAACTGATTAATAAAAAATACTTTTAAGAAAAATATCTTGAATATATCAAAAGAGTCTAATATATTCTTACTCCTTCCCTCTTGGAATCCCTATGGTGCTCCAAAATATTGCCAATGGAATTGGTTCCCATGGTGTAATTTTCATGCCACTTTTATTTAGACTTGTTATGAAACTCATAAAACAGCACCACTAATGCACCTGTCTTCAGCTGAAACTGGTTTGCAAACACAGCTTCTTTTAGGCAGTGCTGGGAATTTACAGTAATAGAGTATTCACATAAGCCTGTCAGAAATTCATCTTACCTGATAAACATATCATTCCCTGATAACAAAGAATTAGCAATGTAATAAAAGAAAAATACACCCAAAGCATGAGGGTGAAAAGTCTCCCTGTGACAAATGGAGTCACTTATATCCACGAAGATTTTCAATTTCCATGATTCTTTAGTTGGTGTTAAGAAATAAAACAGTAAATGGTAGGCTCTAGCTATTTATATATAAAACATAAAATGCTAACACCTCTTATCTTCTAACAGTAGAAAACACAAGATATAGTTTTAACCATAACTATGGTCAGACGCGTCATTCCAGGATGCCTTTGAAGAAGCTAAGTCCCTGACTTCTATTTCTATCCCAGGCTTTCTGATATCAGTCAAAAAGTAGGTATGATGAAGGTATAAGTAGCATTTTCTTCACTTTAGTTTGACATGCCACTGGTGTAAAACATTGGCATGTGCACATTCTTGATTCAAAATTAGTTCAAGTAGGATTATCTAAAATCCAAGATTTATAATCTTTCACATATCCTGCTCACTATGGCTCTTTAAGTCTCTTTTCTAGGTATAAGATTCAGTCATATTTGTTAAAACATAGGAAATGAATATACTTACTTTTAGGTAACAATTGTAAAAATAAAAACATATAAATCTTCCCACATTTCTTCCTATACTTAACACATGCAAATTCTTTTTAAAGATCATTTATAATAAATCAAAATAAGTTCAAATCAGAGGTTACAGTGCAATGATACTTAAATGCAAAATAATTATGACTTTATTGCTGAGAGAAATTTAAGGTATATTTTTAAAGATATATATTTTAGCATTATAATTCCAGTGTGTGTGTGTGTGTGTGTGTGTGTGTGTGTTGATTTCAGAGAGGAAGGAAAAGGGAGAGATAGAAACATCAAAGATGAGAAACACTGATCGTCTGTCTCCTGCACGCCCCCTACTGGGGATTTAGCCCACAAACTAGGCATATGCCCTTAACTAGAATCGAACCTGCGACCCTTCAGTCCACAGGCCGACACTTTGTTCACTGAGCCAAGCCGGCTAGGGCTAATTCCAGAGTATTAATCTACATAAGTCCCCATTTTCCAATTCACTTATTTTCTTAGTTATTTTTAAAATATATTTTTATTAATTTCAGAGAGGAAGGGAGAGGAAGAGAGAGACTGAAACATCAACAATAACAGAGAATCATTGATTGGCTAACTTCTGCACGCCCCCTACAGGGGATTGAGCTTGCAACTCGGGCATGTGCCCCTGACTGGAATCAAACCCAGGACCTTTCAGTCCACAGGCTGACGCTCTATCCATTGAACCAAATGGGTTGGGGTTTATTTGGTTTTTAAATAAAAACTATAATAGATTCATAATATTAAAAAGTTAAAACAATATAGTAATGAATAAAATATAATTTTTTGCTTATTTCCTTTGTCTACCTCATTTATATTGTCCTATAATTTAGCATCTTAAGAGTTTTTAGAATTAACTCAATATTTTTTAAGAATATACAATAGAACATGCATATATTTATGTCCTTATTGTGCTCAGAGTGTTAAGCAACTTGCCTGTGGATACTAAATCTAACAAGTTATATAGCCAAATTAAAACTTGGGCCATCCAATTTCGAAGTCCAGATGTTTCATTATAGCATAATGACAGGATAGATTTTTTTTTCCTGTTAAAATTTTTTTAAAGCAACCTTAGTTTTTTCCTTATTAACCATGTACTTTTAATTATGGAAATCTTCCCATTCATGCAGACATATCAGTGGCATCTTGCATCATGACTATAGTATAGCACATAAACTATTTCCCAGTCTTTAGCGTTATATGTTTTCTTCCTTTGGGAAATTTATTTTCAAGTATTTCTCTTTCAGCTTCAGAAACTGGAAACGCTGGTATAGCTCTAGAGCAGGGGTAGGCAAACTTTTTGACTCGAGGGCCACAATGGGTTCTTAAACCTGACCAGAGGGCCGGAACAAAAGCATGGATGGAGTGTTTGTGTGAACTAATATAAATTCAAAGTAAACATCATTACATAAAAGGATACGGTCTTTTTTTTCAATAGTTTTATTCATTTCAAACGGGACGGATCTGGCCCGCAGGCTGTAGTTTGCCCACGGCTGGTCTAGACCCTGCACCTGTGCTGCTCCCGGGGTTACTGAGGAGCCCCGGGTCCCCTCCGACATCACTCTTGCTCTACCAGAGCTTACCTTTCCTTTGCTGATGATAAAGAAGGTGTCCCCTCTTGCACCTTGCCTGATGATGTATTCCCCATTTTCATAGTGGGTCTGAAAAATAGAAACAGCAACAGAAAAAAAAAAAAAAACATTAAGAAAGAAGTCATTCACCAAACAACCCAACCTCTTCCAATATCAGCTCCTCTAGGAGTTTTACTCAAATCTAGAACCCATCATGGTTTAAGAATAACTAATAGTCGATGAACATAATAATTGCAGAGAAGTCATTTCTATCATATTTATTTTTAAACTATTTTGTTAATGCCATTTTTCCAGATGAGTACATTCATATCTTTCAATTCAATCATTTTAAGAGCTTGATGAAAATATTTTCTCCCATCAACTGAGCATGAAATAAAACAGCAGAGCTGCTAATTAAACTGGTCTCCTGTATTATTTTGTTATTCTCATTTAGCTTTAGTATTCTCCTAACGATGGCCTTTTTTTTTTCCTGAGAAATTACTGTGGCATCTGAAGATCTTCATTTTGAAATCATGTTGACTGTTAGTGTGGGTTTGATGGCCCGAGTTACTTTTTAAGGCACTGCTTCATGCTTTACTGCCCTTGCTTCAGCAATTTAGATTTGGCTCTGTCAAGCAGAACGTCTTAATTTTAGGGACTAAAGTCTGGCCCAGCATCTGTGAGCTCATAAACTACCAAATGAGGAGCCAAGTAAGGCAGCAAGAAGAGGACCACTGTCCGTGTGTCAGTATTCTGACCCTGTCACAGCCACTAGGTTCATTCCCAGGTTTAAGATAATTCCTGAAATAGACAGAAGTCATTTCTTTAAGGAGAAGTGGAACAAAGTGTATTGCTGTGTCATGAGGTATAACAGGGAAATGAGAGCTGTGCCATCTGCCTTCTTCTCTGTAGCTTCGCAAGGGAGCCATATTTGGAGAAAGGAAATATTGCTTTGCGCACTCCTTAGGGAAGAGACTTTGTGGTTTGCATGTGACTTGGCTGTGATTTGTCTTTACACTTCAATACCATGTTTCTGAATACTTTAGTCTATGTACTCTTAAAATTGCCTTTCATTAATACTTGACATTGAGAATAGCCACAATTTTCTTAATATTGAAAATAACATACTACCTAATCTCTGTGTGTGTGTCTTTTGCTCAAACACAACTCATTTTCTTATAAAAAGCTTTAAAATTAGGATATAGAACACACATTCTTCAACTGATTTATTTCATTTAACAAGATATCTACTAGCATGTTCCATTTCCTTATCTTGCTGCTTTGAAAAGATCTGTACGACATACAGATTTGAAAAACAAATGGTGATTTCTACTTTCATTTACCAATTCAACAAACATTTCTGAGTGTCTCTGATCAGGTCTGAGGATGCAAAGATGAGTCAGACAAAAATCTCATAGTAGCGCCGACGGGTGCATCTTTCTTTGATGGCAGCAATGTTATTTAGCTGCATTGTCCAATCTGGCAGCCTCCAGCCAAATGTAGCTACTGAGCTGCTGAAATGTGGCCAATGTGACTAAGAAGCTGAGTTTTTAAGTATATTTAATTTTAACTACTTTACACTCAACTACTCATATGTGGTTAGTAGCGATTCTATCAGATAGGGCAGGTAGTAGCTAACGTTGACAAGGGAAGAGTCTTCATCTGTAGCAGTGCCAGCCTGACCTAGCCTCTCTGTCATCTCAGTTCAGTGCAGTCAGGAGGAAGACATGTGAGTGAGAAGCTTCTAGCTGAGCCCAGCCTCAGCATTAGAGTCCACATCTAAAGCCCCAAATATCTTGGGGCAGAGACAAGCCATTGCTATCACATCTGAATTCCTGACCCACGAAATCTGAGAACAAAATGGCTCTTACCCTGTGCGACTGGGTTTCGGGGTGGTTTGTTACACAGCAATAAAAAACCTCAACAGACAGAGAGGGCGCTGTGACCCAGTCAGTACTTGGCTCCTGCCTTCTCCTGGAAGCTCTGGCTTTGATTGGTTCTAGAGTTCAAGCCCATCAGCTGCTGTGGTGAAAGATGGAGTCTTCCCCATCTTTGGGGTCTCAGCTGAGAGGGGAGGGAAGAGTCTGGAACCCAGCCCGGTCAGAATGTTATCCCTAGCACAGTGGGCAAAGCACTTTCATTACCCTTATCTTGTCTAAGCTTCGCAATAACCCAAGGAGAGTTTCAATATGAGACGTTGAAGCAAACACAGTGACTAACTAGCCCAAGGTCCTATCGTCAATAAGAGGTTAAAGTGGCACTCAATGCAGGTATTTCTTTCATGTCCCACGGTGAGCTGTGGTCAAGTTAGTGAAAAATATGAGCCATTCTCCTCCACTTCCCCACCCCAGCCTGTGGCTGGAGGGGTTAGTGTGGATAATCACTAGCATCTTTTACATTGCAAAGAAGAGATGTGTCCAAGTCACCTGTCAGGGATAAACAAATAGACTGGTCCCAACTCCCTGGTTGTAAGTAAAAGAAAATCCAACCAAAACAGGAAGGTACTGAGTAACAAAACAGTTAGTGGCATCCAAAATTTCTGGATCCTGGGGTTAAATCAGACCTTGGCCTCCCTCTTGTCCTTACAAGTTTGTCTGTCACACACTAGCCTCTCATGAGGGTCCAGGGTGTGCCAAGATGACAGTGGGTTCCCCTCCTGTCCAGACCAGCTGGCTCTTTCATGATTTTAGGTCCTTCATCCCACAGAGTAGAAAGTTTAACAGGAATATCTGCAGACTGTTTATTAATTCATGGAAATTATCCAATCACCTTCTTAATATTATCTGATAGGGTTTTGTAACTTGACACCCACAATTGCTGTATCAGTGACTTGAGCATACCTACACAAGTATTCACAGTTCCTATTTCCATGCTGCAGAAGCCCACAAACTCAGGGGTCCAGAGAAGAGCCTATGGAACAATGGCCAAAAGCAGCCCACCTCTGGGAAAGATAATGTTGATGGTGTTATGGGATCATAATGACTATGCTATCCTGAAATGTCCAATTGCACCTGAGGGGAAGATGATCACACATGCTGATGCTTCAAGAGTCTCTATAATTATGTCCCTCAAATGCCAGCAGGTTCACTGTTTTTTGAAGGTCACTTTGCAGCTCTACCAATTCTTTATTTCCAATTAAATCAAAGAAAAACATAGAGTTTAGAATGGCGAGAAACCTTAGCAACTCCTAGACGTCTCCATCCTCATCTTCTCCCATCCTCACCCTCATTTATTCTGTTTTAGAAACACTGGCTCTTTCTGTGCCTTGTGCTTACCAGACCGACTCCCTCTTCAGAACTTTGCATTCAGTAGACCCTCTATCTAGCATACTCCTCCTCAAAATATTTGTCATTATCTTGTTCCCGTTATTCAGGCCTCAATGAGACCTTTCCATTTACAATGTGCCCTTCACCCCCACTCATTTTCTAGCCTACATTTTTACAAGTTGTTTTGTTGTTGTTGTTGTTATTGTTGTATTACCAGGCTCTCCAAAGGTGTGTGATTCCACTCGACACTTTTGGTGATGACAAACAGCTGCAAACCATAGCACAACTGAGCCTCCTGTGAGAAAGGCCTATCACACCCGTCATGATTTAAAATTATACTTTTAGGTTTGCTGTCTATGCCCGCACCCCTGTCACCTGCTGCTTAGAGGATTGAGGGCATTTTACATTTATTTCCATTGTTTCACTTAGAACAATGTCTAGCACAAAATAGGCATTCAATATATAATCTAAATTAAGGACAGATTTGGTCCAAACCCCTTTATTTTAAACTAGAGGCCCGGTGCACAAAATTCGTGCACTTGAGGGGGAGAGGTCCCACAGCCTGGCCTGCACCCTCTCGCAGTCCGGGAGACCTCAGGGGATGTCCGACTACTGCAGAGGCGGGAGAGGCTCCCACCACCACTTCTGTGCTCATCAGCAGTGAGCCCAGCTTCTGGCTGAGCTGCAATCCCTTGTGGGAGCGCACTGACCACCAGGGGGCAGCTCCTGCGCTGAGCATCTGTCCCCTGGTGGTCAGTGTGCATCATAGCGAACAGTTGTTCTGCTGTTTGCTCAATTTGCATATTAGCCTTTTATTATATAGGATGGGAAAGTGGAGTTATAAGTGATAGATTAGAGGGATGGATAGAGAAAGAAAACTGACAGCATATCTAAATGTAAGTAATGCATTCCCCCCAAGACAATAACTTGGAATAATATTTCTGAAACTTGCAAGTTAAAAAAGCCAACATTGTTTTTGCCACTAGAAGAAAAATGGGTATAGCTTTTATTGTTCATATGTATGTATTTGTATTCTCAAAATTCAACATTAATATACATTTCCAGTTAAACTTACAATTCTGCACATACTTGCTGACATTTGACAAAAGGCATACTGCAACACTGGATATGGCTCTTAGAGGTCTTGGAAGTGGTTCCTTGGTAATATGTACAATTCATTTTCATTTTTTCAAATCAGACTCATAATTTTTATATTAAATATATTGCATTTATTTAAATTTATTGGGTGACATTGGTTAATAAGATTATATAGGTTTCAAGTGTACCATTCTATGATACATAATCTGTATATTGCATTGTGTGCCCACCACCCAAAGTCAGATCTTCTGTCATCATATATTTGACCCCCTTTATCCTTTGCTACCTCTCCACCCACCTCTCTGGTACTCACATACTGTTGTCTGTGTCTATGAGCCTAAAAATTCTACCAAAGAACTATTAGATACAATAAATATAGTAAAGTTGCAGGAAACAAAAATCAATGTCCAAAAATCCACTGCATTCTTATATACTAACAATGAAATTTCAGAAAAAGAAATTTAAAAAAAAACAAAAACAAATTCTTTTTTTAATTGCAAGAAAAGGCTAAAACACTGAGGAATAAACTTAGCAAAGGATGCAAATATACTGGATTTTAACTGGTGATTTTATTTTCAACCCCCTCATTCTAAAACAACCTATAATTAAAGTCATTTAATAGATAAAAATTCTGAAGTATATCATTCTGAAGTAAATTACCACCTTCATTATTTCAGTCAGAAATTATACCTTTATACCTATGGATTTTTTAAAGTTTAAGGTTGGTGTGATCTCTGTCTTTATTAAATCACAGAACATCTATCAATTGACACTGACCTAATGATGACAGCATGGTGGTAATTGCTACCAATTTTAAAAATAGCTGCAATAAGTATGAACCACTTTAGTGTGCCTGAATATCTACTACATTTTTGAGGTGAAAAATAACAATTGGAACATCAGCGAGTTAAAAGCCAATATGGTATCAAGTCATGATTCCTGCCTTATATTTTCAGAGGACAGGTATATTTTAGAAGAGTATGGCATCAGAAAAGAGAAAACTTTCTTTAAAATATTTGCATCTACCTTTCTGGAGCCCAAATCAGTGAAAATCCTCAAAGGAAATTCTTACTTCCCCTCAACAGCCCACATTTATTTCAAAGACAAGACCTCTTTGTGGAGAACAGGATCACTGACCAGCTTTATCAGTCAAAAACAACAACAACACTCTAGTTAGTAGCCACAGACAAAGTATTTCTTGGTCCAAGAATTTTCTTCTACTTGGTAAACTCTGATCATTAGACATGTCCGGGTGTAGATTATCCAGGGCTACCAAGAAAGGCTGACACAGTCATTATTACACCATAACATTTCACTTTTCTATCTTTGAGATCTGGGGTTTGGAATCTGAAGTTGGGGGGAAATCTATTCAGGAGCCACAGATTTCAACACAGAAATAGGCCTCTACTAACCACAGACAGCAAATGTCATGAGTGGGCCTTTCTCTCTCATAGAACAGAAATTATCAAGGGGACTGTTCATTCATGAAGCATTTCCATAGGTAATATATAGCCTTTATTAGTCTACAAGTTTGATGTACTTTCCTTCCTATATTCCAAAGGAAAATTAAAACTTCCTCATATCCCCAACCACAAATTAACCAAAACACTGAAAAAAAAACAGCCCAACAAATCAAAGCCTGGGACTTTTTTTTTCTCTTCTTCAAACCACCACCATCCTGTCCCAACCAACTGGACATCTGGGATACACATCTCTCTACTACAGATTTTTTTTTTCTATTTCAAAGCCATGGCTCACCTTTCACTCGGGACACTTTCTTAATTTATAACCAGTACTTTCCCACACCTGTTGGGCTGGACAACGACTTGGCTCCTTGGCTGCTCATACTTACCTACAAAATCCCCCTTCACCAAAACTAAATGTCAGGTCCACATAAGGGACATGCCCTTGTCAGGGGAGTCTGGTCATTGGTTAATTTCAAATAGCATTTATCTGAGCTCTCTATACTGGAGACACTGCATTTGGCACTGAGGCATCAGGGATATGTGTGACGCAGCCCATAACTTGAGAGGCAGCATAGCATGGGGATTACATATGCGGGTACCGGAGCCAGACGGCCTGGTTACAAATCCCAACTCCGCAACCCTAAACAAGTCACTTAAGCCCCCTGCGCAGTTTCCTTTTCTGAAATGTATAATTATAGCTGCATAAACAGGCTTCTGTGGGGATTAAATGAGCTAACAGTCACAAAGCATAGAGCTTGTCCCATTGTAAACAGTATATACCAGTGAATTATTTTTTTATTACCAAAGAAAGTTTAGTGTAAGGAGATAGGATGGTACACAAATAACTTACCAAAAATAATATGTAGCTTTTCCCAGGCAGGTAGCAAATCCCCGCTGATTGGGGAGGAGCCAGGGCTTTCCAAACAGAGGGAACAGTATTTATAACAGCACAGAGATGGTGAATGTATGCAGTTTACACAGGGAACAGTAGGTCAGAGTGGCTGAATCTAAAAACTCACAGGATTGCAATCCATTTATTTTACTGGGTTTATTTTCAACTCTACTATCATTACTCCAGTGACCTTCAAATGCCTTGGACAACTGGAAGCTTTGTGTGTTCTTTACCGTTCTGTCCTCAATCACAGAAATTCACGGCAGTAAACTTCACTCCCCACCTTACTCGGTACTCATATGTACATAGATCCCTAATGAATGCTGTGTGGACAAGAAATGCAAAAACACATCCTGAAGAGACAAAACAGGGAAGCTCAGCGAACATAAACACACACTTGGCCTGCTTAGACATTTCGCCAAGACAATCCCACCGGAGCTGGTCCAGCCAGATGCATGTGGGAAGGAAGCATGGTTTCAAGGTCACCATAATCAGTGTCTGCAGCCTTACCATGGGACCACCATGCCACTGCGAATGAGGACACCAGTGTTAATTAGGAGCGTTACAGTCACCCATGAACTGGGCATGCCTTCCACTCCTAAGGGGCTGACTCACAGAGCTCCTCAGAATCTAGACATGGTAGAAACCCAGTATGAGCAGAAAGCATGGCCTTTTCATTGAATACAGACAGCTAAGATTTCTGGATAGAGAGTCTTCCTATCACTGCCCTTCCTACCACACCTGCCCAGATCCCCAAGGTTATTTAAGACACAAGTAGCTTATACCATGAGTATGAGTTTATGGCACCACCACTGCTGAGGATCTGTGTCCATGCAGCTGTCCCTTGATGTCATATCAGCCCCTGATGAAACATGAAACATGCCTCCATGTAACCGTGTTTATCAAACTCCTTCACCATGAACTTTGCCTTCTGGTTCTGTGATCCAGTCTGACTACTAGGAGCTTGTGTTCTGTCCCTCACTGCCTGAATCACTGAATTTCCATCTGCTTTGAAGATCTCTACTGAGCTAACCACTTCTGCTTGAAACCAGGGATTGTTCTAGAAGTCAGTTTGACCTCACTGGATGGGACAGACATTGTGAGAAGGGACTATCAGGCAGGCCTAAGCCTCATCCTGACCAGAACTGTATGGTCACATCCCTGAGGACACCTCGACTTCAGAATAATCCTGAATTCAGATGTTGAGGCTGATTCTTATCCATTTCCACATCGATGACAAGGACACGATGTCCTGGGACTGCATAAGCTTATCTTAGAAAATTAATTTCTTGACCCAGAATATATCAAGCCAACAGACTGGCTGAGAGACAGAATTAAGGCTTGTTTAGTGACTTACAAGCAGCATTTTAAAATGTGATAAAACATAAAATACCAAATGTATTACACATAGTGAGAATAAATATAATTTGCAAAGTTGTATGTATGTGTGAATATCTATGTGCATTCTAGGTCCCAATGTCAAATGTTATTTCTCACTACACAAACATGACTTTGAAGAAATAAGTATTTTTCTTCCTTGACAAAAGTTATGACATTTTCAGAACCTCTACATGAAATCACCTTTAGACATTTTATCATTAATAAAAACACTAGTACTGGATATTTTTTCACTTTTGAATGATTTCACTTTTGAAAAGGTAAGTATAATTTGAAAAGACTGGCTCTTCCTTCATTTGGATAAGTGACACTTTGACTCAGTTCACCACTGTTTTTTCTCATCTGGCTTTCCAGTCTTCTCACCTCAGAGCTGCTCCCATCTGTCCTGCTGCAATCATTTCCATTTTTGTTTATCCAAGTATTCAATTTTCTTTTTTTATATAATTTAATTTTTAATGTATGCATTTTTATTGCTTTCAGAGAGGAAGGTACAGGGAGAGAGAGATAGAAACATCAATGATGAGAGAGAATCATTAATCAGCTACCTCCTGCACACCCCCTACTGGGGATCAAGCCTGCAACCCAGGCATGTGTACAGACTGGGAATCAGTGCTCAACCACTGAGCCACATTGGCCGGACCAAGTACTCAATTTCCTAAAAACAAACTAACACTTCTCAAAGGGCAATAAAACTGTGTGGGATTTTGGTCAACTGGGATATAGAATTCTGGTTTCCTCCTCTGAATTTCAAACATTTTTGAGGCCTTTGTGTCTTTGGTGGTCAGATCACATCATTATCCTTTAAGCCTGTTAAATAGCTTCAGAATTTAATATTCAAAGACAGCTGTTGACCCAGCGTGGCCCCCTGGACTGACTGAATTCTCACCATGAATATTAGGCAAAGGAGAGACAAACCTGAGATGAAATTCCATAAATGCTTGGGTTTTATTTGCTGTTTAACTGAGTTCTTCAATGGCATGATTTTCCAAATGGATTTTCAATTCTCTGCTTTTACTTGCAGAGATATTTTATGTGAACATATTCATATAATATAATGACTAAGAGTGATGTCAAGGCAGGCACACAAAATGCCAAAAATCTTTAAAAAACTAGTTCATTTCAGATCTATTCATTTCACAACAGAAAACTGTTTATAGAGTAGACAAGCAGGCGTTCCCATTCCACATAATTACACTATAACTCAAATTTAACAATTTGATCTATAAAGGCAATTAGCTTTGGCAGAACTTGAAAATTATTTGCCCTGATAGATAACAAAATGTGTTACAAGGAATCACACAATTCAGTATCTCAGAGTCACCATCTGAGGAATAAATATGTTCTGAAGTTTCAACTAAAATAAATATAGCCCTCAAAAAAGAAAAACAGATTAACCACAGTTTCCCATGAACTAAATAGCAAATAGAGAGAGTGAAGTGAGCCCAAAGTATGTTGAATCCACTGAATATTTTACTTCTTTAAAATAAACATTTCACGTTTCTCTTTGAGAGGACACTGCTTAGTTTAAAGGGGCAGCTGGAGTCATCGAGGACCAGAAGGAAGAGGAAGCAAAAAGACTTTAGATTACAGGAAGGCGGAAGGGCTCCTAATATGTTGGCACATGCAGGTCTCGCCTCAAAGGTACTTTATTTCTGTCTGGACTGTTTTGCGAGTGGTCTTGTTCAGCACCGAGGTTACAGTCATTTATGAGCCTGCCCCCTTCTTGATTCCACAATCTGCACAGAACCACTCAGAGACGGTGTACCGGGAGAGGCCACGGTGCTTCTCAAGGACACGAGACAGAGAGAGAGGAGCTTTTTCCAGAATGTGCTTGAGTGTGCTTACCGGAAGTAATAACCAAAGTGATGCACAAAATATTTAATAACTAGACTTCAAAGGCACTAGCCAATCGGAAAGCATCGGGGCTGGAGCAGGAGCCCCAGGAGCCTCCTGGATCATGGGGAGGTTTAGGGGCCCCAGGAACGAGCTGGGGCAGCTGGCAGGGTGCTGCGGGTAAAACCTTTTACTCACGGGTTTGCTAGTAGATCAGCGTGTGAGCAACTCATGCAAACATACTGAACGGAGCCCTAGAAACACTGCTCCACCTTCCTACCCCACAGCCCCTGCTTCACACATGTTTGAAGGGCTCTGAAGTCAGAGTGAGCATCACTACTGCTAATAATAGCTGCAATGACAGAATCAAGGCACTTCGGTAACTGAATCCACACAGAAGCGGAGGGAGGACACACTGTCTCCTGGACCAGAGGTCCTGACTGGGAACAGCTAAGTAGCTGACGGGGGTCAGGACATGCGACCCCAACACACGGCCCCTTGGCATACTGACTCCTTGAAGCTGAAAGAGTGAGAAAACAGCAGGAGCAAGAGGGCCACTCTGACCTCCCCCTGCCCTTGTCCACCGAAACAGGTTACAGAACCCTACTGAGAAGTGCTTTCCTACACACTGAGCAAAGGAGCACTCTTCTGTCTGAAGGCAAATGGAATCCAAGAAGAATAGGAACCAACAGGCCTTGCTACACTTACTACTCCCCTGTTTACTACACTTACATCATACTCCTTGACCTGAGATATTTCTACACACTGTCCACCCTCCATTACGCCTGGCATAAACTACTCAAGTCCACCTGTTTCCTTGGCCTGCATTTCTTAATGAAGGTTTCTGTATCATGTAAAGCTTATATTGAATACATTTGCATCTTTTTCTCTTGTTAATCTGTCTCCCTCAGTTTACTTGGCAGATACCCTAAGAGGGTTGAGAAAAACTTTCCTCCCCTATGTAGCTAAAAAAGTGAAAGGGCCTTAAATAAAGACAAAACAGCATTAAAGGTGTACTTAGTGATCAAGCATGGAAAGAGGAGGCTCAGAGCAAACACAGGGGAGCAATCAGAGAACATAGCTCAGCCCTAGCTGGTGTTGCTCAGTGGATAGAGTGTCGGCCTGCAGACTGAAGGGTCCCGGGTTTGATTCCGGTCAAGGGCATATGCCCGGGTTGTGGGCTTGATCCCCAGTGGGGAGCATGCAGGAGGCAGCCAATCAATGCTTCTCTCTCATCGTTGATGTTTCGATCTCTCTTTCCTTCTCCATTCCTCTCTGAAATTAATAAAAATATATTTTTAAAAAATAGATCACAGATATGAGGGTGATAAGTTATTTGGTCACTAGACAGAGGTATGCTGCTGTCACAATGTATATTCTATCAGCCTTGGAACCTGAATCTGTTACGGTTTGAGCCACTTTCCTTGGCTTTAAATCAAAAGACAACCTTCTCATAAAAGTGCCTGCTTTCCATATGCCTCAACTTGAGGTGGGAAGAAGTCTGGGTCTCTGGATCTGAGAGGTTTGCTTTATAGTCACACATCTGATTGAGGCCCCCACACCCAAAGTACTAGGCTGGCATATGGGTCCATGTATCAGTCTCAATGATACTAGCTGATTATACTAAAATTTGGAGCATTAAAAATATGCTGGATATAGATATAATATCCAGCTTCTTGTCCTGCTAGGGGGAAGCCCAGATCTTATATGGTAAATGTCAACAAGGTAATGCCGCCCTGGCAACCATCCTTAGACCTTGATCAAGACCTGCCTTCCTACTGCTACCTCAATCTGCTGCACCCACAGGCCATGTCATGGGGTTTTTGCAGACATCCATCCACTGCTAAAAAGAAAAGCCATGGCCTTTGTCCTACCAACATGCAGAGGGCTTTCCCCCTATTTTGTGAAGTATGCTCAATCCAGACAGTGTTGTGAGCACAGAGTCCCAGAACATGGCTGCTATAGAAGCCCTGGTGGTTAACGCACTTGCATTTAAGTATGACCACAGTGGTTGAGGCTGCCTGCCAGCAAGTTTATTTGCCTGTTTCCAGCAATGGACAAAAAGGGGTTTCAATTGAAATTCTGCTAATTCTCCTGACCACAATATAATATTCTAGAATAGCTATAAAGACTCACTTTTATACTCCGATGTTAACTCACATCATAAAAAAATAACAGCTACTATTAATTGGAGACTTGCTACAATATACACAATGTTCCAAGGATATCTCACTTAGTGCAATGACTCGCTGAAGCCTTGTAATCTCCATTTACCAGAATAAAATGGAAGCTTGGACAGGCTGAGTACTTTTCCAAGGTCGCCAAGCAATTAAGCTTTAGACACAGCAGCTGAATCCACGTTTGCTTTAGAAAGCCTCTGCTCACAGATTGACGTCGCCCTAATCCCACAGATCAACTTTTCTTATTGAGAGAGAGAGAGAGAGAGAGAGAGAGAGAGAGAGAGAGAGAGAGAGAGAGAACACACATGTGGGCAGTAACAATCCCAGGAAAACTACTTGGGCATGAAGAGTGTGAAGTCTCCATTTGATTGCAATGTACTCAATTGTATCTTATTACAAAATGATTCCTAAACCACTGCTGCAATCCTACTACTTTGGGGCTCAAAACTTAAATAGCCGAACCTTTTCTATGGCATAACATTCAAGGTCCTTGCTGTGGAATGTAAGACCCTCTGGAATCTGGCACTGGTTTAAATAGCACCACCCTCACCCCTTCCTCTACACTCCAGCCACTCCAGGGCTTACCTGCTTCCTTCCCACTTACAAGCTTTGCATCTGCTATTCCTTCAACCCCTAAAGTTCTTTCTCTCCCACCTCTACACATACAGTCCAGTTCTCTAATAAGCTCTCCCTTGATTCTCTAAGTAGAGAGACCTTATTTACCATAGAACACTTCTGTCACACAATTGCAGCGTTCCACCTTTTGTTCTTAGTCATTATTTATGTATCGATTCTATACTCAAAGGAGAACAAAGCCAACATAATTTTTGTCCTCCAACTCCAACTACAGTCACCACAATGCCTTCTGATAAAAAAAGGGGGGCTCAGCCTGGCTAGTGTGGTTCAGTGCTTGAGCATCGACCTATGAACCAGGAGGTCATGGTTGGATTCCCGATCAGGGCATATGAGTTGTGGGCTCAAACCCCAGAAGGGGTGGGTGTTCAGGAGGCAGCTGATTGATGATTCTCTACCATCATTGATGTTCGTATCTCTCTCTCTCCCTTCCTCTCTCTAAAATCAATAAAAAACCTACTTTAAAAAAAGAAGGGGCTCACCAAAAGTGTATTCAATTGCATTAATTTGAATTTGCATTATTTTGTACTATTTTTAAAACACAAATATCCTTGACAGAGTAATACTTTCAGTGTTGGAAAATAAATCAGTATTACTAACACATACTTTATAATTTACAAATAACTTTTATGTATATTAACCTGGATTATTACAAGAAGCTCTTTGGATACTTATTAAAAACATCATTATCTCCATTTTTCAGATGAGAGATTAAAAATAATTATTTGCTTTTTCTAACATCTGCAGAATAATTATGTAGCAGCCACAATGCTAAGCACATATCTGAATTATTTTATTTCTCAAAAGCTTTAGATGGAATAGAGAAGTATTTCTTACAGATTCTTAGCTGTTTAAAAGGATCCAAAACTGCAAACTGTTTATTTCCAAGCCTGTGTCTAGAGGAAAAATTCAAAGGCAATAAGCTTTGAAATAAATGTCCTCAAGAGAAAGTTTTGTTGTTTTTTTTTTCTTATTCCATTTCCCTACTTGGTTCTATGTGGATCAATGCTATTGAAGGGAACGGGCACGTTTTTGTTTGAGCTTAAATAAGGAATCTGATTTAGTAATTATTGCCTTATATGGCTATGGTCAGATACTTCCTCAGGTGGCAAGTAGAAAATAAAATGGAGATTGTAGCATAATATACAATAATTTACCTAGCATCGGTACAGAATTATGTATCTGTTCCCAATGAGCAAAAATATCCGTATAATTCCTTTTCCTATTTTAACTAATTTGGTTAAATGCACTTATACTGTAATATCCATTTTACTATTTAAACAACATGTATGGAACACATTTGCCTTTTATGACTGACCTGGGCTCATCATTATTCATATCGATCATTGATTGTCCTGAGCCACAGGGTGGCCATGCCCTGTGTGGGAGATGAGGCATGCAGACCAGGTGGTTTTAAATGGTCACCCCCTACCCATGACTGACCTTTTCTTAATTCTCTTATTTCTTTCCTTGCTGCCAATTGTTAGATCTGATCTCTCTCAACCTTAAGTACCAAGTCACCAGCAGCATCCCAATATGCCATGCCCCAAATTAGTTCCATTTTAATAAAGAAGCAAGTAAATAAGTTTGGCACCATATTAGGAAATAGGCATACACAGATGATTAAAACATGCCTTTTATGTGTTTGCAGTCCAGACAAGGCTGGGGGGCTGGGGGAGTGAAATCAGACAATTTCAAAATAACACAGAAATGCTTTGCTAGAGGTAGTTACAGCATGAAAGGCTTGGTGGTACGGAGTTTGGAGATGACTCCCAGAAGAGTTAGTAGCTTGATGTATGAATAGGAATCAGCAAGATGAAAAGGTAGCGAGTGGGATAAGAGAGAGAAAGAAGGAATCCTCGGGTAGAGGAACTAGTGTGGTTTGCACAAAGAATGACTAACTTCTCAGTATTACTAAAGACCACGGTTAGCCCTAACTGGTTTGGCTCAGGGGATAGAGCGTCAGCCTGCGGACTCGAGGGTCCCAGGTTTGATTCCAGTCAAGTGCATGTACCTTGATTGCAGGCACAACCCTAGTGGGGGGTGTGCAGGAGGCAGCTGATTGATGTTTCTCTTTCATCGATGTTTCTAACTCTCTATCCCTCTCCCTTCCTCTCTGTGAAAAATCAATAAAATATATATATTTTTTAAAAAGACCACATTTAGGAAGCAAGTGGTAGAACCTGAGACAAGCGGTATAAAGGTGGCCCTTGGTGATATCTCCTTTGGCTTTATTCCATGGGTGACAGGAGCCACTGACGGGATTTAGACAAGAATAAGGAAGAGAGCTCAGCTAGAAAGACTTGGAGCCAGACATACATAGCTTCTCAAATATTTTTTGAATACATAATTTCTCAAAAATGAATGTGATTCAATATATGATGAGAGAATACAGCAGGAAGGGTAGGTTTAATCTGGAATAATTTCTTGCAGGAGATACACACTGTCCATGTGTCCAGGAGGGAGTCCAATATCCTGTTTCTAATCATCTGTGGGCTGGGAAACCACTAGTCAACCACACAGCTTCCAAATTAAGCTGCCCATTAATATCACCAGGGAGGTTTTAAAAGTCCTGATACCTAGGCCTTCTCCCAAATATATTAAATTACATCCCCTAGAGCTGTGCCCCAGTAATTGTTACAGTTCTCCACGTGATTCGGGATTCAGCCATGACTACGAACTTCTCTCAAATACTGGACTCAGATCTGAGACTAGGAAAGGGCTTTCTTTCCAGTAAAGTATATGGACTGTGACATTTTGGACTTGACGTTGCCAGCGTGTTTTGACACAGGTGGTAGTGCCTCTTGATGGCACAGCTCAACTGTTGCTTCCTCTAACAAGTTTTTTTCTAAAGGATAGAAGGGAGCTTTCCCATTTCTCTCTAATAGCACTTTTATGTTTATGGAGCTTGGTGGAAAGGAAGTTTATAGGCTGAAGCAAGAGATCACACAAGATGAAACCAAACTATATTGGAAGGAAATCCAGTTATAAACATTTAAGTGCAAGGTGCAAAGGAGTCCAGTCTGTTGGTGCCAAGGCATGGAGTGACTCTTCACTGTGGGATATTTATGTGCCAAGCTTTCTGATGTCACTGTGAAGAACAGAACAGAACATAACAGACAAGGGTATAAACTTCCAGCCTGCATATTAGCAGTTCAGTAAAAACCAAGAAACACAACCTTGGGCCACAGTTTTTTTGACAAGCTCCATAAATATTCTATCCTTAATGTCCTTCACAATTCAGAGGATGCATGGTTTCAATCACGGCTCTTGCGAATAGGAAGGACTGTATACAGCACCATTTTCTTTAATCTAGAAGTTGTAACCTATATAGAGAGAGCTTTACGACAAGACAGATTAAGTCTGAAAGGCGTCTTTTTCTTTTCCAAATTTTTAGGACATATTTTAATACTATTGTTCATTTTTAAGAAGCTCTTACCAAACATAGGAAAGTGGTATTGCACCAGAATTTTGAATAGTGCAGTGGGCTTTGGTGTAGTTAAAGGAAACAGTGCTCTTAGCATTTACAATACCAAAACCAATTCTAAGCAGGCACTTAAAACTTCGCTGAAGCAAACATACTTTAGGGCAAAAATAAACTGAGCTTCGGAACAGTACGCCTGGGATCTATTTAACACAGGCAGGAGATTATAAGCAGCCCAAAGTAAACCTTAGGCACAAGTTACACAGAACAAAGAGGTATAACCTTTTCCTTCCCCCCCCCCCCGGAAGGAATGCTTAAGGGAGTGAACTGGAGTGGAGATAACAAATGAGTGTTTTTCAAAATTGTGCATCTCCAGAGGAGAAAGACCAAGGGAAAGAGACTTATCGAAGGTAATTGACTGGTTTAACTTTGCACATAGTACGCAACAAAGACACATGCACAAATCTTGTTGGAAATCAAAGGCAGTTAGGCCTGTAGGGCCCTTTTCGAAATACGTGTCCAATGAACATAATGGAATGGGTAGGCAGGAACTGTGCATATCTGCAGAGGAGGAAAGCAAAAAGCCTGCAGTTTTTGTTTTGTGTGTGTGTGTGTGTTTTTTATAGCTTGGAGATCCAGGACGTCCAGTGATTAGCCATTTTGAGAATTATGGGGGGAGGGGAGGGTGAAGGAAGCCTCTCACTGTAAAAACAGCTGTAGGCATCCTGCTTATTTCCAGTTCTCTAAGTATAAAACCATGACAATTTCAGCGGAGTCTGTTTGACCTGGGTGCTCTGTGGATAATCTTCCACTGCCAAGCTAGGAATAGTAACCCTCCAGAAGAAATCTTTACCCATAATACAGTGTAACCATGTAACAGTCTTGGCTGTAGAAAGGTTTGGATCCAGCCAAACCATTATTCATTTTTTGTTTTATGTCAAACTAGTTTAGTAAACCAGCTTCAGGGTCAACTTTTGCAAAGCAGGCGGTCACTGTCCTCGACTTTCAGTGCGAAGGTGAACTGAATCACTGCCTTCTCCTCACCCCATTCCCTCAATTGTTTCTCTCTACCTGCTTGGAAAAAGTGAGGTGGGAAATGGATGCAATTTTCTGGACTGTTTAGAAAAGTGGTTCTCATCCTGTGTTGGGAATTAGAAAGAAAAGGTGGTGCTTGTAAAAAATATATTCCCCAAGCCTTATCTGGAGAGTTTCAGATTAGTAGCAGCATCTACCATCTTATACATTCACTTACTAGAATGCAAGTTTTTTGCAATACGAGATCTGTAACAATTTATTACAGAAGAAAACACACACACTTGCCCCCCACCCAAGTATCCGCCCCCGCCCCCACACACACACACACACACACAAATGCATCACATCCCGTCCCTCTGAATTGAGTTTTGCGAAACCATTTCTTTGGGTCTTTTGGTTGCAGTCACTATCATCCATCAGCTGTGCACCCAGGTTAGGTAAATAGCACACCTGACCAATTATCTAGTGAATAGAGGCAAGCAGACAGCCCGCTGGAAAAATGAAGCCCTCAAAAATCGCTTTCTTCCTCAAATGCAGTTCCGTGGCATGAGTTACAGACTTAATGTATTTTCTTACTCACAGAACCTCTCCTGGCAGACACAATCTCAAAACACTTCCTTTGATTAAGATAATTCACATACCATAAGATTGATTCGCCCTTTTAAAGTGTACAATTGAGTGGTTTTTAGATATTCACAGAATTGTGCAACTATCACCACCATCTAATTCGAGAATATCTTTATCCCCCAAAAAGAAACTCTATACCCATTAGCAACCACTCCCCTTTCCACCTTCTCCCAGCCTTCAGCAACCAGTAACATACTTTCTCTCTCTATGGATTTGTCGAATCTACACATTTCATACCAATGGAATTATACAATATATAGCCTTGTGTGTTTGGCTTCTTTCACTTAGCATGTTTTGTTTGTTTGTGGGTTTTTTGTTTGTTTGCTTGCTTGTTTTTGTTAGTCCTCATCCAAATATATTTTTCCATTGATTTTTAGAGAGAATGGAAGGGAGGAGGAGAGACATTGATGTGAAAGAGACATATCGATTGGTTGCCTCCCGCCAGCACCCAGACCGAGGCCAGGATCGAGCCCTCAACCCAGGCATGTGCCCTTGACGGGAATTGAACCTGGGACTCTTCAGTCCTCAGGCTGACGCTCTATCCACTGAGCAAAACCAGCTAGGGCCACTCAGCATGCTTGTAAGGTTCGTCCATACTGTATCCTGAACCAGTACCTCTCTTCTTTTTATACCAGGTGACAGGAGGATATGGATAGGATCATTTTGTTTAATACCTTCTGCCTTTGGCAACTAATCATTAAAGAAATTAACTGGCATCTATTGTGGTTTATTGTTGTATGTGTCCCAATTATCAGATTTTTTAAAAATATATTTTTATTGATTTCAGAGAGGAAGGGAGAGGGAGAGAGAGAGCTAGAAACATCAATGATAAGAGAGAATCATTGATTGGCTGCCTCCTGCATGGCCCCTACTGGGAATCGAGCCCTCAACCCAGAGAATTATCAGATTTTATTGTCTAGATTATCCTTTGTTTTCCATTGGGACACTGTCCCTCACACAGTTCAGGCAATATATTTTAATAAACCAAAAACTATAGTTTTGCATAGTTTAAGTAGAAATCTAAAAGGCTGGTAATGAAAAGTGCCCCACCTCTTACCTCCCCAAATCCCTGCATCCTTACAGTAATAATTATCAACTTTTTCTAATGTTTATTCTGTAATACATTTCCATACTCCTAAAGAACAGGTTTTTGCTATAATTTCCCAATTCTTACTTTACATATTATCTGTGAAATAAGGGAGGCAAAACAAGTACATACTCTCTGGCTCATTCATATAGAATTCTAGAAAATGCAAAGTAACCTATAGTGACAGAAACAAATGAGTGATTTCCTGGGGAGGGATGGGAGAGATAGATGATAAAATAGACCTGAGGGAATTTTTGGAGAGGATTAAATCTATTTGTCATCTTTATTATGCTTATAGCATCATGGATATATGCATATATAAAATTCACCCAAGTTTATATTTAAATATACTTAGTGTATGTGTGTTGGTATGGGGGCAGGGCATCGTACAAAATGCACAAGTAAGGAGCACTTGAAAAAGATGAGTTTGGTGATACAAACAAAGTATATGTTGGGAGAAGGAAGTATTTTAGTCTTAAGGCCCCAGATAGAAAACAAATGGAAGAGGAAAGACAATTATTTCACCATTGGAGAATAACAGGAGTAACTTTTGGTGGCATTATCCATGCATGCTAACTCCAGCTCTCCCCCTGACCACGGACAGTCCTTTGTGAGAAGTACAGTAGTTGGAGAGGACAATAAAAGCGCATGTAGGTGTCTGCCAAAACACCCACAGGCTCGTTAACACCAGCCAATCTATCCAGCCCAGAACCGTGCAGCATGAAAAATGCATTCAAAAAAGAAGGCCTGGATTCCTCCCTGAAGGCACAAACTTCAAGGAAAAGCTCTTGCGAAATTTTACTTCAGGCGATTTGGCAAACTGAAAGGGACCCAGATCCATCCACCTACACTTAATGGACACAAACTAATCAGATTGTCACGCTGTGCTCTGGGTGGCCGGCATTGCCAGATGAAGCGCTGGCTCCTGCTTGCTACACACGGCAGAGCTGAAAGAACTGTCCACACACCAGAACAGATTTTCATGCCTGAACCCAATACGGGGGATGTGTGTACCGTCTGGGTTAATAAACACCCTCAAAAGGGACTGACCGAAGGACAAAGACGGACCGGCTCCAGGAGCCAGAGGCTTGTTTCAGTACCACAGGCACCAAGTTGGGCTTTTCTTCCCGGGCTGCTCATTATGGCTGTATTCGGATTTGAAAATATAGATTTAAAATAATTATGGTCCCTGCTATCATGGAGTTTACCGTCAATATGTGGCTTGTGAGGAGAAAAGTCAATATTTTGAAGAGAAACATCTCAAAGATTATAGATGAAATCAATGTCTTCTTAACATTGAAGGGGCAAACCTGGAAGTCATTACACGTGAAAGTCATTTTATTGGGTGCTTGTCATGTATTAAGAACTAAACTAAACATTTCATGTACATGATCTCATTCAGCCCTCATGGTCCTATGACCTGGCCCTCTTCCTGTTATCGCCATTCTACGGATGAGAAGTCTGACTAACAGGCTGAATGCCTTCCCAGGGCCGCAGAGTCACACCATAAAGGAGCTGACAGTCCATGCAGGGCTCCTGCAGAGCCCTGTGGAGCACGAGGCTACAATGCAGGATTAAGAGGGAGATAGAAGGACTGAGAAAGTACAAGGGAAGGAACAAGGAAGGCTGAAGAACGGCTTCTCCAGGCTGTCGGTAGCCCAGCCTCTGCGTCGCCTGTGTGCGCCCACGGCCGTTGTTGCCTTGCTCAACTAGAGGACATGGCAGCTTTCTTGAAAGTGTCTCATAACCCTGACTCTGTGTCTGGTTCACATCTGGGTGCCAAGAGATTTCAATGCCTGACTTTAGAGGGTGCTCAATAGTGTTTGCTGAAACAAAATAGCAAGAGACTCATAAATACAGAGATCAGACTGGTGGTTGCCAGAGGAGTCGGGGAGGCTGGATGAAAAAGCTGAAGGGATTAAACAGTACAGATTGGTAAACAAAACCTAATGCTACCTATTAATTTTAATATTTAAGTGGAAAAAACAGGGTGTTGATATTTTTATCTTGACACATTATAAATTCATCTTCTGTGCCCTCTCTGGTCATTTGTCCATTCTCACTTTGTCTATGATATCTGTACTCTCCATCACAAGCACATTATATAGAGGGTCAGATGAGTCATGGGGAAGTACTGCATAGGGAATATAGTCAATAATATTGTCCTAACTATCTATGGTGTCAGGGAGCTACTTGAATATCAGAGGGACCACTTTGTAAAGTATATGATTGTCTAACCACGATGCTGTATACCTGAAGCTAATACAAAATAATATTGAATGTAAACTGTAATTGAAAAATAATATTTGCTGAATGACTGCATATATGTGAAAGACACACTGCTGGGGATGCAGGAAAAGGGCAAAAAGGTTCAGGCAAGACTTAAAGCTTCTTTACCACCACCGTTCTCACATCTCTGCCCTAAGTCGTTTCCTTCATGACCTGCTTAACCATACTCCTATTTTTCTTCCACAGTTGAATACCTGGATTCACAAAGGAAAACAGAGTATTTTTTAAAAGTGAGTTTGGACTAAAAAAGAACACACACTCAAATAAATAAATCACAAGACCTTAGCAAACTGGACCATAGGTCAATTAGGAAACCATGATGGATTATAATCGAGGAAACTCAATTCCAGGGAGGTTAAGTGACTTCTTCAAAGCGATCAGTGAATTAGTGACACAGCCAAGACCCTGTCTCCTATAAGAGTGACAGTCCTTCACTCAGTACACCTTGAGGCTGGGCGATCAAAAAGAGGGTAATACAAGGATGGTACTGAGAAAGGAGATGGCACAGGCTTAGACCGGATGCAGGATGTAAGGAGCGATTTGAAATAGAGAGATGCAGAGTTGACGGTGGTAAATGAACTAATATTCATGAACAAATAGCCATTATTCCTTAAAACCACAATCCCACATTATACTGACTTCCACAACTAAAAAGTCTATTATGTTTATGCTCATACTTTTAATATGTCTTTAGCTGCATAGTGTGGGAGGGGGGAAAAACAATTTTTTTAGCATACTGCAAAATGCTTCCAGGTATAATCATATATGTCAAGAAAACTGAAAAGCATGCAAGGAAAAACAAAACAAAATGTTGTTCCACATAGGGAACATCGTGAATAATATCATACTAACTATGTATAGTGCCAGTTGGGTACTAGAATTATCAGAGGATCACTCGCAAATTATAAAATTGTCTAACCTCTGTGTTATACACCTGAAACTAATATAAAGTAATACTGCATGTCAACTATAATTAAAAATGAAAATAAATCTGTTGCTAATGATCTTACATATCATTTTAATATTTAAGTGCGAAAAATAGGATGTTGATATTTGTATGTTGACACAATATAAGTTCATCTTCTATGCCCTCTCTGGTCATTTGTCCATTCTCACTTTGTGGAATCTACTCTCCATCACAAGCACATTAAATAGAGGATCGGGAGGGTATAAAGCAGTGAAAAGAAAAGAAACCCCCGATGATTAGGAATACAAAAACTCGGAAATATACTCTATTCTTAAGGGTTAGTCAGCCTTCACACTGGCACATTATTTTGTTGTTGCTGCTAAATAAGTCATTTAGGATGGTAACTTTAAAAAAAAATGACTTTAGAGAGGGAGGGAAAGAGAGAAGAGAGATATCAATTGGTTGTCTCCCTTATGGGCAGGTTGTCTCCCTGCCCATACACACCCCGACCAGGGGCCAAACCCACAGCCCAGGTATGTGGCCTGAGTACTGGAAATCAAACCAGCAACCTTCGGTGCACAGGATGATGCTTCAAGCAGTGGGGCCACAGCAGCCAGGGCTGTGACGTGGTTTTCACTGAGCAGATATGTGTCAACATTTAGTATTTATTTACAGAGGGAAGGCAAAAAAGAAAATCAACAGGAAAAACAGGAGATGCAGTGTATCACATAAAACACACAATCATACAAACATAACGATTTAAAAACCACCACCTTGAGTGGAAACAAAAATTATCCCATCAAGTTGTGTAGAGAATGTATAAAGCTTGAGAAGTGACTTCTAAAGCAAAGACAGGTTTGAATTTTCCAAAACCAGACAAGTGCCTAGCAATTAACAGGTGTTGCAAAGAGCCTGTTAATGCAATCTATCTATCGTTAAAAAGGGTGGTTTTAAAAATGTAAATCTGAAGGGTTTTTGGGTTTTTTTGTCAATTAGATAATAGGTTTTTAATCCCTTAGATTAAAACTAGTCTTGAAATAATTAACCACAGGTTTAGAAAGACTAATATCCTTCAGGAGCTCTTGTGAAAAGACAGAAAGTGGGCTTATGGGTCTTCCTAATAGTTACTAGTTTACCTTCTTCCCTTTCTACCCTTTCTACTGATCATGTTAGATTCTTATCTCATGGCAGCTGCTTTCTTCCTTCTCAGAAGGATGATAGAGAGGCAACATTAAACTTATTTTATGTAACTATTTATTCCAGGCTTAAACAAATTTAAAAACATGTGCTATGAAGTAATATAAAGAATGTATATTATTTTGGTGTTAGATATGTTCATTAGCTTTGACTGCTCATCTTCATGTCACCAATAAGATAACAGTTCCAATCACTATACTGGCAGGATAGCATTTATTATTGATACAAAGAAGGAAACACGAGAACCAACTTATGGATCTGCATTCCATACTCTATAGTTAGGATTCAAGGGTTTTAATAACAAGTTCACGCTAAATAGCGTGTGGCTGTGATGGCAAATCTGTGGTTTGAACCAATTTCCCTGGTGGTGGTAGAGGTTATTCTTATTTTCTTTTGGTTGTTTAAATATCTCTTTTAGTGTTTACTTTTGCTATTCAGATATTATTAAAGATCTACTAGTAAGGTGGAGAGTATTATATTAAAACACCACTGAACAAAGTATTTTGAAAAATAAGTGGGGGGAAAAACACTCCCCATCCAGAAATTCTTAAAAAGGAGGCAAAAGTGTTAATCAAGAATGCCGATTTCATTTTTTGAGTTGCTCAATTTCAGATTCCCCTGGAGACTCTCAATCTGTTTCTTTACTGGGGTTATTGATTTCTTGGTTGTAAAGGATTTCAGTGCATCTAAATGACCAACAGCTGAAAGGCGAATTTAATTTGGTCCTCTGGCCATTATGATATTTCCTTAAACTATTTGAGCTTACTAAATAAATGGTGAGAGTATGTAGGCACCTGTATATGCATATTCTAATGCAAAAAGAGAAAAGAAAATACTGCGGCATTGTTGTGTAAAAGGAAGAGGCAGGAGAGAAGACAAAGGTAGAAGTTCCTGAGTTATGACCCGTTTAATCCTTCAAAGAAGCCTGATGCAGAATCAATTCTGTGTTACCCGGGAGAGCTCTAATGCCAAAGTATGCACCACACTTTTTCAATAAAATACAGTCCAGGATCGTATAAGTGCCAGTCTTTATTTCCCACCTTCTGTGTTTAGAGGTCTCTTGAGTAGCTCAAGGAGAACGCTCAGATACAGATGGAAATGTGCAATGAGTAACATTGTTGCCTTGTAGCATTAAAATACTTTTAAAAAATTGTATAGAAGAATTTGTTATCTTCTGAAATTCTGTTTATATGCTAGGACTATCTCAGTTATTTTTGAGGTCTCCAATGTTTATATGTAGTCTACCAAACATAATGCATTTTCCCTTTTGATGGCACTTAATCCTCTCCTGCCTTTTTAAGGCCTATCATAAAACAGTACAGCTAAACATGTCACATATACAGCATCCTGAGCTCTGCCATTTTATTATCTCACATAAATGCAGAGCTGCACTTCACCTGCAATTTTCTCTGAAAAAAAAAAAAAGGCACGGGAGTGAATTAGTTTTATGGAACCACAATAAAAAGACAAAAAAAAAAAAAACCTCATGAAAAATCAGAAACAGTGTACTTTCTAAGATATTGAAAAGCCAAATTGAAAATTTTTATTGCAGAAATTGGAAAATGTATCCTGCTGTTGAACATGTGATGCCACATTTAGCCTAATTTCATTATCCTTTAGTCTTGGTTATTATTTGTGTGTACATTTGTCTAACAATGTTGAATATATAGTTGGAAAAGAAAATTAAACTTTTCATTTCTTGATTCCTTAAAAATGCATGAAGATACTCAAATTATAACTATCTGAATTTTCATGAATTTCTTTAAATTGTTCAAAGTCCTCCAAAAAGACTGGAAATAAAATAGATACACATAGAATCCTGCGTAATAATATTCTAAAGAATTACATATAATGGTCCTTAAAGTTTTGAAAAGTCTTTAAGTTCAGAATATGTATTTCAAAACAAAATATTCATTCATTTTTCCAATAGAAGTAGACATAGATTTAGCTATTGGTGATATAGATTTATCTGAAAAGTAAAAAAAAATAGTTTAAAATTTAAATTTAATCAGATTTCATGTTTGTTCTGCTCTGGTTGCAATTCTAACCCTAACACATCTCTGAAGTTGGCAGGGTTCCCTCTATGAGTGCTCATCTTTGCCAAGTTCAGCCCCTAAAAGCCCATTATGTGGGTCATTTTCCTCATGGTGAGTCATTTTAACAGATGGCATCCTTTCCAGGCATGTCCTGCTGACACAAATTGGAGTTCTGTCCTGGACAATGTGGTGCCGTCAACCTGTACTTGGAAGCAGAAACGAAGGAGGACAGTGGGGAAAGCTGCATTCGTCACCGGGATCTAGCTTGGAGCAGAGGATAAATGAAGTCCCTTTTCCTTTTTTAATTCCTACCTATAACTTAGCTCAACATCTGCCACTTCTGGTTATAGCTTGATTTACTTCTGATTTAAAGTTTTAGAGAAAAGCCCCCCACTCTCCAAAAGTCAGAGGTAAGGGGCAAGTGACTTACACACACACACACACACACACACACACACACACACACACACACGGTGTAAAGTTCATATGAAGATTCATAGTTACCACCCTTTACAGACAAAAGCAGCAGAAATGCCTTAGGCTTCCATTTATTGCTCTGGGGTTTCCCACCACCAAAGGTGACGAAAAGGGTGAAACTTCCCTCTCAGAAGTGCCAGAGGGAAGATGACTTTAACACTAAAGGGAAATGTAAGCAATTTAAAGGAAAGTTAAAGTCAAGGATTTTAATGTGTGTTAAATGCTTTCCCTGGTAAGCAGAATAGAAATATCTTCCCAAAAAACCACAAAATAATGGTTTATTTTATTATTAAATTATTCAAAAATTACAGCAAAAATACGGCAAACATCAGTGTATCTTTTGCTCAGCTTTAAAACAAGTTGACAGTTTTCCCTATTTACTTCAAAATTATTTTAAATAAATAATATGTTAAACTTCTGTTTCCAACAGTATGCAATGGATACCACGAAGAACCAGGCTGTTAAAAACAACTGAGTACACCTAATAAAATATTTAAAAATATATTTCTAAATGTATGATGAGCTGGCAGAAAACAAACTGATATTCTGTGGCCAAAAAGAGTGAAAAAAGGAGAGAAGTAAGCAAACATTCGGGGTGTTTCAGCCTAGGGACATATGTTGAACCCTAGTGTCCATAAATTTCTGTTTTGATGTCTGAACAGGGCTTTCATGTGAAACAGAGACCACAAAAGTGCTACAATTTCAGTGTCATGTATAGTGTAAGCACTACTTAGAGGTTATTTTATAGCCTCAAATGCTTAGATTAGGCAAAGAGTCCATGAATGCCATTCATCATATTAACCAATTAAAGGAGAAAAGGAATACTCTAAAATTGCAGATCAAGAGTCCAATAAGTTCATCATAGTTTGGTGATTAAAAATACATATTCTTGGCAAATGTGGAATAGAAAAGAACTTCCCTTATCTGATAGAGAAAAAATATTCTTAGCGAGAAACATTGAAAGTTTTCCCTTCGAGAATAAAAAAAGAGACTAAGATGCCCACTATCAAAACCTCTGTTCAACAGAGTAAAAAACACACAAAACAAAACAAAGGAGAGTGAAGGAGGGAGAAAGGGCTGCAGAAAAACCATCTTTCTTCAGAGCTGATATGAATGCGTATAGAGAAAGCCCAAACGAATACATCAACAAATTATTAGAACTAAATAAAAAGCCAAGTAACAAAATATCAATTAGCAAAACTCAATTCTTTCTATACATCACAGCACAATTGGAAATTAGAAATTGTGCTAGGAATAACTTTTTTAAAAAGAATTTAGAACCTCTAAGAAAATAATAAAACTATTAAGAAGGCCTAAACAAATGGAGAGAGATAACATATTCAGGAATCAGATGCCTCAATATTGTAAAAATGTCAACTCTACCCAAACCATTCTATAGTTTTATAGTAATTATAAACAATATCTCATTAGTTTTTTTGGGGGGTAAGGCTCAAGCTTATGTTGAAATGATATGGAAGGTCGACTGACAAACTCCTGAAGAACAGCAAGGTCTGGTATTTATCTAAACAGATTTCTAAAGTTTTTATAGAGCCATGATTACCAAGAGAGCATGATATATTGGCAGGATACAGACTAATGGCCCAAGTGAAACAGAACAGAATAATTAAATACACATATTTAAATTTAATGTGCATATCTATATATATAAAAAGCCAGCGACCGAAATGCTGGAACAACCGGTTGCTATGATGCCCACTGTGGCCAGTGAACCAACTGGATCGGGGGGTGGGGCCGGCTGGCCAACCACCCGCAGCCCCTCCCCACAGCCAGCCCCACCCCCAGTCGGCCCGCCCCACCCCCAGTCGGCCCGCCCCACCCCGATCAGGGGCAGGGCCGGCTGGCCAACCGCCTGTGGCTCCTCCCCCCAGCCTGCCCAGCCCTGATTAGTGTGGGCTGGCTGGCCAACCTCCCGTTGTCTCCTCCTCCTGACAGGCCTAGCCCCACCCATGCACAAATTCGTGCACTGGGCCTCTAGTATGCTAAATATATATACAGGCACACATATGTATATACTAGTATTTGACTTACAACAGTGGTGACATTGCAGATTATTTGTGGGAGAAGAGAGACTTTACAGTAAATAAAGCTGGAAAAATTGGAAATAACATATGGAGCTAATGTGACTAGACCCTTACCCTGCACATACACACACACACACACACACACACACAATTTAAAGTAATCATTACCATATGACCAAGTATCCCTATGAATGGTAAAAAATTAGCTAATGATACATCAATTTAGAGAAAGAGGAAATTTTGTCAACCTATCTTATGTATCAAGTTTTGTCTACTGAGAAATTCTTAAACAATGAATAATACTCCCTATAATTTTATCATCTATTATCATCATTAAGTGAAAGTAATTGAAGATGCCTGTATAGTTTCACAATATAGTCAATGCAATACAGGATCATATGTGATATGGCCTTGTGCTGGAGGCTAAGTCCAGCAGGTCATAATAAATGCAAAAAGTCCTCAAAAGGCTGATGGACTTGGATATTCAGCAGGGCTGAATATCAGCATTATATTACCCTGCTACTGGCCAAACAGCTGAGGGCAATTTCCCTAACCTGATAATCCTTTATTGTTTACCAAACCTTACCTTTGATATGTGTGTCTGCTTGGTTGAAGGGAAAAATGTGTGAATAAAAAGCCATGGGTCCAGACATTCAGGGAGCCACTCCACTAGAGAGCTGGTTTCCACCTGATTCCCCATGCCTTCCAAATTTATATTTCTTGTCTAGTCTCTATCCATTTATGATGCAGCGCCTTCTCCAGATCCTTGCTGCGGAAAGACTGCAGCAGCCCTGCCTAGGACTCATTCACTATTAAAACAGGCATCTAATTAAGCACTTATCATGTACACCTCATTAACCATAACATTTTGTCCCAAATGGTTTCACTGGACCCAAAGTTATGTAGTTTGCTGGCAACACAAGACAGTAAAAAGTGCATCAGCTGTGGAGCCAACAGAAATGGCTTTGAATCCATGCTCGGTCTTTTACTCTTTCTATGATTGTAAGCAAGCGATTTAACCTTTCTGAGCCTGGTGTCTATAAATATTAAGTGGCAATAATAGTAACTACCTTTCAGAATTACTAAAGATTTAACGTTATGGGTAAAGTACCCAATGTGCATATTAAGGATTCATCAAAAATGATGGTGAGGGTGACTGGGAAGGTGGAACCGTCTGTTTTCTTTTCACAGGGTGGTAGTTTACTACCTTTCTTTGTCAAGGTGATGGAAATAGTGCCTTTTGCGCAGGTTCAGGGAGCACATCTCAGGGTTCCCTCTGTCAAATAAGAATATTTCTGTGGCCGGCATATAGGCTCTCCTCCTGATGGCTGTGAAAGAGCTCATGGTTCCAGGGAGAAAACAATATCAGAAAGAGGGAAAGCACCAGAGACCTCTCAGTCTTGTTCAGGCAGAAACACCTATGATTTCACACCCGGGCTGACTGCAGAGCTTGGGCACTGACTAGTTCTACAGTTGAAATAACAGGCAAAGACTGTCACTATCCCCTGCGAGAAAATGCCCATGTACGTTCTTGGGGAGGCAGAATACTAGCAATGATATGACCTACTGGGGAGATACACACTGCCTCTTTGAGATAATAGGGACACTTTTTGTGTACCTGAGGAGAGGACATCTCTTATGCACCACGGAGGGCCATGTGGATAAATGAACCGTTGCGGTTTTCTCTGAGGAGCCTTCTGAAGGATTGGGAGGAAGACAGAGACATTTACTCTCTACCATACAAGTCAAGGTAAGTGAATTACACTCCACAAGCAAGCCTTGTGAATATAAAATCCCTAGGGCGGAGGGAAGGAGAAAGCAGACTCCGTTCCTCAGGCCTGGCTCTAGGAAGAACATCAGAGCCACAAGCAGCTGGTCAGCAGTGAAGAGGTGACTGGGGGCTGTGTGGCCGTCTCAGAGACAAGAAATGCTTCTTTTCATGGGGAAGTGAATGGTTTTCTGGTTTCAGAACTGAGCTTTGGGCACCATTAAATCCTCACAGAGAACAGGTATCTCAGGCCATCAACTGTGGGAGAGAAACCCTCTCTCAAAGCTGCCACGAAGCTAGCATGCAAGCCCCTAAGAACACCTCAGTGGTGATGAATCACTGAACTGGACAGAGTCCTGAAGGTGGGGTTAGAGTTCCAAATTTATAAAGGCAGTTTCACAATAATGAAGAGAAGTTCAGGACAAATGGAAGGCTTTAAGTCAACCTCAGTATTGGATGAGGAGGGAACCACATGGATGACAAGGTGTAACGAAAGGGTATGTAGGTTACTGAGCAGAAACAGTTGCTGCTGGCCTTGCGTCTGTAGTCACTGCTCCTGTTCCTTCACCCCCTCCCACCGCAGAGTGAGTGATGCTACCCTGTGCCTGGCTCTGGGCTGAGTCCCTGCATCAGCTCCTTTAATCCTCAGTATAATCCTACCGTGGTTGGTATCCTAGCTTTTCCAATTGCAAGCAATGTCAATTAAAGCCAGTTATTCAAGCTCTCTCAGTTTCATCATGCATAATAATCCTCCTCAATTATTTATAATAATTGCTACATAAAATAAGCATAAGAGCTCAATAAATGGAAACTTTTATTAATGCTCTGACTTGATTTTTTCCCCTGGTCCAAGTTTCTTGTTCAAAATTTCTATTCCTTTTGTTAGTTGCTCTGGAGATGGACATATAGCCTGTATGTTTTTGTTTTTTTTTACTTTTTAGTGAGAAGGCTTATCAAGGCACAGTACAGATCTATTACAGCCTGTCACCCTGAGCCAGGCCTATTTAAGACAAAATAAAGAGCCAGGGATAATGAGAGGAGAAAAGCCTTACAAAATTGTGTTGGGAACCTACGATCTTAAAGCTTCATATGCACAAGCCAGATAATGAGGAAGTAAGTTTTACAAACTACTCAGTAACAGTTTCTTCTCACACAAGGCAATGATAAAAAACAGTTTATGAGTTCTATATTATGCCTCATTCAAATGGTAACTACAAAGAGTGCTTTCAATTTGATCCCCACCCCGCCCCCCGCCCCCCGCCACGGGTGAAAAGAAAGCACCCAGCATAGGCCTCAGCCTCGGTTTTGCACGCACCAAGCCAGCAACGGATTTTTTCATCGCACTGGCAAGATCAATTTTCAACCAACTCATCACTCTGACGCCTGCGTCCTTTTATTGACTGAAATTGACATGGGAGATGAAAATAAGTATCTAGGTTATGTCCAAGTTAAAAAAAATATATTTTTTCAACTTCAGTTGAGGCATTTCAGTAGAAATTACATATATTTATATTTATATCTATATAACTGCATTCATATACATATGTGTGTGTGTGTGTATACACACACACACACACACACGTATTCTATACAATTTTAGACCTGGATGTCTGATTAATCCAGAAGAGAAGACTGCATAGGTCTGGGCTGTTGGGGGTAATCTAGAGGTCACCTCAGAGGTATAAAGCCCAGACCACCAGAACTGGGAGTAGGGACAAATACTGTAGCAACATGTTTAAAGTTGTAGTTCTTGTAGAAGCTCTACCAGCACCTCCTTAGGGGATTATCACAAGCAAATACAAGTAACCTCTTCTTCCTCTATACTTTTAAAGTATTCCCCAGGAATAAGGAAACTGGAAATGTTAAAGAAATAGGAGCTCTTTCACCTAGATCAGTACATTGATGGCACAGAAAGGGAGACCATGAAATGGATGTTCCCACCCATTGCCCACACACAATCATGTGCAGAAAATTGGGCATGTATTTCAGTGGGTTCATGGATCTCAGGTTGAAAACTACTGCTCCACAGGAAAGAACAGCAAGTAGATTTGTCACACAGGTCATCATTTATCAATGGACTTAATTTACATAGAGAATGGACACACAATTCTGATCTCTAAACTATGACAGACTGGAAACTTCAACTACATTAAAAAAAAGTGGTCATAATATCTCTCAAATTACAAATGGAGTTTTAAAATGTTCTACTTATTGGGTTGGTATTTGGAACTTAAAATATATGTTCCTCAATTGGACAGCTGCATAAATAGCATTTTAACTCCCAAATTCACCCACCCAATCCAATTTTAACCATTCAATAGTCTAAACCTAAATGCTGTTAAAACCATCAAAATACCATGTTAAGGCAAATAGTGATCAGATTACACAAAAATAAAGAATGGAAAGAAGAGTGGAATACAAAAAAAGTAAAAATTATGCAGAAAAAGTGATTGTTCCAAGTTGGGGGTCAAATTTTTTTGTAAGAAACTCTATAAAATGCAGAATTTCATCTCCTTTTATCTCTTGAGAACCAGGATCTCAAGCTGACTTACATACTCACACACTGAATATATTAATATACATTTGTCTCAATCCATAATCCCTCCAGAGTGGTTGCCCTTCCCTTCTGTCAATAAAAGCTACTCCTTTTTCCTTTACTGCAGATAATGTTAGCCAGCAATTTGATTAAAGATGTTGACACTAATGTGCAAATGATTAAAATTCCAGACTCTGAAATATCTGTATTGTTAAGCAGTTTGTTGATTCTGTGAATATGTTAGAAAGTCAATGTACCATAAGGCCATGCTGGAGAGAGAGGAAAAACTTTCTGGACAATGGCAGGACAGGAAATCATTGCTATGAGGAGGTCACTCTTGAAGATAGGCCTAGCTTTGTCAGGTTATTTTCTTCCCCTGCTGACCTCAGACATTCCCTAAATTCCCATGGTCATGCTCAATGAACTATGAGATATTTCTCCAAGTAAGGATGGGTCGTGGGTGAAAAGTTCTCTTCAGAATTTTTAAGTTTGCTTTGATCATCATTCATTTCTATGGAGGTAATAGTCAGAGCTATCAATTGGCACTATAGGAAATCTGATTGCCTTCTTCATTCATCTTGACCTTACTCACTTTTCTCCATCTTGGAGATGCATAGTATAGGGATTGTCCTTACACTGGTCTCAGTTGCCAGCAACTCAACGTTGGATTGTTATATAGTCTACCTATGTTGTCCTGCCTCATTCTGTCCCTTCCAATCTACTTCCCCGTTACAGAGAATGACTTTTTAAAGCTCATATTTGATGTTGCTGCTGTCCACCATCTAATATCCTGTGATTGCCTCCTACTAATCCTATATAATAAAGAGGTAATATGCAAATTGTCTGTCACACCCTCACACAAGATGGCCACCCCATGTGGTCAAAAGATGGCTGCCACAAGATGGCCTGCAGGGAAGGGCAGTTGGGGGCAGGCAGGCAGGTGAACATTGGGAGCCAGCAGTCCTGGATTGTGAGAGGGATGTCCGACATCCTTACTTTGGCCCACAGGGATCGGGCCAAAACCGGCAGTCGGACATCCCCCGAGGGGTCCCAGATTGGAGAGGGTGCAGACTGGGCTGAGGGACAACCCTCCCCCCACCAGTGTACAAATTTCATGCACCAGACCTCTAGTTTCATGCACCAGGCTTCTTTTATCCAACCAATAATACACCTATAATTTGACTTAGCTATTTTTTTTTTTCCATTTGCACTGGCCATGCCTTCTCTCACATTAAGATGCCCCCCCCACACACACACACACACACACATTAATGCTGTTATCACAGGCTTATAAACTCTTTTGTCCTTCTCTACTGTAGTTGTCTGAAGGTGGAGCAAGATGACAGGATATAAGGTGATTTGGGGAATACAGAAAAACTTTTAAAAGATATAAGCTAACTTTTAGAAGAAAATATAGACCAGCTTTATGATATCAGCTTTCAGATATAGCTTTCACTATATCTGAATAGTGAAGCACTTCTTAAACAAGACACAAACACTAAGTCAAACCATAAAATTAAAAAATAGACATTTTTAACTAAAACTATATTTAAATTGACATTTAAAACTTTTTATAGAACAAAACACATTATTTTAAAGTGAAAAGAGACAAGTTATAGAGAGGGGTAGAATATAAAACTGGCAAAAAAAATTAGTGTCTAAAAATATAAAGGATTCTTGTCAATAAACAACAACAAAAAAACAAAAACAAAAAAAAATCTAAAAGTAAAAGGTATAAAGGGCATGCATAGGCAATTCACAGACAGCTTTCCTTCTTTGGACATCAAGTGCATCATGACATTTAACTATTTACTAACCTCAAGTTTAAAGGTCAAACACAATTTTAAGTTATTTTATTTGAAGCTTTCAGTAGAATCAGTAATTTCCAAATAAGACAAGTTTTTTTGCTCTTTTAAAATTTTTAATTGATTTTTTAGAGCGGGAGGAAAGGAGGGGGGTAGGGAGATAGAAACATTAATCGGCTGCCTCCTGCACACCCCCTACTGGGGATCAAGCCCTCAACCAGGGCATCGAATAGGTGACCTCCTGGTTCATGGGTCAATGCTGAACCACTGAGCCACACCAGCTGGGCTTTTTGCTTTTATTCTTAATTTCAGTTGTAGATATAATGCATACCCATTTAGCAATGGAAACATATATACAGAGAAAATATTGCACCTAAGTATTCTTTAATCACTTCCATAGGAAGTATTTTATTCTAAACATCGAAAATGATCAGTACAGTAGAAGAGTATTGAAGAAACAAGCTTGACAGACTTCCCTGTATTTCCTGAGAGCTCTTGAGTTAGCAAAATGTGTCTACTCAAGATAGAATCATATTTTATCTGTTCTTTCCATAGAAGAATGTCTACAATGCCAGCTGTTCTGAGAGAGGCATCTTATTCCTCCGTGGGAACAAGCAAGTTCTTGCATCTCGTCTGCTCTAAGCTGCATGTGTGAGAGACACGACTACAGCTGAGATTGCACGTCTAATCCTGCACATCTGTTATCATGGTGGAGGCTGCTCTGACGAGTCAAATGACACAAGTCTTGGGACCAAAGTTCACTTTGAGCAGGTGTTTTCACACGGTTCCGTTCTCTATGACTTTGTCTCTGGCAGCTGGTACTCAGCGTATCAGCATAACTATGGTTTATACAGGACTTGATATTCATAGCTCACCTCATGTAACATTCTCCCACATGGCCCAAATCTCTGAGAAAACACTCATCAAACATTACAGTGTTTTTGTTTAACTTCTTTCTTCACTTACACTTGAAAACCGTATCTTTTGAAGTGATTGTCTTCTTTGTTTTATGGTTTAACTTCAAATAAATTCTTCTGGACCCTACAGTTTTGGTGGACATATTGTTTAAAGAAAGTCAACACCAGAGTCACGCAAACAGAATTAAAAGTGGTGAGTGGTCAGTCCCTAGTTCAAACATTTTTTTTTTGAATTATCATCTTTGGACCTCTTCTCTCTAAAAGTATACACAAAGGAAAAATGCCATAGAGGAGTAGGCAAATTTAGCCCTTAATGTAGCCTCATTGTTATATATATATTGCCAATAAATTTTATATTTAAAACATGATGCAACCCATGTTTTAAATAGCAGCAGACTATTCTTCTCAAAGAGAGAAGAGATGGTTATAAAAGGTCTTGCTTAAATACAAACTTTTGCAACTTCTCCAAGCTCACAATCACAAACTGAGGGAGTGATGAGGTTTTCTTCCCCCAGGCTGATGCGCTAAGAGCTGACAGAGCAATCTTTAAAAAGAACTATTGGTACCATCCTCATGTTCTTTCCATGAGCTTACATTTTTAGGATTGCAGAATATTTCAGCAATCAGAGTCATTTATTTATTTTTAATATATTTCTTTATTGATTTAAGAGAGGAAGGGAGAGGGAGGAAGAGATAGAAACATCAATGATGAGAGAGTCATTGATTGGCTGCCTTCTGCACAGCCCCCACTGGGGACCAAGCCTGCAGCCTGGGCATGTGCCCTTGGCCGGAATCGAACCTGGGACCTTTCAGTCCCCAGGCCGACACTCTATCCACTGCACCAAACTGGCTAGGGCAGAGTCATTTAAATAAAGTGACGAAAAACACTTTTCAACACTGATATCAATGACATATACCTAACATTATGGATACCCAGGGATTCTGCTCTCTCTGAGATGCTCTAACTTTTGTGCAGCTGATCAATGTAACTATGCTTTGCCTCAGTCATGTGAAATATATCTGAACTGCTTCCTGAAAATAGTCCATGAGAAATTCTGCTCATTGACTAAAATCTCATTTCCTGTCACTATCCAAGAAGGGTTTGACTAATTTAGCGTGAACTGAAAACAAACAAACAAAACAACACAAGTTTGACATAGGTATGGAATCAAAATCCAGGAAGTGCTTCAGAAATGACCAGTTCTTTGATATTATTCCAATTCAAAATGAACTACTTCCTCAATGCAGGTATGTATGGACTTGATAAAAGGTTAGAGAAGGGAATTGATTCATTTGGTTGGCATGTATCCCAATATGGGACTTGCAGACATGTGCTCATCACTGAAGCAGGGACGGCACTGCACAGTGGAAACAGCTTCATTCAGGAACAGAATCTGGCTGACTGCCATGCCCGTGTCTTATAACAAAGCACCTTCGATACATTTTTTTTTCTTTTAAATGTTTTAAATCTGGATTTGAGGGAGTTATGATCATTCAGAATGATTAAGGCTTTGTCCCAACCAACATTCAGGTTTCACTTTTATTTGACATAAATTACTTTTATAGACACGACAATGACTCTTACATTACCAGATGTAATGTAAGGCCTGAGGACCGTAAACTATTATTTCCTAATAGTTATTTGAATTGCATTTGGTGATGGTGCATCTATAGGTGTTCTGGCTGGCAAAATCCTACAATGCAGTCACAATGTAGCCGAATTATCAACACCACTCAGCACAGACATGCAAGACCTATGTGGATAATGCAGGGTATCTAAATGAAACGATCAATACCACAGTCTTTTTGTCCATGCATCTCCTGTGCTTGTCCTCCCATGTATGGTATTCCCAGAGTCTGCCATCTCTGCACCACTCATGCAAGACCTATGTGGATAATGCAGGGTATCTAAATGAAACGATCAATACCACAGTCTTTTTGTCCATGCATCTCCTGTGCTTGTCCTCCCATGTATGGTATTCCCAGAGTCTGCCATCTCTTTATATGCCCGCATCACCTGGAACCAACCAGCCACCTTAGAGTTTGTCTGGCTTGCCAAAGAAGAGACAGAGTACAGGTGCCCTCAGTTTCCTGTGCCTCAGAGCAGTGCTTCTTGACCCACTGGTCTGGGGCAAAGCCCAAGATTCTAAATCTCTAACCAGTTCCCAGATGCTGCTGGTGCTGCTGGTCCATGGTCCTCATTCTGAGTAACAAAGCCCCAGGAAACAATGGAACAGGTAGCTAAGACTTCTGGATTGAAGTGTTAGTAAGAACAAAATGGCTACACATGTCATTGAGCTACAAAAGTTGTGTAAGGGCCAACAGAGAAAGATTTCTGCGGAAAAAGCGCCCAGAATCACTGAAGTGGCTCTTGGAATTCTGATTACAAAGGAAGGCAAACAAGGCCTACAGCAGGGGATGGACTATGAAAAGCACCAAAACGTTGAGACCCTGAATGGAATGGCAGGCAGATTCCGTAGGGAAAGAGGAGGAGGGGGGAAGGTGACTGTGGTCACACAAGCAGTGTAAATGCCATGACGTTTCAGGAAGAAGCTTTCTGAGGAATCTAGACTTGGGGAAGTGAAAAGGCTTTGAAGTCAGCAGTACTAAAATCACAAAGGATAATGTCAAGGCCAAGAGCCAACAGCTGAGGCCACTGGGGACATAGGGCCACTGATATGGAGTCTGGAAGACAATCTTGACAAGGGTGAGGAAAGTCTCATCTAAAGAGAGCAGAGGTGTCCAACAGAGTGGAAGTGGCCCAGCAGGGCGCTCCTGGCCCATATGACACTTGTACAGGCTGAGGCGGACAGAGCCACGCTGAATTATAGCCTGACCTGTTCCCTCATTCACAAACCA
Organism: Myotis nattereri; assembly: GCF_964212035.1. Taxonomy (NCBI): domain Eukaryota; kingdom Metazoa; phylum Chordata; class Mammalia; order Chiroptera; family Vespertilionidae; genus Myotis; species Myotis nattereri. Next base: position 32,533,943 of record NC_138088.1, read on the forward strand.
GTGGGCTATACACAACTATACAACCACAGCCTCAGTGTGGGGCAAAGTCAGCCCCTCCTCCAGATGGAGTTCAAGGAACTGGAAGACAGTGTAGCGTCATATAGTGCTTTCAGAAAATGGGATAGACAGGAAATGCCAGTTAATGTAAGGAAATAGGAAAATAGTGTTGATCAGAAAAACCACTCAGGGAAAGGAAAAACAGAAAAGAAATTATGAAATAGATTTAAAAGTAAAAATAATTAAAAAATAATCACACACAGTAATATTGAGCTTCTATATAATTGAAAGTTCAAGGCCACAGAGAAAGGGCTTATTAAAGGTTAGCTGGCTTGGGAGGGCTCTCAATAAACTGCTTATGGTAATAATAAGAGATTATGATGAGCCAGGCACTGTGCTAATTCATACCTAGGATTACAATGATCAATCAGACCCACAAAATTTGGAGAGTGAAAGAGCGTGCTGAAGTCACTAATCATATAAAATCATAAATCATTATTTTCTGATCAAGTTATTGGTTTAGTTCCATTAAAAAACAGTTTTATGTAATGAAAATAAAATATATCCACTTGGATTACAGCAACATTAAAAGAAAATGTCTTTATATCGATTATGTTAATACTAAAAATCTCACTTGTTAATAATTACTATGATTAAAAATAAAAAAAAATCACACAATAAAAATTATTCTTGGTGGGTACACTTATATCCACACTTGCATCTGTCTCTCTAATACAGTGGTTCTCAACCTGTGGGTCGCAACCCTTAGACCCTTTCACAAGGATCGCCTAAGACCATCGGAAAACACATATATAATTACATATTATTTTTGTGATTAATCACTATGCTTTAATTATGTTCAATTTGTAACAATGAAAATACATCCTGCATATCAGATATTTACATTACGATCCATAACAGTAGCAAAATTACAGTTATGAAGTAGCAACGAAAATAATTTTATGGTTGGGGGTCACCACAACATGAGGAACTGTATTAAAGGGTCGCGGCATTAGGAAGGTTGAGAACCACTGCTCTAACAGGTGGCATTTTTCTAAAGAATGAACTTTTCTAAATGATAATTCACAAAATTTTCTGGGTATGTCTCTCAATGGCACTCGGATTGGAAGGAGCCAGCTGTCCGTAGCCTACTTTCCTCTGTACACTTTGTCTTATTGGCCAAGCCTTATGTGCTGTCCTTGAAAGATAGAAATTAATATCTATAGAGGGTCAGAAAAAGAGACCTGGATTATCTATTCCTGGTCATCTTCAAAGTTAACTACAGCCAACACCAGAAGAAACCATGGCTGAAGCTGCCAAGTACAAAGCATTCTAGCAAATCCAGTATGGCTATATAATACCTCGTTTTTAAAAAAAGTTGGAGAAAAACTAGATATTTGGGACCTATGACCATTCCTATTTTTTCATGACCTTGTTGATTTCACAGAACCACCACATTACATTGGACTTGACCGTCTTTGGCTAACAGCTATAACTGGCAGAAGCGAGATTTGAACCCAGGGCCCCCAGCTATAGGACTAGGGTTCCTATCCACACTCAGCCTCCAGCTCTTAGGAATCCCTCTTTCTGGGCCCTGTCCTGGGCCTTATCTCAGTCTTCCTAGCTGAGTTCTGTTTCCTGCTTTCAAGCCTTTGGCCTCTTCTAGTTAATGAACTTGGGGTTTTTGTCCCCACAGCCCTCCAATCAAAATCAATCCAACTTGCCTTCATGCTTTTCAATTTATTTTAAAATGTGTAATATTTGTGGTGCTATCCTTTCACGTGTTATCAATTTAATTTTTTTCTCTTTAAAAATTGAGGGATAATTTCATCTTTCCTGACATGGACATCACAAACCCAATCTTCTTGGCTCACTTGGGATCACCACCTGGTCTCTAAAATCATTTGAATAGTAGCTATTGTAGCAACATTAGTAAAGCCCACCTCCAAAAATTCTGTTATCGACTCCACAAGAAATAACTCAAAAGTGAACAAAACTAACCAGAAACACATTCTGTTATATAAAAATCTGGAGAAGCTCAGACTGAAGGAGGGGAGGATCTCACTAAGTCTTTTAAATTAACACAAGAAACATCATAAATATGTTACCTAGTATTTTTATTCAAATAGTGTTGCATGCTCAGAAAAAGGAATTCTCATCAATTTTTCTACTTGATTACCCTCACCTCTATTCTACCTTACTCTGTGTGTGTGCATGTATTAATGTGTGGGAGAAAATGTTAATGCCTGTGTGCTTGAACATCACCAAGGGGAAAGATGCTGATATTTGTTAAGTTTACGAGATTCAATTACTCCTTCTTTCTACGACATATATTACACCCTACTTTATACCTAGCATGACTTGAGCTCTACAGAGACAACATCCTTCCCGGGAGAAGCTTATAATTTAATTGCCTACTCTTACAAACTAACTTTTTTAAAAATTACATATATTCAGGGAAGCCAATGCCTGGGCCTGCGTGATAACCTGAAGACCCTGGCAGAGTTTCTCAAATGAGCTCAGTGCTTCGGCCTGGTGTGTTTCTAAAAGGCAATCATCGCACTGAAGCAGCAAGACACATAAGCAATAGGTGCCCAATGCGTGGGAACAGCCAAATTGTTTAATTAAATCCCTAAGCAGTTTCCCAGCCTCCTATTTGGCAGAGCCAGGAACTGGGGAAGTCGAGTACCATGAGTTCCTGCTCCTCTTTTGATCCCCTGCTAAACAGCAAAGTGGAACATTCCCACGTGCACCATGTGATTCATTTCTTATTTTAGTCGGATCGCAGACAGAATCTGCTTTCTAACAGCTGCCTCCGAAAAATGCAGGGCAGATTTCTAAAGAGAACTTCATCGAATCAAATTTTAGGTTACAGATAACTGGCCCCTTCATCACTGCTTCCTTTTACCAATAGATGGCACTGTGGGCAATGATATGGAATGAATGAACCACCACATTAATTAAAAAAAAAAAAAAGAAAAAGAAAAAGCTATTTTTTGACGGGGGAGTAGGATTAGACAGAAAAAAAAAAAAATAGTCCAACCTATTTACAAGTGTCTTACTCTCAAAGATATTTTTATAGTTTTATAAATGTTTCTACCTTAATTACTATGTTTTCCTTTTCTGACCTTGCTTCACCAAAGACTATTAGGCAAATCACTTAAACCAGTTTCACATCTATTAAATGAGAAGGCTGGATCAGCTCAGGGGTAGAAAATTGAAATGCTTGCTAGAGCCAGACAGCTTGTTTATATGAGTTCAGAGGCTCTGGTGCGAGAGGATAAGGAGGCAAAGCAGAGCCTATCCAAAATAATTCAATTGTGAATGTTTTTGTTTGTTTCCTGGTTAGTTTGGTCTATTTGAAAAATACAATAAGCCAAAATAAAAGAGTCTTTGGGAACAAACTGTTTTCTTCTTGAGCAAATGATGTCCGGAAGCTCCTCTAGTCATAATACGCTACAATGGGTTCTAAACTCTACTAAAGGAATCTATAATAATAAAAGCATAATATGCTAATTAATAATACAAGAATAAAGTCTGTCCTTCCAGATGAAGTCGGGGCTGCGAGGTAAGCCCAGGTCTTGGGTACCAGAGGAAAGCTGATGCCATCAGTCTGGGGAAGGAAGGCCTACTCTTGCACGAATTTCGTGCACCGGGCCTCTAGTATCGATATAAAACCACACCTGTATTTTTTAGCATGTATATACATTAACATGCATCATTCTAATACCTTCCATCTCTGATAAATCTGTTTAAGCCTAATATGAAACAAAGAACAAAGATACTGTTTCCCTTCCATTAAAATAAAGAACGATATGAAACTTAAGAGGCCATCACATCCCCTTAACTTCCAATTCTTTCCATCTTTGCAACATCACCGTCAACTTGAGTCTCTGCAGTTAGAAATCTTAGAGTCATCTGTTATGCATCTCTTTCGCCTTTGGCATATCATCAATCACTGAATCTAGCCAATTTTATCTCCAAACTCTCTTCTCCGTCCCATTTCTAATTTATAATCCCTGTGACTACTTCCCCAATTTAGATACTCATTGTCTAGATCTCACTCAACAGCTAGAGCAACGAGTGCCCATGAGACCAGGGAAAAGTCTGACTGACTCAGGAGGCATCAAGGCTGAAGGTGGGATGCAATAATTTGGCCCATCCTTTATTTTTCCGTCTTGTTTCTTGCACGTTACCTCAAACATACCCTACATGTCTATCTTCAGTTGCATGCACAGAACTACTCACTGTTATTAGAACAAACCATATGACACACTTCGACAGGTTCCATGGTCTGTAATACATCTGACTGCCTATTAAATTCCTAAATGTCTTTCAAGACCCAGCTCAACTCTTGGTCCTCCATAAAGTCGTTTCCAATTCTTTTAGATAAAATAATGTTTATTTAGTCCATGATTGCATACACTTGCATATTGTTCTTATTTCTCATATAACACTGTCATCCTGTTGGGTTTATATTTTACCAGAGACTATAAACCACTCATCTTTAAGTATTGAATTACACCTGAAATAGATGCCTCCAAAATCTGCCTGCTTGGGTTTGAATCCTAGGTCTACCACTAAGTAACCATGAGATTCTGAGCACATTAACATACCTTACCAAACCCCATTCATTCATTACTAATCACAGAAGCTATAGGACTGCTGGGAGGACATGTGAAAATGCATAAAAGTGCTTACCACAGTGTTTGGCATATGTGACCCACTTTATTATTTAATATCCTCATCTGTAGAATAGTAGGCTTGGACTAGAAGACCCATGGGATCCCTTCTAACTCTCAAATTATTTGACTTTGTGCCCTGATTAGAGTGGACATATTGACAGTGTTAAACAAATAGCTCTGTGCACAGATGAGAGTAGCAGTCAGTCCCAGTAAATCATAGCCCCTAAGTCTAAACCAGATCGGTTTAGTAAAATTCAAGTGTTAAGAAATATGCTTTAATGTATTAAAACAATCACACACAGGGGGAGGCAAAAGTAGATTTACAGTTGTGAGTATGCTAAATACAGACTTTATTCTTGTATTATTAATTATTGTATTATTTCCCATATGAACAACTGTAAACCTACTTTTGTCCCACCCTGTATATAAACATCTTAATTTATGTCCCTTTTGATAGAGGCTTCCTCCCTTAATTTCCTTTCCAACACTTGTACATATTCATTTCCAGAAAGATTGATACTAGAGACAACCAACTGACAAAAAGAACTGCTTGCTCATTACTTACAATACTTAAAAATTATCATGGGCCCAAAGGAACATGTTATCCTAGAAAATTCTGGCGAAGTTTTAAACCTCCACAATCCCTTCACCCATCCTAACACACACACACACACACACCTGTAAACTTCCTTCAGATCTTTTATATTTTTTTCTTGAGTGATGGGAGAAAATAATTCATATAGGAGGTATATATGCCCACAAATGCTACATTTGGTAACACTATTTCCACTGTGCTCACAAGTATAAATGTTCATTCATAGGAAGACATGCTCTGGTTAAAGCTCTTTTTGCAGATAAATAAAATTGGCAAAATGCTACCATTTTATTTAAATGTAAGAGTATTTATTATGTGAAACATTCTAAAGTAAAAACCACAAATGACACTTTGAGAATTTTACTCTTTACATTTTTACTCATTCAAAAAACCTCCTTCAGATCCAGAGACAGAGAAACATAGATCAGATGCTCAAACCTCAGAGGGAAGGTAGGAGGTTGGAGGGGGGAGGGGGAGAGATCAACCAAAGGACTTGTATGCATGCATATAAACATAACCAATAGACGCAGACAACAGGGGGTGAGGGCATGAATGGGAGGGGGGGGCAATGGAGGGATAAGGACACATATGTAATACCTTAATCAATCAATAAAAAAATCCTTTTTAAGTACAAAAAAACTCTTAAAATAATGATAACTTACTAATTAAATTGTAATTAGTAAAAAAAAATTCTTTAAAAATCTTAAAAAAAACAAAAATCCTTCATCTGAGCATCTAAGTGCCTGACACTGTCTTTAAATGCCAAGATCAATAAACTAAACCTGGTCCCAGACTTTAGAGAGCATCTAGGCTATTACAAATGTAGATATCTGAACAGCTCTGTGGTCTACAAGGGAGGTTACAAACTGATTTCATTGGATGAAGAGAAATGATTACCAGATCCACATAGCCCTAAGCCCTAAAATGTAACAGTATTTGGTCAGTATAAAGAGACTCTTTTATTCAGAAAAGAAGGCAATATACTTATTCAAACTGAAGAAATTCAGTCTGATGTGATCCAACCACAACATAGTTTTAAAATCTTCTTCTCTCCAATTTACCCTCAAGACTCGAAATGTTTCTGCATTCTCACATTTCAGAACTACTAATGTATGGGCCAGTGGATATGCTATGGAGATAAAGAATTCCTTGGTACACAGTGAACATGAGTGGAAAATTTTACAATTTTATTGTGAATATAAAAAAAGGAGTTTTAATTTTAGAATGTGAAATGCATCATTGTTTTACATATTGATTATATAAGATTTATAGTTTCAAAGAAAAAAAGTGCTAACTCATTAAAGTTATACATGTGGAGTACTTTGATGTTTTAATACTTGAAAGCCATAGGATAGATTTGAAATATCCTCTTCCTCAAATGTAGGCTAAACAAAAGATTGATGGTGAAATATTGGGAAACTATCCTAAGTTTTTTTATGTGTAAATATCAATTGGGTAAACACATTTTGGTAACTGTCAAAAATCTTGACTCATGTTGTTCAAAAATAATAAATAATGCAGACATTAGTGTTAAAATGCCACATGTTAATTCCTGAGAAATGAGTGCCAACAAAATTGCACACTTTAGGAAAAGTAGATCACTCAAAAAATGTAGAATAATATAGCCAAAATGTCAACAAAAAGTGCCATTCTAGTAAAAAACAAACAAACAACAAAAAAAAAACAACAAGCTCAATTAAAGTTTAACTGCTGTTTGCACCAAGCACTGTCAGCCCATCCTTTGCAGCCCCAGGTCACGGTAATCATACTTCCTCCTTTGAGATGTAGCTCCTTGAAGAAACTTCTAATTAGAGACCAATTTCATCAAAATTAAAAATATGATCAAGGTAGCTTTCTTCACCAATCTACCTTTCCCCTTCAACACCTAATCAATGCCTTTTTATCTTCTCTATTTATGCCTGCAACTTCCCTGGAAGCTTAGCGTGTAAAAGAGAAAAATGGAAGCTCTTAAAGCTTCAGTATCAGCTCGTCCTGTAAGAAGGAAGGCACTTGCAAAGACCATCTCTTTTTTTTTAAAAAAAAAAAAAAAGCTTGCTTCCTATAACTTTAAAATGTTGACATGTGGGGAAAATTATGTCTAAAGCCCAACAAATTCCATTTTATACCGATCATTCCCATTTTACCAACCATAGCTGAACTAGTTATCATTAAGAGAACATGGGTTGTACAGAATAGAGTGTACTGAATGAATGATTTCCAGTCATAAGAGGCTTTTAAATCTAAAATTGATTGGACAACTTTAAAAAGCTATTCATCCTAACAGCAGAGTCAAATGACATCTTGCGTACGAGATCTTCTTCCTCTGAGTGCTGTTCAATATGCTGAAGCTTACAAAATAGTTAACAGATGAAATGGGGTAGAAAATGGATCTTTAGAATTGTTGATCCTTCAAAAAGCTTAAGAGACAGGTACACTTTTTTTTTCTAAGTTATGGTACTTGTGAAAATGCTTCATTTCTTCGGGGACTTCAGTATGCTGTGGTAACCTATGACATGGTAGACCTGTTTCTATCCCAAGGACACCATGGTCCTGACTGTGTGCATGCAGCTTTCGAGCGTTGGCCTAAAAGAGCTGCTGTGTATTGGTGAATGGACAGGTTTGCTGGTTCTGCTCCCCTGGAAAGGGGGATCCCACTAGGAAGCTGGTATCTCTCTAGAGAGCAATTCATGGTTGGGTCCCTGGTAGAACCCTGGATAGCACTTTTCAAAGATTCCCAATAGATTCTGTCCCACAGGCCAAAAAAGTAACCTTAAAAGCCAACCACAAAGTTATTTTACAGATACAACAAGAAAGTCCTTAAAAGTGAGGTACATAGTACAGTATTAGACTGTTGAAATGGCATGCTATTGGGCTTATTTTAAAAGTTTTTAACAAAAAGAAATATTAAAAGGCAGAAAGGAGAGATGGCAACATGTTGATATTGATAAGCAAGTTCAAGTCTGCTCTGTTCCACAGAGGGGATATTACAGTTACAAAAATAAAAATACAATTCTCTGATCATTTATTGAGTTTACTAAATTCCTATGGTTCACAAATTTTTTGCTAGTATATACACACATGTGACTCCTCCTAAAATCAAGTTCAGATAAAACATGGGTCTAGGTTTGGAGGGTTTCTCTAAGCTAAGTATCCTAATTATCTAAGTGTTTTCTCAAATGCATGCAAAAAAAAAATACAAAGTGTTTTAAGTATAGTTATCTAAATGAATCTAACAACCACTGTGTGTGAATTGTAGTCATCCTAAGAAAGTCTAAAACTATTATAAACATTCATCTTTAAAAGCATTTGGATTTTTTTTTTCAATTCTTATAAATTCAGTAAAGCTTTATCCTGGCAATGTTGGTCTAAAAAATGAGTGTCATTAATTTAATTCTTAGTTACTAGGCAAACTCAGAAAAGCAAAGACTATTCTCATCTCTACTTCTGGTTCATTTCATCTGTAAGAAAAACACCTGGTCATTTTGTACCAACAGCCCAGTAAATTGACCCCATCATTTTCAGTGGGCTATTATAGAATCATTTTAGAAAACATTTCTAAAAACTTGGAAAGCATCCTGATTTTCATGGTTTTTCTAGCAAACCTGGCATCCTTTTACGTTCACTTACAATTCCCACTGGGGGGAAAAATGCAGATTCCTGGATACAAATAGAATCTGATAGTAATAATGATCTATTAGATCATTAATAACAGGAGAGTAAACAACTTCCTTCATCCCAACCTTTAGCAATGGATTTATAAGGGCACATACCTGGTTTTGCTCAGTGGGAATCTAAGTCAGAAGCAACAACAGGGGCAATTTCCTTATTACAAAGTCACAGACTTACTGATCATACATGAAAGTATGGTGTCTCCGTGGAGAACGTTCACTTAACATTCTCTCTCTATACTAGGCGCTGTGCTAGACACTGCAGGTACATCGGTGTACAAGGCCCACCACCTGTACCTCTCCAACTAAGTCCTCACAAATAATTCTGTTAGTAGCCTTGAAGTGCAGTAGGGTTTGGGGGAGGACAGGGATCAGGATAAAATGGAGCGAATAAATACATTGAAAAGGAGGCTTTGGGGACACTGCTCTGCTACTACAAATTGGCTGTTACTGAAAAACTGAGGGCAAGCTGGAAGAAACTGACATTGTTTCTCACATTTTAAAACCTACACATGGCATTTATGCCCCTACACTTACATCTGCTTGGAACACAGTTTGAGTGTTTGTGGGATTTGTAGGGGGTGAGAAAAATCACTTTTATATGTTTTTCTCTTTTGAAACTTCCTACAGCTTATAAAGCACAACATGCAAACTTCTAATCTTTCAACGGTAACATCCCTGCCTTTCTTGCAGCAATCATTTCTGATCTCACCAGCAGGATTTTGACTCTAGTGGGTAAATAAGTGGCAGGAGAAATGAGCTCTTAATTGAAAACACATTTTTGCTTAAACATAGACAGAAACAGCGTAAGGAATGTACAGAAGGCATGTGTTTGTGCAAAGGGTATTTTGAAGGGACAATATAAGAACGGAAGTAGGATGCAGTCCTCTGCGTCAGATTCCCTCGAAGCAATAAACACGTATTTATTCGACTGTGCCAAGCTCTGCAGTATACACTTGGAACGGAGTAGCTCACGGTTATACTTCTTTTTATAATTTCCAGAGTTTTAGAAACAATTGTGAAATGCATGATTACTTTTATTTCCATTTTGCAAATGAAATGAGTGAGTCCCAATAAGGCTAAATGGTTCAATGTTACAAAGTCAATGAGTGACACAATTGAAGTCATAGTCATGATTTCTGACACTAAGCACAATGCTCTTCCTTACCATGATGCCTGCAATAAAATCATGGCTATTGATGCTTAGATGAAAAGCAATGACAGTCCATTTTTTTTAATTTTAATTTTTTTCTTAATCCTCACCCAAGGATATTTTTTCAATTGATTTTTAGAGAAAGAGGAAAGGAAAGGTAGACAGAGAAACATCAATGTGAGAGAGACACATCAATTGGTTGCCTCCTGCATGTGCCCCGACCAGGGTTGGGGACCAAGCCTACAACCAAGGTATCTGCCCTTGACCATATTCGAACTGGGGACCCATTCAGTCCTTGGGCTGACACTCTATCCACTGAGCCAAACCATCTAGGGCAACAGTTCATTTTTATTAAGCACTTACAATGTGTTCACTGTGTGAACACTATAATCTAAATCAGTGGTTCTTAACCTTGGCTGCACATTAGAATTACCTGGGAATCTTGTTAAAATCCTGGTTTCTGGGACTCATCATTAGTAACAAAGAAATAGAATTTCTTGAGGATGAGGCCCAGAAATCGGGATTTTAACAAGATTCCCAGGTGATTCTAATGTGCAGCCAAGGTTGAGAACCACTGATCTAAATGTATATTACTTAGTTAAATCATCACAACCATCTGATGGGTTACATACCATTCCTGTCATTATGCATGCACATTCATTGAGTTTATAAAGCTTAGTATATCATGTTGTGCAAGAGATCCCAAGGTGCTCCAGCCAGTAAGTAACAGAGCTCAGGCTCAAACCCTACCTGTCCATTTCTACGTCTGTGTTCATGGCCAGCACCAGTGATTCCCGAACTTGCCTGATGAGAGCACACACTTGGGTACTTACGGAAACCACAAGTTTTTAGAGGTCTTCTAGATTATGATTTTGCAGGTTGAAGCCCAAGATATAAAATTCTAACAAGCATTGGACAAATATCAGGCCAGTAAAGGCAACACACATGCTATATATTGACATTTTTTTACTTCAACTTCTCTAATTTATCTTCTCACTGAAAGGTTGGTAAACTTTTTCTGCAGAGAGCAAGATACCATACAGCTTCCTCGCAAATACTTGTCTCTGCTATTGTAGTTGGAAAGTAGCCACTGACATTATATTCACTAAGAAGTGTGGTTGTACTCTAATAAAAACATTATTTATGAACACTTAGATTTGAACTTCATATAATATTTGCCATGCAATATTATTCTTCTTTTACATTTTCAAACATTTAGAAATGTAAAAACCATTCATAGGTAACAGGAAAATAACAGGTAGGCTAGATGTGACTTGCAGGCTGGGTTGTGTTTTCCCCCTGTACCTGTTCTAGCCCTCTTTCTCTAGAAAGTTAGTTCCAGCCAGAAGAGTAGTCAATAGAAAATTCTTTACCCAACTTACTCCTACTGGCGTTTCCAGTAATGTCCCATTGTGTGTTGTGTTTTTTGTTGTGTGTTTTTTTTCTTCCTGTCTCCTGCCTTCCTACCCTGACATCTGGAAATTGTCTCATTTTAAATTCTAAGCTACAAAAGAGTATTCTTGTAACAATTCTGTAAACAGTGCTCTGAGGTCTTTGGGGGAGTAAACTAATAAACCAAAGCATATTTACTATAAATAAATGCATTATAAGGAATAAGGAGTTTTTGCAAACTATTTAGGCCAAATCCACAGGATGATAAGTGGATTTTGCCATTTTAGTGGATCATTACCAGCAAGCATTAAGCTTAAGAATTATAAAAGAGAATCATTTTGGCAGGCAACCATATAAGTTCATGACATTCAGATTGGCTGTGGATCTCTGGATGTCAGGAAGTCTTTGTCTCATAGCTTTAATCAATGTCTAATGACATTCTTTTGGCTTTCCTCTTCAGTAAATTCTTGTCTACTAAGATACTTTTCCAACTTTTTCTCTTCCAAAAAGTCTCTCCCATGATTCTCTGTAATTGAAAACAAATACAGGACCCTGAATGACATCGTTTCATTCAACATGGTTTTGTTGTAATGTTGATGAGATGCCATAGGAACTTAACACTTGTATCAATTAGCCTGTAGTAAAATTGGTTTATTATACATCATTTCACTTAAAGTCACAGAACCTACCAACAACATTAAGTGAGGACTTACTATAATTTTAGACAGGTCAATAAATGCTTCATTCACCATGTACTTGACACTCCTTAGGTAACCACTTATTTTCTCCAGTTTATTCCAATTACCTTTTAAGATACGTACATTCGATTTGCTAAGAAAAATAAATATTTTGAAGTGTTCTTAATTATGCATTAAGAGAAAAGTCACATGCACATTTGGAATATATGAGTGTGTTCCAAGACCATGCTATAATTTTGTGACATTTGAAAGGCTTACGACTCTTAAAATCTTTCATGAACTACAGGGATCTAGGAATTATCTAGTTTAATTTTTTTCTCCATTTTGTGCTTGTCTCAAAATCCTCCTCCAAAGATCACCCAGCAGTTGCTTAAATGCCTTCAGTGACAGAGGCCAGTAATAACTGTAGGAGCTGTCGCCATCATTAACCAATCCCATTACTTCTTCCTCTTTTTAAGCTAGAGCTCCCTCCTTGTAACTTTCACCCAACTGTTCTTTGGGCAAAAATTCTCAATTATAAGTTAATGACAATACGCAATAATGTCTTCAGAAATGCTTATGGGGTGTGTGTATGTAGATAGGCATGACTACATAGTCTGTGGTAAACATAAAATCTATCAGCCAAATAGACAAATCAGGGGGTGGGGGTGGGGAGCCAATGGTGATCCCCTGCTCTGTCCCACATGAGTAGTCACAGACTGAGAGAGGTGAAGACAGATCTGGTTGAGTCAAAGTGAGCTCAGGAAAACAGTCATTTGATGAAGAAGCCGGCTTTACACCCCCCTGGTTTACAACTCCAGTATCTGACACCTCATCCTCAGCATGTGGAATTTTCCTACCATGGAATTCAAAGCAGGAGTTAGAAGCTAAACTTGAAATTGCATGTAGAGCTGGAAACAACAACAACAAAACAAAAAAAAGCAAGAGGACTCAGGAAAGTCAAGAGGAATGAGTAAGTTCACCTTTACCCAACTGTATACAATAAGATGAAAATGGAGTGTCCTGAATATTTCCTTGAAAACTTCCCTAGGAATCTAGGTTGAGTAGACTAAGCAGCTGAGACAAGGACATCTTATGATACTCCTAGACTGCCCTGATTCAGATATTCATTCTTACTTGATCACAGAAATAACTGGCACTCCAGCTAACAGAAAAATCATCTAGAAAATGTGCATATGTAAATGCAGAACCCTGTCGTGGTCAAAGGGTACTGATCAGCCATATGATAAGATTTATACCGTGGAGCTATTTTCTGTACCTCAGTTTCCTTATTTGCAAAATGGCAACAATGGCACCTACTATATAAGGTGAAGGTTAAATGAGTTAAAACATGCAAAGTGCATAGAATAGTATTAAGCACAGAGTAAGCAATGTAAACAAATGTTACTTAGTAGCAATATAATATAGCTCTCTCCTAATATTTACTAAACTGCAATGCAATTATAGATGTTAATATTTGTTGCAAACTGTAAGCTCTTCAATACCTGAAGCTTGGAGTTAGTTACTGCTTTAATTATTTTGTCCTAGTAACCTACATGGAGCCCAGAACATAGCATAGGTGTTCAATAAACGTTTATGGAAGGAACAGACTAAATAAGTTGCCTTCTCACCCATTTGGTTGGTAACTTCCTCCTTCGATCATTTAAATTTTATAAATACTTTAACATACCAAAGTTATGACAATTTGGGATTTCATAATAAATCCAGTAAACTATGAAATCTAAAAGGTTTGCTTTAATCACTGAGAATATAATACAGTAGTTCCCCTTTATTTGTGGTTTCACTTTCCATGGTTTCAGTTACCTGCGGTCAACTATGGTTCGAAAACATTAAATGGAAAATTCCAGAAAGAAACAATTTTTAAGTTTTAAATTGCACACTGTTTTGAGTAGCGTAATGAAATCGCACACTCCCACTCCATCCTGCCTGGGACGTGACTCATCCCTTTGACTAGCGTATCCAAGCTACTCATCCATTAGTCACTTAGTAACTGTCTTGGTTATTAGATTAGTTATCAGAGAGAAAGACACCACATTTATATCACTTTTATTACAGCAGATGATCATAATTATTATATTTTATTATTAGTTATTGTTGTTAATCTCTTGCTGTGCCTAATTCATAAATTAAACGTTATCATAGAGATGTACGTATAAAAACACAGAGTATATACAGGGTTTGTTACTATCCACTGGGGGTCTTGGAATGTATCCCTCCTGAGTAAGGGAAGACTACTGTACACCAAGTTATGTAAGTAGCCTGTTAAACTCTCCCTTTCACTACCCAAATTAAAAGACTCACATCAAAAATTGCAAATAGGACAAAAAGCATTTGTAAGTCTAGAAACGGACATGCTATTGTGATGCTGCAAAAGCAATCTCTTTCAATTAATGAATCTTAAATTTAAAAATTTTTAATTTTTACCTTAAACAGTTAAATGGAGGGCATTTTATAAATGTATCCAAACTTGATCCTACCCAGGGCATGCCACGTGAAGCTTGGCCAGACAACAAAAATGTCTACAAAAGCATGTAAACACAATGCTTGGGGAAAGAGATTCCAGTACCATGACAGTCACATTGGGTCTGTCCATGTACCTCGTTGCTAAATTTAAAGATCTGATTTGAGGTATGACTGAATTTGTCTAACAGTGACCATGTTAATAAAATGGCTTTACACACTTTGAAAAATTCCTTGGAATAGGTTAAATCAAAACCTCAAGTTTAAATGGAGCAATGCTAGGTTGCTGGCCACTGGTATGGCTGAGAACTCATTAGGGCTCTGTGGTTGCCATGGGGTTCCCAGAAGACCGTTTTAGTATTCAGAGTGTTGGTGTCTCTGCAAACTGGACAGGCAGCTTTAGCAAACATTTACTTGGATGAAGGCTGAGGAACTTGATGGTAGAACTTTATGGTTCCCCAACCAGTTTAAGGGAAGAGGCACAACTTGCAAAATCTGGTATCAAAACCTTACTTATCAATGGAAACTAGAAGTACTGTGGTTATTTGAACCTGTGCCAGGAAGATTAATTAGATCTTAAGACTCCGCAGAGAGTACCACAAATTAAGATGTAATGAGCAATTTCAAAAGAGTTTGTGAGACCTGGTCTTGCTTCAAAGAACAGGTAACACATTGTTTACCTGGTTGCAGGGCGGGTGGGGGGGGTCTTTCCATTTCTGCACAATCACAGTACTGTTCCAATGCAGTGAGGTCTACATGGAGCATGGGGACTCCAGCAGATATGCATCTAGAAATTGAGTTATGCTCCTACAGATCGTGACCAGCTTCCTCTCACTAGCACTGTGTGGACAAAGGACATCTGCTAAAAAATTTGGACTACTCCCTGAAATGCTGAGGAGATACAGAAATACAATGTGGTTGAGTATTGATGTAAAAGGTAAATAAGACTTCAGTGATGCGTGCTGATAAATAGAACCTGGGGACTTTGGGATTAAGCAAGGGATAGTGTGAGAATTATTTGATCAAGCCTAGAACTATCTTGGCTATAATATGTATGCTTTAACTTGTTTTTGTGGGCTTCTATTTATCAAATTTCATCGACTAAAAGATGTTCCTCTTTTCATTTATTGTCTCTAAAATTAGAATGTGTCTTAGAATAAGGGATACCTAAAACTCAGTGAAATAGAGGACTTTTTTATTTTTCAGTATATAACAAGCAGAATAGATATAATCACTATGATGCAAGTTCATACTTTTCTTCATCTAGCTTCAATTGGTTTGCGTAAACTTGGAGTCTGAGAGGTAAAATCTTTCTGCCTATCTCATCACATAGAAAACCAGGATAACAACACTTACATTGGCCTGATGGGAATTTTTCCTTTAAAGAATATGTTACTCCTTCTAGGACAGTAAATTGATATATATATGAGTTTGAGTGCTTTGCTGGAAGAGGGAGAGAGAAAAATAATCTTGAGGAAAGTAATAGGTATGCCAAAGATGAAGAAAAACAGTGCTCTGGGGTCCCAATAAACACCTGCTTACCACTCCCCCGAAACAAAATGTCATGGCAGGACCTGCATGTCTAAATGACTCAAAAAAGCCATAACATCTGGCACCCAAGTCATTTTTGGTGAGTGTACCCCTGGCTGACAAAAAGTAACAGGTGGGTTGATTCTTCCTTGCACTTAGAAAACCAGTACAGCCATGGTAGGTATGTAAACTAGTACCAGGGGCAACTGGAAATGCAGGAGGAGTCCCACCCCCATTTCCTCATATCACAGAAACCGGGATTATCTCTTACTCCAGGTGATGGAGTTGTTCAGGAGCAGCAAGGACTGCTAATCTTAGAGAAAAGTACATATCATGGGAGCATCCTATGATTATCCCTGGAAGGCTGATCCCACCAAAAAAGAGAAGGGTTTCCTTGAAATAAACAAGTTGAAACTCAAGCCAAACAAAAGGAGATGAGTTTATTTTTTAGTCCAAAGCAAAAAACGTAAAGAATATTGTTTATATCCATCTCTCCTCGAATAAACAGAAGTCATGGAAAACAGAGCTAAATAATGAAAACAGCAACTAACTAGCAATTACCTATCTCTTTAAAAAGGGGAAGTATCGAACCCTAGAAACTCTCCATTGATCTTAATTTTAATTCAAAGGAAGTACAGAGCAAGTCAATCAGTATGTAAAAGGCTCTCTCCCATTCACTAGAGGTTTTAGCTTTTCTAAAAATTCAACAAATAGTCTCAATATGTTTCACAATCATGCTTAGAAATACCTATAATATATACACAAACAAGCAAACTAAATAAATTAGCTCATTCATCAGCATAAATTATCATCACACATCATATTTTAGTAGATTTGAGAGAAAATTTAAGATTGTTCCTCTTCAGCCATGTAGTACCTTTTGTATTTATCTATTATATTTGTATTACTCCCCCAACTTATAAATTAAAAAGCCGTTTCCTGTCCAGACAACATATTTAAGGATTCTCTTCCCAAAAATACTTGCCAGAGAGGCCCAGAAAGTCAAATTGAAGCATATTATGACCACGATATCAAAACCAACTAGAACATTCAATTCTATTTAGATATAATTGGCCTACAGCACTCTATAAGTTTATGTGTATAGCATAATGATTTGACTTACATATATTGTGAAATGATTACCACAAGTTTTGTTAATATCCATCATCTCATAAAGACACATACTCACAAAGAACAAGGAAATGCTTTTTCCCTTGTGATAAGGACTTTTAGAATCTACTCTAATAACTGTCAAACATGCCATATAGCAGTGTTAACTGCAGTCATCATGTTGTACATTATATCCCTAGAAATTATTTATATTGTAACTAGAAGTTTGTGTCTTTTGAACACCTTCATTCAATTCTCACACCCACCCCCTACCCCCCTGCCCCCGTCCCTCTGGTAACCACAAATCTGATTTCTTTCTATGAGTTCTTGTCTTTCGTTTTAGATTCCACATATAAGTTATAGTATATGGTATTTATATTTGTCTTTCTCCATCTGACTTATTTCAGTTAACATAATGCAATCAAGGTCTATCCAGGTTGCCATAAATGGCATGATTTCCTTCATTTTTATGTCTGAATAGTATTTTATTATGCGTGTGTGTGCATATGTGCATGTATCACAACTTTGTTATCTATCTATCTATCTATGGACACTTGGGTTGTTCCCATGTCTTGGGAACAAAAAATTATTAAAAATAATGCTTTTGTGAACATGGGGATCCAAATAACTCTTTGACATAGCGTTTCATTTCCTTTGGATATATTCTCAGAAATGGAATTGCTGAATCCACCCCTAATTTCTGACTATGCATTTACAACCCAATCAAGAAAGAAGAGATGTGGGAGGGGGATCAAAGTTTGCTCTTAATTTTATATATTGCTAAGCCTGGGCTCTACTTTCTTGTATCAGTCGAAGTTTATGTGTGCCTATGTTTATTCAGGCTTATAATGTCTTTTGAATTTTTTCTAATTAATAATAATTTCAAGTTAACAAAGTTAATTTCAAAAGTTAACAAAGCAAAACGAGAACCAGTGCCAATCTCAACAGAGCAACGGATTCTCAATTTGGCTATATATGATGCATTTTTATAACAAAAACAAAAAGTTTTGAGAGACTTCTGCTATAGTTATTGTAGCAAACTAAACAGGCTTAGATTCTAAAAATGACAATATAAAGCAATATTCAAACATGGTAATCAATATTTGATGACAACTGAAGAATGCCAAGAGACCATGAAAAAGGATAAGAGCTGGAATGTTTGAAATAAGCAAGGGTCGTCCAATTCATGCACTAATGCAAAATGCGCATAACCAGAAGAATAACTAGACACTTGTCAACAGTGTAGAGGCCCACACACAACAAAACTCATCCTGTCTGATGAGTCTACCCACACACCCTAGCCCTATATCCCACTTAAAAATAACGACAATAAAATCCCACTTAATAATATATTTCATTTCCTCTTCCCCCAATCCACTGGAGTATACACGATTATATTACTCTCATTTTACTTGAAGAAAAACTGAGCCTTAGAAGGTGAAATATTTGCCCAAAGTCACACACCTGGAGAGGAAGTAGCAGAACTGACTCCAAAGGAGTGCTCACGCACAGCGCTGCACTACAGTGGGAACAGCGAGTGTGGAAGCCATGAAGCCCTACCCTTGTAGGACATCGCATTCCAGTGTGGCTCCTCCATGGGAGGAAAGGTGAGTAAGAAAGAAGCAAAATGTCATTATGTCTTAGAATCATAAAATGATCAGAAAGGAACGTTTGAGGATGCTGTTTCCAATCACTTTTTTAAAGGAGGAGGAGCATAATGCCCTCCTAAAGAAGAAGGCAGTGTCTTTCCCCCTTGCTCTAAACCACATTTCAGTTCAGATTCAAGAAGAGCTCACAGGGATGAATCCTCCCACCTTGGCAAAAACAAACAGTGGCAATTCAGCACTTAAATACTGCCGGGCAGAGGCTGTGATTAGCATGCTGACCTGGAGTCTCCATTTTTAGTTAACATAAAAAGGGAAAACAACATTCTTTTGGAGAAACTGAATAAACGACAGTGAAATGAAACAGTAAATAAACAGGCAGCTCACAGTCTTTGAATGCAGATGGCATGTAGGACTCTTGGATTAAATTTCGACAAGTCAGGCTGGAACAAAAGGAATTCAGGCTAACCAAGGACTTGGTTCTCCCAACTCTGCCAAGATTTACAAACCAGGGACTGTTTCAATATGCTCTCTCTGAGAGCACACAATAACTAAAACTCCCTGGAAACATTAAATCAGGTTAACCATTCAAAGCAGGCCAACACTGGAGGAGAATCAAATGCATATTCATTTATTCTCTGTTTCATGGGTTTATTTAATGCCTTTCCTCTCACGAGCTCATGGTGCACAGAATATGGCCGCAATAAAATTGTGTGAGATATACAACCCTGAGCTTGCATCTGAAGACCTATTTTATCTTGTAAATGAAATCCTGCCAAGTGGCCTGGAAAAAAATCTAGAAGTGATATTGTGAACACTGTAGCCATCACTTAACCAGTGGTGACAGTGCCGCATCTTTGTTTCTGCGATTTTCTTAACATTAAAGTCTTTTCCAACTCTAGGCTGAGAAGTTAAATTTTAAGAGAAGGCACTCCAGCTAACTGAACAGCAAAATAATTCTTTCGTTTTGAATCCCTGGGAATTATGGAACTCTTCCCACAAATAGCTTACACTTCCTCTTCTGAGCTCCCCAGAGTAAACCCAGAAACAAAATGTGTGTGCTCATCTAAAGAGTTTGTAATGATTCAGACAAAGTGTGTCATTTCCAATAGGAATGTCACAAGCTTCTATACTTTGACGGTCTTTTAAAAAGTAGGAATGCTTTTCAGCCTTTCCTTTGATTTTGCCTAAGTGTCTGTTTACACAATCAAAAATTTATTTTTTAAAATATATTTTTATTGACTTTTTTGAAGAGAGAGGGATAGAGAGGGAGAGAGAGAAACATCGGGGTGAGAGCTCAACATCAATTGGCTGCCTCCTGGGGCCGGAGCCTGTAACCCAGGCATGTGCCCTGACCAGGAACTGAATTGGCAACCATTTGACGTGCAAGATGACACCCAACCAACTGACCCTCACCAGCCAGGGAGCAAAAAATTCCATTTTAAATAGATATTATAACAATTATATTAAAAAAAACATAACTCTAACTTTATTCATTTATTTTACTCCCATAATAAATGGAAGAGTATGTTAAAGATGTAACATGTAAGAATGGGAGATTTTCCATAAGTTCTGGGTGACGGATTCCTTAGAATTGTGTACTTTGTCAACACAGGTCACTTCACTATCTCTGGCTGCAAATCCAATTGTTCCTAGTGGAAAACTTGACTTTTACCACATGCTTTCAGAAAACAAAATGATCAGACATAGCTTTATTTGTCAGCATTTCTCTATATTTATAACAGAATTCATTTGTGGCATAGCTATACATTAAATAAATGCTATAAGTACTTGGAATACAGAAACAAATGAACATTCCTGGCCTTGGGGTCATTATCAAAAGTGAAAAAAGTTTTTTAAAAAAATTAAGGTTTTATAATACAATATAATATATATGATAATGTAAGTATGAAGCAGTTGCTAAGACAACACAGGGAAACAGACATCTAACCCCCAACCAAGGCAAGGTTAGAAAGCAGCTTTTGTCAGAACCTGACAAGGTCAGATAAACATGAGTGTGGAACAAACTGCAGCTGTTGATATTTGGGGATTGTTTGTTACTGTAGGATGATTTAGTCTACCTTAACTGATACATGGTGATTAGAATAATTATCTTAACTAATGTAAGCTAATTGATAATTCTCAATAGATTTCAAAAGTGTGCAGCTCACATGTCAAGAGGAATTTCCCAAAAACCATGATCAAAACCCGAAGGTTAATTAGAGTTGTTTCTTATTACACATTGTGCTTTGGTTGACACAACCCCAACTACAATCTGAAATAGCCATGTGTGTGTGTGCGTGTGTGTGTGTGCGTGTGTTCATTCTTTTTCAGTGATTACTCTGCCTTTCTTATCTGATTCACTGTTCTGATCTTGGGGACCTGAGTGATTGCTTTCTGAATCACATCAGCAAAGCTTTTCTCTCTGTCTCAGTTTTTACTTGGTTCCATTCCTGGACCTCAGGAAAGCGCATTTCTCAGTAGTCCCTTGACTTGTGTAGCTCATGGGCGTGGGTATGCATATACATAAATATCCCACACTCTCAAAATAAATAGTTTGTAACTCTTTAAAACAAAAATCCAAATAATGTTCTTGGACATTTTAAAAAATGAGACAACCTGCTATTAGCTATGTTTGTATCATGTTATTGCTGAAACTCCAGCTTAGAAATTGTGATTCTGGAAAACCTCTTTACTGCTGCGCTGATAACACTGTGAAATATTGTTGTTATTATTGTTAAAGTGGATAAACATTATTAAGCAGCTAAAAGTTTATGCCAGATATATTCTCATTACCTTATTGAATTCTCGCAGTAACCCAATAACATCAGAGTTATCATGATTATAGAAAACATACATACACAAAGGTAGTGTGACTTGCTCAACATCACACTGAATGTAAATGGATGTAAACTCAGGCAGGCTACTTCTGGAGAGTTTTAGTTTCAGCTTCAATAGTTACATAGTTTAACCATGTATGCCTTCATTTCTTCACCTGCAAGATAGGAATAATGTGCCCTACGTATATCACAGCTTTTCTGGGTGGTTCAATAACAGAGCAATGAATGAAAGTGTTTTAAAAATTAGTAGGTCCTCATATTGAAATCCATATTGAAGATTTTCTTTGAGCTGCACACTATGGATTTAAAAAAAAAAAAACAACCAAATCTTTGATAAAATGTAAGATCTAGAATTCGGGGATTTATATAAACATCTGGATTTTTCAGCTCTTAAATCAGACCAGGTGAAATGCTAACCCTTCATTTCTGCACAGAAAGAACCAGCAGAGCAGAGTAGCTGCTCATCTGAGACTGGGCACGTGCCCTCCATTCTGCCACAGTCCCCACCCTGCTGGCTTCAGCCACTTACACGCAGAGGCATCAGTCTTTGCTTCCCCCTTTAGTAAAGAGCAAAATTCTGGATCAATGTGAGATAGGGTTGTATTAGGAGGCACCTTACTAATCCAGGCTTGTCGCCTTACACCTGTGATTTGAAAGCATGACCATCATCAAGCTGGAACTATTACCCAAACCCTTTGGATAATATCTGTAGGTCTAGACTGGAGCTTTAAAAAAGAAGGAAAGAAAATAGGCATGTTGCCCAGACACAACTTCTGACAAGAATATCAACTGTACCCGGAAAAAACTCCAGGGGCTGATTATAAAAAGAATATATATATTTACTTTTTTCCTCTTTGCTTCTGAGACAACTCTCACCTGACCTCCTTTCCCAGTGCAAAGGAAGCATCATTATCACACTCATTGGAGGTTCACTGGCGGCAGTCAATAAGAGGGGCTTGAAAGCTTCTCATTGAAAAAGAAATTCTAAAGATCACAGAAAGGTTCCCAGAATTCAACGTTTTATAATCGGCTGGCATCAGCACCTTCAGTACTGCTCCGGCCACGTGCCCTGTTATGGCTGCCACTGCGGCGGGACCCTGTTAAAGGGGCACAGCTAAGCCCCAACCTGTCTCCAGTAAAGCCTCACCTCTGCCTGTCCGTGGCACAAAAAATTCAAGTTCTGGCCTTGGGTGTATAACAAGCCTACATACAACTCCTCCATGTTTCACCTTCTTAGGTGAATGTTCGTGGCCAAGTTTCTTTATCTATAAATTAGTCTGAATACCACTTATTCATAGACTTGTCTAAGGATTCAATAAGAGAACCTAATAAGTAAAACCCTAAATAAAGCCCTTGCTGTCTAACACATAATGGATAGTTAATAAATGGCAGCTATTGTTATTATTAAAGGACAATTATTTGAGGCAGTAGTGAGCTGAAGTCTCAAATTTTGTTCCTTTATTGGTTTTTAAGATAGTATAGTATATCCTGGGTATTTAGAATTATAAAAACAATTTCATTGAATGGGTTAAAGAACAATATTATCCTCAATTTAAAAAAAAATCAACAGCAAACTAACTCAGAAAAGAGGGAATTATATTCAATATTTTAAATGAAAACATTTCCAAGGTGAAGAATGTAACCAGATATTTATTTTTAAAATGTGAATTATAATGTTACATTAACAAAAATTATCCTTTCTAATTAGGAGCACTCAGGTTAAATTTCTACATTATTCAACAGAGTAAATTGCTTGCTACAGAGAAACCCCGAAAATAACACTGGGATTTTCAAACATAATAATTATGCATGGTAGTAATATGTCCTCCTTTTTATAATACAAAGTTTTAAGATAGATTTTATAGATTTGGATTGAAAAGTTGTATGAGATAATCTCATAAATATTTAAAAGAAAAAAATCCTAACAGTACATTTCATAAATGTGAATTTTGTTATTTCACTACCACTCCTCTTATAAGCATTTATTTACTACTAGAGGCCTAGTGCACGAAATTTGTGCACAGGAGGGTGGGGGGCGGTCCCTCAGCCCAGCCTGCACCCTCTCGCAATCTGGGACTGCGGGGTCGGGCCTAAACCAGCAGTCAGACATCCCTTTCACAATCCAGGATTGCTGGCTCCTAACCACTCGCCTGCCTGCCTGATCGCCCCTAACTGCTCCTCTGCCTGTCTGATGGCCCCTAACTGCCTCTGCCTTGGCCCCTGCTGCTGAGGCTTCACTGGGAAGGATGTCCAGAAGGTTGTTTGGCTGTCCAATCTAATTAGCATATTATGCTTTTATTATTATAGATGGTTGATCACCTAACAGACTGGAATGTGCAAAATATAATCCTTGATTCTTTCCAAACCACTTCATCAATGAATATTATTTTCTATTAAATTAACCTATCCTAAATCAATGAAAGTCTCCTCTTTCCTATAAGAAATGATGTAAACTCTTTTGAGTAGAGTTTCACCAACTGATATCAAGGAAACTATACATATTTATCAAATCAAATCTTATTTACTCATTTATCATTTATAACATGAAAGATTGACCTCAAAAATTTCCAGGGCCCCTTCCTGGATGTGGGGGAAGGAACTCCAAGTTATAAGAACTCTTACCAAGGCTGACAACTCAGTAATGCTTTTATAACCATGTAAGAATAAGTTGGGGACAACGAACTCTACATTTTACTTATTGTTATCCTATGACTTCCTATTATAGAGGTTATTGTAATTTTGAGACATTAATTTGATCCCTGAGACATTAATTTGATCCCTGGTTCATGAATTTTAGGGTAATAACATTGTGTGTCATAAGGTTCAGTCCAGAACAATTAGTGCTGTGTCAGACAGAGGTGCCAGAGATGCCATGAATGAATATTCAGTTTCATAATAGGTCAGTGAACTTCACAGAGGGGAAACTTACTTTACAGCCCCAATACTACTCTGGCACACAAATATATGCTGATGTTAGAAAAGGAATAAAGACATTTGCAATGAGAGGAGTAGCTAGCTCACTGAAGATCACACTTGCTGCTGGCTGTGGGGTGGGAGAGATGAGGAGGAGGAACTCTGAGATACGTCAGCTCTTTCTTACTGAGGCTGGTAACTCAGGAATATTTTTATAACTATAAAAGCAAGTAGGGACAGCATACTCTCAAGCAAGAATATCAGAAAATAAAAAATTTAATTAAAACTATGTTTGTTAGTCATTTTTAATAAAAGAAAATTCATCCTATAAAATAAAAGGCTAATATGCAAATCGACCAAACAGCGGAACGACCAGTCACTATGGCGCGCACTGACCACCTGGGGGCAGACGCCCAATGCAGGAGCTACTCCCTGGTGGTCAGTATGCTTCCACAGGGGGAGCGCCGCTCAGCCAGAAGCTGAGCTCACAGCTGGCAAGTGCAGCGGCAGTGGCAGGAGCCTCTCCCACCTCCACAGCAGTGCTAAGGGTGTCTGACTGCCAGCTTAGGCCGGCTCCCCGGGGGCTCCTGGATTGAGAGAGGGTGCAGGCCAGGCTGAGGGAGGGACCCCCCTGAGTGCATGAATTTCGTGCACCAGGCCTCTAGTTTAAACATTAAAAAATTAATATAATAGCAAATATTCTTGAATTAAATAAATGTTGGTATTAAAAAAAACTATCTATATTGGTTTTTCTTATATTGTCATAAACTCATAATGAGCCAACAGCATTTAATACCACTGTGTTTATAATAAATTTTATAAACATATATAACCAATATTAAAATTCAGGAATGTATCATTGCTTCCATACCAAAAATAATGAATTCCAACTTAATTATAGAACATTTTTATAATCTGAAATAAATTTAAGAAATGCATGTGTGGATGAAAAAGGAGAACTGTAATAAATCGAACCCAAAGTAACCTCACAGTGATCTAATCATAAATTCCTAACTGGGGAGGTTATGGTGCATAGCCATGCCCCAGGCATATAACTTTTAGTAAAAGGTTTATCTTTGCCATAAGCAAGCCCTATCCGCTGTTCTTGTGCATCTAGGTTAACACACCTTTGAAATTCACAAGTAATTCTCTTTTTCAGAACCTTGGGAAGTATAAACACTCTCAAGGGAGCATTTGAGATTTTGCTTCCTGGCAATTGTCGTCAGTATGACTCAAATAAACTCATAAAAAGTCTCTACAGGTTTGGACATTTTTACATCGACATTCAGAAATGTCATCCAGAAGATAACCAGACACAAAAAGCCTCACTCCTAAAAAGAACCAGGCCTCTTAGAGCATGGCTGCTGAGGCAGGGAGGTGGAGCGCCCAGCTGGGGCTCAGATGACACCTCTTCAGCTCCCAGAGTACACCCACTCCACACACCTCGATGACTCGGCCTCTAGAGATGCTGGCACCTGGGACCACTTCACCACCTTCCCTCCCAGTACCCCTGCTGCTGAGCTGCAGCAATCAAGTCTTCCCACAACCCAGTCCTGCTCAAGCCAACTTCATTACAAGAAGCTTCAGGCCCGAGACCAGCATCTCCCACAGTCCGTTACATGGTGTTCTGGGGAATGTGGAAAGGTAAAAAGTAAAAAATTCCATGCCCGGAAAAACGCCCCCAGCTCAAGTCTGGGAAACGGTGCAACAAAATCCAGAAAATCTTCTTAGGTTTCAGTGAGTTAGCACCCTCCAAGAGGAGGCCATAGGATGGCTGCTCATTTCTCATAAGCATATTTTACATGGGAAATAGCTCTAATTTTTTCTGTTTCCATACTTATTTCACAATTCAGGTCTCAGCCAGGTAATGCTGGGAAAGAGATTAGATAGTTGGGGTGCAAAGAGATCCTTTCTTTTCAATACCTTTCCAGTTAGAAACAGATTAATGTCATGTTATGCCGGAGGGCTTTGCCTTATGGCTACTGATAAAGCCCATTCCTGATTCATTGATAAATGTTTAGCAATTCGTGGGCAAGCCAAATGGAAAATGAATTCACTTCAGTCTTCTCTCTTTAGTCTTTTTGATTGATACACTACAATTATGATGATGCTATTATTATTTGTATCTGGTTTTGAGTGTATGTATCACTGGGTTTGGCATGCCCAGTTTAATTACTCTCCTTGAGTATCAAATTAAAGCAAAAAGATGAATGGCCCAGGACAATACTCCCTCTCAGCAATTTCAAAATAATGGATCAAGTTGATAGAGGAGTCTACATTTTAGGCTGCAACACACAATTGTGCAGGCTACTGCTAAGAAACAGACTTCCTATTTTTAAAATGTTAAAACCACATTGCCACTGCCTAACTCTTATTTCAGGAAGGTAATCATGATGCCAGAGGTATCTGAGTGTCTTCAAAGAGTAATAGTAGCTTTTTGCAAATTCAGTGGTGAAGTCACGGTCCACAATGTGTAATCGAAAATGCTTTGAAACAAATTCGATGACCCTTTAAATCAGTTACAAACAAAATCAATGAGGGGGTCTCACTCCGGAATTTTTTTAGCTGGTGATTCCAAATCATCAACACATTCAACAGCCACCAAGCCCTCCTCTTAATAGCTACTTAGTTCTTACAAATAGCTTCGTTTCTAGAGCGGGGAGTGGAAATTAGAATTTCCTGGTTTGGTACAGTCAGCATTAGCATCATGACTTTCCTTGCTGAGGACTAATGACAGTAGCCACAATGATAACAGAGAGCGGTAACCGTTCTAATTACTGATATTCATCTTAGGAGGGTGAGCGGTTGTTCAAACATCTCTGTAGAAGTGAGAGTTCAGTCACATATCTTTTTTTCAACAAATGGGAAAAGCTTTCATGCTAATTAGGAAGGAAGATTGCAAATTCAAATGTCAGTCAGAGTGCACCGTGATTGTTCTTCATTTACTTTTTTTCTCTCTCCCACCTTAAACTTCCTGGCCCTTACGCTTTTTTAAAAAGCTGACGCTACATTTAAACAGGAGCCATAGGAGGCCTCCTGGTTGCCACTTAAAACAACCCTTCCCAGTTCAACAAGGGAAGTTTCTCATTTATTTGTACTTGAAAAATGAAATCTGTTTCCTAAACCTTGTCAGGAACTCCTATGCCTAGAAAGCCACTGTCTATTCATTGTTCTCTTAAAGCACATGATGTAATGACCAGAAAGGAGTCCAGAGAAATAATGTCTTGTCCACTGCTTCATAATCAGCCATACACACCCTCAGCAAATGACAACTTCTTGGCAAGCAAGTCCATCATTTCATCTACAAAATGACAAAGCTGGAATTGGTGGTGTTTCCTAAATTCTCCAGACCATGTGAGTCACCCAGGCTGTTGTGGGGCAAATGGACTGTGACTATGGTTTGTCAAACTCAGTACCAGAACCTCCAGGTCCGAGAATATACAGATCAGATTGGAGTGAAATGTGAGGGACTGTTTCCAGGACCCTGGACAGCAAGAGGCAGGAGAGTGTTCAGGGCCAGGTGGAACTGAACTTCCTGCCAGGTAAGGATGCACCCTCTTGAGGATGTATTTGGTTCACAAACCAGAAGAGCACAACACCTGTGAACATTCCCTTGAATTGGGGGTTGTGAAATTTCTTCTGTAAAAGCCCACATTGTGACTACTCCAGGCCTCTGAGCCACGTGGTCTCTATTGTGACTACTTAGCTCTGACTGCAGCACCAAAGCTGTTTTAGACAATAAGTAAAGAAATGAGTGTGGCTGGCTGCCAGCCAAACTTACATTTGAATTTTCATATGGCATGAAGTGTTATTCCTCTCCTGATTTTTTTCAACCATTTAAAAATACAAACACTCATCTTAACTCATGGGCCCTACAAAAATAGTTAGTGGGCAGTTTGCTGATCCTGTATTAAACGGAAATGCTCAAATTGTAAGGCAACGTCTTCTCAAATTACAATAGAAGCCAGATTGTCCAAGGACAGTCACAGAAGCAAGTGTCACCTTTTCAATCCTAGCAGGTTCTGTCCTGCCTCAAGTGTCACCAGCAGCCCTGCACATAGCAGGAGGGGGCCTGGGAAAGGCCACCGAGATGGGGTGTCCGGTCCTGCTGGATTTAGCTGCCCACTTTCACGAGGGTCCATTTCCTTCACTAAATAAATTGGGAATCTAGAGCACTTAAATGAATGTGTGTGTGCACGTGTGTGTGCATGACTGTGCATATGTAGGTATGTGTGGGTTGTCTGTGCTGCCAACCGATACCCTATAGCTATTTAAAATACAGGATTCCACAGAGATCTAGTGAGTGGAATGTTTTTCTGAATTCTGTGAGTTGCTCTAGCAAATTCATCAAACCTGATGGGGAACTTGAGGGAAACTCTGATTTACAGCCAATCATTCAGAAGTACAGGTAACAGCCTGAACTTGTGACTGACATCTGAAATCCAAGTAGGGGGTTGTGGGAACCCCCATGGACAGCCAGTCAGTCAGAAGCACAGGTGACTATGGGGAGAGGGGGTGTGGGCAGTCCCATAGGACTGAACCCTTGACCTCTGGGATCTGATGCTACCTTTGGTTTCATAGTGTCAGGACTGAGCCAGCTAGCATTTCAAGAACTGGTGGCATGGGAACCCCCCTCCACATGAATTAGATTGGATCCAGGAACCCAAAATAAATGGACACAATATGGTACATCATAGACTGGAACATTATTCAGCCATAAAATGGAATGAAATTCTGATACACTCAGCTACAAAAGAGAATAAAATTTGGACACGTGCCACAACATAGATGAACCTTGAAGATATTATGCTAAGCATAATAAGCCAGTCACAAAAGGACAGATATTGTATTCTTCTGATATGAAGTACCAAGACTAGGCAAATTCATAGAGACAGAAAATGGAATAAAGAGGCTCAGGAAAGAGTGGAAGTTATCGTTTAACTGGTACTGAGTTCCTGTTCAAGACAATGAAAAAGTTCTGGAATTGAATAGTCGTGGTGGTTGCACAACAATGTGAATGTACTTGATGCCACTGAACTGTGCATTTAAAATGGTTAAGATGGTAAAGTTTATGTTGTATATATTTTACCACAATGAAAAACAGATTTAAAATAAAGTAAAGAACAGGTTTCTGGCTTCCTCCCTTAGATTTATTTCAGCAGTTCTGAGGTGTCCAGATATCTGTATTTTAAGCAACGGCCCCAAGTGAGTCGTATGATCTGGCCTATTTCAGACACTAATGCTGGAGTAAAGGTCTAGCACAGATTGCACATTCATGGTGCAGTTAGGGTCTACCCTTCTCTATGGCTGTTACATGACCCTGTCTAGTTTATACATATACCATGGGTTTTCTGAAGTGATATCATCAGACAGAAGTACAAACCAATATTAACAGTAAAAGGTGAGATAAGGTTGTTGACTAGGAGGTCCTGGAAGCAAGAACGCTTCTAGAAGTGATACTCAGTGTGGGGAGGGCGGGGCCACCAACTCTTATGCTAGGCAAGAAATATCCAGGGAAAATGGGCCCTGGGCTGTCAGTCTATAAAGAACTGATATGACCAGAGGGGAGGACAGAAGGACCGTTCCGCTGGTGCTTTGCAAACACGGTGGCAAGTCTGAAACTTTGGGAAACTCAGCATCACACAGAGCAAGTAAACCTACGGTAATCAGGGACGAGGAGGCTCTGTCTGAGCAAAGAGGTTGGGCAGGCCACACATCTATGACAGCTTAGCTCTAAACAGTAGTGACAGCTGTGCACCAAAGGGCAGCCTTTCCTGGAATAAACTGCTCAACAGCATCTCTTGGCACAAATAGCAATCCCCATCATCAGCACCAGCTTTGAATATGAAAGACCAAGCTGGCCATATCAATCCTGCTATGGGTCATACACTGAAAGAAGCTATTATCCTCTTCATTACCTTTTCTACGCCCAAACCCATACTCCTCTGAGCTGAATTTCTGCTACCTCCCCTCGTGTTCATCACTGTTCATCCACTCTTGTGACAGGTTCTCTGGCCCAGCTTTCAATTCAGATTTGTCCTTTATGCCAGTGTCATCCTGTAATTCTGACTGCTGCATATTTCTGACCGTAGTAAGTTTCTTCCCCAAATCTTTTATTTTGCACAGAAATATTTTTTTAAATATGCTCAGAGGGATATACTGATGTATATGATATGTATTATATCATGTTATTAAATTATTAGGAAACATTTGGATGGAATGAACAATAAATGACAGTAAGAGCTAACAATATATTCTCGTTTTGTGCCAGGCATTATGCTGTCCATTATGTGGATATTACATTTAATATTTAAAAACAGCGGTTTCTAGTCTGACATCTAAAGGGCTTGGAAATCATCACTCTAATCTTCACAAGAAAAGAAGCTGAGCTAAAAATCAATTTTTCTTATATTCATCAGAAAAGTGAGGACATGGGGCCATATGTTGCTCTGAAAACTGCAGAGATGGACAAGGGGATACAGAGATCCACAGGTACCAAGGGGAGCATATGCCCCCAATCCTAGATCCAATGCCAGCAGGAACACTTTAACCTGTCATTGATGAATTGCTAGAGGCTCACTGTGGACTAGCTTGGGAGTTAAAACTCCTAGGAGGCCTGGTCATGTGGGGGAGGAGAATTCCTTACATTTTCATGAGTTTTACCCCAGACACTCTAACAGGTTCTCGCTCTAAAGATAGGAGCAAAATTCCCTGTGCTTCTCTCAGGGGCAGAGCAAAAGTACTGTCATCATTTTTTTAAAATCTTTATTGTTCAGATTATTACAGTTCTTGTCTTTCCCCCCCCCCCATAGCTCCCCTCCACCTGGTTCCCACCCCAATCCAGTCCCTCGCCCCCCCCCACTGTCCTCATCCATAGTTGTAAGCTCTTTGTCCAGTCTCTTTCTGCACCCCCACACCCCCCCGTCCAGAATCATCAGTCTGCTCCCTTTCCATGCCCCTGATTCTGCTACACTCACCAGTCTGTTCTGTTCATCAGATTTCCTATTCATCTTATTTCTAGATTCACTTGTTGACAGATATGCACCCATTTTCACTTTGCTGTTCATAATTCTTTATCTTTACCTTTTTCTTCCTCTTCTTCTTAAAGAAGAAGCATTTCATATAATACTGGTTTGGTGGCGATGAACTCCCTCAGCTCTTTCTTGTCTGTGAAGCTCTTTATCTGACCTTTAATTCTAAATGATAGCTTTGCTGGGTAGAGTAATCTTGGCTGTAGCTTCTTGCTATTCATCACTTTGAATATTTCTTGCCACTCCTTTCTGGCCTGCATAGTTTCTGTTGAGAAATCAGCTGACAGTCATATGGGTACTCCCTTGTAGGTAACTAACTGTTTTTCTCTTACTGCTTTTAAGATTCTCTCTTTGTTTTGAACTATACTCAGAGCTTTCTGTTCTCCTTAACAAGGCCTACCCTTGAGGGAAACTCTTTTACTAGAGCCTAAAGGGGTTTTCACCAACCTGGCTAGATTAACCAACCTGGCTAAAGAAAATACTCAACTCTAGCTCTCTCTAGCCTTTGATGTGGGGGGGAGAATTACTGAACTCAGGCTCATTCAAAGACAACAAATCCCCTGCCCTTCACACCTCACCACCTGTGATGGCTAATTTTATCTGTCAACTTGACTGGACCACAGGGTGGCCAGATATTTGGCTAAACATTATTTCTGGGTGTGTCTGTGAGGGTGTTTCTGAATGAAATGAGCACTTGAATCAGTGGGATCAGTAAAGGAGTTCGTTCTCATATACATCTATATATATATACATATATACATACATATGTATACACACACACACAGTGTGTGTGTGTGTGTGTGTGTGTGTGTGTTTGTGTGACACCATCCAATCAGCTGAGGGCTAAATAGAACAAAAAGGCAGAGAAAAGAAGAATTTGGCCCTTCCTGCCTTACTGGTTAAGCTGGGACATCAATCTTCTGCTCTCAGCACTCCTAGTTCTCAGGCCTGAAATCTCCACCACTGGCTTCCTTGGTCTTTGGGTGTTCATCTTTGCAATGAATTACACCACTGGCTTTTCTGTATCTTCAGCTCATAGACAGCAGGTCGTGGATGTCTCAGCCTCCATAATTCATATTCCCTTTCTTTTTCTTTCTT
This sequence comes from Myotis nattereri, assembly GCF_964212035.1. Classification (NCBI taxonomy): domain Eukaryota; kingdom Metazoa; phylum Chordata; class Mammalia; order Chiroptera; family Vespertilionidae; genus Myotis; species Myotis nattereri. The sequence continues at coordinate 32,566,717 of NC_138088.1, forward strand.
TCTTTCTTTCTTTCTTTCTTTCTTTCTTTCTTTCTTTCTTTCTTTTCTTTCTCTCTCTCTCTCTCTGTCTCTCTGAGCGTGTATGTGTCCCAACATGTTTATAGTTGTTGCTATAGGTCCTGCTCCCCTGGAGAACCATAACAGAGCTCCTGTATAATAACTGGGATTACAGCTAAAAGACTGCAAGTCTCAGGACCTCTTTAAGAAGGAGTTGAAGAGTACACTAGAGGAAATTTTAGTTTTGACACCAGATCTACCGTAAACTATAAGCACAGTCTAACTCTTATCCTAATTAACATAAAACCTTCCATTAAAGGCCTATCTGCCTCATTTCTTTTTACCCAATACAACATATCTGGCTTTCAATTAAAAAATCACTTTAAATATAAAGACACTCATAGATTAAAAAGTTAAGGGATGGAAAATGACATACCGTGCTAACAATACTCAAAAGAAGTTGGAGTAGGTATATGAATTTCAGGTGAAATGAACTTCAAAACAAGAAAAAATATTTAGGACTAAAGAGGGACATAACTAAGTGATAAAAGCATCAATTCTCCAAGAAGACATAATGATCTTTAATATGTACATGCTTAGTAATAAAGCATCAAAATACATGAAGCAAAAATGGATAGATCTGCAAGGAGAAAGAAATGAATCTACTAATATAATTGGAGGTTTCAGTATCCCTGTATTAGTAACTGATAGATCCAGCAGTCAGAAATTCACTTGAACTGAACTGAACATCAATCAACGGGATCAACTGACATTTACTAAATAATTCATCCAACAACAATAGAATATACATTTTTCTCAAGCTCACATTAAACATTCACTAAAGAGATACCAGAGTCTGGGTGTAAAACATATCTTAACAAATTCAGAAGTATAGCAAGTATACAAAATATGAGCTTAGGCTACAGTAGAACTAAGCTAGAAAGAAAAAAAAAAAGAACAATTCCCTTGCAACTGCAAAAAAAAAAAGAATAAAATACCTAGGAATAAACTTAAAAAGGATATGAAGAGCCTATATACTGAAAACCACAATGCACTATTAAAAAGAGACTGAAAAAGACACGATATAATGGAAAGATATTCTGTGTTCATGGAGTGACATCAATATAGTTAAAATGTCCATATTACCCAAAGCAATATATAGATTTAATTCAATCCCCATGAAAATTGCAATGACATTTTTAAAGAAACAAAAATAAATCACCAGATTTGTATGGAACCATCAAAGACCCCAAATAGCCAAAGCAATCGTCAGAAAAAAAGAACAAAGCTGGAGATATCACACTACTTGACTTTAAATTATACTACAGAGCAATGACAATCAAAACAGCATAATATCGGCAGAAAAACAGGCACACAGAATAATGAAATAGAATTAACAACCGGGAAATAAAACCACACGTATATGGGCTGATCATTTTTGACAAAGGAGCCAAAACATACAATGGAGAAAACAAAACCTCTAGAATAAATGGTGCTAAAAGGTCACATGCAATAGAAGAAACCAGCCTATAGTTTGTCCCCATGTACCAAGACAAGTACTAAATTGCAAGTGTAGGAAATTTGAAAGATGGCTGCTAGAGGCAGTTATCTCCTCATGAAACAGGGTAATTGACAACAGTTCAACTCTCTGCCCAGGAAAGTTCTTTGGAAAGTCAGATTTACAAGATTTTTCCTCTTGTTTAGAATATTTCTTCAACGGTTTGGCCTTTGTTATATCTCCCTGGGACAGATAAAGAAGACAAGAGAGATGACAGAAGTGCATAAACCTTCTTCCTTCTGTATGATCATCCGGCCCTTGGCTCCCACACCTGCTTTGCCTCCTCCTCGATTTTGGAATCCTCTACCAGAAACCACTGTAATATATTTTCAGAGAGCAGGCATGGCCTCTTGTATTGCAGAACGCATGCTCCCTATCCTTGACATATTTGCATTCAATTTGTGGTGATAGCATCCAAATGTGAAACCAGAGTTGTGTTTCATTGACTGAATCATCATGTAGCACAAACCTATTAAAAACCTACTCAGACTATTCAGTCAACAAATATGTATTGGTTATATAGTAATTTCAGGCTTAATTCTCGTGCAAACCCTTTCCCTGATGGAAATTGGAATAGAATCTGAGACACATCCTACCCTTGAGGTACCTACAGGAAATTGGGAAACAGGCAAGTTCCAAGGAACATAGGGGCAAAGGGATTAAGGGGAAAACAAATTATAGAAAGGAATGAAGGGGGAAACAAACAGGAAGAGGATAATGCAGAGTTAGCCAGAGTAAACTTCTAAAAAAAAAAAAAAACTTGTTATTAAAAAACATGTTTGGAAGTGGAGAGAAGCGTCAGGGATAGCCCAATGCTCTCTCACATTAGAGTTAACGATTCCTGGAAATGTAAACTGATTTGCACAAAATTATCCAGAGCCAAGAGAAAAGACCGAATGATGCTACACTAAAGTCCTGTTTACAAGACAAACCTTGTTACCTTTATTAAAATAATAATTTTTAGCTGTAAGTCATAAAAGAGAACGGTGGCTCTTCCCAGGGGACTGAGAGAAGCTCACAGACCTCAGATAACTAAGCGAGCACACAGGATGAGTGCTAACCAGAGGAATCCTCTCTCTCAGGGCTGCTATCTCACGAAAGCCTTGGCAGGTCACAGGTCCCTCCTCATTAACATTGACTGACATTTGATGAATGTTCAAGCCTGAAATACTTGCCCGCCCAGCTTCAGAGCCTTATCTTTCAGGAAACAGCCTTGCAGCCACTGCCCTAAGAAACTGTGTGATTCCTTCTCTGCAGGGGCTGGGAGGGTGCCTTCTTGTGGGTTTCCAAGGGGTCGCGTCGTTCCACTCTGGGGAGACATGGAACGGAATGCCTGCGCCACCCCCTGCTCCGAGCTGTTTGCTGACTCTCCATCACAGATAGGTTTTGCATTTTGTGACTGAAACTGGTTAGCTTCTTACTTGTGTGCTGTAAGCGCAAGTGGGCCTCTATTCTTCACTGACTTATGTCTTAGATGCCTACTCTGTACAAGCCCCTGAACTAGGTATTTTGGCAGCCATGCCTCAGATGAAAAAATAAAGAAAAGAGTTTTGCAAATCTTCAGTCATGCTTTTGTTTAACCAGAGGACTTTGTCTCGTTCAGACCAGGTGTTTATCACTGTGCTCTGTTAAAGGAAGTCAGGGCTCATCATGATGGGCTCCAATACCATCAAATGCCACTTGGCAAATGGGATCTCACACATATGCTGAAGCAGGCCACTAATTCATAGTTCCGCGCAAATTCGCTGTTTGTTTCCAAACCCCGTAAACGACAGCAAAGTGCGAGTACCGAGCAGGTTTATAAATTCTTATGTAGCAAGCATTTCAAGCACTTTCTATGAAGGCTTTCTAGAAAGCTGATTTATTACAGATTGGCTTCCTATTTGCAGAGTGCATACATTTTAATGGATTGCAGGCAGCATGGAGCAAAGCATACATATTCTGGTGCTAAAAGGACTAGAAATGTCTTGTGTTGGAGCTTGCAGATAGCATAAAATGGATTCCTGTCATAAATTAAAAACACTCCCAGGGGGTGGGGGAGGGGAGGGCAAGTAAACATTTTCAGAAGGAAGTACCTATTTGTAAGAAAGAGTGGAGGTGGGGAAAAGAATATTTTTGTTTATTTGTTTGTTTTTAAATTTATCCCACAAATTTTCAAGATGCAGTGCAGCCTGTTAATGACAGGTGCTGGTTCCAGTGTCAGAATGGGTGGGAGGGTAAAATACTTCCCCACTTATTTAGCTGCATTTCCTGTGCCTCAGTTCCCCTAGCTGTAAACTGGGAACAGTAAAAGTATTTCCCTCGGATGGTACTAAACAGAAGCCTTTAGCCTGGCACAGAATTAACCTGAACAACTAGAAGGTATTAGCATTGTTTTTCTCTGCTGCTTATAGGCACCCAGTGGGAAAAAAAATACCATATAGTTCTTGCTTTTAAAGAAACTTATGATTTAGAGGCAAATCTTCACTAAAGCAATTGAACAAGCACTTATTTCTTCCACATAATGATAACTAAATTAATCTAGGAGACAGAGGAGAAGAAATTCCCTAGAGAGAAAGAAGTGAACATGATTGAGGCTCAGAACTACAATGGCTCTAGTTGACAATATAATTACACAGAATATCAGTTAGCCAGAAGTCAAAAAGTCAATATTGTTTAAACATCAAATCAATGCAGTTAAGTATCTATAATATCCTACGTTAACTTAAAGTCACCCCTTCAGAGATAACTTTCCTAACCACCCACGCGAAAAAGTAGTCCACCGGTCCCTGGCACGCTCTACCATATTATCCTATTTTATTTTCTTCACACTTTCAGCAAAGTTTCCTAGTGGTATCACATCTATGAATTACAGACATTTTTCAGTCTCTACACTACTGACAGGACTGGATGACTGTCAAGTAGTATTCCACTGTGTGAGTGTACCATACTCTGTTTATCCATTCACCAGCTGATGGATATTTGATTTGTTGCTAATTTTTGGCTATTATGAGTAACACAGCAAGGCACATTTTTGAACAAGTTTTTGTGCAGGCACGTGTTTTCAGTTCTCTTGGGAAAACACCTAGGAGTAGAGTTTCTGGGTCACATGGTAGGCCTATACTAATATTTCACATTTTGAGGCATTGCCAAAAAGTTGTTAAAGGAATCTGAACCATTTTTACAACCCCACCAGCAATATTCAAGAGTTGTAATTGCTCCACATCCTTGCCTACATTTGCTATTACCTATCTTTTCTTATTCTAGCCATCCTAGTGGGTATGAAGTGGTATGTCACCAGGGTTTGAATTTTTATTTTCCTAATAACTATTAATGTTAAGCATCTTTGCATTGTTTATTGGCCTTTTGCATTTCTCTTTTGGAAAAATATCTATTCAAGTCATTTATTTTAAAACTAAACTACTTACCTTTTCATTATTGAGTTGTAAGTGTTCTTTATATATTCTATATCCTCTGATGGTTAATTTTATGTGTCAATTTAGTTGGCCATGGTGTCTAGATATTCAGTTAAACTTTATTCTAGATTTTTCTGTGAAGGTACTGTTGTGCATGAGATTAATGTTTAAATTGGTGGACTTTGAGTAAAGCTGATTACCCTCCATAAAATGGGTAGAATTCTTCCAATCCATTCAAGGTACTAATAAAACAAAGACAATTATTATTAACTATATTCCCTATGATGTACTTTACCTTCCTGGGACTACTCTGTAACCGCTGATTTGTACTTCTAAATCCCTTCGCCATTTTCACCCAACCTCTCCCATCTGGCAAATGTTAAAATGTTCTCTGTATCTGAGTCTGTTTCTGTTCTGCTTGTTTGTTTATTTTGTTTTTTAGGTTCCATATATAAGGGAAATCATCTGGCATTTGTCTTTCTCTCTCTGACATATTTCATTTAGTGGAATACCCTTTGGGTCTATCCATATGGTTGCATGTGGCAAGATTTCATTATTTCTTATGGCTGAGTCATATTCCATTGTATAATCACCAGTTCTTTATCCATTTATCTACTGATGGTGCCAGACGGGTACTGGATTTATCAGGGTGATCATTCTGTAAGTTATATAAATGTCTAATCATGGGGTTATATACCTGAAACTAATAGTATATTGTACATCAACTGTAATTTAAAAAGAAATAAAAATAACATAGTATAAAATAAAATAAAACAAAGACAGACTTCTCTTGAGCAAAAAGGAATACTGCCAGAAGACAACCACTGGACTTGAACTACAAAATCAGCTCTAGTGTGGTCTCCAGCCTACTAGACCATTCTGTAGATGTTTAAATTGCCAGTTGTCATCATTACATGAACCAAATTCCTTAAAATCAATCATTCAGTCAATCTCTCTCTCTTTCTCTCTCTCTCTCTCTCTCTCTCTCTCTCTCTCTCTCTCTCTCTCTCCACACACACACATACACACACACACCCTATTGCTTCTGTTTTTCTGGAGAACCCTAATACAAGCCCCTTATTGCTTACATGATTTGCAAATATGTTCTCTCATTTCATAATTTAGTTCTGTAGTAGAATAAGATATAAAACTACTAATATGAAATTGAGAATTTTTGTCTTTATTTTTTAATCTCTCCACAGTGCCACAACATACACACATGGGCTCACATGCACACCTCCTGTTCTTACCCTCTCAAAAGTAGCCATTGGTCCCATAGAAGGGAAGACCCTAAACAAACCAGGGAAATCTAAACAGGCAATTAAACTTCAAATTCAGAGTAAAGCAATTCAGAAAGAACAGATTCTTTGGATTCCCTCCAGTGTGGCTTTGACTGGCAAGAACCAAATCTAAAGGAAGGGGAAAAAAGTTTAATAATAACAGATTTCACAGAAAACTAATAATGTTCTTGTCTACTCCATCAGTTTCTTTCCTGAAGACTCCAGGCCCGTTTAGAGCGGCAAAAATAACTCCAATAACTCAATCAAATGTGGGGTGTTTCCCCTGGTTTACAGCTAGAGAGGATGCAAAGGGATCTGGGAAGGGTAACCACGAACATGGAATCCCCAAAGAACAGCTGCACCGCCAAAGCAATGAAATATTTCATCAGCTCTGCTCGACCTTGCAGCAAGGAGGCGTGCCTGTTACATTACCCTCCTTCTCCAATGATGGCCCCTGGACAGTATCATGTGATACTTGCTTCCTACCATATTAGTCAGCAATGGTGAGTTGAAAAATGTTTTCTACCTTTGTCTTTTCTCTATTTTTACTTTCTCATCATGTCCTTCTCAAGAATTCAGTAAGTCTGAGCAATGTTAAACTGTCTAAGACCTGTCAGGGCCATAATGGTTTAAATATCCAGTAAACAACAACATAAGTAAATGCTCCACTCGAGGAACACAAACCAGAACATTATTTAGGCTGAAATGTGTCAAAGATCCAATCACACAAAGTTGCAGACCCATAGGTAGAGAGCTCTTTAAAAGCTGGTGAAATACAGAGGGTTTGTTTTTTTAACTCTAAAACCATCAAATCCTGTTTTAATGAGAAAACTGGACATGAAATATATTTCAATACAGTGGGGCCTTGACTTACGAGTTTAATTAGTTCTGAGACCGAGCTTGTTAAGGAGCTCGTTAAGGAGTTTGTTAACTCAAATTACTCTGTCAACTCAATGCAAAGAAAGCTGGTATCTCAAAAAACTCGTTAGTCGGGACACTCGTAAGTCAAGGCCCCACTGTATAAGAAAAGAAGTGTTTATATATGGCTAATTTTCCACTTAAATATCAGAAGATTTAAATCTAGACCCATATCCCACTTCTATTCACATAAAGGAAAAATAGGCTATACCACGTGGTGAAAAGTGAGTCTGTTGACTTTATTTATTCTTCAATCTTGCATTTTCAATGAAATAGTTTTCCTTGAGTTACCTAAACCTTTTCACCCTTGTTGGTGAAGCATAACCCTTACTCAAATTGATGTTCCAGCACTCTTCGTGACATGACACCAGATTAATTTCTGCTCCTCTTCTCTATAAGAAAATGTTTCTATTTGTCAGTTTCTTTAAAGATGTTAACACAGTCCCAATATTTGGAGACACATTAGACAGAGGTTATTCACAGTGACTTTCTCCCATTGTGCTTGGGTAGCTAATCATTAAAGAGAGCTATTTCTCAGATGGAGATTAGCTAGGGGTTATTCCATCCATTTGAAAAGTGTAATTCAACAATAGTGACTAATCCTGTGTACATAAAGGAAGAAGGAAGGTGTGTTCGGTTGTTTAGTGAGAAAGAAGAGATTAGATCTTATCTTATAATCTCACAGTTTTGTTTTGTTGTTGTTTTTTTCATTGACCCCAGGTACATTGTAGACCCTAAAAATAGACCCAATACTTGATTACTTTCTATACATGTTTTACTATAATACAAAGGATAGTCTAGAGGTTAATGAAACCAGTTTATAAAGTCAAAACTTTCTATTCCTTACATGCACCTAAAATGTCTTCTATAATTTATTTTACAAACTGCAAAATGGATTCTCTAGCAAACTAAATCCAGCAGCTCTAACATGATTTCTAATATTTATTCAGACTTGAGCAGATATGAGATAAGAAGAGCATACTACATTGGCAATAAAGGTAAATATTTAGAGAATCAAGTAATTATTTCAATGTGTCTTGCAAAACACAACCTAGAAAAATGTTTGGACACTGTGCTTGACCTAGATAAGCCTTTCATCAAGAACCTCTTTATATCTACACTAGAGGCCCGATGCACAAAAATTTGTGCACTTGGGGGGGAGGGGGTCCCTCAGCCTGGCCTATGCCCTCTTGCAGTCTGGGACCCCTTGGGGGATGTCCACCTGCTGGCTTAGGACCACTCCCCAGGGGATCAGGCCTAAGCTGGCAGTCAGACATCCCTCTGGCAGCCCAGAAGCCCTCAGGGGATGTCCACTTGCCATCAGGAAGCAGGCCTAAGCTGCAGTCGGACATCCTTAGCACTGCTGAGGAGGTAGGAGAGGCTCCCGCCACCACCACTGTGTTGGCAGCCATCAGCCTGGCTTGTGGCTGAGCAGAGCTCCCCCTGTGGGAGTGTACTGACCACCAGGGGGCAGCTCCTGCATTGAGCGTCTGCCCCCTGGTGTTCAGTGTGTGTCATAGTGACCAGTCATTCCCAGTCATTCTGCTGTTAGGGTCAGTTTGCATATTACCCTTTTATTATATAGGATAGAGGCCAGGTGCATGGGTGGGGGCTGACTGGTTTGCCCTGAAGTGTGTCCCAGATCAGGGTGGGGGTCCCGCTGGGGTGCCTGGCCAGCCCAGGTGAGGGGCTGAGGACTGTTTTCAGGCTGGCCATGCCCCCCGGCAACCCAAGCTCCCAGTCTCTCTCTCTCTTTTTTTTTTTTCCTGGAATTTATTTATCTTCCATAAGTGAAACTCTGTAGCCTTGAGCGGAGCCCAGGTCCGTCCAGGGCAGGCAGGAAGCTTGGCTTCCTCCATCACCAGGGGAAACCCAAGCCTCCTGTTTGCTCCAGCTCTGTGGCCGCCGCCATCTTAGTTGGGTTAATTTGCATACTTGCTCCTGATTGGCTGGTGGGTGTGGCTTGTGAGCATGGCTTGTGGGCGTGGCTTGAGCATAGCAGAGGGACCATTAATTTGCATGTTTCTCTTTTATTATATAGGAGGATGTACACACACTTCTCAAAGGGACTAGGGAAAACTTTTTATATGTTCCTGAAAAGGACATGAGAGAGTCAATATGCAAACAAATATAGTATCTACTTTGTGATATAAAGAAAAGGGAGAAAATGGCACTAAATTGCTACACTAAAAATAAAGATATTATTTCCTGTTTTAAAACTTTACTAGAGGCCCAATGCATGAAATTTGTGCAAGAGTAGGCCTTCCTTCCCCTGGCTGATGGCACTGGCTTCCCTCTGGCAACCAGGCTTACACCCCTCCCCGCACCCGGCTTCCTGCAGGCACCCAGGACCAGGGCTTCCCTCGAAGCCCCGGCTTTGTCCAGAAGGACATCCATCCGGTCTATTATGATTTTATTATTATAGATAGGGAGTGACACACAAATGAATACATCCATGCTAGAAATTACAGAGGGACACAGGTTGGGGATGGGTGGGCACTGCCAGCAATGACTCACTGACAAGCTTCTTTTTCAGCTCTGGAACAGGATGCCCAAGTATCATCCATTTTCCCTCTAGCCACATGCACCCTCCTACATCCATTTATCATATCAGCGACATTATGTTCATTCCTCTTTCTACCTAGTTATATTTTATTTCTCTCAGTCCCTGCCTCCCCTGTCCCTTTAAGTTTTTTCTCTGTTAGAAGTATTTATAATGTGTAAAAGGAATTAAATAGTCAATAAGAAAGCAGATCTACATATAAACCATCCATCCTTACCTGGGTTACTTCACTGTAGCCTTCTAATTGGTCTGTCCCTCTATAATCTATTCTTCTCACAGAGACACCACTAAAACATAGCTTTGATCATGTCAATGTTACCAGTTAAGCCCCTCCAAACCTCCCCACTGTGTTTACAATAAAAAACAAACTCCTTACCATGACCGGCAAAGCCCGCTGCCCTCTGGCCTTGTCTACTTTCCTCTGACAGTCTCATCCTACCCCACTATAAACCTTCTTTCTGTTCCCTAAGGACAGCAACCTCACTCCTACTTCAGGATCTTCTGCCTGCTCTTCCCTCTGCGTGGTACACATGGGATCTTATATCTGCATTTAGATCTCAGCTTAAACATCACCTCAGCAGATAGGTCTCCATTAGTAACACAATACAGAGTGGCCTCATACTGGATGGTGTTTTCCTTACAAACTTCTCCTCTGTGTCCTCCAAGAAGCATATGCGATGGGACAGCAGGGCCCTGGATCCCCAGAGCTTGGAGCAATTGCTGGCACATGGCAGGTGCTCCATAAATATTTGTGGAGCAAACAAGGCTGCAAACTTCTTTGTTGAACGCTAGAAGAATGCTGCTTGCCTTTCACAATAATCTGGGTTTCTTTCATCTTCTTGTGGATAGTGGTAGAAAGAAAGACAGCCCAATTATCATGCAAAGCCATTCCCTTTAATGTTTTGTGACACTGGTATTGCTTTTGCTCTTCCAAATTTGCTTCATGCTATCTGATACATAATTTAATCTAATTTCCCACTGTGCTTGTTTATTCGACTTGAGTTGAACACTTTCATGCATTGGGTAGTATGCTTATCTGTGTACTTCATATTTTGTCTATTTAGTTCATTTTCATGTCCTCAAAACAAATGTGTGGCCACTTAATCATCTGTTTCTATTTCCATGTGGTGTTGGTATAGACTGTGCTGTGGCTCGCAGAACCCAAACATCAATTAAAGGCATCTTCTGATTAGGAAATCTGACACAAAACACTAAAATATTTCTTTGCTCAGAATTATTTATGGAGCTATGGTTATTGTTTTTTCAAAACATAGACAATGCTCTCACAGTTGTGGAAAAGAAAGAAAATAATTAAAGGATTGCATGGCTTTTTTTTATGACCTTGATTCGACTAATAAATTTGTAGTTTGTTTTGTTTATAAAAAAAGAAGAAGGTAATTGGAGAATATTTCAGTGTATTCAACATGAAAAGCAAAAAACAAAGCAACTAGGAAAAGCAGTTTTCCATTTACAGTGGTTTCAGGTACAATGGTCGGCGCATTCCGAGAGAAATACGGCCAGTATTTCTTTTCATGAATTTTTTATACTTGAAAGTAGAAATCAAATGTGATTCTGCCTTATTTTGTGTTCCGATGTGAGGGAGGCCAATACATCATAGGGAAGCCTCAAACTGAGACTTTCTATGTGTGAACCTTTGAAGTTCTACAGATTATAGATTTACTGCTATAATTAATGCCTGGAGACAAAAACACTGGCAGTATCTTTCCAGTCCAGTTCACCTCGGCTATAGCACAACTCCAAAACTTCAACGTCATGAGGCCAAATCCAATGATCCTACAATTTCTCACTGGCCCTTGCTCCTTCTAAGGCTCTTCTTCTCTTTGCCCAGTTTAAATTCCAAGGCCAATCACAATCCTTTCTTCACATGCACCCTCAACCACTCATCTTTTCTTGGCAAAAAAAAAAAAAAAATCCTGGTTACATCCAATTCTCTGTCTGCCTGGGATCTAACTTCAGACAAACAAATGGGACTGAGCGCACACACACACACACACACACACACACACACACACATACACATACACATACACTCGCGCGCGCGCGTGTGTGCACACACACACACACACACATGCACACCTTGAATAAACTTGAGACGCCTTCTTCCAGACTCTAGGTTTCAGGTCTTCCTTTTCTTAGAGCATTTAGTTGAGGAAGTTTGCAACTGTACACACTTAACCTGCCTCCTTGAGATGCAAAACTTCTCCCAGCCTTTGCCAGTTTTACAGCCCAGAAAGGTCTTTCTCAAGGACCTAGCAGCTCTGCCTTACAAATGTCATCATAGAAGGAGTCAGGGCCCTATCCCCCAGTCTCTGGGGGAGAGTGGGGGCCTCGCTTCCACAGGGATAATGAGCAAACAGTGATGACCTAGTCACATTGCCCAATCGCCTCCCCACTGCAGTACTTTTCCACCAGCTCACCTCAGCCCTTAAGAGTCCTCCATCTTTCATTCCAGCACAGTTGAGTTTTCTCTCTCTCCCCTACTGCAAGCCTTAAGTAGGCTCTCCCTGGCCTGTTCAGCTTAGATTTGGGATTGCACACATCAAGTGGAGCCTGAATGATGTCCGCAATCATACTGTGCTTTCCTAGTCCATCCTCTCTTTCATTTTTCTCACATTACCTCCTCTGTCCTCAAACCTCTCATACCTCTACTCAGTCCTCATCCTCAGTTGGGATGACCTTGCTTTCTAGATCACCAAGGAAACAGAAGATAGCAGAACAGGTTTTCTCCAAGCACCTGGCTGCATATGTGTCCAGACACTCTGCCTCCCTTATGTCTATGGGCACCAGAGACCCTATCCTCAGGATGCTGCCTGTGTCAAACCCCTCTGTCTCCTGCTTCAACATTTTTTTTGAGTTTCAAAGGTCCAGAGAATAAGCAAAAATGACACTTTCACTTTCAGGCACATAACGATGTGTGCAAAATATACTCATGTGCTAATAAAATATATACTCAACTGTTAATTCCCCTTGTAAATCTGCTCATCCGAATCTTCAAAGGGGTGATTAACTACACTCTTGCTTCATGTGGACAGAGATGAGATAGAAATATGCCAGCTCCCATTCTTGGAAGTCAACGTGACCTTACATTTGCTACAATCAAGTTTTTCTCCCTCTGTAGTTGATTTGCACATTTCTGACTATGAGTAAATGTCAGATGTGCTAAGCTGCTTTTTATTGAAGCTGAATATAGAGCTATAAAATATTTAAAAGGTCTCCCTGCGGTTTGTAACTCATCCTTGGAAAGCTCTAATGGGCTAGGTCCCATCGGGAAAGTTCAAGTGTTAAAAACAATTACCTCTTCAAGGACGTCAGCAAGTTTACTGAGGATCTCTTCAGGAAGGCTCTGGAATGTGGGAACACTGAAAAACAAAACAGATGAATCTGAAGGCATGAACAGTGACTTACTTTTATTTAAAACACACACACACACACACACCCAGCAATGTATCTGAATGAAAATGCAAAAGCCTTCACGACAAAGAGTCTGCAGATGTAGGCCAAAGCAGTAACTTAAGCATGGATTGATGACTAACAAGAAAAGGTATATTTTCTGTGAAAGACCTTGGGGTTTAGACAGAACCAAGTTCAACTCCCACTTGTATTTATCTGGGTGACCTTAAGTGTCCCAGCTATAATAGGGAAAACACACCTTTTCCCTTAGCAGCCTGCTGTCACAACATTCCTTTCAGTTCCATCTCCCCCTTTAGGTCTTCTGTCCCCACTGCTCCACACCCCCCTTACACAGACAGACAGACACACACACACACACATACATACACACACAAACACACACACACACACTCTTGATGATATATGCAGACCAGCGAGCACTCATCAACAATGTTGGAAGCTTCCAATCTTCCAACACTAGATTAGGTCCTCCTGTTATAAAGTCTTTTATCCCCTCCTACAACCCTATTAGATAATCGGATATTTGTTACTGGCTGTCTTCCCTGGTCAAATTAAAATACCACAAAAATAGGAGCAATCTCTGTCTTGTTCAACCTGTATTTTTAGTGATTCACGAATAACAACTTGGGAGCATGTGTTGAATACAGGGATGAAAGCATGGAATGCTTCCTAGCACAGTTGAGAGGATCAGGCAGAATGGAGAAAAGAGCCAGACTCATAGTAGACACTGAAAAATGTTAATTCTCTTCTCATCCTCTTCTCTTATTTTTCCCTTTTTGACCAATAAATAAAAGTATTGTATGATGTTGAATACACGTACCAACAAAACTTCTTTTAAATAGAAATAGTAATGACTTAAAAAAATACTCTTCAATATATCATTCTTAAAACTCCACTGGAAAATCTAACTGGGATGTGGAACTAAATTTTCATTTAATCCTACCTCAATGCTTAAATAAGGGGGGGAGGGGACTCCACATGAGTGCATGTACATCTGAATTATTATATTTGACTTACAGAGTAGTTCTGGCTTGATTAGAATCATACAGGCACTAGGCTCAGGGTTTTTTAGATAATATAAATTTTATTCTTACAACAGCCTTACCAAATAACCATTGTTATTGTCACCCATTTTACAGTTAAGACCAAGGAGATCTTGGAAACTTGTCTTAGGTCACACCACTCAGAAGAAAGGATGGAAATTTCCATCTGAATGACTGTGAAGCTAATCACCTACTGAGCTATGCATTTACAGTGAAAGTATTTAGAAATGCCTCATGTCACTTTCAAAACAGTGCTACCTTCTTTTAGGTAATAATTTTGAAATGAATCAACGATACTAATAAGATAATTTAGTGACTTCATTTGTTAACCAACTTTTTACTATGAAAACGACAGCAGTGTGAAGGCCTGAGGGGTGTGGGAGCAGGGTTGAGGGGTCAATGGGGGGAAGAAGGGAGACATCTGTAATACTTCCAATAAATAAAAACATTTCTTAAAAGAATAAAAATGGAAGAAAATAAAAATGTCAAGTAAATTAAAGGCAGAATAGTTCAAGCATCGCCTGTATCCCCACCACCTAAAACTGCAGCTGTTAACATTGTGCCATCTTTGCTTTATCTAACCGCAAGCCTTCTATTTTTCTAGGTGGGTTTTATAGTCATTTTATGAACTTTTTGAAAGCAGATTATCATCAAACTTCACCCCTAATACTTCAGCATACACGTTCCTAAAAATAACATGTTCCTAAACAAGTAACTATGAACCATCCTCATACGTAAGAAAAATTAACTACAACTCCAAAATATCATCTAATAGCTGTTCTGTTAGCAGAGAACTAGCACCAGGATGTTAGAGGTGATTAGACCTCAGTTCAGCAACCTCAATACTTGAGTTCTGGGAAAGGCTGCCCTAGGGGTGAGGTTCCACTCTACGACTGTCTTTGTTCTCCACCCTGGGTGATTTTCCATGCCTGGTCTATCATCCTTGCTCTGCTCACGCCTGTCTAACTGCCCACCCAATCCCATATTCAAAAAGTGCCTATTGTTCAAAAATGTATTTATTTTTCAAGCCAGGTTCCATAAAAATCCACACACTGCTTCCTGCTGTTATGTTTCTCTAGTCTCTTATTCTATACCATCCTCCCACCCACCCCCCACCCCCGCCCCCGCAACCATTATTACATTCACTTTTTGAAGATTTGGGGGACAGCTGTCTTTTTGGATGCCCCACATTCTGAATTTGTCTTAGTAATTTTGTTTCTGGTAACCTAGTGTGTGAACATAAAAAGTGAGGGCGGGAAATCCAAGTGCAAAGAATGTTATTACAGCCAGGTGGCTGCAAAATAAACAAACAAAAAATGGGGCCTCTTATAGAATATCATTACCTTGGTAACAGTGCTCAGATGTGTTCTGGGAGCCCAGGATTCCCCAAGACCCGTGTATGGGGGTCCTCAAAGTCAAAGCACGTAGTCCAAGCTGCCATTTGCCTTTTTCACTCTTCTTTCTCATGTGTGCAGCAGAATCCCCCAGAGACTATATGACATCACTGCTCTGATGGCTAATGCATGTGTACTTCTATGTTCTTGTGCTTTGTTGAATTTTTAAAGGTAGTATTAGGTTTGCCGTATGTGTGCTATTTACAGAAATTAACTCAGTACCATTTCAGTACTTTGTGCTTCTCTGAATTAATTATCATATACCGGCTATAATCTCTGTACCTTATTATCATTCAATAAATCATTCCTTTGAACTTCTGAAGTATTCCTTCTGCCTAAGAGGGAAAACAATAATTAAAATTATTTGGACACCTTGCATTGCAATAATAGTTTTATATGTTTTCAAAATTTAACTTTTTAAATTTTATCTAAGCTAAAATTATTTAGAAATTTGTAAAAATTATCAATATTAAGAATTTAATTAAAATTTTGTTTTATATTTTTCTTATTTTTAAGGGTAGACAATTTACTTGAAAAAAAATGTAAGATTCTTATGCTCCTGCCAGAGCTGCCAATTTCTAACTCTAAAGACACTGAAAAATTTAAGAAGGGCACAGCAGAGAGTTTTCTGACTCATGGGGGGACAATCTAGTCCAAAGAAATTGGAGACACTGGAGATAAGAGATAGAAATATGGCAAAACCTAGCATTCCTTCAGCATTATAGGTGATAATAATTTACCGTATTGTCAACAGAATATTTAAACAATATTATCATGCCAGTTGTAATATCACTTTGAGCCTAATTACTTAAAGTTTCAAGAAGAGAATATTGAGTTTTTAAGTGTAAACATGATAGAGTTTTTAAAACCCAACATATTTTTGATGGAGCTTTTCAAATCAGAAGTGGAAGAACAAGGGAAGCATTTTACAGGGTGAACTTCCACCCTTCAGTGACTCGAGAATCCCACAGGATGGCTGAGAGACCACTAAAGCCTTGCAGAGCAGACTCTACAGAATGCCTGTTGGGTGAAGCCAGTGGGGAAAAAATCACTGCACTGCCTCTTGCCAAAGATATAACACCTTACTGGATCCAAGTGAAGCTGCAAACACAAAGACGAGTTGAGATCTTGCCTGTGGAATTGTACTTAGGACTTACAGATGAATTCATCTATACTCGTGGCTGGACTTGCTGTTTCGCTTGTCTTCACCTGGCATCAGAACCAACTAATCACCAAAGAAGGCCATTTTAGAGGAATTCTTAGCAATAAACGCACATGGTAGTGAGCTATTCACTAAAGAATGACTTTTCAAATCTTACAGTTTACCCTGAAACAAGTCAATTGACATTGACACCGATGATGCAAGAGCAAAGGTGGCCCCTCAGTACAAAGTAAGGCAGTAACACTAAACTGCACTCACTGTCCTGTTCTGCATCACCACAGACTCACAGTAAAATAAAATGACAATTTTAATTGAAAGTGCTTTGAATGAAGCAGTAAAAATTATTAATTTTCTTGTTTCAACCCTCGAGTATGGATGTTTTTAATAGTATGGGACAAATAGCAAGTCCATATAAAGCGCACTGTCTGCCTACTGAAGTATGATGGTTGTCTCAAGGAAAAGGACTTATGTTGGAGTTGCAAGCTGACTTAACACT
Organism: Myotis nattereri; assembly: GCF_964212035.1. Classification (NCBI taxonomy): domain Eukaryota; kingdom Metazoa; phylum Chordata; class Mammalia; order Chiroptera; family Vespertilionidae; genus Myotis; species Myotis nattereri. The sequence goes on from NC_138088.1 coordinate 32,583,955, forward strand.
TTTCTCATGGAATGTCATTTAATGTCATTTTTACTTGGCAACAACCAACAAACTTTGCTTAATCAGACTTGAGTATCCAGCAGACTGTTTTTTTAAAAAAAGTGAGTTTGTCACTTCAAGAGAAACCACAGGCAGTATTTGTTGCCAGTAATAGCATTTGAACTTTCAAATTAATATTAAAACTTCTGAAAAATTGTATCTGTACTATGGGCTTAACAGCTTTTTAATACTTGAAAACTGTCGGATGAGATCATTTGGTGATATATTGATATTAACAAATGAGAGCTTTTTGGAAATTCAGTGAACCAGTACTTTCCAGATGCCCAACGCATGATGTATTAAAATCACGCGTGGAGAAAGATCTATTCAAAGTGCAAGATGGATCAATAGATTTCAGTGTAATGAAGTATGAAAAGTTCATTGCGATGGTTTCTGATCCCCCATTGCAACTAACTTTTAATAAATTACTATTTGTTGGGCTTTGTGGGAGTATCAAAGGCAAATGTCCGCAGTTACCTGAAAAGGCCATTAGAATACTCCTCCCTTTTCCAACTAGATATCTCTGTGAGGCTGATTATTTTTGTAGACTTCAACCAAAGCAATAGAAATTCAAAAGATAGGCTGCAGAATCAGACATGAGAATCTTCCCCTTTCTACCAAGCTAGATACTGACAGATTTGTAAGAAAGTAAAGTAAAACTTTTCTTTTCACTGTTATTTTTTTCTTTTTTTGGAACATATGGCTATTTTCATAAAAAGTAGGCTCTTTAGAATAACATGCAATGTGTTTGTTTTTGATATTTTTCAATGAATTAGTTAATAAATGTTTAGGATATTATCATTTTTAACTCCTAAAACAGTCAATATCATAGAATAACATGCAATGTGTTTGTTTTTGATATTTTTCAATGAATTAGTTAATAAATGTTTAGGATATTATCATTTTTAACTCCTAAAACAGTCAATATCAATAGGCTTTATCCACATAAATTGGAAAATCACTGACATACAGGGTTACAAGTGGTATATTGATGAAAATGATATAAAATATGAAAAGCTTGCAAGATGATATTACAAGGTAAAGATAATGCAAATTATGCATACAATGCTTATGTTTTTCATTAAGGACCCTTACAATTATGAATAGAGAAGCGGGGCAGCAGATTGTCAGATTAACGGGGATTGTGTGAAGAGCAGTGAGGATTAGTCCTTTTCTCACCTGTCTCTACTTTCTCATATTTTCAAATTTTTCTATTTTGTAAATGTAACTTTATAATAGCCAAAAAATGTGAAATGCACAATTATGGCTATGACTAGATAACATGGCTCCTCATGGGTCCATTCAAAAGGAAATATTTCATTACCGTACACAAATATTGTGGTTTAACTTACTTATTTTTTCATTAAAACTTATTGAGTGCCTACTATGTGCCATAAATTCTTGTAGGTGTTTGGAATTCATCAACAAGCAAGGAGTCCTGCCTATTGATCAGACAGATAGAAAAATAAGAATAAATATAATATATATTGTACATATGTACTTATGTGTGTCATATAATATGTTAGGTAAAGACAACAGAATTTTACATTATAAAAAGTCAAACAGCCGAAACTGGTTTGGCTCAGTGGATAGAGCGTCAGCCTGCGGACTGAAAGGTTCCAGGTTCGATTCCGGTCAAGGGCATGTACCTTGGTTGCAGGCACATCCCCAGTAGGAGGTGTGCAGGGGGCAGCTGATCGATGTTTCTCTCTCATCGATGTTTCTAACTCTATCTCTCTCCCTTCCTCTCTGTAAAAAACCAATAAAATATATATTTTTTTAAAAAAAGTCAAACAGGGTAACAGAGATTACAATGGGAGAAGGGGTAGGTTGAAATATTTTTAAAAAACTAGATGTCCTCATTGAGAATGTGAGGTTTGACCAGAAATCTGAGAGAAGAGAGGGAGACAGTTAACTGGAGAACTAAGACAAAGCATCCAGGTAGAGAGAATGGGGAGGGCAAAGGACTTCAAGTGTTGAGTGGATTCCAGAGGCAGCAACGTGGTCAGGGTGTCTGGACTTCAGTGAGTTGGAGGAGTGGAAGAATAGTAAACCTCAAAGGTAAGGGAGAGCGGTCAGCTCACCAAGGGGCTGGAATGCCATTCTAAAAACTTGCCTTTAATCTGAGTGAAATGTGGAGCCCAGTGTGACGGGACCTTACTTATATATTAAAGACATCCCTCTGTCAGTAAGTACTATGGAGAATAAACTGCAAGGGGGCAAGAGCAGAAGCTGGTAGACCAGGTGAAGCCTAGACGAGGGTCACTGGTGCGGGTTCAGAAAGGATGGATGCTATGGAGGTGCTGAGAGGCAGGTAAACCTTGTTAGATTTTAGAAGCAGAAGCAGTGTGAGGTCCTGGTAGACTTGCCGTAGGATGAGAGAGAAAGAAGGAAGACAGGGACGACTCTTTGCACTTGTAAAGAACTAGAAAACAGTTTAAATTGTTTTCATACTGAAAAAACAATTTTTAAAAATCTACTTAGTTGCAAAGGGTTTGATTTCATGAGGTTTTAGTTTTTAAATATAACCAGAGTATCAGAGACAGTCCCATAGGTATAAGGCAAGCTATCTCTTGAACAAATATAAGTCTTGAAATAGTTCTACAGAGAACAAACAGAGATTGCAGATGAGAGAGGGGATAGGGGCTGGGTGAGAAAGGGGATGGGATTAAGAAATACAAATAGGTAGCCATACTAGTATAATAGTCACGGGTATGTTAATTACAGCATGGGGAATATAGTCAATAATATTGCGTTAACTATGTATGGTGAGAGGGGAGGTCACTTTACAAATTATATAATTGTCTAACCACTATGCTGTACACTTGAAAGTAATATAAAATAATACTGAATGTCAATTGTAACTAAGTTTTAAACAATTGTTCAACAATTCCCTCTACCTGGAGCAGAGCATACAGAGTTATAATAATTATCTTTGGGTAGCATTTGGGGAACAGTAGACTTTTTATTCTGTCATTAAGAAATAAGCTTGGTATCAAGTGTAATGTCAAGAATATTGACAGGTATTATTTATTTCTGTACTGGTAGCTTGTAACAATTGAATAACAGCAGAAATCTCTGGCTTACCAAAGATATCCATTTCTACTGATGAAGGATTAAAGTAAGGGTTCTTCTTAACCTCACAGCTATCTGATCTTTCCCCTTAGCAAACTCATCACAAGGCTGTCTGCCCTGAACATACTTTTCTTCTTTAATTGGATCACCTGGCATTGGTCCTGATTCAGTCTGTTATGCAACAGTAATAACTGGTCTTTCTCTGCCCCTCCTTCCTTTACACATCACTGTCAGATTTATTTTCTATCAACAACATTTAGCCAGTATCACACAATGGCTTCAATCCTTCAATAGCTGCCTATTTTCTCACCAAATTATAAAGCATAATAATTTATTTTGCATATAATGCTTTAAATCAAGCAATCCGTTATAGACCTGTGGAGTATAACTTTATCACTGATGTGATAAAATTTAAACTCCTTATCCTGGAAGACTGCATAGTAATTAAGCACATGGGCTTTAGAATGAAAGAATATCAACTTGAATTAGGCTCTGCTACTAATGATTAGCTATGCCCTTGGCAAGTAATTTAATCTAACCAGGTCTCAGCTTCCTCAACTTAAAAAAAAGGGAGGGTGACAATGCCACCTGCTGCCTAGGGTTGTGGTGAAAATAAATGAAAAATGAGATATGAAGCATTAAGAAGATGCCTGGCACATAGTAAACATTCAATAAACATTAAGAGCCACAATTATATTCATTTTTGTTCTAAATACCCATTTCTTCATTTTTTAAAAAAAATCAAATTCCATTTCATTTTGAGTGTCAACCCTTCTCTTTCAGTGACATATTGATTCCTCACATTCACTGTTTAGCTCTTCCCCAGGGTCATACTGAACACAGGAGGCATGTCATGCCCAGAGGGTGGGGAGTTAAGTCTCTAATCCCCTGCTATCCAGGTCACAAAGGACCCTTGAAGTCCACGTTGTTCTGGGCTTCTGTGCCCTCAGAGGAGGGAGGAAATCTCTGATCAAACCCGGAACCCTGGTGCTTTCCATCAGCCCCCCTTGGTGAGTCCAAGCAGAGAAACCCACTCAGAGAAATACCTCCAAGTTTCTCTTCTTCCTCCCTATGACTCCAGACACTCTTTGTCATCACTCCCAATGAATTCAGGCTTTAAAAATAGATAGACAGTGCCTAGTGTTTTCTTCCCTAATATTAAAATAATAATTCTGACTCGAGAAATTTCAGACAGATGCCATGAAATAATATGAGAATGTATTTCAAATCGTTTTAATTTCAAATTAAAGCACCAAATATCAGTGATTGAGTTATCTAAAAACAACAAAAAATTTAAAATCATCGTCCTAAAAATCATCTTCTATAACTATGCTCTATTGACTAAAAACTGTCAAATTTAATTTTAACATTATTCAATTCCGAAGATTCACCAGATGTTCCAAAGCAAAGTTCCAATCGCTTAGGCTAGATTCTTGGTCAAAACCCCCGAGGGTAGTTGTTCCCAAACCTGAAAGCATTAGAAAGTCAGATTCATAAGGTATGGAATGGGTTCCAAGAAATCAATGTGTGTGTGTGTGTGTTTTCTATTGTAACATATAAAAATTTATCACTTTTAATCATTTTAAGTGTACAGCTCAATAGCACCTAGTACACTCACACTGCCGTACAGTCATCACCACTATTCATCTCCAGAATGTTTCACTCCCTTAAACAGAAACTCTACACCAGTTAGATAAGAATTCCCTATTCCCCTCTCCCTCCAGCTCCTAGTAACCACCATTCTACATTTTGTCTCTATAAATTTGGCTATCATCCTAGCCAGTTTGGCTCAGTGGATAGAGCATCGGCCCATGGACTGAAGGGTCCCAGGTTCAATTCCAGTCAAGGGCAACTACCTCAGTTGCAGGCTCGATCCTTGGCCCCGGTTGGGGCATGTGCAGGAGGCAACCAATCGATGTATCTCTCTCACGTCGATGTTTCTGTCTCTCCCCTTCCTTCTCTAAAAATCAATGAAATCCTCAGGTGAGGATTAACAAAAAAAAATAAAATAAATTTGGCTATGCCAGGTATACCTCATATAAATGGAATCACACAGTATTTCTCTTTTTGTGACAGGTTAATTCACATAGCATACCATCTAAAACAGTGGTTCTCAACCTTCTGGCCCTTTAAATACAGTTCCTCATGTTGTGACCCAACCATAAAATTATTTTCGTTGCTACTTCATAACTGTAATGTTGCTACTGTTATGAATCATAATGTAAATATCTGATATGCAGGATGGTCTTAGGCGACCCCTGTGAAAGGGTCGTTCGACTGCCAAAGGGGTCGCGACCCACAGGTTGAGAACCGCTGGTCTAAAAGGTTCATCTTTGTTCTTCAATGTATGTTTTTAAATCTACCCGTATTATTTAGGTAGGTATATGCCAATTTAAAGTGATCACTGAAACTCACAAACGCATCCCAGCTTATTTTCTGAAGTGCAGACAAGCTTTTCAATCTATTCTGTGTCTTGTTTATTTTGGATTTTATTTTATTTTTATTGCGGTAAGAATTCTTAACAGGTGATTTACCCTATTGATACATTTTAAGTACACAACACCCTGTTGATGACTATAGATACAATATTATACAGCTATCTGTAGAGCTTATTCATCTTATTTAACAGAAATTTGATGCCTATTAATTAGTAACTCTCTAGTTCTACCTCCCCCTAAACCATGGCAACCACCATTCCAGTCTTTCATTCTATGAGTTGACTTGCTAGTAGATCCTTCATATAAGTGACATCATGCAGCTTTGTCTTTCTGTGATTTTTTGTTACTTAGTATAATGTTCTCAAGTTTCATTCATGCTGTTGCAAATTGCAGGGTTTCTTTTTTTCAGGATGAATAATATTCCATTGTTATGTATATAACACAGGTGGTTTACTGCATGCATTCATATGTCAGTGCATATTTAAGTTGATTCCACATCTTGGCTCTTGTGAATAGTGCTGTATTAAACATGGGAGAGCTAATATCTCTTCAAGGGCCTGATTTCAGTTCTTTTGGATAAATACCCAGAAATAGGATTGCTCGATCACATGGTCGTTCTGTTTTTGAATTTTGGAGGACCCTCCATACTGTTTGGCATAGCAGTTGTAATATATCGCATCCCCTCCACAAGAGTGTGCAAGAGTTCCAGTTTCTCCACATCCAACACTCCTTTCTTTCCTTCCTTTCTTTCCTTCCTTTCTTTCCTTCCTTTCTTTCCTTCCTTTCTTTCCTTCCTTTCTTTCCTTCCTTTCTTTCCTTCCTTTCTTTCCTTCCTTTCTTTCCTTCCTTTCTTTCCTTCCTTTCTTTCCTTCCTTTCTTTCCTTCCTTTCTTTCCTTCCTTTCTTCCCTTTCTTTCTTCCCTTTCTTTCTTCCCTTTCTTTCTTCCCTTTCTTTCTTCCCTTTCTTTCTTCCCTTTCTTTCTTCCCTTTCTTTCTTCCCTTTCTTCCCTTTCTTCCCTTTTTTCCCTTCCTTCCTTTCCTTCCTTCCTTCCGTCCTTCCTTCCTTCCTTCCTTCCTTCCTTCCTTCCTTCCTTCCTTTCTTCCTTCCTTTCTTCCAATAGCCATCTTGACTGATAAGTGTGAGGAGGTGCTTCATTGCGGTTTTATTTATTAGTCTTTGAATTCCCCCACGTTTGTGTACATTTCTTTACAACTCAAGCACAACCTCTTCTGGGAAATAATCTCTGACAACTTTCTCTAAGGAGGTATGTTGCCGGATTAGCACCTCTGCTTGCATTGTAACCATCTGTTCACATATTGATCTCCTCCCACTAACATATAAATTCACTGAAATCCTTACTGTACAGTAACTAATAGCAGGAACTTCAGAAACAAACAAAAAATGGTTTGGAATCCGAGGGTCCCACTTAGCTATATAACTATGGGCACATTATTTAAAGCCAATAAGCTTTACCTTCCCTAGTCAGAAAATGAAAACAGCAAAGTTGTGAATAGTGGTAAATGATGAAGCACTGGGCCAAGAAGCTGCCATAGGGTGGGCACTCAGAGGGGCATATACTTTAGCTTGTATAATACTACACTTATCATAGAGTGTGCCATGGGGTAGGTACTTGAAAGCATGCAAACTGAAGAAATGTATTCAATAAAGCCAAATGCAATAAGACAATAGTGGTTTTGACCCAGGGCCACTGCGCAGGGGTTGTGCAATTCGCACACTGTACAAAGGCACCTGCATGGGGAGGAGTGAGACTGACCCTCAGCCCACCCACTCTGCATGCCACCCATTCCTCCTGGCAGGAGGAATCAGATGAGGGGATGGTGCCTTATGTACAGCAACCCTGATCTGTTCAAGGATCTGCTTGTTATTTTTCACGAACCACATGCATGTTTCCTTGAGGCTATTTACTATTTACTCAAGAAGAATTCAAAAAAGAAACCGACTACCTGACAGAGTCTTCTTTAAAAAAAAAAATTTACTAGCATAGCTTTTTAATAAAAAATAAATACCCACTGAGGGATACTTTCAAAACCAGAACTAAGGTTACTCTGGTGCTCCTGTCGAAATGATCCTGAGGACAGAAGGCACTAATGACATGCTTTATTAAATTACCTCTGAAATGCTTAATAGCACCTAATGCAGTCTCTTATTCAGAAGATTGCTCTCTACCTGACCTTTGCCCTGCAAATCTTACAACAGCCTATGCTTGAGAAAAAAATAAAATCTGATGGGTTTTTATGGAATTAAACAAATTGCATCTGACTATTAAAACTAAAAAAGGAGCATTTGACATTTTAAACATTTAATGCTGAGTTAATGATAATCAGCCTAAAAGGTTCCGCCTAGATTTCCTACCCAACCTTTTGAACCTTGGGAGATGTGGGCGCCTGTTCCAGAGACTAAGCCTTTTCTATAGTGTTTCTTTCTCCACAGGTACCATTGGCGTCTTACATCTTCACTGTGCATGGATGGCCTATGTATTGCATAACGCTTAGCATCTCTCCTGCCCATGAAATACCAGCAGTATTCCTGGTCATTGTGACAAGAAAACATCCTCCAGAGAGAGAAAGTCCAAGATTTAGAACCATTGCTCTATCATTTCATAAGTTTCCCAGTTCACTGAGTTCACTATTTGTTCTGCCTAAAACCTCAAAACCCCCGATGACTTGCATCTCCCAGTGGCAACATACCTGCTACCCAGTAACTTGTACACTGAAGAGACATCTGTTCGAAGTGCTTCTGGAACTTGGCTGCCTACACATAGATAAATGGAATCAAAGACTCTTTCTCCTCAGTTATGGCTGTGGCCAGTGGTATTTAAACATTAGTTCTGAAATACATTACTAGACGTTCCACACCGACAGAAGAAGAGAAGGGCTCCATCAGCAAGTAAGAAAATTCTGTGACAGAACTTTAAATTTTTTTTACTATAGAATTTAATGAGTCTTTACTTGGGAGATAAATCACATTTAGAAAGCTAACTGGAGAGGAAAAAAGAGATAGTATCCTCCAAACTTACTCAACCAGGTAACCCCTTAATTATTAAGTGACAGACTTCACAATAGTCCCTATGCTTAACATGGAGCATACTTTAGCACGATCTCTTGGTGAACGGCTGCATATTTTTAGGATGAAAGTCAGTCATAACCTCCCCGGAGAAGCCTTGACTGATAATCTCCCTCCTCGGCTTCTCTCCACTCTCTGCAGACTCCGCACAGACACATCTCCTAAGGCACAGGGTGCCTTTCCTCTGCCCTCCTGAAGTCCCCGTTTCTACTGCTGGCCTAGTATTGGATTGTGATTATAAACTGAATGATCGATTCATCATAGGGTCAGCAAACTATGGCCCGCTGGCTCACCACCTATTTTTGTAAATCAGATGTCAATGGAAGTCAGCCTTGCCCGCTGGTCCAAGTGTTGTCCACAGCTGCTTCTACAATACAATGGCAGCGTTGAGTCACTGCAACACATACTGTATGGCCTGCCAACCTACAGGATTTACCACATGGCTCTGTAAGGGAAAGTTTGCCAACCTATGCCTAGTCTTTTATCATCTTGAGGTCAGGTACAATGTCCAACTCCTTCAGCTGAATGCCTGGCAAATGACCAGTGATCAAACTTGTTACATGAAAAAATATTTTACTTTTAAAATCAATCTAAGAATATCTGACCTTAAGGTAACTGTTTTAATACAATGTGTGGAATGGAATATTCAGTTCAGGTCACGTAGTCAAAGATCTTATGCAATGTTCAAATTGTTTTTGGGGTTTTTTTTTCTATGTTGACTTGGAAATATAGTTTCAAAGAAAGTTAACTCTTAATAAATAAAAACCCTTGTATGAAAGTATGTAATGTAAAGATAGAACAGAATTCAAAGGTCACTTTGTAGAGTAGTTTTTACATATTAACTCTTGATATGAATTCTTCTCCAATATCACTTTGAATCTTTCAAACATGAAGTTTCTACTTTTTCCCTTGGAAAATAATTTCTGAATACAATTGTTTAGTTAAGTACCTTTTCCTAGAACACAAGCAAAATATTCTTTTGTTTTATTTTATCCTATTACTCCTAAATCCATTCTTTGCCAAGATATTTTCTTCTCTGATTTTACAGTAAATTGTTAGAAAGCATAAAAATACAAGAAATGCATTATCACCTTAAAAAAACTATATCAATGTATTAGAAACTTTAATAAAGTGGTTTTGCTATTAAAGCTCAAAAGAGTCAATGAAAGGATCAAGTCCCTGACTTTTAAGAGGTTTGCCTTAATTATAAAACTCACCTAGACATACAGTAGAATTAGGATTAAAAGATAAAACCTATGTTAAATTCCTTTTAGCATAAGATTTAGGACAGAGAATACACACGGTAACTACTACTATTAGTAATTATCATCACTTATATTTTAAGTGACTTCATGTATATAATGGATAAGGGTAAGATTTACAGCCAGTGGCCTGTGAAGAAACCTCTGCCACCAGGTGCTCTCTCACCCAGGCCTTGGACATCCAGGTCCAGAAATGCCTCAGCACTCAATTGTAAGTCCTGCATCATGTGAAGAAGTCAAACACAGGGAACAGTAACATGAATGTCCCATAATTATGCTACATTATATAAAGGAGAGCAACATATTTGACAATGGCGGCCTGTAAGAAAAACCAAAGCTCTACTTTTGCAAATCAAATTCAACTAGGGATTCTAAGTCCCATGAAGTTTTAGCCAACTCACTGAAAATAGGTTACCTTAATAAAAATATTAATTTTAATGGCAATAATAAAAAATATTTTACCTATCAAACACTCGTATGTCAACATTTCTTTAAATCTCTTTATTGATTAAGGTATTACATATGTGTCCTTATCCCCCCATTGTCCCCCACACACACCCCATTCATGCCCTCATGCCCCTGTTGTCTGTGTCCATTGGTTAGGCTTATTTGCATGCATACAAGTCCTTTGGTTGATCTCTCCCTCTTACCCCCACCCTCCCCTACCTTCCCTCTGACAGAGAAGCATCAATCAGACCGTCAAACCTCAACGTTTTTTCTTAGTTAACTTTAACAGTAATATATCTATCACTAACATCTATTCAGAATATACTATGATTCAGGCATTCTGCTAACTACTTTACAAATCTTATTTAATCTGTAGAACAACTCCCGTTCTATAAAAACAAAACAAAAAGGTTTTAATATAATTTATACAATAATGTATGTTCCTTCAATTATAATATTTATTAGTTTTCAGGCAAACATAATAACAGTTTAGTCCTAAATTGATGCATACTTCCTCAATTTATTATATGGCTAATTGAATAAATACCATGTAGGAAATTTTTGCAGTAAGGAAATGGACTACATATAATCTAACAAATTAATTTAACCTATGACTTCTGTAAGTAATGATGAATTAGTGTATTTTTTTTTTCAGATTCACATTTTGGTTTCTGAGGACAAAAGTCATAGTCCAAAGGAGTGACTTGGGTAGGAAATGTAGGAATCAGGACAGATTAATATGAGTGGTGAGAATGGATGCTAAAGGGAGGGCCCTATGAATCTGTCTAAGGACTGAAAGTAATAAACAAACAGCATTAAACAGAAAAATAAAATCAATTATTTGGGGGGAAAAATAGGTCACTCTTACTTTATAATGGCAAGTAATGTACTATTATCTCATCTTTAAGCATTTAATAATTTTAGCTCAGCCCGAACATATTTTTATCACCATTAAATTTAAGCTTACTATTTTAACTACAGTCATAAATGTGAGAGGCCTGCCAGATGGTTTTAAATGTCAAATTAAGCTGAATAGTATCTTTTTAAGATATGTCCGCATATCTATATTATCAGTAATTTTTAAATTAGTGTTTACTATGTGCTAAACACAGTGTTATAACTTAAGTCCCAGCCACATTGCTTAGTAACTATGTGACTTTGAATAAGCTAATTAACATTTTTTGAATCTGTTTTTTATCAGTGAAATAAAGATAATAGAACTTTATATAAACTTATTTTATTTTTCAATAGTTCTTTATGTTCTCTCATTATTCACATTATGCAAAATGAGAAGACAAAACCTAAGGCCTCAGGCAAAAAACTTCACCTCCCTGACTATGAGTGGCAGAACCTCCATTCAAAGCCAGAGCTGGAGCCCCAGTGGGAACTCTCAACCAACCAGTGCCTGCAGGTCATTTGCCCAAGGCTCCCACTGCTTAACTAAGAGACCTTAGAAAGTTAAATATAAATTTGACTCTAACACCCCTCCCACAACAGCCAAACTGCAAAGAAGCCTAGGCTACTGTGCAGTGAGGACTCAGGGGGACATGAAGCACTCTCGCACGTTCCAGCTGTTGGCGTGACCTCCACACACCATGTGGAGCACAAGGCCAGCTCACTGAACCCAGCCAGTGCAGGAAATGGTGAAAAGCAATACATCACTGGTGTTTTTAAACCACTACATTTTGGGAAAGTTTAGCACACAGACATAATCTTAATAACAGTATATCATCTCCTCTAAAAATAAACTTTTATTATAATATATGACTCAAATAAAACTATCACCGTCAGTGACCTGTTTTCTGCATGACATCCTAATTCTTACTATTGACTTGAATATTTGGAAGTAGCAGAAGCTACCTTCTTTTTTTTTGCCAAAATAAAAGAGCCCTCAAGTTTTAGGAAATTATTTTTTCAAAGAAAACCTCTTTATGTTTTAAAGTGGCTTTGTTTTCTAAGAAGTTTCTTGATAACTGAAGCACACGATTCTTCCTGCTTATTTCCTCTCACAGTCTTAAGGCCTTCTATCACCTGGAAGTTCAAATGGCTAATAACAGGAAGACTATGAAGTTGGAGCAGCCATAATACTACATGAGAACTTAAATAAACACAATAGGTTCTTTCCAAAATGCATTTATTATCTTAACCAATTCCATTTTGACACACATCTGCCAGTGTGCTAATTTTCTTTCAGAGAACACCTGTGTCCTTTAAATCTCCAAACCAACTCAGAGATAAGTAAAAATGTGAGTCCATCAAACACTATAGTTTAAGAGCATCAATGTAGCCCCAGCAAATTCCTTCTTTTCATAAGTAAAAATGTCTTTCTTAACCCATGGGTAAGTCACGATTATCTCAATACCGCAGGGAAGTCACATGTGGTTGGAATATAAAATTTGTTCGAATTTACAGAAAATGTAACCGAGGGATGGCACGTTGAGACCCCAGCTCAAGCTTAAATTGTGTTCTAGATTCCAGTTCTCATACACGCCCAACCATGTCTGGAAGATTGGTAGGGTACCTCTCACAAGTCTATTGGCATGAGGGACTGATGAACCACCTGGGAGAAAAGTCATCCTAAGTAAATATGAAGTCATGAAAGCTCAAACCAGTATCAAAGCCTTGGTCAATAGAAAGAAAGACAAAACCCAGAGTACTGCATGGTTATCAGTCATTTGGCTTTGTCCGGGAGTGGGAGGAACTAGGAATAGAAACCCCTCCTCTGTGTGACTTAAGACATTTCCTCTAGAAATCTTATGAACTATCAGGATGTGAGGCAGAGCAGGAGCCAGTATCTCTAATAGAATTAAACACAAAAGGAAATAGAGGCAATCTCCCCATTTCAGTATCAAACACACAATGACATTCTAGATGCATGGAAGTTCTAGAAGAAAATCTCACTAAAGATGCTGGTGTAGAAGAAAAGGAAAGTGTTTAATACTGATGGTGGTAGGAAGATTTTTTTCTGGTGCCATGTTAGACATATCATTGAGATTTTCAGAGTAACTAGACAATTGGCAAGGGTAACTGGTTGGGGAGAGAGTCCCTCATGTCACTGTAATGTGTCTCCATTAGGCCAGTGGAACTTCAGGAATCTCTACTTATAAAAAATAATGGCAGCCCTGACCCATGTGGCTTAGTTGGTTGGCATTGTCCAAACACCAAAAGGTTGCTGGTTCAATTCGTGGTCAGGGCACATGCCGAGGTTGTAGGCTCAATCCCTGGTGGGCAACCTGCAGGAGGCAGTGGATTACATCAATGTTTCTCTCTCCCTTTCTCTCTCTCTAAAAATCAATAAAAAAATCTTTAAAAAATAATAGCAGATGGGGTTAGAAAATTGGAGCTAATAAACTCCTTTGTTCATGAATTATTAATTAATTCATTTCTAAAATGCATTAGGAAGTGGATTAGTAATGAGATTTCCCCAAAGGCAGAAACTCTTGTGCTTTACACTTATGTGTGATGGCTTTCAGTCACATTACTTAATCTTTTGGCAGCTCATCTCCACTTACAGAAAATGGGCTAATAACTCCTTATCTACTTCCCAACAGAATTAGAAGGATCAAAGTGCTTTGTGAAATGTAAACCATGATCATTTAAATTAATGATATCACACAAAGTATTTCTCTAAATATCAAGCAATCATTTTTGTTGTTGCTGTACAAGAGATGTGTCCTTTTCTGAGGTAAGAGATGGAGACTGAGAAAAATTACTTTCAGAAACAAATTCCCTATGGGTGTGCAGGCTGCTACTGGGCAACTGCAGAAGACTCACTCCCCTTGAGTCCATGTAATTGATGCTTGCTGGGCTTGCACAGGGCACAGCCTGGGCATTATTAAGCAGTGACAACAATTTCCTGGATCACCCTGGTGTGCCCTTGTGGGATTCAGGTACATGTTATTGAAATTCCTCCCCCACAGTAACCTCCATCAAATTTCAGAACCCAGGTGTCCAACTGAGACATTCAACTTAGCAGTTTTACAGGAGGGACTGCAGCTGCCTTCCCCAACTTCAGAGATCTATTCTCAAGCCAACATGAGGAGAGATAAGCTCCAGATGGTCACAGCAGAATACCAATATCTATTCTATACACCGGACTTTAGTTTCCTATCGAGGGAGGTTCATTGAAAGTCATGGCCACATAGTTCCAATAGCTCAGTTGGGTTGGTCATGCTGAGAGAGATACAGACTCATGAAATTCCAATAAAGAAAGAAACCTCAGAGAAAATGATTCATGGCAGTTTTCCTGTCTGCAGACAATCCCCTCCTCTCTCCTCCGGCTCTTACAGCACTTTATAGCTTTTCTACAACTTCTCATATATGGCTCTGAATCACAGTTGTGTATATGTCTGCATCCCAAGAGATAGTAATATACTTGGCCAGCAATTTATCTTACTCATCTCAGGGTGATTTAAATGGAGCTGAGCCTCCTTGAGTAGGCCCCACCCTCGCCCTGCCCTAACCCTGCCCACTTGAAAAGAAGATTAAATAAATAAAAAGTTAAATATATGTTATAGACCAGGTTTCTGTTTATTTTTTATTAATTCAGATAATGTCATAAGAGCCCACATAAAGATACTTATAGCCAAAAGCAAATTTTTATTTACACAGGAACAGATTTCGATGCCGGCCTTATTTCTGTTTTGATATTACATTAACTGAAGGATTTAGGGAGTGACAAAAAAACAAGGAAATCACCAGTCAGAGGGAGGTCGGCAGCGCTGCTGCTGTGTGGGCAGGCCTGTGATAATGTGATAACACGATTAGACAACACAATTCTGTTTGCCGAGGCCTGTTTCTTAAATAAGTGGCTCAAGCACTTTGTTTTGTCACTGCATGGAAGTCAATGTGCATGTCTGCTTTTTTCTACATGTTTTTTCTTTGACAAAATTCATTATGAAAGACAGCCCCTCAGACTGCAGTTCATTTGGAATTCACCAAGCAGGCAGCGCTAGTCAGTTTGTCTGGGAAGGAAGGAAAATAACTTGTGACGGGAATACATTCTTCAATAGACACGGTGGCTATTTCTTTTCTGGTGACGCTGTGGGGAGTAGCAAAACGAGATGGTGGGTCGCTTCGAAGAGGGACCTCAAGAATTAGGCAGTGTAAGAAAGATGATGATGGAGCCTAATGGCACAGGCTAAAGTACTTTTTTGATCAGGAAGAAAAATAATTTAGGGTAGTTGTGTGAGAGCTATCTGGGGTAGAGGCGGTTCCTTCACTCTGAATAGTTTCACGTATACACGTTCTAGGCCTGTTGTCCATTTCATGGGCATGACACACTGAGAGAGGGTTTCTTGCAGATGCATCAAAGCAAAGTATCCCTGTTCAGCACAGCACATGGAGCCAGTCGGAATGGTTCCAAAATCTAACCTGTTCACACACAACTTACTTGTAAGAAGAGCTGGGTATGCAAGTGCTATGGTGTGAATGTTTGTGTCCTCCTCCATCCCCCCCAAAATTCATATATTGAAATCTAAAAGACCAATGGGATGGTAGTATTAGGAAGTGGGGCCTTTGGAAGTGATTAGTTCCTGACTGTGCAGGGGTAGGATTGGTGCCTTATAAGAGAGGCTCCAACGAGCTCTCACCCTTTCTACCACGTGAGGATACAATGAGAAGTCCCTGCCCCAAAGTCGGCCCTCACCCTCCCATGCAGGCACCCTGACACCAGACTTCCAGGACTATGAGAAAGAAATTCGTTGTTTATAAACTACTCAGTCTGTGGTATTTTGTTATTGCAGCCCAAATGGACTAAGAGAAAATATATACGTATCCATTTTTTTTAAATATTTATACACAGACACACTTTTTAAAAGCATACTTTTTGCTACAATGATTAATTTTCTTTATATTTTCCTGCACTAATTAATATGTACATACACACTTGGAAGCTTACTTTAAAAAAGAGTTAAATAAAGAACTGAATTGTTAACTTAGTTTATACATTTTCCTTAGAAGTAAAAAATATATATATATACAAGTTCTCTAGAACAATTTAGCAAAACATGGAGATGATGAGTTTATTTCCAGTTTAACTGGCCTGTCAACCATTGGAAATTCTGAAAATTCATCCTATCATCTTCTGAGTGTGTTGTTGGCCTAATTATGAGAAATAGCCACTTAACAAGGTAATTCTAATCTGGATGCTATCACCATGGGGTCAGAGGTTGGGGTAAAAAAAAAATAACATTCCAATTATCTGTATGAAAAGTTACTGCTTAGAATATAACATGCGGGAACAGCAGCTCTTAAAGAGTAAGACAAAAATGCTTCGGAAGGAAAATCCTCTTGGTGCAACCTTTTTGAACCCGATTTAATATTCTCTGCATTTGTGGTTAAGATTCTATTGTGGAAAAATGTTTGATGGGCATGGGCCAGTGATTATAGAGACTGGGTGCTGGGGTAACAATAAAGAGATAAACTTTTTGGTTTTTAAAAATGCATTTTACTTGGAAACATGAGATCTTAAAAACCAAATTGAGTTAAAATATAAAATGTATCATCAAACAAATTCTGGTCAAAAATGGTGTTTAGCCCAGCTGGTGTGGCTCAATGGTTGAGTATCAACCTTATGAACCAGGAAGTCACCGTTCGATTTCCAGTCATGGCACATGCCCGGTTGTGGACTCAATCCCCAGTGAGGGTTCAGGGGCGTGTAGGAGGCAGCTAATCAATGACTCTTTTTCATCATTGATGTTTCTATCTCTCTCTCCCTTTCTCTCTGAAATCAATAAAAACATATTTTTAAAGAAATGCTGTTCAACTAATGGTACTTGTTTATAGTGATAAGCAGGGAAATAAGTGTTAGAGACCATCATGTATTTATTTAGTGGAGAGATTTGAAAATTATACCCCCCCAAAAAAAAATAAATCTGAAAATAAAGCTTTTGTGGTTATTCAGGCAAACATCTACCCCAGCTCACAAAACTGTTGATCAGATTGTTTTAGTCCTTTTGGAAAACTGATAACCCTGAAAACAAAGATAATCTGTAGGATGAACCTAAATTCATAAAAACAAAACAAACAAAAATCCACCACATTCTGCCAGAGTGTTTTATTTTATGTGGGGGTCCCCAGAAGCACACCCCCCAAATTTGCATGTGAGTCATTTATTGTGAGCTGACCCCATAAGCCACTGGTGGGGAAAAGGAAACCCAGGGAATTTTCCTAATTAAGCAAGTTTCCATTGTGGGTAATTCAGCTGAACGTGGTTCCACTGAGAAACAAAGGGAGCCAGCGTAGAACGCTGTTCCACCTGAGAGTGGTCGCGCCCTCCTGGTGGGGTAGTCACCCCCAGCTCCTGCTGGTGGGCCAGGGCTGCTTCCAGAGCCATCAATCCCTTGGCACTTGCAGCATGGGAGGGGAGAGCCTACTCTGGTGGCAACAGAGGCCTGCCAGCAAGCAAATGCAGGTGCTGGCAGCCCGGAGGCCGGCGGTAAAGGAGGGCTCTATGGTTGGGGCAGCGGCACTATTTGCTACACCAGGGAACTTGCTATTCGGAATGAAATGAAAGTTAGTGATTTGCCCGAGTGCCTGTATGTAGGCAATTAAAGAACAAACAAACACATCTAAAAACCACAAATACCAAAAAACATACTCTGAGAGATCTGAGAAATGGGTAAGACACTAAATCACACACAGTCCTACAGACTGTGGCAACAGGTACACCCTTATACCTGCAGAAAGATGACACGGCCGCCTCTCTAGTCTGATTGGAGAAACAGAAACTTGGATAGACAACAATGTTTTCCTTTGATATTTGTCACTTTTGCCACTGTGGGTAACTTATTTTATTGTGTGTGTGTGTGTGTGTGTGTACAATATAAATATACATAACTGTATACATACATGTGCTCTCATATTATGGGAGAATAAATATATTAACAATTTCCGGAAAATTCATTTATTAATGAGTTATCGTTATGAAAGGAATGCAGAAAGTGCTACTTTCAAAGGGAAAGGGACTTTCCTGCCTGTAATGAAAGTTCTAGGTCCTGTATTCTATAGCCCTTAGCTTCACACAGCATATTCGGATAAGAAACCAAAGGCAAGGGGCCCTGCGTCACTAGGGCACATGCCCTGAAAAAGAAAGAACTAAAGGAGACAGAGAAGGTAAAAGGACTCTGTGGAAACACCTGCTCCTGAACTTGGCACAGGATAAATACGCAGGGCCGCGCCGCCCTGCGCCATTCCGGCCCACATCATTCTCACAAAATACAGAATGAACGATGCACTTGATGTTGTGAAATATGATGTCCCTGGACACCTGGTGGTGATGTTTCCTCTTCACTTAACTATTATTTCAAAATTAAATAAATGTTATTAAATTACTTTGAAAAATCAACATATTGTAAATACTCCTGAAAAGCTGAAGGCCATCTAGTCCATCAGAACATTTTTAAAAGGAGCTCATGAGGTGAGCTCTCTATTCAAAGAGAATCTGAAGTGTATTTTACACACACACACACACACACACACACACACACACACACACAAGTTTTCCGAAAGCTAAATGTATGTTATTTGGTATATTCAGATTATGACACATATTATTTTGCGAATATAACTATTTTTCATTAAAGCTTAACACATTCTCATAGTCCCCCCTTCACTGGTCACTAACTGTATGGCGGGAGAGGATGCACTTGGCCACTGAAGCACAGCTCCCTCATCTCATGACCACAGTCAGCACGAATCTCCTGCAAGTGATGGCTGGAAGTTCTAGTTTTCCTGAAATTACAGCTGGAGAATAGACTTGAATTTTATGGAAAAGGGTACTCTTATTTTATGTCTTTTTCTTCTAACAAACCAGGCTCCTACAGAGCATGAGTCCTAAGTGGGAGGAAAGGGGTGACTGTTTTGATAATTACCATTTTTGAGAGAAGCCGTTTGTAAGGCCCAGTGCTTTACGAAGGTGGAGTCTCCAGCCCTGCCCTAACCCGACTCCAGCAAGTGCCTGGCGCACAGGAGGGGCTCAAATGATAGCTGCTAGGTTATTTGATTAAGTACATAATTTCACACAATCTTCCCACTAGGAATGTGAAGTAAATATTATCTCCATTTTATGGTGGAGAAGTTGAATGAAAAAAATTGCATAATTATCTTCAATGACAAACAGCTGGTAAGTACTAGCGGCCTGTGCTTGTAACATTTTTTAGGGAGAGAAAAAAATGACTATCTAGTTCACGATGTATGTTTCCTATCATCTAAATTATTTTACCATTAGAGGCTGGTGCACAAAATTCTTGCAGGGGGTGGGGGAGGGGGCACCCTCAGCCTGGCTTGAGCCCTTTGGGCCAGTTGGTCATCCCCCTCACAATCTGGGATGCTGCATGCACCAGTGAACATACTTTTCATACAGGTGAAAGGCATCTTGCTGTTGTATGGGCAGCTACATTATTTTTGCCCTGATTATAAAAAGAAGTACATAACATGATTCTCCTGAGGCAGTCATACCATTTTCCCCATCTTATGGGCGGAAAAACTGAAGCAGAGAGAAGTTAAGTAATTGGCTTTGTCACACAGTTATAAGTGTTGGAATCAGGGCTGACCACAACATGTGCAAGCCAGAGTCCATGCATGTTATTGCTACATCATCCTGCTTTTTCAGTGTTAGAGTAGCCTTGCCAGGTTTTAATTTTTAAATCTAGGAGACTCTTCCCAATATATAGGGTAGGGTCCCTAAGCCTGGCTGGCAATCAGGGCCAATCTGTGGGGCAACCGGTAGACGGGATGATGGGGGGGGGGAGCTGCTGGCACCCGCCTTGGCTGGCAGCCTGGTGCTGCCTGCTAGCCGGCCCTGCCCCCGCCCCCTCCACCAGTTGCCTCCCTCTGGGGGGGGGGGGGCAGATGCTCAATGCAGGAGCTGCCCCTGGTCAATTTGCATATTAGGGTTTTATTATATAGGATAACTTGCTGTAGTTTATATGATGTCTTAAATCAGATACTTTTTTTGTTGTTAGGAGGTTGCTCAAAGGACTGGCAAAGCCCTCGTTAAATACTGGCAGGTTTTGGAATTTTAGTGCTTTTTTGAAACATTAACATTTCCAATACAAGTGAACACATAATTTACTTCAACAACGTGGTAGGTTTGCAGATAATGAATTTACGCAAAGATGGTGAAAATATTAAAATCACTTCACAGTTGTATGATATGTTGATGTTACTGTCCTACTATTTTAGGGCTTTCTGCTCTCTTGCATAAAGTATCTAACTTCTACTTTCACCATGAAAGCATTTTTTAAAAAGTTAAATACCCATGTATTTTTACTGAAACAGAGCAGTGTGCTGAAGAATGCATGAAGCAATATTTTTATCTTTTTTCATAAGCACACAGATTTGTGGCAAAGGGAGGGCAAATCATATTCAGAAAAATTTCCCAGGCAGCTGAGCAAGATTGGAAATAGTTACTATAAAATCAAACTACAAAGTTTGCCCAGTAAGCAAGATGTAGTGAATATGTCTGCCTAGCATTTGGGGATACTGGTATGCTTGGCTCAAATGTTCTCACAGACACATTGGCCATGGGCCTTCATTTTTCCATCCAGTGTCGAGAACAGATGAATAAGGGCCCAAGAGAAGTGGAGACTTTTACTTCAAGGTAGTGGAACATTTAGTGCAATAAAGTGTGAAGATAGAGAACTTGCTTCCAAAAATAAGTATGCAGACAAATGATAGGGTATGAAAATCATGCATTATTCAACAATTAGGGGAAACATTTAAAATTTTGGTGTTTTGAATATTCTGTTACTTGTATTAATTTAGAAACAATTCAGGCTATGAAGATAGGTAGCTGATAGATACATTACAGTTAAAAAAACTTCAATGAATTTAATTCCTTCACAAACAGACAACAGTATGGTAATTACCAGAGGTAAGGGGGAGTGGGGAGGTACAGTGGGTAAAGGGGGGATAAATGGTGATAGGAGAAAACTTGATTTGGGGTGGTGAATACACAATACAATATACAGATGATGTATTATAGAATTGGACCCCTGAAATACATATAATTTTATTAACCAATGTCACACCAATAAACCCAGTAAAGATAAAAATTAAATGAAAAAACAACTCTTCAATTAACTTAAAAAATAAACAGAACTCTCACATAATCAAATTTTGACTGCACCACACTTTTAAGGATAGAAGTTGATTCTATTCTAAACAACAATAATTATAACAATAAAAGCAACTTCTAAAATACAGCCTTTGGTAAGCAAAGATTACTAGTAAAAGTAATTTCATGAATTTTCTTAACCTATAACTATGGTATTACTCAATGAAAAAAATTATTATTTTAAATTCTATATCACAAATTATCAAAGTAAGATTGAATAATATGTATTATGTCTAATAAGGGGGAAAGGAGAACTGAAATCTAAGGGCATAATCTTCATTACTAAATAAAGTAATTAGATATTTGAAATTATTACATGTAAGTTCTAGTTAATCAATGTTTTATTGTACCTTCTTAAAAATGGGTACATAAATCACTATAAGGCCTTACGAAGTAGATGTCATGCTGAGTATTGTTAAAAAAAAGAAGGGGGGGTACAGATTTTTATTTGTATTTTTCAATTAATTTTGATTTTTAAAGTTATAGAAGCAGACTGACACTAAGAAGATACACACCTTGTAAAATTGTCAATATTCAATTATTTTTATCCTAAATCCAGTAATTTTTTATGGTTCGACCTAGCACAAAAAATAATTCATTCTATATATAGATATTAAGCATCTGTTATATAACAGTTGCTATGGAAAATACAAAGATTGATGAGACAAATAAAAATATTACCTGTTTATAAAGAATTTACAATACATAAGGATTTACCAGTAGGCATGTGGTAAGCATCCTAATAATGTGGAGGAAACAATTATATAATGATAAACTAATGATGCTAAAAATGTGCCATAACACTGCCAACCTTGGGCTAGGATGGTGGCTTCCATCTCCTGACTTGAGACATAGGGCTTGCATGCCCATATCTAGGTTCCTGTCATGGGAAATGGGCAGCAAAGGTGGTCAATAGGTGGAAAAAGTGGGGATGCAGACCAGGCTCAGGGGATTGGAGAGCCCAAAACTAGTCCTGGGGATGCATGGAGGCAAGGGGAGGTTCATATAAATCCAAAGATGGAATTATTAAGAATTTCATGACAGTAGCTACAGAACATTAAACTCCAAGCATGGGGTTCTTCTGGGCACTGACCCTTGTGGGATTACACTCGTCCTACAACCAGAAAGCTGGCCATAGTCAGAATGGCTATGAGTCAGAAGAGTGCTGAAAGTAAACATATGGCTTGTTTTCTACCATAATACCATAACCATATCTAAAAGGAGGTCATAGAAATCTTCATGAAATACAAGCTCAGAAGGACGGAAGAAGTCTGAGAATGTATAGCAAAACTAAGTGAAATGGCATTCAAGAAATCAGAAGCTCCAATGAAGCTTAGCTGAGAAGATACTTCAGAGAAAGTCAAGGATGGGAAGACGAATGAGTCTACAGTAAACAACTACCTCCTGGTTCAGAGAAAGGAGAAAATGATCAGAAGTCATTTTCACTGAGAACTGGTGGTTGAGCTTGGCTGTTGGAGAGGAGCCAGGTGAGTGGAGAGGATTGTATGTGCTGGGGACTGGAGCACGCTCGTGAGCAATTGTTATCCATCAGGAATTTAGTTAAGTTAGACGTCAACCCTCTCATTGGTTAGAATTACTTTTGTTTTAGATATTTTAAACCACAGAAATCACTACATTCAAGGTTGTGAAAGCTTGTGGGGGCAGAGCATGAAGAAACCCGGAAGTCAAGGTATGAGTATTTTATTGGCAATGGGGAGCCATTAATCTGATCCCTCTGCTTCCTCACTGAGATGAATCTGACAGAGTTATAGAGGATTGTATTGGAAGGAAAACTGACAGGAGGAAAACCACTAGGTCACTGCCATAGACAGAGAAAAATAATAAAGGAGGACAAGAAAAGATGCAAGGGCCTCCACAAGAGCAATTAACCAATTAGGAAACTGATTTGATGAGTTGGGGTTAGGGATGGGATAGAGGACATATTAAAAAAATATCTCCCAGGTTAAACCCTTACATGCTGGGAAGATGGCGAGACAATGTCACAGATAACAAACATAAAAGAGCGGATGGAGGAATTGACTTGACAAAATGATGAGTTCAATTTTAAACGTGTGTGTTTTAGTACCAGGATATGCCCATAGGTCTGGGCTAAATGAGAATTTGCAAGGTCAGGGGTAAGAACCCAGTTCAAGAACATACTAAGATAATAGTCCGCCTAGGAATCCTCCACGAATCATGACAGTTTAAGGAAATGAATTGGTTTTAAGTGTGAGGAGGAAGGAACCTAAGAGGAGAGAATGAAGGAGAAATCCCTGGGGAACATAAGCAGATGGAAGGTGAGGGAAAGGGAGGAATCAGAAACGAAGTCAGAGGGTATCCATCAAATCATAATGTATCCATTCAATAAGATCTCTTCAACAGAGAAACTTTCATTCCTGGGCATCATTGAAAATCTAGAGGCAAGCGGACTTAAGAAAACATTTAAAAAAAAAATACTTTCACATCATGTCACTTGATTCAGGAAGTTTAGCACCTGATTTCCTTTAACAATGAAAACCTGCTATTTACAAAAGCCCCTTAAGGAGCAGAATCAAAGCATTGACTGTCAGAACTGCATTGCCTTAGGACCAGAGCCATGGCAAACATTTGCTCATTGACGCTCTTTCAAAACCAATTATCTTGGGTTGTTCAGGGAAGAATCCTTTAATGTTGTTTTGATTTTTTTTTTTTTTTTGGTAGCAAGGTAACTGAGAAATAAGAAATAGTTTTTTCTTCAATTCCATAGGCTTGAAAACGTTTTTAAAACATCTAGGTTGTTTCTAGATTGATTAGTAGAATTAACATTATGACTCACAACCCTACTCTCTAACACTCTGGTTAACAGTCTGTAAATTTGATTTAATAGTAATGTGGTTTATGTAGCATACAATAACACATATCTTTCATAAATATATAAAGTATTTTCTTCTGTCTGTCTTTACTGTTGTGTATAGGTCAGACTATCTATAGGTTTGTTTGGTTTGGGGACTTTCCATTTCCCCTATAGGAGTTTTGTTTCAAATGCTGATGGTTTTCTGGTTATAAAGCAGTCACAGAATAACATGACTTCTATTTTTAAAAAAACACAATTATACAGAATGTTCACAAACACTGATGACTACAAATCTGGCCTATGATAAGCAATGCATTTTAAGTTATGTTGACCCAGAGCACATCAAACACATGCCCGTATGTATATAGTATGTATATAATGCAATGGTAGGATTCCTCATTCTGGCTGGAAACTGCAGCCACAGGGAGACTGACAATCAGTGAAAAGGTGTCTCTAAGGGAACACAGGCTTAAAGGAGGAGCAGGCTTATAAGGCAGAGATGTAAACACAGGTGGCACAGAACACCTGAAATGCAAAAAATCATGCCCTGCGAATACACACTACGGGAGAATGATGTTTTCAGTCACTTTGAGAGTGATTAGCTTTGATGGTGTCAATTTTCATAAGCAAAGAAATACATTTATTAAGAAAGGTGCAATCATGACATGTCAGTAGCAAGACAAAATGCTTGCACTGGAGCGGGATAGATTTAAAGTCGTATTGCAGGATTTAGTTGGAAAGCATTTGAAAACAATCTGTCCATTAAAGACCCCAACATATTACCAACACAAATAGAGCAATAAAATTATTCATTGGAAAAACAAATCTGGGAAAATGCCCTAAGCACATTTAAATTAGAAAAATTTGCCCAGCATAGGAGCCTCATTCACTCAACAAAGTCCTTCCTGTGCGCACTCATTATAACATCCAAAGGGTCTAGCATATCTCTGACCTCTCAGCAGAATTCTCACCTTCAGGTTCTTGCCTTAGAAGCTGAATAAATATCCATACAGGTCTTTGGGCTTTCTGGAGCTTCGAAGAAGTGTATGTTACTTATGCCAGGAGCTGGTACACATTTGAGAAGCCTGGATGGCCTAAAGGAAATATACACAGGGACAGTGTCTTGAAGTAGGGAGCTGTCCACCCCTGTTGGCACAAAGGGCCAAGTCTTGGAGGAAAAGGTGGGGCGGGTGGCGAGGGGGAAGGGGAGGGCGGTTGGTAGGCAGGACACTGCAAAGCTACTGCTAGGATTAAGGACAAGGTTGCCCTAAAATATGGTTCCCTGACATATGGCTGTTTTAGGTTGAAGGAGTTCGAGAAAAGGGCAGAAGCAGGAAGGTCACTCTGACCTTTTCTTGTCTCCTCCCCTGAAATAGTCATAAAACCCTCATGGGAGAGGTGCCCTCTCTATACCTGGACAAAAGGAGCATCCTTCTCTCTAAAGAAAATGGATGCAGACAAGTTTTAAGTTTCCCTCAGCTTACCACACTTACCTCATCCGCCCTGACCTTTCGTATCTCTACACGACTGCCCACTTTTCATCAAATCCAGCATGCAACTAGCCAGGGTTAACTGTTCCTTCTGGCCTACAGTTCTTTAGGAAGGCTGCCCTATCACATAAAACTTACATTAAACAATGTTCTATGCACTCCTTCTGCTTAATCTCTGTCCATTTACTTTTCAGACCCAATTAGGGGCCCTGAAGGGGTGGAGGAACGTGTTCTCTTCCCTGTACTATGAGCACCTCTTTGGGAGGTAATAATAGAGCAGAGGGAGAAATGCCTCCCAGAAAGCCAATGCTGGCTATTTTCAGACAAAAAGAAAGGAACTTCAATCGGTTTGAAGAACATTGTAATATTTATCCTTTCATTTCTTATTTACCAATCTACCTCTCCTGGCCACAAACCATGCTTTTCACTGTGTTTATATCAAAACTAACTTCCTCCAACTTCTTCTGTTCAAGGTGCTCCAGGAACAGGCCATGCCTCCCCCAGCTGCTCTGTTTCATCACACCCTCCACAAGTCAGTACATCCCACTGCCCCACGGGCAGCCACGGTTGTGGATGCCTTCACCTTTATTCTCTTCTCCTGGAAAGCTGGCTTCCCCCTATTTACTAATCAAAAGCCATCTTGGCACAAGTCACCCTTACCTGTTCCAGGATTGTTGCATTTGTCTAACTCTGACCTCCTACACTAATACAAGTTATTCGCCACCAGCATTACTTACACATTGTTTATCCACTAGACCAGTGGTTGGCAAACTGCGGCTCGCGAGCCACATGCAGTTCTTTGGCCCCTTGAGTGTGGCCATGAAGTTTCAAACGCACTGTACGTTCGCGCCCTCACGTGGTAATTTGTGGAAGAGCCACACTCAAGGGGCGGCAGTTTGCCGACCACTGCACTAGACACTAGTGCACATGGGCCACGGGTATGCAATAATGAACAAAACCTCCAAACTCAAGGAAATTCCGATGTGTAGTCAAGAGTAAGACACAAATAGAATTGGACTTTAATTTTATTTACTAAAAAATGTAACTTATTTTCTTTGCATTTGTTAACCTTCTCTTAGTCTTTCAAGTTCTTGGAGGGCAGAGAGCTCAGAACTCAATGGTTTTTACAGTCTTATTTACAACAGCAAGATATGGAAGCAATCCAATGTTCATCAGTAGATAAAGAGATAAAAAAAGAAGTGGTACATATATTCAATGGAATACGACTCAGGCATAAAAAAAGAATGAAATCTTGCCATCTGCAGCAACATGGATGGACCTAGAAGGTATTGTGCAGACTGAGAAAGACAAATATCTTATAATTTCACTTATCTGTGGAATATTAAAAAAACAAAATAGAGGGGGTAAGGGCAAAGGGTGGGGTGGGAACTGGGTGGAGGGGAACTATGGGGGGGAAAAAAGAGGAACTGTAATAATCTGAACAATAAAGATTTAATGAAAAAAAAATAATGAACAAACAACACAGAAACAAACTCATAGATACAAGAACATTCTGATGGTTGCCAGATTGGAAGAGTTTGGGAGGACCTGTGACAAAGCAGATGGGATTAAGAAATACAAATTGGTAGTTAGAAAACAGTCGTGCAGATGTAAAGTACAGCATCGGGAATGTAGTTAATAATATTGTAATAACTATGTATGGTGTCACATGGGTGCTAGATTTACCAGGGCAATCACTCTGCCAATTATAGAAGTGTCTAATCACGATGTTGCACACCTGGCAGTAATATAATATTGTATGTTAACTGTAATTGAAAAATAAAAATGTTTTAAGAAAGAAGGTTTAAAAGTAGAAATGAAAAAGACTGGGGACTAGAGGAGGCAGTAACATTTCCGATGACAAAGGTAGCACGCTGCAACCACCATGTTCATTTTTCTATGTTATCTCTAATGCTCTGTCCATATTGTCAAGGTTCCTTTTCTGATGTGGGTAAGACCAGGTCTAGGGCTGCATCTATTTTTTTAACATATAATTTCTCCTAATATAGTGATACATGAGGTGGGAGAAAAGGTTTCTTTAAATTAAAGTCCAAAAGAGCCATTGGATTTTTTCACTTCCTGAGCTTAATGCCTTCCCACAGGCATGGGTGTATATAAATCCCATGTAGATCCTGGGTCTCTGGAAAGGGCACATTTCAGAGCCTCTGAATATCTATGGACACACCCACTGGGACACCAATTTGGAGGGAATCAAGTCTATGAAATTAAACCAATCCCAGGCTATTATGCTAATCTCTAATTCAACACCGAACATCAGGAATATTCCTTTCCTAAGGTCCTCCTCATTTTCTCAAATAAGCAGAAGCTTTTGTTCAGCAAATGGACCACATTGGAAAAAGGAAGAAAAGCCGTGTTGGGGATACCTGTTTCTAGCAGCTCCGTGGGAAGCAAGAAGAAAAGCCAAGGGAATATTAAAAGCAGAATGAAAAGGGCACGAAAACAACCTCTTGCCTATTGAGATAAAGACCAGCTAATCCATTAAGGTCAGCAATTCAGTGAAAACGTGTTTAAAGCATTATGGGAAAAGCCTGTTAGCACAGCACAGAACATGCTTTTACTAGATTAAAAGTATAGGCTCTTAGAGGCAGACCAAGAATCACGAATTGTCTCCTTCACTATCCTTGACATCATGGCTGAAATATGGCAGGCATAGAGTAAATGTTTGCTAGTAAACAGATGCCCAAATGCACAAGTATGTAAATGAACACTTAAACTATGACACTAGAGATGCAAAGTTGTATAAAGAGGTTCTTTTTTTTTTTTTCAGACTTGAAAAGGTTAGCTAGGGATTAAAGCAGGGGTGGGCAAACTTTTTGATTCTAGGGCCACAATGGGTTCTTAAACTGGACCGGAGGGCCGGAACAAAAGCATGGATGGAGTGTTTGTGTGAACTAATATAAATTCAAAGTAAACATCATTACATAAAAGGGTACGGTCTTTTATTTTTTAGTTTTATTCATTTCAAACGGGCCGGATTCGGCCCGCAGGCCGTAGTTTGCCCACGGCTGGATTAAAGGGTGCTCAAGTCAAATCACATTTATATTTGAGCTCCGATTTTAAAAGAATCCTTCACTTCCGTTATGTAGGTAATGATAACTAGGATGAAGATATGTTTCTCTGCATATTAGTTTTTGCTGCATTTGCCTATTTTTCTTTAATGTCATTAAATCGGAGTGTCCCTCTATCTGGAATTTCCCACTTTCAAACACACATGGGCTCCTTGTCCATTCTGACCAGTATTCAAGACCACACGGTTAACAGAGATGACAGCATCTGTAAATTTCACTTCTTCAGCACAGGGAGTGTCACGCTTTCCGGTTGGGGGAAGTGCTTATGATGACTTCCTCTCCATTGGCTTCATAAGCACCCTAGCTGCTATGCACCCCTGTATGCATCTATATTTTGCTACCTTTGCAGAAGAGTGAGAAACATTGAGAAGAAAAATACTTTGAAAATCTGGCTCCAAAAAGAAAGGGTTTAAGTACAGCTTTCAACATTCTAATGAGCAGTTTACTTCCCTGCAGCTGATTGCCCTGGAATGCAATAAAATCAAGAAACACAAACAAAACCAGAATTGATTAGCTCTTTTCCTCCCCTGTTCCCAACTCCTGTTCACTTAAAAAATCACAGCGGGGAGAGCAGAACTGTGTTCATGGGTACGCGGGGCCCCTCCGGTGGGCACTGTTCGCTGCACAGGCCCCTCCAGCCGTGTTGGCTACCATCACACAGGGGCGACGCTGAAGCCTGCAAAGTGGCTGGTACCACAGGTGTCTTGTCTACGCTGCCATCCAATGAGATGATAGATGTGAAACGGCGTTGAAAAGACTAACGCAGGACGAAAAGTTATTATCAGTTGTTCACAGGTGGAAGTATCAACTAATATGATTATACAGTGTGATTCCTGAACAGGGCTATCCACCAGAACCAGGGAGTCGCTGGATTTGGCATTTTTCTGCCTCTCTAGCTTCTGTTTCATGGTTAACAGTGAACCAGAAACCTCCAAAGAATCAAACTGGGTTTGTCTTGCCTACAAAGCAATCAAATAAACTGTGAAGAATCAACGAGAGAGAACACCTGTAAAGGCTAGACTCCGCCACACGGCGAGCGTGAGCACTGGAAGGACCACCAGTGGCAGCAGCCACGGCTGGCTGAGCACCGCCCATGGCTCAGGCATTGTTCCAAGCCCTTCATGTAGAACATTTCATGAAATCATCACAACAGCCTTGGGAAGTGGGTTCTATTCTAATGGCCACCTGACAGAAGAGGAAATGGATACCCTCTCCCTCCCCCAGCCCAGCCCCCCTAAAAAAAAGGCTTTAAATCTGCATGAGCTAATTTAACTTCTCATACCCGTGACTGGAGAAGCCAGGATTGAAATCTCTGCAGCTTGACTGACTGAACTCTGCGGCCTCCCATACAAATTTAGCAAACAGCTTTGCAGTGAACGCCCACAAATGCTTAATGGGTGACTTCAGAGATCTGTACATCGTTTCCCAGCTAGTAGTGGAAGAGTAGAATTCCATGTCCCAATTCTCAGAATCTGTGACTGGCATCTTATACAGAAAAACAAACGCTGTAAATGTGATTAAGGATTGTGAGATGGGGAGATTACCCTTGATTATCTGAGTGGGCCTTAAATGTAATTCCAAGGATCCACATAGGAAAGAGGCAGGAAGGTCATCGTGGGAGAAGGTGGTGGTGGGACAATGAAAATAGACTTTGCAGGGATGAGGCCGGAAGTCGTTGTCAGAAGCCTCTAGGAGCTGGAAGAGGCAAAGGATAGATGGCGCCTGCAGAGGGAACCAGCCCTGCTGACACCTTTGTGTTAGCCCCTTAAGACTCACTTTAGCGCAGTGGTTCTCAACCTGGGGGTCGCGACCCCTTTGGCAGTCGAACGACCCTTTCACAGGGGTCGCCTAAGACCATCCTGCATATCAGATATTTACATTACGATTCATAACAGTAGAAACATTACAGTTATAAAGTAGCAACGAAAATAATTTTTTGGTTGGGTCACAACATGAGGAACTGTATTGAAAGGGCCAGAAGGTTGAGAACCACTGCTTTAGTCCTTAGAACTGGAAGAGAATATGTGTTGTTTGAAGCTACCAAATTTGTAGTAATTTGTTGCCATTTTTCCCCTAGCTATCCAATAAATGCTTTTAGCATTTCCCATGATGACGAACTAAAAGGAATACACCTTGACGATGGTCTGTGTATCAGAGTTTTCTAAGTAGCACTGAAATTCCTGCATCTCAGGCAAACCTTATTTCTAGGTGAAAATATTATAAATAAAAAAGAGAAAGAGATCGTTAAATGCTGGGAGCCGGTCCATGCTTGCTGTTTCAAGGGACCTGGCATATATGGCATACTGTTCTTAATATGTTTGCTCACCTTCTTGGCACTATGTGTTTTAACCAAGGTCTCCTCTCTGAGAAAGGTTGTTTCCCCAGGTAGGGATTTTCCCCTGAAGTTAGGGAGGGAATAAAACCCCTCAACTAAGTGCCAGGCGGATAATCACTTTAACTATGAACAATCATGCTTAAGCTACATAATCTTTACTCCCTGGAATGGAGATAAGAAACGCCCTAACCTTTGTAATAGAGATTGATAGGATTGAATCAACTGGTATAAATACAGATGTAACAAGACAGCAAGAGACAGAACTTAGAAGACAGAATTTAGAAGACAGAACTTAGAAGACAGAACCTACACAGAACCCAGACACAGAACCTACACACAGAACCTAGAGACAGAAGAACTTCGCTGGAGAGAACATGGCAAAAGATCCTGGACAGAAACTGGCCACAGAACCTAGAGGCAGAACCTAGCGAGAGAACCTGGCTGAAGAACCTAGAGACAGAACCTGGCTACAGAACCTGGATAGAACATGGCAAGAGAACCTGACTAGAACCTGGTGACAGAACCTGGCTGGAGAACCTAGCTGGAGAACCTAGCAAGAGAACATGGACACAGAACCTGGCTGGAGATCCTGAACAGAACTTGGCTGGAGATTGTGGCTAGAGATCCTGGCAAGGCTGCTGATCAGCTGAACGCTGTCTCCATGTCATTCCTTCTTCGCCGACTCCGTCCACACCTTTGGGGAACCCCTGGACCCGCTGGGGCTGGACCCCAGCAGTTAAAGCAGGAGAAAATGATTCTCTGCTTGAGATTTAGAAACAAAATCATTCATATGTGGGATATAGAACTGAAACTCATAGACACAGACAACAATATGGTGGTGATCAGAGGGAAGGGAGATGGGGAGATAGTAGAATGTAAGGGGGCCAAATATATGGTGATGGGAAATGATTTGACTTTGGGTGGTGGGCACACAATGCAATAAACAGATCAAGTATCAGACACGTACACTTGAAACCTATCTAATCTTGTTAACCAATGTCACCCCAATAATTTAATTTTAAGAAAATAAGTAAAAAGAAGCAAATTTAATTTCATGCTTGCAAGATGACTTGCTTGGGCTGAAAGAATGGGCAGGCTGGAATTACACATAACTGTATCCCTCACAACAGAACATGTTATCACAGTTTACATGGAGTAAGTAGCAGAAGACACCCATCCTCAACTGAACGAAACCACTAAAACCATGATGGCTATCTAATTACCAAACCCAATAAAGAAATTGTCTCCTCTCCTCACCACCCCTCGCCCCCTGACAAAAATATATCCAGCTACTCTAGAACAGAAAATGAGAATGTCTGATAGACAACACACTCTCTCAAAGACATACCAGATGAGTGATAGGGGATAGGTCCAAACTCAGTCAAGACTTTCCAGATATGTACTTTAATGCACACCCAAAGATGGAGAAGGTAGCAAGACCTTTGACATATCTCCAACTTTTACTATATTCCTTAGTCTGACAACCAAAGAA
This sequence comes from Myotis nattereri, assembly GCF_964212035.1. Taxonomy (NCBI): domain Eukaryota; kingdom Metazoa; phylum Chordata; class Mammalia; order Chiroptera; family Vespertilionidae; genus Myotis; species Myotis nattereri. The sequence continues at coordinate 32,616,658 of NC_138088.1, forward strand.
ATAGTATGCTACTAACAGGCATAGGAATAATAAACCTTACAACCTAATGCCAAATGATTAATTCATACTGCCAAATTGTATTCATTAAAAAAATACAATTTATTGTTTACTACAGCTACTTTAAAATATTTTAACACTCATCTGGTTTACAATCATCTAAATGTGTGAGGTGGAGTGATGGTTCGCCTTTCTCTTTCCAAAACATTGTGCATGGGAGAAGAAAGTAAAACAACTGCTGTTTTTGAAATGAAAACAATTTTGAAAGCCTGCATTTTACCACTTGCTTTTTGAGCAATAAAAAAAGTAATAAGCTTGGATAAAGGGACAGATGCTTAAGACAGCAAATTTACAAACCCCTCTAAAACCCCCCTAAGGACCATAAGAGAGAAGTGTGTGATGAGATAACCAGCGGTGGAAGACTGTTTAGTAGAGCCGAGACTGCTTCTCTCCCAAATCAGCCTTTTCCTCGAGGCTCTTATAATGCCCACACCACACATTTGGCAATAAATGTATCTGATGGCTGCCCAGATATAAGATGCCAAGTCCCATGAAATACATTGTGTACAGTTATTTAATATTTTGAAAAGTTATAGTTTTCTTGGCTTTGAAACCTATCTAATCTTACTTGAAACCTATCTAAGTCTTAAACAGGCTTGAGCTACGACTGCTAAAATTCATGAAGTCACTACTGTGCTGAAGGGTTCTCGGTCTAGTGAAAAAATCTTCCAGCCACATTAAAGTGGACCGGGTACTAAGACACAGCTGCGCACGGTGTGCAATGCACTTCTCGACTTGTGCTATGCGTGGGATGAGCCTTTTCTCGTTCCTTGCCATTTGGTTGTTCTGCAGGTGTTTTTGTTTATGCAAACATGTTCCTGGAGCCTAACTCCATGTAGCAGATGTTAAACACTAGTCTTCCATTTGAGTGCTTGATAACCCTTTGTAATGTTGTTGCCTTTTTGAAGTTTAGGCACTCACAGAATATTCACTTGCTATCCACTGTACACAGTTCAGAATAGTCCGTGGCACAGAACAGGTGCTCAAGATACACAGATGATGTATCAGTAAGAACACCTATTTCCTCTGTCCTGAATCAGCAGTACCATTTCAAACAAGATACTAAGTAGCACTAGTCCTTAACTACAACTCTCATTTATAAAATGTGTAAGTAAAGCATGTTTTTTTCTGTTTTACTCTTGTACATATGTACCAGTTTGAGAGAGCTGGGCATGGAGAGGCAATACAGTATCTGAATCCCTGACAATATTTTGTTATTCGGGTTAAAGAACCATAATTCTGTCTCCTCAGTCTCTTTTATGTATCTAGATAGATAAATAGGTAGGTAAGTAGGCAGATAGACATAGATAGATGATAGGTAGGTAGGTAGGTAGGTAGGTAGATAGATCTCATATTTGTTAATATATAATTTCTGAGTTTTTTATATATATAAGATATATACACTTGTGAGTGTATGGGTGTGCGCAAACTTAGCTTTGCCTTAAGATAGGTCATTATTTTTTTTTCCATTATAAACTTTTGAACAATAATAGATACAGAGGCAGAGCTGCCTCAAACAGATTGTCAAACTGCAGCAGGAAGGCCGGGGAGGGTTGGGGGGCAGGAGGGAGGGGGGTAAGAGATCAACCAAAGGACTTGTATCATGCATATCAGCATAACCAATGGACATAAGACACTGGGGGGTAGGGGAGGCCAGGGGATTGTCAAGGGCGGGGGGAAAAAAAGGACACATATGTAATACCCTTTGTAATACTTTAAGCAATAAAAAAAAAAAAAGATAGGTCATTATTTTTAAATTGGTGGGAAAACTCTCAAAATGGTTGCATAAATCAAGAACGGCAAGTGCCTGAACATATGCCTCTGCCTTCCAAACCCTTGATCACGGCAGTCCTCAGTAACTGACCATGGCAGTCTTTACTGCCGAGACCAAAAAGGCCTCAGAATCCTTCTCAAAATAATGCTCCTGGCAGCCCCTACTACTCTATTGGATTAGCTCTTACTATGAAATTTATTTGCCAACCTTGGCATCAGTATAACAAAGTGCATGTGGGTGTCCCACGCATTTATTATCAACACTGCAATTCAGTTCCTGACGTCCAGGCGTGCGCTGTGAAACTGAGATACCAGAGAGACACTGCAGAAAATACCATTTGAACCGTTTTCCCAAACTGACCTTAATTTTATACATAGCTCAAGAAAGCTTTTATACTTCAAAAAGAAAAAAAAAACCCACAAGCTTTCTTCTCAGCTTTTATCCTTCATACTCAAGTTGAAATAAACACACAGGTGATCACATGTTGGAAACTGTACATAATTCTCATTTTATATGATTGAGTCCATGTCGTCACTGGACTTCCTATTGCTACGTTGAGGAATTTCCTAGGATTGATCCTTTCATTATCAGTTGCCAGCAGAACCTTCTGCCAAAAGCCTAAGGAGATTTAGAGGGTCAAGAATGTAAGTAAATAGTAATTACCTTTTATAATCATGGAACGTATTATGCACAAAGAGTGTGTAATTTAATGTATATGTGCAACTTCAAAATAAGACCAACATAGGTGCTATACTTTTGTATGTAAGCAAATAGATTTTAGACACAACTTACTGCTTCTATTTGTGTGGTGGGGAAATGAGAAAACTACCATCATTATGCTCTTAATTCATAAAATTAAAATGTAGCCTATTGTTAGGGGAAAACTGATTCATGTAACTGTTCACAATGGTTTATACAATGTGTTTTATATGTAAAATTGTATTTAAATCCTCACAGAATCACTGTGATGAGTAATTCCATATATTGCCACACATTTATAAAGTCCTGTGTATTCTCCACTTCAAAAATAATGAAATAGGCTTATCATACTCAACCTCTCTACCAATAGCTCTCTATCTGTAACAAGAAAACTTCTTATTTTTGAGAGATCACAGGCATATTTGCTTCTAGTTTTAATCATCACTCTTCCAAATTTGTGGCTTTGAATGGCCATGACATTGCTTAGCTCACAACAGCAGGTGAATTATGACAAAGTAGTTTTAAGTTGACTAAATTATTTGAGAAATTAGAACTACATCATGTCAGAGACAAGAGAGGCATCATAGATCTTCAGCCTGTGTCCTCCTTTTATATATGAAAACCTGAGATACAGGGAGGCAAAGACATGTGATACCATTAGATGCCATTAATGAGAAACTGAGCAGCCATTAGGATAAGGCCCTAGGGATTGTCTCATCTGCCTTCCACCACCCTACCCCCAACTGCTTCATGCTTCCTTTAAACAACAACACAAAAACAAAGGTTCTCCCTGAAGTCAGAACACTGATTTTTATGCCCCCTGAAGTAACATAATTGCAAAGTAATTCATGTCCCAACTTTAAAATTGGTATTTCCATGTATAATAATAAAAGTGCAATATGCTAATTAGACCAGACAACCAAATGACCTTCACGACGTCCTTCCGGACCAAGCCGGGGCTGCAAGGGCTTGAGCCCCTCGCACGAATTTTGTGCATAGGGCCTCTAGTTTAAGAATAAAATTCATTCACTACCACCATGACTACTGTTGTCTAACAATCCCAGTTAAAGAATACTTTATTCTGAATTTGTACCCTCAAAACATCTTCGGGCAATTGAGAGATGATGCCAAGCAGTGTTGAAAAGCAGCTGCCAGTTACAACAACAATGAACGTCTGCAGCAATCAAGACATAGACTTTGTTGTCCAAAGCTGTTAATATTAATCTTTCAATTGCAAAGACACTTTCTTTCTAATATTTTACTTTAAAAAGATTTTTAAGTAGACTAAAGAGAAAAATGAAAGCAGCACTTCACTAAGATTTATTTTAGAAATCTGACACTTGTCTAAAAGACTTAATAGATAATAGCAACTATTTACTTAGCACATTCCATGTGCCAAATCCTGTGCTAATGCTTGATGAACATTATGTCACTAATTTCCAAAAACCATTAAGTGAGGCAAATTCTATCATTAGCTCCTTTCACTGAGGCTGAGAGGGACTGTGTAATCTGCTGCAATCAACACCTTTGGACTTTGAACTCTAGGCTACCACCAGAAGTCATGCTCTTAAAATGCACCACAATTCTGTCTCTAAGGGAAGTAATCAGAGTCCTTCCATGTTATGAGTCAAAGAATTAACTAATATAGGTAATATTTTCACAGAACAACTATGTTTTCTTATAAATATATTACTACTAACCAGAATAAATTATGCTTTTAAATCCTGCTGATGTGAAATTTGTATCCTGTTCAACTTTATTTTCTTCATGGAATAAGCAAGATAACCAAACTGCAATTGACTTAAACCCCAGCAAGAGGGAACTGATATCTATTTTTTAAATATATTTTATTGATTTTTTTTACAGAGAGGAAGGGAGTGGGATAAAGAGTTAGAAACATTGATGAGAGAGAAACATAGATCAGCTGCCTCCCGCACACCCGCTACTGGGGATGTGCCTGAAACCAAGATGCATGCCCTTGACCAGAATAGAACCTGGGACCCTTCAGTCCGCAGGCCAACACTCTATCCACTGAGCCAAATCAGTTAGGACGAAGCTGACATCTTTACTGAAAGTGGACACTGGCCTCGATGTTTTCTAACCCTCATAGATATTAATAGCATGCTATCATGCTCTCTGGTTATTGGTTTATACACCGACAACATCTGCATAATTATCCATAGATGTTAATATGGTGTCAGAAAAAAGACTATGCGAAGCCTCTGGTCCTTTTAGAGCAGGGTTTCTCAACCTGTGGGTCGCGACCCCTTCAGCGGTCGAACGACCCTTTCACAGGGGTCGCCTAAGACCATCCTGCATATCAGATATTTACATTATGATTCATAGCAGTAGCAACATTACAGTTATGAAGTAGCAACAAAAGTAATTTTATGGTTGGGTACAACATGAGGAACTGTATTTAAAGGGCCAGAAGGTTGAGAACCACTGTTTTAGAGGCTTGGATTACTGTAAAGAAACTCTTGCATTACAGATCCAATAGAATCCCTGTCACTGGTTTATTATCTCTCTTTATTTGTTTAATCATGGTGAAGGTCATGGACAATAGACTTCAATTTTTTTGAACTTTTGTCAACTTCAATTTTTATCATGAAGCGCCAATAAAATTGAATCACATATTCAAGGACTGACAAATTATTAGTTTTTCCTTCTCTGGCTGTTTTTCCATTTGTTAATACTTTGTCAGAGGAACAGGAATGGAAGCAATATAACAGTTCTTCCATTTTATTTATCAGATAAAGGTTTTGGTCCAGGAAGAGATGAGCACGTTACTCATATGGGGAGGCAACACTCTCCATGGATTATTCTAGCAATGAGCACTGGCATATTTACCTGTAGGTACCTTTAACCCTTTGCGGTCGTTTGTCTACTCTCAGCCACCAAAGCTTTTTTACCGTTCCGGTCGTATATCTGCTCTCAGCCACCACAGCAAGGAACCGTACGAATCTTAACTCTCTTCATTCATGTATCCGTTCATAATTTCTCTGAAAGCTCTTAAGTGTCTAAGCGACCTTGTCACGAACCAAAACATTGCCCTGACAAATCAGAGATATCGAAACTCAATATAAATAAACGCGGTCGTTCCACACTCGCCATGCAAAACACCGTGGCGAGTCAGTCGCCTTTTAAGAGTGAAGAAATCAACAAGCTTCGGAGATACTTCGAAGAATTTCAAATAAAGCTTTACAAATTACGTTTAACTGTAATTAGGCATTCTGGCTTGTTAAGATATTTCAAAATAATACTCCAAAATGGCGAAAAGAAAGTTACCGAAAGAAGTGTACTGCGAATCTGATTTTCGTGAAGGAGCGTCTTCAAAACCAGGAAGACCATCGGCCTCAGATAAAGATGAAAGGCTTAATGGGAAACTGCATATATTGCGGCACTATGAAGGTGTGAAAAGTAAAGATTGCTCTGTATGTTCAAACAGAAAGATTAGGGGCGGAAGACGCCAAACTAATTATTTTTGCGATACATGTAGTCGAAAACCAGGACTGCATATTGGAGACTGCTTTCAAAGATACCACACAATGGAGAAATATAAAATATAATTTTTACATAAAAACATGTTATTGAAACACATTATTGTCTAAACATGCATCTAATGTTCAAAAAAGAATTAATAAATCTTGTTTATCCTTCATAATCTTGCATGTTATGTATCACTGCTCTTCCAATGGAAATTAATTCTGACCAGTACGACACCCATGTCCAAATTTAATACGACCGCAAAGGGTTAAATTCTAAACATATGCTTGTGTAAAATTGGGGTGTTTGGTTGCCTATTTTTAGGGATCTGGTCCTTGAATGATGTTCAGGATTAAACGTATCTACAGAGTGGGACAAAAGTAGGTTTACAGTTGTGAGTATGTGAAACATACTTTATTCTTGAATTATTATTTATCAATTATTGTATTGCTTCCCATGCAATCAACTGTAAATCTACATTTGCCCCACCATGTATATTGTTATATGACTTTACAGCTGCCCATCATCAAAGAGAAAATAGAATGGCAAATAGTAAATCCACACTTCCTTTCAAAAGCTGTTCTAAGAAATGTTTGGTCAGACAGAAGAACTGACCAATATCATTTTAGTTAATACTAAGCAGTTTCTATGAAGGGCAGTGTGGGAAATATAACTCAAGTAACAATGAAGACTATTTTGTCCACTATAAAGTATTAAACTAAAACTAAGTGTGACCACTCTCTCCAAGAAAAAGCTGATTTACACATGTGAGCGGGGAGTCTATCTTATTATAAGAAGTGAGATTATACAGCAAAGCACATTTCATGTGTTCAAGAAATGGCTTTCCAGGGTTAAAGAGGTAACAGATGAGAAAGACTGGTGGTATTAAGTGCCATGTTGGCAGTCATAAAAACTATCATCTATTTGGTGTTTGCTTATATACCAAGTTCATTTCATCCTCACACCAACTTTATAAAAAGGCTATTCATTTAACTTCCCCATTTTACTTTTACAGAAGCTATGGCTTAAGGGCTTTCTAAAACATATGGAAGCTAGGTAGAGGTAAAGTCTGGATTAAAATCAATAGTTGTTGGTGTTGTTGCTCTAAGTAAATAGGACAACACTCTTAAACACTGTAAAATAACTAAGTCCTTAGGGACTTCTAGATGGAACAGGCATGACATGGCACTTGGTACTTAAGGAAAACCTTAGAAGAGAAACAACATCTGGAAGCCTAGTATCTGAAAAAATGGGCTGAAGAGGAAAAGGCACCTCCAACATGGAAAAAAACAAGACATGGATATTGGGAATCACACATTATCTTTAGTGAAACAGTCCATTGTCAAAATTGCAGGAGAGAAGCATCTGCAAAAATAGACGTGGTAAAAGCTCATGGGGGTATTTTAGGGTCAGTGGAGGAGGGAGAGCAATAGAAAAACAGATAAGGCAATTGGACCACCCATATTTTGAAACTTCTAAAGTAAGCCAATCTAGAATTATTTTTCTTCCCATCTACTTTAGTACAGGTGACTTATATCAAAACACAATAATCAATAAACATAAGATGATATAACTGAATTTAACCCAATCTTATCAAAGGAAGAGTTTGTTTTGCATCCTTAAAAACATTATCAGGTATTTTATTATAGACCAACTAGAGTCCGGATGCATGAAATTCATGCAAGGGGCTCGGCCCCCACCCTGGTGGTGGCTACCTCTGCCTTGCCCCACCTCCAGGGCTTTCTCCAGAAGGTCATCTGGAAGGTCATCCGGTCTAATTAGCATATTACGCTTTTATTATTATAGAAGGTAAGCACTGGCAAGGCAAACTGCTCAGCAAACCTTATTTGGACCAAGTGTAAATACCTGTTCTTGTCTTTTACATGATACCTGTTTCCCTCTGGCTGTCAACATAATCTTGAGCTGAATTTTAACATTCTGGCTATTTACTGACCTGCCTAGCTGGTAGTTCCTGATATTCCTCCAAAACTTGTGCCAAAGCCTAATGCTCTTTCATGCTTCCTGCTAGTAAACCGCATGTATCCTTGTTGCCAAAAGCAAAGTCGCATTTGGTGTCAACTTATTTTTTATTAGTATACTTAATGTAAAAGCACACATTTTATTTTAGGAGCGATAATTAAATGTGACTCAAACTAAATAAACCTAGTTATAGGAAGAAATAAAATCTATCAAAGTTTATAATAGGCATAAAATGTCTCTCAAGATATTTTTAAATCCATACATTTTGCCACCAGGACAAAAATTCTAAAGCAGCAACTATTGCATGACCTGTGTTACATTGGTTATTCTTCTCTTAATCTTTTAATCCTCTTATTTACTAATATAATCTTATTCCCAATTTCCACATTGTTTTCACTCCTAAAATGGATGCTTCATTCACATGGTGACATTTCTGTAATTAGAACTTGCCTTGCAATCACTCCTATATTTAATGGCTTCTTCTTCCCTCCTCAAAATCTGTCATTAGAAAGATGGATCATTCTATTATCAGTGTTTCCACAGAGTGTTGGAAATACGTCTTTCTTTTAACTTTGTTTTCTTTTTGTAAAATGACTATGAAATAAATGTACTGAACAATAACAACAAAAGCTATTTCTGAATATAAGTGAAAATCAGTTTATTTGTTTACAAGTGAGTTCTCTGAATATAGTAATATATATAATCCTAATAACTAAACATGAAGACACCCTTTTCTTCTCCAAATTCTTTATTCTTTTTTTTTTTAATCCTCACGCGAGAATATTTTTTCATTGATTTTTTAGAGAGAGTGGGAGAGAGAGGGAAAGACAGAAGGAAACATGGATGTGAGAGAAAAACAATGATTGGTTGCCTTCTGCACAAGCCCCAACCAGGGCACGGCGAGGGAGGAGCCTGCAACTGAGGTACATGCCCTTGACTGGAATCAAACCCAGGACCTTTCAGTCTGCAGGCAGATGCTTTACCCACTGAGCCAAACCAGGTAGGGCCCTCCCTCTTATTTGAATTACTCACCTCTCTCAATTAGAAAAAGAGACTCAGTTCTAAGTGGAAAAATAGGAAAGGTAAAAACTAAACCAGGGAGTTTCCGTGAACATATTTAACAAGTACCCTATTTATAATTTTACTTCAAATTTAGTATTTCTCGGTAAGAAAAAAAAAATTGTGTGTGCATTCCATAAGCAAGTTGGAGCATAAGTTGAAAAACAGTGGAAATCTCTGTTCAAAATCAGGCAGTTTCGTGCTCCTCTCCATCTTCTCAATGCTGGGCAAAACTGGTACTTCAGTTTGCAGATCAGAGATGGATAACATTCAAGCTGATATTAAGGATGTAAGGGAGGTTTGGGGGGTATGTTAAGAGATCAACCAAAGGACTTGTATGCATGCATATAAACATTACCAATGGACACAGACACTAGGGGGGTGAGGGCATGTGCTGGGGGGTGGGGGAGATTGGGGGGAGGTTAATGGGGGTAAAAGGAGACATATATACTACTATTTGTAATACTTCAAACAATAATAAAAAAAGGATGTTGCTGCTGTTTTTTAAGATTTTACCTGCCCCTTTCCTCCAAAAATTTATTCCAAGTAGTCACTAGGCTGAGAACATAATGTTGAAAAACAAGCCCTTTTATATTAAGCTGCCTATGTAGCCTATTAAAATAGGTTCTAAATGGTCACTATAGCAACAAAATTGCTACTGCTTGACCTGGCATGCACCCACGCAAACATGGTGACCATCCTGGCATTCTTATGCTGCTCGCATGAACTTGCTTTATATTCTCAGAGAAACAGAAGCAGTCAAACTTTAACATCTAGAAGAAATTATTCTTCTAAAAGCAGCATTTAAATTATAACTAATAATTTCACAAATTTTAAGAGAAAAATAAATGTATTGAAATATTTATACCTATAGATTATTTAGTGATGATTGGTACTAGAATTGTAATCATAACTATCTTTCGATCTCAAAAATACCCCAAAGCCTTAAATGCAGTTAATATTCTAAAACATTTAAAAATATTAAATTGTTCCACATTTTTTAGAGTAAGCATTCAATGTAACACTAGGCCAGAAATGGCAGGCAAGATACTATTTCTTAAAAATCCTAATTTGGTAACAAAAGAATAGTTTGATGAATGTTTCTTAAATATAATATATACAATATCACATATGCATGCACATGGCATACATATAAACACATATACACATACTATATATACACAGAATAGGAACAAAAAATTAACAATTTAAAGTGATATATAGTGTGTATAGTATAGAGATACATACACATATATATGTATAGTATGTAGATACATACACATATATGTATAGTATGTAGATATAAACACAGATATATGTATGTATACATATATATATACTATACATAACACACACGTGCACACATATAATTTTGTAATCCAACATAAAATTCTAGCAGCTGTCCTAGGGGTGGGAGTGGCCAGGGAGGGATCGATAGAGGAACAGGGAGACATATGTAATACTTTAAACAATAAAAGAATAAATTAATTAAAATAAAAATAAAGTCTAGTAGCAGTCCCAGATGATTGCTAAATGCCACTCAAATATAAACATGGACATTTATTTCTGATAGTATGACAGATGGCAAACCCAGTGCCATGAAACATGTTTGCCATTACTGACCAAGACTCGAGAGCCACACCTAAAGGTCAGAGGGAAGAAGTGGCCCAAAACCTGTATAAGATGGGGCCTCTGCTGCCACTCAGATGTCTTCTGGGGCAATCAAGGGCCTGCTTCTATTGGCTTAAGCTACATGCAAGTTGGACAGTGTCCCAGAGAACGTGCTCTCATCGCATTCAGCCAACAGCTGGGGGCATGACCTCCATACAGTACACGGAATACAGTTCTACCCTAGTAACCCCAGCCTCACTGCTTATTGCTGGCGGACCCAGAAGAACCAGGCCATAGAACGTCAAGTGTAGAATCTACCTCAGGAGCACTGCCAGGGGGAGCAAAGCCCAGAGCACAGTGTGTGTCAGAGTGACAGAGGAGCCACTTAGCCATTGAAGGGCGTCCAGCTGCCCAGCGTTCAATCTGTGTGAGCTGAGAGTTTGGGCCATATCAGAGTTTCTGGAATTATCTATGGCAAAAGCCAATAAACTACCATATTTACTGTTTTTGTTGTTAGAACAAAGTCACAACATACATTTTATCAGATAGCTAAATAAATTGGAAAATTCAACTGCACAAGAAATTCATTTTTTTTACTCTCTCTCCAAAAACCTTACACTGTTTTAATATTTGTAATTCATGGTGCATCCCTCAGGACTGATCTTAAATGTTACCTCCTTCTGAGAGCCTGCTTATAAGTCCGGGGCATGTACTTTCTCAATATGTCCCCGAACCCTCTGTGCTGAATTCTAACACAGTATTGATCACATTGTACTATAATCACTTCTTTTCCATTTCTGCTGCTCCCAGTTGGCCATGAGCTCTTTGGAAAAAAAAGAACAGTGTCTTCCTCAACCATGAAGCCCAGAAACCTGGTTCCTGCTTGGCAGAGTTCAATAAGTGTTTGGTGAACAAAACAATCAAACAGGAATTACTTTTAAGCAGAAGAGGGAGAAGTTGGCTCTCTGGAGATAAGTTAGAGAGGCCAGAAGGCATTCTGAAAATTCAGTGAGCTTCACTGAGAGAAGCTAAGTTCTTTATCCCTGGGAGGATTTAAGTTGGTGCAAAATGGCTATTTAACAAGGAAACTAAATCATTCATCAGTTGCTCATCTGCCTGGATGCACTCTGAGAGCTCCTCCACCTCTGAAGTTATTGGCTTCATCATCTCTAGCCCATAGAAACAAGCCCTGTATTTTAATTATTGACTACAATTTGGTACTTGTTTCCTTGTCACAGATGCTGCATGGTGCCGATTCCCCTTTAAAATAGCAACTTCAATGAGGACATCCGTGGCATTGCAAAAAAAAACAAACAAAAAAAAAAACTGTGTTGTGAGCCTCCTGGGGGACTTCAGGATCCATACCAGTTGTCAGCCAATTCATGACCATAAAGAATTGTCAGAATTAAAAAGGACTCCTGGACATACTGGAAATGTTAAGGCATTGCCTCTAATCACACAACCAATCTCTTAGCAAACGAGATGTTAGCTTAACAAGAAAATTCTTGGTCTAATGGAGAGAAACGGGAAAACAAAATTAAATCGCTTCAAAAATCCTTAACATCCACAGATGCCTTATTACAAGCTACCACCTGTGGTCTTTGTTGCAGCGTGCAGGCTTCCAATTTATGTTCACCGCTGTTCTGGGTAACAAGCTGTTTCCCGCCAGCCGTATCAATTCATCATTTCAGCAAAGTCTCAAAGTGCTCCACAGATGGACATTAGGGAGAAAAAGCAATGGTCTGCCACATGCATTTGACAAATAAATTGTTCCTGAACTGCTGATCTAAATTAAAACTGGATTTGAAATGCCTGGGAGAAAGACAAGGCTGTCACTTAGTGAACTCCATTAGTTAAACTGGCATCCTGGAGAATTATGGACTAAAATTAGATACTGCATCTCAACTAGAAATTGGATGCAATGCTTTTGGGGAAAATGGGGAGAGGGGGTATTGCTACTGGTAAATATGATTTTCTTTTCCCAAATGGCTAACTAATATTGGAGAGCTATTTTCTACCTACATGGAATGGGAAGTTGTACTAGAAAGTCCTTCTGTTTCACCTAGAAAATTTGGTAATTTAACCTCCATAGGAAGGCAGGGCTCCCCACTATTACAGTAAGGTAGAGAACCGTTCTTTTTCCCAGGATATTGGTTTGTAAACCACCACAATTGTTGAGAACCATGGGTATCCAAACCTAAGTCAGCTGGCTTCTTATGATAATTACTTAGCTGGTTTTTTCAGTACAATTTCTATCAGTTTTAAACACTTCCCCAAATAAGAATAAACTTTCAAAAATATTACTATATATAAAATCAATGAGTCATTTTTTTTCTCCTCACCATATTTTCTTTTCAGCTACATTCTTATTCTAAAAGCAAACATTGAAAACTGGTCCCTGAATCACTGAATTAAATCTTTCCACTAAACTCAGTAGGCGTGGGTTGGGCTTGGGGGTAGTAAGAAGATAAATTTCTTTGTTGGCTTCCGTGCCAAGTATTCCCACCATAATTTTGAATCTGAAATTCTGAAGACAGAAACAGGAAATTAAGTGAGGGTAGAAATGAGCTGGGAAGGTCAGTAATAAATGTGCATTTCATAAAATAAACATGTGCATTTTATCTTTATTTATTTCAAGCATCATTTCAATTCTGACGCGCTGTTTAAGAAAACAACTTTTTAACCAACTGCTTCAAAGAAAAAGAGAGCAGCCCTTCCTTATGCCAGGGGTCAATTTCTACATTTCTGACCCATTAGTTAGCTGCAGAGCCCATCTATACTGGCAGACTATCTCGGTGGGATTAGAACTCTCTTCTTACAGTCAGGTTTTTGACTCTCCCTTCGAATATATCAACCCCTAAATTTATGTGCCATTAATGTAGCCAATAATGAGCTCCAGTTTCAGCTGGAAAAAAAACTGGGTTAAAAGGAGACATATGTACTACTATTTGTAATACTTTAAACAATAAAATAAAATTTAAAAAAACTGGGTTATCTCAGCACTTAAAAAGTTTACTTGGATCAGAACTAACTTGATCATTTTCATATCCAATCAGTAGACTAAACAGACTTAGGGACATCATAATATCTTTTTTTCACCAATGTGGAAAAACCCTAGTACTAAAAGCTTTTGAATTGGGCTTTCCAAGAATCAGGTGCAATGAAAGGGTTCCCTTTGGTACATAGAGAAAAAGAAAAAAAACAAAAAAGAAGATAACCAAGACTTTCGGTCCCCAGAGATTGAGGCTGGTGATTGACAGCTGCAGGACACCTTCAAGGGAAAACTATCCCTATCTTTGACTTAAAGAGGCTCCCTTCAGAAGTTAGATATTGGAGACCTGATTGGGTCTTAGAGGACATCTCCTAGAAACTGCTACAAATATCCAAAGGTTGTACAGGAGTTCATTACTCAGATTTTCTGTCTCTTCTGATATGGTTTTCAACCATGTTTCCACTATTTACACAGTTGTGAGAAGAGGTAATGATATATAACTGGAACTATTTTGTTATGTTTTATTACTCCGAAGAACCAAACCAAACCCAAAACAACCATTGGGCAACAAACAAACAAACAAACAAACAAACCAAGCCTTTGGGCCAGAAAAAAATAAAATATTTGAATCAGTGTATATGAGCACATATATTATTAAAATGTGGCTAATTTAATTATATTTTAATTATTTTCCCCCAAATTCCTAATCATTAGTCATACATTCCATCACTTTCAATCTGTTTTTCACTAATACATGTCTGTAACTATTACTATTTTTAATAATGTATACTGATATTGACCACCAAGAGAGGAGCAGGTTAAGTAAACCAGTCTTCAGACTATCTGAGAGAAGTCAAGTCCATCATCACAAAACAGGCACAGCCTGAACTGAAGCAGTGAGTTTCCTTCCACTATAACTGTCTGGTATGTAGAAGTAGAGAGTTGGGTGAATTAGAAGTAAACACATTATTAGGGAAACCAAACAAACCTTAGTACATGAAATCTTCTAATAAGCATTAGCGGAGAGTGTGCTCCAGACCAGACCTTGGGTTATGGAGACAACAACAAAAATAGTCTCTACCCTCAAGGAATTCACAGCCCACTGGGAAAATTAACAAGCAAATGCCAGGACACTGCTGGCAAATGATACTGGAAAGGTCAATTCCTGTAGGTCTGAGCCCAGGCAGGAGGGCCCCTGCTCCGGCCTCAGGCTGGGAGGATGGGGGTTTCCTGGGTAGATGAAAAACCAGTGGGTACTGGCTGAGTGAAGAGGGAGGAAGGCTTCTCCTTGGCAACCACAAGAGCAGAGAAAAGGCTCAGAGAAAAAGAAAAAGTGCAAGCTTGTGAGGAAATAAAGTTTATGGCAGGCATTAGAAACCCTGATGAGGCTAGGTAAACAGCTTCAGAACATAAAAGGACTTGAACTAATGAAATACTATTCTTATTTCCACTGGTATTCCTTGATGCCCAATAAAAGTGTGCTATTTCTTTAACTACCATATTCAAAAGACTTGAAAAGTTTGTTCTAAATGTCTTATTTAGATGAACTCTGTAAAGACTACTACAAAGCAAGTTCTACCCTCACAGCAAAGCGTTTCTGTAGACCTCATGCTGTCAATCTCTCTATTTGAACGGTGCTGTTTAATTATGTTAACAGGAAAGAAGTCAACCTACTGCCTCCTTTTCAGGAAGAAGCATTAAATTAAGAAATATCTTACTTTCCCAGGAGTTTTCCAGTTGCTTAATATCTGACCTTCAGGTATAAAAATCCACATCATTTCCCACATGTATTCAATGAATAAAGGAACCACAAATTAAATACCTATAATCGTGGTTCCAGTCCAACCAAAAATGCTTTCTCTGACAAACAACTCTATGCTAAGGCACTCAAAAAACTTCCCCACGCTCTGGGGTGGCATTAACTAGTGCACGCAGCAGTGTATGGTACAGTGGAAAGAACATGAACATTGAGTGAAAGACTGGGCTTGAATGTAGCTTTGCCATCTGCAACTTTGTGACCTTGGAAATTAATCTCACTGAGCCTTGACTTTCTCTTCTGCCCACCAGAATAATACATACCTGTTAGGGTTGTTGTAAAAATTAGAATTTCACAACTAGCTAAGGCATAAGCGTGGCAAGCCAGGGGAACTCCACAGAGGAGGGCTGTGACTAACAGACCGTCAGGGACTCTATCCCTGCTGAGGTTCTTCAAACCTAAGCTACTGAGAATCAATGGACGTTTAAGCCACTCAATAACCCCCCTCTTCATGCTCAATTCACAAGACGCCTCCCTAAAAAGCCCCTCCCTGTCAGCTCCGCCTGCCACCTGTCATTTCTAGTTTTTGAGTGCACGGCTCAGCAAGTCAGGTGCCCCTGGCAGGGGCACAGGCATCACCATTCATACTAATGCACTGCATTCAGTGTTCATCCCTGGGATGACAATCCAGGCCTCTGAGCCTGTTCCTTAAAGAAATGATCACACTATCATTTAACTAGACTGAGGAACAAAAACATTGTTTATAACCTCTCAAAATCTCCACTTTAAAATAAAGTTAATGCATCGCTTATGTGTCTTCCCCCCTCCCTCTTTGAACACAAA
Organism: Myotis nattereri; assembly: GCF_964212035.1. Lineage (NCBI taxonomy): Eukaryota > Metazoa > Chordata > Mammalia > Chiroptera > Vespertilionidae > Myotis > Myotis nattereri. The sequence continues at coordinate 32,632,915 of NC_138088.1, forward strand.
GATTTCAGTCTGCACTAATGCCAAAGGGCAAGATCAGTTTTCCTTGAAGTGAAATAAATCCTGTAACCAGGCATCGCTTCACTCTTTCAAGAGCTTATCCCTAGCTTCCTAAGCGGGTCCTGAACTGGAGGTTCACCATGGCAACAGGTGAGATGACAGTGTCTGACTTCAAAACACACGATCCTGGCAGGGTCTGGAGATACTCTTCCCTTCGAGATGGTAATTTCTTCCACTAGAAAACCTGCATTTCAGTATTAAAAGTTTGCATGTTCTAAAGCACAGCCAAGTAGAAAGGGCATGGGTTTTGGAGTCAGAGAAACATGGGCCCAATCCCAGCCCCACTATTGGCAGCTTTGCAAACATGGGCGAGCGCTCTAAGTCACTGTTTGCTCATCTGCGAAGGAGCAAACCACCGCCTTCCACTGCCCTGGGCTGTGTAGGACAGAGGCCTGCAAACAGGGGCTGCCACCTGACTTTGTACCTTCCATGAGTGAACAATGATTTTTAGCCCTAGCCAGTTTGGGTCAATGGATAGAGCATCGGCCTGCGGGCTGAAGGGTCCTGGTTTCAATTCTGTTCAAGGCACGTACCTCAGTTGCAGGCTCTATCCTGGACCTGGTCTGGCTGGGTTCAGGAGGCAGCCATTAGATGTGTCTCTTTCTCTGTCTCTCCCCTCCCTTCCACTCTTTCTAAAAATCAACTGAAAAATATCCTTGGATGAGGATTAACCAAAAAAAAAAAAAAATTCTTACATTTTTAAGTGGTTGGGGAAGGGGAGTTATTTTCTTTTTGGTTATATAAGTACTTAAACAAGATTCTTGATTTTTGCCTCTTTGTCCACAAAGCCTAAAATATTAACAATCCGGCTTCTTTACAGAAAATGTTCGCTGATCCTGGGCTTAGATGATTGAGTGGACTGGGACTCTTATATAGAGATTTTATGTGCTTGGCACTGCGAGGTGCGTAATAAGCATTAGTTCTTCTCCTTTGAGGGGGAAACTGTGGCTTTGTGCAATAAGCACTAATTTAAAACATCTTTTTAAATGCTTAACAGCTTCCATCACTCATGGACCTTGTGGTATTGGAAAATTTCTCTACCTCTCTGGAGGATCAGTCTACTTCTCTTCAAAAATGGCAATTTCAGGTCTAGTTTTATGTACGTTTTTCTCAAGAAAATGGAGTTGACCTTGAAGAACACAGGTTTGAACTGCATGGGTCCACTTATTTATGGGTTTAATTTCAATACATACTATAAATGTATTTTTCATTCCCTATTATTTCCTTAATAACATGTATTTTCTCTAGCTTACTTTACTGTAAGAATATTGTATACAATACATATAACATACAAAATATGTGTTCATAGGCCGTCAATGTTTTCAGTAAGGCTTCCTTTTGCTCAAGAATAGGCTATTAGTAAAGTTTCAGGAGAGGCCGAAGTGATACTCAGATTTCCACTGCCCAGGGGCGTCAGTCTCCTGAACCCCTGCAATATTCAAGGGTCAATGACAGCTAGTTATTTAAAAACAAGTGAAAAATGCCTGATACATTCAGCTATTTTACAGAAAGTACCCCTTTGTAAGTTTACTATCGAAAACTTAAAAAATCACCATCAGGAGATAATTCTGGCTGATATAAATTCTAAAGTTGTCTTTCATTTATTCTTGTATTTCTCTCTCTTTCTAAGACTCCTACTTTGCACCCAGCCACGCTTGCAACTGGGAGACTAAGTTCTGGCCAATGAGATGTCCATAAATTCTTCCATAAGGAATTTCCAGGAAGTCTCTTTTAAGAGCAAAGAGTGGGCCCACCCCCATTCAATTTTCTCCTTCTGTACTACGGACTACAGTGCAGAGACGAGAGGGAAAAGAGATGAGCCATTTTGAACTAATGAGAATGAGGCACCCTATAAATTCAGAGAACTCTAGGGAGGGTAGAGCAGTGGCCTAGGAGTAACTTGGGACTTTGAAATTTTTATGGGGCCATCTTCCAGCTGTGCACGGCCCTCCTACCCTCAGGCCTCTGTTATTCTTCCTTTTATTGGTTTTTGGTTCATTTTATTTATTTTTCTCCTCTTATATGCAGACTTTCTCACCTTACCTCATGTACTCTCTTGGAAGGTGAAGGAAAGATCATTTAAAATAGACCAAATTGTTACCACTGATTTTTCCTGGATGATAGGGTTAAAGCGGGTTATATTTTATGGTTTATGCTTTCTTTGATTTTCTACAATGGTTATATAATGATTTTGCTATCAGAAAAAAAAACATTTCTTAAGTGGCATTGTTTGAAATGTCCTGGTTTTAGGAATAAATTACAGAAGTACCCTAGGTTTCACAGAATACATAACACCTAAAAATCAGTCCTCATTCCCCTAAATACCTTAAGAACAGAATGAATTGCCACATATCATCAGCCTACAAATTCTATCAATGATGTTCATTTTGACAACCAATATACTGTTGGGAGAAGAAAAAATCCTCAATCAAAAATGGTTGTGGATGCTATACAGAGCAGCTAATGAAATCAGTTTTAAAAAAGGGAGGGGTGGGTAGAACAATTTAACACAGATTTAGTAATTATTCCTGGGGATGTGCTCTCAGTTGATATTGTTCAATGATATTACAAACTGCTTTTTAAAGATCACTTTAAAAGCAATTTAATAAATGATTACACTGTGGCGATTACAATTATATTCAAGAGGACTAGAAAGAATAAGCTAGCTTCCTAGTATTAATGCATGTGAACCTCTGGCCTGGGATAAAATTTAAAGTTAAAGAATTATATATACTCAAAGACAGCACAGTCTAACAACTCAGAAGATTATGTGCTCTGGGAAATTGTCAGATGGCTCCAAAAGTAGCTCCAGTGAAGACATAGCTAATCAGTAGATGCAAATCACACTCTATCCAATAGTATTTCAACATAATGTGAAGGATTGTGGGGGTGAAGAAATAGATTTAGAACAGAAGAGAGGTTATATCAAAGCAGCATGAAAATTTGCCCAAATACTGAAGGACATATAATAGAAAGTGATAGCTTAACTGGGTATAATACAAGTCATCAAATCCACTTTCGTGAACATCCCCAAACCCCAACTCTCCCAGAAAATCTTTTCACCCTTTCCCAAAGTGGTCACCACGTGATCATAGGTGTTAAGAAATGTAATAGGTAGTATAGCAATGGATGTGGACCTGTAAATGCTGTATTTAACAACATTATGAGTGTTGTTGTTTTTATTATACTAGAGGCCCAGTGAATGAAATTTGTACATGGGTAGGGTCCCTAATGGTTGCCAACTGGATCCTCCCTTTCCTGGCTGCCAGCTGCTGGCCCAGGCCTTCCTTCATTCTGCACCGCCCTCTGGTGGTCAACGCATGTCATAGCGAGTGGTCGAACTCCCAGTTGGTCGAACTCCAGAGGGGACACTTTGCATATAAGGCTTTTATATATACAGATATGCAATAGCCATTACAAGTTTGAGAAGTCTGTGTGGCTCTGTGCAGTTCTGCTTACTGGGATTTGCTGGAACAAGATAGCAGTAAAGCTGATCGAACACCTCGTGTTACTCAACACTTTATTATAAAAAATTCCAAAACTGACTGAAAAGTTGAAAGAATAAGATTCTTTCAAATTCATATTTAAATTGTCTTGAGTATCCCTAAATCAGTATTCATATACTCACAACCTAGATTTAGTCATTGTTATCACTTTATCAATTTTTCCACCTATATATGTAGTTACATGTACATGTATATGTACATGTTTTATGTGTATATGTGCATATAATTAGAAAATAAGTTATAGATATCACAATACTTTGCACCTAAATACTGAAGCCTGCAGCTTCTAAGAATATGTATTCTCTTACATCACCGTATCATTGGCACCTTAGGATATTAACAATCTCATAATACCACTTAGCATCAACTTCATATTCAAATTGTTTTAATTATCCCTAAATTACATTTTATAGAATTTTTTCCTGTAACTGGAATCAATTGGGCTTCAGGCATTTTGGGATTAGTATCATCTAAGATAGCCCCGATTCTTCTCTGTCTCCTGGTCTTCATGTCCTTGTAGAATCCTGCCACCTTCGCCCCTTGAGTGTGAGCTAGAGTTATTGAAATGTTTCTACGGACAAGGATACAGTAGAAGTGACAGGATGTCACTTTTGAGATTAAGTTGTAAAAAGGCCATGAATTTCACCTTGGGCATTCTCTGCTCTTTCTTGAATCACTTACCCTGAGAGAAGCCAGCTGCCACGTTGTGAGGCAGTCCTGTGGAAATGGCCCACAGCAAGGAGCTGAGGCCTGCCAACAGACATATAAGTGCTCTTGGCAACTGTCCCTCATCCTCGTCTTCCCCCAGAAGACCCTTTGGATGAGACAGCAGCCTAGTCAACAGCTTAAATTGCAGCCTCATAACAGACCTTTAGCCAGAGGCACCAAGCTAAGCTGTACCCAGATTTCTTAGCCGCAGAAACTGTGAGATGGTATTATTTTAAACCATTAAGCTTTGGTAAAATATGTTAGACTGCAATGAATAACTAATACAGATTTAAACTGGTAGTCTCTTTAGTTGCTTTGAATCTAGAACAGTCCCTGAACATTTTTTTCATTACGTTGATGTCCTGAAGTGACCAGGCCAGTTTCCTTTTTAACTTCCAACATCATGTCTATTTGTTGGATTCTTTCTATGTATTGTCACTTAACTTGTTCCTATAACTGTGTACTTCCTATAAAATGAAAGGTATATAGCAAGGCTTCATTAGATTGAAGTTTAATATTGTGGGCAAGAACACTTCACAAATGATGCTGTATATTTCATATCACATCAAGAACAATAACATGTCCCATTGTCCCACTACTAGTAATGTCAATTTTAATGCTTTATATGAAGTTTTGACCACCATTTGGCTATTCTAAAGGCTCTTCCTTCCCTTGCAATTAGCAAATAATTTCCTAACACACCTCTAAATTCTGTGCAGTCTTTACTCAATAACCCAGGGAGAACTCTACCTGCCTGTAGACAAGCCCCTGGGATGCTTCAGGGGTCTTGTTGTCTGATTAAATAGTTTGATTCCAAACTTTCGTAACTCTTCCAGAACTTTTGAAAAAAAGAAAATTCAATATTTAAAAAAGTAGAATTTACCTGAGAAAGAATCAATCTCTTATTCCATAGGATGGCAATTTTTTTCAATAAGAAAGTAAATAATAAGGCAGTGAGAGATAAAGTGATCAGTTTTATCTTGGAACATAATTAACAATGTATGCATAAGTATCACAATCTCCCTTAATATATTAAAATGGGGTCTTCAATTTCAGTCTTCCAGAAATAGTAGTCACTGTAGTTCAATGACGAAATTCATCTACACCCATGAGTTAATAACCCAAGTTGGAATTTAGTGAATCACTACCTCTAGTAATTAAGAGTAAAAAACGTAATATTATCTTTTCTTCACTGAAGGATCCTCAACTAAGATAATCGTATGTTTTGTAGAACAATTCCAGTGCCCAAAAGTTCTTTCTTAAACAAGTTATTACTGGTATTTAGCTATGATTGATATTCAGGGAAGTTAGATATTATATTCAGTTTTTGAATAAACGTTAGCTTAAAACACTGCAGAAAAAAATTATCTTTAACCTTCTAAGTCTTTTTCTTTTTTTTAATTGTATCACAACCCTGTTGAGGGTATATGGAAATGATTGTATAGGATCAAGAAAATTGAATAATTGTGCAAATATCCAAATTCTGAAATAAACAAGGGGAACAATAGGATTTTGTTTTTTTCTTTGCCCTGAATATTTTAGAAAAGTCTGCTTTGCTGATGTAACCTTAATGCTTATAAACAAGCTAAAATAATTCATCAGTCATCACTGAGGAAACTAATTATTTCCCTTAGTGTTAATGGACTGTACAATATAGAGTCTGTCTCAGCACCACTGCTGTGGCTTACATCCTCCTCAGGGGAAACTGAACTACATTTGGTATTAAAAGTTTGTTCAATTAATCTTTTCTTGCAGGCAACAGGAAGAGTGGAATTCCTTCTCATCCAGTCCATTTTGCTACATTTTAAGAAGATGAAATAACCCAATCTCTCTCTTTTTGATAATTAACAAGTAGAGACTATAAAGAGAGACACCTTCCTTCCTTCTTCTTTCTTCTCTTCCTGGGAAGCAAGGACCCTAGCTTTCTTGGCTCCATCTTTCTGGAAGGAAGCCATTCCCAGGGACACAGAAGCCACCCATGGACAGGATTCATTTATCCTATGTGGCAATTCCCTTTTTCCAAATGAGAAAGGCCTAGGAGTTCATCCAGCCGATATGAACACTTAACGGGTTTGCATTTTGGCCATTTTGAAGGCTAAGAACTTAAGAAAACTCTACTAAAATTGAAGAGTTTTTGCTCTCAGCTTAAACTTCATCAGTACTTCCAAAAACACCTACAGGATTAGCTACATTTAAATGAAAGATTATTGATTCCCAAAGGGAGCCATTAATTGATTTTTTTCTTTTGATATATATTTTATTCAAACAGAATCTTAATCATTTAGATTGAGAGGAGTCTACTATGGACTATCCTCATAGTCAGCAATTGTTCTATCCTATCTACAATGTCACAGATATTATAAAACATGCCACGAGGATCTAATCCATAGCGTCTATTGCCTCTTCTCCATATACTATCCTGTTAAACTCATCCAAGAAAGAGATGATGGGATAGTTTCTTCACTATGCTGTTCTAAAACTGCGCCCCTCAATGAGCGTCAAGTTTACTTCCTGTGTTTATGGAACTCATCTGCTTCTTCTTTTAGCTCTTATTTCTCAGCCTTCATCCAATTGCTGAGAAATCACCACCAAAACAAACAAACAAACAAAAAAAAACAAATAATAAAATAAAATAAAATGGTCAGATATGAGGCCTTAAATCTTGCGATTTCAGGGACAGGGCAGTTTTGAGCCTAAATTACTGACCCTGCTTTGTCTCCTGTTTTCTCCACAGGCCAATCCTTCCTACACACTCCTGCTAGATTACTTTTTTTTTAAAAAAAAATGCACAGCTAAAATCCTGACACCTTCTCAAGAACTTGTAATTATCTTCCTGTCAAATATCAAATTAAGATCATATTACTCACTTTGGTATTTCCAGGGGGAATGACTAGAGTAGGAATTCTGTAGGCCGGGGGTGAAGAGAAATGTTATCAGGCAGCCCCTGCAGACAAGGGAGAATGGCAAAGCCAACCGTGGGTGACACTCAAAGTCATCATTAACTGACTTCCTTTTCCCACCTCTGTTCTTTCACTCGGGCTGCCCCTTTGCCTAGGATGCTCTTCTCTCTGTTCCTGTGCAAATTCAATGCCAAATTCTATGTTCATTTTTCTGTCCAGTTAGAACACCTACTGCACTTGTTGGCTTTCTTCTCCAAGCATTTGTTTCATTCTTATAGTATGGTATTTTGGATCTTCATTACTCTCCAAAAATCAAACAAGGAAGAAAAGAGCTTGGCTGAACATGAATATGACAAAAATCATGCAGGAGTGACTTGATTTTCAAAATTAAAAACCACTTAGTTGGCCTTCAATTAATTTACCTAAAAAGTTTTTATTCCACTCAGGAAATATGAATATGTGTCCCACTCACAACAAGTTTTAACTACTTACAACATTAATAACTGAGATCATGGCTGTAGCAACCTATTGTTAAAAATCATAGTAAGTCAACAATCTTTTGTGGTTTGGAGTGGGTGGAAAGAAAAGACTGAAAACCATTACTCTGCAGAAAAATTTATGTTGACTCTACACATTAAAGCCTCAATGACCTGGAAAAAGTCATATTTCCAAATTATAACTATTACTCAAATAATTTCAAACATAAACACCTTGACTTTCACAATCATCTTAGACATTAATCAACTGATATGAACATTTACATATGTATTTGACTTATTCCATGCCTGATTCACAAAGATGGGAAAATTTATAATATCAAAATAAATAAAATTAAAATTAAAAATTAAATTTTCCAGAATAAAAAAAATACATTACAGGACTCCTGGCACTAAAGTTATGCAACTGATTATTAAATTTAGAACTAATTTCTCTCAACTAAGGCAATAATAGAAATGTAGTTCTCAATATCGAATAACTATTTATCATGAGACCTGACAAATGCTTTACCAGCATGGAATCTTAGTGGGAACTTATCACATGGATATAAAAATTCTGAAAAATATAACCAACAGTTTATCTAAACACAATTCTTATAAAAATTAGAGATGGAATATTTAACAGTATTTCAGTATTTTTATGGAATGCTAACATCTTCTATACATGTTAGACTTTCCAAGACAGGATTTAGGCTTAAGAAATGGAGAACCAATACTGAGTGTTCACTTGTCTCTCTCAAATATCAAAATGTTTCAGAAAACTTTCAACAATTTCTAGACAAAGTAAATTCATGGATGAATTTTCTGACATGTGTCAGAAGTGCCAAGAATTAATACTGTTGAGTTGAGAGGTATGCTCAAATTTTATATACTGGATATGAAGACAGTAAAAATGACAAATGGCCTTCCACTGAGAAAATGTGTAAGTTCCATAGCTTGTCTTACAATTAGCTACCTGGGTTTGAAAATTAGCTGCTAGTTCCATTTTATTGCTTGGTATTTGAGAGTGATTCCACTGTTAGGTTTAGACTGCATGTCATATCAAAAGAAAAAATAGAGCCGAGGCCGGTTTGGCTCAGTGGATGGAGCGTCGGCCTGCGGACTGAGGGGTCCCAGGTTCGATTCCGGTCAGGGGCATGTGCCTGGGTTTGCGGGCACATCCCCGGTGGGAGATGTACAGGAGGCAGCTGATCGATGTTTCTCTCTCATCGATGTTTCTGGCTCTCTGTCTCTCTCCCTTCCTCTCTGTGAAAAATCGGTGAAATATATTTTTAAAAAAAAAAGAAAAAAGAAAAAATAGAATTTATTGTCTAATAAATTCTCACTGTTTTTTTTCTATAATCATGGATCTACCAGAAAATGACTAGCTGTTCAAAAGTTTCAACTTAAAAATTCAGTGAAAACCTAAAAGTGCAATGAAAACATAAGCTCACTTTTATATGAAACATAATGCAAAGGATACTTAAAAAAAAATATCTTTTCCTTTCCCATAACAATCAGCCTACATTAATTTTATGAAGGGAAAAAATATATATTTAGCCCTGGCGTGTGGCTCAGTTGGTTAAGTGTCCCCCCCATGCAATGCAAGGCTGCTGGTTCAATTCCCTGGTCAAGAAACATGGCCAGGATCTGGGCTTGATCCCAGATGGAGGCATGCGGAGGCAGCCAATTTCTCTCTCTCTCTCCTCCCTCCCTTCCTCTCTCTAATATATTAAATTATACACACACACACACACACACACACACATATGGTTTTTTAATGAGGCTTTGGTACTAGCCTTCCTCCTTAAAAGAACATACTTTACTTTTATATGCTTGTCCTAGAAAGGATATTGCTAATAAAGGTTAACATATAGGGGTGGTTGTTTTTGTTTGTTTTTTAACTTTCCTATGCTAGAACTAGAAATCTGTAAGAATTCTCTAGAATCAAAGTCCTTGAATTTGAATATGTTTTTTTTGTATTACTTAAATCTTGGCTATGCTTGTGTTAGATTTTCTTGTGGCTTTCATTCCTTTCCAAAAAAAAAAAAAAGCAAACAAGCCCATCCTCTAAGGCAACTTTAACTTATCTCTGTTTGCACAAAAGCCAGAGCACTTGAGTTTTTTCCAAACATGGAATGCAGTCTTTACCCATTGGATCCCATCCAGTCAACTGGGAAAATAGAATTCACTTAATTCCTTGAAAAGTATGAATAACTTTAAACTGTCTATAAGTATGTATAGGGTAACTGAAGTTGTACTGATTAATTGGCGTCCTTCTAGTGCTTAGCATAAACATTCTATTACTTGTCATATACATGCAAAGTAAATTTTAAAATGATATGATTATCAGATTTCAAAGAAAAAAAAGCCTATTTTTAAACGACTTTGAAAACCTCAAGATTCCTTTCATATTTGGATGGATGATTATATACACACAAATTAACATGAACAACATTTTATAATGGTTGAAATGTATCAAAAAAGAATTACCAATAACTTTTTTGATTATTTATATTTGTGATGAATTTTTCACATGTTCACCAATTGACACTTTTATTCTATTTAAAAAAGGGAAATGATAAATGTTGACCTATTGATGTTCTGACATTACCCTGAAGGAATGAAGAGTTCAAGGGCTTTGGGATTGGGTCTGGTTTTGAATCTAGCTGTGTGATGCTGACTGCCGGGGTTCATGTCCCAGCATCAAGAAGGGTTCAGGAATCTGGAAAAGGCTGTGTGCAGATGACATAGAAATCCAGAGACTAATGAAGAGTCCGGAGATGAGTTATAATTTTGAAAGGCATTGGGGTCAGAGGACCTTCAGCGAAAGGAACTGAAGACTGTGTCCCTCCTTGTCTAGGACCCTGCTTTTATTAATTAACACAATTTGTCCTAAGGCAAGGTGGGGATAATACACTTCAAAGGGTACAGAAGCATTGTCAGTTTGGGGAATAGCTTACGGCTGTTCAGGTGTTTGGCCAGTAGGAGGCAATTACATGTAGATTAAGATGCCCTTTAACTGTCTGGCAGCCACAATCAATTTCCTATTCAGGTTTGGGGAAATGCCTTTAGCCATTTCCAACAGGTGTCTACATGTGTGACTCAACCCTGTTGAGTCCCCAAGTCTCATCAACCTTTTGATGAAACTCTTGAAATTATGACATGCTGGAATTGGTCTACGGCACTGACAAAGTTACTCATTTTCATAACTGCAGCCATCTCCTCACTGAAATGAGGGCAACACCAACTACCTCGAAGGGTCTTGTCAAAATTAGGTGAGAATGTGCGTGAAGTCGCAGGTGCAAACCATTTCATTCTTGTTTCCTCACGGATCTCTGCTATGAAACACTCACTGGGGGGGGGGGGGAGGTGTTCACCACTCACGCATGTTTCTGTCACCAAACATCATGCCAGGTGCTCCCTCTAAGGGCTCCCCTTTCTAGTGCACACTTTCCCTGAGCCCCCGACAAAGCAGAAAACGGGCTGCCTGGTTCGGAGATACCCACGCTGCTCAACTGCCAGCTCCTCTGCTTATACGTTTGCCTCTGTAAAATCATATTGCTAAATAAATTATGACTAACCTGATTCCAACAAGCAAACAAAACCAACCACTCTCCAGTCAGGACCTGTGATACACATTCCACCCGTTTCGTGCTTCTTCTAAAGGAGCAAAACAGAGAGCCTCCTCTTCCGGGGACAGATTATTGTACAAGCTAAGGTACACACGTGTCTAAATCACGCCAGATGCAGTAATTCTTTGCACACAAAACATTTCACAAAGATAAGGTTGTAAGTAGGCTCTATATGAGGGATATAGAAATAACATAAGGCTCGTCACAGGAATTATTTATTTATAAGGTTCAAAGCTACAGTAACAAAACAAAGGAATATTAAAATGCTTCATCACATTGCTTTAGCTTTTAAAACCCCAGAGTGTTGAGAAAGTATTCTCAGGGTCATGATGAGGAAAAGTTAGCCTATGATCCCTACAGCAGCACTTCTCAACCTGCGGATCGCGACCCTTTTGGGGGTCGAACAACCCTTTCACAGGGGTCGCCTAAGACCATATCAGATATTTACATTACGATTCATAACAGTAGCAAAATTACAGTTATGAAGTAACAACGAAAATAATTTTATGGTTGGGGGTCACCACAACATAAGAAGCTGTATTGAAGGGTCACAGCATTAGGAAGGTTGAAAACTACTGCCCTACAGGGACTCATCTCACCAAGCCCAGACTCGGGGAGAGGCAGTGTAATGTATCGATGTATTTAAGTCCCTTATCTGGGAACTTGCCTTCCTTGGGACCAAAAACAGGACTTATCTGAGTGTGAGCCATACCATAAATGGGAGATTTTAGCCACAAATACCATAATTGAGTATCTTATCATTTGCAAGGATTAGAATTTATACATGTAGAGGTATGCCTATATCTGAAATGTGTAGATAAATAATTTTTAATATGTCAATATAAAATTATGCAAATGTCAGATATTACATTGTTGTTCATCAAAAAACAAATCAATATGAAGACATTTGTGCAAATGCTAGATGACAACATGAAATTAATGGCCCTTTTATTTATCTGCTCCTTATGTCATCTTTAATGAGAATGGATCTGCTACCAAAATGGACTGTGAGCAGGCAGATCTGGAAATGGGGTGAGAAAGTGCCTCTTTATTGATGCTTCACACTATTTAAATTGGAACTAAGCCAGCTTTGTCAGGCTTAATTCTAATGCTTGGTTCACAGTCTTCTAGAAAAGTTCTATTAAAGCTCAAAGCTTAAGAGCTTAATAGGTCTGTCACCTATTTTTTGAAAATGTTAAAAAAAAATAAGTCTAAAATCCCTAAAACTATCTTCATGTGTATCTTCTATTTTAATCTCTCCCTGTAAACTTTGAGAGAAAATGTCTGCAGAAAGCAGAATCATGATTCTGATTTCCCATAAGAGTGATCTCAGCAATTCGAGGGGTGGGCAAACTTTTTGACTCTAGGGCCACAATGGGTTCTTAAACTGGACCGGAGGGCCGGAACAAAAGCATGGATGGAGTGTTTGTGTGAACTAATATAAATTCAAAGTAAACATTATTACATAAAAGGGTACGGTCTTTTTTTTTTTAGTTTTATTCATTTCAAACGGGCCGTAGTTTGCCCACAGCTGGATTAGACTGTATTGTTGTCTCATATATAATGTGTGTCCAAAATGTGGCATCTTGATTTCTTCAGGCTAGAGTGTTCCAACGGTACCCCATCAGTAAATGTCCAAGTGGTCCAGTTCCTTAAAGGAACACCACAGAACACAGCCTGAGCAAGAACAGGCCCTTGCTTAAAGGCTAGCAGCTGTGCTTGAGCAGTTAGGAACAGGAAGGTAGAAACAAGCCTGGAGCCACAAACACCTGATTGTCTGATGTCAGAAGACATTGATCCTGAGCTCTTGGTCATTTAATATCCATCATACAAAGAACGGTGACTGCTTACATATAGGTGGTGTTATTTTCCAAACAACTGAGGGCCTGTCCTCCGAGCCTATGCAATTCTAAGTCATTTTCTACTTTCATTCATCACCATTTAAAGTGACAGTGCTTATGCTATTACTGAGTATTTCTGGGGAACATATCCTGAGAAGTAAGAGGGTAAGAGAAAGGAAAATATTGCTGAGGTTAGGGGGAAAGCCTCTATTAAAGAAAAAGTGAATTGAATGAGAAACCCAGATATATTTATATACTAGTATGTGTGTGTGTGTATATATATATATATCAAGGACAAAGTCAACCAACTTCCTGAAGTTCCAGGCAAAGTAAATGCCAAGTTGGTTGAGGAGGGCAGCAATGTATAGGGACTATTTGAGTATCTAGCAGTATAGGGTGGGGTCTAAGAGTATCAGTTCTGGAGCCTCCACTAACTAGCTGAGGAACTTTAAGTTAATATATCATCTAAAATGTTTTAAACACTGCTAGGCACACATTCAATACATATTTATTAGCCATATATATATTCCTAATTATAATCCCTCATGGTGGGAGGGTCCCCTAGTTTTGGTTTTAGAAATTCAGCTTAAGTTTAGGCAAGTTTTGTTTTTGTTTTTTTAAGGTTACATAACTATAAATGGTGAGGTCAAAATGTAAACCCAGATACTCTTCACATCAACAAGCCATATAAGCAATACGGCATTTAAAACACGCTGTCTACCTTTATTTTGTGTTCTAAGTCAATGATTCTCCAAGAGTAATCTCCAGACCAGTAGCATAAGCATCAGTTGGGAACTTGTTAAAATGTGTCAGACCGCACTTCACCTCTGTTATTTAAACTTGACATTATACAAGGACAGCTAACTGCAGCTCATTTTTTTCCATGGAGGATGCACAACTGTAGCAAGAGCATTAAAGAATATCCTAGAGGAATTGTGACACACTGGAACATCTGTTTAGTCAAGATTGTGGCAAATTTACCATGGAGATTTTGAACAAAAGACAGCTGACATTCTAGGATGGCCCAGTTTCAGTTTTACCTGGGAGCAGAGAGCTGAATCATTACATCACCAATCTTCCATGTGATGTTGGGCAACTCCCATAACCAATCTAAGTCTCAGCTTTCTCATTAGTGAAGTAAGTGATCTCTCATACCCCTTACAACTTTGTATTCAACTCAATTAACTCTAAATCTGCACTTGACTATACCTTTATAAAAATGGAGTAAAATAAAATATAAATCTCAGGAAAAAGGTAATCTGTTGGGTTAAGCTATAAGAAAATTAAGTTCTTAGGTTTTCAAATTGAAGTAGAGAGGGAAAAACTTGCAAGGGGTTAGGGAATTTCATTATTCCAAGATTGAAAGTAAAAGCATACAGAATATAGAAAAAAGTTTATGTAATATCAAATTAACAACATAAGTAAGTTACATCTGTAGAGAGCAAAAAAGAAAATATTACTAACCCCTTCTCACATGAAGTTTACAATAGGGAGGAGCTTCCGTTAGAATACAAACAGTGAACTTGACTGCAGGTGTGTAGGATGCTGAGCCTGGAAATCCGGATCCAAGTTCTAGTCTAAATTCTGTTTCTAACTAAGTATGCTCTTATTTTGGCTTCTCTGAGACTCAGCTGCTTCAGCTATAATATGTGCACAGAGATTAAACTGCACCATATCTTAGATTTTTTCAAATATAAAACTCTTTAATCCTGATGAAGGATCAGACCACAGAGGTGAGGACACATCATTGGCCCCTGCTAGTGACAGGTTGTGGCCAGAACTGCCAGATAAGAAAAAAATGTAAAAGTAATCACAGAGAAGTTTCAGGAAACTTTGTTAGCCTAGACTACAAGCAGAAGTCATAATAAACCCCAAATGAAATTATTCTCATAGTGAGGGCCATGTTGATATCAAAATTATATCATGAAGTTTTAATAACAAAGTCATACTATAGAGCTATCACTTATTTTTCTTATATATACAAGTAGGTAGCATATTTACTTAAAGATATGTCAGGTGCATATGAAAGTATGATTGTTTGAGAGAATAAAAGGGAAGAACAAACTAAGTTTAAAGCTTATTCTCAAGAGATGAAATAAGGAATAAGGAAACTTTACACAGCACCAAAATGCAGCAGGACTTTCAACAAGGGAGTGTGGCAGGAGGAGGAATGGCCACAGCAGCTCTATGATTCACCAGAGGCCCACTCAACTTGACTTCTTGCAAGTGGATGTGGCTGAGTGAGGCCCTCACAGGGGACATTAACTTTCCTTATAAATTAGCGTCCAGTGATTAGGGGCTTTCCGGAGAAGATCCACCCTTCCGCCTAAAGCAGGTTAAACCACATGACTGGTAGTATTAAAATTAAAAACTACCTCCAAGTTCTTTAATGGTTGCAGAGTCAGCTGTGAGCTAAACAAAGACCTTCAAGATCTCCAAACGTTAAAATTATACTTGTGGAAAATATAGTTGAGAAATTTGGTGGTTAATATTATCAATGCCTTTTTCAATCAAGGAATGGAAATCAGAAATTTAAAATTCTTTTGAGAGACATTTGATTCTGTTTTATTTGTTATTGACTGATTGATTTGAGAGAGAGAGAGAGAGAGAGAGAGAAGCAAAGAGAGAGAGAGACAGACAGACATCCATCTTTGTTGTTCCACTTATTTATGCACTCATTGATTGATTCTTGTGTGTGCCCTAACTGCTGGGATCAGACCCACAGCCTTGGTGTATTGGGACGATGCTCTAACCAACTGAACTACCCCACCAGGGCTCAACCTTTTTTTTTTTTTCCTGCAGCAGGTATACGTGGTGTGTTACACCATAATCACCTTTGGAAATACATTCAAAGGGAGAGAAATCCTCCAGGACGCTCTCCGCTGGGAAGGAGCATGGAGCGTACAAGGAAAGGAAAGACTACCATGTGACTGGAACAATGAGAGATCAAGGAAGAAGACAGACAACAAGATGAATCTGGGAGGTCAGCAGTACCCAGGTGAGGAAGGGCTTTGAAGACAATGCTATAGACCTAGGCTTTATGCTTAGGAGTAATACGAAGTCACGGAATGGTTTTATGTAGGATGACATCAGCATTATCTGCCTTACCAAAAGATTTATTTCTTTATATTATTATTGATTTCAGAAGGAGAAAGATATAGAAAAATCAATGATGAGAGAAAATCATTGATCCACTGCCTCTCCCATGCCCCCTACTGGGGATCAAGCCTCTAACCCAGGCATGCACCCTGACTGGTAATCGAACCAGCAACCTCCTGATTCATAGGTTGACATTCAATCACTGAGCCACACCAGCCAGGCCCACAAGATTTCTTAATGGATAAAGAAAAGGTTTACTGAAGGTCAATAGGATCACTTGAGTAGCTTACACTCCAAAAAGTCCTTGCTCTGTCTCCAATTTGTCAGCGAGGCAAGCAATATAAATAGAGGCTCATCATCACTGTCATCATTGTCATCACTGTCATCATTGTCATCATTGTCATCATTGTCATAGTCTTCAGCCAGCAGAAAACCCAGTTCCTATAAGCACATCTCAGTGGTCACACAGCTGCATTCTAATTCTCTTTTGGGTATAGATGCCAGTGCCAACAGCAGCACAGATAATATGTTCAGACAAAAGCAACGCAAATTAACTCTGGCAGTTATTTGGCTCACTTTTCAAAATCCATCTTAAAAACAAAAGGATTTTTCAGTAGCCAAAGAAGATGGAAAATGCTGGCAACTGGGAAAATCACTACTGGACCTGAAGCAATAATGGTTTAGTTAATAGCAATGCCCGTTGAATATTTTTCGCTCTGCTTGCATAGGAACATCTGCGTTTACATCAGGGAATGTGAATTACAGGCACAAAAGACAAATGACTAAATAGGATCGAGGAACCAGAATCACAGTTTGATGTGGCATTTGATAGCAAAGAGGGGGCCAGACCACATGACTGGTAGTTGCAAAATGGGTAAACACACTGGACTGAAAATAAAAACCTACTTTGACAATCAAGAAAAATCCTTCCATTTTGGCAGGATATTAATATGCCCGGTGTGTCCCCTTTCCTCTTTCTAACCAAACTTACTGCTTAGTTAGAAAAATACTAAGAAAGAGTGGGGCGGGGAGATGAGCAGTAATATGGATCATTCTCCTTTTGGCTGGACCCTGAAATTCCTCAGTTAGGAAGGCATCCCAGGCATAACAAAGGCCCCTACTGCAAAGAATTCTGATGACTTGTAATAGCATTTGCTAGAGTGTTTATTTTTCTGATAGTGTCACAGGATTCAATTCTTTAACAAAATAAAAAGTATATAATATCGCTAGTAGAAAAATTCAAATGAAAGTTGTATTTAGGACGCGCATAAGAGAAAAACACATACCCCCAATTACATACAGATTGCTACAGAGAACTTTAAAGCATTAAGTCTATATTTTTTACAGTGGTAGGATGTTCGCCTTTCTAAACATGAAGCTATAAAAAAAAGTTTATTGACTTGACTACATAACATTTTATTTATTTTTGTTAATCCTCCCTGAGGACATTTTTCCATTGATTTTTAGAGAGGGTGGAAGGGAGGAGGAGAGACAGAGAGAGAGAGAGAAACATTGATGTGAGAGAGACACATCAATTGGTTGCCTCTCACATGTGCCCCCCAACCAGGGCTGGGATCGAGCCTACAACAGAGGTATGTACCCTTGACCGGAATCAAATCCAAGACCTTAAGTCCAAGGGTTGATGCTCTATCCACTGAGCCAAACTGGACAGGGCTATATAACATTTTTTAAAATTTCACATAAAAGAGTGGTAAGCACATTTTTTAAAAAATCAATAACAAATGGGGAAGTAGATACAATGCTAAAGTTATGGAAGAAAATTGAATTAATTTTGTTCATCTTAGTTTTAGACAATATCTAACATTTATTTCTTTTGGAGATATTATGCCTTCTCTTAACAGCCTTACAAAATAAATGATAGCAAGTATAGTTAACTAATGTGAAGGAAGAATGAATATTATTTCCTATCTCAGCATTGTGAGTATAAACTTGTGCAGTGGCACAGAGCCCACACTTAGAAGATTCCTACACTTGCTTTAATCCTATGCTGTCAATGCCTTATCATTTTTTTAAAAATTTTGAAAAAAAGAGCCCTGAATTTTTAGTTTGCACTGGGCACTGCAAACTATGTACTGATCCTGCACCTACTATCCTACCAACTACCTATCTGCAAAGCAGTAAGTTTTGCACCACAGAACACCAAACACTTAAGAGCTCTAGTCAGGAAAACTTGATCATCTGGAAGTAGAAATAAGTTTAGTAGTCAGATGGTAATAAAACAAAGCAGAAAACAAGAGCCATGGCAGAGATGAAGCTCCAGAGGCAGTAGAGGTTATTTCTAGGTGGAATGAGGTCACTCTCCCTGGAAGAGACAGCTTTTATTTGGCTCTAAAAAGAAGAGAGATTTGAACATTGACCTTGGGCGGAGGGGAGGCGGTGTGGAAAAGGCAATAGAGGCAGTGTGCTATATCAGGGCACAGGGACTGGCTGGGAACGTGGAACCGTTTGGTTTGCCTGAGGAAAGAAGAAACGAGACTAACAAAGCAAGCTGGCACTGGCTGTGGGAGCTCCGGCTTGCATATCTAGCTAATGAGACTATCCATATTCAACAGGACCTGTGAGCCATTGAAGGGTTATACCAGTGAGTCACAGGCATAATTTAGGGAAGATTAAAGCTGGCTCTAAGCAATGATGGCCACTGTGTCACCTCTATGGACTCCCTGCACTGGGGTGCATTCACAAATGATGTGGACTTAGTGTTTTACACAGGAGCCAGATGGAAAGTGACATCAAAGGCAGTGCCTACCTGTTTTTAATTCAACCAGTTAAATTCCACCTGCTCTAAGCCAACCAACAGGAAATATTCACTCCAAGGAACTAACTTTTATTGTTTAAGGTTTGAATTGCCAGAATAACACAAATTTAGGCAGCTCTGAGAATAATCCTATCTAATAAAAGAGAAACATGGTAATTAGCCGTGCCTCCGCTACCCTTCCCATTGGCTAATCAGGGCAATATGCAAATTAACTGCCAGCCAAGATGGTGGCCGGCAGCCATGCAGCTTGAAGCAAACATGAGGCTTGCTTGCTTCAGTGACAGAGGACTCCAACGTTCCCCGCCTGCTGCTGCCGGCCTCTGAGCTTGCAGTTTGAAACATTATTACAAATATAGAAGCTAAACAAAACCCCAGAAACCTGCTTTTAGCCAGCCGGGATCTCAGAGCTGGAATTGAAACAGTGTTTCGATTATAGGACCCAAACAAACCAGATACCTGCTTTCAGCAGCCGAGGCCTAAGAGCTGGAGCCAAGCCTCAGAGCTAAAGCTGGCCCAGAATAAAATTTAAAAAAAAGGAGCAGTTGGGAGCTTCAGTCACCCACCAGCCTGAAAACAGCCCTCAGCCCCTCACCCAGACTGGACAGGCACCCCAGTGGGGACCCCCACCCTAAAGGGTGTGTGACCAGCTACAAACAGCCATCATGCCCTCATCCAGGCTGGCCAGGCACCCCAGTGGGACTCCCACCCTGATCCAGGACACCCTTCAGGGCAAACCAGCTGGCCCCAACCTGTGCACCAGGCCTCTATCCTATATAGTAAAAGGGTAATATGCCTCCCAGCACCGGGATCAGTGGAGCCGTGAGGTCTCCCGGCACTGGGATCAGCGTGACAGGGTGTGGCGCCCCAACCCCCTGATCGGCCCTGTTCTGTGGGTGATAGAGGGTGGCGCCCCAACCCCTCTCCACGGGCCCTGCTCTGTGTGTAACGGGGTAGAGCCATAACCTCCCCATCGGCCCTGCCCTGAGTGTGACAGTGGCGGCACCCCCACCCCCTGATCCGCCCTGCTCTGTGTGTGACAGGGGGCAGTACCCCAACTCCCCTATTGTCCCTACTCTGTGAGGGACAGGGGGGAGCTCCTCAACCCCCTGATTGGCCCTGCTCTGTGCATGACAGGGGGGAGCTCCCCAACCCCTGATCGGCCCTGCTCTGTGCGTGACAGGGTACGGAGCCTCCCCCCTCCGCCCCCACGGGCCCTGCTCTGTGTGTAACAGGGTAGAGCCATAACCTCCCCATCGGCCCTGCCCTGAGTGTGATAGGGTGCGGTGCCCCAACTCCCTGATCCGCCCTGCTCTGTGTGTGACGGGGGCAGTGCCCCAACTCCCCTATTGTCCCTACTCTGTGAGTGACAGGGGGGAGCTCCTCAACCCCCTAATCTGCCCTGCTCTGTGCGTGACAGGGGTGAGCTCCCCAACCCCCTGATGAGCCCTGCTCTGTGAGTGACAGGGAGCAGAGCCCCAACCCCAATTGGCCCTGCTCTGTGCGTGACAGGGGGTGGCGCCGCAACCTCCCCATCGACCCTGCCTTGAGTGTGACAGGGGGCGGTGCCCCAACCCCCCAATAGGCCCTACCCTGAGTGTGACTGAGGGTGGCATCACAACCTCCCGATCCGCCCTGCTCTGTGCATGACAGGGGGCGGCGCCCCAACTCCCCAATCAGCCCTGCTCTGAGCCCGACCAGGGGCTGCACCTAGGGATTGGGCCTGTCCTCTGCCACCCGAGAGGGCACATGCTGGGCTGAGGGACCCCTGCCTCCCCCCCGAGTGCACAAATTTTTGTGCACCGGGCCTCTAGTATAAAAATAACACAATATCTAGGGTCAGTTTTAAAAAGAGATAAATCTCTGCTCAGCCAGATGTGGCTCAGTGGTTGAGCATTGACCCAGGAATCAAGAGGTCACTGGTTCAATTCCTGGTCAAAGTATATACCCTGGTTGCTGGCTTGATCCCCAATAGGGGGCATGCAGGAAGCAGCCAATCGAGTCTCTCTCATAGTTGATGTTTTTATCTCTCTCTCCCCCTCCCTTCCTCTCTCTGAAATCAATAAAGTTTTTGTTTTTGTTTCTTTTTAAAAAAGAGATACATCTCCAAACTCCATTTCCTAAAACAGTGCCTCTAAAAGTGTTTTTATTGGAGTTAGACAAGGCAATTCTCATACTCTTTGAATTTCCTTGTGAAAACAAACTTGTGGAAGCTGAAACTAACATTATAAGCTCCCAATGCTTAGGGACATGAGACAAACAATGGGCTCTGTCCTATTTCACTGATTACCAATGGGGATCTTCCTCTATTAGGGCTGCATCAGAAGAAATCAATACTTGCACTTTAAGACTTAAAAATGAGTTAATATCTCTCACTTTCTTTCCATAGACATTCACTCACACACACACAGCACCCGAATAATTTAATTCCTTGCACACTATACTAAACTCCAAACAGAAATTTACATTTCCCCTTCTAAATGTTTCATCCAATCTCACTGAGGAAAAAATCCCAACAACCTATTGATAGAGTAATATTTCAATATATTATTACTTGACATCAAATTAGAATTTTATTGCCTCTTTGGAGAAAATATAAAGAATAAATTTTATGTGAAAATAAAAAATATATAAACATCAGAAATAAGTTAACCACAAGAAATCCCAAAATAAGGAATATTAAAATTGCATCTTAAAAAAATTGAATAGATATTGTTTCAGGTGTATCACTGAAATAAAACGTAAACTTGATTTTTTAAACTCCATTTAAATTATTACTTCACCCAATATAAAAGATCTACTTTAATATTCTAGCTCCCAAATGAAATCTTAATTGGTGATTCACTTCCTTTTAGCTCACATAATGATGGTTCTGTTTTTAAACTCTGACTTTATTTTTAAAGTCAGAGTTGTCAAAATTCTTTTTAATAACAAAATAGTATTTTCTTTAAAATAACCCGAGAGACAAAGAAATGCATTTCAGCGAATCTCAGTGTATTACTAAGAAATGAAAAGTTGTTTTTTATTCCAGTTCCCATACTATATTGAGTTATTATGATAATGTATAACATCAAGGAAAGTATTATATTTCAGAACTGGAATTCAACATAAAATGAATTTAATTTGGGAAATTGAACTCCAGATTAAAGGATAATAAGCTTCTTTTTGGAACTTTTCCATCTTAGTCACCTGACCTTTCATGTGGAAATTCACACAAGCGCTGACTTAGTCTTACAGTGTGGGTTGCCTTAGAAGTGGCATGGAGAATATATTAACTGATACATATTAAAGACGGACCCGACTCCTTTTTGTTCAAGCACATTCTCATTTGTTCCTCTTCTCTCCTTTGCTGCACTCCTCCAGGAGAGAATGTTGAATGAAACTCTCAAGCCATGACTTAACCACATATTATTGAAAATAAGCACCAGAAATATCAAGAAGCCCAGTGCAAAGTTTTGCACTTCCACAGATGTGTAGCCCATGAAGACCAAGATATAGGCAAAAAGGCTTCCGTGTGCTTCATTTCAGACAAGAGGGTTGTGAAGACATTAAATGGTCTCAGGAAGAGAAAAGAAAGCATCCTACCTTTTTAGAAATTCCATATACTCGGTATGCTTGATGAGTCCTGTCCTCATCATTATTGTTTGAAAACATTGTCGATCAATAGCCCAGAGCTTCACATTTACAAGAGCTGGAGAAACAGGAAACAAAGGGAAAAATTAACTATAGAATTTTAACCGGGAATTGGATCCTGCAAAAGAGAGGAGTTATTCATGAGAGGCACGAAGATGACTCACCTTCATTCAAAGCTAATAGCACACTGTCCTATTTTAAGAAGTTTCTTATGAGCAAAATGCACTTCACAATTTTTCATACTCATATTAATGTCTAAGAGGAAGTTTCCTATTGCTCTATGTCCTTCAGGAATGAGAATGCCTAAGTACACATTGAAAATATTTAGTAATTTCACAACTATATATGAAGGAAATGCATGGAGAGGTTTACAAGTAATAACACTCCCTGGTAATTCCCCAGAATGATTTTCATGACTCACAGGACCATATTTTAATTGTAAAAAGTAGATGCAAAATTTAATTGTCTTGCTAAGGGGTAAAGTTAATATAATACAAATAATTTTACACAATGATTTCTGCACAACTCTCATTTTACAAATGATAACCTGTGCCTAAAGTTACCACATAAAGTTACATTAGATATGTTTGTTGAATTTTAATTTTTACTCTTATGTACCACAGTCCTTGACAATTAATAATTAAATATTGAAACTGAACACCAGAGTTTCACCATTTGATCTATTAAGCACCTGATGAAGACTCAAATTTTAGATGTTACAGTGTAACAAAGCAATATATCAACATAAACTTCGATTTTAAAAGAAGGTACATTAAAAATCTTGGTAACTGAATCTGTTTAATGGGTATGCAAGTGGCTTATTTAACTATTCTCTCTATTTTTATGTATGTTTGCAGATTTTCATAACAAAATGTTTTAAGTTACCACATGAACTAAAGAAAGTCAATTCATGTATCATACCAGGGGTTAGAGAGCAAGGCCACCAACGGGAGCCAGGATATAGTTTAATGAGCTGAATGTAGAAAAATAAGGAAATGTAATTTTCATCTTCATCTTCTCAGACTAAGCCCTGACAATGCAATGGATCAAGATTTGGGGGTAAGGGATGGGAGAAAATATTAGAGTAATTAGGCCATGTGCATGCCTTGCGGGGATGGGCTGGAAGTAGCTGACACACTGACCTCTGTGAGGGAAATGAAGGAAATACTGTTCTCGCCTATCTTTGAACTTTACCTAATTTTTCCTTGCAAATTATTTGAAGCTAAAACTAGAATATCCCTTCCCTCTTGGCCAGCTCTTCATTAGAGAAAAAAAGGTGCAGGGTTAAGTAGAAAAAAAAACAAAACGTCCCTAGCTGGATTGGCTCGGTGGATAGAGCATCGGCCTGCGAACTGAGGGGTCCTGGGTTCAATTCTGGTCAAGGGCACATGCCTGGGTTGCGGGCTCCATCCCCAGTGGGGGGTGTGCAGGAGGCAGCCAATCGATGATTCTCTCTCATCATTGATGTTTCTCTCTCTCCCTCTCCCTTCCTCTCAGAAATCAATAAAAATACATTTAAAAAATAAAATAAAATACATAAAACAACACAAAGCAAAGCTCATCTCACAAGTGTTCTCCAGCCACATGCTGGTCCCTCTGCTAAACCCAGGCTTCCTTACAGAATACCTGCTTACTTAGGACAAACCAGAGGACTGGGTGACAGCCATGAAGGACTACAAAAATCAGGAGAAAATTCATAAGAAGTAGAACCTTACAAAATGATAGGACTTGAGCTAGGAGAGAGATGGACAGAAGGTAACTGGGTGGGAAAAGTACATAAACAAGAACACAGCTAGGGGTAAGTGTGGGCAGTGGGACTCCAGGCAGAGGTGGAACACCCTGAAATGGCTGAGATGTCTACAGTGTTCCTACATGATTTGAAGTAGGCCCTGGAAGCGAGTCATAATGAAGCAAGGATTAATTTAATGAACAACAAAAAGCTATCAGAGATCTTAAGAAGACAAACAAAATAAAAGATCAAATTTTAAAGGCTACACCATGGGTACATCAAAAAAATTTAATGCTTAAAAGAACAAAAAACATCAAAATTGTCTATACTCATCATTTTTTTCCCCTATCATCATTCTTAATGGTTTCTAGGTATTTGCAGTTTAGAAATGCCACCCTCCAAAGGACAAATACACCAAATAATATTGTTATTTTAAAAATAGTGTCAATAAAAATAGTGTGCTGTTTTATATATTTTAAAAATGTACCTCAAAGGGATGATTCGAAATGGAATGTCTAAGTAAAACATACATACATTTTAATGTGTTGCCTCGCAGAAAGACTTCCCAACGCATACTCCTAGCAGCTATATATATATATATATATATATATATATATATACACACACACACAAGTTTCTATTATAGGCTCTTCAACCAATAAATATGATCACAGTGAGAGCTGAGATCCACTAAGCTAGGAGGGGCCTAACTTGGATTCAGAGACACCCGAGTCAAGCAGAATGCAGACCAGCACTGGTGCTGCCAAATAACTATGCAGAAACCAGGGGGCAGAGCATGATGAAAGCTCTGTGTGAGGGACATTGTTCTGGTAACAGGTGCAGGCACAATTTCAAACAAAGAGTGATGAGCACCAAGGAGAGGCCACAGAAATTCAGGAGTCAAGTGAGAAGAGTGTTACTGAATGGAAGCAATGAGCATAAGAGTAAAGGCTTGGCAGTGTGTGTGTGTGTGTGTGTGTGTGTGTGTGTGTGTGTGTGTACATGCTGTGACCAAGCTATCTGTAGCATTTTAAGTCTGAATTCACACTTCAAGGCCAGGCTTCACCCCTGGTCCCACCTAAAGAACAACCTTTCTGTTCTAAAGACTACTCTAGCTTTTTCTATCTGTGTCACTCCAGGCACTCAGCACATAACTGATATTGCTCATTATCTCTGCTATGCCTATATCACGTGTCCTCAAATACCTTTGTACATTCCCTCAGAAAAAAGGTCTCATTTTTTTATAATGTCCTCCCACCTCAAGAAATTAGCTGTTCATTTAATAAGCATTGAGTATATTTGTTGAATGATAGATTTTATGTACATGATGTCATGTACATGATACAATTTTTTTTAAAATGTAAGCCTAGGTTTCTAATGTTACATTAAAAAGTCTCAACTGGCCCTGCTGGTGTGGCTCAGTGGTTGAATGTCGACCTATGATTCAGAAGGTCACAGTTTTATTCCTGGTCAGGGCACATGCCTGGGTTGTAGGCTCCATCCCCAGTAGAGGGTGTGCAGGAGGCAGCCAATCAATGATTCTCTTATCATTGATGCTTTTATCTGTCTCTCTCTCGCTCTCCCTTCCTCTCTGAAATCAGTAAAAATATATATATATATATATATATATATATATATATATGTATATATATGTATATATACACATATATTTTAAAAGTCTAAACTGAATTGATAGGATATCATAATCATGTGTTGAAAAACAATCTTGAAAAATAAGTTCACAGAATTCAATATTTTATTTTACCTTCTGATTTCCATTTATATGGTTATTGAAATGTCTAAGTGAAACAGTGTTTGGTATATTTGCATAACAATGAACATAGCTTGATGAGATTTCAGATTTGTCCATGACCTTGAGCAAGATGCCAAAACCTTTTTTATATTCAGCCAATATATGTATTAGTCAAGTCAGCATTTTACAGGTGGTAGAGCATGACTAATAGTCACCTTGTCTTGTTATCAAAAGTGTGGTTGTATTAAAGTTGTGATTAACATCTTGCTTCCTAAACAGCCGCTGGAGTGGAAGTCCGTTGGCTCTATAACTTAAAGACAATTTTTTTAAAAAATCTCTCCATTTACCTTTGATCTTAAGTGGTGTATTACCCTCTATAGGGAATAAACACTATATAAAATACTTGTCGTTTTCACAATGTTTATTGTTGGTGGCCATGTAAGTGTGAAGGGCATAAAGCAGAGAAAGTGTTAGGAAGGAATGCTCCTTTTCGTTCTGGTGTGTATCTAAAATTCTCTGCTGGCGCCCTCTTAGTGCAGCAGGCAGCGCGTCAGTCTCATAAAATTCTCTGCTGAAACATGTATCACTGTTTTCAGATTAAGGCCACATTGAACTCAGTAGAAAATATGCAAATTCCCACTACTCTGCGATCTCAAAGTAGCATGAGTATGTGAAGAACACCTTCAACACAGGCAGTACTTAGCCTTCATGTAGGGGACAGCAGGATTATAGGGGAAGGCACCACAAAATTGTGCTAGACAGATCACAAATCTGGGGCTGGCCTAAATTCTCCCACTGGAAAATTCATCTGCTGTCCAATTCAAATTTTGGAAGAATATTAAGAACACATATATGGATATAAAGCACTTACAGACTTGAATATTAATTTAGCCATTATTTATTTTATAAGCAACCTATCCAATACTGGTGCTATATAAAGGGAGAGAAAACAAATGCATAGTTCCTACCCCCGAACTACTTGTGATCCAGCATAGAGACCAACAAAGTATTGTCCATGCCAAATCTGGCCCATGATTGGTTTTGAACAACCCACTAAAAATGGGTTTGGTAATTTCAAGTGGTTGAAAATTTTAAAACGAAAAATATTTTGTGACATGAGAATTATATGAAACAAATTTTAGTGTCCATAAAAGTTTTACTGGAACACAAACATGTCCATTCATTTACACATTGTCTCTGGCTGAATTGAATGGTTCTGATGGAGACCATTTGAACTGTACTTTCTGGTCCTTTAAGATAACAGTTGCCCACTTGTGGTGCAATTTAATAGATAAACAAATCAAGAGTAAGTGCCAGCAGTGGGTAAATATCTGGGACTCTGAATACATAGAAAAGGCATCACAGTCTCCCCATGGAGAGGAGCTGAGAAGGGCTGATTAAAGGCTTTGTAGTAGAGAATCCTCTGAGCCAGGGTTCCTTGCCTGTACTATGAACCAAATGTTTGTGTCCCCCACCCCCAAATCAAAAGTGAAAGCCTGAATCCCCATTGTGACGGTATATGGAGGTGGGCTTTTGGGAAATAAATAGGCTCTGCTCCAAATTCCAATGTGGAAGCGGTTCCCCAAGCCAACACGCAATTCTCAACCCGCTGCATGTCCTACAATGCAACTCAATTCTGACACAGTCTACCCAGAAATAGGATCAATTCCACAGGTTAAAGGTCAGTCCTCTAGGACTGCTCCCAACACAACCACTTCGGAGGTGCCAATTGAAAGCCCAGGTTGTTACCTGTACTCTGACAGACTGGCTATAAATCAGAGGCTCCCAGGACACCTTCAGTGAATTTGATTAATTTGCTAGAGCAGCTCACAAAACTCAGTGAAACATTTGACTTACTAGATTCCTGGTTCATTATAAAAGGATATAACTGGGGAACAGCCAGAGGGAAGAGATGCTCAGGGCAAGGTATGTGGGAAGGGGCATGGACTTGCCATACTTTCTCCAGCACCTCTCTCCCCAATCTCTGTGTTCATCAATCTGGAGCTCTCTAAACCCTGTCCTTGGGGGGTTTATGGGTGCTTCATGACATTGACAAGGTTGATTAAATCATTGGCCTTAGGAATCTAATTCAACCTCCAGCCCTTGTCGAAATTTCAAACTCTCTAATCCAGTGGTTCTCAACCTGTGGGTCTCGACCCCTTTGGGGGTCGAACGACCCTTTCACAGGGGTCACCTAAGACCATCGGAAAACACATATATAATTACATATTGTTTTGTGATTAATCACTATGCTTTAATTATGTTCAATTTTAACAATGAATTGAAGGTCACCACAACATGAGGAACTGTATTAAAAGGTCTCGGCATTAGGAAGGTTGAGAACCACTGCTCTAATCACATAGTTTGCTTTCCTAGCAAATACCACACCCCATACACACATACACACTTTAAGTGGAGTCCAAAAGTCAACTCATTAACATCACAAGAGACACTTTGCAGCTTTCATCTCAGGAAATTCCAAGGCTTTTTGGAGCTCAATGCCAGAAATAGGATTGGAGTGATTATAGTATACACACACCCACACACACACACACACACACACACACACACATTTCTTCTTCTTTTAAAAAATTATTTTTTCCATCACCATTTATCTGCTCTATGCCCTCTTCCACCTCCACCCATCCTATATTTTTTATTACAAGTCACAGTATCATAGGAGGTCATTAGGTCTAGATGAGGTCTTGGGGGAATTAGTGTTTCTGCACACATACCAAGAAGAGACCATGTGAGGATATAACCAGGAAGGCAGCCCTTCCCAATTACTGGACCATATGAGCACTGTGATTTTGATCTTCGAGCCTCCAAATCTTTGGAAGTGTGTGTTGTTTAAGCTACCCAGACTAGGGTATTTGTTATAACAGCCTTCACTGAGACAAATGGGATCCACAGAGCCCCAAGGAGTCTGTGGATGGGACTCGAGGGATTTGTGAGTCTGAGGTGGAATAGCATCATCTTGATTTTTACTACCCTATTCCTCAAATTCAGCCTTTCTTTTTATTATAACTGTAGGCAATAAACCACCGTAGTCATTTGCCACCAACAGAATCCATGGCTGTTTTTATATCATCAAACATTTGTTGCAGATATATTAAGCATAATTTACACAGATTTGGAAATTATGGTGGCTACTAGACCCACCTCTAGATCTTTCTTAATATGTTGTTTTATCACAATTAATTGTTAAATGCTCTATCACTACATTTCAATATAAATGTCTTCCTTTGTAGTCCTAGGTATTTTATTTTAAACTTATAAAAGCATCATTTTTAAAGGGGTCCAGATGCTTCACCAGAGTGACAAAGAGATCCATGGCACCCACAAGATTAAGAGCCCCTGCTCTAAGTGAGACCTGGAGAAAGGATGTCCCCAGGGAAGGAGGCAGTGAGATTCCTTAAGGCCTGGCTTGATGGGGGGATACTTAGCTCACCTGCATCCATAGGGGCATGCAAATTGTTATTAATAAATAATACTTATTCTGTAAACAGCCACTTTGCTGAGTTCTCTGACTATTCCTGGCCCTCCCCACTACCCAGGACCACCTACCCAGATCCCCCCATTCAGCAGATCAAGGGGGTTCACACTGTATCCAGCAGGGCCCCCTCAGACCTGGATCCAGGACAAAGTGTGCAAAGGGAGTTGCTAGATCATGTTTACGTTTCCTCCATCACCACTACCAGCACAGGGCTTTCCAGGACAAGGGATCTGGTCCCTGTGTGTGTGAAGAAAAGGTGACTCAGATGAAACTCCAAGGCCATGGGGCTGCAGTGCAGAGGGGGGAGCAAGAGGTCCAGGTGAAACTGGAGAGATAAGGAAAGCACAAATGATCCTTGTGTCCTTGGTGTGGAGTCAGGATTTGATCCCGAGGTCAGTGTGGAGTGGACACCGAAGTTTTAAAGTAGGTAATTTACTATAGGGAATATATATATTAGCAGTGGCCTAATGGTGCACTGAAAGAGAACAGGACTAAAGGGAATAAGGGAGAGACAGAGGTATAAAGAGATACAAATAGAAAGATAGAGCTAAAAAGAGAGATCTTTACAGGCTCTTATAATTATCCAAGTGGGTGGACTTCATAGTGGCAATGAAGCTACAGAGATGGATGGATTTGAAAGGTCTGGAAGATTTTGAATTGACAGGAAATATCAGGGAGAGAAAATGTGACCCAAACACCCAACTTTCTAGCTTAGAAATATAAATAGAATAGTGGGATAATGAGTACTCCATTCATATTATTCAAAAGTACAGTTGGTTAAGTGTATGTATATGCAAACTACTGCCAATTTTTAAGTTCAAAACCCATGCATATCATAAGCTAACCTAAGTGATTTATAATGAGCAAAATGAATCATTTTCTTTTACTTCTATGTTATAAATATGACACTATAACCTCAAACTACTTCCTCATTCTTTTTAAACTATTCTTGCCATAATAAAGAAGTTTATATTAACATTCTGAAATCACTTGGTCCAACAGATACTTGCACTCTAGAAATAAATGTATTAGGATGCTTTCGGTGACACGATAGACACCTTGACACACAGATAACTTTGGAAATGTTAAAGAGGCAAAGATGAAAATTAACAATCATCAAGCATCGGCCAAGTAAATGTTATGTTTTGGGGAGAAATTTTTCTTTTACAAAAATTAATCAAAAAGCTATTTAAATGGCCAATAAGGGCATGAAAAATTATGTAACACCATTAAACATTAGGAAAATGCAAATCAAAACCACATCAAGCTACCATTTCATACCCATTATGATGACTATTCTTTAAAAAAAAAAAAGGGAAATAACAAATGTTGACAAGAATGTGAAGACATTAGAACTCTTGTGCATTGCTGGTGGGACATAAAATGATATAAACACTGTGGAAAATGGTACAGCTGTTCTTCATAAAAGTAACCAATATATATTGATCCTCGGCCATTTCAACCATGGATATATTTACTGATTTTAGAGAGAAAGGAAGGGCAGTGGGGAGGGGGGGGGAGAGGGAGAGGGAGGGAGAGAGGGAGAGAGGGAGAGAGGGAGAGAGGGAGAGAGGGAGAGAGGGAGGGGGGGGGAGAGAGAGAGAGAGAGAGAGAGAGAGAGAGAGAGAGAGAGACACCGACCGGTTGCCTCCTGTATGTGCCTTGACCAGGGTTTGAATCCCAACCTAGGTATGTGCCCTGAATGGGGAATCGGACCCACAACCTTTTGGTTTATGGGACAATGATCCAACCAACTGACCCATACTAGCCAGGGCTCTTTTAATTTCGTTAATGTGATCACAAAATTTGTAATTACATATATCACATTACATTTCCATTGGTCAGTGCTGCTCTAGAATAGCAATACTCATAACACATAATCATTTCTTCACATGCCTCTCTTATCCCTAGGATGGCACAAAGTATGAGCTAATCAGGTATTTTCTAAACAAAACTTATAGGTGTGTCAAACATTGTATCTAAATAAAATCAGCCTGTACTCTTCTCCTTCACTGGAGAATTACCATCGACCTTCACAATCTCTCAGGAAGACCTGTTTTTTAGCTTGAGCTGTGTCTGCACAGTGGAACATTAGTGAAGTTTTCTGACAAGGACTCCAGAATAACATTCGTCCCCAAGTCAGACCCTGTTCTCTGGGGGAACATTCTCAGGCAGTAGGTGGATCTCATTTGAAACGTTCTGCTGATCCAACTTTGCCTAAACAGACTAGAAGCTTCTGAAGGCTTAGCACAGGAGGAAGCACAAGGATAGGTGTCATGAGCTGACTTATCTACTTCCCCTTCAATGGGAAAGAGAGCCAGCTCATACCATAAGGCACTTTATGCCCAGGAATTCCAGAAACTATATTTTAAACCCCACGCCCACCCCATTTCTTGATGCTTGAGTCATCTTTGATTGACTCAGATATTTGAGAAGATCCATGAAGCTGCCAACTGCTTCCCAACAGTACGAAGGCATATGTTAGCCCAAAGCCAAGTTCCAACTGCCAGAATGTTCTGAGACAAATGCTTCATAATCAGAAGAGCCGTTTTCTGTTTACACCGCATCTGGAGCATGCTGATGTCTGCATTGTGCAAATTGCCTCACTGTTGTATGGGGCTATATTTTAACCTTTCTTACCTAGGAAAGTTATCTCCTTAAATATATATATTTTCTATGAAAAGGGCTGATTGTAAAATTGGAAATCCACATAAAAATAATCATTATCATCAGCTTAGTAGAAGAGTCACTATCAGCATTGTCATGACGTTCCTATATTTGAAAGGATGTGGGGTAGTGAACTGCCCTGTTATGAAGCCGACAGACATGAAGTAGTTCTTTCTCTAAATTCTCCTTGGCTTCCTATCTTGTACAATGTAACTGATAGGGCCAAGTGGTGACTTTTGGAGCATATCAAAATGTCAGCTAGCGTATGATTTTAAAGTGTAAATTTACTTTCAAATATTAAAGATACTGGAAGAGCCAAATGGATAGTAATGTATTTTAGTACAGTTACAATAATAAAGGACATTATCTTGGGTACCACGATTGAACATTTACTTACTGTACGGTAAGACAAGAATTTTATGCCTGTTGCATTTCTATCTATTTAACCTATATTCATCGCATGAGACATTCTTATCCCCTTTCTCTCGATAGGGAGACTGAGTCTCAGAGCAGCTAAGTGACTGCCCAGGTCACATGTGTAATAATTGGAAGACTCAGTTTCACTCCGGCTCCAAAGCCTCGGTTCTCATTACTAGTGCATGCTTCTGAAACTGGGCTCAGAATATCCTTTCCTCACTCCATTGTTCTGGCCCATCTCACCGCCCTACTAATAGTCATTAAATCCTCAGAAACCACAGGAGAAAGGGGGAATATAAATGTGACTTTAGGAACTGAGATGAAGATTTCTTAAACTTAAAGCATAAGTGGGCTGCAAATTTTACCCAAGATTTTGATGTAAGGGGAGGCTTCAAAAAACGGGCTGCTCATCACAACCTTCTATCCCACCTCACCCTCCCCTGGATCACATCAACAAGTCAGGCCTAGCATACTCCCCTTCCTAACCTCCAGTTACCAGGAGCCACCTTCTGCCATTAGGTGGCCCTCAGTGGAAAAGCTCAAGCAGCACTGAGCTTCATTCCTCAGGCTCCAATTTTTATGAGTGGGAACTCCCAGTGCTGTTCAAGACGTCATCTTTAAAAGTGAAAGCCATGTGTCCCATCCTGAGTCCAGCTGACAGCAGTCGCCAAGGGCAGCAGAGATAAATGTGTGAGGATGTGCTGGAGCAAGTTTGACTCCTGAAGAACTCTAATCATGTTTCCCTTCCTATTGCCCACAGCCCATGAACACCAAAAACTAAGTCCTGATTAGTAACAGGTTCTGGGGATGCAAAATGAGCTGTGGGAGCAGAGAATTCCCTAAGTATCCCAGTATTTCTCCTTGCAGTCCTTGTTTACAACAGTAAGCTGTACTGTCTTACATCTGTTACAACAACATGCAATTAATTAGAAACTTGTAGACACCTAGCTCTAGAAAAGTTGGTAGTGGAGTCTGAGGGTTGGAGGGAGGGGTGTAGAAATGAGAAAAACAAATGTAAAAATACATAAACAAACAAATCAACCAATCAAACAACTTAGGTTCTCTGAAACAACCCAGACATGAAGCAAAGATCAGATAAGTTAGGAAAAGGAGCAGAAAGAAATGGGGGATAAGCCTCTAGAAAATAAGTGGCTTTCTGTGTAACTGAGATACAAATTAGGGACCAAGAATGAGAGGAGGAACCAAAAGACCCTCAGATAATAGGAGACCCATGAAGACGAAGATGCTCTGGGTTCAGCCTATTGAAGAACAGTAAAGATCACAGAATCACTTTGTGAGCTACTGACAGAAGCACAGTTAAGAAATGGATTAGCTACTCTAATCAGTCCCACAAGATTGATCTCTATGCTAACTAGCCCTATGCTAATCCAGTTATTCTGCCTATAAAACATTCTATGCCTCCCTACAGCCAATAAATAAAGCAAGGCGTCTCCATCTTCACATTTAATCCATTTCATTTTCAAAGTACCTTTCTAACTTCCTCTCTCACAATCTCTTATACGTACCTTTTATCTCATCCAATGGTTCTAATGTTAAGTTTCTAAATCGACCCTTCCTTCAGCTCTTTGCTCCAATTATTTTCCTCCACTTGGACAAAGTAGCCCATCAAGACCCATTTCAAAGGCCACTTTCTCCATAAAGACTTTCCAGTTCACTTACCCCAGCTAGAATTCCCCCTTCCGCCCCCCACCCGACTCTCTCCCTAGTTGTACAACCTTCTGATTGTGCCTCCTTCGTGCCTGGCTTTATAGTTACTCATGCACCTAAGTTATATCAGTATCATAGTTCACAATGAGAACAGTGATGTTTTTCCATCTGTGAAACAATCTGTGAAAAAAAAGTAAAGAAACTGAGGATATTCAGTCTGGCTAAGAGAAAGGGAAAACTCATTACCTCTCCTAAAATATTTGATGGGTTTATTAGACTACAAATAAATTCAATGGAGCTGTTTAGGGCTCGCCTGGAATCAAGAGTTGGGAGACACTTATTACAAACATTCTACAGGCATTTATTGAGATCATTTACATGCCAAGAAGTAAACTAGCCACTTGTAATACAAAAATAAACAAGATACAGACCTTGTTCTCAAGTACCAGCAAACTTGCTTTCCTTTTTCTCTTTATTTATGTACTCACTTCTTTAATTTGATGATAATAGCCTCAATTATTACATCTCAAGCTAAATTTGAATCAATCTACCACATAATGTTTCTGGCTGATTAAGAGGCAATTCCTTTTGACTTGTCAAGGGCAGAACTAAACCAGTATTTAGAATTCACAGGGTTGGTGATTAAGAGTCAATGTAGATCAACCAAAGGACTTGTATGCATGCATATAAACATAAGTGATGGATGCAGACAACAGAGGGTGAGGGCAGGGCTGGGGGGATGAGGGGACAATGGGGGGATAAAGACACATTTGTAATACCTTAATCAATAAAGAAAAAAAAAGTCCAGGTAGATCTGAGGAAAGAAAATAAATAAAAGAATCTAAAAAAAAAAAAAAAAAGTCATTGTAAAGACAAAGGGAATGGCCCTAACCAGTTTGGCTCAGTGGATAGAGCATCAGCCTGTGGACTGAAAGGTCCAGGTTCAATTCCAGCCAAGGGCATGTACCTTGGTTGCGGGCACATCCCCAGTAGGGGGTGTGAAGGAGGCAGCTGGTTGACGTTTCTCTCTCATCGATGTTTCTAACTCTCTATCCCTCTCCCTTCCTCTCTGTAAAAAAAATCAATAAAAAATAATTTAAAAAAAAAAAAAAGACAAAGGGAATGCGGCAATGGCTCGATCTTGTGCTAAGAAGCTTCTCAACACAGCAAGTGCTCCAGGGGACCATCCGATGATGAAACGGTAGAGAACTCATTTCTGAACCAGACAAGACGAACTGGGTCACCTCAAAGTAGCAATTGAACCATAAGATTGTATACTGGCTCAAGGATCAGTGCATAGGACAGTAAGTCCCACATCTACATAATTGATCTAGTTATTTTGACAGTTATTTGAGGTAACAAATATAATAGTTATTTTGAAGTAACATCCCCCTGTATGAACTTTTTACAAAAGAATGAGAATTTAGTGGCAGACTCTATACCAGAGAGTCAGACCTCTAGAAAGATATTCTCAGATGAGGATTAACAAAAATAAAAAACAAACAACATATTCTGGGGTACAAAGGCAAAAGCTGGCTTGCTATATTGTGAAATATGGAGTCTGGCTAGTAGGAGTATCTTCCCTATACCACACTGGAGCCGTGTAGCCTTGAACAAGTAGTTTAAGCTTTCATTAGTTGACTATAAGTAGTAAGGTGATAGTGTATGTCTCATGAAATTGTTCTCAGATATCAATGAATAACTTATGGTGCATACGCAGCATAACACCTGGTACCTAAAATGTTATTCACTCATGGACGTCCTTGAATGGTGTCACTATTTTATAAATATAGAGTAAACAGACAGCAAATAAACATGAACCCTTGGGGAACTACTAGTGATAATAAACTCTGAGAGAGTTAAAAAAGAAAGAACAGCTTTGGCCAGTAGTGCTCAGTGCCTCAGCCCAATCACTGAAG
Source organism: Myotis nattereri (assembly GCF_964212035.1). Lineage (NCBI taxonomy): Eukaryota > Metazoa > Chordata > Mammalia > Chiroptera > Vespertilionidae > Myotis > Myotis nattereri. Next base: position 32,669,192 of record NC_138088.1, read on the forward strand.
AGTTATGGGCTCGATTCCTGGTCAAGGGCACATACCTGGGTTGCAGGTTTGATCCCCAGCCCTGGTTGGGCTTGTGTGGGAGGCAGCCAATTGATGTGTCTCTCTTACATTGATGTTCCTTCCTTCCTCCTTCCCTCCTGCCTCCCTCCCTTTTTTCCTCTCCCTCCCTCCTACTCTCTCTTAAAAAAAAAAAAAATCAACAACAACAACAAAAATATCCTCTAGTGAGGATTAACAAAAAAAGAAGAAAGAACAAAAGTTTAGGGCAGTCAAGAAGTTGTCTACCTCAGAATAAAAAGAAACATTTCCTTGTAAATTGCATACAGGTTTCGGCAAGCTTTGAAGTTGAGAGAGAAATTAGGTAAATACTGAGAGTGTGTTAATTGCCGACAAAGAAAAGAAAGCTGGCTACAGCAGCACAGAGCTCTGTGAAGGCAAGAAGTGTGTCTTGTTCAGCTTTTTGTCCCCAGTTACTGGCACATAGGAAAGTTTGCTGAATGACTAAACGTTTGTTGGATGAATAACTCATGCATTTCTGCCTGGCACTTGGAGGTATAAATGTCTCCTGACTCTTCATTTCTGGATAGATCTTAATTATATTATTAAGAGGCCCCATTTAATTGAAGTCACAGCCCAGAGAAATTTCAGAATTGAAAATTATTCAACAGATGGTTTGTGATTCTTTAAAAAAAAGGAAACAGACTGGGTGGCCATCCCACTTCACTGAGATTAATTTTCAATGGGCTCTTCAACATGTAAAGGGTACACAGCACATTTGGGGCCTCGATCATAAGCTTCAATCCCTGGCAAGTTGCTCAGATGGTTTTGCTGGCAGCACTTACGGTGACACAATTTCCTGCAGGTTGGCACATTTTGAAAAGTGTGCCTGAATCAAAAATATCAGCACATGTTTTGATAAATGTCAAACATCTGCACCTAACAACAGATTTTAAGTCTCAAATCTCATTAAAGAAATAGTATTACATCTGTAAGTCCTTTTGTGCATTGGGTAGACTGCATCCCTAAACACTCCCCCAAGATGTTGAAAACAGATGCTTACAAATTAGCTAAGTTTCCAATAAACACCTAATAAGTCATACTTGTTCCTTTTCCTTACATTTGAACTCTGTAACTTCAACTTAAAAATGTCATTAACATTTAGTCTCCCAAAGGAGGGGCTTTCCTTTTCCTAGTCGGTTCTTATCTCACAGTTTATTTCTCTTTTGTAAATAGTGTGTCTATATGCCAGAAGCCATGTATTTGATGTCTTCTTAATTAATCCTCTTTCTTGAGGAGGAAAAAAATGAAGCATTAAAATTTCACATCTATTAGCCCCCTGCTGTTTCTCCCCTGCAGAGCTCAGCTGACGCACTTTAGAAGTTTCAATTTTCGTCGTATACCTCTACATCACCTTACTCATTGCCACCTTAAAGCTAGACTCAGCCATAATTTATGATCCCTTTCAAGTCCTCACATAAATAGGAAAATCAATGCTTCTACCGAGGTCCCATTAAGAAAGTATATGACACAGCTGGGTGAAAGAAACAGATGCAATACTACTTCACATTTATTTTCTAGGCACTAGTAGTCATCGGAATAGAAATGTCCCTTCTTGGCCCATCTCTTCTTTAGTAAATTATATGCAATCCTTTAAGTTTGGCAGAATTCTGGAAAAAAAATAAACACCAGGAAAGGGAGCTCTCTAACGGTCTCCTCCACCGGCAGATGAAGTAGATGACATCAAGAAATGTCAAGTGAGCTCAGCTGTTTCACATTTTGAAATCCTCTACTTCAGGCATATGATGAGAATGCCATTTTCCTGCTTGTCATTTTCCTCCTCTGGAAGACGCACAGGGTTGCAAAGATAACTCCTCGGTCAACAACGATCAGAAAATGAGCTCTAATTGACCTGCAGGCAGAGGTTGGTTATGCTATGATGCAAGATGGACACTGATAGTTCTTATATTGTCACAGATGAAAGAAGCAGTATCATCTATATTTTACAAGACTATCCCTGGTTTCTTCAGGAGAAAAAAATATCTGAATTTCTAGAAAGAAAGTCCTCTGCTTAGACACATTAAACTCCCTTTTCTTGCACTCAACATTTTACACAATGACACCAACTGAAAGTAATATTCAAAGTGCAATCTAACCACCTAGTGACTTGCCCTTGGTCAGCATGATTGTGTCAACTCCTTCAGCAAATAATGGTAGACCGAGCACAGCCCATTCGCTTAGGATGTATCTTTGCTAAAAGGAGAAGACTGGTGTGAGTATGTGTAGCGGAGTTACTTCTAAACTCATGAATCTGCCAGCAGCATCTCTTCCTTGGGAAACCACCATGCTGGGGGCTTCAATCCCACATACTCCTCAGCCTCCTCCCCCCTCTCTGTGTGTGATTAGGTAGCTTTTTTTTTTCTTAAGCTTGAGGGAGGCTGGTTTCTATCTTGAGTCCTAGGAGTCCTGAATGCCCTACGAATTGCTAACTCTGGCATGATCACTGGGCTTTAATGCGCATGTGCATAATACAGAAAGGAGATTAAACTTTGAAACCTTTAAGTCATATAGATACACATATACATATATATATATACATATATAAATATATATGTATACACACATGTGCACGTGTGTGTGTGTTTTCTGAGGACTTTCACACATATGGTTCTAAATTTTGGAAACAATACTTAAATAAAACAAGCTGTGATTCCATTTTTTTTTTCCAGTGGGAAAAGAATCACAAGACAGAGAGATTACATGAGTTTATAAAGATTATCAGCCAGATGGTGACGGCTACAGAATTCATCTTCCAAAATTCCTCCAAGGGCATTCTTAATCCATATATCACATAATTTTAACCACAATGACCAAAAACTATTTATATTATACAGTACTCATTTAAGATTTCCATTTTCCAAATTGTAAATTTGGAGTGCCTGAACTTTATACAAACTAGATTATTTCGAAGATAAGCGGCCTAATAACTCACATGTTGCTAGAAACCTAAAGCAGGCTAGTTCACTTGATCTAATTTTTGAATGTTATTTCTCACACCAAGTAGAATCACTAGGAAGCACTGACACATGAAGAGAAGAAAAGTCCTAAAGTCATAAGTGAGGCTTGAATATGATATTTGTTCCACAAATAAATATTTAGGACATACAAAAAGGCAAGTGCTGTAGGTGTGCTAACAGACAACACACATACATTCCCTGTGTCCTAGGAGGCTCTAGGAGCTCATGATGGTTCAGTGATGAAGAGAACAAGCCAAGTAATAGCCACACGGTGTGGTGAATTGCAGGCTCACCTGGCCGGTGCACAGGGGTTGTGGGGAGCTGCTGGCAGGAGCATCTAACACAGGAAAAGGTGCTTACAGGGAGGCTTGGAGGACAACAATTTGTTCAAATGAAGAAAGGAAAGGCTGGTCAAATCCCTAATGTTAGTGAACTTAACAAAACCTTTCTTCATTTGAAAAAATTTAAAATCGCATTTCTTCTTTCCTTTCATTCAGCTCCAGCTCCAGAACAGACACTCTGGATTCAGCTCAAGGCCATACATTCCTAAAACACATAAAAGGCACCTTTCCCCCTCACCACCCAGTTCAGAAATAGCATATCCAGCACCCAGGCTGACGTGCTGCCAAATTTTGGAGAATCTAGCCATGACTTTAATAGATCTTTGCCAAAATTAGTAAAATAACAAAAAACACTCCATTTTCTCCAACTTCCCTGGTACTGTTCACTTTGTTCTGATGATACTGAAGATCTCTAACAATTACCCACACATCCTGACAACACCATTAGGTGTGAACTTTGAGAAATTTCACTCCTATTTTCTTAGGTATAACTAACAGCACCTGCCGAAAGGAGGGAGCAAACCATGAGAAAACGAGACAACACAGCGTAGGCTCCATAACCTACGTACTACAGCCGGCTACACACACTTCATTACGTTGTAAAGATAAAACAGTCATCATCTTGAGATAACTATGGGTCCATTTGGCTCTACTGGCTGAATGCGATGTCCCCCAGTCACTGACAAAAGTAGCAACGTGTGCTGTCTTCGCAAGTGCTACGTCCTCATTAACCTGGCTTTAGGTATTTACGCATGGCACGAGGTGCATTATGTCTGTTCAATACACACGTGCATCGATCCTGGCATCAGGCTGGCGGCAGCCATGGGTTGCGGTCTACCTCAGCCACTGTGTACTCTAAAATACAGAATGCTGTGCAGCTGGTATGGCTCAGTGGTTGAGCATCAACCCAGGAACCAGTTTGATTCCTAGTCAGGGCACGTGCGGGCTTGACTCCCACTAGGGAACGTGCAGGAGGCAGCCAATCAGTGCTGTTTCTCTCTCATTGATGTTTCTATCTCCCTATTCCTCTCCCTTCCTCTCTCTCTAAAAATATCTTTAAAAACATATTTTAAAAATTAAATAAAAATAAGATACAGAATGCTAAATTGGGAGATAATCGGAAGAACGTGCTCCATCTTTTGTTTTGTATGTCTTGTTTCCTCCCAGTACTGCTAAATGGAAATTTGAAATCGTCATTGTAAATCAATACAATAGACACCGATCTGTTTCAAGTCATATTTTAAAATGTCTGATCACTACGTTGTACACCTGAAACTAATAATATTCTATGTCAACTGTAATTGCAAAGTTTTAAAAATTAAAACAAGTTAATTAAAAAAAAACAAGTTGCATTTAAGTAGGATGCCAGAAATATGGTATAGAATTTAAATTTCACCTTTTTTTTGTTGTTGTTCTTTTTACTGGCTCTTAAAGCTTCCCTGCCCAGTGTTTTATGATTTTTTTTCCTTTCCTCACTTTCCAGTCAGGACATAGTGATAAAGAGGAATAAAAACATACCTTGGTAAGGCGTGGAGAGGTTTATGCAAAGGACAAACCTGAGAACTCAAGACCAGAGCTTGTACTCAAAACACCACTGTTCTTCCCCTTCTGTTTCTTGCACTAATTTACCCTTCACCTACTCTCAATAGTTGAGTTTTCTTTTAGGGCATTAACAAAAAAGACCAGAAAGCCATTAAGAAGTTATTTCTGATGAGGAATTAATAATGTTCCAAATGTTTTATTATAAAATTATCCAATTACAATTTTATGACTTAATAAGGAAGAAAGACTGACAACCCGAGTGAGCAACCTAGATTCTACAAAGTGTGAGAGCATTTATTTTCATTAGTCATGGTCTTCACACTAATTGCTCTCCAGTCACAAGGGAGGCTTTTTCCATCATTACCATGCTTGTCATTTCAATATTAAAAAAGAAGATAAAAGACAAAATAAAAATGTAATTGTTAATTTTGAAAGCTATGACCACTTTTAAAGCAGCATTAATGGTAGTCAGGCTGACGCTAATGAAACTATGCAGACAGATCTCGACTTAGGAAATTGTCCCATATTTTATCAGGGAAGGGAGTTCAATAGTGTAACCATATTATCAGGTAAATGCCTGAATAAAGGCTGGGACAGAAGGGTAGCTCCCTGGAAGTACGTAAGGCAGACATCCCCCCATAACCTATTCTAAGCTCTGGGATACAGTTACGTTTAACCAGGCTGTTCCATAACTAGCAAGTAACCATCATTTTAGGACTTATGCCAGATGAAAAATACACTGGTGCTGATGAAGAAGAAAAAAAATAATTCTAGTTTCACTAGAAATGTCCCATTCATTCTGACTGACAGTTAAGAGTCGGTTTTTTCTTTAGATGTATTTTTTTAACTTTGAAAAAAGACAACCAACCTATGTGTCCAGCTTAAAAACACCAGAGCACGTATCAGCTGATGCTGCCAGAGAGAGAGAGAGAGAGAGAGAGAGAGAGAGAGAGAGAGAGAGAGAGAGAGAGAGAGAGAGAGCATTGAAATACCATGGGGAGAAGGTGTCCCGTGAGTAATTTTCAAGAAAGCAGTTCATTTCAAGAAGATGCATTTCCTCTTTATGGGGCCTCGACTTAAGAGTCTCTGCCACGGAAATGAGTGCCGCAAAGATGGGGAAGTCGGGAAGCCTGTCCAAGGGCAGCCCCCCCACAGTGGGGGAAAACTCACCGGACAATCGAGCAAAGGCAGACCTTTCAGAGTGTTAAAAGTAGCAACCAGCCCTAGCCGGTTTCGCTCAGTGGACAGAGCGTTGGCCTGCGGACTGAAGGGTCCCAGGTTCGATTCTGATCAAGGGCACATGCCTGGGTTGCGGGCACAATCCCCAGTGGGGGGCGTGCAGGAGGCAGCTGATCAATGATTCTCTCTCATCATTGATATTTCTCCCTCTTCCTTCCTCTCTGAAATCAATAAAAATATATATATTTTTTAAAAAGTAGCAACCAAATAGAATAAAATGTCACGAGGCATGGAGAAAGAGCGAGCCAAGAGGACATGAGGGCAAACCCCAGAGCCGACCCTTTCCAAAAACTTAGCCACTTTGGAAAACACTGTTAATTCAGTCCGGGTCCTGCTATTTTTAGGACTGCGGTTTGCTTTTTCAATGAAACTAAAGTTCACATCACAGATTTTTCTCCATATTTATAAACGGTCTCATTTGCAAAACAAAGGAACTGTACCTTTTAAGAAAGGCTTTCCAGCGAAGTATAATTCATAATACCATTCAAGCAGGGCGCCATCTCAGAAGGACTGAGACGGCATTCTGGAACGTGAGAGGGCACTGAGTCAGAGGGCTTTTAGCGCAGATTGCCTGGCCCCACCCCCAGCAGGTCCTGGTGAGGCCTCAGTAATTTACACAGCTAACAATTTCCAGCTGATGCTGTTGGGCGCTGCGGGTCCAGGCATCACATTTTAAGAACCACGGATCTCAGATAAAAAGAATGGGCACATGGACTTTCATGCCGTGGCTTATCCTTGGACCATGAGAAGCAAGAACAAAGAGGGTAGCTTACTTATACAGGAATCCTTTTCACCATATTTAAAACCAGTCAGGGAAATCAGGTGGCAGTTTCAATGGGGTCGAACAATGATTTCTTTTTCTAAAATAGACTATTTTCTATTAAGGGTCTTGGATCAGTGCTCTTTGCAGACTTAAGTGTATATAAGAATCACCCGTTGGCCTTGTTAAACTGCAGATTCTGATTCTACTGGTTTGGAGTGAGGCCTTAGATTTAGTTTTTTAGGCTGCTGGCCCGAGGACCTTACTTTGAGTAGCAAAGTGTTAGCACGGAGTGAGAAGCAATGTAGCCCGAGGGTCCAGAGTGAGGACAGGAGTCAAGCTGCCTGGAACAAGTCCAAGCTCTGTCACTTACTTAGCTGTGTGATTTGGAAAAGTTACTTAACCTCTCTGTGGTTCAGTCTGATCTGTAAAATTCTATTAATAAGAGTAACTACATCATACAGTGTTGTGAGGATTAAAGCACAGTGCTTGGCACGAGGTAAGTATTTGCAAACATCACAGGTCTACACAGAGTAAGTTAATTTAGTTTTGTTAAACCTATTTGTATATTTGCTTTTTTATATTTTCTTTGCAAGTGTTTAAACTTAAGCAGTTCTTGTTTAGGATAGGAGGCAGAGCCTAATAAGATTAAGTATTTGATTTCACAGAATTCTTCATCTATCTTTTTTTTTTCTTTTTGCTATTGCATTGTTTATATTTCTTCAGGCTATGAGGTATTTTTTAAAATAATGCTATCCCTGAAGATGTCAGATGTCCACGAGCTATTTATTTACTTATTTTGCATCCAAGGGAGTACTGAACTAAGTCCTGTCTATGTGGAGACAGTTCTGATAAGAAAAATATACAAGTAATTTGCCTACTGTTGCAGACATAACTGGTGGTGAATGTCCACATATAACTACTTTCTTGTCTTCTTAGGGCAATAGTTCTTACACACATGCAGGAACATACTAGTTCTTGCCCCTCCTCCTCCGCTTGTCCCTCCTTGGAGGGAAGTCGTGCTAATTTCAGCTGGGACTACTTAAATGTCAGTGTGCCAGCCTTCGTTTTCCAATAAGGAATGTAAAATTCTGGTGAACTGGAAGGTACTGACTGACCATTTACGGAATGAGAAAAACAATACTTTTCTATTAACAATATAAAGAGATTTCCAGAGGCCTAAACCAGGCTGTGACGGCGGCACATTTCGCAATGCCTGTCCGCTTCCCAACGTGAGTGTAGTAAGGCTGTTTTTGCGAGGCTGTCAACGATTCACTGAAAGGGGAATCTGGGATAATGGCGGAGGCCTGAAACTGCACCTGCTGTAATTTCACTCTTGGCTTCAGATAAATAACCTCCTTTAAAATGACAACATGACAGAATAGCTTTATAACCAACAGCTTTTTCACATCGACACCATTCACATTTGAGATCATGAGTACAGAAACACATGGAGACTTCTGATGACTGAAATGACTGGGGTGTCTGGTTTTTTAAAGTTCTTTATAAAGCAGAGAAGGCGTTTGGCCCTGAAGAGAGGCAATTATATCAACCAGAGAGAATTTTGAATTTGTTAGTAACAACTGTTCTCTGGATAGAACACAGTGATTAATTATTGATATCTTAAATACCACTCTATCTAACAAGACATTCCTCTCCAAAGAAGTCATTTCCAATATTGTCAGGATGTATGAAATGATGGCGAGAATTCCAGAATCGTAAAATAAATTCTGCAATTCTAGGGATAATAAGAATTCCTTTCGAAGACTGTAATTCGTTTTTATTCTAGGTCAACAATTTATGCAATAGCACTTTCTCACATGAATAAGGAAAAAAAAAGTAAGCTATCCATTTGGTTTACAAATAAAATGCAAAATTAACTATAAATAATAAAGACAAACTTAATGATCTCCCCAGAATTCTTGGAAGAAAATTCCCTATTCATCACTTACCATATTATACACTCTTAACCAAGCATAATGTTTATCATCAAAATGACTTAGAGACATAAAAATCATTCTACCAAACCAATTCAATAATGGATTAATTTGAAAAACTTGTGACATACCTTGAACCAGACCCAACCAAAAGGACCAGAAATAATTAAAAACTGCTTACACTTTTATAAGTTACTTAGTATCTTAAGATTATTGGCTAAATAACGTTTCCACAAATGTGTGCATGAAACTATGTATTTCAATAATTTAAATATATGTATTAAGAAAGATATGCTCTTACCATAAAAGTCGTTTCAAATATGAATATCATATACATTTTTTCTTATGCCCACCACCCTCAAATTTTGTTCTACAAAATTTTTAAAGGCAAGAATACATTTTACATATTTTATTTAACATAAGATGGTAAAATAAAGTCTTCTCTCAACTGTAGCAATAGAGAATAGAAAAAGCATCTGAGAGATCCCAAGGAGTGACTATGCAATACCAATTAAATTTAAAATGCATGCACAGAATTAATTCACAAATAAAGAATTGCATTGAAAGACAGCTGTAATATATTTTAAAATATATTAGCATAAGCATATTAACATAAAATCTTTGTTTATTACAAATACATAAAATTAAATGTTAACAAGATACATGTTCTACTTTCATTCAAGACTTTGATGGTAGAGGGGGCTCTGCATGTGTAGGGGTAGAAAGTGTATGGGACATCCCTGTACCTTTTATTCAATTTTGCTGTGAATTTAAAATAGCTCTGAAAAATAGTATATTAAAATACAGGTCAGTCCAACGATAGAATCACAGAATATTATGTGAACACACAAGATGAGCATCCTGTTTTGTGGATATGAGAGGAGGATTTCTGGAAGGGAGGGTGAAGAATATTTCCTGTACTTTGTAGGTGTGTTACTTTCCATAACCAATCAGAATATAAAGTGGTTCCCTCTTTAATATGGGTATAACAATTCATGGTGTGCCCATTGTGGAGATGAAAGATTATAATCCCAAAGTAATGTCTGGCAAATAATAGATACCAAAAAAGGTCTTCCCTTATCACTATGTTACTATAGTACAAACTAGAACATTATTTATCAGTCTAGAACAAATTTGTACACATTAAAGATCAATTAACTTAAAGTAAAATATTTGATTTGCCCTCTGGGAAGTATTAAATGAACTAATTACAAGATTTATCAAACTATGACTCTAATACATAGTATTTTGTATATCAGTATGTGCATGCTGCATATGTGATATATGTAGGAATATGTGACTTATATGTACATGGAGATATATATATATAAATGTGTGTGTGTGTGTGTATGTATATGTGAGTACATGTGTATCCATAACTGTTATCAGATTTTCAAAGAGCACCATGGCCTGAAAGAGGTTTACAAGTAGCAATTTTATAGAAAATAGGTGAATTAAACACACACACACACACACACACACACACACACACACACCATGAACATGTAAAAAAGATCAAGAGTGTGGTTTGTCTGGTTTTGGTACCTAAAGCCAATACCTCCCCTACCTCTACATCTTCATAAAGCTCATGATCATGTGCCTGGTACATAGAAAGTTTTCATATAAAAGCAAAATGATACAATTCCAATCATAAATTTCCCCTCCCAGAGCATCCCTGATTCACATTTAAGCATTCATAGGAACCAAAGCTTCTTGGTAGTCTGAAGTAGTCATCATTCTCATTAAGCAAGTTTCCATGGGTCTAAGAAAACTATAAATTAAATATTGATTTTTATGAGACTTTTAATCAAAGGAGATTTGAAAAAACAGTTTACTTTGTATAACACAAATACATTTTGATGTACAAAAGTGAGATAAAGAGTTGAAGGAAGGATAAACAAAGAATTGTTATTTGTCAAAATTGACCAAGTAAACTAAGTCATAGAGCACAATTTCTATGCCAACCTTGAATTGTAATTTATCACTTGGATATCCAATGAGTAAAAACCACTGAGCTGTGTATGAAGTGAAGATTGATTTCATCCTGCCCGGTCTATTGAAAACGTAATTTTTACTAAGTGGTGCAGGCTATAGCTTGGAGTTATCACATGCTGGGTAAGCCCCAATGCGGACGAACAGTAGACTAAAGAGAAAGGTAATCAGCTAAGGACCTTTTGTACCTTTACTTTATTTAGCCTTCATTCTACGTAACTGAGGAAATAAAATTTAGCCACCAAGTCTCCATTTGCCTATATAATTTCAAAAGATGCTTTTAAAAGTATTATTATTTAAATAGCCAACTCTCAACCCTCTAGCCTGAATAGACACATTTTCATAAAAAACAACTAGTTATTTGAATTTCTGTGTTTGTGACCATTTTCTTTTAATTGAGATAAAACTGACATATGACATTTTGTAAATCTAAGGTATACAACATGTTCATTTCATACATTTATACATAGCGATATGATGACTACTAGCGTTAGCTAACACCTCTATCATGTCACATAATTATCATTTTTTTGTGTGTGGTAAGAACATTTAATATCTAGTCTCTTAGCAACTTTGAAGTATATAACCCGATTTATTATAATCACAAGATTATGTTTTTAGGAAGAAACCTTTAAACTGGAGAAACAAAAATAATACATGGTCTCTGCAAAAATCAGTTAATAAGAAAACAGAAGAGATTTAAAATGAAAATTGAGTTCAATTCCCACCACCAGGAAATAATCACTACTAAATTTTTTATGTAACTTATCAGATTTTTCTCCCATGCACATACACCCTCATGTCTATATGAATATATTTACAAAGCTGTAATGTCACTTATATGGTTAATTTGATTTTTACATTAAATATGGATTTAATTCATTACTTTTATTTCACTGAATAGTTTTATTTTCTTTGATCCATAATTTAAATAATGCCTTTTTCTATTTTTTTTTTTTTTCATTTCTAATGTTCCACTTTGAACAAAAACTGTAATGAATTGCCCTGGCTATATGCCTTTGAACACTAGTTTCCTTAGAATAAAATTCCTCAAAATAAAATTGCCACATCAAAGGGTAAGTGCATTTTTAAGGTGCTTCATATACTTTGCTAAATTGTCCTTTAGAAAGCTTGCATCAATTTGAATAGCCAATGGCAGGTGAATAGCAGTGCCAAGTTCCTCATCTGCTCTCCAAAATCGGACATTATAATTTAAAAAAAAAATTATTCTTGGGGATAACTTAAAAAACAAATGTCAGACCAGTGATGGACCCTTTTAACACTGTGGAAAGCTTCATAGTATTAATAAGTGAAAAAAAAATTCATCCTCTGTAGAGTTACTTGAAGTAGAGTTACTCCAGGGTAATTACTATAGTGACGTGTGTATATATAACACTGCAAAAGGTTAAAGGCATTTCTGCAAGCTAGACAGACCGAAAATCAGGCCATAAATCATTAATCCAATATTCTATATTGGATTGAATCACTAATCCAATAATCAGAAGCTGCTTGGAAGGCCAGAGGTGGATGTATATTTCAGCAATGCATGCAATAGCAGTTTCTTCTCTCCTTGCTACCTCACACACCCATACTTTATTTTGATGTGACATTCCAGACTTGCCCAGCTTATTTATTTGTTGGTGTTATCTAAAACAGCACTAGAGGCTGTGCACAGACATTTTCAAAATCGAGACAACAAAGGCAGTTGCAGAATAACAACAATAGAAGATATGAGAAGAAATAATAAGGACTAACATTCATCTTCCAAGATCCAGAGAATAGGAAACACATTCTAAAATGTGGACAATTAATTAATTAATTTAAGGCAAGGTGGAACATATTAATAGTCAGTGAGAGCTACCTAATTTTTTGATCTGTAATTCTACAGTACTTTTTCTTTGTTGAACAGTTTTAGCTTTTTCAACCATTTTACCATTTGAGCTGATCCCTAAGACTGATTGGTTCTCAAAAACTAAATCTCATACTTTTCTCTCCCTACTTCCCATTCTTTCTAATCTTTTAAAAACTTTATGCCTTCCTATAATTTCTGATGAAGATTTATAAAATATGGGGGGGGAGGGGGAGATGCCAGGATTTTCATTATAAATATTATTAGTCCTCAATCCTAATACCTATTGATTGAAATAATAAATGGCAGCTCAGATAAGGTTTTAAAAGTACAGACAATCAGCATAGCTTCCAAAATTTAATTATTGCAATGTGGAGAAAACATTTGCTTTGCCATCCCAGATGCTATTTATTTCTGTGTGGTTTCTACAAAATATATATTCTAGTAATATTTTCAAATGCAATATATAGCGAAAGAGAACTGTTTATTAAAAAACTAAATATTTTTTCTCATATTTAGGCCAACACCAGAGATATGTAAAAGCAATAAATATAGCCAACAGAACTACTAGGTTATGAAAAACCTGATTTAGTGCTTTTTAACTAAATGAATAATGAAAAAATTATGCCTCCAGCTTTATCTGAAGAAGCATTTTGTAACAGTGCCATGCATATATGTTGACAATCTGATTCCCTCCTGAAGCAGCACAAATCTTTATTTCATGAACAAAAACTACCTGTTATATCAGACACTGAACTTATATAAACTCTTAATTCAATTTTGGAGATGTTTCTGCTAAGACAATAATTTAGTGCATACAAAATATTAAAGAAAATAGTGGCAAGAAACATTTACTTAGAAATGAACCTATTTCTTGACTTAAGTCTAAAATGCAATATAGTCCTTTGTTAATTAAGTAGTTGATTATCTGTCCTTTAACTTCTCCACCCATGCCCCACCTTCCCACTCCCATGGCTAATATTACTGAAGAGCTTGTATTGTCTTTGAAATAGTAGTCAAAAACACCACCACCACCACCATCAAAAAAGATGACACTACAGATATCTCAATTAGTTTCTTAATATATCTTTACCTCTAATAAAATTCCTGACAAAGATAAAACAAAGTTAGAACTACTGACTCAAAGGTCACCTATTAATATTATCATATGCCAAAGCTTGTGTGAGCTTTGGAGATTATCTTCTACAACTGTCTAGTTTTATGTGTAAGAACATGGAAACTAGCTCAGTGGTTGAGCGTAAACCTATAATCCAGGAGATCATGGTTCGATTCCCGGGCAGGGAATATGCCTGGGTTTTGGGCTCAATCCCCAGTGTGGGGCATGCAAAAGGCAGACATCATTGATTCTCTCTCGTCATTGATGTTTCTATCCCTTTCCCTCTCCCTTACTCTCTCTGAAATCAATCAAAACATATTTTAAAAAAAGAACATGGAGACTTATGGAAGTTAGGTAACGAGCCTGTGGTCACGAAGCTGGTAAGCAGCAATTTGTCCTGAAACCCAGATCTTCTGATAGAATTGAAACATTTTCTCCATCATATCATGTGTGGGCAGGCAATTATTGAAGGAACTGAAAAGACTATTAATATATATTTTTAATGTCCAGCCATTAAATGACTTTTATCTGTCAATCTTATCAAATCAAATTGCACTTCCTATAATCTGTTTTGTCAGAAGTTAAAAATATGTTTCCACCATTAAAATCACCACTCAACAATGCAGTGCCTGGCTATAACAATAATAGTTCAACCTGTATGGTATGTAAATTTCTATGACTATTTAAAATCTTCCTAGGGATTCAGGTCAGCTATCTCCTCGGGGAAGGAAGTGAGAGTGCTGAAGTTCAGCAAGCATATGTGCACTTACCCCAGTCTCCACCTGCATCTAACCTGGGCAGATCAGCATCTTGTGGCATTGGGAGTGGAGGGAGGGGCTGAAAATTCCTATGGGATTTTGATTACACTGTACCTAGTGGAGAACAACTTAAAAGCATCCCGTGGGTTCATTACTCCCGTAAAGAGTACTTTCACATGATTCTAAAAGTTCAGTACACAATGCCATAGTTTACCATGAGATTCCCTAAATCAAGCAAATTTGGGGTAGGAAAAAAGTGTAAGATTAAGTGAAAATTGCTCTGATGAGGCCAGATTTCATGACCTCCCACACTGCCTGTTATGGTGCCTGAAACTCCCTGAAGAGATTCATTCATCAGAAGACTTCGATTTTAAGATCTGGTTACTTGGAAAGGAGTTCAGGAACCTGGTGGAGTCCCCCATTTTCCCTCACTAACTCACAATGGCATGAATTGACTTATTTCAGCCTTCTCACTTTAGGAGACAGACTGGCACTGAGAGGATGAAATCAGGGGCTGGACTATGCTAATGTATGGGCTGGACTATGCTAATATATGGGCTGGACTATGCTAATATATGGGAAACACACACAGAAATTTAGATCCGGGATCTGTGGACCTTACTTACTACAAGGTATAGATCAGAAGTCACACCATACCTTTCTCCCCATTTTGCCTCAAAGAAAACTTTCATCAAACAAGATTAACCTTTTACTGAATGGAAATTCTAAGGTTCGAAGCATCAGCAATTCCCCACCAAAGACATTTGATTGGAAGAAAAGCCAGGGCCTGCGACTCTACCTTCCAGCTTTCAGAGACTTCCTACACTGACAATATGTGCCATTTCTCCAAAGTCTGGTTAATGGTATAATAGAATACTTACATTTTTGTATAAATGTGTTTTATATGATATGAGTGGGCTTTGTCCTGTGTTTTTGTTTTGAGAGAATGGCCTGTCACCTTGAAGAAAAAAGCAAGCTCAAATATTACCCAGGCACTTTGCCAAAGGATCAATAATCAAGAGGGCTGGGAAGAATACCTCATTATTTTGCATTAGTTCAGGGTTTTCCAAATTTTACACAATTTAAAAATATGTAATGTATGGTTATTTTTTACACCTACATGGGGATGCAATCTAAAGCATTCTGTTAAAGGAATTATTGTTCCAAATAATTTACCCAAAATAAAAGAGCGAGTAAATAATAGAGCTCGGAGTTAGATACAAACCTTTTAAACTCTAGTTCTAACATTCTTTCTATTCAGTGGCACTGACTTTAAAGGACAGAAATACAAAGCAACCTCTCCAGGCACTCGTGTGAACGAATGTTCAGATCCTGCAAGCCATGACACTGGCAGAAAGAAGGAAGGAATGCTCAGAAGAGCAGCCTTTGCTGGCAGGTTTTAAAAAATGGGTTTTGAAGGGGAGAGCAAAAGAAAGGAAGGGCTGTTGTAAGAGGCAGCTTTCAGGAGGCAGAGCCCTGGTTCCTTCTCCTGAATAGGCCAGGGAGAGGCCGACGTGAATGAGGAGCAATGGGAATGCTCTTAGCACTTCCAGATAAAAGAAGTCAATGTTACTGTAACTGCAACAGCGAAGTTTAATAGTGACCATTCACTTCTATATATATTGAGAGAGAGAGAGAGAGAGAGAGAGAGAGAGAGAGAGACAGAGAGAGACAGAGAGAGAGAGAGAGATGCAATTTTACCCATCACATTTTAGTTGTAGAATTTAATTAAATATACTTTTTTATTTTTTTAAATATTTTATTGATTTTTTACAGAGAGGAAGGGAGAGGGATAGAGAGTTAGAAACATCAATGAGAGAGAAAAATCTATCAGCCGCCTACTGCACACTCCCCACTGGGGATGTGCCTGCAACCAAGGTACATGCCCTTGACCGGAATCGAACCTGGAACCTTTCAGTCCACAGGCCGACCTTCTATCCACTGAACCAAACCAGCCAGGGCTAAATATACTATTTTAAATGAATATTTCAGATGTAAAATTTAGATTGAATATACTATGTGGTTAAATATGAGACTTTTAAAAAAAATTAATGTTTGAATTCTTTATAATACATCTGTATCTTCTCTTTTGGGGCCAAATACCTCTGTTTAGATAATAATAGTTTCCTCATTTGTGTTACCCAAAGGAATTAATAGAGCTCCATAATAATCTAAGACCTTGTAAGTGACTCTTAACCCTGCAAGATATTACGGAAAGCTAGGGGATTCATATTAACTAATGCCTTCTTCGTCATAACGTTTTTTTAAAATGTACTCATCTACCCACATGGACCATGGATCTGAGTCCCTGAGTGTCAACAGTATTCACTTCTATTGTATCTACAAAATTACTAACTCAGGAAAAATTCTCTTGAGTATTTTCTATATAAAAATCTCTTTCAAAAACACAAATCACAATTGAATACTATTTTAGTTCTATGCAAATAGTTTATCAGTTTACATCTTTAAAGATGGGAGCTATAATATGTTTACATTGAACAATATAGCTCCGCAAAAGAAAATATTTCCTATGGTAAGATAAATGAGCTTTTTCTCTCTTTTTTTTTCCTTAAGCATTTAGGGATGTACACAGTAACAAGTAAATCACGCCAAACTAAAAAAAAAATTAAAAATGTTTTTTAAAAATAAGTTAATAATAACCGTTCTACTTTCTACAAGTTAAAACAAGCTGGCAAGTAAATAAAAAATACTTCCTTTTGAAAGCATCAAAATGCCTTCTCTTTACTTTGTCTGATATGCAATTTTCGCATTATCAGCTGTGCCCTTGGGTTCACAGAGTGGCTACCAAATTATATTTTCTACAAAGCTCATTCACGTAGATTGGACAGCAGGAAACCATGTGGAATCCCATTTACACAGTTAGATACTTTCAGATGCATAAGATCCTCAGCAGGATACTTCCATTCATTAACAGCAACAACAATAAGCAGAACCATGCTCTCCACCATAATAAAAAAGAGGACACAGCCTATATTGGCATTTAGGAAAAGCTGGCTGAAAGCTAAGGCCCAGGGATTATTCTTAAAGCAAAAAGCAAGGAAAAAGTTTTAAATCAAATTACAGAGGCAAATAATTAAAATAAGTAAGAAAAAAAGTAGAACAAGTCATCATCAATGCTGGAGCTTTAAGCAAATATTTCATGATACAAAGAGATAATTGTTGACATACTAGGTTCTCATTGATCCTCTTCACAATTTATCTTACTTCCCCTGTAATATAGTCTTTTTGAAAAGTCTGGCAATATATTTAATAAATGAATAAGTTATTACAAGGCAGCAAAACTACTAAAGACTGAAAGCTGTTCTATATTTAAATTATTATTTGTATATGAATGGAGTGATATTCCCGTTAGTGAAAGGATAGTTTTAATCCTGGAGCTTCAATTTATGTTTACGATCAGTCAGTAATAGCCTAAGCAAAAACAAGATCTGATTATATCAAATGTAAACTTTTTGACATACCTGAGCAATAATAACCACCAAAATTTTTAAATGGGAGGCAACCATTTATTTGAGAAACATTTTATAGCATGTTAGACAAAAATTAATATCTTGAATAAAACAGACATCGGGGCAATAAACCATGGTAGATGGGTTGTGCTCTGCAGTGCCTTAGGTCGTGATGGAAGTAAGGTATGAGGGCCTAGCAAGGCTAGTAGGGCTCCAAGCCTGCAAGCCTGTTGCAGCCAGACTAGCCTTGCTTTTATTGATATTTATACTGGACTTCTGAGTAAAGCTTTTGTTTGGATACAGCGTACTAGTCGTATTAAAATAAAACTCTCAAAACCGCTGCTTAGAAGTACCCATATGGGTCCAGAAAGATGTTAACATTATATTAAATGACAAAAGCTAATTATAAAACTGCTTGATCCCATTTTGATTATATATACACAGTTACTAAAGTGATGTTAGCAGATTATCCTTAAGAAGGAATAATGGTATCTGTATTTTGTAGCTACCTATAATGAACCTGTGTTATTTGTGTATTTTGTTTTTAAAAGTTTACAAGATCTGTCCACTTACTCTTTCCTCTCATTAGCACAGTTTATTGAGAAATAGCTGCAGTAACAGGCTCTTCACATACATATACCCATCTTATTTTCAGAAACAATAAGATCACATAGGCACATAGTGTCAGAGTTTACTTTCTAGACAGCTTTCTATGTATTAGGCTTTTGAAAAATCAGATGTCAGATTACAATTACTATCTGAGTGTATCTGATTATCTGCAAGTGATGTGATTAGTTTGCAAATGATAAGACAAAGGTAATGTGTAACTGAAAATATTAACAGATTCAGTGTTTGCAGTAGTGCTGCCCAACAGAAATACAGTGCAAGCCAGAGATTTAATTTTAAATGTTGTAATTTTAAATTTTAAATATTAACCATATTAAAAAAAGAAACAGATAAAATTAATTTTAATATTTTATTAACACAATATATCCAAAATTATTTCAATATATAATCAACATAAAAATTATCAATGAGATATCTTATAATCACTTTTTATGTTAACTTTTTGTTTGTTTGTTTTAATATATATTTATTGATTTCAAAGAGGAAGGGAGAGGAAGAGAGAGAGAAAAACATCAATGGTGAGAGGGAATCACATTGGACTGAGCCTACAACCCAGGCATGTGCCCTTGACTGGAATCAAACCTAGGACCCTTTGGTCCACAGGCTGACGCTCTATCCACTGAATCAAACTGGCTAGGGCTTTTGGTAACTTTTTGAAGTCCAGTGTGTATGTTGTAGTTATAACACATCACAATATTGTAAACACATACAATTATAGTGTCTTCCATTGGTATAGTAATCTTCAAAGCCTTTTATATGTAACTAGAGGCCCACTGCATGAATTCATGCACCAGTGGGATCCCTAGGCCTGGCCTGCAGATTCGGGCTAAACCAGCTCTCCCACATCCCCCGAAGGGTCCCAGATTGTGAGAGGGTGCAGGCCAGGCAGAGGGACCTCACTGGTGCACAATCAGGGTAGGGGAGGGACACGGGAGATTGGCTAGCCAGAGAAGGACCGTGAGAAGGCTCCAGGGCATGTCTGGCCCATCTCAGCCGGACCCCAGTAGCAAGCTAACCTACAGGTTGGAGCATCTGCCCCCTGGTGGTCAGTGCACGTCATAGCGACTGGTTGACCAGTCTACTGCCTCCTGGTGGTCAGTGGGCATCATAGTGATCAGTTGAGTGGCCTTAGCATATCATTAGCATATTACGCTTTGATTGGTTGAACGGAAGACAGTATATTAGGCTTTTATTATATAAGATTTTTTCCATTCTTATCTAGCCTCACTATTCAACCAAATCACTTTCTTCAGTCTCATGCAAAAAAGCCTTCTGGTCAACCATTCTAAATCTTTGCTGTCCTCCAAAGCCAACACAAACCCACTACCTAAAAGATTACATGTCCTATAGCACAAGTAAATTTAATATCTTTCATGTTTAATTATAGATTGGATTGGATGCTTTTAAATTATTACATATTTACTTTGAATTGTAAGGTTCCTAAATAAGACCATGTTCTATACTTTTTTGTTTCCTTCCAAGTAGAGTATTTTGAACATATTGAGTTGAAGCACTTTACAAAATTATTCTATAATTTTTAATTTCTTGTCTGTCTCAAGGTCATGATCCATGATGCTTAAACTTGCTTTAAAACAAACAAACACACAAACAAAACACAGCCTGGTGTGGATCAGTGGTTGAGTATTGACCTCTGCACCAGGGGGTCACCAGTTTGATTCCTGGTCAGGACACATGCCTGGGTTAAAGGCTTGATCCCTAGTGGGAGCCATGCATGAGGCAACCAATTTCTCTTTCCCTCTTTCTTCCTCTCTTTAAAAGTAATAAAAAACATATTTTAAAAATAAATAAAAATTTAAAAGCCCTGATAGATGCAAAAACACCCACTCTCTAATAATCAGAGTTCTGAAAAGAAGAAATTAGTTGGTCATGAGCATTTCATTATTGAAAGTATTCAAGAAGAGTATAGTTCCCTACTTGTTCAGATACTATAAGGAGAATTTCTAAACCAAGTGGATAGTTAGACTTGATCATGTCTAAGTACCATTCTTATTTCAAGATTCTGTTCATAAGAAAGCTCACGTATGACAATCCATTATGATGCCTCTGTTATTTGAGGATCTATCAGTCAACAATAGAGAGCTGGTTCAGTAAATAAACTATCAGATGGCTACTTAAAGGCCTGATTACATTCTCTTTACCCACACATGTTAAATTTGACGAAGTTGCCTTACAGTTCTAACAAAAAGCAGGTATAAAGCTAATCGGCTACGCAGACACTGCTTTGGAAATAAGGCAAGGTGCTTCGCAGTTGTTTTAGTATCAACAGATTTGTGGCTTCTAAGGGCTTAGATGTAAATTGCTGTGAGGATTATTTACTAGATTAGACAGTGAGAAGGTTTACCTCCCAACCCCATTACAATCCTAAAGATAATCTTTCCCTCTCTTTTTGGCTAAGACTGGAAGACAATATAAGGCAGTCAGAGTCGGCCAGCCATCATTCTCTGGATGGTTGATATGGATCAGCATTGATCTGCCCCTGACAGCATGTCAGATGGGGCCACCCTCTCCCTAAGCATCCTGAGCTCAGACAGTTTACTAATAGTTGAGCAGCTTTTGACCCCATATTGGCTTGACATCTCAGAGTCAGGAGGCTCTTAAGCAAAGCCACAAGTTCAGAATCAGTTAACTCGATTCATAAGAATTAAAATGAGCTCTTCTTCCATACTTTAAAGGAGAGAGAAATTAGTATCACTAGCTAATTCATATGTGTATGTAATTTTTGTAATAGAGTTCTGATTATATTCCAAAGCATAATTGAGAGAGGCTGACATTCCAAATTGAGGTGTTTCGTGCTAAATGGAGCCTGTGGGAGACAAAACATTCTCATCTAATCCAGCATTGCCTTCCTAGTGACAGCACACCTGAAGAAGCAGCAAAATTTCTGGATGACTGACCTAAACTAGCCCATGTTAGAGACGTATGCTTGCCTTGTTTAAATAGCTTGTCTAAAATTCACACTGCCCTCATCTAACAGTTACTTGGAAGGGAGATAAGATCCTCTTTCAATAGCAGAGAGAAGTGATGGTGCCCACGTTACTATAAGCACTTCCTTCCAGACAGCATCATAGCTCTGGGAGTTTGGCTGAAAGTTCAATGGCTCAGCTGGTGACGGAAAGACATAAACACGAAGATCCACAAGAGAGGAAGCCCCATTTTGCTCTGAAGGCAGAAAGACCTGAGTTCTAATCACGGACTGCCTCACACCAGACTTGTGTCCTTGCTAACTCAACCTCATTGCACTTCAGCATCAACCCATGTAACACAAGGTTAAGCCATCCTATTGGGTAAGTGACTACTGAAGCAAAGAAATGAAAAAGCAGGTAGTACATGATGTCCCCAATAAAAGTTAATGTACTTCTTGCCACTGAAGGACAAATGAGTTATGTAGCCAGAGAATTATCAATAGGAGCTGGGTTGATGTCCCAGGGTGATCAAGATGGAAACCTGAGGTTTGCTTGAGATTTGAAGGACTAAATCACCAAGTAAGCGTGAGAGGACAAGCTGTGTCAGGAAAGAGGTTCACTCACAGGGGAGTCAGAAAATCGTAAGCAAAGTAAAAGTAAGGGAAGAGTCTGGCAACTGGGGAATGGCTAAATCCAGAGAAAAATCAGAGCAACCAGAGAGTAGGACCCAAAGGATGAACTGAGCTAACAGCTGGTTAGGTCAAAAAGGACTTCCCATCCAGGGTTAAAGGACTCCTGTTACAATGAGCTGAGGTTTGCAAGAATCCCGAGAAAGCTCAAGACAAAGCAACAAAAGTAGGATGTTAAAAAAAAATACCTTACCATCCTTACCATACAGGTAGAAACTCAGAGGGTTAAAAAAATCACATTAAACCTGGCCGGCATGGCTCAGTGGTTGAGCATTGACCTATGAACCAGGTTCCATTCCTGGTCAGGCTCAATCCCCGATGGGGGGCATGCAGGAGGCAGCCAGTCAATGATTCTCTCTCATCATTGATGTATCTATCTCTCTCTCCCTCTTCCTTCCTCTCTGAAATCAATAAAAATATGTATTTTTTTTTAAAAATCACATTAAGAATATCAATTTCACAGTTCACAATTTGTATTTTAATGATCATATTAATTAAAACAGAGTTATCCTAAACAGGTACATTCTGAAATATATATTTTTTACTATGTGCAGTTAGAACATATGGTTTAAAAATCTTAAGAGTTATCTGCAAACATCTATGAGGGCAAGGCACAGAGCTCTCTAAATGAAATCCAGACCCAGATAACTCTCACATTCTTTGACTACATGCCTATCAATTTAATGACCAGCCCAGTCATTTTGAGGACAACTAACTGTACTGAGAGAATAAAATATAATTGATCAGATCATCTCAATTGTGCCTAATTGGTGTACAGAGCAGCTTTGCTTCTAACGTTTTTTGGAATAGTACTGCTATAATTGATTTGTCAGGTATAGTCACATATCTGAATATAAAGAGGTCATCTAAAGTTCTTTTATGATTACACTAGAGGCCTGATGCAAAATCCATGCAAGAGTAGGCCTTCCTTCCCCTGGCTGCCGGCACCGGCTTCCCACTGGCACCCAGGACCCAGGCTTCCCTCGCAGCCCTGGAAGGTCATCAGGAAGAACATCCGGAATGACATCCGGTCTAAGTAACCTTTTATGCTTTCATTATTTTAGATTTTTTACACAAAGCAATTCAATAGAACTTAACATTTTATAATCCAAACAAATTGGAATGTTGAAATTCTCATCTTTTCATAAAAGGAAGGATAGAGACAAGTACTTCAAGATATGCGAGTTCTGATCCTTAGACAATTGCTTCTTTAATATTTTCTTCCATGATACTATTTCTGTATTTTACTAAAATTTTCCTAACTATATGCATATCCTGTGTTCATATACTGATGAAATATAGCAGTACTATCTTGAAAAACAGGCAAGTCACCCCCCTCAATGTAGAGTTGCCAAATAAAATACATGACAGTTAACTTTGAACTTGAAATCAGAAACAAGCTAGGCAAATTGCCATATTCCTAATAGCTTACTAAAAGATTATATATTGTTTGTAATTCAATTAAGCACCAAAATTATGAATTGTCAATTATTTGACTGCCATTAGGTTCAATATCACTAGTTTCTTTTACTGAAATAACAGATGAGACAGTAATATATTATAGGCATGTGCGAAATAACAAGAAATATATACATAAGAAATATATATAAGGTATATATTTATATCTGCCTCCAGTACCTGCTATAGAGCTCTCAAAACTCTTGCAAATATGGGTACTAAGATAATAATTTGTCATAATCTTTGATTCCGGTTTCTGACACAGAACTCCTAAGACCTTTACAATTTCCTGCATGATATGAATGTCTTTTGTTTTAATGACATGGGCCTTCATGGGCTCTTGGATGGGGACTGGTCACTAGAAATAATCTGTGCTTAGGAGCTTGGAACCTTCAGCCCCATTCCCCATTCTCTGGAGAAGGAAGAGGAGTTACAAGTGGAGTTAATAATTGACAAAGCCTCTGTGATAAAGCCTCCAAAAAGTTCCCAATGGTATGAGGCTCAGAAAGCTTCCAGATTGGTGAACACACCCAATGTGCTCACCTTAATTCCACAGGGTCAGAAGCTTCTGTGCTCAAGACCCTTCCACACCTCACCTTACATATCTCATCATCTGGCTGTTCATTTGTATCTTTTATTATATCCTTTACAGTAAATGTCTTACCCTGAGCTATGTGTGCCATTCTATGAAATTAGAAAATCCAAGTAGGGATCGTGGGAATCCAAATTTATAGCCAGTTGCTCAGAAGCACAAGTGACAACCTGGACTTGCAAACAGCCTCTGAAGTGGGGGTGTGGGGCAGTCTTCCGGGACTGGGACTTTAACTTGTGGGATCTAATGCTAACTCAAAGTACACAGTGTCACAATGAGTTAAGTTGTAGGACACCCAGCTGGTTGGACAGAATTGCTTGATGTGCGGAAAACACACACATTTGATGTCAGAAGTGTGAGAGTAAAGGAAAACACAGGAGAGCTTTTCCAAGACATGTCACAGGCAGTAAAATCAAACACTGCAAAAAATGCTGAAGCTATGCTTGCAACAATTGCAGCAGTCTTTGACTACACAATCTGCTAGGTACAAAGAAGAAAGCATAAAGTCTTTAAAATTGTGCACCTGGGTACGGTTGCCAGATTTAGCAAATAAAAACAGGATGTACAATAAAATTTGAATGTCCAAAAAACTGAAAATTAAATTACAGATTTATATCTTGTGCAATATTTGAGATACACTTGTGCTGATATGTACTTGTTGCTTATCTTCACATCTAACTGGTTGTCCTAATTTTTTTCTGGTAACCTCTTATCTGGGGTGTGTGTGGGGGGGGGGCGGGCAGGGTGTGAACAGGCTTTACCTCTTTGAGGGCTCAGGAAAGTTGTCCCTGAGGAAGTGAACTGATTTTAAATGACTGTGCAATGATATTTAAAAGTGTTATGGGAGGAATAAAGTACTTTTCAAGGAGACCCATTGTGACTGTCCTAATTGCCTATATTAAATTAAAGCATTATCCGATATAAGGCTTGATGATCTGGGTTAGCTTCATTTCACTATGTTTTGACTCTAATCTGCAGAGATTTTTTTCATAGTTCTTGACATACTATCTTTGTGATTTTAAGACTGTCTTGTGGATGAGACAATAATAAACTTTTAAAGCCAGCAAACCCATCCTTCCCTGTGGTATGCATCTAGCTCAAGGCCAGACAAATGCATTTTAAAGCATCAATAAGTGTTTTAAATATACATGAACTTTTTAAACTGTATTTCATGGTCACAAGTTAATGAATATAAAATTGTTATAAAATAAATATATTTATTCTATTTTAATTCTGTTATGTCTACTATTGATTTCACATTTACTCACATGCATAAAATGTTCAGGTAAATAATTATCAATTATTGGGGTGCAATTCAGTTGTGTGATCACACCTGCATAATTGTGGCAAATATTTGGAAATTAAAAAGCAAATATTTATTAAACAGAGACATAACTGTAATATACTTTAAGATCAAACTCATAAGCCTCCTAAAGTACCTCAAAGCTTTGAAAGTCTACATAAAGATGATTAAATGCTAGAAATTGGCATCAGTCTCCTGAGAAGCAGTTTAATAAAACAAGAATTACCAATGAATCTTCCAGGGGAAATCTAGGAAAAAATGCTTAGGAAAGATATATTGAGAGGTCAAAACTGGTGCCATGTATTCTCATCAGCTCTAAACCTACAGTGCATAATCGCTGAAGTTGGCACCTTACATGGCAAACAACTTGCTATGTACCAAATTGTGTTCCCCCAAATTCATGCATTCAAGCACTAACCCCCAGTGCGACTATATTTAGAAATAGGGCTTTGGGAGGTAATTAAGGTTAAATGAGGTCATAAGGGTGGAATCCTGATCCAATAGGATTGGAGACTTATAGGAAGAGGAAAAAAGAGATTATCTCTTTCTAAGCTCCTGTGCCAAGAAAAGGCCATGAGAGGACACAGCAAGAAGGTGGCCATCTGCAAACCAGAAAGAGAGCTCTCCCCAGACCCACCCATGCTGGTACTCTGGTCTTGGACTACCAACCTTTAAAATCCTGAGAAAAAAATTTCTGTTGCTTAAGCCACACTTTTGTTTTGGTATTTTGTTATGGTGGCCTAAGCACACTAAGACAGAACTTAAAAAAAAAAAAAAAAAAGTAGTAAACATTTTCTCATTGATGCCAGACACTGCACCTGCACTTCCTAGTTCAGTATTCATTTCTGAAACATCAGTGATTTAGAGTATGTATGTTTTGTAATCTCATCTTTTTAACTTCAAACTTGCCCTATTTCCCAAGTAATGACAGGGCATTTCTAAGCAAGTTCATTAAATTTTATTTGAAATGAGACTAGACTAGATGATCACTATAAAGTTTAAGCAAAAGTAAAATGAGTAGTGAATTTTAACTACATTTCCCATATCTCTTCCTTATCAGTAAAATATGTGTTGGACCAAAGGTAATCTGAAATAGTAAAATATGTACTTAAGAGAACTTTCACAAATAATAATGAAAGCTATAGGAGCATCTGATTAGATGCTATTTTGAGAACTCCAAGTATACTTAGTAACTTGAGGTAGATGAAAAATGCTTCAATAATAGCAGGTGATAAAAGTTTGTGATCTCCAAAATATTTGTACAGTTTTATTTATGAACATATGTTTTGCCTTAAACATCCAGTTTAAAACAAAACATTATCTAAGAAATAGTAATTTCAAAGAACATTTTGGTGGGGACACTTTTTTTAAAGCTACTGAGATGCTATCATTCAGACTCACTTATATTATTTCCCAAAAGAATGAAACCTCCACTATACAAGCCTTTTAGTTCAACAGAATTTTCTGCAGAACATAGACTCTTGGTATAGGATGCCCTTTAAGCAAATAAAACAAAAGCCAAATACCAATGTATTAAAAATATGACGAGCAACTTAGGTATCACAGTCTGGAACTTTCCCTTCAGCATTCTCACTGTATCTTATCCCATAGGGCAGGCCTACACAACAAGTCAATTATAAAGTGGCTGTTGTATAATGAACTTAGAACCAGAAAAGGGGACTTGGTTGGTTGTGTTAAACATTTAAAGACATCTACTAAAACAGACTCGGTTATTTCCACTATTAAAACCATAATGTCGCCCTAACCGGTTTGGCTCAATGGATAGAACGTCAGCCTGCAGACTCAAGGGTCCCAGGTTCGATTCCGGTCAAGGGCATGTACCTTGGTTGCTGGCACATCCCCAGTAGGGAGTGTGCAGGAGGCGGCTGATCGATGTTTCTCTCTCATCGATGTTTCTAACTCTCTATCCCTCTCCCTTCCTCTCTGTAAAAAATCAATAAAATATATTTAAAAAACAAAACAAAACAAAAAAAACCATAATGTCTTTTTACTAAACTCCCTTCTCTCTTGGATGAGACTGCATTGGCACTGAAAATATTTTGGGACTAAGATTTTACTGGATGAACAATCATCTTTCTGGAGAGATAAAATGCATACTTGACAGTCATATTGTTGGACTTGAAATAATGGGAAGATGATGGTTTTGAAGGTCAGGCATTCTGGCTCTACTGCTACACAGAACTTGGGCAAGTAAGGGCCTCACGTGGCTCCAGGTTTATAATCTACACACTTAAGGAGAGCAGGTTATGTGATTTCCAAGGTGCTTTATAACCTAACATCTTAGGTTCTATGCTGGATAGATGAAAAGGTTGCTTGCCACTTAGTGTTAATAATCCATTGAAGTTTCCTGTGAAATACCATTAACAGGACTTGCAGACCTACAAAATAAAGACAGTGAATTTATTAGGAATTATCTTTTTTTCCCTTGAGTTTGTATGTCCTGAATTGTCTTTCTATCTGTTCTTTCAAGCATCTCAACAGGGTCACTTGTGATTTCAGCAAAACATGAGCAAAAGTCTCTCTGTGGGAAGTTCACTAAGGCAAGTTCTGCCTGTGATCAGTGAGTAGCTTCCTTCTTCAATAGACTGCCAGGGCACTCTCAGTGCCCAGAGTCAAATCCAGAAACAATGACAAGTACAGCCTGTTCCTTTGCAAAGGAAGTACACTCTCCCACTCTAGGCAAGCACCTGCACATTTTTCAGTCTGACTTGATGATGACCGTGAACTTGGGTGACATGGCTAGTGTTGAATTCTTCCTGTGTAAATCTGAACGACTGCTGAGCAATGCAAAAGGTGATTCTCCCTTAACTCTCTACATTTGGAAATGCTGACTTCTCTGACAAGCAAAGACCTTCAGGCATGCCAGATAAAGTAACAGCAGGCAAAGACTTGCACCTCCTCCAGGCTGTTGGCTGCCACCGGTGCAGATCAAGAATGTTAGGTGATGAACAGTCCTTTAGAAATAAGGTGGTAACCGGAACAGCTGCCCTTCAAGTTTCAAAAAAAACATTCAGTGGACTAAACAACAGAGCATGAGATGACTATAGCAATAAAATAAATATTTCATTGCCAGGCTTAGAAGGAAACTCTCCGGGGAACAGAAGGAGGACTACCAATGTGCTGGCCCCTTTCATGATGAGTGGATGCTTTCAAATAAGAAGGTGCAGGTGTGAAGGGAGAGCTCACAGTGAGGTACAGACCCTGAGTCAAAGGAGGAGCACCCAGCTGGAGGAGGGGTGGTCCCAAGGTGAAGGAAACCCCAGGTTGGTAATCAGATAGCTGAGATTTTTTTAAAATATATTTTTATTGATCTCAGAGAGGAAGGGAAAGGGAGAGAAAGATAGAAACATCAATGATGAGAGAGAATCATTGATCGGCTTCCTCCTGGATGCCCCCCACTGGGGATCGAGCCTGCAACCCGGGCATGTGCCCTTGATGGGAATCGAACCCATGACCCTTCAGTCTTCAGGCAGACACTCGATCCACCGAGCCAAACTAGCGAGAGTAGAAATTTTTTCTTAAAGTAAACTAGTCTTGACCCCCAAATTGCTCACAACACCTATATCGGTTGATAATTTAGTTTGCTTTGCACAAAATACCAAATGATGGCATACAGAGTGTACAATCTATGTAGGAAGAGGATGCTTTCAAAGGCTGTTGTTATTCATTAAACAAAGCAAAGAGTTATAATGTATCAGTTTTAATAGAAAAAAGCTACAAAATAAGCTTTGGGGAAAGATCCTGACCTTGGGATCAGTCAGATTTGTGTTTAAAACTCTACCCTGCTGCTTAGCAGACATGAGATCACAGGCAGGTTACTTAATCTTCTGAGCTCCTTTCCCCCGTTTATTAAATGGGAATAATATCTACCTCAGATGACTTTTGTAAAAAATTAAAAGAAATGAACAATAAATAATGTCAAGTTTTAACAGTGCCTGGAACAGAATACATAATCAATAAACATTACTCCTCTCAACTTCCTCTGCCTGGGAAAAATGATGATATCATTAACTACCCCTTATATTTCTTCTTCCTGCCCACATATTAAAAATATTCCAATACCATTAAAAATACTGCATATAAGCTTAGACTATAATAGCACTTCTCTAAAAACATAAATGAATCACGGGTACACATGTATATGTGTATATATTTGATACTAGAAAGGAGATAGGAGTTCCAGAAATATTTCAGTTTCTTAAAAATGCATATTATATGCTCTAAAAGCACCAATGTCATTTTCAGTCTTCTATGTAAGGTACTATTTAGTATGTTAATTTTTAAAACATTATGGCACCGAATAAACTAGTTTGATAAGTTCATACATGTAAAGTCATTGTAAAAATAGTTTCCCAATGATTGGCCAGATATTTTTTTAAAAATATGTTATTCTTAAAAACTATGTATTTGAAATGAAGTGGTGATGCAAAGAGAGGAATGAGGCAACAAACCATAATTTTTTCTTTTCATTCTTTAGAAGTTTCTCTAATAGTTAAGAAAGTATATTTAATTTTCATTAAACATACAATTTTCTTACCAAGACTTATGTGAAGAGGGACTGTTAAAGTGTGCTTTAGTATATGGACTGATTTGAAACTTGCTTCCAATTATTGACACAAAACCACTTAGAAGATAGCTGTTTTGCAATTAATCTTTCATGAAGCTCTCTAAGGGTCGATGAGCTTGTATCAACCACCAAACATGTTCAACTCTCGAGACAACTGGAAGATCCATGATTAATGTGACGTAATATTGTTCCTAACATTTACTGTATCCATCAATAGCGGTTAATGCTACAGCTTCCAGTAAGCAGACGCCTTACCATAAAATATCGAAAACATGTAGCCATGAAAAACAAAAGTGCATCTGTTCTCCCGCCACATATAAGAAATGCTTTTCCTGTACAAACAAGAAAAATAGGTGCAAAACACTAATATAAGAACTCATCACTATTTTTATGGAGAGGTGTGGCAAAGTGACACTAGAGAGGTAGTTTGGGTCAATTAATGTGCGACTGAGAGAAGGGGGTCCTGGGCCCTCGTTGTTGCTGACACCCACTGTGGTTCCTTGGATGTGTCTCTAACTTGAAACTGGATTTCCAGCTCACAGCAGGAATGCTCTTCACGCCAGTCGCTTGAGTGTAGGGCTAAGATGTGGAACTCAGAAGCAGCAACCTACATAGCTGCTGTGATGCAGCCTGCTGGGTTCAAGTCCAACTCTTCTGCTTAATGCGTGTCATGGCCTTGCAGGTTACTCAACTCTCAGTGCTTCAGTCTCCCTGTCCTTAAAACAAGGTTCATAGTAGTCCCTACTTCACTGTGATTGGGAGGGTTACATGTAATTTCATACATGTAAAGTCATTGTAAAAATAGTTTCCCAATGATTGGCCTGGGATATATATTAAAAAATTCATGGCCTGGGATATATATTTAAAAAAAAAAAAGGTGCAATAACTGTTAGTTTATTTGTTAGTATTGAAACCAAGGATCCTTATGACTTTGATTAGATTTAGCTTTAAAATTCTAATCCTATAAATCATATTTCTCTCTCTACCCCTCAGAGACTTACTCTACTAGTATAATCAGCAATCCCTGAGGCAACAGAATTCATTAGCCAGAACCTGACTAACGCTCACAAGGCCAAGGCCTCCTGCAGACCAAAGACAGCATCTTGACCTTCTGTTTTAGCTCCTGAGCCCTAGGGTGGAATGACTGCCTGCCTACTTTCCCCTGAGACCAGACAGAGGGATGCCAGAAAGAATCTCACAGCAAGACCTGAAGAAATGACTCATTATCCTTACCGCACCTCCAGCTAAGGAGCACGCAGCATGGCCCCAATCCCTAACCCACGATGTCCTGTGAGTTTGCCCTATATAATCTGTAACCTACACGCCACTGGGGAGTTCCGACTTTAGAGCATTAATTTCCTGTTTTGCTGAGTGGCACCATTCATCATAAAATAGTCAGTGTTTCTCCTTTGCAGCTCTCGGTGTCTAGTGTTAGGCTCTGCTAGTACCCAGTGGATGAACTCTTTCTGCTCCATAACAGTACTCGTATTATTGTAAGTAGAAGTATTATTACTATAACCATCACTTTACTCTGATAAAAACTTCAGTGGCTTGTACAGAGAGTACAAGAAATACAGAAATGAAGAAATCCAAGGAACAAGCTGAAACCATAAAAGTGCTAAATGATGAATAAATTAATTAATTAAAATATTTAGTAAAGTCACTTCTATGCTAACCAAAAGAATAAGGAACCACCCTCTGAATATTCCAATTTGTAATCTGTCTAATATTTAAAACAATCAGAAATCAGAAATTTCAAGTCTTTTTCTTAAATTTGCTAAGAATTAAAAGAATGATCTTGGGTAATTCAGGAGATGACTATATAATGCCAAATAGATCACTTAAAATACATGAGAAGTAGAGCAAGGTGAGGGAGGGGGACTAAGGGAGAAAAAGACAGAGTGGGGAGAGAGGGAAAAGCACATTTTCTGAGCACCAATCAAAATACCCAAGAGATCCCACCTTGAGCTACTGCGGAAGACAGTTACTGAGGCACCAGATTTCTGCCAGCTGGTTTGTGGATGGCGTCCCCAAGGGGATTATCACATGTGATTATTTCCAAGCTGCTACTTTCATCCCCTTGAGCAAAGGCCTTGCCTTCTACTCATGCTGACACTCAAAGCTTAGCTTTCTTCGCCAAGGAAACAAAGTGTTGCTGCAAGGGCAGCACTGCACCCACACGGGCCACCCACCCCCAGGAGCCAAGCTAAGTTCCAAACTCTCCATCCTCAGGGGACTCTGGGCACATCTGCCCAGGGCCAAAGACACACAGTAGCTCTGCTACTGTGACTGGCCTTAAATTCTCCAAACAGGGTCAGTAACGAATTTGCATCAGAGTTATAGCTCATAACAAACGTCTATGTGTGCTCTGGCTTTCCTGGAGAAAGCTGCTAGTCTCTCTGTATCCTTTCTGTTCCTCAAAGAACAACAATTAATTTTCCCTGGCCTAAGCCAGTCTCAGATTTCTCATTCTGCACCTTTTTCCTGGGTGACTTTATTCATACTCCTACTTCACCTATCATGTAAAGACCTGATGTCTCTCAAATGTCTCCTGAGCTGCAGGCCAAGATATATTTTCCCTCCCCCCCTCATCCCTACTGCAGATTCAGCATGACCCAAGTGAAACTCATGCTCCACACCTCCACACCCTGATCCCTCCGACTTCTCTCTGAATGATACTGGCTAACCAGTTTTAGCAACTTGAAAGCATCTAAGGTTCTTATCTCTTCCTTACCTCCTGTATCCAATTGGTCATCAAATTTTACTGATTCTACCTAATAACAATATCCCAGTCTGTTCCTTCTTTTCTAGTCTCATGTCAAATGGCTTAGTACTCATCTCATGACTACTAAATAGCAAACCAAACAGTTGGTTTTTAAATCTCAAAAATCTCTCCATTTCATCTTCCACATTGTTGCTACATAGAATCTTTCTAAAATGTAATGTCTTCATGGAAGTTGATGCTCAGAAAGTAAGTAAATTGCCTTGCAACCAGTAAGAAGTTTAGGCTCAAGTAAACCTCACTCTCTTGTACTAACCCATAATCTCTAACAGAGACCCGTCCTCTGGGTACCACTTTATAATCTGTGGATAGCCTTTCTATGATGGTTAGAGGATGCCACAATTAGAACGGAAATGTGGCTTTTCCCTAAAGGACAGTTATCTCAAAAGTTTAATACCACAGACAAATCCTTCAGATGGGGGGCATGAATAGGGAGTTAAAATTCTCTAGTAGACCATTTGTTTCCAAAAGTCCATCTATGTATAACTTTCTAGAAGACCAGTTTATTAAACACAGAACCCCAATCTTTGAAGACCAGTTGCAGCCCCCTAAGCATTTCTTGCCTCTAGTAATTGATCTGCCACTGGGACATTAATTTTGTTCCAAATACCCATTTAAAGCAGGCCTTATGTAGATTGACTATACAGTTCACACTGCAAACCCATGAGTAAAAAGGAAAAGGTAAGTACAAAGAACTTTATTTTTTTTAATTCAACATCTGTAGGCTCAAATTAAATTACAGCTTATAATAAAAGTCTGACAACGCTATTCTGCATAATTAATATGAACTTCAGCACTCTTAAGCTTGCTAATGCAGAGCTGCCAATAGTAATGAATTGAAACTGAGTGCATGATACATATTTTTTCAAATGACAGCAATTGAAATATGCATAAAATGTACAAAAATCACACCTGGAATGACTAGGTAATTTATTCCAGTAATTATTTCAGTATTGTTCTTCTTTTTTTTTAAACAAATATTTCACTCAGAGCTACATCCATTATTTTCCAACAAATTAAAAATAATAGAGCTAATAAATCACCTAAACTAAGAAACTTATCATTGTATAGAAAGGGTTATAGCCTCAAGTTCAGATGAGTGAGGTTGTCTCATTGCTTGGTTCTCTCTTTTTATCTGTGCATCATTGATGACTTGCAAGTAAATTAGAGAGAAGAATCTTAGATAATCGTCAAGTCCCCTCCCTTAATGCTTTTGTACTCTCAGAGAAAACCACCAGACAAGTTAGTAAATGTGAAGATTCTCAGCTAAAGGGATGGAAGATAGCACTGTAGTGTTGTACAGATTAACTTGATTTTTTTAGCTAGCATGGCTGGGCCCTGGCTGGGTAACTCAGTTGATTAGTATCATCCTGATATGCCAGCATTGTGGGTTTGATCTCTGGTCAGGACACATATATGAGTCAACCACTGAATGAATGAGCCCAAGCTCCCAGTCAGTAATGCGGTCATCAGGGAAAGTAACCAATACCCTACATTGTACTGTGTTGCCATTGCTTTGGGGATATTGTATTTTCACATCCCATGTCTACAAAACACTCATCTCCTGTTTCTGGCGAGAAGAGGAAAGCCCAGCATGAAGGCTGCAAGCCTTAATTACCTAAATTACATGAGCTACTCAGCACTTCCTTATAAAGTAGGCTCTGCATTGGGTGGTTTTGCCCAGCTATAGGTTAATGTAAATGGTCTGAGCATTTTTAAGATAGGCTATGCTAAGCTATGATGTTTGGTACACTAAGTGTATTAAATGCATTTTGACAATATTTTCCACTTTACACTGGGTTTAATCCAATTGTAAGCCAAGAAGCATCTGTCTAGTAAACCTGAAGCAGGAATTTTGGGGGAACATAGGTAGGCTTAGGGCTTTTTAGAATCGGGGTCCGTGGAAAAGCGCAGGGCTGCAGACTGGGAGAAGGTGCATTTCCATAACACAAGGAAGCCAGGTGCACTTACATCTCCATAAGACAAGGGAGCAGCAACAGTGGTATTTACATAAGACAAGGGAACTGGAAGTAGCCAGGAAAGGTCTATGCGTATTTACAAAATAAAGAGAAGGAAGCCCTTCATTCAGATGGAAAAGAAGAAAGCCCAGAGGAATGGAAGGACTATGAGGGAGGAGGGCCTTAGGAGTCACTATAGTAACCAATTCGAAGGGGAATATTGACCAATCAGAGGGGATATCAGGACACAGGAACTGCAGCCTTTATAAGCCATGGGGAAAAAGAACTCAGTGGGACCCTTTCCCCTTTCCTACTCGGGAGTCCATTCTGTGGGACTCTTCCCACTCCCTACATGGGAGTCTGTACTTGTTCTTCAATAAATCTCCACCTTTGCTGTACCACTTTCTGTCCCTGGATTCATTCTTCAATTCCGGTGGACAAAGAATCCGGGTTCCAGTCCAAAAATTCGGTATCAAAATGATAGTGGCAATATCTAGGTAGGTATACTGGTGTTGACTCTAAACTTGCCTGTAATTTTGAAAATTTTTCATAATAAGGTATTGGAAGGGGAATGAGTTTAATAAAAAGTAGCCCAAACAAGATGACATTGTGTTTGCATCTTGAAAACTTTACTAATTAGAAACAAAAGCAAAACTTGGCTTCATAGATAAACAGTTTAAAGTTGGAAGAGGGGAAAAAAAGGTTTATTTTTTAAGTGCTCTGTAAAAACAACTCATTTCTCAACTGTTGGTATCCAAATATGCTCACTCCCTTCTGAACACTATGAAAAACAGGAGTTTCACACATTAAAATGAGGAAAATCATTTCCTCCCACAAAAGATAAACTAGTTGGGGTAAAAAAAAAATTACCATTTACTTCTTATTAATAAAACCTTAATGAATTATCCATAAATAAAATGAAGATTAGACTCATGATAATTCCAGAGTTCAGAAATTAAATTCTGGGACAAGGAACTTTCACTTCACACTGACCTGAGAAGGTATTTTCAAAGAAACAAATGTAAAGAATACTAGTATACAAAACAGCTAATGTGTCTAGAGCAAGCACGTCAAACTCGAGGCCCACGGGCTGCATGCCTCCTTTATTTGGCCCATGTTAGCCTTTGAGTTTGACGTATTTGGTCTGGGTTAGCCATAACTTTCTTCCTGGTTTTCACTCCCATCTTCTAATGGGCTGCCTTCTAGGACAGGATGGCAGGTGTGTGCTCCCCTGCTTGCCTTTGTAATTCCTACCTGAACATTCCCTCACATACTCTGCTTCTTTGGAGACCCAGAATTTCCTGGAACTTCTCAAGAACTCCGACAATCAGAAAAAACCACCAGTACTTTCCTGGGGAATCCTTCATGTGAACCCTGAGCACGTAACATAGTAAAGATTGGGCTTCATTCTTTTGAATGGACCTGTATGTTTCTGTGGCTGCTGCTCACAACAAGACAAATGGACAATAGCTCATTTTCAGGTAAGACTGAATTCTTTCTTTTAAATGAGGGTTGAATTCACAGGTAGAGAAGAAAAGCAGCTGCTGAAGATTTATTCTGTTTCAGAAGAAGATGGTATTTTCATACTCTTGAGTTATTTTAGTTCATGTTTATCCTGACCTACCATCCCATAGTGAAAAATCAGAACTTCCTTCTTAGGATAATTCACTTTATTAACACCATTCTTCAACTAAGAAAAAAACAAAATCTTAGTATCCATTTGCTTTGTGTAGGCTGTTGTTGTTTTTTTTCTCCAGACCTACATGTAATTCAGCATTACACTGATCTGTTACTTATAAATTCAGTTTCTTATTCAACAAATATTTATCGAATGCTCATGTGTCAGATATCGTATAATCACCAGGGTACACATAATATAAATTTAAGTAAAACAGTATTCCTAACCTATCATTCATTGTTTAAAGGAGGAAGATGTGTAAATAAATAATTTCAGTGTAAAATGAGGCAAGTATTACCCTTCTAGTATGTTTCAAATCCTAATTGTATTTTAAACAGTTCCCATTACCAAGGCCATCAACAAACACATTATAACATTTTTTATGGTATCTCTTGATCTCCCCAGAGTTGTAAGGGCAGAAATGAAGTTGGATCAACCTGGATAATTATACTGCTGTTCACTGAAAGCAAATACTAGTGCTTTTCAGGTTTGTTTGTTTTGTATTGTGATTTCTGGTACTGAGTTCTGAAAACCCTTGGAATTTCCTAAGTAATGAAGCCACAAAGGTTTATTGTTATGTTAATAAGGTGGTTTAGGGACCACACCTAAGGATGTGGGTTGATTCTCAGTGAAACCAACCATGTGATTATTATTTTTAAAATATATTTTCATTGATTTCCAAGCAAAGAAGGGAGAGATAGAAACCTCAATGAGAGAGAATAATTGATCAGCTGCCCCCTGCACACCCCCTACTGGGGATCAAGACCACAACCCAGGCATGTGCCTGATTGGGAATCCAACCAGGGACCTCTAGGTGCATAGGATGATGCTCAACCAACTGAGCCACACCAGCCAGGGCTCAAAAAGTTTTTAAAGATGAAATACACTGTGTCCTCCTGACTATGTATCAGTTTACCCTTTTAAGTTTGAATGCAGGTTTATGGTGCAAAGTTTACTCATTTTTGTTTTTGTCCAAAATGGGGGTTACATGGGTTGTGATCAGAATTTAAATAAGAGCAATAATTTTTTTTTTCAGGTATGTGTCAGTATTTAATAGACTGCACTAATTTAAATAATAACATTGTGAGTTATGGCCAAAAAGCCTGAAAGGCACTAGTTTAATGCATTGTAATATTTAATGTCAATAAGTGACACCATATAATTCATGAAGCAAGCCCAAAAATGTAAAAATCTGTGTTTTTCTCCCTTCCCACTTCACATGAGTGAAGCCACTCTCTGCAAGGTCAAAGCCTAACCTGTTACTGTGTATAGTCCTTTTCTTTCCAACCATCAGTAGAAATA
This sequence comes from Myotis nattereri, assembly GCF_964212035.1. NCBI lineage: Eukaryota > Metazoa > Chordata > Mammalia > Chiroptera > Vespertilionidae > Myotis > Myotis nattereri. The sequence continues at coordinate 32,707,112 of NC_138088.1, forward strand.
AATTTTCCAATTGTCATTCATGTTTGAACTTCATTACTTCTGAAGGCTAGAGCCCTTGTACCGTAGAAGTCATCAAGCCAGTACAAAGCAGGGCAAAGGCTGGAGGCTGCAGGACCTGAACTGTTACTGCTCTAGGTCAGGTCTGCCTTTGCCTTAGGGCACATCTTGCAACAGCTTCTGGAACAGGCTCCCATTCTATTAATCTGAAAACCAAGCCTTTCTATATCTCAGGTTGCATTTTCTCCAAGGTGCTGCCGGCAGTTAGACAGACAAGGGCAGAGCAAGGACGAGGGGCCAGGTACAGAAGGTCACCAGGATGAAAAGCCCCAGGTGCCTAGCAAGAGGCAGGGTGCCTTTTCCTCCTCTGGTCATATGGTTTGGACCCCCTGACCTTTTCTCCCTAGAGATAACATCTAGGCCTCAATTTTATTTCTGCTCCAGGCCCAGATAAGCAACAACCAGCCACAGCTGACAGGACCAACTGCATTGCATAATGACCCCCCTGCCCTGATGCCAGCCGATCCATCAAAGGAGACCACAACCCTGACAGGACGCACCTGGAAAACTGCTGAGTATATATGAAGGACCTTTCCTGGGACCTCCCCTAAATTCTCTACCTTTAAGACCCTTAGGATGGAGGACCCAGTGGGCTCTCCCTCCCCAGAGTATGCCTGTGCCTTTCCCTCCCCGCCTCCCATCCCGCCCCCCCCCCCACACACACACACACTGCCCCTCGTTACCATTGGCTTCCTCATTTCCCTCACTCCCAAAGCTCCAAGGGCCCTTCCTTCACCCCCATAACTCGTTTACTAATCACACTTCTTCTACCTCTGTGACTCACCAAATAAATATTCTCTTACGGTTTGACTCTTGCTCTGAATTGTATCCTAGGAAGAACCCAAGTGCCCAAGGTTGCTGAACCCAGGTTTGGCCTGACCCCACTGGTCAGACAACTGGTGCCATCCCCACCGCCTACAGCAAGGGTAGTAGGCTCTCCTCCTAACTGTCTACATCCATAAAATGTACAAAAGCAGTATGAACCCTAAAGGTAAATTATGGAGTGACTGTAGGTGATAATGACTAGTCAACATTGGTTCTTTCCATTATAACACAGGTACCACTCCAGTGGGGAATGTTGACAATGGGGTTGAATATGCATGTGTGAGAACAGGTTATATGGACCATCTCTGTATCGACTGCTCAGTTTTGCTATGACCCTAAAATTGCTCAAAAAAATAAAGTTTAATATTCTTTTAAAGGGGACTTTAAGTGTATTTAAAAACACTGCCAATGCTCCTTTTTTATAGCTGCTGATGTAGTGTGGATTACCTAGGCCTTTGGCTTCTCCATTTCCCTCATTCTTTTATCCATTGAGTAAAATATTTCATAGATGGAAGACAAGCACATCTTTTCATCCCAGTATTACCAAATAGAAAGAAGCTAGGAAAGTTCCAAGATAAGTGGAATGGGGAAGCTAAGATAGATGGTTAAACTGCAGTTTGTGTCCACCTAGTAAATCCTATCTTCCCTAAACCAAGGTCACTTGAGTAAATGGTTTGTACTTCTCCCAATCCAGAGGATAAATAGCTTAAATCACCCAACTCAAGGAAACAGATAACAGAAATCCAATTAAGTGCCATTGCCAACCACACCCAAGGAGAGCATAAATCTCATTTTGATACATCACCGGGGCTTTATGAACCCAGTCATGAAGTCTAGGAACCAAATAAGACAGACCCCAATGAAGAATAACATTTATTCACTATTATTAATGGTAAACACAGCAATTAACTAATTCAGTAAACACTGAATTCTAACAGGGCAAATTCCTACACTATGGGTAATCTAACTCTTTATTCAGAGTGAGAGTGATATAGTGAAAAGAATGAATATAATCAGAGAGAAGTTTGAACCTGATTTCAACTCTGAAAAGCTCTTTAATCTTGCCAAAACATTTGACTGCTGTCAGTCTCTTTACTTTTTGCAAAAATGCAGATATAATCTACATTGCAGAGTCATAGTAAGTATTAAATAAACTGGCATGTGTTAAGCATATAATCTATACTAGATGCTTTATGGGCAGGTGGTTCATCATCATTGCTTCCCTTTTCTTTCCTTTTCTCTCAAACTGCCAACACCGAGCCATTCCTTTTCTTATGTTTAAATTTCACTAGATAGTGGCCAACCAAAGGGAAATAAAATAAAAAAGACACTACAGTTTGAGTTTATACAGTAATTTGAGTGGTTAAGCTTAAAAATGACTCCAGAAATGTATTGGTACAAATAGAGCTTTTCATGCTACATTTAAGATTATATCAGGTTTCCTTCCCAATCCTTATTTTAAACCCTGATAGTGGTGGTGCCACACCATCTAGTTGTTCCTTATTCTTGTCCAGTCTTACCTGAGGCACCATCCCTAAGCAAGTTTACAGGTTGGAGAACAGGTACAATGAACATTTAGCAGGCATCACCTTGGTGCCAGGGCATAGTGACAAGGCACTGCAGTTGCAGAGTGGGTGGAATAGAGGTACACAAATCAGAATAATTCTACTGTTTTGTATCAATAATATTTTTGTGAAGTATACTTTTTACTTTATAATGTTTCCAATGCGTTTCTTTCGAAGTTTATTGTGAAAATAATTTGGGGGCGTACCAGGCCATGATTTAAACTGGTACACGTACAAAGAGAAACATAGGATTAAATATTTAGTATTTTTCTCACGAGAGGATGAAAGGAAACCTCAAATTTAATAGACTTCTGACGTGTGAATAGCATTCCACACATCCTACATAAGGTCCCCCAGGAGAAGTGTGTGCTGTACTAAGTATGGAAAACATGTCTACAAACAGTCTTGTCTTTTCCTTCTACGTAGCTTAAAATGTAAAACTATGAAGGTAATATTTCTGAAATAGAACAAAAGTCAACTATTCATCAAAGCAAGACTTTTAAATTGCAGGGAAGACAAGCTATCATTTCTGCTTTCCATTTTTGTTACTTACATCAATTTGGAGAGAAGCGTTTATCCCTGGGGACACATGGGCTTCATGTGAATAAAGTGTCAAATCGGGCCACAATATCAGTGCATACATATTAATGAATACTCTTGTAGGTCTCAATATATTAAAATACAACAACTCCCTTGGAACTCTTAATTTCAAACAGCAATAATATAGGTTTAAACAGTCATTTACCCCTTTTCCAATTACTCTACTGGCTAGATAAATCTTATAGCCAGCTTCCAATCCATGGAACTACTGTCCTAAACTGTGAGTTAAGATATAGGGTACAGACTTAAGGCATTGCCTCTTCCTTCATCTGGGAAGATCTGGGCTTCCTCAAATAATAAAGCTCCGAATACTGAGTGTAGTTGTCAAAAGAGAAACATTAATGTCAAGGGATTCTCAGTTCAACTCATTAGAGGCCTGTTAGCTTAATACACACTTGATCCCTGCCTTCAGGTAACTTCTAGTTGAATTCATTGGGATTATTATAATACCTCCAAAAATCTCCCTTTCAAACAGAAGGTCAAAAAAGCATATTCAGGTATGGAAACCACTGATTCACAAACATCAAATTCAAATTAAACAAGTTAACAATGACACTTTTCCAACAACCAAAAAAGGTAAAAGAGTCAAAACCCAAAGCTATCATAGTTTCATGAAAGAAACAACTTCTAAACCAAAGACTGGTTGAGCCCCGGGATATATACTCATTTGGGTAAATGCCTTTACTTGGAGAGATTATAGGTCAGGCAGAAGGAATTCTACTTGCTTACTTAATATAAATCACTTACTTTTGTGCAAGATTGAGATTTAATATTAAAGCAATCCTTAGCAAAGGGATAAAGTGATATATAACTCTATTATGTCTATGAATGTTTTTACAACTCTAGACTATCAACATTGAGAAAATGTAGATAGAACCCTAACAAAGAATATATGCATATATATATATTTTTATTGCTCTACTTTCTCCATGAAAACAAAGTACAGTTTTCCATAAAGAAGATCTGTCTTGGAGCCAAGAGATAGCCTGGATTTAAATGTTATTTTTTAATATAACATTTTACCCCTTTTTGTACAACATTTTGCCTCTCGGGATATATGTGTAATAATATGCAATATAGGCACAACCCCATCTAGGTCATGAGGCTGTTACAAGGTATACATTATTCCATGTAAAATACCTATGAAACAATCAATATTTAATAAGTATGAATGCAATATAAAAATAAATATAATTATGCAGTAACTTCTTTGAAGGCAGGGATTAAGTTTTATATTTTCCATACCAATTAAAGCACTGGGTATATTGCAATTAGAAAGTGAACTGTGCACAGTTTGGATTTGAAAAATAAAAAACACACAAAAGATTTCTAGAAGGCCATTTTGATGGCAAAGAGCTATAACTGAAAACTATTTCATGAATAATTTAATATTATCACTTGCAATGACATGAAAACTCTAAAGTATACTCCTGCCCTGAAGAAGGCAAGGCTACAAACACATACTTACAGCTCAACCATATTGTTATAAATGGCAATGGTGGCCCAGGGAGAAAATGCATCTTGTCAAATTACATAGCTATAGAGTGAAAATTCAGTGAAGGATCTATGGTTGATAATACAGGAAAATGCCACTGGTTATGATAGCAGTCTCTACTTTGCGTGGACTACAGAGTATATACTTAAAAATGCATATTCGATTCGCAGCAGATGGTAACAGCAGGTAAGATCTGTGTACTGAACAGAGAGCCTCCTTATACCTGGTGCTTCACTTGGAGCAATGGATCTGGGGATAGCTGCTCAGGCTATTGTGGTAAATAACATGGGTTTTCACAGTACTTCCCTACCAAGGATTGTTCTTGTTTTGGCTCTGACTCTAAGGCAATTGTGAGAAGGTGGGGTTCTCTGTTATTGAACATCCCCTCAAATCTATTTCTGAATTCAGATCAGTTTCTGATCACTTCTTTGGCCCATCAACTTAACTGATCTGGAAATATGAGAATACATTTAATTATTATTTATCTGAAAGCTAACACCATCTGCCAGCCAAATATTATGATAAATACTTATAAGGGTCAAATAAGATGATTAAATTTAAATCATAAACCCCACCCAGCCTCATTTACTGAATTTTCACCTTGTGGGGTGTTAGTTAGTGACAACATCATATTGAACTTTCACCATGCTCCCAGCAACACTATTTTTATTCGTGAGGCATGCGCAGCTCAGAGAGATTAGGACGCTTATCCAAACTGAAAGATCTAAAGCAGGTCACTTACCTAGTACCAACATAGTATTGATTAAACCATTAATACTATGGATTTTGGAATATTACAGTTTAAAAGCTCTGCCCTGGCACTTCCTGTGTGATCTTTGGCAAACTGATTTTCACACAAACTAGAAGGATCATGTGTCCTGGTTTTCCCCCAAACAATCTTTCCTTATACCTGCTGTCCCAGGGTAAGTAGGAATAGTGCTCTCATTTCGGTTTGGACACTAAATTATATAGCCATCCTACCATGAAGGGTCAGCTTTCCCCAAGTGTGGACAAGGAAAGAAAAGCACTCATTAGAACATTGCTGAGAGTCAATGTGGTAAAAATGATAAAGCTCTTAGCATAGGATATGGCATGCTACTTAAAAAAAAAACCACACACAAAAATATGTAATCTTATCAATCAACGTGACACCAATAAATTTAAGAAAAAAAGATTTTCTGCTATTATCATTATCGTCGTCGTCATCATCATCATCATCATCATCATCATCATCTAGTAAGACGGTTCTGGTGAATTGGGGGTGGTGGGTGGCACAAAAATCCACTTTATAGCAGTGCATGGATCCATATGACATATCTGGTCATGTTAACCACTATCACTTGGTTCTGGGGGTGTCTGCTAAGTTTTTCCATTATAAAGTTACTATTTTTCCCGTTCCATACTGTGTTCATTAAGAGTAAGTCATATTCCAGCCCATAATCAAGAAGAGAGAAATGAACTGCCAATTCCTGGAGGAGAAAAGATGTACATTTATTTTTGGGAGTTTATCTGTAAGAAATATTTGCCCTTTCTCCCTTTATTTTCAATCTTTCTTTCTTTCCTTCTTTCTTTCATAATTTACATAATTATGGGCTCATGGCTAGCTAGTATACAACGTGCTTTTTAAAATATAGATACCATGCTATTCCTTGCCTGCTTGAAACACCCCAGTGGCTTTCCTTTACACTAAAATAAAATCCAGACTCTTTATCCTCTGATAAAGCCTATATAATAGACTTAGTCTGAGACCTTGTCTCACACCACTCCCTACTACCTAGTCTTGCTCTCCCAGCCCAGAGGGATGCATGGCTGCACTGGCCTTGGGTTGAACTTGTCACGTCGTTCCCCTGTTCCCGCCCTGGCACCTGAAAAGAACTGGTCTCTACCAGGAATACTCTTCTCTCTGATCTTTCCATTCAGGTCTCACCTTTTCAGAGGAGCCCCCCTTGATCACCTGCTCCAAAGTAACGGACTTGTACCTCTGATGGCACTCATTATAATTGGACATCATTATTTTCATTATTTTAATGCATCAGTTTGTTCCCTCCCACTAGAATATAAACCCTATGAGAACAGGAACCTCCTTTCACCACACCTGGTACTCAGAACGATCTCTAGGGCATAAGAAATAACTAATGTCCAGCGGATGTAAACGTAAACGAAGGACGGGGAGGACCAGGAGACCTGAGACAGGAAGATCAATTAGAAAAACACTATACTAGTCAAGGCAGAAGGCAATGAAGATGTAAATTGCAAAGGCTCAGAACGTGCTGTCCATGCTGTTGAACACAGGCTCATTCTCTCATTTCTAAAGACGTTTCTCCCTTCTTCCTTGAGGATCATAAATCTCCAATTCTGATGTAGAAATTTGCCTGTAGTGAAGCAACAAAGCTACATTTATATTATATCAGCACAGGAAGTAGTTTTCAAAAATAATTGGCTGCTCTCTAGGCTCTGTATCCCCTCGCTAGCTGGACAGATGCTTCCTTTGGCTCAGAGTTCATCTGTACACGGAACAGAAACAGACAAAAGAAGTGGGGGATGGAATGTCTGTTAGGTATCATCCACCTGCTCCCTCCGTCCCCTTAGGTCTAAATCTGCTCCATTTTCAGACCAAGGCACTTGACCTGAGGGCTGACTTTCTTCATGGGCACAGGCAATTGAACCCTCCTGCCCATGACTGTGCCCACAAGGCCTGCCACTGCCTCCTCTCTGCTCACAATCCGGACAGGATTCTCAGGCTTTACAGAAAGCAATATCACTGACAAAAACTGCCCCACCTTTACTTCAAGGCAACAGAGAGGGGAAACCAACAAATAAAGAACTTGTTTTAATTCCACCTTAATCCCATGTGATCTTCGAGTGTAAATTTAAAACTGGTCTTCTTAAGGCAGTGGTTCTCAACCTGTGGGTCGCGACCCCTTCGGCGGTTGAACGACCCTTTCACAGGGGTCGCCTAAGACCATCCTGCATATCAGATATTTACATTACGATTCATAACAGTAGCAACATTACAGCTATGAAGTAGCAACGAAAATAATTTTATGGTTGCGTCACAACATGAGGAACTGTATTTAAAGGGCCAGAAGGTTGAGTGACTTAAGGGATAGAAGAGTAGTAGAACGGATAAGACTAACACAGGGATGAAGACCTGGCATTTCCCAGCTTCTCACAATCTTACCTACCACCATCAGAATATTACCTGGGAAGTGACCTTGCTACTTGCAATGCCCTGCTTATATCTGCCTCTGGGCTTTACATATTTCTTTCCTTCCTCCTGCAATATTTTTGATCCACCTCTACCTAGTTAACACTTATGCATACTTTTGGTCTCAGAATTGTGTTCCCTGGGGAGGTGTTTTGGTAACACTTTAAAGATACAATAATACCACCCTGAACTTCTCTGGTCCTGGCAGTCAGCACACTCTGTTCCTAGTGCTTGTTTATTTTCTAGCTTTCCCACTAGGCTCATAGTTCTTTATGGGTGGTGACTGGCTGATCTATTTGTCCCCAGTTCTTAAATGAAACTGTTAACTCAGAATATGATATCATTAAGTCTTGGGCTATTTAATAAAAAATTATTAGAAATATATATTTTTTTTCATTTTTACCTTCCATAAATAAATCATTCAATGGAAGGCAATGAATCACAAGATGAATGTTTAATGGACTGGTCACAGTTACTCTCCAAGTGGTTGCTGTGATTATGCCCCGTGTACGAAAAGTTGAAATTGACAGAATGCTTTCAGTCTCCATTGTGTCAACGTTTCCCAATGAGCAGTTGCTATTACCTGACTAGTTCTTATTGTTTTTTTAAGAATTTTATTTTTTTATTAAAATTTTTTCCAGTTGTACTGAGGTATAGTTGACATGTAACATAGTTTGAGTTTAAGGTGTACCACACAATTTGTGTATAAATTGCAAAATGATTGCCACCATAGGCTATGATTGCTTGCTTGTGCACATGGCCACGTCTTAGTTCCTTTTAACTTTCAGCCCATTCATTTCTAATGAAACATGTGGAGGATCAGGGTCTGAGCCACCAAACAGAACTTTGAACTCTTGTTCAATAAAATACTTAAAAGGAAACTATTTAGAAATAGAAACGTGATCCATCAGAATTCATAGCAAGGGCTGGTATCTTCCTTCCCTCTTTGAACGCTTGTCCTCTTGGATAGGTAACCTGAGAAATCCTGCATTTCTACATTTCCATTTACCTCATAGTAATGCTGTTACAGAAATAGAAATTTTCCTTTATCCATTTTTGAAAGCTTGCTGCATTATGAACTGCAAACGATATATTTTATGAGGAACAAAAATCACAAAATAGTATCTCTAATCTTATAGTGGACACCAATCAGAAATCAGAATTTAGTATACAGGCAGCCTTTCTGGAGCAAATCCATTCTGTTTACAGAGGATTATCTAATTAACCATGCTTCCCATGAGATTGAAAGAGCATCACTTGTCCTTTTTAAGAAGAAAACCTACATAACTAGTAAGTATAGAGAGCAGATTGCTGGATAATGCATAGTTTTTAGTATTAACAACTCAACAGCTATATCCATACTATTCTAATTGTTCACATGGTGCTTGTCACCTTGGCAACCTGATGCATAGTAGCAGTTACATGGAAACACATTTTGTACTTGTTTCAAAAGTCCCTGTTATATAGCGAGGTCCTGGAAACCAGGAGGCTTCATGCTCACTCTGGGAACCCTGGGTTAAGACAGTAGGTGACCTGAAAACCTGTTTCCAGGAGACGTCCTAAATGCAATGTTTAAAAATATTTGGGGCCCATTGTCTGGTCCTACAAAACCAAAGACCTCTTCGAGATCTTGGGGTACATGAGTATCCAGATGCTTGGGCTTAGTTTTTGTTGTCGTCCTGTTTTCTTAATCCTCCCCTGAGGATATTTTTCCATTGATTTTTAGAGAAAGTGGAAAGGGGGAGGAGAGACAGGGAGAGAGAAACATCAATGTGAGAGAGACACATCAATTGGTTTCCTCCCATAACGAAGGTACGTGCCCTGGTTTGGAATCAAACCTGGGACCCCTTCAGTATACTGGCTGACTCTGTATCCACGGAGCCAAACCAGCCAGGGCCTCTGGGCTTAGTTTTAAATGTGGGTTCTAGAATGGTAGGGAATGTTTGACTACAAACCAAGATAAAGCCAGTCCAATATCTTCCGGTGCCATTTTCAGAAACCTGGATTATGGTATGTAAACTCGAAGAGTTAGGCTTCTGCTTGAAGGTATAACAAAAGGTTTAATCACGCATGGAGGCATGCTGAAGACAAACCCTCTGCCATTCTCCTTAGGGGGAGGAGATAGGAGCTGGCAAGGAGCAAGCAGTAGCAGCAGGTGTTAGAAGTAGAGAAACTGTGAAGGATCTCATTTCACAGGAGAAGTGGTAATAACGTTGCAAACCAAAGAGTATAGGCCAGTTATGAGAGACATGCTCGGCATCCACATGCAAAGCCTCAGCACTGATGGGAACCGAGCTTTGGGAAGAGAAGATGAAATGGTTTGACATCCTAATCAACCCAGGAGATGTGCGTACCAAAACTCAAGTGTCTGATGACAAGTTTGCAAAGGCCTAGGGGGGTGTGTGCGGGGGAGGATTTCACACAAGCGCATATTAAAACATCTATATTCTTAGTGAATATTATTAAAGGTAATAGGCATAGGAATATGTTTTCTAAGAATGTTTCAAACATTTTCTCTAATGAAGTGCTTTTATCATGGGAGGGAATGAGGAGCACAGGGTAAATAGTCCTACAGTAAAAACAGACATACCAGGAAAATATACTGCCCCCCCACACCCCATTATTCTATTTGCTAGTCTTCTTATCCATAGGAAACTGAAATTATTAATTTCTTAGATGTCCTTTGATAAATACCATATATATACTAATATATCAGCTCATGTATGTATACACATCCCAATTTGGGGGTAGAGGGAGGAGAATGGGGCATACTATAACACAATCCTGTGCCTTGCTCCTTTTTATTAAAATATGCATTTGAGATATTTCACAAGAACAGATATAGATTTCCCTCGTTCTTAAAATAACTGCATGGAATTCTATAAAAGAGAATATATTTTATAATACATAACTATCATAAGTATAACTCATCTCACTTGCTGCTGATATATATGTTGTTTCTAGCATTCGTGATGACAAACAATGAATGGTGCCTCCCAGCATTTCAGTAATGGTGAGGATGGTGTCATGGTCATTATTGGTGTATCTGACATTTTCTGAAATCGTGGCACATAGTGTAGCACACAAAACTTAAACTGTTAGGACCTAATACATTCATTCCTCTGTCTACCTCTGTATGTCATTTCTTTGCCTTCTCCATCTCCTTCTATCTTTCAAGAGATGAAAAAGACCCTCTAAAACTCTACTCCTTTTTCTTTAAAAAATATTTTTTATTGATTTCAGAGAAAGGAAGGGAGATAGAAACATCAATGATGAGAGAGAATCAACTGTTGGCTGCCTCCTGCATGCCCTACACAGGGATTGAGCCAGCAACCTGGGCATGTGCCCTGACCTGGAATTGAACCATGACTTCCTATTTCATAGGTCAATGCTCAACCACTGAGTCACACAGGCCGAGCAAAACCCCACTCCTTTTGACTGCCCTTTTTATCTTCCTACTCTCTTCTTTGTCCTAAACGTGCCTTAGACTTCTACTTTAAAGGGGGGCCATTGTAGGGGGGTAACTCATGCTTCTCCCATAGTGTATGCATGGGGCTTGTGGCCACTTTTCTTCAAATACGATGAGCACTTTATACATGTAAGAAATAAAAATAACAGTTTGCCAATCTACTGAATTCAAGTGGCTCCCTTGTAGAGTCTAAATAACATTTGGAATTCTAAATAATGTCTGGATGTCTTTTTCTGAAGAGATATTGGAAACTATACAAGAATATTGCTGTGCTGTATAAATATTAGCTGGACCCAATACTAATACACCAAACACAATCACTTGCGTTACATAAACCTGAATGCGCCTGAGGTGTGAATAATGTTTGGGAGTCTGCAAAAACACTTTGATATTCATCAACCTAGTTTTAAAGCTAGAAAACATTCAATCTATTTTAATGGGCCTATTGATAAATTATGCCTTTTGAACTTCTAAACATGAAATGTGCCACTTTAAGTGTTTCTATTTATCAAAGAATCGTATATATCTTACTTCACATATATTTCTTTTTTCATAGTGACAGTTTCAGTGTGAAACAGCTTAAATTAATAGCCATCTCTGTTTTACTTTTCCTCTCTGGGAGATAATTTAGAGTTTTGAGGCACTCTGCTTCTATAAGTAAGCAGCCGCAAACGATTAGAGAAGAATATAGCACAATGAATTTTCTTGACAAAATAATATATGAGCTAAATGGTGCCTATTAAATCACCTGTGCCACCGGCAGCCGGTTTTAGCGCTAAACAAATAAATGACAAAATAAGCCCTCGCGAGGATTTTTCAATATTCTGTCATGTGGTTATAGATTTCAGAGTTTCTTCCTGTCAGTTTCATGCCGCATTTCTTTACACAGCTGACAGGCAGCTGACAAGGCAAGAAAAGTTAGAAAATCTGGCTGGTGGTGAAATTAACAGAATTTTTCCTTTGGGGGAATAAAACATTTATTCTAACTTTAGAAAAATAAGTTAGAACTTTCAGGAATGAACTATTTCCCTTCAACTGCCTGAAGTCATATCTGTCTCTTATTTGCTGTAAAATCCTGGGTAAACTGTCTAGCCCAGGGGTGGGCAAACTTTTTGACTCGAGGGCCACAATGGGTTCTTAAACTGGACCAGAGGGCCGGAACAAAAGCATGGATGGAGTGTTTGTGTGAACTAATATAAATTCAAAGTAAACATCATTACATAAAAGGGTACGGTCTTTTTTTTTCAATAGTTTTATTCATTTCAAACGGGCCGGATCCGGCCCGCGGGCCGTAGTTTGCCCACGGCTGGTCTAGCCCATCTGCGTCTCAGTTTCCTCACTTTCATTAGGCTCTGGTGCAGGTTGAATGAGCAATCCTATATAATAAAAGGCTAATATGCAAATTGACCAAACAGTGGAACAGCTGGTTGCTATGACATGCACTGACCACCAGGGGGCAGACGCTCAACGCAGAAGCTTCCCCCTGGTGGTCAGTGCGCTCCACAGGGGGAGTGCAGCTTAGACAGAAGCCAGGCTCATGGCCGGCAAGCACAATGGTGGTGCGGGAGCCTCTCCTGCCTCCGTGGCAGCACTAAGGATGTCTGACTGCCGTCTTAGGGAGCGGACCTAAGCAATCAGTCAGACATCCTCTGAGGGCTCCTGGACTGTGAGAGGGTGCAGGCCAGGCTGAGGGACACTCTCCCCCGACAAGTGCATGAATTTCGTGCACCTGGCCTCTAGTTATGTATAAAGCATTTAGTAGAGTGTATGGCATTGTAATTGTAATAATAATAGCTTGATCTCAAATGGCTCTCTTTTAGCTTGTGGGATGAATATTAAGTAGGGTGGTTAAGAGTCCACATTTATAAAAATAAAAACACCTAGAGTTTTAAAATGGTATTGCTGTATATTAAATCCTTCATTTTCCAAGTAATACTGTGAAAGGCATTAACATTTGACAGTAATTGTAATGCATAGGTAGAGGGGGAAAAACTATTTAGAGAGAAAAGAATAGAAACTCATTGTTCCCTTGGTTTATTTGCAATTTTTGCCATTCTGGATTTAGTCATTAAAATGTTTACTTCTATCTTCACTCACAACTCAAACACTCTCCCCCAATTTAGCTTTACCATCAATCCATTCCATCTGCTTTCTCACTCACCCACCTAAACTACTGATGGCTACCTCCTACATGAAGGAAAAACTGCTGATTTTTTTTAAAGGAAGTAGACAAAAAATGCTACAGTTTTGAGGTAAGCTGTCAGAATTGCCTTGAAGCCATCAGGAGAGAAGCCAAAGGCAAGAGGGCTTCATTTTGTCTCCTGTGGGGCAGGGGGAGGGGGGGGGGGTGGCAGCGGAGTGCTGTTCTTTCTGGAGCACAGAGCTCATCTACCTAGAACAGTGATGGCGAACCTATGACACGCGTGTCAAAGGTGACACGTGAACTCATTTTTTTGGTTGATTTTTCTTTGTTAAATGGCATTTAAATATGTAAAATAAATATCAAAAATATAAGTCTTTGTTTTACTATGATTGCAAATATCAAAAAAATTCTATATGTGACACGGCACCAGAGTTAAGTTAGGGTTTTTCAAAATGTTGACACGCCGAGCTCAAAAGGTTCACCATCACTGCCCTAGAACATCAAAACATATACATTCCATTCTGAGTGAAAGAAGGAAGTCAGAAAGCAGTGGACATAGTAGACAGCAACTACAGAAGAGTTTGTTGCTACAACTACAGTTGTAGTTTACAACTACAGAAAGTATGTGAATAAAAAAGGTCATCTTATAAAGCAAAGACTTAAAATAACTATTAGTGAGGCCCACAAAATAGGACAAAGTATTACAAAGGCTTGACTCAACTGTCCCTGGTTAGACTGATGGCCAAAGGTACTCATAACTGCATCATTTGCTCAAAGTACAAATAATGTGAATTTAGTTGAAATATTTAATTTAAGCAATAAACTTGGTTATATTTTATTCACGCTATTTTCAAAAAAATCATGCTTTGTTTTAAGGTAAAAGTTTAAGAATTCCAACTAGAAATGATAAGCTGCTCATTAAGTCAATGGCCTAGCAACAAGATACTATCTATGAAGAGACACTAGATAGAAGTGAGAGGGACTATCAGAGTTATACCAGCTTTGAGTCTGAAGCAATCAGTTATAAATAGTAATGCCTGTCCTTCGTATATATAGGTGTATATAGGTAAATAAAACCTAGCATGGTAAAGAGAAATAGCGTCATTTTCTTAGTAATAAAGGAAAAAAATCCCTTTTCATCTTGAACCTCAGCAAGAAGGTCAATGGGTAAACAGCAGTTATATTTTCATTTTCTATATACCTCTCAGGAAATCAAACAAATCAAAAATGCATTTGGAAACTGTCTGCTCCTATACGGTGTTCTCCATCTTGCCTGACAGAAAAGAAACTCCTCGCAGGCACAGCTGTTGCGCCACACATTTGAACCTGAACCCCATAAATCCTCAGTAAAAGTTCAAGAGGAAAGCTATTAAAAGTTTCTAGTGAAAAGTTGTAGTGAAAGCAAGGGTCACATTTCAGTTCACACTGAAACACTCAAGCTGTCAAGCTCAGTGCCTACCTTCCACACAGCCTGTGCTCAGTAGATATTTACAAAATAGGTGATAAATCCATTTTAGTTGCTAAGAAATAACAGGATTCCTAGGGAATTATCGGGCCAGTGCTGATCTGAAATGTGTGAGGTAAGTTTCCTTCCTGCCTTCCCCCATCTCCTCCCCAACTGCAGACACCTGGTCTCAGGATTCTTGGAAGCTGGCCTCCCTGTGGAGGTCCGGCCATAGAGAATGAATGCTGGCAACAGTTGCTCAGGCCTGGGACCTTGGCAGCAAACTCCAGAGCATTACACCGGCAGGGAACCTTCTGCACTTTCTGTAGTCTCCCTGCAGGCATCGGCTTCTCTTTCCTGGACCCCTCATGGGCTGTGGGTTAACACACACAACTCCACTTTCAGGGCTGACAAAAGACTGAACTCCAGAGGAATAGGTCACTTGCACAGGCCTGTCTCCCTGCAGGCACTTGCTTTGTTCTCCAGAACCAGGAGGGACTGGCAAACACCTGGAGGTGAGCAAGAGGCAATTCTCTCATTGTACTGCTCTGAGACAATGCATGTGCAGCTATTTCAAGGTAAATGTCATATGACAGTGGTGAAGATGATAATAAATAGAAGAATTGTTATTATTGTATCATATAAATTGTCAAAGAATTAATATTTTATATGAGAATAGTTTGATATATTAAAATGTATACTCTATTCACCTTCAAGAAAATCATCCTATATAATAAAAGGGTAATATGCAAATTGACCCTAAGAATGGAATGACCAGTCGCTATGACGTGCAATGACTCTCAATGCAGGAACTCTCCCCTGGTGGTCAGTGCACTCCCACAGGAAGAGCTCTGCTCAGCCACAAGCTGGGCTAATGGCTGAGAGCACAGAAGTGGTGGTAGGAGCCTCTTCCGCCTCTTCGGCAGCTTGAAGGATGTTCGACTCCGGGGGAGCAGGCCTAAGCTGGTAGGTGGACATCCCCCGAGGGCTTCCAGGCTGCCAGAGGGCGTAGGCCGGGCTAAGGGAACCCCCCCCTCCCGTGCACAAATTTTCATACACCAGGCCTCTAGTATATATATATGAATTTCCTGAAGATTGTTAATATGTGACTAAGTCAGTATTTTAACATTTCTATGAAAATTACCCATTTGGGGAGACGATATTTTATTTTTCCAGACACATAGGGAATGACTTAAAGGAATGTTAGGGAAAACCTCTGATGGTAGACACTTTGAGAATGGCTGCCTAATTCACAATAATCCTTTTAACTGCTCCCCTCCCTAACAAGGGTATGCCAATAGGAACTACTTTTGGAGATGGTCATCGAGGATAGCATTCAGCTGCTACAAGGACAGCTGCATCAGTGCTTAAAATAATTGAAAACCCGTACCTGGTGATTCATAGCTACCGCACTGAACCCCTAAGTGGCCTGTCCTTGACCTCTTCGCAGCCCAGCCGGTAAAGGTA
The DNA here is from genome assembly GCF_964212035.1 of Myotis nattereri. NCBI lineage: Eukaryota > Metazoa > Chordata > Mammalia > Chiroptera > Vespertilionidae > Myotis > Myotis nattereri. Next base: position 32,723,385 of record NC_138088.1, read on the forward strand.
AAGCGGGTTAACTCCAGGCACTGCAAGGGTGTGTAGGGTCCCTCCCACTGCAGCTAATTGCTGGGCCCGAACACAAAGTTGATAAAAGTCGTCACTATCACCCTGGTCCCAATCCCTTTCCTATGTTGGCTTAAATCATAGATGGACATCAAATCATAGATGGACTTTCTGTATTCTCTCTGCAGGCAGAATTAAATCACAGAGCTGGACCTTTAGGTACTCTCTCTCCCAGGAGCTGGAATCAGCACTCAGAGAAGCAATCCTTCTCTCTGGACAAGTCTGTAACAAGTAAGTCAAAGCCTGTGGATGAGCCCCCTGAAATAACAGTGGGCCAGGGAGAGAAACCAGAGAGATCTGGTTCTTCAAGAAGAGGAGAGGTATGTTGAGAAAGAGAGAGAGAGAGAGAGAGAGAGAGAGAGAGAGAGAGAGAGAGAGAGAAACAGAGCGTTCTGAATGTGTTATAATTGCCCATTTCCTAAAGATGACTGCATGACTGCGTGTTGTGCCTCCCCGCCAACCAAATTCATATGTCAAAACCCTAACCTCCAATGTTACTTATTTGGTTGTGCCCTAATCCAATATGACTGGTATCTTTGTAGGTGGAAGAGACACAAGAGATTTGCACACAGAGAAGAAAGGCCATGTGCGTCCACAGTGAGAAGGTGGCGGAGAGGCCTCTGGAGAAAGCGAACATGCTGTCATCTTGGTCTTAGACTTTCAGCTTCCAGAACTGTGAGAAAATAAATTAATTTTGCTTGTTTAAATCACCCAGTCTATGGCATTTCGTAGTGGCAGCCGGAGCAGACTAATCCTCTGCATGCAGGTTCTGAGAGATAACAGTACAGTAGTTTCCCCTCATCTGCAGTCTTGCTTTCCATAGTTGCAGTTACCTGCAGTCAACTGCACAGTCTGAGAATATTAAATGGAAAATTGCAAAAATAAACTATCACAAGTTTTTGATTGTGCACCATTCTCAGTGGCATGATGAAATCTCACGCTGCCCCACTCTAGCCCTCTGAGAACGTACTCATCCCTCTGCCTGGTATAGCCACACTCTATGTGCTCTCCTCCCTGTTCCCCACCTCCAATGGTCATTCAATAGCTGTCTGGGTTATCAGATGGGCCCTGGCATTTCAGTGCTTGATTCCAAGTAACCCTTATAGGAACTAACACTATGTCACAATGCCTACCTACATCACTCACCTCACTTCATTTTACCCATAAGTATTTTACCCACTCATATCATCAAAAGAGGGTGAGTAAAGTACAAGATATTTTGAGAGACCACATTCATATAACTTATTGCGGTATATTGTTATAATTCTTCTATATTATTATTAGTTATTGTTAATCTACTATGCTTAATTCATAAATTAAACTTTATCATAAGTATATATGTATAGAAAAAGACATAGTGTATACGGGGTTCTGTACTATCTATGGTTTTAGGCATTCACTAGGGGTCTTGGAACATATCCCTTGGACAGATAAGGGGGGGGGGCAACCATATTAAAATCCCACCACTACCTCTTTTGCATACCATGGTTGGAGTTGTTTTCTGTACTTGTGAGAAAAATAGATGCTCAGATAGGTAGCTTGTGTGCCAGACCTGTGCGGTTTTGTATAAGCCTGGATGTTCCACAAATTTCAGGAAGGCCCTTTTTAAGAAAAATGCATCAGTGGAAATACAGTCACTAAATATTTGAAGAGTGCTTTTCATTTAGTATAAGAACTTAATGAACACCAAAATGAGCAGTACAATTCTCATTGAAGTGTCTAATGGGATAGTGCCTAAAAATTACCCATGTTCAACTATAAATCTACCATAAGTTAAGTTAAAATGGCAATGGTTATCCAAGGTGGTCTCTGTACAAAAAGTGCTAGCTATTAAATTCCCACAAACTTTGGATTTTATGTTTTTATCTAATTTTTGACTCTGGGAATTTGTTTTGTGGCCAATTTGAAATGGCACTCTGAAGTAACACTTCGCAAGGATTCATAACATGTGATCATTCAAAATACATTCTGTCACACTGTTGTTTTGTTTTAACAACCTGAGCCCTCAATCAAATATTTTAGGAAGTCCTCTTTCCTGTGACTTGGTACAAATATAGGCTCATTCTATAGGCTAATTGAGCCTCAGAAGAAAGATACCAGCCTAACTTCTGAAGCGCATCGCAGTTCAGACATGTCTCTGATGCTGGGTAATGGATTTCTCTGGTCACAGAAACAAAGATCCATGAATTGTTCATCTTAAACCTAAAGGATGTCTTTATTCGAGAACCGGTTTCAGGACTTGTACTTTTCTACAGTTCATGCTTCCTTCCCCTCTGTACTTTCAGGTGACAGCCTGAAGCAAGAATAAGGTAGCTCTGCTTCTTGTCTAGTTAGTTATGCACTTCCATGTCTGAATAAATGGCCTATGTCCGCCAGGGCACACTCCGAAGTAGTAGTCCTAATGACATCCTGAACATATGCTCAGATACGTAGCTTGTGTGCCAGACCTGTGCAGTTTTGTATAAGCCTGGATGTTCCACAAATTTCAGGAAGGCCCTTTTTAAGAAAAATGTATCAGTGGAAATACAGCCACTAAATATTTGAAGAGTGCTTTTCATTTAGTATAAGAACTTAATGAACACCAAAATGAGCAGTACAATTCTCATTGAAGTGTCTAATGGGATAGCGCCTAAAAATTATCCATGTTCAACTATAAATCTACCATAAGTTAAGTTAAAATGGCAATGGTTATCCAAAGTGGTCTCTGTACAGTTTTAAAAATAATATATTCTGAAAATAGACCATTAGTTTACCCAGTCCACCCCTTTAAAGATAAAAATGAAGATATACACAAAACAAAAAATAGCATTAGACTAAAACTTGGGTTTCTTTGCACTGAAGATGCTGCTTCATCTACTACTATTAATTCTACATAACAAATGTAGGTTGATAATTACTGCACAAAATAAGTAATGATAACATTTGCTATATATTCCACATAATAATCTAATACAGGTGATATTATTCTCATTTAAATGATGCAAAAATGGAAGCACAGAGATTTGTCCAAGGCTACCCAGTTACTTGAGCTAGACAGCCAAGCCAAGTCTCTCTAAAATTAAAGTCTGTTCTTAACTCCTTGACTCCACTGTCTTTCAGAGTTCTGGGAGCATAGTTTGGAAGGGAAAGTCTGATTATCTAAATCCCACTACAAGCTAGGCCAGTAAGTAGGCACCTGACCCTAGTGGAGTCCCTTGTCTTCCCTGGGCCTCATTCCCCTCCACCCCCATCTATTTTTAAAAATGAGGTTGAACTCTGTCTTTCCAGAGAGAACATTTGCTTCTGTCCAATCTCTAGTCCTGAAATGGCATATTCCTGGTAGTTCCAAATTCATGAAATCTTCCTCTTGCCAATAAAAGCCATTCTTCTCATGTATAAGTAAAGGAAATTACTATTTATTTCTCAGTATGTTGTTTCCTATTAAATACATTTTTTAAATTGTGGGGGGAAAAAATGTCATGAAACGACCTAATTTGGGATTTGAGAAATGTGGGCTCTTTCATTTTATGAAAAACACATTCATTACCTATCTAACTGGGTGCTTTTTAAACATTCTTATTTAACTATAGCCCTGTAAATTGAAAAAAGTAACATTTTTTCCCAATTGCTGCAGTCTTTACATCGTATAGTCGATCTGTTGTCACAGTACTGACTGTGATGTCAAAATTGCAATTAGTTACACTCAATCAGGCAAAAGGCCAAGGGGGATTGTGCCCAGGCCCCCATAACCTGTGATTAAGGCACTCATTGTGAAATAAGAAGTTTAAAATCAAAAGACCTGATCTTAGGCTGTAGCTTTGCTACTCCCTGGCTATGTATCCTTGGGAAACTAATGGAATAATGTAAGAGCTTGAGTTCTTTGAGTCAAATCATGTGTGTTAACATCTTGTCTCTGCCAGTTAAAATGGGCACACTGTTTAACAGCGTTGTGCCTCTATATTTCTTTAGCTATAAATTCAGATACTATGGCTGCCTATCTCAGAAGGGTTGTTGAAAGTATTAAACAAAACCATGCATTTTATAAAGCATTTATGAGAGGGCCAACTCTGTATTAAGTGCTCAGAGTTGTTATGAATAGTATCTGTATTTTGAGTGAGTCCATTGTTAGGTAAAGTTTTAGGTAACTGTTCTCTAAGTTTCCACATCTTTAAAAATAGCATAGAAAGGTAGGCACCCCACAGAATTGTTGTCAAGACCAGATGAGGGAACCCAAAGGAAAGTGTTTTGTAAGCTGACAGCATTAAATTACCATTTGGTAACTATGTAATCTGGAATAAGATGATCTTGCATTAATTTAAAAACTATTTACTGAATGTTTGTAATATACAAGGCACTGGGCTAAGCAATATGAAAAATAGAAATGAGATATGGGCTCTATGCTTAAGTGGTAGCACAAGAACATTGGTACCTCTAGTACAAGAGAAAAGATAATCACTGCTCTGCTGTAAAAGAAAAAATGTCTGAGGTTAGCACTGAAAGACAAAAGAATTTATACACTGGAGGGGCAGGGGGAGATGAGAAAAGAAAGAGACAAAAGAAAAAATTACCAACAACAACAAAAAATAGTATGAGTAAAAGCTAGGCAGTTGAAAAGCACCAATCATGTATGAAACATAACAAATGAGTGGCACAATCTAGCCAAAGGAGAATAAGAGAATGTGTGAGTAATAAGAATGAGGCCATGTTATGGATGTTAAATGTAGAAAGACCAACTGCCATAATTTAGATAAAATTAAAATAAACTAGATTTGTGCACTGGTGGGGTCCCTCGGCCTGGCTTGCAGGGATTGGGCCGAAATTGGCTCTCTTTGACATCCCCCAAGGGGTCCCGAATTGCGAGAGGGTGCAGGCCAGGCCAAGGGACCCCACCGGTGCACGATCGGGGCCAGGGAGGGGCCACAGGAGGGCTCCAGGGCGTGTCCAGCCCGTCTCCCCATGTACTGATTAGCTGGACCACAGCAGCAAGCTAACCTACTGGTCAGAGCGCTTTCCCCCTGGTGGTCAGTGCACATCATAGCTACCAGTTGAACGGTCGCTTACGCTTTTATATATATTAGATTAAAAAGAATAGTCCAAGTGTAACAGGTATCATTGCAAAGAACTATGTAAGATTACTATTCTTAGACCTCTGCCATAATTATTCTCGGTCCATGTTTCAGAAAGATAGAAGGAAGTCTGCTGACTCTCAGATCAAATTTAGATTCATGAATCTGATCTTTAAGACCTTGTTGTAATTTGCCCCAAAGACTATCTTTGATCACCACTATTCACCAACTCTCTATTGGTTTCCTCTGAGAGTATCAAAAACACCAGTTTTCAATTTCAAGTCTTAGCTATTTCTAGCTCTTGGCTTATTCTCCTCATCTTCTGTTAATGCACATCTGATTATAACCCATCCCTTTAATCCCAACCTCATCAGGAAGATGTTCCTGGTGATTAGACATTACCACTCTTCTCTGTCTCTAATACTTCATATCTATTTTATCAAATAGTAACATGGAACAAGTCTCGCTGACCTAGGAATAAAATGACAAGGGTTCTGGCAGCAGGTCCCTATTCTGAATTGGGGCATGTTCTTTAATGCCACAGATTTCCTCTTGGGTAAAATGAAGGGTTTGTGAATTAGCTACCTCCCAAGTCACTTCCCATCATGGATTCAATAGATAATGAGTACCCACCCGTGCTAAGCTTTGTTCTAGATGCTGAAGATATGATGGTGAAGAAGACAAATGATTATCTTCCTTTAGTTCAGTGGTTCTTGAACTTTAGCCTGTATCAGAATCACCTGGGGGCTTGTTGAAAGAAATTTCAGGAAGCACATGCACACACTTGCACACACACATCACTCCCACCACCCAAGAGTTTCTGATGCAGTAGGCTTGAAGTCAGGCACCGAAGTTTGCATTTCTAAGATGTTTCTATATGATGCTTATAATGTTGGTCCAGGAGCTACACTTAAAGAACCTATGTTTTAGTGCAATGTCTGTCTTTTTCCCTGTTGTATTGCTAGAAACTAGAATAAATATTTACAGAATCAAAGAACAAATATAAGGCACTTTGTTCATTAACAAAGAGGACTCCAGCTCCTTCCTTGAATGATGCTATAGTTTAGAAAATCACAATTCTAGTAAAAGCTAGAGGAGTTACTCTCATTAAAAGGTACAGATAAGGAATGGTTTATATCTAAAGGAAATGAACTTCCAATCTAGAGAAAGGAGGAGGGAGATTAAGGAGAACTTTGTGGAGGAGTGGATTTTGATCTATCCCTTGAAGGTCAAATACACTTATTTCAAAAATGCCTGTCATAGCTAAAAATATTTTTAGTACCTATCTTTAGAACCTGTCCATTAATCTATGGTAATTTTTAAAATTGATTTTAGAGAGAGGGGGAGAGGAGAGAGACGGAGAGAGAGAAACATCATTGTGAGAAAGAAATATCTATAGGCCATCTCCTGCATGTGCCCCAACTGGGGACTGACTACCTTCCCCCCCACCCCCCAACCTGGATATGTGCCCTGACCAGGAATGAAACCTGCCACCCTCTGGCATACTCGATGATGCTCCAATGAGCAACACCAGCCAGGGCTGCTGAATAATGTTTTAATGCCCACAAAGCCTATAGAATCTTTACATTCTGATGTAAGACTTGATATGTGGAAATATTTGCTATCATATTTTGGCCAAGTCGGGTCAGAAAGTTAGGTGATTTAGTTGCATAATGCTATTCTTGGTTGAAAACAAGGATACATTGAGTTAGAAATGAGACCTGAAACAATTTCAGGGTAGGAGTTGAAGAATCATTTTGAAAAATGGAGGCCTGCCAGTTTAGTTTCTGTAAGTGATTACTTTGAAGGACAGCTCCCATTTGGCCATATGCCCTGTTGTATTTGTTTAAAAATCACTCTTAGCACAGTTGATATTTTGATTTATTGAAAGAATTGATCCCTGAATGTGTAAGATGTCATGTGCATTTTTCTTCAGAGTGTATATCATGCTATAAATATTTAAAGTTAAAACATTATGGGAACAAAGAAAGTCATAAAAAAAGGAATTTCTTCCAGGTTAGATCTATGCTGGTAACAGAAATGTACATTGGTTTCTAAAAGTGCTTGGTAATTCTAGGCCACTCAGTTCATTATAAGTAATAATTTATGTGTCCTGAGCATTGAGCTATGTGCTGGGTCACACTGGTCCTCTATGAATGGAGCCATAGCAAACCATTCTTCCAGTTTGAAAGAGAGCACGGAAGACCTATGACCAAGAGCACAATCTTATAGTCGTGCTTCTCCCTGCCTGTATGTTCCCAGAGCTCCTCAACTACCCTGTTTACCCATCGTTTAAGCCCAGGATATCTTCAATGTGGGGTCAGCAGGTACTAGTGGTATTAGGTCAGCATTAAAGTAATAATGAATTTTTTGTTAATCTTCACCTGGGAATATTTTTTCCATTGAGATTTAGAGAGAGTGGAAGGGAGTCAGGAGGTGGGGGAGGGGAGGAGAGTAACATCGATGTGAGATAGACACATTGATTGGTTGCCTCCTGCACACACCCCGACCAGGCCTGGGGAAGAAGCCTGCAACTCGGGTATATGTGCCCTTGACCAGGAATCAAACACATGACCCTTTAGTGTGAGGGCTGACCCTCTAACCACTGAACACACTGACCAGCACTAAAAAGTATTATAGTTGCCGAAACCGGTTTGGCTCAGTGGATAGAGCGTCGGCCTGCGGACTGAAAGGTCCCAGGTTCGATTCCGGTGAAGGGCATGTACCTGGGTTGCGGGCACATCCCCAGTAGGAGATGTGCAGGAGGCAGCTGATCGATGTTTCTCTCTCATCGATGTTTCTAACTCTCTCTCTCTCTCCCTTCCTCTCTGTAAAAAATCAATAAAATATATTTAAAAATAAATAAATAAAAAAAATAAAAAGTATTATAGTTTTTTAAGACAACTAATATCTCATACTTTTTAACAGAGAGTACTAAATTTAGGTTGTCCTGATACAAATGAAAAAAAAAAAATCAAACACTTCAAGTCCCTCTGTTTAGATCACTGATTCTTAAAGTGGGGTCCCCAGACCAATGGCATCAGCATGACTTGTGAACTTGTTAGGAAAGCAAATTCTCCATTCTCATCTCAGAAATACTGAGTCAGAACCAGGCAGGAGAGGTGAAGAGACCCAGCAATCTGCTTAAGCCATGGCTCCAGGTGGTTCTGATGCCTGCTCCAGTGTGAGCCCCCCTGGGATATAAATAGCAGCAGCAAGTCAAGAAACTGCCAGAGAAGCAGTGGAATCTTTTTTTTTTTTTTTAAATATATTTTATTGATTTTTTACAGAGAGGAAGGGAGAGAGATAGAGAGTCAGAAACATCAATCAGCTGCCTCCTGCACATCTCCTACTGGGGATGTGCCCGTAACCCAGGTACATGCCCTTGACTGGAATTGAACCCGGGACCCTTCAGTCCGCAGGCCGACGCTCTATCCACTGAGCCAAACCGGTTTCGGCAGTGCAATCTTTTTAATTTATTCCAATAGCCTATTACCGTCCTCATGGTTATTACATTTAACATACACACAATTACACACATAATCGATGTCTAAGTTGTTGACAGAATGTGTGTAAAAAAGCCATGGCTACTCTCTAAAGAGATAGTATGGGAATAAGGCAAATAGACTTGTGTTTAGTTTTCCCAAATTATATTTTTCTTAACTCCCTTCACCCCTGCTCCACCTCCAATGAAAGAATCAGGGGGAAAAACATTGATAGCAGTCACTATTCTATTTCTTTTGATGGAGCGGGAAGATTTTATTAGGTGATAAACACTTTTATCACTTGCAGATATCAGTTATCATGAATAAATAGCTATGCCCAAGTCTGTTTTAAAGAAAAATTAAAACATTTAAAGGTAAATGAAGGCTTTGCCTTATTTGTAGCTAAACCTTCATTTTCATTTCAGATCTATACATTAAACTGTATAGGATATACACCTATGATACATAACACAGTTTTTGATGAAATTTAAAAGTTTCATAATTCCTTCAAAAGGCATATGTGGGCCCTGCCGTTTTGGCTCAGTGGTGAGGGTCGATCTATGAACCAGGAGGTCACGGTTTGATTCCCGGTCAGGGCACATCCCCAGGTTGTGGGCTCAATCCTTAGTGTGGGGAGCGCAGGAGGCAGCCAATCAATGTTTCTCTCTCATCATTGATGTTTCTATCTCTCTTTCCCTTTCCCTTCCTCTCTGAAATAAATCTTTTAAAAAAGGCATAATTGGAATAAAATGATTCCCTGTTTAGGAATTAAGTCTTAGGCTTTGGAGCAGTGCAGTTCATAGACATATAATTCACGTATGTAATTTAAATTTTCCTAATGAACCACATTTTAAAAACTGAAATAAGTGATACTAATGTTAAATCGTATTTTGTTTAACCTTACATATTAAAATATCCCTTCAACATATAAACAATATAAAGTTAATGAGATTTTGCATTTCAAAATATTCTCTTCAAAATATTGCCTGTGTTTTACACATATAGCACATCTCAATTAGAATGTTAAATTTTAACTGGATGTACTTGATTTTTATTTAGATGAAATGTAACTTATCATTGCAAAAGTAGGTACTATACCTAAGCTGTTTCAAACATACTAAAAAAAATTCCAGTAGCCTAACTATGTTTTGGTTTTGATGTTTACATTAATAATAAATAAAATTAAAAGTTCAATTTCTCAATCAAACTAGCCATATTGGAAGTAATCAAATAGCTACAGGTGGCTAGTGGCTACCGTAAGGGGCAGCGCAGCTCTGGAGCTATAATAAACCATACCTGTGTAGAAATTCTGGCTTTGCCGTTTACTGGCTGCTCAGCAAATTACCTAGCCCTCTACAAGCTTCAGTTTCGTTAAATGGGGGTGGGGGAAACACACACAAATATACACAATTTCTGCCATCAAAACTCTCAACAGACTGAAATAACTAGTTTGCTCTTCGCTTCACAGTAGAGGTGAAATTATTGCATCAGTTTATAACCATCAGAACCAATATAAACGCCTACAATATACTAGTAAGAATTGCTCAATTTAATTCATACTCTGCAGCTGCAGCCATAAACGTTATTTATTATTCATCATTAATATTATTATCGGTTAAAGAAAAAAATAATATTATGAATAGCTCGACTGCAGGCTGCATGCACAGAGAAAAACTTGCAAGGGCCGACCACGGAGACACAGCGGTCAGCGGCGGGAGCGGATGGGGGCGGGGAGGAAGCCGCGCACACTTTCGGCTTGTGTTTCTGGGAAGCTATTTCCCAAAAATATTTTCCTATTCCCTTTGTAGTTTAAGGAGCAAAGCCGAAATGTGCTCAGAAACGATTACACTTTCATGTAGCTGACAAGCAGAAACGGCTCTATGGAAATACTTATCAGAATAAAGAAAAGGCAGCCCTACGCGCCTTTCGGTCGGCGGTTTCCCGCGCGGGCGAACGGAAGCCGACGGGCTCTTGACGTCAGGGCGGGGGCGGTGCCTCTTGTTGCCATGGTGAAGTCTCTGCGGCCATCTTTACTGTGGTTAGTGCGCACCAAGCTTTTCCTGGCGAGGAGTGGTGCCGCGCCGGGAGTCTACGCAGTAAGAGACGAGAAAGGAATCGTGCGTCTAGGTCTAGGACTGGGTCATAAGTCGCTGGCAGAGCCGCGTAGACGCAGGGACAGAAAGCATCAGGTGGTTTATTTAGAGGAACGTACAAGTGCCGATTCCGCGGGCGGGCGGGCGGAACGACTTCGGCGCCCTGGTGAGGTTTCTACCCGGAATTTCAGAGCCGCTTCCGTTGCTCAGCGGAAGTGTGGGGCGGAGAAGGACGACTCGCCGGGATCCCGCTCGCCGCTGTGTGCACGGCCGGAATCATGTCGAGTTTGTCGGTGAGAGACCCGGCCATGGATCGGTCGCTGCGTTCCGTGTTCGTGGGGAACATCCCGTATGAGGCCACTGAGGAGCAGCTGAAGGACATTTTTTCGGAGGTGGGTTCCGTTGTCAGTTTCCGGCTCGTGTACGATAGAGAGACGGGGAAACCCAAGGGTTATGGCTTCTGCGAGTACCAAGACCAGGAGACCGCGCTTAGTGCCATGCGGAACCTGAATGGGCGGGAGTTCAGCGGCCGGGCGCTGCGGGTGGACAATGCGGCCAGTGAAAAGAACAAGGAGGAGTTGAAGAGCTTGGGGCCTGCGGCGCCCATCATTGACTCCCCCTATGGGGACCCTATCGACCCGGAGGACGCCCCTGAGTCAATCACCCGAGCAGTCGCTAGTCTCCCCCCGGAGCAGATGTTTGAGCTGATGAAGCAAATGAAGCTCTGTGTCCAAAACAGCCACCAGGAAGCGCGGAACATGTTGCTTCAGAACCCGCAGCTGGCTTACGCGCTGTTGCAGGCGCAGGTGGTGATGAGAATCATGGACCCAGAGATTGCTCTGAAAATTCTGCATCGCAAGATACACGTTACACCGCTGATCCCAGGCAAATCTCAGCCTGTGTCTGGTCCTGTCGCCGGCCCCGTCGCCGGCCCCGTCGCTGGCCCCGTCTCTGGCCCTGGCCCTGGCCCTGGGCTCTGCCCAGGACCTAATGTGTTGCTGAACCAGCAAAACCCTCCAGCTCCTCAGCCCCAGCATTTGGCTAGAAGACCTGTGAAAGACATCCCTCCTCTGATGCAGACCCCTATCCAGGGTGGAATTCCGGCCCCGGGGCCCATGCCAGCTGCAGTTCCTGGACCTGGTTCTTTACCTCCTGGTGGAGCTCTGCAGCCCCAAGTTGGAATGCCAGTGGTTGGTCCTGTGCCTTTGGAGCGGGGACAGATGCAGATGTCAGATCCTAGAGCTCCTATGCCACGTGGACCCATGACTGCTGGTGGACTACCTCCTCGAGGGTTGTTGGGAGATGCTCCAAATGACCCGCGTGGAGGGACTTTGCTCTCAGTCACTCACACTGGAGAAGTGGAGCCCAGGGGCTATCTTGGGCCACCTCATCAGGGCCCCCCCATGCACCATGCCCCTGGTCATGACGGCCGTGGCCCTTCCTCACATGAGATGAGGGGAGGGCCAATCACGGATCCTAGAATGCTAATTGGAGAGCCCAGAGGACCGATGATAGATCAAAGGGTTCTGCCTCTGGATGGTAGAGGTGGTAGAGACTCTCGAGGGATGGAGACCCGAGCCATGGAAACTGAGGTCTTAGAGGCACGAGTGATGGAGAGAAGAGGAATGGAGACCTGTGCAATGGAAGCCAGGGGCATGGATGGAAGAGGAATGGAGATACGGGGCCCTGGCCCCAGTTCAAGAGGCCCTATGACCAGTGGAATCCAGGGTCCTGGTCCCATTAATATGGGGGCTGGTGGTCCACAGGGACCCAGGCAGGTCCCAAGCATTTCAGGGGTGGGAAATCCTGGAGCTGGCATGCAAGGTGCAGGCATGCAAGGACCAGGTATGCAGGGAGCAGGCATGCAAGGACCAGGTATGCAGGGAGCAGGTATGCAGGGAGCAGGTATGCAGGGAGCAGGCATGCAGGGAGCAGGTATGCAGGGAGCAGGCATGCAGGGAGCAAGCATGCAGGGAGGAGGCATGCAAGGGGCAGGCATGCAGGGAACAGGCGTACAGGGGGCAAGCAAGCAAAGTGGAGGCCAGCCTAGCAGTTTTAGCCCTGGGCAGAGCCAAGTAACTCCACAGGATCAAGAAAAGGCAGCTTTGATCATGCAGGTTCTTCAATTGACTGCAGATCAAATTGCCATGCTGCCTCCTGAGCAAAGGCAGAGTATCCTGATTTTAAAGGAACAAATCCAGAAGTCTACTGGAGGTTCTTGAAATACTTCATAGTAATCCCAGAAAGTTTTTTTTTCTTTTTCTTTTTTCTTTTTAGCATGGAGAATGGGTGCAAAAAGCTGACTACTGCATCCCCACAGTTGAATGATTAGGGCAGAACCTAATCTCTTTTGTTGTTCTTGTCTTTTTTTTTTTTTTTTTTCCTGTTTTCCTTTTTATTTTTAATCGGGAGGGGGAAGAATGGGTCTGTTCACTTTAATTCACGGTAACTATACAAAAATAACTCTGAAAGGGATACTATACCAAATAAGATTACAAATAATATGCAGCAATACTAAAAGTGTGTACAATATGTTAACTTCTTTTAAAAACAATATTAAATAAAGCAATGTGAAATCTTTACAGAAGACGAAAAGATAACCTGTTAAAAAGATAATTTACCAAGATAGTTTAAGAATTTTGGTTGTATAAGAAAACAAGTTTACCTCCAAAATGTAAGATCCATTTTTTGGTAAATCAGAATACAAAAACCTATTTTGGGGGCAATAGAAAGTTGTGTTAAGTTAAGCATACTTTCAGTGTTTTGGAATTATTTAGAAATGTTAGAATTAACAGGATAAATCTAAACTTGTGGTATTGGGATTGTTTTTTTCTAAAGCTGTGCTACCTGAATATCAAAGAATGCATCTGGTGTGATGTTTCATTTATCTCATCTTTCAGGGGCCAGTGATATTCTGGCCTGGCTTGAAAATGATACTTTACTGGGACAGTTCTAGGATTAACCAGTTTACTTAACTCTCCTCTGACCAGACTCAGTATATCTCTCCATACCTTCCTATGTCTCAGTAACCATTGAGCCCTAAATCTAAATCTGAGTTATTCTCTCACATCCTTCCCTAAAATCAGTGTCTAGGGACCAGTTTATCTGAGTGAATTATAGACCACATTGGGCTTTTCATAAATGGTAAAGGGCTTCCTTCATGCAGTAAAACTCTGCTTCTAGCTTTTATATGCAGATGCTTCCATCTGGTCAACCAGAAACAGGAATTAAAAATCTTAGTCTCAGCAATATTTAACATACCTTTTAGTTTTCTTATATCAAAATCTATTTGTGTATCACCATCTTATCAAAATAATCCAATCCCAGGTAGGTAGATAAAATCTTGTAGCCTGAATTCTCTGCTTAGTGGTTATTAATCATTGCTTTTTATAAGGCATAAAGCCACTTAGTTCTAGTATAGGTACCACTGAGACATAGTTAAAAATCAGTAGAAAGGTGAAGCTTATCACATTTCCTTCAGAGCTACTACCTAATTTATTTTGAAGCCTTGAGAATGTGGACATAAAAGTATAGCATCGACTACTAGTGAACAGAAGTATAAACACCCAAATAACCAGGTGATCTTACTCTGGAGAAAAACCAACAAAAACTAATACTAGTTACAGAGGGGGAAATGTCATTTAATACAAGGAGAGAACTGAGACTTGGAATTGAATTATTTTTCCTTTGCAAGGTGTATACATCTTAAATGGGTATAAAGTTTTCATCCATATGCTGTTTCCACTTACCCATTTTTTACTGTTGTTTATACTGTTACTTTTCCTGTGTATCCTATATGCTCCCCCTAGATTGGAGGGAATAACTCTACATGTCATAGTTCTGTACACTAATTCACAGAGTTGGCTTGATCACTTTGAAATTATAGTTCCTTTAAAGCTTTCTTTGAAGGACTAAATGAAAACCATTAAATGTTATGTTCTTTGTTGTAATAAAATGTCTGCATTGTTTAATGAAGACTTAATAAAAAGAATGCACAATACCTGACGTTTATTTCTAATGACTGCATTGTTCAAGTGGTTTATTGAGAGATCCGCAGGGCCTGAACACTTTTTTTTTCTTTTAATGAAAAAGAACTAAAATTGTAGGAATGAATGGGAATCCCTCTCTTAGATTTATTATCTATATTGTTCCACAACTGAAATGAATTCTGTGGTTGGTATCAGTAGCAACATCTTGGTGGATACTCAGACATTAGATTTTCCTTTTATTTATGTTCCCTACAGAGAACTCTTCCTTGTATCCCAGGATCACCTTATGGGTATCTTCATTACTGACAGCACTTTCATATTGCAATGCACTATGTTAAATTTTACCTTCTACCCCCCATTGCCACTTCTAATAGACCAGGAACTCTGAATGTACACTGTCATTTATTTCTGTAGCAAAAATCACAGGTGAGAACGAAGGACAAAACATTGTATCAGAATCTTAGGGGGGAAAAAACTCCATTAAGAGCACATAAATTTTCCCAAAAAGGGGAGAAAGGGATTTAGATTGCACACAGACCAAATGAACTATAACCATTATTTGCATTAGAAAATAAGCCAGAAATAGATAATAGAAGCAATCTTCTTTACTTTGGTAAACCTAATAGGTTCTTCCTAATTCACTGCCTGGTTGTCCCCAGTACTAATGAATAGAGCCTTAATTCATTTTGATAGTGAAAAATACAAGCAGTGTGTGTCTGCTACTATTAGTTTTACTACATAATGGTTAGAACCCCTGGCATCCTGCATTTCCCAAATTTGGATAGACTGCAAATGAAATCACAAATTCCTAATAACAATAGTTGAACATAGTGGATGAAACACTGATTTGCAAGTGCCTATTGAGCAGTATATGTTTCTTGGGAATAGGGAATTATCAGATTAATCATCTAGTACTTCCCCTCTTTTATTAGTAACATCAAAATGTGTTTTAATGTCTGCTGATATCTTTGGCTCAGGACTACTTATTTTGGGGTATTTAGTGAGATAAAAAGCAATGTGAATCTCAGGTGAAGGCTGGCAAATTCAAGTGAGATCATATGTGACTTTTCAACTATACTTGTCAGAATTCTAATTGCAGAAAAGAAAAAAAAGCCCTTAATCACAGCTTGCAAAGCTTTTGTTTTTCCACGCTGTGATGGGACATTAACTAAGCACATGGAACCTAATTTCCTATGGGGTGTCAGGCCTTTTTCTTAGATCTGATGAGGTCTACGGATAATTATGTGCAACAACCTACTGTGGCAGAGAAACAGAACTATCAGTTACATCTCAGTCTTCTCACAAAGAGAATATGTCAGCCTCTCAGTGCTTTACATTGTCAGCTAATCTCTAGACAGACTTCTGGTTGGAGCTTTGCTTTTCTCATCAGTCCCTTGTCAAGAATGCTCAATAGTCAATCCCTAGCTGGCTTGGCTCAGTGAATAGTGTCGGCCTGCGGACTGAAGGGTCCCGGGTTCGATTCTGGTCAAGGGCCCATGCCTGGCTTGTGGGCTCTATCTCCAGTAGGGGGTGTGCAGGAGGCAGCCAATCAATGATTCTCTCTCATCATTGATGTTTCTATCCATCCCTTCCTCTCTGAAATCAATAAAAATAAATAAAAAAGAATCCTCATTAGTCAAGAATGATTTATTTTAAGGAAATTCTTTTTTTAAAAAAAAAAATATATTTTATTGATGTTTTACAGAGAGGAAGGGAGATAGAGAGGTAGAAACATCGATGAGAGAGAAACGTCAATCAGCTGCCTCCTGCACATCTACTGGGGATGTGCCCGCAACCAAGGTACATGCCCTTGACCGGAATCGAACCTGGGACCTTTCAGTCCGCAGGCCGACGCTCTATCCACTGAGCCAAACCAGTTTCGGTGGAAATTATTTCTATTAAATAGAAAAATTTAATATTAAATGGTGTATTAGACAAAATGCTAGTATATTTCATATATATTTCTTTTTTAGGAGTAACTTGCTTTTGTATTCTTTTTAAAAATTTATCTTTATTGTTTAAAGTATTACAGATATCCCCCTCTTTTTCCCCATTGATCCCCTCCACCCCACTTCTGTCCCCTTGGTCATGGTCAAAGAAGGTTCACTGTGGACCTAGAAGTGCATGCTGAGGCCCCAGGGAAAATAAATCTCTACCTATCTGAAGTAAATAAAGGAGACAGACCCTCTATTAGAAACCATATGGAAAAATGAGAAAACAAAAATCCTGTTCCTTCACAGATAATTTAATGAACATTAGGCTTAGTGGGAAACCTAACAGAAAACACCATAGTTGACATTTCTGTTGTTTGGGGAAATCACCTGAGTTTGCAGTTAGTCTATATGTGTGAACTTTTTTTTTTCAGGGGTGGAGAGGAAGCTATGTCAAATTGATTATAAGTAATACATTTATACTCATTACACCTTATCTCATGTCAAAAATTGTTTCAGCCAAGCTGTAAAAATTATCTCAGAAAACCTGAATTGTTTTGGCTACTTCTTCCTGCTCATCCCTGCCTCCGTGAGCTCCTTGCAAGTAACCAACCCCATCGCCATGTCTCAGGCTGAGTTTGACAAAGCTGCTGAGGAAGTTAAGCACCTCCAGAGCAAGCCAGCAGACGATGAGATGCTGTTCATCTACAGCCGCTACAAACAAGCAACTGTGGGTGACATAGATAAAGAACAGCCCGGGATGATGGACCTCAAAGGCAGGGCCAAGTGGGATGCATGGAATGAGCTGAAAGGAACTGCCAGGGAAGATGCCATGAAAGCTTACATCAGCAAAGTAGAAGAACTAAAGCAAAAATACGGAATCTAGGGACTGGATTTGGCTGCCAGCCACACTTTTCATCTAAATTGGTAATCATGCCTTGTTTCTCTAATACCATGGATGAAGTGAAATAATGAAATTAACCCTCTTCCTGAACACTGTCCAGGATATGGCTCTAAGAGATTAAGGAGCTGAAATAAATGGTTACTCGCCTTTCTGAGTAGTTTTTATCTATAGATCAATTAAAAAAAAAACTTGCTTAATTAGAATATTTTGTGAAGCGGAAATGATTTATAGAATCATTGATTGATAGGGATTTTGTTGCCACTGTTTTCAGATAAACTGCATTTGTTACTTTAAGAAACAAAAGCAAACCTTAATTGTTTTCCAATCCACAAATCTTATCATCATCTTGCTAAAATATATTACTACCCAGTCAATAATGTTACTGACTTCATACTGGGGTACTTTACTTCCCTTTGTAAATGTCTCTGTCCATGATCCTGAAATATTTCCTAGATAACCTCACACATCTTATCATTTAGTAGACAAACAAGCAGAACTCCCCAAACCATCTACTTAGCATAATGCTTCCTTGAGAAGTAAATCCTCAATAGAATTCTGCTGCTAAATATTTTTTTTAACCTTACCTTATCTAAATATCCCTATACTCCAAAAAGAAGGAACTGATATAACAGGAACAGTTAACAGTATCTGCCCAGCATTTGTTCTGTTATTTTCAGTAGATTTATTGGAAATGGTAAAAAAACTCTATAACTGCAATTTCTGCCTTAAAACTTTGTATTTGAACCTGATCCTAATTAAGGGTACAGATTAACCAAATCGACATTTGTAAATTAAGCAAAATAGGATTTTCTTCCCATTAGAAAAAATTTTAGTGATTAAACGTTTCTAGCAAACAATTTGTATCCAATCAAGGCCTTTCAAATGGTGATGTTAATGACTCATTGTGAGGCTGTGAAGATGACCTAAGAACATGGGAACCTCTCATTGTCACGTGTATTCAGACGCTTGTATTATAGTTCTTAATTTGGGTCTTTGTTTGTATAGAGGGGAAACAAAACTTGCTTAATTAGAATACTTTGTGAAGTGGAAATGAGATGTTTTATAGAATCATTGATTGATAGGGATTTTGTTGCCACTGTTTTCAGATAAACTCAATTTAGCAATTTCCTCTCTAGCAAGTGCTTCTGCTGGGATATGCAAAATAGTTGAGTCTTGAACAATAATAGCCTTGGTTTGAAAAGGGTCCTAAAACTGCCCCTCCTGAGGAATAGAGTTGGATAATCTTGGGAAGTGGAGAAAAGAGGCTTTTCTTCATCTCCTGTCTGATCTCTTTCACCCAGCCTTGCTCTCAGAGAGAGGGAAGATAGATGAGCTGGCCAGTGACACAGCCAGAGCCAGCCAGGGCAGGGTTGTGAAACTGACCTCCTATCAGGGCCAACACTGCTGAAGTTCTGCAAATGATCAGGGCTGGAAAGTGGTGGTTGTGCACAAATGTACTCTTCACGGGGAGAGAGGAAAAATAGGGGGGGGGGGCAGCTTAAATTTTTTTTTCTCACTAAGTCCCCCAAAACCACAGACCTGACCCACATACATGATCATGGCTGCCAACTCAAGCAAGTAGCACTCTCTCCTGCTCATCTTCAGTCACCCAGTGTGTCTTTTGGGTCTTACCTGCCATACGACTAAAGGCTTTTGTTTTGATAAGGAAAAGGGGGGGACCATTTGCATTGATATAGACATAAATTATAATTGTTTAAAACATTTTTACTCTAAAAGGCATTTTTATTTACACAGTGACCAAATGTTTTGAATTGCTGGAAGATGCCTATCATAGTGTGCCAGAAGCCGGTCACCCTTGCTGCTTGACACAGTCGCTGCAGGGAAGAAACATCTGCACAGCATATGTTTCAAGGGACCTGGGGTATATGGCATACTGTTCTTAATATGTTTGCTCCCCTTCTTAGCGCTGTGTTTTAACCAAGGTCACCTCTCTGAGAAAGGTTGTTTCCCCAGGTGGGGATTTTCCCCTGGAGTTAAGCATTAACAGGACTAAGGAAGGGAATAAAACCCCTTAACTAAGTGCCAGGTGGGTAATTAATCACTTTAACTATTAACAATCATGCTTAAGCTACATAATCTTTACTTAGGATAATCTCCTTCAGTTACTTCCTTGTAGCTTAACAGAACAATAGAGTAGTGACCTTGGAATGGAGATAATAAATGCCCTAACCTTTGGAATAGAATGGATAGGATTAAAATCAACTGGTATAAATACAGATGTAACAGGAGAAAAAATAAACCAGAACCTGGCGGGAGAACCTCACTATGCTGATCAACTGAACGCTGTCTCCATGTTATTTCTTCTTCGCCGACTCTGTCCACACCTTTGGAAACCCCTGGACCTGATGGGGTTGGACCCCAACAATAGTGGAGTTTCTGACATTAGCCACAAGCCTAGGGATCTGGGAGATACCTGCTTTTGAGAGAGGGCAGTGATAGCAAGGGTATTTCCAGTGCTCCAGAACTAATACAGTTTCAAAGATAAGGTCTGTGCACTCTTCTGAAAGGCTGGGTCACAGTTAACATGTAAAAAGCATTTATCAAGAACCTACTGAATGCCAGGTACTTGACATACATCATCTTGAATTTCACTGAAGTCTGAAAGCGGTATGAAGAAATATGCTCATAGAAGTTAATTAGTCTGCCCTGAGCCACCTAGCTTGTAGGATGTAGAAGCACCATCAAATCTGTTTGTCTGACTCCCAAGCCCTTACTCTCCCCATTATATCATTCTGCTTTAAGAAGGAGACAGTAGAACAGTTCCACACTGAGGACTGGATGTAAAGGGACATCAGGCTTCATTTCCACTGAGTGAGGAAGTTCATCACAGGTCTATAGAGAGGTGGTGTGTAGGCAACAGTGAAAGATGTATAAAATCAATCTTTTGTCCTTAAAATTTTCTTTTTCTTCCATGAACCAACTAAATGGAGGATATAGTAGACTAGAGAGAAAAAGACAACACACTTGAAATATTTATATGGAATAACAATAGATTATAAGAATTCTATAGGATCCTCACCCTGGCAAATGTGGCTCAGTGACTTGGAGCCTCATCCTGCACACCAAAAGGTGGAGGGTTTAATTCCCCATCAGAGCACATAGGTTTTGGGTCCCATCCCCGGTACAGGTAGGGGTGCATTTTGGAGGCAACAGATTGGTCTTTCTCTTTCTTCTCTTTTTCTCTCTCTCTCTCAAATCAATTTTTAAAAAATCTATAAAACTAAATATGTTGTTCTGTATAATTCTGGTTAACAGCTAATTTAAATGATCATGTGACCTATTTTTCCTGCGACCTATTTTTGCATTTATATTAATACTAGAGGCCCGGTGCACAAAAATGTGTGCACTCGGGGGGAAGGGGGCATCCCTCAGCCCGGCCTGTGCCCTCTCGCAGTCTGGGACCCCTTGGGAGATAACGACCTGCTGGCTTAGGCCTGCTTCCGGGTGACAGAGGGCAGGCCCAATCCCTAGGTGCAGCCCCTGGTCGGGCTCAGAGCAGGGCCGATTGGGGAGTTGGGGCGCTGCCCCCTGTCATGCACAGAGCAGGGCGGATTGGGAGGTTGTGATGCCACCCTCAGTCACACTCAGGGTAGGGCCAATTGGGGGTTTGGGGCACCACCCGCTGTCACACTCAAGGCAGGGTCGATGAGGAGGTTGCAGTGCCACCCCCTGTCACGCACAGAGTAGGGCCAATCGGGGTTGGTGCGCTGCCCCATCACGCACAGAGCAGGGCCCATCGGGGGGTTGGGGCTCCGTACCCTGTCACACACAGAGCAGGGCCAATCAGGGGGTTGGGGCGCTGCCCCCTGTCACGCACAGAGCAGGGCCCATCAGGGGGGTTGGGGCTCCGTACCCTGTCACACACAGAGCAGGGCCAATCAGGGGGTTGGGGTGCTGCCCCCTGTCATGCACAGAGCAGGACCCATCAGGGGTTTGGGGAGCTCCCCCCTATCACGCACAGAGCAGGGCTGATCAGGGGCTTGGGGCGCCTTCCCCTGTCACGAACAGAGCAGGGCAGATAGGGAGGTTGTGGCACCACCCCCTGTCACACACAGAGCCGCAGGGCGATCAGGGGGTTTGGGCGCTGCCCCCTGTCACACTCATCCTGGTGCCAGGAGGCCTCTCAGCTCTGCTGATCCCGGTGCTGGGAGGCCTCGTGGCTCCACTGATCCCGGTGCTGGGAGGCATATTACCCTTTTACTATATACGATAGAGGCCTGGTGCACGGGTGGGGGCTGGTTGGTTTGCTCTGAAGGGTGTCCTGGATCAGGGTGGGGGTCCCCACTGGGGTGCCTGGCCAGCCTGGGTGAGGGGATGATGGCTGTTTGCAGCTGGTCACACACCCTTCAGGGTAGGGGTCCCCACTGGGGTGCCTGGCCAGTCTGGGTGAGGGGCTGAAGGCTGTTTTCAGGCTGGCGGGTGACTGAAGCTCCCAACCGCTCCTTTTTTCTTTTTTTTTTCTTTTTTATTCTGGGCCAGCTTTAGCTCTGGCTCCAGCTCTGAGGCCTCTGCTGCTGAAAGCAGGTACCTGGTTTGTTTGTGTTCTATAATCAAAACACTGTATCAACTCCAACTCTGAGATCCCGGCAGGCCGAAAGCAGGTTTCTGGGGTTTTGTTTAGCTTCTATATTTGTATCAATGTTTCAAACTGCAGGCTCAGAGGCCGGCAAGGCAGGCAGGGAATGTTAGAGTCCTCCATCACTGAAGCAAGCAAGACTCATGTTAGCTTCAAGCTGCCTGGATGCCGGCCGCCATCTTGGCTGGCAGTTAATTTGCATATCTTGCTGATTAGCCAATGGGAAGGGTAGCGGACGTATGCTAATTACCATGTTTCTCTTTTATTAGATAGGATATAATATATATATTATAAAATTTAGCCATTTTAAGTATATGATTCAGTGGTTATTTTTAGCATACTCAGAGTTGTGCACCATTAATACAACCTAAATTTAGAACATATTCATCACCCACAAAAGAAACCCTGTACTCATTAGCATTTACTCCCCACTCTCTTCCCTCCCCATTTGGCCCTAGGCAACCACTAATCTGCTTTCTGTCCCTATAGATATTATGGATATTCCATATAAGGTGAATAATACAATATTTGTGTGTGTGTGTGTGTGAATAGCTTCTTTCACTTAGCATGTTTTTAACGATTCATATACTGCAGTATTTTATTCCTCTGTATTGCCAAATAATATTACATTGTATGGATATAGAACTTTATCCATTCACTAGTTGATGGATATTTGTATTATTTCACTTTTTGGCTATTATGAATGGTGCTATTAACATCTGTGTGCCAGATTTTGTGTGCCTTTATGTTTCATTTCTCTTGGAGAGGAATTGGCATATGATAACTATGTTTACCTTTAGAAGAACTATTTCCCAAAGTGACTGCACCATTTCACGTTCCCATAACAATGAATGAGGGTCCAGTTTCTCCATATTTTTGTCAATTTCTTGTTAACTTCTTCTTGATTATATCTGTGTGTGTGTGTGTGTGTGTGTGTGTGTGTGTGTGTGTGTATGTGTGTGAACTGGTATCTCTTTGTGCTTTTGATTTGAATTTCCTTGGTGGCTGATGCTATTCAGCATCTTTGCATATGCTTATTGGCATTTTGTATATCTTCTCTGAAGAAATGTCTGCTCCCTGTGATCTACTTATTGTAAATAACATGGTTTGTGAATTCAAAGTTTCTAAGCAGATAATCAGATGACAAAGTCTCTAAAACATGGAAGACATTTGTTCTTTTGTGATATAAGAACTGACCTGAAGTAGGGGGAGTCGATTGCAGTCATAGAAGTGAGGGTTTTCAAATATATTCTAATACCCTTTAGAAATAGAAGGTAATACTTTTCATTATATATATATATATATATATTCAATGGAATTCAGGACACTCTTCCCCAAAATATGGTACCTTGGCATACTGAATACTTTAAGCTGAAGAAGTTTGGGGGAAATAAAATAGCAGAAGCGGGAAGGTCACTCTTGACTGTCTCCTGCCAATCTCCCCTGAAACAGAAAGGAACATTCTTATCTCTGAAGATAAAGGAATGCCCCAAAGAATCTTGGTAAACAGATCTTGCTAAATTTTCCCAGTTCACTATAATTATCCTACACTCCTTAACCTATGATACTCCTCCCCCATTGTGCCCTCTTCATCAAACAGAATAGAAGTACACAGGCCTGTTTCCTCAGGTCTTCCTTTCCTTGTGAAGGCTCCTGTGTGGTGCAAAACTTACATGAAATAAATTTGGTTATGCTTTCTTCCCATTAATCTGCCTTTGTCAGTTTAATTTTCAGACTCAGCCAGGGAGCCTAGGAGAGTCCAGGAAAACTGTTTTCTCCCCTGCGCTCTGAAGACATTAGTTGAACCTGAAGGGAAAAGAGGGTGCTTCTCCAGGGGAGAAAGGCAGTGTTGTAATAAAGAGCTCAGTCTGCCAGCGTTCAAATTCTGACTCTAGTAGTACTACCGGTGGGACCCATTTCTAGGTGTCACTTTCACAATCTGTACACTGAGCCAACTCTCTCCTAGGGCAGTGATGGCGAACCTTTTGAGCTCGGCGTGTCAGCATTTTGAAAAACCCTAACTTAACTCCGGTGCCGTGTCACATATAGACATTTTTTGATATTTGCAACCATAGTAAAACAAAGATGTATATTTTTGATATTTATTTTATATATTTAAATGCCATTTAACAAAGAAAAATCAACCAAAAAAATGAGTTCGCGTGTCAGAGGTGTCATAGGTTCGCCATCACTGTCCTAGGGTAATGGACAGCATTGTTTGATACTTAGTAAGCTCTCAATATGTGATATGTACTAGATATTGCTATTATTCCTGAAAAAATAAAGCTGTGGCCCTAGCTGGTTTGGCTCAGTAGATAGAGTGTCGGTCTGCAGACTGAAGGGTCCCAGGTTTGATTCCGGCCAAGGACACATGCCTGGGTTGCAGGTTTGATCCCCAGTAGGGGGCATGCAGGAAGTAGCTGATCAAGGATTCTCTCTCACCATTGATGTTTCTATCTCTCTCTCCCTCTTCCTTCCTCTCTAAATAAAATAAAATAAAGTAAAACTGTGGAAATAGAAGCCATAAGAGCAATATGATTACATGAGCCAGCTGTTCATTGCTCTGTGCACGCTGAAAGAAAGAGAGAAATAGAGGATGATTAGAATCTGCTCAGCTACGAGGACCTGCACCTCATAGGAAAGAAAGAACCTCCAAGAGAAGTCAGTTACCAGAGAAGGAGGTGTTTTAAGATAAAATCTGTAAAGAGAGCATAGATTTAGGCAGGGAAAGAAAACTGCTACCTCTCTCCTTTACCTTATATATCCTTATGTAGTAAAGCTGCATTTTGTACAAGAAGAAATATAATACAAAGTTCACAATGGTGAAGGCAATCTTCTTTTGAAAAAAACTCTCTAACCGCCGATTCTGTTTGACCCAAGAGATTGCAAACTCCCTAAATCCTCTGAAACGGTATCAAAGTTTTATCTAGCTTGAACTTTTATGGCTTGTATATTTCAATTTCTGATGGCTTTATCTAGTACAATAGAGGACAGATTTTCAAAACGTGTTTCCTTTTATCTAAAGCAAACTTAAATAACCATATAAAAAAGATTTGTACGATTTGTTGTGATGTTATATATAGGACCCAAGTATCTTAAATGTTTGTTTTATGAAATATTCATGCACAGCTTAGCCTTTCATGCTTTCAAAGATGGTACACACCAAGCTAGAGTATCAACTAAAAGTTTCAGGATAAATGCACCAAAATATGATTTAATTAATCTTCATATAGTATTTTGTGTTTTACACATATCTAGTGTTTCTGAGTCTGACTTAAGAAAATTACTGCAATACTGAATTACATTAAAATTTAAAGTTACAGAATTTTTTTTTTGGGGGGGGGCGTGGAATGCAAACTTTATTCAGGAACTCAATGAGTAGCATTTTTAAAATGTTTTTATTGATTTCAGAGAGAGGAAGGGAGAGAGAGATAGAAGCATCAATGAGGAGAGAAAATCAATTGGCTGCCTACCAAGGATCAAGTTGGCAACCCAGGCATGTCCCTGATTGGGAATCATACCATGACCTCCTGGTTCATAGGTCGATGCTCAACCACTGAGCCATACTAGCCAGGCAATGAGTATCATTTTTTTACATTCACTTGATATTAATTTAGCTAACACTTTTTGGTTTTTATAAAGAGATTTATGTAAAACTATTCATCATGTTTTGGAGAGTATTTACTTATAACTACTGTATTTCTGTTCAAAATTTTACTTATAGCCAAAGCCGGTTTGGCTCAGTGGATAGAGCGTCGGCCTGCGGACTGAAAGGTCCCTGGTTCGATTCCGGTCAAGGGCATGTACCTGGGTTGCGGGCACATCCCCAGTGGGAGATGTGCAGGAGGCAGCTGATCGATGTTTCTCTCTCATCGATGTTTCTAGCTCTCTATCTCTCTCCATTCCTCTCTGTAAAAAATCAATAAAATATATTAAAAAAAAAAAAGAACAAAATTTTACTTATAAAATACAAAAGCAAAATGGGCAATTTTCCATTTTATAAACCGGTTACTACGAAATTGATTTAAACAGAATATTCTATATCCATACTTTCAATATGGCAGCCACTAACTGCATGTGGCTATTGAAAACAAATTGTGGGGCAGGGGGGAAAAATGGACACATATGTAATACCCTCTGTAATACTTTAAGCAATAAAATAAAAAAGAAAAAAGAAAACAAATTGTGGCTAAATTTTAAGACCTGTTCACTTTTATTTAATTAATTAATTGATTAGCTGCCCTATGTGGCTAGTGGCTAATATATTGGGTAGCACATAGAGGATAGGAGTTATTTTATGGCTGGATGTCACTTGAGGTCCTGGTTCAAAATCATAGGTGAATCAACTGACTAGTTATTTCCATCACTAATTTGCAGTATTAACAGAATCATTAAAACTCCCAGTCCAGTGCTAGCGCCCATGTACTTAAAGAAATGTACCATTTCATTTTTAATAGATTCTTGTACAATATGTAGTACTCAGAAGACAAGAAATACAAGTGTAACTAGCTCATTGTATTCATTTATTCTTTTAGTGAGCACTTATCTAATGCCCACCACGTGCCAGACAATAACGATTCAGAACAACTGGAAAGGACCCTGCCACCAATAACTGCTCATTTGTTCAGTGTCTACTTCGTCCCAGGTATTCTGAGCATTGCTTTGCTCTGGAGGAGAGTAGACAGTCCAGAAAGGAGAACCCCCAATAGGAGGCAGTGCAGAGTACTCCAGCATCGTTGTGCTGTAGCAGCACAAGTAAAGCATCTGAATCTGTAAGCGATGAGAGGGGTTTTCTGGAACAAGACTTGGTTTTGAAGACCAAGAGGAGTTAGTGAAGAGCCATTCTGGGCAGAGGATTTGTATGAGCCGAGACCTTGGAAAGAACCTGCAACCCAGGAAAATGCCCTAGCATAGTGTTCTCACAGAGCTAAGAAAATTGTTTGGTTTGGTGAGGAGGCGAGTGTGAAGTAGTAGGAGATAAGGCAGGGCCTAGATTCTCAGTGCTTTGAGAGATATGTTTAAGAATTTGATCTTTGTGCTGAAAGATTTAGGGATGAACTCAAGAGCTTCAGGGAGGGAAGCGGAAAAAAAGGAAATACATTTGAGAAAAATTTTTCAAAAAGAGACCAATTATGTTAAAAAAAATTACAGGAATCCAGGTGGAAAATACCTTTGAGGCTCAAAATAATTCACAAGTGAGATCTGCATGAGAACTAATAGAGAATGGCTTTTGTTTGTTTTATTAATTGATTGATTTTTTTTTTTTTGAGAGAGAGATATCAATTTGTTGTTCCACTTACGTATGCATTCATTGCTTGATTCTTGTAGTGCCCTGATCAAGGATTGAACCCACAACCCTGACATAGTGGGATGGCAGTCTAACCAACTGAGCTACCCAGCCAGGGCTTGTTTTTATGAGAGTCAGACATTTAGCAATGCTAGCCAGTAGGAAAAAGACAAGAAAAAATAAAGACAAAATCGATAGGTCACTGCTTAGGCACTCTGCCTGTAAAACAGGGCCTCGTGCAGAGACTACTGACTCAGAACTGCATATAAAATACACTTACAAGTTAATAAGATAGATTTTCACAGATATACAGCAACAAAACACTTGTTTGTTTTTTGTTAATCCTCTCCTGAAGATTTTTTTTCCATTGGTTTTTAGAGAGAGTGAAGGAGGGAGGGAGAAATATCAATGTGAGAGACAGACAGATTGGTTGCCTCCCACACATTCCTCAACCAGGACTAGGGATTGAACCTGCAACCCATATATATGCCCTTGACTGGAATCAAACCTGTGACTCTTTGGTCTGTGGGCCGTCATTCTAACCACTGAGAGAACTGGCCAGGGAAGAAGAAAGACATTTGTAAGAAACAATAGTTGAATATGAGGGAAGACTAAAATCTAAATAGCAGTAACCTTATCTTCAGCATTGTATTTCCAAAATCTAGAGTAATAGTTGGCTCAGTACCATGTGCTCAATAAATACTTGTTAATATCCATAAATACCAATAAATGAATGTATTATAAAAATCAAGCAGAAGAATTAGGAGAATGTTTAGATTACTAGTTCACCACACTCATCCCACAAATCATGAGTACATTTTATTCCAAGACAATGACCGTGGTCAGCCTGCATCTCCTGAGCAGTGTGAAACATCTCATCTAGTCACTGTTCGGACCTGACCATACTAGACACACCTGGATCCATTTTCTGGAGCTCTAAGGCTCTTGTGTCTGCCGCTTGAATAAGCTGCCTCCAAACAAGACATTTATCCATTATATGGCCTCTTTTCTGGTGAATGTGAAACAAATACAATCCATGAAACCCTTTTCTTATGCAATGTCACCTCTTCCTAGAAAACAATGCAATCTGTGTAACAACCTGGGCCTCATCCCCAGAGATCCAGATTCTAGGAGATTTAGGATGGAGATGGTGGTGGTGGTGGTGTGTCCTAAGAGTTTTTCCACTTTGATTGATTTAATCTATTTTTTAAAAATATATATTTTATTGATTTTTTTAGAGAGAGGAAGAGAGTTAGAAACATCGATGAGAGAGAAACATTGATCAGCTGCCTTCTGCACACTCCCTATTGGGGATGTGCCTGCAACTAAGGTACATGCCCTTGACGGGAATTGAACCTGGGACCCTTCAGTCCACAGGCTGACGCTCTATCCACTGAGCCAAACCGGTTGGGGCTTAATCTATTATTTTAAAATTTCTAATCCTAGCCACATTTGACAATTCAAAATGTGTGACTGCCACACATGTAATTATTCCCTCAAGTGAACAGTGAAATGTACATATAATCTACTTGCTTTTGCCAGAAGCTTTCCCAGGCCCTCCCTATCAGTGGCTTCTCATGCCAGTTGCTGGCAGAGCATCAGAAGGTCAAGATCAGCGTGTGAAGCTGGCTGCATAGGTGTTGCCCTTTATATCCGCTAGGTTGTTCTTAAGCCAAATTTGAGAACATGCTGAGAAAGCAAGACCCATTTCTTCATGAATGCACTCAGCTCTTTGTTTTCGAATGAGTGTCTTAGCAAATTGTTATAGCTAACTGTGCCAACAGTGAGCACAAAAGCCCTCTCCTTGATCTTTAATTCTCTCTATTTTCTTCTTTAGTCAACTCACAAGAAAGGCCATAACATTTGCCCAGACCTTATGATGCAAGATGAAAAAAAAAAAAAAAATCTCATACCAGAGAGTTTGATCATGATACAGAAATATGGGCTATTCTTTGTCCTTTGCTCACCTACAGTCCTGCCCAATTTCCTCTTTTTCCAATTGGCAAGTTAGGGCTTTATTAAAGATATATTTAACATACACATAAATATTGAGGTCATTTTCCTAGGCTGTTATCAAAAGCTAGCGACTCTCTGAGAATAAATAGATGATGAGATCCTGGGTTCTGCCCCAATGACTGGCATTATCTATGGACACTGCAGCAACTGAGTCTAATTACAGGTGGGGTGGGGACTTCTGCAAGCAGAGAGAAGTACAGTTCCTGCCATATGAGTCTAAGCTGCTGGTTTCTCAGAGCCACTGGTGAGTGTATTGATTAAGATACAAAATCCTCAGAATTCTGTTGTGACACACTGGTTCCTGAAAATGCACTCTACCCTTCTAAAAATAAAAATAAAAATAAAAAATGCCAAAACCTTTACACACTGCATTTGTAAAGAAGGGGCAATTGAATAATATATTCTTCCCCAAAGCACTTCCACTTAAAAATCTAAAAAACGTCTTGAGAGCTATAACCAGCAGGAATACCTGCAAATATTCATCAAATAAATAAAATGCACAATAATGTGCATAACAACCAGCAACCCAGATGCCTAGCAACAGTAGGGTAGATTCATCATGGTGTATTCATTTAATGCAGCGGTTCTCAACCTGTGGGTCTCGACCCCCTTGGCGATCGAACGACCCTTTCACAGGGGTCGCCTAAGACCAACCTGCATATCAGATATTTACATTATGATTCATAGCAGTAGCAACATTACAGTTATGAAGTAGCAACGAAAATAATGTTATGCTTGGGTCACAACATGGGGAACTGTATTTAAAGAGCCAGAAGGTTGAGAACCACTGATTTAATGGAATTGTAGACAGCAGTAGCAATGAAAGAAATACAACAGGGTGCAACCACATACCTGCCAGGGACATAACGAGCCAAAGAAGCCAGGTAGAAAAACTCATGGCTGTGGGCAAAAAAAAAAGGGGCCACATACTAAACCTGGAAAGCTCCGGGGAGGCCTGAGTGGTGGGCCTTACTAACTCAGAGACCTAAAGGAGCCACATAGGATGGTCTGAAATTAGAACTTCCTAACTGAAAGCAAGTCATGGCAGGTGGTCATGTCCTAGGCTGGTATCTTCCTTGACAAAGGTCAATCTTTACCTTAACTGAGACTGTCTATAATATACGCAGAGGTCCTCAAACTTTTTAAACAGGGGCCAGTTCACTGTCCCTCAGACATTCCACACATGCGCACTGTGGGCCCGGGACGAGTCGGCTGCTAAGCAGGACAGGCAGTGGCGGCAAAAACACCCGGCGGGCCGGATAAATGTTTTTGGCGGGCCGCATGTGGCCCGCAGGCCATAGTTTGAGAACCCCCCTGGTCTATAGTCTTTGTGCTTCCAAGATAATACCTTTGGAATGTCAGAGTAATCCCCCTTTTCCAGATCCTTCAGAGCACAATCTTCCACCAGCGCGGGAGACCACAGGGCCCCTCATTGTTATCTTGTTCTGCTCACCATCGCTATATGCTGCAGATGTTAATTGTTAACTTTCCTGTACCCCCCAATGTAAAAGAAGCATGTCTGTTTGGTTTACTTTTATCCAACCTCAGAGAGTTCTAAGCTTTGCTTTCTCCCACCTCCCTAATCTATCACAGTGGATTTCATGTAACCAACCCCCTTACATCTTACCCTTTGATTCTGATATAAAAAATAAGAGGTAAAACTGACATTTTTTCAGAGCATTTTCTCAATCCCTTGAGATTTTGCTTCCCAGCAATTGTTGTCAGTTTGGCTCAAATAAACTCAATTCTGTATTTATAGGTTTGGATGTTTCTCACGTTGACATATTGAATTATTCCATTTCAAGAATAGGACAATATAATCTATGGTGGAAGGAGTTGGAATAGTGGCTACTTCTGAGAAGAAAGGGAGAGTAATTATTGGGAAGGGGCACATAAAAGGCTTTGAGAGCTTAAAATGGTATAAGTTACACAGGTGAGTTCACTTGGAGATTATATACAGTTAATCCTCATCTGAGAAGAGGGAGAAGGGGAGAGAGAGAGAGGGTAGGAGAGAGAGAGAAACATCACAATCAGAAGGAACCTGCAATCTGGGTAGGTGCCCTGACTGGGAATCGAACCAGTAACCTTTCGGTGCACAAGATGGTGCTCAACCAACTGAGTCACTGTGGCCAGGTTCACTTTATAATATTTAATTGAGCTGCAGGCTTATGATTTGTGTACTTTCCAGCATTTTATATCTTTTTTTATTTTTTTTTATTTTATTGATTTTTTACAGAGAGGAAGGGAGAGAGATAGAGAGCCAGAAACGTCGATGAGAGAGAAACATCGATCAGCTGCCTCCTGCACATCTCCCACTGGGGATGTGCCCGCAACCCAGGCACACGCCCCTGACTGGAATCGAACCCGGGACCCCCCAGTCCGCAGGCCGACGCTCCATCCACTGAGCCAAACCGGCTTCGGCCCAGCATTTTATATCTTAATAAAAAAGTTTTAAATTGCTTTGAAGCTCATTTATTTTAGAATGTTTATTTAATTACATTTGCCTTGAATCAATGTCAGGAGATAAGAAAAAGAGAATAGACAATTTAGATTAATGAGACACCTGCTATTACTTTAAAATAGTTGTTGTCACATAAATCTCTTCAGTAAACTGTTTCTGGCTCAGTTGTGACCACCGTAAACAGAGCAAGAGTGTCAGGCAGGAAAAAAATCAGTATTTAAACATTTTTACATTTAGCAACCTTAGGTTTTTAGCAGATAACACCATTCAAGAGGGGAAATGGAGGTAGAATCCTTTTCAGAATAAGAGTCTGTTGTAGCATCTTTTCCTTACTTTACTCAGGTGCTTAGGGGGCAGGGTTGGGGGGCAATGTTGAATTGAAATGTTTTTTATTTTTGTTTATTAATAACTTTTTGGAACTTTGAGTGACATATAATGGCTTAAATGAGGATTTACAATGCTCATAAAATTTAAGCAAAGGGTTCTTTGGTTTTTTGGGAGGTTCAGAATGAGTCACCCCAAGATGTGCTTCTGTGGTGTGCAAATTATTCTGAGCAAAAGGCAAACTGAGCTGCAGGTTCAAGTGAAACTTCTGCCCCTCCCTACACTACCTAGAACTAGAATTTGGGGCCTTGCCTATAATGAAAGTTTATCAGAGATAACCTCTTTTTACCAATCTATGAGGCAGGATAAACTTCTATTTACTAAGCATCTGCTCTTCTTAGCATCCAGAAATGAGCCTTTAAAGTCCCCAAGGCACCCTACCTCCTCCCTGGCTCAGGGTGTCTTATATATCCACGTTCGCTTTCTCTCTCTGAACCTCCTGTGCATGTGGGGTCTCTGACTCTCACATGTGTCTGGGGTTCCAATACATCCTTATGCATTGAATTTGGTTATTTTCTCTTGCTAATCTGTCTCATGTCTATTTGATTATTAGACCACCCAGAAGAACCTTGAGGGCAGAGGAAAGTTGTCCCTCACCCACAGTTTCTTTGCTTGGGCTGAACCAGGGCTTCCAACAGAATTTCCTGCAATGATGGGAATGTGCCTCTGCGATGATATGACATCCACTAGCCACATACATGGGTTACTGGTTACTTGAAATGTGCCTACTGCAACTAAGGAAATTAGTTTTTGCTTTAATATAATTTTAATTAATTTAAATATAAATGCAAATGGCCACATGTGCCTAGTTGCTGCTCTATTGGATAAAGTCCAAGCCTTGGTAACTGTCTGGTCTTACATTCCAAGTCAGTAACCCTTTCTGAAATGATAAAAGTATTTTGAAATGACTGGAGCAAAACAAGGATTTACTGGGAAGATTGTAGAGAAGATAGGAAGGTAGCCCTAGCCGGTGTGGCTCAGTGGAGAGAGCATTGGCCTGAGGACTGAAGGGTCCTGGGTTTGATTCCAGTCAAGGGCATGTACCTCAGTTGCAGGCTCCTCCCTGGCCGGGGCTCTGCAGGAGGCAACCAATCAATATGTTTCTCTCACATTGATATTTCTCTATTCCCCCCCTCTCTCTAAAAACAAACAAACAAACAAACAAACAAACAAACAAACAAAAAACCTAAGATAAGGATTAAGAAAAAGAGACAAGAAGGTGGGTGTGGTTTATTGACTTGCACTGTAACCAAAAGGAAATGGATTTCTCTGGAAAACTTGTTGAAGAACTATAGAGCCTCAAAAATCTTTAGGAATATTAAATGGGGCCTCAGAAAAAATGCACACACCACTTTTAACAGTTAATGTATCCTGTTAAGAACAAGACAATGAGTCTAAGCTAGAATTGCTCATGCTAAACTATGTCACAGAGGCTTAATTCCAGTTTTGGCTTTCCCATAAGTGGGATCTTAAACCAGTCAGTGAGGAATTACCTGATCAGTACTAGTTAGGAAACCTGACAGACCCTGCTACTCCATAAAGAAAAGTAACCTTGCAGTAACCAACCTGATTTTTTTTTTATTTTTCTTGTAAAACTCCCTTTTCCTCCTTCCTTCTGCCTAGAAAAGTCCTTCATTTTGCACAGCTCCTTTCTACCTGCTGGATGGAATGCTGCCCTATTCAAATTGATTTTTGCTCAAATAAACTCTTAAAGTTATAATATGTCACAGTTTCTCTTTTAACAACCCAGGTTAGCAACCTTACATACCTATAGAGAGGAAACAGAGGTGAGGGCTAAAAGCAATAGAGTAGTGAACCAGAAAGCCCTTGACGAGGATTTGCTAAGTAGCTGGCTTCATCACACTGGTCATCCTTAGATCTCAACTTAGCAAATGTCTTTGACTAAGTCATCACTAATGCTCTGGCTTCAAGGCTGTGGCATGTGGGGGACAGCCCAGTGTCTCAGACACACCGGAAGAGAAGTTGATCTTGTTCTTTTGGATTTGACATCGTTTAAATTTTTGCCTTTATAGATGATGCCTTGACCTGTATAAAATTGCAATTTTACTTCATTTTATTTGTTATGTGTAGAAATTAGTCTTTCTCAACAAGGTCAGCAAGACATGCCTCCATCACTCATATCTTACCCATTTCTACTGTGGCAACATAAGTATCCTAGTGTATCAAATCACAAGCGTTTTCCGTCATCTCCCAAATAGTTTAGAACACAGTGAACTTAATAGAACAGTGACCTTTTAAGCCACTTTTATGGTTTCTGGGGCAGTGTTATGATTCACATGCTCTCTAGCAGTAAGATTGATGTCCGGGCTATGTCTGAAGGATTAAAGCTATAAGTAAGCTCAAGAATTTCTTGTAAAAATTTTTCCTCACTGAAAACGACTCTTTCTCTCAAAGTAGAAATACACTAGTCTACTCATTTTTAGACAGTTAAGAAACATTTACTTCACACACACACACACACACACACACACACACACACACATACACATGCATTGGAATAAACTTACAGACAACTCTGCATTAAATATGCTATTTCTTCAACTCTAAAATCCCCTCACCATCTATTTAATTCATATACTAGCACATATGCATCAGGATATATCTAGAATCAACATGGAAAAGGAATTTGCCAGTTTCCAAGTAGGAAAGCCAGTACGACAGAATTATTACTGTTCAGCCAGGTTAATTATATATATATTTTAAATGTTTTTATTGATTTTTAGAGAGAGAGGAAGGGAGATGGATAGAGAGAAACATCATCAATCAGCTGCCTTTTGCACACCCCTTACTGAGGACCGAGCCTGCAACCGGGCATGTGTCCTGCCCAGGAACCGAACTGGTGACCTCTTGCTTTGCGGGTCGACACTTAACCACTGAGCCAAACCAACCAGGCTAATTATATTTTTAAGCTATGCTAGAATGTAACTGGTTAAACCACACTGTCACTTTGATTTATTTACATTGGGAGTAGTACTTGCAGTTAAATTTCTACATACATTTGTATCCCTAGTCATCTTTTCAAATGTCTCCAAGAAGTGTTGAGATATAAAGTTATTCCTTATTCAAAAGACTGCCTGTCATTTATCAGACAGAATAATTGAAGGCAGTAAAAACAACCAAATTTCTCAGAACATATCACCAAGTTTTCAAAGATAAAAGAGGTAGGTATAATTGAGTTATACATCCTGATGGGCCCTCAGTCAGGTGCCAAACATCTGTCAAAAACTTCCAGCTCACCTTTAAGAGAGGCTATTTAAATTCTAGCATTGCATATTTTAATTAAGAGAACAAATGAAACAGCAAATTGAACTAAATAGGAAAAGAAAGCAATATGCATCTCTATAGTCTTATTAACTCTTTAAGCACTAAATGGTTAATAACACATTCCAGGTTACAAAAACTGGCATGGATGTTCTGAATAGTTGCTTATGGTTAAAATATCTGTATCCTATATAATAAAGAGGTAATATGCAAAGTGACCATCATGCCCTCACAAGATGACGGCGCCCACAGCGGGGGTGGGGCCAGCTGCTCCGAGCGCTTCTGCCGGAGTCCCCTCAGCCCCGCCGGCGGCCTCCGGTCCTCCTGCACCTCCCACTGACCGAGGCTCAGGCAAGCCTCGGATGGTGGCTGCCCAGCTGCCCAGGGCCGGCCTGAGGCGCAGGTAACCAGGGCCAGCTGAGGTGTGATGGGGGTGTCACTTTCCTCTGATCATCAGGTTGCCTCCCGCCCCTGAGGGCTCCTGGACTGTGAGAGGGGGCAGGCTGGGCTGAGGGGCCTCCCCCTCCAGTGCATGAATTTTCATGTGCTTGGCCTCTAGTATCTATATAAAAGCCTAAGCGACCATTATGACCGAATGTCTAGTCAACC
This sequence comes from Myotis nattereri, assembly GCF_964212035.1. Classification (NCBI taxonomy): domain Eukaryota; kingdom Metazoa; phylum Chordata; class Mammalia; order Chiroptera; family Vespertilionidae; genus Myotis; species Myotis nattereri. The sequence continues at coordinate 32,759,525 of NC_138088.1, forward strand.
AGTCACTATGACGCACACTGACTACCAAGGGGCAGATGCTCAACACCAGAGCTGCCCTCTGGTGGTCAGTGCACTCCCACAGTCAACCTCCCATGGTGGGGCCAACCTTCTGCAGTCCCTCCCCCGCAACAGGCTGGCCCCAATTGGCCCCTCCCCCCTCTCTCACCCCGCCCCCCTGCCAGCCGGGTCTGATTGGCTCCGATCAGGGCAGGCCGACCAACCTCCCGCAGTCCCTCTCCCCCAGCTGGCCAGCCCCGATCACCCCAATAGGGACTGGGTCAGATGGCCCCAATTGCCGCCCAGGCTGAGGGACCCCACCCATGCATAATTCATGCACCGGGCCTCTAGCATTAAAATAAATGACTAGATTTCAAATGTTAAACACATCTATTCAAAATTTTGATCACTATACTACCAACAAAAGTGGTATTCAATTGGATAAGAATATGTGTATTTCTATTTCTGATGGAGCATATATATTAAAAAAAAAAAACTTACATCCAAATATGAATAAAAGAAAAGAAAAGACAGTCCTTCAAAAACAGAGATTAACTGCCCTAACTGGTTTGGCTCAGTGGATAGAGCTTCGGCCTGCGGACTCAAGGGTCCCAGGTTCAATTCTGGTCAAGAGCATGTACCTCGGTTGTGGGCACTGTGCCCACACCAGTGGGGAGTGTGCAGGAGGCAGCTGATCGATGTTTCTCCCTCATCGATATTTCTGATTCTCTCTATCCCTCTCCCTTCCTCTCTGTAAAAAAATCAATAAAATATATATTAAAAAAAACACAAAAAACAGAGATTAACCAAAGATCTTACCTATGGACACACACAGTAGGGTGGATAGTTCGAGACTACACAAATATCTTGTGTGTGTGTTTTTAACACAATTTAAAAAAATTACATATGATATTTTGACCAGTAATTTCACTATCACTGATTCTAACCAGTAACAGTTGTTACTGTGATTGACCAAAATGTAATTTTTTTACTTCTACCATTACTTTTATATTTATGAATTAGAGTTCTGTAAGAAAGCTGTTTGTTTTTTTTTCTTCTGTTTATTCAATTATTTATTGATGTCCAGATGGACTCACGAATATTTATTTGATGTTGTGGGTTATAACTCATTATTATCATTATTTATTTTGCCACTCGATTGTCTAAGATTTGGTCCTTGGCAGCTCTTGCAAGTTGGCTTCTGTATTCTTACAGATTGCCACGGCCACTTCCAAGCATGCCTTAGTTTCTGGCCGTAGGAGAGATGCCAGGCCTCTCTTGGACTTTCTTTACACTGGTGCTGAAGTAAATATTTCTCCAACTAACCCTGGTTCCCTTAATTGGAGCACAGTGTTGAGAAACCAAAACCTGGGGAATAGATGTACTTGTTGCTATCACCCTGCATACTTTAAGAAACGGAAATAAAATTGTACCCTTTTTGCCCATCTTCACGGCCAGCTGTGATGGAAGTAATTGAAATGATGACTGTCAACAGTCATAGAGCAGAATCCATCCAGCTGTAACTTTTGGTTGAATCCAGGGACACTATTTGTGCCTGTGCTCTGTGCTGGCCATGGAGGCCTAGAAACACTGGGTAATCTGCTCTTGTCACTTGAATTAATGAAACACATAAGGAAATATAGGACATGCTCACAGATCACTTCTGTGGAGCCAGAATAACATTTCCTATGCCTAGAGAAAACAAACAAACAAACAAAGCAAACACCTAAGTCTTAAACTATAACAAGTGGCACAAAATTTGGCAGATACTCAACCTTATTCTACACTAGAGGCCCGGTGCACGAAATTTGTGCACTCGGGGGGGGGGTGGAGTCTTTCACCTTGGCCTGCACCCTCTCACAGTCTGGGACCCCTCGGGGAATGTCCAACTCTCCACGGAGGCAGGAGAGGCTCCCGCCACACCGCTGGTCTTGCCAGGGTGAGCCTGGCTCAGAGCTTCTGGCTGAGTGGTGCTCCCCCTGTGGGAGTGCACTGACCACCAGGGGGAAGCTCCTGCATTGAGAGTCTGTCCCTTGGTGGTCAGTGTGCATCATAGCAACCAGTTGTTCCACTGTTTGGTCGATTTGCATATTAGCCTTTTATTATATAGGACTAGAGCAGCCGTGGGCAACTACGGCCCGCGGGCCGGATCCAGCCCATTTGAAATTAATAAAACTATTGAAAAAAAAGACCGTGCCCTTTTATGTAATGATGTTTACTTTGAATTTATATTAGTTCACACAAACACTCCATCCATGCTTTTGTTCCGGCCCTCCAGTCCAGTTTAAGAACCCATTGTGGCCCTCGAGTCAAAAAGTTTGCCCACCTCTGGACTAGAGGCCCGATGCATGAAATTAATGCAAGAGGCTCGGCCGGCCCTCGCAGCCCCGGCTTCGTCTGGAAGGTTGTCTGGACAGTCGTCTGGACGGTCATTCTGCTGTTCGGTCTAATTAGCATATTAGCTCTTTATTATATAGGACAGCTCCCCATTCAGCCCTGAGTCAGAAGACAGTGAGCTAACTTAAAATCATCAACCCTTCTGACATCCTTTCCTCAAGGATGGACTCTGAAGTTTTCTGTGCCAGAGTCTGGGCTCCAGCTCGCTGACTGTAGACAGAATGCTCTTACTCGCAATAGCTACAAGCAGGAAAATTGTAGCAGATTTGAAATTCAAATGACCTCAGGCAATGTGTTGACCTAAATTTTCTGCCAGTGATTTAAGAGGCATTCAGTGGCTCCAGGCAGGAACAAAAAGAGAGCTGAGATATTCTCCCTATGGATAATCTCAAGCAACTTCAGGCCCGATTTTGTCTTCAGGTCTCTGCACATAACTCTGTAATGTTTTCATCTTGGGGAAATCAACAGGACCTCTGCACTGTGAACACAATATTGAGCTCACAATAGTCGGTGCTTAGGAAAAGACAGATGACGCCTGAGCCTGAAGTCTTTGAAAGATTTGGTAAACAGAAAATAGTACTTTGGAGATATGCAGGGAAGACAAATAAATCTTAATACATCTGAGGAGCACAGAAATACAAATAACACATGGCCAGGAAGCCTAGCTGAATAAAATCAATACTCAGAGGGACTGCTAGGATGCTCAGTAAAAAGAATGCTTCTAGTCCTGGAATCCTTAAAAGTAAGAGAAAATGTGAGCTCCAACAATATGGTTTGTATAATGTTGAAATGCTACTCTTTTTTGTCCTCAATGAAGAGTTTTGCCTATATCTGTATCAGCCATATAATCCAGAGTAGCATTATTTTACAACATCCGAGTTACAAATTCCAAGTTAGCATGAATAAGGCATCCTCAGTTCTAAACAAAAGAATAAAGGCAGTCCATATCTTTAAAAGAATGTCTTCCTGTTATTCGACTTGGATATCATTTTTTAAAGGAACTATATACTAAATAATGTACTTGAAAAGTAAAAGAAATTTGTCATACACATTCATTAGGAATGCAGTTGTTATTTCCTGAAGCAAAGCAATTGACTTTCTTTGATTCTTGAAAACCAATATGCTGAATCAGTAGGTGTGCTATAAATATTATTGATACATTGGAAGCATATTGGTATAAAATTAATTATACTTTGCAGTGTTTAGTTACTAGATATTGTTTTGCTGATAATAGAAATGAATTTTCACAAGAGTTCTACTGAATTATATTTATCAATAGCTTTTAAAGAGCCTGCCAAGGGCCCATAAACTCTTTGTCTGCTGCAATATCTAAACAACAATTGCATCTGCTCTGTGGGTGGATTTATAATATGAAGTATTGTCCCTGCAAAGCACCGAACTAGCAGATATTTCACTTCGAGGGTAAGTACCGTTTACAGCTCATTATTCCACTGCAGTGCTTCTTGGAGGAAGAATAAAAGGTGATCTGTCCATAAGACAGCTCTCAAGTAAGTTAAGCAGAAGGGAATAGCGAGAAGGCCACTCATTGATATCAAACTTAGGCTGCAAGAATTCACTTGCTGTTGCCTGTCCAACAGCTAGAAACCTTAAAAAACAGCCGTTTCCATTTAACTCCCAGCCAGTGCCATCTAGTCTTTACGTAAGTTTGCTTATATTCTTTTGGATGTGCCAAAAGCCATCAAATAGCCACTTAACAATGCTGGGCTTGCGGTAGAAAAAGAGGCCAAAGATAGCTCTGATTTCTCTTGATATGGTCATTCAAGCTGCAGAGATGGTGGCCTGGCAGTGCCTGTCAAGATCAACAGGAGGTAGCGCTTGAGAGACAGAACACAAGAAACGGACGTCGCTATCCTTCCAGATAGAAGAGAATTTTACTATTACGTGAGAAATAAAAGCATAAAAACATTGTCGACTCCTAATTTCCATTCATTTCTCTGTCTTCTAAAAGTATTGATCATTTTACCTCACATAAAGGTTACTTGCTTTCATTTTTTAATAATAAATGTGCTCTTATAATCACAATTTCTCAGGACATTGCTCTCTGGTGTATTTTTATACACATGTGTTCATAAATATCTCTAGTCCTCTGCCTCTATTTATCTATTAATCAACCAATACATTTTTTTCTCTTCTGCAAAAACAGAAGTCCCTTGAGATCAAGGACAATAGCTCTTATACTTCAGTGTTGTACTTAGACTAGAGGTTAATATAATGTCATTTACAGAGCAGGCACTGGAACACTGGATTTTTATATTTTTAAAGAAAGGAAGGATGAGAAAGAGAGGGAGAAATGGAGAAAGGAAGAATAAAAAGGAAAAAAAAACATGTTGAAATAACACATTTCAAAAATCATAAAATTCATTTTCTAATCTCATTTCTCTTTATTCTCTGAGCATAAATATTTAAAAAATAACAAAATGCATGATTAGGTGCAAAAGAGAATCTCGGCTAACAAGAGCGAGAAAAAAAAATAATACATGTGCCTTACATAAAATGTCTTCTGTGGTGGGATAATGGTTTATTGATCATAAGGTCTTTACATCAGGACCCAGATGATTAGGCAAGAAAACATGATCAGCTATCATTAGTAAAATGGCAATTTAGCATAATATAGGTCTTAATTTTTAATATTAATCAATTAAGTTGGGTAGGCAGCGTTAAATGATTTCATTGTCAAATAATCAAATCATTTCATGCTGCAAATGAAGTATCTTATTATTTTAATTTTTATCTGTTAAAAATGAACTTTTATTTCTGTCTAATGCTTGCTTTAGATTTTTCTGTCACTTAGATTTTACTTGCTCCACCCATCTATATCTTCACATAATGCAAATTAATTGCACCCAAATAATGATACAAGTTGTTATAAATGTGAATTTCATGGGATTCTCTTTTTTCTTATTTTTAAATTACATTATTAAAAAAAAGTTCAATTAAAATTTTTGGGTGACATTGGTTAATAGGTTTCAACTGTACATTTCTATGATACATGATCTGTGTGCCAACCACCCAAAGTCAAATCATCTTTTCACCATATATTTGACCCCCTTTATCTTTTACTACTCCTCTACCCCTTTCCCTCTAGTAACTACCATACTGTTGTCTGTGTCTACCAGTTTCAGTTTTATATCTCACATTTAAGTGAAATCATATGGTCCATAGCTGTTTCTGACTGACTTATTTCACTTAGCAGAATATTCTCCAGCACCATCTATATTGTTGCAAATGGAAGTATTTCATCTTCTCTTATGGCTGAGTAATATTGTATATTGTATATATGTACCACATCTTTATCCAATCATCTACTGAAGGGCACTTTGGTTGTTTCCATGTCTTGGCCACCATGGATAATGCGGCAATGAAAACAGGGGTGCACATATCTTTGCAACTAAGTGTTTCCCATTTTTCAGGTAGATACCCAGAAGAGGGATTTCTGGCTCCTATGGTAACTCTATAGGTAATTTTTTGAGGACCCTCTATTGTGTTTTCCAAAGTGGCTGTACCAGTTTATATTCCTACCAGCAGTTAATGAGAGATCCTTTTCTCCACACCCTCTCCTACATTTGTCATTACTTGTCTTGTTGATAATAGCCATTCTAACAGGTATGAGGTGGGATCTTATGTAGTTTTGATTTGCATATTTTAACAGCCAATGAGGTTGAGCATCTTTTCATATACCTGTTGGCCATTTGTATGTCTTCTTGGATGAAGGGTCTGTTCAGGTCTTCTGCCCATTTTTAAATTGGGTTGTTTGTTTTGTGTTGAGTTGTAAGAGCTCTTTAAATATTAACCCCTTGCTGGAACTACTGTTTGCAAATATCTTCTCCCATTCTGTTGGTTGCTTTTGTTCTGTTGGCAGATTCTTTTGCTTTGCAGAAGCTTTTAAGTTTGTTATAGTCCCATTCATTAATTTTTGCCTTTACTTGCCTGTGGGGTCAAATTCATAAAATCTTCTCTAAGATCGGGGTCCATACGTTTAGTACCTATGATTCAAGTTGTTAAAAAATGTGAGTTTCATGAGATTTTCCTTTTTTAGCTAGTAATAGAAAGGAGATTTGTAGTCAGAAGTGACAACTGACTTGTATTACAGAACACTTGTGGATCAAGTGGCTGATGAGGTGGATCAAGTGGCTGATGAGATCTGGAACACAACAATGTTCTATTCCCAACTACGGTATCTTTTAAATGTTCACAGGTCAGACCCAGGGTTGATATGTTCTCATAAAACAAAAGAAACCATACTCACTACTTGCCCTATTAAATGAAACTCACATTGTTGCAAAAGAAGATTACAGGGGTGGGCAAATGTAGGTTTTCAGTTGTCCATATGAATAAATATATAATAAATATATAATAAATAATAAATAATAAATATAATAAATAATAAATAAATAATAAAATACTCTGTATTTTGCATATAACTATAAGCCTACTATGCTAATCCCTGTATTTAATGTAATCTTCCTAATTACCCTTGAAATAGGTATTGTTTTCTTCATTTTAAAAATCAGAGAATTGATGATGAGACAATTTAAGTACATATAGAGTTAGGATTTTGCCCAGCCAGTGTGGCTCAGTGGTTAAATGTTGACCTATGAACCAGGAGGTCACGGTTTGATTCCCAGTCAGGGCACATGCCCAGGTTGTGGGCTCAATCCCCAGTGGGGGTCGTGCAGAAGGCAGCCGACCAATGATTCTCTTCATGGATATTTCTACTTCTCTCTCCTTCTCCATTCCTCTCTCTGAAATCAATAAAAATATATTTTTTAAAAAGTACATATAGAGTTAGGATTTAAAGCAGTCTGCTTGGTTCCAATGCTTATGCCATTTTTGAACAAAGACATAGTTGTGAAAACTTTTTGAACCAAGAACCATTTTCAACAACATAGATGAAGGTATTATACTAAGTGAAACAAATCAGTCAGAGAAAGACAAATACCATATGATTTAACTTTATGTAGAATTTAACGAACAAACAAAACAGAAACAGACTCATAGATACAGAGAACAAACTGAGGGTTGCCAGATGAGAGGAGAGTTGGGAGGCTGGGCAAAAAAGGTGAAGGGATTAAGAAGTATAAATTGGTATATATAGACTCTAAAAAACAAAATAAACATTTGAATAAAATAGAAGAAGAGACACAGAAGCATGAAACAAACTGAAGGTGGAGTGGGAGGGTGGTTGCAGGGGAGTGATTGACCAGGGAACTTGTATGCATGACACATGGACACAGACAATAGAGTGGTGAAGGCCTGGGAGGAGCAATGGGAAAACAAACAAACAAACAAACAAACAAATATCTGTCATAATTTCAACAATGAAAATAAATTTTAAAGAAAGAAGTACAATGTGGTAGTTACAAAATAGTTACAGAGATGCAAAAAGGCAAAAATCAATAATGTTGCAATAACTATGTATGGTGCCAGGTGAGTAGTACTAGAATTATAAGGAGTGTACATTACTATATAAATATCTAACTACTATACTATATACCTGAAACTAAGATAAAATAATATTGAATATCAACTGTAATTTAAAAAATTTAAAAATAATTTTAAGGAATTTATGGCCATCTCTATTTGCTTCTCTTGTACTTTACTCACACAGCTATTGCACTTTTTAAAAAACTATACTTTACTGATTTTTTACAGAGAGGAAGGGAGATAAAGAGGGATAGAGAGTTAGAAACATCGATGAGAGAGAAACATCGATTCAGCTGCTTCCTGCACACTCCCTACTGGGGATGTGCCCGCAACCAAGGTACATGCCCTTGACCGGAATCGAACCTGGGACCCTACAGTCCGCAGGCCGATGCTCTATCCACTGAGCCAAACCAGTCAGGGCAGCTATTGCACTTTTAATAATCTTATCATATAACAGTTGTACACAAGTAAAGTAAAACAAGTTGAGAAAAAGTCCTTTCCAACTCTATTACCTCAAGGCCCTCCACTTGGCATATTTTCCACATATATTTAATCCAATATCTTAAACCACAATAAAATTGGGTCTTATGCCATATGCTTGTGTCAGGTCATGTGGCACATAATTTACTGTGTGTGTTCATTGTTCAAAAAGGATAAAAGGAATGTAGTAGGAAATTATTTTAAAGGTTATTTTTTTATTTCTATTTTTTCTTGTAAAAGAATTATCTTTATTTTGTAAAGTATTACAGATGTTCCCCTTTATACCCCACTGACCCCCTCCACCCCACACCTGCCCCCCACTATTAGTTTTATTGAAAAAGGATAAAGACGTGGAAGACCATTTCCACATAATCCATAATGACAAGTTGCTGAATTTTATACATTTATCTACAAAAATAAACACTTAAAATTCAACTTCAACTTTTAAATATCGAGTAAAATAGGAATCTCACTAAATAACTCTTTGATTGAATAAAAATAGCCAAACATACTGAAAACAATGGTTTTTGAAGCAACTATAACTGGGGGAAATAATTGTTGCATCGCCATCTATTCATTCACCTTGCCATCCATCCTCGTGGTATTTATTGAGTGCCACTTATGTTCCAGACACTGATCTAATTATGTAAATTCAAAGTTGAATACACAGTCCATATCTGGGCTTTTCTTATACATAGAAGCCACTCAGTTTGCTCAATCAACCAAGCACTTTTTTTGGCAAATCATTCTAATAACAACATCTTTGCTCATAGAAAGAAACACACTCATTTGCATACTAATATGCCATTGCTGTTCCAATTAAACTAAAAACATTTGTGTTTCCTTGAATCCAAATAAAAATAGAGGACTATAGCAACAGCAAAAGTGAGCAAATGACATTTGCAACAGTAATGAGAGATGTTCTTGTAATTAAATACTTTGCGATCACAGAAGTCATGAAGCGTTGCAAACACGGCTTGCCTCTCTTTTTAGCTACTGTCAGCCACAGCATGCATCACTAAGCGGGCCATAGGCATGAAGGTGTTCAATTAAGCGGCTTAAGAAGGGTCATTTTTCATTTCTAGTTGTGAATCTACACTATCAAATTTTCCATAATGATTTTTTAGAACCATTCTAAATGTATTCTGAAGTTGCTGTGTGGTCAGTTCTCATTATTCAAACTGGGGTATCAAGGATAGATAGAATAAGGGTGAGGGGAAAACATTCGCTTCATAATTAGGCTAAAAAATAACTTTACCACAGCTGAATCATGTCCTTTTTTTTTTTTAATATACCATGATAACTTCCATGTCTGTGATGTCTTTTCACTGCCTCAAAGTCATCTAAATCCATGACCCATTGTTAACCCTTTCACATTCAAATTCTCTTTTACCCCTCTCCTGAAACTGCTCTGTTGACCAAGGGGCTACAGAGGCTGATGATGATGATGATGATGGTGCTAATGGTGATAGTGACTATGATGATAATGATAATAATGGTAATTTTTATTAATCACTTACCATTCTGACAGCGACTGTTCTCAATTCTAACCCTCTTCTTCAGTCTTGCTATATTTTTGTTACTGCTGTCTTCTTGATTCTAAAAAGACACCTCTAGCGCCATTTTTTTTTAACATTGCCTCCTTAGGGCCTTCTTTGAGATCTATGTCTCTTTTTCACAACTGATTTTAGAAAATCTATTCTCAGAACAGCACATCTCACACTTTAATACGCATAGAAATCAGTTGGGGACCTCACTGACCGTGCATATTCAGACTCCGTAAGTCTGGAGTGAAGTCTGAGGGAAGCCAGTGAACATGTGAAATGTGGCCAGTCCCAACTGATGCCTGCTCTCTCTATAAAATACTCAGCAGGATCCCAAGATCCTAGTACGAGAAAGGAATACAAACTAGCTCATTACTATTTTTATATTGACTACATGTTGAAATGGCATTTCAGATATGTTGGTTTAAACAAAATAACACACAAACTTACATGTTTATGTTTACCTTCTATAATGTGCATGATTAAAAATGAAAATTACTTATGTGGCGGACATTCCAAAAACTAAAAGAAGTTTGGAATTATGGATCGCTTGCTTCTCTGGCTCCTTCCAAGGCCTCTGAAAGGCTCTAGCAAGTGTGCCTTTGTAATTGTGTATTCTTTTCCTTAAGCAGGACACTCCAAATTGCATAAGCTTCAAGCCTCATAAACCTGAATCTGCTCTGGTGATTACACATGAGATAATTTACTGCGAGGCCTTCAACTCGAGATACTGTGCAGAGAGATAGCTACATCCAGGCCCCTAAATTTTCCTGCCCTTCAGCCTCATATCTCCAACTGCCTGAGTCATCCCATTTTAGTCATCACATCATCATAACCTTTTAATCTTCCCGGAAAGAATTATTATTATTTGAGGAAAATATTTGCTCATGCTGCTCTCACAAACAGATGGCTCAGCAATGCCAGGCTTGTAGACGTCCTATTGATTCTCTGAGGGCTACCCCAAGACTCATCTCCAAAACACATCAAACTATTCCAGATCATAATGATCACCCCTGTAGTATATCTGTGTAAACTATCATCCTTTTGTGTGACTTTTAAAGGAAATATTGCCATTTTAGAATTTAATCTATGCTTATTTTCCACTGTTTCTGTCTGTAGACTTCAGTCCCAACAGTTTTCTAGGACTTCTATATTATACAAGCACACATTATACAAGCACCTTTACCCTGTGTTTTACTGAGAATTTAAATTAGCAGAAAATCACTTAAAACAGGCAAATCAAATGCAAAGTGGACAGGAGGCATAACATGTGGAAAATATCCTGGTGATCTCATTCTGAGAAACCCATTGCCCACTGTTGCTTTACACATTTCTCCAAGAGAGCATGAATCATGGTAGAGGATACACGCTTCTAGTATTGAACTCTTGGTCCCTAATGCTTGAGTTTCTGCTCTTCCCAGTTACAACTGAACCATCATCTGTTCTCCATGTGGCAGCAGCCACTTCCTACGGACACTGACTGTTTCCTGGGAAGCCACAGACCATGCAGTAGTGATTGCTCACATAACCTGTTCGTCACCATTAACACCTGTGAGAAACAGAGATGCTCCCACTGGAACTTCAGCCCTGGGACTGTCTTGTTCTTCATAATGTTCTCAGCATCATCTTGAATAAACATTGCAAGGGGAACCATGACATGTTAGCTGGTAGCCTCTAGCTTGTCTTCTCTAAACTTGTTCCATATCTGAGAATCACTTTTTTGCGTCATTGTATCTTCCAAAGGTCCTGTTACATATTTATTCTGTCATGCCCCATTGTCTATTATATCTGACTTCCCAAGCCTTAATTTTTAAAGCAGTTTGTTTTCTTATGTTCATTTTCTCAAAAAATAATAGGCTTAAGAAAGGTAGAGTCAGTTTGCATACATTCAAATCTGAAGGAGTATATTATAGTTAAGAACTTTATTAGATGACTTGGTTTTAAATCATGACTCTGCCAGCTGCAAAGTATTTGACCGAAAATGAATGCTTAATTGCTTTTAGAGCATCAATTTTCCCATCTGTAAACTGGATATAAAAATAAAACTACCTCACAGGATTTTTGTGAGGATTAAATAAATAGTACATAGAAAGTACCCAGCATAATGTCTGATATAAAGTAAGTGTTTGATAAATATTAGTTTCATTATGAACAGTAATAATGAAAGCACCTCACAGAGGACTTGAATATAAAAGTTATTTATAGACCAAGCTAAATTTTCTATATCAGAATACATTGGTATACTGATTTCCATCATCCACTCATTAAGTTCCTCCTCTCTCCAGATTTTGTGGTATATATGTGTAGCATGATATACCTACACAAACTACATATCTAATCAATCACCAACTTTGTCATTCTAAATAGGAATATCCACCAGGAAATAATATATAACTCTAATATGTATTTTCAAAACCCAGTCATCTGGGCTATTCCTAATCTTTCTTAATTTTTCCTGAAAAGAGAAAGTGATAATAAGCAGTTAAGGAACATCATTTTGTAAGTAAATACTACACCAAGATAACTGGTTTACTAGGAATGCAGAACATATAAAGGAGGACAAGCTCTTGTCAACTGGATTAGATAATTACCTATAATACTGTACGTTTCAAAAGTAACACAGCTCCCACATGAAGCAAACATAAAACACCTGAAAGGGAATCATATTAAGTTTTTAACAGAAATTCAAAAGCCTGCTATGCCTTAAAATAAGATGCCATCAACATGATTTAAACTTTCTTTTTGTAATAAATCAGACTTCAAAGGAGACTGAGTACATTTACATATTTAAAAGACAAGAAGACCAAGAAAAAGGGGCCCAGCAAATATCTTGTCACCTTATCACTGCTCTATTACCACAGATGAAAGACCACAAGAAAGATAAAAAGCAACACACACACACACACACACACACATTTAAACTACCACTAGACAATAAGTGAGAAAGCCTTTGTAGAAAATGGCACCTTACAATTTCACTATTAAAGTCAAACTCAAAGGTGGCACAGTCCCCACATGAAGCAAACACAAAACACCTGAAGGAGAATCATATGACGTTTTTAACTGAGACATTCAAAAGCTTCTATCTGTGAGTATCCAGGAAGCCATTTATGCCAACGGTTGTCTCTGAGAGCCTTGCATGCTTAATGTGTGAAGAAGAAAACATGGTGAATGGGTTCCCCAGGTACTAATCCCTTCTGAGGTGCTTTAGCTCCATTTGTCTGCAGGCCTGAGAGGTTTGCTAATTGAGGGAAGTCGAATTTTGCTTCTGGCAGAGGGGGCCCCTGGGAGCCCCAGCAGCTGATGGGGGAGAAAGCACACATTTCCAGTTGCTCCTCAAAAGAGGTTGTCCTCACCTTTTTGAAGTTATGCTCTGAGCATAGAGAAAGAAAAGATCAAAGGGTTCTTCCTTTCACTTACAGAAACATGGGTGTTCAAGAGTAAACCATGAAAAGTCAGAAGGCAGAATGGGAAGGACAGATGGGTGCCATCAGGACCAGGAAGAATTCCTGATTCTATCTCCTCAACCTGCTCTCATCAGTTGCTGCTCTTATTTTAGCTCAAGCTTATTTTAGAAGAGGGGGTGAAGGAGTGACATAGTGGCGACAGGGAGATATAGTAAGAGACATCACTAGGATGTAGTATATAGTGCTGGACTAAAATTCTGGCTCCATCATCACGAACCGTGTAACAATCATGTTCATTAATTTTAAGTTGGAAAGTTTCCCAAGAGAAACACCATGAAGTTCCCCAGAAGTGAAAGACCAATATCACACCCAATTACAAGTCTTTTTTTTTCCTGTAAGAAAAGATATTTACCTTGTGCACATGCAGTTACAGAAAAAATAAAAATGATTGAGTAGTCTGTCTTATTTTTAGTTTAATAACCCTAAGACTGAGCTGTCACTAATTTCCTTGAGATTCTATCTCATTATTGAGTCCTCCTATTCAGAAAGATGAGCCAAATATTTAAACAAAATGTTTCTATTTTGTTTAATATTTTATGTGTGAAAGCATCTGTTACAATTTCTTTTTCTTTCCTATCTTGTTTTATTTGTCTTCTAACCTTGTCAGGCAGAAGTTGGTTTCTCAGAAGCTGAAAGATGACCATCTTTCCCTCTGGCTAGTGGTACTGTTATCACTTTAGTTCCTCATGTTGCAACAGACTAGAAGGATCACCGAGGAAGTTTTCATTCTGTTGTCTGCTCTAGAATTCTAAAGATGTGGGTCAGCTCTGAGCTATCCTCAGAACCAGGCTTTGGTGCAATTCTTAGAAATTGCAGCTGAGAAATCTGACCTGTTTCAGCCAATGATTGCTCATCCCTCTACTCCCTCAATAAATAAATAAATAAATAAATAAATAAATAAATAAATAAGGAAAAAAGCCCTATAGCAGAAAAAGGTTGAAAATTTACTGGTTTCCATAAAGCCAGGGCAATTAAATTGAACAAGAACCTAAAGTCCAGTGGTTTCCAAAATTCTAAGCTAAATTGTGTCGATGTTTCCGATGATAATATTAATGAATGCAGTAAATGTAATAAAATATTTTGTACCAGTTATTGTGAGAAGTTCTTTTATACTGTACATATTTTCTTATTGTTTTATTACAATGGGACTATATTCCCATTGTATTTTTTACAAAATTTTCCATGCAAATTTCACAAAAGATAATAATAGAACTAACATTTAAATAAATCAGTCTGAATTCTAGAGCCACTTTCCTTAACCATTATCTAATATTGTCTCCTGGGCAAAACCTTATATAACAGTATTTAAAGCAGACTTTTCAGTTTCTCATATTTATGGAAGGAAAAGACTACATTTCCTGAGCAAGGGTCCTCGCCTTTGCTCAGGGCATTTGTCTTTCTGTCTCTCTCCAACTATCATGTTTCATTCATTCTTCAGGATCCAGTTTAGGCCTTTCTGGAAATTCCATAGCTATGGCTTTCTGTTGTATTAAATGCCTGATGATTTTTCATAATTCCATTTTGTGACATAGAAGTGACGTTTTATGACATGATTTAAATCTTTAAGAAATCAATAGGTATTATATTTTCTTCACTTTTTCTTAAAACCCAATATCTTACCAATCTCACAGGAAACATAAATACCAACAGATAAATAAATTTCTGTAATAGCACAGTTGGGTTTCAGACAAAATCATTCTTTAAAAAGAGTTTGGGATCTTCAAAGACCCTGTAAAATGGCAGAGTCTCCTTCTAGGAGAAGGATGGCTAATAAAAAAAACAATAATTTATTTGCTAAAGGTGCTACTAGCTATGGGTAAGCTCTCTAAGTATTCCTCTGTCTATTCTCCTACTCCTAACCAGCTCTCACAGTTTCATTTCAATCATTTTTATTTGCTTCCTTCTGACAGTTTATTCCTAAATGGTACTTTGTCTGGCAACATGGGAACAGAAGAGATGGAATACACACATCTTTCAAAGTAGTATGGATGGATTTAGACCGCCCTCCCCCCCCCAAATTAAGAGTTTATATATAGATAGGTAGAAAAAGACTGGAAATTTCCCAAGACTGGAAATTTCCTTGCCTTTGCTCAGGACATGGTCTTTCTGTCTCTCTCCATCTATCAAATTTCATTCACTTTTTTCAGGATCCAGGTTCAGTCTTTTCTGGAAATTCCATAGCTGTGGTTGTCTGTTGTATTAAATACCTGATGAAATCAAATGTTTCCATGAAGAAAGAAAAATTTTATTTTTTTCTGCTAGTCCTTCAAGGAGATCCTACTTTTTAAAAACTCTAAGAGGAAAAAAAAAAGTGGAAGTTAAAACTGCCAGTAATTCAGAAAACAGTGGAGAAAAGCTGTAGCTGGTTTGGGGATCAAGGTACCTTTGTATTCTATTCTTTTTTAAAAAATATATTTTTATTTATTTCAAAGAGGAAGGGAGAGCAAGAGAGATAGAAACATCACTGATGAGAGAACATCACTGATGAGAGAGAATCATTGATTGGCTGCCTCTTGCATGCCCCACACTAAGGGGTCAAGCTCGCAACCCCGCATGTGCCCTGACCGGGAATCAAACCATGACATCCTGGTTTATAGGTTGATGAACAACCACTGAGCCATGCTGGCTGGGGTGTACTTTGTTCTTTAGTTAAAATGCATTTCTTCTATTTACTGGTTTAGCTGGTAGACAAAAATAGACTTAGATACCCTTTTTTTTTCAACAGCATCATCTTCTCTTAAACATTAGTCTTGACAAAGCATTAGGTTTGGGTCTAAGGCAAGGTTTTAAGGGATTTGTGATATATCGGTCGGGCTACTTTTCGATCTCCTGTCCCCCAGGATCTGGAGTGGACATTTGTCATTGTGTGCCCTTCCTCACTTTGCATCCATTCTCTCTTTCTCGCGCCACTGAGACCAAACTTGGGATAGTTACTCTCACCCCACTGTGACAGTCCTGGGGGAGAGAGGGGTGCACCAATCTAGGAGACTGCCCTCTGCTTTGGGCCACAGGGGAGCTAAATCCTCCATCTCCCTTTGCCAACAAAGATGGGGAATGGGCATGTAACTTAAACTTGGTAAAAAGGGCTGCTCTCGTCCAAGGGGTGAAACTTGCTTGACTCACTAGTGCAAGAATAAAGGGAACAGCTGGACAAAATACGTTGCACTGTACATGAGTGGGACAGTTTCTGTGACTAAACAAATTAATACTTCCTGTTCCCGAGGATTTCATATTTCTTTGGATGCCAGTGCCTTCCCAAACCTGGTCTTCTAACCTACCGTTGATTCTATAATTGTTTCCAATACATTCCTTTGTGCTTATTAGCTAGAGTTGATTTCTGTTTCTGTAATAACAAAAGGATAGAACAACAACAATAACAAATACAAATCTTATTCTTGGGGGGAAAAACCAAAAAACTTGTTTAGGACCTTTGTAACTTTCCTCTCCTGACAAATACCCGTACTTTGCTCTTCACTAGAGGCCAGTGCACCGGAAGCTGCCAGGTAGGAAGAGGCAATATATAATGCCCTACAAAGGATGCCTCTCCAACTGCTGAGTCTCAGCAGGGAGTTTCTGCTTCACTCTCCTGTTGGAAGCCCATTTTAAAATGGGCTGCAATATTACCTGAAACTCATAATTGAACATTTCTTCACAAAACACCTTTCAATGAATCAAAGATGTTCCACTCCATTAACGGCTCACCAGAGTGCTGAGTGTTTGAGGAATGGAGCATGATTCTTAAGGTCAAAGAAAAGCACATTTAAATGTCTCTTTGGCCACAAAGTAAAAAATGCTGTTGGTACTTTACTGCAAGGCCTTCTGTCCAACTCCATGATCCTGGAGCACAAGGACAACTTGATTCTTTTTATTATTGAGACTGGTGTTCAGAGACTGAAATTATACTCATTAATTTCACAGTCTTCCATTCATCATTGTCCTGCATATCATGAGTAATGTTATTGGAATTATTCCATACACCACAAATCTCTTTATCTCTGCTTATATTTCATCTGAAAATAAAGTGATTTTTGTCATGAGGTTAATTTTTATGTTATTGTGAGAGAGAAAATTTGGCTTAGTGATCAAGATACAAACTGTAGCCAGATCAAGCAAGAGACAGATAGTTTGAAGGAGAGATAGAATTTGGATATGGACATGAAACAATGGGAGTAAGGAGGTGAAGTGGGCTTCCCAAGAAGAGGAAATAACATAAGCAAAGCTTAAAAGAAAACATAATAATAGCAGATATCACCGAGTATTTAATATGTGCCCATATCTGTTCTGAATGTTTTGCATATGTTAATACATTTTGTTATCACAACTCTATGCAGTAGGAGCCATTATTATCCCTATTTTACAGATGAGAAAACCGAGACACAGAGAGTTTAAATAACTTGCCCAAGGTCACATGATTAGAAGTTGGTGAAACTATGGTTCATAGTTAGGCAGGCAGATTTCATAGTCAGTACTCTTGAAGTTAGATTATTTAATACTACCAATCGGTGCTGGAGTGTAGGGTGTGTTAAGGGGGATGAGTAGGTTGGAAAAGTTTATTGTATATCCTGAATAAGGAGTTTGAATAATATTCTGAAGTTTTTAAGGGGTCATTAAGGCTTTATTGCAGTGGATGGCATGATTATAGAGTTATACTTTAGGAAGAATCTGTCAGTGGTGTAGAGAATGAGTTGAAGGAAGAGTAGACATATGATTATCAGTTGAGAGGCTATTCTCATAGCAAAGACAAAGGCAGAGAGAGTTTAAATTACACAAATTCTTTGAAGTGAGAAAATAAGTTCAGGCTAACAAACTATTGAGGCCTTCCAATAGTCCAGGCATTGGTAAAACTTAGACGAATTTTACCTATGTAGCTTAGTATCCCCCATAACACCCTGTACATGATAAGCCTACAATATAGTTTGTTGAATCAATGAATGAACACATATTGGGGGTAACTTCAGAGAGCATGCCATGTGGTGTAAAGCTAGAGGCAGTCAGAAGGAAGAAGTTATGGACAATATTCATTCCTGATACCCTGGGCTAAGAGTGCATCACACAACTATACTTTGATATTTCTCATAAGAAATCTCACTTAACAAGCATATTTAATTAAATCTTATAAGAATCCTAGAGTCCAGAATAAAATCTATGGCCAAGGAAATTCTATAATCTACTATGGTGGTAATATAGTTGAATTCGAAAGAGATATCCTAGCTGGTCTTACCTTGTACATCTAAGCCTTAGTGTTTTGCCTATATTCTAGAATATTCAAGGGCCCATTCCCTTATAATTGTGTATATATATATATATATATATATATATATATATATATATATATAAATTTTAGAAGTAATGTCTCAAAGTCTCCAAATTCCACAGTATCTGAAAATTTAAACAGAATTACAAGTAGAATGTTTACCTGTCTTCTATTAAGTATCTGTGCATTAGCCTCCATATTTCCTGATAGGAATTTGTTTTTCAAAATCCCACTATACCATCTCCATGCTAATTCTCTAGTAGTGAGGTTACTACTATACCCAGTGAATGATCCGAAGAAAAATAGTCCATTATACAATATGTATCTCTAAGAAATTAAAAGTTCTGGACTTGTTATTTAAATCAGTTTTCCCTTATAATACCAGAATAAGATAGAATGAAAACAAATATTACTTAACTGACTTCCCCCTTTTTAGAATTCAGTCACAGAGAGTTAACAGCACAATTATCTAGAAAACAAAATCAGGAAGTGGGTTTTATCTTTTATAGAATCATGAAGAGCCATGTTCTGTCATGGTAGGTTGTGCTCATTAGAAATAAAGAGTCTAACTATCAAATTATTTCCTGTTACTTTTACATTCTCATTCAACATTGTAAATATTTTCTTAAAATCTTAATTGTGAAAAACAAGCCCAGTTTAACCTGAAAAATATCCTCGTATGCAATGTCCATTATGTGCTGGCCATAGGTTTCCTCCTCCTTGAGCCTATTTCTTCTTGGTTAGTTCCATCTGCTACACCAGCGGTTCTCAACCTGTGGGTCGCGACCCCTTTGGGGGTCGAACGACCCTTTCACAGGGGTCGCCTAAGACTATCGGAAAACACATATATAATTACATATTGTTTTTGTGATTAATCACTATGCTTTAATTATGTTCAATTTGTAACAATGAAAATACATCCTGCATATCAGATATTTACATTACGATTCATAACAGTAGCACAATTACAGTTATGAAGTAGCAACGAAAATAATTTTATGTTTGGGGGTCATCACATGAGGAACTGTATTAAAGGGTCGAAGCATTAGGAAGATTGAGAACCACTGTGCTACACAGTCTTCTCTATCATTAGGAAACTAGAGGTTTGGTGAACAACATTCGTGCACTATGGGGCGGGGGGAATTCTCAGCCCAGCCTGTGCCCTCTCACAATCTGGGATCCCTCTTGCAGTCCAGGACCCCTTGCTCCTTACAGCCCACCTACAGTGGAGGCAGGAGAGGCTCCCGCCACAGCCACTGCGCTCACCAGCCATGAGCCCAGCTTCTGGCTGAGTGGTGCTCCCCTTGTGGGAGCAAACTGACCACCAGGGGGCAGCTCCTGTGTTGAGCGTCTGCCCCCTGGTGGTCAGTGTGCATCATAGCGACCAGTCATTCTGCTGTTTTGCCGTTTGGTAGATTTGCATAGAAGGGTTTTTTTTGTATACGATGTTCAGTCTCTCTCTTCCTGTAGCTCCCAAATACAGATCTCTATGAAACATGAATCCAGTGGAACTAGAGACTGAATAAAGTAAAATTCTTCCAGGCTCACTGCCTAATTCCAATTACTCCCTCCTTGATTTAGTTTAGATCCTGGGCATGTGGCCCAGGACTTAATTTCATGGTTATAATAAATCATGTGCCCCATCAGCAGTGTCCTCTTCGATCTAGATTTATATACTTATATAGTCTAACAAGTAACCCAAGAAGGAAGGAAAAATACAGAACTTCTAAACCGTGCTGAAATAATTTCTTCACTGATGTTGAAAGCTTACTCAAATTCCACAACTGTTTTGTTTTTAACAAGTAGATGTGTGCCTATTAAGAGAGCATTTATGTACAAGACTGGCTTCCTCAAGCTTAAAATGTGCCGGGAAATTTAGAACAGTAAACAGAGATGAGAAATCAAAATAATGAAAACTTTGAAAGTCAAAGAATTTGAGATTATCCACTCAGTAAAAGAAAAAACGAGTTAATTTATTAACTTTTAAATATATCAAAGGTATAAGAACATATCCACAAACTTTCTACTTTTACCAGATATAACTAAAATGGGTTTAATTTCAAAGACACGACATATGGAAAACTCTCTAATTACAAAAAAAAAAGGTAGTAGCATCTGTTTTTAAACAGTTTCCTAAGGTACATTGTGTTTTTCCTATCCTCAAAACAAAGTTAAGAATACATTATAATTGAAATTTTATCTTGTCTAGAGATGGCCTGATTCTTACATAGTATAAGTTCAATGAGAGTATTTTCAATTTGTAGAACATGAAATAATTTTGTAGGAGTCACGGATTCTTATTAGATGCATATCTATTTCCAAATGATGATCAAAGATGACAAAAATTTGAAATCCATATAGTTAAATTTCATTTTTGTGAATTTTAGGTGACTTAAAATGTTGTTATTTAAAGGCTTATAGGAGGATTCACGGCATCAGCATACCCCAAACTTGTTAGAAATGCTAAGTATGGGGCTCCAGACCTAACTTACAGCATTATAATTTTTATTTCAGTAAGAAACCATGGTGATCTTACACACACACACACACACACACACACACACACACACACTCACTCAAGTTTGGGAAGCAATGATGTGGAAGGTCCAATTGGCTGGATCAGCTAAATCAAATTCAATTCTGTTGGAATTTATCACTAACGTGCTTTGGAAACATTTCAAAGCTATTTGTTCATTGGTAGTCAGCTTGTTAGGAACTGATTCTTTGTAATGTCCTTGTGGCTTTCGAATCATAGGTTCCTCAAACCAAAAAAGAGTTTAGCTGCCAGCCACTACTACTTATTTTCCAATAATATAACAGTTTATAGTATTCATTTGAGAGCATTATGAATGTGATGCCATAAGATGATTATAACACTGAACTAAAACACAGTTTATAGCATATTCAATCAGCGATAGGTGGATAGAAAAACCTAATGGGAACATAACTCTGTGATATAAACATTACTAAAGGTTTCATCCAAGTTTCACGGATGTGTCAGGCCTAAAAATAGAGCACTTATTGGTGATCAGATTGCATAAGCAAAGATTACTATATAATCTTGGTTTAAACATAAAAAAAGATATGGCCATGTTTTAGCTTAAGCATTTGTACTTAAATGGCCATCATATGAGTTCATCTAGGTGAGAGTTGTATGGGCTAGAGCACTGATAATGTATTGTCTATTACAGTGTCATTTAAATTGTGAATTTAATGGTGTAGTGGCTTTAGAATTTCCAATTTTATGCAAAGTTTTAATGCAATATTATGGTAAATTTAAGGTACTGTGAATGTAAAAAATATCTGTTACCTTAATTATCATTGAGGAGTATACTGAAATAACAGAGGCAGAACTATCTAATATAACCTATTTTTCACAGATAATTTAAGTTAACTCACTATAATAGTTTTGGATATAAAAATAATTTGGACTGGCCTTGGCCAGGTGGCTCGGTGGGTCTGAGCTTTGTCCCATACATCAATAGGTTGCAGGTTTGATTCCTGGTCAGGGCACATACCTAGGTTGTGGGTTTGATCTCCAGTCAGGGTGCATATGGGAGGCAACAGATATCTCCTCTCTCTCTCTCTCTCTCTCTCTCTCTCTCTCTCTCTCTCTCTCATTTTCTTTCCTCTCTCTTTCTCTTTCTCTCTCTCTCTCTCTCTCTCTCTCTCTCTCTCTCTCTCTCTCTCTCTCTCATTTTCTTTCCTCTCTCTCTAAAATCAACAAAATTGTCCTCAGGTGAGGATAAAAAAATTGCTCTGAATTTTGGAAGGCAAGTCTGATTTTCAATTAATTCACAATTTAAAAAATAACCATTGGGGCTGTTAATCAGAAGTAGAATCAGCAGCTGATATTATATAATATGAGTTGCTCACTCAGCCCCCCTTTTTCTCATCCTTGTCCCTAACAAACTCTGATTTTGTTCCGGTATCTATCCTTCCTACCGCCATCCAGATGCCACACAGGAAGCTGGCTCCTTTACATGATTATTCTGTTAGTTATTCTGTTTCCCTTGCCAATGATTAGTTCAGACATGGGGCCAATGAGGTAAAAGTGCCAGACTAGTAGCTTCTGGAAAATTCTTTTTCACTGTTCCCCCGAGCATCTGGTCATGACTCTCTCCCTCTTCCTCCAGGTTCCGTTGTCTATGGATATGAAACTTGTTTATTCAGCCATTGATCTGAGATGGAAGAAGGTAGAGTCAACAGGATCCAAGGAGAACAAAGCTGGAACTACTGAATGGTCGACCCTGATGCTCCTCTACCTCTGAAATTCCAAATATGAGACAATTTCCTTATTCTTTTAAAAGTGGGTTTCCTTTATTTGCATCAGAAATCACTTAGCTAACACAAGTAATAATGCCCTTAACCAAAAGGTATAAACACCATTTAATTGGTGCTATTTAAAATAAAAATCCTTTTGTTAATTAGCAAAGGAGCAGTAATAATATAATACCTATTATAGTTCAATTGTGGCCGGTTTTATGTTAAGCCTAAAGACTTTCTTTCTAAAAGAAGATAGCTCTTAAAATCACATCATTACTAACAGCAGGAACTCAATTCTTGTTAAATATATAGGTGAATTTAAAAGCAATTATAAAGCCTAGTCTAGAAATCTCTCCTCAAAACTAAAGAATTTAATTCATTCGAGTATTTATTGACCACATTTATTAAAAGCTCTACAGCAGTGGTTCTCAACCTTCTGGCCCTTTAAATACAGTTCCTCATGTTGTGACCCAACCATAAAATTATTTTCGTTGCTACTTCATAACTATAATGTTGCTACTGTTACGAATCATAATGTAAATATCTGATAAGAAGGATGGTCTTAGGCGACCCCTGTGAAAGGGTCATTCGACCGCCAAAGGGGTTGCGACCCACAGGTTGAGAACCGCTGCTCTACAGGATACAAAGTATTTAGTATTTTTTTTTATTTAATGACATGCTCTTTCTTTCAAGAATTTACTCTTTATTAGATGATTTGCAAACATCTGTGCCAATCATGTGCCAAATATGAAAGAGGTACAGAGTGTTAAGGGGTCCAGAGCAGAGAGAAATCACTGCCGTGTGGGGGAGAGTAAGTAGAATGTCAAGGTCAGATGTAAAACACAAGCTGTGTTTGGGGAGGACTGAGTCACCCAGCTTGACTGGAGCAGCGTGTGTATGGAATGAAATAATGGGAGGTGACTCCCAAAGGGAGGCTAGTATCTGATGTGAAGTACTCTGAATACCATGCTTGAGGTTATGAACTTCCTTAGGTATGAGATGAAAACCAATGAAGGTTTCCAAGAAGTCAGTGGTATGACCTAATACACACTATTGATATTTTGGGCTGGAAGATTCTTTGTTGTAGGAATGTCCTGTGCATTGTAGGATGTTTAGCAGCAATCCTGGCCTCTAGCCACCAGATTCCAGTCCAACCTTGAGGTGTGATAACGAAAAATATCTTCAGACATTGCCAAATGTCCTAGAGGTACGAACCTGTTCCACAAAGAGAACCACTAATGTAGGAGTTACCTAAAGAGAGATTCCTTGGCAAGAGCACAGGCATCAGTGGCTACACAGTGGGCTTTGGGTGAGTTCAAATAAATGAAGATTAATTGATGAGAATGGGAACAATTCAAGGTGTGGTGGGGTCACTATCTCAGGCAGACTTATCTAGGGCGGTGGCAGTAAATGGGAAAGCCAACAAGAATCTATATGTAGTGTTAGCTATATGACTAATTCCCAAAGTATTCCCGAACTTATTTGACCAGAGGAATCGACACAATACACATCAATACCCCATGGAGCACACTTTAGGAAATGCTGTTACATGATTAAGTTTAAATTTAAATTTAATCACTTTTAATTGTGATACATTAAAAATCAATAAGGCAAAGTTAACATTGTGATAGTTAACACCCTATTCTTTAGTACCCTAAGATCTGAGTGTTCTGTGTATTCATTGGACTTACTGTTGCTAACTGGTTCTATTAATGAGAATACAAAAAAATATTTTTTGGTTCCAATTCACATGGACAAGATACTGTGCTTAGTATATGTGGGATAGAATAGAATAGATTCTAGGACATGGACTCTTGTAAAAGAACTCACAATTGGGATGAGGCAAAAATCATGGAAAAAATACAACAAGGTAAGAGAGAAAAGAGTCTGGTTCAACATAAACAACATGGGCCCTGATATAATATCTAAATAAGCAACAAATGGACTGGAGAGAGCACACCTCTACTCCTGAGCACCTAAGTGTGCTACCTGGGCCAGCTACCTGCCGGTGGGTAAAATTTCTAACTTCTAGCCCTAACTGGTTTGGCTCAGTGGATAGAGCGTCAGCCTGCGGACTCAAGGGTCCCAGGTTCGATTCCAGTCAAGGGCATGTACCTTGGTTGTGGGCACATCCCCAGTGGGGGTGTGCAGGAGGCAGCTGATTGATGTTTCTAGCTCTCTATCCCTTCTCCCTTCCTCTCTGTAAAAAATCAATAAAATATATTTTTTTAAAAATTTCTAACTTCTAGGAGTTGGTTCATTTCCGTTCACAGGATCAAAAGACTTGGAACTAGATTCTGAGATATGAGGGCTGTTAGATCTAAAGGAGAAGGGACATTCGACTCTGGCTCGAAGGTCAGCTTAGTTAACGTACATGAGGCCTGTGCAGTCTCACAGGCCCCACACTCAGAAGGGCCCTGTACTGGATTTCATGCTCTGCTATGGTCTTGAAAGTCTAAATAATTGGGGAATCAGGGACCCCATGGTTTCATTGTGCACTGGGTCTCATAAATCATACAGCCAGCTCTGCCCCATCACCTTCTCTGCTGGTTGTGGACAGAAGCTCTTACACATGCTAATTTTCCTTGACACCAGAATTCTTCAGCCCAGTATGTTATGCTCTCCTTTGAACGTGCCCCAGTTAAGTGTGGATTTACCTACAGAATGATAGTGCGGGAAGGAATATTTTAATTATCTGTGGGAAACAAATTCATCAAGCATGTTTCTTAGCAACTGAAGAGTTTACCTTATGTTGAAAATGATTATAAACAGGCTTTGGGGATCACTCTTAAGAGAAAAAAAGAAGTTAGAATCATCATACTTACTAGTAATTTAAATAAGATTAGTTGTAGAAAGAAGGCATCAGAAGTGCTTAATATATTAACAATACATGGAGTATCTACTGATTATTTCTTCTCCTTGAACAGGAATGACTCACCATTGGTTCCTTTTGTTCCATAAACAATGCAAGGGAATTACTGGTTTCAAAACAGAAAATAGCAGCTCCTATCTTTTATGGCTATTGTCTATTGCAACTTGAAATTGCATTTTGAATCCCAAGGGCGAAAGACAAAAATGTAGGGAGTTGGTAATCATCACCAATTGATATATTGATGAATTAGGCCCTCTAAAGACATTGCAGGCATTCTTGCTGCTGGATATAATTTACTGCAAATATGAGAAATGAGAACATGTGTCTCCTGGAATATTACTTCCTGCACGTAACATTGTTAATGCCTAGCAATGCTCTATTTTCCTTCGTTTCACAACTTTCATTTATTTTTTGAGGCAGCTAAGGGCTAGGTGCACACTTTCCTGTAATTGAATATTAAATGTCACCAAACAAAACCCTTATCGATAAAGCAGGGATCACCTGGCAGTTCAAGGAAAATGATTAAGGAAAAGTATTTATAAGGCAATTTGACATTATCAACCACTCTAGGTTCAGCAGGAAAATATAATTAAGGAAAAAATATCTAGTACCACCTGCTTTCTTTCTGTTCACAGAGAAGCTGTGAAGATAAATGAGTACTCTGAGTTTCGTGGAAAATAAATATTAATGTATTATTATTATTGTATTAAGTGAAGGATATGTTCTGGAGATAAATTATCTTTACTTGATTATAATTTTAAACCAGCCCAGACTTTACAGAGTGTTACATGATCCAGCACCACAGCTTAAATTCAGTTAATAGTGTATTGAACGAATTCTGTTTATTAAACATTTATAATTTTCTTTGAGGTCTGCTTGGGGCAAGGGTGGCAGATAAAGATATGCACATCTCATTTCACCACCAAAACTGTAAACTAAGTGCTAGATGTATGTATGATTCATCTTGTATCTCCCCAAGTTCCTAGAATAAGCCTTGATCAGAGAAGGCGCCTGCAACCAAGGTACATGCCCTTGATCGGAATCGAACCTGGAACCTTTCAGTCCACAGGCCGACGCCCTAGCCACTGAGCAAAACCAGTCAGGGCTGCTTTGATGATTTAATATTTTAACCTAATCAAAGGGCTTAGAAAAGTGCCTGGAACATAATAAGGGCTCAATTAATATTAGCTGCTATTATTGCCATCATCTTCATCTTTGTATTTCTACTCTAAGAACCTTGCTAAATTAAGTACGTTTACTAACAGAATCTTTATCATTCAAGAAACACTATCATTAGATAATAATAATTAAAACATCATGGAATAATAAAAATAATTATTGAGTCCTCTTTATTTGACAGGCCTTTGTGCTAAGAGTGAATGCAATCCTCATTTGTTTTCTTCAATCAGCTGCCTATGGGTGTTGCTCACTTCATTTTACTAATGAAAAAACCAAGACTCATAGAGGCTACAACCCTCCACACTTGAGCAAGGATAATTTCACAGCCAGGGGAGATTATATATATATATATATATATATATATATATATATATATATATATATACATACATACACACACATATATATAATTTATTTTTAACTTACACAGACTTGAAAGCTTGATATTAGTAGTGCTTAGAATGTATAATATATAAAGTGATTACATCACCCTTTTCTCTCCTTTAATAGATTTGCTCTTCAGAGGTAATCACTTTCTAACCCTTTGTAATCTATCTTTCCATAAATGTTTATGCATGTAAGTATACAAGTTTACGTATGCAGGTATATAGCCACATGCTTTTATTGGCACAAACAGCATCCTGACTTAGAAACAATGATCTAAAGCTTTCATTCGTCACTCAACAAGACAATGATGATGATAAAGATGACAAAAATATGAAGGAGAATGAAGAGGAAGAGGAGGAGGAAGAGAAGTTACTCCTTATAACCATCAGGGATGTATGCTAAGGTAATGCTCATTTTACAGATCAAGAAACTGAGATAAAAGGTTAAGTAAGTTGCCTATGGCCAATAGCAGTCTGGCTCCACAGCCATGTTTCAACTATACTATACTTTGAAGATTTCCATGGCAGCATATAGCAGCCTGCCATATTCTCTTCAGTTGCTTACATTTCATTCTACCGCTATATGTTATAGTTTTCCCAGGTTCCCACCCCCTCGCTCACCCTCACAAGGTTTTAAAAATTATAATCTATGAAAGTTTAGGGTTAGTAATTGATTTTACCCATATTACACAAAACAAGTCAGATGAA
Organism: Myotis nattereri; assembly: GCF_964212035.1. NCBI lineage: Eukaryota > Metazoa > Chordata > Mammalia > Chiroptera > Vespertilionidae > Myotis > Myotis nattereri. The sequence continues at coordinate 32,787,520 of NC_138088.1, forward strand.
AGGCTGAATTTGTGTTAATTTTTCTAAATAAACTGAATAATTGGCTTTATTTGCCTATCTTCTCAGTTATAGATATCAGATTCAACCTTTCTTCAGTATACATTTGTTTCTCAACCTTTAATTGTAGAAAGCCTAATAGACAATGCCCAGTAATACCAATATTGAAATTGATGCATTTGAAATGTCATGTTCTTATTTTATCAGGTGCTCAGTAAATTTTGAAAAGATAATAATTGGTACTTGTTTGTCTTTTGTTTTCATTTTGCCTATTAACTGGTGCTTTAAATACTGCAATACCCATTCAAACAGGTTTTTGCAAGAGCACCGTGACATAGCTATTATCAGTTAATCAGGCTCCAAAATATTAAGATTTCACCCTCCACTTCGTCAGTGGATTCTCATTCACTAATATATGCACATCATTATTAAGCTACTGTGTATTCTTCAGCATATAGGTCTATTTTCTGGAAATGATTTTCAGAAGAAATTGAACTCAAAGGATTGCATATTTATACATAAGTCAAATTTTAAACATAAAATGCTATTGAAAATGCTTTTTTAAATATGCTCTTATTGATTTTAGAGAGAGAGAAGGAGAGGGAGAGAGAGAAACATTGATGTGAGGGAGAAACATCCATCAGTTGCCTCCCAAACACACCTCAACTGGTGACTGAACCCACAACCTGGGCATGTGCCCTGACTGGGAATCCAACCGGAGACCTTTTGGTGCACAGCACCTGCCAGGGCGCAAAATGTGTAATATAGCCTGAAACACTGTACCCTAACTACCAGATATGTCATAGATGCCAACGAACACCCCTGCAAAATGTAAGCTACTTAAATCTCTCTCATATCAAACAAGTCTTATAAGCAAAATATTCATATTTGAATACAGAGCTGATATTCAATTTATAAGCAAGATGGTAAAGGGGAAGCGTTTTTATAAGTCTGTGCTGAAAAGGCCCTAAGGCCCAGACTATGGGCCTCTAAATAGAAGAAATGGCTGATTTTGGCCGGGTTATGAAACATACAAGTTGAGCCTGGAACGCCTTGTCACATCTTATAATAGGAAAGCTGTTAGCTTTGGCTGGCATGGCTCAGTTGGTTAGCGCGTCGTCCTGGGAACCAGAAGGTTGCGGGTTGATTCCTGGTCAGGGCACATACCTAGGTTGTAGGTTTAATCCCCAGTTGGGGCACATATGGGAGGCAAACAAACAATGTTTCTCTTTCTCTCTCTCTCTCTCTCTCTCTCTCTCTCTCTCTCTCTCTCTCTCTCTCTCTCTGGAATAAATGAATAAATAAAGCTGTTAAAGACTAGATCCATGTTAAAAGTCTCAAAATGAAACTTGAAGAGAATTATCTGACCTAAGCAGAAACGATTTGAGCATTATTAAGAACTACACTAAATTAAAATACATGAAACTATTTAAATCCACAAATTCTCTTGGTCGAATTATTTCATATAATAATATAAAGAATGATAGCATCAGAATATCTGAACTAATAATGAATAAATAAATGTAGACATTGAACATCAACTACTGCTACCATCACATGCATGCACAAAAAGACAGACATATGCCTCCTGAAAGGAAGAATAAATGCAGCTGATAAATGAAGTAGTCTCACAAATAAAAAATAAGAATCAAATCAAACTCTTGACAGGGTCTAGGGCCAACTTCCAACTTACAGAAAACTCAGAGGCTGGTCAGAGGAACTATGACAGAAATTTTTAGATAATTGAAAATTTGAACCTTGACTGAAAATTTGATGATTTTAATAATTCATTATTTTTTAGGTATCATATTGGTAATAAAAAAGAAATCACCTTTTGGAAATACATCAACATTTTACTAATGAAATGATATAATACCTGGAATTTGTTTCAAAGTAGGGGAAAAGTTGGGGATAGGGATTGTGGGAAGCCGCCTATTGTCTTCTCTAGCAGAGAGGTGTGGACAAGGAGCCCAGAAGGCTGGTGACCCTTGAAGCTCTGGCAAAGGTCAGGGCTATGCACCCACTGTTAGTCCAGACAATGGTGGCTGAAGTAACTTCCCCATCTATTATCATGTAAATCATTACTGATAAGATAGTCTGCCTGTTATTAGAACTTGCCTGCCTAAGGGCTATGGGTGTATCCCAAACTCAATAAAATGATGGCAAGGCCGAGTCCATCCTCTTGGGAGGGGCTCTCGCCTGGCCCCCCAATTTCCAAATTATCTCTTGTCTTGTCTCTTTCATTTGTGTGTGGCCTCTCTCCCAGATCCTGAACCCTGAACCATGCGGGACGTGGGGGGACATACACAGTGATGTTGGAGGATTGTCTTTTATTGGTTAATAGTTATTAATACTAAGTGATGGGACATAAAATTTCATTAGGTTATTTTCCTATTTTTATATGTTTGAAAGTTTCATATGTTTGAAAGTTTCTATAATGGAGTTTGGTTTTTATTTTTTTGCATCAGCACTTAAAAGTGCTGGAGAATTTGACACCAAAATCTTTGGAGATTAAAAGATGAAAAACAATTGCATTTAAAGACAGCAGGAAGTTACTTAAACACCAAAGAAAGCTTTTATTCACCAATGCACTCAGCAGGGGACTCTTCACAGTTCAGACCAATTAGCTATCTCTTCACCAGTCAGCTGGATCCAGTTATGTCAAGCTTGTCATTTTACAAATGTAAATATTACTTGCTTTAAAAGTCAAGTTTAAAAAGCTGCAAATACATTAGAACTATTGATATGAATGATTTTCTTCCAATATTTATCAAATGTTAAAATAATTTAAAGTATGATCAAAACTTCTTATAGATATGTGTGTAATAAATTAACATGGGAAATGAAAAAGGGGAAAGACAGCCAGGCCAGTGTGGTTCAGTGCATTGACCCATAAACCAAGAGGTCACTGGTTCGATTCCTGGTCAGGGCACATGCACAAGTCACAGGCTTAATCCCTTGCAGCGGGTGTGTAGGAGGCCCGATGGATGTTTCTATCTCTCTATCCCACTTCCTTCCTCTCTCTCTAAAAATCAATAAAAACGTTAAAACACACACGCAAAACAGAAAACATAAAAAAAGGGGGAAAGACAATAGGTCTTACTTAGGATGCCAAAATTTTCAACATTAGTATTGAATCTTTTTGCCATTAAATCCATTTTTCATAAAAAAAGAATGATTTGATTTTATTGAGAGAACATTTTAAGGGATAAAAACACAGTTGGGTAATATCATTGATGAGTTATGCTTTATTATGACCCTGTGACTGGCAGGCTTAGTATACAAAAACTAATCAGGATTCCATTGATTAATTTTCTTTTAAAACTCAAGCACAAACATTTAATAATAATTTAAAAAATCACAATTTCCATCATTACATCTAAGTAGTTCTAAAATAACTGGGCTTTTTATCAGAATGAATTAACTGATTACTTGAAAAGGAAAAAAAACCCAAACCTAGCAATATTAGGAAATAGAGATTTAAGATAAGAACATGGATTACTTTAGTTTCAGAAACAGTATTTTTTCTTGTGATTTCATGTAGCTCAAAATGCAATTTGGATTAAAGATAACTAACTCTTTCAGGGTCAGACAGAAAACCAGCATTCCCAGACATCCTCAGTCAGTTCAATCAATAAGTTCTGGCCGGTCCTATTGTAATAGCCATTTCACTTGCCTTATGTCCACACAGCCCTGGGTCTTGTCTTTGTTCTCTAAAAACTGGCATGGCCAAGATAGTATCAATATGTATAACCAATAGATCCAAATTTCTAAGAGAAGTCTTAGAATTATTCTAAGAGAATACTATATATAAAATTTGACTACCCTATGTTTTACCAATGGATCTCAAAAACATATGGGATTTTGACAGAAATGCAATTAATAGTTATGTCCTTGCCCAAAGAATGGAAGCTGATTTTTTAAATGACAGTTGTCAATGGTGGGATTAATGGGACAAAGAACATGAGGAGAATAATTAACAACTAAATGAATGAATGAATAAAATAAGGGGGGGCCACCTATGGACAGATGATACCAAGGTGTCATGACCTACAGATGATGATCGATTCGACTCTGTTCATCATTACTGCAATGACTTGAAGTTTTAAATATTGACTTATTTTTTAAAACTATTTTTTTTTTATTGATTCCATAGAGGAAGAGAGAGTTAGTTAGAAACATCAATGATGAGAGAGAATCACTGATCAGCTGCCTCCTGCATGCCCCACTCCTGGGATCAAATTTGAAACCTGGGCATTTGCCCTGACCAGAACCGTGACCTCCTGGTTCATAGGTTAATGCTCAATCCCTGAGCCACACCATCTGGGCTCCACTCATGGTCTTTTAAGAGCAGAATTCAACCTACTGCAACCCCCTTGAGCATAGCCCATTGCTTTCTCCTCCACTGTTGCTTCTGGGATACAAAACTAGGATAATTAAAACACACACACACACACACACACACACACACGTTATTTGTGATTCTAATTTAACCATATTGCAGTATTGTGAAAGCTTTTTCCCCTGGTTATCAGATTCTTTCACCATATTCATATCTTTAACCACATCCCTTATTTTCACTTTAACCACATAAGACATGCATTTGCCAATGTGACAATCTATTATAGTAATGCAAGTGCACAAATTCAGCAAACAAACAAAAAAGATGAACATGTGAAAAAATACTAAAGGCTAATGTCTATTTAGAGAGGAGACAATATTTTATCCCATATTAATTCTGACCAAATGTAAAAAGAGATGAAACCATCTACTGCTGAATTGCTAAAAGCAATGCACATAGAGAATTTGAACTATTCATTTAGAGCACTCCGAAGCCTAATTTTTAAACCTGAAGGACTCAGTGACTTTAAAACAGATCAAAGCTTAGTCCTTAATCTCTAAAGAGACCCTAAAAGAATAGGATGATTTTGATATCTCTCTGCAAGCATTTTTTCCCAACTTTAAGAAAAACACAATTCATAGCTGCAACAGGAAAAGTGAGAAAGATAGAGTAGTTAGTATAAGTTAGTCCTTGGTACTTTTATTTTTTATACTAACCTTGAGGACATGTTTAGAGGGAAGAAGGGAAAGGGAGAGAGAGAAAGGGAAAGAGAGAGGGGAGAGAGAGAGAGAGAGAGAGAGAGAGAGAGAGAGAGAGAGAGAGAAGAGAAAGAGATCTGTTGCCTTCCATATGCTTCCAGATTGTGATCAAACCCGCAACCCAGGTATGTGCTCTGGCTGGGAGTCAAACTGGCAACCTTTTAGTGCATGTAATGCATGGAATGACCCTCAACCAACTCAGCCACTCCAGCCTGGTGATACTTATTTTTCTTGCTTTCCCCCCACTTTTCCAGCCAGCTAACATTATCCTTGCATAAACAAACTCCAGCAAGTTAGAGAAGAAAGGAGAAAATAGAAGTTAAAAAAGAAAAGATCAGGTAGATCCTGAGGGAAATACAAATCTTTTAGCTTTCCTCTAGCAGCTTCGGATTCTTGACACCATAAAGCAGTGTGTTTTCAGAGGCTGCTTCTGGTTTTAATAATTTAGGTTTTAGATATTCCTGAATACTAGTACATGCAATAATGTTATAAGCAGGGTAGCTGCCTATATGCCATAGACTCCATTTTCCCCTCTCACTATTATTTAAAGCAGGTCCTTGGAAGTGGTGTGGTAGAAATGACAATGTTGATATTGAAGATATGACAATCATGATGAGAGCAACTCAGTTTTATTGAGCAATTACTATGTGTCAGGTATTTTGCTTTGGATGCACTATCTCATTTCATCTTTTCAACAATTCCTTGAGGAAGGCACTAGTACAGTGACTTTATAGATCCAGAGATTAAGACAGAGAGATCAATGACCCAAGGTCACAGAGTTAGGATAAGGTATGAAGAGAAGAAAATTTATACTCTTAAATTAAAAATTGATTAATTCTCATGTTGCTAAAGATTTATAAGCTTCATAAAATAAATAAAACCTTTTATTATGGATATATTATTTCATAATTAATTCTTTAAAAATAATTTAAATAAGAATTCTGATATTAACTTTGATTTGGAATTCAGTAACATAAAAAATACATTTCTCATAAGTAACTTATTTGTTCCTTTAACTAAAAAAAAAAAAAAAACAACAAAAAAAAACTTTTTATGTTTTAAAACTTGGCTTCCAGAAAGCTCAGAATTAACTTTAGCTTTTAATTAGTGGTGTCTTGCTCTAGTCTATTGTTTTAAATTTCCTGTGTCTTATTTTAAATATGGCTTATATAAGCCTTCAATTTTTATCTGTTCTATTCTAAAATATGTTAAAATTATTTTTAAATTACAACTGCTTTAAAAGGCCAAAGCAACTATTTAAAAAAGATTACACCACTTAGGGTCAAGCTTTAGCTTACCTTCTTATTCCGTAGCATGTAAAGACGGCCATTGTTCTTGTAGAAACTTGCAGTTTTCTTTGAAGGGGCATGGCCTTATCTGTCCCTACGAGACATTTAAGTGCTTCTGATTTGGTTCATTAAAAGTGACCATATCTTTCCTATTCTTAACCTTAATTAGCTAGTTGACTCTCTTAATTCCATTTTTACTTAATTGGGAAATAGTGCTTCTAATATGTCATTATTTCCAGTTAACACACTGAACTGAAAAATAATTACATCCTGCTTCCTTGCTTCCACGATTCTCTTCCAATCAGAGAAAGGCTCTTCTACCTATATTATTCACTTCTTTTTATTTATTTATTTATTTATTTTACAATATAGTTTTTATTGACTTCGGAGAGGAATGGCGAGAGTGAAATAAAAACATCAATGATGAGAGAGAAGCATTGATCAGCTGCTTCCTGATGCTCCTACTGGGGATCGAGCCTGCATCCAGGCATGTGCCCTTGACTAGTATCGAACCTGTGACCTTCAGTCCAGAGGCCGATGCTCTATCCACTGAGCCAAACCAGATAGGGCTCATTCGCTTTTAATTCCTGTGCTTGTATTATGACACAGAATTGCTTAGTTATCTGTTACTCCTTTTGAAGATGACAGGTAAATAAAGTACATGAAAACCAGAGACAATTTGGGACAAAGTCAATGTCCTGTTTTGCTATGTACTTTCTAGACTAGAGCATTTAGCATGGTGGTGATCTGATGAATGAATAATAATAAAACCCAATCACATATCAAATATTGAGACATTAGCTATATATCTCTCCTTGTGACTGCTTAATACACTGGAAAGGCACCTTTCTTCTCACCAGCAAGCTTTAGACACCACAAGTTCACACATTTTAGTGACTCTTAGCACTACAGGAATTCCTTGAACTATGTATTTATGCCTATGATTTCACAAAAAGACTTCCATCATTATTCTAAGAAAAGAAGAGGTTCCAAAATGAACTATGCATGTCTAAAAGAATAACACATTGCTTGTCAATTTTTCAAAACCATCACAGAAAAGGAGACCCAGAAAGGTCATGCTAGTTCTACTGTGAACCTCTCAGTACTAGCTAATAGAATTATCAATCACAATGCTAAATCGGTATGAGACCCTAATTGGTGAAAAAAATCCATAATCCTTATCTCTAGGCACACTGATGATCATTCATCACCCCCCCCTCCCATTTTTATCCACCCACACTTAGATCCCTTCATTATTTCATATTTGCAAGGGTCTAGGCCAGTGATGGCGAACCTTTTGAGCTCGGCATGTCAGTATTTTGAAAAACCCTAACTTAACTCTGGTGCTGTGTCACATATACAAATTTTTTGATATTTGCAACCATGGTAAAACAAAGACTTATATTTTTGATATTTATGTTATATATTTAAATGCCATTTAACAAAGAAAAATCAACCAAAAAAATGAGTTCACGTGTCGCCTCTGACACGCGTGTCATAGGTTCGCCATCACTGGTCTAGGCTGACAATCACTCCTCATTGAGATTTTTGGAAGGAAAGCTGGAAATGTGGACACCATACTGAATATCACAAAATGCCCAGCCACTACACGAGGCATAACTTGGAGCCAATCTGAGCTGTTGCTACCTTAGGATTTAAGGAAGGGTGTCATCTTGTTCTTTATATTCAACCATTTTCTCAAAAACAATGGGACTCAGGGAAAATCATCAAATAAATCACACTGTTCTCTCTATTTGTTACCGGTCACATCAAAGGTTTTGATACAGATTAAAAAAAAAAAAGCTTAGAAGGAAAATGTAAGAAAAATTGATTACTAAAATGTCACAGCGAGCAACAAACAGAATAAGCCAGCAATGGGGCAAATAGATTTCTGGGTTCTGACTGCGCAGGTGAGTCAAAGGAAAAGCCCCTTCTGTTTACCTGGGTGCAGGCTCTTGGGATGGCCTAAAACTTTTAGTTCATTAAATATTTATTGAGCACTATATTGTTTTTCTTTGTGTTTTCTAAAAAAAAAAAATAGATTTTTTATTGTTTTCAGAGAGAAAGTGAGAGGGAGAGAGAGGTAGAAACATCAATGGTGAGGGAGAATCATTGATTGGCTGCCTCTAGCACACACCCCACTGGGGTTAGAGCCCACAACCCAGGCATGTGCCCTGACCAGGAATCCAGCCATGAACTTATGGTTCATGGATGCTCAACCACTCGGCAACACTGGCTGGGCTATTTTTAGGTCAAACATAGGTGCATTATCATGGAGGAGATGTTTAACATTAATCACTTTACTCTTGCACTCTCAATTCCAACTACTAAAAATAGTAAATAAATAAAGCATAAAGTGAATAAGTAATTACATGACAAATAAGATCCAATATTGTTTCATCTAACCCTGTTAATTTATAGAACTCATTATAGTGAATCAATGGCTTTGCTATTGGCTACTGAAAAAGCTACTGGCAAAAGCCACGCCAAGCTCCGGGCTCCAGTGTCTCAGGGTAGTGTTTTCTCTCTTAAAAATAAATGGTCAGATATATTCATAAGCCAACAAGAAGGGTATGATTATAAAAAACAAACAAGTATCCAAACTCATGCATTTAAAACCTTTTCCTTCAATAAAGAACTTTAGGGGTCTCATGTATAAAAACAAAATGAAAGTAAGACTAAGCCATCAAACAGTTTTCATCCATTCATGACTTTTAATGAATTTCTCCATAAATGCTGAGTGCTACCATCTAGATTCCCCTGTTTTATTTACTCAGTCAAGCTATCTCTTTAATTAACTATTAACTTGTTTCAATAGCTTTATAGGAATTCTTTTTTTTCCCCACTGCTCTATTGACTATGCAAAAGATCAAAAGCTGAAGATCTGTCATCTCTATTCTCTTTATTTTGTGACCTTGGACTATTTATTTAATATTGTTTAGCTAAATGGTTTCCTTGTCTCTAAAGTATATGAAGAGGCCAGGTGGCAAGTGATAAACCAAGTGATTAATTTAGACTCATAATTACTATTGAATTGATGAACACAAGTCACATCCATTCTACACTGAGTTTCTTGGAAGAGAGAAATTCTGTGTTAAAGCAATTCACATTAAGTCATACATTGTTTACAGTGATTGTGCCAAAATGGCCATCTGTCCAGGACATTTTAAAAAAAATCTAATTATAACTTGGCAAATTGGTTGGTTTTTCCTGACCAACACCCAAGTACTGGCCAACAAGTGTCTTTCATGGCACATTACCCAAAGTAAGTTTTGACCATTGCTATTTTAGGAGAGAAAAATAATCTGTCCCTAATACTGATTTAATCTAATAGTTTCTTTTAAATCTGAAACAACTTTCTTATGTTAAGTTTTTCCCTGATTTTGACTAAGTACTTCAACATTAAAAATGATGCTTTTATAGGCTTATGTTCACATATTACATTTCATTCACTTTCATATTTTTGGCAACTACATACAATATAACTTCCTTTTTTATTATTAAAATAAATAAGGTCACCATTTCATTGTCTTTCCTACCTCATTCAGCCTAATTCCACCTAATTCATATTTCATCACTTCTATTAGTTGTTTCTAACAGAGGTATTTTGCTCTCTGCACAGAACCGAAACATAGGGCAGGCTACTATGTTCTGCATAATAGTAAGAGCGCCAGGTATTCTAATCATCAAAAAATCTACAGCTGAGAGTCATCAACTGGCAACCAACAGTCCAAGATAAGCTTATAGATAAATTTTATTTGGCCTGCCCAGTGTTCCCCCAAAACCAAGCCAACACTTTAAGCCAGGAGATCCCTTGTTAAAAATCTGAATTTGGCCCTGGCTGGCTGGTTCAGTTGGTTGGAGCATCCTCCTATACATCAAAAGGTTGTGGGTTCAATTCCAGTCAGGGCACATACCTAGGCTGTGGGTTTGATTCTGGTCAGGGTGCATACAGGGACAATTGATTCTCTCTCTCTCTCTCTCTCTCTCTCTCTCTCTCTCTCTCTTTCTCTCTCTCTTTCTCACTTTATAAAGTAATATATCTATCTGTCTGTCTGTCTGTCTGTCTATCCATCTATCTATCTACTCTTAGGTGAGGATTAAAAATAAAATCAGCATTTGACTTCTGAAAAAATCTAAAATCACTGGTGCCTGACTTCATGACAACCATCTGCTGAGGCTGAGGTGGAGGGCTGGTTAGGCAAGACATGCTTCTCCATTTTTACCACAAATAGCAATCTCTTCTTTCCCCATAATAAAGGGGCCTTTTGTCATTTACTATCATGTTAATAACTTCACTTGTTTTTTAAGATTTTTAAAACTGACTTTTAGAGAGAGAGAAGGGAAAGGGCGATAGAGAAACATCAACATAAGAGTGAGACATCTATTGGTTGCCTCCTGCACTCCCCCACCAGGGCATGTGCCCTGAGTGGGAATCAAACCAACAACATTTCCATGCACCTGAAGACGCTTCAACCAACTGAGGCACACCGGCCAGGGCCACTTCACTTTAAAAAAATATATATTTTATTGGCTTTTTACAGAGAGGAAGGGAGAGGGATAGAGAGAAACATCGGTTGCCTCCTGCACACTCCCTACTGGGGATGTGCCCACAACCAAGATACATTCCCTTGACTGGAATCGAACCTGGGACCCTTTTCAGTCCACAGGCTGAGGCTCTATCTCTATCCACTAAGCCAAACCAGTTAGGGTGCCACTTCACTTTTTAATGATACGTAAGTATTTCTCTGTAACAGGGATGTTTTAAAAGTAAGAAAACAAAAGTTTGACCAGGAATGCCATGTGTTTTGTTTTTTTAAAAATAAAATCTTTATTGTTGAATATATTACATATGCCCTCTTCCCCCCCCATTGACCCTCCTAGCCCCCAGCCCCCAGGCCTTCACCACCCTATTATCTGTGTCCATGGGTTGTGCATATATGCATACAAGTTCTTTGGTTGATCTCTCCGCACCCACCTTGTTTTTTTCTTTGTTTGTTTGGTTTCCTGATTCATTGTTTTAAGTTACCCAATTTAATTTACATGTGCTTTTGAGTTTGCAATGATTGATTTAGATTTTCCCTTACCTCAGAGTAGTCTACTAGAAAGTTTGAGGGGTAAGAATTTGTTCAAATGAAGAGTAAGTCCACTATTATTGTCAGGATGGCAATACCAGGATACTATTCTACTTTTTCTCTTAAGGTAGAAAGAACTAGAAAGTCAACGAAACAGACACAGAAAGATTTGAGTTATTTTTCTGCATACGTGAGCGGCTGCCTCTCTAGACCTTCACTCAGGCCATTGAGAATTAAACCAACTCTTTGTATACCTCTCACTGGCACCCATGGGAACCTCAAATCTAAAGGTCGACTGCTAGCCAGAATCATGTACTAATCATAGCTGAGCAACAATGGTCCAAATCTAGTGATTAAAAATCTAAATGTAAAGGTTACACAAGGTTAAAAACAAGATCCATTTACTTGAACAATAGTCTCTAAAAGAAGGAATTTTATAGAGGCTGCAATAGTTATAATTTACTAAGGCTCTAAGCATCCCCCCCTACAACAGAACCAAGAAAACTATTGTTAAAAACAAACAAACAAACAATGGATGCAAGGACACTGGGGGGCGGGGGCGGGGGGGGGGGGGGGGGCGCATATGCCCGTGGGTAAGGGAGGCCAGGGGAAGGTCAATGGGGAAAAAAGGAGTCATAGGTACTACTATTTGTAATACTTTAAAAAATAAAATAAAATTTCAAAAAAATAAGGAAGAGGAAAGAAAAAAGAAAGAAAGAAAACATTTACTCCTTGTCTTAAGGACTCACCAAGTTCTGAATTATTTTTCCCAGCCCAAAGAGACATGGAGCAGCAGTAAAAAAAGAAAAAAAATGCAGACTCTCCCATAAAGCACGACAGGAGAATTGGAGACTTAACATGAAACACCAGCCCCGACTCAACCATTAAGAGAGCACATTTTTTGCTACTAGCATAATTTTGCACTCAATTTTCCTTTCAATCTAAAGTAAATTTTAACTTCAATTTTACTTTTATTCAAAAAGTAATTAGAAAATGCTTTACAGTGAAGGAAGATATGAACTTGGCATGGGAGTACTGATAGATAGGATTAACCTGGCTGCCCCACATAGGCGATGATTTGAATGGATGATATGAAAGAACAGAAGGAGAAAGCAGCTTGCTTCACACTCCTAAAGCTGTCTGTACTTATTGTATTGGGTCTACATACTCACACACTCGCAAAAGCAATGGAAAAAATTTGCCCTATTTTTCAAAACTCTTTTTATATAATTCAAAGACCAAGTTGTTTCTGAGTTGCCAGCAGATAGAATATTTGAATGACAGCATTTTTCCTGTTGCACCCTAAAAACTACCTATATATCACGTGTGGTACTCTTTTTTGACAAGTTAGAAAACAAGCTTTTTCTAATCTGCTGGGATTTCTCCAAAGAGTACAGCAATCTGTGATTCTGGAGAAAATAAAAAGAAACTTCTAGTATCTGCTCTTTTGTCCTTTAGAGAAACTGCTTTCAAACTTTTTTGACCAAGACCCAGAGCAGAAACTATATTTTATGGATTGCCCTAATATACACATAATTGAAACAAAGCCATGAAATGATACATATTCTTAGGGATTCCTCTGCATTCCTATATGTTCAGTTATGTTGCAATCTACTTCATAAAGACAAGAGTGCCTGTTGTCCCCATTAAATTGATTCTGTGACATACTAACATATCTCATAACTTGCAGTTTGAAAAACTTAAATAAAAAAACAACAACAAAAAAACCCTTTGCTTTTAGAGGTATTTGCCAGCATGTTCCTATTCAAGTTATTAACTAAATGGTGAAGAGAAATAGAAAGGATTTTAAGATGTTGCCTAAAAATATAAATGGAAAAAATGCACCTCAGAGCTACGTTGAGAGAAAACACATATACTAATTTACGACTGAAAACAAGACCACAGCAAAGAGTGTGACTTTTAGCTATCATTTTAGAAGTCTTTCTAGATGCTTGGTACTGCGCTAACAGTTTCTACATCTTCCAAGTCTCAGAAAAACACTAAGTCATATATTATAATTATCCCCATTTTGCAGATTAGAAACAGGGAATGGGCAGGTCTGACTTCAAAAGGCTATGGTGTTCTAACTCCCACTTGCAATGGCTATATCCCAGTGATCCCAGCAAATAACAAAGTCAGAAAATACACTTCATAAGTAATAAACATTTTAAAACAAGAGGCATCCATCCATCTGGTCCACAAACTATTGAGAGGAGTTTCATATATGGAACAAAAGCTAATCAGGAGGGTTTCCTTAATGAAAAGAGAGGTCAGATGGAACCCTTATTCACCCCCACCTGTAAGCAACATGAAACAGTTACATGCTGACACTCTGCTGAACTAGGCTCTACTCTGCAGGTAAGGAAGACAAACACAGTAGAGTTCAACCAATCTGCCCAAGCTTTCACCCATCACAATTATTTTCCCCCCATGTAACCCCATTCCCTAATTGAACTGAACTCTTTCAAGTTTCCCAAACCCACCTGGTTCTTTGTGTATCCATAACTTTGCACAAATTTTTCTTTCCTTGTGCGGAATCTTTCCCTCCCTTCTCCAATTAGCTTATTTCTTCAAGACTCAATTGAAAGGCCACTCAGAAAGTCCTTTCTGACTTCTTTCTAAACCTGACTTCTTTCCACCCCCTGCTTCCTTTCCTCTATAATAGCGCTAATTTATTATATTTTCATTGTCAGCCCACTTATTGGTGAATCTCTTGAGGCTGAGAGTATGTCTTTCATTTCCATACCTCCAGTACATGGCAGGCATTATGGTAAGCATTCATGAAATACTGGCTGGTTGAATGGATGAATGGATGAATGAGTAAATGTGAATAATCCAGTGAATTAAAAAAATAACTCTGAAAACAAAAGAAAGCTACATGTCACCTAAATGAGTAAAATAAAAATTCAAAGTTCTACTAATCAAAAAAAGAAACCTGATAGAAAAACCTCCACCCAATAAAATTTCCAAGAATGAACCTAACCTTAACCAATTAAGCCCCTATAATGCTATGCCAGATTTAGCTGAGCAGGTAGTAAATGATACAGTATAAAAGAATTACAGTAAAATAAAAGAGCATTAAAGTTGGCCTCCAAGAGAATATGTATTGTTGCTATATAAAATACCAAAAGCAGAAGAAATATAAAATTTTGCAAATCAGTGCTAATCATGATTATTTGTAGGATTTTATGGGCTGCTTAGACAAAAGTTAAAAGTCAAAAGAAACAGAAGTTTAAGAGGGGGGGCGGAAATGTTCTATTTAGAGATTCTACAGAATGGCTTTCAACAATTATTTTTAAAATTAAATTAGAAATTTATTTCCATAGCAATATGCAAGTAGGATTTTAAAGACCATATTGGTCCTTGTCTGAACACAATGCATAGGAATATGCACTATGATAAGGATCAGCCAATTACCCGCAGGACAAATGTTATCTAAAACAATATTATACATCTCACACTTTGTGCTCAATGTCGTTATTTTTAATTATAAAAGCTCATTAAAGACTGAGTGAATGTCAATCATCCAATCTCAGAGGAAGTTCTGCTGCTTTGTGATATGCATGACAAGTGGTGACCAAGTCAACTCCACGATGATAGTATTTCTTCTGTATATATCAATATGATGTTCATTTCCCTTCCCTTTGTAATAACTTTGATCATATAATATGCCTGTAAATATGAAGACAAAAAATAGCATTTGACTTCAGCAATGTTGTGTTGCAAGAATGAAATGACTCTTCAAGTCCAATATCAGGGTTGAGCAGGTTTCACTCAATCTTCAAAGGGAAACAGACGGTAAACTAGAGTGAACAACAGATTCCATGAGAATCTAGAAGGGCAGAAGTGCAATGGGAGTCGATGCTTGTCTGGCAAAAAGCTACAGTCCAGAACATAATTTGCCCTCTCACTGTCTGTCACTCTCAGTTCTAGGAAGAGCCTCTGGGAGGTTTATTTGATAACAGTATCTGGAAAACCACAAAGGGACATTAATCTACACATCCCTCTTAAAAATGGAATAGCTTTATTGAAGCACAATTTATATTCCATAAAATTACCCCATTATTAATGCATAATTCAATGATATTTTTAGTAAACTTACAGAGCTGTGTAACCAACACAAAGTCCAGGGTTAGGACATTTCCATCACCTCAAGGAGCTCTCTCCTGTCCATTTGGAATTAATCCCCATTCCAGCCACCAGGAAATTATTTATTTTCTTTCTGTCATGATGGACTTAATTTTCCTAAACATGTTTTCCAAATGGAATTCTATAATCTGTAATCTTTTCCATCTGGCTACCTATCCTTAGCATATTGTTTCTGAGGGTCACCCATTTTGCTGCATGTATCAGTTAACCATTACTTTTCATTGCCAAATATCATGCCACTATATTGCCAAATAACATTCCACTATATGGCTACACTACATTATGTTGATTTATTCACATTGAAGCACATTTGGATTATTTCCACTTTTTGACAACTGTGAATAATGATTTCATGAACATTCATGTACAAGTTTCTCTTAGATTTTTCTAAATAGAATTGCTGGGTGAGATAGTAAATTTATATTCAATATTTTAAGAAACCGCCAAACTTTTCTCCAAAGTAGTTGAACCATTTTATAATTCCACTAGTAATGCATGAGGGTTCCCTTTTCTGCATATCCTTCCAAAGAGATATTATTTTCTGTCTTTTTTTTTTTAGTACAACCATTCTAACCTACATATTCTTAAAGGATTTCCCTCCTAAGAATTTCCCTCTACTCTAAATTCTGCAATATATACGTTATATTCCATTTCTCTGAGATACAATTAAACAAATACCCCCCAACCCAATTAAATTGATTTAAAGGGAATGGAGTGTGATAAGAACAAGAGGTTTCATAGCAATAAAATAAAAAGGCCTTATTAAAAATACATCCTTTTATAGGTAATACAAATTATGAAATGGCTTACTTAAGCTTTGGTTTTACTGAAAGCAAGCATAGCCCAGCCAGTTTGAGCATCAACCCATGCACCACGAGGTCACTGTTCGATTCCGGTCAGGGCACATGCAGACTTGATCCCTAGTAAGGGGGCATGCAGGAGGCAGCCAATCAATGACTCTCTCTCATTGATGTTTCTATCTCTCCCTCTCCTTTCCTCACTCTCTAAAATATCAATAAACATATTTAATAAAAAAGAAAGCACACAGATAAAGGGGGTTATGACCCCACTGCACTCTATGTGCATCATTGCTCATTTGGAATACAATGTGCAGTTTTATGAATGAAAAAGGAACACATATACATTGTAGAAATCAGAAAACAATGAGGAAGAAAATAGAAACCCATCATAATCCCACCACCATTTTTATTTTGATAAATTTCATTGTTTTTTTCTATATGTATACTAGTATATGGTATATTTAACATACATTTTATCACAACTAAGATTATGTTTACATGTTATTGAGAATCCTGAGTTTTAACATAATTTAAACACTTCCCATCATCAAAAATTATCTTCTGAAGCAGAAAGTTTGCAGAATATTCTATCATGTGGATGCATCATACGTAACCATTTCTTTTGTTCAATATGTTCTAATTATTCCCCAATGTGTGTGGTGCTCTGAGGAACATCTTTGCACCCACAGCTGTTTCCCAAGTCTCATTTGAAGAGGGACAGTAACAAAGTTCCTCCAGAAAAGGACAATAACTAAAGACCCTGAGAATGTTCCGCTGAAAAAGGAAAGGCTTGAAAGATTATGCCCAGTAGAAAGATTTGGAGCGTTGACATGCCCGAGGAATTAGATCCTCAGAAGCTTCAGAGATAAGAAGTAAAAACAGTAGTATTCAATATTAGAAGGCAGATTTCTGTTCACTGTAGAGACCAAAAACAACAAAACAAATGGAAGCGACAGAACATGCAACTTATTGGAGTAGCTTCCTTCCTCCTCAGCTTTAGTGATATTCAGTATGAAATAGCGTCTATTCTTACAACCATAAATCCTGAAAGAACACTTCTATCCAAATAACTTCCGGAGAGGAATTGGTCTAGGAAGCATGTGTTCATCAATCATTACTGCTAGCCTTTGGGTGCACGTTACTCCACCTTCAGGGTTATAATTCTCTTATGTCAGAATAAAACCCAAAATATGTACAAGTTTGTTTTTTTTTTTTTAAAAAATAGACTCTCTAACATAGGCTTGATAGAGTAAAGGAAACACTTCTATGTCATTTATGCCACATTAGGGGAAAACTAAGAATATTTGAATGACATGCAATCAAACTTTTTACAACTCATAAAAAGTTTCTGAATAACTCATCATCCATAAAGGCTCTTGATTTGTGGAATGATGTTCAGGATGTATTTGTAAGGGGGCGGGGGGGAGTAAGTATAAGAACAATATAAATGGCATGATAATCTTTGCATTTCCAGGGAAACAGAAACAAAACACAGCATAGCAAAACTTGAGCACCATCTGTTAAGAATGGTCACCAGCTTCAGGAATGCAAAGAAAAGTGTAAACTCTGTAGAAAGAAAGACGTGGGAGAGGAGCGAAGAGGCGTAGGAGCTGTCATCATGAGAATCAACTTAAATATGAGCAACTCTTGATGAAATGTTTCCACTTGCCTTCTCTTCTGACTTTTCTCTAGAAATGGAATGCATATGTCACAATTCCATTAAGTTTTTCCTTCTAAGGACTGAGATTCTGTCAACTGTAGCTTGCTCCTAGAGCTGAAATTGCTTCAGCTGTATTGCGTTAAATGCAAACTTTTTTCTCTGTCTCCACATGGCTTTTTGAGAAGCCTGCAATATTCCCACAGATTTCGATGCGATCTGTCAGAATTCTACAAGTATGGAGATATTTGTAAATGTTCACACATAAGGCTGACAACAACAATGTTGCTATTAATTATGCTGTGCTGTTTTTTTTTTTTTTTTTGGTATTTTAAACTGAGAGAAAATTGGGTAATTGTTCTTGTTATTACAGAGCCAATCATGACTCACACTCTCTCATACATCAGTGCTACTTTGAAGGAAACATTTCTTTTTCTAGTAATGGATGAAAAGAATCTCAGCCATGTTCATGAAATGGGGTAATAAAATTACATTGAAAATGTTCAATATCTTGTAGTTTGGGAAAGTGAAGCCCACAATAAATAATTTCCTCAAAAAGATCAAATTGGCTTTCTTCTTCTTTTTTTCTCCAATCTTTCTGGATTTTTTTTTAAAAAGTATTTTTAATTAAACTTTTCAGTTGACAATGGTTAATAAAACCATACAGGTTCCAACTGTACAACTTAATAACAGATCATCTGCACATTGTATGATGTGGTCACCAGCCAAAGTCAAGTCTCTTTCTACCACCATTTATCCACCCCTTTATCCTCTTTCATCTCCTCCCACCCACGCCCACCCCTGTTCCCTCTGGCAATCACCATACTTTTTGTCTGTGTCTATGTGTTTTGTTTTTTTATTCTTAACTAGAGGCCTGGTGAATGGATTTGTGCACTAGTAGGGTCCCCTGGGGTCTGTACCCTCTTGCAATCTGGGACCCCTTGGGGGATGTCTGACTGCCAGTTCGGCTCAATCCCCAAAGACCAGGTCGAGGGACCAGGCTTCTAGTATGCATATAAGATCTTAGGTTAATCTCTTCCGACCCTCCCCCCACTCCTTCCCTCTGAGATTCATCAGTCTGTTCCATGCCTGTGTGTTGAGCACCTGCCCCCTGGTGGTCAGTGTGCATCATGGCTATTGGCTGAACAGTTGCTTAGGCTTATCCTATCTAATAATAGACAAACATGGTAATTGACTATACCTTCGCTACGCCTCCCATTGGCTAATCAGCAAGATATGTAAATTAACCGCCAACAAAGATGGCAGTTAATTTGCATACATAGGTGCGAAGCAGTGGAGCAAAGACTGAAGGCGGCTCCAGCCAGAGCAGTGAAGGCTTGAAGGCGGCTCCAGCCAGAGCAGTGAAGGTTTGAAGGCAGTTCCAGCCAGAGCAGCATAGGCTTGAAGGCGGCTCCAGCAGGAGTGAAGGCCTGGGTCCCAGGTGCCGGAGGAAAACCAGTGCCAGCAGCCAGGAGAAGGAAAGGCCTATTGCACGAATCTTTTCGTGCAACAGGCCTCTAGTCTATATATAGATTCCTTCATCTTTTTCACCCAGTTCCTGAACCCTCTTCCTCTCTAACAGCCATCAGTCTATGTATGTATGAGTCTGTTTCTAATTTGTTTGTTAGCTTATTTTGTTCATTAGATTCCACATATAAGTGAGATCATATGGTATTTGTCTTTCTCTGACTAGCTTATTTCACTTAGCATAATAATCTCCAGGTATTGGGATACAAGTCAGACAGTCAGCAAGCAATGTTCTTGCACCCATCTTTTGTCTATTACAATCAGATTTTCTATTTATAATTCTCTGGGGAAGAAAATACTGTATACTTTTAATGAAAAGTCCTTATGTTAAACTCTGCCACTTACCAATATTTAATCTTGTTTGTAAGTAAGAATTTACTGATTTTTATCTGATATGAACAAAATATTCTCTTTCCATGACCATTTTTATTTAATGACCATGTCTGTAATAGACTAGTAATTCTAGTATAGATTCCCTGGGGTTGTCATTTGAACATTTGATGACTATTCATATTCAAATACTGTAGTTCTCAAAGAGTTTCTGTGGACTTTCAAGTTGGGAGAAGTTGGAGGATCTGCTATAATAGCGGGATTCATTGCTCTCTGAAAATTCTGGGTAGTGTACATTCTCAGAGAAGGTGGAGCAGCCTAAATAAAGGTTACGAATCCTAAAAGACACAGGACCCAGACTTCCAGTTTCCTTCTTATTACTAATCCAAGTTCTGCAGGATGACCCTAAATTTTGGGCTCATTCTTATTTTCAAACTAATATGACACAGTATGTAACGAAGAGGGGCTTGATAGGTATGCCTATGAATGGATTTTGTATATTTTTTGTAGGAGTGCACATTACCTTAAAGCAGCAGTTCTCAACCTGTGGATCGCGACCCCTTTGGGGGTTGAACGATCCTTTCACAGGGGTTGCCTAAGACCATCAGAAAACACATGTATAATTACATATTGTTTTTGTGATTAATCACTATGCTTTAATTATGTTCAATTTGTAACAATGAAATTGGGGGTCACCACAACATGAGGAACTATATTAAAGGGTCGCAGCATTAGGAAGGTTGAGAACCACTGCTTAAAGTATTGACTTATACTTTGACATAGCCAATGGCATCAGATTTGGCGTATGACAAATAGTTTTCCAAGTAAACAAATCCAGCCAATAGAGAATGAGGAGAAATGAGAAGAAATAGTCAGGGCTGACATCCAGGGAAGTCACATTTCAATCACCTATGATTCTGGTTCCTAAACAGTAAACCAAATCAAGATTGCAAGTTTGACTTAGAAACTTGTTAATATTGAATTTCAGTTAAAACACATTTCTATCTTTCCCACAGGCTGCAAAAGGAAAAATTGGTGTATCAGGTTTTAAGAAGTATAAGTGCACTGAAGCTGAGAAATATTCATCAGTGTAGCCTATTGATATAGGAATCAAATCAAATCAAACAGATATAGAGACAAACATTCAAAGCAGCAAATCAAGGTGATAGAATTCGGGAACAAAATGAGGGTAACATTCTGAGTCAGTTGATTTAAAAAAGAGAAGGGGCCCTAGCCGGTTTGGCTCAGTGGATAGAGCATCGTCCTGTGGACTGGAAGGTCCTGGGTTCGATTCCGGTCAAGGGCACATGCCCGGGTGGTGGGCTCAGTCCCCAGTAGAGGGTGTGCAGGAGGCAACCGATCAATGATTCTCTTTCATCATTGATGTTTCTATCTCTCTCTCCCTCTCCATTCCTCTCTGAAATAAGTAAAAAGTAATATAAAAAATAAAATAAAAAACAGAGGGGGGTTGGCTTTTCCCTCATTTTAAAGAGAGGCCTAGCTCTCTGATGGGATGAAAAACTTGGCAAGATTCTTTCATTGGCACTGAGCAATAGAAACTAGCTGACCTGACAGACTCAGATGGCCAGTACAGTATCTTTCTGGCTCATTTACTTAGCAGTCCCTCAGATTTTCAAACGCTTTCTTGAGACAATGCATCAGGGAGAGTACGCAATTACCTATGTAAGGTAAAGACAGACATAAAGATGTTCCACAAAGTGATATCCACAACACCAAAAGCTTTTAGCAGACCTCAAAGGCTTTTTACACTGTAAAGGGGTCCAGAAGTTTGCAAACTGCTGATCTATAATTCAGAGGACCTGATCTCTGATCTCACTTACCCAAGAGAGATGCAGTCATTAATCTTAAGGGGCAACCAACCTAATAACAGCCGAGTGAGTGCCCTTGAGAACCAAGCAGCTGGGGCCATCAAGGCCATGCCATGCATCACTCAAGGCAGAACTTCAGCCAACATGAAAGACAAGTAGGAGTCAGGTTGTATAATGGTTAGGAGCACAGTCTCAAGAGTTGGAGTGAATTCTATCCCTGGTCCATAATGTGACAAAGCAGGACATTGGGTTATTTCCCTACCTTTCTGATGAAAGTCAGCCGCAGCCATCCAATCTTGGATCCAATGCTTGCAGTGTAGTTCTGAGTAAGTTGTGTAACTTCTTTGTGCTTCACTTTCTCATAGGTAAAATTAGGATAATAATTTTGCACCTAACTCTTAGAATCACTGTGATCATTATGGGTTACATTATGAAAGATTTAAGAGCAGTGCCTGGTACATAGTAAATGCTTCATGGGTATGAAAAATGGGAAGATTAAAATTAAAGTCACAATGAAAGAAGTGATTAGGTTAACCAATGGTCCTAGAAATTATGGCCTGAGAAACATGGGCCTTTAAGCCTAAAATGGTTTAAAGTTGGAGAGATGATGGCAGCACCATCACTGTGTTTTTTCTTTTATCTAACACTGCATCAAAATAGAACAGGGAGCCCTGGCTGGTGTGGCTCAGTTGATTGAACGTTGCTTCATGCACCAAAAGGTTTCGGGTTGGATTCCTGTCAGGGCACTTACCTAAGTTGGGTATTTGATCCCCATAAGGCAGCAGTTCTCAACCTGTGGGTCATGACCCCTTTGGCGGTCGAACGACCCTTTCACAGGGGTCGCCTAAGACTGTGGGGAGCCTCTATAGGGTTAAGCCTCAGATTGACCTGTTGGCAAAGTCACAAACAAGTCCCAGCTTAGAGGGCACAGTCCTCTTAAGCATAATTAGGCTTGACCTTATAACACTCCCTAGATCTTACCTGGGAAGCTAACAGGCTGAGGGAAGTGCAACAAAACAAAAACAAGTGAAACTCACAAGAACAGTGTAACTTTGGTAACCACTACCTTGTTTACCTCTGACTATAAAATAAAGGCTCAGTTTGCCTCGGGATCTTTTCTCTGTGGCCTCAGCCAGGCACAGGAAGATCCACGGAGACTAAAGAGAGCTAGAGAGTTCTGAACGCTGTCTCCGTGTAAAACATTCTTTGCTGACTCCGTCCACACCTTTGGGAACCCCTGGACCCCTGGGCTGTACCCCGGCATAAGACCACCCTGCATATCAGATATTTACATTATGATTCATAACAGTAGCAACATTACAGTTATGAAGTAGCAACGAAAATAATTTTATGGTTGGGTCACAACATGAGGAACTGTATTTAATGGGCCAGAAGGTTGAGAACCACTGCCATAAGGGGTGTGTACAAGAGGCAACCAATCAATGTTTCTCTCTCTCTCTCTCTCTCTCTCTCTCTCTCTCTCTCTCTCTCTCTCTCTGTGTGTGTGTGTGTGTGTGTGTTTCTCCCCTCTTCCTCTCTCTCTCTCTCAAATCAATAAACATATCCGCAGGTGAGGATAAAAAAATGGGATAGGGAGAATTCTTCCTCATGCATAAGGAGGTGGTCTGTGACCTAGTGCCTTCAACATGTCTGAGTGAAGAGCTAATGGCCATAGACTTTTTAAAAATTTGATTTTGTTTGTATATTCAAAGCCATTTTAGGTGTTATTGAGAGACTTCTTGGGTTATCTTCTAAGACTTTCTACAATCTTCAGTTCAGTGTTACAAATATTCCTAGAACATTTATTATGCCATATATTATGCTAAAATTGGGGAAACAAATTTCCCTAGAGTCTGAGCATCTTCACGCGATGATGTAAAATAAAATTGTGTTTATGTTTGTTGAAACATAAAAGGAGAAAATAGCATCTCCTAAACATTCCTATTATTCAGATCAATACTCTGCGAGTTTGCCAATTTACATGAGCCATAAAAAGACTTCGTCTAGTCACTGTGTGTTTGACTGAGACATCCCAGCCTAAAAGGAACTTTAAGTTAAAGAAGCAACTACAGATAGGGCTCACAGACAGGAGAAAACTCAGGTGAAACTTCTTTAGCAATATCCTGCTAGATGACATTGTGTTTCTTCTCTTCCCTCTCCTTGGAAGCACCATAAACAAGGGACTAAAAATGACCCACCTGCAGCAGTATGAATGTGCTTTCAGAGAGTCCTGATAGCAAATGGCAAATTACCTATTATCTCCAAAATCCTTTGGAGCTTCTTTGGAGAGAATATGTAAATGGTTCTTTCTGCCTGCTCAGAGGGGTCTAGCTGTCCTGTCTGTGATGATAATGCAATCACCGGAGGAAAACATAAATTCCCTAATTAACATTAGAGCCGTGGGAAACTTTGCATATGAAAGGCAAACCCACCCAGGCAGAACCTCACACAGCTATCAGAACAAGAGGTTTTGGTTCCATTGATTTGATTGGCTCTTAGTGTCTTATTTCCTCTTTTTTTCTTCATTTCTTATTTGCAGAGTCTTCAAGGCCAAAATCTCCTCATTATCTTTCAGAGAATCTTCCCCAGCTTGTCTCTAATCAAACAGAACCTGGAAAGACAGTCAGGTTCAAATGTCCTTCACAGGGCAGCCTGACACACTAATGTCAGGGCATTAGTCAGGGATTCATGAGACCGAACATTATTATGTGCCCACTTGCTATTCTATAGATGGAATTAATTCACTTGGGACGTTTACTTTTTGACTTCTCCTTTCCCCCCAAACCTAATTACCCAATCTTATTAATTTATACAAATTGTTTATCAAACCAGTCCCTTTCTCTTCCCTTTGGCTTGCCACTTCCTCTGGAATTCTTATCAAATATAGTCTCTGTTTACTTCTTCTAGACTCAGTGATTTTAAATGCTTAAGTGATTTGAAATGCATACAATGTCACTCCCTTGCTTAAAACATTCAATGACTCTCTATTGCCATCGGAAATCCAAAGCGATATGCCACCCATAAATCCAATCTCTCTTATTCTCAAGTTTCTTTATCTGTAAGGCAGAAGCAATACTAGTCCTTATTCATAGGGTTGTGGTTAGTACTACAATGAGCTAATATATGTAAAATGCTTAGAATGGTGGTTGGCATAAGTTAAGTACAACATTTGTCTGCTATGATGGTAAAGATGATGACGATGACAATGATGACCATTTTTCTTGAAGGCATGGCTATGGGCCATGAAGATGGTACCCCCTTCCATTCTCCACCTCTTTCTTTCTTTTCTTTCTTTCTCTATTTCTTTCAATATATTTTTATTGATAGCTAAATATCAATACAAAATTAGTGATGCAGAAGCTCATAACTATTACTAAGCATGTCAGTAAGAGTTTACTAATTGGATATACAAATTTAAACACCATTTTTACCATATATAATGTCTATGGCTAAATTGGGTTTGATGTCGTTGTAATTAACCTATTTATTTTTTTAAAATATATTTTTATTGATTTCAGGGAGGAAGGGAGATAGAAAGATCAATAATGAGAGAGAATCATTGATCGGCTGCCTCCTGCATGCCCCCTACTGGGGATCGAGCCTGCAACATGGGAATGTGTCCTTGGCCGATGCTCTTCTATCCCCTGAGCCAAACCGGCTAGGGCAAACCTAGTTATTAATAACAGGAAAGGAACAAAGGGAAGATAAGACATATGCCCAGTAAAGTTGGGGTGACAATGAGAAGGTACTTTCCTGTCAGTCACACCTGGGAACAGGTCATTGGCCAGAATTGGTCATGGGCATTGCGAGGTGTGGAATTTGGGATATTTAATCCCCTAAACAAAGGAGTTTGCTCTCTCGGTTTCTCTTGGTTGCTTTTGGGCTCTTGGTTCCTCTCTTGGCTGCCCGTGGGACTCCTGTTTTAGGGAGCAGGCTCTCTTGGCTCTTCTGCATTCACCCATGACTCCCCACACAGTGAACTAATAGACTATACTAGCCTGATGCTGAACTGGACTCAGCTGCAATATGGACTGGACACTCGACACTGGCT
Organism: Myotis nattereri; assembly: GCF_964212035.1. Classification (NCBI taxonomy): domain Eukaryota; kingdom Metazoa; phylum Chordata; class Mammalia; order Chiroptera; family Vespertilionidae; genus Myotis; species Myotis nattereri. The sequence goes on from NC_138088.1 coordinate 32,813,324, forward strand.
TTGCTTCTACCTCTACTGAATCCCCAACTATATTTCTTCCTGGACTTGATGAGGGGGAATGGGAATTTGGAAACCCAGGGACGTAATTCCACACACATAAAAAATCACTTATCCTCCCATCTGAGTGTCAGAAAATTCTTTTTCTCGAGATATCATAAGAACTCCACCACCAGCACTCAGTAGGGAAAGGGATACCCCAACCTTCCCAATAACAGTGTCACTTTTAGGATTCCTGGGCTTTTCATCAGTGAGACACAAAGGGAAATACCACGCCTACCAGGGTTCTCTGCGAAAGCTGCTACACTATCCTTCCAACAGTAATGCGGGCTCATTCAGTTGCATGGAGGGAGGCAGTACAACATCCAAGAAAATTAGTAATCAGCAGCTGGCATGGGCATCCCAGTCACAGTCACTCTCTGTAGATCATTCTTTCCTGAATATTGGCTCTCACTGCAGGAACAATTATTTTCCTAGGAACACATGCAAAAAGAACCTACTTTAGATTCATCCATTTAAGAAATGATGGTGGAAAAATGTGCTGTGCCCTCGTAAAGCACCTCTTTCTAGCTTGCTGTCAAAAGACTATAAAACGTTTAAACTACTAAACAGGTATACTTTGATTTGCATTCTAAATCCTAAATGAATATTTTAATATCCCCTTTCATCCAGATGACTCCGCTAGCTTCTGGTTTATCCTTTACAGATGAGGCTAACCTGTCACTAATTGAACACTTCAGCTGACCTTCCTACACCAAAACATAAATGAAAAAGATTAGTTCTTTACAAGGTATACCTTATGTAATTACTCTGTCTTCCTTTGGAACCTTCACTACCATGTTAATCAAATAATAATAATAATAATAATAATACCACATGATACACATCTCATATGTTTCTACAGCAAAAGACAACACTCAAACAGTAATGCATAATGAACCTCTCAGAAGAGCAACTCTTTCAAATCTCAGAAAGTGTTCCCAGTGTGATTACCAGGTTTAGATTAATAAAAAACATGATATTCATAGGCTATTTTTATGCAATTTTCAGTTATCCAATAGTCCAGAGCAGCGGTTCTCAACCTGTGGGTTGTGACCCCTTTAGTGGTCAAATGACCCTTTCACAGGGGTCGCCTAAGACCATCCTGCATATCGGATATTTACATTACGATTCATAACAGTAGCAACATAACGTTATGAAGTAGCAATGAAAATAATTTTATGGCCCTAACCGGTTTGGCTCAGTGGATAGAGCGTCAGTCTGCGGACTGAAAGGTCCCGGGTTCGATTCCGGTCAAGGGCATGTACCTTGGTTGTGGGCACATCCCCAGTGGGAAGTGTGCAGGAGGCGGCTAATCGATGTTTCTCTCTCATTGTTGTTTCTAACTCTCGATCTCTCTACCTTCCTCTCTGTAAAAAATCAATAAAATATATTTTTTTAAAAAAAGAAAAGAATTTTATGGTTGGGTCACAACATGAGGAACTGTATTTAAAGGGCCAGAAGGTTGAGAACCACTGGTCTAGAGAGTTAGAGGGGGAAAGTGTTAAAATAGATTTATTAAATAAGAAGAAAGAAACAGATGTGGAAAATACTGAATAAAGCCAATGATGAATTATTTTAAAAATTTATTTAAAAATTACTAGGTAGAGCTCTGGAAAATTAAACTACAAAAAATAAACCAAAAATACATCAATACTTACAATACATTTGAACAATGGTAAAATATCTTAAGGCGCCATGTGCCAGGTCTTACACTAGGCACTTCACATGCATGGACACATCTAGTCCTTAAAGCAATCTATCAGGCAGATGCTATGAGAAGTATGTGTATTTCACAGATGTGTAAATGGAGGCTCAAGATATTAAGTTAACTTATTTGTCCACAGTCCTTTTAAAAGCTTAAAATATCTTGAGGATTAAACAAATTGGGTATTAATGAAAAAATAATGTGCAGGAAAGTGGTGTGGTAGGAGGGATGGTGGTTGGAAGGGATGGAGGGGAAAAGGCAGAAACCAATCTTCCTTGATCCTATGTAGACACGATGCCTCTAGTTTTACAGATATAAAAGACAATGTGTAATGTCTCAGAAGGGACACAGAACTAGGGCTCACACCCACATCTTTGATTTTACAATCTAGTGTTCTTTCCACTGTAGCCACTCAACATGACAGCTTTGCCGGTAACTGAGGACAGCGATCATGAAGACAACAGGGAGCAGAGTGTGAACAAACTTCAAGGTCAACTTTTCTAAGAGGCTTTCTCTGACCTTAATACTGTCTCCTCAAGTCACTCTGAAATCACATCACATGCGTCAATCTGAAATTGCCTCCAACATACATTTACTAGCGTATTATTTGCCCTGCACTACAAACTATACTCCATGAAGTCAGGGACTTGCTTTGCTTATTCATGGTTGTATCTTAAGACCTCCGGTATTCAAAGAACTAGTTAGACACTCACAGATTTGTTGAATGAATGAGCGAATGAATATATGATTGAAAAAGCCTAACTGACCAGGCTTTCAGGCAGAGCTGTCTGATATTGAACAAATCACTTAACTTTCTTTTATCTTGTCATAAGTGGATGGAGTCACAGTTGATTTGTGGCTTTCCAGTTGAACTCTGAGCATTCCAGGAAAATTTTCCATCTCTCTCACTCCTCTCCCTTCTTCTCATGTTCTTCAGTGTGGTTTAAGCCTCTTTCTTTTGAGGAAAGAACTTGCCAGACAGAAAGTTTAAAAATTACAGAACTAGCTGTTGTCAAAGTCCCTTCCATGGAAAAGTCCATGTTTCCAGTGTATCAGATAGTTGAATGAGTAAGCATCTGAATTCTTTAAGCCCAAAAGTTAGAGGTAGTCTTTAAAAGTGTTTTTTTTTTTTCTTAAAAGACTATAAATTTTAAAAAGTATACTTGGGAACAAAAGTGCAAGCAATTATACATATCATCTATCTCAAACTTTTAACCAGTGCCAATTGGCAACAGCAAAGCTAATGTAATTATCCTCCTCTGCCTATTTTCCAATAAAAACAAAAACAATCTGAAAAAAAAATGTATCTAAAGTATAAAAATATACAGAAAAGATAAAATAAACAGTTCACAAATAGTCTACAGATAAATATGAGCTTATGGTGAATAACTTGAAGGGTTTCCAATCCATTTCCTTTAGGCCCCAGAATTAGTCTATATAATCTGTGTTCAGTGTAAACAAATGCCCTTAAAGTAGCAATAGCTTTTATTTACCAGTTTAGGCTGAAGTGATGTTTCCACTTCAAGTCTATTCTGATGTTTGTGTTGAGTAAACCCCCAGGCTGATGTGGAATGATCACTCACTGTGGAGCTCTGTTATAAGGATTCCCAAATCATCTTACATCTTTAACTCTGAAAGTGAAATGTCTTGAATACAATTCCAATTTACAAAGGCCAAAGAGATATGAAATGCCAGACATTATGTTGCATTACTGAAAAGAGATAAAGAAAAGGGAAAAAAAAATCTGTGACAATTGACAGGAGCTAGTTAAAATGTTTTGTAATGTGAAGAGCTGTCAATATCAAACACTACATCACAACTCAGATGACTATCTGCAGCCTCATTTGGAAATCCACTCAAACTGTAACACTGTTCTCTTATTTCTCTTATTTTCAAATCAGATTAGATCATCTAAACCTCTGCTTTAAAAACCATTCAATAAGCCACTTTATTTCTAAAATAATGGTGATAAAAAATGACACATGGTCAACCAGAAAGTGGAAACTTCCTTTCACTGAGCAGGCTCTGAGAGTCACATGGCTCACTTTGACTGGGCTTCTTCCAAATGAGAAAAGGCAGGAGAGGAATAAGGAAGCAACAATGTGATAAGGGATCTGGACACATCAGTGATGTGCTGGCAACATCGCCTGCAGTGTGGCACCAAAATAATGTAAGGCAATTTGTGTGCTTCTCCTTGATTACTTATAGATGAAATCTTTCAACAGCAAGAACAATTACATACAGAGAAAGAATAACAATCCTTTATGTGATATCCCTTCATTTTAGATCTTTAGCCACCTTTCTTTTTATTTTCCTAAAATATTTATGTACGACTGGATTTTTCAAACAAATTAAAATTTTGCTTGACAATAATATTTATTTAATCTTGTATTCCATCACATATATTGATGAGAAAGGTCACTTCAATAAATATATGGGTTGGACGTACTCTGTGCAATTATTCCCCAAGAAGATGGGGATAGAATTGTGAATAAGTCACACAAGATCAGCAGAAAACTGACAACTTTATTCCAATGTTTCTTAATTACCATAAAATAAAAGTGGATTACTTATGATAACACAGAATAGCTGGAAAGGACTTAGAGAATCTGCCCACCTGTCCATCCTTCCTTCCTCCCTCCCTTCTCTCCTTCCTCCCAATCCTCTTTTCCTCTTTTCCTTCTTCTCCTCTCCCGCTCTCTCTTTCTCTGTCTATCTCTCTCTCCTTTCTCTGGCTATAAACCAAGAAAAAGTTTTCCTAATCATCTATATCTTCTTAAGATTTTACAAAGGACCTAGACCGTAGCAAGTAACCAATAAACACAATATATTGCTGGGTGATCAAATTTGATGGCAATATAATGCTAAATATATATCCATTTTATATCTATTGGCCAGTACTCCTCTGGAGAGATATCATGATTATCAGATGCTCATATAGCTAATGCTGAGAGAGTAAAAAAAAACCAAGGTGTCCAAATTTCCAGCTTCATCCTCCTCCCCCCAATTTGAATGAGAAAAACACTCAGCAACAAGAATCTAATTATTATCCATGACATAAAGAAGACCATAATCATCAGTGTGGTTAAGTAGACTTTGTCCATAATTAGGAACATATTAAGACACAACATGCTTACACATTCTTCAAATTCAAATGACCCATCAAGGCCAAGATACAAATATGAGAAGTTATAATATGAAAGACATGAAAAGTAAATCATAAAACAAGGATGGAGAGCCTGTCACTAAGCAGTTATGTAACTAGAAGGGAGAAAAAGCATCACTAATCTGAGTTCATCTAGCATTATAAAATCATTTTCAGAATAACAGTGTGAACTTAAGTAAATTGCCTTTAGACATTGGTTTTACTACACTGCAGACTTCCAAAAGGCATTTTAGAAGTACACATATATCCATGCATGTACACATATATCTGAAAGCAAAATTATGGGGTGTGTGTGGGGGGGGAGAGTTGCTGAAAATAAAGAAGCATTTTGTAGTCATAGCAACCCCAATTTTTAAAAAAGCAACATTAAGCAAGAAGAACTCATCAAGAGCTACATCAAGTTGTTATAGCAACCAAAATATGGCTTTACAGAAACAAGTTTGCAATAAAATAGCCAGAGGGTTATATTGGTAAAGGACTATTATAAAAATATATCTTTGGAGACCAAAGGTTGAATTTTTACCTTGTTCTAATCAGGACTCCTGTCCCCTGCTTCACTAGAACAAGACATGTTCCCAGGCAGTCCTCCTAGCAAATACACAGCTGCTGTGGCAACCAGAAAATATACAGTTTTGTAATGCCTGATAATAATCAGTAGGGACAAAATGTGTTCATCAGTAGTAATAATTTAATCCTTTCTTAATGATGAAAAATATTAAATGAGAAGAATAAAAAGTACTCAAATGGGGTTGTCTGGGGACACTTAGGAAGAATGGGTCTAGAACAGGGTCTCTCAACTTTGACACGATTGACAATTTGGATCAGTTAATTCTTTGTGTGAGTGTTTGTCCTGTATCTTATAAGACACTTAGCAGCATCATTGGCCTCAAATATTAGGTATTAGCAGCCCCACCTCTCCCCTACAAGTTGTGACAACCAAAAATGTCTCCAGGCATTACCACATGTTCTGAGGAGATGGTAGCCAAATTACCCATGGCTCACAACCTCTGATCTAGAAACATTTCACCCACACTGTCCTGAAACACCTGGAAATTCAACAAATGTAGAAGAAATTAGCTAGTGTGTCAATCATATTATCCTATGAGGGCAAATCTTTTAAACTGCTTTAAGTCTCTGGACCAATGCATTATCTGACTTATCCTGGATCATACATTTTATTCTTTGCTTCCATGTTCAATAGTTCTGTCACATGATGTTGTTTCTCTTCTGAAAACCCTCTGCCTCCTATTTCAGAAGCACACTCACAGATAAGCCTCTGTGCTCCTCCATGCATCCAAGACCGGAAAAACTGGAGTCAGCCCATTCCTTTACCTCTCACCCTTTTTTTAAAAAAAATATATTTCATTGATTTTTTACAGAGAGGAAGAGAGAGAGATAGAGAGTTAGAAACATCGATGAGAGAGAAACATCGATCAGCTGCCTCCTGCACATCTCCCACTGGGGATGTGCCCGCAACCCAGGTACATGCCCTTGACCGGAATCGAACCCGGGACCCTTCAGTCCGCAGGCCGACGCTCTATCCACTGAGCCAAACCAGTTCCGGCTACCTCTCACCCTTTTTTTTTTTTTAATATATTTTATTGATTTTTTACAGAGAGGAAGGGAGAGAGATAGAGAGCTAGAAACATCGGTGAGAGAGAAACATCGATCAGCTGCCTCCTGCACATCTCCCACTGGGGATGTGCCCGAAACCCAGGCACACGCCCCTGACCGGAATCGAACCCGGGACCCCTCAGTCCTCAGGCCGACGCTCTATCCACTGAGCCAAACCGGTTTCGGCCTCTCACCCTTTTTAATTTTCAGTTTTTCCTCCATTCATCCTAAGATTTTATTTGCATATATATATATATAGTCTCCTAAATGTTCACCTCTCTTTTAGTCAACTACCAGAATTCTTCACAATCTTTCTTTATTGACTTTACTGTCATTTACTAGTAGGTGCTATTGAACACTTAATGCTCCACTTATTACATTAAACATCACACAGCACAAGATTTTATTGAAACCCAGTGAGTTAAAACAATAAGAACACATTTGCTCAACTTTATTGAGTGACTAATCAAGTGAAAATCTTGGTCAAAGGGATAAGAAGGGTAGAAGAATGAAGGTACAACTCCTTGCCAAAGGCAATTCTCAGTACAGTTAGTAGATGGGAACTGCACATGGAAATCCCCTTGAAAGCAGGGACTATTTTTGTGACCTTGGCGGTACCACAGTACCCAACGCAAAGCACATGATAATGATCAGTGTTCGCCTCTTTGCTTGTAAGGCCCATGCAATTACATAAGCTCAGCTTTTTTATTTTTTTAATTGCATCATTTCAACTTCCTGTTATAGCATGAATGGCATGTGGCTATTAAGATTATAGTGGTGTATTTTTTCTAGGTTTTTCCATCAACTTTATTTTATTATTTTCTCAGATATATCCAAATAATTTTACAAAGCAGTTTTGGAGAGATCTTTTTTTTTTTTTTTAAATATATTTTATTGATTTTTTTACAGAGAGGAAGGGAGAGGGATAGTTAGAAACATCGATGAGAGAGAAACATTGATCAGCTGCCTCCTGCACACCTCCTACTAGGGATGTGCCTGCAACCAAGGCACATGCCCTTGACTGGAATTGAACCTGGGACCTTTCAGTCCACAGGCCAACGCTCCATCCACTGAGCCAAACTGGCCAGGGTGAGAGATCTTTTTTAAAAAAGTTCATTTCTATTAAGTTTTATATTGGGTTTCCATTAAATTCTATTCTTTTGTGAAAGTCAAATTGATTCAATGGGTTTATATAGGATATAGATATAGATATATAGATATATAGATATATAGATATATAGGTATATAGGTATATATATAGATATACAGATATATCTATATCTATCTATATATATATATATATATACTAGAGGCCCAATGCACAAATTTGTGTATGGGTGGGGTCCGGCCGGCCAGCCCCAATAAGGGTGGGGGGGCGATCAGGGGCGGGGCCAACCAGGGGGAGGAGCCACAGGCGGTTGGGAATTTTTTGGGAATATATATATATACATATATATATACATATCTCTTTTCTATTTTCCTATTACGCTTTCTAATACAAGTCTCACTATTACTTTCTGAAATATCACACAAACTGCTGCAGACCCTTAGAAAATTGAGAGATAACAGTGTGTGTCCATTATTGATGTTCTTTCCACAGGACCCTGAGGCACTTGACTATAGTCTGTATGGAAAATAGTTAATTTATCTGTCAGTCTTCTTCATTGGAAAATCTGACAAATAAACAACCCAGCAATAAAAAGCTTCATTTAATACCATTTGAAAACTGAGATATGAAGAAATAGAAAATATGCCAAGGGATTGGTCAGAGTACTGTACTCTTAAATATCATATTTAAAACAGATTACTCCTTCACATTGCAAAGACTATTCTTGACAGCACTCAAATAAACGAGACCTTGAGAACTGGAGTGACCACATAAAGTTGTTAAGGGTAATGCCAAAACCTCATGTGATTGGTAAGTGGGCATGATTGGAATGAGACAGCATGCATTCTCTGACTTACAGATCAGTGACTAATGGTTTACTAACAATGAATTAAAGGGAAAATTTTAAAAGAAGAGTGTAGTGATAAGTACTTTTGATTTTATTCTTACAAATAAAATTATGATTTTCTTTGAACTTTAGAAGGTTAGTTTAGCTTTCTAGCAAAGAAGAAAGCATATACCAGCTCAGATAAAAGGGAATTTGAAAGGAAATTGGAAAAAAAAAATCACACTTTTACGTAAGCCAAGATAAGCCCTACTAAGGAAGGCTGATTCACTGGGAGCTTGTTCCAGGGACAACAAACACTCTTTCTGCCATCAGACAAAGCAAGTAATCAGTCCTACTGTATAAGCAGTCTTTTTTTTTTCCATGCATTAAACACACCAAATAGAGAAATTAGTTGCTAGAGCCTGGTTCTGTCATTGAAATAGCACTGACCACTGCTAATCATTAATTCAGTTTGAATAGGACGTTAGGGACTCCTTTGTAAAAGGGCATTTGAGAAGTGATTTAAAAAACTAGCTGGTGGTGTTTCCTTTTATTTTATCTGTTCCCTAGCTTTCAAGCCATCAAATTGATTATTGCTTTACAGTGTATTTCCAGCTTAGAAAGCTGAGAGATAACACAGTTTAGAAAAGCCAAATGGGAGAAAAACTGCTACATTGGAATCTTAAAAATATCCCACAAATCTGTTAAAAATAAAGATCTGGATTAAAATGATAGGTAAACAAAGGCAGGACTGAGCTGTTTGAAGGAGGGAAAGAGGGAGGAAACGGGATTCTTGGTCTCCCTCTGCACTCTTCCCAATGCCATCTGAAAGATTTATTGGAAGACTACCAAGTTAATATGATTTAAAATTATCATGTCCCTTGTTCTCTTCCATTTCAGGTTACTTTTCATGACAAAATGGGTTTCCGAGACCTGTAATGACTGACTAGGTCACAAAAGCAGAACATCGAAGACGGAAGGAGCCATTGAGAGGAGAGTGATACCACAGGCAAAAGTTTCTGGATTCACTGAAAATTGTGTTCATTATTTTGTAACCCATTCAACTCAATTACTTTTTGAGTAGCCACCTCATGCCAAATATTGTTGCGCTTGATACAAGGAATAAAATGTTCAGCAAAAAGGATCCATGGTCCCTGTCTTTGAAGATTTTATCATTTTTTGGCATAGTATTTTCCTTGTAACATGCAATAAATACCACTCTAACTCACCTTGTATGACTCAAATGTAAATAAACTGGTAGACTCTAATGGTATCATTATGTTGAACACTATTTTTCAAGTTGGCTCCCTGACCACCTTCATTGGGATCATTTAAGATGTTGGTTACAAATGGAGATTTCAGAGCCCTATTCCAAATCTACTCAATCAGCAGTCTGTGAGCCACGCATACACCCAGTCCTGGCCATGGTTGCCTGGAGGCTGAGGTACCCCAGCTGGCAGAATCTGACATGAGACTTGTAGAACTAGTGTCCAGGTCCCCTGTCTGTCCCCTGAGCTGCTTGTTTGTCCACTTTCAAGAACAGATTTTCTGCCCCGGTTCCTGCCTAATACTCCGGTTCTGCTCCTGAAGTGGGGTTTCAGCCTGACACTCTGGAAGAATGCTTGGTCCCAAAGAACCATCCTAATTCTTGGATACTCCATTTCCTAGAAATTTTACCCTGTCCCCTATGTCCCTTGGTACGATGTGGTTCTGTATCAAAGTGAGTTCAATTCTGCTCGGAACCAGATAGATCATGACGAACATTATAGATTTATAATCCAATCACTTGCTAATCAAAATGTTATACACAGACCAGATGCTATATACAACATCATCTGGGCAAGTGTTAGACACTCACTCTTTATCCCCAACCAGACCCATTTGGTAGGCTGTTAATGGCTCTCAAAGATATGTCCATGTTCTAATCCCTGAAACCTGTGAATACTACCTCGTATAGTGGTTTTTGCAGATGTGGTTAAGGGTTTTTAAATTACATAGGATTACTGGATGGGTCCCAATATAATCACAAATATCCTTATAAAAGAGAGGCAGAGGAAAGGAGTGAATTGGCCACAAGGAAAGGAATGTCAGCAGCTGCCAGAAGCTGGAAGAAAGAGAGTTTCCATAGGGAGTACAGGCCAACTGACATATGGATTTCAGCCCAGTGAGACTAATATTGGACTCATAGACTGTACAAGAACACATTTCTGACATTTAAAGCCACTAGGTTGGTGGCACTTTGTTAAAGCAGCTATAGGATACTATTACACTACTGAGTCAGACTGCATTTTAATAAGATCCCCAGGAGATTGATATTTACACTAAACTTTGAGAATCAGTGACCTAAGCTTACCAGAACTCCCAATCAAGTCCAAGTTTGCCCTCACCTCTTTGGTCCATTTAATAGGGAGAGTCTGCCTCTTTCTTAGGGGGTCAGTCTAAAGCTGGGTCAGTTTATTTGCTCAGTTATATCCAGCTACTATTAGTTCCAGTTCCCACTTGACCACTTATATGCAAACATGATTGCAGCTAATCTCATATAAGACACAGGAAAGAATATTTAATAACCGATTATAGACCATTTTAGTGGTACTACAAGACCAAAATGGAATAAATTACATAAGCAGCACTCTCCAAATTCCTCATATACTCTCCGGAAATTGTACACATTTTTAAGTGGAATCGTGGCATTCTTCTGCTTAAATTATACCTAGACTTTATTAAGCTAACACAATCATTTTCTGACAAAGCAAAAGTATAATTCCCTAATATAAACCTGTATAATGTTGATTTCAATATCAATGATAATGTGATGACTTAACATTAAAAACTTGGGAAGGCTTAAAGGAGCAAAGCCATCACACTTCAGAACAAATATACCAGGTGTACCGGTTAATAATGCGGATTTTTTCAATAGATGGAGTTACACATAGGTTGATATATATGCGATTTGATACGTATGCTATTTTGTTGTATTGCTCCTTCAGATGACCATTTATTCTGATCAATATCACATGCATTTTCTGAGCAGCACTTCAAAACATACAAAGAAATGGAAAATTGGGTCTCTGAATGGTTTTCCTCAAAACAAGAAAAGTTCTATTTGGACGGTATCCACACATTACCTGAAAGATGGGGGAAATGTGTAGCTCGTGATGGACATTACTTTGAATAAAGCATTTTTGATGTTTCACTTGACATTGTCGTGTTCTCTTTAATTACAAAATCCAGGTTATTAACCAGTACACCTGATAAGTGCCCCCTTTTCAAGTAGCAGTATCCAAAGCTGGTGGCCCTAACTATTTGAAATTTATTATGTAATACTTGTGAGGATCATCTGAAACACGCATGTTTCATTTATGAGGCAAAATATACAAACCAGTTGGGATTTTTGAGATAGGTGTTAGTCAAGGTTAATTTAAAAAAGGTTCTCTTTTCACAACAATGGCAGCAAGTCCCCAAAATCAATGTGTACTGACCAATTAACCAAGTGAAACTAAAAGTCAGGGTGGGAATAAAGGGAGGTAGCCTGGATCTATTATGAATGTAGGGTGTCTGGTGTTCTTGATTAATCCTAGAGATAAACAGTGGCCATGTAGTCCTCTCATAGAACCCCAATCAATAATTGTGAATTCTGGTGGGCAGGAGATGGGCCTCTTACTAACTCGGTCCATAGGCAAGAATTGATCCTGGGTCTATGACACAGTAGGTCTGAACTATGGAGGTCAGCACAAGCACATAGTCCTGCTCCCGAAGGTTCTACCTTTTAGGGAGGAACTGAGATTATATACCCAGAAATGAGGAGAGCACTAGTCGGTCCCACCTGCACACTGTGGCAGGAGTTAAATATGGGTCTCACTAATTGTAATAACTCACCAAACCATTCAAAAGCAATGGTCAGAAGACTTTACTTGGGTTTCATCTTATCGTTCAATCTTTTCAGAAATTCTTAATAGAGAGAAAGGCAGCTTCTTCTGTTTGCTCAAACCTTATTTTTATTTCACATCCAACCTTTAAACAAATGGGAAAATGCCTCTGTTCAATTTTTTCCAGTCTGAGTCTTTTCCCAAGAGCCTGCACAACTACAGAAATGTGTTTCTTTGCAGACTAGCCTCCTGGCAGAACTGTCCAGCCTACTATACTAATTAAAATTAGCGTGGCAAATCGAAAGCTATATTGAAATGCATTTTTCCCCCTAATAGGGGGAATAGAAGTTGTTAGGTTGCTGTTTTTTTAATTTGCTTATTGTCTTAAAAGGGGCTATTAGGTGGGAAATGAAAGCAAATACCTGACCCAAGCAATGCAATCTAATACAATTTTCTGGAATATTTAATTACTGGACTCCCTAATTACAAAACCAAAAATGTTTTGCACAAGTAAAAATGTATATTCTAATTGAAAACCATGCTATTTGTGCAACTGTGCATCTAAATAAATATTCAAATGAGAATAAAAAAATGATCTCATATGACTTTTTGCTGGTAGTGGCTTTGTAACCACCCCAGCAGCCTGCATTCCAGTTTGGACATTATATTGCTGCGCATGCTAATCTGAACACCTTCTGCAGGGCTGGTGGAAACTTAACTCTTCTCTAGTTTCTCAAGTTCTAACAAAGTGCTAAAAGCAGTGGCTGCTTAATGGATATTTACTGATGACGTGGATATCTATGAGAAAAATCCTCAAAAATCAAGTCTAAGCTCAAGTATGCTAGTTACTTAGAGGCATTTTATTTTGTCCAATGACAGAATTGACTTGAATTTCTTGATAGATTCTGTTAGATGAGATGGTTTGGTCTGTGTTAATGTAGAAGTGTTCCATGAATAGAGACCAACTAGTTTTATATGTGAAACAAGTCTGTGGATTTCTACTCTGAAAATCTTTTCCTGAAATTCAAATATGTAAAAATATGAGTTTCTCTCTCTTGCATACACGTATTCACACACACACACACACACCTTTTCCTTACAAACTCCTATATTATGAAGCCACTTTGATGCCATTTTTCTACTGTCCCTTCCATGTACTTTGAGAACACCCCCATCCATTTAGCCTTTGTCAAACAATCCCCAGGCAATGCCCTGGTTATCAGTTATTTCAGGGCTGGAACTGCATGTGTCCACATTTCTGGTACCAACCAATGTTTGGCAAAGAGTATGTTTCAATAAAAATCTGAGGAAATGAGCAAAGGCACCTCATTTCCTTTTCCTTTCTCTAATTCATATTGGGGAGCTAATACCACCCCATCCTTCAGGTCTCAATGTTATATTACGTAAGGGGAGCAGAAGGAGAGCACAATGCCTAAAGAGCTCACCACGCTTTATAAACACACAGCCAAGTGTTATAAACCTCTGTGCCTGATGACACAGCTTTAGATTCCAGCTTCACACGCAGAGTCTGACTGATACAATAGCTGAGCAGTGTTGTGGAGAAGAGAATTGATTTTACTAATGCATGAAACAAGCGCAGCATTTTTATGCTAAGCAATTAGTTTTTGACAAGGAAATCTCCATAGAAGGAAGAACTTTTTCTTCTTGGTGGCAGAACAATTTTCTTCATTGGAGTAACATTCTTTTCACAATCTAAATGTTTGGAGACTGCATGGAAGTAAAAAGAATAATAATATCCTCTTTATGTGACTTGTGACACCACAGTAGATGACATGTGGGAGGGAACAAAAATTAGCCAGAAGTTTCTAAGACTTTGATTCTAGTTTTGAATATGCTGCCTATTCTCTAAGTGCAGATGGTGTGTATGTGGGAGGGGTGGGGTGGGGGGTGGGGAGATGATCTCACTTATGAAAACAGAGAAGAGAAGATCATTGCTAATTGATGTTGCTCTGGTCTCCTACTAAATCTAGATTTTCAAGTTTGACCTCTTGGATGTGTTTGTGACAGAAGCTGAAAATAAATAATTTCTCCAAATCAGTCACAACTGTATTGGTCTGATCATCACGGAGCAGGAAAACACACACACACACAAAACACAGGCTCTTAAAGACCTTGAGAATTTATTTAACCTTCACGCATCAGCAAGTTGGGCTGTGCCTAAATCATTCCTCGATGATCTTCATTTTATCCTATTTCTAAGTAATTCCAAGTACATCTGTCCATTCTACAACATTCCTACTTATAGAAAATGTCTTTCTTCAATTCAAACGTGGTAACTTTAAGTGCTACAATTTTCTCTTCTTACGGTAAATAATACATTTTTTCACCCTTTCACCATTTAAATGTCATTTTGACTTCCTGACTCCTTATAAGTTTTGCACTTGAATGTACAATAGTATTTCCAAAGGAAAGAGGAAAGGCACGGTGCCTAGCCTGGTGAATGTCCATTATATTTATGTATGTATGTATGTATGTATGTATGTACGTACGTACTAGTATATATGTATGTATATTTTTTCAAGATTATATATATATATATATATACATATATATATATATATATATATATATATATATATATATCACAAAAATTAAAATGTTGGATTATTCTTTTTGTCAGACATTACAACACATCCCGCCCCCCCCGCCCCCGCAGGTTACCCAAACCTTTTGCTATGGATGCTGACTCACATGAGGTTTTTTTTGTTTTGTTTTGTTTTTTCCCCCTGGTCTTATAACCTTCACCAGCAGTAGCTAGCAAAGTAGTACGTACCTAGCAGCTGGGTAAACATTCTTGACAGTTGACTATTCATGAAAATCCAGTTAACAACTTGCCAAAAAAGTATCATTCCTCTCTAGTCTGTCTAAAGACAGGATCTGAGACAGAACAACAGTTCATCTAGGCGTGCTTATATTAACAAAGGAAAGTAACTATGCTCCTGGACCACTACCAAAGATGATAGTTATAAATGATGTTATAGATTTCTTAGCCTCTGGACTGAAAGTTCAATTTTCATGGCACAGAAAAAACCTCTCTCTGCTTACCTTCTTACTAACCAACTGCTATTGAGCTGATCACTTCAATTCAAAACGTTAGTTGATTTTCTAATCATAGATCAGCTTATTTCAACCAAACAGTGGGCCATATGTTCTTTTAGAGGTGTGATTATAATGAGAATTTCTGTTTTTCCCCCAAAAGAAATCACCTATAAATCCTACAAGCAGTTCCCCTTGTTTAAAATAGCAAAATCCATTTAGATAAGAGTGCTTTGGACATATAAACACCTTGAGAAAAACCAAGGAATACAGATGTAGACTAGCTTGTTGATCAGAATCTTCTGAGCACATGATTTACAGGTCTATTTTGGGTCCCTATTCAGAATTTAAATTATTATCTCTAGAGCTAAGGCACAGAAATACCATTTTAAACTGCAGGTGATTCTTACATTTAAATTTCTAAATCTCTGTTCTAGGTGAAAGCTTCAAGATACTTTGACCCAGAGGGAAAGATGAAATTTATAGAGTTAAGCCAAAGGAGTGAATCACAGTGTTTTCCAAGATGCATCAAAAACAAAGTCTGATGCTAAGAAAAATGTACACTCTATACTGAGTGCCTAGAGTTATGGACAGAGAACATTAGGACTTGAAAGATGTTTGCTGGTTGAATGAATAAGCATATTCTAGTTTTTGACAAGTTTGTCAAGAAATAGTCCCTCCAGGATATGGCCAATGAACTTTGTAGTTAATTCAATCAGCATCTATGAATCATTCTCTTCTTGACTTCCTAGTGGTTACCTTGGGGAAATTATGACAGTGCAGCAATCATATACAAGGGAATAATGAAAGCAAATGTCTGTGTCTGTATCAATCCATATGCATTTTGTTCAATTAGGATAATACATGAAGGGGACTAACAGTATCTGAGCATTTTCTTGGTTACTTATGTCCATGGTTTATTAAGTAATCCTCAAAAATAATTATTTGAGGTAGAATGTGTTATAATTCTCACTTGCAAATGAGGAGACTGAGGCTCAGAGATGTTCTTAAATGTGCCTATATCAAACCCGAAGTTTCTGGAGCTTGGATTAGTAGATCCACTTTACTTTGATGCCTTCTCTCTTGAACCATGCTTCCAGTTGATTAGTATTTAAATGGAAAACAAGCTATGGATATGTAAATCTATTACATGAGAGTAATCTTACTACACTAAAGTGTATATTTTTCCATACTAAAGCTATACTATACAACTATTATGCATAATTTTGAATATTAACATATTGGAATTCAATGGCAGGTAGGCTGCTCTAAACTTTCCCTACTTTATCTATATACTAGAGCCCCAGTGCACAAAATTTGTGCATGGGTAGGGTCCCCAGGCCTGGCTGGCAGTCAGGGTCATCAGGTTCCCCACCTCCCCGCCTACCTGCCTCTTCCTCCCCTTGCCACGTGCACACTGCCACCACCACATGGTTCCCCACCTTTCCTTCCCTTTCTCCCTCAGTGCCCCTCCACTGCCGCTGGTTGCCCACCATGTTCAGCACCAACCCCTGGTGGCCAGCGCACGTCATAGTGAGCAATCAAACTCCCAGTCTCCTGGTCAAACTCCCAAGGGGACACTTTGCATATTAGTCTTTTATATATATAGATTTAAAAGCCTTAGCAACTGTTACGATGGAATGAATGGTCGACCAGTTGCTATGATGTGCACTGACTACCAGGGGCCAGACGCTCAAGGCGGCCCAACATACCCCAAGGGGTCCCAGGTTGCGAGAGGGAGCAGGCCAGGCTGAGGAACACCCCCCCCACCCCAGTATACAAATTTTGTGCATCAGCCTCTAGTCTTTTAATAAAAGGCAAGAATATCTTAAAAAATATGGACTCTCTATCGACTTAGTAAAATGTATACTTAGCTTTGGGTAAAGAGCTAAAATCCAGACACAGAATGGGGATTTAGTATATGAAATGGGTCATTTACTTTTTGCAAACTATATAAGTACACTTTAAGCAAGATCCAAACTGCTGCTTTTCATTACAGTTTTGCTTCAGGAAAGTTCCATTTCTGCAGTTTGATTCTTTGTTTTTCCTTCTGGAAATGAAGCTCACAGTCTTTACATTTGAAAAAAGTGGATTTAAATTATTGAAATTTTTCAAGTAGATGGAGCCAGCTCTTACATTTCTCAGATGACAAAAGTGAAGCCTGTGCAAGCACATTGTTTATAAAAAAGACTTAATACACTAATATTGAAGGGCAAAAAGAGGCAGAAGCCCTTTTAGTGATGTCTGAGTTTAGGGTTTGTGAGTTAATCAAAAAGTTGACTGTCATATTCATATTTATAAAACACTGTCATATCTAAATAACTATATTTCTCTTGAGAAATGCTTAGTCTATCTTGAGACACGAGTAATAACATCAGTCAAGAACAGGGAATAGAGATACACCTGTTTACTCATGCCTGAAACAGATGCTAGCAATTGAAATATATTCATTGAGTCTCCTTAAGATTAGGAATATCAACTATCTTTACTGTGTTAGTAATATTTAAATTGACTGGAGAAAATGAACATAATTTGGTTATCAGCCAGTGGGAAAAAATAGCATAAATACTATCTGTTAACAGTAAGAAAATTACTTTCTTTGTGCTCAAAAATTTTTAAAAGCTGTTTTTAACATTTACAACTCTGAACTAAGCAAGGACAGAACTACTTCTCCTGGGGGGCTTTCATACAGTTGAAGAAAGTTAACACTTTAAGAAACTTTTTAAAATACGAGTGGTAAAAAGAAAATTCTATCATTGCAGGATACACGCACATGTACACACGTAAGATAAGATACTACTATAGAATGTGTTGATTTTAGGCCTCAATATAATAAAACACCCTATGAATATATCTTAGGTCAATTTCTTATTTCACCATCTTACTATGGGTCTTCCATTACTTTTTCTGGAAAGGCTACAATAGTGTTCTAATTAATTTCTTCTAACTCTAATCCATATGTCATAATTTTATACTAATTCTTAAATATTCAGTGACTCCCCATAGCCTAAAAAATTAAAGACAAGTGCTCTGCCAGCTTGGCATTCAAGGCTTCCACCATTCAACCATCACCTGTCTTGTGTACTTGCTTTCT
This sequence comes from Myotis nattereri, assembly GCF_964212035.1. NCBI lineage: Eukaryota > Metazoa > Chordata > Mammalia > Chiroptera > Vespertilionidae > Myotis > Myotis nattereri. Next base: position 32,831,799 of record NC_138088.1, read on the forward strand.
AGTTCTCTGTTCTGGGTCAACTGGTATACTCACTCTTATTTCAATGACTTTCCCTTTCCCATTGTTTAGTTTTGATTATGCTATTCCCTCTGGATGGACCCTCTGTCTCTAACAATATTCTCTTTCTATCCTTCACTCCTTAAATGAGTCTTTTTTAAAACCTTTCTTAGTCACAAGGTAGTATACTAGCTCACCCTGTCTTGAGTTATGTTGAGTGGATGCTTGCCTAACCTGGGCAACCAGATGGACAGAAGCTCTATCTTTTTCACCTCTGTACTTCCTGATGAATGACAGATAGATAGTAAATGTGATATGTGAGTTAAGATGATTTGGCTAAAGGTATAACCTCCCTTGATATGTTTTCCATGCCATGGGCTTGAATTGCAAAGTTATAGGCAATAAGAATCAATATCAAGGTATGGAAAGAATTTCCATGACAATTTGCCTCTTCATTTAGATAGATAGATAATTTCTGTCCAGTAAAAATACAGTGTGAGACACATATGTAATTTTAAATTTTCTATCAGTCATGTTAAGAAAAGATTAAATGAAACAGAAGGTTTAAATTAATTCTAATATATATTTTCTTTAACCCAATTGTCCCAAATATTTTCATTTAAACTAAGTATAAAAATATTCATGAGATGAGATATCTCTCTCTCTCATATATATACTTCCAACTTTATATTCTTTAATAAACTTCTCCTTGGAGTAAGAATTTAAGTGATAATGAAGGAGAGAATATCATGAAAAAAATGGTTCATTACTTGAATTTCACTGTTGACACACCTTTTTTTTAAATAATTGTTGATGTTTATGTGAATCCCACCTTAATTTGTGAACTTCTTGAAGATAAGGACCAAGAGTCTTGTTAAATGGAGATTTGATTACTTTATTTTAATATATATTTGCTTAAAAAGATTCATTCTTTTTTTTGTTTTTGTTTTTTTTTTATTTTTTTTTTAGTATTTTTTTTTATTGCTTAAAGTATTACAAAGGGTATTACATATGTGTCCATTTTATCCCCCCGCCCTAGACAGTCCCCCAGCCTCCCCTATCCCCCAGTGTCTTATGTCCATTGGTTATGCTTATATGCATGCATACAAGTCCTTTAGTTGATCTCTTACCCCCCTACCTCCTGCCCCCCAACCCTCCCCGGCCTTCCCGCTGCAGTTTGACAATCTGTTTGAGGCAGCTCTGCCTCTGTAAAAAAGATTCATTCTTATCATGCATCTTCTTCTGGACACTGGGGTAAATCCCTCGACCAAGAAATTAAATAATGGAAATGAATCAAAGTCTCCCCAAATGCCTAAATAACTCCTCTTTGTATCAGATGACTTTTGCAGACGTTTAAAATCCAGCAGGTCATACTGGTATAGGATGCTGCAGAAAGAGAGGCTTTGGAAAGAGGAGACCAGGTTTTGTCTCTGCCATTTCCTAGCTGAGCTATCTGGTGCCTCCTTTGAGCGGGTTTCCTCAACTGTGAAATGTGCACAAGATCTATTTTGCAAGATAATGATCTGGATTTAATGAGAGAGCATATGGAGATATATAATTGAACTTTATCAGGCACTCACTGAAGATCTGTTCCCTTATCCTACAGTCTGCCCCTTCTCCTTCTCCCCAGACACTCCATAAATGTTGACTTTGTTGAGTGTTGCCATTCCTGGAATTATTATGGCTTAATAGGATCGCCTGAAGACCAAGAAGTATTCAGACTTAGAGACAAAATCACTTTCTGGCATGAGGATAGACATGCAAATAATTCCAGACGCAGTGGGAACTATGAAACTGGAGACAAGGGGCCTATGAAAACGGAGCTCTGTTGAACTTTGGTATCAAATACCCTAGGACTTTCCCTATTGCTTACTATTCATGCTCCATATTGTGGAAGCTTAATTATACACTGCCTTCATTTTTGATGGTCTTGTAAGTAAGCCTTTTCTTTCCAACTAGGTACATTTGAAAGCTTTTGAATTTAACAACCTACTAATCTACTCCTGGCATCCCAGTGGGGCCCTGGGCACAGAGTAGCTTACAAGGTAGGCATTTATAAACCACTTTAGTTGATTGACCGACATCAATAGAAGGATTCTATTCAAACAAAGACTATTGTATTACACTTGGCAAACAAGGTCCACACCATTACAATGAGTTACTCAGAGGCTCAATAGTGTTATTAAAGCAATAATGGAAACACAGTAATTAATGGAAACTAATTAATTCTTCAAAAATATCATAAAAACTTACTTCTGAGTGAAAAAATAGGGAAATGGAAGTTATTAGACTACAAATGTCTGATTAAGTGCTAGACTTAGGGATAGAATGTGTTCCATGGAATTCCAGTTCTTATTTAATGATAATTTATATCTTATTAAGAGCTGCAAACCCTAACTAAACAGAATTTTCATTTCAAATAAGAAAGTGAGAAAAAGTTCCTGTAAATGTTATATGCCACACCATTAAATATTGTGAATTAATCCTACAAAACATGAAAGCTTTACAGCAAAATTTAATTCATCTATGCTGCATTATAGTATACATGTAAACCTTAAAGGTACCTAAAAAATAATCCAACCTACGTGCATTAAAACAATTTTCTGCCTCAGTTAGCACCGTTCCAGTAATTGTTTCAAAATTAACCTGACTTTTGCTCATGTAATTTTAAGCCATTGAAGACCAGGGTGAATGACATACTCTGTACTGTATATCCCACTGAAGAAAAAACCAATTTTATTATCCCCTATGCTGTCTCATCTGCATCTCTCTTTGCTCCTAGTTCTAAGTTTATTAAGTATGCAAATTTTAGCTCTTCTTTTGTGCCTGAAGATTGTCAATGATACTATCCTTGCACGATCAACTTTGTATCCTCCATAGCAATTAGCAGTGACTTGGAAATGCACACACAGAGAAATTTATGTAACATTATTAGCACATAGCAATGATCTCCACAATTATACATCGAGGTACCAAGCACCGTTCTAGGTGCTGCAGATATAGCACAAACAAGATGAACAACAGCCCTGATCTCATGTTACTTATTTTTACTGGGTAGATAACACTGGTTAAAACAGAAAATCAACTGACAGTGATAAAATAAAGAAAATAGATTTAGTTATTAATAAATGGTTTGAGGAAAGAGAGAGGATGATATGTTAAAGAGTGACTTGCATTGGGATCAAGTATACTTTACATCGGTGGTTAAGAAGGACCTGTTTGAAGTCAAGATAAACTCATAAATGAAAGGTGAGAAACTTCCAGGAAAGTTTATTTCAGGTGGTAGACATATTTTGTGCAGATGCATTATATTATTATTTATTTTTATTTTTCCCTTTTTAAAAAAATGTATTTTTATTTATTTCAGAGAGGAAGGGAGAGGGAGAGAGAGATAGACACATCAATGATGAGAGAGAATCATTGATCAGCTGCCTCCTCCATGTCCCACACTGGGGATTGAACCAGCAACCCAGGCAAGTGCCTTGATCAGGAATCGAACCATGACCTCCTGGTTCATAGGTAGACACTCAACTGCTGAGCCACACTGGCCAGGCTACTTTCCCCTTTTTATTGAATGTATTGTGGTGACACTGGTCAACAAAATTATATAGGTATCAAGGCCCAGCTGGCATGGCTCAGTGGTTGAGCATCAACCTATGAACCAGGAAGTCAGGGTAGGGCACATGTTGATTGTGGGCTGGATCCCCAGTGTGGGGCATGCAGGAGGCAGCTGATCGATGACTCATCATTGATGTTTCTCTCTCTCTCTCCCTCTCCATTCCTCTCTGAAATTAATAAAAAATACAAAAAGAAAACATTATAGAGGTATAAGGTACACAATTCTACAATACATCATCTGTACACTGTATTATGTGCTCACGACCCCAGTCAAGTCTCCTTCATTACCATTTATCAAGTCCCTTTTATACAAAACGGTATAGTACTTTTATATTTTGTAAGCACATCCTCTCATATACTTTAAATCACATCTAGAGTACTAATAATATCTAATACAATGCAAATTCTATGCAAAGGGTTGTCAAACTGTATTGTTTAGGGAATAATGACGAGAAACAAAAAGTCTCTACACGTTCAGTGCAGACGCAACTATTGTTGGACTAATTGCATTGCATACTTCAGCAACAGCGTTACATTTTTATTTTCAAAAGGTTTTGATCCATAGTTGGTTGAATTGTGGATGCAGAACCCACAAATACACAAGGCCAACTATCTTTCTAGAAAATAAGATATATATGACCATACTTTTAAAAATATATAGAATGTAATATACAATCCTTAAAATATTGTACCTCTATGCTTTTTTCATATAAAAACAGGCCATGACACATTGTTAAACAAAAAGTGGTTTACATAACAACATGCATAGGTAAGATCTCATCCATATAAAATTGTTCACAAATGTATATGTATCTGCATGTAAATATGATATCTTGAAGGATATGTATAGGAAGTTATGAATTTGGGGTGAATTTGGAAAATGCAGTGATCAAGAATTCAGATGCCTAAGTTCAAATTTCTACTACTTACAAAATGTTTCACCGTGGGCAAGTTACTTAACCTCTCAAAGCTGCCATTTTAACATCTGTAATCTGGAAATAACAATGCTGACCTTATATTGTAAAATTTTAGCAAATTTATTATTTTTTAAATATATTTTTATTGATTTCAGAGAGGAAGGGAGAGGGAGAGAGAGAGGTAGAAACATCAATGATGAGAGAGAATCATCGACCAGCTGCCTCCTGTACACCCCCCGCTGGGGGTCGAGCCCGCAACCCAGGCATGTGCCCCTGACTGAAATTGAACCTGGGACCCCTCGGTCTGCAGGCCGACGCTCTATCCACTGAGCCAAACCAGGTAGGGCCCAAATTTATTATTTTTATAGAATAAAATATTACTGAGCACATAGAAATATCTAAGTAAACATTTGTTTTTATAAAGTTCCTTTATTATATTATTTTCATAATAGTGGACATCTATTATTTTTATATAATCTATCTTAATTTTTTTACTTAAATACACATGTAGCAATTACATATCAATTACATAATTAACATCCAACATTTCAACATATTTATTTTTAAAATTAGACTTATAACTAGCGTTAGCACATTAGAATTAATTTTTTTTTCTCAACACCCAGCAGCACCTAGCCCAGGCCTCTTGCACCCACACCCTGAACATCAGCCCTCCCAGCAGCCTTTCCCACACCTGATCTGTGCTTCTTCCAGGACCAAAGCTGCTCTCTGAAATGTCCTCCTTCTCAAAGGTGTGCCATTCCTCAGGAGTTGAAGAACAGCCCTGGGTTAAGAATTAAGAGGCCATAGGTGGGCTCAAATAGAAAAGTGATGAGTCATAAGCATGTACATGTGCTTGCTGATTATGCTCCAATATAGTGTTTATGTATTCACTTTACATTGTTTTCCTGGTAGGTAAGGATGAATGGAACTAGTTACAATGGATTATATACATCTCCAATACAAAAGAAGAATCAAGTCTTCTCTTTAGATAAGCGGTTCTCAACCTGTGGGTCGCCAATCTGTGGGTCACGACCCCTTGGGGGTCGGACGACCCTTTCACAGAGGTCGCCTAAGACCATCGGAAAACATATATAATTACATATTGTTTTTGTGATTAATCACTATGCTTTAATTATGTTCAATTTGTAGCAATGAAAATACATCCTGCATATCAGATATTTACATTACGATTCATAACAGTAGCAAAATTACAGTTATGAAGCAGCAACAAAAATAATTTTATGGTTGGGGGTCACCACAACATGAGGAACTATATTAAAGGGTCGCGGCATTAGGAAGGTTGAGAACCACTGCTTTAGACCAAGGTTAAAGTTTAAACACCTCAGGCCAGATATGAATTTTTTTCCTGTGGTCTTGTGGAAAAAATATCTTAATCCAAGAAGTGACTCCTGTGGTAGACATTTCTGTTGATATAGGAAGCTGTTGGGTAATTAAGAAAGAGTAACACAACATTCGCAGGGCCATAGAGCACCAGGCAAATTGCACACTCTGCCCTTGGGTGGTGCTGGTCTTATTTGATTCTCATCTTAGACTATTACTTTCTGGAGACACTTAAGCAATAGGCCAACTTTGTATTGAATAAAAGTAAATAAAAATGCAAAGAGGAGGCTAAAAGAAACACTTTCACCTTAAACTGTGGTCTCTCTGGTCACTTTGTAAAAAAGCCAAAAGCATTGTGAGACCACAGTCATTGGACACTGAAAAAATACGGGCAGCCTGTACTTTAATAAACTTTTGAAATGATGCTTAGTCTTGGTACCGCATATGCCACACGTGTAGCGTGCTCCTGGAGGGATCCACAGCTCTCACACTCAGCCAGGATGGCAGGAACTTAAGGAGACACCAGCTCTCAGAACACTTCCCTATTCCTTGTAAGTGATCACATCATCTATCATGTTATCAAAAGATCGGAGGGCAGGTAAGACAGTCATCCCTCCTGCCCTCACCCTCTACTCTTCCAAAAATGTTAATCCCTGCAAAACTGGTCTCCACTCTTTAGTTACACACATGTGGACCAGGATAGGCGAGAGGTACTTATAGTCTCAACCTAGATTCCCCCGTGTGATCTCATGCATACAAAATGTGCTTCAGATTTCTTAACTGAGAAAGTTAGAAAATCTGCTTTGGTTTGTTTGTTTGTTTTGTTAATCCTCACCCGAGGATATCTTTCCATTCATTTTTAGGAAGAGTAGAAGAGAGAGGGAAAGAGAGAGAAACATCGATGTGAGAGAAACACATCCATTGGTTACCTCCTGCATGAGCCCCGCCAGGGCCTGGGCCTGGGAGGAGCCTGCAACCAAGGTACATGCCCTTATAAGTGCCCTTGACCGGAATCAAACCTGGGACCGTTTGGTCCGCAGGCCGACACTCTATCCACTGAACTAAACCGGCTAGGGCATAAAGTCTGTTTTGTATGTAGTAGCCTCCCCCCTCCACCCCGCCCCATCTGCAGTTTTGCTTTCTACAGTCTCAGTTACCCCCAGTCAACCATGGTCTGAAGATATTAAATTAAAAAAATTCCAGAAATAATTCATATTTTAAATCATTTGCCCTTCTGAGTAGCATGGTGAAATCTCACACAGCCCCATTCCATCCCCTCCGGAACATTAGTCATCCCTTCATCCAGTGTTTCCATACTGTATATACTAGCCAACTGTTAGTCACTTAGTATCTATCTCAATTGCCAGGTTGACTTGTCGCCATGTGGCAGCACTTGAGTTCCAGCAACTTTTATAGTAGTCTAACACTACATCACAATACCTCCGTCCTTCATCTTTCTTCATCTCATCTTAAAGGTACTACATTATCTCATGAATAGAGGTGAATACAGTAGAATAAGATATATTGAAAGTGACTACATTTGCGTAACTTTTATTATAGTGTATTGATATACCTGTTCTTTGTTGTTTTTATTGTTCACCTCTTACTGTGCCAAATTTATAAATGAAACTTTATTACAGGTATGCACGTATAGGTAAAAACCTAGTAGATATAGGGTTTGGTACTATCTCAGGATTCAGACATCCCCTGGGGGTCTTGGAATGCATTCCCTATGGATAAGAGGGACTCCTGTACTTTTAATATTTATTACTGACTGTGTGCCAGACATCATCCTACAAATTTAACAAAGAAATTAAGGCTCAGAGAGATGTATTAACTTGGACAAGATAACTTGTTACAGTAATGATGACGCAATAGGGACTGAGTGTAAATCCCTAAACCAAACGAGTCTAAAGGCTCTGTATGTTGACACATACAGAGTCTATTAGAAAGTTGAATGTTACCATTGCTTCTGTTATTAGAGATAATACATGGCTTGTTTCTCCCTCATATCTCCCCTTCCATAGCAATGAGTGATTTAAAAGCATTTTTGGCAACATATCAGCTTTTCAAATGGCAACTGGAAAGACCACAGTAATCATGTACCTTCCCATTGGAAAATTTGAAATTAGTTATAACATCTAAACATTCTTAAATTGGATCATATTTACAATTGAATCATCCTTTTGAGAATTCAATAATAATTTCTTTTACTAAAATAAAAATGTAAATCAGGTTGTCATTGCAAAGCATCAGGACGTAGGCCACAGAAACAAATCAAAGTCTCAATAGGCATTTGGCATTGACTTCAGGTATGAATCAACATGCTTTCTTTCAAAATTTTTAATCAAAAAGTGTTTTGGAATCCCTGGGATCAGAACTGACCAAAAGTAAAACTGACCTTCTTTTGAAAGCATTTAGAGACTTAGATTTATAAATGTGTGAATACACACTCCATTGCCTAATATCACAGTAAGCTGCTAAGTGCTTCTTGTCTAAGCTATTCAAGAGAAAGGGAATCGGAAATACTAAAGAAGTGTTTGACAATTCAGCTTAATGCTAAGCCAAAGCCAGTAGTAACTGTCAAGGCACTTACACAGAAACAATGTCTATCTGCTTTGAAACTGACGTGGGTCCTCTCTTTGGTTCAGTGTTCACTGAGCATAAATGAAAAGGCTTTTACCAGGTTCAACATGTAAAGTATTTGTGCCCACTAACAGAGTGCTTAATATGCCCTAGCCAAGTAGGGGGGTCTAGATTTTGTGGGTCTGAAGATTCTACAATTTGGGGGACCCCCTTTAAGTAAAAGCATATAAAATTACACACTGGGCTTTGAAAGTGCCCGTGCCAGTGAGGGGCTCTGAGTTCAAGTTTTACTTACTTCATAAAAAATTGGCTTTGTTTCCAGCAAAAGATTCTTTTTGCATCTTCTTGCATTCACTGATGAAAAATAGGATTTGTTTGCAAAAGAACCATTACAATTATTTTATGAATCTAGGCAAACCAATTTCAGCCAATCAAGAAGACAGTTTACATATTATTCAGAGTTCAATAATGGCATCCTAGTTTTAGTGATTAAATACAATATGTATTAATTCGTATTTGTTCCATCCTCAGCATTCTAAAACAGGCATTAAGAATTCAGAGCAACAGACCTAAGTTTACAGTGGAGTTAAAGGTGTTATTTGTATTTGGTGGGTAGTGGGAGAAGTCCCAGCCTCTGTCTACCAGTCTTAGCAGTTGGTTATGAATCAGATATGTAAGATAGGTAAAGGGATATGGGATTGACTCAGTCAAGATATTAGGTCTCTTTCTAAATAGTATAAGGTAGAGTAATATTCTAGGAAAATTATAATTCTATTAATTAAGTAAATGAAGCAGTTATCAGCATTTTTAAAGTCTTAAGAATACTACCATTGTCTAAAAATTGTTAAGTCATGCAAATGAGTCTTTTCTTTTTCTTGTAGTTTTGACATTTTCTCTTTAGCTTTTTCATTGAATTTATTGGAGTGACACTGGTTAACAAAATTATACAGGTTTCTGATGCACATTTCTACAACACATCATCCACCCCACGTCAAGTCTCCCTCCATCATCATGTATCCCACCCACCCGCACTATATCCTCCTTCACCCCTCACCCCCTTCTCCCTCTGGCAATCATCACACTGTTATCTGTGCCCATGAGATTTTTCTGTTTTCCTTCTTTTTTGTCTATTCCTCCATCCTCACCTAGTCCCACCCCCGCCCCACGACAGCTGTCAACCTCTCTCTTTCTAAAGGAGTCTTTAGATGTGTACTGCACAATAATGTCTTCAGTTCTCCCATTATGCTTGGTGAATGTGTAGACAGTTGAGTTCAGAGCGCCTCCTTCTTAATTCCAATGAGAAAGATAAGAGAAACAGCATGTTGCAATGGAAAAAACACTAGGATAGGCATTAGAAAAATTAAATCTTGTCTAGTGGTTCTCAAGCTATAGCACATCAGAATCACTTGGAGAACTTGTTCAAACACAGAATGCTGGGTCCCATCCACAGGGTTTCAGTAGGTGTAGGTATAGGATCCACAGATATGCATTTTTAAATTTTTTAAATTCTATATAATTTTAAAAATATATTTTTATTGATTTCAGAGAAAAGGAGAGAGGGAGGGATAGAAACATCAATGATGAAAGAGAATCATCAATTGGCTACCTCCTGCACACCAGCAACCCAGACATATGGCCTGACATGGAAGCGAACCATGAACTCCTGGTTCATAGGTCAACGCTCAACCACTGAGCCATGCCGGCGGGCAATATGCATCTTTAAAAATCCTCATCCAAGGATATGTTTATTGTTTTAGAGAGAGGAGTGGAGGAAGGGAAAGGGAGAGGGAGTTAGGGAGAAAGAGAGAAACATTGATCTGTTGCTTTCCGTTCGCACCCTGACCTGGGATTGAACCTGAAACCTAGGTATATGCTCTGACCTGGAATTGAACCCACAACCTTTTGTGTACAGGGATGACACTCCCACCAACTGAGCCACCCTGCTAGGGCACATATATGCATTTCTAATATGTTCCTAGCCTAGGTGACACTGATGTTGCAGAACTACACTTTGCGGACCACTGATAAAGTCCAGTGTGTGGCTCCATTTTCTCATCTGTAAGTGGGGATGTTGACCTTGATGAAGTCCAGGGTACCTTTAAGCATTCCATTTTTTAGATATATAATTCTCTGATTCTAACACATTGCCTAGCCCCAGTCCTGGACCCAGGAATCTTTTGTGTTTATTCAATTCCTCCAGTGCCCTCTGTAAAATATGGAAGACTCAGTATAAATGCAAAATTTCACATACTACAGTATATGGTTGATATAGTAATTTCTGGCAAATAGCTCAGATTTCAAAATTGGAAGGATTGTCAGGAAATCTTCAAAGGAACAGGCTCTACTCAAAAATGTATAGAGGTAAAAATGGAAACCATCAATATAACAAATTGCTTTTGGAAAATTTAAGAAACAATTTTGTATGTTCAAATGTGAAAACCCCAAATTGCTTTATACTGTTTTCTCTTTTGCTAGAAAACAGCAAATATTAAACTTGATGTTCTCTTTCTTTCTCCCTCTCTTTTTTCTCCCTCCTCCCCTAAAGAATTTCCTAAGCCTTTCAATAAGCAGATATGAAATTTTATGCCTGTAAGCTTCCTCAAGGCTTTCAGTATATGCAAATTGATTTGCATACCTCGCTGCAAGATGAAAGCTCCATAATAACATACATATACATCATCTCATTAGATAAAGTACCAGTGGAAATCCACGATCTGCTGTACGGAAAACATGAAATCCGCCCCCACTATAACCTATAATCTTTATTATCTCAAATATGCCTGTTAATAAAAAGCATTTTATATTCCCTAAGTAGGTGTAAGAAGAAATCTCCCATATCAATATGGTCCTCTTATAAACTTTACCCAATTATCAGCATGCGTCCCAAATTTCTATCTGCCTACATCCAATACCTCATGAAAATACCCTTCTATGTCTCTTAAAGTAGACTGGCCCTCCCTTACATACACATTCTTCCTCTCTCCTTGGGTCAATCTTTGATATAACATCACTATCACTTTATATCTACATAGCACTTGGCAATTGGCACACAACCTTCATCAATGACATCTCATTAGATTCTCAGAACAATCTAATGAGTAATTAGGACAAATATTATTATGCCTATTTTATCCAAGAGAAAATAATAATTTTGAGATATTTATATACTTAGATATCCTAAATATAGTATTTCTTTGTCTGCTAATTCTATTCTTTACAATAAACTTCCCTATTAAAAAAAAATAAGCATAAGGCCCTTGCCAGTTTGGCTCAGTGGATAAAGCATCAGCCTTGAGGACTGAAGGGTTCTGGGTTAAATTTCAGTCAAGGGCACATACCTAGGTTGCAGGCTCGATCCCAGGCCCTGGTTTGAGCACATGTGGAAGCAACCAATCCATGGGTCTCTCTTACATCGACATTTCTCTCTCTGTGTCTCTCCCTGTCCCTTCCACTCTTTCTAAAATCAATGAAAAAATATCCTTCAGCAAGGATTAACAAAAAAAAGATCATAAGGATACCGATTAAATTTTTTAAAATATATTTTTATTGATTTCAGAGAGGAAGGGAGAAGGAGAGAGAAAGATAGAAACATCAATGATGAGAGAGAATCCTTGATTGGCTGCCTCCTGCATGCCCCCCACTGGGATCAAGCCCGCAGCCTGGGCATGATCCACTGAGACTATCCACTGAGTCAAACCGGCTAGGGCCTGGTTTTTATAATAATTATAAATATCAGCTAATATTGATTGAGGACTGTTACTGGTCAGGCACCTAAAATTCGACCCTCTTAACAACCTTAGTTATTTAGGGGACGAATTATATATCTTCATTTTTACAGATGAACAAATCAAAGACAGAGCATCTAACTTGACTAAGAGTCCGTGCAAGTAAGTGGTGAAGCCAGAGTCAAACTCTGGCACTGGCAACCCAGAACTTATACTAGGAAATATTAGTGGCATAATCTAATTTGTAACTATATCTATACATATATTGTATTGAAATAGAAATGTACATAGAATTTTTCAAAGCTGAGGGATCCAAACTTCTATGAGAAATCTGCACAACTCTCAAACCATAGAGAAACTGTAGGACAGCCTAGTGTTAAAGGAGACAAAGCAGAATGATTTAGAAAGCCATATATATATGTACTAGAAGCCCGTTGCATGAAGAGATTCATGCGATAGGCCTTCCGTCCCCTGATTTCCAACACCGGTTTCCTCTGACACCCGGGACCCAGGCCTTTGCTCTGGTTGCAGCAGAGAAGCCAAGCCTGGAGGCTTCTCTACTCCGACCACAGCAGAACAGGCAAGCCTCTTCAGTCTTCAGTCATCTTCAGTCTTCAGTCTTTGCTCTGCATATGCAAATTAGCTGCCATCTTTGTTGGGTTAATTTGCATACCCATCCTGACTGGCTTGTGGGCGCAGCAGAGTGACACCAACTTGCATGTTTCTCTTTTATTAGCGTAAATGTATTGGTCTGGCTCCATTTTGATTTCCCATACATCAATTTTGAAAGGATATCCACAGCCCAGGCTGATCTGGGATTTTTTTTTTTTTTTACAAAAATCATTCTAAAATAGAGACTTAAGAGAACTTTCAACAGGTCAAAGTAACAATGGTTCAAGTATGTAATTTAGCATGTGCAACAAGAAAAAAAATACACACACACACACACACACACACACTATTCATTATACCTCTTGCATGCCTCAGACTCTTATAACATATATATTCCAGTTTGGATGATTGCATCAGGACTAGAGTTATAGTTATTACATCATTTCACCAGATTCAGATTCATCTATGAAGAGAACATTAAAATGCTCTAGAAAAATCAAAGCTATAGATGAGCAGTTGGCAATTAAATGGGTTGTAATGTAAATAAACCCTAGTAGCTAGAAGAACTTGCCTGCTATGTGCCAGACAGAGTTGTCAGTATTTACATGCATTATTTTATTTAATACTCATAGCAGCTATATTGAGAAAGCATATTTTTGTTTTGTTTTATTGATTTCAGAGATGAAGGGAGGGAGAGAGAAAGAGATAGAAACATCAATGTTGAGAGATAATCACTGATCAGCTGCCTCCTGCATGCCCTTACTGGGGATTGAGCCAGCAACACGGGCATGTGCCCTGATGGGAAATTGAACTGCGACTTCCTGGTTCATAGGATGATGCTCAAACACTGAGCTACACTGGCCGGCGGGGCAGGAAGCATATTTTTAAAACAACAGCCAATGAAACAAAAGCAGAGAGATGATGGGGCATGTGTATGGCTGTGTGAGTATACTTTGGGTGGGTTTCTGAAGCTCAGACTGCTTTGGTCCATGTATTAGCTGAATGATTCTGGCAAGTTGCCATACTATCCATGTTGAGGTTTTCTCATCTTAAGTAACAGCACCTGCCTGGAGCATTGCAATTCAGATGAAATGAGTTAAAGTAGATTAAATATGTAAAGCAGTCAGCACAGAAGGTTTTTTACAAAGGGCAGATTTATTACCACTACTATAATTTTATGGGTAATGATGTAGCCCAGCAGAGAGAGTAGATTGCCTTTGTCATTCATATACTCAACAAATAGTGCAAAGTTCAGCATCTTTTCCTGTGTATTTTGCAGTTTTAGGAAACTAAGACAAAATACAGCAACCATTGATTTGTAAGAAGCCATCTCAGAGAGGCAAGCTTTCCAAATTTTTCCAGAGAAAACACCACCTCACTTTGGCTTTCAACCTCTACTGTCTTTCAATCTTAGCCAACAGTAAGTGGTTGTGCTCTCCAAATATTTAGTTAACTCCTGACATAAAATATGCATGAGTTTGAATAAGAAGAAAATTCAACATAAAATTCTAAGAATATAGGCATTTCCTGGCCGGTGTGGCTCAGTGGTTGACCAGGAGGTCACAGTTCGATTCCCAGTCAGGACACATGCCTGGGTTGTGGGCTCTATCTCCAATAGGGGTCATGCAGGAGGCAGCTGGTCGATGATTCTCTGTCATCATTGATGGTTCCCCTCCCCCTCTTCTTCTTTCCCTTCCTCTCTCTGTAATCAATAAAAAAATTTTTTAAAAAGAATATAGGCATTAATAGAACTAGAAGTTTTTAAACATTGGAAGGCCGTATTATATTGAAACTGGCTTCTGCATTACACCACTTTTTTATCTTTTTGCCTGCAGATTGGCACCTGGAATAGTCTAGTCAACCCAGCTTGCTCCCAGCATCACTACCTCCCTATCCTATAGCCACTACTTTCTTACCACCCTTTGCTAATTTTTTCCCTTTACAACAATATTGGTGCCACGTCTACCTCCAAGTCACTCCTGGTTATTACAAGGTGGCCAACCATTTCATAATTACCAGATACACTGGCTTCTTGCAATCATAATTTTCCTTTTAGTCTGTGGAGTGGAGGGAAGAACGAGGCAAGAAGCAAGGATGCTGCTAAGAATGCTTATACTGCGATGGACAATGTGTGTTTGCTTTGTATTGAGGGAGGGGCAGTAAAATAAAAATCATTTGCTGTACATTGTAAAGTTAAATTTTTCTATTTATCGCTTGCTTTGAAGTTACAAAAATAGAAAGACTCCCTGTTTTCTAACCAAAAAGTCAATAATTGCACAATCTAAGTTTATAGTTGAACAAATAGGAGGGAACAGGATTAAAATAGTTGCTTCTGTGTTCTTCAAGCAACCAGTTACTCCTCAGAGACGACCGTGAGTCATGGGATCCTTTTCCATCAAATTAGAGTTTTCTTGTACACATACACACTTTGAATCAGAAAAAAAAAAGTTGCTAGTAAAATAAACTGTCATCTTGCCCCACGAATTAGGATAATACCCTGTTTATCCGCAAGATGAGGGTGAAGATTGTTGGTGAAAAGGAAGTCCACTTTGCAAATTTAGTGATGTATTTTTTTGAGGGGGAAGACAAATCGTGACTCAGCCTCTCACTTAAATTATACATTCTCTCTCCAGAGTGGCTGCTCCTGTCATTTTTCTGTGCAGATAGGGGAAGATGATTCAACAACGATGCTTTCAACACGCTGACAGGCAAGACAGCAGCCCAGAACTTTTCTGCCTCAAACTTAGGGTCTAGTAGTTGCCGGACCTGGAAAAACTTCAAATGAAATGCTTTCAGATACCAGTGTGGTGAACAGAACGATGGTTGCTAGAAGGGAAGGCGGTTGGGGGCTGGTTGAAAAGGTGGACGTAAGAAGTACAAATCGGTGGTTACAAAATACTCCCAGGGATGAAAACTATAGCTTAAGGAATACAGCCTAATAAGATTCTAATAACTAGGCATGGTGCCCAGTGGGTACTGGAAATATCAGGAGAAAGATTTTGTAAAGTTTATGATTATCCAGTCACCAAGCTGTACACCTGAAGTCTAAAACTAATACAAAATAATGAATGTAAACTGTAACTGAATTCATTATCGTGTTATTTACAATAGCCAAGATTTGGCAGCAGCACACGTATCCATCAATAAAGGAGTGGATAAAAAAGCTGTGATAGATTTACACACGGAATACTACTCAGCCAAAAAAGGGAAGGCCATCTTACCCTTTGTGACAGCATAAAGGAGAACATTATGCTAAGTGAAATAAACCAGTCAGAGAAAAACAAGTTCCATATGATTTCACTCATGTGTGGAATCTAATGAACAAAATAACAAACAAAACAGAAACAGACTCATAAGGTAGAGAACAGACTGACAGCTGTCAGAGGGGAGAGGGGTGTCAGGGCTGGGTGAAAAAGGTGAAGGGATTAGGCAAAAAAAAAAAAAAAAACAACAACAAAAAAAAACCTCACAAAAACAAAACACATAGATCAGCGGTTCTCAACCTGTGGGTCGCGACCCCTTTGGGGGTTGAACGACCCTTTCACAGGGGTCGCCTAAGACCATCGGAAAACACATATATAATACATATTGTTTTTGTGGTTAATCACTATGCTTTAATTATGTTCAATTTGTAACAATGAAATTGGGGGTCACCACAACATAAGGAACTGTATTAAAGGGTCGCGGCATTAGGAAGGTTGAGAACCACTGACATAGATATATAAGTACATCAATATGGTAATTACCAGAGGGAGAAGGGGTGATGGGAGGAGACTTGACGTTGGGTGATGAACACACAATACCATATGCAGATGAAGTATTATAGAATTGTACACCTGAAACCTATATAATTTTATTAACCAGTCACCCCAACAAATTCAATAAAATAATAAAAACAAAACAAAACTGTAATTGAAAAAATACAATAAAATTAAAAAGATGCCAATGTGGTGTTTTTTTGTTTTGTTTTGCTTGGTTTTAATCAGTTAATGGTATTCTGCATCCCATCTGGCTGGATCTGGTAATGTACAACTCTTAGTTCCCCTTTTAGGAGGATGTACCATGCCAGGTAAAACCTCACAGGGTACTGTGGTCTCCCCTGATGGCTCTGATGTACCCAATTTACCACCGCAATGGAAGTGCTGCCGGGAAATCAGCCCTCGCTCACTCAGAAAAGTGTCCAGGAAGCCAGAGGGACCGAATAGGAAAGGGCGCCGTGGCCTGTGCTTAGTGCCTATGCGCAGCAGCCTGGCACAGAGACCCCAGGGGCTTGCTTTGGCTTCTGCTACTGCAGGTTTGCGCATGAAGAAGTGGCTCCTCTCTTCCACCCCAACCAGCAGCCTAGGAAATGTCTTATACGTCAAGGAAGAAGGGGGAGACACATATGTCCAAAAGATGAACAGACTGGCAAATTTTAGTACAAAGAAATAAAACGTTAAAAATTAAGTTGGATTGGATCTGATTTCTAAAACCCTTCCTTCAAATGGCCTGTCCTGGTCATTATGTTTTTTGTCCAACAGTTATGTTTCCCCCAAATTGAAGTAGCAACTTATATCGAGAACAGTGCCTGATTCCTAACTCATAACTCTGTTTAAGGAACTGTTGTCTGAATGCCATCCCTCCATTTTTGACTCTGAATCCTGTTCATGCTTGTACTGTGGGTAAGTATCATCACTTCTCATCAACTCGTCTGGCCAGCCAATCTGTCCTCCTGGCTGTTTCTCCATCCAATCACGCTTTATCCGCTCAGAGCTTTTGAGCCCTGCGTTCCCTCTGCTGGCAATGTTTTCCCATTCATAGCTACATCTTTATTATTGACTTCTTTCTGCAAATGACAACTCTTCAGAGATCTCTGCACCATCTTACCTGCACACCCCAACACCATCAGTCTATTGCCAGTCAGAAAATTCTTCTTAAAAATGTCAATTTACTGTGTATATCCTCTCCTAAAAGGCCTGGTCCACGATGCCAATGGATTGTGTGAATTTGGCCCACCCACATCTTGGTTCCCAATATCCAGAGCAGTGCCTGGAATATACACCCCAAACGCTTGTCCAGTGAATCCATGTCTGAGCAAATGAAGAGAGGCAGGGATTAGTTGGTAGAGTTTAGGCGTCTGAGCTGCAGTTGGGCCCATTACCTTGCAGTTTTGTGGGCCAGTGTAATTCTCAACATTGTGCAATGAAAAGCGGGACCAGCTCTGTGTTTCTGTTCTCCTCTGACATTACTGAGTCAAGTCTCATCTCTGGGAGAGAGGGATTTCTATGAGTTATTGGTCTGTCATAACCTCTCCCTTCCATGAAACTAAAAATTGTATTTTCAACATGTGGCTCTATGTATTATTTCCGGCTTATAGTGATACTTAATTACCCTTTACTTCCTCTCATAATAGGTCTTATCTTCCCAGACTGCACTTTAGGAAAGAATTCTGTGACATTTTTTTATGTCCCCCAATGCCACATATGTAACAAATAAGTTGAGTACCCAGTTGAAAGAATACCAAGGACATTGCTAACCTCACTGGCATCATTATCCCCCAATATCCTGTAAATGTCTTAGCATTTAACCAAAAATTCTAGGAGGTTTATCTCCTTCTAGTCTGAACAGTGGCTATTTCATAAAAATTTGTAGGAACAAGTGTTTTTATTTTCAAGGGTAGTCATAGAACCTGCTAGATAAAATGGCTACAATTAGTTTCGCATCAGATATACGTCCAAGTTCATATCCCCTTACTGTTTAAATTGACAGGTAATTGCACTCATCTGAAGCCAACAGGATAATTCACCTTCAGGCTTCTAAATCCAAGGCCAATCATTGCACAGATTGAAATGAGTAGAGTGGCACGCGGGCACTTTCAGAAATGCCTACTGCTGGGCGTGCGCTGTAATATTCACAATGAACACCACTGCTGCTAGTTCCGTGGGGACAGCAATCTGAGAATCAGGTGCTATGGCTGTGCTGTCTCCATACCCATCGGAAAGGGGATCTCCACTCACCAGCGCTACTTCCCCAGCATGATGGGCTCCGTGAAAATAAGGGGCTCATCTCCACAGCCGCAGACAAAGAACTTTGGAGAAGGGATAGTTTTAGGATTTTAGATTCAAAAGAAAAAAACGATGTATGCTATTTGAAAGGGCAGTATTAGATCATTATTTGGAAGAATTCAGTATGTATCTTCCTTGGTGTTTCAGTTACCAGTGATTATTTTGCAGGAGAGATGGTGCCTTCAAGTACTCGCTGAGCTTTTACCAGTGAGGCTAGCAACAGGACAAATGGCCTTTTTGTGTGAATGTTCTCAGGGAATTTTCCTCTTCTTCTGGGTGAAACTATTCAACACAGCCAAAACAAAGGAAGAGGAATCCAGGATGCTTTTCTCCACAAGACATGGAGAGAACTAAAGAGAAGGAGTGCGATTTCACAAATAATTATGCTCCTAGCAAAAGCAATTCACAACTAATTATGAGCGAAAGATACAACCTTTTACAGCATAAGTAAGAAGAGCTAAGGAAAAATAAGGCTTGACGTGATATGGAACCCTACAGATTAAGCATACAGTTCGTTTTCAGTATATGAACCAACTTCTAATATTCATGTCACATTCAAACATTTTACCAGTAGGGAAAAAAATAAAATCATTGAATTGGACCATAACATTATGCGGAAAAACGTTAAATATATTGATGTTACTGATTTCATCAATGTTTTATGTTCCTTCTATGTTTGAAGCCATGTGTCATGTCTTAAACCTCCAAACATGTGCCATTTCAAGACTTTGAACCTGTTGTTTCTGGGAATTTGCATATGCTTTGTCATGCCTGGATGTTCTCGTCCTCTCTATTTGCCTGATTCCCTCCTTGCCTCTTTGAAACTTTTGCCCAACTGTCCCTGCTTAGTGAGGCCTCCCTGACTTCACTAATAACTGTAATCGTAACCCCCACCCTCAAATGTCAGTGCTTTTATTTCTCTCTTTAGCATTTACCATTCTCTAACAGAGATGAAATCTCCTTATTTTGTCTGTTGTTTAGCTTTCCCAGTAGCACAGAAGTGACCCACGGGTTTTTCTGTCAGTGTTTTTTTTTTTTGTTTGTTTGCTTGTTTTTAATTTTATTGTCATATTCTTTGTAGATAAAGCTATTCCTGGGGTGTTCCTCATTTATATTACCTTGGCAGATGTTAACTCAATGACTGATATTAATATTTATTTGGGTTCTTTTGAGAATCATCCATGTTCTTCAAATATTATTTGGAAGAAAATAGAGACCTTTATAAAATAATGACTCTTTCTGTCACCCAAAACATTAATTACCACTACCAGTAATTACTTTCCAACTTTGGGGATGGGGTGAGTAATACCAGTAGATGAAGAAACTTGCTGTTTTTGTTATTGTTGTCACAGCTGCAATATATCCAACTGTAACTTAACATTATTGTGTGTTCTAGGCCTAAATATAAAATCTCAAGTTAGATATCTGGTGATTAAGAGGAAAAAATATTCTGAAAGCAACTAAACATTCTAGAAACTCTCATTTAGAATGAACCCTAGTGTATTCTTTGGTTTAAAAGTGTACTTTTTACTTGGTAAACTGTGCAAGAACAAAAATAACCTCTGAAGATTTTATTCAAAGTATGATGCTTACATTTAAAAGACGTTGATGAAGCCTGGATTGTTCTCTATACTTTGGAATAGGCAATAGTGCCCTGTTGGAGCCACAAGATTCAACAGACTCCAGCTATGACAATCAGACACAGAAATTACAGCAACCAAAGAGGGATAATGCATTTTCAGATGATGCCCTCAGATGTATTTATGTTGTCACTGCCTAATCAAGAAAGAAACTCAGGGTCAGGAGTATAGCAGAAACCCAAATACACACACACCACCACCCACCACCACCACCACCACCACCACCACCACACATCAGTAAACCAACAGAAAATTTTCCACTATTTCTTACTTAGAAGTCTTAAAGGTAACTCATAGCCATTATAGTGTAACTAGAGGCCTGGTGCATGAAATTTGTGCACGGTGGGGTGGGGTGGGGGGGGGGGTCTCCCTCAGCCTGCACCCTCTCCAATCTGAGACTCCTCGAGGGATGTCCAACTGCCCATTTAGGTCGGATCCCAATGGGACATCCCTCTCACAATCTGGGACTGTTGGCTCCCAACCACTCGCCTGCCTGCCTGCTTGATTGTCTCTGACTGCTTCTGCCTGCCAGCCTGATCACCCTGTAACCACTCCCCTGCCAGCCTGATCGATGCCTAACTGCTCACCCGATGGCCCAATTGCCCCCAACTGCCCTCCCCTGCAGGCCTGGTCACCCCTAACTGCCCTCCCCTGCTGGCCTGGTCACCCCTAACTGCCCTCCCCTGCTGGCCTGGTCACCCCTAACTGCCCTCCCCTGGTGGCCTGGTCACTCCCAACTGCCCTCCCCTGCAGGCCTAGGTCCCCCCCAACTGCCCTCCCCTTCTGGCATGATTGCCCACAACTTCCCTCCCCTGCTGGCCATCTTGAGTCCACATGGGGGCGGCCATCTTTGTGTTGGAGTGATGGTCAATTTGCATATCACCTCTTTATTATATAGGATATTAAAGTTAAATTTCAGATGCCTCACATGTGCTATTCAGTTTGATATAATTTTCATCTTTCAGCCTCATTATAAATAACCACCAAAAACAACTTGTAAAAGATAAAAGTCTGTGACATAAACTTAATTTATATTTTTCAAACTTTATCCTGGTCTTTGCTATTAAACCAGGTATATAACACTTCTCTAATATAAATCTGCTGGTGATACTATTTTTAAAATAGCCTAATTTTTAAAAATGGCAATTTTGACCAATCCCCTTTAGTTATAGAATACAAAGATGACAAAACACTCCAAGCTACTTATCAGGATTAGGATTTAAATACTAAATCTCTTTAACTGTTATAATTTGAGAGAGCCCTTTATACTTTATGTCTTAGGAGATTATTTTCCCTATATATATATATATTTTCTTTTTTTAAAAAAAAACACACCTCCATCTTTCACTGTCTGTGCAACCTTAAGCTAATTGCTTTGTCTTGCTGAGTTTCAATTTCCACATCTGTAAGATAAGGGATAATGCCATCAACTTGTAGGGCTGTTGATAGGATCAAAGATAATGTGTGTCAAGAACCTTGTAAAATATCTGGCACTGTAGGACTTCAGCAAAGTCATACTACTGAGATGACTGATCATGTAACAAAATGTTTTGTTTTGTTTTTAAGTCAAATGGATATCTTTCTGTTTAAGGCTTTCTAAAAACACAAGGTTTCTTAGATAATATATTTTAGAAGTGGTATTTTGAGGTCTAAATAAATGTGGAATTGAAATGAGTTACAATACAAGAGCAACAAAAAGTTGTTTACCTGAATAAACAAACAAGAAAAAACACAGAGAAATTCATAGACACAGACAACATTATGGTAGTTACCAGATGGGAAGCGGGGTGGTGTGAGGATGAAGTGGGTAAAGGGGGTTAAATATATGGTAATGAAGGGAGACCAGACTTTGGGTGGTAAACACACAAAGCAATATACAGATGATGTATTATAGAACTGTATACTTGAAACATATAATCTTATCAACCAATGTTATCCCAATAAATTTAATAAAACAAAAAACAAAAAACTGGGACCAGGCCAGTGTGGCCCAGTAGTTGATTGTTAACCCAGAACCAAGAGGTCGCTGGTTTGATTCCTGGTGGGGGCACATGTCCCTGCTGTGGGCTCCATCCTCAGTAGGAGGTGTGTAGGAGGCAGCCAATTGATGATGTTTCCCTCTCATCAATCTATCCCTCTCCCTTTCTCCCTAAATAAGTAATAAATAAATAAGTAAATAAATAAATAGGCATTTAAAATCAATCATGACTTAGAATTAATAAAATTAATAACTGGCTTTTAATAAATGTATATTAGTCAAAATAATTTATCTGTTACATACTACTATTTAGTCACCTATGTTGAATCATAAGCTCATTTGTTATGAATTTATATGGCATGCTATTCTTGGTTTTCTAATAGGCCTTTATTTTAAAAGTAAGAAACAATGATTTAATTAGCTACATATTTTTTCCCCACTCTAATGTATTTTTAAAACTTCAAAACCGGACTTTAGTTAATAATAATGTATTAGTATTGATTTATTCATTGTGACAATTGTACATAGTTATGTGATATATTAACAATAGGGGAAACTGGGTGTAGAACATATGGAAACTCTGGAATTTCTTTGAAACTTTTCTGCAAAGCTAAACTATCCTGAAATGAAAAGTTTAATTTTAAAAATTCAAAACTAACTCTAATCCTACTAAATCAAAAGAGGCAAAATCTGTGAAACTGCCAGTGAAATTTAGTATAGATTTTTAATAGAAGTAACATGTTTTTATGTATAAATCAAAAGTTTACCTTTTCTTAGAAATTCGAGGAATTAACTTGGCTTTTACATAGAGGCTATGGATTTCAAGGTCATTAACTTTTCTTTTATAAATTCCACACATCCCATTGTCTTAACTGACAGCTTCATCAGTGCTCTATGCTTCTGGACAGATCTCACCCAGAGGGAAGAAAAGAAGCAGAACCTACCCACCAAGATGGATTTAATTTGTTTCATCATCGAAAAGGCTCACTGAAGCCAGATATTAAACATAATGTAGAAGACTGTGGTATATAAAAAGGCTGCAGAAATAGATCCAGCCAGGATCTATCCAACCAGTGGCCCTAAAATTAAATTGATCATCCCTCTGTTGTGATAAAGTCAAAGAGTATTTCTAATGAAGTTCCTATTAGGAGGGAAAAAACCACAACAGTTCAACTAACATTTGTTAGATCACATATAAAGGTATGACCAAGAGTGATGATCCTTTTAGTTATCTATATAATAAAAGCCTAAGCAACCGTTAATGGCAGAAGGACCAGAACGACTGGTTGCTATAATGCGCATTGACCACAAGGGGGCAGATGCTCATTGCAGGAACTGGCCCCTGATGGTTAGTGTGCTCCCACAAAGGGAGTACCGCTCAGCCAGAAGCCAGGCTCATGGCTGGCAAGTGCAGCAGCTATGGCGGGAGCCTTTCCTGCCTCCATAGCAGTGCTAAGGAGCAGCGAGCTGCGCAGTAAGGAGCAGCAAGCAGGCGGGCGGTAAGGAGCGAGGGGTCCCAGACTGCAAGAGGGATGTCCACCTGCCAGCTTATTTCCTCTCCCCAGCAGGCGGACATCCCCCGAGGGGTCCGGAACTGGGAGAGGGTGCAGACCAGGCTGTGGAACCCTCCCACCCCTGTGTACAAATTTCATGCACTGGGCCTCTAGTTTATCAATAAGATGGAATTATGTAAAAGAAGCATCCTGCTATTCCATGGATAAGCAATGACAGATACAATGATGGATTAAAGTGTACAGTCCTTCTCTAAGCTACACAAATTGTTGAGATAATCACATATGACTTGTAACATTAGTTTGTTTACAATTATCTTGCCTAGGTTAAAAGTAAACACAGATTTGTAGAAGGATCCCAGGGACAATTTAATATCCCTTCATGAAGACCTTTTTATGTCTTCTCCTATTTAAGAAAACTTTCACACAGCATGTCAACCTTTTGTTTGTTCCATAAACTATTTTTTTCATTATTTTTGTAATGCAAAGGAAGGCAATTCATGAGACAAATTTTGAAGATGATTTTTGTTTGGTCTCTGGCTTAGTCATTAGGCAGAGAGACCATGCAATCCGGAGCTGTTCCTCAGTCTCTGGTGCACTTATAATGCCTCCTGACTTATGCATGCAATAAGGAGATAATCACCGCTAATGCAATCTGTTGCATGCATTATTTACACCCTCAAGTGCATTAGTAAGGCTTATGAGGATCCAGGGGAAAATCAATGGGGCCTGCTTGCTTTTCTCTCCTGTTGGTATCATTGTTGCATGGTATAGCATATAGAAGGCATTTTCCCTGATGAAATCATACATGCTGTGCTCGTAGATTCTCAGTGTATATATTCATTTTACTCTCTTCACACCTCCATGTTCATTGATCTGTCCAAAAATGTAATGCTGGAGACAAGACGGAAGTTCTTATCTACCTTCTTGTCCAGACGTCAGTTTCAAAAATATCACTCTATCATTGACTTTTTCTATCAATTACTTTTCATCTCATCAGATGTTTCTACAAATAGTAACAAGTCCTTGTTTTTCTTAAACCAAACACAATGTTATCATTAAACTATTTGCATTAACCATGGACTTTTTAAATAAGTCTCATTCAACCGAGCCTAAATTTGCTCTTATTCCATGGGGCATTGAAACTCTGACACCATCCTATGCATCTTCACTGGCACAAAATGGGAAATATAAGTCTGTCTGGCAAGAACACTTCTAGGGGATCACCCCAGCAGCAGTGTAGATAGATTTCAACTTATCGAATTAGAATAAACAAACAACAAACAAGCAAGCGAATAAATAAATAAAATGTTAAACTAAGTATGATCCTCATCTGATAGCAAAACTTTGTATTTGAATAAAACATCATGACTTAATTTGAGAAATTTCCTTGTTTCTTGGTCAAGTTTAACTCTTTGTTTGAACCACAAGTTGGCTAGGCCACAGTATGTTTGGTAAAAGATGGTTTTAAATATTTAGATAGTTATGACATAAAGTTCTTTTCATTTCCTTTGTTATCTCAACTTGAAAACATCCTATACAATTGGAGACGATCAGAGCAATGTCACACTTAAATTTAATATCTGTGAATGATCAGGCACTGTGAATGTAGAAATTCAAAGCTTTTTGTTTGTTCATTTGTTTTGTTTTGTTGTTGTTAATCCTCACCCCAGATTATTTTTCCATTGATTTTTTAGAGAGAGTGGAAGGGAGAGGGAGAGACAGAGAGAAACATTGATGTGAGAGAGACACATTGACTGGTTGCCTCCCGCAGGGCCTGGGAATCTGCAACCAAGGCATGTGCCCTTGACTGAAATCAAACCCAGGACCTTTTAGTCCTTGGGCCAACACTTTATCCACTGAGCCAAACAACTAGAAATTCAAAGCTTTGATTGTTTTGGTAATTTTTATTCAAAAGTTAGGGATTAAGAAACACTTCTTCCAAGTATTCTTACATCAAAATATGTTATTTTTATTATAAATGTGCAGAAGATAGATAAAAAATATGTTTCAAAGTACAAACTAGAAACCTTGGTGGGAAATTGAAAACTGCAGAATGAATCTAATTTTTCTATTGATATTTACTTTAAGTCCCCAAGGCAATGTTTCTAAAACATCTTGGTGCCCAAGCATCACCAAGGGTCCTTGTTAAAATTGATCTTACTTCACCACAGAAGTTCTGATGCAGCTGAGGTGCATGCAAGTAGCTCAAGACCATGCTCTGAGAAGCATGGCCTAAGGGGGCCATTGACACAGTCTTCACATGTCTACACAGAAAATCAAATTTACCATGCTACGTACAGTCATTTATGTAACTCTCACAAAGTGAGATGGAACAGTGCATTCATCATTATCCTTTTGCTACATTAAATCTCTGAGATTCCAAATCTACACTAATAAAAGAGAAATATGTAAATTGGTGTCATTCCACTATGCCCACCACCAATCAGAGTGACTATGCAAATTAACCCAACAAAAATGGTGGTTAATTTGCATATGCAGGCTCTGAGTGAAGACTGAAGGCTCTGGCCAGAGTGATGACTGAAGACTGAAGGCTGAAGAGGCATGGCTTCTCTGCTGTGGCTGGACCAAAGGCCTGGGTCCTGGGTGCCGGGAAAACTGGTGCTGGCAGCCAGGGGAAGGAAGGTCTATTGCGTGAATCTTCATGCAATGGGCTTCTAGTACATATATAATTTGCCTGAGACACATAGATAGTTGAGGGGCAGAATTGGAATCTTAGGAGTGTATAACAGAAAACTCTATACTCACAACCATTCTAAGCTTTTCTACTACTCCAAAACAGAGGAAGACCTCAGCCTCTCTCTCTCTTCATTATTCATAATTCATGGAGACAAGAGGCAGCAACAAAAGGAGTACTATCATGGGACCTATTTTTTGTAGGTATTTTGATGTTCAGAATATTATTAAGATCAACGTGCACATTATAAGGATTCTTCCCGAATAATCTCTCCCATGGCCCCTTATGAAGCTACACATAGTTGCTTATACCAGGCACATTTCTTCATCTGTACTGTTAGCAATATTATAAAGTTTCTTGTCCTAACTTAGCAGCTATAACAATAAAAGACAATAGAGAAAGAGAAAAGGAACAAGACAAGAAGAGGAAGTTGGGGGAAGGAAAATGTAAACATGAATGTTTATGTGCATTAGTATGTGTGGGGCAGGGAGCAGGGGGCAGGGGAGAAGTGTGTGAAAGTAAATTGTCCAGCTGGTAAAGTCAAGATATGAAAAGACCACCCATTTTATTTTTATCAGAAAGCAATCTAATACTCATATCCTAGGGATGATAATCTGTTTACCACTAGTGAGCCAAATGCAAATATGAATTATTGAAAGGAATTATTCATATTTGGTATTATTAGAAATAGCTGTGTTACTATAATGGTTGAGAGAGCCTGAAATGTATCCAAGGCTATAGTTTTTGAGGACCTTGCCTACTTTTATCCTTTCCTTCTTTTTTGTCCCTTCTTACCTATACACCCTCCCTGTCCTTTTTTCCTTTCTCCCTCCCTTCCTCCCTTCCTTCCTTCCTTCCTGAATATAATTTGGTTGGCATAAGAGAAAGTTAGTTAGCTATATCTGAAGATGTATAAAGTAGAACTGTTTAGAATCAGGTAATTTCAACACTAGGGGATACCAGAGGAGAGTTGTCCTGTGCTTTCCTTCTACAGATGAATAGAGGCCAGAGAAATTAAATCAAATACCCTACTCCCACCTCCAGCTAAGTCACCAAGTCAAGAAATAGAACCTAAGTTATTCTGGCTTTTAATTCACTGAACTTTCCCATACTATTTTGTCCTCAACCATTCCATTGCCAAGAGGTAAAGGGTACATACTTAGTGTTCTATGGGTGCTTCTTTCAGAATTTGGGCTTTAGCTCAAATTTTAAAATAAGAAAAACTTAAGATGGTTTTTGTGGCCTTACCAAATAGGTACCTTGATCTGCTCTATAACACAGTTAAAGCCATTTTTCTTTTCACTTTTATCTCTACATTTTTCTTCTATAAAGGCAGTCCCTAGCTGTCTTTTTCTCAAGTTTGGTTTCCCAAGTGAACGGAACATCCCCAAACAATAAAGTTTCTCTCTACCAAATAATGAAAAATAGAGAATGCCAAAACTGTTTCAAAAATTGGAATATGTTCTGTATCAGGATGTTATTATTTTTGGGTAGATAATCAATTTGATTAGCAGCTTTGATTTTTAAATGTTACTGTGCTTACGGTAAGGGAGTAGTCTTTTCTACTCAGTACTTGGAACTACAGAGCTATAAAGCATAAAAAGAAAAATATGACAACCTCTTTCTGTTTCTATAGCAACAAAGAACTCCCAGGGAGCTCAGAAAATGTAAAAAGGAAAAGCTATCTGAACTTCAAATTATTCTCTCCTAACTATTCTCACACAATTATGAACCTTAACAAATATCTTTGCTGCAGAAAGAATAAGAATATGTGAATAATAATACTATCACCTTATCTTGCATCTTTTTTTTTTTAACAGTTCAAGTTACTTTTATACTTCCCTTAACAGTTATAACAAACCCACATGAGGCAAGAATCCCTTGTTACATTTGAAAAAGTCCCTGAAGGTTTGGGGCATTTAAAGAGAGTACTACAGGCCATACAGTGAGATATTACCAGAGCCTTGTTTGAGTACAGAATTCCTCACTATTCACAGATTGAACAAAGGCATGTGCACTGCGGATCCACTATATTCAGTCCCAGCACAGTCCTGGGCACCTAGAACACAGTGACAAATATAATACTCTTCTTCTCTAAAAGCCTAATGGAGAATAACACAGGTAAACCAATAATTACAGAACTGTATGAAAAATGCACCAGATGCTATTGGGTCATAGAGGAGGGGTCAAGGTGGTGTCCCCTGGAAGGCTTCCTACATGTTTCATGAGCAAATCTTGAAAAGAATTCAATAAATAAATGATCAGGGTTTAGTCAAGAAGGGAGAACAGAGAAGATTCAGGAAAAGGAAAAGAGTGCCCAAAGGTGCCAAAACAAGGATGGGTGTACCTTTGGGGATAGCCAGTCATTCGGTATGACTGGAACAGAGTGTGTGAGCTGGGGCAGGCGATGGGTCTACAGACTAAAGGATGACGAACTTTGTGTTCAAAACCAAGGGGTTTGCAATGTTCCCTAAAACCCACAGAAAACCAAAACCAAAGATTTTAAGAAGAGACTGATATGGTTAGATTGACATTTTCCAAAGATCATTTTGGCTACCTTTTGAGGAGGGAATGAAGTTGGGCAGCATTTGAAAGAATCCATTTTTAGGAGCCTGATCCAGAAATCTAGTTGATCAGTGATATTGAATAGAATACAGTTTATGGCTAAGACATTCAATTCTTCAACCAACTATTTTCCAAATCAGCTTAATGTTAATCTTTGGTATATGGAAGTATAGAAATCACCCAGATTATTTTCTATTGGTAAAATATAACAATTAAATAGCTGGCCCCAGAAGTTGTGCTGTTTTCTGCCACAGCAGAAGACTTAATATGAGGTTTTGCCTGTAGAGTTACAGCTTTTATCACCCATTATTCCTTCCCCTTCTTGTAACTCTTAAATAATTAAGTGAATCCCAAAATAAAATAAATAACAGTTCAGCAAAAAGATTTTGAATGTCAAAAGCGGCTCCACAACACAACCAACTTTAAGCAATGTCCAGATGCAATTAGGCATTAATTAATAAGATATCACATTAGTTTAATGTGCCATCAAAGAAAAATACGAGGTGAAATTTTAAAAATATTTAATCAGCCTAATCTTTATTGTCCTCATTGTGTCACTTTATGTTCATAATTTGTTGGTTTTGGCTATGCAATCCTCTTTAGCAGATTTAGATAAACAAAACTTGAAATAATTTTAGATAGAGCTAAACTGTGTTTTTCAGTGTCTATAGTCTGCCAGCTGACAGGAGCCACACTGACAATACTTAGATTTATACCAATATAAACACTGTAGAAGAAACTTTATGGTGAATAATGGATGAGATTTCCACAATGTCAAAGTTTTTTAAGGCAAAGAAAAGAAATTTTATTTCAGAAGAGCCTGGATCACATGAAGCATTTCATACCAGTTTCTAAATGATGGCCTAGATTGAGTGAAAACTAATAGGCATTTTATATTATTTATTGTGTGCTAAGGGCGTAGGGTTACAATAAATGAGGGAGAGTTGACTTCATTAGCCAAAGCAATTTATAGGCAATTTTCTTAAATAAAAACCATTTGTTTTTATGGATATAACATTTACAAATACGATGATCTAGATTGAATGACCTTAAGAATTCTGGTTTATGCCTGGCCAGTGTTGCTCAATGGTTTAGCATTGAACCAGAAGGTCACGGTTTGATTCCTAGTCAGGGCACATGCCTGGGTTGTAGGCTCAATCCCTAGTTGGGGGAGTGCAGGAGGCCACCGATCAATGATTCTCTCTCATCGATATTTCTATCTTTCCCTCTCCCTTCCTCTCTGAAATCAAGAAAAATGTATTTTTTTAAAAAGACTTATAGTCCATGAATAGACACTTCTCCAAAAAGGACATACAGAAGGCTGATAGACATATGAAAGATGGTCAACATCACTAATCATCAGGGAAAGGCAAATTAAAACCACAATGAGGTACTGCCTTATATCTGTCAGAATGACTATAATTAATAAATCAACAAACAAAAAGTATTGGTGAAGACATACAGAAAAATATTCCCCTTTGCACTGTTGGTAGAATTGTAAAGTGGTGTAGCCACTACAGAAAACAGTATGGAGGTTCATAAAAAAATTAAAAATATAACTACCATATGATCCAGTAGTTCCACTTCTGGATGCAAAGAAATCCAAAACAAAAATTTAAGAAGAAATATGTACTCCTATATTCACTTCAGCATCATTTACAATAACCAAGACATGGAAGAAACCTAATTGCGCATCAACAGACAAATGAATAAAGAAGATATGGTACATATACACAATGAAATATTACATAGGTATAAAAAGAATGAAATCTTTGCCAATTGCAATAACATTGATGTACCCAGAGAGTATTATGCTAAGCAAAATAAGACAGAGAAAGACAAATACCATATGATTTCACTTATATATGGAATATAAAAAACAAAATAAATGAACAAACAAAACAGAAACAAACTCATAGGTACAGAGAACAAATGGATGGTTGCTTGGAGGAATTAGTGAAAAAGGGGAAGGGATTAAGATGTAAAAGTGCAAGATAGAAAAAACAGTCATAGAAGTATAAATTACAGCATAGGGAAAAAAGTAAATAATATTGTAATAACTACATATGGTGTCAGAGGGGTACTAGACTTATCAGGCTGATCACTTTGTAAGTTATATAAATGTTTAATTACTATGTTGTACACCTGAAACTAATATAATATGTCAACTCTAATTGGAAAAAAAAATAATTTAGAAAATAAAGGCAATGCTCTCCCTTAAAAAAATAATTATGGTCTAGCACAGTGCTAGAGGAACTCACCTTTATTTTTTAAAAATATGTTTTTATTGATTTTAGAGAGAGAGGACTAGAGAAGGGGAGAGAGAGACATTGATGAGAGAGAAATATCAACAAGCCGCCTCCTGCATGCCCCCTATTGGGGCTGAGCCCACAACCCAGGCATATGCCCTGACAGGAGATCGCGTTGGTGCTTGAGTGGATGCTCAGGCACTGAAGCACACTGGCAAGGCAGAACTCACCCTTAGTGAAAACTGTTATGCCCAGGGAAGGCATGCTAGAACAATCTCTACCAGCTCCAGCAGCACCAAGATATATCTCCCATTACTGTTTAGTCCAAGGGTTTGGATATTCTTATTACTTATTAGTGTACAAAATAAAAACAAAATAAAATAGACTCTTTAGAGACGATTCATTTTTTGATATTTTTGAAATTTAAGGAAACATCTTGTTGGACTGGAGGAAGGCCATTCAGAATGATTTAAGGATTCCATAGAGTGTTTATAGATCTTTAGCATAATCATCATCTGAGATAAAACTGGCAGTATTTTCTTCTTTTTAAAGTAAAAATCACTGTATTTGTGGGATACATATTTATCAGGATATAAAATAAATTCTTTCTAAAGTCAGTCTAAGATGGGAAAATGAAATCTGGCCAAATACCAACAATAATTAGCTTATTCACAAACATTATTTCTCCTCCCTTGTTAATAAAGACAGAATTGGTCATCAAATTATTATCAAGGGAAGAATAAAACATACAATGACTCATTTAAAAGCTGAAGCCAAGGCACAATCTTGGAAAGTGAACTAAGGCTTTTACTATGGTTAATTTCTATAGAGGAAAAAAACAAGTGCTTCAAAAGCACATTAGGTTCTTTCAATATTTAACATGAAAAATCATCCATGATATAGGTGAAAGTCTTACTCATCATTTGTCAGTGATAGAGAAGGTTCTAAATAAAGATATCAGTGGTTTACATGTATCAAAAGCACCCTCTTCCAGTCTCTAAAATATCTCAACTTCGATTCCTCACATCATAAGCATATCTGAATATTTATTTGATACAGAAAATAGAAAGATTTCTCCCTTATAATTGAGTCATACAAACACATAGTTTATTCACTTGATTGACAGCTTCATCCTCTTCCTTACAAATTGTTTAGGAAAATATTATTAATACTACTTGTTTTCCTTATATATAAATAGCTATATTCAATTGTTAGCTCAGAATAATCAATAATGATCACCAAATAAAAGTTTGGGCAGAAGTTTGGACAATGTTAGAGTTCTAATAATAATGTTCCATAATTTTAACAAATTATTATAGCTATAATAAATTTAAATTTCCTCACAAATGGCCTTTGTACCTTAATCACAAGTGAGGTCCATATATTTGAGGTCCATATAAATAATTTTTGGTGCATGATATGTAGAATTTTCAATGTGAATTGTAT
Source organism: Myotis nattereri (assembly GCF_964212035.1). Taxonomy (NCBI): domain Eukaryota; kingdom Metazoa; phylum Chordata; class Mammalia; order Chiroptera; family Vespertilionidae; genus Myotis; species Myotis nattereri. The sequence continues at coordinate 32,864,729 of NC_138088.1, forward strand.
ACTGGTTTCAAGTTAAGTATACATAATGTGAGTGTCTGTCTTTGTAATAAATTATTGATAGTAATAGCAAAAGGGATTCTCACTGTGAAATTGAAACTTTTTAAATGAAGGGATAGTAGAGTAAATTTGTTATTTTCTAAGGAGCAATTATCAAAATGTGGTTATAAATCATGATACTATATTTCATGTCTGAATTTGGATATATATTCATTCATAAATGTTTTAAGGGCCTTCCTAGAAACTTAATAGTTGATTCTAACATATACTTACCAACAGAAAATATGTATATGTATACATAAAAATATGTATTTTTTTATGTTACATTCTTTACCATGATCAATTTGAGATTCTTATTTGATACCACAGTTTGCCCATCTATTCTTAATGTAGGTGGCATATGTATGAGCATGTACAAAGATTTCCATGTCTGTTTCAGCTGCTTTGGAGGAGAATGGTTGTTTACATGTTCTTCAAGTTGAGAGTCTTACTTGGTTGCATTTAAGAAAGTCCATCTTTTGCAATTGGCCACTCCATTGTCTTCATATTGAAATTTATTTTATTCTTCTAGGAGAAGAACTCTAAATTATATTTTAAGTGATTGCCTCTATGATTCTATTTAGGATTCCAGACAGTGAACTTTGGATAAGCAATGGGACCTAACTTTTAAGTAAGACCATTACAAACAAACCCTAAAAATAGGGTGAAAATACTTCTATCCATCCAAAATTAATGATATTTATATTAAAAATAGAGGCAACTGTGGAAAATGGCAACCTTGAAAACTGGGATTCTGCATCTATAACAGGTTTGTTCCTAGGCATTTGGGCAAATAATAAAGAGGAAAGAGGTATTATGAATACCATGCTCATTCCAGAGAGTAAATACATAGCTCAGAATAATCTCCTTTTGGCATCTGTATTAATTATAATGTTTTTTCTTTTTTGTTAATCTTCACCCAGGGATATTTTTTCAATTAACTTTTTCTTTTTTAGAGAGAGAGAGATGAAGGGAGGCAGGGAGAAAGAGATGGAGGGAGGGAGGGAGGGAGGGAGGGAGGGAGGGAGAGAAGGGAGAAAGAGAGAGAGAGAGAGAGAGAGAGAGAGAGAGAGAGAGAGAGAGAGAGAGATGAGAGAGAGATTAATATGAGAGAGACACATCAATTGGTTGCCTTCTGTACACACCCAGACCAAGGCCAGGGAATAAACCTGCAACTCAGGTAGGTGCCCTTGACTGGGAATTGAACCCTAGACCCTTTGGTGCATAGGCTAATGCTCTACTACTGAGCCACATTAGCCAGAGCTAATTATAAAATTTTTAACAGAGCTTTCATATGAAAACTAACTGAAATAAAATAAAATAGCAAAGAAAAGGCAAAGCAAAGCATTAGCTTAACCCTTGTTTTGAAAATGACTTCCTTAATAAAATGACATTTTTTCTGCTCTCATCTAGACAGAAGCATTTCTTTCTCACAACAATTGGGGCATGGCAGGCATGCTGAGATAGTTATAAATTAAGGAAACCTCATGCTTTCACATTTCTAAATGCAATAAGATAACTGCATTTGAAAAGTTTTGTGTTCCCTCTCTTTCTAGCAGGGACCTAGTCTTGAGAGATGCTCATGGGACTTGTGTTCATTTGATGAAACATTGTGCAGGAATGGAATGTTATTGAAGGTGACACAATTCCATTGTGATCAGTAAAGCAAGGTCTTAGTTTCAAATAAACACTGGCAACTCAGTTTTGTGACTCTGAAACAAATTAGTGATGAATCTGGACAAAACCATCACAAAACTCAAACCTCCCTGGTAAGTACATTTCCCCCATCCCAAATCAGAGTTGATGCAAGCTTCTCTCAAGAGAGTTTTAAACAGGGTGCTATGCCCATATCAGAAAGCTAAAAACTTGGCACTTGGTCAGAAAAGGTTAATATGGCTCCTTGAGATAAGCTGGCATAACCTTAGCCTTATCACCTTAAACTTAAGATAGCATGATACCTTATCATTCAAACAGGGGAAACCACAAGTTAATGATGCTCCTTTAGGCAAACAAGATCATCTTACTCAGGTCACAGGGAAGTATTAGGGGAATTGCAGCATCTTTAAGAAAAAAAACAAAAAACTGATTTTCAAAATAGCTGTCTAATGTGTGGATTTTGCAATGTAGCTTTTTTTTTTCCTGAAGTGCAACAAAGCTTCAAAATCAGACAATATAGATTAAATAATAAATCCAAAGCAACTAGTAGTTAAGTTACTACTGTAAAGCAGGAGATGCCACAATAGATACATCATGCTGAGTGAATAGTCTATATTAGTTTTGGCAAGGATGTAGGGGAGAACAAATTGACACTCAATATTGAAGAAAACTTGGTGTCCCCAGGCCTGAGGGATGAAAAGAACCACATATGCCATGATCATTCTTGGCTGCAGCCAATCAACAAAAGGGATCTGATCTACACTTGCTTCTTGAAATAAAATTCTACAAAAAAAGTTTTCTGTCAGGTAAGATTAAAATAAGAAGCAAATACTTTGGGAAGGTGTTATTTTGGACTTTGACACCCAAATACCTGAGATTTACACAAGATTCAGCTAAGCCAACAAACTCCTGTAATTTTATGTGCATCAAAGGACTAAGCCTCTAAAGGTTTGTCTAAAACTGAACACTGAGTTTGAAAGGAGTGTTAAAAGCAGTCTACACCGATGAAAATCACAGTAGATAACTCGAAAACCTTAATAAATATAAAATGGGAAGCCAAAATGCTTTTGAGATAGTCTTGAGTAGTGACACAATATAAGGGAATCAGCTGATAATCTCAGGCATACCATAGGTAACTGGATTTATGTAAACAGTGAGTTAGTTGTAAGAGGGGATAAAAGTAAGAGTAAGAACAGTTATAACGGATTACCTAATGATTTCTTATTGGCCAGGATTTAAGACTATTTTTTTAAATGTAGTCCTTGAAAACACACCACTTTCCTCATTTTTGACATGGCAAAATACTTACTGTGATCAAATGAACCCAGGATTAGAGTTTAGCATCTGTTTTTAGCTTCCTATGGGCTTCTTATTGAACCTTGAGTAAAATTCCCCAAATCCTTAACTTGTTTTCTCTTCTATTAAGTCCAAGTATAAGAATATCACCTCCATCTATCTCATCGGGCTATTACAAGGAACAAGTGAGAAATGTGACAGGGGTTTGTAAAGTTTTGTACAAATCCACCACAATTAATGTACAAGACAATTTTTATTGTAGACATATGTAAGATAAAGACTCAGAAAAAAATAAATCTCATTTATACGGTTTCAATGATGGGTTCTAATTTAGCAGTCAAGATGTAAAGTAACTGCATCATAATGTTGAATGTAAACTGTAACTGAAAAATAAAACTTAAATAAAATACAAAGATGTAATGTAACTGTGTTGTATTTTCTGAAGAATGAAGCTATGCTCTTAGTCAAAAAGGCCAGCAGCACGCAGGTTATCACCATGAGGACAACAGAGAAAAAACTCTCCTAACCTTGAAGAGACCTGTGGGCATCAGCTACTGTGTCTTATTCTGGCCACTGCTCTTCCAATGTAGGCAAAGCAGGTCATCAAGGAAGGCAGGCTCATTTCTTTGTAAGGATAAATATGAAAATATCAACTTCATTTGGTCTGAAAAATTCAAGGGCTATGGAAAAAGTGAATTAAGCCTTAGTTGTCTAGAACAGCAATTTTCAACCTTTTTCATCTCATGGCACAAATAAACTAATTACTAAGAATTCTGTGGCCCATCAAAAAATTATATATTTTTTTGCTGATCTTACAGAAAAGAGGTATAATTTTGATTCATTCACACTGGATGGCTATCGTTGTGTTGGCAGTTGCCATTTTTTAAATCTGACAATCTAAGGAAAAGAAGTCACTGTCCCTGATTAAATAGTCATGTGTTACATGTTTTACAAATTCTTGCAGCACATCAGTTGAAAATTGCTTCTCTGGAAGGGAATGAATATGGGGAACAATAACTTATTCATTCACTCTGAGGCAACAGCACTTGGTCTCATAGAGTAGAAGAACTAGAGAGGGAGCAACAAAAGGAAATAGAATAATTGCACACAGAATTTTTTAAAAAAATGATTAAGCTTATAAATGTAAGAGGTGAAATAAGGTGCAGTAATAGGCTAATGAAACGATGGAAATGAACTGATACAATTTTAATGGATTGGTAAGAGAAGCTGGGGCATATTCAAGCTTTTCAAACTGATTAGAAAAGACAATTATTCACTCATCAAATATCAGTGTGAACTATGATTAGAAACAGGTTGTTGCAAGAATCTGTGTCTAAACAAAGCCAGCTATGAGACCATCTAGCCAAGAATTACAATTCTCAGTGACCAGCAATATCAAGTCATTCTTCTAACTGACTATGCAACAAGCTCCATAAAAAGGCAGCTTTTATTATTTACTACTAGGGGCCCAGTGCACGAATTTGTGCACCTTGAAAGGAACTGTGGGCCGCAAGGCTGTGGTGGGCACAGGGGCGGGTCTCGGCCTATTTTCCATGACCCAACCCAACCCCTCCTGCCACGGACCCCTGTCCCCTGTCTGCCGGCCCGGATCGCCCCTCAGGAATAGGGGGAAGTAGAGAAGCCCTCAGGGATGATCAGCCGCTGCTCGCACCCACTGATGGCACTGAGTGATCGTGGCCAGCGCAGGGTGCTGGCAGTGGGTACAAGCAGATGCTGGCGCCAGCAACAGGTGTGAGCACCAGGTGGGACCACAGTGCGTGGGAGCAAAGAATTTTCAGTAACCACCAGAGGCTTGCCCTGATGACAGCAACTGCCGCTCCTCCTTGGTCTGGTGCCCCTGCTCACCTACTCCACCATCTCACCGCGACTGATTCCCACCATGTTCCACGCGCACTCCCTGGTGGTCAGCACATGTCATAGTGATTGGTTGTTCAGTTGTTCCACCATTTGCTCTATTTGCATATTAGCCTTTTATTATATAGGATTATACCCATAGGCCTTGGCAAATATTCAGTTGAATCACATAAATATGCTGATGTTCAACCTTATTTAAGATATAAAATTTGCAATTTTGTATGGTTCAACCTAAGAGTAGGAACTTGAGCTCCTACCATTTTAAATACATTGAATAAGTGAATGAATTAGCCTAGTTGTTTTGACTGATGTCTTTTATAGCATTCTAAAAATTCTGATTGATAGAGAAATACCTTTGTAGATATTAATATTCTCATGTGTTCAGATACCCTGTCTTCATCTAACCAGAAACTTTCAAGTATAAAGCCTTCCAAACTGATATGAATCATTTATCCAACACCTCTGCAAATAGCCTGGGTTGAATATAAAACTGGTCTGGGATGGCCAACACTGTTCTCCATGCTGATAGAGATAAGACCTGTGCATCTGAAATAAGCAAGGATATTAGCCACAGTGACTTGTACCTATCTGAGGCTGGACTAGGAGATGATCATTTTGACCTAAATAGAGCAAGAGCACTTTCACAGAACAGGCAGGACTTGAGTTTGTTGTGAACTATGAGTAGAATTTGCAGGCAGATTATAAGGAATGGCATTTTTAGATGTAGGATTGATGAAAGAATGAACATGCGTTCAGGAGTGTCGGGAAGCCATTTTAGTAATAAAAGAAGTTTTGTGTTGGAGAATGAAGGAGAAAACTTTGGATAAGTAACATGAGATTTTTGTGCAAGGGCCCAAAGTCATGGTTTAGAATATAAAATTCATTCTTCATGCATAGAAAACATCAGAGGTTCATTAATATAGAGTGCATAGAAAGTTTCTGGAGGTTTAAGAGTAGAAGATAAGCTGAGTTTAAAGAATATTCATTGAAATGACTGAAAGACTACACTTTCTAAAATAAGCCATTTGTTGCATATGTGGGGTTTATTCAATTTAAATGATGATCAACTACTTGTATTTTAAACAAGCTTAGAGCACACACAGAGACACACACATAGAGGAATAAACGGATCATGCACAAAAGAAGGTAAACTATGGAAATAACGTAAATTAGTTTCATTATTAAATATCATTTGAACTGAAAAATTAAATGTAAAAAAATCTGTTTCTTCATTTTTTTTGGACTCCCTTCCATGAAGACCACCTGATCACTAAAAACAAGGAAATGCTATTTTGTGTGCTTATATGCATAGCATATACACATGTACATGTATTTATACACATTTCTACTTTTTAATGAATTTATGCCATTGTTGTCAATTACTATATCTTACATAGACAGCATATGCATAGCTATATGTTAAAATAAACTCATGAATAATTTGGCTAGTCCACTTCACAAGTAGCAGTTATGAAATATACTGGTGAAGGTCTGAAGGGAAAATAATCTGTAAATTACAGCGCACAGGAAAGAATGATTTAACACTGAGTTTGTAAGTGATATACAGGAGCTGTGTGCACCTTCTTTTAAGGTGAATAGGAGCCATGCAGCCATGCCCTTCTGTTTATGTTAAAACAAACTAAAACCACCTCTATTTGATATATGGAAAATCAATATTGAAATCTTGTGATGATTTGAGAGGTTAAAAATCATTATAAAGTCACTTTTTCTTGTAACCATTCATTGATTTATTACTGATTATACAGATAGTATGTGTCTGGGATACTTTAAAAATATTGTAAAATCTTCGTATAAAGAAACTCATTTGTACATCCACTTGAAAAATGACAAGCCTACTCACAATTCCTTTTATATAATTTCCTATGACAGAACTCATTTCAAAGAAATTCATTGTGAAAACAATGCCATAAAAGGATTCAAATGAATTATTTTGCTGTTGTTTTCTGTTTAAATTCTTTTGTTTCTTGTTACAACTTCTCTAAGGGTAGAATCCCTCTGTATATTCTGATTAAGTGTATGCTCCAGGAGAGGACGAACACCTGGAAGACTGGCTACATAGGAAAGGGCTAGCTATCAACAGAGCAATGAGGAACTTCTCATGCAACTGCCAACAGTTCACAAATTCTCATGATAACAAATTCGTTACTATTAGCAGGCCATGATACTATAACCATTGTATAATTGTAATAATGAGCATAAGAGAAACTTAATTAAAACATATATGGGGTCTAGTTTCAAGAAAATTGTTGAATTTGATCTTTATCCAATACAGTAGATCATTTGGAAAGGGGGGGGGGGTGAAGGATAGCATTTGTGTTTTGAGTAGATTCTCTATACTATTCCTTTTAATTGAGTTTTTATGGTGCATGTAAGTGTAGTATGATCCATTATAGACATACTGGTACTATAGGCAAAGGTTGTCAATGTGATTAATATCTGCCAATAGAAAGTACATAGAAAAAAGACCATCACTGAAGGATGCTGTCTACATTTTAAAGGATGTTTTAATTGTGTAACATGAGGAACACATTTAGTTAGAGTATCATCATTTAAAATGCAGAATAATTATTTATGTAGACTGACAGAGAATACATTGAGAGGGGCACCCAAACTTATACTATAAATTATGAGGAGATAGTTCTCCAAGTCCCTGTAAGTCTTCTTCTCTGAGCTAAAGTGTCCTCATCCTTTCAACTTTGCTTTGAGGGGTAATTTCCCGGCCTGTCTCTATGTTAGTTGCCTTCTTCAGAACAGTTTGCTTTGTTCTTGACCCTGTTCACCCATGACAGTAAGAAGTGGGTGTATAGCCTGGGTATGGCTTTTCCGTGTGGTTCACATCCACTCTTTACAATAGATGGATTTCCACATCACTGGACCTCAGGTGGTAGAGAACTGAGCTAGTAGTACAGAAATGGCACAGACCTGGTGGCAGCTTCTTTTAGCTATACTGTCTAATACATTTAGGCTGTTACATGCCATTGTTGCCCATGGTCCTGCAACCACTAATATTTCTATGATTCTTCCTTTTATGGATGACAAAATGGGACTATGGAGAAAAATTGAGTGTCTCAGTTAATGTATTGCATCCCTCCATACACACAATGGCAACATAGTGGGTATTAGACACTTTAGTAACATTGACATAAGCTTTTAGTAACATTGACATAAGCTTTTTCTGTCAAGCGTGTAGTGAGGGAGCAACTCTATTTGTAGACCCACTACTCTATTTGTAGGGTCGTAAATGTTATATTTATTTTATAGCCAAAGATTATTCCATAGTTTTCAAACATCTTTCCCCACACTGTTGATGAATAGTAAACCTGTGTCAATTAAAATGCCATCAACCAATTCTTTCCATGGTGTTTATGCAAATTATATTAATCACTGACAGAAAGAGAAGTTTCTTTTACTCTACTCACCTCATTAGCCCCATCTTTCAAGACTTTAAAACTCTTTATTAGGAATTGCTGCAATGCTTAGACATCCGTCAACTTGACATGAATGCTATATTCTTAGTTGTGTTACTGGTAAAGCTGCCAGTTAGGACAGAGCCAAGTTCAAAACTCTCCAACCTCACTGGCATTGACATTGATCCCAAAAGAGGCCACACAGTATGGTAATAAGGACATGACTCAGGGATTAAAGGAAAAAGTGTCTAATACCCACTGTGTTGCCATTGTGTGTATGGAGGGATGCAATACATTAACTGAGACACTCAATTTTCCTCCATAGTCCCATTTTGTCATCCATAAAAGGAAGAATCATAGAAATATTAGTGGTTGCAGGATCATGGGCAACAATGGCATGTAACAGCCTTCTAATATATATGTGGAAATAGGAATGGCTATCTACCTCATCCAAGGCCGCCCAGAAAGAGAAGATTGGTGCTCTATCTCCCTCCCACTGTACACCATGGTAGATTAGAAAAATTAAGAGAACATGGAATGGTGTCCAACCAGATGGCTACAATACAGTTTGCAGTTATGATGGCTCCTAGGTGCTACATGTGAAGATGTGACTGAGAAAGAAAACTTCATATAACAAGAGGTGTATCAGAGTTATAGCCCCAGTAAGTCCTGGCATTGGCCCCACTAAGGACGAAAAATGAGGAAAAAATGATTTAAAAATCCCATTTATCCCTCTGTCTTTCCCTCTCCCTTTTATAATAAAAGAACAGGAAGATAACTACTTCAGCAAAGACTGTGGTTTGTGCCCTGGCTGGTGTGGCTCAGCTGGTTGGAGGTTGTCCTATGCACCTGGCTCAGGGCACAAGACCAGCTGTGGCCTGATCCCTTGCAGGGGGCATGCAGGAGGCAGCCGAGCAGTGTTTCATTCACATCAATGTTCCTCTCTCTCCCCCCATGTCCTGCTCTCTCTAAAAATAAATTTTAAAAGTATTTAAAAAAAACCATTGTGGTTTGTCAGTCACTTGCAATGGTTGGGAACTGGAGGTACAGCCCAGCATTGCAGCTCATTGTTTGGTCACTATACCTCTCCAAGCCCCAGAGCTCTCATTTAAAACCAACACTAATCTCCTTCCCAATATTACTAATGGGATACAACTGATGGATGCATATAAAGCACATGATGCAGGACCTAGAACACTCTGAGCATTTCAGACATCGAGCTGTTGATGTAGTTCTCCTGGGGCAGACCCTCCGCGTTCTCGCTCTCTCTGTTCCCACTCCTATTCAGTCTACTCTGGGAGCCTGTTCCGGAAAGAGTTAGGGATTAATTCACATTATGACTTGGTGCGGAAAATGTTCTGTGCTTACATGGAAACATGATTCTCAGTCGGTTGAATATGTCCATTCAGGGGTTTCAAAAAGAGACTTGTCTCATTTGTCATCTAAACCCACGCTAGGATTACTAATCAAATTCCTGAGCAGAGCATCTCAGGCGGTGCAGGGCAAGCCGAAGCCAAGGGCATGACTGCAGGTGCCCATTAGCCATGAAAGGGTTATATAAGCTTGTTACTGAGATAAAATTACAAGCACTCTCTTCCATTTTACGTTTATATGGCTAAATAAGAGATTTTAAAAAATACCCAGTGAAATGAGCTGAAGGGAAACTCGTGGTCAGTGAAATGGCATTTCTGAAGATTAAGCTGTTCTGCAAAAAAATGGCTTAATGCAATATTTTTCCAAAATTAAAACTTCCTTCTCTTTCCTTTTTAAGCACCTGGAGTTAAAACTACAGAAACGATTGATATAAATAATACTAAGCAATATACTAATACAATATCGGAATTTTAAATAAAATGACAAACTTCACTGATTTTATTTGACCATTACCTATATACTTTATAGCTTTTCCTATTTTCTTATTACAATTTGTTTTAAACCTCTGAATTGTAATCACAGGCTTATTTGAAAAGAGAGCCCAAAAGAACAGTATAGACAATTGAGTATTGATTCATGACCACAGGAGCCAAAAAATAGTTTTGTTATTTAGCTATTTATATTAGTTTTTTCACATAAGAACCCCCACGAAAATGCTGTACCAACAAATTAAAAGGGATAAGTATAGATTAAAGCAACAATGATTGCTTTAAAATATAAAAGCTAAAGTATTCTAAATATGAAATTTTCTTTACATATACAGTACACAACATTTACATGTATATATATGTAATAACATGTACATGTATATGAAATCTATCCAATTGAAATGAATAACCAACTAACTTGATCATACTATCATACCTAAAGATACTATGTCATTACACCTTGGGTGTCACTATACCTTTGACAATCTGGTATTGTGCTTTCAGTCAATATAAAATATTCCCTTATTCAGTATCTTAAATTTTTTCAGGTGAATTAATTGAGGTGTTAATGGTCTCTACCAATGTAAATGTAAATGCTTTATAATAACATGAAAGTAGCCGTTATATAATGTATTCATGTTGGAAGATTGCCTATTTTAAAACTAATGAGATCACACCATAAAATTCTCGACAAATCATTAGCTTCTAGACATATTGTATAAAACACAATTACAGCTTCCCCTGGAGAGCATCCAGCACTATGTCCAATTTGTACGCACCACAGTGTCACGTCCTGACACTTTTAATGAGCGTCTAAAGTTACAGCACAGAAAACTCTCCGTCCCTACTCTTGGGGCAGGCAGCAAAAAGATCATTTGGTTCTGTAACTGAGAGAACACACACTTATCTCTCAGGCTAATACGAAACATATTAAAAAAAAAAAAGTGACTTCACAGAAATAAAGCAATCTGAGTGAGGGCCAAAGAAGGAATTGTTAGGAACAACTGTACAGTATTTAAAAATCATTTTTACCTGGCTGGAATACTTTGCATTGATTTTATGGAATCATTTAAGCATTACAGATAGGGAACTATTAAGATTTCAGGTAATGAGCAAACCAGTCAAACATTGCTTACTTGGTTGGGTAAGTCTGAAGTAGGCCAAATATCCTTTCTTCTTTCTAAATTGTGACATTTTGACTCAAGCCCTCTTGTGGAAGTCTATCCTTTCTGCCTTCTTCTCGCCATCAGTAAATTGTCATGATAATCAGTGTCAGAGAGCAATAGATAAAGTCCTTAAAAGAAACTCTTAGAATACTTAAACTGGTTTAAATACGAGGGTTTGGTGAGGGCTTTAGAAGCAGGACAAATCTTAGGAAAATAAGATCAGTCTATAGGCCCCAATGACTTACAGAGATGTACTGGCTTTTAACACTAACCCATCAAAGAAATTTATTTCTTATAGGAAAATTTTGTTTCATACCCAAGCTTCTTCAATTAAAGGACTCTAGCTTATATATCTCATTCTCTGCACTGACTTTATGGTGAGATACACAATATGTTTATTTCTGGTCTACACTTTGACCTATCCTCTAGATTTATGGACCAATCCAGTTGCATATACTCCAGGGGGTGTAATTATGGACCCAGCACTAAAATATAGATGAAATTAAACCCTAACAATGAATCTAGCAAATTGCTATTCTGTGAATATTATATTTTAAAAAGCTTAACCAGAAAAAAAATGATTTAATGTTAACACTCTTAATAAACGATTATTTTTCAGAATTCAATTATACTGTGCAAAGGCACCAAAAATGGATAAAACTAATTTTTTGTACAATGCAATATCAAATCAATTTGCAACATCTAGCTCTTCAATTTCAATAAACTAAAAGTACATTTGCTTTCACTTTTTTATGTATACAAAGATACATAAAATCTCTTTGATGGAGTGGTTATGCAAAAAAACACACAAACAATTATTGAAATAGATATATCCTACATAATAAAACCCTAATATGCAAATCGACTGAACAGCAAACGACTGGTCGCTATGACCCGCATTGACCACCAGGGGGTAAACACTCAAAGCAGGAGCTGCCCCCTGGTGGTCAGTGAACTCCCACAGAGGGAGGGCCACTCAGCCAGAAGCCAGGCTCATGGCTGGCTGACTGGTGAGCGCAGTGGTGGTGGCAGGAGCCTCTCCAGCCTCCACTGCAGGCTGGCGGTAGAGCGAGAAGTCTAGGACTGTGAGAGCCCTGGACTGCAAGAGGGATGACTGACTGCTGGCAGGTGGACATGCCCCGAGGGGTCCCAGACTACAAGAGGGCACAGGCCTGGCTGAGGGACACCCCGCACCCCAGTGCATGAATGTTGTGCACTGGGCCTCTAGTTTGTTATAACGTAGTGGCCTAAGTTAGAAAAACTGATATGTGCAGACATTTCTATAATATCTGCAGATTAAGTTAAGAGGAGATAAAAATTAAGCTATGTTTTAAAATTTGAAAATTAGTTAATGGCTAAAAAAGATCAGGTCAACCAATTATTTTCTTCTCTTTTCTCTCACCATTAATTGAAACATAGTTATTATAGGAAACTATTAAAGGGATGGTTGTCCTTTTCATTGCTAGAGATACCAAATGACAATTATGTTGAGGAGATTATAACATTATGCCACAGTCAGACATGACAAAGTTTTCAGACATTCATAATTTTGCTCATCCTCCATAATGACTATTTTTAAAATCAAACTAGCTCTCTATTGATTTTGTATGAGTGTCCAGAGCTGTGCATCACAGCATTCTAAAAGCTTCAAATACTTGAGAGAGTTATGGTTTGCAATGAATATATAAAATAATAAGATGCTATTTCTTACTCCTCAACTGTTAAAGTTATACTTGGGAATTAAGCTATATAAACAGACACAGGATTGAAGTAACTCATTTCTTTTCACATAAAGCATTAATAAGATCATGAGTGAGATAGTGGAGTATGGGATAGGAAATGAGCACTAGACTATGGGACATCCTGAATTTTAGTCCTAGCTTGGACACTTACTAGAGGTTCACTATTAAACCTGTCTAATATTTAATTTCCTCATCTGGAAAATGAAGACATCAAAGCAGAATATTTTTATACACTTGAGTAGCTTAAGACTAAAGTCAACTTTTCTTTGGATGTGAGAAACATGTGTGAAATTGCAAATAAACCAGTGGTTCTCCAGCTGAGCTGCTCTTCTCCATCACCTGAGGAGACTTAAATATTACTTCTCCCTGGGATTCAGTGCAGAACAATTAAAGAGGATTCTCTGTGGGTGGGCCTACGCATTGGTATCTCTTAAAAGCTCCCCAGTAGTTCTAACATAAGCCAGGATAGAGTGGTCTGCCCCCAAGTCCGTTCTTCAGCACAGCACTACCCCCAATAGAGGCCAGTGTGGTGAAAATGTAAGCTAAGAGCTTCATTTTCTCATTTCCAAACATTCATTTTTTTCTAATTCATTCACTAAATATTCATTATATACCTCTTAGAACTGCTATGCAACATCCTGAGTACAAAAGGATACTAAGACTTTTCTAAAAAGCAAATAAATTACAACCCCTGCCAACAAGAAACGTATTTCAGCATATATTTTTTTAAGTTCTTGTTCCCATTACACTGGTAGCAGTCCTAACAGAACTAGCATGTAAATGTAGCTGCTATTGGCTTTAAAAATTACTATGCAGACTAACAGATGCAAAGATAGTGGCAACCTTAGTTCAATTCTACCTCAGATAGGTGTTCTTAATTTAGTGTTGTTTTTTTCAAAGATATTTATTTTTTATTTTATTTTAATAAGTGACATTAGCATATAGCATTTCAAAATACATAATGGAATTCAATTGGGCAAATGCTTACTCTTGAAATTTTTACACTTGGACATTGGCAGAAGAAAGTTCTAAACTAGATAGATAATGGGATTTTGGTAATTTAGCTTTTTATTTCTTACCATAAAATCCAAACAATGACGTTTAAAAAAGTAAATAAGAACTATTTTTAAGGGCATGTATTCATAAAGAGTATTCATAAGTGGATACATGTAATATGTACATTGAAACCTCAATGATGAATTTAGGTGAATTTTGACTTTTCAGCCTCTGAATTTGCTGCCATAATGTCTACTTCCGTTGTTTTGGTCAATTTTAATTTAATCAGTTGTGTATGGTAAGTAAATATTTAGGGCTATGAAAACACATACTCTATTGCAAATGTCACTTCCCCTGACATTTGAAAAATAAAGTGGCATTGCCATATCAACTTACGTGTTGGCATTTTAACACGCTGTTGGAGCTGCTTATTGCCTTCTCATTGCCAACTAATAGCTCCTTTAAGGTCCTTCAAGCTATTTGTTGATTTAAAAAACATTATGAGTCAAAGAAAAGACATTTAAAAGACGTCCCCATTGCTTAAGGGATTCAAAGCATGCCATTTTGTCTAGTTTCTGTAAATGAGACTTTTGCCTTTATTTACTACTTGAGAATTTCCAAAAGTAATACTTTCTGAATGTGCTGAGAATTAGATGGTGTCACAAAAAGAACAATGGGATCAAGTTCTGAGAACAGCTCTGCTGTTGAGTTTTATTTGTGTCATTAAAGTGTTCAGCCTCATTTATTAATCAATACAACAAGGCATAGTCCAAAAAATTTCTACTGTTGACTCCTCTTGGCCTGGATATTCTAGGATTCTGAGATATACAGGCGTATATGTTTCTCATAAGAATGAGAACTCTAGACATAACTGGTTTGGCTCAGTGGATAGAGCGTCGGCCTGGGGACTGAAGGGTCCCGGGTTCGATTCCGGTCAAGGGCATGTACCTTGGTTGTGGGCACATCCCCAGTAGGGGGTGTGCAGGAGGCAGCTGCTCGATGTTTTTCTCTCATTGATGTTTCTAATTCTCTATCCCTCTTCCTTCCTCTCTGTAAAAAAATCAATAATATATATATATTTTTTTTTTTAAAAAAAGAATGAGAACTCTAATTTCACTTGGGATAAGGAGAGGTGTGCTGAAGTCAATTGGTTATAAAAATAAAAAAAGTCAAACTATTTTTTGTCTCTGTTCATGAAATGACACAAACAATGTTTTATCTTCAGGCAATGTATTTTGATGGGTGTGTTTTAGAGTAGAAGTGATAGAATATTCTTTCACTTATAAGTCCTCCTGACCACATTGGCCACAATCTGAGATGGAGTTAAGGGTAAAGTCAGTTTGTGGCAACAGAGCAATGTTTGCCGGAGGTAACCTAACCGGTGTAAAGCGAGCAACACTTAAACACTGAGAGCACTGAGCCCAGCAGGCATGGCTCATGGTTGAGCATCAACCTGTGAACCAGGAGGTCACGGTTCAATTCCCCACCAGGGCACATGCCTGGGTTGCAGGCTTAATCCCCAGTAGGGGGTGTGCTGGAGGCAGCCAATCAATGATTCTCTCTCATCATTGATGTTTCTCTTTCTACCTGTTCCTTCCTCTCTAAAATCAATAAAAATATATTTTTAAAAAACCCTGTGATTTATTCATGGAAAATTTAAGAATCGTAAAACAAGTAGAAAACAGACGTTTATGAAGTTTAATGGTATGTCCACAAGTTACACATCAGGTTAATGGTAGTGTTGGGAATGGAAACTCTAAAACAGATGGCTCACACTGCCCCCCAGAGTTTCAGATTCAATAGGTATGAGGTGAAGCTCAAGAATTTGAATAGCTAACAAGTTCTCTGGTGATGTTGATGCTGCTGATCTGGGGCCACACTTTGAGAACCACTGTGATGGGGCATGTCAATGAAGAGATCTGTTCATTCTGCCTAGAAAGGAAGGTAAATAAAGCAAAGGATGGGAAGCAGGCTTGAAGAAAGAGGGTTCTTTACTAATTTTGTTTTCTATTCCTTCCAATTTACATGAAGAGAATTACCATTAAATGAGGTGGAACCAAGAGAAGTTAGGTGATGAGGGGTTCCCCAGTATCAAGCCAATTCGAGTTAGGTAAAAACAGCTAAAAATAAGCTAATTGCAACTTGGCAATTTGTGTTAATGGGAAATAGAGATCATATTGCTTAAGGGCATAGGAGGGTGGGAAATAGGTATTTATCTGTGATATGTTAACATTTCCTATCCTTAATTCTACTTTATTATGAGAGCACACCACATAATTACCTATCGGAAGATTACTACTAATTGCATCAGTGCATTATTATTTAGAAATATGTTTAGACTTTGTCTAAACGAATTGGACTGACTAAAGCAGACCTTGCTCAAGTTACAAACACATGTTTCTAAGACATCCCCAGTCTGTCAAGGAAAACCTAGATATTTGCTGTGATAACTCATATTCAAATAAAAGCCACATCAATCATTGGAATAAACATTGACCAAAATCAGTTAATTACTTTCTTGCCTGTCTGTTCCATGATATTGATTTATAGGAGACCTATGTATTATAGAGTCAACATAGACCATTCAAATCAAGTTTTGTTCTGGCACATGTTTTAAATCAAGCATAAACCTGTAATATATTTCACCAGTGCGCCTTAGATCAAATTATTCATTCCTTCACAACTTTAAAAATAAACAAAAGGTAATCCTCTCACCCTTGACTATTTTGTCACATAAAAATGACTATGATCTTATTGGAAAGGGCAGAACTGCCCTTCTTCATTTTCATTTTGCCTCCATGAATACTGACAGTTTTTCATTATGCAAAATGCTCTCTGTATTTAACAGATGATTAGTACTAAAATTGAGTTTGCAAGTGTATTGATTATACATTTTAATTATTAGGATCATCCCTTAGTTAACAGTTTTAATGAACAAGTAGACTAGCACAATTACAACTTTAGTTGGGCATCGGTAATTCCTTCCAGTGGGTTCTTCTTTAGTCTTATTATTCACAAGAAATTGGATAAGCCTGCTGCGACCCCAGCCTTCTGCCTGTGGGCTCCTTTCTGTGCTTTGAGGCAGTTCTCTCAAGCATGGGTTTTGCCCAGCATTCGGTTATAGAGAAAGAGAACTGAGTCGAAGTCAGAAGTTTTCCTTCCTGTAGCTTTGTGACCTTGGATAAATCACTACCCATTTCTTGTCCTCAGTTTCTCCATCTGTGAAATAGCAGGGTTGAACTAGATGCTGCTGGAGGTCCTTTCAGCTCTCCTAATTCTAAAACAGAACACCTTTTTAAAGAAATATGAATATATTTTTATTGATTTCAGAGAGGAAGGGAGAGGGAGAGATCAAAACATCAACGATGAGAAAGAATCATTGATTGGCTGCCTCCCGCATGCCCCCCACCAGGGACCTAGGCCACAACCCAGGCATGTGCCCTTGACATGAATCAAACCCGGGAACCTTCAGTCCTCAGGACAATGCTCTAACCACTGAGAAAACCAGCTAGGGCTTTTTTAAAAAAATTATTTATTATTGTGTTGGAGGTCTTCACCCACAGGTGGGAGTCATCTTGGCAAAGAATGGAAAATTTCCAATTAGGGATAAATTAAGGGTTTTCAGCCTTTCTTTAGGGGTGTATTTAACTCCAGAATAGAGTGAAAGTGATATTATAAATATTCCATTTGCTAGAGGCAGTGGTATGCTGGTAAAAGTTGAACAACTGGCTTAAAAGTTATTTAATCTTTTTGGACTCTTACCCAAAACAATCTCTTATCTATCATATTTCTTATTGAAATGGAGATTTAGCATTTGTTCTAGCTTTTGTGGCTACAATAATATATCAAATAAAAAAGCATTTTGAAAAAAATGAACTCCTTTCCAAATGCAAATGACAACTACCATTCCTTTTATTAAAAGGAAACATGCATACTCAATAAATGCATTTAAAAATAACTTCCAGCAAACTAAAGCAAACAACTCTTCTGATTAAGGTTCTTGTAGTTGCAAGAAACAGAAATCCACTCAAGCTAAATTAAGTAAATCCGAAGGAAATTGGCCATTTTGTGTCATTTGAGAATTGAAAGCAGCAGGGATCAAGGTCAGCCTCATTTCCTCAGAACTATCGGGTTTTCTATCTCTGGCTTTCTCCAGTCTTGCTATGTTCATACTTTAGGTACCTGTTAATAAAAAGCTTCTTTGCCCCCAGGGCCCTTTGCCCACCACTGCCTGATCCTGGACTCTGTGGCTCTTCATTCAAGTTGGAGAAAGAGTGAGGGTTAAAGGGCAGAAGTGTGGGGAATTAGGGGAGAGAAGAAAGAGGGAAGAGGGAGAGAGTGATTTATTTAGGTGTTGCCCACTGTATTTGGGAAAGGTGTATATATCTGTCTCAAATAGGTGTGGCCAGGGATAAGATTCACATGAGTCTAAGAACTGCCTTATGTGGTTAGTGCAACCACATAAATGACATAATAGATCCTTTTAGTGAAAATGATAAAAACCAACATCATTACTGTTGGTTAACAGTCAGATGCTCATCCTGGGATGTCACTGATGTTTTTTTTTTTGAGGCTAAGAGCTGTTTGTTAATAATGGAAATCTAGAGAAATACCCATTTAGCACCTGGGGGCTCCGTGATGGCCTATGAGATTCTGCTAAGGCATGGACACTGCTTTAAAAACTTACTATAACATTAAAGTAGTAATCAGATTGTGTAAATTCACTTGGAACTCTCCTCAATAGCAGGACTGACAGAGAACCAACTTGTAAGTCCCATGCTGGAGTGAAGTCAAATGATGTAGCTCAAAAGGACTGGAAAACGTGTCTGCAGAGCTTTGTCACAAAATCAGAGTTGGGTGAAGCTGCAGAGTCATGATACAGAATAGTGTCACCTGAAATAATAGGGCCTGTATGTCACAAGCCTTATTAGTCAGCACCTTAAACTACCACCCATGAAATGACAGCCACCTATAGATTAGGTTACAGCTGAACTAGAGACAAGAGCTGTCGAACAGTTGGAAAAGCTCCCCAAACTCCTGCTGCAGTGTTAGCAGCCCTGAGAGAGAGGTGAAGTGTCAAGAAACAAACCAGAAAATAAAACAGAGAAGAGACCCATACTCTGCTAACACGCTGAACAAAATAGAGATTAATCGGTTTCTGGAAAAGTACATTCTGTCTAGCAGACGGGCCCCAGCAGGAATTGCATGCCCTACTGGTCATTTTTTAAGAACTTCTTCCTTTGGTCTAAAATGATGTCACAAATCACAGGGACAAACATGAAGAACTTTGTCAAATGGCAAATTTGCTCTGGTATAAAATTGAACTCCTTTCCAAATGCAAATTACAAGTACTATTCCCTTTATTAAGTGTTATGTTGTGTTTTATTTTATTAATTATTGGACAGTTATGAATTGCCATGAAATTTTTAATTATTATATCAAAGAATTATAGTCATTTTTTTAAATTTGTGACTTTTATGGACTTATTACATATTACATTTTGGATGGGGGACAAGAAGGGAAATTCACTGTGGACTATTCAAGGACTGCTTACAAGGCAGACGCTAAATAGTGGTTTGAGTTTTATACCAAGGTGTAAAATTAAAAACCTTGCCCAGTCAACATGGCTCAGTGGTTGAGTGTTAGCCAGGAGGTCATGGTTCAATTCCCAGTCAGGGCACATGCCTGGGTTGTGGGCTCCGTCCCCAGTGTGGGGTGTCCAGGAGGCAGCTGATCAATGATTCTCTCTCATCACTGATGTTTCTATCTCTCCCTACCTCTTCCTCCCTCTCTGAAATCAATAAAAGTATATTTTTAAAAATCTTAAAAAACCCTTTATGAAGGAATAATATTTGTGTTATTAACCTGTATTTTTCTCACTATTTGTAATTTCTTCTCACCCCAATTCCATCAAAGAATTGGCTCTGAGCTCACTAACTCGACAGAGGGATCTGGCTGGGCAGAAAATGAAATTTTCCTGCAATTCTCTCTGGCTATGTGTTTCCTAACCCTCGGCTCTTAAGACAATTTAGAGCACTCACAGAACTAATAAGAGAAATAGGATCAAGATAGATAATAAGTATCTCAGACAAAAACACACAGGCAGAAAGGTTTCCAATAAGATCAAAAGAAATTTCCTGGGGTGAGTGGAAAGCTGTGTGTGAGAAGAGGGTAAGGCTTACTAGGGACAGGAAATGGCTTGTGGTGCATCTAGCCACATAGGACCGGGCAAAATATCCAAAAAAGACTCTGTGTTCCCAACCTGGAAAATGAATAGTTAAGAGCTATCAGTGACCATGATGATGCATCTTAGTTTAACCTACCTGGGTAGATGGCTCAACTACACACTGAGGGTGATGAAGATTAAAGACCAAGAATGAGATTTGAAGAGCATGGCAGAATGGGTGATTAAAACAAGAGCCAAGTTCATTTATGAAAAATAAAGAAGTACACGTTTTGGCCTACACAATATTGTGCGACATGAAATGTATTTACTTTTATATATATATATATATATATATATACATATATATATATATATATGTGTGTGTATATATATATACATACACACATATATATATACATATATATGTATATATATATGTTAAGTAGCTAAATATAAATAGCTAAATATATATTTCACTATATGAGGAAAGTTAAAGTAATATTCTTCCTTTAATAATTAAAAAAAACAACAACAAATCAGCCCTAGTCAGTTTGGCTCAGCAGAGAGAGCATCAACCCAAGGACTGAAGAGTACTAGGGTCAATTCTGGTCAAGGGCAGTACCTCTGTTGCAGGCTTGATCCCCAGCCCAAGTCAGGGAGCATGCAGGAGGCAACCAATAGATGTGTCTCTCTCACATCAATGTTTCTCTCTTTGTCTTTCTCCCTCTCTTCCACTCTCTCTAAAAATCAATGGTAAAATATCCCCAGGTGAGGATTAACAACAACAAGACAAAACAAAAAACAGAAAATAATAATCTTAGAATGCTTACAGAATGATAACACTGTTTAGAACCAGAAATATTATAAACTTATGGAGCCCTGATAAATAGCTATATTCTTATGGGACATAGATTATTTGAAAGGGCAAAAACACTTGATAAACTATTTAAAAATATGTATCAGAGGTATATAAAGATTACTTTTTTCTTATTTCTTTCATCATAATGTCATAATGCTAAGAATGCATGAAAAAAGTAGCACTGATGGGAAGAGGAAGTATTAAAAATTAAGTAGTATAATCTAAATAGCCAGTAACCAATGGTCTCCAGGCTAGTTAAAAAAGAGAGCAACGAGCAGGGGACATGAGGAAGCTCCTGGGTGCTAATGAAGTTCTAAACCTTGGTCTGGGAGCTTGGGAGAAATCTGTACAGTTATGTTTCATGTATTTTCTGTCTGTATACTTTTCTGTATATATTGCAAGAAAATCTTTATAAAACTGTTTGTAAAAAATAGCAAACAAGTAAGGGAGAGATAAGAATAATGACAATTAATTAAATCAACAAAGGTTTTCTGACTCATGTCATTAGACTAGAGTCATCAAGTGGCAAACTCCACCACAATAACCATTTCTTACATTAAATAGAGCCTTGTAAAGTGCTTGTACATATAAGATCTGTTTAAATCTTCATAACTTGATGAAGTATATAGAACAACTATATAAATAATCCACTTCAGTTGTGCTAAGTGTAGTCAACAGGACTTAATGGTACATTGAATGTGAGGCCAAAGAGGGTGGAGAGGTGAGGAAAGGAGTGCAGATGAGGAGGGTCTGGGGACTGAACAAAGGCGAAATGGTAGTGCCATCTTAGATTCTCCTTCAACCGGAGATTTGCAGGTTGCTGGACAAACTAAGAATCCCTTGTAACTGAATGTCCAGGATGGCCACCATCCTGCCCGCTGCATATTAATTCCAGTGCATTTTGGAGCAGTACTCAGGAACCTTTACTGATTTTAACACAGCAGGTCTGACCTGTCCAGAAAATGCCTCTGATGCTCATTTGCTTTGATGATCAGATATGTGGAACAGCTGTCTCAAGACTCTCCTAGTAGTTCTTTTGAATGTTCCTGAGCTGACCTGCTGACTTTTGGGTTACTTCCTAAGGGTTAAGGTGAAGGGATTAAGAAAAACAACAAGAACAAAACTCGTAGGCAGACAACAGTATGATGATTAGCAGAGGGGAAGGGGTTTAGGGGGAGGTGAAAGAGGGTAAAGGGTAGATAAATGGCCATGGAAGGAGACTTAACTTGCGGTGGTGAACACGCAATACAATACACAGATGGTATATTACAGGATTGTGTCCCTGAAACCTATATAATTTTATTAACCAATGTCATCCCAATAACTTCAATAATTAAAAAAAAAAAAGGCTTAAGGCTCCTCCAACAGAAGAGGTAGAGCTCAGCATGTTTAATGCACCAACTCGCCTGGGCTTAATTAGCCTCTGCCAGAGCCAGGAGCTCCCAGGAGAGAGGCTGGCTGTGCCTGTTTAAATTTTAAGTCCTTCACTTGCACAGAGGAACTTCTGTGGGTTCACTTCTGAATCTGATTTTTCGCCTTACTGAATGTAAGCTAGAAAAACTGTGAAGGGAAATTTAATGTCTCACTTAAGTCAAGCGATTTTTTCCTTCAAAAGAAGAGAGCAGACAAGTTTTAAAATATGACCTACTAGCTTTTCCTTAAGATAATTCTACCTTAGGGAGAAAATATGTTTGTACCAAATTTTCCCAAGCTCCAGTCATCAAAACACCACCTTCACATCTCATCTCACTCCAGCCATGCATTACACTTACTATTACACTTGATATTTTTTACAATATTTAATATTTCACTTTCTAATATTTGAATGAACATTTTAAGCAGAACTTGTACATCACTATCGTACATGGAAACCACGGCTACTTTTTATGAGGGGATGTAATGACACAAATGGATACAATTATATTATTGACAGGCTCACGGCTGTGGTGCTTTCTTCCTGCTTCAGCAGAGCGACTCTAAAAAGGCCCTTCTCATTTGTGTCTCGTTCGTTGATCTTGAAAGCTTCCTCTACTAACATATGCTCCCCTGAGCTTGGAAGTATCGTTTTAAATTAGATTATGAAGCCACGCAGGCTACATAGCAGCATAGCTGTGGGTGTGCTAACATCAACTTGCAAACTGCTAGTGGGCAGCTTATCCCAGTTGTGAAATAGTAGTTCCTAAACTTAAGTCAGGGAGCTATATTCATAGTTTGATCACTTTAAGATGAATTTTAGTATTGGGTATCTGTGTATTTACTTAACTAGAGAAGGATTTGCCTGGACTTGTTAGACAATGCAAGCTGGAAGATCTCTTTCAAACAGAAACAACTCCTCTTAGGGGGAAAGGGAACAAAAGGCTGTGCATAACACTACTGCTATCCTCTTTAGGATCTAAAGCACAGCCTCCCCAAACATTGTTAGGAGACCTTGAAATCTCTAGGAATGTGAATCCCTCCACAACGCCTAGAATGCTCTCGTATTCACAACGTTTTGCTGAATGAGTAAGGTAAAAGTTTGCATTTTACTCTATGCATTTTAACAAATTCATATTTAGTAAATCCTGCACATGCACCTTTTCTTTTTTTTTTTTTACTTGAAACAGATTTTACTCCTTGCAAATACTTTGCTCCTTTCTGCAAAATCCACCTCAGCTCACTTCCTCTCTGCAGTCAGCAGGCCCCCTTCACTCTCGCGGCACGTATTGTTTGGGCAGATCATTTGACAACTTGATTATTTAGTTGAACGATCTTTTACATGTTTACATCCTAATCTCAAATAGAATATTTTGGCTACATATAATCTATTATTCATCTGCATCTAAATTTATTTACTCATTCTTTCTGTTACACATTTTTGTTTTTCAATAAAATCATTCCTCAGCTATGACTTTATAAAGATGCCAATATGTCCCACACACAAACATGGGAAATATGATGGAAATATGGTAGATTAACTCTATAGAGAAATCCCTCCTAGTGTAGATAGCCTAAAGATACTAGATGAGAACATATTTTTAGAAAAGATGGCTGGATTGGTAGGGATTAAAGAAAATTATTTGAAGGACAGAAATGAGAAGCAGCCATAAGGAAATCATGGAGCTGGTGTTCTTACTAGGACTACTGGCTAAATACAATAGATTTTTTTAAAAAATTAAAAAAACCCTACATAATCTAGAGACATACATGAATATGATATATAAGACAGAAAGGCAAGGGACTTATTAATAATAATAATAATAATAATAATAAAACAGGAAAAATGATAACCTTAGGGTAAGAGACCAGAGAAGGACATATAACACTCAAAACGGTTAGTATTCCTCTGTATCAGCACTTCCCATTCCAAATATAATGCAAACACAAACTTGAACAACCTATGCAATTTCCTAGTATCCAAATTTCCAGGGTAACAATAAAATTTGTTTTAAAATATATTTAACCCAATATACTTTAAATACTGTCATTCAATACGTAATCAATATAAAAATTACTAATGGGATAAATTATCCTCTTTTCTTGATGCTAAGTCTTCAAAATCAGGTTTGTACCTACATTTTCTTACAGCAAATCTCTCTTTAGACTAGTACATTTTAAGTGTTCAATAGCTAAGTGCAGTGGCTACTATTTGGACAGAACGGTTTTATGCCTAAAGGCTTATAATAGATATATGGGACTTTAATATTTCTTAAACTGTGCCTGCCTTATCTATTGCTTATACATCACATAAATTTTAGTTACAAGGCAAGACCTTAACATTTGGAGCCTGCTTACCAATGAAAATGTTCTTTTTCTCTAAATTCTAGATGTTATTATTGTCCTCCCTTTTTCCCTCCTTGTCACATTCTCACCCCCTTTGTGTGATGTGCTGTGTATTACTTCTTTGCTTATGAATGATTCTGACACACTTCTATTCTAAAGCCCTTCAGAAACATTCCTTTTGTTTACTTGGCACAAAACAAATTCATCATCAACGAAATATGGGCTTATTTTCCCCCATTTCATGATACAATTTCAAATAGGCATTCTTGAAAAGAAGTATTTTTGAACAGTGAAAATATTACTTTAAAAGCGAAAAAATAAGAAGCAGCTTCTGAGTGAGCATTTGTAACAATGATGGTCAAGGCTATTTTAAACAGGAAGCTGTTAAGAGGAGACACAGTGTTAGTATATTGAGCATAATGAAAGCACTTCCGTTATCACCCAAGTCCGTTTTAGACTGGGCTTCTGCAAATATCCAGGAGCAACCCAGACTCGTGAGGATACGTACGCAGAAGCAAAAGTGTAGGAACAAAAATGGCAGAAAGGACCTGAGGTTGACTTAGATTTGGGGTTTAAATCAGAGGTCAGCGCACTATGGTCTGTCTGTAGGCCAAATCCAGTAAACTTCCTGTTTTCATTTGTTACAAGAGCTAAGAATAGTTTTTACATTTATTAAATAATTGAAAAATCAAAAGAATAATATCCTGTGACATAAAAATAGGTAAAATTCAAATTCCAGTGCCCATATAATTTTACATTCCTTCAATTATGAATTGTCTATGGCTGCTTTTGTGCTACAGCGACAGCATTAAATAGTAGCAAAGGAGACTATATGGCCCAGGAAGCAAAAGTTTGCCCACTCCTGGCTTAAATCACCATTTTTCCTGGATGATGGTCAATTTTCCACATAATGACCAATAAGCAACACAATATAAACTTTTTGAATTATGAAAAGCATTATTAGAAAAACAATGGTAAAGTAATCATTGAGTGTTATGTAAGTTTCTTTTCCAGGTTCATGCTTTGAGCTAGTAATAGTCATCTTGGATTTGCCCAATCAGGGAAAGGCGAGACCAGATCTGGTCATATTTCTGCTGTCACTTAACTGTGCCAATAACCTTGCAAGTGTCAGAGCTTCTAAGAACCTCTGTAGGCCTATAAAGCAAAAGGATGAAATGAGAATATTGCCATGGTCCCTCCCAGTTTTATAGCTACTTATAAACAGAATTAGTTAATTAAGAAAGAAGCAGTCAAAAATAATTGTTAGACTACCAACATTGACGCCAATTAGATTTGTTTTGGGCACTGGGCTTGTTGTCCATAAAATTGGGCAGGAAATTAAGCTTTTGTATATTCAGCGAGATAACATATTGGAGATCTGCTTAATACAGAGTAAGCTCTTAAATATAAAATGCATTTGCTGAGTGCTGAGCTGAACTGCAAAAAGTACTGCTTCCATGATTCCTATTTATACTCCTCATGGTCTCACAGGGGTCAAAGCAGAGAAATTCCTTTCTTGACAGCGAGTGGAGATGTTCCCAGCCAAGCACAGGGGCTCTCCACAGAATGGCTGCAGTGCAGTGTGGCTCTTGCTGCCATGTGAATGGAAGACTGGATTTCAGCCTCTGGTGCCCAACATTACTATTTTTTTTGGTTTGTTTCAATATATTTTATTGATATTTTTACAGAGACGAAGGGAGAGGGATAGAGTTAGAAACATCAATGAGAGAGAAACATTAATCAGCTGCCTCCTGCACACCCTCTACTGGCGATGTGCCTGCAACCAAGGTACATGACCTTGACCGGAATCGAACCCGGGATCCTTCCACAGGCCGATGCTTCATCCACTGAGCCAAACCGATTAGGGCTATGGTTGTTTAAAACTCCAAAGCAATTGCCAAGTGAAAAGGAGTTAAGTGGCTTCCAACTTCTTAGCAGCTGGTGCTGTATCACCCATAGGAATAGAAAAGCCATGGACAGTTTGTGAACAAAACTTAGATGAAATATTTGACAATAAAAGCATTATTTTTAGGTCCTGGCTAGACAGTTCAGTTGGCTAGAGTGTCTTCCCTACACAAAACGTCAAGGTTGTGGGTTCAATCTCTGGTCAGGGCACATACAAGAAACACCAATGAATGAATAAATAAGTAGAACAACAAGTCGATGTTTCTCTTTCTCATTTCCCTTACTCTCTCTCTCTGTCTCAAATCAATTTTTAAAAGGCAATATTTTGAACATGCAAATAAATCAGTGAAGAATACAACTATTTAAAATAAGGCTGTCAGCCCTGGCCAATGTGGCTCAGTTGGTTGGGCATCATCCTGTGCATCGAAAAGTGACCAGTCTGACCACTGGTCAGGACACATGCCAGGGTTGGGGACTCAATCCCAGGTAGGTCTGCTGTCACATACATGTTTCCCTTTCTCTCTCCCTCTCCCTTCCTCTGTCTCTAAAAAAAATCAATAAAAATATTTTTTTTAAAAAAATAAGATTGTCAGGACCCACACAGTCCCCCCCCTTTTGATTTTAAATGAATAAAGTAATAATCCAAGAGCAGTCTGCACTCAAGAGCACTAAAGTTTCTAAGTAAGCAGCCTGAGTAAGAACGCATCACCTTAGCAACAACACTCCAGAATTATCTGTGATGAACACTGGCTTAATATCCTAATAAAATCAGCTGGATTTTCACTGCTGAAATACTTTGGCTGAAGATGGGGCAGAGGGAAATGATTTCTGGGAGATTAATCAATTGAAGTCAAATCTCAGATGAACCAATTCATGATAAGCCCATTGTTACCATTTTCATTTGATTTCTACATATACTCATTCATAGACACCCCTCACTATCCTCACCTCTTCATTCAATAGGAGAATATTTGAACATGATAAAGAGTTAAAGGCATTAGCAAAGGCTGCACAAAATTATCATCTACGCAGCAGAATCATACTGAATTATTCCTATCTCAGTAGACTGCTTTCTAAGTACGCGGAGTCCCACAATGGAGGGAAAAGTCAATTTCACTGCCAAGCAATGTTTTCACTCACAGCCCTCAAGTGATGCAACAGCAGAATTAAATCATCCCAGGTATTTTATGATTGGCCTGTCTCAATGTGATAATTTGAAAATTTTGTTTGGAAAAAGGAAATGCTCCTAAGTTAGGAAAAATGTTATCAACCATGAAACACACATCCATTCTACATGGTATCTAAGGCCATATGCAAATATTTCCCAAAGCTCAATGGCTACATACTAATGTGGAATTAGAAAATTTATGCAATTATTTATTGTCCCAGACCTACAGAATTAATAAATGCAACCATTAATTCTTCTAAACCTTTTTAAAAGGAGTGGACTCAGGTAGGAACAACTATAAATAATAATCCAAAAAAGGGATTGGAAATTCCTTTCTCTTATGACCAAATTTGTTTTCTATAAGCTAATTTTTTCTGCCTCTCATGCTGCATCAGAATAGAAGCACATTAATTAAGGATTACAAAGAAAGAAAAAAAGAAGCAGTTATGGTGTTTTGCATACCAAAGGGCCCTAAAGGCTTTCACAGCCTTATGATAAATGCTGAGGAGTATCAAAAGGGCAACTTAAAAATTATTCAAGCCACTTTTATTGGCAGTACTGACATGACTAGCTAATTACTTATAGAGAATTATCTTCAGGAAGCTCAGAGTATTTTATAGCTCTTTCTAATTGATTTATGTGATTTTACAGATGTTAAAGTTATTTGTAGAATTAAAATTCCCATGGAATAAAAATGAAAAGCAAAGAGAATGATATCAGCCAAGTAAAGGGTAGAACTTAGAAGAGAATTCAGTTGTGTTCTGTTGCTTCAGCCATGTTCCATATTGTTTTAAAATATATTTTGGGCCAGTAGAAAGTAACTCATAACATTTTCTTTCTTTTGAACAGTTTTCTTGAGGAATCATTGAATGCAAAAATACTTCGTACTTAATAGTCAAAATCTAATATTACAAAAAAATGTACAAACTTCACCTTTCATATCAGTCATAGGATTGAAAGAAATTTTGAGGTATCAATTATTCCATTAGCTTATTTTTACTCATTCAGTGACTACACAACAAATATCTATTATAGGCAAGGAGCTAGGCACTGTCGTTTCAATATTCAGCAAAACAAACATAGTCCTTATCCATACTGAATTTCAGAATACAATCTCATTAAGGTAGCCTAAATTAAAATAACCTCTCTTAATTATATATATGTCTAGAGAAGATTGCACACTTTTCATAAATAATTCATTAGAATGTTAGCAGCTTTCAATGGAAATAAATTCTTCCACCTCTGACATGTCTTTAATTCTATAATCCTATTCAATTTTTCTTACTGAACATTCTATGAACATAAAGATTAGGTTACTATGCCAAGGTCTAGAATATTATTTACTTGTTCCCCAATAACCTCTCTTCTAGATATCGGGCTTTTTCTATCATTGTCAATTTCTAGGGTTTGCTCGGGTTTTCATCACATCATAGTTCATCTAAAAATATTGATTAGGCATGAATGGGTCTGACATTATCCTAAACACTTATGATATAACTATACACAACACTGACTGATCATGCTCTCGCATGATGTTCAAACTGCTGTAGTAATTGTTTATGCCTTGATAAAAGAGATTAACTCATACTTTTTATAAACTTGACTCCTGTTTGTTCTCTTTTATATTAATTCTCCTATAAATTTTGTTTTAATATATATATTACATAAAGGAATATATAATAAATTGAAAAAATATATATTTAATATATATGATGTGTAAAAAGCCTTGGATATATCTATAGATAGATAGATGGATAGATATAGAGCAATGTATTACTTTAAATTTAGTACAATGTGTTTAGTGGTGATTTATACCCAACTAAACCTGAAGATATTGGAGATCTTTAGCTATAAAATATTTTATTATCAGGTTCAGAATGAAGTGCCCCTTACTAGGAATTATGACATGATATTTGACTTCTCTGGATCAACCAAACCAACCCTAAGAGTAGCATGTACCTCATAGGCTCGTTGTGAAGATTAAGTGAGACAGTTATGTACTAAGTGCCTAGAACACTGTAGGAACACGACAACTGTTTTTTGTTTGTTTTTGTGTGTGTGTTGTTTTTTTTAAATTTTGTTTTATTGCTTAAAGTATTACAGAGAGTATTACATATGTCTCTTTTTTTTCCCCTTGACCTTCCCTGCCTCCCCTACCCTCGTGTCTTGTGTCCATTGGTTATGCTTATATGCATGCATACAAGTCCTTCGGTTCATCTCTTACCGCTCCCCCCGCCCCTCCCCCACCCCGCACCCTCCCTGGCCTTCCCGCGGTAGTTTGACAGTCTGTTTGATGCTGCCCTGCCTCTGTGTGTGTGTGTGTTTTGTTTATTGTTGTTGTTTTTTTCTTTTTCACTCTGGAAATAAGATTACCGCCAGCTGTGAACTCATCTAGGCATTTTGTCATCTGGGTCATATTTCCGCTGGTTTTGCTGAGGCACAGAGTAGAATTTCCCATGCTCTAGGAAAGAATAAAAGAAAGGTGGCAGAGTTCTTTTAAAATAGCTGGTTTTGCCGTTCCTATGTCAATGATGACAATGGGTCTATTGAACTCTTGGGGGATGAGATCATAGAGATTAGGAAGAATATAATGAGAAGCCTCAGGATTCAAGTTAATAAGAGAAGAACTGCACTCCATTCTCATGAGTAAAAGTATTACTTCACTTGGAAAGAATGTGGTTGACATTATTTTTTGTTTTCTATAAAATGACATTAAATAATGAAAAGCTTTATTCAAATAAATCTAAATCTGACCCAGCTTTTCTCCAAATGTAAGATAGTTCTTGTATTCAGGATACATTGGGAAGAGAAAACAGGATAGAATAAAACAAATTCAGGTTTGAGTCCTGTTTCTGTCACTTACTAATTTTGTGATATCAGGCAAGTTATCCCAACATTTTGAAACCTGTCTCTATAAAACATGGAAAATATATACCTTATTTGTATAAAGTTATTGAAAGGTTAAATGAAAATGTATATAAAGCACTCAACATGGGGTCCCTGGTCTATATGGGCACTAAAAATGTTTCATTCCTTTACCTTCCTCAATACTATTTATCTAGAACAAGTGCCACATCTCAAATGCATTGCTGAGTGAGTGGTACATATCACCAACCTAGCCCAGTGTTTCTTCAAGTTGAATGGCTCAACCTCGTCCATAAAATATTGTTATCGGAATAATAACGAAGGCTTGGTTTTAAGTATTTTCCATGCTTTCTAAATTATGGAGCACACAGCTTCCTTCAAAGGGATCCCTCACATAAAAAACTCTAATGTAAGCAAGTTCTTATTTTGGACAATGAAGGCAGATTAAAATACATTTCCCTTGCAATCCTTAAAGCCAAAAATAATAGCAGAACCATGAAAATTTCAAAGAGTAGATTACTTCGTTTGGCAACCAGTCATCCTTGACCAGCCTTTAAAATTATGAGAGACATAAAATTAATGACCAATATGTCATTCTTATTTGCACACACAAATAAAATTTAAGAGATGCTGACAGCTAAATTTTCCATTTGTCATAATTTCAAATCCATTTTCTAAGAATTACTTGCTTCTATTGCTCCTTCTGCATTTTACGCTCACTGCCCTACTTTCGGTCCTTGTTATCCTCAGTCTGCGTTTGGCAATTTGAGGGACATTTTTTTTCTGCCTTCTCAGCATCTATACTCAAGCTCTACAATCTATTGTTTTTTTCTACATTGCTGATAGTAGAGCAAACTTTCTAAAAGAGAAACCAGACCATGCCAGATATTGTGTGGCTATTCAGAATCTCCAGTAATTTTCTTTGGTAGTTTCAAAACAATATCAGTGCTACAAGAGAGCCAACATTTGAGGATCCAAGACAGAGAAGAGAAAGGAAGCAGTTGGAATTAATCTTAATTATCAAATTAAGCCATTTGATAATTCTTAAGTGGAGCACCCAGCAGGAAATGGTGGGTGAAGGCTAAGGAATTCAAAGAGCACTAGGAAATTAGAGTTTAGGGCCTGCTAAGTAGGAGGCAGCCTGGCTGGCATGTCAGACTTTTCCCTGAGATTCCTGCAGGGCTGCACCCTACGAAGTAAGATTTAGCAGTTACTACCACATGGTTTATAAAACAGAATATAACAATTTACACTCCTACCAGCAATATATGGGTGCTCCAGCTACTCCATAACCTCACCAGCAGTTGGTATTGCTACTCTTTTTATTTAGCTATATGGTGATACTAATATCTCATTATAGTTTTAATCTGATTTCCCACTATGAGTAATAAATTTAACCACCATGTCACGTTTACTGACCATTTGGATATCCTTTATCATAGAATACTAGAGGCCCGATGCACGAAATTTGTGCAAGAGTAGACCTTCCTTCCCCCAGCTGCCAGCACTGGCTTCCCTCTTGCAGCCGGGACCTGGGCTTCCCTCCAGTTTCCCTCGCAGTCCAGGCTTCATCTGGAAGGTCATCCAGTCTTATTAGCATATTACGCTTTTATTATTATAGATTTCTTAAAGTCCTCTGCTCTTTTTGTATTAGATTATCTCTTATCAATTTGTAGGCCTCATTTACATAGTCTGTATATAAGTACTTTATGGGAAATAATTAGCTCAAGTATCTTCTCCCCTCTGTGGGTTGTCTTTTTTTTTTTTTTAAATACATTTTATTGATTTTCTACAGAGAGGAAGGGAGAGAGATAGAGAGTCATAAACATCGATGAGAGAGAAACATCGATCAGCTGCCTCCTGCACATCTCCCACTGGGGATGTGCCCGCAACCCAGGTACATGCCCTTGACCGGAATCGAACCCAGGACCCCTCAGTCCACAGGCCGACTCTCTATCCACTGAGCCAAACCGGTTTCGGCTGTGGGTTGTCTTTTAATTCCCTTATTTGTGACTTGTGATGAGTGGAAATCCTTCATTTTAATGTCTAATTTCTCAGTCTTTCCTTAACGTTATGCTTTTCATCAGTAAAATCCAGTGAAGATAGCTGGGTGTTACAAAGCTTCCCTGAATCTTGCTGCACACTTTATGAGACTTTCATGGCTGATCCTCCATACCACATCTCATTTTGCACATCAGTAGTGCCATCATTTGTAAGAGTCTACCAACAACTTATGTCTAAAGACTGCGCTGTTTCATACTATTCAGTATGTTTCAACTTATTGTTAAACTATATAAAGAAAAAGCTTGTAAATTTCTGTTAAGAATATGCTAAAGGGAAAGGTATGTAATATTTTGACTCTCTTATTTGCTATTAGTACTCCAGTGTATATATGCATGCAATGATTATTTACTAATACCCTCTCTAATCATATGGCAAAAGTAATTTAATTATGAAATAGAAAATATATTAGTTTACTTAAATGTCTAATCCTCTCAAAATTTGGTAACTCAAGTCATTTCTTTAAAAAAAGTATTAAGATTTCATAACATAATTACAATTTTCTTGACTGTATAACAAGTCAAGAAAATAATGCTGAAGAGGTAGGTATGTATAATATTGTTGGTAAGTGAAACCTCTTACAATGCAGAATTCCTCCACTAAGTAATATGGGGTAAAGCATCAAATGTAACTACTTGTGTATATATACATGCACATACATCCAACAACATTTTGTCAATGGATTATTATTTTTGATAAAAATCTGCTTATGTTAGTAATTGTATTCCTTGGGTTGGTTTGGATCTGATATTATCTGTTATTCATATACAATAATTTTTGTTCCTTTATCATTTTTCACCTGAGTATAATTTGTACATATGTATATACAAATACATATTTGCTACATCTGCAATAGACTAACAACTTTATTTAAGTTTGGCTCTAATTAAATTAGGGAAATGGAATCCTTAACCAAGTTTCTTAAATAATGCCATTAACTGGTAACTACATATTTCCCCATGATGAAGTCAAATGTTAATTATTACTTACTACACATGGCATGTTACCAATGCAATCAGTACATAAACAAATTGGAGTTTGCCACATATAATGAAATCATAAAACCCAAGGGTTCTATTCAATTATACTGAAGAGCAGGAAGTTCTTTCTTGCTTTCCAAATCAAACATCCGTGGCAGTTGGAAGATTAGATAGTTCTATATCAAAGTCCATCAAATTAAAATTTAAAAATGCATTAGATGTTCATATGGGTGTATGTTGAGTGACCCCCTATGAACTTGATGTGGGACTTCTGACATGACTGGATAAATATTTTTTTCTTCCTATACAGTGCATATAGAATGATCAGACTATTGTCAATATATTTTATTTCTTAAACAAGGCACACTTAAGCCCATGAGAAGGCACATATCTGAAAGAGGGAAGAAAAACATGCAGTATATATATTACACAATTTTCATTTTAAATCCCCTTTAAGACTTGTGATTGATTTTACTTCTTTCCTTAAACAAACGGATTATCTTTCACATTTGTTTTTCAGATAAAGTGCAACAAAATGGGGATGGGTATTATAATTTCTGTACCTAAAACAATGACAAAAGGGTATCAATACCAGCCCTAGTTGGTAAGTACACTCATCCACGCACAGAGGCCCAGCTAAGGGTAGTAGGCAACCGCTCTGCCGAAGCCCCCTCAGTCACTCAGTGATCCACTACTGTCTACGTCCTGAACTATCCTGAAAACTGGAGCAGCCACCATCAGGTAGATGTAGAATAAAAGTATATCAAAATATTGTGTGGCACAACGTTTCGTAGGAAACAAGGGAGACACTATTGTAGTTGGTTTCTTTTTTTAAATTTAAATTCTTTATTGTTTAAAGTATTATAGACATCTTCTTTTTCTCCCATTGACCTCTTCCGGCCATTCCCATCCCCCAGCCCGCGCGCGCGCACACACACACACACACACACATTGTATGTGTCCATGGGTTATGCTGTAGTTGGTTTCTTGATACAGTATAATTTGTTTCATTATGGTTTAAAAAATAAATCTAAGTATGTCTTTGGCCAGACAGGTGAGACAAGATCCACTTTTTGTCTGAATTGAGAAATATTTTTCCTATTTTATTAAGCCTAAATCTGATGGCATTTAAAATAAATGTCCACATCACAAAGGCTGGGATGGGAGGCAGGGCCAGGCTAGAAGGAGTCAAAGAGAGAAAAAAGGGACACAGGTAATACTTTCAACAATAAAGATTTTTTTAAAAAAGAAGAGAGAACAGGCAAGAATTGCAAAAATAAAATAAGTCCACCTAGCCCAAGGTTTAGACTACTTTCCCTGATCTTCTTTTGGAAAATGTATATAGTTTTATGCTAGTATTTACATGTCTTTTTCCCCTCAATTTCATTCTTGGGGCAATATGATATTTAAGTAATGACTGAGGAATGCTTTGAGAAGACAGAGAGCCCTCGAGGTGTCACCAGCTGCTTATGCCTCATGTCAGCTCTTGCCAAGTGACTGGGCTTTACCTTTGAACCTGACCTCAAAATCGAGCATGACTCCTAGTGCTGTGAGATAATTCGATTCACAATAGGACAAAACAATTGAAACAGAACTCCTCTAAGAAAGAAAGGAAAGGAGTTTTCTAGGTCAATAACAACAATAACTCCAGCCTTAACACCGTTTCACCACATTTATCACCATCAATAGGCCTATATAAACTTATGAAGCTTTTGACTAGAAATAGCCCATGGTGTGTGTGCGGGAGGGTGGGGGGTCGGGGGGAGCAAGCAATAGTGATTGTAGTATGATATGGCTTTGGAGATAATCAAACCACCAAACCATAGGCTCTATACTTGTTCTGCCATTTGACATTTGCATGACATGAGGGAAGTTATTTATTTTGTTCGACCTTAGATTTCTTATATGGACATAATATCCTTCATTTCACAGAGTTATGAGAATTAGATGAAATAATACGTTTGAAAATGTCTGATACATGGAGATAATTCCTATATTAGTTCCCTTGCTCTGAATAATAAAAATAATAAAGAGGTATCTGCTTTGGCCAGAGTGAAGTTATCAGATTATCGAGTGGTGCATTTATGTATGCACTACACATAATTCAGTATTATGGAGTTGACCTTAAGAAATAAAAGTGGAAGGTGGGACCAAAGAAAGAGATATTAGGGGTAACCCTATGAGTGTGGTTCAAAACCCATACAGTTATAAAACATAAGATCGAGATTCTGCAAACAAGTATTTTTAGAACTCATCATTTTGTTCTTTGCTCCCAGAAGACACCAGGGGCTTGTTTTGTAATTCAGTCATAAAAGACAGCATAATTATACAAAGTTCAAAATATAATCATCAAATGTAAAACAGGTTTATATAAATATTTCCGGAAACCATGGCTGTGAATGGAATATACACATCGTTATTGCCATGAAGCACCCAAAGTTCCCTGCATGAGATGAAATTATAACAATCCATCAGCTTCTGTTTCTCCAAGAATTAATATTCCAGAGGCACTATAACTTATTTTGCCAAGAGGCATCTTCGTTTACTTCAACTTGATTTGAAAAAATAAGGAGAGAAACAGAAATAGGGAATAATGGAAGGATTCAAAGGTGATGGCTTGATCCTTTCCATGTGAAGGCAATGAGGATCTGTAGCTTTTATTACTGATGGGAAACATGAAGGTTGACTTGGACATAAATTTGCTACTTCCTAACTTCATCAGTGAACAGGAATCAATGTGCCATTAAAGACAGTTCTCTATAGCATGAGGCTACACATACAGGTATATATCAGGAAGCATTATACACATACATATAGATGTGTATGTGTCTAGGTGTATGCATATGCAAACATAAATGAATCTCTTAGCCTATCCATTTGCCAACCTATCGACTACATTTGGAGTAAAAAGACATAAGTTTAAGCCCTAACCCTATTTCTTATTAATTCCCCACTAGACAATAATCTCAAGAACAGTTACTCTCTCCACTGTGATCAGTGTTTTATCCCTTGCATCTGGAACAAAACACTGTTCAATAAACATTTCTTCAATGAATGAACAAGAAAGATGTTACTATTTTCTCCATGTCAGGAACCGTGCCACCCTCTTCAATTAGGTTTTACACTTAATTCTTAGGCCCATACAATAAGGCAAAAATTATTCCCAAATAAGACAACTGAAGTTCAAGGAGACTGAAATAAAAGGTCCAGAGTTGAATAAGTGGTAGATCCTACCCAGGCTTTCTTTGGTTTTGATTTCCGCTCCTGTAAATCAGGAATGGCAATGTGCCTACTCGTAGGTGGTGGGTGTGAGGAGCAAATGAGACTAGCAATGTGCATACAGTTTGCAAGTAACAAAGTGCTGTACACGTAGGAGGTGCTATTACCCTAACTTCCCATGTTTAGGGCAACTCCACTACTGGAAAAACTCAGAGTCTGGGTGTCTGAGGGGGAGAGGTTTAGAATTCTCTCCATATTCAAAAAGCAACACAATAAACTCATAGAAGAAAATCTTACTGGTTGCCCAGGGAAATAAAATCCCAGGCCCTTTGATCCAATTATTTTGTTAGCTATGTAACAATAGTGAAACAATTGACAGCAAACACATATCCAGGTCTCTCCTTGATTATGCCATTAATTCCACTATCTACAGACTTAAAAAATTTGGATTGAGTTAAAGAAAATATAAATTCCTAAATAACAGTATTTTAAGAGATTTTTTAAAAAATTTAGAATACTTGCCCAATTAATTTACTGAGTTTAATCATTCTTAAGGTGAACATAAGAATTTCACTCTGTATTTGGGGTCAATAATGATTGACTTTTTCAAGGAAATATTATTGTGAATGAGAGTCTAGGCTTAGATCCTTTGGCATCAGCATCCTGCTATGACAAATGCTCCAGGAAGTTGAGGGAAGTACAGCAAAATAAATGGTAGGGAGATAAGTTATCACAAGCAGCAGCTTCAAAATAAAGTATAAAACTACTTTTCCTCATAATAGTCTATACTTATGTGACTGGAAATGTAAAGTTCAGTAAGAAATCTCTCTGTGAGTTTGTTCAGGTTGAAATGAGCAAAAAACAATTTCTCTCCCTGTACATCATGTTTACAAAAGCAGTGGAGGTCAGGGAGGGAAGTAAAACTGAAATCTTTCGGAACACAAGGCAGAAATGTTATTATATTGCTGACCACCCATGAACTTACGCATTCTGCATCTTAGTCCTATCATTGCAGTAAAATGGCAAAGTCCTTTAAGGCATGTTCCGGCCTTCTACCCTGCTTCAGCACCAATAACATCTGCCTTTCACAAACTCCGGAGGCCTTTTGATAAAGTTCAGAGAACACCCACACTTGGGCTGAAATCCTAACCCTCGTTGTCCAACTGTGTGCAAATGGCAAACCCTCTCTTGCTTTTGGTTTCCTCATTTATAAAATGGAAGTGAAGCCACTTCCCCAAGAAGATGAAATGAGACAGCACATACCAAAGTCCAACATGGTGTGTAGTCCTATCAGGTGCTTAGAAATAGTAGCACCATTTCATAACCCCCAACTGCCATCCCCCTTTCATTTTATTTCTCTCTGTTTTATTTTATCCATGTAACTGCCCCTATAGATATGTGTATGGCACCAAGTCTAATTTGCATAAATTGAAGAAGTGACATTGAATCTAAATGATAAAATGGAGACTTGAATCCGTGTTCCAGAGTTCTATCATTGTGATTTGTCTTTGTATCTCATTCAAAAATTAATCACTTCTTGCAGACCTCTAGGTCCTGTCAACTGAAGTATATTTCTAAAATATTTTCTTAGCCTAAAATACATGTATCTATACTTATTTTTTTCCCTTTGGTGATACAGGGCTTTTTTAATGATTGTGTCAATCAGGGCTTATTGTATGAATATTCCAATACACTATTTGAAATAACTATTCAAGCCATTACAATGTTGTTGTGAAGGAGTCACCAGCTGTAACATTACTAATGAATATTAATATTCTTTTCTATTTGGCTGGCACTGAAATAATAGCAGTTGTCATGTCACATCAACAATTTTAACTAGGCTACTCTGGAAAGTCATTTAAAATCTGAAATGCCCTCTAGATTGCATTTGGTGGTCAACATGCAGCCATGAAGTCAGCTGTGATCAATACAGCCAACAGCAATTCCACTGGAATACTGGCATAACAAGATGGGACTTATAAACAACTCATTTCCCCATTCTGTTGCTTGCACTTTTACACAAGGTAGATTAAATGCCTTCTTATTTGCTCAGTTTTGGTAAAGGAAATTATAAGAACAAGTTTCATTGCTTTTGAATCACATAAAATGAAATGACTAGAATGGAACAGGAATGAAGAGAGCTAACAAAACAGCCGCATGTAAGTAATGAGGCGGTGTTTTGCCTTTGTGAGAAATCTATTAGAAGAAAAATCGTGTTGGCCAGATCCACAAGAGTGACCTGGCCATTCAGATGTGGCCAAATATTTAAGGCTTTAAAACAATTCACTCTCATAAGACAAAATGTTCCTGCCTTAGAAACACTTCAGAACAATTGAAATGTGCAAAATGTTGCACACATCCTCTGATAACCTGCCATTAGTGCGTGGGGTAGCCACACTCTTGCTGAAGGTTCTTTCTAGCTTAACTAATTGGAATTTCTTTATAAAATAGCCCCAAGAAAGCCTGTTAACCAAGGCAGGCCATGTGTAAAGTCTTGTATATTGAGAAGTAAAACCTCATGATAACTAGGTATACCCCGTGGTAATCACTCTTGCGATCAATTGATACTAATAACTTTCTTGAGCAATAACCATTTTTCAGGTCCTGTTTAAAGGCTTTACATGTATTTAATCCATGTCATAGCTCTACCGGGGGGCTATTATCACCATCCTCATTCTACAGCTGGAAAAACACAAGGTCACAAATAGCAAATGACAAAGCAAGGATATGAATCTAGGCTATCAGAATTCACAGCCCAAACACTTAACCATAAAACTCCTCTCTCTCGATGATTCTCTGACTCTGGACTGTTTTTTGTTCATCAGTTTATGTTGTTCATTATATTCCACAAATGAGTGAGATCATGTGATATTTATCTTTCTCTGACTGGCTTATTTCGCTTAGCATAATGCTTAGACCAATGATGGCGAACCTTTTGAGCTCGGCGTGTCAGCATTTTGAAAAACCCTAACTTAACTCTGGTGCGTGTCACATATAGAAATTTTTTTATATTTGTAACCATA
Organism: Myotis nattereri; assembly: GCF_964212035.1. Lineage (NCBI taxonomy): Eukaryota > Metazoa > Chordata > Mammalia > Chiroptera > Vespertilionidae > Myotis > Myotis nattereri. Next base: position 32,904,791 of record NC_138088.1, read on the forward strand.
GTAAAACAAAGACTTATATTTTTGATATTTATTTTATATATTTAAATGCCATTTAACAAAGAAAAATCAACCAAAAAATGAGTTTGCGTGTCACCTCTGACACGCGTGTCATAAGTTTGCTATCACTGGCTTAGACCATCAAACCTCAGAGGGAAGGTGGGGAAGGGTGGGGGTAAGGGGGAGAGATCAACCAAATGACTTGTATGCATGCATATAAGCCTAACAAATGGACACAGCCACTAGCGGGGTGAGGGAATGAGTGGGGGAGTGGGGGGAGATGGGGGGGATAAGGGCACATATATAATACCTTAATCAATAAAGAAAAAATATATACTGGCTCCCAGGAAGCAAATGGTGCCAGGACAAACTTAAAAAACAACAGCAACAATAAAAAACTTCTCTCTCTCTCTCTCTCTCTCTCTCTCTCTCTCTCTCTCTCTCTCTCAATAGTATGTATATCTACCACTCCTTATTTTAGAAATCAAAGTACTTAAATTTAAAAAATACAGTTTTTATTTCCTAAAAGAGAAAGAATAGGGCATTATTGGCAAAGGGAGACAGGCTACAGGATACAGGCACCAGATCTCTCAAAAGCATATGGTTAGGAAGAACACCTTAGAAGGAATAATTGAAGCAGCTCTAACCTTCCTCATCCAATTCTATCCAACATCAGTATGGCTATGAAGTTGTACTGAGTCATTTTCCTTCAACCAGGTCACTCATGACTGCTGCGGGGCGGGGGGGGGGGTGGTGGTGTGGGGGGGCGGTGAGTCTAACAACCTAGTACAAACGTTCAATTGAGACCCAGGGAGTGATGCTATTGACAAGATCTTTAACTGCAAAAGGATCCATCCATTTCTGAGGCACCATACTCATGGTACTAAGCAAGCCAACCAAATATGAAAGAATTACATAGAAAGCTAAAACACTATTGAGGAATAGAATACAATCAATAATTACAAATAAGTACACAGGCAAGAATTACCATACCTGTGTTTTCTTCAGATAATTAGCTCATTTAGCCAAATGCATCTGTTTTGCGAATGGAAAAAGACCTGAGAAATCTCCATCATCCTATTCCAAATTCTTTTCACATGCTCGGCACATCAAGAGGTCTGTGCCAGTCAATCAGATTCTTTGCACCTTAAAAATCCAGGTAGCAAAATTAAAGTCAAGTAACTAAGGAAATTTCCATAGCTTGTGGCTAAGGGCCCATAAACTAGAATAACTGGAGGCACCTCTTCCTTATACTGGTGGGCTCCACTTTATAATAAAAGTCATTACACCTTTCTGAAATAAGAATTTTCAATCAAACAACAAATGCAGCTGGTAGTATTTTCACTAAATATGGACTGTATGATCTCAATTCTAAGATCTGAAGTATTTGTTTAATGTTCCCAGGCATTTTTAAATGACTGTTTTTCTATTGTTTACCCATCATTTCATCAACACTAGAAATATAAGGCTTTATTTCAAGTGCTCAGCACTCACTCGTTCCTTGATCATATTTTTATGCCCAGGTAAAAGAAAAGAGGTCAAGCTCCTGGATGATAAAACAAATCCATATGGATTGTTTTCACAACAGTCACATGGAGGCAAAGGCTCAGAATCTGCTGACTGAAAGGTTGGTTAAGGATCAACCCCTGTTCTAGCACTGATTCAGTCATTCTGACTTGAAGAGGTTCAGAGCCTCACCTCAGCTCCTACCCTGCAGCCACATAGTGATAGGACAGGCATGGCCGTGCAGCTGTCTTGAGCATATTCTACAACCAAACTCTAGTTTTACACAAAAAGCAAATGTTGCTCTTCAATGAGGTGTTTTTTTGTTTTGTTTTTTCGAAAGTACTATCACCAAAGCTATCTCATTGAACTTTTGTAAGAAGTCTAGGCTTCAGGATAGGTATTCTGGTTTGGTTTTCTTTTGCTTTATTTTACATCTGAAGGGAAGGGATTGAGGATTAAGAAATACAAATTGTCAGCTATAAAGATAAGTCGGGGAGGTGTAACATACAGCATAAGGAATAGTCAATAACATAGCGATAACTATGTCTGGTGATAGATGGCTACTAGATTGTGATCACATTATAAGGTGTACAAATGTTGAATTAGTATGTTGTATACCTGAGAGTAATATAATATTGTACACCAATTATAATTAAAAATAAATTAATAAGAAAAATAAAGGGAAGGGACTACAAGAAGAAAAACGCAGGCTCCTCTGGGAGCAGACCTAGGGAAGAGAGGGTGGGAGCCAAGTTAGGATGGAAGGAGAGCATTTGGGAAAAGCCCTCAGCACAGAAAAGGGGCTGGTACACTCCAGATGCCCAATAATTCTCATTTCCCTTCATCCGTTAGACGAGGATACAGCAAGACCTATATGTAACGTGCTAGAAGTTACTGACTTTAGAAATTGAGATTTAAAAAGAATGAAGAGCAGCTGAGATATGGAGTGCCCTTCTCTAAAAATCCATTTCTGCCTCAGGGGGGGAATTTCTATCTATTGATTTCAAATGCACTCATTATTGAAATAACCCAGAAATATATATAATTTTAAGGCTGATATCTGAGCCAGACAGCAGGGGCTGACAATCAGCAAACCGAGCATAGCAGTCTAGATTGTTAGTTCCAGAGCAGGACGTGGATTCACACACACACACACACACACACACACACACACACACACCCCACATTAACACCTAGACTCAAGTAATCATTTCAAATTGCATAATTCGACATCTGCTGTTAATAATTCAGAAAAAATATTTTATTAATCATCAGCATGATTTCACTAATGATCAAAGCACTCCTGGGATTTAAATAATGCCATTATTCCCATTTTACAGACTAAGGAATTAAAGTTCAGAGAGTTTATGTAAATCACCTGAGGTCACACCACCATTAAGTTAGTAAAGATGAAATTAATTTCAGCTCTTCCAACATCAAATACTGTGCAATTTCTAAACCTTAAGGAATTGGTGCAAAAGAGTGTACATGCATACACATGTGTATTCCTTGTGTCAGCAAAACAGCTCAAGATGCACGCTCTCCAATGTTATTTTCATATATAACCTGGGTGAGTTAAAATAGCAACTCTGTGCTCCTCAGAGCTTGCACTTGGCAAAAATGAGCACAATATCCTAATGCTTGCATGCCTCTGAGTGCGCTTGCCTGGCATCAGGGAGAGGATTGTTCTGCTTGCCTGAGAGAACTTGCCTACGTCCACCTGGTACTTGATGTGAGTTGTCAGCAGAACCAACATGATATCCCTCAGAATATGCCTGCTCAACTCCAATCTAATGAATTTGGAGTGACTTCAGGTGTGGGCACAAATTCATTCTCCCCCAAACGGACTTAGACAATGAATACTCTACAGCCTAGGAGAGAAGTCATGCTGATGAATATATTTGTTTGTTTGTTTGTTTGTTTGTTTGTATGTTTGTTTATTTGTGGGGTTTTTGTTTGTTTGTTTAGATGTCATGAAACACTGAGAATCTGATAAAATCTGTGACTCATAAAAATACACATCGCACCAAATGCTGCAAGAAATAGCTAAGAATTTATAGACTTACAAAACCTACCCAGCCATACCTTCTTATCCAGGATAAGCACTTTTGCTGCAGAGAAAAATCTGTGCCTGTATTTGGTCAAGATAAAATAACTTTTTAAAGATGCTTAAGAAAAGCCAATACTTACCCAAACAAATGAAACTAAAAGAGCGTGAATCAGCTTCTACATAAAGAGGTCTCTGTTCTTCAATCTAATGTAAGTAAAGTAAGTGAATTTTGTCAAAGAGCTAATAGCAGGTCACTTCTAGCAGAATGCCAAGACCTTTAGTCAAACAACAAGTACCACACAAGCTATTCTGGAAATTTCACTGAACTGGGAGCCAGCATAAACATGGTAGCAACAGGAATAAACAAAGACGAGATTCATGGAGAAGTACAGGAGGAGAAAGCGTGGATGTCAGCATAGGGCTGTCATCAGCCAAGACACATGCCGGCTACAGTGGATGCTCCACAGGAACCCATCCAGCCGGCTGTGAAACACACTCAGGATGAGAAGTATCCAACAGGTACCTGCAGAAACCTCTCTCCCTGAACTTCTGAATCGTGATATGTTCAGTATGAGTACTTTCATTGTAAAATCTTACTCAGAGATATCAAAATATAATTCTTCCAATGGTTTCCTTTACCCAACAAAATGACTAATCTATTTGGGTGAAGGGAAATAATTTCAGTTTACCAGGCTCCTTGATTCTGTTGTAACCCTTTAGTGACAATCAAGTTGGAGAAAATGTCATCATAAGCAAAAAGAAAAGAGATTGGTTAGAAGGACATCCGTGATTCAGAATCACAGGGAGACTGAACAGTATGACCAGGTAAAGACAGGAATCAGGGAAGCTCTGATTACTAAGTAACATACATCAATGAACAATAAGCTTAAAGAAAAATGCAGCTCCATTGGTTTTCTATCTTTGTGTCTTACTGTTTAAAATTCAAGTTGAGGAACAAGAGAATCTGACCTAGTTTAGGCCACCCGTTCAATCCTTCGAATGGGGAGGACAATGCCTTGGGTGACAGACAGTTCCCTCAGGACCACATGGAATGAGAGACTGTCAAAAGGAGAAGTGTTGAATCAAAGGAAGGAAGATGATCCTTAGTAGGCAGAACAACAAAATAAATGCAGAGATTTCCTCCCAGGAGATAGGGTAGGGAACCTTGAGGACACCAGTCCCTTTTGAAACTGTCAGCTCCAATAAAGTTCATGCAGTAGGTGAAGAGCTAATAGGAGAACTTGGTACTAGAATCTACTTTCTGGTATCTCAACTTAATTTTTTGAACAGCTTAGCTGTGTTTATTGTATAGCTCAAGGCTTTCTCCATATTGAATTTCAATCCAAGTGATTCACAAATAAAAAAATATAATCAGGAGAAAAACCACACATATAGAGGGTGGTTGTAGGAGATTTTTAGTGGCATTAAACAGTAAGTTAGTTGTCCCATGGCACCACTTATTGGAAATATTGTTGAACTGCCAAGAGCAAGCAGAAATATTATTCAGGAGGAACAGCCAGAAATATGGACCTTCATTCAAATCCTCACTGATACTAGGAATGCAGATGTATTTAGTTTCTGACATGAAGTCAAGAAAAAGTCAATATGGAAGAAAAATTAAACTTGAATGCATACAGTCTCTAAGTAACAATAGAACAATTAAAAAGCTAGTAGAACAATAAAAATAATAACTGCTAAATCAGATAAAAGCTACTATGTAATCATTAGCACAATACTTAGGAAGGGATATAACTAGAAGTAAAGGGAGATATTCCATGTGTTTGAAATAATGCCTACTACTTGAACTTAGGGGGGAATTATTCAGTTTATACTAATGAGAGTACTTTTCTGCTGCCCATTTTCACACTTAAAATGAACACTGAAGACTGTGGATGAGTGAATCTGGCTTCTATGTTTAAGTGACATACTTAGGTGAAATTACATGGTAATTCCACTCGATAATTTAAAGCTCAATTATAATACACAAAATATATTTTCTTCTCAAAGTGTCTCTCATCTAAACTTTTCTTATATTTATCAACTAGCTAACCCTTGTATACCCCCCTTAGGGCCAGGGGTCAAGTCTGCAACGAAGGTACATGCCCTTGACTGGAATCGAACCTGGGACCCTTCAGTCCATGGGCCCAAATGCGCTGGGGCATAAACTTTTCTTACTTATTGTCTCTTATATTTTGGTTGTTGTAATAGAAGGCTGAAAGTGACTTCCAGTTCATCTAATACCCCCTCTAATGTTATTGATCGGGCTCACATGATGCCACAGATAGTCCAAACTGCATTGATTAGAATGCTTCTTTAAGTCCTATAAGAGCTAATTTCATCCCAAACACTAAATCAATATATCTAAAGAGACTGAACAGAGTCAGAGAGCAGATACTCTACAAGGCTCCCACCTGGTCTGTAGTCTAATGGCACATCTTGTTCCCATTGCTTTTCGCAACCAGAAATATTGATCCCCTCTCCTCCCACTAAACACATCCCTGAATGATACCCACCTTTCTAATTATCATTTTTTTGAGAAGTCTCTCATTATTCATTATCATGGCACCATGTTTTTGAAATAGTGCCTACTACTTGGACTTAGGGGGGAATTATTCAGTTTATATTAATGAGCGTACTTTTCTGCTGCCCATTTAGAGCCGCATTCTGGATTGGGTTGTTTTTTTTAATAACAAAGAAAACTCTCTAAATCATAGTTTTAATTTTACAGTAAGTAGTCTAATTTTTTCATTACTCTTTGTTTCTCCCACTAGTCTAGAAGCTACAGAGGGTATTTTTTTTTAACTGTTGTGACCTCAGCACTCATACAGCACTTGAAACATAAGTAGATGCTAAATTAGTATTCATTAAATGATTGAACGGATGACTGATTAGAAAAGTACTAGGTACCCAAACAGTTGTTAACATAAAAAAATCTAAAAGGGGAGATAATCATTTTATAAGTCATCTAAAGATATAAGGTAGAAAGTTATAAATCTAAGAAAACTCTGATGATCAAAGTAAAATCTTTTATTTTACCAGTAATAAAACTAAACTTCAGAGAGGTGAATTGACTTTGTAATTATCACAAGTAGTGGATGTGAGTCTGAAACTCAGATCTCTCATTCAAAAATGCTTTCTACCAGAATTTATTTTCAAATACAAGCAGATGGTCCACTTTGATGAAAAACAATAGATGCATTTAACTCTATTAACCTCACTTTGCCAAAAATAAATAGGAATCTGTTGAGATTAAAGTGCATATTGAATTGTAGTTCAATTCAAAAGAGCTTATTTTTAGAAAGAGCCTAGAATCATGAAATCTGCTTACTTGTTATTAAAAACAAAAAACAAAACCCAATCCAGAAAGTGGCTCCAAAGTGAATTACAAAACTGTGAACAAATAAGTTAACAGGGTTTTCCTAATCTAGGATACATAGCAATAAAAATTATTTATAATTATGATCATTATTAACAATCACAACACTTACCGAAAACAGAGGTATGAAAACATTGATTATTTAGACAAAGATGGTCATAGGCAATGGTTTAACACTGAGGTATTTCTGGTAACGTTCACTCCATGAGCAGCTTTGTGCAAGAAGTGATATCCTCTGAAGCCAAGGGCACCAAATGCTTTCCACTGCTCAATTTGGCCAAAGAATGGCTGGCTCTATGCACATTTCCATTAAGAATAGGGCCCAAGGGTGATTCTAAACTCTATGCAAGTGAGACTAAAGGTCTTCTGTTCTCCATGGACCTGGAGAGTATTATCCTAAGTGAAATAAGCTAATCAGAGAAAGACAAATACCATATAATTTCATTTATATGTGGAATGTAATAAACAAAATAGAAACAAAGTCATAGATACAAAAAACGGACTGACAGCTATCAGAAGGGATGAGAGTGGGGGTTGGGTAAAAAGAGTGAAGGGGCGCTAACCGGTTTGGCTCAGTGGATAGAGCATCGGCCTGAGGACTGAAGGGTCCCAGGTTCAATTCCGGTCAAGGGCATGTACCTTGGTTGCGGGCACATCCCCAGTAGGGGGTGTGCAAGAGGCAACTGATCCATGTTTCTCTCTCATCGATGTTTCTAACTCTATCCCTCTCCCTTCCTCTCTGTAAAAAATCAATAAAATATACATTACAAAAAAAGTGAAAGAATTAAGCAAATAAAGAGATTAACCAAATAATTTATATGCATATAAGCATAACCGTATGGATACCAGCAATAGTTGGTAGGCCTTGTGGGGCAGATATGGGATGGAGGGGGTTAATTGGGGGGGAGGGGAAGAGGGACATCTGTAATACTTTCAATAATAAAGATAAATTAAAAACAAATGGAACTCATAAACAGAAACAACAGTTTGACAATTACAAGAGGGTAAAGGGGGGATAAATGATGACAGAAAGAGACTTGACTTTGGATGGTGAACACACAATACAATATACAGCTGATGTATAATAGAATTGTATACTTCAAACCTACATAATTTTATTAACCAATGTCACCCAATAAATTCAATAAGAATTTTTTTAAAAAGCTGACCACACACTTTTTAAAATTAACCCATGATGACATGTTCAGCTGTGTCTAACTCAATACTGTTCTGTCTGCAACCCAAATACACACCATCCCAAAGAGGTTCTGATTTCATTTCTAAGAAGAAGGGATAATTGCTTCTAATTGTGCAAAGGAAACGCCTAGAAAATAAAATGAACCTCTTCCCTGACACAGAACAGATACTTCCATTCAGTCAGTGACGAGGTGAAAATTCTAACAGGGCAGAGTACATTTACATAGAATGTCATTACCAATCCAAAAGTAGTACAGCACTTTCTTCACTTGTGAAAGTTGTATCAGGGCACCTCATGTATCCAACAAACAAAAAGTAGTGTAACAGGTATTAGATATTTTCATAGTAGACATGTATCTATGTTAGTGAAAATAATAAATCTAAAGTTCTTCATATCTAACTTGAAAGTATATGAAGTTAAGCCTTAATTTATACAAAACAGCTTAAAATCCGTGTGCTCTCTTAATTTGCTTTTCAAATTTTTATTAAATTGGCCATAGGGGATTTGAATTGGGTGGACAAAATATCAACCATCTTGCGTCATACCTATGTCTCTTTTAAGACAAAGTATTACTTTTCTTCTATAATTATATTGGCAGAAGTATTATGTCTAAAGTCAGCTAAATAGCCAAAACTGGTTTGGCTCAGTGGATAAAGCATCGGCCTGCGGACTGAAAGGTCCCAGGTTTGATTCCGGTCAGGGGCATGTACCTGGGTTGCGGGCACATCCCCAGTAGGGGATGTGCAGGAGGCAGCTGATCGATGTCTCTCTCTCATTGGTGTTTCTAACTCTCTATCTTTCTCCCTTCCTCTCTGTAAAAAATCAATAAAATATATTTTAAAGTCAGCTAAATATATATTTACTAATTCACTGAGGACAATTCTACAACATTGCCAAAGTCTTGAACTAATGTTTTAAATTTATTTTTATTATAAGGGTAAATCAATGTATTTTTAATAGAATCAGCACTTAGCATTTTACATGCTAGTTCATGAGATAAACCTACTGGGAAGTGAGATGATAATAATACATAAATTAGTTCTAACCCTATTCTAACCCTATCCACTTTTGAAATATTATTTGGAGCTCATCTCTTCATTACTTTCATAAACCTGGTGATAGCACCTTTTCTTGAAGTTAATGCCATATATGGAAACATCTTTCTTCATGAATTCATCCAAATCTGAAATGAGGCTGTAGAAAGAAATTATCCTAGAAGTAGTGTTCAAGTTCAGAGCCACTATAAAATATTCAGATACCATATTTGCACATCCAATGGACTTTACTACTTGATTTTAATTTGGTAAAATATATTAAAAACAATCTGCACCATCAAAATCTTCACCGGTGGAAGGGGAACATATTCAATAATATTGGGATCTAGCAACAGATGATTACTAGACTTAGTGGGGTGAACACATTGTAAGGTATATAAGTGTCAAATCACCACACTGTACACCTGAAACTAATATAATATTATATACCAACTATACTTAATACAAAATGCAAACTCCAACTCTTGAGAGAATTGCAAGTGTGTGGGTTCGGGGTGGGGAAGAATTTGTCACTATTGTTTTACAATCTACCACACATGTAATTCAAATTTGCTTTCAGGAAAATAAATCCGAGTGATCCAAATTAACAATCAAAAAAATCTCTTCACCTACAAATGACATAGCCTGACTTTGAGGAAAATGAGAAGAATAATGGCAAAATCATTTTTTAATTCTTTCACAGATATAGCTAATTACAAATTCATAACAGTAGTAAAATTATAAAGCTGATACCTGTAGCTTTTCTAAGTAACAAACAACATTAATAGAAAAATAGGGGGGTGAGGGGAGAGAGAGGTCCTAATATGTAGTGACAGGAGAAGATTTGACTTTGGGTGGTGGGCACATGGTCCTATGGACAGGTTTTGTAATTTAGTAACCCACACATGAAACTTATATGTTCATGTTGACTAATGTCATCCCAATAAAATTTAATTCTTAAAAAAATAGAAAAATAGTAAAGACAAACATTGTTTTAGACATGGTTTCAAAGTCTACTGAAAATTTCCTGGGTTTAGACTTTAAGAAGCAAAGACATTAGACAAGAACTGAATCATACAACATGACTCAAATGTAGGTTCATAGTTCAGTTACTAGGAAATAAATTATCATTTGTAATTACCATTTTTGCCAGCCCAGCAATATTTACTATCTCCATTTGTTCTGGACTGTTAGTTATAGTTCTCTGCACATTATTACCAGAGTGGTGAGAGGCAAACAGTCTTATTTCACATGTATATTAAGTTTTCCTAAAACTCCCCTACTATCACTGATACCACTTTTGGGTTTCTCTGCTAACAGGCAATTTTACCAAATTAACAGATTTACCCATATGATAATATTTACCCATTTATGAAAATAAGAATGGCTTTTTCTTTTCATCATCAAATATACTGTACAGAAAAACTGTATTCTATTCAGAGGAAATACAGCAAGAATTTAAAATTGTAATTTTTCTCCGTTTTTCTAAGACTAAATCAAAGGAATAGCAAAAGTAAGATACTTTTAATCTCTGAAAAAATCTACAACATGAACGAGTGTCCATTCCAACAAGGCTGTTTCAAAGTTGGTTGCACATGTCTAAGCACCAGGAATCTAGAGGACTTTTAATTCTGGGATAGCTCTCTGGAGGTTTATTTTAAAACTAGAGGCCTGATGCACGAAAATTTGTGCAAGAGTAGGCCTTCCTTCCCCCAGCTTCCGGCATGGGCTTCCCTCCAGCACCCAAGACCCGGGCTTTTCTCCTCCAGCACCCTGGACCCTGACTGGCTCCCCCCCCCCCCCGGGCTAGCTCCCTCCACCCCCACCCCTGCCCTGGCTTCCTCAGGAAGGACATCTGGTCTAATTAGCATATTACCCTTTCATTATTATAGATACCTGCAAACAATTTATAGTTTTCTAACAATGGGCCATTCATTTAACCATTATTGAGCAAATGATGACATGTTTTCTAATAGAATTTAAAGTTCAGTGAGTAAAACAGATAACAAATGACTGTCTGCCATGGTCTTAGAGCCAAGATTCTAATTTTAAATTTTGTGGCCTTAAGAGATGCTTCTTAAATCTTGCCCAAAGAACTGGTTTATGGTAGAGAAATACACCCAGATCAGGAGCCAGAAAGCAAAAAGAGAATGTTCTTTTTTTATTTTTTTTTATTTTATTGACTTTTTACAGAGAGGAAGGGAGAGGGATAGAGAATTAGAAACATCAATCAGCTGCCTCCTGCACACCCCCTACTGGGGATCGAGCCTGCAACCAAGGGACCTTTCAGTCCATACCTGATGCTCTATCCAATGAGCCAAACTGGTCAGGGCAAATGAATGTTCTTTTGAAAAAATATAGATATTTTTTATTGATTTCAGAAAGAAAGGGAGAGGGAGAGAGTGATAGAAACATCAATGCTGAGAGAGAATCATTGATCAGCTGCTTCCTGCACGCCCCCCACTGGAAATCGGGCCCTCAACCCTGGCATGTGCCTTGGCTGGGAATCAAACTGTGACCTCCTGGTTCATAGGTGGACACTCAACCACTGAGCCATGCCAGCCAGGCGAACATATTCTTTATCTCAACTTTAACTTTTCTTCAGAGTCAAAAATTATATATGATATGTATAAAAATAGAGAGCTACTGAGGGAGTATTAATTTTAATACCAGGAGATTTTATTACTCTGAATGCTATTACCTAGGGCAGTCAAAGGCAGTAAGTTTATTCTTTGTCTTTGAAACTTGATCAATATTCTGCTGCCTTGTTATCATTATTTTATCTTTATAGAATGAAGTAGGAACGACAGAACAAAATGGGACTTTAATCTGAGCCCTCTGAATTCCCAGGAGTTCTTTTGTACATTTCTATGCTTTAAGAGGGAAATTGGCCCATGGCTGAGGGTAGAAATCAGAAGACAAAGTTTTAGAGTGAGGGGCAAGAATAGTGAAAAATGACTAAAAGTGTGAGAACAGAGAGGGGTTGAAAGGGTCAAATCGAAATCAGGGGGAGCATTTCAAAGTCATGGCATTCAGCAGACTATTAATGTTACAATGTATTTTTATAGTTAGAGAGCGGAAAATAACTATTGTTTTTACAATAGAAGAATGCAGCCTGAAGCTCTTGGACAACCACAGAAAAGGTGAATACAGGGAGCCAGTAGAGGTCTAAGCTACAGAGAGCCTTGTTTGCATGGGAACCCCAGGCAAATATTTTTATTCTCTAGTTTATCGAGATGAGATGTGTGTATGTGTTTAAATTTTTAATGCCACATAGCTTTCATCTAATCACACTCTTGGTATTGGATAGAAAATTCAAAAATTAGAATCCTCAGTAAACACATCAAGACATGATTATATTTCAACTCAAAGTGAAAGTCTGCACAAACATCTAGCAGTAAAAAAAGATGTCAAAGTCTACTGCATAGCTGGCTTACAGTGCTGCCATCCACCAAATAAAACACTTCCACTTCAATTATTGTCAGAAAGAAAATTTAGTTCCTGAAGTGTAATGAATTTTTCACACTGCCAAAGCTAAGAACTTTTTATTAAACTGTCTTTCTACTGTTATACTGATTTAGCATGTACCTAAAATCTCTTAAAGGGCAATCATTAGGAATGAAAGCTTATAATCCACTTAAAAATCTGCGGTGACCAATATACATCTAAAGAATTGTCATGTTGAAATGCTATATACAAAGCTCAACCTCCATTTATGAAAGAAGGATCACCACTATAAGAATCAATTTGTAGAAAACCATGCATACTGCTGTCGATATTTCATATGTTTAGGCTGGGCTGGGCCTGTAGGTCACTGAGGTCAACTAAAGCTGATGGGCATTTTTTCTAAATGTTGTGAATGATTCAAATTAGACTGTGAGAAGTTTCCCAATGACTACCATGATTACACTGAAGCTTTATTTTAATACTAGTGCAATGTACTATTAATACCTGGTAAATGACAGGTGCTCAATAAGTGGTAGCTGAACTAAAAGGAAAGCTGTTTGTCAATTTTTGCAATTATATTAATACTAGAGGCCCAGTGCATGAAATTCATGCATGGTGGTGTGGGGGTGGGGGGGAGGGTGTCCCTCAGCCTGGCCTGCACCCTCTCCAATCTGGGACCTCTTGGGGGATGTCTGACTGCTGGTTTAATGTGGAATTGGACCTAAACCGGCAGTCAGACATCCCTCTCACAATCTGAGACTGCTGGCTCCTAACCGCTCATCTGCCTGCCTGCCTGATTGCCCCTGCCAGCCTGATCACCCTCTAACCACTCCACTGCCAGCCTGATTGACACCTAACTGCTCCCCTGCTGGCCTGGTGGCACCCAACTGCCCTCCCCTGCTGGCCTGGTTGCCCACAACTGCCCTCCCTTACCGGCCATCTTGTGATGACATCACACATGATGCCACCTAGGCTTTTATTATATAGGATGGTTGAGATATTCAGCTTTTTCTGATTCATTACCTCTCTGAAGTCCCCAAATATTAGAAATGGAAATAAATGACAAATAATTTTCTTTATTGTAGGGTATCCATGATAACTGCCATCATGAGACTTTTAATTTGTTTCCAATTACACTGCTTCTATTTGGCAGTGATAGGCTCTCAGATAACATTACATTATGAGCTCTATTGTCCAGGTAGCTTCTGGCTTAGCTTCTCCCTATTGGTGAGTCAAATTCCTTAAGATCATCCTGAACCACTGTCAGATAGCTCTGGTTCTATTTATGAGAAGCTAGTTGCTAAGTCCAGCATATACTCAAGGGGAGGGAGTTATACAAGGGGGTGAACATCAGGAATCAGGGATTGTTGGGAGCCACCCTGATCTCAACTACAACTCCCTATTAATTTCCCACATCCTGCCTCTGAAGCCTACTAATTCTTACTTTATGCTAATATATTGTTTATTTGACAATGGAGTCAAAGTACAATGGAGATTATAAAGTACAAATCTATATTTCAAGATGCTTATATATTAATAATTATAAAATACCAAAAAAACCCTCTTCCTTGCCCAAACACACACACACACACACACACACACACACACACACACACACACACAAACTCACTTCCAAACTTCAAATCTCCCTACAAATTATAATTTCCTTTAACAGAAAGATGTCATTTTTAAAATCATAATTTGTAAATGTCTTCTGATTTTAAAAATTACAGTGTATAGGGTTTTAGAACTTTGAAATTGTAGTTCAAATTTTAAATATCCTAAGTTTTTTTAAAATGACTTCAACAGGTATTACTCATTTGGCATATTTATAAAGTTTGTGTACTTTTTAAAAAAATATATTTTATTGATTTTTTTACAGAGAGGAAGGGAGAGGGATAGAGAGTTAGAAACGTCGATGAGAGAGAAACATCGATCAGCTGCCTCCTGCACACTCCCTACTGGGGATGTGCCCGCAACCAAGGTACATGCCCTTGACCAGAATCGAACCTGGGATCCTTCAGTCCGCAGGACGACGCTCTATCTACTGAACCAAACCAGTTAGGGCAAGTTTGTGTACTGTTAACTTTATATTTTACTTTTTTCTTTTCAACTCACCAAACTAAGTTATCAATGCATGTTCTCCTTGCATCTAGCAAATGCTCATCACCTTCCTCTCAAGATATAGTTATGCTCTTTAACAAAGTGGGAAGAGTTGAAAGCCTTGTGGTGATCTGAGCATTAATTGGAATATAATGACAGATCACCCTTGAAGAACAATATTTTGCAGGGAAAAATAACCGTCTCATTATAGAGTTTAAGAATTACAGAGTGACAAGATAGTGAGCCCTGATTAATTGAATTCAAGGAGTTAGAAAGTGAAATCATTTTGGTATAGATTTAGAAGCATAAAATTGTTTGAATCCAACATGTCTTAAATTGTTGATGATGTCAAAATATATTAAGTTCCTTAATCAGCATTGACTTGAAAATGTAAACGTAAAGCTTAACAAGTTGTTTTTTTTAAGGTTCAAACAATAGAGATGGATCACTGTTCTGCAAAAAGATATTTCAATTTTGAGGTTACTAAAAAAATACAGAGGGCTATCTATAGGTAGTCATTGCTGAGAGAGAGAGAGAGAGAGAGAGAGAGAGAGAGAGAGAGAGAGAGAATGCAATCAAACCTCTGACAAAACGTAGTGTATTTTTAATTGTACTTGAGAATTAAAAACCAAGGGAGGCACTTTGGAGAGGGAGTCAAGGAATCAGAGGGATAGGCTGATAATGAGGGTAGCTGACATGTACGAAAAATGAAGAGGTGGAAAGAGACCTCTGGATCTCATGAGAATAATTGTTTATAGGGAAGTCTGGCTGGGGAGAGGCCCTCTTGTAGTGCCTTATTAACAGGTGTGAATAGCTGCTACCAACACAAGTTGTCACTGTTAGCAGGCTGCTACGCAACACTAGCACATTTGAGATGTAACATGACACTAAATATTGTGTCCTCTTCTCCTTAAGGCATAAGAAAGTGTGAACATAATTCAAATCAGCCTGGGAAGGTAGAACAAGTATCCCTACACCCTCTTTGTTTCCAAAGCCTTTTTCCAACTCATATAATGTACAGTAATAATAACAACAACAAAAGCAAACAATGTCAGTTAACATGCCCTAATATTTACTTAGTGACAAAACAAAATTGTAGCTGAGCCTGGTAGGTGTGTGCTTAGGAATCTTGCCTGCCTTGAACAACAACTTTAATCAGTTTTTATTATACTAGGGAATTTGTATGTGGGCTGTCATTCTTCATAAGATTATTTTCTTATTGTTTATTTAAGAACCCATACACTGGGTACGGCTTGCGAAACTAAACTCTGAAGCAATCTAATTACTGCCAAGATCTGGTACCCAGGCGCTTAATGCAAACGAGTTCTGTCTAACCATCTTCACGGGGAGATCTGTTATTCAAAACAAGAAAATCCTCAGGGCAGGAACCTCGCTGTCCACTAATCCTGTGCATAATTCCAAGCAGTTTATTTCCAATAAGTGGAACCCCAACGGAAGAGTTCCAGATGTTTATGAATGCAGCTATGGTCAACCAAGAATACAGAGAATAACCAGGATACTATCTGTTTTCTCTTTATTAAAAGTAAAACTAACATCTATTAAAGTGGCTAGTAATATGGCTAAAAAGGCCTCAATATTAAGGGTGTCTATTTCACTATAAACCTTGATTGAAAGATACAGATTGGATTTTCTATTTGTCTAAGAAAACATTGGATCTATTTCTTAATAATATGGAAGCATTAAGCTCAACTGCCCCTAATATCACAAAGCTGACTACGACTTTCTCTACCAAGTAAAAAAATAAAATAAAATACAGGTATCTCAATCCAGAGTTGAAAACAGTCTTTTGTTTAGGAGATTAAGGGGGCATAAAGGAACACAAGTTTATAGTGCATGCTCCTAACTTTCCAGGGTTTATTCGTAGAGGAACACTGTATTAAGCAGTGAGTCTCGTGTGGGGGCTTATAGCTAGTAGGTGTTCCAAAATTCGAATGAAAGAGAATATACCTGAAACATTATCGAATAAAATAAACATGTGATTTCTGTTTGAGAAATAAATGGCCTTTATGTAAAGACAATGATGTGTATGCAAATAGAGCTCAGATGAAAGGGTACTGGCTGGTCAATACGTTATTCCCTATAAAAGAGCATCACAAGGTAAGTCCAGGTTGAATTCCATTTCATGCCATGGCCTATTTCAAATAAAGGCTTTTCTATCATTAGCAAATTCAGTCAGCCCATCCATCAGAATTACTCTGACCTTATTTCATGCATCGACAATATTTGCAGTGTCACAACTAGAGTAAAATGGAAGTACAGCTTAGGAATGTATTTTACAGTCACTCTCCTTCATTTCCATGGGTCAAAAAGAAGTTTTGCTGATAAATGTGCTTAGATTGTAAGTTTTCCAAATTGACTAAATAACAAGATGAGGGAAGGGACCCTTTAAAAGTACTGCTAAAACTTGTGTATAAATGAAAACATCATCATGGTATCTACAGATATTTCCTTTAGATTATTTAAGACTCTGCCAAGAGTATTATAAAGCCTTAAAGAAGTAGTAATGAATAGTCTAAATGCATCATCATTTAGAAATCTTCAGCCAGCCAGTTTTTCTCAGTGGTTAGAGAACTGGCCTGTGGACTGAAGGCTCACAGGTTTGATTCTGG
The DNA here is from genome assembly GCF_964212035.1 of Myotis nattereri. Taxonomy (NCBI): domain Eukaryota; kingdom Metazoa; phylum Chordata; class Mammalia; order Chiroptera; family Vespertilionidae; genus Myotis; species Myotis nattereri. The sequence continues at coordinate 32,922,132 of NC_138088.1, forward strand.
TTAATGGCACACACCTTGGTTGCAGGCTAGATCCCTGTGCGGGAGGCAACCAACCAATGTGTCTCTTGATGTATCTCTAACATCAATGTTTCTCTCTGTCTCCCCCCTTCCCTTCCATTCTCTCTAAAAAATAAATGGAAAGCAAACAAACAAAAAGAAATCTTCATGGTTGAATCTAAAGAACAAAATGAACGAACAAAACCGAAACAGATTCATAGGCACAGAGAGCAGAGTGGTGGTTGCCAGAGAGGAGGGAGGGTTGAGGGACTGGGTGGAAGAGGTGAAGGAATTAAGAAGTACAAATTGATAATAACAAAAGAGCCATGGGGCTGTAAAGGACAGCACAGAGAATATAGTTAATAACACTGCAACAACTATGTATGGTGCCAGGTGAGTACTGGAAATATCGAGGGGAAACACTTTGGAAAGTATGTGATTGTTTAACCACTATGCTGTATACCTGAAACTAATACAAATAACATCAAATGTCAACTGTAATTGAAAAAAAAAGTTTTTAAAAGAAATCTTCATGGTTTAGATGCAGGAATGTCTGTCTCTGTGACAGTATGTCAGCTTCTAAGAAGTGTCCTTTAAGGCTATCACAAATTGAGTTTTTCATTCCATGAGAACCTTCTCCAACCCTCAGGCAGTTCAACACAAGCTCCCCAAGAAAATGTAGAGTGGAAATGTGGAAAAAGTGAATTAAGACATAGTCTCTAGACGTATAAAGACCTGACGATTTAGGGAAGGAGACATTACCACAATTCAGAATGAGATACAAACGAGGACGGGGTTAGAGAAAAGGAGAAGGATATTGAGTGGGGCCAATAAAAGCAGGCATGGATTTCATAGGCAGTCATTAGATAGAAAGTTATTTTTAAATGGAAGGTCTCCTGTCCCTTTTATCTATCTAGTGCTCTGTCAAAAGGCATAGTGCAAATATTTGCTGAGTGTCTATTGAATACTGCATATTGTTTATTTAATTCCATAGTGTCTCGCGTTAGAATTTAGATTCACATGAATTAAATATCTTGCTTAGGGTAGATACCCAAGAAATAGAGCTGTCAAACTTGGGTCTAAAGTCCACACCTCTTGCCACTGTGTCCCAGTCTGGGAAGGAGAGTTAAGTTTATTCTGGAAGAACCAGAGGTTGAAAGGGAAGGTGGGAAATCATTTCAATTCCTTGTGTCAGTGTATACATATAATGCCTGCATCTGAATTTTCCAAGATATTTCCCAAGAACTCCTTAAAATAGTATTTTTAAAAAATATATTTTTTATTGATTTCAGAGAGGAAGGGAGGAGAGAGAGAGAGAGAGAGAGAGAGAGAGAGAGAGAGAGAATGAGAGAGAGAGAGAGAGAGAGAGAGAGAGAGAGAGAGAGAGAGACATCAATGATGAGAGCATATCACTGATCAGCTGCCTCCTGCACGCCCCGCACTGGGGATTGAGCCTGCAACTCAGGCACGTGCCCTGACCACGAAATGAACTGTGACCTCCTGGTTCATAGGTTGAGCTACTGAGCTATGCTAGCTAAGCTAAAATAGTATTTTTAAAGTATAGTCATAATAGAAAAAAAGCTAATATCTCCTCCAAGTTATGTGGAAATATTATTTCAGATGAACTCAAAACGTTTATTTCTTTTCTTCTCCATGATATATAACCTTTTTTTCTTTTTCTCTTAAAAAAAAAAAAGGCCCTTAAATACTGCAAACTTCTGTGATTCAAATGAGCATAATGTTATATTCATAATTTGCTAAGATATTTGAAAAGCATTTCAAGGTTTCTTTCAAAACACTAAGCAGAAAATGTTAGCACTAACAGAAAGAAAAGTCTTTCTGTTGTTATTAAGTTCCAAAATTACTATGATTTCCCTTAAAAGGAATAAAAACAGGCACTGATGGAATTATGTCAATAATGTTAGCTAGGATTTAAAATGTCAAAAAACTCTTAATTAATGAGGAATTTTATAATCAATGTACACTTAAAATAATATATTCTAGTGAACCAAAAAGTTTGAATAGTAAAATCGCATTAGGCTGTACAAATATTCAAGTTTCCTTCATTCTTTTCTCTATGCTATCCCTTTACATCAATTTTTTTTCAACAAGAAGATTAATTTCACCCTGTGTGAGCTCTACTAAATGCCATAAACATTAGGTATTACATGTGTGCTTCTTATCTTGACTGGTTTTCTTTATTTGTAAATATATTCACATGCTTTGACACTAGGTGGGTTTTCCCCTCTTTTCTCCAAGCACTGGAGAGAGAATGCTCAGAATATGTTCCTCGCTTTTTATATCTCTTTTCAACATTTAGATACACCCAGGATTTGGCCTTCATGTGAAAAAAAACACAACTTTTTTTTAAGTTAAAAATATGCATTTTCTTAAGGAGTATATACATAAAAGCAATTTTATTAATAAAACTTCTGAAGTTTACCCTTTCTTTGTCCTTTCTGACTACCCACTGGACACTAAAATGCATGCCATAATAGCCATTTACTTAGAAAACTGTAAGGCCTAAAGCACTATTTAGGAATCTTTTTATATTACCAATAACCTTCGTCAATACCTTCCTGTCAGTATTCTCTATGCTCTAAATGCTCTGTGTGTGTGGGGGGGGGATGGGGGGGTGGGGGGGGCGGGGGGAGGTGGTGGGAGTATTCTATGGGCTTCTAAATACCATCTGACCAAAGTTAAAGTTTACAGCGACTCACTATGGCCAAATCCAGAAGACTCTTAACCACTGGCCTTCAACATTTCTCTTAGGTCTCCAGGAGGTGATCTTAGCTGTAACACCATCATTAGCATTGTAATTAGCTAGTTAATATTAATAAAGAAAAAAAGCAAAGGGAATCAGACATTGTAAGCATGGTCATCTGGGGAGCTTCACCAAGAAGCCACAGCTTTGTACCCCCGGGAATCTCAGCATTGTCCCTCCAAGGGGATTAACATTCCCTACTTCCCCCCTCAGGTACTGACTTGTCCGGGAAGTAGGGGGAGATAAGCACATGCACAGTAACGTCTGTGGTGCAGGGGAGGTGCTGGTCTGTCAATCTAGCCTTCGAACAATGGATTGGCTAGGGGGTGGACTCCATCAGAAGTGACTGAAATCTTGGAAGTTTCATTGGTTTGCTTGAAGAAGCTCCTGGTTAAAATCCCCAGAGTTTCCTCTCTTCTCTTGTTCCCACTTGCTCTCTCTTGCTCTGTGACCTGCACTCACCCATGTGCTCACCTGTCCTCTCTCCATGGCCATGTGGTCTCAAGAGGCCTCATGGCCTATTGCCATGCGGACTCCACACACAATGGTCTGAAGCTGGGAACACACGCACAGCTAGCCAGATACTGGATTGGACTGTACGTTAATATGGGACGGAAATTCTGGACAGGGCCTAGTTCTGGCCCTGGTGAAGATAAGATTGGGCTTTTCTATAGCAGGACAGATGGAGACGGGACCTTGGAAGGGAACCTCCTTAATTATATATCATCAATGAAGTTTTCCATGAAACCCCATCCTCCCATGGGGGCCTCAGGAAATCCTTTTCCTCATTGTACTCCAAGAACTCCACTTCCACTGATAACAATTCTACTTCAAAAGCTGAGTTTTGAAGAAGTACAAAAGCACTATGCAGAATATACTAAGGATAAACTTTTAATTACAAGCCTAGATTATAAGCTTAATATAAATAAGTTATATTTTGAAGAGCCAAAGTGGATAGAAACTTCCTACTGATGAAGGAAGGCATAGGATCACTCTAAATGGTTATGGAATGACTTGCTTAAGAAGAACACTTTTTGGAAAGAAAAGAATATATCAGAAGGCAGCTTATCTGCACTGGGGCTATCAGTTTATAAACTTCATCCTAAAATTTGAAAATTATCCTGCATAGTTTAGCACATGGACTAACACATTTCCCAAATATTAACAATTGAGAATCAGTTTATAGGAAAAGTGGAACTTAGCTTGCACAAATGCCAAACATTCATATGCCTCAATAACTCATCTGGAAAAGAAATAAAGTGCCCACTTCACTAATGCTCTGAGATGTTAATGCCATGGCGGTATATGAATCAAGCTTACCAACATTTAATTGTTAAAATGATTCTGCTGAGCAATTTAAGTCAATAAACAGACTTATTCCACAAATGTCAAACTACCCAGTGACTCAACTAAATAAAACTACAAGTCCTAACACAGAATGCCAGAATGTCTTTGCAAATTTTGGGAAAACCTAAAATTCAAATGCTCTGAATCTATGCCACAGCAACCACCAGGTAATCATTGCTGTTGGACATATCTGTAGAAAGACACCAATACTCTCACCACCACTTGCTATTCCAGGTTAATCAGCCCTATTAACAGAGGGCATGCACAACAGCTTCTAATTAAAGTATTCATGAAACATGAGTACCAAGTATTAATAGTCTAATTTAAGGTATTAAGTTGCATGGACCAAGGAGAATAAGCACATCAAGAATAGAAAAGAGGCCATTTTTTATTATTTTTTAAAAATGTTTTTTATTGATTTTTTACAGAGAGGAAGGGAGAGGGATAGAGAGTCAGAAACACCGATGAGAGAGAAACATCGATCAGCTGCCTCCTGCACACTCCCTACTGGGGATGTGCCCTCACCCAAGGTACATGCCCTTGACTGGAATCGAACCTGGGATCCTTGAGTCCGCAGGCTGAAGCTCTATCCACTGAGCCAAATCGGTTAGAGCGAGGCCATTTTTTAAATAGCAAAAAACGAACAGAAAAATATTGGAAGACAAGTCACAGTTATGTCACCCTCCACGTGCAAAGCTCAAAGAGGAAATGAAAATCCACCTTGACCCAAAATAAAACCTTAAGAACAGCAGATGCATGTAAACAAATGATTAATGTTCAGATGTGAGCATATGCATTAGAAAGAGAAGCAGTGTGACATTCAGGGAGAGAAGGAAGAAAGTGCAAAATGTTCAAAGCATTCTCTCTGGGTAGTGGGGTATAAATGATTTAAAAATCTTTGTGTGTATATATTTTCTAAACATTGTTCTTATGATCAAAAACATGAAAAAAATAAAGAGGCATATTAAATTAATTCATGAGTATTATGAAAAAAAAGTCAATGCAGAAAAATATTCCTGCTGCTTTTATAATTATCTGCTATTGTTTATGGCCTAAGTTATTCTGATTGAAAACCACTGAGCACAAGTCAGAGATTTAGAGAATGAGTGAATAAAAGATTATATCTTTCATTTAGCTCTTTCTCTTTCTTCTCTCTTTTTAAATCTGAGACTCGGAAAATATATTTTGATCTAAGTTTAAAAAGCCCAAAACATCTAGAGTTCATTTCCATTTTTATTAGTCCTAAAACTAGTTACAGACAAAGGCACTTCATTCTTGATGTCTAAGGCCTCTTCCAACTCAAATTTAAGTTTCAGATGTTTAGCATTTCAGAAACTCTATTTTGAATATCCTGATAGTCTTAAAACTTCATTATTACATTTTGTGCTGCACATACTTTGGGCCAGTCCACAGCAGTAAGGACCTCATTTCCTATATTTTTTAGTAACTCACTCCAGGTTATAATCAAGCTTAATGGATAACTTTTATTGGCTGAATATCAGTGACAGATTCCATATAAATTGTCATATGTCCACCTATAAGTATTAAATGACAGTGAAAGGCAATGAATATGAAAATTTCAACAACGTGGGATAACTGTAACTTTGGGGAAATCAGGAATTGCTAACTTCAAACTATAGATAAAGGGCCAAGGCTTTGACCAGAGTATAAGGAACTTGAATTTTTGGGGGGCGGGAGGGAACAGCATTTTATTCCTTCTTATGAGAGTTGTGGCCATGACCAACGTCTTTATCCAGAAAGAATGTGGTAAGCACAGAAGAGATTAACGTTCTTTGCTAAGGCAATCAAAGAAGACAACAAATTGGACACCAGAAGTCTGGAATTTCCAGGCTGCACCGTCAGTTAAAAACTATTGGTGTCATTGGTCTGAAATATTACTATAGAAAATAACTGATATTTTAAAGCCAGGCCCAGTAGCTATCTATTCTTAATTTTTCCAATAGCTCGATACACTAGGCACCTACTTGTAGTTGTGTACACAGCCCACAAACACACACAAACCTTTCTCAGGGAAGTCCTGAGAGTGCCACCCGAAAGGGATGTGATGACAACAGGACTTTAGCCAACACAATCCGAAGTGATGCCTCCAAGCAGAAGAACTGCATTGGAATGCACAGCCTTTTTGATCTACTCACAGTCCCCTGTATTCTTACCTGTAGTTTGTTTTTTGATGTTAGTATTTCTTGTACCAGTTATTTCTAAGTACACATCTGTCTGAACCAACTTTGTCAGTAATGTGGTGAAAGGTTATTCAACAAATAAAGGTTGAAACAAAGGTTGTGATGATGCAGCTCATTGTCTTACTGGGGGCTATCAAGGAGAAAGGTATAGTTTAGCAATACAGATTTGTGACCTTAAGAAGTTCCAGAAGCCCTCTAAAGCACAGTTGCCTCACCTGTGCAATGGTGTTATTATTGCTATTCATCCCTGTGGTGCGGGACCAATGTGAAGATAGTGATACTACACACAGCCAAGTGTAAGTATATAAAGGTAGTTTATAAAGAATTACCAGTACCTAGATACTCAAAGTAACCTTATATAGAACTACAGCAGAGGTTTTCAAACAGTATCACCTGACCTAAAATAACAAAATGCCATAGAAGAACTTAATCCAAGGGTAGGAGTAAGAAGGAGTAAGAGTAAGGAAACATAGGGCCATTGAATGGGGCTCCAGAAGACTGCTCCCCCACTCTATAACCAGAAATTTATAAATTTCATACACAGAAGCACTCCATACAATTTGATTTTTGGAAATAAAACAAAATAAATATAGTTTGAATAACACTGTTTGATTCCACTCAGAAAACTACAGACAACAGTGCTTTCAAGTCAATAAAGTTGTTCCATTAGATGTGGGAAGAATTATCCTATCTATTAAAGAGGGAATATGCTAATATGCCACAAAGATGGCAGCGCCCACAGCCAATAAGGAGACAATATGCTAATTGACTGCCAGACCCTCAAAGATGGCGGCTGCCCAGCAACCCAGGGCTGGCCTGAGGCACAGGTAACCAGGGCCGGTTGAGGCTTGCACTGCTGGTAGTGGCAGGCCGGGCTGAGGGAAACCCCCTCCCATGCATGAATTTTCATGCACCAGGCCTCTAGTGAGGGTACAAAGAGTGAATTATTATTAGAAAGCAGACTGTCCTACAGAGAAAACATGTACCCATAGTAAAAAACAATTAGCTATAGACAACACTGTTCAGCTACATGAGCTCATATCAATTCTTGACCCTTTACAGTGTATAGTTTACACCCTGCCTTTCTGAAAAGTTGTTACTGGCTTTCTATGATCTACTATCACATTCACAGTGAAAATGAAATTCTTCAAGATCTGTGTGGAAATTAGCTGGCTCACTTTCTTACCTATATTCTACAACACCCCCAGCCTCATATCTACAAGTCTCAATTACAAGGAACTCCCCATGTTTTCTCGGTGACTACAATTCATGACGACTTTTATTCTTGTAATTACCAGATGCTAAGATACATGCCACCCATCTAGGACTTCCTGGGCACTCACTATGAATTAAATCGATGTCCACCTAGACTGACTATAAGGACACTTTTCACAGTAAAATGGATATAACCCACCAGTGAAAAACATTCCGCTTACTCAGACATCATCAATCCAGCTGTTCTCTCACAAATGTCTGTCTACATGTGTTTTCTTCTAATCCAAACTACACTCATGAGCATGAAAAAGAACAAATGTCAAATGAAATTTCTTCCGTTTTATTTTCCAGCCCATATCTTAGCCATCAAATTCAATAAATCTAGTTGTTATTCTTGTTAACAACCTGGCCCTGCAAACCATGATCTTTTAAATTTTTTTCCTTCCCCCCCTCAACCTGTTGTCCTAATTTTACTTCTCAATAATCTTCAAAAGAAGATGCTAATAATCTACACAATGCTGGTACTCTTCCACTAAAGCTGTATTTCACTCTGAAAAGATCAATGCAACTGCTCTGTTTTTGGTTCTTTCAACCAGCTCAGTAAATATGAAAATTACCTCTTGGCAATTTATTAAATGAATGAGTGGCCACACAGTATACCCAAAACTGACATTAGCTTTACCTTGTGTGGGAGTGTCCTACATGCAGGACTTTGTGGAAATATTATTAATTCTACAGGATTAAAAAGACTGCTAAAAAATCAGCCTTCCTTGCCTATTGTTCATATTTACTATTCAATTACCCCTGATCTTTTAAAAGATAACACTTCCCTACCAGTTAAAGCCTGACTATTCTCTAGATATAGGAACACTCAAGGCCTCAATGATTGAGTAATTAAAGGGAGGAGGAGAGAAAATAATTTATCTAATCTTAAGGAATTAAGTACTATTGCCTTCCCTTGATTGTGAGAGGTTTTTGTTTTGTTTTCCCCTAAGAAGCATTACTAACATATGCCGGTCTACCAGTCCTAGTCAATATTGGACTCAAATCTTCTTTGGTAGTTAAATATAAGTCATAAGTAAATGCTGTCTACAACAGTTCCCATCAAGACGAGGAAAAAAACAAAAACACCCATCAAAGAAATTTGTAACAATCCTCTTAGACAATAAAAGAATGAGATATAAGAATAGCTTCTGTATATCCATTTGTTTATGTTAATCCGTTATGTGGCAACATGGGTACCTAGTGAATTGATTCCTTTATTAAAGAAATGTATTTCTCAGGGGTTACATAATTGGATTTATGTTACTAATTTCACAGTATTTTTTTAATAGACACTTGTGATAAAAAGTGTACTGAGAAGAATGTTGTCTAATTAACTCACTGAACAATTGGACCTGCTTCCCCAGGATGCTGCCCTAACCCACTGTTTACTTCATTGTTCAAGATGATGACAGTTCCTGGGAAATTACTGGATTTTTCCCTTCTGTGTTCAGGGTCATGTTTCTAGTCCTCATCAGCCTATTTTGTGACTTCTCTCCTTTCAAGATTCCTGGAAGAAAGCATGCTGTAGCCTGGGAGAAAGCAAAGCATGCATCTTTTTAATTTGCCTCCTTAAAGCAGAACAGAGACTTTTCATTACCACAGTTACCTCCTCTGCTTTTGTGCTGTGGCACTGGGAGTGTGACAGTACATTGTTGCTCCTGCTCATTAAAACCCGAGGTAATAACTGTCCATAGGACAGTTTTGTGTATTGCAGACAATGTTGTTTCATTTTCACATGTGAAAATATCTTTATGATAAATATGATGCTTTATGGAACTCCACAATGATGTTATCGAAAAGGTGGCTAAATCCTTATTTATTGATTCAGTTATCTTATGGACCTTACACCTTAGAGCCACTATAGAAAAGCTTCATCTATTACTTCCTCTTAATAACAATAAAATTGGCATTCATTTATTTTGTTCCTTTACCAATAAAAAGCACTGTATATTGACCTTATGGGTATAGCATTACATTTACAGCACCTAGAGGTATTGGAGTAAGAAATTTTAGTCAAATCTTCCTCCCGCTCCCCACCCCCAACCCCCATTTATCTTTTTAGGTTTTGGAAGGTTGGCAGACTTTTCTGAGTCAGGTTGAATAATGTGATGTTTGAAACAGAGCTACAGGGGAATGCACAAGTCATCTCCACTGCACAGACTCAAACTTATTTTAAAAACAAAAATAAACAGAAAAATCCAAACCTTTTAACTTTGTTCTCAAAATGTCTATGACACAGTGAAAATAGTTTAATTAGTCAATGTCCCCCTATACAAATATTTTAGGAAAGTCTAAATATGGAAACTTAGAGTATTCAAGCTGAGGCAGAAAAATATTTTTACCAAGTGTTATTAAAGTCATCAATTAGATTCTTGCAGAATGTTTAGGATCTTTCATGTCACTACTAAAGTATTTTAATGCTGAGGAGTTTTTAAATATGTGCTATAAATAATCTAAGGAGAAATAACTGCTCAAGTCGATTCACATCCACCCATGTAGCCATGCTTTGCAGATAACTCTCTACAGTGATCATCTTAAACTGGTATCTCATGTTATCCAAAAAGAGAGACCTTTTATTCTTGGGTTTTTATTGAAGTCTATTGGAAGGAGCCTGTTACAATAATATGCTGCCTAAGGTTTGGGGCATTGTGAGCTGGAAACTCAAAGGGAGAGGAACAGGCTTCAATTTAGTATCTTCAGGCAAAAATAACCAATTTATGTACAACTGAAGTTGGAGCAAAGAGCCATAAGATTCAAACCTCAAAAAAATCCCCGAGTGCCTGGCTTACATGGCTTAGTGGTTGAGTATGGACCTATGAACCAGAGGTCATGGTTCGATTCCCAGTCAGGGCACATGCCCGCGTTGTGGGTTCGATCCCCAGTGTGGGGCATGCAGGAGGCAGCCAATCAATTATTCTCTCTCATCATTGATGTCCCTATCTCTCCCTGTCCCTTCCTCTCTGAAATCAATAAAAATATATTTTAAAAAAAATCCCTGAGTAGTTGTGAGAACTGGTTGAGGGAAATCCAAGTAAAGCAAGAGAACATAGATATCCTTGCAAACTCACACATAAGGTTTGTATCTCTGAATCCTTCTTTCATTGTAAACAAAAAGCCTTTTCCTTTTTATTTTTAGGTTTCCAGTAACTTCAACTTTCCTACTATTGTGATTTTAAAGAACCTGAGGCCTAGAAGCAAGACAGTAAGTCCAGAGTGTGAATTGATCTGACTTTAGCTGTGAGGGTAGTGAAAGTGAAATCACAACCAGGAGTGAAACAGCAGGGAAAGGTGGTAATGACATGCTTCTGGGCATGGGAATTGTGTGGAAAGGGGTTTTCAAGGGGCACATTAGAAATTCCTATCCTTGTGGGGCTTGAAAATAGATGGTAGAACTCCACTTTGTGGAATCCCAAAATACGTAAACAGAATGTGAAATTCCAACAGCATTGGTGACAGTAATTGTTTGGTGTTGTGGAAATCTAATAAAACAAATGACTCTTTTCCTCCCCCTGGCATCTGGCATGCTTGTGATTGGATAGACACAAGTGGCCATTTTCATATCACAGTTAATAAAGAAAACTTTAGCCTATTTAAGCTGTGAATAACCTCCGGATATTTGTTAGAATTTTGTTTCCAGTATCATGTTGATTTTATATACTTTTGCATCCAAATTCCTCGGGGGAAAATTGATAATGTTGTTTTATAGAACAATAGATTGTGAATACAGATCTGCACCATACCATATATGCTTTCTTTTCATATTTCTATAAATACTATTCAGCCATAAACAAGGAAATAAATCCTGCCATTTTCTTACAACATGGATGGACCTTGAGTACCCTGGTCAGAAAGAAAAAGACAGACACTATACAATCTCACTTATATGTGAAATAAATAACAAAAGAAAGAAATGTGCTCAGGGTCATAGGTAGAACAGGTTGGTGTTTACCAGAGGTGAGGAGGGGTGAAATTGGTGAAGGGGGGCAAAAGGTTTAAATTTCCAGTTACAAAATAAATAAGTCCTGGGAATATAATAATGTACAGCATGGCAAGTATAGTTAATAATGCTGCATTGCATATTAAAAGTTCTTATCACAAGAAAAAATTGTAATTAAGGATGGTGACAGATGTTAACTAGACACTGTGGTGACCATTCTGCAACGTGTACATATAACAAATCATTATGCTGTACAATGACACTAATATAATGTTAAATGTTAATTATACCTTAATAAAAAAAAATAAAGCTATTTTTTATATCCTAAATTAAAGAAAACCCACAGGTGTTAGGATCACATTCGTTAGTAGAAGAAGTCACTGGAATTTATTCATGGTCTGACATAGTTTTAAAAAAGTGCCATCTTGAACAAGAAATGACTCATTTATATTGAAGAGCTCTTCGATGCCACCTAGGATTTAGTTACGACTGTGAGATTAAAAATGCATTAAAATTTCAGGCTAACCTAGGGAGAAAGAAAACAGAAAGGATTCAACATTTTCAATCATAAAAGAAAGTGGATGATGTTGGGGAAAGGAAATCACAAGCCCAGGTAAGTGAGAAAAAAAGAGGCACGTGAGTGACAAGCTATTGAGTAAGAATGGCTGTCTCCTTAGACTACTGAACTCAAGTGGATGACTTCATTTCAAAATTTACTGAAAATGGTCATCACCTGCAAAATGATAGTTAAGAAGAAATGGACAAAATTTTGAATCCTGAGAAATGATTGGATCTAAAAAGCCATTTAAAGACATTTTAAAATATCACATGTAAAGAGTATGATAGCATTGACTAGTAATTTGGTACAAGTAGTACTCACAATGGAATCTAATCAGATTTATAAAGTGATAAGCCTGAGGTATAATTTATAATTTAAATTATAAATGGTTTTAAGGATCATAGTCACAAGTACAATGCCCCTGGATAGTATGGGAGATAGGATAAAAAGGTCCTGAACAACAATCATTATTCACACGTTATAGTTCTTATACAACATTTAGAAGGAACCACTGTTCATAGATATTATTCCTTGCTCTTGCACAAAGCATTTTCACCTCCAGGCTGTTTCTCAAATACAACCAAACACACACAAACACACACACACACACACACACACACACACACACACACAAAACCTCTTGAGTTTGTGTTAAAGAACATTCTCCATCACTAATTTCCATTAATAATGGACGTTTTGACCCCCAAAAATTAGTATTATAATTTGCATTCAGCACCTAGTTTCTTCTTGTCAAATAAGATGCATTTAAATTTACCAAACAGAAGTGCAATAGAGGCTAGTACAGATTAATACCATTTTATAAGATGCGAATAAGGCAGTTGATTTTTACGAAGCAAAGTATTCAACTTATTAAAAACATTTTGCTGCAAAATTTATTTAAATACATTATTTAGACTTTTAAAAAATTATTTAATAAAAAGTCAGTATTTCAAAGGTCAAGCACTAGGTGACCTTTGGGGATTTTGCAGTTTAACTGGATTGTGAACAGTATACAGAACTGAAAATTTTAAAATTTTAAATATTTTTAAACTTAAAAAAAATATTATTCATAATTCTGAGAAAGCCTGCTCAATCAAAATATTCTTTTCTGGTTCTTTTTTTTGCCTATTTCTCATAAAAAGAAAGCATGGTAGTTAAGTTTGTTCATTTAATGGAGTCATGACTATGCCTTTTCCTAGTTAATGTACTTCGTGAGTTCAAGTTCTAGCAGAATCTGTTATGTTCATTGGTCTTCATTATTGTTTGAGTCATGTAATTAAATCATCACATGAAATAAAAACATGTTGGTGCCTATCAATCAAAAGAGTTCTATGCTTTTAGAGATCAAGAACCAAGTGCCAACAAGGACTCACTTTATAAGGGCCCCAACTGTAACTGATAATTTGAATGAATAAAAAGATGATCCACTAATAAGACAAATAAGACAATTTTTAGAACTCTAGCTGACCATGTATTCTTAAGTTCTTTACAACCCAAGTTTCAATGTCATATTGTCAATTACTGCCATATTTCTGAGAGAAAACAAACAAACAACAAAATAATCAGTGGCATCCAGATAAAACTGATTGATATTAGCAATGCCATTTTTTCAACAACATTTTTTAAAACGACACAACCTAATCACAGTAATTTGTGATTGCTATCATCCACAGCATAATGCATCAGAAAACCTTTTGGAACACACATTACACATGTTCACCTAAAGATAAAATGGATCTTCCATGGTTGGCATTTGCATTCAGCTGTTTGTTACACACTCGTTGCATCCTGCAGTCAGGAAGGAGGAGGGTTTAAAACATTTTCCCCCTCTAACTATTGCAGCTGCTTCTACCAAGCAATAAAAGTTGCTAGAGAAATCATATATACACATGTATGTAAAATTAGCGAAACAAGCTGCTTTATTGCCCTGATTTAAAATAAGCTCAGTCAGTAGAAAAGAAAAATGCTATAATATTCAGCTTGATGAGCAGCTGAAGACAAGAATATACACAGAAGCAGTTTTAGAATTCAGGATATATCTCACTTGATGTTTGAATGAGATCAACATTTCTCCTCTCAATTTGTCTAAGCCATGGAGTGAGCATTTATGTGGGGAATGTAACCCAAAATAGCAGGTATGTAAAAATAATTTAAATATGATTCTGAGGTTTTTCAAGGCAGAAAAAGAAAAGGTCTTGCTCCTATTTAATTTTAATTTAAAAACTGATAATCATACAAATTCTAGGTTAAAAGGATACTTTTCATAAGGCAGCAATAAAATTTGAGTTATACAAAACTGAGTAACAATCATCCTTTACTAGAAAAACGAATAGATGGGCTATATTTCAAAGCAAAACTTGAAATATAGATTAATAAAATGGCAAAGATTAGATCAAGAAGTGTGTTAATGGACATCTCACTGGTCTAGGGAAAAAAGACATTGAAAGTATCTGAAAAAAATATGAAAGCCTTACTCTTGACGGTCGCTGTCCGGGTGCAATTGTAAAGAATAGCCAACTCCCCGAACACCTTTCCTGGACCCATGGTGCATAGCTTCACACCTTCTTTTGTCACTTCCACCTTCCCATCTAAAAAGGAGAAAGCAGAACACATTATTTTAATTCTCCTTCATGCTTCATTTTATTTGTCGCATTTCTATTATGCAATGAGGAGTGTTAGGCTTGTTTTTAAAAATGCTTACCAAGCAACAGCATGGATGGATGAGTAGTATGCTACGCAAAATAAGCCAGTCAGAGAAAGGCAGTATCACATGATCTCACTCATAAGTGGAATCGAATTATCAAAATAAACTGATGAACAAAAACAGACCCAGAGACATAGAAGCGTGGAACACTGTTGAACCTCAGAGAGAAGGCAGGGGAGGGTGGGTGGGGAGAGATCAACCAATGAACTTGTATGCATATATGCATAACCCATGGACACAGGCAATGGAGCAGGGAGGGCCTGGGGCGGGGAGGGGAGGACAGGAGTAGGCTGGAAGAGGTTAATGGGGGAAAAGGGGACTTAGATAATACTTTAAACAAAAAGATAAAATAAAAAATAAAATAAAAATGCAAAGCAGTTACCAATTAAAACAAAGTCATCATCAAGATGTAATGCAAAATACTAAATAAAATATACAAATTAAAAAAATCCATATCCTCTCTTAAATTAAATTAATCACAGATAAGAATTAATAGGAGACTGAAAGAAAACCCCAGAAAGAGATGGAGACAAAAATGTAAACATGTGAAATTATTTCTAATGTGATATTAGAAAGCTATGCTAATTCCAATTTTAATGTCATTTTGACTTTGAAAGAAAAATTGAGTGACTACATTTTCTACAGCACACCTCATACTTGAGAATTCTTATTTGAATAAGGCAGCTATTATGGAAAGGGAGATGACTTTGACCCTTGGGCATTACTTAATTGTAGTTCATGGTATCTTTTATTTTTAAACATCTTATCTGACTTGAGCAAGTCTCTGTTTTCAGCTTCCCAGCCTGTAACACTGACTGTCAGGAAGAACCATCACAAGGGTTGAGGGAAAGAGACACTAGGGGTTGTTTAGGTTCCACAAAGGACCTGGAAAATGAAATGTTAAAGAAGGAAAAAGCTAAAGGAACATTCTTCACTGGATACACATTGTTACCTGCAAGTAAGGAAAATGCTATTTATGAGGGGAATTAAAAAATACGTTTAAAAAAATGTCAGAGCTCTGTACACAGTAATTCTATCACCTAACAAAACGAGGGGAGAAACAAAAAGGTAACGCAATCGATTCTAACTTTAATCCTCCCTTTCTACTATTTCTCCAGGTTACCTACCCACCCACAGTCTACAGAAGAAACGCCTAAGCCTTGCCACGAGCTAGTGACTGAAACCACTAATGCTACCAAGTTGTTGCCAACTTCAGGCCTTCATTCATCAACTTCACAATTGTTCCCATAGCTGTGTGCTCCTGCAATACTGAACTTTTCAGAGTTTTGGCTTTAAGTTCATGCCCCCCTTTTAAAAATCAATCTAGTTTTATCTAAGCAATCCTATATAATAAAAGCCTAATATGCAAATTGTCCCCTCGACTGGGAGTTCAACTGGGAATTCGACTGCTCGCTATGTGTGCTGACCACCAGGGGGCAGCAGAGAACATGGCAGGAGTTGGCAATGTGGTGCTGGCAGCAGGTGACAGTGGAGGCGCTGCCGGCCCTAATGGGCCCTGAGGAGAGCAGGACTGCAGTGGGATGGTACAGCAGGTGAGTGGGCAGCACCAGGCCAAGGTGGGTGCAAGCGGGGGCCCAATCGCCCCACTGATGGCCCCAGAGACGGTGGCAGGGGTCAGGGGCAGAGCCTCCACTTGGCTCCGAGGCACTGATCTATCGTCCTGCAGGCGGGATGGTGGGGCAGGTGAGGGGGTGGCGCCAGGCCACCCGCAGGCCACTCCGAGGGACCCCACCCGTGCATGAATTCGTGCACCGGGCCTCTAGTAATATCTATAAAATCACAATGTTGATATCCTAATTTATTTTTCAAACATCTATTGAGATAAAATCTTAAATATTAAAAAAAAAAAACTCTTTAAAAAAGTTTATATAGCCCTGCTGGCATGACTCAGTGGTTGAGTGTCAGCCCATGGACCAGGAGGTCACTGCTGGTTCCAACTCATTTTCCTGACATATATTTGCCTTATTTTTTCATGTCTAACTCATTTTAAACAAAAGATGGATATAAATTATTATTATATATAATTTTCTTTCCTATATTTAAGAAGGTTATATTTGATATTAATTAGAAAAGCAAAAAATAAAACATGTTTTCCAAGTTAGGTTAAACACTGAAGATTCAATATATTCACAATAGCCAAACAAGTAGGGGATCTGATCTCATATGAAAGATGAGAATGAGCCAAAAAGCACTGTATATTTTTTTTTAATGAGCAGAAAAGTTTAAATGCTAAACAGTAACACAGTGTTTCTAAATATGCCCCGAGTGGTGCTTTGATCTCTTTCTTATCCTTCCGTAGCACCTATAATGGGGATGAGGAGGGAGTTATTTAGGGAGGCAGGCATGATTGGGAGCTAAAAAGAAAGTTAAGTACATACAAGCCTTAATGAGAGTTTCTCGAGAGACATTTAGAAATATTCTATTTCCCAAGAACCCAGTAAAGTGAGTTATTGATGTGAAATGTGAATTTGGCCTCTCCTTTCCACTCTGAAGTCAATAAAAACATATTAAAAAATAAAACAAACAAAGACGAGAGGTTACTAGAACTGGTTTTTTGTTTTTTGGTTTTTTTTTTGGAGAACTAATGATATTCTGGAATGAGGCTAATCTATATTTTCTGCTTCTGCTCTTTTTTATTCACTTTTGCTTTTTTTAAAAAGTGTGATACTATACCACACACTAGCCTTAAAGCAAAATTAGAAGTGATTATACATTCACAAATGATTCCTAAATATGGCCTGTGTGATCCACTTAAGAAAACCAAGAACAAGACAGTTAAAACTTCACTCATACACCCAGTGGCCCCTATTCCCACCTGATCAACTTGATTTAAAGTATTAGGGGCATCTTAAAGCCACACCCTTCTCTTAGACTCTCCTTTTTTCACTCTGTGGCTACCTTTGAGATTTGTTTTGAATGTAATCCAATTGCATAGAAAATAGGTACGACTGTGTGTGGCTATTTTAGTGGCGGGGCGCGCGGGGGGGCGGGGAAGGCAGGTAAAGCAAACAGGAAAAGTCGAATAGGCTGAATATGTGCCATGTTTTTCCCAGGGGCTTAAACCTCTGAAAAGGCAGACCATGCTTGAAGGTTTCTATATAATTATTATTTGCTACTAACTTTAGGAGCCCATTTTGATGAATTTACTTCTGGTCAGCACTGATTAATTTCTATTTCTTTAAAGAACTAGAAGACATTGATCAGCATTTATTCATGACTTTTGATTTTTCAGTTTTATTTTCAAGTATGTTAGATTTCAAATCATTTTTTTTAAAGGAGTAGCTGAAAGATTTTCAATACAGTCTAGTAAGCTTTGGACTTTTCCCATTATTTTCCCTGACGAAAAAGTGACTAGAGCCTGAGCTGGTTTGGCTCTGCAGACTCACGGGTCCTGGTTTCAGTTCTGGTCCAGGGCACATACTCAGGTTGCTGGCTCCATCCCCAGTAGGGGGCATGCAGGAGGCAACCAATCAATGATTCTCTCAACATTGATGTTTCTATCTCTCTCGCCCTCTCCTTTCCACTCTGAAGTCAATAAAAATATATTAAAAAATAAAACAAACAGAGACTAGAGGTTACTAGAACTGTATTTTTTTTGGAGAACTAATGATATTCTGGAATGAGGCTAATCTATATTTTCTGCTTCTGCTCTTTTTTATTCACTTTTGCTTTTTTAAAAAAAGTGTGATACTATATTGGTGTTATTTTTACTATGCACTATCTCTGCCAGGAAAGAAAAGTAAAGAGACATTCAAATAATTTTTATTTAGATTTTTCTGAATTGTCAAGTTGTTTGCAAAGAGATATTGAAACAGTTGGCTACAATTAGGTTTACTTATAGTTTCACTTAGTTCTTTTCTCACTCCTGCCATTAGCATCACTAAATGAAAGCTCTACCATAGTAACTTGAATGCATTTTTTATTCTATTTCACTTACCATATGCCCATTTATGATCTGGAATGGGCTGCGTCATAAGTCCTAAAACTTGCCACTTTGAGCAACAATCAACCTACCTCCTGCTTTTTGGCACCACGATTCATATACCACATTTTATCTATCTTTTACAAGAATCAGTAGGCCAGGAGACCCAGAATCTCCTGGCTTTGTTTATTTTTTATGGGTTTTTCACCAACCTGTGGTTTTGTGCCACAGGAACTTTCATACTAAGGCAAATCAGCTTGGAGATTTGTTACTGGCAGGCAGAAATAGGATGACTGGCAATAAACTAATTATACACACTGTGCTCAGTTCCAACAACCTTGGTTGGAACACTCAGAACAACTTGATTGACCATTAAAAGGAGGCAGTTGTTATATCCAAGGTCCCATCTAGACAAGACCTCCCATCTCTTTTCTCATCTAATCTGTATGACTATACTTTCACGTTTTTGTATAGCCACAGCCTTTACATTATGAATTCCCTCATACAGGTTTTTGTAGTTGCTAGATTCAACCAAATTCAACACTATGTGGTTGAGTTGTATTGTCACCAGCATGGCTATACAGTGGGGCCTTGACTTACGAGTTTAATTCGTTCCGTGACGGAGCTCGTAACTCCAATTACTCGTATGTCAAATCAATTGTGAACGAGTGAGACACGTGATGCTGGGCTGATGTTGTGGCATTCACTGTGATGTTCGCTGCGCCAACTAGCAGTGGGGTATCTGAAGCTGGCTCATAACCCGAATTTTAGCTCACAACTCAAAGCAAAAAATCAGCCGAGAGATAGCTCATATCTTGAAAAACTCGTTAGTCGGGACACTCGTAAGCCAAGGCCCCACTGTATTTCTGACAGGAGAGGAGGTTCACTTATGGATTTGCTTTCTTTTGTATTTGTCTTTTTCCAGTTTTATTTATATACAACTGTATTTCCTTAGAGACAGGCAAATGACAGGAGTACAAATGTTACTCTCAGACTTGTAGGTGCTCATTATATGAGTTTTGTTTTTGCTATGTTTTAATATTAAGCATGGGAGAGTTTATGATGTAATGTAATGGTTCTCAACTGGGGGCAATATTAACCTCACCAGTGGGCCAGTGCACGAATTTGTGCACGGGTGGGGTCCAGCCAGCCTGCCCTGATCGGGCCAATCAGGCTGATGGGGTTTGGCTGGCCAGGGGAAGGGGACGCGGGAGGTTGGCCTGCTGGCCCTGCCCCCGTCAGGCCAGTTGGCCGGCCGCAGTGCACGTCATAGTGACCAGTCATTCTGGTTGTTTCGGTCCTTGGCTTTTATATATATATATATATATATATATATATATATATATAGATATAGATATAGATATAGATATAGATAGATATAGATAGATAGATGGGATATGTGGCCATGTCTCGAGGCACTTTCTGTTGTCATAACTAGGAAGAGTCTACTGGAATCTCAAGGACAGAGGCCAGGAACACTGCTGAACATCCTACAATACACAGGACAGCTCCCACAGCAAAGCATTATTCACCCCAAAATGTAATTCCAAAGTTGAGAAACCCTGATGTCAAGTAAATCTGTGCACATACAAAATACATTTAAAGGGACAACTTTTGCCTCTGTGTTATTTTAACCTCCACCAGATGTAAATTGCAATAAAAAAAAATGTTAGCACCAGGTTGCCATACTTAAGTAAACCATGTTCTCATTGGGTTGAATAAAGCCACAAGCTACTTTACTGAATAATTTTCCCCAGCAGATGTCACCTGAAATAGAAGTGATTACAGAAACTTTTGAAGCAAGACTTACAAGAATATTTCACTGATGTTAGAATGGCAACTTTTTTTTCAGACTACTTGTGAATATCAAGTCCCAGCTTTAGCACGGACTGGCTGCAGAATCTTTCATAAGTTATTTAGCTCTCTATGCCTTGATTACCACACTACAGATTTGAGATAATAGTATTTTTTTTATTGTTTAAAGTATTACGTATGTCTCCTCCGCCCCCCCACCCATTAACCACTCTTGGCCACTCCCACCCCCCAGGACAAGCCCCCACTGCCTCAGTGTCCATTGGTTATGCTAATATGCATGCATACAAGTCCTTTGGTTGATCTCTTACCACCCTCTCCCTTGTCCCTGCCAGCCCTCCCCCACCTTCCCTCTGAGGTTTGACGGTCCTTTAGGTGTTTCTGTCTCTGGATCTTTTTTGTTCATCAGTTTATGTTGCTCATTATATTCCACAAATGAGTGAGATCATGGGATATTTATCTTTCTCCAACTGGCATATTTAACTTAGCATAATGCTCTCCAGGTCCATCCATGCTATTGCAAATGGTAAGAGTTCCTTTTTTTGTTTGTTTGTTTTCACAGCAGCATAGTATTCCATTGTGTAGATATACCAGTTTTCTAATCCACTCATCTGCTGATGGGCACTTAGGCTGTCTCCAAATCTTAGCTATGGTAAATTGTGCTGATATGAACATAGGGGTGAATATGTCCTTTCTGATTGGTGTTCCTGATCTCTTGGGATATATTCCTAGAAGTGGGATGACTGGGTCGAACGGGAGTTCCATTTTTAACTTTTTGAGGAAACTCCATACTGTTCTCCACAGTGGTTGCACCAGTCTGCATCCCCACCAGCAGTGCACAAGGGCTCCTTTTTCTCCACATCCTCGCCAGCCCTCGCTGTTTGTTGATTTGTTGATGATAGTCATTCTGACAGGTGTGAGATGGTACCTCATTGTCATTTTGATTTGCATCCCTTGGATTATTAGTGACTCTGAGCATGTTTTCATGTGTCTCTTGGCCTTCTGTTTGTCTTCTTTCGAAAACTGTCTATTTAGGTCCTTTGTCCATTTTTTGATTGGATTGTTTATCTTCCTTTTGTTAAGTTGTATGAATTCCCTGTAAATTTTGGAGACTAAACCCTTATCGGAGGTAGCATTGGCTAATATGTTCTCCCATGCAGTGGGCTCTCTTGTTGTTTTGTTAATGGTTTCTTTTGCTGTGCAGAAGCTTTTTATTTTGATGTAGTCCCATTTGTTTATTTTCTCATTAGTTTCCATTGCCCAAGGAGCTGTATCAATAAAGATATTGCTACAACATATGTCTGATATTTTGCTACCTATGGATGCTTCTAAGATCTGAAAGAGAAACTAATAAAACAATCCCATTTACCACTGCAACAAAAAAATTAAGTTACCTAGGAATAAACTAAGGAGGTAAAAGATCTGTACTCAGAAAACTACAGGATGTTGAAAAAAGAGATAGAGGAAGACATAAACAAATGGAAGAATATATTGTGTTCATGGGTTGGTAGAATCAACATCATTAAAATGTCCATACTATCCAAAGCAATTTATAGATTCAATGCAATCCCATTAAAATACCAATGGCATATTTCACAGACCTAGAACAAATGCTCCAAAAATTCATGTAGAATGAAAAAAGACTGAATAGCCACAGCAATCCTGAGAAAGAAGAACAAAGTTGTAGGGATCACAATACCAGATATCAGGCTATATTACAAAGCCACTGTTCTCAGAACTGCATGGGACTGGCACAAGAACAGATATATAAACCACTGTAACAGAACAGAGAACCCAGAAATCGACCCAAGCCATTATGCTCAATTAATATTTGACAAAGGAGGCAAGAGCATACAATGGAGTCAAAACAGTCTCTTTAATAAATGGTGTTGGGAAAATTGGTCAGATACACGCAAAAAAAAAAATGAAACTAGACCACCAAATTATACCATTCACAAAAATAAATGCAAAATGAATAAAGGACTTAAACATAAGAGATAATAGTATTTTATTTCATAGCCTTGTGATAATTTAATTAGGTAATGCCTGTGGCAAGACAAATAATATGTAGATTAAAAGAAACTCTTGAGGAAATTTCCTTTTTTATTCTTTTAGAATAAAAACTTTTATACAGTTTTAGGAAGGGCGTGGGAGGTTTTGAGGTCTTGGTTCAGAAAATATAGGAGTGGGAAAGAGCAGAGTAATAAATGAGCAGAGGAAGTGAATGGCGAAAGGAGATGAGCAAGAAGCTGGAGATTACAGAGGAATTGGCCAATAGAAAGCTTCACGTGGAAAAGGCTGCAGGACTTTTAGTAAAAGGGATGTTTAATGTACAATATTCAGTTATGTGTTGTCAGAATTAATGTCCTATCTTTCTCTCCAAATTAGTATGTTTTATACTAATTTCTCCTGTGAAAGGTTTGGGGGAAGATGAAAGCATGAGTATGATTCATTGCTTGGATATATCAAAGAACAGGGAGGCAAGGAAGTGAAGAATTAGTGATAATGGGGAGCAGAAAAGCAGGAGATAATGAAGTAATTATGTAATTACAAGAAACTAAGGGCTCAAGAATTGGCAGATGTTTTGGGGGAGGACATCAGTCTTTTCACAGGATATCAAGTGGGAACTTAAGCTAATTTTAGCTAAATCTAGAAAGGATGGAACAAGAGATGTTGGCTTCAATCAGAAGGTTAGAACAAGAGATGTTGCTTCTTTGTCCAAGTCCATTTGACACCTTTGTTTGGATTCACACTGACTCTTAAGAGGTAGAAGAAAAAAAATATGAAATCAGCTCTAAGCTGATATTTTGTTTCTCACTGCTTTTGACAAATCAGGACCGTTGGCACACAGTTTCTGCAATAAGGCCAATAAAGGATTCATATATGAATACTCACAGGATTCCTATGTGAAATGAATGTGAAAGAGTTTGGTGGCTGAGGCAGCTCTATACATATATTACTATTCACTAAACTAACCGAAGGAGCAATCATTTAATTCCTGCAGTGTCTGGCTGTAAACAGTAGGTGGTCAGTAAATACTCACTGGTAAATAATTGGAATGTTAGTGAAAATGACCACTACTGTGATCATATTTGTGGGAAAGCCCTAGGATTTCATTTTAATTATATTGCCCATGTAGTCCACAGAAAGCAGAACAATAATTAAAATGGTCAACCTCTCCCTCCATTTACCAAAAATATTTTGGTATTCTTACAGAGCAATAAATAGCTCACACTCAGAATTTTTATTTGATAGTTTATATGAACTATCAGCACTTAAGGTGACATGAGCAAGCTTCTTCCCCGGATTGTCTGCCAACAAATTACACAGCAAAGAGAATAGAATTCTCTTTCTTGAATATTATTCAGATACACTATCCCTCAGCTAAGAAAGTCACACTCATTTCTCTGGTGTCAGAAGTCAAATTCTTCACATTGTGTATCTAGTCCTCCCATAAACTGTCATTTTACCTAATTAAACTGACTCTAAATCTTCATCTTTGTCATTCTCTTATTCAAATTTTGTGGTCTAACTCAAAGTTTCTTAACCTAACAGAAATCAGAGGATCTGTGAACTTGAATATATATATTCTACACATTTTTACTAACTTCTAATTCAAATATAGCATTTCCATAGTAACAAACCATATTAGTTTAACAGTACCTGTGACAATGTTACCAATATAAATTATATTTTAATGTGATGGTTATTGCATATATCTTTAAAAATAGTTCATGCTCATCATTCCTTCAAACTTACGGTAGTTATTGGACACAATTTTAGATATTATTTAATATTTCATTTTTAATGAAAGATACAATGTATTAGTGAATCATAAGGTTTTTAAAATTATTTTAGTTAATAGTTTTATTTAGTTGGTTTCCTTGGCAATCTAAAGTAGTCAATTTTATGCACTTAAAAATATTCTGAATTGAGGTTCCTAGACACCAGACATCCACAGGAGTCTTTGGACAAAAATAAAATAAAAAAAAGGTGAGGAACCCCCCCCTGCATAATGGAATAATCCTCTAGATTTCTCACTGATTTTTATATTAACAACTATTGTTGATGGCCCAGAATTTGTCTGAGAAAGAGAAGACAAAGTAGATTTAAAACAAAATAAGTTAATGCATCACAGCTTTTTTATTCACCCATCCACTGATGGACATTGGGATGCTACCAAATCTTGGCTGCAATGAACATAAGGGTGCATATAATTATTTTGAATTAGAATTTCAGATTTCTTCAGATATATTCCAGGAATGGAATTGCTAGAGCATAAGGCAGGCCCATTTTTAATTTTTTTAGGCACCTCCATACCGCTTTCCACAGTGGCTGCACCAGTCTGCATTCCCACCAGCAGAGCACAAAAGTTCCTTTGCTCAACCCCTCACCAACACTTGTTTGCTGATTTTTTGATGATAGCCATTCTGACAGGTGTGAGGAGATAGCTCACTACAGTTTTAATTTGCATTTCTCTGATTAGTGACACTGAGCATCTTTTCATATGTCTATTGCTTATCTACACATTTATACAATGGAATACTAGTCAACTGTAAAAAAGAATGAAATCATACCCTTTGCAACAGCATGAATGGATCTGGAGAACATTATGCTAAGTGAAATAAGCCACTCAAATGTGGAATCTAATGAACAAAATAAACTAAGGAAGGAAATAGAAACAGACTCATAAAGAATTGACTGACAGCTGTCAGAGGGGGAGACTGGGTGAAAAAGGTGAAGAGATTCAGTAAAAAAAATAAAACACCCAAAAAACAAACAACAATAAATAACTCAGAGATAATAGTATGTTGATTACCAGCAGGAAAAAGGGATAGGGGAGATAGAAGAGGATAGAGGGGGGAATAAATGGTGATGGAAGGAGACTTGACTTGGAGTGGTGAACACATAAAACAATGTACATGTGTTGTATATACCTGGTATTATAAAATTATACACCTGACACCTATATAATTTTAAAATGAATGAAGCAGATTTGTTTGTACTAATATAAAGTGATTGTTAAAATATATTATTGAGTAAAAAGAATCAAGATGCAAAGCATAATAAATAAATAAAACAAAATGAGTTATCCTAGCTGGTTGGAGTACTTGTTAGAAATCTAACATCATGGATGCCATCTCATTGTTTGCCAACTAAGGTTAATTGGCTCCATGGCCATTTGGTCTGGCTCTCACCTTGGAAGTTATTTTATTAATATATCTTCAGTCATAGGAAGAATAGGGGAGAAACAAAGAAAAAGAAGACAGTTAGATATGCTGCTTAAATGGAAACTATAAAAACATGCTTTTTCTTGAATATCAAAAAACTCTTATCTCACTAAACTGTTAAAAATAAAAATATACATATTGAAAAAGACACCCTTTGATCTGAACACATTTATGTTCATCACATTTTTACTCTATTACTGAACCTTTATAAAGACCCGATAGGTTTAAAATATTTAAAAGGATGTGAAGTTCTACGTAAAGCATCAATGAATTAATTTAAGAAACTGATTGCCATAGAAAAATATTATTCTTAATGACAGTACTGTCCATGAATAATTTGTTCCTATCTAAAAATGCCCTTCAGTCACTTATGTTCAGAATTCAAACACTTCTAAATGACAGTAAGGTCCACATTTCTTTCTCAGTTTTCCAGATTTTATAGTTCATCTACTGACTCACATGTAGGCCAGACAAGAAGTTTTCATCTGATTAACTAGTTTCTTTCTTCTCTTCTAAAAAATAAACTCTCTCCCACTACACTCACACCCCAAATAAATAGGAATTTTTACTTTTGCTTTAAAACAGGGTAATGATTCCCAAAAGATCTAAGGAAAAAATACTGTGTTTTATGTTATGATGATTACGAAATACATATTAAACTAATACTGTGTTTCTGTCAAATAAACAGTTTTGGCATAAAAATTGGGATATAAAATATGCTTAAATACTATTATAAGAAAACTCTGCTATCTAACGTATTAGGATTAAAAATGCAAATGTACTATAGAAGACTTTTGGTGCAGTGTAATTGTAAATTGTGCTTCAAAGCTAAAACACACACTGCCTTGTATATCACTGAAACTTCAGAGGGAAAAATAATAGTAAAGGTTCACTGGCTCTGGGCCTTTATTTTTTTTTTTCTTTATTGATTAAGGTATTACATATGTGTCCTTATCCCTCCATTGTGGGCCTTTATTTTTAATGTTCACTTAAGACCTGCAACCTGTGGGTCGCGACCCCTGAAAATACATCCTGCATATCAGATATGTACATTATGATTCATAACAGTAGCAACATTACAGTTATGAAGTAGCAACGAAAATAATTTTATGGTTGGGGGTCACCACAACATGAGGAGCTGTATTAAAGGGTCGCGGCATTAGGAAGGTTGAGAGCGACTGCTTAAGAGACTTTGAAACCCTTGGTCTCTATTGGGAAAGTATAAAGTCATGAAAGATGATATGGGGCCAGTTGACATCTCCAGGATTATAAATTAAGAATAAAATTAAATTCTGCTGTAAGAACAAGACAAAAGCGCCTATATAATTCCTCCCATTTCCCACATATTTTATTTGTTACAAAGCGCAGCAAAATCAGAAGATTTTTCCTATGCTAACACCACCATGTAGACATGAGAAGGCAGCAGAGGCACAGGACTATTTAACTCCATTTGGGGATGTTACGCATGTTTGACCACAACTAAAATCCGGCTGCTGCAATGAGCTGGCTTTTGGTGAGGGGGAAACTTAAACAAGTCCTAGGAAATACTGTCCCCGATAAAACACAATATATCATACTATTTATATCAGGGAAAGTAGCATCATAATTTATTAATAAAGATTTCTATTTTCTTAAAAATACCTTTGTCCTATCACAAAGACACGTGCTTTTAATACACGAAGAAACTAACGGCACAGAGACAGGTCTGGGCTTGGGATGTTGCTATTGTTCATTAGCTGTGAAAAATTATTATAAGCTGGCCCTCAGTAAACCTCTTTGATGAATGAAAAAGGATCAGTTTCTCCAACTCTATAGGTTAAAAAAGAAAAGAGTCACAACCCTAAGAAGAAACCTGGTTGAATTTCTGAAGTAATAGTCTCCCCCATCTATGTGGTTATTAAGACAGAATCAAAACAAATTAAAAGCAGGCACATGGACACCCTCCAGAGGAGATCCTCACCACAGTGACACAAATACATTGGACCACTGAACAAACAGAAACCCCCTGGCGGGAAAAACATGAATGTGCATTTGATGAACTCCATGCTTTCAATAGTCAAGAACATTATTTTCTAGTCCCTGTGTCCAGTATAAATATACGATACCCTTTAAGACTTTAGAACCTGTATTGAACAATGATTAAGTAATCATATTAATGATTACTTAATCATATTAAGGATTACTTAATCATATTAAGGGCAAGGACAATCTTTCAAATATACATTCTAATTTCAAATGCCCAGCACAAAAATGATAAACATTTGCTGATTGAATGCTTGAACAGAGCTTTGGGGTTAATATAAAGATTTTTTCTTCAGAGAGACCAGCAATTTGTTTTTAAGTGAGTGTTCTGGTGTTGGAGAACTAAAGGCTATTTTTAACGATCTTATCCAGTTAGCAAGGCAGGCAGTTGCAGGCAGCGGAGAATTATGTGTCCAGCCACACAAGACATTTTAAGACCTAGGAGACTTCTCCAAACACAATGTTATAAAATGTCCTTTTGCTAAAAATACTGGAATCAAGTAATTATCTACTTTTGAATTTTAATGAATAGGCCATCTGTTCATTCAAACTGAAAAAATGAAATTTTTCTACAAATTAACTACTACTGGAGATAGCCTCTGTGACTAAATCTGCTTCATTGTTTTCTATTATATTAAACCTAAACGTGACAGATAGCATATCACACCAAGTTTTGTAAACTAGACTATGGAAAAGTGTGTTGTTGTTTTTTGTTTTTGTTTTTCTGATAATGGACTAATCATACTATCTGTTCTTTTGACAGGCCATATTTACCAATTACCAAAGACTAATTTTTATTACAATACTTTCCACACTATTAACATTTTTTATTAGTGATGATTATGACAAAGTGTTAACTCTAATCACACTGTTGTTTGGGGGGAATTATCACTATAATGGTGAACAACAATTGTTTTCAATCTCCTCATCTTCCTTTCCAAGAGCATTTTGTTTTCTTTGTATTGTACTCTCCAATATGGCAGCCATTTGCTACATGTGGCTATTTTATATGTAAATTAATTTAAAATAAAATTTAAAATTCATTTATTCAGTTTCACTAGCCACTGGTGAAATGCTACATCGGGCTGTCATACTGACTGTGCAGAATATGTACATATTACAGAAAGTTCTACTGGACGGCACTCTGACATCCTACTTACCCTGTTCAAAGGAGACAACAGGCCCAAAATAAAGTCATTCATGTTCTGCCCCACATCACTACACCGAGACTTAACTTCATTCCAGTTTCTGCTCTCACGGAAATAGGATCTTAAACTAGTCAGTCTTGAATCACCTGCTTAGCACAAGTGAAATAATCCACCTGCCAGGCCCCTACCACTTCCTCAAAGAAAGCCACCTTGAAATAACTTTCTTTTCCCCTCTCTCTCTGCCTGTGAGTCTTCCATTTGGTGTAGCTTCTCAGAGCCCTTTCCTATCTGCTAGTTTGGACGTTTGCCCTATTGAAAAAGACTCCTTGCCGCCCCCCCGCCCCCGTAAACTCTTAAAAGTGTTTAATATGCTTCAGTTTATCTTTTAACATCTCTAACCATCATCCCTCTGAAGAATCATTACTTGTTTCATCAATGACGACTGACTTTTTACTTATCCACTCAGCCGTATTTCTTCCTTCTTAAAACCATTCTCAAGATATACCCCCAACACTCACACTTGGCTCTTCAACAAAACACACTTCCTATTATTAGTTGATTTATCTTTTAGTTTTTAAAGTCCTTAGGAGAAAAACGATAAGTTTTGTGAAACAAAAGCCAATACTGGTGGCGCTTTATAAATTATGCATGATAACAGTATGACTTTGGCAGAAAAATATGCTACACTCATACCAGCACCTGAAGATTTCAGTCTAATTAAATATGAAAATACTATTACATTCTGAAATTATATCTAAGTGATCGAATTAGTATGCCTAATATTACATTTACAGAAAGTACCCAAGATGCTTTTAGAAATGAGCTTGCTTCATCTTCCCTTATTATCTATAGAAGAAGGCAGGTCTTCTGAATATTATGATTAACTCATTGAACTATTTTGCAGCCCAGGTCAAGTAAATGAAGCCGTTTAGAGTGTGGAGTGCTGAGTTCTGTATTTCTTTGCACTCCCCAGGCTGTTTCTATTTGCTAACAGTTTGGACTTCAGGACCACGGTGACTCATACAATGTCTGATCAAACAAACAAGTAATCCTATAAACAAAACAACACAGTTCACATTTGGGGGGTGAGGGTAGAAACAGAAGGGAGAGCTTCTATTTTAAAAATAAAAAGAAGTTAAATTTTGTGGAAACTATCAGAGAACCACGACAGAATTATGGATCTTTTTCAGTTGGTATATTGCCTAGAGTAAAAAGCAATAGGAAACTTTTACAGACAATAAAAATTTAAATTCATGTACTTATTAACAAATGTATTAAGTGACTAATGTTCTTTTACAAAATAAAGACATTAAGGTTGGTAACATTTTTCTGAAAAGGAACAGACTATACATATTTTAAGCTTTGTGGGTCACATTGTCTTGATAGCAGCTACTTAACTACTGTCATAGTGAGAAAGCGGCCCCAGCCAACTTTGAGTGTATGAACATGTCTGTGTTCTAATACAACTTTGTTTACAAAAATAGGCAGTGGATGGGTTTGGTCTTCAGACTTTGCTTTGCCAATACCAGCATTAAGGAATATTGTAAGGCATTTCTTTAAACATATTATATTGGATTGGATTGTCCAAAATCCCATAACAGCATCGCCCATCTCAATGTGCCCCTACCAGGCTCTCCCATCAAGAGGTAGTTCCTATTTTTCAAAAACATAGAACAAACAAAAGTTGTTTCAAAAACAAACTTTCAGCACAAACCTTGAATTAGAAATGGATTCCAAGATTATGAATAGTTAATTAGCTCACTGTCCATTCACACAGTAATCAAGTATTGAACAAGTGAACTTTTGTTACTAAATTACTATGCAGACTCTTTTCTGGCAAAAAATAATAAAAAGAGAAAACTTCCCAAGTTTGACTAAGAATAACTCTGGATGGCTTCAGTTGGGAAGTTTATTAAAGTTGGAAAACTGAATTCTAATGTGCTTCTACATTTTTAGTAAAGATATGTTAAAGTCTGAAAGAAATAGCCTCAAGGCAAGCATCAGTATTCTGAATATATAATGCAGAAAAGTAGACCAAATTATAAATCTTAGATTAAGAGGGATGAGAATGAGAAAATAACTCAGGAGACCAATTTCCTCAGAGTCATCAAATGTTAGCGTTGAAATATACATTCAAAGTCATAATATTCAACCTCTGATTTTACAAATAAGAAAAATTATGTCCCAAGAAAAAAAATTTACCGAAACAGAATGAGAACTAGAACTCAGGTCTCCTGTCTAGACTTCTATTTGGTTTCTTGCCAATCCAGTGCTGCTCTTTTGGAAGCATGAAGACCAAGGCATGGATGGCAGAGTCACGCCTGGTCACCCCTCCAATGCTGAATAAGCATGTCCCTTCTTACCAGAGCAGCCAGTGTAGAAAAAAAAAAGAGTGTAAGTATTCTGGATTTTATGCTAGAAAATAATGTCAATATAATTTTGAAACATCATATAAAAAGTGTAGCTAAAAATAAAGGTATAAGATTATGAAAAGAAAAGAAATTGACAAAGAGGTCTTAGATTACTCAGCTATGGTATTCACTTATCTCATACTTTAGTTTCTCATTCATAGATTCACAATACATCGGGGAGAGCAAGAGCTAAATTGAACAAATATAAAACTGAGACTGTCTACATAAGAATAAAAGATTAGCTCTTAGGTGTTCAGTATTTAGCTGCTTTAATCTCAGTAAACCCCCACTATGATCACCATCCAATATCAGAACAGAACATACAAATGAAACAGCACCTACACAGGTTAGGGAGGACCATGGACTTAAGAAAAAAGTTACAAAGGAATATTTACTCCAGGAACCAGGGTTTCTTTCCAATTGTCCCACATTTATCTCTTAAAATTTAAAAGATAAATATGTCAAATATGTCTATTACACCCATTCTTTTTGTCATTTTTTATAGGCTTCAATTCCATATTCTTTTCAGTTTTATTTCCTTGAGATAGGGCCCCAAAAATTGTTTCCCTGGAATTTTCACCTTTCTGACTGGTTTAGTTGCCCTTTTGCAACTTTTTTAAGTGACATCTACTTTTTCCAGAAAAGTGACTCTAGAAAGATTCTGTAAGCAAAGAAATGCCATAGCATTGACCATAGTAGAAACATCCAAGGAACAAATACAATGATTTGACTGTTTAGCTTATATAGCAACCCTTTGGGCCAATGTTATTATGAGATGATTTACAGTGATCACAAACTCAAATTCTAATATTGAAGTTAGTTGCTATGTGTTTATAGTCATAATTGAGTTTGGATAAATTTCCCTCAAACTTTTTGCTTCATGCTAATACTGAAGAAGTTCTGGTGCTTTATCCACTCCTGCAATCTCTTGAAAGCATTCTGTTTTCCCCCAATCTTAATATTTTCCAAGACAGAAGAATTATGTCTACTCCTCATGTAAAAATACTAAAGTAAAATAATCTCTCAAAGATAGCATTGCTTACCCTTTACCCAGAGAAATATGTATTTTGTATAGTTTTACTAAAAATATCAGGCTATCCTAATACTCTTTGAAAAAAAGATGCAACATGAAAAATTGAATGAAATATAAGAATTGGTGTCCCAAGAGCATTTGTCTGCATTTGTCCTGGCTCAGTGAGGACGATTTAGATTATGTGAGTTTAACTTTCCATGGTTTCAGCATTCATCTGCAAAGTGATCCAGCATAGCTACAAGTCCAATTCGATGTTTATATGATTCTTAAATGTTTACTTAAAAAATTGCTTGTGGAATATCATCTACTTTTCAGTATTTCATTTAAAAGCAGCTGACTTAATGAATTCTCCAAGTTCAGCAAACATATTTTTGTAAAAATGTATAGGGCAAAAGCTAACATTTTGTGCATCTTAGAGACCTACTTCCCACTACTCAACCTGAGTCCCTTCATGTGTCACTTGCAGAGAAAGAAAAAAATGTATTTTTAAAGCCAATTGGTCCAGAATGGCTCCTGGGTTCATCACACTCCTGCTTGGAAACTCCAGAGAAGGACATCCTGCTCTTGAGAACCTCAGAGAGCTGTAGTGGGTCTTTGCAAGGCTAACATTTTAGGTTGGTGCTTGCTGAGGAAAATGTACATATTTAGAACATTAGTAAAGCTACTCGTATAGTTCCTGACTGTATTTGGAGACCCACTGATCCTGTATTTCAATGTTTTACGTAGAACATCAAATTGAGGTCTATAGGTAGGACAGGAGTTCTTCAGTTAAGAGCAGAAAACTATAAGATAGCAAAGCCACCAATGCAAAGGTGGCGATGCAGATGTTAGATGTGGGAGAGGAACTAAGACGTGTGCTCTACTGTCTAGTAGTGGTAAGAATTCATGGTTGGAACTAACAGTGAGGTGATTTTAAGAGACAAGTCCTTTTTAATATTTTTTATCTCATTCTGTCTTAGCACAATTAAAATGCAGAGATTAGGAATAACTGTCCAGATCTGATAAAGAGATTGAGCTATGGTGTCAACAAAGGTACTACATGACTGCTTACGACATGGGTATCAGTGCTCCCAGCTCTTAGCATATGGGCCTACCATACCAGCAGGTGAAAATCCTAGATATTTTGTAAGAGGAGCAAAATATTCTCTGAAACTAGCCATTGGACTGCAACATTAATTTCCTAACATGTTTCAGAATTCAGACAGGAAACTGCCAATTTGATTGGTTTCTCATTTTTGAGAAAATAATTCCCAACTAGTTGTTAGTTCCAGGTGGTTTTTTAGCTCTTTTGATTAATCAGATTTGCCCTTCACTACACTCTGGATATTTCCCTAGAGAAAATCAAGTCCACTATTTAATCTGTGGAACTGTTCATTGATAAATTTACGACTTGAAGTACCTCATGTACAATAAATCTGGGCACAGTAATGCCCCTGCCAGTGGTCGATAAACTGCGGCTCACAAGCCACATGCAGCTCTTTGGCCCCTTAAGTGTGGCTCTTCCACAAAATACCACGTGCGGGTGCACATGTACAGTGTGATTGTCATGGCTCATGTGCAGAAGTTGGTATTTTGTGGAAGAGCCACACTCAAGGGGCCAAAGAGCTGCATGTGGCTCGCGAGCCGCAGTTTGCCAGTCACTGCCCTAGGCCTTCAGAATTTCAAAACAGAAGGCAGCTACTGTGGGACAGAGCCTTGATTGGCCAGGAGAGCAAATTTAAATCAGATAAATATAAGCTACAAACACAAGCTATCAAAATAAATAGAATATAAGGACTATAAAAGAAATTTATAGGGAATAAATGTAAACTATAAAAATAAGTATTATCCAAAAATAACCTCAGCCAAGTAAATATCACTAGTGATAAGTCTTGTTGATAGGATATACCCATGATATGATGTGATGAAAATGGAACTTTACCTCCGTGATCTCCCTCCAAATATAACATAATCTTGGTATAATCATAACAAAAACATAGAAATTTCAATTGAGGAACATTCTACACAATTTCTGACCAGTACCCTAAAAACTGTTAACGTCATCAAAGACAAGAAAAGTCTGAGAAACTGTCACAGGCGAGAGGAGCCTAAGAAGAATAAATGTGTCCTAGCTGGTTTGGCTCAATGGATAGAGCATTAGCCTTTGGACTGAAGGGTCCCAGGTTCGATTCTGGCCAAGGGCACATGACTGAGCTGTGGGTTCAATCCCCAGTAAGGGGCATGCAGGAGGCAGCCAATCAATGATTCTTTCTCATCACTGATGTTTCTATTTCTCTCTCCCTCTCTAAAATTAATAAAATATAATTTAAAAAAAGAAGAAATGTAAAGTGGTATCTTCAATAGGATCCAGGAACAGAAAAAGAACATTAGGTAAAAGTCTAACAAAATGGGAGTAAAGTTTTAGTTACTGATCAATATTGGTTCATTAATTCTGACAAATTTACCATATGAATTTAAGTAAGATGTTTGTCATAGGGAAAACTGGGTGCAGAGTATAAGGGAATTCTCTACTATCTCTGCAGTCTTTTGGGTAAGTCTACAACTATTTTTAAAGAAAGCTTGTTCTTTAAAAATAGTGTTACTTTCAACCAGTGCTTTCCAAACATTAACGTACATACAAATCACCTGGGATCTTATTAAATGAAGACTCTGGGGTTGGTAGGACCTAGAGGAGTCCAGTTCTAATAGGCTCCCAGGTGAGACCAATATCATTGGTTCAAGATCCAGCTTGAGTAGCGAGGTTCATAATCTAGTACAGGATTTCTCAACTTCTGTGCAATTAACATTTGGGGCTAGGTCAGTGGTCGGCAAACTGGCTCCTTGAGTGTGGGGCCACGTGCGGGCGCGCACTTACAGTGCGATTGAAACTTCGTGGCCTATGCCACGGGGCCAAAGAGCCGCATGTGGCTCAAGAGCTGCGGTTTGTCGACCGCTGGGCTAGGTAATTCTCTGGTAACTGTCCTGTGCATCAGAAAATGTTTAGTAGCATTCCTGGCCTCTACCCAGTAGACGACAATAGCACCCCTTTCATCCAATTGTAACAACCAAAAATGTCATCAGACACTGCCAAATATTTCCTGTGGGGAGGAGGGAGGGTAACCCCCATTTGAGAACAACTGATTTAAAGCACTTATTGAAATAAGATTTTTTAAAAAATATATTTTATTGATTTTTTTACAGAGAGGAAGGGAGAGAGATAGAAAGTCAGAAACATAGATGAGAGAGAAACATCGATCAGCCGCCTCTTGCACATTCCCCACTGGGGATGTGCCTGCAACCCAGGTACATGCCCTTGACCAGAATCGAACCTGGGACCTTTCAGTCCGCAGGCCGACGCTCTATCCACTGAGCCAAACCGGTTTCGGCTAAAATAAGATTTTTAAGGAGCTACTTAGTGGATATAAAAACACAACCTCTTTATTTATCAAATATTTGAATGTGTAGTATGTTCCAGGCTTCTAGAAAATTATCTATAATTATTTTATCAAGTTCAGTTGCTAGGAATAATCTATTTACTGTCATTGTGAATAATGATTTAAAATGTTTTTGTATTTTAGAAACATTAAAACAGTTGTGTGATATACGCAAAGTAAACAGTAAGATAGGGAACTACAAGATAAATATTAACCCCTGGATAAGGCATTTCCAATTAAAGCTGAAGGCAAGTTTGGATGCCACAAGTTTAATACATTTGTATAGCACTGAACAATTTAGAGCAGTGGTTCTCAACCTTCCTAATGCCGCGACCCTTTAATACAGTTCCTCATGTTGTGGTGACCCCCAATTTCATTGTTACAAATTGAACATAATTAAAGCATGGTGATTAATCACAAAAACAATATGTAATTATGTGTTTTCCAATGGTCTTAGGCGACCCCTGTGAAAGGGTCGTTCAAGCCCCAAAGGGGTCGCAGCCCACAGGTTGAGAACTGCTGACTTAGAGAATGTCTGCCTATGTTTCATCATCTCATCTGAGCCTGCTAAGTACCCTTAGACAGATACACTATCCCAGTTCAGAAAAAGGCTCACAGCAGTCACTTTGCTCAGTGTCAAAAGAAAATTAAAGTGGAACCAAGATCACATGCAGGTGTTCCAAATTCGGTAACAAGGCCGAACTTCTAATTCCATGTCTGGTAGCTTTAATTCAGGCAACCTGGCAAGTCAGTTAACTATTCTGAACACTACATTCTTTACTCTTGTAATAGAGATAAGGGAATTTAG
Organism: Myotis nattereri; assembly: GCF_964212035.1. Classification (NCBI taxonomy): domain Eukaryota; kingdom Metazoa; phylum Chordata; class Mammalia; order Chiroptera; family Vespertilionidae; genus Myotis; species Myotis nattereri. The sequence goes on from NC_138088.1 coordinate 32,958,722, forward strand.
CTTACATGTTTCTAGTGATGACTGAATGGCTTATGTGTAGGCAAAGTGAGTGTGCACTGTGCTCAGAAAACGACGTTTACACACGTTATTTAATCTCACCCAAGTGCACTCTTAATTGACTCCAGAAAGCCAAATTAAACATGCCTGTTGGTTCTGAGGCTCATACCTAGAGGGTGACAGCCGTATTATATCCAACTGTTAAGGCTGTTTGCGACTGGCATGCCCTCAGTTCACCCGTTCTTGAAGAATTCATTAAGAACCATTTTCAGTGTGACCTACAAAGTTAAAGGCAATTTGAAATGTCTTTCTTAAGCTCAATGGGTGCTAGTCGCACCCTTTCCCAAGGCACCTCAGGAGGGAGGAGGAATTAGTGAGCCACAGCCCCTCTCATTTATCCAGCACGCGTCTTTAAAGGCCGCTCTGAGAGAACTGCAGCCTCAGTAGGTAGACAAGGGAATACAAAAGGGCGAACGGCGGAATTCCACAGCTGGTGTTTACATACTTAAACACAGATGTGCACACAAACCAAAGGCACGGACTCCTTCCCTTTCTTCTTACGCATGTCCCTCCACGGACAGCACGTTGATCAACAGCTCAGTAGCTGATAATTACTTTGCGCCTGCCATATGCCAGGGACTGAGGTGGAAAAAAGTGTACAGACGGACTCTCTCATCCTCCCAAACACTCCTCAGAGGAGCTATTGTCTTTATTTTTTTCTTTCAGGTGACTGATGAATAGAGAAGTTAAATTATTTGCTGAAAGTCACAGTTAGTGGGCAAACCAGTTCAAAACTTACTATATTTTCGTACCTGTTCTGTCTCCTCCAGGACTTAGGTTCTCTCTCCACCCTGAGCCAGGGTCCTAAGCCTCTCAGGCAGGGATCCTACGAGTGTGAGTGGTGTCTGCACAACACGCCCAGGGTCCAGAAGAAAGAGAGCAAGCCCAGGCCACCAAGTAACCCCCCCTCCCCCCTTCAAGGTGCTCGGTGCAGATCTCACCTTGATAAACTACCTGCTGACTTTTCTGGAATGTCCACCATACTTCAGGATCCAGGAGTTTAACTTGCTCACCACACCACCCCCACCTCCCAGCACAGCACCTGGCACAGTGAGTCACGGGGGATCCATGAAAACCTGAGTAAGCATCAGCACGGCTTCCAATGGATAATGAACCAGGAAGGACAGAAAGTTCAAGCAAGGAAGACCAAGTATTATAAGTCAAAAAAACATAAACTCACATAACCTCAATGAGAAGACACCGGGGAAGACCACGAGCCAGCCCAATAGGATTCCCCAGCGGGTTGCCTTCCTTTTTATAGTCAGTAAGCCCTTAAAGGGCTAGGGTCCACACCTGTACTCTATGGCACAGTGGAGGTTCAGGAAATGCTAATGAAGGCCAACATTGCCCTTAAAGCTTTGAAAAGCTACTAATAGAGATCAATCAGCTGTAAAAAACAACAACAGAAAAACAGCACATAATGCCATCGCAAGCCAAAATGTTTATAGATGTCTCCTGCCAATACTAACAACCATTGTGCAACAAAAGAGTCGGGCTAAATACAGTGCCTTTCATACCAAACTCCTCCTCAGCCATTGCACCAACAGTACCTAGAACCCCTGCCTTTTCAAAACATATTAGAGTCCAAGTCACCCAGACAACTGACTGGGGGGAAAGAGAAGTCATTTTAAAATAAGGATTAAGATGTTCTTCTCTACATACAAATGAGAAATAATAAAATTACACACTGAAACATCTTACAACTGACTGCTTGCTCTATTCTACATAACTTCAGTTTTATTACATGGACGGCAGTAAGAGATTAAGACACAAATAGTTTAGTGACCACCCATTCAGCATCTCCTTCTTAGTCTAGTCACTTAGGTTAATGGCATTTTTTCCTTCTGAAGGAATTTTTTTTCTTATAAACAAACCTCAGAAAATTAGAATCTGCAAACATTTTCCATTTCAACTTCACATACATGGGTCCAATATACATGAACATCTCATAATTCCTAAAAATGAGACGAGGGAGATAAAGAGTGATGAAAGCACCCTATGTGCTGACCGTATGTTTGAAACAGCTGTTTATCCTCAAGTCTGTTGAGAATTTATTCTACAGAGAAATTTTCACCTAAGCATTAAATTTCAATGCCATGATAAGAAAGCCACAGGTTAAAAATGGCCTTTCTACCTGAGCAGGTGTTTCAGTTACTACTGAAATTTATCCCAAGGTAGCTGCTATACTTGTTTAAAATGCACATCGTTGCCAAGTGATCCTTAACCTGGAACAATTTTCACTCTCTACTGATGGGCAGCTGATACCTTAATCAATGCCAGAAAAATGCCATTTTCTTAAGAGGTGCAGTTTTCCCTCTTTCAATCCTTACTTTGTCTTTTGACATCGCTGTGAGCATGATGAACTGGCAGATGCATTGACCAGGACTAGATAGCAGAGAGATTAGAAGGTTGCTTGCAGCCTCTGATATGGATTTAAAGGCATATTGCCCTGAGGTTAAGTCACCCAAAGCATACACTGCCATAGCTGTGAATTCCAGCAGCCAGGCACCAGCTGCAACACTTGGCCCTGGTTACAGCGGTACACCTGCTCTGAGAATGACAGCTACGGTGCACTGGGGGGAAACATTCTGGACTTGGTCTCAGAAAACCTGAGTTTGAATGACAGCTCTGTTGGGTACTAGCTGTGAAACCAAGGAAAAGCTTCTAAATTCCAAGTCAGCTTCCTTACCTATGCAGTAAAATTGTTAATACCTGTCTCAAGTACTTGATGATGGAGAGAGATGATGGATGAGGGTTCCAAATGGTAAAGCAATACGCAGACCAAGTATCATTAATCCCATCAGTGTGATTCTGAAGATGTCTTTTATATTGCTAAGTGGCATGACTGAATATTTTACTTCAAATTATACAGACGTTATTATCTTTAAATACGGTGTTTTATCATGGCTCCCTCTCAATTGTCACCAGAATTGAGGCCTCCTTCATAGCGTTGTAAGGGAATACACAATATTCTCACCATACACATGATGGGAACTGCAGGTCACTGGAGGGTCCTCATTACCTTTGCATGGTATTTCACTATGAGAAAAGTCGGCCCTTCAGATTGAGGCATTATTTAAAAACCTAACCCATGGCAGGGGAACATTTATTTTCATTATTTGTTCATCCCTTTCATATGGTTTTATTCCTCAGATTCTCATATTAAATGCCAGCCATGTATTGATTTTCCATATGACATCTTTCAGCCTCGTAACCCAATCCTTTTCTAGAGGAGATTCTCCAGACTCCAAGAGGGCAGGGAAAGTGCTGAAGCTAGTAAAGGAGGCAGCCAGGGTTCAAACCACCCTTCACCAGATTTCCAAGCTCCTGTTCTTTTCTTCTGTGTGAAGGAGTCTAGTTTCTCAACCTGCTTAGTAAGTTTGACCAGGCTCCCCAATCACAGTAACCATGAAGCAGCACATTCTCCTTTCACTTACTCCTCCCTAATCACTTCGATCATTTTATAGTTTTTATGGCTCTTTTCCAGAAAACATCACGAATCTATAATGTGTCAGGTTGTCTTCTCTGACAATATCCCGAGACCCACTTGGCCATTTTCACTTGTAGAGAACATCCACACTACAAAGGTGATGTGTTTATCATTTTCTTCATGCCCCAATGTCTGTCTCAAGAATCTATATGTACAATTTTGTGGGGTGATAGTGGTCCTCTTTATATGGACTAGAAAGAATGATGATGCAGTTAGTAAGATATATGTACATCCTCTGGTAAGTATCATGAAAGAGACTTCGTTCAGTGACATCGTGGAGAGGAAAGATGTTAGAAATAGGAGGAATGGGCCTGGAAGATGTGATGAGACAAGGCTAAGAAACAAAAACAGCCTGTGTGCTCCTTAGATATGGCGCACCCCCTTAGAAGAGTTATTATATTCAACTCAGAGTGGTAGAAGTATACATGTAAAATTATAAGCAGACATCCTCAGGTGCCTGAGTTCTGTCCACCGTAGACCTTATGTAGAAACCATTTCCCAGTGGCTTGCAGCACTCAGATGATCTGTTCCATTTCTCAAAATCAGGTAGCATTCTTTGATGTCCATTAGGAATTCACAAGGCACATTTTATTCATCTGTTTAAACATCTGTTGGACTATGCTGCTCAACCTGATTTTGTGTCTTAATTCCCAAAGCTTTCGCTCTTAAATCTCTGACGCTGTGTGTTTTTCATTTCTTGGTTTCAACAAAATGCCCCAAAGTCTAATTTATATCCTTATTTAAAATAAAGCATCAGATACAATACATCTGAAATATAAAAATGAGTTACATGTGTAAGCTGCACACAGGCAAAATAAGAGGGCGATTAATATATTTCAATCTCATTATCTAAAATTACAAGTTAAAAAGAATTTAAATAAGTATACAAAAGCTAATGATAAGGATCTGAACCCTTACTTCGCTCTCTTAGAAAAACCAAACCTTGACTATAGCACACTCCATGAATGATTATAGCATTCAAGATGACACCTTTCCTGGTATATGTGTCTAAGCTCTATTCAACCCACAACTTTTAAAGCCTGGTTTACCCAATTTTGCTGCTGCAACTTAGTAGTACATGCTATAAACGTGACAAAGTATATGTGTAAATGACTATAGTTTCCTAGATGTTTGTTTAAAAACATGTGAGCAGGCTTTTATTTTATTTTGTTTTTTGGTTTTCCCAGAGAAAAAAGAACTGATTTAGAAAATTCTGGTCAAGGAATATACTAAAAGCAGAAAAAATAGTTTCTACTTCATTGCCACTTGTATTTTCCCTTCCTGCTGTTTTGTATTTTCTTAAACTTGTGCTTGTCATTCATTTGTCACAAGGCCTATTGTATCAACTTTCTGTATTCTAGTTGCCTTGGCATCTGGGGCCTCATCGGTGGGAGACACCGCCCCCACCCAGAGCTGGCTAATTCTTAGAGAGCAAAGGGCCAGTCTGGACACGTGCCTTTCATATGTAAATTAATTGATCTAGACCCCTGTACCCCAACCATCTACTTTATCAAACACACACAAAGCCAACATTCTTCCTACCTTAAAACAACCCAGGGATCAGTAACCAGACCTTTAGGTACCACTCCTATACCCCAAAGCCTATCAATGACTCAAACTAGCCAATTCTAAACCGTTTACCATGTCCTGCTTTGTATTCCCCAAAGAAACCCCAATAAAGGCCTTGGCCTGGGCTTTTCTCTTGCTTTTTCCTGCCTCCTGACTAAACCTGGTGCTGTCCCATGTGGCCCCGCATTCTTTGGCTGCCGACTTCTCTTGGGGAGTGTAAGTAATAAAGCCTCCCTTCAACAGCATTGACCTCTCCGTGTTATCATCACTCAGTCACCTCCATAGAATTAAAATTCTTCAGGTACAATCATCGATACACCTTCTCTTTCCTTCCCGAGATATCATTGCCCATGCCATCTGCATCTGCTAAGAGCACCTCCCAACCCCCTCGCTCATCTCCTTTAACAGCTTTACCCAGGTATAAGTTACACACCATAACATTTGCCAATTTGTTCAACTTATAATTTAGTAAGTTTATATAGTGGTGTGACAATCGCCATAATCCCATTTAAGAACATTTCTGTTACCACAAAGAAGGTCTCTCATGTCCATTGCAGCCAATCCCTGCTCCCACCCCCAGCTCCAGGCAGCCACTGCATTCTTATCTGGCTTTGCTGAACATGGTCTTTTCTGGACATTGCCCATCAGTGGAATAACACAATAGGTAGCCTTTCACATCTGGCTCCGTTCTCTTAGCATAATGTTTTTGAGGTCCATCCACGTTGTAGTTTATTTCTTTTTACTGTTAAATAGTATTCCATTGTAGGGCTACGTGACATTGATTTTTTTCCATGTATTAGTTGATATTTATGTGAACTGCTTCCAGTTGGGGTTGTTATGAGTAATGCTCCTATGAACATTTGTTTATAACACTTTATATGGACATACGTTTTCATTGCTCTTGGATGGATACTTAGAAGTAGAACTGCTGGATTGTATGTTAAAATTGTTTTACTTCAAGAAGTTGCCACGCTGTTTACCAAACTGACTGTATTATTTTACGTTCTAACTAGTGGTGTATGTGGGTTCCAGTTTCTCCATTGTCCCCAACAGTTGACAGTGTCTGTCTTTTTTATTGGAGCCTTTCGAGTGGCATAAAGCGCTTTTTTTCCAAATTATAAGAGACAGTTTATTTAGGAAGTTACAGAGGTAGTAAAAGGGACCCACCCGGGTTGCATGGCTCAGGAAACAAGTTACAGAAGTAAAAGCAGAGCCCTTGGAGCTTAGGAGAGAGAGGCAGAGGAAAGGCACCCGGGGGAAGAAAAGGGGACTGGCTCTCTCTCTCTCTCTCTCTCTCTCTCTCCATCTCTCTCTCTCTCTCTCTCTCTCTCTCTCTCTCTCTATATATATATATATATATATATATATATATATATATAATTGTTTATAATATTACAGATGCCTCCCTTCCCCCATCCCTTTGGGATATTTACTTATGATTTGAAAATATTTTATTCTAATCTTTTGTCTTTTCATTGGCTTAATATTACTTTTTCAATGGAAAAGTTTTTAGTTTTGCTAAAGTCCAACTTATCGATTTTTCTATTAAGGGCCATGCTTTGGGTGTCATGAGTAAGAACACTGTCCAATTTAAAATCACAAATATCTTCTCCTGTTTGCTTGTAACAGTTTTTTAGGCTTAGATTTTCAGCATAGCTCTGTGATCCATTTTTGTTGTAATTTTTGGCATGCTGTGAGGCAAGGGTCTAAATGCATCTTTTAGTATGTGGATATCCAATTCTTCTAGCACAATTGGTTGAAGAGATTATCCATTCCCCTATGAACTGTCTTGGCATCTCTGTAGGAAATCAATACCTTGAATGTGAGAGTTGATTTCAGGAGTCTCAGTTCTGTTCTATTGAGCTACATGTCTGACCTTACACCAGTCTTTCACTGTCTTTTTTTTTTTAAAATATATTTTATTGATTTTTTACAGAGAGGAAGGGAGAGGAATAGAGAGAAACATCGATGAGAGGGAAACATCAACCAGCTGCCTCCTGCACACCCCCCACTGGGGATGTGCCCGTAACCAAGGTACATGCCCTTGACTGGAATCGAACCTGGGACCCTTCAGTCCGCAGGCCGACGCACTATCCACTGAGCCAAACCGGTTAGGGCGAGTCTTTCACTGTCTTGATGATAGTAGGTCTTATATAAGTTTTGAAATCAGGAGGTACAAATCCCTCAACTTTGTTCAGATCTATATATCAATTTGGGAAGAACTGACATCTTAACAATACTGAGTCTTTCCATCTATGAATGTTTGTCAGTGTATTTAGATCTTTAATTTCTCTCAACAATCTTTTAATTGTATAAGCCTTGCCCTTCTTTTGTTGCATTTATTTCAAATTATTTTATTCTTTTTCATGTTAATGGGGATGGAATGCCTTTCTTAATTCTTTTTTTTTCAGGTTATTAATATATCTAGAAATACAATTGACTTTGAAAATTGATTTTGTATCATGTGACCTTGTTGAATTTTGTTAGTTCTAATTGTGTGTGTGTGTGTGTGTGTGTGTGTGTGTGTGTATGTGTATTCCTCAGGATATTATGCATACAATATCACATCACCTATTAATAAAGACTGCTTTAGAGATTTCTTTCCAGTCTGGAACCTCTTGCTTTTTAATTTTTTACCTTTTTCTTACTGTAATGTCTAGAATCTCTAGGACAATGTTGAAATGATAAGAGGGACACCTAACCCTTGCCCAATGTCAATCTGAGATCTCTGAGTCTCTTCTTTTCTGTAAAACAAGAAGCCTGTAGGAGGTGATCCCTAAGGTCCTCCCCATTATATTTAAAATACAAATTTAGCTTGAATGTTTAAAAATTTTTTGGAAATACCTATTGAATTGCCATGAGCAAACACATGCAGCTGATGTGTCATTTTCTGTTCCCGTACGGCAACAAGACAGAAAGAGTGTTTGCACCCATGACAAGCATTTCCTCTGAAACCTCAAGCCCAGACACAGATATCCCGGCTCAGTCCCATGATCAGCAGGCATCAGGCTGGCATGTTTTCTTTGGAATTCAGAAAGTATTGGAGCCCTGCTGTGCTTGGCAGAGGCTGAAGCTGGCCAAGGCCTGGTTCTGATCATTTACAGCTGCTTCCCAGTCTGCTGTCATCCTAGCAGGCTCTAATGAAGCCCTCGCCAGGCCTGCCTGCTGTGGCTTCTGAAAGGGGCGGAGGCAGCAACTCCCCTATTCAATCAGGCTTCTAGTGAGTGAATGAGAGTATTGTGGCTGGAGTGCTCTAATCAACTAATACAACTGAAGCAAACCTCTCCCTCCCTGTCCCCTGGGTTGGTTATAAGGCAATATTAATCTCGCTGGTACAAATGCAAAGATATGAGGCAACAGGATTATTTTTTAACAGATGACGATGGTTATGGGGAAAAAGAAACATTGATCACAGAGTTGTGTATGAGCTTTCTTTACAACTGGAACAATTTAATTAAGCACAACCTGCGAGGGTGATGACTGAAGACTAGTAATAGGTTGGGTTTCAGAATATTCCTAAAGGGGTTCCGATAAAGATCAAAGCAATATAATAGATAGACTTTCCAAATATGATCATGAATTTGATATAGAGTTCTGAAGGTTAAAAATATAAGACAATCACATCGAAAATGTAATCTTTCCTAAATTGCAAGTGCTACAGTATTCAACAAAATACCTGATATACGATAGACGCCAGAACCAATAAATGTTTGATGAATTATGGAAGAAAGGAAGGAAGAAAGGAAAGGAAGAAGTAAGGAAAGAAGGAAGAAGTGTATTCTTTTCAAAATTTAAAAATATAAGTGGAATATTAAAGAATCAAAATGAAAGATCATTTCAAAAATTCCAATCCACATGCCTTACAGTAATGTGGGTTTGAACTGTCATAGATCAAAACATCAAGGGGAAAATCTCTCTGAGGTATTTGGAGAGGGTATTAATTTTTAACTTTGCTAGACACATTCATTTACTACTGTGACTAGTCTGATCCTATATAATAAAAGCCTAATCTGCTAAGTGTCCAGTCGTCCAGTTGGCCGTTCAACCAATCAAAGCATAATATGCTAATGGTATGCTAAAGTCACTCAACTGCCTGCTATGATGTGCACTGACCACCAGAGGGCAGACAGTCGACCAGTTGACCAGTTGCTATGACGTGCACTGACCACCAGTGGGAGATGCTCCGACCGTTAGGTTAGCTTGCTGCTGGGATCTGGCCGATTGGGACTGAGTGAGATGGGCTGGACATGCCCTGGAGCCCTTCCGTAGTCTCTCCCCAGCTGGCCAACATCCCATGTCCCTCCCCGGCCCTGATTGTGCACCGGTGGAGTCCCTTGGCCTGGCCTGCACCTTCTTGCAATCCAGGACCACTCAAGGGATGTCGAAGACCCTGTTTTGGCCCAATCCTGTAGGCCAGGCCAAGGGACCCACTGGTGCACAAATTTGTGCACCAGGCTTCTAAAATATATATATATTAGGGTGTCATTTTAAAGGACCCTGGAAATCTGAACACATTAAAATAGATCCGTTATGCCCTGGCTGGTTTGGCTCAGTGTATAGAGTGTCGGCCTGCGGACTAAAGGGTCCAGAGTTTGAATCTGGTCAAGGGCACATGGTCAATTTGCAGGCTCAATCCCCAGTGGGGGGTGTGCAGGAGGCAGCTAATGATTGGTTGTCTCTCATTATTGATGTTTCTATCTTTCCCCTCTCCCTTCCTCTATGAAATCAATAAAAAAATATTTTAAATAAATAAATATATAAATAAAATGGATCCATTATTACGGTAACTAGCTAGTTTATTAATATTAATAATAGGAAGAAAGTAAAAGGAAGGACAGACATTATAAGCATGGTCATCTGGGCAGCTTAACCAGGAAGCCACAGCTTCATGCTCCCAAGGAAATCACCTGTCCTTTCCCTGTCAATCACTGGGGGAAGGGATCAAACAAAGGGGCAGATAAACACATGCTCAGTGAAGTCCAGGTGACATAGGGAAGGTTCTTGCCTGTCAGTCTAGCCTGGGAAGAAGATCATTGGCTAGGAGGGTGGGGCCAATGTAAATGAGGGAAATCTTGGATGCTTAAATCCTCAGACACAGACTTCCCCCCACACAATGAGCTGCAGCTGGAAACACAAGCTAATCTAGCCAGATGCTGGACGGTACTTTAATATGGAACAGAAATTCTGGACACTGACCTTAATTCTGAAGACAAGATTGGACATCTTCCATAACAGGATGGACAAAGAGGGGAACTTGGAGGGGAACTCCCTTTCTTTTACATCATCAATAAAGCTTTCCATAAAACTCCATCCTCCTGTGGGGGCCTCTGGAAATTCTTTCCCTCGCAGCACCCCAAGAACTCCACTTTCACCAGTAACAGATCTATTTGGAGAAACATTTGGATCTTTCACCACTTATTAATAGAAACAGGATCTCATTTCGGTCTATTTAAATGTTCCACAGTTTATCTTTATTAAGGACTTGTGGACGATGACAAGCAGTGTCCATGTAGCAACAGGCTGTACACATAACTTCATGAATCCAAGAAATGCTGCCCTCCAAGGCAGCCTTGATAGAGGACGATTATTTTTAGTCATCAATTGAAATTCTTTAAAATAGGTGCCTATTAAAATTACAAAACTATAGTTGCCTATACTTTTTTAAAAGTTAAGAAATCCTTGAAAGATTTATTATTATTTTTTTAATTTAAATTCTTTATTGTTGAAAGTGTTACATATGTCTCCTTTTTCCCCCCATTGACCTCTCTCCGGCCACTGTCACCCCCAATGCATGCCCTCACCCCCACTACTGACTATGTCATTGGTTATGCTTATATGTATGCATACAAGTCCTTTGGTTGATCTTTTACCACCCCGCCTACCCCCTTCCCTTCCTTCCCTCTGAGGTTTGACAGTCTGTTCGATGTTTCTATGTCTCTGGATCTATTTTTGTTCATCAGTTTACATTGAAAGATTTTTTTCTAAATGAAGAAAAGCAAGGTCCTGTCAACCCAAAATATGTCTTTTGGAATATTGAAAAAATGTTTGACTTTTTTTCCTAAGTGCCCCAAAAGGGATTTAGATAGATGTCCTGCTCCAGGAAGGAAGATACATCAGAGGTAACTATCCTATATAATAAAAGCCCAGTGACCAAATGGTGGAATGACCAGAATGACCGGTTGACTAATCACTATGACGCACACTGACCAGTGTGCTACCACAGTGGGAGCACCACTCAGCTGACCAGGATGAGTGGCTGTTCCCACTGCGAACCCTAGCCCGACGGGCAGAAACCCAGGTTGTGATCATCGCCTCCTCACCCCAGGCTCCTCGCTCCCCACCACCTTCTCCGAATGCCCGCAGGCCACACAGCGCCACTGGTCTCACAGAGCCAACCCTGGAGGCTGGGAGGTGGGTTCGTGGTTGCCACAGGACTGAGCTCTACTCCGCTGCCTCTCAGTGCTATCATCCCTGGGCCCACCCCAACCAGGTCCCCTGGAGAGGTGAGTGCTCTGGCTCCAAGGAAGATGCCAGACCAGAGAGCAGCCTCTCACAGGGTAGGTCCACAGCCGCTCAGCTGACTGGGATAAGCAGTGCTCCCACAGCAGGCAGATCCCCACAGCCACGCCTCCCACCCAAGCACGAATCCTGTGCATCGGGCCTCTAGTAGTTTAATATAAACTACAATGTGACAGAGATGAACCTGCAAGGCCCCTTTGAGCAAAGTCCTCTCTATGCCCCTTGTTAAAGATGGCCCAGCAAATATGTATTTACCAAGCACAGTGGGGCCTTGACTTACAAGTGTCCCGACTAACGAGTTTTTCGAGATATGAGCCATCTCTCAGCCAATTTTTTGCTTTGAGTTGCAAGCTAAAATTTGGGTTACGAGCCAGCTTCAGATACCCCACCGCTAGTTAGCACAGCGAATGTCACAGTGAACGCCACAACATCAGCCCAGCATCACGTGTCTCACTCGTTCACTTTTTGATTTGACATACGAGTAATTTGAGTTACGAGCTCCATCACAGAACGAATTAAACTCCTAAGTCAAGGCCCCACGGCATTTGCTTTTCCATCTTCATATGAAATGCCTTGCTGTCTTTTGAAGTCCTAAACCAACACCCCTCCCCTTTCTCCTTTTCTCCAGATGTCATATAAGCCGTAACTGCCCAGTGCATCTTAAGATCTTAGTCTTAAGACACCCCCAAAGGTGCATTTGTAAAACCAATTTTGGACATTTTCTCCTGTTAATCTGTCTCTGCTAGAAAAACTTAGATGGTGGGAGGAATATTTTTTGAACCCTCCCATGTGCATGAATAATAAAATTAATGACAATCTAGAATAGTCAACAGAGAAGTGAACTCAGTCCTAGTTTAGATCTAGGTACGTGACCTCTGGCAGATACTTGGCCTCACTGGGCCTCAGACTCTTCAGTGATAAAATACGGAGGTCTGGCTACAGTTCATCTACGCTTCTTTCAAACAATAAAATGGTCTCAAGTAACTACAATTGGATATTTCAAATCAGGTACTAAATGGTACAAAAGCAGAATAAGAGTCTTTGTGATATTTTTGGAAAGCACCGGCTAGACAATTACAGCATGAAAATATTGAAGTTGACACAGCGCCAAATATAGCAAACAACATGATAGTATAATTTAATATGAAGACTATGGTTCAATTTATGCCCTATTTTTACCCTGAGTGAAACTACTGCTGACTTATTTCTAGAATCTGCTTTTGGCCAACATATTGTAAATCAGAAATAATTACAGAATATTAAATATTCCAGTGACCTTGGTGAACTATTCCTCAAATATTCTTTTGAGAATCCTTAGGAGAGTTGGAATAACAAGAGAGCATAATACTGCTTTAGTCATTATAATATAGATGTGGCTTTATGCACTTTACTCATGTTATTTGTATTCAAGAATACCAATGTACTGTCCTAGCTGGTTTGGCTCAGTGGATAGAGCGTTGGCCTGCAGACTGAAGGGTCCCAGATTCGATTCTGATCAAGAGCACATGCCCGGGTTGCGGATACGATCCCCAGTAGGGGGCGTGCAGGAGACATCCGATCAATGATTCTCTCTCATCATTGATGTTTCTATCTCTCTCTCCCTCTCCCATCTCTCTGAAATCAATAAAATATATATATTTTTTAAAAAGAATACCAATGTACTGAGACTGCTAAGAACATTTTCTCAAAAATTACAGAATAAAATCAGTTTGCTTGAATTAGGTAGATGAGAACCACTGGGCATCTTCATGGTGAACAGGTTTGGTGGGAATAAATCTGGAGATAAAAATCCTCAGAATTAACCAGAGATAGAAAAGATGTCATGCACGCCTATTTGCAGAAAAGGGTGGAATAAGGAAGACAAAGAAATAGGAATAAAGCAAATATGTCTTGTTCAACATTATTTGAAAGACGACTGACTTTTAAAAAAAAAGACAATTCAAAGAGGAAGATCTAAATTTACTACAAGTAGAGTTATTACTATGAACTAGCAATTCCGTAATTACCACAACACAAGCAGTTCCATGCCAATCAAACCAGTGTCACTTTGGAGAATCTATTCTTCATGTGAAAAGGAGCAAGATGCCACACACTGTACTTCACAAGAGAACTATAACTCTGCTTGAATAAAGGTGTGAAGAGTTTATTTTTTCTTCTGTGTGATCCTTGGTTTATTCACTCTTCAATCCAATATTGTTCAGCTTCTATGCATCAGGAACTGTTGCATTGGTGTTTTTAGAGTTTGCTTTTAAAACTCTTTAGCAGAAAAAAATTTTAAATAGAGATTAAGCATGTGTATACTTTGTGGAAGATCTTTACTTTCCAATTATTTTCCATCAAACCAGAAGCATTGTCTGGCTAATTCCTTCAAATAAATTGCACGCACCCTAGCCTAGTTTTTGATCAATGATGAAGGCAATCATGACATTGTGATGTCTCCACTAGGTGGCAGTAGCAGGCATACGTTGGCCCTTGGAAATTCCTGGTCACTGGGGGTTTTAAAAACAACTTAAAAAGAGGGTCAGGGGAGTTTCAGCATCAGTCTCAGACAGATGCCTGGAAACCAGAAGATTTAATGTAAAAAAGGTACAGAAGCAAGGGACAAGAAACAAACAAATGTTGTCACTGGAGCTGACAGAGTGTAGGAAGAGTCCCCAAGTCCAGCCAAATTCATTCTCCCTTTTTTAGTGTCTCTGCTCTGGAACTTGCTCAGGAGGACTTCTCTGGGATCCTGGGGAGCACAGTGGAGGGGACCACAGCTACCCATCAAAGCATGTGACTATCAATGCTGGCACACCCCACTGTGGCATCCCATCGGCTCCCTCCCCTTCCCTAGAGAAACCTCATAATGCAATCTTTTCCTAACTGCAGAGACCAAACGCTCACTTATCCAAAGCAGAACCACTTCTGTGAGTGAAACTGGTGCTGTCCATAATCCCACAGAACATCAAATACAAGCCAGCCTGTTGGGCAAATGGAGCTGTACGCCCACCCAATTTCGAACTCTTCCCTCCAGGAGAACTGTAAAGCCCTCAGAGCCCTGGCAGGTATATGGCTTGACTTTGACTTGTGTGTTTCCCATCCTCCATTCACGAGTGCCTGGCACAGACTGAGCAGCACTCCGGAGGGGTTTGCAGAGCAATGAGTAAGGGTGGCAGATGCTGTGCTAGTGTACTCCAAGGACGTTTAGCCCAGTCTACAAGCAGCGTGACTTTACAGACGAGGAAAACTCAGATCCAGAGAGGTTAAGTATCAACATCAATAGAGCAGTAAGTGGCAGAACCAGACCAGAACTCAGTTCCTGACTCCTACATGCGTGTCTGTCCCCATCAGTGCTTCAAGTGGGGATCCAAGCAACTACCCACCACCTCTGCCACGTGTCAGTCAAGGATTAAAGGAAGAAGAAGAACAGCATTACAAACCACCCATCCAAGCAGAGACATTACAGTGTGACTCTGTGAACAGGGGTATTAAGGTCGCCATGGCCGGTGTGGCTAAGTTACTTGGGTGTTGTTCCATGCACTAAAAGACTGCTGGTTTGATAGCCAGTTAGGGCACATGCCTAGATTGTGGACTCTGTCCCAGATAGGGGGTGTGCAGGAGGCTCACACTGATGATTCCCTCTCACTCCCTCCATCTCCCTTTCTCTCTCTCTCTCTCTCTAAAAAGCAATAAAATATATTTTTTTTAAATGGGGAAAGCAGCTGAACAGGCAGAGAAGACCTGTAGGCTCTGTGCCCAGTCCACAAGGTACAGAGCACATGCCCACAGCTTATGATAACCGGGTATAAATGCAGTCCTAGTGTTATTTATTCAAAGAAGAGCAAGAAATATGGGTTTTATATTTTCTTTTTAAGTATAAGAAAGACCGTAAAACCCGGTGTTAGCTAAATGAGTATATCTGGGATTCACATTTGACCAAGGGCTGCTGTGGTTCTCAGCTCCTAGATGGCACCTCGGCATATGCTGATTGCACTGGTTTGGAGGGAAGGCCAGGGCAGGAAAATGTTTACAGACTCCCCGGGTGATGGATGGTGTTGTGCAGCCACAGCTGAGGTTTATAGTTTAAAGTGTGGTCATCATCATGTATGGACATCAAAGGGAAGTTAGAAATACCAGAAGCTGGGGTCCCACCGGATTCTGGTGAGTCTACAAGATTCTACTGAATCACAATCTGCATTTTAAGTAGACCCCCCAGGAGATTTCTTTGAGAAATCTTGATCAGAGAAAGGATTCTATTCAGGCAGTGCTAATACTTCTAATAGTTTTCCCTTAGCAAACCCCCAAAGCTGGTACCAGGCCCATCCTTCCCACCCTCCAAGCATGGTCCAACCAGGCCTGGAAGGTAAAAGAGTCTTTCCATTTCCTTTTGTTCAGCTGTGCTTTTGTTTTGTAACAGTTTTGCACTGTGTCTAGGGATGAAGGAGAAATAAGTTCATCTCGGAAGTTGGTGTATCTAAACATTTATTTTCTTTGACCAGAGCCTTAATTATGTCACTATAATAAATAGACTTTGCCCCCGGGACCCTACGAGAAAATGGCTGACCAAAAAATATTATCGGCTCTCTCTCCAAACAAGAACCCGATTAATCTTCAATCTAACCTTTGGTTTCTTTCATTCCACACCACTGATTTTATCATATATCTTTCGACATGTCAGATGTGTCTTGGGTAAATGTCATTGCACGGTCCCTTATGTGACATCGTCTCCAAGTTTTAAAAATGTCTCCAATGCAAAACAGAGAGAATTGAGCGTTCCTTTGGCATCTGGCAGTCCCAACTTCATTAAAAGCTCTTAGAATCCACCCGGTTCCCTTTAGGGAAGCCACATCTCCATTTAACTGTTCCTCCTGAGAAAAAAATTGATTAGCCCCAGCCCCATGCAGGCAGGCAGTCAATAAATGTTGAAATACAATAATAATAATGACCAGAAAGCTTCATGTTCTTCCTTATCTGTGGAGGTTGCCATGGTTACCACTAAAATCTTGTTTTGTTTCACTGATTCTTTAGTTCTTTTACATAAGATTCCTCAGGGTTTACTGCTTAGCCTCTGTCTCTCTCTCTCCCTACAACACACCTGTGCTATATACCTGTGACTATTTCAGTTTCAAATGAAGTACATTATTTCTCATGAAACTTTAAGAACCAAATTATATGAACAAATATAAAGAATAGAAATATGAGAATACTCTGATAAAAATCACAACATTCTACTTTTCTAATTGGGTCAAATTGCAAAGTATTTGAAAAAAATAGCATTTTTATAATTAAGCTGCTATGGTTTCTTGTTAAAATAAAATGCTTCTTTCTTTTATTAAAAAACACTTATATAAGACATAGTGGAATATTGAAAAAATGTTACTTTCATACCCTAAACAATCTAAAGCAATTCCTGCTCTGTGTATAGTGTCTCCACCACCCCAAACAATAGCATTTCCAGTCATTTATGCATGGAAATTTCCCCTTGGATTGCGAGTCTATTAAAAAATCTTGAGGTTGGGCTTCTAAATTTCAGGCCCCCCACCTGCCCCGATGACCCATAGGTGTTCCATAAACTAATCACTGCATTAGTAACGATACTACCAGGTTCAAAAGCCCTCCACTCTAGTTTCCTGAGTCTGCATCCCGGCAACACATTTGAAAGTTGCACACCATGTGTTAAAGTATATCTTGATGCTTTCCACAACCTCAGTCGGCATACAACAATAGCTATTGGTTATTTTCTCATTCATTTCCTGCATCAGTCCATCCTAGCGATGGAGCTTATTGGGCTTAGATCTCATCTTTGCTCGTTCTGTTTTGTAACAACGTTTATCAGATGATTTGGTTTCCAAGAACTAGACATGGCATCTGAAGTTAGGTCCTTAGTTTATATGCAACTGATACCTACTTGTTGCTCATCTCATATGGAGAGATCTTAGCCACTGGGCTGTAATAAATGTTCTCTCCTCTTTCTAGAGGTTAAATGATATAGAATCGCAGATATTTGGCCATTTTGACCTATGAAAATACAGTATTATCTGGCTCAGGCAAAGAGTTGGGGAAGAGAAGGAGAGGATATCCCATGTATGGTTTTGGCATATCTACAACTCCTGAGTTCTGCCATCCTACACATAATGATAGATTCTCAAAACTCAGTAAAAAAAAATTGAAGGAGCTATCAAATTCTTGCTGGGATACACTGAATTACTCAAATACAGGTGGGTCAATCATGAATGAATTAACTGTGCCTCCTCCTGCTCTTCTATCTCAATTACAGTTGCTGTAAGGCAAGCATAAGGAAAGCACAAAGTTACTTACTCATAGGACCTGCAAAGGGTAAGGAAGAGAGAAAGGTGACTCTAATTGCTTTCTGGGGGAGAGAGGCTAATGCAAAACATGTGTTTATCACAGGGCTTTGCCATGTGAGGATTCCTTTGAAAGGAAGATAGCAATATTGATGGCAAATATTTTTCGTCTCATCCAACCAAGAGATACTGGATAGTAATTATATTTGGGGCCATGTGCTCTAGTGCAGGTCTGTTTTTTTATGACCATCACAAGAATACTAAATAGAAATATAATTTAATCAAATATAAAGAGAGGTGTCAGTCCAAGAAACAACAGAAACAACATAGGGGAAAATGAGAAAACAATGAAGTCTGAGACATGTCAATCTCAAGAGCTCAGATTTGGTAATGATGTACAAAGGCTCAATCCTGTCATGTTTTACAGTTCTTCACTTTGCTGACCTCCTATAATTCTCTGGTTTGCTTGATCATTGTATGATATTAGTGATAGTAATAGTGGATTCTACATGTAAATACCAGATAACAAATTTTCTCTTGTACCTTCTCCACAGCAGAATATTATACATTGTCTCTAACAAATTGTGTCCTCATCACGTTGTTAATCCCTCTACGTCTCATAATCCTCAACTGTAGAACAAAGGACTGAACGGCCTTAAAGTCCCTTGGCAGGACTACTCCATTCAGGTGAGAAGCTTTTGATCACTTCTATGTTCCTGAACATATTGCAATAAGACACTGTGGTAGAGCTTTTCTAACTGTGGAAAAAATGTCACCTGGAAATATGTGAAATATTTTAAAGTAGGATATTAATAAACATTTTTTCAGTAATTATGTATCTCTCTTTTTTAAGTTCTATTAATATGGCAATTGCTATTGGTTTTCTGTTTGAGATAGAAATAAATGTATTCAAACAAATTAAGGTTAAAAGTAAAAATAGGGTAAGAAAAAGCATCTACATGAATAAAAGACAAAGATGCTAATTGACCATACCTTCGCGATGCCCAAGCCGTGCCCACCAGCCAATCAGAGAGACTTTATGCAAATTAAATAACCAAGATGGCGGCCATCAGCCACAAAGCTGGAGCAAGCAGGAGGCTTGGTTGCCTGGCAATGAAGGAAGCCAAGCTTCCTGTCTACTCTGGCCAGCTGTGGCCTCTGCAAAAGGCAACAAAGTTTCAATTATAGAAGCTAAATAAATCCCAGATACCTGCTTCCAGCCAGCCTCCACTGGGAGCTTGGGTGGCTGGGGGCTGTGGCCAGCCTGCAAACAGCCATCAGCCCCTCACCCAGGCTGGCCAGGCACCCCAGGGGGGACCCCCACCTTTATGGGGCTGTGGCCAACCTGCAAACAGCCATCAGCCCCTCACCCAGGTTGGCCACACCCTCATGGGGTGAGCGTCCTCGCTGGGGGGCTTGGCCAGCCTGCAAACAGCCCTCAGCCCCTCACCCAGGCTGGTCAGGCACCCCACCGGGGACCCCCACCCTGAAGGGGGTGTGGCCAGTCTGAAAACGGCCCTCAGCCCCTCACCCAGGCTGGCCAGGTACCCCAGCGGGACCCCCACCCTGATCCGGGACACCCTTCAGGGCAAACCAGCCGGCCCCCACCCATGCACCAGGCCTCTATCCTATATAATAAAAGGGTAATATGCAAATTGACCCTAACAGCAGAGCGACTGGGAATCACTGGTCAGTATGACATACACTCAATGCAGGAGCTGCCCCCTGGTGGTCAGTGTGCTCCCACAGGGGGAGCTCTGCTCAGCCACAAGCCAGGCTGATGGCTACCATTACAGTGGTGGTGGTAGGAGCCTCTCCCGCCTCCTCAGCAGCGCTAAGGATGTCCAACTGCAGCTAGGCCTGCTCCCCACTGGCAAGTGGACATCCCCCAAGGGCTCCCAGGCTGCCAGAATGATGTCTGACTGCCAGCTTAGGCCCAATCCCCCAGGGAGCGGGCCTAAGCCAGCAGGTAGTCATTCCCCGAGGGGTCCCAGACTGCGAGAGGGCGCAGGCCAGGCTGAGGAACCCTCCCGATAGCACAAATTTTTGTGCACCGGGCCTCTAGTAAGTACATAATAGCACATTATTAAGAAGGTGGTGAATGACCGAGGTC
This sequence comes from Myotis nattereri, assembly GCF_964212035.1. Classification (NCBI taxonomy): domain Eukaryota; kingdom Metazoa; phylum Chordata; class Mammalia; order Chiroptera; family Vespertilionidae; genus Myotis; species Myotis nattereri. Next base: position 32,978,757 of record NC_138088.1, read on the forward strand.
TGCACAACAATGCAAGGCCGATTCCCAGTGAGAAAACGGAGGTCATAAAGTTCATTCCTTTCTTCCAAGTGGCACCATAACTGAATTCTGAAAAAGAGACCTCTCCTTTTTAAAGTTTTCTAACAGTATGCTTTATAATGTGTTCTTCAGTGGAAGCCTGAATCCCGAGAGTCAGATCCTTTCTCAAAGCCATTCTTTGAATTCTGAGGCGTTCTAACCTTCTTCAAAGCCATGGCCAAAGAACTGGTAAGGACAGACACCCTGGGTCATGTGGGTCAGGGCTAGGAGGCAGCAAGTTGACCAGATCAACTTTGACCTGGGAAAACCATCTTTCGTCCTGCCTTCTTTCGCCATCATAGTTTCCTGGGAACCTCTGTCTACCTGGCACTGCACTAAGCCCTTTGCAAGTGTTATCTCATGCTTCCTTTTAACAATCCTGTAATGTAGACATTCTGTCCCCATTTTATGTAGAACTGGATTTAAGTATTGTGCTCTGGGTCACATAGTTTGAAATTGGTTGAGACAGGATTAAAGCCTAGATTTTTGTATCTGCAAACTATGACACTACTTTGGATCTTTTATAAAGGATGTTGTTGAGACAAAACTAATTGTTTCTGATCAAGATCCAGAAGTTTCCAGTTTGGCAGGTACTTCAAATATGTAATCCTTAGGTGCTAAATTTCACCCTAAAGCAGGTGACAAAATACTGCTATTACCAAAGAAAAAAGGGGGAATACTTTAAACAACCGTGAGTTTTCATACGAATTTTCACAGTGATAAAGCTTTAAATGATTTATTTCAAGGGACTTAGCTATTAATTGAAAGTCATTTTTTTTCTTCCTAAAATTGTTTCATTCTTCAGCCATTAAATACACAATATGGGAAGCTGACTCATAAGTACTAGAACTTTTTAATAAAAATGTTAAAGTTTAGCTCACCTTCTGTATAATGCAATATTTCCTGATCTCATTTTGCAGCAAAACTTTAGATCATGATTCTTAATAAACTCTGAGGGGAGTAAAATCTCCATGCCCATGTGTGTACTTTCACACACACACACACACACACACACACACACACACACACACACTGACAGCTCTAGTGTGCTAGTTAGGCTACCAATGAACAAATCCCCCAAATGCAAAAGATCTAATGTGTAAAATATTAAAATGAACATGTGGCCTGGACCATGAGGTGCTGAAACAATGGAATTGGGACTAACAAACAAGGGGGACATTTCCCTTGGGATAGATTTGGTTTGATAATTTGTGTTGAGAAAGATTTCTTATGTATCCTTAGCTAATGCCATTCATGTGTCCTCTAATGTAATTTCCTAGGACCTTGTTTCAAATGTTTTAGGAGAAATGGCTGTTAGCCTGGAAAACTTAATAAAAGAATTGTAAATCCTATTAGTAGAAAATCCTCCCATCTCAGAAATCATATATATGTAATATGCATATACATATATGTATATATTCATAATCATAAACTCATTAATTATATATATACACACAATCATATATCAGTATGCATATATTATATATATGATTATATATGCAAAGTTATTAAATTGAGCAGGCATATACTATGTATTTAATAAATAGATGCTACTATTGAGAGATGGAATACTGACAAGGATATTGGCTCTGGAATCAGAGTACCTGAACTTTTTATTATCTGGCTATTAACCTTGGGCAAGTCAGCTAACTTCTCTGTGCTTCATCTATAAAATGAGAATACTTGTAAACATTATGTCATGAGGTTATTGACTTAATACATATGAAACCTTAAAATAATAAAGTAATGCCTACCATTTAGGGAGTACTAGAAGAATGTTTGCTATTGTTAAACATTTCCATTTAGAATGTGAATTAAATCATTACATCTTTTGAATAATTAGACTACTTTCATAGTTAACATTTCTCTGCCAAGCAATTAAAATTTTAGATAGTTACAAACCAAATAAAAATTGTTGAAAAAAATTATGTAGGGTGTAAGAGATCAACCAAAGGACTTGCATGCATTCATATGAGCATAACCAATAGACAGAGATGGGGGGGAAGGGCATGTGATGGGTGGACAGGGAGAGGTCAATGGGGGAAAAAGGAGACTTATGTAATATTTTAAACAATAAAGAATTTAAATTAATTTAAATTAAACAAATATGTAGTGTGAGTATAGAAGTATAATATTGTGCCTTAAAGGATGCTGTAAATCTCAAGTATAAAATCATTGAGTTTGACATATTTTACAGTAGATCTCTACAATGTACACTTTTATATTATTAATATGTTAACATACATTAGAGGGGAATAAAGCTGATTTTTATAATCACATAATTTTTGTATTTGGCATATTATTACCACGAACTGTTAAATAGATATAGAGAAAGTGAAACTCTTTATTCCAACATTCCCCCCAAATGACTCCAATTCTGACCTTTTTATTTCCAGAGCTCGTCACACATCTCCTTGAAACTATAACTTAGGTCTCAGGTGACAAAATATATTAACTTTACTATTTATCCCACAGCATAGAAGAGTGAAGAGCAAGGACCATCTGGTCAAATGTCAAATCCAGCAAGTTATTTTTGCCTCTGTTGAGAGCTCCTCCTTCCAACACCCTCCGTTTCATCCCCTTTGACCTACCCACCATTCTCATTTTCTAACTTTTGTTTGACATTTGCCATGTTTGTTGGAGAAGGAAAACAGAAATATAAGCATGATGCTGAGGCAAGACCTGTCAGCAATGAGGCATCTTGCTGTTGGGGCCACAGGCTCAGGGATGGGCATGTCACACAGTGTAGCTGGCATCTTCACAAAACCCTGAAAAGTGGGTATTGTCATCCCCTTTTTCAAATAAGGGAATGAAAGCTGAGAAAGTTCAAATGGTTTACTCATGGACACATAGCTCCTATGTGTCATGGAGAAGATTCACAAACAAGTCTGTGTGCCTCTTATGAAGCTTCTGTATGTAGGCCACCGCCTGTGCTGAAATTCCCCTTGGGGAAGGGTTTGGGTCTACTGTTATCAAACTAACAAAATAAACGAATATTCAGCAGAGGAATACTAATGAAGAAAATACATCAAAGTTGACGCTGAGTGTCTTTAGCCTGCAGAACCATAAGCATATTTCCTTTATTCCTAGTTCCCAAATTTTATATAATGAACATTCACTCTCTTAATAATGTGAACAATACAACTTTAGAAGAATTAAACATTAAAAAAAAGACAAGGCATTTCTACTAGAAACTATTTCCTGACAATTATCACTCTTCCCACTGGTGTTTGTGTTTAGTTTGGGAACTTAAATATTTTAAAAAGAAAGAAAGAAAAAAACAAATTCAATCAAACCAAAAACCACACAGAATAACAACAACCAATATCCAAAGAAATGCATTATTCAGTATGGGACAGCAAACAACGGTTTTATCATTTTGGATTAAAAACAATATTAATACTTCTCATATTATTCAGCCAACCATCTAGATTTGCCCTGATATGAATCAGAATTAAAATTTAAAAACATTCTTTTCCAAGTTTTATCTGCAACCTGGATTCGGAAACTTGCCTCATTGAAGAAGCCCCTACTCTATCACAACATCACAGGCTGTGCCTCCTTAATTCTTCTATCTCTCAACCTTTCTCCTTCCTTCCCTTGCTCCCCTTTCTTCCATCTTACAAGAAACAAAGGGCCCTGTTTGCCTGGGCAGGGTGGTCTGCACGCATCTCTGAATCAGCAATGTTGAATTTGGACACACTGACCATCCCCCCTCACTCACTACCTCAGCCATTTCTCAGGAAAGAAACTGGATGCTAGTTCCCTTCCAGCCACTGCATCTCATTTTCTCATAAATTAAATGTCTGCATTAACATTTAGGATCTTTTTATAGAATTGTTTTTAGAACAATGCTGCCTTTAATATTAAATAGATTTAAGGTCAGTACTTTATCATCTCTTTTTCCCTATGGACATTTTTCCCCCCTGAAGAATTCTCTCTCATTTCTCTCTCTCTCTCTCTCTCTCTCTCTCTCTCTCTCTCTCTCTCTCTCTCCTCCCCCCCCCCTCTCCTAGTTAATCAGCCTGGGGATATTTCATACTGTGATGCAAGAACAAAGAAATATTGTCAATTTAATTACACATCATTCATAGCTACTAATATAAGATAATGACCACTCCTTTTTGTTTGCTAAGTATGGAGCAATACATTAATTTCAAATCACAGCTAAACATTACACTTCATTATATGTATACTTTTGTTTTACTTCAATGATGACGTTATCCCCCTCCTCCCCAGGCACTGTTTTCTCTAGCAACAATGCAGTAATTGGTTGTAGATCCATGTCCTTCATTTAGGAGCATAATTATTCCCTGATCAATTTCTTTGTACTGGTCCATTACCATAAAATGCAGTCATAAAATATTCAAGAGCAGAATATGGGTGAAGGGCTTTGTTCTATTATGGTTAATGGAAAATATAAGTAACCTTGCTCCCAGCCACAAGAAAAAGATGACAAAAAAGGAATCTAAAGTTACAGCTTGGAGACCCCTGAGAAACTGCTGTTATCCCTCAAGTGGAGAGAATCAGCAGATGTAGACAGAAATGACGTAGAAGTCTTAGAGGAAACTTTCCTCTTTATCCTCCCTCCTCTCATTATTCCCACAAAATGCACACACACGCGCGCGCACACACGCACACACGAAAACCCATACCTGTACAGACACATTCCAAAGGCAGTGGGTAGAAACATGATATTAACATTCAGTAATATTTACTTAACTCTTATGTTCTTACTTATTTAAGCACCTATAGATTCTTATTATTATGTTTATCTTTTTTTAATATATTTTATTGATTTTTTTACAGAGAGAAAGGGAGAGGGATAGAGAGCTAGAAACATCGATGAGAGAGAAACATCGATCAGCTGCCTCCTGCACGTGCCCTTGACCGGAATTGAACCTGGGACCTTTCAGTCCGCAAGCTGGTGCTCTATCCACCGAGCCAAACCGGTTAGGGCCCTTATTATTACTATTAAAGGAATTGCTTTAACTCTCTTAAATTCAATTGCTCTGCATTCCAAATTAACTTGTGAAATGACCATACTGTACTTCTCAGAGCCGAAAATCACTAAGAAAATTTCTGAACATGCTATTTACCAAGAAAACAAGCACATAGTGGTAAATGAATGTTTATACTGAACGAATACTTAAATCAGATTTTAAACCTATGTCCTTAATGCAGATTATCATACCTGTTTTACTCTCTACCCCGAGGGTGAAGTGAACTAACCCATCACAACATGTCTAGTACCTTTATTTCTTGGCACATTTTATCAGGTAATATTAGCAGAGTGTGAATCTATTGTTGCATGTGGTAAAATGAACCACTGCCATAGGAGTACATAAAAACGGATGGGGTCGGGAAGAGACTGGACAAAAATCGTGCACCTATGGATGAGGACAGTGGTGCGGGGGGGGGGGGGTGTGAGGGCGGAGGGTGGGGTGGGAACCGGGTGGAGGGGAGCTATGGGGGGAAAAAGAGGAACCACTGTAATAATCCGAACAATAAAGATTTAATTAAAAAAAAGAGAGATACTGGAAAAAAACAACAACAGATGGGGGTCTCAGGTTATAAAAAATAAAAATAAATAAATAAAAAGCCAACACAGTGTTAAATTTTTGCTAAGAAGGAGCAATAGGTTCCTTGCAAAAACCTTCTTTCTCCATCTAGAGCACTCTACGTCCTTAGGAAAACTAAAGTGGTTTTTCCTCAGTGGGTTCTGTTGGAAGCAGGCTTCCAACTAAAACCATGTCCAGTGGGTTAGGGCTCATTGACTCTGCTCTGCCATCATCTGCTCTGCCATCATCCTGCCTGGGATCATCTGCGAGGAAAATGGCTTCCTGGGGCAATGAGGAAGACCATATACTATGGAGAAGCAAAGCTAAACATCTTGGTGGAGCTACATGTTTCCCTGGCACCTTGGACAGGGTTTGCTTCCTTAAGAAAGAAAACAGGAATGATCATAAGCTCTTGAATGAGGCTGGAGAGGAACAGCTGGTGACAACAAATTGATTTCATTGGTTGAGTTCAACAGCAGCAGGCAGGGGGCCTGGAGTTGCTGCCAGCTGCTGCACTTACCCACCAGGGTAGTTAACATCGTTAAGACAATTCCTGAATGTCTAACTGGAGAAGCTAGAGCCAGGATGACTGCAGAGCGAGGAGTGGGGAGAAGCCAGGGCGCTCCATGGGCCTTGAACGGAGAAAGGAACAACCAGCAGGGTGAACTGCAAAACCGCACTTGCTATCCTGTCTTTGCAACCGCCCAGTTGCCGGATGAGAAAACTATCTGGTCTTCCCAGATCCCATTGTGCAGCTTCCTTTTAGCACATGGAGCTCCCTGTGGAATCTGCCACATCTCCCTAAACCTCATGCAGACCCTCTGGGACAGCGGTTCTCAACCTGCGGGTCGCCACCCCTTTGGCGGTCAAATGACCCTTTCACAGGGGTCGCCTAAGACCATCCTGCATATCAGATATTTACATTATGATTCATAACAGTAGCAACATTACAGTCATGAAGTAGCAACGAAAATAATTTTTTGTTTGGTTCACAACATGAGGAACTGTATTTAAAGGGCCAGAAGGTTGAGGACCACGGCTCTAGGAGATGAAACCCAAGTGTTTCCACGTCCATTTTCTGTGTATGAGAACCAGCATCCTTCCGGATACCTTTTGTGGGAGAAACACTGCCTAATGTCAGAACACGCCTGGAGGAGCAGGATGAGACCCGAGTGCTGGAAACGGCTGTCTACAAGAGCCAAATATTTAGATCCTAAGAAAAGGCTGCCAAAGGCTTCATTTCCCGAATATATGTGCCAGATGTACATGTCCAGGAATCAAATTTCCAATATGGTTTCAATCCAATTCTTAAGCGTGCATGGTTTACATATCTCAAATAGCCCGTGTGTCTCGGAGAAGGAACTGTGTTCGTGGCGTGCAGCTCCTTCTAGAGATGGATTTTAGTAGCAGCTATCTCTGCATTCACTTGACTAGAGGGATTTGCCTGGAAGTGTTGGAAAAGGCAAGTGTAAAGACCCCTTTCAAATAGAGGCAACTCCTCTAAGGGCTAAGAAAAGGCCTCCTATAACCCCACTGTCGTTTCGCCAGGATATACGTTTCAGTAACGGGCCAGAAATGTTGGCACCAGTGTTGAGAATGATGGCTGCATGGCACACAAATAAATATTTTCCCCCAAATACCTTCTTTTGAATGAAGGCAAATTTATAGAACATTATAATTTCCCAAAACATGTGTGAGATGTGTGAGTACATTTTACACTTTTAGGAGGCTTGCTAATCAAAATCAAAGTGTTTACTCATAACTGTTATGAGAAGTCAGCAAGTGCTTTGTGACTTCCTTCCCTTAATTACTTCTCAGAAAGATAAAGGAGAGGAAGGAAGTCCTGTGCTTGTCACTTTCTGCAGCACAAAGGAGAGCCCCAGCTCACCCTTTATTTCTAAAATACTTGTTTAAGGTACACAGATCTAGAGGTATCAGGGGGCAAGGACGCAACAGAGACATCTCTCCATTGCCAAAGAGGTGCATGTCGCATAAGGTGGCCCCATCCTACCAGATTCCTCAGGCATGTGAAGTTGAAAGGAGGAGGGCACTATTTTTAGAGTCTCCCCAGTATGCCAGTGCATAGATGGACATGTTCACATTAGGAGACAGGGTTTACTCAGGGATTAAGCCACTTGTCCAAGCTCTCAGGACACCTGGGTGTTGAAAACAAGGATGTAAATCCAAGCAAGTATGTTTGGTTACAAAGCTAAATATAACACTGCTAGAGGCCCAGGCCTTCCTTCAGTCCACGCCGCCCCCTGGTGGTCAGCGCACATCATAGCGAATGATCGAACTCTCGGTCAAACTCCAGAAGGGACACTTTGTATATTAACCTTTTATATAGATAGATTGCCATATTGACTTATTCATTCACAGGGCAAACCTTTTGTTCTTCAGAGTACTAACTTGGATACTTTCAGATTTCTACTTCAGCCCCAATTAGTTTTGACAAACTGACTCAATTCTGCTAGGTCTGCTTTTCTGACATTGGCAGCAAGAAACATCTCGACCTCTGTGACATACAATGTGTAGGTTCATGTGCACCCCACTGATTGTTTCTTTATAAACTATAATGAATATAAATGTACATACCATTATATAAGGTACTCTCATTTTTTTTCAAATATTGAGTTAAAGAAAGATCTTTGCACCCTGAGACATGGTAAACACATACACACAATGACTAACTACCTGAAATACTGCTGACCCAGATTTGAGAAAGTGTTAGCTACCTCATATTTGCTTACAGAACTGTTCCTGATGGTACCACACATCTGCTTGGTTTTCCTCACTGCAAGAACACATGCATTAATGTTTTTTAGAACATAGTGAATTATTTATAGAGCACTGAAATTCAACAGAATGTTAGGTATCAGGGCAAAGAATATTCAAAGCTTTAAAAAGGAGAGCAATGTTAACAGGAAATAAAGAAATCAAATGGCCTCGTGAACAGTAATATTAATTTAAAATGTCAATTGCTTTAAAATATTTAAACCAAAAGAGATTCATATTTCCTTTTATAACTGCTATTTTATAATCATTGACTCCAATATATGAGATAAAACCATAGAGATGACAAAAACCGGTTTGGAAAGAAATTCAATGGTTTACCTACATCAACTAATTATCCATCCTTGTACCTCCTTTCCCAGTTCTTTGTCCAGTATTCTAGTTAAAGATTTTGTTGATGGGGAGCCCATTCTCTTGGAAAATAGTACAATAGCTGGAGAAACAAATGGAATTTGTTTCAACGGAGACCTAGGTTCAAATCCTGGCTTTGTCACTTAAAAGGATCCTAGGGCAAGTTACAGAACCACATTAAGCCTCGTCCTTAAGTAAGGAGAATGATAATTTATCTATTTCATATGGATGTTGTGAGGGAGTAAATGAATTAATTGGAGTCAAATGCAGGGTCTCGCACAGATTAAATACTCAATAAATGTTAACTGTTATCCTTCAAATCAGCTCTATATATGGATGTTTTGACACCTCTTAGTGATATCTTAGTTCCCTAGAAAATTACATGTTAGTCCTAGCTGGTTTGGCTCAGTGGATAGAGTGTAGGCCTGCAGCCTGAAGGGTCCCAGGTTCGATTCCAGTCAAGGGCATATGCTTGGATTGCGGGCTTGATCCCCAGTGTGGGGAGTGTAGGAGGCAGCCAATCAGTGGTTCTCGCTCATCATTGATGTTACTATCTCTCTCTCTCTCTCTCTCTCTCTCTCTCTCTCTCTCTCTCTCTCTCTCCAACCCATCCTCTCTGAAATCAATAAAGAATATTTTTTTAAAAAGAAAATTACATTTTGAATTTCTTCTGGGTCTCTAAATTCAGCTTTAATAAGAGCATTAACATGTCACATGTAGCTTGCATGCCACATTTCTCTTTGCCAAGTGTTCAGGTTGCAAGTCATGCTGGTGGCATAATTTCAAAGTTGAGTCCTGTACTCATCACCCAGGAGAGGGAAAAGTCTGTCCAGAAAGAACTAGAAGTGCTTTCTTTCTGCATGAGCTGCCCATCATGGACTCTGATTGCAGTCCAAGCAGATGTGTCAAGTGCAGAGCTTGGCTTCCATGCTCTGTTGCCTTACAGTGTTTTCTATATTCTTTCCACTTTCCAGGATGCATGAGTTCATGGCCAAGCAGTTACTTCCTTTGTGTGAAGCAGTATCTTCGCCTTTTGATCAGTAAGGAAAACCTACCTGTGATATTCTGGTAAAGTTGTAAGATGTGTGGCAGACAATGATTAGAGTCTCTTTTGTAAGCCTCCTGTCTAGGGGGGTAAGCTAGGCATTCCTAACATAGAGTGGCCCTTGCAATCTGCCAGCAAGAAGGCATCAATGATTCTGAGCCACCTCCCAGTAGAGAAATTCTGACCACTAGCAAGGCATTTATTTTAGTGTTTCTTTCCAGAGTAACAATTATGTACACTTTCTAGGCCAGTCAGTTTCTTGGAGCTCTGTGAATGGCTTATAGGTGTGCCCAGGTATTGATCCTCAACCCCCGTCACACCCAGGAGAGGCCTGGTGTGCAGCACTACCTGTATCATCTTAAGGTCAGAATATAAAACATTTCCTGCTTGAGTCTCGATGTGAAAGGTACTAGTCTATTCTTTCTCAGAGAGCCAAAGGAAGTCCAGTATCCTGAGTGGTGTCTGGCTGTGGCAGAATTTTATTCTATGGCAGAATAAAATTACAATATCATTTGTCCTATGATTTTCCACAGGCATATGGGAATGTGTAATTTCTATATAATTGATGGGTCTTTATCTTGCACCATGTAGTTGGGAATTTTATCCTGGAGAGAGTAGATTTTGTCTGTCTTCCAATATCAAGAAAGTGGTTCTAATTAATGATTTAGAAGTAGTAACATTATATGTGAATAAAGATAAGGAATATGTGGGTTCATGTACATACTAATTTACCCATTACATGATTTCTTTCAAATACTTGGAAGGAGGATACAAAATAAATGGAAATTAATGAATATATCAGTGCTAACTATACTTGTATTGTTCTTATTTTATGATTACTAATACTATAGCACTTCATAGCTTGAAAAAAAAAGTGGACCTTTTCAAATTATGGGCATAGAAAACAGAAAAGGCATGATGGAATCAAAGCGGTCTACTGAATAGATAGAGAAGCAGTATTTTTTTGCAAGACAAAACATTGCACAAGCTCATTTTTGGCACACTGAGGTAAAGTGGGTGTATAGAAATAATATTCTAACATAAAAATCAGCCAGTGACTCAAGAAGGGTAAGTTTTATTACCAAACTAGAGGCCTGGTGCACGAATTTGTGCATGAATGGGGTCCCTCCTGGTAGATCAGGGCCATCTCGCCCAGTCTTGATTGGGCGGCCAGCTGGGGGAAGGGACCATGGGAGGTTGGCCAGGCAGGGGAGGTTGGCTGTGGGAGCAAACTGACCACCCAGCTGTCCGGGGGTAGGTTAGCTGGCTGGCTCAACAGGATGATCGGGGCCAGCTGGCTGGGAGGAGGGATCACAGGAGGTTGGCTATGGGAGTGCACTGACCACCAGGGGAAAGCTCGTGCATTGAGCGTCTGCCCACTGGTGGTCAGTGTGCACCATAGCTACCATCCGGTCATCTGGTCGTCTGGTCATAATGGTCGCTTAGGCTTTTATATATAGAGATAGAAAGAGAACCTTCTCATGCTCCTATTTTTGTGTTTAAAGCATCATGAAAAGATACTTCCCCATTCTTTTTATAAACTCTTTATTGTGGAGGGAAGGGGATATTTGACAAAAGAGGGTGTTGACTGACTCAGAGGGCTCATTGTGCTTTTCAATACTGCCTTGAAAATCACCAAGAAAGACATATGTAAAGGAAGGAAGGAGGGAAGGATGGAAGGAGGGGAGAAGGGAAGGAAGGAAGGAAGAAAGGAAGGAAGAAAGGAAGGAAGGAAGGGAGGGAGGGAGGGAGGGAGGGAGGGAGGGAGGGAGGGAGGGGGGAAGAAAGGAAGGAAAGAAGGAAGCTTTTTTAAGAGGAAACTTTAATATGCTTACTCACCATGTGACAGAGAACTTTTTGGGGAGGAGGGACATAGCCACAGTGGGTAAGTGACTTGTGGTGAAATAAATAGGAGTTACAAAGGGACCAGAGAGGATGGAAAAGGAAAAAAAAATTATAAAACTATATACCTAAGGACTGCAAGGACACATGCAAAGTGATTTATTTCATTGTCTCAAGACAACTGTAAGTCTGCCTTGTTCTAAGATCTCTTTCCTAATGGTGGCCACTGACCTCTTATGGCTCTTTGGCACTGGATTTGTGGCTACTGTGAATCAAGATGTGCTCTATACATAAAATACCCACTTTGATACTAAGCATAAGAAGAATGCAAAATAACTCACTGATAACTTATAGTATAGTCATAATAACAGTTTGACTATACTGAGTTATATAAAATATATAAAATATATTTATTTTTTAATGTTGTTGTTTGTTTCCTTTTCATGTGACTACTAGAAATTTTAAAATTATATACATAGTTTGCATTTATCCTTATTTGATAGCTCTAGGATTTTTTTTAAAAAAGTTATTTGAACCTATTTACCCATATTTTTCCATTTGACAAAAATTATAGTGGCCTGTCCCAAAGTTAACAAACCTCTCAGATAGTCTATCAACCATCTTGGGTTTTTTGGTGTTTTTTTTTTGGCGACCCTTATACTTGAACCATATGAAATTTAGGCCCACCCCTACCCTCACATCAGAGGATCACCACTAGGAGAAGATGGTGGCTACCAGCTCACAGTTCCTTTTCTTAATGCATCTTGTTGAGAAAGTAGAAAAGGAGATAGGCAAGACAAAGGGTAGAAAATATGAATTGTGAAAAAACAACTAAAAATCTGAGAAAATGTGAATTGGGGAAAAACTAAGAGTCAAACAAAGGGGAAAAACTTGTGCTCACAATTTAGATATAAAGTGAAGCGCACTCACCTCCACCTTGCACTCAGCCCTTCATTTAACAGTCACAACTGGTTCACTGAGTCACTTAAGATTCTTCCTGAGAGGCTTGAGACATGTTTGCACTTCAGTTTCTTTAATGACACATCTGGGAGGGTGGTCTTCCTCTCAATTTCTATCACAGCATCCTATTTTATTTTTTCTATAGCACTTATATCAAGCTGACTTTTCCTTGCTTCTATTCTTGTTTATTCATTCATTTCTTAATTCATCCACTCATTCATTCACCCTATAAGAATGTAAGCTGCGCGAGAGAAAGGACCTGTCTGTCTTATTTACAAGAATATTAAGGAAAGAATAAGTGAATCAGACATTATTCTTAAATATAAACTATGAAGAATGACTGACTTAACCAAAACAGAATTTGTTAACTAATATAATTGCAAACAAAGGTTGGAGAACCAAATCTGGGAACTAGGGGAACAAAGGGAAGCCAGGCAGCCAGAACAGAATCCCTCCAGCCACAATCACACCCTGGGCCCATAGAGGACTCCTCTGTCCCTGGCAGCTAACACTCAATGCTCCAGTTCTCTGCTACTGACTGATAACACTGGATTGAGACAGTGGTTGTGCCTGAAGTTATCATTTTAGCTGCCCCTGGACACTGTATGCTGCTGTCACTTGAGGCATTACCAAAAGAATCCTGCTCTGACCTGCCTTCTCTGTGCCAAAGCTCTGTACATAGGATTCTGAGTATGCCTCTGATGGCTCATGGCTCACGCCCTGCCTACTAGGGAAAACTAATTCAAATCTAGTTCCTTTTCCTCCTTCTATATATGGAAAGGGGCTCTGTCTCATTCAGATTTATAAAGCAGGGACTTCCCCAAACAGAGAAGGGGCTTAGATGCTGGGCAGATTCCTGAAATGACAAATGTTCCATATAAACTTATATTCATAAACTTGTTCCCTATAAACTTATATGATTGTGGATGCATTCACTTCTTTTTCTTTTCTTAAAAAATGTTTTTATTGATTTCAGAGAGGGAGGGAAGGGAGAGAGAGATATAAACATCAGAAAAAATCATTGATTGGCTGCCTCCTGCATGCCCAGTGGATCGAGCCCACAACCTGGGCATGTGACCTGACAGTGAATGGAACCATGATCTCCCTGTTCATAGGTCGATGCTCAACTGCTGAGCCACACTGGCAGGGCAATTTCTTTTTCTTTGATCCGACATTTTCTCTACTGTTGTATGTCATACTGTTAGGCTTCTTAGACTGCAGTAAATGTTTTAATGATAAGTAGCATGCTTTATCAGTCAGGGTTCTCTGGAGAACATATAAAAGGGATTTTTTATTTATTATAAATATACTATGAATACTATCATATTATTATTATTATTATTATTATTATTATTATATGTGTACTTATTATAAGAAATTGGCTCATGCAATTATGGAGACTTAAGAAGTCACAGTTCTGCAGTTGGTAAGCTGGAAGCTCAGGAGAACCAAGAGCGTAGTTCCAACCTGAGTCCCACGGCCTGAATATCAGGAGAGCAGATGGTATAATTTCCAGACAGAAGACCACAGTCTCAAGACTCAAGAAGAGCTAAGATTTCAGGTAGAGTTCAAAGGTAGGAAAAGACTAATTTCTCAGCTCCAAGTTGTCAGGCAGTAGGAATTCCTCTTAAATCCCAATAGGTTCAGCCTTTTGCTCTATTCCAGCGTATGAGGTAAGGGTCCCCCACGTTAGGGAGGACAATCTGCTTTACTCAACCTACTGATTCAGATGTTTGTTTCATCCAAAATCACCCTCACAGATACACCCAGAATAATGTTTGAACAAATATATGAGCACCCCACGGCCCAGTCAAATTGACACAAAATTAACCACCACACACGGCCTTCCAGCGACAGACTGATGTCTTGCCGCGGTCATTCTTTAGCCCACTGTTTGACCAGAACCTGAACTGTGCTGTTCAGTTCCATAAGGGGGCTACTCTCCCTCTGATCCCAGGGTGACTGTTTTACCTTAAAGATACACAAAATGGACTAGACAGATCATGGGTTCCAGATGGGGAACCCTGAAAAGTTTGCGAATTGAAACGTGAGGTGAGCCTGAGTAGGAGACACATTCTGCCTTCTAGGAGGAAAAGGACATCTGATTAATGGCAAGTCCTGCCAAGGTACAGCTAGCAGATTGAGCCAAATGGCCTCCTGCCATTTAATCCTGAGAAACAAGGAAAGGCGGGTTAGGTAAAGGGATAAAAGGCTTATTATAAAAAGGGGCTTGATAACTGCTGTGAATTTAATTATATTCCCGCTGACAGAAACCCATCAATATTGAAAAGCAACAAAGAAAACTATTTCCTGAGATATTCTGTAATTCCAGGATGGTCAAAATTTGCCCTCAAAAAATAGTCAGAGGAAGTCAGGAAAAGCACAAAATATAAAATTAATGAACACAAACAGAAGAGCAAATGTATCTTCTAAGCCACCACCATGTCAAAGGCCTCTAGGCAAGAGGGAGTCTTACTTGCTTAATGCTGTGTCCTGGACAGTTAGGTTTAGTGTTATTGTAAAAGGTCAACAATTCCACACGTGCATATGATTTTTTAGTCATGGATTATTAAAGGCAAAGCTACAGTTTTGACATTTCAAAGGGGGTTCTTAGAAAGCATTTGTAACCACATGATGGTCCCATAGGTCTTGTCTATATTTAGGATTTGAATTTTAGAATTCTGAATTTTGGGGTTAAAATTTAAAAACTTACATCAGATATGGGACTAGGATTAAATAAGTGAGGCATTCCAATCAAGCACCAAAAATCCAGTAACCAAGATAAATAATATTGTAATGCAATACTTAAAAAAAAATAACCAAAGCAGCAAACTCTGGCTTAGGAGCTAGCTGCCTGTTTTTATACATAAAGTTTTATTGGAACCAGAGTCCGGTCTGTATTTAAAATTGTGGTATTATCTATACAATATTTATTACGGGTTTCTCTACATTGATTTTAAAATATTTTATGAAACTATTACCTATCTTGAATATTGAGCTTTTTGTGCTCTCATAAATTGTACACTCCTTGTGTTTCACTTGGAACACCACAAGTGAAATACACGCTACACACCCATTTGAATCAAACTATCCCTAATGTTGCCTGGCTCAAAATACTCCAGCAGGCTGCATCCTTGAAATATTATAATATGCCGTAAGAATCATATGGATAATCTACTTCCTTCTGACAGCACCTCCATGTGAATATTATGTTTCCATTTTACAGGTGAGTACTTGATGCTCCTTGGCCAAGATCATGCAACTAAGGCAGAAGGTGGTGAAGTCAGGATTCAATTAGCTGCAGTTTGACAGGGTGGCCTAAGTCCTAATCACCACTTAAAGATTTGACCTGTTTCTGCTGGGGAAACTGTCTTTCATTGTTCATGCATCATGTTTTGATAATATGAGGGAATTTCTTTCCTCCTATTTTTACTGATTCGTTTACTAAATTAATAAAAATAATCAAACGCAACTTGAAACCCCTTAGTGAAAGGTCAAGCATGAAGAAATACTATTATCAAATATACTTGTGCAATATAGAAGAAGTTGTTAATGTATATAATATAACCTAACATCTTACACTACTAAAATTAAAATTGTTTAATACATACATTTGCTAGGACCTGGTTACCTGGAATTATCCTCACTTGAGTGATGCAGGGTAACTTGATAGTTGAGACAAAAAAAAACCTGAAGGACCTTTGCAGACATACTTAGATCTGCATAGTTGAGAGGACCTTCTCCTTTCATAGGACAGAGGTGCTTCTCTACTACAGCCTCCCTACTCAAAAGGTTATCTAGCTTTGGTTTCCATCACAATAATGGAAGTCAGTCATGGTAGACCTAGAGGACATGGTCAATGGTTTCACTCACGTCGCAATACTCTTTCCCTAAAGCACAAGGACATGGCACCGCTGGTGGGGTTAGTGTGCCTCAGAGATCTCTTTCAGTGATTAAAAATTACTTTTATTCAGCCATTCATTTTCCCCTCCCCCTTTTCCTGCTTAGTTGGTCAATTTGGTCTTATTTGAATCATATCTCAATTACAGTTTTTCCGTTACTGGCATCCTGCCCACAGCTCCTTTCAAGAAAAGTTGCCAAGTATTCCTGAGAAAGAGGCAGCTCTTTGGTTCAGGCAACCCGGTCTCAGGGTGCGAGTCTTTGACCCAGGGCAAGCATGAGGACTCTGAACGCTCCACATCTAGAGTAAGCAGTGATCTACGAAGTGGCCTGCCTCAAAATCATGGCCAAACCAACTAGAATTTTCCCCCCTCAGGAATCTAAGAAATAACCCAAAGAATGAGGTATTGCACAATGAGAAATGAGTCTAAAAGGGAGATGCGTGGGTGTTTGTGGAGAGAGGCTGTGGAACCCTTAAGAGGCCATACATGAGCCTAAATTATGCAGAATCAGACTTGCAGAGGGGAGGATGCTTCGTGCAAAGCCACATAGCCTGTGGGAGAAATGGAAAGGGATCAAGTCTCTGCATTTCCCTTCATTCCTAACTGTCCCCTCATCTCAGCTCCAAACCACATGCATACTTAAAATACAGACCTCCTTCCTCAATGAAATAATTACTCACCAGCATGTGAGCATTATAAACCAGGTTTTCCAAATGTTTAATCCTATATAATAAAAGGGTAATATGCAAATAGAGTGAATGGCAGAACAACCAAACAACCAATCAAAGCATAATATGCTAATGATATGCTAAGGCTGCTCAACCGCTCGCTATGATGTGCACTGACCACCAGGGGGCAGACAGTGAACCGGTCGCTATGATGTGCACTGAACACCAGGGGACAGATGCTCCGACCAGTAGGTTAGCTTGCTGCTGGGGTCCAGCTGATGGGGACTGATCGAGATGGGCCAGACATGCCCTGTAGCCCTCCCGTGGCCCATCCCCAGCCCGATTGTGCACTGGTGGGGGTCCCTCAGCATGGCCTGTGCCCTCTCGCAATCCAGGACCCCTCAGGGGATGTCAGAGAGCCAGTTTTAGCTTGATCCCGCAGGCCACTCCCCTTCGGAGGGCGCCAGATGCAGGGCTCATGGCTGGCTAGTGCTGCCCATCTCTATGGCTCGATTTCTTCATCTATGGCAAAGTGATGTTGTGAGGATTAAATAAACTGATAAATGGAAAGCATAAGCGATGAAGCTCTAGTGAGCATCTACAATGTGTAGAAAGGAAGGCGCTCGAGACCTTACATGAACTTGAGGCCTACGCTATAGAATTCCATGGCCTAAGAAGATAGTAAGATAACAGTGACTCAGTATGTCTCTTCCCTTTGTGTAGATTCAAAGTGGCTACACATTCTTTGTCAAGTCTCCCCACCTGGCATTGGAGTTCATTTCCTCTGCTCGGTCCCTGTTGCTGGTTAACAAAGAGAATATGCAAGATGTGACACTATTAGTTCTGGGCCTGCCTTTACAAGGACTCCTGTTAATGGGGCACTCCTCAGAACCCAGCCACCATGCTGTGGGGAACTCAAATGACAAGTAGAGGCCAGGTACTGTGGCTTCAGTCTGTTGTCCCACCTGAGCTCCCGGCTGACAGGCAATTAACAATTAAGCACATGGTGACTCACGGATGTTCCAACCCTAGAAGACTTCACTCTGAGTAATGTCCAGGGCCGATAGCTTTCACCTGTGCCCTCAGAGGTCAAGTGAAGCCAATGCCATGTCTGTTACTTGAAGTTCTTCACATATTAATTTATGGAGAAACACTAAGATGGACTTCTAAAATGTTTGCTTCTAACCAAGATTTAAAATATAATGTTTTTATCGTGAAACACCAATTGGAAAGAATCTATGAGCCCCTATGTTCATGGCAGTGTTTTTTACAATAGCTAAGATCTGGAAAAAGCGCATGTGCCCATCAGTAGATGAATGGGTAAAAAAGCTGTGGTACATTTACACAATGGAATACTGTAAAAAAGAAGGATCTCTTACCCTTTGCAATAGCATGGAGGGACCCAGACATTATTATGCTAAATGAAATAAACCAGTCACAGAAAGACAAGTCTCACATGGTCTCACTCATATGTGGAATCTAATGAACAAAACAAACTGATGAACAACATAGGTCCAGAGGCATGGATTCATGGAACAGACAGAAGAGGGGTGAGAGGGCAGGAAGAGATTAACCAAAGAGGTTGCAGGCATATTTGCATAGTCCAGGGGCACGGACAATAGTGCTCTGAAGGACTGAGGTGGGGTAGAGGCTGGATGGAGGCGGGCAAAGGTGGGGAAATGGGGGACGCCTGTAATACTGTCAACAATAAAAAACATTAAAAGAACTAAAAAATGCAATGCTTTTTATCAAACAGACAGAAATATAAGAAGTATATTTGTGTTACCTTCAAGACCATTCATTACAAGATGAAAGAGGAATTCACAGAGCACTATATAGGCAGTGTGGTTCAATAATAAGACAAAAGTTTAAAGTTATACAACAAATGTCTTCTTCCTCCAGTTCTGCTAGTATATCCGCATGACAGCAGGCCTATCCTTGTTTGGAGTTTATGACAAGAATCAAAATGTGAAGGCAATGCCACCTGCCCCCACGCCACTCCTTAATTTCAGCCTTTTTACTCCGTGTTGGTGACCTTCATCATGATGCAGATGAGGGAATGAATGTATTAATGAATGTATTAAGATACCATCATTTAATGGGCATACTTCCTGTCCATTTAGATAAAAATTTATCGCATGAAATTTCTACTGTTCATAGAGCTCAAGGATTCTCTTAACTGATGGGCCAGGTTTTGAAGGGCAGAGACAGACACCACTTTCTTTTATTTCTGTGGGATTTTTGCTTGTTTATAATATTTCCTACATTTTGTTTAGACATTTATCAGGGCTTCATGTATAGTGGGTTTGGGGAAACATCAAAGCCACTTATAACTTTAGTGGGCAAAAGAAAATATCCATCAGAGAAAATGAGAGCATTTATTTTTTTTCCCAGATTGAGTTCAGACTGATTCAGAATGTTCTGTAGTGGTTGTTGAAAACACCACCTCATAGAAAATAAATGATCTACCATAGCAAAATGTGGTAAATGCTCATGTCAATAAGAGACCAAAATATTCAAGGAACGTAAACAGTTTTGCAAATAGCAACTGATGATTCTCTCTTATCCCCTATTTCTTTTTGACTGGCACGAAAAACAGTGAAACGAAGTCGGTCCTGCTAGCTCTGATAGCCCTAATCCCTTCCCTGCCTAGGGCAAGTCACCTAACACAGAAGAGGATAAAATCCTTCTGGACACTAGATAAAAAAATGATAATGTACTTTAGTGATAATGTGTGCAAGCCACAAAAGGCAAAACCAGAGTGTTAACATTCTCTCCCAAAAGGACAGAGCTCTGTACATCTCCCTTAACAGACACATTACCACTGACGAACACTGGTGCAAGAGGAACTTAAAAACAAACAGAGAACCATAACAAAAGCTTCCACGGAGACTGACAGCAAGGTTAACAGCCCTTGCCAACCAGCACACCTCTAATGACAACAATTTCAGCGGTACCTGGATCCCCAGCTAAATAAGGGGACCCTTTTTTTTTTTGCTTAAAAAAAAACACTTTCCTTCTTTATAAAGCAAGTTTTATGGTCATTCAATGGCATAACAACCTAATGAAGAAGGCAGCAAAATGTGATGCAAGCAGAGAAAAGGGCTCTAATCCTTACTCTGTCCTTAGAAGGGGATGGGGAGCAATTTGTCACCTCAAAATGTGCCTCTTTGGGATATTATTTTAAGCTGCTTATTTTTAAGAAATAAAGACTCAGAAAGAACTTTTCACCTTCCTCTTAACTGCCTAAAAGGAACTTAGATAGAAGGCCTGCTCCACAAAGCGAGATATCATTTCAAGTAACTACTAGTATAATGTAATAGGAACCAAGTATGATAGAGAGGAACTTAGCAAAGTCCATTTGATCAAAGTCTTTTCTGTGCCCCATTGTTAAAGACGACCTAGCAAACTTTTATTTGCCAGCCCTGGCTGCTGTGGCTCAGTTGGTGGGAGCATCAAAAAGTAGTGGGTTTGATTTCCGGTCAGGGCACATACCCAAGTTTTGGGTTTGATCCTTGGTTGGGTGCATGCGGGAGGCAATCCATGAGACAAATGATGTCCACCCTCCCCGCCCGCCCCCCGCCCCCGCTCTCTCTTTCGCTCTCTAAAAATAATCAATAAAAAATATTTAAAAAGAAACATTTATTTACCAAACATTTTCTTTTCTTTCTCCATGTCAATTGCCTTTCTACCTTTTGAAGGCCCAAACTACACCCCCGCTCCTTCTCCTAAGATGGCATATACACCTTAACTACCTAAACTGAACTCAAGTCGAATATACTTATAGAACCCCCGTGTGCACATGAATTTGGTTGTTTTCTCCTGTTAATTTGTCTCATGATAATTTGATTATTCATTCAGCCAAAAGACCTTAGAAAGGTAGAAGGAAAAAAAAGACACAGTTTTTAAGCCCCTATACCAGTGGTCAGCAAACCGTGGCTCGCGAGCCACATGCGGCTCTTTGACCCCTTGAGTGTGGCTCTTCCACAAAATACCACGTGCAGGCGCGCATGCACATTGTGATTGAAACAATTGAAACTTTGTGGCCCATGCACAAAAGTTGGTTTTTGGCCTGGGTGAGTCTATTTTGAAGAAGTGGCAGAAGAAGTGGGGGATGTTGGTCGGTCAGTTGGGTGGTGGGAGATGGGCCGGGGGATACGCAGCGCGGGGGAGGTACATTGTTTTGAGGTACGTTCACTGAAGTCGACCCCTTCCAACTCTCCCATCCACACTCGTCTGTCTGAAACAAGTGTACAAGATGAGTGTGGATGGGAGAGTTGGAAGGGGTCAACCTCAGCGAACGTACCTCAATCAGATTGAGGACGTTTTTAGCAAAGGCCAGCTTAGGAGTACCCTAATTAAGTTCATAACAATGTACCTACCTATATAGTTTAAGTTTAAAAAAATTTGGCTCTCCAAAGAAATTCCAATCGTTGTACTATTGATATTTGGCTCTGTTGACTAATGAGTTTGCTGACCACGGCCCTAGTGGGAATCAAGAAACTAAATATGGATAAAGTTCGGCCAGATTTTGAGGATGGCCAGTGGACTGCAATTCATTCGAGTCTATGAGTATACTTTTGTATACTTGGCAGTTCCAAACCTTAGATAGAGTCAAAGCAACCTGTTGTGAATACTTCATCTCCCTATCTACGGTAGAATACAGCTGTCAGATAGGCCTGCTGACAGAAAGATCATTAAAAAGTGATGAATCTTAATCTAGAATTATCATTTCCCCTTGTCATTTCATGTATCACCCACTAACACAAATCTTCATGAGAAAAATATGCGAGTTAACTTATTATTATGATGTCCATTTCAAAGAAGTTACTGAGGCTCAGTAAGGTTAAGTAACTTGGTCAAGATTTTGGCAGGACACCAAGCAAGTAGCAGAGGGAAAGTTCACCCCTAGAGCTTCTCCATGCCTGGACTGCCTAGCGACACTGAGAGAACTGCCTAGCTGCAGTGGCTTTGTAAATGGTGGTCAACAGAGATCAAATTTAACTAAGAATGATTTTATGCTGTGTGGAATGTAAAGGTGGCCACTATTTCCATCTTATGTCTTCAAACAGACTGATGGTTGTCAGAGGGGAGGGGGATTGGAGAACTAGGTGAAAAGGTGAAGGGAATAAGAAGTACAAATTGTGTCTGGCCAGCCTGGCTCAGTGGTTGAGCATCGACCTATGAACCAGGAAGTTACATTTTGATTCCCGGTCAGGGCACTTGCCCAGGTTGCAGGTTCGATCCCAAATGGGATACATCCAGGAGACAGCGGATCAATGATTCTCTCTCATTATTGATGTATATCCCTCTTTCTCCCTTCCTCTCTCTGAAATCAATACAAATATAGATATATATTTTTTGAAAGTACAAATTGGTAGTAACAAAGTAGCCACAGGGATTTAAAACAAAGAGAATATAGTCAATAATATTGTAATAACCATGCATGGTGCAAGTAGGTATTGACAATATTGGAAACACTTTATAAAGTATATAATTTTCAAGCCACTGTACTGTACACATGAAATTAATGCAAAATAATGAATATAAACTATAATTAAAAATATCTTTAAAAAATAAATCTTACTTCTGTATTCCATATCTGTGCAGTTCTTTTCTAACCAAGAGTGAGTGCTTTTATTCTTTGGGGAGAAACAACAAGATAAGAAACTAAAAAGTTATTCTTTGATGGGTAATGGCTTTGCATAAGATTAAAAGGTCCCTTGCATAATGGTAGTAAATCTATTAATGTTAGACAAATTAATCATGAATAGAAAAAATTATATGTTTTTAAAAGATTTTGTATTGTTTCATTCTTCAAAAATCTATAATCAAAACTCTCATTTCCAAATCATATCAGAGACAACTTACCCTGTAAAAGTCTTGCAATTGCCTATCGTAAGTTACACGGCCTGGTCAACAGACTTATACCCCATCCCTGGAGCATAATCTGGGTGGATAGATTCAAAAAGAAAAATATTTTTATATTAATAACATAGCAATTTGGAGTCAATTGCTATGTTTCTAAGGATCTTCATCAGACCAGGTGTCAGATGGACAGAATCAATAATTTGCCTTTCTGCAAAAGTATTTCATATTCTTTCCCAGCAACCAACAACGCAGTGCCCTGGTGAGAAAAACATTTCCTTTAACAGGACCACTTCGCTGGCATTTCTTATTATAGCACCAGATTCTACTACATTATGTTCAATGTGTACTTAATTGGGCATGAGTTTACTGACAACTTTTGCTAGACAACTTGTTTTTATAAAATAAGTTACAGGGTTATAAAGTTACCAAAACAATCCAAAGACATTGTTTCTTTCTTGGAGAACTGAATTGGAAAGAGGAGAAGTTTTCCTCTGATACAACACTGAACATTTCAAAAACACAGTTGCCCTTATACTGAAAAGCTAACATTTTCCTCTAGATTTTTGATTTTTATATCCACAGGGCCTTGGTAAGCTAAACTAACTTGAGGTTTAAGACTCTATAAATATTTATCATGGACAGGAAATTTAAAAATATTTTAGGCATCAAAAAGATTTGTGTGGTGTAATAAAAGGGTATTGGACTAAAATTCAGGGGAAATTGTGTGGTTGTCTTGACCTAACACTATTTGGCGACGAAACCTTCAACAAGTCTCCTATGCTTTGTGGACATTAATTTCTTCACCTATAAAGCAGGGGGATTAGATTAGATGTTTATAGTATCGCCAAAAAGCATGACAATGTGTGACAGTAGCAGAGGAAATTTTAAAGTAAAAAGGGAGATATTTATTTTTAATGAAAGGAAACTATCACAATTTAAAACACTAATTGATGGTGACTATTTTTAATATGGGCTTGAAACAAATATGTTAGGGTTTGAGAAAAGTAAATTTCAAAAATACATCTCACTATTTCTTCAATTCTTAAATTGGGAAACTAAGTGTTGAATGCTTTAAGATAAACAAACAAAAAAAAAATAGAAAATCATTATGTCAGTCAACCAGCCAATGTCAAAGCTAACATTCTTAATTTAGATTGTGAAGAATTTGATATAATAGAAAAAAAGGCTTCAAACCACATGCTCAACACTAAGTAATGTTTATTATTAACAATAAAATATCTCAGTAGTATCCCTTTTAGAAAACCAATGCATTTTAGTTAAGTCCAAAATTCAATAAAACATTAGAACATGATGGAGGAGAAGAAACATTTCTCACTGTGTAAAAATAAAACACAAAATTTGATATGTTTAAAAAAAATAAAAATCCCAATGGGGTTCATGGAATACATAATATAAGTTTCTTTCCTGCTATCTGGCACTTAAGTAAAGAAAAACTTGAAAGCTGGCCTTTCAGGTCTTTGTCCTGTCAGCGTTTCAATCTAGCGCTCAATTCAGATATCAAATTAGCTGAGTGGGGCAGGCAGACTACACCAAGGCTGTGTCATCCGGTTGGTAGAGAACAGGTAGTGACTATTCCTGCCGGAATTGTTTTCGCAAGAGAGAACCCATGGCTGGGAGAGGTGTACTGCAGTGAAAGGAGTTTTATTGCCAGAGGGACCTGACAGGCTGCATAATTTGCAAGGCCGAGGGCAACAAGAAAATGCAGGCCCCTCCATTAAAAAGACTATTATAAATTTTAAGATGGTTATTGCAGAGCATTAAACCCTTCTGAGCCTGGGGCTCTGAGTGACAACACAGTGCCTGCACCCTGATCCCACACAGTTCAAGCTCCTGCTCAGTTACTTATTAGTTTTGCATGAGACCTTGTGCCAGTCAACTGACTGCTCCTAGGTTTTTGATTTGTAAAGTGATCAAAAACCATAAACATGCCCTTAGAGGCCTATTGCAAACATCATTTTAACCAGTATGTACTATTTTTCAGTTACATAGTATATCCTTAAAAAAAAAAAAAAGCTATAATTAGCTCAAAGGGTGGGTGACTCCCAATATCAAATCTCTTTATAAATCACAACACTGTTCTTTTCTTACAGGTCTTAGAAAAGGAATGAATAGGTGAGCAAGGTCAGCAAAAACATTCCATAGCAGGAGCATTTCAGCACTGTTCTCCTCAGGTACTGACTCGCCAAGCTTTTATCTCCAACACAAAGACCTGAATATTTTTTCTTTTGTGTTTCTTACTGTATTTTTTTTCAAATGATTTATCAGAAGAATGGAAGACTGCTATAGAAACCGTCACACTCATATTAACATGGTCTCTGAGTTTCAAAAATGGTAAGTGGCTTTTTCCTAGATCCAGAGGATTGTAAACATTATTTTGTTGTTCTCAGTTCACCACGGGATCTGAGGGATTGAAACGTCTGAATAATGGAACAAGAGGAAACATTCTCTTGGAAAAGCAGGTCTAATTTGCATGCAACCTACACCTTATAATTTTCAAGAACACAGGGCATCAAGACTTCTTTGTAGTAGTAAATTTAACTTTTGTTACCAGCAGGAATACTCATGTATTCTCTGATTTAAACCAATGAGAAAATGAACTCATGACTTGTTCCACTCTTGAAGGTGAAGATTTCTGAATGTGTCAAAGTTCAGTGCAAACTCTTTTGTACATTTCCTTTTGAAAAGCACTTACTAGTGCAATAAGAGGAAGAAATGTGAGGGAGCAACAAAGAAAAAAGGGAAAGGAAAGCCCCAAAGGTTTCTTTTTACCCTCTACGCTTTTTAAAATTTAGAATATATTAGCTGTAAGAGAAACATGGTTGATGGAAGGAAGAGTCGTCTGAGTTTATACTGTCAGGTAACTATTGGAAGGCCTGAGTGGCTGAAAACATGGTGACACTTAGGTTGGAGTACTGTTGTAAGTATTGGGACCATTCCCATGAACACTGGTTTAGGGTGAACAATCCAAGGCCAATACAAGAGTCTATTAAGAGGCTCAATTCTGAGGATGATCAAGGTTTAAGAAGATGAACTTTATTCATATATGTCCTCCCTTCACCTGACCCAGAAAGGGCTAAGAACACATTTGGTCCATCCCATGAAATGACCAGGCTATTATGGGTACATAGCATTCACTTAAGCTGGTTAGCTAAAAAATTGTTTACATGCTCACATTTAAAAAACAGATAATTAGGCTAGTCATGCATTATCTTCTCCTTACTATACGCATTGTCAACCATTTTTAACAGATCTCAGGCTCTGTTGCCTGCATTTTTCTTGTCTTTATTGCTACAAGGATTGAAAATATTAAATAAGAAGAAATACACTGTGTGGATGTTTTATTTATTTATTATTACTATTATTTTAAATCCTCACCTGAGGACATGTTTATATTGATTTTAGAGAGAGAGGAAGGTGAGGAGATAGAAAGAGAGGCAAACATAGATGTGAGAGAGAAGCATCAATTGGTTGCCTCCCATAGTAAGTGCCCGGACTTGGCATAGAACCCACAATATAACTGGGAATCGAACCCACAACCTTCTGGTGCATGGAACAACACTCCAAACAACTGAGCCACTCGGCCAGGACTGTGTGGGTGTCTCAGTACCCCAGTCATCCTCAAATAAGATGCTGAAATCTGGAGTAGTTACTCTTTTGTTAGAGAAGCATTACTATTTTTCTGATAACACATAATGTGCTGCATTTCCCCGTTAAAGCCATTTCACCAGAGCCCAGGCATCATTTTAAGCAAAATGCCTATTTTAAGTAAATAGTATAGTCTCAAAAAATAATACCTATTACCATTAGCGTGACGGGTGGGTGACTCCCAGTGGCAATTCTATTTATAAACCAATAACACCATTTTCTGTGCTTACAGGTCTTAGAAAAGGGATACCTAAGCTAAGCAGTAACAGCAAGTTCATTCCAGAGCAGGAGCAGTTCAGCATTGCTCTCCCCAGGTACCGACCAACCAAGCTGTTCTCTCCAACACAAAGACTTGAATATGTTCTTCTTGTTTTTCTTACTGTGCTGACTCTCTTTAACAAGGAATCTATTTCCATTTTTATTAATAACTTTAATATGTAGTAATGAAAATGTTCCCTTTTCCCCATTTTTGGAAGAGTTTGAGAAAGATTGGTATTAAGTCTTTTATAAATGTTTGATAGAATTCAGTGAAGCCATATGGTCCTGGAGTTTTCTGTGCTGGGAGGTTTCTGATTACTGATCCAATCACTTTGCTGTGTTCAGATTTTTTTTCTAATGATTCATTCTTGGCAGGTTATTTATAGGAATTTATCCATTTCTTCTAGGTTATCTGATTTATTGGCATGATATTATTCAGTTTCCTTATTATTCTTGGTATCTGCTGAACTTTTAAATTTGCAATGTAAATCATTTTCTTGCTGTTCCAATCCATTTACCCCTTTAAATTAACATTTGGACAATTGCTACCAAATGCTTCTTAATGGATATAAATACTACTTAACAATATTTCTTAAGTCCTTAGCAGAAAGAAGAACATATGCATGAATAAAATACTCTGCTAACAGCCCCACAGGACTTACTATGAAATGGCATTATCATCCTCCAGAACTTCAACAGGCTAAAGGCTGCCCTCAGATATTCCAACTTTGTTTAATCACAGATGGTATTTAACCACTGGATCTATGTATTCTATACTTCCCATTAACTAGCAGATCTCATGCAGACACTGCACTGAAAAAATATATTTTATTTTCATTGTCCTCACATCTCCTTTTCTTAGCTTTAAGAATGGCCTCCATTCCAACTAAACAATTTTTAACTTATAGTTTTCCCACATCCTATCTAATAATAGACAAACATGGTAGTTAACCGTACCTCCCACATGCTTCCCATTGGCTAATCAGGGCGATATGCAAATTTACTGCCAACCAAGATGGCGGCCGGCAGCCAGTCAGCTGAAGTGAACAGGAGGCTTGCTTGCTCCAGTGACGGAGGAAGCCAACGTTCCCTGCCTGCCACTAACAGCCTCTGAGCTGCACTCTAAGAAACAATGTTGCAATTATAGAAGCTAAACAAGCTCCAGATATCTGCTTTCAGCCAGCTTCGGCCTCAGAGCTTAGAGCAGCAGTGATGGCAACAATGTTTCAATTATAGAAGCTAAACAAACCCAGATACCTGCTTTCAGCCAGCCGGAGCCTCAGAGCTGGAGCCGGGCCTCAGAGCTAAAGCCAGCTCTCAGCTCCAGTGACAGCTATAGAAGGTAAATAAATCCCAGAATAAAAAACAAACAAACAAACAAACAAACAAAACAGAAAAAAGGAGAGGCTGGGAGCTTCAGTTGCCCACCAGCCTGAAAACAGCCCTCAGCCCCTCACCCAGACTGGCCAGGCACACCAGCGGGGACCCCCACCCTGAAGGGGGTGTGATCAGCTGCAAACAGCCATCATCCCCTTATCCAGGCTGGCCAGGCACCCAAGCGGGACCCCCACCCTGATCCGGGACACCCTTCAGGGCAAACCAGCCAGCCCCCACCCGTGCACCAGGCCTCTATCCTATATAGTAAAAGGGTAATATGCAAACTGACCCTAACAGCAAAAAGACTGGGAATGACTGGTCACTGTGACACACACTGACCACCAGGGGGCAGATGCTCAATGCAGGAGCTGCCCTCTGGTGGTCAGTGCACTCTCACATGGGAGGGGCTCTGCTCAGCCACAAGCCAGGCTGATGGCTGCCAGTACAGCGGTGGTGGTGGGAGCCTCTCCTGCCTCCTCAGCAGCGCTAAGGATGTCTGACTGCAGTTTAGGCCTGCTCCCCGCTGGCAAGTGGACATCCCCCGAGGGCTACCGGGCTGCCAGAGGGATGTCTGATTGACATCTTAGGCCCAATCCCCTGGGGAGCAGGCCTAAGCCAGCAGGCGGTCATCCCCTGAGGGGTCCCAGACTGCGAGAGGGCACAGGCCGGGCTGAGGGATCCCCCCAACCCCGAGTGCACAAATTTTTGTGCACCAGGCCTCTAGTATTTAATAATTTTCTAAACTTGGAATATTTTTCTTAAATTTAAATCTTTCCAGACTCAGTCCCATATTCCATGAAGCCATGCCAAGAAAACAATGATATCCGAAGGACTTGTATGCATGCATATAAGCCTAACCAATGGACACAGACACCAGGGGGGTGAGGGCATGAGCGGGGTCTGTGTGTGAGGTGGGGAGCAATGGGGGGTAAGGACACATATATAATACCTTAATCAATAAAGAAAAAAAGAAAACAATGATATTTTAAATCTGGTTACCCATTCTGACATCAAAAAACATTGAAGAAACCAATGTGAAAAATTGAGGAAAACAAAGTAACAACAAAAAGAAATTCTTGCCTGTGTTTGAGGAGCCTATTTTCCACTCTGACCATATGCGTTAGTTCTTCCTGTCCCGTTTTCCCCCAGAAAAGGAGGTATATTAAAGCAATCCCAGAGTTCGTGACACAAGGTAATTTTGTCCTCAGCCATCAGCAATATTGTATAATAGAAAGTACATGTAATGCAATTATAAGCAATCAAGCTGAAAAAAAATGGGTATCATTCTTGTTTAGAGTAACTTAGAAATATAAAAATGAGCTGGGGAAGTAACAGTGAGCTCTGAGGCCACATTATTTCAACTTCCCTATGGCACAAGCAATGTTCTTTTTCAGGTTTCTGTTTACATAATCTTAGTTATTTTCCATTTTAGTGACTAAGAAATGAAAATCCTGATTTACTAAATTTAAGTAGAAAAACTTTCATTGACTCAAGTCCAGAGATTGCAGTCAGGAAGAGAGAAACGCAGAACTTAGTGTGGTCTCCTTCAAATGTTGTGACTCAGTTCTACACCACTGCGAGCTAGTAAATTTCATTTAGCCGCTTAGTTCTCTGAGCCCAGGTTGTGAATCACTATCACCAAGAAAAGCAGCTATGGCAGCCAGTGTTAACATCCAGATGAGGAGCTCTGAGTGACTCCCATTCGGTTGTTTGCTCAGTCGCTCATTCACACATTTGTTCCATAGTTCTTCCAGCAAGCGCTCGTTATATACTTTGGGTAAGACACGCCTTTCTATTTCCTGACGATCCAGCAGTGAATGAAACAAAAATGTGTTCTCGCATGAAGCTTACATTTAATGAGGACAGTGGTGTGCTGGTAACCAACTCTGAAAAAAAAAAGTCCCCAACTTGTAGCATTTGTCAATTTCTAGGGTGGAACTATTCCCATCATGGCCAATTTAACCAACAGGTTGCAAAACCCCTGAATACTTAACAATCTGCACTTGCAAACTAGTATGAGAAAGCTCCATACCACTGGTGGGGAAATAGAAAATAAGTAAAATGTGTAATCGGAGATAGGGATAAGCGCGATCAAGAAAAAATAAAGAAGAGACAGGAGAAATGGAATGTCTGCACATGGAAAGGGAGGGTAAAATTATAAATAGCCCAGGCAGAAAGGGCTTCCCTGAGAAGGTGGTATCTGGTCACAGACCTGAGGACAGAGAGAATGGCCCAGGCAGTGGAAACAACACTCTCTCTGTGACTTAAAGGAGCACCCATGAGGATGTCAGGCTTGGTCTCTGCATGAGGTCCCTCAGTCTGCTTCGTTTAGCTCAGTATACTGTCACACATGCTTTTCTTCACAGGTACAGTCTATGCACAAATGAATTAGAAATTCATAAATTGAAAATATTCACTTCATCTAGTCTCTTAGGC
This sequence comes from Myotis nattereri, assembly GCF_964212035.1. Taxonomy (NCBI): domain Eukaryota; kingdom Metazoa; phylum Chordata; class Mammalia; order Chiroptera; family Vespertilionidae; genus Myotis; species Myotis nattereri. Next base: position 33,009,544 of record NC_138088.1, read on the forward strand.
CTCCACCAATCAATGTACATTGTTCAGAAACCTTACTCCTGGTCTTAAGGGTTGGCCTGAACAGCCTCACTCTCTCAGTTCTTTAGCTGAATCTGTAGAATGAACAGAAGAATATGCAGTGTATCTCAGGGCTTCCACAAGCAGGCAGACAGCCTCTCATGTAAAATCTGATGGGTTTCAAGACTTGTTCTTCATGTGCACTTCATAACAATCAGATAACAACAGAATGGACTTGATAAAGCATTTAGACCCAATGGAATTACTAGGAAGGAGTTGTAAACAATGATGTAAATGTAGCTGTAATGAACTGGAAAGGTATTCATTTTGTTAGGGATACCAACCACACACCGACATCCCCTGAGGTGTACCTTCTTCTTGTTAAAAGATCTTTATTGTTGAAAGTATTACATATGGTGTATTTTCTTATGCCTCAGTCTCCTCATCTGTAAAGTGGACTAATAATGAAAACTAGCTTATAGGTGACTGTGAAGATGAAATTAATTAACATAGAAAAATTAGCATTTATTTATGTTAACTACATGTAATAAAGGTGATCAAATAATAAGTGGCATTCATGTGATAAATGTTAGCTCTGCTCCTCTTCCTCTTCCTCATTATTACCGTTATTGGTATTACTTCGGGCAAACACTTGAAGGTGTGTCTTTTGTGATCTCCATTTAATATGTAAGGAAATTGAGGAACAGGAAGTTTAATAAGGTGACTTATGTCATAGAGAGGGGGAGAGTTGGGGTGGAGATTCACAACCAGACAGTCAACTTCTCAACAGCTGAGCTATAAAGCAAAGAAGTGTGGTGGGCAACAATGCAATATACAGGCATTCCTCATAGACTTGTACACTTGAAACCTCTATCATCTTATGAATCAATGTCACCCCAATAAATTTATAAAAAGAAATACAAAAATCCCCCCCCCCCCCATTTAGGCCATGAGGGCAAAAACTATGTGACTCACATTTACCACTATACAGAACGTACTGAAAGAATACAGAGAGGAAACCACAGTCAACACTATTTGCTAAGTGCTTACTTATGTCTTAATAAATATAAATGTTTCATATGAGTTATTTCATATACCCGCCCCCCCAGGAGGGAGGTACTAATACGACCTCATTCTGCTTCTGAGAAAACGGAGTGCACGATAATTAATATATTACCCTGAGTCCCATAAAGTAGCAGCACCAGTTCTCAGAGTCCACTTTAATGGGGTCCAGATCCCAAGTTCTTCATCACTGTGCTCTCTATGCTGACACTGCTCAGCCAGCCACCTCAAATGGAATGAGGAACAATGACACTGTCTTCACTAGGCCCGAGGATCTGTGAATCCAGTCTGGAGGTTCCCTGTGAATAGACAACAGTCTCCTCCTCTATTAATTGCAACATGTGAATAAGAAAAAAAGGCAGAGCTCAGCGGGGACCTGAAGATGAGCTCTCAGAAGCCTGAAAGAGCCAATTAGCTTTCGTCTAATGACCTCTCGAACTGCTCGACGGTTGACTGGTGCCGTGGTACAGCCGCACGTCTCCTCCGTAAGATCAAGCTCTGCCACTTCCCGTCTGCCTTGTGGGTGAATCATGCATTTTAAGACTGGAGAACGTGGAGCAACGCTTCAAAACCTCTGCCGGGCACAGAAATAGAAGCTTAGTGCTATTGGTATGGGGTCCCCCACTGTTTCAAAGGAACCATTTTCAAGCTTTTGAGAATGAGCTCACCGATGTTTTTTCAGCAGCGTTTTAGATCTTCTACTATTCCTTGTAACTTGCTCAATTCACATTTCTTACAGAGCAGAGGACAGTGTGCCTGCGGTCTGAAGGCCGAGGCTAAAACAAACAGAGCCTCTCTCATCGCAAGGCATCCTGGAGCCTGGTGAGAAAGGGACTCTGCGGCTCCATGCTCTGCCGCCCCCAGTGATGCAAATGATCCATCAGGTCATTTGGATTTTAATGAGTGAATAGTGCAGAGCAAGGACTAAACCGGTTCTTTCCGTGTGCAGAGGCCAAGATCTCAATCACTGTGCTGGTGGAGGCCTGTTCCCAGGCTCCTGAAGCCAGGAAGGGGATGGGATGAGTGCAGCAGGCGGGCTGTAAGCAACAGGGACCGAAGAGGGCTTGGCGCTTGGGAGACACGTGGTCCTTTTCAGCACCTCTTCTAATGAAAGCAGTTGCTACTCTGCTCTAGATGATGGTGGCCATAAAGCAAAGCATCCTGGGTTGGCTTTATTTTTCAATTGTTTTTAAAAGTCACGTATCGGGATTTTACGACAAATTTTTAAATTTGTAAATGTTAGCAACTAATTTTTTAAAAAATAAAACAAGATTGGGATGAACACACACAGCTATGAGGCCGATTTGGCCCATAGGTGCCTGCCTGGAGACTTAGATTCTGCTACACTGACTCCTCTGCATCTCTGCAATGTTAGCAGATGCCAGCTCCCCATCCCACCTCCCACTCCGCCCCCACTCCCCCTCACTCCCCAGTAGCTGCTGCTCAAGTTTTAGGCAAACTCCTATCTCTTCAATTTAGTTCAACAAGATCTGCTTTGACTGATAACCTAAGAACACACTAAATAATAATCATAGCTGACATTTATGGAGCCCCTGCCATGTATATAACATTTTACATATATCAGTTGAGACAAAGCCTGAAGTGGGCATTCTTATTGTCTCCATTTCACAGATGAGGAAACTGAGGAACTAAGCAGGTGTATATTCTGCCCAAGGCCATATCGTTATCAAGTAATAAAACTGGGTGCCTAGCCAAATATTCAGCCTTCAGATTATTCTGAATTACTATGTGGAATAAAATACCCAGTTACTCATATGATTAGCATAAAGAGTACTATGTATGAGATTTCCATTTATATTCTAAAGAAATAAAAACATGGCTTTAAAGTTTGCAAATAGGCTATAAAATTAAGTATACAGGAATAAAGAACTTATTTGGAAATAATAAAATCTATGGACAAAGCAATGCTCTGTGTTGCTACCAGAAAACAGACCTTCGTCAATGTTGCTTAAAATTAATTGACTCTATAAAAATGTTCAGATCCTTGGACCTAGTAATCTACTCTTGATAATTTATTCTAGAAATAGTTAAAGGAAAACTAGGCATCAGCTCAGATGTGGTACCAGCATCCAATTTTTCAATAAAAAACAAACAAGCAAACAAAAATAAATAACCAAGTTGCCCAAGGAAAATGAGATGTACTCTGGGCATATCAATATGATAGAAGACCAGATAACCACTAAAAGTTGAAGCCCTTATGATTATTGGTAACAAAGAATATATTTTATTTATGAAACCCTAGATAAATAAGGAGAACAAGACAGTTGTATTATATTCAAATTAGAACTAGGTAAAAATCTATGCAAATATAGGCCAGAAGAAAATGCAAATATGGCTTTGGGATCATTTCATAATGTTTAATTAATTGGATTATGAAGAGCTTAGAAAAGAAATAAGGGACTTTCAACTGGTTTTACTAATACTCTTGTAGCAGCATTTGTTATTTGTTGCATCCAGATTTAACCCAATCAAATTTATGATAAACACCCCAGTAGCACTCAGCTTTGGCCTCCCGGGACTAGAGTTTAACTTGTTTACTGTCCCTGTTGAGCATGAACTCTTAGTGTTTTGTACATTTTTTGCAACAATTATACAGAATAGTGTTTTGCATACATGGGCCCAGCTACCTGGGAGCAAGCTGTCATCTCTGAATAACTATCATGAATAATTAGTTATAACATTGTTTCAAAGCAAGCTTCTAGGTGGTTCTTAAAGTAAATATACTCTCAACTTGAGGACTTCACTCTTGCTATCCCAAAAATATATAAAAGGCTTTTTCCTTTACTTTCTCCAGGCTCCTGCTCAAGTGTTCTGGTCACTGTATGTAAAACTAGAGGCCCAGTGCACAAAATTCATGCACTGGGGGTGGGGGATCCCTCAGCTGGTCCTGTGCCCTCTTGCAGTCTGGGAGCCCTCGGGGGATGTCTGACTGATGGCTTAGGCCCGCTCACCAGCAGTGAGCCTGGCTTCTGGCTGAGTAGCACTCCCCCTGTGGTAGCTCACTGACCACCATGAGGCAGCTGCTGTGTTGAGCGTCTCCCCCCCGGTGGTCAGTACATGTCATAGTGACTGGTGGTTCCACTGTTTGGTCCATTTGCATATTAGCCTTTTATTATATAGGATAGAAATACCTCACCACCACCGATACTCATTGCATTATATATTCATACGTTTATTTTCTGCCTTTCTCTACTAGATTGTCAACTCATGAGGGCTGAGAATTTGTCCCTGTTGCTCAGTGCTAAGTCTCTCACCTGGAGTAGTACTCAGCACTTGGAATATTAATAGCATCTAACATTACTGCAGTACTATGTGCCAGGCACTATTCTAGATGTTTTACTTAAATTAAGTGATCTAACATTCCTAAAGACTCTATTCTTCTTTTTAATAGATGAATGCCCTAATGCACTGAAAATTAAGTAACCTGTCCAAAATACGGATGAACCAGCTCCAAAAAGGCAGCCAACTATCTGTACCCCCTGGTATATCTTCTTTGATTCCTAGACTTTGAGAGTTCATAAGGCCTACCAGTATACATTGTTTCTAACTAGCAGTGTATGGCAAAGGTGATTAGGTAACCTAATACTGTCATTACTGTGCTAGTAGACTCTCTAACGACTCTTTTTGGTTTTTAAAAACCTCAGTCAAGGATATATTTTTATTGATTTTTAGAGCAAGAGGAAGGGAGCAAGAGAGAGAGAGATTGAGAGTGAGAGAGAGTAACACTGATCAGTTGCCTCCTGTGTGCGCCCTGGCTAGATATCAAACCCGCAACCTTTTGGTGTTCTGGACAATGCTCCAACCAACCAAGCCACCCAGCCAGGGCTGATTCTTTCTGATTTAAGGAAACCACCACATGGAAAGGCCCTCATGGCAATAAACTGAGGGCAGACCTCAGCCTATAGCCATCAAGAGTTGAGGTCCTCATTCTACCACCTGCAAGAAACTGGATCCTGCCAATAATCACATGAGCTAGATGCAGATCCCTCCCCAGCTGACCCTCATGTAAGACCCTAGTCCTGGCTAACATTTGCATTGCATCCTTGTCAGATACCCTAAAGCAGAAGACCCAGCTAAGCTGTTACCCAATTTTTGACACACAGAAGCTATCTATAATAATAAAATCGTAACATGCTAATTAGACCGGATGTCATTCCAGATGAAGCCGGGGCTGCGAGAGAAGCCCAGGTCCCTGGGTGCCTGCTGGTGGCCGGAGGGAAGCCCGGGTCCCAGGTGCCAAAGGGAAGCCAGTGCTGGCAGCCGGGGGAAGGAAGGCCTACTCTTGCACGACTTTTGTGCATCGGGCCTCTAGTGAGATAATAAATGTGCTGCTTCAAGCTACTAAGTTTGTGATAATTGTATGGCAAGAGATGAGTAATGTACTCATAAGTTTTTAAAAATGTCTTCAACACAGGCAACCTAGAGCCTGTACTTTTAACACTGTACTATTTGTGGAATGAATGAATGGATGAATGAATAAACAGATGGATTGGCATAAGGATACCAAAGGCTCTCTATATGCTTATTTTAAGAGACTACAATAACCTTGATCCTCAAACCTGCCAAAGATATAAAAAAATAAAAATCAGCAACTCTCTGTCATAACCTAATTAGAAAAATTTTAAATACAATATCAGAAAAAAAAAATCCAATGACTCATAGAAAGGTAATTCATTATGACCAGTTGGGTTCATTCCACACACCAAAGATTGATTTATCAACTAAAAATCAATTTTAACCTCCACATTTATAACAATAATGGGGAAAATCCTATGATTATTTCAGTAGATACAAAAGAAGCATTTGATAAAGTTATACTTCTGTTTATGATTTTTAAAAACAACCTGAGTCAATTTGGAATAGAACAAAAGCTACCTCCATTTGTGATTTTTTTAAAAGCCTCTTAGCAAAAGTTTGAATAGAAGAGTAACTATAACTATACAAAACTATAGGAAATATTATACTTAATGGCATTTTGAAGGCTTTCCATGATTTGGGGAATAAGACAAGTCTCTCCATTCTTCCCACTTTATTTATCATGTGTTAAAAATCCTAGCCAGTTTTAAAGCAAGAAAAATTATATAAGTTATAAGAAAGGAAGGGGTTATAAGGAAATGAAAATTAAAATCCTCATTATTTGAAAATGACTTGATTGCATATAGAAAACCCTAAAGAATCTACATAGAAACTATTAGAATTAATAAGGTGATTTAACAAGGTTTCTGGATAAAAAGTATAGAATTCAATTGTACTTTTATGTATTAGCTTAAAGCAATCAGGAAAGAAATTTAAAATACTATTTATAAAATTCAATACACATAAAATGCAGGATTAAATCTAATGTCAGATGGGCAAGAATGCTATTCAAAAAACCCATAAATATTGCTCCACTAATTATCTAATTTCACTCAGACAACACCATCACTATTAGAGATATACAGAGGCCATAACCAACATGGCAGGAAATAATAAAGCATACGCTCAATTATCCACATATTTGCAATATTTTGAGCACATGAACACAGTACTGAACACTGTGGAAATGGTGAAGGTTTTGCCTTTTTTCCCTTTTCTTTCCTCCAGTGGTCTTGTGTACTGGTTGCCTAGGAAACTGTTACAGCTGGGGACAGGACTGGCTGTGGCCTCATCCTGAGCCGGGCAGAGATTTCAGTGGTAGCTTGTTGGATCTGGGCCTCAGAGGAAGGACCCCTGTGCAGCTCCACTTGGCACCAGAACCACTCTTTTCTAAGGAGGAAGCTATACATTTCCTTGCTAGCATTTTTGCAGTTCAAAAGAAATAAAAGGTACAATAATGGTAACTGGGGAGCAAAGACAGAACATGGGTTGTTCAAGGTGTGGCTGTTACGACGGGTGAAAAGATTGCAGAATAGAAAAGAAGATGCTTACTTAAGTAGCTGAGGCGCTGCAGGCAGGCGGGGATGAGAGTGCTACCCACAAAAGCAAGGTGGGAAGCAATTAGGAAAGGAGGAAAATTTATCTGCTATGCACCAGGATCTGCACTGTAACTTTCCTTTTTGGTTCTTTTGCATCCATTACATCACTTAACTCTATCTATTGCTCTCTCACTCTGTCAATCACACACACACTATCTTCATCTGAAAGATAGGTAATACAGGGTTCGAAGAGACTAAATAACTTTATCACATTCACCTAATTAGTACACAATGACGTTGGAATTGAATCTCAATCAAAACCCATAAAAACCCATGTCAGACTGCTTTCCAACGCTGTTTTGAGACATGGTAAAGTAAAGGGAGGTAAAGGATATTCTAGATCCAAAAAGATGTAATTCTGGGTCACATTTAGGAAACTGAGAACTGGAATATAAAGAGGATAGGGGGTACAAGTAGTTAAAAAAACAACAACTAGAGCACAGATCATGAACTATCCTAAATTACAAACAGGAAACCATATTTGTAATTCGATAATGAGGCTGTTAAATTGAGCAGCCAAGGCGCATGGCAATATGGATAGTCTAAAATGACGTGTTTTGGGCATAACATTTCCATTGCGCTTGTAAGACATTAAAAAACTCATGTGAAATAGCTCATTAGTCATTTTTATATCGACACATGTTGACATCACTATATAGTGGATGTGTTGGGTTTAATAAAATATATTATTAAATTGAATTTCATCTGATTTATTTATTTATTTATTTATTTTTAATATATTTTATTGATTTTTTACAGAGAGGAAGGGAGAGAGATAGATAGTCAGAAACATCGATGAGAGAGAAACATCGATCAGCTGCCTCCTGCCCATCTCCTACTGGGGATATGCCCGCAACCCAGGTACATGCCCTTGACCGGAATCGAACCTGGGACCCTTCAGTCCACAGGTCGACGCTCTATCCACTGAGCCAAACCGGTTTTGGCTCATCTGATTTATTTTAAGGTGGCTACTGAACCATTAAAATTACATTTGTGGGCTCACATTCTATTTCTGCTGGTTACTAATGGGAGACCCTGAAAAGCATGGAGATAGGAAGGCTAGGACTGGAGGCTGCTCATACTTAACCTATTTCCCCTCCTTGCATACACACACACACACACACACACACACACACACACACACACTCCTCCTGCTCCAGGAAGAAAAATCAGCTCTACTGTAAACTCTGAAATAAAAATAGTTTAACCAAACTCCTGTGCAAGAAACACAGACGGATTCATTCAGTACCTAGAAAGTGTTTACATCCTAAAGGACAAAGGCACCTGTGGGGAACAGAGGAATAAGGATGGCTTTGTAAGAATAATCCGTTCCCAAAGCCTCCAGAAAGAACATTCAAGCAGGGCACTCCCGCTCAGGAGATCACAGGGGGAGCAGCCTCAACAGCCACCAGGTGACTCACTCCTGCTTTGCCATATTATGTGCTAGCCAACCGTGGGCAAACTACGGCCCGCGGGCCGGATCCGGCCCATTTGAAATGAATAAAACTAAAAAAAAAAAGACCGTACCCTTTTATGTAGTGGTGTTTACTTTGAATTTATATTAGTTCACACAAACACTCCATCCATGCTTTTGTTCCGGCCCTCCAGTCCAGTTTAAGAACCCATTGTGGCCCTCGAGTCAAAAAGTTTGCCCACCCCTGTGCTAGCCCCTCTGACCTTGATCTTCCATATGGCACCAAGAAATTACTTGCCTCAGCATCAAAAAGTCAACCACCAGGAGGCAGCAGCTCCTCCTCACCTGAGGGGCCTGAACTAGCTTGCAAGAGTTAGTACCAGAAGAACAGTAAAAAAACAAACCCCTGTTGGATTCTTGTTCAGGGTATTTCGTTCTAGTTGTGCTTCAATGTTTTAGTGGACATGTCTTTCGTATACTTTCATGGGCAAATGTTTTCTCTCGTATGGGACGGCCTAGTGCGGTATGGTGGAAGGGGGGTATAAGGCCCCAAAGTTTCCTGGAAACACTGACTGGAAATCCCCCGATTTAATTAAGGTTGGTAGGAATTGCCAGGGCTGGCCAATGATGGAGAGGAGCCATTAACTGGACAGTGTGGCGCTGAGCAAGCGGTACTGGAGTGGACAAACAGGAAACCTGGATTCTGGCTCTTGCTCTGTAACTAAGAAGTTACACAACCTTGGGGAGTTGCCAACCCACCTATACCTCACATCTCTTCTAGCATATGGAGACCTTATAAACTGGTGGCTCTCAACTTTTATTTTTCTTCCAGCACACCAGAGAGCTAGGAGACACTCCCTTTGGGATAGCAACCCACTGCCAATGCCAAGAAAAGAAAAATTCATGAGCACCAACTATTTTCAGCTGAGGAGACACAAATCCAGGGTACCAAAATCTTGAGCTATTTGGGAAACCTGACCCACTTTTAGAATCTTAGAGAGTATCTTGTCTCTAAGAATTACCTGGTGTTATGAGGGTGAAAGAAATCTCTAAGGTTGTACCAACTAGATTATCCTATGACACCACATCCCTTCCTCTTCTTTCTTCTCCTTATTCTCATTCCTCCAATCAAAATATGCCATATGGAGAGACTGCTTTCTGATGGCTGTTGATTCGAATAAGTCACTGAGGACACTATGCTGCCAAAAAGAGAAACTTGTTAAGCCAGGCCACTGGGGATGGAGCCTGCAACTCAGGCATGTGCCCTGACCAGGAATCGAACCGGTAACCTCCTGATTCCTGGATCAGTGCTCAACCACTGAGCCACACCAGTTGGGCTGCCCCACTCTATTTTTTTAAGATGCTATGTACATCTAAGTCACTCTATAATTTTAAATAATTTCAGCTAGCACTTTCTGTGCATCTTTTCTATATAAGATTTTGGGAGAATATAAGAACAAAATGTGAGAAGTGCTGATGGGTATGATGAAAGTTCAGTTTCACTCTAAACACCAGAAATTTGGAATTTATATTTACTCTATAAACTCCATCCATAGAAGTTCTTGTCTTTTAGGTGAATGGCTATGCAAAGGTTAACAGAAGATACCACATTTCTTATCTTTTTTAGCTGAATCCTCAGTAAAAAAAGGTGAACAAAAGTGTAATATGCTTCAATGGTGAAATAGCTAGGCCTGAAGAATGAATGCCTCTCAAATAAAATCTTAACCTAAGAACATCAGACTTGCAATATGGAAGGAGATGTCAAATAATATTTACATTGTACAAATAAAAGGATGTTTATTGCTAGCTGGGAATAGCGGAGAAAATGTTGAAAAAATGTTCTGGCTCTATGTGGATCTTAGGAATTGGTATCTGGTTTGCTTTCTGGGAAGCAGGTAGGATTTGGAAAACAGAAATGCTAAAAAAGGATATTTCCATAGAAATGACATCAGCAAAACAGTAATAAGAAAGGAGAGGGGAAGCTTGCAAAAGGGTATTTAGAGTGGGTAGGCTGGGACAGAGGGGCCCTGGTGAGGTGGAAAGATCAATAAAGATGGAAGAGTTATTAATGTAAAAATAAATAAAGGAAACCCCATTTTAAATTGAATTGGGAAGCCTTAAAGTGGGAACTCTCATGCACATACCATGAGTCTCAGCCTACATAATAAGCAGAAAGAAGAAAAATAGAATTATTTTGATAAGGACACTTTTTCACATTGAAATTCATCTCTTGCATATAAGAAAAGGAAGGATGGTCACTCCCTACTCCAGCGACAATGCACTAACCAGTTTGCAGCCCATGACATAACTGCTGTTCAGAACAACCTAGCTCCCCACCCCAATTTTCTCCTAAAACCTACTAGAAGCTAACCTTCCCTTTGTCTCTTCAGACTTGCCTGTGGTTCACCACTTGGCCCAAATTACAATTCTCTGCCATTCCCAAATAGACTCATTTTGCTGCTGAAACAACTGGCTATTTTATTTTTGAGGCTGGCATTACAAACTGGATCTTTGAGGACCCTGAATGTCAACCGAAGAGAGTTGATTTTATTATGAAGGTGATGCATTTTCTGAATGAGAAGAATACCAATTCACCAAGAGACACAAAATGCTGTGTTAGCAGCTGTACTGAGTTCATCACATATTATTAGGTCACAGCAAAATAGTTATTATTTTAGAATTGATAGAAATCTTGAGTTCTCCCACTCCAAAAAAACAACAACAACCAAACAATTCATTGTTTGATTTCGATGGCAATAGAGAAATCAGAAAAGCAAAGGGCATTAAAAAGGATATAATGTATGAAAATAAGGGGACGGACAAAACTTGAAGGAAAAATGGTTGCTATCACGAGAAAGACTCTCATCTACTTCTTCTATGGAGCTGGCTGTTAAGAGTAGAGAAGCGAACAAGAAGCCAATGATCTCGCAGCCCCGAGGACCGTAGGAGACGTTCCCCTGCACGCTTGCCTCTGTGTCACGCTGTGTGCTCAGTTCCCCTTCCCGTAGTTCCACGTATCTCTTTAAAGGAAAACAAAAAGGACCATTTTTGGCTACTAAGCTGTCTTTCAGTTGAGTCACCCTGTTGCCAAAAACACTCTCTTGCTCCTTTTGGAATTTTAATGTTCTCTTTTTAAGTCTCTTTTCTTCTTGCTGGTAGAAGAGATAAGATTTCACAAGCTAATTGAATACGTGCAGCAGAACTAAGTCACAGCCTCCCTGTTGAAATTCTTGGAGCTGAAAATACTTTTCCTTTAGCTCTTCTGACAACATGAAGAAAAAGAGTCTTAGTCATTAACTGGAGCTACTAAAAGGAAGGATAAGCCTAGTAAAATAACTCAGTACTCCCTCACTGGTTTTCTTAAATAATGAATTAATGAATTTTAAATTTGCTTAACATGGGCTATTTAATGGAGTAGTGGCCCAGAACCTAAAACATTTGGGTTACAACACTTGGCTTAGTCATTGATTTTTTTTTTTTTTTGGCAGATGTGTTTTTACCTCTTTAAACTACAGAGAGGTGAAAACAGGCTTAGTTAAGTGAGGGAAATTGCCTCCTATTTCTTCTTACAATAATGAGAGATTTGATTCAGAATCTGAAAAGTAGCCTAAGACATTTTGGAGAAAGCTTTCATACAAATGCTAGAGAAATGACTTCATGATCCTGTTTAAATACGTAGGGTTAAGACTCAAGTGGTTATACAACACAAACTGTTAAATAGTGTGTGACTTGCTTCTCTGAACCTGAAGACCAAGAATAACCTCCCACTTGTTTACACAGATTCCCTTGTTTCAATTTAGCAGAGAGATAGAATGTGGACATAACTGTATTTATAGATCACTGCTTAACCAGCTCTATTAATGCTCGGAGAAAAATAGATAAATGGAAGCTTGAGTGGCGATAGAGAAG